>NW_026575133.1:5635000-15635000 GCF_905146905.1 Nyctereutes procyonoides | reverse complement strand
AGAAGTAACTTGTCCAAAGTCTCCAAGCTAGTAAATGATGGTGACAGAATTTGATTTTATGCCACTGTAACCCAGAAGCCATCACTCTTAACCTTGAGTAAAATGCCACTCTGAGAATGCAAGATGTTTTTGAATTTAAAGATGGAACTTGGGGAAAAAAACAGTGGCTCTCAGGGACCACTACCTAAAACTCGACACACTTGCAAATTCTTGGGTCCCAGCACAGACCTCCTGAGACAGAAACTCTGGGGGTGGGGCTGTCTGCCAATCTGGGTTTTTGACCAATCCTCAGATGATATTTATGCAAGCTAAAGCTTGAGAACCAATGCTTTTAAGGTTTTCTTTTGGAAAGGGCTTTGTATGTAGTAAGTGTTAGGGCTAGCACAAAGGGAAGATCTGGAGGATGTGTCCTTTGTGGCTCTGAAAGGTGCTGGCAGTTCCTGAGGGGATTTAACCATCTGGCCTCAGAGATTAGTAGGACAAATCTGATTTCTCCTTCAGAAATACCTGTTGCTTCCCCATATCTATCTCATCAATATCCCCCAGGCTGCTTATGCTCTGGCTAGGCACTTTGACTTCAGAGGACTGTTACTTCCAAGACTTTTTACCATGATCTAAATTCCTATGATAAGTTAGGTCACTGATGTATTTCTCAGTTGTTCTGCCCTAACAGACCTATTGTTGCTTTATTAGTCAGTTAAAGCACAGCTTTTCTGTGGTAACAAACAGCCCCAACATTTCAATGACTTAAAGCAGATAGAAGCATATTCTTACCACACTCCTGCTCCCCTCAACACCAATGGACATGTTAATTAGCTTGATTATGGTCATGATTTCACATGTATACAATATACATATGTCAAATCATCCTGTCATACATCTTAAATATATACAATTTTTCTTTGTCAATTGTACCTCATCAGACTGGAGAAAAATGGAAGAATTTCTCTACTCAAAGTTTTTCTGTAAAACCAGAAACAGAGGTAGGCAAGCTATGGCCCAGGGTCAGATGGCCCACACTGAGTTTATAAAATTTTATTGGAACTCAGCATGGACACCACTTATGGCTGTTTTCATGCTGCATAGACTTGAGCAGTCATGATAGAAATCATACTGGCAAGGTTTAAAATATTTGCTATTCAGCCCTGTGCTACAAATGTTTACCAACTTTACACAACCGTGGATTATTTTTCTGCATTCCACAAGACTGTTCCAAGTCATCCTCACTCAAGGACTCTGATTAATGGTGGCTCCACCATCTGGAACATTGAAGGCTACTGTGGTGCAGGGAAGGGAGGACCAGAGAATCTCACACTGGGGGTTAAACCTTTCACCCAGGGGACATGGTACTCCCTCTCTCACTCCATGGGCTGGAACCAGTGACATGGCTGCACTTGACCCCAGGTGGCCAGAAAAGCGCCCTTCCATGTGCCCAGGAGGAGAGCAAACACTTATGTGGACTGCAGTCACTGCAGCTTCAGAAAGGCCAGGCCCAGGCAGGCTTTCAGGAATGGCGAAGGAGGGTTTTGAGCTCTAGAACGATTTTCTTTACAGACTTCAAGACTCAGGACCTGTACTCAGGGTACTACAGCATGGGAGAAGCTCTAAAGAGTGATAAAGTTAGTGTATTTCACCATGTAGCCATTTTGCGGACACCTTGCTCATCTTGGTGTACAGGATATTATCAAATTATCATTAGCATGTTGTAGGGAGTTACTTCTGTGCTAAGGAACACAAGCTGATGATAATAGTTGCTGGAATATTTTTGCATCTATAATTAAGTATTTTGCTCCAAATGCAAATAAATAAATAAAAAGAAAACAAACTCTAAACTTCACAGAAGCCAAATTACCCGTAGTAAATAAACTTCAACAACACAGGCTGGGCATTTTGATGTGGATGTGGCTGGGAGGTTGACAGTAGCTATGCAGCTGTGGAGGCTGCTAAGAGCAGTCTATACTGGGGCCAGCCAGGAAGCCTCTCTGATGGTATGGAAAGATTGGGAAGGAACATTGCTCCCATGAGCTTCTTATGGAGGTGGAAAGATGGAGCCTTTCCTTATCACCCTCTATTCTCTACAGATGCTCATAACTATAAGCAGTAACCACATTCCAAATCCCCACTAGGCAAAGAACTTTGCCCAGACCCCTTAGTTAATAAGTGTGGAAACTTGAATTTGAATGAGGCAATCTGACCACAGAGCTGTGCAATTTACTGCTGTAATACAGTGGCACTCAACTATGTTTGATTACGTTTTCTAATGAAAAATGTATCATCCCATACACACTCTTTTAGCCACGTGATACTTTAATGCTATGCCATTAAAGATCACTGAATATACATGTGTCTTTTAGTTCTTAGTGGCTGTACAGTATAGATGTACTAATTATTTCATTTATTGTTGATTTTCATGTTTTTCTTTATTTGACACTGTTGTAGATTACGTTGTGATGAAGACTTTAGTTTTTGCACACATCCATAATCATTCATTAGGAAAGATTCTTACAACAGAATAACTGAATCAAAGGGTATGAGTATAGGATCGCTGCATATAGCCATGTAAACCCCACTTAGATGTCCACTCCATGTAAACAGTGTCCCTTTGGATTGTGCAAATCCTGCAATCCATAGCATTTTCTTTACATTTTAAAATCTGTAACTGCCAGTCTTCCATAAAATTTGTACTAATTAATGCTCCCGTGAGCAGTATGTAAGAATGTATTTCTGCTCAGGTTTGATATAATATCATTAATAATAAGGAAAACCTCTAGCAATTTGAAAAGTGATAAAAGGTATTGAATGTTTTAATTTTGCATTTCAATCAAGTATTTTGAAAATTGCACCAGTGTGTTCTCATGATTTGTTTCCTCTGGTCCAATTGCCTGCACTCAGAATGCTTTTTTTTTCCCCCACAGTATGCAGTGATGCTGCCAATGTCTGATCAGAAAGAGGCTCTGTCAGGAAACAAAGCATGACATGTAGTGTGTGTGCTAATGAATGATTAAATGAGAAAATGTCTGGCCAAAATGAATACAGCTACATTCTCATATCTGCTTCTTCATTCAGTATGTTGCAATGTGTTGTTTTGATTGAAGTATCTAAAGAAGATTTGGCCATATGTAGACATGTGGATGGAAAAAGGAAGAATATATAACAGCATTTCAGATCATTGTTACTATTCTTTTTTTCATACTATACCAAAATTTGACAAGTTGGCATTTTTTAACAGTCTGTAGTGGTGTGATATGGGAACCTGTAATAACGAAATTTGTGTATTCTGTTATATTAATATCTATTGGTCTATCTCGTACTTTTGAATACATTTTTGAAAAATCATGCACACTTTTCTAATATCATTGGTCATTTGGAAAATATTTGACTTTCAAATTTTTGCACATTTCATACAATGACTTGTTACATCACATATGTTCGTATAACTGTTGAGCTCATTAGAAAGTCTTTCAGTTTTGAGAAGCTGGCATGTTCAAGATGGTAGATGCAAGTTTTCCAAAATTTTAATTTTCACTAGAAAGTTTTAATTTTAAAAGTAGCAAAACCAATACTGTCAATTGTTTTCCTTGAAATTATAAACTCATTTCATTAATTTTTTGAGAAAATGTCTTGCTGCCTTCAGAATATTATGTGCTTCAACGTGGATGGAACTGGAGGGTATTATGCTGAGTGAAGTAAGTCAATCGGAGAAGGACAAACAGTGTATGTTCTCACTCATTTGGGGAATATGAATAATAGTGAAGGGGAATATAAGGGAAGGGAGAAGAAATGTGTGGGAGATATCAGAAAGGGACACAGAACATAAAGACTTCTAACTCTGGGAAATGAACTAGGGGTGGTGGAAGGGGAGGAGGGCGGGGGGTGGGGGTGAATGGGTGACGGGCACGGAGGGGGACACTTGACGGGATGAGCACTGGGTGTTATTCTGTATGTTGGTAAATTGAACACCAATAAAAATTAATTTATAAAAAAAAAATAAAAAAAAAATAAATAAAAACCTATCACCAGAAAAAAAAAAAAAAAAAAAAAAAGAAAATGTCTGCCAGATATTCAAGTTGCTAGTTTTTCAGTTATTCTTTCAAGTACAAATTATGGTCCATCTAAAAAGTGGCTAGTTCAACTAGAAAGTCAAATAATCACACAAATACTTTTCCATTAGATGACTATCAAACTTTGGTATGCAGAAGAAACATTTTATGCATATATTCCATTTTATCACACAATATGAAAAAGGCATGTATTCAAAGATTGAGATTTAAGAAAATTAATATTTTGTGCTGCTTCATAAAGGACTTTCTTAAGTGAAACTGGCATAAAAAATTCTGAGTGTATGGTAGCAAAGAAAGCAATAACTAGTAGTACAGTTTGGAGCTATTGCTTTGATTTGTGCTAAGGCACCAGCAATTTTACCCACCACTGCTTTTACGTCATCGTTGAAAATGCCAACACAGTAACAAAAAGAAAGAACCAAACAAATAATGTTTAATTTTTATTATAAAAATAATTTTGACATTTGATATTTTAACTTCCTAAAAGAGTCTTAGCCTATCCCCAGGAGTCTACAAACTACATTTTAAAAGCCTCTGCTACAGGATGACCTTGATAAAGTAAAAAAATAGCTTTTTTTACTGTATTCTCTGATCTACTTATAATTGAGGATATTATACTCAGTGGTCTACAGCTTCAGTCATTTGGTTAACATTTATGGGTACACTTTTAAGTTTGACAGGATTGAGAATGCTAGTTTTGAAATTTTTTCTTTTACATTAAAACTGTAGGATACAAAGAGAAATGAGACACAGTGATTTGATGAGTAAAGAAAGAGGGTAGGCAAAATCAAGGCTCTCCAGGAGGCGGGAGCACAGTGTACGTGTTGGGGAGATTCAATATTCTGCTTTGGTTATGAGAGCTGCAAAGAACTCTCTGCAGGTGATTCTGATACTCACAGAAGTTTGTGAATATAGGCATACCTCGGAGATATTGTGAGTTTGATTCTAGACCACCACAGATAAGGCCAATATCATAGTAACAGGAGTCAAATGAACTTCTTGGTTTCCCAGTGCATACAAATGTTATGTTTACACTATACTATAGTCTATTAAATGTGTACAGCATAATGTCTAAAAAAGCATGTACTTTAATTAAAAAATACTTTATCACTATCATCTGAGTTTTCAGCAAGTCATAAGCACAGATAACTGTAACAAATATAATAATGATGAAAAATGTTACCAAAATGTGACACAGAGATATGAAGGAGCAGATGATGCTGGGAAAATGGTGCCAGTAGACTCGCCTGTAAGGTTGCCACACACCTTTGATTTATAAAAAAAATATATATAATATCTGTGGAACCCAATAAGGCAAAGTGCAATAAAACTAGGTATGTCTGGTACACCTGTGGGTAATGCCAGGGATATCAAAAGCATCTATGAAGACAAGACCAAGTACTCTGTCTTTAGAGGCTCGGATGACATTGGGTCTAAGAAGAGGCAATGAATCTTTTGCCAGGCGACTTCAGTCTCCTGGGCCGCCAGATATCCTCCCAGGCAGTGCCACTTCCCCTAGCAAAGTGAGCACATGGATGCTTCTCAGAGCCTAAAGTCCCCAAAGCAGAGTATGAGCTGCCCTAATGAAAGCGCCAGCTTTTTCCTTGGCCAGAAAAAACTTAACTGTAGACTAGTCATAATCTTGTAGGTATTATGTTGGGTAAAGAAACCAGATATAAAGGAACATAGATCATATAATTTTTTTTTAAATTTTTTATTTATTTATGATAGTCACACACACAGAGAGAGAGGCAGAGACACAGGCAGAGGGAGAAGCAGGCTCCATGCACCGGGAGCCCGACGTGGGATTCGATCCCGGGTCTCCAGGATCGCGCCCTGGGCCAAAGGCAGGCGCTAAACCGCTGCGCCACCCAGGGATCCCTAGATCATATAATTTTATATGAAGTTCAAAATAAGGCAAAACTGTCAAAATGACAAAACAGTGATAACTTCTGGGGGATGGCTATGGGCTGGGAAATGGTGCAACAGAGCCTTCTCAAAATGGTACCATGTGGTTGGAAGGTCTATGGGTGGATAGATCTCATTGATTTGTACATTAAGATTAATGCATGCTGCCAATTCAATTTTTTTACCTCAATAAAGATTAGTCATATGCCTTCCAATATAAAGGTAGAAAGCAGACATAAATAAGACAACTGATGAACTAAATTGGTTAAACCACACAAATGTGAGAATTCACCATGTTGTATCTGCCTAGAGAAGCTTCTCCTCTGGCCTCAAAGCTGGTTCGTACCTGGTTTTGGAAGAATGAATGTGAATGGTTAGATGAGAAAGATGAAAGCCTCCTTCAAGGCCCAGGCAGTGTGAGGAAGCATCCAGGATGCTGGGCTGCTCCCTGGCTCCTATGCAACCCATGTGTACAGATATATTTCTCAACATTAGGCCTTAAGTGCTTTCCAGGGAATAATTTCCAAAGCAATTACTTCCCGCTGTTAATAGCCAATTAACGAGTAGGAGATAATAACTCCTCCGTTGTATTGTGGGTAGGTAGAGCAATGTAAAGGCAACTAATTAACACCCAGTCTTTTAACAAACTAATTAATCTAGTGAGGCAAGAACAGTTTATTTAGAATATGTTGAAGGCTCTTCACCCCCCAAATTTTGTTTTTCACCATGCTGATGAATAATTGAAGCCCATAGCTTTCATTTGTCCTGTTCATCCCTCTTCTTTGATGCCACTTGGCTTTGAAGCACCATCCCTAATAGGAGAAAGCTATTTCTCTCCTTCTTTAATAGCCTCATGAATATTTTCTTCCCTGCTATTCCTTGCTAGCATTTGCCAGTTCTTAACATTGCAAGTTTTCTCTCCTTAGTTCTATGTGCTCTCACCTCCTCTTTTGTTTGAGGTGCTGACTTTGGTCACCATAATCCTAGAGGTTACTTAGTTTTTGGTTAGAACTGGTGATGGCTTTTTAGTGTAATACTTTCTAAACTTAACTGTGCTTTAAAAACACCTTGGAAAGCTTGTTATAAAATGTAAACCCCTGGCCTTACCTTCTTCCTCCACCGCCTCTTCAGCAATCCTGGTCCAGAAATTCTAGGTTGAGCCCAGAATCTGCATTTTAAATAGGCCTCCACTTCCACCTCCTTGGTGGTTTGGAGGCAGATGAGCTAAGCTAGAGAAACCCTGCATTGGGTGGGCAACTGGTCATTGGTAGTCTTTCCTAGTTGAGCAGTAAACTTCTAGGAAATGGGAAGATAACTCTTGAAATGTGAGCTGCCTGTCTAGGTCTCTGACCTTCTTCTCTGAGTTGTGATCAGGTTGAAAAATAAGAAAAGGGAACGGCAGACGGAGGCTCAAATACCCTCTTTATTATTGATAAGTTAAGATGGGGTTCAGTGCGAGAGCCAAACAGGCCAGAGACTAACCTCCAGAATGGGGAAGCCTGTCCTCAGCCATGGTGGATGGAAACAGGCCTCTCTGTACGCTTGACAAAATTAGAAACGCCAAAGAGAAGAGGCTAGGTATCTTGATAACCTAATATATTTTACAAATGTACACTTTGTAATATACTTGGCTGTTTATAAGACACTTTCAATTACAGTGTTGCATAGGACCCTTCCAATTACCCCTGAAGTTGTATCACCTTTCCCAAGGCTGACAGCTATCTCTGCTTGGATGACTTAGCTAACTACATCAGTCTTTATTTAGACTTCCATGTCGCCTTCTGTCTTTCTTTTCAACACCATGCAAAGAATATGGGGAAGGAGGCCTGAGAGGTATGGGGTGAAAATGGGCTCTCTGGCTGTAGGCTTGCTGCTTGGGTACTGTACTGGCCATTCTGCTCCCAGTCACTGCTAATGGCTGCTGAAAATCTACATCTCATCTTTTCCAGCTCAGCCTGGGACTTGTTTCCTTTACCTGTCACTTTAGCATCCCCTTAGCATCTCAGGACTAGAGATCCCTCTGGAACTCTGGTGGGTCCATTACATGGCCCCTAATCTGAGCATTCCCTTCCTACATGCCTAGTCCTGACCTTGGCAGGCTCCATGGCTAGTCTGTTAACTCTCCACTTGGCATTTCTCCTGCACAGAAGACCAGAAAAACTCAGGAGAACAAACTTGGTCTTCTCTTTGCCCGACCCTCCCACTTTATCCTCCTAGCTGTGTTGGGGCTTGCTATGTTGGGGCATGATGGCCTACAGGGTGATCTCCTAGGTCCCAAATACTGAGCTGAGTAAGAGGCGAGCTGCCAATAATGTGTCTAGCAGCTCCTTCCTGTCCAGGACTTTGTGGTTCAGGACACATGTCTGATGCTGTTGAGCTAGCCCTCCCCTTCTACCCACATTCCACTGGACCCACATTCCACAGAGCCTAGGTTATATTCTCTGGAAGGCAGACTCTGAGATATAGATTAGTTTGAAGGTTTATTAGGGAGTTCTCTAGGGATCACCACCTGTAGAAGCAAAGGAAAGAAGCCTGACTGAGCAGAGGGAGCAGCTATGCTGTGATGCAGTCCCAGCCAGCCCTATGGGATGCCAGGAATGGCCCTTCAGAGTTGTACTGAGTTGAAGCAAGAGGGCTAAGCCTTTCTACTGCCCCATATCCACCAGGTATCAGATGGGACCTGGCCTGGAAAGGAGGCATAGCCTGGGCAAGGTGACTCTTTAGCTGAGGCATTTTCTGAAGAAGGCTGATAGCAGAGGGCTGTCTGCTAGTAGTACTCCCTGCAGCTGGGAGGGTAGGTTTTTCAGTCCCAAGGAGGATGGATCTGTGGGACCATAGTGTCTGCTATAGACTGAATTTTCTTTTTCTTCTCCCATGTCATATCTTCCATGTGCTCTGGGTAGGCAATGTAGGTAGAAAGTTACATTCTCTACAGTATGGAAGAAAGTCTGTGATTTAAAATGCCAGGACTAGCCCTTGATATGTTAAATGGGAGCTAAAAGGATTTAGAACATTGTTTTATTCTCAACAATGTCTGGCTTATAACCACTTATCTTGCAAAAAAAATGCTATTTTGAATTCAAGAAGCTTAATTATAACCTTCTCTTTCTCTTTGTAGCTCTTCTGTAATAATCCTAATACCCCAAAAGCATCTGGTTAGATAATTTTGGCTAACTAGGGAGAACATATTGTAAATGGAAAAGCCCAAGAGAAACCTGCAGAAATATTTTTGAAAATATTTGTGGTCTACCTACATATATGTTTTCCTCTTTCCTTCTAGATCATAGTTACTTGAGAGCTGGGACCATGTTATCCTTATGCTTTTAAATTTCTTGCAGGTTATTTAGTATCATTAGTACATTATGGTGGATAGAGTTTTGTATCTCTATGATCTTTATGAAAGTGCATGTACATTGGTGTGTTTGTTACCCTAACACTTAGGAGCTTAGCAAACATTGTGGCACACAGCAGCTTGGAATCAGGAGTTTGGGAGGAGCCTAAATGGTAGCTTTTGTCTCAGGGTCTCTCAGAAGGTTGTAGTTAAGCCTGTGTCCAGATACACAGTCTTCTCAAGGATGGATCAAGGCCAGAGAATATGCTTCCAAGCTCACTCATGTGGTTGCTAGCATGCTTTGGTTACTCACTGGCTGTTTGCGAGAGGCTCTACTCCTTCATCAGTGGGCTTCCTCATAGGGTTGTTCACAACATGGCAGCTTCCTTTGCTGAGAGCAAAAGACCAGAGAGTTGAACCCAAAAGGCAAGGCACCGTCTTTATGATCTAATTTCAAAAGTGATATAGTGTGGTATCAGTGATATACTATAGTATTGTATCACTTCTTCCCTATGGAACTGGTCATAGAGATCAACCCTGGTGCAGTGTGGGAGGCGACTATGCAAGGATCTGAATACCAAGAATTTGGGACCCTTGGGGCCATCTTGGAGGCTGGCTACCACAACTGGCATAAATTCTTGATCATTCAACTCTTGTGAACCTTGGCACGTTAGAAAAACCCTAGGTTTAGGACTCAGGCATGATTGAGGAAAAACTCTCTTTTGCCATCCACTACGTATGTGATGTTGACAAATCACTTTAATGTAGCTTCAGTTTTCTTGTGAGTAAAATGGGGATAGTAATATCTTCTTTAGAGTCATGTTGTGAATAACAAATGAGTTAAAATATGCAGAAAGCCCAGCCCATGAAGAGCCCCAATAGATTATAACACATGATACTATTATTATTCATAACAAGAGTCAGCATTCTTTTCCCCACTCATACATCATTTCATGTCACCTGCCCCAAGGAAGTGGTCACCCTTAGAACCCAATGAGTGTTCCAGATAAAGATTTGCAGCACTGGGGAGTGGTCCACCGAATCCAAGAGTAGCATCTTTAGGGCTCTTGAATGGCCCCAGCTCCCAGTGGCGGGTGACAGTTCTCAGCTGAACTGAAGAAACAGAACTCCTGGTTCAGGTAACCCAGGGTAATTTTGCCTCCTCGTTTTTCTTGTTCAATGTCAAGGCAAATTAGCTATTGCAATTTAATTTCTTGAGCTGTGTTTGTCTTAGTCCCAGAACAACCCCAGGGGAGGAGACTGAAGATGTGATTCTAATTTGCTGTAATCACAGCTGATATTATCATTGTTTTAGAAGCATTTGTGTTTTCTGTGACAAAGTGTCAAATACACAAGGCAAATTATATTCTGAATTCTAGATTAAATATTTAAAAATATGTGAGTGGTCTGAAAATAATTACCCTTTTAAAGCACTCTGGAACTCATACAGCTCCTAATGGTGCCAATTGGCATACAGATGCCATCAATTAAAATAAAGGAGAAAATTCAGTCTTAAATTAGTTGTATGATGACAATTCTTAGCATGGGAAACAAATTTAAGTATTGCTTACCTCTATTGGTGTTGGGTATGTTTTGTTTTAGTTCTACTTAATGGTTCTAACTATTCTTTGTTCTTAAATTGAAAGTCTAATCTTTAATGTAAGTAACAGATCTTGTCAGGGGTTTCTTTACATGTTGTCCAAATATGTCCCTTTGGAAGAAAGCAAATATGAAAACATTTAAGCTTGCCAGATGGAGAACGTAGTGGGTATTTTTTTATATTATTCAAGGATTCTTGATTTCCCAAAGGATTCATTAAATAATGAATTCCCAAGTTCATTTCAAATATAATTTGATTTATGTACATCTTTCCAGGAAAATGTTTACCCTGAAAGAGAGCCCTGGTTATGATTAGGGTTAGCGTTGTATCTGAATACCTTTCCACACATGTAATACGCACATAGAACAAGGGTGTTTTGAATTCTACGATGTAATTCTAAATGGAAATGTGCTACGGAAATTAGCTCACTTCAGGCATCTTTTGATGCCTATCTGAAGTTTAGAAGGCACCGTAGGAGAGCCAATAAATAATTTATTTTTCTCTTCAATCCCTTATGCAATTTTTTCCCGTTAGCTAATTCTCCTTAAAAAGCATCTTTCATTAAGAACTTGAAAGAATTCTCTTTCTTTCACTCAAACTCATAAATATTTCCTTTTCTATTATCACTGATAGTTGAAACATGTTTAAATAAAAGCTTTTCCCTAAAGGTATGTTTTTTGGGGTTTTTTTGTTTAATCTTTGTTCATGTGATGAAATGAAAGTAAGATCTGGTATATTTTGAAATGCATGATTCAGGTTCTCTTATTAAAGTGAACACAGCACTGTGTTTTTAGAGTCATCACTTTATTTTTTTGAAACTAGTACATTCAAATCTCAGAATGTAAGCAGAATCTCAGAATCTCAATCTTTGTATTTTAAAAAATTGCTTTGTATTTACATATTTTAGAAGGTTTTATCATTAGAGCACCATCATGCATTTTTATTAAAGCAAATTTGTAAAATACGGGAACATGAAAATGAAATACCTATCCTAATCATCCCTTTACTCACAGATGAACACATGATTTTTTTTGTGTATTTTCTTCCTTTCCTCACATTGGTAAAAATATTTAATTGGATTTTTGAGTGTGATGGAAAGCCTGTGTGAGGGGAGATCTTTTCCAGAGAAACATCTAATGCCTGACTCTAAGACTTTTCTCATAGCAATATAAGAAATAGTTTTACCATTAGCTTTATCTAGATATCATCATAATTGAACATACTAGCTTTCCACATTTTTTTCCGGACTTACTAGGGTTGCCAGTAGAATCCAGTGGGATTGACCTAGGAGAGAATTCTCCTCAGGACTCTTGTTATAAGTTGGGTGTTATGCTTGTTGGGAGTTCTACTAGCCAGTAAGCCAAGTTATTTAGCCCCTGACTGATATCATTATTCTTGATTATTTTAATTTTGATTTAATTTGTAGTCATCTGTAAGACACCTTCAAGCAGTCTTTTAAGCAAAGGTAAATATCTAGTATATTTTTAGAGCTTTCATGTAACTATTTTTCCCCCCATCAGCTTCATATATGAAAAGAAGGGAATAAAATTGGATAGCTATAATTTTTAATTTTTCCTTCTCAAAGCTGTAATTATTGCTTCATTGCCTTCTAGCATTTCTTGTTACAGAGTAAATTTTTGAGGCCAGAATGATTTTATATATTTATGTGTCATTTTTTAAAAGACTGGATGTCTGAAGAAATTTTCTTTACATTATAATGTTTTCCAGAATGGCTCTTCTTTTTAAAAATATATGTATTTATTTATTTGAAACAGAGGAAAAGAGAGAGAGAGTCCTAAGTAGACTCTGTGCTGAGTGTAGAGTCCAATGTGGGGCTCAATATCACAACTCTGAGGATCATGACCTGAGCCGAAATCAAGAGTAAGATACTTAATTCACTGAGCCACACAGGTCTTCCTAATCTAGCATCTTTCCTGGGTTCAAATTATTTGCTGTCCAAGTTTTTTCTCCTTCCCTCTTTCTTTCCTTCTCTCCTTCCCTCTTTTCTTTCTCTTTATTCCTATAAAATGAAGCTAATAATCTTCATCAGATTGTTGTAAAGACTAAATAAGACACTGCCTCCTGAGTGCTTATCTGGTAAATATACTCCTGCTCAGTTAAAAAAAAAAAAAGAGTAGTCGTGTTTATTATTGGTCAAATCCTGCATCAGCAAAATATATTATAGTTGGAAAATGACTAGTTAATTGTCCCAATATTCAATACAACAAGCACATTCCAAATGTTCATTCATGTCTCTTGTAATAGGGTTGACTTACGTGTATGTATCTATAATTTTTTTCAGGTATGTGACATTGTGCTCTGAACACAGAATATGGGAAAGACAAAATTTCTTAAAAATTGCTCAGATTTTTTGAGGGTGTTAACCCCAAAGATATTTGTGCCTCTGAGTGTTGGGGTAGAGTGGGAGAAAGGAGGGCCAATGGTTGGCTCTTTTAATTGTTGGATTGATTGATTGAAGTCAGCAGGAGAAGGAGCACAGAGCTCTGAACACAGGTTGGTGGGAGTGAAGTGCTATTGCAGAGTGTATTTCACCAGCCTTCTGATCCAGTTTGAAGCCTAGTAATCCTGATTCAATCTAGAGTGCCTATCTCCTCCCTTGTACACCTGGAGTTTGTTCTGATCTGTGTCTGAAAAATGTGTCTTTGAGTTGGGACTTCAAGTTGATGTGGGCTTCCTCTGAGGAGTAAATATAGATAATCCTCTCTTTTCTCTCCTCCTTCTTGCTCCCCTTTCTTCTTCTCTGCTCCTGCCTCTTTTCTTCCCTCCCTCCTCCACTTCTTTCTCCTTCCCAGAATTTGCACTGATTAAAGGAAATGACCTGCCAGGGTGTTGGAGAAGGTCATTGAGAGGATGTGACCTCTGGTTGAACTGTGAGCTGACCCAGGCAACTGGAAGCTCCTCATTTTCTCCCCTCTCCTTGGAATGTACACTTTTCCCACTGTTCCCACAGTGGAGACCATTTCAAGGACACAGTGTTGAGAGAGAAAACTGTTGTTGAGACCACTTGGATGGTATATGTGATTGAACCCAGCTAGTCTCTGTATGAGCTTTAAGATTATAATGAGTAGGCTTGGGGATCTACTCATCTTATGGCCACCCAGAACAAGCCTCATATGTAAATTCTCTTGCTTATGAAACCAGCCGCCGACCACTCTGGAGTGGCCTGCCTCTTCTTGCCCTCTGTCTATGGGGGCCAGTTTATGAACCAACAGATTTAAGTATCAACACAAGAATTTCTCTCCATTTTCCAACTTATATGTCTCTTGTGGCTAAAGCCTAGAATTTTTGATATTCCATTTTTCTCCCTTGAGAGTCACTCTTCTATCTTCTGTCTATATATTCTAGCCAAGAAAATCTTATACTCTGTGTTCTGCATTGTGAAAAATAATATGTTGTTTTTTCATCTTATAACTTGTGAAATTATGTGAAAACATGAGTATGAACTTTGTAAAACTTGAAAAATTCCTTAAGCTCAAATATTATTCTTGGAGGCAGTGTCCTCACCTAACCTAACCTGCCCATTGAGGCTCACTAAGGTAAGTTGGTGAGGGAGGCTATCTTTGAAAATGAAATGAAACCTCGTACATAAATCACTCTTACCAGATTCTCCAGCATCATGGGACCCTGCACATCAGGAGAAGGTGTACCCACTTGTGGGTGGGTGTTCAGTGAACTTCCAGGTCCTCACTAACCACTGTTTATTAGAAGACACTCTCCTATTATAACCTTTTTATTTCTAAATGATGTGGCTCCATGCATATTAACAAAGATTTAGTGACTTAATAGTGTTGAAGAGTTCAAGTTTGAAGTCAGACACACCTGGATTCCAATACTGACTCCATCAGTTGTGTTACCTTTGAAGTTAATTCACCTGTCTAAACCTCAGTTTCCTTACCTGTAGAATAAGGATGGTGGCACCTGTCTCACAAGCTTGAGGTAAGGAGAAATAATATAATATAGCAAAATACCTGAAGAATACTTGGCATGGAAGAAACTATTATTGAATAGTAGCTACTGTTCCCCTTGGGCAACATCTTTCTGTTTTCTTCTCCTCCACCCCAACAGAAGGCCACCCAACTGTAGCTGACTTCCAGGAGTGCCAGCCATCATCTACTTCAGCAAATCTGATTTTACAGCCTAGTCATGAACTTTAACCATGCCATGGAGAAGGGGAGGTTATATATTTTTTATTTTATTTTATTTTATTTATTTATTTAATTTTATTTAATTTTATTTTTTTTAATAAATTAATTTTTATTGGTGTTCGATTTACCAACATACAGAATAACACCTAGTGCTCATCCCGTCAAGTGTCTCCTTCAGTGCCCGTCACCCATTCACCCCCACCCCCCGCTCTCCTCCCCTTCCACCACCCCTAGTTCATTTCCCAGAGTTAGGAGTCTTTATGTTCTGTCTCCCTTTCTGATATTTCCCACACATTTCTTCTCCCTTCCCTTATATTCCCTTTCACTATTATTCATATTCCCCAAATGAATGAGAACATACCCTGTTTGTCCTTCTCTGATTGACTTACTTCACTCAGCATAATACCCTCCAGTTCCATCCACGTTGAAGCAAATGGTGGGTATTTGTTGTTTCTAATGGCTGAGTAATATTCCATTGTATACATAAACCACATCTTCTTTATCCATTCGTCTTTCGATGGACACCGAGGCTCCTTCCACAGTTTGGCTATCGTGGACATGGCTGCTAGAAACATCGGGGTGCAGGTGTCCCGGCGTTTCATTGCATCTGAATCTTTGGGGTAAATCCCTAACAGTGCAATTACTGGGTTGTAGGGCAGGTCTATTTTTAACTCTTTGAGGAACCTCCACACAGTTTCCCAGAGTGGCTGCACCAGTTCACATTCCCACCAACAGTGTAAGAGGGTTCCCTTTTCTCCGCATCCTCTCCAACATTTGTGGATTTCTGCCTTGTTAATTTTCCCCATTCTCACTGGTGTGAGGTGGTATCTCATTGTGGTTTTGATTTGTATTTCCCTGATGGCAAGTGATGCAGAGCATTTTCTCATGTGCATGTTGGCCATGTCTATGTCTTCCTCTGTGAGATTTCTGTTCATGTCTTTTGCCCATTTCATGATTGGATTGTTTGTTTCTTTGCTGTTGAGTTTAATAAGTTCTTTATAGATTTTGGAAACTAGCCCTTTATCTGATATGTTATTTGCAAATATCTTCTCCCATTCTGTAGGTTGTCTTTTAGTTTTGTTGACTGTATCCTTTGCTGTGCAAAAGCTTCTTATCTTGATGAAGTCCCAATAGTTCATTTTTGCTTTTGTTTCTTTTGCCTTCATGGATGTATCTTGCAAGAAGTTACTGTGGCCAAGTTCAAAAAGGGTGTTGCCTGTGTTCTCTTTTTAAAGATTATATATATATATGTCTATCTTCTATCTATCTATCTATCTATCTATCTATCTATCTATCTATCTATCATCTATCGAGAGAGCATGAGAGAGGAGAGTGGCAGGCAGGCAGACGGAGTGAGAGAAGCAGACTCCTCACTGAGCAGGGAGGCTGATGTAGGGCCTCAATCCCAGGACCCTGGGATCATGACCTAAACCAAAGGTAGATGCTTAACTGACTGAACCACCCAGGTGGTCCTGAAGGGGAGTTATTTCTTTTTTTTTTATCTTTTATTGAATTAGGGTCTCCATACATGTCTCAGCTTTTGATGCATCACTTTTAGATGGAAGAATGACAGAGGGATAACAACAATCACTGCTTCCTTTTCAATTCTAGAAGCATTCAGTTTCTTAAACCAGGAGACTTCATGATTCCTCAGTGTTGTCATGTTGAGGCCTCAAAACCCTAGGGCATTTTATTTTTGTCAAAGATCCTATCGAATAGTGTGTTTTGTGTTTTTCTCCTCACAAAAAATGTCTGAGTGTATGACCTGGAGAATATGGGCTCTAAGCTCCATTTATAAGGACAGCTCAGAATTAAGTGGTATTAGTGTTGATGTGAACTTTGCCCCAGCAATAAAAATTTGAAAACTCCAGAAAGAAAAGGATTGCTTACTGCAGATACCTTGTACAGATATTGAAAAGAGTCTTACTTAAGTTTTAATTGGAAAGCAGCAGAGGGAATAAGACTGGGCACCTGCTGGTATGGATTAAGAATACAACAGGAGATAAAAGGTGGTTCCCAGGCCTGCAGTGAGCTGCAAAGGGTTATCTGTATGAGGGTTCCTCAAATTCAATACCACTGACATTTTGGGCTAGTTAATTCTCTGCCTCTGCAGTTGCCAGTCTAAGTTTCATCCATTTTCATTGCAAACTCGTTTCCTTTCACACAGGCTGTCAGCTGCCACTAGCTCATATCCTGATACACTATCACTGAGAGGACAAGAGAGAGGGGAGGGGAGAGAGAAAGAGATAGACTGAGATAGAGAGAAGAAAGATCCCAGGGAAGGGGTGTGATTGGCTGAAGATGAATGACTACAGTGATGGGAACAGAGGTATGGAGATGACAGCTTGTTCTATAACCATGTGGGAGGCAAGACACAGTGTTGAACAGACAAAGCAGTAAGTGTCCACAACACCTACTAAAACCAGAAAACTATATAACTGAGGAAGTAACAAGTTAGCAGATAAAAAGGTTCAGAGGCTAGAATGTATGCCAAAGAGTATAATGAAATATATAAGAAAAGAAAGAGTATACGGAAGAAGTGAGTAGAGTAGACGATGGTATGTGTGCATAGGAGTTGCCTCAGACTAATACAAAACTAAGTAGTATTCAGTGAGTGTCTCTGGGAGCCCTCTGTCATGCACAAGTGTGAGTGAAGGCAAAAGAGTGTGAAAATTTAGAGACAGAAGAGCACAGAAGAGACAGAGGATCAAAAGAGTAGGCTGAAGACCTTACCAATTTCAGAATGGAGGTAGCTAGAGATAGTTTTTGGTTTTGAGGAAGGGTTGGTGATCCAAGCTAAAGTCATTGAACTCCACTGGACTGTGTCTTATAGATCATGTGTGCTATGGCATGTTAACAGGTGCTAAAAGAGGGGGTTTCTATGAAAAGTTAGGTTAGCAAAATGCAGAGACAGATTTATTTATTATAGGACTTTCCAGAGCCATTAATACACTAATCTACATTACCACTTTGTAAAGCAGAGTGTAGTAAGGAATATTCCCTGAATGATATGACAGTGAGACATACATTTATTATGTGCCTAAAAAGAGGAACATCTGAATGGTTCAGTCAGTTAAGCATCTGCCATCAGCTTGGGTCATGGTCTCAGGGTCCTGAGATCAAGTCCCGCATTGGGCTCTCTGCTCATCAGTGAGTCTACTTCTCTCTCCCACTCTGTTCTGTGTTCTCTCTCTCTCTCTCTCTCAATAAATACATAAAATCTTATATGCCTAACAAGAGGTCCATATATCAGTGGACAAGATCCCCCTTTCTTTGAGGTTCACTGGCTGTAATTCTCCAAGTATTGACTTGGTTCATGGGCTTGTTCCCTCATGTCTATTGGCAGCCACTGGGCTATTATTCTTAACTCAGTCCAGTGCGTGGAAGAAATTCTTCTTACAAGCCCTAAGGACCTCTCGCCTTGAGGAAGAGGTCTCTGGAGTACTCAGTGGTCACAGAGATGGAGCTGCCATGATCTTCTACTTACTTGTGTGGAGGGGCTACTGGAAAGTCAGCCACAATGTCTACCATGTGTTTTTATAAGCAAACCTACTGATCAGCAGGAGGACCTCTGAAAGAAAGGATACCTTTTAGAGTCATAAGCTCTGAGGTGTAGGTGATATAAAAACTCATATTATCCCAGCTACTAAGACTTGCTGAACTTTTCTGAGAAATGTTGATGCCACCAATGCTAAAATGAGTGCCGATCTATATGTCCTTAGCAATCCTCGCCATTCTAGATTTCTGGCTATTCTTTCTCTGTTCTCTCTTCTGTTCTCCTTTTCCATCTCTTTTATTCTCTCTTTCTGTCTCTGATTTTGCAACCTTGGCTTTCGTTTTAAAAACTATATTCTCTTTTTGATTGTCTGGCTAGAGAAGAATATACTGTATATGCTTTTTCCAGGCATTGGAGAAACAGTGGGTTCACTCCTCTTTCATGAAAAGCCCATATCACAGCTATAGTGTGGCAGAGCCAAGATGCCATCTATCTGATTTCCAAGCCCAGATGCTAAACTTCTCTGAATTCCACCACCAGCCATATTGTAGTATTAACAACAGCATGCATCATTAAGGGGATGCTGTAAGGGGAGATCACTAAAGACCATCCGGGAAGAATCATGTCGGAGTGACCTTTTCTTACTGGAGTCTTGGGTTTCTGGGCCTTCTTTGTTTTTAGCTACTGTGAAACAGAATGAGTTGCCTTTCTACCTGTACATCAGAGAGATTAATAGCTGTCCCATTTTTATTTATTTATTTATTTATTTATTTATTTATTTATTTATTTATTTTTTAAATTTTTTTTTTATTCATGATAGTCACAGAGAGAGAGACAGAGAGGCAGAGACACAGACAGAGGGAGAAGCAGGCTCCATGCACTGGGAGCCCGATGTGGGATTCGATCCCGGGTCTCCAGGATCGTGCCCTGGGCCAAAGGCAGGCGCCAAACCGCTGCGCCACCCAGGGATCCCTAGCTGTCCCATTTTAAAAGAGAAACAGGAATAGCCACAATCAAGCTTTCCTGATAGTGTTTGCTCCATGTCTCTAACGCAGTTGACTTCCTTAAATTGAGCTGCTGTCCCTGGTGCGCTCAGAGCTGAGGCTTTGTTCTCCCTGCTGGAGGCAGTACTTTACCTGCTCCACTTCCTAGACTAATAACCCTTCATTTCCTGGAAGAAGTTTTTTTTTTTTTTCTTCCCCTGTGGGGCTCAAAGATGGCTGGGTGCTTCAGCTACAGTAAGACCTGGATTCAATAAAGCTGTTCTAGGAAGTGTCCTGTGAACAATCAATCAGGGTAACTCACTGCCATTGGACTGGCCTCTTGGAAGTGTCCTGAATGAACACCTCATCACTCGGAGAAAAGGACCAAGTGGACGAGAGAACCTCTTCGAATGTCATTTGTAATCAAGGCAGTTTGCTGCGCTACCCAATCAGCCAATAAGAACACTTTTTCTTTTGAGTGTTTTTTTTTTTTAATGAATCTCTTCTTTATGGAGATGGGGGGTAGAGATGTAGACTTTGTTGAGGACAAATGTTATATAACTTTCATGTCTTAAAAAATAGGCTCTGAAAATCTATGGTAATGAGAGAGTAAATCAGAATTCCATTTATTACTTTCCTTGAGGGAAAAAAATGAACATTTTGGTTTTAGTGAAGAATTAAGAAGGATTAAGGAAATGAAGAATGAAAAATTAAATGTGGATCCCTTACCACTGGATATGGTTTATCTAATCATAAATGAAGATGATTATCAATTTTATTTCTTTGGTTTCATCTCTCTTTTAAGCAATGTCTTCCTCATTATATACCCTAGCTAAGCTGAAACCTCTGGTACAAGAGCTTCTCATGTAGAGTAGAATTGGAATGTATATTAGGTTATCTTGGTAGGCAACAGGGTACAGCAGAAAGCAGACAGGTTTGGAGATTGACGACTGTAGGTTAGTTTTGTATTCAGTCTCTGAAGATCTGTGATACAGGACTGTTTGCTGAACCTCTCTGAACCTGAGCTGAAGTCAGATGCTTAACCCGCTGGGCCACCCAGGTGCCTCTAGAATGTGTACTTCTTGAAAGAAAGGACTTAATCTGTCTTTTCCAGTACTGTGTTCTTAGCAGCCCAGACAGCACTTTGTATATTATAAGTACTCTATAAACTTTTGTTAAATTAGTAGATGAATAAATGATGGATTACCTACTTCATAGAATATCTCTGATGGCTATTTCAAACAATGTTTGTAAAGCATTCAGTACAGTGCTTAATATGCAGTAAAATCTTGAAAAATATTTATGCACACAGATTTAGCCCATGGGAAAGCTACTGTGAGGAGAGGTTGCAATGCTTATATGAGTCCTATTGGGTGAACATCCCCCACCACAGTCTTATGTGGGGACTCTGAAGTAGTGCTCCTAAACTCAGGGTTTCTAAGTCATTTTCTATGTTTCAGAAAACCTAGTGAGAATTCTACATTAGCTTCCCTGAAACAGCATGATTTATTTTGGGCTGTAGTTAAACCAACTCAGTGTGGTAATGTGATGTCCCTGCTTATCTCATGCTGCTCAGACATGCTGCTTGGTGGTTATCTGTGTCTGTTTAATTAGAAGTGAAAATTAATTAATTGGATTCAATTGGTGCTGCTTTTTTTTCTTTTTTCTTTTTTTCTTTTTAATGAACGTGCTCTTTGAAATCTTGGTGGGTGTGCAAGGTAGAAGAGAATGAGAAACTGCCATGGTGGTGAATAGTTTGCACACCACTGAGACCAGAGGAGTTACAGGTGTCCCAAGTGTCAGGTTGGGTTGGGAGATCTTGGAGTTCATTTGAAGCCGATTAATTGAGGCTATTCTTAGGAACACAGAACTTAGGAGGCATAATTTAGCAAAGAGAACAAACTCCTCTTTCTTTTGTCTTGATTCCCTAAAAGACTCCAACAACCCAGCTCATGGTTCTTCAGTTCTCCGTCTTTTGTAATAATTCCTATTCTCGTTGGGTGTATGTTGTTTGGTGGGGTTTTGCACTGGGGAGGGGTATCGGAACTGCAGCCGATATAGTTGGTCCTTTCCTGTTCTCCAGCAGAAGCATGAGACTATTCTTGACTTCTTTTTATAGCAAATAAATAAATAAAAGAGTGTTACAATTGCAGTCATGGTCAGGGGCATTATGGCTTGGGTTTATGAGCACACATCTCTTCCCTCTAGGAGCTCAGGTAAATTCCTCTTTAGGAAACAAAAAGCTTAGAAAATCATAGCTCGAATAGTTGATTCTCCTTCTCTCGCAGAGGTGGGGGAGTACATAAACTATGGCAAATTGCTTGTTTGATGCTGGATTTTCCCTTCATTATGAAAAGCACAGCTATAAATGCTACAGTTATGAAATCCATAGAGCAAGGTTAATCCTTAGGTGGGGATCCATATAAGTAATAATAATTCTTGTTTTCTTCATCAAAAACAAACTGCGAAGCATCATCATATTTAAATACAATGCCATTTGAGGTGTGTTTTGTTTCTTTGTGTAGCACGGTTGGCACTGCCTCATGAGGGTTCAGATATTCCATAATAATCAAAGACACTTAGGCAGCTTTTCTTCCTGTAAGTAATTTTAGCTGAGAAATCAACCAGAGTTAAGTACTGCGTTTGGGCAGGAAAATAAGGTACTTTAGGATTTATTTGTTATATGCTAATATCCCAGGGAGAAACATATTTTCAGGCACAGAACAAAGAAACAATAGATGTTCGTGAAAATGCAATTTCACAGCCATGTTTTACAATTCAAAGTTTCAGAGTCTTTTCATATGTCGTTAGTAACAATCTTGGAAGGATCTTTTCTTTTCTTTTCTTTTTTTTAGATGTGTTCGAAAGTGCTTGCTTCTTTTAATCTTTAGTTTTAGAAGTACATACTGAGTGATTGCTGGATGTCCCAAGGTGAGATAAAAAGAGACAGTGGCTATGAATCCTGACCTCAGGGGTTTTATTGTCTAACTTTGTGAGTGGGACAGGCTTGAGGAAAGCAAGTAAGATAGCACAAGCCACAGATCTGATGCAGTTGGCAGCGCAACTGGTTCCTGAGTGAAGGCATAGAGGGGGAGATATATGGTTGTCATTTTTCTGATGTATGTATTGGGCCTTCTGCCCACCATTTCCTGGAATCCTTTTTGACCTTTCCAATAAGCCTTTCAATTTAAGGGGGTGATTTTCTAGGAGCTGTTCTAACTCTTTCACAAACCCTCAGCCAACTCTTCCTTGTATAGTCTAGCTATCCTTACATCTTATCAGATCAATTAAAAAGCATTACATTTGGGTGCGTGGGTGCCTCAGTGGGTTGGGCGGCTGCCTTTGGCTCAGGTCATGATCTCAGAAGTCATGGGATCAAGCCAAGCCCTTCCTCCAGGGCTCCCTGCTCAGCGGGGAGTCTGCTTCTCCCTCTGCCCCTCCCCCTACTCGTGCTCTGCCTCTCTCTTCCAAATAAATAAATAAATAAATAAATAAATAAATAAATAAATAAATCCTTTTTTTAAAAACAGCATAACAGCTAATGTTCAATATTACTGTCTGTTGAAAATTTTTTGAAAGGATTTTTAAATTATCTTTGCCTTTAAAATGATTTGGCTCCTTGGAATCCAATTTAGGATTTATTAGCAATTATTGCACGAATTCCTG
Source organism: Nyctereutes procyonoides (assembly GCF_905146905.1). Lineage (NCBI taxonomy): Eukaryota > Metazoa > Chordata > Mammalia > Carnivora > Canidae > Nyctereutes > Nyctereutes procyonoides. Next base: position 15,611,789 of record NW_026575133.1, on the reverse strand, counting down.
GAGTATATATTCATACTCACATAGTGAGAAAAATCTAACCAAAATGTTGTTTTTATGCAAAGTGAAAAATCTTTAATGAAACCTAGCTATTAAAAAGCTGCCAGAATATTAGATTTTGGAGACATTTAATTAAATATTTATTAAATTCAAATTTTTCAATTTTCTTGCATGTATTAAAGCCACAGTCATTTCACAGGCCCCTGAAATACCCATCCTTAGGTTCCACACAGGACTTCAAATACCATGGGACAAATATGGAGGGCAAAAAAAGTGTCTTTCTTGTTCAGTAGGTAAGGTCTTTTCAAGAGAAGTCACACTGCCATCAGAGTAATATGAAATAGAGAGCCTGAGGGCCTTGATATTTTGCCCATTTTAGCCATTGAACAAAACTCCAAATGACTTACATCTCTCTTCTTCCTTGGTAGTAGTTAGATTGTGGTTTTAAACAGGGATGAGGTGAATAGTTTCTCTGATAGTTGAACAGAATATTTTCTTCAATGATTAAATGCGTGTATTTAGCTCTTTTTACATATCATGAGGAGGCACATGACCAGTGCTCTTCAGGGGGAAGGCATCTAATATTGACTTACTGCATTTCAGACTTCGTGCTAGGTACCAGAGATATGTATGTTGAGAATTCCCAATATTTTAAAAACTGGTGTACAGAGGAGGCAACTGGAGATCAGAAATTAAGTATTGCATCCAGTTACCCATAACTAGTAAAAGGGCGTAGTGGCAACACACCCACATGTTGTGAAGATATTCATACACTCATATAGTTACCTTGGGGTTTTTTTTTTCTATTTTAATTTGGTCATTGCTAGTGTTAAGACTATTTTATCAATAGTTATAGTAATTTCACCATTTTTCCCTTAGATTTTTGGGGGGCATGAACACGTTTACTGCAAATTATAATAGTTCTGTCATCTTCTTTTCAATTCTTGTCCTCTTCCCCTTTATCTTATTATTTTAATTAGGTTCTGGAAAAACAATGTGACAGAAGCCAGAAAAACGGGTATCTTCTTATATTTTGTAACATTAATGCAAATATTTTCCATATTTAACCGTTAAGTATGGTGTTAGATATAAGGCTTCAGGAGATTAGCTTCATTATATCTAAGAAGATGCCTATTCCAATTTTGTTGGGATTTTTTTTTCTAAATGTGTTTTACTGTTGAATTTTGCAGATGCTTCATATGATTTTTTTCCATGTATTCATGCACATTTATGCAGAGGCTATAGAACTACGGCATTAGATCCAGAAGATTCTAATATTTCATCCTGAAAGCTTTTTCCAGTTTTAATTAGAGGTTGGCAGTTGTGATTTGGGATTCATCGTCTAGTTAGAATGCTGTAAAGGAACAAAAGGCAAAACCTTGTGACATTTCATCCTATAGTCCATGTGGTTTTAGTAATATTTTACCTTAGCAAGCAGATCTTCTTTATTTTCACAGGTCCAGTTGGCAAAAACAATAGCAGAAAATTAACTTATTTCCCCCTTCTTTTGAACTGTTTGTAGCAGGGGCAGTGTCATAGCCATCCAGATGAAATTAGATTGTACTTGGTTTTGTCTCCTGACACACTCCTAATCTCTTAAAATCTCCCTGCAGACTGGAAGCCATTTAGCCTGAGAAACCAATACCAGATTTTTCTATGTTGGAGTCCACATCTCTCCCCCTGGTGCCTCCAACTCTGGAAATATGGAGCCAACCTGTCTCTGAAAAAATGAACTTTTTAGAAGTTTCAAGGACAAACACTTTTGTGGTGGCTCCAAACCACAAATGCTTTCTTATGTGAGTTGTTCATGTTTGACATTTGGGCTCAGAGGAAAATAGTTTCCACTCCACGTGGCTTTCGGCGGCAGAAGTCCCAGTTCTAATTCTGGCTTCGTCATGTCATGCCTCTCGACCTTACTTATCTCTTCAGGAACAGAGAGCAACTGAACTCTCATAACGTGCTGACATCCAGGTTCTATTTCTAGGAACTAGAGGATGCTGATAGCTTTTATCTCCCTTCCCGTCTTTCCCAGTGGCCTGCTTATGCCTCCCCAAGGATGGCTGGGTACAAGTACAATCATAATCACTTGTCACATGTTGAGGATAAATGTGCCCCTCAACCCAGGCCAGACTACACGATGGACGTGAAGATAATGGTAAGTCATGATTATTTCATTTGCGAGTGAAAGAATGCACTCAAAGTGGCTTAAGTAAAAGACAGGCTGGTATAATTGCAAGTCCAGGGGGTAGACAGTTGTCATGCATGACCGGATCTAGGTGTTCAAAGAATGGTGTCAGGAAGGAGTGCCTCTCCTCTTTTCCCTCTTCCTGGTTCAGTTCTCAAGGAGAGAACTGGATCCTTAGGCAGCTTTCCCCACACCAACTTCAGCTCACATTATCCCCTTAGTATAAGGAGATCTTTTTCTAATAGTCTCACCCAAAGTCTTGAGCAGGCTCTTGTTTCTGGTTGTCAGTTACTGCCATGCCAGTCAGAGTCTTAACAGGAAATGGTTCACTCAAGTGGGATGATGTGAGGAGAGTTGAAAGGATTATTCTCAAATGTATAGGTGGTGTGTAGGGAAACTACAGGGAACTCTGGAGTCATAACACTGGGATCTTATTATTATTCCTAGGCTTGGAAACAGAAGTGGCTGTCTGCCAGGAGCTATGACCTTTGGTTGACAGTTGCAATGAGCGCAGGTGAATATGTAGCTTACTCTTGATCTCCTTCCTCCTTCTGCTTTCTTGCAAAAGGATTTGGCAATAGCAGAATCTAACTAGAAGCTTGAAGATAAGGGAACATACTGATGAAGCCCATACTGGTCTTCCTCTTGGGCCACAGAGCAGGATACAAAGGGATGGAGAGTAGACTCGGGGGAAAATGAGAGATATCCATTTCTATGCTCATTTTTAATCAATCCCCATGACCAGTAGGAAAATAGCATCTGATTAGTCGGCCCCGAGTCATGATCATCCCTGGAGCTGAGAATGAGGTCAGAATGAACTTGAAATGGGCTGAGTGTGTGTGTGTGTGTGTGTGTGTGTGTGTGAGTGCGCGTGTGTGCATGCATGTGCACACATGCAGGCTTATGTTTGCTCAGCAAAAATCAAGGTGAGCTGCCAGAAAAAGAGGCAAAGGGGCAGCCTGGGTGGCTCAGCGGTTTAGTGCCGCCTTTGGCCCAGGGTGTGATCAGGGAGACCAGGGATCAAGTCCCACATTGGGCTCCCTGCATGGAGCTTGCTTCTCCCTATGCCAGTGTCTTTGCCTCTCTCTCTCTCTGTGTGTCTCTCATGAATAAATGAATGGAGTCTTTAAAAAAAAAAAGAGGCAAAGGATTATAGTCTGGAAAAACTAGCAGAGGCCACCACGGGGCAAATGCATTCTTCTGCACTTGTTCAAATTTCAGTGATTCAGTATTTTTCCTTGGCCTTTTCCTCCTAGGACCTGAGTGAGGCTTGATTGGCAGAGATGGTCCTGGCTGCTAAGGATCAGACTTCCTCACCTTAAGCAGATTTGATCATGATCTCCAGCCAAAGGTCAGTCCTCTGTGCAAAGTTCCTTGGAAAACATGCCCCACATACTGATGGCCTGGCCTACTCAGGGCTTTAATTTGAGCTGACCTTGGGCTCCCTGTCTGCTGCCTTTAGGCCTTGCTCATTCCAAGCCAGTTTGTGCTGTTCTTTTTCCTATCACTTGATACCCACTTCCAGTTCCTTTTCTTCACCCATAGTCTCAAACTTAGCTAACAATTTTAAACTCTGTTTTCCATTCTATGTGGTATTTCCCATTTCAGGTACTCAGATCCAGAATTCCAACTGCTTGTAGTAAAGCTAATTATTTGAGCCAATTGCTGGCTCTGCAGGATGGAATTCTTGGGACTCCAGCTCTAGACAGCTCCCTTCTCTGCCTACACACACACACACACACACACACACACACACACACACACACGGATTATGCACTGTCCCAGTCCTCAGTCTACAGAGCACTCACTTGGTGAACAAAGGTACTTAGAATTGTGGTCACGGTGGAGTGAAGTAGGAGAGGAAGAATAAAGAGAGAGGGAGAGAAGACTAAGGTGGAAAACTACTCAGTATAATCCTGAGCTTTGCTGGAAGAGTACCTTCAAACTCTAAACCAGAACAGTCCCTAGAATCTTATCAAACTCAAGTCCAACTTTTTCCTCATCCTTTCCTCCCTGCCCTGAGAGAGGAATTATTGGGAATTGTCACTCAAAGTGACAAAGGAAAACAGAGACAGCCTTGCTCAGGAAGACAGCAAAATGCCTGTCACTGTTTACATGAGGTACCCAGTGTGTATCTTTAGTAGAGTCATAAATATTTTCTTGAGAGGGAGTGCAAGCGCTCTCTGCACTTGTTGCTATGGCAGCTGGGCAGTTTTAATAACGGGAAATAGCAAGTCATTGGTTCGTTGGGGGTTCTTTTCTCAGGACCAGCAGCAATTTCTAGTCTTTCCCAAGGATTTTTTCTTTGCCATTGGAGGCCTCCCTTGGGCTGCTCCTCTCTTGGTCTCCCTGAGACTAGATCCTTACTTGCCAAGCCCACGAAGCTTTGTGACCTTGGGTAGGTAACCTAATTATGCTTGCCTCAGTTGCCTTATTGGTGCCGTGGGGAAAATTGCACCCACACTGTTGTGAAGATTGAGTGAAATAATGCAAGTAAGTGGAGAGCACTGTGCCTGGCATTAGAAAATTTGGTTCTTCCTATTAAAATGGAAAATAAGAACCCTAATATAAACTAGGGTTTATAATAAGTAGCAAGAGTTTAGATGGAGTAAGCTGAGAAGGTTCTGGGAGTTAGACCTGAGAACACAGGAGAGTGATGGATCCAGCCCTGCCCCATCACTTCTCCTTTTTCCTGATCTCGTGTCTTGGCTAACTCTTGCTTTGTTGGACTTCTCTGCCTGCTTTATCCAGTAGGATTGCAGTGGTAGTAGTAGATGCCATGGGGACAAGGACTGTGGATCTAATGCCTCCCTGAGTCCTTCAAGGACCTAGTACAGTATTTTGCACTGAGTAAGTGCTGAGGACCTATCTAGGATTGATACCTATATGGAAAAGAAGGCATTCCATGCAGGGGAAAAAGGTGATAAATAACGAATTGGAAAGATTTTGGCCTCTCAGGGACATTCTTTCTTGGTCTCCTGACTGCCATTTTTCCTTTGGTCAAGGTTCAATTCACCAGGACCTTGTGGATTGGCCAACTGGTCCCCCTCCCAGCAACCATTCCAGAGGAAGATTCCATGCTCCATGGTATTGTATTTTATACATTCTAGGACTCACCCCTGGTGGGGTACTGACCAGGAGTGGAGGAGGGACACCAAAGGAGTACAAAGCTGTACGTAGTCTTTCTTATCTTTCTTTTCCTTTTGTGAATGCACTATTTTTAGTTAAGTAATGCATCCATATGATCTTAATTGTGGAAATATTCAAGCAAATAGATAAGAAGTAAAGGTGCCATTATATATACTATATACATATGTATATATGTATATGTACATATGTTACATATAATATTATATATGGATATACTAAACATTCTATATATTCATAAACAGGCCTTTGTGTTTTGTACATATTTTATTTAATAAATGAGATTATTCTATATTTATTGTCATGCAGCTTGCTTTTTATCCTTAGCTATGTATCTTATAGATTTTCCTATGTCAGTACTCAATCTTTTCCTTAGTATCATTGTTTCATAGTTTATGCAATTAATCATCTACTAATGAAGATTTAGGTTGTTTTTAACTTTTCTGTATCACAAAGAATGTCGTAAAACATGAGTTGTTATACACAGATAAACTTGTTTTTCTCTAAGATAAAATACCTTGCAACATAATTGCTGGGCCTTTAATTAAGTCTTATTTTGTAGCTTTAAGTAAGTTTTTATTTTTTTCATAAAGTTTTAGAACTTTCCATGAGCATTATTTTAAGCCAGCTTCATAATTTTATTTCTGTTGTGAATAGAATCTATTATTCTATTAGATTTTGTGATTGGTTAGCTTTGGTGTGTAGGAAAGCTACTGATTTTTAAGTGCTGATGTTCCTTTGATCACTTTTTTAAATTTATTTTTTTATTTGCATTTTTAATTTAAATTTAGTTAATTAGTATATAGTGTATTGTTAGTTTCAGAGGTAGAGTTCAGTGATTCATCAGTTGTATATAACACCCAGTGCTCATTTCATCACCTGTCCTCCTTAATGCCCATCATCCTGTTACTCCATCTTTCCACCCTTCTCCCCTCCAGGAACCTCAGTTGGTTTCCTATAGTTAAGAGTCTCTTATGGTTTGTCTCCCTCTCTGATCACATCTTGTTTTATTTTTCCCTCCCTTCCTCTATGTTCCTGTTTTGTTTCTCAAATTCCACATATGAGGGAGATCTTATGATAGTTGTCCTTCTCTGACTGACTTATTTTGCTTAGCATAACACCCTCTAGTTCCATCCACATCATTACAAATGGCAAGATTTCATTTTTCTTAAAGACTTTATTTATTTATTCATGAGAGACACACAGAGAGAGAGAGGCAGAGGGAGAAGCAGGCTCCATGCAGGGAGCCCGATGTGGGACTCGACCCTGGGTCTCCAGGATCACGCCCTGGGCCAAAGGCGGTGCTAAACCGCTGCGCCACCCAGGGATCCCAAGATTTCATTTTTTGATGGCTGAATAATATTCCATTATATATCTGTATCTATATCTATATCTATCTCATATCTTCTTTATCCGTTTATCTGTTGATGGACATCTGGGCTCTTTCCATATTTTGGCTATTGTAGACATTGCCGCTATAAACATTAGGGTGCAGGTTCCCCTTTGGATCACAACGTTTGTAACCTTTGTGTAAATACCTAGTAGTGGAATTGCTGGGTTATAGGGTTGCTCTATTTTTAACTTTTTGAGGAACCTCCATACTGTTTTCCAGAGTGGCTGTACCAGCTTGCATTCCTACAGTGTAAGAGGATTTCTCCTCATCCTCACCAACACGTGTTGTTTCCTGACTTGTTGATTTTAGCCATTCTGACTGGTGTGAGGTGGTGTCTCATTGTGGTTTTGATTTGTATTTCTCTGATGTTGAGTAATATTGAGTATTTACTCATGTACCTGTTGGCAATTTGTATGTCTTCTTTGGAGAAATGTCTGTTCATGTCTTCTGCCCATTTCTTGATTGGATTATTCTTTGGGTGTTGAGTTTGATCATTTATAGATTTTGGATACTCCTTTTGACCACTTTGATGGAACTACTTCTGAACCCTAAAATTCTCTTTGATTTTCTAGTTAAATCACCATGTCATCTGCAAGCAATGATATTTCTCTTTCTTCTTTTCTAATGTTTACATACATTTCTTTTTCTTATTTTGTTGCATTTGTGGTACTACTTATGTGATTTTAGCTAACTTCTCACACTCTTTAACCTCTTAGAGGAGAAGGGCATAGATTTACTGCTCTTTCATGGAACTTCTGAAGAGCAGTTATTTCTTCCATGAGAAATAGTTTCGTGGTTAGAGGAAAACACACAGGGCTAGATTCCAAGTGAGAAGTAATGGGGAAAAAAAGATTAGAATGTTCTTTGAGTTGAAGAGCCATCTAAAGGTTGTGTCAACAATATCAACTAACCAAAAATTAAGTGGCCTTTGTGGATATGGATATAAGCTTTTTACACATTTTTGTTCTGTAGCAAAGGGCTGTCTTAGACTTGTAATTGGAAGAGGTGTTTCCAGACCTAATGTAATCTCTCACGGGATAACATCCAGATAGATCCAAGCCAACACCATTATTTACACCTGTGAAGGTGACAATGTACCATACTCCTTTTTTAAAAGATTTTATTTATTTATTCATGAGGCACACACACACACAGATAGAGAGACAGAGAGAGAGAGAGAGAGAGAGAGAGAGAGAGAGAGAGAGAGAGGCAGAGACACAAGCAAAGGGAGAAGCAGGCTCCATGCAGGGAGCCTGACATGGGACTTGATCCCAGGTCTCCAGGATCAGGCCCTGGGCCAAAGGCAGCACCAAACTGCTGAGCCACCCAGGCTGCCCTGTACCATACTCTTGACCTGCCATGGTGAGACATATGTCTTTGTGGTATTGAGGACTAGCTCCTCTGATCCATCTACCTCCATTCTGATCAGTGGCCTACATTGTAAGGTAATGTCAAAGGTTGACAGTATCAATAATAGAACAAAATAAGTTAATTGGATATAGATCTAATCTACTAACTTTTGTCTCTTTAGCACAAATCTCTGAATTATGGGTTTAACTAGACTAATTCTGTGGGGGTGGGAGTGGAAGCTGATCAATGGGCAGTTATCAGAGACATACTATAGAAATCAATAAAACGAGGGTCAGAAATTCTCCATTATTGATGTGACCACATTTAGTAGGCTTCTTTCATCAGAACTTTGAGGGATACTGTACCTCATACCTCATATTTCAGTGGTCACCAGTTGCCTACTGTAAAATGCTTCAAATCACAGCCCCCTTTGGGAAGAAGTTTTAAAGTTGCTCTGTCTCTATAAAAACTGGATTCTAATTTAATGCTTTAGTTTTCATGCTTTGTTTAGAGTCCTTCCCTTCTCCCCTTAAAAAAATTATTTCATATGAGAAACCCCACCCCTGGAGCTCAGTGATGTAAGGAAGTTGCCAAACTTCAAGTGAAAACCTTAGACTTTAATGAAGTAGATTTTCTCATCTTCCTTCTTCCCTCAAGAAAACTTCAAACTTAGGAATTCAGAGTAGAACTGAAAGGTCTTGGGTAAATATGCACAAAGATGAAATGACAATGGACGCATCCTGGCTCCGGAACAGACGATCCTAATGATTTTGCTTCTGTGGGTTTTCTCCTCTCTCCCTCATGTTCATTTCTTTCTGAGTAATGTTTTTGGGCCCAGCGGAGAAGTGCATGATATTTTCCAGTAGCTGAAATGAGGTTAAAGTAATGAAATTCTGCCAACTAAAGTTTGGGAGGAAAATGCTTAGTAGCTGCTGGGACACAGCCAGTTCCTGGGAAAGCAGTTGTGTAACCAGAAAAGGAACTCAGTGGTTTGTACAGCAGTGGGTGGTTCTTGGGGGTAGGTCCCAGCACTTTGACGGACACTGGGAAGATTCCAATTTAAAAACTGGTCAGAAATAAATTTCAACTGGATTGTAAGCTCCATGAAGGCAAAAGTGGTGTCCTCTTTTGGCCAGGGCATCCCTAAGGCCTAAGCCACAAATGTGCTTGGAAAAGTCAATCAAGTAAGTCCAAAGGAGAGAAATCTGAGTGATACACTAGGTACTCCCGACACCTGTGTCACATCTCTTCTTCCTCTGAAGCATCTGCAGCTGCCTGGGAGGTTTTAGATTCACTTCATGCTGTACAGTGTACACAGCTGCGATGTGTCTTCCTACATTCTGCCTTTGGGTCTGCTCTGAGGTCATAGGAGTTGGCATAGCCATGCAGTGCAGACTAGAAGTGGGGTAACATTAATGCTTCTGGGTGTTAGGAAGACTGAGGCTGGCCAGTGAAGTCTGGGAGCTGGTGGATAGTCTCCTGTGTTTTAGATGGCAACTGTGGGAGGCATCATGTATGTGTGGAAGTGATTCCTCGTTGCTCAGGACAGTGACCTCAATAATACACCATGATATTGGTTTTTCCACTTTCACTGTTCTGCTCTTCTATCTCCTTCAGTCCTTCTTTCTGAGATCATTTGCCCAAATAAAGCACTTGCACCTCAGCCCTTGGTTCACTCTCTGCTCGGAGGAAACCCAAACTAAAACAAGTATGTAGGAGTGGGGTGTAAACTTCAAATTTTTCAAATGGGTGTTCCCATGATTTTAGTCTTGTTAGTGTTCCACCATGAGCCACATTGTTGCCATCCTAACTATCAGGGATTTAGAAGATTGGTCCCAGGTCTGGCTGCTTGGGTTCACTACTTATAAGCTGTGTAACCCTGGGCACAGTCTTTAAAAAGATTAATGAAGTGCCTCAATTTCTTTTTCTGTAAAATGAAGGTAATAACAGCATATACTTACCATGGTTTTTATTTAAATTCAATGAGCGCATGCATATGAAACTCTTGGCTCCACACTGGCACATGTTAAGTGCTCAACTCACGCTAGCTGCTATTAGGACAGCCACTTCTCATGTATTGCTACTCCCAGTCTTCTATGTACTGTGGCTATTCATGTTTATCTATTATCCCTCCGATTCAACTGTAAGCTTCTTAAGATTGGAACCTGTGACTTTTCCATCTTTATGTAACTTGCTGTCCAGAATTTTGGCTTTTACAGAGTAGGCATCCAATGGTGTTATTGGAATGAAAGGATGTCCTTGTTATTATTGGCAGTATTTGGATGTCTGGAATCACTGTACTGTCCTTTGGAAGCAAAGACTAGCCTCCCACGGCATGGACTTTTGAGTATATTTTCAGGAAATATCATCATTATTGGATGGCATTTGTAATTGATTGAATCATGTAGAGTAGGAATTTATTTTTTCCTCTCTACCAGTGCTATCCAATAGAACTTTCTTTGATGTTGGGAATGTTTTTTTCTGCTGTCTAATGGAGTAGCCACTAGGCATGTGTGGTTCTTGAGCACTTGAAATGTGAAGAATGTGACTGAGAAAGTGAATTTTAAATTTTATTTGATTTTAAATTAAGGACACCAGTCAGACAGGATTAGGGCCCACTCTAACAACCTCATTTTAACTTAATCTCCTCTTTAAAGGCCCTATATCCAAATATAGTCACATTCAGAGGTACTGGGGACTTAGGGCTTCAATTCAATATGAATTTGGGGAAGATACAATTCAGCCCATAACATCCCCAAAGAGTACTCAAAGACAAGGGCTTGGGTGCAGGTAGTTCATTTGGAGAGCACAACCGAGTTTATTTAGGGAAAAGTGACACATGTAGAAAAGCCAGTGAAGGGTGTGCTAATGAAAAGGTTGCTGGGCCTCACTCAGTCCTGCTGGAGAACACATGTCAGAATTGCCTGACCAGATCATGGAGAGAGACTGGGACATTCATCCATAGACTCCACATGGGGCATAACTCTCTCTGGAAAGAAGCCTCTTTGGGTGCAAGAGAACACCCTCCAGCTGATAAGAAAGAGATTACGTGTTTAAGGTGGGAAGCTGTCAACTCCAGTTGGAAACTCAGTTATGCCCAGGGGATGTGGGGAGAGGGATGGGCAAAACATCAGCTGCCCCTGCTATAGGAAGGTGTGGTTATTATCCCTGATTTCCAGATGCGCAAGCTGAGGGAGTTGAGTAGCCAATAGCAAAGGATGGAGTTTGAATTTGAATTTAGTTTATTCAACTGCAAAACCCACAATCTTAGCTATCACATTAAGGAAACTCATCTACTGATTGAATAAACTTATCTTGGGCATCTTCTATGTGCACACATGCCAATGCTAGGGATATAGCAACGGGCAAGACCCAGGAGGGGCTTACCCAGAATTAGTCAGTGGCAGACCTGCGATGCTAACCCAGGTCTTCAGACTGGAACCATGTTCTTTGCTCTCTCTGAGCTAAGGACCCCCAGGTGACTTGGCTGCCTCAGGCTATCTACATTCCTATTTGATTCTCCTTTATCGGTCTTACTGATCATTCTCCTTGTTGGAATTAAACATCTCAGCTCTTTAGCTTTGTCCCAAAAAGAGGCTCCCTGGGAGGTGAAGTAAGAGGTGAGTGTAGAGTTTATCACTAGGATTTGCTTTCTCCTACTCATCTACATTTGCTCTCCCCCTTCACTCTGCCTCCCGCACGCGCAGGCCTTACCAGGTACAATGGTTTTGCACATCTGTTTTCTGTGACGTGGCTCAGGTGAACATAGTCAAGATGGCTGAGATGCACAGGAGATGTGGGCCTCCACCTGTGATCCAATTGAAAGGATCCCGTGGATGAAGCGGGAAGGGATGGACTGATTCTCTGTGAATTACTTGGCAGGAAAAGGAAGCATCTCCTTCCAGGTTTGAGCTTTTTTTTTTTTTTTAATTCAAGTATATTTATTCCAGGGTGGCAAGAATATGAAATCTATATTAGAATGTGTGTTTGCGTAGCTCTTGACTCTGTAAGCCTAACAGAGATCAATATGTTGTGTCTGTGCTTTTTCTGTCTCAAGCTGACAAATCCTTATTTTTTGTCCTTCAACTGTCCTCATTTGAGTTTTACAAAAACCTTAGGAATTAGCGAGAATGGAATTGTCTTCATCTTACTGTGTGGAAAGTAAGGTGGAGAGAGATGAACACTTGCTCTGCTTCACAAGGGTTTGGCAAAGAAAAATTATAAATGTGCAAGGATGTTGGTAAAAGGTAAAGCATCACGCAGGTATTAATTGTTCTCAAAATGACAAATTTCTTTCGTGACAGGGCTGGAATGAGAAGGCAAGCTTTTTGACTTCTAGAACAGCACAACGGTTCTGCGGTTCTCTGATAGTTGTTTTTGTTGTGACCTCTTGGGATAGACAAAGGAATCTAAGTACTCACAGGTCAATGGAAAATCTTGTTCAGTGAGTCTGCAAACAATCCTTACTAGGTGTTCTGGTTACTACTGGCTCAGAGCAGACTACTCCAAATTTAGTGGAGTAAAACAGTGATGATTTTACTAAGCTTATGGGTCTGCGGGTCAGTAATCATGAAAAGGGCACACAGTGGGAATGATTTGAATCTGCTTGATGATGTTTGGGGCCTCAGCTCAGGGGGGGGGGGGGGGACTCTACCCCTGGAGCCTGGGACGTCCTAAGGAAGATCAGGACTACTGATCTTACCTGGGGCTTCTCCTCGTGGCTGGTGCTGCCTCACAGCCTGGCTATTCTGGGGTACTTTGTCACATAGCAGCTCAGAGGTTGGGGAAGGTATTTCACTGGACAAGGCAGAAGCTGAAATGCCTGTTTGCTTCTCCCATACTCTGTTGCTGACAAGGGAGGCAGGGGCCCACCCAACAAGGAGAGGGGACACAGACCTTCCTTCCTGATGACAGCAATATCCAGGTCACTGCAGGATGGGAGAGAGCATTGCGTCTATTTTCATAAAATGCAATTCGCCACTCCTGGTTTCAACTTACTCTCTTATCTTTTGCCCTTTATCTTAAATTTTTTTTTAAAAAAGCTCTAGAATCATGAGTTTATGTGGGACATTTCCATCTTTGTTTGAAAAAAATTTAGAAGTACAAAAGGTAAAAAATATGTGTATATATATAAAGATTAGCCTTGTGAGCAAGAGAGAAAACAAGCATAATTTACATTTTTCTGACCGCACAAGTATGGTTTTTTCTATGAAAATTAAATTGGTCATTGGGTAAACATATAAACCATTCCACCTATTGTGGGTGGCATTTATTAGTAAAGCTATTCTCAGTAGCCTTAAGTGGTCTTCCAGAGTGCAGCTAGGATGTAGATACATGCTCAGCTGTATATGTGTTAAATGCACACCTACCATCCCTTCCCCTTGAGTTAATAATACAAGTCAGGAATGTGTGAAACAGGTTGGTTGAAAGCTATGTTTTTTTGGTAGCGGTATACACATGACAGCGGTTGTAGAGTGAGGGATTGGATGGGCACTGGGTGTTCCAGAGTGACAGGTTGAAAGCAGTGTGTGGTATTACAGATAAAAACAGCAACTGATCAAGCACTTGTCAAAGTTTGATACTGACATGTATGTGTACATAGAAGCCTAACAAGGAAGAGATTACCCAAGAATCTCTGGGAAGGAATTTTATATCGGAAAAATCAAAGTGGAATGAGATGGTTTTCCAAAGTCCTGACTGGTTGTTTTGAAGGAAATGCCAAGACATCTTTACCAGAATGGCCCTAGCCTCTGTGTTCAGAGTTTGAAGGCGCCACTAATGTTCCAGTTAGTGCATACATACAGGTGTGGGCACCCACGTGCCACGCCCAGTGTTTTGGAGTTAGGGTCACATTAGATTTCTACCTAATTATGGTTTTGGTTTGCAGAATTGTTAGGTGCATAGAGGTTTGATTTTCAACAGGATGCCTGCAAAATGTCTTCCTATTAAAAAACCTTTCTCAACAGCTATTGAATACCTACTCATTTCAAGAGTCTGGGAGGGATGTAAAGATATTTGAGGCTTGAATCCTGAATTCTAGTTGGAGAGAGAAGATACAAAATGTATGGTCTTGTATTGTTAACTGAATACGTGTTTAAGAAACAAACTGAGTGTTGCAGACACAGTTTGTTTTCATTGTGGCGGAGGATGTACTCCCTGGGGATGAGGCTGTCAGGTGAATATTCTCAGGGGAGATGGCGCCCAAGATAAACTTGTGCAGGGTAGAGTTCAAAAGGGCAGAGGCTAGAAGCATTCCCAATGAGCCTTGAGGAAGCATGGAGTGGTGACTTACATGGGGACAGAGGTGTGGAGGTGAGAATGGTGTGTGTGGGCTCTCCCCAGCTGCAGCCATTAATGACAGCTGAACTTGAAAAAGCATAGCAGGCTCATCTTGTAGAGGGCAGTTGGGTTTTTGGTTGGAGGCAGAGAGCATCACTGCATGTTTCTGTTCTCAAGAAGATGAGTTCAGAGCCAGAGCCGAGAAGAGCCCCACCCTAACAATCATAACCATCTTGGAGGGACATCTTTGATTTTATGACAGCTTACCAAGTGACAGCACCGATTAGGACACTTGGGCCATGGTTTGAATTACTCAGATCAAATTAAAATAAAGAATCTCCAAGACAAATCCAACAGAGGTCAGGCCTGTTTCTGAGCTTAGCATCAGAGTAACTGAAGCTTCTGTAATGAGCCCGGGTGCTCGGAGAGCTGCTGTGTCCCAGGGGTCCACTGCCATAGCAAGTTTTGTGCTGCATGTAGCCCAAGAGGGAAGGGGACGAAGTTGGCTTCTACCTCCACTCACTGCTGCTTGGCTGCACCAGGGAGGCTCTGATTCTCTTTTATCCAGAGGAGTCAGATTGGGGAAGGCCAAGGCAATGTGAGAAACACATGGGAGAGAGCCCACATGGGGCAACACCAGGTGACATCATGCGTACCTCTCTCCTGCTTCCCTGCTTACTATGGACGCTCAGGGATGCTTGTTAGCTGATCGGAAAAGCACAGTGGCATTAGCATATCCCTAACATTGGCAATGCAGAACACCATCAAACTTTTATTTTCTTTGAGCAAACAGCACAGAAGTGGAGAGTGAATGCTATTTTCAAGCAGCAACTGTATATGTTTTCTCTAGCAAAGTAAGGGAAGTTATCATTTTTTCCTTTGACAAGTATTTATTGAGCACCCATGTTGCAGCAGGCACTGGCTTAGGTGCCAAGAATGAGATGCAGGGAATGAGACAGAGCCTTGTGTTGTGGTGCTTAGATGAGGTGAGGAATGCTACTGGTGCACACCCACACGGTGCTCTTCTCTCTGTCCGCTGCCCTGGCCTCCCAGGCAACAGCCCTTGTCTTCAGCTTGCTCCTAGTTTGGGCCCATGCCCTGTGGGATGTCCCCTCTTTCCTGTTTCCTCCATGGCTTCTGGTTCCATCATGGGAGGATTTTCCTGTACTACCCCACAGTATACCACTGGGCACCTGGGAAACATCTCATCACTAATGAGAAGAAAGTCTATACTGGTAGCAACTGCAAAATGTTTGCATGTCACAACCTGTGAAGGGCACGGATTCTGACCTCTAGTTTACCCCGAGCAGCAAAGGAAAAGACAAACAAGTTGCTTTTGTTTTATGAGCAGTTTGCTGATTTCTGACTACCTAGCACCTGGTGTATAGTAGCATTTTGATAAATGGAGGCTTTTTCCTACTTCCCTCCTCTCCCCCTCCTTTATGTTCTCTTATTTATCTTCTCTCCCCTTTCCAGGATTTCCATGTACCACATTCCTACTGGGCATCACTGTCTTTGTGTGATGTATGTGTTCCTGATTTCTCCTGAGCAGCCTCTGCTGATCCAAGTAGAGGCAACCCAGTGAGTGTCCCTTTCACTCTCCAAATCTGGAGTTTTCATTTGGGTCACATTGATGGAGATCTTTCCTCCAGCAATGAAAATTCTGCTATTCTCATTCCTAGAATGTTAATTTTTCAGATGTGTAGAAAGAGCACTGAGGCACAGTAAGAAACTTCCACAGCCCCACTGGAATGTCTAAATCAATAGGAACAAGAGTTTCAAGTGCTGATGAGGGTTTGGAGCTACCAGAATGGTCACATACTGCTTGCAGGAGTGTGAATTGGTATGGCCACTTTGGAAACCTTTGGCAGTATTTACTAAACTTAAGTATCTATCTATCCTGTGACCCAGTACTTCTATTCCTGAGAATACATCTAAGGGAAATGAGTGTGTGTGTGTGTCCACCAGGAGATATGTACGTGAATGTTCAGAGAAGCTTAATTGATAATAGTCCCAAACTGAGGGTAACCCTACTACCTTCGACAGGAGAGTATGTCAATAAGTCATGACATAGGATAGAACACTATGCATAAAGAAAAAGGATGAATTACTGCCACATGAAGCAAAATGCTGAGGGGAAAAAAGCCAGACCGAAAAGG
Organism: Nyctereutes procyonoides; assembly: GCF_905146905.1. Classification (NCBI taxonomy): domain Eukaryota; kingdom Metazoa; phylum Chordata; class Mammalia; order Carnivora; family Canidae; genus Nyctereutes; species Nyctereutes procyonoides. Next base: position 15,595,279 of record NW_026575133.1, on the reverse strand, counting down.
GACACGTTTTCAGTTAGAGTTTGTAACAAGCATGCCTCATCTATGGTGATAGAGGTCAGAGCAGTGGTTTCCTCTGGGGAAATGTTGATTGGGAGAGGGTATTAAGGAGCCAGTTGGTTTGCAGCCAATATTGTTTACCTCATTCTGGGTGGCAGTTAATAGCTGAGGACATATGTAAAAATTAATTGAGCTATACACTGAAGATTTATATATTTTATTGTATAACTTACTATTTGTAAGTTTTACTTTATTTCAAGAGGAAGAAAAGAAGGATTTCAATGAAAAGAGGGAGACATGGGCTCACCCAGCCCTGCCATTAACTTAACGTGACCATGGCCCAAACACTTCCTCTAGGGACCTCAGCATCAACTCTGGAGAACTGCACCTGGATTCCATCGCCCTTTGGACACTATGTGATGAGATCCATGAAGCAGTGAGGACTGGGATCTATTGCTCCCTTATATCTCCACCAACATGTGTCTCTCTTGCTCTATCAGCCAAGGAAGCCAGCCTCTAGGCACCTCAAAGACCTCATCCTTGGACGGGCAACTTCCAAATGCTTCTCCTAACCTGTGGGAATGTGGGTTTCATTTCTTAAGACTCTGGGAAAGAATTCTCAATAAATCCAATTAGGTGATAGAATTTTCTCTTGTCTTCTTAATTAATAAACAAATTAAGATGGTGATATAAACTTGGCAACAATATTCCCACTATACAGAGTAATCAAAGATGTTTTTGAGTGACATCATCATCATTATTTTCTCTATGAAATAAGTAAAATAAATTATTAATATTCAGTTCTGGTCATGAAAGTACTGGTATTCAGTACTCATATATGATGATGCTGTCATAAATTGACCCAGTTTGGAAAGCAATTTGGAAATAATTATCAGGAGCCATAAAGATGTTTATATCCTTTGGGTCAATAAATCCTGCTTCTGGGAATCTATTTTTAAGAGACTAGTCAAATTATAGAACAAAGATACTGTGTTCACAAAATAAAGATGGGGTGAGTTCCCTCATGATGTTTCTCTTTACATTCTGAATCCCAGCTGCACACAGGTCATCCTAGCTCACTGGTTCTCAAAATGCAGTCCCTGGACCAGAAGCAAGAGCGTTATCTGGGACCTCAACAGAAACATACGTTCCTGTGATCCAGTCCAGATCTATAGACCTACCAGTTCAGAAACATTGGGGGTGGAGCCCAGCAATTTGGGGATTTAGCACACACCCCAGGGGATGGCTGTTGCCTGTTCAAGTCTGAGAACCTCTGACCAAACTTTTAGTAGAGCCTCTGGGAATTTGACAAGAGCAGCTGAAAGGAGTGGGGGGGAGTGCATCCTGACTCTGCTCAGTCTGGACATCACCTCTCCCTCAGCTTATCACTGGCACACAATTCATGAGGCACAGTTCTCCTTGATTTCTTTGGCCGATTTTCAGAGGTTTCCAGCTCCTGCCAATCTGTTATGACATCTCCACAAAATGGAGAGAGGAGAGACAGGAGAAGCCTTTTTAATGAAGTTGTCTCCTGTCGGAGTTGTAAACAGGGAATGCAAGATGTAGGGATTATTCCTTGTCACCCTAAAAAGTGTTCTGATAAACACAATAATAAAATGGTCATGCCTAAAGCTCCTAGAAAAGACAACCTCACTTCCTTCTTCCGCTCCCCTAGGTGGGAAGAGAGGAAAATTCTGCTGCAGGACAAACCCATCCCTCGATGAGCCTGACCTAGGGATGGCTCACACTGCTCACTGGCTGCTACAGTCTGTGGCCTCGCCGTATTCTCACCCCCACCACGAGCATGTATGCTTATGCACCGTGAATTAGATGTGGCTGTCCTGCTGACATGGACAAATTGGCAATTACAGCAGACATAATTATGCCCTGGACTTTCTTCCTGAGCCGGTACTTGCTGGAGATTGCCCCCGCAGGTTGCCTTTTGAGTCCTGTGCTGCACACAATGCCTCCAGAACCTCTCCCTCCTCTTTCCCAGGAAAAGAGCAGCCCAGGCAACTTGCCAGCTCTGCCTTGCTCCTCCTCGGCCAGCTCAGCAGTTGGGACTGCCACCATCCAGGCACATCTTCCATAGGACCAGTGACAGCAGGATCTGGGATTGGGTGTGCTCCACTCAGCCTGAGCAGGCTGGGCTGAAGATACATCCCACAAATTAATTAACTTACAGTGGGCTCTTATAACTTTGATAGTTACCAAATGGAAATGTCAGAATTGAACACATGGTGTCTATAAGTTGCCTAATAACTGGGGTGACAGGCTGGATCTTCCTGCAGTCATGCAGCATTGAAAAAGTATTTCTTTTTGGTTTGCTCATGTGAATTTCGTTATGTATTGGGGCATGTCATGGTTCTTTTTTCTGTCTAGTTGTGCAGAACTGATCTTGGTACCCACAAACAAATGGGAAGATTAAGGTCAGTAGAACTGTGCTTTTCAAATCAGACCATGTACACACATTACACAGAGATTGGTTAAAATGTAGGTTTTAATTCAGTAGTTCTGGGATGGAGCCCAAGGTTCTGCATTCCTAAGAAGGTCCCAGGTGTTGCTGTTGCTGCTGCTGCTGCTGCTGGTCTGTGGACCACTATTTGAGTAACAAGATTACAGAGCAGGGATGGCCAAACATTTGTACATCAGAACAACATGGGGAACTTAAACAAGTCTTCATGGGTGTCCCATCCACCCCCTCCAGAGATTGTGATATTTGGGCTGGGGTGTGGCCTAGATTTTGGAACTTTTAAGACTTCAGGTGACTGTAATGTTCATGTCAGTTGGGACCCACTATCGATAAACAGATGACTTCTAAAGGATTCATCAGCAGCTTAATCAGCAAGGGAACCAGGTTGAGGGAGAATGTTAACCCCTGATAAAGGGACTTGTAGAGTAGGCTTGCCCTGGGTTTCTGAAGCTGGATGGGCCTTCAAATCACCTGGGAACTTGTTAGGAATTTGGAATGCAGGGCATCAGCCCAGATTTACTGAATTTGAGTCTGAAGTGGGGGCCTTGAAATGTGTATTTTTAACAGGCTCCTTAGGCACTTGGGAACAGCTATCCCAGCATGGGTTTGTGACTGTCTAGCTGAACCACTGTCTCCCAGTGGCCTCCCACATGAGGCTTTTATTGGCTCCTCTAAGCCACCTGCTGTTGCACATTAGATATGGTTTATTTGAAATAGAATCTGTTCTGCTTCTATACGTCTTATAAAAATTCCATGTGGTATTGGGAAAATTGGACAGCCACATATAGAAGGATGAAACTGGACCATTCTCTTAAACCACACACAAAGATAAAATGGTTGAAACATCTAAATGTAAGACAAGAATCTATCAAAATCCTAAAGGAGAACACAAGCAACAACCTTTTTGAACATGGCCACCACAACTTCTTACAAGACACATATATGAAGATAAGGGAAATGAAAGCAAAAATAAACTGTTGGGATTTCATCAAGATAAAAGACTTCTGCACAGCAAAGGAAACAGTCAACAAAACTAAAAGAAAACCTACAAAATGGGAGAAGATATTTGCAAATGACATACCAGATAAAGGGCTAGTATCCAGGATCTATAAAGAACTTATCAAACTTGACACCCAAGAAACAAACAATCCAGTCATGAAATGGGCAGAAGACATAAACAGACATTTCCCTAAAGAAGACCTACACATGGCCAACAAGCACACGAAAAAATGCTCCAAATCACTTGCCATCAGGGAAATACAGATCAAAACCACAATGCAATACCACCTTATACCAGTGAGAATGGCTAAAATCAACAAGACAGGAAACAACAAATTTTGTCAAGGATGTGGAATTGCACTGTTGGTGGGAATGCAAGCTGGTGCAGCCACTCTGGGAAAACTGTGGAGGTTCCTCAAGAAGTTAAAAATAGAGCTACCCTACGATCCAGCAATTGCACTACTGTATATTTACCCCAAAGATACAGATGTAGTGAAACAATGAAACACTTGCTCCCCAGTGTTCATAGCAGCAATGTCCACAATAACCAAACTGTGGAAGGAGCCACAGTGTCCTTTGACAGATGAATGGATAAAGAAAATGTGATATATATACAATGGAATATTACTCAGCCATCAGAAAGGATGAACGCCTACCATTTGCTTTGACGTGGATGGAACTGCAGGATATTATGCTGAGTGAAATAAGTCATAGGAGAAAGACAATCATCATATGGTTTCACTCATATGTGAAATATAAGAAATAGTGAAAGGGACTATAAGGGAAAGGAGGGAAACTGGGGAAAAATTAGAGAGGAAGACAAACTATGAGAAACTTCTAACTCAGGAAACAAAAAAAAAAAGGTTGCAGAAGGGGAAGAAGGTGGAGGGAGGGGGTAACTGGGTGACAGGCACTAAGGAGGGCACTTGATGAGATGAACAAGTTGAATATAAATAAAATATTAAATGGGAAAAATATAAAAATTCCATGTGCTCCTGTTCCTTTCCTATAATAACTGTTAATGGCTGGCCACAGTGCCTAAGACTGACATGATTCCAGAACTCTGGGACCCACCCCAGCCATTGCTTCCCCCAGCGGACTATTAGCATTACCTTGGTCTGACCTTTATGGAAGAGGGCACTGTGGTCTTGCTAGACAAAGCTGTGCCTGGAATAGGGCTCTGGGCTCCACCATAAGTCTTGGTCCTCATGAACTTATATGTTTTAGAGACACAGGTTCCCTCTGAGTTACCTTTTCTGGTATGAAAGCTAAAGCTCCTAATCACTTTTTGTGGGTAGAGATTTCTATCTCCTTTCTGTTTTTTTTTAATTTTTTGTCCCTGTCAGAGACGGTCAGTATTTAGAATAAATACTCCTGGACTCTTGAGTAGAATTGAGGCATTTTAGAGTGGACAGAGATATGTGGGTATCCTCATCTCTCCCAGGCTTTATTCCAAGCAAACCAGGCCTCTTAATATTCCTGGTTGCAGCCTTTCCAGTCATGTGACATTTGCCCATATCATTCCCCCTTACCTTTGAGAATCAGGTTCTACCTCTGTCTTTCTATTCATGTCCTTCCGATTCTTCAATATTAGGCCAATTCCTCTTCCTCTGTGAAATTTGTCAGTGTAAAGGATAGTGGGATCTGGAATTGGAAATGTAAGACAGTCCATAGACTAACTAGCTGAGATGTCTGGATTTTTTTTCTGCTAAGCATGGAGCACCAATGAGTTGGGAAATGTTAGGTCAGAGCTCTGCATGAGGAATATTGAGGTTAAAAGATAAGAAATGGGATCCATTTATGAGGTAATTGGAAAAATCCTAAGAGACAGCCTCTCTTAGGGTAGTACAAATGGAGAAATGGGAATAAAAATGAATACAATTATACGTCATAAAAAGACAAGCAATTGTTTAAATATATTTATTGGTTGACTCCCCACTTCCTAGGAGATAATGCACATGAAAGTACTTTCATAAACTGGGAACTGGTACATAAAAGTAGGATATTACTAGCTCATTCCTCATCATTTATATAAACCTTGGAAAAACTATTAAAATTAATAATTATCAAAAAAGGTAGATAAAAACCAAGGCCATAATATCTATGATGTGATAACATGATATTTCATCAGAAGAAAGTTATCCAAATGACATATTTACTTTAAAGGCAATACAAATTTTAAGTCTGAAAATTCTGCTTTGAAATGGCATAAAATGGAAATTTCTCAAGTGAGTCATTCGATAGGACAGGCTGTTCCTTTTGGCTGTTCTATTCAACTACTCTCCAATCTCAAAAGTTTAAAAATACATATCTGTCCCAGTGGAGTCATATTCTGTGGCTTGGTATACCAATTTATGGTTTAGATCCAGGAAACAACTTGACTCACCTATTTCTCCATTGGGTTTTTAATAAAACATTTCTCAATGTAAACTTCTTTCAAATAGATGTCCATGTATTATTTCCAATGGGAAAATGGGAGATGAGTAGAACAGGCTACCATTAAAATCTAATGGGTTTCTCTCAAAAACCTGAAGTTTTATAAATGTTTTAGGAAAGAGATTCATGTCTTAATTTTCTTAGAATTCCTTAAAGATTCCAGCCTGATATCTGGCCCAGAATAGGTGACCAATACATATTTTTTAAATTAGAGGTAATTGCTATAATTCAAAAGAATTTGTCTACTTGCTAGTTAAGACAACAAAACATTCTAACACATTCATTCTTAAAATATGTATGAAATGCGTATCATGGAGTTAGGGCTTACTTGTGGTATTTGATTAAAACTAACAAATCTTTTTATAAAAATATTATTTATATATTCATGAGAGAATAACAGAGAGAGAGGCAGGGACACAGGCAGAGGAAGAAGCAGGCTCCATGTAGGGAGCCCAATGCAGGACTCTATCCCTGAACTTGGGATCATGCCCTGGGCCAAAGGCAAATGCTTAACCATTGAGCCACCCAGGCTGCATCCGTGAAAGTAACAAATCTAACTTAGGATGTCCTAGACTTTTTTTTTTAATTTATTGCCTTTTGTAATAGGACAGGGATATGTTGGGATACAATTATTTGCTTTTCATCTTTCAACTCTGCTTGCTTCTGTGTTGGTTTTATTCTTTTGCCAACTGTCTCCTTGTTATGGAAAGATGGCTCTAAGAGCTCCAGGCCTGCCTTCTATACGTTTCACTAACTTGGGGGAAAAACCCAAAAAACGTTTCTTCCACTTATTCCAGAAGCAATCTCAGATTGATTTGAATTCATAGCCCATCCCTTAACCAATCCTTCTCACCAGGGGATATAAAAGTGACCTGGATCTGAGGAACAGAGCCAGTTCCACCAGAACCAGTTGGGCTGAGTCCAGAGACATAGTTCACAAAGATAATCAAAGTGCTGCTGCTAAAATGTAGATTTCAATTCTGGACAGGCAAAAAAGTAGTAGATACCCATTTCAAGAGTATTGGCACATTTATTTGGAAAAAGAGCTCAACCTTCAAGGAGCTTATAGTCTGGTGCAGTACTTACACAATTTACAGACTACCACAAAATTAGCCCACTTGTATTTCATTCATATTCCCAAATAGAATTCAGACGCACAAATATACTTTCATGGACTATTCAAATATGAGGCATTTAGTATAAAACTTTGCATTGGGGACTTCTCAACAAATGTTTGATCAAGTTTAAACCCAACTTCTCCAACAGTTAAAATACCTTTGCTTTAGCTTAACTTCATCTTACCCTCAAATAAGGGATTGAACTTTGTCTTAAATTATATAGTAACCTTCCTAAAAAAAAACTTATGCAAATACAGGGGTGCCTGGGTGGCTCAGCTGTTGAGCATCTGCCTTTGGCTCAGGTCATGATTCTGGGATCCGGGATCAAGTCCTGCATCAGGCTCCTTGCCAGGAGTCTGCTTCTCCCTCTGCCTATATCTCTTCCTCTGTGTGTGTGTGTGTCTTTCATGAATAAATCAATAAAAATTTTAAAAACCCTTGCAAATACATGCATTCCTAAGGCATATTTTTCATGACCATCATTCCTTAGAGCGTGATTCCTGCTGGTTATATGGTTAAGTTTATGTGCCTATCAGGACACACCGAGCCTTTGAAGTCCAAGGATGCTCCTATTCTTTGAGGCTGAAACACACCACGGAATGAAAATTAGAGACCTACACCTCCCATGGTAGGGGCTACCACCATTGACATACAGATGTGATTTCCTATGCTTGGCCTTTCTCCTTACTCAGTACCTTAAGTTAGGATTCCTGGGAGCAGAGCTAGAGATAGGATTCCTGTGTACATGATTTCTTGAATGAATGCTCTCAGGTGTAGCCTGAAAGGAAAAAGAGAAGCAGGAGAGGGCTGCAGAAAACTTAGATAAGGATTGAGGATCTAGCTTCAGTATGATGGTACAGGGGGCTTTGAAGTATGGGTAGCACCCCAGAATTGTCCCAGGGGAAATAAAGGGGTCCACCTTTAATATGGCATATTATTTAGTCATTGACTGCAGGCTTCATTTCTCCTATGTGGGGAATTGTGCCTTGATTAACTTCCAAGATATTGCTAGGGAAAGCAGTTCCTATTGATGAGGATAATTCTTTTTTAATTTATTTTTTTTTTATTTTGAGAGCAAGGGATAGCATGAGACAGAAAGAGCATGAGCAGGGGGGAGGGGCAGAGTGATAAGCTAAGGAGGGAGCCTGATGTGTGGGACTCGATCCCAGGACCCCATGATCATGACCTGAGTCGAAGACTCAGATGCTTAACTGAGCCACCCAGGAGCCCCTGATGCGGATAATTCTGAATAGAAGTGGGGCAGCTGTTTTTGAGTGCTGGAGGAAGGATGAGAGCACCAGACTGGAGAGAAGATCTGGAGGAGACTCCACAGCTTTTGCTGTCATGATGGTAAATTGTAAATGTGTGGATGCTGAGGTCAGTCTGGTAGAGAGTTCATTTGGTTGCAGAGTCACTTTGACAGCAACAGATTTTCAATACACTTACACATTTGTGGGTACAGTACCATTGTTGGAGATTGTAGGGCTGCCTGCCTCACTATGGTACATAATTGAAATTATTGTATAGAATTTATTATTTTACAAGGGACAATGGAATCATTGCCATACTGCAACAAAAGTGCTTTCCCCCTTAGATGCTACTTAGACATCCCAAGGATTTTCATAATCACTCTGTTTTATAAAGGAACATTAGGTTAAAATGTATTTTCTCAATTTGTTCAGGTCATTATGACTATAGGAAACAATCGAGGTTATAATCTACCCTTAGGTCTTACTGCTTTAGTGTGTCATTGGCATTTCTGAGCGAACAATGCAAGGAAGAATGACAACTTCCAGTTTTCATCTAAGACTAGCTCCAGTTAATCAACTGGAGTGTGTCGTTGTATGGAAGGGCAGTTCCTAAGGAAAACTGATGAAAACACATTTCATTTGCAGGGAAGATTAAACTGGGCTATAATGGAAACATAGCCAGGAAATAGAAATGCAACTCTTTCTGACAAAGGATTCTAAACTGGTCCATGCTGGACTTAGGGCCTATGGCATTCATTATTCTTTCTGGCTTTTTCTTTCTGTGTCAGTGAGAACATCCAGAGACTTTCTCCAGCTGATTAAGCAGTTTTTAAAAACCGTGTTCAACATCAGGTTATAGTGCCTGCAATAGAGTACCATGGGAAGGAATTTAGGGAGTGAAGACCAATCCCTACTGGTTTGGGCGGGAGGGGACAGGTTGTGGGTGGCTTATAAGATGAAGTTGCTCTCATTTGTAATTACTTTGGAGTCTGGGAAATCTGTTCTGGTCTTTCTAAATTAGAAGGAGGCTTGAATGACCTAATAAAGACTGCTGCTTTTTATTCACAAAAGTCATGCCAAAGAATGCTAACCTGGGTCTTCTACATTAAGTGGCAACAGCTAAGGCATCATTATCTTGCTTATGTGTGAAACATGAAGGTTAAGTAGATGAAAATTTCTTTTATAAAGGCAAAATGCTTTGACCATTTCTGTACCTACAACCCAACTGCCTCATGATAAAGTCATTCATGGAGAACAAGAGGCAAACCAAAGCCAAACCTGCCCATGTGTGCTCACACCTCTTAGATAAATGACTTTGTTTCTCTCTTAATTTAAATGCGAGGCAGAGCAAATGTGAGGTGGGGATACAGAGGCCAATTTCCCAGTGAAAGGATGGCCTTTAGAAGAGCAGTGAAAGAGGCAGGCTAGTGAGAGGGGCTTGGATTACGCTTGCCTACTAGTGATGGTGGAGTCATGTGTTCCATCCCTACTCCCATCTTAACCCAAGAGAGAGTAACTTGTCTGAGATCAAACAACTAGGTAGTGGGAGGCAGAACCAGGACCTCACTATTCATATTCCACCTCATAAGGCCTTCTACTCTACTTCTACGATCCATGGCTATTACCAAAGGAAAACTAGAGCTGGACAGTCATGAAAAGTGGTAAAAATAGACTACTCAGGAACTACATGATAGGGGAAATGCAACCTCCATACAGAACCAAGCTGAACTTTGCATACTGCATGGGCAAGTGGGGACTTAGAGCCAAGGAACAGCTTGGGGGTCAGTGGATGGAAAATTGCTGAGAGGAAATATCAGGGATAAGGTGGGGGGTTTTCTGGCTCTGGCCTGACCTGGTAGGATTCCTGCTAAAGGCAGGTCAGAGGGATCAAACATCACCTAGAGCATTGGATCACATATTGATAGTGGGTAATTCTGGCTAAACTAACCTCACAGGATCCTTCCTAAAACTGGACTCCCCAAGAACAGAGATAGAAGCCCATTTTGGAGTCCTGAGAAGCAAAGGGCTCAAAGAATCCTAATTATAGTTTGGTCAAGAACAGAATCTTTGTCATTGTGTAATCCATCTCTCAAAAGACCCTTAATCATTTTCAGATTCTCTTCCAGAAGTGGGAATCCTACAATCATTCCTATCTCACTCACAGGGATTTTTAGGACAGATGGGAGATACACAAATGCTTTAGAAACTGAAAGCCACCATTTAAATATAAGGACCCCTAAGGATTGATCTTAGTACCACACTGCCTCCCAGACTTCTGAAAAATACTTGTTTTGCCAGGTTTCTCATCACTGTCTGTGGCTGCACTTTGAGGAGAAGGTAGAACCAGCTCTTTCTGATTTGGAATGGAAGTATTTGGAAATAGTCTTTGTCCTGCTGAGGAAAGGTGTCTCTCTTCAGAAAGCCAGGCATTTATTTAATGATGCATCAAAGACAGTTTTTGGAGCACATGAAGGCTTTTGTATTCTAAAGGGAAAGAGTGAGAAACATGTTTTCAGCAAAGAGTGAGAAACATGTTTTCAGCAATCAGCTTTCAGTACTTATACCAGTGAGTAAGATATTACAAGGAAACCTGGAAACATTACAATGGACCAACATTTCTCTATGGTTTTCCCTGGCAGGGATGCCAGGAAAGAACAGCCCTCTGCAACCCATGCCTGACAAGGAACGGGATCAGCTCCCTAGGTTATGGTTTCTATTTCCTTCTTGAGCAGTGAGTTAGCCAAAGACTGAAGAGCTCCAGTCTCATAAATCATTAACTCTTCAGTTAGCTTTGAGCACTATATTAGGCAGGGAGGAACAGAGGAAAGAATGTTAGAAAGACTTCCTCTCAACTCACTGGGTTTCCCTTTTTCCTTTGGCTGCTAGAGAACTCAGAGCCAAATATGTGGTTCTGAATTGGCACTACCCACAGAATTTTTGAAGTAAGCTTTTATTATTTTTTTTTCTCCAGTGGCTCTCAGGCTCCATATGTCTCTGTCCTTGCTTTTCTATCTTTTCCTCTACTCCATTGTTTTGTATGATGTATCCTGCTAAGCTGCCCTAAAGTTTCTTTGGAATAATGGTGGATATAGGTTACAACAACTGTGGGTTGAGCTGGCCTTTCCTCCTCTCTGAGACTGATTAGAACTTGGCTGGCATCTCTTCGTGCCCTAAGATGCATTGAAGCCATGAGTTTGTGATCAAATTAAGAAGATGGTACTAACAGCCTGAGAATACTACTCTGGAGACTGAACAAAATGGAATGATCCAAGGACATAAGAACAAGACCAATGTAGAGACAAGACAGAGAATCTGACTATCTGAGTGTCTGAACCATGTTTTACAGGTGAGGGAACTGAGGCCCAGAGAGAAGCATATTGCTTAAATTCATAAAATTGGTACTGCCAATTCTGGACCCAGGATCCTCCCTTCAGCCCTTCTTATCTTCAGCCAAGGTGGGCAGGATGTTACTTAATCATCATCATCATCAAAGTTTGAAAAGGGAGGTGATCTATATTAGCAAAAGACTTCTTTCTTTTTTTTTTTTGAGTTTGTTTTCTCCTCTGATTCTTTTTTTTAATAATAAATTTATTTTTTATTGGTGTTCAATTTGCCAACATACAGAATAACACCCAGTGCTCATCCCGTCCAGTGCCCCCCCCAGTGCCCGCCAACCAGTCACCCCCATTCCCCGCCCTCCTCCCCTTCTACCACCCCTAGTTCATTTCCCAGAGTTAGGAGTAAAAGACTTATTTATTTATAGATACTAATGGATGTGACTATCCTAGACCAAACTATGCTTGCCAGGGCCAGTTCTTGGAGTATCAGTGTCAAACAATACCTACAATTTGTTAAGAGTCAAGAAGAACTGTATAAAAGTGGGGGGTTCTGAGCCTCAGTACATGGGAAATCTCAGTATGATCCTTGTGGGAGACTAGTAAGGAAAAGAGGATAAAGGGGGAAAAAATGGAAGGGTCTTCAAGGCACTTGTGGGCATATTCTCAGCAGTGACCAGAAAGATACCCAGAAGGAGCAAGGAAAGGAATATTTATTTTACCTTCTGTGCTCTGACTTGTGCTTCTCATTGCTTTTGAGTAAGCCTGGAATGTTCTGGGGATCAACCAAGCCTGTAAGTCTTTTTGACCATTGCGGGGCATAGTGATCAAGATACTTTTGGGTTGTTCCTCCTTCCTCAGAGACTCTGCTGTGTTTTTGCTCCTTGCATGCACTGGCTTGGAGTTTGACAGCCAGTCCAATCTGTCAGTGCTAGTTTGACTCTAGATCTCCTCTGGTATAGTAAACCCTATTAGCTATGGGTCATCTGAACATTTAATAAGTAAACTTTCTATTACCATCTATGAAAACAAAACCCATTGTCTAAGAAGACTTTATAGAAAAGAAGAGACTTCAGGGAGCCTAAGTGGAATTGTCATAACTGATAGAGAGAAAACATTATTTTTAGCATTAGTAATTATCACCAACCACCATTCAAGAGCATCTTTCTGTAATTAATACATTTGGAGACAGATTCCTTGGTTTCAGCGATTTCTCAGTAGAAATGTCAACTTTGTCATTTTCTTCCTGATGTGTAGCGTCTCTAATTACAAAGTATTTTGGAGCTGAAAATTACAAATGCTCTTTTGGAGTGCAATTTTAAAGATGATTTTGATGAGATTCCAATATTGCTTACCCTCCATGACTGACCTTTTATTGTGTAAGCCTGACTATGTTTCCAGGTGGCGTGGAATCAGGAGTCAGAGGAAGGAAAGCAGCTTGTGCTGACCTGAGGTCTTTATCAAGCAGAAGTAGAACTTGATGTTGCTGCTGCTGTACTGATCCAGAGAGGAGGCACCTGGAGAATTTAAGACATTGCTAACAGTGTTCTTCTTTATTTGCATTTTTCATATTTTAAAATCATTGACAACTACTTTTTGGGGTAGTGGTCAAAGACGTAACTAACCAGGACTTAGGTAGCCTGACTTTAACTCCAAATCCTGTTAGTTAGCTCATTTGGAATGTACAGAATGCATGAATTAATGACAGAAATTACACAGAAAGTAGAATTTACCCAATCTCCCATTTTTATTTATATGGGAGATTTCATGTTTTATTTCTGCTAAATAGGAGAATATAGACATAAATGATAGGACCTATACTAACTATACTAACAAAACTATCCCAAACCTAACATATTGATAGGTTTGTCCTGGAAATGAAATCCCCAATAGTAATCTGCCTCCACTAGAGAGCTCTCATCTAAGCAGTCTCTGAAACTGGTGCCTCTTGTAACAAGCAGGTGATTTCAGGGGATAACATGCTCAGGCTCCATTGAGCTCTTGAGAAATATGGGATGAACAGGTTGATGCCCTTGCCTAGAACACCTGGACAAGTGTACTTGGAAAATCTACAAAGGATGCCAGGTCCTTAGGGATTACTTTTAATCCCACCTGAACTACAGAGAGGATTAATGCCATCAGATATGGAAATGGTTTCATTTGATGCGTTTCTGAAACTTTGTCTTATTAGCATTCTGGGTGAACCTTTTAGAGAAAAAGCTCTTAGTGGGAAAACAGAAAAGCTGTTATTATGCTACCTTTAAACCTTTCTTCCTTTTCTGTTTCAATTTAGAGATTTAAAATGCCCTCTTGTTTTCACCCCTTGGTTTGTTTCACTTTTATTCTTGCTAAAAGGAATAGCTGTTTAGAAAGTAAGAAATAAATCAATGGGTAATTTCTTTTCTTAAGTATCTGACAGTTTCCTTAATGTAGATAAGAAATGGATTTTTTTTTAGAGATTTTGAGTGTGATTTTTATTTTGGGTTTGCAGTAAAGGTATAGGGTATATCTCTGATCTCAACAATAGAAAATGGAAGAGAGTAGAAAAAAAAATCATTTGATTTGAGACCTGGAAAGGTGTTAGAAATAATTTAATCAAATGGCTTTTTTTTTTTAATAGATGAGCAATGTGAGACTCAGAAAGACAAAGTATTTTTTCCAAGGTCACACAGCTAGATGGTCATGATGCTGGGTTCACACGTGATCAACCCATACACTCATTGGCTCCTGATCAATAGTCATAAATATTCACGGTGGTTTAAGGTCCTATTCCCCTATTCCCTCTCCTATCCTCCATACCATTCCTTTAGTCTCCTTTACCTAATCCTGGCCACTTCTGTTCCCATCTCTATCTGGTTCTATGATCTCCCCATCCCAGTCCTACCTTTGGCTTCTGATATTTGGGGTGTCCTCTCTGGTCTTGGGAATTTGATACTTGCCCTCTGATTCTCACTGCTTGTGTTGCCTTATGTGAGGTGCTCTGTTCCGATTCTAGCCCTAAAGAACCTAAGCCTAATCTAGGCCACCCAGCTACCATCCTGGTTGCATTATTCAACCAGTCCTGGGTTCTTTCCATTACCCCATTTGATTTGGTTGGAGCACACTTAATTGGTAGCTGCTGAGACTTTTCAGCCTACAAAAGACATTTCTTTCTCTCTTCCTCTCGTGTTCTGGCATCCTTTATGACCTGCCATTTCTTTGAAAGTTTGATGAAAAGGGGCTGTGAACAGGGCTGTCCTGAGAGAGAACTCACCTTTAGAGCTGCTAATGTGTTCATGTGTTAAAATTCTCCTGCAAATGTGCAATTTTAAAGGCCTTCTGAAAATTCCTTTATCCCAAAGAGCAATGCTGGTGATGAAAATTTCAGGCAGTGTGGAAAGTTAGTGAAGTAAATGTGTCTGTTCAATTTGAGCCATCTGAGATCCCCTGAAATCACAACACTTAACAGAACTCTTCTCTTACACTGAGGAGAAATACTTGGCTAAAGAGCTTTGACCTTGCAGTGAGAAGACCTGGATTTGAATCTTGCTTCTATTCCTCATACTCCGCATGTCTTCAGTGAGGTCTTTTAGCTCCTCTGGGTGTCTATTTTGTGAAATGGAGGTAAACATACTTGCTCTTTGTCTTCCTGAAAGGGTGGTAGAGAAGATAAAATAGATATAATCCCTCATCACTTGACTCTTAAGACCATGAGCTCTTATTTTTTCTCCTTCCATGTTTATCTCAGTTCTTCCTCCTACTTCTCTTTTTTTGACTACTTGTTACATATTGTATACTCCAGTAATCAATACTTGAGAATAAAGGATCTCCTCTCATGGTCTTTGGGAAATTACTTCTGACAGGTGACCATCTGTTCGTATTTTCAGCCTTAATTTCTTTTCTAAGCTTTGTACCTTACCTTTATGCATTTAGTTATTAAAAGCAGATATAGTCCAATTTGCCCATGGCCACACTTATATTCTCTTCCACCACTAGTCAGATGAGATAGATAGATAGATAGATAGATAGATAGATAGATAGATAGATAGGAATTGGCTCGTGTGATTGTGGAAGTCTCCTGTCTACAAGCTGGAGAACCAGGAAAGCAAATGGGTAATTCAGTCCAAGTCTGAAACCTGAAACCCAGGAATGTTGATGTCTAAGCCAGGTGAGGATGGATGTCCCAACTCAGGGAAGAGAGAGCAAACTCATCCTTCTTCTGCCTTTCTGTTATATTCCGTTCCGTTGCCTTGTAGGATTATGTCTAACTCTTTCTTATGCTGAATTTTAAGATCCTTGAGAGCAAAGACTTTTCTTTTCATCATTGAACATGACATTTAGTAGGGCTCAGAAAATGTTTCCTAGTTGATGAGATAATTCATCCCGTGGAGCTTTGTGAACCAGAAACTATATTCTAGCTAGAGATCAAAAACATTCAAGAGATGTCTCATGAATGCAAGCAAATGGTATATCTTAGACTTTTTCTATGAGGATAAAATAAATGATACAATTAAGGTTATTATTCATGCAGCAAACATTCCTTTGAACACCTGCTATGTGCCAGGGTCTCTCCTCCTAGCAATACAAAGATGAGTGAATAACTTGCCCTCTTTTTCCCACTCATTGAACTCCAGGATATTAGCCAATTGAAGGAGCCACATTTTAGTGTTATAAACAAAGTTTAAGGACAATATAATAGGATATATCAAAATCTAAGTTCCTTAAAGTGTTTTCCATCTCCCCCCTTTGAATAATAGGAGGTCAGCAAGGTCATATAAAATGTATTACAAAATTCAAGTGCTCCTGCACAGTATAATGATTTATTGATAAAAAGAGTAGTGGTTCATTGTCCAATCAATGCATAAAGATCCATCATTGTATTTAGACACCAGCTCTTCATGTTTGGGTCCATAAGCTATGGTTCTTCGCTGCCAAATGAACAGCCAAATTTCTGGCAAATTTCATAACTCACTGAGAGAACAAGGTGGCAATATTATTACAATACCATAGGTTTTTAGAATAGATTTGTGTTGAAATGTGCACAAATCAGCTCACAAACCACTCAATTTTTTCCTTGTTAATTATAATTAAAAAAATTTTTTTTGCATGCTTTTACAGTTTCCATTAAACCTGATGTCACGATTCCTCTTCCTCTGGCCATTAGTAAGTCTAAGGACCCGTCACTAGGTGAAAAGCACAAAGGCAGAACATTTCAACATTATGACATACCCCCCCCTTTCTTTTTTCAAGAAAAAAAAACATCATCACAGAATCCTAGAACTCAAAAGGACCTTAGAAATCATCTAGCTCAAACCCCTCATTTTAGAAATAAATGAGAATTTTAGGCTCAGACAGGATAAGTAATTTCTTCAAGACCGTAAAACCTAGTTAGTTCCAGACTCAAGTTCAGAAATCAGATTTCCATACTTGTAGATCAGGGCTCAATCTTTTCAGAAACCAGTAAGAAATGTCTGCACATGAACAATTAATCCAGAATATCCTCAAAACTGAGTATAAGTGAAGCGAATTATGCGGTGGTGACTGAATAGAGCACTTCATACCGAATAGAAGTTGCTGGTCCCCGCACTGAGCCCTGCTGTCTTTCTGAGGACTATGCTTTTCCGCAGGGCTGCAGAACACTGACTGGGGTGGTTCTACAGCTCCCTAATGCTACTTATTTAATACTAGTTATATCATTACTCATAATACTGCATTATCCATGATGTTGCCTAAGAATATTGGCTTCCAATGACTCTCTTTGAGATTGTCACTGTGTTTTGTTGATAACCACAAATGAAAGTTATACCCAGTGTATATAGGAAAGGGTGAGTGGTAATTCATTTCCTAGTCATGTTAAGCTCACTTTTCAGAATTATAGCATAAAGGGAAGAATGTAACTTGATCTTCTCTTGAACTCTTTAGGCCATAATCAGTACATTTCTAGGATGTGTTGACCATGTCCTGGATGTCCACACACTTCTCCCAGTGGGAAGGATAGGTGAGGGACCATTGGTGGGCTAAAAGGTGTGGCCCCATTTGTGCAAGAAATGTCTGTTCCTTGTCTGGCATGACTTCAGACTGACCCATGAGAGTCATCACTCCATGAATAGAACAAGAGAGGACATCACTTAGAAGTGTCCTATAAAATTTGTGGAATAGGAGTTTCAAAAGCCCTTTCCAGGAGACTGCCTGTCGTGTGGTGTGGGAGCACACAGCAGAAAAGGTAGGATTGACTGCCCTAGGTATCAGAGGTATACATTGCTCATGGAAAAGCATGCCTGCCACCATTCCCTCTACCCTTGGTGCTGTAGACTGAAAGTGGCTCCACTGATAGAATGGGAATAGCCAGCGCAAACTGGGCCCACAGATTTAGCTCAAGCCTGAGAGTTGGGAGTGGACCATAGAATAGTCTTGAGCCCTGGATTTTTGTGGTACTGTCAGGAGCAAAGCAAGAGGAACAGCTTCTAGAAAGGCATTAGGCCTGTGGTATTTGAGGTGCTCATAGGATTTTCCATTGGTTCCTAAATCAACCTTTAAGTGTAGATTGTGGCATGGGGGGAAGGGATAGTAACTGGAGGTTCAATCCCATGACTTCTGTGGCTCTCTCAAATTCAGCTTTTCAGTAAGGAAATTAAGAGTGAAGATATTTGTAAATGACATAACCAATAAAGGCTTAGTATCCAAAATATTTAAAGAACTTATAGAATGCAACACCAAAAAAACCAACTAATCCTCTTAAAAATGGGCAGAAGAGAGGGGCCAGGAAGATAGTGGTAGAGTAAGAGGACCCTAGGGTTTCCTTGTCCCATGAACACAACTAGATAACAATCAAATCATCTAAATATTCTAGAAATAGACATGAAGACCAACAGAACAAACTCCACAACTAAAGAGAGAGAAGAGGCCACATCGAAGAAGATAACTGACATGTGAAAAAAGAAGAAAGGAAGAAGACATGAACAGACATTTCTCCAAAGAAGATATACAGATGGCCAACAGACACATGAAAATATGCTCATCATCATTTATCATCAGGAAAATGCAAATTAAAGTCTCAGTGTGATATCACTTCACATCTGTCAGAATGGCTAAAATCAACAACCTGAGAAACAAGTGTTGGTGAGGATGTGGCAAAAAAGGAACCTTGTGCACAGTCAGTGAAAATGCAAGCTGGTGCTGGCACTGTGGAGCCTCCATATGGAGGATCCTCAAAAAATTAAAAATAGAACTACCCTATGATCCAGTAATTGCACTATTGGGTATTTACCCAAAGTATACAAAAACACTAATTCAAAAAGATGTGTGTGCCTCTATGTTTATTGCAGCATTATTTACAATAGCCATATTATGGAAGCAGTCCAAGTGTTCATCAAAACATGAATGGATAAAGATGTCACACACACACACACACGCACACACACACACAAGGGGGGGCATATTATGCAGCCATAAAAAGAATGAAATCTTGCTATTTGCAACAGCATGGATAGAGCTAGAGAATATAGTGCTAAGCAAAGCCAGTCAGAGAGAGACAAATATCCTATGATTTCACTCATATGTAGAATGAAAGAAACAAAACAAATGAACAAAGGGAAAAAAAAAAAGGACAAACCAAGAAACAGTCTCTTGACTATAGAGAACAAACTGATGGTAACCAGAGGGGAGGTGGGTAGGGGTCAGGGATGAACAAAAAAGAGTGAGAAATTCATTTCCTAACAGGATTTTTTTTTCCTCGTTAAATTCCTCAGCATGAGAGAAAAAAAAAATCACTTCCTATTTTTTTGGTAAATTCTCCTACTATTGTGGCTAATCCAAGACTAAGATTTTTCGTTTACGTCTATCTACCTGTGTGCATTTTTTTCAAATGCTATTGAAAAGGGAAACATGACACTAAAGCCAAATTAGTACATTAGAACTCTTTACTATTTTTATTAGCAAATGGGAAATTCTACTCTTTGCCCAAGGCAATTACTTTCAGTTCCTGAAAGCATAATAATTTTGCATGTTACACTGAGGATGGAATTTCTGATGAAAATGCCAAGTACCCATCCTGTGCCCCATTGAAATGTTACACACTCGTTCTCAACAGATCACATGTAAGTCAGCATAGAAGAGCAATAAATTAGTTTGGGCTACAGCAACATATCAACAGAAAAATAATCTTTAGTATAAAAAAAAGATAAGTATGAAATAGAAGGGTTTTACTAAAATCACAGACACAAAATATTTTTGCTTTTATACAACTAAAAAAGGAACATTTGCTATTGAAGTAGAGATGGAGAATGTAAAGTCTGTTAGAGTGAAAAAGATAAAGGGCAAACTGAAACTCAAGGAAGGCAAAATAAGAATGTTGCCTTTGAGAAATATGTATTAACCATGCTGGGTGCTTATTAGTTACTGAGGAGCAATGAAGAGACATCCTAGAATAGAGCTCTTCCCCAGCAGTTCCAAGCCAGTACTTTGTCTTGGTCACAGCCATGTGATACAAATATCTTTGCCTGCTTTATTTTATATTTGATTGTTTATAGTTTTTATTCTTAAGGGTGTTTATTTTAGAAATATTAAATCCATCTTTGATAGGTATAACTTATATATGTATGTGTGTGTGTGTGTGTGTGTATATATATATTCATATACATATAGTAAATATTCTCTTTTGGTCTTTCCAAAAAGACCAAAAATATGACATCATATTTTTATGATATCATTAGCTGACAGGAAATTTAATTTGTTACATATAGATAGTAAAATATGACATGTTGGTTTTTCTTTTTTTTAAGATTTTATTTATTTATTCATGATAGAGAAAGAGCGAGAGCGAGAGAGAGAGAGAGAGAGAGGTAGAGACACAGGCAGAGGGAGAAGCAGGCTCCATGCCAGAAGTGATGTGGGACTCGATCCTGGGACTCCAGGATCACACCCAGGGTCAAAGGCAGGTGCCAAACCACTGAGCCACTTAGGGATCCCCCATGTTGGTTTTTCCTTTATGGCTTTCAGTGATTTATCATGCCAAGGAAAGTCCTGCCCAAAATCCATTTTTGTGTAGTGTCCCCTAGGACCTGAATATATCTTCCTTATCCAGTTAGATTTTTAAAAACAAACTTGTTATGTGTCTATAATACACATCCAGAAAAATGCACAATTCATAAGCGTGAGCTCTATGAATTATCTCTGGTTAACTTTTTTCAGAAGCCTTAAAAATATATACTTAAATTTAACAAAGCTATAATGTGCAGTCATATAATTTAGTCATTAAAGTGTACCGATTGATGGTTTTACTATGTTTATAGGGTTGTGAAACCATCACTACCATCAATTTTAGGACATTTTCATCATCCCAAAGAGAAACTCCCTGTCTCTTAACAGTCACTCTCCATTTCCCAGTAACCCATCAGCCCCTGGCAACCACCAATCTATTTTCTGTCTCTGTAGAATTGCCTATTCACTCCAGTTAGCTTTTTCATCCATCTGGAATCTATTTTCACGTGTGGTGTAGAGTTCTAACTTTTTTTTTTCACAAATGGAAAAAAATTGTCAGTTGTCAATAAAAGTCTAATTGAGTAAACAAATGATAAACAGCCCAGAGAATTATAGGAATTAAGAAGCAGAAGCAACTGCTTATGAGTACGTAGTAGAGAAGGCTGCATGGAGCTGAAGGAGTTGCAGCATGAGTGTGGTTTGGAAAGATGAAAGAGAGAGGAAAGAAGAGGAGTGGCAGGGGGAAGATGTGGGAAAACCCACAGTGAGCTCAGAGCAGGTCCAGGAGTCCAGTCTCTCTGAGGCAGCCCAGATGAATAAGAAATCACCACCTGGAAGGCCGGAAAAGGTAACCTGGATACAGGCTGTGACATCCTTAAACATGAGTCTGAGAATTTCTGTTTAAATCACAGAGCAACTCTGGGAAATGAACTAGGGGTGGTGGAAGGGGAGGAGGGCGGGGGGTGGGGGTGAATGGGTGACGGGCACGGAGGGGGACACTTGACGGGATGAGCACTGGGTGTTATTCTGTATGTTGGTAAATTGAACACCAATAAAAATTAATTTATAAAAAAAAAAATCACAGAGCAATATGAAGGTTTTTACAATGGAAATGAAGTAGGGAATGTATTAAAGAATATGAAAAATTTGAAGCTTCTTTGCACAGATGGAGAATCATCAGTGGCTTCTTTTGGTCCTCTTGCAACTCCTCGTATGGACCTCACTGGCTGTGAAAACTTACTGAATAATTATCCCTTTGTTCCTCATCTGTGTTTGGGAAAGAAAGAGCTCTTTCTAGCTTTGGGATCCAGGGATTTCTGGCATGGAAGATAAGTTGTAGATTTGAAACAATAGTAGCAGCTAACATCTGTCAAGCTCTGATTCTGTACCAGGTCCTGTTCTAAGCACTTCATCTGTTTAGTTACATCTGCTCATCAATTCTAAGAGATAGTTTCTATTACTATCAGCCCCTTCTACGAATTAGGGAACCAGAATCTAGCAGTTTGGTGACTTTCCCACAGTCACACAGGTGATAAGGGTGAAACCAGGAGAGGAACTCAGTATGTTCTCTTTCTCCTCCTCTTCCTCCACCTCTTTTTCCTTCTTGCTTTCTCTTTCCCTCCCTCCCTCCTCTCTTTCCCTCCTTCCCTCTCTCCTTCTCTCCCTCTCTCCCTTCCTTTCTCTCTCTCTTTCTTTCCCCCTCACTCTGAGGGAAGTAGCCAGTAAGAAACCACAGCCTGCCAAAGAACACATGAGTGAACCTAGAATTGGATTCTCTAGTTCCAGTCAAGCTTTAAAACGACTGGAGACCGATGAACTCAACCTGCAGAGTATTTATAAAACTGTCATAAAAACAACAACAACAACAACAACACTCCTAACTCTGGGAAACGAACTAGGGGTGGGGGTGAATGGGTGACGGGCACTGAGGGGAGCACTTGATGGGATGAGCACTGGGTGTTATTCTGTATGTTGTAAATTGAACACCAATAAAAAATAAATTTATTATTAAAAAAATATGGACAAGGAAGGAAAGTATAATAGAAACCTTGCAAGTTTAACAAAAGAAAAAAAACAAAATCCCTTTCTTGTAAGCTTATGGGCAAGTCTTTGTGGCTGTTGGAGTTTAGTTTTTATACACACAGAGTTATCAGATGTTATTTATAAAACTTAGTTTTAAAAAAGATAAACTGGTGGGACAGTTTGGGACACTCTGTGTCAGAACCACCTAGCTACATCATTTCTGCATTTCTAACCCTCAGAAGTTGCATGGGATGATAAAGCTTATGGTTTCAGCCTGCAACATTTTGGGGATAATTTGTTACACAGCAGTAGCTAACTAATACATCCCCTGAAAATGGCTTGACTAAAGTGAAATTTAGTGTAAGAAATCATGGGACTTTTATAGAGCCTAACTTTAGGAAAGAACTGAGACTCTCACAAAATCAGGCAGCCAGTCCGTCTAGCTTTTTAGAATGGCTCGCCTCTTGTGTCTGCTGTGTACTGTTTCTCAATTCTGTATATTGATTTCTCATTGTTCTTGCTTCTCAAGGACAGTTTTGTGTGTGATATGGGGTTACTGTTGAACCATGGCTGCCCTGACTCCATGTGTTTTTACACAGGGCTCTAAACGTCTAATTCAGTCCCCAGGGTCTGTAACACATTCTCAAGAAAACTCAGCTTGAATCAAATTGTCTTTTATTTTTAAGATTTTATTTATTTATTCATGAGAAACAGAGAGAGAGAGGCAGAGACATAGGCAGAGGCAGAAGCAGGCTCCCCATGGGGAGCTTGATGCAGGACTTGATCCCAAGACTCCAGGATCACCTCCTGAGCTGAAGGCAGGCACTCAACCACTGAGCTACCTAGGCATCCCCAAATCAAATTGTCTATCATGAAAATCCATTGTGACCCAAGGCCAGGTCATGTGGCTCTGCTGGTTTCCTTTGTCCAGGTTGAAAATGGGCAGATTATGCTAAAATAAAACATTGCAGGCAAGTTGATTACTACTTTCCAAGTATGCTGAGAAATTATTTATTAGCAACAATGAAATACATTAGGACATTTATTTTAATCTTTTGTATAAGGCAGAAGTCTTTTAAGAGGTAAATAGTTGCCCTTAATTTATCTGATTGTAAAGTTTGTTTTCTCATTTTCAGCATTCATGAGATAGGAACACACCTGCAATTTTATGCACCAATTACTATGTTGGATAATACTGTGCTAAAGAGAACAGGTTTCCTGGGGGAAGAGCCCTGTTTCTATGTGGGTGCTTAAGTTAGCAGGATATAGTTTGTAAAAATTTCATGTCTTGGAAGGCAAAATATCAAATACGGTCGACCAGAGAAGGGAGACAGTCAGATGGGCCTAAATTTGCATCCTGAACTTGTAACCAAATGATTAAGGACTTCACTGAGACTCCATCTCCTCTCGGTAAAATGGACTTAGTCATTATTTCCACAGATGCTGGGAAGAAGTAGATGCATTGGCATATATGATATGCATAACCCAGTACCCGCCTTGTGTTAGGAACTTAATAAAAACACGGTCATTACTATGTTTGAGAAATATTTTTCAGCTCCTCAAAACAGAGATCAATTTCAGAACTCATTGTTTTCATGGGAAAATGGTAAGAGTGTTCAATGCCTGCTACTTTTGCCTTGAAGATTTAGGGCTGGTCTTGAGAAAATAAGTGAGCTACACATTCTACCTCTATCATGATCATTTTTGCAACTCTATGAAATAGCAGGTCAGGTGGAAACAGTCCCAGTGGAGGGCTGCATGATGGGCCAGACGGGGAAATGGAGAGAGCATGGAGCCTTAAGGTTCGTGGCAGTCATTGATGGACCTGAAGACCTTTCCTCCTCCTGTTCATCTAAGTGCAAATTCTACGCATCCTTCTAGGGTACTTTTAAATGCCACCTCTTATAAGCCTTCTCAGATTCTTCCTTGTTTCAAGGGTGCTCTTTCTCCTCTGGTCCCTTACATTCCCTCCATGCCCATGTGGTACTTTGATTCACCACATGTCTAGCCCCTACTGTGGGTCAGCACTGCTGGCTGTTGAGGCAATGGCATGAGCTAGACCAGCCAGCTTCTTTATCTCTTAGAGACGCCATCACTGGGATCCTCACCATCAGCCCTGGGGACAGATGGCACATGCTTTGTCTCAGCTGCTCCCACAAGCTCTCCTGCAGACCTTCCTTCCGTTGTTGAGGGTAAGTGGTGCTTTGGGACTCAGTTCTGTTTTCTTTTGCAGGCAATTACACTGTAGCAACCATAAAGGTTTAGGAGGCAGCCTTCTATATTACAATGAAAAAGATAAAGGTTTTGGAGTCTATTTGAGTCCTACCCTGAGCGCATCAGAACTGTGAAAATTGCAGCACTTTAGTGGATCTTTAGAACTCTGTGTCCTCATCTGTACAGGGAGATGATTCCCACCTTTACAGATAATCGTGAGACCTAGATATCAGAGTAGAGCATCAAGACCTAGTATTCACTGGCTAAGTGGAGCTAGTACTTTCCATTTTACATTATTTATTCATATCATTTCATTTAGCCAAATATTTACTGAAAGCCGACTTTGTCCCATTCCAGTCAACGCTGAAGGCACTAAAGGTACAGCAGTGAACAAAGAAGGTAAAGTCCCCGGTTGCATGGAGTTGAAATCCTCAGTGCTGGGAGACAGACGATAAACAAATGTGTCTGGTGGTAGCAAACATAATGAAAATGGGAAAACTGCCAGAAAGAACCAGGAGAAAGGAGAGTGGTGCAGCAGGTATTTTCTAGAGAGCCCTCTGGGAAGGCCTCCTGGATGGGCTAGCATTGGAGCCGACCCTGGAATGAAGTGGTGGTGAGGGGGGGTTTGAACCCAGAGTCACATAAGCTTCAGGTACAGGGAATCATGATATGCAAAGATGCAAATAGCTGGGAGAGGGGAGGGGGTGGAATGGTTGGAGTTTGAGGAACAGTGAGGAGAATAGTGAGGCTGGGATGGAGAGAGGTGGCGGACTCTGATTTAGGAAGGAGACATTTACTCAAAAGTATTATTGCTGTGGCCAAGTTGAAAAAGGGTGTTGCCTGTATTCTCCTCTAGGATTTTGATGGAATCTTGTCTCACATTTAGATCTTTCATCCATTTTGAGTTTATTTTGGTGTATGGTGTAAGAGAATGGTCTAGTTTTATTCTTCTGCATGTGGATGTCCAATTTTCCCAGCAACATTTATTGAAGAGACTGTCCTTTTTCCAGGGGATAGTCTTTCCTGCTTTGTCAAGTATTAGTTGACCATAGAGTTGAGGGTCCACTTCTGGATTCTCTATTCTGTTCCATTGACCTATGCGTCTGTTTTTGTGCCAGTACCACACTGTCTTGATGACCACAGCTTTGTAGTACAACCTGAAATCTGGCATTGTGATGCCCCCAGCTATGGTTTTCTTTTTTAATATTCCCCTGGCTATTCAGGGTCTTTTCTGATTCCACACAAATCTTAAGATGATTTGTTCCAACTCTCTGAACAAAGTCCATGGTATTTTGATAGGGATTGCGTTAAATGTGTAAATTGCCCTGGGTAACATTGACATTTTCACAATATTAATTCTTCTAATCCATGAGCATGGAATATTTTTCCATCTCTTTGTGTCTTCCTCCATTTCTTTCAGAAGTGTTCTGTAGTTTTTAGGGTATAGATCCTTTACCTCTTTGGTTAGGTTTATTCCTAGGTATCTTATGCTTTTGGGTACAATTGTAAATGGGATTCACTCCTTAATTTCTCTTTCTTCAGTCTCATTGTTAGTATATAGAAATGCCACTGATTTCTGGGCATTGATTTTGTATCCTGCCACGCTGCCAAATTGCTGTATGAGTTCTAGCAATCTTGGGGTGGAGTCTTTTGGATTTCTATGTACAGTATCATGTCATATGTGAAGAGGAAGAATTTGACTTCTTCTTTGCCAATTTGAATGCTTTTTATTTCTTTTTGTTGCCTGATTGCTGAGGCTAGGACTTCTAGTACTATGTTGAATAGCAGTGGTAGGAGTTGGCAACAGCAACTTCTTGCAAGATACATCCATGAATGCAAGGGAAACAAAAGTAAAAATGAATTATTGGGACTTAATCAAGATAAAAAGCTTCTGCACAGCAAAAGATACAGTCAACAAAAACTAAAAGACAACCTATAGGATGGGAGAAAATACTTGCAAATGACATATCAGATAAAGAGCTAGTATCCAACATCTATAAAGAACTTATTCAACTCAACAGCAAAGAAACAAACAATCCAATCATGAAATGGGCAAAAGACATGAACAGAAATCTCACAGAGGAAGACATAGGCATGGCCAACAAGCACATGAGAAAATACTCCGCATCACTTGCCATCAGGGAAATACAAATCAAAACCACAATGAGATACCACCTCACACCAGTGAGAATGGGGAAAATTTAACAAGACAGGAAACAACAAATGTTGGAGAGGATGCGGAGAAAGGGGAACCCTCTTGCACTGTTGGTGGGAATGTGAACTGGTGCAGCCACTCTGAAAAACTGTGTGGAGGTTCCTCAAAGAGTTAAAAATAGACCTGCCCTACGACCCAGCAATTGCACTGCTGGGGATTTACCCCAAAGATACAGATGCAATGAAACGCCGGGACACCTGCACCCTGATGTTTATAGCAGCAATGGCCACAATAGCCAAACTGTGGAAGGAGCCTCGGTGCCCATCGAAAGATGAATGGATAAAGAAGATGTGGTCTGTGTATACAATGGAATATTACTCAGCCATTAGACACGACAAATACCCATCATTTGCTTCAACGTGGATGGAACTTTTTATTATGCTGAGTGAAATAAGTCAATCAGAGAAGGACAAACATTATATGGTCTCATTCATTTGGGGAATATAAAAAATAGTGAAAGGGATAAAGGGGAAAGGAGAGAAAATGAGTGAAAATATCAGTGAGGGTGACAAAACATGAGAGACACCTAACTCTGGGAAACGAACAAGGGGTGGTGGAAGGGGAAGTGGGCAGGGGTTGGGGTGACTGGGTGACGGGCGCTGGGGGGGCACTTGGCGGGATGAGCATTGGGTGTTATGCTATATGTTGGGAAATTGAACTCCAATAAAAAAAATTTTTAAAGTATTATTGCAAGGGAGGAACGGACTATCATCATAGGAGAATGTTATGATCATAAAACCTATAAGTGTCTCAGGAGTGAGGCACAAAGGGGTTTTATTTTAAAGAAGAGTAAAGCAGGCTAGGAAGAGCCAGGTGTGGGGAAGTGGGGTGGAAGGATGGTGGATCTGACAGTGGATCAGAGAATGCTTCACCCTGAGGACAGCCTGTTCTAAGAAGGGGCTGTGTGCTGATTCAGGCTGAGGGTGGGCCAGAGTTCCAGGTCCTGGAGGACTGCAGAAGCATAACCAAAGCTTGGCCAACAAGCATTTTTGCTCCAGTTGAGCAGCAGGGGCAAGCCATTCAGTTAATAATGTTGTGAGGCAAAGAATAGAATTTGGAGGGTCTGTACCTGGTCTTGCCATAAAAAAACAAGGGGCAGGAGGCCTTGGTGCATCTTATTTAAGTCCTAGGGGGAGGCCAGTGCTTTGCAGTGCACTGTTTTCTGGAATACAGAGGGTCAGGCCATTTCTCAACCTTGACTGTTTTCCTGGATCACAGGGTTTAGGTGAAATGCAACATCTTCAGGCCTTTAGATTTTTTTTTTCCATGTGAGAAATGAAATGAATGACATGTGACCTATGAACACATGGCCTGTAATTTTGGAGTTTCATCTGAAAAGGCTCCACTCAAAGAAAGTTTAGCTGCCTGTCACTCCTGGATCCCCAGGCTCTGGCTTCTCTTCCCTCTAGCCCACACAAGAGCACTCCCCCTATAACCAATGAACTCCCATACCAGCAGAGGCAGAAACTGTGTTGAAGACTTGGGTAACCCACCAGATACGGACGTACCTTGAGGAGGGCCGAACATGGTGTCTGCTGTTCATTCAGTTCCCCAAATGCCATCAAATGAGCAGTTTCTGATTTATCTCAGGATCCACTCAGCTCTTTCCTCCAATAATCACACAATTCACCAAATTCAAACTGGTGCCTTAACATGAGGAAGCGTGACCATGGGAAAAGCCCCAAGAAAGTTACTTTTATGCTTCAAGTCTTAAAGGATCGGCAAACTACGGCCAGAAGGCCAAACTAGCCCAGTTTTTATAAGTACGGTTGTATTGGCAAGCAGCCACACTCATTTATTTACGTGCTGTGTCTGTCTGCTTTCACACTCCAGGGCAGGGTTGAATAGGTGCAATAGAGCCCATATGGCCTGCAAAGCCTAAAATATTTACTATCTGGCTTTTTACAGAAAAAAAGTAGCTGACTCCTATTTCAACGGTTGGCCCATTGTGCGGTTGATTGCCTGTACAGTATATTGCAGGGAGCGCTTTATTCTAGAAATCTCTAGGCCCTTCTTCTTACTTAAGATCACCAGAGATTGCCATAATCTTGTCCACCTGAGGGGGAGGAGGACTCTTCTGCATTCAGAACTTTTTACGGTGTCCAGGGTCTGCCTAACTTCCACCTTGCTTACTTTCTACCCAAGCCTACTTTTATTAGAGAGCTTTGCTCTTGTCTCAGGATTCTGGATCCCTTGTCTCTCTGAGCTTTCTCTCTCAGTGAAAGCTCGGTGAGTCTTCTGTGCACCTTTGGTACCTCACAAGTGGTGCTCCTTCGTGGGAGGCATTATCAGGGAGTTGCTTTGCAGAATAAAAACTCCCATGTTAAAGGCTTCCATTTCTGGTCTCTTTTACTTTGACCCAAAGCAATCAACATTTATGAAATTCTTTCCATACCTTACTGTAGCATCTAAATCTTTTTGTTTTTTGTTTTGTTTATGATTCTAAAAAGGTATAGATTTTATAGAAAATTTTAAATGTACAGAAACGTATTTAAAAGAAAAAAATGACATTCGTATTTTAGCATGTCTTAATTGCATATTTTCTTAGATATTTAAAAAAATTGATATCATGATGAAGATGCCATTGGATAAACCTTTCTATTTTGATTTTTCAAGCATTTTCCCTTATTATTAAATACCTTGGTAAAAGAATTTTTAGTAAATGTATATAAAATTCCATTTTATAGATATGCTAAGATTTATTAATTTCCCTAATTATGATACTCAGGCAGCTTTTCTCTTTTGATCTAATAAGGAATCCCATAATTTACATGTATGTATGAATCTCTGCCCTTATTTGCATTCTTTCTTTACAATAGCATTCTAGAAATGGAATCACCTGGACAAATAGTAGGAATCTTATGAGCACTCTTTATAGTTACCATCAAATTGCTTTCCTAGAAGTATATTTCAATTTATACTCCCTTAGCCCTTATAATTTTTATATCTGCTAATAGGTTAAAATGTTATTTTGTTTTAATTAACATTTATTTGAACTGATAATATTGAGCATCTGTTTATGTGCTGGCTACTCATTTCTATTCCATCCCCTATAATACGTTCATTATAACTTGTTCCCCAGTATTAAAAATCAAAGTGACCAGGTCCTAAGTCTGGCTCATCCATTCTCCATCTGTGCAGTGTTGGGAAGTATCTTTGGCTTTGCAAGCCTCAGTTTTCTTATCAGTAA
Source organism: Nyctereutes procyonoides (assembly GCF_905146905.1). Taxonomy (NCBI): domain Eukaryota; kingdom Metazoa; phylum Chordata; class Mammalia; order Carnivora; family Canidae; genus Nyctereutes; species Nyctereutes procyonoides. Next base: position 15,565,072 of record NW_026575133.1, on the reverse strand, counting down.
AATGGGAATGTGTATATGTACTGCCCTGTTGTGACAATCAAGAGTGCCAAGCACCATGTGTGGTATATAGGGATTCTTGGAAATTTTGGGGATTATGAGGGTTGAGAGAGAACCTCTCTGATCCCATGTCTAGAGTTTCTCATGCCTTTGGTTGATTTAAATTTGTTTTTAGTAAGTATACAAAAGTAACAAAAGAAGACAACCATAACCAAGATAAACTACCACAATTGCATGTAGTGCTGAAAAATCCAACAGATGGAGGGTGTGTTACCTGCACAGATGGTGTGCCAGGGACTAAAATACAGAGATGAATGGAGGCTGCATCATACCAGCTCTGCAGCTTGGGCTCTGGCCAATTGTGGATATGAATGGCTTAATCAGCACGTGGCAAGCAAGTTCATCTTGTATCTGCATCTCTGTATCACAAGTTCATCACTCTGAGGTGTCCCTACATATGTCATAATCTCTCCAAGCATCCTTGCCACAAGCTGGCAGAGCTCCCATGCCTTCCCCAATCATCTGGGGGATCGTTGTGGTGAGAATAGGTCGGCCTGCCCTGCAGCCACCTTCTCTGTTTTTGCTGGTTGAAACACCACTGTGGGTCTCTGCCATTGTGCTTATCCCCCTAACTCCCGCCTCCCTGATGATTGCTCCTCCTCTTTATTTTCCAAAGCATCAGCACCCCAAGGCTGCTGTGTAATAGAGGTTAACATAGGGAAAAGGGAAAGAGAGATTTGTACACAAAATAATCTAAAATTTAATAGATGTCATTAAAATTTCCTGGTCTGTCCCTGGTCCCAGGGAATTTCTTCCTGATGGTTTTTCTATGGAATTTCTCTGACTTTTCCAGGTGAAGACAGGTTCTTTTTTTCTTTTCTTCTACAGCAGGTGTTTTAAAGCTTAGGCCTATTGACATTTTGGGTGGAATAATTTGTTGCGGAAGCTCTCCTGTACACTGCAGGATGTTTGGCAAAATCCCTGGCTTCTACCCACTAGACAACAATTGTGCCTCTCTGCCCATTCCCATTGCGATTACTGAAAATGACTCCAGGCATTCCCAAATGTCCCCTTGGGAGTCAGATCACACCTGGTTGAGAACTACTGCTTTAAAATTGTCTTTCCTTATGTCCCTTTTCTTTCATTCTTGGGTTCCCTAGACTCCTTACTCCTCCATGTCATCCATGACAAAATTTTTGATACTTTATTATGTAGAACAATTTAATTTCTATCATTGCTCTCATGTTAGGCTCCTGCCTTGACTTTGCGGTTGCAAAGAAACTTCACTGAGGTATTTGTTTTGACTAAAGTTATCTGTTGAGCCTCCATCCTTAGCAATACAAAGAATGTGCAGATTATAGGCCTTTCTTTAACTTATCCTAGACCAAATTAATAATGGAAGGTCCTTATGCACCCTGCCAAGGTCATGGTTGTGTGTATGTGTCTGTTTCTATTTGTTTTCCTCCTTCTGGCTATTAAACAGAAAGGTTGACCTAGAGGTTTCTGAGGGTCTTTCCAGCAACTATACTCTAACTGAAATTCAAAATTTGGTTTGGTTATTTGCTATTTTCAGGAGCATTTACTAAGCATCCAAAAGTTCCCCATACCTAAAATCTTACCCTTTTATAATCTGGCTCTTTCCTCTGAAAGCTGTAATTCCATTCAATATACTTCACCTGTGGGTCTCCATGGGCCTTCCTTCCGTGGGCCCTGCAGCAGAGAACAGTGTCAGTAGTCCCTCTGCTTTGAACCCTAGGATCCATTTCTCCATGTGTATTTCTGTATTTGGTTAATGTATTTCTGCTGGCAGGAATGATAAAAAGTGTAAAGCCATGAGCTTTAAAAAGTGCATTTTCAGAGTCTGCTACATGAATGAGAGGAAAGGCTGGGGAGGGGGGTGGGAGTCAAAGCTGTAGGATGCTTCTTGACAATGAACAGCCTCTTTCCTTTGTCTTGTCTGAGTTTAGATAGCTGGAGTGAGGCTGCACCTGTAATTCCCTTGGAAAGACCCTGTAACAATCAAACGCACATCAGGATCCTGGTGGCATTTTCCAATTCACAGGTGTTTGTTCCTTTCCTCAATTTCACACCATTATTCCCACTTACAGAGCTTTCCCCTACATTGTTATCATTCCATTTTTTAGAAAAGTGGATCTGTGCATTATGGACTCCTTCTGCCATCTTCTCTCCAATACACTTAGGAGCCATAAGCTCTCTGACAGCCAGGGCTGCACCTACGGAGGCGGTGCTACATTTCAGGAGCTGTCTGCGCCAAAGCACCCCTTCACTTTCCACCCAGAGGAGGGTGTCCTGTGGCCCGAGGCAGTTTCTTCCCTTTCTAAAAATATGCAAACATACCTTCTCTTTCCTGAATAGGATGGCGATGTTTAATCAGAGAATTAAGGAAGGTTGAAACAGCAATGCTTTCTTCAGATCACCAGGGTAGCTTCTTAAGATTAATTATGCATGTGCTGGGTGCCTGTTTCTGTGCTCAACTCGGAACATGCAGCATTTCATTTATCACTGTAGCACTCTATCAAATCGGTGCTATTATTCTTATCCCTATTTTATAGGTGAGGATACTGAAGCTTAAGAAAAATAAGTGTCATTTACCTATGATGGGCTGCTATTCACCAAAAAAGGGGAAAAACTCCTACATTTTTCTATGCCATGGGTGATGGATAAGCCTCAAAAACATTATGCTAAATATGTCAGACACAAGAGACCTCATATTGCACAATTTCATTTGTGGAAGTGTCCAGAAAAGGTAAATTTATAAAGACTGGAAATAGATTTATTTATAGAGACAGAAAATAGTGGCTACTTGGAGCTAAGATTGGGAATGGGGAGTAACTATAAATGGGAATGAAAGTACTCATTGGAGAGGTGAGAATGTTTTAGAACTGGTTTACGCTGAAGGTTGCACCTGTTGGTAAAGTTACCAAGTCATTGATTCGTGCACTTGAAGTGTGAATTTATGACATATGCATTATAATTCAACAAAAATTTTAAAGCTGCAAAGAAAGGGAAGAAAGAAGGAAGGTGGGGAGGGAGGAGGAAGCAAAGGAGTCTTGAGGGAAAGAGCAGAACCCACATATAAACCTGGGTCTGCATGTGTCTGGAGGCCCTGGTACTTCACCTCTCTACTTGATTGTTTCTCCTGTTCTGTAGTCTCTCTTCCAGTTCCCCTGACCTTTCTCCCTTTCTTTCTTCTCTCTCTTGAACCTAAAGGTTTGCTACCTCTTGTTCACCTTGATCCTTTTTACAGGCTGACTCCCATGTACCAGGCCACTGTAGTCCACTTACAAGGAGATTTGGGCATCCAGAACCATTTTTCATTATTACTCTGGACTTCTTGACTGCATCCATTTGAATTAAGTTTTGCTGTGAATCTAGCCTGGTCTCTTTCCCTTAGCCTGGTCCTTTCTGCAGGTATATTTTGGCCTTGCAGGTTTGTCATTTGGCAATCTGTGAGATGTGGGGTGCCCTTCTTATCTGCCTCCATGTGCCCTTGGCTGTTCTGTGCAACCACTGGGCTCTCAGGACATGTATGTGGCCTCTGCAGTCTTGGCCAGCACCTGTGTGTGGCCTGCCCAGGGCTGCTGGAAAGAGGGACAGCCAGTTCTGATAGCATCTGATTTTAATTCTTTAATCTGAGCTAAGACAAAAGTAATGTGTGGGAATCAAAAATAGATGTGAAGGAGAGCTTTAAAACTATCACTTGGAACTGGGCCCTCAGAATCTGGTCTTGAAAGGGAGTTCAGCTGGCTTTGGAGACATCTGCCGTGGCAGCCTTCAGCACCACCCAAGCTCAGCTTTGAGAAGTTCTGATGTGCCAAGCTGCAACCGATTCTCAAGTGACACCCTCAAATTGAGCATTTGTAGAAAGTGGCTGATGTCAGGGCACCTGTGTGTCTCAGATGGTTAAGCGTACAACTTTTGATTTTGGCTCAGGTCATGATCTCAGTGTTGTGAGCGCAAGCCCAGCATTGGGCTCCCTGCTCAATATGGACTCTGCTTGAGATTCTCTCTCTCTTCCTCTGTCCCCCTCCTGCTCCCATTCTCTCTATATAAAATAAATAATTTTTTTTCAAAAGTGGCTGATGTCCTCAGCAGATGTACTATTCCCTAACATGACTGAAATTGTCAACCTCTTCCATGTGTCAGATAAAAAGACACATTTAATTTAGAGAAAGCAACAAGCTAAGTAATGCAGCATTCACTGTTAGCACCAGTGATTAAACTGTGTTCATAGCATTGATTTTGACAGCATTTACTATTATCTTTATCCTGGAACTACCTATTTCTAAACGGAATGGGCATCTACCTGGCACATCTTCATTTGTCAAGCTCTTTCCAGGAAATTTGAAAAGGATTTTACTTCCTCGACAGTGGGGGAATCCTGATGAATTTTTGAAATGGTTGGATAAAGATCTTCGATGTTATAGACTTTAATTTTGAATGTCTGGGAGATAGCATTTATTTTCTATACCACTGGCATTACATTTGGGCTTAATGTGAGTCTCTCCTGCAGAACCACAAGGTCAAATTGAAGTGAGATGAGATGGAGGAGCCTGGTTTTGTTAGCAACATGTATGATGATGACAATAATTTCCTGATTGGTATAGAGTGGTGCTGCAGGATGTGGCAGGAGTGCATTATCAAACCAATTCTCCTCTTAGAATGCATGCACCTGGGCTTTAAAAAAAAGTCCTTTTGAGTCTCCTTCACCCTGACCCCTTCTGAATTTTACTGGCTGTGTAACAGGCAAGCTCCAGTGAGACTATTTTCTCTAAGCAGAATGTGCAATGATGAAAATATGGTTGTAATTGATGATTTTATTTTTTTATGTGTAGGTCCATTTTACTTATTCCAATTACTAGCTATATAAGTGACATAGTGACAGTAGGTTTTACCATGGCTAAAATTAAGGCCCATTCTGGCACCAAGCCACAATAGCCTATGTTCTTGTCTCTTAACTAAGATGACCTTCTCTCCTATGGAATAGTCTTTCTCTTTTGGCTTTAGTCCCAATGGCCAATGCATCTGGAAGCTATAGCATACAGTCTGCCAGTGCATTGGGCTGCGACTGGCTTATTTTGGACTTTGATTAATGGGCTCTTTAATCTGCCATAATGGTCAAATGGCTATAATGGGAAGATTGCCCTAATGTCTTGTGGGGACTGAACATCTAGAGGATTCACAAGTTTCCTGCTCCTACATCAGGGCTACTGGGATCAGCCTGTTGCCAAGTGGAACCAGTAGTTGGAAACAGGGGATGAAAGCATGCCTTACAGAAAACTGCCATAGCTTCCTTTCAGTGGTACTTGGAGAGTGAGAGCATCCAGTTTTGTTCACTAAGCAGGTGCCTGGCTTAGTGCCTGACTATCAGCAGGGCTGGTGTGGAGATGGCCAAAAGTACAACCAGGCTGCTCCCAGCACATCAGATTCTTTTCGAGGTCTCAGAACCAAAGGAAAATTGCCGAATTGCCAGTGTGTAGCTTGTTGACATGCTAAGCTTTGCACTGCTTAACATCCTGTACTGTGAAAGGGTGTTCTTTGAAGTAACAACCTTTTAAAATTATTAGTGCTGTGCCCAGACAGCTATCATTTTCTTAGAAATGTCACTCTTCTCCTTTATTCGAATGATACTGCACTTTTAACAATAAATGGCACAAATCTGTTCAAGCAAAAAGAAAAAAAATATGAAGGAGAAATCAAGAAGAAAATAAAAAATAAAACAATTAGAAAAAAAGAGTGACCAGCTTTAAAAGAGATTTTTCTCCATGGAGGTGAAGGCTTTTTCAGGAATCTGGTGGGAATGTAATTTGGAAGAAGCACCTGTACAGGTGCTTCCTAGAAAGGATTTAGAAACATGGAAGAAAACAAGATCAATCAAGAAAAGGGAGGTAAGGGGATCCCTGGGTAGCTCGGCGGTTCAGCCTTCGGCTCAGGCGAGATCCTGGAGACCCGGGATTGAGTTCCAAGTCGGGCTCCCTGCATGGAGCCTGCTTCTCCCTCTGCCTGTGTCCCTGTCTCTCTCTCTCTCTCTCTCTCTCTATCACGAATGAATAAATAAATAAAACCTTAAAAAAAAAGAAAAGGGAGGTAACAAATTTGATAGGTCCAGTGCCGCTGTTTACTCTGGTCTATAATCTCTCATCTTCTGTGGTGGGACTGTGTCTTCTGCAAATCTACACCTGGGCTGTAGCATAGTGTCTAGGGCCTAGCAGAAGCACAGTGTTTGGTGTATGAAGAAATGAACCTTTCCAGTAGAGTAAAGGTACTTGACCTTGTACACTAAACAATTCCCAGGCCTCTGGTTGACCTACAAAGACCAAGCAAATTTGAGTTGAGGATATGATCCTGGCTGGGAAATAAACCACTTTTATACTACGACAAATAATGCTGCATATGAAAGCATGCCACGCTTAGTGGCTTAACACAGCAACTGTTTGTTGAGTTAATGACTTGGAGGGTTGAAAGTTTAAGTTGGCCTCAATGGGGCAGGTCATATGGTCAAGGCTGGGATCTCTCATGTGCTTGGTTTCCTCACCTGCAGGCCAGGTAGGTGGCTCTGCTTCTGGAGGTTAGCTGTATAGTCAGCAGGGAGTGTTGACTGGGCCATGTGTCTTTCATCTTCCTTCTTGCTTGCTTGTCCATGTGACAGCAACGGGCTTCTGAGAGGGAAGCAGATGCTATAGACTGACTGCATCCTTCCCCAAATTCAATATGGTGAAACACAACCTCCCAGTGTGATGATACTAGGAGATGAGGCCTTTGGAATGTGATTAGGTCACAAAGGCAGAGCCCTCATGAATAAGATTAATGCCCTTATAAAAGAGATCCCTTCCACTACAGGAGGACACAGAGAGAAAATGCCTGTCTATGAATTAGGAAGTGAACTCTAATCAGACACTGAGTCTGCCAAGGCCTTGACCAACTGTGAGAAACAAATGTTTGTTGTTTGAGCCACCTAGTCAATGGTATTCTGTTGTGGCAGCCCAAATGGACTAAGAGAGTAGGGAATGTACAAGTTTTCTAAGGACTAGATCAGAATGGGCAATATCACTTCTAGCACATTGTATTAGCCATTCCAGATTCAAAGGATGGTGAAATAGACTTTATCTCTTAATGGGAATACCTGCAAACTCACACTGCAAAGGGATGCGGATATAGGAAGGGAAATAATTATGGTTATAATTTTATTTATTTATTTATTTATTTATTTATTTATTTATTTATTTATTTATTTTAAGATTTATTTATGATAGACATAGAGAGAGAGGCAGAGACACAGGAGGAGGGAGAAGCAGGCTCTGTGCAGGAGCCTGACGTGGGACTCGATCCCGGGTCTCCAGGATCACGCCCTGGGCTGTAGGCGGCGCTAAACCGCTGCACCACCGGGGCTGCCTGGTTATTATTTTAAAAATCAGCTCTATTGAGGTGTAAATAAAACAAACAGCCTATATTTAAAATGCACAGTCTGATACATGTTGACCTATCCATATGCTTGTAAAACCAACATCTCAGTCAAGATTATGGACATATCCCTCATCTTCAAAAGTTTTCTCATACCCCCTTCCCCATCCCCAGATAACCGTTGACTTGCTTTCTGTCTCTGTAGATTGGTTTGCCTGTTTTAGAATTTTAGATAAATGGAATCATAATGTAGGTACTCTTTTTGTCTGCCTCTCCCCTTAGCATAATTATTTTGAGATTTCTATCCATGCTGAATATTTAGCCATAGTTCATTCCTTATTTGTGAGTGTTCATTTGTATAGATATAAGAGTTTACACATTCACCTATTAATGGGTTTGGATTGTTTTTAGTTTTTGGTTATTGTAAATAAATCTGCTGTGAATGTTCATGTTCGGGTCTTTGGAGACATACTTTCATTTCTCTTGGGTAAATGCCTAAAAGTAGAATGACTGGATCATAAAGCATTGTAATGTTTAAGTTTTTTGAAACTGTAACTATTTTTCAAAGTGATCGTAGCATTTTATACTTCCACCAGCAATGTATAAGGGATCTAGTTCTTCAAAATCATAACTTTCCCCTGTAATTCATAACCCTTTTTAATTTTTAGCTACTCTGATAGGTATGCACTGGTACATCATTGAGGTTTTAATTTGAATTTCCCTAATGATTGATAATGTTGAGAATTTTTTCATGTGCTTATTTCCCTCTGGTATATCTTTTTTAGTGAAGTATCTATTCAAATCTTTTGCTCATTTTTGAAAATGTTTTTGTTTTCTTATTACTGACTTTATTGATTTTATTATTATTGACTTTTAAGAGTTATTCATATATTCCAGATATAAATCCTCTTTCAGGAATATAATTTGTAAATATTTTCTCTCATTTTGTGGCTTTTCTTTTATTCTCTTAACTATCTGTTAAAGAGCAAAAGTTTTAAACTTTGTGGAAATCTAATTTACCATTTTTTTTCTTTTATAGAGTATGCTTCTGATGCTGTATCTAAAAACTCTTTACACAAAGTCACTAAGGCTTTCTCCTATGTTTTCTTCTGGAATTTTCATAGTTTATAAAATTTGTTTTAGGTGCTACATTCGTATTGAGTTAACTTTTGTATATGGAATGAGGTATGGATATCCAATTGTTTTGGTATCATTTGTTGAAAATATTATACTTTCTCTACCGAACTGCCTTCAGATCTTTGTCAAAATCTCGATTGTCCATGTGTGCATGCATCTGTTTCTGAATTCTGTTTTGTTCCATTGAAGTATTTGTTTGTCAGGGTGTTAATACCACACTGTCTTACTTATAGTTTTATAATAAGACTTGAAATCAGGTAGTATTTTTCTTTTATCTTCATTCTTTTTTTAGAGCAATTTTGGCTTTTTGGAATGATCACTGCTTCACTGCATGCTTGAGGAGACTTCTGCAGACCTCTGGGATGCTCTCTCAGTGCAGCTCTCTCATTTCTGGTACTCTCTGTCCTTTAGTGCTAACCATCTTGGTGTTCCCAGACTCTCAGCTCTTTCTCCTCCACTCAGTCCTTTAACTTCTGACGGGTTGCCTTGACCTATATGCCATGTCCTGAAAATGCTCTCAAGGCAGGAAGCAGGGGCAATCATAAGGCTTACCTAACTTGTTTCTTGTCCCTCAAGTGTTATTTTTCTCTTTTGCTTGATATCCAATGTCTTGTAAACCATTACTTCATAGGTTAAGTTTGTTTTTTGGTTGTTGTTGTAAAAGTGTTACTCCATGGGATGCCTGGGTGGCTCAGTGGTTGAGTATCTGCCTTCAAGTCAGGGTGTGATCCTGGAGTCCTGGGATCAAGTCCCACGCTGGGGGCCCTGCATGGAGCCTGCTTCTCTCTCTCTGCCTATGTCTCTGCTTCTCTCTCTCTCTCTTTCTCTCTTCGTGTGTGTATCTCATGAACAAATACAATCTTTAACAAAAAAGTGTCACTCCATCTTCACCAGTGTGAAGCCTCAAATATGGCTATATTTGCAAGTAAACTCTTAGAAGAGATATCAAAAAAATTGAGCTAATAATTATTCTTGATTTTCTATTTTGGCTTTGACTATTGGGCTTTGGAAATATTCTTTTTTTTTAAATATTTTATTTATTCATGAGATACACAGAGAGACGGAGAGAGAGGCAGAGACACAGGCAGAGGGAGAAGCAGGCTCCATGCACCGGGAGCCCGACGTGGGATTCGATCCCGGGTCTCCAGGATCGCGCCCCGGGCCAAAGGCAGGCGCCAAACCGCTGCGCCACCCAGGGATCCCGCTTTGGAAATATTCTTAAGAGATTTGGTCAGCAATGGCTGGGTCAAAACAACAAAATGTAATTGTTAAAATTTCCACGGAATTGAATGAGAGCAATTTTTGGTAACTTGTGCGCATATGGTGTGTCTGATACAGCAGAAATAACAGTATATTTCCTAGAAATGCTGCTTGCCAAGGTCAGTTCAATCTACAAAGCTTAGAGTTGTGATATAGTCTGTTGTTTGGAAAACTGAAATAGTTCAGTCTGGAAAAGCATATGTAGTATATGTGGTGGGGAGAAGGAAATAGAACTGAAAGGATCAAGTGGAGTTATTTAAAGAAAAGGCTAGAACAGTGTGCAGAGTCTAGACATGGTAGCACAAGTAGCCTTGTACACAGTGGTATGGAATTTGGATTACACTGAAAGTATTGGAGAATCGGTGGATTTTAAGGAATTTAGTGACATTTACACTTTAGAAACACCATTTTGGAAGAAGGGTATGGTCAATGCTTGAACAGGATTTGGGTGTAATCAGGTATTATACAAGAGATTCATTAGGTGGATGTTGGAATAATTCTACTGAGAATTAAGGAAGACTTCAAAGAAGCACTAACATGGGGTTAAAGAAAAGCAGATGAGTTTAAGAGATATTTAAAAGACAAATTCAGTAGAACTTTGGGATTGTGTAAAAATATTTAGGAACTGGAAGGTGATAGGGACAGAGGAATCAAGGATGATTTTTTTTCTTATAAATTAATTTTTATTGGTGTTCAATTTACCAACATACAGAATAACACCCAGTGCTCATCCCGTCAAGTGTACCCCTCAGTGCCCGTCACCCATTCACCCCCACCCCCCGCCCTCCTCCCCCTCCACCACCCCTAGTTCATTTCCCAGAGTTAGAAGTCTTTATGTTCTGTCTCCCTTTCTGATATTTCTCACACATTTCTTCTCCCTTCCCTTATATTCCCTTTCACTATTATTCATATTCCCCAAATGAATGAGAACATACACTGTTTGTCCTTCTCCGGTTACTGTGGCCAAGTTCAAAAAGGGTGTTGCCTGAGTTCTCCTCTGGGATTTTGATGGAATCTTGTCTCACATTTAGATCTTTCATCTATTTTGAGTTTATCTTTGTGTATGGTGCAAGAGAGTGGTCCAGTTTCATTCTTCTGCATGTGGATGTCCAATTTTCCCAGCACCATTTATTGAAGAGACTGTCTTTCTTCCAGTGGATCGTCTTTCCTCCTTTATCGAATATTAGTTGACCATAAAGTTCAGGGTCCACTTCTGGGTTCTCTGTTCTGTTCCATTGATCTATATGTCTGTTTTTGTGCCAGTACCACACTGTCTTGATGAACACAGCTTTGTAGTACAACCTGAAATCTGGCATTGTGATGCCCCCAGGTATGGTTTTCTTTTTTAAAATTCCCCTGGCTGTTTGGGGTCTTTTCTGATTCCACACAAATCTTAAAATAATTTGTTCTAAGTCTCTGAAGAAAGTCCATGGTATTTTGATAGGGATTGCATTATACGTGTAAATTGCCCTGGGTAACATTGACATTTTCACAATATTAATTCTGCCAATCCATGAGCATGGAATATTTTTCCATCTCTTTGTGTCTTCCTCAATTTCTTTCAGAAGTGTTCTGTAGTTTTTAGGGTATATTTTGAGAACCATTTGAGTGGTAAATGGTTCTCCAACCTTTTATTTTCAGGTTGTAGGTGTCCTTCTGTCTAAAATGAGTCTCTTGTAGACAGCAAATAGATGGGTCCTGCTTTTTTATCCAGTCTGAAACCCTGCGCCTTTTGATGGGGTCATTAAGCCCATTCACGTTCAGAGTTACTATTGACAGATATGAGTTTAGTGTCATCATGATATGTATTTAGTCCTTGTTTTTGTGGATTGTTCCACTGAACTTCTTCTTAAAGGGGAGTTTTAAGAGTCCCCCTTAAAATTTCTTGCAGAGCTGGTTTGGAGGTCACATATTCTTTCAGTTCCTGCCTGTCTTGGAAGCTCTTTATCTCTCCTTCCATTTTGAATGAGAGCCTTGCTGGATAGAGTATTCTTGGTTGCATGTTCTTCTCATTTAGGACCCTGAATACATCCTGCCAGCCCTTTCTGGCCTGCCACGTCTCTGTGGAGAGGTCTGCTGTTACCCTAATATTCCTCCCCATGAAAGTCAGGGACTTCTTGTTTCTTGCTGCTTTAAGGATCTTCTCTTTATCTTTGGAATTTGCAAGCTTCACTATTAAATGTCGAGGTGTTGAACGGTTTTTATTGATTTTAGGGGGGGATCTCTCTATTTCCTGGATCTGAATGCCTGTTTCCCTTCCCAGATTGGGAAAGTTTTCAGCTAGGATTTGTTCAAATACATATTCTGGCCCTCTGTCCCTTTCGGCGCCCTCGGGAACCCCAATTAAACGTAGGTTTTTCTTCCTTAGACTGTCATTTATTTGCCTTAATCTGTCTTCATGGTCCCTTAATTGATTGTCTCTTTTTTCCTCAGTTTCCCTCTTTGCCATTAACTTGTCTTCTATGTCACTCACTCGTTCTTCCACCTCGTTAACCCTCGTCGTTAGGACTTCTAGTTTGGATTGCATCTCATTCAATTGATTTTTAATTTCTGCCTGATTGGATCTAAATTCTGCAGTCATGAAGTCTCGTGAGGCCTTAATGCTTTTTTCTAGAGCCACCAGTAGCTGTATAATGGTGCTTCTGAATTGGCTTTCTGACATTGAAGTGTAATCCAGATTTTGTAACTCTGTGGGAAAGAGGGCTGTTTCTGATTCTTTCTTTTGAAGTGAGGTTTTCCTTCTAGTCATTTTGCTCAGTGCAGAGTGGCCAAAAACAAGTTGTATTGGAACACGGGGGAGTATCACTGGTCCGTCCAGCTGGTCTTCTGGGGGAGGGGCCTGCTGTGCTGATTTTCAGGTGTTAGCACTTGGGGGAGCTGCTCTGCCCCTGCCTGCTGCCGGGCTCAGCGGGGGTTGTTTACCCCGTGGGGCCCCAGGAGGAACAGCCGCAGTTGCTATGGCAGCTCTGGAAGCCTGGAGTCAGCCCCCGCAGTGACTCCGGGGCTCTCCGTCCGCAGGGCCTGGAGGCTCCAGGGCGGGGCCGCTGATCTGCTCAGCTCGGGGCAGGAGCGTCCTCGCTGTCCTGGGCCCTCCCGGCCTCTGCCTGTCCCGGGGGAGGCCGGGTCCTGGGCTGTGTCCCGGCGCCCTGTGCTCCGGGGCCTGCGCTGGTGGATTCGCGCTCCCGCCCCGCAGCCCCCTCCGCGGAGCCGCCGCCCGAGCCCCTCCGAGCTGCTCCGGTCGGTCCCGCCGTGCGCGCTGCAGCCCTTAGGGAGCTCGGAGCACTCTCCGGGGGCGCAGGTGTCTGTTAGTGTCCCCGGGAGCCCGAGGGCATCCCCGCCCTCCTGGGTCCTGCTCCAACTCCCTGCGAGCCCCTTTCCGCCCACCCGGGAAGGTTGGTGCAGCTCCTGCTCCTCCGGGACGGGGACGGGGCTCTCCTGTCCTGGGGACACTCGCCCCGGCCTCAGCCCGGCTCCTCGCGGGGCCCCTCCCCCTCGGAGGCCTTTTGTTCCTTTATCTCTTTTTCCCCATCTTCCTACCTTGATAGAAGCGCGGACTCTTCTCACTGTGGCGTTCCAGCTGGTCTCTCTTTACATCTCAGGCCGAATTCGTAAATTTTCAGGATGGTTTGAAGGTTATCTAGGTAATTTGGTGGGGACAGGTGATTTGGGGGACCCTGCTCTTCCGCCATCTTGCCCCGGAATCAAGGATGATTACTAGGTTTTTTGATTCAAATAAATGGGAGAAGTTAGAACAATTGAACAAAGATGTGTGTGTCCACATATGTGTGTATCAACAAACTCTCATGCGATAATTTGCTTTTTCTTAGACATTTCAGCGTTATTAAGCCTCTCAGTTATGTAACATAAATCCAACTCATACTGGCTTAAAGAAGAAAGGAAATTTTATGGTTCTCATAATGGCACAAAGTCTGGGGTATCTTGCTTTAGGTATAGCTGAATCCAGGTGTTTAGTAATCTGTAAATTGTTACTCTTCTTCTTTTGGCTCTGATAGATTTCTGTCTTGACTTTGTTCTCTGAGAGCTTATTTGTGTGTGTGTGTGTGTGTGTGTGTGTGTGTGTGTGTGTGTGGTGGTGGTGGCGGCGGTGGCGGCAAACTATGGCTTCCATTCTATCAGTTAAGTAATCTCAAAGGAAAGGGAATAGGTCTTTATCAATGCCTCCAGTATGGGTAAAACAACATACTCCCATTGGATCTCTTTGACTCATGTGCCCAGTCCTAAGTCAATCACTATGTCCAGGGAGATAGGTTATTCTGATTGGCTAGACTAGAATCATGTGACCCCTCCAGAAATCTGAATGTGGGGTCAACCATACCAGAATCACACAGACTGAGTATGATTCACCTTCCCAACCCTGCCAGGGAAAACTGAAGTGCTACCACAAGAATGGAACTGGGTGCTAAGCAGGCAAAAACAACTTCTGTCTTCCATAATTTACTTCTAGTTCTAGAGCCGCAGCTGCACATTTGATGAATGAAATCGCTTAACTTCAGCCACTCTTGAGATCCTGACTCACATCTGTGTCTCTATCATAGTAGCCTGTTTCCTTGTCACTGCTAATTGTGACTTCTTTCAAAGAGGGAAGATTGATTATGTACATTGTTACCATGCTTCCCTACAGTGGAGCTGGCTTCAACTGATTTTCGAACATGCAAGGAAAGAATCCATATCCCCAGTCTATATTCATAGAGAGAACTCAATGTGACTAATAAAATACCTCCTGAATAACAATGTAATATTGGCAATCGCATTTATGAGATGTGCATAGAAATAATATAATTGCACAGTTTCACTGAGATAGGGACACTGAAAAGCAGCAGGCACCTGAGGAATCAATCATCTAACCCAGTGTTGCTCACACTTTTGAATTCTAGGATGATTTTTAACATTGTTTTTTTCTGCCTCCACATGAGAGCTTTTAATTCAGATGCTTGCATAGATTCAAGACCTTCTGATGTTGGTTTTCTGCCATTTTGGGAACCCCCGATCTTGTTCAGCCACAATATTGACAATTAAGGAAATTAAAGAAATTGAAAATAAAGAGAAGTGATTTATACAAAGTCACATGGCAGAACTAGAACAAGAACTTGTGTCTTTTAGACTCTTTTTCTAATTACAAAGTTTTTCCACTAAAATTGGCTCTTGAACAATGCAGGAGTTAAGGGCTCCATCAACCCCAGCCACATTTGAAAATCCACGTATAACTTTTGGCTCCCCCAAAACTTAAGCCTCTGATAATATAAATGGTCAACTAAAACTATTATATGTATATAATAAAACTATTATATGTATATGTGTATAGTGTATTATGTACTGTTCTTACAATAAGCTAGGGAAAAGAAATTGTATTAAGAAAATTATAAAGAAGAGAAAATACATTTATAGTACTCTACTGTGTTTATTGGAAAAAAATCTTGATGTAAGCTAAATGTTCTTTTTTTTATTTTTTTATTTATTTATTATAGTCACAGAGAGAGAGAGAGAGAGGGGGGGGCAGAGACACAGGCAGAGGGAGAAGCAGGCTCCATGCACCGGGAGCCTGATGTGGGATTCGATCCCGGGTCTCCAGAATCGCGCCCCGGGCCAAAGGCAGGCGCCAAACCGCTGCGCCACCCAGGGATCCCAGCTAAATGTTCTTTAATGAACATTTTCTATAGGAAAGCCCGGACACTTCAAAGGGTCCTTGGACACTGAAAAGGTCATTGGCTATTTATTTAATAGACTGTCAGGGTGACATGTAACCAAAAACAACAATAAAATAATCTATAGCACTAAATTCTTTAGAGTAAGAATAAATACCTAACCTTTCAGATCTTCAAATAATGCAAAGAAAAAGGCATGTGTTGGCTTCTAGGGGCTTCTGGCTATCTAAGAATCTCCCCTTTCAGCCAATGCAGGGATCAGCTATTTAGTCTAGGTGAAATTCAGTCTACTACCTATTTTTTATAAATAAAGATTTATTGGGACACATCCATATCCATTCATTATCTATTGGTCATGGATGCTTTTGTGCTACAATAGCAAATTTGAGTATTTCTGATGGAAACTGCATGGTTTACAAAGCTTAAAATATTTATTAACTTGCCCTTTGCAGAAAAGGTTTGCTGATCCCTGGGCTAAAGGAACAGTTTGCAAATTGTACTCCCCAGAGACTTATAGTTCACTGAAATGGAACTCAAAAGTCTCTTTGTTAAGAGACAAAGTAATTGGGGCTTAATTTACTTCAAACAGAGCAGGTCTGCTATCATCTCTATTACATATTGAGTTTTCACAGTTGAATCTCTGTTAGGTCAGGGTGATGGGTGGACTGGAGACTCTGGGTCAGATTCCTGAAGAATCCTATAAATGTTTGTCTAACTGATGAACCTGGTACAAAAATCCAGGTGCCTGTAAATTCATAAATTTGAGTATTTGGCACTTTCTTTCATAAGTATGAGAAACAGAAATTCTTCTGCCTACTGCAAAATTGTATTTACTTGAGAAATCAGAGGCTTCCAAGTGTAATTGTATTGGGTGTTCTACTTAGGAAATATGTCCTATAACGACCATAAAGTTTGGGTGGAAGATAAAAAATGGTCTATAAAAATGTTTTAGAATCGATATTTTGGTTGTGAAGAATTTGATGATGCAAGAAGCCCCTGAGGCGTATTGACAAGGCACTGGAAGTCTGAAATCAAGTTCATAAGAGCAATAATAACGATGACTACCATTTATGTAGCACTTACTCTATAAAGAGGTCTAGGCACCCTTTAAACATTTTGCCTGAATTATTTCATTAAATCCTCAGAACAAACCTATGAGTTATGTACTAAAATTATTTCCATTTAATATATAAGGAGCCTGAGGCTCAATTTCATACAGTGAAAGAAGGTGGAGCTGGGACTATAATCAAGGCTGTCTCACCTTAGCACATGTACTTACCTATATACTGCTGCCTCAGTATAATGTTGAGGATTAAGAATGACTATGGCTAGGAGCTGATTCCAATCCACTATCAGAATGACCAGGACTTAAAAGTCCAGAGAACATACCTTAAGGCCTTCAATCAAATGCCAATATCTGTTTCTATAAAGGCTGAAACAACCCTGCTTGCCTACTGAAATAATTACAGCAGGAGCCAATGAAATTTTGTTTTGGCTCCAAGTATGTGCAAATTCAAAAATATGTGTCTTTTGAAAATTTTACAAAAAATATATGACCATGTTATTTATGTATATATATACACATAGATATACACATTATATATACATAATATATATATACATATGTGTATATATACATATATACACATATATACACATAAATAACATGGTCATATATTTATATGGTCACATATTTATATTTATATATTTATATGTATTATATTATTTATATATATTTATATATGTGGTCATATATCTCCATGTAAACACATAGCCAGTGTTCCTTTAGGATCTTGGAAGGAGCCATGAATGTGGAGGAGCCCAAAGATTAAGCTTTTTCAGTGGTAGTTAGCTGCTAGCTGTGTATCTGGGGATCACATGATTTTACAGTTTATGAGACCTTTATTAATGTCTATCTTCTCATCTAGAAAGAAATTTCATAAGTACAGAAAATATGTGGCCTTTGTCAATTTATTTTATTATCACATAGTAGATAATCCTTTGTGTTGTAGGGTTCTACTGAGCTTTAAAATTTGCCTTCTGTTAGAATCCTCTTTCTGACATGGGGATGTAGCAATCACATTGTAGTAGGGAAGCAGAACATATTCTGTCTTTCAAAGAGGAAAATTAGTGCAGGGAATTGGGTAGCCAAGTGATGAAAGAGCTAAGACACCAAACAGAGGATGTTGAAGCACATCAGAAGTTAGAAACTACAGAAAGCTTTTTCCACCTTAGAGATGGAAGGTCAAAGGAAGGAGATGGTTACAGAGCCAGACCGCAGGATTATCCGACAGGAGATACAGCCATAGCAAAGACTGCTTAGGAGGAATGGGCAACAGGAAGCCAGGAAGAAGAAACTTCCTGGCTGGTGCTGGAACAATGGACAAGAGTCATCCTCTGTCAGAGGGGCTGCTTGGGGAAGAGGGAGAAATGTGCTGGCTTCTTTCCTCCTCCCACATTCATTCTTCTCCCAGCAGCCTTCTATCAACCTAGAGCCAATTGGCAAGGGAGCCTTGAAAATGTAGTTTTCTGCAGTACAGAACAGAGAAGAATAAAGATTGGAAATAGAACTGAGAGGAAAAAGTCTCAGCGCAAGTCATAATACACTTAAGGAATATAATGGGCTACATTGTATCATACCTCCCACCCAGCATAGGTGGAAGTCCTAATCTAGTACCTAGGAATGTGGCTGTATTTGAAGATAGGATCTTTAAACAGGTAATTAAGTTTAGATGAGGTCAATGGGGTGGCCCTAATCCCCCTAATCCGGTACAACTGGTGTTCTTATAGGAAGAGCACAGAGAGAAGATCATGAAGAAGACAGGGAGAAGATATCCATCTATAAACCAAAAAGAGACCGGAAGAAACCAACCCTGCTGATTTTGGACTTGTAGTTTCTAGTATCATGAGATAAGTTTTTGTGGCTTAAGAAACCTAGTCTATGGTACTTTTTTATGGCACCCCAGACTACTGAAACCTCCAGAATACTCCAGTTTACATTATTCTCAGATATAGTAAGTTTTATTATTGCCCCTGGAGATTGTCTTTAACACTCAGTGGTTAAACTTGTTATGCCCAGGTATCTTTAGCTTCCAAGTTGCAAAAATCATTTGGATCACTACCACAGATAGAAATCTCATCCATCACCATTTAATTCTCCTTCTCTTTCTTGAGGTTCCTAGAGATCTGTGATGTCTCACTCATGCACATAATACATCAATAAGTTGTCTAATTTCAGAAAGTACTCCCTTATCTGTGGGCCAGGAAACAAAGAAGTGGTAAAATTTCCTTCTGAAATGGTCCAACTCCTCAAGGAAAAACAAAAATGCTTTTTGGAGCTACCTCAACTTCTACGTGGGAATAGTTAAATAATAAATTCCTTCAGACCAGATGGCAATTTGATGCTTTAGAGGCAAACTGCTACCTTTTCATTTTCCCTTTGCTGCACCACAATTCATGTGGATCAGGACAACAGAAGCAAGAGGAAGAACGTTCTGCATTTTCTTCCCATCTGTTCCTGTAAGGTCAGTGTGATAACAATATGGCATTCACTGCGGGATGACAACACAAGACTCTAGACTCAACCAGCAGAATCCTATTTTATTATAGGAATTTGTACTGCTAGACCCTGAAGGGAAATGTGGCCAATTCCAGAGCCTGAAAAAATGATTACTGAGCCCAATTATGTAATAAAAAGAATATTGTATTTGGCCACAAAATATTAAGACTCAAGGGCTTGCTATGGGGCTTCCCATCTGTGTGACCTTAGGCAAATGACCTTTTCTCTGGATATAAGGCTATTATCTGTCAAGTGGGGGCAATACTTGCCTTATTGACAAATTTAAAAAGTCGAGCAAATTGCAAACTTGATAATCCTGAAGAAATCCTCACTGAGGTACATCATAAGGAAACTTTTGAAAATTAAAGAAAATGAAATAAGCTAAAGAGAATCAATGTATGGGGTGCATCAATTTGAATTATCGAAGATTTTTCATATGAAATGGACACTAAAAGGAAGCAACACAATAGTTTTCAGCTGTCAAAAGAAAAGAACTATAAATCATGAATTCTATATCTGGCAAAATTATCCTTCAGAAATGAAAGGGACAAACATTTTCAGATGAAGGCAAACTAAAATAATTTGTCATTAACAGATTTACCCTTATAACTGGCTAACAGAACTTCTTCAAATGAAAAAAAGTGATAAAAGAGGAAATCTTGCAGCATTAGTAAGGAGGAAGAGATCATGGAAAGGAGAGAAATATGAGTACAAACAATAGATTATCCTTTTTCTTATGAGTTTCATAAGTCATATTGATGACAAACAAAAATTACAATATGATCTCATACTTAAGACAATATTTAATAGTGAAGAAGGTAAGAGCTTTTCAATACATTGAAGTTTTCACACTGCTCAAAATGGTAACATATTGATACTAGTGGACCATTATAAGTCATGTATGTATATTTGTAATGTCCAGAGAAATCATTAAGTAAAATTTTACAAAGAGAGATATTAAAAAGCTTTATATATAAGATGAATCCTAAAATATGTTCAAATGTTCCAGAGGAAGACAAGAGAAGGAAACGAAAACTAGAGAAAATAGATAGAAAATACAACAACAAAACATGGCGGCCTTAGGCATTAAGATATTAATAATTATATTAAATGGAAATGGTCTAAATACACCAATCAAAAGGCAGCCATTGGCAGCATTGATTTAAAAGATTATAGATCAATTTTAAGCTGTTTTACGAGAAACTTCAAATTCAATAATATAAGTAGACTGAGAGTAAAAACATAGAAAAATATATGTAAACATTAATTGCAAGAGCAAGATTACCTGTATTAATAACTGACAAAGTAGACCTCAGAGCAAAGAAAATAACTAGAGACAAAGAGGGACATAATGTGACAAAAAGATCAATTGCCAAGAAGCCATCACAGTCCTAAATATGTATTCACTGCACAAAAGAGCCTCAAAATATATTAAACAAATGCTGATAGAGCCAAAAAGAGAAATATACAAATCCCCAATTATAACAGGAACATCAATCCTCCCTTCAAGCTATTGATAGAATCAGTTAGATGAGATAAGCACCTAATAGAAAATCAACAAGGATTTAGAAGATGAACAACACAATCAACCAAAAGCATTTATGTAACATATACAGAACACTTTACCATAGTAGAATACTCTTTTATCCCTCAAGCACCCATAGGACATTCACCAAGAACCTTATCTTAGGCCATAAAGTGAATATTGACTAACTTAAAAATCCAACATTCATTCATGATGAATTCTTTCTGCAAATTATGAGTAGAGAGAAACTCCTCAACTTGATAAAGAACATCTATTTAAAAATTACAGGTAACATCATACTTTTTAAAAAATATTTATTTATTCATTAGAGACGCAGAGAGAGAGGCAGGGACATAGGGAGAGGGAGAAGCAGACTCCCTGCATGGAGCCCGATGTGGGACTCAATCCCAGGACCCCAGGATCATGACCTGAGCCAAAGGCAGATGCTCAACCACTGAGCCATCCAAGTGTCTCAGTAACATCATACTTAACAGTAAAAGACCAACAGCTTTTTCCCCAAGAGCAGGAAACAAGGCAAGGAATTCGACTTTCCCCACTCTTATTCAACCTAGTACTGAAAATTCTAGCCACTGCGATAAGCAAGGAGAAGAATGAAAGTCATAGATCAAAAGGAAAGAGATAAAACTATTTCTATTTGCAGATTATATGATGGGTTGGATAGACAATTCCAAGGAATCTACAAAAAAAAATTTCTTGAATAAATGAGTTCAGTCAGATCATAGCACACAAAATCAACATACAAAAATCAACCACATTTGTTCTAAGTCTCTGAAAAAAGTCCATGGTATTTTGATAGGGATTGCATTGAACGTGTAAATTGCCCTGGGTAGCATTGACATTTTCACAATATTAATTCTGCCAATCCATGAGCATGGAATATTTTTCCATCTCTTTGTGTCTTCCTCAATTTCTTTCAGAAGTGTTCTATAGTTTTTAGGGTATAGATCCTTTACCTCTTTGGTTAGGTTTATTCCTAGGTATCTTATGCTTTTGGGTGCAATTGTAAATGGGATTGACTCCTTAATTTCTCTTTCTTCAGTCTCATTGTTAGTGTATAGGAATGCCATTGATTTCTGGGCAGCCACTCTGGAAAACTGTGTGGAGGTTCCTCAAAGAATTAAAAATAGACCTGCCCTACGACCCAGCAATTGCACTGTTAGGGATTTACCCCGAAGATTCAGATGCAATGAAACGCCGGGGCACCTGCACCCCGATGTTTCTAGCAGCCATGTCCACAATAGTCAAACTGTGGAAGGAGCCTCGGTGCCCATCGAAAGATGAATGGATAAAGAAGATGTGGTTTATGTATACAATGGAATATTACTCAGCCATTAGAAACAACAAATACCCACCATTTGCTTCAACGTGGATGGAACTGGAGGGTATTATGCTGAGTGAAGTAAGTCAATCGGAGAAGGACAAACAGTGTATGTTCTCACTTATTTGGGGAATATGAATAATAGTGAAGGGGAATATAAGGGAAGGGAGAAGAAATGTGTGGGAGATATCAGAAAGGGACACAGAACATAAAGACTCCTAACTCTGGGAAATGAACTAGGGGTGGTGGAAGGGGAGGAGGGCGGGGGGTGGGGGTGAATGGGTGACGGGCACGGAGGGGGACACTTGACGGGATGAGCACTGGGTGTTATTCTGTATGTTGGTAAATTGAACACCAATAAAAATTAATTTATAAATAAAAAAAAAATCAACCACATTTCTATAAACTTGAAATAAACATGCAGAAACCAAAATTAAAAACACAATACCATTTACAATTACTTCAAATAAAATTGCTTAGGTGTACACTAAAGAGAAAAGGTACTTTACCCGTGTGCTGAAAATAAAATACTAATGAAAGAAATCGAGAAAACCTAAATAGGAAGAGAAACATACAGAATTCATGGATTGGAAGATACCATATGGTAAAAATGCCAATTCTTCACAAATTGATCTATAGATTTAGTGCAACTCCTATCAAAATCCAAGCAAGGTAATTGGTAAGAATAGACATGTTTATTCTGAAATTTCTATGCAAAGGCACAAGCCATAGAATAGCTCAAATCAGCTTGACAAATTGTCAAAGTGGGAGGAGGAGTTACCTCATTTTAAGACTTACAATGTAGTGGGAAGCCTGGATGGCTCAGTGGTTTAGTGTTGCCTTCAGCCCAGGGTGTGATCCTGGAGACCCGGGATCGAGTCCCACAGCAGGCTCCCTGCTTGGAGCCTGCTTCTCCCTCTGCCTGTGTCTCTACCTCTCTCTCTGTGTCTCTCATGAATAAATAAATAAAATCTTAAAAAAAAAAGAAGACTTACAATGTATTTACAGTAACCAAGACAATAAATGGAAGAGCATAGAAGACCCAGAAATAGATCCATGTAAATAAGACCAACTGATTTTTGACAGAGTCACAAAAGCAATTTGACAGAGGAAGGCTTTTTAGGAAATGATACTGGAGGAATTGGTCATCCATAAACAATAAACAAAAACCATTAAAAAAAAAAGCAATCAAAACCGCTCAACCTAAACCTCCCACCTTATGCACAAAAATGACAGATCATGGACTTAAATATAAAACACAAAACTACCAAGTGATAAAACTCTTTGGCAGGAAAAAACAGGAGAAAATCTTCAAAATACAGAACAAAGTTAACTTAATACTGAAAGCACAATTCACAAAAGGAAAAATTAATAAATTAGGCCTCAACAAAATTAAAAGCTTTTTATGGTGCAAAACCTAATATGAAGAGGATGAAAAGGCATGCTGCAGACTGGGAGAAAATATTTGCAAAGCACATATTCCATAAAGGACTAGTATCTCAAATACATAAAGAATTCTGAAAACTCAACAGTTTTTACTTTAATTAGAAAATGAACAAAAGTCATGGAGAGACATTTCATTAGAGAAAGTATACCCGTGGAAAATAAGCATAGAAACAGATGTTCAGCATCATTAGCCACTAGAGAAATCCAAATTAAAGCCATGAGATACCACTACACACCTATCAAAGCGGCTAAACCTCACCACCAACAAAATTGGTAACAACAAATGCTGGTGAAGTTGCAGAGAAATCGGATCATCCCTATATTGTTGGTATCTTTACCAATGTAAATTTGCACTGTCATTCTGGAAGATAGTTTGGCAGTTTCATATAAAACTGAACATGCCATTACTATTTGACCCGATGTTTTTATTGCTAGACATTTATCCTTTTTGTTCATACAAAAACCTGCACTTGAATGTCCCTAATAGCTTCTTCCATAATAACCAAAAATTGGAATAAGCCCAGCAATGAAAGATTAAACAGTAGGATATCCATACAATGCCTAATGTTCTGAACATAGGATCAGCCTTCAGAATTGTGAGACAATAGAGTTCTGTTGTTTATACTACCCAGTTGATGGAACTTTGTTCTATGTCAGCCCTAGAAAACAAATGGGTATGTTTATAAGAAGGTTAGGTAGAGATCCTTGTGCTACAAAAGTGTTCTGAAACTTGACTGTATCAAAGTCAGCATCCTGGTTATGATATTCTGCTATAGTTTTGTAATATATTACCATATGGAGCACTGCATAAAGAGCACATAGAATTTCTTTGCATTATATCTCACAATTGTATCTCAATCTATAATTAATTACTCAAAAGTTTAATAAAAGCATACCTGATATGCTAAGAAAATATACATGATATATTGAAATTATGTTTATTTACATGTATTTAACCTTAAAATTTAAAAAGTAGTCATCATTTTTGCAAAGTACATATTTTCTCAAAAACTTTTAGGGGTATATACTAGGGAAGAGGTTGGAAGACCACACTGTAGACTCAAACAAGGGTTGTTTCTCTGAGAAGCTGGCAGGTAGGGATTGATTGAGAGCAGTTCCTTGGGGAGTAACAATGATTCCCTGAAAATAGGCTCGGGTTGGAAAGAAGAAATATTTAAAAATGGAGCAAAAATCCACTTTATATTGATTTTCCTCTTGTGACTGTGTCCCTGAAAGGGGCTTTGAGTCTGTAGGGCATTGCCTCCTTTAGTTAACCTAATGAATGTCTCTACCCTTGCCTCATTCTGTTACTTTCTCTTACTACATTTAGAGATTTTCTTCGTTTTCAGCCAAACACAAGCTCTGAAATTCTCCCCTAGTATGGAACTAGTATAGAGAGAGTGTATCTGTGTGACATATATATTTATATATATTTCCTGCTCTATCTTTTGTGTCTCAAAGATGGGCACAATATCTATGCTCTTAGCGTCTGATGATCTGTTTTCTTTCTTTAGTACACTGTACTTAATTAAATGAGATAATGCAGAAAAGCAGCTGTCAAGGTACTAAACACAGAAGAGCTCCACCCTTAACAGTGTAGTTTGGTGGGAAAATATTAGCTTTACAGGCTGTGGGGCCTGTGTTCAATCTTCAATCTGGTGCACATCAGTCAGCAAATTTAGTCTCTCTGGGCTCAATTTTCTTACCTGTAAAGTGGAGATCATGCTTGACCCTCAAAGGGTTGCTAGGAGAGTGAAAAAGGAATGAGATGTCATGTGTAGAACTCCTAGCAGATGACTGGACACAGTAAACACGCAATAAGCCTTAGTTCCCTTTGGCCTTCAGTTAATTACTGAATGAGTAAAACCATCTGATAAACTAATTTATAAGAAGGCCATTGGAATGTCAGCAATTGATTTTTATAGGTTTAATATAGCTCCAGTTAATGACTTATGGATTCCTGTGTGGTCAGGCTCCACTAGAGGTGTCTATTAATGTTGAAAAAGGCAGTGGGTGCCAGGCAGCCTCAGGGCTAGATGCCAGACCTTTCTCTGGGCCAAGATGAGCAGGAATGCTCGATCAAGATGTTGTAGTGTTTTCTTTTGTGTGTAGGTCTGAATCTATGACATAGAGCCCCTTCCTGTGAGAACCCTCAGAGCTGAGTGGCAATGGCCTCTGGGAATGAAAACACATTGTTTCCCCAATTCTGAGACAGTCATCTTGAGAGGAGATGTAGAGTTGCACTGATGGAGAACAGCTTCTTGCGCCAGGCTGCCAAGGGTCGTATCTTAACTCTACCACCTACTATCTCTATGAACCTGGGCAAGTACTTAACTTTTCTTCTTTGCCTCATTTCCAATAGTAATAGTGTCCAACTCATGGGGTTGTCGTGAAGATTAATGAGTTAATTTAAATAAAGCAATTAGAACCATGCCTAGTAGAGAGGAAGCACTATATAAATGTTGACTATTATTATTATTTCAAGCTTGGGAGAACTGCTCAAACAAATTTGGCTGCAGTCAGCCACCATGCCCCTGAGCAATCATACTAAGGACAATGGCAGGAGGTACTAGGGGAATAGCAGTGGCTTATTATAATAGTTCCAATTTATTGAGCATAAATAGTACCAATAGAGTTGGAACACTATAATATAAAGATCTAATGGGGAGGGGATGGGAAGGAACCACTTAACTATTTAAACAGAAAGACAACAGAAACCAGGGAATTGGTTACATAGGTGGTAGAAGAGTTGACAAGGCCTTCTGGGTTATTAGGGAACTCAGAGATTAGCTCTAGCAGAGGGTTACCTCCACTCCCAGGTTGGAAAGACAAGAGAAGAAGAATTTTAGGTAATTGTAGGCATTGGATAGGGCTTAACCAGTAGGAGCTAGAACCATGGTAGACCTCTCTGCTGGGAGCTAGGGCCATGGCAGAGAAATCACTATAGGAATGCCACCAAGACAGAGGGAAGGGGAGAGAATTCCATGGCTTCTGTCTTCCTTGAAATCTCCAGGCTTCCATGGGGCCTCCCATAAGTCAACCCAGCCACAGCCAGCCTGTAAGGTAGATCAATGGAAAGCCAGAGGAATGGATCTGAAAACTTGAAGGTCCAGGACCAGTACAATGCATCACTGGCATAAACATATGAAGGAGTTATTTTTATTCCTCAATTTATGGATGCAGATGCTGAGACTGAGGGTGACTAGGTTAATGGTTCAAATATTCACGGCTGGTGAAGTGGCAGTGGCTGGACTAGAATCCAAACTGGCCTAACTCCAAAGTCCTTGTCTTTCCAGTGAGACTTCCTGACTCAATTCTACAGCATGTGCTCCATCCTTAGCCTTACCTACCTTGGGGTCTGAAGTCTCCATATAGAATCTCCTCCTTGTGTTTGATTATATGTGGGGACTTTTGGGTCATGCTTGGCCTGAAGGGGTATTGCTTTCATGGCAACTCTTCAAGTATTTGGGCAAGTAGATGAGACAGTTCTTTGAAGCCTGAAGACCTATTGCTTTTCGTGTCGCCCCATGGCTCCACGGCTCTGGGTCCCCCATACTGGGGACCAAATCAGACACATCATTATCACTTTTTGGGAACTTTGTAAGCTTAAATCTCTTTATCTTTGCAGATTCTGAATCAGATAGACTAAGAGGGGCCCAGAAATTTAAGATACATGACTTTAAAACTTTCTAGATGGCTCTAAAGTCCTGCATTGACTGGTATCCTCTAGGTTTGATATATGCTCTGATGGTCTAAATTGGTAGTCAGGAGTTTCAAATTAAATTAGTCATGAGAGGTCATATTCACATCCAGGCTGCCTCAGCAGCATCTGGAGTGAATATGGGGAAGACAAGGGGGACCTTTCTGGCCCCAGAGGCCAGCAGCCTAGATTAGAATGCTTTGGTACTTGCTATTAAAGTTTTGGTATGCAAACACACCAGTCAGTACTAGGTTGTCTTTGAAACCAGGACGTTTCTGTCCTGCATATGTTTTGCTGCTTCCTGTGCTCACTTCGGCAGCACATATACTAAAATGTTTTGCTGCTTCCATTTGATATGCCAAGATTTTATATTCACTTTTTAGAGTCTGTGAAGACTCCAAGAGGGACTGCTTGATGCACAAAGCTGTCTCATTTACTTTGTTCCCAGATACTCAAACTTCTTGGGCTAGCCTGGAACTATCTAATGGCTGAGAATTTAGGGACATAGTAATTCAATGCATGATCATCTCTAAATTGGAATCTTATCCAGAAATTTTTTTAAGAACTAAATAAATGAATTCCAAGTTGAAATTCTACCAATTTGTAAAAGTCTCAGTTTTGGTTGTACTTCAGAATAAATTTAGAGCTTTAAAATATTGATGCAAGGGACATCTGGATGGCTCAGTGGTTGAGCGTCTGCCTTTGGCTCTGGGTGTGATCCTGGGGTCCCAGGATCGAGTCCCACATTGGGTTTCCTGTTTGGTGCCTGCTTCTCCCTCTGCCTATGTGTCTCTGCCTCTTTCTCTGTGTCTCTCATGAATAAATAAGTAAAATCTTTAAAAAATATTGATGCAAATAAATATTTCACCCCTGGGCATGCTGATTAAATCAATCTGTGGGATGGGTTTGGGCACTAGTAAATATATTTTTAAGTTCTGTAAGTGATTCTAATGAATTAATGGATTGGGAAGAATCAATTGCAGTACCTCCCTACTTCTATTATGTGCTTTGAAAATAGGTGAGCCTAGCTTCAGATATCGGGTCAAGCATGTAAGAGCTGTGTGAAGTTAGCCATTTAATTTCTCTGAGCCAGTGGCATGGTAAGTGTGTGGGAGGTGGGGGGCAGTTAGAAGGAGCAGCTTGCCCCAGGTGTTGGTAATAAAAGGATACATCATCTGTAGAAAATGTAATGCAATAAAGCAAATTAAGGTCAGTCTGCTTTTTGTTTTCACTAAGCACTGACAATTTTAAACAGTGTTAGTAATAAAATACTCCTCCCTGGAGGGCTGGGTCTTCCCTTCAAGTCTGGTATGCCATGCCACTGAGCTTAAGTTTCCTTACCTGTAAAGCTGTGTAAAATAGAGATAGAAGTACCTGCTTTTGTAGGGTTGTCTTTGCAATTTAGAAATCATGTTTGAATTATTTCTTGATCACTCTCCTAGAGTGGCTCTCTAACTAGACTGTTTGGTTTGAATTCCATGTCCATCATCATAACTTTGAGCAAATTCATCTCTCTGCCTCAATTTTTCCTTACCTATTAAATGGGAGGTAAGAAATACCTACCTCAGAGTGTTACCTCATCAATGGGATAATAGATACAAAATGCTTTGAATAATGTCTGGTACATAGTAAGGCTTAATAAATATTAGTTATTGTTATCTGGCTTATATTTAGATATTTAGTAATGATTATTGTTTTATAGCTATAAAGATTTGTTGAATACTTATGCCTCTAAAAAGTGTCATTTGTTACTATACAAGATAAAAGGGTATCTCTTCCCCAAAGATATCAAGACAGTGGATTCATCCAGTCTCTCTCATTTTTTTTAAAGATTTATTTATTTATTATAGACACAGAGAAAGAGAGAGAGGCAGAGACACAGGCAGAGGGAGAAGCAGGCTCCATGCTGGGAGCCTGATGTGGGACTTGATCCCAGGACTCTAGGATTGTGCCCTGGGCCAAAGGCAGGCGCCAAACTGCTGAGCCACCCAGCGATCCCCCCAGTCTCTCTCATTACCAGATTCCTTATCTACTCTAAAAATCTCTTTCTTCTGTCCTTTTAAGTCATATTTATGCTGGAGATAGACAGGATCTCATTGTCAATGTTTCAAGTCAATAGTCATAGCAGGCCTCCAGTTACCTGCCTCAAATATAGTAAGATAGATCATTTTTCTAAAGCAGAATCTGAGGAAAGTTGGAAAACAGTAAGCTAATCAATGTGCAATTCTGGTTAAACATGAAATTTTGATTTACCAATCCCAATTACATCACTTAATCTTATTCTAATAATATTATCATAACTAACAATCACATTCATGGCATATTAGCTCTGTGCTAAGAGCTTGACATGTATTATGTCATTTAATGCTCATTACAACTCTATTATGTAGGTTCTATTTCTGTCCCTATTCTACAGGCAAGAAAACTAAGCCAAAGAAGGTAAGTACTCCTACTTAAGTACTGATAAGTACAGCTAATAAGTGGTAGCCTTGAATGAGGGTTTTTAGCTCCATATTCCTTTTTAAAAAAATATTTTATTTATTTATTTATGAGAGACATAGCAAGAGGCAGAGACACAGGCAGACGGAGAAGCAGGCTCTCTGTGGGGAGCTGGATGCAGGACTGGATCCTGACCCCCAGATCATGACTTGAGCCAAAGGCAGACACTCAACTGCTGAGCCACCCAGGCTTCCCTAGCTCCATATTCCTAAAAAAAAATCACCATCAGTGTGGGGGCACACAAACAATACTTCCTTAAAGCACATATTATCTGGTTTAAGTTTCAGCAGACATTGCAGCAGGTCTAGAGATAGAAGTTCCATCTGAGTTAATTCTGTAGATAGAATAAGCTAGGAAACTTCTATGTTTGGAGTCTCTCTTACATAGAATTCAGAGTCTGCACATTCTCTTTATAAGGTTCTTACCAACATGGTTGGGCAGTTTTGTGGTCTTCTTCCCACTTGGTAAGGCCCGCCCCTACCATGTTCATCCCTAAGCATCCAGACATCAGCTGGTATTGTAGGGCTTTTCTTACCAGGATCTGGTCCTGTTTAGTTCAACTCAACCTATTTCATGGGAGAATGGCCTTTGGTTGGTTCTTCTCTTGGAATCCTTTCTTGGCTGGCTCAGTGTTCTTGTAATTTATCCATCTCCACCACACATAGACCCTCAGCTCTCCCTATATATTCTAGTTGCTTTCCTCATGAATTCATTTGCATACATTTATTTTCTAGCTCATTATTGGAATGACCATTACGATTACAACTGGCTTGTTAGTGCATAGCTGTTCTGATAATGAAGACAATTATAGTTAATTCTCAGCAGCTCTTATTATCTTTAATATTCATTTATTGTTTCATTTTTAATATAATTATGGCTTAAAACAGGGCATTCCAAGCATGTAAGAGGTGAGGGCACACCATGCAGTGTGATGTAATCAGAGTAGCATGTGCCTCCTTATTGCAGAAATAATATTATTATAATAAAAGAAGTTGAAAAGGGATAAAATTCTTAATTTGACCACTCTTGCAGAACTGTTTTAATTGTTCTCCATTTCTTTCTAAATTAGTTGAATGCTTTTACTCCATGGTAATTATAGTGTAAATATGATTTTGTATATATTTCTTTCTTTCAGTTAGCACTGTATCAAATACAATTTTCCATGCTGTATTACTGTTTCTATACATTTTATGTTGGATTAGAATTTGGATCCCTAGCCGCACAACTGTCAGCCTATTGACATAGCCTTTCTGAGCTATACTGATAACTTTGTTACTCTTGAGGCTTTTGTGAGGAGTCAGTGAGAGGATGAATATGCAGATGATTTCAAGAGGACTCAAAACAGGGAGTTTCAATACTTGCTAACTTGCATTTCATTTCCTCCAAAGATTTGGCTTTAAGGGCTCATCTTTGATCAATATTTCCCTCTTTGGGACTGAAAAGCTCAGTTGCTGAGATTGCTTGGAGAATACAGACATTTCTTGGAGTTACAAAGCCTAATAAATTAGCAGTTGAATGTGCTGAGCCAGACCCACTGGAAACATAGCCCTGTAAAGTCACACTTAGCCATTTTGCTGGGCTTGTAAATAAAATTTCTTGGAGATCTCCATCTTCCTTCATCCTTTCTGTCACCAGCCCAAAATACCTGATTCTTTTGTATTTTTAAATCTTTAATTCTACAACTTTACCAATTGCAAAAAAAAATATGAACTTTAAGATGCATTTAAAAAATGTTGGCCATCCCCCTTAACTTCACCATCCTCATACAGCTGCTTTATTTTTAGACAGTAGTAATTGTGATCTACATGAAATTTGGTATGCCTTTTCACATTGCTTCTAAGAATCACAACTTTCATTTTTAATGCCTGCAATATAGTCCATTCAATTAATGGCCTCTACTTTACTAATTCATCTCCCCGTAGTTGGTCATTCAAGTTATTTTGAATGTTTTATTATTATATAAAGTATTGCAATGAGCAATTTCATCTAATGATTATTTATTTATTTTTTTTTAATTTATTTATTTATGATAGTCACACACAGAGAGAGAGAGAGAGAGAGAGAGAGAGAGAGAGAGAGAGAGAGGCAGAGACATAGGCAGAGGGAGAAGCAGGCTCCATGCACCAGGAGCCTGATATGGGATTCGATCCCGGGTCTCCAGGATCGTGCCCTGGGCCAAAGGCAGGCGCCAAACCGCTGCGCCACCCAGGGATCCCTGATTATTTATTTTTTTATCTTTAAGGTACTTGTCCAAGACAGATCCCCAGGAGTGGGATTATGGAGTCCTAGGGAATAAGCTTCCTAATAGTGCTTGGAACATACTTATGCAGCTTTCTGGAAGATTCGCACCAATTTAACCCTCATATCTTTAATATAGCAAATGCTTTCCTGATATGTAGGGTGGCTAATTGATATTAATTCTTTAAAGTCATAGAAAAGGAGATTAATAAGAATTTTGTAAAATGAAAAAATATGCCTTTTTAAAGTGAATCATCATTCAGGGCTTCTTCTTCTCTCTCTTTTTATTTCACGTTTTTTTTTTTTTTTTTTTTTTTTGTCTCAGCCCTATCCTAAGTTTGTGTTAGGTGCCAAGAAGAGCAATGTGAGAAGAGAGTGAAATAGAAAAGGAGATTGTTATCATTCGTTATGGTTTAAGGACAAATAATTCTAGCATGAATTTTAACAATGACCCTGTAAAGACTAACAGGTAAAGATCATTCCCATTTTGCAGATGACAGACTGAGACTCAAGAAGGTTCAGTGTCTTGGCTAGAGTGCCCTGGCTGGTCAGCTCTCCAGCATAAACATTAACTTTCATCTCTTGGTCTTCTGACCCTTAAATTAGTACTCTTTAGATGGCACATTTTCTGTTGCCCAAACATGGTTTACCTATGAAGTTGTCAGAGAATAAATCAGGACATATAGTTAGAGTGCTAATTTCTTTGATGATGATGATGACGACGACGACAAAAGTAGCTTACATTTATTGCGTTGACTCTATCAGATATGTACATTGTCTTGTTTAATCCTCATGGCACTCCTACAGAGTAGGTGTAAACGAGGTAAGAGGGTAAGAAAAAAGTGAAGTAACTTGTGTAAGATCAAAGAGCTAAGAACTGACAGAGCCAAGATTTAAAACCAGGAAGCCTGACAGAGACCTTGCTCACACCTGCGCCGGAACCTTGAACACACTTCTTCACTTTGCTAAGTTCCTTCCCTGATTGGAAAAAAAGATCTCCTTCCACCTGTCCTGGTTGGAGAAGCAGCAGTGGGACTGCCTACAATGTCAAAAGTAGCATTGGGCATGCAGAGGAGCAGGTCACTGGCACTTCTGAGCCTAGATTGTCTACTTAGTGGCCTGTGGCAAAAAAAAAAAAAAAAAAAAAAAAAAGGTTCTGCATTCCCTTTGTTCTCTGCTTTTATGTTTCCCAAAGGAAAACTAAAGCGAAAAAATGCCCTTTGATGCTATCTTCTAGGTGAAAAAATAAGCAGATCCCTTTGCAGTGAGATACTCCAACCTTAGAGCAGAATTTCAGTAAAGTTGCCCTGAGTGCCAATGCCCTGAGGATGATTGTTCTGTGGGAGGAGGATAGACACAAGACCCAGTGGCCACTCCTTACCTTTCTTCATCTCATTCATCAAATTCTGTTCCTGAGAATTTCCATTCTTTTAAGCCATGTGAATGAGATGGTTTGAGCATTCTTTAAATAATAAAAAGTCAACTAATATGCTAACTGTTAACAGGCTTGATTCTTTTCCTATATTCAGAATGGCAATGGCTGTGCTTTAAACTGATGGATAGAGTATGAAGAGCAGGGAAGGAGATCTGGAAGAGTGATCTCTGCAGCATCCTTGAGGATTTTGGTAGAATCCTTCCTGCCCACCCATCTCCCTATACCATTCATGCACACGTGTGTACATGCACACACATACACACACTTATTCCTTTGATGACACGAGTACATTTGACTGCTGTGATCATTGCTAACCCTAAATAAGGGCTAGAACAACAACATATTCCTGTGCCTAAGACTGGTCCTCTGTGAAATGTCAAGTTTCCACCATGCATCTAGTGAGCCCCTTCTTTTGGCTTTCTTGGATCTTGCAACTCCTATTACTCTCCTTGGGAACCTATAACCTATGTCCTTCGTTCCACTTTCTCCAACTCCCAACAAAAGGCAATGGGCCTCAATTCCTTGGGGCTTTGACTTGGAGCTTTGTATTACTGATTCTGCTGTGGAAGGCTTTCTAGGCTGGCTAAAGAGTAAAACAAATATCCTATGCTGGTGGATCCACTGGAGCATTTTGTTTGGCCAGTGCAATGACTATTAAATATTAAACCTCATGAGATTTCACATGAAAGTTGAATGTCTTAGCTTTTTGGGGGGATATGGAGATCTCATAATATGTCAGTTGCCACCTTCCCATTTCACAGCACATGGTTGGCACTGAGCAGAGGCAGCTACTTCCTTGACTACAGTTTCTGTTTGCCCCTCTTGATACACTTATATCTCCAATTGGTTCCTTTGGGTTTGGGTTTTCAATGATGATTTACAGGTCTGAGGGTGAAAGTAGAGTCTGGAGTCTTGCTGCCTCTGTGATCATAGCCATATTGGCCTGCCAGACTGTCTAGATTGTGAATCAACTCTGCCTGTCATTCCTACCTGATGGGTAACCATTGGTTGGCCAGGGCAGGAATGGTGTTGCTGGTGAGGTGGAGGCTACCTGTCATTCAATCTATAGGTTATGCACCTTGTGCTTTTCACTCTGCACACCGTTATTGCCTAGTGCTGGGCCATGCCCAGTGGGGGTGTATGTAGAAATTATGATCACTTACCCCTTTCTTGAGAGCCACAATTTGGGGGCTGAAATTGTTTGCTTTGTTGATAAGATCATTACATGAGCTGTTAAGGTAAAATGATTTTATCCTATGTCAGCTGTTCCTTTCACAGTATCCTCTCTTGCTAGAGGTTTAGGTAAACCTCTACTCTTATAGGAAAGTGGATGTTGCATCCATTTCGCACACACACATATATACACACAAATATTTTGCCTTACTCTTGCCTTCCCTAGTCCCAACCTTTTTGTCCCAGGGCAGGGGTCCAAATATAAAAGACTGGACTGTGAGGGGAATAGCTGCTGGTCCCTTTGTTTCCCTGACCACCAGGACCATTCACCTTCCAGTTAAGGACAATGAACTTTTTCTTTCTTTCTTTCTTTCTTTCTTTCTTTCTTTCTTTCTTTCTTTCTTTCTTTCTTTCTTTCTTCTTCCTTCCTTCCTTCCTTCCTTTCTTTCTTTCTTTCTTTCTTTCTTTCTTTCTTTCTTTCTTTCTTTCTTTCTTTCTTTCTTTCTTTTTATTGAAGTTCAATTTGCCAACATGTAGTATAACACTCAGTGCTCATCCCATCAAGTGCCCTCCTCAGTGCCCATCACCCAGTTACCCCATCCTCCCACCCACCTCCCCTTCCACTACCCTTTGTTCATTTCCCAGAGTTAGGAGTCTCTCATGTTTTGTCACCCTCACTAATTTTTCCCACTCATTTTCCCTCCTTTCCCTTATAATCCCTTTCACTATTTATTATATTCCATGTATGAGTGAAACCATATGATGATTGTCCTTCTCTGATTGACTTACTTCACTCAGACAATGAACTTTTTCTATTTATTTTTTTCCTTATGGCATCAAAAAAATACCCCTCTGCTGCTCTGATGCAATACTTAAAGGTATTTGGTCATCTCATTAAGGATCTGATGCCCCTATTAACACTCTTACCCAAGCAACTATGTCTGCAGCCAAGTGTTTCTTTATCTAGAGTATTCAAACTGACCATAATATATATATATATATATATATATATATATATGTATAAAATATCATTTTCCCCAGAATACAAAGCAGGTTTTTTTTTTCTTCCTCTCAGCAGTTTTAGGTTCATTGAGAGGTTAGCATCAAAAGACTTTGATCCAGTCCTATTAGACCAATGGCTCTGAGGCTGTTTGAATGCAAATGATTTCTCTGCAAACTTACTCTTGTTCTTGTGCTTACATTCTCGTCACTAATTGCTTCTTGAACCTTTCATACCAAATATTATTCACTGGGTGGCCAGGATACTTTTAGAAGATAGTCTCTTTCTAGTCAAATTAAGATAAACATAAAATAGAGCAAATAACTGTCTTGAGAGGGCCTCTACCAACATATGCCTCAGTTTTTACTAACTCACTTTACAAGTTCAACAAAAACAAACTCAGGGACTAAAGGTGAGTCTCCCAGTCTCCTGTGGAGGCATCCTACCTGTCTGAAATTACACTGGCCCATTTTTCAAAAGAGTTACACCACTGGACACATTTCCTTCAGCTTCCCTAGATCAAAAATAGAAGACGAGATTAAGAATGCCAGGAATTAAGGTTTGTTTTTTGTTTTTTGTTTTAAGTAGTTTGAGGAGACAAGTCAAGTCAATTGTGTATGGAGAGATTAAGGAAACAGCATTATTATCAGAGCTGGTACCTTCTTTTAAATTCACTGCCATTGATTAAAACTTGGCAAAGGGAATCTTTGTTAATTTGCATGACATTCACATCACATGCTGTCAGATAACTGACTGTGTCTTCTAATTCTTATCCTTTGTAACCCTGAGATGTCAGATAACATGATGGATTTGTTCTAAATTGGCTTAATTTCCAGCCTAAACCAGCTGAGATCTGAAAAGCCGGTTAAGAATATCACTCAGAAAATAATCTCCCAAATAACTCCTATGAAATGTGAAATATTTTCCAGGACGGCTCAATTTATTAATCAAACCTGATTGCTTGCATACATAAACCTGTGTTAAAAAGCACCTCTATTGATCATTAAAATTTCCTCTTTCATATTATAAATTGGCAGACACCCGTGTATCACGTGGGGGTGTGATATAGTAGGGAAGATTGAACCACAGTGTGAGTTTGCTACATGCATCCTGCCTTTTTAGGTAAAGAAATTAGATGGCATTAGATACTTCTATGTTAATTTTACACATACTCCGTAAGAATTATCTGTTGAAAATAAAACTCGTTTTTCTCTTCTAAACTCTCTTCCTCCTTTGTATTACCTACCATGATGAGTGGCACCATTACCTATTCCACACTCAAGGAAGAAATGGGAGAAACCTTACTAACCACTCCCTGTAGCTTCCATATCCAGTCTGGTACCATGTCCTAAAAGTTCTTCCTGAAAGTTCTCTGTAATTAGACTCTTCTCTCCCATCCCTCTGTGGAATCCTCAGTTTTAGTTCTCATCACCTGGAACAATAACAGATTAAGTGAGAAGCCTTCATCTTTCTCTCTCATCTTATCTCCCCTACCCCAGCTTTGCCACCAGGATATTCTAAAACCTGGGCCTCCTTACATTACCATGCTGCTCAGACAACAAAAGCAGCTTGAGTGGATTCCTATGTTGTCTATAGGATAAAAGCCCCAATGCAGGAGGAGGGCCGAGCCTATCATGATCTTGCCCCCAATCTACATTTATGGCCTATTTTTCTGCTTCTTCACTTTCACTGTAGGATCAAACCAAGCAAAGTTTTAGCTCTTCCAAGTTTCTGGGATTTTGCAATGTTCTCTGCTGGAGTAAGTGGGTTATACTCACCTGAAAATAAGGACAGGTATTTTTATCTCATTGCCTGGGCTGGGACATGCAGTTAATTTCTTTTCTTTCTTGTTACTGTTTCACAGCCTTCTAAAAACCCTGTCGTGTCCACTCAATAGATTAGATCATATCGTCTATATTCCCTTTTGTCTTTGTAATAATAGTGGAGTCAGAATTCTTTCCTTTCTCCTCATTTTGAATGGAGCAGACCCTCTAGGCTTCCAAGCAGTATTCTCTAGCACCTAGAACTGTTTAGCCCAGTGGTTCTGAAACTTCAGCATGCATTGGAGTTCCCGGAAGAGTTTGTTAAAACACAGACTGTTGGTCCCCACTCCCCAGGTTTCTGAATCAGGAGGTCTGGGGTACGGCTTGAGAATCTGCATTTTTTTAAGTTCCCAGGTGATGCTGATGCTGCTCATCTGAAAACTGCGCATTGAAAATCACAGAACAGAAGACTAGAAGTGAACTCAGAGAAAACAAACACTTCCTGGGGGAAAAAACTGAACTAAATTGGCATTTGGGGGGCAGTTTACCCTGTTTTTTTTTCTTGTTTTTTTTTTTTTTTTTTTGTTGTTGTTGTTTTTGTTTTGCTGGTGATGGGATGAGGATTACATACAGAGATAGAAGAGGTTCTGATGCATCTTTGGGAAAAGACTTGTCACTGCAAACAAGGGTGTGCCCAGTATAACTTTTTGTTAAAGTGAACTACCTAGACCCTGACCTTGGGTGTCACTTTCCCTGTTTCTGTGCCAGTGGAAATCATAAGGCCACTGAACATCCCTAAGAGTTGGTGAAACCCACAACTCTCGGTCCTCCCTTCCACTGCCTGGCTTCCCCATGAAGCCCATGGTCATCAGGGTGAGTGAGGGACGGGGCACCTTGACAGGGGTGGTCCTTTTGCCTCTGCCTGCCCTGTACCTTCCTCACAACCTCCCAGACATTTGTAAGACAGCTCCAATATATTTTCTCCAAATCCTTCCCAATCCTTCTAGGGTAATCATTTACTCCTGTATATTGAAAAAAGCCTGTGCTTTCTACAGCACTGATGAAATGATACTATAATGATTTGGTCTAATGATTTATCACCTCCATACTGGATTAGTAACTCCTTTGAGGACAGAGCATATGTGTATATATGCGTGTATATACATATGCTATGTGTATATGTATATACACATATGTGTGTATGTGTGTGTAAAAATGTGAAATGTATACACATATATTTTCTCCTCAGAGTCAGTGTATATTTGCTGAATGAATGAATGAATGAATGGGCCCTACTTTCATGCACTTTGCAGTTTCCTCCCTTTTCAAGTGTGTAAATCTTGTTTTGATACAGATTTCAGGCTCCTCAGGTGGGTACTATATGTTCAATTTTTTTCTGAGTCCTCTACTCATTTTCCAGCCCTAAATTGAACATATGGTCAGAATTCAACAACAACAACAAAACAACAACAACAACAACAACTCTATGATAACTTGACTTTCATCTGCTTCTGGGAAATGGGAGAACATTAACAAGGAGGGTTTCTACTTTCTAGCCTCTAGTTTTAAGAGACTGGAAAGATTAAAAGCTGCTGGATGCTTCAAAGTCAAGGTGCATATTTGAGAGAGGGATGAAAGTGCTGAGACTTGGCTGTGAAAGTCTTCTCTGATTGAGATGACTATTGCCTTTGAAAGATCAAAGAGTCACTCTTTCTTCTTTCTCCTGGAATCATTACTGCCATTAATAACCCATGCTGACTCTTTCTTGGGTAAATGGAGAGCTTTTACCTCATCCTCATCCTCATCCTGATGTGTAGCTCTCGATTCAGTCCTGGGCTCAGTTGACTTGCTTTGGTTTAACTATAGGTCTCTTGTGAGAGCTAGAGTGGATGGAAATGGGATGGGTAGGATGTAGACACCTGTGTCAAGGTAGCAATAAGGATCTGCGATCCTCTGCATCAGAGGATGGTCTACTTTTTTTCTAACAAAAAGCTAGATAGTAAATATTTTAGGTTTTGTGCATCAGATAGGAGGTCACAACTATTCAACTCTACCATAGTATGAACACAGCCATAGACAATCTAGAAATGAATAAGCCTGCCTGTGTTCCAATAAAACCTTATTCACAAAATCAGGTGGTAGGTTGGATTTAGCCCTCAAGCTCGTGTGACAGCCCCAGTCCTGGAGCTCATAAAGCCCTGGCTCTGGGTCTGTAGGGCCTCCCAAATGTTGGTGATTTCACAACATTTAACCACAAAACTTAGGGTAACTGGAAAACAAGTAATTAAAAACTTTTGCACTCAACTAACCAAGTTGCACGTGCCTGAGAGTGGCTTCCTTTTCAGATGAAAGAGAAAGATGTTTTTCAGAGTCCCAGACCCAGCACCACAAAGCAGAGCATGCAGTGGTGGGCTTGAGGCAGAGAGACAAGAGCTGGGTAACTGTCCAAGACTTCACCAAGGTTATCAGTACTGTCGACATGAAATGAGCCCCAGTGGAGCTACCAGAAAAATAAGATTGCTCTCCGAGAGTTAAACTGGTAAAGCCTACATACACTGTGGCTTCTTATTACCCAGCTGCAAGATTAAACTGTGATTTCACCTCTAACTCTGGCACTGCCGGCAGTTATGAGGGTGCACAAAACTTTGCATAAGGTTATCTGAGTTTATCCTCAGAGAGATGAGACTGGCATGTAATTGCAAGTCATTAAGTAGAAACCTACTCATTGTATCATACCATGTTGAGAAAGGGACGAATGTGAGTGGAATGGAGCCCATTAGCCTAGAAAAGACATCCAAAAAGTGTGTGAGTGCACTCAGTAATGATGGTGGGCCTGATGTTCACAAACAGACTCTTTGAAGTGATTATTTAAACTGTGGCTTGGCAGAAATTGAATATTCGAGGTAATGAGTTTAATTGATTATGAGAGTGTTCCTTTTAATAAGATGCAATAACTGCTAAGGGCAGGTTGGCTGCTTGAAATGCACACAAGCAAGAAGAATTTGAAGTTTAAAGTAATAAGAATGATTGAAGTATTTGAATATGTAAATGTGATTGGCTTCTTCTGCAATCTCAGGTGCAGCCACCATCCTCATCCCCAAAGGGGATGCATAAAATAGGTTATGCCCACTCCCCCACTAAATCTCCCTAAAAGAGGTTGTTTTGCTGATTGAGATGGGACAGTCACTTCAGTAGAGACTTAAGCCAATCAAAAGTATTGTGTCTGAGGAATGCCAGCTGATGAATGAGTCCCCAGAAGCCCAAGATGGCCAGCATCTGTACTTCTCCATTCTTCTCTACCTGCCGTGCCAACACTGGGGAGCTAGGTGGGTGGAAGTACCTAGGGTACCTATTGTGCCAAAGCCTCCCTCTCTGGGAGGCTAGGAATCAGTGGTAGTGGATATTGGCAACAAAATGTGAACATGCTTGATCATTTATTTTCCTGCACCACTAAAACAGTCTTTCCTGTTGAGAGTATCCTTTGGCATTTCATGTGAGTTTATCTACAGGCAGAGAACACTTCAGTCATGTCTGCGTAAGAGCTATAGGTCACACGACATGCCTATTTCTCATCACATGAACAAATCACTTGCGCCCCTGGTTTAAGACTCAGTCTCGCTTAGCTTACGCTAATTTGAGCCAACTCCACATCACTGGGTCTGTTTTTGCAGGGCTAATAAAATTTAGGTTCTGAAATGTCAAAAGGCAGGTGCCAGAGATGAACCATGGTGAATTCACCAAGGTAAGTGACTTCTTTGCAGTCTCCTGAGCAGCTGACCAATGGAATCTCTGATCTTGCTGGGCACTGTTCTGCTCAAGCTATAGCAGATTTCAAAGTCCATTTCAAGGTGCCCTTTTCTGCAAAATAAAATGCTAATCCTTCCTGGAGCTTAGTTTCTGGCAATAAAGTTCAAATCCCTATGGCTTTATTGCTGTTCTTTTGGGTATAAATAAGTGGGATTTTTTTATTAAAAAAAAAAAAGAAGAAAACTCCACAAAACGGTAGATCTCTTTTAAAAATGAACTTACAGGATCCCTGGGTGGCGCAGCGGTTTAGCGCCTGCCTTTGGCCCAGGGCGCGATCCTGGAGACCCGGGATCGAATCCCACGTCGGGCTCCCGGTGCATGGAGCCTGCTTCTCCATCTGCCTGTGTCTCTGCCTCTCTCTCTGTCTCTCTGTGACTATCGTAAATAAATAAAAAAATAAAAATAAAAATGAACTTACAGATCATCTGTAAACTGATAAGAGAAGCTGCTCTTTTGAAGCAAGGTTGAGGCCTGTGACCTGACCTGCCCAGACTCAGTGGGCCTCTGAAAATCATATCTATTTTATTGAAAAGGCATGCAATGGGGAAGAGGTAAGGTTTTTATTCAAATCTTCTGCCATTCTCAGTCTTTAGATCTCTGCAGATTGCAGAAATGGAATTAGCTATGTTGCCTTAATTCAGAATAAATGCTGTACACACTGAAAAGTTCACAGAATGTTCTATAGCTGACATTTTTTAAAATGGTGATATTTAATCAAGGCTATGGCTTCAAGAGCAACAATTCTGCTTTCCTGCATCTCTTCACACCTCATTGACTCTCCATCTTGTAAGATCTGATTTCCAGGCCCATTTGGTCTTCTCTGCCATCTCTTTTCATTTCTGTTTCTTTCTGCTAATGGTTTTAAGACCAAATGCTCCAATTTTTTGCCATGCAGCAAAATGCATTGTTTTATATAATTCATAGCATACAGTATTTTCTGCACTAAATTATTTACCTTTGGGGAGTGGCAGATGATACCCATTACTTCCTAAGGGCAGTGTAAAATAAGCTGTGAATGAAGCACAGTTTATTTCATTTTATAACATTTGAGACCCAGGCAGAGTCTTCCTCTCCACTCTGACTTACTAAGACCTGCTTGCCTTTAAAGACATTCCCTACTCCCAGGAAAAGAGGGATGCTCTACAACCAGCCGAGTGTCTTAAGTTTTTAAAACTTAGCTTTTGAGAAGAAAGAGAGCGAGATTGACTTTTACAACAAAAATTTTTTAACTTAAAAACAAGGTTCCTGTCTCACTTATAAGGAAATTATTAAAATATTTGTCTTCTCACATGAATATGCCGCTTGCTTTTAAGAATGAAGAAACAACTGTGCCTTATTTTTGCTTTGTCTGCCAGGGAGCTCAGCGTGAAAGTCAGTGTCCTGCAGATCTCAGCTTATTTGTCACTTCCTGAGAAGGGGGACTTCATCCAACCTAATTACACTAGCCAACCTCTCTTCCGGTCACTCTAACTTATTGTATTAGTTTCTCGGGATTGCTGTAACAAAGTACCACAAACTGGGTGGTTTGGAACAAGAACTTTATTATCTCTTGGCTCTGAAGAATGGTAGTTCTGAAGCCATAAATCAAGGGCTATTAATTTATAGCTCCTTCCTTGTCTTTTCCTAGCTTTCTAGCTTCTGATGATTGCTGGCAATCCTTGGCTTTCCTTGGCTCCAGTTTCTGACTCTACCTTTGCATGGGTATCTTCCTTGTTCACCTACCCCTCCTATAAGGACAGTAGTCTGTGCACTTAGGACCTACCCTAACTCAGATGATTTCATTTTTACTTAACTAATTATATTTACAAAAGCACTAGTCCCAAATAAGGGCACATTCTTAGGTCCCAGTGGACATACCTTTGGGGATATGTGGTTCGATCCACAGCACTCATACTGCCTTCATGGCACCCATCACTGTCTGGGATATTTTGGTATTATATGTACTTCTTGTTAACTGAGACCTTCTACCACCTTCCCTGCTCCAACTTACTAGAATATTAGTTTTCTGAGAGCCAGGAATTTTGATCTCATTCCATACTGAATGCATGGCATCTAGTAGGAACTTGAAAATATTTTTGTTCAATTAATTATTTAACTGATTTAGAGTTCGATTTTAATAGCTTATCCCTGCCACAATATGCTTCCTTTTTTAAAAATGACTTTTGAGTTCTCCTATTTATTTTCAACTCACTGCCTAAAATCCTTTTGAGAACAAAAGGTAGAGACAAAACTATGAACAAATAAAAGACAGTTGTTTGGAACTCACAGTGTGTTTTCCTAAGGCATAATATGATGAATCATGATTAGATTCCCAGGCCATCCTTAAAAGTTTTTAAAGTTAAAGACTTTTTAACCTTAATGTACCAGAAATTTATATTGGCATGGAAAAGACTGAAAAATAATTGTGTCTTCTGTGTAGTTTCTTTTGATGAGCATGGGAGTAGGGCTGTTGCGGGTACCTGCCATAGAGTAGGAGGACAATAAATGTTAAATGGATTAATTAATAAAAACCAAAGAAGCTACTAAGGGACGTAGCCTTCTATGGGCTCTCTTTCCTTGCTAAAGAAAATATGGTGAGATGTTAAAGGATAGTGGGTGGGGTTGGATCTGAAATCTTGGTTTTTTACTACTTTTGGCTGCCTGCTGTTTTTAGCTCCCCTGGAGAATCTTTCCCATACCTATGGAGAGACCTCTATGTTTGGTTGTGATGCTAAACAGAGCCCCACTTTGGTCTAAGTTTTCTTTTCTTTTCATATATATATTTTTTCTTTTCTTTTTATATGTATATTTTTTATTGGAGTTCGATTTGCCAACATATAGTATAACACCCAGTACTCATCCTGTCAAGTGCCCCCCTCAGTGCCCATCACCCAGTCACCCCATCCCCCTACCCACCTCCCCTTCTACTACCCCTTGTTCATTTCCCAGAGTTAGGAGTCTCTCATGTTTTGTCATCCTCTCTGATTTTTCCCACTCATTTTCTCTCCTTTCCCCTATAATCCCTTTTACTATTTTTTATATTCCCCGTATGAGTGAAACCATATAATGATTGTCCTTC
Organism: Nyctereutes procyonoides; assembly: GCF_905146905.1. Classification (NCBI taxonomy): domain Eukaryota; kingdom Metazoa; phylum Chordata; class Mammalia; order Carnivora; family Canidae; genus Nyctereutes; species Nyctereutes procyonoides. The sequence goes on along the minus strand of NW_026575133.1, from coordinate 15,521,051 downwards.
TCCAACTGACTTACTTCACTCAGCATAATACCCCCCAGTTCCATCATGTTGAAGCAAATGGTGGGCAGTCATCATTTCTAATGGCTGAGTAATATTCCATTGTATATATAGACCACATCTTCTTTGTCCATTCATCTTTTGATGGACACCAAGGCTTCTTCCACAGTATGTCTATTGTTGACTTTGCTGGTAGAAACATTGGGTGAAGGTTTCTCGGCTTTTCACTACATCTGTATCTTTGGGGTCTAAGTTTTCTGAATCACACCTTTCCCTGAGTGTCTCATTAGTATGCTGAGCATATCATACAGCTAAGAATTTGGGAACAATCTTTAATGAAAACCATCCTGAGAAGTGAAACAATGTAGCATATTATGTCACAATTCATATGCGTATTTACAAATGAGTCCAAGGGGGAAAAAGGGAGGTGTGAAACAATGCGAAAGGCAGATCATCGGTTGCCTTTGCTGTCTTATTTAGTTACAGAGGCCACTAGAGGAGCAAACAGAAAATATTCTTGAATGATTTTTACTACAGTGGTAATTTCTTTGCTTTATACCATTTAATTGACCCCCCCTTTTTTTAATAGAACAAGAGCACTTAGTTGTGTAATAGATGAAACATCAAAGAAGATCACAACCTGAGTCCCCTTGTAGGAGAGCAGGTGGTTGACGGACAGTATCTGTTGAGTCGATGGTAGAAGTTAACACATTTTAGTGGTTCCTGAAAGTCATCCTGGCAGATGACATTACCTATTGCAAGGAACAATCATATTGGGAATATGGTAGTAACCTTTGTCATTATGACTCCTGCCTGAATGCACTGACATATTCTCTGTAAGACATTTCCTCTTCAAAGCAAATAGGAGCATGTCCTGTGGACCTCAAAGACAGTTGTTCAAGCTGGAGTGACTTTGGGTGCTGTGGTTTGGCCTCACCAAAAGAACATAGCACTCTTCACTGATATTCTTGTGTGTCATGTGAAAGCAACCAAACAAATCCTATAATTCACCCAATGACTCAGAGTTTTGCTAAAGGCAAGATTAAGGAGACCAGCATTCAGTTTCTTTCACCAATTCCAGATATCCAGATTCTTTCTATATTTCTTTTTTTTTTTTAAGATCTTAATTTATTTGCTTGAGAAAGGGAGCCGGGGTGCAGGCAGAGGCAGAGGAAAAGAGAATGTCAAGCAGACTCACAGTGAACATGGAGCCCAATGCAGGGCTTGATCTTACAACACTGAGATCATGACCTGAGGCAATACCAAGAGTCAGGCACATAACTGACTCAGCCACCCAGGCACTCCTTCTTTCTAGATTTCATCTGCTTTACTTTATGGAATGAAAACAAAAGGGCTCCCAGCCCCTGCCTAGGGACAATACACTTCTTCATGTCTAATGGAGAGACACTAGTTTCTGAGTCTGCTTCTCCCTGTGTTTCATTGACCCAAACTTACCCAATGTGCCTTTCATCTCTGAACCAATCACTGGCAAGGGGCTGGGATAGCATGACTGATTGGCTTAACTTCAGGTCAATTGCTATAAAGTAGATGATAAATAGTCAACCACAAGGTCTTTTGTAGACACCAACATTTCTAGGCATAAACCTGATTCTCATGCATTGCCTCCATAGCTTGTACAAGTGATACATGGCAGTTCATGGTATTTCCTTATAATGAAATGACATTTTAAAATGTTGGAGCACTTTTACATATGTTGTTTCATTTCTGAATTAGTAGGCAGAATAAGTTTTATGATCGCTACTTCTTAAATGAGGAAACAGGTTCAGGAAGTTTGGTTGTGTCTTACAAAGCTGCACACTAGTTGGTATGAGAGCAAAGATTTGAACCTATGTCTCTTAACTCACTGCAGCCATTATCAACGAACTGCTCTGTCTTCATTAGATATGAAGTCACACCCTGATAAGCAATCTCTGGGCAGAGTAGATATCTAACTGGGTCATTTTAGGCTAATTTTATTTATTTTGACATTTTTTTATAGCAGGACTTAAGCATTTTGTATTTGTCTTGATTCTCCTGGGCAGTTTCTAACTAGATTTTGCCTCTTATACTCTGTCTAAATGTTCTACTTTTTCAACCCCTAAGGATTTGGGCTGTTAAAAATTTTTAATGCTGGAAGCTTCTTGTGCATGAAGAAAAAGTTTAGGAAGAATGTTACAGCAGCCAAATCTTCAGGACATGATGCACTTCCTTTGCAAGGAACTAAAACTTTTAGATCTTCTTTGTTTCATTAAAAGTATAAGAACAAGCATTAATTAACAGGAAAATTATTAAAATAATGCATAAAACATGTCCTGCTGGTCGCTGGAGTCTGACAGTCTTAATTTTCTTTTCTTTTTCTTTTGCTCTGTATGTTCTATAAATAGAATCCAAAACTTAACTAGCATGTCACAAATTAATTCATTTTCAGGAACTAACTGTAATTATAACCATAGTGGGGGTGTGACTTTTAGCATTCTCATGTTCAGAGATATTGGAGTTTATGATGTAGTGAAGCCAGGAATTGGTGAACCATGGCCCTAAGGGGTCAGTGTTTTTGGCTCTGTCATGACCCTTGTTAAGTTTTGAATATTACAGAAATGATAAAAAGAGCTGGAAACATGGTACAATGTTTGGTGCATAGCAGACACCTAATACATATGTATTTATTGCATAAATGCTGAATAAATGAACTCCCACCTTCTTAAAAATAAGAATAGTAGAAGCTCAGAGAGGAAAAATACTGGTACCAGTTTATGGCAGAGCCAATACCAAGATTCAACACTTTTTTTTAAAAAAAAGACTGATTTATTTATTAGAGAGAGAGTGAGCTCATGTGCAAGTAGGGGGGTGGGGTAGAGGGAGAAGAGAGAATCTCAGGCTACTCCCCATAGAGCATGGAGCCCCACACAGGCTCAATCTCATGATCCTGAGATCATGATCTGACCTGAGCTGAAATCAAGAGTTGGATGCTGGGCAGCCCAGGAGGCTCAGTGGTTTAGCACCACCTTCAGCCCAGGGCCTGATCCTGGAGACCTGGGATTGAGTCCCACGTCAGGCTCCCTACATGGAGCCTTCTTCTCCCTCTGCCTGTGTCTCTGCCCCACCCCACTCTGTGTGTGTCTCATGAATAAATAAATAAAATCTTAAAAAAAAAAGAGTTGGATGCTTACCTGATTGAGCCATCCATACACCCCAAGATTCAACACTCTTGATTTCTAGTGTAATTCTCATTCTACCATGATGTGAGTTGGGGTAAGGCCTTTATGCCAGTGTCAAAGCAAATTATCTAAACAAAATATATAAAATAAATGGTTAGGCAGAGTTATAAGAAAGGTGCTACTTACCTGGACAGGTCTTTAAATATGGGGTTTGATTAGAATTATGTGAAGATCATGATATAACTAAGTTAAGGATGGGTAGAACCAGCAAAGCGTGGATTTTAAAGTGAAGGTTTCAAAGGATGTTGGTGGGCAAACTGTCTTAATATTTTCTATTGAAGAATCCTGGGAAGTTTCTATAATGAGCAAATAAGTGGTTTACCTGGGGAAGCATTTTTTGGAATGGTAAGTTTGTATTGATGAAAACAATGGAATAGTGGGATGCCTGGTGGCTCAGTGGTTGAGCTTCTGCCTTTGGCTCAGGGCGTGATCTCAGAGATCCAGGATTGAGTCCACATCAGGTTCCCCTCAGGGAGTCTGCTTCTCTCTCTGCCTATGTCTCTGCATCTCTCTCTCTGTGGCTCTCATGAATAAATAAATAAAATCTTTAAAATAAAACCATGGAATAGTAAAGTCATATAGACAAAATAAGCTGTATGGTTTCCATTCCTGGAAGGAATATGAGTATATGAGTAGAGCAATTGATAAAGTAGCAGTGACTTAGGTTAAGACTCAGGAATATTTCTGTAGGGTGAAAGAGCCTGTGATGTATCTCTTTGCACTTAAATTCTTCTTGAGTGGGAACTCTTATGGAACACCTAAGAACTGGGGCACTTGGATGGCTCAGTCATTTGGGCATCTGACTCTTGGTTTCAGCTTGGGTCATAATCTTGGGGTCGTGGAATTGAGGACCCCATTGAACTCCACACTGAGTACGGTGCCTGCTTGAGATGTTCTTTCCTTCTCCCTCTGCCCCTTCCTGCTGTGTTTTCTCTCTCTTTCTTAAAAAAAATATATTTTTGCTGGATAATTTGAGACATAAAGAAGTAAAAATGTATCCTTTTGTAATAAGGAAATAAGAAATGGTTTTGAAAACTAAACAAAAATCAGATATCTGCAGGACAAGGCTATCATGCTGAAAATTATTGAATAGCAAAACAAAACAAAACTAGCCCCCCAAATCCCAGCTACAGCAATAACAACAAAGCACTTTTAATCTCAAAAAAAAAAAAATTCACTTGCAACCTTTGCAAATGATGGTTGGTTAACTGATCACTCTAAAACTGTTTTCTAATTATTGGTGTCTAGGTCACAGTTATTTTTATAAATACTTGGTATTTATACCAAGTATAATATTTATTTATTTATTTTATTTTATGTATTTATTTATGAGAGAGAGAGAGAGGCAGAGAGAGAGGCAGAGACATAGGCAGAGGGAGAAGCAGGCTCCATGCACTGGGAGCCCGATGTGGGATTTGATCCTGGGTCTCCAGGATCGTGCCCCGGGCCAAAGGCAGGCTCCAAACCGCTGCGCCACCCAGGGATCCCCCAAGTATAATATTTAATTATGACTCAAATTTTGCAAATAGTTTTATATCAAAGTGGCCCAAGAATAGAAGTGGATGTACCTGAAGTAGATTTAAGATGCAAAGGATTGGTTAATCCCTTTCCAGTGAGTTCCGTAGGACTGCCCTTGGTTTCAGTATGCTCATTGAGAATCCTTAGGCTGGATAACATAGTGGAATCCATTTGCAAAGGTCTAGAAAGAGCTACAACAGGTGACTTTTTAATGTATTTTTAAAGATTTTATTTATTTATTTGAAACAGAGAGCAAGTGACTGCACAAGGGATGGTTGCAGGGCAGAGGGAGAGGAAGAAGCAGATTCCTTGTTGAGTGAGGCTCCATCCCAGAACCCTGAGATCATGGCCTGAGCCTAAGGCAGATGCTTAACTGAGCCACCCAAGAGACCATTAGGTAAAATTTTTAGGCTTTCCAGTTTATCAAGTTCTTTTGATGTCTGCTGTTTTCTCTTAGTTTTTGTGTCTTTTCAAACACAAAATAAGTTGTTTGGGGTCTGACCAGTCAAGTTTTCTGTTTTCTGACTATTCTAGTTATTGTAACCCATCTTCCTTCTCCATGATTCTGCTATCAATGATGAAAACAAGGGCTTTCTTTCTCTAATATCTAAGAATACCTAGGTCCCCAGGCCTGGAGGCCTGGCACTCATTCATGAAAAATCAGTTACATTTCTTGCTTTCCACTTTTCTCCTGACTACATCACAATTCAATGTCCTCAGATTGGATTCTGAATGTCATAAAGTGGGAAAAAACTGTAATCTGCAGGAAAGAACTTGTCTATGAAGTCAAATCAGGAGGCCCAGAGCTGAAACCATCTCTATACAGTTACCTAGCAGGAAAGCTCAAATGCAAGAGTGTTGAAATGCTTAAGGAACGATCACTCCTCCCAATGATCCCGTTATTTAAGTTTTTATAATTACTATGTTATTTATTTGTTTGTTTATTATTTTAATTCCAATATAGTTAACATACAATGTTATATTTGTTTCAGGCATACAATATAGTGATTCAATAATTTTATACCTTATTCATCAGTCATCATGCTAAGTGTACTCTTAATCCCCATCACTTACTTCACCCCTCCTCTATCCATCTCCTTTCTGGTAACCATCAGGTTGTTCAGGTAGTTAAGAGTCTGGCTTTTTTTTTTTTTGTCTCTTTTTTGTTTATTTGTTTTGTTTCTTAAATTCTACATATGAGTGAAATCACATGGTATTTGTCTTTCTGTGACTGACTTATGTCACTTATTTCAAGTCTAGGTCCAACTATGTTGTTGCAAATGGCAAGATTTCTTTCTTTTTTATGGCTGAATGATATTCCATTGTGTGTATGTGTGTGTATATAGCATATCTTTATCCATTCACTTATCAATAGACACTTCGATTGCTTCTATATTTTGGCTATTGTAAATAATGCTGCAATAAACATGGGGGTACATATATCCTTTTAATTTAGTGTTTGTGCATTATTTGGGTAAATACCCAGCAGTGCAATTTTTGGACCATAGTATGGTTCTATTTTTAAGGAACCTCCCTACTGTTTTCCACAGTGGCTGCATCAGCATGCATTCCCACCAACAGTGCAAGAGGGATCCTTTTCTCCACATCTTCACCAACATTTGTTGTTTCTTGTGTTTTTTATTTTAGCCTCTCTGACAGATGTGAGGTGATATCTCCTGAATGATCACTTTCAATGCCTTTATGGCACAGATGAAGAAACTGAGTCCCCTTGAACAGAAAGGAAAAGTGACCTGCTCCAGAAAACATCATGATCTCTCACATACTTTAACATAAAAATTAACTTTGGCAATGTGATTGAATTATGTAGGATTTTTCACTACCTTCTGTGTTCAAGAATTCTGTCATTAAAATGTGTAGTTATATTTGTGATTATTCATGGCTTTGGAGACAACAGCTTGAGTACAGGCTGGGTCTTTCTTCTAAAAATGTCAAACCACTTTTGAGTCTTTTATCTCAACCGGCAGAATCTGACACATATCATGCTCATTCTAGCAGATCTTAAGAGCTATTAATAAAATATTAATAAATATTCTGTATATATATTCATATTTCTTTGTAAACATATTTACCAATTTTGTTCTTCTCAGATATAAGACTTCATGAGTTCAAGGAAGAAAATCCTGAGAGAGAGAGAGATATTGGCTGTCCGTGAACAAATACAAATATCAAAATGTTCACACTGATTCTTTTAAATTTATCTTTCAACATTTGAATATTACTGGTCATATCCTTCATGCAAACCTTGAACACACAGGCTGGAGGGATTAGGTAAAACCACCCCCCTTCTGAGCCCCTAGGAAGCCTAACTAAGCAATTTGTGTATATAGATGGTGCCTTCCTGCGTTTTTTTTTTTTTTTTTCCTTTAAGGGGGAGAAAACAGGACTCATGACGTTAATGTCCTGTTGTAAAAGGACAAAAATAGACGTGATGGAAAGGTCTCCAGTTTTTCTTGCCTCTGACCCTCATCTCTTTAATATTCCCCTTTCTGCCTTTATTGGGCTGCCTTCCTTGCCCTTGAACCGTGATTAATTAAAGAAAACTACTAGACTTGCTAAAACAGTTCTTAAGAGTAATGTTCTGACATTTATCAGAACAGCATTGCACAGATAATCTTGAGCAAGAGGCACAAAAACTAGAACAGAACTCAAGCAATCACCCACTGTTCTGTGAGTTTTGTGGCAGCAGTTAAAGACGAACAGTTACCTGAGTCCCACTGCAGAGACATACTGCCTCTCTTGCACTCATTCTTATGGAACTCAGGCCCTGCTTTGACTCAGAGTTACCTCTCACACATCCCCTCTGATGTGCATGAGCTGAGCAAAGCTTTTATTCAAGCCACTTCAACTATTTTCTTTTCACACTTTGAGAGAGAAATCAGCCAAATCCTGTTCACCCTAATATCTCCTCTTGGAAATCCTCATTCACCCCTGAAGACTGGGTAGATGCCTGCCCTATAGTGTCTCTCAGCCAATCCAGAAATTTCTTTATTATGGCATTTAATGTACTGAATGACAATTACCTCTGTACTCTCAAGAGAACATAATCTCCCTGAAGGCAGGACTTTGTCTTATGTTGACACATAGGAGACATTTATATATTTCCTAAATGAATGACTGACTGACTGACCTGAGTTATACAGGTACAAAGCGGTGATGCATTCTTATTAAGCTTGCTTCATTTGAAGTCTAGCCACGCTTCTTAACCTGGCCAGATCTCAGTAATTAACTGTGTCAAAAGAATGCGTATATGGAGAAACAGAGTAACTTAAGAAATGCTCATTATCACCAATCACTAGGGAAAACTCTCTGGGTTTCATTTCCATAATTCAGTTGTCACCTTGTGGTTCAGATGATGTCACATGAGTTAATCACTATCGATTTGTTCTTTGTGAATTACTGCTGGACATTAAAGCTGGTAGCATTGTGCTTATGTTACGGTTATCTCTGCCCTCACCTTCCCTATCTTCCCTGTGATTTGTTTTGATAGGCTTAAGTTGGGGTAGTTTTAAGTTTCTGCACAGACCCAGTGGTATTGACCTGGTAAGCGATGGTTCCTTTGGGTGGATGAGTGCTGTCATTTTCTAGACGGGCTGTTTCTTTGATGACCCAAGTCTCTAAAATGTGACTCAGAATCCTTGGAGATAAGGTCCTGGTTGATTCAACTTCTCAGTCTCAGCTAAGAAAAATGCTTTCTCTTTTATAGAGTGTGGAATATAGGATATGGCTTGTTGGACTTCATGTTAGTGGCTCAGAACATGGCATGTAGTAGATGTTCCTTAAGTGTTTGCTGAGAGGAAAACTGACAATTAAAGATTATAGTCATTGCAGCAAGTCATAATAGAAATGAGACCAAAGTGCCATCAGAGGTCAGAAGGGAAATAGGGTTAACACAATCATATTTAGTGTCCTCTGTTCCTTCTTCTTTTTTTTTTTTTTAAATCACTTTTCCTCTCCCTTCAACCTAACAGGAAAAACAATCCCTAGATTGGTGTCATCAGATTTTGTTATTCTTTAAAACTGTTCTTCAAAGTGTGTGCCAATGGGATTTTAGTTCTACAAGGTGCAGATATCACCTTGTCTCACAGTGTATGGGCAACCTGGCAATAGCCACTTGTCTCTTCTTGGCATACATTGTTCCAGGAACTCATGGCTTCCTCCTGCTAGCTCCTGGAACTCTGTACCTCAGGGCTTTCTTTGAGCACAACCCATATGCAGGACAAAATAGAGGTGCTGAAGGGTTGATAGCCTTGGGCTTAGCCTTTGGCCAAAGATGGGAGTTGGTAGATGAAAACCTCAGCTTCTTTCTTTGCCTTTTAGGTGAGACAGCACTCTGGTGTGTTCAAGTCCTGAAAGAGATCCAGAGAGGTAAGCTGCTCATTAACATACCCTATATTTTCTTTCTTCTCTGTCCTGTTTCCCTTCTCCACATCCTTAATAAAATATTTGCACTCATATCCTTATCTTAGTTCCACTACTCAGGGATCCAATGCTAAGATCAAATGGCTTCCTAAGTTAAAGAAAATTGGAAGATATTGGGTTAAAGTTACACAGGTGTCTGCTTCTCAGAGTCCCTAATATGCTAATATTTATTGTGACTATCAAAGGGAATTAGTGTAGGGATTATTCCCAAACTTAATTAGGATCGTCTCTCCCCCATTCCCAAGCATTTTATGAGATTAGTTTGTGAGGAACAAACTTGGGAATTATACTTTTGGGACATTCTAACTCCAGCAAAACCTCCTTATACAAAATGTTTTGTGATAAGATGATTAGCCTTAAAGAATTAGGAATTTTTATATTAGAATTACTAGTTATGAGTAGTTTGAATAACCCATCATGGTTTTCAAAGGGTAAGACACTGAAATGTTATGAGGCCATAACTTCAGCTTCATTGTGGGTCATCACCCTTGGTGAGGAGACAGTTAACTTAAATGATGGAGTCACCTCAGTCCCCACGATCCCAGCAAGGAAGTCATGGAAATGATAAATGCAGTAACATTTTCTGTGGCTTTGACAGAAGTACATTTTTGATCTGGAGAGACAGATATGATTCCCATGTTATAAATGAGGAAACTAAAGCTCTCAGAAAGGTTAAGAGAAGTCTCCAAAGTCATACTGCTATAAAAAAAATGACAAGTCCAGGGCCAGAAGGTTGAGCTTCATCCTAGTCCACTGCTCTCTCCTCTGTTCCCTATTGCTTCCATGTGATGTGGGGGCAAGAAGATTAGAATGGAGAAACAGACTGGACTAGGAGAATCCTAGTTCAAAAAAATCTGGAGAACAGAACTGAGGGTTTGTTTTATGGGCTATTCAGTCAGTGGGTCTTTGTATCTTTGGACAGAAATCAAAGTCCATGTTCCCTTTCCTGTTCATTTCCCTTTCTGTGATGTTCTGCTGTTTCTTCCTAAAGTACATTATGATAGACAAGGTAGTGAAGAGGATCTCCATTCCAATATGTCTTACATTACAACCTCTTCTCTCTATACATTTACGTCTTTCTGAGAAACCTAATTTGTGGACCACACGTTTGGTTTCAGGAGAGGGTCTTGTGTTAACACTGGTTTTTTGGTCTTCAATTAAAGGACCAGTAGCGATACAAATTTTTGTTTGTTTGTTCTATTGTTTGTTTGTTTACTTAATCCTTAAGTACTTATTATTTTAAATAGTATTTTAAAGTATTTTAAACAGTGAGAGCTTAATGATCTAAACAGGAAAATTGGAAGCAAGGCTTATAGTTCCAGGTCTGGGGGGAAAAAAAATCTACTGGAGACCTGTTAAAATAAAATAAAATAAATGTTGAGAAGCTGCCCTTTAAGTTTCTCTATTTTGTCTTGGAGTTTCTGCATAATAAATTTGGGTGCTATGTCACTAACATAATTTAACCATACATCACTTAGTCTTTCTCCAGCTTCTGTGGTTTTTAAGATGTCTACTACTCTGAAGATAATTCTAAGAGATTCTGACAATGACAAATACTTTACGAATGCTGGAAGGTAAAATAAAACAAAAAATAAAAACCATACCAAAGACTTAGTCACATAGAAGTTCTGGTTCTTGGTATTGGGGTACAATGCAACAGTTCTCAGTCCATTGCATCATAATACACAGGGTGGATAGCACTTCATGATGCCTCTGTTATGGGCATACCCAACACTGACTAAGGTGTCACTTCTTTCTCTTTCATTCAATAGAATATGTCCTATGAAAAGTTATCTATTGCAAATTTAGTAACTTATCGCTGATTTTATTTTAAAGAATATGTTAAAAATAATAAAACATTTAAAAATAATTATTTTTAACACTAAAGCTTCACCTCCAGTTGCAGAGCATGAGACTATACTCTTGTAAAAAATTAAAACAACAGAAACATTTGTAGATTAAAAAGTAAAAGCTTCCCGTTAGCCTACTCTACCCTCCCAATTCTGTTACTTTCCCCGAATAATCACTCTCTACGGTATGAGGTTGTATTCTTTCTCAATAGGAGACCACTTACGGACTTTTGTTGTTGGTATTCTTACTGTTAACAAGCAATGCTGCATTGTGTCCACATGGCCGGTATTTCCCAGGCTGAAGAATACACCTATTTTAAACTCTCGCAGATACTGCTGATGCCTCCAAAGGGCTAGAACAATGTACACATGCATCCACAACCTGAGATTTGACCCATTCCCCCCACGCCATCGCCTTTGCCGATACTGAATGTTATCACTTCATTTTCTAAGTTGGCAGTAGAAAAATGGCATTGCTATTTCAGTTTGCATTTGCTTGGCCACTAGTGAGATGAAAAACAACCTTTTCACAATCTTTTTGGCCATTTGGCTTCTTTAGGAATTATTTATTTGTTACTTCGCTGATTATTTACCTGTTGTAGCTCAATTCCAAATCCACCCTTCTAGATTTTAGCTCTATTGTGCTGGAATTGGAGCTCTGAAAACTGGGTTCCTCAGTCATTCTTACTCCTTGGGTCTAACAGTGTAAGGGAGGCTATATTAGGGGAGAATAGAAAGTGGCAGAATGGGAGAATGGACTTACATCACATTTTTTCCTGTTGCTGTGAGCATTGCTCCAGGAGCAGTAGTGAGCTGCAACTATGGGCTTCTCTCAGCCTCCCCAGAATGAGTCACATCTGCCCCCCTTCACAGGTTCTGGTAACTCTACCTCTTTCTTTTCTTGTGCCCTCAGCTCGAGAAGTGATAGTTGGTTCCTACAGTTAGCACATCTAGGTTACTCCAGTGTTACCCTTTTCTCCCTTAGCCCTCCAACACTTGGGTAACCAACTTCCTATATCAAATCCCCTGTTCAAAATACTTAATGTGTTTGTTTTACTGACCAGACCTTGACTATTGGCTGATTTATCAATTAGCGTATTTGTATTGTTGTTAATTTTCAAGAGTTCTTCCTTTTTTTTTTGTTTTTAAGAGTTCTTTCTGACTTAACACATTGTTGTAAATATATTCTCTCAGTGCAAAATTTCCGTATTCTTATTTTTGTGTCTTAGCTTGGGATTTTCTAGAAAACATAATCTGAGCAAGGATTATATGAAAACAATTTAGTGGAGGATGCAAACCATGGCCCCCAGAATATGGGGCAATAAAACGGTGTAAGAGGAAAGTAAATGCAAAATGGTCAGTTACTGAATTGGCCATTAGCTTCGGGAGAAAAAAGAAAAAAGCATGACCAATTTATCAGTCCTTCGAGCCTAGTAAGGCTATCTGGGGGAAAGAATAAGAAATTTATGTATAGGCTTCTTTCTTAATCTTGTCCCCTACCTCTCATTGTTCAAATTTTGCCCCACGATGGTCAGCTTTGAAGTACTTCACTAGCACTTCTCTCTCCGAGTCCAGGGAAGTCAGAACCGCTGTAGATATGACAGCAGGACCTGGGCACTGAAGTTACTAGGACCCCACTTCAGCAGGGGTGACAATGCCATGCTGGAACCTAATCTCAAGTTCCTCAAGGAGAATGAGAAACGCAGCAGTATTAGAAGATAAGTGATGGCTGGGATCTCCTATGTATCCACCAAATAGGTGGTCCAGACTTGGGAGCAGGTGGGTCTGAACAAGTTTAGGGAAACACAAACCATCTACACTGTGGATAAATATGCTACAATATGGATCTGTTTCTGCATTCTACAATCTATCCCACTGATCTATTTGTCAACAAGTCTTTATAGTTACATTGTTTTGTAGAAAGATCTTTCCTATCCCTGAGTATTTTACATTCTTTCTAATTGTAGAATCCTAAATCTTCTTGAGATTTTTATTGGAAGTGATTGATTTATTGATAATTTAAATATTATTAACATGTGTAAGTCTTCCCAAGCAGAAAATGGCTTGGCTTTCCATACATTTGAGCTTTTACATTTTTTCCATCTATTTTATTTTATTAAAGTTTTATTTTAATTCCAGTATAGTTAACATAAGTGTTATATTAATTTCAGGTGTACTATATAGTGATTCAACAATCCTGTACATTACTCAGTACTCATGTATATTCTTTAATCCCTATCATTTACTTCACTCACTGCCCCCCCCACCTTTGATAACCACCAGTTCATTCTCTATAAATAAGAATCTGCTTCTTGGTTTGTCTCTCTCTCTTTTTCTTTTTTCTTTTCCTTTGTTTTGTTGCTTGAATTCGTATGAATGAAATCATATGGTATATTTCTTTCTCTGACTGACTTATTTCACCTGGCATTATACTCTCTAGTTCCATCCATGTTGTTGCAAGTGGCTAGATTTCATTCCTTCTTATGACTATATAATATTCCATTGTATATATATATATATATATGCCACATCTTCTTTATCCATTCATCTATCAATGGACACTTGGATTGCCTTTATAATTTGGTTATTGTAAATAATATTGCAATAAACATAGGAGTGCATATATCTTTTCAAATTAATGTTTTCATATTTTTTAGGTAAACACCCAGTAGTGTGATTATTGGGTCGTAGAGTAGTTCTATTTTTAATTTTTTCGAGGAAACTTCATACTGTTTTCCACAGTGGCAGCCCCAGTAGGCATTACTGCCAACAGCACACGAGGGTTCCTTTTTCTCCCTGGCCTCACCAACATTTTTTATTTCTTATTTAACCAAAAACCTGCTTCTACAGTTTTTAAAACATTAAAAATAATAATAAAAATAAAAAAAATAATAAAAAATTGTTTTCTTCTCATTTTGCATATTCCCTCTTGGATTTTGCTCCAAGTTTTTACTGCATTTTGTGATCTCTTTTCCCATAATGCCATTTTCTACTTTGTTGTTTCTGGATATTTGTATATTATTGGTTACCAATTCAGTCACTTCTAGAGCTTTCCCATGAGTGATAATAGTTCGCTAGTAGTTTTTGTTGGATTTTTGGTAGATAGAAGCAGTACAGATTTATTTCTTTTTTCACTATTTATACATTACATTTGTTTTTTATCTTTATTTTCTCATCTCCTTGTTCCATGTTGATTAGCAAGTATAATAGTAGGCATTCTTATTTTAATTCTTTTATGGTAATGCTTTTAGAAAGTAATGTTAGTGTAGATTTTTTTAATAAGTATTTTCTCAATCTAAGGAAAATAACTACAGACATTTTATTAATCTGTGCTTATTGGGAGGTTGATTTCAAACATAAAATATTAAATTTTGTTGAATACTTTTCTAGCATCTTTTTTTATTAAAAAGATTATATTGTCCTTATACTTAAATCTGCTAATTGTGATCTTTTCTATAGTAGATTTCCTAATGTTAAGTATCCTTGCATTATTGGGACATATAGTTTCTTATTCTTTTGATATACTACTAGATTGGGTCTGCTAATACTTATTTAAGATGAGAGATCTATAAACATAAGTGAGATTGCTCTTTTTCTACTTTTGTGTTGTCCTAATGTGTAAAAAGTACTGGGTTACACTGGGCTTGTAGATGGAGTCAACATTTTTTTTTAAGAAGAATTTGTAACATAGGAATTAGCTGTTTTCTTGAAAGTTTTGAAGAACTAACCAAAGAAACAATTTAGGTATGACAACAATAGAAAATTGAACTCTTCTTTTTTTTTAAAAAAAGATTTTATTTACTTATTCATGAGAGATAGAGAGGCAGAGGCAGAGTGAGAAGCCGACTCTGTGGAGCAGGGAGTCCATTGTTGGACTTGATCCCAGGACCCTGGAATCACAACCCGAGCAGAAGGCAGATGCTTAACTGGCTGAGCCATCCAGGAGCCCCCAAAATTGACTACTTAAAAGTATTTCTATAGTTACTGCTTTGTTGATTTAAATTTGGAATTTATATTTTTCTATAAAGTCAGTTATTTCAATAAAATTTTTTCAAATGTATTTTTATAATGTATGTAATATATATTTTGAATGCCTCCTCTATATTAGTAGTTATTATTGTCTTTTTCATTCTCAGATTTTTTGCCTTCTTTCTTTTTTTCTAAGCAGGTACCCTACAAATTTAATGAATTTGTTGGTTTTAAAAACAAAAGCAAGATTTTAATCAATTGAGAGTTTTTGCTTTGGTGTTTTTTTTTTTTAAGATTTTATTTATTCATAAGAGACAGAGAGAGAGAAAGAGAGAGGGAGAGGCAGAGACATAGGCAGAGGGAAAAGCAGACTCCATGCAGGAAGCCGGATGTGGGACTCGATTCCGAGACTCCAGGATTATACCTGAGCCAAAGGCAGACGCTCAACCACTGAGCCACCCAGGCATCCCTGCTTTGGTGTTGTATAGTATTTACATATGCTTTTATTCTTATCAATTCCTTATTTCTATTTATCTTACATTTGCATGGCAGTTCCCTTTTAGCTTCCAGTGTTAAACAAATTTTCGATTTTTTCCCCCCTTCAAACACAAGCACTTATGGCTACTCATTTTCCTATGAAAGTAGCTTTATTTTTTTTTTAAAAGGATTTTATTTATTTATTCATGAGAGACACACAGAGAGAAAGAGAGAGGCAGAGACACAGGCAGAGGGAGAAGCAGGCTCCATACAGGCAGCCCGACGTGGGGCTCAATCCCGGATCTCCAGGATCACACCCCAGGCTGAAGGCAGCGCTAAACCACTGGGCCACGGGGGCTGCCCCCTATGAAAGTAGTTTTAATCTCATTGCACAAATTTAGTATTTAGTGCTCACATTGCCATTTACTTATAAAACATTTTAATTATGGTGACTGGGTGATTCAGTCAGTTAAACATCTGCCTTCAGCTCATGTCAAAATCTCAGGGTCCTGGGATTGAGCCTCATGTTGGGCTCTTGGACTCTCTGCTCAACGGGGAGCCTCCTTCTCCCTCTGCCTACTACTCTGCCTGCTTGGACACTGTCTCTCTCCCCCCATCTCTCTCTCTGTCAAATAAATAAATAAAATCTTAAAAAATAAATAAAACATTTTAATTTAATTTCCATTTTTTAACACCTTAGTTATTAAGGTATAATTGACATACTGACCATATGTGAAATGTAAAATTTGACAAGTTTTAACATGTATATATAATATACATATACATATATGTATACCCATTAAACCATCACAGTCAAAATAATGAACATATCTACTATCTTCAAGTTTCCACATCTACCTTTATAATTTTCCTCTCTTGTCTATCTACCTCTCAGGTAACCACTGACTTCCTTTCTTTAACTATACATTAGACTGAATTTTCTAGACTTTTCTTTATAACTGGCATCATAAAAAACATAATCTTTTTTACCCAGATTCTTTCACTCAGCATAATTATTTTTGAGATTCATTCATGTTCAACTCATTCTTTTTCATTGTGATATTATATTTTATGAATATGCCACTATTTGTTTATCCATTCATCTGTTGACAGACGATTGTTTTCAGTTTGAGACTGTTACACATAAATATGTCTTTGGCCATGTTATGTGATATTATGGACATAGGCTTTCATTTCTTAGGAAATATCTAGGAGTGGAATGTATGGATCTTATATATGGGCACATGTATAAGTTTTTAAAGTACCACCAAACTGTCTTACAAAGTAGTTGTATCATATTACACTTCATCAATAGGATATGAGAGTTCAAGTGTTCTGTAACCTCATTGATATTTAATATTATAAGTCTTTTGAATTTTAGATATTCTAGTGGTATATAGTAGCATTTCATTATGTTTTTTTAAAGATTTGTTTGTTTATTTATTTATTTATTTATTTATTCATTCATTTATTTATTTATTTATTTATGATAGACATAGAGAGAGAGGCAGAGACACAGGCAGAGGGATAAGCAGGCTCCAAGCAGGGAACCCCACGCGGGACTCAATTTCGGGACTCCAGGATTGCGCCCTGGGCCAAAGGCAGGCACTAAACCACTGAGCCACCCTGGGATTCCCTCATTATGGTTTTAGTTTGTGTTTTTCTAATTACAAGTAATCTTGAGCATCTTTTCATGTATTTCATTGCGATCTGGACATCTTCTTTGTTAAAGTGTCTGTTCAAATCTTTGTCCATTTTCTATTGGGTTTCATTTTCTTAAGTTGTATGAGTTCTTTATATATTCAGGATACATATCGTTTATCAACTCTGATTTATAAAGATTTTCTCTTGGTCTGTGCCATGTCTTCTGAGTCTCTTAACAGTGTTTATGAAGAGAGAAGTTTTTAGTTTGATGAAGTCCAACTTAGCAAATGTTTCTTTTATGAATGGAACTTTTGGTGTTCTATCAAAAAATTTTTTGCCTCATTCATTGTTCAGAAATATTTTCTCCTATGTTTTCTAGAAATGTCATAATTCTATGATTTTGAGTAAATTTTGTGTGTGGTATGAAGTATGGATTTAATTTTTCTTTCCTTATTAATATACAGCTTTCAGCACTATTTGCTGAAAAGATGATCCTTTCTTCACTGAATTACCTTTGTAACTTTGTTAAAAGCCAACAAGTATGTCTGTGTGTGTGTGTGTATCTTTACTTCAATACCATGTATCTTGATTTTTGCAGATTTATAGTAAGTCCGAAATCAGGTAGTTCTTGTTCTCCAACTTTGTTCTTGTTGATCAAAGTTGTGTTGTCTATTCTAGGTGAATTGTATTTTCACATGAAATTGCATGAAATCTGTACTCAGTTTTGGGAGAATCAATATCTAAATAATGTTAAATCTTTTGAAATAGTTTAATACTCCATTATTCAGAATTTCGTTCATTTAGCACAGCATTGTTAGTATGATTTTTTTTTGGCTTTCATTGTATAGGCCTCACATTTATTTTATCTGATTTGTTATATCTATGTCATATTTTGATGATATTATAAATAGTATCAATTTTTAATTTCAATTTATGATTGTTCAAGGTTAGAAAATAAAAATGTAATTGGGTTTTATTGGCCTTGAAATATATGTAAAAATATAAAATAAATAGTAGTCTTTTTGATAATAGCTATCATAATAGATGTGAGGTGATATCTCATTGTGGCTTTGATGTGCATTTTCCTGATGATGTCTTTGGAAAGATATTTAGATCTGCCCATTTTTTTAAAAAGATTTTATTTATTTATTCATAGAGACAGAGAGAGAGAGAGAGAGAGAGAGAGAGAGGCAGAGACTCAGGCAGAGGGAGAAGCAGGCTCCAAGCAGAGAGCCTGACGTGGGACTCAATCCAGGGTCTCCAGGGTCTCCAGAATCACGCCCTGGGCTGCAGGCAGAGCTAAACTGCACAACTGGGGTTGCCCAGATCTGCCCATTTTTTAATTGGATTGTTTGTTTTATGTTATTAAGTTGATGAGTTCTTTACATATTTTAGATATTCTTTATCAAATATATGATTTGCAAATATTTTCTCCTATTCAGTAGTTTGACCTTTTTTTTGTTGTTAATTTTGTTGTTATGCAGAAGTGTTTAGTTTGATGGAGTCCCACTTGCTTATTTGTGTTGCTTTTGCATTTGGGGTCAGATTAAAAAAATCATTGCCAAGATCCATGTCAAGAAGATTATTGCCTATGTTTCCTTCTAGGAGTTTAATGGTTTTGGGTTTTACATCCAAGCCTTTAATTCATTTTGACTTAATTTTTTGTATATGATGTAAAATAGTGGTCCAGTTTCATTCCTTTGCACGTGGCTGTCTAGTTTTCCCAACATCATTTATTGAAGAGACTGTACTTTCCCTATCATATATTCAGATTTCCTTTTTTGTAAATTAATTCACCAAACATGCATGGGCTTATTTCTGGGGTCTCTATTCTGTTCCATTGACCTACATATTTGTTTTATGCCAATAACTTACTGTTTTAATTATTATATATTTGTATATATACAAAGCATGATGCCTCCAGCTTTGTTCTTCTTTGTCAAGATTTCTTTGGCTATTTGAAGTCTTTTATAGATTATATGCTCTGTTTCTGTGAAAATGCCATTGAAATTTTGATGGGGATTGCATTGAATCTGTATATTTCTTTGGATAATATAAGAATTTTAACAATATTCTTTCAATCAATGAGTGCAGACTATCATTTATTTGTATCATCTTCAATTTCTTTCATTACTATCTTATAATTTTCAAGATATAGCTCTTTTATTTCCTTAGTTAAATTTATTCTTTTTGATGTAATTGTAAGTGGTATCGTTTCCTTAGTTTCTATTTCTGATAGTTTATTATTAGTGTATAGAAATGCAACATATTTTTGAGTATTAGTTTTGTATCCTGTAACTTTACTGGATTTGTTTATTGATTGTAACTGTTATATGACAGAGTTTTTAGGCATATGTGATATGCCTTCTGCAAGTAGTGATGGTCTTATTTCTTCCTTTCTGATTTATATGACACTTATATCTCTTTCTTGCCTAATTGCTCTGGCTAGGATTTTCAATGCTATATTGAATAAAAATGATGAGAGTGGGCATCCTTGTCTTATTCCCGATCTTAAGGAAAATCTGTCAGCTTTTCACTACTGAATATGATGTTAGCTGTGGGCTTGTCATATATGGCCTCTATTATATTATGTTCTCTCTATACTTGTTGAATTTTTATCATACATGTATGTTGAATTTTATCAAATGCCTTTTCTGCATCAATTTAGATGATCATGATTGTTATCTTTCATTTTGTTAATGTGGTACATCTCATTACTGATTTGTGGGTGTTGAACTATCCTTGCATTGTTGAATAGGTCCCACTTGATCATGGTGTATGATCTTTTTAATGTATTATTGTATTTGGTTTGCTAATATTTTGATGAAGATTTTTGCATCTATGTTCATCAGGGATATTGGCCTATGCTTTTTTTGTGGCATCCTTGTTTGGTTTTATATCAGGGTAATTCTGGCCTCATAAAATAAATTTGAAAGAGTTCCCTCATCTTTCCATGTTTTTGGAAGAGCTTGAGAAGGATTTGAATGTTTGGTAGAATTCATCAGTGAAGTTATCTGGTCCTGGACTTGTTTGTTGGGAGATTTTTTATTACTGATTCAATCTCCTTTCTAGTAATTGATCTGTACAGATTTTCTATTTCATCATCATTCAGTCTTGCTAGGTTGTATGTTTCTAGGAATGTACCCATTTCTCCTAGGTTGTCCACTTTGTTAGCATGATATTGTTTATAGTAGTCTCTCATGAGTCTTTGTATTTCTGTGGTATCAGTTGCATCATCTTCTCTTTCATTTCTGGCTCTATTTATTTGAGTTGCCTCTCTTTTTATCTTGGTGAGTCTAGTTAAAGGTTTGTCAATTTTGTTTGTCTTTTCAAAAAAGCAGCTCTTATTTTCAGTGATCCTTTATTATTTTTTTAGTTTATATTTCATTAATTTCTGGTCTAATTTTTGTCATTTCCTTTTTTTCTACAAATTTTGTGTTTTATTTATTTTTCCCTTCTTTCTTGAGGAATATTATGTGAAGTTTTTTTTAAAAGATTTTTTTATTTATTATTTGGGAAAGTGGGAGAATGGAGAGGCAGAGGGAGAGAGAATCTCAAGCAGACACCCCATTGAACACAGACCCAAATGTGGGGCTCAGTCTGATGGTCCTGAGATCATGACCTAAGCCAAAATCAAGGGTCTGATGCTTAACTGACTGAGCCACCCAGGCACCGCATCATGTGAGTTACTAAATTAAGAATGGATATTAGATTTTATCAAATGCTTTTTTAGATATGTTAAGTATCATATTTTTTTTGTGTATGCTAGTCTGTAGCATGGTGAATTATACTGTGATTTTTAAATGTTATTTCCTTGGGATGAACCCTACTCAGTCATGGTGCAGTTTCTTAGTATTGTTGGATTACAATTTGCTACAATTTTGTTAGGAAATTTTCTATGTTCAGGAGAGATATTGGTCTGTAGTTTTCTTGTAACTTTTGGTTTATAGTTTCTGGATTTTGTAGCAGAATAAAGAAAAACTGTTCCTCTTCCTACAGAGCACTTCTGACACCAAATGTGTATGTTTTCTACACCAAACAATTCTCTAATTCTCTGTAGCCATCCCTTAGGTGTCCTATAATTTAACTCAGTTCTGACACTAACTGGAGTTGGTACAGACTCCACAAATCACAGTATCACAGGACTACTCCTAATTCAGATGCCAATTACAAGTCCCAGCTTGTCATATGTTCTCCTGACCAACCAGCTATAGAAATCAGAGGTTCTCACAACATCCTCTTCAGTTTTGATAATTTGCTACAATGGCTCACAGAACTCAAGGAAATACTTTGCTTATGTTTACCAGTTTATTTCAAAGGATGCAAATGAACAGATGAAGAGGTGCATAGGGCAAGATCTGGAAGTGTCCTGAGCACAAAAGCTTCTATCCCTATAGAGTAAGGTTCCATCGCCCTCCCAGCAAGTGGAGGCATTCACTACCCTGGAAGCTCTCTGAACCATATATTTTAAAGATTTCTATCAAGGCATTATCAATTATAAATTCAACCTTTTTTGTTTGTTTTTTGTTGTTTTTTATAATAAATTTATTTTTTATTGGTGTTCAATTTGCCAACATACAGAATAACACCCAGTGCTCATCCCGTCAAGTGCCCCCCTCAGTGCCCATCACCCATTCACCCCCACCCCCCGCCCTCCTCCCCTTCCACCACCCCTAGTTCGATTCCCGGAGTTAGGAGTCTTTATGTTCTGTCTCCCTTTATGATATCTCCCACACATTTCTAATCTTTAGCCCCTTTCTCCTCCCAAGAGATTGGGGAATAAAGCTGAAAGTTCAACTTCTTTTTTTTTTTTTAAATGCTTCTTTTTTTTAATTTTTTTATTTATTTATGATAGTCACAGAGAGAGAAAGAGAGAGAGGCAGAGACATAGGCAGAAGGAGAAGCAGGCTCCATGCACTGGGAGCCCGACGTGGGATTCGATCCCGGGTCTCCAGGATCGTGCCCTGGGCCAAAGGCAGGCGCCAAACCGCTGCGCCACCCAGGGATCCCTGAAAGTTCAACTTCTAATCTAATCAAGCTTGACATTTTTTTGGTTACCAGCCTCCATCCTAAAGCTATCCAGGGGCCTACCAAACATCATCTAATTAGAACAAAAGAAGCTTCTATGAGTTAGGAAATTCCAAGGAATTTAGCAACTCTAAGATGCTCCTATCATGGTCATCACTCGGGAGATTATAAGGGTTTTAGGAATTCTGTGTCATGAACCAGGAGCAGAGATGAAATATATATTTATTATGTCACTTAGGATAATGTTGTGTTTAATGCTTCTTGCAGTACAGAATTAAAATAAATAAATTCTTTTAGATTTTGTATATCTGAAAAAAAAAACTTATGTCATCTCTCTTTTTTTAAAAGATACTTCACTGGAAGTTGAATTCTAGGTTGAGGATTATTTTTTCACTTTGAAGGATGTTGTTCCACTCTCTTGGTTTGCATTCTTTCCAATGAGTAATATGCTACTATCTTTCTCTTTCTCTCTATGTAATGTTTCCTTTTCTTCTGGCTGCTTTGAAGACTTTTCTCTATTGCCAGCTTTAAACAATTAGATTATGATGGGCCTTGGTGTAGTTTTCTTCATGTTTCATGTGCTTAGTATTTGTTGAGGTTCTTGGGTTTACAATTTTCATTAAATTGGAAATATTTTGGACATTATTTATTTAATTTATTTTTCTGTCCCTCCTCTTCTCTCTTGGGAATTCCAATTATACATATATTGGACTGCTTAAACTTTTTTTAAATAATAAATTTATTTTTATTGGTGTTCAATTTGCCAACATACAGAATAACACCCAGTGCTCATCCTGTCAAGTGCCCCCCTCAGTGCCCGTTACACATTCACCCCCACCCCCTGCCCTCCTCCCCTTCCACCACCCCTAGTTCATTTCCCAGCATTAGGAGTCTTTATGTTCTGTCTCCCTTTCTGATATTTCCCACACATTTCTTCTCCCTTCCCTTTTATTCCCTTTCACTATTATTTATATTCCCCAAATCAATGAAATCATATGATGTTTGTCCTTTTCCGATTGACTCATTTCGCTCAGCATAATACCCTCCACTTCCATCCACATTGAAGCATATGGTGGGTATTTGTCATTTCTAATGGCTGAGGAATATTCCATTGTATACATAAACCACATCTTCTTTATCCATTCATCTTTCGATGGAAACCGAGCTCCTTCCACAGTTTGGCTATTGTGGACATTGCTGCTATAAACATCAGGGTGCAGGTGTCCCAACGTTTCATTGCATCTGTATCTTTGGGGTAAATCCCCAGCAGTGCAATTGGTGGGTCATAGGGCAGGTCTATTTTTAACTCTTTGAGGAACCTCCACACAGTTTTCCAGAGTGGCTGCACCAGTTCACATTCCCACCAACAGTGTAAGAGGGTTCCCTTTTCTCCGCATCCTCTCCAACATTTGTTATTTCCTGCTTTGTTAATTTTCCCCATTCTCACTGGTGTGAGGTGGTATATCATTGTGGTTTTGATTTGTATTTCCCTGATGGCAAGTGATGCAGAGCATTTTCTCATGTGTGTGTTGGCCATGTCTATGTCTTCCTCTGTGAGATTTCTGTTCATGTCTTTTGCCCATTTCATGATTGGATTGTTTGTTTCTTTGGTGTTGAGTTTAATAAGTTCTTTATAGATCTTGGAAACTAGCCCTTTATCTGATACATCATTTGCAAATATCTTCTCCCATTCTGTAGGTTGTCTTTGAGTTTTGTTGACTGTATCCTTTGCTGTGCAAAAGCTTCTTATCTTGATGAAGTCCCAATAGTTCATTTTTGCTTTTGTTTCTTTTGCCTTCATGGATGTATCTTGCAAGAAGTTACTGTGGCCGAGTTTAAAAAGGGTGTGCCTGTGTTCTCCTCTAGGATTTTGATGGAATCTTGTCTCACATTGAGATCTTTCATCCATTTTGAGTTTATCTTTGTGTATGGTGAAAGAGAGTGGTCTAGTTTCATTCTTCTGCATGTGGATGTCCAATTTTCCCAGCACCATTTATTGAAGAGACTGTCTTTCTTCCAGTGGATAGTGTTTCCTCCTTTATCGAATATTAGTTGACCATAAAGTTGAGGGCCCACTTCTGGATTCTCTATTCTGTTCCATTGATCTATGTGTCTGTTTTTGTGCCAGTACCACACTGTCTTGATGACCACAGCTTTGTAGTACAACCTGAAATCTGGCATTGTGATGCCCCCAGCTATGGTTTTCTTTTTTAATATTCCCCTGGCTATTCGGGGTCTTTTCTGATTCCACACAAATCTTAAAATAATTTGTTCCAACTCTCTGAAGAAACTCCATGGTATTTTGATAGGAATTGCATTAAACGTGTAAATTGCCCTGGGTAACATTGACATTTTCACAATATTAATTCTGCCAATCCATGAGCATGGAATATTTTTCCATCTCTTTGTGTCTTCCTCAATTTCTTTCAGAAGTGTTCTATAGTTTTTAGGGTATAGATCCTTTACCTCTTTGGTTAGGTTTATTCCTAGGTATCTTATGCTTTTGGGTGCAATTGTAAATGGGATTGACTCCTTGATTTCTCTTTCTTCAGTCTCATTGTTAGTGTATAGAAATGCCACTGACTTCTGGGCATTGATTTTGTATCCTGCCACGCTGCCAAATTGCTGTATGAGTTCTAGCAATCTTGGGGTGGAGGCTTTTGGGTTTTCTATGTAGAGTATCATGTCATCGGCAAAGAGGGAGAGTTTGACTTCTTCTTTGCCAATTTGCCTTTTATTTCTTTTTGTTGCCTGATTGCTGAGGCTAGGACTTCCAGTACTATGTTGAATAGCAGTGGTGAGAGTGGACATCCCTGTCTTGTTCTGGATCTTAGGGGAAAGGCTCCCAGTGCTTCCCCATTGAGAATGATGTTTGCTGTGGGCTTTTCGTAGATGGCTTTTAAGATGTTGAGGAATGTTCCCTCTATCCCTATGCTCTGAAGAGTTTTGATCAGGAATGGATGCTGTATTTTGTCAAATGCTTTCTCTGCATCTAATGAGAGGATCATATGGTTCTTGGTTTTTCTCTTGCTGATATGATGAATCACATTGATTGTTTTACGAGTGTTGAACCAGCCTTGTGTCCCAGGAATAAATCCTACTTGGTCATGGTGAATAATTTTCTTAATGTATTATTGGATCCTATTGGCTAGTATCATGTTGAGAATTTTTGCATCAATGTTCATCAGGGATATTGGTCTCTAATTCTCCTTTTTGGTGGGATCTTTGTCTGGTTTTGGAATTAAGGTGATGCTAGCCTCATAGAACGAATTCGGAAGTACTCCATCTCCTTCTATCTTTCCAAACAGCTTTAGTAGAATAGGTATGGTTTCTTCTTTAAGCGTTTGATAGAATTCCCCTGGGAAGCCATCTGGCCCTGGACTTTTGGGTCTTGGGAGGTTTTGGATGACTGCTTCAATTTCCTCCATGGTTATTGGCCTGTTCAAGTTTTCTATTTCTTCCTGTTCCAGTTTTGGTAGTTTGTGGCTTTCCAGGAATGCGTCCATTTCTTCTAGATTGCCTAATTTATTGGCGTATAGCTGTTCATAATATGTTTTTAAAATCGTTTGTATTTCCTTGGTGTTGGTAGTGATCTCTCCTTTCTCATTCATGATTTTATTAATTTGAGTCTTCTCTCCCTTCTTTTTGATAAGGCTGGCTAATGGTTTATCTATCTTATTAATTCTTTCAAAGAGCCAACTCCTGGTTCTGTTGATCTGTTCCACAGTTCTTCTGGTCTCGATTTCGTTGAGTTCTGCTCGAATCTTTATTAACTCTCTTCTTCTGCTGGGTGTAGGATCTATTTTCTTTTTTTTTTTCTCTAGCTCCTTTAGGTGTAAGGTTAGCTTTTGTATTTGAGTTCTTTTCAGTTTTTGAATGGATACTTGTATTGCAATGTATTTCCCCCTCAGGACTGCTTTTGCTGCATCCCAAAGATTTTGAACGGTTGTATCTTCATTCTCATTAGTTTCCATGAATCTTTTAAATTCTTCCTTAATTTCCTGGTTGACCCTTTCATATTTTAGCAGGATGGTCCTTAACCTCCACGTGTTTGATGTCCTTCCAAACTTCTTGTTGTGATTTAGTTCTAATTTCAAGGCGTTATGGTCTGAGAATATGCAGGGGACAATCCCAATCTTTTGGTATCGGTTCAGACCCGATTTGTGACCCAGTATGTGGTCTATTCTGGAGAAAGTTCCATGTACTCTTGAGAATAATGTGTATTCAGTTGAGTTTTGATGTAAAGTTCTGTAGATATCTGTGAAATCCATCTGGTCCAGTGTATCATTTAAAGCTCTCGTTTCTTTGGAGATGTTGTGTTTAGAAGACCTATCAAGTGTAGAAAGCGCTAGATTGAAGTCATCAAGTATAAGTGTATTATTATCTAAGTATGTTTTAACTTTGGTTATTAATTGATTGGTATATTTGGCAGCTCCCACATTCGGGACGTATATATTGAGGATTGTTAAGTCCTCTTGTTGGATAGATCCTTTAAGTATGATATAGTGTCCCTCTTCATCTCTCACTACAGTCTTCCAGGTAAATTTTAGGTTATCTGATATAAGGATGGCTACCCCTGCTTTCTTTTGAGGACCATTTGAATGGTAAATGGTCCTCCATCCTTTTATTTTCAGGCTGTAGGTGTCCTTCTGTCTAAAATGAGTCTCTTGTAGACAGCAAATAGATGGGTCCTGCTTTTTTTATCCAGTCTGAAACCCTGAGCCTTTTGATGGGGTCATTAAGCCCATTCACATTCAGAGTTACTATTGACAGATATGAGTTTAGTGTCATGATACCTATTCAGTCCTTGTTTTTGTGGATTGTTCCACTGAACTTCTTCTTAAAGGGGAATTTGAAGAGTCCCCCTTAAAATTTCTTGAAAAGCTGGTTTGGAGGTCACATATTCTTTCAGTTCTTGCCTGTCTTGGAAGCTCTTTATCTCTCTTTCCATTCTGAATGAGAGCCTTGCTGGATAAAGTATTCTTGGTTGCATGTTCTTCTCATTTAGGACCCTGAATATATCCTGCCATCCCTTTCTGGCCTGCCAGGTCTCTGTGGAGAGGTCTGCTGTTACTCTAATACTCCTCCCCATAAAAGTCAGGGATTTCTTGTCTCTTGCTGCTTTAAGGATCTTCTCTTTATCTTTGGAATTTGGAAGTTTCACTATTAAATGTCAAGGTGTTGAACGGTTTTTATTGATTTCAGGGGGGGATCTCTCTATTTCCTGGATCTGAATGCCTGTTTCCCTTCCCAGATTAGGAGAGTTTTCAGCTATGATTTGTTCAAATACATATTCTGGCCCTCTGGCCCTTTCGGCGCCCTTGGGAACCCCAATTAAATGTAGGTTTTTCTTCCTCAGGCTGTCATTTATTTCCCTTAATCTATCCTCATGGTCTCTTAATTGTTTGTCTCTTTTTTCCTCAGTTTCCCTCTTTGCCATCTACTTGTCCTCTATGTCACTCACTAGTTCTTCCACCTCGTTAACCCTCATCGTTAGGACTTCTGGTTTGAATTGCATCTCATTCAGTTGATTTTTAATTTCTGCCTGATTAGATCTAAATTCTGCAGTCATGAAGTCTCTTGAGTCCTTTATGCTTTTTTCTAGAGCCACCAGTAGCTATATAATAGTACTTCTGAATTGGCTTTCTGACATTGAATTGTAATCCAGATTTTTTAACTCTGTGGGAGAGAGGACTGTTTCTGATTCTTTCTTTTGAGGTGAGGTTTTCCTTCTAGTCATTTTGTTCAGTGCAGAGTGGACAAAAACAAGTTGTATTGGGAAAAGGAGAAAAAGAGGAGAGAAAGAAGGAAAGAAAAGAGAAAGAAAAAAGAAAAAAGGAAGAAAAAAGAAAAAAGAGAAGAAAAAGAGAAAGAAAAAGAAAGAAAGAAAGAAAAAAAGGTGGGGAAAGCAAACAGAAATCAAAAAGCAAAAAAAAAAAAATCAAAACCAAAAGAAACAAAAAACAAAAAACACGGGGGAGTATCTTCTGATTCTGTATACTTTAAGTCCCTTGACTTCCCCTGGAACTTGTCCGTCTAGGTAGTCTTCCGGGGGAGGGGCCTGTTGTGCTGATTTTCAGGTGTTAGCACTTGGGGGAGCTGCTCTGCCCCCTGCCTGGTGTAGGGCTCAGTGGGGGTTGTTTACCCCGTGAGGCCCCTGGAGGAACAACCACAGTGGCAGCGGCCAGCTCTGGAGCCCTGGAGTCAGCTCCCGCAGTAACTCCAGAGCTCTCTGTCTGCAGGGCCTGGAGGTTCCGGGGCAGGCCGCTGATCTGCTCAGCTCGGGGCAGGAGCGTCCTCGCTGTCCTGGGCCCTCCCGGCCTCTGCCTGTCCCGGGGGGAGGCTGGATCCTGGGCTGTGTCCCGGTGCCCTGTGCTCCCGGTCTGTGCTGTTGGATTCTCGCTCCGGCTGCGCAGCCCCCTCCAGGGCCGCCGCCCGAGCCCCTCCGAGCTGCTCCGGGTCCAGCCGCGTGCGCTGCAGCCCTTAGGGAGCTCGGCGCACTCTCCTGGGCACAGGTGTCTGTTAGTGTCCCCGGGAGCCCGAGGGCATCCCCGCCCTCCTGGGGTCCTGCTCTAACTCCCTGCTTGCCCCTTTCAGCCCGGGAAGATTGGTGCAGCTCCTGCTTCTCCGGGACGGGGCTCTCCTGTCCTGGGGACACTCGCCCCGGCCTTAGCCCGGCTCTTCTCGGGGCCCCTCCACCTTGGATGCCTTTTGTTTCTTTATTTCTTTTTTCTCCATCTTTTTTTTTTTAATTTTTTTTTAATTTTTATTTATTTATGATAGTCACAGAGAGATAGTGAGAGAGAGGCAGAGACATAGGCAGAGGGAGAAGCAGGTTCCATGCACCGGGAGCCTGACGTGGGATTCGATCCGGGTCTCCAGGATCGCGCCCTGGGCCAAAGGCAAGTGCCAAACCGCTGCGCCACCCAGGGATCTCCATCTTCCTACCTTGATAGAAGCGTGAATTCTTCTCACTGTAGCATTCCAGCTGTTCTCTCTTTAAATCTCAGGCCGAATTCATAGATTTTCAGGATGATTTGAAGGTTGTCTAGGTAATTTTGGAGGGGACAGGTGACTTGGGGACCCTACTCTTTCACCATCTTGCCCCTCTGGACTGCTTAAACTTGTTACACAACTCACTGATGCTCTTTTGATTTCTTTTGTGTAATACTATTTTTATTTGAGCCTTTTCAATGGGTATGCGGTAATATGCCATTGTAGCATTCATTTGCACTTCCTTAATGGTTAATGATATTGAACATCTTTTTCTGCTTACTTGCCAATGGTATATCACCTTCAGTGACATTTTCCTTTATATCTTTTGTCTATGTCCTGATTGGATTTGCTATTTTCATATTGAGTTCTAAGAACAATTTACATATTCTAAATACTAGTCCTGTATGTGTTATGTCACTTGCAAATATTTTCTCTCACTCTGTAATTTATCCTTTTATTATCTTAATGAGGTTTCTCACAGAGCAAAAGTTTTTAATTTTGATGAAGTCCGGTTGACTAATTTTTCTTTTTGTGGATCAGATTTTGGTGTCAAGTTTAAGAACTCTGTGCGTATACATAGATACTGATGACTTTGTACTTTTTTTCCCCTAAGAGTTTTATGTTTTGGGATACCTTTTGAGTTAATTTTTATATAAGGTATGAGACTTAGAGTGAGTTCATTAATTTTTTCTTTTCTTTCTCTTTCTTTTTTTTTTTTTCTCCAGGAAAATTAATTCAAAAGGTCATCTTTCTTCCATCGAGTAGATTTTGACACCTTGGCAGAAAATAGTTGATGATACTTGTATGAATCTATTGCTGGGTTCTTTGCTCTGTTCCATCGACCTTATGTGTCTAATTTTCTGCTGTTACACACAGTCTTGATTGGTATATCTGTACAATAAGATTTGAAATTGAATATACTGTTTCTTTCCACCTTTTTCTTCTTTTCCAAAATTGCTTTAGCTATTATAATTCCTTTCCTTTCCATGTAATTTTTAAAACAATCTACCTATACCTACAAATAATTATGCTGATGTTACAATAAGAATTACATTAAATCACTCTGTCAATTTGGAGAAAATTGACATTTTGAGAAAATTGAATTTTTCAATTCATGATCATGGTATGTTTTCCCACTGATTTTGATTTTCTTTGTTTTATTTCACCAGCATTGTTAGTTTTTAGCATATAAGTCCCCTATGTGTTTTGTTAGGTTTATACCTAAGCATTTCATTTTTAAGCAATTGTAATGATACTGTATGTTTGGTTATAGTATCTCTGTTCATTGCTAGCATATGGAAATACAATTGATTTTTATATGTTTGTCTTGCATCCTGTGATTGTGATCCTGCTGAACTCATTTGTTAGTTGTGATTTTTTTGTTGTCGCTTTTTGTTTTGTTTTGCAGATTCTTGGGGTTTTCTAGGTAAGCAATCATGCCCATATCAGGTCAGTTTTATTTCTTATTTCCCAGTCTTCATGCCTTTTATTTCCTTCTCATCTTATTACACTGGCTACAACTTTTAGCATTATCCTGAATAAGAGAGTTAAGAGCAGATGTACTTGCCTTGTTCCTAATCTTAGGAGAAATCATTCAGTTTTTCATTAGTAAGTATTACTATAGGTATACTTTTTAGGTAGATGCTTTTTATAAAGTGGAGGAAGTTTTCCTCTATTCTTATTTTTCTGAATTTTTATCATGAAAGGATATTGAATTTTGGCACATATTTTTCTTCCTATGTTAATATATTCTTATGATATTTTCTTCATCTGTTCAAATGGTGGGTTACATTGATTGAGTTTGTGGTCCTGTATCCCTGAAATAAATTCCATATGGTCATAGTGTATCATTTTTTAAATATATTGATGAATTTATTTGCTACTATTCTGTAATGGACTTTTGTATCTCTATACATGAGAAATATTTATAGTTTTGTCTTTTCATAACATTGTACTATCTTTATCTATCTTTGGTTTTAGGGTAATAGTAACTTTATAAAATGAATTGGTAAGCTTTCCATCCTCTTCCATTTTCTAGAAGAGATTGTATAGAATTATTGTTAATTTATTTATTATTATTATTTTTTAAATATTTTATTTATTTATTAATGAGAGACACACACAGAGAAAGACAGAGGAGGGTGGGGCAGAGACACAGGCAGAGGGAGAAGCAGGCTCCATATAGGGAGCCTGATGTGGAACTTGATCCTGGGACTCCAGGATCACACCCTGGGCCAAAGGCAGACACTCAACCACTGAGCCACCCAGGCATCCCTGTTAATTCCTTTTTAAAATGCTAGATAGAATTCTCTAGTAAAGCCATCTTGCTTTGGAGATTTCTTTCTTGGGAGTTTTAAAATGATGAATTCAATTACTAGTTATAAGGATAAGTAATCTATTTTGTATTGAGTGAGTTGTGGTTTTTGAGAAATTTAACCATTTGTCTTTGTTATAAAATGTGTGAATGTAGAGTTGTTTATAGTTTGTAATATCCAGTTGTTTTTTTATGTATCACTTTGAATTTTTTGTCCCCATTGTTCCTATTGCCATAGTTGTAACAATAGACAATCTAAACATATCTCGTCTGCTGCCACTTGGAGATTCAGCAGCATCTCTCTAGATCAGAATGAATGAATGAGATTTAGAGAACATTTAGAATTATAGTTCTCAATCCATTAGGAACCATAAATTTTGATTTGTGGAAAAACCTTCTGAGGGAATCACTCATTTGGGGAAATGTGATTCATATATTGCTAAACCAAGGAGAAATAATCCATACCCCTATGTGGCAACATATCCACAGATGAGAAGGGATGTCTGAATTGACTGGGATAACTGATTGAGAACACCATGATCATAGCCAACAGAGGCAATCTCTCAAATGACTTTTTCTCCAGGCATAATTAATATTAATACAAAACACCCAATACATGCTTCCCATCCATAGATAATGAAAATTTTTGGAGTAAAGACACTTCACTTGTGTTTTCCTCCATCTTTTCCCCCTCATCTTTTACTCCATCTTGGAAGCAATCACTGTGGGGAAGATCAAGAGAAATGGGAAGGACAAATGATGCTGAATAGTCTTAAGAGCTGCTGGCACAAGCAGCTGGCTTTTCTCCTCTCTTACTAGGCCATGAAATTTTTAAGGGCAGGATTACACTTGAACAATCCACAGGATACTCAGAGCAGTGCCTGTTACAAGGTGGGTACTCAGGAAGCACATTTTAATTGAAGGAAGACAAATTTATATTTTGACTAATGGTCCAAGTTATCCAATTTCTTAGGAACCTAAGCTATTTTTAAGTATCTGCAAAATCCCTAAATACCTTCAAAATAATTTTATCCTAAGGCAGTGGTCCTCAACTTTGACTGCACAATGGAATCAGCTGGTGTGGTGATTAATTTTATATGTCAGTTTGGGTAGACTGTGGAGCTCTGTCTAGATGTGATTAATATTCACAATCGGTTGACTTTAAGTAAAGACGATTATCTTTCACAATGTGGATGGGCCTTGTCCAATCAGTTGAGGGAGTTAAAAACCAAAATTGAAGTTTACCAGAGAAGAAAATATTGTGCTTCAGGACTATAAGAAAGAAGTGTTGCCTGAGTTGCCAGCCTGCTGATCTGCTCTACAGATTTTGGACTCATAGACTGCAACACCAACTTTTACCTGAATTTTCAGCCTGCCAGCGTACCCTACAGATTTCAGACTTGCCAGCTCCCATGATCACATGAGCCAATTCCTTAAAATAAATGTATCTAGATCTCTACAGATACATCCATGTAGATATCTCTCTATGTAACTGTCTACATAGTCATATCTATATAGGGAAAATAAGATATTTGTTCTATTTGTGATTCTCCAAAGATTTCTGACTGGTAGAGTTGGTGAATTAAAAAAAAAAAAAAAAAAAGACACCTGGGCTGACCTCACCCCCAGTGAGTCTGTTTTGTTTGTTTATTTGCTTGAGGGAGGTGGTTCTTTCTCAATTTTTATCTGTATCTTCTGTGTCATCTAGCAGTTCGGGAGGAATTTTTTTTCTCCTCTCAAAAAATTGTTTGCTTAATGAAAAGCAAACTTGCATTGAAAGTTTAGACTAGGAAATTAAAATCAGGTTCTATTTCCTAAGTGAATATCTCATTTATTTTTCATTAAAAAAAGGAAGTGCTCAAACTCCAGGTGGGGTTCATGCCACAATAGAAGAGCTTCTGTGTGTTTGCAAAAGCCTCAGGATTCTGGTCAGCATTTGTCCCTAGGCTCAGTTTAGGGTCACGTTTTTTTTCTCTGCTTTACAGCAGGGCAGCACCTGGGTTACTCAGAACTTGAGCTATGACCAGTTGTCTCCTTGGCAGGACAGTGGGATTTCGAGTGTACAGAGTGAGTGTAGAACCGAGGTGTGAGCAGAAAAAACAAGCACTTCTTGAAAAGAGTAACTAGAGGGGAAGAAGGGACTCACCACCTAAATAAGAGGCCATCTCCTTGAGGGTGAAACGGACAAGAGATCAGTTTTTGTTGCTGTTGTTTTTAAACTTTATTTTTATTTTTGTAATCAAATAAAGGAACATAAAAGGCAGTTATTTTTTGCTCTTGTGGAATTGCAAAAGAGGCTGTTAGCAGAATTTCTTGTATCCGCGTCTCTGTGAAGATCTAGGAAAGAAGCATCAGATAGAAAGCTCCTAATGAGCGCCAGACAGCATGCAGAGTGTGAAGGGCAATTTAAAGGTAAGAAAAAGTAAAGGCCTCTTTTGATTAGTTTAATCGTACCACTGAGAGGGAAATGGAGCCCTAAGGAGAAGGAGATGGACCGATCTCCTAGGAATTTTCCTACTTCCACTGCAAAATGAAACGTAAAGTCTTTTAGTATCAACATTGTTTTCACGAGCCCAGAGATAGGGGGCCCTTTACAATCCCTAGAAAGGAATATCCTGGAGATTGAATGAAGATTTCTCTTTTTGTCTTTGCTGCTTGACAAACGGACTCACTTTATTGAGTCTAAGGCTGAGATGAAGAAGAGGATCCTGCTGATGCTTTTATGTTTTGGGGCTGATATTCTGCTCTCAGTGTGGGGTCTGAAGACACCAAA
Organism: Nyctereutes procyonoides; assembly: GCF_905146905.1. Lineage (NCBI taxonomy): Eukaryota > Metazoa > Chordata > Mammalia > Carnivora > Canidae > Nyctereutes > Nyctereutes procyonoides. Next base: position 15,486,827 of record NW_026575133.1, on the reverse strand, counting down.
TGGAACCTATGGATCAGTGTCCCCTGAACATACAGTACCTTGCTTGAGCTTTAGGGATAATGAACACCATACACTGAATGAAGAAGGAAAAGAAATAAAGTCTCTTTTAAGTCAAGACAATTTTTGTTCAAAACAACTTTAGTTTTCCTCCCCGAAATACTAAGTAGTGGTTTGTAACCTCTTTCCGTTGCCTGGTAGGAGACCAACCTTGGCTGGAAAAGAAATATATGCTTTGGCTTTCCTAGTGTGGGAGATAAGGAATTGGGTAGGACAGTTGTGCTGGTAAACTTTCTTGGGGGCGAGGAGGAAAGCCCTGCTTTGTAGCATTTGCTGGTTTTCACGGTATAAATACTCCCACAAGAACTGTTACAAGCTACTTATGTGAAATCACTGAAAGCAGAATTGGAAAGAGATGCATACAGTGGACTATGGAGAGAGGGTGGGGGAGTAGCCTGTCACGAGCCAGTTGAATGCCGGACTCCTTTGGCAGACAGCTCTCAGTTTGTCTAGTTGGGTAACTTGATTTTTCTAAGCTCAACTGTAGGATCACAATTTTTACAGTCCCATGGTGCCTCAAAAGGATGAAATTAAGTATACAAATTTATCTGAAGCACCTTGTCCAAGTGTCTAGTACGTAACAGATACAAGTGTTTTGTTCTATGCCTTCTTTTAATAACTGTTACTGCTTTAGAGCTATATAATTTTTTTCTTTAAAGTTTTTATTTTAATTCCAGTTAGTAAATATGCAATGTTGTATTAGTTATATTAGTTTCAGGTGTACAATATAGTGATTCAACACTTCCATACATCACCTGGTGCTTATCATGACAAGTGTGCTCCTTAATCCCCATCATCTACTTAACCCATCCCCACCCACCTCCCCTCTGGTCACCATTAGTTTGTTCTCTATACAGTCAGTTTCTTGTGTTTCGCACTCTCTCTCTTTTTCCCTTTGTTCACTTGTTTCTTAAATTTCACATATGAGTAAAGTCATATATTTTTTTGAGCTGTATCATGTTTTTAATCTATCCCTGATCTAAGGGAACAGGAAGTACCAGCCTCTGTTGCAACATATATGAGTAGATCCTTAAATGAGTATGAGGTGTGGGTGGTTGATGGGGTTTCACCTCATTCTCTTTTTGGAAGTTTCTTCTTACATCTTATTCCTAAACAATCACTGAGCTACTGAGGCTCTTACTCAGAGATAGTAAGTGATTTCTTCATGGGCACACAGCAAGTAAGTAGCAAAAGTCAGAAATCCCACTCACTGTTTCTTATTTCCAGTCCAGCTTTCCCATTGGCCCTGCTGCTAAAGCTGGATCCCCAGATAGTCTTTCACTGTGTGGAGGCAGCAGCCAGCCTTCTCCATCTATGCTTATGACCAGCTGGCTACTCCTTCCTGAAAAGGTAGACTGAGAATAAATAATTGCAGCAAGACCATGTAATGTAAAGACAATGCACTGTCAGCACATGAAGCTCCGTGTCCCAGTTGTACCACCTGTTAGGTCCCCAATCTGTAAAATGGACAGAGGAATGCTTACCTTGCTTACCTTACAGAAAAGTGGGAGGGCAGCCTCTGCAGTGGAGAGAAAAGTGTTGTGTAAGCTGGAAAGCACTAAGCAAATGTCAACTATCACTGCCACTGTCATAGCCCAGCATAGTGGCAAACACCTGGGCTCAGACCTTAGACCAGTCTGGGTTCGAATCCCAGTTCTGTCAGTTACTGGTTGGCTAATCCTGGGCAAGTTACTAATTGTATTTGAGACCCAGTTTCCCCTCAGTTACCTTGGTGTAGGGATGTTGGTGTTTCCTACGTCAGATGGCTGGTTTAAATGTAAATGTGGATACGTCTCTTGGTATTGCACCCAGCATCTTAGAAGTGCTCATTAGCTGCAAATTATGGTCATTATTATTATACATTGTTTTGGTTCTGCAGGTGGTGCCAGTCTTTACATAAGAATAGGGCTTAAAAAAAAAAAAGTGCAGCCTAAGGTATACAGAGGGGACACTGCCAGGGCAAACTTGTGTGTCTTCCTGGGTTTGGCACTGATGAAACCTTACCAGAGTGCACAGGAAAGATGTGCCTTGGCTGCTCCTGTCACCACCATTCACCACCTCTGTGGAGCCTGCTAAGGACATGCGCTGTGTTCGGCTGCATGCCCCTCTCCTGCACAGCAGCACTGGGAGCAGCTGCTGACACTCATCCACAGAGGAGCCATGCATCTCAGAGAGGTTAGGGCATTTCCACAGGGTCTTGCAATTAGCGGAGCTACACTCAGGTCTGGCTGATTCCAGAGCTCACTGCCTCCTCCTCTGTGGGCAGATTGGTCTAGACCACAGTGCTTAAGTGTGGTGCCTGAACCAGCAGCAGCACCAGGACACTTGTTAGAAACCAATCAGAAACTCTGGCCGGAGGGCACCACAGTGTGTGTTCTATCAAGCCCTCCAGATGTGCTAATGTTTGCTGAGAATCACCTGGCATGCTGGATCCTCCTGAGGGGTTTCTTTCAACCTCCTCCCCTGTCCTAGATTTCCCTGAGCTGCTCTTCTGGGGTCAACTTGCTCATTAGAGCTGAAACAGCATTAGAGCTGCTTTTTACCATTCCATGTCTTTCTAGGGAAATTCCCTGTAATCAAGGCATTACTGTAATTAATTCATTAGAGTAAATCAACAGCACTGCTTACCTTCTTAGCATGCACCTACGCCAATAGTATTTTTAAGTTTTGCAGTGATATTTCCCCAAGATGCGCGGAGGAAACAGGCCTTCAATGTATATTTTCAACTTAAGTTCTGGACGTGGCTGGCAGAGGAGGAGACCCAGTTGTTGCCCAAGTATCCCATGTGAAGATCTGCTGGACAAAAATTACTATCTATTCTCTCCTTTTATCGGAGCACACTAACATAGAGTCTACTATCTGATGCTAAATAGATGATTTTCTTCCATGAAAAATTACACTTTTTTTTCCCCCTGTAGTCTTGAACTGGTGGGAGGCAAGGTCTCTAGCATTTCCTTCCAAATTTTGTGCATCTGGCAAATGATGGGGTTCGGAGGGAACTGTCAGGCAGGTGGCATAAAATGGTGTTGTTTCAAACCAAATTGTAGGCATGCAAAATTCAAGCATAAAAGAAATGATGTGATGTTTAAGGTCACTGGTTGGATCCACAGGAGGTGCCTAGACTACAGCTGTAGTAAAAATTTGAGAAAATGGAGTTTATTTTTCCACATCTTCCTCTTCCATGGATTTAAGTTCCTTTGTTTATGCTTAGTGAGGAGTAGCAGAATATGCTACTTCACAGTATGCCACTTTGGCATATTGATTTTTTTCCTTTTTCAAGTTTTTATTTAAATTCCAGTTATTAACATACAGTGTAGTATAAGTTTCAGGTGTAGAACTGAGTGATTCATCACTTCATATAACACCCAGTGCTCATCACAGCAAGTGCCCTCTGTCATATTGATTATCAATATTACTGATTTGGCATTTTGAGCTGTAGGCACTGGAAATACAGCAAATGAAGAGAGAGGCTTTCTCTGAACTCTCCTTATCTGACTGAAGATAGATCTTCCAAAATCAGTTCGATAAATCATCTTCTCCAGAGTGTCATCAGCCAGTTAGGATTGAGTCTAGTCATGAGAGAGGAGACTGGAAGCCAACACCACACCCAGACATACTTTGTCGCAAACTATTATACCATCCATCTTTTCCTCTACAAGCGCATTCATCTTTCCTAAAAATCATTTACTCTTTCCTAAGAGGTCTACCCTTTCCTGAGTAGGATATTTAAGCCTGAATTTTAAGCCACTTCTTTGAGTTATTCATTTTTCTCTGGGTATCTTCCCTGTATAAAGGAGACATACATGTTAATAAACTTACGTTTTACTTTGTTAATCTGTTTTTCATTATAGGGTTTCAGCTAAGAACTCAGAAGGGAAGAGGGAAAATTATTTTTCCTCCTCTACAATGGCATCCTCTTAAGATGTTGAATTTCATAAATGGATCTACACTCACATATTCATTCTTATTGGCCACAGCACAGCTGAGAGCCCCTGCTGAGGCTGAGCCATGTAACCCTGAGGAGGAGAGCGGTGGCAGTGGTAACTACTGGGCAGGGGTCAGAATACCTTGCTGAAGGTCCAGTTTGGCTTTGGTGTCACTGAAAGGGTGGCAGGGGTTTTGGTATCTCAGTGTTTTCTCATCTAGAAATGGAGATATTGAAATCAGTCCAACCAATCTCACAGAAGTAGTGGTATGAAGTACATATGAGAGCACAAACATGAGTGTGTTTTGAAAAGTTTAAAGTGCTACATGAAGCTGGAACAAAATGTATTAAAACAAGCATTTCCCAGCCTTTGCTGAACTCATCATGCTGGCATTGAGAGGACCTAATCTGCTTATTCAGCTCCTCTCTCTCCTTGTCCTTCTCTCTTTAAAATAGGAATTTTTCCTCCTCAGCTATTCTATGGGCTGAAGGAGGCTATAGGCGCAAGGGAGAAAAACACAGATTCTGAGGCTTTGGAAGCTTTGGAGGCAAAAGGAAATTGTGGATTTGAGAGTATGAGGCTCTGAAGCAGTTGCTGAGGTGCAAGAAAGGTAGAGGGTTAGAAAAGCCTTAAGGAGGTTGAGGGTATATCAGGAACTCAGTTCCCTTTTATGTTCTTTAAATGATAATTGGAATTTATCTTAAAATATTTATGGTTATTGGACTGTGTTTCTTTGTAGCACCATATCTAGACAGAACCATATGGATCCTTGAACTTATATTTGGTTACATTTACTTTTAAAGTACGAAAGAGAAAGTTAATTATGGGAAATATTTGAAACTCAGAGAGATGAAAGGATGATCTAGGTTAGACCTAGGAGTCCTGTTTCCCACCTCTGATTCCCTGGCTTATGTAGTGAGATGTAAATAGATGTTTCTGTATATAAACAACTGAAAGCCTGTGCCTCTGTTTAAAAAAAATAAAAAAGTAACCTGCTTCCAAGAAAAACAAATGTCATTCATACCGTTCCCTCTTACATTTAACTAGACCTAGTTGCAGAGGAACTTGTGAGTTTAGCGGCAACTTTCTGGGGCTGAAATGATCATTTAGATGAAATGGTCACCTTTCAGCTCACTGTTGACCTCTCCTCCTTCCTGACCTCCCCCCCTGTTCTTGGTTTTTGGGCTTCTGCCTGACTCTGGTGTTGATACATTCCAGAGTTTCATCACTCCTACCTGTCCTGGTGCATAGTATCTTTGCCTTTGGCTTCAACTACTGTCTACATACTGATGACTTTCTAATTCTTAACTTAATCCTTGACCTCCCTCCAGACATCTAGACCTATATAGCCATAGATCATATGAACATCTACATCTGATGATTCACAAACTACATGTTTAATCTTCATGTTCCTCTCCAGTGTTTTCCTCCCTAGTGAATGCATGACTCCAATCAGTGAAATCAGACACTTGTCATCATTGACCTTTTTTTTAATCTCTGCTTTTTGACCTATCATAAAATCCTCTTAATTCAATCTCCTAAACATCTTTCAACTCAATCCTTGCCTTTCCATTTTTTCCTGTGCATACTCTAGTTTCATACCATTAAAAAGAAGAAAAAGAATATATGAATTGTTTCAGTAACTTCCCAAGTGGTTTTCCCCACCTCTATTCTTGTATTCTTGACCAATCTATCCTGCCCACTGCCATTAGGCAGACTATATATATATATATATATATATGTTTTTATTTATTGATTTGAGAGAGAGAGAGAAGAGAGAGAATGAGAAAGAGAGCAGGAGAAGTGGGTGGGATGGACAAAGGGAGGATGAGAAGTAGACTCCATGCTGAACAGGGAGCCTGATATGGGGCAAGATCCCAGGACCCTGGGAGCATGACCTGAGCTGAAGGCAGATGCTTAACAGACTGAGCCACCCAGGTGCACAGACTTTTCTAAAATGCAGGTTAAAGAATTTCAAATTTCATCAGTGGTTGAAGTTTCTTCATTGGTTGTCCATGCCCTGAGGCTAATGTTCAAATCCTTTATCATGATATTCAAGGCCTTTCAGGATCTTACCTACACCTCTGACTTCATTGCAACTACACCAAACACGATACCCAAATGTACAGAATTTTTGTACGTACTTTACCTCTGTTTGGGGTGCTTTTCTTCTCTGTCTTCCCCCTTGTCCCTCATTGAGCTTCCATAGGTGTTGTACATCTTCCTCTAACAGCAAATATTTCTGCAGATTACTGCTGAACAACTGGTTTGTGAGCTCTGGAGACAGTTTGGTTAAACTCTGTGTTTTTGATAAATGGCGCTATCCTGGAACAGGACAAGAAAAAATCTATAGATGTTTGCTAAAATTACAAGATTCAACAAGGACACTGGACTAGAACTATAAGAGTACAGAATTCTCTCCAGAAGTTTATTTCTTCTTTAATTCCCAAGGACCAGCTCCTTGAGTTTCAATTGCTCACCCTTCACTTTCTCTGGAGAATACTTGAAGACAGTGTTGCTCAAAGAAAAAAGTATTGAAATAGTAGTCAACAAAACCACTTTTATTTCACATTCTGATAATTCCTGTGTTAACTAGAGCTAAAAACACTACCTCATCTTTCTCACATGGTTGATTTATACCTTTAATAACTCAAATAAATGTAGTTTCCTATGTTATAAATTTGTCTGTAAGTGCTAAATTTTTTTCAGTTCATTGGGGGAAGAATATTTTCAATCCTTTCAGCCTCAAATAAGGGGACTGAGATATTTAAGAATATATGGTAAGGGTTTTTTTTCCCCCTTCTTCTTGCTTCAACAATAGTGGGGGTTCATAGTTTCGTGGAAAATAACCCAGTGGATATTCAAAAATAACTTTTTCTCACACATGCACAACACACGTGTTTGTCACAGCCAATTTACCTCCCTGTTTGTGCTTTGCACTGGCCATGCTAAAGTAAATGTGAGTTTCCTGGACTTGAAGGCCAGTGGCACAGTAGAGTAGCAGAAGTAGAGCAAGGGTAGCTTCAGCTGTAAGAGCAATAACACTGCAAGAGGTATAGGGGGTTAATTGTGAAACCTTCTGAAACTTGTTGATTTCAAGACCTGACAGTTTGTCAGGCTGCTGGGCCTCTGGGAAAGGATTTGACACCTGGCAACTTTAGCACCACTCAGCCTTGTAGGGAACACCCAATTGCTGCTTGGCAACTGGTACCTTGAGCAGGAAGGAACCCTGTTGGAATCTCCATTCCTTTGGGAAAGTTTGTAATTGAATGAGACGGCTTCAGAATGTCAGCTTGCAGTGGTCCTTTATAGCCTAGTTGAAAATCTCTATGGCAAGTTGTTTAGGACAAACTGCTAGTGTTAGGATGACTTCAAAAACTAGGCATGACTGAGTGCCTGCCATTCAGGGGAGAGCTTGGATTTGGAGCCAGACTCAGTCAGGGATTCTACCTTTGTCACTTTTCTTCTGTGATCTTGGGCAAGGTATTTCTCTCTTAGATTTCTCATATGTTAAAGGAGGACAAATGGTAGCCACTTTATTTTTGTGAGAAAGAAATAAGATTAAGTAGTTAATAGTACATTATAGTGGCTCAACAGGTGAACTCAAAATCAAATTGACTAGATGGAAATGTGTTGATGATTGATTATCTATAGTTGGGGGGATAAGCCTAAGAAGTGAGAGTTCGGCAGAGTAGAGTTCTCTAATTATTCGAAGTCCCAGGTATTTATCGCTTGAAGAATGATGGAGAACTAATAGACAAAATCATTTTACCACTCCTGCAACCCTCTGCCCTGATTTATAAAAGTTGTATAATGTATTGGAAAGCACAGGGACTTTGGATGCAGACCTGCATCTGACTTTCAACTGGGCCTCAATAAGCTATGTGTCCTTAAATAACTTACTTAACCTCCCTGATTCTCATTCTGTTCATACAAAGGCAATTAAAACTAGCATACATTGTAAATGTTAAATGAGAGAATAAATGAGAAAGTATTTAGCATGATCTCTGACCCTGTGAGTTTGGGGTTTACTTCACTTCCTTTTCCCTATCTTTCCTAATGATAAAGAGTTTAGACCTTTCCATCAGCCTATGATATGGCCCAGTGGTGGGCCATTTAAACAACCAAGATAAAGAGCAGCAGAAATGACATTGGTGATATGTCTTACCAGGAGTCATGATACCAACCTCTCCTAGGTCTCTTGAGGAGAGCAAACAGTTTTGGCAATTAAAAAATATATATTTATTTTATTTTAGAGACACAGAGAAAGCATGTGCACAAGTGTTAGGGCCAAAGATAGAGGGAGAGAATCTCAATCAGACTTCAGGCTGAGCATAAAGACCAAGGTGGAGCTCAATCTATGACCCTGAGATCATGACTTGAGCCAAAACCAAGAGTCAAGTGCTTAACAAACTGTGCCACCAGGCACCTCAGTTTTGACAATTCAAAGACCTTATTAAATAACCAATTATTACAGAGTTGATCAAACAGCATCAGGAAGGTCTCCTCAGCAGAGTGCAAGCAGATCTATGAGCTGCTGCTGCTCTGAGTGGCATTTCCCACCCCTATAGGCTTTATGTCTTTTCTTATGTAACATGGTAACAAGTGGGCTAGTTCTCCACCCATCACACAGTGGAGATTCAGTAGACACTAAAATGACATATCTTCAGTCTAAGATTGACACCCTGAAATTAACTTATTGTAATGTCACAAACACTGCAGATCAGGGTAACTGGTTCCCTAACGGAGCCAAAGATTTTCTTTGTAGCTTATCATTCTGTTCATTCAAATGTCTGCCAATTTGAGAACCTGTAACCACCCCCACATTGAGTACTGAATCAAGATATCCATTCAAGAGATTTATGGAAAAAGAATCCTGAAGCTGATTTTCTTGTTCTCAAAAATATGGCCCACCACTGCCCTGTATCCTGTAACTATACTCCACCAAGGCTAGTCTAATGTTCTCGACCCTTGCCATTCCTGCCAGTTGGAAGATAGCCTTCCTTCCTCTCAGGGCTGCAATCATGCTCTTCCTATATCACTCAAGTTCTATCTCTTCCATGGGGTGGTCTCTGAGAGGGAAGGTTTATTTGAGTTTTATCAAAGACATTGCATTCTTTTCTGCTAGGATTAGGACAACAGTTCTTAATAATTCTCTGAGCAATGAACCCAGTGAGGTGTTTAATGATTATTACAAAAGGTTTGTGAATCCATATGAGCACCAAGAATTGTTTGTAGATTGAATAAATAGGATGTCTGGCACATACTTAAAAGGCTATTTTTCAACTATACGTAGATGCCTCTGTGATTAATAATTGTGTTAAAGGTTGCTGGATTCATAGTAGTTTTTGTTATTATGTATTTTCTTAGCTGACAATGTGTACTTGAACACTATTCAGGTAGTCTGATATGGATCTGCTGACTCAAAACCAAGCCATCTCCTGGTTCCTCTTAATAATGGTTCCTCTGGCCCTAATAATGGGTCAAAAGTCAATATAGCATGATGCAGAGGCTCTGTGTCCCATTAACTGTGTATGATTTGAGATAAGTCACAACCTTTCTTAATACCTGTAATTAACATCTCTTGATTTTGCCTAATACTATTCATCTGTCTTTTAGGGTGAGAGTAGCCTTATTTACCTTTGGCGACTTTTTTCTCCCCTGTAGTCCATGGTTTTAGAGTGGGCATGTGGTCAGGTCTGGTCACCAGCAGTTTCCATCAACTCCAAGTACATGAACCCATAGATACATGACCAAGGTGCCAATAAGTATGGTCCCTAGGGTTTTTTTGTTGGAATTCTGGAGAAGAGGGCTCTATCCTGTTGGAGTTCTAGGCTTTGTTTTTTATTATTTAAATTCAGTTAAATATTACCCCAAAGATACAAATGTAGTGATCTAAAGGGGCACCTGCACCCCAATGTCCATAGCAGCAATGTCCACAATAGCCAGTCTTTGGAAAGAGATCAGGTGTCCTTTGACAGATGAATGGATAAAGAAGATGATAGATAGATAGATAGATAGATAGATAGATAGATAGATAGATAGACACACATACACATCACAATGGAATATTAGCCATCAGAAAGGATGAATAATTATCATTTACATTGATGTAGATGGAACTGGGGGGTATTATGCTGAGTGAAATAAATCAATCAGAGAAAGACATGGTTTCACTCATAGGTGGAATATAGGCTTTCTAGATGTAAGTCGGGGGTGTTGTCAGACATCGTTGTTTTCTTAAAGAGAGACTCTCATCTAAAACTAAGACAATACAGAGACAAATAGGATGAGGAATTGAGACAGATATATGTCAGATGCTGCTCCTAAGCACTTTGATTTACCCATGTTGGAAGTTTGCATTACTTCTGGACTTTTCAATTATTTGCATAAAAGTTTCCATTTTGCTTTAAGCCAGACTGAACTGGGGGTTTTCTGTCACATGTATCCTGACTGATCTTCATTTGTAAAATAAGGAGATTGGGCAGGCAGGTAATTCTAAGGGTGCACCCACTGGAGGATCCCTTGTATCCTAAGGCTGATTTTCAAAGTTTAGTAGCAAGGGCATAAACCCCCAATTACTGGAATAGAGCTGACTACAAAGTTCTAGTAAGCTGGTTAATTGATCTATTTGGGATTCTACAGTGAAAACTGTCATTGGAATATCAGAATACTCTTTGATGGAAAACATCTTTGAAGAGCTGATTCATTTCGCCTGGGGATTTACTTTGAAATATAGATGGGGTGAGAATCATCTCATCTTTTCTATTTTTTTCTCCCAAACACCCTTTCACTAGCTCATCTTCATCATCATTAAAAAGAGTGAGATACATACACAAATTCCAGAACTCTCATTCCCAAGTGTAGTGTCAAGCATTGATACTATAGTCTGCAGGCGTGTGTGGAGGTATGTGTCTGTATGGATCAGTACATATCCTAGAAGGAGTTGTCTGAACTTTGTGTTTTGAAGATTGCTTTTTTTGTTTGTTATACTCACCTCTGGAGCCTGATTTAAAAAAAGAAAAAAAAAGATTGTACAGCATCATCTCAGATAAGCTACCCTTTATTTTTCTCTGTAGCAAAACAGATTCCAGGTGGCATAATGGAAATTTCCAAACTGCACTCCAGCTATCATATTGAGAAATAAGTGTAGGGACCACACTTTTGGAGGGAACTCTCTACTTTCTTGCTCTTGCCTGAGCCCTTCAGCCACAGTTTTATTTACAAAATCCTCATGTGAGCAGACCTAAAAGAAAATAACTATATGTAAGTCCAGAGAAAAATCTTTTTAATTTGCACTTAAAGGCCTTAATTATCTACCAGAGAACAAAGCTTTCACTGAGAGATTTTTGAATGCACTAATTCTTCGGAAGACAGATCAGCTCAGTGATTCATAACGTCTGTGAAGGGACATAGCAAAATGTCTCTGAGTCCGGCGTAGACCATATGTATATAGTGATCATGTTGAAAATAGTTACAAATTATTGATCACCTGTGTGCCACATACTTTCCATCTGTGCCCTCATTTAAGTGAATTCTCACATTCATTTTGAGAGGTCTTTAGCATGGTCCTTACATCACTGAAAAGGAAACAGCCTCACAGAGATTAAGATCTAAGGTCTGAGGTGGATTCCAAAGTCTTGTCTCTTCAACCACCAGATTACTCTGTCTCCAAGTGGACCATCTCATAGATCCTGTTTAATTAGCAGACAAGGCCTTTCCCATTTTCATAACTTCTAGTTTCTCTTGAGGAAGCCCATCATTCTTTCTGCTTTTCCCTGCTCCCCTATCATTAAGGTTAAATGGCCCCACTGAGTGTTTACAATTACACTTTGGATGTTATCATTAAAGTGATTATTTGCAGAAAACCAATGGCCTCATAAAAGTCCTTTATGTGGCACTGGGAGACTTCAGAGCTGCTGTTTTTAAAAGCATCTCATTAGTGGCAGGATCTACAGTGGTTTTACAGTACAGAAACGAACACTGTTAACTGGTGACCCTCTGCATGGGTAAAAATACATTTTTAAGTGAAGGACTTAGTCTTATTCAAGAGAGTTTTTTTTAAATTATATATTGTAGAAGATAAGATCTACAAAGATCTTAAGATACTAGCTATAAGATGTCAAATGTCATGGTTGCCCCACATACTGAACTAAACAGAATATGTAACCAGGTTGCCCCCAGGGAGGCAGCAAGACAGAGAACTTCACTGCTGACAGTTACTGAAGGTTGGTAAGTGCCAGACCCTGGATGAAGGATCTAACACGTTGTCCCATATAACATGCTAAGTAGCCTCCCTTTCTGACTCTGCTCCATTGCCCTGGAAACCTCTTTGACTCATTCTGGTTTAGGAAGGATTATTTTCCAGGACTCTTTTCTGTCCATGACTCAATAATATTCATGTTTGTGGCATACCATGAATTCTAGCAAGTAGTTTGCTACAGTGAGTTGCTATAGCCTCTGAGGTGGACAAGATTCAGGTGACTATCTGCATGAAGAAGGGAGAATGAGTCTGTTTTTTTCTGAGCCAGGACATCAGGGCCCAGGGAGGTTAGCTGAAGTTCCCATGCTGCAACTAGAAGTTATTTGCAGCTACAATAGCATTTGCCCAGCCAGGGAGGGCTGTTTCCCCACCTTATTTGACCTGGTTAATTCTTACCTGTCCTTCAATACCCAGCTCTGGTATCTACTCCTTCCCACCCAGAATCTTTCCTAATGCCATCTTAAGCTTTCCTCTTTTTTTTTTTTTTTGACATCTTTAAATGCTCCCTAAAATGTGCTTATACAGCCTTATTCTCAGATAAGCAATGTGTTCTTTTGTTCTATGTTGTTATATACAAACCCCAACATTCCTTGTTTCTCCTTCTCTACTCTCCACCATGCTACTCCACCTAGGGAATACCTTGAGTGCTTAGTAAATGTTTGGTTTTGATGTGCATATCCAAACATACAGGGAAGGGGAAAAGTACAGAATTCTTGACTCACATTCAAAAATTGCTCTAAGTTAATTTTTGTTCTTTGAGGATGACTTCTCTGAAAGGGTCACCAGAAAGCCAGGCTGCCTGGTGAGGTTGTTTATTCCTTTTCCATCTGAGTGATTAGCCCTTGGCGATAGCTCTTTGAGAGTGAGAGAGCTGAGCTCTGTGGGTTTGCTCTGTTAAAAATTGCTGCAGCTTGAGGTCCTCATGGTTTCTAGATGCTTCCATAGCACCTCCTTCCCACTTTGGCAGAGTTTCCTGAACTGAGCCCTGGGATGGGATGCTTACTGTCATTCTAAAGCAGGCTATGCAATAGACTAGGTTGAGAAAGAGTAGAAGTACCTCTAGATAGATTGTCTGTTCAGCTGGGTCCCTCAGAGCCATCTCATCCCATGTCCTGCTACTAGCAGGAACAACGTGAAAGACTTTGAAATGGGCCAAACATTACTTGGATTCTTTTGAAGAAACCTAGGTCTTGCCTGAGGATCCTTCCACGGTTATCTGATGGAAGAGGAGCCTTTGCCTTTCCTTGTCTTTGGCTGTTTTGCAATTCTACAGAGGTAGAACTTAAGCTAGGGAGGGAGACCTGATGATAATGCAAATGATTCTTGATCCTAGAAAGGCAAAGAGATTGTGTCCAGCTAAGCTGCATATGATTTCCTTTCCCTGAAAGATATCAGTGTTGGCATCTTTTAGAAAATTTACTTGCACATTCCTGAATACACATATATGTATGTGTCCTTCAGCTTCTCCTCTGAACCAGTTATAACATCTTACTGATTTTCTCATTATTAACTAAGCTAAAAATAAAATCTTTGACATGTGTCTTTTATATTTGTACGTGAATCATTATTTTACCTTTAAAAAATAATTAGGGCAGCCCGGGTGGCTCAGTGGTTTAGCGCTGCCTTCAGCCCAGGACATGATCCTGGAGATCCAGGATCGAGTCTCACATCAAGTTCCCTGCATGGAACCTGCTTCTCCCTCTGCCTGTGTCTCTGCCTCTCTCTCTCTCTCTCTCTCTCATGAATGAATAAATAAAATCTTTTTTTAAAAAAATAAAAAATTACCCTTAACACTCCTATACCCTATTAGTTGGTACAGTAGAAAAGCACTAAATTCAGACTTTTCAATTGCCAGGTTCAAATCCCTACTTTACCATTTGCTGGTTCAGTTTCTTAATTTTAAAATTATTTTCCTTTACTATTTGTAATGCTGTGATGGAAAATTAGACTTTATAGGACCTTTGGGGGCTGGAATAAAATAATCTAGTACATTTCTCATAGTTTGAAATTTGTCTTCTAGCAAACAGTTATGGGTGCCTGAGTCTTCTGGGTAATCTAGAAGAGACCAAGACATGCCTGGTAGATAGGAAAGAAAAAAAAATTTTCTCCTTGAGCAAATTCTACTTGGGCTTCTGTGAGCTCATATTCAACTAGGCTCCATCCTGAGGCATATCCTCAAGAGCCCAATTTTAGCAAGAATCCTGCTAAATCAGCTTAGCCAGACCCCCTCACCATCAACATATTGATTGCCCTTGATATCTGACCAAATTTCTCATCCTCTACCATCCTCCAGGTGATGTCTGATCTCTACTCCCCTTACTTCTGGTGTTTTCTAGAGTAATTTTCCATCTGAAGACCCTTTCCCCAACCCTTGGCTTTATATCCTCACATTTCCCTGTTATTCAGAGTCGAGCCCAATCTCTCTCCCCTAGGGCAAACCCCACTGCACTAGTTGTGATAGTCCTAAATCACATCTGCCTTTCTGTTTTCATGTGTTATGAATAATTTTTTTTCTTTAGCAGGAACTTGGGACATTTTATTATCCCCATACAATTCCCCCAAAGACTCCAGAAAAGAGCAAAATAAACTTGAAATTCATATTAAAGAAGAATTTTTTGACCTAGGTTTAGAGAGACCACAAGAAACCCTTTTTCTGCAATGTGGAGTCAAAGAATAGAATTCGATGTCTGCCTTTCTTGAGCATTGTACATTCCTTGTTACTTCTGGAGCAAACAGCAGTCTGGGCTTTCTTTCTTTCTTTCTTTCTTTCTTTCTTTCTTTCTTTCTTTCTCTCAGACTTCATCTATTTATTAAAGAGAGAGAATATGAGGTGAGGGGGCGAGGGAGGAGCAGAGCAAGAAGGAAAAGCAGATTCCCCATTGAGCAGGGAGCCTGCTCCAGGGTTCAATGCCAGGGCCCTTAGATCATGACCTGAGCTGAAGGCAGACACTTAACTGACTAAGCCACCCAGGCACCCCTGCTCTGGACATTTCCTGACCATCCCAATGCTCTTTACAGTGAAGATCAGCAATCCAGGTTTGAAGATCCCACTTGTATATTTCATGCCATTCTGTGTTATGGCCAATACTAAGGAAATAAACATACAGTGGAATACAAAATAGGTAAAGTTGATTCCTTCTAAATATTGAGTCTAGAAGGGAATCTAGGACCCTATGAAGGCCTTAAATGGTAAACAAGCAGCAATACATTGGAGAAGTAACAGGCAGCCTGTAGATATTAGCTATACTGACCAAGGAAAGAAAAAAGAAAGTTTATATATAGATTTCTGGGTTAATAGGATTAATGAGAAAGAGGAAAAATTCTAAGTTCTCTTTGCTGGCATGATTTAGTCTTTTCTATTTTTATATTTAGCCTTATACCCTTCACATATTTATTTTCTAAATTTATTCACACTGAGGTTTGCTCATTTATTCAATAGATAAATACTAAGGACCTTTAACACACCAAGCTCAGTGCTAGGTACTGGAGATAAAATGATGAGTCATAAGGGCCTTGGCCCAGATTAGTTCAGAGTCTAATGGATTTACTGGTTACACTTCCCAAGAGAATTATGTGGTCTTTTTATGTTTATTCCAAAAGAATAAAGTGATGACCATGATATTTTAGACATCAGTTACAGTCCAGGAATGGAGATATTTAGCATGTGTGGTGGTGGCTGGTATTCTTATGAGTCCCTAAAATTCTTGCAGACAGCAGATTATCTGTTTTGCCTCACCAGCAAACCAGTCTTGCCTGAGGTGGAACAAGAAGCATGTGGCCCAACAGAAAGAGGAGGATTTTAGGGTCTTACCCCCAGTTTCATGACACAAAGTGTGATTTTTAGTAAAATATTTAATTTTTCCTAACTTCAGGAGTTTTATCTATAAAATGAGAATGCAAATGTCTATTTCACATTATCATTGTGAAAATTAAACAAAATAACCTGTGCTATTATAAACATATGCAGAGTAAATAATATAGGCAAGTTCTGTATACTGGTCAGCATTTAACATGAGTTCCGCCAACTATTTCTGTCTTCACAATAGACACACTCCAACCCACAACTGTGGTTTATGACCTATTTATTTAGTCTATGTTATTCTTGTCTGAGATATTCTTACAAGGAGATGAAAATCACCATAATGTCACAATCGGCACTTGACCCCTTCAGCTGGTGACCAATAAAGTTGTACTCATTTTGAACTGAGATGTCTTTATTGCAGAGTACTGGTACCTGGCTGTATCCCCTCAATTTATTGAATGGTCAACAGATATTTTATGGCCTCCTCAACTTCTCTGTCTGAAGGTCTTCTCTGAGTGTGTAATATTGTCAGCCTGTAGGGAAAGCTGGATGCCCCACGGAGGTCATGCTGCAGAAGGAACCTTCTCTGGATAGAGAGAGGTAGGAGTTTGTGGGTCAGTTCTTCAGCTTCTTCACTTAACCATGGGACAACTCTATGTTATCTCCATACCATTTCTTGAGCATTGCCTAGAGGGTCTGAGTACAAGTTGTTTACAATAGTAACCTGTGCATTGATACACCCTTTTTTGTTGGATTTCTTGTCTTCCCTCACAGAGCTTTCTGGGATTATTTTGTACCCAAATCCTTGCCTCAGTGTCTGATTTGAGAGAATCCAAACTAAAAATCCATTTACTTGTCACTAAAGTAGACCAAACTGGTACAGCTGGAAGTATAATTCCGAGCCACAGTCTTTGAAGGAAGGACTTTTTAGGTCTGGAACACTCATTTGAACCTCAAGTCTAAAGGGCAAGATTGAGGTTGTAAATGGAAGTTGTGGCTAACTGTCAGAATCCAGACAGGAATGGGATTGGATATGATGTGGGCTGGAGTGCTCTTAACTCGTCTTTATTGCCTAGCTGATGTGTGGTGTGTCAAGCCAGTGTGAGACAGTCAACCAGCGGTGCTAGCTGTAGCACTTTGGAAGTTGAAGCTGAGTGGTATGGCTTCCTACCTGCAACCTCCTTCCAGGAGGAAGAAGTGTCCTTTGTCCCAGCTAGACAGAACAGTTGAATGCTGGTGGTGGCTGCTGAGACTGCAGAAACTTTAATATTTTATTGGCAGGTCCCATCCAGATATGATAAACCCCTCTCTGGATGAGATTCAGTGCAAAATCTGCTCGTTCATGGGGACTTGGGGACTACAGCGGATATTGGGATCTGTACAGATAAATTTTTTAACCTTGAAAGAGTCAGTGGGAGTTTAATGAGTAACAGAGATTATAGCAAAGGAGATAAATATGTAGGCGACCAGGAAATATAATTATAACATTTCCTTATTTCACTAGACTTGGGAAATGAGATGAATTAGGACTGAAACATATTCTAATTTGAGGACATACATGGATGAGAATGTGATCGCCTCTCTCCTCCTCCACTTCTCCTCCGTCAAGAAAATAAAAATGAGCATTTTGTGCCATGATGCAGGAGGAATTTAATTGGGCGCTGATGATTCAATTTAGCTTGTAAATTAGCTGCCAGAGAGATTACGAGTGCCAAAAAGAACTAGCCTTGCTGTCTTTTTGTTAACTTGCTGACACATTTGATGCAAATTAGATACCGATTTATGGGGCCACAGATGATGGACTTCACAGAGCTGTGTGGTACATGTCCTGGAGAATATATGACCAAACTCAGGCAAAAAGTGGATTAGGTGATCTCAATGAGGCCAGTTCCTTCAGGGTTACTCTTCATTTCAGCCTTTAACAAATGAGTATACAATTCTGATCTGTGTTACCCCGTTAAGAGGCAACTCAGCTTTTAGAACATGTGTCATTTTTTTAGCTATGCAAAACACAGACCTTACAGTTTAGGTGTGCTCCCAGCAGATGGAGAACATCTTCTGATAGTATGTCTGAGCTAGGAGGTGGAAAACACTCAAGGTAATTACCCCTATTTAACCTCCACAACAACCCTGTAAGTTAGTCTTTCTTTCCTTTTTTCAGATGAAAAAGACTCAAGTAACTTGTCTAAGCTCATACAGCAGCAAAGGGCAGAGCAGGGATTAAAATCTATGAAACCCAATGAAAATCCTGGTCAGGGGACTTCCACTGAGTACCCTTGTCCCTCTCCCTACACTGTCTGCCTTCCAATTTTGTTTGGATTAGATATCCCTTCAGGCATCATTGTCAACAACCAGACAATTCTCCTTGGGTATATTTCTAAACTGTCACTTCCAAGAGGCCTTTGGAAAACGAGAGCTAATGGGATTACCTGATCCCACCTCTAGTTCTGAGCCAAGCCTCACCAGCTGAGCAAACACTTCCAGAGTGGAGGCTGAATTTCTTTTTTCCTGTGTTTGAAAGCATCAGCATTGGCTGGGCTCTAGTAAGCATGACAACACTAGCATCCGAGGGTGCAGAGGGCTGCTGGGATCCACTCTGGGTAAGATGAGGAAGGGGCACACACTTGTCCACCCCAACAGTAGCCTCTGAGCTTGAGATGTTCACGAGAAGCCTCACTGCTCAAGCTTGCCTCTTAATTTGTGAAAGAAAACATTCACTCAGATCCACTTTGCCTTTACCAGCCCGGCTGGGCTACTCAGTAGGGACACGATGTCTGAGTCCCTGAGTTCCTTAGCATCCTTCCATACTGGTACTTTTCCTTCCTTCTTGGTTAAGCAAATTTGAGAAAGAATAATCTCAGTTGCCAGTCTGGTTTCTAATTATCCCAGTGAGTCTCAATTTCCATTTATGGACTTGGCAACAGAAATTGCCAGTGAAAAGTCTGCCCTACTAATGACTCAGCTGATGTCAGTTATCATTGCTTTATTGCTTTAAACATACACCTGACAAGCCTCTGATGACTAATGAATTCAAAGAATTCCTACCCATTATTTTGGGGTTAGAACTAGTTATCTATCACTCCTAAATATTTGAAATCTACTGCCTTCTTTGTTGAAGAGCTCATTTAGCTGTCTACTCCCAGGATGGAAGATTTTCAGGATTTGGATTGATGGTTCATTGAATTTCACCAGGCATTAGGGTCCATATTTCCCTGATGTTTCTTTCCCAAGACAGTATATCCCATGTCTGGGAGAAATATTGTTTATCCTCACCTTAGAAACACGAAGTTAGGACCAGGGACAGGATATCTATAATTTTAAAATGCTCTCTGGGTTTTCAATTATAACCAGATTGGAACATCATTTTCCCAGGATCCTTGGATAGTCCAACACTTCTACCCTGTACCAGAATGGACTCATTTCCCATGAAAACATGTACATGTGTTAGTTTTCAAACCAAATCATTGATTCATTGGTTCACTCATCAAATTAAGTATTTGGTTGGTATTAGAGCTAATCATTGTGAAAGATTCAAGTATGGGAAAAATAATATTTATTCTCTCAGAGTTCAGAGCTCTGCTGTATATCTTTTTTTTTTGTATATCTTGAGAATATGGTAAAATAAAAGGAATATCCAGTCCACTCCTCTCAGATATGGGTATATGATTGATTCAGAATTGGCTTGATTATTTGTATCTGTGTGAAGGCCCAAAAGTAAATTAGTCATTTTGGTTGATAAAATGAATTTCTGACAAATGTTACTAATTCTAGCTAATTCTGCTGGATTGCTCTGTAAGTCCAGGCTTTGGGTCTCTTCAATGTATGCCAAGTCTCTTGAAATTCATATTTCCTGGTCTAGAAGATTGTTTCCCCATCTTGTTTAAGGAAGTTGAAAAGGAAATTGCTGCTTACTATACCAAAGGTATATTCTCAGTTCACTTGGCACTAATGGAGCATTCCAAAGACTTCTTCTTTTTTTTTTTTTATTAAAGATTTTATTTATTTATTCATGAGACACACACACACACACACACAGAGGCAGAGACACAGACAGAGGGAGAAGCAGGCTCCACGCAGGGAGCCTGACGTGGGTCTTGATCCCAGGTCTCCAGGATCACGCCCTGGGCCAAAGGTGGTGCTAAACCATTGAGCCACCCGGGCTACCCCCAGAGACTTAAGACAGCCAGGAGCAGGTGGTCTTAGTGCCCTGATACCTTAGGAAGTCACTTGGACAGTTATACATATGCTTTCCTATGACCACTCAATATTCGCAGTTGGTATATTCAAGAACCAAGACTGTGTCTCTCACACTGGGTGCACACATTTGTGCATGAATTTGAGTAGGTATGCTCGGCATTCACTGAGATTTTGGCACATTCCTCGCACTGTGCTAACTGTACTACCTACCTTCTTTTCAACCTCTCTGTGGGCCGGTGGAACAGGTAGGTATCATTGGTCTGGTTTTATAGATGAGGCTATTTAAGTTTAAAGAGGTTTAGTAACTAGTTGGTAAGTTGGAGAACCAGCATGGGAACTCAGGTCTGTTTGGCTTTAAAGTCAAAGCCTTTTCCTGTGACAATGTCATCTCAGCTTCACATTTATACACAAGAACAATACCTTCAGTGGAGACACATTCAGGTGAATGTTTATAAAAAGGGAAAGCTTAACCCAAATTTAGGGCTAGAACTTACCATCAGAAGTACAATCTTTTATCTGAAATGAAATCTTTAATTTATTAGAGTGCTTTCACTTAGAGATAATGTACTTGAAAATTTCAAAGATGGGTAAATTGCAATCTGGAATTTTTGAGGACCTGCCTTACCTAATATTTTCATAGAATAAGAGTTCTCTAAATGGCACTGTTATTTAAACTGACAGTTACTTCCCTTTGCAGTAGAATTACAATAGGCCTTACATTTTATCTAATGAAGAATTCAATAAAAGCCATTTCCTGTTACAGACATCAATCTAAATGAGAGTTTTCATTTATGTATAGATACCATGTACAAACTTATGTGGTTCATCTTCTACTGACCTCTGCTCCATTCTCCAACAGAAATCACGCTGACTTTCCTCCTTAGCTACTCCTTCCCCTGAAAAGTCTGCTCCTCTCTCCTTGTTCAAAGCTGACTCATCTTCCTGAGCCTTTAGCTCAGAGTCTGATGCTTCTGTGACACCCTACACAGTTCTGCCCGTTGTCCTCTTGCTGCCCCCTCAATGCATCTAGCTCATTATTGCCCAACAGAAATATGATAGAAGCCACAGATGCAAGTCACATATGTAATTACACATTTTCTAATACCCACATAAAAAGGGAAAAAAGAAACAGGTGATGTTAACTTTAATATATTTTATCTAATCCAATATATCCAAAATATTCTTATTTCAATATGTAATTGATAAAAAAGTCATTTTTAAGATATCTTGTACTTCTTTGTTTACATGAAGATTTCAAAATGTGGATGGCATTTATATTTATAGCACACATATCAATTTGGACTAGGCACAAAGTATTTGGAAAATATATACACCTAGTGGCTACCATACTCGAGAACACAGCTTGAGCCCCACCTTATGTGATATTTCCATGCCATTTGTTGTATATCCTGCTAGGCATGCCATTTAAAGTGTGGTATAGTGACAAAAAGAATGGATGAATTTGGCCCTCCATTTACTAAATTGTATGACTTTGGGTAATAGTCAACCTCTGTAAACTTGATTTTTGTCATCAGGAAAATGGAAATATTTTTAATGTAGGTACCATCACATTGGACTTTTGTGAAGAATGAATAAGATATGTGAAGTGTTGAACACAGGACTTGGTATATAGAAAGGAATTTAATAAATACAGCCAGTAAGGTAATGGTAGTGAGTAGTAGTATCTTCTTAATATACTTTTTTAAATCCTTATATTTTCAGCTCAAATGCTCTCTCCCCATGAGGCCTTCTCAAAATGTTCAAGGTTGAGAGACTTTATTTTAGCAAATATTATAGTACATCATAGTTATCATAGCTGGCTTTGGATTTTTGTCATTGATACATGAGCATGTTCTACTCTCATTCCTATTTTAAGCTTCTCAAGGGCAGAGTCTCTGTTTCATTTTTCTATCAAAGAACCTAGCACAATGTTTATCAAAGAATAAAATATCAATAAATATTCTTTGAACAAGTGAATGAAAATTAAATTATACTATTATTTTTTTTCACATGTGGATACCTGGCTTCCCCAATGGTAAGGGGCCAGATTTTAGAGTTATCCAATGAATTAATGAAAAAAAAAACTCATCAAGATGTATTGATGGTGAAAGATGAAAGAATAGAATTATCAAGAATGGTTTCTGACTCCTGTAAGTATAGTACTAGAGGCATCTTTCATTGAGATAGGTATTTGGAGACATCAGATTTGGGGGAAAACACTGGTTATGTTTTAGAAGTTTTGTACTTAGGCTTCGGTGGGAAATCAAAGTATTGATATCCAGCAGGCAGTTGGATATTCAGGTTTGAAGCTCAGAAGAGGAACATGGAGTGGAGAATGGGTTTGACCGTAATCCTTTAAATGCTATTTTTGAAATCATGGGCAAGGACAAGATTCTAAGTTTCTGCCTTCAGCCATATTTTCTTTTTCCTAAGAGAACACTGTATACAAGAGTTGAACAGAAGTAGAACATGAGATGAAGACTGAGAAGGAGATGCCAGATATTCAGGAGGAGGTCTAGAAAGGAGTATTGTGAGAGCAGCCCAAGGAGGAAGCCTTTAAGATTTCTTTTTTTTTTTAAAGTATTTATTTATTCATGAGAGACACACGGGGGGGGGGGGGGGCCAGAGGCACAGGCAGAGATACAGGCAGGCTCCACACAGGGAGCTGGATGTGGGACTCGATCCCAGGTCTCCAGGATCACGCCCTGGGCCGAAGGCAGGAGCCAACCGCTGAGCCACCCAGGGATCCCCGCCTTTAAGATTTCTTAAGACCTAGATTTGCCAAGCTCCTGGTTCAAGTTCAATTCCATTTTTAAGTTTTGATTTCTTAGTCTTGTTTCCTTCTTCTTAGATGGCTTTCAATCTCTCATTGTTCTTTAGTTTCTGATGTTCATTTCCCTGGTATAAATCATGGTAGTAGACCAGTTTCCTAGAGAATTTACAAGGACTTCAAGAAGTAGAGTGCTGGCTTTAATTCATCTAGGTGACTTCCAATAGCTGCCAGTTTGCCAATTAATGGTAATAAGTCCATTTCATCTCCTGTTTCAGAAAATAAGGCAAGGAAAGAGATTTTAAAAATTATGTGGTGTCTACATTAGAATCACTGTGTTAGGAGCTTTATATACATTATCTTATCTGATTATTAGCAATCAACTTGTGAAAGAGGTATTATACCATTTTACAGATGAGGAAATTATACATTTGAGAAATGGAATAGTTTACCTAACTAGTACAGTGTAGAAGTCAGACTTGAATTTGGATTTCTTTGCCTTAGAAGTTCAGGCTGTGTCCAGGGCCTTCACCCAATGATTTGATGGTGTCATTTTCACTTTACTGTTTCCTATAGAAAAATAAATTTTTAGGGCAGATGCCTTTTGGTAGAGCATTCAGCCTCTATATAAATGCAAATTTGACTTTTCAATTGGGATTTGCATGAGCTCTAAATTAACATGAGACTAAAGTAAATATATCCTGTTCATTAAAAGGTATGATGCATTGTTCTTCCCTGAAAGGCATAATTTTCTCAGGAGTGCTTTGGGTCTGAGTTCATTTCCTTTGAGCATCTCCTTCTCAACAGGCTGCAATTTTAGCTCTTCCCTGGGAATGATGATTCAGATTTCTGAGGTTATAGCTAAATAAGTGTCAAGCTCACGTACTGCAGTGTCTGTACTCATTTCTACCTGTCTGAGTGTTTAGAGGCAGCAACAGGAAGCAAAGCAGCACACCTTTTACATGTGTTAGTCAGGTTGGCAAATAAGTATCTTTCAATGCAATGGCCAAGACTAGGAATCTTCTCAGAGTGCTCAGGTGCTGATGGCTTATCCATTGGAACAATTTTTGCCATTAGCCTTAGGCTTCTGCTGCTTCCATATAGGAAGATGAGCTTGGTAGAATTGGAAACCAGGTTTGTGTTGGGTCTTCCCTCCTACACATTTTATAGTTATTCTTGACTGGCTGTATGTTCAAGTTGCTTGGAGAATACAAAAAAAATCCCAAAGTCCAGGCCACTCCTCAGAGCCATTAAAATAAAATCTTGAGGAGGGGTGGGAAGAGACTCAAGACTCAGTATTATTAATGCTCCATAGGTGATTACAATGTACAACCAGGGGCTGAGACCCACTGTTTCCCAAGTTTTAGGTCTAGAAAAATGACTTTCAACTCTGGCTGCACATCTGAATAATCTAGACAGCTATTACAAATACACACTGTCAGGTGACACTCATGATTTAATTGATCTATGGTGGAGCTGCAGCATCGATATTTTAAGGAAATTTCCAATTAATTCTAATATTAAGCAAGGGTGAGAACCACTGTTCCAGAACTGAATTTTGAGTAGTGGTCCCCAGGCTACTTCTCATGCTTGAAGGCACATGAGAATCCCTTAAGGATTTTATTAAAATACAAATCCACCTCACCACCAGAGATGCTGATTTAATTGATATAAGGAGGGGCTTATGATTTTGTAATTTTTAATAAGCTCCCAGGTGATACTGCTCATTCCTAGACCACTGTGTAAGTAGCACTGGCCAAGCCTCTACCTTACTGTGATTTTGCCACTCAGCCTGGTGGGCTAGGTATGAGTTAGTAGATGAGAATACACTCTCTCTTCTTTGAGTGCCTGGTGGATATCTCTTAGTCATCAAGTATATTGACTTGAGAGTCACAAGTTCTTGAGTTTGTTCTCCAGCTCTGCTTCCATGCTTTCTTGCTATGAGATATAGGCCAGAGCAAAAGAGATTACTTGTGTCTCCTTAACTATAAGATGGAGATGATAATAGCACCTACTTCATAGAGTTACTATAAGGATTAACAGAAATGCTACATATAAAGTTAGACCTAAGTGTTTGACACATTCTAAGTACTCAATAAATGGTACCTGATACAGATGTGCATCCATTGCATCCATGGGATGTTAGGTTTTTCAGTATATTTTGGCCACAAGACCCTTCTTTTAATTGTAACTTACATGGAATTTCCATATATGCAGACTAGATAAAGTTAAACCCATTTTTAAAGCAGAGACGTGTACCCAGTACCTGGAATCCCTCTGCTTCTCCTCTAGCCTTCAAAACACTTAAGCAAGACAGTAAGATGTGCTATCTTCTTTGAATTTACCTGAGTTTAAATGAATAGATTGTATTCATTTAAATTCAATAGATTGAATTGTATTCATTTAAATTCAATAGATTGAATACAATCTATTCATTTAAAGAAAAACCCATAAGTGACTTACCTCAGGTCATACAACTAGTAAATAAATGATAGAGCCCACTTCTGACCCCTAGGACCTGGTTTTAGTAAGCTCTTTTTGGTTACCAAATTATAGAGGAATTAGAACTAAGAGCAACACTACTGGATCTGTGTTTTTCTGAACAAAAAGGGGCTTTTTATTAACTGAATTTTAATCTTATAATCAACACATTAAAAAAAATAAAGACAAAGGAAAGTGTAAGCTTCTCTTCACATTTTTATGACTTCCATTCCCATTTCTAAAACTTAACCATTATAGTTTTTCAGAATTTTGAAAAATGTATGTAAAGTGACAATATATAAAATAAATATATAAATATATACTTTTATATGAATGGAAGCAAACTATATCTACTCTTCAGTTTCTAGCTTTTATTTCACTTAATTATGTCACTAATCATTCCATACAATGTATTTAGATCTACCTATCATTTTTCATGGTTATAAAAGATTCATTTTTTTAAGTTAGCCCATTTTCTTGGGGATGGACATGAGATTGCTTATCATTTTAGCTGTGGCTAAGTTTACATACTTGAGTAACTACTTCTAGATTCCCAAAAGAAGAATTTGGAGGGTGAGTCCACTTGCACACCTAGTATTCCTTCAGTTTTGCCATACTGTATAGCAATTTTCTTTCATGGCTCTGGGAGGTAATCATCTTTGGGGAAAAATAAAGGAACTTCCAGGTCTGAAGTACTAGATATAGTTCACATTAGCCTTTTCATCTTGGTCCAGTTTGTAGAGGCTGAAAGTTCCAGCACTAGCTGTGGGGATTTTGTTCTAAGGACTAAATGGAGGAAATGTTCTACCCTCGACTCCCACTAGGCAACTAAACAGATATTTACAGGCCCAAATTGCTCCTGTGTCATTCACCTCCCCCAGCTCCCACTCATTCAGTCTCTCTTGGCCAACCAGTAACTGGATGTCTTCAAAAAAAGCACAAAATGCCATGACTTCCCATTAGTAATTCTTTCTGCCTGCTTTGGGGTTTGCCCTGAAAATGGAGGTATCTGAAGCATGCACCCTGATCTATGAAATTTCTAGTGGACAAAGTTGTTCAGTGATTTTTCAAATAATGCAACTAGAAAGGGAGAAATGGTTTAAAGGCATGATTAATGCTACTATGTCCCCAGATGCCTTACTTCCTCAGCTCATCACTGTAAGTAATTACCTGCCTGATCCTGGACAAGTCCTTCTGTTTGGCTCAAGTCAGCTATTGATCATTTATTTAAGAATTGCATACTCCAGGGAAGGTGGAAAAAAAGCCTCTAAATTAATTTTTTTGAGCCCACTGTGGTCATGAATAAATATCTTTCATTCAGACAATTTACATCAGCAACTGCTTAGCAGTGGGAATTTGTTTACCACTTCTGACCCGCTCCTCTGAAAATTGGTTTTCTAACCAGTCTGTGAGTGGCAGTTTTAAATTGACACATTAAATTTTCAAAATCATATTTGACTTATTGTCTCCTGCTCATGATGTAGCTTAGTACTTTGACAAATACACATGCTGGTGTTCTGGTTATAAAATTAGGAGGCTCCTAGTGCCTTTCTTTTGGGAGCACATGCTTATCTTACAGGTTAAGATTCTCGCTAATAGTTTTCTTAACTGGAGGATCCAGGCATGTGGTGATTTTTTGAAAAATCATAGAATGAAAAATAAGAAAAAAAGTCATCCAAGTGTTTTTTTTTTTTAATTTTTTAGAACTAGTTAATATTTATTTTCACTGGAGTTCCCTAAATGTTAATCTTTATGAGCACTGTATAGTATAAAATTGCTTCTAATAATTTTAAAAATATGTCTAAATATGCAGCCTGAGTCAGAAATGTTGCCATGAGAAAGAAACCTTCTTCTTTACAGTGTAGGAATCCGTGTGTGTGTGTGTGTGTGTGTGTGTGTGTGTGTGTTTATGCATGCATGCATGCATGCACTTACCTGCTTTCCAGGTGTTAGGCAATTTTAGTGTTGGCATATTCCTGTTAATCTGCAAGCATTCGCTTATTATTAATTACTCAGTGCTAACAACTCCCCCAGGTTTTAAAACAGTTTTTTTTTTTGACAAGGGCTTTGCTGCTACTTAGAAATGTAATTCTGTGCCACCATTTAGTAGGCAAGCCACAAGTGTCCCTGTGTGAGTGCCATTCCGATTGGTTGAAGCACGGAGGGCCCTTGAAACTGAATGTGGCACTCAAATACAATGAAAGTCATGTTTAACACTGAGGAGCTAAGACCAAGATACAACATTATATTCTTAAAGTTATACAACTGAAATTTTCTGGCTCAGCCTCAGCTTCTACAACCTAGTGGGTATTCCAGCTTGTTCTTTAATAATTAAGTTGTATCTCTAGTGTTTGAGGAGATGGTTTTCTACAGTTTCTTTCCTTAAACTGGATTCTGCAAAGTCACAGACATATTCCTATTAATATCCTCTTTTAGGAAACACAGGACTAAAAAAAATGCAATTATAGAGTTTCTAAGGAGGTAAGAGACAGGGCTTAGTAGCTGGGAAGAAGGGTGGGCTATGATGCAGGCATGTCGAAGTTTAGCAAGATGGCTGTCACTGGCTCTTGTTGGCCTCGCTGCTACCCAAATATGTTCAAATTTGCTAATCCTTAAATCTCAAGGACATAATCAATACCCAACATTTATGCAGGTTGGGGAAAGTGCTTTTTTGGTACAGAGGGAAAAGATCAGGACAAAATTTTATTAAAAGGATCACATGATATAGACATAACGGGCATTGGTAACTAAAGTCCATATAACGTTCCATAGTTTTGAAGAAGCTGATTTAGTATAAAATAGGAAGAAAATTCCTATTGTAAAGGTAAATTTTCTCTGTCCTCAGAATGATGGATGAAGCAGAAAAAGCATGACTCCCAAGCAAACCCTAAAGTTGACCCTTTTTGGTGGATATACAGTGACCACTTTTATGAATTAATATTTAAAAAGTTGGACTAGAATATTGTGTCAATATGGTTAAAAACAACTCCCAGATCCCAGGAAGGAATACATACTGTGGCAAGAGAATCTAAATATATTACAAATGTATGAAACAATTTTATTGATCTAAGTAACTTTGGAAAAGAGTGGCATCTGTAAGTTTAAAGGCAAAAGGAACTGCACACGAGACCTACACTCTAGTTGATAAAGTTATTTCCCATGAAAATATGAGTTATAAACTCTGATACTACTCTACATGTATACTTGAAAAATTAAGTAAATGGGTGGTGGGTAGTGGGAACCATATTTGTCACTGTTGGAATAATAATTTGCAGATAAGCGAGGGGAGGTGAATAGAATGATCCAGTGATAATGGATTAGAGCAGGAGACATCAGTAAGAACTCATGTTACTTTGATATACATACAGATGGTTGCACATAGAAATATTTTTAGATTAATGTATATATACAGGTTAGTATTCACTCATATATTTGCTCCATCATTTGAGGGGCCTAAAAGAAATGATACCCCAGTAGTAATGAGTATACCTAGTACCAGCTCTTGGTTTCTAATACCACTCACCAATAAAAGAACCAGGATATCTCAGAGAAATAGATGTTATGAGGACTGGGGTAGGGAATAAGCAAGATAATCCTGAAACATCTTGTAGCGTCTTTGAAAGTAAAAAAGTATTCAAAAAACAAAACAATGGGGCATGTCAGAGGAGCACAGGAACCAACCGAAAGATCACTCAATGTGCAAAGCCTCAAATTCTAACCACTTCTTTGAGTTACATTTCTTGTAAAATCCCATGCCTACACAAGTGATTAAATCTGTTTTCTTTTTCTCCTGTAAATGTATCTCTTATAATTTTGATTCATGTGTCACAGCCACTGAAGGAAGCCAGAGGAAGAGCCTTCTTTCTCCCATACATTGCTCTTTTGTAACTTTGAGGGAGTAGTTATGAAAAATGTCTATAAAAGCTGAGATGGAAGGCTAAGACTGAGTAAAGAGCTAGTGATGAATTGAAAGAAGAGGAACCACTCCTGAAATTCTACTTTTCTTTAGACTCCAAAAAGCTTAGAAGATAAAACCCTAAGCTCAAGGAAAAAACTATTTGGAGCATCCTTCTGGATTGCATGAGCACATATGAGCAGCCAACAGTAAGGATATTTTACTTGGGTGTCATTTGAGTTTCCCTGTATAGTTTTCTTAAGAACTGTGAAAGAAAAGCAGTTATTCACAGGTAGGTGAGTTAATAGGGACTCAAAGACATGAAAGTGGCTTGTCTAAGTTCACATAGCTACAAAGTGCGGGGCCCCAGATTCAAATTTAAGTCTCTTTGATTCCCAAGCTTGTCTTTCTCTTCACCTAATCTCTCATGTACAGAGTGGTGAATTAGATGATGACAAGTCATGGGAGGAAGGCTGGAGGTACTTCTGGGGGACAGGCAAGTGTTCTGAGAGCCTAAACTGGTGTGATGGGTGTTGGGATGGACTGGAAGGAAAGGAATTGGAAGACTTGCAAAGAAACTAAGGTGCTACCTGAGGACTGACTGGCAATGGAGGAGAGAGGGAGAGGATCCCTAACTACCATAAAATATTGCAACCTGTTTCACAATAAGTTGCATTTTTTTTACTGGGGCCTCAATAAATGTGAAAATATTTTTAGACAACAAGTGGTTCAAAAGATGGTTGGCCCTAAAGCCAGGCAGTACCAAGACATCTATCTCTGAAGGAGAGGCAGTATGGACTAGTAATATTTAGCCATTGTAACATCTTCATTTGACCAGTGGTTAAGTAAATGTTGTACTCATTCCATCCCTACAAATGACTCTGATGTTTATTACACAGATTAGATATGAAGTGTGAGGAGTAGCCTTCAATGTCAGTGTACAGAAAGACCCCTTAACATTTCGGTGCTTCTGAAACCAGGATTGGAGAGTTTCTATTTCTATTTTTCTTCCTAGAGGACAAACGTATTTTCTAATTCTAATTTTCTAATTCTTCCCAAATAAATCAAGGAAAGAGTAATTTTGTTTCAAAATGTACTTCAGTATCAAAGGCTACTATTTATCCCTTCTCACTCCAGCTGAAGTGATTAATATTCAAGTTGGTGCTATGTAAAAGATTAAGCTTACTGTGTATTCTCCAGCCATTTATGTTAATTGCAGCCTCTGATTTGTATGGAAAGATTCATAAAAGTATCAAGAGACACTTTATACTGAATTAAAAACTATTGGACTGGGTGTTTCAAGGCTTCTGCTCAGAAAAGAACAATTATTAAAATGTATTATTCAATTAAACATGGAAATCTATATTCACCTCCAGAAGTTGGAAGTATAGGCAAAAGTACTACCAGTTAGAAGTAGCCCATTAAATTTAACAGTTGTAGCATGTCCTATTTTATGTGAAGCTGGGAAAAGGGACAAGGAGTAGAGAGAGACTACTGATGGAATTCAGTACAAATCCCCCCATATATGGCACCATAGCGTATTGGATAACTTAAGCTGAAGGAGTTTGACAAAAACTACAGAAGCAGGAAGGTCACTCTGATCTTCCCCTCATTCTCTTTCTTCAACCAGGGCATAAAATGCTCATGTGAGAGGTGCCCTCCCTATATTAGGAGGAAAGGAGCATCCTTATTTCCAAAGATGAAGTGATACCAAGTAAGAAAAATTCTAACAAACAGACCTCTTTACGTTTCTCCCTATTTACTACAATTAGCTCATTCTCCTTAAGCAATGATATTTCTCCACGACTATTGACTCTTTATCAAACCTTGCATAGTGATACACAGGTCTATTTCTTTGAGTCTTCTTTCCTTATGAAGGCCTTGCATCATGTAAGACTTATATTAAATAAACTTGTATGCTTTTCTTTCCTGTTAATCTTTGTTAGTTTAATTTTCATACCTAGCCACGGACTCTAAGAGAGTCAAGGAAAACATTTCCCCAACCTTAGACTAACAGAAGGTGGTGGAAAAATTCTGAGTTGTTTGTTTCTCTATTTCCTAATAGGTAAAAATAGTTCTAGTTAGGTAAGAAGCCCATTAGATTTTTTTTTTTAAGATTTCATTTATTTATTTGAGAGAGAGTGAGTGAATAGGAGGGAGAGAAAATCTGGAGTAGACCCCACGCTGAGATCAAAGCTAGACACAGGCCTTGATCCCATAACCCTGAGATCATGAGATTATGACGTGAGCCAAAATCAAGAGTCAGATGCAGGGCAGCCCCAGTGGCTCAGCGGTTTAGCACTGCCTTCAGCCCAGGGTGTAATCCTGGAGACTTGGGACCTGAGATCGAATCCCATGTCAGGCTCCCTGCATGGATCCTGCTTCTCCCTCTCCTCTGCCTGTGTCTCTGCCTCTCTTTGTCTCTGTGTCTCTCATGAATAAATAAAATCTTAAAAAAAAAAAAAAGAGTCAGACGCTTAACTGACTGAGCTACCCAGGTACCCTAGCCCTCTAGATTTCCAGAACTTCCTTAAACTAGTCATCAATGAACTTTCAGAAAAGGTCAATCATCCACTGAGTTAGAAAGCCACCTGCAGATACTTGCTTAGAGAAGATAGTGACATGCCAAAGGAAAGAGCCAGAAATAGAGACTAGAATGAAAGATTCTTGAGAGCAGATTTCCTAGGTACATTTTTCCCTCTCCCAGGAAACATGAGCCAATGAAGTCCATTCTCCAAATCATTGGTGCTGCTCATGGTTTAGGCTTCCACTTACACTCCCTGTTCATCACCGTGATTGAGGGGTTCTGAACTCACCTGCACTATTTTACTATAATTTTGTCAGGCCAAGGCATCCAGCAAGCTCAGACTCCTCTGGCACAGAGTCTTGGCCCCCTGGTCCTGAGCACATTTGATACGTGTTGGCTGCTGCTTTCTGCTTCCTGGCTTGGCCAGAGCTTTATAGAACACACATTACATAAGAATGGAAAATTGCTAGGAGGAAGGAAAATAGATTGTATTATTTTCAAAATCCCTAACCAAAGGACTTGTTTGCTATCTAAATAAACCATCCTGCTCTGACACACCTAGATATTTGGCATTTAGTACGTATAATATAGGCACCGATAGCTACTGCCTCCAGAATCTGTCAAGTGTGAGGAAAGGACTTTCCCCAGGCCAAGGTGTCTGGCATGTTGTAGATTCTCAATAAATATTGGATGAAGTCTGGATCTGACCATCATCTTTGGAGAATAGTCCCACTTGGCCAGGGATAGAGTTGCTTCAACATTTAGCAGGTATGTCTGAAAAATCCTCAAAATGAGAACTTTTGAGGCTGACGTGGTCATAGTTAAATAATTCCATTGGAGCAGTTTTGTCTCTTGGTTCAATTGGGTTTGGTTTGTTAAATGAGTATTGAATACTCATACGACCCAGCTGCTATTCCAGGCACTGGAAGAAATACAGGGTGATGACCCAGGCTCTGCTCTTGAGAATTTCTGAGCCTCTGACCCACATATATTAATAAGTAGCATATCTTTTTAAAGATTTTTATTTATTTATTCATGAGAGACACAAAGAGAGAGAGAGGCAGGGACACAGGCAGAAGGAGAAGCAGGCTCCATGCAGGGAGCCTGATGTGGGACTCAATCCCGAGACTCCAGGATCAGGCCCTGGGCTGAAGGCAGACACTAAATTGCTGAGCCACCCAGGGATTCCCCAATAAGTAGCATATTTACTGAGACATTACGTGAGCTCAGTTTTTCTGTGTGAGACACCATGAGAACTAGAGCAGAGAGGAAATCCTTACAGCGTCCCAAGGTTATCAAACATATACATAGGAACAAGGGTCACTTTAACACTAATGTATCTTGTGCCATGTCTGGGTGAAGGAGATCAGCTATATATGCTAGAGAACTTTAGAAAAGGAGAAACTGAGTGTGTTTCTGTGCATCTGGGATTTTCCCATCATTTTTTTTTAAAGATTTGTTTGTTTTTTTATTTATGAGAGACACACAGAGAAAGGCAAAGACATAGGCAGAGGGAGAGGCAGACTCCCTCTGGGGGGCCTGATGTGGGACTCAATCCCAGGACCCCAGGACCATGCCCTGAGCCAAAGGCAGACACTAAACCACTGAGCCACCCAGGTGCCCCTTTCCCATCATTTAAACACAGTGAAAGCTATCCTACTGAGAGAGGAAAGAAGGAAGAAATAGAGACAACTTTACCTCCAGCCCTTTCCAGTTACCATCCATCTTGTTCCTTCTCACTTCAGCCATTTTTTTTTAATGTTTCAAGTGTTTATTTAAATTGTAGCTAGTTAAGATATAGTGCAATATTAGTTTCAGGAGTAGAATTTGGTGATTCATCAGTTATATATAACACCCAGTGCTCATCACAAGTGCCCTCCTTAATCCTCATTACCCATTTAGCTCATCTTACCACAACTCTCAGTTTTTTCTCTGTAGTTAAGAGCCTCATGGTTTGCCTCTCTCTTTTCTTCCCTCTATGTTCCTCTGTTTAATTTCTTAAATTCCACATATAAGTGAAATCATATGGTATTTATCTTTCTCTGATTGACTTATTTCAGCCAGTGTAATACACTCTAGCTTCATCCACGTCTTGCAAATGGCAAGATTTCATTCTTTTTTATCAGCCAAATTTCTTGACAAGTGGCCTTTATTGTGTCAGCCTCCATCTTTCCATGAAACCACTCTTGCTAAGGTCAATGGTGATCTCTACATTGCTAAATCCTATCTTTTTCTCATGTCCCATTGTATTTGAGCCCTTAGCAACAATTAACACAGCTATTTTTTTTTCTTTTATGTGATGGTTTCAAAATCTAACTGACATTTGTTCACACTCCTCCCATGGAAAGGTAAGGTCTGTGCCCCCTTCCCTTGAATCTGATTGGCCTTGTGATTGCTTCAACCAATGGACTGCAGCATGAGTTAGACTGTTGACTGTAGACTGTAACAATAGGGCAGGGAGCTTTTGCCTTGTTCTCTGGGGGAAACCAGCTATCATTTACAAAGCTCAACTGCCCTGAAATCACTATGTTGGAGATGCTCTGTGTAGGCATGCCAGTCAGCAGCTCCAGCTGAGTCCCCAGCTGTAAACCAGTGTCAGCCATGCCAGGGAGCCACCTTGGATGGCCAGCTGCAGCCCTAGCTGACCTCTGATTATATCTGTAAGAGAGACTCCCAGGTGGGAACCACTGGGCAAGACCTTTGCAAATCCCCAATCCACAAAATCATGAGCAAACCAAAATGGTTAATGCAGCAATAGTAACTGAAATTCCCTGGCAAATATGATAACCAGTTTTCCTGGGTTGCTTACTAAACCTTTATTCTCCTATGTCAGCCCATCCATGTCCATGTGCTGACAGCATGGAGATGGCCTCAGGATCCAGGTGCTTTCTTCTGACTTCCAGTTTCATGGATCTTCAAAGCTGATACCTCAAAGACACAATACTGGTTTCTTTGGATCCTTGGCCACATCATGTTTCCTTCCACTGGAGGACCTTCATGCAAGCTGTTTCATCTCCTGGAATGCTCTCCACTCCCTTTCCTTAACTTCTTCTCATCCCTCAGATCTGAGATGATCATGTCTTAAGAAATAGTTCATTCTCAGGAAAGCTTCCCCTAAGATAAGGTTTCCTTGCTTTATGTTCTCCTGGAGCACTTAACTCCATTTTTAGAAGGACATTTATTAATACTATATTTCCTTGTAAAAGTAAAGTCTGACTGCAGTACTATTGGTACATTAGGGATGGCATCTGACTTTGGCTCACCATTTTCTCTCCAATGCTAGCATAGGGCCTAAGGCAGAGAGTTGCTCAATTATTATTCATTCAGTCCACCCTCCACTCTAGTCCCATTTCATCCATTCATTCATTTATTCAGTTGTTTTCTCATCCAACAAATATTAACCATAATAGAGGCTACAATTAATTAAATCCCATTATGTGCCAAGCCTGAGCTAAGCACTTTGTAAATGCCATGTCATTAATTTCTCATGCTAACACTGTGAGAAAGGCATATAATAATATCCTTCCTCATTTTATGAATGAGAGAAATAAGACAGAGAGAAAGCAAACAAACATTTTTTAAGGCCATGCATTTAGTAAATGGCAGAGCAAGGATTTGATCCCAGGTCTGTCTGGATTCAAGTCTCATGTTCTTGCTCTGCTCCTATGAGGAGTGGCAGAAGCAAGATCTCCTGGTAGTGAAGGGATAAGCCTGAAATCAGCAGTCACCTCTTTCCTCATCTTTTTGGTGGGAAAGCAAAATATGGATAGTCCCTGATGATGAGTTTAAATGTAGGAGAGCTGACAAGGCCAGAGAGCCATGTGTCCCAACTCTTTTTTTCCCAACCTCCACCCAGCATCTTACCCACCATCTTACCTAGACTTTGTTTCCACCTGCCACATTGGCTTCCTTGTTGGGCCTCTAGCTGTTAGGACGGGAGCATGATCTGCTTCAAGCCTCTAGCCTGCCTCTGCAGGAGGTTTAGGGATTCATAGAGGAAGGGAATCTAGTTGGGGAGTAGCCCAATCATCCTTTTGGCAAATATGCCTGCTCATTATTTGGTGAACAAAATGACTTTGGCATCTAATTTGTCTAGATAAACAGGGGCTTACGGTACCCTGCCTGCCTGGTAACCGAATGCAATGTGGAATACTTCATTACTTTTCTGCTTCTACACCTATTCTAAACCTAATTATTGTTGTTGCCTCCAACTGCTTAGGGTTGAACCAGCTGACAACTTATTATGGTTGCATCAGCCTTTTCTGTCACCTAAAGATGTGTGTCGGCTGTGGCCTCCTGGAGTTTAAGGGATTGGTAATGGGCAGGAGATGAATGAGGCTGAGCAGAGAGACATGGCCTCTGATATGAAGTTTGATGTGTTAGACATGTTGCTTTCCAAGTGTGAATTCTGATACAGTTTCCCAAGGGAGATGTACTGATTCTGAGAAAAAGTTCCAAACAAATGGAACAAAGAGAATGATGTCCCATGAATACATGGGAGTAATACCTGGCATTTACTCTCAAATATACAACCTCATTGGACTCTCACCCCTTATTGAAAGGTTTATTACTTTATGGTGCCAGAGCTAGGTCCTTTTCAGAGGCATCAGCCTTTTCTTTACAAAGCCACCTGCTATGCAAGCAGCTCTGAACAGATCACTCATATGGAAATTATATTATTGATATCCCAAACAGGGACACTTTTTGAGAATAGAAGGGAGAATTAAAATAATCAATAGGCACTAACTGATCTATAACTAGTGTAAACTGGGCCTCTCCTGGACAAACAAGCACAATGACACAGTAGATACATTGATATTTGTCTCCAATAAGAATCACAGAGAAAACCCCTGTTAGCAACACCTGGCTTAAGAGCAAAGGGAGGCTGTGTGGCATAAAACATAGAATTTAAACTGTATTTTGACCATGAAGATTAGCCACCTTCAAGTCTGTGCCACTGTGGAGATCCCAGGGGTTTCATAACAGTCAGATGAGAAGAAATGATCGCCATTGGTGAAGAGACCAGGCCAAATAGAAAACTGGTTGAAAAATGTGGCCCCATCACAAATGACTCAGTAAATAATAAAGAAGAAATGGCCTCAAGTTTTCCCAACAGTGGCCAACCTAGGACCCTAGCTTCTTCCCATCCAAGTTGTTGGATCGCTGAATTTATAATGAAGGTCATATCATGAAGCCCTTCAAGTTAAGATCTGGGCGGAGGATTCTAAAATCAAATCCTAGTCTAGTAAATATGACCAGAGATTGCATCCAATTTGTTTAAGGGCAAACATTAAGCTTAGAGAAGCAATTCAAGATGGGAGAGCAGAAAGCTGCAGAGCTTTGTAGAACCTGTAACAAAAAGGAGAGTATTATTCTCTAGCTGCCTAGAAAGAGTGCACTCTTTAAACACACAAGGAATATGTCAATTTTATACAAGTAGGTCCTTAATAAGCTCTGTAAAATATGTTGCCTGCCAAAAAAATTAGATGTTACAATAACAGTTAACGTTTATTGAGTACTAACTCTGTGCTAAGCACCATTCAAAATACTTTACATATATTTTAACATTTAGAGAACATATAGAGGAAATAAAAGGAAACTGAATGATTTTAAACAAAAATGAAATTAAAATTGCAGTGGCAGAATTTGAATCCATAGGAGAAATACCAAATGACTGATTTGATACCTGAAAAACTCCTCCTTGGTATAAAAAGAATTTCTTTTAAAATGCATTGGAAGAAGGAAAAAGGATGACAGTTGTTAAATACATAAAGGAAAGGCTAATAAAAACACAAGGTGAGATAATGATAGACAAAAAGGTGGTAGATGACTTGCACACATTTCTTTGCATTTGACAGGCCCAGTGATAAAAGTAAATGAGTAATTAGAGATTCTGAAAAATAAAATTTTAACGTTAATTTAGCAAACATATACCCAATTTTATACTCTGTAAAGAATATACCTTTTTTATTCAAGTTCCAATAAAGCACACACCAAAAAAAAAAACCCAACAATAAACAAACAACCCATCCATATATATTAAGCCATAAACAAAGTTCCAAATGATTCTAAAACTATCAGAAATCAGATGGATAATATTCTTTAACTTCAGGCTATAATGTCCTACCTTAAAGGAAATAATGTTAAAAATTAATTGCAAACACATTTTACAAATCTAATTATTTGGAAAATGCAAATATAATTAAATCTTGGTCAAAGAACAAAGCATATATATATATATATAGTTAATATATATTAGATATTATATATATGCATATGTAATTTAAAAGTTAATAATAAGAATATTAAGTATGGGAATTTATAGCCTAAGTTAAACTCAGGGGCAAACTCTTACCCTTAAATGCTTTTATTATTAAATAAAATAAAACAAAACTAAGGCAAATACTAAGCATAATGAATTAGATAAGGAAAGCAAACAATAGGAAGCAGGAAGTAGAAATTAATAAAGATAAAAGAAAAATGATTTGGGTATTTAGAGTAAATCATCTCAAACTTTAAGAAAAGTGATAAATATATGAACTAGTAAAGAATGTAGGAAAAGAATAAAATTTCCTTAGTTGATTTTATAGCTTTAAACATGGTAGTAAAACCTGAGAATAGGATAGATCAATTAAAATAATATATTAGTAATTTAAATTCTATAAATGTTAAAATGATACTATTGTGATTTAATCCAGAAGTGTAAAAGTAGTTTAATATGAAGAATCTATTAATACAATCTCTCATATTAATGGTCAAACGAGAAACATGATTTGCTATAAAACATGCAATTCAATATTCATATCTGTTAGACATGTTTAGTGACTTGGGAATTTAAATCCATATTTCCTCTACAGTAACAGGTAGGCTTTTCACCTGAAGTCTATAACTCACATTACCTTAATGTTGGACTAACAGAGCTATCCCCATTGAAGTCATGAATAAGGTGGGATATGCCCTGTCTCATCTATTTAAAAAGTAACTTAGGGAGAAAATACTTGCAAAAGACATATTTGATAAATGGCTTACTCAGAATATACAAAGAACTCTTAAAACTCAACATCAAGTAAATGAACTATTCAGTTTAAAAATAGGCAAAAAATCTGACAGACACCTCACCAAAGATTATATTTATATATATATATACACACAGATGATGTATGTATGTGTGTATATATATACAACCATATATATATATATATACAACCATATGTATAATATATACAACCCTATATATATAATATATACATACTATATATATATATATATATATATAGTTGGTAAATAATCATATGAAAAGATGCTCATCATCATACATCATTAGGGAATTGCAAATTAAAACAATCTGGTATCATTACATACCTATTCAAATAACTAAAATCCAAAATATTGATAACACCAAATGCCTGTGGTGATGTGGAGCAACCAGCACTCTCATTCATTGCTGATGGAAATGCAAAATGGTACAGCCAATTTGGAAGACAGTTTGGTAGTTTCCTATAAACCTAAACATGCTATTACTATATAATCCAGCAATTGTGATTCTTGGTATTTACCCCAAAGGGTTGAAAACTTATGTCCACACACAACCTACACAGAGATATGTATAGCAACTTTATTCATAATTGTCCAAACTTGGAGTCAGCCAACATATCCATCACTAGCTGAATGGATAAACTGTAGCATATCCAGACAATGAAATACAATTCAGTGCTAAAAATAAAAGCCATCAAGTCACAAAACAAATAAAAGAACATGAAGGAAACTCAAAGCCATATATAGCTAAATTAAAGAAACCAATCTGAAAGGCTACATGCTGCATGATTCCAACTATATGATATTCTAGAAAGAGTAAAACTAGAGCTGATCTTTTTACCAGCTCTAGTTTTACTCTTTCTAGAATATCATATAGTTGTCAGGGGTTCAGGAAAAGGAGTGATGAATGAATAGGCAGAGCAAAGGGGAATTTTAGGGAAAGAAACTATTCTAGATGATACTATAATGGTGGTTATGTGGCATTATACATTTGTCAAAACTCTTGGAATGTAAGCACAAAGAGTGAACTTGAATATAAACCATGGATGTCGGTTGATAATGATGTATTAATGTTGGCTCACTGATTGTTAACAAATGTAATATAATGAATGATGCAGGATGTGGATCATGGAGGAGGTGGAGCGCAGGCATACTGGAGGACTCTACTTTCTAGTAAAGTTTTCTGTGAACCTAAAACTGCCTTTAAAAATAAAGTCTAGGGGTTCCAGGGTGACTCAGTCAGTTTAGCATCCCACTCTTGATTTCAGCTCAGGGCATGATCTCAGGTTCATGGGATCAAGTCACTGTTTCAGCTCTGCACTCAGCACAGAGTCTGCTTAGGATTCTCTCTCCTTCTCTCTCTTGCCCCTCCCCTTACTCACGTGCACAAACTCTCTCTCTCTCTCCAAATGAATAAATAAAATCTTTAAAAAAATAAAAATAAAGTATTAGTTTAAAAGCAAAAAAACAACCAATCGTAGAAGTTCTAACGTTATGACATATGAAGAATCTAATAGTCAACAGGGCACCTGGGTGGAGTCAGTGGTTGAGCATCTGCTTTCAGCCCAGGGCATGATCCTGGAGTCCCAGGATCAAGTCCCACATGGACTCGGGCTCCCTGCATGGAGCCTGCTTCTCTCTCTGCCTATGTCTCTGACTCTCTCTCTCTCTGTGTGTCTCTCATGAATAAATGAATAAAATCTTTAAAAAAAATCATAGGGGAGATTCAAAATTGCCATTTTTTGTAAATAGTGATAGTATTCCTCAAAAACCCAAAAGAATTAAACTGAAAAAAGGAAATTAATAGGACTGCAATAAATCGATAATTATTAAAATAAATATACAGATGTCACTTTACTATGTGCTACTAAAAACTAATAAGAAAATACTAGAAATACAAAAATATCTATAAATAACCTTATCAAACATACTTATGTACAACCTACATAATTTTTTAAAAATTTCTAAAGGAAAAAATAAACTTCTAAAGGCAGAGAAACATATTTAAAAAAAATTAAGTAGAGTTTAATTCACTAAGTGGAAAAGCTTAAGACATTGAAGATTATTACTCTGTACAATCTTAAATTTAAGTTTAATATCAAAATTCCTTTCGTACATTTTTCCCTTTTTTAAAATTTAAATTCAATTTGCCAACATATAATATAATACCAGTGCTCATTCTATCAAGTACCCTCCTTCCTTTGGGACACTTTTAAACATGAAACAAGGGTAATCAAATTCATCTGGGAAAATAGAATTTTAAAAATGAATATAATAAAATATATATTATTAAAAAATTAAAAATGTAATAGGCCAGGGTTGTTCTCTCTACAAGATATTAAATAAGGTTTATCAAGTAACAATAAATCAAACGGTATTATATGAGCATAGTGTTGGACAAAGTAATAAAATAAAATAGAAATTCTAGAAATAAACCCAAGGATAAAAAGATATTTTGTACGTGATATACGTAGTATTGCAAATCAACTGTAAACATGGATTGTTCAGTAAATGATGCCTAGATACCTGGTTAATCATTTGCAACAGTATATATATATTTATATAAATTCCTCATCTTATATACTAAGCAAAACACACACATACAGTGTTCTTAAAGTTAAATGTGAGAAAAAAATCATAACAACCACAGATTAATTGGAAAAACAGAGCTCAGGAAAAGATTAATAAGTTCCATATGCAGTTGACTTTTGAATAATGTGGAGATTAGGAGTGCTAACTCCTTGCACAGTTGAAAATAATTGTATAACTTTTGACTGTCCAAAAACTTTACTAATAACCTGCTATTGACCACAAGCCTTACTGAAAGTATTAATAGGTGATTAACACATATTTTATATGTATTTTAGAATATATTCTTATAATAAAGTAAGCTAGAGAAAACATGTTAAGAAAATTATGAGGAAGGGAAATACTTTTCCAGTACAAAACTGTATTTATTGATAAAATCCATGTATAAGTGGAGCAATGCACTTCAAACTTGTATTGTTCAAGAGCCAATTATACACAACTGAAAAAGAAAACAGTAAAATTGGGAAATAGTTGTGTTATATATGAACAAAAAAGGATTGATAAATTTAACATATAGTGAACTATTATATTTTAATATATATCAGTAAATCCCATTAGGAAATTACATTTTTTTAATCACAAAAAAATGTAAAAAAAAAAAAAGTATAGTATCCAGTGTTGGTGTACAGAGGAAATGGGTCTAATGTTTCTGCAAGGCCATCTATCAGTATGTGTAAAAATCTTTTAAAATACATAGACTTTAGCCAGGTAATTTCTTTCTAGGGTTTTCCCATAAAGACATTCTGATTTATCATAGTGAAATATAAGAAAATTCTTTGAGCTCAACAATATGGGATTTATTAAACAAATAATTATATGTTCACACATAAAATATTTTCAGTTTCTGAAAGTCGAAACTGAAAAAACATGTTTGAGAAACTATACACATGGTGTATTACTAGTAAAAAAAAAAAGCCAAATTAGAAATATTACAAAAATATGGAAAGTAAAAGTTCGATTTTGTGGTGGTAAGGGAGGAAAAGATGTGTGTTGTATGTGTCCATGTGTGTAGGTATGTGTACTTGTATAGTCATTATTTCTGAGAAATGGGGTCATGGGTGATTTTAATTTTCTTCTTTATATTTGTGTTTATTTTTTCTCCCAATTTTTACCATTTCATAATTAGAAAAGAAACACATAAATATCATATATAAAAGTTGAACAAGCCAAGTGAAGAGATAAGGATCCCACAATCACATGGAAAAAGCAGGAGCCATGGCTTATGACTCAGAGGAAAGCAAATTCCAAGGGCACCAAGACAGCAAGTCAGGCTGGGAATGGAGGAGAATTCCTTGAGTTCTAGATGCCTCTCAAGTTTGGCTGGAACATGGTAGGAAAGCAGTCAAGGCAGTCCATGGACTAAAAAAATAGTGACAAAACTGGCCCAGACATAAGTGCCCTGGTCCTAGCATGGTGATGGAGGACATGCATGTGGGTAGTAAGGACACATTAAAACAAATCATAGATTTGGTACTTGCAACCTGAAGATAGCATTGAGTGTTATTGGTATAACTCTATTCATTTTTATTTGCATGTTAAGAATTTGAGTTCTGGGACCAAACTGCTGTCGTGTTTTGAAGATGGCTTTTATGAAGTCAACTCTACAACAGACTTTGACTCTCCTCTTTCATCCCTTGTCCAACTTTTCCCAAACATATTTCCTGCCTACTTCCCTGTCCCTTTGCTCACCATGGCCTCTTCCTCTGCTCCTCTCAGAATACTAATACAATGGAATGCTGTGGACACACACACACATATCACCATCTCACACATGTACGCTCACATTGCACATTGCACCCACATATATACACACCACTTATACCCATATAGCTCTATTTCTTAGTGTTACCTCCAATAGTGATGGTAGTGTCTTTTGTTCATTCACTTATTCAGCCAGTGTTTATTTAATACCTACTTTGTGCCATAACTGTGCTGGTACTTAAGAGACAATAATAAGCACGGGCAAATCCAATCCTCCAGCTCTTCAAGTTTATTCTAGTCCAGTGCAACAGGAGAGACAATCAAATAATTGACTAATGAGCAAAAACTCACCCTTTTTCAGGCATTCATTCCAGAACATTTGGCATGTGCTCTTTTCCTAGGAGCCGGCAGCATGCAAAGGTGAAACATGCAATGCATGGACTCTGTCCCTGAAGAATATAAGGAGCAGAGGCACCAGGATGTGAATATTTGGGAGAATCTCCTAAGGACCAGGGATGCATGGGTGTCTCAGTAGTTGAGCATCTGCCTTTAGATCAGTGAGTGATCCTGGGTTCCTGGGATGGAGTCCCACATTGGGATCCCTTTGGGAAGCCTGCTTCTCCCTCTGTCTGTGTCTTTGCCTCTCTCTTTCTGTGTCTTTCATGAATAAGTAAATAAAATCATAAAAAAAGAAACCCTTGAGGATATTAATTAAAAAAAAAAAAGAATCTCCTAAGGACCAGACCCTAAGCTAGGTACTCACAGATATTAGGCCACCGAATCTTCACAGGACTTGAATGTAGGCATGTCCAACTCAAAAGCACATGCTCAGCCAAATGGCAACATGCATTTTTCCCCATGAAGGAGTTAAGATATAAGTAGCATAATATAGAATAGGACACAGGGACATTAATTAGCTATAATGGTGAACAGGCACTATGTGCCATGAATAATGTGGACTGCCAACAGACCCCAATACTAAGTAAGGAGCATGATGCCATCCCATTGCTCCTACCCCATTCAGGACTATAGAAGTAGGGACACCTCACAGTATAGTCATGACCTCTGTGGTTCTTCTCTGTCTATACTCACCTGCAACAACTCCAGGCAGCTAGAAACTGCTTGGCCATCTACACATTCCACTGACTTTGCCCAAGCTTGAATAAGCTGAAATGAAACCAATTGGTAATGAGAAATGCAAAGCAGATAGCACTTTACTGAAGAATAATGATGAAGCACATTTGGCCATATGACAGCAAGCTTAAAGGGAAGAAGCTGACTGTGGTTATTACCATGTACATTCCCCTCAAAGAGTTCCATAAAACTCTTTCGATTTGCAGAATTAAACTATAGTTTGCATGTAAACAAGACCTTAATGTTTCCTGGAAGATCCCCACATTTTAAAATAACAATTTTGAAAACAGAAACCAAACATCAG
Source organism: Nyctereutes procyonoides (assembly GCF_905146905.1). Lineage (NCBI taxonomy): Eukaryota > Metazoa > Chordata > Mammalia > Carnivora > Canidae > Nyctereutes > Nyctereutes procyonoides. The sequence goes on along the minus strand of NW_026575133.1, from coordinate 15,442,146 downwards.
TGCCTACAAATGCTGTGAATTGTAATCTATGTATCTTAAGACATTAAAAACCTCCTGGCTTTGTTAGAAGAAAATGCATCAATTAACATCTCTATTGAATATGCAAGACTGTGTCAAACCACAGATACTGTGTAGGAGGTGGTGCAAACCTGCTGCTTTTAGCACTTGGACCACATATATAGGCCAAAAATGATTTACATAGAGATGTCTTGATAGAAATGGTGATGAGAATTGTTCCTGGGAAGATGTGTTGAGCTATATGGAACTTCGAAAAAATGTTGACCTAAAACTATACACACACACAAACACACACACATACACACAGAGTAAAATGCACAAAATCAGAACCATTTAGTTTGCATGTGACCAAACCTGCCAAAATTGTTAAGTCAAAGTGGCTTAATCACCACAAGTGTGTTGCCTCAAAGCTCGAGGGCTTCTAATAGAGCTGGATGTAGGATCTCGGGCATATTATCAGTAGAATCTGTTTCACTGGTCTCTGCCATCCTTTCTCATGCCTCTAGCCTTTTCAGGTTTATGTTTTCCTGAGTTTAGGTCCAGACAAAGTGAAAACTCCTTTTTTCTAATGGTTCCAATTAAAGCCAGAGGACTGCAGTTCTTTGGCTTGGGTTGGGTCATGTGCCTTTCCCAAAACCAATTACTTTGACGAGGACTTAGTTCCATCCTTACCCCCATGAAACCAAGGAATAGGATCATTGGAAAGCTAGTGCCAGAAAAGGGAGTAATGGATGCTGGACAAAAACACCAAAATATGTCTGCAAAAACTCTGGAGGGGGCCTTAATCTCTTCTCGTGTGAAGTGGTGATGTGATGATATTAACATAATTAAAATTGGTTATTAAATACCAACTGTACTCTAGTTCTCTGCTAATAATCCTTATCACAACACCATGAGATAGGTGTTATTTTATCCATCTTACTAGTGATGACACTGGAACTTTAAAAGTTTAAAGGAATGCTAGGACTCTATAGCTAGTAAATGGAGAAGCTAGGATTTTCACTCAGGTCTATCTTAGGATCCTAGCTCTGTCCATTGTGCCTGTCCCTAAGTAAGTATTCTTTACTTCTGATCTGATGGAAAAAAATAGTGCCTGTGTACACATGCATATGTATCAATATTGAGAATTATGAAACTGATGGAAAAGGAAGTAAATGACGAAGGGAAAGAGGATGCTTTCAAAGTGGGCACCCCTGACTGTGTGGGAGCATCCCACCAGCAGCATACTCTGTATCTCCAGAAAAGCCCAGGCCCTTTGGGCCTCAGAGACCCTATCTGGGGAGACTTTGGGAAGTGGACAGGCAGGTTTTTTTAACCGTCACATATTTCTATGGCTTTGTTTTCCTTGTCAAGTTCCCAGCAGCTGCGGGACTTATTAAGACAGAATAATGTTGCATATTCATCAGATGACTTGTTAATCATCTGCCAAGCCCCTCTGGAGAGCAGGAGTCCTGGAGCTCAAATGAAGAATAGCAGACAGCATGTCCTTACCCGCTCTTGAGCAATGTGCTATGGTAATTATATAAAAGTTTTCAGGAAAGTGGGTTTAAACCAGAGGGAGAGTTTGCTGTTTGTGGGTACATCATGCTTTCTTTCTGATCATCTATTTGGTATCTTATCCTCTTCTTACTATATGGGTGAGGAAGGAATACTCTCCAGTGTACAGAAGAGACAGATTGAGTGTGAATGGTGGAGAGCTTCAGAGGAGGGCATATGAGAAGTCAGGTCTCCTAACCCTTCATTTAATATCCCTACTGGAAGGGATCTTTCATCTCTGCTTTGCTGCCAAGAAGCTGCTCATTAAAACACATAATTCTTTAGGATGCATATCCTTTGTCTGTTTGCTTCCTTAACAAATCCCAAATCCCTACTACAGTGCTTGGGCCCTAGAAGAGATTTAAAAACATATTTGCTCAATGAATGAATCCAAATTCCCCAGGTCCCAAGTGGGTACCTTACCTATAAGATGCAATGAACACAGCCTTGCCTCAATCCACCATGACTTTCAGGAGCAAGCTCTCCCAGAGAGCCTCAGGGACTGCTGCTAATTCCCACAGACTCAGTCTAATTGCAACTCCTTTCAAGAGGCTACTTTAGGTTTCTTGGTGGATCTCAAAATGGTGCCTGAAAATTGTTCTTTCTGACCACTGTGTTCTCTTTACCATTTATTGGAAAGGATGGGCCCAGCTCCAGCCTTAATTCTTCCAAAACACAGATACTGGGAGGCTGTGGCATTTAGTACTAAGTGTCCTCTTCTGTAGGATGAGTGCAATAATGATACATTTTATTTCATAGTAATTATCAGGGGGAAATGAGATAATGTCCCTGAAATATCAAGCTTCCACAGAGTAGGCATGTAGTAAAGTTAGCCATGATCATTTATCATCTACAGGTTCTGTTAAAAGAGCACAGACTCTGGAACCAGATCACTGGGTTCAAGTTCCAGCTCTGCTATGTGGTAACTGTGTGATCTTGAGCAGGTTGCATCTCCCTGCCTCAGTTCCTCATCTGTGAAATGGGGATGATAATAGAATTTGCCTCACAGGGCTGTTATGAGGCTTAAGTGGATCAATCTGTAGAGAAGACATTTCCTGACACAGAGGATAGACCATAGATGTAGCAGTGGTATTATCCAGAAGACCCAGTACTGGGTATCTGATAGTGTTGCCTCCTCAACCCTGGAGTCCAATGCTTTCAGGGGCCCCCATTTTTCTACTTTCCTCTTTACTTACCACCATGTAAGAATTCCTCACCTTTACCCTACCCAGCCTTTCACAAATGTTGTGTCCCCTACCTCTACTTTTGGACTGTACCAGAGGAAGAACAAAAACTGGTAGAGCCAAGATGTGCTTGGTCCACAGTGAAGATAGCCTCTTATCCTGTTGACTGAAATTCTTAACATCTCAGAAGTACCTGCATCTGATTACTCTTTGGGTGCTGCTCCTCCCCAGGGGGTAATAAATGGATGGACACATGAATAAAAGGACCCTCTTTCATCCATAAGAAAGCAAAAGATCTTCCCCACATTCCATCTCCTACCCTAAGGTGCATAAACAGCTTTTGACACCCCGAATGTTCTTTTCCAGTTTCCATGACCTTAAAATCCAGACTCTATGTCCAGTTGCAGGAAAGTAATTGCTGGAAATCTTCAAATGGAAGATTTTCCAGAAGGGCCCATTCTATAGCAATCTGTAGTTCTCAGAGTGCGGTCCCTGGCCCAGCATAATCAGCCTCATCTGGGAATTTGTTAGAAATGAACATTTCAGAACCTGCTAAAGACTTCCTGAATCAAAAGCTTGGAGAGTGGGGTCCAATAATCTGTTTTTAACAGGCTCTCCAGTGTTTACAGGGAGTCTTCATGCTGAAAAAGCATGACTTTACTAAGTTAACCTTTCTAGTTTGCTGTCCTAAAAGCCTAGAGACATCAGGCTTTGCTGACTGCCCATCCCCATCCTATGTCTCCTTCTCTCTTCTTGTCCTTGCTTCTGTCCTTCAGGGTACACAGTTCTTATTGACTTCTTTCAAGTGTTCTCACTTTTTGTGAGGAAGCATACTAGGATATTGTCTAAGAGAACTGTCTTCAAAAGCAGACAGTCCCAGGTGGAAGTCTTGATTCTGTGGCTTATACTCCAGGCAAGGTGCCTTCCTCTCTGCTCCTCAATATTCTCATCTATAAAATGGTCATACTAATGGCTACCTTATTGTGAGATTTAAATGAGTTCTATGAAAGTACATTGTGTGGAGATAGGTAATAACATGGCAGCTGTGTATAAAATGAAGTGATCCCTCTAGTTTTTACTCTAACCATACAATAAATAGCAGATCATTCTTACACTTTGCTGCACATTAAAATCACCTAGGTAGATTTTAAGACCCTGATGACCATGCAGTTCCCCAGACCAATAAAATTAGAATCTCTAGGAGGAGGAGTGGATATCAATGTTTAAAAAATTCACCAGGTGCTAGTAAGTTTGGGAACCAGTACTCTAGATTGATTCCTTCTTTCCTCTTGTCCTTCCTTCCTTCTTTTCTTCCTCTTTGAAGATTTTATTTATGTGTGTGTGTGTGTGTGTGTGTGTGTGAGAGAGAGAGAGAGAGAGAGAGAGAGAATGAGCGGGGGTAGGGGCAGAGGGAGAGGGAGAAGCAGACTCCTGGCTGAGCAGGGAGCCTGATGTGGGGCTCAATCCTAGGAACGTGGGATCATGACCTGAGCTGAAGGCAGGCACTTAACCCTTTGAGCCACTCAGGTGCCTCTCTAGATTGCTTTCTAGTCTCTTTGCAAATAGCATGAACCATGGAGTTTGGCCCAGCAGTATGACACAATACTGCTGTAGCAAAGGCCATCTTGTCTGTAGATAGTATGTTACATGTGTTCCATGAGCCTGACCAGAATGTAAGGGCTACCAGAGCTACCTGGGGCCCAGGCCTCCTTATTTTCCCCATCCTCGAACCTAGAAAGATACATGGCATGAATTCAGCAGTGGCTTGCCTTTGATAAACTAATTGAAACAGAAATTGAGCTGGTAGAAAAGAGTCCCCAACAGGCCATCTCCAAGAGGTTTAAAATGAAGAACAAGGGCTCTAAAGCCAGGCTGCTTTAATTTTGGGCCACGATAGAGCACTCACTATGACCTTGGATAACTTAATTAACTTCTCTGTGCCTCAGTTTCCCCATCTCTAAAAGGGAACTAATCTACTCATAAGATCTACCTCTTAGAGTTGTTGTAAGGATCAAATACAATAACATGGGTGAAGTTTTTAACACAGTACTTGGGACATCAGTAAATGTTACCTGTTACTATTATTAAACTGGAGACTTACTCTAAACTGCCACAGGCTATAGGCCTGATGCGATCACAAGATCTATCTTTCCTTCTCATTTTCCTTGGATTGGATCTAAGACAGCAGAATTGCTTTATTTGAAATTCCATGATGCTTTAGTATCCTTCCCCTTTTTAGTACTCATTACAGTGCCTGACACACACTAGGATTCAATAAATGTTTCGATAAAAAGAATAAGTGGATGAGTTGGTCTAAAAAGAACTATTTCTCTATTAGACATGACTACTGCCCCTGTGGAGTCAAAGAAGGCAAAGTGTCCACTTGAACAGGAAACAAATATAGACAAAACTCAAGGATGGAGAGAAAAACAGACACCCCTGGCATTTTGTCATTTAAATCATCATAGGATGCCATAAGTCTTTTTGTAAAATCTCTTAATTTCAGCCTTTGCTGGATCCCCATGTAACCTTCACTAATTCATTCAGTCATTAAAGTGACAATTCCTAATTATATACTACAGTGAATCAAGTCTAGAAAGGGACTCTGTGGCAAGAGGGGCATAAGTCAGCATGTGGCTTAGATGCTCCCTGCTTCTCGAATACATCGGCTCAGTTACCAGGTCTATGGCCATGTCATAAAGTACATGTCCTAAAGGTTGTGTGGTTCCTTCTTGAACTAATGTGTTTGTTCGGCTCTGAGAGAAAATATAAACATTTTTTAAGGGGCGCCCCTGGGTGGTTTTGTAAGTTAAGTATCTGGCTCTTGATTTCGGCTCACATCATGATCTCAGGGTTGTGATATTGAGTCCTGAGTCAAGCTCTACACTCAGCAGGGAATCTGCTTCAGATTCTCTCTCTCCCTCTCTCTCTCTGCCTCTCTCCCCACACACGTGTGCTCTCCAAAGCAATCAAATATTGTGTTCAATAAATGCATGGGAAGCCTAAAGGCAAATTTTACGTTGGAACCAGTTGTCTGGATGTCAGTATACTCAAAATTATCTCTGGTATCTTTTTTCTCCTATTTTCATCCCCTGGATGGTCTTGAGCATGAGTGGTTGTTTCTTCTGGGTTGTCTCCCGCTGGCTGCTACTCCCATCCTTGCCTGTTTAGACCCTCTTCCTATACTTTTCTTGTATCACTCTGAACATCTGAGAGGATTTTTGGTGTTATGGCCCCAGCAAATGATTCTTTAAGGGCCAACTGACCTACAGTAGAAGAAAGTTGTTCTCAGGCTGTCACAGGTCTTTGATTGCAGAGAGAGGTACACACACACATAGTAGTTTCCCTGAGAAATCTCAAAGGTACCCTTGGAGGATAAGTGGAGGTAGAACTGTGTTCTATATCAACATCTTTCAAGTATTTTCATTCTACAACTTCCCGTCATGTTTTTCTACTACAAAATTTTAGATTTTTCTCTTTTAGCTAAATGACTACACACTTGCTTTATATTATCTCTAAATTAATCAGAGCTCTTTTGATTAAAGGTGACATAACTCTAATCAAAGTAGCTTAAATAAAAAGGAGAATTTGTTGATTTCCATGGCCGAGAGGGATGGAGGAGATGCTAACTTGAGGTGTGCCTGAATCTGGGGACCCAAACAATATCCTCAGGGCTTCCTGTCTCTCAGGTCTGCTTTTCCTTCTGCTTCTCTTTGTTGATTTCATTTTCTTCTGCAGATTTATTTCTTCCCAGTAGATGTAATTTGGATGCCAACAGTTTGGGGTGGGGGGGCTGTCACATCCTCATAACCTATAATCCAGGGGACAGAAAGCTGCCTTCTATGAAATTCAATGATAAAATCTCAGAGTTACCTGCCTGTCTAAAATCAGGTAGCTAATTATAATAATCAACCAAGACTGGGTAAGTGACACTCCTGTCCATCTTCTCCCTCCCTTTAGAGCCAGAATATTGGAGAATTGTGAACTAAAGCCCCAACAGAACAACTCAGAGTCAGAAAACATTTAATTCTTCAAAGGAGGGAGGAGATGTTGGGCTGATTTACAGAACACGTTATAGAATATTGCAGGGAGAGGGTAAAACTTAATGACATAATGGAGCTTCAAACAAAATATAAGGGAGCTAGTAGGTCGTGTTAAGGTCATTCAAATTACTCAATATAAGGAAAATACCTTGTCTGTCTAAGGAACTGACTAGTCTTTCCTATTCAAACCTCTCATTATTGTTTTAAAACTCACTTTTATCTAAGATAAAAACCCTATTCCCCACATTGTCAACAGAGCATGAATTTTCTCATCACAACTTGGCATTGCTGATGAACCCAACTTTTCTCTATGTCATTTCTCTTAATGAAATGTCTGCCACAAAGTAAATGTTTAATGCGTATTCATTATATCCACCATTTTGACTTACGTTATTATTTACAAGAACAATCACATTAAATATTTATAATAGCCTTACATGTAATAACCTTATATTATTATAGCTCCTATTTTCACACGAGGAAACTGAAACTCATAGACTTTGTGACATTCTTAAATAATTGGTGGGGCTGATATTATCCAGGTTTGTCTGACTCCAAAGCTGAAGCTCTTGATCTCTATGTAATGAATTCAATTTCTGGTAGTTGGAAGAACAGAGGAGAAAATTGACTTTCTTGATCTAACTCCAATTCCAAATCCATAGCAGTAATTCATACCCATCGTGGCCTTTGGGCACCCGCTTCATCATGATTACAAAGCATTCATTATACAAGGACCCTTTATTTGATTTTTAAGACTATGGAGTCAAGGATGCTTCCTTGACAGCCAAATCCAATAACATGCAACAAAATTTCCCCACAGACATTTCTTGCTTAAATATAGATGCTATATCCTATTTAATTTGAAAAGCTGAAACAAGATTGGGCTCGTTTATAACTGTTCCATTTGACCTTTTATTGGTATGTTTTTGTTAATAATAATCTACTCCCGGGTTGTAGATAATTTTAGCTTAACTGAAGCTCCAGGTTGTCTCATTTCTGTCATTGCTGGTTGCCCATACTTGTTCACTTTCTACCACCTGCTAAGATGTTCATCTTCATTTTATATGTGTCACCAGCTTGAGAGCCTTGGAAGATGTAACCAAGGTTTCTAAAGAAAAAATAAATATCAAATTCTCTCTGGTTAAGGCAGTAATAGTGATTTTTCTTCCTCCACCCATTGACTCTCAAACCCTCTCTGGCTTGCATATGTATTTGGAAATGAATTAACATCTGCAAGAGAAGGCAGATTGTCTGCTTGAAAGTCCCCGATCAGATGTATACTTTCAATATCTTACAATTTTGCCAATTAGACTTCAGTAAGGTTGAAAAAACATCTTTGGATCAGAGTTCAAAGGGAGCTGAGAGTCTCTGTTTTGGGTCTCTTCCTTAGAACCCCATGTGTCTCCTCTCTCCTCTCCAGCTTGTTCCATCTCTTTCCCATTCCATCTCTTTCCCTGGCTCCCCTTATCTCTGTCATTTCTCAGCTTCCTGTCTAATGTATTAGGATGTCTCAGCACTAAGTGACAGCTGACATCTTAAAGACATTGGTCTCACATATCAAGGAATTCCTACATCAGTCAGCTCCAGGTTGGTTAATTCAGCAGCTTAAGTCACTCCTTTCTTTGTTCTGTGACCCTCAGCAGGTTGGCTTGGTGCTTAGGTGTGTCCTCCTGTTGTTGCAATTGGCTTTGAGTCCCAGGTATCACATTATACAAGCTGGCCAACAGAGATAGACACTTTTTTGTCTCACTCTCTTTTCCCCAGCAAAGAACACTGTCCCAGAAGTACCCCCTAGCCCTTACTTCCTACTAGCCAGAGCTGCATCCCAGCCCAAACCTTTCAGAGTGGAGTACTTTCATAGACTTAGACTAATCAGATGTATGCTCTGTAGCTGGGAAGAGGCCCCACATTGAATATCTAACCATATGGAGTGAGAAGACAGGCAAAAAAGTCTGGATTCTATTGCTAAAAAGAAATGAGGATTCAACAGGTAGTAACTGCCTTACTCTTGGGGAGACTCCCAGGTAGGGCTTATGGCCTTCACTATAACCAGCAGGGTAATGACTCCTACATATTTATCTTTAGCCTGGATTTCTTCTGAGAATCAGAGAGGAAACTCCAAATATCTGCTAAGGTATTCCATATACGTATAGAGATCTTTCTTTTGAATAGCCTCTATCCCTCCAGTTACATGCCACTTATAGATCCCACAAGCTCCTTCCAGGAAAATATCAAATATTTTTTAATTGGCTTCCTTCATTTCCAGAACTGTGTCTGGGCCATTGGAACCCTCATCAGAAGTTTGTTGAAGGAACAAACATCATCCAATGGATCCTGTTTTCTCGTGCGTGATAAGAACACCTTTCGGTGGCTATTATTTTTGTATTATGCCTTATTTGAGCAGAACTCCTCACTGAAAGAGCAGGGAGATACAGGAGGTCCTCACTTTGCTTGGCAGTGTGCATCTGTAAAAATGACCGGGCAAAATGATCTTAATAATCCGTGGGAAAGTTTATTGTTGTTCTGTGACCTCTAAAACTTTCTATCAAAACATTAGAAAGCTTTCTTATAGTCATTTATAAATGTATGAGGAAAGGGGAAAAATAGTAAAACTGCAATTTACTTAATGCAGTGTTATTTAAACCATTAGAAACATTGAGAATCAAAGTGTTTTATTTCCTATAAAGAAGTGATAAAGAGTCGTTTGAACCATGCCTGCCTTCTCATCACATCACTTATAACACCAAGCGAACATCCTCTCTGTGCTTTGGCGGATTGGCATGCTTCTCTCTAAGTTTGGATTAGCTTCCAATGTTTTTTTTTTCCTTTGCGACTTCAAGGTTGCGAAATAGCTCTGAGAGTTCCTTTCATGTGAAGTTTTGGAAGGTGCCAATTTCTCTGGGATATTTTCCTCCTTTTCCTCATTTATGTGGATAAGTCACCTTCTCTAAGTTCCTCTAACTGGCTGGCTGTAGTCTCCCAGTGGCGGCACTCAGCATTCCAGGGTCAGCTATCACCGCTCCATCTACATTCAGTTAGAAGAGTCCTTCTTCTTTTTGAAAATAGATATTTATTTATTTGTTTGTTTATTTTAGAGAGAGAGAGAGTGTGTGTGAGCAGGGGGAGAGAAAGAGGAAGAGAATCTCAAGCGGACTCCATGCTGAGTGTGAAGCTCCACATGGGGCTCAATCTCACAACCCTGAGATTATGACCTGAGCCGAAATCAAGAATCAGATGCTCATCTGACTGAGCCACCGAGGCACCACTGAATTTTGCTTATGATTTGAATTTTGTTTTTACTTTTTGCTTCCTTTCCTTCTTCTTTGTTGGCCATCCCCCTCTTTTGATTACCTATTTCTGTAAAATGTCCCATGAGTTTATCACCAAGAGGGACCAGGAGGCAGCACAATTCCAAGGTTTGCTGGCTGTTCACAAACTCACACACACACACACACACACACCCCGAATGACCAGTTACTGCCAGACTTTGAAAGATATGACTTGATTGGTCACTGACCATGAGGTGTGTCTGTTGTTTTCTAGGTGATCTGTGGACTAAAAGAGCCAGCAGCAAAGTTTCTACCTTATTCAATGACTCTTAATTACTCTACTGTAGTAACTGGAAATAATCTGTGTTGTTGGGGAATTGATGCCTATTGAACCAAACCACAGCAACTGAAATCTGTATACCAGGAAGAGTGAAGGCTGCCTATGTCGTAACTCAGGATACAGCCACTCAGTGGCCACTTGCTATGTGTTTCTTTTAACTCTATGCTTCTGAGACACCCCAGGGCAGACCCTGACCTCGAGGAGGCTGTGGAGTAGGCAAAGCACAGTTTCATCCAATGCACATTTCTAGATGATATGCCTGGTCTCTGGGTTTAGGAAAGGATCTACTGGTAGCCTTGAGTCTATGCAGCAGGCTTGGATGGAAACAGCTGTTAATTAGAGAGGTGACATATAGTATAGCACTGCTGAGAAGCAGGAATGTCATTAGCAAGTTTAATAAGCCGAATAACTGCCCATGTGTCAATCAAAGATGGTAAAGGGAACCAATATGTAGCCTACAGGTTTTCTTTTCTCTTTGTTTCTGGTCCTTTAGCAAAAATGAAAACTTAATCTCTTTTAGCACGTTGGCCTTTGGAACCTAATGTAATCCAATCTAATAAATGGAATGCTAAGAGATGGCCTAGAAGACTCTGGCACAGCCTTTGCTGTGTGGCCTTGCATAGAAATCTGAGCCTTAGTTTACCTACCCTGGGTCTGCCCCTTGCTTTCAAATCCTCTCCTTGCCACAGGCATGGTGCAGAGGTGAGCTCTACCCTAACCTACAAGGGGCTTGAAATAGTGAGAAAACTTTCTATCAGCTGACTTGGAGCAGATAGAAATGCCACCTATTTCTTTTAGGAAAAATAGTGTAGATACATTTTTGGTGTGTGTGTGTGTGTTGTATTTAATTACATGCTTTCTTTTATGTGGTGAAGAGAAATATTAGGTTATGGTAAGAGCACAGACTTTGCAATCAGAGCTGAGTTGCCACCTGGGTTAGCCTTGACCACTGACTGTACTCGAGACACTCTATGTCATCTCACTGAGAAGGAATTCAAGATGTGGTGACTGCTGTTCATCACAAGCCGATGTGTGGTCAAATAAGCTGGTGTGTGTATAACATTTCACACAATCCCTGGGACATTGAATGAAATCAAAATGCTATTTTCAAGGATGTCTCGGTGGCTCAGTTGGTTAAGCATCTGCTTTCTGTTCAGGTCATGATATGAGGGTCCTGGGATGGAGCCCCACATTGGGCTCCCTGCTCAGTAGGGAGTCTGCTTGTCTCTCTCCCTCTGACCCCCGCCCCCACTCATGTACTCTCTCTTGCTCACTCTGCTCTGTCAAATAAATAAAAAATCTTTTTAAAAATGCTATTTTCATAATCTCTCTATTCTTTCTACTGTAGCTTCTAGTGCCCAGAGAGAAAACTATTGTTAAGTTTTAACAATTAATCAATCCTAAGTATTTGGTATAGTTAGATTTCTGCTCTAAGTATTCAATTACTTTTCATTTTGTGTGTATGGTTTTGATCTTGTTTCTTTTTTTGATGTGACTTAATATTAGAAACCTGCTCAAATTGTTTGCAGATATGTTTGCAGATATATACATGGGGATACAAAAAATGAATGAATAAATAGTAATATTTCCATTTGAGTCCCAGTGATGTACAAATCATTCTTCCTTCTTTCATCTGGTCTGGTAACATGTTGTGATATACAGAAACATTCTTCAGCTCCTGGAAAGCTTCACCTCTGAAATAATTCAGTCTTTTTCTGCAGGTATTTTGTTGCTGCCATACAGTTGGCACAGAGTCAAAGATTTTGACCATGATATTTTACTTGCCAACTCCTCATAGACAGCCTAGAACAAGTACCGGTGTATTTTGGAAAGGCAAAAAGAATGCTTTGTGTTTTAAAAACCCATCTCATTTGTTCCTCTTGGATATTCAAAAAGACTACCTTTCCTTTGTAATTAGTTAGGCTGGGGTCATGACTGGGTTCAGGTAAATAAGATGTCAGTCGAAGTGATGGCCTGACTATGAAACCTTTCAGAAAATTGATGACACTATGTTACCATTATCTGGTGACTTCTAAGGCCATGTTTTTCAAATGGAGAATGATAATATGAAGGGGTACTGGTTACTGTTTGGAGGAAAATCACCATGGAGAACCACCTGGACCTGCATCAAATCATGATATCAACATATAACCATTCTCTGTTGGGTTAAGCTTCTGAGATATCAGGACTTATTTGTTACCAAAGCATAGCCTACTGTATGCTAAGTAAAATACTTCCTTATCTAATTCATGGGACTTTTCTGTTGATAAAATGATACTGTCTTCATACTGTATTTTGTAAAGTGTATATGAAAGAAAGATGTTAATGTAGCATGTTGTTATTTGGGGAAAATACATAGGTTTGGAAGGTGAGAGACCATGCTCTTGAAAGAATGTCAGATCCTTGCATCTCTCTTGTCTGTAGCCCTGTAATCTATAAAGTAACAGTCCTCATCCTTGTCACAACTGTTTCTCAGGGTTGTTACAAGATGCAAATGAAATCATGAATGTGTAAGAACTTGGTAAACTGTAAAGTCCTGTCAAGTAGAAGGCACTGTAATTATTTCTCTGGAGCTTTGAGCCTCTCTCAGGAATACCCTTTCACATGTTTTCTAGAATGTCAGTGCAGAGATTTGTTCACAAAATCATGAGCCCAAACTTCCTGAATGTAATCTGAAACACTTGGCTGGCAGGCATTTTCTGCCTCAAATATCTACTTGAAGCTGCAAATAGAAGTGGCTAGGATTTTAACCACAGAATGTCTGAAGGGGAAATACAAGAACCTTGCTCAGAATTTTAATCTCTCCTGAAGAGCAGAGTGGAGACGTAAGAAAGAGAGTGTGGGGATGAAGTCTGGTATTGGAGAGGGAGAAAGATCAAAGTTTCCTCTGGGAGGGACAGGGAATGGTCATGGATATGTGCTAAGCCTCCTACAGGACAGTTTCAATGAAGCATGTGGAAACAAAGCAGATGATTTACAGATGTTAACTTCAGGGCCAAGGTTGACCAACAGTCTCCTGAATACAACTTTCCCCTGTGGGGGCTCTGCTCCAAGTACAGCTAGGCCCTCTGAACCTCAGCGTTCAGCTTCCTAGCTCTTGCTATAGGCCAGGCACCCTGCTAAGTGCTTCACAAATATTAGCTCATTTATTAGTCATGAATAATCCTAGGAAATAGGTACTACTATTATCTTCACTTGAGAAATGGGGAAAGTGAGGCCAGAACAGTTAAACTCTAAGACACAGAAACCATAAGTGGCAGAGCCAGGATTCCAACCCAGGCAGCATGCTCTAAACAATAAATACACTATGCCACCTCATCTAGAAATGGAGTAGAACATGTTTGTGTACCTTGAAGTTTCAATGACTTTCAACATCCTGGAATTCTTGGACTTAAATTCATCAGATGAGAGTCCATGAAAAACAAATCAAACAAGAAAGTCACTTCCTGACGGGTTCAGGTTGTGCAGATATGTGGCTGTATCTTGCAGAAGTAAAATGCAAATCCTCTGCTTGCTACTGGAATTAGCAATTCCTTGCTACTGGAAACAGAGCATCACTCATTGAGGTTCCCAAGTGATTATTAGATAGCTCCACTGGAGAGCCCCCAGTGCCCACTGCACGGAAAGCCAGACCCAAGTGAGCTCATTACCTATCACTTGGTTGTTGGCCAAAAGAAATAAATAAGAAGAAAACCCTCCTGGGGTTATGCTTTCAGTCTGGGGTACTAAGAGTCATTAGCATAGCTTCATAAAAATGTGTGTCTGAGGCATGTGTTTATTGCTCATCACAATGCTTATACGCACTCATTAATTACCAGTTGCCTTTAGGCATTTATTTGAAGACAGTCAAGTACTATGTAATCAAGTAGAGCTAACAAATTACTTTTGTGGAGAATCTGGAAAAAAGGAAAATGTGAGATTAGCAATTAGTATGTGTCTCCTACTTTCCTTGCTGCTTGGTTGCTTACCTTATAATGTATTAAGCATCACACAACTGGGTCTCTGTGAGTCCTTCTCTAGACTTGGTGTTTCTATTTCCCAAATGAATGCTTTTCTACCATATTTCCTCCCTACTACTAAGTGTTCTTTAAAGCATAACCCAAACCACCTGCATCCAGTTTATCTGGGGGTATTTTATTAATGTTGGAGTGTCTAGCTCTAGCACTGACCACTAAATCAGAATTTGCACTAGTGAGGTCTGGGGGAGCTGATTGTGTAAACTGGTTTATACTCATTAACTCAAAGCTACTTTCAGTCTCAGAAATGTTTCTGCTTTGCTAACAAACTATATGGACACATTAGGTCTGCATTTTAACATATGCCCCAGGTGATTTTTATGCTTATTAAAGTTTGAGAACTATTACTATACATGTGGTAGAGGGATTGGATTGGATATGATTGTTAGTAAATGTGATGGGAAAAAACCACTCAAGTATCATTTATAAAAATCATATTCGGGATCCCTGGGTGGCGCAGTGGTTTGGCGCCTGCCTTTGGCCCAGGGCGCGATCCTGGAGACCCGGGATCGAATCCCACGTCGGGCTTCCGGTGCATGGAGCCTGCTTCTCCGTCTGCCTGTGTCTCTGTCTCTCTCTCTCTCTCTGTGACTATCATAAATAAATAAAAATTAAAAAAAATCATATTCTTATAAATATCATTTATCTAAGATAGAAAAAAAGATTTTGCTAGGAGAAAAACATGCAAAATATACTATGTAAAATTTTAATTATGAGACTAACTTCTCTGACTGGCCTCAACCAAGACAGGAAATCTAGAACATCAAGTAAAAGAACACAGTTGCATTCATCCCTGCATAGAAATTCTATGAAGGCAGGTATGGACTACACACAAACTGATGAGTCCTTCTGAACTGGCCCCTGAGAAGTGGTCACCGTGGGAAGATATCCTAACATTGTCCAAATGGCTGAGAAACTTTGCGAGCAGAAGTCACAAATTGGCAGTCCCTGGCCCATAGCCACCCACAGCTGTGTTCTGTTCTGTGCACAGCAATTTACTCATTTTGTGTCGTTTTCAAACACTTAAAAATCCAGAGATGTCATATTCAAAGAATTATTTCTAACTTTTTGTGAACTATCAGAGGAATTGGCAAATATGGACTTTGTTCCCATATGGCAGGAGTTGACTAGCTGAGTAGCAGTCCCCCTCTTTAGATGGAGCCAAGGTTTTGCTTCACTAGAGTCTCCAGCTAGCCTGCTTCCTTCATTGTCATTGCCTGTCAAGCCTTATGGCTGGGATGTTGCTGCCCCTGCTCTGTGACCTGGTCATTCTCATTCTTGGCCGCATATTAGAATTATCTTGGAAGCTAAAAAAAAAAAAAAAAAAAAAGGAGAAGGAAGAAGAGAGAAGGGAAAAAGAAGAAGAGTAAGAAGGAGAAGAAAACAAAGCAAAACAACAAAAAAAAGAAAGACTAGACTTACTACAGATGATTGCTACAGGACCTCAGGGGCTCGGGCATTTGCATTTTTTAATCTCCCCAGGTGATTCTATGCCAGTAGAGGGTTGAGAACCACTGGTTCACCCTGAGAACTTTCTAGAAGCTGACTCAAGAGAGAATCCCAGCATGTCCTCAGGTATTGAGGGCTCATCTGTGACTACTTTGTTTAATGTACCTGGTACATTATTTAATTCAATTTGCCAACATATAGTTAGTACATCATTAGTTTCAGATGTAGTTTTCAGTGATTCATCAGTTGTGTATAACACCCAGTGCTCATCACATCATGTGACTTCCTTAATACCCCATCCCCTGACCTACCTCCCCTTCAGGCAACCCTCAGTTTGTTTCCCAGAGTTAAGTCTCTCATGCTTTGTCTCCCTTTCTGATTTTTCCCCATTCAGTACCTGGTACATTTGACCTTGAGGTGTTACCCTCAGAAATTTTGTTTAAGTCGAGGGAGGTTTGTGCCAAGGTTTGCATTTTTCCCAGGGGTTTTGATGCAGATGGTCCATAGCCTGAGTAGGATATTTGCTCAGAACTCTCCTTCCCCTTCCCCTGACAGGTTGGTACTAAGGATAAGCTCAGGAAAATCAGCCATCTCGTGTCATAAACAAGGAGAACTGGGTTGCCTGAGAGAGCTGACTAGGCATTATTTCTGGAAACTTGTGTGGCATTTTAAGTGAATTCTGTTCATGGCTTGTACCCTGTTCTTTCAACCTGAATAGCTGATCTCTGAGAGATGAGCTGTTGACATCTTAGCTTGAAATGTAAGTGCCAGGAACACTTCTTGATCAGAGCTAATTCTCCCCTTTTCTGCCTACTTGGTGCCATTTGGACTTTCAGAAAATCTGTTCCCCTATGATGAAATGGTACAAATGGAAACTCATCAGAGGAAAGGCCACTTGTGTTTTTCCTGACTCTGATTCAACTCACTCCATCTCACCATTGTGGAAGTGGCCAAAGACCTGATGAAGACTCTTCACTCCACAGTTTCTTTCAGTCTATAAAAGGAAGAAAAATAGGAAAATACAGGAGAAATTCTTTGTGATATTGGATTAAGTAAAGTTGTCCTGGATAAACCACCAAAAGAGTAATTTATAAAAGAAAATAAATAATAATTTGGACTTTGTGACAGGAATTTCTGCTCTTTAACACACTAAAGATGACATGGAGAAACGATTTGCAAATCCCATACTTGACTAAGCCTTATATCTGGCATGTATAATGAATTCTAGAATATTCTAATTTCAAGAAGTAACACACTCATTTTAAAAAATAGGCATAAAGGGGGGCACCTGGCTGGCTCAGTCAGTAGAGCATGTGACTCTTGATCTTGGGGTTGTAAGTTCAAGCCCCACATTGGGTGAGGAGATTACTTAAAAAATAAAACCTTTGTGCCAGTACCACACTGTCTTGATGACCACAGCTTTGTAGTACAACCTGAAATCTGGCATTGTGATGCCCCCAGCTATGGTTTTCTTTTTTAAAATTCCCCTGGCTATTCGGGGTCTTTTCTGATTCCACACAAACCTTAAAATCATTTGTTCTAACTCTCTAAAGAAAGTCCATAGTATTTTGATAGGAATTGCATTAAATGTGTAAATTGCCCTGGGTAACATTGACATTTTCACAATATTAATTCTGCCAATCCATGAGCATGGAATATTTTTCCATCTCTTTGTGTTTTCCTCAGTTTCTTTCAGAAATGTTCTATAGTTTTTAGGGTATAGACATCCACATGCAGAAGAATGAAACTAGACCACTCTCTTTCACCATACACAAAGATAAACTCAAAATGGATGAAGGATCTCAATGTGAGACAAGATTCCATCAAAATCCTAGAGGAGAACACAGGCAACACCCTTTTTGAACTTGGCCACTGTAACTCCTTACAAGATACATCCATGAAGGCAAGAGAAACAAAAGCAAATATGAACTACTGGGACTTACTCAAGATAAAAATCTTCTGCACAGCAAAAGAAACAGTCACCAAAACTAAAAGACAACCTACAGAATGGGAGAAGATAGTGGCAAATGACGTATCAGATAAAGGGCTAGTTTCCAAGATCTATAAAGAACTTATTAAACTCAACACCAAAGAAACAAACAATCCAATCATGAAATGGGCAAAAGACATGAACAGAAATCTCACAGAGGAAGACATGGACATGGCCAACACGCACATGAGAAAATGCTCTGCATCACTTGCCATCAGGGAAATACAAATTAAAACCACAATGAGATACCACCTCACACCAGTGAGAATGGGGAAAATTAACAAGGCGGGAAACAACAAATGTTGGAGAGGATGCGGAGAAAAGGGAACCCTCTTGCACAATCCCACTGTTGGTGGGATTGTGAACTGGTGCAGCCACTCTGGGAAACTGTGTGGAGGTTCCTCAAAGAGTTAAAAATAGACCTGCCCTACGACCCAACAATTGCACTGCTGGGGATTTACCCCAAAGATACAGATGCAATGAAACGCCGGGACACCTGCACCCTGATGTTTCTGGCAGCAATGTCCACAATAGCCAAACTGTGGAAGGAGCCTCAGTGTCCATCGAAAGATGAATGGATAAAGAAGATGTGGTCTATGTATACAATGGAATATTACTCAGCCATTAGAAATGACAAATACCCACCATTTGCTTCGACGTGGATGGAACTGGAGGGTATTATGCTGAGTGAAATAAGTCAATTGGAGAAGGACAAACATATGGTCTCATTTATTTGGGGAATATAAATAATAGTGAAAGGGAATAGAGGGGAAGGGAGGAGAAATGAGTAGGAAATATCAGAAAGGGAGACAGAACATGGAAGACTCCTAACTCTGGGAAACGAACTAGGGGTGGTGGAAGGGGAGGAGGGCGGGGGGTGGGGGTGACTGGGTGGCGGGCACTGAGGGAGGCACTTGACGGGATGACCACTGGGTGTTATTCTGTATGTTGACAAATTGAACACCAATAAAAAATAAATTTATTATTAAAAAATAAAAAAATAAAGCTTTCAAAAAATAAGCAAAAAATTTGAATAGACACTTCACCTTAGAGGATAACAGGTTGGAAAATAAGCATGTAAAAGGATTTTCAATATCTGTAGTCATTTGTGAAATGCAAATTGCAACTACTTCTAGATAGCACTACATGTTTGTTAGATTGTCCAAAATTGAAAACGCTGAACACATCAGATGTCAGTGAGGATGTAGAGAAACAGAAACTCTCATACATTGCTGATGGGAATTAAGATGGTACAACCACTTTGGGAAACAGGAGTGTAATTTTTCAAAACATTAATCCTATACCACAAGAATGCAACCATTCTGCTTCTAGATATTTAACCCAAGAGTAATGAAAGTGTATGTCCATCTAAAGACTTGTACCTGAATGCTCAGAGCAACTTTACTTGTAATGGCCTCAAACTGGAAACAATCCAAATGTCTATCAACAGGTTAACAGGAAAACAAACTATGTCATTTATATATAGTGGAGTACTACTCAGTAATCAATATGAATGAACTATGGATACATGTATGGATGAATTTCAAGATAATTACACTATGTGAAAGAAGCCAGACAAAAAAGTACATACTATATGGTTACATTTCTATAAAATCCTAAAAAAAAAAAAATCAAGCTGTGAAAGAAAGTAGATCAGTGGTTGCCAGGGAAAAGGCTGGAAGAGAGAAGGAATAAGAAGAAGGGATTATGAAGAGATAGAAGTGAACTTTTGAGTGAATATATTCATCATTTAATTGTATACATGGCTTCCTGGGTATATACCTACATCAAACCTTATCAAATATTATACTTTAAATATATGCAGCCTATTGTCCACAGTCATTCCTACATAAAACTGTTTGAAAAGGAAAAGTGAACACAAACAAAAAGTTAGTTCTGTGATTTTTATTGTTTTTGTTAAGATTTTTTTCCTTATAGATTTTCTTTTTCTTAAGATTTTTTTTGTTGTTGTTATAAGTGATAGAGAATTGAATGCAAACCAGCTTAGGTGAATCTGAGTCCTTTAGAAGATGTTTGTCTCATTAGAAGGAATAAAAGTGAAATTAAGGAAGCTAGAACTCAGAAAATGTTATATTTAACTCTTCTCCATCTGGCTCAATCAGAAATAAATGGGTTCACTTGCACATTTATTTTCTAAAAAAGTGTTTTTTCTACTCAAAGCTCAGAGGCAGAAAGAGCACAAGATCTTGGCTGGGTATCAGATGCTATTTCCTCCAGAAGAAGGGCAGGACTGCAAAGCTTGAAAGAATGTCTTTTTCTTGCTTTCATTAAGGTCTTTGGATAAGCCTTTTCTTTGCTCTTTCTTTTGCAAAGGGAAAGGTGTAGGTCAACTTCTTAGAAGGCAGGCCACACTAAAGAGATGGAAGTCATAAGGAAGCTAGAGGCTCTGTGAGGACAAAAATGTGTCCATGGCTCTGGGTACCAGATTGTGCTGGAAAGATGCCATGCCCTTTACATCCATCAGTGTCTCATTTGAAAGGAACCCTCAATTTTGGTCATTAAAGATAAAGGACTGTGTGATGGTAATGTGAATGTCCAGACAGCCCATGATGTGGGTGAGCAAGAGAATGCTGACTGCAAAGGAGATGAGTTTTCAACTGTGTTGTTCCATACGAAACTGATGTTATGAAATCCATTCCATTGATAAGAAAGATGAAATACCTGGAGAACTTACAACTTTAAAAAAAAATAAAAGTTAAACTTTTAGTTATACCCTTCCTTCTGCCAGGAATAGTTATTATAATTTTGATCATTATCCCCACTGTATCCCAGAAGGGATACTGAAAGCAGCACCTATTATCATTCTAGAGAAGTTAATCCACCACAGCTTCTAGAAAAGTTAGCCCTCCAGACTGCATGACCTTGCATGTCTATGTTATTTCCTGTTATGTCCTTAAAGTAAACCCTTCATTGAGTTGGTCTGAGTGGGCTCCTGTCAGAATCTATTGATCCCCATTGATCAATATTATAGGGCTATAAGTACCTTAGAGTATATAAAAGCACTTTTTTTAAGGTTTTGTTTATTTATTCATATGAGAGAGAGAGAGAGAGAGAGAGAGAGAGAGGCAGAGACACAGGCAGAGGGAGAAGCAGGCTCCATGCAGGGAGCCCGACATGGGATTTGATTCCAGGTCTCCAGGATCACGCCCTGGGCTGAAGGTGGTGCTAAACTGCTGAGCCACCCGGGCTGCCCCTAGAAGCACTTTTATAAGCATTTAATTTATTCTTCACTATAAATGAGATAGGAATTCTTATTTTATTTTGCAGAAAGAGACTAGGGAAAAAATTCAGAAAGGGGAAATAAATGGTCCAGGGTCACACAGGTCATCTGTGGTGGATTTGGAATTCAATCCTAGGTGCTTTGAGAGGATAATGCCATTTCCACCACAGCTAATCATTTTCCCTTGGTTCAGTTACAATATAGGTTTGGCTACATGTTATAAAGGTAAAAAAATAAGTGACTTAAACAATATTTTTCCATGATGTAGTTCTTGAGTAGATAGTTCAGTGCTGCTGTAATGATTTTGCTTCCTGCGGTTATGCAGAGACCCAGGCTCTTCTGTCCCATTGCTCTACCACTCTCAGGATATTGCCCTTGCATCCTGTTCTAAGATGGCTTACCTCCATGACCATGGAAGTAAGCAAGCAGGATCAAAAAAATGGATGCAAGGAAGGGGCCTACCTCCTCCTTTTAAGGATGCCTTAGAAATTATCATATGACTTCTCATCACATTCCACTGGCCATTATCTAACACACCTAACAGCAAGGGAGGCTGGAAAATATAATCTTTTTTCTCAGGAGCTACATCCTCAGCTGGTAATTGGGCTACTATTGCTGTGGAGGAGACTCAGGAGATAATAGATTTGGGGTGACAGCTACACATCCCTACCTATGTACGTGTTTCCTCAAAATCCAAGTTGTTCTCTCTCTCCATTTGAAGAAGGAAAGGATCGTGCAAATTTGCACTAAGACGCAAATGACTGGCGATAGATGCTGCCTGGGAGAGGATCCTGTAGACAGAGAATACAGAAGAACAAAAGGGAGGGTAGAGCCCTGAACCCTAGAAGACATCACCGGGGGAATTCCCATGGGAAATTCATACAGAAAAGGAAGCCGGAGGAACGAAAGACAAGGTGTGCTAGTTTTGCAGTTTTGCAAATGCCAGTTCCGTTCCTCAAGTTCTTTCTGTTCTCTGATTTCAAGGATCAATGTGGGTACAATAGTAATATGTCAATTAAATCAGTCTCTATCTTTTCCACTAGGAGCGAATTAAATTTACACACCAGATGCTGGGCGCTCCAGACTGGTGAGTTAAAATGCAGGCTAGCTTAGCCTCCATGGATTTAGTTTCCTCTCGTTCGTCTTCTTTAATGAGTGAAACCCAAAGGAACCCCAGAATCCTCATGGCTGCTATAGCAACAGTTTTAGTATTAGAGGTTTCAACCTGAAAGGTAGGGATAGCATTGCTAAATTTCAGCCCCTAAGTGTCACCTCCTTTTTTGGGTCAAGCTGAAGGCTGAGGCCTCAATATCCTCCAGATTCCATGCTAGGAATTTCCTCCCAGGTGGAAGATGTTTGATGATATCACTCATCACCTTGATGATTGGTAAGAGCCCCAGACACCAGGCAGGTGAGCCCATCTTCATGGCCCGAAAACTCAGTCTGAGAGAGAGGAATTTCACAATCATTTCTAGAAGAGCTAAGACTAGTTCCTATCACTTTTCTCCCTCTCCCATCATGCTTTCTGCCACACCAGTAGCTTTTATCCTTCCAGGCTTCACTTTATTAGGAATGCTCTTTCTAAAATTTATAGGAGTGGCCCCAGAAGAACCAGCAAGGATCTATACCACCCCACTCTTAGACTTACTCTACTCAAAAACAAGGACTCCGATAACTCCAGCCCACCCACCCACACCACTCTGTGGCTGTGGAGAAGTGCTGATGTTTGGATTTCCTACATTGAAAGCTGGCCCCAGGAAGGGCCCAAAACCAGCTGCCAGCATTAAGAAACCCTGTGGCCACTGATCTCTTCCTTGCCCCTGAGGCTGTCATAAGTCGGCTTGCTCACATACTTCGTGAGCCAGTATGCTTCCCCAAGTCAGAAGCCCAGGAGCAGATTTGGGCTAATTGATTAGCTTGGGGAAGCCCTTGTGTTGATTTTTACAACCTCCAGAAATAAATACCATATGAATTTAACATGATTAATGTGGATGCAAATGCCAAAGAAAGTAATAAAGATTTGACACTTATTAAAAAGTGTTGCCAGAAAAGTATGAATGATTATTTTAATATAAGCACCGTGTGGTACATATCCCTCTGCTTTTCTTTAATTTCCCCACAGATAGGCTGCTGTGAGTGCCATACCCTTGTGAAGCAAATGAGAAATTGTATTTGGAATTAAATTTTAAAAAGAAATTGCAATTGTTTTAATTATAAGTCACCCAGTGTGGGTCCTGAGCTAGACAGGCTCTCAGGCGCTGATGAATAAGGGTGCCAGCAATACCATGGGATTGATATCTGAAGCATGGAACTTGGCTTTACAGCCAAGGTATTCATGCCTGTTCTTGACTCCCATGGGGAAAAGTATATTCATTAATAATTATTATTAAATGGGAAAGCAGGTTGAGAGCCTTTTTCATTGTAGCATCCACAGCCCTTGTAGCTATGTAAATCCTATTAAACCTAATGGGGTTCTTCTGATTAAAGCTCCAAGGTTAAATCCAGAAGATACTCTCTAGTGCATATGTTGAGGGAGTCCCTGAGGTCTACCGGGTAAATAATCTATATATTAAATAGTCCTTTAGTTGCAGCTCTTCTGATTAAAGCTCCATGCTTAAATTCAGAAGATGCTCTCTAGTGCATGTGTTGGGGGGGGGGTGTCCCTGAGGTCTACTGGGTAAATAATCTATATGTTAAATAGCCCTTAAGTTATCATATGTACTATGATACTCCTCCAGCATATGTACTAAATCCCCAATAGGTACTAGGAATTCCAAACTAACTGGTAACCCTTTGTACTTCAGCATAGTCGAAATAACACACTTAGGTTTCCCATCTTTTACTAGCAGACATTTGGTTTATTTCCACATCTTAACTATAGTGAATAATGCTGCAATAAACATGGGCATGCATATCTCTTTGAGAGATATCTCTTTGAGAAATTGATTTTTTTCCTTTGGATATAAACCCAGAAGCGACATTGGTAAATCCTATTACATAAATAAGTTCTGAGGATATTAGGTACATCATGGTGACTATAGTTCATAGTGATGTATATTATATTATAGTATATACTACATTGTAGTATAATGTAGTAAGTGTACCACAAAATTGTTTGTTCCTTATCTGCAATTCATATTTAACTGTGCATCCTGTATTTTATCTGGCAATTAGACAGGCTGGGGTGTTCATTCCTGTTCCTGCTGAAGCCTGGCCAGGGTTTTATAATGACCATGTTCCTTTGACAGCAGCTCTTATTAAGAGTCTTCTTCTATGGCTCCAGTTTTCACTGGGCTGGAAACTCAGTTGCCTCCATTGTAAGCCTCCCCACTATTGTCAATACCTAAGAGCTTCACCCTACCTTGCTGGAAATAATGCCTTACAAAAGTTCACTTTAATAAAATCCTTTGGGATAGGCCATCTGCTTCCTGTCTGATATAAGTGCCACCCCTCTTAGAGGTCTTTTTGAGGCCCCTGCTATGTCAGGGCAGGGCTCTCCTAGCTTGGAGCTCCACACTGTGTCATTCTCCATGACAGCAGGCCAAGTGAGTCAGTCCAGTGGTCAATCACTAGCACATCAAAATTTACTGTGAAGATTGGAATTAGAATATAATACAGATGGAAATGATTGACAGGATTTTCTAGGCTACATCTTGAATGGATTTCTAAAGCATAATACATACTAGTGTCTGGATGTGTCTGTGGATGTGTGTACAAACACATACACACGCATGCACATATATACATGCATACATATATAATACATATTCTTAAAAAAAAGAATCTTAAAAAAACCCCTATTCTTCCTCTGTGATAATCTGCCAAATCTACGATGAAGGAATAGTGAAGCAAATCAAGGAAGCTGCATATAATCCCCTGAGGGAGGAGGGGCCGAGTTTCCATCAGCTCATGATGCTCAGGCCAATTTCAAGAACCTCTGAGGTGATTTATGTCATCTATTGGGTGATCAGTAGTCTTTGCCATGTCTCTTGATTTATAATTTCAGCATGTATTTGTGAGATGCAGTTCTTTGTGTTTTTAATAAAATAAAAAGCATTTGATTTCTTCAATTTGTCATTTTTTGTTTAATCATAAAATTTTAGATTTGCACATAAATCAAAGATAATTTCCGTAATACTGTGCAGCGATTCATTTGCACGATCATTTTTTGATGTCTACTTTGATCTAAGCATGAATTATATCTCATGAGGCCCATTGGTATCCCATCAACAATGCATTATAACATAAAGCATGTCCTTGAGGAAATAGATCAGGAAAATGCTGATTAGTGCTTTCTCAATGCCAGTGCCTGAATGATCTTCGAGCCACAAGCTCTGATCAAGGTCCCTCATCCCCATTGTGTGTCCCCACTTCCTCCTTCTGAGGTTGGCAGGATTGCATCAGGAGATGGAGATACCTCCTTTTCTGCCCTTCTCAGTTGCTCCACCCCTTACCCTCAAAGGCTCTTTCTTCAAACCTCACTCTCAGTTTTATTACTTCTTTATTTCCTTCCAGGGACATCTCTGTCATCGTTACCTGGGCTCATGTCCTTTGGGTACAGGTACTCAGTAATTTTGAGTCTTTAAAGAAATTAGGAGCTACTCCTCCCTAAAAAAATATCAATAACCATGGTATTGGAGATCCTGATTTTGCAGTAAGAGTTCTTGACTCAGAAGGAGTTGAGAGACCTGGATAGCACCCTACCTTACTTTTTCCTAAGTGTTGATTTCAGGCAAATGTAACTGTCCTAGTGCTCAACCTGCTTATGTGAAATGGACATAATAATACCTACCTGGCTAACCCACAGGACTCTGGCTGGGCCCAAGAAACTGGTAGACTTGAAGGTTCATTGAAGTGTTAAGAAGCTGATGTAAGTCCACTCTAAGGTTCCTGTAAATAGATCCCCTTGACTAAAATGAACAGCAATTCAGGAAAACAACCAATTTTTTTTTTCTCATGGAACAAGTCATGGATTGACTGCTGGTTGTTTTGGCCTTGTGTGAAGGAATTAAATTTTCTTTTATTTAACAAATCTGAATCAAGTTCACATCTTGTGCCAGGCACAGTGGCAGTAGGAATAAAGTGAGAACTTAGTTACAAACCCTGCCATTTAAGAGCTCACAACTTAGTTTGGAAGCTATTATCTAGGACATAATATAGTAAAAACAATCAACATGTCTGCAAAGCGCTCTGGGAGTATGAATGACAGAACAATACAATCTTCCCGGAAACCAGAATAATGAAGGAAGGTTTTGTACTAGACTTTTATTTTTTTTTAATTTTATTTATTTATTCATGAGAGACACACACACACACACAGAAAGAGAGAGAGAGAGAGAGAGAGAGAGAGAGAGAGAGAGAGAGGCAGAGACACAAGCAGAGGGAGAAGCAGGCTCCATGCAGGGAGCCCGACGTGGGACTCCATCCCAGGTCTCCAGGATCACGCCCTGGACTGAAGGCAGCGCTAAACCGCTGAGCCTCCCGGGCTGCCCTAGACTTTTATTTGTTTACTCATTTATTCACTGAACAAATCTCTTTTGAACCTTGGCTATTTTCAGGCTCTGTGCAGGTCAGATGTTTCTGTTCTCAGCAGCTTATAGGGTAATGCATTAACTGAGCATCTTACAATAATACAATTATAAACTATAGTAAGTATAGTAAGTGGTAGTACAGGATAGTTTCGCAAGAGTCCAGTTAGCATGGTGGTCCAGGGATGGAAACTGACCTAGCACAGTGGTTCAAAGTCTTCCTCTAGGAAATAACACCCAGGCTGGCATCTTAAGGATGGATAGGAGTGAGACAATGGGATGAGCAGAAGAAGGGACAGTGTGTGCAAAGGTACCGAGGAATGACAGAGTAGGGTTTGCTAGAAGAACTAAAAGATACTTTGCTGTACAGGAGGAAAAGCCTCACAAAGGTGTCCTAATCTTTCTGAATCTGGATTCATCTTATTTTCTGTCTTGTTCTATCATTTTCTCCGGTTACCAGCGAGGGCATCAGTGTCCACCATTTTTTAGACATCTTGCACTCTTTTAGTTATGCTTCCTTTCCTCGGATGTTTACGGAGTTCTTTTATTGCACATGTATATTGAGTCATTTCACAGAAAATTGGAGACAAACAGGCAAGATTGGAAAGACCAGGAGCTCACGAGCAGGACTTCAGAGACATTTTCTCAAGCTACCACGAATGTGACTCAGTTCACGATTTGATTTCTGTTTCTGGTTTATAGTTCTAAGTAGACAGACTTTAAGTGGGCTTCCTTGGGTGAGCTATCTGTCCCTGGATCAGTCTCCATGGCAGGGGGTAGCAACACATATAGAGAGTGTCTACCACAGGCAGGTGGTGATCTGAGTGCTTTTGACATGCATCTCATTTAATCCTCAAAGTAGCTCCAACGTAGGTATTAATGTAATCTCCATTTCACACAGGAGAGAGTAAGACAAAGTCAGATGAGACACTTACCAAGGTCACAGCTAGTAAGGAGAGCCTGGCTTTGAATTCCAGGAGTCTGATTATAGACACTGTACTCTTAATCATTGTTCTGTGCAGGGACCATTCCATTATAGACATAGCCATGGTTCCTTTCCTTGTGTTTTCAAGCAGTTTTCAGAAAAGGAGGACTCGTTATGAGCCAAGAAGATACCTCCAAGCTTGTTGACCATAGTTATTCAGTTCAAGTTTAAAATTCCTCTTTTCTTCTTAAGACCCCAGCTATCAAGGCCACAGTTGAAAATAAAGTACAAAATTCTAGCCAAGTCAGGTGTCTGCACAGAAAGCACACACAGAAATACACAGCAAGCGTGGCAGGCAGACTTTCCTGATGAGATGCAGGTCATTCTCTCACCAGCGGAGATGTAGAAGTACAGCCAAAGGTGGGCTGTAATCTCAGATGCTTCTTGTTCAACTCCATTCTGTAATATCCTCCAGCATTTGTGTTCAGCTTTTACCATATCTGAATATAGTGCTGTCTCACCAACTCCCTTTATGTCTTCCTGAAAGGAACTTTCTTCCTTTTGTCTTTAAATCAGAGCACGGAGAATTCATTAACTTATTAGTTGGGAAGATTTGAGGAGGTCCTTCGGGGATAATAACATTTCTATTTATTTTTTTCTGTCAGAGAATGACAAGGATGAAAAAACAATTGACTGCAATAAAAGAAGTTTTAAGAGTTTGGTGGAGCTTCCTTAGTCACAAACCTTTTTTTTTTTTTCTTAGACAATCTTAAGCAGAGGAGTTGGTGAATGGATCCCACTGCCTAGCTCAGGAAGTATGTCAACTACTCCTTTTCCTTTGGAAATTCACAGAGTCTTTAAAAGGACCTTGGAGGGTATTATGCTGAGTGAAATAAGTCAATCAGAGAAGGACAAACATTATATGGTCTCATTCATTTGGGGAATATAAATAATAGTGAAAGAGAATAGAGGGGAAGGGAGAAGAAATGGGTAGGACATATCAGAAAGGGAGACAGAAGATAAAGACTTCTAACTCTGGGAAATGAACTAGGGGTGGTAGAAGGGGAGGAGGGCGGGGGGTGGGGGTGACTGGGTGGCAGGCACTGAGGGGGGCACTTGACGGGATGAGCACTGGGTGTTATTCTGTATGTTGGCAAATTGAACACCAATAAAAAATAAATTTGTTATTAAAAAAAAGGGACCTTGGGAGATAACAGGAATCAGAAATGGACAGTGCTTTTAAAGAGTACACTGGTCTGATTTCTATACCTGGTCTAGCAACAGAGAATTGGAAGCAACAAGAGGCATGACCTCAGGAGTGAAGAGAACTTAGTGGCCACTACATGGTAGCAACTCACCACTGTCAAAACCCCCAGAAGGAATTAGCAGGACTTTTACAGCATCTGGGAGTTCACATAATGTGGATTAAGTCAGAGAAACAGTTGTAAAGTAAAAAGCTGTATATATTTAATGTATATGGTTTGATGAGTTTGGAGTAAATATACTTTAGTAAAACTATCACCATAATCAGTGTCACAAACATATCCTAAAAAACTATAAAAGTTTCTTCCCACTCTATTTTTTAAATTGTTTTGTGTGTGATAAGAACACTCAAGTTCTACTCTCTTTGAAAAAAAAATTTTTTTGAAAAAACATTTTTTAAAGATGATTTATTTTTGAGAGAGAGAGGAAAGAAAGAGAGCAGAGGAGGTGCAGGGGGAGAAGATTTTTTGAGCAGACTCCCTACTGAGTGGGAAGCCCAGCATAGGACTCCATCTCACAACCCTGAGATCATGATCTGAGCCAAAATCAAGTCAGTTCGCTTAGCTGACTGAGCCACCCAGGCATTCCTCTTCAAAAAATTTGAAGTATATAATATAATATTGTTAACTATTGGCATTAGGATGTAGAGTAGAGTTCTAGGATTTACTTGTATAAATGAAACTTTGTATTCTCAGATGAATATCTCTTCATTGCCCCCTTCTCCCACACATGGCAACCACCATGCTAGTCTCTGCCCCTATGACTTTGACTATTTTATTTTATTATTTTATTTTATTTTATTTTATTTTATTTTATTTTATTTTATTTTATTTATTTTATTTTATTTTATTTTATTTTATTTTATTTTATTTTATTTTATTTTATTTTATTTTATTTTATTGACTTTGACAATTTTAGATTCCTCATGTAAGTGGTACCATGTAGTATTTGTCCTTCTCTGGTTTGTTTCATTTAGTATAATATCCTCCAGGTTCATCCATGGTGCCCCAAATAGCAGGATTTTCTTCTTTTTAAAGGTTTAATAATATTCCACTGTAGTAAATACTACGTTTTCTTTATCCATTTATCCATTAATGGGTGGGTAGGTGCTTCCATGTCTTGGCTAGTTTGAATAGTACTGCATTGAATGTAGAAATGCAGATATCTCTTCCAGATCCTGATTTCAGTTTCTTTGGATATCTACCCATAAATGAGATTGCTAGAACATATGTTCTATTATTTTAAAAAGAATTAAGTTTTTGATGAACCTCCATACTGTCTTCCATATTGGCTATACTGATTTCCACTAACTGCTTATAAGGGTTCCTTTTCTCTACATCGTCACCAATGAGCATTATCATTTATTCTCATTATTGGTTGTTTGTTTTGTTTGCTTTGATAATAGACCTCCTAACATATATGATGTAATATTTCATTGTGGTTTTGATTTACATTTCCCTGATGATTAGAATTGTTGAGCACTTTTTAAAATACCTGTGATATAGTCCCATTTGTCTATTTTTGCTTTTGTTTCCTGTGCTTTTAGTGTCATTATCAAAGAAATCATTGACAAGGCCAATGTTCAGAAGCTTTTTTTCTACGTTTTCTTCTAGAAATTTTAGTTTCTGTCTTACATTTAATCTTTAATCTACTTGAATTTATTTTTGTGTATGGTATATGATAAAGGTTAAATTTATTTTTTTTTGAATGTGGATATCCAGTTTTCGCAACACCATTTATTAGAGAGCCTAAACTTTCCCTATTGTGTATTCTTGGCACCTTTGTCAAAGATCAGTTGACAATATATGTCTGAGTTTATTTCTGGGCTCCCTATTCTATTCCATAGGTCTAGGTGTCTGCATTTATGTCAGTATCACACTGTTTTAATTACTGTTGCTTTGTAATAAATACAGAAATCAGAAAGTATAATGCCTCCAGCTTTGTCCTTCTTACTCAAAATTGGTTTGGCTAAAAAAAAAAATGGTTGGCTATTCAGGGTCATTTGTGTTTCACATGAATTGCAGGATTATATATTTCTAGTTCTTAAAAAAATGCCATTGGGATTTTTATAGAGATTTCATTGAATTGTAGATTGCGTTAGGTAGTATGACATTTTAATAACATTGTTTCCATCCAGGAATAGAGGGTATCTTTCCATTTATGTATGTTTTTTAAAATTCCTTTCGTCAATGTTTTATAGTTTTCAGTACAATTTTTTTTTACCATCTTGGTGAAGTTTATTCCTAAGTATTTTATTCTTTTTGGTGTTATTTTCTTGATTTCCTTTTCAGATAGTTTACAGTTAGTACATAAAAATATAGCTGGTTTTCGCATGTTAATATTGTAGCCTGCAAATTTACTGAATTCATTCCAACAATTTTGGGGGAGTCTTTAGGGCTTTCTACATACAAGATCATGTCATCTACTAAGAGAAATAACTTCACTTCTTTCTTTCTAGCTTATATACCATTTATTTCTTTTTCTTATCTAATTTCTCTGGCTAGGACTTCTAGTACTATGTTGAATATAAGTGGTGGAAGTGGACATCCTTCACCTGTTCCAGATTATAGAGGAAAAGCTTTCAGTTTTTCACCATTGAGCAAGATCTTAGCTGTGGGATTTTCATATATGATCTTATTTGTGTTGCGGAAATTTCCTATTAAACCTATTTTGTTGAAAGTTTTTTTTTAAATCATGAATAGATGTTGAATATTGTCAAATGCTTTTTTTCTGCATTTATTGAGATGATCATACAATTTTTATCCTTCATTGTGTTAATGTCACATAGGTTTATTTGTATATGTTGTATCATTCTTGTATCTCAGTGCTAAATCTCATTTGGTCATTATGATCCTTTTAATGTGCTGTTTTGTTTTATTGAGGATCTTTGTTTCTATATGAGTTAAGGATAATGACCTGTAATTTTCTTTCTTCCTGTGTCTTTTTCTGGCTTTGGTATTAGGATGATGCTAGCCTTATAAAATGAGTTTGGATGTATTCCTTCTTCTTTCATATTTTGGAAGAGTTTAAAAATTATTGGCATTATTTCTTCTTTAAATGTTTCACAGAATTCACCTGTGAAGCCATCTGGTCTTGGGCTTTTCTTTCTTTCCAGGTTTTTGACTGCTGATTTTATCACCTTATTACTTATTTTATCTCCTAACTAGTCTGTTCAGGCTTTTTATTTTCTTCTTGATTCAGTCTTGATAGGTTGTTTGTTTCTAGAAATTTATCTCTTCTAGGTTGTTCAATTAATTGGTGTATAATTGTTCATGATAGTTTCTTATGGCTCTTAACCTCCTCCCTGCTTCATGGTTTCAGTTGTAATATCTCTTTCATTTATGCTTTTATTTATTTGAGTCTTCTCCTTTATTGGTTAATATAGCTAAGGGTTTATAAATTTTGTTTATCTTTTCAAAAACAACTGAATTTCATCAACTTTTCTGTTGTTTTTCTTTTTTTTAATTTTTATTTTTTTTTCTCTGTTTTCTATTCTCAACTTTTTTTCTTTGTCTCAAGGTATTTTTCCATTTTCATTTCTTTAATCCAGTGGTTATTGAAACGTGTGTTGTTTAATTTCCATGTGTTTTCAAATTCTCCTGTTTTTTTCTTATGATATTGATTTTTAGTCTTATTCCATATGGTCAGAAAAGACACTTGGGAAGACTTTAATCTTATTATATTTGTTAAGATTTGTCTTGTGACCTTATGTGTGATCTATCCTGTAGATTGTTCCATGTGTGCTTGAGAAGAATGTGTATTTTGCTGTTGTCAGGTGGAATGTTCTTTATATGGTGCAGTACTGGTTAGGCCTGCTATTTCCTTATTGATATTCTGTCTAGATGCTGTGTTCATTATTGAAAGTGGGCATCAAAATTATTCCGAGTCTCCTGGATTATGGTGTCATTCATCAATCTTGGGAATACAAAAGGAAGAGTTTTCAATTTGGAGGAGGAAAGCTATTGTTGTTGCTTGATCAATTTAATTTATTTGTTTATATTTATTCCTTTGCCCAAAGTTTGAGTTTGGCCTTTTACAGTGGTATTGTTAAGGAGGTTTTTATTCTCTACAACATACTTAAAGAAAACACTTGTCATCCTGGGGATGTCTTCTCCTGATGTTTACAAGGCACTGGGAACTGTGTCTCTCTCTGCTTTGCTGAGAGCACTCCAAATGCTCTGAGGGGAGGTTTACCTTCTTTATTTCAGTACTTGCTGTTGAGTTGCAGTAAATGCATAGGTGGTCTTTTTCCTGAAAAAGTAACTTCCCAATTTCAATCTGAAACATAGTATCCCATGGAGCAGAATCATCAAATTGCAATAGCTTGTCAAGTATGCCAGTATTAAAAATTTCTTTCTCAACCCATAGAATGTTTGTATCATTCTTCTCACTTTTATGTACAACATAAGGAAGCCAAAAATGTTTTCATTCTAAGTGAATAGTCCACAGGGCTTAGATTTCTTTCTCTGCTGCCCATATTCTGGCCTTTTAGTGTCTTTTAGCACATTCAGGGATTTCTGTCATAGCTGGAAAAAGAATCCCAGTACTCAAGTATTACTTTAAGTTAAAAATTTAATTTTGTCTCTAAGATTAACTTATATATTATAATTACTTAATGGGCTTATATAACCCTAACAAGAAAGGAATATATACAAAATATAGGCTGCTTTAACAAACTCATTGACAGAGTGTCAGCTGCAATTTGAAAGAAACATTTTTTTTCCCATGCCTTTCTCTTCCTTTCTTCTCCCTTCCTTGGTTTCCTTTCCTTCTCTCTTTCTTTCTCCTGCCTTTTAGGAGTGTGTTAAAAGTGAGTACAACCCTAAATTAAAAGCAGTTTTGAGAAGTTACTGTTAATGTCTTTTTAACAGCTGGCTAAGTTTCAGGATTCCTCTTTTCACTGTGATGGAGATTTACAACAATTAATCCTTGGCCATGTGCTCTCTATTCAGTTCTTTAGAGAAAGATTTCAAAATATGGGGAGAGAAAACTTCTGCTTTTCTAAAGCTAGGCACTCTAAAATTTCCAATGCAGATTCTATGTAGGCCATCTTTATCCCAAATTGAGGATTAGCATCAGCTCATAAGATGCCAAAGATGAAAGTCAACCCAGATTTGAATCATGCCCTGGTGACTAAGGTAGAGCAGAATTGCACTCATGCTTTTGGAAATACAGAAAGTCTGTTACTCAGTTTAATAGCCATGGCCATATTCTTGACATGAACTGTATTTCATTTCCAGAGAAGCCCTTAGAAGCAATGCCCTGAAAAAGGGTGAACCACATTTTCTCTATTGACTTGCCATGCTGAATCATGCCTGTGGCAGTAGGGCCCTCCTCACCCTTCCTGCCTGTAAAACCATGTGTTTGAAAGTTTTATTTTCGTATTGACCATATTTTGTATCGACTATTAAGTCATATTATAAACAAAAAGTAAACAACAGAATTATTTTCAAATATATTCCTCCTCTTGATTCTTATTGTTGAACAGGTAGTTCATACAAAAGCTGCAATCATTATGCACTCCAGGTGTACATATTGCCTTTGTTTCCTCTTTTATTTTTTTTATATTTTATTTATTTATTCATGAGAGACACACACAGAGAGAGAGAGAGAGGCAGATGGAGAAGCAGGCTCCATGCAGGGAGCCAGATGTGAGACTCGATCCCGGAAGTCCAGGATCATGCCCTGAGCTAAAGGCAGACGCTCAACTGCTAAGCCACCCAGACATTCCAGTTTGCTCTTTTAAATAAAACTTAAAATAAAAATTAATTCTTACTGTAAAAATGTCACATGCAATTGCAAAGTGTATACCATGCAAAAAAAAGTACACAAAGAAGAAAGCAAAAATGATGCCATAAGATTGTACTATCTAAAGAAAATGAGTTTTAATATTTTCATGGGCAATAGATTGCATTTAAAAAGTCATCTTGAAGATTAGATGTGGTTGGGTTATGATGTGTAGCAATGTGGGAGGGGGGGAAAAGAAACAGGCAAGAGCTACCATTAATATTTTCTACAGTTAAGAAGCACCTAAGAGGGGAGCCTGGATGGCTCAGTTGGTTGAGGTCCATCTCTTGATTTCAACTGAGGTCATGATCTTGGGATGGTGGGATTGAGCCCCATTTTGGGCTCTGTGCTTGGTGGGGAGTCTGCTTGAGATTTTTTCTCTTCCTTTCCCTCTTCTTCCGTGGGCCCTGCTCACTCTCTCTTTCTCTCTCTCTCAAATCAATCAATAAATCTTTAAATAAAACAGAAGCAGCAAAGAAACCACATGTTCAGAGGAGAAGGGAGGAAAGTTTGGAGGATACAGTATGTGTCTGTGTGTGCATTTGTGAATAAAAAAAGCGAGCACTGAGGGTGCTGGAGATGGCTGACAGTATATAAATCTAGACAACACATGGTTAGAACCAGCAAGCAAAGAAATTTTTCTCTTTGGAGAGGTTTCCCAGGCTTGCTGCCATCAGTAACACACAAGACTAACCTGTGTCTACTCAAAAACAATTTAAACATTTTTGAATTGGACTTCCTAATTAAAATTTTAAAGTTTTTTTCTTGAACTGCTAATTAAATTGAATTGAAAATGTCCACGTGGGCTTATCTTCGTGTGTGTGTGTGTGTGTGTGTGTGTGTGTGTGTGTGTGTGTGTTTTCTATGACTGAACCAATCAACAGAGATATAGATCTGTTGCTTGGGTCTAATTAAAAAAAAAATAAGTTCACATAGTTTGCAGCTTATCCCTGGGGAGTAGGACTCAAAGACCCTTCACTCCCCACCAGGTCTCAAGTGTATCTCTTCTGGGTTTATCTTTCAGTGTGAAGAGACCTCTTTTGTAGCTCAGCCCAGATCCTGGGTGCGGCACAGTTGGCCTGGGATGGTTCCTTGAAATCCATAGAGACCAAGAAGCAGAAACCAGCACATTCACTTGGAATACCAAATAGTTTTGTTTTGTTTAGCTTTTTTTTTTTCTTTTCCTTCCCCTATGAGGCCCTGCCTGCCTCACAAGGAGCATAATAAACACATCTTAGATTTAATCAATTACAGAGTCTCTGGTCTGTTTGCTGACTATTTTAAACGTATTGAATTTTCTCAGTGGGCAGGGAGGAGGAGCAATGGCTTATAGCCCAGGATGGATCTTGACTTCTTGCATGAATGTCTCATCCTTTGTTTGTGACAAATCCAGTAAAGATTAGTTTTGTAACTGGGCTGAATGGCTTCTTGCCTGCTAACTGCCCCCAGACAATAGTTTGATCACACCAAATCACCATTGTAAGAATCATTGCCAATGTTTCCCCTGGATAAATAGCTGCTTTTTGACTAAGCTTGCCTTTCAGGGTAAATGGTTAAAGACCTGCGTGTCTCATGTCATTAACAAGTTAGCAGATACATAGTCCTATTCAGTAATTTTATTTGCTGATCTACACAGTTATAAATTCACATAAATGAAGGAGACAGTTTTCATTTGCAACCCCCACTTAGCATCTTGTGTTACTGATGTTGCCAGATAAAATAAAATATAACCTCTTTGTTTGGCAAGCAGCTAACACCCTCTTGCTCTCGTATCATTTCCGTTACTGGTACTGGAGTCACCTTGAAGTCAGAACATTTTTAACTCAGGAGCCAGTTGACCTCCTACAATTGACCTTGTAGAATCGCACTCTTTGAGTGTAGACAGAACTCTGGCAGAGAATAGCATTCATCTGTCTATGTGTGGTTCCCTGCAAAATCCCTTCTACAAGAGTAACTAGATTTGAATTAGGAAAGAATAAGAACCACTGACCACCAGAGGAGGAAAAGACCGTAAAAAGGTACAATCTTTCCATGTTACAGATGCAGAAAGTTGGTCCAAGAGCTGGAACATTTCTTTCCTAGGGTCACACAATTAATCTAAGTTGGAGCAAAAGAAAAGTCCACATATCAGTCTTTCAAGAAATGTGACTCCCTCCACCACCCTTAACATGACGTCTTTTGGGTTAGGGTGTCAGTTTCCACACAGGATCTATTAAAAAGAAAAGGCCGCTTGGGAGAGAGAAATTTGAATGTCTTGTCCTTCCACTTAAGCAATTAACAAAAGTTTCGTTATCTGGGAAATTACCAATGACAGCTCAGCCAAAAAAAATTATGTGGAACCTCTCTAACTTCTGTTGAAGTTGGACTCGTCCCAAACTTCTGAGACTAAAGCCAAGAGAATAAACCAAACCCTGGGAGTTATGCCCTTGCCCAGCACTTCCCTTGCTTGTCTGGGAGTCTTCCTCCATTCCTGAAGCATTTGACATTTTTGAGCAAACTCCCCACCCCCTTTTGGACTTTTTCTGTGTAATGATCCCTTTGCCTCCCTAATAACCCTCTTCTGATTTCTCTTCTTTGCAAATAAGGTCTTCCCCCCTAACTTGTGTTTAATCCTGATCTTGATAAGGTATGTTTGGGAGAAACTCAGCAGCTCAGTACCTCATCAGCCCAGCTGCTGGACCCATACTGACCTTGTGCCCAACTTTAATGACATTTATGGTGACCAAGTCTCTGACTGATGGATGGAGAACAATGAGATAGTAGCAACTACCTCTTAAAGGGTTCAAATTCAGAGCTTAGCCTCACTCAGGATTTCCCTCCACAGGAAATTCTGTGGCTAGAGAACTGGGTGTGCCTGTCTACCTGGCCAAGTCCACCCACAGCTTGAAAGACAGATGGCCAAGGTGGATGGGGCTGGAGGAGGTAAGCAGCTGAACAGCTAGGAAGTCCCATGCAGAGAGTTAGAAGATAGATCTTAATGCCAAATGTCCTTGGCCATCCAAGGCCAGGAAACTCAGAGCATGCTGGGCAACTACCAAAAAGAAATATATCTTTGAAGTCTATGCTGAAGGACATAGGACCCAGAGGTTGCCTTTAGCAAGAGAGCTGTAGAGTCTTTTCCAACCATCTCCTCTATTTCCAGGACCAATGAGGAGGCTGATTTATGAGATGCCAATGACCTATCGTGTAAAATGGGTGGATAAAACATAGAGAAAAGAACATCTAAAATCAGTCTTAAGACACCTGATTATAGCTTAATTTTTCTGTAGAAATGTATTTTCTTTTGGCACTCCTTATTTCTAGCTTAGGCTAGAAGGTTTCATCCTGAGAGGAAAGACCCTATATTTAGAGAGATTATTATTATCATTTGTTTAATGTTGAGAGATAAAGGGCTCACTTTGACATGCTCCAGAAGTTTGTATAATTCAGCTGACAGTTTGGCCACCTGAGGATCTTGAGATAAGATGATAAGCAAGGAAGAAACACAATCACTTCACAATTACTGACCTTTCAGGGTGTTTATTTTAAATTTTGTGAAAGACAGAAGAAATGCAAAAGGAGTGTCTTTTAGTCACTTTGGGCTGGTACAGTAAAATATCATTGACTGGCTTCCTTAGACAGTAAACACTTTTCAGGGTTCTGGAGGCTGTGAAGTCTAAGATCAAGATACATGCAGAAAAGTGGCTGGTGAGGAATCTTTTTCCGGTTTGCAGAGGGCTACCTCCTTGCTGTATCCTCAATATGCTGGAGAGAGAAAGAGCTCTGACTTCCTTCTCTACCCATAAGAACACTAATTCCATCATGGGGCTCCACCAATATGACCTTCTCTAAACCTAATTACCTTCAAATATCATCACATTGAGGGTTAGGGCTTCAACATATGAACATTCAGTCCATGGCATGGGATTCAAAGTTTGACTTCAAAAAGTATAAGAGGTATGCCTGGAGGATCTCAGTCCATTGAGCATCTAACTCTTGATTTTGGCTCAGGTCATCTCAGGGTTTTGAGATCAATCCTGTGTCAGATTCTGCACTGAGTGGGAAGTCTGCTTGAGATTCTCTCTCTCCCTCTGCCTCTTCTGTCTCTTCTCTCTTTCATAAATAAATAAATAAATAAATAAATAAATAAATAAACAAATAAACAAACAAACAAACAAAAAACATAAGGGAGGGAGGCAGAAAGTAGCTTTTTTTTTAAGGCTTTTATTTACTTTTTCATTAGAGATGCACAGAGAGGCAGAAACAGGCAGAGAGAAAAGCAGGCTCCCTACAAGAAGCCCAATGTGGGACTTGATCCCAGGACCCTGGGATCATGCCTTGAGCCAAAGGCAGATGCTGAACCACTGAGCCACCCAGGTGCCCCAGGAAGTAGCTTTTTGCATGCTGAATCCTCGTTATGTTTTCCAAAGCATTGTATTTCATATTTGGCCTAATTGAAGACTCAGTTTTGTTTCTCACATACAAAATAAGATAAACAGTCCTATATTGATGATTTACTACTGTAATAGTGCACTTTAATGATCAGTAGCTTACAAAATAATCATCTATTAGTTGTGTATGAGGAAATCAGCTATGGGAAAAGAAGGTAAGTTCATAGGATAACAATTTAGGTTATGCTGGGCTAGACTGTTCTCCTGGCCTCAGCCAGATTTCCTCACATGTCTGGGCTTGATCAGCTATGGCTGATTTTGTTTGGCCTCATTGTAGATGGTTGTGGTGACTGGGGCCTCTCTCCATGCACCTCTCACATCTCTACAGCAGGCTGGCTCAGGCACATCTTTATAGACATTGTAGAGAATCAAAGGTGAAAGCAAAAAATGTGCAAGTGCTTCCACAAATTTCTGCTTGCATTATTTGCTACTGTTTCATTGGTCAAAGCAAGTGACATGGCCAAACAGAGTCCATGTATGAGGGCATTTCCAAAGGCATGATAAAGGGAAGCTATTAGAGCAATTAATGCCATCATTCTACAATACCATAGGAAAACCCAGCCTGATCTATAGTGATACTGTCAACTCCTTACCAGTTTTAGGATATTGATGGCATTTAGACAGATTGCATTCATGGGCAATTTGGCTTCACCAAGGTGAATATTGATTGTAAGGCTAGTTTTCCCAAGAGAACTTTGGTTCCTTCCCACCCTTTCTGTCCAAACTGATTCTAATTGACTTTTAGTCATACATAAGCACCTGATTACTGGAGCAGCCACTCTATGGTCAGAACCCAAAGCAAGAGCCCCTTATCTCTTTGTGCAATGTTAGCTTCCTTTTCTGTGTGCTTGAGGGAGATGAATGTTCAGAAAAGCCCAAGGATAAAGGGAACCTTATTACCTAGGGCTGTCCCAAGAAGCAGAACCAATAGGATATATTATATATAATAATATATATAATATATATGCTATATAAACATATATAATAGGTATTTTATATATGTATATATATATTTTGCCAGAAGAGTCTAGATGAGTTTATTGTCATTCAAAGATTTCATAGAAACAGGAATGTAACAAAAGGGGCAGGGCAGTGTATGTGTGCTCTATTTACATCAAGATCAGACTCTCCCCCACATCGGGCACAGCAGCTACACTTGTCTGATACCTCCTTGCAGACACAGCCCTGAGCACACTTGGCACAGCCCACAGGGCAGCAGGAGCAGCAGGTCTTCTTGCAGGGTATTTGCACTCCTTGTATTTGCAGGAGTCAGCACACATGCAGGAGTCACTGGTGGAGCAGGAGCAATTGGGGTCACATATATCACATATATATATAGATATATGTGATATATACATACTTACAATATGTAGATGTTGGGGGTAGATATATACATACTTACAATAAATCACTTTATATAGAAAGGATTGATTGGTTTCTGTGGTTAGGGAGTCTAAGAAATTCCACAAACCACCATCTGCCAACTGGAGACCCAGGAAACATGGTGGTGTAGTTCCAGTTTGAGTCAGAAGACCTGAGAATCAGGGGAGGTGATAGTGGTAATTGCAGACTGAGGGCGGGAGAAGACCCAGCTCAACAGGCAGGAGGAGAGGGCATATCCATTTTTTTCTCTACCTTTTTGTTCTATTCAGGCCCTCACTGGATAGGATGATGCACACTTCTTGGAGGGTGCAAGATGCTTTACTCAGGGCACTAATTCAAATGCTAATCTCACCCAGAAACACCCTCACAGACACACTCAGAAATAATGTTTAATCAAATATCGAGGCACCTCATGGCCTAATCAAGTTAGTGCATAAAATCAGCCAACAAAGGAATATTAAGTGAAAATTGGAGAGTGAGAACCAAACTACCTTATAAGTTCCTCCCAAGACTCTGTATGTCTGAGGCACAGGTGACCAGAACAGGAAGGGACCTTCAAAGTCACATCTCAGTGTCAGTGATTGTCATGATGTGTCACCATAAAATATTCAGGGAATCTCAAGTTATAGATTTCAGCTGCTTAGAGTCTGCTACTACTTTAATCTTAATGATATATGGGAACAAAGTGTGCAAGGTGTCTGGGTTCACAATATTGAGGAAGAGAGTTGATTATACATCCTGATGTATTATCTCTTACTCTCTCTCCCCACTCCATACAGGGGCCTTCACCCTTGGCATACTCCTAGATGCACCATTTCTAGCCTCTTCCTACTTCCTCTTTCCCAATCAGATGGAATTGGTTTCATCCTCCTGTTCTAACTTGCTCCTCTTCCAGCTATCACAGAATCCATTCTGTTTTTGTTCCTCTTACTTGGTCTGCTTCTTCCACTCCCTTTTTGCAAGGCTTAGGCTGCACCTCTGTATTTCCAGACAAACACCTCTTGGCTAGTTCCCCATTTAAGGTAGGTAGCAGAGTGACACAGTAGTTATATTCTCTTATGTAGTCCTGAGCAGGGTGGAGAAACAAAAAGAATATTCTTTGCATATGAAGCATTTAATGTCACTGAAATTTCATAAATGCCATATAAGAAATTATTTAATCCATCCTCCTTTCTTTGCAGAATAGGAGCATGAAATTCAGTCAAGTGAGGGATCCTATATCTAGATATATAGTCAATTTCTTGGTAGGGCCTGGACTCAAGTCTTGACTCCCAGCTCTGAGTTCTTCATCCAGTGATGACATTTAGAAATAGCAGATGTCTTCTTACCTCTGAAACTGTTCAAGCAAGAGACTTATAACTATTACATCAAGGAAAGATTGAGTAAAATGGTCCTTGAGTTTCTTTCTAACCCTGAGATTCAGAGACAGTGAACAACTTGCCTACATCCCATTGACCTTGAGGTTAAAAGCTAAAACTGGGTCTTCAGTCCTTGTTCAGCATTATTTCCCTGCATTGTCATAGGTGTGTCTCACCTAGAAGAGAATCCTTGTCTTGGGTTCTTCACATTAATTGAATATAAGTGCTACAGAGCAGAAGAAAAGATCTTGTGCTCCCCATTTGCATTTGTTGGATTCCTTACATTGTTCCTGGGCCAGAAACCCATTTTTTAATATTTTCTGTAAAGTTGCCCAGCAGCACTGCACCCTAGTTACTTGGATCATTCAAAGCAATTGATTTTTTTCTTCACTTTTTTCTCTTGTTCTTTCTCAATTCCTTTGGAAGACTCCAAATGAAAACACAAAGAGAAAAGCAATTTTTGAAAGAATTGAACATCTTGAGTTCCTTTCTCAGATGATGGTTTTCTCATTCCTAATGATCCTCTTTCTATTCCTTAAGTAAATGCGACTAAAATTTTCCACCATATATCCTCAGTAATGAAGAATAGTGAGTCTGTACCTCTGGAGGTCTGGAAACACAATTCTCAGTTCTCCCCAGTTACCTTGAAATTTCCTTGAAGCCTTTGTCTTCTTTTTTTAAATGAGAATTTCACATTCAATTCTCCAATCTATCCATTTTATTTAAAGTGTTTCGAATTATATATCATGAACTAAAATTGATTCTGCAGGAAGGGCTGCCATGTTTATCTTATGACATCATCTGTATTACAGCTATACTTTCACCTATCCATCCCACATTGTAATAAATATTCTTGAGTAAAAAAGTATGACTTTACATACCCAATAGAGATGGATATTGATCTTCCTATCTTGTCCCCAAAAACCATAAAACCACCAAAGGATGAATTTAAAAATTGCCAATGTTTGATCTCCTTCAAAGATATTAAAATTACATTCTACCCCATTAAGGAATAACACCTTCCCCAATATACACATTATAATACAATATTGTACAAGATAAAAAACTAACATTTATTGTCTTATGCATAATCTTACTTCATCCTCACAACCCTACGCAGTGAGAACAGTATCATCAGCTCCATTTATAAAGATGAATTGGAGCCACAAAGGAGTTCAGTCACCTGCCCAAGGTCACAAAACAAGTAAAGGGCTGGAGGTAGGGGGTTGGGATGAGACTCAGTGTATCTCAGAATCACCACACTTTCTAGCTCTTCTCTATAAATTCCTTCCAGGTCTTGGCAAATATATGCTCCTCCAGTTGATATACCTGCCTCCCCAAGAGTGGTCATTCTAGAAGCAATCCCACAACCTGTGTTCCACAAGACATTTTGTTGTTTCTTTTCTGCCCCTCCAGTGAAGAAAAGAACAAAGGAACTCCTTGGCCATTTTCTGATATCTTTTACATTTTTAAGAAAAAGGAGGACATTTGTATCAAAGACAAAAGCCAAATCAAACCAAAATTAAAGTGCAGTGACTCAGATACTGTAAGGAACTAACCCTAGAGATACCCAAACTGATAAGGAAGGTCAGAGAGAAACAGCAGGGAGAACACTCAATCAGGATGGAAAAGGCTTCAGGGAAGAGAATCTCTCAAGATGCATTCTGGTGTTTTCTTGCCTTTGCACTGTGCATCGTCTATGTGCCTGCATTCCCTTCCAACCTTTTTTTTTTTTAACCCCTTCAGATATTAGCTATGTTTCCTGGCTTGTATCACGTAAGAATGTTTTAGTCACTGGGAACAAAGATGGTGCTATCATTTTATCCACTTCTTCCTAGAGACAACTATAATTTTCCCCAACTCTATACCCTTGAACATGGAGATGTCTGGCACCATATGACCAGCACCCCAAAAGGGGAGCTTTGGTTCTCTCAACTCTGGTTCTCTAGCAGTCATGGAGCTTCTTATCATTCTACTTTGTTTTCCCTTCATTCAATAGTATTTATTAAGCCTCTACTACGTGCAAACCCTGTGATGGGAACTGGAGATAAGATAATAAGCAGAACAAATATGCTCCCATTTTCTGGAAGAAAGGGAAACCCAATTAATAAATGATACGAATATATGAAAACTTAAACTAGAAAAGTACACTAAAGAAGATGTATATAATGGTACTGTGAGAGCATTTAGCAGGCACACCTGACCTTGCCTGAGAGAGTTGGAAAAGATTTCTGTAAAAACTGAAAAATGAACAGATGTAAATTGGGGGAAGGTAAAGGGAGGACAGAGAATTCCAGGAAAGAGAACAGCACAGAATACCTTTGAGGCCAGAATGCAGGAACCACAAAAAAAGATGCTATAATATGAGGCCACAGAACTGGGCAAGATCATGCATAGTCTTCTGGGTCATGTGCATGATTTTATCTTAAAATCATGGGAAGCCACTGAAGTATTTAGGGGGCTGGGGGAGGGCTGAGTGTGGCAAGTAATCAGAGTGATGGTCTGGAGAGATTACTCTGGTCTCAGGGGGAGAATGAATTAGAAGGAGCGTAAGTGGGAATTAAAGGAAATCAATTAAAAGGCTATTAATAAATAATTCTACCCCTGAAACTAATGATACACTATATGTTAACTAAATTGAATTTAAATTAAAAATAAAAAAAACAAAAAAGGTAAATTAAGAAAAGATTATTAAAGATGTTCAGGCAAAAAGGCTTAGACTGAATATTGACATTGGAGCTGGAGATGAATGTTTAGATTAAAAAGATATTGGAATATAAATTCCAGAGCAATTGTTGATAGATTGATATGGAGGAGTAAAGAATGACCTACTTTCTGGTTTGCATGACTGGATAAATTATAGTGCCTTTCAGTGATACAGAGAACATCAAAAGAGGACTAGGTTTGGAGATGAAAATCATGTTCAGTTTCAGATCATTTTTTAATTTGGAACAACTTAGAGTTTGAAATAAAGGCATTAAATAGTCAGATATACAGGTCTTCAGTTTTGGAAAGAACTCTGAATCAGAAAGATAATATGAGTCATTGGTACAGAGAGGATAATTAAAACCATAAACAAGGAGATTCCCTAAGATGCACTAGCATCAGAGAGGGGTCAGGTTGGAGCAGATGGAGGAATGGTGGAGAGATAAGGAAATAAAGATAGCAAATGTAGGCAACAGT
The DNA here is from genome assembly GCF_905146905.1 of Nyctereutes procyonoides. NCBI lineage: Eukaryota > Metazoa > Chordata > Mammalia > Carnivora > Canidae > Nyctereutes > Nyctereutes procyonoides. Next base: position 15,397,203 of record NW_026575133.1, on the reverse strand, counting down.
TTTGAAAAGTTTGGCTGTAGTGGGCAGATGGGAGACAGGGTGATAGGTAGAAGAATACATGGAGTCTTTTCCCCACCTTGGCCTGAGCTCTCATTCTCACATCTTAATTTCAGACAGTGAAATTAAGAGAAGACAATTTCCCTTCCTCAGTCCAGACCTGTCTGTGTGTGTCTGTGCACATGTGTATGTGCAATCGTATCTATTCATGTACACCTCCGTGAGGATTTTTTATTCACCTTCTGGTTCTTTGTGTTTCTGGCCATAGTTCCAGTTGACTGCCTATCATGCATGGTCCCACCCTCACTCATGACCCCTCTCCCCCTGGCCTGGCTATTGGATCCCTGATACTGGGTCTGCAAGTTTGATAAAAACGAAAAGAATTATGTGTGTGTCTTGACTGAGGGGATGAGAAAGAAGAGTTGGATTGATCCCAGACTCTTGACCTTGCTGTAATCAGCTGAATTCAATCATCAGCCCCATCCCACAGCTATAATATGCTGGAAATCGTAGCCTTGACTGTAATGATTGATAGCAATTACTGAGTTATTGCTATGAGCCAGGTGCTGCGCTAAGTGTTGCACACAAATCTGATCTTCTAATCTTCATACCTATCAGGTAAATACTATTATCATCATCTCCATCTTACAGAAAGAAAAAAGAAAAGCCTAAAGGGCAATGTGGTTTAGAAACATTAAGAGATTTTCTGAATATCACACAGAGCCAGAAGTGATAGGGCCCATGTGTCCACTCAGTCAAGCTCTAGAACTTGCGCTCATCACCACCCCTGCTCTACCTCCTCTCAATCCTCCCATCTCAGAGGTAGATTACCTCCCTCAGCACCTTGAAATAGCAACATTCTAGTGACTGGTTATTTAAAAAAAAATTACCCATGACATTTCTGATACTTTCTGTCCTTGGTAAGGTAGAGGGAATGAGGTTTCGTGGAAAGGGTGCTGGGTTCAGAAGAACTGGATTCCATTTTGACACTATCTCTTGCTAGCTGTGTAATCCTGGGGAACTTAATTCACTTTTCTGAGCCTCAATTAGCCATTGGTTAATTGGAAAGAATGCTCATTAAGTGCTGAGAATATGCAAGATATTTTCATATCCATTGTCTCATTAAACTCTTACTCCCCCCAAAATCCCATGTAAGGTAGTTATATCAGTATTCCCCTTTTACAGTTGAGCAAAGGAGTCTTTTTTTTTTTAAAGATTTTATTTATTTATTCATGGGAGACACACAGAGAGAGGCAGAGACATACGCAAAGGGAAGCCTGCGGAAGCCTGATGAGGGACCCGATCCCAGGACCCCAGAACCACATGAGCCAAAGGCAGCAGCTCAACCACTGAGCCACCCAGGTGCCCCCAGCAAAGGAGTCTTATTGAGGTAAATGCATGGTACATTTCTCTAGCTATAACTCCCACCTGTGGGCAGGGCCGGCCCCCCATTCCTGCCTGTGGAATCCCTCCAGCCAGCTCCTTTCCATAACCCTCTGGGAAGTTATGTTTTGTAAACATTCAGTCCTCCCAGCCACCTCTTTCATCTCCTCAGTCAACAAATAAGAACTGAGGTCCCACTCTGTGCAAGTCCCCATATCACTGAGGGAGAGGGGACTCTCTTCAGCGCCTTTTGAAGTTGGTCTGATGGACAGCTTGGTAGAGCTGCCATCTTTTTAGGGAAGCTGCATCCCTCCTGCTAATTCCACTCCATCTCAGCATAGCCCATTTTTATTTGCATGTCTCCCGCCGAAGAGAAGGGAGGCGGATGTGGCAGCGGATGTGTATCAGGGAAGGATCATTAGTCCGCGCTAATGCTGTCTGCATGGAGATGGCCCACACGCTGCACAGTGGGCCTGGCATCCATGGTGTTCTCTCGGGGCATCCAGCTGGCCAGAGCCTCCACTCCATGGGCAGAATGAGCCTGATGATCATGGTTGTAAGAGGCTAATGTGTTCATTAAAAAGTCAGTCCCAAGCAAGCAAGACTTCCAAACGGGAAGGAAACAAGAGCTGTTTCTTGTGGTGACATTTTTTCTTAAACTTGGAAAAGCACAGTCATGACCACAGGCAACCATCACCCTTAGAAAAGCATTTGTCCTTAGATAGTCACATGTTAGTTCCTTCTCCTTGAAGCCATGGAAATTTCAGAGCGCTTTCCACTTTGTGGTGGGGGCAGGAGCCTACTAGAAAGAGCTTGCACTCAAGCAGGAAGTCTTAGTGCAGGGTCCTCTTCACCACTCAGCTGCTGCTGACCTGACTGGCTCCCCTCACTTCTCTGCACCCATGGTGTTAACAGCTGATGCTGCTCCCTGGTGTTTCCTGACATCCTTCAAAACCAACTGCAGGAAGGAATGTTGTGGTTTGTTTTTTTCCATCCCTTTTCAGGTTTTTAATTGCACAAGTTCCATATGACAGTACATCTCAGCCAAAACCCTGAAGCAATTTTAAAGACTTCTCAATAAGACTGGAATGTGTGCCTAGTTTGTGTCTGTATTCTGACACTGACTGCAATGACTTTTGCTTTGAAAAAAAATTGACTTTGGAAGGGCTCTCCAGTTAAAAACTAAGAATGTTAAATTTTGCATCAGTGCCAAGCCTTTAAAATTAATGCAAATTTAACTTTAAACAAATTTAGGTGAAAATAACCCAAAAACAATGGATGGGGGTAAAGTGTGGATTTTGTTTTCTTCTCAAGGATGACCTTTCTAGGCATTTAAGAATGAGTGAGGGTAGCTCAGGTGCTCAGGGTCTTGGGATCAAGTGCTGCATTGGGTGTCCTACTCAGCAGGAAGTCAGCTTTTCTCTCTCTCTCTCTCCTCTCTCTCCCCCAACAACTCATTTTCTCTCTCTCTCTCTCTCTCTCTCTCTCTCTCAAATAAATAAAGTCTTAAAAAAATAATGAATGGGAATTGCAAGTAAGTAAAGATGGTGTCAGCATCAAAGGGCAATTGCCCCACAGACCCTTCCTTCCCTTGCCGGAGAAGCAATGGCTTGCTACTAAAATTTTGGGTGTTATTATCCAAAGAGTCTTCCAGCCTGGAACAGCAGTCTGTATCCAAAATAACTTTCTGGTTCACTTTCTTTGTTTTTCACTCCAACCTTAATACATGCATGCATACTCGGTTAAACTGGACTTGGTAGCTTCTTACCCTTACCTTACCTTTTTCTTCCTACTCTGTGCTTTTGTTTTCTTCCTTCTTTTCCTCCTTCCTTTATGTTATGACAAATTTTACTCTAATTTTGTCCTATACAGCAGATGTCTGAAAAGACTGATTGATTTTGCTAAAAATATTCATTTGTGCATTTGTATGTATACTTGTATTTGCTGTGGCTTTTTCAGTATTTCCCATCATTGTTCCATGATTCTCTTTTATCAGTGGCATACAAAGTGTTCTATATACTAACCAAGCTACAATTTGGGATTCTTTCTGAAGGTTAGCATCATTCCTTTTGATAAACATTATTCTTGTTCTTTAGAAGAAGCCTCCCAATCTGCTTTCTTGTTGTGTAGCTATATGGTAGGCACCCCAACACTCTTTCCACAGAACCTTTAGTTTTTCTTGCATATTTTTCCTCTTAACCTTTTCCCTGAGGTCTATGGACACAGGTTAGGTATCATCCTGACAGCCTACGCCACTGTCATTAGGCAGACAGAGAATTAATGGGCAGATGGTTGAAATCCTGCATGTTGGAGCTGTAGGAAACAAACTATTTCATCAATTTAGTTCTCAAAAAGCATATGCTGACCAAAGGCGCCTTTCATAGTGTCTACATCATCCATCTTGCTGTCTTTTTTGACATGTTTTGGCCTTTCTCCTATACATATTTGGAGTTTCTTTTATAACCAGGAAAAACTTATCAGCTTGAAAATTTCCCAAGTTTTCCCAGTGTTATTCCCAATTACAAGTGCACAAACTTTGCACAAAGATTTTGGGGACTCCTCTTGCAAGATATGCCCTCACATCTCCAAGAATTGTGTCTTCATTGTTCCTCTACTACCCCTTTGTCGCAACAAAGTGAAGATGACCATGCATTTTCAGATTTCAAAATTCTCAAGGAAGAATTTTCAAGGCAACTTGCCAGGAAGTTGTCTTGAAATATATTGCCTTATACTCACTAGAAACCATCCCAATATATGCCAGAAATAAGGTCCCTATCTAACATGATTGTTCAAAGAAACCAGACTGGAAAAATCTTACCTCTAGTCTTGATTTGCTCCTTTGTGCCATTCAGATCTTAGCTTAAATATCACTTTTTCAGAAAAGTCTTCCTGACTATTTAATCCTAAGAAGTTCTCCAGGCATTTGCTATTACATTGCCTCACTTCAATTCTGTATTATTATATCTGATATTTCCTTCCTCTATATCTATCTATCTATCTATCTATCTATCATCTATCTATCATCTATATCTATCTATTGTTCTCCCCCAAAGGAAAGGTTATCTTATGAGAGTAAGGGCATTTTCTATTTTTTTTTTTACTGTTGAATTTCTAGCACTGGTAAGTTAGCTCTTGCTGTGTGACAAACCATCTCTGAAACCTAGTGACCTAAAACAACAAGCCATTTATTTATTTGCTTATGGTCCTTTGGGACAACAATTTGGCACTCTGATGAGACAGTTTTTCTTTGCTCATCATGTTGTCAACTGGGTTAACTTATGCTTTTGCTGTCAGCATATGGTAACTTGTCCACTCATAGATCTAGGGGTTGGCTGGTTGTCAGCAAGAGAAGTGGAGATAGCTGTGTGCTCTTCATCTGACAAATAAGCCTGGACTCACTCATAAGGTTATGGTCAAAGGGTTCCCAAGAACAACCAGAGAAAGTAAACTCCAATAATCAAGCATGTTTTTAAGGCCTTGATTATATCATACATGCTAATATCTCCCATTGGCCAAATTAAACTTAATATCCAAGCCCAGATTAAAGAAGTGGAGAAATGCTCTTTTTCTTTCATGAAAGAGGCTTCAAAGCCATATTGCAAGGGGGCTACAGAATGGAAAGATGGGAGAAATATATGATTATTTCCACAATTTATAAGATACGCATGGTGCACGGTGAGCACTCAATAAATACTTATTGAATGAATGAATGAATGAACAATGAAAAATGAACTATCCAAATCTACCAGATGTAATCTCAAGTCCCTCACATGAGTTCCTGACATTAAGTATCATGTTTATCAGGTCATGGTTTCCGCCCTTAAAGAGTTCATGATCTAAAGCGGTGTAACGTTTTGCTAGAACTTATCCTCTGGAGTGTGTGCTTGTGTGAGTTCCTGTATCCACAGTGGCGGACACACCTCAAAAAGAATGAAAGACATTTGTGCCTTGGGCCATATCACTAGAGGCATAAACTTACCAGTCAGGGAGATGAAGGACAGTGAATTTAAAAGTCAGTTGCCAAGAGGTCAAGTTTTTGCAATTAGCAGTGATTTGTTGGTTTTTTAAAAGATTTTGTTTATTCATGAGACACACACACACACACACAGAGAGAGAGAGAGAGAGAGAGAGAGAGAGAGGCAGAGATGCAGGCAGAAGGAGAAGCAGGCTCCATGCAGGGAGCCCAATATGGGACTCGATCCCAGAATTCCAGTATCTCCAGTATCACGCCCTGGGCCAAAGGCAGGTGCTAAACCCCTGAACCATCCAGGGGTCCCAATTAGCGGTAATTTGTATCTATGTCCTGAGCAGCCCCGGTGGCACAGTGGTTTAGCGCCACCTGCAGCCCGGGGTGTGATCCTGGAGACCCAGGATCAAGTCCCATGTGGGGCTCCCTGCATGGAGCCTGCTTTTCCCTCTACCTGTGTCTCTGCCTCTCTCTCTCTCTCTCTCTCTCTCTCTCTCTGAATAAATAAAATAAAATCTTTAAAAAAAATTGTATCTATGTCCTTAAAGCCATCTACTTGTATATATACAAGTAGAATAGAGATGCAGATGAGAGGAATCCCCACTATGTTGCAACAACCCTGTGATCTCTCAGTCATCTCACATTTCACAGTTGAAGACTCATGATAGGTCAGTCCAGTTTTATTTTATTTTACTTTTCAGTCCAGTTTTAAAATCTATGCCACACTGCCAGCCTACAGAGGTGGTGAACATTTGAATAAACAAAAAAACGAGTTAAGGGAAAACCTTTCACTGCTTAGCATGTCAAAATTCTGCCCTTCTTTCTCCCCGTTCTCATCTTATCTACCTCTCTTGTATGGAAATCTTGATGATAACTGCATCCTTTCCAGATCCTGATAAAAATGATATTTGGACCAGCTACGTTTACCTCTTAATTTGATTCCCCTTATTTGGAGGCTTTAGGGACCCCCTTCCCCTGTTAGACTGAGAGGTAGCTGGAAGGCAAACCATCAGCTGTATTGCCAATGAAATTGCATCATGGGATGTGGTCAGCAGCACAGACGTACAGATACCAAACCCCCAAAATTAGACTCTCCACCTAGTTGCAAGCTGCCCTGTACAACCACAGTCCTCTCCTCATGGGAACTTGCTCTAAACATTGAGGCTAGGATTAGAATTCTAATTTCCAGGAGAAAGAAGAGTGAAGTTAAACCAAGAATTGTCTTCTTTTCTGCAAATGACTTTCTTTCTTTCTCATCTCTCTTCTTCTTCTTCTTCTTCTTCTTCTTCTTCTTCTTCTTCTTCTTCTTCTCCTCCTCCTCCTCCTCCTCCTCCTCCTCCTCCTCTTTCCTTCCTTCCTTCCTTCCTTCCTTCCTTCCTTCCTTCCTTCCTTCCTTCCTACCTTCCTTCCTTCCTTCCTTTTTCAGAGAGAAGTTAGGATAAGAGTAGAAAATTAAGAGAAATAGGCCAAACAGATTTCTCTTGTCCCAACACCTTGAACCCATCATATGTTTTCTAAGGTTTGCCTTGGAAGATCTAGATTTCTCATCCTGAGTTGCCCAGAAGAAATGCCAGTGCCACTTAAATATTACCAGGTACACCAAATACACCCATCCTTGTATTGAATGTTATTGCCATAGGTTTGGGATTCAGAAAAACTGAGGCTTTTTTGTACTGTATTATCTGAATTATTGCTTCCTGCGTCGTTCAAGGCTTTTACTTGCCAGGCTGCAGCAGAGAGGGAAGAAGACAAGAACCCATGGCTGGCTGACATCATTTTTGACTGCAGCCACTGAGTATTCCAACTGTATTTTGAACTAACGACTTCCAACTCTCTGAGGTCCTTAGCTAAACTGATCAATCAGGCCAGGACTTACGGAGATGCTCCTCTGCACCAAGTGAGGTGCATAGAAGTTGCTAAGTTGGGTCAGGTTGGCTTTCAGCATACTCCCCTGTGCTATGTGATTGATCACTGAAGCAGGCCAGACATTCCCATCCCCCATCTCACCAAACTGACAAGGATATTATTTCCCAAAGTGTGGGAAATATTAACATTTTAAAATAAAATTGTTGCCCTGTTATCTTAACAATGTGATACTCACTATCCTCAGTTTAAAACACACACTTACACACATACACACAAGAATAAGTTCTTTAACCGTTGGAAATTTTACATTAGTTCCTTTTCTCCTTGAATTTAAATTTCATTCCACTTCTCACACAGAATTTTATCCTAATGTAATGTATTTTAAGCCTGAAACTGTTTTATAGAAAACCCTTTTATGCTTTTCTGCATCAAAAGTATTACATATAAATGGATATGTAATTTTTTATTGCCTGTGAGCATAAGGTTATATTAACTTTTGTGTGTGTGAAGTATCATTAAAACTATTATTTTGTACATTAATCAAAACAACAAATATATTGTAAATTCTGAAAAATATTTTTAAAAAAATAACATTGTTAGAATGAGGCAGGATTCAACATTAATTCTATTTGTCTCTCCTTTTGTCTTCAAGAGGTAAACAATGACAAGCCATATCTAAGATTTGTTCTAACAAAGCCACTAAATTCTCTGCACTCTGAGTTACATGCTAAAAATCACAGAGATTTATCATTAACAATAATTATTAATGATCTATTTATTGACAGCTCAGATCGAATTGTCCCTTAATTGTACTGAACACAAATTTTATTAGAAACTATCTTATGAAAGGATGGATTTCTAAATTATTAGTCGTTTACTTTCTCTACACCAGTAACAGCATTTCAAACTGTATCTTTGTTTAGTGCCCTAGAGGTTTTTATTCCCTGGGGTAATGCTTCTTGGTGAGAGTCAGAATAGTGTTTTTCTTTTGTCAAGTTGGGGGAGAAAGAAACATCACCAACTCAGCCACTTTATCGGGCAATCTTCAGCTTAAAGATTGATTTCCATAAAACCGCACCTGCCCTGATAACCAACATTATTCTGGTAAATCTACTCTTTGAAACAGAAAAGCTCAGATTTATAGTAATTGCTGAGTTCCATTTTGTAACTATTCCCATGGTACTAATCAGACATTACTGAACTGCAGAAATGAGCAAAGATGCACATGAGCCAAGAACCAGATTTCCTACTTGCAGAGTCATGTTCAGTCCCTAGGTTAGTTCCTTATAGAATCCTACAGTCTCAAAGTTGGAAGGGACCCTATGGAATATTTGGTTCTATGTCTGTTACTTGCAGGAATGCCCCTCCATAGCATTCTCTAGAGGCAAAAATAATTTCTGGTGAAATGTTCCCATAATATTTCTTGCCATCACTGTGTGTTCAATTCCAGTTTATGACCAGTGTTAATTATTTGCTTTTTCTTTATATCAATCAAATTGAATTCCATGTTAATTTCAATAAGCTGTTTCTGATCTGCCTTCTGAAGGCTCCAGAATAAATCTAACTCCTCTTTCATGGGGGGGGAAACTTCAATTATTAGAGGATTTTAATTATAATGCAGCCCCCTTCTCTTATACCTTTCATTGTATAAAATGCAGTGTATACAATGCAGCCAGTGGTTTACTTTGCAGTCCATGGACTATGAAATTTCTTGGTCATTAAAGGAAGTGTTTCTGATATTGTTTACAGATACACTATTTTACTTTTGGCATTGAAACATAAACCCTCTATGTAGATAGACAGACACTGGCATAAACATCTGTAGTAGTATACAGCGGAAGTTAAGAAGCTATGTTACTTCTAAATCATCAGTTACCCCCAAAACATATCTATTATCTATATAGACAGATACCCTCTTGTCCTTAGTTAACTGACAGATCTTGGTAAGGTATACAAGTTCACCAACTTGCACAGAATCATCTTCTGAGAAACGATTGGACACAAGCAAGTCTGAATGGGTTATGACTGCGTATCCAGCTTTATAACCTTCTTTTTGAATTCATTTTTTAAAAGATTTTATTTATTCATGAGAGAGAGAGAGAGAGAGAGAGAGAGAGAGAGAGGCAGAGACACAGGCAGAGGGAGAAGCAGGCTCCATGCAGGGAGCCTGATGTGGGACTCGATCCTGGGTCTCCAGGATCACACCCTGGGCTGAAGGCGGCGCTAAGCCACTGAGCCATGGGTTGTCCTCTAAATGGGCTTCAAGAAGGTCAAGGCAAGACAAGAAAAACTCCTGAGTAAGAGGTTGGCAGTCATGAAATTATATCTCCTTAGAGAGTAGGAGGGTGGTTGGGTTGAGTGTTACAATGATGGAGAGAAATATGTATGGGTTTGGGAAGAATCTGATGATAGATTGTTCTAGAAGCAGAAAACTTCCAGGTATTTTAGTCAAGAGTAAGGTCTGAACAACTGAGGGATCATGTGGTTAAGTGTATTTTCTAAGTCAGCAGAGCTTTCTGTTAAATGTGTAGTTGCTGCCATTGTATACAGATAAGGCGAAGGAGGCTTTGTTTTCTGGTAAAGTGAGAGGCTATAATAAGTGACATGGATCACTGATATCCATTGTGCTGTTGTGTAGAACCCTCAAAGTTTATCTTTAATTTACAAATAGAAGGGGAAATGATCATTGGTGACACCAAGACAAGCAGGTTTTCAAAGGAGTCCTTTATGTTACAGCAGATAGTTTCAAGGGAGTTTTTCAGCACAAGGACTCATCTTGTGTATCATCCTTCGCTGGGTTATACAGAAGGGAAGCAGTTTGGAAATGTTACAAATCAAATGCCTATTTATCATATAACACCACATAACTATTTATGTTGTCTGCTGACAATTGGCCCAGGGAAGTCACAAGTAGCTTACAGTCTTTGAAAGGAAAGAGTCTTTAGATTTTGCGTAACACCATGGCCTAGATAATGTATTTGGGTATGACAAAATGGAAGATATCCCTAGAGATTGTGTCCCTCATATGCTAACACTGTCAACAAATAGAGGAGATCAATTCCTGCTAGACTTTTAATTTGGAGAACATAATGGATCATCCATATATTATTTAAGATCAGAGTCCGGAGTGATTTAGATGTTTCTAAAGCTATGGTTAAATAATTGGTAAACCAGTAGGGCAAACTGTGTGTGTGTGTATTTGTCTGTGTGTGCATTTATGTATGTATTTATTTAGTACTGATTTCCCCAAGTAAATGCAAATAGACATGTGACTTTGTATACCTTTTCACTTTCCTACAACCCCAGTCCCTAATACCATCCATCTGCAAGATTGTGAGTTGGAGCCCCACATTGGATGTAGAGATAAATTAAATATAAAAAAAATATTTAAAAAATAACCGTTTTGGGATTTTGATTGATAGGCACTAAAATCTATAAATTTATTTGGGTATACTTTATATAATAATGTTCAGTCTTCTTACCAAGGGACCAAGGTATAATTTTCCATGTATTCAAACTTCCTTATATAACCATAAGAAAATATGTATAGTCTCCTATATGTTCCAAATATTATTATATTTATCCCAAGCTGTTTTGTATTTTTATTGGGGAACTTTTTCATTATATTTTACAAATTGGTTATAAAGAAAGATAACCTTTTTGTATGTTTGTAATGAATCTGTTTCCTGAGCTTTTACTAATTCCAGTACTTTTTCAGTTGTTTTCTTGAGTTTTCTGATTAGATGAAGGTAGGTCCGTTCAAATGAGCCTCCTAACCCTCCTCCCACAACTCAAAAGCCTCTTTCTTCTTGCTTCCGTATTCATGTATTATTTTACTTCTTCCAGAAGATATGGCGGGCTAATCTGGCCAGAATCCTAGAGAGTTGATTGGATACAACAGCAGTAGAAACAGTCTGATGCCCCCTTTTTTGTGTGATGTATTTATCCAATTTTGGTTATCAGTATTATATATTAGCTTCAAAAAAAAAACCCAAATTAGGAATCTTTTCATCTTTTTTTATTAAAGAGTTAAAGGAACATGGGTATTACCTATTCCTTAAAGGATCCATCTGTTAAGTTCATGTAGGTATATTAAACATCATAGCGGTGTTTGGTTTTGTTTTTAATTGGAGAAAGGGAGAGAAAAGCTTCCTTGATTATTGTCCAGTTCTTTTTCTCTAATGTAGTCAATTTTGATCATTTATATCCTCTACAAACTTCATCAACTTTATTCAAACATTTTAATGGCATTTAAAAATAATTTTAGATTTTCTCTATGTCATAAACTTTTTTTCATTTCTAATGGAAGATAGCCCTGTCCCCTTACCATCCCACTCTTATTCTATCTCTCTCTCTCTCTCTTTCCCCTTTTTTCTTCAGGATGCATATACTCTTCAAGGTATATGATTATTATATAGAGCCACTTTATTTTTGTTGGTAATTCTCTTTGCTTTCTAATTCATTCCTTTCTAACCCATTCTTTTTTATTTTCTCCCACTTAAGAATATTTTTTAATTTCCTAACTTTTTGAATTTAATAATTATTTCCTCTATATTTATTCTTTGCTATATAAAAATAAAAGTATTTATGACAATATAATTTCCTTTGAGTGCAGTTTTGATCACATCTCATAAATTTGATATGTAGAGCTTTTAGAGTAGCTATTCTCTAAAAGTCTATAACTGCAGTGCTCATTTCCTCTATAATCTGAAGTTTATTTAGAATGATATTTTAGAATTTCCAAGTTTTTTTTAATTAAAATGTTTATTATTAATTTTAATTTTCATTGCTCTGTCTACCCATCATCCAGTTTAAGGACATCTGTTTCTTAAAAAGGTGCAATTCAGCTGTATTTTCTCTACTATCTTTAGTTATTCTATCTCCGAGTAATCCTTGTTTTCTTTGATCCCCTATCATGCTTAGCTCGGATTGCTTGATGTCATTGTTTTCTTTTGTTTGTGTGTTATGTCTGCCTCTCTACCTCTGTAAGTAGTAAAAGCAACTTGAAGGATAGAGCTCACATTTTATAATTCATTGTGTGCCCGTAGCATCTAACACCTCAAACACGTTAAGTAATTCATAAATATAAGGGTATCACTTTATATTTCAGGAAGGGCAAGACTGATATACAATGTAGAAAGATCGAAAACCTTGCTAAGTAATTATGTGGTCAGTCATTTTATTAAAATACGTCTACATTATGCATTCTTCTGTCCTGAAAAATATTGCTCATCTGACAATAATTACAATCATGGTAACTAATATGATTATTAATACTGATCATTGGTTGAGCACATCTACATTCCAGGCACTGTTTTGAGAACTTAATATGCTGTATCTCACTCCATAATGTTCACAATTGCTCTCACAGGTAAATGTGATAATTATCCTCATTTCCCCGATGAGAACAATGAAGCTTAAGGTCAAGCCCATGTCCAGGATCTTCCAGGTGGTGAAAGTGAAGCCTGGATTAGATTTCACATTTGCCTGTTCCTTCCACTTCTGGTCCACGCTAGTTTCTGTACATTTATTCTCCCAGTCGCTCACTCATTCTTTCTTTTGGTCCATCCCACATTCAAATAACTAAGTGCTGGCTGGTTTACTTTGCCAGAAACTGTACTAAAAGACAGGAATATAAATGTGAATAAAATATAGCTCCTGCTTCTGGTGGCCTTCCAGAGTCCAAGGGAGCTTTTTCTTTGACATGCACTAAGTTTTAAAATGTTGCAGAATGTGCTAATTGTATCTGGGCTTCCCTGCAGTTTCTCTGTGTCTCTGTTCTCTGCTCCCATGATGTTCAGGTGTTCACTTCAGCACTCAACTTATCCAAGCTGATTCAGATCCTGGCTGCCAGGACTAGGGCAAGTGAAGTCATTGTATGTTCTTTGTAGGTGCAGAAAGAACCCAGGGTTTTAATAGCCTCTCTCCACCCACCTTCAACTTGGTTTCCCTCAGGACAATAACATAAGCTTTAAAGCCAAAGACAATTATGACAATGTTATTATTTCTTATGGGGAAAATTGGTGTTGCCAGCCTGAAGTAGGTTCCAGACTTCCTAAACTTATGCAGAAATCACTCTTGCAGGCAGGGAAGACAAGCTTCAGAAATATGGTTTATAGGAAAGAAATAACCAGGGTCTTTGTTTGCTTAGACTAGGCTTCATGGACTCTCATCTGCAAGATCCTTCCTGCCTCATGTTGTCATCCACACACTCAGCTCAGAGCCTATACAAATGCCACACAACTGCAAGGCTGCCACCATGCACTGCCCACAGTGACAAAGATTGAATCACAAGATAAACATGAAAGGGGACCCGCTGGAATCTACCTCTCAGATTTGAAGTCTTCACAGGTTTTAAATTTTGCTAAGAGATTTCAGCTGACCTGATCATCCTCACCATGGTCAGTGCCACCTCATCATTTTCTGTCCATTCACTTTACTTTTTTTCTCACCATCTAAAACTCTAGTAATTCTATGACTGTTAATCTATGTGTGGTTTTTCTCTCAATAAAAAATAAGGCAGTTACTTAGTTTTGTTTATTACTGTATCTGTCATGCTAGAATGGTGTCCAACATGGAGGATGCTCTCAACATCTCTTGGTTCATTGATTGAATGGATCATGATGAATCGTCATAACCAGAAGAAACTTTTGTGTTCATCTTATTTACTGCTACCTTCTCCACTTTTTTAAATCATCACAATCATGACCTTTACCATCATCAATATGTCAGTAATGATAATCCCATGCTGCCACTTTTTGTCACCTCCCTGATATTCTCGACTTTTACTCCTGTTCTAGGTGAGGTACACAGGGAAGATGAACACCCCCAGCCCACAAATAAGGGAGCTGAGCCACAAACGGGTAAATAAACTCTCTTTGGGTCACAATCTGGGCCACTGCCCTGTTTGTTCCTCTCTTGTCAAGGGTTATTTGTAAATAGTTTCTGAAGCAAACTTCATTCCTTCTTGTTCCCTTATAATAGTGCCTGGTGCACTGGAGGCATTTCAGGATATTTACTGAAGGACCACATGGCACCAGAGTCCTCCATGATTTTGCCTCTAGCTTCCTCTTCAGGCTTTGCACTCATGCATCCCAGGACCTCCATCTTGGCAATTCTTGCTGTTGCCCATTACTTTTTAGCACTAATCCACCTGCTTGAAGTATCCTTTAGTATACTGCTCTGTTGCTGCCCAGTCTACTTACTTAATGAAAATTTTCAGGCTCTCTCAGCTTAAATTGCCTACTCTTCCCTTGGATGATATTATACTCTATAACCATTCCTTTGTATCTCCATGGAAAATTAGTAAGTGAGACATAGTTAAAGCCCCTAGAGTGTGGCAGGCATATCAATATTGCTCATCACACTTTCCTACCCCAGTGCCTAGCAGTGAATGCTAATAGCAGGTAGCATTTACTGAACACTTACTGTCTGTCAGACACTAGGTTTGTCAATGTATATAGATTATCTAATTTAATCCTCATAACCCCAGGAAGTACGTATCATTATTGTCCACATTTTATGAATGAGAAAATAAGGTTTGAAGTTGTTGCATAAGAAATCAAAGTCATCTTCTAGTAGTATCAATAAACAGGGAACACATTCAAACACTTTTGCCATGTGTGAATCTGTTCGTGACTAATAAGCACCTAGCCAGGAACATTTACAAATGCTTAATCAATGTGTATTAAATAATGTAGAAATTACATGGAATGATTTCTTTGTGTTTTATGCTTGACCTGACTTGGGATGGGTATCTTCCATCCACCCCACTTGGTGGGTAATGTCACATTGCTTGCATGGAGGTCTCCTTCATATCCAAGGCTTCCTTCTTCTTTTGTGTTTAAAAATAAAGAAAATTGGCTTCTATATTCTTAGCAGCTCTTTCTGTACCTGTTCTGGTGGTGAGGTATGGTAGGTGGTATTTGTGGTACTCAAGGTTACATGGTTGACTTGTCTTTCTTCTCTAAATGCATTTCCTGTCTTATAAAGGTTGTCCCGTGGCAATTCTCAATTGCAAAGATTGTGTGCCATTTTTTGACTCCTCTGCAGGTTGCCCTCACGTGAATGTAATCTAAGAAGGTAGTATTACCCACACAGGATGACTCCTTCAACATACTTAACCAAGTCATAAAGCCTTCGCCTGTTTTCTTAGAGTCTAACCTAAGAAAAGTAGCTTCTTACTAACCTCTCCAAACCCATAATTATAATAAGGATTTCCTTGTGTTCATGGCACTGTTTTCAGACTTGCAGAATAAAATAGATACATATAATGGTAATTCTTTTCTCTTGACTCCTGGAAAAATCAAGAAGTTATCAGCACTTGGGATGAAGAGAAAGAATATACCCGTTTTGTTTGGTTTTGCTTCTTCCAAATGTGGTCCTTGTCAAAACACAGGGAGTACATGTAGGGCCCCACAGCTCTTGACTATCCCTATCTTTGTGCCAACCTATTTAAAAGAAGGTTGGGAATCTCTTTCAGATTCTGTAGTCTAATTAGACACCAATAATGAGTGAATAAATAAATTGACGAACAAAACTGCCATTTGTTAGGAGAAGATTCTATATCCCTATTTTATAGAAGAGGCTACTGTGGCCCTGAAAAGGTTAGTTATGTTTACCCTGCTCTAAAGCCTAGTGGTTTGGGGCATAGACTTTTTTCTGTTTTGTTTTGTTTTAGATTTTTTTTTATTTATTCATGAGAAACACAGAGAGAGAGACAGAAAGAGAGATGCAGAGACACAGGCAGAGGGAGAAGCAGGCTCCATGCAGGGAGCCTGACGTGGGACTCAATCCTGGGTCTCCAGGATCAGGCCCTGGGCTGAAGGTGGTGTTAAACCGCTGAGCCACCTGGGCTGCTCGGGGTATAGACTTTAGAATCCAAAGCCCTGGCTCTGCCATTTACCATTTACATAACCTTGGGTATGTAACCTCTCAAAATGTTGATCTTCTCATCTGCAAAATGGTGACAATAATGGCACCTATCTGTAATAGTAGAATTAGAGACAAAATAGGCCATTTCTGTCTTCTTCAGCTGTATCTTTAGTTCCTAAAATGATACTTGACATATAGAAAACACTCAGTTTACCTGTGTAAAAGAGAGCAATGACCAGCACAGTGCATGGTATATAGTAAGTCTTCAAAAGATGTTGGCTATTACTATTATTATTATTATTATTACTATTATTATCCAGTTGAATGGTAGAAGGCAGGAGGCAAATCCCAGTCTCTGTCAACTCTGAGAACAAACATGGAAAGTCTTTCCTAAATGTTTCCCCTTCCCTTTCTCTCATTCTTTATCTCCTTCTACCACACATGAAGAACTTTATCCCTCAACCAGTGGAGTGACTTTCCAAATAGAATCCCTCACTTAATTCATTTTGTACCCAATTTCCTAAAATAAACCCAATCAAAAACCTTGAAACTTTCCAATCATCTATACAGAAAAACACAGATTTTGCAACCTAAGTCTCAAAGTCCTTTTTTTTTTTCCTAGACCCACTGGCACCTTTCCACTTCATCTCCAGTTTTTATTACAAACTGTATCTACCAGACTGAGCAGCTCCATGCGTCCCAGAGTCCTGCCTCTGCCTGCCCTCTGTCATTCCTCCCACTGTCCTGTTCTCACCATTTTTCTCAGACCAAAGTTGGCTCACTCTTTAAGCCTCAGCTCAATGAAACATGCCCTTGCCATCTAAACCACAGCTATCATGTTCTTCTTTCGAATTTGACATTTCGATCTATGCTATGCCATACGTTCTTTATTTTAAAACATGCTTGTGGTCAAATTTCCCATGCTACTTGTATTATGGATTTTCAAACAAGCGTGACTTCCTGTTCCTTGGAGAGGCATATAGCTACTTTTAGTTATAGTATAATGATTAAGCAAGCTATTGTGTGAACATCCATTTTTTTCATCTATAAAATGGGAATAGTAGTACATACATTTTTGGGTTGCTGCGAAAGTACAACAATAAATGTAATGTGTTCCTTCCATCGAGTACTTTGCACATAAAATGTAGTAGCTACTATTGGTAAATATTATTTGTTTGCCAAATTTGAGTAAAGATGAGCAGAGTATGTTCTGGGAATACCAAGGAATGATGGCAAACGTTTCTTCAGTTTATAAAACCAGCCCCATGTTCTGTGTCTTGTCTTTGGTAGAACCTGATTTCCTATATACCAGGCACCCATAAATTAATGATTACTCTAGTTTTATGTAAAAAATATAAAACCCGTCATGACTTCCTTTGTTAGTAAAACTCTTTCACCCCCCTCCCTACCTCTGCTTTCTTATTTCTATACTAATGACCCAGGCAAGGGCCAGTATGTGCAGGAGGCAGACCGGTGCGCCAGGGTTGGAGAACCCACAGACCTTTACCTCACTTCACCTCAGTTTCTGCAGTGGGTGCCTCCCAGAAGGCCTGTTCAGGGTGCCTCCTTTTTTTTTTTTTCTTTCTCTTTTGGTTCTGCTTGTTTTGATAAGATTATTTTTTATGCTAAGCTTGGAAGCGGAAGGGCCAGGATAATGTCAGGAGGGGCTGGCCCTTTTGCAATTTCCTATTGTTGACTAGCAATGGAACAGAAAAATCTTCCTGGCAGTTTTATGAGATTGAGATTTCTCACTGCCAAAGGTCAAGGAGGAAGAGCATGGGGGTGGGAAAGAGATTGTGATGAACTCCAACCTTGGAAGGAATCACAGTCTCCCAGGCCTGGCGCCACGTTTCCTGGAGTTCCTCTCTCATGGAAGAGAGAGGGAAAAATTGTAGGCCCTGTACACCTGACAACATACCTACTGGAGGGTTGCTTGAGCAAAGCACTGGCTTGGGTCATTAACACTTCAAGAACTTTATACCTTCCCCCACTATGGGCAACAATGAGCATCTTAACAACAATGCTTTCGCATCAACCAGGGCTTGACAACTCTAAACTTCCTATGAGTCACATGGGGAAAATGTACTCAAGTGATAGAAAAGCATAGTTCTATTATGTTAATACTAGTAGGCACCAGACAATTGGGTTGCAGGATTTAAGGTTTGCATCAGACCTTGGCTGCTTTCTTCTAGTGGAGAAACAAATCTTTAGGACAGTCACGGTCTTAGGCTCTTGAAATCATCTATATGAGAACAACTTGAGATTTAAGCCACTTCCTCTTTTTTTTTTTTTTTTATTTTATTTATTTATTCATGAGTGACACAGAGAGAGAGAGGCAGAGACACAGGCAGAGGGAGAAGCAGGCTCCATGCTGGGAGCCTGATGAGGGATTCCATCTCGGACCCCGGGATCACGCCAAAGTGTGAGCCAAAGGCAGACACTCAACTGCTGAGCCACCCAGGCGTCCCTAAACTACTTCTTTAAAATGTAGCTTTCTGGGCCCCCACTGCAAACCTGCAGAATTAGGCTCTTTGAGACACTGACCTGGGAATCTACATTCAACAAACTCCCCAAAACTCAAGTTTGGTGGTAACTGAAGTACCTCAGGGTGCTGAGGACTGCGTTCTTACGAACTTCTGTGTTATGAAACTATGGCTTTGTTTTTCTGCATTATTCATTGCCTGGAGGAAATTGACTCCCAGTTTTAATCTGATTTGGAAGAATACACACATTTTAAAAATTGTATCACTTTTGCATTCACTCTTTACACATACACCTATTGAGCACTTCCTATGTGCCAGAAACAACACTAGATGTCTGGCTATGAAGAAGAATAAGACATGGTCCTTGAATTCAAGGAACTTCTAATCTCTTAAGAAAACATATATGTGCAATTAGGTGTTAGAAGAGCTATGGAAGAGGTCCGCAAGGATAAAATAAAACCAGAAACGGGAGGGCAATCAATTAAACCTGGGGAAGATGGCAGTCATCAGAAATATCTTCACATAGTGAAAGATGTGTAGGTATTCACCAATCAGACAAGTTGTAAGAAAGTAGCATTCTAGGCTGATGGGGCAAAGACATACATTCTAAGATAGCAAGACAGTTTCTGGGAGCTGAAGGTAGTTCAGCACAGCTGGAAGATAAGATGATGGGTGGAGGAGGAGGACAGGGCAATAAATGATCCCTGGGAGACAAAGGGGAGCTAGATTATAGATATCCTTGCTAAGGTATTTTATTTTTTAATTGAAATATACTTGGCATGTAATGTTACATAAATTTCAGGTGTACAACATTGTGCTTCACAACTCTGTACATTTGGCTATGCTTGCCACAAGTTATAGCTACTATTTGTCACCAAACAGAACTATTACAATGCCACTGACTATATTCCCTATGCTGTACCTTTATCCCCATGACCTATACAAGGAATTTGAGATTTACTTCTAGAATTGTTTTCTCAAAGCGTGGACCTCAGAATTTCCACAATAGAATCACCCAACTGAATCAGAATTTCCAGAGGTGAGATACTAGATATTTGTAAAGCACCCCACATGGCCAGTACACCAAGTTTGGAACCCACTGTTTGGTAATGTGGAGCCACTGCAGGATTTTGTGCAGAGGAGAGAAATTATCAGAAATAGTATTCATCAGGATAGATGATGGATGGATTAGACTGAGTTTGGAGACAAAGAGAGTCCAGGAGGTTAGTTAGCAGAGCATAGCAATTCTCAAGGTAAGAGATGATAAAGGATTCCACTAATAAGGATGGGGTTGGATTAGAAGGTATACTAAGAAAAAAAAGGTATATTAAGACTGTAGGATTTATAGCACAGAGTCTAAATGGAAAGAAAGAGATTCCTGAGTATATATTGCAGTCAGGTGCAAAACAGTATTTGTTGAAAGGTTAGCCAGTTTTCTGGGTAATTTCTATTTTGTATGAAAAAAAAATGTTATTTTTTTTAAAGATTTTATTTATTTATTCATGAGAGACAGACAGAGAGAGAGAGAGAGAGAGAGAGAGAGGCAGAGACACAGACAGAGGGAGAAGCAGACTCCAGGCAGGAAGCCTGATGTAGGACTCAATCCTGGGTCTCCAGGATCACGCCCTGGGCTGAAGGCAGCGCTAAACCACTGAGCCACCCAGGGATCCCCAGAAATATTCTTTCATCAGAACTTTCTTTGTAAAAATAGACACCCTTATTCATTCTTGTGCATGCACATTCATGTGCATGGAAAGCCACAGTAGTTTCTGAGCAATTGCAGGTGATATTATGGATGCTGCTAAAAGCAACTGTCTCTTCTCAGAGACATAATTCTGCCTCACATTTTCAAGAGTGATGTGGCTGAAATGTTGTCATAGTCTGCTTGGGCTGCCATAACAAAATGCCAGGCTTGGTGTCTTAAACAACAGAAATTTATTTTGTTATAGTTCTGAAGGTTAGAAGTTCATGATCAAGATGCCAGAAAAATTTAGTTTCTGGTGAAAGTTCTTCCCTTGGATTGAGATGGCTGCCTTCTCACTGTGTGTTCACGTGGCCTTTTCTTTATGTGCATGCTCAGAAAGAGAGGGAGAGGGAGAGGGAGAGAGAGAGAGAGAGAGAGAGAGAGAGAAGGCAAAGAAGGAGGGAGGAAAGCGAGAGCACATGATTTCTCTTGTGTGTCCTCTTGTAAGAATACTAATTCTATTGGATCAGGGCCCCACCCTTATGACCTCACACAACTTTAATTATTTCCTTAGAGGCCCCATCTCTAAATGTGGCCATATCAGTGGTATGGCTTCTACATATGAATTTTCAGGAGACAGAAAAATTCAGTCCACAGCATTCCACCCCTGGTTCTTCTTATATGCAAATTATATTCATTTCATCCCAACAGACCCAAATGTGTTAATTTATTTCATTATCAGCTTTAAAATCTAAGGTCCAAAGTCTCATCTAAATATAATCAAAGTCAGGTATTGGTGAGACTTGAGATAAGATTCATCCTGAGGCAAAATTCCTCTCCAGCTATGAAACTGGACAAATTAACCTAGACTAAGTTAAACAAATCTAAATTAGAATGCTGGGACAGATTAAGGATAGACACTCCTATTTCAAAAGGGAGACATTCCCATTCCAAGAGGGAGACACAATCTAAGCAATTCCCAAAGCTAGCAAGGCAAAACCTCTATTATACTTTATTTTTTAATAATAAATTTATTTTTTATTGGTGTTCAATTTGCCAACATACAGAATAACACCCAGTGCTCATCCCATCAAGTGCCCCCCTCAGTGCCCATCACCCATTCACCTCCAACCCCCACTCTCCTCCCCTTCCATCACCCCTAGTTCGTTTCCCAGAGTTAGGAGTCTTTATGTTCTGTCTCCCTTTCTGATATTTCCTACCCATTTCTTCTCCTTTCCCTTCCATTCCCTTTCACTATTATTTAATTCCCCAAATGAATAAGAACATATAATGTTTGTCCTCCAATTGACTTATTACACTCAGCATAATACCCTCCAGTTCCATCCACGTTGAAGCAAATGGTGGGTATTTGTCATTTCTAATGGCTGAGTAATATTCCATTGTATACATACTTTAAACCCTGATAAGAATCCTCTTTGGCTTAATACCCACCTTTCAGACCCACTAGGGCAATGATCCTGTCCCCAAGCTCTCCAAGCCATTCCTGCCTCCCAAGTTTTAAGGTATAAGCTGTTTTGCCTTTTGAAACCAAAGAGGTAGCCATACCTTTTGAAATTGAGGGGACATCCCTGATGATCTCTGAATAACCTTTGTGTCTTTCTTCTCATTTCGTGAAGAATAGTACACACTCATAGTTGAATAGCTTTACAGTTCCATTCTTTAGAAGCCAAAAATTCAACAGACATCCTTAAATCTATCCAATCTCCATCTGGATTTGAATCTTTTCTACACTAATTACTAGCTGTGTTGGGTTGGCAATCCATACTTTCGCATTTGTAAGTTGTGTATTTATACCTGTTTCATAGGGCTATTCGTTCATCTATCAACTCATTCATTCCACAAATATTTATTCTTGTTTCATTTCATAAATGACATGGAAGGGAAAACCAGATTCCCTGCTCTCATGGGAATTCATACAGAAGGATATAGACAATGAAACAAATAAACATATGGTAACAAACGCAAGGAGACAAATAAAAGCAAAGTAAAAAGGACAAAGAGTTACTGGAGAGAGGAGTGGTAACTTTTAGAAGGTGTAGTCAGGCAGGTAAGCCTCTCTTAGAATGTGACATTTGGACAGATATGAATGAAGTAAGGCAGTCAGTGACACAACTGAATGTTTGGAGGATGAGTACTCCAGGGAGAGTAAGCAATGAAAGCCAGAAAGCCCAGAGATAGGCTTCTCAACATGTTGAAGGATCAGCAAAGAGGCTAGTAGCTGCTGTGGTTCTAGCAAGGAACAGCTGGAGCAAAAAAAAAAAAAAAAAGTGAGCAACAGAGAGAAGAATTATTCCCTCTGCTTAGGTAGGTAGCTAGCCATTAGCTATCTGAGAAGGGAAACTTCTAGGCAGAGAGAACAGTGAGTATGAAGGTTCTAAGGTGAGAAAGTGTTACCATGTTTGAAGAAGAGCAAGAGGACCAGGCAGGCTGGGGTGAATACACCAAGGTATAAACTGGAAGGAGATGAAATAAGAGGGAAAAGAACCCTATAGGACATATGATGCCATGAAATGAAGTATAGGTTTAGTTCTGAAAAGGGAGGTGTTATTAGAGCACCCTAGGCAGAAGAATGACACAATCAGAATTACAGTGTGATGGAATCATTCTTTGAAATGTGCAGTATACTATAGGGGTTAAGTACGAAAACTTAAGAGATCAGTAAGGAGACTAAAACAATAATTGAAGCAAGAGATGATGATGGCTTGATGGAGGCCCTAGCAGAGGAGGTGGGGAGGGTAAGAAGTGTTCAGTTTCAAGATACATTTAACAATTGGAACTGATAGACTTCACTGCTAGATTGGATGAGAGGTGACTGTTTCCAGGACACACAACCGCTGGTTAGAAAGGAAATTGTGTTTCCCCTATTGGACGTCATGGAAGCCTTTAAATAATTTCATTTGGCCAGGAAATGGTGAGAGGAGACCCAAAGAGGTTTTGATTCTGCAACCAAGGAATCCATCACTAGGCACATTTGCTGAGTCATCATGGATATTCCTGTTGATCCAAAGAACAGGAGGAAATAAAATTCCCTTTTTCATGTGACTATCTGTCATATCCCTATTCTACTCTTAGTCTTAAAGAAGATCAAATCTTATCCAGAAAAGTTAAAAAGACTTCCTATTTTCTTACACTACAGAGGAAGACCATGAAGAAAGGAGAGAAACATAGGTCTTTCCTGATTGTACAAAGTCTGGTAAAATGGTGCTTTTGTAGCAAAGTTTCTAGAGCAAGCGTCCACGGGAAGGAATTTCTCGGGCAATTGCATCAAGCGCCATAACTTAAAGCTGTGCAGAATGGAGAGTTCTCTTTTATGGGATGATACTTTTCTCACTCTTCTTTTGCCCCTCTGGGCCTGTTTGCTGGGATCCAAGCTTCAGTCTTCTAACAGAATTACCTGGAGGCAGGTCCAAATCCCACAAAACAGGGAAAAGCCAGGATGGGTATTCATATACAGGCCCATTTGTTCCAAATTGTAGCAGGTCTCCTGCAAGGCTGGGCTCTGCTGAGGGGTATACTGTATCTCCGTTCCCTCTACATGCTTCTCTCCCAACATGACAGCTGCTGGCTCTCAGACACAGAAGCATGACCATCTCCTCACAAGAGTGGGCTTTTCTTTTTCCTGCCTATTTAGAGCACTGCACTAAATTTTATTATTACTCCATGTATTAACAATAATGTTAATTTCTAAGAGATTGCTGTCATTTTATACACAATAAAATAGCATGAACTCAGGGAATAGTTTTTTTATAACTGATGATTTAAAAAAAGTACTTTTTTACTGAGCAGTAATAACTAGTGCTTCTAGAGTGTTTCTTTTTCTTGACAACAGAAACAAAATTTAAAAGGGTAACCATTCTAAGATAAGTGCTTTCCAGATTAAAATGCCATTTGTTGCTAAGCAAATAAGGTGTCCTTATAGATCCACATGTTGTTGAGCTATGACAGTGTTTGGACTTTTATCACCTTGTTAATTAGGAATGGGAAATCCAGAGTAATTTAGTAAACTAGTGGCTTCTCTTTGGGACTGATATGAAATTATTAGGAAAATAAGACAAGTACCTGCTATGGCTAAAGGGAGAAAGTATGGAACTGCCCACTTGAAGACTGGAAGCATAAAAGAACGAAGAACAAACAATCTGTGACAAATGTGTGGAGGCCACACACCTGTCCTGAGAAAGTTGAGGTCCATCTCTTGGATCAAATTAACTGTTATTTCTCCAGCTCCAAGCAGGGGGCCTGGTTCAGATTCAGCCTTCAATAAATATTTGTAGATTAAATGAATAAGGGTTAATTAAATTGGCACTAGAAGTTGTGGATAGAATAAAGCTGGCTCAGATCCAGGATGAAAAAAGTGTCTTCTGTGATTTCGATTTTGATTCTGGTCTGGGACAATAGTGGAATTTTATGTTAGTAGTATAACATGAGGCTCGAAAGATCTCTCTAGGATCCAGTCCAAGTCCCAAGAAAGTCAGGTAAAATCACAGTTTTTAGGACTGTGACGGCAGAGGAGTGACAGGAGCCATTTATCTTCCATTCAGTTTTTTAGACATAGACCAGCCCCTATTGACTGTAAAATTAGTTTCTACTAATTTTTTCCCGTTTTCCAGCAGCTCATAGACATATACTTTTGGTCAAAAGGTGACCCAGGAAAAGATATTGAGAACTCATGCTTGATACTAAAGAAAATATCAAAGCAATTATCCTACATTAATAAACTAAGTTAAAAGTGACATCTTGTTGTTGCTATACTATGTGCAAAAAGGAAGTTGTTGAACCATTCTTCCTACACTGAATATGTTTATCTCCTCCTATTCAGCTATAAAGATCGACCATCCAAAACTTTCACCAGTTTGGCCTTATTACTTGGTCCCAAGAGATAGGAACCTCTTTTTCACCTCCTTTTAGGGTAGCTCAACAAGACTATACTCGCAAAACAGATACTGCTGTATACACTCTAATTTGCACTTCTCTCTTCAATCCATATAGTACTGGTTGAGGAAGAACATTAATGATCTTGTAACTGGTCCTAAATCTCTATTTATTTGATTTTAAATTTACTGCCTGGACTTGAATATTTTATAGGATAAGAATTTCAAAACTGACAGAAAAAGGATAATTTGATATTGATTCTGAGTCAGTGAGAAAATATCCTTGAGAGAACAATGAATATACTCAACCAGAACAAAACCCCACATGAAAAAACGTGTCCTCACTGGAGAGAAAAATGTACATTATTGTCTTTCTTCCACACTCTTTCTTCATGGCTGAACTTTTGTCAGATAAAAACTTTTAGCCTTATTCTCTGCCTTTCTGATCTATAATTGCTAATCCATTCTGGTGATATGCCAAATTCATCTTCATAAAAAGTTCAGTCATTCGCACTTTCCCCTTTACCAGCTCCCATCACCTATGGAACAAAATTCTAATATCTTGATCTTTATCTGGGCGTTGATTACCTAGAATCAGTTCCATTGTCATTACTTCTATTTCTAGCACCATCATAAACATGTAATGCTTATTTAACATGCCGCAAGCACTAGGCTGGGTACTTTATCTGTCTCATCTCATTTTATCCATACTAAACCCAATGAAGAAGTGTTATTATTGTCCGTATATTACTGCCCTAATCTTATTCCTTAGTTTCCAACCTATGGTAACCTCAAGGATGACAGTTTTAACCTTTCTCATCCCTAGTCCTCATTGAATCATGCCCTTCCCATCAGCTAAATTATATTTTCTTTAGGTTATCTCTATCACTGCAGCCCAAGCTCTCCTCTCTAGCCTTTGCAGTCAGCATACTTACTAGCTTGTTGCTGTTTAGTAGGATCTGTTAATATTAAAGTGTGTGTCATAAATTACGTAACATGAAGGCAGGAATTCTTATTGATGATATTTATTTTATCTGTGTCATTATGTCAGTTCTTGGCACATAAAATAAGCTCAATAAATGTTTGTTGATTGAATGAGTGACTGTAAACCCACAGAGTCAATGAAAGGTTATATAAGCAAGTCATAGTTGTGAGGTTAACTTCAGGACCCTGGTACTACTGTGGCTTACACTTATATTATGTAAAGCAGCAATATGATATATGATATATATGAATATGATTTAATCATATCTGATTTTTTCCATTGTGATATAATCAGATAAACACAGTCATTGAGGTCTAAAAGATCTAGTTCAAACTCTATCACTACCCAGCTGTGAAAACTTAAATAGGTAGGTCTGCTTAGTCCCTTCATCTCTAAACTAGAATTAATATGCTGCAAGGTTGGTAACTATACTAACCTTGCACTAATATATATATATTAGTGTGTGTGTGTAATACTTTTAACCTTTCTCTATCCCTGGTCCTCATTGAATCATGCCCTTCCCGTCAGCTAAATTATATTTTCTTTAGGTCATCTCTATCACTGCAGCCCAAGCTCTCCTCTCTTGCCTTTGCAGATATTTGCTTTAATATCCCAAAATATTCGTGTGAATGGGACTATGTGGCAAAACAAGGCAGAAATCTGTAGGCAAGTATGTCTCACTCTGAGGAAAGAACAGATCAGAGAGAAGGCACCAGAGATTGCATTTTGCTGGATCACATGTAAACAATTAATAGGGGAAGAATTCACCAAAGAGAAAGGAACTTGTGCTGTCATTTCATTGGCACATCCTAAGGATGAGAAATGGCCTCACTAGCTGATGTTCAACCTCCATCTCACATTGTATAAACAGAAGGTGGTGCTAGGGAGACAAAACCCACACAACAGCAGGGCTTAGGGGCACGAAAAGGGAGGGACATTAGCAAAAGCCCCTGGGTCCTCTTTCCCTCATGGCATCTCAATTGGCAGTGTTGCACTAATGTGCCATTCATCAACAACTGGTTAGTAGAAAAAAAACCAATCCTAAAAAGCCTGGGTGAATACATTTTATTTGTGTCCATGCTCTTCGATCAGAACACTTGGAGGGTCTTAGGGTAGAGAGACGTACTGCATCTGGCCTGTCTTCTTAGGTGATAACGGTGGGTGCAGTGCGTCCTGTCCTCTCTTGGAGTTGGGACACCTTCAGACCAATGGAAATAAGGGGGGCCAACATGACCTGAGGGTCCTGGTAGATCTTGGCGATGTCCTTCTCATAGCTGTTGATCTACAGCCGAATGGTGGCTCCTGCACTCCCAGTGCCACTCAGTTGGGAGATGATGTGAGAGCCATCAGCAATATATATATATATAGTGTCTAGAGTAGCTAGCTCTTCTATTGGAATTAAGAGGCAATAAAAAATAATTATATATCCTGGAATAATAGTGACAGTAAGTGTAATATTTAGATTCTTCCTGAATCCCTCCATTAAATTAGCAGGATAGCTTTTAAAAAAAAAGAAAAGAAAAGAAAAGAAAAGAAAGAAAAGAAAAAGAAAAAAAGAAACTAAAGACCCATGGACATCTACAGCAAACTTGGGTGATTTGGCCGTCTCCATGAGACATAAATATTAAAAAAAAAAGTGGAGACAAATCACTGACGGGACTCATGGAATATCAGCACCAGTGAAAGAAGAAGAGAGGAGAAAATTAAGTTTATTATGGCCCTGAGGATAGAACAGCCTCAAAATCTTCAATAGGGACTCAGCGAGAAATATAATAGCAATATAATAGCCAATACAAGAACAGCAGCAGAAATGGGGAAGATTTTCTGGAACATGTAATTCATGGGTGAATGGAAAAGAATTTTAATACAGTAAGATCTGAAGGTACTGGAGCACTCTGGATCCTATAAGTTCTTTGAATTAACAACTAAAACTTCCTTTCAAAAGAAAGACTTGGATTTTAAAACTTCCACTTGGGATGGAAAAAGCTGGGAAGAGTATCACTTCCATACAGTAAAAACCAGATAATAAGAAAGTCAATAATAAAAAATAACGATTAAGAAAAAGCTAAATAATCTACAAAGCTATAGAACCATATCTTTTCTAGAACCTGAGATCTGAAGTCTGACTATTCTTAAGTCTAAGGAAAGACATGCAAAAATGGAGAAATTGAGAAACAAGATGTAAGCCTATAGAAAACAAATAGTGCAATGCTTGAATTAAATTCTTCCCTACACTACTTAAAATGTAAATTGGATTAAATGGCTCAATTAGAAGACAGAAATTGGTAGAATGGATTTAAAAAAAACATGACTTAACTATATGCTGTCTACAAGGGACACACTTAGCATCGAAAGACACAAAAAGCTGAAAGTGAAAAAATGGAAAATATATTTTATGTAAACATAATATTTGCATATTATGTCAAAAGAGAGCTAGGGTCATTTGTATTAATATCATACAATAGACTACGGGACAAATTAGTTGAAAGAGATCAAGAAGACCTTATATATTGGCGAAAGGGTCAATCCCTAAAGAAGATATAACATTTATAAACATACATACACTTAACCATAAAGTCCCAAAACATGTAAGGCAATAACTGACAAAAATGAAAGGAGAAACAATCAATTCTATAATTTTATTTTATTTTTTTCAGTTCTATAATTTTAGTTGGAAACTTTAACATTTAACCTTCAATAAGGGATAGAAGAACTAGACAGTAGATTAACAAGGAAATAAAGGATTTGAACAATGTTATAAACCTACTAGACCTAACCAATGTATATTGAATACCCAACAATAACTGAAAACACAATTTTCTCAAATGTACATAGAAGAGTTCTGGATAAGCTACCTATTAAGTCATAAAACAAATATTGTACATGTAAAAGTCATACAAAGTATCTTCTCTGACCACAGTGCAATGAAAATAGAAAACAATAACAAAAAGAAACCTAGAAAATGTACAAATATGTGGAAATTGAACAATACAACCACTTGGTCAAAGAGGAAATTCCAAGTGAAATAGAAAACATGTAAAGATGAGTTAAACACAGTTTACCAAACTTTATACAGCAGAAGCAATGTGCAGTGGGGAAAAATTCCTAACTATGAGCATCTACATTGAAAAAGAAGAAAGATCCTAAAGTCCATAACTTAACTTTGTACCTTAAGAAACTAGAAAAATAAGAGCAAGTTAAGTGTAAAGCTACCAGAAAGAAGGAAATAATAAAAATTAGGGCAGCGATAAATGAAATAAACAACAGAAAAACAATAAAAAAAATCAACGAAATCAAAATTTGATTCTTTGAAAAGATCAGCAAAATTCACAAAAGCAGGAAGAAACAAATTATTAATATCAGGAATAAAAAAATGAATATCACTGCAGTTTCTATAGACACTAAAAGCTGAAATGGAATAGTAAACCATTGCATGTCTATCAGCTCAACAACTTAGATGGGATGGACAGATTTCTTGGAAGATACAAATGACCAATCAATTAATTCAAGGAGATTAGATTACCTGAATAGTAAAATATCTAATAAGGAAATTAAATCTGTAGTTAAAATGCTTTCCAGAAAGAAAACTTTAGACCTACATGGCTTTGTTAGAATTTCCACAAAACGTTTAAGGGAAGAAATAACTCAAATTCTACACAAACTGTCACAGAGAATAAAAGAGGAAAGAGTGCCTCTAAATTCATTTTATGAGATCACAGTTACCCCCATACCAAAGCAGACCATGAAATCAGAGGAAAAGAAAGCTACAGGGCAATATACTTTATGAATATTGATGCAGAAATACTCACTACAATATTTACAAATCAAACAATATTAAAAATGATAGGGTTTCATGCCAAGTATGGTTTACTACAGGAATGCAGTGTTAGATCAGCATTCAAAAAGCAATCAGTGTAATTAGCTATATCGATAATTAAAGACAAAAACCATATGATCATCTCAATAGATGCAAAAAAAAGCACTTTAAAAAATCAGCCTCCAGTAATCATAAATACTCTCAGTAACATAAGATAGAAAGTAACTTCCTTAAGATGACAAAGAACACTTTGAAAACCTGTAGTTAACACAATACTTAATGGTAAAAGATTGAATATTTTCTCTTTAAAATTATAAACAAATCAAGGACGTCTACTGTAACAATTCCTATTATTGTATTGGAGGTACAACAACAATAATAATATGCTATGAATTACCTAAGAAGGAAAGGGATAAATACAAACATACTTACATTAAAGAAATGGAAAGATAAACTAAAAATTTAGGAAAAAAATTTACCAACAGTGAAAAGCCAGGGGCATGGTTAGAAACTGGACTTCTTTGAAATACTTTATTTGTAGATTTTCAAGATATTTTATTAATTATAAAACAAAGTTTTACCTTTAAAAAAAACAATTTCTAAAAAATCAAAAGTAAAATGAACAACTAGCATGACTGTGTTTAAAGCTGGTGGAATAATCACCCAGAAAGAAAGTGTTCAAAGTCATTTGAAAGCATGATTAATTGACTGTGTATCCCTGGTGGGGGATAAATGAATCCCCCAACCCGTCAAATCTTATACCATATTAGCTATAGCATTGGTGATATAATTCCAATGTAGGTTTCTTGTGTGTTAAAGAATGTTTACTTTGATATGTTTGAGGATTGAGATTTTAATGATTTTGATATCAAGTAAAAATATCAGGTTAAATATAATTCTGTAGTTCCAAATTTGGATTGGAATAATTAATACAATTTCATTAAATGGTGTATCTTAAAATTCATGGGTTTTTTTTTTGTTTTTTTTTTTGTTTTTTTTGTTTTTTTTTTGTTTGTTTGTTTTAGTTCTAGCAAATAAAATTACTAGAAATCATGACCAACTCAGTAGGAATAAATACCCCAAGTGCCCAGATTGTGATTTCTAAGTATCATTTCCATTAAATGGACCAGGAATCTTTGAAGTGACTGTTTCTAGGTTCACAGAAGAAAGTGCTCAAGATTATCCTGGAATATTTTATCAGACAGAAGGCAAGGGAGATATCAAAGTCAATTAGGGTTATGACAAAAGAACCTAGGATCCAATCTGATTTTAAGTTCCTGCTGACCAAAGGAGCAATGTGTCCATCAGTAAAAATAATAACTGTAGTAAACTAAAGAACATTAAATATGTTGGCATCCGTGAGTTTGCACTGATGGTATTAATGAAGATGAGAATGATAAAATCAATAAAATTGTTGGTCTTTTCAAGATTGTAAAAAACTCATTATTTTGAAAGCTGGTAATTAAAGAATAAAGATATATCTTGTCTTTCTTCAAAATATATACCTCAGAATGACAAACTAGTTAATGAGAAAATTTTTCTCTTTTGATGTTTTCAGCTAACAGTGAAGAAGAAGGAATAATATAATTATAAATCACCAATTTACAACCACTCTTGAATTAGTGGTTCCAGACATAGATTATCAATGGCTGCTACCATCACAAAGAGAGATAACTATACATCTTATACTTCCTGATGGAAGTTCATTTATAAAGCAGACCTACAACCATGAAAATGACAAAATCAAACCTGAATATGATCAAACCTCTAGTTCTAACTATCAATTAATAGGAAGTTAATACTGTAGTAGAGTGAATTGTTTCACTAAGTGTAGTAGTTAGTTTAATTCAAATTATAATCTGAATGTGTCATTACCAGGTACTTGGAGGATAAACACAGAAACCAGAGATCTTTCTATCCTAAAAGATTCCCAAAATGTGGGCGTGTGTACGTGTGTGTGTGTGAGAGAGAGAGAGAGAGAGAGAGAGAGACAGAGACAGAGAGAGGGAGGGAAAAAGAGTAGGAGAGAAAGAGACATTGAATGAGTATTTGCAATTTCTCAGGAACCCTAATAAATTCTTTGTGTATGTTCTATCATTTAATCCTTGCAACAACTTTGTGAATTATCTTATGTGATAGAGCTCTGCAAAGTTAAGTAACTTATTTCAGTCTATAGTTGCCTAATTCCCAAGCCTATGTTCATATCCATTACAATGTAATTACTTTCTTCTCTAAATGACTATAAAGAGGATTTGAAAACTGGTGGCCTATGGGTTCAATGTGGCATGCAGACATGTTTCATTTGGCTTGAAGACTCACATAGGACTATCTGTCTATTTATTTATTTTAGTTATTTCAGATTTTAGATATTTTTATATATTTAGAATCTTAAATTTAGATATTTTTATAATCCAGATCATTGTATTCTTATGGAAAATGAAGAGATTGGCAGAAGATGTCCCATATTCTTACCTGACAGCATGCAACTTAAATGAGTAAAAACTGCTCTTGTTAGGTAGTAGAAATACCCTGGAGTTTGCCACAATCCCCACCAATCCCTATTGATTGCTTCACAGACCAGTTTTAACTATCCTTCATTTCCTGCTACATCCACTAGCCTTTTATGTTTGTAAATCCTGATCCATACCACAGCATTTAACTAATTAAATAATTCATAAGACATATATGTACTGTTTTATATCATAATTATTAGTCTATGTGTCACATTCTCTCTTTTTTTTATTTATAAATTAATTTTTATTGGTGTTCAATTTACCAACATACAGAATAACACCCAGTGCTCATCCCGTCAAGTGTCCCCCTCCGTGCCCATCACCCATTCACCCCCACCCCCCGCCCTCCTCCCTTTCCACCAACCCTAGTTCATTTCCCAGAGTTAGAAGTCTTTATGTTCTGTGTCCCTTTCTGATATCTCCCACACATTTCTTCTCCCTTCCCTTATATTCCCCTTCACTATTATTCATATTCCCCAAATGAGTGAGAACATACACTGTTTGTCCTTCTCCGATTGACTTACTTCACTCAGCATAATACCCTCCAGTTCCATCCACGTTGAAGCAAATGGTGGGTATTTGTCGTTTCTAATGGCTGAGTAATATTCCATTGTATACATAAACCACATCTTCTTTATCCATTCATCTTTCGATGGGCACCGAGGCTCCTTCCACAGTTTGGCTATTGTGGACATGGCTGCTAGAAACATCGGGGTGCAGGTGCCCCGGCGTTTCATTGCATCTGAATCTTCGGGGTAAATCCCTAACAGTGCAATTGCTGGGTCGTAGGGCAGGTCTATTTTTAATTCTTTGAGGAACCTCCACATTCTCTAATAAGACTGTTAGCTACTAGAAATTTCAATATCATCATTATTTTGTATTTTCATAGCATGAAATGTTTAGATATTTGATGAATAAATAAATTTAATTAGTTGGTTAATGAAAAGTAAAATGAGTAGTTGCCATTTTAGTTGGTAGTTATAGTCTTAGTTGATTTCAGAAGACTTCCAAACACTCATTCAAAATGAATTATTATGTCTTCTTCAAGGAAAAATAAGTCACTAAAAACAGGATTCAGATATGGGGTCCTTTGTTACACAGAGGAAAAAGGTGGACTAAAAATTTAGACTTTTTATTTTTGAAAATCCATCTTATTCTCAAAACCATCATGGAACTTGTATTTTACAGCTGAAATAATCAGTTTCTATGGGGTGTTATTACTTACACTATCTTTTCTGTTGAGAGAAAACATGTTCCCAAAGCACAAGTTCCCAATCTTTCAAAATAAGTCATCTTGCTAGAAAATGAAAATGTAACTTTAGTTTGTCCAAATGTCAGCATACAAAAGGAATACTTTTCCAACTTTCAGGTACCTATGGGGAGCTATTGTGGGCATTTCCACAGACCAGCTGCCCACAGGGATGTGTAGAACAGACAAAGCTTTGAATGGCCCACCCTAAGGAATGACATAACCAAAAACACAAGACAAACACAGTAAAGGAATCTTCCCACTTGTCTGTACTTTTTTTCTTCCATATAACATAGTAGGAACATAATTTTTCTATTTCTAAAAATTTTAAACACTTGCTTCTTCATAATATACTGTGGCTCAAAAAAGACTGGAATTAAAAGTCCAGTCTGTCTTCTGGGAAGTATTGTTAAAGGCCTCTCCTTGCAGAGAATGTTCTAGGTTCAGCTCTACAGTTGAATTCTGTGATCCAGGTAGAGTAGAGGGCTGGGAGTATTACCTTAATCATCCTCAGTGTGCACAGTCAGAGGTAGAAGGGAACAGACAAGATATACAGCCCCAGACCAGGGTGGGAGTGAGATAGTAATGAAACACAGGATCAGAAGCAAAGCTCTGGCTTAAAGTGGCTATAGTTTTGGAGTTTTGGTATAAGTAAGGAGGGTCTAATGATTACACCCCTGAATACTGTAGCCACCTTTATTGGAAGGTGGGACCACGATGACAGAATGCCAGAATGAAAGAAAGCAATGAGGCATTTCCTGGGACCAGTGGGATCACCAGGACACTTCCATCCCAGATGATGGTATGAGGACTTGAGCAATTTGAGCAGATCTCTTGATCTTATCTTCTTCTCATCCTTAGATTAAATTTTCTATGGCATTCAGGGTCCTTACTTACCTGATTCTAAGCTACTTTTCCTGTCTTATTACTGATTTCTTCATGCTCACCATTTAGGTACATGACAGTCAAGCTATATACACAAGCCCCATACATTCCCTCATATTTTTGTTTATGGTTTCTCTTTGGGATGGTCCTTTCCCCACCAAGCACTCCTGAAATTCATCTTTTCCCTCTGTGTATCTCTCCCCACCATGTGTCTCTCATGAACAATAAATAAAATCTTTTTAAAAAAAGATTTTATTTATTCATGAGAGACACACAAAGAGATAGAGGCAGAAACATAGGCAGAGGGAGAAGCAGTCTCCACACAGGGAGCCTGATGAGGGACTCGATCCCAGGACTGCAGTATCACCACCTGGGCCAAAGGCAGAAGCTCAATTACTGAGCCATCCAGGCTTCCCGAATGTGTGATTTGCTGGATGTTGCTCTGTAGAATGATGAGAGAACTCAGACCTCTATTACTAATGAATCTCAAGCTGCTTGCCAATGGACATGAGCTAGTAAGTGGATGGATTAAAGAAACTGTAGGGAAGGGAGAATTCTTCATCTAACATTCAGGATCTTCCAGCTGGACTAAGAATTCCGTTTACATGAAACCGATTAACAGGAGGAAAAAATCCCAAAATTTTATTATGTGTGCATGGAGGCCAGTACTGAAACTGAGACCCAAGAAATGTCCATGCAGGCAGTTTTTATACATTCTAAACAGACACTAACTGCGAAGAATTTACAGAATAAGGAAAATAGGTGCTTGAGAGCTTTAATTAGTAAGGAATTTGGGGCACTTTGGTGGTTCAGTGGTTGAGCAGGTGGTTTTCATATGAGAGATTTGTTTCTTGCTTTCAGCAGGAGGAGAGGATCTGATTGTTCTTGTACCAGTTGTTTGCCAAATAAATAATTTGACAATTAAAAAAAATCAATATGCCATTGAGGTACCTTTTGGGGCATCCTGTCCTGGGTCCCTATGAAGCCAACCGGGGAAGAAATCATTAAACAAGGAGGAGAAAATAAACCTTTTTAAAAGACCTCTACAATCTGCTTTTGTTTAACCTAAATAGTTAATTTCAACCTGGTAAGTTGCCATTTTGCTTAACTACGGCCTTGTTTTAAGATGTCTTATGTTCTGGGCTGCCTCTTAAACATAGTGTAATCAAGAGCCTTGGCTGTGCTTGCACTGTTGCCTTGCTCCATTTGGAAATAAGAAACAATACAGGTTTGAGTAAAAAAGGAAGTAATAAAAAGAGCATAGACCTCAAAATTCTACAGACCTGGGTATTGCTATATAGATCTACCACTTGATATATGGGGCCTCAGGCAATTTACTTAATTTTACTGAACTTTTGATTTTGACAAAATACGTATGCTAGTGCCTGCCTTGAAATATTATATATGCACATTGTATGTGATCCATCTAAAGAAGTTGCTTTCAGTGAATAATTTTCCTACCCCTCCCCCACACTTCCAAAAGGGAATATGAAATTAGAAGAGATACTAAATCAAAAGAAACATCAAATGAGAACTTCCCATTTTTGTCTAGATATAGATTTGGATTAAAGGACATCAAGAAATCATCTTCATTTCATCTCGTGCATTAATACAATTATTGTGGAAAGAGAACAAAAAGTGCACCTAACTTTCCCTTCATACCCATCTCTGATCTATGAGCCTCCCTGATCTGGGCTGCTGAGAAGCTCTGGACTCTGGATTTTGGTCTTAGCAAGATGAATCTAGGTGAGAGTCTACATAGCAGCTTGAGAGATCCCCAGAGAATTGGAATGTTGTGCATTCTGGGAAAACTTTGGCACAAGAAAATATGAACCAGAGGTTAATACATAAGTATTCCTGGGGTCCTAAATCATCGAGAAGCTAAAGGACCATCGACCAACAAGATAAGCCTGCTCTATTTTTGAGGCTGGAATTATTCAAGGACATGGAGAACACCACAGCCCACAAGGCATAAAATAATTTACTTCTCATTCCTTTCAAGATTGCTGTCACAGTGCAAGACCTGGTAAGCTAACAGAACAACTCATCTATGGGACACAAGAGTCAGAGAGAAGAAGATCAGAATAGGTGTGCAGCAATACAGAGCTACAGGACAACAAGAACAAAACTGAAATTATTCAAGAAGCTTCAGATACAGCACAGAAAGACATAATGAATTCTTAATTTTTAAACTAAAAATTTCAAAATATGAGCTGAATTATCAACAATGATCAAATAAGTAAAAAACTTGTATAGATCAATGGCCACAAATATTGGTAAGGCATGCAAAGATCTACTGTTGAGAAGGCACCAAGCAGATGAGCTCAAGAATGAGTGTTCTTTAACTTGAAGAAATACTTCTAGAGTTATTTAGGCTTTACTTTTATAAAAATGGAAATATTCCCACTTCATTTTATGAACCAACATTATATTGATACCCAATCTGATAGCTGTACAAGAGAGAGATCTGCAGGCTAATCTCAATCATGATTTAAAATATAGCAACTCTAAATAAGCTACTAGCAAATAGAATCTGACAGTGTATCAAAAAAGATACTATAACATGACTAAAAGGTTTAATTTGGGAAATGTGTGGATGGTTCAAGCCAGAGAAGTCTCAATATATCAACTAATAAAGGACAAAATATATATAAACTTGCCAGTGTCAGATACAGGCATTTGATAAAATATACAGTCATTTCTAAAACTTACTAAGTATAATAGAAACTAGTTAATGAAGTAACTTAAATATAATATTTCCCCAAACCCAATAGCACTTAATAGTCTAAAGACAAAAACCACAGACTATTTATAATGATAACAGGAGATAATACAGTGCTTACTATCAAGATTATTAATCAACATTGTCTTGGCAATTTAAATGCAGTAAGATAAGTAAATAAGATAATGGGTATAAACATTGGGAGAGATACAGCTAAATACTTTTTTAAGACTTTATTTATTCATGAGAAAAAGAGAGAGAGAGAGAGAGAGAGAGGCAGAGATAGATATAGGCAGAAGGAGAAGCAGGCTCCATGCAGGAAGCCTGATGTGGGACTTGATCCCAGGACTCCAGGATCACACCCTGAGCCCAAGGCAGAGGCTTAACCGCTGAGCCACCCAGGCAGCCCTAGCTATCTATCTTTTGCTGATAACATGATCATGATAACATGACCCAGAAAATCATAGAGACTATAGAAAAACTCTAAAAGTAATAAGAGCATTTGGTAGGCAGCTAGCTATGTATAAATATATTTGTGTATATGTGTGTGTGTGTATGTGTACCTCCCATAAAGTACTTTATAGAATAACACTAGCTAATGTAACTAACAGATAAACACTGGAATTCAGTGGTCTGTCATAGCTGAAGTTAATGTTCCCTTCATGAGAGTAGGATGGGTGGCTCGGCTAAGCGTCGGCCTTCCGCTCAGGTTATGATCCCAGGGTCCTGGGATTGAGCTCTGCATCAGGCTCCCTCCTCAGTGAGGAGCTTGCTTCTCCCTCTCCCTCTGCCCCTTCCCCTGCTCATGCACTCACTCTCTCTCTCTCTTCAAATAAATAAATAAAATCTTTAAAAAAAAATGAGAGTGGGATGCGTAGAAGGAACATCCAGAGAGTCATTCAAGGAACTCAGGCTGATAGAAGCTCTGCCAACTTTATTTCAAGGCTCCTAAGGTTGCTTGAGGTATTAATATCTAAATGACTGCAAGAGAAAGAGAGAAAACCTGGGATATTTTTAAGCCAGGTCTGAAGCTAGTGAACAACACTTCTACCTCATTCTGTTAGGCTAAAATCACTCATTTAGAACCATGCAGATGTAAAGGAATCTTGGAATCATAGTATTTGAGGGACTGGACAGCCATTCCCCAGGGATAATTTCTCACTCAGAGAGAGAACAGAAATCTTCAGGAGATGGCTTACCTCTCTGTTATAAATAGGCCCTATTACTTCCATTTTACAGGTGAGAAGACAGAGGCACAGAAAGTTTAAATAGCATCTCCAAAAACACATAGGCAGTAGTAGTAGATCCAGGATTCAAACCCCTGCAGTCTCATTTCAGAATCCATGATCTTAATCACTACACTACATTAGACTATGTCACACAGCTTTTGTATTTTAGAAATAAGCACCAAGAAATGAAGGTAGAAAAAAACCATCTCCACTAGGAAAAGAAACTACAAAGTTATTAGGCATGGATTTAATGAGAAAGAGGTCCTATATGATGAAAACTATAGGATGCCACTGAAGGGCACAAAATGAACAAATAAAAAATACTGCATATTCTTGGATAAGACTTAATAGCATAAAAGTGTTGTTTCTCCCAGAAATAGTAACCCCCAAAAAGTGCATTTAAAAAATTAGATAGACATTTATATGAAATAACAAATTGCTCAATATTATTCTGCAAAAACACAACACTTGGGGGGATTGCTCTGCCAGATATTACAGTATACTACAATCAAATTAAAATGGAAATATCAGGGAACTAGGTAAAATAAAATAGAGAATCCAGGGAAAAAAATTTCACCATATATTAACATTTAATAGATGTTAAAGATACTATTTTGATTCAGTGGGAAAGGATAAATTATTAAAAATGGTGATAATATAACTGCTCTTCCATTCCAAAATAACATTGAGCCTTTATATTATATCACTTCTGAAAATAAAGTCCAGATGGATGAAAGTCTTACATGTAAATAATAAAAATGTAAAAAAAAATCTTAGTAAAAATCAAGGAGATTATATATTTTAACTAAAACCAAGAGAAACTTTGTTAACCAAGATAGGAGACCACAAGCTATTTTTAAAAATAAACATACTTGCTTATAAAAAATAATTTATAAAATGTTTCCTGCTTAGCAAAATATAAATCAATAAACTATATATGGGAGGGGGTGGCAATGCAGCCACCCCCTTTAAACATATGCAAATAGGTCTTACAAATTGACTAGAAAAACAAATAATTGAACAGAAAATGAGCCAAAAAATATGAATAAACAATTCAAAGAAAGAGAAATTCAAATGGCTAGCATACACATTTAAGACTTCTCCAACTCACTAGTGGTCAGGGAAATACAAATTAAAGTAACAATGAAATGTCACCTACCTATCAAACTGACAAAAATTGTTAAAGCCCCTATTACTTATTCCTGATAGGGAAGTATACATTCATCCTTTGCTGATAGAAATCTGAATTGTTAGGTCCTTTGAAGAAAGCAATCTGGAAATATCTATTTAAAAATGTACCATTTGACCAGGCAATCCCATAGAAATAAGCGAATCTTATCTCAAGATATAAGTGGTTCAATCAATCATAAAAAATAAAGTGAACCTGTGAGCGATAATATTTTTGAAGAATAAAAATGATCCATTTATTTATGTGACCACTCTCCTTTCATCAGTAAAGATCTGCCACTCATCAGTATTATCTTCA
The DNA here is from genome assembly GCF_905146905.1 of Nyctereutes procyonoides. NCBI lineage: Eukaryota > Metazoa > Chordata > Mammalia > Carnivora > Canidae > Nyctereutes > Nyctereutes procyonoides. Next base: position 15,357,174 of record NW_026575133.1, on the reverse strand, counting down.
TTCTAGTTTGAAGTGTCAAAACTAGTATATCTCTGTGGTTCATTGGGCAGTGCTCAGTTAAGGCTAATATACAACGACCTCTCATATTTGGCTCAATATCTAGACCTCTATTATCTAGACCTCTATTATCAAGCTGAAATAATGAGAATAAGATCTTCCCTATTAGGTTTGGGATAGAATGGAAGGGTGTGTTCAAGGACTTCCTCTGAACTCTCTCCATGGAAAGTGCAGGAAAGGGATAGACTCAGGAGGAAAGAGAAATATAGGAATGTTAGAATAACTGACCTTGCTGCTTGTGGTTCACTGTGGCAGTATCAGTCCCAATGTATTTACACTGCCCTTAGGTAGTCTCCTCCCATGCCAACTCTGGGCTTGGTCATATGGCTTGCTTTTGTCAAGCAAGTAGAGGCTTGAAAAATGCTTACACATTTGGGCCTGCTTTCTCATGTTGTCCTTGGGAACCCTCAGACCAACACAGTGTGAACAAGATTGGTCCAAGCCACTGGATGATGAGTGACATTTGGCCTAGTTATCCTAACAGCCAGCCAACCACCAACCAACTGCCAAACACGTGAATGAGGTCATCAACCACCAGGTGATGAAAGATGCCTAAGTGAGCCCAGCTGAGATCATTAGAACTGCCCAGGTGGGCACAGCTCAAAATGTCAACCCACCAAATCTAGAGCTAATGAAATGGCTATTATTTTAAGAAATGAACAAGGAGTAGTGAAGGGAAGTTGAGCGGGGGGGGGGGGGGGGGGGAATGGGGTGACTGGGTGACGGACACTGAGGGGGGCACTTGATGGGATGAGCACTGGGTGTTATATGTTGGCGAATTGAACTCCAATTTAAAAATTTACAAAAAATTTTAAAAATAAAATAAATTTAAAAATATACAAAAATAAATAAATAAATAAATAAATAAATAAATAAATAAATAAATAAAATTTTTAAAAAGATACTAACTTTGGGAATGGTTTTTGTTGGGAATGGTATAACAGAAAGGAGATAGGAAAGAAAGGCAAAGCTTAAAAAAAAAGGCAAAGCTTACATGGAACAATAAGAATATCTAATCAAGTTCTTTCAGCTTGTGAAAGAAAAACTAAAGTATGAAATGAAAGCTTTGAAAAAGTGTGAGTGCTTAGGTTGTATGAATAATGGAGTTTGATTATAAGCATATCTATTTTCTCTAATATTAAATTAAAGTAGTTCTAAAAACATATGGTACCCTAGATGTAGAAACAGGAGACTCAGAGAACTGAATTATTTTTTTAATTGAATCATTTTTGTAAAAGATCCAAGCAATACCTAATTAGTTTGAATGAGTGCTTATGATGTATAGCTTGGAAAAAAATTATTTTAAATATGAGGCATACAGTAAGGAGCTGGGGAATGATGGTGAGTGTAGATCAATCCAAATGAATTCCCTGCCCTGTGAAATAAGAATTATTATCACAAATTTCTCCTGAGTTTTGTTTTCCATTACTGTCGTCAATGAGAAATAATTTCCTTCCCTGCCCAACTCTTTGTCTTATTCCCAAAGGATCACCTTAAAAAGCCTTTATTAAGTACTTTGGGTAGACTCAGAAAAATAAGACCTGTAGCTGAAAGAACGGTGTCCAACCTGTGGTGGATGTGGAGTCACACCCTTCCCCAAAATATTTCTCAGGAAAAATGCCACTCTACAGTGATGTACATATCAGGCATTTGAACTCACATACTACTTATATGTTATCTACTGAAACTTCATTACTGTCCTGGGAAGGTAGGCATTCGCTCCTTTGTATGGATGAAAAAGTTTAGACCTTGCAAATTGGCCAACACCCTGGCTCTTGTGCCAGGTGCTATGGTTCTTAAGATAGCTAACTGCTTCCAACTGCTAAGTGGCTGGAAAACTCACTCCTAGTTTTTGAATCTCCACTGAGACATTAGTTTGAAAAGTTTAGTGAGAAGCCCTACTGCTAATAGAAGTTCCTCAATCCAGATGTCACCTTTCAAGTCCCCCAGTGGATCACAGGTTTTACCCGTGCTTGAGTGCCCTCTTCATTGTGGAGATGTCCCTGCTTGCCTTCAGTCCTCTTGCCTTTGCTGTTCTGTGCTCCCTTTAGATCTATTACAACTAAGTCAAATATGCATTTTTCCAAATATGGGGGCAATCGTTTTGCTAAATTAATTTGTTCCGCAATTGCAAACCTAAAAGTTCCTTTGAAGGAAAACAAAAGAGCACATAAAGTTGGATTTTGATTTTTGGACACACAGACCATGTTCTCCATAAATTTAATTTTCTAGATTAATGAATCATATCAGATATTGTAAATTAGAAATTCCTTTTACAGCATGGAAAACAATGTGAATAAATTGAATCTACTTGCTGAAGGAGACATTGTGGTACCCACATGTCACACACACTTAAACAAAGCTTTGTGTTTTTCAGGCTGTGTTGGATTGGTTCTTTGCAATTAGAAATTCCCCTTTGCAACTAGAAATCCCCCTTTTTGAGCTTTTTATAAGGTTGGTCTCTAAACAGACTAGGGTTTCCTTACTTCCTCCCTGCCCTCCTCTACTTTAGAATTTAGGAAGGATCTGAACCATATGGAAATGATGAAATATCAAAAACTTTAGTCCAACAGGCTATTTATGCAACAACAATAGTATTTTACATCTATTATATTTCCAAAGCATGACTACCCATGTGATTTCATTTGAGTCACATCAATTTCTAAAGCATGTACAGAGAACAAGCGATTGGGAAAAACTAGCATTTTATCTCCACTTCAACAACAGGAGCATTTAGAAAGAAAGATAAGGGGATTTTGTGGTCACCAGTGGAAGGTTTGCCGAGAGAAACTTATTCCCTCCAAACCAGCTCACTGTCTCCTACAGCCTGCAAGTCTTATCAGAATTACTATCCCAAGGCAGAGAGGTCTTTCTGACTCTTCACAAGCACTACCTCTCCATATTGGAGAGATACTGGAAAGTTCCAAGGGCAGGATATCAGGAGACTTGACTCCACCTTCAGCCGGCTCTAAACCACCTATATTTATTTCTTAGGCCCAGTGTCTTAAAAAGGGAATAAGCATACTTGCTGTATTCATTAGCTTGTTATGATAAAAATATTAACAAATATTAATATTATAGCCTTCTGTGAACCATAAATAACTACATATATGTCAAAGGCAGGACAGGAAATCTGAAAAGAAGGGAGTCTTCCTTCTCTGAGGCCCTAATCTAGCCTCCAGAGCCAGACACTATGCAAGATGGTTTAGATATAGTATCTCATTTAATCTTCACATCAACCCAGGGATCTGAGTAGTATTGTTATTAGGTCCCTGAATTTCTTTCCTACTTATTTTAAGTTATGAAATAATTTGAACATTTAAAAAAAAGATTTTATTTATTCATCAGAGACACAGAGAGACAGAGACAGAGACAGAGACAGAGAAGCAGGCTCCATGCAGGGAGCCCGACGTGGGACTTGATCATGGGACTCCAGGATCCAGGATCATAGCCTGAGTCAAAGGCAGATGCTCAACCGCTGAGCCACCCAGGTGTCCCAATAATTTGAACATTTTATAGCACAAAAATACACTAGTTCAGAAAATACAACACAAGCATCTTCCCCACCCAGATCTGCAGATGTTAACATTTTACAAATATTCTTCAGATGTCTCTTTTTTCTCTCCAAGAAATAAAATGTTACAGAAATAGCTAAAGCCCTATCCTCACTTCTCCTACCTTCTTCATATCCCTGTACCTCACCTCGTGTACATTTCCTCCCGTGGATATTTTTATACTTTTACTATTTGTATCTGTATCCATAAAAAGTACACACTAAATTTTTTGTGTTTTAAAAATTTACAGGTATTTTAGCCCACACGATATGCCTTCTTTTATATTTTTTCTTTCAAGATTATGTTTTTGAGGTTTATCCATGTTGATAATCTCAATTTGTTCATTTTAACCATTGTATGCTATTCTAATGTTGTAATAAATCATGAATTATTTATCTGTCTCCTCACCAATAGAAAATTTGTTTATACTATTTTTCCATTACTGATAGTAAGCATATCAGTAAATGTCTTCCTATATAATTATGACCAAGTTTTTCTTTTTTTTTAAGATTTTATTTATTTATTAATGAGAGACACAGAGAGAAAGGCAGAGACACAGGCAGAGGGAGAAGCAGGCCCCACGCGGGGAACCCGGTGTGGGGACTCAATCCCGAGTCTCCAGGATCAGGCCCTGGGCTGAAGGCGGCACTAAACTGCTGAGCCACCCAGGCTGCCCCAAGTTTTTCTATTAATATATTAAGAAGTGGGACTGGCAGCTTATAGAATATAAGGTGTTGCCAATTTCTGTACAAAATACAGTAATTACTCAATCACTCTTCTTCACCAGGGTATGAGTTACCATACACCACATCTCTGCCCACACTTGGGGTTATCAGAGTTTTAAATATGGATCCATCTAACAGACATAAAATGACAATTCATTGTTGTTTTTATTCCTTTTCTTTTTCTGTTCACAAAAATTCAAAATTAATTTCTCAAAGACTGACTATGGAGGTTCCTGACAATGAAAGCATTTGAGAAGTTCAATACCGGTCTAATCTAAGTCTTCTGTGGATCCAGTAAAGTCTAGCAAAATAGAGCCTGGGAAAGCCCTCGTTCACATCGTCAGAAGGTTTGGAGTTACTTTCTCTTCCCAAAACCACAGCCAGAAGTTAAGCCTGATCACCGACTGCCTGAAGTGCTGTAGAAGCTATTAGACTGGCCTCCTTGACTGTCCTCACTCTAACTCTGCAGTGGGCATTCACCTAGACGTTGCTGGGGACTGAATTGTGTCTGCCTATAAATTCACACGTTGAATCTTTGATGTGATGATTATTTGGACATGGGGCATCTGGGAGACAATTAGGTTTTAGCTGAGGTCATGATGTCGGGACCCTCAGGATGGCATCAGGGCCCTTCTCAGAAGAGACACCAGAGAACTTCTCCTTCTCTCACTCTGTCCTATGAAGACACAGTGAAAGGACACAGATCTAGGCCAGGAAGAGAGTTCTCACCAATAATCAAATCAGCCAGAACGTGGATCTTGGGCTTTCCAGCCTCCAGAAATGTGAGAAAATCAATGTCTACTGTTTAAGCAAGTACTTTGTTATGCTCCCACTCACCAAGTAGACTAAGATAGGAGTTAAGAACTCAGACTCTTAAGTCAGATTAGTTGGCTTAAATTGTAGTTCCCCAATTTACCAAACATACAGCCTTGGGAAAGTCTCTTAAATCTCCTGGCCTCAGTTTCCTTATCTATAAAGTAGAGTTCTTAATTGTTTTTATCTCGCAGGCTTGTCATGTAGGTTAAAATGAGTATTGAATGTGAAATACTGAATCCAGTGAGTCAGTTGAAAGTCTCAATATATCTTAGCTAAGGTCGTTATTTACATTATTAGACAGGAACTTTTGTTACATTGTCCCCATGCTTAATAACTTCATGTTTTCCCAGTAACTACAACATAAACCATAAAATTGAGGCTTCCCAGCATCTGGGTCACACCTTCCTTTCTAGATTGATGTTTCACAATGGCCCTCCATGAACCATCTGCCAGTCACACCTGTTTATACACTGTCCTCCACCAGTCAGTGTGCTTTCCCACATTTGTCTCTGAACTTGCCAACTCTGCTGCCTAGAATCCCCTATTCTTCATGCTTTTCTCTACTCACCTCAGTCCTCTGCAGCCTTTGAGAGTCTGGCCCAAATCTGTTGCGTCAGGTAGAATAATACCCCCTTTACTTGTCCACATCCTAATTCCTGAAACCTATAAATATATGACTTTATATGGCAAAATGTGATTAAGATGAAGGATCTTGAGATGGGGATATTTTCCTGGGTTATCTGGGTGGGCCCAATGTAATCAAATCTGTTCTCATAGGGCAGGAAGGTCAGAGTCAGAGGGAGATGTGATCATAGAAGCAGAGGTCAAAGTGACATGAGACTACAAGCCAAGGAATTTCAGTGGCTTCTAGAAGCTAGAAAAAGAAAAGGAAACAGATTGTCCCCCTAGAGGTTTCAGCAAAAAGGCAGCCATGTGGATCCATTTTAGGGTTCTGATCTCTAAAACTATGAGAATACATCTGTGTTGTTTTAAGCCACTAAGGTTACAGCAACAACAGGAGACTAATATTATCTCTCCTTGACCATGGAGAGATAATACCTTAATGTTTCTCTAAGCTTCCTTGGCAAATGTTGTCCTTACGGCTTGATTTGAACCCATGCCAGCCATTTGCCCTCAGCCCTCCTTCGCACCCCCAATGCTAACTTCTATGAACAGTAAACAGCATTATCTTTGACTTCATTGTTACAGGCTTAGATTCTGCTGATGGGAGGAGCAGGCACAGGTGGGAAGTTGGAAGGTGGCTCTTGGCTGTGTCTTGCAGCGGAAGCTATGTTGGTGGCAATAACAATGGTGGCAGTGGATCCAGCACTAGCAGCTGTAGCAGAAACAACCGTGTCCCGGGAGTTACACTAGGCAGCTGGGCTGCAGCAGCAGGAAATTTAGTAACATAGCATCCTTGGCCTCCAGGTAGAGTTTTTGTTCTGAAGATCCAGAAACATGAGTTTCCTACAAATACTATGAGTAACTTTATTTTCCCCTCTTTTAATAACTCCAGCCTGGAAAATACCATTGCAACCAATTCCAGTATTAAATGTCTTCTGTGGGGGATGCCTGGGTGACTCAGTCTGTTAAGCATCTGCCTTTGCTCAGGTCATGATCTCAGGGTCCTGGAATCAAGCCTTGCATTGGGCTTCCCACTCAGTGGGGTCTCTTTGTTCCTCTCTCTTTACCTCTGCTCCTCTCCATACTTGTGCTCTCTCGGTCTTACTCTCAAATAAATAAAGAAATCTTAAAAAAAAAATCTTCTATTTAATATATCCAGAATTGTTTCTGCTTTCCTGATTAGATTGTGATGTTATAGTTCTTGACATTCTTCAATGTTTAAGATGTATTTTCATGCATGCATATTTTATATCCTAGGCTAGTTGGTAAATCCTTTAACAACAGGGACACTATCTTAAGCATAATGGGAGAGTTATGATGTATTGTGTTAATGATTGTTAGATACCATATCATACCACAAAATCATACTGGCTTAACACTATAATAAAGGATACTAAGCCATGTAAGAACTAAGGGATTCAGACTCCCTTAGTCTGTGACACATCATATTAGCATATGCCTTCCATGACAGTACAGAGAGAGATGAAAAAGTATCACCAAAGCATAAATATTCTGGTCTAGAGATGACTCCTAATTTCCCATTTGTTTGTCCCAATGCAATGGCAAGGAATGTTGAGAAATATAAGGAGCACATGATTTTTTTTTTAACTTTATGTCTCAGCCATAGAGAGATTTTCAAACCAGACAGATTGGGTTTAAATCTGCATTTTGTCTCTTATTAGCTATGTGGCCTGCATCAATTTACATAAGCCCTCTGAGCATTAATTTTCCATCTAGGATAATTCTCAATATCTTGTTGAGATGATGGCCATGGTGATAGAAATGATGATGATGATGTTTTGGACTACTTACAATATGCAGACGCTGTGTTAAGAACTTTACATACATAACCTCACCTCATTCAGTTCTCAAAATATTCCTACAAGGTACTAAAATATCCCCATTTCACAGATGAGAAACTAAAGTCTAATTGTGAACTTGCTTAAGAGCACATGACTAGAAAATGGCAGCTGGTATTTGAAACTAAAGCTGACTTTAGACTCCATGTTCTTTCCATGATGCTTAAAATAGGAGTCATAAACTCTAAGGCTCTTAATCCATGTCAATCCTGGATTCTGCAACAACCATCAAAACAACCACAGTAATCATTTATCACTTACATAGTACTTACTATGGGCCAGGCATTGTGAATATATACTCATTTATATATTTTTTAATATATATTCTTATTTTCCCCATTCTGAAAATAAAGGATACAGTTAGGTAACTTGCCCAAGGTCACACAGCTAGTAAGTGACTCTTATAAAAAAGTGACTCTTATTAACTTTGCAAGTTAATTCCACAGTCATTTATGTTGGAGAACCACCATTTGCTATAACCATCCTTTTGGAGATTCACAATTTCCAGCTTTCAGAACCTCTGTGCTCATGAAACCCAATTATGTCCTAAACATATTTGCCACGCACTACTTTGTATTTTCTTCTAGCATGTAGAGGAACTAGTTCCTTGGACCTCTGGCCAGGAATGTCTGGACTGGATTGTCCAAGTTAACCTGTCCTTCTAGTGCTTTAAGGAAAGAACTTGGTGTTTGCTCTTCCAAAAAGGATCAACCAGAATGAAACCAGTGGCTGCAGCCTGGGTAACAATTCAGAGCCTGCATACCCTTCCTTCTGAACAAGCCCCAAACATTACCTTCTCCCTTTTTCCTGATCACCACATCCTCCCATTTTGAGAGAACTCAATCCATCCTCCCGACAGGTCAATTCTGTGAGACATAGGCCTGCTGTAACATGCTGTTAGGAGGAGTATTCTTAAGTTAAGTGGTGATTTGGGGCAGCTCCCGGCAGGGTACCCTCACACTTCTGCATGACCTCAGAGCCCACATGATTCTCAGATTGTTTCCGATGAGGCTGGCCCTGAACTACTGATCATTTCTTACTGTGTGCGCCCTTCAGCTGAGAATGAGTGTGAGAAGGGGAAAGTTTGCTCAGGACCTTGATCAAGTGGGAGGGAGGGGACTGTGGAAATAATAAATGCCCATGTATTATTTATCACTATTGTTGCTATTGCACACAGCTTCATTCCATTGACTTCTCACTTTTAAATGAGCTGGGAAGAGGGCCAACGTTGTTTTTCAGATTCCCCTGAGAGAATGTGAGTGAGTCTGTGGCATTTGTATTTTATTAACTCAGAGTTTTTCTTTTGTTTCTTCCAAATAATATAGGGTAAAATTAGACTCTTATTTTAAAGTGAGTTCAGGAAAGCCAGTAGACCCTTAATCATACACTAATTATTTCTTTCAATATAGAAGCATTAGGAGCCCCTGAACCAAAAAAAAATATGAGCAAGGGGAAAACAGAAGATAAAATGTCACCCTCCCAAAGCCACCTGGAAACATAATATATAAAAGTAGTGCCATTAAACATCACAAAGGGGAAATTTTTCTTCAAAGTCGGCATGTTACTAGATATATTTTGAGAAGAGGGATATCAAAAAAAGCTCTTTATTTATACAACTGCAAGATCATTTTGTGACTATGTTCTGAACCTACAGAATGTAGATTTTGAATATACACTAGAATTTTTTTAGGATATTCACAGTGTATCCTGATAGCCAGGCAAAGATATAGAAATGGATCAGCCAAATGCTAATTCTCCACTCATTTAAAAGGATTGGCCTTAATCAGCTAAGAAATAAGACATGCCTGGATTTTGCAAGGTAACTATTTGCAAATCAAGGGAAAGAGAAGGCATATGGCTTGTGGCATGCTGGTCTCTGGCTTTCTAAAGGCTCAGTGTTGTCCAAGAGAATGCCCTGGGTACAAAACCTTGATCTAATCAATGGGGTGAGATTAATGGGGTGGGTGTGTCATAACATGCATGGTATAAGATGTATAATACATGTAAGAAACAGAGAAAGAGAGCAAGAATTGGAGGCACGGTTGCCAGAGAAAGGAGTAATAATAGATCAAGATAGATTGATTCTTTCTTCAAAAAATTTTATGGAGTTTCTTATTTCCCAGAAGTCTCAGGGTATTCTTCATTTCCGACGACTCAAAAGAGCTAATGTGTTTTCTCTTTGCCTTTTCACTTCCCCAGTGCTTGGTTTCAGACATCAGAACAGAAAAGATGCTGGTGAGATGTGCAAACCTTTCAAGCACCAGGTAGAGAGCCATCTAGGGAATCTAAAGTGAGGACTAGGCCCTCCCAAAGGTTCACAGGCCAGCATCTCAGACAGGGCTACACTCCCAGACCCTTCCTCGTGACTCTATTCTGATGTAATTGACTGGCTCAGAGTGTGGGGGAGGCTGGAGAAGAGGCAATTGGTAGAAGGAAAGGGATGTGATGGAAAGAGCAGAAGCCCAGGTGCCTGCCAGACTCTGGCCAAACCTCAGTTTCATCACTGACAAGCCATAGACTATTTTCTCTGTAAAACTTAGGGTGACACCGAGTGGCTCTAAGTTTTTCATTTAAGTTGTTTAGTTTGTTGTGTTTTAGTTTCAGAGATAGAGCGTAATGATTCATCAATTTCATATAACACCCAGTGCTCATTACATCATATGCCCTCCTTAATGCCCAACCCTCAGCTACCCCATTCCCCCACCCATCTCCCCTACAGCAACCCTCAGTTTCTTTCCTATAGTTAAGAGTCTCTTATAGTTTGTTTCCCTCTCTGATTTCATCTTATTTTATTTTTCCCTACCTTCCCCTAGAATCCTGTTTTGTTTCTTAAATTCCACGAGTGAAATCATATGATAATTGTCTTTCTTTGATTGACCTATTTCATTTAGGATAACACCCTCTAGTTCTATCCATGTCATTGCAAATGGTAAGATTTCATTTTTTGATGGATGAGTAATATTCCATTGTTTATAACTTCTTTATTCATCTTTCGATGGATAACGAGCTTAGATAAGTTTTTTCCATAGTTTGGCTATTGTGAACATTGCTGCTATAAACATTGGGTGCAGGTGCCCCTTTGGATCACAATGTGTGTATCCTTTAGGTAAATACCTAGGATACTGGTATTGTAGGGTACAATTGCTGGGTTGTAGGGTAGTTCTATCTTTAACTTTTTGAGGAACCTCTATACTGTTTTCCAGAGAGGCCGGGCCAGCTTGCATTCTCACCATCAGTATAAGAGGGTTCCCCTTTCTCTTTATCCTTGCCAACATTTGTTGTTTCCTGACTTGTTAATTTTAGCCATTCTGACTGCTTTGAAGTGGCATTTCAGTTCTATTTTATTTTATTTTATTTTATTATACATTTATTTGTATTGGTGTTCAATTTGCCAACATATAGAATAACACCCAGTGCTCATCCCATCAAGTGCCCCCCTTTAAGTTTTAAATGAGAAAACCTGTAAATGTCTAGCAGAATACTTCACAATGTTAGCTCTGTACTCCTCTCCACTAGCCTGCAGCCTGAATCAGCACAGGGTGGTCTTATACATATTCAACTCCACAACATAACACATAACAACAGGCCTGTGCCTAGCACTGGGCTTGTATTCTGAGCAAAATATGCAATCTCTGTCCTTAAAAATCATACAGTCTGGTAAGGAAATAACCTGGGATCACAATCATGGAAATACAGGAGCATAAATAAGGATAAATGCAATAAGAAGAAGATGAAATGTGCTGTCATGGCCCATGGCAGAGCACAAAAGGGCTTCTGCTGGCCAAGGGATTGGTTTGCAAGAGCAGGGAAGGAGCTCATGCCCCCAAAGACTTTGACCAACTCCTGCTACCTAGATTCTCCTTCTCAGGTTATAGAGACTCTTCCTCCTTAGTCAGCTTTAAAAAGCAATTTGTCCAGGGAAAGGTGAGACACTGATTTATAATCCCAATTGAAAGAAAAAAGGCAAATAAAAAAGAAGAAAAAAGGCAAAAAAAAAAAAAAGGCAAAAAAAAAAAAAAACCCTGCAATTCCAAAGAAACACTGCAACAATTTCAAAGTGCTGAACTGGTTCTTGACAGTCCTTCATTACAGGCATTTATAGGCTAACATGTATGGTCCAATCAATACGCCAACCAATGGTCAACCTGGACCAGCTCTAGAGGACAGCTCTACCCTTATAAAGCACCCAGAAAGATGTACGAAGTACAAATTGTAATTCAACACAGTAAGAGTTAAAACAGAGACATAGGGACTTTGTTATGGAAGACTGGAGGACTACCCTGAGAGGGACATCTGAGCAGAGCAAGGTTCTGGCCACATTTTCTTCTTCTAACCAAAAAGATTCAGTGGGATATATGGACAAGTTAGAGAAGACTCAACCATGCTGCAGTAACAAATAAACCCAAGCCTCTGTGGCTTAACCACGGTCATTCAGAAACATAGGTCCCTTTCATTTTGTAGTACCTCCATATTCAAAATGTGTCTTCCAAAGTCACCATGGAAAGAGACAGGAACATCGAGCATGGGAGTTTTTATGAGCCAAGAGTGGCTTATATTATTTCTGACCTCATCCTGTTTTATGTAGACCCAGTCGCATGGTCCAGCATATCTCAAGGAGTCTGGAAATAAAGTTTAACTGTGGAACTGGAAGGAAAAAGGAAATGAGTTTTCCAAACACATAGCAGTGTCTCTGACAGAGTATGTTCTCACACAAGGGACTGACCCACACACTGGGCAGGCAATAAAGTATTTTGCTTTTGAGAATCTACATAGGTAGATTCAGATAAGGCTAATCTGAGTTTGAATAAGAGTTCTACTCCCTTCCTATCTTTATAAATACAGGCAGTTTCCTTGCTATAATGATGAGGTTAATAATAATGCCTAGTCCATGAAGTTGTCACAAAGATTTGACAGATAGTTCCTGCCATGTCATACATACTTAATAAATTGCAGTTATCATTTCACAGTGTGAATTCCTTGCCATGACCTACCTGTATCTGCATCAAATGGTTTCCCAGGGTAAATCTACCGTGATTTTTACATAGTATTCTGGCTTCAGGGTGAATGCCTATTGCCTTTCTCATAAAATAAACCTCTCATAAAGTAAACCACAGCTATAGCTAAGGCTGTGTTGAAGTGAGCTGTCTCCCTCCTTCTTGCAGAATCTCTGAAGTTTCTGAAATACTTAATAAAGAACTTAATATATTGGAAAATTCAGCATCTGAATCTTCATGAACCTTAAGCTTTCATGTTTTCGTTAAATAGTTGGAGATTCAGATGCTAATTTTTTATATAGTACACTTATCGTGATGAGCACTGAGTAATGTATAGAATTGTTGAATCACTATATTGCACACCTGAAACTAATATAACACTGTGTGTTAACTACACTAGAATTAAAATAAAAAACAATAAAAATTTAAAAATATTATAAAGAAATAGAGCATTAAATTTTCTACTAGCAAAAATCCTGTGGTTCTCAGGAGACCCTAACATCATAGAAGACAAGAAGTAGTTGTACCTGTCTCTTCCTTTCCCAGGGAAAAGAGAAGCATCAGTGAGCCAACAATGTATAAGGACAATTTTGTTCCATGCCTAATTCTGTGTTCAAGCAGATGTGAACATGACCCAGTAGTATACTAGAGTATCATAAAGGCTCACAAAAGTCTATTGTGAGCATATCTTCCTAAAATCTTGTTCCATGACATAATGTAGGGTCTTTTGCTGGAATGGCATTTGCTGTTTTATGTATTGAGTAACTGTTCTTGTAAGGTTTATTTATTTATTAATATGGAAATTCTGGCTTTTGGATTTTTTAAATACATGAGGTACCATGTTTGGTGACATGGTATCTGTAGCTTGAAATTGCCACAAAGGGAATATTTACACCATGGAAATTGACAAAGAGTAAAATTTAGGACTTTATTTCTTTTTTTTTTTCTTTTTGATGGGAAAGCAAGCTGCAGAACCACTTGTATAAAAACTTACTCACACATCACTGGTCTAAGCCTCTAAAACTGGACACACACAATATACAAAGAGGATGTAGCCCAGTAGTCAAAGGAATTTCAAGTCTTTTGATGAGAACAAGGTTGATCTATCTATGGGTGATTGGATTTGTTATTATGTTTCAAGTATAACTTTTGTTGTTTATATCTTTTTGCAAAAAATGACATGCTTATTGTGTAAAAAGGAGGAAGTAAAAAATTGCCCATAAGTCTACCATCTCAAGATAACCTCAGTTAATATTTTGGCTTCCTTTCATTTATAAACAATAATGTCAAAAATACTGTCATATCATATATGTAGCTTTCCTACTTTACAATATATTTGATCAACTTTCCAGGTAATTATGTATTTTTCTGCAACACTACCTCTAGTGGTTGTTTGGCATCAGTAGGACATATATTAATTACAAGCATTACACATAGTCATTTTATTGTAAAGAGAAATATCTCTATTAACTACCAAAGAATGGAAAATTTCCCATGACCCTCTGCCATATTCATATATGGACAGGTCAGAATAACAAGCACAATGGCATTCATTTAATCACCTGGCTAGAGCTCACTTCTCTCATCTATGTCTGATGATTTTTGAGGTTTCTCACAAATCCCACTCTGCTCATCCAGAAAGGATAAATGAGAGGGTGTTTCTAGGTAAAAAGAACTGCTCATGATAGGGTTACTTTGTATCCAGAAGAGAGATGTGAATGGAAAATCCATTTAAATAAATGAAGTCTAACACCCATGAGCACAAACACACCTTCCCATCCTACTAGTGAGCTCACTGTCTCTCTGATACTCAAACATCAATTAAAATAATTATTCTTAAATTATCATTTCACTCCACTTTTCACACAAAGCAGCATTAAACATCTGCATTTTCAGCTCAGAGCTATTATCTCTGAGGGGATATTCATTATGATGCTGGTTGGGTGAGTCTCTCTGAAAGCCAGTTTAAAAGCTGTCACAATCTACCCCATCCCCCAGGTTCCTAATCCCTTACCCTAATCTCTTTTCTTCTTTATTCTATTGCACTTTGATCATTTTCTCACATGCTATATAATTTACTTATTTATTCTATTTATTATCTTGCCCTCTGCTAGACAGTAAGCTCCATGAATATAATCCAGTTCTTCTGCCTTCCTGTTTAATGATTGATGTTGACATCCAACATCAGTATTGCTATTCCCATTTTACAGATGAACACATTGAGATGGATAAGCACTGAGTAGCTTACTCAAGATTGCACTGGGCAGGACCACGTCTGAGCTGAGCTGATCTAAGTCCAGAGCTATGGTCTTACTACAAAAGGCTCTCCCTTGTTACAAGATTCTGGGCATCAGATTCTGTCCTCCTCGGTTTTTTAATTCATAAAATGAAGATAAAACTGGGTTCTTTGAAGGTTTGGAATAAAGATTGAGATATATGCAGAATTTGATTATTATAGTGCCCGATATTCAGTAAGTACAAGTTTCTTTCCATATTTCCCCTTTGATAAATAGAAAAACCAAGATTTCAAATGATAAAACAGCTTAGCTTAAAGTACTGTTTACAGTGGTAAGCAAATAAGACATGAGTCCAGGTTTCTACACAGGCCTATCTGTGCTACTTCCTGGCCCATCCAAATCCAAATCCTGGCAAATCACAAATTCACGAATTCAACCAGAGTAGCAGGCACATCTTCACGGTGAACATCCTTTCAGCTTCATGATGAGGGAGGAAAAAACACACCCAGGAATAACAAACACAATAGCAAAAATGAATTTTAAAACACTTGATTCATTTTCCTAGTGCTGTTTAAAGTCAGAAAAATGAGTAGTTGTTACTTATTATGTCCCTACTACTGAACCAGCTCTGCTAAAGCATCACATACAATATGTGCTATACATCTTATTATACAGATTTAGAAACTGAGGCAAAATGAAGTTAAGCGAATTACTCAGTCATAAAGCCAGTGAGTGATGGAGGTGGAAATTGAATCTAGATCTGTCTCAGCTAAACACCCTATTTTTAATCTGTCTGTTGAGTTGCTGATGAAATTACTTCTGATTTTGTGACATTGACTCCCTAGTGATACTCCACTTCCTTGTGAGCTTAGCCATCTCAGCCACAAAGATAATTATGACTATAAGCCTTTTAATGACAAGCACTGAGCAATATTATTACATATATCACTCATTACATCTAATACAAGGTTTTATTGCTTATGAATACTCAATAAATATTTTTGGTTGATTCATCTACAAAAGACCACAACTTGAATTCCTTGGGGGAAATGTTGATCACTCAGGGCTAACTCCATAGTAAAGAAGACTCCTTACTATGAGATCTATGAGATAAATAGAAATGAAAATCTTTGAGATCACATGTTAAAAAATGTTGCATTTTGGAGTTGATTCTCAATGACAACAACTTCTTATTTTGCACAAGTTTATTCTAACACTTCACCACTCAATTAATTTTTCCTAGGCCACTATAGTTCTGGTACCTATGTAAAGATCCAAACTGTATGCCATGCTCTTTGGCCACCCCAGGAATGTGCTGTGGTGTCATTTGCAGCTACAACCTGGGTGCGTCTGGTGAGGCTGACTTTCAGTTCCTGCTGGAGATGCATTTGTCTTTGTTCTGCACCTTTATCTAATAACAGATCCCTCTTAATCATGTTATGAAGACAGACAAAGTTTAATAATGCCATTCATCATGATTGGGACACAATGTGCTAAGAAGGGCGCTTTATTGCATTGTCTAAACTGAGTTTTAATACAAATAATTTTGACAACTAGGAGGTGCTATTATTTATCCAATCAGGATATTACTACAAGTACAAATCTGTTCTAAATTCTGAATTGAGAGTAACAAAATGAGTTCCATTTAGTCTCAAGATGGCTTTCTCAAGCCTTTGAAAAGGTTCCTAGTTTTGACAGCCAGGACTGTATATGAATCCCTCACTTGTATCTTGAGCTCACCCCAGATGGAGAAGTGAGCACACAGCTGTACCTTTATTGCTCACACAGGGACTGCTGTTGGCAGACAGCACTGTCATTATATCATGACTCATCTTTTTGTTGCCTTTGTTATCACAAAAGAGATAGATAGTAGGGAAATCCTTCCCCAACCCCCATTTCCAATCCCAGGGGGGCTGTGAATCCCAGTAATTCAATTTTAGGAGTACCAGTTACTTGCTCTACTCTCTTCTCTCTCTCCAAATCAAGGGGCATTAAGAGAAAAAAACTTTACATGTGAGCCCCAGTAACTGACTATTAGAGAGTTCTGAGGTCATACTGAACTCAGTAATTACCTCCTGATTATGTAGATTTCAAGGAAGGGAAGGATCATGAACAGAATAATTCTGGAATAACCAAAAACAGCCTGGCAGGGAACCTACCCATTTCTTGGTTTTTATGCAATCCTAATATATTTCCTTTGACCATGATAGTGATGATAAGGATGATGATGATACCACCACATAAACTGCTGATATGTATCAAAGAAGTACTGTTGCAAAGATCAAATACTACACATTAGGAGATTATACTTATTCCTTACTCTTCATGTTTCCTAGAGGAGAAAAAAATTCTCCTTTACTACTTCCTCTCAAATTCTATCTCACTCACTCCTTTCCAAATTATTGGAAGGGATGTATCCAATAGTAAAATTGGGAAGCAGAGATTGAGTAGACTGTTAGAAACTGTCCTTTTCTTTCAGAACATTCCATTGGAAGACCTGTGCACTGTCTTTGCTCCTAATTTCTCTACACACCAAGGCCTAATCAGGTCCAAGGCTGGCCTTTGAGAGAGAGATCCTGTAGTCTTTTTCTCTCCTTCCCTCCTATGGAAACAAATGAAGACAAACCAAATGAGAATAAGCAAAGGCAATCTATTTTAGAACTTGCCATAACAAGAAAGTCAGCCTCCTTTACTTGGTATTTTGGCAGACATTTTAAGGCAGACAGGGAGTGGGAAAGCTATTTATAGTGGAAAAAAAGAAAGGCTTCAGATGAGTTCTGATTGGAGACTTGCCGCAGGGACGCTGTAAGGGGACTAACTAGAAGCAGAGCAACCTACATGATTGATTAGGAAAGCATATTTAGCTTTCTCTGATTGGTCCTAAATTGGAAGTGGAGACAAAAATGAGAAAGCTGTCAATTATTAATCAATTTCTGGCCACTTTAAGCCAATTGCTGCAGGGATTATTGTTTGGCTTCCTGGATTGGTTACTAGAGATAGCAGACTGACTTCCTGCAAGTCTCATAGATAGTAAGCTGGCTTCCTGGACTAGTTACTGTAGATAATGAGTTGGTTTCTGGTCTTGTTGCTCCACATTATGGATAAGAATTATATTATTATCCATTTGTACATTCAGTCTCTCATTCTCTACTGCAGAAGTGAGGATCATCAATATGGAATGTATCTTCTTTTATATTCACACTCTCAGGTGAGACCTCTCTGAGACAATTTCTTGATTACAGAGACAAATATTAGGACACTCTATGTTGTTCGCATATCCAAGCCACATCTTGCAATCAGCTTTACTGCTAATATGGCTAATATATTGATCTCCATCTATCTGACATGTGGATTTTTCAAGTAGTACTAAACTCAGGGGTGAAGACAGGGATGAAGTCAATTATTGAACCAATAAGTCCCTAGCCCTATGGAGGACTAATATTCAAACAGAATTGAGGAAGTATCTTAATGGTCAGAGAACTTATATCTGTTCCTTCTCCTTTTCTTAATACCTGAACTATCTGTCTAATGCCCTTTATTTCAAACTTAAATCCCTTTATATTTACATAATAGTTTTCATTTTGTTTCCTTTTTGGCTCCAAATTATTACTTTAAAGTAGCTTAGATTGCCAATTTTTCTTTTTTTATGACCCTATTGATGGGGCTGCCATTCTTTTTATTCCAGTATATAAATTATATATTACTTGGGACTTAGGTTATAGGATGCAGACATTAAGAGAACACATAAAGCTATGAAATGTTATGGGCATCGAGGTTCCTGGGCAGGTGATGAGTCTGAGCTCTCTCTTTTCTTTCAGCTTTATTATTACTGATATATGACATATGCAAATTTAAGGTATATAATTATGATGATTTGATTTGGTACATGTATATATTGGGAAATGATTACAATAAGATTAGTTAATACCTCCACTTCCTTATATAATAACCATCTTTTTCATGGCAGTAACATTTTTTTTTAGAGGAGGAGGAGGGAGAGAAAGAGAAAGAGGGAGTGAGAGAGAATCTTAAGTAGGCCCCACAACTCAGGGCTTGATCTCACAACCCTGAGATCATGACCTGAGCCAAAATCAATAGACAGATGCTTAAGTGACTGAGCCACCCAGGTGCCCGTGGAGTTGGAGTAACATTTAAGATCTACTCTTTCATTAACTTTCAAGTATACAATACTGTACCACTAATTATCATCACCATGCTCTATATTAGATCCTCAGAGCTTATTCCTCTTATAGCTGGAAGTTTGTACCCTTTGATCAACATCTCACCATTTCCCCCATCCCCAACTTCTGGAAAGCATCTTTCTACTTTCTATTTTTATGATTTTGGCTTTTTAGGATGCACATTTAAATGAGACCATATAGTATTTGTCTTCCTTTGACTTATTTCACTTAGTACAAAACCCTCAAGTTCTATCCATGTTGTCACAAAATGCAGGATTTCCTTTTTTTGTGGCTAATAATGTTTCATTACACATATAATATATAAAATATGTTATTATATATACATATATATATACATAACATTATATATACATTACATTTTCTTTATCCATCGATGGACTCTAAGGCTGTTTCCATACCTCGGCTATAGTGAATAATACTGCAATGGACATGAGAATATAGATATCTCCTCAAGATAGTGATTTAATTTTCTTTTATGTAACTCAGAAGTGGGATTACTAGATCATATGGTAATTCTATTTTCACTTTTTTGAGGAATGTCCATATACTTTAACATAGTGGCTATATCGATTTACATTCCCACCAACAGTGCATGAGGCTTCTTTTTCTCTATAACCCTGCTAACACACTTATTGTCTTTTGTCTTTTTGGTAATAGCCATTCTAACAGGTGTTAGGTGATATCTCGTTGCAGTTTTGATTGCATTTCCTTGATGATTAGCGATGTAGAACATCTGTTTATGTACTAGGTATTTGTATGTCTTCTTTGGAAAAATGTCTATTCAAATCTTCTGCTCACTTTTTAATTGGATTGCTTATGTTTTTAGCTGTTGAGTTGTATGAGTACCCTATATCTTTTGCATATTAACCTCTTATCAGATAGATGGTTTGCAAATAGTTTCTCTAATTCAGTAGGTTGTCTTTCATTTTGCTGATTGCTTCTTTTGCTGTACAGAAGCTTCTCAGTTTAATATAGTCTTATTTATTT
This sequence comes from Nyctereutes procyonoides, assembly GCF_905146905.1. NCBI lineage: Eukaryota > Metazoa > Chordata > Mammalia > Carnivora > Canidae > Nyctereutes > Nyctereutes procyonoides. Next base: position 15,337,119 of record NW_026575133.1, on the reverse strand, counting down.
TTAAAATTATTTTTGCTTTTGCTTTTCCCATCATATATTAATCTAATATTGTCTATATTGTTTTGGGAGGGGTGTAGTGAAGAGATAAGTCTGAACAAGTAAAATACCAGAAACCTTAATTCCTGCCCTTTTATGTCAGGCATATTGGTTATGGATTATTATGCTAATTGAAGAAAAAGAGTAGGGCTGGATTAAAAGTCAACACAGAAAGATTTTGTAATGAGTAGGGAATCCCACTGAACTCTTTGGTGATGTGAAGCAGACAATGGAGTCACCTACCCTGAGAACTTGTGATTCCAATGTTTCTTTTCTCACTTCCATTAACTTTGAATTCCTAAGGCCTATGATAATGAAGTGGAGGCGGTCCAAAGAGGAATAAATTTTCTTTGGTGTATTTACTGAAATAATGTCACATATCAGCTCATAAATTCTCATCATAATCCTGTGAGATAGGAATTACATCCATATTTTTCCAATCTGGACAGCTGAGGAACAAATAGGAAAAATACCTTACACAAGTCCACATCACTTACAAAGGAAAGAAAGATGATATAAAAGGAAACATGTAGAATTACTGAGGTGTGGAAATAGAGTCTAGAAATCGAATTATTCCCACTGTATCCATGTGAAAGGAGGAAACTGTAAATGAACTAAAGCAGATATGTTAGAGAATTCAAGCTTCCCCTGCTCCAACACTTGATTCCTCTCCTCTTACCTCCTACCACTTCCTCCCCAAACCTTGACAAATGGCAAAGAACTTCTGAAAAGAATTCTCAGGCAAATTGTTCTGACAGCTGCCAGGATGGGATCGCTCCAACAATCCAGACAGGATGCACAAAAACTAGCATAATTTCCAACTAGTCTGATCACAAATTTTGTTGGAGTTACAGTTGAAGAAAACTGTCACCTAAGTCAGACAGTATTTTTTTCTCTTCTTTCCCTATGAAACTCCAACCCTGCTTTGATTCAAAGTTAAGGTCTTCTGGTGCTCCTGGATTCACACCAGCTAAATAAAGCCTTGAATTTCTATTCGAGTCACTTAAGCTATTTGTATTCTTTGATCAAAACATAAATTATTTTTGAATAGGTGACACCAGATTGAGAAACTTATTTGCTTGGGGGAGTTAGGGCTCAGATGAAATATGGAGACAGTAAAACAAAGATATTGACAAATTGTTCATCAAGAAATTAAGAGCATTTTAGAAGATTGCAAATAAACCAAAAAGAAGAAGAGTTCAGAAAACAAAAGATGGCTGGTGTTTAGAAAAAGTTGGGAATGTGAACACTATCTGATCATCAATAACCAAACACTTTTTGGAACATGATGTCTAATATTAAATCATAAAATGTTCACAATTCTGTGGTGTAACCCCATGCCACCTTTTCATCCTGACCTTTAGTCAAGTGTGTTAGAAACACAAACTTATGTCAGTGATTTAGAGGAACTAAGGAGAGAGGGCTGAATTTGTGCCATGTAGGTCCACAAAAAATAGTAGAGAACAAATTAACTCAGTGGCACATGAAAAGAAGATTTTTAGGAAGAGTCCACAGTTAGACAGAGAAGGTCAGGAAGCTGTCAGCTGCCAGCTGCTTTTTTTCCAAATGAGGGGCAACTTTCTTAGTATTAAAAAATGTGTTTAATAAACAAATAAGTAAATTTATTTATTTATAGAAGTGTTAGATTTACAGAAAAATTGCAAAGGTAGTACAGAGATTTTACATATAGCCCACATAATTTCCCCATTATTTATATTTTACATTAGCATAGTCTATATGTTACAATTAATGACCAATGTTGATACATTGTTTTAAATTATAAGTCCAAATTTTACTAAGATTTCCTTAATTTTTTCTTTTGTTCCAGGATCCCATTCAGAATACTACATTACATTTATTTTTTTATTGTCGAGTTTTAAGAGTTTTTTAATTTAAATTCAATTAACCAACAGATAGTACATCATTAGTTTCAGATGTAGTGTTCAATAATTTATCCATTGCATATAATACCCAGTGCTCTTCACATCAAGTGCCCTCCTTACTGCCCATCACCCAATCACCCCATGGCCCCACCCACCTCCCATCCAGCAACCCTCAGTTTGTTTCCTATAGTTAAGAGTCTCTCAATGGCTTTTCCCCTTCTCTGATTTCTTACATTCAGTTTTCCCTACCTTCCCTTATGATCCTCTGTGTTGTTTCTTATATTCTGCATAGGAGTGAAACCATTTAATTGTCTTTCTCTGATTGACTTATTTTGCTCAACACCCCCCCCCAATAATCCAGTCAAGAAATGGACAGAGGACATGAACAGACATTTCTCCAAAGAATACCAAATTATATTTATTTTTTCTTTATATTTATTTTTTTACATTTTTTACTTAAATTCAATTTGCCAACCTAGAGTATAACACCCAGTGCTCCTCCCATCACATGCCCTCCTCAGTGCCTTTCGCCCAGTTGCCCCATCCCCCGACATACCTCCCCTTCCACAATCCTTTGTTTTCCAGAGTTAGAAGTCTCTCATGGTTTGTCTCCCTCTATAATTTTTCCCACTCAGTTCCCCTCCTTTCCCTTATAATCCTTTTCACTATTTCTTATACTCCATGAATGAGTGAAAGCATATGATGATTGTCCTTCTCCAACTGACTTATTTAACTCAGCATAATATCCTCCAACTCAGTCCACTTCGAACCAAATGCTGGGTATTCGTCTTTTCTGATGGCTGAGTAATATTCCATTGTATATATATTTAGTTGTCATGTCTCTTTGGACTCCTCTTGACGGTGACAGTTTCTCAGAATTTCCTTGCTTTCGATAACCTTTCCTTGGTTTTGAACAGTAGTGATCAGTTACATTATAGAGTGTTCCTAAACTGGGATTTTCTGGTATTTCTCTCATAGAGTTATGGATTTTCAGAAGGAAAACCTCAGAGATAACGTGCCAGTTTCGTCACATCATATCTAGAGTACATACTATCCACTAACTTATCACTGTTGATATTGTCCTTGGTCACCTGCCTGAGGTAGGGTCTGTCGGGTTTCACCCCTGCCAATTAATGTTGTTTTTCTCCCTTTTTCACACTTCCTCTTTGGAAGGAACTTACTGTGCTTAATCTCACCTAAGAAGGGTATCTGCCTAAGTTATTTGGAATTCTTCTCTGTGGAATATTTATTTATTCTCCTTTATTTATTTATTCAATCACTTATTTCAATATGGACTCATGGATATTTAATTTATACTATGGGCTATTATCAATGCTTTATTTTGTTGATCAAATTGTTCCAGCTTTATTCATTGGGAACTCTTTCATTTGGCTGCTATGTCCCTTTGATAATCCTCCATCATTGTGTTTTGTTGTTGAGCACCTCATTTTTTGGAACTACAAGATGTTCCAGATTCATCTTGTATATTTTCTGGCCCCGTTCTAGAATTAGTCATTTCTCCAAGGAGCTCTGATGCATGTATGAGAAGAAGGCATGAAAAACCAAGACCTGGGTATTAGGTGTGCTTATAGCTACTGGAGTGTCATTGCTTCTAAGTCCTCTCAGCTGAGAGAGCAAAGAAAAATATCTGTACACTAATCGTATATACAGACATACTTTAAACATGCGTATGTGTAAACATCTATATCTATATTAGGCTAAACATGAGTTCATACTAATGTTTCCAACTTCTAATCCATTACCATATAGATTATTATAGCTTGCCTTGCTTATCTGTAATCTACTTCAACAGTGAGAAGCCTGCCTCACAACCAACCATCCATTTACCTAATTGTTCAATTCAAGTACACCTGTATAGCAGTGTCAGAATTAACTTGTATTTCCCCTAACAAAATTTTATCAATTAAAGTGCTTATGTCCTTTCTCTTTCTCTCTCTCTCTCTTTTTTCTTTTTTTGCCAGACTCTATGCATTTCCAAAGTTAGTTAAGTCAGCACCTTTTCCTCCCAAGATTGTTTCATTAATTTTGTTCTGTATTTTATCCTGGGATCCACTGACCTAAGTGAGTCTTAAATTTTGCATATAGTAAAGTTTGCTTTTTATACTGTCAGATTCAATGGGTTTTGATGAAGGCATTGTAAAGTGTATTCGTAGTTACAATACCATAGAGAATAGAGTTTCACCTCCCTAAGTTATCTGCCGGATTTCATTGCTCCCTTCCCTCAAATCCCTGTTAACTACTGATGATTTTACCATTGCTATAGTTTTTCTATCTCCAGAATGTCATATAATTGGAATAATAAAATATGACCTTTTGGACTGGCTTCTTTCACAGTACTTATTTAAGGTTCATTCATATCATTTCATTGCTTCATAGCTCATTTTTCTTTTTCATTGAATGGGTGTAGCACAGTTGGTTTATTTATTTTTTAATTTGTAGTTTCTTCTAGTTTGGGGTGATTATAAACATGGCTGCTGTAAACAGTTGAGTGCAGGCTTTTGTGTAGACATATATGTTTTCAAACCGATAAGTAAATGGATAGCGATGTGATTGCTGAATCATATGGTAAGATTATGTTTAACTCTAGAAAAACTGCTAAACCATATCCCAAAGTGGTTGTTCGTTTTGCACTCCTACTATCAATGAGTGAGAGTTCCTGTTGCTTCATACTGTGTTGGTTTTTTTGGATTTTAGCCATGCTAATCAATGTATGTCATTCTGATTTTAATTTGAAATTTTCTTGTGACAAGTGATGTTGATCATCTTTTCATATGCTTACTTTCCGTCTTTGCTGAGATGTCTATTCAGATATTCTGCCTATTTTTTTTCACTGAATTGTTTTCTTATTGTTGAATTTTAAGGTTTTCTTTGTATATTTTGAATACAAGTCCTTTATCAGGTATGTGTTTTGCAAATATTTCTTACAGTCTGTGTCTTGTATTTTCATTATCTTGACAGTGTCTTGCACAACAGAATTTTTAAACTTATTAAATAATCTAGTTTTTCTATCATGGATTATCCTTTTGTATTATATCTAAAATTGTGTTTCCAGGGCCAAGATCACCTATATGTTATCATATTTTCTAGAAGTTTTGAGATTTTGCATTTTACAGTTAGATCTGTGTCCATTTTAAATTAATTTTTATGAAAGGCATAAAGTCTATGTCTGGGTTCATTTTTTTGAATATGGATATCCAATAATCCAGCAAAGTTTGTTGAAAAGAATATCCTGTTTACATTGAATTGCCTTTGATTCTTTGTCAAATATTAGTTGATTATATCTGTATGGGTCAATTTCCTGGACTCTCTGTTCTGTTAATCTATGTGTTTATTTTTTTTCCAGTTACATATTGTCTCAATTATTGTAGCTCTACAGTAAGTATTAAAATTGAGTTGTGTGCATCTTATAACTTGGTTCTTCAGTATTGTGTTGGCTATTTGGGGTCTTTTGCCTTTTATATAAACTTTAGAATCAGTTGGTATCTATGAAGTGATTTGCTGAGATTTTGATTGGGATTTTGTTGAATTTATAGATTAAGTTGAGAGTGATTGACATCTTATTGTCTTCTAATCCCTAAATTTGGAGTATGTCTCTATATTTTAGTTCTTCTTTGATTTCTTGCATCATAGTTTATCATTTTTGTATATAGATATATATTTTGTTATATTTGTAGTTAAGATTATTACTTTAGGAATGTTATTGTAAATGATACTTTTTAAAATTTAAATTCAAATTGTTTATTACTGATAGATATGAAAGCAATTGACATTTGTATATTAACCTTTATTCTGTTACCTTGCTGTTTGTTCTAGAAGTAACTAGATTGATTTTTTTTTAAATCAATTTTTGGGGTTTGTACACAGATAATTTGATTATCTGCAAACACAGACCATTTTATTTCTTCCTTCTCAATCTACATCCCCTTTATTTCCTTTTTTACTTATTTCACAAATTAGGATTTCCAGTATGATGCTCAATAGTAATGATGAGATGCTACATATTTACCTTATTCCCAGTCTAAAGAGGAAAGCATCCATTTTCTCATTATTATGTATGATTTTATTTGTAAGGTTTTTGTACATATTCTTCCTCAAATAGAAGATGTTCCTCCTCTACTCCTACTTGCTGAACATTTTTCTTATTACAAATTAATGTGGGATTTTGTCAAATGCTTTTTTATACATCTGTTGACACAGTCATAGGATTTTTCCTTTTGAACCTATTAATGTGGTGGATTAATTTGGTTAATTTTTGAATGTCAGGTCAGCATACCTAAAATAATCTTTCTTTGTCATGGTATATCCCATTTTTATTTATTGTTGGATTTCATTTGCTCATATTTTATTCAGGATTTTCGCATTCATGTTCATCAGAAGTACTGGTCTACTTCTACTTTCTTGTAATATCTTTATCTTGTTTTCATCACCAGTTCTATTTTCTGGAAAAGATTGTGGAGAACGGGCTTCATGTCTTCCTTAAATGTTTGGTTGAATTCCCCAAGAAAACCATCTCTGCCTGGTACTTTCTTTTAGGAAAGTGATTAATTGTTCATTCGATTTCATGAATGGATATAGACCAATTTAGATGATCTATATCTCCTTCTGTGATTTTGATAGTTTATGTTTTCAAGGAATTAACTCATCTAAGTTATTAAGTGTGTGGGCAGAGAGTTGTTCATACAACTCTTCCTTTATTTTCCCATTAATGTCTATGGGATCAGTAATGATGAAGCTTTTCCATTTTTGCTATTGGTAGTTTGTTTCTTCTCTCTTATTTTCTTGTTTAACCTGGCTAAAGATTTATGATTTTCACTAATATTTTCACAAGGTAAGAATGTAACTATAGCCCTAGATTGTCTTCTCCTAGATTTATTAGATAAGAACATTTTCAAACCTTTATTTTGTTTGAGCCATAACTATTTTTTTTATGAGCCATTGAACTTAACCCTTAACTGATAAACTATCTCCCCTTTCCACATCTCTCATCCTTTGTGAATCTATTGTCTGTCCTAAAGTTTAAGAGTTACATACTATCTTGCCCCCTCTTTTCTCCTTCTTCCCTTCTCCCTCTTGTATTTGTCCTATCAGTTAGTCCCTGTCAATTGGCACCTAATATAGTAGATACAAGATAAACATTGGTTGAATGAATGAATAAGTTATCTTGATTATAACAATTGCTAAAAGTATAAGAAGGATAAGAGCTCACTCACAAATCCATCTCCGGAATCTGTACCTGTACCATGGAACATGTCCTAGGAGAAACTGACATATATAAACATCCTTACCTTACCTAAAGATTAGAAAGTTTCCAAAGCAAAACTAAGGCTTGAATAAATTACCAGAATCATTTGTCAAAACAAATACTTTAGCCAAATATTCAGTCCCCCAGCAGGATATATTTCTTCCCAAATTATCTGGATAATTTGTTCAGCCTTCCAGTTGGCTTCTCTATGGCCTCCTATGGTCCTTGTAAGCTCCTAAAGCTGCAGCTATGCCAGTGCTTGGCTCAGGGATAAGTGAGGTAAGTGAAGGCGGAGAGCCCTGAAAATCCAACAGCAAGGTCTAGAGGCAGTTTTTCTGGGTATTTCTCTCTCTCTCTCTCTCTCTCTCTCTCTCTCTCTCTGTGTGTGTGTGTGTGTGTGTGTGTGTTTATTTCCCCTGGGAAGGCAGAGGAAAAAATGTAAAATGGAAAGAGAACTGACCTATATATTGCATTTATCTTCTTTACATTATTTGAGGTTATGTTTTTCTTTAAGCATGATTTTCTTCCCTTTCCCTCTAGAACGTGAGCTCTATGGGGGCAAGGGCCATCTCTGCCTTGTTATTCTATTAACATGAAAATTTGGCACATAGGAGATGACCAGTAAATACTCCTCAAATGAATGGATATATAATGAATGTTGCAAAAATCAACCAGAGCCTCTGGGACAAGCACAGCTCCCTTCTGTGGACTTTTGTGTTAACTTTACTATTTGGAATCAGACTACTCAGGTTTATATTATGATACTATTACCAGCTTGCAACTGGACTTTTTTCATCACACTGAATCTATTTCCTTATTCATAAAATGAAGGCAATAATTATATTCTCCAAAGTACTCAATATACTACCAATTACAAGTATAAATTTATTTTTTGCTCCAAAGATTATGCTGAAAAGATTCTGAAAAGGAAGTACCCAGGATCAATTTGCAGTGTGTAGAACTAGAGATTCATATCTGTGTGCTAAGCATCACCACTTCTAATTAGCAATTCCCTAATCCAGCATATCTAAATGACCTCTTAGGTTTCCCTTGGCTTCAGGATCCCATAACTAGGCGACCAAGTGTGCAGTTCTGAAGGACTTCCCTGCACTTCTTCCTTCTCCTCTCTCCAGTGAAAAGCTACTTGAGGTATCCGGCTCCCCTATGAGAACTCCACCATCTCTCCCAAGTACTTGGGTCTCTTAGTGGCCCAAGTACAGAGCACATACTTTCTCTTTGGCCTAATTTTGTAGTATCTTGTAGTGAGTAGAATGCATTTGGCGTACCCATGTATCCCTGCAGGGAAAGGCAGATGAAACAAAATCTTATTTATCTCTTCCAAGTCAGTATCTGACGTGGCTTGAATGAGAGTGATACATCATTGTTTTATGTGTGTCAGAAAAGACTGAGGCCTGTCAAGGAGTGTCTTAGTGGCTAATGTAACACAGAACAACACTAGAACATTCATTGAGTTATTCAGAACATATTAATGTGTCCCTCTGTCTGGGAACATGATTCACAGGTCTCCCATAAATAAAAGGCAAACATAAATTTCTCAGAACGTGCTCATTTTTATGGAGAGGTATTCCTAATAAAGTCAATGTTCTGCTAAAACCAGTGGGTGTGAAATTATAAATCCATTCTTCCCTCATATTTGTCTGTGCTCTGATAATCAGCAAAACAAACATTTTATTCCAAAGTTAAGTGCCTAATATTGTTCATTGAAATGCCATCTACATATTCTGAAGTATTTAGTTGATGAGTTTTATATGTCCACGCTTCTGGAAAAAAACCATAAGAAAAGACAGGCACAACTATCCTAACTATCCCAGTTGAGCCCTACTCCCAGCATCTCTTCAGCTGCATTCAGCCATATGAGCAAATCCAGGAAAACCAAAGCCAGGCAAACCAGCCAACCCACAGAACTGTGAGAAGTGGCAAATTGTTGTTTTAAGCCACTGTTTTTTTTTATCCCAGTGTAGTTAATATACAGCATTATATTAGTTTCAAGAGTACAACATAACAATCCAACAATTCTATACATTATTCTGTGTTCATCACAATAAGTGTACTCTTAATCCCCTTCACCTATTTCACCCATTTTCCCCCACCTACCTCCTCTCTGGTAACTACCAATTTGTTTTCTATATTGTGCTTTGTTTATTTTTCTCTTTTCTGCTTTGTTTATTAATTTATTAATTTATCTATTTATTTATTACATTTTTAAAAATTTAAGTTCAATTTGCCAACATATAGTATAACACCCAATTCTCCTCCCATCAAGTGCCCTCCTCAGTGCCCTTCACTCCGTTACCACATCCTCCCACCTAACTCCCTCCTGCAACCCTTTGTTTCCCAGAGTTAGGAGTCTCTCATGGTTTGTCTCCTTCTCTAATTTTTCCCTCTCAGTTCCCCTCCTTTCCCTTATAATCCCTTTCACTATCTCTTATATTCCACATATGAGTGACACCATATGATGATTGTCCTTCTCTGTTTACTATTTCACTCAGCATAATACCCTCTAGTTCCATTCACATCGAAGCAAATGGTGGGTATTTGTCTTTTCTGATGACTGAGTAATGTTCCATTGTATATATAGACCTCATCTATCCATTTGTCTATTGAAGGACTTCGTGGCTCCTTCCACAGTTTGATTTTTGGGGTATTGCTGCTATGAACATTGGAGTGCAGGTGTCCTGGAGTTTCACTACATCCGTATCTTTGGGGTAAATACCCAGTAGTTGCAATTGTTGGATCATAGGGTAGCTCTATTTTTAACTTCTTGAGGAACCTCCACACTGTTTTCCAGAGTGGCTGTACCAGTTTGCATCCCCACCAACAATGCAAGAGGTTTCCACTTTCTCCACATCCTCTCCAACATTTGTTGTTTCCTATCTTGTTCAATGGAGGAAAGCTGAGAGCCTTTCCCTTAAGATCAGGAATATGACAGGGATGTCCACTCTCCCCACTGTTATTCAATATAGTACTAGAAATCCTAGCCTCAGCAATCAGATAACAAAACTAAATAAAAGGCATTCAAATTAGCAAAGAAGGAGTCAAACTCTCCCTATTCGCAGAGGACATGATACTGTATATAGAAAACTCAAAAGACTCCACCCCAAGATTGTTAGAACTCATATAGCAATTCAGCAATGTGGCAGGATACAAAATCAATGCCCAGAAATCAGTGGCATTTCTATACACTAACAATGAAACTGAAGAAAGAGAAATATGTTTTTTTGTTTCCTAAGTTTCACATATGAATGAAATCATATGGTATTTGTCTTTCTCTCACTGACTTATTTCATTTAACATTACACCCTCTAGATTCATCCATGTTGTTACAAATGGCAAGATTTTATTATTTTTTATGGCTGAATACTATTCCATTGTGTGTGTGTATATAATCTTTTTTATCCATTCATCTATGGACACTTAGATTTCATCCATAATTTGGCTATTGTATATATAATGTTGCAGTAAGTTTTTAGGGGTACATATATTTTTTTCAAATTACTGTTTTCATATTCTTTGGGTAAATATTAGTAGTAGAATTATTGGATCATCTGGTAATTGTATTTTTAATTTTTTGAGGAAACTCCATACTGTTTTCTACAGTGGCTGCACCAGTTTGCATTCTGACCAATAGTGCACAAAAGTTCCTTTTTCTCCACATCCTCACCAACACTTATTGTATTTTTTATTTTAGCCATTCTGTCAGGTACAAGCTAATATCTCATTGTGATTTTGATTTGCAATTCCTTGATGATGAGTGATGTTGGACATCTCTTCACATATCTGTTGGCCATCTATATGTCTTCTTTGGAGAAATGTCTTTTTATGTCTTCTGCCCATTTTTTATTGGATTATTTGGTTTTTGGTGTTGAGTAGTATAAATTCTTTTTTTTAAAGATTTTATTTATTTATTCATGAGAGACACACACACAGAGGCAGAGACATAGGTAGAGGGAGAAGCAGGCTCCATGAAAGGAGTCTGATGTGGACTCAATCCCGGGACTTTGGGATCATGACCTGAACCAAAGGCAGACGCTCAACCACTGAGCCACCCAAGCATCACTATAAATTCTTTATATATTCTGGATACTAACTCCTTATCAGATATATCCTTCGCAAATATCTCCTACCGTTCAGTAAGGTTGTCTTTTTGTTTTGTTGATTGTTTCCTTTCCTATGCAGAAGCTTTTTATTTTGATGGAGCCACTGGGTTTTGAGGATGTGGTTATGTATAGATAGGTAGCTGGTATGGTGACCTTGCACTACTTTCATAAGTCTTGGAAAGCTGAGTTTCCTCTTCCATAAAATGGGAATAACAGCATTCACCCTACAAGGATATTGCAAGGATTAAATATAAAGAAGTTGATTGTCCCTAAAACTGAGCTTGGCACATAGTTGACCAGAGGCTTTTAATACATTACATATTTTTACTACTATTTTTGCTGCCTCTATATGTGTAGGAGAAAAGTGAATTGGTTTTTATCATTAAAATTTAGTGTATTTTCCAGGAAAATTGTTTTATAGAGTATATCAGGAATGACTAATCAAGATGAGAAAAGTTTCTGTCTCATAGGAAAGTTTTAGAAGTTGTTTCATTAAGGAAAAAATGACTTTTATCAGAGCAGCAACATTCACCCAGCTAACGTTGATTTTTTCAAATATTTCAATGGACTATGAACTTTCACTAGACAGTAACCACAAGGAGAGACTATGTGGTGATACTAGTTTTAAAAGACATATAACAAACTCAGAACATAATTGAGGGAAACGGTTTATTCATTTCTGAAACAAAAATAATCACCCATCACATATCTTAATGATTACTGAAGCCAAAATATGGCACAAATGATTTATTATGAATATAAATTTGTAGAAAATGAAGTTTAATGGTATAATTATGGAGAAAATCACAGTCTTGTTTATCAGGCATTTTAAACAGAAATTTTCTAAAGAAGTGGAGTGGTAGATGAGTATATTTGAAAAGATGATATACTTTGAAATAACTGAAGGATTCAGAGTGGTTCAGTCCATTGAAAATAGATTTACTGCAATAGAGAACATCATTAGGCCCAATGGACATTCAAGATGAGATAAACAAAACAGGAAGAATATAGGATGATGAAATTACTTTGGCCTTTTCAATGTATTGTGTAATGGGATTCTCAGGCTATTATTGACTGAGTTGGTGAAAGCTAGAAAATATATGCAGCATTACCAGAGAAATTATCAGAATAAAAACACAAAACAATCCAGAAGCTAATTTGGGTCAGACTTCCAGAGAGGTTAGAAATGATTTAAACTATTTTTTGATTTGAGATTATTTGTGGCTTATTTTGGCCAATTTCTGTAACTTTACTGTGATCCAACAATAAATATTTATGGTAACCTGGATTACACTTTAAACTGCAACAGAAACATGGCAGAGTAGCAAGGGTAATTTTCTTGGACTCGGAAGGCCTTGTTTCTATGTGATCTTAAACAAGCCACCTCATTGGATCTCAGTCTCTATATCTTCAAAAAGAGGATACTGGAAGTTAGTTATTAGATATTTTTAAGATCTTAAAAATACTTGATTTTTTCTAATTTTGTGATTTAAAGTTAGGCATTTGTGTTATGCTAAACAATGGACTCCCCAGAGATATCCCGGTCCTAATTCTTAGAACCTGTAAATGTTACCTTTTATGACCTTTTATGACCACTTTGCAAATGTAACCAATTTAAGGGTCTTTTTTTTTTATGATAGTCACACAGAGAGAGAGAGAGAGAGAGAGAGGCAGAGACACAGGCAGAGGGAGAAGCAGGCTCCATGCACCGGGAACCCGACGTGGGATTCGATCCCGGGTCTCCAGGGTCGCGCCCTGGACCAAAGGCAGGCACCAAACCGCTGCGCCACCCAGGGATACCTAAGGGTCTTGAGAAAGAATGATTTTCCTGGATTATTTGGGTGGGCTCTAAATATAATCACAAGTATCCTCATAAGAAAAAATCAGAAGGATATTTGACTACAAAAAAAGTAGGAGACATGACAAAAAGAAGCAAGAGATTAAAGGGGTCGTAAATCAAGGAATACAAGCAGCTTCCAAAAGCTAGAAAAGGCAAGGAAATATTTTTGCCTATAACCTCCAGAGGAATCAATTTTGCTGACACTTTAACTTTAGCCCAGTGAAACTGATTTCAGACTTCTGGCCTCCAGAACTATAAGAGAAAAAATGTGTGTTTCTGTAAGCTGCCAAGTATGTGGTAATCTGTGGCAGTAATAACAGGAAACTAATATAGCAGTCAAAAACCTGAAGACCAACTTTGAGATATAAATGACTTAAATCATGAAATAGTAACTACTGATTTGGTCATTTATTAAGGGATTTATTGGCTCCTAACTATTGGACAGATATGAAACCTGGTGCTGGAGTTGAGACATAAGTCAAAGTTGTATTATTTAGGATGTTTTGGTCTTGAGTAACAGAAAACTCAACCTAGACATGCTTAAACATTAAAGGCCATTCATTAACTCATGAACTGAAAATATCCAGAGGCAGGACAGAGATTAGGAATGATGCTTTTCAAATATGGGAAATGGATTCTAGGAAAAGAACTAGAACTTTCTATTGCAAAAGTCTTCACAAATACCATGAACATGTGAAGTGGCAGAGACAAAGTGCAACCAAAGAAGTGCAAGATGTTGTGATAAATGCAATTCTAAGGACATCTTAAAAATACTGTGGATAGACGTAGAAACAACGTGGAAGAATGGAGAAATCTGACTGGTATGATTTAAGGTCAGTTTCTTGGGAAAGAAACATATAAAATGAATCTTGAAAGATGAGTTAGTCAGATAGAGAAGGGGGGTGGTATTCCAAGAGAAGAATATAGATTGTTGGGCACCTGAGTAGTTCAGTCAGTTAAGCGACAACCTTTGGTTCAGGTAATGATCCCAGAGTCATGGGATCAAGTCCCACATCCAGCCCCACATCCAGCCCTGCACTGAGCTCCCTGCTCAGCAGGGAGCCTGCTGCTCCCTCTCCCTTGGCCCCTCCCTCCCCCACTCATGTGCTCTCTTACTCCTCTCTCTCTCTCTCTCTCTCTCTCTCTCTCTCTTTCTCTCTCTCAAATAAATAAATCTTTTAAAAAAGAACCTAGATTGTTCAAGGCTAAGGAGGCTTGAAAGCATGAGCTCAGTGAGAAGTGCAATGTGGTCGAAGAGTACACAGTGGGACCCAGGGTTGAAGGGTAAGTGTTCCATAGGACATGAAGCAGGAAAACAAGACTGAGGCTGGAGTTTATAAATGTCAGTATCTATGGATCTCATAGGTCATGGTGAGGAGTTTGTCTTCATCCTGGTAACAGTGGGAATCAGGGTCCCCATTATTGTAGATCTACAGAAGAAGGAACTGTAGAATAGACAACATTTTGCAATTACTGGAATTAGAAGCTTACTAGAGAATGAGCTGGGTCAAGGGCTACTGTGAAGGATCTTGCTTAAGTGAGGGATCTGTAGATAACCAGGAGTGAGTCTGAAGGGCACCAGAACCTGAGGTAGAGATATGCAGAGAGCTGATAGAGCTGTGGTGGAAATATCTGTCTCTCCTGCACATAATGAGGATAGGGAGGTGTGGAGGTGTAAAAGAATTTGTACAAAGTCATAGGACAGAACGTTTCTGAATCGGCCAGATTCACTCAAAATTTAGGCAAGATTCAAACCCAGGTCAGGTCTACCAGACTCCAAAGCTCATGATTTTAACACTTCTGCCTTATGGCTTACAGTAGCTCTTTCTATAGAGGTTAATGAACACCTGTTTTGCAGATCGAAACTGAAGCTCAGAGAAGTGATTTGCTCAAGGCTATATAGTCATTAAACAGTAAATCTTCGCCTCGCAAACTGATCTTTTTAACTTCAAGTCCAGTGCTATTTCCACTACAAGGCATTGTCTGTCTGTAAAATTTTGCTTTCTAGGGATCTTTTTAATTTTTTTCTTTAGAACATGTACAGGCACATCTTTGATGAGATTGGATCAAATAAAAGTCTTTAGAGAAAAAAAATTAGACTAGAGTAATTCCTTTTGGCAATAGAGATTCAGCCTGGGTGGCTTTGATCCCCAGGGGACATCTGGCAATGCTAGGGATGATTTTTAGTTGTCACAACTGGGATGTGAGTTCTACTAGCAGCTAATGAGTAGAGGCCAGTTTTAGTGCCCAATATCCTACAGTGCACAAGCCAGCCTCCCACAGCAAAGACTTTCCCGGCCTCAAATGTTAATAATGCCGAAGTTGAGAAACTCTGGCCTATGGCAATAATGCTTTTGCTTGGTAGATGGGGTCACTGTTGACCACTCTCTGTCCATGTATCCTAAGCACCAAAAACTCTGATTTCCCTCTCCTGTTTCAGCTGTTAAACTGATTGTTGCCTCTGTAATTGCTGTTCCCTTACCATCATTTTAAATAAATGCAGAGTATTAATAATCATGTCCCTAGAGACTGTAGAATATATTTTCAGAAGGAAACTTTCTAGGAAATATTT
Source organism: Nyctereutes procyonoides (assembly GCF_905146905.1). Taxonomy (NCBI): domain Eukaryota; kingdom Metazoa; phylum Chordata; class Mammalia; order Carnivora; family Canidae; genus Nyctereutes; species Nyctereutes procyonoides. The sequence goes on along the minus strand of NW_026575133.1, from coordinate 15,321,407 downwards.
AGAACTGTTTTACTCTTAAAAGCTGAGCTATGCACCTAATTACACCATACCTTAAGGAAAAGCCTATCTTTTCTAGTTGAAGACAAGTGGTTTAGACAGCAGTTGTAGAGGATACATAAATAATTGGATTGGTGCCTAACCCCAGGGCAGGTTCAGTGAAGGGTTTCACCCTTATTTCCATTTGTCCTTTCTTCCTTGTCTATTTCTCACAGGGTCATGCCTCCTCCTTCTGTTCCCTTAAAGAAACTCTGCAAATTCCTGTGAGCTCCGAGGAGACACAATTTTGATCTGTGTTTCGGTAAATCCTTTCTCTTACAGTGATTTATTTTTTTAATTTGAATTGACAAAATTATACATACTCATTTTCAAAGTTATCAACATCAAAAACGGCAAAGAAGCAGGAAAAAAAAATCATCCGTCATCTCATAACCCAGTAGTAATTGTGGTTAGAATTCAACGTTTTAAAAATATTTTATTCCTTTTTTGATATAGGTAATTTAAATATTTTAGCTTCAAAGTTTTGTGTCCTTTTATTTTTCTCAGCATTATTTTATAAGTATGTACCCATCCCATTAAAAATTCCTTGGCAATCTTTGATTTAATGGACATAGATTATTCCATTTATGGGGCATATCTTTTTTTTAACAAATATTCCAATTTTGAGTATTTCCTCGTGCCCCTCCCCCACTATAAGTAAGTCTGCTGTGAATATCTTTGGAAATAAATCTTTACCTGTATTTCTGATTATTTTTTTCAGTGCTCAAGCTTTGGGTCAAAGGGCATGAGGACTTTTAAGATTGGCCAAATTGCTTTCCAAATTACATTAATTTGTAATCCCACCAGCATGTATGAGAATGCTTAATTTTGTAAGCTTCCCCAGATCAATAGAAGTTTCTCTAAAGAAATACCTAAGCAGAGTGTAGTGGTCTGTACCAGAGTTTTTAGATTGGAAAACAGAATCCTAAAAAAAAAAAAAAAAAAAAATTCTTAAGAAACATAATTAGCAACTAGTTTGGAGAAGTTAGATGCAGATGTCCACCTTTCTGTTTTTACACAGCCAAAAGGGTGATCACTGGCTTCTCCTTTTCCTTCACCAGCATGTCAGCTCCCTATATGAAAATATTTGTTGACTTCAAATCAAGTTTATTTTAAACAGGTGGAATTTTTTAAGAGCTGTCTTCATATTTCTATCTAACTCCTTGTACTAGGTCAGGGGCCAGTTAAGGTCACAAGCAGAATTAGCTGAGACAAGCCAAAAGCATTAAATGATGGTACTCATAATTTATAAAGCAGACATTCTTCTGATTGGAAGTGTCTATAAATTATTCTTTCTTCAGTGTCTTTCAGTAATGGGCTTATTGTAGATGAATAAGGAGTGTTCCTTGAGGCCATAGATGTGCTTAATAAACCAGTGGAGAATGTACAACGATTGACAGATGGAAATGAAGAAAATGATTTGGCCTCTGTGTTACATTAGATGGGAGGAGCCTAAAGACCACTGCTGGGGGGCAGAGGAGGGAACATCAACCCTGGGAGATCATGGTGCTTGGGAAAGCTGAGTGTCACTTTGATATTTAAAAAGAAAATTAGGACATACCTGATCATATCAAGACTCCTTAAGGATGATCCCTAACGAGTGGAAAGGGAACAGAGTATCTGGAAGCAAGGTGACAAAGGAGGCAAATGTCAATTCTGTTGACTTTATTTGACTTGAGATTGTATCCAATCTCCTTCTGAAAAGCCGACATAGTTACAGATTAAAAGCAGAATGCAAGAGGTAAGACTCATAAGGTCTTTGACCCAAAGTAGGAAATGTACATTTTTGGGCCCTGTGGCATGAGACAATCTAGCCAGTGGGATCCAAATAGAACTCCTCTGTCACTACGTCCACTTTGCAATCACAACATTTAGCTGAACTCTCCTTTCAACCTCTCTGTATTTGCAGCAAGATGTGTCTTACTCAAGCTTAAAACCAAATACCTATGGATCTCATAAGTTCACAGAATTTTCTCATACCGAGAGTCTATAATCACAGGGAAAAATGGCATTATTGCGCAATATGCTGCTGAGGATGCAATTCCCTCTACTTGTAAGCTTTTGTGCTGTAGATCGTCCATAAGAGCTTGATCCTTATTCCAAAAGCATCAAGTGAATGCTAATGAGAGGAAATAGATACTGTTGCTCCCAGACCAGGTTCTCTTTACTCCTTTTCATTGGGTTACTTACCCGTCCCTTAGCTGCCCTGGGTATTGTCAGCTAAGAGCTCTTGACTATCCATTTTCTCCAGAGTTATCCTCTGCTATGGGGAGATTCCTACCCTAGGAAAGAAGACCCATCCACAAACCTGGGGCTATCCATAGCCAATGACTGGCTCATAAGGAAATAAAAAAGGCAGCCTCCTTGCCTTTAAAGGGAACATATATGTCGTTGAGTTTATCCCCCAAAACCCACCACCACTACCCTTGTCCCCAGTAAATAAGGCCAGGTCCAGTCTACCTGAGACCGCAGCTTTGGTTGGCTCTTGCTGTTTCCTTATTTCCTTTTTCTCTTCTCTAGCTTCCCACCCCCCACCCCCAGGAGCACCCCAACAATAAATTACATACCAAATCCCTATCTCAGGCCCTGCTTCTAGATCTAGGACAGGAGAAATTATTTTACAACAATTATTTATCTTTTAGTCTCTCAGGCTAGATTGTAAATTACTTAAAAAATAAGGTCTGGTATGGTTTGTTTGTTTGTTTTCCCCATCCTTGTAACCCTCTAGCCTCTTGTAACTTCTTCCACATTTTAGGTCCTGAAATAGTAAGGTGAAGCTACAATTGATATTGCAGAAATATATGAAGGATCAGATTTAAAAGAGCCAAATACCATTAATAATGAATTCAACTATATTGTGGTATACCTTTGAATTAATGGGAGACCACAATAACATATCCAAAGACCAAAATGCCTTTATTTTCCCCTACTTCAAAATTTATTTATTTTCATAGCTCTTGATACATTGTTTTTATCCCACCACTATCACCAAACTTTACTCAATTCTGTAATTCTCTGGACGCCTGGGTGGCTCAGCAGTTAAGCATGTGCCTCGGCTCAAGGCATGATCCTGGAGTCCCACATCCAGCCCCCTGCATGGAGCCTGCTTCTCCCTCTGCCTGTGTCTGTCTGTCTGTCTGTCTCTCCCATGAATAAATAAAATAAAAAATCTTTTAAAAAATTATGTAATTCTTGACAAGATATTTTGAACATCTAACACATAAATGTACTGGTAAATTTTGTTGTTGTTGATGATGCAAGTAAAGAAAGCAATTTGAACTAGCATAAGTGGCAAAAGAAATTTTGAGAGAGTATATGAGGGTATCTTATAACATTCAAAGAAGACCCTGACTCACAGACCTTCTCTTAATGTGACTTAGTCACCCTCTGCCTCTAATTTTTGGTATCAATTGGTAAAACTCCTAAATACACAAGATCAAATACACAGTTTATGTGTCAACCGACAGGATAGCCAGTTATGGTAAAAAAAAAAATGTCTCAAGTCACCTGCCTGGCTGTTGGGGGCCCATCCTAGAGAAATGGGAATTTTTATGAATGGGCAGATTTCCTGAAGGTGTACAACCTGAAAAGGTAGCATGCTGGACATTTTAGGTCATTTCCGGATGATTAGGAGATCCCCAAGGGAGCTTAAAATTCTCAAAGAAGAACCAGAATGCATTTTCAAATAGTTATTCTCAACTAATGCAAATAAAAATTGGCAAATGTAAAGAGCATAAAAGCATAACATTTTAGGGGATCAAAAGAAGGAAAAAAAAATTTTCAGCATGCATGAACAGGGATAAAGCTAGGGTGGGGAAAGAAGATTTTAGCGCCAGAACAGTACGAGCAAAGGTATAAATAGGCAAAGTGTGGTATTTAGAGGTGGGTTGACTTTGTTGGAGGCCCAAGAACATTTTGCTGAGTGGCCAGAAAACAGGTACAAAAGGTGAGACTTGCCTGGCTGATGAAGAAGCTGAAATGGTATTTATCAGATAATGGGGAGGCAGAAGGTTTCCGAGCAAAGGAATGAGGTGATCAAAACTATGCTTTTAGAAGATCAGTCTACTTACACCCACATTCCCCAAATACTGCTGTTAGGAGAAATAAAGTCCCAATTTCCTGTACTTTCTGGATGTTTGATGATGTGGAGGCAGCCACTGTGAATGATTTCACCACCTTTAGGGAGCCCATGTGTGGGAAGGTGTAGCTGAGGCTTCTCAGGTAGCACGTACTCATGCAGAGTGAAGAATTAGGACAATTATCCAAAAAAATCTTGACTACAAGGCTCACACTCACTTGACAAATCCCAATTGTTAATGAAAAACAGTGTGTGTATGGTTTTTCACCCCTTAGTTTGGTTCAATTTGGGGTTGTTTACTTGAGTCATCTGGATAATTGCTTCACTTGTCTACCTTTCCTGGTTTCTGTAGTCACAACTCTCATGTGTCAGAGTTCAGAAGGGTCTGAAGGAAGCCCTTAGCCCAGGGTATGTGAGGAGCTCCTTTCTCAGGCTGGACCTGTTGTCGGTGTCTTTGTCTAGATTCCATTCTCAGGAGAGGAACTTGAAGCCAGAGCTCTGTTTAGATTGAAATTCAGCCTCTTTTCTCTTCCAGTACCATTGGAGATTTTGGAATTATTTCCCTTGGTAGACAGGAAGCAAAAGTCAGCAGGAACCTACTGAATCATGGCCAGGGAAGTTGCCGCCATAACTTGAATGCTGCCCTCTCAGAAGATGACACTCCTTCCACAGAGACCTGGATGCTAAGATTGTTTTTTTCAATGTTTTTAGGTTTACTGCAAGTGGGGAAAAAAACAAAGGGGGGGCGGAGGATATTGGTGACCTCTGTCTTTTCATATGAGCTAGGTAGGTACATCATTGGGTAGTGGATGTGAGTCCCCTTCTCATAACCCTTTAATGTAAGAACTGTCTTATAAGTTTATTTTTCTTTTTTTTTTAAATTTTTTTTTATTTATTTATGATAGTCACACAGAATGAGAGAGAGAGGCAGAGACATAGGCAGAGGGAGAAGCAGGCTCCATGCACCGGGAACCTGACGTGGGATTCGATCCCGGGTCTCCAGGATCGCGCCCTGGGCCAAAGGCAGGCGCCAAACCACTGCGCCACCCAGGGATCCCAGTTTATTTTTCTTAATAAAATAAAACCTAGTCTGAGCTTCCATCTATAAGAGCACTCAAGAGTTTCTATCTCTGCTGTTTTGGGTCTCTGCTGTGTATTGGGAAGTTTGTTGCCAGTGTGGGAGCCATGACAATTCTGAGGGGCTTATGTGGTGCCCAGAAAAGCGACGATGGGCCTTAGTTTGCCGTGACCATCACTGCCATATGAGTGGGTGACACCATTTTGACCATATGCCTGTTGTGAGGTCTTCACCTTAGAGATTATATCTCTTGCTATTGCTTTCAGGACTTGGCATTTAAGGTCTATCACCCAAAGACATACCACATTTATGTACCATTTGGGAAACCATGGGTTGGGCCTGGGTCTCTCCCATTCTGAGAAATACCGCAAACTGCCATCCCTCCCCTAGTAGGTCTTCCCTGTCTGACTCAAGGTACATCATCCCCACCTTTCCCCTTCAGTGACTTTGAAAGATAGAAATACCTGTTTACTTCTTCAAGAGGGTGTGTGTGAGAGAGACAGAGAGTTAGTTTTAGGTTTGTGTAGGAAGGAAAGACTGATCAGACCTTTAGAAATATAATTGTTACCTCTCATTCCTGGAGTGAATGTTGTGATGTAGACACAAAAAGAGCGTTTATTGTTTTTGGTGAGTTCATAACAGCTTCCTCCAAAGCTCTAAAATGCTTCTGGTAGGTTTTATTTGCAGGGGAGGGGTAGGAAGTAAGGAGAGTAGCAGGCATTTTAAGTGATTCTCCTTAATACTTCACCATATATTTTTGTTAAAAACAGCAATGAGTAAAGAACCAGAGCAAAAGCGAGTGTAGGAGGAACCTGAGAACAAAACATTAGTATTGTGGGTCCAGGGTGTCTACGATGTTTCTTATTTCCTCCTGCATCAGCTGGTGAGCTATTTCTAATTCTTGTTTCAGGAATAGGAACAGAGTAGGTAGTTCTTATGACTTCGGGTTAAGGCAAGGAGTTCATCACCAGCCTCCTGAGGACATGAGGCCTGTTTCTCACTCTCTTTCCAAGTTCAGTACCTAATCCACAATGTTAAGACCTACATCTGACTCCCCATGACCCATGGCTTCTATGCCTATTGATACTCTGAATTTTCTCTTCATTTTGAGCACTGTAAGAATTTCTTCCTCTTGATTTTAAGCTTAGTTATATACTCAACAATTATTTTATTTTGTTGTATCCAGGACTTATGAGTGTTGGAAAGATTCATTTGTTGTGGTAAGTTCTTTGATTATGCATTCAGTTTCTTTAATAGACAAGACTATTCACTTTTTATTTATTTTTTATTTATTTTTATTTATTTTAAAGATTTTACTTATTTATCATGAGAGACACAGAGAGAGGCAGAGACACAGGCAGAGGGAGAAGCAGGCTCCATTCAGGGAGCCCGATATGGGACTCGATCTCGGGACTCCAAGATCACACCCTGGGCCAAAGGCAGGCGCTAAACCACTGAGCCACCCAGGGATCCCCTCTTCACTTTTTAAAATCAGATTTTGTAAATTGTGTTTTACAAGGAATGTTTCCTTTTCATTTAAGTTTTTGAATTTGCTGTCATGTAGTTGTTCATTATTTCCTCATTACAATCTTATAATATCTGTAGAGTCTACAGTGATATGCCATTTTTATTTCTGGTATTCGAATTTCATGTTTTTCACTCTTTTTAAATTTTTGTTCTTGCTAGAAGCTTCTCAATGTTTTAGACATTTTCAAGAATGAAAATATAACTGTCATTTTTTTTCTGCTTTTTTGTCTGTTTTATATTCCATTGATTTGCTCTTATCTTTATTACGTTTTTCCCTCTACTTATTTTGGCTTAGCTCTACTTTTTCCTAGCTTCTTAAGATAGAAACTTAGGTAACTTATTTTAAGCCTTTCTTCTCTTCTAATATATACATTTAAAGCTATACATTTCCCTCTAGGCATTGTGCAATATTGCATCCCAAAATGTTTCATTATCACTCAGTCTGACATATTTTCTAATTTCTCTTATTTCCTTTTTTTTTTTTGAGAGAGAGAGAGAGAGAGAACAAGTGACAGAAGAGGAGCAAGAGAGGGAGAGAGAGAATCCTAAGCAGGCTCCAAGCCCAATGCAGAATCTTATATGGGGCTCAATCTCATGACCCTAAGATCATGCCCTGAGCCAAAATCAAGATTCAGGTACTTAACCCACTGAGCCAATCAGACACCCCTAATTTCTTTCATTTCCTCTTTAACCTATATGTTTCTTACAAGCCTATTACTTAATTTCTAAATATTTGCAGACTTCCTTGATATTGTTACTGGTTTCTAATTTGAGATTATTGTGGTTGGAGAACATACTATCTAATATTTCAATCTTTTGGAATTATTGAGGTTCATTTAATGGCTCAGAACATGGCCTGTCATGGTGAATATTCCACATGCCTTTGGAAAGATTGTATATTCTACAGTTGTTGAGGCGTCTGCTTCTCCATCATGACTCCAAACAGCAGTCTGGAAAATCCTTTCTGTAAGTTGAGGACTCTGGCCATGCGTATTTTTCATGTTAATAAATATTAATTAAAACATTCAGTGTAGTTTATCACAACTTCTGCAACCATTTCTTTTTTCTCATTTACATTGCTTCTTCCTCTTCTTCTTTCTCTACTGTTTTATTTCTTCTACTCATCCTCTACTAGTTCAAAAAACAACATTTTGTGCATATTCATAATTATTTTTTATGGTAGAATTCTAGATTGGGTGAAAATATATGGGATAATCTAAGATTTTTGCCACTTATCACAGAAAGTTTTCACTTCTTCCTATTCACAGAATATATGTGTACATTTATCTCTGCACTGCCTCTACTAATATATATTTTAATTTTTAAATTTGGCAGCTTGAAAGGTGAAAATGTCTCTGGTTGTTAAATTTGCATTTTTAGCTACTAATGAGCTTAAATGCTTTTACATGTTTATTAGATAGTAATATTTCCTTTTTTGTAAATTATGTCTTTTGTCCATTTTTATATTTAGACATTTACATTTTCTTGTTAATTTATAAGATTGTTTTCATTTGCAATCCAAATATTTCTTTTTAAATATTTCTTTGAGATTTTTTAAGGCATAAATAGTTCTACTCGTTAAGTAATCCAAGCTATTCTCTCTTTTCTCTGATTTTTACTTTACTTATTATTATATTTAGAAAACCTATCCATATCTCAAAAATTATATTTCTGTATAATTTATTCAATATGGATTATATTTAATTAATCCATGTAGAAAGCATTTTGTTTGGTATAAATAACTAATTTTCAAAAAAATTGTTATATTACCACCCTATTGAATAATATTTCTTTTCTCCATTGACTTCTGATGTTGTCTTCATAATTTACAAAACTTATATATTGTAAAAGCTTTTCTTGAACTATTTTGTTCCACTGATTTTGTCAGTCTATTTTTGTGCCAGTATAAAATGTTTTAATTGCTATAAGTTTAAAATACTTTTTAATATATGCTAGAGCTTATCTTGCTTCATTTTTTTCTTTTTAAAGAACTTGGTATACTTAATATATATACATGCCTATATCTATATGTATACATAAACATTAATATTATATATGGCCTATTCTTTATTCAGTAAGCATTCTATTGAATAGATATATTATTATAACTATTTTGTTCATTAAAAAATGAAAGTTTAAATTAAAATATCTTAAGGGTCTTTTAGGCACCACATTCAATTCTATTGCTCTTCCCTTTACTCCAGAGACAGTGAGTTTAACATATATTCACTTATAACATCTTAAAATAATTTGGCATGCATGTATATGTAATTCATGAAATATATATGGTATTTATTGTAGTACTTTTAAAATTACATAAATGATATCACACTAAATATCTCATCCTGATTCTGGCTTTATTCATTGTTGTTATGACTTTAACATCTATCCATTGACATATATATACATCTAGATCCTCCTGACAGCTGTATAGTTTTCTATTTCATGAATAATGCAATCTTTCCATTGTTGTTAAGTATTTAGTTTGTTTTCAATTTGTTTGCAATTATGAATAACATTGCAATAAATACCATTCATATTTGCCCTGTAATCAGATTCAAATTTTTCTTGGTTTATATTTCTGAAAGTGAATATGGGCTGTAGGGTATTACCTTTTCAATTTCATGGATGTTGACAAGGTGGTCTTCATGCAACTCTACCAGTTTGAACTTCAGTTAGTAGAATATCAGAGGACCATTACTCATGTCCGCATCAACATTCACTATTTTAATAATTAGATACTGACATTCCAGTGAGTAAAAAATGATACATCATTATTCTATAAATTTGAAATTTGCATTTCCCTGGTTACTGGTAAAGTTTAGCACCTTTTCATATGCTTATTGGACACTCATATTTCTTTTCATGTGACTTGCTTATTTATATTCCTCGCCCATATTTATTTTGAATTTGATTTTTTTCTTATTAATTTCTAAGATTTCTTCAGCTATTCTGAGTATTTTGTTATTATATACATTGCAAATCTAATGTTCTGTTTTTTGCCACTTAGCCTGCTTAGAGGTGTACTTTCCATAGTGAGAATTTTAGTTTTGATGTAGTCACTTTTGTCTATGATTAGTTTCCTAGTAAATCCTTGGTATGTTTTAAGAAATGTGCAATTACTAGAAATTATATAGTCTATACTATTGTCTCTGAGATTTTTAAAGAATTTTTTCATGTTGTTTTTTAAATGCATCTGTAAATTATTTTTTGTGTTTGCTCTGATGTAGATCACTTTTTTCTAGTAGAGAGTTGAGAAGTCTCTCCATTCCTCATTATCCTCATTAATTCGTGATAATCCCTCCATTCTATAATCTCTCATTTATGTGTAAGTTTTTCCCTGAGTTTTCTGTTCTATTCCACTTATCTATTGTTTATTTTGCATCAGCTTCGCATACTTTTAATTATCATGGCATTATTACAAGACTTGAAATTTGGTAGGGCGAAATCCTTCTTCCTGTCATCTTTGTGAAATTTGCTCCTTTATTCATGTGAAGTTTAGAATATGCCTGTCATATTTCGTATTGCACTGACTTCAAAGATTAATTGGGAATTAAAGGGCATGTTTAACATGTTGAGTCTTCATCTCAAGTAACAGAATGTATCTCCAACTTTATTAAAGGTCTTTTCCTGCCTTCCAGAAAAGTTTAACACATTTCTCTATAAGGTTTTTAATTTCTTATTAGATTTTTTCTTGATAATCTTATCATTTTTGAAATATAGGAGATTTTTTCTTCTATAAAGCTATTGATGAATTTGGCTATTCCTAGTATAATGGAATAATGATAGTTTCAGTTAATTCCATTGTTTTGAGTATGTAATGTTGAATTATAATAATATAGATATATAACAACTCTCCCTTCTTTATGATCTTGGATTTTCCATATTGGGCTCCTATCTACTTCGAGGAGTATACTTGGAATAAAAAATAGCTATGTCAGAGATGAACTAGATGTTCACTAATACCATGTGCATATCTTAGCCTATTTTGTACTTTGGTTGAGGCCATGTGACTGCCATGCAGACAGACGTAATTAATGTAGGCTATTTCTAGATCTGGCTATAAAACTACCTGCAAGATCCTCCTCACTCTCTTTTTTTCTTACTTATTGACTGACTACAGGAAATTCTGCCAAGGACTTTGAGAAGTCCTAAGAGGATAACAGAGGCACAAAAGGGTAAGAACTTGGTTTCCTATTTATTTTTCAGAGGAGAGCCGTCAAGGATAATTGCTTGATCTTAGTAGGATATGACAATTTTCCTTTGCTAAGCCACTAAGATTTTGAGATTGTTTCAGCAGCTCGTGATAACCATCCCAACTAATATACTAGCCTTTGACAAATAACTTATCACCAACTTCTAGAAAGGATTCAGATTTAAGTTCTGTCCATGATTAATGACCCAAGCCTGAAGAAGAGCTGTAAGACTGAATATTTAGATGCAGACTTTTGGGTAAAGATTGAACACGAGGACATGCTAAGAAACAAAAGGTCATTCTAAGTTGTCTGGTCTGGTAGATTAGTGTAGCAGTGAGGGAAGGAGGATGGCCTTTGTTATAGTAGATCCTTATCCTAAGAATTCTGGAAATTTGAAAGAAACAACATCAGATTCCTGTATGTCATATAGAAAAAAGAACCCTTTATCTATATGTTATTTTCATCCTATTCAGCAAACACTCAAAGAACCTCTTATATCATGTTCTTTCCTGCACATACACATAAGCATACAGACATGCCCAAACACTTACACACACACACACACACACACACACACACACACACACACCAGAATCACGTTCTTCCTCAGAATCCTGGTTAATTTTTTCTAAAACCCCAGGGAAGATATTCCCAGAGCAGAGTTATTCTAAATTTGTTTTTCTAGACTCTAAGTTATAGGATAAAGAACACAATAGGCCCTGGAGACATTCTTGTCTATATCAGCTGATACCAAAGCTAATTAATACACAGGAGAGCCTTTCCTCTTTAGGAAGATACCAACCCATTATGCAGACAAAAATAGTGATGTTGATTTATTGTGTGTGTAATTTCTAGTCACATAAGCTCAAGATTCCCATGGAAGTACTTACCCTTTTGTGGTCAAAATTGTTATAAGGAATACCAGGAAGATTTTCTTTTCCTCTATCTAAATTCTATAGATGTAGACTTAGGTAGAAGAAAAATTAAGAATAGGATATGACCTTAGCTAGGTAATGAAGTCATGTTTTATGAGGGAAAAATATGCTTTATTCATACTAATTAACTTGTATTTGACACTCTTGCATCATAAAGTAAGGGCCAAATTAAATTTTTGTGTCCTGTAATATTCAGGATTGACTGCAAACTTTTTGGCCTCAAGAGCATTCTATTTAGAGGTCATTAGGGAGCACACATAACATAGACAAGTCTGACTGATAATGTATAATGTGCCACAGAGATTAAAGGAAACACATTATTAACCATTTAACAAAAATTTATGGCATACCTAAAATGTGTACTAACCTATTAACTTGCTAGGTATATTGTGCATCTCTTCTGGAAAGTAATATAGCAGCATGTACAATAGAAGGCATTAAATTATTCATATCTTGGATGCAGCAACCCAACATTTTCTAAAGAAATGATTCAAAAGCAAAAACTTGAGTAGATATTATCATACATTTTAATTCATTTATTCTACAAATTTTTGCATTATATCTGATCCATGTCAAGCACTGCACTAGGTGCTAGGATTCAATAATAAAGAAGAAAGCCAATAGTAATGGCTTTTATTCTGGAAATATGACTGATATAGAAAGTCAGAAACTCTCCTCTTACAAAGAAACTAAAATGCCACATAAAATGAAATTTTAAAGGACTGTTTAAATAAATGAGTGAGCTTGGCAGAAACGTCAGGGAAAGAATAGGACAATCACTCAGTGGAAGTGAGAAAACAGTGAGGCTGTAGGCTGCCTTGGGGGTGTGCGCTAATCCATATGATTGGCTTATATTTTTAGTTTTAACAATCTCATTAGTAAGAGACAGGTGACAGAAATATTGGCCTAGTGAAGGGCATGAAGTCAGACTGGATATCCCTCTCCATGGATAAAGTATAAAATCACAAAGAATGGATGGAAAAACCTAGTTTTAAAAACATGCTCTGCAGAAGCAGAAAAGAGAGAGAACATTTTCAACTTCAGCATTGGCTCTGGTTGAAAGTGAAGAAAAAGTTGCCTTTGAGACTCTATAGTTTAAGGTCAGCCCTCATATGGACTAGGGACTGAATTCACACATTTGGAACCTTGAAAAACTATAACCTGAGACTTTCACTTTAAAATAGTTGAAGATAGTATTGTCTCTAAGCATCTGGCAAAAACAAATACAAATATTCTCTAGGAGAACTTAGAATCTAGGAGATTCTTAAAGAATTCCTGTAAGTAGAGTTCTAAGAATATAAAATAATAATAATAATAATAATAATAATAACTTCTACACAAAATTCCTACACATGAATGAAAGGCAACAGAAGAAAAAGGAAGGAAAAATAAATGGAAAGAGACACATTATTTCTCATAGAACCTATAGACTAGCAGGAGATATAAGTGAGTCATCTAAGTATTTGGAATATTACATACCTAGTGCCATAATTGGTGGGTTGATGAGTGGGCAACTGCAGACAGTGCTGACACCTAACCTCCAATTTAAGGATTCCAAGAAAGTTTCCTGGAGGAAATAGTATCTAAGTTGAGTCTTAGAAGATAATGAAGAGCTTAACTGACAAAGAAAGTGAGGGATTGAGAAATCAGGAGCTAATGAGCAGTAGTAAGAACACGTGCAATAGGACAGAGAATGGACCACAAATAACAGTTGGGTTTCTTCAAGTATCAGCATGATCTGAGTACAGAATTTGAGCTTGAGAGAGGCAAGAGAAAAAGCTGAAGGTGAAAGCAAGGCTCAGGTTACAAGAATCAGAATTATTATTTTTTGTACTATCTATATTATAAAGTCAAAAGGAAATAAAATCTGAAAATAATCTAAATATCCAGAAATTGGAGAAGGACAAATAAAGAAGAGTTATATGCTTGACTATTGTCAAGTATTAAAAATTGACAGGATGGATTATGAACTTTGTAGAAAATTGAAAAGATCCTTACGATTCTTGTGAAAAAAATCAGAACACAAAATCACACTTTACCATTTAAACTGTAATTATAAATTTATAAACTATGAATGCATGAAGACAAAAACAAGAGGGAAATAAGCCAAAAAGAACATTGTGTTAGTAGATGGTGGAATATGGCTGGATTTTATTTCCTCTTTTTCAAAAATGGTGTTTAATATATTCTTATTTAAAATTAAAATAAATAGAGATAATAACTTCAATGAGTACAGGGAATGAGGTTTTGCTCATTATTGAATCTCCACTGCCTGGCACATAGTAAAGACTGAATAAAGATACTTATTGAATGAATGAAAGATGGACATCGTTTCAGGCTTTCTGGAAGAATTGCTGATAGTAACCTAACACAGTGTCAGATGAGTCAGAATCAGGCTTAAGCACCAAATCAGAGATAAATGGATTGAACTTGAGCGTTTTGAAGATGGACAGCTACGTGACCTTGTCTACCCAAGGCATATCTACCAGAAAGAGAAGATGCTTTCTCAACATAGGGACTAGAAATAAAGGAAGAGTTGAAAATGAGGTTTGCTTTTTTCTTTTGGGAGGAGAGTATAAAAGAGATGTTGTTTTAGTTGCTCATATTTAAAATAAAATAGAATATCCTTAAATAAATATAAGACATTTTAAGAAAAAAAAACATTTTAAGAGAATGTACTTGAATGAAGGAGAAAATCTGCAAAACTACAATTTTCTATTTTGGTGGTTCTTTTTGAGTTTTTATCACATGTATGGTCATTATCATTGTATATGTTATTTTCTATTCTATTTTTCCCATGTAATATTATTTTATTAAACTCTTATAATAGTTTAAAATTCATTTTTTCCCTTAATAAATCTCTATTTTATTTTATTTTTATTTTATTATTTATTTTTATTTTATTATTTTTCCCTTAATAATTTTCTATTCTATTTTTCCTATTAATATTATTTTATTAAACTCCTATAATAGTTTAAAGTTCATTTTTCCCTTAATAAATTGCATAATATTTCAACATTTCAACCTGTAACTTAGTTAACCCCAGTCCTTTGTTGCACATGGAGGGTTCTGTTATTGTTGATTGGATTTTTCTTTTAAAAAAATCATACTATCTATATTGCCAATTTTCTGCTTTGAATTATTTTCTTCAGATAAATTTTTAAGAAGGAAGAAATTTCAAGGTAAAAAAAATAATATGGTATTGTGATTTGGAGAGTTGTCTCCAAATTCTGCAAAAGAATAATTGAAACAGAAGTTTTCTTGTCTATCCTGATAGAATGGGATAGGCTCACTCAGTCAGGATTCTAGGAGGAGGTTGTCTTTCTCAGTATGTTGAGCACTACATTTTATAGATAGAATCTAATGAAACCTTTCTGGAATGTGTGAAGACAAGCCAAAATAATAGCAGTAATAATTTTTCATATTGTTATCTCATTAATTTTCCATAAAATATGACCTAGTAATGTTATTCTCATTCATTTGCCATAAAATATGATCTAGTAATGTTGTACTCATTTTACTAGTGAGGAAACTGAAGCTCTTTGAGATTAAATAACTTTTTCACAGTTAGAGAGCTAATGGCAGGTCTTAGCTAGAATTTAAGTTGCTGAATTTGTGGATATCAATGCCAGGGTACTCATAAGCAAAATATTCAATAATTATAAATTTCTGTCAGTAGAAAGATAGAGAGTAACAGAAGAGATATTGACTGCCTGGGATCATATGTAGACTAATCGCCAACTGTGTGATTTTGATCAAGCCCCCAAAACTCTCCCTCTTCGCAGATGACATGATACTCTACATAGAAAACCCAAAAGACTCCACCCCAAGATTGCTAGAACTCATACAGCACTTCGGCAGTGTGGCAGGATACAAAAATCAATGCCCAGAAGTCAGTGGCATTCCTATACACTAACAATGAGACTGAAGAAAGAGAAATTAAGGAGTCAATCCCATTTACAATTGCACTCAAAAGCATAAGATACCCAGGAATAAACCTAACTAAAGAGGTAAAGGATCTATAACCTAAAAACTACAGAACACTTCTGAAATAAATTGAAGAAGACACAAAGATATGGAAAAATATTCCATGCTCATGGGTTGGAAGAATTAATATTGTGAAAATGCCAATGCTACCCAGGGCAATTCACATATTTAATGCAGTCCCTATCAAAATACCATGGACTTTCTTCAGAGAGTTGGAACAAATCTGCTTAAGATTTGTGTGGAATCAGAAAAGATCCCAGATAACCAGAGGAATAATAAAAAAGAAAACCATAGCTGGGGGCATCACAATGCCAGATTTCAGGTTGTAATACAAAGCTGTGGTCATCAAGACAGTGTGGTACTGGGATCCTTGGGTGGCGCAGCGGTTTGGCGCCTGCCTTTGGCCCAGAGCGCGATCCTGGAGACCCGGGATCGAATCCCACGTCGGGCTCCCGGTGCATGGAGCCTGCTTCTCCCTCTGCCTGTGTCTCTGCCTCTCTCTCTCTCTCTCTTTCTCTCTCTCTCTCTGTGACTATCATAAATAAATAAATTAAAAAGATTTAGAAAAAAAAAGACAGTGTGGTACTGGCACAAAAACAGACACATAGAGCAATGGAACCGAATAGAGAATCCAGAAGTGGACCCTCAACTTTATGGTCAACTAATGTTCGAAAAAGCAGGAAACACTAGCCACTGGAAAAAAGACAGTCTCTTCAATAAATGGCGTTGGGAAAATCGGACATCCACATGCAGAAGAATGAAACTAGACCATTTTCTTACACCATACACAAAGATAAACTCAAAATGGATGAAAGATCTAAATGTGAGACAAGATTCCATCAAAATCCTAGAGGAGAGCACAGGCAACACCCTTCTTGAACTGAGCCACAGTAACTTCATGCAAGATACATCCACGAAGGCAAAAGAAACAAAAGCAAAAATGAACTACTGGGACTTCATCAAGATAAGAAGCTTTTGCACAGCAAAGGACACAGTCAACAAAACTCAAAGACAACCTACAGAATGGGAGAAGATATTTGCAAATGACCTATCAAATAAAGGGCTAGTATCCAAGATCTATAAAGAACTTACTCAACTCAACAGCAAAGAAACAAACAATCCAATCATGAAATGGGCAAAAGACATGAACAGAAATCTCACAGAGGAAAACATAGACATGGCCAACATGCACATGAGAAAATGCTCTGCATCACTTGCCATCAGGGAAATACAAATCAAAACCACAATGAGATACCACCTCACACCAGTGAGAATGGGAACATTAACAAGGCAGGAAACAACAAATGTTGGAGTGGATGCAGAGTAAAGGGAACCCTCTTGCACTGTTGGTAGGAATGGGAACTGGTGCAGTGCAGCCACTCTGGAAAACTGTGTGGAGGTTCCTCAAAGAGTTGAAAATAGACCTGCCCTACGACCCAGCAATTGCACTGTTGGGGATTTACCCCAAAGATACAGATGCAGTGAAATGCCGGGACACCTGCACCCCAGTGTTTCTAGGAGCAATGTCCACAGTAGCCAAACTGTGGAAGGAGCCTCGGTGTCCATCGAAAGGTGAATGGAGAAAGAAGATGTGGTCTATGTATACAATGGAATATTCCTCAGCCATTAGAAATGACAAATACCCACCATTTGCTTCGACGTGGATGGAACTGGAGGGCATTATGCTGAGTGAAATAAGTCAATCGGAAAAGGACAAACATTATATGGTCTCATTCATTTGGAGAATATAAAAATTAGTGAAAGGGAATAAAGGGAAAGGAGAGAAAATGAGTGAAAATATCAGTGAGGGTGACAAAACATGAGAGACACCTAACTCTGGGAAATGAACAAGGGGTAGTGGAAGGGGAGGTGGGCGGGGGGTTGGGGTGACTGGGTGTTCGGTGCTGAGGGGGGCACTTGGCGGGATGAGCACTGGGTGTTATGCTAAATGTTGGCAAGTTGAACTCCAATAAAAAAATTAAAAAAAAAAACCCCAAACATTCTGACCTTTGTTTCTTCAACTAGAACATGGAGGGGGATAATAGTACTTGCTTCATAAGGTTGCTGTGAGGGGATCCCTGGGTGGCGCAGCGGTTTAGCGCCTGTCTTTGACCCAGGATCGAATCCCACGTCGGGCTTCCGGTGCATGGAGCCTGCTTCACCCTCTGCCTATGTCTCTGCCTCTCTCTCTCTCACTGTGTGCCTATGATAAATAAATAAAAATTAAAAAAAATAAGGTTGCTGTGAAAAGTGAATGAAGCAACTCATGTAGAATATTTATGCAGTGCCTGCACATAGCAATAGTTAGTAAATATCTGTGATATAGCCAAGGTCCAGACTCTTGAAAGTTGGCAAGAAAGTCAACCTAACCATTAATATCCATCTTTTTCTTCAGGGCAACGTCAGGACTTTAGATACACCTTGGCGATTTTTGCAGTTACAGTTTCCATATCTAGACCCTATAAACTTTACAGCCCTAACACTTGTCATCCTTTTGCCCTGGCAATATTTTAATTTATTAGAGGGGAAAATATTACTTCATGCTATTATTGTGTGTTGCTGTGTTCCTGACCACTCTTTTAGCTCTTCATTTTAGATCCAAATCTAAAAGATTTCATTGTTCCCTGTACTCCATCCTCCTGCCTTGTCTATGCCTTCTGGACCCTTTGTTGTATTATATCATTCCGTGACTGTAAACTAGACATGAGTCATAAAAGCAATATTGTATTGGTGTATTCATTAGCATTTCAGGCTTATTGCTCTGTTTTAGACAATGATATACTATGTTTTACAAAGTTTCAATGAATGATTGTATAAATAGATAATGTTGGCAAGTGAACTTGAATAACTATTCATTTTAGTTACATTGTGTGATTGGGAGAACAATGATTTAAAATGAAAGAAAATAGTCTATTTCTTTGTATCATCTATGTTTATATGACTTTGTACCTCTGATTCAGAAAAATGACTGAGATTCGAAAAGTTGTGATGCTTTATTTATTAAACTAACTATATATTTGTGAACCTTTAATATATTCAGGAACAGAGTAAACTGGATATTTGAAGTATTTTGTCTTTGAGTTTAGAAGCTTAATGTTAAAACTGTCTTTGTTACCAGGCACATTTTCATTTGCAATTGAGTTTACTACTTCAGAAAATGTGTTAAAGTTGAAATTTCAGAGAAAATGAACACCTGTCATTTCTTCAATCATTCATTCTTCTCTTCAGCCCCCACTCCCAAGTGCTCTTTATTCCTATCACTCCACTAAAATGTCTCAAAGTCAACCATTTTCTACATGGTGACAAAATCAATAGGCACATCACTGATCTTATCTATCTTGACCTCTCAACAGCGTTACACAGAGTGAGACCCCTCCTCTACCTTCTTGAAACGTGTCCTTGCCTGGTTTCAGGAACACCACTCTTACCTGTTTTCTCTTATTTTCAACAGCCACCCTTCAGTCTAGTTTGCTGGCTACACAGAGTCTTTGCTGGCTTCCAGACTTCCAAGTGAGGGGTGCCCACGGGCTTTCTATGGCTATCAACTGTATTTTTCCCCGCTCTCTAGTAGATCTCAAATTTTCTCATAGCTTTAAATACCATATGTGTTGTTGACACTCAAAATTCTGTCTCCAATCCAGACATCTCCCTAGGAGCTCCAGCTTTACAGACACATGAGTCTATTCTTTTCTCTATTTAATATGTGCAAATAGAATTTTGTTGTCTCCCCATCAAATTTATTACACTGCTTGCCCCATATGGCCTTACCATCTCACTACATGACACTGGCGTCATAAACTTGCTTATGCCCAAATCAGGAATTTTGCCTTCATTTATTTCCTTTATTCATTCCTTCCATTTATGTAATATGATTATTGATATGCTTATTTTATTTTTTAAAATATTTTATTTATTAATATGACAGAGAGAGAGCTTGTGTGTGCACAAGCAAGGGGAGGGGTAGGCAGAGGGAGAGAAAGAAGCAGATTCCCCATTGAGCAAGGAGCCTGAGGTGGGGCTCTATCCCAGGACCCTGGAGTCATGACCTTAGCCAAAGGCAGAGGCTTAACCAATTAAGCCACCCAGGTGCCCCGATATGCTTAGTGAGTTTTTGTTTTAAATTTTATTTAAATTCAATTAATTAACATATAGTGTATTATTGGTTTCATAGTTAGAGGTCAGTGATCCATCAGTCTTATATAATACCCAGTGCTCATTACATCACCCAGTTACCCCATCTCCCCCACTGCCCTTTTCCTCCAGCAACCCTCAGTTTGTTTCCTGTAGTTAAGAGTCTCTTATGGTTTGTCTCCCTCTCTAATTTTGTCTTGTTTATTTTTTCCTCTCTTCACCTATGATCCTCTGTTTTGTTTCTTAAATTCCACACGTGAGATCTTATAATTGTCTTTCTCTGATTGACTTATTTCACTTAGCATATCTTCTAGTTCCATCCATGTCATTGAAAATGGCAAGATTTAATTTTTTTGATAGCTGAGTAGTAGTCCATTGTATATGTATGTATGTATCTATCTATCTATCTATCATCTATCTATCTATCTATCTATCTATCTATCCACTGTATCGTCTTTATCCATTCATCTGTCAATGGACATATGGGCTCTTTCCATAGTTTGGCTATTGTGGACTTTGCTTCTATAGATTGGGGTACAGTTGACTTCAATATGCTTAGTTTGAAATCTACTATCTCACTTTTTGCTATTTGTCCCATTCGGTGTTTTTCCCCTTTTTCCTCATTTTTTTAACTTACTTTGAATCAATTGAGTATTTCTTAATGATTCTATTTCTTTTTTTATTGGAGTTCAATTTGCCAACATATAGCATATCACCCAGTGCTAATCCTATCAAGTGCCCCCCTCAGTGCCCATCACCCCAACCCCCCACCCACCTCCCCTTCCACTACCCCTTGTTCATTTCCCAGAGTTAGGTGTCTCTCATGTTTTGTCACCCTCACTGATATTTTCATTCATTTTCTCTCCCTTTATTCATTCATTTTCTTTCCCCTTTATTCCCTTTCACTACTTTTTATATTCCCCATATGAGTGAAACCATATAATGTTTGTCCTTCTCCGATTGACTTACTTCACTCACCATAATACCCTCCAGAATTGATTTTTCTTCTTGTTATGGATCATATTTCTTGCTTCCTTTCTTGCATAGTATGCTAGGTAGAGTGAGTTTTATGTTATTGGATGCTGGACATTTTTGTATTCCTATCAATATTCTTGTACTTTGTTCTGGGATGTGTTTAATTTACATGGAAAGTTTGATCCTTTTTGGGTTTCCTTTTAAGGTTTGCTAGTAAAACCAGAAATAAAGGTTGTTTCCATAGCTAATTCATCCTGAATACTGAGGCAAAATCCTAATGAGTATCCCCCTTCCCCTCACTGTTTGAATTTTTTTTAAAGATTTATTTATTTATGATAGACATAGAGAGAGAGAGAGGCAGAGACACAGGAGGAGGGAGAAGCAGGCCTCATGCCAGGAGCCTGATGTGGGACTCGATCCCAGGACTCCAGGATCGCGCCCTGGGCCAAAGGCAGGCGCTAAATCACTGAGCCACTCAGGGATCCCCTGAGCCACTAGGGATCCCCCCCGCCCTCACTGTTTGAATCATGTGTTTATCAGTTTGGCTTGTGAGAACAAGCACTATTCCCAGATCCATGGAAACTTCAGTTATTATTTCCTCTAAATTTTTCATATGGTCCTTTCTTTCGCATTAGGTAATTTCTTCACATGATCTGATTCGTATTTAGGTACAGACTCTAGGGGTATTTCATGCATATCTCCTGTATTTTTTCTTTTGTATGTAGCTCTCTCATCTCTAATAACACTTCCCTGTGATTTCTAGCTGGCTTGCCCTCTCTGGACTCTCAGTTTTGTCCTCCCGACTCTCAGAGTCTGCCAGACTTCACCTGGGCTCCCTGCTCTGTGTTGCAACTTGGACATTATCTTCTTTGAAGGCAGGAAGCCAAGGCACTGATAAGTTTAATTAATTTGTAGTATTAGCCAAAGCACTGATAAGTTTACTTAATTTGAGCAGTATTTCAAGTATCTTAGAAATATTTGTTTTATAAACTTTATCTAATTAAAAAAAATTTAGTGGCATCTGGGTGGCTCAGTTGGGTAAGCATCTGACTTCAACTCGGGTCATATCCCAGAATCCCAGGATCAAGCCCTGCATTGCTTTGGGTTCCCTGCTCAGCTGGAAGTCGGCTTCTTCCTCTGCCCCTCACCCTGCTTATG
Source organism: Nyctereutes procyonoides (assembly GCF_905146905.1). Taxonomy (NCBI): domain Eukaryota; kingdom Metazoa; phylum Chordata; class Mammalia; order Carnivora; family Canidae; genus Nyctereutes; species Nyctereutes procyonoides. The sequence goes on along the minus strand of NW_026575133.1, from coordinate 15,299,306 downwards.
CTCTCACTCTCGCTTTCTCCATCTTTCAAATAAATAAATAAAACCTATTAAAAATTAGACAGAAAGGTAAATCTGGTCCCTCTTACTCTATCTGGGCCAGAAATGAAAGTCTCTTGATTCTCACCTTGTTTTTTAATGGGTCTGGGCATTGTATGCACAATTTTATAGAAATCATTTGAGGCTTATGATTTTGTTACTTTCCTCCAGAAGGGATTTCCATTTACCTCTCTAGGCATCTGAGGCAGTGGCAATCTGAGATCACCTTAATCAAACTTCAGTTGCTGTGATGATTTGTTGCTGTATGTCAGTTCCTATGATGGCTCATCTAATTGTTGTTGAGTTGTAATCCCAGAGTGCTGCCTTTTGGGGTCACAGTCCCATGGCAGATTTGTTTACTAGCTTCCCAGTCCTATCAAAGGATCTTCTGAAGGACCTATGGACCTTTCATTTCGACTCTTGATACCCACTGTTACCGTATTTGCAGCAAGTTTCTCATACAGTGGAAGAGTGGTGTTGAATTTTTAATCCATCTTGCTAACCTCTGTATTTTAATCAGAGTGTTTAAATAATTTACCATTAAGTTGTGTATTAATATATCCTAGGGCTTAGGTCTGCCAGGTTATTCTTTGTTTGCTTTATTTTTCATTCCCATGTTTACCTATTCTTATCTTCCTTCGGCTATTTAAATATCTTTTAGGGTTCCATTTTGATTTATTTATAGTGTTAGAGAGTATATTGCTTTGCATAATTGTCTTAGTTGTTACTCTAGGTATTGCAATATGTGTGTGTATGCACACACACACACATATACACACACACTCCTTATCACTGACTCCTGGAATCCATGTTCTACACCTTCAAATAATGTGTAGAAATCTCAGTTATATATAAATTCACTTACCACACTTTTTAGGAAATTTTTAGCCTTTAGTTCTCAAATGTTTTGTAGTTTCAGTCTTGTTCTACTCTAATGAATGTTGGATTTATGTTATTGTCTCACAGATCCCTAAGGTATGTTTTATATTTTTTGCAGTCTCTTTTCCCTTTGCTGATCAACCTGGATGATTTCTATTGTCTTATTGCATTACTTTGCTAAAGCTGCCACATGATGGGTGGATTAAAATTTACTGTACAAATTTACTGTCTCACTGTTTGGGAGGCTAGAAGTCTGAAGTCAATGTGTTGATAGAGTTGATTCCTTCTGAAGGCAATGAGAAAAACTCTGTTTCCAGGCCTCTCCCTTCTTGACTTGTAGATGGCTGTCTTCATGTTCACATGACATTCTCCCTGTATGCATATCTGTGTCCAATTTTCCCCTTCTTTATGAGGATATCTTTTTAATGATTTTAATTTTTTAATAATATTAATTTGATTCTAATTACCTCATTTTAACTTGATTACCTCTGTGAAGTTTATCTCCCAGTAACATCACATTTTGAGGTCCTGGAGATTAGGACTTCAACATATGAACTTGGAAGGCACACAATACAAGTCAACCTATGATATTATCTTTAAGTTCATGGATTTCTTCCCTCTATCATAGTCTTTCTTCTATTGATCCTTCCAATGAATTTTTAAAATTTCAGTCATTGTATTTTTCAGTTATGTGATTTCTACTCAGTATTTTTTATACCTAACTTCTTTGATGAGATTTTTCTATTCTTTTATTCACATCAAAGGAATTTATTCTTACCTGTTAAATCATATTTATGCTGCCTGCTTTAAAATGGCTGTCAGATAATTCTAACATCTGATTCATCATGGTGGTGGCTTATGTTAGTTGTCTTTTCTCATTTATGTTGTGATTTTTCCAGTTGTTGGCATGACAAGTGATATTCTATTGTATCCTGTACATTATGTTAAAAGATCTTATCCCCTATTTAAATATATTTTTGAGGGATCCCTGGGTGGCGCAGCGGTTTGGCGCCTGCCTTTGGCCCAGGGCGCGATCCTGGAGACTCGGGATCGAATCCCACGTCGGGCTCCCAGCGCATGGAGCCTGCTTCTCCCTCTCCCTGTGTCTCTGCCTCTCTCTCTCTCTGTGACTATCATAAATAAATAAAAATTTAAAAAAAAAATAAATATATTTTTGACCAGTTTTTACCTTGTTTAGATTGAGCATACAAGTTGTAGCCTACTTTTGTAGCCCGAGTCGGGCTCCCTGCTCAGTGGGGAGTCTGCTTCTCTCTTTCTTTCTCTCTGCCACTTCCCCTCTATGGAAATAAACTCTTTAAAAATAGTGTATTAGTCAGGATTCTCCAAAGACACAGAATCAATAGGAGAAATATGTAGGTATAGATAGAGATACAGATAAATGGATTCGGGAACCAAAGGAGTCAATGGTATAAATCTCAGTCGAATAGCAGAAGATGAGATGCTCCAGCTCCAGCAGTGAAGTTGACATGTAAAATTAACTATCATAAGTGGAGAAGAACAGGGAGGAGAGTCGTTTATGTTATCTTATCCAGATCAGAAATCATATATTTATTCAAAAATATACTTTCTGTGATTTATATGGATTTAGGGTGGTGGGTGAAAACACACATATGCTCAATATTCTATCTTCTACACCACATTCTTAAATTGGAGATTGAGACTTGAGATCTTTTTCTAATGAATTTTTTCCACACTGGAGTTGCTTGAAAATAACTATTTGTATATTTGCATGATGTTTTAATGGATATTTGTTGCTGTTATGTGGTATAAATGGAGGAGCCTCTGTGAGCATCCAGTTGTGAACTATTGAGAATTTGAAGTGTGGAATAATATAATTAATGAAAGAATTTTATAAAGTAAAGGGATTAAGGATTCCCTAGGAATGAATAAGATTATGTTATGTATTCTTTTGGGGTGTTTCTTTGTCTCTTAATAGTTCCAGTTAGCTATATTTACTGCTTCACCAGTAAGAGTGTAAACTCCTATTTCTTTCTCTTCTCTAGGTATAAAATATATTACTCATTAAAATGTAGGAATTTTTCTTTATTAGCCAATATTGGTGACAAGGCTATTTCTTGTTCAGAGATGTTTAATTTTACTAAACCAAATAGAACTATCAATAAATTCCTGTTCAAAATAAGCAATGTAAAAAAATTTAAATCATTCCTTGAGCCCTAATTACATATAAAATATCTTACCTGACAGCAGCTTACAAAAATGGCTCCTGCATTTAATTTTAATATCCTGGGATTGCCTCATCTGTCATTGTTTGGAAGCTGATCAGGGAAAAAAGAATTTCAAAGGTTGTTATTAAAATCACTTATGAGTTTCTGAGATAAATAGTTATATGGGTATCATTTGGAAAAGTAGCATGCCACTTTTAAGTGGTAAACTTTAATTAACAGAAATAAAATTTTATATAAATCAATTAATAAGTGTGTGTGTGCCTTTTGTGTGCCTTGCATTCTGACAGTCTATGGGAATGCTCATAAGGCAAAATATGTTCCGTTGCTCACAGCCTGAATTTGGAGATAAAATCCAGGGGGCCCTGGGTGGCTCAGTCAGTTAAGCCTTCAACTCTTGATTTCAGCTCAGGCCATGATGTCAGGGTCCTAAGATGGAACCTTGGGCTCTGCACTCAGCAGGGAGTCTACTGGAGACTCTCTCCGTGTGCCCCTTGACCCCTCTGTACTCGCTCATACTCTCCCCTCTCTCTCAAATAATAAATAAATAAGTATTTTTAAAAATGAGTCCAGGGAAGGAAATGCCAAGTAAGTACTGGCTGGAATAGTTATGAGAGGGTTTTAAGACTAGGAGACATGTGAGCTGAAATTTGAAAGAAGATGAGTCTTGAAATGATATAAGGGAGACAAGAAACACCCTAAGGGAGAAATGACAGGCTAGACTCAGAGGTAAGGAGGAATTTGATCAATGTTTTCTAAATAAAAAAGACCAGGGTACTCAGGGAACGGGTGAAGATTTGGGGAAGGTAGATATGAATGGATCATCAGGATGAGTCAAGTGGGGAAACTCTTGATATCTTAAAAGAAAAAAGATCATGTTTATCAGTTGAGTATATGAGTCCCTTAGGGACAAGAATGACTTTCTGGTTTTGTATTCCAAGAATCTGGCCCTCAAAACTTTTGCTGAATGAATTAATAAAGAATAATGGAGAATCTAAGCTTAGTCATTTCTTCACCTCATGGATAGAACATTCATGGTTCTTCTCCCCTCCTTCTCTTCATCCTTTTTCTTTACCATACATTCTATTTCCTGCTACCTTGAGCCCAGCCCTCCCCAGCCTTTGTACTGAATGTGCAAAGCTACTTTTAAGTGAGACAAGTTCTTTGATGTTAGGATTTTGAGTCAAAAGTTCTACAATTCTAATATGTGCTTCTACTTTTCTTCTTTATGACTCATTTCCATGACAATTTTTACTTTATCTCATTGTTTTACTAAAAATCCTTGCTCTGAAACCTGATTCTGAAATATTTTTTTTGAATTATAAGGTCTTCACTTAGAATTTTAGGTTCACAGTAAAAATAGAGAGGAAAATGCAGAGTTCCCAAATATCCCCTCCACAAACACACTCAAAGCTTCCCCCACCATCAACAACCCACACCTGGGTAGTACATTTGTTGCAACTGATGAACAGATATTTGCACATCATAATCACCAGAAGTCCGTAGTTTACATTAAAATTCACTCTGTGTTGTATATTCTCTGTGTTTTGACAAATAAATAATGGCAAGTATCCATAATTATGGTATAAAACAGAATAGTTTTATTGCACTATAAGCCCATTGTACTTGACCTATTCATTCATCTCTCCTCCTAAATGCCTGGCAATCACTGATCTTTTTATTCTCTCTATAGCTCTGCCTTTTCCCAAATGCCATAAAATTGGAATCATATAGCGTATAGCCTTCTCAGATTGGTTTCCTTCATGTAGTCATATGCATTTAAGTTTCCTCTGCATCTTTTTATGGCTTGATAGATCACTTGTTTTTAGCACTGAATAAGATCCCATTATCTGGATGTATCACAGTTTATTTATCCATTCACCTATTCAAAGACATCTTGGTTACCTCCACGTTTGGCAATTATGAATAAAGCTGCTATAAACATCTGTGTGAAAATTTTTGTGTGGACAAGATTTCAGCTTCTTCAGGTAAATACCAAGGAGTGGGGTTGCTGAGTTGTATGATAAAGTTGTTTAGTTTTGCAAGAAACTGCCCAACTGTCTTCTTAAGTAGCTATACCATTTTGCATTCCCATTGGCAATAAATAAACAAAAGATTCCTTTTCATCAAAATATTTTGGTATTTAAAAAATCTGAGGGAGAAAGGGAAAGCTCCTTTCTCATAAATAAATAAGTAAATAAATAAATAAGTAACCTATGGAAAACTAACTAACAGTTCCCTGATGTTGGAGATAAGGCATGATTTATCTTTCTGATCCTGCAGTAGGCCAGATACCTAATGGTTGCTTGGTGAAGTTTACCTGTTTGAATTCTTCCATCCCCTTTGCAGAATTTTTTTTCCTTAGGTGTTACTGCCACAAGAATTTATTGGCACAACTTTCAGTGCTAGTATGTCTTGTCATAGAATAGCTGTGTTTTTTGTTTTGTTTTGTTTTGTTAGCTAAATTACCTCCTTGCTAGTTCTAACTATCTAAAGAAGTAGTCAATTCATTCAGTTTAGTCATCTCCCAATTAAATTAATTATTTGGAGTTTGTGTGGACAACACATTTATTAGAAGGAACACCTAGATCCAGCTATAGACAGGAGCCTGAGTTCAAAGGAGTATGGATGTCCCTCCTAGTTCTATGTTGAATTATAATAGCATAATGCTGTGGAATATGTAAGCCATTACTGTACCATTATTACTATCCATCATTTTTTGGAAGTAAAGCTGATAATTTAGTTTTAATTTGAAATAATTGCTTTCAGCAAGTTTATACCTAGCCACATAGGATTAGCTTTTTCATCTTCTGTTGCCATAGGAGCAAATGGATTAATACAATTGTCTGGGCATAGTGCAAATAATTTCTTTGATATATTGTTTTTCATTTGAGAAAAGAAAACTTGTCAATTTGAAGTACTAGAATTCTCTCACCAACTTTAAATATTATAATTTTGACACCACATAATCCATCTATCATTATTTTTAGAGATATTTGGAAATTTTAACTTGATTCATTAGCATATAGTCAGAACTGTGCATAGAACATTTGTGTTTTATTTTCTTTCTCATGAATCTTATTGTAATCAGATGACTGCTCTGTGTGATGTCGATTTTTAAGTACTATATGGGCACAAAAGAAAGGACTCTTTTCAACAAAATCACAGGGAATCTTCAACATACTGGCAAAGCTTTTTAAATTAACTTAGTTGTATAAATAAACCCTTCTCTAAGTTTGACAAAAAAATTCAAGATAAAGGTTTTGAAGGGCTATTTCTACACATGCTCATAGAATGATGAGAGTTCCAGAATCTAGTTCCTGCTTTGTAAATTTTTTTAATCAAGTTGAATAGCCCAGGCTTGGAAGCAAGAGCAACTGCCCAAGGTTGTGAAAATTCTCAGGAAATCTTGATTTCTCTTCAAAGGCATCAAATAGGGGGAGAGGAATGAGAGCAAAGTTAGGGCTATTTTTAATATTATTTAAAAATTAAATGGACTTTCTTATAATACATCTGCAAGACCAGAAACCGTATATGGATCAGGAGTGCAGAATCAGAGGTCACACTGCCTGAATTTGTATCTCAGGTTCACCCACCTTGTTAGCTGTGGAATTTGGACAAGTTGCTTAGCCTCTCCAAGTCTCAGTTGCCTCTTTTAGAAAGTGGGCTATTTCCTAGAGCCATAGAAGGATTAAATGAAAATGAAAAACACAGAAAGTATTTACCATAGTATCTGATCTATAGCAAGTATTCAACCAACATTCATGATTACTAGTATTCTTTTAACAAACTGTCACATCTATGTGTTCTTCACTGAAATTCCTTCAGCTTTGTGTGATAACACTGTTTATCTCATTCCGATCAGAAGCTGTGACTAGCAATTAAAGATGACTTTAATTAAACTGGGATAATTAATTCATGTCTTAAAAAGTGCTGTGTGTTTGATAAGATGTGTCAAAACAAAATTTTTAAAAATGAAAATGACAGAAGCAGAATGAGAAGAAAAGGGGATTCTTGGTGGTGAGACATTCAACGATTTCTAGGGTGGAGACTGTGCATGGGACAAGGTATAAAAAAACAGGGAGTGTAGGAGCAGGAGGAATGGAACAGTCATCTCCATCATGGCCTCATTACTTTCCATGCTCCCCCTCAGGCTCTGCCCTTCAGTCACACTGACCTTCTTTCAGTTCTTCTAACACATTATCTTCCTCCACTTTGAGCTTTTTCACTTGCTCTTTCCTTTATCTGGAACATTCTCTGTACTCCTGTTCATCAAACTAATCCTTCTATCCTTTTGGTATTGATTAAAACATCACTGACTTCCAGAAACCCTGCTGATGCCCTGAACTAGGCCAGGGCCCACTGCTAAATCCTGCTGTAGCAGAGTGCTTGCTCTGCCACAGATGGGTATTGTTGTATCCACTTATTCACCACTTAACGTTTACCTTCCTTGCTCAATTGTAAGCTCCATGAGAACAGAGGTTGCTTATGATGGCCCATTTATCTGGCAGAAGGCCTAACACATAGGTGGTACTCAATAATTACAGGTTGGCTCATTGATGGGGAAAGATAAACTCCAGGTCCTTCCATATTCTTCTCCATCCACCTGTCTCCATCCCTCTTGGTGGCAACCATGCTCAGAACAATGCTCATGTCCCATAGGCTAGAGAACAAAGGGCAGTGCCTACTCAACAAATATCATGGATAGTATTTTCCCTATTAGTCTCCTCCACACTTTTCTCTCCTACTCATACCACCAGCCTATCAATGGCCTCCAGATTTCCCATTTGTGGTGCTGAGGATCTCCACCCATTGGGTTCCAATAGCACTGGAAACTATCATGGAGAGCAGCTACTCAGAACTCTGAGGTCAGAGCAGTAACCAGGGACTTAGAAAGTCTCTAAGGACATTCATTCATTCAGCAGAAATTGAAAAATGATAATAGTTAGCACCTATGGAGTGCTTATCTTGAGTCATGTCAGTTAATCATCACTATGACCTTATGACATAGATACCATTAATACTCCCTCCTACAAAAAAGAAAACTGAGGAAAAGGGCAGCTAAGCAACTTTACCAAAGTCACAAATATAGCAAGTTATAGGTCAGGATTTGAATTTGAGTTTTTATCCATGATGCAGTTTTGAAGATTTTTAGTTATTTATTTGAGACAGAGAGAGAAGCACAAGCAGGGGGGAGGAATTGGGGCGGGGGGAGAAGCAGACACCCTGCTGAGCAGGGAGCCCAATGTAGGGCTCAATCCTAGGACCCTGAGATCTTGACCTGAGCTGAAGGCAGATGCTTAACCAACTGAGCCACCCAGGCACCCAATCGTGATGCAATTTTGCATCTCATGGGGCTTATTACACATAGCTATGTGCCAAGCATGAGATGCTGAGGACCCCAAAACAACCAATTCTTAGGCGCCTGGTCTTGGGGTGCTTGAAGTTGGCTGAGGGGATTCAAGTGCTGAATCTTAATGGGTGCTATGCTAAAAACTGGGCTAGTGGGATATATTACATGATGAGATGTACAGCAAGCCACCAGGAGAGTTCATGTCCTGCTACTTGGGAGGAAATCACTTTGGTGGACATTTTAATCCAATTTGCACCTGCATAGCCACAGGCATTCAAATGAGGGCTTGTGGCAGATAGGCAATTTCTGTTCTGGAGACACAGGAGGCAAGTTAATCCTCAGAACCCTGGGGTTTTTTCCTTTGGCCCACGGCCAACTTCTTCTTGGACGTGGATATTTTCTTGCACTTAAAAGGGAAAAAGATGGACTCCAGTTTTGGAAGCATATGGTGTAATTTTAAGTTATTAGACCGTTAGTAATGTTCAGGGGAACATTTCCAAAATGTTCCTCCAAGCCTCTGATTTAAAAAAAAAAAACAACACTATTCTATTAAACTGCTTAGTGTTTTCTACTAAAAAGTGGCTAGTTTGTAAATTTTGTGTTTTAACATCTTCACAGATTCTAATGAGGGGAGTATTTATTACCCATATTTTGCTAAATATATTTAGTGCTGTCCTTTTCTATTCCTTGTTTTGGATTCGAGAAAGGTTTCTATATAACTCTGTAGTATATTTTGGTGATGCTAGCAGAACCACTGTAGCTCTTTTGTCTCCAATTTGGACTCAATAAACACATATATATGGGTTAATGCATGTCCATGATAACTACAGATTTTATAATTTAGAAAGTAAAAACAAAGTGATTCATTGTTGGTTGACCAAGCAACATGGAATAATGAGTACAGTGTGACAAGATATGTATTTGAGCTCTTGATTTTCTCTAGTTACTTTAAAAAAACTTATTGAGTATTTGCTATATACCAAGCACTGGGCTAAGCTCTGGAAATATAAAGTGCCCAAGACAACATGGTTTTTGCCTTTTATGGAACTTGCATTTCATGGTATAGGAAAGAGGAACTAAAGAAGATCAAACTGGCTGCGTGTAATAGAAAGTTTGGGAAGCGGCAAAGATGAAGTTATAGTGGAAGTCTGGATGCTTTCAGGCTATGATAAAGATTTTGGCTTCTGTTCTGTGTGCAGTTAGGAAGAAGCTGTCAGTAAAATGGATTGTTCCAATTCAAACTGCTGGCTGTGAGTTACAGTAATCCACATGAAGTAGCTTAAGTAAAGTGGGTTTATTATCAGGCAAAAGGGTGTCTTGTAGAAATACAAAGTTGAAACACAAAGGACAGCCAGCCCTATAGGAACTGAAAATGTGGAGCAGCAAGAAAGCCATTACTACTGAGGCTGTACCTTTTCATGCTTTCTCTATTTTCTTGCTTCTCACTTATCTTATTGTTTTTACAAGCATCCTTCCTCTATCTATCCCTATTACAACTGTCCAATTCAGGTGTGACAAGTCCCAAGTCCAGGTGACCTTTCAGTTCAGTCACTCAGAGCTTAGTGTCTTGGTTTCCCAATTTTAACTTCCCTAGGGTGAAAAATAATAGGCATCAGCTGATCTACCTCTCGGTGGAGTCCTTCATACAAGGCTTTGTCACAGGGGTTGTAATAGGCTTCCTAAGTCAGCTGTCCATCCTTGACCTAGGCAGCTAGGGCTGGGAGGATGATGTCACATAGCTTTTGTCCCTCAATAGTTGGGGAAAATAAAATGTGAAAAGTTATCTTATTAGTAAATGTTGTAGATATATAAAAACTTTGCCTTGTCAACTCCACGTAGTTTAAATGAGGCTAACATGAGATAAGGCTTTTAGAAAGTTTCCTGTAAACTGTGAAGGTCTGGTAGAGGTTAGTAATTGTTTTTGCCCACTGTTCAACTGTTCTGAGTAACGTATCAGTATATACACAAGAAAATGTGTTAAGGTACACAAAAAGTCTAGGGAGTAATTTAGAGATAAAATTATTACAATTATTTACTAGTCATGTCTCCTAGGACCAGCTTCTTGATGATCCTGAATACAGGTGGTTAAAGTGATAATTAACTTTCCAAATTCTAGCTGAAACTAATTTTCAACTGTGTATTATGATTCTTTAAAAGCCTTGTAAAATTATTGGGGGCAACAAGAGGGGAAACATCTAAAATGTGATTTAGTGACTGGAATATACCCTTACAAAAGGGAGGACAAGAAGTTGATATTGTTAAAAGGATGGAGGTACTTTTTCTTTTGCTCATGAAAGAGCAATAAGTAGATGGTGGTAGCTACTATTCTGACAAGGCAAGCTGTTCTAGGGATTGAACTACCTGTTCAGTGTGAGACATAACCAGAACACATCCTTTACAAGGACATTTCAAAGATTTGTTTTTCAATGACCTCATCAAAGCAGAGAAATTGGGAGAATTGGTCTAACACAAAGCTGCCTGGATGTTAAGAGTTGGTCTTGAGCACAAGCCACAGTTGGATAGGTACTCTTTGTTGGGTTTGTTTTGTTCATGTGTTTAACTTACACCTTCTTAAGTTCCTAGCATGATATAAGAGAAGAAACCATTTGCAGGAAAACTAGGTCCAAATCCCTGTGACCTCTTATCTATGGGACTTTGTTCAAGTGACTAATTTGAATTTTTCTTGTAGGAAGTTAAGCAAGCCTTTTCCTATTGTGATGGAATTTTGGCTAAGATTCAGAAGATGGAAAACAAAGGATATGAAATACTCATGCATATTTAAAAATGGAGCCCATGTCATGTAAATAGAATTTGCTAAGGGATGATTTTTAAAAATCATAGTCCATCAATTACTTTAAGTATATTTAAGAAGCCATGCAAGAGAAACAGAATTTCATTGGAATAAAAGGGAAATGAAAGAGTGTGCTTCCCAAGTTTCAAGCCCACCACTTATGGAAAGGAATATACTGCCAAGCAGGTGTTTAATTGCTCACCCCACCTAGAAGTTGTGCAGGCAAAGCCTCAGTTCTGCTAAGAAACTAGTGTCAAATGTGAGGAGAGTCTTCATCAGACATGAGTACCTCCTGCAAGTCTCCTTGGTGACATTTTCCCTGATCATTTGACATTGTAATTCCCTTTCAATGATTCCCATCTTCCTCTTTTGCTTCACTTTCCTCCATGACATCAATCATAGTCTAATTTATCAATAATTTATTAGTTTTTTAGTGAACTGTCTGACTCGCTACTCTAGAATGTAAATTCCACGAGGATGGGGTCCTTGTTTTGTTCATTGCTGTAATCTGAGTACCTTGACTATTGTTTAGCAAGTGGTAGGAGCTCAATAAATTCTTGAAGTGAATTAAATTGTGAGGACCCACAGAGGAGTTTGCGGGAGGCAGTGTAGTCAACTCTCTCAAGAGGAAAAGTTGGCTTGAGAGGCAATCAGGAAGAGGGAGGAGGTAGAACCAGCCCCAGGGGGCACCAAGATAAGCATGTGGGTCAAGAGTATGTAGAAGGTGGTAACTGGCTCAGGTCATCACAGAAAGGGGCCCACCAAGAGGACAGTTTGAGAGGAAAGCATGTGGTCAAAGCAAGGCCCAAGGAGGAGTGGTCTGTGACCAGGAGAAAGGATTAGTGACCAATACCAGGAAATAGAACATGGAGTGGGTTAAAAAGGAGGAATCTCTGAACCAGCATTGGGCACCTGCCACAATCAGTGGGCCCCAAAGCCAGATTAAAACTATACCAATTAGATGACATATTTCCTGCTCCTCCTTGTCCTCTCCCTGCTCCAAGGCTGGAAGAGAGAGAGCCAATCAATGACCAGCAAAGAAGAGTAGAAGAGAAGGCAAGGGTACAGTGAGACCACTGAGCTCACTGCCACTAGCCCCTGTAGGTTTCTAAGCTTGACTCCAAAGCAAGTTCAGGGCACAGACTTTAAATCTATAAGAGAATAAAGGCTTGATATTATAAAATGCTGGACTTGTAAAAAGTCTCCCCCAAATGAAACTCATTACATGTGAAAGTGACAAGAGAAAATGGGGAATCCACTTAAGATTTTATGTGAGGTTTAATTCTAAGTGGCAGATTTAAAGGACCATGATGAGGGAACAACATTTCTCCCTATTGGTACCCTACTGAGTCAATACTTCCAATAAGCCTAGTATATGTCAAATAAGTGAGGTAAGTGTGTGACTTGTCCACATCCATAGTAGACCCTCGATACATGTCTGTAGTTGGCAGTGATGCCATTCCATGCAGCCTTCAGAAATCATCCCCAACTGGGCTTCCAATCTCTGCCACATTTTCCCAGTTTGCCTATTTCTGTATTCACTTGTCTCTTCCATGGAAATTTCTCTGACATCTCCATTAATTCCAAATCTTTCAAAGTAGAGACTGTACGTCTCCCAAGTAAAGACTGTAGATTTATCTTCTTTCATAGTCTTGCAATTTCTAGTGATAATAGATGATTTTTCAAGATAGCCAAAATTATTGAGAACTAATTGAAATACTCGATGCCCTTCTTAGCATTTTGCACATAATATTTCATTTAATCCTCACCATGACCCCGAGAGGTAATTATAGACTATGAAAACGAGTCTATAGAACTTGCCTGAAATCATCCAGCTGGTGTCAGACGTGATGTTGAGCACAGGGCTAAAAGCAAGCAAGAGGAGCTAGCTGGGGCTGGCCCACATCCTGATAGGGGAGTCACACACACTGTGGGAACATGCATCGATCCTCTACTATAGGTCTTATCCCAATGTTCTTTTTTGTTGTGAAATCAGGAGGGTTAATGCAGTTTTTTCACTGCGTTTCTCGCATGGAAAGTATATTTTGTAATCTCATCACATGCCTATAAGATGAAAACCAGCCTTCTTGCTTCAGCAGGTAAAATCAATGCATCAAATAAAAAGCTTTGAGCCTCAATTACTGAATGCAATGGTCCAAACAGAAACTCTGGTTGTCCAGGCAAAAATATTAACAAGAATCCCTTTGTCTGTTTCTAATTAAGCATATCTCCGGATCCTCTGCCTTATTCATCCCACTTGGATGAGTACATGATGAATCAGCAGACAGAATCAGTTGCTTTTGTTTTGTCTTTCAACCCTCCTTGGTCTTATATTCCCAAAGGCAGACCATGGCCCTGGGACTGATGGCTACCAGGTTGCTAACTCATAAAAGTGAACAGATCGGATAAACACAGGGTTTGATAGAGGTCTGTACAGGGCTTGATAGAGGTCTATACACCTCAGATATTATGTTGTACATACCCTTCTTTCAAAGTCCTCACCGCTGCATCTTCCCAATTAGTGCCATGTGAATTAATAGGTGCTACTCTGTGTAAACTCAGAGAATGAGAAAGTACTTCTAGAGAAATATTTCCATGGCTTTAACTAGGGTGGTATAATTTTCTTGCTTAGAGTGCTGCAAGAAGAGGACTTCCGTGATGGTTTGGCCAGCGGTGCATATGTGGAATTTTTATTAGCTCTGCATGTGTAAGTGATTTCCTGGAACACAGGTGCTCTAATACGTATACAAGGCATATCCTCAGGAAGAATAAAAAAAAAAACAATTCAGAAGTTTTTTTGCTTATTTATGGATCTTTGAACATTACTGGGGAGATGCTAGATCATACTCTGATTTGAAAATGCCAGATAGTGGGGGCCTCTATCTTTCTGAATCCTTCCTTTAGGCCAGTGTGTGGAGATTAGATTTGGTTTCATGAATTGCTGCTGCTCATCCTTTCCTGCCTAAAATCAGAGTACTCATAAGGTGGCAGAAAAAATCCTGGCAATATATATCCAAAGTTTTGGCTGCAAAATGGGGATGAGATGGTACAGCCTTCATTTCATCTTGGCTTTTGCACAGACTGCCATGGTGATTAAGAAGAGAAAACTGCTAATCCTCTGGAAATAACCTCTGCTATGTTTCCTATCCCCCAGGCAATTGTGTTCAGAACACAAGTACATTTCAGGGAAAGCACATGAGGAGTTGTTCTGTGGATTTCGGGAAGCATATCATGTCCTAACCACTTTGAAAGTTGCTTTTGGATCTGTTTGTTCTGAATATTTCATGGTTATATATATTTCATTAATTTATACTGCCTTTTTGGCACAATTCTTAATGCATTCATGATATTTATTCTGTTAGGTAACTCTTGGTCAATGATCTCTGTGGCCGACTCAAGGCAAGCTCGAGGGCCATGTTGAATTTGGCTAATAATGAGAGCTTCTGTTTGCTGAGCCCCCTGTTCCATGAGACATGGAGCTAGGCCCTTAAGTATGTTACATCTGTTCTCTGGCACAGCCAGGCCCAGTATGTATGATTATCCACAATTTACTGAGTAAGAACAATGACTCAAATTGTGCAAATTGCTTTAGCAAAGTCATCCACAAGTGAACAAGCAGAGCTAGGGTTTCATTTGAGTCTCGTTGGAGAGTTATCACCAGTTAAGCCCCAGAAAGGTTTCTGACTCTCTACGTCTCACGTCTCACTTTTTTCATAGTACAAAATGAAAAATAATACCTGGGCTATTAATTTTCCTGGGACAACATGGAAAACAATTGGAATATATGAAAAATTGCTTTGTAAACTCTATGATGCCATAGATATGTCATAGATATGAGAGGAGTGACCATAATGGAAGTATAAGAGGCACACACATAATCTCCAAGCAGGGTAGGTTCTGGAATCTTTATGACTGACCAGAACAAGCAGACCAACAGGGGAGCTAAACATTATGTCACCTTTCATATATAGAGTCTTGCCCATATTCTGGCTTAAAACAAATGTTTTACCTTTACTCTGTCATGCATAGCACAGGGAATAAAAATTTTAGAGCTAATGCTGCCAGTTGTATTGGTGACCTTCTGACTGATTTTCCCCACAGCTCACTCCTTCCACATTTATAGAGATCTTTTGATATTCCACTTGTGCAAATGGACCAACTCCCCCTTTACTTTTTATGACAAAAGGTAAAATTAACTGAAAGTATTATCCATATCCACACTGAAGGTAAGGAACAGTTTAACCCCTGCCAAGCCCCCCTCCCTCTCAAAATGTTATAAGCAGCTAGTGATTTTTGGAATATTATCATTCAGAAAACCACTGTTACTGCCCATCCCCCACTCCACCAGAATCCATAAAACATGAGCCGGCTGCATAATCTCCTGCTTAACTCTATCATTTCTCTAATCACATTTCTCTTTAACACATTCATCAGGACACCGAGCAGAGCTCCGGGTATTTCTTTGGCCTTTGATTTGCACATTAAACTTTCCAGCTTTTGAATTTTTGAAATAAATGGTAATGTTGATGCCAGGGGAAGGATTGAGGAAGAGGAACTAGCATGGCTTCACACAGATGCCCCTTGTTGGATTTCTGTGTTTGTTTGCTGTTGTCTGTACCCCCTTCGAACTTGTAACTGGTGGCCCCAAGCACTGTTGATGTGAACGTAGTGGAGGCATGAGATGTGGTGTATTTAAGAGCAGCTATTGACTCCTGGGAGAAAAGGAGATTCATCGCTCAACCATTTCTTCCCCCTATGTGTCCTGCTATCCCTAGTCTATGTTGACTTCTGGTATTGCCATGACATGGCTTCTCAAGAAAAAATAAATGTGGGGCACCTGGGTGGCTCAGTCAGTTAATCATCCAATTCTTTATTTAAACTCAGGTCATAATCTCAGGGTCTTGAAATCAAGCCCCAAGTCAGGCTCCATGCTAGGCTTAGGTTTCTCTCTCTCTCTCTCTCCCTCTGCCTGCATCCCCACCGTGCTCACTTGCTCTCTATCTCAAAAAAAAAAAAAAAAAGAAGAAGCTAAATGCATAATGAAAAGGAAGATGTAATTATAATGCAGAAGAAATTTTAGAATTGTAATGTTGGAAAAATTTATGCCAGTAAATTTGAAAATTAACATGAAATGGACAATTTCCTAAAAGAAATTAATTACCAACTAAGTAAAAAAATTAGGAAATCCAAGTAGACCTATAAATATTAATAAAATTTATATGGAGTGTGACTCTAAAGCTCATCTCCAGTATTTGCATGCAGTACTTTATTCAAAGAGCTTGGGCACAAAATAATTTACAGAGCAGTCCCTATTCCTCAAGGAACTAACATTCCAAGAGACAGAGTAGATGGTATACACATCCCAATATGAAAGAGGCAACTTTACCTGGAAGTGTTTCCATGTTAACCTGGGAGTAAGTCTCAGTATCATTAGTAACTGTAGC
Organism: Nyctereutes procyonoides; assembly: GCF_905146905.1. Classification (NCBI taxonomy): domain Eukaryota; kingdom Metazoa; phylum Chordata; class Mammalia; order Carnivora; family Canidae; genus Nyctereutes; species Nyctereutes procyonoides. The sequence goes on along the minus strand of NW_026575133.1, from coordinate 15,282,599 downwards.
AGTAATGAGCATTATGATCATAGTAGGCATCAATTATTGACATGTTACCATGATTTGGGCACTTGGTACATATTATCTTTTTTCGTTTATTACACACATTAACCCAATGGAAAAGGTAATTTTATTCCTATTTTATAGATTAAGAACTGATGCTAAAGGAGATTAAGGGATTTGCCCAAAATCATCTTGCTAATGATTAAGGGGCCTGGATCTGGACCCAAGCCTAACCCCAACTTGGAATTTTAAGCTGGATGATCTGATTTAGAGGCAATGTTCCTTAAAGACACAAGGAGGCAGAGCAGGACACACCATACAAAAGTTTTTATTTGGGGCAGCTGAAAGGAAATGCATTTAATCAAGTTTTGTGACTGAGAAATTTTTCTATTAAATTCATTGAAGATTGTTATATTATCATATTGCTATTACAACTGGGATGTAATTTCATTTGAATGTGATTCAATGACCTTTTGCACAGGACAGTGAGTAAAATAATGCTTTCCCCCCTACTTGTACAGTCAAATTAACATAGACTTTATTGCTTTCCTCTAGGTTTTTGTCACCAGGCCCTAACAACACCTCATCACCTGGATTACACAATCCTAAAGGCTTGCAATGGCATCTATTTGTTTTGACCGAATAATAATTATTTCATTATTACTGAGGCCATTGCTTAGTAAGGAGCTAATTGGTTACTGCTATGAGAATTGATGACAAATATTGAAGGCAGAAATTTTACATAGAAGAAAGATTTGAACCAATTTTTTTTAACCAAATGTTTTTAAACCAAAGATGGTAAGGAAGTTTTGGCAGAGAAGCCAAATAAAGACTTCAAAATTATATACTTCCTGCATTCTGGAATGAAAATCTATCATATCATATTTACCCCCAAAATACTGATGTGATGAAACGCCAGGACCCCTGCACCCTAGTGTTCATAGCAGCAATGTCCAAATAGCCAAACTGTGGAAACAGTCATGATGTCCTTCAACAGATGAAGGGATAAAGAAGATGTGGTCTATATATACAATGGAATATTACTCAGCAATCAGAAGAGACAAATATCCACCATTTGCTTTGACATGGATGGAACTGGAGGGTATTATGCTGAGTGAAATATGTCAATCAGAGAACAACAATCATCATGGTTTCATTTATACATGGAATATAAGAAATAGTGAAAGGGATTGTAAGGGAAAGGAGGGGAACTGAGGGGGAAAAATTAGAGAGGGAGACAAACCATGAGAGACTCCAAACTCTGGGTGGGGGGATGTAGTAACAGGGTGAAGGGCACTGAGGAGGGCACTTGATAGGATGAGCACTGGGTGTTATACTCTGTTGGTAAATTGAATTCAAATTTTTAAAAATTAAAAAAAAAAAAAGAAAATCTACCATATCATTGAGTCTTCTTCCCTCCTCCCCTTCTCTTGTATGATTATCTTCTTTTTTTGTCCCTCCAGGGCACTATAGAGCCTAAGGGATTCTTTAACCTTTTGTGAGATTCTTAGAAAAAGAACCTCAGCATTTTTAAATGCCTTTTTTCATTCAAAGAGCTTGACAAACTTGTAAATGAGCTTGTACAAACATCAAAATGAGATTCAAAAACAAAATAGGAAAAAAAGGATGGAAGGCGAAATAAACAAAAGTTAGAAACCATGTCTCTAATAGAAGGGCCACTTCTTTTAACACAAAACTGGATGGAAGTGCTAAGTCCGAAAGACCAATGATGGTCCTGAGTCACCCACTAGATAAAGTAAGTTCTTTAACTTTTTTTTTTTCATTCTGTAAAGTAATCTTCTTCCCCAGACTCTCCTTCTTTTCAAGACACACACAGGCACATGACCCTATTCCAGGCCAGATGAACACCCTAGATACTACAAAGATGGTGTGCATGGCCATGAGATATAGAAATTAAAAACAATACAAAGTAAAAAAATATAAAATGTACTTTCTCAGAACTTCATTATTATAAGCCAATATTAAACCAATATTAAAATATCTCTTTTCCTAAACTTCCCTTTTTCTTTTTAGTACTCCTGTTTTTTTGGAACCTTAAGCATGTGTTCCATTTGCCTATTGTGTATCCTTCCACTAATGTTTTTTGTGCTCTTCACCATGCTTTTCTACTTCACTTACAAGGCCATCCATATAAATCACCTCCTTTCCTTTGTTTATTGATCATCTCATCTCATCTCATTTTCTCTACCCCACATTTTATTTTGCTCTATTTCGAAAAACGGTTGAACTTGGTGCCCTCTGAGTTGGGTTATCGCCATATTTGAAAGATTTGCTTTATGACTTCAACCTATAAGTCTTCTAGAATACAAAGACAAATCCCCCTCCTTCAGTCTGGTTTTTAATCCCTGGTGAGTCCTTGGAGCACAAGTAGAATCAATTTCTACTGAGTTCTTTGGTGTCTATGTGATTGAACTATATATGGCTTTAGATAAACGCCATTTAGTAAAGTTCTATGCCATTAGGGATAAAATGTGCAGATTTTAAAATGTCAAAAATCCCAATCCTGGCGGTTTCAGCTGGATAGGAGTTGACAAAAAAGCCTAATGCAACCTGAAGGAGGTTCTGACCAGTTAGAGAAATGGCACTTCTTCTGTTCCATCCCTGCTGCCCACAAGAGCGTTGCCTTCTCTGGCATAAGAGGCAGTTTTTGGAAACCAAGTGAACTATTTGCCCACTTTTTTCAACCAGTTTTATTTTAAAAGAAGTGGCCCTTCCACTGAAGACCTAGTTTCTAACTCTGTTTTTTTTTTTCTACCTTTATCTCTTCTTCTTGCTTTAGAGCAAGATTTAAAAAAAAAAAAAGCCATCTAGTGTTTCTATGATGCTTTCCTGTTTACTATGTTTACATATATTACTTGATTCTTGTGATAACTATGAGTCACTTTGATATAACCCAATGTCTTGGTACTTACTTTCTCATAAATCTTGTCAGCTCCCACTTATTTCCTCCAGTTCATCAGGAGATCTAAGTTCCAAAGAGACCTTGGGAAATAGGTATAGCTCTAATGCTTTAGGGAGCCTTACTATAGAAAGCCTTTGCTGTCAGGTTCAAGTTAGCATCTATTGATTATTTTTTCACTATACTTGTTATCTTGACCTTGGTTCCCTCCAAAGCATATCCTGAGACAAGGTTTTGGGTATAGCAGTATATTTGAGAGGTGAGCAGGAAGCATTGGAAGGGAGGGGGGAAATGGGTTGGGGAAGATAATAAAGCCAAGAGAAGCCATGATAATGAGCACTTATACCACTGTTGGTAACAGAATTCAGGCCTGCTCCTCTGGAAGACTGTAGAAGATACTCAGAACTGACCCACTCAGGGATAAGGAGCCTGAGATATTTGTCCTTGCTGCATTCTTCCCTTTGTCAGTTGTAAATGGCTCCTGAGAGCTTTAACTGACTTTCTGACCTTCTATGGAGGTGGGCGGGGGAAGCTTTCAAACAAAAGGACCTAGCACTTGAGGAGGGAAGCCATTGCTCTGTCTAGGAACTCTCTATTAACACTGCAATTGACATTTGGGGTGGACCAGGCACTGGCTTTTAGCATTGCCACTTAGTTTCTTGGGAATCTCTGCTAACTTCTAAGCATCTCCCTATAAAAAAAGAGGAAAAATTATGATGTAGCTTCATATTGCTTGCCTTTTAAAAATATACTTTATTTTTCTAGTTGGCATTCTCCTTGTAGTCAACTTCCAACTCATTCCAAACTTCTCTCTCTCTCTCTCTCTCTTTCTCTGAGTATAGTTCATTTTTGAAACAGACCTATAAAGTGACTGCATTATGTGGGTTACAGATCTCTATTGTCTGCCTTGCTCTGGGCATTGATATGTAAGTCATTCAAGGCATTTCTCTGTCTGATCAAAAGTAAAGGGAAGGGGGAAAAGTGGGTAGGAAGATACATTCTCAGTGATTTTCACATCAGGATATGGACATTTCTTGACCAATACATCTAGAGATTCCTGGGGACTTCCTTATGCTGAGACAAGGAGTAAGAGGTCCAGTATTACTTGGTGATATATTGGGCATGATTGTCAGGACTTATGATTTAGAAGAAAGGAGACCTACAATCTGTTCTTCAAGGCTACCCAATTGATTATTTTGCTTAGCCTGCAATTGAGCTGAGTCAGTAGATTGAGGAAAGCACACATCCTTGCAAAATCAAGATGCCCCAATTGGTTTGATTTATTTCCCAAAGAAGAAAAAGGGTAATTTAAATGGATTTTTTGTCTTATACATGTTCCTGTATCCTCAGTGGTTTTAGATCCCAAGAGGATTGCTACAGAATGTAGACTCTTTAGAGATGAGGTTCAGTTTTGTCTCATTGATGAAGCCCAGGATCCACTTAATAGGAGAAATCAGTAAAAAGGGGGGGTGCTTGTAGCTCTCAGGTTTAAAAGAACTGGGGGCAAGATGCCAAGGACATTTTCAGGGGTGGGGAGGAATTCTTTCTATATACCTTAAAAAACAGGAACACTTTTGTTTCCTTGCTGTGGAAATTGGATCCATGTTCCTTTAGAGAAATGACAAATTATTTTTCACATTTTTGTTTCTGAATTACAAAGTATAGCCACGTGAGCACAGCCCTTTGATCACCCAGTGACTAGGAGTTGCCATTAGGATGAGAAGTAAAATTATTAAAGACTCACTGCACTGCATTTTTCTGTTTTAGATCTAATTTGCTGTTTCTTTTTTTTATAACGTACATCATGTTGATAATAATAACAGATTACACTTATATTACCAAGTTATGCTCGATAGATGATAGATAGATAGGTAGATAGATAGATAGATAGATAGATACTTAATTACCACAAAAACCAGTGGGATACTATTTTGTTCCCAAGGTATTGATGAAAAATCAGAATAAGAGGAATTAAATATTTGAGTGAGGCCACATTGGAATTTGGTGAGTAGCTGGGAGGAAAAGCAAGTAGTCTCCCATCAAAGGCTGTGCTTTCCACCATCCCACCAAACTGTCCTTTGTCTGTTAGAAAACTGTAAAGGCAGCACACAACACTATATTACATGTGATCAATGTTTATAATCTGCCTATGATCTAGTCAGAGCAGAAATTCTCCACATTTATAAATTAGTAAAGTAAGAATCAAAATGGCCAAGACTTGAGTATGCTTACCAATTCCAGTTGAGCAGTGGTCGCTTCCTAGAGGTCTGGTGGAGAGCTGCCTCTGGATGTATCAGGAAAGAACACAGCAGCCAACCCTATCAGTACCCCATCCACATCCCTCCAGCCCTGAGTGGCTCAGTGCTCATTGACTGCCAACTGCAAACGCCTAATTTAGGGACTTCCTATGGTCTCTAAACCTTGGCAGGAAATGTAGGCCAGGCAGGAAGGGCAGGCAGAAAGTGTCTAGCCCTTACAACTCCTGGAAACAGGGTGCATGGGTGGCTCAGTTGGTGCAGTGTCTGACTTTGGCTCAGGTCATGATCTTGGGGCCCTGGGGTTTAGCCCCTCATTGGGCTACCTGCTCAACCAAGAGTCTGCTTCTCCCTCTCTCTCTTCCTCTGCCCCTTCCCCTGCTCATACTCACACATACTCTTTTTCTCTCTCAAATAGGTAAATAAAATCTTTTTAAAATATATCCTGGAAACAGTCAAGGACTGAGTAGAGTTGATAGAAAAATATTCTTGTGGAGTTTCAATAGCAAGAGGTTGCTCTGCATGCTCTCCTAGAGGTCCCAAATGGACCTAAGCCTTACCTGCCCACAGAGCTAAACTGCTTATTAATGTGCCAGGCACTGGCTTACTTTAGTTCCCTGTCTTGACTCCTCATTCCCTTACCATGCGATCAACTCCCAAATAAATTTCTTATATTCAACTCTTTATTTCAGGGTCTGCTTCTGAGGGAACCAAACCTAAGACAAATGCCATAAGTGATGTTTAACCTGAGCAGAAACCAGGGAAGTGACTGCTTGCTTAACAGGTATCTTGCAGCCCTGAACTAAGTGTTGAAAATGGAAGACCTACATGCATGGATGTGCGACATTATTTTGTTATCTGCAAAATCAGCTAATAATAACTACCTCACAGGTTTTAGGAAAAGATATACATGATTCTCTTGCATGTGTTTTTCTTTCAACAGCATCAGATTATGTTTGTAAGTTAAATTGATAAGAGGTGAGATTGATGCATCTGTTTAAGGATTGGCCTGCAGAAAATCACTCTTCCTCAAAAAATAATACACGGAGGGCCTCACCGTTTCTGGTAAATCTCAGTTCTAAGGCCTCCAGGGACAATTATTACCATAATGATATGGTTAGAACAAATGAAGGTGGATTAAGTCATAACATGCATTCTAAGTCATTCTAAATGTAAAAGCACTTTCAAAACTTGAAGGATATAGAGAGCTTACTATTGGCCAGGTACTAGGGTCTCCTGAGTCAGTTCAGTGACAGAGAAGAAGCAACATACAAAAGGCACTGGAGTGCAAAAGCTTTTTATGTTGATGAAGTCCCAATAGTTCATCTTTGCCTTTGTTTCCTTTGCCTTTGGAGACATGTCTAGCAAGAAGTGGCTGTGGCCGACATCAAAGAGGTTGCTGCCTGTGCTGTCTTCTAGGATTTTGATGGATTCCTGTCTTATATTTAGGTTTTTCATCCATTTTGAGTTTATTTTTGTGTATGCTATAAGAAAATCATCCAGTTTCATTCTTCTGCATGTGCACTGGGTGTTGTATGCTACTGACGAATCATTAAACTCTACTTCTGAAACTACTAATACCCTATATGTTAATTAATTGATTTTAAATAAAAATTTAAAAAATGTGTTAGGGGCTGGTGAGAGTAGGGAGAGAGCTCTGGAAATAGACAAACAACAAGAACAAAATGAGGAAGAGGAAAAGAAAGATCTAGTTATTTAGCCTCGTTAAGCTTCAGTTTGTCCTGTAAAACAGAGATAACAGAACCCCCAAGGTTGTAGCAAAGAATAAATGTTAATGAAGTGCCAGATATGTCATGTTCACTCAATACATGCAAACAGTATTTCTAATATTATTACTATATGCCTGAAACTCTATAAACTGGGCTCTCATCATCCACCAGATTATAATGTAGTTTACAAAATTACATCCATTTATTTGCATGAACTACTACAGTCTTTTAATTATTCTCAGGAGTGCAGAGCTCAACAATTGGCTCTCATTGCTCTGAAGTTCCATTAGCTGTGGCTGCAGGATTTACTATGGAGTAATCCCGCATGTTCTCTCTCATTGAGGACTGTCATGAAAAGTCTATTCATTTTGCACTGCTGTCGCAAGACATATCTTTGGAGAGGAAGATACAGGGTTCTGTTTTAAAGGAATTTGGCTTTGCAAATTCACCCTCAAGAGCTACTAGAAATCAATTAAATTGGGTCCTCGCTGTGGAATCTGAGGGTGCCTGTGGTTGAAATGGCTGCTTTGGGCAGAGTAACGAGGTTAATGTTTGTCCTGCTGCTTTCTGGAACACACTGGCTTCAAATAGTTTTCTTGAAGCAAATAAGAAAGAACATGAGGAGGAGGTGGGGGTTTTGGATGGTCTGCCAGTGTGACCACCTGCTTCCCAGAATGATAGCATAACTCATGAGATCACCAAGGGAAAAAGATTTGCTGCAAGACCACCTGTCACTGTGAGGATCCACTGCCTTGTGGGAGCTTGGTGTGTGTATTCAAGAACTGTGCTATCTCTCAGTGCTGTGATTCATGGAAATTTCTTGTAGCAAATATTTTAGGATGGTTCTCAGGGGGGCCATTTTTTAAGAACATTTCTGTAAATATTCATTTGTTATATTTTTAAAATTATAGTATAAATTGTTTTTGCTGTTTCTTTTTCCCTATCTCCCTATCTTGCTACACAATCACACACAGACACACAGACACAAACACACACACACACACACCTTTTTATAAAATATAAACATTTGGAAAAAAAAGAAAAAAATATCCATAGTCCCATCATTCTCTAAGAGTATTTTTCAATGTTCACTAGACTTTTTATATTAATTTTTATAAAGTTAGAATATTAGCATGATCTTTATGTACCCTGATTTTCATAGAACATTATACCATAGAAATAATGTCATGTTCCCAGACAGACTGCATAGTTCTCAATTTTGTTAGCAGCATAATATTCTACAAAGTGATGTTACCACAAATTTGTGCACCATTCTACTAGTGTTGGACATTTAAGTTCTTTCCAAATTGCTTGTTATTGTAATTATGGCAATGAACATCTTTCACAATGTGATTTTTTCTACTATTTGGGCTCTCTCCTTAGATGAGATCCTATCACTCAGATGATAAGATAGAATGTACCATTCCCTATCTAGAAAATGGGAATGATACCCTCCAGTTCTTTTCTAATGGCTGAGTAATATTCCATTGTATACATAAACCACATCTTCTTTATCCGTTCATCTTTCGATGGACACCGAGGCTCCTTCCACAGTTTGGCTATTGTGGACATTGCTGCTATAAACATTGAGGTGTAGGAGATCCCTGGGTGGTCCAGCGGTTTGGCGCCTGCCTTTGGCCCAGGGCACGATCCTGGAGACCCGGGATCGAATCCCATGTCAGGCTCCCGGTGCATGGAGCCTGCTTCTCCTTCTGCCTGTGTCTCTGCCTCTGTGTGTGTGTGTAACTATCATAAATAAATAAAAATTAAAAAAAAATTGGGGTGCAGGTGTCTCAGCGTTTCACTGCATCTGTATCTTTGGGGTAAATCCCCAACAGTGCAATTGCTGGGTCGTAGGGCAGGTCTATTTTTAACTCTTTGAGGAACCTCCACACAGTTTCCCAGAGTGGCTGCACCAGTTCACATTCCCACCAACAGTGTAAGAGGGTTCCCTTTTCTCCACATCCTCTCCAACATTTGTGGTTTCCTGCCTTGTTAATTTTCCCCATTCTCACTGGTGTGAGGTGGTATCTCACTGTGGTTTTGATTTGTATTTCCTTGATGGCAAGTGATGCGGAGCATTTTCTCATGTGCATGTTGGCCATGTCTATGTCTTCCTCTGTGAGATTTCTCTTCATGTCTTTTGCCCATTTCATGATTGGATTGTTTGTTTCTTTGGTGTTGAGTTTAATAAGTTCTTTATAGATCTTGGAAACTAGCCCTTTATCTGATAGGTCATTTGCAAATATCTTCTCCCATTCTGTAGGTTGTCTTTTAGTTTTGTTGACTGTATCCTTTGCTGTGCAAAAGCTTCTTATCTTGATGAAGTCCCAATAGTTCATTTTTGCTTTTGTTTCTTTTGCCTTCGTGGATGTATCTTGCATGAAGTTACTGTGGCTGAGTTCAAAAAGGGTGTTGCCTGTGTTTTCCTCTAGGATTTTGATGGAATCTTGTCTCACATTTAGATCTTTCATCCATTTTGGTATTATGCTGAGTGAAATAAGTCAATTGGAGAAGGACAAACATTATATGGTCTCATTCATTTGGGGAATATAAATAATAGTGAAAGGGAATAGACGGGAAGGGAGAAGAAATGGGTAGGAAATATCAGAAAGGGAGACAGAACATAAAGACTCCTAATTCTGGGAAATGAACTAGGGGTGGTGGAAGGGGAGGAGGGCAGGGGGTGGGGGTGAATGGGTGACAGGCACTGAGGGGGGCACTTGACGGGATGAGCACTGGGTGTTATTCTGTATGTCGGCAAATTGAACACCAATAAAAAATAAATTTATTATTTAAAAAAATGAAAATGGGAATGAAGACAGATCCAATAAAGGAGACTAAGATGGGGGTGTGTGGCCTGAGAGTATGGAATCCCAAAAGTTGGATTATGGCATGTTCCATGGATAGAGTGGTTACTTGTGTCAAACACTGCTGAGGAGAACAGAACGAAGACAGAGAATTGACAGTTGGCAATTTCAGGCCCTGCAAGCACCAGGGTAAGCAACGATGAGATTGGACAGCCACAGTTCATACTGTCCTGAACAGTCTGTCTGCTAGGAGACACATGATCCATGACCATGAAGTGAGTTTAATTACAGTATGAGGCAATTGTGCTGATAGAAAGCAATATTAAAAAAAAAGATCTGGCTTTCACTTGTAATGCAAAGATTATACTAGACAAGGGAGACAGTATATATGAAGGCCCTGCAGAAGCAGACAGTGTGACACAGTGGAGAAACGAAGATCAAGGAGCCTGGAGCCAGACAGAGGGAGGGCCGTACTAGGTGAGACTGCAGGGGTAGATGGGGGTTAGATTATATACAGCTTCACCTACCATATTGGAAAATTTGACCTTTACCCTAGGGAAAGACATGATCAGATGTGTATTTTGAAAAGCCGCTCTGGTTACAGCACAGAAGGTGAATGGAAGGTAGGCTCAGGACACTACTGATATTTCAGTGGCAATCACAGAAGACCCTGCATAAAGTTAGGGGACACGGAAATTGCCATACGCTTTTCTCAGAATGCGTTCTACAAGGACTAAATCATTTAACAATACTATAATGATCATGCAGTTGGTGTTACTGGAAAGAATTGTGTAATGATTGTGTGTAGAGTGACTTCTTTGTGGAAAATATGTTGCATACACTCAAAAGATTCTTCCTTTCATCTCAAACTCTGAAGCAACCATCATGGCTCTACTAGCTGTTTGCAGCATGTTGATTTGGAGACACTAATTTTTCTGTCTTTAAGTTTCCATTTAGGTTCCAGAATTTGGGAACACAAATGATAGGTAAATTTTCTCAATTATGGTTCACTAACTGTAAGGAAATAGACTGAAACAATGAATGAGGAATATTGAGGGCATTCTGAAGGAGATTGATAGGGACTCTTCACAGCTTTGACTTCTCAGATTTCCTTTAACTTAATATTTCACTTTATATTCAGCAAGAGAAAAAATCAACGGAAATATTAGTACCTGAGGTAGGATGATAGTCAAAACTCTATCTGTTGAAAATAACTCAAATTGACTTAACTGAAAAGGAGGATTCGTTGCTAGACAACAGTAAAGTCCCTAAGCAGGCAAGCTCTCCTTTAGGTGAATTCAGGAGCATAAACGCCATCAACCAAACTCCGGTGTTCTCACTCCTCCCAACTCTGTTCTCAGGTGCCCCTGCTATGTGGTTTTCCCTAGATGTGCCTAGCTGTGTCATGCTAGTTTAACAACCCTTGCAGAAAGAGGACCTCTTCCCAATAATTATACCCAAGTCCCAATTGAGGTTACAAACCCAGTCACGAACCAAGCATGGAGGCCAGGGGTGAGAGAAAGGCTCCTATGCTGGGCCAAATGCCTAACAGCCAGGAATGATATCTTTTCCACCAAAACCTCAGGTGGGGTGGAACATCCCCCTCAGGAAGGGGATGTTTTCCAAATGAAAACAGATGAACCAAGCCTGCAGTAAAGATAGATAGACATTCATTGCAGGAGATGGTGAAGCTCGACTTAATAATTTCTATGGAGCCTTAGATGAAGATTTATCATCAGCATGTGTGTGCTTGGAAGGTGTTCTATGTGTCCCCTCCTCTTCTTTTAAAGACATTCATTCATTCATTCATTCATTTTTTTTCTCAAGAAAGGATTGCAAAGAGCTTGCAAGGGTATATTCCACATGCAAAGTAGTATGAATTAAAGATTGGACAAAAGAAGGAAGATAAAGGTAAGAGAGCAACATGGCGTGATGATACATAAATATCCTAGGCAAGCTATAGACCTAGCTGTGGCTCCTTGGAAGTCTAAGGAGGAAGATTTGTCAGTTGACCTGTTTACACAGATCATGATTTTAAAGTGATCTCCATGCTCTTCACCATTCCCAGAAACCAGAGAAGCCAGGAATTTTTCTCATAAGATGTGATGACTAGCCTCACTAGCTAACAGCACTGAGATCAGTGGCCCATTTCTCAGCGCTCTTTTGCATAATAACCCCTTGTGCAATTATGCTCGTTCTCCAGCATAATTCAGTCAAAGCAATTCTGAAGGGACTTTTTTTAAAAATAATTAGATTTTTTTTAAATGATGGAGTTGCACTGAAGATAAATTTGACAATTGTCCTTGAGATGATGAATATTAGTAATAATAGTAATAGAAGTAGCAATAGTGTTAATATCAATGTAATTATTAACAATTGTGCCAGGTGTGAAGCCTTTATATGTATGGATAATCTTCCTTAGAAGAATGCCACAAAGTCATAGTACTATTATCATTATAATGAGGTTTTGCTTTATGCAAATTTGAAATAGAAAGGTGTAAAGACTATATGCACAAAATTTAAAAATAATGTAAATCCCACTTTATATGCATCCCTCTGGGAAAATTTGTTCTGATTTATGCAAATTTTGAAATGTGAGAAATCTTCAGGAATTCATCACTAGTATAAAATGCTATAGGCCTATATTCTCATATCACAGTATGGACACTTAGGTTTAGAGAGGTCCCAAAACTGTCCAGTTAAAGACAATTAAGAGCTAAGATTTGAATCCAGCAATCTAGAGTTGCTATATTTAAGGAGACTATTGGCCAAATTCCTTTTCATAAATCTGGAGTATCTTAACATTCATTATACAACAAATGATTTTTTTTCAAACTGGACTTTTGAGCCAGTTGCATTGAGATATGTATGTCATTTTTTCCAGAAATACACATTACACACAGGGTGCAAACAGAATATGCAGTGACTACTATATTCCCATAAAAGGCTCTGTACACAACTCTTTTCCCTGGCTTTTCAAAATTACTTCCAAAGAGCAGAGAAGGCATACCTACTGAACTCTCCTCAGATGAGGAAAAAGGAGAAAGATTGGCTCCACCAACCAACTTCTGCCTAATGGACGATGATGAAAAACGACCTAGACACTCCCCCACCTCTGAAATTGTCACTGAAAGGAAAACCAAACATTGCATGTCTACTCCAGAACAGATGGAAAGTCTGTATCTGTTGAGACTTGAGTAAAAGAAAATAAAATCCTGTTAGAGCTAAAGCCAGTGAGTGATGATTTAGGGCATAGAGTTGAGGCAATTCTTAGCCTCTCAGATTGATGTCTTCCTTCAATCCTCATCTTAAAAACCAAAATTAGGCCCAAGCCAGAAAAAGGAGTGACCTCTGATTTAGCTTAGGTTCTAAAGCTATATTGTTTTTACTCTGCTGATCAGTGATTGGAGTATTTGTTTACAGTCTCCAACTCTGGTTGGTGTTTTTGTTTGTTTTTATTTTGTTGTTTGTTTTGTTTTGTTTTGTTTGTAACCTCTTCAGGAAAAAACACCTAAGTCTCAAAAAGGAAACTTATTCTTTCACTGGCCACCATTTTAGCTGAAACAGTATTTCTCTGCTCAGCACTCATAGAGAACCAAACAGATAGGAGATGTCAGTTAAGCAGGAGGGCCTTTCACTCTGGTTTGATATTGGTGTTTTGTTCTTTTTGCATGCCTATATGACCAGCTCAGTCATTTTGATCCCATATATTTCTGCCACCAAAGCCATTCTTGTTCTGGCAAGTTTGCTGCTACTCAACAAGAGAACAAAATGAAGGTAATGGGGGAGATGAGAAATAATCATACCCTTGACATTCTAGCTTTTGTCTGACTTTTCCTTGTAATTTATTTGGCTGAGCATTTTGTAGCTGGTCAAAAGTGAAATTATGTCCCAGATCCTTTTCATCTATCTTCAGAAACATCTGAAGGAAAGCCTTAGTTTTTACTTTGTTCAAGAAGTGATTTTGCAATCCTGATGTATCACGGCCTTGCAAGGCAATCATTTTAGATAAAGTAAGGTCTGCTCAAAGTTTGGATAGAAAAGGATAGGGGAATTGATTAATTGTTATAGGAGTGCCTCTGCAGCCAAATAAATATTATGGTCATTTAAAAGCAACAGGCTTGCTCCCAGTTTCTCATTCATTTTGGATCCTTGCCCAGTAAACTGCTTTAATTAATGACTGTTCTCCACTTTCCAAATGGTTTCATGTCTTTGAAATACCCCAAGTTCAACCACTGAATTTTATGATTCAAGATAGAGAAAGGAAACAACTTTACCCTTTAAAACCAATCTTTGCCCAGAATCACAGGGAAACATGTATAAAGCATCATAATTTTTTATGTAAACACATATCAGAGAAGAATCGTAGAGACTACATTTTGTGGAAGGTAGTATAATACAGTTTTGAGCTCAAGAGACTTTGGGCCAGACTGATCCGAGTCCAAGTTCCTGTTCCAAACTTAATATTTGACATCGAACAAGCTACTTTCATAGATAACTGCAGGATGTTTGTCACTATCGCCAAGTTTTTATTATGACTTCTGGCATATAATAACTACTGCTCAATAAGCAATAGCTGTTTTTATCATATCTACTATCATTTTATTTATTTTTAAAAATATTTTTTTATTCATGAGAGACACACACACACACACACACAGAGAGAGAGAGAGAGAGAGAGAGAGAGGCACAGACACAGGCAGAGGGAGAAGCAGGGAGCCTTGATGTGGGATTCCATCCCGAGTCTCTAGGACCATGCCCTAGGCTGAAGGCAGCGCTAAACCACTGAGCCACCGGGCTACCCTCTACTATCATTTTATTGATAAAGTGTGACTGACTAAAAACACAGAGAAAAATCTCCATATGGCCTGAGGTAACATTCATTCTTTTAATGAGAAGGCGTTTCTCTAATTATCCTATACACCTCCTACATCTGAAACATAGAATCCTTGTAATGGACTGCTTGCTTCTGAACACCCCCAAAGAGCAGGCATAGAAATAGAAATCTGTTCTTCTGGTTTACCTGATGCTGTACTTCTTTCCTGCTCTGTAGAAAATCTTTGACCAATGTAAGAACTTGGCATGCAATAAAAAATACAAGAGAACTGTGAGCAGTCACTAGATTTCTCTGGAATTCCCTGATTATTAAACTCAGCCCCTCTCAGGACTACAACATTCTTTCCCCTATGGTGACTTTGCTCTTGAAACTGTGGTTGAGATGCTACCATCTCTTCATTTGTTTTAACTGGGAGACAATGGGTTGGATCCTTAGCCCCATAACTGTCAGGACCATCTGTGCTGCTGAAAAATAATGATGAATATTGTGAAAAACAATAAATAAACTGTTGTCTGATTATGTCTGTCAGTTTTTGTGTCATTTGTATAATCTTTCTAACCAAGCTTTGGAATGAGAGAGAAGAGACAAATAAATAGATAGCCCTTCTTTCTGATGGATCACATGACCTTAGGTTGACTTTTGCTCTTGTGGAGACTGTTTTTATATCTCAAAGGTGGAGGTAATGATGAAAACTTCTAGCTCTGACCTATCACTATGACCCTGAAATAATTGCAAATGTTTTAATCTCCTTAAAAATTGTTTGTGTGATTCTAGCCATTAGTGTCTTCCTGGGTAGTTTTCAGATTCAAATGGACAACCTATGACATTTTTAGGATGAATTTTTCAAATGTTTCCATGGTTGCCAATAAACGCATGTTCAGTTGAGTCAAAATGAAATAATATGACTCATCAGGACTCAGTTTTCTCTCACACAGTGTCTTTGATCTACTTCATTTCTTGAAAGTCATTTTTTAATCCATGAGCATTTCTTCTCCTTCTAGTATCCTTTCTCCATTAAGTACTGAAAAGATGATTTTGTGCCACAATAAAAGACAGTGCCGATTGCCATTGTAATTTCTGTTCATTTATTTAAATTTTCCAATTAATCGTTAGCGCCCAGAGAATATTTCATAGATAACATTAGGTGATCCTGGCCGGTATACTGAAGGCTAAAAACTTTCATGACCTAAAAACATCTCTGAAGACTTTATTTAATGGTGTTTTATTTCTTTTTCTTCTTCTTTTTTTAAAGATTTATTTATTTATTTTAGAATGAAAACCCAAGGGTGAGAGAGAGTGTGTGGACAGGGGAAGGGACAGAGGGGGAGAGAATCTTAAGCAGACCTCACACTCAGCACAGAACCTGATATGGGGTTCAATCTCACAACCCCAAGATCACACCCCAAGCTGAAACCAAGAGTCATATGCTCAATTGACTGCACCACTAGGGCCACCCTTTTTACTTTTTTTCTTATCAATTGAAGATAAAGCAATGAAAGTTTATCTTTTCATGCTTTTTATTTTGTATCTTTTACTATAAACTGGCTCAAAAACACTTAATGATAGTTTTTTTGAAAGCTTACAGTCTTCAGAATCAAGCAGACGGTGTGAAATCTCAGCTCTGCCACTTTCTTTCTTTGATTGACCAAATGACTTAACCTCTCAGGAACTAATAATTCCTTAATCTAAGAGCTATTCTCAAAAATAAAGCACCAGACATAAGGTGTGCAACACCTTATAAGTGATCAATTAACATTAGTTTCTTGAGAAACTTTTCCTGGGAAAAGTTGAAGATATTTGACTGAATAACCTCTGTAGCTTTTGAGAGATTGCTTAGGACATGCAAATTAAATGATTTCATTTTTTAGGATCAGAATTTCTTCACTCTTGAATTTTATTTTAGGAAGACTTTGTTTTACTTTTTAGAGAAAAGGCTCTTTAGAAAGCTTTCATATCTTTAGCAGTCATTCTGAAAACTTTGTATTGAATTTCCCTTAAAATATACATGTGTTTAAAATTTGAAAAGAAGGGGAGAATATTTGGCAATAATGTATTTAGAGATTTGATCAAAACCCCAAATATTTTGAAACCTAATGCAACCCATACCTAGATTATTTTTAGTTCTCAAAAGTCCAGTAATTTAATCTCTTAATCAAACCTCTTGAAGTTTCCATTTCTAAGTAAACGAAATGATAATAAATAATGAGCCAAAAAATAAAGTGCACCCATTTAAGGAAACAATGCGGGAAATTTGATGGGAAACTAATGTGAGTTTGAATAAAATGAAAATATCATTTGTCTCCTCTGATTTTCAGCTCCAAGTAATTGAAGGACTGAAGTGGGAGCCAGCCTAAAGGCCTTGGGTTAAGTTTTTCAGTGTAGAGTTCTTCATCCACCGCATCCATTCAGGGATAAAGAGAGACTTGCGGAATTTAAAGTGTGTTAACCTGACCATGACTGCTTATGCTGGCATAAACTCTCCTCCCATGGACTGTTCTATTTTATTTCATGCTGCCATCATTCCTGCCTTACATGGTCTGAAAAAAAATGTAATCTGGATAAAGTGTGGAGTAATTGATTGTGGCTGATTGAGTCAGCTAGCAGTGACAATGGAGAAGCATATTGTGTGACAGGCCCTGGTCAGGTAAGACATAATCTTCATACCAGAGAAAATTGCAGTGTTGCAGGGTGACAAGTAACATTTTAATAGAGAGTATATAGCTAAGTACAGCAATTAAATAATGGTTGTTACAAGATTATGGAGCAGCTCAGTGCAGTAGGGAGAGCACAGACTGGCAATCACAAGAATTGGGTTTTAATCTGAGTTCTATCACTAACTAGCTCAATAGATTTGGATATGCTATCTTCGTTTTTGCTCCTCTGTAACCCCATCTTGAAAATGGATAACCAGAGGAAAGTAAGACCAGGCAATCTCTAAGATTTTTCCAAGTATTTTCTTTTAATTATGTATATATGTTTTTTCTTGATGGAAATAATTCTATAGTAGCCCTAGAGATCAGTGAAGGTGGGATTGAAACTCCTCAAAAGATGGACTGAGAAGAAGGGGAAATTGTTCAGATGTATCTTGCTAAGATAGAGTCATCTCAAGTTGTCAGTTTTAATCCTAGCCATGGTAAACAATCACGGTCTCCTAGAATTGACACAAATAAATTGGAATTAATGAAGTCATGCTCCACTAAAAGGAAGCATAATGCACTACCTTCCATATCATTCCAAGTAATGGTTTTCACTAAACTCACTCCCTACTCTATGTACTTGCCAGGAAACAAGACCCTAGATGGAGATATAATATTGTATGCAGTATCTGCCCTTGAGGCAAATAGAAATTTATCCATAGGGTCATATATCACTTTTTATTACCTTTTTATTGGAGCATAAGAAACATACTGAAAAGAGTACAAATCATAAGTGTATATACTTCAATGGATTTTCATAAAGTATGCACATCCATGCAACCAACACCTAGATAAAACATAGAATACTACCAGTACTCCAGATTTCCCTTTAGATCCATCCTGGTCACTGACCTCACCCACTATCTAGACTTCTAACACCAGAGATTTATTTTATCTCTTTGGGAAGTTTATGTAAACAGAGTCATACAGTATATACTCTTTTGTGTCTGCCATATTTCTCTCATTATTATATTTGTGAATTTCTTTCATGCCATTGCATATAGCAATAGTTGGTTGTGGGCATATATACAAGTTTCAGGTAGCTGTGTACCTTGAAATGTATTTGACTGGTCCTAGGTTCAGCTTTAGGGACTACTGACTACCAACCTGTCTTCCAAAGACAAATGTTAGCATGGATATGGAACAGCTATGCATTTCATATGCTGCTATTGGGAGGTTGCTCCATGTATGTGTAATTCAAGAGGGTATGCAATCGTTTTACATTGTGATGTTAATTTGCACTTCTCTGATGACTAAAAAAGTGGAACATCTTTTCATAGGTGTATTGATCCTTTCTGAAATGTCTTTGACCCATTCCACCCCACCACGACTGAATTAGCTATATGTTCTGAACTGATTGTGGGAATTCTTGATATAGTCTCCTTTGTCAAAAAATACATTATAAATATCTTCTTTCACTCTCCCATTTGCCCTTTTATATTTTCATTGGTGTCTTTGATCAGCAGAACTTCTTAATTTTAATGTAATCTGATTAATATGTTTTCCTCGGAACCCTGGGTGGCTCAGCAGTTGAGCATCTGCCTTTGGCCCAGGGCGTGATCCTGGAGACCAGGAATCGAGTCCCACAAGAGGTTTCCTCCAGGGAGCCTGCTTCCCTCTCTGCCTATGTCTCTGCCTCTCTCCGTGTCTCTCATGAGTAAATGAATAAAATCTTTAAAAAAAAAAAAACTTTTCCTCAACAGTTAGTGCTCTTATGTCCAAATTAAAAATTATTTGACTAGTACAAAATTATATTATATTCTCTCATGTTTCAATTTTCAATCTATCTGGGACCAATTTTGTGTATTTTGTGAGATGAAGATCAGATTTCTTTTTTCCACATGTATGTCCAATTGACCTATTAATGGAGAAGACCATTCTTTCCACATTACACTGAAATTTCACCTTTGTCACAAATCAGTCTGTTCCTAGATTCTTATTTCAGTCCATTGGTCTCTTGTCTATGTCAATGCCAATGTTATTCTGCATTAATTACTGTAGCTTTATAGTAAATGTGCTTTCAGATAATATACATCCTACAGCTTTATTGTTCTTTATGAGCAACAAAATATTTTGACGTAATTTATTATGAAAAAATAGATGATACATTTTGATAGAGTTTTTACTTTCTTTTAAGTGTGATGCAAAGAGTTGAAAGATTTTTATCAGTTTTGATTGAAAGGGAATATAAGGGAAGGGAGAAGAAATGTGTGATTTGTATTCTTAAGAGACAATTCTGCAGTCCTATGTAGAACAGCCAGGGATGAGGCAGGGAGAACAGTTGTGAGACATAGATTAAGTAGCATAGGGGATACCTGGGTGGCTCAGTGGTTTGGCACCTGCCTTCGGCCCAGGGCATGATCCTGGAGACCCGGGATCAAGTCCCATGTCAGGCTCCCTGCATGGAGCCTGCTTCTCCCTCTGCCTGTGTCTCTGCCTCTCTCTCTCTTTCTGTGTCTCTCATGAATAAATAAATAAAATCTTAAAAAAAAAAGATTAAGAGGCATATGATGAAGGCTAAGGTATTAGAAGGTGGAGGTCTAAAAACTCATTGGATTATTTTGTGGGGGGGCTTGTATATTTTTTTGTTGGAGTTCAATTTGCCAACATATAGCATAATGCCCAGTGCTCATCCTGTCAAGTGCCCCCCTCAGTGCCTGTCACCCAGTCACCAAAATATTTTTTAACCTGTTATTCCCTCATAAATTCTAGAGTTAGCTTCTCAATTTCCATTTAAAAAAATCTGGGGTTTGATTAAGATTTTATTGAATATATAGATAAGTTAGAGGGAAATTGATATTTAAATAGCAGATCTTCTAATTTGTGAACATTGTAAATCTCTTCCTTAGGTTAGCTTTTCTTTAATTCTCTCAATATTAAAGAAATTAATATAGGAATCTTTCACATTGTTCATTAAATTGATTCCTATTTATTTCTGATGATACAAATATTTAATTTTATATTTTGTTTGTTGTTAGTATATAGAAGTCATAATTATTTTTAGATCTAGGATCTTGCTAAATTTATAAATTCTAGTATTTAATATAGATTTAATTGACAGTTTAACAGGAGTGATTTACATTATTCAGGGGTTTTAAAGAAGCAGCAAAAGTGGTCATTTTTTAAGACAATGCAATTTAAAGGTAGATCTGGGTTTAAGCTCTGGCTTCTGCCACTTATAAGCTTAGGCAAGTTGCTTATTCTCCTCATCTAAAAAGCAGAGGTAACAATGGTGCCTACCATATAGTTTGCTATTGGAATATAGTGAAATAATTTATACTCAGCATTTAGCACAAAGCCTGGAAGGTTGGGCTTTTGACTCAAGTAATGTAAGCTCTTAGACAGAAGTATTAAAAGTCATTTGACATCTAATGGTTGTAGGTCCCCAGGCCACTCTGTTGGCTATATTGCTTTCTTTAAAGCATTTCTGATATTATAGGGTCAGTCTAGAAATAAAATATTCTTAGGCCATGACAATTTTGCAAGCATACACTCGTTCTAAAACTACACCAGTTATGTGAAAAGGAAAAGGAAAAGTTCCTACAGAGCATTATAACCTATCTCTCTTTGCTTTTTTTCTTTCATGTCTGTGAAGAGAGCGATATGTCTCTTCATTTGACTTCTTCTAGTTCCTTAGGTATCACTGAATCCTAGTCTCATTCTGGTCCTATTTCCTTCAGCACAGGACTAAGACTTCTTAGATTTTAATTTCCTCCGTATTAAAATGGCGGATGTGAGAATTCCCATCAAGAGAGGAGCCTAAAGTTTCCCTAGAGCTTACTCCTTTAGTTACCTAACTATTCGTAGCACCAAATGGCTCCATCCTTCCATCTTAACTCAACTGGATGGTATAAATGTATAAAATTAGTAAGTAAAGCTGATCTGGAGTTTAGCACAAAAGAGCTAAAGTATTTTTTAACTGTTACCAATTCCAAGTTTATTATATATTCTGATCTGCAATGGATGGGGGGGGCAGGATGTATGTAGCATTTATATGTACATACATGGAATATATGTATTATATATGTATCTGTGTATATAAGGATATCTCTGCTGATAGATAGAATTTGAAAATCACCTGTGATGTATCTTGGAATAATCTTTTTCAACACCTATTCAGAAGATGCAGGCCACCCATATTTCCTAAGCATTTACTGGATCAGTGGAAGTATAGCAAAGAACAAGACTCAAATCACCACTACCCTCACCCTCTGCCAAAATTTAAAAAAACAAAAACATTGATTTCTTCCAGACTTTACACACACACACACACAGAGAAATCAAGCAGATTGTGAATTTCCTTTAGGATATCACTTTGTTTGTATAGCCAACAGGGCTTATAATAACCTTAACTGATTGTTGCCTGAGTTGTGAATGAACTTGACCAGGGGCTTAAGGTACAATACAATATCAGTGCAGAGTAACTAAGATTTGTCTTACAAATCTAGGGAAGATAAGAAGCTCCAAATGGACCCTGCTAATGACCAGCCTGTGCTGATGTAACCTATTAAAAACAAACAAACAAACAAACAAACAACACAACAACAACAACAAAAGCTTTATTGAGGTATAATTCACATACTATACAATTCACCTATTTACAATATGATGGTCTTTAGGATATTCACAGATATGTACAACTGTCAACACAATTGATGTTGTGATGAACATTTTCATCACCTCAAGAAGAAACCATGTACTCTTTGGATATCTCCCCCAGGCCTTGTACCCCACCCCAACTCCAAACAACTACTAATCCTCTGACTCTATAGATTTCTCAATTCTGCACTTCCATGCAGACGGAATCATATAATATATGGACTTTTGTGACTGCCTTCTTTCACTTAGTACAATTTTTTGAAGTTCATCCAAGTTGTACCATGTGTGAGCATATCATTCCTCTTTATTGCTGACTAATAAACCAGTGTCTTGATATTCCATATTTTGTTTATCCATTCATTCTTTGAGAGATATTTGGATTGTTTGTACCTTTGGCTATTATGAATACTTCTATAAACATTTGTGTGTGAGTTTTTGTGTGGACATAGGCTTTCATTTTTCTTGGGTATATATCTAAGAGTAAAACTACTAGGTCATATGGTCACTCTGTGTTTCATCATTTGAGGAATTGCCAGACTCTTTTGAAAAGCAGCTGCAGGGGATCCCTGGGTGGCTCAGCGGTTTGGCGCCTGCCTGCCTTCGTCCCAGGGCGTGATCCTGGAGTCCTGGGATCGAGTCCCACATCGGGCTTCCTGCATGGAGCCTGCTTCTCCCTCTGCCTGTGTCTCTGCCTCTCTCTCTGTGTCTCTCATGAATAAATAAATAAAAATTGAAAAAAAAGAAAGAAAGAAAAGAAAAGCAGCTGCACTATTTTGCATTCCCCGCAGGTATACTCTTAAGATCTCACAAAGAATTTTTCT
The DNA here is from genome assembly GCF_905146905.1 of Nyctereutes procyonoides. Lineage (NCBI taxonomy): Eukaryota > Metazoa > Chordata > Mammalia > Carnivora > Canidae > Nyctereutes > Nyctereutes procyonoides. Next base: position 15,259,937 of record NW_026575133.1, on the reverse strand, counting down.
TTCAAAACCTACAATAAACAAATAACCCATAATGTAGCTGGAATACACTCTGAACTGTGGAGTCCACCAATCACTATTTAAATCATGTACCAATGAGGATTGATGAGCTGAGAGCCAAAGTCTTGACTAAGGACTTCTGGAATACATCCTGTTTTTAACTGGGGACTTCTTGTATGTGGGTGATGCATTTATCAAAAACAGCATCTGAGAGAGCACTCACTCATAGATGCAATTAGATTAGAATATTTCAGAACTGATGAATTTTAGGGCATGAACTCCTCATTTTATATGGGCTTTCATAGAGGAGAAAACTAACATCTTTTTCAGAGAAAGAAACTTTCAAGATGAATGGGGAAACTTTAGGCAAAATGTTAGCCCGATGCTAAGATTCCACATAAGCTCAACATGTTTTGAACTGTGCTCCTGAAACATTATTTCTTTTGTGTGTAAAGGAAGTAATTAAATTTAAAAACTGTGCAGTGGAAAGAGGGTGTGATATAGGACATTTCCAGCAGGAGGAAACATTACAAGTCAAATTGAAGCTACAACCCTTTCAAGAATCCGTGCTCATTATATTTGACTAGGATGAGGGTAGTGTCCTCCTTTTACATAACACAAAAAAATGAAGGTTTTGAGATCAAAGGTATTTGCATTGTACTTGTTTCTCTTTCTGTATTTTTTTTAATGGCAATAATTTGTTCTTGGATATTTTCATGTCCTACAAGAAGATAAATTAATTATCCTCTTTTCTCCTATAAATCACTGTCTCCTATGATAAGAAAATTGGTTTCCCTCTCGTTTCATGTTTGGGTTAGAAATGTAAGTGTAGTAAATTATTCTAGTCTTTTTTTTTTCTTGTGTGTGAAGAGTAAATTATGTTCCTGATAAACGTCTCTTCACTATTACTTAAGACTGATTAGAACTGAAACGCCACAGAAAAGAGATTTACTCTCATTGCTGTATTAAATAGAATATCACTGTTCTCTCAAGCAACTGTTTCTGTCATATTTCTTCAAGAAGTAAGTTGAGAAACGATGCTATAAAAAAGATGGAAACCTTTTCAGATGTCAAAATTTGGATTTCTTCTACGTATCTTCTAAAAAATAATAAGTTTTAAAGGATATATTTTACCATTGTCTAACACCTTGAAGTCATCCACTGCAAAAATCTGCAGTTTTAGACAACGTTGTGCTAAGACTAAACATTTTTTTTTTACTAAGATGTTCAGATCCTGTGATGCTATAAGCAGAGTTCTGAGGAGGGAAAGGAGTTTATGCTCAGTTGTCCTTATTCTGCCCAGAGTAAGAAGGGGGAGTTTACTGCCTGGAATATGAAAACAGGCTGGCCCCCCTGTAGACTTCCCAAGCAGTTATAAACCATCCATGCTGTGACAAACTCAAGAACCAGAGGGCAGATTCTGGGTGGTATAGAGAAAACTCTTTTTCTACTAAGACATACCTTGTGAAAGGGGTTCTAATCAGGAAAGAATTCTCTCATTCTTGTAGATTTTTATATATTTATTATTATTTATTTATAAATTTTTAAAAATGTATTTATGTATGCAATGTATCAACTTGCTTAAGCAGAGAAAGAAAGAAAGAAAGAAAGAAAGAAAGAAAGAAAGAAAGAAATTTAAAAATGACTATCCCCTCCCTACCTCCCATGGTTCTGTAAGTTTAAACAGTGCCTAAAGCATATGAAACAACAAGGCTCCTAGCTTTAAAAGATTTGGTATTTCATGTATCTTTGGGGACCTTTATAAAATTACGTCGGTGATAATAATTGCTACAGTTTGTTGAACTTCGATTTGAATTAAACTGCATGTGTATAATCTTATTTAGTCCTTAAAACAGCCCTAAAATATAAATAGCTTTATTTTCCCCAATTTCTAGATTATGAAAAAGATGACCAGGGAAGTTAGAGCATGTGTGTAGAGCAATACAGCAGTGAATTAGTGTGAGGATCTTGGATTCTCTGACCCTGAAATGCATCATCTCAATGGCTCTGATATCCTATTATTATATAAGTAGCCGCCAAAGAAACAAATAATTCAGCTTCTTTATTCTATCAGTAAGTCCAGAGATATCTCTATCCAGAGATATAGTCCAGAATACAGTCCAGAGATGACAAGATTACACAGTCAATGAGGGGCAGAGCTCAGACCAGAATCAAGTTTTCTGACCCCAAGCCCCAGCCCTCTTCACCCGCAAATCACTTCGTTATCTTCATCCTTTCCATGGAGATACTTAACATTGATTTTTTTCAGTTTAAATCTATAATTAATATGAAGAAACCATTGCCAAAACTTTCCTTATTGAAGCCATCAACTCTTATTTTTAAAAACTCTCTTTGGTTTTAATCAGTATGGAGTTGGTAAGTTGATTTCAAGGGCTCCTTGGTATAGTTTGGGGAAGATTCAGCCAGTTTATTCCCAGCATGGGCACCCAGGTCTGATGATTACTTTCTTTAAGAGTCAGAATGGTGGTCTCTTCACCCTGATTTTGTAATGAAGCAAAAGAATGAGGCAGAGCTGAATGCGTATGGTTGTTCAAGACAGAACTTTCTCAGGAAGTGGTGTAAACCTAGGAAATTTGATTTGAAATAGAAGATTGTGATTCTCTACAACCTTGACTTCTTAGAACCAGTGCATTTTACCTTTATTAGGGTCATCTTGGATTTCACAGTTAAGGGGCAGTGAAAATGTATAATAGTTTCATATCAATTTAATTTTATTATTTTTTTTATTTATGATAGTCACAGAGAGAGAGAGAGAGAGAGGCAGAGACACAGGCAGAGGGAGAAGCAGGCTCCATGCACCGGGAGCCCGACATGGGATTCGATCCCGGGTCTCCAGGATCGCGCCCTGGGCCAAAGGCAGGCGCCAAACCGCTGCGCCACCCAGGGATCCCTCATATCAATTTTAGGCATGGTCATTAATATATACCGGTTTCTGATTTTTTAAGTGAAATTATTTTAAGCTGCTCAGCATTCATTCATCAAACTTTTCTTAATAGTGTCTGATTTCACTCATCTAGATAGTTCTCCCTAAGTTTAGATCCCTTTTGGTATGGTCAGGCTGCCCCCTCTGCCTTCCCTCCTCTAAGTGAAACATGGAACTTGTTCCTAAAACTCTTCTTAGAATATTTTGTGAATGATAAGATTGAATCTCTTTAGCTCTCAAATGACAGGACATTCCACAAATCAAAAACTATTATGTATGAAAACCAGAACATTCCTTAGATGTGATTTTATCCCCCATTTCACAGGGAGCAAAATTTACACCTAAGAAAAGCAATTTAACCATCCAAGACCACACAGCACTACAAGTAGATCCAGTAATGCCAGTCTAGGACTCCACTTTCTCATTAAATGTTCTGTTTCCTCACTACATTTCACCATTGGTGTTCCAGCAGGTGAAGCTTGGCCATAGTGATTGGTTTGGATTATGAGTACATAAAACAATGAGATTCAATTTTAGGATTTCATTTGAGCTATTGGGGAAGTATACTCCTTTTTTCATTGTATTTAAATTTGAGCTGCTATGATCATCATACTCTTAAAAAGGAGGAATTTGTCTGAGAATGGTGCTAACACAGCAGCAAACAAAGGTAAATGAATATAAAGAAGTCAACTCTTTAGGTCACAGTATGAGCCATGTGTCACACTCTATAAAGAGCCCTATCCTTGAAGGTTCAACATAACAATTCCTTCAGTTATCTGAACAACCATTATTCATCAAGAATTAATTCGGGAAGCCCAGGTGGCTCAGCAGTTTATCGCCACCTTCAGTCCAGGGCCTGATCCTGGGGACCCGGGATCGAGTCCCATGTTGGGCTCCCTGCATGGAGCCTGCTTTTCTCTCTCTCTCTCTCTCTCTCTCTCTCTCTCTCTCTCTCTATCTCTCATAAATAAATAAAACCTTAAAAAAAGAATTAACTCATATCCCACCTCTTCTGGGGGAAATAAAGAAACATCACAAAACTTTTTTGTCATGTTTACCTGGATCATGTTCTGCATTTTGCCACTGTTAACACACCTCCCCTATGTAATTTAGTTCTCTACAGAATGAAGTCTTTCCCTCCTTCTTTGTGTGGGTGTATTTTGTATATCTGTAGGTGTAGTTCTTGACTAGGTCTCATAGCATCATTACCACTGTAGATGATTCCTTCCATCTAAAAGTATTCTCTTCACTACCTCATCCTCCTTATATTTTACCTGAGTGTTTCCTTCAGTCCCTTTTCCATACTCCTTTTCATCTGCTTATCCTTTAATTGTTGCTACTCTTCAGGCTGCTGCCCTAGACTGACTTCTCCTCTCAGTTTACACACTGTCCCTATATGATTATACCCACCCTGTGGTTTTACTTATTCAGTTTCTGGGGCCTCCAGGAGCTGTTTCTGATTCTGGCCCAATCGTTTTCCCAAATTCTAGATGTATTTATATACCCACATTTCTCTACTTAGACCTTTTGTGGCCACCTCAAGCCTTCAAAATGATATTAATGAGTTCTCCTCATTCCTCTTCCTCCTCCTCCCCTTCTTCTTCCTCTACTTCTTTTTTTTAAAATTATTTATTTTTTTTGAGAGAGAGAGAGAGAGAAGGAAAGCATGTGCAGAGGGGAAGGACCAGGGAGAGGGAGAGAGGGAATCTCAAGCAGACTCCACGCTGACTGGGGAGCCCAATGTGGGGCTCAATCTCACAACCCTGAGAGCATGACCTGAGCCAAAATCCAGAGTCAGATGCTTAACAACTGAGCCACCCAGACACCCCTCTCCCCATCTCTTCTTAACCACACCAATCTGGTTATCTTCACCCAGACTCTCCCATATAAGTAAATACCATTCCTATCCAATTGCCCAAGTCAAAAACCTGGAAGTCATTCTTACTGCTCCTCCCCATATTACATCCAATCAATCACCAAATTCTGCGAATTCTGCCTCTCACATCTCTCGTAAAGTTGTGTGTGTCTACACTCCTACTACCACTACATTAATCTAAAGCCACTATCTTCTGCAGCTCCAAAGGAGCTTATTAACTGTAACTACTCCTCTGTGTCATCATTCCTTCCCATCCCCAGGTCCCCCAACTAATCTCCTTCTTCCTACCAGAAAAGAGCTTTCATGAATGCTGGAACAAAAGTGGACTCTTTCTTAAAAATGATTGGTAACTGGGGATCCCTGGGTGGCTCATTGGTTTGGTGTTTGCCTTTGGCCTGGGGCATGATCCTGGAGACCCATGATCAAGTCCCACATCGGGCTCTCTGCATGGAGCCTGCTTCTCCCTCTGCCTGTGTCTCTGCCTCTCTCTCTCTGTCTCTCATGAATAAATTTTTTAAAAAAATCTTAAAACAAATGATCAGTAACTGCCCATTGTCAGTATGAAAAAAAAATATTCTTACAATAAATTTGCATAGTTTGTTTCCCAGTTGTGGTACAAGAGACACATCTTGAAGGACATCTTCCTTCTATCACTCCCATCTCGGGTCTTCTCAGATGTGGGAACCATTTTATAATAAGTGAAAACGTCAAAACAAACCAGAACCCAATTTAAACACATCAAAGGGCTTGAGGAAATATTTTTCATTTTTTATGAAGTTAATAGCACATTTTAAGATATTTTAATCACATTTTATTAAAATGTATCATTTTAAGAGCTATTTTTCTCCTGTCATGATTTTATTGCAAGTTACCTTTCTTGACTTGGCAAAGATTCCCAAAATCTAAGATATGAAAGAATCAACTAGGAAATTCCTAAAAATAAAAAAAATAAAAATAAATAAAACCTCTAGTATCCAGCTTTATGGATTCTTATTCAAGAAGTCATAGGTAGGGCCTAGGATTCAGCATTTTAATAAGCTCCCAAAGTGACTTTGATGCAAGAGGTGTGAAAATTACAGTCTAAGATAGTTTTAAGGGGACTAGTATTATTCTACTGCATCCAGATGGATTCCCACTTCCTGACGGGTCAGTGGGGTCACTGAATAAAACATGTGTTTTAAGCTTTCTATCCAACTCTTTTATGTGTGTTGTAACCAATTTTCTTAGATAAGAAATAAGTTCTTTACAAGCCTAGCTCTATTCTTATTTCTCATCCCAGGGTGGTGTTCAATCAATATTTGCTGCCCCAATAACCATGGTCTCTTCTGCATGGTCTCATACCCTTCGCTTATTCTCTTATCCTTAGGATAAGGGTAGTTTTATAAAATGTATATGATGTATATATAATGTATATATACATTATATTTATAAGTATTATAATGTAATTTATAATGTATATATATAATATATTTAATACATATAGTTTTAGTCTAGCTATGAGGTCAATATATAATATATATATTATAATATATATAATATATATAGCTTGTATAACTGTTGTACATAAATATATACATCATATATATTTTATATATAACTTGTATATATTATACATATATGTAGCTTCTATATATATATTATACTATATGTAGCTTGTATGTATATTATACATATATGTAGCTTGTGTAATATTATATTGTACATAAATATTATATATAATATAAATTTCATATATACACATATAACATACATATATAATTTATAACATATTTAATTGTCTAATTATATTCTGAACATTTTTGGAAATGTGCTTCACCTCTGTCCTATCTCTTCTTGTCAGCCATTTAATTTAGCAGCTATTTAACAAGTGCCTTCTATGCTCCCAGTTCTGTGATGGCCACAGGTAGATCTAATAATAAATAAGTCAAACTTTGTCCCAATTTCCATGGAACTTCTCATCCATTGGCAGAGGAAGCCAGGAAATAAGAGCATTGCACATCTTCTTTGATTACAGTTGTGGAAGTGCAGTGAAGAAGAAATATAGTGCACAATAATAGCACATATAGTGGGGGTCACACACACACACAAACTCACCCATACACTGTTAGGTTTGTCTTCTTCTTTAGTTTCTACAGCCCTTATAGGGAAAAAAGAATCTCTTTGACCCAAACTGGATGATATTAGATCTGGCAGTTGATCAAGAATATTATTAGCTGCCTGGGATTGTCCTGGGTCCTAGAATAACATTTAACGCTTAGGGAGAAGTTTAAGATGATGATATTTTTCTCAAATTTGATTTAAAAGAAATAATACCCAATAAAAACCACTTTTCTGTTATAAGATTCTGTAAGATGAAGAAAATATCTTGAACCTGTGCTAGGTGTGCATTCTGTTGCCTCAGCCTAGAAAAGAACATTTGTTATCTGCTGTGGAATCTAATTGTCCACACTGTACAGTAAAAATGACAACTCAGAAGGGCACATGGAGCATATGCATTGCATTAGGAGGGCACTGTGGATAGATGTGGCGTTTAGTTCCTTTTGAATATCTCAATTTTCAGGATTCATGATGAACTCTCCTGGAGTTGACCCTCCTCTGCAAATCCCCAAAGAAAAAGGGCTATTTAGGGGGTAGGTGACTTAATAATACTTGAACCTTGGCAATCGTGCAATAATAATAATTATGGTGATGTTGTTAGGGAAAATGTGACCTATCTTGCTTGAGTACTTCTTTTCATGGCCATTTTTACTTTGCTGAAGCCTCTGTTTATCCCATGCAGATGTGTCCCCTGCTGAGCAGTATGCTTCCAAGCTGAGGTTATAGAGGGCACACCAGCCACTGTGCTTATGGCCTTGTCCAGAGCAATGGCTCTTTCTTGTCAGCTGGCTGGCTGCCAGGCTCAACAAGAGGGCATGCTGATTTCCCAATATAATGCTTTGCTGGGGCTGGAATCAAAGCTGTCAGGAGTAAAGAGTTTTTTTCATCTTTCTTCTCTCCCTTCTTATATATTCAGTGGGGATTCAGCAGTGAAAACATGACCAGCAAAAGGCAGAGGCCCTGTTACTCTTTTTAAAACTCATAAAGATAAATTGCAGGTCTTAATTGTCTAAAGATGACATGCATACTGATTTAAATATTGGCTTTAGCCTGCAAATCAGTTATGATAACTTTCTCACCTGTCTGTTAAGTCTATTGTTTTCTGCTTCTGTAGAATTATGAATTTCCTATCTCAAGGACTTGTTTGGAGCACTAGAGAAATCCCTGATTTTTCTAGGAAGTGGGTTAGTAGTTTCTAGAAGTTATAAGTCAACTGTAACAGTGATACAGTCCCATGAGTTACAAAATACAAAAGCTTTTTAAAAATGAGCCAGTGGTAGTTTGTTAGTCAGAAATCTGTTGATTGGAAGTGACAACAAGCCAACTAATGTGGCCTAAACCAAAAGATTCATTTATTGGAAAGTTCAGATGTTGAAAATTCCATCAGGTATGGCTGGATCCAGGAGTCCAAATCACATAATTGATGCTTTGTTCTTCGTTTCCATAGCTTCACTCTTCTTTGTTCTCCATTGACTTAATTACTGGACATGTGGTGACCCCTGGAGGCTCAGGCTTGCACATCCTTATACCTATCAGATAGCAGCTGTAGTGTTTCTGGGCCCCAGGATTCAGTCTGATTGTACTAACATAGGTAGCATCACCAATCTCTGAGCCAATCACTGTAGTCAGGCAGGTGGAATATGTTCCTTCTCCAGGCCTGGATCCTATGACTACTCTAGAAAATGAATGTAGGTGTTAGGTTATCTGATTAATGCCATTCAAATCACATGAACAGAATTTTCAAGAGGGATCTTCCCCAAAGGAAAATGAGGTTGTCATTTTGAAAAGATAGAGAAATGGACACTGGGCAGACAAAAAAGAGTCAATGTATATTACTTGTACCATAGAACATCCAAGGACCCTTCCTTACAGAGTATCCATCCCCACTCTTGCCCTTGCCAACTAGACCTGAGCCATGATGCCCTCTTTTAGGGCCTTGAATTCAGTGTTTCATCCCACCTAAAGTTCTCCTCACTTACATTGCATCAAGCAGCTCTGAATAAGACTTTCACGTTCATGCCTCCAAATTCAGCTCTTCCCTCTCTCTCATCCATTCTGGTTGTAGTTCTCTTCATCTTTCAAGGCCCAGCCCAATTATCAGTTTGACTTTTCCCTTCCCCAAATGCCCCTTCATAGCTTCTTTCTCTGTTTTCTCACAGATCCATTATAATAGTGGTCAAGTTTTAGTATAGCTATGAGGTCAAGTTGTAGTCTAGTTAGTAGACTGTACTGGGTTCCCTAGCCAGTCTGCAAGCTCTTCAAGAGTTTGAGCTATGTCTTTTGCATGTTTATATAATTAACTGGCATAATCATATCAAAATAGCACTATAAGAGGTTTTCTTATAAAGGTAACTATTTTTAATATAACCTTAATAAGTCCACTTGTTATTGGTAAATGAGCTAAATGCTTTATATCCATTGTTTCACTTATGCCTCACAAAATTCTATAAGATAGGGATTATTTATTATTATACCACTCTATGGATGAGGAAACTAAGGCTCACAGAAGTTAAGAAACTTGCCCATGGTTATCAAGCTGATAAGTAGTAAAGCTGGAATTTGAATCTACATCTCATTGATTCCAAGCTCCGAAATGCTAACTACTATGCAAACTGTACCTTAGCCTGACACTGTGTTTCAAGTGAATAACTTCTCAGATATCAATGGATGTACCAAAGAGATGCCACTTTCCCATTCTGCCCCACCCCATCCTAACCCCACTGGCAATAAACTCTGCTTTCTGCATATGGATTTCTCCATAGCAATAGATTAAGTGTCAAGTTATTTGTTGTGCCAGTTTTCTACTCATCTTTATTCCTGACTTTGCAATTGATCCACCATAAGTACTCTGCCTTAATGGAATGAGATTTTTTTTTCTGTAATAAAAGTTCACACTAAAGTTGACAATATTTTTTTCAAAATGTATACCATTCAGAGATCATAGTTGCTCCTTCTTGTGGAAACAGGGTAGTCTGACTTGCATCCAGTAGGTGTCACTAGACTTTCTTCTCCTGGCTACAGCCATAACTGATTATGGAGTCGTCCTATAGCTATCATTGCTTTCTAAAAGCTACATCATCCTAGATGGAACAGGCCATCTCCTGCGCTCACCTTTCTCCCCTCATCTGCGCTCACCTTTCTCCCGCTCATCTTCCCCTCCTGCGCTCACCTTTCTCCCTGCTCTAGAGCATGGCCATATAGATCAAAAGCCAATACTTAATGCACAGGAGAGATGTGCACCCAGCCCCAAGTGTGGCAGTCTCCAAAGACCACCCTTGCAGGTGGCTCCTTGGTACAGCTTAGAGCTGGGTAGGGAGGAGAAGTTATAGATGCATTTTAATGCCTTAAGAGGAAAAATACCTGAGGCACAGAAAGTCTGGATTAGAGTGTTAGGTTGTGCCAGGAAATGTTTTTCTCTATATAGCTAGGGCAGCTGAATGCCTGATTAGGGGTAATAAATATCTAGCCACTCAATCAACATTTCCTAAATCTCTTCTAAGAATCCAAATGATTGTAGAAGCTAAAAAGGATACACAGGTGTATAGTCCCTATATTTCTATTTTCTAGGAATTTACTGGTTACTACCCATTGATTCAGCCAGTACTAAGTGGTACTTACTGAAGAACTGAGGATAGAGTGCTAGACTACACAAGGCATGATCCCTGCCCCAATGGAGCTTACAGCCTAGGAGAAAATACAAACATTAAACAAGTAATGACACAGTACTAGTATGTACTAGCATGATTAGTAAGGTAACGAATACTATAGGAACATATAGCAAGGAAACTGGGTGAGACAAGGCAAAGGCTTTCTAGAAGAGATTATTTTAAGGGGAGATCCAAAAGTGAGTTGGAATTAAATGGCAGAATGGAGAAGGGGGAGGAAAAAAGAAGAGAATTGTGTCAGACAGAGAAAAGAGTCTATGTGAAGGTCCAAAGGACCTATTGAATGAGGTGCCTTCAATGAACTGAAAGAAAGTCTGTAGGGCTAGTGAGCAAGGAGAAAAGTGGCGGAAGGTAGCCCTGAAAAAAAAAAATATTGATGGACAGAGCCCAGTGACACAGGGCCTTCTACACCACTTTAAGGAATTCAAAATGTATTCAACAGCAGTAGAGAGTCACTGATGGATTTTTAAGAGTGTCATAATATGATGTGTTCATTTGTTTAGTTATTCAAAATATTTATTGCATGGCTATATGTGCCAGGGTTCCCAGTGCTGGAAACCAATAAAGATAGAAATTGCAACTTCTAAAATCTAAAAAGTGATTCTGATTCAAGAAAGAAGGAAGGCAGGCAAGTCATCTCGGAATGAACAAACCCTGCCACAAAAAGCCATTGGGCATCCTGGCATGTCTCAGGATCTGTTCCAAGCCCTGGAAATCCAATAGTGAATTAGACTCAGTCATCATCATGAAGAATATTTATAGTGTGCATTTAAGATCTGTAAGAAGGCTACAGTAAGTCAGGGATAAGACAGAAAATTTACAGTCAATAGACTTGTTCTCGTAGACAGGCACTGTGAGTGTGGCATAGTCAAAGCAAATATCCAAGGCCCAGGCATTTTTTAAAAATATTTATTTATTTTAGAGAGAGAGCAGGGAGAGGGAGAGGATCCCAAGCAGACTCCCATTGAGGGCTGAGCCCATTGCAAGGCTTGATTCCACAACCTTGAGATTATGACCTGAGCCTAAAACCAGAAGTTAAATGCTTAATTACTGAACCACCCAGGAGCACCAAAGATCCAGGCATCTTAGAGTTTACATCTTATTTACAGTAATGATACTGTTTTGTGAAAACTGACTAAGCCCCACTAAAAGGAACCAGGACTCCATGGAGAGATGGCTGGTTTCAGGTCTGAGGCAGGGCATGAACAAGAATAGCCCGGGCCATCTTTTTTTTTTTGTTTAAGATTTTATTTATTTATTCATGAGAGACAGATAGAGGGAGGCAGAGACACAGGCAGAGAGAGAAGCAGGCTCCCCTTGATCCTGGAACTCTGGGATCACACCTTGAGCAGATGGCAGACACTCAACCACTGAGCTACTCAAGGGTCCCTGGGCCATCTTTTCATACCTGATAGGAAAGAAGCAATTAAAGACTAATGGAGTCATATCAAAAGGACGTAGGAACAAGCTTGAAGGGCCTCTCACTGACCACTTATGGGGCAATTTGAACATCAAACATATAAACCTCAATTGATAATGACCTCAGTAAAATTATTTTTTAAAAAATCTACAGGTTTGTCATGATAGTTAAAATACATAGCGCTTTCCCCAAAATAATACCAAAAGCCTCATTGGTCAACATTCGAAGTAATTCCACACTCTGAAAATTGACAAATAAGGGGAATTAATTAAACATTTATTCTGGACAGCTCGGGTGGCTCAGCGGTTTGGCGCCTGCCTTCCGCCCAGGGCGTGATCCTGGAGTCCTGGGATGGAGTCCCACGTCTGGCGCCCTGCATGGAGCCTGCTTCTCCCTCTGACTGTGTCTCTGCCTCTCTCTCTCTCTCTCTCTCTGTCTCTCATGAATAAATAAATAAAATCTTAACAAAACAAAGCTGTCTAAACATTTATTCTGCCTTTCCTGGGTAAACAGTATTTCAATGTCACCACAGCCCTAGTTAGGGAAAAGTATTTCTTTATAGAATTTCAGTAATAAATTTGGAAGGATTGAAGAAATGACAGAATTAAGAAATCAACATTTTGCAATTTATAATGAAATCATTAACTTAGGTACAGATTATCAATAAATGAAAACATTTTTTCTATATATGGAGGATTTTGTGAAGGAGAGATCTGATTCTTACATCTGAACCTATGGAACCAGATATTTTTGCCACCTGAGGCAAAATGAAAACCATAGCACCACTGGTGAGGTATTTGTGGAAATAAAAGATCAAACCTGAATATCACTGAGGGTTCACCCTTAGAGCTAAATGTTTGTTTATAATACATATGGAGTATGGGGAAATAAATGAAATTCCACTACGAAGAAACAAGCAGAAAAACTGAGAAGGTGAAATTTTCTAAATCATTTTTGCAGCAAGACAATAGAATAAAATAAAATAAAGTAAAATAAAATAAAATAGGCACTGCTCTAGATTAAAAGATTCTAAGAGACATAACCAAATACAATATGTAGAGCTCATCTAAATGCTGTTTTAAAAAATCAACTGTAAAAAGACATTTTTGATATAATCAGGACATATGAACCTAATGGATCATAAAAGAATTCAAAGAATTTTTGTTGCTTTTGTTAGGGGCAACAATGGCATTGCAGTTACATAATAAAATGTCTATACGATTTAGAAATGCATACTGAAGCATAAAAGGGTGAAATGGCATGAGCTCTGAAATTTGCTTTTAAATCCTTAGCCAAACGGATCCCTGAGTGGCGCAGCGGTTTGGAGCCTGCCTTTGGCCCAGGGTGCGATCCTGGAGACCCGGGATCGAATCCCACATCGGGCTCCCAGTGCATGGAGCCTGCTTCTCCCTCTGCCTATGTCTCTGCCTCTCTCTCTGTGTGTGTGTGTGTGTGTGTGACTATCATAAATAAAAAATAAAATTTAAAAAAAATAAATAAATCCTTAGCCAAAGAAGGAGAGGGTGGTATGCGAAGCTAGTGTAGCAAAATCTAGGAAACTGTTTAGCTTGGATGTAGTTGATGCGTATTCACTATACTGTTCCCTCTTCTTTTGTATATGTTTGTAATTACTCATGAGAAACTTAGTGGGCTTGTGAGACAGGTAGGCAGAGATTCTCAACACACAGGTGAAGTACTAGAGGCTCAAGTGATGGCTGGTTGGTAACCTACTTTGGCTGAGGCAGTGACTCTAGTGCTGGGAATAAACAGCCAGCACTGTGCTCGGAAATCTTGCCCATTTGCCTAAAACTAGAAATGAAAGCTGTGGTTTAATAATTGGCTCCTAGAAGGAAATGGTTTCCAACTGCTGAATAGATGAATCATTGAGCATCAGTAAGGGGGTTGTTCACTGGCTAAGAGTATACAAGGCCCTGGGTTTTGGCCTTTCTCAACCATAGACAAACCTCAGGCTTGCTAATCAGATGAAAACATATTTCTACCTGCTCTTGGGTATGCTATAAACAGCAGCTACCGTGTCTCAAGTATGAGAATATGAAATTCTTTAATGTGAGTTAAAAGAAACTTACCTCGTCGAGTAGAAGCAAATCTGTGGGCAAAAGTTTACACTTAGATGGTGTCTATAATTTTCTTTTCCTATATAATTCTGAGAGGTTGTCTCTGGATCAGCAAAGAGGTGGGAGTGCTAACACAACTGAGATATAACTAGCTCTATTTTCAGTAAAATGACACTAACTGGCATCACTGCCTACTGCATGGCAGTCACGCTGTTAGAGGCTTTCCAAAAGTTAACTCATTCAATGCGATGTAAATTTTAATTAAAAGCAGGACAGTCTGGAGAAATAATTTTAGAAAACCTCGGGCCTAAGAAAGCATTGAACGTCTGCTCTGTACTTTTCCTTCTCTGGAAACCCAGGGAGAATGCCTACAGAAACACTAGTTACTTGAGATTCTATAACCACAGATGAAACTCCCAGCCAAACACCCCTAGAGTTTGCACATTCTAGAGTAGATATAAGTAAGAAATTACTGTTTGTATCTGTTAATCAGTTATAAAGGTGTCTATGCAGAGCTTGTGAGGAAATTTGTTAAGATGTGGTTTTGTAGGCAGTGGATGTTGCCAGGAACAAAATATGTTCACAGATGGGTTTGAAGAAGTTAAAATATAATCACTGTACTATCTATACTATAAGTTCTATGAGAATCCACATTTATCTTAATTATCATCATATCACCAGCACCTAACATAGTTTCTGGCCCATTCTGTTCTGGGCCTCAACAAGTGTTGGATGGATGAGTGGATGGATGGATGGATGGATGGATGGATGGATGGATGGATGAAAATGAGTTTTCTCTCCTTAAAATGTGGTTCAAACACTTGTTTATTCCTTTGCCAACTAGACTACAGTCAGGCAAACACTAAGGTAAAATTTTGTTCTTTGAAAAATATAAATCACAGAAAGACAGAGATTCTACATGTGTTATAAATTCATTGATCTTTTTCAAATCTTGGCAATTGTAGCTAAAGCCTATGCATCGTTCTTCTCATTCATCTTCTGAATACAGTTTGTGCTACAGATTTACCCTTCTCTCAAAATTATCCCATTCCTAATCCACATGTTCACCTGCTAAACCTGGGCTTTTGATATATCTTCCAAACTTGACCTATTGTAGACTTCTACTTCTAGAATGTCCTACATGCTACTCTGCATTTATTTAATTGTTTTCTACCTAATTCTAAATTTCCTCAGATTCCCCACTGTCTATAAATAACTCAGAACTGTCCAGTCTGGCAGACTCTGTCATTAGAATCCTCTCTCCTGAAGAAATTTGTCTTCCCAGTCTGCCCCAAGAGGAGTCTCTGCTCCAGCCAAAGTGGTGCTTGGTACTTAGATCTGGTCTTGCCAGGCCGTGACTTATCAACAAACCCATGTAGAAGGAAAGGAGTAGCTATACTTAGTTCCTTTGGTTTCCCAAATGTTTAGGTATTCTGTTGAGCCAGAAATTCTGCTTGTGATGAATCACACTTATGTACAGGGTACATATACAGCTTGACAACTCAAGTTCTTTGCTAACATTTCTATGCTAATTCCAATTAACTGAAAAAGTCTGTGCATATGAGGAGAATCTGAC
Source organism: Nyctereutes procyonoides (assembly GCF_905146905.1). Lineage (NCBI taxonomy): Eukaryota > Metazoa > Chordata > Mammalia > Carnivora > Canidae > Nyctereutes > Nyctereutes procyonoides. Next base: position 15,244,287 of record NW_026575133.1, on the reverse strand, counting down.
TGCCTTAACCTCCTTGTTTCCTACACTTCCTCCCTATATCTGTGAGCTCAGCTGCCATCACAAAATACCATAGACTTGTGATTTACACAACAGAATTTTATTTTCTTACAGGAGGCAGGAATTCTGAGATCAGATGCCAGCATGGTCAAGTTCTAATGAGAGCTTCCTACCTTGTAGATGGCTGCCTTGTTGCTATGTCTTCACATGGCAGACAGAGTTCTAGTGTCTCTCTCACTTATAAAGACACTAGCCCTATTGAATTAAGGCACTACCTTTATGACTTCATTTAATCTTAATTATCTCCTAAAGGCCCTATCTCCAAATAGAGTTACACTAAGGGTTAGAATCATCAACCTATGAACATAACTCAGCCTTAACACCTCCCTGTCACTTATACCACGCATCATTCTAGTTGCATGTATGTCATTTTTGAGCTGAAGCTTAAGTTACAAAAAGCCTTATGCATTATAGTAATTAATCTAAAATCAGAAAACTCAATATTGAAAACTTCTGATGAGTTTAGTTTTCCAGACAGCCTTTTATTTTGGTTCACAAGGACTCAGAGAGATTTGACACTTCCACAATTCAGTGTAACAGTTGAGTCCAGTATTTAGAGAACCTCCTGTAACATCAGGCTTGGGTTCAAGTCATAACACTTAGAAAGGTGTGACCTTGAATAAATTATTCAGTGTCTTTGAAATTGGATTTTCTTATCTGAAAATGGGAATAATGCCTTCCACCTGGAACACTCTAGGACTCAAAGACTCTATTTCCTCCTTGAAACATCTCCCTTGGAACTGAGTGGTGGGTGGAACATGGGCTCCAGTTGTCACATGGCCCATTTCCCCCAGAGCACTGTCTATATCCACCAAAGTGAACAGACTTTCAGACCCCTCTACTCTCTCTTGGTCCTCTTTCTGATGTTCTGACTCACTGTGTTGACTAAACAGGCTGACACAACTCAGTGCTTCCCTAGGACTGCATGTCCTAGTGGAAGGCATCCAGGTACCTTTGCTCACTAAGGCTACAAGCTCCCCATTCAGTCTTTTTACCAGAAGAGATTTAATATAAAGTATAATGTATATTGTTTATACTTTCATTGATGCATACATTTATTCTAAGACGATGTTCCCTTTGGTTAACTGTCAAAAACCATGATTATTACAGGAGGTTATTTTTTACTGTAACTGCTTAAAGGTACATAAAAGCAACTCTCTTTAATTATCTTCAAATTCAGAAAAGAATTCTACCTATACCTTTAAAAGAAGCTGAAAGAAATGAGTGCCTTTATTTATCTCTACCAGGCTTTGAGTGGGCTCTTTAAAAATTGTGTTGGTTCATGCTCAGAACCAGTAAAGCAATATGAAGAAAAAAAATGGAACAAAATGGTTCCTCATGGGTTTCCTATTTCTCTCTCCACTGTTATTTTTTTTTAAGAACATGCAATGCAGTTATGCCTCTGGATGGACTCCCTTTGTTCAACATTATTGCCTTTGCCACCTGCCTTGAAATGGTCCTTCAAGGGTTTTGATAAATCAGTTGCAAAGGTGTCTGGTTTCATTGTAACATCTGTAAATGCCTTTTCTGAAAGGCTCTTTTTATGCTACCTAGAGAAATTCACCTCAGTGAGTCTTTGGAGAACCCTAAAATCATCTCTAATATATCAGAAAGGGAAAGGGTATTATTTTTCTCTCCTATCTTTACTTTGGAAAAGCTCTGAGGGCATTTCAGAGGAAGGAAAGCAAGTAATGAAAGGAAAATGATCATTTTGAGAGACTCCTCTGCAACTGCCTTTTTTTTTTTTTTTTGGATACTATGATGCTAAGAAGTTTAAATATGACCTTTGAGACCTATCCCAGTATTCTTCACTAGTCATTCACCGCCCCCCCCCCATTGAGGTGTTTCCTTTTTTTACCCCAGCCAGGTAAATGAGGAGATGCTACAGGGACTTAGAGACACTGACCTCCCCCTCCCAACCCTACCAACTGAAATAGGCATTTGTCCTTTGTGGCTCACCTTTAGAACCACAGGACAAGGTTTCAGAAAAGATGGCCACTGGCAAGGTTGGAGGGGTTCATAGGCATAAAGCTATATCTGTGCCCACCAGATCATCCAAAACAACCTACAGATCATTAGTGTGCAATAGAGATCCATACAACTTTAACCAGGTGACTAGATTAAACTAAATTATTTAGATATTCAGAAATCAACCAAATGTAGGCTGGTCTGTGATTTTCCAATTGATGAGTTCGTGAGGGTAAAGACTATCCAAATAAGTGGGGATAGAATTTTCCCCTGAAGGAAACAGAGATCAATTGTACTAAGATAGTAATTTGGGGCCAAGGAATTAGGCAATTCATTGGACTGGAGGTAGGAGAGACTTGCTTCTTTCTCAGTCCTGAATTCTGAGGTGAGAGAAAGTTTGAGAAAGTTTGTCCACATAGACACAACCAAACAGCAAGAGGTACCAACCTCCAAACTCCACTCTGAGGGAGCAACAGCAGCAGTAGGACCTCTTGTCTTCAGGCTCACTCTTGCTTCTGAGCTCCAGCCAAAAAAAAAAAAAAAAACTAGGTCTGATGGTATAGAGGAGGGTTTCTCGGTTTCTCTCTCTGGACTTCAGCAAGAGCCAGTTCTAGATACAGCCTGGAGACTCTGTCTAGACACAACATCTTCTGACCAAGGCACCTGAGTGTACTTAAGGTCCATGATGTCAATTCTGTGTTAAGTTTGAATTGCAACAGTTGATTGCCGAGAGCTACAAATTCTGATGCCTAGAGCTCTGCCATGTTGTGCCCTTAATGCGCACACTGAGGGAAAGAGTAACCAGCATTTGGAGAACTTGGAACTCAACCATTTTGGATATTGATCTTGAAGGGGACAACTGAGTCCCATTTTTTCCAACTAGTGACTAAGATATTCTCCTCCCCCTCTTCTTCCTCCATCTCATCCTATTTTTCCCCTTGAAAATTATTATCAATAATACAAATACTGTTTATTGGCTAAAATCTATTCACTGGTATACTAACAAGGTTTCTAATTCAGTACATCTAAAACTGAACCCATCATCTTCCTCCTTTGGCCAGCTTCTTGCTTAAATTATCTTTCTGTGCCACCACTCATTCTCCCATTCATCAAAACTCAAAATTTCATTATCCCTTTGGATTTCTCCCCTGGTTCCATGCTCACAAACTTCTTATATCTTCTGCTTGGTTCCATGGTCGCAAACTTGGTCTATCTTCTGCCTTTAAAACATCTCACCCCTATGCCTTCTTCTCTACCAGGATAGCTTCTCTTCTTCAAAGGATTTTTTTTTTTACCTTCCTTGCTGCCAGAAGGTCGTAGAGCACCATTTTTGGTTTCCCTGCCATCCGTCTATTCCAGCTCCAATAAACCCGGTGCACCTGAGATCCCTGGGTGGCGCAGTGGTTTAGCGCCTGCCTTTGGCTAAGGGCGCGGTCCGAGATCGAATCCCACATCGGGCTACCGGTGCATGGAGCCTGCTTCTGTCTCTGCCTCTCTCTCTCTGTCTGTCTCTGTGTGTGTGTGTGTGTGTGTGTGTGACTATCGTAAATAAATAAAAATTAAAAAAAAAAACCCATGCACTTGCCACACAAGTAATTCCCTTATATTATGATTTTGAATATATTCAAAATCCTCTATAACTCACTTTTACTTATGATGTTGAATCTAAACATAGTTGATTCTTGTTATACTGTAGTCACTGTAGTTATACTTTACAAAAATCACTCTGGACACTGAATTAGCAAACACTGAACCATTATTGCTCCCGGGTTCCTGAGAGCTTCTGATCATATACTTTTATCAAACCATCTATACATAACCTCCTTTATATGTCAAAAAGACTCCTATTTAATACATATTGTTGATTCATGAACATTGAACTCATAACCAAAGCACTATAATTCATATATTTTCTCTCTAAGACACATCACAACCTTCTCCCACTTAGGGAAACAAGACAGCACTTTAGCACTAAGCTTGCAGGCCATTCAACATCAATGCAAAATATCTGGAACTAAATGATTGTAAAAAGAACACCTGTTTACAGTCTGAGAGCTAAAAATAAAAAGACCTTTTTTAACCTCAGCTGAGAATGAGTGTTAGGTGGCTCAAGTTTTTTGCTACTCTGCGCATCTCCAAGAATGACCATGAAAGGGCCATGAATATTGGCTTGGGGGTTACAAATAAATTTTAGTGAATAAATAAACTTCAAATATGGAATCCATGAATAACAAGGATTAACTATGCCGCCTCATGTTGGATTTCAAAGCCTGCAATAACAAGGCCACTTCCTCTCTCTCTCTGGTATTATACTCCATTGTGTGTCCCTATATTCCACTCCTGCTGGATACTCAATCTTTCTGAATTTACTTCCTATTTTCTTGCCTTTTCTTTCTTCATGCCACTCCTTATCAGTTTCACCAATTAATAATTCTTTGGTTGCATGTAACAGAAATTAATGAGAATTAACTAAAGAAACACAACAGGTATTAACTAGAAGGGTGGCTCACAGACTCAAAAGAAAAACTGGGCAATCAAGAACCAGGAAGGCTATGTGCCAAGGAAGCAAAGAGAGCTCATGGACCTTCTGGGAGTCTATCTTCTGCATGACTCTACTCCAGCTAATTCCATTGCACTCCCCATCTTATGCCTCCAAGTTTCTCATTCTTAGGAGAGACAACCTGATTGGCCTATCTGAATAAGTTGTCTCTTACCCTCATTGTGTCTCAATCCCACTAGCTAAATAGCGAAAGTAAGGTAGAATGATAATGGAGCTATCTGGCTCATTTTCCCCCCACTTTGGATAGTGTGGCAGAGTCCTTTGCCAGTGTAAGACTGGGATTGGGGCTGCCCGGATAAAGACAATAATCATTGCATCTGTTTTTTTTTCCCTTATATTCATAGTCTAGAATTCTACTTGTCCTTCAATTTCCATCTAAATATTACCTCCTTCTGTAGGAGATCATATTCATATTCAGCCCAATTGTATAGCTATATGTAAACTGTTCTTATCATTCACTTATTTATTCATCAAAGATGTATTAAGTACCTACTGCATATAGAGATTGTACTAACCCTCCCTTGCTCTGGACTTCCGGAGGGCAGGGAGTATAGCTGTTCATCTTGAAACACCAGTAGGGACTAATAATGGCCCAGTGGATTCCACATGGAAATTGCCCATATTCAAGCAGATTGAGTTTATTTGAGAATGAGTCCTTTCGGGTTGCCTGGGTGGCTCCATCTGCCTTCATCTCAGGTCAGGATCAAGCCCCACATCAGCTTCCCTGCTCAGCAGGGGGCCTGCTTCTCCCTCTCCTCCTCCCCTAGCTTGTGCTTTCTCTCTCTGTGTGTCAAATAAAAAATAAAATCTTAAAAAAAAAAAGTGAGTTCTTTTGTGAGAGTCATGTATTTTGGTGTAGTTGACTTTCTGGTCAACATGATAACCAATGCTCTATATAATTCATTTATGTCTTATAATTTACCCCAGAGTGACCCAGCTAGAAGGATGATACATTATATAGCAGAATAAAAATTTACAAACACACACACACCACACATATTTTTAATGATTCCAAAGGAAAAATTCTCAGAGACCTTCATCAAAACATAGCACCGGGGATCCTTGGGTGGCTCAGCAGTTTAGCACCTGCCTTTGGCCCAGGGCATGATCCTGGAGTCCCGGGATTGAGTCCCACATCAGACTCTCTGCATGGAGCCTGCTTCTCCCTCTACCTGTGTCTCTGCCTCTCTCTCTCTCTCTCTCTCTCTCATGAATAAATAAATAAAATATTTTTTAAAAACATGGCACCAAAAGAGATTACAGAATTTTCTTCTCCAGTTGTGTTAAGATCCATTCGTTAATTCAGCAAATAGCTTATCTGTTTGTCAAGAGTTAGCACAGTAGTAGTGGGGCAAGTGTATGAAACAGGTAGAGACACACATCTTTATATCCGATTATAATATGAAAAATAAATTAATATTTAATTAATTTTAATTTTTAATAGTAAATAATTCTAATGACAAGAAGAAATAGGCATAGCCTAGCCTTTGAGTTTATGAAGACACAAAAACAAACAAATTAGAGCACAATGGATAAGAAGTTATAAAGATGCAAGACTATAGAAATACTATGTAGATTTGACTTAAGTCACTATAATAGAACTTGTAAAGTCCAGCAGACATTCCCAGGCAATGATATATTCCCCAATAGGATGCCATGTATCCCTTTATATCTGCCCACACTCTGTATTCTTTATGGGCCAGAGGATCAAAATCTGGACTCACAACAAATAATTTGTACACGTTCTTGAGAATATTCAAACCCTTTTCCAAGAAAAAAGATACACTCTTTGTCCAGCAAGCCTGTGGTGAAGTGGGACATGCTCTGAATGAGACAGCACATCCTCATCTTAACCTTTCACTTCAGCAGACCAGCTCAGCCTCTTTCATGACTGGCTATTCAGAGTACATTTTGGCTGATAGTCTTGAGTGTCTGCATTCCTGAGATCTGTACTTTCCCAAATTGACTACCACTCAATTCCTATCAAAGACTTGCTTAAAACAGCTGTAATTTGCAAGAAAGTGTCTAAAGGACATGTTGAGAAATCCCTTCTTTCTTCAAGGTTCTTTAAGTGACGTTCATCTCATACAGCAAAGTACCCAGACCACAATACCTCAACTTCTTACAAAAATGTATTTGTGGATTTTTACCACTCTCAACTTTTACATACAACTGCCCCCCCACCAAAAAAATTTACTTTTAATAACATTTCTGTCTTCTTCTTTTTTTTAAAGATTTTATTTATTTATTCATTAGAGACACACAGAGAGAAGCAGAGACACAGTCAGAGGGAGAAGCAGGCTCCGTGCAAGGAGCCTAATGTGGGACTCAATCCCAGGACTGTTGGATCACACCCTGAGCCAAAGGCAGACATTCAACCACTGAACCACCCAGGTGTCCCTGCTGTCTTCTTTCCTTCAAATTTTTTCTTGAACGTGGTGTCCACTAGAAACTCTGTGTCCTTTAAAGAAACATCTACAGGATAAATTCCTCTTTCGCTAGAATTCAAAGACAACGTTTGTCTCTGTAGGATGAATTTGATATTTTCTTGTTATCAGATAATAAACATGCAAACTACCATTTCCCTTCTTGTCCCTTTTTTGTTCCAGAAAATCCAAGAGCTTAAATCAGTCATTGAGGTCATCTATTGTAAAGTCATTCCATTTCGAGGGTTAAAAAGATTTATACCCTATTTTCCCTCCCTTTCTTGCTCTATGTTGTATATTGCTTAATTTTTGAAGCTGTTTCAAACACTTTTGTAATAGGTGGGAGATAAACTTTAAACCAATGCAGATCTAATTTGTGATCCTACCTCCATTAATTCAAACTCTTGTCAAGATCCAAAATCAGGAGTAATATCTCCTGAGTACTTGTTCCAATGCTACTCAGCACTGGGAAAGGAGGGGAAAGTAATCTGTGTTTTACTTTCTCAGAGATGCAACCAGTAAGAACATTTGTCTGAGCATCAATAACAATTAGATCTTAATTGTAAGGATATGTTCCAAGTAACATTCTGTTCCCAGAGGAGCAGGTTTGAGTAATTTGAACATCAGATTAAATTTGTCCTTTGCCGTCAAAGTCGTGCTAAAGTGGGTACTAACCAAGCTCAAAGTGATGAGGTAGAGGTATAGATCCTGAACTTGCATAAAATCTTTGGACATTCTTCTTGGCTGATTAAAACCAGACCTATGAAAGAGGAACATTATGTGTTTACTGTTATATTGTTATTGCATGTAATTGTTTATGTGGTCCATATTTATACAATGATAATTTAATGAATAAGGTTAGTCAGTTCTTGTAACTCTGATATGATTTCCAAGCCTTTGCTAGCCTCTCTCTGCACTGAGAATAAAACCTGAACTCCCTATATAGCCTATAAGCCTGGCATGGCCTCATCCCTACCTCGCTCTCCAGCCTTCTTTCCAATACCTTCTGACTCACTCTGCTCCATCTATACTTCAGTCCTTTCTGTTCCTTTAACTTCATACCTGCCATCACAAACTCTTATGTGCTTGCTGTTCCCTATACCTTCCCTTCCCCCCATGTCTGGTTCTTTTAATCTCAGCTAAAACAAGATGATGTCTTCTGAGAAGATGCCCAATCACTGTCTATCACAACACTTTCCTATTTCCTTTCCAGCACTTGTCAGATCTTCTCTTTATTGTCTACTACACTAGATAATAAGCTTCATGAAGCTAGTGCCTTACACACAGTCATATCTTTGTGCAAAGCTAAGAGCTTTGTTCCTTTTCTTAGATTATTTTGTGCAACAATACAATTGGAACTTCCCAATTCTCAATTGGCAGAACAATCCATAATCAAAAAAGATAGCATATTAGAACTAGAACATCCCTTAGAAGTAATCTAGTCCTTAATTTTATTGAAAACAGAATTTAGGATAAAGTGAAGTAGCTTACCCAAGGCACATGATCGTAAGACTAGACCAGGGCTCTAGTCCAGGGCTCTAATTACCTTTCAATAAATGCTCTATTTCTCACTGCCTTTCACCATTGGTCTTCCAATGGGTAAATCAAGGGGACAAATCAGTTACAGTGAATGATTTGTCCAAATATACCCAGGACTTTCCTGGTTTTATCACTGAAAGTCCCATGTCCTATGAACCCACTCAGGCCTGGACAAATTAGATGTTGGTCACCCTAAACAGGCCAGTATCTATGTTGTGTTATCATCTCCAGTGTACATGTTGATACATCTTCCTTTCTCCCAGTATGTGTGTTACTACAGGTAATAAAGAGCATGAGCAGTACATGCCCAGATCAACTAAGATGGATATTTCCTCAAAATCTATCACTAGTAAATGATCATCAACAGAAAATCAACAAGCCCAATGTCAGCAGACAGGCTTTGAATTCAGAAATATTCGCTTTTTTATCAAGAATCTAGGGCCCTATAAAACATTCTATTGGAACAATTATGTCTTAGGCTACTCAGGCTGCAGTAACAAAATGCTATGGGCTGAGTGTTTTAAACAACATAAATTTATTTTCTGACAATTTTGGAGGCTGGAAGTCCAAGATCAAGGAGGGTGCCAACATGTTTGGATTCTGGTGAGGACTCTCTTCCTGGCATAGTCCCCCACATCCCCTCTCCTTCCAGTTCTCCAGGGAAGAGCATATTTGTAGAGTTTACTCATGATTTACAGTGATTGAGTGAGTCACCAGAAGAAGTGAAACAGCTAATCCCAGGCAGATCCCAAATTTCTGCTCAGACCCTGGAAGGACCTCTGGGCAATGCCAACCACAGAATATCAATTTACTTCTTAAAATTATCTTGCCCAGGGATCCCTGGGTGGTGCAGCGGTTTGACGCCTGCCTTTGGCCCAGGGCGCGATCCTGGAGACCCGGGATCGAATCCCACTTCAGGCTCCCGGTGCATGGAGCCTGCTTCTCTCTCTGCCTGTGTCTCTGCCTCTTTCTCTCTCTCTCTCTCTCTCTCTCTCTCTCTGTGACTATAATAAATAAAATAAAATAAAATTATTTTGCCCAAAAGCAATCACACAGTGGTTCTCAGGCTCTCCAAACTGGAATGGGTTGAGTACTTCTGGCTTATTTGGACTTTATTCTTAGCTTCTTCAAAATATACAGTACACTCATAATTATTCTGACACAGAATTCTTGTATCCAGGTAAGTCAAATATTTTAAAATTAAGGAAATACACCCCAATTAGATCATTTTAATGATTTTTTTCTTTGCAATGGTCTGGAGATAGAAACATGTCCAAAATATAGCTTGCTGGCCTGCTATTATCTATGGTATTAAATCTTTTCTAAAAACCACAGCTGTAAAGAACAACAACAAAAATCCTTAACCATGACATCAGCCAGCAAACATAGTAAATTTGAAAACTCATAAAATTTTATCTTTAGTGCCATTAATCTCCTCCCCCCACCATACAACTTTTCAGAATCCCTTCTCTCTTTTTTAAGATTTTATTTATTTATTCATGAGAGAGACACAGAGAGAGGCAGAGACACAGGCAGAGGGAGAAGCAGGCTTCTGGCAGGAACGCCGATGCAGGACTCGATCCCAGACCCTGGGATCACTCCCTGAACCAAAGGCAGATGCTCAATTGCTGAGCCACCCAAGTGTCTCAGAATCCCTTCTTTTATGAACATCTAGTGCTATTGTCTTTTTTCCCCACTATTTTCAAGAAAATTGCCTGTATCTGCATATGAATTTAAATCCCTGCTCTTTCTCCCCCCCCCCTCCGATAAGTATGTATTTAAACCTCATCTCTGTCTATGAAAATGATCTAATTGCTTGGTAAATAATTTCAGAGACTAGGTAGTTCATAGTAGGTGACCTGCTCATACTATCTTTGAAAATAGCACTAAATATTGACTCTTTTTGAAAATACACTGGTGCCTTGTATAGGGCTTCCAGGACTGCCATAACAAAATACCACAAACCAGGTTGCTTAAACAACACAAATTTATTTTCTCACAGTTCTTAAGTTGAAAGTCCAAGACCAAAGTGTGAGCAGGCTTGTTTCTCCTGAGGCTTTCTTTCTTGGCTTGCAAGTGTCTGCCTTCTTACTGCATCCTCGCATGTTTTTTTCTCTGTATACGGGCATCCCTGGTGTCTCCTGCTCTTCTTATAAGAATACCAGTTACACTGGATTAGGGCTCCACCATTATGACCTCATTTAACCTTAATTATCTACTTAAAGGCCCTACCTCCAAGTATATTGGAGGTTAGGGCTTTAATATATGAATTACTAGAGATTAACAAAAGTAAAGAGAAGAAAATCACAACAGATAAAGATTCATAGGGTGCCTGGGTGGCTCAGTCAGTTAAGTATCCAACTCTTGATTTCACCTCAGGTCATGATCTCAGGGTTGTGAGATAGAGCCCTACATCAGGCTCCTTGCTCAGCAGAAGATTCTGCTTCTCTCCCTCTCCCCCTGCCCATCCCCTTGCTTGCTCTCTCTGTCTCTCTTTCAGTAAATGAATAAATCTAAAAAAAGATAAGATTCACAAAATAGAGAAGAGAATCAAAGCATACAACTATGGAAAGGCATCAGTTCACAAAGGAAGACAGCAAGAGAGAATGAAAATAATAAGGGAACTACAAAACCAGAAAATAGCTTATAAGATAGAATTAGTAAATTCTTAGCTAAAAATAATTACTTTAAATATAACTGAATTAAATTTTTCAATCAAAAGATATGGAGTAGATGGACAGATTAAAGAAGCATGGCCCAACTATATAATGCCCATAAGAGACTCATTTTAGCATTAATAACACATAAGGCTTATGTGAATTGATGAAAAAAAGGTATTCCATGCAAGTTGAAAGCAAAAGAACAGTGGTAACAATATTTAAATCAGACAAAACAGATTTTATGTCAAATATTATAATAAGAGAAAAAGAGAAAAAGAGAGAAAAAAGGAAAAAAAATAAGAGAAAAAGAAAGTCATTGTATCATTATGATATCATTATATCATGACTTTCTTTTGGGGGTCAATGCCTCAAGAGGATATAATAATCATAAATATATATGCACCCATTGTTGGAGCATCTAAATATATTAAGCAAATGCTAACAGATCTGATGGGAGAAATATACAAAAGTAAAAAAAAAATAGTAAGGGACCCAGATACCCCACTTTCAATAATGAATTGATCATCCGCACAGAAAATTAACAAGGAAATGTTAGACTTGAATCATACTTTAGACCAAAAGGACTTAACAGACATATACAGAATATTCCATCCAACAATAGCAGAATACACCTTCTTCTAAGTGTACACAGAATATTCTCCAGGATAGACCACAAAACAAGTTTTAGCAAATTTAAGGTAAAAATCATACCAAGTATCTTTTTAAACCACAATAATATGGAACTAGAAATCAATAATAGGAGTAAAGCTAGAAAATTCACAAATATGTGGAAATTAAACAACACACTCCTGAGCTACCAATAGGTCAAAGTAGAAACCCAAAGAGAAATAAAAAAAATATCCTGAAACAAATCAATGGACACACAAGATGCTGAATTCTATGAGATGCTCCAAAAACAATTCTAAAAGAGAATTTTATAGCAATAAATTCATACACTGAGAAAAAAAAAGATCTCAAATGAACAACCTAATTCAAAGACCTAGAAAAAGAACAAACTAAATGCAATTAGCAAAAGAAAGGAAATAACAAAGATCAGAGCAGAAAATAAATGAAATACCAGAATTAAAATAGAAAAGGTCAACTAAATCATGAACCGATCTCTTAAAGATAAACAAAATTGAGAAATATTTAGCTAGACTAAGAAAAGAAATAGGAAAGACTCCAATAAATAAAACCAAAATCAGAGGAAGAGACATCACAACTGATACCACAGAAATACAAAGAATCCTAAGAGACTACTATGAATAATTACACACCAAAAACAAAACAAAACACCTTGGATCAACTAGAAAAAAATGCGTGAATTCCTAAAAACTACAACTTACCAAGACTGAATCAAGAAAATTTGAACAGACCAATAATGAGTAAAGAGATTGAATCAGTAATCAAAAACCTCCCAAAAAAGAAGGGCTCAGGACCAGATCGTTTCACTCATGAATTTTACCAAACTTAAAAAAAAATTAATCCCAATCTTTCTTAAACTCTCAAAAAATTGAAGAGGAGGGAGTATTCTTAAACTTGTTTTATAAAGGCAGCACTACCATATACTAAAACTACTCAAGGACACAATAAGAAAAGAAAATTAAAAAAAAGAAAATTATAGGCCAATATTCCTGATGAACATATATTCATATTTCCTATGGAACTGAAAAAACTGTTCTCCAACACTATGTGAAAGAGATATAGTTACTCTCCATTCTCTCCAATACTTAGTATTGTCAATCCTTCTAATTTTAATCATTCTTAAGTATGTGTAGTATGTCTCTTTGTATTAGGAGGACAAAACTTTTTTTTTCCAGAGGCCTCCTGGAGGTCTTAATGTATTGGCCATGGCCAGATCTCATGCCCATGTCTCAGCTACAAGGCTGTGTCTCATGTCTATGCCTTAGCAAGGTGTGGCATTTTTAGCCTCGAGTAGAAGATGATTCTCCAGCAAAAAGAAGGGAAATGGAATGGTGTTATTTGGACAACTGACAGTGCTTCCCCAGTGTCCCAAGTTTCACTGTTTGAGATCTACTGCAAGCTGCTGAATGCAGTGATAAGGACTTGATAACTGAGTTCTTTTAAAAGAAGATAAAAACGCAAAGCAGACTCAAGTTTTGAGCTTGGGTTATTAGATACAATTGGCATTGGTGGGAAAGGTGTGGAGCCAGATTTGGTTCACCCTGTATTTGCAGAATCAGACTCTGTTGACCCACAGCCCTTTCAGTGGTTTCTGGGATTTTGAAGTACAGTTCAGTCTTTCTGGGTCTTCTAAGAACTTTACAAGTTGTCTGGAAGGAACAAATCACCCCTACTCTGAGGAAATTAGAGTGAGTGGATCAGAACTGGTTGTCATCATATCATTAGCTCAAGTATGAAATATAGCAAGAATCCATGTCCCACCACATGCCTTTGAATCCTGATGAACTAGCTAGGTTTCTTTCCTATCAAGAGAGCCTACTTAAAGCACTGACATTTGGATGGAAATCCTTGGAAAAGTTGGTAGTGTGTTCCCCAAGTTTTAGGGCAAGTATTTGCAGAGAAAGACTATCTACCTTGCTAGTATATTTCAAGTTAATCATCCCTCCTCTTAGGGTGTTTCCAACGACAGTGACAATACAATGGTAAAAAGCCATTGTTACAGTCCATGTCGCAACATTAAAAATATGAGCATGCTAGGAAATGATCTCTAATAACCAGAGTTTGATCTCCATTTTTATTTATGCAGACACAAAGGACTATTTGGGTTAGTAATTATATTTTTGGCATTTCCTGGGGTTTCAAATTACTTACTGGAAACAGGCTGCTGAATTCAAATACTGGATTCTAAACTTCTTATTAATCTATAAGCCATTGCTCAACAAAGATAATGGAAATGCGGCACCAGTAAGTCACAACTTGGAATGGAAAGTAGATTATTGGAATTCAGAGTGGATTTTTAGGATTTTGGTAACAGCTTCTTACAAAAACTTTAGTGGACTTACCATGTGACTGAGACAGACTTGGAAATTTTAATTTTTTTTCTTTTTCAGTTCTGCTATTATGGAGTTGTTTGTTTCTAGGGAAAATCTAGCATTTTTTCAAGTCTTGCCAAGGATATGTCTGTATTATTCAATTTACCACCGTGTGCTTCAGTTTTCAAATTCCATTATGCATACTACCATGTATAGCTCTGTGTGCAAGTGTGTGGGTGCATGTGTGTACAGAGAAAGAAAGAGAGTGTTTCAAAATTGCCTCAAGAAAATACTCAATATCCAGCCAGTAATAGCCTATGAAAGCCAATTTCTTAATAGGGAAAGAGATAATTATGAGCATAAACACAGCACTTTTGGGACTCCTTCTCTCAGATTCCCTGGAGAACATATGTTCTCAGAGCCTGGAGGGAGATTTCTACCACCCCCACTCAGCATGCCCTCTGCATAACAGGCTGACTCTGAGATAAGGGAGAGAATCAATCTTCAAACAACCCTTTCTCTACCTTCCACTTATGATAATGGCAAGTTGGATGCATTACTGTCCTATCTTAAAATCTACTCTTAAGTTTGTGTGTATATGTGGGGTGTGTGTGTGAGAGAGAGAGAGACTATCTTCTACACAAAAACAGAAAAAAAGGCATAATTCTCTTTTCCTCCCAATACAACCGGCTTCATGTCCAGGTCAGAAGACAGAAAGCTTATTAACCAAGGCTCAACTCTATGCAAATATTAGCCTTGTTACATTTTTATCTTTGTCCTTTCTCTTTCCCCTTTCCCAGTGTTCTGATCATACATTCAGCTTCACTGCTCTCCCTCCCCTCCTCCATCACTAATGCCTGCAAGGGGATCTGATCGAGTATCAATTCCCATCATAAGTCTATCTGGTTGACTTGAAGCGATGATTCTCCACCTTTTCCCACACAACACATGTGATGGATGCCACTCACATGTCAGACACACTGCTGAGGATGTAAAGGGTGAAAATTCCACTCTTTTCTCTTATAAGCATAGGAAAAAAGCTAAGTGCAGGTGAGTAAGAGAAAGCTATTGCAGGGATAATGTTAAATCTGCTTTAATTTACAGAGTGACATAATTTGCAAGTTTCATTACTTTAAACGCAATTAATGACAAATTACTTCTGTCCCATCTTACCAGTGTGACTCTTAATGGTGGCTTTCCTTTTCAGATCCTTTCTCCATTTTTCCTATCCTTTTTGGGCCCTGAGAGGGTATCTTTATGACCTGCTTTACCTCTGTTTTTTTATCTTCTAGCCAGTTGAGACAGCAACAGAAATTTGGAAGGCAGGAGGAAAGAGAACTTAGTGTATTTGTTCTCATATCTTTCTCTGCTGGCCATGGAACCTCTTCCAAAGGTCACTTGACTCCTGGCAGGCAGCCTTCTTCCATGTCTGCAACCTGTGTTATAGCTACAGCTCTCTCTGGTGTCCAGGAATAATTCCCTCCCCGACTCCCCCAGGGATGAGGGAAGAGGGGAGATAGAGGCCTCCCTGTTATTAACCCTGGGGTACTTAACCAACCCTTGCTGGTTCCTCTTAACTTTGTTTGCACCTTTGTAATAGTCCACAATTGAGTGTGCCACTGTGTTTTCTCTTGCCTGCCGGGACCCTGATTAATTTTACAGTTGGGAACCAATACCTCTCCCAAGAGTTCTGATGCTTAATAGGATGTTGTTCTTGTTGATATCATGAAGACTGAAAACCCTTGAAATCTAAAAGGAATCTCTCTCAAATGGTGAATGTGGATTCTGGCAACTGAGAGTTGAGTTATTTGAGTACAAGATATCCATTCTAAATTAATGCTGCCTCAATGGCTTTTTTCTCCCTGAACTACTAGGGCACATCTTTCTTTCCATGCTTTTTCTCTTTACCAGGGTAGTGTCCTTCAATCAATATTTTAAGGATGGCCAAGAATCCATAAAGCCTTTTGTGACCCATGTTTTCCATTCTTAATCCAAGAGTTTACAACAATCTCCCAGAAACACACACACACACATACACCTTTTAACAATTATAATTTTCATACTCTAAACATGAATTCTTACTATTTATCAGATCTCAGACAATGGTTTGGTTCATGGTCTGATATTGAGTCTTGTATAAACTGACATTAGAGTAAAGAAGTTAAAAGCATGCCATTTGTCTTCAGAGCCAGATGGGCTGGGTTGGAGGCTTAGATCTTCCATTAGCCCTCCGTATGTGTATATGTTATATAACTTTTCTATATGTCAGCTTCCTGAAAGGAGAAAGATATAACAATACTTTCACATGATCATTGTGAAAATCAAATGGGATATTTGTCCTGTTTTTAAGCATTGTGCCTGATGCATAATCTACGCTAAGTAAATATTAGCTAAAACAAAAATATAAAGAACAGATTGTGGTGTTTCCATTAAGCTCCTTGAAGGTAACAGCCTGACTTCACATCTTTGTGTTCTCCTCAATAGATTTTCAATACATACTGTGGATGGATAGGTGATGGATGATGGATGGCGTCAAGGAGATCAGCCTCAAATAAAAACTTATTGAGGCTACTTTAGATTTTACTTGGCAGAGACGACATTTTTTTTTTTGGATCATTTTCTAACTCTTTTTTTAATTTTTTTTTTATTTATTTATGATAGTCACAGAGAGAGAGAGAGGCAGAGACATAGGCAGAGGAAGAAGCAGGCTCCATGCCCTGGGAGCCTGACGTGGGATTCGATCCCGGGTCTCCAGGATCGCGCCCTGGGCCAAAGGCAGGCGCTAAACCGCTGCGCCACCCAGGGATCCCCAGAGACGACATTTTAAGAATTTCCAACCAGTCCTTTGAGCCCTGGATGTGCTTTTTCTTTCTGCTTTGTTCACTTGAGTCATAGGTGCACACTCTTGCATTTACAGGTTGTCTTTTCACTTTTCTTTCAAATTCCCTTCTCCATATTTTGCCGTCCTCATTCCAGCTTTTTGGAAGCTTCAAACAGGTATTTATCTCCTTTGAGGACTATTTTCATGTTTCTTTAAAAGCAAAGGGTGCAGTTCCTGCCAAAGCTAACAGTAAAGGATAGAAGAGATCATTAGTTGACTAAATATTTCCAAAACAAAAGTTGGGAAATTTCACCCCAAGGGTATTGGTATTTCCAGCCATTCTCTATGGATCAACAATTAGACCAAGTTCATCTATCAATTATGAAACAGCCCAGAAAGAATTTGGACTTTAATCTTTGCCAAGCAGCAAAACGAACTGAAAAGTATGGAAAAATACCGCACAAATGCCCAAGTTAATTTACTTCTATGTCTGTTACTGTTTTTTCTCTTAACTAGTCAGAAGTTACTAAATCCAAGTCATTATTTCTTTTACCACCCACTATGTGATAGGCCCTCCGTATACCCATTAAAAGAATTCCTTTGGAATGAAATCTAGTTTAATTAAAACAATCCCTATGATGCATTTGCATTATTTGGCAAAGGTAGATTCTTCACTTTTTGACCAGAATGGTTTCATCTGTGATTGAATTCATCAGCTACCATGGCTTCAGGTTTT
Source organism: Nyctereutes procyonoides (assembly GCF_905146905.1). Taxonomy (NCBI): domain Eukaryota; kingdom Metazoa; phylum Chordata; class Mammalia; order Carnivora; family Canidae; genus Nyctereutes; species Nyctereutes procyonoides. The sequence goes on along the minus strand of NW_026575133.1, from coordinate 15,226,563 downwards.
CCAAAGCTGGTAGAGTAGACAGTGCATAGATTTTGGAGTCATTTTTAAATCTGGTTGCATAGTTACCAGTTTTGTGGCTAAGCAAGTTCTTTTGTCTGTGTGATCCCCTTTCCTCCTGAAAAATGAGTGTAATAGGATTTACCTCACTATGCAGAGCTGAAGGATGAATGCAATAGTGCAACCATCTAATATCATTTTCCCTCATCACTTTATACTCATGCATTTTACACAGCATCTAGGACACACTGGAACAAACGCAAGCACTACATAATTTGGTTTTGATTCCCTATTTAACGATCACAAGAGTAGAAATTTAACCACATTTGTTTTGTGAATTTTATATTTCTATGAAAGAAATAACTTGCGCTTTGATGTGAGACTATTGAAACTTATCTTTTTTCATGGCAAGAGGAAAGTCCTTGTCTTGACTCCTATATGCACATCTATCTCAGATTAGTGGGTTAGTGAAAATACGGGAATAGCCGACATAACCCCTTAGTACTAAGGTTCTAAATAAATTAAGTTCTGAGGCTTTTTGCCTTTTTTTTTTCCCACTTGAGTAGGAACTCTGAGAGCTTGTCCTGGGGAAATCTCCTTTTAATAAAGATAATATATGTGAAGGAGACGAGGCCTGTTTGTGGATGTTGAAGAGTATATCAGTACACAGGGTACTATAGTCTTAGCTGTGGAAGCCAAATTAGCCTAACTTAAGTAACAAAAGTCTCCTAAGCTGGGTATTGGATAACTCACAACATTAAGAGCCTGGAGAGCTGAGCTCAGAAATTGGGGGGAAAAAAACAAACAAGAGAAGTTGGGTACAGTTAAGATCCTGTGGCAGAAATAGTCTTTGTGGACTGCTGCCACCAACTTTGACACTTTCAAAAAAGACTTTAAGTTCTAACAGAGCTACCACAATTAATCTCTAACTACCTTTGTATAGATGTGCTACATTCTTGAGATTAATGTTCTAGTTGTGAGCATCTGATCATCCAGTATAGGTCACATGATCATGCCCTTGGGAAATGGGAAAGACAGAGATCTATAATGCAGATGGAGAGAAGAGGGGCCTTGATTTTAAGCTATCATGATTCTTTAAAAATAGGTAGGTAGCTAACAGTACTGTATAAAATTTTGTAACTATGTGAGATGATGGATGTTAACCAAAGGTATAGTGGTAATTATTTTGTAATATGTACATGTATGAAATCATTATGTTGTACATCTTAAACTAATACACGGCTATATGTATTAATTTATACATATAGCTCATAGCCTCATGACCCCACATACAGATGTGTTCTTTGCAAGGGCTATGGCTGCATTTTGATGGACATAAACTTTCTAGCATGAGCTGGCTGTACATCCTGTATTTAGTTGAGTCCGCCCTCTGAATTCTTGTCATGCTCAGAGCTAAAAGTTCTCTAGAGCCCAGTAAAATTACCAGTGAGCACATCCCCAGAAGTGAGACATCCATGATGGAGATATTGGCTATTGATTTGTTCAAAAATGAAAAATGGAAAATGGATTGCTGAGGTATTTGAAGACATCATGTTAAAAGCGTCTTGTTCCCACCAACAGTGCAAAAGGATTCCCTTTTTTCCACATCCTCTCCAACATTTCCTGCCTTGTTAATTTTCCCCATTCTCACTGGTGTGAGGTGGTATCTCATTGTGGTTTTGATTTGTATTTCCCTGATGGCAAGTGATGTGGAGCATTTTCTCATGTGCTTGTTGGCCATGCTTATGTCTTCCTCTATGAGATTTCTGTTCATGTCTTTTGCCCATTTCATGATTGGATTGTTTGTTTCTTTGCTGTTGGGTTTAATAAGTTCTTTATAGATCTTGGAAACTAGCCCTTTATCTGATAGGTCATTTGCAAATATCTTCTCCCATTCTGTAGGTTGTCTTTTAGTTTTGTTGACTGATGTGGTTTATTTATACAGTGGAATATTACTCAGCCATTACAAATGACAAATACCCACCATTTGCTTTGACGTGGATGGAACTGGAGGGTATTATGCTGAGTGAAATAAATCAATCGGAGAAGGACAAACATTATATGGTCTCATTCATTTGGGGAATATAAAAAATAGTGAAAGGGAATAAAGGGGAAAGGAGAAAAAATAAGTGGGAAATATCAGAGAGGGAGACAGAACATGAAAGACTCCTAACTCTGGGAAACGAACTAGGGGTGGTGGAAGGTGAGGTGGGCAGGGGGGGTGACTGGGTGACGGGCACTGAGGTGGGCACTTGACAGGATGGGCACTGGGTGCTATTCTATATGCTGACAAATTGAACACCAATAAAAAATAAATTTATAAAAAAAAGCTTCTTGTTTAACTTTCGGTACTGAACAATGTTTGTTTCCTTCATTTCTTGTCACAGAGGAATAGTTTTGCCAGAGGAAGAGAGATAACTAAAATATGATAGCAAGACCCATCTCATTGGGTAGTTTGGGTGGTAAAAAGATGGTGCAAGTCAAGTATTTAATAGTTTTGCCAGAGGAAGAGAGATAACTAAAATATGATAGCAAGACCCATCTCATTGGGTAGTTTGGGTGGTAAAAAGATGGTGCAAGTCAAGTATTTAGTGCAATACTTACTGCTTAATACTTATTCATTAAATTCTAGTAATTATCATTATCATTATTATTATTATTATTCATGGTATTATCCTGTGTATTACTCATCTCTTCAGTTGAAAGTAACAGATATTCGACTCCTACTAACATTATCAAATAAAATTTATAAAGGAAATCATTGAAGGAAGTATCTTGTGTTCACAGAATCAAAGGAAGTGCTAAAGCCTCTCTTTTCTACATTGGCTAAGACTCAGAGGTGAGAGAGCTGACCATGTCTAAAGATACAAGTGATTTGGTTTTGCAGGACTATAAACCCTGGTCAGATATGGAGTTGGTCTCATTTCTTCAACCCTGTAAATTAAAGCAGAGATTGTAACTTCCTTACCTTTGTGTCCCCATGTTGCTCAGCACAATGCCTGCCACATGGTACATGTTCAATAAAAATTTATTGAACTAAATTACCAGCCTATTGATGGGGATGCTAAATAAATATGGCTGGCAAAACAAAGCAAAGTCAAGATCTATAGAAATAGCAATGTATCTGATTTTGGTGGTACAGATGGAGGCCACATTGGGATGAAGACTTTGAGTGGTAGCCTGAGGCTACTTTTCCTCTTCACAAATATAAATGAGATAAAGCTAATACAGCTTGAGTGTCCAGACGTCACTGCTCTGTTCTCTTCTTTCTGTTTTTGGAATCTTCCTCTGCTTTGGAGGAAGTAGAAAGATAAGACCTATTCCCCTTAACCCCTCGGGGCACAAGATTGGCCGCCTTTATTATATTACAGGAGCTGTCTACCTCAATTGCATTGACAAGACCTGCCAGGTCTGTGCACACATCCTGATCTTTCTAATCCCTTCAGTTCCATCACCTGGACATTTTATTTGAAATTGATTTTTAAATGTCTGAGTAATTGAGGTTTATGTGTAGTTGCCCCTCTGAAACAGAGGTAAGCTGAGGCTGCTTATAGCCTCATTAAATGCTGATTAAAAGTGATTACATTACTGGAGCCTTCAATTGGTGCCATTCCTCAGGGCGCCCATCAGAGAATGGATTCCACACTTGGCAGATCTGAGAGTCTGGAGAGTAGAAACAGTACAGAGTTGGGATTTGCATCCCCTGTTCATCTTCCACAGATGACCAGCTCTCATAGGAGAGCTATTTTCAAGGCTTCCCATCTCCAGGACACATACAAGCCTTCAGGCTCTGGTGAAGACAAAATATCCACTTTTTTCCCCAGAGACATGAGACTCTCACTGGAGTCAATCTTATAATCAGAGTTTTGAGATAGGAAGTCTAATGTTTTTGGCACCTAGAACCCCTCTTTCCGTCTTCCCCCACCCCCACCCCAGGGTCCTACTCATACCCTGTATGTGTGGTCCTGGACTTGTTCTTTATCAAGCAAGTTGACCTTCAGATTTGGCACAAAAGCAAGAAAGACAAAGAGGGCCTTCATGGAATAAAAGAGACCACTAGGAATGGTTATGGTCTTAAAGACATTCTCCATCCTCCCTGCTCTTGATAATAGCTTTGCCACTGCCCATTGCCAGAGGCATACAATTTTGAAGTTGGAAGTGATGTGGGCAGTCAGGTTTTGACGTTGACATCAAGAAGTCCTGGGTTTAAATCTTGCCTCAACCCATTAAAACCTGGATAGCCATGGGTAAAATCCTGAGTCTCTCTTTGGCTCAGTTCCTTTATTTGTGAAATGGAGATATCAGAGCCTCCTTCACAGGATAAGTGTGTGAATATATAATGAAATAAGACATATAAAGGGCTGGACATAAAAGAAGAGTTCAGTCATTATGAGTTATTCTTCCCTAAAGAGATTGTAAAGGTCATCTAAAAAACAAAAAATAAAAACAAAATTAAAAAAAAAAAACAACCCACTTGACCCTTGCAGTTTTTTGTTTTTTTTTTGTTTTTTGTCTTGGGTTCTCCATTATGGATCATGATGTCTGGGTTGCATAAAAAGGCATCAATAATGTTCTGGAGAAAAAAAAAAAAAGAAGGCCAAAAAGGCAGGGTTCTGAGGACCTCCAACCTCTCCTGGAACAGACACTATCTGGAGCAGCTCATTTTTGTCTATTTTATACACTGTAAAAACTATGTAATATTCCTATTGAAAATGTTATATAACTTTAAAAAGAAAAATTGACTACTATTACTGTATTAGAAAATTCATGGCATTCATAAGGTGAAGAAATCCGTTTCCCATCACACTGCAATGTCTTATTAGTACACCAGGGGGCAGAAGCTCCTTGGCATGTATATAAAGAAATTTCACAACCTCTCTGGACTAGTGCATCACTAAAGCTTTTACAGCAGAGAACAGAATGGACACAGATTCAGTTAATTAAGGCTCTAGGATTTGGAATTCTCTCTCTTTTTAAGCCAAAACCCAGAGCAGCTGAACTCTGTAGTTGGTCTTTCCAAAGTTGCTCCTACATTGTCAGTTTCTATTCCAGTACCTTGCTCTGAACTGGCCATTGGATAGGAATTCAACAAGTATTGCTCAATAGGAAAGTCTCCATTCCAAGTAGATCAGACCTCAGTCCTCATGGCTTGTGCTTGTTTTCCCCGAAAGGCCCCTGCAGTATATGTTTTGTGCTGAACATATGCCAACAAAACTAACAACTGAGAGAAGCTGCTGGAGGAGGGCTATGGCAGACAGGACCTCACTTGGGAGGCAATGACTGAGATGGGTCCTTCCACTGGTACCTGGGGGGCTCAGTGGTTGAGTGTCTACCTTTGGCTCAGGTCATGATCCCAGGGTCCTGGGACTGAGTCCTGCATCAGGCTCCCTGCATGCCTGCATGGAGCCTGCTTCTCCCTCTATCTATATCTCTGCCTCTTTCTCTGTGTCTCTCATGAATATATAAATAAAATATTTGAGAGAGAGAGAGAAGAGAGAGGGATGGCCCCTTTCAGAGTTAAGACTTTAAAGAGAAGAGAAAAGGCAAGTGATTCTTGGCAGGATCCAGAGTCAGAGCAAAAGTGAAAGAGGCAAGGCTGAGCAGAGTGTGTGGGTAAGAAAAAGATGTGAGGATTCAAAATAAATGGGAAAATATATTTTCCTGGATGATGCTTAGAAAATGTTGGGTCCCTGGGGTGCCTGCGTGGCTCAGTCATTTAAGCGTCCAGCTCTTGGTTTTGGCTCCATTTGTGATCTCAAGGTGGTGAGATGGAAACCCACGACAAGCTCTGTGCTCAGCGGGTGTTTGATTCTCTCTCTCTCTCTCTCTCCCTCTCCTCCTCCCTCTCCCTCCCTCCCTGTCTCTCTTTCTGTCCCCTCCTACCCCCTCTCTAAAATAAATAAAACTTTAAGAAAAAAATTTTAAGAAAATATTGGGTCCCTGTCCTCACTTTTGATCAGAGAATTCAGTCACTATTAAGCAGTGCAAACAGAATTCTTCTCCCAAAGTATTTAGCCAGGAATCTATGTCCCTTTCCAAAAAGGAGAAGAAAGAAATGGGGCAAAAGGTTAGGCCACAATTTATTGGGCATTAGTATGTGACAGGTACTTAACTAGACACTTTAAAGTGGGCTCATTTAACACAAAAAGCAGCCCTATTCATACATTCATTTATTCATTCAACATAAATGTATTCAGTGTTAACATGAGCTTTGTACAAAAAGCTCAGAATTTTGAACACCCCATGTTCTCCTCCTTGTGGAAGTATATATTGCAAATATATTGCAGGAGAGAGAAGAGCAATAAAATAAACTAATCCTTGGTAAGCATGAAGAAATATTGGGTAGACATGCTTATCTCTGTCTTGACCAAAAGATACTGAGGCATGCGGCACTTATGCAAAATATCCAGTCAACAGCAAACCCAGAAATGTATGTCTTTGAGTCCTTAAAACCACAAGGTCTTTCGCATTCATTCTCTTGGTATCTTTGGGAAATTTCTATTCTTTTCCTTTGACAAACTCTAATCTTTTGAACCAAAGGAACCAGCCAAGATCCACGGAATACCTTTGAGAAACATACCAGGCCCCATACCTGACCATGGGATGATTTTGAGTTCTGTGGAGACTTTTTCTTTCAGAGCCTTGAACCCTACTTCATATTCCCTAATCAGATGAAATCACATAATTGCTCTTAACCCATCTCAGCTCAGTTTCAGGTATGAATTTATAGATTGCTCCTTCTAGGCCCCTGTAGTCTTACTGTAACTTAATAACCTGATTTTACAGTTTTTCTGGTTTAGTCACTTATTGGAGCCTTTGGGTATTCTTTCCCTCCTCTACTTCTTCTTAAAGAAACAGGCTCATAACCCAGAGCAAAAGAAAACACATTAGAGTTCCCATCTATACAATTAGGGACAAAGGGTTTCCCTCTGCAGGCTCTGTCCTAGAAATTGGCTTCCCAGTGAAGCATATTTAATAAAAGGTCTTTAATGAAAGTCTCATCTTTGAGACCTAGGCAGGATTTCCTGTGAAAGTGAAGAGCCTCCAACTACAAAATATTACAAATGGCATATACTGTTTCTCAAGATGATTTCAGAGTATTTATGTATTATTTATGTATGCATCTCTCTTTCTCTCTCAATATAAATAAATGTCACTGAACTAAAATGATTTGAGTGCATCCAGGTGGTAGATCCAATGTGATTGCGTGTGTCTTGTGTGTGCTGGCAGAGCAAAAGGAGATTTGCATTCCCCTCACTTGTTATTTTTCTTTGTTCATTGAAATGTGACATACACATTAAATACACATTTCTCTCTTCCAGAAGAAAAAAAAATCTCTAAAATAAACAAGAGAGAAAATTCTCCTTTCTCCTTAGCACTCCTGTTTTAGGGGGAAAATTCAGAAGATAAGTGCTAAGACATGCAACAGTTTTAAAGAAAATACATTGTGTTAGACCCAACATAGAAGATTCAAAAATCATTGTCTCTGTCCTCAAAGACTGACCTATCTACAAAAGCAAGCTCACACATTCTGTAGAAAATAGCAAGGAAGAGCCTTGGGTGAAGAAAATGAGGGCAAAGAGAATATGAACAGGATGTAGGAGAAGGAAACCTAACTGACTATGTTCAAGGGAGAAGAGCAGATGAAGAAATGGAGTTCTCGTAGGAATTAAACTCTGTGGGGCATTTTCCAAAATAGCTTAACCTAATCTTTAACAAGTCCATGATACAGAAAAAAAAAAATATATATATATATATATATATATTCCAGACAAAACTCCATTTAAGGCTAAACTATCAGTTCCAATATAGAAACCTTATTTGGATTGTTATTCAACTAAACCAACAAGAAAAGCATTTTGGATATAATTGAGGAAATGTGAATCTAAACTAGATATTAGATGATATTAATTTGTTAATTGTGTTAAGTAAGATAATATTATCATGGCCATGTAATAAAATGCACTTATTTTTAGGGAATATATTTGCTCTATAGTGTGAAAGCAAAAAATGAACAGAATGATGAAGGAAATATGACCAGAGTTAATAATTTTTAAATTTGTATGGTGAGTACATGGGGGCTCATTACAAGGTTCTACTTTTACGTATACTTGAAATTTATCATAATAAATGTCATAAAATAGTTGTACTGTGAGGGAGAACAGAGAAATGGGACAGTAGCTAGAGAAGCATACAGGTTGAGGGAAATTTGGGATTTTTTTAAGACTTTTTTTTTTAAAAAAAGAGCAATTTTAGGTTCACAAGAAAATTGAGAGGAAAGAGATTTCTCATGTACATCTAACCCCACAAATCTACAGCCTCTCCCATTGTCAACATCCCCCACCAGAATTGTAACATTCATTGTAATTGATGATCATACATTGGCACAATGTAATTACCCAAGGTTTATAGTTTACCTTAGGAGTCACCTTTGGTGTTATACCTTCTATAGGTTTGGCCAAGTGTATAACGACATGTATCCATCATTATATCACACAAAATAATTTCATTGCCCTAAAAATCTATGTTCTGCCTCTACATCCCTCTACCGCCCCCCCTCCACCCCCCACTCAGCCCATGGAAACTACTGATCATTTTATTGTCTCCATAGTTTTGCCTTTCTGGAATGTCTTATAATTGGAATCATATAAATGATATGGAAATGGAATCATAGCATTTTTTCAGAATTTTATTTTCACTTAGTAATATGCATTAAAGACTCTTCCCTGTCTTTGCATGGTTTGATAGCTCATTTCTTTTTAGCACGGAAAAATATTTCGTCATGTGGATGTACCAGCTTATCCCCTCACCTAAGAAGGAAACCGTGATTGCTTTTACTTTTTGTCAATTACAACTAAAGCTGCTGTAAACATCCATGTCGAAATTTTTATATGAACATGAATTTCCAACTCTTGGTAAATACAGAGGAATGCGACTGCTGGATCATTCTGTAAAAGTATGTGTAGTTTTATAAGAAACCACAAATTATCCTTCAAAGTGTCTGTACCATTTTGCATTTCCACCACGAATGAAATTTCACACTGTTCCACAGCTAAATCGACATTCGGTATTGTCACTGTTTGGGTTTTGGCTATTCTAATAGGTATATAGTGATATCTCATTGTCATTTTTATTTTAATTTCCCTGATGACACGTAATGTGAATATCTTTTCATATGTTCATTTGGCATTTGTATATCTTCTCTAATGAGGTTTCTGTTAAGCTCTTTTGCCTGTTTTTTAATTAGGTTGTTTATTTTCTGATGTTGAGTTTTAAGACTTCTTTGCATACTTTAGAGGAAAGTCCTATATCATATATGTCTTTCGTAAGTGTCTTCTCCCAGTTTGTGTCTTGTCTGCTAATTCTGCTAATTGATATTGTCTTTTGCAAGCATAAGTTCTAAGTTTTAGTGAAATTCAGCTTATTCGTTATTTCTTTCATGGATCATGTCTTTGGTGTATCAAAAAACTCGTCACTGTACCCAAGATCATCTAAACTTTCTTCTATTTTGTTTTTCTATGAGTTTTATAGTTTTGCATTTTGCATTTAGGTCTATAATCTGTACTGAGTTAATTTTTATGTAAGGTGTGAGGTCTGTGTTCAAATTTATTAACTTGTATGTAGGTGTCCAATTGTCCCAGCACCATTTGTTAAAAAGACTCTGTTCCATTGTATTGCCTTTGGTCTTTCGTCAAAGATCAGTTGACAATATGTGGGCCTATTTCTTGGCTCTCTATTCTGTTCCACTCATCTATTATTTCTCTAATACCATACTGTCTTGATTACTATAGCTTTATAGTTAGTCTTAAAATCCACTAGTGTTAATCTTCTTTGTTCATCTTCAATATTGTGTTGACTGTTCTCAGTATTTTACCACTCCATACAAACCATAGATTCAGTTTACCAAGTCCACAAAGTAATTTGTTGGGACTTTGATTAGAATTGCACTGAATCTATTGATCAAGTTGGGAATAACTGACATCTTAACACTGTTGAGTCTCCCTGTCCAAGAACATAAAATATCTCTCCATTTATTTAGTTTTTTTGTTTTGTTTACCACAGCTTTGTAGTTTTCCTCATATATAGAACTTGTACATCTTTTTAAAATCTTTATACCTATTTCATTTATTTGGGTGCTAATGTAAATGGTATCATGTTTTTAACTTCAAATTCCACTTATTCATTGCTGCAATAGGTATACCTTTGTATATTAACCTTTTATCCTGCAACCTTACTATAATTATGGATTCGTCCTAGGAGTTTTCTTGTCTGTTCTTTCAGATTTTCTACATAGACTAGCATGTCATCTGCAAGAAAATAAAAGAAAAAAAGACACTTTAATTTATTCCTGTCAAATCTGTATACTTTTTCTTGTCTAATTGCATTGACAAGGACTGATACATGATATTAAAAAGGACTGATGTATGATATTAAAAAGAAGTGGTGAGTGGAGACAAACTTCTCTATGCCAGATCTTAGTGGGAAAGATTCAAGTTTCTCACCATCAAGCATGATGTTAGCTGTAGGTTTTTTGTAGATATTCTTCATCAGGTAGAAAAATTTCTCCTCTACTTCCAGTTTACTGAAAGTTTTTATCATGCATGGGTGTTAGATTTTGTCAGATGTTTTGGCTGCCTCTGTTGATATGATCATTGGGTCTTCTTTAAGCCTCTTAATGTGATGAATTATATTAACTGATTTTCTGATATTGTACCAGTCTTGCATACGTGGGAGATGATGTATCATTCTTTTTATATATTCTTGGATTTGGTTTTCTAATATTTTGTTAAAGATTTTTGCATATATGATCATGAGAGATATTGGTCTATAGTTTTCTTTCTTGTAATGTCTTTTTCCAGTTTTGACATTAGGGTAGAACTGACCTCCTGGGATGCCTGGGTGGCTCAGCAGTTTTAGCCCTGCCTTTGGCCCAGGGCATGATCCTGGAGTCTCAGAATCGAGTCTCGCATCAGGCTCCCTGCATACAGCCTGATTCTCCCTCTGCCTGTGTCTCTGCCTCCCAGTCTCTCTCTGTGTGTCTTTCATGAGTAAATAAATAAAATCTTAAAAAAAAACTGACCTCCTAAAGTTAGTTAGGAAATTTTCCCTCTGCTTCTATCTTCTGAAAGAAGTTGTGGAGCATTAGTATAATTTTTTCCTTTAATATTTGATAGAATTCACCAGTGAACTCATCTGGGTCTTTGAGGAAAGTTTTTAAATTGTTCTTTAAAGAAAAAACTAGATAATTTCTGTGATGACAAGGATCCAAGAGAAAAGGAGAAATAGATGATATAGGAAATACAGGGAAAAGTCATGGTTACAAGGACCTAAGGAGACTAGAGGGACTCTATCAACCGCAAGTTCAGAATTTGGCCTCTGAATTTTGAAAGAAGAAAAGTAGGCAAGTGGGCCAGTGAGCTTGGTACTAGAAAGGAGGATACCTTTCCCTTAGGTCAATTCTACTTTTTCAGTGACCCATTAAATGAACTCATCAGCTAAGAAGTAGTCCATGGTGATATGGAAGGTAGAAGAAGAAGGGAGATTGTATGAAATAGATAATCCGGGAAGGGAAAAGTATACTTAGATTGACAAGTGGTATTAAGAATTCATTAGATGTATACAATGGAATATTACTCAGCCATTAGAAATGACAAATACCGACCATTTGCTTCAACGTGGAAGGAACTGGAGGGTATTATGCTAAGTGAAGTAAGTCAATCAGAGAAGGACAAACAGTGTATGTTCTCATTCATTTGGGGAATATGAATAATAGTGAAAGGGAATATAAGGGAAGGGAGAAGAAATGTGTGGGAAATATCAGAAAGGGAGATAGAACATAAAGACTCCTAACTCTCGGAAACGAACTAGGGGTGGTGGAAGGGGAGGAGGGCGGGGGGTGGGGGTGAATGGGTGACGGGCACTGAGGGGGACACTTGACGGGATGAGCACTGGGTGTTATTCTGTATGTTGGTAAATTGAACACCAATAAAAATTAATTTATTAAAAAAATAATAAAATAAAACTGCCACCCCCCCCAAAAAAAAAGAATTCATTAGAGATGTGGAGTCATTAACTGCAAATGAAAAGCATCAGTACTCTCAATAGTTTCCTCTGGCAATATCCTCTAGCAATTATTCAGGTGAAAGCATAAAGTTGGTAGTTGGTTCTAACCAGGTTGGGGTTTTGCAGTGTATGTACATATATATATCAGGAATAATCGAAGGGACCAATTATAAAGATAGAAGTGGAATTTATACTAGCTAAGGAGGAAAGTGAGGACATGCAGAAGGGAGGTAATAGAGAGTGACAAGTTTAACCCCAAGGATTGGGCAGCCTTCATATTTATTGAACAAAAGCCATGTTTTTGGCACTACTTGAAGTATTTTATATGTATTAATTTATCAAATCATTCCAACAACCCTAGATGTATTGTTACTATTTACCACTTAAAGATGAATAAACTGAAGGACAGAAAGTTTAAGGGACTTGTGAGCATTCCCACAGCTGTTAAATGCTGGTTTAGAAGCCTGATAGCACAGGTCCAAAGCACTAAAACACTAATGACACAGACTCATTTACCTTTTTTGGAGTAGGTGTTGTGAAATAGGTGAGCTGATGGCTAGGAGGTAGTGGTCAGAGAATGACATGCTTAAGATAGAGTTTGAACATGAGAAAATGGGGCAAAGAAAAAAAATCACTAGAGATGAGAAGATTAAGGAAATAAAGAGCCTAAGAGTTGGATGACAAATTATGACAGATATTGGGGCCTTCGAGAATGGTGACAAGTGTTAAGGAAACAGATTTCCTTACTGCAGGACTTCTGAAAGAGAGTCTCATAAGCTGACTTCTTTTATGACATACCAAGAGGGAAAAACATATGTTTCATTTCTCATATTTATTCATCATCATATTCTTTCTCTCAAAACATATAATAATATATTCATAGGGAATTAGTCCAAGAAACAATGCAGAGAAACTCCAGGGCGAAGCCTAAATCATATCTCCATCCAATTCCTAATGCCTACATACCTAATCTTTATTGCCCCCTACCCCAAATTAACTAAGAAATAGTTCTGAAAATATTTATATCTCACTAAGGGACAAACATATGCCTTTGAAGAATTATTTATTACAGAACTTTGAAAATTTCTGCTTTCATTCATCTCTGTCTACGTTGAACTCTAGTCCAAATGGTCAAATGAACCACAATTCGGAGTGCCAGAAAAATCTCAGCTACAAACCACCCTCCCATAGCAATTCAGGCCTGCTTTTCAGGCTTCAGAGTTTGAGATGAAGCAAATAATCTTCAAGATAAACATTTGATCTTCCCCCTTGCTGAAGTCAACCTGAATTCTTGGTTTTTGAGACTTACTCAGGATCAGTCCTCTGTGATTGTGGAACTCTGTGCTGCCCTGTACTTAGAGACCTGGACACAGTTCAAATCAATTAAAAAAAAAAAGAAAAAGAAAAAGAAACAAAGAAACAAAAAACACCCTTTTCCTCCTATTTTCTCTACTAATGGAAATCTTTTAAACTGCTGAACTTTTTATTGGTTATTTGTTACTGTCATTTGCCATTGTCTGTTCCCAAGATGATGGATCTGTCACTAAATCTACTTCTCCCTAAGCCTTGGTGGGAATTGAATTGACATTCAAGTGCAAACAGCCCAGCCACTAACCACGATACAGTTCCAGCCACCATTACCTCCTGTCCAGATTAATTTTAATCATTTAGAAACAACATGTGAGTGGTAAAGTTAAAGTCAATGAAGAAAGGAATGATAACTGGCAATAATTCCCTCAAGTCACTCTCAACCTGTCTCCTATTGTTATATATTACTTCAGCAACTGGAATGCATTTGCTTCCAGTTTCTTGAGTTACCAAACTGGTTTAGAATGGCCATCTTTCATATTCCTATGGGCTATCTTATTATCACAGTGCTCCTATATACTAGGAGTACATTTTCATTGGAATTTCCCAAACATGATTCTCTCTTCTCTTTCCACAAAAGAGGAGCCATGGAACACATCTAAATAAAAAGTACTTTTTTGGGGGGGAGGGGAGCACCTGGGTGGCATAGTCAGTTAAGCAACCAAATCTTGGTTTCAGCTCAGGTTGTGACCTTGGGGTCATGAGATTAAGTCCCATGTCAGGCTCTGAGCTCAGCGGGGAGTCTGCTTCTCTCTCTCCCTCTGCCCCTTTCCTCTCTTTCTAAAATAAACAAATCTTTAAAAAAAAATTTAAAAGCATTATTTTTTATTTGATAGCCCTAGGCCCATGTAAATGATGATCAATAATTTATGGCAAACAAGCCCAGTGCCACTGATTTCTTTACAGTGTTCCACTTTTTCTAACAACAAATTTCTATCATCTATCATCTGTCATCTATCTATGTATAATCTATTTATCTACCTATCATCTATCTATCATCTATGTATCTATCATCTATCTATCTATCTTATATAAGAGTTATTGGCAGTGTGTTGGAAAAATACGCTAAACACAAAATTAAGCCCAAAGGTCTCAATAAATTCTGGTGACAATATGGGATGGACTTAAATGTGCCAAAGAGATCTGTAGAGGGACGCATGGATGGTTCAGTGGTTAAGCTCTGCTTTCGGTTCAGGGTGTGATCCTAGAGTTCAGGGATCGAGTCCCGCATCAGGCTCCCTGAGGGGAGTCTTCTTCTTCCTCTCCCTCTGCCTATGTCTCTGCCTCTCTCTGTGTGTCTGTCATGAATAAATAAATAAAATATTTTTTAAAAAAGAGAGAGAGAGAGAGATTTGTAGAAATAAGTTAAAGTTCACTCATATTCCTCTACAGGAAACGTTCTAAATCAGCTTTTTAAAATCAACTTTATTGAGATGTAATTTACAAACAATAAAAAGGCCACATTTGAAATGCACAAATCAATGAGCTTTGATATATATGGAAACAAACATAACCATTGGCAAAAATAGGAAATAAAACACTTCCAATTTCTATCTCAAAGTTCTTTAGAGTCCCTTTCCAGACAATGCCTACCCCCATAGGAAACTCCTATTTTGAATCTATTTCTGAGTGTTTTGCCTGTTTTTTGGCCTGTTATTGACTTTATATAAGTGAAATTATATAATATGTACTGTTGTGTAGCTGGCTTCATTAGCTCATTGTGATACTTCTTTTCTTCCAAGTTTTTATTTACATTCCAGTTAGTTAACTGGATATTAGTGTGATATTAGTATCAAGTGTAAAATTTAGATTCATCACTTACATACATCACCCAGTGCTCATCACAATAAGTGCACTCCTTAATCCCCATCACTCATTTAGCCCATGCCCCCCACCCACCACTCCTCCAACAACCCTCTGTTTATTCTCTATAGTTAAAAGTCTGTTTTATGATACTTTCAAACTTCATCTATTTTATTTTTAGTTTTTCCTTTTAACTCTATGTTCCATACCGAATTGATTTTTTTTATATGTTGTGGAGAATGGCTGAGGTTTGTGTTTTTCCCATTGGAATAAAACATTTTCTTTCTATATAGAATTATGTTAATGCCTTTGTTGAAAATCAACCATGTGACCATATGTATGGGTCTATTACTGGAATACCTGTTATGTTCAACTGAACTAAATATGTATATTTACCTAAAGTTATACTGCCTTGATTACTGTAGATTCGTAGTAACTCTTAAAATCATAAAACGTAAGCACTCCAACTCACTTTGCTTTCTCCAAACCATTTTGGCTATTTCACATTTTTGCATTGCCATATAATTTTAGAATCAGCTTGTAAGATTTTTAGAAGCCTGGTAAAATTATCATTGCAATTTTGTTGAATCTATACATTAATTTGTAAAAAAAACTGACAACATCCTTGTATCATCCAATCCATGAACATGATTTATCTCCCCATTTATTTAAAAATTCTTCAATTTCACTAAGCAATATTCTGCAATTTTTAACATAGAGTTTTTGCACATGTTTGGATATTTTTATGGTATTGTAAATATAATTTAAATTTTTTATGTTTAATTGCTTATTAATATGTAGAATTAGCAAATTTTTGTATTATGACATACGTCCTGTGACTTTATTAAATTTGTTCATTCATTCACATAGCTATTTCTAAAGACTATTTAGGATTTTCTACATAGATATTTCTATTGTAAGTGAATAAAGGCAGTTATATTTCTTTTTTTCTAATCCATATGCTTTTTTCATGCCCACTTAACTGTCTAGGACTCCTAGTAGAAGTTTGAATAGAAGTGATAAGAATGAACATAACTGACTTGTTTTTAAGCTTAGTGAGAAAATATTCAATATATCACCATTTTTGGATGGTATTCACTGCAAATTTTCATAGATGCCCTTAATCAGGTTGATTTTGACCTTTCAATATGTTGTATTCTCATTACTATTCAATTAAAAATATTTTCTTATTTCTCTTAGTATTTCTTCTTAAACATATTGGTTATTTAGAAGTAGGTTGCTTAGTTTATAAATATTTAGAAACTTTTCTAGATATTATATTGTTATAAATTACTAATTTAATTATGTTGTGGCTAGAGAACATATTTTGTAACATTTATCTCTTTTAAAATACACTGAGGCTTATTGTATGGCCAAGTATGTGGTTTTTATTAATACTCTGTACGCATTTATAAAGAATATATTTACATCTTTATCCATTCTTTTGTAAAACTTACTATCTTTATAACTATTTGCTTGAATAGTAATACAGCCATACCTACTTTCTTATGCTTACTTTTAACCAGATATATCTTTTTCCCTTTTTTATCTTTTCAACTTATCTGTGGCTTTATACTTAAAATATGTTTCTAGTGTATGGCATATAATTGGGACTTGGCTTTTTTTAGCTAACCTGCTAGTATTCACATTTTAATTCAAATCTTTAGTTTAATTACAGTTAATATAATTATTGATATGGTTCTACTAAAGTCTGCTATCTTGCTATTTGTTTTCTATTTGTCCAAAGTGGTTTTTTTTTCTTTTTTTCCTTTCCTGCTTTTTTCTCTTAATCAACTATTTGTAGTGAGCCATTTAGTAGCCCTATTGGGTTTTTAGCTATAACTTACTATTTTTATTGATTACTTTAGTATTAAAAGTATGCAACCTTAATGTGTCAATGTTTATTACAAATTGATATTTTACACCTCTCATTTTCTTCTTCCCAATTCCCATCACACACTTCAAAATAATAATATATTTACCCACCCCCACATTCTTTGTGCTATTTTTGTCATATCTCTGTATTTCACTTTTGTTAATGAAGGATGCTTTCTCTATATATAAAATATGAGATGTCAGTTTTTTTCAGCACTTAAAAAGTGCCATTCCATTATCTTCCTACTTTCATTGTTTCTGATGAAGTCTGCTATCATACTTCTAGTTTCCCTGTATTAGATTTTCTCTGTGCTTAAGATGTTTTATTTCTTTATTTTTGAATTTCTTCTGTTTAATGTTTCTAAGTGTGTCTTTCTTTGTATTCTCTTCTCTTGTGGGTTCATTGAGCATTTTGAATCTATAAGTCAATGGTTTTCATCAAATACAGAAAATATTTGGCTATAATTTTCAAAGTTTTTTTGCTGCTTGCTTGCTCTCATCCTCCTGAGACTCTAATTACATTCGAGAAGGTGTCCAATATTGTTCCAAAAGTTACTAATGTTCTGATAATTTTGTTTCAGTCTTTTATTTTAGATTTTGTTGGGGCAGATTTAGGAGGAGACTTATTCTCATTTGACCCTTAATTTTAAGATAAAATCTTCCTGTCTTAACTGGAGTTGGAGTGTTAATGAAGTTTATCCACTTGAACTGGGCTAGACCTCCAATGTTTTCCAACACCATTGATATCAAAAATCTGTTTCCTTCCCAATGCCATTTACAGCCACTTTCTCATATGCCTCCATGGAATCTCACCCTGCACCTGTGCAGCCTAGCTCTCAACCAAGGATTCACAAGGAAACTCCATGCAAACTTTTACCACCACTACCCCGCAGTAGTGATGCTTTACCCTACAGAATATACAGATCTTCTAGCTGCCCTGAATCTAAGCTTTATTTTTTTTCTTTTTATTTCCTCAATAAAACAGCTGCACTCTGCTCATTGTGTTGAGGCCAGAAAATTGTACTCAAGCAGACAGCTGGGTGATTTGGGGGCTCATCTTGTAAGTTTCCCTTATCTTAGGAATTGCCATCTTCCACGCCTATTGTCCCATGCTTGAAAAGAGCTGTTATATATGTTATTCAGTTTTGTATGTGTGTGTGTGTGTTTTAAGGAAAACTGTGTCTAGAGAAGACATTCCAAATAAAAATTGTTATGCATTTGCTATCTACTTCTTCAAATTGTTTTCGTATAAACTCTAAAAAAACATAAGATAAGATGATCAAAATGTTCTTATGGGAGGGAAAAAAAGGAAAATTGAGAAATATTTTTGGCTTGAAACCTCAAAATGACTGTGTTTCTATATGTGTACCCCATCCTCTGAGGCAAGACAGTCTATAAGTGTTCCATATAGTGACTCATTTTTTTTCAATTGTCAGTCTTCTCTGGAAATTTTATTCCATCAGCGGGCCAGATCTACTATTTTTGTAACTTCTAGATTTTCAATAGCATTTTCTCTCTATGATAATTCGGAGTCCTCTTACTTAAGATGTCAGCGCTCTTTCCTTAACATTAAATCCAGAATGTTGCAGGAAAAGAAATGTGTGGCTATTTCTTTTCAGCATTTGTTTGAATAGAAATACCAATACTCCTGAAGTGATTTTCCAAGTTATAAAGCCAACACTCTTGACTGCCTGAAGTCTCTTGTATTATGATGTGGTTTTGTTTTTGTTTTACTCCCAGAGTATTATTGGATATGTATCAGGACATTTCCTTTAAGCAGATTTTAGGCAGGAGCTAATTATGCTGACAGCCAGCTACTCATCAGTAGACAGTAGAGAGAAAGCCAGCAAAAGATGAAAGATGTTGAGTATATTCATCAGGCCAGATGGTCAAACCGGAAGTTTGAGCCACCTGAACACACTGTGTTATTTTATTGGCCATTAAGCAAAGTGAAATTCTGCAGTAATATTTAACAACATGTTTTTTTCTCCCTCATTTAAAACCACCAGGCCTAAAATGTGTCAAATGAAATTTCAACTCAGAGTGCAGTCTGTGTTCCAGGAAATGTCACTAAGGGTTTTGAAGCAGCTGTCACTATCATTACAGTTTTACGAGAACAAGATTATAGAATTCATCAAGAGTTCCTTGCCTGATAAGTCATATATATGTGAAATCTCTAGTGTTTGACTTCATTTTTATTTCAAGAAGACCATAGAAGTCCTCCCCACAAAGCCATCTTTGCTAGAAAGTGATGTAAATAGAAATCGTCCTAAGCCTTCCTATCACTTGGGACTGAAATAGAGCCCATACCTCAGTCCCCTCCCTTTGAGCTGCTATGCTCTTGGTGTATGCACCAGCATTAATATTGGGATTTAAGTTATATACCCCAGATCCCTCTAAAGTCTCCCTCTTTCCCCAGCATGGAAAATATTTGTGTTCTTTTAATGTGGATGCTTTTGAAAGGATTATTCCCAACAGGATGTTGTGTATTGGCTTCAGGATTGCTGCAAAATGTCAAGAGGGCTCCTTGGATCTGTATATCTTTAGTGTTTCACACTGCTCACCATGTAGTATGTTTTGATCTTCCTTTTTTCTAGTGCTGCTCCTTCTTATCTGTTCTTTTTCCTTTCTCTGGGGCTGCATGGGTCCTCACTATCCTGTCACCTCAGTTGCTTTCATCTTCAGCGTGAATCTTAGTCACCTTTAAGTGGCTTCAGTACTAACTTTAGGTGAACTTCTAATATGTATGGAAGATGGGTTGGTTTTCTTTTTCTACATTTCTAGTTTTTGAGTTAGAAATTTAAAGTTCTACCCAAAGACCAAAAGGCTCCAACTGTCAAATAGTGAAATGAAAGAACTTTTCTGAAGTTTTGGCAAATTCTTCTGCCCAGGAAATGTATTCCTGAGTTGGGGGTCTGACTAGAATCCTATCTGGGCACCCCATTCTCAGGGGCTCTTTTCCCTCCTACCTCACCTTCAGTGGGATTCCAGGTTGAAGAGAGAATAAGAAACTGAATGCCCAATAATTAATTTTATGTGTCCTGTTAAAATGCAGAACCTGATTATTCATATTGATACCATCTTCAATGACTACATAAACATTTCTGCTACAGACTCAATAAACACTTTAGAGCCAGCCAGACAGTATAAGACATGGGTGAGGACACCAAGATGAATGAGATGATGCCCTTGCCTGAAAAGAGTACACACAGAATTCGGTGGCTTAAACATTGAGTCCTAAAACAGTTTTTAATGAGTTCTTTGACTCTACAAGAGATAGGGATCTCCAGACAGGAAAGCCTTTTACTGGACCACATTCTTTTTATACTGCTAGATGCTTCAGGCCTCCTCACCTCCATCCCAGGAGCTCTAAAGCCCAAACATGATTTGCCACATCTTTCCCTCAGATGCAGAGTCTTCATTTGTTCTAGCTCAATTTTCAGTAGGTGAAATTGCATCCATCTTTGCCAGTTAGCACCCTGCTAGCATTGGGCTACCTGACCACTCTATTCCAGAGTAAGAAATTGCCTCTGCTTTCTTAGAAAATAGAGACCAGCAAAGAATGCTCTAAGTCATTTTAGGATTATTTGACTAATGAAAGCAATGCAACTTAAGAAAGTATCTATGCAATGCCTGGTCAAACCAGCCCCTGATGGCAGGCAGTAGGGCGAATGCAGATATGAATTTCCCATGAAGCTCATGAGGCTTAAGCCTCAGGGTCCTATACTTGCAGAGCCTCACGAGGAGTCCTAGCTACATACCATGGTCACTCTATTTTTCTCTGCAAAAAGGGCTACCCAAATTGAGTATGCTTCTCTTCCTACAAAACCTATGTCTATATTTAGGTATATTTTAAAGTAAATCAATAAGAGAGAGTTTCTATCCTCTGAGATTAATGTTAGCAAGTGAAAAAAAAATAGCGTAACTGCAACAAAATAAGCAGACCCCAAATATAAAGCAGTCCTTCCATTTTCCCACTGATAATATTTTAGTGAATTTTAACCTATCCATGTTTAGAGATCTGGTTGGCATAATCAATATTTAATTTCTTAACTTACTTACAATAGGATATTTAAATTCATGTTATCTAATACAGTGATCCAGAAATATTACTTTTTCTACACTCAAATTTCATGGAACAATTTGATTCAAACTTTTCACATGCAACTTTGACGTCAATGTCTTAATCATCACTAGAGTCCCTTTTTGAATCATCTAGCAAAGTTTTCTTGCATGCCATATTCACTGCTGACTAAGTTGTTTCAACTTCAACACTGTTTGATTTGGTGCATAATTCTGTCACTGGAAATTTTGTCCTATGCCACTAGAACCTGTAACGGAAGAATGTGCTTTTCATTTGTCCTATGGATGTATATTTGGAATTCTCACAACTTATGATGCTGTATCTTTTTTAATGACATTAAAGATA
The DNA here is from genome assembly GCF_905146905.1 of Nyctereutes procyonoides. Lineage (NCBI taxonomy): Eukaryota > Metazoa > Chordata > Mammalia > Carnivora > Canidae > Nyctereutes > Nyctereutes procyonoides. The sequence continues at coordinate 15,205,028 of NW_026575133.1, read as the reverse complement.
ATATTTTTATAATGATAGCCACCATTTGCAGTTGTGAAGACTTTCTTCTGAGGAATACTCATTAAGTCTGTGTTGAATCCCTGCTTCTGCAGACAACCTCTATAAATATCAAACACTAGTGCTAAGGTTATTTCTGGTTATCAGTGATTCTCAGACCTAGTTGTACATTAGAATCACCTGGAGAGCTTTTATAAAACACAGATGCCTCGATCCACTTCCAGAGATTCTGATTTAATGGTCTAAGATGCAGCCTGCATGTTGAAATTTTTAAAAGTTCTCTAGGCAATCCAAATGTGTGACTGAAGTTCAGATCCACTATGTTCCCCCAAGCAATTCTTTGTTATTCAAAATAAAATAATTAGGAGAACAGATCTTAACATAAAGACTTCATAAGGATTCACATGTGAAATGAAAAAGCACCTAATTTTTTCTAAATGATAGTTTAAAGAAATATAGATGTCACTTATAAAGACATATGTATAATATAGACATATAAGTGTTCTCACACATGCAAAAAAGAACTACTTTTTTATATGGTGACTTTTTCCTACTTTAAAAGTTATACTTCTTAATCAAATAAAACTCAGAAAAGGTCAGGCTATCTGTCTCATTTAAGGATTCAAAGAAGGAAGATACTCAGGTATGACGTCATTAGGAGAAACTGACATCAGAGGATTTGCCTGGACAAAGAGTGAGGAATCATGTAAGTACAGAGATTAAAGAGAGGCAGGTAAACAGGCAAAGGAAATGAAAATGTAATACTCAAGGTCTTTAAAATATGATGCCTTTGTAATGGCAATTAGGATTTCTTTTTAAAAACAAAGACAAACGTTTTCTTAACGAACAAGCTATGTGTCTGGTTTCCAGAGATAACCAGCACTTCAGGAGTACTAATTTCGTAGCTTTTGGCATGGAGATATAGAGTAACATCTAGAAATGATTGTCCAATCATTTACAGTGTTATTTACTCTACCCATGACATAAATGCAATTTTCTACCTAGACACTTGTGGGTTAATGGGTAATGTCTTCCTTTGGCCACTGGAATATTTGACATTCTTCTTTCCTGCCTCTTGTTTGGGCTTGTAAGACCACTGAACAGCAAATGATCCAAAAAGCAAAAGTTGATCAGCCTAAATATCTAAATTGAGAAAGTCACATCAGGCTTAGTCACTACTCCTAATATGACAGCAGATGTTTCTGGTTGAAATTCACTTTAGAAAGAAGATAAAATAGAAAACAAATGCTCTGTAAGATCTGTGTATTGATTTTATTTATAAAAGACACAGATTAGGAAAGTATAAGAATGAAAGTGGGCATGGTACATGAAGAAACTTGGTTTTCAACTCAGTTGGCTTTATCTGCAAAGAAAGAAGTAAAGAGCAGAATTCAATCTTTGAAGAGATGGAAGCCTGAAACACAAAGTCATGTACATTTTTAAAGCACCTTAAAAGCATTGTTCAAAGTCTTTAAGTAATCCTGTATGATATTCTTGTTAGTTTATGAGATGATCAGACCAGTATTATTATTCCCATTTCCAGGAAGAAATATAGGTTAGAGAAGTTGAATGACTTTTCCAAGGTCACAAAGCATGAGAAGATCCAAATCTCTCAATTCTCAGTGTGTTTTTTTTCTACCACCCATAACAGATCCCTAACAGTTTATGTTTTACTTCTACCAATAGCACTAACTTAATGGAGTCCCAGAAAGGTCACCTATGAAGATGAGAACATGTAGGAATAGATTATTTTCAATGCACTAAGCAGATTTTCTTTATTTTAAAAACTGTGTATCCTTACAGAAATTTTTGAAAATACAGAAAACAAACACAAATATTTTATTTCCCTGTCATTCTATTAGTATTACTGTCACTTAATATTATTGTACACCCTTCAGTCTTATTTTTCTATTTACAATTGTCATTTTTAGTGTGAAATGCTACATTATTTCACTTTTAAGATAGCAAAAACATTTCTCCTTGCTGTTATTCCTCCAGACTTTATGAATATTTAAAGGCTTTATAATAGTAGCTCTCATTTATGAAATGTCCACCATATTCCAAGCATGATGTCACAATCTTAGTTAGATATCACAATGACTCTAGTAGTCGGAAATTTTTATAACCATTTTCCAGATAAAGAAACATAAGCAGGAGAGCAACCTTCCTATAGGTTATGAACTACAAGGGGCAGTTGTGGAATTCACCCACCAGGGGTCTGTTAATATATATACATATATATAAAATCAAGTAGATATCATCTGGTGTATTCAAACATTCCCAGAGAGATGAACATTTAGATTGCAAATTATAATATTATAATATTGCCATTATAAATAATACTTAGAAATATTTTAGGACCTGTAATATTGTCTCAATATTATTTATACTAATACTAACCAAATATGACCTTAGGATAAATTATAGAAATGGAATTCCTAGATCAAAGAACATAAATCATTTAATATGATTTAACTGTCAGCCCCCCACCCCCGTCCCTCTCAAAGCATTATTTTCTTACAAGAGAAAATAATAGCCATTTATACTCGAGCTGAGAGCCCCATCTTGCAGTGCTTTTACCTATATCAAAATTTAGGTTAATATTTCCTTACTTTTTCCCCCTGTTAAATTACAAGTGAAAATATTAACTAATTTTTTGTAGCTCCATTGGCATATAACTGATATACGAAAAACTACACATATCTAATGTGTACAATTTGGTGACATATACATACACCCATGATACCATCACCACAATCAAGGTAGTAAACATATCCATCATCTCTAAAAGTTTTCTTATGTACCTTCTCTTTTTGTGTGTGTACCTACTCTCTTAAATCTTTAAGTGCACAACACCAGATTGTTAACTACAGGCACAATGTTGTACAACAGATCTGTAGAACTTATTCATCTTGTATCACTTTATACTCATTTAATAACAATTCCGCATTTCCCACTCCCTCCATTCCCAGGTAACCGCCATTCTATTTTCTGCTTCTATGAGCTTGAGTATGTTATATACCTTTTATAAGTGGAATCTTGTCACGTTTGTCTTTGTGTGACAAATTTAACTTAGCCGAATCTCTTCCAGGTCTATCCATATGGTTGCATATGATAGGATTTCCTTCTTTTTTAAGGATAAATAACACTTTATTGTAAATATGTACCATATTTTCTTTGTCTATTCATCTGCTAATAGACATTTGGTGGCTTCCATATCCTGGCTATTGTGTATAATGCTGCAATGGAAGTTAGAGTGCAGATATCTCTTCAAAATCCTGATTTTAATTCTTTTGGATATGTACCCAGAAGATAATCACATGCAAAAGGATGAAATTAGACCTCCATCTTACACTATACACAAAAATCAACTCAAAATGGATTAAAGAATTAAACATAAGATCCCAAACTATAAAATTCCTGAAAGAAAACAGGGCAAGCTTCATGACATTGGTCTTGATAATTATTTCACAGATATGACAACAAAGGCACAAGTGACAAAAGCAAAAATAGACAAGTGGGACTATGTCAAACTAAAAACCTTCTGCCCAGCAAAGGAAATAATCAACAGAGTAAAAAAGCAACCTATGGAATGGGAGAAAATATCTGCAAACCATATATCTGATAAGGAGTTGATTTTGAAAATATGTAAGGAACTCCTATAACTAAATAGCAAATAATAATAATAACTCAATTTAAAAGTGAGCAAAGGACTGAAATACACATTTATCCACAGAAGCCATACAAATGGCCAATAGCTATATGAAAAGATGCTCAACATCACTAATTATTAAGGAAATACAAATCAAAACCACAATGAGAGATCACCTCATATTTGTTAGGATGGCTATTATAGGGAAAGAAAAAAATAACTATTTTACTCTCTTAAATTTCCAACTGGGACCCTGTAACTAAAGACAAGAGAAAAGCACATAAATTATTTAATATACATTTTATGTGAAACAGGAAGCTTCTTGAGGAAATGAAGACCCAAAGAAATGGTTAAAACTGAGTTTCTATCCTAGGTTTGAAGAGTTCTGGAGTTATATGATAGGACAAAAACAAGCTCAGTATAGTAAACTGGAGGGAATTTAGCAAGGCCTGTTCATCCAGATTCCTCTCTTTTTGTCCTTGTCAGAAATAAGGATGCTTCCTTTCTCTGGGATTAGGGAGGGCACCTCTCATAAGAGGCTTTCATGACCTGCTTTAGGGGAAAGTCAGAAAGTCCCTTCTACACAACCATTTCTCAAGTTATTTCAGGTTGAAATATTCAATATGCCAAGGTATCCTATTTAAGTTAGGGGCAGTGTGTCTTGAAGCTCACTACTATTATCAGAAAAAACAAAGGATAAATGTTGGTGAGTTTGTGGAGAAAAGGGAACTTTTCTATACCATTGTATACAATTGGTAAATTGGTGGGCCCACCATGGAAAACAGCACAACGATCCCTTAAAAAATTAAAAACAGAACTACTATATGATCCAGCCATCCCACTTCTGGGTATTAGCAATTTCTTTTAAAAGAAAATATTCTGGTACATCTTGGAAGACCTAAATTGTCAGCATCAGCACTTACCTTTTTCCTCCCACATATACTTTTATCTCTTTTACTTAAGATTCTTCTCGTACTTCTCTTATCATCATGAACAAAAATTGTGCACTAGTCCACTATACATAAGGCTTTATGTTTTATGACATTTGAGAACAATTAGGTAGCACAGCCATGGGTGTGGAAGGGCTTAAATTTTAGGTAACATATAGGAAGAAAGTTGGCAAAAAAAAAATTGTCAGAAGGATTCCTAGTGTTGGGAGGAGGGAGAGCTCAAAGGTTCCTCAGCTCCTCCTTTCCTTCTCACCCTCTGTTAAGGGCAAATTTTCCCCCCTTCCCAAACCTCCTTCCAAACTGCTGAGTCATGTTGCTGAATAATCATGAAGTAGATACGCAAATTCCAGCACACACACACACACACACACACACACACACATGCATATATATGCATATGTATTTATTTTAATTGGCGGGGTTGAGCATGGGCAGGGTAGTTGGTATTCCTGCTTATCATATAAGTAAAGATTCTGGAAAACCCCTTAATATAATAGACACTATTCACTATAAGAGGTTATTAGAATAAACTCAGAAACTTTCCCTAGTGAAGTGTAAACCTTAAGAAGTGCAGATTATGATAAATTCAATTGCAAATTAGAGAGTGTCTATTAGACCACAAGAGAGAAAGGGTTGCTGGGGGAGGGTTTTCCTGACTGTGGCATTACTAAAAGCAAGGACAGTAAGTGGGACTATTATGATGATTTAGCATCTCAGAACAGCCTCGGGAAGATGAACACCCTCCCTTGCTTTTACAAGGGCAGGTTTGGTACACAAGAATCTGCAGCTGAATGGGGAATTACCTAAACCCAGAGTGATGTCAGTTATTTTGCCATAATTTGGATGGTGAGGGAGGGGGAGCAAGTCGCTGAGTAGAATGGGGAGACTGGCAAGAGAGTCCAGTTCAAGCATTTGATTGCATGTCTTGAATCTGTCTTCCTCAAGGAAGCCTTTCTTAACCCCCTAGAGTACACATTTGCTACCCCTCCTAAGCCCCTTTTAGAAAACTATATTTCCTGTACATCACAGCACATTTTACACAATACTATCATGTTTTCATTGTCTTTCATCCTCTCCATATTGTAAGCTCATGATGGCAAGAAGGTCTTGTAGATGCTCATAACCCCAGGGCTCAGCATAGTGCCCGACATATAAAGGTTTAAGAAATATTTGTTGGGCAGCCTGGGTGTCTGAGTGGTTTAGTGCCGCCTTCAGCCCAGGGCATGATCCTGGAGACCTGGGATCGAGTCCCATGTCGGGGTCCCTGAATGAATCTATGAATCTGCTTCTCACTCTGCCTATGTCTCTGCCTCTCTCTCTCTCTCTCTCTCTCTCTCTCTCTCTTTCTCTGTGTGTGTGTCTCATGAATAAATAAAATCTTTAAAAAAGATATATTTGTTGTTATTTATTTATTTAATTTATTATTTATCTAAGATTTTATTTATTCATGAGAAACAGAGAGAGGCAGAGACATAGGCAAAGCGAGAAGCAGACTTCCTGCAGGGAGCCTGATGTGGAACTCAATCCCAGGATCCCCGAATCACCACCTGAGCCAAAGGCAGACACTCAACCACTGAGCCACCCAAGTGCCCCAAGAAATATTTATTGAATAAGGAATGGGAATTAGAAGGTGACCCACCAAGACGTTTTAGAACAGACATCCATATAAAAATATGATTTTTCACAACTTTTCTGTTTTCCAGAGAAAATGTAATGTTGAACAAAAATGGTTTTTTAAGAGTGTTCATTTTGACTTATTTGATTACGTTATTAAAAGCCCAATTACTTTCCATTATTTATGGCTAAAGACTAGATTCTAATCAGTGATGTGAGCAATATTATACAGAGAACTCAGGATAATGTAAAACTGGTGAAAAGCTAATATGGGCCAATAAATTCACATCACTGGAAGTGGTGAAATTTTTAGTGCTTTATTTAAAAACAATAAGAAGTGCTCTCCTATATCTTCACAAAATTTAATGAATCGGGCTTGAGTTAATGATCTACATATTAGCCAAGGTCTGGATGTGAGATGCAACATCTTTTATCCCTAAAGGTAATTGTATACTCAGAAATGTGCCTAATTAGCTAATGGACTGGTCTCTGGCATTGACATTTCCAAAGACAAATCCTAAAAGGGAAATAAGAAGTTTGCTGGGAAGGAGGAATGTGCAATTATACAATATAAGAAATATGCAATTATGCAATGTAAAAGATCAAGATCTCTAGAGGCATGAGAGGCAATCTTGTTACCTCTTGGTTACTTGCTTGGACTTTTGTTTGCTTTAGTTTTTATTTATTATTGTTAATCATGTAATTAATTCATACATTTTTTAAGATTTATTTATTTATTTATTTATTTATTTATTTATTTATTTGAGAAAGAGAGAGCGAGCACAAGCAGGGGTTGCAGTAGAGGAAGAGAAAGAAGCAGTCTCTATGCTGAGCTGGGAGCCCAGTGCAGGGCTCGATCCCAGGACCCCGAGATCATGACCTGAGCTGAAGGCAGACACTTAACTAACTGAACCACCCAGGTGCCCCCAAGTTATACATTCTTATAAAAGTCCAAACGGATAAATAATTCTATAAAACAATCTCCTTTGCCACACCAAACTCATAGCCTTCCCCAGACACAATTTTATACAGTTTGGTGTATATACATCCAGATATTTATCTGTATATTTAAATGTGTGTATGTTCATATTTAGAATTATGTATTTTTGCTTTGTTTGCTTGTTTTTACATAAAGAGAATTGCATTTTGTATTGTCTTATAAATTGCTTTTGAGTGACAGTAGATCTTAGAGATCTATGACAGTACACACAAATCTACCTCATTCTTTTTCACTACTACATAATATTCCATAGAACAGATGAAGTCCTTCATTTAACTGTCCCTATGTAATGGACAGTTAGTCATGTTCAGTTTGTCACTGTGATAAACAACATTGTGATATGTACATTGCATTGTAGACACATGGGACTATTTTTCTAAGAAAATACTAGTTTAAAATGGATTGCCAAATAAAAGGATATAAGTATTAAATCTCAAGAGACATTGTGAAATTTTTCTCCAGAAGAGGCTGTATCAGTCAATGTCGGCACCAAAAGCAATATATAAATCCTCATTATCTTCTTCTTCCCCTCAGCCTTTTACTACTTCTACCTTCTCTTCCAAATTTATAGGAGCAAAACTGGTATTTCATTGATGTTTCATTTGTATTTTTCTGATTACAAGTGAAGTTTCATATCTTTTCATGTATTTCCAGCTATTTGAATTTCTTTTTCTACAAATTACTGGGTTGTATTTTTGCCTTTTTCTTATTAATAGAAAGGCTTTATATATTTAAAATATATACCTGCTAGACTGAAAGAAAAGATTTGCAACATAAATGTTATTATATTTTAACTTAATGTGTTTTGTTAGATAATTTGAGTACAGTCAAGTTATTCAACCTGTGTCTAACTTAAAAATCTCTGCCCCAATATTTACTGTCATTTTTTCCCTATACTTTCTTCTTTTATGATAATGCTTTTTACATTTTTATTTTTAATTAATCTAGAATTTTTGTTTTGCCCCCAATTTGCTCCAGGTTGAAAAATGAGCTGGTTATTATTCTTTTTGATTTTGAATTCACAAGCCTGAAATCAAGACCCAAGCCAAGATCAGCAGACAATCTACTGAGCCACCCAGGTACCCCAAACTGTTTTTTTTCTAAACAGTGCCAAGGGGGGTGTGCTGCAGGGGGCCTCTCCTGTACCCCACTGTGACTGTCAGCAGAAAACACTGAGGTTTGGACTACCCACCCATAGGTCAAGCCTCTTGTCACTGGTGGGCCTGCATGTGTTGGTGGGGAGGACCAGAGCCTCAGAGTAGGTAAGTTGCCCCTTCCCTGAATCATCAGAGCCTCAGTGGCCGCCTCACCCCCAACCAACAGTGACAGGGTACCTTCCACACAGCCTGTGGTTGCCAGTGCCACCACTGCCTGCTCTGTGGGGAAGCCCACGTGCTCCAGCTACTGCAGCCTGTGGGATGTGATACACAGGGAGGGACTGTCAGGGCTACCTCCAGCCCCTGAAACAGGAGATCCTATCCCTGCCAACTTGTCTTACTGCAGAGAGAAGACAGAGGACAGAGACAGCCGTAGTGGTCTCACAGAACACTGGGATGGCCCCTCAGGGAGTGAGGCCCAGATCCTCTCCTGTAGCATCTGCTCATCCAGGGCTGCACACAGTGGGGTCCTTGAGGGTCCTTGACCAGGCCAGGCCCATCTCTGAGGACTTCTTTCTCAGTTCCACTGCACAGGCTCCAGGCCTGGAGACAGCCAAGTTGAGACTTTCACTGTAGAACCAGAGGCTAGAGGAGTCCATATAAGGAGATCTGGGGTAGTAGAATGAGTGATAGGCCGTTTAGCCAGGCCATCTAGGTAGGAAGGAGTCTGAGTGATCAATACTTTACCTGGGTCCTACAAAAGACACCCTCTTACATTGACCACAGCAGACACTCAGAAAGCTCCACCCATTGGAAGGGCCCAGCTGTATAGGCCAGGCCAGCAAGAAGGCCACAGAAGAGCTGTAGGGTGGGTGACTCAGAGCTAAGCAGTGGTATCTAGGCAGCAGCCACAGTGACAGTATCCCCTGGGGCTGTCTAGGGTGGTAACCCAGCCCCACCAGCATTGCCAGGTGGACAGGCATGGAACTGCAGCCATCAGCTCCACTGGACTTGCTGAGGCCTGCCAGCAGCATTGTTATTAGCTAGGCTAGGGTGAGCAGGGCAGAGAGTGCAGGAACTGCATTGTGCCCATGTGGCAGCACTCCTGTAGCAGGCTCAGGAACCGCCCAAATAGGGCCAAACGCTGCATGGATCAGCAGTTGCTGTGCCTGCCAAGGTCCAGCAGCAGCTCCGGGGCCAGTGCAAGATTGGGGCCAACCCCCACCAGGCACAGGCTGCTCAGCAGTAGCATCAGGAAGGAGTTGGAAAAAAAAAAAAAAAGAAAAAAGGAAAGAGTTGGCTAGAGGCATTGCCCAAAATTGCAGAGCATGTCCCATGCTCCCCTGAATGCCAAATGGAGCCCCCAAGTTGGAGTCAGGACTCCAGATTCCCTGTGAAGCCCAAGAGCCCTGATCCTACTTGGCTTACAATCAGGCACATGACACTGGCAGACTGGAGGGCGAGCCACACCCTCTCTTGCCACCTACCAATTACTCAGCAGATGATATAAGGCTAGGTCCTTCCCCTAGGGTTAATAATGTATATTGTTTTAGATATGGATCTAATTTTCTTTGTTTTCAGATAGCTAGACAATTGTCTCAAGTTCTTTCCTTGATTATATGAAATGCTAGCCCTAGAATACATTTATCTCTGGATTCTTTTTTTTTTTAAGATTTTATTTATTTATTCATGAGAGACACAAAGAGAGAGGCAGAGACATAGGCAGAAGGAGAAGCAGTCTCCTCGCAGGGAGCCCAATTTGGGACTTGATCCCAGGACCCGGGGATCACACCCTGAGCCGAAGGCAGACCCTCAGTCACTGAGCCACCCACATGCCCCTTATCTCTTGATTCTATTGAGTTCTACTGATCCCTTTTTATCTACTTCCATTCCAGTGCTGTATCCTGTCTATTACTACAGCTTTATATTATATTTTGATGTCTAACAAACCATATCTCCATCACTATTTTCTTTCTTAAAAAAATTATTTTCTCTTATACATTTTCTATTCCATAAGGATTTTAGGATTAAATTGTCAAATTTCATAGAAATTTTACTGGGAATGCAACTAAATTTTTAGATTAATTTTTGAAGAATTTATTGAGTCTTTCTAAACACAAACATGGCATACTTCTATCTTATTAAGTCTTCATTTCTGTGTCTCAGTAAGCTTTATACTTCTCTTCATGTTCATATTAGAAAATTGTATTTTATAACTAGCATTGGTGTACACAGATGATAAGAGAGAGAGAATCCATCAAACTTGCTGAATTTTCTTGAGTTCTAATAGAAAATTCAAAGGTTACCTGACAAACTACTTAGATTTTTGGATAAATCCCAAGTACTATCAGCAGTAGCTCTTTCTGTCTAGTGGCTATTACTTATTATCCATGTCTTATTGCATTGTCTAATATCTTCATTAAAATGTTGAATAGTAGTGATCATAGTAGCCATACTTTTCTAATTCCCAATTTTAGTATGAATGGTTCTAATATTTCAACATTAAGTGATATGTACGTTTGAGGTACATAAGATTTCATATAGTTTGTATCCCACAAGTAAAGGCAAACGTGTGTGTGTGTGTGTGTGTGTGTGTGTGTGTGTGTGTATGCAGGCTGTAGTCTCACAGAAAATACTGGGAAATAATTAATTTTACAATTTCCTAACCTTTAGTCACCTCCTTTTAAGGAGCCTCCAAAAGCATTTTGTGAAGAGAGCCCTAGTTAACATATCTTACCACCCCTTAATATCTCAAATTGTTTTCTCATTAACCCACGGGTGAATAAAAATTTTTCCCTTTTGATTAAAATCACTGGAATGGACTTCATTTGTTTCATTTATTTCTATGTTTCAATTCTGTAACCACTTCAGCTCTATGCATGAGCCCCTCCAAGCATCATTCCCAAGCCCTTAAGAATCCCTTTACCCTCATTTGGGGAATATGAATAATAGTGAAGGGGAATATAAGGGAAGGGAGAAGAAATGTGTGGGAGATATCAGAAAGGGACACAGAACATAAAGACTTCTAACTCTGGGAAATGAACTAGGGGTGGTGGAAGGGGAGGAGGGAGGGGGGTGGGGGTGAATGGGTGACGGGCACAGAGGGGGACACTTGACGGGATGAGCACTGGGTGTTATTCTGTATGTTGGTAAATTGAACACCAATAAAAATTAATTTATAAAAAAAAAAAAGAATCCCTTTACCCTAAGAGTAATGACTTAAATTTTTCAAGAACTCTCCTGTGCTCTATCCACATGGTCCTGATGGTTATCTCCTTGACCCTGGAGAACTTCTCCTTTTCACATCTCCCCATTCTAAGCAGCTACTTTGATGTGTATGTGACCTGTATTTGCAGGAGTTGTCTATCAGGGTGATTCATTCTGCACCGGTTTAGTATCACTTACAGTATGCCTGGCACTATACTAGAATATTTAGTGGATAACAAAGGCATAAAAGACACTGCCTTTTTTCTATGATTTTCCCCACAATTGTTTGTATTCTGATTGCGTAAGAACTGTAAGCAAGGGGCACCTGCAAGGCTCAGTCGTTTGAGGGTCCAACTCTTGGTTTTGGCTCAGGTCGTGATCTCATGGGTTGTAGGATCAAGCCCTACATCTGGTTCCTTGCTCAGCAGGGAGTCCCTCTGCCCTTCCCTCTGTCTGCTCTCTCTCTCTCTCTCTCTCTCTCTCTCTTTCTCTCTCTGTCTCTCTAAAAATAAATAAATAAATCTTAAAGAAAAAAAAAGAACTATAAGCAAAACCTATTTCTGTAGCTAGGAAATTCTTGGGAGGAGGAGCATTCTTGAATTAGGTCCTAAAAGGCCTAATAGACATAGGTTAGTATAGCAGGTTTTAAATGTGTTTATTTTTTAACTAATTTATCTTCATTAGCTGCAATCTGGATTGGGACACACACTGCCACATGTCTCCCCATATTGAAGCCCTGGCTGTAAATCACTTTCACATAATCAGACACGTATCCATATCTCCTTCTCATTCATATTTTGAATGGTGCCAAGTCTGCCTAGGGCCTGTCCATAGACTGTTCATTACTATAATCACATTTGCCCTCACCTGGAGTACCTCAATCCTCATCTAAGTGGCCTCCCTATCTTAAATTTTTCATCTCTCCAATCTTTCATATACATAGGTACCATCTCAAGCTTAGAGAGAAACTTCAAGGGTGCAATCCACTTCTCAGGATTAGAAACTTTCCATTTTCACACTGCATTTAAAATCCTGGGTGACCTTTTCTACCTCTTTACCAAAAGCTGGTTTTCTACAATGCAAGTACATGTCAGTGTTCAATGAAATCTTTACTTCTACTCATACTGTTATATCTGCTGGAATATCCTCCTCTCTTTTTATTATCCCAGGGCCTAACTCCAATATCAAAAACAATTCTGCATTATTTCATTCTCATTAACTCTGCCTCTCACTAGGTTTTATACCTGATTAAACTATGTATGGCATTTAAATTATAGTGCTGTGTTTTATTTGTGTATAGCCATATTTCTTATCCTTCTTACCTAGATTGTAAACTCTGAGGAAGGCATTGTTATCTGCATCACTGCTATATTTTCTTAGGGTGCTCACAATGCCTATAACACAGGAAGACCTTTGTAAATTCCTTTTGGATTGAATTGATCATGCTAGATAATAAACTGAGATGATCAGAGGTCATACCTTGGATTGGGGTAATTTCCATTTATAATATTTTGAATTCATGGTCCAGAAGACTACATATCAGCCAGTTTTAGGCACTGAGTAAATCACAGTAAGAATTCTAACAGGTGTGCCTAGACCTATCCTCCCATTTTTTTTCCTTCTCTTTCCTAGAATAAACTACAATATTATCCTTTCTTTCCTTATCTTTAGAGAGTGTCTCAGCTTATTTCATTAGCATTCTAATTTTAATTAAAACAAAACCAACCTATTCATTTAGAGAATCAGTTATATTTCTTTTCTTTTTTTTAAATATTTTTTATTTACTTATTCATGAGAGACATGGAGAGAGAGAGCCAGAGACAGAGACATAGGTGGAGGGAGAAGCAGGCTCCATGCAGTGAGCCCGATGTGGGACTCCGATCCTGGGTCTCCAGGGTCATGCCCTGGGCTGAAGGTAGCTGAGCCACCTGGGCTGCCCATTTCTTTTCTTTTCAAATTTTAATAATACTCCATATAAATTCCCAGAACAAAATAAACATCTTAAACTTACAAGGACTCAGAGAGAGCAGTTTGTATCTATTTAAATGTTATTCTGAGTGTTATTCAGATGTTTCACAGAGGATGGACACTCCCAGACCATTACATGGCTTTTACTCTCTTCATCCCAACTGTTCTTCAATCCCAGAGAATCCCACAGCTACAAATTTGTGCTGTGAAATACCAGTGAAAGGGAAATGGTTAAAAGGAATTTCTGAGTTCATTTCTTTTCTTCAAGTATTTATGAACAAAAAGTTGGAAAGAAATTCACAGCATAAGTACATTTAGAAGAAGGCTAAGAGCAGCAGAAAACCAGATGACACATTCTGGAATGGGAGCAATCAAGGTTCTATTCAATCCATTCCCCCTACCCCTGTGCATCAGAATAGTTTCTCCTTTGAAACTTCTTGCACAGTTGCACAGGTGTATTGAATTCACACTGATCCACAAAAAAAAAAAGGCAAAAAAAATGTTCATATGTTAACATTTCTAGAAATTTCAGCAAATTCTTAAAGATGCAAAGATTAAAAATAATCCGGTAAGGATTATTTCCTACTATCAAGACAATGGCAATGCTTTCAGCTCTGAAGAGTCTCTTGATCTAACCACAAAGTATTTGTTGAGAAAAAATAATTGTGTCTACATCTGTGGAACGTACTAGGAAGGTATATGGCTAGGCCAGGAATCAGAGAACTTTTTGAAAAAAGGCTAGGCAGTAATAGAGCAGTAATTGGTAAGGTATACAATCTGTGTTGCAACTACTCAACTTTGCCTTCTAGCTGGAAAGCAGTAGACACTACATAAATAAATCAGCATATCTGTGTTCCAGTAAAACTTTATTAACAAAACAGACAGCTTGCAGCCATAGTTTGCCCTGGGTTAGACTATATGTTCTTTGACTACAATGATCATATCTTTCTTAGCAACCATTGTATTTCCAGGGTCCAGACTGTGTCTGACACATAGTAGGTACCAAATAAACATTTGTAAATACAAAAAAAATCATTACTTAATATTTTAAAAACATATTTCTTGGCCTCAGCTCACCACTAGTTTTTTATGGAAGACCAAATCAGGAAAATGTAGAGTAAGAACAAAAAGATCATGGATTGTGTATTCTGGGTTAGTTTCTTGACTCAAAATCAAGTTTTTCTACCAACTTTAATGGGAGTCTATATCTCCATATCTCAAAGACTCGGTTTTCCTAATTATTGAGATAGGGTTTAAGCTTAGGGTATAGTTATAAAGTCACTGTATTTAATGGCTTTCCAGGTTGTTTTTGTGAATCTGAGCTTGTGTCAGAAAACCAAAAGAAGCTCCATGAAATTCATAAGATAAAAGAGAATGTGGTTGGCTGGATGACCAAGTTTTCCCCTCTATTCACCTTTACCTGTCACTTCTGACACCTTCCTGTGCACATCTCCTATGGCATGGAAGATGAATCAGACCCCATTGCTATAATCGCAAAATTCTATCTGGGCTCCTAAAAGGGGCTACATTAGAGGGATACAGCAAGAATGGAGGCATATTCTGAAGGTTAAGTGTTATTTGAAATGGAATTTTCTCCCTATCCAACACTAGGGGGAACTGTAGCTAGATTTTGACTTGGGACAACGTGAGACTACTATATCAGTTAGAGTCCCAAAATAAAGTAGATGGTGCACTCAGGATAATTCAAGGATAGTTCATTTACAAAGAGATTTTTTTTAAGATTTTATTTGTTTATTCATGAGAGACACAGAGAGAGGCAGAGACATAGGTAGAGGGAGAAACAGGCTCCCAGAAGGGAGCCTGATGCGGGACTCGATCCCAGGATCCCAGGATCACGACCTAAGCCAAAGGCAGATGTTCAACCACTGAGCCACCAAGGTGCCCCTACAAAAAGATTATTTACAAAGATGTGGACAGGGCATAGGAAAACCACAAAGGATGGTACATTACCTAAGGTTAATAAGAAAGAGTTACCACCCCTAAGCCCAATGACACAAGGGGAGGAAGAGTTATATGAATCCTGAAGGAAAGAGTCATCTAGAACTGGTCTAGGTGAACTGGTGTTCCTCACAATGACCATGTGAGGAACACTGATCTGGTGTTGAATGACATAGCTGGATGGAGATGACCCAAAAGAAAGATAAGAAGGGAAGTAATTCACTATCTTCACTTCCCTTCCTCTCTGATTTACTACTGAAGCTCCTGATTGACTGCACTGAACCATAAGCCGAAGAGCAAGGGTGCCTGTTGATGTGGTCCATGCTGGGCCTCCAGAGGCACGGAATAGGGTGAAGACAATAGAGAGCAAATCGGGAGGGACAAACAGATGTCCAACACAGATGGATCCCAAAGGTACAGAAAGCTTATTACACTTAGGTGTCCTCTGTGAGGGTTGTTAGGTACACCAGCGTGGCATCAGATTGATTATCCACACACTCTCATTTTTCTCCTGAATGAGATTTTCACCTACTACAAGGAAATGAATTGAGTAATTTTCTGTTCCCTGCAGTGTAAGGAGAATCTCTTGCCAACCTCTGTCATTTAGCAGATGGTAGGTGATACTGTGAGGCCTGTTTGGCTCTTTCTAAGGCAAATGTCCAGAGGAAGAGCACTGGAGTCAGGAGTCCCAGTTTCCAGATCTGGCTTTGCTCCTAAGTAACTAAGTACCTGCAGGAAAGTCATTTCTCTTAGGGCTTACCACCATTTCCTAATAAAATTTTTTAAAAAGCCATTGGATCTGATAATCTGTGATCAGGATTCTCAATCTAGAGTCCTCCTGAAATTATTTAAAACCTTAGAAAATTTTGCATGTGTGCATATGAGCATTTTCTATCAGAATAATAATGGTTCCCTCTTATTAAACCCTACCAACTAGGCACTTAGGTATTGTGCTTAGCTTGTTCTCTGGCTCTTCTCTCTCTTTCTAGAAAATCTCAGTGAATCTTCATAACTATATTGGAGTTTATGAGTCTTTTTCTGTTTTATTATTGAATGACTTGCCCAAGACACATGGTTAGGAAGCAGCAGAACCAGAATTCTCACCACTCTTTAACCCCCAAGATTATGGTCCACCTACCCCCATATTCCCTTGACCCCAGAGTTGAACGTAGATGGCTAAGGATACCAAATGTGCATTAACTGCTCCTATAGGACAGGCCTCAGGGCAACATGGTGGGGGGGGGGGCATTTCCTGGAGGGACAAGACCTGAGAGTTTGAGTGTTGAGGTCCTTTCTGATGGCCATAGTGTGAGAGAGATTAAGGAACGTTGATTCTGGACTGAAGGAATCAAATCTTGCTGAGCTGAGCCCTGAAAGTAAAGGAGAGACCTCTTAGAGCAAACCCAAAAGCCAGGGAGGTCTTAAAGCTGAACAGGAGCACTTCCTCTTTCATTGAAGATGGTTTTTCCTGTTAACCTTCTATAAATGTTGTTGGCCCATCTGCTGACGGAAGTATTGCCCCATTCTATAGTAGCCTTAGAAGGCTCTGGGGAAGAAGCTCCTTCATCCTAAAGGGAGAACCCATCTATACTTTCCAGAGAACAGAGGCAACAGAAGGTTGGGGTTCTTGGGGCTCTGTGATCTGGCACATTCAAGCTGCTTAAGCCACCAGAGTTCCCTGCTGGGATTGCTGTTGGCTGCCCTGCCACTATCTGGAGAGTCTCTCCACCAGGCCTTGGCTGCCCTTTGAAAGCCAACCTGTTCTGTTGCTTATTCCAAACATGGCAAGGGCCTTAAGAGCATCTGTGAAGCCAAGATATTCCATCTGTGAAGCTCCTAAGATACTCAGAGTCCAAGAAGGACTTTTCTGACCCATCATCTGAGCTCCAAAGTGAGAGAAGTCCCTTTGAGTCAACCTGCAGCTTTTTTACAGCATGAGATACCAGGGACACAATTCCCCTGAGGAAAGCCTATTTCAGGGAGGAAATTATTTGCTGGCCTCTCTGCAAGGACAACAGGAACTTCAGAGTTCATCAACCCTGTACCTCAAGATGGGAGACCCTAGTGGGTGCAGGCAGGCAGCCAGCCAGCCAGGTTTATTTCCTTTGTGCTGGCACAGCCATAGCAACAGCAAATCTTGGCAGCCCTGCTGTTTGACCTGGATCACGAATGTGAAATGCTCTGCATGGCCTGGCGAGTCCTCTAGATTCCACTTTGTTCTGCCAGAGGCCTTCTCTGCACACTCCATCAATCCCTGTAATCCCCTCCTTATTGCCTGGCTGCACGGATGG
Source organism: Nyctereutes procyonoides (assembly GCF_905146905.1). NCBI lineage: Eukaryota > Metazoa > Chordata > Mammalia > Carnivora > Canidae > Nyctereutes > Nyctereutes procyonoides. Next base: position 15,187,293 of record NW_026575133.1, on the reverse strand, counting down.
CTTAACTTGCCTCTGAGCTGCCTGAAGCTGCAGTCTGCTACCACTGCTGGTGCCAGAAACCCCAGTTTGGTACCCAGGGCATGAGGGACTCTGAAGCTCTCCATCTGGGCACCAGGATGGAAAGGTATACTTGGCCTTGCTGTTCTTGACCAGAGAAATATGAAGAACTTTTTGAATAGCCCAACAGTAAGGAAGCAGTTGATGCAGTAGGTAAACCTGCCCCTGATTTGGTCTGATAGCCTATGCTGACATGTCAGCAAGAAATAACATGTTTTCTTTTTGTTGGTTTGCTGAATCGTACAACTTCCTACCAATGATAGTGACTTTGAGATACCTGGGAACTTCATTTCCTCTTTAAACTTTGGCACCTGGCTACTTGAATTGCTTTCATGGTTGGGATTTCACAAATAAACTGAGATCCAGGGAGAAGTAATCCATTCAAGGTCATAGAGCAACTCAGTGGCAGACCTGGAAAGCCAAGGATGAAACAAGATGGCCCGGCACGTACTATATGATGGGTGACATGGGACTAGGCACGCTATGCATATTTCCTTCAATTCCCAACTCACACTTAAGATGAACATCATCTTCCCTCATTACTGCTGTCACTTATGAGAACATATGGTTCTGGCCTTTAAGAAGTTTGCAATCTGAAGTTCTTTCATAATACCACACTGACTCATGTTTCTTCCACCTATTTTGAAGACCTGCCTCTTTAAATCCCCTTCTTTGAAAGCTTCCTTCTTATTCAGGAAATAAAATCTATGGATGATTTATCTTGTGTTTTACTTCTTCCTATAAAGAAAGGACAAATTCAACCAGAAACTCATCAAATTCAACATTAACCAGTTTCTTTCCAATTTGTCCCTTAAACCAGTTTTGATCAACTACTCTGTGAGAGGCAACAATAAGCACCCAAGAGAAGAGGCCCAATCCTCTAGAAATTTATTAATTTATCAAATGATCAAGAAATTTACATTTTACGAGAACTCTTGCAATGGGAGCCAGGGGCCAGTTTTAAGAATGGTAAGTGAAGCATGATAATTATTTCAAGTGAAATAATCCAAATATATATCAATAGTAGAATGTACACATAAAGTGTGGGAAAGTAATACTATCCAGCAGTGACACCTGAGTGAGCTCTAATTCCAAGTGTCAATGAAGATAAACCCCAAAACATACTATAGAATGGAAGAAGTAAGGCACAGAAAAATGTAGGTAATACATATATTTCTATGACATTGAAATTTGCATGACATTTAAAAAAAACAAATAAACTAGCATTTAGCATTCATTATGTAGGTGGCAAAACTATAAGGAAAAGCAAGGACACAATCTGCCAGCCAGGATGCTTAGTTCCTTTGCTCCAGGGAATGGAGAAGGATGTGTCTGAGAAGGGACACACAAGGTCCTTCTAGGGGAAATGTTCTGTGTCTTCACTTGAGAGGTAGGTACCAAATGGTCTGTCTTATTCTTTAAATTGTATTCCTATCCTTGAGACATTTTTAGATATGTGTATCTATCTCATTCCCTAGAATGTAAGCTCCATGAAGGCAAGGTTTTACCTTTATTGCCAGATCATCACATCTAGAGTGTGCCAATATTCAATACATATTTTTGAGTAAATGAATGAATTACTTAACGAATATTTTCCATAATATAAATTTTAATAATTAATGTTTGCTATAATAAAACCCATAGACAAGAGCACTATTGCAATAAGGTCTACAAATGCTGATGAGAGACCTAAACAGATGGAATGAAGTGAAGAGCGAAGTTGTTCACTGTGACCAATGTCATCTGGGGAGGACACAGCCAGACACTGAGGAAAAGAAGAGAAGCGAGAGGAGGGGGACTCTAGGCCAAAGGACCAACACAGTAATTACTACTATTAACTGAATTTTTTACACTGTGCCAAGATCTTATTTGATTTTCACTACAAGCCATTAAGATAAATACCATTATTACCTCCATTTCACAGATGAACTTGTGGCTTTCATTGAGCTAGTAAGTGGACTTGTGGTCTGGTCTGTCTGACTAGCACATAGATAAGCAGAGGAGGGAATATACAGGCAATCTTCAGGGGAGGTGGGCATGTAGACTGGCTCTTGCTGATCTGGGCTCACCAAGTTCAGCTCTGACCCCACTGAATTCACTTTCCAACTAGACCCCGTTGCTCTGTGCTTCTAACTGACTATTTGTAGGGAGCACAGTTCCTCTGCAGTGGAAGTGAGTGAGCAGCAGATGATCAGTATTGAGTCACCTGCTTCTCATTCAGTGATGGCATTGAAGGCACCATTATCTCAACAGAGATCCTCTTCCTATAAAAGGCAGGTCAGGCTGAGAAGCTAAGGTTTTGCAGCTCAGGTTTCCATTTGATGCATACACATCACCTGAGGTCAAAGGGATTGCAAACCAAGTCCCAATTCAGACCTAGCCATCAAAACTTCTGCTTGTCAGGGGGAAAGCCTCTTGTGCTTTCCAGGGGAAATTAATATTGATAATCAACATTATTATTGTTAAATAATGACAGCACTTACCCAGTTGGTACCAGGCTGTATGTTAAGTGCTTTATATGAACTGTTGAATTTTCAGAAGGGCAGTGTGAGGCATTTAGTATCTCCATCTTACTGATCAGAGATTTTTGATGGCTTGACCAAGGTGATACAAACTATAATCCATGTATATAAGACTCAAATCCATGTTGGCAGGCTACAGAACCTAAGTTCTTAAGCACCTCACTCTACTACCTCTCGGGTATAGTAATGCATCAAAAGGATCAGGAAATAACCAGGAACATGTCAGGAAAGAAGAGGTATCACTTTTCATGCTGAGGACTCTGGAAACAGAACTCGTTGGGCATCCTTGGGTCACTTCTCCAAGATATCTCTCTCTCTCTCTCTCTCTCTCTCTCTCTCTCTCTCTCTCTCTCTCTACCTTCATCTCCTCCACTTGCTCCCAGACCTCAAGAAAATGTGAGCTTCTCTGAAAGTTCATCAGATTAGCAGCACAAGCTTCAAGGCAGTGCCTCTCCTTGCAAGATTAACAATGATATGTGTTAAATTCTCCCCCAGGGCTCAATGGGTTTCCCTTTCGCATTAGCTTAAAATTCAGGCACATTTTCATCTTCATTTCACCTTGAGCTTCTACTGGCAGTGGCTCCTACTACCTCAGCTTTCAGTTTCCCTATTCTTTTCTTCACACCATCCTAATTCCTGTAAGACTTGAACAGGGACTTAATGCTCTGAAACAGATCTGCAAGGCACCCAGGAGAGTTTGCAGCTTTAAAAAGTTAGAATAAAATAAAGAAGCAAATCAACACTTTCTGATTTTATCTTATTTATAACTTTGGATTTTCTTAAATCATGACTCTTTCTAAAGCAGACTGAATTTGAGTTACAAGAAAAATATGATTGGAAAAAGAAATCCCGTAATTAGAGAAATAGGATATTCAAGGTTCATAACGCAAAAATCCTAGCCCCTTTTCTGGCTATATCTTTTAAATCTGAAATGCTAAATTCCATTAAATTGCTTCCATTTTATATATTGGAAACAGAGCCGAGACAGACTCAATTATAGTACTTTCTAAATTAGGATTCATCTAGTCTCCACCCTGGGCTCAGACCAAATTGGGTCCCCTAGTCCTGCCTCCCTCGTGCACATAGCAATCACACCATTTCTCTGGTGGGCTTCACAGATGTAGTTGGCTGGCACTGGGCATTGGTAGTTGCCCCGATTCTGGCAATTATCTCCACATGGTTTGCCCTGTGCACTGTCATTGCTGGAACATGGAACAGACTGGCTTGGCCTCATCCTGCCTCTCTCCGGTGCCACAGAGGCTTACAGGATGTTTTTGGTATCACGTAGCATGAGAATTGCCAAGAAGAGACCTTCAGAAGTCGCTGGGAGACTTAACACTGTGATCAGCAGGAAAGCTATGAAATTAAAGAAGAAAATCAAAAGAGAAGGTCAGACAGTACAGAGAGTCTCAAGAGAGTGTTAGATGAAGATTTAAAATATTTGAAGACAAATGGTCCAAAAAAAAGAGGAATAATATTAAAGAATAGATAAAACTGAAAATATGTACCATGACCTGCGGAACAAAGAGAATTTTTCTAATATCTAAACGCTTACAATACCTTGACAGGTGCAGGATTTCATAATGAAGCTTCCACTGTCCCCCACCTCTCCCTGTACACCACTTCCCCATACATATATGAGACAAAAAGGGAGATATTTGACCTTGCTGACTAAGACTTATACCTTCCTTTTGCTGAGTTTCCATTTTAGTCTGTTGATTCTCAGATACTTAGCAGTGCACAATCAGGAGTTAGATGATATCATTACTACTACTAATAATAACAGCAGCTCAGATCAAGTGCTTACTGTGTAGCAGGCACTGTTCTAAGCATTTGATGAGTATGAACTCATTAATCCTCACAGGATTAAATTTCCACTTTGAATACAAAGAAGCTGAGGCATAAACAGTCTTTACTACCTGCTCAAGGTTTCACAGCTCGTAAATGATAGTGTGCTGGAGAAGCTGACGGGACAATCAGAAGACTGAGGCAAGGAGGCTCAGTCCACCTGACAGAGGCCTGGAGGTGGTGAGGGAGGAAGACAGAGAAAAGCCAAATGGTCTGGGAATTGAGAAATATTCCAGGGACACCAGAGCAACAGTAAATAGAAAAGGAAAAAAGAGCTGCTTTTCAGAAACATTGCTATTGATTATGAATTGGATCAGATTTAATGCTTTTCAAGGGATGCAAGTAGAAGTTGAGCTTCCTATTAAAATATTCTGTTTTGGACTCGGTTCTCAGATTACAGCTCTACAGAGACTGAGACATTTAAGGACCCAGTTTTTTGATGGTTACATATCTAAAGTGCTTAATGATTTGACATATGTGATCTCACCAGTGAAGCACCATCTCATGAGGATAAAACATAGTGATGATGTGCATTTGCAGGGAGAGAGCAGGGAGCAGCAAAGTGCTTCCAAATAGCTTGAAAACAAGATGGCTCTTCTGGCAATTAAACTATGAAATCAACCAACAATGGATTCATTTAAGAAATATTTACAGAGCACCTTCTCTATGGCAGGAACTGTTCTACACAATGGGGTATAGCATTGAACAAAATAAATATTTTCTGGAGCTTACATTCTAGGAAGGAAAGAAAGAAAACAAGCAAATAAATGCATAAATATTTACTATAAGGTTATTTAGGAGCTGACCCAGTGGTTCTCAGCAAAGACAGGCAAAGCCATCCTAAGAAGAATGGATATCTCCCAGCTTTACAAGCTCCCACTTTCACCTCAAGGATTGAATGTGTCATCCATCTGGAAGGGAGAGGGCTGGGAAGTTATAGAAGAATGATAAAAGGGAGACTTACAAGAGCCTAATATCAGCAGAGCCCATAGAAAAAAAAAAGGTACTATAGGAGAGACATATTTCAAATCAAGCTCTACTCCTTTCTTAGCTATGTGACCTTGGGTCAGTTCCTTACCCTCTCTGTACTTTGGTTTCCTCAACTATAACAATACTGCCTACATCTTAGGTTTGGGGTATACATTTAAAAAGTCAATATCTATAAAGTGTCTACCGCAGTAAACCAAATAATTGTTACTCACTGTTAAAATTATGCAGTATCCCTGCTGATAACGCTGTTGATTGTAGAAACTCAGTGAAACTCACCAAATTGACTGTAAAGACTAACATGTATCACAAGAATCCAACTTGGTGACAGTGGTCCTTCCTGTTGATCACAAGCCCCAAACGCTTTGAGGGCTGGTACAGAGCTCAGCATAGCTGGAAAGTGCCCTTAGGAGATACCAGAATCAGGTTGTCTGTACATTTCTCTATATTCAAAACTCTTATTTAATTTTCTTATTAACAGGCATCAGTGGGATCCCTGGGTGGCGCAGCGGTTTGGCGCCTGCCTTTGGCCCAGGGCGCGATCCTGGAGACCCGGGGTCGAATCCCACATCAGGCTCCCGGTGCATGGAGCCTGCTTCTCCCTCTGCCTATGTCTCTGCCTCTCTCTCTCTCTCTCTCTCTCTCTGTGACTATCATAAATAAATTAATTAATTAATTTAAAAAAAAAACAGGCATCAGTAATCATTACCAAGCTCTCACCGGGTACCAGCACTAAACCCATGTGCTAGGGAATATAAGGGCAAAAATTAACAAAAGGCCAAACTTGGTTTCCTGCCTTAAAAAAGCACACTGCCAACTGCAAGAGCTACATGAACTCTTGGATCAAAAATCTCAAAGCAGGGGCACCTGGGTGGTGCCATCAGTTAAGCATCTGCCTTCAGTTCAGATTCTGATCTCACATTGGGCTCCCTGCTCAGCAGAGAGTCTTCTTCTTCTCCCTCTGTTCCTCCCCCTCCCTGCTCGTGAGCTTTCTCTCTCTCAAATAAATAAATATATTTTTTTAAATCTCAAAACAGCACAAGGGCAAGCCTTAGGGTTCCCCCTAAGCACCACAGAGGAGAGTGAAAAAGACGTTCCCTTGAGAGAAGGCTGAGTCATAGGACGAAGAGAGCACACCTTTGTGGAGTACCGCCCATGTGCCAGCCACCAAAATACACATTCTCATTTATTCTTCCTATGCCCTATTGGGAGAGATTGTTAAACCCATTTTGTACCTGAGAACACTCAGCTTCAGAGCAGTTGAATGATTTGCTCAAAGTCATTCAGTTATTCAGACTTTCCAAGAATACAATTCATGTCTGACCTCGAATCCTTTGTTATTTTCCCAGTCACAAGGAGGAAATATAGGGTAAAGGTCAAGAGTGTGGTGGGATCTGGGGACAAAGCTGAGATTTGGACTCATCTAACAGTGCATTTTAGGTGAATTATTTTATCTCCTTGTGCTTGTTTTCTCAGCTACAAACTATTTTGTCATGACAATATCTCTCATACAACCTCATTGGAATTTCAATGACATAATCCTTGCTTAGTGCCTTGGTGATGTCAAATAAGCTGATATCCTCTCTTAGTTCCTCTTCCCATTGGGATGTGTAATGACAGCTTCTTGGCTTCTGAATATAGCTTCTTACTTCTGAATATAGCTTATTATTCACAAATGTCTTATCCTCACTGCCTCCAGCTCCACCACCACCCTGACTTCCTCCTTAGCATGGGGTCCTCACACCCTGGGTTACGCTGATGCTTTTCCCAGGAGAGGACTGGAGAAAGTGGTCAATGTCTATATTATTTCTGAACTAAGGAGTGTTTGAGCTGAGGATTTAGGAATTAAAAAAAAACAGATTTCCTGTATCAGCAAAGATTTATGCTAAATAATCCATTTACAAAACAACCCACTGAGAGAGGAGAGCTTCACTGTTGCAGTTTGAGGGATATCTTGGGGGATGAGACAAGTTGTATTCTGGCTCATTATTGGACTCTAAGTAGGTAGGGGAGTCTCTATGCTGCCAATTGGACTTTTAGCATAGTACAAAACAGCTCTTTATAAAGGTCTATCAAATATCATTGATCTATTTAGAAAATACCTATTGAGCACGTACTATGTGCCTTGATAGGCATTGATCTAGGTAATGAGGATAGAGCAATGAAAATAAGCAAACAACAAAAAACCCATCATCTCTGCCCTCATGAAGCTTATGTTCTGTATTAGCTGTGCTCCATAACAAGTAGTACCAAAATTTATTGGCTAAGAGCAATAACTATTTGCTCTAAATTCTGTAGGTTAGCAACTTGGGCTGGGCTCAGCTGGGCTGTTTTTTGGTCTCACCGGGGGTAACTGCAGTCATCGCATACCTCAACTGTGGCAGATTGGTCAGAGATGGCCTGATTTCCAGCAGGCATGTGGTGCTAGCTATCAGCTGTTTAGTCTAAGGGACCTCTACTGGGACAGCTTATGTCTGCTCTACATAGCCTTTCTTCCTCCAGTGAGGCTAGCTGCAGAGGCTCTACAGTGTCATGTCTACAACACTCTCTTGGTCAACACCAGTCACAAGACCATTCCAGTGTAAGGGGTACTCCACCCCTTTATGGGAGATGCTCCAAAGATACATTGCAAATTGCATGTATATGTTTGGGGAAGAAATTTGTTGCCCCCCTCCTTTTTTTTTTTTTTTTGCAATATTTCTCAGTAGTTGAGACAAACAGCAAATATAGGGGCACCTAGGTGGCTCAGTCAGTTAAGTGTCTGCCTTTGGCTTGGGTCATGATCTCAGGATCCTGGGATCGAGCCCTACATCTGGCTCTCTGCTCGGCCATGAGTCTGCTTCTCCCTTTCCCTCTACTTCTGTGATCTCTCTCACTTTCACTCTCTCTAAAACAAACAAACAAACAAACAAACAAACAAACAAACAAACAAACAGCAAATATATAACAATGGTTAGGCAAAAGTTTTCAATCCCGGTTACACATAAGAATTAGCTGGAGGGCTTCTATTAAAAAAAAAAATACCAGATCCTCCACCATAGCCCAGTTAAACCAGGGGTTAGAACTTGGGAATACATGTGCTTAATCAGCTCTCTCCAAGTGATTCTAATTTGTAGCGAATTTTGAGAATCAATGATTAAAGTGCAGTGAAGAAAACTGAAGGTGGGGTGGGGGATTCTAGAACAATGAGAGAGTCGTGTAAGATGTGGAGGCAAGGAAAGACTTTCTAAAGAGGGAATGTTTGAGCTAAGATTTAAATGAAGCTGGAAAGCCTTGGTGCCATCAGAAGCAGAGAAGGAAGAAGCGCAAGGGGAGAGGTAAAGAACAGGCTGGGGCAGCAGGAACAGATTTGGTAGAAATATTGGAAGAATGTCCCACACCATGCAGGCAGCACGTCAGGGGAATGTTCTACTCACTTTATCCAAGGTCAAGTCCTTAGAGTGTGATCAAATCACTCAGTTTTTATAAAGAGGTAAAGGAATAAATAACTAACTGAAGAATAGACTGTGGAAAAACACAACTTTTAAAAAGCTATTTTTTAGAAGAACTCACTAGTTCAAACGCAGTCTCTGAGAAAAAGGGAAACAAAGCTGGAGGGGAAGAGAATGTGCAATACGGGAAAACAAACAACAAAACAAAGCACTGCTTCAGAGAAGACAAGTGTAGGGAAAAAAAAATAACTCCATTCTGAGAATTCACCAATGGTGGGTTCTCTGTTTCACAGGAGCAAAAGGAAGCCCTGGAAACACAAGCTGGTACCATGTCCCACAGCTAATTAGAAGCTGAGAGAAGACTGGGCTGCAGGGACTCCTGCTCCTGCTTCCCTTCCCTCTCTTCTCACTGTTCCTTGCCATTCCCTCCCCTGTTCAGTGCACATTACAAACCTCCGAAGGGATCTCTGGCATCTTACCTCCCAACCCCTTTCTCCAACAAAGCGACTAACTCACTGCCGAAGTTGTAGCTTCCCTGGATGAAGCCAGCTTGGTGCAGAGCTGTTACTTCCCTCCCCAGCATCTGTGTCCACCTGGGTGGCAGCAGCAGGCATCCCCTCATGGAGTTCTCTGAGAAGGAAATGAGAATGTGCTGTGACCTGATTCCCAGTAATGTGCCCCCAGCAAGAGGGAATCCTGCTTGGAGAAGAGGAAACTAAGGCCCAAACAAGGAATTCCAAACCCACCAAGAGCTGGCCACCAAATGAAAAATGGTCAGTATATAGTTTCAATATACATGGAGATTACACTAGCTTCTATTCTGCTCATAGTGGGACCCAAGTCTGCAACAGTTTTCAACTGTACTGATGATGACTGTTAAGTAGGCAGAGTCTCAGGACCCTCTCCAGTCTCACTAAATCAAAATCTTTGTGGTGGGGACTTAAGACTGCTCATTTTAAACAAGCTCCCCAGGTAATGATGTTCCAAGTGAAAAATCACAAATTCAATGAAAACTTAAATGCAATTCTCAACCCCCCAGCAATCAAGCACATTTCTCTCTCAGCAGCCAGTAGGAAATCCCAGGCCCCAAACCCTTTTCCCGAACATATCACTAACAGGAAGCCCCAGATCAAGACTGTGAGCCCCAACTCTGGCAGAAAAAAAAAGGATATTTTCCCAAGGAAATACTTTTAATAAGCTTGGAAAACAATTTACTCTGCAGCCTGCACAGCCTGCAGCAGCCTCCCTGCTCCTCACGGATGGGGAGGATCTTACTAAACTTGAATGCGGAGACACCCCTCACATCTGGCTCACAACTAGAAGTCTTAGCTGGCTTGAGCCCACTCCCCAAATGTGGACCTTGACATTGTTGATGGAACTATGCCCTGGGAGAGGAGGGAAGCAAGACCCTGGGCAAGAAAGCAAGACCTTTCATAGATGAAGAGGTTTTGCTCAAGCCAATTCTGTTGGAGAGTCAGACTTTGAGTGTGCTGATGATGGTAAAAAATGAGGAAGAAACAGAGGGCCAGTGAGACAGGCAAGGCCCACAAAGAAGCCCAGCTCCATCTCCAGGGCAGCCGAGCTCATTTTTTCCCCCCACTTGCCCAGTTTCTCTCTCCCCTCTCTGCTCTCCCTTGGCTCTCTTCTTTTTGACTTTCCTCTCTTTGTGTCCTTCTTCCCCTCCTACTTTCTTTTCCTCTCTCCTTTTATCTCTCTCTTCCTTTCTTCTTTTTTCTTTTTCTCCCTCCCTTCCCCTCACCTTTTTCTTCTTTTTGCACAAACATTGGGTAGGTGTCCACTCCATGCCTAGTCATGTGGACAGCACTGAAGAGAAACATACTCTCAGTGGTCTCTTGGAGCTCCCAACAAGTAGAAGAGCCAAAGAACAGGCAACTGCAACTGCAGTTACAAGCAGTAAAGTGTGGACACCTAATATAGGCATGTAATCCAGGCTGCAGTTCAAGGAAGTGATGTCTTAGCAGACACCTAAGATGTGAATGTGCAGTAGACCAGCAAAGGGCTCAAGGAAGTGTAGGGAGTGCTCTAGCCTGGTACAAATTCCTAATCAAGAGAAAACATGGTACCTTTGAGGGATTGTGAAGGTCTAGGGCTGCCATGCATAGTTGTGTAGGCTGTGTCTTGCACAAGGGCACTGGATCAAGGAGCAAGGGCTGAGAACTGCCCTGGGGCACTTTCATTGTGTGAAAGGCAGATTCCTGTTTGGCTCCTATATTGACAGGAACATCAAGCTAGTTTCTTCTATTGTTACTCTTCTTCATGGCATATCAGTGAAAGATTGGGACAAGAACAATAAAGCAGAAACTTCACTGGAAGCATCTTTCTCTGTTGGCTTGTTCAGGGCTGTTGCAAGATATTCTCAAGCCTCTGCCTGGTTTGAGGCTCACCAGATCTAACCAAGTCTTTAATTTCTTCACCAACATTTTATCCTGACTGGGTGCATTTGGTACCTCTGCCTTCAGATTAGTCGCTCTTTCCTGAAGTCATCCATGCCCTTGGTTGGGCTGCATGGAAATATTTTGTTTTCCAATATTTCCAGCCAACATTTACCCAGTGATGCCTCATTACCATTTAGAGAACAACCTTCACAATGTATATTGGGAATCATTACTTATTCTCCCCCTCAGAAAGAAGAGGCATTTTAATATATTGCATTCTTTTTCAGAGTTTGGCTCCAAGTCTGATCCAAAGGCACTTTAAACAGTTAGATGTGTTCGAGAGACATTTGCATACTTTCCTACCAATTTCACTGGTCAGGGAGATGATTCTCAGCTGTGACAAAGATGGTCTCAAGGTACCAGCAATACCTTCCTTCTCCTTAAGAGCTAAAACCACAGGGAAAACTAAAGGTTACCTCTCAACATCTTTTTCTTCAACAGCTGAACCCAACGATAGATCTTGCTCTGATTGAAATAGTATTGACTCAACTTTGCCCACTAGGGCTCTTTGAAAGAAGGGTTAGTTGGCAGCAGAAATGGGATTCTGAAATATTTAAGGAAACTCCTATACATTGTTATCTTTGAGGAAGATGTTTTGAAATGAGTGAACTTTATCTTCTTTGTATAGAAGACCCTACTTGTCTGCAATTAGAATAAATGAGGAAAGATATTTGCAAACTTTAAAATGTACACTATCCAGAAAGGTGGAAAGGTATTTTTGCCTTCCAGCAGGGATGCCCAGTGAGAGACACCTACTGCTGTTGTGGCCTGTCCCCAACTATGGAGGTGGCTGGAAGACATCCTAGTCCCCAAACACGACTGAATACCATAGACACAGAGACTAAGAGACCTAGAGGATCATCCTTCCTACCCAACCTCTGATTCTAGACATGAGAAAATGGGGATTAAGAGGAAGCAATTGATTTTTCCAAGTCAAAGGGCAAATCAGTGGTGCTGCTGAGATTCACCCCTAGGATGACCTAATCTTCTACAAAGACCTTTCTTCAGCACCAGGATGATCCTTGATTTACTGTCTTTTATTTCATTAATGCATAAGGGTTTAGCATTACATGGTTCCAGAGAAAGTAAATGACACAGTCCTCACATACAAAGGGCTTTTTATTCTTCTAATCATCCTGCAATAATATCATCGCCTTTTTTTGAGCTTGCTCACTGACCTGAGGAGAACCCTTTAGATTGTATTTAACAAAACACCTTCCTTTTCAACAAAGAAAGAAGCTTAATTCACAACTACTATTTCCTTAGCATTTACTAGGATCAGCGGGAAATAATGGTTTTAAGTATGGAGAACAGAAGTGACAGAGAAGGGAGGTACTTTTCTTCTTTATATAACAAACCAGAAACAGGAGGCAATAAACTGTGTGTGCATGTGTGTGTGTGTGTGTGTGTGTGTGTGTGTGTGTGTGATTTTAGGCTGAAATGGCACATATCTGACACAAGCATGGATTTTCATAGCAGACATATTGGGCTCAAATATCAACTCTGACAACATCTAACATGTGATCTTAGCCACCTTCCTTAGTATCGGTTTCCTCATGTCTGAAGTGGGAATCACAAGTTCACAGTCACTGACATGGAGCCTTGGTGTGAAGATTGAGCAAAACAGAGAATGGGTAGTCCCTGCACCCAGGGGATAAAGGAGAGGTCAGCTTTTCTTTAAGGGGAGTTGAAAAGGGGGCTCTATACTTCCTATTTTCCCATATTCTTTAAATTTCTAGGATTAAGATGTTTTCCATTGTGAAACAGAAGGGAGAAGACAAGAGAGAGACTTTATTAAGGATGAAAAATGGCTACAATTTTGAAAGCAGCCTTGTTGACAATATGTGAGTATGTTTTCAGAATAATTAACAGGAAATCTAGGACTGAGGAAATTAATTACTATTGGTACAACTGCCTTCCAAATGGCAACCTCGAAGCTGATACAGTGAGGTCTCAGTTTCTCTGTGGGGTCAGGGAAGGCCTCTGTTGATTCACTGCTTGCTGCCCTGGGAGACTAAGGAGGTGTTTCTGTCCATCATAACAATATCTTCCAAAGGTGGGAATGAATATTTGTTAAGCCCCTACCATATGCTTGCCTATACCAGCTGCTTTTGCATGTACAAATTTAAATATCTTATCGATCTTATAAATTAAGTATAATTAACTCTGCTTTAGAGATGGGGACATTCAGGGCTAAGAACTTAACTTCCCTGAGGAAACACACTTGAAAATTGACAGTCATTTACAGCCCAAGCCTGCCTAACTCCAAAGCTTACACCCTTTCCTCTTTACAACACCACCTTCCACAATGTGTGTGGTGAATATGAAGGAGGTTGGCTTAGGACACTTGGGGCCAGGGTCTCACTTTATTGATAATTGTTCAATTTGTCATAGGTTTGAGAACCACCATTTAAGTAGCTGAATGCACTTGGCAAGTTACTTAACCTATCTGACCACTTAACCATTCTGTGATTTTGAAGACATTGCCACCATCCTACAGGATACTAGAGGTTTAGAACCTAACTACGCTCACTCAGAATGTGGCCAGAACCTAATTTCATTGAGTAAAGAATGGATAGAGATGCATACAGGAAAGTGTGTATGTGTCTCTTGATAGAGAATATGAAACTCGAGTTCCATATTATTTCCTTGCCTCAAAGTCAATAAGGTCCTTACCCATTCACTGGGGTTAAGCCATCCTTCCATGTTTTGCAAACTTCCTTGTCCAAATTTTCTAGAGAACCCTATCCACAGGAGGCAAGGAGAACTGAATAAATGGCCAAGAGCCTAGTAACCCTCCAGATCCAAGATTTGATGAAAAGTAGAGAACTTGAGAAAAGATAAACCTGAGTCCAGTCCTTGTGGAAACCACAGAGAGAAACCCAAATGTTAAGAGACTGCCAATTTTAATTAGCAGATGAGAACTTAGAGCAATTATGGTAGGATTGAAACAGCATGGACTCTGGAGACTGTAGGTTTGAGTCTCAATTTCAAAATGACTGCCTGAATAATCTTAGGCAAGGACTCTTCTAATGGGCAACCTTGTTCAGGCATTCCTCATTGGTCTGACCAAAAATTCCTCAGAACTGCATGGTCTAGGAGTGCCTGGGTGGCTCAGCAGTTGAGTGTCTGCTTTTGGCTCAGGGTGTGATCCTGGGGTCCTGGGATCAAGTCCCACAATGGGCTCCACACAGGGAGCCTGCTTCTCCCTCTGCCTATGTCTCTGCCTTTCTCTCTGTGTCTCTCACGAATAAATACAATTTAAAAAAGAACTGCATTGTCTATACTCTTTTGTCTAAGTCCTCCTCTTCTTCTCTCTCCATTCTTAGATGTCAGTCCCAAAGGTTTATCCTGTCCTCTACTGCCCCTTCTCTCTTTATCCTTTATAGTTGTTTCTACCCACAAATCTCTTGCACATCTGATTCCATCTGAGTATCTGCTTCTCAGAAGATTTGAATGGACCCAGGGTAGTGGAAGTGGTCTGAGAGAGCTTGAGGATGGGCACCTTCACTACCTAGCTGGTAATGAATGGGACAGACGACATGAATAGTTTCGGGCACAAGGTAGTGTCCTAATAGCTGAAGACTCCCTGAAGCAACCTGAGGAAACATGCTAATGGGAGGAAATTTCCTTACCAGTACAAGCATTCAGGTACTTTGAAGGTATGGAGAAACCAATGCCTACAATGGTAGTAGAGCTGGTTGGACACTGCTAAGTGGTACCGATGCTCCACAGAGGGATAAAGAGAAACTAAAGATAGTCACCAAACAGCTAAAGGCTGAATATAAGAGCCAGTCTAAGAGTGTAGGAACCGGAGGATCTATTTGGTAGCACAAAGGAGGTTCTTGTCTCCTGCAAGGAAGCATTGACAATGACATTCACTTACAGTCTTGCCCTAGGCCTGTATTAATTCTTTTCCCCTCTATAATAGTATATATAGTCCAATTACAGTACTCCAAGACCTAGAGATCTACACCTTGTGGATATCCTATAGAATGTCACATTGATCCATTATACCAATGTCATCACATTGATTGAGGAGTACAAACAAGAAGTGGTACCAATGCTAGAGACCTTGGTCCAATACATTATTAAGGTGGATGGGAGTGAAACCCTTTGAATTTCAAGGATTTTTGCATTTCAGAAAGGTTTCTAGGGAGCTAGTGGTCAGGAGTGTACTAGGATAACACCTAGTAAAAGACAAATGGCTGCGTATTGCACCCCCTACCCCGAAAGAAGCACAGCATCTGTTAGACCTCTTTGAGTTATGGAGGAAACACATCCCCCTTAGCATTTAGTGTTGTAGGTGCCTTCGATTTTAGCTGTTGGTAAGTAGCTAGAGTAGGGGCATAATACCTCATTCCAATGAGGAGATTCACTTTCTTGAGGCTTGGTTTTAGATATCATAACATTTGCCCAGCTCGGATTCAATGCTACTCACTTTTATTTTGTAGTTCTTGAAAGGCCCTACCTGAAGGCCTTAAGTAATTTCCAGGATCCTTCATCCTTTGAGGTATTGAACTTCATTTTTAAAAATCTCATTTGTAGTGTGAGGCTGCTGGAAGTGCCACTTAGCTTTTTAGCTGCATTCTGTTCTGTTTCTCTATCTCTGTCTCTCTCCAGTTTTAAAAAAAAATGGCATGGGGCAGCCCAGGTGGCTCAGCGGTTTAGTGCCGCTTTCAGCCCAGGGCATGATCCTGGAGACCCGGGATTGAGTCCCACGTCAGGCTCCCTGCATGGGGCCTGCTTCTCCCTCTGCCTGAGTCTCTGCCTTTCTTTCTCTCTCTGTCTCTCTATCTCTATCCCTTTCTCTGTCTCTCAATCTGTGTGTCTCATGAATAAATAAATTAAATCTTCAAAAAAAATAAAAAATAAAAGGCAAAAGCCTCAAGGGATGAACTATGTCAGACTCACATTACTGCATCCCATCATTCTTGGTGAGAATATTTATCTGTGATAAGCCATCCAAATACTCATCGTACTTATTTTCTATAATCTAAAATCTTCAGTAAAAAAATCCATATCCACATAAATAGGAAGTCTGAAAAGACTCCACAAACAAGCGGAAGGATACTTTGGTCCCTGCTACACACTGGAAGGGCACAGCCTCTTATGGATGAGTCTTTACTCTGGTGCTCCAAAGAGGAATTCTACCCTGAGCCGCAGCAGGCCTGGGAGAAACCCAGCATTATATCTGATATTTAAAAAGAACTTCCAAGTGCCCAACATAGAACAGATGACATATGATCAAAACCTTCCTGTAGTTACTATGTTACACACACACACAGTATATACAGAGGCTGCTTACCCTGAAGGAGTGGGAAAAGCAGATGCTTTAATCAATGGACTGTGTAATATCTTTTTTGAGTGTCTGTCAATAGTAGAATTTTCCTGATGGCCAAGACAAACTTGCCTTTGTAGTACTGTGATCTGATTAAGTAGCTCAGTGCTTGGTATATAGTTTGCATTCAGTAAACCTCAGCACTCTATATTGGAAAGAAGAAAGAGAAGAGGCAACTTTAAGGGAAAGTGTCCCTTAGAGAAGCAATAATATAACAACAAACCTCAATTATCAAAGATTCTGAAGCTGAATGTGCCTGCACTGTGTATAATCATCAGACTGCCTCAAAGTAGAAATCAAGCATTTCTGAAACGTAGTAGTTTGTTCATTTTCCATTCTTCACTTTTTATATTCCTCTGTCCCAGTGGAAAGGGAAATGTAAATCTTCTCATATTAGTGCCTCTTGGCCTCATTGGGTTTCATGTGGCATTGAGTGGATTGTCAAAATAAAAATCCAGAGAGAGACCAGGGTATTGGTTTATGTGAAGTAACTATAATATTCAAATGAAAGCTACAAATCAGCTATGCAAATGAGCCTGTACCCAGGGCAGAATTGCAATCAAACAGCCTGCAGAAGGAAACTTAATAAGCCCTGCCTCTCCTTCTATTACCTTGTGAGTAAGTTTCCTGAGAGTCCGGGTCTTGTGAGGGCATCGAGAGAGCATAGCTTCGGGCATTCTGCTGGCTGTCACAGAACCACACTGGGGCCTGGCAGCACTCTAAAGCTCTATGAAGGGTTGAGCAGTTTGCATCTGTGTCTCCATCAAAAGGCATTAAATATGCATTTGATCAAGACAGTAGTTAGGAATATGAAGCACCTATGGGGGAAATTTGCTTGAAATTATAGTCATATGTACATCCTTTTCCTCTGAAATGGCTTTGGGACTAACATGCTGACAAGAGAGTTGGTTAAAAGAATGGGAGATCACCCAGAGAAGATTGACTGTCAACAGTTTTGGAGAAGGAGTAAATCAAATATCAAGGTTACCAAAGTTGGGATGCAGCCCTACACACGGGATTTAATTTTACCATTTGTGTGGCTATAGAATCATAGAAGACAAGCAATAATACCTCCTGATTTGCCTGAGATAGTTCTGTTTTAATCTATTTGTTCCAGGATAATTGTTATTAGCATCAACTTTCATTCTTAAACATGTCCTGGTTAGGATGATAAATTACATGGCCATATAGCCATCATACAAAGTAAGGATCTTCAAAATCATGCACCTTTCAGATAAGTCAAACCCTAAGTCTAGTAGCATAGGGACTATCGCTCCTTATAGCCCGGATCAATGTCCATTAATGATGAGGCTGGTATATTTCCCATCTCTGGAATTATCAGGCAATGGCTAGATAAGGAGATGAGGTAAAGGAAATTCAGCTAGTCAATCTGGCCCTAAGACAATGGCTCTATAGAGTTCCTTCTTTCCCCAAGATTCTGCAAGAATCAGAGATTCAGCAAGAAACAGACCCAGAGTAGAAGTAGTTTCTCAAGTTTCTGCAAGAATATACAAGCTGAAGAAGAGTCCTGAGTGCAAGTTTCCTCCTCCTCTTTACTAGATACTGATCTAGTGAGGAAGTGAGACAGAGGCAAAAAGTTGAGAGTGGTTACAAGTACTATATGCCCACCTCAACTACAACCCTGGCTGGCCCAGGCTCTAGCTTGGACTCGAAGAACAGCAAATTCTTGCTAGGTGTAAGAATTCAAGTATGTGTGCACATCTAACAGTTTGTTTTAGCCAGGTAGGGGCAAGCTTTGGCGGATTATTTAACAAAATTTCAGTGGCTTAAACCACAAGTTTATTTTCCTCTTGGCCACACTTTACATTGTGTGTTGGCTGGGCACTCTTGCTCACATCCTATTTACTCAGGAACACCATCATATTTTCATGGTTATTGCAATAGGAAAAGGAGAATGTGGTGACTTACCCACTAGCTCTGAAAGTTTCTGCCCACCAGGACATACATTACCTCTACATTTTACTGGCCACAGGAAGTCACATGTACATGGATATGCCTAATTTCTTATGAGAAGGGAAGTCCATGGAAGTCGGGGAACAGGAAATATGTGGAGGATGGCACCAACTATAGGTCTATGGGAGGGAATGTGCAGATGGCATGCCAAAGTGCCTGGTACACAGCAGGAGCCAAGAGCATGCCAGCCCCCTTCAGAGAAATGTGTTCATCCTTTGGAGTCCTTTCCTCCAACTTTCTCTGCTCTTCCTTTTGAAGGAGACTACAGTATGGAGATTGTTTAGTCTGGGGACACAGAAGGGAAGAATCCTGGACATTACTCCTCAGACAGGTGAGGAGCTCTTCCATGTATCACAGGCCAAGACTTCCTTATCATATTCTGACCTGTGCACATCTAAACAGTAGCAGCAGCAAAACTAGTATTTACTTACTTGGCACTTGCCACGTGCCAGGCCCTGTTTTAAGTGTTTCGCCATGCATTTAATCCTCACAACAGCTATTTCTACAGATGAGAATATTCTGGCAGAGGAGGTAAAGTAACTTCTCTGAGGTCAGCGGTTATTAAGTGTCCAAGCTGTCATACATATCCCAGGCTTTTGGCTTCAGAGTCCATGTTTCATTACCTGTGCCCCAGACAGACTGGTTGAGACACACCTGTCTTGATGCCATTAGATGCTATCAGATAACAATAGATGCTATTGTGTAGCAATAGTATCTGATGGCATAGCTTGTACCAGAATGCTGTTTCCCAGGGAATGGAACTCCTGGAGGCATTGGAAATTGTATCAGTTCCTTAAAAGCATTTCATAGCATGGTGATTACTTATCACATGGTGATATGTGAATTCTCTTTTCATTGCTTTCTTCTCTGTGTTTCCTTTTTCAAGATTTTATTTATTTATTCATGAGAGACACAGAGAGAGGGAGGCAGAAACATAGGCAGAGGGAGAAGCAGGCTCCATACACAGAGCCCAATGTGGGACTCGATCCTGGGACTCCAGGATCACGCCCTGAGTCAACGGCAGACACTCAACTGCTGAGCCACCCAGGCGTCCCTCCTCTGTGTTTCCTAATCCTTCTGATTATGTCAGAAAGAAAGCTTGGATGTCTAGGCCATACTGGAACTAGCTAGTCCTTGTTAATCTCACTTTGAGGGAAGAAAAAGGCCTCAGGCACAGAGCCTTCTGCAGGCAACAGCATCCACTTAGAATTAAAGAACATCGTTTTGTTTGCATTGTATTTATTTTGATTGTTATTTTCTATTATTGGAAGGTGATACTAGATTTCCATTTAGGGCAGTGATATAGTTTCATATGAAAACATTTGTTTAAGTAAAAAAGAGAGAGAGCTGATGTGGAAAATGGAAATTAAATAGCATAAGTGGTATTCAGACATGCCCAAAATGGTGTAAGTGGTGAGTCAATGACTTGAATTTGGGAAACAATATTCTGGACAGATGGGCTTGTAGAGCAGCAAGCTGGCCTTAAGGTAGACAGTAAGAAATTCTTTTCCTTTCGCTAGCTGCTACTTGGTGATCAATAAACAAAACAATAAGAATCTCCTCTTTCCCATCTATGACACATGTTAAAGTGTCCTCAAACCCTACAGATTTAAGATAAAATGAACTTAAAAGGAAGCAATGCAATGAAACAAAGAGAGTGTTGCATCAGGCAAGGAGAGAAGTAGACTTAGATCAGTAACCAGCCACCCCGTGACCAGGAGTGAATTTCCTACTGAACCAGAGCCTCTGAGCCATCGTCTCCAAGCTGGGAGAAATAAAAGCCATATCCCGGGGTTCTTGAGATTGTTAAGTCAAATCATGGGGAAAATATTACCTGGATCACCTTGCTGGGTATTGTGAAGATCAAGCATTCATTCCACACTTTTTAAGAAACCTACCACATGCTGGGAAGTCAGAAGATAGTGTCAGCTTTTGCCCCTGAAGAGCTGAGTCGAGTGGGAATTTACACTAACAGCAGCAATAAGAGAAATAAATCATGGAACTGCCATTTATGAGGATTCACCAGAGGCTAGGTGTTGAGCTAAGCATCCTATATGCATGACCCCATTTTATCATAACATTAGCTCCAAGAAGGTAATTATCATTTCCATTTTATGGATGAGAATCAGAGACATGGGGGATAAGAAACTTACATAGGGTTAGGACATCAGTGCATGGCAGAGCCAGGACTCACCCTCACAACTGTTTTCTTCTTAAAACAGACGTTATCCAGGAAAGTAGAGGTCAGGTGGGTTTTAGCAAAGAGGATGGGGTGTCCTGAGAACACTTGGAGAGTCAGCCCTGCATCCACCCAAGCATTTTGTGGATTGTGAAGCATTCATGGGGAAAACTTGTTGGTACTCATTATTCCTACTGCATTATTTTTAGAGTCAAATCTTCCCGATGGGGCTTTTGAAGTTCTCCAAGCACCCATGTGAACATGTGGGGGAATTTCACTACTAGAGCAATGCTCCTTGATGCTTCCCAAGATTTCACACCTGCCGGAATTACCCTGGGGATCTTGTTAAAGTACAGATTCTAAGTCTGGAGTGGAACCTGAGAGTCTGCATTTCTTATAATGCAGACTATTGGTCTGCATGGTCTATTCTACTGGTTCAAGGCCATGGTTTGAATAGCAAGACTTTAAAACCATCAGGGCCCATGGAATAGAGATCTATTCTCAACCTTTCCAAGCCAAGAGCCCTACTCAGCTCTAAATCACAGTGTAATGTACGAGGTGGGTGGGCAGTCTCCCTGCCTCAGTGGGAAATGAACAGAACCAAGAAGGGCTAGAATCACAGTGCAGCAGCTTCAGCTCTGAGAGGAGGGGTGGATGGGGAGCCTGCTGGCTGTATATTCCCAATCAGCAATTAGCCAGAAGGAAACTGGTCTGAGGAGCCATTAACATTTACAAGTCGCCCCAATAATCCTCCTCACACTCACTTGAGGGCATCACAAAGTGCACGTTATTGAGCCTAATGAAAAAGCCTCTAAAATATGCAGTTAAATTGTACTTCCTCTGGGAGTGGTAATTTATTTTGGGATAGGAGTCTCCCTCTGCTTGGTGGTGGCCCTTTTGCTTAGTTATTTGGTTGTTTTCCTGTCTCCAGCTATCCAGATGCTGAGCAGGTAAGGGGCATCGAGCTCTTTATGGGTCATCTCATTTTATCCTCGCTCCTTCTCAGACTGATAGAGAAGGATGCCGAACCTTAGACCAGGAGTTGATGACTCAGATTCAACCCCAGGTTTCTGGACTCCCAACTTCCAGTCTGAAAATGGACTATTAGGGGTGGTTAAGGGATACCTGTGAACTCCAGAAATTGTATGCAAAGTTGTATGTGTGTGGGTGCATGCAAATAGGCTTTCATGTGTGCAGAGAACTAGATTGGTGATGATGAACATCAGATTTTCTTTTTTTAAATTTTTTTTTAATTTTTTTTTTTTATTTATTTATGATAGCCACATATGAGAGAGAGAGAGAGG
Organism: Nyctereutes procyonoides; assembly: GCF_905146905.1. Taxonomy (NCBI): domain Eukaryota; kingdom Metazoa; phylum Chordata; class Mammalia; order Carnivora; family Canidae; genus Nyctereutes; species Nyctereutes procyonoides. The sequence continues at coordinate 15,165,194 of NW_026575133.1, read as the reverse complement.
CAGAGACACAGGCAGAGGGAGAAGCAGGCTCCATGCACCGGAAGTCCGACGCGGGACCCGATCCCGGGTCTCCAGGATTTTCTTTTTTTAAATTTTTTTTTAATTTTTTTTTTTTATTTATTTATGATAGCCACATATGAGAGAGAGAGAGAGAGGCAGAGACACAGGCAGAGGGAGAAGCAGGCTCCATGCACCGGAAGTCCGACGCGGGACCCGATCCCGGGTCTCCAGGATCGCGCCCCGGGCCAAAGGCAGGCGCCAAACCGCTGCGCCACCCAGGGATCCCTGAACATCAGATTTTCAAAGGCACCTGTGATTCCCTCAAAAGGTAAGCACTCTCTGGCTCGATGTTGCAACTGGAAAAGAATCATCCTGAGCAGTGGTTCTCAGTCTTTTTGGTGAGAGGTCCAGCCTTTTAATGTCAAATTCCCCAACCATTTCCTCAAATGATAGTTGGGATTTCAGAATTATTACCTGAGAAAACACATGGTGACAAAAGGAACTCAATTCAGGCCTTATTTCAAGTGAATTTGTGCTTTAATCATTATACAAGCATCTACGGGCACTTGGTAAATAAGAGTAAATGGATGCGGCAAATATTGTTTCTTTCCTTCTCCCTTTTTTCTCACCTGGGATGTGACGGGCCTGAGTCTAAATGACCGAGATCCCTACCCCGAATCAAAGCTCATGCCCTGCTATCATATGCCTACAACAAGCAGCTGCAGACTTCTTTGTCTCAGTCACAAAAGGCAGCTTGTGATAGTGATTAAGAGCACCACCTATGCTTGGAGCCAGACAGACCAGCATGCAAAATACTGTTGTGTAACCATTGGACAATCTCCTCAGTTTACCTGTCTATTGAATGCGGATAAGATTAGCACCTACCTCCTTTTTTTAAAAAAAAAACAAAACATTTTATTTATTTATTTATTTATTAATGAGAGACACAGAAAGAGAGGTAGAGACATAGGCAGAGGGAGAAGCCTCCCTCCCCTTCTGGGAGCCTGATGTGAAACTCAATCCCAGGACTCCAGGATCAAGACCTGAGTCAAAGGAAGATGCTCAACCACTGAGCCAGCCAGGTGCCCCAGTATCTACCTCCTAAGAGGTCTTATAGGGATTAAAAAGATGATGATGTACAGAAAGTATGGCTACCATTAATTCAGTACTTTCTAGGTGCTGGCTACTTCATATCATCTCCTTTCATCCTGAGATCTTGAATGTTGTATTCCTTATTCAACATCCTCGTGGTTTGAATTGGGTTTGTCTAGAATCCAACCCCATGGGCGGGCAACTTTTCATTCTCTCAATGATCTCTGTATGTGCTCCATGCCACCATAGAACCATGAACACATAGGTGTTTGATAGATAGGTGTTCACTTAAATGGGTCTAAGTCCTACCTCAATATATATGTTTGGAAACAAAACACCATGAATCAGCTGGAGGCAATCTTTGCACATTGGCTGCAGGTATATACAGGCTCTACTGAGAAACAGTGTGCTCTTGTCAAAACAAGACTTGTTGACAGACATCATAGAAAAGAATCTGAAGATGGCAACAGAAAATGCAGACCCTTGTTTTGACTGGATAACATGGCCATGATTTCACCACTCTGAGCTCAGCTATAATATAAAAATATCAATAGCTGCCTGTCTACCTTTCAGAGCTGGCCATAAGGAGTCAGTGAGATCACTTAAATGAAATTGTTTGACATAGTAAGTACAGTTTTCACTGTCATCGGTATTGTAGTTATAGTGACAGGTAGAAAAGTCCCAAGGGAACCTCAAAACAATTCTGCTTTGGAGAAAAGTTGCATTTAGAGAGACAGAGGACAAGAAGGAACCAGGACTATGGAAAAAATCATGTCTTCAATGGAAGTCTGAATTCTTAAACTTAAAGCCACAATGGAGGGGTGGAGGGTGGAGATGGTGGCTAAAATTCATGGCCTTTCCAAAACTATCTTGTAGAAAGTGTTAAAAAGTGATTTAAACAAGATATTTACCAACATTTAAACTTTACTCCCCAAACTGACCCAGTTTTCCTGAGAACATCTGTGGCCTAGCAGCAGGAGACAGGAGGAGTCCCATTACATAGACAACCTGTCTAAAAGGATGTGTAAAAACTCAGAAGGCCCCATCAGAAGCCCATTCAAAAAGCTCTGAATTGGATTTGGGCAGCTCAAGAGGGGGTAGAGATCAGTAAATTATTTCTGACAGAAAACAGCACAATCTGTGAGTCGGCCTTTTCAAGCCGCCTGAGCAAAACCTCCAGCAATGCTCATCACAGCTGGAGAGCTGCTTCCCGAAAGAAGGAGTAGGGAGGTGAACTTAAGCCAGGGTCAGCCTCTCAGCACACCCCCTTGTGTCCCCAGAGCTGGCCAGGCCACTAGCTTTAGCAACCAGGCTGCAAGGATTGCAAGTGGCCCTTTCCTTGGGAAGCTTTGCCAGTGCTAATAAAGCAGTGCCCTGTCTGGAGCTCATGAATAAGCCACTGGCTTTCCTGGTGATTCGTTTTCCAAGCCATGCTGATGGATCACAGCAAGCATATCTGTATCCCACTCATCCCTCTGTTTTCCGAGCAGAGCTCTCCTTGGAATTAAAAAAGCTATAATTAAAGTACCTTATTTGGGCATGCTGTAATTAGTCACCAATTCAGCATGCCATCAAATGTAATCCAAATATAAACACCAAGGCTGCAGGTGCCAATCCCTGGTGAGTTCTGGGAGCTAGTGAGCCCTACCTGTCTTTCTCATAAGACCTCCTCACCGTCACCCCCCAGTGACTCAGCTGGTGAGGCAGACACTGGCTCCAGCCACTGCCCCAAAGCAGTCTGTCTTTCCAAACATTTCTAAGCCCTGGGAGGTGGATTTCCAGGAAGCAGGTTTTTGTCCCATCACCACGTAGAGAAATTTAAGGTGAAAGCAACTTCTTCAGTCAACACTTCAAAGGGTATAGTGTGGCTTCATGATTAAATTCAAGCTTTGGGGCCATTTTTTTTATCCATTTGACAAATGTTTACTGAGCTCTTGCTGAGTGCAGGACAGTGGGGATTCAGTAAAGAATAAGACAAGATAATCTGCTAGAAGCTGCATGACAGAGAAACTGTGCACTCAAGCTGTGTAACCTTGGGTAAACGAGGTGACCCCTGTGAGGCTGTTTGTTTATCAATAAATGGGGATAATAGCATTCATCTCGCAGTGTTGTGAAGATTGAACATGAGAAAAGACACAATCATCTAGTACTTTGCCTAGCACAAAGCAGAGCTGGGACTAGAAAGTCACTCTCCCCAGATGAGTCTGGCCCTCTGATTCCAGTCTGTCCCCACTGGCTATTCTGCTGCATGTCAAAGCAGGGCTCAGATAAGAGGAGGACCTGGAACTGTGGGTCAAGATCATGTGACTGCTCTCCCCATTTGGAGCTCATGAGTTTTTCTAGAGCCACTAGATGGGATCTATAGCCAGAGGATTGGAGTTGGCCATGTATATGCAGAGACTGTCTGCTTTGTAGAGGGAATACATTATTTATGTGCATGGTTATTTCCTGCTGGACCGATTGCTCCAGAAGCTTCCTCCCTTCTCCTGCTTCTCATTGATCAGGGCATTTTCTAGTTCTCCACAGAATTTTGTCTATTCAGGGTGCCTGGCTGGCTCAGTCAGAAGCACATGTGACTCTTGATTCTGGGTCATGAATTTTAAGCCCCATGTTGGGTATTGAGATTACCTAAATTAATTAATTAACTAATTAACTGAATGAAAAAAAGAATTTCACTCAATGTCCAGTGCATAATGGAAACAAGTCTGGCTACAGTAATTCATTCAGCCAGCCTGAGGAAGCAACTCAACCTTTATTCTTGTGGCCCCTGGGCAGAATTTTCCTTGAGTGTGTATGATCCCCTTTCTGTGCCCAGTATGTAGTTGCTTAGTCAGTGCATTCCTGAGTATTTACTGAGGCACCTACACATTAGATTAGATACTCTCAGGGCTGCTTTATACTCTGTATTTCATGTCTTCCTCAACATATGGCACCAGCAACTCCCAACTCAGATTCCATCCTTGGTTTCTCTGTCCATAATCATCATATCTAATCCATCAGCATGACCCTCAAAATATGATCCCCGATCCATTCCTTTCTCTCCTTCTTCACAACCACATCTGTCCAAGTCACCTCTTATTTAGGCCCTGTTTTCTATTCCTTTTAATTTGTTTTCTACAGAGTGGCCACAATGATCTTTTTAAAAACACAAATCAGATCAGGTTACAGCCCGAGTCAAGATCCTCAATGTCTCCCATCACACTTAGAATCAAGTCCAAACCCTGTGCTCTGACCTCATGCCCCAGCACCCCACTCCTCTACCCCTACCCATCATGGCTTCTGCAACACCAGGGTCTTTGCCTTAGCTGCTGACTTGCCTAAGAACCTCCTCCACAGATCTTCACATGGATGAAAATATCTTGAATACTGACTCCTCAGAGAAGCTTTCTTATTAGTTTCCTTCCAACCATTCTCTATAACATCAGCCTTTTAAATTGTACCCTATCAGTGTCTGATAATCTCCTGTTTATTTCCTTATACTGTCTCTCTCTCTCTTGCCTAGAATGTAAGCTTCCTGAAGAAATTTCTTTCTTTTTGTATCCTGTCTCATGGAATAGAGTCTGGCACATAGTAGACATTCAGTATATTTGTTGAGTGAGTGGATTTTCCTAACAGTTACTTGTAAAATGAGGATAAACCCACCTGAGAGAGGTTAAGTGATTTATGTGACACAGCCAGTGTGCCACAGAGCCTCAATTCAAACCCAAGCCTTTGCTTCTCTAAAGTTGGTCCTTTTCCACACTAACTATCTTCTGTTTCATTTCTCTTTCCCTGTCTCTGCCCCCGGCAGCTAATGACATTTTGGTTTCATAATACATGCCTGAACTAAGCCTCTGCCTCTTTTTTCTTTGCTGGTTTATGGTTCCCACAGAGATGCTTTTTATTTTCAGCCCTCACTACTCTTCTGAATCAATAGAGAAAACATTCATTCAAAGAAGACCCTGCCAAGATCCTTTATCTTTTATCAAGAAATGCCCACCATTCATTAAGCATCTGGCATTTTTGCTCATTATGCCTGCAGAAAAAAAGGTATCTACCACTTTGCAGATCAGAACATGGGCAAGAAGTTTTTCTTCTTGAGGAAGAATCAACCAAGATTGCCACCCTGGGGCTGATTGGCCAAGCTTTCTGGAACAGAGGCACCAGACAATTTCAAAATTCAAGATAGGGCTATGGGCAATAGAGGGGCAGAGAGTTAGGGTGGGAGAGTGGTGGTGTTTGCACAGAGAATTCATAAAGGGAGAAAGGGCATACCTGGAGGAGTGCCCAGTAGTTCTATGGAACAGGAATGAGTATGTTACTAAAGACAATTAGCACATGTCTATATATACATTCACCTTTTAAAGTAGAAATGAACAGCATTTGACTAGGAGTCAGAACACTTACCTTTTGAGCACTGTTTGATTTGCTTGCTGAAGGGCTTTGAGCAAGTCTCATGACTTCCTCTCTCAGAATCCTCATCTCATATGGTTGGGAGGCCAGCACCCCCACCCTGTTTACCTCAGACTTTTCATGGAGACCATTCCAGATGATCAATGGAATAGGACCTGTGCAAGAGAAAATAATAAATATTGTGGTTCTTATACTAATGGATCCCACTCTGCAATTCAACTCACAGGATAGACTGTTGGGGGCAGGGCAGGCAGAGATGGGGACGTTGGGGTTTTCACCTCCATATTCTCATCTATGCCTTTTCATCACTCAGCTCACCCCCTCTATTCCTTAGTACTAAAAGCCCCCATGATCCATGCTCTTCCCCATCAATTCTGCCAACATCCCTCAACCTCTGCACTCATCCAAAATCTGGCTCTTGAAATCATACCCTATGGCCCCTGAGGGGATAAAAATCCAGCACCCGCCTCATTCCAATATGGAAGCATTGAAAGAGGCTCTGCTGCAGAAGAAGGTTTACCCTAAAATGACACCAAATCAAATGCATCTTCCTCAGTGGCCACAAAGCTAACCCATTCCACAAGACCAAGGCTGACATCTCTGCAGGCAAATGAGAAAGGGCCATGGGGATGACGGATCTCATCACCATAGGATTTAGACTTATGATGGACATAAATCCAGCCTCACATTTGGGTGATTTTCTTGGGACCATATTTCATGGACTTAAAGTCATTTGGTTAAGAAAGGGCAAGGAATTATGTTATTCACATTGATATGAAACTAATAACAGTTTAACAGGCAGTTCTTCTGCCTTAACATATTTGAACTTCTAAGGGAGTTCTGGGAGTCCATAGCTCTTGCCCACATGCATATGAGCTTGTGAAGCCATTTGAACAATTGGTCTCTGAGGGGACCAAAACTATATTCAGGAGAAATAAAAAGTCTCTCTTCAAGGGGTACCCTGTAAAGGGCTGTGGAAGCACTGTTTTGTGTGGATCTCAGCCCACCGATAGTGATGTTATCAACTACAAATGCTGTGGGAACTCACCTGAACCCAGAGTGAGCCTCCACAGACATTTTCCCAACCAAAGTCAATGTTGTTTATGGCTGGATGACCCTTGTGGATCTTAGTATGACTGCAAGACATACCACAGCAATAACCATCAGGGAACTTTGAAAAGATAAGTTTATTACTCACAAGTCCTAGAGGGTACACATAACACTTGGGGCTACACAGCATGGTTGAAGAGAGAGAAAGCTCAAACCAAAAGTTCTGCCTTTACTGGGGTCATGGGTAAGGTTTCTAGGGTTGCATGGGATCACTCTTTATTAGTGACTTTAAAACATAAAAGCAGGAATTAAAGCATCAGAAGGGAAAAGCAAGCCATCTACTGGTTCTTTATGTTGGGCACCCAGGCCCTTCTAAAAGGGGAACTTCATGGGTGGGGCAGGCTAGCGTTTTATTCACTTGAGTAGCTGGCAAAGTATTTATTTAAGATAGATGCTTTTGAAATGGATGCTTCAGGCAATCAAAAGCTTGATGTCAGGCACTTACATTACAATCAAAAATGCTAATTGTCAGGCGCTCACACTACCAACACACTGCACTCAGTTCAATTCAACTCATATTTATTGAGCACCTGCTAGATGTGGCTAGATGCCAGAAGGATGTTCTTACAGCTCTAAGGCCAAGTCTTGGCTCTGTTGTTTATGAGCAATTACCCAGGATCATGATCACATGGGTGACTTCACTTCTACAGGCCTCAATTTCTTCACCCCTAAAATTAGGAAAAGTAATAAAATTTAACTTCTGAGATTTAGATGGCATTTCAGTTAAAATGCATGTCAAAGTGATTGTAAATAAAGGTACTACTAAGCTGTGAAATAGCCCCCTAGATGTCAGCAGCAGGAGCAGGCTGTGTATATTGAAAGGGGAAAAGATAGTGTCTCCCTCTGCCAGTTGCAATGACAGGGTGTCTTGAGGAACCTCCTTGATTTCAGTAAAACGAAATGCTTGGTGGGCTATGTGACAGGCAATGGTGAATATGATCACCAACCTTGGGGCCACTTTGATTACTTCACCACAACTTACTGAGTGAGTCACTTACTTTGCCTGAGCCTGTCAAACAGTGTTGTGAAGATTCAATAAGTTAATATATGTAAAGTACCTAGAACAGTGCCTGCCACAGGCAAGTTCTGCTTGTGTGTTTGCTACTTATTATCATATAGACATTTAAAAGGCAGGTTGCTCCCAGCTCGAAAAGGTCTTGGAAGAGAAGTCTTCCTCCTTAACTATTCTATTTGATGCCACACTCACTACTCACTCCTTGGGTTGTCAGATAAAATACAGGATGCTCAGTGAAATCTGAATATCAGACAAATAATGAATCATTTTTTTGTACAAGTATACCCCATGCAACATTTGGGACATATATGTCCTGAAAAAATGTATTTGTTGTCTTTCTGAAATTCAAATTTCACGGAGTGTCCTGCATTTTTATTCGCTCAATCTAACAACCCTCCCAACTGTTACCCTGTTAGATAATTCCAAGCAGTGAAAAGTACTATGTCAACGTCCTTTTTGTGTTACTTCTCATAATATCTTCCTCCCTATGTACACTCCATGACAGCAGGATCTGGTCTTGTGTTATTTCTGTCTGTATTCCCAGGGATTGGCAGCATGGCAGGAACTTAACACAAAGATGTTTGTATGACTAAGCAAGGAGAACCTTGTAGTACAAAGGAGAGGCCCTTGGAAGCATCCAACTTCCTGCTTTTTGGATCTTCCTCAAATGCTACTTTAAGAAATCTTTCCAAGTGGCATTCCCATCCTCATACCTAGGTCTGAGCGCTTTGTTTGCAGTCTGGGGACCCTGATCCTTCTCGGAACTTAGACTTCGATCCAGGCTTCAGCATGGGGTTAGGAGACATGTTATATTTTTCCTTTGAACTGTGAGCAATCAATTCCCTGCATTCTAATTCTGTCACCAACTTGGGCTCCACAGACTGCAAGAAATGGACTTGCCTTATGCTAATGGCATTTCATTCATCATTATGGTGCCGAATGAGGGGAGACCATTAAGCCGAGTGTGATGTTTTATTAGCGTGTTTTTCTGAGGTCTCTGACTCTGAAGAACACAATGAATAAAAATGACCTAAATTTTGCCTCATGAGACGTATTCAGGCTACACTTGTTCAGCCACCCAAGCCTGACACCGCCTTTGGTAAATAGCTTCGGACTCCAAATCTTTTCTTCTAGAGCAATAGTGCAGGTGTGGCTTTAATTTCATTTAATTTGATTTTTTTGCATCTAATAATAACTCTGTTTTCCCATAAAATGAAAATCACTCAACTCTTTTTGACTTCTAGTTTAAGACAATATAGATTTTAGGGACTTAGGCACCAGAATGTCTACCCTGTGCCTGAAACTGACAATGTTTGCCACAGTATTAAAAATTGTCTTTCTAAGTGTAGTTGAAATTGTTCATAGCCCTTTCTTTTTCTTTTAATTTTATTTATTTTATTTTATTTTTTTATTCATGAGAGCATAGAGAGAGAGAGAGAGAGAGAGACATAGGCAGAGGGAGAAGCAGGCTCCTTGCGAGGTGCCTGATGCAGGACTCCATCCCAGGACCCTGAGGATCAGGACCTGAGTTGAAGGCAGATGCTCAACCACTGAGCCACCCAGGCACCCATATAGCCCTTTCTCATTCAAAGTGCCACATTTGCTGTGTCTGATGTACCACATTTAAACAGAAATGGCTCTTTCTTTGCTTTGGAATTGAGTTTTAAATCGAATGGGTAGTAGGTCAACCAGCAGTGTCATGTGTTGTACAAAAGCACTGGTTTGCAAGGATTGATGACGAGCGAAGGAAGGTCCCACTGCCTTACTTCCTGCATTGGGTTGGGAGAACCTAATTATCTACATAAAAGTACTTGGATCTTCTGCTTCTGTAACATAATTTTTAAAGAAGAAAAAGAGAGGGACAACCACATAAATGAGCTTGCTCATGATCCATTGGGCAGTTTTTGCAGTTGCTTCAAAAGGGACAGATGGTAAGAACTGCATCCCAGGCCTTCCTCTCTCACTGGCAACAGGAGAGGATCTGCAGCTTACACACAACCATTTTTTGATGATGTAAATATGGCTTTACAGATTCTAGCAGTTACTTTTAAAATACACAAGGCTTTTTTTCCTTTTTACTAGTCAATAATTCATCAGGGAAAAAAAGCTATACGCATAAAGTGTTAATTAAAATCATTATCAATACTAGCAAGAATAAATTGGAAGCAAGCTGTATGTGCAGCATTCTGGAAATTGTTAAGTAAATTATGGTGTGTGGACTATGATGAAAGATAATGCATTCATTGAAATGATAATTAGAAAGACTTGGATACATGGAAAATGTTTAAGTGAAAGTATCAAATGAGAGAAAAATTACTGAATTATATGAACATTGTGATTGCAACTGTATCAGCAAAACCAGTTAGATGAATACAAACTGGAAGACTAGGCAAAAATGAAAATAATAGTTATACAGAATTAGTTGGATTGAAGATAATTAATTACTCTTTTTGCATGCTTCTGATATGCACAAATTTTATTTACCAGAGTTTAGTTATATAACGTCAGTTCACATAGTTTAAATTTCAATTATATATATATATATATATATATATTTTTTTTTTTTTAGATTTTATTTATTTATTCATGAAAGACACACACACACAGAGAGACAGAGACAGAGACACAGGCAGAGGGAGAAGCAGGCTCCATGACGGGAGCCTGATGTGGGACTTGATCTCAGGTCTCCAGGATCACACCCTGGGCCAAAGGCAGGCACCAAACTGCTGAGCCACCCAGGGATCCCCTTAAATTTCAATTATATTATATTAACTTTGAGTAATGGTATAAAGTACGAACTTTGCTGCTCACTCTTCAAGTTACATATCCCTCCATAAACAACAGATGAATATTGTTATTTTAATCAATCATCACTTTTTTCCCAAGACTGTCAGTGATTGGTAACTGTATACATTTATTCATTTCTCAAACAGCAAAGCATCTAGTTGTGTTGCCTTCTTGGCCCTCAGTTATAAACCCAAATGACATTTTACAAAACAATCAAGTGAGGAAGTTAATACGTAGAGATGCAGCAAAAACATAGAAAATGATCGTGCTAAAAGTGACATTTGAATTGAATGTAAATGGAGTTGTTCTAATAGAAATCACTGACCATGGGAATATTGATACTGTCACAATTCTAGAGTCTAGATATAGAGGCCCAGGAATTTAATGAAGATTAAATTAATCTACATAAATGAAGAAAGTGATCTCCTGACAAAAAAATACAAAGACATCTTAGAAGAAGTGATGCCATAGAAAACTTCATTGTGTCAGAACTCTCAGAAATATTCCACACATTGAAAATTCAAAGGATGAGGTGTCAGAAGGTGTACAAACTTAACAAATGAGTATAACAATCTGCCAAAGTATAGAAAAAAATATTCCCTCACATCATAAGTTATAGAATGAGAATTAGAAGGTAAGAAATGATCAAAGTTCCTTCCATAACTTCTATTTAAAAATACAACACTTTAGATCTCAATGTCTCTAATATTTTAAATTAGTGACCTAAAATATATCAATTATGCTGTTTTAAAAATGTGCTAAATATTTACAATTGACCAGAGGATTTTTAATTGTTTATAATACTTTGAAAGGCCATAGGACTATTGTAAGTTTCCCCACTGATTACTAAGTTTGTTTTGCATGGTTTCAGCTTGCAGTCATTTTTATGATCCTGCACATTGCCTGTGATTGCTCAACACAAACTTTTATTCTTTTTTTTTATTTTTTTATTTATTTATGATAGAGAGAGAGAGAGAGAGAGAGGCAGAGACACAGGCAGAGGAAGAAGCAGGCTCCATGCACCGGGAGCCCAACGTGGGATTCGATCCGGGGTCTCCAGGATCGCGCCGTGGGCCAAAGGCAGGCGCTAAACCGCTGCGCCACCCAGGGATCCCAACTTTTATTCTTTTAATTTAAATTCAATTAATTAACATATAATGTATCATTGGTTTCAGAGGTAGAGGTCAGTGATTCATCAGTCTTATATAATATCCAGTGCTCATTATATCACATGCCCTCCTTAATGCCCATTACCCAGTTACTCCATCTTACCCCCGCCCCCCACCGCAGTGAACATCAGTTTGTTTCCTATTAAGAATCTCTTATGGTTTGCCTCCATCTCTACTACTCAGCCATAAAAATAAAAAAATAAAAATAAAAATAAAAACCTCGCCATTTGCAATGACATGGATGGAACTAGAGGATATTATGTTAAGTGAAATAAGTCAATCAGAGAAAGACAATTATATGCTCTCATTTATATGTGAAATTTAAGACATAAAACAGAGGATCATAGGGGAAGAAAAGAAAAAATAAGACAAAAAGACAAAATCAGAGAGAAATAATTAATTACTTTTATTTGAAATTGTTTTTAAAGCCAAAAGTTCTTTTTAAAATAATGGTTTTTAAAAAAGCAACGGCAGAAATGTGCCATCAGTTTAAAGCTTTTAATCTGGAGCCAACTCCTTTGTTCATCCTGGAGCTTGTTATTAAGGTAAAATTCCGTTTGTAGAATCATTTAAATTCTTCAAATATTTATAAGGATGAAGTTGATACTATTCAGAGAGAGACTTCCAAAAAGGGGGAAAAGGCATCCTATTTTAGGCTGAGAAGTTCTCAGAAATCACCCAGGATATATTCCTTATAGCAGGTAGCAGGCCTACAACTGGCCGGGGCAGGCCCTGGTGCAAGACAGACCCAGTACATGAGTTACAGAGGCCTTCCTCTGGTAGAGGATTACAATAGGATTCCTACAGCCAATGGACAGGGCCAGACAAGCGGCTCAAGTTCAGCCCCTAAAGCCCTCCCAGCCAGCACACACACTAATGGCACTGCTATCTTTGGCCATCCTGCCTGGGCAGGAGGAGGCCGGACATTGTTCCCTTGCCTTACCTACATCTGTGGAGTGGTCCTTTCTCTCCCCTGCTCAAGGCAAGATTGCCTGTCTGTAACCTTTTCTCTGCTCTGCCCTTGACCCATGGCTAAGTCCTAAGAATCAGCAATCTGCTCAGGCCCTAGGAGGCTTTCCCTCTTGTTTGACAGAGTGCGGTCCTCCCAGCTCCTGGCCCCTGGCAGAATGGGAAGGGACTTCTCTTGGGGACGGCCACTCTTTACCATCACGAAATTCTAACTCGAGCCCTAAGGCTTCAGTGGGTCTCCCATGGATAGAGCCCTGAGAACAGAGTGGTCCCGACATACTAGATGTCATTGCTGGCACCTGGTCCTAAGCCAAGGCGTAGAACATTGGCATTCCGAAGACCTGGTGCCCATTTACCTTTCAGCCCAGCTCTGGATTAAAAATGTCCTTCCAGGATAGCCCGGGTGGCTCAGCGGTTTAGCGCCACCTTCAGCCCAGGGCATGATCCTGGAGACCCAGGATGGAGTCCCATGTCAGGCTCCCTGCACGGAGCCTGCTTCTCCCTCTGCCTCGTGTCTCTGCCTCTCTCTCTCTCTCTCTCTCTCTCTCTCTCTCTCTCTCTCTCCCTCTCTCTCTCTGTCTCTCATGAATATATAAATAAATATTTTAAAAATAAATAAATTAAATAAAAATAATAAAAAAATAAAAATGTCCTTCCTGGAATACCTTGTGCTTTGAGCTCCTCATACTCCTGATTCTGGAGTGTAACAGAACTGCTCAACTTGATATGTAGAAAGTGGAAGTTCAGGATAAATGAAAGCTTTTTATCATTGCCAACACAAGAAGAGGCAACACTGCTCCCTATCTGCTCTGTAACTTAGACAAGTTACCTAACTTCTAAATCTCAGCTTTCTTATCTGTAAAAAATAATGGATAATGATGGGAGTCCCCACCATCCCCCACTGTTAGATCACTGTGAGAATTTGATGAGAGAATACTTATAAAATTGTGGTATAGTGTCTGGCATATAGTAAATATTTGCTATGAGTTAGCTATTTTATTTATCCTAATCTCCTTGTCCACAAAATGAGAATTTTAACACCTGTCTTCACCACCACATTTAATGATTGTGGCTGTCAAGTAACTTCTAGAGTTGAATCTACTTTGTCAAGTGTGGAGCGCTGTGCAACCTAAGGACATGAGCATCACAGAATCTTGGGTCATGGGACACTTAGCACCAAGCAGCTCCCTGACAAGGATGGCTATCCCCACATCAGAGAAGAGGTCTCCAAGGCTAGTGGGCCAGCATGTTGACGGGACCAAGCTGATTAGTGACAGGACCTGTTTTAAGACCAGATCTGTCCAACTGTAAAGCCTATAGTCTTAACCACTATTTCATAGCACCTTTATGACATCAGTCAAAAAATCAATTCTGCCATATATTACATGAAAAACTTGTCAATTTTACTAAATGTCCATTGAATCCAGGGTATATAAGACAAATTTCTTTCATATGTGAAATTTTTGGTTTTTCTTTTGGCTTCTTACTCAATTTGTTGCTCTTTGACCTCTTTATTCTGAAATAGAGCATGGTTACAAAGATGAGGATGGCATGGAGGGATCCTTTCAGATCACAGAAAGCCCTCATTACTCAGACTTTCTGTGCCTGATGATTACTGCAGACTCTTTAATCGAGATTCTAAGAGCCAGAGAGGCGGTGGCTCTCTAACTCTCTTGAGGAAGGGTAGCCCGTTCAACTCCGTTGTCTTGCCCTGGTGGGTCAGGAGCCACTCTTTATCTTACACTCTTCTTTCCTTGGTCCTGTTAGAGTGTATTGCCATCTCTCTAAATTACATTCAGAGCCTGTCAATCACTCTGGATTCAGATTTAAAGATCCTATTAACAAAAATGTTATTTTAAGAATTGGAACAAGGGAATAACATATGTTTGCATTAATGGGAGAAAACAATAGCAATTGCTTCTCTATATTATGGTTGGATCTCAGATTCAATGAACTCTGGAATGAGATGGAAAATATAATAAGCATGATTCTGAAAATTGAATAATCAGCATTCCATGTGGTTCCAATTGTAATGAATGGAAAAACATAAGCAAAAGGGTTGTTTTCTCTTCAGCTTTTCTGAAGGTGGACTTATCTCTTCAAACAACCCACTGTACTGTGGGAGAGACAACACAACTTCCATAGTTCAAATTCCACATTTTAAGTCGAATTGTGAAAAAAAAAAATCCAGACACTTTTAAATTTATAGAATTAATCTTCTGTCTTTCCTCCAATAACAAGTAAATTGAATCTGTAAAATTACGTTCAGTATATTATTTTCAACTGTGTAATTATTGTTTAAAGATACATGTCTTAAAAAAATAAAGATACATGTCTTCAATTTCTTCTATTCCCTTTTGAAACTCAAGTCCATTTCAAATCTTTTGTTAATAAGCAATTTAGTTCTCAGAGAATGGCTTCTTTGTGTTGGTAATTAAGTGTTATATTTACACAAAGGAAATAGTGAAATACAAACTCTTCCAAAAAGAACATTCTAAAACATTCTATTGAATGCAAAAGCATGACCCTGCAGTGTCAGAATTTCTTCTGGTGATGCCAACAGAAATCCTTGGGCAATTTTACAAGGAACTAAAGAGAAAGTCTAATTCTTCTAACTGATAACAGCTCTTTAGGTGTGATTATTGAGGAAATATTAAACAATTCAGTAGCAGTTATGAAAGTGAACATACAATTATATTATTTGACACTTTAGCATTAGATCCTGCTATAATGCTTATTTGGCAGCAAATACCTTTAGGGCAAGGGTTCTTTTCTGCACATTTGATATACTTACAGATGTGAATTTTTTCCTAAAAAATGAACATTAGTTAATATTCCAACAAACTTGCATAAAGTATCCCCTGACCATGTGACAGGCATTCCTCCAAAAGCTGCAGAATTCTTCCAAGTCTGAGTAAGATGGAGATCACCCTCACTGGTATCCAGGTTGGTCAGAGACATATGGACAATGGAGTGGGAGGAAATGCAAGGCATGTGTAGGAAAGAAGAAATAACTGTACATAATGATTGTTATCATATTTATTATGTGCCAACCACTATGCTAAAAGTTTTATTTGCTATATGTCATATAGAGTGACCAATTCATCCCAGTTTGTGTGGGATTTTCCTGCTCTGGCACTAAAAACCCTGCATACTGGGGTGACTCTTGGTCCTGGAAAAACTGGGACTACTGGTCATCCTATATACATTCCTTACAATGACCTTATGAGATCAACCCTCAGTTTCCAGGAATGGAAGGTCAGAAGGCAGGGGAACTTACCCAAGATGGCACAGTTGCTTATTCGTGGGGGACTGAGATACAAAACAGAGTGCTCTGAATTACTATACTAGGCAAGACATGAACCCTTAGCTTAAAACAACAACCGCAAAACAATAACAAAAGGCAGTCAGTACAAAATTGTGGTGGGATCCAAATTCAAGGAGTTTTCCTGTAGGTACTGGAGAGTCATTGATAGTTTCTAAGTAGTAGAATATGATGGAAACTTTCCTGATTAACTTCATATTGAAGACATCAAAGAATTGATTCGAATTAACAGTTTGTCCATTCACGCTTCCTATCTCTAGAAATCTGCAGCCTCACCCCCGCTTATGGCTACCTCTCTCAAACAATAAACAAAGCAAAGAGGGCATTTTGAAGATAAAAAAAAAATGTTCTTCTATCCCAAATCCACTTCTGCATTTTTTTCTCTTCATTTCTTATAATTTTTCCCATGTTTTCCTCTAAAGCAGAAACTAGAAATCCTTGGAAGGCTATAGTTTGCTTAAACACACTTCTTTTATAGTTTATCATGCCTCAAATCTCATTTCCTTAGAGAAATAACAGGTAGAAGTGCTGGATCTAGGCTTTCCTCTGAGAGATGAGAACAGAAGTAGGCAAATAAATTGTTGTGTGGCATGATTCAGAGTCTATGTGTGTGCACTTATCTTTTGTCATTTTACCAATTTCCTGTGAATCTGCTTATTCCCTTTCATTGCCTTTTATTCTGAACTGTTATTTGGTTTATTTTGAGAGGGGGAGTAAGTGGGGATCTACACATCCTATCTGTTGAGATGTACACCATCGGACATCAGCATAATTCCATAGTCTAATGCAAGACAGTCAAAGGGAAGGTGGCAATTTTCATGACATGCCTCTCTCTGACTGATTTAAGGAGTTATATTATGCAGAAACCTGAAACAGCAAGCCTTTGTGCTGAGAACATCCGTTTAACTGCATTCCATAATGTTTCCTGCCAAGTTACCAGGTTCATACATTCTCAGCCCCTTGCTTGTTGGAAATTGAAATCATTCCCTTTACAGAAACAACCTATCCTTCTTTGTGAAGTCTCATCCAGTTGGTCAGATTTCTTTCCCAGGGTTTATTTGGTGATAAATTATATCAAGAATTTAAACAGAAATCCCATTAGTAATGTTGACAATATTCTCCACACACATGAAATATTTAATGGAAACCAGGAGCTGGGGAGTTGAATTTGCACACAAAGAACTTATGTAAGATGGATGTTCTCTGAATGCAGATGCAAGCTTCCCCCCTCCTCCCCAAAGATGCTTACAAATACCCAAGAGATAATGTCCCTTATTTTGCTTTTGGTGGCAGGGAAACATCCATTTAGTAATTTCCTGCCTCAGTTGTTACCACCCAGAATGGGATATCCAGAGGGATTTTAAAAGTCCAGGGACATTCTAAATATGGAAGCAGAAGGGTGGAACCAGCCCAAATGGCCAGTATCATCTGCAAAAGAGCTGAAAGTGTGAATGGCCAAAAGAGTCCTTACACTGCAGTGGATGAGTGAGTTCATTCACATTCAAAAGAAGGTGGTTTCTGCTAAATGCAACTACATGCAACTGAAGGAATTGTCTAAAATAGGGATAGTTGAGGGTCCTCTTTGGATATATCTCATCCTCTCTAAGTCAGTTGGACCATTCCATAGAGATAAACAGGAACGTTCTTATATACTGGTTCTCTATCCTGACTCTACATTAAAAATCACCTATGGACATTTATAAAGCCCTGTTTCTGGTGAAAGTAGACCAAGTAATTAACATTTGGTTAAGGAAGAATCCAGACATCTGCATATTTTTTATGTGCCTACAGTCAGGGTCTTGTCAGGATGAAAAACCAGAAACAAAGAATGTAATTAAAATATTTTTTAACAAATTAACTAGTCATTGAGGAATGCAGGAAGCAGCTACTATCAGTAAGGGTGGGGCAAACAAAGGAATCAAATCACTGGTATTAAAATGGAGAGTGGAGGGGGGCCTGGCAGAGCAGAGACCCTGATCTGGGGGGTGGGGGTGGGGCTGTCAGCTATTACTGGTGTCTGAGCTCAGAGGAAGGATCCCGTGGAGAATAATGCAACAGACCTTGAAGGAGAAGACACTGGCATGCTGGAGCTTGTATCTCAAATACAAATGGTTCTGGGATTGCCAAAAACTGGAATCTAAACCAGCTGTTACTACTAGAACCAACTGCTTCAGCCAGGGTGACTCCGTAGGAATAGAGAGCAAATAGGAGGGAGCAAACTCCCCTCTCTATTCTATTCTCTCAGTCTCCTGTAGTGCCTCCTATTGGCAGATCTGGTAAAGGAAAAATGCTGTTGGCAGCATCCCAGCCCCTGCATCTCAGAGTGGAACGTGAAAGGGTAGGTTGGAAGTAAGAAATAAAAATTAAAAACCAACACAGCTTGGTCCCCTAGGTGATTCTATGGGTCAAGCAGAGTTGAGAACCACGAACCATGGCAAGCTATGACTTAGGACTCTGCTCAGGCGCTCCTGATTTGCTCCTGTTTTTCCTCAGTCCCCAGTCATTTCAGCCTGACCATAATCAGCCTGCTCCTTCAGTTTCCATGCATGCCTGTGGGCTCTTGACGTTTAAGTTCCCACAGTATGGCTTAGATTTGGTCCATATATTCTCCCAGCTTTGAAAAACTTCAGCCTCATTGGCCCTATGGGACCCAAGGTAAGGCAATAAGAGGAGAGGGCTAGACTTTGATTTCCATGGAGTTTGTTTGGGCTCAGGATTTCAGGGACCATAGATCCTGGAAGTAGCCATTCTTTGTGCTGATGGCCAGTCCCAACAGTGGTATGCTGCCATGGGCTTTGATGAGAACCTAAATAGGAAAAATCTGTTATCCTGTGAGGTGTGGCTAAATGAAAATGTCAGCTTTTATGCCTCTGCTTTTGTTCTCTGCTGAGCCTGATTGGGTTCTTTCTATTATAGGTGGAGTTCATCACTTACAGAACAGCCAACAGGTTAGATCATAAGAGAAATAAAGCTAATCCTTCTATTCCTGAGGACCTCCCATATACATGAAACCACCAAAAATCCTTGTTCAAATCATTAGATTAAGTGTCAGCAGGCTTCAGTCATTCATTGAACAAATATATATTCAGCACCTACTGTGTGATCTAGGTAGTGTTCTGGGCACCAGAGTTATCACAGTGAAAAAAGCAAAGGTGTCCTCATGGAGGTCACATCCTACATGGGAAGAGAGACAATAAGTAAATAAAAAAGTAAACCTCTAATGTACCAGATGGCATATTAGTTATGAATTACTGTGTAGCAAATTACCTCAAATTTAGGACCTTAAAACAACAAAGATTTATTACCTCACAGCTTCTGAGCGTCAGAAGTCTGGGAGCAGAGTAGTTGCACAGTTCTAGTTTAGGGTCTGTGTTGAGGTTGTAGTCAATTGTAAGGAGGGTTGTGGTCTCATCTGAAGATTTGCCTGACTCGGGGAGATCTGCCTCCTTACCTTCCTACCATGTTCCTCATCATGTGGACCTCTGCAGAGAGCTGCTGCTTACAACTTGGGAGCTAGCTTCCCCAGAGTGAGTGATCCAAGAGAAAGAGAGAGTGATTAAGATGGAAGCCATGGCATCTTTTATAAGCTAATCTTGGAAGTGACACATCACCAATTATGTCATATTCTATTGTCCCTAACCCTGATAAAAAGTGGGAGGAGACTACACAAGGGCAAGAATACCAGAGATGCAGAGACCTTCAGGGCTGTCTTGGAGGCTGGCCATCTCCTGGGTGGTATTAGATGCAATGGAGCAAACAAAGCAGAGTGAAAGGATAGGAAAGGCTGGGTTTTGGATGACTACTAATTGCTCTTGATACAGATGGTCAGGAAGGACTTTCATGATACACAGAAGAGACCTGAAGGAGATGAGGGAAAGGCTTTATGGCTTGCTTTTTAAAGGTTTTCACCTAGGGGTCACATTTTCTGGGAAGACTCTCCTCGGCTCCTGCCCCACCTATCAGGTTCTCTAAGAACCTCTATGTAAGCTCCCAGGGAGCCCATAACTACTCTCTGAAAGCTCTGGTCACCCTGTGGTGTCTTTTTTCTACATCTTCCACTAAAGGATACATTTCCTAGCACCAGGGATAATGCTTCATTCATCTTTGTATCCCTGGTTAAAAATCAGTATATGTTTGATGAATGAATGAAATAAATGAATGAATTTACTTTCTCTGCAGTCCTTTTTTAGGGACTTAGCTTGAACTCTTCTTTAGCAGTACATGTTTTATTTTGTTTTGTTTTAATTAAGCATCCGTTATCTTTTGTCTTAAAGCAAAAAAATTTCTTTGGACATGGATTGATATAGCTACTTGAAACATAAATCTACCCCTCTGCTGCTATGCCAACTGCATTGCCTACAGACACTGTTAGTTTATGAAGCACCATATGGAACAAAAATATGTGGCAACTTATTGAATGGGAACATTTTGTGAGAAAAATATTTTTGTTCCCATGCAGTAACGTTTCTATTAAATAGCTTCTAAATATGTAAAAAGAAAAAAACCTCCAAGTGGCAATAGAATACCCTAAGGAATCTAGAAAGCATGCAAAACAGCAATATTATTTTATAATGAAAAACAGATATGAGTAATATTATTTCTTCCTACCCTCCTTTCTTTTGGCAATCATTTTCTTTCTAAATATATGTCCTTTGTCCACTAAATCACATGCTCTGATTCACCCACAGCCCTGGGCCAGAGGCAGCCACTTATACAAAGAATAGTTGGTCACTTACAGAAGTACATTTCCCTTGTGTTTGGGAACTAAACGATCATTCAAAACATCAGCAGTCACTCTCCTTGTGGCTCTAGAGGTCTAATTTAAGATTGTTCCCAGATTTCAGCCCTGAGAACTCAAAGTACCAAAGCCATAGAAACTGTAATGTACATAGGAATCACCTGGGTATCTTGCTAATAGCAGATTCTGGTTCAGAAGCTCTGGGATGGGGATCCCTGGGTGGCGCAGGGGTTTAGCGCCTGCCTTTGGCCCAGGGCGCAATCCTGGAGACCCGGGATCGAATCCCACATCAGGCTCCCGGTGCATGGAGCCTGCTTCTGTCTCTGCCTCTCTCTCTCTCTCTCTCTGTGTGTGTGTGTGTGTGTGACTACCATAAATAAATAAATAAAATTTTAAAAAAATAAATATCCTGGAGTTATTTAAAAAAAAAGAAGAAGAAGAAGCTCTGGGATGGGGCCTACGAGTCAGGATTTATCACAAACTCCTGGGTGATTGAGGGTGGTAGGTGGGGCTGGTCTTCATATCATGCTTTGAATAATAAGATACTAAACTAGGTTTGGAGAGTCCAAATTTTACTTGTCTGCCTACATGTGTAGATGATTTGAGATTTCTGTTTCCTTTCTTTGACTTTTTATTTTTTTTAAATCATCCTAATGAGGAAATCCCTAATAATCAAGAAACAAATTTATTTCATTAATTTGCAAGTTTGTTAAATCATATATTCTCCACAAGATAATCTATATTTTAGATCTCTGTTTCCTCAAAAGTTTAGTTTGAGAAACAACATGTTTTTTTCCATACATCTTCACTTGAACAAATGCCAATCCAAGGAATCCACAATTTAGATTTCAAACCAAACTAAATCCTTATCCCTTATCTCCACATCAAACGTTCCGTGTTTCAAGCCTTTCCAAATTGGAAGTGAGCAAAGAATATAGTCATTAAAAATAAAATGAAAAAGTTGTATTGATCATCCCATATAGAATTCCATGTCAATACCTTTCTCCTACACTCTAGTTGCATGGGAGGAATAGGGGATTTCACTTATGATTTATTTTACTTTTATTATTTTAAAGGTTATTGTTTTTATATTTTAAATTTGTATTATTTTAAATATTATCATATTTTTAAATAATAAAAATATTTTTTATGTGACATCTATTTCTCAAGGTAGTACACAGAGTGAGCAGGGTTATCTCTAGCCTTTGGCCTAGGTATATGCAAATTGTGTTATGAAGATATGCAAATATAACATCATATTGTCTGGAGGTTGTTTGCTTGTGTTTATTTTTTAAAGACTTATCAAAGTGCAAAAGGCATCAGAACGAATACGACTTTCCCTGGCTGGCATCTCTTAAGCAGCTCACCCTATGCCCCCCTCCCTATTCCCACCGCTAGAGCTCTCACCCCAAATTAAGTAGGAAAGTAATATCTGTGTCCGAGAGGTACAGAAACCACCAACCAGGTCCCTAAGCAGCTAAGCTGGTCCCAGCATTCTTTCATCAAGTCACCAACTGTGAGTCATTATGGTCCCCAACTCAACCTGTCTCACAGTTCTCAAAGTACCTTTCACAGACAACAACTCACAGGTGAAGTTAAATATTCATTATACTTAGGGTGTCTGGGGTAATCACAGATTGGTCATCTCACTGCCATTGTAAGCCTCGTTGTCCCCTCAATATGTTGAAAGTAGTCCTAACCTCTGAATATCTGAAAAAACAATAGTAATGGAAACCCAGAGGGTTCCTTCCTTTGGTCAGTGACAGAAACTTTATACCTGTCATCCACCTCCATCTGCTTTTGATTGCTTTGACTATTTTCCAAATTGTCTTTGGATCATGCAAAGGCCAACTAGAGCAGTACCTAGCACACAGATGTACAGAGTTGTTTAAGTATGTAGATGAATGAAAGGTGGAATCTGTAAATGTCTTCAACTCAGCCACTTCAAAGGACAGAAGTGGCCAGAACAGTAACAAATAACACTTCCATGTGAATAATTAGCATTTTGTAAGACTTTTCACATATATCATCTTGAACCTTCCCTGTGGCTCTATGACATGGAAAGGAGTAAGCCCATTTCATCAATGAGAAAACTAAGACTCAGAGATAAAGTGATGTGTGAAGGGCAACCATTGAATAAATGGTAGTTACGATTTACACTCAGGTCTTTTGATTCCAAATCTCATACTTTTGACACTATGCCACTTCACCTCAAGTAAGGCTGGGAGATAGAGTTTTGAACCTAGAACTGCTGAGACTGTCCAAATATATTTCCAGGACACCACAATTTTCAGTCTTGAGATGTTTTCCTTGACCCAAACATCCAGACTCTAAAATCAGAAAATATATCATTAGAATCTAATCTGAGTCGGTGCTTGCTATAGGGTAGGGGTGGGTTTTGGGAGACGCCACAGGAAGTAAAGGGGAAGCTGAATTATGAGGATCTTCCAGTTCCCACTCTTTGCTTCTACTATTTTCTGTTCTATATGTTGGGGTCCAATTTTTAAATACTCTCACTCTTAAAGCATAAAGTGGACCAAAAGTCAGGAGATGCAAACCTACATTTAGCCTTACCCTAGTCCCTATCTATGCCCCATTAACCTGGGATACTGCTCCATTGCCTCTTTATGACTTGGTTTCCTCATTTGGGAAAATGGAGTGGCAGAGATCTTGCAAGAGCAAATGAAGTGATACAGTCTTAAATTGGGGAGTAAATGCAAAGCATTCTCACATGCATGCCCTTGCTGCGGTAGGGGGCAGGAGGGAGGTGCTGGGAGAGTGGTTGGCATCAGAGGAAACTATCAAGAATTCTCTACAGTCTAGAGCATGGTATAACCTGCAGGGAAATTCCCATAACTTTCCCAAGGATCATCCTGCCCTGGGAAACAGTTTGAATGGCCCTGTGAGGAAACTGGACCCTTTCCCTGCTCCCCATTAGGAAAATTGGCATCATCAAAAGAAGTGGAATCTTTGGGAAAAGGAAGAGTGTTTGCTGTGTTAACATTCAGTTCTTTCCCAGAAGAGACGATGAGGAGACCATCTTAGAATATACCTCGTGGGAATACACCAGAGAGTGTTTCCTGAACTGATGGCCTGGGAGCAAGCAGGACATCAAAACTGGCTTAAGTAAATTCATAACTCATCATAACTGGAATCACGTAATATGACTAGCATACTTTTTTTCTTTTTGTCAATGTAATATTAACCTGAGGAAGCAACGTGGAAAACAGAAATACAACAAGGAGCCTGGGTTGAATCTCTAGGTGTGGACTCTGGTTTGATCCCTGCTCTGTCATTTACAAACCAAATGAATTCAATTTCCTCATGTATAAAATGGGAATAAGTTGGGATTTGAACAGGTCAACAAATAAGGCCTTTCTTCTCCTCCAAATAAGAATCTGAATAAAATAAAAATAGACGTGAGTTGAATTCAGGGGTCAACATCAATTTAATAACTAGCATGTCAGGATTTGGGAACACAGCCTGGATTCACAGCCAGCAATTCCTATGATTTCTAATATTTCGCCCTTTCCAAATACTGAACCAAATTCGGGAAAAACAGCCAGTCATAACCATTTACCTTCCCCAAAGGTTGCTCTTGGCAACAAAGAAGAGGATAATGGGCATCAGACAGAAGACCAGGTCACCTCTAAAATAAGAAAAGGATCAGGGACTCTATAATTTTAAGGCACCTGGGAAAGAACAGTGGGTCAGGGGCTGTGCAGACCCTTGGCAGCCCACCAACTAGAAGAAGGAAGCAGCTTTCTCCAGGGGTAAGAGAGTAAAAGAGAGGCTGGAAGGGTTTGTGATTAAAGCCTGGAAACATGAGGACAGAGTAAAGGGTCCTCAGTCAGATACCATTCTCTCCCTCATCTGCCTTGTGGAATTGGTGAAATAAAGGAGATTAAGAAAATGGAGCACCAGAGAGCCAATGAGCAAGCATTGGTGATTCTTCTTTCTTCTCTCTCCCCCAGCCTGCTTTAGAAAGTGAGAAAGACAAGTTCTAAAGTAGCTTCCCAAGACACTTTCTCAAGGGCCACATCATCTACCTTGGTCTTTGATGTCAAGCTGGAACCAGCACACACTGGCTTCACCAGGCTCGCTGGGCTTACAGCCACGGTTTCCAGTCACGTCCAGTTGAGTGTTTGCTGGAAACAGAAGCCAAGCTAGGTGACACTTATCCAGCCACCCTCTTTATAGCAGGAAGTTTTTTAGGCAGAGAAACAACAAATCTGCCTCCCTTTGTAGCCAAATTGCTTTTTCTTGCCTCTTTTCTCTTCCCAGTCTCCTTTGCTGAATTCTTTTTAATTAAGGTTAGCATTTCCCGGATGTGCTTCTTTCTCTTTTCTTCTTTCCTTCCTCTTGTCATCTCTGGATGTTCCCTCCACTCCACATCTTCAACCACACAAACTGCATTTGAGCCATCTTCCAAATCTGTCTCCTGCCCTCATTCCCTGGCTCACATCTCCAGCTGCAGTGTCTCCACTTGGCTTCCCTTCCAACACCACAAAGGTACCTCACTCACTGTCTTACCTTCTGTCCCTCAAACTACATCTCTTTCTTGCATTCTCCAGCTCTAGTTTTCCACTCACTTTCCCTAAATAAACATCTAAAAATTATCCATGGTTGCCAATTCTCTCTTATTGCCTGCATTTGACAGATACTCTGTTCAGTGTCTTACTTCTAGCTGCTTCTCACCATGCTGGCTGTCACTGGCTTAGACTAGATCTTGGTCTTGTACCTGCTGCCTTTCAATGGCCTTGTCAGTGATTACCAGCTACAAGTATCAGCCTCTCCAGTCTATTACCCACTCTCATCCATAGTTAACGTCGTCTCTCTCTCTCTCTCTCACTCTCTCTCTCTCTCTCACACACACACACACACACACGCACGCACACACCCACACACAATATATAACTTGCAAGATACTCTTGAGTCTCTTCATGAGACTCATGCTCTGAGTCCAGGCTTCTCAGAATGACCCACAAGTCCTCCAGCATCTGATCCCCCTGCCTTGTCACCCATTTATCCATGTCCCAAGTCTTAGGACACAATGTCACTGAATTTACATCACCATTCCCAGAGGAGCCCATGCCCTTTAACACTCCTCTCTTTAGGACCTTCCTGTGCCTTCCACTTTGAGTGTCCTTGCCCAACACACACACCTCCTCCTTGGCTTATAAACATATTTTGCCTTTAAGGATGATCTCAGATGTCCCTGCCCTGGGAAAGCTTTCCTTGACTTTCTTGCATGTTAGTTACATGCCTTCTGCGTGCCATCAGCATTACCTGCTGTAACTGTTAGGCATAATCAAATTGTTGGTAATCCATTGGCATTTATGATTCTTCTTTTATTAATGGTAGCTTCTTGAGAACAGAATCATTTTTTTCGTCTCTTTATTTCCAGCATCTAGATATCGACCCCCTCTTAGGTACAATCACTGTGCCACTTATTGCACGCGGAGATAAATGGAAGAATGAAGACTGATTTACTTTAGTGTGATAAAGTGTTCCCATTAACTGCAGGTCTGGGAATCAGGAAACACAGCCCCAGGCCCTGGTGTTGTCTCTACTTAGCCTAGTGAACTGAGACAAGTCCCTCCTCCAGGCTCCGTTTTGGTTCTTCAGCCTGAACAATGGTCAAATAATAACTAAGCAATTTTCCTAATGGGTAGTAATGGCAACATGAGAAATTAAGTGTCCATCAGTATATAATGTATAAATTCAATATGATGAATATATCAATGTTACCTAAAATTGACTTTCTGGCTAAACATGCAGGTGACGTATCTCAGATACCTTGTAAAAAGTGACTAAAAAATGCTTTGTATGCAGAAGGACATTTAAAGAACTAAACAGAACTCAACTTGCAGTTTTCTTATTAAACCATAAATATTATCCATTAGTTGTCAGTAGCATCCTGATTTTATATATAGGCTTGCTTAGATTTTTTTTTTCTTGACATATATGTTTATTTTGAAATTAGACTTCTCCCACGCTGTAATTCAGACCAGCTTGTCTTCAAACCCTTCCTAATATTTTGAGAAATAAAGACAATAAACAAAGAAAGAAAAATAAAGGCTAACACAATACTGTGGTGGTACTAGAACTGACTCTATGTTAGAATCTCTCTGAAGAGAGTAATTCCAAGTATGGAAGACTCTAGGCACAGGGAGTTCATCACAATATTTTTTCCTACAAGCGGGGAAAGAAAAAGAAAGAAAGAGAGAGAGAGAAACAACCAAAACATCCAACAAGAGGGCAATGGTTAAATGAGTTACAGCATATTTGTGCCATGGAAACAATGCAGCCATTATGTATTCTGTTCCAAGGATTTGTAGTAAGGTGAATAAGCACTTGTGTTACAATTTTATGTGGAAAAGCAAGGTAAAGAGCTTGTGAACACTAGGAGCACAAGTATCTAGAAAATAAGCTCAAGAAATGGTGAAGTGTACCTGCATCCCTTTGGCTATGTCTACGCCTCTCCCTTTGCCAGCTGTGAAAACGGTGGAGGAGAACCATCTTGTTTTCAGCAGTGGAAACCTCCAAAAAGAACTTTTCGTCGGCAGACTTCCTCTGCCAGTTTGCCCTGTGGGGAAAGGATTTCAATAGTCTCATATTCCCAGCCTTACTTCATTCCTCTGAAGTTTTTTTTTTTTTAATAACTTGTGTTTGAATACTAAAGTAATTTATGTTCACTCAAAAGTCACCCTAATTTTAAAGTGCCTTAACCATGTCTGGTTTGAAGTGAAATTGGAAAATGATTGTTCTTTCAGCAACCAAAACTTTTTGGCAGCTTGCCTCCAAACAGAGCTTGGAGTTACGTAACTCTCAGTTTAGTAGAAAAACTTTTTAAAAGGGCCAACTTCTCTTCTAGAAGCCATCATTTTAAAACAGCTTTTAAGTAGATTGTAAATGGATTTTACCACCATGGTGTTATTTCCAGCATATATACTTGGAAGTGTGTTACAATTTATGGGTTGTTTTTAATGCCTTGTAGTAGGTAGTGAATTCTAGATAAACAAAAGGATTCTTCCTCTCTCCCCTAAGAAGGCTATTAGTGAATAATTGCCAACTAGAGGGAATAAAAAAAGAAGAAAGCCCAGTAAAGAACATGTGGGCTGGGAGATGTCCATCTTCTCAGTGAGTTATGCAGCGGATGGATGCGTACTCCTGACATGTAAGGCTCATCTCATCTCTCATATGTTCAGCGGCTTCTCTGAGGTCCTCACTGGTCTAAATAAATCCCCCTGGGGCCCAGGTATAGACAGGCTTTCACACCAAAATCACTAGGCACAATAATTATAAATACAGTCTCCAAGGCCTCAGCCCAAACCCACTGAATTGCAATCTCTGAGATGGGCCTCCAGATTCTGCATCTTAACGGTGTGTCCTGGTGAGTCTTTTACACCCTTTACAGAGGAGGGATCTGAGGACCAAAGTGGGAAGTTGACTTGCTTAAAGTCACACCACTGGGTGGTACAGAGCCTCCTGGCCTTCAGGCAGTCCTTCTCTAAGGGGAAATTAGGCCTTCTGACAGACCTGTGTAAAAACAGAGTGCTGGATGTGATGGTTGCCCAGACCACAAATATTCCCTAATCATTGGGCTACCATCACCCCAGTATTCCTTGGTTCACAGAGGTGCCTCTCTGAGGTTTTAAGAGGAAACTAAGAAGAAAATTGCAAATTGAAGCAGGGCTTTGGCAGACATTTTTTAGAAAACTTTAGAAACTTTATAAGGTAATCCATGAAGAAAGGAATTCCATTATTGAGGAAGGCACCATATCCTTTCTTCCCATCTTGAATCATCTCAGGAAGTTACCTGCTATGTGAGGCTATAAAGGCACTAAGAAGTTCTGCAGTAAATAAACTCATTTAACTTTCCTCATTCTAGTAGCTCTCTGACATATTTGACAGAAATGCCTCTGTGTGTGTGTGTGTGTGTGTGTGTGTGTGTGTGTGTTTGGTTAATATTTTTGAGAAACTAGTGTTCTAGAGAAACCATCTAATCATCCAGAAGTTTCCTTATTCAAACCCAAGTCACAAGCATGAGCTGGTTAGTTTGGCAAGAAAGCGCTAAGCTCAGGGTCTGGAGATCTCTCTGACACTTGCCAGTTTTGAGACCTTGGGAAAGTGTCTTACCTCATTTTATAATTGAGGAAACTGAAACTCAGAGATACATCCCTTTCTTGTCCACTCTACTGGGTTGTTTGGAGGATCACACAGAGTTGCTACAGAATAAACAGCATGATTAAAGTTCCATCATCTCTACTTCCTCCTCTCTTCCTCCTCCTCTTTTTTCACATGCTCATCACTCAGGAGGTCATCTCCATCCCAGAGACCTCACCTTGTCTTTAACATCAGGACTTTGACCAGATGACACCAGGAGTTGGTTGTAATACAGATATGCCATAACTGAAGAGTTATCTCGGAATTGCTGTAATAGCAACATTCTCTTGTCATTCAAACTCTCAAACTCTCAAAGCATTGATTATAAATGGTATTGACTCAGGGGTGGGGTCTTTCTCATTGAATTACAGGTCAGTTATTCAGGTTATTGATTTTCTTCTCTAGAGAGACTGACATTGCTAAAACTGTTGCTGTCAGATGCAGAGAACAGAACAGTTTCCCCTGGCCTGTGTTCCAGTGGGTTGTTCTCTGACCAACACCCTTCCATCAAGAGCAGCAACCCCCTCCTCACTAAAGGAAGGACCCCACTGTAAAGGAAGGGGATGCAGGCTAGAAATGAGCCCCAGGTGCCGCACACTGACCTTAGGGAAATAGTCATTCATGTGTCACTGGCTCTGGTGAAGTGTGACCAGGCACCATGCTTGATTCATCCCTGTGCCCCTCAGTGTTTGGCACAGTCCCTGCTACCTCCCAGGTGCTCAAGGAATATTTCTGAATGAATGGATGAATAAATAAACGAACTCTGTCCTGCAATGCCCAGCATATTTTAATGGAGCCTCCATGAGCCATCCTTCTCACCCACGATAGGCCACATCTTACCATGAAGTTGAAAAGTTCATACAAGAAACTCATTAATATACTCAGAAAACCAGAAAGTAGAGGCCCAGAAATGAGTAGAGACTTCTTTGGACTCTTGATTATCTTACTGTGCAACAGGGGCAATTTATTGGGCTGCAAGGATTCCAGGGAAAGGCCGTGGTGTCTTGGGAAGTCATTTTATTTCCTCTAACAGATTTTAAGCTCCCAGAGGGTAGGAGTCATCCTCATCTTCATCTTCAATATCATCTTCATCTTCATTCTTACTGTGTAAGCTCCACGAGGACAGGGTTTTTTGCTTTGTTCTCTGATGCATTCCAAGTATTCAAAACAGTTCCCTGCACATAACAGGTGCTTTTTAATTCTCAGTTAGTTGAATAATTATTATCAAGGCTAGAATTTTCTGCCTACTTATTTCCAGGAACTGTGCCAAATATTTTATATTCATTATTTTAACAAAAGGAGAACTGGAAACCTGGACCAGAAATGTCCTAATTGATGGAGACACACCTCTTACTTAGGTGATCTGACTCCAAAGAACACACTCTTACCCACATCCTTCCCCATTATGAATATCTCCAGATACCTCTAATGCTTTTCTATGTTCCTCACAGTTCCTTGTAGGATAAGTGGTAGATGTCAAATAAATGAGAGGACAAGACTCTAAACCAAATTAATGGCCCTGGACTGTTGACTATACCTGTACCTGCATGTCAGCTGTCCAACACCAAACCAGGGTTAATAAGGAAAAGAGACAGGATCGACCAGATAAGCATGCCAGTGTTAAACCCTGCCTAGCCAGGCAGCTAACAAGATTTTTATTGACAGGAAAATAAAGACTTCAGAGAAAAATATGATTCACTCTGCCCTGTCTTTAAGTGAAAAATGAGTTGGGCCAGGGACATAACAGATCACTTCCCCTTTCAAAGACACTCTCTGTAGTTTCTCTTCAGTGATACTGATATGACCAAGAAAACAGCAGGATCACTGGTTCAACTACCACTGAGACAGTGAGACAAGAAGCATGATGACAGGGGGACAAGAGGGTGAGGGCTACACAGCTTTCCCAGACCTGGAGAATGCCCATACTGCCAGGAGGGACATCGCTGTATGTGCCAAGAAGTGTGCTGAGCACTTTCCACTTATAAAGCAAACAGAAATGTACCTGGGGCGGGGGGAGGGGGGTAATATCTGGGTGCCAAGCAATTATAAAAGCCTCCTGTTCTTAATGATTATATTTAATTTATTTCAACAAATATCTGCTAGTCTTCTACTCTGTGTCCACGACTGCATTAGAGATCTGTTTCTTTTACCTGAGTTACCTAATAATAATAGGAATACCTAATAGTGTGTGACACTTCGCAATTTATAATGTACTGCTAACTTCCACTTATTTTGATTTGGCTCCCAAACAATGTCATGCAATAAGAATGGCAGAGTTCATTATGCCTGTTTTATAGTTGAGGATACCAGGGTTCAGAAAAGAGCCACTAAGAGGCTAACAGGTACTGGGTGCTCAATCTGTGCCAGGCACCAGGCAAAGACGTCCGCACACATTATTTTTACAATAACTCTACAAGGTAGATAGTTTATTTTCTCCACTGCACAGATGAGAAAACTGAGGCTTTGACATATTATGTTAAGTTTCCCAAAGTTGCACATAGGGTTGGCAGTGGAGGTTGTATTTAAGCAACGGAAGTCCTGTACCCTTGCTCTGAAATTCAAGGCTGTTCTGTGTTTGGAGGTTAAATAATTAGCCTAATATCATGCAAATGACCAGAGGTACAGCTCCATCCACTCATACCAGAGCTCTTCCCTTTATCCCTGCTGCTTCAAAGGCATTTGTCATCTGGTAAGGGAAACAAGACAAACATAATACAGAGCTAATATCAAGGCAAGGCCAAAGTCGGGCCTTTAATCAATTAATAAGATCTCCAGGCATGAAATACTGTTTGTGTTCAGAATAGAAAGAAAATCAATCAGTACTGCAATCTACCATGAGCAGCCCTTTATTGAGAATTTAGTAGGAACTAATATTTTACTTTCCTTGGTCGAAGCATCTACTGCTCATGAAATAACCTAGATGTTACCCACACTTCTTTGCCCCTTTGCATTCAGGCAGAGCCATGAGACTCATTTTGGACAAGAGATTGTGAACAGAGGCGATATGTAACACTTCTAGACTGAAACAAGAAAAGCACATGAACTTTCTACATGCTCTTTTTTCCTGGAAACAGTCCGGGTTATGAAGCCTTTGTCAGGCCATGATCCTGAGTTCCTCTGAGGAGGAAAGCCTCCTGCTAAACTGCACTGATATGTATTATGGAGGAGAAATCACTCTATTATGTGTTAGCCACTGCAATTTGAGGTAAATTTGTTACTGCAGCACAACTTAGCTGATCCTAACTAATGCAGAGGCCTGATAGCATTTAAAAGGAGAACATACCAAAGAAAGGTTGGAATTTTAATTATGCCTCAGAAGTTCTGCATGGGATAGGTGAACATGGGAAGGTGGAGGGCCAAAGAAGAGAAGAGCTCCCCACCTCCAGCAGTGGGTGTGTGTTGGCTACAATTGTATTGGGGATGTAGGAAGAAGCCAGAAAGAGTTCTCAGTGCCACACTCTGAGGTTAGAATGAGAGCATGACGCAGCTGGGAAGGGCCTTAAAGATCACTTCATAGTTGAAAAGATTTATTTTTGTCATTGCTTATCATCTAATTATAAACCATGACGACTGTGCTGAACAGGGAGCACAGGGCACTTTGGAGCCCTTAAGGCAAGGCCATGGTCTCATTCATTGGATGAAGGAAGACCTCCAAGAAGAAATGGCAAGCTGAAAACCAAGGACTAAGCTAAAAGGTAAACTAGGAGCACATTCCAGGCAGAGGAAAATGCAGTCTGCAGATTCCAGGAGGAGGGGCCAGGACATTCGCAGCTCAAAGAGACAAAGAGAGTTGGGGAAGATGAGCCTGAAGAGGTAAATGGTTTCCAGTCCTTTGCCATGACCTACCAGCCCCCATGATCAGCCCCACTGAGTGCCGCAGGGAGCCGCTGGACAGCTTGCAGCAGTAAATGAAAGAACAAGTCATAGATTTGACATCCAACCAACTGATGTGTGGACATGAATGAGGCCAGACAGCATGAGGGTAGTTAGAAGCTACTGCACTGATCTAGGGAGGGGTGACAATTGTTTGGTTAGGGGGCTGGAGAGAAAGGTGGAAAGAAGGAGATGGATTTGAATGATGTACATGAAATCACAAAGTCAACTGGGAATGGAGAGTTTGGGAGAGAAGGGGCCAAGGGTGTCTTCTAGTTTCAAATTGCACAATTGTGTGGATGGTGTTGGTGTCAGCTAAAGTAGTGGAGGAGAGAAGCAGCCAGGTTTGGGGAGAGGGAAGATAATTAGTTAGGTTTTGAGCAAGTTGGAAAAGCCCAGATGGGGCTACAGATGCTGGGCCTTCTGGTTCATTAATAAGGAGACTTGAGGACTTCTCACTTCCCATTTCCTGGGTGGTAGTACATCCTGTTCTTGATGCCTTCCCGGAGGGCCTGGGGACTGAAGACGGATGGGTCCCTTCCCAGACCCCTGATCAGAAGAGCTGGGACAATGCTGTCACACTCTCACTCGGCTGGCCACATTTTCAATAAGCTGACTCAAAGTTCAGAGCTACAGTGTTTGACACTTAAAATCTTCTGTTTTGCACATTTTATGCTTTATTAAGCCCCAGTTTGGCAGTTGACTTAAGATCCATAATAAGAACTTTTTACAGGAATAGACACAGAGAGGTCATACCAAACTGGGAGCTGGGGGACAGCTAATCATTTGGGGGTTTCCACTGTTTACAGGAGAATCCCATAAACATCCCAGAAGAGTGCAAGGTTCCAGAGAAAGAATAGTTGTTTCTGGCTGGGAACATTAAGGAGGAATTTGCCATGAAATTTGCATTTGAGTTGCATCTTGAAGAATGAGTACGACTTGAATAGATGGAGATGGAAAGGAAGGAGAGTTTCAGCAAAGGCAGCAGAGAGTTTGTTAGAAGACATGTTTCCTCCCCTAGCAATCCTCCAGAACCCTCCACTTCAGTTCGCTGTCCTGAACACAGTGCCTTTATGATCCTTACTTGGCAAGAGTGATTGTTACCTGGAGAGAGGGCTTCCAATCAATCTGGGGGTGACTCCACTGACCAAAGAGAAGTGGTTGAAGATGAAGGAAAGCAGCACGGGAAAGATACTTCATTATCCACCCACTTTGCCCCTCTTTTCTACATCCACATACATGCCCCCATGCCCTAGAGCAGCCTGTTCGTCATCCCTACACACACCCCTTTATGCTGTTCCCTCAGACAGAAATGCTCTCCTTCCTCTATCTTCCGTCCAAATCTTCCATCTTGTCTGTGAGCCACTCGAAGGCGAAACCAGCTCCTTTCCCTCCTTCCCCAGCCAGAGGTGACACTTCCATTACAGGGAACTGAGCCTGAATCTAGGACTCCTGGGTCCGCTTCCCAGTTCTGACTCCAAGTTGCAAAATACACAGGAGCAATGCAAAGCCAACTACACCCACGGATTCCTTTTATTCCATCGCCTGAAACCATGAGAGTGAAACTTGAAGCACCTCAGGGCTTTATAGCTAAATTTGCTTTTGCTTTGTCTGAATTTCACAGCTTTATCTTGTGGGACAAATTGCTTCCTGCCAGTATGTCGGTGGTTTCTCAAGGGTCCAATATGCTCCACCTGGTGGTGGAGGAAAGATGACCTTGGAAAAAAAAAAAGTGTTCCTGTGCCCAGCAGGCTGCCCAAGCTGAAGTCCAAAAGCCACTAGGCGCATATGCCTGTGCACACATGTGCACATCTGTGCACAGATGACTATGGACATGTGCAGCCATGTGGGTATGGACATGGGCATATGTCATGGCCTTACTAGCTCAATCCTCTATTTTGGAAAATGTTTGTTTAGGGCTCATTCACAAGCGGTGAAGATGAGAGACACAGAAAAAGAGAGAGAGAGAGAGATCTATTCCCCAGGGGTAATCGTGTTACTGAAAGCCACCAGCAGCCATCGTGTTTATCTTTCTCATTTATCCAAACCCCAAACAGCCCTCTGCAGCAAATCACATTTCAGCAGGGCAGATTATTCTGTCTGTAGCATAAACTTCTCACTGCATCTCTCTCAGGAGCAGCCTCTCTAGGTAAATATAAATCTATTCTAATGGCAACATTTGCAGAAGTAATGTTATTTGCCCTGATTTAGAGAAAACACAGTATAGGCTCTGGCAAAGCTGATCTTTTTCCTTAGAAATTAATCAAAAGCACATAATTCAGAAGCAACACGAATGCTCAATCGGCAGAGTGTAGTGCTGGTGTGTGTGTGTGTGTGTGTGTGTGTGTGTGTGGCAGGGGTGGGGGCCATGATGAATTACTCCAGCCTTCTACCCCTTCTCTAAGGAAGAGGAGTGGGCTCCCCTTCCTGTCATGCAAGTGGCTTCCAGAGACCAGTTCACAAGATTCATATGGAGTTGAGAGAGATCAAATGGCTATTTTTCACTGCACAACCAAATATCTATAAATTTTGCCCCAAGGGAATATAAAAAACTCAATCCAGTGGTGACCTTGTCTGCCTTTCTAGGAGAGCCTCTGAGAGGGCTGAAGCAATTACCTGAGGGGTAGAGAGTGGGGGCAGGGAAGACAGGGTTTTAATGACCACAGCACTGCAGGAGAAGTGGGAAGAAGGGGGCAGCGATATGGCCTTTCTGAGCCCATTCCACCTCTATCTAGCCTCAGGAAGACAGAATTTGTAATCAACAATTTTTTTATTTTTTTTTAATTTTTTGATTTTTATTTATTATTTATGATAGTCACACACACACACACACAGAGAGAGAGAGAGAGAGAGAGAGAGAGAGGCAGAGACACAGGCAGAGGGAGAAGCAGGCTCCATGCACCGGATTCGATCCAGGGTCTCCAGGATCGCGCCCCGGGCCAAAGGCAGGCGCTAAACCCCTGCGCCACCCAGGGATCCTTCAACAATTTTTTTTAATTGCATATTAGCCCTGATCTAAAGTGCCACTCATCACAACCAGGACAGTAAGACATCATGGCTCTGGAACCAGACTTGCTATACTCAAATCCCATTCCTACCATTTACAAACTAGGTGATCTTGGGCTAGTTAGACTTCCTATGCCTCAAAATTTTCATTTATAAACTGATTAGAGAAGAGTCATGAGGATTAAGTGAGTTAATACATGCAAAGGACTTAGAATGGCATCTGGTGCAGTCAGCACATGTGCTGTCATATTACCATTATTTGTAGTACTGATGAAACTCACCATGTGAACCTCTTTCTGACCCATGATCCCATGAAGACCACATTACAAGATAAAATCAAATGTGTAGATTTACATACCTCATAGGTGACAAAAAAACTCAAAGGGCTCAGCATGGGAGGGTAGGAAGAGTTAATCCAGCCATCCTTTCATAGCCCAGGATTTCTCTGGACCCGGGCCAAAGACTTGCTGACATAATTTGTTTTTCTTGGGTTGGTTGTTTAAAATTAGCTTTTATTGTCAGAGGCCATTTTCTGTCTTTGGAGCAGAAGTGGGCTCCTAACTATATTTAGGGTTGGAAAGAGCATACGATGGAGAATCAGTTCCAAATCTAATGTCAGTGAGCCATGTGATTTGTTCAAGTCCCTTCCCCTATGTGGCTTCAGTTTCTCCATCTGTCCAAAGAGGAGGGGGTATCAGTGGCCTCTAAAGAATCACCCAGCATCACCAACAGTCCATTTACCATCCTAGTCCTCTAGGTAGGCTCAACTTCAGCACCAGGCAATACCTCTGGGGTCACTCCAGCTAGAGAGGTGAGCAGTCATGACTTTTTGGTTGTTGGTATCTCAGTAGTTAGGTCTGTG
Source organism: Nyctereutes procyonoides (assembly GCF_905146905.1). Taxonomy (NCBI): domain Eukaryota; kingdom Metazoa; phylum Chordata; class Mammalia; order Carnivora; family Canidae; genus Nyctereutes; species Nyctereutes procyonoides. The sequence goes on along the minus strand of NW_026575133.1, from coordinate 15,128,687 downwards.
TCTCAGCGGGGACAGTGGAATCATAATGAGCATGAGCCTCCTGACTGATCCTTACTGTGGTGCTCTTATAGCGAGGTCAATAATAATGACCAGTCAAAGTGGAGGAATTGGGTTCTGTGAATCAGTCACTTCCTTGCAAAGGGCTGGTGATTCTTAGACTTCTTCATCACATGACCCTCTGAGGGCTCCGGGAGTGCTGGACTCCAGTAATCCCACCTTCCAGAGGACACTGCTCAGGGTGCCGGCCTCACCACCCCCAACAACCTCTGGCAACTCCGTACTTTGTCTTCTTCTTGTCCTGTGGCCCCTGTCAATCCCGGGGCTGGTGACCACCCTTGGGAGAGCAAAGGCTGGCCCAGCCTCCCCAGCATTTCCATTCCTTGAAACTACTGGTTTCTCCTCCATAGCAGTTTCTAAGCAGGATCTGAGAAACTCCATGTTTCAGATATAGCAAGAACACTGCCACCTAGATAAGGCAAGAGGATTAAGTCTGTTCTCAGCTATCAGAGAGTGGATCATTTGATAAATCCTCTACCAAGGTTGGAGCACTTACCATGTACTAATAACAGTAGGGGAACCTTTGAATGTGAAATGGTACTCAATATTGTAGAGATTCTTTACACTTTTTATCTCTTTAAAATTTACCATAACCTTATTAAAGATTGACTAGTACAGTATACATTTTACAACTGGAGACACCAAGGCCCAAAATCTTTAAGAACATCACCAGGACTTGATCCAGAAATATTACAATAGGGAATACAAAAAAGCAGAAGGCTTCACCTCTGCCTTGTAGAGTGTACATCCTTTTGGAGAAACAGGTTGTGGGCTCTGCCTGGCTTTGTCCTGTGCTGCCATTTGATGTTTTAATGCCTTTGATAGATAAGATAATATACTATGCATATTATGAAATATGAGAGTCTACTCATTGGGTCCTAGAGAAGTAGGGAAAGCTGAACGGGATCCTAGGCAAGCTTTGTAGGATAGAGAGGGATGCTCTAAGCAGGAGAAGACCCGATTAGGTAAGAAAAATAGCACTAGCAAAGGCCACCCAACTGTACCATTCAAGATCCCATTTCCTTCTAATTATCTTGGACGGAGGATGCTGATTTGGCTCATGGAAAAGGAGTTTGGAAGCAAATGCTGGGGTGTTCCCTTTCATTCAGAGCTACTGCTGGCCTGGAGAACCAGGCCTGTCTGCATAGAAACGTGTACCAGGAAAGAGCACTAAGGAAAGATCTTCATGATATGTGATAAGGTTCAAATTAAAATCAAGTTGGATATTCCTAAGAGGCAGCTGCTTAAACATTTTCAGCTAATGTCACTAACAGTAGAAAACATAAAGGTGCATTCCCAGTATATTTACCTGTTTGGATTCTAAAATTCATGCCACATTTGTGTAATTCTAAAATATATCCATGTTTCTTTCAATTCACTTATTTAATAATTCCACAGATGTTTGTTGAGCCCCTAGCCTATGCTGGGAATTGGTCTGGGCACCTGGGGAAAGCAGTGAACATACATGGCAGTACTCATCCTCATGAAGATGCATTCCAGAGTTTCTTCTCATATTTTAGTAGAAAACAGTAGTTCCTTGGAGATGCAGTGCATCCAACCTGAGCTATGATACCTTTCCTGTGGGGGTTCCTGTGGGCATGCATGCCCACATTTGAGGAGCAGAGTTCTCAGGCAAGCAATGGGAACAGATAGGACTTCCCTACTTTAAGGATTAAGAATTGTTCTGCAAAATCTAGGGGTGAATCTTCCAAAGCTGCACTTCAGTAACAGTAACTCTCTTCCTTGACTATTATCAACAGTCTTAGGAAGAACAAGATCCTATGATCTCACTGTTGCTATGCTGTGCCTCTCTCGGTCAGTTCTGGTTGCCAGTAACAGAAAACAGCTTGACAACCCCAAACAGCTTGAACCATAAGTACTATATTCATTATCTCACCTAGGAAGGGATGTGTGATGGGGTGGGTCCAAGGTGACCAATTCAATATCCCAACAGGCATCATGAAGCCATTTTCTTTGCCCTTTCTTCTCTGTCACACTCAACATGCTGGTTTGCCCTCCAGGCCTGGTTCCTTCATGCCCTTGGAAGGCTACTGCATTTTCAGCTTTTACATGCAAATATACAGAGGAGAGAGTATGGCTCATTTTCTCTATGTGCTTTTGTTTGGTTGACTGTTTTTAGAGCAAGGAACCTACCCAAAAGTCCTATCATATAACAGCCACAACAGTCCCTGGCAAAGTGAGCAGGATTACCATGATCAGCTGGGATACTTCTCTATGCTGGAAAATGAATCCTGGATTAAATAGGAATCTGTAAGTAAGGGGAAAAGAGAAAATGCCTGTCTGGTGGGCAGTGAAGAGTATCTGACACCTTGGCTTCCTCTCATATGTTGAATTTCTAGATGGCACCACCTGATATTATGCAAACTGAAAGCTCCCATGTATTGATTGTTTCTTACCTGACAAACACTGCCCTTAGCACAGTAATAGCCATTAATTCCACTTGGCCCCAATCTTGTGTTCTCTTAAAATCCCTCTCATAATCTAAAATTACTTGTCTGCCTCTTTATTATTCTAATTTGTCTCCCCAGTTAGAATACAAGCTCTAGGAGTGCAGCATTAATGTTTGTCTTGTTCATTATGCCAACACCTAGCATCGCACATGGCACATAATTAGTACTCAATGAATATTTTTGACGAAATAAATAAATGAACTCCTTTACAAGGCTCAAGATTCTCCCAATGCTTCTGTAGCTATAGCTATTCTTCTTATCTTGCATTTGGGGAAACTGGCTGATAGAGGTTAGGTAACTTTCTCCAGGTCACTTGAGGAGCATGTGACACAACCAAACTTTAAGCCTAGTCTGTCAGAGTCCTCATCCTTGCTCTGTCCCCAGTGCTATAAAACCCTTGTCCCTATGAGAAGACAGCCTTTGATTTAATGATTTCTCTTCTTGGGTGGCTGCAAATACTTAATTACAAATTGGAGCCATTCATGGAGTCCCCTGTACTCCGGCTTAAAAAAAAAAAAGATTTTATTTATTTATAAATGAGAGACACAGAGAGAGAGAGAGAGAGGCAGAGACACAGGCAGAGGGAGAAGCAGGCCCCATGCAGGGAGCCCAACGTGGGGCTCGATCCCTGGTCCCCAGGATCACAACCCGGGCTGAAGGTGGTGCTAAACCGCCAAGCCATCCAGGCTGCCCATACTCCTGCTTTTTTTCCTGGGTTAGAACCCTCTCTACCTCTCTGTGCAGAGCTTCCCCCTGCATATACAGAGTTGACTTAGAACACCCACTTTTCTGAAGTCATCACTCTATTCTCTACCTCCATTGTTTCACCCCCTGCCTCTAGCTTAATCTTTTCCACACTCATACCTCATCTTTCCAGGGGAATGAAAAGCCTCAAGGGTTAAGAATACTCCATCACCTTGGGAGGCAACATAGAATAATGATTAAAACCTTGGATTCCAGGACCAAACAACCTATATACAAATTCCAGCTTCTACTCTTGCAGATTGCAAGATCTCAGGTGAGTTTCTTCACTTCTATGGGCCTTAGTTTCCTCATCTGTAGAATGGGAATAATGGTATGTAGGATTGTTGTAAAGGCTGAGCTAATATGTGCAAAACTTAATGTAAAGCATACATAGTAAGAGCCATATAGATGTCAACTATCACTTCTCAATTTTCTTCTTTTCATTCTCCTACAGTGCCAGGCACCTAAAAAAATATATTTAAATGCCTACTAACATGAATCCTCTAATTCTCTGGCTACTTTCTCAGTATGCAGTATTTCTCACCTACCACACTGTAAATTCCAAGGACAGGCACTGCTAATATTTTCTCTTTCCTCCCTTTCCTCCCTTTCTCTTTCCTCCCTTTCATAGTAGGAAGAACTAGATAGGTATTTAATAAATCTTTATGGAAATGAACAAACCAAAAAGGCCTTAGGCATTGGGGAAAACTCTCATCTGATTTTCTTTTCTGCCTTTCCTCTCCCCTTTAATTGTACATGTCTTCTTTCTTGCTGAAATCAGATTAAGTCCCACTGAGCCTAAACCAATAGTGTTTCAAGTCATTTTCCTAATGGATATGAATTGAATAGATCCTTTTGTTTTGTGGCTACTGGCAGTTGGTCAGGCAGGTGACTGAGATGAAGATTTTAATCACTCCAAAATATAGTATTAGCTTACAAAATGTCAGCCCTCAACTACACTGGAGAGTCATTTATGATGACATTGTAGCTGAAGGAAAGGGCCCCAAGAAACCTTAATTGGCCTTTGGCTGATTTTAGGAACCAGACCTTCCTTGTAATTTGCTGCAAAACTCATACAATTCTCTGAAATAAGAAGATCAGTCATGGGACACTGCAGTGAGAACATTATAGAAAATAGCTCAAGGACAGATCTGTGCACTACAGATTCATTAGGAAGCTAGGACCAGACCCAATCTCAATGTACTTGTCTTTGGGAGGACTAATTTCTTTCTTTTTATTTTTTTTTTAAGATTTGTTTATTTATATTGAGGGAGAGAGAGAGAGAGTGTAAGTGGGGGAAGGGTGGAGGGAGAGGGAGAGAGAGACTCTCAAGCAGACTCCCTGCTGACCACAGAGCCCAATGCAGGGCACTATCTCAGGAGCCTGAGATCATGACCTGAGCCAAAATCAAGAGTTAGACATTCAATCTACTGAGCCATCCAGGTGTCCCTGGGAGGACTCATTTTTTATCAGGATTTGGCTTATGGGACATCTGGATGGCTCAGCAGTTGAGCGTCTGCCTTTGGCTCAGGTCCTGATCCCAGGATCCGGGATCGAGTCCCACATCAGGCTCCTTGCAGGGAGTCTGCTTCTCCCTCTGCCTATATCTCTGCCTCTCTCTCTTACTTTGTCTCTCATGAATAAATAAATAAAATCTTTAAAAAAAGAAAGACTTGACTTGTAAAAGCAATGGGAAGAGGTGGTCCCAACAAGATTTCTTTTTGATCCACACTCAAGTGAACCCAAACAGAAAGAAATATTGATAACAGTAGAAAACAAAAAAGCTGATTTACTTTGGTCGGGAAACTGATTTCAATAAAAGGTGAGTCTGGAATGGAATTAAAAACATGAGAGTATCTTACTTGAGACCATTCCAAGTGGCACCTGCACTCACACACATACAGTAGATCTCATTAACATAGTAGAACAGGGATGGCAAATGAGTGTCATTTTGCAAAATATTTCTGATCAATTATAGTGGCTGCTGAGAACACAGCATCCAAAAGGATTTTTCTGCTGCATTTCAGTTCAACAAGAAAGAATATTAGAATCATTCAGCAATGTCTGCTGTGGCAGAGGAAGTGAAACCCATGTACTAAGGGCTTGCCATCCTTGACTTGGAATAGTGGGGGTAGAATAGATTTCTGATGCAAATGTAGAAATATCTATAAAGCTCTGTTGTATTATTATTTTCAATTACTGTTTTTCATTGCAAACAGTATCATAAATCATAAATATTGAAAACCCAAAGTTAGAGCACCTACTTCAAAGTGTCTAATCAGTGGGCTTTCCCATTCCCTGTTTCCTTTTAATGAGAGCCATTTTGACAAGTTTGCCAGTGAGAGAACAGGTCTATGTTGAGGAACTGTTTTATAATAATAAAGGAGAAAAACTTATATGCCAATGTCACTCATGGCAAACAACTCCCTGAGTAAGACTGCCTTGAAGCAAACTTCATACACCCACCCCCATTTCCATAGTGGGTTCAGGGGGCCCTTAAAGGAGAGGTCTTGCTCATTCTCACCAATTACTGGAAGAATCAGCTGGTGAGTAACTTATATATTCCCTGGAACCTGACTTGAGATCTGTGCCATTGGTTCAGAACAATCAAAGGAAACAGGAGGAGATGTGCAGGAGAAAGGATCATGTCACCAAAGGCAACTCAGGCTCCCTGCTGACACTGCCCCCAGCATAGGCTCTGACAGCCATTTGGCAAATCCACCCCTCCAGTACTGTTCTCAGTGACAGCTTGAGAGAGGACTGGAGCAATCTTCCCATTCTTGAGAAAGTCAACACAGCAAGAAACAACTTCTTTGCACATTTTGCGGGGATTTGCAGTCTCCTGGAAAAGGCATCATGGACTCAGAACAAGGGGAGGTTTCCCTGTGCATCTGAGCCTGGTGTGCCAGAGACCAGCAGTAACTCAGGAATAAAGACAGTGCAAAGATTTCTAAAGACATTTCACTCTTTTCAAAGTTCAGCCCTCTAAGTTTCAGTGGAAGTTTTAGATGTAAGGGATGTAAGATGGCTTTTCTGTGAAACAGCTGCCAGTAGTTCCACATTCTGAGTGATCAGCTCCCCTTTCTAGCTGATGAAAGCAAGAAGACCTCCTCAGCATCACCAAGAAAGATGTTTGGAAAAGGGCAACAGAGTTGGACTAGATATGGGCTCAAAAAAGTCATCATCCTCCTTTCCCTCCCCACTCTGACATCAATAGTTGCAGAATCAGCCCTGGTTTCTAACAAACTTCTTGATGAAAATCTCAATAATTTTTCTGTTTTACCTTATGAAGTGGAAAATCCCCAAAGGAGGAAGAAAAGGACTACAGTCTAGTTGGAAATTAAGTTAAACTCAATTAATTTACATAAATGCATTGGGTTGCTTTGGTGTTGTAATTAATTCTTGGTTTGCAAAGTGGAGTTTGTCCCTGCAGACTGTGTCCCAGAATGTGCCATGTGCAATTGCTCTAATCTGGCTGGCGGCCTGGCTTCAAGGGCACAAGCAGATTGATTGTAAGCTCTCTGAGGACAAAGACAAGGTTGATGATGCTCTGTTGGATAAATATGTGTTCACTTGATAAATATTTATAGAGCGTCCACAGTGGTTGTACATCAGCACATCTATGGGACTTAAAAGTGAATAAAACAGATGGCTGCCTACCTTCATGGATCTTACATTCTAACTGGAGAAAGGCAGATTGTAAACAAGTAACCTAATCAATAAACAATATCCTTTCAGGTGTGGCAAATGCTTCATTGTACTATAAAGAAATAAAACAACGTACGGAAATAAAAAGCAATGCAAGGGGAAGACATCCAAGAGCTGAGAAGCAAATGATAGGGACTCAGCCATCACTCCTAGCAGGGGCAATGGTGTACAAAGGTACCATGGGTGGGCAATCTCAGCATGTTCTCAGGACAGAGGGCAGACCAGCATAATTAGAACCTGGTAAATGAGAGGGAGAAATATATAAGAGGAGGCTGATGCAATAGAAAGGGACTAGGTCATGGTATACAGTAAGGGTTCTATTCTAAATCCAGTGAGAAGCCATTGGAACGTTTTTAAGTGACAGCGTGACATGATCTGATAAAAGTTCACTCTAGCTCTTATTTGCAAAATGGATTATAATGGGTAAGAATGGATGCATCTTAGATGTATATTCTCATTCCAAATCTGGGGTGGAGGTTAGGTAAGGAACTGTTGAGCAGGAGTAAAGAGGCAAAAAGTATGCAGGTTGTATTAACTGAATATAAGATAAATTGCTATATTAAAAAGATCCCTCAGTAAAGTAGCACAAAAAAGATACAAGTTTATCTCTCTTATGTAAGTCCACAGTTGGGCAGTCTGGGACTTGCAGGATAGCTCTTGCCCTGAAAACTTATCAAGGACATAAGCCACTGAAATGACCCAGCCATGCCCCAAGCTATGGCTTCTATCTCTGGATCCCAGGCAAATGCTCTAGTTTTGCCATTCCACGGCCCATGATAAAGGGGCAAAGGGAGAAATATAGGAAGTGGTGTGCTTGTCAATGTTTAATAACTGGCCCTCTTGGGGATGAAGGGTGGGGGATGGTGGAGGGGAGGGGACATGATTTGTACCATTTGCTGACTTCCACAGTGCAAATACTTCCACCACAGTTGATTTTAAAGTATTTGCACTGTGGAAATCAAAATAGTGTTAAAAAGAGATGAGTACAATAGAGTCTCATAGGTCACGAAAGTTCGACTCTGGCATACATACCACTGTTTCCAGGGCAAAAGCTTCTACTGTGAGCCAATCCCATCGGGATCATAATAAGTTATAGCACACCCTAGAACATTAGGCTATAGGGTTTGGGGGAAGCTACACATTGATTAGTGCAAAAGCCTTCAAAATTTTACTAAAATTCACAGAAAAGGAAAATTAAATGATAGATATAAGTATGGGGATTCTTATAGCAATAAAATGATTCTCCATGACTGTAATGGTGGATACATGGCATTATACACTTGTGAAAATTCCATAGAATGTCCAACAGGGAGAGTGAATCCTAATGTAAATTATGGACGTTGATTAATAATATGAATATTGTCTTATTAATTATAACAAACATACCATACTAATACATATGTCAATAAGAGGAGAAGTTGAGGGAAGGGTATCAGAGAGTGTGTTAGAACTCTTTGCACTTTCCACTCATTTTTTTTGTAAGACCAAAAGTACTTTTAAAATGTCTACTGCTTTAAAAAAATTATAGAGAAAAAAAATCTACATGTGTATGCATGTAAATGTGACTGTGTATACATGGGTATGTGTGCATATATCTGTGTGTGTGTGTGTGTGTGTGCGCGCGTGTGTGATAGGAGGGACCTCACAGACCTGATGGCAGGAGATCTGACTGACTCCCCATCCTTGTACCCCAAGCCTGGCAGAGCAACACCAAATCCAATCCTGTGGAAGAAATGCCTCTTTTTCGGTTAGCATTTTACCTTCCTCTACAAGGTCACTAACTTGGAAGTTATCGAGACCTGACTAAAACTGTACTTTCACTGACTGGAGATATTTCTAAAGGGAAGAACTGTAAATCAGTGGTCATCCCTGTCTTTCATCCCTTCACGTATCAATCACCTATCTGTAATCTTATTGGAAATAACCATGTGTGTTCTATTTTGGGGCTGCGGAGAGATACCAGATGAAGCATGAGAAGAGTCACTGCCCACCTCTCCCTGTCCCTACCCCAAAGACAAATAACTAAAAGATCATCTTTCATGTTCCAAAATACCCCATTTCCATGTCATTATATTAGGATAGGCTGAATGATGGCCCCCTAAAGATGGCTACATCCTAATCCACAGAACCTGAGAATATGTTAAAAGGGACTCTGCAGACATGATCAAGTTAAGGATCCTGAAATGAGAGATTATCCTGGATTATCCAGTTTGAATCAATGCAGTCACAATGGTCCTTATAAAACAGAAAGCAATATAAGGGAAGCAAAGGGACACAGAGAGAGATTAGAAGATATGATGCTGCTGGCTTTGAAGGTGGAGGATGGGCCATGTGCCAAGGAATGCAGACAGCCTCTAAAAGCTGGGAAAAGCAAGGAAACTGATTCTTCCCTAGAGCATCCAGAAGGAATGCAGCCCTGTTGGCCCATTTTAGGACTTCTGATTTCCCAAACTGTAAGAAAACAAACTTGTATTGTTTTAAAGCACTAAATTTGTAGTAATTTGTGGCCACAAATTGTGACATTTTAGGAAACTAATATATGTACTTTCTACCTGGGATTCTGGTCTCTCTGTGTCATCAGACTAGCCAGGTGTTTCTTCTGCCTAACTTGTTTTTTTAGCTCTTACCTTAAATCCTTGGTTCCCAGGCCAAGCCTAAACAGAACACATGCCACCATCTTGCCTCTCTATTCTTAGTCTGGCACAATTGCTGGCTGGCAGATGAAGCCACTCAAAAAGCATTTGTTAAGTGAAAGAATGAATGTTGCTTTCCAAATTCATTCCATGCTTAAAAGGATGATGTGGGTTTTTTTGGTTTTTTAGTATTTTCTTTTCAGCTGTACTGTTTGCTTTAATCTACCCTCCATCCCATAAGAAACCACCCACACACCTGGCGGCTTCTAGCTGTAAGTACACATGGAGATACAGTTTTTACCTGCTCCTATGATCTGAGGTCTTTATGGGGCTCCTCTTCCCAGGACTTCCTGCTGGTAAATTCCATCTCAGGTTCTTTTTATGTGGGGCACCAATCTAAACCAGAATCAGATAGAAGCTCTATAGAGCCTCAAAATATACAGCTGTTGGTTGAGGTAAAAAAGAGATGTGACTGTATCTGGGCTACCACAATAATTAGTATGTGAAACTAATAAAGAACACCTGGGAGCTACACAGGACTGTCAGGTTCAGAAAAAGGAAAACAATTCCAAGTCACAGATTTTACCCCTAACCTGACTATCCACCTCAGATATGCAATATTCTAGATCACAAGGGGACTAGGTGACAAACTGTAAGCAGATGGGATCCCAAGATAGAAAAAAAAAAAAAAAACGCTCAAAGGATGTCTCCTTCTGAGGGTGGGTCAATGAATTGGAAAATGCATTGCAAATAAATGTAGAGACCAGCAGTTCAACTTTTCTTTTGAGCCAGGCCAGTTACTTTTCCTCTCAGACCTTGGTTTGACCACACAGACGTGGCTGGATCACGTCTTGGCAACATTAACACAAGAAAGGCACATTCTTTGCGTGCCTGAGTGTGCAGTAAGTTGAGCACCCAACTCTTGATTTTGTCTCAGGTCATGTTCTCAGGTCCTGGGATCTATCCTTACATTGGTTTACATCGTCAGCACGGAGTCTGCTTGGGATCTTTCTCTCCCTCTCCCTCTGCCCTTCCTTTCACTCATGCATGCATGTGCATTCTCTCTAATAAATAAATAAACCTTTAGAAAAAAAAAGAAATGAAAGAACATTCATTTTTAACTCAGATAAGTTAGAAGGCAATGAGATGACGAAATGATCACATCAACTTCTAATTTAATATTGAATAATTTCCCTTCTTTGGTTCTCTGCAGAATGATTTTAATTCATTCAACCAAGAACACGCACATAGTTGGGAAGAATGTTGCTCCACTGAGGTGACAATGATTGTGGGACAATCAGCACTTTTCACCTTCATCCCTATTTGATTCCATTCCATGAAGCTGGGAAATGCAAAGTGTCAAATATTTCCAGTTACCTAAGCCCTGCAAGAGAGAGCTTCTATTTCTTGGAGATAACACTAAGCAGGAGACTTCAGAGAAGTCACCATTTAAATGTCCCAAATTGACTTGCCCTGAGACATCAGGAGCCGAGAAGGAGGAGGAAGACACCAATTAAACTGAACCCTCAGGCACTGATGTCTCATTACAGGCATCTGTCGAATGGAAACTGCTCAGGACCACCTCCACTGTGCCTGACCTCATCTCCAGTGATTGCCCACCTCTTAGAATGACCCCCAGGCTAATGACAGAACATTATTTCAGTCATTCCCCCTGAATGAGACCCCCACTACTATAACCAACATTTGGCTTTTCTGTAAGGGTTCATTGAAGACTCCTCCCCACAGTTCTATGCAGAAAAATTTATATCAACTTAAATACAAGGAAATCCCCCAAGCTCATACATCTCTGAGGAAGATTGGCAGAGTCCACCTGATAAGAAGAGAGGGATTTCTGGCTGCTTTCTAGTTCTGTTCTGTATATACAAGCCTCACACAATGATGTTCTCCTGGCTCTCAGCTTCAATTCTAAACTACAACCCATGAAATGACAGGAGAAAGTTCACATAAGAAGAAATACAGGTTAACAACCATAGAGAAAAGGTTTGATCTCGTTGTAATCAAAGATGTTTAAGTTTACATAACAGTGAAAAACCACTCTAATCTGCAAGATTTGAGAAGATATGTACTATATATATATATATATATATATATATATATATATATATGCCAGGGAAGATGGAATGAAATAAATATTCTTATAGTGTGCTAGGGACACTAAAAAAGAAAACCAGTCATTTATATCAAGAACCTTAAAAAAAAAAAACCCTTTGAACTACTTAATCATACCACTTCTGAAAAGTGATCGAAGGTAATTACTTAACACTAAATACACAAAATCTTCAAAGCAGTATTACCGATAGCAGCAAAAACAATAAAAATAATAAAGCATTCTAACTAGCCCCTAGATAACTATGGCAACCCACATGATGGAACATTATGCAGTCCATAAAAATGTTATATAAACACCATTTAAAACATCTGAAGACATTGTAAAATGTAAATATTGTTATGTTACATTTAAAGGAAAGGATAAGTTATATAAATAATATGCTGACAACTTTTGGGGGAGAAGCTGTGTAGAGATGTAGGCACATCAAAATGCAATTGGGAGGTCAGATCGTAGAAGATATTTTCATCCTTATTATTTTTCATTTTCCAATTTTCACAACAAGCACATACTATTTTCATAATCAGAAGACATGTAATTAAAAAAGAAACTATGTTTTGAAATATAGGTAAAAATGAAAGCTCAAGGAAAACCACGCTCATTTAGACCTCTACTTTAGGGAACTGTCACTGTAGGAAAGCCTACATCCTGTTTTAATCCATATGCAAATAAAACTCTAGTTTTTATATCCAGATATTCATGAATATGGAGAATCTGGCAGCTGAAACTAGTACTTTGATGTATGCCAATACATGCAGAGCTATTAGAAAGAGGATTTGTGATAATCCTGTTGACACAACCCAGAGAACCTTACCTATTTCAGAGCTCAACTGGAGCACAAAAATATTGTAGAAAGACAAACAGCATGGGGTAATTTAGCAATTAAGGGAATTGCAGTAAACAGATTGGAAGATGGGTTCATTTATCTCCATTTCCAAAGTTTCAATAATAGATTTCTTTGGAGGGTAAGAGAGAATAAAACCCTGCAAGCTAATATTTCCTTTGAGAAACAGTAAGGGGCAGGAAATGTTTCCTTTGCCATTTTGGAAAGGTTAGGGTAATGAAAAACTACGATTAAATGCTTTGGAATACCACAGAGTGGCATGTATCACAGGACAAATTATGGCTCTGGCCGTGGAATGATCCTCTGCAACATTGCTGAGATGAGACCCCATGGCACAGGCACTTTGTTCACCTCCACCCCAAACAATCTTGCCTGTCACAGATTCCAGAAAATTCACTTTAGGTTTGTTTGCAAGAGGCAGTTTTGACTTCCCTGCAAGAGTACTGCCCCATGGAATCTGCTCTGACTTGAGACTTTTGATAATCTGTTTTCTAGAAAATACATAGGCTGTCAGAAGAGAATATATTTTAGGAAGTTGCTAAAGAAAAAAATTTTACAAAGATGTGATTTTGTTTTAAAAGCCCAATAAACAAGTAATATTGTGAATGACAGTGGGTGTGGAGCAATAAAACTGAGTTTCTGAACTAAATTTGAAAATTTTTAAAGATTTTATTTATTTATTCATGAGAGACACAGAGAGAAAGAGAGGCAGAGACACAGACAGAGGGAGAAGCAGGCTCCATGCAGGGAGCCCGACTCAGGACGTGGGATTCGATCCCAGGTCCCCAGGACTACGCCCTGGGTTAACGGCAGCGCTAAATCACTGAGCCACCCAGGCTGCCTGTAAATCTAAAACTTTTGAAACTTTCGTGGCTTTTCTTCCCTGATACTCTGTTTCTGTAACTATAAAGTGGAGGCAGGAAGGTGGATAGCAGGGTTGGAGTGGGCATGGGGGTTGCATTAGGTGACTTCTGCATCCCATTATAGAGTTAATGTTCACAGATCCTAAGAAGAGGAGGATGAGAAATATTGTTTAGGGTGGAGTGGAAGCATCTTGCAAAAGAAAGAGATTATGCAAACTACACGATTGGCCCCTGGCAGCACTGTCCACATCACTGACTCACAGTTGATGAGATTGCATAGTTCCTTCTGGATGCTACGGTTTAACCACACTCAACACTCAGTTGTCTAATTTGAAGCACTTGCCCAGGAAACCAGAATCAATTGCTCTGTCTCCCAGCAAACCTCAAACTACACATTGCTAAATTGTCCCTGTGTGCAACTCGTTGATGGTAAAGCTATCAGCGGTGTGGCCTCGTTCACATTCAGTCTTGGATGCCAGCTCCTTCTGTGGGCAGGGAACAAAGCCACCAGCCTGGGCAGTTCATGACCCTGCATACCCCATCAGCTTGCTGTCATACTTAGAAATTCCCACTTGTGGTTAAGCCGTTCATTGGTTCCCAGGCCTCTTCCTGTCTCAGAGAACATGCCGCTTTGAACAAAGATCCCAGGTGACAGAGAGAACCAACTGATTCATCAAATCAGCTGTGTTCACAAGCTATAGTGATTGGCCAATATTTTGTATATAACCCCTAGCTACATGTCACTAAAAAAAACAAGTCACTAAAATGTGGAAGAAGTGATATTTACTGACTTAAACTCTGATCCCAGCTCTGTCACACACTTGCAAAATGGACCCAAAGGAACTACTTACTTCTCTAGACTTTGGTTTTCTTTTCTAGAGAGTTTTGGGCCTGTTCAGAGGATTTTACTGTTTTATTTTATTTTGTTTTACTTTAACCTATTTAGGGTTAAAACTCTATGAATCGTGTGACAGATGTGGATGTCTGGACATGTTTTTCTTGCAGAGGATCCACAGCTTTCATCGGAGTATCAAAGGGATCCATAATCCAAAAGTCGATTAAAAGCCACTTCTTTAAGCCAATCCAGATTTGTACACAGGAGGAGCTTGGTGGCAGCACGCTGGTTGGCAAATGATTGTCTAGAAGCTGTGTTTCCACAACAAGCACAATCATTTTATTTACACCATCTGACAAAGATCAATAGGAATGACAGAATTTTCTAAAGATGCATTGTATCGAGCTAGGAAAGCACTATGTATTTGTCCATGTTGTTGGTGTTGTTACTTTCTTACCAAGAGTATCATTGCTGCTGAAGATGACTTTGGGGATGAAGGAAAGGCCAAAGCACCCCCAGGTTATTTCTTGGCTCTAAGATCTCAGAATGCTCCATAATTTCCATTTGAAGTTGTAAGGTAGAGAGAAAACCCAAAGAATGCAGTGCTTCTCCATGGAAGGCAAGCCCAGAAGACCAGAGGAACACAAGTGAACAGAATCATGCCATTGCAAAGCCAAAGAACCAAGCTGATGGTCACCTCAGCTGAATCTGTCCCATCTCATAGCCATCTCCTTAAAAATCTTGCCTCTCCACCCTGTCTCCATGTCATCTTTTTTAAAAGTCTGTAGTGACTTTACCAGCTGACTTTATTCCAATGGTGGTAAGAATGAGGCACTGAATGAATTAAAAAGGATGGTAACAACTTTGTCAGAAAAGTTTGATTAAATTTGCATAATCATGATGCTTTAAATAATGACAGTCCCCACCTCAGGCTTGGATGTCAACTCTCCTGGAGGTGTTAACATCATTATTCCAGAGGAAAACACACAAAAGCAAGAGAATATTGTGTCCAAACCTCTGTGGGGTGATGCAGAAATCAGCATTAAGTGAGCTGATGGCACATCGTTAAATAAGGAATCTTGTTTCCCCCATAGGCTTCCCTGGAGAACTGCATTAATTCAGAAAACTTAGTTGGGGGTGGGCAACTCTTTCCTAGGAAGCATAAATGTGCAAAGCATAAATATGTGTGTTAAAGTCCCTGTGGACCATTTCAGTCATAATGACCTCCTGGGGGAGTTTCCCAAGCACTCAGAAGGTATCATTACATGACAAATACATGGAAATTTAGAATGGCTATTCAAGATGGCCTTAGGATGATAAACAAGTTGGTGACCTCCCAGTGACCAACATAAAAACAAAAGCGCCACCACAAGTACTAAGCATTCAGTGAAACAACACTGGAAAGAATTTAAATGTCCAATGTTAAAAAAAAAAAGTGATAGCAAATTATTTGTGTCTGTAATTATGATGCTATCAATGAAAATTATGCTCATGAAGAATATTTGAAGACAGGAGAAGAAAACTTAAGATGTGTTAAATAAATAAATGAGGATTAAAAGCTATCTATAAATCAAACATGATCCCGGGTATGTTTTAAAAATAATCTCTCTCACAAAGGTAGCCATTGGTAACATTTGTTGTACAAGTGACTTTTATTTTCCTCTTTACAATTCTTCATTGCAAAAGATAAACACCTTAATACTTGATCTTTCTGATCACGAAATAACTTTTGAATGTCAGTATCTAAAAATAAAGAGTCTTTCCTCAAATTAAGAGGACATATGTCTTTTTTTGCCCAGGATGTTAATCTGCTGTATCTGATGAACTCAAGGGATGGAATATCAGGTCTACTGCTGGCAGGAACCTCAAACTCCTTGCCAGCCTTCTCTCCCTGTTCCTTCCCCCAGCTGCTCTGAGTCCCAAGACAGAACACAGCAGAGCACAACAGCCCTTGTCCTGTTCCTAGCCAGTGAATTTTGGCACAATTACGAGGACCCATAGTTCCCCTACTTGTGACCCTTAATGGGCCCTGAGGTAGAACGCCATCTGTTGCTGGCACTTGGAAGCCAGCCTCAAGCAGTAATGCATGTGCAGGACTGAGAATGGAAATTGTTTCAGAGACAAGATTCCATTTCCATCATTAATGGCCACTAAGCCTGGCTTTGAGTGTTTTTCTGTGAAAAGTACATTCTCCAAGTCAGGTACAGGAGAAAAGGCACCCTGGTAGACTCCTGGTTCTGCCTGTTATGAACTGTTTGGCTTTGTTATGAACTGGTGTGACTTTAGGCCTTGAACTGTGAGACGGTTCAACCTATTTGACCCTCAATATCCTTTCTATAAAATAATATGTACCCCTAGACAGTTATTGCAAGAATTAAATGAGACCACATTATATAAAGTAGTCTGGCCAAGGCCATCTGTGTGCTTTGGCATCAGTCAACCATCACTGTTAAAGTGAAGGCCCAGCCTGTTGCTACTGCAGTGGAAATATATTGATCCTAAGGTGTAGCTATCCATAGTGAGCAAAAAAAAAAAAAAAAAAAAAAAAAAAAACCACTGCAGAGACATGGAAAAAAAAAATGGCACTAATGAAAGACAGTCTTCAATTAAGGGATCAAGCCAGTGGTGCCAATTCCATGGGAATTCAGACAAGAAAAAAGGCAAAAATAAAGACTTCAATAATCAGAAATGGCCATGAAAGAGGTACCATTTGAACTGGGATTTGGTGGCTAGGTAAGAAAAATATTTTTTTCTCTGTCTCTCTAAGCTAACGCACTCGCTAAAAGGCACCTAACATGATGGTCCTGTAACATCAGATATAAAGTTATAAAAAGGAGCAGCTATATTTGTTTTAAATAGCTATCCTTCTTTCCCGTCCTCCTTCCCTTGCTCTCCATCCTACTCCTGGTTTAAATTTTAAGGAGTTTAAGGTCAGTGTGTTTGGGAAATTTGGTGAGAAACAAATATCATAAAAAATGGAATATTTGCAGGTCTGCAAGTTGTTGTGGTGGTCTTCTCTTTTAGATGGCAAATGACTGACATATTACTTGTTAGTCATATGGTTGGATGTTAGTCTAAGCATTGCAGATTTTACCCTAGCTGCAACTGGTTTGGTAGAAAGTTAGCCCAGGTAGGTACTCACAGTCACTTTCGGGTCCTCTGTGGAGCCCCACAATCCCACATGTTTCCCTAAGAGAGGAAGCTGCTTATCTAACTGGCCTTAGTAATTCCTGAAGTATGTTCCTCATTGACTTTTTGTTTTGTTGTCCAAGAAATAGTTACCAATTGATAAATAGGGAATTACACAGCATGCATTGCCTCCATGCCTGGGGACACAGTGGTAAATAAGGGAGAGTAAATCCTTGCTTTCATAGAGCTACATTCTGGTAAGAAATAGGATGCACACCCATGTAAACAATCACACACAGAGATGATTTCAGATGATACAATTGTCACAAAGAAACAAGGCAGAGCAATGGAATGATTCTAGATGCCTGCCCACCAAGGCCTCTTTAAGGAGATGCCTTGTAAGTAGAAACAAGAGCAATGACAAGGAGATTTGTCACCTTACTGACTTTCAGTCCTCACTTCTCCTAGAGAAACAACAGACCCTGTGGAATAACACTCTCTAACCTGCTGTTTGTCTGCCATTCTTTTTCAACAAGCACTACTGAGGACCTATCATAAATGATTTGTAGGGAAGGAATAGTACTGCAATGGCTAAAACGCAGAATGTACAAAAGCATCACTTATTACACTGTGCAGGGTTTTCCTTCTAAGGCTTCTATCTTCCCAGTTAGGCTGGGGTCAACATGCAGACTCTTATGGCTGCACAAAAAAAGTAACTGAAGAGCACTCTCTGAAGAAATATGCAAAGACTTCTCAGGGAGAGTGATATTTGCACTGGTTCATATAGGAAGAGTTGGAATTGTTTAAGCATAAAAGAGTAGAGCTTTCTAGCAAAGGAAGCAGCTTAATGCCCATGACTAGAATCAAAGCAGAATTTCTGGAAGAAAAGAGAAGCTGAGGTAGAAAATGGGGGTGGGAAGACCACTTGATTTACAGCTACAAAGAGACTTGGATGCTTCATTAAGTCATTGAGACATGACTCAGTTGGAAGTGATGGGAGGATGCTAACCTGGAGCAAGACATGGCCTGATGATTGCACAAGAAAGATCATTATGGGTGCTTCTTGGAGAGAGATAGAATTCAACCAGTCCAGGGGAGGGAAGGTCTGACTGGACCATCTCTTTGCTGGGCAACATTAACCCCCAGCCTGGAAGATCTTACTTGATTGATTTGCTTTATGAACTATATAAAAGACAACAGGCAGAGATGTTCAAGCAAGAGGGCTAAGTCATGGTCATCATGATTTGTTTTCAGAGAAGCCTTCACAACTGACATACACTTATTCCCTCATCATTCATCTTTCATTCAACCAATTGAATTCAATAAACACTTCCTATGATCCAAGTGCAGGATTTGGCATTGGGGTGTAGAGCATCAAACTTGACCTTGCCTGTCCTTTAGCAGCCTTTGATCTTGAGAAGGTGGTGGCTCCTACACAGCCTGGAAGAACAGCCTATCCAGTCCAGACAGGGAATCTCCTCAGAGGTGGTGTTGTCTGAGCAGAGACCTAAAGGATAAGGAGATTTTAGCCAGGTGAGAAGCAGGGAAGGATGCTCCAGGCAGAGGCTGCAGCACAATCTGGAGAACACCTCAGGGAGTTGGTGTGACTACCATGTAGGTTTCGGTACAAGGAAGGATCGAAAAAAAGCACAGCAAAGTAGAAAGGGGACATTTTCTGAATTTCTATAAAATAACAGAGGGGAAAGGGAAGAATTCAAGCTGATTTTGGCAAGTTCATCATGTATTTTCCTATAGTCTGAATTTTCTTCTGCCTATCCCTGGACAAGCATGTGACAAAGTAGAAAATGGGAACTTTTAAAAAAGTCTAATTTTTTTTTAATACCACATCGCTAAGTCAATATGTCTGGTTCCTGGTACAGGCTCTCTATTTTCTTTTCAGCACATTTGTTTTACAGTTCCAAATGTGTGGCTGGGGGATCTTACCCTTCTCTCTATCTATACCATTCTCTTCAAGGCTGGCTGTTGCTCAACCAAACAGGCCTACTTTTCCAGGGGAAATTAAATTGATAGACTCTCTCATGTCCTGCAATCTCACCTGCCATAAATTCCAAACACCAAAGAGAAAGTCCATCATTACCAAACAGAGGAGCTTCATTGCAGGCATTGTCAGGGTGTGGAGAGTACACAAAAATTTGGGGAAGCATTGCAGGCCAATCAGGGCCTCCAAGAATTTACACCTGGTGGCAAATATGATGACTATTAATATTCTTCCCCCTTCAGATATTACACAATGTGTTAAATTGTCAATTTATCTCCTTCTCTAAGAATGCTTATCACTGCATAGCTAAGAAAGCAAGCCAGGGGAATCTGAATAATCTGGAAAACTCTTTCCTCCCTGTACCCCACTGTCAGCATTCATTTTACAAATCAAGGACAGAGATGGAATCACTGATTTGCACCAAACATATTTATAATCTCTGTCTCTGGACTTCCTGGGCAACTTGCAGGAAATAAACAGGGAGAAGATAAACTCTACGTGAACCATCTTGATAATTGTGCCTTATTCTCTATATCCCAGAGTCTGGCACAGAGTCTGATTTATAGGAGCTGATTGTTTTTCATTGAGGGTCTTTTTGAGTGATGATAGCTGCGTGGACAGGTAGGTATGAATATAGGATTGAGACATAAATTAGACCAATGGTTTTTAATTATTTTTAGACATAAAATTCTTTCTTCAAAAAAAGAGTAAATACTAGGAATCTCTGATTAAGTGAGGAGTGAGGCCCCGCATCACACAACACCCCTTTCCATCCATGTTCAGTTGATTCATGCTAAGTGCACATACACTTCGTTGTGCTCATTGCTTTAGTATTGATGTTAATCTTTCCTGTTTTGCTTTTACCCACCTTTCTTGTCCCACTACTCAAATAAAATACAAAGGGTGGGTCATCAACAGCACTAAGTAGAATTCCAACAAGGGAGTGAAACATCTGTCTCTCTTTTAGAAATACCCTCAATCATATAGTGATGCCTCTGGAACAGAACCTCCCCCTTACTTGGTATGACTTTGGATATGACTACATCCCTCCCCATCCCCACTGAGGAGAGAAAGGCTGACAATTTACTTCTCTAACAATTTTCCTTGAGTCCTTCCCCTCATCCCACACTGCACTACCAGTTGTCAGATTTACATACATTTTTACAAAATGGGGGGAGATGACTAGGTGGTAGATGTAATAGCAGAGCTATTAAAAAACCCAAGAGGCATTTGCCTTCCAAATGTTTTAGGCTCACTATAGAACTTGGGGAACAGAACTTTGTCCTTTTTTTTTAAGTACTGTCAGTTTCCAGACAATAGGAAAAGTACCATTTAGCATCCTGATATACAATGAATATACTCTAGGTGACTGCAAGAATTTTCAGAAGGTAGACGATACATGGCTCCTGACTTTAGACAGCTTCTAAGTCAGTTGGAAGTCAAGACACACATACATGTGTATATACATGCATGCACACAAATGTTAGTGAGACACATCAATAGCATATGAGTTCTTAGGGAATACTGGAAGCATGAAATATACCATCCATATTGTGGCTCTAAGGAAAAATGAACACTATGGATTGGGTTATCAGGAAAGGGTGGGTCTGAGACTATACTGTGAAGGGTCACTGGCAAGGTTAGGGTGTGGTGGCATAAGACAATGTGAACAGAGTATGTTTGGGTGGCAGATCTGCCATCTGGCTGGTCTGGAAGTACCACACAGGGGAGTCGTAGGCAGTCAAGTTTGGAAAGTCGTAGTGCCTGACTGTGGAGTCTGGACTCTATCCTCTAGGCAGTGGGGAAGCCATATGGGTTCTTGAGCCGAAACAGGACAAGATGAAGACACTGAAAGAGGAAAGGGAGAAGACAGCAAGTCCAAGTCTTTCCTCTAGTTCTATTTCAGAGTTAGGGATGCAGTTTCATCATTTAAGCAGTCTTGCAAAGAACATCCCTGATGAAAAGTCTGGATGAGATAGTCACATGGGGCCAGATCAGAAAACGAGATGTCACAGGGCATTTGTAGATACCTGGCATGCACTCATGGGAGAGGCTGGCCTAGCTACATGGGCCAGAATGAGGCAAACTCCAACCCTCTCATTTCCTTTCTTTTTTGCACCTAAATCTGTATATGCTTCCTCTCAGACCCTGCTCTCCATTACGTGCTCTAGCTGACAGATGTCATGACTCAAATCAGGCTCCATTAATCACACCCAATGTTTTCCTCAGCACTTGCAAAGATGTTGGATGCCTGAGCCATGTGGAATAAAACTCTACATCGCTTTTCAGGGCCTGTCAGAGTGATGCAGTGATGAAAGACTAACAGAACACTAAGGGATGCAGGGATAAGGATGCTGTTGAGATGCGCCTGACCATGGTCCATGGAGCTGCCATATGAAGTCACTAAGGCCCATAGTCTTATTAAGATGCTTGAAGTTCTTCTGTTCACATGTGATTCTGACCTCCTTATCTCTGGAGGCTCAGATGACCAGTGGCTGTGCCCTGTTGTTGGACTCTGGGATCGCATCCACTTCAGCACAGCTGTCTGCTTCTTGGAAATCATAAGCAAGACAGAGAGACAGATGATGGTAATAAAGACCTTAGCCTTGAGCTGTCTGACTACTTGAGGGAAGAGGTTTTTTTCTAGATTCCCTAGTCCCAGAAGTTAGGCCTGGGCTGTGGGCATAATGGTAGCCATCAGCTATGTAGGACACATGACCTTGTTTCTTTATTTCTGAAGGCAGATTGGCTCTGAACTAACAAATAAGGAGAAGATGTAGCCCCACCTTTTGATACAAGGAATTTCTTAATTCCTTAATTCCTTGAGTTGGGCTTCTGCTGTCAAGTATCAAGAGAGGGACAGAAAGGCCATATCACTGATGGGCAATGCCTTAGGCTCATGCATGAAATAGCTATTGCTGAAGGCTGGGACTCCAGCCTGGCTCAAGGTCCAGCTAAGCTTCTCTGATTTGCTGGTATGTCTGTAGGAGTTCCTGAATACCAAATGGATGCAGCTGTGTGTGTGTGTGTGTGTGTGTGTGTGTGTGTGTGTAACAGACCTACTTTCTGGTGAGACTCTTTTAAACACATGCTCCCTAATACATAAAAAACCCAGGTGTCTTTTTAAAGGTAGATCCCTTCCAAGACAAACACTAAACACAAAAAGAAATGCTAAAAAACAAAAATCTAAATGTTAAACTGTTTATAGTAATCATATTGTTAGCAATGTCGTTGAAACTGTTCTTTTGAGATATTTATGTGTATGATGAGATAAAACAAATAAGTGATGTGTGATATTCTTTTTTTTTTAAAGGTTTTTTATTTATTTATTTACGATAGTCACAGAGAGAGAGAGAGAGAGAGGCAGAGACACAGGCAGAGGGAGAAGCAGGCTCCATGCACCGGGAGCCCGACGTGGGATTCGATCCCGGGTCTCCAGGATCGCGCCCTGGGCCAAAGGCAGGCGCCAAACCGCTGCGCCACCCAGGGATCCCGATGTGTGATATTCTAATTCTCTTATTTCAGCTGTCCTTGAGAACTGGATTTTCAGAGTGGAAGAAAAAGAGACAGTTTTGGGGTAGAAAAAATCTTAAGAAAAACTGTATTGGTTTAAGGAAGTACTAGTATGAATTAAGATGTATTTTATTTTAAATCAAACAAACAAAACAGAACATATTTCTTAGTTCTCTTCACTAAAGACTTAGAAAGGACTAGAAACATTGAGCTATTCCTGAAAGCAGAGACAGAGAAAAGGACCTGGGTTCAGCAGGATTTTTTTTTTTTTTTATGGGGAAGGAGGAGTGATCCCAGGAAGCATCAGGGAAAGTACAAGAGGGAAGAAGCAAAAGCCAATCGAAGGGTATGTCATCAAGGTCACAGCAGTGGACAGTGGGGATTTGAATTTGTGCAGCCCTCTGAGGAGGGTACACAATGCCCCCCATCGGCATACATGAGGCCAGGACATTATCTCCCCTCCCATTTCCCATAGGATGGGCTGATAATTCCAGTCTTGATGACTCCCCACATTCAGAGAAGACTCTGGAGCAGAAAGGGGAAATATAGATGGCACGCACCTGAGGAGTGGCACTTATGCTACCAGTGAAAGTCTCAGATCCCACAGAAATTCCACCACAGGTGCAGCTGAATCAGAGGTGGACAAGCAGATGAGACACAGGGCACCATGAGCTACTATAAATTCATGTTGTAATATTTATAGATGAAATGCCATATGCCTGCCTGGGATTGGCTTCTAGGTAATAGGAGAAGGGCTACAAGAGGCAACAGATGAAATGAGTCAGGCCAGAAATTCATAATTGTTTAAGCTGAGTAAAGAGTAAATGGTCACTTGTTAAACTATTCTGTTTTTTGTAAATGTTTGACATTTGCCATAGCAGAAAGTTATATGAGAGGGTGGGGGGGAAGAAAAGAAAAGAAGAAGAGGAAGGAAGGAAGGAAGTTGGTGGAGGGAAGGTGGGGGGAGGGAAGCCACAAAAAAGATTGAGTGAAAGAAGAAAAACAAGAGCAAAGGTCCTAGAGTCAAAAATTCTGGCTCCACTAAATTAGGCAAGTCAAATAATCCTTTCAAGTCTTGGCTTTCTCATCTAAAATGGACCTGGTAGAAAAACAAAACTTCCTAGAGCAAATACATGCATAATGAAAGTGAATCACTGTTCAGACAATGTCGTGCACAGTAAGTGCTCAATAAACATTACCTATTACCTTATTATTATGAAAACTCCATGCCTAGAGAGAATAGGAAGAGTAAGTACATCAATTCTGGTTGACCAGGAAGACTGTCAGGAGCAAAGTAATTTTGTGCAGTAATTCTGTAATTCTGGTCAGCTAACATACTTTGAAATGTTCAGAAGAAAAAAAGCCAGAAAACTGTGTTGTACGTGTGTCTCTTATAACTGAAGTAGGAGGCCTCAAGTGCCCACCACACTTGAGGCTCCACCATGCTCCCCATGGGATGCACTGAAAAGTGTGGGTTGACACCTGCTTCTCCACTATCAGAAGAAAATAGTACCAGGGTAATCTCACTTAGAGGCTGAAGGGGAAGGGCGTAGCATAGCATAGTGTCTGGCATGAAGTGCTCCTGAAGTGGTGCTCATATTGTCGGGCACCTGGGTGGCTCAATTATGCATCCAGCTCTTGATTTGGGCTCAGGTGAGGATCTTAGGGTCATGGGATTGAGCCTCACATCTGCCTCCATGCTCAGCACAAAGTCCGCTTATCTCTCTCCCTCTGTTCCTCTCCGATTCATTCTCTCTCTCTCTCTCCAAATTAATTAATTAATTAATTTAAAAAAATTTTTAAAAAGGAGAAATAAAGAAGCACTTTTGTGTTGGCTGCTGCGGTTGCTGCTGAGAACCCATCTCCTCCTTTCTTGACATTGAGGCCACCATGAATCATTTGTCTCAAAGTCTTAGAGATCATCCCCTCCTCATCGAATGCCTTCCATCCTCAAAGGGCCAGCACGAGAACTGAAAAAGTAAATGCAGAATCTTGTGAGATACTGAGAACTATAAAAATAGATCCTTTTATTGTGAAACCTTCATTAGCTAATGTTGTTCAGGAAGTGAAAGATTAAACTTTCTCATTCTTTGAGAGTTAACCGGAAACCTCCTATTTCCACACTTGTTAAAATTTTTATAATGTGTGTGCGTCAGCCAAACTTGCTGCTTTCAAAAGTTTAATCTTTGAAGGCTTGGATCACATGATGCCTCAGGATTGTCTTTCTGACCATATCTAGTTCTTTGCAAGAGGAACCAACAACATGAAAGTCACCTGACCTCAAAACACTCCTAAGGCTTCGTTGTGACCAATCAATAATAATTTTCTCCTTGTCATTTGCCTCCTGCGTATGAAAAATTGAATGCCAGAAAAGTTTTGCTACTTAGAGATTCTAACTAATTAAATTTTTATTACATTTTACTGGCTTATGTGAATCTGATGTAAATATAAAAACCCCCATCAGTCAAGTTCATATCCAACCATTTTACAGTTTCAAATGGATATGTTAGAAATGGTGCCTGATTTACATTTATTGACTAAATCTTGTCACTTTTATTGAGCTATTTTGAATTTTTTTCTAAAATTGGAGAAAAGTATTCTTAATATAAAAGTTCTTTAGCTCTCTTGGGCCACAACCCCCTTTAAGAAGCTAAAGAAAACCATGGACCTTCATTCTTGGAAAATGTATACATCACCCAGAGAGCATCCACAAGCTCATAAGGATTCCAGGGTCCCCAAGTTAATAGCTGCCAGCTTATATTTTGTTCATTGTCAAATGGTTAAGCCCTTCATAAGAGAGTGGTCCTGGATGCTTACATGGTACAAGTAAAAAATAGTTATTCTGAGGTTTATAAATCTCACATGAAAATCATTCTTATTGAATTCAGGCTAATTGATTTTTTTTTAGGTGATCAAAATTTTGCTGAGAGGTCCCTTATTAATTAGCTAAAGATAAGCTCTTCCTTCCTCTCAGTGGACCACATTGGAAAATGTCCCTATCTCTCTCCCTGAAAAACATGACACACTGGTATCTGTCACCTCTGCCCACACTCAGCTGCTCTTCCAGCCACCATGGGAGCTTCCTGGTATACTCTGGAGGGAATATGTTTCACATCACAGTCTAATAGAAACTTCAGAATAGAGGGAAAAATCGATTCCTAGATGAAGAGGCACTTAACAGAAAAAAAAAAAAATAAGAATGAGAACTTCCAGGAGAGGAAGGACATCACAGGCAGCATGGAGTTTGCCCTTACATTTTTGAAAACATTCATATCTAGCTGGATCTTTGTATTCAAGAGACCTAATTTCTAATTTTAAAAATGGATGAAAAGCACATTTCACTAACTCTTTCAGATGGTCCCTGAACATTGGGGATTTATGAAACAGATGGGAAGCTTTAAAGCCAAGTCCCCTTAGTGAAGATGCTACACATAGCTTTTTTCCTCTTTATTAGCCTATAACCTGTCTAGATGAAATATAGTGACACTGTCTTATTCTCTTTCCCCCAATTTAAATTCTAGCTATATATCAAAATTGCTGATTGATCTTAAAAAACACTGTGTAATTCTTCTAAGTTTCCATTTCTTCATTGTTAAAGAAGAAGGAAGTTATCATATCAATATTAATATCTAAAGTAGACTTTAAAGCAAAGAATGTTGCCAACCACAAATAAAGCCATTTCATAATGATAAAGGGATAAGGTAACCAAGAGTACATAACCATTCTGAACATTGATGTACCTAATAACAGAGCACCTAATACATGAAGCAAAACTGATAGACTAAAATGAAATAGACAAATCCACAATTTTGTATTTATATAGTTTGATATAGGGGGTGTAGTTCAATATCCCTTTCTCAGTAATGGACAGAATAATCAGACAAAATCAGTAAAAACACATAAGATTTCAACAATACTATCAATTAACTTGACTTAATTGACACATGAAGTTTTCCACCAAACAACAGCAGAATACACATTCTTCTTTTTTTTAAAAAAGATTTTATTTATTTATTTATTTATTTATTTATTTATTTATTTATTTATTCCTGAGAGACACACAGGCAGAGACAAAGGGAGAGACAAAGGCAGAGGGAGAAACAGGCTCCCTGTGGGAAGCCTGATGTGGGACTCAATTCCAGGAGTCTGGGATCACGCCCTGAGCCAAAGGCAAACACTCAACTGAGCTACCCAGGTGTCCCAGAATACACATTCTTCTTAAGTGTGCATGGAACATTTACCATAATAGACCACATTTTAGACCACACACACACACACACACACACACACACACAAAGCCCCAATAAATGTAAAGGACTTGAAGTTATATTAAGTATATATTCTGAACACAATAGAATTAAATAAGATACCAATATCAGAATGATCTTTGAAAAAAACCTCCAAATGTTAGGAAACTAAATAACACATTTCCAAAAACCCCATACACTAAAGAAGAAATAAAAAGGAATTAAAGTGATGCCTGGGTGGCTCAGCGGTTGGGTGCCTGCATGCAGCTTAGGTCGTGATCCTGGGATCTGTGATTGAGTCCCGCATCAGGCTCCCTGTGAGGAGCCTACTTCTCCTTCTGCCTATGTCTCTGCCTCTCTCTCTCAGTCTGTGTCTCTCAGGAATAAATAATAAATCTTTTTTAAAAAAGGAATTAAGAAGTATTTTAAACTGAAGTAAAATAAAACACACCGTATAAAAATTAGTGGGATATTGCTAAAGCTAAAAATTTGCAGGATACTGCTAAATTTGAAAACTTTGAAAAAGAAAAAATAGGAGAATTAACATTACCTGATTTTAAGACAATATAGTAGTATTCAAGGCAGAGTGTATTGTCATAAAGATGGACAAATACTATTGATCTTCATTTTTCACAGATTCCATACTTAAAAATTCACCAAACTGTTAAAATTTACCAAAGGCCATGAGGTAACTTTTGAGATAAAAGGTATTTTCATTTAAAAAAAAAGATATCTGAAAATTTATCAAATTCTTCAAATATGTACAGTTTACTATATATATCAGTAAGGCTGTTAGAAAACTGGAGACTCACTTAATATTTATACCTACTTTCTACCATGCTGGCCTGAGATTTTCACACATACTTTAAGAATTTGCTAATTTTCAGAGAATTTGAAAACAACAAAATATGCTAAGGATTCCACCGACCAGATTATAAACTTTGCAATGATGTGTCAGAGGACACATTGGACGTTGTTAGTATCTCTAGTCACCAACATATATATAAATTACCACTTTCTCATGGAACCAGAAACTTAGGATAAACCAGTGATTTTTTTTAAATTTCCTAGTTAATACTCAGATATATGTAAGAGAATCAAAATCCTTCCATATACAAATAATTAAACTATGAGAGATGTCAGAATCTTTCATCTTCTGAGCTATACTTCTCATTGTCAGAGAAAGATGTTACAGATAAATAAGGGAGAAAAGAGGACGAACCATCTGGTACTTGATTAGTCAAACATCACTATGAACTCACATCTAGCTTAATATATATACAGATAGACATACACAGAAACAATTATAGATATGTGTATATACACAGGTTACTATACATATATAAGTTTCTAAGGTTTGTTGTTGAGAGACCCTAGGAGCAGGACACCCTGATGGCAACAAGTACATCTGTGCCAAGATCTTGGTTTCTAATACCACTCTCCAATAAAAGAAACCAGGGCTCCTTGAAGAAATGAATTATTCTAAGATTGGGATAGAGAAAATACAACATGAACGTGGAGCATCTTATAGTGCCAGAGAGCAAGGAAATGTTCAAAAAAAAAAAACAAAAAGAATAGGGACTTATCAAAAAAGGATGGGATCTTATCAAAGGGACATAGGAACCAGCCTGGAAGAGCTTCCCATGGCTAAAGCTGGAATAATTTAAGCAGCAAAATGAATACCATAGTATTGAATAATAACTCAAAGTATAAAATAAATATATATGCATTCATGTTAATATAAATAATAAAAATAACTGAATAAATGAATAAGATATATCTTCATCTTTTTATAGAAGATATTCCCCTATCTAGAAAGTGAAGTTTAATTCTCTAACTGAATTTAGTGACTGACTTACAAAGAACAGAATATGGAGAGGAAAAAATAGTAACTTTCAATGGAGAGTTCTGAAAAAACACTATAGTCACTAAGTACTGCCATCATCAGTAATAAGTCATATTGTTAGCATGTACCCCCTGGTATAATGTGATAAGAACACTTCACTTCTGTGGTATTTTTCCCAAAATTTCATAATCGCAGTATATGGATGAGTAAAACAACAGAGAAAACCAAATGGAGGGATATCCTACAAAATGCCTAACCAGTTACTCCTCAAAAATGTCAAGGTTGTAAAAAACAGAAAAGACTGAGAAACTAGAAAGGACCAGAGGAAGTTAGAGAGATACGCAACATAAGTGCAAATAAATGCAACATGGTGTCCTGGATGGGATCCTGAAATAGAAAAAAAGGCATTTGTAGTACAACTGATGAAATCCACATAAAATTTGTGGAGTTTAGTTAAAAATAGTGTATCCATAATTATCTCTTGGTTTTGGTGAATCAAACCATTTTTTTAAGAGATTACATTAGGAAAAATAAGGTGATGGATATTTATAGGAACTCTCTATTCTCTTTGCAATTTTTCTACAAATCTGAAATTGTTTCAAAAGAGAAGTTAATTTGCAAAAAAAATTTCTATCCTCTCATTAAATTGGTTAGAAGTCTTCAAAGAGTGACAGAAGGTTGTCATCATGAAACTGCTCAACTGGACAAATTAATGCTGAGATTTGATTCTGGCCTGTGGCGCTGAGAATGCCATTCTGAGTAGGAGATGGTAAGTCAGTTGTTCTCTTCTCCCTAGCCCGAGGAAGACCAAAAACTGCATCTGCCCTTGCAGTGGTTCTGGACACTCTCAGAGAAGAGTCAAAGACCTTCAGAGAAGAAAGAAGATCGTGGTCTGGAACAGCATGGATGGGATGTGTCATGACCTCTCATGACAATTCAGCAGCCTGGTGGACCACAGCACAGCGTAGCTTAGATGTTGGCAGGTGGGGAGGTAAGCTCTCTGCTTAGTGAATTCTGTATAAGCAATCTGAGCCACCGTGCAGCTTGATATTTTAAATGCACCAAGAATTTTTTTTAAAGTCTTAGATGTACTAAAATGTATGTCATCCTTCCTAAGAGGCAGAATCACAAGCTTATCCAATTTGCCAGCTGACAATTTGGCCATCTCACTGTCTGTGTCTCAAAACCAATTCAAACAGACGTATTGCTCATCCTGAGTGATGCTGGATGGACATACCTGTCAGCAGCCAGGCTGTTCTACTGTTCTCACTGGGTAAGCTCTTCTGTTTCATTTTTTAACATTTTAAGAGATGAGCCTACCTTCAAAGGATGTGAGATGTCCAATCAGCTTCAAATTATGCTGTCTGGAAATGTCACCAAACTCACACAAGCTCCAAGAATTAATTCATGACAAGCTTGAAAGAATGCCCAGCACTCATCCCTGTAATTCATCACCATACCCACCAGCAGATCTCTTCCATAACTCCTGTAAATGCCTCTTCTCCATCACAGCAACCCATACTCCACGTAAAAGACCTCAGCAGTTCATTAAACATTATTTGATCAAATGAATTCTGTTTAACTTCTGTAGAAAAAACAAGCCCCTCCAACAAGTAAACTCCAATTTCTAAAACCTACAGCTAAGGAGGAATCAGAGATTGTTTCCTAGCAAGGCAAGTTTTACAAAAGCCCTCAGAGGACGTCTACCTTCTACCCTTGCTGATGCCACCTTCTTGCCTGGATGTCTGGGTGTGGCTCTCTCCAGATACCCATCCCTGGTGTCCCGCTGCCCCACTGATACCAGTTTGTCATAGATTCACCACTCTTTTCGTGACTGGGTGGCCCCATACCCTGTGCCTACCCACAAGACTAGCCTCTGCATCAGGGGCTACCACATAAAATAGAAGTAAAGTTGGGGTGGAGGAGAAATCCTCATCCTTTGCTTGGGTTTGCTTATCTACCATCACAAGTGTATATAGGAAAATGCTCAGTTCTGATATGTGTTGAGGAGGAGTTTTTGTTTTATGCAAAAAAATGCTCTGTATTTACCATGACTCTGTGTGGCTTCAGATTTATCTAGTATGACAGAGCCTTTACCTCAGTTGGCATTGACCCGATTTAAAAGAAGCTCATGTTCTTGGCAGACAAGACTGTTGTATCTGAAAACAGGGATGGAGAGTTGGCAACAAGACTAGACAGTATGGCAAGAAGTAGGAGAACAACCTTGTCCTAGACTCCCCAAGAAAGTGGGGTAAGTAACTAGAATCTGCTTTCCCTGGCAACAGGTACTGACAGTGATGCTCATCCAGAGGGTATCATGGAATAAAGACACATTTCATGTTAGTCTGGTCAGAGTCACAAGAAAGGGTAATGAATCTAAGACAATGTATTAGGGGTATCAGGTGGGGTATTGTGGACAGAGGTAAGATATCCGGGGTTGCTACACTGAGATGCTGTAGGTAGGGTGCAGCAGATAGATACTCATCAGAATACATGGAGCAATTGCTCCAGAAATAGGCTGCAAAGCATCATCCATTCTGATAATTCTAGTTTTGTTGGTGTGTGTCATTCCATTTGTTGTCTTTGTTTTAGAGTGATTATACTCTGTGAATATTTAGCTATTTTTGGCTGACAGCTCATGTCTCCTGGGACAACTTCTTTGTCCAGTAATGTGTAGAAGGGAATGGCTGAAGTTCAAGCCCTAGTCTATGAAGTGAAAGAGAGCAGAGAAGGCAGCTCCAAGCACTAGAGAATCATTGCAGGCCCCTTGATTTGCTGCCTTTCCATCAAGCAGTTCCTCTGATCATAGGTTCATTTGTAAACTCAGTAAAGATAAATTGGGAGAAGGTTTATCATTCAATGTCAGCCCGCTTGGCTGGGTGGCAAGAGGAGGAGGAGGTAGAGAGACTGTCAATGGAAGACAGCCAGCTCACAACTTTTCTCCATCTCTTCTCCCCAGAAAGCCTTTTGTGATGCCTTGCTATTGTCCCACTGTTGACAACAGTGACCGTCAATGTTATCAACAGGTGACTAAGAAAGCGGTAGGCTATGGCTGCCTCAAAATAATCTGGGAGAGAGGCAAGAGCAAGCACAGAATTCAAAAGCTTTTTTTTCCAATTAGCCTTCTCTGCTGCCTCTAGCTGCTGTCTGCCCCACAGTACAGATACCTCCCTATATCTTCCAATCAACAATAGAAACACATGCACGTGCACACACGCGCACACACACACCTGTGCATGCATACATCTGTGATATTTTTGTCAGTTCCTCTTAGTCATGTTTTCTTCTTACTTCTACAATTTTGCCAAAGTTGTGTTTCCTCCGGGTTTGTCATATCATTATGTAAATTCAAGTTTTATTTCAAGGAAGTTTCTTGAATTGCATCTTTAAATATTTGTTCTGGCAATTATTTCCTTCTTATTCCTTGGAGAAACAACAATCGTACATATGTTGGATTTAATTTGCCTGTCCACTATCTATCATTCTCTCTCTAACTTGCTTTCATCCTGTCTCTATTTCAACTTAATGTTGTTTACTTTCCTTATTTCTACTACTTATGTCCTTTATCATGCTTTCAGGACATTCTATTCTCTTGCAAATTTTCTAATTTTTTCTTCATTTCTGTGATGAGTTATGTTTTCTCTCCCTCGCATACACATGTATACTTCTTTCCTGAGTTTTAACAACACCTGTTTTTCTCTTTCTCTTGAAAATCATAAATTTCCAGTCACAATTTTTACCAGCTCTAAAGTAACATTTTTCTGATTTTTACCATAGTTTTTCCTAATTTTTCCTTTTTATTGTTTCCTTGTAGTATCTTACATAGATTGGGGATTTATTTCTTTTTTATTATATATCTCTAAAGAAGGTAAGGCTTCTCTGGACCAACTATTGGCTCTCTATGCTTCAATATTTTTCACTAGTAAAATGAAGGTAAAACAAGGTAATGTACTTATTAGAGTTTGCCCTCATACAGATGTCAGTATTTATAATATCATTGATTACTTAGATTTTCTCCCTACTTCCACTCCTCTCCCTAGATCTAAATGCTAAATTCATAAAAAGAATTCACAAAGGAAGATCTAGTGGAAATTCTAGCTTATTTAGGACCAATGAGACAGGATCTTTATACCAAATCTGATACCTTGCCCTGCTTTATGACACATAATTTCTTTTGCTCTGAATGAGAAAATGGCTCCCAAACTGTGCTTCATGCAACATAGTCTTCCATGAGATTTGAATAGATACATCACCAAGAGGACATACTGATGGCAAATAAGCACATGGAAAGATGTTCAATATGATTGACCATTAAGGAAATGGAAATGAAAACCACAGGATACCTCTTCTCACTTATAAGAAGTGTTTTTAAAAAATTGACAATGCCAAGTGCTGGAGAGGATGTGGAGCAGCTGAAATGCTCATAAATTGCTCTACCAAATATTGCATAGCCACTCTAATAAATAATTTAGCAGTTTCTTATAAAGTAAAGCATACACTTACCATATGAACTAGAAATTCCATTGTTACTTTTCTCCCTAGAGAATTAAAAAGTTATATTCACACAAAAACCTGTGCATAAATGTTTACAGAAGTTGCATTCATAATTGCCAAACCAGAAACAACCTAAATGTCCTTTGGTATAGGTCAATGGATAAAATAACTCTGGTATATTCATAAAATGAATATTACTCCTATGAGAATGAATATACATACAACAATATGGATGAATATTCAAAGCACTTTGCCAAGTGAAAGAAACCAATTTCAAAAGATGACATACTGTATGATTCTACTTATACAGTATTTTGTAAATAGCAAAATGACAGGGAAAAAGAAGAAAGTGGTTTCCAGGAGTTAGTGTTAGCAAAGGGTATGTCTACAAAGGGGTAGCAGAAGGGAAGTTTGGGGGGTAATAGAACTCTTCTGTATCTTAACTATAGTGGTTGTTAGATGGATCCACACATGTGTCAACATTCATAGAACTACACACCAAAATAACGTTAACTTTATAGTATGTTAACTTAAAAAAACAAAAAGAATACCAGTCAGAGAAAGCTATAGCTAGATATTATCCTTTATGTGCATTCACCATATAATCTTAAATACATGCACACATTTTGTTTTATTTTTAACTGACCAGTAATATTATACTTTGAGATTTTTATAGGATCCCCTTCTCTCAGAACTAGAGGTTCTTGAGTACATTGGATCAGGGTGTTCTCCTTTAAAGATCTTTTTTGTTACATAATTGTATTCTATATGGAGTTAGGTAAATACACCAAAACCAGAAAAAATCAAAACTACCAATGGGCAGGAGCAATATGAGAGTTTCCACAGCAGTGTATTATGAGCCTTTCTGAGAGACATAGTAGACATTGTTGATGGCATACTCAGCATTCTATCTTCACTTCTGCATTCATAGAATCCTAATTTTGCTTAGGCAACTATTCAAAACTTTTTCAAAACCCTGTTAGAGGGTCTGTAAGCAAAAAAACTTCATACATTTAAGTTGACTTCTAAAATTTGTCAATATATGTTTAAATAGCAACAAAGAATGAATTTTCTAGCAGTTGCAAATATTGACATCTTCAAATAAAACCATCAGATCCCTTTTAAAAATCCACTTGATGGGATTTAATACTACAGAGATTTGGGCCTCATCATCAACTATTTACAAAAATACCTGAACAATCTCATTTTATATAATAGGCAGAAATCTTATACCATTGATTTATTTCTTTGAAATCATTTTTCCTTTCCACTTCCACCAAAGAACTTTTTCCTAATATATTCATTTGGAGATCTTTTTTAATGCTTATAACGTTGATCTTTTCCTATAACATGGCCTAATAAATGAGTTCTAGTCTTCTAGACTTTTATTTCAGAGTGGTATCATCATAAGTTTACAGTAGACACAAAATAAGATGTTTGCTGATCATTCTTTCAATATTAATATAGTATTTACCAGAATGTAAATACATTCCCATTTTAAGAGTCAGGAATAGGTCAACCAGTCCCAGAGCAACTATATCTAAGAATCTCATCAGCAATGAGAAAACAACTCCCAGGTGATGAGCTGAAGATAGGATAAACCCAGGTATTTCTTACAACATGGAAACTCACGGGGCTTTAGGTAATAAAGAATATAAATCCAAACACTTAAGAAAGAAATCGTAACAATCAAATGCAAACTTTTTTGAGTAGAAAAATTCTTCCCAATTTGTTTTCTGAGGCCAGAGAAACCCTGATAACCTGACAAAGACAGAACAAGAAAGGAAAATCATAGGCAAATATCACTCATAAATATAGGCATAAAAATTCTAAACAAAAATATGAACAAATTGACTCAAGCAATTTATAAAAATATAATACATAGGAGGGGAATTTTCTGACAAAAAATATTAACAAGAGAAAAGCATACAAATCTTAAACGTTAAACATTTTATATGGCAGTAAGATAGGATGGGTGTCCTTCACAGAAAGAAAAGAAAACCCTCTAGGCTGGAGCCTTTTATACCATTCTAACAAAAGACAATAAATTTGTAAAGAGGTAACAAGACAAAGGGGCTTCTGGACTTTTTAGGGCTGGTAAATTGTGAGAAGGTAAACTTATGAAGACACTACTGGTAGATCAAGTTGTTTAGTGAGACTATGTAAACTATTCTTGATGCCAACTCATCTCAGATGATAAGCTATTCTTCCCTTCCTGGTACTGGAAAGGTGGGGGGGGGGAGGAACCTTTCCAAGGGAAATTGATACCATGCTTTTCAAGCAGATAAGGGGAGAGCAGGGGACTCACTCTGTGTTTGCTTTTTTTCAATTGTCTTCAGCTTAAAATGATCCTTCTGCAACGTGGCACATTTTGGGAAGTCATATTCTGATCCCCAACAAATACATCATGATCAAATGGGCTCATCATAGGAATGCAAGGTTACTTTAATACTTGAAAATCAATCAACATAAATAACCACATTTGCATAATAAAGGAGAAAACTATTTGATCTTCTCAACAGAGGCAGAAATGGCCTTTGATAAAATTCAACACCTGTTCAGGATTAAGGATAAAAGCTTACATATAGCAAATTGGAAATAGAAAGAAAGTTAATTAATCTGGTAAAAGGTATCTACCAATATCTATAGTCACTATACTTAGTAGTGAATTAAGGAAGTACCTCTCCCAGAGGTCAGGAACAAGAAAAGGGTGTCTACTATTTCTTCATCTCTTGACATTGTACAAAAGGTTCCTCAGCAATACTATTAAACAGGAAAGATAAAGATACACAGATTAGAAAGTTAGAAGGAACATTGCTGTTACTTACATATGATATGATTATTCACATCAAAAACTGCTATCATTAATAAGTAGATTTATCAGGGCTGCTGAATTCAAGGTCAGTAACAAAAGTGAATGTGTGTGTGTGTGTGTGTGTACATGCTCCAAATAATTAGAAAATATTTTAAAGTATACTTTACAATAGTAGTTAAAACATCAAATACATATGAATAGACCTAATTATAATGGGAAAATCCTCTGGAGGAAAAGTAACAAATAGTGTTGATACAAATTTAAAAATATCTAAATAAGTGGGAAAATATTCCATATTAGAGGATTTAAATTCTCAATATGGATTGGAAGATGTCAATTCTCTCCATGTTGATGTGTAGATAAAATGTAATCTCAATCAAAAGCCCATCAGAATGTGAGTGTGTTTGTGTGTGTAAATTGAAGAGCTGATTCTGAAATGTGGTCTATGTATACAATGAAATATTACTCAGCCATTAGAAACAACAAATACCTACCATTTGCTTCGACGTGGATGGAACTGAAGGATATTATGCTGAGTGAAATAAGTCAATCAGAGAAGGACAAACATTATATGGTCTCATTCATTTAGGGAATATAAAAAATAGTGAAAGGGAATAAAGGGAAAGGAGAGAAAATGAATTAAAATATCAGTGAGGTTGACAAAACATGAGAGACACCTAACTCTGGGAAATGAACAAGGGGTAGTGGAAAGGGAGATGGGTGGGGGGTTGGGGTGACTGGGTGATGGGCACTGGGGGGGCACTTGGCGGGATGAGCACTGGGTGTTATGCTATATGTTGGCAAATTGAACTCCAATAAAAGAAATTTTTTTAATAAAATAAAATAAAATGTTTATGTTGAAATGCAAAGGAAAATGAAAACAATCTTGAAGAACAAAGTTGGAGGACTTCCATTCCCAAACATTCCATTCTTCTATAAAGCTAGAGTAATTAAGACAATGTCATACTGGTATAAGAACAGAAAAGAATAGAAAGTTCAGAACTAGATCCACATATATAAGGTCACCTAATTTAAGAACAAAGCATCACTGCATATATACATACTGTGATTCCATTTATAAAAATTACAAGAACAAAAAAATTGCAAGAACAGGAAAAATTAATCTTTGATGAAAGAAGTCAGAATAGTGGTTACTCCTTGGAGGAGAGGTAAGACTGAAAAGAGGGATGAGGGAATCATCTGCGTGCTAACATAGAATGCTAACATTCTATGTCTCTTTCTGGATTATGGCTACATAGGTCTATATATATATAAAATCTTGTAAGCTATATGCTTAATATTTGTGTACTTACCATGTATGTTTGTAATACAATAAAATATTAAGAATATAAGCCAAAATCTGACTCCATTTCTCGATATTTGACCGCTGATAGCTTGTAAACCTCACCACTCTATCTTCCCCTTCTGCTCCACATGCTCTATACACGGCCAAGCTAATAAGAAAGTTTGGGTGTTCCCTACTTTGGCCCTGAAGGGAGAATCAAGCCACCCAAGGCTTTGCCCACACTTGGAGATCCTTATCCATTCCCACCCCCTAACCACATAAGGAACTCCAGCCAGTCTCCTTTCCCGGTTCTCTAAAGGAGAGACAACCTGCTGAGAGCTCTCCTGCTATTCCTAAAAAGTCTCTTTATGTGAATAATAAAACTTTTCATAACCTCTTGATATGTGTATGGCATTATCAGTCTCAATATCCAAAACCAAATTTTGACTTGGACAATTCATCCTCCATCTACAAATGACCACAACAGAGGGAAGTGATTTTGCTTCGGTTTTCTGCTGCATCCTCAGCTATTATAACAATGCCTTGCATATAGTTTCTCAACAAATATGTGTTGAATAAATTGCTACTTGGTAACCACAAGGTTAGAAAGCAAAAAAATTGAATTGGTAGAAGGATAGATGGGAGGATGTCAGTAGAAATCTCAATGTGTGTCTCTAAACCAAAATATATATATATTCTCAAATCAGGCATGTACCTTGCGAGGTACCAACTATAGTAGAACTATATCCATGTCAACATAAATCTACTCAGAGTTATGAAAAAAGAAGCCAGCTGATAAATGAGTAAAAATTGCACAAGTACTTGGGTAAAAAAAAAATGTCAAGAATTTCACTTCTCATTACCTGAAACAGATGGCAAATAGGTCTCCTTGGAAATACTCCACCCTCTGGGGAGCACAGTATGGATATTGCTTTAAAATTTTTTAAAAAAATAAAAACAAAAAAATCCAAAACCACTGCTTCTCTGTAGCCATTCTCATTGCCCTATCTGTGGGATATTTTGTTCTGGGTCAGCTTAGTGATATTTTATAAAACAGGACTGCAACCCAAGAATACCTCTGATTGGAAATAACTTGTCAGAAAGAAGGGGCTCCTCTCGGCTCCTCAAGCACAAGTAGTCTAGAGTCAAGCTTCTCTGGAGAAGATTCTTTGGTGGGCTTCAGGGTTCAGCAACACAGCTTTCCCTCTGCATTTCCTTACATATGGTTGAAGCCCCAATATAAGCCTTTGTCTTAGAAGAGTTTAGCCTTTCCCTATGTGTCAGGTAGCATCTCTGTAATTTCAAGTGTATATCTGATGTGCTGGGAACACCCAGCCCAACTGGGACGTTCCATTAGGGAATGTCCAGAGCCTCAAGGGTCTAGCTGGTTGTGAGCAGAGAAGTAAGTCTTGTTAACTGATTCCGTGTCTGGGTCTTTGTCTTTCTACATAAGAAGTAAAGTCTGTGCCTATGGAATGAAAATGCTCAAAGTCACTGGGAGGTGTTCTTTGGACGTGCATCAAATGAGGTCCACAGTGACAGCTCCCAAGAATCTTATTTGACCAGTAATTTGGCCAAGTACAGAAGTACAAGCTCTTTTTCACAGGCAAGAAATTAAGGTAAGAATTTTTAGAACCATAAGAAGGAAGGAGTTCTACTTTTGGTCCCCAACTCAAGCTGAAAGAAAAAGTAAAAAGAACTACTTGAAAAGAATGGAGGATCATCCAGGAAAAAGGCCACACATAGGCTTCCAAAATGCAAGTCATTCTCCTTGCAGCTTTAAATTTTTACCATTTTATGTTGCAGGATGAAATGAAAATCTACAGATGCTAGCCTTGAATGTGACTAAGATGCAGGATTTGGGGGAGAACATTATGCAAATAAGGCTATACCAAAATTGTGCTTTCCAAAAATAAATAAAACAAAAGCATTTCCAAGGATCCTGTCAGTTAATAGCCACTAATGAAAGCTCAGGGTGCTGCCAGGGCCACTTTGGTTAGGTTACTAGCAGTGTCCCTGTTCTTTGAAAGGGGTTGCAATTATCTGAACTAATGTTTTCTTCATTAACTCTTAACTACCCCACCCCCGAAAACGAGGGTTGGATCTTAATTGTTAACATTCACTAAGCACTTAGAGAGTTATTTTATTTTTTTAAGATTTTATTTATTTATTCATGATAGACACAGAAAGAGAGAGAGAATGGCAGAGACACAGGCAGAGGGAGAAGCAAGCTCCAGGCAGGGAGCCCGACTGGGAACTCGATCCCGGGACTCCAGGACCACACCCTGGGCCAAAGGCAGGTGCTAAACGGCTGAGCCACCCAGGGATTCCCTTAAAGAGTTATTTTAGTCACTGTGTTCAATGTTTTATATGCTTTACCTTAGCTAAATCTTACAACCAATCTATGAAGTTGAAACAGAGGTGCTGAGAGGTTAAGTGACCCAGTTGATAACGTGTAAAGCTGGGATTTGAACACAGAATCCACCCTCTGAGTGGATCCACCACTCATTCTGCCTCTGTTGGCACAATGTGTATTGGAATTCAGTTGAAAAGGTGGGAGAATTCAGTCCATGATTACCTAAGCCTGAACAACTACACTTTGCATCTCATTTCAGCATCTCATGTAACCCTCCTTGGGCCTGTTCCCCTTGCCTATAGTAAAGGTCAATACTGTGTGACCTGTGGAGAAAGGTGAAGATGACCTGAAGCTTCAGCCTGGAAACATGCCCTGACCGATTAGCAGTGTCTAAGGGTATGGGTTGGAATGACAGTAGCATATTTGCCAAGAATGTGCCATCCTTGATCTAATCTAACCCCATTGTTCTACAAATAATAGAATAAAGGCCCAAACAGGGAAAATGAACTGCTTAAGGCCACATGCTAAACCCAATCAGAGCTCAGGTTTTCTTAATTCTAAATTTTCCACTTTTTCCATACAGTCCTGCAGCCTTCTGCTTGTGAAGCAACATCCTAAGCCCCCTTCTCTATTTAACAGTATTGTTGTAAATAGCCAATGTGATAATGCTCATGAAATGTCATTGAAATCCATAAAAAGCCTGATTTTCTACAGGGATTTATAAAGATTAGCAGCAAAATCCAGTCATTCCTTACCTGTAAGTTTTATCTTTTGGAAAGTTTCTTTTTTTTAAGCTTCTATTTATTTATTCATGAGAGACACAGAGAAAGAGAGGCAGAGACACGGGCCGAGGGAGAAGCAGGATCCATGCAGGGAGCCCAATGTGGGACTCCATCCCAGGATCATGACCTGAGCCAAAGGCAGACACTCAAACACTCAGACACTCAGGCGCTCCAGGAAAGATTCTTTTTCAAGGGGATTACATAGAACATTTCTTCCAGCAAAACTTCCTAGGCCTTTATCACCACAGAAATCTTTGCTAATTATTCTTACTGGGGCACCACTTAAGAATCATGTGAACACTTACATGCCCACTTAGCAATGGCTGCCTAGTGGCCAAAAGTATTTGGTGCAGCTACCCAAGGCACCTAAAATTACCCCCAGGAAACAGTTTTAACACTAGAAAAATCATCTTCACTCATGTAACTATCTAGCAATTTGAGGAAAGAAATCCATCAACTCTTCAGGGTACCATGATCATTTTGTAATTTACCATTTGGGGCAGTAGCTAGCATGCGAATGCACCAAAAATGAGCCTAATTTTGTTTTGTGCCCCTTCTTTCACTGCATCATCTATAAGTCCAAATTGGCAAAAGCATCATCTTAATGCAAGCATTGCTAAGAAAAGAACAGATGGACAGAACAAAGAAGAGAGAGACAGATGTACCTTTGGATGGAAGTTAGGTGTGGAACTTCACGCTACCAAAAATAAATGGTAATTTTGACACCAAAATTAGTCATTTAGAAGGGCATCCAAGGAATATTCGATGAACTCAAAACTTTCACAGATGTTGGAGAAATTGCTCACATAGAACTCTCTTCCTTCACACATTTAGCTTGGATCTGCTATAAATATTAAAGGACTTTTATCTGGTTTTCTGCTTCGCTAGCTGAGCAGACCAACAATGACACGGAAGTCTTACTTTTTTGTTCAAGACAGACGTTGATAGCTCAGAGAGGTTAGTTTTGTGACTGATGCAAGATCTTACATACAATGGATGTTCACTAATTATTTGTATGATATAAATTAGCAGTGACTCCATATTTAGCACACTAAGTCCCTAACACACTTTCTAAGTGCTTTCCACACTATCTTAACTCATCAACAGTACCTATTCCACATGTAGTTGCAAAGATTACCTTCACTTTACAGAGAGCAAAATGAGGTAACTGAGCCCAGATCACAGTGCTGGTAAGTCATGAAGCCAGGACTCCAAACTAGTCTCTCTGGTTTCAGGACATCCTAAGCACCACGTTGTATTTTATGAGTTTGATAACATCTGATATTCTGGTCATTGAGTATTTGGAGAAGATTGCATGTGAATTGCATTCAACATGAGATATGATGATCTGATGTAACATGAGCAGTGTACAATATGTTTTAGATTTGACTTTGAAGCCAGCTTTACAAAGGATTACACTGTTCTTGAAATGTCATTTCTGATCAGTTATTTAGATGTCACATGAGGGCTTGTGCTTCTCATATCCCTCTGCCCTTTTGGATTGTTTGCTATTCAGTTTACAAACTGGAAAATAGATCAGTGAGGGGAGGGGAGGATGAAATAGGAGAGAAGATTGGATACAGAGGTTTGGTAAACAGCATTGCTACATATACCTACCCCACAACCATGAAAGCATGCCCTAATATATTATATGGAGGGGGAAAAAAAAGCTCTAAATCAGCTTTCTCTGGTAAGTTTCTTCATCATTAACATGAAGATAACAAGGAGAAATGCTGAAGGAGCCTTCCTTTTAAAAATTTGTTCCCTAAAAAAAAAAAAAAAAAATTTGTTCCCTGGGCAACATTCATGCAAATTCATCTCCTACCCTTTGATCTATCTGCAAATCCTCGGTGCAATCTGCTTCCTGCGTCAGAACTCAATACAGGCTATCATCCCATCATGGACAGATTAAAGCTTCACTGAAAAATAACTGTGGAGATGAGAAGACATTTCCTTGGTTCTTATTCCAGGTTTTGGGTCCCTTATCAGAGAACTGCATGGGCTTTGCCAAGATAAACAATAAAAAAGCATTAACCTGGCCAAGAAAGTTGTCTTTGGAATGAGAGAAGAGTTTTCTGTATCCACTGTGCTCTACTCTGTTCCAGTGTTTGCTCACCTTCTGTGATCTGGTAATCTCAAACTGTAGAGAATCCAGCACTGCATAGTGGTTTGGGTAGCCAACCACTGTCCAGATCTACTCATTCATACCAAGGCAGGGAGTTTCCCTCCATTTCATCAAAAATCAGTACACTAATGACAGTTTTGTATAATGACAGTATAATGACAGTTTTGGTGGCTGGAGACATTGAGGGAAAAGCCATCTACTTCTCAGTCATGTTCAGATTAGGTCAACCCGTGAATATTTTTACCAGAGATTGGGAATGGTGGAATAAAAGGTGTCAATTGCTCAACAGTCAATTCATGATAACAAAAGTTTATATCC
Organism: Nyctereutes procyonoides; assembly: GCF_905146905.1. Lineage (NCBI taxonomy): Eukaryota > Metazoa > Chordata > Mammalia > Carnivora > Canidae > Nyctereutes > Nyctereutes procyonoides. Next base: position 15,085,495 of record NW_026575133.1, on the reverse strand, counting down.
TCCAAATTAATAGGTATCAAGGATGTTTGGTCCAGTATCAGAGCTAGAAATCAAGGACCCCAGGACCAACTCAATACTGGGGATACCTGATCCAAGATGTTTTTAAAAAGAGTCCATTGGAATTAACAATACCATATTCTCCAAATGCTTTTGTGTGGCATAAATCCTGAGGATCATGTTGACAACTCTTTGTTAGGGACTATATAAAAGCTATTTCTGTCTCCATATGATTTTGACATGGCCTCTGTTCAAGAAGAGAAGAGAAAAAAAATACCTTGTACATGTGGATTCCAAACCTTTTCAGTGCCACCATTGGTCAAGCTAAAACAGATCAGAGCAGAAATCTTAGGAGCCACTCCTGAAGTTCTTGGACACCTATTACCAAGCTGGGGCTGCTGGCCAACAAGGCCTCAACAGTGTAGCTGAAAATGAATACAATTTAAAGATTATAATGAATATTTATCCAAGCAGGTGATGTTGAGCTTCACACTTGCAACATGTTCCCCCTAAAAGCATCCAAGACTCCAAGCATCAAAGACTCATTAACTACTTATTCCAAAATCAAATGCTATTTCATCTCCACCCAAGACCAATCTTAAAATGGCATGCCCGATCATCACCATCACCTTTGGGAAACACTTATGTTTCTTCAACCTTTACCTGATCAAGCCTGGGGTTTAGTCATGAACGCCTAAGAATGCTTGGATGAGATGCTCAAACATATGGCACAGCTAATAAGAGCCCCAGCAGTATAGTACAAGGGAGCCACCTCCACTTTATTGGAATTCTTCAACTTGCTATGAGTAAGCAAGAGAGTTTGAAAAAGTATCACTCTCAGGTGAATTGAAGCATCTCTTAAAGGGGAGACCCATGGCCCTTACAATGAAACAAAGATGATGCAATGTTTCAGGCAGAGAGGGATTTCCACTATATAAACCCCATAAAATTCATTGTTGGGATCACTCCATTTACAGAAGGTTAGGGTTCCCTCCCAAGTTCCTCTGAATAGAATCTAAATTGGTCCCTACCTTTGGACTTAAAGAAGTTGGATCTCCTTCATGCAGTCTCACCAAAATTGGGGTAAATTAGCACATATGACTCAGAATTTTCCAATTTCACCTTTTTTTTTTTTGGTTTATTATCTAACCAGATGTGAAGAAAAGGGCTGGAAGCCTCTACTTGTCTCAGAGATGACACTTCGCCTTTCTGCCTTCCTTCTTGCTCCACTAAAGCATTTCCAAGCAAAATTTCCACCTTTCAAGCCTTAGCTGGAAACCAGCAACCAAATGTCTTTGGGGGATATCAAATACTGGGGTTTGGCAAAAACCTTTTGCACGTCTGGTCAATTTGTTTTGTTTCGGAAGGACATTTAATCGATATCTGTCTGATTCACTTACACATGTATCATCCAAAAGTCATTTTGAAAGAACCATTTCACTCCCAGGAAATGTTTATACATCTGTTTCTGGAGATTTTTAAGATATATTGTCAATTTTCTTGTATCAAGAGAATGACCACTCAAATCCCTCACACATCTAGAGCTTAAGGAAATGAAAGATTTAGGATTGCTCTCAACATATAACATCACACAAATTCTCCCACTGCTCCTAAGTGCATAAATGATGACTCCATCTCTTTATTTTTATATAGAACAAAAGGTAGCTTTTAGACAACAGTGATGGTACTGATCAATTCCTAACCAACTGGCTTCCCCAAATCCCTTAAACAAAAACCTTTGCATGTTACCTCACATCCCCAAGAAAGAGCCAGCTCAGATTATAAATAGAAATAATCCCATGTTAGTCTCCAAGGACACTGTATTTTCAAAACTCCACAATTTTGGCACAACTTTCAGGCCCCATCTTAATCTACAAATACATTTCTTCCATGAAAAACATACTTAAGCATCATATTTCAACGAGAATTAAAACTTAGAACAAAAAAATTACAAATTATTCAATTTGCCTTTCTTTGTGTTTTTTTAGTCACTGGTATCCAGAAATATATTAAATATTCCTCATAAAATAACAACTAATACTCACTAACAAATTTAAACCAATAATGCACTGTATGAGCCCTTACCTCCATTATCCTATCTAGTCTTCACATCAGTCTTCTGAAATATATCCAATTATCACTCCCATTTAACAGAGAAGAAAACTCAGGTAATCACACTACTTGTAAGCGGCAACAATGGGATTCAAATCTACTCCATCTGACACCACGGCCTGGATATTTTTACACTGGTCTGCCTCCAAGGAGAACAGTAACATAAGCACATTTCAAAAACTTCAGAAAATAGGAAATAAAAACAACCTATTAATCTACCTTAACACAACATGTTGAAGCATTTGATTATTTTCTTCATGAAACTCTCCTTACCTATATGATAATAATGAATATTTTCCTTTTTTCAGTTAACATTATATCAAATATTTTCCATGGTACCATAGAAACGTCATGATAGTCACTTTTTTTTATTAGCTATGTAACATTTCACTGTGTAGACAGACCATAGCTTATTTAACTATCATCCACTTGATGTAGCAGCTAGGTTGTTTTGATGTTTCATACAATATTAAAAATATAATTAGACATCTTTGTGTACATATATTCTTTCTTAGAATATGCTTAGAATTGATGCTAAGAAGTGAAATCACTGTGTCAAGGATCGTGGATCTGTTAATAGTTCTTATTAACCCACTACATCGTTTCCAAAAATGTATACCAATATCTGAGACTGCCTTTTTTATCCTTATTAGCATTAGGCATTATCTTGTATGTGTTTGTGTTGTTTTAATATGTAAAAATGAAACTGGCAATTCTGTAGTATGTATAATTGCATTTCTATGATCACTAACAAGGTCAAAGGTTTTCCATGTTTAAATTATTAGATGGATATTGATAGTCTCATTTATCAGATGAGGAAAGAGAGACTCAACATAAATGACACACTAGCACTAAAACTGGTTCTAGAATCATTTTTTCCAGTTAGTATTTGCTAGTTAATAAATAAATGAAAGAGTAAGTGAAAAAAAGCATTAGCCTCTCATTCCAAGGTTCCTACCACTAGGCACATTGCTTTCCTTATCCTGCTCTTGTTCTCTTAAATTCTAAAATATTTTTTCCAAGCCTGCCACAATAAGAAAGAATGTTATGAGTTACCTCCCTCTGCAGTGGAGCAGTGCATCTGACATCATAAACAGAGTATTGGAATGATCTAAATAGGCCAGGTTCTTACTAAAGAACTAAATATCTGGTTCTTACTCTGCCTCTATTGAGCTGCATGACCCTGGATTCTGCATGTGCCACATTTTCCTCAACTATGGAAAATGAGTAAATGATTTCTCAGTACTTTGCCACTTCCAACTGATTATGGATATAAAATAGAGGGCCACATTAGGCATCAAAACAGATTATAATTCCCCTCTTATATCTAAATGACACAAAGTCACACTACAGAATAGTAAGGCGCAAAACATGTTCTAAAACCCCAGCAACTTTTCCAACAGGTCAACATGCCAAATTGTTATGCTTTCCACCAATTCTTAATACAAAAGGAGATGTACTTAGTCACTTCAGATCCCAGTTACACTGCTTCCTGTGGCTTCACATAGTCAGTGGATGGATTAATCCCCTTTTGCCTAAAAGGAAAGAATGAGACCTAGTAAAATACAGACTTGGGTCAGATGGACCTAGGTTTGAGCCCAACCTCTGCATCTTCCTAATGGTAAGGCCCTGGGAAAGTTATCATCCAACTGAGGCTTAGTTCAGGTTCCTGTAGGTCAAGTCACAAATATCTATAACAAATGGGTGAAAGTTATACCTCCTTATGAAGTGTTTTTAAGCATTCAAGGTAATAATACTTTATAAATTCTTGCCATATGCCATATGTCATGCACTGTGGAATATGTTTCATAAAGGTCATCAATGGTGGTCATCTTTACCATTAATTAGTAAACTAGAAGATATTCCTCAGAACCATAAAAGGGAGAGTGACAAGTAGACAACTCAGAGGTGACTTGGCTGTCCACTTACCCAACAAACTCTTTCAGCCAGTTAGAAATGGCCTGCTTTCTCTTTTAAGGGAACTACCTCTGAGGAACTCAGGCCTCCTTAGACACTGAAGCACTGCTCTGGGGCATATTTTCTGGGGCTGAGTTAGTGCCCTCTCTCATACAACAAACATTTATTGGTGCTAATGGAAAATTAATCTATGTGGCTTTTGGTACTTAAACAGAGCCCTGACTCCTAGACCGTATCTTGGCTCATTTTCTCAGACTCCAACTGGCTCTTTGAACTGTTATTACCCTGATCCTTCTACATAGGCTCCAGAAAGTGGTTGAAGGTGTTTTCAAAGGAAACTGCTAGAAGCTGATTCTGGAAACCCTTGGCATAATTAAACACCAGAGATTCACTGAGAACCAGAGGAGCTCCAGGTCACAAATTGCCACAGTGACTGTTTACATGATATTTCACAGAATATTCATTTCTATTCCACAGAGGCAGAAGTATCCCTTTGTTAGCAAACATGCCTGCCTTCATCGCTTGGGCAAATTATTTCTTTGGATAATTGGGAGTCAGAGAATTAGAGAGAAGAAACTTGGAGTTGCGTGCTGATTAATGATTAGCTACAGAGAACAGAAGGTCTTCTACTCAGTGGCAGAGGGCACAGGAGGATAATAGCAAGAAAAGTCCCCCTTCAGTCTCACTGAATAATAGATGGCTGCAAAGGGACTCAGCTGCAAGGGTTTTTGTTGTCATTGTTTGGGTTTCATCTAATTTGGTTTAGATTGATAGAGCTTGGTTTTGACTTTTTATTTGTTTTATTTTTGCCTATATGTAAGTACAGTGTCTGCTTCAATTAGTCACCCTCCCACCTGCCTTTCTCCTAACACAGCTTGAGCACCAGTGTTTTGGGCCCTGGGTCAGGCACTTGCTTATGTTTATTCTCCAACTGCTTCTTTTCCAAATATGTTTAGCACAATAGTATCTACCTCCCAAGGTAGTAGTGAGGTTCAAGTAACTCACTAAAGGACATGGACTAAGAGAGCCAGACTCAGGTTTCATTTCTATGGCCTTCTTCTCTCAACCAACAGAAGATGGATTCCCACATAAGAATAGGAAAAGAACAAGAACATTGTCCCAAACTGCATATATCCAAGTCATAGGACTTTTACATCTGAGTGTAATTAAGCAAGAGCTTCTTCAAAGCCAGTAGCCAGGCTGGATGAGAAAAAGAAAATGCTCTAGAAGGCCAGAAGGTGAAAAATGAGCCATCCATTTTGGTGTCCCTCACAACGGCCGACACAGAGTCTAGGCACATGCATCATGTGTCAGAAAAGATTAATTGGCAAAGGCTGCCTGTCTTGAGAAGGATTCTGGGGCCCCTGAATGGCTCAGAAAAGAGTTTTGTGATCATTTATTGATGTCTTCTTTGAAAAACAGGCCAAGGGGGAGACGCTAGAACCAAGTATATCATCTATTTGCCATCTCCAGGAATTAAAGCTATATTATGTTCCTAAAAAGACCTTGATGCTTCCACCTATAAGATAATTTCTAGGGTTATAATTTATAGTATGGTGACTACAGTTAATGGAACTGTATTACATATTTGAAAGTTGCAGTGTACCTGAAACAAATAAAACACTATATGTCAATTCTATCTCAATAAAACTTGAAAATATAAATTACCTTAAAAAGAACAAGAAAAAGCCCTTTAGATACTATTGGAATGGTGAGAAAGGCAATTCCCTCCTTTATTCACAAAGGCAACTCTTCTGCTAAACACTGTCCCATTTCTCAATACATAATTCATTGACCTCATGGCTTAGATCAGTCTCCCCCTCTCTGGCTTTTCAGCATGTTTTTCAAGAATTTCACACAGAGCAATTCTTAATTCTTTCCTCTAGCTGAATTTCTAGAAAGTTACTTGCAAAGCAGATAACAATCTGGAGCAGTGAGGAAGAAGAGAAATGTTTTTCCAAGTGTAATACACAAAACTGTGACATGATTTTTACAGTCTACTGTTGAAATATTTTTGGGTTATAGCAACTCAAAGATTTGGCCCCCTTAAGACAAAAGCAAATGGATTGAATTTCTATGCCCCACTGTAGACATGATACAGACTTTAATTCATTCAGCACACATCTATTGAACTCCTATGGTTGCCCAATATCGGTCAAGGAACTAAGGACACAAAGATGGATATTGACAGTCTCTTTTCATGAGAGAGACACATCTTGTGAGAAGGCAGGTAGCAAGCAGTAAACCAAATTCAATAAAGTAAATGCTCTGGTGGAATCTGTCCCTGTTACAACCGTGAGGAGAAGACAAACTACTCTGATCTGATGAGGAGAGCCAGGGAAGGTTTCACAGAGAAAGAGGTCATAAGACCCATTGAACTGAGTCTTAAATAATCATAGGAATTTTCCAGATGAAGAGGAAGGATGAACATACAGAGAGAAAGAAACAGTATGTACAGAAGCAAGAAGGAATGAAAGGATGGAGGGGAAAAAGAGTTTTATCTTGGCTGCTATTTATTTTCCCCTCTTGGGAAGGGAAGTGGATGGGAACCAAATTGGACCAGCTTGTGATGGGCACTTCATAATCGATAGGCAAGATTTAACCCTCCTTACTGGAATTCTAATAAGTCTTCTGCTTGCATGCCCAATCATTTTACCCATAAATACATGTAACAAAATTGAGAAAATAAAATTTACCAGGATCCTGTTGAGGGACAGCAATGCAGCTGTCCAGAAGAAATTCCTTGGCAAATTGATTTTAGTTGAAACTAAAATCCCAAAGAGCTCAGTGAGTGGAGACATTGAGGTTCCAGAGAATGGGGAGCCTTTTGCACTATAGAAGAAAGAGGAAGAAAGCATAAGAAAGAACCAGTGGAATATAGACAGCCAGGTGCTCTGTAAGGAGCTCTCTCCCTGTTGCCCATCAATACAGTGTTCCAAAAAAGTAAAAGAATAATCCTGAGATCAGAGCAGATTCCTTGGAGGAGTTGAGTTCAGTTTTCTGGCAACAGAGGTTGGCACAGAAACAGCCCATAGGTGGAGATAGAGAGAAGCATGAGAGAGCAGGAGGTGCCAGATGCCCCAGAGGCTGTGGAATTTCACCAGATCTCAAAGGGGCAAGAGACCTCAGCTGACATCTGAGTTATAGGTCCTGTCCTCCGAAGCATGGAAAATGCAAGCGAGGAAGAAGCAGGATGTTAATGCTGCCAGCATCCCTATTTGTCTGAAACCTCATAAAAGGTCAACTACCATAATGGCAAACGGCTATGGTGGGGGGCAACGACAAATGTCTTAAAGCAGCTGATTGACTTGAGCTCACGACACATACAGTGAATACTGGGGGAGTCAGACATGAAAAATAGTGACCACCTAGGCAGTGTCACTATAGAGGTATGTCCAACCTAATAAGTAGCACATTATAACGTGGAGATTTGTGCCAAACTTTGTAGAGACTGAGCCATGTGAGGCTTAGCCTCAGCAATGCCCATTTTCTATTCTAAATAACTGGGCTGATACGACCAGCCCCCTCCACCAGCACTAACTGTAAGAAAAAGTTCATTAAAAAGCAATGAAACGAATAACTACAAAGACTGTTGTGATTAAAAGGTCCACTGAGCTCTCTTGTTGGTTGGCACTGGGACCCGCCAAGAAAGAGGCAGAATCCAGAGTAATGAGGATTTTTAAAACCCTTTGCAAATTGCCTCAGATCAAAATACTTTATTATCATAATCACTCCCATTGCCAATTTGGAAATGACGATCTGGAATGACAAAGTATTCTTTAAGTGTTTAAAAAACAAAAATCACAAGGAGGAGGTGCTTGGCAGATATCTGCATTCTCCTTAAAGCCATAAGTCATATTTAGACTTTGCCTTCCAGAATGTCTACGGGGTGTTCAGTTTTATCCTACTGCCAGAAGCTACATATCTTTCTTTCTTCCGTTTTTCTTCCTTCTTTGGCAGCATTCCTAGAGGACTGCTCATTCCCAAGTTCAGAGGCCCTTCTCGGTTGTTCACTCTCACATGTTCTCGAATGCAAAGATTTGCTGCAATGACCCTGTGACCTCCTGGACTTTCCCTTCCTCACAGAATGGCTGAAGCAGGCAAGAAGAAGACCAGCCATGGCTGCAGCTCCACCTTCTTCTTTCTCTGGGCTCCTCCAGGATGAGGGCCTGGTCTGATCCACTGCTACACCCTCTGAACCCTGCCCTGAGGGCTAGACTCAGTGAACAAGTGTCTTCCTCTTCTTACATGTCCATCTGACCCTGTACTGTCCAGACTCTCCCTACCACCTACCAGACCACGTTTTTTGGTTCTCTGTTTTTCTTCCTCACAAGACACCATCTTGGATTGCCCCTCAGCAGTAGGCTGCCATCATGGACCAAGACCAATTTAGTCCTAGCCTAGTCGTGACTCTGATCCTAACCTTTAGTCCACCTGGTCACTTTCTGGTAAGAAGCCAATGGCTTCTAAGCCTAGCACTGAAAACAGTGTGTAGACTGTAGTCTGTGGCAGTCATTATCTCTTTCTTGAGAAGCACACTGTCTGCCAAGAGATAAGAAACACAGGTGTGCAGATGACATTGGTGTGTACACAAAAAAGGAAAGGTGTCAATTAGTCACTGATATGAAATTGTGTCAAGTGTCTGTGTTTCTTCAGAAGGAGCAGAAATATCTGGTTAGAATAAGAGGAAGGAATCCACCACCTCTTATGGAAATGACTGTTCCTGGCATCCCTGGACCAGAAATAAAAAGGCAAGAGTTATCAAGGATACTGAGTTGTTAGAGGCCAGGAAAAAATGAAGTTTAGGTCCCAAGTCCTGCCTCTCTACATAACTTCCTTCCTGCTCTCTGTTCCATGAGAATCTCAGCCCACTTGTTAGGAAACAGTTGTCCAGACAGTTGATGTGACCCACCTATCACTCACTGGTCCTCTGCCCTCCTGATCAGTTGGTGCTGAACAAAGGGAGGTGATCCTAGCTAGAACAATGATCCTCCCTCCCCTTTCCACCCTGCCACATACACACACCTTCAGCAGTCAGTCATCTGAAAACAAAGGGTGTTATAGTAAAATACACTATGCTAACAAATCAAAATCACTGTAAATCATAACATTATAGGTAACAATAATTAGAGTCATCATGCTGTACAGTAGTTTTATTTAAGCCACTTTCAAAGGCAAGAATATCTGCGAATCTTCAAAAATAATTTCTCCTCCACTCACTCCCCTCCAGCCACATTATCCTCCTTGCAGTTTCTCAAATTCTCCAGATATTCTCAGACCTCAGAACAATTGAACATCTCTACCTAGATAGAGCTAGCTTGTGCAAGTCATGTGTTGGATATTCTCTGTTCTCTCTTCCTCCAATCTACTCTCCACTGCCCACCACTCAACCTCCAGAGCCTGACGTGTATAGACAACATTACTCATATTCCCTTGCCTTCTGATTTCTGGTTGGGTTGACTAAAGGAAAGCATTGGCAAGAATTAAAAAGTTAAAGAGAAAGAAGGTTGGGATATTTCTTCCCTCAGTTCTCTCCCTGTTAGACACAATTTGCCAATGGCTATGACATCCCATTGGTGGCTAGAGCTCATGTAAGAAGGGAGAGAACAGGCTGAGGACCAAAAATAAGAAATTCTGGTAATCTTCTTTCTCAGAGATACCTAGAGATGAATACAAAGATAGGTAGCTGTCCCCAAGTTTTTAGCCAGAATCTTCTATTGAAGAGTCTCTTTAAGAACCCTCTCCAGTCCTGTAAACATAAAAGATTACAAACTAAAATTCAGATTGGATACAAAAATTAGGAAGGAACTTTGAAAGAAGTAGCAAATTCAGTGACCCTTCTCTTCTTTCTCTTTGTCTGGAGTTCAACATTGCGCTCATCAGAGACCCAAAGTGGGATACCAAATACCCAAGTATTTACTCATTCATTCCTTCTTGTATTTGGCTAACATTTACTGAATGTCTTTCATGTGCCAAACACCATGATAGGCATTAACAATACATTGGTTAATAAAATAGCATACAAAAAAAATAGCATACACCCTGCCTTCCCAGAGCTTCCAAATTTGTTGGGAATCGCAGACATTTTTATCTTTTTGAAATATAAAATGATAAATTGTGGAAAATGACATGATAGTAAAAAATGGCATGATAGTAAATACTTACTGGTTTTGTCTGACTGGCATCCATTTTCCTTTTTTTTAATTAATTAATTTATTTGTGAGAGACAGAGAGAGTGAGCACACGCAGAGGGAGAGAGAATCTCAAGCAGACCATACTGAGTGTGGAGCCCAAGGAGGTCCTGTCCTCAATCTCACAGCCATGAGATCATGACCTGAGCCAAAACCAAGAGTCAAATGCTTAGCCAACTATACCACCCAAGAACCCCTCCATTTTTCTCTTTTGATAACTGTATGTACCTCCTCCCCTATGCATAGTATCTGTCATTTGGGGAGCTCCCATCCTAACATTCTAGGAGTAGGGTGGGAACCTGGACTTGGTCAATGAGGATATCATTTGGCTTCACTGATTTGTTCTAGTCAAGGAATATGTTACCCAAGCAAGGCTCTTCAGAGGCCAGGGTATCAGGTGTGACTACTATAATCTTGGAAATGGTGATTCTCTTTCCAGTAGGACTGCTGAGCTGGTGGGATGTAAATGTGAAGTAACCATGACACCAGCCAGTGGGGAGAACTTTCAGGGAATGAATCAATGTGAAACAAAGCAGAGCTAGAGTTAGAGAAGACAGATTCCAATGGTTAGATTTAGTATCCTAAATCCAATAATCCCTGAACTACTTGGTTATGTGAGTCAGTTCCCTTTACTGAGTAGTTTAGGTTGAGTTGTGTTCTGCCACTGTGACAAATACTGTTCAGAGGGCAGTGTTCAGGGAGCTAGGAAAAGAGAATCGGGAGGGGACTACATTATCTTAGGTAGTAGCAAGGGAAGGTCCCTGGTGACTTAAGAGTTTGGAGAAAGGTAGAAGAAGGCCCCTAACACTGATCATGTACCACATAAAAGTTTTATTATGTCTAAAAGTAGTTATAGTTACGATAAAATTAATTTTTGTTTCATCTTCTAATTCAAGATCTATCCCTATACCTGCAGATCTGCTATAACTTGGCTTAATCATTCCTTCTCTACTGTCATGTTTTCAAGTCACCAAAAAGGAGTAACTGACCTAACACTCTCCCTGAGTCATAAAGTTTGTCTGAGTGAGCAGCAAAATGAATATGAAGCTGTCCTCATGCCTGAGTGCTTACTTCTAACTTAAGAATTCTCCAAGGAGCTGGCACTCAACAAGTGGGTATTTTTTTTAAAAAACCTCAGGGAAGGACAAATAAAAGTGAGAATGCTTGGCCTCACCCATACATAGCCGTTGGCAAATAGAGCACAACACTTCACCACTTAGGCAGCTTTTTAAAGCTGCTGACATCTGGATAGGAGTTATTATGAAAGACAAGAAGCATATGGATGTTTGATTTGTATCTACCCCAGGTTTCTTTTGTATCAAAGATAGATGGGTAGATATCTCTTGTGTGTACATAGCATCTTCACAGACACACATACATACCCACAATCACAATCACAAAATGACATTTTTACTTCTTAGACTTGAGGTTGTGTGCTTGGAAGCAAGTAAACCCTAGTTTCAAATTTCTTCCCTAGGAACTCTTTGTCATGACTAAGAAAGCAACCAAAATCAACATAAAGTCAAAAAACCAGCTCAGAGGCCAGCTCAGGGAGGGGGACATTGCTTTGGATGGTTTAGCACCTGCACACGAAAGGCAGATATCCTTTCTCTGCTTGATAATCTAGAAGGTGGTATCTGAGCAGTGCTGGGGTCTTTCCAGCTCAAGGATATACATTCTACTCAGAGACATGGCCTCCTTTTTCTTCTCATTAAGAAAGCCAAGAAGTTGAATTCAGTCACAGGCCAAGGTGCCAAGGTGCTTCTTGGCTTAAGAAAGCCAAGAAGTTGAATTCAGTCACAGGCCCAGGTTCAACATCAATTGGTAATAAATATATCACACAGCCCCAGGGATCTTTCCCAAGGTGACACTAGGATTCCTACATGGCTCTCCTCCCTGACAGGCACCAGTGTTCTCAGAGCATATCAGAGACACCTGACAGTGAACAGTTAGATTGATCTCTGGGAGAGCAAACAAAGGGCAGCTGTTAGCCAAAAATTCCTCTCTTCTAGCCAATCAGTTGTCAATTATAGTACATTGATCTGCACATTTCCAATGCAGGATTACTCACCCCAGAGAAATGCAGATACCTCATTGACACAGTGACTATAGGAATCTAACAATGTCAAAGGCCCACCCCCACCTGAGTCTATTGCCAAATGCTTTACTTACAGCAACTCCAAAGGCATCTGCTTTTACTTCCCTCACTCAGGCTTCTGATAAGACAGACCTGGAACCATATGCCATTCTAGCACTTACTTACTGAGACTGTGGGCAAGTTAGCTAATGTAACTGAGCTTCAGAGTCTTCCTGTGTAGAATGGAGCTGGAAGTACCTGCCTCACAGTTACGTGGGTTAAATGATGAATGCAGGTGTCTAACAGAAATTGCTATATAGTAAAATTTCAATAAATGTTAGCCTCCCACTTTTACCTCCTTCACCACTATAGAAACTGACAGTTTACCCCAATCTGAGATAGTCACAACCATGTAACTTGTCTATATGTCTACCACTAAGATCTTATGGGAGGGATCCCTGGGTGGCGCAGCGGTTTGGCGCCTGCCTTTGGCCCAGGGCGCGATCCTGGAGACCCAGGATCGAATCCCACATCGGGCTCCCGGTGCATGGAGCCTGCTTCTCCCTCTGCCTGTGTCTCTGCCTCTCTCTCTCTCACTGTGTGCCTATCATAAATAAATAAAAATTAAAAAAAAAAAGATCTTGTGGGAGTGGCCGGGGGGGTGGGGTGGGTGTATCTTGTTGTTTCACATTTTTGGCAAATAGTGCCCCCAAAAGCCTTTGAAATAACAAAAGAAATTAGTTGAGATGACCAGTAACAATATCAGAAGTTCCAGCCGACTTTCAAACAGCCTGACAGAATGGCTGATGAAGAGGACCACTCTGACACCAACAAAGAATGACCAGAGAATACACCATCGGTGTTCACAAGTGCATCCACAGAACAGGCTTCAAGAAGCATGCCCTTGGGCACCCGAAGGGACCCAGGAATATGCCATGAAAGAGAGAGAGGCTCCAGATGTGTGCATTGATACAAAGCTTAACAAAGCTGTCTGGGCCAGGGAGTAAGAAATGTCCCATACCAAATCCCTGTGCAGTTGTCCAGAAAACGTAATCAGGATAAAGATTCACCAAACAATCTTTACACATTGGTTACCTATGTTTGTACTAGTCACCAATTTCAAAAGTCTACAGAAACTTAATGTGAATAATGAGAACCTCATTGTTAAATAAAGTTATGAAACTGCCAGAGGGGAAGAGGCTGGGACATGGGCAAAATGGGCAAAGATGAGTGGGATGTCTAGGCTTCCAGGTATGGAATAAATAAGTCACAAGTATAAAAGTCACAGGGAATCCAGTCAATGATATTTGTGATAGCATTATACTGCAACAGATAGCTACATTTGCAGTGAATATAGCTCATCCATGTGGTTTGGAGAAAGGAGGTATGTCTTTTTGGTAGAAATCTGGAAAGAGCTTCATTCTGGAAAGAATGAAGTAAAAGAACATATTAACCTAGGGGAAACATGATCTTTTCCTATTTCCTTATCAGAACTGCCCCTTAACTGTACCAGGTAAGTAAGGATGAAACCCACACTTCTGCACTAATCAAAGGTTTTTGTGGTCTGTTTGAATACCCTTTGTTTCTTCTAAGTCAAACTGACCCTCCCAACCCTACCCTCACAAGGCAGGGCAGGTTCCCCAACTCTCACAAAAAGCCAGATAAACCAAACCTTAACATCTGTCTGATGACCTCCCCTGCTTGTTTGTACATCACTCAAGAGCCCTTGGATGGAAGGGATTTTGCTATCCTATTCATTAGTTCTCTTCAGCTATTGGGCACAGGCTCTGCTCTTCCCACATGGCCCCATGGAGGGCATGTGACAGCACCCCTGATGCTCTGAAACAAATGAGAGCTTCCAAGGCAGCAAAGCATCCTACCTCCTCTTTCATTTCCAGGGCAGCTGTCATGACCCTGCTCATCTTCTCCAGAGGTGACGAGCTGTCTGGTGCAGTCCATCATCCCACTGCTCCAGAATGTAAATCACAGGAGGTCTCCTGCCTGAGAAAAACAATTAACACGAAATACCAGGATTACCGTCTGCCACATTCGCAAATCCCTCCAGCTCACATTTGTTTCTCCCAACAATTTATGCCTTCACGGTGTCAAGCTGTTCAAATACCCTGTGTTTTCCCTAAACGGACTGACTCGTGGCTCTTGGCACTGTTTGTACCATTTGCTGTAAAAGCCAGAGCTATAGGCAGCAATGCCCCAATCAGAGGTGCTCATTGCTTAGAGAGGATCAGTGTGTTTATCTTTCCTTGTCCCACCAAAGTGAAGGCATACATCCTCTTTCCAGTGAAAGGAAAACATGAGTTACCAAATTTTTCTTTTTTACCTCATGGTTTGCATGTACCTCCCTTCCGAGCTACTCAACATGACCAATTCTCCATGGTCCAAGTCATGAAGATAAGAAACCATCATCACAAGGGGTGTGTAGCAATAACCCAGTGGTTCTCAGTCAGGGATGATTTTGACTCCCCAGGGAGCATTTGGCAATGTCTGGAGAAGCCTTTGACTGTTACAAGCTTGGAAGTAGGCGTTCTATTGGCATCTCGTGGGTAGGGGCCAGAGATGCTGCTAAACATCCTGCAATGCACAGGACACTTCTCTCCACCTACAACAAAGACTTGTCTTCCACCACATGTCCTTAGTGTTGGGATGGAGAAACACTGCAAATAACCCAATGTGGGTTGGCTTCTCTCACATTCTGCTTCATGTACCTGAGAGCCTTGCCTCAAAGCAAGATGGCATATAGAGAGGAATGAGAGAGCCGGGCCCAAGTTAGAGGGCTCACTACTTCCTGATCTCTCTTATACCTCCAAGAAGCAGTGATCTGAGAGCATGATTAGGCAGAAAGAACATTTTACCAAAAACAAACTCTGCACATTTGAGCATTTATCCCCTAGAGGCTCAGTTTCCTTTATCTGCACAATGTGACCATGAAGCTGCCCTGAGTGGCTCACAAGGTTGTTGCAGCACTCATGAGAAGGGGTGTATTAAAACATTCACTGGAGCCCCAAGCATTTTAAGTGGTAGTTAGGAGAATGCATGGTGGTGATAATGAGATGAAGGCAAGTATTGTCAGCAGCTGGCACAAGAACAAGCTCTCCTGTTGGAGAATTCTTACTTCTTCTCCCTCTTCCTCCTAGTCCTTTGAAACATATGTGTGCTAGCACGCGCGCGCACACACACACACATAATTGATGAGTATACTTGAAGCAGAAAAATCATAAAACTTTCAGAGGAGAACAGTGAAACTGCTCTGCAGAGGACCAAGGAACAAGATGTTGTTCCTTACCAGGCAGACTCAGCTGGACTAGATGGGGCAAAGAACTCCGTGGAGGGAGATGCCTACAGGGTATCTTAAGACAGTGATGCCAACTTTTCTATTTGAGTTTGTTAGGGTGATATAATGTAAATCCACCCACTAACCTGTCCTCAAATTCTCATGAATGCTTTGAGAAAGTGTGTGTGTGTGTGTGTGTGTGTGTGTGTGAGAGAGAGAGAGAGAGAGAGAGAGACAGAGACAGAGACAGAGAGAGAATCAAGTGATGAGAGAATCAACACAATGTAAAGGCAGGATACATGGTTATAGGAAAAGCCATAAGCATGTAAGTCATTCCCTACACACACACACACACACACACACAGAGAGACAGAGAAGAGAGAGAGAGAGACATAGAAATCTTGACAAAAGTCATAGGAATTTGAGGAAGACATTGAATTAATGACAGTAGGGGCAGAAAAGCACCCTGCTCAACTCTAGGTGTGTTGCTGGCATTAGAGTAGGATTTCTGTGCATTTTTTAAGCTATCGTGCTTTCCTAGCTAGGCCATGGCACACACATCTCTGGTTTGCCAACTCCCTACCACCAGGTGCTGTGGATGGGTCACGACAGAGATGCCAATTACAAAATCTTTCAAAGTATATTTAACCCAAAGCACCACATGGCTTTTGTCAGTTCAGAGAGCCTCTCCCTCCCTGAAGAAGAAATGAAGAATTCTTGCAACTGAAGTTTGCTTCCTCTCCCCAGCTAGCCTTGGATGAACTTGATTACATTCTTGGTTTTGTGTAAGGAGCCATTGTCAGTGTTAATTGGATGGCAGCCAAGATGGCCTTTGTGAAAAAAAAAAAAGTTTTTAAAAGATCAACATTCATTAGTTTGGTTCTACATTAAGTGAAGCACATGTGGGGAAGGGAATAGTTAGTGAAGTTAATTGCGGCTTCTCAGAAAACCAAGGGGAATCCACTGAAATGTCCTGACATTCATGCGGAGCAATATGTTCAGTGCTCCCGCAACTAATTGCAATTAGCAAGTGAGAGAACATACGTAGAGTCTCTATGTATAATTAATCCCACGCCTTTATCACAGTAGACACAGGCTGCTGAGTGACAGGAGACACCTGCCTTGTGCTGTGCGTCTGCACTCCTGTGTCGATTCCTGCTGTGCTTCTTTCCTTCCTCGCACCTGTCTTGTGCCTCTTGCATATTCAAGTCCTGCCTTCGTGGGGCAGAGTTTCTCAATTATGTCCTCGCTAAAATACATATCTATAATCTTCCTGGCATAAAGGAGGTGCTCAGTTTCCATTTGATTAGCGAACGAGTAATAAATGGTAAGTTGGAAGGGTTTTCTTCCATTTGTATAGATTACAGCAGCCATTGACCATTTGAGAGCCACCCAAAGGTGGACTTTGAGGATACAAAATGCAGACAAGGAGATTTCAACTGAATGGGACCAGGATGAGGTGCTTGTCTAGGGGTGGTAGCTCCCAGGTTGCTTGTGTTAAATGAACAAGATGTCCCGGAAGAGAGTCTCCTCCTTCTTTTTCTGGTGCCATCTACTCCAGCATGACTTGGAATGGTCAGACACTGGCTTTCATTGTTGCCCCCAAATTATATCTCTAACACTCCCCACCGTTAAGGGAAACATGAAAACACTCATATGTCAAATATAAATACTTGCTGTTTCGTCGATTTTGCAAATCTTAGACTAGCAAAGAAGGTAATGCCCTGGAAAAAGGTTAGATCTTGACCCTTCAATACCTGAAGATTTGAAAAGTTATTTTAAATTGGGGGTATAGTGTGGGAGATATCAGAAAGGGACACAGAACATAAAGACTCCTAACTCTGGGAAACGAACTAGGGGTGGTGGAAGGGGAGGAGGGCGGGGGGTGGGGGTGAATGGGTGACGGGCACGGAGGGGGACACTTGACGGGATGAGCACTGGGTGTTATTCTGTATGTTGGTAAATTGAACACCAATAAAAATTAATTTATAAAAAAAATAAATAAAATATAGAAGGATACTATTTTCACAAAATTACTGCAAGGAAAATAACGTTAAAATATGTATATAAATTTTCAGTCTTTAAAAAAAAAAAGTCTCAACAAGACAAATACATTTCCTCCAAAAAAAAAAATAAAATAAATTGGGGGTATATAAAATCTTAGATATAGAAGAGGTAAATTTGGACCCAGAATTTTTCTGACTCTAATTTCTTCAGGAATCTATGTGACCAACAAAATCATCTAAGTTTCTGCCAGTGGAGTGACACTTTCATTATTCTGAGCTCCTTTAGAACCTCTAAAAAGCCATGACTACTTAATTTGTTACAACAGAAACTATAATAAACAGATCCCCAAATTCATTGGCTGAAAGTACTTAGTTCACTTTCCCATTTGTCAATCCAGGGCAGGTAGCCAGTCATACTCCATGCAGTCATCTGGGGAAGCAGACAAGCAGGGAGCTTCTGTTATCCTCAACAATGCCTTCCAAGGTTGTTTGGCATTGCCTTTCCAGAAAGAGAGGAAGAAAGAGTGGAAATTCATAGTGAAGGATTTCCTTTTAAACAAGGGACACAGAAGTCACAGCCATCATTTTTGCTCAAATTCCAGTGGGAAGAAGTCAGTGTCACCAAGTTGCAAGGGAGACTGAGACATGCCATCTCTCTCCAAGGATATATACTTCCCTATGTCCAGGAAGAAGGGTCTAAAAAAAAAAAAAGAGGGCAGGTCTTAAGATATTTCATAAAAGTAGCTTTATCTCCATCATTTCTGTTACATAGAGACACATATCACATGGTTCATAGTTAGCATTATACCACTCTACTATGATCTCTGAGGCAAAGATGGACATAGTGCCTGGAACACAGAAAGTCCTGAGGAAATATTGGGCCATGAACAATCGAATGAATTAATGAATTGATGAAATACCACTCATATCCCTCGAGTCTTGTTTGGAGGACATAGTTCTAAACATTTCTATGATACCTTTTCCTTTACTATGGTTCAGTTGCTTCTGAATAAATGAGGCCCTGAATCTAATAATCTGGCAATCCTTAAAGATTCACTCACTCTGGAGGTTTCTGGACTCTGACCACTCTCCGTTCTACTGGTCCAGACACCCTGGTATCACTAAACTTCACTCCCTTCTTGGCTCTATTGACACTTGACTTTGCCTAGAAAATCCTAAGATAATAGAACTCCTGGGAACACTTTAATCATTAGCATCAAAAAAAATCAATACAAAACACAAAAACACATCAAACACAAGAGGAAAAAGAGAAAAGGACATTTATTGGGCACCTGTTGCATTAAGAATATGATAAACATCAAGATAAATGCTGAGTACCCAGAACATTCACACTGTCCTGAGAAGATAGCTATTATTGTCTCCAACTTGCAGGTGGGAAATTTATCAGAAAGCCTGATAAATTTCCCAAGGTCACTAATTACACCCAGCAGAAGGCAGACCCAGAACTATCCAAATAAACAAACCAGCTCAGTTCCCACGGAACAAAACCACTCTCTGAAAGGCCAGCAAACCCAGAACTCATATCTTAGTTGATGTGCATAACAGTGACTTGTCACCTTTTTTTTTAAGGCTAAAGACAAAAAATTATCTTGCAAAAATGGCCCAAGAAGAGTATAATAAGAGACCTTCACTTCAAATTCATAGAGGAGATTTTATGGAAAGGATGGAGATATCACATAAACCCTCCTCACAGTCATCAGACGTTTTAGACCAGGGGACTTTGGGAACACATCACAGTGCAGAGCACAAGCAAGACAAGATGTTCTTTAGTAATCAACCCAAGAGTGACAGGTGGCAGCTTCCCAGCTGGGGCGGGGGGAGTGGACACCCTTCAGGAAGCAGGCAGTCTGAATATTTAAAAAGAAAGCCAACCAGACTAACAAATCTTGTTCTGTTCTTACTTAGGAAACTATTGTCTTTTCAGAAATTCCCGTGGCACAGGATAGCTGCTAAGAATGAGAAGACAAGAAACAAAATCGCATCTGCCTGGGTAATTAGAAATAACTCCTAATGCCAAAATTTGCTTATTATCCTCAAATGCAGGTTTAATGGTGCTGAAAATAAGGAAGAGGGAAACAACATGTGGAGCCAATTCTACTGGTTACGGGACTTAGGGCAAATGAACCAATGCCCCACTAGTCTATGAAGGAGTCCTTTGCCTTCTAAGGCTGGATTCGAGATGATAAATATCTGACACATGTGCTTCACTCCTACACTCTTGAACATAATTTATGAATCTTAACCACTTTAGAATCCTTTCAACATATTAATCCCTCAATCACTAACAATCAATCTGCAATGACCAAAAAAACTAATTGTCACCTTTTGCCTGTATTAACTTCTCTTTATTAAAGGGAGCCAGAACAGCCCTAAAGAACAGAGGAGCCTGAGAAAGTACAAGGGAAAGGAAGAACCATCCTCATTGGTCAAGAGATGCTGGGCAATTGCCATAATTTCAAGCCCCTAAGCAAAATCCAAAAAGACAGCCACAGGGTTCTCCCCCAAGGCTGTCCAGAAGATAAATGATATCAAGAGTATGTCCTCGGGGATCCCTGGGTGGCTCAGCGGTTTGGCGCCACCTTCGGCCCACGGTGTGGTCCTGGAGACCCGGGATGGAGTCCCGCATCCGGGTCCCTGCATGGATCCTGCTTCTCCCTCTGCCTGTGTCTCTGCCTCTCTCTCTCTCTCTCTCTCTCTCTCTCTCTCTCTCTCTCTCTCTCTCCCCCTCTCTCTATCGTAAATAAATAAATAAAATCTTTAAAAAAAAAAAGAGTATGTCCTAAACCACTTGAAATTTTGAGAATAAAGCAGAGAGAATTATCATAATGTCTATATTCTCCTAAAACAGTTTCTAAATCACCCAAGTTAGACTGATGACAAGCTTAGTCCCTTTCTTGACCAAAAGACTCTCCCTTGGCCCAACATTTTTCTCTTAACCACATTAATCTCATTTACAAAGTTCTGATTTTTAAATGGCGGCTGAGTCACATTTTGCTTAGATCCTTCTAACCAATTCATCTGTCAGGAAGCCAACACATTTTAGAGAGGCCATGCACCACAGCACTGGAAAAAATATATATTAAAACTTAACAGTAATGTCCCCTATAACTAATGACCAAATTTGTGCTAATCCCCAACTGTCTAACTTTGTACTTGAAGTGTGATCCTTAAATTAGCATCATTAGCGTCACTGAGTGCTTGTTAGAAATGCAGAATCTCAGGTCTACCAGAAGCCAGCTGAATTAGAATCTGCATTTTACAAGATCCTCAAGGGATTCTGATGCACATTAAGTCTGAGAAGCACCCAACTAGAACAGAGACCATCTTGTGTCAAATATCTAATTGTTCTGTCTCAAAAGCTTACTCACTCTTATGCAGCACACTGTGCTAACTGGTTTGTTACCCAGTCACAGAGACTAAATGTGCAAATTTGAAAGAAAATCTACAACAGGCAATCGGTATTAGTAACAAGAGAAAAAGAACAAGAGGATGAAAAGAAAAAGCAATGAACACACAAAGAGACATACACACACACACAACTTCATTATCAGACAGTACTATAATTTATGAGCATCCTAATTTTGATGAAGCACCCTACACAACATCATCAGGACAAATATGGATAAGCTCTTTCTGATTAAATCAAGATTATCTATGGTCAGCCTCATCTTTAAAAAGCTTAGAAAGTAACTCTCAAAATCAAAATGAATGTCATTAACAAAATTGCAAAACATTTGAAACATGCTAAATGTGTGCTAAATGAATTTTCTAGAATTCTAAAGTTGGCCAATTTATTTAGGGATAACTGGGACTTTACTACACACACACACACACACACACACACAAATGAGTAAGTGACATTTTTATTTTAATGACCTAAAAAGTTTAATATGATCTAAGTAGAAATAAGGAAGAAAAATGGGGAGAGGAAAAGCAATAGAGAAGTTTCTTTTAAGACTGTAATAAAAAAAAAGACAATAATCAGCTTTTGTTACTACATGCTGATCTAAATTTATGAAAGAATATGATAATCATATTTCTTAAATAGCTCCACACTACAGAACCTTGTTGGATATTTCTCTATGTTCTACGGCCCCTTCTCAGTTGAAGATTAGGAAGAGTCATATGCTCAACAGTCATCAGTTACTGTAGATCCACAGGTCCTTAGAAAGAGTTTCAAGGCGTCAGTTCTATGTGACTTTGGTGCAAGCTCTACAAGGCCCATGCCAAAATCTCAGGGACTATGCACGTGCATAGTCCTACACACAGCCTTTGCCATCTTCATCTCCTGGAATTGTTAGCCATGCTTTGAGAGTGGGCTTTTGCAACCAGGGAACCAGCTTGATTTCCCATTTCTGTGCTATTCTCTGGAGACACAAAGGCAAAGGAGACATGCCATGGCTTCCAGACATAAGCGAGACCTATAACAGAGCTATGTTTAAAGTAGTCTGGGAACTCTGAAGAGGCATATAATTTATCCTTCCTGGGGTGTGGGAAAGAGATAGGCCAGGGATTACATGACTCTGCTATCTTTTTTTTAAATTGTAATCAACATACAATATCCTATTAGTTTCAGGTATACGTTATAGTGGTTCAACATTTTTATACATTATGAAGTAATTCTCATAAGTCTAGCTACCATCTGTCACCATACAAAATGATTACAATGTAATTGAATATATTCCCAGTGTGGTCCATTCCAACCCAATGATTTATTTATTTCATAACTGAGGGTTTGTACCTTTTAATACTCTTCATCTATTTTTAAATCAAACATTAATAGTACCTTTTACACTTTGGTGTGAAAGAGTAATTCAGTCAATATATGCTCTCAAAAGCTTCTCTTCAAGTAAGTACTTTTTTGTTCTCCTCTTAAGAAAAAAAAATGAAAACAAAGGTAATAAGAAACAGAAACTTAATTTTCAATTAAACCAAAAGATGTCTGTAAGTCCCAACAACAGGATATGAAGGATATCCTGGTGAAGGATATATCAGCCAGAGTACAACAGAAATCAGATAGGTCACACAAATAGGGCTACTGAGGTTTTTTAAGGAGTAATTTACAAAGGTATCTATCAGGGTAAGGGAAGACATTGAACACAAAATCAACTCAAAATGCATCATATAGGAAACCTAAAACTATAGCAGAAAATCTACTAAAGAAAAGGTAAGAAAAAATCTTTGTGACCTTGAGGTAAACAGATTTCTTTTTTTTTAAGATTTTATTTATTTATTCATGATAGAGAGAGAGAGAAAGGCAGAGACACAGGCAGAGGGAGAAGCAGGCTCCATGCAGGGAGCCTGCCGTGGGACTCAATCCCGGCTCTTCAGGATCAGGCCCTGGGCTGAAGGCGGTGCTAAACCACTGAGCCACCTGAGCTGTCCCAAGTTAAGCAGATTTCTTAAAGTAGACATAAAATGCACAACAAATAGAAAAAAACTGACAAACAGAATATAATAAAAAATTTCTTCAAAATTCAGATTTTATAATCCACTCCCAGAGATTCTGATTTGGTGAGACACAGAAATCCTTATTTAGTGAAATCTGCAGGTAGTTCTCATGTAGATGGGCCCCAGAACATGCTTCCATTCCTTAGTCTTATGTTTCTCAAAGATAGATAAGCCCATCTGCCCCCTAATCAGAAGCTTCAACACAGAGCTGGTGTCGAGATGGGCAAGTTCATGAAACCCGGGAAGGTGGTGCTGGTCCTGGCCGGAGGCTACTCCGGACACAAAGTGGTCATCATGAAGAACATTGATGATGGCACCTCAGACCGTCCCTACAGCCATGCTCTGGTGGCCGGAATTGACCGCTATCCCCAAAAAGTGACAGCTGCCATGGGCAAGAATAAAATCACCAAGAGGTCAAAGATCAAGTCTTTTGTGAAAGTTTATAAGTACATTCACCTTATGCCCACAAGGTACTCTGTGGATATCCCCTTGGACAAAAGCGTCATCAACAAGGATATCTTCAGAGACCCTGCTCTTAAATGCAAGGCCCAACGAGAGGCCAAGATTAAGTTCGAGGAGAGGTATAAGACCGGCCAGAACAAGTGGTTCTTCCAGAAGCTGCGGTTTTAGATTTCTTTTGTTTCAGACATTAAAAATAAAAATTAAAAATTAAAAAAAGAAGCTTCAACACAATTTGCTTTGCATCTCTGAATCTTAGTTTTGCGATCTTCATAATAAAAATAACAAAACCTAACTCAAAGAACTTGGGAAAGACTAAATAGAATAAATGAAAGAGCTTGGTATCGTGTCTGGCCCACAACAAATGCTCAGAGTACTATTTCCAGCCCATTCTTTTTTTTCCTAATTGGCTAGGCATACCATATGCTATATCTTATGTCATTCTAACATTTTTGTAAGCCTTGTGTGATTGTATTTTTAATCCATAGGTTTATGATCTATGTCCCTGAGTTGCCACCCCCTTAAAGGCACAAATATGATTTATGTGTGTCCTCCGTATAGAATGCATATTATGGTCACTTAACTCATTGATTATGAAAATACTAGTAAAAATTGCCCATCTATCTGCCCCAGCAGCCTGCCTAAAATCCCTCCATTACCAATTAGTTTCTTGGGTTAAGCCAGATTTCAGTGCAAATGGGAAAATACCCAAGGGTGGGAAGGAGGTCATTCACAATCTTTTCTCTTAATGAAGGGATCTTTGATCCTTCGTTGTGGAGTTCTCCCTCAAGAAGCTAGAGGTCCAGATCAGGCAAGTCTTGAGGAGGCAGGAGGGAACAAGAGATGAAATGCTAGATTTAAAAAGCGGAAGAGGCGATCCCTGGGTGGTTCAGCGGTTTCGCGCCTGCCTTTGGCCCAGGGCGCGATCCTGGAGTTCCGGGCTCGAGTCCCGCGTCGGACTCCCGGAATGGAGCCTGCTTCTTCCTCTGCCTGTGTCTCTGCCTCTGTGTGTGTGTGTGTGTGTGTGTGTGTGTCTATCATAAAGAAATAAAAATAAATCTTTTAAAAAATAAAAATATAAAAAGTGGAAGAGGTCAAGGCCTGGGCCCAGTGAAGGGAAGGGAAGGTTAGAGGTCAAGACCTGGGCCCAGTGAAGGGAAGGTTAAGTTGTAAGGGGGGTTGGGTAGCTGAGAGTCAACTTGAGAGAGAGAGTAACGCAATCTCTGTGGCCAGCCCAGGACAACACAGAGTCCTGAGAAGAGATGGGGGTAATGGGTGAGTGGTGGGTGTAGTAGGAAGGGGAGGGGAGAGGCTCTAGGAAACCCACTATCCTGCAGAGACACTCTTCCATTTGCCCATTTCCCTAACAGCCACTCAGGTGGCTCCGGCTCCTCACAGACTCTGAGTGGCAGCTCCATATAGGTATTCCATGGTGCCTCCTCCTGCCCAAGGCAAAATGGCAAAAAAAAAAAAAAAAAAAAAAAGGTATCTGCATAGAAATTTGGAAGTTTCCATCCTAGCATCACATGAGAGGAGTTATTCATTGGGACATCTAGTTCCCTCTGTGGTCAGTGCTCACATCAGCATGAGCCTTTCTTCATGTTCTCTGAGCTCAGAAACCAGCATGTGGAAAAATGCTCAGGCTGTGTTCTAGCTGAAGAAAAGTGAATTGTGGTATCTTCCAGAAAATTCAGCTAGGGCCTTGAGGCTGGTGGGTACCAGCTGGGTCATGTAAGTGGCATCCCCCCACCCCACAGCCTTGCCATATGCTCATCCTTTTCCTCACAGGCTCAGTGAAGGACATCATTGAGCAGAAAGGATGAGGTCATTGTTCAGGCTTTTGCAGGAACCAGATTTCTATAAAGAGGAAATGTAAATCCTTCTACATCTGAAAGTTAACCTTTCAAGAGGCTTCTTATAGTCGATGCCAGCCCCCAATTCCATGACTCTTTTGACCCCTGCCAATGGCTATAATTCTGTCCACATGAAGGCTGAAGGTCAGGGCAGTCATCACAGAGGAGATCCATGGGGTATTGCAGGAGAGTTCACTGCTGTCACACAACATAATCCAATTCTCTATCCTTTATTCTATTTGCATGTATAAGATATTTTTGCTTAATATTAACCGTGTGAAGGACACCTGCTTGCTACTAGGGGATGGAAAGTTAAATAAGCATAGTCCCTGCTCATATTCCAAGTACAGTTTTTTAGGGAAGCTAATAAATGTAATTTACTGACCAAGTGCTAGGCATCTTATTATACTATAATTTTAAATCTTTCGTACATATAAGTATACAAACATATATATTAATATATGTACTTATATATTTATTCAAATTGTTTACATATATGAACATATATATCATTTCTATATATGAATATATTATGTATTATATATATTATAAAAATAGATGCATCTATATATCTTCATATATAAAAACATATTTTTGTTTTGAAAAGGACAATGGCATTTTTTTCTAATAATATAAGTAATAAAGGAGTAGTGAAGGGTACTGGATTTAAAGTCAAGCCGCCTTTGGCCTTGGGCAAGTTACTTATCTGCTAAAAGAAAGAGGCAAGCAATTCCTAACAGGCAGAGAGAAGGAAATGAGAGTCAGCCCATCATCCAGAATTAAAACAGTTAACATTTTGCTAAATATAATTCCTGAATATTTTCTATACAATTCACTTCCCTATACATATTTATGTACTCTGCTTTTACAAAATGACATGTTCTACTCAACTGTTCATATCTGACTTTTCTCCCCAATGTGGAGTAGACATCTTTATGAGTCTGTGCACAGAGAACCCTACTGTCTTTTTAATGGCTTCCCAGTAGTTCAGTCTGCAAATTGTCTCGTTTCTTCTATTTCTTTTTCTAATAGAGTTGGCACATGTGGAAAAAAAACTACCAGATAACAGTTGTGACAATCCAAATTCTTTTCACACTTCTAATTTTAATGGGAGTCTTACCACCAAACGTGAAGCTAGCCATGGATCATAAATACATATTCAATGGTATAAGCTTTTCCATTTATTGATATTTTATTGAGATTTTTAAATCAGTAATGGATATTAATTTTTACCAAATGCTTGTTTGGCATGTATCAGGATGATCAGTTATACTTTTTTTGCTATTAATAACTTGAATTATATTGATTTCCTAATATAACATAATTAATGTCCTAAAACAAACCTTACTTACCTTAT
The DNA here is from genome assembly GCF_905146905.1 of Nyctereutes procyonoides. NCBI lineage: Eukaryota > Metazoa > Chordata > Mammalia > Carnivora > Canidae > Nyctereutes > Nyctereutes procyonoides. The sequence goes on along the minus strand of NW_026575133.1, from coordinate 15,058,765 downwards.
CATGGTGATTTTTCTCTTAATATACTGCTGGATTCTATTTACTATGGTGGTTACAGATGCCCAAATCCCAAATAAGATAGTATCTTTTTTGTATATACATATATATATATATATATACACACACACATATATACATATATACACACACATATACATATACACACACATATACAACTGATGTATATAATACAAGCACAAGGAGTACACACAAAAGGATTATATAAATATATTGCATATTCTTTTTGTGTGCTCCTTGCACTTATATTAGAGTTAATGCTATTTTTCATAAAAAATAATTGGAAATATTTTGTTCTATCTTTAGGCTTAAAAGGCTAGGTAGATGTGTCCCCTGAAGGTTCAGAGTATTTGCAAGGAAAATAATCCTTTGACAAATACCTCAATTTTCAACTCTAGATACTATTTTACTTTAGTTTTCTACCTCTCGTAGGGCATGTCTGGTCATTATGTCTTTTCCCATTTGGGGGTGAAATAGTCACAAAGCCCAGAGGCTCTGCAGCTGTTTGGAGAAGTCCATATATTTCCCTCTACTGATCACCTTTGTCAAGTAGTGTTTCTAGTTCTCTGTGAAAATGGCTTTTCCCACCTCTCCTACTATTTGCCAAAACCTCTGGCTTGAAGAATCATTCCCCCTACAATGTCAGACTAAAATCAGGTGGCTGTTGAAAAGCTGAATCAAAAAAAAGAAGTGTATGGTGAGGTGTGACCTTGAGCTATGACCTCTTTCTATTTACTCACAGTATAGGAAAAAGACTAGGCATTGCTTGCCTCCCCTGCATTCCCTGGCCTCCAGTAATCAATGCTTTTAATTCTAGAAATCTATTTCATCTTCTTGAATGCATACCTTAGGAGGACACATCTGTGACCTCCATCTTGCAAAGGAAACTGAAAGTGAGATTTCTTAGCCAAGCTGAGCTCACATGGGTAGTCAGTGGTGTAGATCTAGGACTTGAACCCACGGCTATCAGCCTCTACAGTCTATCATCAGCATATTTAGGGTCTAAGCTCCAGTGATTTTTAAAGTCCTACGTAGTCTGCCTCCCACAGAGTCGGGGACATAAGACACTGAGTGGCAGTTAAGTTTCTATAACTTGCAACCAAAACAAGCCCAACTAATAAAGCAGCTAATTTGTATTTGCCCAACTCTACGATTATAAATTCCTTTAATGCACTGTACTTTCTCAGTAGACCCTGCCTAGCACAAGGTTCCCACAAAAAAGCAACCCAGATGATCAGGTTCAAGTAACTCTGTCATCGTTAGATTGATTCTGGGCTCTAACTATAAATCATAGCAAAACTAACTTAAAATGGACAACATAATTAAAAATTAATAAAAATAATATGTATATGGACATAAATAGTAAGCTAAAAGGGCTGAATCTTAGCATTCTACACAGGTACTATATGGTTGATCCTGGCTAATTTGGCTATATTTTTGGTTTTTAATTTCCACAGCTGTAATCTTAATCACTGGGCTAACATAGTATAAAATGTATGTGAATCCTTGACAATTAAGAAGTGCTGGATGCAAAGGGCTCTGGTTCAATACAGTGATATAAGAAGACCCTGAATTCACCTCCTTCAAAGAACACGCCAAATTATACCTATTAATAGAACAACCCCTCCTGAAGAACTGAAGGCTGACTAAACAGCTACTGAACAACAAAGATAGAACAGCAGAACAGTAGAACAGCAAGAGAGATGGAACCTCCCTACTGTTATGGCACGTGATGTAATGAGCACTGAGTGTTATATACAACTGGTGAATCACTGAACTCTACCTCTGAAACTAACAATACACTATATGTTAATTAATTGAATGTAAATAAAATAAAAAAATTTTTAAAAGAGAGATGGAGACATAGAAACAAAGGGAACCCCCACCCCTGACACTGCCAATGACAGTGGGAGGGATAGTACTGAGGGACCTGGAACACCCTTTGTTCTTGGGCACAGAAAAAAAAGCTGCAGTTTAAAAGAGCAACTAGCATATAAAGGAGACAACACTCAACACTCCAAGTCTGCCAAGTGGCAGAGGAGCTACTGGAAAGTTCTCTAGGTCAGAGGAACTAGAGAATGACACAGTTTATGTTCCCAACCACACTTTAAAAATCTATACTGGAGCAGAGTCCAAACACTGTAACAGGTGGGTTCAGTTGTTACAAGAAGCTTGCGAACCTCAACAAGCCCAGGGCCCACTAACCATACCAGCTGCCCTGTACTGCTGGGGCACAGAAAACCTGTTGTGGTTTTGTGTATGTGTGTGTTTTAACTCTTACTGTTTTATTTTATTTTTTAAAAAATTTATCTGTTTATTTGAGAGGGAGAGCATACATGCAAGAGCGGGGGGGGAGGGGCAGAGAGAGAGAGGGAGAGAGAGAATTCTCAAATGGACTCCCCACTGAGTGTGGAGCCTAAAAGGGCTTAACCCCAGGGTGCTGAAATCATGACCCAAGCCAAAATCAGGAGTCAGGCACTTAACTAAGCCACACAAGAGCCCTATATTTACTTTTTAAAATTTGTTTTGTTTTGTTTCTCTTTTTTTCGTTTTGTTCTTTTCTTTCTTGTTCTCTTTTTTCTTTTCTTCTTTTTTCTTCTCTTTTTTCCTTTTTTCTTTTGTTATTTTCTTTTTTCATTATTATTATTAGCAGTAGTAGTAGTAGTAGTAATTGTTATTATTCTCTTTGAAAAAAGCCATGGTTTAAAAGAGTAGCAGGCATATACAGCCACATCTCCAGCCAGCCAGCCAGCAAAAGTCAGCAAGCACACACAGTCTGCATAAGGGTCACCATACATAAGACCACTCCTTCAACTTTAGGAGAAGTAGCCATTTCACCTAATCCACAGAATGAATCAAACATAGAAAATCAAGCAAGTCAAATTAATATGGACTGCTATTTGCTTAGGATATTATGCATGAACCTCATGGTAACCACAAACTCATGATATATATACAAAAATAAAGATAAATAAATCAAGAGAAGAAGAAAAAAAGGAAAAAAGAACTATAATAACAGACAGAAAACAAAATTTCAAAATGGCAGTAAGTACATACCTATCAATAATTACTTTAAATGTAAATGGCCTAAATGCTCCAATCAAAAAATGTAGAGTGAGGTGGGATGAATTAGAAAAACAAGACCCATGAATACACTGCCTACAAGATACTCACTTCAGACCTAAAGACTCAGATAGACTGAAAGTGAAGGGATGGAAAACCATTCACCATACAAATGGAAGAGAAAAAAGAAAAAGCTAGAGTAGTAATACATATATCAGACAAAATAGACTTTAAAACAAAGACTGTAATAAGAGACAAACCACTACATTATGATAAAGGGATCAATCCATCAAGTGGATACAAAAATTGTAAATATCTATGCACTCAACACCTAATTGAAACACCTAAATACATAAAGCAAATATCAATAGACATAAAGAGAGAACTGGATTGTAATACAATAATAATAGGGAACTTAATACTCCACTTACATCAATGGATGGATTATCCATACAGAAAATCAATAAGGAAACCACACTTTTGAATGACACATTGTATAAGATGGACTTAACAATATAAACAGAACATTCCATCCCAAAACAACAGAATACACATTTTTTTCAAGTACACATGGAACATTCTCCAGGATAGATCACATATTAGGCCATAAAACAAGCCTCAGTAAGTTTAAGAAGATTAAAATCATACCATGCACCTTTTCCAACTACACCAGTATGAAACTAGAAATAAATCACAAGAAAAAAAATGGAAAAAACAAACATGTGGAGACTGAACAACATGATACTAAACAATTAATAGGTCAGTGGAGCAATCAAAGAAGAAATAAAAAAAAAACATGAAGACAAATGAAAATGAAAACACAATGGTCCAAAATCTTTGGGACACAGCAAAAGCAGTTCTTAGAGGGCAGTATAAAGCAATATAGGCCTACCTCAAGAAATAAGAAAACTCTAATAATCAATCTAACCTTACTCCTATGGGAACTAGAAAAAGAACAAAGCCCAAGATGAGAAAAAGGAAGGATATAATAAAGATGGGAGTGGAAATAAATGACGTAAAAACTAAAAAAGAAAGAAGAAAGAAAGAAAGAAAGAAAGAAAGAAAGAAAGAAAGAAAGAAAGAAAGGAAAATCAATGAAACCAAAAGCTGATTCTTTGAAAAGATAAACAAAATTGATAAACCATTAGCCAGATTTATCATGAGAGAAGAAGAGAGAGAAAGGAACCAAATAAATAAAATTAGAGAGGAGATATACAATTGATACCACAGAAATACAAAGGAATATAAGAGAATGCTATGAAAAATTATATGCCAATAAAATAAACAACCTAGAAAAAATGAATAAATTCCTAGATACATAATAATCTTCCAAAACAGAACCAGGAAGAAATAGAAAATCTGAGTGGACTGATTACAAGAATAAAATTAAATTGGTAATCAAAAAACTACCCAAAAATAAAAGCCCAGGACCAGATGGATTCAGAAGGGAATTCTACTAGATATTTAAATAGGAGTTAATACCTATTCTCAAACTATTCCAAAAAAACAGAGGAAGGAAATCTTCCAAATACATTCTATGAAGTTAGCATTACCCTGACACCAAAAACAAAGACATCCAAAATAAAAAATAAAAAAATAAAAAATAAAGGCCAATATCCCTGATGAATGTAGATGTCAAATTTTTCAACAAAATATTAGCAAACTGCATACAGCAATACATTAAAAAGATCATTCACCACAATCAGATGGGATTTATTACTGAGGATGCAAGGATGGTTCAATATTTGCAAATCAATTAATGTCATACACCACAACAACAAAATGAAGGATAAAAATCATATGATTGTCCCAAAGCAGAGAAAGCATTTGACAAGATTCAACATCCATTCATGATAAAAACTGTCAACAAAATAGGATTAGAAGGAATGTACCTCAACATAATAGAATCCATGTATGCAAAACCCACAGCTAGCATTTCCTTAAAGGTGGTGAAACCAGTGAAAAACTGAAAGCTTTCCCTCTAAGGTCAAGAACATGACAAGGATGTCTACTCTCATCACTTTTATTCAACATAGTACCAGAAGTCCTAGCCATAGCAAGAAGACAAAAAAAAAAAAAAAAAAAGAAGAAGAAGAAGAAAAAGAAAAGAGGTATCAATATTGGTAAGGAAGAAATTAAACTGTCATTGTTGACAGACAACATGATACTACTATACACAGAAAATCCTAAAGATTCCACCAAAAAACTACTAGAAGTAATAAATGAGTTCAGTGAAGTGGCAGGATACAAATTAATGTCCATAAATTGGTAGCATTTCTATATATTAACAACAAAATCACAGAAGAGAAATTTTAAAAACAATACCATTTATAATTGCACCAAAAAGAATAAAATACCTCAGAATAAGTTTAACCAAAGAGATAAAAGACCTGTCCTCTGAAAACGATAAAATGCTGATGAAAGAAATTGAGGATGACACAAACAAATGGAAAGATATTCCCACGTTTGTGGTTTGGAAGAATTAATATAATCAAAATGCCCATATTGCCCAAAGCAATCTACAGTTTCAACGCAATCCCTATCAAAATACCAATAGCATTCCTTGCAAAACTAGAACAAATAATAGTAAAATTTATATGGAACCTCAGAAGATCCTGAATAGCCAAAGCAATCCTGAGAAAGAAGAACACAGCTGAAGGTATGACAATACCAAATTTCAAAACACACTACAAAGTTGTAGTAATCACAACAGTATTGCACTGTTGGTGGAAATGTGAACTGGTACAGGCACTCTGGAAAACTGTGTGGAGGTTCCTCAAAGAGTTAAAAGTAGAACTACCCTACCACCCAGCAATTGCACTGCTGGGGATTTACCCCAAAGATACAGATGCAGTGAAATGCCGGGACACCTGCACCCCGATGTTTATAGCAGCCATGTCCACAATAGCCAAACTGTGGAAGGAGCCTCGGTGTCCATCGAAAGATGAATGGATAAAGAAGATGTGGTCTATGTATACAATGGGGTATTACTCAGCCATTAGAAATGACAAATACCCACCATTTGCTTCAACGTGGATGGACCTGGAGGGTATTATGCTGAGTGAAGTAAGTCAATCGGAAAAGGACAAACAGTGTATGTTCTCATTCATTTGGAGAATATGAATAATAGTGAAAGGGAATATAAGGGAAGGCAGAAGAAATGTGTGGGAAATATCAAAAAGGGAGACAGAACATAAAGACTTCTAACTCTGGGAAACGAACAAAGGGTAATGGAAAGGGAGGTGGGCAGGGGGACGGGGTGACTGGGTGACGGGCACTGAGGGGGGCACTTGACGGGATGAGCACTGGGTGTTATGCTATATGTTGGCAAATTGAACTCCAATTTAAAAAAAAAGTATGTTACTGGCAGAAAAATAGACACATAGATCAATAAAACAAGATAGAGATTGTTGAAATAAACCTACATTTAAATAGTCAATTAATATATAACAAAGGGAGCAATTCCATACAATGGAGAAAAGATAGTCTATTCAACAAATGGTGCTGGCAAAACTGGACAACTATATGAAAAAGAATGAAATTGGACCACTTTCTTACACCATAAACAAAAATAAAGTCAAAATGGATTAAAGACCTAAAATGTGAGACCTGAAACCATGAAAATCCTAGACGAGAACACAGGTGGTAATTTCTCTGACAGCCATAGCAACATTTTTCTAGATATGCCTCCTAAGGCAAAGGAAAAAAAAAGCAAAATAAACTATCGTGACTACACCAAAATAAAAAGCTTTTTCACAGCAAAGGAAATCATCAACAAATGAAAAGACAACCTACTAAATGGGAAAAGATATTTGCAAATGATTGATCTAACAAGGGGCTAATATCTAAAATATATAAAGAACTCATACAATTTGGGCACCTGGGTGGCTCAGTCAGTTAAGCATCTGCCTTTGGCTCAGGTCAGGATCCCAGGGTTCTAGGATAGAGCCCCACATATGCTCTCTGGTCAGCAGGGAGTCTACTTCTCTCTCTCCATTTGCCTGCTGCTCCCCATGCCTGTGCTTCTCTCTGTCAAATAAGTAAATAAAATCTTAAAAAAAAATCGTACAACTCAACACCAAGAAAACAACACTCCAATTTTAAGATGGGCAAGATGCTGAACACTCATTTTTCCAAAGAAGACATACAGATGGCCAACACACACATGAAAAGATGCTCATCACTAATCAGGGAAATGCAAATCAAAACCACAATGAAGTATCATCTCACAACTGTTAGAATGGCTAAAATCAAGAAGACAAGAAACAACAAGTGTTGGCAAGGATGTGGAGAAAAAAGGAACCCTTGTGCCCTGTTGGTGGGGATGTAAATTGGTGCAGCCATTGTGGAAAACAGTATGGAGTCTCCTCAAAAAAATAAAAATAGAAATACCATATGATCCAATAATTCCACTCTTGGGTATTTACCCAGGTAAAACAAAAACATTAACTCCAAAAGATATATGCATCCCTATGTTTATTGCAGAATGTCTGCAATAGTCAAGACATGGAAGCAACCTAAGTGCCCATCAATAGACAGATGGATAAGTAAAATATGGGATGTATATACAATGGTGTATTACACAGCCATATAAAAGGATGATATTGTCCCATTTGAGACAACATAAATGGAGCTAGAGGGTATTAGGCTAAGTGAAATAAGTCAGATTGAGAAAAACAAATACCATATGATTCTACTCCTGAAAAATGAATAAGAAAACAAGAAAGCAGAATCAGAACTATAAATTCAAAAAACAAACTGACAATTGCCAGAGGGGAGAGGGGTAGGTGGATGAGCAAAATGGGTGAAGGGGAGAAGGAGATACAGGCCTCCAGTTGTGGAATGAGTGAGTCACGGGAATAAAAAGTGGGGCATAAGTAATTCAATGATACTGTGATAGTGATGTAATGGGATAGATGGTGGCTACACATGTGGTGAACATGGCATAATGTATAAACTTGTCAAATCATTAAGTGGTGCACCTGAAATTTATGTAGCATTGTGTCTTGACTATACTCAAACAAAACAAAACAAGTGCTGGGTGCAATCAAAAGTCACAAATTAAAATTTTCCTATAAACAGACCCCAAATCTCAGATTCCCTTGAAAACAGCAAGAACTTGATAAGAAACCTATAACTACCATTTCTTGAATGAGAAATCTGACCTTGGGCAAGTTTCTCTGCTAAGTTGGTCTCTCTAAAAGAACACAAGTCATATATTAAATAATTCCTGAGTTCCACTGTGTAACAGAACCTAGAACCTCCAGAAAGTTCCCCCCTTTCTCATTTCTTTACTCATCTGGATTGGTCTAGATATCTTATGAGTGTGTGAAATCAGTGCTGAGGGAACACTGACATTTTACTAGGGTTTTCTCTTCTCCTGTGCAGGTATTTTTGTGTTTAGAATTCTCAGTCTTCTTTTTAGAAAGGCAAAATTTGTCATCCAGAGGCATGCTGCAGTGTTTTGCAGATCTCATTTTGCTGACCTTGCTAAGCACCGTCATTTCCTTTAATGATATTATTCATAAGAACAGTAATTGCCTCTAAAATGGCAAAATGCCCTATTTTTTCCAGACACAATAACAGCAGCTCTAATGAAATGTGCCCACCTCCTAACAATGGCAGGAGATCCTCCCCCAGCTTCCAGAGATTCTCCTGGAGGGCATTTAATACCATGGGCTCACTATGAAATATCCTAAAGATACTAGAAATATCCAAAGGAATCATATAACAGTGCTGTTTATTGGATTTACTCATTAAAAACATGTAAGATCCACTTAGAAATTGAACAGCTGTTTGCACTTATCTTCAGGTTTGAAAAAAAATTATTTCCTTGCAACTAGAGCTGAGCTTCACTCATCACCTGATGTGCTGGAAATTAATTATGCAGTAAAGATTTTGCTGCATCAGGGCTTTCTACAACCCTAAGACATAAATGTTGTCTATAACTATATAAAAGGAAAAGATTATATGATGAGCTCAGCTTTATTCAACCAAAATCTGCTACAGAAAGAAAATAAAAACACCTTTTCTTGAAAAACAGCTCATCTCCAGGGGCTAACAGTGAACTCTCTATGTCCAAAATAATAAAGGGGATGTTGCTGGGGAAATCATGAGGATGTGCTTGCTTTTTTCTGGGAGAAAAAAAAAAGACCACTACTAAACATAGCTTCTAAGCTTCAAAAGAAGTCAAAATGTGAGTCTAGCCATTTAGTGGAAATTTTAAGGGAAGCAATATTTTCTCCATATTCCTGCTCCCACTTCTCCATTCCCCAACTCAATATCCATCTTCCGAGTGATAGGAAATCCCATTCACCCATCGCTATCTAGGATCTTCTTTCTACAGAAATAACCCAGCAATGGAGAGCCTTCTGTGAGTTAGATGCCGGGTCCTTTGTGTGACATTGACTCCCCATTACAGGTCTAATGCACAGGTACGGAAAGTGAAGTGAACTGTCTCAGTTCCTTACCTAAACTACTCAAGCACTAAGAAGAAAAAAAAAAAAAAGAGGCAGCCCCTAACATCTGGGAACTAACAGCTGAGCCTTACTGATATTACAAACCGATCTGATGCTTGCTGCCAAAACATTCTGATCTCCTGCTGATCATAATCTTACAGGATGTCTACTTAGATGCGTCATTGCACACACCGGACACCAAATGTCCCTCTCCTTGGCTAACTGAGTGACTGCTGCTTCTGTACCAATTACAACTTTATCCTCTCTAGTCTGCCCTCCTTATAGATAGGATTTATTAATCAATTATAGAATAACTTCAAGAGAGTAACTGCACTTCCTTAGACACTTCCCAAATGTACCCATCTAAACCCCAGAGCCTAAATAGTCCTTTTTATCTCAAATAAGTTGATTTCTGCCTTTAAGGAACTTACCATAATCTGGAGTTATAATCCCCATAACTCTTGGCACATAGCAAATGATCAATAAAACATGTATTGATTAAAACAAAAGGCAAGTGTGGACAGAAATATATCACTGCAAGTGTAAAAGAGCTACCCATTTTTTTCTAAAAAGAGAGAGCACACGCATGGGGGTGGAGGTGCGAGGGAGAGGGAGAAAGAATCCCAGCTAGGCTTCACATCCAGTGCAGAGCCTGAGGTGGGGCTTGATCTCACTGACCCTCAACCGAAACCAAGAGTCAGACACTTACCCGACTGAGCCAACCAGGCATCCCCCGTTTTGTTTTGTTTTGTTTTTATCTTTTTAAGTAAATTCTACCCTGAACAAGGTAGAGTAAATTCTATCTTGAACTCATGACCCTGAGATCAAGAGTAGCATGCTCTACAGAGTGAGCTAGTCAGGTGCCCCTAAAGGAGCTGGCTTTTTTTTTTTATAATAAATTTATTTTTTATTGGTGTTCAATTTGCCAACACACAGAATAACACCCAGTGCTCATCCCGTCAAGTGCCCCCCTCAGTGCCCGTCACCCATTCACCCCCACCCCCCGCCCTCCTCCCCTTCCACCACCCCTAGTTCGTTTCCCAGAGTTAGGAGTCTTTACGTTCTGTGAAAGGGAATATAAGGGAAGGGAGAAGAAATGTGTGGGAAATATCAGAAAGGGAGACAGAACAGGAGCTGGCTTTTTAAAACTACAGGCTCTGAGGCCTGGGGACAGGTCAGAATAAGAAATTCAGGTGCCCTTTGGCTTATAACCTGTCTTACTGTTTCCCTGCTCTCAGGGTTCCTGGTTTTTGCGTTCTTCAGGCTAACAAGATCACGTTGCTTTAAGGGTTTTTCCCATCAAGTTAGGAAAGAATCGGGATGCCTGAGTGGCTCACCGGTTGAGGATCTGCCTTCAGCTCAGGGCATGATTCCGAGGTCTTGGGATCGAGTCCCACATCAGGCTCCCTCTGAGGCGCCTGCTTCTCCTTCTGCCTGTGTCTCTGCCTCTTTTTCTCTGTGTCTCTCATGAATAATAAATAAAATCTTTAAAAAAAAAAAAAGGAAAGAATCTTACAAAAGAGTAAATTTCATAGTGTTCCGTTTTAGGAATTTAATACTCTTTTTCTTTCCCACTCTACCACGAAACATATTTTTCTTGGCTCCAGCTAGCATAAATTTCTGTTAGTAATGAGGAAGTTTCTTTCTGATCACTTCTTTTTAGCACATAAACATCTTCCAGGGTTTTATTTTTTTAATGATGAGGTTGGGGGGAGGGGCAGCTTTCAATACAACATGAATATTTAATTTATTCTATGTAGCAAGCACTACTTTGATGTCCTAAGACTGCTGGGTTAGATTTTCAGTGTTTCTTAGAAGGTAGGGATAGAGAAACTCCTTTCCTGCTAGTAAATGTATCATTTTAATTGACAATTACTTGGCTTAATGTTTAGGGAAATAATATTTTCTTTAAAACTAAAGAGCAACGTTTCTCCCCTCAGACCCTAACTATGAAATTCCATCACAATTGGGCAGTGCCAAGGTGCATGCTATCTGGGCAAAGATGTCTCTCTGTGCCCTCACTGTGACCCAATTCAAATGACAAAGCCTGTGCTCCTTCCCCACTCCTTGCCATGCCTACTGCAAGGACGACCCCACTCCTAATCCCTTACTGCTTGCATTTCTTCCACACTCAGCTGCAAGTATCAGAGGCTGGGAGAATGGTATTCATATCACAGCATGTCCTGGAGCTACTTGCATGAATGCATTCCATCAGTAGCTGTGCATCTGAGAGAGCCCCAGTGTATTTGTTTCAATGAGATGCAATGATGTTTCCACAGCATGTTTCCACTCATGTCAACTCTCACAACCCAAATTCCTATATATGTATGTAAATGTTTGTGTATGATTGTTGCAATGTGAGAGTATAGAGAAGTATATAATAAACCATATTGCTTCAGCCCCAGGAGCAAGGGACATGGGAGGAGCAAGGGCAAGAGAGTATAAATGATTATATTTTATTTATATATTTTTGGATATTTTTTCACTCGGAAGAAGGCATATGATTTTTTTTTAAATAAAAATGAAAAAAAATGTAATAAAAGCTCAAAAATATCTTTTCGGGGGATCCCTGGGTGGCGCAACGGTTTGGCGCCTGCCTTTGGCCCAGGGCCCAATCCTGAAGACCCGGGATCGAGTCCCACATCAGGCTTCTGGTGCATGGAGCCTGCTTCTCCCTCTGCCTGTGTCTCTGCCTCTCTCTCTCCTTGTGACTATCATAAATAAATAAAAATTTAAAAAAAATTTAAAAATATATATCTTTTCGTCTTTTCTGACCCTTAAAGTTGTCCCTGTAGTGCTCACAGATTCCTTCTGGCAAGAGTAAGAACCAGACATCTCAGAAGATCACAGCATGATGAAGAAAAGGGCCCTGGGCTTCATATAGGAACATCTGGGTATAAGGAAATTTGAAGTTAGCCAAATAGATTACTGGGTGTCTCCAAAGGAAAATTATGCATTGTTTTGCTCATACCCCTCAGGAGGATCTGATTCTCATCTTTCATTGCCTTTGAGCAACTTTACAATTCTCTAAGTTGTAGATAATTGGAAGTAATGCAAAAGAATATTTTCTATAGACAGCCAATTGAATTTTTATCTGGTAGAGGAACAAGTCTCATTCCTCTGCCCCCACATCATCCTGCTGTCAAGATGTCTGTTGTTGGGATTTTTCTTTGAATGTCTTATGAAATCTTACCAGTTTCCTCATTAGCAATGATTTAAATAAAATGTTTATTTTATGTCTCAATGGGAGTCATCATAGTTTTACTTTTTTTTTTCAATTAGCCATTATCTTGGGATTGAATCCCATAGTGACTGGAGCCAGAGTGACCAGTTCCTTCATTTCTCTGTCTTTACCCAACCATTTTCTTACCCTTCTGTCTGTTACAGTCCATCTCTCTCTTGCTCATATCCTCTGTCCACATGGAATCAGAAGGCTTCAATTGACTTGATGCTCACTGGTTGTCTCTGGGTGGTGGGTTTTGAGGAGATTTGTAGCCTTTTTTTCCTTTGCCTGCATTGCTTGAATCTTTTATAGTTGACATCTGCCATTTTTATAAATCATTAAAGTTTATGCAAGCAAAGTCTGACACTTGTCCAAATTTGTTAAGTGCTTTTTTCTCTCCTAATTTTTTATATCTTTGATCTTCAAAGAACAAGAACAGTGAGAAATCTGACATATTAGTAGAGGCCAGTGAGCTTTATCAAAGAAGAAACTAAAAGATGAACAGCACTCAAGGAGCAGAGTTTCTGAAAGGCTGCCCTACGTGCATGGATGCCTCTGGCATTTTGCAGTCTTTTCACAGGGAGGCCCATCCCTGAGGTATTCCTAGAGCTCAGCCTTCCTGCCCCTGAGTTCTTGCTGCACTATTATCCTGGTGAGGCCTTTCCAGGTGGCCAGCAGTTTGTTGGGGACAGGTTTTAGTCCCTGATAAATCCCTGAGATACACCACAGAAACTGGCACATTCGTTTTGTAACAGCAGCCACCAAAGACATTTGAGGGAAATACACCACTCTGAGAGCTAAGTGTAGATAGCCAGTTTTGCCAAGGATGCTGTAAGAGGTTTAGCAGCATCCCTGCTCCTCCCTGCTAAATTCCAGTAGCACACTTCCCCTCTTCTACTCCCACTTGCGATAAGCCTAATGTCCTCTAGGAAGCAAAAATTGCTGCTAGTTGAGAATCACTGGTCTAGTGCATTGAGCTGCCACTCTAAACAAGCACTGTGCTAAATTCTGGGATTAGAATGTTGTATACAAGAGTCAGGAATGCAATCACCAGGGTTATCCACTTGCAGGCCATGATCACCATTTAGCTAAAGAAAGTAGGTAGGACTTGTCCTTCCAAAGGACTCTCTTTGAAGACTATTCTGATGTAGTTTCAACTGAAGCCACCTACTCTATGATGCTGTCTGGAACACAATGCCAATGCTACAAGAAAAAATCCCTTATGACATCACTATGAACATTCAATAATTCAGCACTCAATTATGCATGATTTTCTGATACCAAACAGATGAAAATATGACAAGAAAATAAAACTACAGACCAATATCCTTCATAAACATAGATGCAAAGTCCTTAATGAAATTTAAGCAATTTGAATCCAGTAATATATCAATAGGATAATATATCACGATGAAGTAGAATTAATCTCATGAATGCAACCTTGATTTAACATTCAAAACTCAACTGATAGAATTCAACATATTAACAGATTAAGAGAATTTAAAAATAGATAATAATTTACATATTTTTCTTTCTACATAACTGTGAGAGTAAGTCTGCAAAGCTTCTGCCCCCATATAACAGGATCTATCTTCCTCTGGTTTCCAAAATTATGTTCCTCACTTTGCTCAAAGCACTTGGTGTTCTCAATATCTATCACTATATAATATTTCTACTAAAAGTCTTTTCAAGGTGACCTGCACATTTTCTATTTAGTTCTTTGGAAGTCTTCCAAAATGTCCTTGATTCCAAAGCCACTCCCACATTTTAGCTTTTTGTCTTGGCCTTACCTGCTTCCAGGTATCAAAATGTATATTAGTTTGTTATTGTATCTAAAATATTTCCACAAACATAGCCATTTAAAACAGTACTAAAACATCTTCTTAATACCTCTGAGTTCTTTAGGTCCAAAGCCCAAGGAGGCTCAACTAGGTCATCTGCTGAGGGTTTCCGAAGACCAAAATTAAGGCCAAATTGGGCTTTTCTCCAGGAATCTTGTGGAAGAATCTGTTTCCAGGCTCCTTCAGGTTGTTGGAATGCCCTTATGTTTGTAGCACTGAGGTATCTGATTCCTTGCTGGCTGTCAGCCAGAGAGCACTCTAAGCTTCATAAGACTACCTGCATTTCCTTCTCATGTGGCCTCCTCCATCTTCAAAATAGGAAAGGGTACTGGAGTCCTTCCCATGCTTTAAATCTCTCTTCTTTTAAAGGGTTTGTGTGATTAAGTTAGGCCAAGCTGAATAGTCTCTCTTTTGCTGTATAACATATATAACCATCAGAATGACATAATATTCACAAGTTCCATCCACACCCAAAGGCAGGGTATTATAAGGATGAGTTCCACTAGAGATCATTCTTAGAATTCTCCTCACCAACAAATTTTTGGAGGCGATGGAAATGGCCATTATCTCAATTATATAGATGGTTTCACAGTGTACACAATGGTCAGATTCACTGAATTGTATACTTCAAATGGATGCAGTTTATTGTAGGTAAATTATATCTCAGCTAAAGTTTACATTTTTCACCTAATATCATATTTAAGGATGAAGCATGAAAAACATTCCCCCAATATCAGAAGCAATATAAAGACATCACCTTGTGTATTCAGGGTTATACTAGAAATCCTAGCTAGACCAATACAAAAAAAAGACATAAAAGGTACAAAAATTGGAATGAAAGATGTATAGGTATCATTTTACGCAACTGACATGACTGGGTATTTAAATGTACCCAAAGAATCTACACACGTCATTAGAATTAATAAGTAAATTTAGTAATATTGTATAACATAGGTCAATATATGAAAATCAATTGTATGGACATATATTAATAAGAAATATTTGCAAAATGAAATCTTTAAGAAAATATCATCTATATTAGCATTTAAAATACCAAATACCTAAGAATAAAGAAATATGTATAGCTCTCTACACTGAAACCAATAAAATATTGCCAAGAAAAATTAAAGAAAACCTAAAAAAACAGATAAATATATTGCTCTTATGAACTGCAAGAGTCAATATTACTAAGAGGTTAATTCTTCCCAAATGTATCTATTTAGTTCCAGTCAAAATCTCCAAGTTTTTTTGTGGTAATTGACAAGCTTATTATGAGGTTTATATAAAAACATATAAAATCTAAAATAACCTAAACAAGACTTTGAAGAAGAAATCTGGGAGACTTATACTACCTAATTGCAAGACTTCTTAAAAATGCTATTTATTAATGTGCTTTGTTGCATGGATAGACAAATGGATCAATGGAATAGAATAGAGAATCCAGAAACAGATCATACATATATAATCACTTGATTTACAATAAAGACATAATTTCAGTTTAACGGGGGAATGGTTAGTCTTTTATATTGAGTGGATAGTACTTGAGCAGTTAGGTATCCATCTAGGAAAAATCTTTATTTTTTTTTATTTTTTTATTTTTTTCTTATTTTTTATGATAGTCACAGAGAGAGAGAGAGAGGCAGAGACACAGGCAGAGTGAGAAGCAGGCTCCATGCACCGGGAGCCCGATATGGGATTCGATCCCGGGTCTCCAGGATCGCGCCCTGGGCCAAAGGCAGGCGCCAAACCGCTGCGCCACCCAGGGATCCCTAGGAAAAATCTTTAACCTTCATCCCTATTCATGCCATATACAAATATCAGTTCAAGAATAGGCCTAAATGGAAAAAGTCAAATGTATAGAACTTCTAGAAAAGATATAAGAGAAACCTTTATTACCTTAGAGTAGGCAAAGAGTTCTTAAACAATATGACAAAATTGGACTTTAATAAATTAAGGAATTTTATTCAGCAAAAATAACTCTAAATGGAATTAAAAGTAAACCATAGATTGAAAGAAGATATTCTCATGTATGTATTTGACCATCTTATAAAAAAAAAAAGACAGGCAACCCACATGAAACAGGAGGAAGTCTTGAAAAGACATTTCATAAACGGGATATACCCAAATAGCTGATAGACCTGTGCGATGGTGCTCAACATCAAGAAAAGGCAAATTTAAACTACAAGACTGCCAATACACACCCTACCAAATGATTCAAATTAAAGAAACTGGAAATATCAAGTGTTAGGAATATCTGGAATTGAAATTCTCTCCTATACTGCTGCTGGAATTTGGCACTACCCCTTTGGAAAATGGTAAAAGTTTGACATATGCTTACTGTTTGATTCAGTTTCTAGGTATTTACATAAGAGAAAATGTATGTCCTCCAGAATACATGTACCAGAATGTTTATGGCAGCTACATCCACAATAGTCAAAAACTGGAAACAACCCAAAATCTATCAAGAGATGAACAAATAAACAAGCTGCCATCTATCTATGCGATAGAATAATTCAACAGTTAAAAAAAACTTATGCAAAAAAAAACTGATGCATAAGTTATGGAGATGAAGCTCACAATAATATGCTGAACAAAAGAATACAGCCATAAATGGGTCCAAATTAAATCAAATTATGGCATTAGATTTAGTGCAGTGTTTCTTAGAATTTTCTTTTCCTTCATCCCTCCCCCTCCCACCCTAGCAAGAAGACTTTTACTTTTTTATCCCAAACACTTCCCCCATGAAATTTTAGCATCACAGGGATGTTTTATATCTGCTTGTATACTGTGGCCATTTGGCGGGACACAAACCACTGTAATAGCAAAGGGGTTTTTGCCTCCCTTCCCTAAGAACCAATTCTCATCCTCTTGGTTGGTGTCACCCCATTGAGAATACATGGATTAGCAGTCCCTCTGGAAAGTTATTAACTGGGAAGGAACATGAGACAACCATCTGGGGTGCTTGAAATAGTCTATGTTTTGATCGGGTGGTGGTAACACAAATGCATAAATATTTACCAATATGCAGTGCAGATATATTGAGTTGGCCTCTTAAGATTAGTGCATTCTACTATATTTGTGTTAAATTTCAATAAAAAAGTAAAACAATAATAATGGTAACAAGGAGAAAGAATGAGGATTTAATGTTTTACCATCTTTCAACTGTGCTGTCTCAGCTCTACTTTCAGACAGACTCTCCCATTCTGTGGAAATGCTAGCCAGCAATACAACAGAAAACAGAGATCTTTCTTTCTTTCAAAGTTAAAGCAGAGTTTCTGCACTGATTCTCACTGGTAAAAATTGGGTCATATGCCCATTTCCTATGCCATTAACTTGATCCAGAGGGAAGTGAGAAGCTGATTGGCCAGCCCTGAGCCATATCATCATTTGTAGAGCTAGAAGCAGAATCAATGCATCCTGATCACATGGATATAGAGTCAGGGTGGAATGTTCCTATTCCCCACAGGAAAATGAGGATGCTCTTTCTGGTAGTATAAGTAGACACTCGATAGAAAGCAAATGAATAGGAAGATAAAAGCCTTCAATTGCCCTCTCCCACAGTGTCAAAACCAACAGTAGGCCTTCTCAGGGCATTGGAGGCAAATAGACTAATGTCCATCACTTCTTAGGACCTTAGGGCCGGTGGGAAAGCTCCAGTAGCAGGCTGGAATCAATTCAAATGCCCTCTTTGTCCATCTCCCTGCCCCCACCCAAACTTTAGAAACAAAAATAAAAACATCATTTGGGATAATGGATAAGCAAAGTTCAGAAAGGAGGAAAGAATGTTGAACCAAAGAGTCAGTTCACATGGATCTCAGTCACTTCGCATGACTAAATGTCAGTTTCATCTTCTTAAGATCTGGGAAGTGCTCTGTGTCCTGTCTCACCCACAGGAGGTGAAGAAGAGGAAGACATTATCATGAGGGTGGCTTTAGGGAAAGTGGGAAGGGCTCTGGGATTCAGGTTCAGGGATTGTCTTCCCCCACCCCCCTGCTCTGGATTAAGCAATCCTATAACATGGTGACTTGCATTTCCCTATTTAATAAACAGAACCACTGGATTGTTACCGATTTATTCTACACCTGTCCCCTCGCTGATAGGCAGATGTTGAGTAACCTTGGACGTCTGCGGGCTGAAATATTAATTATGGAAAAGAAGCAGCTCATAAGCAAAGATGTCTGGTAAACCCAAATTCTTTGGTGTTTATGATCAGATACTGACAATGCCAGGAGTTCATTGGAGAAGGTAGGCAGGGAACTGCCAGGTAAAATGCCAAAGGTCAAATGCAAAGCAAATGCAAAGATCCATCTCTCCCATTACTTCTCTCTCTTCTCTCCTCTCTCCCATCCTGCCTTCTGGTGATATGCAAGGAGGTGGTAGAAATTTAGGACAATGGGGAATATTAGCTGAGAGAGTGACTCTCAGTGTTTTATGTGTCAGGCTTGAACCAGCACACCAGTGAGCTCTCATAGCTAATGCAATAGTCACTTCTTACATCATTTGCCAACTCTAGCTTAAGTTATCCCAGAACCCCAAAAGAGTTGCAATTACTTGAAAGACTGGTCATAGTGGGTATCTCTGGGGTTAAAAACCAAAAAGTACCAGATATAGTTGGGATTTTTTATAATCATACTTCCTTTACCTGCACATACATTTTTCTGAGTATAGGAAATTACCCTTAAGGGTAATTTAAATACTAGAGCTTGCAACAAAGTAAGATCAATGACTGAAGGGCAGCAGGTCAAAGAGAGGAAGGACCAGTCCTGACCTTGATAGCTCTTTTTTCCCAGTGGTACAGCCACACTCCTAGAGGAGATACCCCTGCTCTTACTGCCAGACAGCATTACTCTCCTGAAGCTTGATACCCTGGCTCACACACACTGAGAGCCTGCACCTAGTGGCCTCCAGTGACCTTCTAACAGCAATGGCTGCAGGAGGTTTATGAAATGAATAAAATCCTGTACCCAAGGATGTGTGGGCTGTGGAGTGTAGGGTGAACAGAAGAGGGTAATTTAACTGCAAGGCTTGGGTTTAATATAGAGATGAGTTTTCTTCCTCCATGAGCCTATCATTTCATGTACACTAATCTGTCTTCATTTCTAGCACAGAACCTGTTATAGACTTCTAAATTGCCATCAGGGACAGGAACTAAAGTGGAACATGAACCAGAAACTGGAATGAATATACTCATTTGCTAAATCCCACAGCGAATCCAAATATTAACTTTCTAATTGAATTGAAAGTTTTTTAAAACCAGTGAACCAGCTCAAATTGAAACTGAACCTATATGTTTTCTAAAACTTCTAAATAGGAAAAAGAAAACTACTAAAAGGGGGAAAAAAGAGAATTTAAAAAGTCTCAGGGGTATCTACCCAAAAGAAATAAAAACAACTGTCCACACAGCAGTTTGCAGGCAAATGTTCACAACAGCATTATTCAGAATATCCAAGGACTGGAAATAATTCAAATGTCCACCAATTGATGAAGGAATTTAAAAAAAAGGTATTATGTCAATATGATGGACTATTATTCAGTAATGGAAAGAAATAAAATACTGACACATGCTACAACATGGACCTCAATCACATTAAAGCCAGGAGCAAAAGACCACATGGTTTATGGTTCCATTCATAGAAATGTCCAGAAAAGGCAAATCCATAAGAAAAAAGAGAGTAGAATTGTGATTGCTAAGGGCTAGAAGTGGGAACAAATGGGTAAAAGGGATCTTTTCAGGTGGCAGAAATGTTCAAGAATTGAACTGTGGTGACGGTTGCATAACTGTAAACTTACTAAAAATCAATTGATTACACACTTCAAAAAGTCTCAAAATCAATGGATACTGTTTCAAGTTTCTGACTCTTCTATCTGCTAATTTGCAAACACTATATCTGCCATGCCTTGCTCCACTGGGGTCTGTCCATCAAGTCCACGAATCCCTTGCTGCAGTAAAGACATGTTGGAGAAGCCGCTTCTAACCATTTCCCCAGCGGTCACATCTTCTGATAAAACAGCAATTCCTCACATTACTGAGTAGACATAAAAGCAATATTAGGCTAATCAGCATCTCTCAGGCTGGGCCCCAGGAGTTGATCCAAGGAGTGAGCAGAGTCCAAACTCAGCCAGTTAGAATCTTGCCCTATGATTTTTTAAATTGGAATCTGGAAGCATCTCATTTTCCTCTTGGCCCAAATCTGGAAGATGTGAGCTCATAGCTACCCAGTGTCATCTTTCCTGTCTTATAGTACAAGTGTATTTGCAACAGAAGGTGAAACAATCCATAGAGAAGGACAGACATGAAAACTAGTAAGCTTGAGGCTCAGTGTATCCAACTCTAGGAAGCAAATCAACCTCAAAGCAGCTCCACCTCTGCCTTCTCTGAAATTTGGTTGCATTTGCCAATAAATCTCCACCTGCCCACCGCAGTTTATTTGTTTGAGCTAGTGTGATTTGGGATTCTGTTGCTAGTAAATAAAACACCAGAGACAAACAGAACTCAAGGTGACCTCTCCTCAGGAAATTTTTGAGTAACCCTTTCCCACTAGAAACATCTCTTCAACTCCAATACATTCAGTGTCAATGTTTTCTCGTGTTGACCCATGATTAGGATCCGGTGCTCACTGTACTCATACACTATAGCATAAGTGGGCGAACTCTTTCTGCCAAAGTCCAGAGAGTAAATATTGTAGGCCATCTAGGCCACTTGGTCTCTATCACATTGACTCAGCCTTGCCATAGAGGTGCAAAAATGCCATGGACCATACACAAATGAATGTAGCTGTGTTCCAATAAAACTTTATTTACAAAGCAGGTGGTGGGTCATATTTGGCCTTTGAGCCATAGTTTGCCAACCTCTACTATATAGGATTCTAGTTAGTTAGCTATCTAGCTAGCCATCCATCCCTGGGTTCCTAGGCTTGGATTAATCAAAATCATTCATGACATGCTGTCACCATTGGTTGCTGATAGGTTTCTTGTATTTGAATTATTGATAGATTTCAATAACATAATGAACAGTAGTGAATCCACCACCCACCCAAGACCTGGAGCATTGTTAAGATAACTGACCTAGGTCTTGTGATCAACAGAGGCTTAGCTCTTCAGGCGTAGGGAACAGCATGAGTGAAGACAATGACATAAAGGCACATAACCAGTTGTTGCTTTCAGAGTGTGGCTTGGCTCAAGTGCACAGTGAAGGATGGGAAGCAGTAGGAAATGAACCAGGAGAGGAAATTTGGTCTCAGGTAATAAAAAGTTGCCTAAACATTGCATATATTATTATAAACATTATATTATAAACATTGCATATATATATATATATATATATAGAGAGAGAGAGAGAGAGAGAGCAAGTAGACCCTATGTGTATATTATATATGATTTTTATTTTTATATTTCCTTGGAGAACTACTAAAAGGGCATCCTACCCAACCAAAAAAAATTCCCAACCAAAAAAATTCCTCAGTCCTAGTCCTTCCTGGGATTCTAGAATTTGAGAACTTGAATTAAGAGTCACCGTCAGGAAATTGGAAAGTGAAGGCTTGAGCAAGGGAGCCCATTCAGCTGTGGAGTAACTCATCCTCTAATTCTAATAGGAAGGAGGTAAGGTCCTTACCTGGGAGAGGTCCAAGTCAGGGCACCGCCATAAGCATCCTGAAGGCAGTGGGAATGTTATGGAAATGCTAACCCAGACCAGGCCTGTAGGAGGTGAGCTGCCCTGCCCTGAGGATGCTGAACCAAGGGCAGGAAACAACTGCCCTGCTTGTTGGAGTGAGAAGAGATTAGGGTGTCTTTTGAACTCTGGTCTCCCCATCTGTGGTGCTCATTAGTACAAATCACCCACCCCAGAATTCTGGTTCTCCCTTTGTGCTCATTAAGATTGAACTTCCCTATTCCTTGGGATTAGATGTGACCGTGTGATTTGCGTTGCCCATTGAACAGTGAGTAGAAGTGACGTGTGTCTCTTCCAGGTGCCAACCTCAAGAGCCATGTGCAGTTCAACTATCTCTCTTCTCTTTGCCAAAGTGATTGATTGTAGAAACTCTATCGAGATGAAGTCGCCTTCAGCCTGAGTTCCTGAGTGACCATGAGAGCAGAGCTATTCTTTTGACCTACACTAGACATTCAGTATAAGCCAGAAATAATCCTTTCATGTGTTAATGCATGAGATATGTCATTTGTTTGTTTGAGGGTAGTTTTTCTTGGGATCAAGCATAATCTCGACCAGGGTCAACAGACTACCTCTGGCAAGCCAAACTTAGCCAACAACCTGTTTTGTAAATAGTTCTACTGGAGCACAGCCACACCCATTCATTTATGTACTGCCCTTTGCTGCTTTCACACACTAAGTAGTTGTGAGAGACACCACATGGTCCACAAAGCCTAAAATATTCACTGTTTTGCTCTTTACAGAAAACGTTCACTGACTCCTGACCTAGACTCTTCAAACTGGGAAGCCAAGAGGGATGATGCATCTGAGAAACTTGTACACACTCCTCAAGCTCCTCTTCTTTCCCTTTATGCTCTCCTGCCCTCACGTGGGACATTGATTCTCTCAAGAAGGGATTTGCTACCAGTCATTTGTACCTTTAAAACTGTAGACCCTAAAAAAAAAAAAAAAAAAAAAAAAAAAAAAAAAAACTGTAGACCCTGAAAAGGGCATTAAAAAAATAGATGGAAGAATTATTTTAGGGAAAAGATATGGGTCCTTCCAGATGTCCCTGAAACTACATCATGCAAGTGACTACTTTCTTTAGCTCAGCATGCAAGAGCAGTCCTGGCACTAACCTAATACCAGGTGTCTTTCAAAATCTCACCACTCTACCTCCAAAATAGATGCACTCAGTTCTCTAACAGTTTCATCCACCAAGCACATAGCTCAGAACCAAGAAATAAACCAAAAAGTCTTCAGGATAGCCAAATAAATGGAAATCACAAACCCAGTATCCCAGAGCACAAGGAATTTACATCTAAACAATTAACTCTAAGTTTACACACAATTCTAACTTGAGGATCTGGCTTCTACGATCTTTTCAAGAACCAGCTCACACCAATTCCCTCACCTGCTCTACCGCTTCATTTATCATTCTTTCATTTTTCAACAACAAATTTATCCAGTGACTTCTGTATTTTTAAATGTGACTTAACATCTGCAGAACAACATGTACTCTAACAAGTCCACGCACTTGAGCTGGCTTCAATGGAAAATGCAAAGCTGAGTGAGACTGTGCCCTGCCCCCTGAGGAAATGAGAATCCACTGGGAAGGTAGGATTATGAACACCTGACCCTGACTCAGGGCAGATGAGGGAAAGAGCCTAGTCACAGCAGAAGGGTTTCTGTGTGGAAATTGGGTAGGAATAGAATCTGACTTAAAGCTCTGAGCAGAAAGCAGCAGGGCAGGATGCTGGCATCAGTCAGGAGGGAGAGAGCAAAAAGAGCAGTTCTGAAATCCAGATAGGGCAGATGCAAGATCACAAGAATGTTTGGGGGCAGCCCAGGTGGCTCAGTGGTTTGGTGCCGCCATCGGCCCGGGGTGTGATCCTGGAGACCCGGGATCGAGTCCCATGTTGGGCTCCTTGCATGGAGACTGCTTCTCCCTCTGCCTGTGTCTCTGCCTCTCTTTCTCTCTGTGTCTCTCATGAATAAATAAATAAAACCTTTAAAAAAAAAAAAAAAAAACAAGAATGGGCATTTCCCCTGCCTGGACCACCACAGGCAGGAGTCTGCTCTGCACTCATCCCCTCTATTCCTCAACTGCAGTCAGAGGGGCTTTCCTTTTTCTAAGTAGACTCCATACCCAGTGTGGGAGCCCAACAGGACCCTGAGAGTAAGACCTGAGCTGAGATCAAGAGTCAGATACTTAACCAACTTAGCCGCCCAGGCGCCCCTGAATGGCCTTTCAAATATAGAAGTCTGATCACTCATACCCTTGCTTAAAACTCATAGTAATTGCCCTTTGCTTTGAGGAGTCCAGGTCAGGGCAGGGAGCCCTGGAGTGGGGGGCAGGGAGTGGCCCCTACCTATCTATCATCCAGCTCACATCACACATCTCCTGCCTTGCTAGCCCAGCCACAGTGCTCCTTTTCCAGCCACTCCTCCATGACCTGTTCCTCTGGCACTGGACCTTAAGGCCATTTTAGTACAAGACTAGAGCTCCTTGACCTTTGTAAACCCAAAGATTCCTCAAACAGTATAATATAGTGCAAGCGTTCATGTTTAGTATCAGCCTCCACGCTTTTGATTTTGAGATCAAAAATCCTGCACGCAACAGGTGCTCAGTAAATTTCACATGCTGTAGTTTGGGCAGTTAGGAAGAGCTTCACATTTGAGGAAGATTTCTAACCAAAGCGGCTAAATTATTTAAGTCCTGATATTTAGAAGAATAAGCACCTGTTGGAAAAATTGGGCTAACCAGCACGAATCTCACAAGACTTCCACACTCATCACATCTTCCTCTGAGGCTGGATGCCCTATAAACTTGTTTGTATTCATAAACATCCACACCACGTTTCTCCCCTCTCCCTGCTGCCCGCACCCCGAAATTTGCTGAGCAGAGAAGCTCTTTCAGTCCAGGAGGAAGAGCGTTGATTCAGGTGGGAAATGAATCGTAAGAACAGATGTTCTTGAAATCAAATCTCTGGTTTCATGCAAATATTGTCAGAAATAGACAATGAGAGAACCACAGAGGAAGTGCAATCGACACATAAACCTTGTTTCTAAAACAAATCTCTAAGCCACCCACAGGCCTGAAGTGAGCCTCCAGGCATATGATTCAGAGGCAGCCTGAGATGCAAGCAAAATAATCAACTGCCTAAATGACACTCTCTTAGGGAATCCAAGTTCTCCAAGATTAAGAAGTTCTCCCTAATCCCAGAGAGCTGGACCATTTTAGGATCAAAGCAACAGAAATTTCACTAGAAATTAGAAATTCACTCCTTTGGATATACGTTCTCTAGTCCAATTTTAAAAGATGGCAGAAAAAAAAAACAGAAAAAAATAAAAAAATAAAAAATAAAAGATGGCAGATGTGGGGGTTGGGGGGAGAAGTTGTCAATCTTGGGCAAGCAGAACATTAAACTAAGATGATATAAAGTGTTAAATAACTGTAGTAATAATGGTTTTTTGTTGACACAGCATGTTATAGCTTCCAAATTCCCAGGGAAGTAGATAGAAGATGCACTCTTTATCCATTTTACAGACAAGGAAACTGAAGTTCAAAGAAGCAACACAACTGGTTCAAAGACACAAAACAAGAAGTGCAAAGATAGAGCAGAATTGGGTCTCCCGACTCCTAGCACAGTGCTTTTGCAGAAATGGCAGCAGAAGCAGCAGCAAAGGAGCATGGGCTGGGGAGTAGGTCTTCGGCTCACCAAATAATATCTGTCAACACGTCTTTGACCTACACAAAGGATTTATTTATTTATTTATTTATTTATTTATTTATTTATTTATTTTATTTATGATAGTCACAGAGAGAGAGAGAGAGAGAGAGGCAGAGACACAGGCAGAGGGAGAAGCAGGCTCCATGCACCGGGAGCCCGACGTGGGATTCGATCCCGGGTCTCCAGGATCGTGCCCTGGGCCAAAGGCAGGCGCCAAACCGCTGCGCCACCCAGGGATCCCCTTTTTTTTTTTTAATAAATGTTTATTTATTTTAACTTTTTTTTTAATTTTTATTTATTTATGACAGTCACACAGATAGAGAGAGAGAGGCAGAGACACAAGCAGAGGGAGAAGCAGGCTCCATGCACCGGGAGCCTGATGTGGGATTCGATCCCGGGTCTCCAGGATCGCGCCCTGGGCCAAAGGCGGGCGCTAAACAGCTGCGCCACCCAGGGATCCCCTACACAAAGGATTTAAATGTAGATGAAGTGCGCTGCATACTGCCACATTAAGACCTTCACACACCCATCTCTAGTGCTTTTGAGCAGATCACATCTGCAAAGCCCCTTCTCTGTAGAGGCAGAGGCACTGAGGGACTGCTATGTACCAGGTCTGCAGGACCCAGTGGAGAGGAGGAGCAATGAGCCCAGCAGGGGAAAGCAGAAGGAAGCAGATGTGAGGCATGCATCATGCACAATTCCTCAGGGTTGGAATAATCAAGGTGTTTCCCCTGTGCCAGGTTCATCTGAGTTGTGGTAATGCTCCCAATTGCCCTATGTGTAAATATCACTTAATTCTCCTACTTGAAAAGGAGAAATTGAGACTCAGACAGAAGCGACCTGCCTGAAATGGTACAGCGTGAGCAATATTGAACCAAGGCCTTGGGCTTTCCATACCAAGTCTCAGTCAGAAATATTTCTATCCCAAGAAACCAAGAGGATGCTCTGTTCCACACCTTCTAGGAACAAGTCAAATCTTTTAGAAAAACTATAAAAGGAAGATGAAAGAAAAAAATGATAGTGAGCACAGGCTGAGCGTGGACATGCACCTGATTCATTTCTTCGAAACCGAACAACCACAGAAGCCACTTGGTCGCATCTCAGCATTTATAATCTCCGTAGTTGGAAATACACAGTTTCCTTCATCCACTGGAACCAGGGAGCTTGAGAAGGAGCAGAGGATGTGCACCACATATATGCCCACCCTTTCTTGCCATGCAGATAGTGTCCCAATGCCCCATGAGCACAGAATCCAAGTGGACCCAGGATACATGAGAGTTTAGCAAGCCTCGAAGGGAATCTAAGGTAAGCACATTATAGCCAAGATAGAGTTGGCAGGGTGCTGGAAGCCCTCAGAGCCACACTTTCCATGTGAACCAGAACTCCTTCTGAACACAGAAAGAGAGTGGTGGCCTGCTAAAAAACACTAATGAGCAAGGAACCCTTTCATGGCCTTTCTTAGCCATCTGTTCACACCAAACACCAACTCGGAATATTCCCATAACTGCAGAGACATCACATACCAAGCTCTCCTGATGGTCCTGCTGCGGCCCCACTCTTAGACTTAGGATAAAGCAAGAAGCACTCAGCACAGACTTCTCCACAAATAAATCACCTTCGCAAACATCCCTCAAGAATCATGCTCTCAAATGAAAATGAAGTCCACACAAAAATTTCTGGCAAATATTTGACAACGAAAAAATGGAAACAATCCAGCATTCTCAGTTGGTAAGTGGAAAAAACAATCCTTATTACTTCCTTACCAGAGAATACTACTCTGCAGTAAAAAGGAATGAAGTGGTGATACATACAACGCAGATGAATCTCAGATTCGTTGTGCTAAGCCAAAGGAACCACACTCAAAAAAAAAAAAAAACAAAAAAACTATGGAAATATTTTGAGATGTACTGCATCTGAAAAAACAGAGGCTCAGAGATGAAGCAGTTTTTGGAGAATCAGGGCTCAGCCTTCAGTGGGCCCAGCTGCAGGGCTTACTTACAGCTGACAAGAAAAGGCAGTACGCAAAAAATCAGGTGAAGAGTCAGGAAAAACAAGGCCCTTTGCCCCTTCCACCCTGGGCAATCCCAGAGCAGAATCAGATGAATGAAGCAGGCAGCAGTTCACAACAGCGATGCAAGACAGTTCTCTGTTCCATTAACTCAACCCATGTTGTTCTAGCTGACAATCCCAGAACTAGAACTTTGCCTTGATTATTAACTAACTTATCACAGTCAGTAACTAATACCAAGAAAATCTGCTGAGCAAATAGATTTCATTTTCCATCTCGGGGTGACTGAAGTTATTTTTATTCAGTCATTTGAATTCAAAGGCAACCATAAAAAGTGGAGGAAGAAAGAGGCACCCTTATTAGAATTCATTTTTTCAACTGTATCAGAAATTATGAGAAGTAATTCAACCATTTCAGCTCAAATGAGGCTAAGCTGGCTTTGGCTGCAACCCCAGGTCCAATATACCTGCTGTACTTAATCTGTTTTTTAAAAAATCTCCTTTAAAAAGGAAACTTTGTTCTTGGCATCATTAGAGTGTACCAGTCTCTTGACCTGGCCTCAGTCCAGCACTTTCCAAGCACTAGGGCATCAAACGGAAATTGGCACTAACCGTGCTCTTTTTCTGGTCTGCAACTATAATCAATCCAGGCCAGTTTACAGCAAGTAAGCATCTTCCATGGGTTGGTGCTGAGCTGGGTGCAATGGGGGATACAAGTTCTCAAGAAACTTATATACATATTACCTTGTGCATGGAAAAACTTTCTCCAAAGAAAAAAAGATGAGAGAGAAAATAAAACCAAGTGCTAGCATTCCACATTCACATACGAATATTGAGTTCTAAACCAGTGGTTCTCAAGCTTTATGGCACTTCAGCCTCACTCAGGGTGCTGGTTAAAAATGCAGACTCTCAAGCACCACTCACAAAAGTTCTTCTGTATCTGTAAGCCTGGAGTGGACCTCAAGAGCCTGCACTTTTAACAAGCCTCCTCCAGGTCCGGTAATTCTGATGCTAATGGTCCCAGACCACACATTATGGCCTTCCACTGCCTTGTGTGTCTGCCAGCAAGGGGACTCCTGCCAAGTATGATCAGGAAAGGCCATGAGAAGAGGCTGAACATCATTAGGGTAAGTTTTAGAAGTGTCTCTCTTATAAAACAAAATAAAACAAAACAGAGGACCTGGCATAAAGGAAACAAGTCAATACCCCTTCTTTACTCATTTCCATTGATGTCAAATATCCAAATCTCTCATCTCATCTCTTTTATGAAGATGTCCTGTGATATGGGAAAGGTCAGTCTCTGGGACTGCAGCTAAGAAAATATTTGCTCTAGGAACATGATGACCAACAGGGAGACCAAGCAGGAGCCCCAAGGGCAGGGCTGCGGTCAGCTAATGCCCACTGTTGGTGTGCTTCTGGGTGGAGCGGCCCTTAGGTCTTGGCTTTGAGTGAGGGAAGTCCCCAGGAGGCCCATGTAATTGTGGGAACCTCTGTGGAAGGTCTCCACAGGCTCTGGGAGAGGCAAAGGAGGTTACAAGATGCCAGAGGGCTCCCAAGGACTCCAGCAGCCATCTTCTCAGCCTGGGCAAACCCAGTGGATTTCACATCTCCCTTGCTCACCTAGAGGTCTAGTAGTTTCTTTCCTGGCAAAGGAAGTTTAGGCACATGAGGTTTCACTTGTGAACAATTTCACAGCACTTTGGTTTCAGGCTACATGAACTGCCAGTCAAAACTGAGTGATAATAATATGTATAATGATGCTTAGCACAGTCTGTCATGAAGTAAACTCTCATGAATCAGGGTGTCTCAATCTGGCTGCATGTGGGAATTACCCAGGAGCTTTAATAACACCCATGCCTGGATCTCACATCAGAGAACATGACTGAATCAATCTGGGTGTGCCTGGGCATCATGACAAATGTTACCATCTCTTTCAGTCCATAAAACCCAACAAGTTAAGTGCCCTGAGCTCCATTTTACTGGGAAAAAAACTAATATCTCAGTAGTGTGGTATATTTTTTCTTATTGTCTTGTCTTAAATTTGTACATCCTGTATAAAATATGAATGTTTCCCAAATAAACTATGAATGCTTCTTGTGTAATATATAATGTTTCTGAGAAGAAACTCTAAATAGTTAAGAGGTTAACCTGTTGAAGATACCAAATAATGGTTTAACTGGACGACAACCTTAAAATTAGCATAGAGAACAATCCTTTGTTATATTTTAGTGATCCACCAAGAATGAGAGGATATTATATAGTCAGATAATAACATCCTTGTCTACTTTACTCTTTGTCTGGTTACGAATTTTTTTTTTAACTTCAATAAAAACATTCATCTTAAATGGAAAAAAAAAAGTTATTCACCCAAAGTTGTGTCCAAAGTTATTCACCCACAATGTGAGTAGCATGAAAATTATTTAAACCTGAGTCTGGGGATCCCTGGGTGGCGCAGCGGTTTGGCGCCTGCCTTTGGCCCAGGGCGCAATCCTGGAGACCCGGGATCGAATCCCACATCGGGCTCCCGGTGCATGGAGCCTGCTTCTCCCTCTGCCTGTGTCTCTGCCTCTCTCTCTCTCTCTCTGTGCCTATCATAAATAAATTAAAAAATAAAAATAAATAAATAAATAAATAAATAAATAAACCTGAGTCTGTCTGAACCCCCAGATATTTACCCAATCTGGAGATGTTTAGATATGGATCCACTATGGTGATATTTAGAAAAAGAGGAACTTCGGGTCTGGGAAAAGCCAAAGTGGATGAATGTAGGGGCTTGTCTAATAAGACTTGAAAGAAATGAAACAGGGTGGGGAGAGTGGGGTTTACCAGCAGCCTCTCCAGGGGAAGGTCTTCCTATGTGGCTGTCCCATGAATTTTGCTTCCTATATAGCTCTTGAGTGTCTCTGTTTCTCCCCATCACCACAGCTGCTATACTGCTTGCTCTAAGCTACCATTTTGTCTTACCCAAACCACTTTAACTTACATTTAACCTATATGTGGCTGCTTGCCATAGAATCCCAAATATGGGGCTTAACCAAATAGAGTCCCTATTTCTCAGTCTCCTACTCAGAGAGTCTAGAGGTAGGATATGTAGGAGGGACAGCATGTACAAATTTATCAATGGCCTAGGTACCCTCAAAAGGTGTCTTAGGCAGAAAGAAGAGGGACGTGGGGAAGGAAGAGATGGCATCCACACCAGGAGAGCCAAAACTTGACCAGAAATTGTTAGCAGAATTCAGCATATGTCTCGTCGGTCTGATCTGTGTCACATGCCCATCCTCATCTGCAAGGGAGTCTGAGCAGATGAATATTGTATCAGATGCATTTTCACTCTGAAAACAAAACAAATAAAGAAAATACTGAGGTTTGGTTGGTTCAGTGAACTGCCTAAAGACTACTTCCCCGCTTCCATCCTTTCTTCTCTCTGGTCTTTTTCCCAAATAGTAAACAATATGATATTTCTAAAAAGCAAATGCGAACCCACAACCACTCCTGAATAAAATCCTTCAAGGACTTCCGCTACTTTGGTGCAAAAGCAGGGTGCCATGAGATAGCCTACAAGGCAACATCCAACACAGCCCCTCTTCCCCCAGCTCTCCACTCCCCCTCCACTAGCCTTCCTTCAGTCTTTGCAATCTACTGGGTTCCCATCAGCCTTCAGGCCCTTGAACTTGCTGCTTCTTCTGCCTGGAATGCTCCCAAATGTCCTTTCTTCCACTTCATATCCCAACCAACTCCAATGTCCTGTGTCTGACTCTCATGGCACTCCCTGACCGGATCTGGTTCCTGTGGTGTGATCTCACAGCACCTTGTGCTTCTGTTTGTCACTCTTGCTACATTTCATTAATTGCAAAGGGAGCTGTTTCAGGTCTGCTTTCCCTGCTACAGCATGACTTCCATGAAACCAGGGTCCTCACTGGGTTTGCTCACTATTATAGTCCTAACTCAGTGCCTCACAGATGATAGGCACTTGATATCTTTAGGAAGAGTGAATGGATGGGTGAATACATGAATGGGAAAAACTAAGGCAAGATAACCTTGAGTTTCGGAACAGCTAGAAAAATAACCAAAGGGAAATAACCAAAGCTTTTTGTCTCAAGAATCCATGTGACTCTGTCCTCATAGCCCCTTGATGAACTCTAGGAAGAGCTTCTAAGAGGCCAGAATTAATGAATCCAAATCATAAAATCCAAAAGCAGTAGACTTTCACACAGAACCAGACTCCTAAAAATCACATAAAATGGATGTTTTCTGTAACAGTAAAATAAATATATAAGTATCTTGTCAAAATTATAAGAGAAGAAGATCTTGAAATGTTCCTAATAAGCAAGTGATGATAATAAAGAGAAAGTAATTAGCTATTCGGTATATGTAAAATTTCATTGATATGCTCTTTGGTGTACAGTTGTTAGCACTGATTTTAATAAACATTTAAAAATGTATGAGAACATTCTTAAATTCACTCTGGGCTTTGTTCCCATAGCCCCAAGCCCCCACCCCCCATCTCCAGAATCTTACACTCCTAAATACTTTATTCTACATATCAAGGAGGTCTCCATGAACGTAAGCCTAAGAATTGGAACAAAACTGAGATGAGGAAAGGTCAAAAGGTAGTAGTGCCAATAGAGGACCCAATCCACATAGCACTTAGGCCACTTCAGTGATTATTTTTAATCAGGTTTGCTGAGATACTTTACTTAAAATAAAATTCACAATTTCAAACAACAGTTTGATGGATTTGGAGGATTGTCTAGAGTTGTGAAACCAGCACCATAATTGAATTCAAGAACATTTCCTTCACCAAAAGAAGCTCTTTTCAGAACCAGCCAATCGTCTCAGTCACCCTAGACCACTGATCAGCTTTTTACTGCCATAATTTTGCCTTTAATAGACATTCATATAAATAGAATCATGAAATGTGTAGTCTTTGTTTCTGGATTTTTTTCACTTATAATTATCTTCTAAGAAACATTTATGTTGTTGAATGTATAAGTAGTTTGTTCTATTTCAATGTTAAATTGTATTTTACTATATGGGTATGTCACAATCTATATATCCATTTATTCGTTGATGGATATGTTGGTTTTCTTAGATTTTTTTTATTATGCTATGAGCATCTGAGAAAGTTTTTGTGTGTACATATGTTATTACTTCTTGGGTAAATACAAGGCATGGGATTGTCAGATCATATGATAAATGGGTATGTTTAACTATATAAAAACTACTAATCTCTTTCCCAAGGTGGCTGTATCATTTTGTAAAAGCACCATTAATATGTGAAAGTTCCATTTGTTCCAAATAATAGCCAACATCTGGTATCATCAGTCTTTTAAAATGGTAGCCTTCCTGGTGAGTGTGGAGTAGTACTTCATCATAGATGTAATTTATTTTTCCCCAATGACTAATGGTGTTAAACATCTTTCCATGTATTTATTGGACATTCATATAGAGTCTTTGGAGGAAATGTCTGTTCAAATATTTTTACCGTTGTAATCGAATTGTTTTTCTTTTTATTATTGAGTTGTAAAAGTTCTTTATATATTCGATATACAAACACTTTCTCTGAGGTATGTTTTGCAAATACTTTCAGTCTATGGCTTGAATTTTCATTTTTTAAAAAGTTTTCTAGGGGATCCCTGGGTGGCGCAGCGGTTTGGCACCTGCCTTTGGCCCAGGGTGCGATCCTGGAGACCCGGGATCGAATCCCACATCAGGCTCCCGGTGCATGGAGCCTGCTTCTCCCTCTGCCTGTGTCTCTGCCTCTCTCTCTCTCTCTCTCTCTCTCTCTCTCTCTCTCTCTGTGACTATCATAAATTTTTAAAAAATTTTAAAAAAATAAATAAAAAATAAAAAGTTTTCTAAAAAATCATCAGCTTTTAGTTTTGATGAAATCAAATTTATCATTGTAGCTCATTCTTTACATATCATATGTAGAAAATATTTGCTTAATCCAAAGCAATGAAAATTTTCTTCTTAAAATTTTCTGATTTCTGCCTTTTCTATGAGATTTATTTTTTTTCTATGAGATTTATAATACAATTTGTCTTCAATTTGTATGTGATGGAGATAAAGGTTGATGCTCTTTTCTTCCATGTGAATATCTAATTATTTCCACACTATTTGTTGCAAGACTGGTCTTTCGCTTATTGAGTATCATT
The DNA here is from genome assembly GCF_905146905.1 of Nyctereutes procyonoides. Lineage (NCBI taxonomy): Eukaryota > Metazoa > Chordata > Mammalia > Carnivora > Canidae > Nyctereutes > Nyctereutes procyonoides. Next base: position 15,024,620 of record NW_026575133.1, on the reverse strand, counting down.
GACACCTTTGATTTATTGTTGGGGGTCAATAACTGGATTCCCCTCTGTTGATCTGTATGTCACCTATCTGTTCTTTTCCCTCTGACTTGTTTGCAGTGGCTTAATTTGAGTCCTACAATCTGGTAATGTATGTCTTGCAACCTTGTTCTATTTAAAAATTATTTTGTCTATTCTAAGTCCTTTGAGCTTCCATTTATTTTAGAATCAGCCTGTTAATTTCCACATAGAAAAACTCCTGTTGATATTTAGATTGTGACTATGTTGAGTCTGTGTATCAATTTAATAAAGATGACACCTTAACAATATTGGTATTTCCGGCACACAAACATCTCCCGATTTTCTTAGGTCATCTTAAATTTTTGTCAGTAATAGTTTATAGTTGTCAGCAAACTATTTTTATGCATTTTAAAACATTTTTCTCTAAGTATGTCATATTTCTGGTGATTTGCAAATTTTGCTGTTTTTAAATTTTAATTTTCAATTGTTCATTGTTAGAATATATAAATAGAGTTGATTTTTTTAAAGATTTTATATTTATTTATTCATGAGAGTCACAGAGAGAGAGACAGAGACACAGAGACACAGAGACACAGAGAGGGAGAAGCAGGCTCCATGCAGGGAGCCCGATGTGGGACTCGATCCTGGGTCTCCAGGATCACACCCTGGGCTGAAGGCAGTGCCAAACAGCTGAACCACTGGGGCTGCCCTAGAGTTGATTTTTTTTTTAATTGACTTTGTATCTGTGACTTTGCTAAACTAGTCTGGTAGTGCTTCTTTTTCTTTATTTCTTTCTTTTCTTTCTTTCTTTCTTTTTTCTTTCTTTCTTTCTCTTTTCTTTTTTGGCAAACTCCCTTGATTTTCTATACAGATAACCACGGAAGGAAAAAAGCAGCAGTTTTACTTATTCCTTTCCAATATGTATGACCTCAGTCCTCTGTCTTGTGTTACTGACTAGGACCTCTAACATGATGCTGAATACATATGGGGAGAGTGCACACTCTTTTTTTAACTGTTAAATTCAAAGAGAAAGCATTCAGTCTTTGACTATTATGTGTGATGGCACAGATTGGACATCCTTTATCAAACTTTAGTATTGAGACTAACTGAGCCCTAAAGACTACTCAGGACCTACTTTAAGAAAGCTTAAAAGCAAAACCTGTAAACATCAAACTGATCCACACATAACTTATCAAGTAACTTACCAACTTACCAGAATAAATTCCAACACTCAATAGCTTTTAACTTAGGGCTGATGTGCTATCTTTGACACTTATTTATGTGGCAGACATGTATGGTTGGACAGTTTATGTAAGATACGAATTACTGTTGGTCCTCCTAACGTCTCCTACGGTGCTCTACCCCATATTTCAAGCCAGTCACTAAGTCTTTTTTCCAATCTTTCTGGAAGGGTTTTTGTTTTTGTTTTGTTTTCCTGAGAAAAGGATAAAAGATGCTGGAAGTCATTTGTTCCTGTTTTGTAAAATCCACTGAAGAAGAGTGGGTCTCATCTTTTGTAAAATCCGCAAGAGACTGAGAAGTAGGCAGAGGACAGGGATCCAAAGAGCAGCAAGCCCTTCCCCTCCAAAATGCTCCCCAGTGGGCTTAGTAAGCCCTCTGAGGGAGATGGTTATGTAACCTGTCCAAGGAACCTAGATAGTCAGCATTAGCATAGTATCCTGTGCCCTGGTCTTGGTGTGGAAGTTGAAAGTTTTTGGCCTCCGGGAACCAGGCAAGATGGGGCAATAAGGAAATCAACAGTGAACTGACCATGATCAGAGGCTCCTCTGATCTCCTATATCCATAAGGAGGGTCAGGAACTGAAATAACGAGTAAGTGTCCACTGCCAGCTTGAGGGGAGAGAATTCAGTGGAAGAGTTGCAGTGAAGTTGCTTTAGAGGAAAAAATCTTAAATCCCACAGTTGTCTGACATCTCATTTCATGTACCGGATCTATAGGTCTTGAAAGCCTGCAGATGAACATGTGGGGCTTAAAATCAATTTTTGCATTGTACAGAGCTATGTTGTAGTACTCTTTCAGACATTCAGTAGCCTTATTCAGGCACAGTATTTTGGTATGCATGCATACTTATGCAGTTGACCTAATGTAGGCATCCAGAGAGAGTGGCTGCAAATAACAGGTGGCCTATCCAGTGTGGACAATTCCCGTGAACAATACCTGAAAGCTTTCCTTTGGAACTTTACAAGATTAAATAAGGGTTTATTGTAAAGAACTGTGCCCACATATCCAGAGGCATCACATGCTACTGGACATGCCTTTGAATGAAGGCCCTCTGCTCTGCACTAGTAGGGTTGGTAGGTCTATAACTCTTCTCCTTGAGCATGCATTAGGATGCCTTTCGTGCTGAGCTGCCTAAATTCCTATCCTACATGATTCAGATGCCAATCCTTCTGGAAGATGTTTCCTGTCCTCTCAATCTTCTTCCTCCAGATCTGGCCTAGTTGGGGTACCTTGGATAAAAGACACTCTCCCTGCTTCTCTAAGTATATTAGGATTCTTTTGGTCACAAGTGACATGAATTTAATTTAATTAGCAAAAAAAGGGGATTGGTGGCCCCAAGGAGTCCAAGGACAGAGTGAACTAGAAGAGGGAAGGACAGGGATGCTGCCAGAACGTAAGGCAGTTCAAAGTCAGGCTCAGAATCCTCATGACACCTCTCCGTTCTGCTTCTCTCTCTGCCACTTGTTCTCTCTCCCTCAGACTAGACTAACCACTTGCACATGATGGAACACATGGCAGCCAACAGCACCCAGACTTTTTACCATATAACTTCAATTACCAGAGTTACTGCTTTGTTGATCTTTCTGATCTTAACACCAAAAATCTCAAGGAAATACCTTTTGGCTTAACTTGAGTCATGTCTACCAATAGATCAATAAACTTGGATGCAACCAGCCCAGAAGATGATAAGTCTTGTGGGGATGATGTAGATTCAATGGCAGAACAATGAATGGTACAGGGGTGAGAGGAATAGTAGAGGAAGTGAGAGCCAGGAGCACTAGCAGATGAAAGCAAGTGTCTCCTAATAGGGGCTCTGCAATAACATTTTGGGTCCACGTTAAGTAAATAACAAATTCATGAAGGGCCCATACTGAAATACCCACAACACACACAGACACACAAGAAATGAAGGCAGCAAACCGCATCAAGTTACAAGCTCCTAAACCTTTAAATAATTTCCTTGAGGCCAAGCAGGTCAGAAGCCAACATTATTCAAGAATCTTCTTAGAAAACATAAGCCTCAGTTTCCTTTTCTGCCACATAAGGGAGTTGACCCCAAAGGTCCCTTCATCTCTCACCTTCTATTGCTGTCAAAAAATCTCACCCACAAGGATTAGGCTAGACTCAAGTTACCATTCTCATTCCAAAATAGACACCTTCTGAAATCTGACATTTGGGGCCTTTGTAAAGGACTGACATGTTTCTGGGGTCTCCATTTGGGAATCACCTAATGGGGGGAAACAAATCTCTCCCATTAAACAGCTCTTTAGAAAATTCATTTACATATAATTTGACTTTGTTACTAACAACAGATAAATTCTCACTCTCTTCTGGGATCACAGCGCTCCGCTACAATCAGAGCACCAGAGGAGGACAAATGAAACAAAATGGGATTCTTAGAATTCTATGCACATTTAGTCAACTCCAAGAATAAACAAGTGAGGTCATCAAGATAAGGTGGACAAAGTGGGGTGGGCAGTTCAAAGATCAGGGACAGGACACTCAAGTCCACTTTCTCAAAGTCACAAAGTGGACCAGAAGCTGACCATTGCTCACTAGCTAATCCTTAAATAATCATGCCATTCTCATTTATACCAGTTGCCTTGGTGTTGGGATTACAGTAGGTACCTCTGGTTCTGTTCCATAATTTATTTTCAAAATGATAGAAATCACTGGAATAACCAGAACCATTTGCACTGAATCTCATGTTCAAAAGTTCAAGTTCAGAGGGGGAGGGGCAAGATGGCGGAAGAGCAGGGTCCCCAAATCACCTGTCCCCACCAAAATACCTAGATAACCTTCAAATCATCCTGAAAATCTACGAATTCGGCCTGAGATCTAAAGAGAGACCAGCTGGAATGCTACAGTGAGGAGAGTTCGCGCTTCTATCCAGGTAGGAAGACGGGGAAAAAGAAATAAAGGAACAAAAGGCCTCCGAGGGGGAGGGGCCCCGCGAGGAGCCGGGCTGAGGCCGGGGCGAGTGTCCCCAGGACAGGAGAGCCCCGTCCCGGAGGAGCAGGAGCTGCACCAACCTTCCCGGGCGGGCGGAAAGGGGCTCGCAGGGAGGTGGAGCAGGACCCAGGAGGGCGGGGATGCCCTCGGGCTCCCGGGGACACTAACAGACACCTGCGAGCGCAGGAGAGTGCTCCGAGCTCCCTAAGGGCTGCAGCGCGCACGGAGGGACCGACCGGAGCAGCTCGGAGGGGCTCGGGCGGCGGCTCCGCGGAGGGGGCTGCGGGGCGGGAGCGCGAATCCACCAGCGCAGGCCCCGGAGCACAGGGCGCCCGGACACAGCCCAGGATCCGGCCTCCCCCGGGACAGGCAGAGGCCGGGAGGGCCCAGGACAGCGAGGACGCTCCTGCCCCGAGCTGAGCACATCAGCGGCCCCGCCCCGGAGCCTCCAGGCCCTGCAGACGGAGAACCGAGAGCCCCGAGCCCCGTAGTTCCTGCGGAGGCTGACTCCAGGCTTCCAGAGTTGCCATAGCAACTGCGGCTGTTCCTCCTGGGGCCCCACGGGGTAAACAACCCCCGCTGAGCCCGGCAGCAGGCAGGGGCAGAGCAGCTCCCCCAAGTGCTAACACCTGAAAATCAGCACAGCAGGCCCCTCCCCCAGAAGACCAGCTGGACGGACCAGTGATACTCCCCCGTGTTCCAGTACAACTTGTTTTTGGCCACTCTGCACTGAGCAAAATGACTAGAAGGAAAACCTCACCTCAAAAGAAAGAATCAGAAACAGCCCTCGCTCCCACAGAGTTACAAAATCTGGATTACACTTCAATGTCAGAAAGCCAATTCAGAAGCACCATTATACAGCTACTGGTGGCTCTAGAAAAAAGCATTAAGGCCTCACGAGACTTCATGACTGCAGAATTTAGATCCAATCAGGCAGAAATTAAAAATCAACTGAACGAGATGCAATCCAAACTAGAAGTCCTAACGACGAGGGTTAACGAGGTGGAAGAACGAGTGAGTGACATAGAAGACAAGTTAATGGCAAAGAGGGAAACTGAGGAAAAAAGAGACAATCAATTAAGGGACCATGAAGACAGATTAAGGCAAATAAATGACAGTCTGAGGAAGAAAAACCTACGTTTAATTGGGGTTCCCGAGGGCGCCGAAAGGGACAGAGGGCCAGAATATGTATTTGAACAAATCCTAGCTGAAAACTTTCCCAATCTGGGAAGGGAAACAGGCATTCAGATCCAGGAAATAGAGAGATCCCCCCCTAAAATCAATAAAAACCGTTCAACACCTCGACATCTAATAGTGAAGCTTGCAAATTCCAAAGATAAAGAGAAGATCCTTAAAGCAGCAAGAGACAAGAAGTCCCTGACTTTCATGGGGAGGAATATTAGGGTAACAGCAGACCTCTCCACAGAGACCTGGCAGGCCAGAAAGGGCTGGCAGGATATATTCAGGGTCCTAAATGAGAAGAACATGCAACCAAGAATACTTTATCCAGCAAGGCTCTCATTCAAAATGGAAGGAGAGATAAAGAGCTTCCAAGACAGGCAGGAACTGAAAGAATATGTGACCTCCAAACCAGCTCTGCAAGAAATTTTAAGGGGGACTCTTAAAACTCCCCTTTAAGAAGAAGTTCAAGTAACTCTGAACGTGAATGGGCTTAATGACCCCATCAAAAGGCGCAGAGTTTCAGACTGGATAAAAAAAACAGGACACATCTATTTGCTGTCTACAAGAGACTCATTTTAGACAGAAGGACACCTACAACCTGAAAATAAAAGGTTGGAGAACCATTTACCATTCAAATGGTTCTCAAAATATACCCTAAAAACTACAGAACACTTCTGAAAGAAATTGAGGAAGACACAAAGAGATGGAAAAATATTCCATGCTCATGGATTGGCAGAATTAATATTGTGAAAATGTCAATGTTACCCAGGGCAATTTACACGTATAATGCAATCCCTATCAAAATACCATGGACTTTCTTCAGAGACTTAGAACAAATTATTTTAAGATTTGTGTGGAATCAGAAAAGACCCCAAACAGCCAGGGGAATTTTAAAAAAAAGAAAACCATATCTGGGGGCATCACAATGCCAGATTTCAGGTTGTACTACAAAGCTGTGTTCATCAAGACAGTGTGGTACTGGCACAAAAACAGACATATAGATCAATGGAACAGAACAGAGAACCCAGAAGTGGACCCTGAACTTTACGCTCAACTAATATACGATAAAGGAGGAAAGACGATCCACTGGAAGAAAGACAGTCTCTTCAATAAATGGTGCTGGGAAAATTGGACATCCACATGCAGAAGAATGAAACTGGACCACTCTCTTGCACCATACACAAAGATAAACTCAAAATAGATGAAAGATCTAAATGTGAGACAAGATTCCATCAAAATCCCAGAGGAGAACTCAGGCAACACCCTTTTTGAACTTGGCCACAGTAACCGGAGAAGGACAAACAGTGTATGTTCTCATTCATTTGGGGAATATGAATAATAGCGAAAGGGAATATAAGGGAAGGGAGAAGAAATGTGTGGGAAATATCAGAAAGGGAGACAGAACATAAAGACTTCTAACTCTGGGAAACGAACTAGGGGTGGTGGAGGGGGAGGAGGGTGGGGGGTGGGGGTGAATGGGTGACGGGCACTGAGGGGTACACTTGACGGGATGAGCACTGGGTGTTATTCTGTATGTTGGTAAATTGAACACCAATAAAAATTAATTTATAAAAAAAAAAAAAAAAAAAAAAAAACAAAAGTTCAAGTTCAAATTGAGGCAACACCTGGTGATCTTCGAGGAGTTTGAATCCTCTAAGGTTTAATGACACCAGTTAGCATTCATCAAGCTCATATCCTGTCCCAGTCAGTCATAGATGCTTTACAAATTCAAGCACCCTTTACTCTTCTCAACAACCCAGTGAGGAGTGTTATTATTACAATTATCACAATGCAGCATGATGACATCAGACCTCCTAGCCCCAGATGGCTGCCCCACTACTCCCCAGCTCTGGGACATTCAACAACTCAGTGAGCTGCTTTGTGAGGTTTTGTTTGTTTGTTTGTTGTTTTTGTTTTTGTTTTTGGGGGTTTTCTTGTTTGTTTTTGTTTTGTTTTGTTTGTTTTTTAGTGAGCTGCTTTGTGACTGAGTTTTCCCTTTAATAAAATGGGGGTGGACACAATAACACCTACTTCCAGTGCTGTTGGAAGAATTATTAAGTTAATAAATACAAAGAGCTTGAAGCACAGTCTGACAGTTGGTAAAGTGCCCCGTAAATGTGAGCCATTGCTAATATCCCTTTGTTATATATCAGGCCCAAGAAAGGCTAAAGAATTTGCCCAAGGTCACTCAGATAGTAAATAGCAGAGACTTAAATTCACCCAGGTTCCACTGTCTCTTTGCCGTGCTTCACAAAAACTACACAAAAGGTACATTTACTATTACTGTTTTGCCCAGCATTAAGGGCAAACTTGGAAATGCATGAACTTTTGTGGGTGCTCCAATATTTCATCTGTATGCCAATTGTTTTCTTCATTAATGATTAACATGGCTGGGAATGCTTTCCAAGTGGCCTTGAATTGATATTTCAGTTCAAACTGTGGAGAAGTGTTTCTTTAGGAAGCCAGATAGTGAGCATAGATGTCTGCTGTTCTTAACAGATTACTGAGGACCAGCAGCTTTTCTGTATTCAATTCAGTTTATGTCTGAGTAGATAAATTCAGAAGGGCTTTGAGATGCTATTAAAAGGGAGAAAAAGGATGCTCAACTCAGAGAAGAACTGAGGTAAAATAAATGTTCTGTGGAGCAAGTGATTGAAGCCAGTGCAAAGTATAAGACAGCAAAACAAAGGAAGGCTACTGCTTTCCTCCAGCTCCAAAACTAAATAAATAAATAAATAAATAAATAAATAAATAAATAAATAAATAAATAAATAGAAATAAAGGGAAATTGATGCAGCCCAGTGAGGAAAGCAAATTTGTTGGAGGGCAGGGAAGAGCTGGGTCAGTCCTGGTTTTCCTGAATCTTAAATGAAGCAAACAACTAACACACCTCCCCCTGAGTTGTATTTTCCTCCCAGGGAATTCTTTCTCTGTATCTCTATTTCCTGGCAAGTGAAACAAGAAGCAAGAATCTGAAATGCCCTCTAGGGGATATTTCTGCTTCATTTAAAAAAAAAAAAATCACGAAAGGTATCTGTGTAAAATTGCTCTATAATACAATGCTTCTGGCCTGAGGCTGGGGTTGCAAGTTTGTATGGCTTCATTTCACCTTTCAAAGTCATCTCCATGGCTAACTTCTTTGCATTACGTTTATCTCATATCTCACTAGGCACCTCCTGCATCTGCCACTCAGAGTGAAAGTCCGCAGCAGGGCTGGGCTCCATCAAAATTGCCACCTGGGTCTTAGTGACACTCCTTGCCAATTTAGCAGGCCTTTACCCAGAATGTGGGGTCACCTCCTCCCCAAGCCTTATTCGCCCCATCTCATCCCCAATCCATATCACATATTGAGGTCCAGACTTTCTTCCTCATCCCCCTTATCCCATACACATTAAGGGTGACGGTAAAACTGATGGGGTGTACTGTTCCCCAAGCAGGCAGATGTGGTCACATGTCTCCCACTTTTATAATGAATGATTTGATCCCCCACCTGTTTTGTCAGCAGGATATGTGATGTGTGTGTCTTCTTCCCTCAACACATACACCCTTGGGGTTTACATAATTCAAAGATGATCTTTCCAGAGTCTCTAACTAAATGGAGTGGGCTCCTCTAATTGAGCCACCACTGTTATAGCTCCTTCTGGCCACCAGATGTCACTGTTGGCAACTGTACCCATGCAGTCCGGTGCTGGTCTTTGGCCTCTAAGATTCCTCACTGTGGTATCTGTTTCCCACAGAGGCTGCTGTGTTTCTTTGAGTGAGGAGAAACACCTCCCTCACGGCTGAACTTGGCCAATGTTCTCATACTTGGACTCTCACACTTGCAGCTCTTGCTGTCTGATTCTGTCAATTGCCACAGAGAGAATGGAGCAGCCCAAACTGGAGTCAGGACTGAGCCAAGACCATTACCCTACACTCAGTTTGGGGCACAGCAATAGTTACCTGGTGAAAGTCATGAGAACAGGGAGGGGCAAAGCATTAAGACCAAATGCTGCAGTCCACAACAGTGTGAAAATAAACCATCACACATCATGGGTGACCATGTAGCAGAGGGAGGTCTAGATAATCCTTGTGGGATTAGTCAATTAATTTAATTTACATAATACTTTAAATGCTAAAAATAAAACATTCATAATCTTTTTCATTTATTTGTTCTACTTATCACTAAAAATGATTTGAAAACACCTATTTTTTACAATAAAAATTTTAAAAAGAACTAATTAATAATGGCAAGTAAGGGGGAACCTGGGTGGCTCAGAGGTTGAGCATCTGCCTTCAGCTCAGGGCGTGATCCTGGGGTCTGGGATTGAGTCCCACTCAGGGCTCCTAGCGGGGGCCTGCTTCTCCCTCTGCCTATGTCTCTGTCTCTCTCTCTTTCTGTGGCTCCCATGAATAAATACGTAAAATCTTAAAAAAAAAAATGGCAAGTAAGGGAAAAATTGCTTTAGAAATCCTAGGATATGGAAGGTCTTGCAACAGAGCTCCAAATTAGCCTTGAGCTTCCTGGAAGCCAGGGCAAAGAGGGAAACCCAATAGCTTACATACTTCTTATTGTCTTATAAAAACTAACATGTTCTCAAAAATTAGGTACAAAACCCCAGAACACATGCTATATATGCCCTAACCTATGATGCAATTATCTCAGGAGATAGGGAAGTTTAATCTCCCCCTAAATGGCCATCTTGAAAATATGGACATTCATCCAGCATTATGACCAATTCAGATGACCAAGACATTTATCCAAGAACCTATAAATATCCCTCTCTATTTCAATTTAAAGTAGGAAATTACTGGGCCTTTCTCAGTTACTGGGCTATTTCCTCTTGACAAAATGTAGACAAACTTTTCTCCATGTTTAAAGTCCAACATTAGGACAATTGTCTCCAGTTTGTTAATTTAAAGAACAGTTAATACAAACATTTCTGAAAGTCATATTACCATTCACTCTGGAAAAGTAGTCATTGTCTCAAGATTTATGAATTACATTAAAAACCCTGCCCCTCACAGCATGCAAATCTCCTTAGATAAACTAAGTTGTATCTAATTAAATTATATAAATTAAATATTGTAATAATAATGGATAACATTTATTGGACACTTAGTATGTTTTAGGCACAGTGCCAAATAATTTACTTGTATTTTCTCATTTAACTTCACTACAATCCTAGGGGGTATTAACATCCCCATTTTACAGATGAGGACAGGGGGGATAGAAAAACTAAGTGACTCATCTATCATTGTGTGGATGGTACATGGCAAGGTTAGGATTTGAACTCAAATCTTTCTGATTCCAGAACTTAAACCCCCCTTTTTTTTTTCTTTAAGATTTACTAATGAGAGACACACAAAGAGAGGCAGAGACATAAGCAGAGGGAGAAGCAGGCTCCATGCTGGGACCCCGATGCAGGATTCGATCCCAGGACCCCAGGATCACACCCTGGGCCGAAGGCAGGTGCTAAACAGCTGAGCCACCCAGGGATCCCCTAGAACTTAAACTCTTAACCACTATGCTAATTCACCCATCATCTTCCATCCCTTCTGATCCAGCGGGAAATTGCTTTAGGAAAAATGTTCAAGAGAAAATCCTCATAAAAGGGAAAATAAAACAGCCACTTGACTACTTTCCTCTCTCTTTCTGAAAGAACTCTCAGAGAAGAGCTTCTCAAAAGCTAACCCAAAAGGAGGCCCCAGCATCACTTCCAGCACCCAGGAACTCTTGGTGACTGTGTTCCATGAAACAGGATTACTTCCCAAGGTTGAACCTAGGACCTGATGCTTAAAAATATTTATTGTTTATGAGTTGGACCAAAGAAATCCTGTGGGAAGTCAATGTAGTTTGAAGGTTGAATCATAGAATACTGAAAAGTTCAAATTCTTGGGGAGAAGTTTGCTGGATAATGACAGTTTACATAAAATAAGAAAAGTCCAGAGAGGAAAAGGTATGTGTGATAAGGTTGAGTGGCTAACTGCAGAAAACCACCATCATCCCTTCTGTTGGTTATTAAAGATTGCAGCTTGCTCTTTATTTCTGAAGCATGGGATTTCAATATTTTAAAGTCTGCACCCTCAAAAATCCACCAACCTCCCTTGATCCCGTTTATCCCAAATAGATGGTCCCAGAGGAAGAAGGGGCCATAAATGCCTTGTTGAAAGCGCTTTGAGATCAAGTCTGATTCATCTATTACCATGAGAAATTAATCCAAAATGATAACAAACAAGACTGCAGATTCTGCTATAGTGTTGACACAGATACTACCAGAGTTTTTCCAAGTCCAAACTTTAAAATCACCGTTAAGAAGAGATGAAGGAACCTGGTCTTGTGTTCTTCTGATGGTGCCATTCAAAACCTGATCTTTTACCAAGATGCTGCTTGCCTGGAACTCTCATCATTTTTATCCTAAGAATAAGAGGGAATAATGACAGCAAGAGTGTTGCCAACCTATTCAGTTCTGAGCTGGCAGAGGGTGTAGCAAGAGAGGGCTGCTGTGCCCATGTACATAATTAATTTAAGGCCCATAGATCTCTATTCCCAGCCCTTCCTTCCCTTCTCTAGGGGAGGCATACAAACGGAAAAGCAAGAAGTATGTATCCAGCTGGTGTCCTAGAGAGCGCGTGATAGAAACCCGACTTCACCAAGATTAGGAGGAGGCAAAGAGGACTAACCTGCTCATGTAATCCAAATTGCAGAGAACAGACACAGAGTGGCCTAAACAAACAGAGCCTTCCAGCTCTTGTTTTTGCTTCTCTCCGGAAGTAGTTTCATCTTTGTCTTCTGTCCACTAATTCCTTTCACAAGGCCGTTGGAACATAGCTCTTAATAGATGTTGGCCTCAAATGTTTCCAGGTTCAGAAATGTAGTAGATTATTTAGAAATTTAGTGAAGTGATCCCTTCTATACGTATACAAAAGACCCTTTGCAATATGATTTTGCCTTTCCTTTCATTAAAAGGTGGAATATAGGGCAGCCTGGGTAGCTCAGTGGTTTAGCACCACCTTCAGCCCAGGGCCTGATCCTGGAGACCCAGGATAGAGTCCCACGTCAGGCTCCCTGAATGGAGCCTGCTTCTCCCTCTGCCTGTGTCTCTGCCTCTCTCTCTCTCTCTCTCTCTCTCTCTCTCTCTCTCTTTCTGGTGAATAAATAAATAACATCTTAAAAAAAAAAAGAGGTGGAATATATTTCCCCTATGTCTTAATGGGCTAGCCCTGTGATTTACTTTGACCAAAATGCAGTAGAAGTAAGGTTGTTAGATGTCCAACCCTTGGTATCAAAGGGGCTTAAGCTTCTATTTCTCCCCTCATAGAGTGCTGCCACTGCCATGAAAGGAAACCCAGGATGGGCTTACATGGGGAGAGAGGTCCAGACAATGGCCATACTCCAAGTATGTAGTGAGGCCATCATGAACTCTCTAGCCACACTCAAGCTATTGACTGGCTACAGCAACATGAGGGAATGCTTTTGATACCAGCACAAGAAACACTGAGGTAACCCCAGAGAATAGTGAAAATAATGTCATTGTTATATCAAATCACTAAGTTTTGGGGTGATTTGCTATGCAGCAATAGGTAACTGATACACTAATCACTGTGCCCAAAGAGACAAGATTCTCTTCCAATATGTCAGATCCCAATATGTCATTGGACCACATGTCAGAGCAAGAGAAAAGAAAAGGCATTTCCACCAAAAGAAGGGTAATACTAATCTCAAAGGAGAAAAGTGGGTCTGGGAAGACGAATAAATGCCTACTACCATGTTGTAGCACTTTAGAGTTAGTTAATATCTTGGTTGAGTTTTCACCGTTATTCAATGATATGACAAGACCAATGTTATTCTAACTTTATAAATGAAGGAATGGAGGGTCAGAAATCTCAAATCTTTCTCAGTCACAGAGCTATCACATAGCAGAGCCAGAACTCAAATCCAGCACTTCTTTTTTTTTTTAAGATTTTATTTATTTATTCATGAGAGACACAGAGAGAGAGAGAAAGAGAGAGGCAGAGACACAGGCAGAGGGAGAAGCAGGCTCCATGCAGGGAGCCAGACGTGGGACTCGATTCAGGGTCTCCAGGATCATGCCCTGAGCTGAAGGTGGCACTAAACCACTGAGCCACCCGGGCTGCCCAAATCCAGCACTTCTGATTATGGTCAGTGCTCTTCCTCTTAGAGAGATAGACATGAAGGCTTGTTATACATGAGGAAGCAGCTGGCATGAGGAAGTAGTTATTCAGTCCAATAAGTTACTCTATCTAAAGTGGAAGACCAGGGGCACTTGGGTGGCTCAGTGGTTGAGCACCTGCCTTTGGCACAGGGCATGATCCCAGAGTCCTGGGATGGAGTCCCGCATCGGGCTCCCTGCAGGGAGCCTGCTTCTCGCTCTGCCTATGTCTGTGTCTCTCATGAATAAATAAATAAAATCAAATAAAGAAAGAGGAAAGAAGAAAGAAAAGAAAGAAAGAAAGAAGAAAGAAAGAGAAAGAGAAAGAAAGAGAAAGAGAAAGAAAGAAAGAAAGAAGAAAAAAAGAAAGAAAGAAAGAAAGAAAGAAAGAAAGAAAGAAAGAAAGAAAGAAAGGCCAGTGGCCAATCCAGCCTCTTAGACAATGGCCAATGCATGTGGCCAGCATCATGCTTTCCTCTCAGGGCCTCCAAGTCAATGGATGGGATTTATTGGCCTAATGTATTAATAGATCCATCACCAGAGGCTATTCTGAGGACTAAGCAAACAGCAAGAAGGCAGAATGATAAATCACAGAAATCGGGAGCTCCATTAGATTGAGGTACAAAACTGCTGCTGCATTTAAAAGAAAAATTATTTCAATTTAGACTGAAAATAAAAGCCCCTTTGGTGGGAGCCACGGAGGAAGCATGCACTCTGTGATACCACCTGGTGCCCCAAGAAGACCAAGGCAGAGCAAACACCCACATGCCCCATGTCTTCACAGCAACAAGCTGCTTCCATTTTTTTTCTTCCAAGAACACTAGGTTTTGAGAGTTCGGACTTCCAAATAAACTGCAATGATTAATTAACAATTTATTTCCTGGGGATCCCTGGGTGGCGCAGCGGTTTGGCGCCTGCCTTTGGCCCAGGGCGCGATCCTGGAGACCCGGGATCGAATCCCACTTCAGGCTCCCGGTGCATGGAGCCTGCTTCTCCCTCTGCCTGTGTCTCTGCCTCTCTCTCTCTCTCCCTGTGTGACTATCATAAATAAATAAAAAAAAATAAAAATTAAAAAAAAACAATTTATTTCCTGGATTTTTCTGCATCAGAGACATGTCTAACTGCAAATTAAACAATCTAATCACCATGAGATAAAGTGTTACCACATGAGCTGCTATAATTTCAGATAAAAGCAAGGAAAATTTTTAGTTTGCATAGTTATCCACTGTTAGATTTCACAGGCTATTTCTGTTAAGCTTCTTCTAAATATTGAAGAGAGTTTAAGGACTCTCATTAATATCTTCTATGATGTATAAGGGCTCAAATTACTAAAAAAAAAAATAAGAAAAGTAGTAAGAAGAAAAAGTCAACACTTTTTGATTGCCGAAGATTCATAAGTATTCAAAGAATTACACACACACACAAAAACACACACACACACACATATGTATGTAGAGAGTGTCAAAGTTTTACTTAACAGTTTCCTTATTGCTCCAAAACTGAAAGAAAATATTATAGAATTATTCTTTATTAAAACAGGCACTCTACCCAGTTCCCGAGAGAATTTAAGGTAGTTTTAAATAAAATAGTTCTAAAATAGTAAATAGAAAAATAAAATTATGAACATTAAACACATATTTTAAAATTGGAAGTAGAGGGAGGAAAAATCAAAAAACAAGGCTATTATACTTGATCAAACAATAAGACTCTGAGCTTCCTGGTAGCTAAGACAAAAAGGTAAGAATAGGAAATATATTTCTTTTTTTTGTTTGTTAGATTTTATTTATTTATTCATGAGAGACACAGAGAGAGAAAGGCAGAGACACAGGCAGGAGAACCAGGCTTCATGCAGGGAGCCTGATGTGGGACTCCATCCAGGGACTCCAGGATCACTCCCTGGACCGAAGGCAGGCGCTAAACCGCTGAGCCACCCAGGGATCCCCAGGAAGTATATTTCTAGGGAATAAACTATGTCACTGAATTGGGGGGGGGTAATAACTATACCAAAAAGAGAACTTTTTGAATAAATATTTATGTATATTTAGGATGTTAGTGATTGTCTTTAAAAAAAAGAATATTGCAAACTTACTATAGAAAATCTGGAAAAGAGAAAAAAAGAAAGAAAGAAAAGTAAAAACAGAGAAAAAGTTGCCTATAACCTGTTAGCTAACCACAGAGCTATTAGCTTATACTTTGGAAGTTTTCTTCAGCCTTTTTCCAACATTCATACAAATTCAGTGTATTTAAGCTGAATTTTAATACAAGTGCTTATGCAATAACACATTCTATTTTTTATTTTTTAATTCAATTAATTAATATATAATGTATTATTAGTTTCAGAGGTAGACGTCAGTGACATTCTATTTTTATTTTATATTATAATCATTACTTTATCTTATTACTTAATAATGTCAAATATTGCAAAATATTCCATTGTATAAATATTCTATATTTTACTGAAACAGAGCCCAATTGTTGGACATTTTACCTATTCCTCACTATTTTAAATAAAACAGAGGAACTTTGTGCATAAAGCTCTTTCTATTTTATGTAATAACCTTTAGGATACGTCCCCAAGAGTGGTATAACTATACACGAGCCTATCCATGAGCATTTTTATTTATTTCTTGTTTCAAAAGGAACACATTTATTATGAAGAACTTGAAAAGTTTAAAGATATACAAAGAAGGAACAGCTGCACCCAGAGCACCAGCTATTACACTATTTATCATGTTCCTTTTAGGTACACTTCTGTATAGCTGGGGATCACAGCATATCAAAAATGTTGTATCCTGCCGTATTCACTAATTGTGCCACAACTGCTTTCCCATAATTATAAATTGTTCTTAAATAATAACATCACAACCTTCTGTCATATGGGTAACCACAATGTACTGCACAAAAACTTCTTCAGGCCAAACCTCAGAAGGATCAAAATCAAGACTTTGAATGATTCTTTACAAGAGTCTGCAAATCAGAAGGAAAGTACTGAATGTGTCCCACAGACATGTTTTGTTTGGCTTATACAATGTTTTACTTTGGGGTTGCTTTTTTTTTAATTGCCAAAATTTTAAATTTCAGAGATTCCATTGATAATCTAGACTTCCGAGGGGTACCTGGGTAGTGTAGTTGGTTAAGCATCTGACACTTAGTTTTGGATCAAGTCATGATCTTAGGGTCGTGAAATTGAGCCCCAAGTCAAACTCTGTGCTCAGTGCAGAGTCTGCTTGATATTCCCTTTCCCTCTCCCTCTCCTTTGGTCCTCCCACTCATTCATCTCTCTCTCTCTCTCTCTCTCTCTCTCTCTCTCTCTCAAATAAATAAATAAATAAATCTGAAGATCTAGACTTCTAGATCTGAGGGTGATCTGGCTGCTACATCTGTCACCCACTGATCACCAGGGGTTGAGTCAGCTGATCAGGCTATCTAGATGGGTATCCCCTCCTTCCACCAATGCTCCATGTGCATCCCTCTAGAAGCGGCATGCTCCATCAAAAAGGATGACCTTCCCTGATAGAAAAGGATCATTTTGGGGTCAAGGATATACAAATAGTTATACTCCCCTGGTAAAACCTGCAACAATCTCTCCAAGTCCATTTGTAGAAGTACCTAGGGTAGTCAAGCTTCCAAGACTCCAGATCTTTCTTTAAAAAAGAAAAATTAAAACTAAATAAATTTAGACTTCCTATTTCCCTTATACAACCAGAGGTTCCAAGCCCACATTCCACCTGACAGCAATAAGCTAGAGTTGAGGAGAAGGTCATGGCTTCAGTGGACATAGAGGATTTAATCACCTAAGTCCTTCACCTGCCAGGGCTCCAGGGCCATTTGAGTATGTTTTTGGTTACAGATTTGTCTGGGTAGAAAGTGTGGCACTGTCTAGCTATACCCACAAAAAGTTGTGTCTTGTACCTGGAAGGCAAATTTTTTAAGTATAGAACCAGGATGACAAATTAACAGCCTGGCTTCTATTCTAGACTCTGTCAACCATTTGCTGGTTAACCTTAAGCTATAGAGTCTCCCTGAATCTGCTTTCTGTATTGATAGAAGGAAATTGGACAGAATTTATGGTCCCCAAAGCCCATCCTGGATATAAATACATTGATTAGTCATTGAAGATAAAATAAAAACAATAAAATAAATTCCCTGGTCAGTAGCTTCTCAGGCAAATTTCTGATAGTGCCATGCTAGGCCAGCAGGGCCAGTGAGCAGAACTGTCCTACATCTACAGTCATTCCCAAGAGGCCCAGAGGCCCACTATTTCAAACAGGCCCAGAGGCCCTCAGGGATACCGTCTCCCCACACACCTGCAAGGGAAGGGCAAGGAGACAGTGTGCTGCTACTCTAACATTTATAACAAACTGAGTGAAGATAACTTTTTGAAGTGGAATTTCAACAAACTACCCAAATTTGAGATCTACTTTCCCAGGGCACCCCTGGATATAGACTACCCCCCCCCAAAGGCACATACCTGTATCAAGAAAACAAATATATGTCACATGATATCAAATAATTAAGAAAATACAAAGTTAATCTTTTTTAATATATAGAAAAAAACAAAATTCATTTTATTTTAAGACTTATAAAATCAGGATGCATTGTCAACTGAGCTTAAGTTGACGGCATGCTTTATAACTGATGGCACTTCAGAACTAAAGAAGTACTGAGTATCATTTCTCTTTAAATGCCAAAAGAAAGTTGCCAACTCTTTTTTTCTTAAGGGAAACTATCTTCTGTTCTTAATCCTTATCCTTTCTAAACTTTTTAATGGTGAAGTATCATTCCATTTAAAATGCCAGTGGCAGTACATGTAAAACAAAATAAAACAACCCTCACTAACAATTAAAAGTTGTCAACTCAATTGGCCCCAAATACTTTTTTATCTGGCCTGTGAAATCAAAGCATCTGGGAGCCAGTGAACTGGATGATCTCCATGCTCCCTGGCAGACCTAATATTGTATTTTGTTCTTCCTGTGACTGGACGATTTATTCGGTAAGTCCCCTCAAACTTGCACTTCCAGTCATCCGCCTCACTAAAGCAATTCCATTGTTTACCCAAGTGATTAATCCCCTAAATTTCAGGACGACTGAATCTTTACTGAGTACTATGACTGAATAAAGCCCCTCCAGAAGCTCAGATTCCCCAGGACCACAGTTGGTATGACAAAGCTCTCTCTTCCAACCACTCACCATCTTGGTTGGACATATGGAGATGCCCTAGCATTCTTCATGACTTCATTGCTCTTTCCAGCTCAGCCTGAGTTTCTAAGGCACCATAAATGTATTGGCTCAAGCCTTGGTGAAGTCATTTACAAACCTGTCATCTGGGACAAATCCCTCAGCCTCATGTAGAACTGAGAGTAACAGTAAATCATAACTCATCAGATTGGGAGAGAAATGAAATAGACGATTGTACAAAAATGCTCAGAAGTGTGCCTGGAATATAGTCCATTATCAAATGTTCTACAAAAACAAATTAACTTCTGAGACTGTGTTCAGTAAATTTCAAATGCCCATGCCTAATGAAGCCAATTGATTGCACACATCAAAGGAATCACAAATGCTTATTATTTGCCATCACCTCCTAGCAGGGCTGACTGACACCACTGGTCACAGCTCAACATCTGCTCAACACATCATACAAGAACTTAATCAAGTGGCATCTGGTGAATGTCCAACATAAGTGATTCCTTTGGAGGAAGGAGAGAGCTGATAGTTCTTAGCAGGCTGTTCTTTCTTCAGCCCTAAATGGCATGCATTCATTTCTTACATCCATTCAATCATTCACCCAATTCACAAACATGGAGCGACTGCTTCTCAAGTCCCAGGTACTGTGCTATGCACTGAGGACATAAAGGAATAAACACAGCCACTGCTCCAAAGGAAAAAGCATCATTAGTGCCAGCTCCTATTGGAGAGTGTGGGTACCATAAATTCATTCAAGTTCTAGTGGACACATACCTGGAAGGAAGGACAATTTTAGTAAAATCTTTCATATTCTCTACTTTAAGGAAACATGGACATGATTTCCTTTGCCAATTTTCTTTCTCAGCATCATAGAGAGCAACACACTGCTGATAGGGAGGCCCTTCTTTTCCAGGGGAGCATTAATAATGGGGTAGCACAGAGTTGCTTCTGTTTGACAGTATTCATTACAGCTGCGGCTTTGTCAATGTACAAACTGTAGGGTTTTATTTATTTTTCTTCTGGTCACATTGAGAGGACCAGATCACTTACTATCTTGCATCTTCCATCAGGCTTTTTTATTTGCAGTTATAAGGCAAAGTATATAAATGGTTATGTAATGGGGGGGGGTTCAGGCAGCTTGCAAAACTTGGAGAGGGAACAAAGAAATAGGGTTGCAGAATGGCCATTTAAAGCAGAAATTACAGCAACAAGAGGACCATTGGCCAAGACAGCAAGAACAAGGCAGCCTGGGTGGAATGACCATTAAAGGGTAATCATTTATCACTTCTCGAGCCAGATCCAGGCAATATGAGCTGATCCCCTCTCCCCACATAATCCCAGCTCAGTGTGCACTTCCAGCAATTTCTAATGCAACTGCCATGGTGATAGCCAAAAATAATAGGGGAGCATCCACTTGCCTGCCATTTCAGCTTTTGTGATATCTCTATGATCCTCACAAACCTCCTTTTGGAGATACTAGGCTGGTCTTCATTACTCTTTCCTCCCTAGACACAGCCACTGAGCAAAACATAAAACAAATGACCCCCAGGACACAGAGATTGCCACCTGTTAGGGTATTTCAGAGACAAGGGAAGGCTAAGCCATATCTGTTTAGTTTTTTGTTTCATTTACTGTTCTCAGAATGCTGAAAATAAAGGAATGTTGCATCATAGCTACAAAATTAGAACACATTGTAAATGCTTACATTCCACAAATTGTCATCCAATAAAGGGATACAGTTGTTTTGCTTTGTTTTATTTATTCATAAGAGACACACGAGAAGTAGAGACACAGGCAGAGGGAGAAGCAGGCTTCCTGTGGGAAGCCCAATGTGGGACTCAGTTTTGGAATTCCAGGATCATGCCCTGAGTCAAAGGCAGACCTCAACCACTGAGCCACCCAGGCATCCCAGGGGACACAATTTTAATATCATTTGATGAATGTCCTCTTTCAGTCTTGTCAGAGTGGCTCAAGGACTGTGTGTAGAAACATGTGGCAATGACATCAGACTCTACATTTGAAGCCTTAAATGTGAGGCCCTCCTGACCCCATCTAGAGATTTGTTCAGCCACGTCCAGAAGGGACTTCCTGGAGTTCACACTGTTAACTCACTAGAGATATGTGTCCATCTCCCCAGTATATGTTTACATCTCCCCAGTATTGACTTTGGTTTTGCCTGGAGCCAACCCACAGAGGAGGTACTCACTGAAACCATGGAGGTGGGATGTCTCTGCATCTCCTGGGGAGAAATCAGGCTCCAGACATTCAAGGGGAAAGATAGGAGTTGCTGTTGCCGCATAGAGCTGCACTTCAAAGACACTGAATCTCACTTGAATTGACTCCTCACTCCTCCCCATTATGGAGATCATTATATTTCCCAGATTTTTCCAAGAAGAGTCAGGGGAAGGCACAGAGCTGTTTTCTCAAGAGATGCATTTAGATTAGGGTTCAGACTCCCCTGTACAGAGGTGGTGAGAGTAGTGGGCTTTGGGAGGAATTCCAGTAAGAAGGGAGGCCACATAGCCAGGAAGTCACAGGGCACTGGCACACAGCACTGCTTGAGGCTCCTTAGAGCACTTGGACATACCATGTGGCTGACACCTGCACTGGAGATGTGAGAATTTGCATATGACAGAGTCTGGGTCCTTTCACATGGATGCTCCACAGCAGAGAAAAGCCTTGACAAAGGTGTGGGGATCTCAGCTTTCCAGAGGAAAGATTTTAACCATATTGGAGTTCAGAGCAAGTTTATCCAGATCTGTGTGGGACAGAGAGCATTAACCAACATTTAGATTCTCTGAATCACACATTTCCTGGAGAAAAACTCTCACCTTCCCTCGTCCTTTCCTAAGATATGTTCCCTTTCTCTCCATCTTCTCTACTTTCTGTTCTTGGGTCCCTCTCTCTACCAACTATTCTTAAATCCAATGAATCTGGGATGGTAGGAAGTGAATCTCTTGGTCAGCTCAGTAAGAGAATCCAGCCAATCTCCATTTTCCTGGATATCTGCACAGCCTCGGCCCAAGGGTATGGCAACCAGAGGACCAACAAAGCTGGTACAGCATGGAAGACCATTGGTTATGATCACCCTCAGAGGCCCTTTCCTGTGTCCACCCACTGGCTTATGGAAGGAGAACTTCCCCAAATGGATATCCTCAATCCAATACCTATACTCACCTTTCCTAATGTTGGGGTAGGGTTAGAGGAACTTCTCCCATAGAAAGAACTATGGTCCCCAGTCATCCCACATTAGCAAATGTTGACTGAGCTTTTGCTATGTGCTAAACACCAGTCAGGCACACAGTAAAAGTTTATTGTAGTAAATGACTGAATGAAACACCATCCTCTCCTGATGAGCACAGGAACACAAAAGTGTTTTGTAAATCTTATTCTATTTATTCCCCTTTTATTTCAATTGATCTTTACAGCAAATCTTTAAAAGAAGCATTATTACAAACACAAGAGCAAACCAAGTTTATGACACTTAAAATTTTTTCCATCATGCAACAAATAGTTTAACTAGGGCTCAGGTCATTTATTTCTTCTTTTAGGCAGAGCCTGGCACAATACTTGGCACAGAGTAAATATCAGTTAATATTGGTCAAATAAATTGAATAGAACCAATTTCACCATGTATCTTTGCCAAATCAAATATCTGCCCAAAGACAAACTATCTTATCAGATAACTCAATTTCTGTTCTGAAGGGCAAAAAGAATATATTTTTCACAAAGGATTTCTAGAACTTTGGCAGTGGGGAAAAGCCTAACATACCTAGATATCTTATAGGAACAGTTGCTTGTTTCCAATTCTAATATGATGAAATGACCCCATTTCATGCATCAAAGAACTCAATAAAGAAGAGTTTCACATCTGAGAAGCTTAGACTTCCAACAGTGGTGCTAAAAGTCATTACACTTAAGAATGTTGTTGAAGCCACAGTGGAAAAAAAATTACAGATATACAAAATGAAGGGTCATACAAACATATGTTCTAGATTCCTGGTAAGGAAGGTCTGGTTTACTGTCCCCATATCAGATTCAAAGCCTTTGCCTACACCGCTGAATGTCCCAGTAAAATCTTAGTGTCATGATTCCTAACATAAATTATCTCTCTCACCAGTATAGCAAAGGATTTTCTGGAAATACCACAATTCACTCTAAAATCTATACTCTTCTTTCCCAGCATCCTACTAAATCCAAAGTGGAAGGCAGCATTGGGCCCTTCCCATTCTTTCCCCATAATGGAGAGACTCTTCTTTGGTATTTGGCAAATCCCTCTAGGTGGCTAAGTCTCTTTATCCATCCACGAGCCAAGCAAAGGACTATGCTATAACCTCTTCCTAAGAGTCCCTTTGGTCCAGATTTTCGCCCAAGTAAAACCACTAGGCTTTTAAAGCATCTGACATATTTTGGGAATGAGGAGCAGGAGCATTGTTCCAGTTATCTGTTGCTACATAATAAACCACATCAATTGGCATGCAATAATAATAACAACTGTATAATGCTCACAGATTCTGTGAGTCTAGAATCTGAAAAGGGCAAAGGTCCTCTCAGTTCCATGATATTTGAGCCTTCAGTTTGGATGACTCCACTAGCCCGAGGAGTCTGGAACAGGTAGGGCTAAAACAGAACAGGAGGAGTCCCCTCATGATGGCTTTTCCAATCACATGTCTGGAACCTAGGCTGAGATGGTGGAAGGTCCAGACACCTACATATGGCCTTGCCAGCATGGCCAGACATCACAGGGCAATTGAAAGTTTTAAATGGAAGCTGAGGGCCCCAAGAGCAAATTTTCCTGGCAGAACAAGAAGGAAGTTGCATGGATGCTTATGAACTGGTCTCTGAAGCCATCATTCCTGCTATACTCTATTTGTCAAAGTTGTCACAAGCCCACCCCAGTTCAGAGGAGGGGACAAAGATATCACCTCTTGATGGGAGGAATGACAAAGAATATGCAGCCATATTTTTAAATCACTGAAGTCCTTGCTCCAGCCACAAATAATTTATATTCTTCCCACAGGTAAAATATACTTGCCTTCTCCCAAGATTCCCAAGAGTTTCATTGCATCATAGCATCAGGCTCAGTCTCAAGGTTTAGAATATCATCTTCTAAATCAGGGCCACATGTAAATGATATTATTCAAGTTCAGTGCCTTGGCTATGGTTCCTCTTGATCTAAAATCTTGTCA
The DNA here is from genome assembly GCF_905146905.1 of Nyctereutes procyonoides. Taxonomy (NCBI): domain Eukaryota; kingdom Metazoa; phylum Chordata; class Mammalia; order Carnivora; family Canidae; genus Nyctereutes; species Nyctereutes procyonoides. The sequence goes on along the minus strand of NW_026575133.1, from coordinate 15,000,718 downwards.
GTTGTTTATCTGCACCCCTGCCCCCAACACACACATAATGGTGGAACAGGCATGACATAATGAACACAGACACTCCTATCCAAAGAGGGGGGAACTAGAGGCACACAACAGTGTCTGGTCCATGGCAACTCTGCAATCCATCTGAGCATGCATTGCTGGTTCCTTTCTAGGGCTCAGTTCTGCTCTTGGAGAAGTGACTATCCCAACCTAGTAGCTCCCTCTGAGTCATCTTTCTCATGCATTAAAGCCACTGTTGTCTGCGGCTGAGTAGTTTCTCACCTGCGTCCTGCCCATACAACTTTTGGGGGCCCAAAGGCCTCTTTTCAGTTTGTATTTTTTCTTTTTCTTTCAGTCAAATATGGTGTCATTCCTATAAAAAATTTGTGTGTCTCTTATGATCGATTTGAAGCCTACACCATTAGACAGAAGTTACATTCATATATCTCTTCAAAATAAACTTTTCTATTTCCTGGGCTTCCAATAAGGCCACTACAAGACAGAACCACTAAGATTCTTAGGGTCTATGAAGTGTATCCTCAAGAACCTTAGAAGATTTTTGTCTATTTCAAAGTATCTATGAGGCATCATCTTAAACCATTCTGGTCTTTCCCAAAAAGGGAGGGCTTTACAGTCACATTCTTAATTTTATCTTTACCCTGAGACCACATTTTCCTGACTGTTCCCTGGATTTAATTTTTCCCCTGGGGTTCTTTGTTAGTTTGAGAACATTTTTCTGGGTGGAAAGACTGTCCAGAGGCTTTTATGATTGCTTCAAATTCCATTCAAAAACTGAACAGTTATTTTTTAATTCATCTGTCTCCATCTACATTTGATCAGAGACATAACAAGGAAGCCAGATGGCCATTCCAACACTCTGCCTAGAATTCTCAATAGTTGTATCATTGAGCTCATTAAGTACTTTCTTGATTTCCACATAACCAGATGTGACAGTGTTGACCAAGTTTCGATCATTACAAAACAAGGCTCCCCTTTCCTTCAGTTTCCAATAACATAGTCCTCATCTCCCTATCAGCTCTTACAACAGCTTCCTTGAGATCCGTCAAGCTTCTGTTAACCACCCTCCCAAAGCCCTTCCACTGTCCAGCTACCATTGAGTTCCAAAACCAGTATTACTTAAGTTTTTGTTACAGTGGCACCTCACTTCCAGGTTAGAACATTTTATTATAATTATTTTGCGTAACAAATTACTCCAAAATTTAGTGGTGTAATACAACACTACTTTTTTTCACTCAGGATTCTTTGGGTTGGAAATGAGGAAATGGTACTACAGGATTGGCCCTTCTCTGGTCCACAGTTTCTGAGTCTTAGCTGAGATGACTCAGCCGAGAAGACTAGGTAAAATCTGACACTGGAAGTTAGAACAGCTGGGTTTGGAGGAGTCTTTCCAAAAAGAGCTTCTTCACTCCTGTGACTGGAGCTTGAGCTAGAATGGTGGAAGGTAGGCTTGGCTGGAACTGTACTAAAAAAGCTAGTTGTGGCCTCTGTAGCATGACAATCTCAGGTTTGGACTTTTTCCATAACAGCCCATGACTCCAAGAACAAGTATTCCCAGCAGGCTAAAGTTTTCATGGCATAGTCTTGGAAGCTACATAGCTATACTTCCAGTGTGTGCTAGTGTCAAACCAGACACAAGTATGTCAAGATTGAAGAAGAAGGGACACAGATTCCATCTCTCAATGAGACAGGTCAAAGAACTTACGGTCATGTTTTATAACTTCCAATAGCCTTTATTGCCAAATGTGTAGTCAGCAATAAAGATGAAAAAGTTGGATGAAGAGGCTAAATAGTTTATAACTGAAAAGTTCATTATTATCCATCTGAAGAAATATGAGACCAAATCCAAGGTATCTAAAGGGTTGAAATAAATTTTCATCGCACAGAGACATAAGTCAGGAAGAAAACTTAAAAAGAAAAAAAAATCACAACAGAAAGATGGATTTTAAAAACATTAGGACTACTTCTGTCAAAAGATGTGCCACCAAAAGAGAGAGGATGAGGATGATTATGGAGAAAGAGAAGACTGAGTCGACAGATGAAAATCCTGCAAGTATTCATATGCCATGAGCCTACATCCTTTTTTTGTTTTTAGAAGAGTGATATCTTTCTGTCCTTGGCACTTATTTTTCAACTTTTTATTTAAACTCCAGTTGGTTAACATAGAGTGTAATATTGGTTTCAGAAGTAGAAGAGTCTACATCTTTTTTTTTAAGAGTCTACATCTTTAAAGAGAAAAAAGAATCACCAAAAAAAGTCTGTTTGGGGTTTTTATTTGTTGTTTTTTGTTTTATTTTGTGGTTCTATGTAAGGAAGATTTCATGCTATAATAATAGAGGAATAAGCAAGAAAATATTTGCTAAGATTGAGATAATGGAAGAAACTTTCTATCAGGAAAAGTGATGGAGAGAGGTCAGGGCATCTTTTCAGGTCAGGCAGGGTGGTGCTGTACTAATTACTAATACTTCTCTGGGAGTTGGGCAGCCTGGGTCCTAATCCTAGCTACATTCTGGTATAGATGAGGATACTAGAGCCTATAAAGAGAAAGTGATTCACCTAGGTGATCTCAAGAATCAAAGTTTCTCAAACTAAGGGCCATGGAACATCAATAGTCCATGAGTATAGAGATGCATTCCACTACTAAGATCAAGTAATAACCTCCTGGTCACATAAGATTTAGTTAATTATGATATTTTCTCTATTTAAAAGCTTTATCCCATGAATTTCTCTTAAGTCATGGGCATATTTTACTCTGAGATACGTGATTTACTAAACTCAATAAATTACAAATAATATATTTCTTGATATCCCAAAAAGCATCATGAATTCCAGAGATTTCATTGCTGGACCAAACTTAAGAATGATCTCAAAACTGATATTGCAGATTTGAGACAAAGGCATATTTTCATTCTTTTATTATTCGAGAACTGTGACCTGGCACGATATCTCACAAATTGGCACTAGCAAGAGAATAATAGATGGAAAAGATAGTCTAGGTGAAGGCCAGATATTGGCTTGGATGACCTCTCAGGGATGATTTTAGGTGTTTGTTTTGGATAAAGGTATCTATTTAGTATTTCTCGTTTTTAATATTTTATTTATTTATTCATGACAGAGAGAGAGAGAGAGAAAGAGAGGCAGAGACACAGGCAGAGGGAGAAGTAGGCTCCATACAGGGAGCCCGACGTGGGACTTGATCCCGGGTCTCCAGGATCAGCCCTGGGCTGAAGGCTGTGCTAAACCGCTGGGCCACTGGGACCGCCTCCTATTGAGTATTTCTATCATCTCCTGTTATCCTGTATCTCCATTTGGTCTGCTACAATAAAAATGACAGATTAGGTAGTTTAAAAACATTTATTTCTTATAGTTCTGAAGGTTGGCAAGTCCATGATCAAGGCTCTAGCAGACTTGGTCTGGTGAGGACCTATTTCCTGGTTCATAGATGGCTGTGTTCTTGAGGTGCCCTCACATGGTAAAAGAGGCAAAAGATCCCTTTGGGGTCTCTAAGGGCACTAATCCCATTCATGAGAGCATCATCCTCATGACCTAATCAGCTCTCAAAGGCCCCACCTTCTACTACCATCACATCAGCGGTTAGGGTTTCAACATATGAGCTTTGGAGAGCCCCAAATACTCAGCCCATGACATATACATGTAGTTGCTAATTTTGCACTTTGAGCCAAAATGCTAATAATTTTCCTATCAGCTGACAGACAAAATATTGGGAGATAATTCTCTTTGGGTCTGCGGATTGCTCACACTTCTTAACATCTTGTGAACCTGGCCTCTTCATGTGGCACTGTGGGAAGTGGGATTCAGGAAATTGGTGTAAATGCTAATACTTGGACTACTGTCATTGCTGTGAGTAATAAACTATTCTTTGTTTCTGACCCAGAAGTCTCCTATCTTCTGCCAGCTTCCATGAAACTATAGCAGGCTTACTTGTTATCTTGCAAAGAGAGTGAAATTTCAGAGCCTTCACAATCTTTAATACAGAATGCTCAGTGACCAGAGCTTGCTGCCAAGGAAAAAAAAATTCTTTGCTGAACATTCAGGGCAAAAGTGTCTACTTTCTTATAGATGTTCTCTATATTTCTGTTTAGGGCCTCAGCTATGCAAAGGTATTTGGCAGTTCTTCTGTCTCAAGAAAGATAGGAGGCATATGCTTAAGATGTTCTCTGCAGCATTGTTTATAAATTTAAAAATCTAGAAACAGGTGAACTTCCCCAAAATAGGATATTAGTAAAAATTGTGGTCCAGCCACAATTTAAGGCTATGCATCAAGCAATATCTGTATCCATAGATGTGTGTCGTTTATATGGTACACATGCACAATATGTCATGTATGGAAAAGCAGTTTATGAAGTAGAAGTGGTTCAACTTCAGTATCGGGAAACATGTCTTTATAAGGTAAAAGAATTACCCAATGATATATGCTAAGAGATTAATGTAAGATATTCTGGATAGGGAAATTTCAGAGCTTTTTATCTCCCTTTTGACTTACCCATATTTTCTCATTTTTTTGCAATGAACATGTATTTCTTATTGTTCAGAGACGGAAAAAAAATAATCTGATCAATAGCTCTCTTCCCTCAACACCATTTTAAAAAGTATTTAAAGTCCAGAGGGAATGGTGGTAGTACCAGTACAAGCAGCAGTATCAGGGAGATCATTGGGGGTGCACACTAGGAGCCCAGGCTCTTGTTGAGCAGGGGCTGGGTGGGTAAATACTCTGCAGTCTAGGCAGAAGCACAAAGCTCTCCAGACACAGTCTGTTGAGTCTCTCCTGGTTTTTGACTGCTTGATCTTTAACCAGTCAGGCTGCTTTTATGAAAAGACCCATATGCTATCTTTCTCTGGCTTTATTACTATAACACTTCAAGATTGCCAGGATTTTAATGTGTTCAAGAAGCATATCTACAGATATATCAAGAAATAGCCCCATTCTCCACCCTCCTTATCTTCAGCAAAATAGCTGTACTCCCACGGGTCCACAGCCAGCTGTCTGTTAGCTGGTTTCTCCTATATGTGAAGATTATTGTCAGTATGTTGCTGTCTGACCCAAAATATGAAATTCTTTTCTATTCTGGTCAAAAGTCTCAAAAAAAAAAAGGTCTCTAAATTGTCTCTAATTTGATTGATTTCTGGATGACTCAAAGATCTGGGTCTCCCAAATTAGCAGTAGGTAGGATCTTTGATAGTATGGTTCCTGATCCTGAAGTAGATACTAAATTTTGAGTCTTAACATTTGGGGTTAAATTCTGATGCTGTTATTTACTGGCTGTTGGTCCCTGGATTAAACTAGTGAACTAGTTGACTTCCTCCTCTGTGAAATGGGGATTACAATACTGCCTACTACTTCACAAGTAAATGGGGTACTATGAACTCAGTGGCCCAAAGACCAAGAAAATCTTAAATGTATCTTAGGGACATTTCTAACATATCAAACCTTCATTTCTAAAAGACACATCCAAACATGCCATCAAACCTATTAAATCATAGTTATATCCTGTAATAAACATAAATATACATGTAAATATAAGTATTTGCCATAAAAGTATTTTGAAGATTTTTACAATTTTCCCTTTGAACTCCAAAAACAAGTCACCTATCATTGACTATGGCCTCTTAACAATTATCATGTATATTCAGAAGAAAAAACAATCAAGCTTACAAATCATTCTCAAGTGTGGTAAAATTTTTACAAATACTAAACTTAATAATGAATACAGTTGGCATGTCACGTTTGGTAGACAGCTTTGATTTTGTAGTTGCCTATTTTTTTTTAAAGATTGTATTTATTCATTCATGAAAGACATAGAGAGAGAGGCAGAGACAGGCAGAGGGAGAAGCAGGCTCCATGCAGGAAGCCTGATGTGGGACTCAATCCCAGGACTCCCGGATCACACCCTGAGCCAAAGGCAGACGCTCAACCACTGAGCTATGCAGCCATCCCACCTATTATTATGGAGACAAGATAATTTTTTTTTCAATCTCAAACATTTGTCAGCTCCAGAAACACTTTGGGCCCCAGACAGTGAGTCTAGAATACCCAACAGATAAATGACTACATGTCCCCAAGAGTGCCCCCAGAGCAATGGTAGAGCAGTGCTCCACCAGGGATCCTGATTATAATGCATATTTTCAGGTCCCTCCTTACACTAGCAAACCAAAATTTCTGAAACTCCAGGGGATTCTTTGCATACCAACGTTTGGGAACCAATGATCCGAAGCCATGTAGAGAGAAGGTAAGAACAGCCAAAAGAAGATGGGAATTGGCTGCCAACAGAGCCCCACTTTAACAACTTCTCTGTAGGTGCTCAGCAAGGCAGAGCAACCTGCTAGTGAAGGAAAAACAGGCAACAGCACAAGCACCTCGATGGAAACTGAATTCCATTTTTATAGAAACAGCATAAGTGAAGTGTATGCTACATTCAGCCCCCAGATGTTGAGTCGAGTTCTTTTTTTCAACTGGGAATGAATAATTTATAATCCCATTGTGTTAAATCCAAAATAATAAGCCTGTCTGTTGAAGCAGTGCCGAAGTCCACACTTTGAGGACATACTCGTAAATCCTTAAGCACTTTTCTAACTAGTTGGAAAAAATTTATGAAGTGGCTTTTGAGAGCCACCAAGCTGGGGTTCTGCAAAAGTGCCATCCAGAGCATGCCTGCAACAGAATTGCCTGGCACTTGTTAGACTCAAAATTCCTGGATCCCACCTCAGATTTTTCAAACCAAAATGTTAGCAGGTGAGGCCCAGAAAACTTCATTTTTAATAAGGGCCCCAGGTGACTCTTCTGCTTCTAGATTGCCTGACAGCTTTGCCTTCTAGGCCCAGATTTGAGCTGACCCCTGAGAGGCAATTTCTACCCTGACTTCATTCTGTTTTCTTGGAGAGCCGAGGCCTCCACCAAGAGGTCAAACCTATTCCCAGGGTTGCAAGTATTATTCCTCCCTTCCCAGAAAACATTAAAGGTGTAAAAACTATTAGCTAATCTCCAAGAGATCAGAAAAGTGCCCAGCTATCCTCTGGAGAATCTCTATTCCCAGGACCATTTCTCACCCTTCCCAAAGACAGAGGCACCTCATGGACCATTTGATGCTCACAGAGGCTGCCTGGCAGCAGGGAATGCACCACCCCCTAGGCTTCTCCTTTCTGACCCATCTATTTGGCTTGGACAGCCTAGGTTTTGGTCTCCAACTGAGTCAACTTCACCTCATTTGTTTGGGTCACCTCGCCATAAGTGAGGCAATTTGCACCTCATCAGTCAAGGTACTCACTCCTGGGGTGTGACTAGCCACAAGACTACCCTGTGGCCTTTTGCCTTCTCAAGAGGGGGCTAAATGGATTCAGACGAGAGATTTATTTTTAAAGAGTAGCTGTCACACTCTCAGGTTTGGTACCATGGGAGCAAAAAGCAATTGGTACTTGCAGAAAGAGTGTGTTACTGCACATTCTAGAAGACATTCTTTGGGCCACTTAATATTGCCTTCACTCTTCAGGACTACACCTTTTGGCACAGGGGAAGGTCTGTGGGGAAGGTCTAGAGAGATAACAGAGAAGAGCCAGTATGACACGGTTATTAGCAACAAGAACAAAGTCTCATTACAGGAGTCATTTAAGAATTTCCTCCTAAAGAGGAAGGGGATCAAAGAGCTCTTCAAAATGGAGGTACTTCCCCACAAGCTCATCTGCCAACTACAGAAAACTGAACACTCTACCCTGCAACCAGAAGAGCTTACAAGTGAGATTGAGTTGACTAGTTTTTGTTTTTGTTTTTAAGATTTTATTTATTTACTAGAGAGAGAGAAAGCATGCATGCATGCAAGAGTATGTGTGGGAGAGGGGCAAAGGGGCAGGGAGAGGGAAAGGGAGAGCATCTCAAGCAGATTCTGCACCCAGTGCAGAGCCCCACATGGCCCCATCTCACAACCCCAAGATCATGACCTGAGCCAAAACCACTTAGTGGAACGCCCAATTACTCTTTTGATAGAAACATGGATACAGAGAAATATTCCTCTATTAAAAAACATAGTGCAAGCAAAGTGACAAAGAGTAAGTTGCCCTTGGCTTGGTGTTGAGGGGCAATGAGTGCCTGAGGCTAGCAGGAGGGTACAGGTCCTACCTAAGAAGGGGGACAGCTCCTCCCAGGCCCGAGGACTATTGGCATATAGGAACATGGACTGGGCTTCCTCAGATCTTCCCAATTTGCAGAAGATGCTAAATATTCAGATTTTCAAGTGACTTCTGCCAATTCTTAATTATCAGCCCTATTATATTTTTTTAAGCACTATAAATAAAATAAGTGTGTCAGCTGCTGCCTCTGCCCTGCTGACTCAGGGCTGAAATAGTAGACCCCATGCTCTCTGCAGACCTCAAGGATTGAAGGAACAAGGGTCTGTCAATGTTCAACTCCTTCAGGATCCATCCTTAGACTGAGAACTCTGTTGTGTCTGAAATACCAAGGCCAGTGTTAGTTTTGAGGACATGAGGGATTAGTGCTCAAGCAGATAATGTCGGCAAAATGCCCTGCCTCCTGCAGCTGATCCCAGAAGTGGGGACTTTCTGAGCCCCTTTCACCTCTGGCCAGGTGAGCTGTAATTACCCAGGACAATGCCCACAGTGTCTGTCTTCCTTCTGCCTTGAATCAGTGAAATCATAATCACTTTTTAAGACCCAGCTCATATGTCACCTTCTCTGGGACATCTTGCCCGATGCTTCCCATTGAACCTAATCCCTGCCACCCATCCTCTTTTGTGTCCTACAACAGCCCACACAGATCCACCAACTAGAGAGCAAGATGATAGATGCTACAACATGTTGTGAACCCCATGAGGGCTGGGGTTGGAGATTGGGGTGGAAACCACAATTACTGAGCAATTATCATGAACCTGCTGTTTTGTAGCCGCTGTCTTATGGTATTTCATGTACTCTTTCTGCAGAGAAGAAAGTGAGGCTCAGGGAGCTTATGTAACTTGTCTGAGGTCACACAGCTGAGATGAGACAGCTGAACCTGAATCCAGGCCTGGTTCATCCAGAGGCTGTATTTTTCATGCTCCAGCTCAATGCCGTAAGTATTTGTAATTCAAGAAATAACAACAACAAAGAATTTCTATTCTATTTAGGACTTGTTTAGAAAGAGAAATGTAGGGACACCTGGGTGGCTCAGCGACTGAGCATCTGCCTTCGGTTCAGGGTGTGATCTCAGGATCTGGGATTGAATCCCATACTAGGCTCCTTGCAGGGAGTCTGCTTCTCCCTCTGCCTGTGTCTCTGCCTCTGTGTGTGTGTGTCTTTCATGAATAAATAAATAAAATCTTAAAAAAAAAGAAAATGAAATATAAAGTACTGCAGAGGTTGAGTGTGCATGTACCCTACAATGAAACTCTAAATAAACAAAAAGACATACTCTCATGGATTGACCATCATGATATGTTGCTGAGGAAAAGTAGGATATAGAAGAGTGGGTACAGTGAACTGCCCTCTGTACAAGGATCTGTAGGCTTAAGCTTAGGTTCCCCCAATAGTAAACCCCAAGATAAGAATTTGGGAACCAGGAAGTCCCAAAGGAGAAGGGAAAGGAATCAAGGAAGGGAATAAAGCTAATGAAGGATGTGTTTGTAAGCAGTCTGGGCAGCTAAGACGGGTCCAGGGGGGACCTCTGGAAGACCTATGAAATATCAGCAACTAGGAGAAAGTTTTGAGCTTCTTTTCTAAAAGCAGGAGACGGGAAAGAGAATATGGGGTTGGGGCAAGAGGGAGGACAAGTAGGAAGGAGGTGGAGGAGTGAGGAGACCCTCCTGGCTACCCAGGCCTTCACACCCTAGAGGTCATTCCAAACCAAATGCTAATTTTAGGAAATCCATGACTCAGGCTGGCTGAGGTTATACTCACTTCTGAAAGAGAACCTCCCCTCCACCCCTACCACCACTTACCCCCTCCCAAAAGACACAAATGCTTTTATATCTTACTTAGGAAAAGCTTGCGTCTACTTTTAATACCTTGCATGGTTAGCTGATCCATCTTTTATATCATTACCAGCTCTGGGATTTCTGGCCTTAAGACTCCATGGGGCATCCACGGGGATAGGTTCAAGCAAGTTAATGCCAAAGTCAAGGTCAGAAGTCACAGGAAACCAGTACTACTGACAGTAGCAAAGCTTCACCCAAGCAGCTTAAATGCTAATATCATTCCTGGCCTCTTTTCTTAGCTGTTTGTAACAGCCCGTTTACAAAGCAACAACATCAAGCCAGTATGACGCTGAAGATAACTTTGCCTGAATTATGTTTATTCATGTCTATTTTCAAGGAGTATCTGTAATAATGCAGTATTATAAGCCATTGCTCATCTGTTTCCTTGTGTGGGCTTATTTCTTCTCTCTTACATGGCTAAACAGTCAAATCCTTTACAAATTGATCATTTCCTTCATTCCTTTGTAATCTCGATTCTTATACAAATACGTGAATTCCCTGTATCTGCTTTGATCCACCCTCTGGGGAATCCCAAGCAATATAATTTTGGTGTGACAGACAGAAACAATACTGGAAAGTAAAAAAAGAGGATAAAGGAATGGTAGGACATGAACACCTCCATAAGCTATCTCCATGAGGGCTGGGCCTGGTTTCATTCACCACTGCACACTGGTACCTAGAACAATTCCTGGCACATAGTAGACCTTCACTCAATATTTCTTGTGGGAATAATCTTTGTTAGCAGCACCCTGCCCCCAAATAAACTTGAAGTCCAAGTACAAAGAGTGATTTCACTCTACAAACACAGTGTAGGGACAAGACCCCTGGCACTCAACATGCTTCCCACTTCCAATCTAACCACTCTCCCTCCTACTGAGTCACACGCACATGCCCACACCTATCCCAGACACCTTCCCTTCCATTCACACACTCCACCCTCCAGCTGAGCATCCAACACTAACAGAGTAAATGGAGGTTTTTTAAATGTCTGAGCTGTTGGATTCCTAGAGCTAAAAGTTCCCTCCTGGACCCGTCTTTTCTTCCTTCTTCCAGATCAAAAGATGCACACTCAGAAGCTAACGAGTTTTGCACCAACATAACCTAGAGCCTGATATATATATAGCATTAGGTAAGATAAGGTATGATGCCAACTATTCACAGATTCCAAAGGCCCAACATTTGCAGAAAATTCTAGACCTAAAACTCTTTTTAATAAAAGTCATCAGTTTAGATTAACAAATAAGTATCTGAGGTGACTGGACACCTGTGACATTGTCTTTCAATGCCTTACAAAACTCTGAGACATCTGCCCCCAAGACTCTAGAGACTATATATGGGGAAAGTGACTTGTTCCAGTTCCCACAGCAAGACAGTGACAAAAAAATCAAGACCAGAAAGCACTGGCTAGAGAAGAAAGCTAAATTGGCTTTTAAACCATACCTTGCTTCTCCAGCAATCAGGCCCCCCACAGGGCTAACTTGGTCAGGTGAGGCAGAAATTTTGCTGCCGTTTTACTGCATATACTAATATGCTTTATCAGTCCTGTAAGTCTCCAGAGAGCAGAGGCCACATCTTATTTGTTGTTGTTTCCCCAGGATCCCACTCAATGTCTGGCATATAGTAGACACTCAATAAGCAGAGGTGAAATGAGCAAAATCTGCCTAAATCAAGAAGGGAAACTGGTCAAAGGCCGTCTAGGTACCAGACACCAAGTGGCATGATATCTATATTATTTCAAACAGCCTTTGTTTTGTTTTTTTTTTTTTAAAGGTTTTTTTTTATTTATTTATTTACGATAGTCACAGAGAGAGAGAGAGGCAGAGACACAGGCAGAGGGAGAAGCAGGCTCCATGCACCGGGAGCCCGATGTGGGATTCGATCCCGGGTCTCCAGGATCGCGCCCTGGGCCAAAGGCAGGCGCCAAACCACTGCGCCACCCAGGGATCCCTCAAACAGCCTTTGTATCACCCCAATGGATGAATATCATCCTCTCTTTGCAGATCAGAAGACAGAGATTCAACAGCATTGATAAGTTGCAGAGGCAGGACTCAAACTCAGATCTAAGTGATAGCAAAAATATTTCTCTTCCAAATAGGACACTGTCACTTTTAAATGTTCTGATCCCATGGAGCATTGCATCCTACAAGGTGCATTTGGGGCACTATGTAATTTGGAACATTAGATCTTTAGAGTTGTAGTGGTTCATCAAAACGTGAGGGTACCTGGACCAAAGAGAGATGATGGAGAGAGTGTTTTTGCTGACTCTAGTTTGGGTGATAGATGGGCAGTTCACCCAGTGGGACCAGGAGCGAGAGAGAGTTTTCATGCACACTTGCATTTGGAATAAGGATCTGAGCAGGATACTGGACACCCCTCCACATGAATTATGGCTCAAGAGAGAAGCACAACAAAGCAATTTGCCTCTGTAACTAATTCCTCTTGTCTGTAGCACTGAGAGAGCAATACTTTAGCAGCCAGTGAGTTGGATAATTGGAAATAAGGGCAACTCTCTGAGCGAGCTGAAGGAAGGCTGAGGAAGGCTGGTTTTTATCAACCTCACAGCTATCTTTTATAATCAGTGTCTATGCACAAAAAAAATAAAATAAATAAATACACAGGAGAAAGAAGCAAGTTGTCCTCATCCACCAATGCAGGCAAATCTTTTAAAAAAAAAATACTATCTTGAAACTCCATTTAATAGCAGTGAAACTCAGCTTCTTGGCTTTGGCAGGAATCTTGGAGGTGGGTTATTGAACTAACACTTCTGCAGATTGAGCAAAATTTTGCCGGAATCAATGTTCTTTCCAATATAGACAGAGAGACAACAAGGCCAGGACTTCTCTGTAAGGATTTTTGTCTTCTGATTGCTAAGCAAGATTCAAGCTCCCTCTTTGCTCCTGCAGTCGCTTGCTGACTGGAAATCCTGGCAAATTGTGTCCTGAGGACCCAGTGACTCAAAAGATTGTATACGTACACACACACTCAGCCTCCTCCTCCACCTGCTCAAACTCAGCTGCCTCTTCCACATGCTATTCCCTATTCTTATGTTATCAACCAATTTGCACCCCAAACCAAACCAACATCCAACCAACCCGCCATTTAATAAGCAGCATGGAGCCTGACAATAGGGATTTGCATTTATACCCACAGCAATTTCCCATTCTCCATCAAGTCATTCCTGATATCTGCAGGCACAGATTTATAAGTGTAAAAGCCATGGGCAAAATTGCAGGCTGGGGTCTTCCCTCAGGTGAATAATGAAGGAAAACCAGCCATGGGGCAGGAGGAGTCTTTTTCCAATGAGAGATTTGACAAATAATATGAAAATTCCGGCATAATGTTTGGTACTGCATATAGTATACAGAGAAAGATAGACAATATTCCATTAACTAAGACCTCTTTGGAGCCAACACTGCATCTACTCTGAAGACATTCCTTGTGAAACTGATGGAAGTCAAGGTAAGACTCCCAGAGCAAACCCCAAGACTGGAGGTGTTGAAGACAGTACTCTGCATAAGAAAGGAGTGGGGAATTTGACTTTCTGGGAGGAATCCTGGAGAAGGGGAGAGGAGAGATGTTGATGCTGCTTGGCAACAAGGAAGAAGAAAGAAAAAGAAACCCCAGGTGACCAGGTAACTGTGGAGTAGGTTAGAAGCAGAGAATGTCTCATGGGAAATTTTCAACACTACCTTGCCCACTATTCTTAATAAAATATCAATATTATAACATGACTTCCTGATCAGAAACCTTCAGCGGCTTCCTGTTGCTTCCAAGATACAGTCCGAAAGCCTCAGTTATCAAGGCCTTCCCACTATTCACCAGCTCTGGAGCCCCCATCAGTGAAGACATTGAGGCTCCAGCCCCCAACCAGTTCCCCCCACCTTGGGCAGCCCCTCGCTCTGCTCCAGTGTCAAGTGAAAGGGCTATGTCAACTGACCTCTGAAGGCCCTTTCCTCTCCACACTCCTGGAGGGATACATAACTTCTCAGGGACTTCCATTCCTACCACCCTCCAGTCCTCTCTCTTTCCTTGTCACAAAATCACGCTGTCACTCACCCAAACTACCTTTTCCTGCTTGTCCTCCCCCTCTTTGAGAACTACTCATCCTTTGAATCCCAGCAAAAAAAAAAAAAAAAAAAAAAAAAAACCCAACTCAAAAATCCCCAAATGCCACTTTGCACAGGCGTCACACCCTGCTGTGACTCTCACTGTGTGGAACATCACATTTTTGCTCTGCCACTGCTTTGTGTCATCACTCAACAGGGTGATGGCCCTCTGAATCTTAAACCCTCCAAAAACGTGAACAATGTTATAACTACTACTCTGGTATCACCCATACACTCTTGTACAGTTCTGAGTGCCAAATAGAAACTAAATGAACAAAGTCAATTAACTGGCTTCTCTCTACCAAGCTCAGATTTTTTGGCTCAGATTCACAGGCTCACTTTCACTTAGAACTTTCCCTTTAACTTTCTGGAACTCCACCTGCTGGAGAAAAACTTGGTTGCTTTTTCACTGAATCTGTTTATCCCACAACTGGGACAGCAAGGGGACTTGTATCGGCCCAGGGCATGGATTTCTGTGTACATGCAAAGTGAAGGAGCAGACATTCACTGGAAAACTACTGAATAAATAGCTCTTTAAAGATAAATAATGGGTTCCTGCAATAGCCGGAGCCTGATGCCCTGCCTTATTTGAGGGTCAGAGCAAACAGTGATGGAGTATCTTCTTCCACCCCTTCATCTGGGAAAGCTATGTTCTGACAGAAGAATGTGAGCTCCTAGGGAACAGAAGCCCTTGTCTTTCTACCTTCTTCACCACCATGTCCCTGGCACAGATGGGCACTTGATATGTGGGGTGAAGGATTGAATTAATGAACGAACATGAACACACTGAGAAACCTGGGGGATGGGGATCCCTGAGTGGCGCAGCGGTTTGGCACCTGCCTTTGGCCCAGGGCACGATCCTGGAGACCCGGGATCGAGTCCCACGTCGGGGTCCCGGTGCATGGAGCCTGCTTCTCCCTCTGCCTGTGTCTCTGCCTCTCTCTCTCTCTCTCTCTCTCTCTCTGTCTCTCTCTCTCTCTCTGTGACTATCATAAATAAATTAAAAATAAATAAATAAATAAAAAAGAACCCTGGGGGATGTCCACAGCCTTCTCACTGAGAACCCCCATCAGAAGGTGGCTTTCATGGAACTTCTCTTGAGCAGTAGCTGGGGGACAGTAAATGTTGAGTACATGGTGATGTTCAATGTCCAGTTGTTTACTTCCTTATTAGCAAAATGCTGCTGCTGCTGCTGCTTGCTAGTAGTTCACCTTGCAGGAACAGGAGGATATAAGGCAATACCTCGAGCATGGTGCATGCCAGGCCATAGCCATATGACCTCTGAGCTCCCAATATCCAAATACATGAAAAATAATGCCTGGTGACCTTGCAACTCCCCTGCATGGTCAAGTGTGGTCTCAGGAGACCTCCATATATGGGAATGAGATATGGCTTCCCTCACACCTGGAAAGGGATTGGAACCACACGGCCCCTCAGGTATAAGAAGGTTATGCCCTACCAGGCACTATTTCCAAATAGTCTGCCCAGTGGTGGGGTTTGGTCACAAGATACACTCACTTATGCCTCTTACTCCTCTGTCTTACAACACAATACCTATGGGATGGCTGCCGGAGTGAGTGAAGTATAGACTTGGTTCAGGCCAAAACTAAACAGTCCACACATGATCAAACCCAGGACCAAGCTCTAAGTCTCTGAGAGCAGAAAAAGTGCAGTCCCATTCAAAGTACTTGGGAGAATTTGGGTAGTAGAGCACGGTGGTTAGTTCAAGCATGGACTCTGGAGCCTAAGTTCGAAACCTACCTCCACCACTGCTAGAAATGTGACCTTAGACAAGTCACCTAGCCTCCCTGTATTTATTTCCTTACCTGTAAAGCCCTAGACCAGTTTGTGCATAAAAGGGTAAATGCACCATACTTTGCCAGTGGGGCTGGATCCTCAAAGGTTGTCATGAGAAGTAAATATGGTAATACTCAGTATACTTGCCTTAATTACCTATTGCTGAGTAACAAACCACCCCAAAATTTAGTGACTTAAAACAACAGTCTTTTGCTCATGATTTTGCAACTTGGGCAAAGCTCAGCATGAATGGTTTATCTTTCCTCCATATGGTGTCAGCTGGGTAACTCTTTTGTGCCAGAGAATCAAAGGTGGCTTCACCCACAAGTCTAGCAGCTAATCTGGGAAAGGCTGGAATGGCTCAGGGCCAGCTGACTCTCGCTTTCTTCATATCTTCACCTCCTGAGTAGTCAGACTCCTCTGCATGGCTTCCAAGGAAGCAAAAGCAGAAGCTTCCAGGTCTCTTACAGACCAGGCTGGAAATTGGTAAAACAAGTCCATCATATGCTCTTGGTCAAAGCAAATCACAGACTAGCCCCAATTCAAGGGAAGGAGAAAGACCCCACCACCAGATGGCTTATGCATCCAAGGAAGAATGGTGACCACTGTGTTTGCAGAGGGTCCACCAGAGAACT
Organism: Nyctereutes procyonoides; assembly: GCF_905146905.1. Lineage (NCBI taxonomy): Eukaryota > Metazoa > Chordata > Mammalia > Carnivora > Canidae > Nyctereutes > Nyctereutes procyonoides. The sequence continues at coordinate 14,984,191 of NW_026575133.1, read as the reverse complement.
CATTGTCTATTCCTACATTAGCAGGTGGAAAACCTCAAGTCTAGACACTGAGATGGGATAGAGAATTAGTAATGCTCTTGACCTGAAATATCTCAAGTGACCACCAGCTAAACCTGAAACACCAAGCTATGGCAAAGTGATTTGCAAATCCAAGGACTATCATTTACCAGCTGTGTCATGTTGAGCAAGTAACCTTATACTTGATATACCCCAATGCTCCCCTGCTCTCATGTAGGAGGTATCTCACTCCAGCAGGCACAGAGTAGACACCTTGTATTTATGGGTACTCAACATTTCTGGATTGAATAAATTCAACATGATCTCTTGAATGGATGAACAAATGATTCAGTCAATAAATCAGTGAGTTGAATTAGTGAATAAATGGGGAGAAGCCCCAACAAATAGCCCTCTCCAGGGTTGATGAGCTTCATCCCAAGGAGGAATTTGTACCAAAGACCCTTTAGTGGCTGAAGCTGAACATCTCCCAATCCCACGACCCTTTTTTTTACTAGCTGTGCGACATTGGGCAAGATAAATGTCTTACACATAGTAGATGTTTAGCTAATACCTGTGAAACGTGTGAATTCTAAAATATTTGTTAAATAGTTGAATGAATCAGTGAACGAACAAGAAAAATTGATGCTAACAACAAACACCCCACCTCCATTGTACAGGTGAACTCTGTCCCTTAAGGTCTCTCCTTTTTGGGAATATCTTTTGGTGGAAATTTCCCCTACTCCCCTCCTGCTTCTTCCCTAATATACAGCTGCCATACTTAGCCAGACATGGTCAGTGCCATTGGATAAGTGCAGTTTTTACTTCTTTGCAGGTATAGAAGACACTAACTTATGCTTCATTTTTTAGTATCCTTGCCCTAGCCCAGCATCCAGAAAAGCTGAAGTTCTGAGTTTTGCATGAGGGCTTTCCAGACCTCCTTGGCTGTGTTAGTTTGTGCATATGCTCTGCTTCCACTCTAATAAACACCCCCTTGAGCTGCCTCCACCAGCAGCAAGAGCAGCAACAAAAACACCAGTTTCATTGTGTCCCCTAACATTCAAATAAATTGTTAGCTCCCTGAGAGGTGTTCTGTACACTTGGGGCAACATCTGTCTAATGCCATCACATCCACTACTACAACCCCCCTACTAGGATTTCTATCACTAATATTACTAATAATTACAATAGTAAGTCTCAGCCACTATTATTATTGTGGTCAAAAATATATACTCATTATTTCTTTAGTCCTCTCAATAAGTCCATGAAATGGTCATAATTATAATCCCAAATTTACAGATTAAGTCCTAAATCTCAGAAAAGTTAGGTAACTTACCCAAATCCCACAGCTTCCAAGGGCCAAGCAAAGATCCTTAGCACAAGCAGCCTGACGTCAGGGCTGCTTTGTCACATCACAGCCATCACCACACTGTTCTCATCTATTTGTCTCTCTCTTTCCCTTTAGATCGGGAGTTCCTTGAGGGCTAGGGCCACTTCTTCCTCATCCCTGAAGCCTCAGTGTTCAGCACAAAGAGAAGGTGTCCAGTGGAAGATGTTAATTGGATGAATGAGGACTCTGTGACCTGACACATGGGGCCATTCACTCAACAGCATTAACCATGTGAGGAAACATTCCATCTATCAGGCTTCATTGCTCCGATGGAAAAGGCATTCTAAAACCTGGCCCAGGGACTTAATTAGCTTTTGGCTCTAGGAGATATTCCATTCATCACTCTTAGCCATCACAGGAATTGGCTTGAGTCGGGCAGAGATGCAGCGAGACAGATCAGATTCCTAAAAGCTGCCTTATTTTTTTAAAGGTTCACTTGCATGCTCTTCCCCCTCTCTCTTCCCCCCCTCTTGTCTTGTAGTACACAAGTTCCAAGTACTTAAGTGTGACACATTGGGGTAAACGATGAGGCTTTAATGTACACCTCTTGGGGATTTCTGATGGAAAGCGCTCTAGTCTCTCTCAGTCCTCCTTACTCTATCTGTTCAAATGCACAACCTAACAAGGCTGGGAGAAAAGTGCAGAGCAAACTCAGGCACCTCTTCCTCAGGGAACCTCAGCCACTCAGGACGGATGCCCCAGGAAGTTGTCTGGGATGATGACTGAATGCCTACCACGTGTCTGGGGAGCTCCTTGGTGTGCTGCCGATGTTCACACACATCATTTCACATAACCCTGTGACAGGTCAGGATATCATTAAAGCTTCGTGTACAAGTGTGAAAGCTGAGGAAGCCAGGGACTCCCAAATCCTTACAGGCTAGCACCTAAATTCTAACTAAGTAGCTCACATCCCAGCCTCATCTTATAGAGTGTGTGAAGGAGAGGAGGTCATTTCTGAGTATGTGAAAGTACCAGCAGGACAAGGCCAAGGTGACAAAGCATACAACAAGGTAGTCACCTTGGGATGCCTTATTTTTAATAATTAATCCTATTTCTGGTACAATTAGTCCACATGGGGAAAGCGGGGGTTTTTTCAAGGGGAGAATCTTCCAAGAACACTCAAAATGTGATCCTATAAACCATGTAAGGAGCTGGTTAAAATGCAGATCCCCATGTCCCACCTCAGGTAGACTGAGTCAACACCTTGGGGTGGGGTGAGGCTGGGAATCTGCATTATTAACAAGCCTTTCCCACCCCCAGAGAACACTCTGATATTCAAGTTTGAGAAGATCTGTCCTAGCAGCCACGGATGAGCTTTACTGCCCTGGAGGGATGATAAGCACTGGAGGATGGTGGAGGTGGAGGGAAGTGCCACATAGCTGGCTCCATGCATCTTCTCCCAGGTGCAGAAGGAGGTTCTTGAGACTGGCCCACAGAACCTTTCCCCCAACTATATCTGACCATTCTCCACAGGGAAATACTGTAATGACCTTTTCTCAATGCCAGAACTACTGAATGAGCATGTGCATCTGCCAGCTTCAGGCACGTGAAGCTGAAGGTCAGAACCTCTAGAAAATTAAATTATTTGGCCTTAAATTAGAAGGACATTGTAAACAGCATTTTCTAAGGCTAACTCATCTTTACTCATTCTGCTTGTTCTGTGGTAGGAGAGCTACTGGGAAAAGGCAAAGTGTCAATACATGAGCTATTACTCAAAGTTTCGGGTGTGCATAGTCTTGTACCCTCTGCCAAAGAAGCTTCTCAGTGAGTATCAGTTTCTGTGCATCAGAACAGAGCACATTTTCACTCAATCTTCTATGGATGTACAACTGAAATTCCAGCAAACCATAGGATAATGGTTAAGTCATTTTTTAACTCAAAAATTCTTCTCACTGGTTAAATGTCTCCATTCCCTGCCATCCCAGCCAGCCACCAGCCCACATGATGTCAAACCTGGGCATGAAGCACTTTGGTCAAAAGTATTTCTCATTCTTCTACCTTTGTCAGAGGGACAGGAAGGCTTGGCTTTTAAAATATTCCCCAAATTGAGAAAATGTAACCTATAAACTCAGTATCCAGGGAAATGAAGCTTGCTTTAGTGTAGATTTAGCTTTTAAAAAAAAAATTTTGTGGGAAGGACAAAAAAGTATATTGAAGTTCATACAATTTTTACCATCATACAGTGAAAAGCCACTTGCCATTTATAAGAGGAACTTGATGGGCTCCTGGGTCCTCCAGAAGAAGGAAGAAGCCAAAGAGCCAAGAACAGAGCTGGGTGTTCCCTGAGCTATACCAACATTTCCTAGAAAAAGAAGACTGGAGGAAAATGTTACAGAGCAAGCCACAATGTGGTATAAAAAAATGCAAGCCCTTTGCTTTCTTTGGAAAATCATGTCTTATAAGTTGTCGCCTGATCTGAGATGGTGATATTTGGATTTATTTTTTCAGCTGTATGTTGACCATTTTAGAGACGTGAATGCTATCATGGCAGGATTTGTTGGCCCAGTCTCTCCTCTGGGATGACGCTCCTAGGACTTCATAAATTGAGCTGATTCAACTCTCTGCCAGGTGCCAGGACCTCTACACAGGGATAAAGACCAGTTCTCTCACCTCTGGAGCCATGCTCTGTTGGCATGAGCTAATAGCTTTGGGAAATGCACTCTTGTGCACACGTGCTGGTTTCTATGGCAACAGTCATCAAGGCTTGGGCCGAGGTTATTAGATTTAGTGAGTCCCTATAGAGACTAAAGACAACTCTGTCTAGTGCCTTCTCAAGAACAATTTTTTTCTCTTCTCTGACTTGGCTTCTGATAGTCACTGACAATTCAGTATAACACCCATGCTGCTGCTTCCCGAATACATCCCACGAATTCCAGCTTCTACCAAGCTGTTTTTCTACCTCCAGATAGGACTATGTCACAATTTAGCAAGTCGCGAAAATGGCATGCTTTATTTAACTCATGGCCTTCTTGCAATGGAAAGTTATTTACAACTTTATTATTATTAACTACCATTTAGTGAGTACCTATGACATGCCAAGCACTGTCAAGGGCACTCAACATACACAATTTCATTCTTTAAAACAGTCCTGTGAACTCAGTGTTATAATCCCCATTTCACAGATGTTAAAACTGAGGGTCAAGGAAGCCAAGTAGCATACCTGCCATTCCAGTTATATGTGTAGACCCAAGATGGGAACAAGGTCTTTCCAATTTCACCAAATCCATCCTACCTTTCCATCACTTACTGCTGCCTACCTTGGATGATGGGATAACTTTATCTTTCTTCTTAGAAGATTGCATTACTCTTCCAAAGTCTTACATTGTTTCCAGGCTTATCCTCCGTACTTTAAACTATCATATCTCCTTTGAACATTTCTATTCCACTATCTGTTTTAGTTCTTTTTTTTTAAATCAGTTCTTTCTAAACCATCTCAACTTTTCTGACCTTTTGCACTGAAGCCCTAAATAGGAAATATTGTCTTAAAAAAACTAATAGTTTTCAAATTTGTGCCTTTCAATGCCACTACATGCCAAGATCATGACCTTTGAGATGTCTCATGCAGACTTCTTTGGGTTATATTTATTCTGACAGTTATCTTCCAGGCTGTCAATCTTCTTAAAGAAGCAGCTGGCGGGGGGTAGGGGTGTAGAACTGAGGAAAGATGAGCAAAAGAACAGAGATAAATTGTCTGGAATAATTAAACAGTCTGATGTATCAACACATAGTGGAGATAATAGGAGCCCATCTTTTAAAATACTCTAAGGCAATGAATGAAGAATGCTCACTGAACATCATAATTCAATGCTCATCTATCATTTGGGATGAAGGCTGGCATCTTTAGCCACTTGCAAAATTTTCCCAAGTGCCAGTATCCCAAGCCAATGATCACAGCAAATAGGCTGCCTCCTAAATAAATTTCACATTGGCAAACTCGATTATTGCATTTTTCAGGCATTAACGTGCAAAAAGCCTGAGAATATTGCAGCCATCTCTCAGTGCAGCGGTTATAATGACAGGGCTAGAGCTGATTTCAGGGTTTTCTCAATTTTCAAATGCCTTTATAGAGTTTACCTTTCTCTAGGCTGTGGGTTTTATTTATTGGTCCACCCTCTTTTTACTGGGCTTTTTGGGTTTTGCTTTTGCTTACAACTTGGTCTCCACATACTGGGCTTCAGCAAAGGTCATCCTCCAAGCCTTCCAGAGGAACAACACATACCTGGATCCAAATTCAGAAACAGAAATTATCTGGAAGCTGGAGACAGTCAAGTTCTTTCTACAAGGGGCAACTTTTCAATTCACAATAAGCAAGGAATGACACCAAATCAGTAACGATTTAGTCCTTGTTAGAGTCAGTGAACTTTTCTAAGCAGAAAGCAAAATTCAGATTCCTTACTCTGGTTTCCAGGCTGAGGGCATTCGGATCTGGTCTTCCCTATTCTTCTTTCTACCCCCAAGCAAAAGTGCTTTGCTCTGACATACTAATGAGTCATTTCCCCCAAGAAGGCTATAAATATCCCTGTATTCAGGAATCCCTACTCACAGCACCTAGAATCAAGCCGCACACATGGATCATGGTAGAAGGGCCCTCGATCTGAATCAGGAGTCATGGCTCCATCAGGAACTTGCTTCATGTTTTGAGTGGATGAGTCCTATTTCTCTCTGTCTCTCTCTCCTTCTCTCCCTGTTATTTGCAATTTGGTGAGCAGAAAGAGACACTGGAGTGCCTGGCTGGCTCAGTCAGAAGAGCATGTGACTCTTGATCTCAGGGTTGTGAGTTTGAGTTCCACACTGGGTATGGAAAAAGGGTTACTTAAAAAAAGAAAGAGGTTACTTAAAAAAGGTTACTTAAAAAAAGAAAGAGAGAGAGAGAGAGAGAAACATCATGGAAACCATTGTAATGGTGGGGGTCCTGTGGCTTCCTGTGACCAAGAGTTGATTGCAGCTGACTGGGTGTTCTTGCAGCAGTCTGGAGCTATTCCTTCTTATGGGTAACTCTGGGCTAGAACCCAAAGTCTTAGAGCTGATTCAACCTGATTAGCTGTAAGAATCCTCAAGTCATCTCTTTGTTGGTATGGTTCAAACTTTGGACTCCAATGGGAGAAGGCTTTCCAAGACTCAGACAGTAAGCACCTAATTCATCCACAAATTCCAGGCCTTCTCAGATCACCCCTCTATGATATAAGCAGTTCTTTGTAGCCACGGCCTAATAGCTTGGAGGTAAGAATATAGCTGTCCAGTCCCCTGGCTTAGACTCCAGATCAACAGTGCTCCACTTGGGAACTAAGACGCCCCTGCCTACCCCAAGGCCAGTCATCTCCCAGCTCTTGTGACTGGTCCCTAAAGAAGTGGGGAGAAAAAGATAGGGGGTTTGTTTCAAACCCATTCCCATCACCAACCAACATGCTCTGCTGCTGGTAACTCATCTTCATTTGCAAAGTCATAATGAAAATAAAGCATGCATGCAGATAGGATCTAGTCCCTGACTTGCTCAAAGGATCCTAACTATCCAGAGGATAAATTCCCAGTCCCCTCACTTATAGGCACTACCGTTTCTCATCTGGCCCCTGCTTTCCTTTCCAGGCTATTTCTTGCCAGCTCCCATTCCTTCACCCTCTTCATGCCAGTCCCATCACCAGCCAAACTTCTTGAGGCCTCCCAAAAGCATTGCATTGCCTTCTCCCACATGCCTTAGTTGTTCTTGCCTCTGACATTCTTCACCTTGGCCACCTAGTAAATTTCATCCTGGTTCAGGCTAACCTCACAAGTAAAGGCACCCTACATTTACCCCAGTAGAGTTGACCATTCCCCAACTTGGTCCACATGGTTCTGTCCTATCCCTCTATGTAACGGCTCCTACTACTCTACAGGACATTTATGTGAGAAAGGAAGCAGGTGCCCCCAAATAAGGATAGGAATATACCTAAAATAGCAATAGGCACTTTGTGTAAACTTGTTCGGTCATTTGCCTAATGCTCCCCATACAATGATAAGAAAGTTGAAGTCAGGAATCACTTCTTTTTACTCATAGCATCCCTGATGCCTGACACTTTACAAGCACCCAAGGATGTTTATAAATTTAAATTCAACTCACACAACACTTGACAATTGAATGACCAATGTCTACTACAAAAGTGTCCAAGTGGTTAAGGTTTCATGTAGTAAGACCAGCAACAGAGAAGTTTCTATGGCTTAATTATTAGACTGAGCCCAGGAGGCCTGCTTTCAAGCTCAGCTTCCAGGGCTGGAAATAATAGAAAGAAAAGAAAAAAAAAGCTCTCACTTAGCGAAGTAAACAAATATCAACTGCAAAAAAGAAGGCAAGTGATAAGAAAGGGATATAAAGATTATAGCGATATCCTGGAGAATTCTAGCCAAGCAAGCTTGCCACACTGCTCTCCTAGCTGGATGGGCGAAGGTATAATTTATACGCCCAGACTTCATCATCTTGATTTTTTTTAAGGTGATAAGTTGTTTTAATCAACCTGGCTTATTCTTTTTGCCTCATGTCTGATACAGTCGTAAGCTAGAAGGCAGTTTCATGCAATTCCTCCTTCTATTTGGTTGATATATTATGCTCTCTACCAAGTTTTTCTCTTGAGAGCATCCTTCTTTATTACTTTTCTTCTCAGTTCTTATAATGAAAGTTTTGCAAAGCATGACTACTGTTTTTATTCCTGATCGAAAAGGGAGATGGTACAAATAGAAAGAATATGAGTATAGCTGGAATGATTTTTAAGCACAACACTTTGTTCTTAGTGGGTGAACGTGGTGCAAAGTATAAAAGCTGGGGGTCTTTGCAATTAGGGCATGAACCTCTCCATTGTGAGAAGGAAACAAAACGAACCAGGAGGCAAGTTGCCTTTCCTCACTTAGGCGATCTGTCTTTTCTTGCTGCTTTATAGATAATTGTCTTTTTGTTGTTATGAAGACTGCATCCATATCTGTTTGGCATTGTGCTGGCTACACTGTCAGCACACAATAAACTTTTATCTTGATTAATGGTAATAATAATCATGCAAGGTAAAAAAGTTCCAATCAATTTCCCACGGCTTTATTTACCAGTTCCTTTGTACCTTCCCTGAAATTACTGGAAAGAAAAAAGCTTCATTTGCACATACATATGCCCTGTGCCTCAACCATCCCATCTTTATTATATGGAAGGCACGGTGACCACAGAAAAGCCCTGCAGTCCTGAAGCTCTACCTGAAACACTTCTCTAACTTGGCTGCATGTCCTGTAGCAAATCACCTGTGTTTCTAAGATGTCTCTGCTCCTTGCCTGCATAGACTGGGGCCCCCACCTCTAGTTATCTGCTATATCAGATGGCACTGCCCTGGGACCAATTGCACTGACCAGTAAAATAATGCTGCTTCCAATGGTCTTTCAAGAGGCTTCTAATATTCACCTTCTCTCTTGCAGGGAAATAGTTTGAAATAATGCCGATCATATTTGCTAACCAAATGACCAAACCAAACTGAATTGATCATCTATGGTTAATCTATTACTCACTCCTAAAACCTCATCCCAGTAGTCATGTCCTCCATGAAGCCTTTCTCATAGAACCATTGTGCCTTATACACACGCGCGCGCACCTTCCATGCCCCCACAGCCCAATGTTTATACTTCATGTTTAAGCAATGTTTAACATTTGCTTCCTGCCTGTTTCTCTCTTGAAGGGAGAGACCATGCCTCATTCATCTTTAGGTATAACACAGTAATTTCACACAGGTAGGACACAGCAATCCTCAAGGAGGGGTGGCTATAAGGGTTCAAATAGAGATCAACCATAGAAGTCAGAAATACCATATATATATGGAATGCCCAAGATAATGCCATTCAAGGGAGTTCACTCCAGTCAAGCTATGGGATAGAAACCAGAGACCACAATGTAAAAACCATATAGGACCAGAAGACAGAAGGAGGTGAACTGGTGTTTTCTGTGGTTCCTTAATTTTCTGGTTCTTAAAGTTACACTGATGTCCAGGGCTCACAGGCAGTAATAAAAGACCTGAAGGTGGAATAATGGTTCATGACTGTCCACAAGAGACACAAGAAAGCAAGAACAGAGATGTAGTCAACAGAATTAAGAATATTGCTCAAAGCAGAGAAAGACCTATGAATACTATGGAAATCCTAGTAAACCTGTCCAGGTCTGTATCATTGGACACTTAATAAAGAGATCTCATAGGTTCACACAGCTCATAAGTTCTAGTAACAATGAATACAATTATTGCCTGATCAGTTAGGACTTGTTCAGTTGTAAGGAATGAAAAATTCAACTCAATCAACTTTAAGATTTTTTTAAAAGACATTAATTGCTCATGTAAAGTCCTTTGACCCAAAATTTCAGGAATAGTGACATCCAGGTGCTGAAATGAAACCATCAGGAATCTGTCTCTCTCCAGTTGCTTCCCTGTATTAGCTTTCTCCAAATGAAAGCAAGGATAGCCATCAAGAATACAAGGCTTAGGGGATCCCTGGGTGGCTCAGTGGTTTAGCACCTGCCTTTGGCCCAAGGCATGATCCTGGAGTCCCGGGATTGAGTCCCACGTCAGGCTTCTGCATGGAACCTGCTTCTCCCTCTGCCTGTGTCTCTGCCTCTCTGTGTGTGTGTGTGTGTGTGTGTGATGAATAAATAAATAAAATCTTTAAAAAAATAATAATACAAGGCTTGGAGGTCCAAGGGAAAAAGAGAATGCTTCTTTCCATTAGCTTCAGCAAATTTCTGAGATTGAGCCTCATTGGCTGTCTTAGATCACATGTCATTCCCTGAGCCAGTCACTACAGTGACATGGATGAAATGTCTTCATTGAACAAGTCTCAATCATACATCAGAAGAAGGAAGAATGGATGCAACCAGGTCAGAGTAGGGAAGATGGGACAGCCAGGCAAATCTATCCATCTACCTCATCAGAATTTAGCATTTATTAGGCACTTTTGGTTTCCTAGATATAGCCAAGAAATAGTCTGTGCAATGCTGACTTTTTCTAAGTGTTCAGCAAAGAAGACCATAAAGAAAATCTTTCTCCTCCAATACAGCCTCCTCTCTAAAAGTTTCTGCAAGAATATAGAGTAATTTTTTCCAAGAGCAGTGTGATATAGATTTCCTAGTCTTTATGTTTGAGACACTTTAGGAACCAAGATCAAAAGATTAGCAGTAAAAATTGGGGGAAAGGGGAGAGGTAAAAGGATCTCTACTTAAAAATTGTATAATCATAAAGCCCAAAAAGAATCATGAGCAAAACGACTGTAAACAATGAAAGAATTTAGTAAAATGGCCAAGTAGAAAATTCACATGTTATGCCAGCTATTAAGCTATTGTTCTTCAGCTCCAAACCCACCTGTATATAGTCAGCTTTGTGATGCAGAGATGGGATTCTGAAAACCCAATTTTAGTTTTATCAACTGAACGAATAATGTATTCGTCATGGCAAAAACTCATGGGCCATGTAAACCTGTGAGATCTCTTTATTGAGTGTCCAGTACCACAGACTAGGCAGGTCTTTTCTCCCTGTGTGGTTTTAATAGCAGAGGAACCTGGAAGCAGATGGCAACGCTGAAGGAGGAGAGACTCCTTCTTCCATTGGCTCCCTGCTCACTTTCAGTTCCTGTCACTGTCTCCAAGCAGTAACCCTTCACTCTAGTAGCAGCAGCGGGGTCTAGTTTTCAGTTTTGCTAAGAATTGCAGATCCAGGGCATCTGGGTGGCTCGGGGGTTGAGCATCTGTCTTTGGCACATGTCTGTGATCCCGGGGTCCTAGGATCGAGTCCTACATCCAGCTCCCCACAAGGAACTTGCTTCTCCCTCTGCCTATGTCTCTGCCTCTCTCTATGTGTCTCAAATGAATGAATGAATGAATGAATGAATGAATAAATAAATAAATAAATCTTTTAAAAAAAAAAGGGGGTTGTCGATCCAGCCTCACTGTGTAACCTACAGAGACACCAGCTCCACCCAGCCAGTGTCTTCCCCTTAGAGGTCTACTTCCCACCAGCTCTTTCTTTGAGCTTGGAGAGGCCAACACCAGCTGAGCAGGTACCTCCACAAACTTCTAGATTGAATAACTCCATCCTTTTCCCTTTTTACACAGCCCCAGGATGGGGGCTGTTGACCACAGCTTCTTCCTCTGTGATACCTTGGTGTTCTCTTTTCACCTTTTCAGCTACCCACTTAACACCTTTATGCCAGTTAACAATTATTTGTATTAAATAACTTTGTTAAAATATTTGGTACTATTTCTGTCTCCTGACTGGACCCTGAGTGATACCTATGCAGAAAGCAATAGACTTCACATCTACAAAATAACCAATTAGAAGATATATGGGAAGAGAAGAGAAAACTCCATTCACAATAGCAAAAGGGGAAAAAAGTAAGGTAGGTATTAAACTAACAAGAAATGTGAATAACCTATATAAAGAAAATCATTTAAATTCTCCTGAAAACACATAAATAGTTTGAGCCAGTAGAAAGACATATGCTCTTAGATAGGAAAACTCAGTACTATAGGGATGCTTATTGTGATCTTAATAAAGAACCAATCAGGTTTTATTTTTTTCTGGAGCTAAGCAAATTGATAATAAGATTTATACAGAAGAATTAAAAAACAAGAATATCAAAAAAGCTCTGAAAAACAAAGAATAATGAGGAGGTGGGGCTAGACCTATTGAGTGTTAAAACATATATTTGAATAAAATAGTGGCCTCTCATACCACTCTGACAGACAGACAGACCAATGATCCAGAACAGAAAACGCCAAATCAACCTAACCATATATATGATATAACCATATATGATAAAGACAGTATCTCATATAAATGAGAAAAGATAGAGTTTTAATAAAGGATGGTGAAACTATTAGATGACCATGTGGGAAAAAAATAGATTCATTTCTCATATATTCCAGGATAAAGCCTAAATGGGGTAGAGATCTTAAAGTTTTTAAAAATACGTGTGGAAAATCTGTCCTGGCTATGACTCAATATCTAAAAGCAATAAAATAAACGATATAGGAATTTGAAGACATTCAAAAAAAAAAAAAAAACCTCTTGCACAGCGAAACAAAAAAAGAAATCCATAGAGTCAAAAAATGGCAAACAGGGAAAACTATTGGAATGAGTATCATTGCATCATGCCTTTGTCTCATAGGTGGCTAATGAGGTATAAATTGGCACAACTACATTGGAAACTATTTAGCAGTGTCAGCTAAAGCTAAACTCATGCCTACCTCATAACCCAGAAACTCTAGTTTTAAATAAATACCCAAGAGAAGTTAAATGCATATACCCAAAAATATTCATACCAGTGTTATTTTAAAAAGTTTTTAAGCTGTAAATGATCCAAATGTCCATCAACAGAGTAAATATGTCATAGTTTATCCATGCAGTGAAATACTACATAGTAATAGGAAATAGCCAACATACTACAATATAAACCACATGGATAAATCTCACATATGTTATGTCAAGTGAAAACAGACAGAAATAAAATAATGCATGCTGTGTGATTCATTTATTTAAGGTAAAGATTTTCATGGTGCTAGAAATCAGAATACTAGATACTTCTAGCAGCCATGTTGATTGAGAAAGACCAGGAAAGGAGCCTTCGAGTTCAGGAAATATTTTAGACTTTGATTATAATGGCAGTTACACAAATGTGTTTGTAAGTAAAAATATATCAAACTTTAGGGACGCCTGGTTGGCTCAGTGGTTAAGCATCTGCCTTAGGCTCAGGGCATGATCCTGGAGGCCCAGGATTGAGTCCCACATCAGGCTGCCTGCATGGAGCCTGCTTCTCCCTCTGCCTATGTCTCTGCCTCTCTCTCTATGTCTCTCATGAATAAATAAATAAAATCCTTTTAAAATATATGTATCAAACTTTATAGTTAAAATTAGTTCACTGTACACATTTTGCATGTTAGACCTCAATAAATTTCAAGAATACAGAAAAAAACTGAAATATTATTTCTCACCTATTAAATTGGCAAAAATCAATAAATCTGACAACACTTTCTGTTGGTAGGGTTATAGTGAAATGGCCACTCACACGCTGCTAGTACAACTTTCACGGAAGAGAATTGGCAATATCTAGCGAAATCACACAGGCATCTATCCTTTCATGTAACAACTGTACTTCTGGAAATCATCACCATCAAAAAACACAAGACAATGTGTATGCAAAAACATTTATTGGCACATTTTTCATAATGACAAGGGGTTAGAAGGAAGACCAAGGTTCATCAACTGGGGGCTTGTTGAATAAATAATGAAACTTCCGTATGTGGAAGGATCATGCAGTACACAAAAGGATATAGAACACTCTCTTGGTTATATCCTTCAGTGACAAAAGGTGTGGAACATTCTTTATAGGGAATTGAAGGGCAAGGGTTATCGTGATTTAAAGATAGCTATGTATTCTTTGACACTCCTTTTGACACTCCTTTTGTCCAGAGTTGGAACCTACTTTCCTTCCTTTTGAATCTAGGCTGGCTTGCAACCACTTCGATCAATAAAATATGGTGGAAATAAGATTAAATCAGTCAGAGCCTAGCCTTGGAAAGGATTGGAAGCTTCCACTTTATTCTTTTAGAATCATAAGCCACCATGAAAGAAGTCCTACTACCCTTTCAGTGAGAACACCCTATATAAAGTCCCTGAAACTACTTGGACAAAAAGAGGAGCCCAACTGAACCCAGATTCCCAGCCTCCCTTACCAAAGCACCAGGCACTTACGTCAGTTTTCTTAGATCTTCCAGGCCAGCCCCATCATGGCCAGCCACCACATAAATATCATTACTACCACATAAAGCAAAAGAATCATATACAGTAGTAATAAGTAGCAAATTATCAATTTGACATCATTAATAATCTAAATGTTGAATATAAAAGATTATAAATCAAAGAAGTTACAGAAAGGCTCTATGAAGTTAAATTTGAATGGAAAATATCAATATGTGCTCATATTTTTTCTGTTTCTAAAACTATATATTTCCTAGTTTTAACTACTAAAACAGTCTTGAAGCAATCACACTACTAGGTATACCCAAAGAATAAAAAAATATCAATTCAAAGAGATACATGGACCACAATGTTTATAGCATCATTAGCTACAATAGGCAAATTATGGAAGCAGCCCAAGTGTCCACTAATTGATGAATGGATAAAGAAGATATGATTTTATATTTTATATATATGTAATATATCATGGAATATTACTCAACCATAAAAGAGAACAAAATCTTGCTATTTGCAACACAAGTGGAGCTAGAGAGTCTTATGCTAAGTAAGATTAGTCAGAGAAAGACAAATACCATATGATTTCACTTGTGGAGTTTAAGAAAAAAAAACAGATGTGCAAAGAGGGAAGAGAGAGAGAGAAAGAGAGAGAGGCAAACCAAGAAACAGATGCTTAACTAAAGAAAGCAAACTGACAGTTACCAGAAAGTAGATGGGTGGGAGGGATGGGTGAAATAGGTGATGGGGATTAAGGAAGGCATCTGTTGTGATGAGCACCAGGTGATGTATGGAAGTGTGTAATCACTATATTATACCCGAAACTAATATCACACTATATGTTAACTAACTGGATTTAAATAAAAACTTAAAAAAATAATAAACAAACAAATAAATAAAAGGTCTAGAATCAATGACAAGCCAGTAGCAATGAGCAACCCTAGTCCCCAGACTGGGCTGTCTAAATATGGTTCCCCACAGAAAGGCACCAAGACTTTTGCTAAGAATGACTCATTCTGAGTTTGGGGGTGGAAATACACAAGAGCATCTGGAGACAGCTTTGCGCTAGGAAGGCAAGGAAGCCACCCAGGACAGGGCAGGGTTGTGCCGAGATCACAAGACCCAAATCACAGGCACACACTGGCCTAAGCTGGTATCACGTGAGAAAAAAAAAAAAAGACTGCAGTGGAGTGAAGCAAATCAAACATATAAAGATTCATGAGTTCATTCTGACCCTTAAAAAAATTAAAATCTCATTTATCACCACTGGAGGTTGCTAAGGCACCAACTTATTACTCCAAAATTTGATAAAGTGAAAAGATCAAACATTTACTCTGCCTTTCCTGTATAAATTCTATTTGGGAGTAATGAAAAGATGGTTGAGGGAAAGTTTTTCTACACAGAAAAATTCCACGTGATAAAGGCAGAAGGAGGGATGGAATTAGATGATCACCATTTGGCAACGGCACTGAAATAATGGATTTAGGCAATAACTATGAATGGATGCTAAAATTCATTAGCTGAAAGGCTGATGGGGAACATCATAATGGAGAGATCAGGCTGCCAGCACCTAAAAACACAAATCTATCTTTGCAACATTAAAAGAAGGAGAACACACTTGACATGCCTCATGATGTAGTACAGTACAGAACACATGGCTTCACTATGAACCTGTGAAATGCTCCCGTCTAAAAAAAAAAAAAAGGAGAATCTAAATCTGCTCCATCTCTAGATATAGCTGCAAGATCACAGGAAACACCAGGAATAGAGTAGCAAGCTAAATGACATGAGAAAGTGATCAATCAAATCAAATATAGAGTATTCCACAAGCCAAATGTTCTGCTACCTCCAGCAAATACAATGGCATTTAAAAAAAGGAATGAGAGTCTGTTAGAGATATAAAAGCCAAATGCAATAATATGAAGACCTTTTGTAGAGCCTAAACAACTAATTGCAAAAGTATCACAAAAGAGGAAGGAAGAAAGGAAGGAAGGAAGGAAGGAAGGAAGGAAGGAAGGAAGGAAGGAGGGAGGGAGGGAGGGAGGGAGGGAGGGAGGGAGGGAAGGAAGGAAGGAAGGAAGGAATGAAGGAAGGAAGGAAGGAAGGTAGCTCTGGATTTATCAGTTTTTTAGTTAAAAAGGTGAAACTCAAACGTTCACCTAACCTATGACCCAGAAATTCCACCCTCTTATTGAGCCAAGAGAAATGAAAAAATATATCCACAAAAATCTGTGTACAAGAGAGTTCATGGTCATTTTATTCATAACAGCCAAAAAGTGGAGTTCAGGGAGGGAAACCCTCATCAACAGGAGAATTTATACACAAATTATGGTATGTTCACACAATTAGATACTAGTTCTTTACAATAGAAATAAACTATTACATACAGAAAATATATGGATCTTACATATAATTATGGTAAATTAAAGAATCTAAACACAAAAGAATATTGTATAATTCCTTTCATATGAAAGGTGTTGGGCTCCTGTGCGGTGGTGGCGGGGGACTGTGGCGTGAGCCTCAGGTTTCCCTGTACCGTAGAGAGTTGTAAGAGAAAGAAGTTCTAGAAAAGGCAAAATCTCATTTTTGGTGAAAAGGGTAGGAGCAGTAATTGTCTCTGGAAGGGAGGTTGACTGCAAAAGGACAGGAGAGTGCTCTCTAAGGTGATGGAAATGTTCTATATCTTGACAGGGATGCGAATTACAAGAGACTATATACCTTTGTCAAAACTTATACAAACACATTAAGATTGGCACCCATCGCTCTAAGTAAATTTTATCTTTAAAACAACTATAGGGATCCCTGGGTGGCGCAGCGGTTTGGCGCCTGCCTTTGGCCCAGGGCGCGATCCTGGAGACCCGGGATCGAATCCCACGTCGGGCTCCCGGTGCATGGAGCCTGCTTCTCCCTCTGCCTGTGTCTCTGCCTCTCTCTCTCTCTCTCTCTCTCTCTCTCTCTCTCTCTCTCTCTCTGACTATCATAAATAAATAAAAAAAAAATTAAAACAACTATAAACAAATACTGAGATCTAGCTAATAGGTTTTCTTTTCACAGTGGTAGATATTAACAATCCTGAAACCACTCTGCATGTATTATAAGAACAAAAAAGTAAATACGTTGAGGGCCAGTTTTCTCAGTATCAAAGGATGGAGATACAAATGTGAAACAAGATAGAGCTAGAATGTTCTGATTGGGACTAGAGGCTTCCGTATCAATTCAGTTTTTAATACAGCTTTTAGCAATTTATAGTTTTATAAATTAAAGTAAATGTGTATGTATATGTGTTTCCTATCTCTGTCCACTAAGAGAGCAAAGAAGCAAGGATATAACAGTGGCAGTGAGCACACCTAGCACCCAGAGCTTGGTTTCTAAATACTCTTCTCCACTGAAAAAGAATAGGAACCTGAAAAAAATGATTCCAGAGTTGGAACAGGGAAAATACAGAGGAGCTCAGAATGCCCTGTTACAACAGAAACTAAGGAAGTTCTGGGGCTCCTGGAGGGCTCAGTGGGTTAAGAGTCTGCCTTCTGTTCAGGTCATGATCCCAGGGGTCCTGAGATGGAGCCCACATCCAGCTCCCTGCTTTGCAAGAATTCTGCTTCTTCCTCTCCCTCTGCCCCTCTTCCCACTCATGCACTTTCTCTTCCGCCCCCCATAAAATCCTTTAAAAAAAAAAGAAAGAAACTAAGAAAGTTCTCAAACAACCAAGATCTCTCTACTAATTTTTTTTAACTGTACAATGTGGATACCTGGAGACACTACCTTAACCTAAAGACCCAAGTTGATATCACCAAGACTCTCCTGATAGGATGCAGTGAAACCAACACAGCATCACAGCTTTGTCATCACTGTCAGAGATACATAACCTAAATCAGAAGCAAACATCAGACAAACCCACATGGAGACATTCCACAATATAACTAAACCATACCCTTAAAAATAATGATGAGATCAAGAAAGACAAAGAAAGATTGAGGAACTTTTCCATATGAAAAAGACTACAGAGATATAATTAAATGGGTGATCCAGGATCAGACCTGGACTGGGAGAAAATATGTAACTATAAAAAGAGCTATTAGGAAAATTGCCATATTTTGTATGTGGGCTGAGGATAGATAATAGTATTATATCACTGGTAAATTTCCGACTCTTGATAATTATACTGCAGTTATATAAGAAAATGTCTTTGCCCGAAGGAAATGCATGCTGAAGTGTTTATGAGTAAAGGGATATGATCTATAATATACTTTCACATAATTCAAAAAATATGTATGTAAATAGTAAATCAAATAAAATGGAAACATTCGGTGAATTCAGGCAAACGGTATATGAGAGCTCCTTGTGCTATTCCTGCAACTTGTCAGTCTTCAATTATGTATTTTTTAAAAATAACAAACCAAGAAATATTTGATAAATCAGAAAAATAATATGGATGGGATTAGATGATATTAACCAATTCCTGATTAATGTGGAGTGCTGTGGTAATGATGTGCTGATTGTTTTTTGTTTTTGTTTTTTTAATGATAGTCACAGAGAGAGAGAGAGAGGCAGAGACACAGGCAGAGGGAGAAGCAGGCTCCATGCACCGGGAGCCCGATGTGGGATTCGATCCCGGGTCTCCAGGATCGCGCCCTGGGCCAAAGGCAGGCGCTAAACCGCTGTGCCACCCAGGGATCCCTGATTGTTTGTTTTTTAAACCTTGGCTAGGTAGAAAGACATATTGAATTATGTGGGTGATATGACATGCTGTCTGAAATTTGCTTTAAAATATACCAGTAAAAACAAAAGGTTGTGGGGACGGATAAGAGAAGAATGGTTGATTGCTCATAACTGATAAATCTGGGTAATGGGCATGGGGAACTTCAATATATCTTTCTCTTTCTTGTTGCCTGTAATTGAAATTGAAAATAAATGGATTGCCAAATACATAAGGAAAGAAGTCATGGAAAAGGAACATTATGCCCCCAGTCCCAGTTTCCACTCGGTGGCGGCCTCAGCAGGAACCTAGACAAGGTGACATTCATCTGATCATGTCCTCCTGGTCATCTGCAAAATGAGGCTAACAAAGCTAACTTGGTCTGTCTCACTGTCAGGGCTCTTCTAAGGCACAGTGAGGCTGATTTGCAAAATCTCCCAGGTGGAGGCCACATGTGACAAGGTGAAGCTCTTGTCAACTAAGCAAGCAGCACCTGGCTCCCCCCTCCCCTGCCATTCAGCCCCACCAGCTGGGTTCTGCGCAGCCAGGAGGACTCCACTGACCACTGAGCCATGGTCTTCACAGTCCCAGTAGGAGTGCTGCATCCCACACATACACCTTTTGCTTTTCCAAATACTAGGCAGCAATAGGGACGTGGGATGGAAAACAGGAGGAGAAGCTTTGATAAGCCTGCCTTATTTAGGGAGAAAATAAATACATCAAGAGTGATTTTTCTCTCTCAGGAAGAAATTAATTTCTAAGTGAAATAATGAAGTTCCTGATAGTCATTTGCAAGACTTGGGACCCGTCCGTCTCGGCTTGTGCCTTCCACAGGTTGATTAACTTGCTCCAACATGTCTGTGGGTTAATGCAGCCCTCCACCTTTTTCCCTGGTGGAGCTGCCCTGGTGATCTTCGAGTGCCTGTTCATGCTTCTCCATATGGGAAATGGGATAAGACGTCCAAATCAAGGTGAGGATCTGGGAGCACTGGCCCTGGAAACATGGCTGGCTTGCAAAAAAGGTCTTTCAACTGGTGTTAGGACAGAGGGCAGATCATTGTGGACCATGGACTTTTCTGTGCCTGAACAGGTTATTCTCAGGGCAGCTTCAGATGTGTGCAGTTGTAAGGCAAACAAAATGTGGCTCCCTTGCCCCTGGTGGGGGAGGAAGAGGACCCCAGAAAGTCTCCGTGGAGAACCAGACTCACTTGGGTGACTAGTTGTCTTACTGCTGTGTATCCTGTCACAAGCTACCTTTCGGACTGCTTCTGGACCAGCCTTGGAGGCCACATGGGCTGGAGGGCAGGGGCCAGGGGTGGGCAGGGGGGCAGCTCTCAGTCAGAAGGAACACATACCCCAGAAGAAAGAGGAGACAAAAGAGCTAAAGAGCTGTGTCCATAATAAAAATGATAATCATGTATCATTCGGGATCCCTGGGTGGCGCAGCGGTTTGGCGCCTGCCTTTGGCCCAGGGCGCGATCCTGGAGACCTGGGATCGAATCCCACATCGGGCTCCCGGTGCATGGAGCCTGCTTCTCCCTCTGCCTGTGTCTCTGCCTCTCTCTCTCTCTCTCTGTGACTATCATAAGTTAAAAAAAAAAATAAAAATTAAAAAAATCATGTATCATTCATTAAGGGTTGAGTTTGAAATGCATTATTCATTTAATTCATCTTTAAAAAGTTACTTTTGTTATCTTTCTTTTTCAAGGATTTAGATTTGTTTATTCTCTCCACTGGAGAACTGAAACTGAAGATCAGGTGAGTTCCAGAGGCCACAGAATACCTGAGGAAATTGGGTTTGAACACAGAACAAGTTTGAGTCTTGAGTCTCCACTCTCCACCTCTGTGCCATATTGATATCAGTTCTCAGGA
The DNA here is from genome assembly GCF_905146905.1 of Nyctereutes procyonoides. Classification (NCBI taxonomy): domain Eukaryota; kingdom Metazoa; phylum Chordata; class Mammalia; order Carnivora; family Canidae; genus Nyctereutes; species Nyctereutes procyonoides. The sequence continues at coordinate 14,963,508 of NW_026575133.1, read as the reverse complement.
GCAGAAGCCCAGATTGAATGGCAGTTGCCCAGGAGACCACTGGCTCCAGGAATGGAGGATTCAGTCAAGGCAACTCAGGGATTCTGGGGCAAGAAAGGTACCCCTGGGCCTGGGACACAAGGCTGACATCCAGTCCCTTAGTAGGCCAGGGAGGCAGAGATGAGGAAGACTAATCTCGGAGACAGACATCCAGGGCAGCCACTGAACCAGACAGTTGCTTTTTCTGAAGCTGAGGAGAGAAGACTTGGCCATAAGGCCATTAAAAATCCATTAGGGGCCACCCTGGGTGGGGTTAGTTGAATTCAGTTGACAATTGCAAAAGGGAATAATCTCGGAGGGCTAAGCAATCACAGAAGGCTTCCTGGAGGAGGGGGCCATCCAGCTCACCCCTGAGGGCAAGAAACAACTAGAACAGGAGGAAGAGAGGAGGAAATGCCTTCAACTGATCTTGAGGGCACACAGAGAAAAGATGTGCTTAGTCTGTCCCCTTCTCACACCAAGTGAGTTTCTGATTTTCCTTTTCTCTTAAAATAAAACCTCCGCCATTAGGGCTCTTTTGAGGCAAGAGCACTCTACAAGTCACATAGCAATATTCTGGTTTCTCTTCACATCACACAAATCTCTCGCTTTCTATAAGGTACATAGCATTTTATGGAGGAGGGATCTTAAACCCAGAGAGTGCAACTCTGTGAGTGTGAGCATTTGTTTAAGAAAAAAAAGTTTCAAATCTAGGTTTCAGAGTCGTTAACCCCTGCCTTTGGGGGCACAGGGTCAAAAGAGGCCACTTGTTGATGGATTTGAAGAGACTTGTTGAGGCAGAATGACACTCCAAATACTGCAGTTTCATCTCATTTGTTGATGTCACCAAGCATTAAGATCAGCATTTCTGCTAAGGGGTGGGAGCTGGGTGCTGGGCAAGGTGGCAGCGACAGAAGAGAATGAGTCATTCCTTAATGCAGCCATTCACTCATCAAATATGTATCGAGCATCTACTATGTGCCAGGCTGCATTTGGTTCACCTGCAGCCCAGTTCCTAGCAGACACAGTCCCTGGGCTCACGGAGTATGCATTTGGGAGGGGGGTGAAAGATTGGTTAAATGACAGCACAAACATAGAATCACCTTCTGGAGTAAGTGCTGGGTGGGATGGAGTACAGGGAGGCCGAGGCTACTGGACCTATAACAGGGGCTCCAACCTAACCTGGGAAGTAACAAAAGGCTTTCCTGGGAAATGACATGTAAGATGACTAGGGCCCCTGGGTGACTCAGCTGGTTAAGTGGCACACCCTTGATTTCTGCTCAGGTCATGGTCTCAGGTCCTTGGGACAGAGCACCACATTGGGGTCCCTGCTCAGTAGGAAGTCTGCTTCTCTCCTTCTCCCTCTGCCCCTCCTGCTGCTTGCATGCATACACATGTGCTCTCTCTCTAAAATAAATACTAAAAAAAAAAAAAAGAAAAGAAAAGAAATGAGTAGTAGTTAACCAGAGAAAGGATAGTTTCAAGAGCATTCCAGGAAGAGCAGGCAACCAGGGTCAAGGTCAGGAGGCAGGAAGGAGCTACGTGAGGTCAGTGGAACAGGAGAGAGAGTAGCCTCTAGTAGTCACCTAGACACTGGGGAGGCAAAGCCAGACAGCAGAGGGCCTACAAGGGCAGGGGTCTTGATCCTAGGAGCATGAGAAGCTACTGAGGGGTTTGAAGTTTGGAGTTGCTTGAATAGAGCTGTGTTTTAAAATAATGAATCAGGGATGCCTGGGTGGCTCAGTGGTTGAGCATCTGCTCTTGGCTCAGCACATCCCAGGGTCCTGGGATGAAGTCCCACATCAGGATCCCACAGGAAGCCTGCTTCTCTCTCTGCCTAGGTCTCTGCCTCTCTCAGTGTGTCTCTCATGAATAAATAAATAAAATCTTTAAAAAAATAAAAATAAAACAAAATAAATAAAATAACCAAATGGGGACAAAACTAGAAGTAGAAAATTAGTGCAGTAGAACAAGTGGGAAGTGAAAGTGACTTCTACTCCAGAAATGGCCATGGACACAGATCTTGATGGATCTGGAGACACAAAGGAAGCCTTAGCAACAGAACATTCCCCAGCAGGAGGACAGTTGGTACATGACACTTCTGGTCATCCAACCCTCACAGGGGGTTTCATGGTTCACCAAGGAGGAACTCTTAGTCCGAGAGGTGACCTGCACTGCCCAAGATTACCCAGCCAGGAACAGAACCCAGGTCTCCAAATGGGTTGGAGACCCCAAATGGGGAAATGTCAGAAATCCCCACCCTCCCAGCAGGCCTCTTCCTGGGAGAGCAGCGAGTAAGAACACCATCACCAAATGCCTCTCAGGGCTTAGTTTAGCCTTTTCACAAAACCAGACCCACAGTCTAGTGACATCTTTCACACCCTATAGTCAAAACCAGTCTTTGGGGACGCCTGGCTGGCTCAGCGGTTGAGCGTCTGCCTCTGGCTCAGGGCGTGACCCCAGGGTCCAGGATCACATAGGGCTCCCTGCGAGGAGCCTGCTTCTCCCTCTGCCTGTGTCTCTACCTTTCTCTGTGTCTCTTATGAATAAATAAATAAATCTTAAAAAAAAAAAGTCTTTGCCACATCCCATTCCCCAGCAGTCCTTGTAAATCCAGCTTCTTAGGATCCCCACAGGTGGGTAACTCAAAAAGTCCACATAGTTGTTTCATATTGCTGCCATAACAAATTACATGAACTTAGTCACCTAAAATAATGCAAATTTATTATCTTAACACCTAGAGGTCAGAAGTCTGAAGTCAGTCTCAGCGGGATAAAGTCAAGTCAGGTTCCTTCTGGAGACTTTTGGGAAGAATCTGTTTCCCACTTCTGGAGGCAGCCTATATTCCTTGGCTCATGGCTTCTTCCCTCACCTTTGAAGTCAGGAGCACAGAATCCTACCTCCGTTTCCACTTTGCTTTCTGTGTTCAAATCCCTCTCTGCTTCCCTCTTATAAGGACATCTGTGATTACATTTAGGGTCCACCTGGGTAATTTCCTCATCAAAAGATCCCCAACAATATAAAAAATAGTGAAGGGGAATAAAGGGGAAAGGAGAAAAAATGAGTGGGAAATGTCAGAAAGGGAGACAGAACACGAGGGACTCCTAACTCTGGGAGGCAAACTGGGGGTGGTGGAAGGGGAGGTGGGCGGAGGGTGGGGGAGACTGGGTGATGGGCGCTGAGGTGGGCACTTGACGGGATGAGCACTGGGTGTTGTTCTATATGTTGGCAAATTGAACACCAATAAAAAACAAGTTTATAAAAAAAAAAGATCCCCAACTTAATCACATATGCAAAGTCCCTTTTGCCATATAAAGTAACATCCGCAGATTCTAGGGATTGGGACCCAGCTACAATTTGGCCCATTATTCAGCCTACTACAGCTAATCCACAGGAGGGAAAGACAGGGCTCAAAACCCTCCAGACAACCCTCTTTGGACAATTCGGTTAATATTAACATTACTGCTCCCACTGAAGCCCATGAAGGCTAAACATTTTCTATGTGCAATCAAAGCAAACCTAACAGATTGGCCTCGAGTGTTCAAGTCCTGCCATCTCTACAGACCTAACTCATGTTTGCTTGGCTCACTTGGTCTCTGCTGATTCTGTCCCCAGTAGCCACACACTAACCAGAACCAGCCATTAAGCAAGCCATGTCTTAGGGCCTCTGCAGGTAAAAGCTCAAGTTAGAGTAGACCCGCTCCTCCACACATGCACACACCCAAAACTAACAAAGAAATTATGGAAAGTCTAGAAGTTTAATCATCATAAACTGCACAATGAAAATGTATACATTTGAGTGGTCAGAGCCATTTTATTTTTTCTTAAATATTTTGTTTATTTACTCATAAGAGACACAGACAGAGAGGCAGAGACATAGGCAGAAGGAGAAGCAGGCTCCCTGCGCAGAGCCTGCCTCAGGACTTGATCCCAGGATCCTGGGATCACGACCTGAGACAAAGGTAGACACTCAACCACTGAGCCACAGAGGTCCCCAGGGTCATTTTACATTCAGTCAGATTCCATCATATTTAGATATAGTCAGACCCTTACCTACAACAGTTATGTATACAATCAATCAATCAATCAAACAGTTATGTGCACTATAAGAAGAAAAGACCCCAATAGAAAAATGAGCAACACTTGAGCAGAGCACAAAAAAAAGAACATAAATAGAGCTCTGTTTCACTAGCCATCAGGGAAAGGCAAATTAAATCCACAAGATAACAAGACCCACTACCCAAATGGTCTAAGTAAAAAAAGAGAGGTAATTAGGATAAGGTAATAACTAGGGTGTGGCACAAGAACTTTCACAGGACTCTGCAGAGGGACATTAGTACAACCACTTTGGAAAAGTGATGGCAATATCAACTAAAGCTGAACATCTCCATACTGTGTAACCCAATAATTCACATGGAAATATGCATGTTTATCAAAAAGACATGTATTAGAATGTTCATAACAGCACCCTTATTTTTTAAAGAAATTTAACTTGGATTTCTTTTAATTGAGGTGTAGTTGACCTACGATATTATATTTGTCTCAGATGTACAACAGTGATTCAACATTTATATACATTAGGAAGTGATCACCACGGTCAATCTAGCTCCCATCTGTCACCATAAACAGCTTTTACAATATTCACTATACTCCCTCTGCTGTACATCACATTCCCCTGTCTTATTTAGATACACTTTAAAATGAAAATGGGAACACGCAGTACACAGTACAGTACAGATTGCTTTGAACATTTCTGCATGCCTTTGGACACTGTTCTGCAACAAGGACAGATAGTGATTCTGGGGGAGAACTTGCCCCAGCCCACTACCCCTGCCCCCAGCCCCCCAAACGCACACACAGAAGAGCCTTGGGGGCTGCAGACACTATTCACTTTACTTCTAGCCCCGGTTGTCCTCGCAGTCACCTCTGGACCAGAACAAGTACTTGCTGGGGAAGCACCCCGCTCCCACCCCCAATGGCAAAGATCCACTTACAGGGTCTGGATAGGACTCCAACAGTGGCCCAAACATCAGCAGTACAGGCTCCCTTAGCCCTTGAACCCAGTCTCTAAGCAAATGGCTCCTGCTCCCTCGGCTTCTTTTCGGGTATCACCTTGGAGCTCAGCAACCTGCCCTCCTGGGAAAACAGGAGCTTTCACTTCACATTCAAAGCAGCCTTACTTGAGCTCTGTGGGGCGAGCAGATTCCAATGTCCCTTTAAAATCTCCTGAGGGAGACTGTCCTCAGCCTTTCAATGTTCAATTATATTACGCAAAAACCTGTATCAGAGCCCTGGAAATGGCCACCTTTAGCACCATTATTTTTTACTTTTATTAAATTGTGGTAGAACATATGTAACATAAAACTAGCTTCCGCTACCCATTTTTAAATGCACAGTTCAGTGGCATGAAGCATCTTCACATTATTGCACAACTATTTGCAGGCACCATTCATCTCTAGAACATTTTTCCATCTTCCCAAACTGAAATTCCAAACTCCTTCAACACTAGCCCCCCATTCCTTCCTCCTTTCGCCTCTGGCAGCCACCATTCTGCTTCCAAATCTACAAATTAGACTACTTTCGGTACCACACATAAACAGAACCATACAGCATTTATCCTTTTGTAACTCACTTTTTTGACTCAGCACAATGTCTTAAAGGTTTATCCATGTCATTCATGTTATGTGTCAGATTTTCCTTCCTTTTTAAGGCTGAATAATACTTCATTGTATGTATATACTATACTTTATCCATTCACCCATCGATGGACACCTGGGTTGCTTCCATCTTCTCAACATCAAGAGGGTTCTCAATTCTCCACCTGCCAGCCAATACTTGTTATTTTCAGTTTTATCATCATCATCATCATCATCATCCTAATGAGTGTGAAGTGGTAACTCATTGCAGTTTTATTTTCCCTGTTGATTTGTGATGTTGAACATCTTTTACGTGCTTCTTGGCTATTTGTCTATCTTCTTTGAGGAAATGTCTATTCAAGCCATTTGCCCATCTTTTAATTGAGTTGTTTGGCCTTTCTGTTGTTGACCTGTAGGCATTCTTTATATATTCTGGGCATTTGAATATTAACCCCTTACCAGATACACAATTTGCAAATATTTTTCTCCCACCCCACATGTTGCCTTTTTATGATGTTGATAGTGTCCTTTGATACAGACAAGTTTTAATTTACTCCAATTTATCTATTTTTTTCTCCTGTTGCCTATGCTTTTGGGGTCAGATACAAGAAATTGTTGCCAAATCACCTGTTTGGAAGCTTCCCCCTGTATTTTCTTCAAAGACTTCTGTAGTTTTAACTTTTGTATTGAGGTCTTTAATCCATTTTGAATTAATTTTTGTATATGACGTAAGGTTAGAGTCCAACTCTATTCTTCACAATGTAAGGTTAGAGTCCAATTCTATTCTTCTCCAATTCTATCTAGTGCTGCCAACACCATTTGTTGAAAAGACTATCCTCTCCCCATTGAGTAGTCTTGGCACTCTTGATGAAAACCAACTGACAACAGATGTAAAAGTTTGTTTCTGGACTTCTTATTCTATACCATTGCTCTATATCTGTCAGCGGCACCATTTTTAATAGCCCCAAAGTAGAAACTAACCAAATATCCATCAATAGCAGAATAAATACATAAATCACGAGACAATTACACTGTGGCACACTATAAAGCAATGAGAGTAAAAGATTCACAATAACAACAACACGGATCAATCTCACAAGCATATATTGAGCAAAACAAGCCAGACACAAAGGAATATTTACCTTATGATTTCATTTACATAAAACACAAAAGCTGGCAAGTTTAGTTTATACTTCTAGAAGTCAGGATAGTTATTATTCTTAGGGGAGGGAAGCAGTAGGAACAGAGGACATGGCAGGGACAGGAGGGTCTTCTGAAATGCTGGCATTGCTACATTTCTTGATCTGAATGCTAGTCTCCTGAACATGTTGAATTAGTAAAATCCATCTGACTATACATCTAGAATTTGTGTATTTTTTCTGAATGGGCATACTATGCTACAGTTAAAAGTTTTCTAAAAAAAAAAAACAAGTATTGTAGAGATAAATATAAAGTCTAAAAACATGGCTTCCCTGAAAGAGCCATTCTCATAGCCTGCAGGTCTATCACTACTAGCTGACCTGTCAGAATGCTCAGCCAATCTGAACTCAGCAATGCCAGATTGTCCCAACCACATACGTGGAGTGGTGGTCAGTTGAAAACAGCTTATAAAGCTCCCAGCATCATCTACTACAGTTCATGTTCTGAGTTCATAAAGCTGATATAAACAAAGTGTATTATCCATGATCAGTGTCTAATAATAAAACAATAAGATTATACCTGCTGCTAATATGTCTAGGACTGGGAGACAGCATGACAGGGGCAGACAATTAAATCAGGATATGCAATAAGTTAATCCTGGAGACTCTGGAAGAATGAAACGTGCCTCATCTATGACTGTCATTGGGAGCCTGGTGAGTCACTCCAAGATACCCCTGGCTGCAGGAGCCTCAGGAAAGATGCCTTCCAATCTTTTTTTTTTTTTTTTTGTCCTTTTATACTGCTTTGCAACAGGCCATCTCTCCTTGGCTTCCCTCACACCTTTCAAATGATTCTATCCAAGACTTGTGAACATTTGCCATTCAGTATAGAGGACCAGGGTACAGAACAAGCATCATAGGGTAGGTGCTCTGTAAGTATGTTGACTGAGAGGGAAGGAGCGAGGAACCGTTCCTCTGACAGGAGACAATGGAATAGTCTGGAAGCCATCACTGTTCTCTGAACTCCAAATGGCTAGAGAGACTGTCCCATTCCACCTAAACATAGGAATGTGAAAGCTGAATTTAGGGGATGGCTTGGTGCATTCAGATTTTGTCTATACTTAAAATTACTTAAAATTTTGTTTATCACAGATTTTTTTCATTAGTTTTGATTTTTTTTAATGGTACAGTTGTTTAATCCCTAGGATCCAGATTTGAGGTATTCATTCCTATAGGAAATAATTGTGCTTCCTACTGTGACCAAAAAGATTCGTTTGAATACAATAAGGCTAGCTTTATAATTTATAACACACATACACACACACACACACACATTTATTCTTTCTTTTGGTTTTCTGGCATTTTCAAATTTGTGGTAAGAGTTGCAATACGAATTTTTTCTTCAGTCTGCAGTGGGGCAGACATCATGCTTATGCAACCTTAAGGACTCCCATTCAATCATTAATTTTGATTTTTACAAATACTCATCAAAATATTTATCTTATACTATTCAACACCAAAACAATAATAATAATTTGTTTAAAAAATTCTCAGAAGACATGAATAGACATTTCTCCAAAGAAGACATACAGATGGCCATCAGACGCATGAAATGCATGTTCAGCATCACTTATCAGCAGGGAAATGCAAATCAAGATCACAGTGAGATAACACCTTACACGTGTCAGAATAGCTAAAGTAAAAAAACACAAGAAATAACAAATGTTGATGAGATATGGAGGAAAAGGACCCCTCATGCACCAATGGTGGGAATCAAGCTGGTGCTGCCACTGTGAAAAATAGTGTGGAGAGTCCTCAAAAAATTAAAAATAAAATTATCATATGATCCAATAATTCCGCTACTAAGTATTTACCCAAAGAAAACAAAAACACTAATTTGAAAAGATATACACGTGCCTACTTATTGCAGCATTATTTACAACAGCCAAGACATGGAAGCAGCCCAAGTGTCCATCCATAGATGAATGAATAAAGAAGATGTGCTCTATGTATACAACGGAATATTATTCAGTCATTAAAAGAGTGAAACCTTGCCATTTGCAACAACATGGATGGGTCGAAAGAGTATAATGCTAAGGGAAATAAGCTAGTCAGAGAAAGACCAATACCGCATGATTTCATTCATCTGTGAAATTTAAGAAACAAAACAACTGAACAAAGTAAAAAGAGACAAATACAAAAACAGACTCTTAAATATAGAGAACAAACAGCTAGCTGCCAGAGGGGAAGTGGGGGGATGAGTGAAATAGGTGATGGGGATGAAGAATATACTTACCATGATCAGCACTGAGTAATGTATAGAATTGCTGAATCATTATATTCACACCTGACACTAATGTAACACTCTATGTTAATAAAATAATTATTTTTTTAAAAAAAATTATATTATTCATCTTGACCTTTGGGTCTTGACACTCCCTTACATTTTGCACCTGAGGGGAGTGCCTGGGTCTCCTCACCCTAGTCCTGGTGTTGCACTATTTTCACAATTGAAGCAGAAGTCACACTCAGGTCACAGCAATCTTGTGGGTACAGGCAGAGTGCTCTTAGATCACAACCATAGTTTGTGCCTGGAACTTTCCAGCTCTTATGTCCCCAAGCAGTGGAAATGTATTTGTTGGCAACTCCTCACCAGATTTGAATAGTGTTTCAGTGCTTAATTAAATTCCAAGAACACCTGTTTCATCAGCTTATAAATTCCAACTAAATTTTAAGAGGCTTCTGCTTGGCACGCAGAGTTTTTATTTTCTAGGCTGTAACCACAGCAACATTTTTTCCTTGAACATCCATCCTTCACTCCTGCCTCACACAGCACACCCTCATGTCCTGCCCCTGGTAGCGTGGAGAGCTCCACAGTGGCTTTGCACGCTCCCATTCAGCTCCCTGGTGGCCAAACAACAGCACAGTAGCATTCCAGGCTGTTGGTTTTCTTTTTCTTGATGGTTCACCTGAAGTGTGGACATTTGTACAACAAAGCACAGCACATAAATGGAAGCTCCTTCACCACCTTAAACCCAGTAACTAAAAGAGCTGTCGTTTGGTTCAGTCTCACCAGCATGCAACCAGAGCCTGGGGCCGGGGGCCCCCAGACATCTGCTTCTCTCTGAGCTCAGGTCTTATTCTGGAAAGGGAGCTAATCACACCCCGCAGCACAGTAAGGATCAGGCGACTGTCCCTGAGGCCCCCTGGCTAGAAAAGGGTAGAATAGGGACTGGAAGCCAGGCCCCTCAGGTTCCAAAACCTGCCCACCTCACCAATTTCTGCTTCTAGGATCCCAAACTGACTCTGTTAAGGGTCCCCTGAAGATATGGTAATGAACAAATGTCAAAAATGGCAGTGGCAAGGCTCAAGAAAACTTAAAGAAATAGCAACACCCACAGGAGGGTTTGATTGGGAGGGCAGGAGAGGTATCATGAAATAGAGCCCACCTGAACCAGGAAGAGGGAGACACATTGTACGACAGCAATGGCATTGAGTTTGAGTCAAGGACACTCTACACTGACCTAACTTCTCTGTGCCTCAGTTTCCATTTTTTAAAAATGAGGGTAATCATTTCTAACTCATAGGCTTGATCAATGAGTTAGAAGAATTAATTAAGGTGAAACGTTTAGACTAGGACCTGATGTAAGGGTTCAGTGTGTGTTAATTATTATTACTGCTGCCGTCATAGTTGTTGTGTACCATGAAAGTGCTTTTGCCCTGCCTTCTTCAGGAACATCCCATCATCTCCAAGACAAGTTTCAAACTCCTGGCAGTTGGGCCTGGCATCACTCCCATCCCTGTGTACTCTCTTCCACAGCTTTGGCTTGCCTTCCCTCATGCTACCAGGTCTCCTGGGGCATCCTTCCCAGACCGAGATTTTGTGAGCACTATTGAGCCTGTCATTTCTATGGGGCCTTCCTGGACCACCCCAATCTGCAGGGACCTCACTTTCTTCTGCACTCCTGCTGACAAGTGCTGCCTGGTTTCCCCACATATGTGCCACATCTAAAGGCCCCTTGCCTGGCCTGTCCTTCTGTGGAAGGACACAGACTGGGGACTGTCCCATGGTCTGTTCTCAGTATTACCCAGGCCAAGTGCTCCTTAATTACCGCCTTCCCAAATCATCTATTGTGTGCTTTGTGCTAGAATCTGGGAATACAGCATGGAGCAAAGGAAATGCAGAACCTGTCCTCATGGAAGATGATAATAAACAGGTTATTAGAGAAATAACTAATTCCAAATCGTGATAAATGCAAAGAAGGAAAATAGGAAAAGGATGTTCTGGGGACTGATAAGTAGAAACTCACATCAGAAGCTACCATTCTAAGCACAAAATCCTCAAGTCATCAAGGAAGGAAAAGAGCAAGTGGGGTTTTCCCATTTTTCCTTGCTTTGGTTAAGGGCTGTCTTACCCAATGGCACCCAGATTCCTGGACCGTGACTCCAAGATGCTCTCACTCTGGCATTGGGCTCTGGTGTGCAAGGGAGCTTCAGGGAGAGAGCAGCCCTTTTGGAATCCAGGGGTGGTCTCCAGGAGACAGCAGCATTCAGATTCCCTTTGACTAATTTTTTTTTTTACTAATTTTTTTCAAAAGAAAACAGTGGTTGGGTTTTGTTTTTTGCCTTTTTTTAAACCACTAAACTAAGAGACTGATGAAATATCAGATGCCACAAGCTGCAAAATGAGAGCCCAGACCATGTCAGGGACCTGACCCAGGTAAACTCCTGGTGGGTGGCTTTTGTTCCAAATCTGCGTAGAGTTTTCCAGGTGCTTTTGGGTGATCGTGGGATTTTATTTTTCTATTCCAAGCAGAATACTCCCTGAAAGCATTTTTAGATAAGCCTGGCAATTCTCCCCTTTCTTCTCTGGGATAAAAAGCAGCCAACTTCCTCTCACCTTTCTTTACTTGTAAGTCTCACGGTCCAATTACTCATTCCAGTTGCTTTTCCCTGGGACTGCAACTACTGTGTGGGCCAGAGATGACCCTCCAGTGGCAGGCCAGCCCTGCTACTGCTGGAAAGGGCTCAGTTTTCCACACAGCCTGTTGTTGCAGTCATTCCTGGTGGGATCAGCCTTTTTCTGCAGGCCTCCAATCTCTGTAGCCTCTCCCCTCCAGGGAAGCACGCGGCCAAAACTCACAGCTTCAGCATCACCTGCTTCCTGCTGCTGACACTTGGCCTCCAGAAATATTTTCCTGCATCTGTGGCACTTGCTGCTTTGCCCTGCCTTGGCTGCCTGTCTTAACTTTACTTCCTTCTCCTCTGTTTCTGTTTGTAGAATGCTGTACTATCTGCCAAGCAAGTCAAACTCCTGGTCATGGCTGGGGGAGGGGGGTGCACCTCAGAAAATCTGACCTTTGAAATCAGACAAACCTGGGTTTCAAAACTCAGTAACCCCATGACCAGCTAAATTCCACCTTATCCTCCTGCAAAATAGAGTTCCATGTGGTTAATATATGTATATAAATATATATATATATCTTGCTTATATATATTATATATATCTTGCTTATATATAATATATAATATATATATTATATATATTTGTTTTGCAGATTGAAGATGTCCCTAATGACATTATATATAGTCACCTAGACTTCCAGACTTAATGGGCATCCTGTAGTGAGGATAATACCAGCCCCGTGGGACTCTATTGAGAATTAAAGGGTTAATAAATGTAAAGTGCCCAGATTCCTGCCAGACCCTTAGAAAAGACTCACTAAAATATTTTATCCACTCCTCCTCTAGCCCAAATAGGTCCTTTCCCCCACTATACCAATATAACACGTGTGGCCTCACAGCTCCCTATTTCGTGTCATCCACATAAGGAAGTCTTAATTACAATACTTTCCATCTTTCTAGGCACCTGTCGATCAGAAACATCCACTTGCTCAGAGGGAAGTGAAACCAGGGCTGGTTGCTGTCACTTTTGCCTTGTCTTTAAAGTCCCATGCAGCTTAGGGCTTTTACAAAAAGTATATCTTGGCAGTTGCAACTGTCTCATGCTAAAATTAAGAAGTCAAGATGCTTATTTCATAGAAGCTCAAATTCCTGGCAACAACCTGTACCTTGTCTATTAGGAGAAATGAGTGGGTCTATATATGATTTGGAACCTCTGCAGAGGTTTGGTTTAGATTGTCTCCAACTCCCCAAGAAGGTACATTTTCCAAGCCCAAGAATTTATCCGCATTACCTACATCTGCAAACCTGTCATTTACATATGCTGCACATTCCTTTGAAAAAAATAAATAACTCTACTTTGTATCTAGAATTTTCCTTTTACTTGATCGTGGTTGTGGGCTGAATTGATGTGACAAAGGGGGTTGCTAGAGAGACTCTATTATAAAGGTGTGGTAATAATTGCTTTCCAGAGGAAGTAACTGAATACATGCCAGTCTTGTTGAAAATATACAGTTGATGAAGTATACATGTGATTTCCATAGAAGAACAGCCCAAATTTACTTAGGTTTTTAAACAAAGAATTCAATTTAGTCCAACTTTTCCCCTTACTCTACCCCCCATAATAAGAAGCTCATAGACTATTTCAGTGCCTTGCATCCCAAAAACAAGATGCATATACATCTGTGCATAAGTTTGTCTATATGTACATATGCTGCCCACACTGTTCCATTTTAAATCTCTACTTTTCTATGCTTAGGAGCAAGATAAACTACCAGGTAATAGTTCCCAGGCAAGGCATGAGAGCAGGGCACTTATTTTATAAACATGAATGTGTCCCCAGGAAGCTCCCCTGCATGGAAGACTCAGAAACACTTCTCCCACCACCCTGTAAGTCTAACCTTCCTGGGCCCATGGAAGACACAGCAAAATAGCAAAGACCACACAATTCTGCCCCCAGAACCAGCCCCACATGCACACATCAAGTTCTATAACTAACTTCTGCAAGGGAGACTACCATACATCAGCATTTCCCAAATGTGTTCATCCCAGGACCTCTTTTGATGAATCATAGTATTAATATTTTGTGAGTCAGTTTGGGAATCGTTGCCTCACCAAAGATGCCTTAGCTAAAAGAATAATTGAGAAGAGAGAAGCCATCCTGATATTTTCTTATGTCTCATCATTTGGCAACCTTGACTGGCTCCTGGTTTTTCACGGAGGGCAGAGGCATAGAGATTTTAAAGAGTTTAAGCAAGGTCTCCTAGCAAATTCAAATTCCTTAGAAAATAATTCCAAGACTGAATGGCCTCTCAGAGAGAGAGGCCAGAATACTCCCTCATTTGGGTCCCCATATCTAGGACGCACTACTACACAACAGTAGATGCCCGAGTATGTGTTGGATTTCTTGGTCTCATACATTGGTTATGAGAGAGGATACCCATTGGCCATCTTTCCCCTCTAGAGCTTGAACAGGCACTAATCTCTGGGCTTGAGCAAAAGAACTAACTTACTTTTCATTGCCCATATATGACCCAGGGCAGGCCAAGGGGAACCACTTAAACCTGTGCTTCTGGCCATTCCCAGAAGGGCAGCCAGCCTCTGCACTGGGAGAAACCTTATCAGGATGCCTATAACAGAAACCTACTACGACCTTTCTTACCTTTGGAGAATTAAACAGTAAAGTAGCCAATAGGAGCTTGCCTTCTTACCATGGGGTTCTCCTAGACCAGCTAGTATGTGCTCCAAATCCTCTGCCGATCACATCAATCCTTTCGTTAACTTAAATTCTGATTCCACATCTCCCTGTGCCCCAAATCCCAGGAACAATAGCCGAAGGTTAGGACTTCCCAAGGCTAATACCAGCTGGATCCATTCATTCCCTTACCCCTTCAGCGACAGGATCAGTATTAAATGTAGAGATTAGAGGATTACCATTCAATTCAAAGCTGTCCACCCAGATTAAACCGGGTTAACAAAGGCATTTCACTTGAAATACCTAGAAACACCAAACTTGAAGCCTAGAAAATGTCTCTGTTAAATTAGGTGAGATTTAAAAGAAAAGAAAAAACATCAACCTGGGGGTGGAGGGGAGTTCCTGGAAGCAAGTACATTCAATTAACTGATACAGCTGTATCATAGTTTTCCTCTTTCTCTGAGGCTAAACTAACTCAGAATGGAATGTAGCCATTTAAGTAATGATTGCAAAATCACAGTATTAAAAAGTTAAATTTGAAGACTGCTTCCTTTGGGTAAAGCAATCTGTAAAGCCTTCTATATGGACTATTTTATTTGATTTTCACAAGAATTCAAGGATGTCCATGGTATCTCATCCTACTCTACAGAGGAAAAATGGGGCTTACAGAGGTTAAGAGACCTACTGAAGATCACCCAAATACTAAGTAATGAAACTGGAATTTTAACCAAAATATGTTTGAATCCAGAGTCAAAACTTCCAACCAGGGATGGTGGCTCAGCAATTGAGCATCTGCCTTTGGCTCAGGGTGTGAGCCCGGAGTCCCGGGATCAAGTCCTACATCAGGTTTCCTGCATGGAGCTTGCTT
The DNA here is from genome assembly GCF_905146905.1 of Nyctereutes procyonoides. Lineage (NCBI taxonomy): Eukaryota > Metazoa > Chordata > Mammalia > Carnivora > Canidae > Nyctereutes > Nyctereutes procyonoides. The sequence continues at coordinate 14,948,250 of NW_026575133.1, read as the reverse complement.
CTCCCTCTGCCTATGTCTTTGCCTCTCTCTGTATGTGTCTTTCATGAATAAGTAAATAAAATCTTAAAAAAAAAAAAACCCTCCCAACCAGTACACTTAACAAGATATAGGCTACAACTTCTTCCCGGATCTGCAGCATTTAGGAGAGCACAAACTAAAATTCCAGTCTACTCACACAGCTAGTGATTATGATGTGCCTGCCATGTTCCCAGCACTACCTTGGGTCCCAACCTGCATCATCACTGAATTTGTACAGTTACGTGCTTTGAGATGGGTCATACCTCCATTTTATATAGAGATAACTGACACTTAGAGAGGTTACATGTCCCATGTCACCCTGTTAGAAGTGGCAAAGCTAGTGCCCCACCCTAGGCCATGGCACTCCTAAAGCCATAACTTCCACCTCTGGGTTAGCTACCTTTGTACCAAAAGTTTCCTTTACAAATTTGGAAAAACATGGGATGTGTGGAACTGTCAGGGTATACTGATAATCATGACAAACGTCCCTCTGCAAATCTCCAGAGTAATCTCTTTGTCCCTCAGTTTTGAAAACCAAGCAGCTGACCCCAAGCAACCAGCATTGACTTAATATGCCATCTATCACACTCAAAATTTCCAAGGGAACATTGGTGGCCAATGTTTCTCAAGTTATAAAAATTCCCTCTAGTGGTGCCACAGAACATGGAGGGTTTTATGCAAGTCTGGGCTTTTCTCCAGCTCTTCCTAGGGCTCCTGCTTGGATTCCTCCACTTATGAATTGTTAGCTTATAGAGCAGGGGTAGAGGAGCCCTGCAGAAAGCTGAGGTACCAGGTGCCAGTTGATTTAGCAACTAACAGGTGTGTGCCCTCCCCACTTCCTTCTCCTCAGCACCCAACACACTATGGATTGAAAACCCTTCTTTCTAGTTCCCACTCTTCATAGCAGAGAGTAGCTCAGGATCCAGCTTGAGGCCCAAGTGGATACCTTGCAAAGACTTAGGCTAGTTTTCTAAGAATTTCTTCTCTCCTAGTCTGGCTTCTTCTGCCTGCTGGAGAAGTGTCAGCAACTCTCACACAGTCCTGGGCTTTCATCTCAGAGGACAGCCTCGCAGTAAATTTGATCTAGAGTACATTCCATCCTGTGCATTTGCCATTATCAAATACTCAAGTGGAACTAATGAATGTCTTTTACTTCCCTTGAACATAAAGAGTCTTGAAGAAATCGAACCATCAGAGCCTAACTTAAGGGAATGAGTGCTGTCTTTGAGAAAGTGAGTTTGCTATCCCCACCCCCCCAAAAACAGTTCTCGGTTTTTTTGTGCCCACCTAAAAGGATAATAATATCTTCACCATCACTCTGCCAGCAAGAAAAATGTTTCTTCTCCCAGGAGGCAGAAACACATTTTCTTACTGAACCTAGGAGACAAAATGCTAAATTTGAATTTATTTTCCTTAGAGTATCTTTAAAATATCTAGGATCTGCCCCTGAGTTCTGTGCAATCTTCAGTTCCCCCAATAAATTCATTTATTTTCCATGCTGACTAGAACTAGAATTTTATTTTCTCCAGTCCCATTTCTATCTCCTGAAAACTTCCAGAGGAGGGACCCTAATATCTAGGAGCAGAGTAGCTTAGAAGAGAAGTATACAAGGGCTGGCCATTGGACAGAGCCGATGGTGGTTTCCTGAGGAAGGTGACATTGGACAGCTCAGCTCAGTGATGGTTTTCCATTTCCTTTCCTGAGGTTCCCCAGATAGGGCAAGTCCCTGGGAGGGTATTGAGGTGAGAGCTCTGAGCATCTGTTTATAATGCTTCATCACACCATTTCCCAACTGTGTGAGGAAGAAACCCAAAGTGGTGCAGGATGGAGTTGATACACAGAGCAGGGTAGTCCGTGATTGAGGGGTATCAGAACAAGGCTCTGTTCAAAACTATTAAAACATTAGAGTCCTGAACCAAAAAGATTCTCATGATATGAGCCCTAAGGACAAAAAGGAAACATTTCCCATACATCCTTACCTGAGCCCTCAAGCCACTCCCCAAAAGTGTGGAGTTACCTTCTCTCAAACTTTGGAGAATTCTGAAAGAACAAGGATGGAGCCTATGTGAGGATCAGAATTTAATCTACTAGCATCAAAGAGCCCAAACAGACTAACAAAGTATGAAACTTCTCCCAGATAAACTAGGGCAGCAGTAGCTACAACTGGACCTGTACCCAGTGCTGCCTCAATGGGTATGGCAGCCCAGGCCCCCAGAGTCTTACCTATTGATCTGTCCATGAGCAACTTTTTCTCATTGCTCTTCTGGTTATATAGACCCAATTTATGCCTTCACATCCACACCCATTCTTAACCTCTGCCTGTTCTGCAACTCTTCCAACCTCAGTGAACTGAGCTTTGTCTATTGAATGAGATCCTCTGCCCTTGACCCAGCCCATCAATGCCTCAGATCACAAAACACAAACACATATGGGGGCCAGTTTAGGGTGGGCTGAGGAGAGACTAGAAGTGAAGAATTGGAAGAATGAATGGATACAACTCTTCAGAAGTTTGGCTGTGAAGGGGAAGACAAACTAGGATGAGTGGGCTGATGACACCATGGAGAGTTTTATTTTTGTTATTAAGATGGAGATATATATATATATATATATATATATATATATATATATATATTATGCTGACTGCATTGCTGCATTGAACCAATTGAGAAGGAGAGATTAAAGATGAGAAAGGAGATAACTGGTAGATGAAGATCCCTGAAGAAGCAGGTAGAGGGGATCTAGGATCCAAGGCTTAAGCACCTCTTCCTTGGAGAGAGAGGTGCAGAGGTCAAAACCCACAGAGCTCTAAGTAAGTAGGTTGAATGAGTGGCTGGAAGTTAGGGAGTTCCTGCCAACCCCGCATCAGATGCCAACAGTAACACACTCTCGCCCCACCATTTTATCATCCAAAAGAAGAAATAAATTTGTTCTATCAGGAAAACTGGAACATATTGGTGGGTGTTAGGAGGAGGCAGATTTTGAGTCAAGAGAGGAAAAAATTTTCTAACAACTGTAGCTGTCCAGCAACAGCACAGCAGCTATAGTGAGCTGTCTGTCAGAGGCAGTGTTAGAGAAGAGAACAGAATGCTGTAGCCTTCCTGGCCAAGCTCAATGAATCTTGTACTGGAAAGAAGTTTGAGCTACAGAGTGTCCAAAGACCCTTTCAACTATAAACTACTTCTGCTTTCAAGGTGACCCCTCTTTCCTAGGAATCCTGGAATTGGCTCCTGTCTGGCCTATGAAGGATCCTGAAGGTTCTTGGACCACCTGTGCTAGAGTTCACATTTGCAGAGGTACCCTGGGGTGGGTGGGGGGAGTGCAGGAGAAAAACTTGACTGCTAATAACCAACCCTACATCCTATAATTTCACTGTTGGAACTTAATCATGTGAAGCCTTGCTTATTCTCAAGAATTCCCTGTGAAAATATGAACATACTGAGAGTTTCCATTTTTCATTGGCATCAGCCAACATCTGAGGACAGACTTTTGTGAGAATGGGCAGAATGGACAGTCCAGTCCATTGCCATGACTGGATTCTAGCATCCTTCTGGATGGGATTTGCATCCAATTTCCTCCGGGTCAGTGAGTTGACCATTGGTGAGTTACTTAATCTTTCTATGTCTATTGTAGAGGGTCAAAAATCTAATACTTAGAAAAATGCCCAACACATAGTAATCAATCAACAGTTATTAAACGCACAAATAGGGCAACAAAGCCAGGAACCTGAGACAGAATATTATCATGGTTGGAAACACTGAAGAAATAATATTTGCTTCATATTCCTCCACCAAAATTTATAATTTGAAATTTGCCCAAATCCTAGCCTTTCAGAAGATCTTTTTTCATGTTAAAATTATTAACTATCCAGAAAACACAAATGTATTTGTATTTCTAATGAAAAATACACTCTGAGCTATAAAGATTGAGAAAATGGGTTCAGGTTCCTCTTCATCATGCTCTAGGGGGATCATTTCACCTCAGCTATGGATGCTGTACTGATTTCCACCCAAATTATATTAGTAACTGACACTTATTTAGTACTTAGGATGAGCCAGGCAGCTTAATTATACATGCTATCTATAATCCTCACAAAAAATCCTGCAGGGCAGGTGTTAGTTCCATTTTACCAAGAAATGTGGTTTAAGGAAGTTTTAGCAGCTTGTCCAGGGTCACATAGCCAGTAGCAAGTTCAAGATTCCAAGTCAGGTCTGTCTGACCACCACCATGCCTCCTTTCTTCTCCATGAAAGACCCTGCTAGATGGTAAGCCTCTTGCAGACAGCATAATATCTTTGTTTCCCCTGCACTGCCTACCTCCATCACAAAGGAAGTGCTTGGTGAATGATTATTAAACTCCCAAGCACGTGATACGAGCTTGGTACTTTCCATATTGTCAGCTACTGTTGCCTTGTCTCATGCTTTCCTAACTTCCATACAATACAGTTGTCCACTGATAAGTTTGAGTCCACAGATTCACAGATCTCTTCACTTCCATCTCCAAGAAGCAAACCCTGATATCCCAGAGGCCATAGGATGTCATTCTACTGCCTGGTCTTTAACTTCATAGAGCATTGACACTTCCCAGTCAATAGCAACCTGCACTGGACACTTACCTAATATTTGGTACAAATGGAATCAAGGAAAGCCAAGATCAGAGGGATGCAGAACAAAGACAAAGCCTCTCATATGGCTGAGTCAGGAAGGGTAATCTTACACTTTTCATTCAGACCTGCACATTCCAGGTTCTTTATCACTCAGCCTTCTCGGCTCCGTACTTCTATACCTTCCACCAGAATGTTTTTCAACCTAGCCCCTTCACACATGCATTTCTTCCTCTGTGGTGTGATTTATAGAACTTCCTTCATCTGGAATGCTTACTCCCATTACTTTGTCAATTCCTACCCATGCTTCCTACCTCCAGGAAGCCTTCCCCAACTGTTCAATCCCTCTCTAATGTTTGTCTCTTCATTTCTAACCTAAACCATAGGGTAGACATAGCTATATGTAGCCTCTCATTGGTCACCAATGCTTCATGCCTGTATTCCAAGTCTCTACAAGTAAACTGAGCATCATTGGCAAGTAAGAATGGTGTTTTCTATTCTTTCCTCCCCCATCCCAGTCATTGCTCATTGAGCCCAAAAACACAGGATATCCCCAAACCAAGTTTCTCATGCTGCAATACTCAGAATGCTCTACCCTGGTAAGCATGGGAGGTGCCCTTTCCATCAAACCCAAGTGCCATCCTCATCCCATTGGCTTTCCTAAATTATCTCTAACCAGATTATCCTTTTCCCACAGAACACAGAATCCTCCAAGGAGGCCCGGATGGATGCCGGCCCCAGTTCTTCAGCTAATTGCTCTCATCCTCTTCCGATAGAAGTAAGGAATTATCCCTCCCAAAGCAGTATAGTCCTGGAAAGGCATGAGTGGTGATTCATGCACGGGTGAAGGCGGGGGTGGGGGCAGAAGAGAAATGGGAGAAAGAAGAGAGAGAGCATACAGGCTGGTTATGGAGCCACAGAATGAGGCATATTAACCAATTTAGTCAATTATGCAGCTGAAGCAATTAAATAACCTCACAATGGTAAGAGGAAGTGTAAACAGAGCCCACAACACTACCCTGTAGGCCAACAGAAATACAAGCTTGGCTGCTGTGGTGGAAAGTAATTGCATCCACATCTTTGACATCCCTTTACTTCTTTCATAGATAATAGAACTCCTCCACTCAGGAAACCTATTCCATGCATTTAGACTGGATGGGGATTAGTTGTGCCTTCCCCCAACCTCAGTGGTTAATTCTAGGATGGGCATAGCACCCTAGCAGAGCTGATTAGAATCATGACTGAGAATATAGAAATATAGATACTGAAGGAAAACCACCCCTCCTCCTTTTGCAATGTGAACTTTCAAGATGCCAGTTTGGGACTGCCAGTAGCCATCTCTCCTTCCAAATGGAGAAAGCTTGTCTGAGAATAAAGGCAATGTGCTAAGGGGAGCATATGCTAAGAATCCAAGAGGTGGAGAGAAAAGGGAACTTTGATGCTTCATTTGAGCCCTAGATCCAGCCATGCCTGAAGCCTGTAGACTTAACGCTTACAGACTTTTCCTTCAAACTAATTATATATGGGTTTCTGGGGTTTGTTTGGTTTTTATGAAACAGAGACCCAATTAATATAGCCGCTGAGACTAGGAGCTGATATTCCAGGAGAGAAAGATGCCAAATATCAGAGAGAGAGAGATCTGTAAAAGAGTATCATCAGTTCTTGAAACTGCAATTTACCGGGACTTTCAGCCTCCTGGATGTGGCCTACCAAACTATATTTCAACTAACAAAACAGAGCCATAAGTCTAAAGCTCAGAGAAGAATGCTGGAAAGGGAATTATCTCTAGCTTCCCTTAAAATCCATTCTAATATAAGCTTCAAATTATGAAGCACAATCTTAATTTGACCAGGGACCCACGACTAGCTTCTGTACACTCCAGTTCTGAGTCTAAACGTCTTCCAGAAGGCTTTTACCTAAGACTTGAGTCAGCTTTTCTAATGTCCCACCTGGATGCTAACCACCATGTGAAAATTCCCCGCAACCTCCTTGGGGAGTGGAGAGTGTAGAGCCAGAGATGTTGCCAAGCCACTCTCCCGATGGCCTCCCAGTGTGTGGTCTTCTCTCATTTCCCAGGCAGGACTACAAGGAGGCATCCACAGCTCCCTGAAGGACAGAGGAGCAAGTTATTAATTACAGGAAAGATGTATACCTTTGAGATAATTTACACGGGAACCTGATCTTCCTGTGGTGAGTGCTCACACTGACACTCGCTCCAGCAGAGATTCTCTGGCCAGAGCTGGCACTGATGCAAAACTGCTCCAGCCCACTAAATTCCCTTGCATACTTTCCAAGAGAAGTCCCTGATGGACAGGAAGGAGAGTCCAGTTCATCTTCTGATGCCACCAGCACACAGTGGGGGCAGAATGTTGATTCTACGTGGGACTTTGTGTGAAGTTTGAAATTGGGGGAACATGAAAAAGACAAAAGACACTCCATTTTCTTCAGGAGCTGATCCAGGGAGCTCACTTTGCGACATTGCACTCTCTTGCACAGCCACAAACTCAAAACAAGATGGAAGTTCTCAACCCTGGCTACACATTAGAATCACTACGGTAGCTCTAAAATTTTTTGACATCTGAATCCTAAAATCAGGATTTTCAGAGAAATTGCCTCTGGCAGGATGGAAAACCATTGAGTCAACCATTGCGCCATCCACTTCCTGGCACTTCCATAGCACCCTCAGTATAAGTGGTCCAGAGGAGCCGAGGGGATCTCCCTTCCTCAATCCTCCCTCTGCTTCCTTGAGACACACAAGTTTCTAGTTGACATTAAGCAGGACTTCACCGAAGGGTGAGGATCCTACAAACTAGAAGCAAAAGTGACAGGGAAAAGAAAACAGACTAGAACCCAGCTGGTTGACAGCTCTTCCAGATCCTTCTTCAGAACAGTGACTTTTGAATGGACATGTCAGACGGGTGCACAGATGGGCAGAAACAGTGAGTGGGGAATGGGCTTAGTGCTTGGCCACCCACCCCAAGCCACATAGACTAGATGGGGTGGGCAGGTCATACTCTCTCCCTGGGATTGTAACACAGCCCCAGTAGCCAATCTCAGTTGGTATTTAAATGGCAAAGACATTTTGACCCATGTGCTGAGAAGATCAATCTGCTAAGAAAAAGAAGAGCAGACACCTGTGAAAAGCAGGAATAAGCCAGGATGAGGCAAGTTGCACCATCTCTTGGTGCCTTTCAGGCTTTTGCTCCAGCCTGTCATGAAGCCCAGCAACCATCCCTGTTCGGGGCTCCAAGAAACCCCCTCCCCCTGGTGGGGAGCAAGGTAAGCATCAGCCTCTCCTGACTGAAAACACCCCATCCCACCTACCCTCCTCACTAAAGGAGCCTTGTAGCACATCAGAAAGAGAGAATCTGGCTCAAGAGTCCAGATGAGGGGGAAAAAAAAGAGCCCAGATGAGGGCTTTCCCATGGGAGACCTTGGGCACATTTCTTCACTTGTCTGTGCCTTGGTTTTCTCATCCACAAAATGGAGGCCTGGTAAGCATTTAAAAAATTAATATATGACACAGTCTCTGAATAGCATCTGGCTTATTTGCTCTTTTTTTAAATTTTTTTAAATTTTTATTTATTTATGATAGTCACACACACACAGAGAGAGAGAGGCAGAGACACAGGCAGAGGGAGAAGCAGGCTCCATGCACCGGGAGCCCGACGTGGGATTTGATCCGGGTCTCCAGGATCGCGCCCTGGGCCAAAGGCAGGCGCCAAACCACTGCGCTACCCAGGGATCCCCTGGCTTATTTGCTCTTAAATAAATTCCAGTAAAAGTCATATTTTACTTGTCTCTGAAATTTAGTACATTTTCCTTCCAGTTCCAGGAAAGGAATCATATTGCCCAATAACCCAGTGGATAAATGCACTGGCTTCCCTGAGTATGTGGTAGTGTTTCATGGTATGTAACTGTGGGAATCACACTGCCTATAGCAATAATAATAATAACAATTAATAATAATAATAATAATAATAAATAATACTCAGCCACATTGTAGGTGATATTACCAAGGGGGGTTGGTAGAGAGTGGTCACTGAAAACATCAGGCCTGACCAGGCTGGTCATGGAGTCTTCACAAAGAAGCCTGGATTTGAGTTGCCATGGTAGGTGATGCCAGGCCCCAAGGTGGCCACAATGCCCCTCCACCATACTCCCCCACCATCCCTCCTGGGAGAAACTGGAAATGCCATCACAGGCATTTTTCAAAGTCTAAAGATTTCCAGTGATCAGATTTCCACCAAGGGCCCAGTAGATTTCTATTTTTAGATGAGGAAGTTTGGGTTTACAGTTAGCCAGAAACCAATGTCCTTTTTGCTTCTAGAGGAGGAGTAGACTTGGCCATGCCCATGCACCCACCCCAGAGACACCTGCAGATGGTTCCCATAGCTGCTGGGTCTCTGCTGCTTGGGATCTTGCTCAGTCATGCTTGGGAAGCTACAAATGCCAGGGAGTGACCAACCAAGTGCAACTTCCTACCAGTGAATGATAGGAATCCATGTAAGCATCCCCATGTTTTCTCCCCTCAGTATGAGGGGCAAGACAAGTTCTGAGATGTATTTCACACAATTTCTAAGAGACGAACTAGCAGGATGGAGCCCCAGAAGCCCACAGTGCTTTATAGTCATTAGCTCACCCTTTATTTGGTTTCCTCCATTCCCCCCCACTCACTTCCCCAACTCCTTCACCATGATTCCTGAGATCATCTCCTCCAGGGGAGTGCTTATAGTAAATCTTCATCTCAGAGTTTATTTTTAGAGGAGCCCAAACTGAGCCTTGCAAGACACCCTAAAAGCCAGGCAGAATGTGGGTCACTCTCAAAAAACATTCCTCAACTACTGTCATGCCTGCTTCTCCTAGTACAATCTGGAAAGTTTGCTCCTGCCTCTCTCCTGGTGGTTCTAATCGTGTTTGTTCCTGTTCTCTGCTAATCAACACCATTTGGTGCTGCTCAGTAGGTCTCTGCTCCTGCAAGTGAATCAGCAATACTTCCTGGATGTTTTTCCAATGCACATCTTTAGGGGTTATGGTGCTCAGCGGCTATACTTGAACCAAATGAAATATTCAACGTAGGGGAGGGAAGTCAGCTAAATCCCTGTACAGGCCCCCACTGGCTCCACTCAGTGATGCATTGGAGAGAAAGCAGAGCCCAAGTTAGGCATTTATGTGGATTGAATCCCGTTGCAGATAAGTAAACCGGCCAACTTCTCTGCTTGGCATGTAAGCAGGATGTTGGTGAGCAGGGGCAAACCATTAGCCTAGCTGCTGCAACATCCCAACTCCCTAGGGAAGGGCAGCCCCACAGCCCTGGCTACTGGGTGGGAAAGGTCAGATGTTGGTTCATGGGAAACAAGACAGGTAGGAACAACATCATGGGGCTGCACATAATTCCCTCAGCAAGACTTTGCTGATACACTGAGGCTGATTTTCAGTAAATGCCATCCTTCTTCGAAGACTGGCATGGGACTCACTCAGAAGGAGCCACATGGAAAATCAAAAATAAGTCATGCCTCCTGGTTAGTCACCCAGCCATGTTCAGTGGCAGCATCATTTACCAAAAGGATCTGGGCTACCAAGACAAGAAGGAGGAGACATAATCAAGCTGGGACACAGCATCACTGGACAGCCAGGCACTCAGCCCATGAGATGGGATTGATTTCCTTCCTCCTGCTGCAATCAGCCTATAGGCAGAGGAGGTTGAAAGCAGGAGGCTTGAGATGGGAAGCAAGGACACTCCCAGGTCATACAGGGGTCTCCAACTCAGCCACACTTGAGAAGGAAGCTGGGAAGGAGAAGGAGAAGAGAAGGGAGAGAAGGAAAGGAAGAAAGCAACAGGCATCTGAGGCAGTAGAGCCCAAGGCATCCCAAGGACAAAATCCATTTTGAGTAGATGTTCATCAGAACTACCAATACAAATCCCTTCCTTCAGCAAATACTGACTGAGCACCTGGTATGTGCCAGTCACTGAGCCAGGTGCTGGGAATATGAGGTGGGTGTGCTGCACCTTCTCCAGCTTTTCCCACCAGGCGAAAAAGAAAAATTTGGAAAAAATAAATAATGCCAATGAATGTCAAGGGAGTGTTGCCTAAGTGAAGTCACAGGGGACACTGAATGAATGCAATGAAAGCAATCTCATCTAGCTGGGGAGCAAGTTCCCCAAAGTCTTAGAGTGAGGTCTATAAAAATGAGGAAGGAGCAGCTATTGACCAGGAGGCTGGTGGAGAGGGATCTTCCAGGCAGAAGAAACAGCATGTGCAAAGGTCTCAAGGCCAGGGAGCCCAGCTGCTCTGAAGAAGCTGAGGAAAGAATGCATGCAAGAGGTTGGTGGGAGAGAGTTCTGGAGAGGCAGGGAGAGGCTTCACCTGGTTAAACTGTACACAGATTCCACCAAAGAGGGGATTCATGAACAGACATTTCATCCGTAAAACGTACTCAGAATGCACATAAAGAGATACTGACAGGGGATAAGAATGAGAAGTTAAGGTGCGTGGAAGGAGAGTGAGCAGGAAGGAAAACAGATAATGGAGGAAAGACTAAATCCAAAGACAACATAGCAGGAAATTTTCCGGGACTGAAGAGAGATGCCTCAGATTGAAAGAACATTAGTCATGAGCAGGATACATTTAAGTAGTTGCAGAATTGCTAACCCATACCCCTGTGAGAAATAAATTGACCAGTTTTTGTGTTTCTATGCAATTCCTATTGTCCTTTTTCAAACTAGATACTCTAAGTGTACATGATTTTCCCAAGATCACTTCTGTCTCTCCTTCCTTCCCCATACGCCTCAGTGTGATGCTGTAATTTGTTTTAAATACAGTTAGACTCATGTGTTCCAGTCTTCATTCCAACCTCCTCCCCCTTCCCTTTCCCTACACGCCCTCCAACACACACACACACACACACACACACACACACTCTCTGGTTGATTTTTTTAAATGTATATACAATAAAATATATTTTTGTACTTTGTTGTTCTATGCATTTTGATAAATGTATGGTCATGTACCTGCCACCAGAGTTTCATACGGAACAGGTTTACCTACAATCTAGGGGCTATAATAATAGCCCCATTTTACATTTGAGGAAATGGAAGCACAAAGGAATAAGTAACTTTGCCTGAGGTCACCCAACTAGTAAACAGAGAGCTGAACTTTGGCTTGGGCAGGTTCTCTCCAGAATACCAGCTAAAAAACCCAATGCAAACTATCTTGGATTTCCACCCAGCCCCAGTCTACATGAACATTTGATTGCCAGAAACCCCACCATAAAGAAATCCCAAATGTGCCTCTGCTGGAATCCTCAGTCAGTGACACCACTAGAGGCATGTGGAAAGCCTGGCCCAACTTTCTGGAAAAAGAGTCATGAGGACAAAAATAGTACCCCTTTCCAAATTGTCAAATAGGTTGAGGTGAAGGGGGAACAAAAAGGGGATGGATGTTGACCTCTGGCTCAAGATTTACTGAGGATTATTTTAATCCTCCAATTTGTAATGCTTTGAAGTCACAGATCACATCGTCTATAGAGACCTACTACTTAGCACCTGGCAGGTGTTTAATCAACATTTGTTGGATGAATGAATGCATGTATCAATAAAGTGAAAGAAATATCAAGAGGTACCAGAGAAGAGCCATGAGCCCTGCAACATGCTCCCTCTTTCAACCGACATTCTCACCCTTCCTTTCAGATGGGAAGCCCTCCATTCCAATTCTCTTAGTTTTCTTACCAGGGTCTCAGGCATCATGGCCCCCATGCTGGCAGTGCAGCAGAGGCCACAGACATGCCTGACCTGGCAGCTACACTAACGTTAGTGTCTCTCTGTAGCCTTTTTAGCCACATGGAACTATGTGGTAATGCAAGACAACATGAGGGGAACACCTGGATGGATGAATGGATGGCTGGCTGGCTGGCTGGATGGACCAAAAGTCTGCACTAAATTTCAGTGGAAGTTATATATGCTCCTTGAGGACAAGATTTATTTTTTCCTCCTTTATAGCCATAGCCCCAGCGTCTAACACACTGACTTACGCATAAGAGTTTCTCAGTAAATATTTGTTGAAAAAAAAAAAGAAGTGAAAAAAAGAGAAGTGAAAATAAAGTGGCTGACAGTCTCCTTGTGCCAAATGCTAAAAGATAGAGGCATTCATAGCTTGTCTCTATATTCACATACATTTGACTCTTGTGTCTCAGCTTCTATAACAGGTTTTACTAATGCTGAGGAGGAAAATTTGAAGACCGGCTCCTTCTGGACTGATTTTCATGCACACACAGCCCACATAAGTTGGGAATACCTAGAAGTTAAAAGGCTTCCTAAAGCTCTAATGGAAGATTACAGAGCAGAAAGGATGGGACCTTCCGTAGGGTCCCTAAGAAGATGTGCTTGCGTACCATCAACCTTCTTCACTGCACCCACAGGAACCAGACCTTGATATTCAGAGGCACAGTTCTCCTCACACAATCAGAAAACGAAGTGCTGCCAGAGACATCCAGAAAGACCCTCACAAGAAAAAGTTGGCCTGAATGAGCATGGAAAGGCAAGCCGCCAACAGTCTGTGGTGGCAGATGTTCTGGGTATGACCATAAGAAAGAGAAGATATTATTTTTTTAAATGCCTCACTTTCCTTTTGTCATGTTGTGTTCTGGGAGGGGAGGAGGGACTGTTCTCCATCCCAGCCTTCAGTACCACCTCCAATAGGATCATTGCTTATGTGAGATCATGCTTCTTGAGTCAATGAGAGCATCACACTGTCCTTGAAATCAGTGTGAATATGCTCGACTTAAAAATAACTGGAGTGTTGCTTGGTCCCCTGGGCATTCCCTGAAGAACTCCTGCCAAGGAAAGGCTCTGCTCCTTGGGGGCAAGAATTTATAAGAGAAGAGTGAGTTTCATAAATCATAAAATTATTTCCACAGAAGCAAGCTTTTCTCCTTTGGACACATAAGACCACAATGAATAGCCCAGCTTTGAATAAAGTTCTTCATAGAGACAGCATGCAAATGCTGACCCTCAGAATCTGCAAATTAGGATATGGGGCACCCCACCTATCTCAGTAGAATAGGGATTTGTTACCAAAAGCCAGAACCTATTTTGTCCAAACCTATCAGGTGCACACCCATAAGTCACTAGTGCCAACCCTGCAGAGCCCATCTGCTATAGAACCTGTGGTGCATACAGTTGTTAAGGGATTCGCTGTCCTATCATTCATTCACTCGCCCTCCACCAGAGTATTCTTTTCTTCCCTGGTCCCTCAGAAAGACAAGCCCCTCTCAGAACAGATGCCTATGAGACTGAGGAACACAGAACATGACTACAAGCACTAAATTCTCCACCAGTCACTCAAAAGGCCCAGTCGCGTGCCTTGAAATATGTTAAAGTCTTGCCCTGTCACCCTCCCCTACCCTGGGCGGAGGGAATGATCATGTAGTTGGGTGGTGTTGGTCATCCTCTATTTGTCTCCTCAGCTCCATTCTCTTCCTTCTCTGCTGTGGGAACTGCAGGGCCATGGCAGAGATGCAGCCTGCCTTCTGGTGGGATTCCCCCAAGGGAGGCACTGCCAGAAGAGCAGGGGTGAAGAGGCATCTGCTTTGCCCTGTGCAACCCCTCCTTGCTTTGGACCACACTTCAACCCCACCAGTGACCACTTCATGTGCAGCATTGTGACACAAGGACACTATTCTCCACCCTAGACTCTTCAAGCCTACAGATGGTGGGTGCCTCAATATCCCTGGCCAGGCCTGGTTAATCCCTATAACCTTACCCATTCCTCTATGTCTTCCCCTCATCAAACTGTCTAAGAGGAATTGGGTTTCCTGGTATGTGGGCCTTGGCTTCTGGCTTTCTTTCCCATAAACCATCATTTCCTGGTAGGTGTGCTTCTTCTGGCTTTCTTTCCCATAAACCATCATCCTGCTCCATACTTGCAGCCTCCCTGTGCGGCAGGCAGAGCAAGAATATTTGGCAATTACATTTGACAAGTAACAGACAAGCATGTTCAAGGTAACTGAGTCAGGGAGGCATTTCCCAAAGTCGTACAGCTAACAAGGAGGGAGCCGTGACCAAAATCCAGGCCTTAAGTGTCTTTTCCAGAACCATATATTCAATTTATGTAGATGATTAAACTAAATTACTGGCTTTAAGATCTTCATATTTGGAATGAAGCCAACTTTTCCATGTTTCTATTCATGATTAAAAGCACGGTCTCTGGCTGTTCTCCATAATGTCACAGGCTTACCGGGAAATGAAGACAACTCTCTGGGAACTTTGGCTTCTTATCTCTATGTTCCCATGTGCTTTTGTGAACATGGTCTCATCAGGTGGGACTGTCTGAGCTAAGGTCATGCAACTATTTGGCCCCTTCAAATCTGCTTTAGAGCTCATATCCCTTGATTCTCAGTCTGCTATTTCTACTTTCTCATGATCCTTTAATCATTCAGCAAACATGTGCCAAGTCCTACTGCAGGTGAACAAGACCCAGCCCCTGTTGTTAGAAGAATTTAGAGTATGGTGCAAATTAGTGCAGTGTAGGCTCAGGTGCAAATAAGCTACAGTGGAGGCTCAGGTGATTGCCCTGAGGATGGTGTGTGCCCGGCTGTGCTGGGAGCACAGGAGGAAGAGCACCTCAGTCTCCTTTGGGGACTCTGCCCAGAGGAGTAGGGTAAGAGCTAAGACTGGAAGTCTATAGAAGAGCAGGCGCCCAAGGACAGAGGGTTCTCTCCAAGTCCATATGTAGAGCAGCGATTCCCAGGGGAAGGGACCACAGTGAAATTTGGGGATTGCCACAGGACTTCAAAGTGAGCCACTGCGGTCCATTCTTGGCAAGACCTGTGCGAAGGCTGTCCTGCCTGGAAGCATGGTACCTAATCATTTTCAAGTGCCTCTCACTAATGTGGAGGGAAAGCAGTGACAATAACAGGACTCTCTATAGCAGCTGCCTAGCGTGGCTGGTGCCCAAATGAGCCCTTCCTCACATTAAGAATAGAGTCAGAGTTGTACTGCAACATCTGTTTGACTTGCCTTGCTCTGTGAGATGAAGATGTGAACAGGTTTCAAGAAATAGAACTACCCCACCCTCCAGGCCGGTCAGGCCCAGATCCTGCAGGAAGCTGCTCCAAGCCTAGAGCTGGAGAACTCAACTCTGTGGATGGGGTCCCTGCACTCTGGCAGGGCACCCACCCCCACCAAGTCTGGACTGGCTGAGGGTTGCCCCAGTTCTTGGCCTGCCTCCTGTATGAGCCTGGGGCTCCTGTTCACAGCTAGAGCCACACTGCACATGGTAAGGATACTGAGTAAATGGAGATTTATGAAGGCAGCTCCCTCTTCCCCAGAGCACGATGGTGCCTTACAGGCTGTGCCCCTCCTGACAGGGTGTTTATCCCCACATCTCCCAGGGAGGGAGAGCAATTGATTCCCTGGCATCTTACCTCCCCTGTGAGCAATTTCTCCTGGCATCTGTCAGATTCTAACACCTCCTCTCTGGCCTTCCAAGGGTGGCTTCTGTTCATGGAAACTGCGAACACATCCCATCTGAAGGGAGAGGACTTTTTTCTTTTTTCCTCCATTTTTAGTGGAGAAAAATCCAAGAAGGGGAGACCAGAGAAAAGAGGAGCACAAACTACAGGAGAGACCCAAGAGGGCTGATGCAGGATCCTGAGCAATGGGTGATCTCAGAGGTCACAGGAAGCAGGCCCACAGAGGGATCACAGTTAGCCCGTTCCTATGTGGTGACTCACATTTGATAAACAGCTGTCACTTTCTCCCCTGCCCCGGACAGAACATGTCCAGTAAACAGACCCATGGATTCCAGATGTGTCTTTATCTCTGAGAGTCCCCTTCTATCTGCCAATAGACAAGGAAGGAGTTATTAAACTACAATTCTTAGTAGCCAAGATCTCAGGAATAAGTTAATTTTGCAGGATTGTTTGGCACCAGGAAAGTGGGACAGAGGCATGACCTACAGGGAGGGTAGGACTCCAAGCGAGTGAAAGGATCAGAAAGGAGAGATGTTTGCCTCAGCCTGACTAAGCACCTACCCCACGCCAAGTGCGTAACACACACCATCCATTCTCACTGCAATCCTTGCAAGAGCAGGAGTCATTATTCCTATGCACAGATTTGGTATCTGAGACTCAACAAGGTCAATTTACTTGGCCAAGGTCTTGCAGCTAGGACAGGGCAGGTCTGGATTTGATCCCTGCTGGTGAGCATACAGTCATATAGGGAGCCTTTGAAAACAGATCTCCCAGCCTCCACCTTTAGAGACCCTGATGCACTAGGTTGGGTTGAAGCCCAGGAATCAGCACTTCTAATTAGCATCCCCACATGACTCCAATGCTCCTAGATGCCAAGTAGTGGGTTGTAACAGGAGTTTGGAAAGACACTCAGGTTAGAAGCCCAGCTCTGTGACACTGAACAAGGTATTTCAGCTTGCTAAGCCTCAGTTTCTCCATCTGCGAGATGACAGAGAATACACCAAATGGGTTTGTTGTGAGGTTTAATGAGGACAATGCAACAACAGTGCCTGGCATAGATGCATCTCTAATGTTTTGGGGTCCTAGAGCAAGAATACAAACAGAGACCCCCCTGGCCTACAGCCAATTCCTCCACACTTCCCACCCAGGTTCCATTCTATACCACCAGGATGTTGCCTTGTCCAGCGTCCCAGGCCACATCCCAAGCTTCGTCCACAGCCCATGAAAATAGCGCCTTCTCCTCTGCTATGGCCACTGCTTGGAGCTAGCCTGGTGCAAACTGGCAGCATGATGTCACCTCAGGAATATGGATTCAAGAAAGAGGCCCACCCAAGAGATCAACATAGGCAGGAACTCCTAGGGTTCCCAGCACTAGAGGGGATGAAGGCTTCAGATGGGCACATTCCCAGGTCCAAAGACAGGATCTAGTGCAGAGCAGTATGATTAGAGTTAATGATACTGTATTGCACACTTGAAAGTTGCTAAGAGATTTTATATGGTCTTACCACAAAAAAAAATGATAATTATCTGACATGATGCAGGTGATAGCTAAGATCACATTGCAATATAGACATGTAGCCAATCAACACATTGTATACCCTAAAACTTACACAACGTTATATGTCAATTATAGCTCAATAAAGCTAGGGGGAGGGGCAAGCAAAGACAACCCTGCATGGCAAAGGATTAGCTCATTCACAATGCCCACAAGACACTTTGCTATCACCAGCCCTGGTGTTGGTATTAGTCTTAGTATAGCTATATTGAGCTCGTGCTTTTCTATACTCCAAATTTAAAGCCACAGGCAGAGGCCCATGACATCTCTCAAAGTGACACAGTACTGGTCATGGGAATCCACAGATACTGAAGTCTTTTCTCAAAGGCAGCTACAGAAGGGTTGGGAGTAGGGGCTGGCAAACAGGTGGGCACTGAGGGATGGATGAGTTTGGCAGAGACCCTGCAACGACTACCCTTGTGAAGGATGGGTGAGGTCAGGGTCCTCCTCTCTACCCTCAATCCAGCCCTAGGACCAGAAAACACAGTGAACTGAGCAGAGAGAGCCTCTCCTCTTTGTTTCTCTCCCAGAGAATAGCACTCCTGGATTGAAATGGCTTAGTTGGACAGTGACACCATGACATGCATCACAGAAGCCATGACCATGATGCAGTGTCCTGCAGGAGGCAGGAGCTGCCTCTGAGCGCACAGGCTTCTCCCAGCAACATACGCAGGGTTGTCTGTCTAAGGACAGGAAAAGTTTAATGGACTTTCTTCTTCTTTTCTTTCTGAACTCTGACCACAATCCTATCAGAAAACAAATATAAACCACCTGGCTCCCATGTGGCTATTAAAACACTTCAGTGCTCTGTGGGAATGATGTCAGGGCAATGATTCTTATTTTATGGATGAGAAACAGAAGTGAGAGAATTATCACTATTATGGCATTTACTACCTTCTACCTTTTAAGGTTTGGTGTTGGATGGATCTGAGTTCAGATCCTGACTCTGGTGCTAGGGTCTGGAATCGGCTATTTACTTCCCCTCACCTCCACTTCATCATCTATGAGATGAGAAATCTATGCTTCGAGCACTCTAGAAATTGAAGGTAGTAATATATAGACATCATTTCACACAAAGGCTGGCAAATAGTGAGAGTTCAGTAAGTGTTAGCTGTTACCATTTATCTTCTACTATTTACCTACTTTAGAAACATGGCTAATCCCTCTGACTGAGCTGCAAGGTCCTGGATAAGGCCAAGGTCCATAAACTCCAGTGCCCACTTTCCTCTAAGACTGAGTACAGTGTTAGGGACAGAGCAACTAATAAATGATGGAAGAGTAAGTAAAATAATTTAAAAGTGAGTGAAAAGGGGAGAAGAAAGACCCACCATACCCTGACTCAAGGACTGTCTAATCAGCCCGGAAACCAGGTAAAGGGACAGCACCAGCAAACCCTAAACCCAAGGCCCTAATTGCTTCCAAGACAGACCTATTGTGTGTCAGGCCTGATTCAGGCTTTGGTAAGGCTGGAAAGAAAGTTTTAGAAGGAACTGGGAACACAGCTGACATTAAGTGACTCATTTTCAAAAGCCATCAAGCTAAATTTGAACCATATAGTGGATGATATGAATAATATAAATTTTATGTGCATATTTATACATATATATATATTCACTTAGTTTCCTTGGACAGTTTGACAACTCCTCCCTGGGGACCCACTTTATGACAGGAAAGCTATTTTGAGACAGACATGTTAAGAAACTGAGTTTCTACTAAGGTCCTTGGTGTGCACCCCTGGGGCCCATTGGATTGGGTGGGTCTTGCCATTGGCTCCTCCAGAGTGATCTGGGCACGGCCTCCCTTTTCCTCATTCAGAGCAGGGCTGGGATCCTAAGCCAGGAAAACGTTCCCAGAAAAGAGATGGGTCATGAAGGACGAGGGCCAGAAAACTGGAGGAAAGATCAAGTATTTGAAGGAATTTGGAGAATGAAGTGACTTTGTTTTCACAACAAATTAATTTAGGCAGTACACACATTTATTCTCCTTTGAGCCTACTTTAGAAAAATATCCTTATTAGCCCTGGCATAGAATGATCAGGACCATGCTCACGTGGTTTCAATGTGATCCACATTCCCAAGTATTTTCCAGATACAGAGCAAAGCCAAGTGAAGGTGAGAAGGAAGTCATAACTCAAGGTTTAGGAAAAGAGTGGGAAAAGTCCCACCCAGTCATGAGGCCCTGTCCCCATCCCAGCTTCCTCAAGCACACAGCCAGGTCTTCTGCCCTTGACAGAGCAGGATTTGGGGCCCTGTAGACTCTTCCTGCTGAGGACACCCTGTCTGTCAACTCCACCCTGCACAGAACTCTCCCTAGGCAGCCCCATCCGTAAGCTCCATCTGTACTCCTCCTCTAACCCAGCTTTTGGGTCCTTCCCCCAAAATATATAACAAGATCCACTATGGTAGGTCATATCCTCAATAGAACCTGAGGGAAGAAAGAAACAGGGGAAAGGAATTCATAGATCAAGAGAGGGGAGGGGATGAGAGGGGAAAAGAGGGGAGGGAAGGGGAGGAAAGGGGAAAAGAGGGGAAGGGAAGGGAAAGGAAGATACCTTTCTTGAGCATCTTCCTAACAGCGCCATGAAGTGGTCCATTTTATGCCCCATTTTACAGACAAGGAAGCTAAGGCCTAGAGAGATTAAGTAACTTTCCAGATCACTCAGCTGATCTGTGCAAGAGCTGAGAGTTTATTTAACCCAATGCTCTCTGGCTCCAAAGTTTACATCCTAAACATTTTCCTGAAAAATCAAAAATGAATCCATCTCTGGAATTGTTAAAAATTAGCAAATTGCCTAGGAATATAAAAATCCTCAGACCACACAGAGTGATTCCATATGCACCGTGCTTACTGTCACATTTGCACCCAACTGGACCCCAACTGAGGATGTTTGAGAGAATCCATGTCACAGCAAAGACAGGCTACACATCTCCACACTGTGAGTGATAGGGAAGCCCTCAGCTATTTGTCACACCACCCTGAGCTTCTCTATTTATCTGGAAGAAACCAAACCTTCCCAGAAAGGTTCATTTTCTCCTTCTTATTCAATAATTTCAAGTAAAAGGAGGCTAAAATACGTCTTGGTACATATTCCAGGGTTTGAGTTTTATAAAAGTAGTCAAAGTCCCAAGGTCTAATCAAGATTCATCACTGGTGTTGCTGCTCCTCCCTCAGAAGAGCCAGGAGCTCACACGAAGTCACTCCGACTTTGTGACTCCAACTTGATTTTATAACCAGAAAAAAAATTCATTTATGAAGTTCCGGGTGCCATGAAGGCACACAAATGTGGCTTCCCTACAGTAAGACTTCTACATTATGGTTTTGGCATGAACTGCAAAGAAATCATTAATATGGGAGAAGCAAGGTGATGTTATAAACTATTAGTAAGATTGGGATTTCTCTTCATGGGATGAAGAGATTTTAATTCAGAATGTATTACCTGAGTATCACTTTCTCAGTAACAAGAACCTGCTTCCCCATCACTCACTTTTCTCAGGTGGATTCAAAGCCAATAAATTCACCTCCTTTGAGGCTTCCCTACCCTCATCTCTGCATCCCCTTCCATACCCACACACATGGGGAGGAGTGCCTTAAGAAAAGTGAGTGCCTTAAGAAAACACAACATGTGGAAGTAGCAGTGGGAGGAGCCAAAGTGGAAAAAGCAGGCATGTGACAGTATATCTAACACGGAAGAGAAGAAACACTTGAAAATATCCTGATAAAGAAAAATCTGAGAAGTGACAGAGGTAGGAATCAGACCTTCAACCCAGGCTGGTCATAGGTGGGGATAAAAGATTTGAAAAATCAACAGGAGTTGATATGAAAAAAGAACTGAAACAGAGTTTCTTGATGTAAGACTCACTAGGTTTATGAGGACACAGGTGGAGGCCCCTGCCATGAGCCACTGTGCTCTTCAGGCGAGGCAGCAGAGAGTTCACGAGGGAGACTCAAATTATTATTTTTTGTGTATTTTTTATTGGAGTTCAATTTGCCAACATATAGCATAACACCCAGTGCTCATCCCATCAAGAACCCCCCTCAGTGCCCATCACCCAGTCACCCCATCCTCCCGCCCACCTCCCCATCCACCTCCCCTTGTTCATTTCCAAGAGTTAGGTGTCTCTCATGTCTGTCCCTTTCTGATATTTCCCACTCATTTTCTCTCCTTTCCCCTTTATTCCCTTTCACTATTTTTTATATTCCCCAAATGAATGAGACCATATAACGTTTGTCCTTCTCCAATTGACTTACTTCACTCAGCATAATACCCTCCAGTTCCAATCACATCAAAGCAAATGGTGGGTATTTGTTGTTTCTAATGGCTGAGTAATATTCCATTGTGTACATAGACCACATCTTCTTTATCCATTCATCTTTTGATGGACACCAAGGCTTCTTCCACAATTTGGCTATTGCAGACATTGCTGCCATTAACATTGGGGTGTGGGTGTCCCAGCATTTCACTGCATCTGTATCTTTGGGACAAATCCCCAGTAGTCCAATTGCTGGGTCATAGGGCAGATCTATTTTTAACTCTTTGAGGAACCTCCACAGTTTTCCAGAGTGGCTGCACCAGTTCACATTCCCACCAACAGTACAAAGGGCTCCCCTTTCTCCACATCTTCTCCAACATTTGTTGTTTCCTGTCTTGTTAATTTTCCCCATTCTCACTGGTGTGAGGTGGTATCTCATTGTGGTTTTGATTTGTATTTCTCTGATGAGCACTGATGCAGAGCATTTTCTCATGGGCTTGTTGGCCATGTCTAGGTATTCCTCTGTGAAATTTCTGTCCATGTCTTTTGCCCATTTCATGATTGGACTGTTGGTTTCTCTGGTGTTGAGTTTAATAAGTTCTTTATAGATCTTGGAAACTAGCCCTTTATCTGATACGTCTTTTGCAAATATCTTCACCCATTCTGTAGGTTGTCTTTTAGTTTTGTTGACTGTATCTTTTGCTGTGCAGAAGCTTCTCATCTTGATGAAGTCCCAATAATTCATTTTTGCTTTTGTTTCTATTGCCTTCATGGATGTATCTTGCAAGAAGTTGCTGTGGCCAAGTTCAAAAAGGGTGTTGCCCGTGTTCTCCTCTAGGATTTTGATGGATTCTTGTCTCACATTTAGATCTCTCATCCATTTTGAGTTTATCTTTGTGTATGGTGTAAGAGAATGGTCTAGTTTCATTCTTCTGCACATGGCTGTCCAATTTTCCTAGCACCATTTATTGAAGAGACTGGGAGACTCAAATTAATGGATATATACTAAATAGTGTAGGATTGAACTCCCAGTGTCTCTGAATTTAAATATCACATGCTTGAAACATTCTCAACTTAGAATCAAGTTGCGTATCAAGCAGATTGATCACATCATGGCAATACCAGGTGTGATCAATGCCTGTGGGTGTGGTCAATGCCTGTGGGACCAAGACACCCTCTGAGGGAACATGAAGCTCACCATGACCTTCTGCCAACACCTGACTTCCTTAGACTTGGCGACTCTCCTGTCCTACTTGGATACACTGGACTCCTTGGCCTAATTTGAAACCATGTGTGTCTTTGTGTGTGCTTTCTCTAATCTAGACTACAGTGAAACAAAGTGAGACCACCAGGGATGAGTTCCTGAAAGCAGGAGGCAGGGAAATGTTAGAGACAGGTCTTGTGCTAGGAGCAGCATGAGGAGCTGGCAGTAAAGGAAAGGGGGAACTGTTCTCCCAAATTTTCACCCTCAAGCAATGACGTCTGCATGAGAAATGAGATCTCTTAGGCAGGGGACACAGGGCCCACCTCTCTCTCCTGCTTGAAAACTTCTAAACAGCTCAGGAGCAAGCCCTCCCAGATAATGTGCACTTCCAGCTGAGCCAAATAAGGAGTGAGAGCTGTAAAAGAGACACCCCACAATCAACAGCAGGCTGCTTTTCTTCTTGAGGGGCTCCCAGCAGAGGCAGCAGACATAAAAATGAGATTCACAATTTTCCAGAACCACTGAAATGGGTGACAGGTGTGAGTAATGAGCCATTAAGATAAGTAAGAAAGTCCAGGACAGTTCACTCAACAGAGGAACAGACAAAATGAAGATGCTTTTTTCAAGGGGAAAGACATAAGCAAAGACATCTTCTGGTCTCATGAGAATTAGAGGTGGAAGGTGACATTTCTCTCCATTGTCTATTTGGACTCCAAAAGATATGCTAGGATATGTAGCAAGAACCATGTCCAGGTTCATATCTTTAATCCAGAAATACCATTCCAAGGATATTTCCAAAGGGAATCAGCACTGACACAAAAGGCATGTTATATGAAAAGCATTTGTTACAACGTAGTTAACCCTTCAACAACACAGGTCTACTTATATACAGATTTTCTAAATAAATATAATACAGTACTATAAATATATTTTCTCTTCCTTATGATTTTCTTAATAACATTTTTCTCTAGCTTACTTGATTGTATGATATACAGTATATAATACATATACAAAGTATGTATTAAGAATCTATTTGTATTATTAGTGAGGCTTCCAGTCAACAGTAGGCTGTCAGTAAAGTTTCTAGAAAGTCAAAATTTACACATGGATATTTACTACATGGGAGTTGGTGTCCCCAACCAAATGGAAGTTAGTTACAGTGGTTTGTATTTGCATTATAAACTATCACCCAGCCATACAAATGATAGTTATAAAAATTACATAGAAATATGAAATAATGCTTATATGCAATTTTAGCCTTAAGAATGGTCTAAATATGAAATAATGCTTATATGCAATTTTAGCCTGAAGAATGGACTTTATGTATTGAGCACTTACTATGAGCTCAGCACTATGATATGTAATGTACATGCACTATCTCTCCTCATCCTCACAGAACCCTAATGGGGGGGGGAGGGTGCTACTACTATCTTCATTGTGCAGGTGAGTAATTTTCCCAAGTTTACAGGAGAGCCAGGATTCAAACATAAGCTGATATCAAAGCCATCTCTCCTTATCCAACATACTACATAAGTCTTAGACACAAGATGATAAGATTAGTATAGATATGAAAATAGGAGAAATCACATATGGAAAGAGAAAACAAATAGCAAGGTGGTAGATCTCAACCCCAATTATATCAATAATAACATTAAATGTAAATAGTCTAACAGTCCAATTATGAGGCAGAGGTTGTCAAATTAGATAAAACTAAGAAAGATCTAACTATATACTGAAAAATTTGTTTTAAAAGTAAAGACATGGGAATGCCTGGGTGGCTCGGTTGGTTAAGCATCTGCCCTCAGCTCAGGTTATGGTTCCAGGGCCCTGGGATTGAGCTCCACATTGTGCTTCCTGCTCAATGGGGAAACTGCTTTTCCCTCTCCCCCTACTGCTCCCTGTGCTTTTCTCTTCTCTCTCTTCTCTTCTCTTCTCTTCTTCTCTTCTCTTCTCTCTCTGTCAAATACATAAATAAAACCTTTTTAAAAAAGGTAAATACATGTATAAGTTAAAAGGATGGCAAAAAAATCCAGTTTCTTTTAAGATTTATTTATTTATTTGAGAGAGAGAAAATGGGAGGGGAAGGGGCAGAGGGAGAGAGAAATTTAAGCAAACTGTGCTGAGCATGGAGCCTGACATGGGGCTCTATCTCACAACCCTAAGATCAGACCTGAACTTAAACCAAGAGTTGGACACTTAGACAACTGCACCACCCAGGTGCCCCTCAAGTTTATTTCTATATGTTCACAACAAACAATGGGAAATTATATTCTTAAATATCATTACAATAGCATCAAAAAAAGTATTTAGGAATTAAATCTAACAAAATATTTGTAATATCTGTACACTGAAAACTAAAAACTTTACTCTGATAAAGAAGACCTAAATACAGGAATTAGAAGCTGCAATATTATATAGATGTCATTCCTCAACAAATTAACCCAGAGATTAAATGTCATGCCAATTTGGTAGTATTTTTATGGAGTAAGTGGCAAGCTGCTTCTAAAATTTATACGAAAATGCAAAGGAGTAAGAATAGCCAAAACAATTTTGAAAAAGAACTACAAAGTTGGAGGATACCCATTAACAGATTTCAAGAACTTTTATAGAGCCACAGTAATCAAAACAGTATGGCAATGGCATAAGAATAAACATAGAGGGTGCCTGGGTGGGTCAGTTGGTTAAGAGTCAGCCATCCACTCAGGTCATGGTCCCAGGGACCTAGAATCCAGCCCTGCATCAGGCTCCCTGCCCAGCAGGAAGTTTGCTTCTCTCTTTCCCTCTCCCTGCTTGTGCTCTCTCTCACTCTCTCCCTCAAATAAATAAATAACTGTTAAAAATATAATAAACATAATTATGAATAAAACAAAGAGAAGCCAATTAACTTTTCAACAAAGATTCCACAATAATTCAATAAAGAAAGGAAAGTCTTTCTGACAAACGGTACTGGAACAGTTGGGTATCTCTGAGCAGGCAGGCAGGCAGACAGAAAGACTTCCAACCCATTTCTCATACCATATACACAGTCAAAAGCTAAAACTATAACATTTTTAACTGTACCATTTTTTGAAGAAAGAAAGACAACTTTATGACATTTAGCTTACTCAAGATTTCCTAGATAGAAAAAGTACAATAAATAAAAGAAAAAATATGATAAACTGGAGTTCATCAAAATTTATAACTTCCATTCTTCAAAATACTGTTAAGAAAATCAAAAGAACAACAGCATCCTGGGCAAAAATGTTTGAAAAACACATATCTAATATAAGGTATGATTACCTAATATATAAAGAACTCTCATAACTCAATAACAGGAAAAAAACATTAATAGTGGGGAAGACATTTGAACAGACAGGTCACAAAATATATATATATATATATATATATATATATATATATATATATATATATATACAAATTATGAATAGGTACAGGAAATGATGTTTATAACACTCACTTAGAAGCAACATTAAAAGGACTGGTAACATCAAGTGTTAATGAGAACATGGAGTAACTAGAATTCCCATACATCGCTGGGTGGGAATGCAAAATGGCCACTGGAAAAGAATGTAGCAATTTCTTATAAAGTTCAATATACACTTACTATACAACCCTGCAACTAAAAATCCTGCTATTATTTACCTAAGAAACATGAAAATCTATGTCTAAACAAAACCCTGTATGTAAATGCTCAGAGCAGTTTATGTATAATAACTCCAAACTGCAAACAATTGTCCTTCATCTAGCAAATGGATAAACAAATTTTAATGTGTCACTACGGCGGAGTACTAACCAGTAATTTAATAAAGAACTACTGATACATGCAAAAAAATGGATAAATTTCAAAAACATTATATGAAATGATGGAAGGCAGACACAGAGGTCCATAGTGTAAGATTCCTTGTATACTGTATTCCACAAAAAGTAAAACTATAGAAAACAGAAAATAACCCCCATGGTTATTGAGTCTCAGAATGTGAAGAGGGAACAGATTGCAGAGAGATACAAGGAATAAAAATGTTCTATATTTTTATTTTTGTGGTGGCTATACAACTACTTCATACATTCATCAAAACTTATCAAATTGTAAACTTCAAAATAATGAGTTTTGTATATGTAAATTATGCTCCAATAAACCTGACATTTAAAAAAAGTTATGGAGCTTGTCAGGCATATTAAATATAAATATCACTTTACTTAACAACCAATAAAATGAAAAGAAAAGGGTTTTGGGGGGGTATTTGTGTTTGGGTTTTTTGTTTTTTGTTTTTTGTTTGTTTGGGTTTTGTTTTTTTGTTTGTTTGTTTGTTTGTTTGTTGTTGCCTTGGAACTCTTTTGAACCTTCTCAATTATTATGAACCGCTGGGCTAACACTCACCTTTGGGCAAAGTAGTTTGCTGCCTGCAGAAACCTTTCTGCTCTGCCTCCCTTAAAGAGACTCCAAAGATCCATATTTCTCTAAATGCCACCTACTAGTCTACAGAGTAATTTAGTAACTATAAATAAATCACCAGTATGTAGACTGAAATGCCCCCTTGAAACAGAGACTGATATTAAAAAAAAAGAGAGATACATGTCGCTAAAACATGTATATAACTTATATAGCAACTGAACCATGAGATAATGCTACCAGAGAACAACCAGACAGTTCCACAGAGCCCCTTACCCTGCCTCTCAACTCATCCCAAATGAGAAGGTGTCCATTGTGTTGAGGATGGGGATGATGACAGCAACAGCATAGTGCCAGTAGACCATAAGCTTTCAGTAAATTTTCACTTTGAGTTTGAGCTATATTCTCATTCAGACCATAAGACAACCATGAGTAAGCACTTTAATCATCCCTCTTCACAGAGGAGGAGAATCAAGTAGAAAGATGTTGACTAAGTTGCTCAAGTACGTACAGCTCCTAAGTAACAGGGCTGGAGTGATGGTTGATTTAATAGATTTTATAGATCAGGCCATCAGCTGCCCTGATAGGTGGTCAAACATTATTCTATGTCTGTCTACAAAGGTGTTTTGGGATGAGTTAACACTTGAGTTGGTACAGAGTAAAGCAAGTTGCCCTCCCATCATGTGGATGGGCCTCAGCCTACCAACTGAAGACCTGATAGAACAAAAAGCCTAGGTGAGAGTAAACCTATATGACTGCTTGAGCTGGGATACTTAAATTTTTTTAGCCTTTGGACTCAGACAGAAACACTGGCTCTTTTTGGGTTTCAAGCCTGGCCAGCTTCCAGACTGGAACTTCCATCATTGGCTCTCTTAGGTCTCCAGCTGGCTGACTGCAGAGCCTGAGTTTCTCAACCTCCATAATTATAGGAGTCAACTTCTAATATGGGGATTTATTAGAAGGAACTGACACAATTAGAAGGACTTAACACAGAAGATTATGGAGGCCAGGATGTTCCAAGATAGGTAGATAGGTAGGCAGGTAGGTAGGTAGGTAGGTAGGTAGTAAGTAGGTAGATAAGTAGGTAGGTGGATAGCGAGCCAGCCAGCCAGCCCTGCCTACCTATTGGTTCTGTTTCTCTGAAGAACTCTGACTAATACAACTGGGCTTTGAATCCATGTATCTCTGACTCCAAAGCAAGAACACTTAGTAATATTAACCATTCTTAGGACACACTATATCAATGAAAAATTAGTTTGCTTTCTTAAAAGCTGAATGTCTTCTTCAAGTTCTAGGATGTCCAGAGTTTTGTTGTTATCTTACATCTATCCTTTATTTTACACAGCTTCTAAAACTCAAACATAAAATGTTTTGTTCCTACTTGGCTGCCCTCAATCCCATGTGGGGAGCCACAATTTCTCATCCATTTGTAATAACTGCAAAGTTCTCCCTGAGTTCCAAGTCCTGAAAGAAATGAGGGCCTCTGGTTTAATTTGAACTTTTTGTCAAAGCAAGCACATAATAGGAAATCAAATACTGAGACAAGGAAGCAAATGATTAAGATCTAGGACAACATGAAATTATAAAAGAACTAGAACAATTCCCATTCAGCCATCTCTAGGCTCTATGACCTATAATCATACCCATAAATCTCTGCCCTCACCATCACGATATACATGGAGGCAGAAGAACAGGGATCAGAAAATGTTCAGGAAAAGAGCCAGGAAGAAAGCTCAGTTTACCATCTGCATCTCTGATCATAAAACATTTTGATCTCGGCCAGATCCTCCTAACATGGTTCCTCCAGCGGAGGAGGCCTCTCAGCTTTCAATGATGGGAATCTATTATTCTATTATTGCTAGGCAGGATGCTCCAAAGTTCTCCTTCCCTCTGCTAGGAAAACTGCAGGGTTTGGGCTGGGCTGTTCCATTGGCCTGAGTCTCAGGAAACATGGAGCCAAGTTCCCAGAAGTTACATGTGATGTGAGTTATTACAGCCACTAAGATGTAGGAGTTATTATTATTGCAAAAAAGAGTCTATCTTAAATGGTGCAGGTAGTTACAACTATTTGTTTGATGCCTCAAAAGGTATATTCAGAAATTAAATTAGCTAATCTATGTTGACTTTTCTGAACCATTCATGAGATTTAGGGATGGTCACATCCCCTCTCAGCTTTGGTATTTCCAGTCTGAAGTATCGTAACATGAGAATCCATCCTGATTCCTCTACCATTATCACTGCTAGCACGCTCACACATATACTCACACACACACGTGTGCATGTATGCATAACCACACACACACCCACACACACACATCCTGTACCATTCGGTGGTGCCAACTTAGCAAGGGCCTGGCAACTCAGTACTTGTTACATTGGCTGAGAGTCGCTTCATAGAGCTACAGAAGGGATTTAACATAAAAAGAGTGACCTCCTGTTATACAACTGTGTGGCTAAAAAGGAGATAATGCAAAGATAGGGTGTGAACTGCTGAATCAGATAAAGCAGACAAATTGTGGGAGGACTGAGACAAGCCCTGGAGCCTGGGACAGACAGGACGATAGCTGTGTGACCTTGAACAAATTCCTAGTCAGGGAAAATCGTCAGTAGTCCTGGAGCAGGTTGTCAGAATCCTTAGCTAAAGCTGGTTAAAATGCAGATGCCTGGACCGTAGCCCTGATGTCTGGAATCTGGATCTCTAGGAATATGCACAGGGAATATAACATGCTCATGAGCCTACAGGAGATTCTGATGATGACCTATGGATTAAGGGAACGATTAAGCCCTTTCTGATCATGGAGTCTCAGAATCTATAAGTAAAGCCAGGAATATAAGCCATCAGTCTTCCCAGATATGAAAACAGGTGCTAGTCTCTGCTCAGGTGAACCTGCACTCACTAAGTGATTAATGAGAAGCCATGATAAAAGTGAATAGCAAAATCTTTGGAGACAGGGTTAAGAAAATGGTTTCTTTGAGCCAGGGTTAGACATGAGGATGAACTTTCTGGCAATGAAGATAGTCTACCAGAAACTAAGTTAGGCTGCATGTAATCGAGAGCCTGCATTCTCTCAATTAGCCATATTCTGTATGTCTAGATAGGGCCAGCTTCATGTGTGTATGACCTGTGCCATCAGAGAGGGACTCTCTCAGAAGGAGCCCATGCTTGGTTTATTTTTTTTTAATTTTTTTTTTGTTTTATTTATTTATGATAGGCACACAGTGAGAGAGAGAGGCAGAGACATAGGCAGAGGGAGAAGCAGGCTCCATACACCGGGAGCCCGACGTGGGATTCGATCCCGGGTCTCCAGGATCGCGCCCCGGGCCAAAGGCAGGCGCCAAACCGCTGCGCCACCCAGGGATCCCCCATGCTTGGTTTAATGCTCTATCATCACTGTCTAGAAATTCTTAATAATTTTGTCTTTCAATGTGAATTATGTAAGTGAAGTCTAATGAGACAATGAAGCATGCATATGAGCAGAGAGGACACACCAGGCAACAATAATACACACAGGCTCAGGCCTTCGGGTATGGCAGCCTGGGGCAGCCAGTGCCAGAACCTGAGCCCAGATGGGTGGCAGCAATGGACACCATGGGGGGAGGTTGGCTCGACTGTCAGTGTCTGGAGCCCATCCCTGTTACATCTGCATAAATAGGAACTCTCTGTCCTAAGAGGCAGGACAGAGACTGCTGGTACTCAGGCAGTAAACTTTGTCAGTAATTACTACCAAAGAAAAATGTGCACACGAACATTGCAATATAGCATATGCAGGATTTATGAAGATTCTTCAGAGTTTTTAGAATCTCCAGTTTTGAAACCTACTGCAAAAAGCAGAACAAATATCCACAGACTTAGGACTAGAAACTGAATTTCAAGTTTTCCATGTTCAACAGGAAAGAGCACCATTTTCATAATGAAACTTTAAGTGAACCACCTATTTGCAAGACAGACAATTTTTCTCAAGATTTTATTTATTTGACAGAGAGCACAGCAGAGGGAATAGCAGAGGGAGAGGGAGAAGCAGACTCCCTGCTGAGGAGGGAGCCTGATGTGGGGCTTGATTCCAGGACCCTGGGATCATGACCTGAGCCAAAGGCAGATGTTTAACCAAATGATCCACCCAGGCACCCTAAAAGAATTTTTTAAAGTAATCTCTATACCCTACATGGGCCTTGAACCTACAATCCCAAGAGCAAAAGTCATATGCCCCATTGACTGAGCCAGCCAGGTGCCCCAAGAAATACCTTTTTTTTTTTGAAAGACCATTTTTAAATTAATGTTTTCTTTTATGAAGAAATACATTGTACTACATAAACAAACATTTTGAAGGATATACAAATCATGAAGTTACTTTCAGTTGCTCAAGGACCCCTACAGGTTACAGGAAATGTCAAGGAAAACATTAAAATGCTCTTAGGTAAATTTACTTTAAAATTAAATTCAAACTTACACAGGACTGATCTGTATGAAGAGTTAAATCCTTTTAGAAAAATTGTTAAGCAAGAATCATTAGCTCTAGAATCCTGAAGTCTATATTCCAAACCAAATTTTTAGAAATTTATCCAAAGCTGTTATAACCAATAAGATACTCTTATACTCCTATAACAACCCCAATAACCCCAGTAACTCAGCAGAAAGATCTTTCTCAAAATCAAAACTTATCAAACATTATTTGTGATTTTGTACTTGCAAAAGAGATCACTTTAATTATATCAATTGAAAATGAAATTGTTGAGTATAAATTTTGATAATCTCATAAGTGAAGTAGCAAAAAAAGAGTGCCAGAACAATCTTACAGCCAATCAAGATATTACTGATATTTTTTATTATAGTATATAAAACATGACCACAAACATACTTTTTACTATTTATCATTTTTGTTTTTCCTGCATGACAATTACACCGTTTTATAAGTAGTAAAATATTTTTAAGGAAAAAGGTTTATGATTTAATACCTTTAACTATACTTTTCTGAACAAGCAGCCCCACATTTTCAATTTGCCCTGGGCTCTAATTGTCACTATCCTGCCTGGGGCGGGGCGGGGGCGCATGTGAGGGGCGTACCTATTTTGAGACTCTGCTGGAAACTTCAATGTAAATCTGAGATCCTCATCTTGCCCAAGATTTTTAGTGATTTCAGCAAGTACAGCAGCTACCTTCTGGGTGTCTACATCCTTAGGAGTTGTAGGACATCCTTGACTTTGTGTTCCTCCTTTTGGACTAAGGCCCTCATCTCCTGAAACAGAAGGAACTATATTTCAAGCTTTCACCCAATGATTCATGAGTGCAACATCTTTAAATAAAAACAGGCCAGGGAGGGGAGAGAGCATCAGACTTCTTTGAATTTGGGCCAGTGTTTCCAAATGCAAAATACTCAACAGCCAATTTCCCCTGGCTTTGTAGATAAACAAGAAGATGACCTTTTATGTCAGAAAGGAGCAATGAAATTTCCATTTCCTTGTGGAATGTTGGGTTTGGAACCAACTTTTTCTGTGTTTCTTCTCAAGATAACAACCCACAAAATGCCCCCGATAAATGCAAATTATGGGATTCTGTGGCCAATTCAGATGTTCAAACAAACAATCTTGTCTCTTTTCCAAACAAAATATTACAAACACATCTTTAGGAACTTTTCCGTGCAGGAGTGGAAATCTCCCCTTTTCCTGTGATGTTGCATCCTCAGGCTCCTGGGAAATGATGCTCTGTCCAGTAACTGGGTGCTGTGAAAGCACAGCATGCCACCCCCCTCTCCTTCCAGTCATTTCAGAATGAACTGAGGCCATTTCCCTGAACCCCTTTGGGGATGGGCTGGAGTAGGGGGTGTGGTGAGCCATCCCACCAGTGGAAAAAAAAAATGAGCCAATAAAGCCATCATCTGTTCTCTGTAGAACTTTTGATCCATTTTCTCTTTTTTCATTATTCCCAAAGTTCCCTAAGAATAAAACCATGTTTCCCATGCCCCACCAGTCTGGAGATAAAGCCAGGATGTCTGTCAGAGTCATGTTCCCAGCCTCCTTTAAGAAATCTGCTGCCCCTGCTGACTCTAACATTCAAGGGTTTCTGATTATTCTTTTTACAAGGTTGCTTTAAATAACAACTTTTTAGAGTGAACCTAAAATAGAATGTGAGTTACAAAATTTTGGTTTACATGCCGTCTTCCAAGACTAGGTCAGTACATGCCAGGAGGTCCACTCAATGATCACTTTGCTTTTCAATTCCCACAAAATAATTAGTTCAATAAAATATTGAGGAAAAAAGTACTTTTATAAACCTATTTGTGCTTCTGTTTAATTTGCTTTTAAAATAGCCCTGATATAAAAACCCTTTAGCTGAAAACATGAGGAAGCTCTCTGCCAAACCACCAATAGGGGAGAGAAAGAGAGGAGGGAGAAGACCTTGACCTTGACCTTGACCTTGAGAATATGAGAAGAAATAGATAAAAGTGGATTAAGTGATTGTGTGTCTTCCTCTGACTCCACAATGGAGTGATGATCTTGACATTCATTCCATCTGCATCATCAACATCAATATTCACTGCAAGCCCACTGGACCAAAAACCTTCTATGATCCTGCCAGCACTGACACATTAGCAGTGATTCAGGTACCATTGGAAGCACAATGTCCATCTACAGAATTGCCAGAGGTTAGTGGACTCTAGATGGGCAATGAGCACTGCCATGACCGTGTGAGTTCCATGTAGCCAGACACAGGAACATTGCGCTTGGCCCAGCACAACAACAGAGTAATTACTTATAGGGTGAATGAGTGGGTGGAATTTTAGAGAGCTTACCATCTAGTTGAACACAGACAAACTCCACCCAAAATTTGGGTTCAAAGAACAACAGATGAGTGGGCCAGACAAGAGCTATATCAGCTCGAGGAAAACCAAGCTTAGAAGGCATTTCAGAAGGATGAAGCTAAGAACTTCACCCAGGGGCAGTTCCAGACAGATCTTCTTTTTTTTTAATATATGTATTTTTTTTTTGGAGTTCAATTTGCCAACATATAGTATAACACCCAGTGTTCATCCCGTCTAGTGCTCCCCTCAGTGCCCATCACCCAGTCACCCCATCCCCCCGCCCACTGCCCTTCCACTACCCCTTGTTCATTTCCCAGAGTTCGGAGTCTCTCATGTTCCATCTGATATTTCCCACCCATTTTCTCTCCTTCCCCCTATAATCCCTTTCACTAGTTTTTATATTCCCCAAATGAATGAGACCATATAATGTTTGTCCTTCTCCAAATGACTTTCTTCACTCAGCATAATACCCTCCAGTTCCATCCACGTCAAAGCAAATGATGGGTCTTTGTCGTTTCTAATGGCTGAGGAATATTCCATTGTATACATAAACCACATCTTCTTTATCCATTCATCTTTCGATGGACACCGAGGCTCCTTCCACAGTTTGGCTGTTGTGGACATTGCTGCTAGAAACATTGGGGTGTAGGTGTCTCGGCTTTTCACTGCATCTGTATCTTTGGGGCAAATTCCCAGCAGTGCAATTGCTGGGTCATGGGGTAGATCTATTTTTAACTCTTTGAGGAACCTCCACACAGTTTTCCAGAATGTTTGTACCAGTTCACATTCCTACCAACAGTGCAAGAGGGTTCCCCTCTCTCCACATCCTCTCCAACATTTGTTATTTCCTGTCTTGTTAATGTTCACCATTCTCACTGGTGTGAGGTGGTATCTCATTGTGGTTTTGATTTGTATTTCCCTGATGGCAAGTGATGTGGAGCATTTTCTCATGTGCCTATTGGCCATGTGTACAGACAGATCTTAATTTGCCTTCTTGCCAGATAGAGAATAGGGATGAAGAAGGTACCCAAGGATTACAGTGAGGTCACTCTCAGGAGTGGCAGTACTTTACAGATGCCAAATAAACCGTTCTGCTGGTAGGAGTTGCCCAGCATATATTAACTCCCTGTTCACTTTTGGTGCCTTACTGTAGGATTGCCTGAGTCTCCTAAGGTCCAGAAGTAATCACAAAATCATGAAGAAACCACTCCATTTGTGAAAATCTGGGGGAACATACACAACACAGGAAACCATCTTCAAAACTAGCACTCTGGCTGCCCCACCAATGGTAGAAAGATGAGGCCAAAAGGAAAGAGCCTTCTCTCCCAACCATGATCGAGCAAAGTATACTACAAATAAGCCAAACTGCACCAGTGAGCAGAGTTGGCTATTTTTGAGGATGGGTGCTTTTTTTTAACGAAGATGTTCTTCAGTAATATATAATCGATCTCTACTTTTCTTTATTTTTCCCTCTTTTTGCTTTAGTAACTAATAAATCATTTTAAATAAATACTTTAGAAGGCATATGAGGACGTCATGTTATATCCTAGCAAATAACCCATTTACCAAAAATATCTCTGGTTAGAGCCACAATCCCCAATGCCATCACTGCAATCTTAAATGATTCGCCATAGCAAAATAGACCTTTACATGGGGACATGTGAAATATTCACATTAACATGTTTCTGTCTCACATACACACACACATACACACGCATATGTGTGTGCACATGCAAATGGCATGAATCATTTTATGTCTTGTTTAATTGGTTCATTTGTTTACAATAAACAAGATGACATTGGGAAACCAGAAGAGGGACCTGGAACTGAACCATCCTTACCTGCTCCTCTCACAGCCCACGTGAACTGAAGTTTGAAAGGCAAGGACTTACCTCCCCTAAGATAAGAAATGTTGGCTCACTCTTTTAAAGAGAGATTTGGGAAACAGCTATCTTACAGTCTTCTGTTCCTAGTTACCAGGTTTCTCCTTTCTATTTTCTTTATGACAAAATTTGTCATCTTTGCATGACGCAGGTAAGATTAGGAAGTAAGGTGGAGGGTTGAAAAGCCTGACAGTTCAGAAGAAAAAAAATTCAGTCTCTTCCAATGAAATTTTTCCTGTCCCAACTGTCACTCACAAGTTCCTAGTGCTGGGAGATCTCCACCTTTGTGAAAAATATACGAAATTTTAGTACCTGTAAAGACATAAAACCATTGGATTTTAGAATAAGAAGAACCTGAGGGATCCTCTAAGGCTGATCATTCACTCTATTAAAAGGATTAGCCATGGGGGTCCCTTAAAATGATAAGCCTATTGTGTGCCTTTAAAGTGGAATTCAATTCAATTACAAAAATTAAGTCCACATGGACATGCTCATGTTTCCAGGAATGTGGCCACTACATATTATGAGGTGGACCCATAACGGTATTTGGTTTATCCTGTGAGAGCTAAAATGCAGTAAAAAATAAACTATACCACCAAAGTCTTGTGATCATTCTCTCATTTAGAAAAACCGTCGCGGATATTGCTAATAAGCCTGCTCCCACCCCAGGGCCTTATCCCTGCTATTCCTTCAACCCAAAGCCCTTTTTTCCCCCAAGATGGATGGATCACTGACCCTTCACTTCATCCAAGTCTCTGCTCAAATGCTCTTAGAGAAAGTTTCTCTGATCATTTGTGCTAAAGTAGCTCCTCCCATCTCACCTACCCCAAATGTTGCTTCATTTCTATTCCTCATGCTTACCACCACTGGGCTTATCAAATCTCTTCAGTCATTAGCAGTTGCCTTGACTAAAGTATATGCTCCCTGAAGATAGGCCTATTTTTTTTTGTTTTGTTCACTCATCCTATTTCTAGTATCTCTAACAGAGTATGCCATGTATAGATCAACAAATATTGAATGGATGAGTGAATGAAAGAATAAGCAAGCAAATTAGTACTTGGCTATGCCTCAGGTACATTCTGGAGAATCTTCAGAGTCTTGTCCTGCCACATCTGTGGCTACCTCAAATGTGACATTTTTGTAGTGTGAAGAGCTCTCTCCTTTGGCAAATCTCTCCTAGATGGCAGTGGGTACTGAATGGGATGTGCGATCCCCCCAAGCCCCTCTGTGTGCCAGAAAACATGCATGAACAAACAAGGAATGAAAAATAATATTAGAAGAGTGAGGGTGACAGCAAATGGCAAATGTGAGCCCACCCTCGGGCCATGTTCTAAAGGATAAATCAGGGTAGCCAGATTAGGATGAAGAGAGGGGCATCCCAGGAGGAGAAAAGAAAAGACATGGAGGTATTAGAACAGCAGAAATGATGAAAAGATCAGAAAGGAAACTAGCTAAAAGGTAAGGCAAAAAGAGGAGGAACAGTAAATGACATTTAAGGTTACTGAACAAATGAAAAGTCTTCCATAAAAGTCTAGCTCCGTGTTCCCCCACCCACCTCCCCCCATTGCCTATAAACCAGACTGTTCTGTGATGAGCCCCGCTGGCATAATAGGCACAGCAGCCACCACAGCCTGTCCAGGTTCCAGCTGCTGCAGACCTCATGGAAAGGCAGACCTACCAGGCTGTGTGAGAGGGACAGAAACAGCTGCCTATGCAGCCAGTCCTAAAATTGTCAGATAGAGATAAGCCTCACCTGGCAGATTCACTAGACTTTCACCACCATGAGTTTGATGATAACCTTGGTAGAAATCATCTGCCTAGTTTCATTTTCTGGTTTGTGAGCAAAGAGAAGGAAGGAATGATACAGGGAGTCATTTGGGCATTCAGGTCTCCCTGCAGCTCACTTCAGGCCTGGACACACCCAGCCCATCTTTTTATATCTGATTTTTTAAAGAAACCCTAAGCCACCTAGAGAAAACCTCTCCTGTATCAGACATGATATTCTGTGCTCTTGAAAATATTATCTCAATCAGACTGAATGATAGCCCTGTGAGGCCATTATACACATTCCCCATGTTACAGGTGAGCAGCCAAAGGCTCTGAAGAGGTACCATGACTTTCTCGAGAGCACATACCTATTAAATAAAGCTGAGCCTCAAGCTGCATATGTTTCACCTCCAAAGACCAGACTTATACCCAGTTATATACAGGCACCTGGATGTAAGAAATTTATCTATAGACACAAGTGTTTATTTGACAAAATGCAAACTCAAGCCATGATTTGAGAGAATGGATGGAAGTGCTCTTGTAATGGAGAACACCACCTTAGTCCTCATAGAATTCCAGAGTCCCAGTGTCCTATTTCTCATCAAGACCTAGGCCAAGTCCTAGGGCCTGAATCTACCCCTTACCTTTTCCTTCAGTCAAAATATACAGGCCTACACAATAGAATAATAGGCATCCATTTAAAACAATGTTCCTGGGCAGCCCGGGTGGCTCAGCAGTTTAGCGCCGCCTTCAGCCCAGGGCCTGATCCTGGAGTCCCAGGATCGAGTCCCAGGTCATGCTCCCTGCATAGAGTCTGCTTCTCCCTCTGCCTGTGTCTCTGCTGTGCTCTCTCTCTCTGTGTATGTGTGTGTGTGTGTGTGTCTCTCATTAATAAATAAAATCTAATAAATAAATAAATACTAAAAATAAAACAATGTTCCTAAGGAGTTTTTAATGATGAAGAAAACGCTTCTGAAACAAAGTAAAACAAAGCAGATTCAAAATCTAGACACCATAGGTCTTAAATATGCAAGAATAGGTACATTATGATAGAATAACCGGGAATGCACATGCCCACTTACTATAAGCAACTAGAAAATTGAAAAAGATACATGGTTTCTGAATATTGCACAACAGTCATCATAGGACTATGATCTCTGGGGGAAAATAAAAAATGGAAACAAGGTAAGCCCTGTTTTTGCCCTAGCTCTTGACTAAAGGAACTTTACAGACCATAGACAGGGAGAAGAATCCAAGTAGGCTGGCAACCTTGTTGGATTAAGATACAGAGATCTGAATTTGAGAAGGCTGAGACAGCTGGACTTTGTGGGGACAAAATTCCAGAGAAGATAGAGCTATGCAGGGAAAGAGCTTCAGAAACCTCATAAAAGTCCCCTTGAGCTTGTTGCCAAATACTAAGGTATGTATTAATAGGGTGAAACTCCCCAAAGCCAAGAAAATAATGGCTATGGATCTGTTAGTTGAACACTCTCCAGAACTGAAAAGGCCAAGAGAAATTTAAGTTCTGACCACCCAAATTAGTGACTCATCATTGATCATAGAGATCATTCAGTAGGGAATCTAGAAGGGCCATGCCTTAGCAGTTGGTCTCAACTAGATCCAGAGTAAAGATTACCACAGAACTGCCCTAATGAAACTGAAAACAAGCCTTGAAAGAAACAGGCTGATCCTCAAGCAACATAACTCCTGCCAGGACAAAGTCTGGCACTTCTTAAAGGAAAAAACAAAACACAAAGCATCAATTTATGGACTGAAATGTGTTTTACCCAAATATATATGTTGAAACCCTAACCTCCAATGTGACTATATGGGGAGATAGAATCTTTTTAAAGATAATTAAGGTTAAAAGAGACCATATGCCCTAATCCAATATTATTAGTCTCTCAAAGAGAAAGAAGAGACATCAAGGAAAGCATGTACACAGTGGAAAGGCCATGTGACTCAACTGGAGAAAAAAATCAATCAAATGAAACACACCCAGAAATGATGGAAGTAGCAGATAAGAATTTTAAGACATCTATTATAAATATGCTCAAGAATAAAGACTAACATGAACATAAGCACAGATATTTCAAAGACATGAAGAAAAGAATCAAATGAAACTTCAAGGCATGGAAAATATATCTAAAATGAAACATTTATCAAATGTATTTGTATTAGACACCATTCTCCAGAGAAACAGAACCAATAAGATATACATCAAGGGCAAGAGTTCTGGTTTTTGGTCTTTTGGTTTGGGGATTTTTTTTTATGTAGGCCCCACATTGGGCATGGAGCCTAACTTGGGGCTTCAACTCATGACTCTGAGATCAAGACCCAAATTGAGATGGAGAGTTGGATGCTTAAGCAACTGAGCCACCCAGGTGTCCCAAGAGAAATTTATTTTAAAGAATTGCTTCACATGAGTATGGAAGGTGGCAAGTCCAAAATCTACAGGATGGGCAGGCAGCCTAGAGATCTGAGGAAGAGCCAATATTGCAACTCTAGTATAAGGTTGTCTTCTCACGGAATTCCTTCTAGCTCAGGGGAGGGCAGTCTTTGTTCTGCTAAGGTTTTCAACTGATGGGATGAGGCCAACCTTCATTATGGAGGACAATTAGTCTTTCTCAAGCCTCATCACTTCTTCACCATTATATCAAGAAGACATAATCCTAAATGTATGTGTCCAATAAGAAAGCTTCAAATCACATGAAGCTTCAAATGACCTAAAGAGACCAAAAGGAAAAATAGACAAATCTAGAATTATAGTTAGAGATATTAACACTCCCCTCTCATTAACTAAAGTAGCAAAAAAAAATTAGTAAGGATAGAAGATTTGGACGACACTTTGAACCAACTTGACCTAATTGACAGTTATAGAGACTACCGAACAACAACAAAATACACATTGTTTCCAAATGCTCATGGATATTTTACTGAGATAGGTCATCTTCTGGGCCATAAAATAAATTTCAATATGTTAAAAGAATTGAAATCATGCAGAGTATGTTTTCTGACACATTAAAGTTAGTAATAAA
This sequence comes from Nyctereutes procyonoides, assembly GCF_905146905.1. Classification (NCBI taxonomy): domain Eukaryota; kingdom Metazoa; phylum Chordata; class Mammalia; order Carnivora; family Canidae; genus Nyctereutes; species Nyctereutes procyonoides. The sequence continues at coordinate 14,907,276 of NW_026575133.1, read as the reverse complement.
TAAGAGAAAATATCTGGAAATCTTCAAATATTTAGAAATTAAACAAAGACGCTTCTAAATAACTCAATGGGCCAAAGATGAAATTACCAAGGAAACTAGAAAATATTTTGAACTAAATGAAAAGAAAAACCAACATATCAAAAACTGTAGGATATCGTTGAAGTACGGTTAGAGGAGAATTTATCATTTTAAATATGTGTATAAGAAAAGAAGAACAATTTTAAATCAAAGATCTAAACTTCTGGGATCCCTGGGTGGTGCAGCGGTTTAGCACCTGCCTTTGGCCCAGGGCATGATCCTGGAGACCTGGGATCGAATCCCACGTCGGGCTCCCGGTGCATGGAGCCTGCTTCTCCCTTTGCCTGTGTCTCCGTCTCTCTCTCATTGTGTGCCTATCATAAAAAATTTTAAAAAAAAGATCTAAACTTCTGCATTAAAAATTAGAAAAGGAAATGATAAACCCAAAATAAGTAGAAGTGAGACGAAGGAAGAAACTTAATGAAATAAAAAAGCAAACCAAACTAGAGAAAAATCAATGAAACCAAAGTCTATTTCTTTGAAAAAGAGCAAATAAATTAATTTTTTTAAAAAGAATATTCAGGATGCCTGGTTGGCTCAGCGGTTGAGCGTATGCCTTCGTCTCAGGGCATGATCCCAGGCCCACATCAGGCTCCCTGCATGAAGCCGGCTTCTCCCTCTGCCTATGTCTCTGCCTCTCTCTCTCTCTCTCTCTCTCTCTCTCTCTCTGTCTCTCATGAATAAATAAATAAATCTAAAAAAAAAAGAATACTCATAAATGCTAACTTTTTTTCTGGGTTAGATTATAATTGTTTAATTTTAGTATTTATGTTTCATATTTTCTAAATATTTTTAATGAGCACAAAATTGGATTCTAATCAGAAAATCCAGGCACTATTTTCTAAATTGTCATGCCTGTGTTAATTCCAGAAGCACTACAGAGTCTTGCTCTCCAAGAAAAGACAGTTGTCCTTCCTAAAGTTTGCTGAAAAAGTAACGTAACTATTTGAAGGAGAGAACATCCCACCCAAGTTTCCGCTGAAAGGAAGAGAGCCCTACGCCTCTCCAGGTGGCTCCACACTCAGAATGAACACTCCTGTTTCTGACCACCACACACTTTTACCTTCTGGAAGGGCCTGAAATCCAATCGGTCCATGGAACTCACCAGTCCTTTAAGATAGAATTGATCTCCTGCTTTGCCTTATCCTTCTCTTCCTACTACCCTACTATCTACATAAAGTCTGCTTTCTTCCTCACCTACACAGGCCCCTCCTTACCTTCTACTCCCTGTATCTCACTGCAGGTAAGATCTGCACTTTTTACCTCTGCCTCAGAGCACTTGTTAAATTGCACTTGAGAAGAGGATGTCCCACTGCATGATACAACCCAGCTTCATCAGTATCAACTGTGATACTATGATCTAATTCCCATTTGACAACTTGTATCTATTTCTAGTTGGTTAGAATCTTGAGAATAGGAGAGGCCTTACCTACTCTCCCTTTCAATGTACTGCTGGATCCGTAATCTGTTTCTGTGAGATAACATAAGCCTTTTCCTGATTAAACCATACACATGTGACAAATGAATCCAGTTGTATTACAAACACATGACATAACCTCAATGATGAGGCTAGGGAAGAAAGGAACAGATCTAAATCACCCTGGAAAACAAGATTTTCTATCAAAGCTGTAAAGTTAAAGACCTGTCAATAACACAATATTTTAGTTAGTAAATTTCTCACAAGAGCACAGGTTAGGATGCCTACATATATACTAGGATTGAACAATAAACATATTGCACATAATGACAGCTAGATTTTTTACTATCAGAGAAAGAAGAAACGAAAGAAGAATCTAAAATGAGCCCTCTGAGGTGATGGGATGAGCACTGGATGTTATACACAACTGATAAATTATTGAAAACTACATCTGAAACTAATGAAGTACTATACATTGGCTAATAGGATTTAAATTTTAAAAATAAAATGAGCCCTCTGAAAATGATAGAATACTTATGAAAGAAATTGAGGAAACACAAAGAAATGGAAAAACATTCCATGCTTATGGATTGGAAGAACAAATACTGTTAAAATGTCTATGCTACCCAAGGCAATCTATACATTCAATGCAATCCCTATCAAAATACCATTAGCATTTTTCACCGAGCTGGAATAAATAATCCTAAAATTTGTACAGAACCAGAAAAGACCCCAAATAGCCAAAGTAATGTTTGAAAAAGAAAACCAAAGCAGGAGGCATCACAACTCTAGAGTTCAAGCTATATTAAAAAGCTGTAATCATCAAGACAGTGTGGTACTGGCACAAAAACAGACACATAACTCAATGGAACAGAATAGAGAACCCAGAAATGGACCCTCAACTCTATGCTCAACTAATCTTTGACAAAGCAGGAAAGTATATCCAAAGGAAAAACAGAGAATCTTTTCAACAAATGGTATTGGGAAAACTGGACAGTCAAATGCAGAATAATGAAACTGAACTACTTTCTTATACCATACACAAAAATAAACTCAAAATGGAGAAAAGACCTAAATGTGAGAGGAATCCATCAAAATCCTAGAGGAGAACATAGGGAGCAACTGCTTTGACCTCAGCTACAGCGACTTCTTGCTAGACTCATCACCAAAAGCTAAGGAAACAAAAGCAAAAATGAACTATTGGGACTTCATCAAGATAAAAAGCTTTTGCAGGAGGTGGGTGGGGGGTTGGGGTGACTGGGTGACGGGCACTGAGGTGGGCACTTAACGGGATGAGCACTGGGTGTTATTCTATATGTTGGCAAATTGAACACCAATAAAAAATAAATTTATAAAAAAAAAGCTTTTGCACAGCAAAGGAAACAATCAACAAAACTAAAAGGCAACCTATGGAATGAAAGAAGATATTCTCAACTGACATATTAGATAAAGGGCTAGTATCCAAAATCTATAAACAACTTATCAAACTCAACACCCAAAAAACAAGCAAACAAAAAATCCAGTCAATAAATGGGCAGAAGACATGAAGAGACATTTCTCCAAAAAAGACATGCAAATGGCTAATAGACACATGAAAAAATGCTTAACCATACTCAGCATCACGGAGATACAAATCAAAACCACAATGAAATAACACCTCACACTGGTCAGAATGGATAAAATGAACAATTCGCAGAGAAAGGAAGGTGAACCCTCTCACACTGTTAATGGGAATGCAAACTGGAGCAGCCACTCTGGAAAACAATATGCAGGTTTCTCAAAAAGTTAAAAATAGAGCTACCTTAGGACCCATCAATTGCACTACTAGGTATTTATCCAAAGGATGCATTGTGATTCAAAGAGGAACATGCACCCCACTGTTTATAGCAGCAATGTCCATAATAGCCAAACTATTGAAAGAGTCCAGATGTCCATCAACAGACAAATGGATAAAGATGTGATATATATACACATATATGTAAAATAAAAAATTGTGTGTATATATATGTGTATGTATGATTACTTATATATTACTCAGCCATCAAAAAGAATGAAATCTTGCACTTTACAATGACATGGATGGAACTACAGGGTATTATACTAAAAGTAAATTAGCCAGAGAAAGACAAATACCATATGATTTTACTCATATGTGGAATTTAAGAGACAAAACAGATGAACATAGAGGAAGGGAAGGAAAAATAAGATAAAAACAGAGAGAGAGGAAACCATAAGAGACTCTTAACTATAGGAAATAAACAGAGTTGCTGGAAGGAGGGGGATAAGGAGGTAGAGTAATTGAGTGATGGGCATTAAGAAGGGCACTTGATGTAATGAGCACTGGGTGTTAAATGCAATTGATGAATCACTAAATTCTATCCCTGAAACTAATAATACACTATATATTAAACAAATTGAATTTAAATTAAAAATTTACCAAAAATTAAAAAATAATAAAATGAACCCTGTGGTGCTATATTTAAGTCAGTGATATTAGTAAAAATATGTTTTATTTAAATATCTATACAAATGGATACATAAATAAATCTAGATATGGACTATTACATGTGTATATGTGTGTAGGCTATATTATTCCCCAGCTCTGTCTACTGAGGAGGCCTAGTAGCAGTAACAACACAATAGCAATGAACACAAATAATATCCAAATCTTGGTTTCTAAATTCTATTTCCCAATAAAAAGAAAAGGCTGATTTTAGGTCTGGAATCTCAAAGACCTCATAGTGCCAGAAAATAAGAAAGTGCTCAAATAAAAAAAGTGAAATAAGCCAGTCATAAGACAAATACTTCATGATTCCATTTATATGAAGTATCTAAAATAGTCAAGTTCATAGAACCAAAGAATACAATGGCGGTTGTCAGAGGCGAGAGGAGCAGGAAATGAGGACTTATAAATTATCAGGCATAAAGTTTCAGTTAAATCAAGATAAGTTCTAGAGATCTGTTGTACAACGTTCTGCCCATAATCAACAAATTGTATTGTAGACTTAAGAAAAATTGTTCAATGACAGACTCCTAACTCTGGGAAACAAACTAGGGGTGGTAGAAAGGGAGGTGGGTGGGAGGTGGGGGTGACTGGGTGACGGGCACGGAGGGGGGCACTTGATGGGATGAGCACTGGGTGTTATTCTATATGTTGGCAAATTGAACACCAATAAAAAATAAATTTAAAAAAGAAAGAAAGATGAATGGATAAAGAAGATGTGGTCTATGTATACAATGGGATATTACTCAGCCATTAGAAATGAAGAATACCCACCCTTTGCTTCAACGTGGAGGGAACTGGAGGGTATTATGCTGAGTGAAGTAAGTCAATTGGAGAAGGACATCCATTATATGGTTTAATTCATTTGGGGAATATAAAAAATAGTGAAAGGAAATAAAGGGGAAAGGAGAGAAAATGAGTGGGAAATATCAGTGAGGGTGACAAAACATGAGAGACACCTAACTCTGGGAATTGAACAAGGGGTAGTGGAAAAGGAGGTGGGCGGGGGGTTGGGGTGACTAAGTGATGGGCACTGAGGGGGGCACTTGGCAGGATAGGCACTGGATGTGATGCTATATGTTGGCAAATCGAACTTCAATTAAAAATATACAAAAAAAGGGATCCCTGGGTGGCGCAGCGGTTTAGCGCCTGCCTTTGGCCCAGGGCGCGATCCTGGAGACCCGGGCTCGAATCCCACGTTGGGCATGGAGCCTGCTTCTCCCTCTGCCTATGTCTCTGCCTCTCTCTCTCTCTCTCTCTCTCGCTCTCACACACACTATCATAAATAAATAAAAATTTTAAAAAAACTTTAAAAATATACAAAAAAGATAAACAATTTAAAAAAGAAAAAAAAAGAAATTATTCAAAGGGTAGATCTCATGTTAAGTGTTCTTACTATAAATTAAAAAAAAAGAAAGCATGTCAAAGGACATAGAAACATACTGAAAGAGCACTCAATAGCCAAACTCAAAAAATAGGAGCAAAAAAATAAATAACAATAGTATGGGATTATAATCCAAAGAATAAATATCCATTATTCCATACCAATTTAAACAAGTGAATGAATAAGACAAATCTTTTTATAGAATAAGTCCAATTTTGAAAAAGTAGAAAGAATGAGAGAAAAAGAAAAACACTGTGAGAACACCACAGTAATAATTGCTGCAGCCCATATCCACTAACAAATGCTAAAACTAAGGGGTGACACTTTAATGAGAAACAGGACATTTGCATAGCCTCAGAGTATGTTCCCTAAAAAATGTATTAATTATTGTGGGTGTTTTAATATGTCCACATATTCTCTGATACTTCTCCCTTCAGGAAGTAGAGCTTACTTTTCCTTACCTTGAGTGATGGCTGGAATTTGTGACTCACTTCTAAGGACAGAGTATGGAAAGGGAAAAACAGTAACTTTGCAGCGGAGGAACTTGGCAGACATTGCCTTCACGAACTGATAAAAATGACTATCACCAGTTCTACATCACACCAATCTGTTGCAATCTGTGATATAAGGTAATAAGGAGGTATCATCTCTGATATTCTTTCTCAATATCCATAACCTCAGCCTACATATGAGAAAATAGCAGGTAAAACCAAATTCAGGGATGCTCTTCAGAATTCCTGACCAGCACTCATCAAAAGTATCAAGGTCACTGAAGACAAGGAAAGACCAAGAAACAGTCACAAACTGAAAATCAGAGAAATATGACAACTAGATGGTTTATGATATCTTGGATTGGATTCAGGAATGAGAAAAAAAGAAAAAGATGCTAATGGAAAAACTTGGAGGACATGAATAAAGTCTACAGTTTAGCTAATAGTAGTGTACAGTCTTACTTTTTTAATTTAAAAAAATGCACCATGGTAATATATAATGCTAACATTAGGGGAAGCTAAGAGAAAAATACATGGGATCCCTCTGCATCATCTTTGTAATTTTTCTTGTAAATCCAAAATTATTTCAGAATGAAACTTCTAAAAAAAAAGTTCTGAAAAAAAATCAAAAAATAAAAAAAATAAAAATTAAAAAAAAGTTCCCAGAAGGAGAAAAAAAAAAGTACATGGCTTCAATCAACAAAGCCAAAAGTTGAGCTTCGAAAGATTAATAAAATTGATGAATTCCTAAGACAGCTGACCAATAAAAGAGAAAATGCAATTAATAATAAAACAAATTAACAAAACATAAAATCTCTACACTGAAAACTACAATACATTACAGAATAAGTGAAAAACAACTCAAATAAATGGAGGGCATATCATGCTTATGAATTGGAAGAATCAATGCCATAAAGATAACAAACTCCAAATTGATTTATAAATTGTATGTGTAATCCCACTCAAGGGGCACCTGGATGGCTCAGTGGATTAAGCATCTACCTTCACTCAGGTCATGATCTCAGGGTCCTGGGATCAAGCCCCATGCCTGGCTCCCTGCTCAGAGAGGAGTTTTCTTCTCCCTCTCCCCACCCCACTTGTGCTCTCTGTCTCTTATAAATAAATAAATAAATAAATAAATAAATAAATAAATAAATAAATAAATAAATCCATCCCACTCAAAATTCCAAATTTTCTTTTGGATATTGACAAGTGATTCTAAAATCTACACTGAGATGTGCAGAGGGGGAAAAATAGTCTTGAACAACAACAATGGATTTATATTATCTGAAATCAAATCAAAGCTTCAGTAATTAAGACACTATGGCACTGGCCCAAGGACAGACAAACTGACCAATGACACAGAGATAGTGTAGGAGTGTAAACACAAAGATGCAGTTGTCTAATCTATGACAAAAGTGAATATTCAGTGCGGGGCGGGGGAGGGAAGTGTGGCCTTTTCAATGACAGGTGCTCATTCAATTTAATATCCTCATGAGGAGAAAATTAGTCTTGCCGCCTACCACATATCATACACAAACATCAGTTCCAGATGAACTATAAATCTAAATACTAAAGGTGAAACCATCAAACTCTTAGAAGAAAAACGGGAAATATTTTTGTTAGGGTAGGGAAAGGTTTCTTTAGTAGCTTACAAAAAGCACTAGTAATAAAGGAAAAAAATTGATAAACCATACTATGGCAAAATTAAGAATTTCTATTCATCAAAAGACATGATTCAAAAGAGCGTTGTAATGCCATACAGATCTTCCTTGACTTATAATGGAATTATGTTCTGATAAGCCCATCACAAATTGAAAATATTGTTAAGTTTTTCACTTGTGGTGAAAGTGAAAAACAGAATGGTTGTGTGGATGCAGGATGGTTGTAGGTGTATCTATTGTTTATCCTATTGATCGCATGGCTGATGGGAAGCTACAGCTGCCACTGCCCTGCATCCCCAGCAAGTGTCCTACCACAATATTGCCAGCCTGGGAAAGGATCAAGATTCGTAATCTGAAGTGTGGTTATATGGGATACATACTGCTTTCCCACCATCATGAAGTCCAAAAAATTATAAGTCCAAGCATCCTAGGTCAGGACCATCTATATATGTATTTGCAATACAGATATCTAATAAAGGACTCACCCAACATCTATACACAGTTCCCATAATCATGAAGTAAAAGTCCAATAAAACAATAGGCCAAAGACTTGAACAGATGCCTCACCAAACAGGATATCCAAATTAGCTACAGGAGGTAAAAAGGTACCTAGCTTCACTAGTCATCAGGGAAATGCAAAACTAAAATACCACAGTCAGATACCACTACAACTCCACCAGAATGGTTAAAAAGAAAATGGCAGACTACGCCAAGTGTTGGAGATGATGAGAAGCGACTGGGACTCTCACACTGCTGCAGGCAGGAGTGTAAATTAGGACAACTACATTGAAACACCACTTAGCAGGCGCTACTGTTGAGCAAATTGAGCATATGCATTCCCTAAATGCAACAATTTTACTCCCAGGAATATACCCAGCAGATATGTGTACATATGTTCACCTAAATACATGTACAAAAATGTTCATAGCAGCATCACTCATAATAGCCAAAAATTCAAATCAGCAGAATGTCCATCAATAGAAAGATGGGTATTCATAAAAATATGCAATAAGAATGTTCAAACTACATGGGGCCCCTGGGTGGTTCAGTCGGTTAAGTGTTTGACTTCAGCTCAAGTCAGGATCTCAGGGTCCTAGGATCAAGCCCCTGGTCAGGTTCCCCACTAAGCGGAGCATCTGCTTGTCCCTCTGGCTCTGCCTCACTCATTCTCTCTATCTCTCAAATAAATAAAATCTTTTAAAAAAAATAATGTTTAAACTACAAATAAATGCAACAGGTGAATATCATTAAACATGCTATTGAATCAAATAAACCAGAATCACATAGAAGTAAAATTCCATTTATATAAAGTTCAAAAATGGGCAGAACTGATGTAAGGCGTGAGAAGTGAGAACAGTGGGCCTCTTACAGTGGGGCGGGGTGGGGAGGTGAGGCAGGACAGCCTTTGAGTAGAAAGGAGCACGAGGAAGGCTTCCGGCTGCTGATAATATCCTGCATTTTGATCAGTGTTGATTAGGCAGATGTGTTGTTTGTGACTGTCCATCAAGTGACACAGGATCTCTGTACTTTTCTAAATGTATGTTATACATAACAGTAAGTTTTTCGGGAGAAGAAGGAGCTACATATATGCCTCTAAAAGTCCCTTAAGGAGGATTGTGGGGGACAAAACAGGTCCACGAGAGAGATGTAAGCACCCTCCAGATACACTTCACTGATCAAATGGCAGCCCAAGGTGAGCACTGGGTGTTATACGTTTGCAAATTGAATTTAAACAAAATTTTTAAAAAGCAGGGATGCCTGGGTGGCTCAGGGGTTGAGTGTCTGCCTTCGACTCAGGGCATGATCCTGGGGTCCTGGGATTGAGTCCCACATCAGGCTCCACCCAGGGAGCCTGCTTCTCCCTCTGCCTGTGTCTCTGCCTCTCTCTGTGTGTCTCTCATGAATACATAAAATCTTTTTTAAAAAAAATTTAAGCAAAAAACAAACAAAAACAAAAACCAAATGGCAGCCCAGAAGCTATGTATGGAGCCTGCCAACGGCAACAAATAGAAGATAGAAATTCCCAGTCAGCCTAGATGCAGATCTCTGGCTAGGCATAGCTCCTTTTAGGCAAGAAGTCCTTGACTCAATTCCATCAACATTCCCATTTCTCTTGCTCCTTTTCCCTCTCTGGCTCCATAGCACCAGAACACAATTGGAGAGAGACTGCCCACATTGGACTCACTCCATCCTGAACTGAATCTCCCAACCACCTCATCAAGTCAGGATGCCAAAGTCTGAGAAGCAGCTTTGTGAAGAAATGCAGAACCAGGGAAGCCAACTCTAAAGGCTAAAGAAGATGGAGGAAAGCCACTAAAGAAAGGCCACTGTCCCCTTAAGCCCTTCCTGGGATGAATGAATGTGAAGATATTGGGAAAACACAAAGTTCTTTTTGCCAGCAAGAAACTTGACATTCTGTCCTTCACCTTACCTTGCTATCCATCAAAGTATCTTGGTGATTTCATCTCCAGATAAATATTCACTCTCATGACACTTGTGTCTTGTCTCCGACCATAAAGTCAAGATTTAAGAATCATAAGATGTAGGAAGCTTGGGGATTAATTAGGATTGTCTAGAATTTGTCCTTAGGTCACCAACTAAGTTCTGATTTAATGCCACGTTCTTGCAAGTGGGAGACACTCTCAGAGCCATGTGACTGGTCTGTAGTAAACTTGAGTTGACCCTCTGTGCCTCTTCTAGACCATCTGTCTTTAAAACATCCGCTGCACCGTCTGGCCTCCCATTGCATCTCATGAGTCAGAATGTCCAAAGGTCTGAGCTACTTCCCAAATGACCAATATGCTGGTGACCATGTCAAATCTTCTCCTGGCACTTGTTGACACAGCTGCCTGGTCATTCCATATATGGCCATTCCATATATCCTTCCAGATCATCCTCAGGCCTCACCTTCTCTATCGTCCCTTCCCACACCCTGCCCTGACTCAAGAGTTATAACACCCTTCTCATGTCACCTGTTCAGAGCCGCAACATAACTCTGCCATTGCAGGGCTCACAAGGTGGTAAAATTCCTTTCGTGGCTCTCTCCCCTACTAGACCTTGACCTTTACAAGGGTGGGGACAGTAACTTATGCATCATCTTATCCTGGCTCCCTACACAGTACTTTAGTATCTTTATTGGTTTTTCTTACAATGCATGTAATACAAAGCAATAAATTAAAACAACAGAATGAAATTCAAATGTCACAGAAATGCAAAGTGTAGACAATTAAACTGCCCCCCGAATCTTCTGTCATAAGATAACCACTGCCAGTGTGGTGTATATTCTGTCAAAAATTTGTATGTAAAAAATATATAAATGATTAACATTATAACTTTTCCTAGAGATGAAATCACTGCCTACATGCTGTTTTGCACCTTGCTTTTGCCACCAAGCAGCAGAAGACACTTCCTCGATGAAGCACATGGCTCTACCTTGTTCATTTCGACAACTGCATAATATTCCACGGTAGGGAGGGCCTGTCATTTATTTACCCACACCCCAAGGAAGGACTTTTGCATTATAGTCACTTTCCTTGCTATGCAAACAATGCCACCATGCACTTCTTTATGCCTATCTCTTTGTGTCCACAAAGGAATCTTCTTCTGGGATAGCTTCTAGAAGTCGAAATGGTGGGACTTTACCACTTTGTCTCTCTCTGCAGAGAACTGATGTGGTGTCCATAACCAACAACGCCTCAGATATGATTATTGACAGGCCAAACAATGGGAGTTGATAAAAGTAATGGTCCCAAAAAGACAGGTTCTGTTTCTTGGGTAAAGTAGCTGTAGCAAACTGCCCCTTATGCTGTACTCAGTCCCTTATGTCAGGATTCTTATAATACACTCTTCCCCACTAGGCAGACGGCAAGGCTCACGTCTAATTTGTATTGGTTCAATTCACCAAATATTTTCTGACCCACCCTAATCTAAAAGCAGGGACTGAAATTATCAGTAATTTCTGGTAAAATGTTGATGGCTCCTGATGAAATATATAACATCTTTTATTAGTTAATTTCCCTTTATGCCTTATCTGCAGGAAGTTCAACACTCAGCACTGATAAGAACTCTCTTCGGCTTTGGGTTACTGCTACTTGAGTCACCCTTCTTAGTATTCTTAGCCATTGCTTGTTACATTCTTTTTACCTGTATTTCTAAAGTTCTGTTGCATATGCATTTTGTTGCAAACTACCTCAAATTGATGTTAAGGTTAATTACAATATGAATTTCTTTATAAGGAATTTACATGTGTTATTTTATTTAATCTTTTTTTTTTAAGTTGTAATGAAGGCAGGACAAGGATAATCACTGTCATCTCAAAGTTTTGGTAAGCTAAGGATCAGAATGATTAAGTGATTCAAGACAACACAGCCAGGAAAACATGGATTTGAGAATCTAAGCGGGGTCTCAGGATTTTATAATGGAAAAAAATTCATAAAAATTAAAATGAACTATGCACTGACTGAGTCATACGAACACCTATCTTCTTCCTTCCCCTTTACAGTTAAATATACTCCCTTTCAAAAAAGAGTTTCTTGGGGGAAGGGAAGGGGAAGCAGGATCTTGCCTCAATAATGGGTATGTCAAGATTAACATTGCCACCCAACCACCAGTATAGTACATGTCACTGTCTTCAACCTTAATTTCTTACTTTGCACCAAGACACAACTATTTCTCTAATATCTATTATGACTCCTGTGTAATTCTTCCAGAATCTTCCAGAAATGCTAAATTACATGACAGAAGGAATGAGGAAGAAGGGAGGTTGGGTGAGAATATGTGTAGAGAAGGGAGGGAAGGGAGAGAGAGAGAGAGATGGAGAGAGAGAGGGACAGAGCAAGAGAGAAAGAAAGGTTAACTGTTGAGTAGATTAAGCCACAAAAGCCCTCCCTTTTCTTCCTAGCTTTGTTTTGCCTTTCTATTTTCATAGGGTGGGGAGGCCTGTGCTTTTTATACTGTTGCAAAACAGGTAGAACTATGAGCTACATTTCATAATTCATGTAGTGATTTCATGTCATTTTGAAGTTGTATTAGAGTTCCAACAACTACAGGTTTTTCTTCTAAGGAGAGCTTGAAAGCAAGGACCCTACACCCTTCCCAACACCATATATTTATGACCCATATCCTGGGCATTTCATAGGTTAGTTTGTGTTGATTTTCCACATCAGCCTCTCTGAATATCTGACTCAGGGCTTTCCCCTGCTAATCCCTGGTGTCACTGGGATGACTTCTGGAACCCATCCATCATTCTCTAGCTGAGACCTTCAAGTGTGCTGTCCCCATCCACTCCCTGGCTGATGACAAGCCCTGGTACCACAGTGCCTTGTGACCACTGCTTCATGTCTCAGCTCTATGGACACTAATATCTGACAGTGATGATTAATTTTTTTAATGTATTTATTCATGAGAAACACACACAGAGAGAGGTGGAGATACAGGCAGAGGGAGAAGCAGGCTCCCTGCAGGGAGCCCAGTGTAGGACTTAATCCCAGGACCCCCGGATCATGACCTGAGCCAAAAGCAGACACTCAACTGCTGGGCCACTCAGGCATTGGTTAATTTTATATGTCAGCTTGACTGGGCTAAGGAATACTCAGATGGCTGGTAAAATTTTATTTCTGAGTGTGCCTGTGAGGGTGTGTCCAAAAGAGATTAGCATTTGAATCAGGAGACTAGGTAAAAAAAATATACTCCCTCACCAAAAAAAGGGTGGGCAGCATTCAATTCATTCGTTGAGCTGTAAATAGAACAAAAAGGTAGAGGAAGGGTAAATACACACTCTCTCTACTTAAACTGAGATATCCATCTTCTTACCCTCAGACATTGGCATTTCTGGTTTTGGGGCTTTCAGACTGAGATCAGGACTCGCAGTTTGGCCTCCTGATTCAGGCCTTTGGACTCTGAATTAGACTACTAGCTTACTTGGATCTCCAGCTTGCAAGTGGCACATGGTGGGGCTTCTTAGCCTCCATAACTGTGTGGGCCGATTCCTAAATTCCCATACCATCTATGTCAACTACATCATTATTTATCTGGATCTATAATCTATTGGCTCTGTTTCCTTACAGAACCCTAATATACCGACTGACCAATAGAAGGTGTGGGAAAAGAACAATACTAAGAAATCTCCACTTTGAAGAAGTTTCACATATCTGTTGTTCAAAGTCCGAGTAGGCAGGAAGACCTGGGTGGCTCAGTGGTTGAGCGTCTGCCTCTGGCTCAGGGCATGATACCAGGGTCCTGGGATCAAGTGCTGCATTGGTCTCCCTGCAGGGAGCCTGCTTCTCCCTCTGCCTATGTCTCTACCTCTCTGTGTGTGTCTCTCATGAATAAATAAATAAAATCTTAAAAAAAAAAGTCCAAGTAGCTAAAACAAGTGTACGGCACCTTATGAATCCTGCATAGCAGCTGATGTGGTAATGTTCTTTAAGCAAGGGACACTTGAGGGTCAAGACAAATCTGTGTTGCCAAATAGTGAAATTTCAAAAATGTATCCCTCTGGGACAGATCTGTGATCTGAATACCAGTCCCACATATCTCTGCCTTCTTGACTCCACCTGCATGATTCAGGCAGCTTCAGCTTCCCAAACACAAAACTGAGCCAGCCATAGTCACTGTCCCCAGCCCTCTCTACATTCCCCACCTCAGAATATGGCAGGTGTTCAAAGAAAAATGCTAGAGTCATGCTGACACTTGCATCTCCTCAACCATCAAAGGTTTACCTCCTGGGTATTTCTCCAATATATTCACTACTCTACAACTTCACTATTATCACCGCTTTCAAACCATCATGATTTCATGAACCGGCTAACTCCTCTCTCTTGACCCTGTTCAATCATCTTCAACGTAAGAGTAAGTTTTAAGGGCAGCCCGGGTGGCTCAGTGGTTAGTGCCACCTTCGGCCCAGGGCCTGATCCTGGAGACCTGGGATGGAGTCCCGCATCGGGCTCCCTGCATGGAGCCTGCTTCTCCCTCTGCCTGTGTCTTTGCCGCTCTCTCTCTCTCCCTCTCTGTGTCTCTCATGAATAGATAAATAAAATATTTAAAAGGAGTTTTAGGAACACAAACCATTGCATAAACACTCCAGTGGCTTCCCACTGCTTTTAGAATTAAGTACACAGATTTGGCTTTGGCTTATGGAGGCCTGCAGAGGTCTGATCCCCACAAATCCCTCCGATCTCATCTCTCACCATTCTATATCATATTGGCTTCTCTTGGTTGCTCAAAGGCACTGTGTCCTTCCTTGTCCCACAGCTTTTACACATCCTGTTTGTCAATATCTACATGGAAGCCTGGGCCCCTGTTCACCTTCACTCAGTCAACTCATTATCCCTCCTGTCTCTCAATTTAAATAGTTACTTCTCAAGGAAGCCTTCCTGACCCTCTATAATGAGCTCTCATAGCATCCATGTTTTAGTCACAGTATTTATGGTAATGGTAATTAATTATTTTTGTAATTTTGTAATTATTTATGAAATACCTATTTCCCCCTCCTTCACCCAATCTCCAAATTATAAGCTCAATGAGGGCGGAGATGATATACCAGGTACTACCCTACATTCTAAATATGCAACTGTGAAATGCTCAGTAAAAGTCTGTGGGAGAACAAATGGAAATGAACAGGGAAAATAGGGTGAAAGGACAGTTAACTGGTTCTTTTTTGAACTGATTTCTCCCAGTGTTTGGAATTTGAGCTTATTTTTCCTGATGTCTAGAAAAGAGGAACAACTTCCTAGAAGATTTAAAGGAAAGTCGTTTTTGAATAGTATATGCATATGCAAATGTATGACTGTATTTCCTTCTTTCCCCATTAATAAGAAAATAAGCTCACGGTTACACATAAAACTTGACAACAGTGGAACCATTTGAAGAAAATGTGTCAGTTACAAATAAAGACTATGTACAGAAAATGCAACTTAATATGGCAAACCACCATTTTCCTAGATTCCAAATAACTGAAATGTGTGATAATCTTCTTTTAATAATGTTTTCTTCCTCTTTCCAAAAATGACACAGGTCCCTTGGGAATATTAAGGATTTTTCAAAATCTTTGGCAGAATCAGTATAGTTCTGGAATCCAAACCACCAAATCTGTCAACTGTAAATGAGAAATGTCTGAACCCAGACTCTAGACTGGAAAGTTTGTGCAGCAGGGTTCACACAGGCCCTCCTCACGCCAGTCCCAAGCTTCCTGGACTCAGGGCTCCTGTGGGCAATGAGCCTGCATGACAAACACACCCATCCCACAAGTAGCATCCCTGCCAAAGCAGTCATCCTAGAAGATCAAACCCTTATTCCTAATGCCAAGCTGCTACCCAAACTAGTTTTGCAACTACTTTTACATATCTGCAGTGGTGGCTACTACTTTACCTGGTGAGGTTCAAAGAATGAGGAGTTTGGGAAGTATCTAAGAGATATTTGGGGGTCAAGCTGGTACATAAATGGAAGACCAAGCTGAATATACCTCCTTTTTTTTTTCTTTTTTTTTTTTGTTTTTTGTTTTTACGACACATGCTACATATAATCCAGAACTTAAAAAGTTTCATATATCATTTGGCTTTTCTATAAGCACTTCCCAAAGAATTATCTTGAGCCAAGCAGCAAATAAGGAAACTGCACATAAGTCTTCTGAAAGTACAGATCACCTGCATTAGAATTACAGAGTCTGGGAAGCTTGTTAAAATGCAGATCAGAGCCCCATCCTGAACTTATGAGGAAATTAAACTGAATCCGCCGGTGGAGAGTAATGAGAAAGACTGGCAAGACCTCTGACAAGACCCACAGCATAAAGGGAGCCAAAACAGGAGAAACAGGAAGCAAGAAATTGAACCCAGGAAGATTCTGACATGGTCCCATGCTTCAGGGACCAGAAAGGAGGCCGGTGTGGCAGAAACCCAGGGGATGGGGTGGAGACCACATGAGAAGGGGTGGAAGGGGCAGGCAGGGGATGTGGATTCCCTAAAGAATCTTAAGCAGTTGAATCCCCGGAGTGACGTGTGCTTTCTGAAATCTGCTCTGATGCTCTGTGGAAAAGACAGTCAGCCAGGCTAGGATGGAAATCAGAAAACCACTCGGGTTTGGACTAGGTGAGTGAACATGGCAATGGAAAGATCTGCAAGTCTGGGGTACAGGGTAGAAGTGGGCTTACGGGTTGAAGGAAGGCCAAGGTCAGGGGGAAGGACTCTGGGACAGCAGCTGGGGGGAAATGGGGAGTCGGGAAATCCCCTTAGACATACTCTGCCTCAGTGACTGATCTATAAAGTGGAAATGATTCCACCATCTACATGGTTTTCGTGATAGAGATAATATATGCAAAGTACCTCAAGAAACATAATAGGAGGGGATCCCTGGGTGGCGCAGCGGTTTAGCGCCTGCCTTTGGCCCAGGGCGCGATCCTGGAGAACCGGGATCGAATCCCACGTCGGGCTCCCGGTTCATGGAGCCAGCTTCTCCCTCTGCCTGTGTCTCTGCCTCTCTCTCTCTCTCTCTCTGTGTGTGACTATCATAAATAAATAAATAAATAAATAAATAAATACATACATACATACATACATACATACATACATACATAATAGGAACCCAATGAATGGTTCCTAAACTATCATCATCATCATCAAACATAAGAATACTTATTGGTGTCTTGGACACATTTAAGCTGGCATTTCTTCTTTTTTTCCTCCTAAAAACATCATTTATTGAAGCCGGACTGAATAAGGGCCACCACACAAGCTCAACTGCAGAGATCTTACACAGAAATTGGCTCTACCTCCAACTAACTTCAATGCCCAATATCTGACACAACACACTTCATCCACTTTGTTCCACTTTCCTAACAGTAAATATCCAGAACCATAAGGATTATGCTATCCCCCGAGGGGCATTTCAGTCTCACATGCCAGTGCTTCTTCTCCTCTGTGATCTCACCTCTGCCCCCCTCAAATCCATAAGGCTCCTCCAGGTTTCCCTGGACAGACCCAACCACCCCAGTTTTACCACCCCTGAGACTCAAAGAAGGTGCAAAGAAAATCGATCCTGCCTGAAAATCAGCAAGCCCAAGAGATCCCCTGGAGATGAGAGGAAGTGAGGGATGGCTGGGAACTCAAATCCCTCAAGTACATTTTAATGCCTTAATGTGATCAAGAGCACAGCCCTGTTGGCACTAGGAACATTCTGATGGACTCTGAGGAATTAAGTGATTCCGAAAATGTTGGAAGGAGTAATCTGAAGAGTCATTGGGAGCAAGCAAAACACCACTTTGAGTAAACTGTTCCCCAACATTGGGTGACAGCTGAGCCTCTGCAGCAGTTCATCAGGTTTGGGAAGTAAGGCTTGACATCAAAAGTCTTTTGCTGCCAGAAGAACAGGAAGGTAATAATTGTGGCGGAAAGGGCAAGGAAGGCCAGAAAAGGAAAACATCCAGTGACTCCAAAGCTCCTAGGAAACAACAATGATTGGAGTCAGGGACTGGGAACTCATCATACCAGCCTCCTAGAGGCACAGTCAAGCTCATCTGCTCTAGGACCACGAGCAGAAGGGGCAAGGGGCAGACCAAAAGCCATGGCACTCCCAGGAGCTGGAGAACTCAACGTGAAGGAGGGACCGGTCCTGACCCAGGGATCGCATCATCACAATCCAGCCATAAAGCTGGATGCAGCAAGGGAGGTGGCAAAGGCCAGAGCGGGCAGCTAAAATGGTGCTGAAGGGGCCCCATCCATCCTGATGGCACCAGACTCCCCGCTCACCAGGTAGACTGCCTGCTTGCTGGCCTCTCTAATCAGGGAGGAGGCAATTGTCAGGCTCAAAAACCCTCCAGCATTACTGGGACTGGTACAAATGTCCATCTCACAGGGCAGTCACTTGTCAAAGGAATGTGAGAAAATCCCATCCTTCTCTCCCTGAAACTTGCCCCACAGGGCATTTAATCCAGGCCCTGCCCCACAGTGTCACATCACCAGCACCAGGCTAGAGAGAGAGATGTCAATCCCATTTGAAAATCATCCTCTAGCCATAAGTTATTCAAGCATTTGATAATCTTAATTATCTCCAGGCAGAATCACAACTGAGGGAAGAGATGAGCATGCAGGAGAGGAACAGAGGAAAGAAGCTTCTCCGTTGCTCACTATCACCAAAGAACCAGGCCTCATGTCTTCTCAAACTAAGATTTAAAAGAGGCAGAAGTGGAGTAGTTTTTAATTTGTTTTTCATTTTAGTTTTTGAGACACAGCGGGATATAATCAGCTTAGGAGTTAAATAGAGACATCTGCATGTTTCTACCTGAGGCCTCCCAGCTTGCTGCACATAGCCCAGAGTGCTTCTGAATAAAGCAATGGGATAAAGATACGTAAATATGTGCACACAAAAATGCAGAGTGCAGCCAGTTCCTCCCCATAGCGCTCCCACGCCTCCCCTAAGTCACAGATTCCCTGCCACCTCAGAGAAGAGGCGCTGCTTTCTCCAACAGGTGAGAACAAACTTCATCTACGTGGCATAGTAGCAGAGGGGCAGCTTCTAGGGAAAAAAAAAAAAACTCCCTTAAGATTGAGGCCTTCCCCCATACTGCCCTGGTCGTGGATTCCCAATATTGCTGCCCCCGTTGGACACCAGGGGCCTGTAAAAAGCATTTAATCAGTCGTGCCGCTTTGATTTGTCGGGCACCTACTTTGTGTCAGGGCAAAGACAAAACACGATAAACACCAGAGTTATGTGCAGTAGGAGGAGAGAACAAAAGGACACAAATGAACCAGTTAGATGGGGAAAAGGTTAAGGGCCATGAGGAAGACAAGTTAGGGTGACAGACAAGAGGGTCTGTGGGGGCGATATGTTTGCTACAACAGTCAGGGAGGGTAAATCTGAGGACATGACACTGGGCCAAAGCCTGGGCGTTACCAAGAAGGCAGCTCTCAGCAAAGGGAGCAGAAAGTGTAGCACTGGTCCCAGCATGCACTACAGTGAAGCCATTCCCAGCCATGCGAGGTGAAAAGAGAGAAGAGACTAATGTAAGGAATTATGCACGAGGCAGCTGGACCTCATCCGTGTGCCTGCCAAGGTGCGCACATACACATGGGTACTTGCATACGAGACGTCCCAGGTTCCTGCCACTGCCGGAGTGCCCATCTGGCTTTATTCAGCAAGCCCAAGGCACAGCCAGAACATGGAAATAAATGGCCAGATTGACATGTCAACCCAGTTCACAGGCCACAGAAAGCCATTCTGCACAGCCATCAGGGCTTCCTGTTCACTCTGAATGTGGCTTCACCTGCTCCTGCTCTGTGCTATTAGGGAAACCTAATGGTCACTCATGGGGAGCAAGGCACCTTTCCCTCCAAACTGTCTGGAGCAGACAGAGCTTCCTTACATTTCATAACGAGCTCGGGCCTAAATTTATGCTAGGTCATTCTGTTCCATTAAGGTTGCCATGGTTACGCCAGGCCTGGGGTTACCTGAACTTTCAATGTGCTGGATGCAGGGGCAACAGACGCTTCGCTGCTTCTGTGATTCTTAGGAAAGTCACAGTCCTGGTAAAAGTAGTCCAGTCCTACCTGTGCTGGACAGGACCCCAGAGTTTGGAGGATCTTCAGGTAGGAAGAACACACCACTCGCCACTGGAAGACTAAGGCTCTTTCCACGAGCCTGTGAGCTCCAGCAGGGCAGGGACCCAGACTGGTAAATCCTGGTGTCCCCCAGCACCCGGTGCATTACAAAGTCTCAATAGATATGACTGGTTCATTTTGTGGTAAGAAAAAAAAAAAATCACAAAAGAATTCAAATAAAGAATCCATCTTAGGCTCTAGCCTCTTTAAAAGTCAAGGAGCTAACAAGGAAATGACAAGGAAAACTCTGCCCCTCTTCATTGCAAACTGGAGATCACAGAGAGTGACATTTCTTTCAATGAGGGAAAGGACCAGAATGTGTGAGAAGGGAGGCATGTTAGTGTCAGTCTAAGAAGTAGATGCCAAGATAGCATTAGGTATGGAAGAAATGTGTTTGAGGGAAATGCCTATAAAGGATAAAAGGGGAAGAAAGCAGGAGCAGGAGGGGTGAGCCTTTGGACCACATTGTAGGTCTAACACTCATAAAAGGAGGAAGGGAAAAAGGAAGATTGGGTAGGAAGAGCCTTAGACTCTGGAAAAGTCTCAGCCAGGTGGATGGAGAGCCTCTGAGCAAAGGCTGGCCATTAGAAGAGTCCCACGCTGAGAGAAATGGCCAACTCTAGTGTCCCCACAGCCCTCGATCTTGGCAGGGCCCAGAGGAAATGTGATCTTAACATTAATATGATAGGATATTCAAAGGTAGACAGCTGAGGCTGTCCAGCAGCTGTGCCCACCCACCTCTCCATACACACACACACACACACACACACACACACACAGGCAAGAAGATCTGGGCAGGGTACCTCCATGGCCCTTCAGGGTGGGGGTATTTGGAGGGGGTGTCAGGAAGGAGAGGAAGATTCCCAGCAGGGTAGGGTCTAGCACTAATGTGGCTGGAGGTGTGGGGAATGTCTTCAGGGCACAGAGACCAGAAGAGGAAGTGGTTGGGAGGCTGTGCTTAGCAATGCTGATTACCTACCCGGTCTCTGCTCCACTGTTCCTGCTCAAGCACAGAAACTAGGAGGGAATCACATAACCCAATTCTGGCTGGTGAGATGGAAGCTTGGAAGGAGAAACCCACTGGATGTTCCTGATAAAAAGGGACTGGCTCAACTGGCATGTGCCTCAGGCTTTTCTGCCTCGCCCTCCTCCTTGCTACTGGGAACTCTGGGCCGGAGGCCTACAGGGGAAGCAGTCATCTTGCTACCACAAGAGGATCACCCTGAGGATGAAAACCACAGGCTAGGGCTGGTGGAGCAGAAAGGAGAGACAAAGCCCGCGAAATTCACAACATGGTGTAGCCATGGAGGGGTAAGCCCACCTCCAGAATTCTTGCTACATGAGAAGAATAAAGTCCCATGGGATTAAGCTATGAAAATCAAACTAGCAGTCCACACAGTCAAGCCCAAATCCTACCTAATCCAGAGGAGATTTAGATGGAGGGCTACTGTGAGCTGAGCAAGGGAACTCCTTCTCCTGTCTTTGTATTTGGTAAAATCAACTCGCCAATGCTCGCAGGAAAAGACAAGAGGCTGTCCGAAAGAACCCAGTCATCTGTATTATGAATGGACAAGTCCTAAATCCTATCCTCAAGTAGTTTGCAATCTCACTGAAGAAACAAAGCAGAGAAATTCTACATTAATCTAAATATTAACCCTTAGATCCTACAGTTCAGTCTGCCAGCCAGCTCTTCATCGCCTGTGCCCACCACCCATGGCACATGTCAGCAACTGTCAGGTCACTCTCTCCTCATTAGGCCCAGAGAAGACCTGGCCCTGCCTTGCCTGTGGGCAGCCCCTACCACTCAGCTGTGGTCAGCCACTGAAATGAAACCAATTCACCTGACTTGATATCATGATCTGCAAACCGGAAGATTGTCAACCACAAAAAAAGAGAGTTGAAAAAGACTTTTCCTCTCATCTCAACACAACTTAAATGAAACAATTTTCCACTAGAGATCCCCAGAATTTGATTTGCCTCCCGGATACCAGTGAACACAAAACAGGCGCTCCAACCCTCCCATCTCACTCTGGCCAACATTAGAAAGTGGCCCGTCCAATCCAACTGATCTGGTGGCAAGAACTCCTAGTTCTAAAGCCCTGGGAGGACTGGCCCAGAGCAATTGCCCTGACAAACACCACACAGCTAAGCGGCTGAAGAGAGATCTCCCAGCCACACATCACCTGTCCGCACGCCAATCTCAGAGTGTCAGCAGAGACATGATCTTACCGCCACTGCTCCACGGGTCAAGCCTTGGACATCTGATCAACCCTCTGTGCTCCATGAAGGCACAGCTCACGGTCCAGAAAATTAATGCCTCTAAAGGAAACAGAAAATTCTGGTCTTTAAAAGTGAAATCAAGCCCCCTCTCCTCCTCTCACAGCCCCAGGAGACTTGCACAAAGTCAATCTTCTAATCTAAGCACAAGTCCCATATCCTTTTCTAATTGCCTTAACAAGAAAAAGTTCCCCATGGACCGCTTCAGTTCTTTCTTCAATCTGGAGAAAATACATTTGATTAATAATCATGTAATTACATTTCCAATTCAGTGACCATTATCACTGGATGAAGATCAAGACGAAGTCCATCAATAACTCTGACAGCTTCGTCTTCGTCAAAGTGGGGTCATCGATGACGGCAGGGAGGCTTTGCGAGGATTGCAGTCACCATGCCATTAAAAGTCTGACCTTTTTGCAGACTTTTTCTAAAAAACAAATGTACCTCTGTTAAGCCAAATTGATGAAAGTAGAAAGATAAAGACACACAGAAGCTGGTCCTTTAGAAAAGGTGCCTAAGAGGAGACAGCCATAGGCAGGCTGCTGGATTTTTGCCTTCACCATTTCCCACCCCTAATGCCAGCCCCCAAATTGCTGAAATATCCTCACCAAACAGAGAAGCCACACTCCCAGACCTCCCAGCTCCCTCCCTCAGGGCCTACCATGCCAGCCATTTGCCCCACTTATGTGGTTCAGGTTTGCTGACTGCCCATCACTTGCTTATCTCTTGCACAACTGCTGTCACCTGGGCCATGTGAGCCAGCTCTTTTCAATAGATCTTTTGCTACATATCTCCTACTGCCACTATTTACTTGGTAGAATCCTGATTGATATAGCTAAGATACAAATAATTTGGAATACTCTCTTTCGATCACTCACCTTCTTGTACTAAAATAAATATATTTTGCACACAGAACTTATATTGCTACCATAAGTAGAAAACTAGTACCACTTGCCAGCATGGAAGGAAACCATCAAGATAAATACAATTTTAAAAAATGGGCACTGAGGGGGGCACTTGATGGATTAAGCACTGGGTGTTATATATGTTGGCAAATCGAACTCCAATAAAAAAAAAATACCAAAAATAATGCCATGAGATTCCAGCTGGATGCTATTGCCTGCCAAAGGCTCTGAGCATGAGGCCCATCCTGCTAGCCTTAAAAAGATGAGAGAGTTGTTTTAGTGCTGGGGTGTGTCTCCATCAAGGACAAAGTCTCAGGGAGATGCTGATGAGAAAGATCACTAGAGAACTGAGAAGAGAAAATATTTCTCACCATGTGCTCCCTGTGATTTAATACTATGTCTGTGCACATCCCATCTGAAATCCTAGCCTGTGCAACCAGACATTTCTATTCAGCACTTGCAGATCCAACATGGCAGGGTTGTGGAAGGCCTGCCTGGGAATACCTGGAAGGAGTTCCTTCAAGGTGGTTACGTGGTATCCAAAGCAACTGATCTTTTTTTTTAATATTTTATTTATTCATTTATGAGAGACCCAGAGACAGAGAGAGGCAGAGACACAGGCAGAGGGAGAAGCAGGCTTCATGCAGGGAGCCTGACATGGGACTCAATCTCGGGTCTCCAGGATCACGGCCTGAGCCAAAGGCAGATGCTGAACTGCTCAGCCACCCAGGCGTCCCGCAACTGGTCTTGGTTTAACTACAGGGAGTTGCCAAACCCAGTCATGAGGACAGTGGAATCAACCCACTCACTTCATCTTTCCTATGCTCCCTGAAAATAGCATCCAGGAAAAGGCTCCCTAGTGACATATTAGGGTGGCAAGTCAGACCCCTTCTCGGTAATAGAAGCAGCAGCAGAAGCCACAGTAATACTGTCCCTGTCCCAACAGCAAGAGGGGGCATCACCCCCAAATTCTCAGGTGTTATTGCTGGGGCTCCCTGTACCAAAGGGAAAGGGTGCTAGGCCCCAGGAAGTGGTGTTCAGAAGGAAGAGAATTTTGGTGATGCTGCTGCTTCCTAAGAACCTGTCCTGTGCCTATCCACCATGCTATGGTTCTTTGGGCCCTGATGAGCTCATAAGTAACGAGATTCATAGCACACAGAAGAGCTCTTTGGATCCCCCACCTGTGTCTCTGGCTCACTTCTTGTTTGACATCTGGCTTCACTTGTTTACAAGTAACCTGTAGGAGTCCAAGCCACCAGAAAGACAAAAGAGGTGCTCCTGAAATAGGTGGTGTCATATGTTTGCACAGGCCCAGAATCAGCTAAATAATGCAAAGAAGATGGGGTCAGGGTTCAAATTCCAGCTCTGTTACTTCCCAATGGTAAGATCTCAGAGCAAATTATATAATTCTCTGACATTCAATCTCTTCATCAATGAAATGGATCCAATAATAGAATCTTATTTTTTGTCTTCTTTGGGTTAAAGAATCCTGATTTCCTTTGGAAATACCATCCCCTCCCACTCTCATCCCCATGCTATGAATGGGGTGGACCTCACTGCATCCCCCTAAGCACGTGTGGGACATACATGACCTGGCTCTTGCCAATCAACCTAATCTACGTATTTCTGGTTCAGGTGAGAATGCAAGCAAAAGTAGCCCACTGAGGCAAAGCACATTCTTTCTGCTTGGGTGTTGAGGCTGGTGGGGATATAAGCTAGAGCTACTGGTGGCCATCTTTGCCATGTCATAAAGAGTTCCTAGGAAGAACAAAGCCAATATAAAGGAAGGCAAAGCAGTATGAGAAGAGACGGAGACAGAGGGAGGGAGAGAGAGTCCAGTCATATCATTTAAGCACCTGGATCCTGCCAGGCCTAAAGCTATCACGATTTATCCCAAAGACTTTTTTTCAGTTTCATCATCAAGTGACACTAGATTGGATATCGGCGAAAGCTGAATCAAGTTAACTATCGCTTGCATCCTCACTAGGCAACTACCCCTCTCATAAGATGATATGAAGAATAAATGAGAATGCCATAAATAGTTGGTGCTCAATAAACAGTAGCTGTCATAGGGGTGGGGGAGTGCTTGCTGAAACAATGCCACCTAACGTACCTCTCCGGTTGCTCACACAGGGTGAGCACTTACTCAATACATGGTAGTCATTACTTCTCTCCATGGTAGCTGTGTTAAAAGCCAATTTCATTCATCCAGCAGCCCAAACAGCCAGCAGGCTCAAATGAGCATATTGCCGAAGCCCCACATCTTAGGCCCCAGGGATAAGAAATTAATAAAACTATTTTTCATAAGTAAGGAAATTCTTGCAAAGCTCATGGTAGCCACCACTCAGTGCTGTGTGGCTTAGTGGATCTCAGCAAAGCTATTCAAATGGGAAAATCATTTTGCTACTGGTTAAGTTGGAACAAGCTCTGAGAAGTAAGCATTATGCTACTACAGAAGCTGAACTTTCTCAAAAGGAAAAATAATAGGGGCACGAGGAAAATTCATCTTGTTTCTAAAATCCAGATTTAAATGCTGCCAAAAGTTACGAATGACACACAACCCCACTGCATCTTGATGACAAGAAACATTTAATAATTACTTTTTTTAAAAGTTTGGCATACTTAACCATTCTTCCAAAAATACCAATGGAGACGGGAAGGGGGGTAAACAGATGGAAAGTGACAAAATGCATCAATTGCCCACACCATTTCTTAACACCAGCAGCCAGAAGGAGAAGTCAGTCAGCAAGTGATCAAACTGCCATCTTTAGATCCAACTACCACTGGCAGATTTCATTTGTACCTGCTGCAGATAAGCCCGATCCTCTAAAAGGAAAAAAAAAATGATAAGAGAAAACATTATAGAATGGATGTTGCTGGATAAACTCTTTAAAAATGATCTTTTAATCCCTTCTGAATTCTTCCAAGGTCAGTGTCATGTTGGCAGGCAACTTATGACATGGTTTCATGTATGACATGTATGACATGGGTTTCATCTTGTTGGGGAAAGGGCAGGAAGGAGGTAAGAAATTAAAACTTACTGTGTGGCTACCCTCTGAGTTCTCTCCTTTAATTCCCACTCCCATTTCATAAGATAAATAATCAGTGACAATACAGATTTTGATTGTGAAATGATTAAACAATATACTTAAAATCACACTAGAAATGACAAAGGACAGGTCTGCATACTCCAAAATTTACATGCCTAACACCACTGCCCACCCTATGAATCTTTACTTTTTCTCTTTCTCTCCCAATTTTTATTGTCTCAATCCCTTTATCCCCTCTCTATAAGAACTGGAGCCCAGAGAGAATATGGACCAGGTCTATACTGTTGTACTTAATTCAATATATGATTGCTGTTCCCTCTCCATGTAACCACCTTAAGTACAGATTCATTCATCCAGCAGCCCAAGACCCTACTTTCACTCTAGGCAGGTATAACCTGTTCCAAAAAAAAAGTTTGAGGAAGGACACAGGACAGAAGGAAGGAAAGTTGGTCTAGCCAGGCATCTTTTTTTGATCCTCAAAGAAGCTCAAAACCCAGACAGATGTTATAGTAATCATTATTTGAGTGGCTTTCCTCTGTTTTGTTCTTTCAACCTCTTTGGGGTCCATGAGGAGTCTATACCAATTAGAACTTTCCAATCCGGCAAAATCAAAGAAACAGGAAGATGAAATCACACTAATAATCAGTAACATTTTCTTACCTATCTCCATACTACCTGCCTGGCACCCTTTTCATCATTTAATTTACATTAACCCAGAGAATCTCCATAGCAATGCTAGATGGTACTATTAGCACCTCCGTTTTCATAGATGATTACTAAGACAAAAAGAGGTGAAGCCAGGTGACCAGAATCACCCAGCTGATAAATCGTACAAACCAAAGCAGTCAGCTCTGTAGCCTGAATGGGAATCTACCACATACGTCCTCAGTGGGTAAGTATGACCCATTAACTATGTGCCTGAAGAAACAATGAGGCCAGGAAAGGAGAACAGACATGGAGCTATCCAAGTCCTCCCCTAACATAGTAAGCCAGTGTTGGGATGAGAAAGAAGTTTCACATACAGCTGCCCATCAAATCATCTCTCAACCCAGTCCCCAAAGACTCAGGTGACCTGAGTCTTGGCAGGCTAATAACAGAGGCATTAACATTAAAATGCTGGGACCCTGGGTGTTATTCTGTATGTTGGCAAATTGAACACCAATAAAAAATAAATGTATTATTAAATAAAATAAAATGCTGGGACCCCGAGCAGATTCAGTTGCCATGGGAGGAGGCAGCCCCCAGATGCAGGTGCTGGTTGGCGGGACACAGCGCAGACGGCAGATGGCAGGAGTAGCCAGTGAACTAGAAGTAGAGCTGCTGCTGTTGGCATCCCTCAACACGGAAAACCAGAGCAGCAGAGTTGGCATCTGCCTTGGGTCACCAAGAAGAGAACAGACATGATCGCGAGGACTTTGAGAGAGGCCGGCATTTTCATAGATCGCATGAGGTAGACAGAGAAATTCTTATCTGTCTTCATCATCAAGACCCTACTTTTACCTTTTACCTGGTGCAACCTGGAAAGTGATCTATATCCAGGGGAAAAAAAACAGCAATAAATCAAACATCAGACAGGTATATACATACATGTGCATGGGTTTTGTATGTGGGTATATGTACAGACATTTGTGTACTCACATTTCCTTCACTTACAATTTTGACCATTGTATATATATTCTTCTCCCCAGAGTCACTGAGTCCTTGAAAACATACAGAAGCAGTTCTTAATGCTTGTGGTGATTTCTTTGGTTTATCTGAATCAAGAACTTCTTAGAAGAATCCTTCATGAAGACCCACTTGGAGCAAACCTCTGAGACTCAACTCATAAAACTCATTTGCCTATTTTTAAGATTCAAAGGCAGCAATGACCCTCATTCCTATAGCCCTCTTCCTCCATGCCATACATGCTGTTCTTTCAGACCTTGGGGGCACCTGCTCCCCCCACCACCAACAACCTGCTTTAAATCCCTTTGGCCCAGAACTGGCTCCCCTACTTCTCTCTCTCCCCCTCAGTGTCCATCAAACAGTGATGAACCCTGCAACTCTCCACTCAACATGAGGAAGTTGAGATTTGAGAAGTAAAACCACCTGGTTTCAGCTCTCCCCATGCCATTTTGTCCTCTTGCCTGCTTCACCCCTAACAGCCAGTCTCCAATTCTGGGGTGACCTATGGAGAAAGAGTGGGCTGAAGATGAGTCCAAGTCAGAGAAGCAGTGCTGAAAGTCACCACGGAGGTTTCTTGTTCCACAATTCATCCAGCAAATGTCAATTAAGCACTTATAAAACAACAAGCAATACTTAAACCCTGGTGGAGGGAGCAAAGATCCCCTTACTTCCTCAGCTGCCCATCCCTTCTCTTGTTGTACTCCAAATCATTAAAAATTCCATTCACATATTGAATCAAAATCTGCCTCCCCATAACTTACCTCCT
The DNA here is from genome assembly GCF_905146905.1 of Nyctereutes procyonoides. Classification (NCBI taxonomy): domain Eukaryota; kingdom Metazoa; phylum Chordata; class Mammalia; order Carnivora; family Canidae; genus Nyctereutes; species Nyctereutes procyonoides. The sequence continues at coordinate 14,878,489 of NW_026575133.1, read as the reverse complement.
CTGACTCAGATATTAGTTTTAACTGCATTGTAAAGTATGAGGATTTAAATGTAAAAACAAAACCCAAAATGTATTGGGAAAAAATATAGGGAAACATACAATCTTAGATCAAAAGAGATTTTTCTAGATATGACACCAAAGGAGAATTAAACAAAAATTTTTGACGGATTAAAAATTAAGTAAAATTTTTTATGGCTTAGCCAATATGAATACCCAAAATCTATAAACACTAAATCAGAGGCAAGAAAGAAACTGAAAAGAAACATTTGTAACCCAGATGGCAGGTGAGGGCTATGAGACTTAATATTAAAAACCTTTAAAGTCAGTAAAAAAAATATATATATATAAAATAGGCAGGGGAAAATGGGCAAAAGAAGCAAATAGGCAATTCAGAAGAAGATATACAAATATGAAAGAAAAAACACTTAACCTCGTTAATACTCCAAAACATACAAGTTAAGACAAGATGCCACATTTTACTCATCAATCTGATAAGACATTTTAAAATCCTATTACCCAGTACTACTAGAGAGCCTGTGGGGAGACAGGTACCCACACACATTGGTGGGGCAGCCTAAGGAATGGCTTGGCCACACATATCAAAGATTTTTTTAATGAAACATTTTTTTATAAATGTTATTTATTTATTCATGAGAGACACAAAGTGAGACAGAGAACAGGCAGAGGGAGAAGCAGGCTCCCTGCAGGGATCCCCACCTGGGACTGGATCCCGGGTCTCCAGGATCACGCCCTGGGCTGAAGGTGGCGCTAAACTGCTGAGCCACCGGGGCTGCCCCAAAAATGAAACGTTTTAAAATGTTCATAATCCTTCGAGCCCTAGAGCTTCCACTTCTAGGACTTTATACTAAAGAAATACTCAAGAGTGTGCATAAAAATGTATTTCCAATGCTATTCATCCTAGCATTTGCTGTATTAGACATAAATTGAGGGAAAAGAGAATTTTATAAATAAATCATGGTAAATCCCTGAAATAGAATACTTTGCGACACTGAAATACGGTGTTGTGGAAAAATATTTAATGACTTTGAAAGTGACTTATAATATCTAGTTGTAAAAAAAATATAGTTATAAAAAAATTAGTTGTAAAAAATACATAGTTTTTTCAAAATAAGTTCTTTCAAAAATTGTACCATAGTGTATATATGAACTATTTTGCCTAGGGAAATTAATAGGTTATAACTCAATGGGTTAACAGGTAAACATGCAAGATGGAACTCCCTCTCTCTCCTCTTCTCTCTCTCATTTCTGTGTAATTTTCCAACTTTTTGGTGATGAATATCAGTTTCTTTTCTCCAAGGAAAATTCTGCATCATAAGCTAAGATTACATTCAGTGTTTTAAGAAGCTCTACCACACAATGTGTTCGTGTTTAATTTTTCATAAAAAATAAAGCCCAGGAACATTTTTTTCCTGGTGTTACCTAGTTGATTTTTTAACCCAAATGCCATGTTTTGCATTTATGCCTGCAGAATGTCATCATTTTGGCTGGGACTCTGACTTCCAGTTAGCTGGGGTCCTTTTGACTCCTGTTTCTGTCATGGATACCTTAGCTTCCAGGCTCCATACCTTCGGGAAATTTAATCAGCATGCCTTCTCCTCCCTCCTCCAGCCCCCCAGGTCCAGAACTGAGGATGGGCTGCCACATGGGCAGTGGATCAGGAAGAGAGAGTGCAGTCTGCCATGTCGACCCCCAGGACCCAGGAGCAGAATGGCAGAGAGGGAAATAGTATCAAGACAGAGAGATTATATGGAGGAGCCACAGAAAAACATTCTGCCTCCAATCTGATTACAGAGCCAAAGAAATAAGACCTCCGGGGCCAGCTCTCCTGGCTGCCTGCCTCGTCCGCAGACCCAGGCACTGTGGTTGACCCACTCTGCATCACTCACTTAAATGGCAACGACATCTGACAGACAGAGCATCGAGCCATGGCCCCGTGTGTCCCTAATGTGGTTAGAGCTGGAGAAATTATTCATCAGAGAATATGCTAAAGCGTTTAGTGTCCCCTGGATGCATTAGGGGCAGGTTCTGTCGGCCTCTATGAAGCACCTCTGTGTGTTTATCCTGAAAACCCCTGAGCTGGCTCCGCGCTGCCCTCATTACTCATCTCCAGAGCCCCAGCCAGTCTCCGTGACTCAGCCAGGTGGCCCCATCGCAGCCCCTTTGCTCTCTTCATTTCCCTCCAGGTCTCTTCTGGGTCACTTGCCTCCCTCCTTCTGAGGAGCGACAATCCCCAGCCTAGCTGCCAAGGGCTCCCCCTTGTTGTCCCCACCCTCAGTCTCCCATGCCCCCCGCAGACCCCTGACTATCCTCTGCTCCCCAGCATCTCTGCCTGTCCTTCCTGTCCTTCAGGGTCTGGCAAAGGCCACCTTCTCCTCAAGTCTTCTCAGCTCTCATTAGCCAGAATTAGGAGTGCTCTCAAGTGCTTGCAGGGAACTTTCATTTCTTTCCAGCACTTCTGAAGCAAGCATCTAAGGACAGGGGAGGGGTGAGAGCGGGGAGAGAGCCATTGTAAGGGAGACCGCCTCGTTCTCCAGGGAGGAAAGCCCACTACCTCCTGCTCGTTTACACTTTGCATACAGCAGAAAACCAAGTACATGGGTTTGGTGGACATGGGCTGGAGTTTCTCATACTATATATACTATATTACACTACCCCTGTCCTATATAGACTACATTATACTCTACTATACCTATGCCCTGATTTTCTGTGAAAAAGAAGGGTTTACCATCATTCCCAATTACCATTGTCACAGAAACACCTGCCTAATATTCTGAAGTCTGAGTTTAGGGAAAGATCTCTACTGTACAGAAGCAACTCATTATATAACTCATTGTAATTACAACATTGTTGTTGTTGCTGCTGTTGTTAATCAGCTTCATTTACTATGCAGCTGTTATGAACCTGGTCCTGCTCTATGTGTTCTGTGCATACTGTTTCTAATTATTCCAATATTACCACAAGGTAAATCCTAACTCCATGTTAAAAATAGAAAATTAAGACACAGAGAGGTACAGTGACTCGCCAAAGGTCTAAGTACTCAAAACTTATGAAGCCAGGGTTTAAACCTTAGATCTGACTCCATATCCCTGTTCTTGCCACTATTCAGAATTTTCTGATAAATTGTGGATTACGGAGCTGAACTTAGGTGTTTTGTTGGGCGAAAAGTAGTGTCATGGTTCAGAGCAGAGTTCAGGAGCTAGGCTTCCTGGGTTTAAATTCTGGCTCCACTCTTTACTAGCTAGGAGACGTTGTTCAAGGTGCTCAATGAAGTCCAACCTATTGCCATTCTGTATGCCAACCAGGTCCCAGCAATGAGATCATTAATCCCCAAGAGAAAGGCATGATCAACATGGTGGGGAAGCTTATGAGATAAAGGGCTGGAAAGAGTTTTAAAACCACCACGACTTGCAAGATCCCTCAAAAATTTTTCTAATATTCCAAAAGTATCTTGTAAGTAATTTGGAAGTCATTTTATAGTTTTAAAATGCTTATTATGAGCACATTTTCAGAGATGTGAGTTTTGCCAGTTGTCCTGCCAGCCTAGACAAGTGTTTCGAGGTCATGGGGATCAGAAAGGAAACCTGTGCTTTCAGTAGCTCATTTAAAACCCATCCTCCAGGGGATCCCTGGGTGGCTCAATGGTTTGGTGCCTGCCTTTGGCCCAGGGCGTGATCCTGGAGTCCCGGGATTGAGTCCTGCATCGGGCTCCCGGCATGGAGCCTACTTTTCCCTCTGCCTGTGTCTCTGCCTCTCTCTATATATATATGTCTATCATGAATAAATAAAAAATAAAATCTTTAAAAATAAATAAATAAAATAATTTTTTTTAAAAACCCGTCCTCCAATGGGTCCTTACTGCCAATAGATAAAAGTCCAAATGCCTGAGCCTGCCCTATATAAATCTTATCAAGTTAGTCTCAGGCCAGATTGCCAGTCTTGGTACCTAATACACTAATCTTCCAATTCCACATGGTGCAAATTTCTACTCATCTTCAATACCCAGCTCTAATATCCCTTGTTCAATAGAGCCTTAACTGATTTTTGTGGAGAGAGGTCATTGTTATTCCATCCCTGTTGCTACAGTCTTTTTGTACACCTCTATACTGCAACCCTCTTTACATTGTGTGCTAAATGTTTAGCCTCTACTCTTTGTCATGGATAGCAAGGTGGTCAAGGGCTGTGGTAACATCCTGGTCATCTTTCATCTTTACATCCCAAGTACCCAGCACCTGTCAAGTAACAAGTATATATTTCTGAGTGCACACATAAATTAAAAAATAATTTGTAATGCTAGTGAAAAAAATCACCCCAGCTAAGGTAGAATTTTGTCTGATCTTGATAAATAGTATCTCCTAAATCATCACTGTCTCATCATAATCATCAAAATCATTAAGATCCCAGGAATACAGTCTGTGTGACTGAGAAAACTGAAGACTCTCTGTGGAGGATTTTCTTACCCTGTTCTCCTAAACAACCATGTCAATCAAAAGACTTTCTCAAGTCTCAGCTATAACTACCTTCCTTCTGCAGGCAGTGCACTAACTACATAATAGCACAAGCACAAAAACCATTCAAAGGTTGACTTACCACTCTTGCAAGAACACATAAGCCTATGTCCACAGAGATGGCACACAGTAGGTACCTGGTAAATATTTGCAGCATGATGAGTATTTATGGTGTGAGGCAGCTCTCCTGTGGTGCCAGCTTGGAAATCAACTGTCCACATTGCTCTGATTCAGCCACCTAGTTATGAAGGAAAAGATGGTGTTACAAGGAAGAAAAGCATTCAGTCAGAAAACCCAAGTTTATATCCTAGTTCTGCTGCTTAGCAGCTGGGTGACTCTAGGCAAATCACTTGCCTCTCTGGGAAATAGTTTCCCCATCTACAAAATAAGGATAATTTGCCTTGCCTTGTTGTGGGAATTTCATGAAATCCATACATGAGAAAGTATCTAACACAGGCCTGACATGGTCATCCATTGACATCTGTAGAGTATGAACTTATTTCTGTAGCTTTGCTAGATCTCAACTCAGGACCAAACATTTTATTTGTGTCCATTTTATCAGCATCCAAAATAAGAAGAGGAAGGAAGAGTAGAAAACAAAAGTGAAGAATTGACTCCTTGACTCCAGCTTTATTCAACTGGACTAGAGGTGGGGCTAAAGGAGAGCATCAGGGAAAACCATCAAACACACATACACACACACACACACACACACACACACACACACACACCCTAGATGCTGGGTATAATAATGTGGAAAAACTCCATTTATCTGGCTATATAAAATTTGACAAAGTACTGTCCTTTATGGGAACTGCTTACTATTTGTGCCTAATCATATATTCATGATCATTATTAAAGATATTTGGCTTCAGCTGGCTATATGTTAGTAAGCATGCTGCATCTTCATTAACATGTTGCTTATTTGTTGGAGTCAGACAACCACTATTTTCAAAAATTAAAGTAGCCGGGGGGGGAGGGGCAAGATGGCGGAAGAGCAGGGTCCCCAAATCACCTGTCCCCACCAAATTACCTAGATAACCTTCAAACCATCCTGAAAATTTACGAATTCGGCCTGAGATGTAAAGAGAGACCAGCTGGAATGCTACAGTGAGAAGAGTCCGCGCTTCTCTCAAGGTAGGAAGACGGGGAAAAAGAGATAAAGGAACAAAAGGCCTCCGAGGGGGAGGGGCCCCGCGAGGAGCCGGGCTGAGGCCGGGGCGAGTGTCCCCAGGACAGGAGAGCCCCGTCCCGTCCCGGAGGAGCAGGAGCTGCACCAACTTTCCCGGGCGGGCGGAAAGGGGCTCGCAGGGAGTTGGAGCAGGACCCAGGAGGGCGGGGATGCCCTCGGGCTCCCGGGGACACTAACAGACACCTGCGCCCCGGGAGAGTGCTCCGAGCTCCCTAAGGGCTGCAGCGCGCACGGAGGGACCGACCGGAGCAGCTCGGAGGGGCTCGGGCGGCGGCTCCGCGGAGGGGGCTGCGGGGTGGGAGCGCGAATCCACCAGCGCAGGCCCCGGAGCACAGGGCGCCGGGACACAGCCCAGGATCCGGCCTCCCCCGGGACAGGCAGAGGCCGGGAGGGCCTGAGACAGCGAGGACGCTCCTGCCCCGAGCTGAGCACATCAGCGGCCCCGCCCCGGAGCCTCCAGGCCCTGCGGACGGAGAGCCGAGAGCCCCGAGCCCCGTAGTTCCTGCGGAGGCTGAATCCAGGCTTCCAGAGTTGCCATAGCAACTGCGGCTGTTCCTCCTGGGGCCCCACGGGGTAAACAACCCCCGCTGAGCCCGGCAGCAGGCAGGGGCAGAGCAGCTCCCCCAAGTGCTAACACCTGAAAATCAGCACAGCAGGCCCCTCCCCCAGAAGACCAGCTAGAGGGACCAGTGATACTCCCCCGTGTTCCAATACAACTTGTTTTTGGCCACTCTGCACTGAGCAAAATGACTAGAAGGAAAACCTCACCTCAAAAGAAAGAATCAGAAACAGCCCTCTCTCCCACAGAGTTACAAAATCTGGATTACACTTCAATGTCAGAAAGCCAATTCAGAAGCACCATTATACAGCTACTGGTGGCTCTAGAAAAAAGCATTAAGGCCTCACGAGACTTCATGACTGCAGAATTTAGATCCAATCAGGCAGAAATTAAAAATCAATTGAATGAGATGCAATCCAAACTAGAAGTCCTAACGACGAGGGTTAACGAGGTGGAAGAACGAGTGAGTGACATAGAAGACAAGTTAATGGCAAAGAGGGAAACTGAGGAAAAAAGAGACAATCAATTAAGGGACCATGAAGACAGATTAAGGCAAATAAATGACACTCTAAGGAAGAAAAACCTACGTTTAATTGGGGTTCCCGAGGGCGCCGAAAGGGCCAGAGGGCCAGAATATGTATTTGAACAAATCCTAGCTGAAAACTTTCCCAATCTGGGAAGGGAAACAGGCATTCAGATCCAGGAAATAGAGAGATCCCCCCTAAAATCAATAAAAACCGTTCAACACCTCGACATTTAATAGTGAAGCTTGCAAATTCCAAAGATAAAGAGAAGATCCTTAAAGCAGCAAGAGACAAGAAGTCCCTGACTTTCATGGGGAGGAATATTAGGGTAACAGCAGACCTCTCCACAGAGACGTGGCAGGCCAGAAAGGGCTGGCAGGATATATTCAGGGTCCTAAATGAGAAGAACATGCAACCAAGAATACTTTATCCAGCAAGGCTCTCATTCAAAATGGAAGGAGAGATAAAGAGCTTCCAAGACAGGCAGGAACTGAAAGAATATGTGACCTCCAAACCAGCTCTGCAAGAAATTTTAAGGGGGACTCTTAAAATCCCCCTTTAAGAAGAAGTTCAGTGGAACAATCCACAAAAACAAGGACTAAATAGATATCATGATGACACTAAACTCATATCTGTCAATAGTAACTCTGAACGTGAACGGGCTTAATGACCCCATCAAAAGGCGCAGGGTTTCAGACTGGATAAAAAAGCAGGACCCATCTATTTGCTGTCTACAAGAGACTCATTTTAGACAGAAGGACACCTACAACCTGAAAATAAAAGGTTGGAGAACCATTTACCACTCAAATGGTTCTCAAAATATACCCTAAAAACTACAGAACACTTCTGAAAGAAATTGAGGAAGACACAAAGAGATGGAAAAATATTCCATGCTCATGGATTGGCAGAATTAATATTGTGAAAATGTCAATGTTACCCAGGGCAATTTACACGTATAATGCAATCCCTATCAAAATACCATGGACTTTCTTCAGAGACTTAGAACAAATTATCTTAAGATTTGTGTGGAATCAGAAAAGACCCCAAACAGCCAGGGAATTTTAAAAAAAGAAAACCATATCTGGGGGCATCACAATGCCAGATTTCAGGTTGTACTACAAAGCTGTGTTCATCAAGACAGTGTGGTACTGGCACAAAAACAGACATATAGATCAATGGAACAGAACAGAGAACCCAGAAGTGGACCCTGAACTTTATGCTCAACTAATATACGATAAAGGAGGAAAGACGATCCACTGGAAGAAAGACAGTCTCTTCAATAAATGGTGCTGGGAAAATTGGACATCCACATGCAGAAGAATGAAACTGGACCACTCTTGCACCATACACAAAGATAAACTCAAAATAGATGAAAGATCTAAATGTGAGACAAGATTCCATCAAAATCCCAGAGGAGAACTCAGGCAACACCCTTTTTGAACTTGGCCACAGTAACCGGAGAAGGACAAACAGTGTATGTTCTCATTCATTTGGGGAATATGAATAATAGCGAAAGGGAATATAAGGGAAGGGAGAAGAAATGTGTGAGAAATATCAGAAAGGGAGACAGAACATAAAGACTTCTAACTCTGGGAAATGAACTAGGGGTGGTGGAGGGGGAGGAGGGTGGGGGGTGGGGGTGAATGGGTGATGGGCACTGAGGGGTACACTTGACGGGATGAGCACTGGGTGTTATTCTGTATGTTGGTAAATTGAACACCAATAAAAATTAATTTATAAAAAAAAAAATTAAAGTAGCCAAACTGTGGAAGGAGCCACAATGCCTGACGGATGAAAGGATAAAGAAGATGTGAGATATATATATATATATTTAGCCATCAGAAAGGATGAATACCTACCATTTGCTTCAATGTGGATGGAACTGGAGTGTATTATGCTGAGTGAAATAAGTCAGTCGGAGAAAGACAATTATCATATGGTTTCACTCATATGTGCAATATAAGAAATAGTAAAAGGGACTAGAAGGGAAAGGAGGGACACTGAGTGGGGAAAAATTAGAGAGGAAGAAAACCATGAGAGACTCCTAACTGGGAAACAAACAAAGGGTTGCAGAAGGGGAGGAATGTGGGGGATGGGGTAACTGGGTGATGGGCACTAAGGAGGGCACTTGATGGGATGAGCACTGGGTATTATACTATATGCTGGCAAATTGAATTTAAATAAAATATTTTAAAAATAAAAAATTTTAAATAAATTTTAAAATAAAAAATAAAAATCAAAGAATATGTTGCCTCTTGTTCTCATTGATATTTGTGGCCATGAAAAGAGAAACTTAAAATATATATATTTATGGATGCACCCATTAGAATGACAATTATCAACAACAACAAAATGGGGAATGACAAGCGTTGGTGAGGAGATGGAGAAATATAGAGGAACTGGAATCCTTGTGCACCGCTCTTGGGACCTTAAAATGGTGCTGCCAACTGAGGAAAACAGTATGGCAGTTCCTCAAAAAAATTAAACATAGAAATACCATATAATCCAGCAATTCCACTTGTGGAGAATTAAAAGCAAAGATTGAAACAGATACTTACACAACAGTGTTCATAGCAGCATTATTTATGAGAGACAAAAGGACACATACAAAGAAATATTACCCAGCCTTCCCAAGAAAGGGAATTCTAATATAATGCTACACGTGGACAAACCTCAAATACATTATACATAAAAGAAAAGGACAGATCCTGTATGATTCTACTTGTATGAGGTGACTGGAATAGGCAAATCCATACACAGAAAGTAGAGTGGGGGCACCTGGTTGGCTCCGTGGTTGATAATCTGCCTTCAGCTCAGGGTATGATCCTAGGGTCCTAGGATCAAGTCCCTCATCGGGCTCCCTGGGGGAGCCTGCTTCTCCCTCTGCCTGTGTCTGTCCTTTCTCTCTGTCTCTCATGATGGATAAATAAAGTCTTTAAAAAGGAAAAAAGACAGAAGAAAGTAGGGTGGTGGTCACCAGGATCTGGGGGAGGGGTCCGGGGGAGGTGGTGTTTAATGCATATAGAAATGATAGTCACACAAAATTGTCATTGTACTTAATCCTACTGAATTCCACACTTGAAAGTGGTTAAAATGGTGAATTTCATGCTGTGTATATTTTATCACAGTGAAAAAACCATTATATATACATATGGAATGCATTTCTATGGCGTGGTGCTTGGGTCAGCTCTCAATTTTTCCTTAATTGTTTCAGTATAATTGCTGGCAAATTGGCAATGAAGGAAGTGCCCCAAGCTGGCCAGCTGTAGCTTCTTTTTGGAGACCTGCATTTGGAAGGTCCTGAAGGGACACAGTTTTCAATTCCCCCTCTTGACTGTCCAAAACCCTGCCAACAGGGTTGGCAAAATGTGGAACTAGGCCATCTCCTTCCAGAGCCTGGGACTCCCTGGCAGGGCCTTAAATGAAAACAACCCTATCCTATAGTCCTGTGTCGGGCTTCTGCATGCAGTCACCGAAATGACCTGCTGAGGCTTCTCCGATCCACTTAAGCAACCAGAACTAATTCAAGAAACAGGTGATAGAGACTCCACAGCTTAGCATACAGCCTCTCCCGGAAAACATATTTGCATTTTCACGAGGTTGTCTGGACACAATAGGTTAAATCAAAGGAGCAAATACAAATCCATTCTCTCAACAAATATTTGTTTATCATGGGAAACACAGCTACACAATACTTTTCCTTTCAAGGATACACAGGGCACACGTAGCAGGTAGCATCTGCAAAGAAGAGAACTCTCAAGCATCTGCAGAGAACAATGGGTACCTCTCTGTTTTAGGCTAGTCTCAGCCTACCAATAGTGATGCTGTTCCCTAGAAAGGTCTGGGAGCACAAAACTGGGCGGGGTTCTCCACAAACAGTGTTGTGGGTGGCCCCTCAGTTGTGACTCTTTTTATGATTATAAGATGCCCTCAAAAAGAACCAGGTGCAAACTTTGGAAAACAACACTATTACTCACGGGTCCTGGGAAGTACACAACACACCAGGGGCCACACAGCAAGGTCACAGGGTAGACAGAGAGAAAGAGGACCCACAGGCCTGAGGTTCAGCTTTTATTAGGGTCAAGGGTGAGGACCTGGGCTTCACAGATTCACTCTTTATTGGTGAATTTAAAACATAAAAGTGAGAAGTTAAACACAAGAAGAAAGGGGGGCGGTCAGTTCTCTAAGTCAACCAAAGACTTCTAATACAAACTTGGGGGTGGGGGAAAGGCAGTCCAGCTCTCTAGCAGGTGGCTGGCACAGTTTTTGTTCAAATAGCTATCCTTGAAGTGGATGCCTTAGCAATCAAAGCTTCAATCAGGCACTTGCATTACAAAAAGGAAAACCAACTATCAGAGCTCCCCCCCATAGTGTAAGCAGGAGTCCCCCCCTCCCTTATAAAGGAGATGGGCCGTGTTCTCTCTCTTGGGGCCAGTTCACTTCTAAATTGTACTGATTATGGCTCAGCTCCAGCCATACCAGACTCTCAGGTTACTCACCTGAGCCACATTCCAAACCAAGGGCTTGGTAAATCAATAACACTGCCTTCCCACCCAGTTAATCCCATATGGTGCCTGAACAGGGGCAGGGCCAACACAGTTTTCATTCTTGATGTTTGTGGTTATTGGATTACCCCCCCCCCAAGTTCTCAGCTAAACTCCCTTAACACAAAGCTTTACTTTCTTTTTCTTTCTTCTTCTTCTTTTTTTTTTTTAGAAAAGGGGCGGGACAGCAGGAGAGGGAGACAGAGAATCTTAAGCAGGCTTCATGTCCAGCACAGAGCCCCACATAGGGCTCGATCTCACAACCCTGAGATCATGACCTGAGTTGAAATCAAGTGTCTTAACTGACTGAGCCACCCAGGTGCCCCTCAAAGATTTAATTTTTTTTAAGAGTCATTTACTGATTTGAGAGAGAGAAAGAGAGAAAACAAGTGAGTGGAGGTAGGGACAGAGGGAGAGGGAGAGAGAGAATCAAGCAGACTCCCTGAGCATGAAGCCTGACATGGGGTTCGATCTTGTGACCCCCATGATCTTGAGATCCTGACCTGAGTAGAATTCAAGAGTCTGACACAAAACAGACTGAATCACCCACGGGGCCCAAAAGTTTTACTTCTGAAACAGACTAACACTTGCTCCCAAATGAGCAAGGGCAAGGCCCCAAAGATACCTCATTTTCACCAACAGGAAGCCAGGCAGGATGAGCACTCCAAAATGGATCTCGGTCCAAGGGTGTAAGGGACTCACAGTTTAGCATCTTTGAAGGAGGCAGGTAGGCACAGGGGTTCCCTAAGAAGGAGGAGCCATGCAACCTGTCCCTTCTGTCTCTGGCCCTCCAAGGAGCTCAAGCCAAGTCATCCCCAAAGAGCAATTCTAGCAAGAAGGGGTCGGGATTCTTGATCCGAAGCGTGAAGGAGAGGACTGGAGGCAATGGTGGGCTCGGGGCATGCCTCCCACTGCCCCCTCATTGACTGAACTACCCCACTTGACAGCATAAGAGCAGCTGCCTGTTCATACGGAGCACGCATGCACTGTACGCTGCATGGGCATCATCTCATTGCATTTTCAAGTGACACAAACTGTTATCTCCTCTGTATAAATGATGAGACAGAGACACAATGTGGTAGACGTATCGTACAAGAAAGCAAGTTTGTGGCTCCCCTCCACTACAGAAATAAGTTTTTAAAGGCTCCAATCATGGAATACCTTTGACCACTCTCCATGAAGCATTCTGCATTTTCTCAGGTGGAAGTAGAGGCCTCTCCACAATCTAGGATAGCACTTTGCCCTGCCTCTGTCCATGGTAACAGTTGTGAACACCTGCCGCTGGAGGCACTGGGTGTCAGGCTCATGCCTTGTCCATCTTGGATCCCAGCTGAACATTCCAGACACCCAGGAGGCCATGTGGGATGACACAAGAGGAAACCCCAAGAGCCTGGATGTCTCACAAGGCCTTCCTTTCCAGGGACACTGACATTGAAAAGCCCACTAGACACCCTGTTCCCTCCCCCCAGGCCGGAGGGCTGACTCTTGCCTGCAGTCTATAAGTAACAGCAATGCCAGACCTTGCAATATTTTCTCCGTCTTCTGGAGTCATTTGCCTCAAAAATATCCAACAGCTGTGCATTCCACAGCCGACTGTACATCAATCATGCGTCATAGGGGAACGTGCCATTGCTGCTTCCAAGGCTTCTGCGAACACACAGACGGGCACCCAGTTTCTAAGCTGCTGGGGAATAGACACAGGTCTCTAAATTCCAGCTGGCCCCTCACTGAGTGCTGTAAAGCCTCAGACATCTGGCTAGAAAGATTGGCAAATGTGCAGTCCGTTGGCTGTGGAGCACATGATTATATAAGGGTCTGAGCACCATTTGACAAAGCCACGGCCACTCCTCAAGCCTGCGATGGTCTGAGGGCACCTGCCTCAGCTCACACCTTTTCCTTCTCCCTCTTTTCCTTCCATCTGTCCTCTCTCTTTCTCTCTCTCTTTCTCTCTCCCTCTCAACAGTTCAGAGCAGTGCATGTTAAAAAGGATTAGACTCACAATTATCAATTTAAAAACAACACAGCAGCCCTATTTGTTGAAGGCCTACTATGTGCCAGGCACGGCCCCAAGCCTCACAAATACCCTGTGGGCTGAGCAGTATCATCCCCATCCTCAAAGGAAGCAAAGGGAGCAAAGGAAATTAAGGGACTTCCACAAGTCCCACAGCTGGGAAGTGGCAGGGCCAGGACTCAAACTCTGATCTGATTGACTGACTCGTTACACTGTCTCTTCTTTCCCACAGTCCTGTGGGGCCCACCTTCAACCGCTGTCACCTGGGCAGGAGCCCCAAGCTTGGAAATGAAAACATGCTTCACCAGAGAGGCCAGGCCCACTCACTCCGGGCTCAGGACAGATCCAGGGGTCAGGAGGGAGAAGGGGAAGGAGGCGGCTGTGGAAGCAGGAGAAGCCTATGAGGGAGACGGTGCAGAAGGAAAACTGTTTGTTGTGAAACGTTTAATTATTGCACTTGGGGGTAATTTATTATCACGGAAATTAAGTGATTCCATTAGCCTCCTGTCGCTTTCCAAAATAAATCTGTCAGAGTGGGGTGAGGGGGAAAGAAGATGAGAGCTTCTCTGTTTTAATTTGTTTTTCTGCCGATTGCCAAATGGAGGTCCAGCTCCATTTATCTATGGGAAGGGAGTTGGCGGTGCTCCCGCATGAGCCTCCCTGCTACATTCAGCCCCTCTGCAGCCACATTTCCATATCAGAACAAAAAAAAAAAAGAAAAAAGAAAAATGAGCCCAGCTTGGGAAAATGGGGCAAGTGCCCAGTCAGCACAGGAAAGAGACCAGAGGCGTGGGAGCTGGAGCCAGCCCTGCCACCCACTGGCTCTGGGGCCTTGAACAGCGCAGTCCCCAGCTCATCAGTGAGATCCTCCAGTGCTAATGCCCCTTCTCTGCCTGACATCCCCCAAGCACCGGCTGATGCAAGCTTCCGGTAATCCCTGTGCCTTAGCCCGACAGTCAGCTGATAGGAAGGCCCCGGTCAAGCAGAGCTGTCCCTCCTCCTCCCCACCAGGTACTACAGCTCTCTGGATCTGATGGATGATGCTCTGAGGGAGCAAATGGTAGAGCCAGAACCAGGATGCAGGTCTGAGCCACAGGCCTGCGCTGCCATCGCACTCCTGTGGGTGTAGGGAATGCTCTTCCTGCACCTCGATCGTCCACATCACAGAGACGTGAAACCCTACCTGCCTGGACTGCGTGCAGTGCAGGACAAGGCACCATTGTTTTCTTCTTTATACCTGAACCAGTCCAGCGCCCAACCAAATCAGAAGCGCCTTTGTTACTGTTTGTACTCCCAGTTGGGCACTCAGCAGGCACGCGATATGTATTTGTTGAATTAATCAATCCCCCCTGTGATATGAAATTCCTCTCTTCGCTGAATAGGTAACCAGATCTTAACCAAGAGAGAGGAAGTTGCACCTTTTTTTACAGAAAATCTAGATATCTGGAGAGAGAAGAGCGGAGGGCAGTCTAGTCATTCCAGTGCAGAGAAGCCGAATTTGGTTCCTCGGCCCAAGAGATCTGATTTCCTCAGCAACTCTACTGTGGCTCCTTGGAGATGAAGGCCACCAACTGATAACAGTGCCAGGGGCCACAGGCCACAGGAATCTGCCTCTCCCAGATGCCCTGCCCTGGTCATGTGCCCAGGGAGTGCAGTCTTTCTCCAGGCACCGTTTCCTGGTCAATTCCTCATCTAGAACATCATAACAGAGCAGCATTGCCCAGCCCCTGAAGACAGAGCCAGGAATGACAGGCTACCAAGATTGTATTCAGGCCATCAGCACACACCCAGGCACTGGGTGAGAGACCTTCCAGAGAATTCGGTTCCAGGGAGTCAGGGAACTTCATGGTCCAGGGAGGCACCAAGCTCAAAGCCAAGAGGACCCAACACTGCCATCCACAGAGGCACCAAGACATGCAGCTGCCATTATCAAAGAGCTGTTCCAGCTCCCTAGCCATATCGCACGTACAGGAAGTGAGACTTCCCCAGCATGGACACTGCGTCTGACCCCACCCCAGCCTACCACCAGTGTTCACTCTGTGATCCACCGAGCTGGAAGGAACACACCCGTCAGCCCTGGACACACATTCTGGATGGTTTTCTAAGTCAGTAAATGGCTTTCATTACTATCAACCACTCTAACTGGTTGAAGATGTGAAGCCAATGAACACAGGCTGGGAGAGAGATTCAGATGCCTGACCCAAGTGCTGCACATCCCTGTCTTCACCTCATGTGAGGGGTTGAGGGAAGAACCACTCTCATTTCTTGAATGATGACTTCCTGGGTCCCTTATTCATATCTGCCATAAGCTAGCTAGATAATGCCAGGCAAGTCCCCCAAATCCATGTATCTTCAACACTAATGTGCATACGAATCATCTGGAAACATAGGTTTTAATGGAGCAGGACTGGGCCTGAAATTCTGCAGTTTTAGCAAGCTCTCAGGCGATACTAATGCTACTGGTCTGCAGACCACACTTTGAGTAGCAATGCCCTGAATTCCTGGATCCTCAGTTTCATGTCTAAAATGGGAGTCACATTAGCTACCAAACAAGGTAGAGACTAAATATCATCACATCTGTGAAGCACCTAGTGAAGTGTCTGGCACATAATGAGACATGTAAAAATATGAGTTTCGCCTTCCCTGCACTTCTACATCTTTCTAGCTGACCCCTGAGCCAGTGTTTCTTGACCTTGTTTGGCCAGTATTCCCCTCTGAGAACCTAATAAAAACGAAAGATTCTTTACCAGCCATGGCTAGACTGTGCTGTGGTAACTAAAAGTCCCAAAGCTCCATGGCTTAACACAACCAAAGTTTACTTCATACTCCTGCTACATGCCCACTATGGGTCAACGGGGCTTATTGTAGTCATTCAAAGACCCTGATGATAGACCCTCCATCTCAATATACAAGTACATATTCATCATGTTGGAGGACAGGCACATGATGAATCACACATTGGCTCTGACAACATCTGCTTCAAAGTGACATATGACACTTCTCATATTTCAGAAATCAAAACAAGTTCCCATGCAGCGCCTCATTTCAAAGGGGCCAAGGAAGTGCAATTCTACCCTTTGCCCAGAAGATGGAGAACCAGAAGTATTTGGTGAAGAACTCTAATGATTACCACCAACCTACTTCTCAGGGGAGAGAATACAATGTAGAAGCTTGCTCATAATTCCAGGAGGTCCACAGACATCCCAAGCCCAGTCTACACTTTGTACTTTCTGAGCATGTTCAGAGGAAACTGGGGAGAAGTAGGGTTCATTCATCCGTTCAATAAATGTTAATTGAGCATCTACTATATCAGGCACGTTCTGGGAGGGAAACAAGATAGAACAGATCCATGCCCTCACAGGTCTTACACTCTAGAGGGGATAAACATACAATAAGTGGGAGAATTATAGCAGGTAGTAAGTACTATCAAGGTAAGGAACAAGAGTATGATGTAACAGAGTAAGTGGAATGTTGGGAGAGACCTACTTTAGATGGAGAGGTCAGGGAAGGCTAATCTGAGAGGTGATACCCGAAACCAAAACAGAAGGATCAGAATAAGCCAGACATGTGCCTGGCTAGAAAAAAAAGTATGCCAGGTAGAGGAAACAGCAAGTGCAAAGGCCATGTTTCAGGAAGAGCTCAGTCTGCTAGATGGATAGACAGAAGGCCAGTGTGGTGAAGTCTTAGTGAGTGACATGAGCCATGGTTGGGGTGGAACAAAGAGTCAGGGAGGTCAGCAGGGGCTGGATCACATGGGCCCTGGGTATGTATTCATGCTGCCCAACCCAGATCCTGAGTATCCTTCCCCCATCACCAGAAGAGTTGGGGATACCCTGAAGACTACGAGAGTCCACTAGAACCCCAAGATAACATAGCTTGAAGCCGAGTCTAGAGGACGTCTGGCCTAGGAGACAGAGGACACTAGTGCTAAGCCTAGGAACCTAGAGAACAGGACCATCCCTCAAGAGATGCCATTCCAGTCTCCTCTCTCCCCACTACAGGACCCAACTTGAGAACTTCCTTCTGTAACCCAGCACATCTCCCTTTTCTCCTGTACAAAGACCCTTGCCACCCTCCTCTCCTGTCCTCAGCTGTGCCAGGCTGGCCTCCCCATCTCCAGAACAAGTTCCCTGCATTCCTGCCTCCAAGTCGTTAGGACATCCCTCCTTAAAGTGCTGTGTAATGGCCCCTCTACCTGAACGTAGACCATTCTTCCTACAGAAAGCAGCTTAAATCCCACCTTCTTTCTGACACCTCTAAAGACCACCCACAGGCAGGAGCTGGCTGACCTCTTCTTAAATTTTTTAAGTAGCACTGAACTGGCCTAATGGCATTGGTTACTAGTTCACACATAATTCTCCTCTCTCAGGAAACTGGAAGCTCGTGGAGAGCAGGAATGATGCAGTTGAATAGCTGCCCCTCGCCTCCCACAAAGTTGGTACTCAGGAAATAGTTTGACTGAAGACAGAGGTAGGAGACTGGAAAATGTGCCAACACTGCCCTCTGCACCCAGTCTCCCTGGAGGACAGGGTTGACACCAGGGCTGGCTCATCTCTGAATCCTAGTCCCCTAACACAGGACCTGGAGTTAGCCAGCACTCAACAGAAGTTTGTGAAATAAAGCACAGGACTCATTTAGGCTGGTGATTTTGAATAGGTGATTCGACATCTCTGAGTCTCAGCTTCCTCATCTCTAAACCAGGGATGATGAGCTCCTTTCCATACCAGGTTGTTGTGTAGACCAGATGAACCCTAAAAGGGACTGAATGGATCCCTGGTCAACAGATTTGGTCATTTCCCCGGGGACACCACACCCAGCAGAGAAGGATGTAAACCAGAGGGTTGGTTGGCACATCCTGCTTCCTTGCCAAAGCAGGTCAGATGGAAAGGAAAGAGTGATGAGGTCATGTTTCAAGGAAGGGCATCTGTACTTTGAAAGATGATTATCTTCTCACCCATTGCATTTGATATCAACCCTGCTTGCCCTCTGATTCCTGCTCATGGTTCATGGTGTGAGGGGACGGAAGCTTGGGCAGCCAAGTTTCGTAACATCCTTGGTCTCCTGGCTGCTTCCACCTTATTTGCTTCTCAGGGGGCTTATTTGAGTTGGGTTGCCCTCCAGAGGTCTGCTCTAGCTTCCCACACATACTATACACATCAAAAGAGAGCCTGGGTAGCAGCAGGAAGGATCAGTGAGTCCATCACATGTGTAAACAAGAGGTTTAGATCCTATGAGCAGTGAATGATGCACATCTGAGGGCCAAGACCACTTTTAGCACCAGGTAAAAGGTAACATCCAGGTAACATTTCACTGGCAGACGGGGTCGAGCAGCACTCTGGCTCTGCCATGTATAAGCTGTGTGATATTGGCCTAAGCCTTCAAGATCCACCTTCCTCCTAGTACCTCCTTCATAAGGCTTTGGTAAGAATGCACTCAGATAACATTTAACAAAGTCAGTGGCACATGAAGGAGCTCAACCGATTTTAGCTATTTTCATTACTATATCATCAACACAGGTTTGGGGTTTTAAAAGTGTCCTCTCACGCACCCCCCAAGAGGAAAAGAGCCACAAACCTCCAGTGCATGCTCCTAAGACATTCGGGGATCTCCTCTGTGACTTATGCACATTCGTCACACTCTCAGAGACAAAGGTGTCTGAGCCTTGGGAGCTTCTTCTGTATAATATATGCAGAACAAACTGGAAAGCGTCTACCCTGGCAAATTCCCCTAGACCATGATCATTCACATAAGGACCGTACGTCAAGACTCTCTTGTTTGATTAGAGCATGAGAAAGGTGGCAGAAGGCAGAGCTCTCCAACAGTCCTACATCAAAGCCTGGCCAAGCTCAGGAACACACCCAGCACCACGAGGGGGCCAGGAGGAGGATGTCTCACCTTGGGGGCTGGTGAGTCAGGAAGTGAGTTTTCCTCCCCAAACCCAGTGCAGGAAATTGATGTTTGTGTGGGTCACCTATCTGCCTTGCTCATCAGATTTTGAATTTTGCAAAGGCAGTGACGAGTTAATACATCTCTAGCAATCCAACCTGACCAAGAGTATGCACTCAATAAATGCCTGTTTACTTCAATTGTGCTGAGAGTATCCCTTTTCTCTCCCCACAGGGGAAGAGAGCAACAAGCCTGACCTAAGGAGGTAGCTTCCTGAGAACTCCACCAGCATTCCTGGGGCAGACGCACATCCCCTCTACTGTGCTCCATATTGGCATTTCAGTCTTGGGCTTTGGTTACCTGTTGACATCTGTCCCTCCGTCCGGACATAGGAACTTCCGAAGAGTCGAGACACTCTGTCTTCTGGAGCAGAGGAGGCACAAGCATTATTAGTATGACATGCTGGCTACTCATCATTTGCCCCTCCAAATTCCTTCTCTGCTGTATTCTCTGTCATGGGAGACTGAACTCCATGAGCTGCATCAACAAATTTCCCTGGTAGCTGGCTTCTAGGTGGTTTCAGTCAATGGAGGTGCTAACAGGAGATCAGAAGGTGAAAGGGGAGAGAGGTCAGTGTATCGATTTCCCCAGCAACCTCCTTGATGTGTCATGGCTTGGCTGGTGGCTGTATTCCTCTCCACAAGGCCACAGCTCCTGTCAGGTGGCACCTTCCTTCACTATGGCTCTCTCCTGTGTCCAGAACTGGAACCTTGAGCCCTTCAGCACAGGTGTGAAAATAGCATCCCACTCTTACTAACCTTGGGGTCCTTCACCATCCTTGTCGGTGTCCTTTAACTCAACCCACTGCTTGGGGTTGGTAAATCAATACCAGTGAGACAGTCCCCTCATTGAATTCTCCCTAATTACTAGCCTGACTGTGACATCTGCTTCCTGAATTTCAACAGATAGGCCTGGAAATCTGTTCTAGCTAGGTACTAGTCCTGGCACTGACCAGGTCATGACATGGTCAGTTGTGGCAACTGACCATGTGCCTTTGGTGAGGCCCTGCCCCTTCTGGGGTGCAGTCTTCCTCTGTACAATGGATGACTTGATTAAGTATCTTGAAGGCCTCTTTATGTTACAAATTGTTCTCACATATCTTGCAGGATCCCTGGGACAGTGTGGTGCACAGAGATGGTGCCAGAAACTACTTGATTGAAGGCTGCCAGGGTGGGGAAAGGAGAGAGCATGTGGGTGGCATAGGGATGTAGGGGATGGTCTTTGAGACAGAGGTTAAAGTTAATACTATATTGTTCACTGGCAGAAATGTGAGCAGTCAGTACCAGAGGAAACTGGTTTCCTGTGACCTGAGTTTTGTGCTTTACGTGGCTAATATGGCCAGTTAGGGACAAAGAGGCTGGGCTGAGGGGAGATGTGTAGAAACAGAGCAATACAATGAATAATTAAGCATGGGATGAGATCAAACCATCCTGAATTCAAGTCTCAACTGTGCCATTTCCCAACCCTGTACCCACAGCTGTTTCATCCTCTAAACCTCCCATCCCTTTCCTTAGAGTGAGGGTTATATGAACAGCTCCCTCAAGGGACAGATGTGAGAATGAGAAATGTGTGTAGCATTTATCACAGTGCCTGGAACATTGCCAGTACTCAATAAACATCACCCATCACAATAAATAGCACCTATCATGTGACCAATCAGCTGGACTGGGAAGCAAGGTGCTATATGGTATGAGAACCAGGAAAGCTGGAGAACCCATGCACCCCTATAGCCCAAGATAGGAGATGATGGGAAATGAAATGCAAACGGTCTTAGGTGTTATGTTGGAAGAAACAAGATAAGAACTTGTAACCACCCCTCCCCTTTCTGGGGACAATTTCCCAATTTTGATGCAATGAACTTGAATCTAAGGAGAACATGTCAGTTTCAATAAGCTTAAGAGGCAGCTCTTCGACACCAAGACAGCTGAAGCAGCCGAATTCTGCAGGACAGGGCACCATGGAGGAGAACACTGCACAGAGTCAGGGCAGAAGTTCCTATGGAGTTCCCTTGAAATCTTGGGCTGAGGGCTAGGCCCTATGTGTGTGGGATAAGATGATCTAGTCCTTACCAGAGAGTGACTGCTATAGGTTTGAAAGCTGACCAGATAATGTTTGTCCTTCTCCGATTGGCTTATTTTACTCAGCATAATACCCTCCAACAGTATATGGTCTCATTCATTTGGGGAATATAAAAAATAGTGAAAGGGAATAAAGGGGAAAGGAGAAAAAATAAGTGGGAAATATCAGAAAGGGAGACAGAACATAAGGACTCCTAACTATGGGAAACGAACTAGGGGTGGTAGAAGGGGAGGTGGGGGTGGGTGGGGGTGGGTGGGGGTGACTGGGTGATGGGCACTGAGGTGGACACTTGATGGGATGAGCACTGGGTGTTATTCTATATGTCGGCAAATTGAACACCAATAAAAAATAAATTTATTTAAAAATAAATAAATAAAATAAAATCAGCATAATGTCCTTGAGATCCAAAAAAAAAAAAAAAAAAGAAAGAAAGCTGAACAGAGATACCAGCCGAAGAGTGCTGGGGAATGCTGGAGCTCTGACCCAGCCAGAATGCTGAGAGCTCTCTAATTCCTCATTAACATGGAATGTATACAGATGAGACACCAGTATTCAGGGGCTTAAAGGAAAATGTTGCCTTCATAAATGCACATATGGGGAATCTCATAAGGAAGGAAAATGAAAACTATTTTTAAAACAGAACAAAATACAAATTATACAACTGAAAATTTTCACTGCTGAAATGAAAGTTTCACTAGATATGCTTAACTTCAAATAGATAGCAGAAGAGTCAGTAAGTGAAAAGACAGATCTATAGAAATTGTTAGTCTGAAGAACAAAGAGACAAGGGATTGAAGAAAAATAAAGCCTCAAAGACCAGTAGGGCAGTATAATATGGCTTCATCTATCTATAATTCAAGCGCTAAAAGAGAAGAGAGTGAGATAGGGGAAAACATTTTTTAAGAAATAATTGAAAAACATTTCAAATATGATGAAAAAATAACAACTTACAGAACCAAGGAGGGAAAATAAAAAAAAAATTAAGTGAAAAAGTATAACCTGGCACATGATAGGCAAACTACTAATGCCTCAATTGCCTCTCTCTTGTCCTGTCCCTTCTCTCACTTAACTAGTCTGGTTTGAATGTTGGTCTGACACCAGATCTTCCCTGATTGAGAAGGCAGAGTCAAGGGGGAAGCATCCTTGAGTTTGGTCACCAAAGAGAGGGGCTCAGGAGGATCTAGAACCATGGACCCTGCAGGCATGGGTGTAGGTGGTGAAGTATGACTACAGAGCCAATGTATGGGTCCAGATTTATGCCACTGTCCACACTCTGCAAGCAGAGCACAGCATGAGCTGTGAGAAACACCTCATTATTGTACACAGAAATAACCATCTCCTGGAGAAATAGTCAGGCTCTCCCTTTGCATGTATCCATCACCACTGAAATCTAGAACCGGGCCTTCCCCAAACTATAAATCCTGGCTCCAGAGAAAAGAAAGAGAATGTGTGCTGTATCTACCCATGGCTGCTCACCACTTTAGACACAGGACTTCCCAGGGGCACCTGGGTGACTCAGTCAGTTAAGCATCTACCTTTGGCTCAGGTCATGAGCCCTGGGATCAAGCCCCAGGTTAAGCTCTCTGCTCAGTGAGGAACCTGCTTTTCCCTCTCCCTCTGCCTGCTGCTCCACCTGTTTGTACTCTCTCTCTCTGTGTCTGTCTCTCCCTCTCTCTCTCTCTCATTCTCTGTCAAATAAATACATAAGATCTTAAAAAAAAAAAAGCAGGACTTCTCAGCATTTGTGGCTTGGAGCTTTCTGAAATCTAGCACCAAAGAGAGGACCCAGAGCCCAGAATTTTCCTCCTGAGAGGTATTTCTCAGGGATATCAGGAGATACAGTCCTATTACACCCAATTCCCAGAGCAGGGAGAGGAAGGTATCAAGTTTAGCATCAAAGCTAAAGCATAACCATCTAGCTCAGGCCCTGTGACCCAGCAGCCCAGGGACTCAGCAGGGCCAGAGCTTCCACAGAAGATTCCATACCTCCATTCCCTCCTGCTGAGGCCTGAGACTCCCAACTCATGGGGGAAGGGGGAGGACAGAGCTGAGTGGGAATGCCAAGCTCACTGTAAGACCAGAGAAGAGATGGATCAGGTTAACCTAAACTGCTGGCCAGAAGCTGATTGGGAATTTCTGAACAGGAGGGACTCAGGAGCAGCAATCAGAAGGAAGTGTTAGGGAGCAGCTCTCAGGCTTCCCGGGCAGCACTCCACCAGCCACTGGGAACACGTCCCTGTCCACATCAAAGATTGGGAGGCTGATGGGAAGTAATATAGGGGGAACCTAATGCCACTCACCCTCTTGGCACTGAATCCAGAGATTGCAGCCAAAAGGCGGAACGTGGGGGGGCTTTTGCCAGACAGTGTTAGAGAAGAGACAGGCCCCCCCAAAAGTAATTGCTAAACATGGAGTTTCAAGCATCAGGAAGAGAGACTATGGGAGAATTTTCTTTTCACTCTTCAACTCGCGCTGCCTGTTGTACCCATGATCAAAGCCGGCCCTGGTTACTGGCTCAGCTTGGAGACTAGGTAGCAAAATAATCAAAGTACCTGAGTAGTCCCTGGCTATGTGTATCAGCCAGAGTTCTCCACAAAAACAGAACCAATCAAATGTAACGTATGTGGGGCACCTGGGTGCTCAGTTGGCTAAGCACCTGCCTTTGGCTCAGGTCATGATCTCAGGGTCCTGGAATAGAGCCCTGCATCAGAGTCCCTGCATAGTGGGGAACCTGCTTCTCCCTCTCCCTCTGCTGCTCCTCCCTCTTGTTCTCTTTCTTTCAAATAAATAAGATCTTTTAAAAAAATACATATATATACCATATGTGGAGACAGAGAGATCGATTGTTTGATTTTATGGCACTGGCTGACACAACTGTGGAAGCTGACGAGTCCCAACTCTGCAGGGCAGGCTGGCAGATTGGAGGCCCCAGGAAGAGCTGACAGCGTGGTCTGAGTTGGAAACCAGTCTGCTGCAGAAATTCCTCTTCTTCGGTCTTTTTCTACTCAGAAGGAGGCCAGGCATTTTTATGAAGGCCTTCAGTTGATAGGATGCAGCCCAATCACATTAGGGGAAGCTAATCTGCTTTACTCAATATTGATTGATCAAGTGCTAATCTCATCAAAAACCTTCATAGAAACATTTGGAATCATGTTCGACCAAATATCTGGATCCCATGGCCTACCCAAGTTGACACAAAATTAACCATCACACCATCATTCTGACAAAATGTGCCTACCGAGGAAAGGAGGAGCCTGAGGACAAGTCAACCAGGGCAGAGGGAGGTCGTGACTAGCAAACTTGAAGGTTCTCCTAGACAGTGGCCGTAGAAGTCAAGGGACCCATTTCCTTTCAGGGAGGCTTGACCAGAGCTTCTCCAACTTGAGTGTACATGCAACTCCCTCAGGATCCCAGGATCCTGAAATTCAGCTTTACCCACACTGGCTGAGCAACTGCCAGCACTCTGTAGGCCACATCTGGGGTCAAGGTCACAGGCCCTGGAGCTAGAGTTCCAGGTCCAGTCCCAGTTCCACTCCCTCACTTGCTGTGTAACTTTGAACAAGGGTAGATACTTACCCCCACCTCAATCTCATCTATAAAGGGGAGTGGGGGGTACTAGTGGTATCAACTTCAGAAGGTCTTTGTGAAATTAAAGAGAAAATGAACAGGAAGTATTGTGGCAAACAGTTCAATCTCAATAAACGCTCTTGGTTACTACATTAATATGCAAACAAGATTTTAAAAGAATCCATGGCAGGCAAGATACATAAATCTTATATCCATTGATTAGCTTGGCAAAAGGACCTAGACATAAAAACCACAGGAAGAACAGTTAATAAAATTGAGAACATTCTCCCTGGAGAGGAATGGATGTAGGAAGGAGGCAGAGGGAGAGCGGAGGCAGGAAAAGAAACGATTAAGGGCTCCGTGAACATACTTGAACCAGAGTTTCCACGAAAAGGAAATGAGAATTATCCTTCGAGGCTCCCTAGGGTTAAACAAAACCCATCATATGGAGCTTCCTAGGAAGTCAAAAGGATATCAGTAACAGGACCTGGGAGGGGTCATTGAAGGTATCCAAAAGTGAAGCATGTGGTGCGGACTGAGTTATCCATCCACCACCAGTGATAGAACTAGGCCAGCAAAACTGTTACAGGCCAGAGGCTGGTGCCACAAATGCACGTGACCACTCCCCCAACCCCCCAAGTCCTCCTAGGACTCAGAGCAGGTGGCTCTCCCTGGGAATGGCCTCTACCATGCAGTCCTGGCACTCTAGTCCTGCTGTCCAAGGGCCTCTCCTGGGGGACACTTGGCACACTGCAAGCTTAGTCATGATGCATCAACCAATTCATTCAGATTTCATCAATTCCATTACCAAGCCCTTTGAGAGCCAAATGGGAAAAAGAATCAGTTCATGTGCTGGCCAGAGAAGCAGCCATGTCCGAACAGCCTGCACCCCATGAAAACACTGGCCTGTCCTCCTGCAGCCTCCCAGACCAGAGCTGCCATGTTGCCAGGACATTCAGACAACCACACTGTGTGGTCATATGTTGAACACTTTGTATACCCTTTGAGACAGTTCCCCTAGTACCTTCTGCCCCAGCCTCTACCACATGACCTTCTGGATTGTTCCACAGTCTAGCGACCCAAGGGTTAATGCCTGACTCAACAGGAGTCATTAGCTGTGCGATATTCTGACATCACCTCATACATTCTGGGCATGCCCCCAGGGCCCACCGTTGGGGTGCTCCTCCACGCCTCTTGCACATGTCTAAGAGTTTCCTCTATCCGATCACAGCCTCCTCAGGAGCTAGAAGGACAAGGGAAACCATTGCTTCCCCAAGCACATCTGACTTTGTGTGGCCTTTTACCCCCATCTCCTGACCCTCCCCATCTTCCCCTTGCAAGAGAAGAGAGCCTAGAAGAGAAACAGAGTAAAGAAAGAAGAACCAGGTTGGGGTGAGAATACCTGGGCCCAGCTGTTGGGTTGGGTGGTTGGACCATCTAGGGGGACTCTGCCTCTACACAGAAAGAAACAGCCTTCCTTGTGTTCCTACCCCTTTAGAGGGGGAGTTCATTTGTTCTCCCTGCAGCAACAGTGAGCACCTCAAGGCCAAGGACAGATTTGAAGGTCAAGCTTACAGGCCTGACTTCGAACCCTGACCTTGTTGCTCACTGTGTATCTGTGACGTGACTGAATCTCTCAGTTTCTTTATCTGTAAAATGGAAATGAGCGTAAAAATAGTACCTGTCTCACAGGGCTGTCATGAGGTTAAAAGAGATTAAAGCACATAAAACACTCAGTCTGATCCTTGGCATTCAGTACTGAATAAATGTGGGCATTAGATCTCATTAGAGATACCCCTGCCCCCAAGTCTGGCACAGAGTGACCTCTGACAATACTCATCAAACTGAATCAAGTTGGGGGTCTGTCAGCAATACTTGTCAGCACCCAGGTCTGTCTGCAGGTGGATTCTGGAGTGGAAGCGGCTGTCTCCCAGCACCCCCTCACCCATCCTGCATCAGTAGGAGCCAAGGTTAAGGAGATGGGGGCCTCCCCATCTAAGGTCTACCAGGGGAGACAAGAGCTCAAACAGCCCAAGGCTCATGCTGCTAAGGTGCTTCAAAGTCACAGCTCCTTCAGCCCCAGGGCAGGGGGTGTGCTGGAATGAGAGGGAGAGGGAGGACCTCCCCAGGAGGCCTTGCTCCCATCACTACCAGGCCCAAATAGCTTTAGCCTGAACATTCTAGCTTTTCTCACCCTCTATGAGGGGCCTCCTCTGCACAGACTTCCTGCTCTAGATCTAGAAGGGAGTTAGAACCACATCTTACCCCAGCAGCCTCCACTGACTGCTGGACCAACCAGAGACAGGCCCACAGGTGGCTATGACCTTGGACACTAACCCCCAACCAGCCCAAGTTCCTGGAGCTGAGCCTATTGCGACAGTTCAGTTAACAGTCGGGCATCTGCTGTGTGCCAGCCTCTGCGCTCCTTACAGGGGAAAATGAGGCACTCAGTCTGCGGAGGGAGGCGGGGGGGGGGGCGGTGGTGACTGCCCCAAGGCTAGCTGTCTAAGGCTGCAGCGAAGGGCCACAGGGATCCACCTCTCACAAGAGCTTCAATGGGGACACAGGACTAGCAGTTGTCCTTCAGAGACATGCTTCCAGACCAGTAGGGAATTGCCCAGGAGCAGAGGACAGAGACCCCAAGAGAATGTGGGTCATTTTTGGTGAGGTAGGCTCAAGGAAAAGCAGGGATGTACATGTGAAACAGAGGGACAGTAAAAGGCCTTGCACCTGGGATCTGAAACTAGCACTCCCAGGGGTGCTGGAAGAAACACTGATTTGCAGGACACCCACCTGCAGAGGTTAGTGGTCAGAGGCCAAAAGAGAAAGCCCTGGAAGCTCCTCTCATGCTGCCCTGCCCCCCCTCCCCCACCATCCATGGAGCAGGAGGCCATCTCAGAACCTGGAGAACCTCAAGTAGCTCAGGTACCAGCTCTCCTCTCAGAAAACAGGTATCTGAAGAGGCCAATTCCCCAAGAGGCGGGTCTAATTGCTTTCAGCCAATCATGGCGGTCCCTTGGGGTAGATCCTTGACTTTGGCCAATGATATGCAAGCCTGCATGGAGGGCTGCTGGTCAAGGGTTGCTTGCAGGGAAGCAATGGCCACCATATGGCAAACATATGGATGTGGCACCTGGGGATACTGCATCCGTGTAGTGACCTGAGGGGCACCATCCTGGAGGCCAAGCTAAAAGAACCTCAAAGCAAGTAGAGCTGGGAGCTCATGCGCTTCAGTAACACAACAGCATAACATCACAATTATTCGGACTCGCATCACACTCCTCAACAGTGCCCTATCAAGCCCATATCTCATCCAAGAGTGGATTACACTACACGAGTTAGATATCTAGCTCATTAAGCCTTGTCATGGGAGATTATACACGAGAGAGAGTCACATACATTTCTCTTTCTTCTCTCGCGCAGCGATCTCGTGCTCTCGAGACGTCGTATTCTCTGTATGCTTCAGGAGGTGTATGTACGCTCACCTATGGAGAGCGCGTCTACGCGTATAACCACTACTCAACACACATTAAGAACAATCATAGTAGCACACACGGCGCGAAACTATTTGCACACAGCTCATATTCAGATGAAGTGACAATTCTAAATAGGGCGAGGGGTTTGTGCCAGGACACAGTGCGGCTGATGTGGGTCCTAGACTGCACACTTAATATGTCTTCTTGCGACTTCACTGGCGAAAATGAAATACAACTTATTCATTATCTGAGCACTCTATTCTTAGGACTTCTCCTCACATACACGAGCGATGGTGCCAACCTATCATATACGCCATATTACCAAGCGTGACTCACACTATATATAGCCAACTCCCACTTATGTATCTCTCCCTTCACTTCTCGGACTGCTTACTAGTCTGTGATATATTGATGCTTGGTCTAGATCTCAACTGGGGGAGAGCGAGACGTTCTACTACACGCGCCTGTGTACTGGCACACCTCTCGAACAAGAGATGCCATCCCTCGGATCGAAGAGTGCCCGCCAGCGTACCACATCTGAATCCCCCAATTCCCTGCCAGGTCCTAACAAATGGGACAGAGGAACTCTGTGAGAACCAAAAAACAGAGAGTTCAACCTCTCATGACATAGAAAAGCGCCTATCTTATCGGCAGAGTGAGGATTCGTGCCACAGATATATACAATGGTGACACGCTCTGCTGCCATCCTATACTAAGCTGTAGCGCTGACTCTCGACTGAATAGCACATGTATCACTCAGCTCTGAGCCATGTCCTCATACACTGAGCCGAGCACTCCCTAGTAGCCGACCGATGTGGGATGGAGTGTGAGACACATATACGACACATCACCAGATAAGCACTATCTACCCCAGACCATGAACAAGGAGGCTCAGGCAAGAGACTAGGCTTTGGCTTGAAAGAGAACACTGACGATTAGCGACACTGGCCATGGAGACTCTAAGCTACCTTTCAGCGACGGTAACACAGATTCGACACACTATTTGGTCTAGTAGGTTAGTGTTTAGCACCGAGTAACCTCTTGGATATATCTGTGATCTCACATAAGTGTTATATTGATCAGAGGGTCAGTATCTTGTTGTGAGAGAGAGTGTTAGAACACACACCACTCGAGGATCATATTACTCTCATTACAATAGTTTTGCTGTCTTTACACATGGTATCACTCTCACACAATCAGTAAATGGTCTGAGATGTGTCGTCTCTTTTGTGTTCTAGAGTCTAGTAAGACACAACAATCTGCTCTAGCGGAATGTGAACACTTCATTTGACATATGGGTTATAGTAAGATCATGACTCATATACGTGTACCTTACATACAACATGTGAATAGCTTAAAGACACAGGTGTCTAGGAGCTGTACAGGTATAGGATGTAAGATATCTTGACTTTAGTGAGACTTGGGATCATCTCTCAAGGCATGGATAGGGGCAGAGGTGGTAGATTTATCATAACACTTTATTATTCACATCTAAAGGTATTCGTCAAGAGAGTGATTGGGTAAGTAGAGATGTGGACACACAGGTGTTTGTGGTAGTTACGGAATATCTATGAATGGATGATGCACGTGGATGATTAGCGTTCATTGATGAGTGAGAGCACGAGATGAATACAACAAATACACACACGCAGGCACTCTACGTGTGTAAGGAGAGGACGGATGAAGCATATGAGCATGTATGAGGTGGTCGATACACACGTGGGGGATAATCACAACAGTGCGAGACAGGAACATCTAGGTGGTATGGGTAGAGGGGTATGGGTCATTGGTTGCAAGCTCTGCACGATGTACCGCAGGTGAGTGAGGTAGACATGGGGCGGAATGGGCCTGTACATCTTTCTAGATAAGGTATGAACTGGTGCGAAACGAGAACACGATGAGTTTGAGGAGATGGAAGTTGATAGGTGCATATTTGTGAGAATGCACAATCTGATGGATGGACGAGAGCGTAGAGGCCAACTGCACAGTGTTCTGACATCTCAACAGGATTCTGGGTGTGTGAGGCAAGGTTTGTATTACATTGACATGATTGAGTACTCAACAGAGTAGGAGTCTCTTTCGTATGATTAGGTGTACCGGGATGACATTGACTTAAGATATGTTACAGGTGATATACTTACACAGATAACACACACACAGGATGTGATTTTTATTGTTGAGGAGTGATTTGGGTGGTTTATAGGTGGGGTGTGACTGGGTGGGGAGGGGACCACAGCAATTAGTATATGTTGACATAGGGAGAGAGAGTTTTGGGAGTTCATCTGTATTCATATCACAATTAATCACATCTTGATAGGGTAAATGAGAGTTGTTAGTGATAGAGATATTTTTTACCTTATCCTTTATTCTCTTTTATTATTGAATTATGAGTTAAGACTTTAATCTTATTGATTTATGATCTTTACACAATATATACTGAGATAGTAAGAATACAGGTGTAAGGGAGTGTTGGTGGGACTTAGTAGTATGTGTAGTGTGCACAGAAAGAGGTTCAGTGGTAACAGGCAGCAACATGGGTGTGAGTAGGAGGGTATGTATGAGCTAAGACAAACATTGAATGTGATAAGGAGTTGACAGGATATGATGTGAGGATTGAGTAGTGTAATAGGTTGTGTGAGGATACGTGTCGACTAGGGTACTGACAAGAGACAGGTCACACTAATTACACAGAAAAATGGACGCAAGAGAGATATCAGGAACACTGAGGTTAAACTTGAGAATATTAGTGTGTGAGTATTCTTACTGTTAGAGTTATAGTTGTAGTAGAAGGGGAGGGTATAGAGAGGTGTGGAGTGGAAGATTGTCAGAGATGTGACAGAACTGGTGACCATCTGTAGTGCTATGGGCATTAACGGCCTAACATCAGTAGACACATTATAAAGGTGGTACACGTGAAAAAAGTTACATAGACATACTATGGAGTTGGATTTCTGTAGGTCGTGAGATATGGGCATAATTATATTTGTGACAACAGAGAGAGGAGGTAGGTGATTGGTAAATGAGGTTGGGTATTAATCGACCCTGGTTGCAATTTGTGTTTACGCTAGCGGTTGTTAACACATGAGTGACAGATAAGGATATGAGGATAGTAGACATTCTTGGTGATTGGTAGTACATGAGGGATCATGATCAACGGACACTGGAAAGGGCAGTACTCATAAAGAATAGGTGAGCACTGTGAGTGAGTTATGTTGTGTGGATGTGTAGACATGGGAGGACAGAGGTGGGAGACATGGACCGGTGGATGGTGTATGGGGGTGGTGTTTTTTTGTTTTTATGATGTTTATGTTGGGGGTTTACTTGTATGTGTTGGGTTTGTGTGATTGATGGTGGGATGATGGGTTGGGAGATGTTATAATGTAAGGAGCTGATATTCAATATGCTGATTAGATGAGACTGTAGTGAGATAGCAATTGTCTTTATGGATTGACTTCAGTGTGTTGGGCACAAGATCATACGAAAGGGTGGTTTAGAGATAGTAGGTGGATGGGGTTATATGCAGACATAAGTTGAAGAGGATGCAACAGATGTACTACAAGGAAGGGAAGAATTTCTCATACACAGATAGGGGGATGTGCATGTTACTTTACACTATACACACACACATTTGTTAGCGAGACTGGATGTTTGGTATGTAATGTATTGCACATCTACAGTGGCACACACACTGTAAGGGGTAAACACGATTTGTTTGTGTGTGGCACTCTCTATCATGTATACTCTATTTCGTTATATATCTTAGTCATGTATGATTGAGGGACAAGGTGTATTATTTATGAGAGGTAGAAAGGGAGTAGTTAGTTGTTGTAGAGAATGATCACTAGGTGCAAACACAGGATTTTGTCATGTGGAAGGGTGCACTGAATGATTATGACACAACTGTGTAACATACACCATCAGAGTGCGTAGTTTCTTGTTTAGACGGCGAGCGTTCATCTAGGATGATACTAAAATACTAGGACTGACATATGGCTCTTCTATAGTGAGTGGGATATCTTTGTAGGTGATCAGGTGGAGTTACAAGTGATGGATAGTCTTTATTGTCTTCACAGACTGTATATTTTTGTGTATTTAGATGTTGAATTAAAGAGTTGTGTGAATTAAGATGTGTCTCCCTTACATGTACATTTTTAGGAGTATTAACAGTGTATATATCTATGAACTATCAAGGCATCGTTGAGTGAATTTTTTGACACTCTCAGTCACACACAACACGAGGAGAGTGGGATGAGCGTACGTTACACATGGGGGCAGTGCGAGAGTGGATAGCATGAATAGAGGTAGTGAGAGAGACTCAGATGGGGTTGGTGGTGGATAGAGGACAAATGTAGACAGGTGGTGTCATGGGACATACTATTGTCTCTTAATGCAATTATGATCAGGTTGGATGCACATGAGGGAGCACATTTGAAGGATGGTTCTGTACTATGTACATGGTGGGTAGTGTAGTACTTCTACGCGGGTAACAGACACACATGATATAGGCTAAGGACATACACTATGGCAACAGAGTTGGTAACACACAGAGAGATGACATCTAGCATACAGCAGTACAATATTATGAGGAGGTTAGGTCGGGGGAAGAAGAGGGGGTGGACGGTAAGAGAGAGAGAGTACATATGGTAGGGATATCATAATGATAGTTAGGTTTAGTTTTATTTACAGAGGGTGTTTTTTTTCATGGAGCTAGAGGTAGAGAGAGAGTGTGTGATCATGTTATGAGTATGTGATTTTAGTTATTATTCGTGACACAGTCACTTTTTTATTAGAGTGAGGACACACACAGAGAGATATATTAAAGGGTGTGTATAATATAGAGTTATCATTTTCTCTCGATCTCTTTTGACTGAGATCATAGTGTTAGACAACACGATTTTGTCTCTGTTTGTTCTGTTATTCTCTTTGCGATCATGGTGCAGTAGGTCTCTAACATTTCAATGAGGGGTGATCTTTACACATATACAGATTATTGTGAGGTGACTCACACAGGATGATACTTTACAAGTATCAATTAAAGCAGGTAGTAGAATACTCACAAGTGGTCATTATCCCTAGTGTGTGATACTTGATCATATATTCTTTGGAATTTGTCAGGCGTAGTTTGGTGTGACTGATTTGAGGACAGGTACGATGAGTGTCACATATAATGTACAAGTTATATTATTATATTCAGGTCACTTTTGGGATAACTGGGCATCACTTTTGGGTCTGTGGACACACAGTTGGAGAGTAGAGGAGACACTATGAGAGTGAGTGTCACGTAGACCATAGATGTAGATAGGGCTAATGGAGGGGTAGACAAGGTATTGACAACTACACACCTCATTGTGATGGTAAAACAGTATGTAAGAGGAGACTCAAAACCAGAAGTGGTGTAGACATGGGGAGAAGGGGATGATACAGACTTTGGAGTGATGTTTCTTCTTCTATCATTCAACGAGGAACTTATTAGTCATCTGTAGAGGTTTTGGGACTTGAGACTATTATCTTGACTTTATTTTTAACAACGGGATAGCGTGTTGTGAGTGACTGGGACACTGCGTAGAGATAAGTGGAAAGGAGATGAGGTGTTTATTTTATTTGTAACAAAGGTGTGACTTTTACAAGAGTAGTATTCTATTATGGGAGGAGTATCTGCTGCACACACTGTGCATTGATAATGGATATACTTTCTTGATCATACTGAATATCTGTGTCATTAGATAACATATGTGTGGGTGTATGGATGTACAACCGGGACGGATAATGTGAGTATAGATCCTTGCAATATACTAGTTCTGGCATCAGTCTTTGTGTGTGTTTTATGGAATGGACAATACTCAGTAGAGGAGGGTTCTATTATGAGGAGAGGATCAGTGATATGTATTGTACATCTATTAATGAAGTTTGTATAGAGACGAGATATAGAAACGTCATTCGGACTTAAAATAGTAGTAGTACATAAGAGATCTGGGGGATATTAGGGTGTGCGATACACTAGCACACAGTGTAGTGTATTAGGTTATACACTGGTGGTGTAGACACTTGGTAGATGTGAATATTTATGATTTGGAGAAGATATAGTCTCTCAGCATGAGTGCACCACGTAGGGAGGGTGACATGATCTGTTCGTGGTGTTTCTTACATAGTGAAACTATCACATCTGTGAAACAGTCAGTGACTAGTCTGTGATGAGAGAGGAGTGGAGGTACACACGAGGTATATTCTGATGTGTATAGAGAGTAGGGGGAAACATGGACTATATGAACAAGTGGTGATGGTAGCGAGAGGTGATAGTGAAGAGTTTTTGATTACATTTATATTTCTATTGTATCTGAGACAGACCAGATTTGAGCTAAGTGTATACATATATGACATGTGGATAGACACAGGAGTTTAAAGTAGTGAGGACATCGTGGTGGAGATTTCTAGTTGACAGTCTATCTATGGGGTATGACTTACGTTGGCAACATTCGAGGGGGAAGTATTGAATACTTCTATTGGATGGTGATCTAGGTTAGGATGTGTGGGATATTAGGTGTAAGAATCTGGATGGAGCAGTCGTTTAGAGTATCAGATTGAGAGGGATTCTGTATATATGTAGTGTAGCGTGTTAATGTTGTATCAGTGGTAGTCTCTGGATGTAGAATTTGGTGGAGGGGACAGTCAGGAATTGAGTGGAGATGTGCACAAAAGGGAATGTGGGAGGTTGATGAGTGTGTAGAGTGAGTTCTGAGTTTGGTGCACGGCGCGCCACGGACACACATCAGAGTTGCAACACTAGGCTTACTAATCAACTATTCAGTTAGCATTCGTAGAGACTACACAGGTGAGATCACACTTTATATATAGTTTTGTGGTAGCTCCACAAGATGTGAGCTGAGTGTAGAAGGTGGTCAAGAGATGATTTCAGGGTGGAGTAGAACAATATGTTTATGGTTAATCTACTCAGGGATTGGACATATATGTGTATAGTGAGATGTAGCTTGAACACGGAGATCAGGCGCATCACAACAAATGTGAGTAGTATGGTAGAACAGAGGAACGTGAACACACTAAGGCAACAAGTTACTCTGTCATGTGGAGGCACACTTAGTCTGTAGAAATGTCCACACAGGTTCAGTGTGTGTAGTGGTGTGGAATAAAGTGGAATTTAATAATATGGACGGAGACTTGTGTCTAGTAGGAGTGGGTGGAGGACACATAAGTCAAGAGACACATCGACACGTATGAGATGATGTGTGATGCGGGCATGACAGTAGTGCGATCAATATATGTAACCCAAAGAGTAACATGGAGGCAGAGCGAAGAAGACAAGTGGGATGGGAAGTGATAAGTGGTGGAGGGGGAGGGGTGAGTAGAGATGAGCATGGAAAGGGAGTGACACAGTGCGATACGCAGCGCGATGGATGATGTGATATATGTATGACATGACAATACATGGAGGGCAAAATCACACACATACTTCGAGGGAGATATTTAGGACACAAAATGGACATGTGGGAATTGTATATAACTCACAGACAGGTGGGAGACCACCTGTGTGGCTGATGACATGATGACATGTATCATCAGAGATAGTGATGTAATGTGAGGAATTCGGACACAGGAGACGAGGACACTAGTATTAGGACGTATTGAGCAACACAGTTAGTTTGAACATAGTATTGGCTTAGTCAGGATGCACAGGATTGAGGTGTTATGTATATGGGTGAGTGCTGGTGGCGTGGAGGGCACTGGGAGATTTGTATAATGGGGGGGTGAGTATTTATGGAAATGGAAGAATGTGTATGGGAGGAGCACATTCCGGCGAGAGGATAACTGGGAGTGATGTGTACACTTCATAGCGTAGAGTGTTTTTAGGATGGTGATGCTACTGGAGTGCTCTTAAAAGGAAGATGGTGGTGGAGGGGGACGAGGAGTAGGACATCGGCGATGAGCGTAGATATACTAGTGTGTGAGCAGAGGGGCAAATCTCTGAGTGATATGACATTAACTATTGAGGATTACACTGGGCGGAGAGGCAGAGCGGGAGAGGCTTCAGTCTAGAGGTATGGTCTTGTTGGATTGTTGAGTTAATGGGCACGAGTGCTGATGCTTGATTAGATATTTGGTTTTGAGAACGAGGATTAAGAGAGCATGTGAGGTGGTGTAGCGAGTATAAGTACTTAAGGGTAGAAACACGGTAATGCGAGTTAACTAGTGCTGGGTGGTCGAGTGGATTATTATCAACAGAGATTCTGGTGGGTTGGGGACGTTGGGAAGGAGTAGAATATGGAGATATGTGTAGATGTAGACGATTTGTACTATTCTCAGCAACTGATCCATGGAGTGTATATATCATGGTAGGTGTGTTTGGGTGTATGGGTTTGAAGTTTTAATGTGTATGGTAATGTGTATTTGGGTGATGGTGAATTAATAATATATGGTAATTGGGGTTGGTGTGGGAGGGAAGGTTGTGATGTGGATTGTTTGATTTGTTAATGATGGGTGGTGGAGAGATGTTGGAATGGAAAAGGGGGGGAAGGTTGAAAATAGGGTTAAATGGGGGGGTTGAGAATGAGATAAAGAGGATAGAAGGAATGGATGGGGGAAAGGGATAAAAATATGATATGAGATGTAGTTTAAGTTGAGTGTTGTGATGGGGAGGTTGGAAGGGAAGGTGAAGGTGGGGAGTTTGGTGTAAGATTAGATTGGGGATTGATTATGGAATGTGGATTGGGGTTTAGGATTTATGTTTTGGGTGAAGGAAAAATAAAAGATAAAAATAAAAATAATATAAATTTTTTTAGTTGAGGAGGTTGAAGGGGTGTATGAGAATGGATGTATTTATAATAGATTGGTATTGGATGATGGGATGGGATAAGGGGGAATGAGTAAGGGTGGGGAGAATAATGGAGTTATGAGTATTATAGGTTGTTTTTGGTTAGGTGGATATTGTTTGTTTTGTAATATATTTATTGGTGTATAGGGTGGATGGAGGTTTGGTGTGTGGTGTGTGTGGTTGGTGGTTTGGTGTTTTTGGTTTTGGATGGTTGAAGGGGGAGATGAGGGGGTGGGGGGAGGAAGGGGGGAGGGTTGGGTGAATGGGGGAGGGTGAGGGAAGAAGGAGAAATAGGAAGTGGGAGAGAAGAGAGAGGGGGGGATAGATTTTTATTGTTTAGCGGGGGTTTTTTTGGTTGGTGTTAGTTGGTGTGGTTGGTATGGGGTTATGGGTGGTATTTTTTGGTGATTGGTATGTTAAAAGTAGGTTTGTTATGGGGTATTAAAAGAGAGGGGTATAAGTTGGTGATATGGATATGATTTAATGGGTGGATGAATTTATGTTTTTTTGTAGGTATAGAATTGGATTTTTTTATGAGAAAGATTTGATTTATGGGGAAAAGAAAAGATATGTAGTTTAATTTAATTGATTAGGGTGACTCTCACTGTTGGTCCCTTCTCTCTTCTGAGCTCTGGGACCTCAGAGAGCAGGCCCTCGGGGTAAATGCCAGGGCATGGTGCCTGGTGCCTCGCATTGACTCGGGCAGGGTCAGCAGAGGATGATGGTGACAATGATGCAAGCAAAGTCCTCACCGGGCCCACTTGGTGGAGAAGTTGGGAGGCCAATTAGCCCCAAGGAGGCCCCAGCCAGCTCAGCTGTGTGGAGTAGGTGAAGGAAAGGTCCCAGGGACACGCATGGTGCTCGAGCTCCTTCTCTCTATTCAGCTCCTGGGGGCCCCCTTGCCTCCCTGGCTAGACTCCTCTGAGTCTGCCTGCCCCATTCTAGAAAGGATAAGGGATAGGCTAGGATAGTAGCTTTGGTAGAGATTGCCCTCCCTCCCTGCCCTTCCAGTTCATCAGAGAAGCTGAGTGCGAGAACGAGATGGGGCCACAGCCCCCAAAAGATGCCACATGACACCCAGACAGACACAGATGCCACCCAAAACAAGATGGGGCCACAGCCCCAAAAGATGCCACATGCCACCCAGACACAGATGCTACCCAGAACAAGATGGAGCCACAGCCCCCAAAAGATGCCACATGCCACCCAGACAGACACAGATGCCACCCAAAACAAGATGGGGCCACAGCCCCCAAAAGATGCCACATGCCACCCAGACAGACACACACATGAAGTCAACAGGCCCCAGGGAAAGAAAGATGAACAGGCCAATGAACAGCCCACTGTTTTTCCCACAGTGGCCAACGCTGTGCTGAGCATGGGGGGGACCCCGTCTCCCGGAGGTGGGGATCTGGCTGAGGAGGAATGCAGCAGAATGCTCCCCTTGCTCAGCGCCAAGCTCCAGCTGGGTGGCCATATGTGCACCCAGCGCCACATCCTGCACATGCTGTTCCTTACCCGACAAACCTCCCACTCTGCCCCCCGCCTCGGCTGGGGCCTCTCTTCCCCTGTGACACCATCCCCGCCCCCCCCACCCCATGGCAATGGCCCCTCCAGCCCCTGTCCCACTGTCACACCTGGGACTGCTCTTCCCACGGAGCCCGGCTCGGTGCCAGCTCCTGCACCCCTGCGGGATCAGAGACATAGGCCCTGCCCTGCCGGCACAGGCAGCCCGGCTGTGTCATGAACGACACCAGACAAGCACTGTTTTATCTCAACCTTCCCTCCTTTATTCCAAACATGAAAGAGAGAAGTTTTATCAAGCACATTTAATCACTGCTCTTCCTCCTCTTCCCTGGTCACAAGGAGGGTGACTTAAGCCGCGCCCTTGGCAGCCTGAAACACTGGAGGATACAACCTCCAGTCACTCCCCAGCACTTCCCACATCCCGGAGTTCCTTCACCCTCACACTGGCTCCCTCCGTAATCCTCAGCCAGACTCTTCTGCGAGCCAGGGCCGGCGCCACTCTGCAGGGTCACGCTGTGGTCCCCGCCCCGTGGAGGCGGATGGGCTCACGGGGGACAGCCGGCTGCGGCCTGAGTTGTCCGTTTCTGTTCTCTCTTCTCTAACAGGGAAAAGAACAGAATGCTGTGGGGAAAACAGATGATCTGAGGGGCAGATCCCATCTGGGGATCAGGGAAGACCTGACAGAGGAAGGGACCTGTTAGCTGGGTCATAAAGGACAACAAGAAAGGGAGAGACATCCGGGCAAAGGGAGCAGCCCGTGCAGAGGCAAGGAGGCATTTAAAAGAACACGTGCTGGTGACACCAGGGAGAAAAGTTGGGTCCAGAACTGGAAGGGCCACGTGTGTTGCTGCAGGCAG
Source organism: Nyctereutes procyonoides (assembly GCF_905146905.1). Taxonomy (NCBI): domain Eukaryota; kingdom Metazoa; phylum Chordata; class Mammalia; order Carnivora; family Canidae; genus Nyctereutes; species Nyctereutes procyonoides. Next base: position 14,838,857 of record NW_026575133.1, on the reverse strand, counting down.
TGGGGAGCTCTTGCTGTCTGTTTTGTAGGAAGTTCACGGTGGAAGCTGAGCGGAGGCTACACCATTCTGGGGAGTGTAGGGCGCTGTCCTGGGCACAGCCCATGGACTCCCATAGGAGACAATTGACCTTTTAACGTTTTGTTTTAAAGGTCTTAGGCCTACAGACTGGCCAGGTCGGGGTGAGGAAATTTAATCAAATCCTCAAACAGGGGATAGCACAGGTGCCACCACTCCTCTGTCCCTGGCATTACTAATCAATCACAGCATCATCCTCATCCTACAATTGAGGAGAACAGGTAGAGGTGGAAAGGTGGGCCCATGGCCCCACCACATAGGAAGCAGCAGAGCCAGGACTGCTGACCACAAACAGACTGTCAGGTCAGGGATTCAGACAAACATCAGCATGTAACCAGGTGTTTCCATTTACTGGTTGAGTATCTGTAGGCTCACTTACCTTCCCTGTGCCTCAGTCTCCTTAGCCGTAACATGGGGATAATAATGTCCTTTCTCGGGGCACCTGGGTGCCTCAGTCAGTTAAGCATCTCACTCCAGCTTGGGTCATGATCTCAGGGTCCTAGGATCGAGCCCCATGTTGGACTCACACTCAATGGGGAATTTGCTTTTCCCTCTCCCTCTGCCCTTCCCCCTACTCATGCTCACGCTCTCTCTGTCTCAAATAAATAAATAAAATCTTTTAAAATAATAGGGGATCCCTGGGTGGCTCAGCGGTTTAGCGCCTGCCTTTGGCCCAGGGCGCGATCCTGGAGTCACAGGATCAAGTCCCGCGTCGGGCTCCCGGCATGGAGCCTGCTTCTCCCTCTGCTTGTGACACACTCTGTCTCTCTCTCTCTCTCTCTCTCTCACTCGATGTCTATCATAAATAAATAAATAAATCTTTAAAAAATTTCAAATAAAATAATAAAATAATAATAATATCCCTTTTCGGGTTGGGCCGAATGGGATAATGAATGCTAAGTGAATCCAGAGCCAGGCATGAATTAAGTGCTCAGTGAATGGCAACTATTGGTTGTATTAATTATGTTATTATTTCTCACTGCTAACATGCCATCTTTCTGTATGTCCTGCCCAACAATCCCCCCCTCCCCACTGTAGAGGCCCCATCTTTTCTATCTTTCAACACGCTGCCGAGGAAGCGAGGTGTGAGGTTCTTTAAGTAGTCATGGCACAGACAGATGCGTGCCTACTTTGATGTCTCTGTTTTGTTCTGGATGGGCCAAGAAATGATCCTTTGTCCCTTCAGCAGTGAAGGGCAATGAGGAAAAACAGCTGCAATGGGCTGGAGCTGCCCTCATGTTGTCTGGGCAATCACTTAGGTTTCTAAGAAAGGAATTATCTCGGATCCTTGGCACTATTAGCACGTGGCCAGCTGGACAGCTGCCAGGAGCCTCATCTGTAAGAGGGGACATGTAAACCCCAATGGAAATTTAATATGATGAGACATATTTAACAGAGTTGCTTTCAGGGAAAGTCCAGTGATGTTGGAAGAATTTTTTTGGACAAGCTCATTGGACTAGAGAATGTTCTCACTGGTAGATGCTGAAAACATAAAATGGTCCCTTCACAGGATGGAGACAACACTCTGATGAGCTTTCAGCTTGCTGGACGCATGTGGGGCCAGAGCTGAATGGTTCAGGGCTGGTGAGGAGAGGCTGGCGCCCACCATTTGGGTTCTCCTTAATCTCCTCGGCACCCTGGAGGAATTCATTTTTAAGGGGTACCTAAATATTTGCCAGCCTGGGCAACCACATCCTTTGGCCAGCTCTGCTTGGTACCTGCCAAAGCAGCAGAGGCCTCAGGACCCAAGAGGTTGCTGCTCTGGGCCCTCCGGAGGGCCCTCCATGGAAACCCGGAAGCTCCTGTCCTGGGGGTGCAGGAGTCTCCATCTGGAGTCTGGCCAGGAGCAGGAAAACTGAAAGAGGAAAATGGAGAGGTGCCAGGCGTGCAATTCTCCTGCTTTGATGTCATTCACCGAGAGTGTCCAGCCCCAGCTTATATCAGGCAGTTGTTGCAGGAACTGCTGGTCCTGACCTGGCCACACGGAGAGGAAAACAGACCCCGTCAGGAATTCAGGTGGCCCAGGGAACTGGGCAAGTGAGTGTGTGTCATGAAGGCCGCCAACCCAGAGACAAGGGCTGGAGATAGCTGAACCAATTTCTTCCCAGGATCTGCTTATGGTTTCATAGGCCTGAGAGGTGAGCATGGGCTGAAGGGTTGGCCTGGCCTGGCTCCTCCACGTGTAAAAGCTCCCACTCTACCTCTTGCCAGAACAGCCACCTCCCTGCCACTGATAAAAAATGAATGACTCAAAGCACCTGGTCCTCTCATGGGGTACGAGGACCATCCAGCTGGATGTCCTGCCCCTGCTACCTGGACACTCCCTGGAGTCAGTGAACTGGCCTGGATGACAGCCAGCACACATGCCAGGTGCCAGGTACCCTATAAGTTGACTCACGTTGCATATGGTCTTCAAGCCTTGCGATAAGCCTGCAAAGTCAGTTGTTAAACCCCACATTTCTATAGAGAAAGAAACTGAGGTTTAGGCTCAGGACTAAACCTCAAGGTGGCCAGAGACCCTGCCCTGGTCTGGAAAGAGCTTCCCACGGGTGTCCCACAGCTATAACGGTGATGACAGATGAACTTTCTATTCTGTGGCATGACCCTGCCTGAGGGGTCCCGGTGGGGTTTGCAATAGTCCATCCCTCCCTGGGTAAGGGAACTAGCACAGGTCCTGAGCCCAGCCAGGTGATGGGTTCTCAGCCTGTTAGGACCCCAGTGGGGCTTTGTACATCCAGGTGAAAGAGAAGCCAATATGTGGTTTTTTGCATTGCCCAGCAAGGAAAGGGGGTGGGACCTCTTCTCACAGCACTTTGCAGGCTGTTCTAGTCTGGGGGCTTGGGGTTTGAAACCCCAGGACCGGTATCTTTCCTTCCCCTGCCCAGGGTGGGGTGGGGGAAGCGGGAGAAGGAAAGGCAGACCCTGGGCAAGGATCAAGCACAGAGAAGGGAGGATCACAAGGCCAGTGTGATGTGTCCATGTCCTATTTGCTTGCTAAAAGCCACAAGGAAGCCAACTGGCACAAGACCCAAATCTTCCTCAGGATATAAGCCCTACTGGCATTCTGGAACTCTCCAGTGGGAAAGGGAAGGGGGGTAGAGCTCAGATGTATTCTCAACTCTTTCCCAGCCAGAGGAGGAGTGACCTTCTTGGCCCAGATAAGGAATCTGCCTACCCTGCCCCCTGCACCCCTGGGAACCCCAACTAGATGAGTTCTTGTTTACATCAGACTCTGCAACACCCTTCTCATTCTGCGGGCGAAAGCGGAAATTGGAAGGCAAGACCTGTGATGGCAAGGACTTGAAAATTGCTTATAATTTCCAAGTGTGTGGTAGAGAGAGTGACAGGTGCATGATGATTACTGTGTGATTCTGTAGCTTTGTAGGAAAATTAATCCCAAAGTACTTTATTTTAAAAGTACTTTCTCAAGGTTGTGAACTTGATTCTTCTCCACCAATAATATCTTGGATTTATTCCTAGTACGTACTTCTTGGGAACTTTTACATTAAGCTTTCCTACCTGGTGCTGCCTGTTTTAACCAACTAATGTCAATGTTCAGTTTTATTTTCCTGGACAAGAATGCCAAACATGCCTCATTTCGTGTGCCACCTCAACTAAATAGTGGTGGCTACCCGGAGCTCTGCCTTGGGAAGAAATCTGTGGCCAAGACCAGACCCAGCAGGGGTCTGGTCATAATAGTGTTATGATTGATCAGTAATGCCTATCAGGGACAAGGGATGGAGGAGTGGTGGCACCTGTGCTATCCCCTATTTAGACATTAAATTAAATTTCCTCAGCCCTACTGGGCCAATCTGTAGGCATAAGACCTTAAGAATAAAATGTTAAAAAGTCAGTTGTCTCATAGGAGAGTCCAAGGAACTGAATGGTGTAGCCTCCGCTCAGCTTCCACTGTGAACTTCCTACAAAATAGACAGCAAGAGCTCCCCACTGCCTGCAGCAACACACATGGCCCTTCCAGTTCTGGACCCAACTTTTCTCCCTGGTGTCACCAGCATGTGTTCTTTTAAATGCCTCCTTGCCTCTGCACGGGCTGCTCCCTTTGCCCGGATGTCTCTCCCTTTCTTGTTGTCCTTTATGACCCAGCTAACAGGTCCCTTCCTCTGTCAGGTCTTCCCTGATCCCCAGATGGGATCTGCCCCTCAGATCATCTGTTTTCCCAACAGCATTCTGTTCATTTCTCTGTTACAGTAATAGACATATAAACAGGGCAAAAAAAAAAAAAGCATCATAAACTGCAAGGGACTATGACCGCCGAGCATCTCGTCAAGTTCTTGTTGAACGAGAGGGAATTCTGAGGAAGAAAGGCACCCTTCTGCTCATCACAGCCTGGAAGGCAGTGATTCCTCCTCTTTTCCTTGGAAAGGCCTTATGACATAAACAAGCTCCGTGTTGGGCCCAGGTCATGCCAACTTCAGGCTCCCTGAACCCTAAGTCCTGACACCCCTCCACTCATGTCTGGCCCGGCGTGACTCAGAGCAATACATGCCCACTCACGAAGCCAGGTTGCACAGGGCCCCAATGTGGAGAGTTGGCTGGATTTTTCCCATGTGAACAAGGAACACGAGATATGAAAATAGACATGGACAGAGGAACTCCACCCGACTGCTGATTGGTCTTGCTGAGCTAAAAAGGAGAACGGGGTTTTAAGACCCGGGCAAAATCAACAATGAATTGGCTTGTGGGGAGGAAAAGAGATGGCATTTTCTTGAGCTAAAGGGACTAAAAATAGTGTGAGGTTTTCCAAGAGGCTGCAGTGGCCCTTCAGGATATGACTGGGAAGCGTTTATTTCGACAGCTATTGGCGCACGCAAAGCCATTGATGGGACCGTCTGCTCCCCAGGCCCTGGGAGCGGAGAGTTGTAGCCTGCTTGAACGTCAGGCCTCTACTCCCACCAGACTCCTGCCCAGAAGGCTGCCCTTGCCCCCACATGGAGTCCAGACCCCCGTGCCCTGGTTCCAGCCACTCCTCTGAGCTGCATTTCCCAGAGTTTCTGGCCAAAGCACCCCCAACAGCAGAGGAAAAATTACATTGCGGGGAGGGACTCAGATCTGCAACTTGCCTACAGAGGCTACCCCAAGCATGAAATTTCCTCCAAATCTCAGCTTTATCCTAAGAATTCATGAAACTATCTCATTGTGGGGCGCCTGGGTGGCTCAGTTAGTTGGGCGTCTGCCCTCGGCTTGGGTCATGACCCCAGAGTCCTAGGATCAAGTCCCACATCAGGCTCCCTGTTCAGTGGGGAGTCCGCTTCTCCCTCTGTGCCTACTCATGCACTTTCTCTCTCTCTCTCTCTCTCTCTCTCTCTCTCTCAAAAAATAAACAAAATCTTTAATAAAAAAAAAATCTCATGCTACCAAAAATAAAGTCCCAGTTTGTGTTAGTATTTAAAAATCAGTTTGTTCCTAATCTCATAGTTATCTCATCACTCCAAAAAGGAGGGTGAGGTTTATCCTAGGACATCAAGAGCCCCCCTGGCCCACCACCACCTGCGTGCAGTGCCCCACAGTGACAAAGCCGAAGCCTTCACTGAGGACCTAGTCTCAAAGCTCCCTCAGCCACGGAAGGAAATCATTCATTCACCCATCACCAATAAAATCATTTATTCACTCAACAGGTATTTACTAGGCTCCTCTTAACTGCCTAGACTTGAGATAAAGCAAGGAGGATCCGAGCCGTCCGGGAACCGTCCCAGAGGAGAAAGAGACAAGGCCACTAGGTGTCACACCTTTCCTCTGGTGAGCATTCCAATAGGGAATTGCCACCAAGGCTCTGGGGGCAGGGAGGTGGGGATCTGGAAAGACTTTCTTCCATGGAAAGCACAAACCAGCCTCTACCCCAGGCCAGCAGTTAAGATCCATGTGTCCTTGGGGAAACCAGTTAAATTCTCAGCTTCCTCATCTGTGAAATGGGTACAACAGCTTCATGCAATTTCCATGGGGATCACAGGAGCTATGTAGTGCAACGTGCTCCTAACTGCTGGATAAATGTTACCTGCTGAGCTGAGGGTTGAGGAATGGATGGAGTTAGGATGTGGTGGTGGGGCAGAGATAAAGGAAGGAGGGCAAGAGTGTGTTCCAGACGGAGTGAATGGCATGTTTAAGAACAGGTACTCAATAAATATTTGTTGAACGAATAAATTATTTAAGGGAAGCGAGAGTGATGCAATCTCAGTGAGCCACACACTTTCTCTCTTGTTTCATGGTAAGTACATGTGGAGGTGGCAGAGGGTGGCCCCTCAGCTGAGCGCCCACAGGCAAGCTCCCTGCATTTTTCTAACCAGCATGTGAAACATTTAAGGGCCGAGATTGGGTCCTTCCCCTCTCCGAGGCCCATCGCCCTGAGCCTTTAACCACCTAGGGAGACCAACGCCCTTCTCTGTCCCTGTTTCCTCTTTCTGCTGTTTTACCCCAACCTCCACCCTGGAGAAAGGATTTGGCCAAGATCATTGGAGAGAGCTCACAAGTGACCTGAGAAAAGCAAGCAGGGAGCAAGGAGCCCTGAACTTATAGTCAGAGGCCCTGGATTCAAGTCCTTGCTCTGCTGGCTGGCAGCCTTAGGACCTGTGACCTTGGGTGACTCGCTTAGGACATCAGTCCAGAGGACCCCCTGGGCTCCTGTGATGAGTAGGTTTGTGGAGGGAGGGGGTGAGACAGTTGGGTCACCAACCATCCTGGTTTTTCAGAGAACTGAGAGGTTTCCTGAGATTTAGGACTTTCAGGGAAGTCTTAGGCAAACAGGCATGAGTTGGTCCCTCAAAGCCTCGCTTCTCCCCTGCCATGCTCAGACCCCACTGCTTCCCTAAACCTGAATCACAAGTTAGCACAGAGCAGCACTGAGCCCTCTGGCTTCCCAGCTGACCCATGGGGCCACGTCTATGCTGAAAGAGGGAGGAAGAGGACGAACGAGCCTTTGGTGCTGCTGCCATGATGTTTCTACACCAGAGGTTGGCCTCGATTCACTGTCTGAGGAGGCCCACTGTCTGAGGGCTGGGCCAGGATTTCTCAGAGATTCAATGCAGGGCAAAAACCAGGCTAGTTGGGGTGCCTAGAGGGCTGGAGTCGGGGGGTGCGGGGCTGCTCTGTGCCGCTCTCCAAAGGGTTGGGGTGGTGGAATTTATGACCCTGGTGGCACTGAGCCCATCACTCCTTCCCATAAGAGCTAATTGGGCCGGTTAACCCAATGCTGACCCGCTAGCCAAAAAGTAGGCAAGAGGCCGCAGACGGGTGCTCTCAGCTGGGCCCCACCCCGTCCACACTAGTAAATCCAGGAGAGCCTCCAGGGAGCTATGCTCAGAACCCCATTGCGTGCCCTGCCATAGAGATCACAGCAGGCTCTCTGCCATCCCATTGGAGAGACATCTTGTGTTTTCAATTACCAGTCCCCATTTACGTCCTGATTCGGGTTTGAATGCCAGGCTATATTAGGTCATGCCGAGCCAGGCCTGTTGTGCTTTCTCATTAGCTGCATCACATCGTATTTTTAGGGGAGGCCGAGACTCAGACAATGCTAGAGGGCTGCTTTTCTTCCTGACTCCCCCAGCACCACTGTCATAAAAATTTCACACCTGAAGGTCCGAGGGCCCCCATGGTCCTACTGCATGGATATGGGGAAAGGAATCAGCTCCGAGAAGGGCATGAGTGGCTGGATAAACAGAGGCAACAAGGAACACGGTCCCTCTGCCTGTTTCTCCATCCACTCCAGCCACTTACACTCACTGGCCCAAAGTCCTGCTGAGCTCCTGGTTTCTCATGGCGACCACACTGTCTTCCTTGGAGCAGCCTTCTCTGTTCCCTTCTCTGCAGACCCACAGCCCTGCAGCGTGGGGGTCCCAGTACTCTATTGTCTGCCAGACCTTCATCACTATGGCAGGAACATTACAGTTCGCAAAGTTGCCCCACTCGTGGGTGTGTCAGACTCACCCGTGGGGATGGCGGTAGGATCTCTGTTTTCCAGATGAGGTTGAGACAGTGAAAAGGGAGATGATGTGCTCAAGTCCTAGAGATAGTACAGGTGGACACCAGAGCATCTGCATGGCCCTAAGGACGCAGCTTAGAAGCCAAAGCCCAGCTCCCTGGTGAAGGCCACATGCTGGGTAAGCCAGGAAGAGCTGTCATGGATGGGTTTCCCTCCCTGAAGCACACTACTCACTACTGGAAGTGAGGAGTCGTGCAAGTGCCTGGGCTCTCTGTACTTTTCTCCTGCCCCAGCCATCCAGTGCCAGGACAGCCACCATCCGCAGGGGTGAGACCGGGGCTGCAGAGAGAGAGGCTGTGCTCCCTGTGACTTTCCACCTATCTCTGGTCCCTGTTCCTGTTTAACCTTAAATCGGCCTCTCTTGCTCTCTCCGTTTCTCTCTACACAACCTACACAGACATGCACACATACACACATACACATAGGACCCAGCATCTAAGAGAACCCCCCAGGCCATCTCGGAGTGGAGGAGGGCAAGGCTATTCCTCTTGTTCTTCCCTAGTCAACTGAGCACAGTACCAGTGTGCAAGGCCTAAGGGTGAAGGATGGCTCCCAGAAAGGGGCTAATACTGGCCATACTGGGGCTGAGGTGGTAGGAATGAAGTCCTATTTCAAGGCAGCTACTTTGAAACAGGCCTGGGATCTTCAAGATCTCTGTGTCCATGAGCTCTTTGGGATAAGGCTGCAGATGGTAGAGGGCAGAGAACCAGTTCCAGATGCCTTGCACACTCAGCCTAAGAAGGGCAACGGCAAGCCCTTTGCCTATTGCTCTTTGGCCACTAGCTCTTCCATGTCATTCATATGTCATGGCTCAGAAAACAGACCACCTAACAGGGCTGGCCCAGGGGATGGGCACCAGACCCAGCAGGTCAATTCACCTTAAGTGGCTGTGGTCACTTTTGCTTCCATGTCCCCAGCTTCACTTCAAGCTATAGATCCAGGCTCACTTTACTGGGGGCTCAGTGTAGCCAATGGGGCTCATGAACACAGACTAGACAACAGAGGAAGAGTTAGCCTCTTTCTCTCATTGACCGCTTCCTCGATCTTCTGGCCACCCACCTATCTCCCTCCCACATCAAACTTCTGCCCTCAGGCTCTTTCCTCACACGCGCTGGCATTTCCTATTCCCATGGCAGCAAAGATCCTAAGGCCGACAAAGCCAACCAGGCACCCTCTATATGCAGGGCACAGTGACAGACACCAGGTGGGGGTAGGTGAGTTGGTTTGTAGAGAAACAAGACATAGTCTTGACCCATTCAGCAGTTTCAGGTTAGTTAGAGGGGAAGGAAAAACCTACATAAACCCATCACCACCACCAAAAAAAGTCAAATAATATGGCAAGGTAAAAAGATCCAGGATTCATCTCCCTAAGTGGTGGAATAAGCAGTCTAGAAAGATCATTAAGAAGGGGGAACAAAACATAGAGGAAGAGAAATTTGTAGGGTTGGTGACACCCCAGCTTGTCTTGGAAAGACAAGACAAATGTGAACTTCAGACATTTCTCTTTCTGGCATCACATAACTTATAAGGAACACAGGTCTGCAGACCCCAGAGTACGTACTCTTGACCACAGTGCTCTTTCATTTTTCCCTGGACTCACATTATACACAGCTGATTTACAGTCACTGCTGACATTTATAAGATTCATGCCCAATCACCACTGTACAGTTTCAAAGGCTCATATCTATATGAAGGTGTAAAGAGGCAGAACGTAAGTGCAGAAAGCTGGAAGCCCAAATGGCCCATGCTCTTTGCTCACAGGGCTTCATTTTGCCAACTAGATGAAAGAACAATATCTCAAAAACTCAACACACACACACAAAAGTACATACACATTTCAACAACCTTTAAACCCAGTTCCTGGAAGGTTTGGCATGAAATAAATCATTAGGTGACAACAGCTCCTGTTTGGGGACAGTCAGGATTTGGGCCATGAACTCAATTGCTTTTAGTAATGATGACTGTGTTGGGCTATTTGCTCAGCCAGGAAACTGCTGTGAGAACAACTGTTCTGTCCTCTTTAGAAACACATGAAAGGTAAACTCAACCCTGGAGCTGGAAGTCCAGATGACCAAGAATCTCCCACCTCCCACCCACAGCTTAGAAGAATTCCAAAAACAGATGGATGACCAACAGCTCCTCCCAACTCACCTAAGCAGTTGTACCAACTAACCCTATTTACATGGTCCATAGGCTCCCATAGCACATAGGTTATGGGTTTCTGCCTTCAGAGTGATGGCCTCCAGACAAGTTCAAAGAACTATTCAAGGCTGTTGAAAACCAAGAGCCTGGGACACCTGGATGGCTCAATGGCTGAGCATCTGCCTTTGGCTCAGGGCATGATCCAGGGATCCTAGGATCGAGCTCCACACTGGGCTCCCCATAGGGAGCTTGCTTCTCTCTCTGCCTGTGTCTCTGTCTCTCTCTGTGTCTCTCATGAATAAATAAATAAAATCTTTTTAAAAAGGAAAGAAGAAAGAAGAAAGAAAGAAAGAAAGAAAGAAAGAAAGAAAGAAAAAGAAAGAAAGAAGAAAGAAAGAAAGAAAGAAAGAAAGAAAGAAAGAAAAAGAAAGAAAAGAAAACCAAGAGCAGTGTCAACACAGTTTGACTTAGAGAACTCATCATAACACTAGGACCAAGTGGCACCTACTAAAGAAATAAAATAACTAAACTCACTGCAAAGTCATGGAACCTTTAAGAATATTGATGAGTTGATTTTGACCCCAAGGTCATAGGGCTATACTTGTTAGGATTTTCTTGGTAAGTGACAGAAAACCCAACTGAAACTGCCTTAAATAAAAGGAAAGGAGTGTATTAGCTCATGAAATTTATTTTTTAAAGTCTCAAGGTAGGTCTTATTTTACACATATCTGAATTAAGGGCTGAGTTGATGACATCAAGACTCCATCTCTCTCAGACCCCTGCTATCTACCAGTGTCACCCCAGGTGGTAGATGGACTCAGCAGGACCAGTCAAAACGTACACCTGCCTCTCTCCCAACAGTTCCAGCAAAGTCTCCTGGCACCTCATTGGTTCTAACTGACTCAGGGATGGGACATGACTGCTCTGGTATGCACCAGAGCATGTACCCTCGCAAAATTTGTAGGTTGAAATCATAACATTTCAATGTGATTGTTATCAGGAGGTGGGACTTGTGGGAGGTGTTTAGGTCATGAGGTGGAGCCCTCTGAGTGGAATTAGTGTTCTTACAAAAGAGACCCCCAGAGAGTTCCTTACTCCATCTGCTACACAAGGATAAAATAAAACCTTCAACATGGAAGAAGTGCCTCACCCAGTTATGCTGGCACCTTGATCTTGGACTTTTCAGTCCCAAGAACTGTGAGAAATAAATCTCTGTTGTCTATTAGCCACCCAGTGTGTGGGATCATAGTCTGCATAAGACAATGACCTGGTCACTGTGGTGGCTGGGGAGAGGGGGTGGACATACACTGTGGCCTACAGGTTGGTCTTAGCTCAGGTGACTACCTTGGAGCCCACCCCAACCATAGACTGGGAGCCATAAGAGGGAAGTGTCCAAACAGACTGGAGTGGGAGGACATGGAGGAGGAAATAGGGTCTAGGAAGGCAAACCACAAATATTCACCACAGGACTTATGACAAATGGATCAATTTTCACAGGTGGATGTCATCATACACATGACCTTGATAAGCTACAGACAGAAACCATCACCTCTGTTCTCTTTGTCCCAGGGCAGGGATATTCCTGGGAATGCTTTGGGAAAGCCAAGGATATGAAGAAGTTCAGATAAAGTGTCCAAGCCTGTGAAGAACTTAGAGGTGACACCTAGCAGAGAGCACCCGGTAACTACTGCCTCCCTCCACTTTGCTCCCACTGTCCTCCCCCCATGAGAGCTGTGTAGGCCTTATCTGCAAAGCTGTGATCAGGGGAGTATGAGTCATCCCTGCCACCTTCCCAGTAGAGCCCTAGGGACTGGCTCAAAGAGGCATGTCCAAGACATTCCCCCTTGTTGCTGGGACAGAAAGCAGGCAGCACCAATACTAAGCAAATACTAATACCATCGAGAAGATCCAAGGCTCAGAAGACAACAGCATGTGCCAGACCCAAAACAAAACAAATAAAAAAATGAGAAAACAAGTGACCACATTGGTCACCAGGACAGCTGAGAGTAAGATGTGACAGTGTTGGGGCAGGTGAGTTGCAGTGAAGGGTTCAGGACTGAAAGCATGAACAGCAAGTAGATCCCAGGGCTGCGGGAAGACCAGTGAGAGGGGTAATAAGAAGGCCCAGACCCTGCCAGGTCCAGGCCACATAATAGAGAACCCAGAGGTGCTACTAAGGCACATCCAGCATGTCCCTGACTATGAGGCTTTCCCCTCGCAGGTTCCACAAGGAGTGGCAGAGAGCAGTTGAGTCACCCAGAGAGCAAAATAAAGGGTGGGATGTGTTGTTACACTCACAGGGGATCGCCATAAATGTGAGGGTAAAGCACTGAATTGTATGAACTGATTGCTTCTGACTTCTTTCTTATCCTTCACCATTGAGTCAGGGCCAGTCTGAATGAGCTGAAACCCCCTTCTGTACATGGGCTGAAAGCTGGAACAGGAACTCTTGCCCCCTGACCCCGACCCCCCAAACAGCCACCAACTCCACTGTTCTGAGTACAAACCTCTAGATAAAGACTTCTGTTTTAAACCCATCTGTGATGGTCAATTTTATGTGTCAATTTGGCAAGCCCCAGGTATTTGGTCAAATATTATTCAAGGTGTTTCTGTGAAGGCATTTTTAGATGAATTAACATTTAGATCTGCAGACTTTGAGTAAAGCAGGAAGCTCTCTGTAGTTGTAGTGGGCCTCACCCAGGCAGTTGAGGGCTCCAATAAAGGAAGACTGGCCTTCCACAAGCAAGAGGGAATCTTGCCAGCAGACTAGCTTTGGACTAAAACTACAGTTCTTTCTGAGCCTCCAGCCTGCTAGCCTACCCTGCAGATTTTGGACTTGCCAGCCTCCACAATTGTGTGAGCCAATTTTCTAAAATAAAGCTGTATGGTAAATGATAGTGATGATGGAGAGATGGATAGATGATGATGATAGATGATAGATAGATGATAGATGATGATGATAGATGATAGATAGGTAGATAGATAGATAGATAGATAGATAGATATGTACATACATACATATATATGGAGAGATAGAGCTAAGAATGATAGAGAGAGGAGAGAGAGAGAGAGAGAGAGAGAGAGAGAGAGAGAGAGAGAAATGTGCACACATATACATCCTGTTAGTTCTGTTCCTCTGGGGAACCCTGATTAATATACCGTCTGTCTGGGTTTAAACCTGAAACCCTTTCCACATCCCCACACAATCATCCCACTGTTGTACGAGATGAATATATAGCATATCTACTATATACCATATATATCACATATACTATATCCCATACACACACACACACACACACACACACACACACACCTCCATTCCTCAAGGCTTTTCACAAAGGTATTCTCTCTGGGGATCCCTCTTTGACCCTCAAGCCCTGGGGTCTACAGCCTTCAGGTCTGTCCGCACACCCTGCACTCCTACCTTCATTCTCTAGTCGTTTCAGGCACCAAAGAACAGCAGAACCACAGCTCATGTAGGTCAGAAGACCCAAATATCTCAGTTGATTCAACTGTAGCCCAGAAAAAAAAAAAAAAGCCCTTTTACTAAATCCACCTCTGCTTAAGGACCTTTAGGAGACAGGACTTCATTAAGCTGGAGACAGGCTCTCCTCCAACAGATTGTTCCCTCTGTTCCCCAAGAATGTAATCCACTCCACCCTACCCAGTGGGCATGCATGTGAGGGGAGTGTCACATAGTGTGGGTGCCTGTTCCACACTTGACACTACGCATTCACCTTTGCGCCCACCATTCCGTGCTTTAGCACAGTTCCCAGTGGTCCCATCTCCTATGTGGGGTGCATTCCATCTCATTGTCATTCACTCATTCCTCTGAAAAGGGTTTATTGGATACCACTGTGGGCTCAGCAGAAAACAAAGTCCTTCCCTTGTGGAACTCAGACTTTCATGGATAAAACATGATAAACATGTAGATCTGACATGAGCCATCCAGCCATGACATTGTGGGAAAAGACAATATCTTACTCATTTTTCAGAGAGGGACATGAAACTCTGGAAGATGAAACAACCTGTCCAAGGTCACAGAGACAGCCAGAAATGGAGCTAGAGTGCCACCCATGTCTGTCTAACCCAGCACCCAAGCTCCTCTTTCCCAGGTGCCAGAGAGCTTGGGAGAACAGGTAGGCTAGGAGTGGCTGGAAGGGGAGATATCCTTCCAAAGGCAAAATATCTGCATTTCTCATGTTCTCCTCTTGCTTTACACCTCAAGCTCTTCTGACCAAAAGTTCCTATGCAGTGGGCACAGTAGAGTTGGTGAAGTCTCTGGCTCCAAACCCATTCGAACAAGAAGAGTGGTGAAAACCACTCTGTGGGAGAGTAGTGCTCCCACAGAGCACTAGAGGATGAGCTGAGCAGCCCCTCTCTGCAGTGCCCAGAGCCCCTCGCATGCAGCCCCATCTGGGCCCCTGCCACCTTCAGAGAGGGAAGTTGGCAGAGAGTCAGAGCCAAGGTTTAAGTGCTGGAAAAATGCCAAACCTCAAGCTCTTTCCTCTATTGAAATTAAAAAGTATTGTGGTGTAGCTTGGCTTTACAGTTTGGGTGTGATTTTGCTAGGCAGCTGGGGAAGAGCTGCGTGGCATTCTCCACGTAGAACAGCTTGAACGGTTATGGAGGCAGACACAAGAGTGGAGTTCTTCCAGGAGCCAGTAAAACCACCTGCGGTGAATAAGGCACCAAAGAGCACGATCCTGGGTGCTGGGAGACCTTGGTTTCGGGGCTGCTTCTCCTGAGACCACTGTGGTCATCGTGGATCTTACACCGGCCTCAGGGTTCATACAGTCCCACTTCCTCACTCTACTGAAGAGCACAAAGTCTTTCATCAGGCTGGAAATGAGAAAGCCAAGAGCCTGAGAGGTCAAATCTCTTCAAGAATCACCCTGAAACGCTGGCTGTAAGGGCACGCGGCTCCCTCCACCGCTCCCCACCAACTGGCCAGCCCACCCTGGCCCACCCCAGAGCGGCTTCAAGAGCAGACACAAGCCTCCAGCTCTCAAACTGGAGTGGAAAAGCCTGGCACTACTGGATAGCCAAGCCCTGCACTGGATAACTCACCAGAAGGCTAGAAACCATGATCTCCAAGTCACAGTGAGGAAACGGGCTCTGTCCTCTGCTCAAGGTTAAAATCAAAGCCATGTGATGGAACTAGAATTGGAACCCCATCTTTCCAACCCCAATCCAATGCCTTACCTTTAAAATGCCCTTCTCGGGAACACCAGCCACTCCCTCTAAGACGTGGCGCTCCCCTGGGAACTCCTGCAAGGGACAGATCCCTCCCAAGCAAGCACATGTTGAAAGTAAAAGGGCTAGGTTTCAAGCAAACAAACAAAGTGGAGAATCATAGAAGTAGACCCCCAGGAACAGCGAGCTTGCTGCGGAGAGCTCCTGGGGCAGCCAGGTGTGTCAAGATACAGGTTCCCCAAACTGCTGGCAAGCAGAAGCCTTTTCCCTTGGAGAGGCCTGGACGGGCCTGGCACAGCAGTGAGCACAGTGAGTCCCAGCATTGGGGCTTATCAGATATCTCTCGACTCCAAGCGGAATCTCTGGGTGCTGAGTGCCTGCAAACCTTCATCCGCCCTGGCATTGCCACCTACTCTGGCAGCCAGCAGTGCACACAGCCCACGTGTTTTCCTCCCTGGCCTATTGTATAGACAACAGGAGAGGATAAGAAACAGAAGCGTGTCAGACCAGGTCTCACAGCCGGTTGATCTACATAGCACCAAGGCCAACTGAGTCACCTCTCCCGGCCATGACTGCATGGTCAACCACAACGGGAGGGGGAGGCACATGGTATTTCACAAGCAAGGATATACCTCTAAAATCCCAGTACCTGTGTCTGCACAGGGACTAGCACTGCCTTTGGGTGACCCTGGGGGAGGCAGGAGCCCTGGCTTCCGGAGTGTCCTGTCAGCACCCTGGTCAGGCCACTGTTGTCTCTGGGTTACTGCTCCCAACTCCACCCCACCAGCCTCCAGCCTCAGCCAGAATGATGGAGCCAGATGAAAAAAATCTGATGGTGCTTCTCCCCTCCCTAAAAGCCCTCCAGCGGCTCCTCTTTGCCCTCAAGACAAATCTTTCCAGGTGGCTGCCTTTCCAGGGCCCTGCCCCCTCTCACTTCTCCATTTGCCTTTCGGCTCTTCACACCCAGTCCCGCCAAAGGGGGCTTTGTTCAGTGGCTTGAACAGACGAGGCTTCCCACTCACCCCCACGGTCTTGGTCAGACGTCTTCCCGCCCATCCCTCAGTTCTCATCCAGCTGTCACTTCTCTGAGGACCCTCCTTTGATGCCTGGGCCCAGGCCAGGCCTCCTGAGTCCCCATCACCTACTGTACCCCCCTCATCCTGCTTACCACTGCCTGGTGTCCCCTTAGTATCTGTCTCCCCCTGAGAGAAGCATGGCGGGGCAAAGCCCCTCATTGTCCTGCTCACCACTCTATCCCCAGCAATGAGCACAAACAGAGCAAGGTAAGCAATCCTTGTTTGGAGACACCTCCAAAAAAGAGTTGTTGAATGAATTAACGAATTAATGAATCTATCATTCATTAAAACTCCTGAGGCCAAGTCCTAAAAAAGAACCTTTAAGATGAGTATCTGTTGAGAAGGAAGGCTATGAGGTACTCACCGGTGCTGAGGAAGAAACCCCAAAATCCCCAGTGAACCCCAGGGACAGGTGGGGTCGCTGACCTGGGCCAGGACTCACCCCTCCTCACCAAGCCCCAGCTTCATGGGTCCCCACTGCTGGGCAGCCCAGTGCCTTGCTCTTGGCCAAACTGGGACCAAGCCACAGACATGACGATAGCCTAGAGAACTTGGTCAAGAGCCAGCCTCATGGTTCCCTGGTGCTCTCTCCCCTGACTCACCAGCGGGCAGGGAGGATGGTGTGTGTGTTTGTGTCTGCATATGTCTGTGTCTGTGTGTCCGCATGTGCACTCTGCCATAGTCATAACAACCCCAACACATGCCCTTATATCCACAGAGTGGATGGAAAGAGGGTCTCTGTTTTTCTTCTACAGCTGCCCACTGACCCAAGCAGCTGGTCTGTAGGCAAACCAAGTAGCTGGCCTCCCTCTCGTCCATCCCTCAAAGAGGTAGCACCTGGCTGCTCCCAGGTGTTGGGTCCTGCCCTGGCTATTCCTGATTTGCCCCTCTGGCTACAGCCCCTGGCTTTGTCCACCCTGTTTCAAGCCCTGGAAGGCTGTCCCCAGGAACTGCTCTCTGACCCTCACTCTCTCGGGTGATCTCCGCATCCTGTGCACTCCCAAGGGGCTTCCCCACAACTTTGCCTGCACCTTGTACATAGCCCCCTTCCAATCACCCTTCACTGCCCTCCTCAGTGTGCCATCTTGTTTTTCTCAGACAGATTCCAGAGAGGCCCCAAGTTCCTGCCCTTGAACAGTTGGACAGAGCCTTAAAGGCCACTCCAGCCTGGCCTCCCAAGCCCTCCTGAACTCTGTTGTCACGTAAATTTCCTCTTCCAAGCAGAGCCGCTGCCAAAGACACCGCCTGCTACAGAACCAGTGTCAGCCTCTTCAAAAATATGCGCATCCCGTCATCCCATCCTCCTAGCTCATCTCCATCACCCCACTACTGTGAGGGGGAATGGAGATTCCAGCACTGGGGTGAGGAAGAGGAGCCAAGTCACAAGTTGGAGAGGTGCTAACTATAATGAGAATCAGTGACATAACACTACACTCCCTTTTAATTGACCTCTCCTTCCAGCATCACAGGTGTGCCCTCACCATCCCCTGATGCTTGCACCCTAGGTCCTGGTGAGCAAAATATCCCTGTGAAAGAGGTCTTGAACTTGTTCACACATGAAGAGACATGCGCACACACATACCCTTTCACATACACTCTCTCATACATAGCCATTCACATGTATGTATTCACATGTACAATTATTCACACATACACACACACACAAAGGTAGAGCCCACATTTGAAAAACACCCCAAACTGTCACTTCCACCCCAGGTTTCTGTAAGGCTTGTGATTCTTCCAGCCAGCTGTCCCCAAGGACAACACGTGGCTTGGCCCTACCCAGCGAGGTTCACCTAAAGCGGGGACGGGAGGAGCCAGCATTTCATAGAATCTTAAAACAGATCAACAGAAAAGCCCAGCGCGATTTCATAGTCCAACATTACCTAAGAAGTATAATGTTCTCTCAGCTGCTCTATGAAAAATGAAATTCCAAAAAAAAAAAAAAGGAAAAAGGAAATTCCGCAGTCCGGGGAGTTTGGGAAACCCAGCCTGCCATACTGTCTTCCCTCAGAGATTCCCACGGCTGTGTGAGGTCCTAAAGAGCAGGTTCCTGCTACAGGCCATTTCACCCAATATTTCAGTGACAGATGATAGACGACAGAGAGATAGATGGTAAACACGTGAGAGAGGAAGAAAGGAAGAGGGAGAGAGATGGATATTGATTTTGTAGTTAAATAAACTTCAGGGAACATATGTTTAAAGAACACTGACCTGAACCAGCCATTTTCATTTTATAAATGAAGAATCAGGGGGGTCAGAAAGGGCTTCGCCCAAGGTCACTCAGCTAGTAAAAGGCAAAGGTGGGACTAGAGCCCAGGCCTCCTAATGCCCAGGTCTGGGCTCCTTCCAATAGGCCCTGTTCCTTTTTTTTTTTTTTATTTAACTCTAAACCTCAGGATTTCTGGGAATCAAAGGGATCAATGCTATTTTCACAACAAACCCTGGTGTTTGTGATTGTACCTGGTGACTTCACCGGCTTCTCTCCCACGCACACCATCTGCCGAGGCAGACGCCCCTTCCTGCATCCCAGGCTCCCAGGTCCACCCGGTGGGGTGGCAGGGCCCAGGGCAGAGGCCGGGACACCTGGATCATGCCACCCTACCTGAGTGGGGGTAGCTTCCTGACGGGTATGCCCAAACAGGGACAAGAGCTCACCAGGCCACCCCCAGGGATGGGGTTGAAGAAATGACAGCAGAGGTCTGACCTGGGCCTGGGAGCGCCAGCAGCTGGCACTGCTTCCACCGGCATGAACTAGAGCTCTCTTCCCGCCCCTCCTCCCTCAGCCCTAGTCCCGGCACCCTACCTCCCGCATCCTCTGCCCTGGGCTCCCAGGCACGGTGACCTCTCCCTCCCTGCACGCTCAGGGCACAGAGAGATGCGGGCAGGCACACGCACTGCCCTTCCCCACGCTGTCCCCGGGGCTCGGCTACTCACTGCTTCCCGCAGCACATGCCCGTCCCCACGCAGCCTCGAGGCTTCCAGAGCACAGGGCAGGCCCTAATGTCAGCTACCTCCCACGGGGCCCAGGCCTCGGCCCTGCGGGGCGCATACTCAGAGGGCAGAGACCTGCCTCGCAGTGCCTGGCATGGTGCTTGGCACACAGCAGGCACAGAGGGGACCCTGGGGCTTATCGGCGACTTCCCCATCCCACAGCAAAATCGAATCCAGGTTGGTTATGTGTCATCGGCAGAGGAGCCAGGAGGAGGAGTCTTCCGGACGGACACACCATCCAACGCTTGTCAGGGTCTCGGGTCCCTGAACAGCACAACATGGGGGCTGAAGATGGGTGCGGGCATTTCTGGCTCTTGAAGTCTGATTCGGTCATAGGCTCACCAAGAGGAAAAGCCCAAGCACTTCCCATTCTCTCCTCCAGACCTGCGGAACAGCAGAAAATAAACAAAGCCTTGCACTCCAGACCCGAAAGCCGGGGGCTTTTGGTACCTGCACCAAAATGACATAAAACAGGAGACTCAGCTGCAAAGACAGATTCTCCTGGCCCACACGCCTAGGAGGAATGTGGACAGGAAGCTGTGGGATAAGTCTCATCTCCTGATCTCGAGGCTAAGACAGATCCCTGTGCTGGCCATTTCTCGTCCTCAGATCCCCACCCCACCCAGACCTGCTCAGGCTGATGCTCGAGCCCTGTGCTAGGAGCAAGCAGCGATGCCCACCCACGGGGAACTCAGAAACCCGGGCCCCAGGTCTGAGCTCCAGCCCTCTCTCCCCCACCTCCCCCAGCCCCATCCACCTCTGAGGCTTCTCTGCCACTGGAATGGGGGTTGGAGGCTCTACCAGAGGCCTGTACCATGTGACACCATTGCTCAGACTTTTCCCCCTTTCTCAAGGAGCAGGGCCCCTGGGGGTGAGGGCAAGGCAAACACTTGCCCAGCAGACAGAGCAGAACAGAGTCAACAGCAGCAGTGTTTGTATCTACCCCTTTGTCTGGGACACACAGCCTAGTTCCTGAGGGCTTGCCACGGTGGCCTATTGTCTGGCAATGTTTGCCTTTGGGGCAATAGGTGCCCTGGAGTAGGAAGAGAGAGGCCCAGTAGGGGTGGGAAGTGGGGCCCAGCACCACACCAGGCAGCCAACCTTGGTGCCAAAGGCCGTGGCTTAGGAGGCCCCCCGGGCAAGGAGCCAAGGGCCTGCCCACTCTGCTGTCTGCAGGCTCAGGTGACCGGGTGATGGCAGGAACTTCCCACCTCTAACAAAGACCCCTGAGAACCATTGTCTTCACACAGGGCCCCCAGATCCTGCTTAGGGCTCGCCGCTCTCCCAGCCCTGCACGCACACCCTGGCCCCCACCAAAGAAGTTAAGGAAGATAAGAGACACCGCTAGTGCCACCCGGAGGGTACAGAAACAGCTCCGGAGGGCTGAAGACCTGCCTCTGGGAGCACGTCCAGAGTTGTCCACGCAGATGTTAGAGGCAGCGGCCTTACGATTCCACCTTCCCCAAACCATGACCCGTCACTTGATTGCCCTCAAACCCTGCTCCTCCGTGAGTGGCCCTCTCTCGTCAGGCTACATCTGATCTTCCATAAGCGCAGAACCACTTCACATCTGTCAGCCGCTCCTCAGCTGAACGAGGCAGCATGGGCCCAAAGGCCTATCTATCACCCGGGGCTCTGGGACCCCGAGCAAGGCACTCCCTCTTTGAGGATGAGGGGTGGGATCCCTGGATCTCTCAGGGCCCTTTCAGCCTCAAAGTCACATGACCAGAACCACAGGGTGAGGATCTTAGGCCCTCCTAGACAGCAGAGTGGAAGTTGATACTATAGAAATGCAACAGGAAGGACCCATGCCTCTGGCCGGAGACAATTCCAGCCACCAGCCAATACACGACTCTATTCAGGTGTCAATACACAAAGTGTATTCAATACACTTTGTGCATATACCACACTCTGAGCTGTAAACCACATGTTGCATATTATCACACTGTTAAGGCGTGATACACATTTTGAAGTATATTTCACACTTTGGATTATACCCACACTTTGAGGTATATACACACTTTAGGGCATATACTTTGCAGGATGTAGCACTTTGTGTATATCTACACACTTGGGCTATATCCCACACTTTGTGTATACACCACCCTTTATGCAGGGATCTCCCAGCTGGGAGCATTCTGCAGTGTTAAGGTGACTCTGGCAAGGCTCTGAGGCTCAGAGTACAGACCGTAGAACCACAAAAAGCTGGAGTATGACGCCTTTCCACCACTTGTTCACCTCAAGCAAATCACTCTGAGATTCAAGTTTCTTCACCTGACAAAGGAGATAATAGTAGTACCGACCTCATAGGGCTTGGGGTGGGGGGGAAGATGAAATGAAGCAGAGTCTACAATGGGCCCACCGTAGTGTCCAGCACACAGGAGACACTCGGTAAGGGGTGCCCGGGTGGCTCAGTGGGTTAAGCTTCAGACTCTTGGTTTCCACTGCGGTCCTGATCTCAGGGTCGTGAGCTCCAGCTGGGATGGAGCCCCTCGTGGAGCCCCTCCTCTGGCTCTACTTGGAGCCCTGTGATGGGGTCAGCAAGGGCTCTGCTTCTGGCTGGGCTCTCTGGGAGTCTGCTTCTCTCCCTCTGCCCCTCCCCCCTCACCACATGCCTGCCCGCGCTCTCTCACGGCCTAAAATAAATAAATCTTTAAAAAAAAGAAAAAGAGACACTTGGTAAATGGTAGGCATATCATCGTTCACACTTTCAAAGGTGAGTGTTTTATAATGTAATGTGTTTTTTAACTTAAATTTAATTGAAATTATATATTGAATTTATGTATATACATTGAATAAATATCTCTCTCTCTCTCTCTCTCTCTCTCTCTCTCTCTCTCTATATATATATATATATATATATATATATATATATACACAAAGTCGCACGTTCCCAGAGTCTTAAAGCTTTGGAAACTCAGATAACAGACAGAACCATTTAATTCATATTTATTTCACATTTGGTCTGTAAACTTTTTATTAAAAAAAAAAAATCCACCGTCATTAGCAACATGTGCTGACATTAGTTTGTCTTTAGTGAAGTAAGAGCGCAGGCCTTAAAGAGTCTCGGTCTAAAACATGTAGAAACTCGGATGTAAACACGAAGCCTCCGCCCTCCTCCCTGGGTTTTGGGAGTTCATCAATGACAATATCTCAACCAGAACAGCAGGGGGGAAAGGACAACACTTTGATACCTAAGAGCTCCTGGGGCAGGAACTGTACAGTTTGGCAGGCTCATTTGTCTTTTCGAACTGTTTACCTTGGGCAAATTGCATCAGGTTTGCTTCTTCCACATAATTTCCACTCCTCCATCTAAAAACAGCAGCCAAAAGATTTCTTGCAGTCAGCATTTTTGGGGAAGGAGGGGCAGGTGCACAAACATACAAGATAGAAACATACATATTCTTCAAGCAGTGGCCCTGGAGAGAGGGAAGGGGGTGCGGAGAGGGAGGGAGAGACCCAGGAAAGAGATACTTTTAAAGTGAGTTACTGGGGCCAAGGGTGTATCAGAGAATGATGGCTTTATACACAGGGCTGCTGCAAGGCAGAAAGGTTCATTTGCTTCTCTCTTGATCCCTCCTTGTGATATTTACATAGGAAAAGGCAATTATGCTGTTAGGCACAGGAAAAAAATCGACAGAAATCTTCTCCCTCTCAGGAAATCTCCAAGCAGGTCCAGGCCCAGGGGACCATCACCAGCTGCTGGTGAAGAGGACACCGAAGGAGGTAACGACAGGAGAAAAGGACTTGCATTGCAAAGGAGCTTGGCCTGAACCCAACACAATGTGTGTGCCTCAGGGGCATCTCCAACAGCATCAAAAGCCCAGACGTTGGGGACCCTCGCGAGTACTATCAAAAATAGTGTCTATTTACAGTGGGGGTGGGGGGTCGGGGAGGATGGGCAGGGCTGCCCTGAGCATTTGTTTAAAAACAGAGTTAGGGGAAGGGGGAGAGCAATCAGCAGGGGCTGGGTAACCCCCATCCCTTAATCCTTGGCGAGCCAGACCCTCGGGGGGTCCAGGGCTTGCTTGCTCCCATCTGCATTGACAGCGGGGCTCCGGGGCGGGGGGGGGGGGGGGTGAAAATACCTTTAGGAAACAACACTGATTAGAGGAGGCCCCAGAACCCAGGAAGGAAGGCCGCTCCAAGTCACCAAGGGCCCTCCCAGCCGGCTCTTTCCCGCTGCGTCGTCGGGGCGAGAGCAGAGGCCCACGGCGGGCCGGGCCGCGGCGCAAGTCTGGGCCAGGGCCCGGGGAGGCGGGCCCCGGGTTTCTGGGCACGCCGGGACTGCATAGACGCGCCGTCCGTCCTGGACCCCCCGCCGGCCGCGGCGCTCACACGATCCGCTTCCTGTCCCCCCGGCAGAGGATCTTCTTGAAGGCCCGGCGGAAGTCGTGGTTGAAGATGGTGTAGATGACCGGGTTCAGCGAGCTGTTGCAGTAGCCGAACCAGAAGAAGAACTTGAAGAGCGTGCGCGGCACGGAGCAGCCCACGGCCGTGAGCGTGTACGTGAAGAAGAAGGGGAACCAGCACACCACGAACACGCCGATGACCACGGCCAGCACGAAGGTGAAGCGCTTCTCGCGGTTCTGCCGCCCGCGCCAGCGCGACGCCTTGGCCGCCCCGCCGCGCTCCGCCCCGGGCCCCGCCGCCGCCGCCGCCGCCGCCGCCGCCGCCGCCGCCGCCCCGGCCCGCGCCCCCGGCCCCGCCGCCCCCGGCCCCGCGCCCCGGCCCGCGCCGCGGCGGGCCGGCCCCGGGCTTCACCTGGCTCGCGCGCGCCTTGCCCTCGGCCCGGGGGCCGCGCTCCGACCCGCGGGGCCCCGGGGGCCGCTCGGCGTGCTCGGACGACGAGCTCTCCTCCAGGTCCAGCGCGTCGGCGTCGCGGGGCCCGGCGGGCGCGGGCTCCCCGGGGGCGCCGTTGAGCTGCGGGCGCGGCGGCTCGGCCTCGGCCTCGGCGCCCGCGGGGCCCGCGGGGCCCGCGGCGCGGCGCTCGGGGCCCAGGCCGTTGGGCCTGCGCTCGGCGCCCCCCGGCGGCTGGGCGGCCGCGTCCGGGCCCCGGCGGCTGGGCGGCACGCGGGTGCGGCGCTTGGCGATCTGGTAGATGCGCACGTAGACCAGGATCATGATGAGGCAGGGCGCGAAGAAGGAGCCGATGCACGACGAGATCACGTACCACTTCTGGTCGTTGATCTCGCAGCGCGGCTCGGCCGGCTGCGCGCCGCCCCCGCCGCCGCCGCCGCCGCCGCCCTTCTTCTCGATGGAGATGAGCGGCGGGAAGGAGATGACGGCCGAGATGACCCACACGGTGACGATGATGGCCTTGATGCGGCGCGGCGTGCGCTTCAGGTTGTACTCGATGGCCTGCGTGATGGACCAGTAGCGGTCCAGGCTGATGGCGCACAGGTGCACGATGGACGAGGTGCAGAAGAGCACGTCGAGCGCCAGGTAGATCTCACACCACGCCTTGCCGAAATACCAGTAGCCCATGACCTCGTTGGCCAGAGAGAACGGGATGACGAGCGTGGCCACCAGGATGTCGGCCGAGGCCAGAGACACCAGGAAGAGGTTCTGGGGCGCCTTGAGCGCGCGGCTCGTGAACACGGCGATGATGACCAGCACGTTGCCGAACACCGTGAGCAGCATAAGCAGGCCGGCCAGGCACACCAGGGTCAGCGTCACCTGCAGGGAGTACGGGGTGGCCCGCGCGCCGCCCCCCGGCGCCTCGGTCCCGTTCCAGCTCGCGTTGCCCGCGTCCGGCTGCAGGGAGCCCATGGGCGCGAAGCTGCCCTCGGCCAGCGGCTGCTCCTGGCGGAACATGAACGCGGGCGCCCGCTCGCCTGGGCCTGCCGCCAGCTGCCTTCCGGCCCGGCGCCCGTGGGTCCTCCTCTTCCTCCCGCGCCCCGCTCGCTCGCCCTGCCGCGCCTCACATGGGGAGGGGGCCGGGGGGCCGCTAGCGGCGCAGGGGCCCGGCTCCCGCGAGCCGCACGCGGCCTGCGCTGGCGGCGCGCGCGGGGGGCGCCCTCTCCTTCCCAGCTCAGCACAAGTTTTATTTCTGAGCGGCGGGCGGGCGAGCGGAGGTCGAGTCGCCGGGGAGAGGGAGATTTATCCTTCAGGAAGGGAGAGCAGAAGTCATCGGTGGCCTGCTGACCTGGAGGGACGACAGAACGTCCGCGCCCTAGCTAGATCTTGACGCCCGAGCCCGAGCCCGAGCGAACGCGAGCCGGCTTACCGTGCGCGGGGCCGCCCCCCCGCGGGGGCAGCGAGGGCGCCGGCGCGGGCCTGGGGTCCCAGGGCTGTCTTCTCACGTGCCCGAAGCGGCTACCGCCTCTCTCGCTGTCCCCCGAGGCGCGGCGGTGCGGGCCGGGCCGGGCGGGGGCCAGGGCGCGGACCGGCCGCCTCCCCCCGAGCGCCGCCCGACTTCCAAAGTTGCGTGCCCCGCTGGGGCTGGGGCTGGGGCTGGGGCTGGGGCTGGGGCTCGGCGCGCGGAGCTCGGGGGCGGCGGCGGCGGCGCGGGGAGCGGTGTGCGGGCCGCATGAAGACGCCCGGTCCTCCGGTGGGGCTGGCCCCGCGAGCCGCTGGCAGGGCGCTGAGTGCCGCGGGACAGGCCGGGCCCGCGGGCAGCGCGAGGTGGGCAGGAACGCGGGGCGAGGGGGAGAGGCGCTGGGGGTGGCCGGGCGGCGCGCCGGCCGCTGGGCGTCCGCGCCGGAGCCGGGGCCGGGGCCGGAGCCGGAGCCGGAGCCGGGGCCGCTGCTGCTCCGCCGCGCTCGCGGTGGACTGGTTTTATAGCCCCAGGATCAAGCTGGCGTTGCCGAGCAGCCGGCGTCAGCCCCCACGTGGGAAGCCGACCCTCCCCCGCCCCTCGCGCCTCCCCTCCGCGGGGCTAGCGCCCGCGCCCGCGCCCCGCGTGGGACCTTGGGGAGCGCTGCGCCCCCGGCCGGACGGGCTCTCCGGAGAGGCGGGCGGGTGCCGGGAGGGTGCCGGGAGCCGGGGCCTTGAGGAGCGGCCCCGGGCGTGGGAGCGGCCCCTGCCGGGAACGGCCGGGCAGCTCGGGCCGGCCCCGCGGAGAGCGGCGGGCACCGCGGAGTGCCCCCATCCATCCAGCCGGGTCCCGGAGGGCAGAGAGCGGGGGGCCCTCGCCCGAATCGGGAGCAGCAGCCGCCGGTACCAGGAGCGTCCGAAGCAGCGTGGTCGTGGGCCAGGCTGCCTCGCCCGCAAGGGCTCCAGGCGGCGAGGCGAGCGGGGTCCTGGTGAGAAAGGCGGGGGGGGGGGGGGGGTTCGGGGCAGCGCCCGGGGCAGCGAGCGGGACCCGCCCGAGTTCTGAGCTCGGCTTTGCGGAGCGGAGGCCTCGTGCGGGCCGGGCCGCAGGGTAGTGTGCGGGACGCCGGGCGCCGAGGGGGCCCGGACCGCGCCCCCGAAGCCGCGGTGAGGAGGGGTCCTGGCGGCGGAGGCCACGCCGCGAGAGCGAGGGCGCACTGACACCTGCCGGCAGCTCGTCGTCACCGCTGCCTCGCCCGAGCGAGCTTCCGCCTCCGCGGTCCTTCGCCTCCGGCGCCTTCTCCTATTTCAGGGCGACTTCGGGCCCGGGCTCAGGAGGGGAGAACCCAGATTTTAAGTTGCACTTTGTCACGTTGCAGAGATCTTCCGAAAGCATCTACTTTGTGTGTCGAGAGTGGGCGTTCGCCCGATAAAGTCACGCCGGGACGGGCTCCGCAGGCATCCGAGCCCCGGACTGGCATCCCATCCTGGACAAGGCGCGCCCGGCCCCCTGCCCGCAGATCCCCGAGCCCGGCGCCTGCCCTGAGGATTGCCCCGCTCCCGCCTGCCACCAACCGACCATTTTGTCGTCGTAGAGGCAGGAAGGCTGGACTCCACCCCCTCTCCCCCCCCCCGCCCCCGTTTCACATGCATACACCCCCATCTTCCAGTTAGGGAGGGGGGTGCTGGCCAAAAGAGGAGAGACTGTTTCCCACGTTCTTTCTGACAGGAATGGCATGGAGCGAGGTGAAGAGCTAGTTTTGGGAAGCCCGGGTGGCTCAGCGGTTGAGCGCCTGCCTTTGGCCCAGGGCGTGATCCTGGAGTCCCGGGATCGAGTCCCACGTCGGGCTCCCGGTGCATGGAGGCTGCTTCTCCCTCTGCCTGTGTCTCTGCCTCTCTCTCTCTCTCTCTCTCTCTCTCTCTCTCTCTCGAAAGAAGAGCTGGGTTTTCTCGGGATGCTAGATGTCCTACAACAGATCTTAACGATTGCTAGAGTAGCAGCTTGTATTGTGCTATCTGCACTTTTCCAATAAGCAGGCAGTTGACGGGTAAGCCCAGGAGGGTAGGAACTATTAATTAACAGGAGAGATTAACAGATTTAAGGACGTGATAAACCAAAATACCTAGAGATCACCTAAGCTGGAAGTTCCAGATTCAGCAGATCTCCTCTCTGCCTGGGAGGGTGCAGGCTCGGGTCTGGCTAGGGGCTCAGGACAAATTTTGTGGAGCCAAAAAGCCCTTTCCTGGAGGATCTCGAGAAAGCTGGGAAGACAGAATTTCCTCCCTCTGTTGAGTCCATCACTTCCCATCTTCTACTCAAATCTCGGCTCTGAGTCTCACGGCAGGGAGTGGGCACATTGCATGAGGCTCCGCTGACAAGGTGATTACACTCATTTTGCACAGCAACCAGGAGCCTCCAACTCCAAGCATGAATGATGAGAGAGACATAAATCCAAGCCCGATACAGTGTGGGGCTCGAGGTGTTGTTCACAGAACTTAGACAGTGAGTCCTGGACCGCCGTGGCTGCCCATCTCCATGTCCAAGGCAAATACGCTGCTGTCCTCCACATTTCATTTCCGAAGCAAGAAGGAAAATGAAAACTCAGGCCACAGTACTTTCCTTTCTTGGATCTCTGCTGCTAGCCTGTGTATGACACCTCTTGTCACATTTTCTAAATGCTTCCCAAACAGACAGTCAGTTCCTTGATTCCTGGGTTTGGAGTCTTTTCTTTTTTAAAAAAGATTTTATTTATTTATTCATGAGAGACACACTGAGAAAGAGAGAGAGAGAGGGGCAGAGACACAGGCAGAGGGAGAAGCAGGCTCCATGCAGGGAGCCCAACATGGGACTCGACCCCAGGTCTCCAGGATCAGGCCCTGGGCTGAAGACAGCGCTAAACCCCTGAGCCCCCAGGACTGCCCTGGAGTCTTTTCTACTAGAATGAAAACAGGTCTTTCAAGGCACTAACGTCCTTGGCAATTACTGACTTCTGTGAAACACCTGATACGATCATATCCAGGGCTGTATGCAAAGCCCTTCACATGCAGAGTTCTTCCTTTCCTACATGCACCTTATCACTGGAGGCTCTGCTCCCTTAATTTGACACACAGGGTCAGTCTCTCTGAGCTTGCAAAGCTAAGTAGGCACCATTACTTTTTGCCAGAAGATTTAGTGCTGTGCTAGCTGAGTGAGACAGCACTGAGCAGAGAGACATCCGCAAAGACAATACTTCTTAACCAGGCCTGTAGATCAGCATTGCCCTGGGGAAGGTAAAATACACTTATTAAAGTTCCGCCAGCACAATTAGGATATCAGGTCTGTGGTGGGATGCAGCATGTCTATTTTAATGAATTTGCTTGGCAGGTGCTAACAACACACTCAAGACTCACAGGCCTAAGCAGTACATCTCACTGAGGGGGCAGGAGTGAGGACCAACTATCTTGGTGGAGGCAGGGAGAGAGTGGCCAGACCACCTGAGGACTTTTATCAACCCAGTGTGAGCCACAAAGAATGTGCTCCTAGGGCACCTGGGTGGCTCAGTCGTTTTAGTGTCTGCCTTCAGCCCAGGTCATAATCCCAGGGTCCTGGGATCGAGTTCCACATAGGACTTCCTGCTCTTGGAGGACCCTGCTTCTCCCTCTCCCTCTGCCTGCCATTCCCCCTACTGTGTGCTCTCTCTCTGTCAAATAAATAAATAAATAAAATCTTTAAAAAAAAAGTGAAGAATGCTTTAAGAATTAAAACATTAACACAGATGAAGAATCACTGTGTTAGTGGTCCAATGGGATGGCCAGGAGGGTGTCACAGCCCTCAGGGATCTGAGGCAAAACAGTAGAGAGCCACTGCATCTGGAGGTTGACTTTCACGGCTCAAGGAGTCACTTCTGGGCATACAAATAGGGGTCTATCATTATCGCTGCTATTAATAAAAATAAACACTATTTATTAGCACTAAACCCATACCAGACACAATGCTGAGCAGTTTATGTACTACATATATTTTATATAATTCCAAAAAACAGCCCTAGAATGTAGATATTACCTGCCTTTATAGACAGGGAAAACAAGGCTCAGAGAGAGAATAAGTAGACTGCTCAGCTAATAAGTAGGGTCAAATCAGGACCTGGATTTTCCTGGTTTTAAGCCCAATGAGCTTTCTACCTGCCTTTCATTGGGTGTCTGTCCTCTACCACACTGACAAAAGGAACCCTGCAAGAGATTCATTAGAAATAAGAAATAAACAAGCTGTCAGATCCCCCCTGTATCCCTTTCCTCCTGGTCCATTGGTGGCTGCTAGAGCAGGACAGTATAGGGCCACATGTTTTCCTTTGTTCCACATCCAATGCCACTACATTGGAGGAGGATCAGGTCTGCTCTATACGAGACTGAACACTTCCCCATGGCCAGCCTATCGAGGGCCAAACCACACTAGCTGATTATGCAACCGTGAAGCTGCTGTCCTCTCCTTGGCTGAAGTCACCACTCCCTCTCATGGGTGCCCATACGTATTTCTTTCATGGCTTGGGTAAGTTTTTATTGCACTAGCTTAGTTGTTCACTTATATGATAGTAGAATAAGGGGAAAGGACTGTTCTATTCATCTTTGTATTCCTAGAACCTACGTAAAACAGGCTTTCTAAAAATCAAATTTCTGGAACCTACCACTTGGAGACTCAACAGGACTATGGTAGGACTTGTATTTTTAACAAATACCTGAGTAATCAAATAAATACCAAAATGTAAGACACACTGGCATTGATACCTGATAAATGCATGTGTGATGAATGAATGACTGAATTAGTGAGTGAATGTATACTACTTTCGATTAAAGTATCCAAGAGGTAAGAGGCCCAGAACAAGGTGCCTAAGATAGCTAGCATTTCGTTCCCAAATCAGGATTTAGTTGAGGTATCTTAACTAGCTCAGGAATATAAGTATAGGACACTCTCATATTCTATCTATCTATATATCCATCCATCTATCTATCTATCTAATCTATCATCTCTTATTATCCCTCTATAGATTTTTTCCTAAAAAAAAAAAAAAGTAGTGAGAGATGTTCTATTTCTAGCCATCAGCTAGGCAATTTACCAATAAATGAAAGCTGCTTGAGCTAAATAATCTGTTTGTCCTGGAATTACACCTGTAATTAAAGTGGGAACACCAAAATGTACCCTGACTTCATCTAAAGGGAGAGTGGGAACTGGATGGGGGTGTTATATTAATAATAGTAAGCTATTAAGCTTATTTTTTCTTTTCCTTCCTTCTTCCTTCCTTCCTTCCTTCCTTCCGTCCGTCCTTCCTTCCTTCCTTCCTTCCTTCCTCACTCCCTCCCCTTCTCTCTCTCTCTCTCTCTCTCTCTTTCTTTTCAAAGCCTTGATCAAGAGAAAAATTACATGGCTCATTAGCTTGGGCTCCTAGGCTGTGATCTAACCCTCACAAATAGAAGTTTGGACACACAAACATAGGCCACACACCCACCCACACAGGCTGTCCTTAAACATAGTCTCGTCCATCTGAACGCCGTGTTCCCTCCGCTGCCCCTGCCGTGGGCACAGCTGGAGCCAAATGCTGCAGCGAAGCACAGACATCCATCAAGCCACTGTATTGTTGACACGGGGTGGGAGGGGCGGGGGGAGGAAAAAAACTCTATTGCTCCCTCTGAGCCATTATTTAATTCCTCCACTTGCTTGTACCTGCTCTGGAGCCCTGTGGAATCACACTGATTGAAGGTGAGCGTTGTTGTAAGGTGCTGCCCTATCACCCGCCTTCCACGTGTCTCCTAATTGCCAGATCCACCCTGCTAGACTCCCAGAAACAAGTGAAAAGTCCTGCCACTGCCTCCATCTCCTTTTCGAGAGTACTAGCTCATCTCACCATCGTCCCTGGAGGATGAAGCCGGGTGTTTTCTGCTCTTGCCAGGGCCCTGGCTGAGACCAAGAAGAGAGCACTGTGCCAGGATCCAAGGCTGGGTTCCTCCAGGCTCCTTGCTCCTGCCCACCCCTGAGAGATATGTTTGCGTTTCTACTACACTGTGCCTGCGGAGGGCGGTGTGCATGCAGGAACCTTATCGTCACCTCCTGCAGCCCTCCAGATGGGTCCCCACTGCACCCAGGTGATTATCTTGCCTGCTGTGTCCAGAAGCGTAAGGAAAAGCAAACCTTGAATCAGTTATGTCAAGTGATGGCTGTTCATTCTCAGGTATAATAGGTGAGCTAGAGCCACTGTTCCTGGGTATAAAGGAGATAGTTGTCACCAATGTTAATAACTCTTAAACTAACATTCATTAATCTAGGTAGGTCAGGGGAAGTCACCCTTCACATATACTCAAAGAACCATGGTGACACAGTGCCTGAAACATAACACACACGCTCTATTTAAGAGGTGGTCTGGCTACCAGTGCTCCCTAGAAATGATTTCACAAACTCCAAAAGAAATCCATCTTTCTAGCTAGAAAGAAAAGGGGTTCCTGACAGCGAACAAATGATGGCAAGCAGGGGAATCCAGAGAGAAGGGAGAAGGGATCCTCTAAGTCCGTGTATGGCTGACATAAAACCCAGGCTCACCTGTGAGCTGTGTGTGCACGTAACCAACAGGATGCAGCATAGCAAAGGCTTCTAACACTTCATTTTAGCAACAGTGGCCATCAAAGGAAAGACAAAACCTGTGATCTGAAACCAGCCCTAACATAGCTGTGTATTTGCTCAGTCTTATACTATGTATAAAATAATTTCAGACTTGCTTCTTCATCTATACTACTACAAAAAAAAAAAGAAAGAAAAAATCAAGCTCCTAAAAAGAGTTCAGAGACTATACAGTATGCCAAAGAAGCCAGACACAAAAGTCACATATTGTATGATTGCATTTACATGCAAAAATACCCAGAATTGGCAAATCCATAGAGGCAGATAGCAGATTTGTGGATACCAGGGCTGCGAGAAGGCAAAATAGGAGCAACCACATCTTGGGTATGAGGTTTTCTGTGGAGGTGATAAAAATGCTTTGGAACTAAATAGAGGTGGTAGTTGCACATTATAAAATAGACACTTTAAAATGGCTCATTTAAAGAAAAGAAAAGAAAAGAAAATGGCTAATTTTTTGTTACCTGAATTTCATCTAAACATTTCTTTTTAAGATTTTATTTATTTGAGGAAGAGCAGGGGGAGCTGCAGAGGCAGAGGAGGAGGGAGAAGCAGACTCCCCGCGGAGCAGGGAGCCCTAAGCAGAGCTCTATGCCAGGACCCTGGGACCTGAGCCAAAGGCAGATGCTTAATAGACTGAGCCACTCAGGAGACCCTCACCTAAAAAAAATTTTTTAGAGTTCAGAAATTGCAAGGTTCTCCCCTACCTTGCACCCAAGGCTGAGGGAATACAATTCCCTTGAGACCATCAAACACAATTTTATATGTTTGTTTCTTTCCTTCCAGTTCTTTTTCTTAGTTTCCCCTTCCTATTCAACTTACGTTGTAAATATGCAAAATATGCTTCCAAAAGTCAAAACTATACAAAAAAGTTAAGAAAGTGTCAGCCATCGTTACCCCTTCCACACTCTTGCACCACCTCCACCATTTACACCAGTCATTGTCTTCCTTCAGTAAAAATAAGTAAACACATATATATTTTTATTCCCTCTTTCTTATGCAAAAGGTAGTCTATGTTCTTTATGCTTTAATTTTTTAACTGAACAACATATCTCCTGTAAATCACTCCCTATCAGTTCATAAGGACCGTATTTTGTTTACCTTTTTTAAAAAAAATTTTTTTATTTATTTATGATAGTCACAGAGAGAGAAAGAGAGAGAGGCAGAGACATAGGCAGAGGGAGAAGCAGGCTCCATGCACCGGGAGCCCGACGTGGGACTCGATCCCGGGTCTCCAGGATCGCGCCCTGGGCCAAAGGCAGGCGCCAAACCGCTGCGCCACCCAGGGATCCCTGTTTACCTTTTTTTTATAGCTGGATAGCATTCCATGTTATATTACATATTATGGCTTATTCAACCAATTTCCAATGCTTGGACATTTAGGTAGTTCCGATGCTTGCCATTGTAAATAATGCTGTAATAAATAACTTCGTGCGTATGTGCTTTCATTTTTTTGGAAACATAGCTTGAGCCTGAATTCCTAGAAGTGGGCCTGCTGTGTAAAAGGGCAAATGTGTTTGGAGGTTTGTTAGTTATCCCTGTGTTTCCCTCCACAGGGCTTGAACCGTTCTGCATTCTTGCCAGTCACGTGTGAGAGAGCCCATTTCCCCAAAGTCTTACAAGTGGAGCATATTGTCAAACTTCCAAATGTTGCAAACCAGATGGGTGAAAAATAGTATCTCACTGTAGCCTTAATTTGCATTTCTCTTAGGAGTACAGCTTAACATCCTTTCTGTATTTACATAAGTCAATTTTACAAATTTCTGTCAATTGTTTTTATGTTTAGCTTATTTCTCTATTATTCTATTTAGCTATTTTGGTCATAGTTAGATCTTTCTCACCTATGTTTTCTTCCAGTTACTTGTATAGCTTTAATTTTTACACTCAGATCTCTGATCCATTTGGAGTTCATTCTTGTTTATGGTAGAAGTGCTGGATCTAATTTTAGCCTGTTTGAAACAGCTGCCCACTTGTCCCAACACCATTTATTTAGAAGGCCATATTCCCACCCCACCCCCCCAATGATCTGAGACACACTCTTTACCATATACTAGATATTTATATGTGGGGCAATTTCTGAATTTTCTATACCAATCCACTGGTCTGTCTATAATACACCAGTATCACATGTTAAATTTCAGTATCTTTCGGGGCACCTGGGTGGCTTAGTTGGTTAAGGGTCCGCCCTCAGCTCAGGTCATGATCCTGAGGTCCTGGGATCCAGCCCTGTGTCAGGCTCCCTGTTCAGTGGGGAGTCTGCCTCTCCCTCCCCCGCTACCCTCCCCCACACTTGTGCTCCCTCTCTTGCTCACTCTCTCAAGTAAATAAAATCTTAATCACAATCATAATAAAATAATAAAAGCTTTTAAAATTTTTCAGTATATTTTGTTATCTGTCTGATAAAGCTAGTCCCCTCTCACCCTCTTCCTTTTCAGTGCTCTCCTTGGTATTCTTGAATGTTCATTTTTTCATAAAAATGTTAACATCAACTTGTTTCGCTCCATACAAACTCATAGGTGTTTTTTTTTTCACTAAATTTTTAAAAATTCTTTATTTTAATTCATTTTAGGGGACGCCTAGGTGGCTTAGCAGTTGAGTCTCTGCCTTTGGCTCAAGGTGTGATCCTGGAGTCCCGGGATCAAGTAGTCCCACGTCAGGCTCCCAGAATGGAGCCTGCTTCTCCCTCTGCCTGTGTGTCTCTGCCTCTCTCTCTGTGTGTCTCTCATGAATAAATAATCTTTAAACAATTTTTAAATAAATAAAATTCATTTTAGTTAACATATTGTA
Source organism: Nyctereutes procyonoides (assembly GCF_905146905.1). Lineage (NCBI taxonomy): Eukaryota > Metazoa > Chordata > Mammalia > Carnivora > Canidae > Nyctereutes > Nyctereutes procyonoides. The sequence goes on along the minus strand of NW_026575133.1, from coordinate 14,803,693 downwards.
TTATTAGTTTCATGGGTGGAATTTAGTGACTCATCAGTTGCATATAAATACCCAGTGCTCATTACATCAAGTGCCCTCCTTAATGTCTATCACTCAATTATTCCTTCTACCCACCCACCACCCCTCCAGCAACCCTCAGTTTGTTTCCTAGAGTTCAGCATCTCTTATGGTTTGCCTTTTTCTCTATTTTCATCTTTTTTTTATTTTTCCTTCCCTTCCCCTATGTTCATCTGTTTTGTTTCTTAAATTCCACATATGAGCGAAATCATAAGGTATTTGTCTTTCTCTGACTGGCTTACTTCGCTTAGCATATACCCTCCAGTTTCATCCACACCGTCACAAAAGGTAAGATTTCATTCTTTTTGATGGCTAATATCCCCTTGTATGTATATACCACATCTTCTTTATCCACTCATCAGATGATGGACATCTGGGCTCTTTCCATAGTTGGGCTATTGCATACATTGCTGCTAGTAACTTAGAGTCAACCTCTGGATGTTGCTAAGGTGTTCTATTTGAGGACAAGAAATGTCTTTCGAATTGTTCAAGTCTTCTGTGTTTTTAGGAGTGCTTTATAGTGTATGTATTTATATCTACATCTATGCTTTTGAACATTTCTTGCTTATTAAGTATTTGGTTTTTCTTCTTGGTAGTGTAAATGGGATTTTCTCATCCATTGTATCTACTGAGTATTTTTCATGTATATCATGAATTCTCAATGAGAGCATCATTGCCCCTGAAAAGACCAAAATTGCTCTAGGGGATGAAAAAAATGGTATTACAATGGTTTGTGGATCTCCAAAGGGTCACGGTAATCAGCATACAGTATATTGTGTTAAAGTTTGGTCTTAATTTTATTGTATCTCTTCTTGTAAATTCTGTATTATATTTATTGTGTTTCTTCTCTACTTTGTCTTTTCTTGCTTTAATTTTTTTTTTTTTACTTAAGAAGGCTTGCCTTTTTCTTGTAGCGGTTATCTTTGTATTAATTTTACTTTGTATTGATATAAATAATTTTAAAATGCCTTAAGTTTTTTTCTCACTAACCTTTCATTATATGTATGTTGCTCTTAAGTGGTATCTCTTTTTTTTAAGATTTTATTTATTTATTCATGAGAGACATACAGAGAGAGAGGCAGAGACACAGGCAGAGGGAGAAGCAGGCTCCATGCAAGGGGTCTGATGTAGGACTCTATCCTGGGACCCAGGATCACGCTCAACCACTGGGACACCCCATGTGTCCCTTAAGTGGTAACTTTCAACTATCATCTACACAACAATTAACTGTCTTTTCCTCTCTCTCCCTTCTCGACAATTTTATCAAGATATAATTCACATACCATTCATCCACCTAAAGTACACAATTCAATGATTTATAGTATATTCACAGAGTTGCACAAATAACCCAACAATCAATTTTAGGAAATTTCCATCACTCCAAAAAGGAATCTTATACCAATTAGCAATCACTTTCCATTTCCCCTACATCTCCCTGGCCCAGACCACCATTAATCTACTTTTGTCTCTATAGTTTTCCCTCTACTGGACTTTTCTTGTAGATTGGAATCATATAATTTGTGGCATTTTTTGACTGGCTTATTTCATTTGGCATATTTTCAGTGTTTGTGTTGTAATATGATCAGTATTCCTTCCTTTTTATTGTCAAATACCTATTACACTTTGTGGATACCTCACATTCTATTTACTCATTAATTGATGATCGGTTGATTATTTCCATTTTTAGCTATTAATAATAATGCTGTATGAGTATTAATGTACAAGTTTTTGTGTAGACAAATGTTTTCATTTCCCTTGAGTATATATCTAGGAGTTGGGCCATCTAGTAGGTCTATGTTTAACATTTTTGGAACTTCCAGACTCTTTTCCAAAGCATTTGCACCATTTTGCATTCCCACCAGCAATTTGAGCATTCCAGTGTCATAACTTCCTCACTAATGTGTGCTATTAGCTGTTTTTTTTTTTATTATAGCCAACTCAGTGCATGTGAAGTGGTATTTCATTGTGGTGTTGATTTGTATCCCAACCCCCTTTTCTGGATTGCTAGGACATTTAAAGGTTGCATATTCTTCTTTACTCTCACTCCATCCTGGTTTTCATCCCAATCCTACAATTAAATATCCAAAAACCTCAGTTGGTATTTGTTTTTTCAGTCACCTTTTGACTGAATAGTACTCACCATCTAGGAGATGGTTCAGAAAGGGCACATGTTTATGGTATCCCCCCAAGATCTTGTATATTTAAAACTGCTGGTAGTCTCGATACTTGAAGAACAGCTTGCATGGATTATAATAATCTTGGCTCACACTAAATTTCTTGAAAATGATGTTCCCATAGCCTCTATGAGGACCTATCAACTCTTTACTTGTATACTGTATTTTGGCATTTGCTGTCAAATTTCCTCTTGTTGGGGTACATTTATCTGTGCTTAAGCCTCCCATCCCCTGCTCTCCACACTCATAGGCTTGCAGCAACAGCTAGCAGTGAGAATTCCTTTAGAATTTGTTTTCTGTCTTCTAGTCATGCTGAAGAGTGGGTCATGTGTGGTTTCATTTGGTCTTGCTAATTTTATGAAAAATGGGGGATGGATATAGAGTCCATAGGGGTGGTGGGGAAATTCAAAATCGGGTAGCTGCCTCATTCTCCCCACCTGGAAGTTTTTTTTTTAAATTTTAAAAAGATTTTATTTATTTATTCATGAGAGACACAGAGAGAGAGAGAGAGAGAGGCAGAGACACAGGCAGGGGGAGAAGTAGGCTCCATGCAGGGAGCCCGACATGGGACTCGATCCAGAGCCCCCGGGATCATGCCCTGGGTTGAAGGTGGTGCTAAACCGCTGAGCCACCCGGCTGCCCCCCACCTGGAAGTTCTTAACCAGGCTGAAATAAAGTCAAGGTGAGTTCAGACTAAAATACAAAAGCAAATCAGACTCCATCAAATGCTGTGTAGTAACATACATGACCTGAGCTATACATTCAGCTGTATTTAAAAACTTTTAAAAGTTTTGGCTGCAAATGGGCCTGGTTTTTGCAATATTTTCTGTATAGTATAAAGCATACTATACTTTATTATAGTAGAAAGGCTTTCTGAGAAACAAAGACTGTGAGCTGTATCCACCATCCCAGCTGATTCTGTATCCAGATAAAGGTGAAAGTGGTGATATGAGTATTCAAATCTCTGATTTTTATTTTTTTTTATTTATTTATGATAGTCACACACACAGAGAGACAGAGAGAGGCAGAGAGAGGCAGAGACATAGGCAGAGGGAGAAGCAGGCTCCATGCACCGGGAGCCCGATGTGGGATTCGATCCCGGGTCTCCAGGATCGCGCCCTGGGCCAAAGGCAGGCGCCAAACTGCTGCGCCACCCAGGGATCCCCCAAATCTCTGATTTTTAGATGAAGAAATGAAGGTGGACAGAGGCAGAGCAACAGAGAATGTCACTGATTGAGGTGATTGTATTTTATTTCAATGATTTTCACATAACATGCCTACATGAGGTTATATGCAACAATAGTCATATGTATCTTTTAACATGCACACATACGTACATGTGTACACACACACACACACACACACACACACACACACACACACACAATGGCTGACACGCGAGCTACCTAAATGTGATTCCTCATAAGCGCCCCTCTTTTTTTTTAATTTCTAAATCTAAGCTGGAAATTTACTTTAAGACTCTTGGCACTTTTGAAACAGACAGACCTGTCTGAATCAGCTTCCTCTCTGCTTTCTTACTCTGCCCACACAGATGTCACTTAACCTCTGAACCTCAGTTTCAACGTCTATAAACTGGGAATGCTAGAACTTATTTCCTGTAGTAGGAATTAGATGAGATGAGGCACATTAAGTGCTTAATACAGTGCCTACCATATAGTAATGGCTAAGTAATGATAGTATCATTACTAAAATTGCTATTTCCTACTCTCTTCTACATAAGTGGTGACCAGGAGGTAAACAGGATGGGAAGTAAAGGCTACCAGTAGAAAGAGACCTCCCCTCAAAAAGATGTTTTGCAAAAGATAGAAAATATAGATGTTTTGCAAAAGATTGGCAATGATGCTGTTTTCTAAAAGTCTAGAAGAGTCCGAGAAAGAGTCTTCACATATCCTCGCATGGATCTTAGAGCAGAGAGTCCATTAGGCTAGGGAGCACTATTCATGAGCACAGGAGAACCAGATTAGAATGTCTAGGCAGCTATGCATAGAGACCGGGCTGGAAAGTAGGTTTTCTAATAAATCTGAGATAAGATTAACCTAGGTAATTCCAAGATCTGAAGGAAAACAGTGGAAGCAATACAAGATTTGCCAAACCAACTCAGATAAACTAATGTCTTTTCCACCAACACCTTAAAACCCCTCTAGTTGATGATGAGACTTTACTACGTTTTGTTCTATTTTTAAAATATTTTTTTTAAAATCACCAAAATATTTTTTTCTCAATATGAGAATGTAATGGGTCAGAAGACTGTTATTTGCAAAGAAAAGGTGCAAATGTTTTAAAATAGGAAGATCATACTAGAGAAATGCAGAAATGCCATTTCAAGATTAAATTTTGGTGAAGTCAATTAATAAGTTTTGAACAGACATTATCCAAACAAAGCAAACTTTAAAACGTGCCACTTTTTTTGACAATATTGATTGCAAAATAAAATGATTTTTTTAATGTGTTAAAGAGGGACTAACCATGCTCACTACTAAAATAGTAGTATTCAAAATGCAGCATCTGGGAATGTTAGCTTGCTATCAAATGTAACTCTGAGAGTTGCACAATAACTACATGCTAGGGCTTATAGTTCACCTGTACAGCCAGGAGTAAAATCATGCAAAATCATAAAGAAATGATACTTTGAGGCTGCTTATTACCACTTGGGGCATTAGAGTACTGCCATAAGTTCTTAGAGAAGGCACAGGAGTCAATTTAACACCAAGAGAGAAAGAATTCTGAGAAAAATGGTATCTCAAAATTTGAGAGGCTAACTATAAACATACCAGAATGGCTAAAATGAAAAAAATAATACTAAGTGTTGGAAACAATGCAGAGCTATTGGAATTCTTCTATATTTACTGGTAGATAAGAAAACTAATTCAACCACTTTGGAAAATTGTCCAGCAGTATATATTAAAGCCGAACACACATATATTCTATAATAATTTCATTCTTAGGGATTTATTCAACAGAAATGCATATATCTGTTTATTAAAAGACGCATTTACAACTATTCATAGAAACTCAAAACTGGAAACAGTTCAAGTATCTATCAGTGGTAGAATGGTTAAGTAAATTGTGGTATATTCCCAGGATAAAATGCTATACAGCAATGCAAATCACCAAACTACAACTAGATGCAATACTATGAATCTCATTTGTAATTTGTGTATTCTCCATTCTCTTTGCATCCTCTACCTTTTTTTTTTTAGACTTTATTTTTTTTTAGAGTTTTAGGTTCGTGAAATTGAGCGGAAAATAGTGTTACCATATATATTCTCCTCCCTATACAGTCACACACACACAACCTTTCCAAACATAAGTATACTGTACTACAATGGTACATTTATCACAACTGATCAACTAACATTGACACATCATTATCACCAAAGTCCACAGTTTATACTAGGATTCACTTTGTTGTATATTCTACAGATACAAATATATAATAACAGGCATCCCCTATCATAGTACCATTAGGAATAGTTTAACCCTCCTAAAAAATCCCATGCTCCTTCTAATTATCCCCACCAAGTCTTTGGCAACCACGATCTTTTTACTGTCTCAATAGTTTTGCCTTTTCCAGAATGTGACACAGTTGGAATCACTTAGTATACAGATTGACTTTTTCACTTAAAAATATGCATTTAGGTTTCCTCCATGTCTTTCATGTCTTTTCATGCCTTGATAGCTTATTTATTTTTAGCACAGAGTATTTCATTATCTGGAAGTACCATGATTTACCCATTCACCTACTGGAGGACATCTTAGTTGCTTCCAAATTTTGGCAATTATGAATAAACTCTCACAAATATCTGAGTGCTAGTTTTTGTGTGGCCATGTTTTCAACTCATTTGGTAAATACCTAGGAGCACAATTGTGAGTTTATGTCTACTTTTGCAAGAAACTGCCAAACGGTCTTCCAAAGTGTGCGTACCATTTTGCATTTCTACTATTAATGACAGCTCCTATTGCTCCACATTCTCACATTTGTTATCAGGGTTTTGGATTCTAGTTATTCTAATAGGTGTGCAGTGGTATCTCACTGTTGTTTTATATTTACAATTCCGTAACAATGTATGATGTTTAGCATCTCTTCATATATTTATCTATCACCTGTTTATCTTAGGTGAGATATGCTTAGATCTCTTGACCATTTTTTAATTGGGTTGGCTTTTTTATGTTGAATTTTGAGAGTTCTTTGTAAAAATTTTTTTAAGTCCTTTATCAGATAAGTCTTTCTTCTATTCAGTGGCTTATCTTCTCATTCTTTTGCCAATGTATTTCACAGGGCAGAATTTTTAAATGAAACCCTCCTTATTTCATAGATCATGACTTCAGTATTATACCTAAAAGGTCAACACCAGATCCAAGGTCATCTAAACTATCTCCTGTATTATTGTCTATGTGTTTTTATAGTTTTGTATTTTACATTTAGGTATATGGTTCATTTTGAGTTAATTTTTTAGGAAGGTTTAAGGTCTGGAATTTTTTTTTTTTTGCATACGACTATCTAGTTGCTCCAACACAATTTGTTAAAAAGGATACCCTTTCTTCATTGCATTGTCTTTGCTCCTTTGTGAAAGATCAGTTGATTTGTGTGTCTGAGGTCTCTCTTCCGTTCCATTGACTTGTCTATTCTTTCACTAATACAGACTATCCTGATTACTGCAGCATTATTTAAGTCTCTAAATTAGGTAGTATTAATCCTCCACTTTGTCTCTTTCTCCTTCAATATTGTGTCAGGGATTCTGAGTCTTTTGCCTTTCCTTATAGATGTTAAAATGAGTTCATCAATATCCACAACATTTTCTGGAATTTTGATTGAGATTATGTTGAATCTATAGAGCAAGTTGAGGAAGAACTGACATCTTGACTGTTGATTGGTTTCTTATAATAGACTCTCTCTCCATTTTATTTAGTTATTGGTTTCTCTCACTAGAGATTTGTATTTTTCATCACATAGATCTCATACATATTTTGTTAGATTTATACCAAAGTATTTCATTATTTGGATGCTAATGTTAAATATTATTTTTAATTTCAAATTCCTATTGCTCATTGCTAGTATATAGAAAAGCAATTGACTTTTGTATATGAACCTTGAATCCTCCAATCTTAATATAATCATTATCTAGGAGTTTTTTGTCAATTCTTTTGGATTTTTTACATAGATGATCAATCATGTCATCTATAAAGATAGGTTTATTTCTTTCTTCCCAGTCTATATGACTTTTATTTCCTTATCTTCTGTTATTACATTAGCTATTAATCCTAGTATGTTTTAAAAAGAAGAAATGAGATATCCTAGCCTCTCAATAGAAAAGCTTCTACTTCCTATTTAGTATACTGTTAGCTGTAGGGTTTGCTTTTTGTAGATGTTCTTTATCAAGTTGAGGAAGTCACCCTCTATTCCTAGGTAGCTGAGATTTTGCATGAATGAATGGTTTTTTCTTTTTTTAAAAAAGATTTATTCATGAGAGACACAGAGACAGACAGACAGAGGCAGAGACACAGGCAGAGGGAGAAGCAGGCACCATGCAGGGAGCCCAACGTGGGACTCGATCCCAAGTCTCCAGGATCATGCCCTGGGCTGAAGGTGGCACTAAACTGCTGAGCCACCCCGGCTGCCAGGATGGGTTTTTTCAAATGCCTTTTCCACAACTTATATGATCATGTGATTCTTCTTTAATCTGTTCATATGATGGATTGTATTTATTTTAGAACAAATAGCCTTGCATATCTGGAATGAATCCTACTTGGTCATGTTGTATAGTTCTTCTTATACATTTTTGGATTCAAATTGCTAATATTTTGCTGGGGATTTTTGCAACAATGTTTATGAGATATATTGGTCTGCAGTTTTCTTGTGATACCTTTGTGTGGTTTTGGTATTAAGGGGATGATGGACTCATAGAATGATTTACAAAGTATTCCCTCTGCTCCTATCTTTTGGAACAGATTGTAGATAATTGGTATCAAATCTTCCTTAAATGTTTGGTAGAGTTCACCAGTGAAAAACATTTGTCCCTGGTGTTATTTTGGAAGGCTATTAATTAGTGATACAACTTTAATAGAATTAGGCCTGTTCAGATGATTTCTTCTGAGTTTTGGCAGATTGTGTCTTTCGAGGAATTGGTGTATTTCATCTAGGTTATCAAATGTGGGTATAGAGTTGTTCACAATATCCCTTTATTATCCTTTTAATATCCATGGACACTATGATGATTGCCTCTTTTTTATTTTTGCTGTTTGTAATTCGTGTCTTTTTTTTTGCTAGTTAGCCTGGCTAGAGTCTCTTCAATTCTACTGATCTTTTCAAACCAGCTTTTGGTTTTTAAATTTCTTTTGATTTCTTGTTTTTTATTTCACTGATTTATACTCTAATTTTTTAATTTTTCTTCTACCTATTTTGGATTTGGCCTGCTTTCCCCCTATTTCCCTAAGTTGAAAGCTAGATTGATTTTAGATCTTTTCTCTAATATATGCATTCAATACTATACACTTCTATACACTTCCCTCTAGGCTACTGCTTTTACTACATCACACAAATTTTGATTAGTTTATCTTCATTTTATTTTGCTATCTTAAAGTTTTTATTGAAAGTACTCTCAATATTTAGAAATATATTTAATGTGCAGTATTTTCAAATTTTCTAGCTATCTTTGTTAGTGATTTGTAGCTTAATTCTACTGTAGTCTGAGAACATATTTGCATGCTTTCTTTTAAATTTGTTTATGTATATTTTATGGCCCATAATGTGGTCTATTTTTATTGGTCCATGTGAGCTTGAGAAAAACGTGCATTCTGCTGTTGAATGAAGTAGTCTATAGATGTCAATTACGTCCAGTTGGCTGGTGCTATTGAGTTCAACTACATTATGATTTTCTGACAGCTGAATCTTTCCATTAGAGATAAAGGAGTATTGAAGTTTCCAACTATAATAGTGGATTAATCCATTTCTCCTTATTAATTTTTGCCTCACATATTTTGATGCTTTATTGTTAAGTATTTACACAATTATGTCTTATTACTTATAATTTTCCTTGCTCTGCAGTTTGCTTTGTCTGAAATATAGCTACTCCAGTTAGCATGATATATCTTTCTCCATCCTTTTGCTTTTAATCTACTTTATAAAGGGTTTCTTGTAGGCAACATATAGTTGGTCTTGTTTTATCTACTGTGAGTTTTAATTGGTACATTTAGACCATTAATGCTTAGTGATTACTGATATAGTTGGATTAATATCTGACTTGTTTGTTGTCGTTTTGTCTTCCACATTTTTTCTGCCTTCCGTGTCTGAATTGAACATTTTATAGGATTCCTGCCATCTTCTCTCTTTTCTTAGCATATCAAGTGTAATTCTTGTTGTTAGTGGTTGCCCTGGAGTTTACACTATACATTTACAAATAATTCAAGTCCGCTTTCAAATCACACATCACCTCACTGGTAGAGCAAGCACTTTGTTATAGATAATTTTCAATGTATCCCCCATGTCTTATGACACTGTTGTGTCACTTATCCATAATCTATAATCATCAAATACACTGTTGCTATTATTTGGAACAAACTATTATCTTTAGACCAGTTAATTAGAAAGATGATTTTACGTTGCTCTTCCTTAGCGTACATTGCTTCTGAACTACACCATTTCTCTTCTCTCTTAAAAACTTCTTTATGCAATTCTGATAAAACAGGTCTACTGGTGATGAATTCCTTAAATTTTAGTGTGGGTAAGAACGTAGTTCTCCCTTGGAAGAATTAACTTCACAAGGTACAGAACGCTAGGTTACTGGGGGCTCCCCACTCCCAACACTTAAGATACTTCTCTCTTCTTACATGGTTTCAAAAATAAGTCTTGTAATTCTTCTTGCTCCTCCATCATTGTTTTTACCTTCTGGTTTCAAGATTTATCTTTGACTTTTCTGCCATTTGAAAATGATATGCATAGGTATAGATTTGAGTGCATTTATTCTGCTTGATGTTCTCTGAGCTCCCTTGATCTGTAGTTTTGCATCTGATACATGTGGGAAATTCCCAGTCATTATTGCTCAAATATTGTTCTCCTTCTAGTATTCCCATGACATGTGTATCTTTCGTAGCTGCCTCATAGTGTCTTGGGTACTTTTTGTAGTTTTTCTTTCTTTTCATTTGGAAAGTTTCTACTGACCTTCAAGTTTACTGATTCCTTCAATTTGTGTCATCTGCTAATGAGCCCATCAAAGGCATTCTTCATTTGTGTTATTTCCAGCATTTTAAAACTCATTCTTAGAATTTCCATCTCTTTGCTTACATTACTCCATTTCTGCATATTATCCAACTTTTTCCATTTGAGCCCTTGGCATATTTATCAGTTAAATAATATGCCAATATTTAATATCAGTTAAATTCCTGGTCTGATGGTTCAAAACCCCTGTGATATCTGAGTCCGGTTCTGATGTTGGCTCTGTCTCTACAAAAAAATTTTTTTTCTCCTTTTGTTGAAAGTCAAACATGATGTATTGGGTAAAAGAACTGTTACAAATAGGTCCTGGTGATGTTGTAGTAAGATTTTGGGGGAAGGAAAGTGTTCTATAGTCCTGAGTAGGTCTTTTAGTGAGGCTGCGCTCCTGGGCTGTGGTAAGGAAATAAATACTTCGTAGTCCTCTCTTTCCTCATCCACATTTCAGTGGAACAGGAAGGCTATAGTTGGGTATTTCTATTCCTCCACATGAATAGCTAGAGGAGCCTGTAGTTGGGTATTTTTCTTCCCCTATATTAGTTAGGCTCTGATAACACCTCACCAGGTTAGGCTCTGGTAAATAGTTTCTCTTGAGGGGAGGGCTTGTTAAGAACAGAAATGCTCTCAGCATATTTCAAAATGGCTTTCCCCTCCCCGTACTGAAGGATGAGGAAATTATTCTCCAATTGTCACTGTCAGAACCTGCTAGAGCTTCTGGAGGTAATAACTTAAAAAAAAAAAAAAAAGAGGCATGGGGGGGCCCCCTTTAGACTGGGCTGCTAGGATTTTCTTTTTAACTCTCAGACTTGTCTACACTGAGTCATCAGCATTCATTCATTACAGTTTAGGTTTTCCTAACCTGACATGGTTTCCATAAAAATTTATGTTTATGGGTATCTGCTCCGGTATTGTGATTCTCCATATCCACCCATTGCTCCAATTTGAGGAGCACCAGTTGCCCTGTGACCTCAGTTCTCTTATAAATGTAAGAATTGTTGACTTTCAATTTGTTTAGCTGTTTTTATCGTTAGGACAGAGTGATAACTTCCAAGCTCTTCACATGCTGAGCCAGAAACTGGAAGTTTGGTTTTTGCTTTTTAGTAACATCTATCAACCTTGAATAGACTACAGAATTTACTTACTGTCTACCATTGGCCTTGCCTCACTAGACTATAAATTTCATTTCCTATGATCTGTTTTGTTCACTCATTTATCCCTAGCATGTTACTGAGTGCTCAAGTATTTGCTGAATGAATATAGACCATTTCCTTCATAGTCAAGTTTTGGATCTAAAAAATAAATGAATGCATAATTTTCTATCAGCTGTCTCAAAAGGCAACTATGATAACTTTAATTTGGATTTATACTTTATAGGCCACCTGGCTTCTATGGTCTTGGAAGTAAATGCAATCTGGTTGCAAGACTGTCACTCCATTGTTCCCTTGGATTCATTTAAACTGATCAGAATGGCTAGCCAGGAGACCCCCTTTTGGAATTACTATTCACATAGCTCCAAAATCTCTCTCCCAAAGACGAACCTTTAGAAAAGAAAATGCATTCACAGCGAAGTATACAATATTACAAAGTAAACATGATAAAGTCAGAACACTGAACTAGTAGAGATAGTCCCCAGTACCACTTACTAGCAGGTTGACTTAACAAATCTTTGGATTTACTTTATCTTAATGTCTTATTCTACCTGAAAGACAGGGATGGTCCACATAATTTTTGAACTCCCAAATCTAAAGTCATTGATGACTTTATCCAAAACAAAAACTAGCAAACATTTCACCTACAATCAATGTGAAAGATTACCCACCCATTCAAAAATAGTAGTTAAGTGTATAAATTATACATTGTAGACTTAGGTCAAGAACTTTGCTTGTACCTTATACCTTACATATGGTTTATTCAAAGGATGCAAAAAAAAAAGTGTGGAACTCAATCTAAATTGTTCAAATTTATGGCTGTTACAATATATGGTTTTTCAAATTAGTAAATTCTTAACAGAGGAAAAGTGTTGCTTGATTTGGCTTTCCCCCAGCTAGCCGATTTCACCCATGACAGGATACATGACGTGATTCAGGTAGGGAGGCAATACAATTAAGTAGAAGGAATACTAAGGAGCCATAAGACTCAGGCTCTAACTTCTATCTTGACATGATACTGCATCAGTGTATAACTCAACTAATACATAGATATAACTATGGTGTGCATATAATTAAGTATATAAGAAGAAGAGAGGGAAGAAAGTTTTTTTTGCAACATATTCTTAAATGTTTTTTTTTTTTTTTTTTTTTAACTGGAAAATCACTAGGCACCTGGGTGGCTCAGGCTGTGATCCTGGTGTCCTGGGATCAAGTCCCACTTCAGGCTCCCCACAAGGGAGCCTGCTCTCCCTCTGCCTATGTCTCTGCCTCTCTCTCTCTCATGAATAAATAAAACCTTAAAAAAAAAAAGGTGAGAGAAATGTAATCTCCATGAAAAGTATGTATGGGTGTATGTATATAAAAAATGAAAAAAGTAAACCTAATATACATCTCATCTTTAATAACACTAAATGAATGTGTTAAGACTAATTATGCCCTGGGAAAAAGTAACATAATAACTTATTATTGTACAAAAGCAGAAACTAGAAAAAAATTTGCTTTTAGTTTCCATCTGCAATCTGAATAAATTAAGGGTTACTTAGAATTCTTTACTGTACAATGTTCTTTTGAAGTTGACATCAAAGGCTAAAATGTGCACATTACTTGCATATATGCTGATGTTCACAGAAGGAAAAGATAAGTCACCAAACATTTTAGAAGAATATAGTAATCATTTCAAACCCAGGTTCATCCATAACTCTTCATGTTAATATTTTATTCTCTATTAACCAAGTCTATTGGTACTTTTTAAATGGCAATCAATGCTCTCAATTGCCTCAGGATGCCTTTATTAAGCAGTAATGAGAGGTGCTTTGGAGGTTAGAAAAATTGAATCAGCAATTCCTAATTTTTTAAGTAGATTACTCAACTGGTGAAACCCATTACATTGTGACCTCAATGGAGAAAATTGGTCTGTAGTGTGTTTGACAAGATATATAGAAAAATCACACCCTGAGCCACCCAGGTGTGTCCCTACTTTCATTTTCAGAGAGTACATCATAGAGATGTACTCACACACACATACGGCATGTATCTTTACGCTTTAGAAATTAAAAGGTTAACCCCAAGCATTCTGAGTGCTATTTCTATCGTAAGAAATATGGCCATTTAGATGCTTAAAAAGTGAGCATTAAAAACTCCCTAATAAATTACATTAAAATTAGGTTTTCTAATTTTCAAAGTTAGCAAAATTAGCAATTTTAAAAAATAAAAACCCAAGCATTCAAATCTTACCTGTAATCTCAAAGAGGGAAATTTCAGTAACCGTATAATTAATTCAATCAAGTGAAATATTTTAAAAGATTTGGACATTCACAATGCCTAATTTTGAAGATGATATTTATAGCATATATACTGTCTCATGAGGCACTGTTGCACTTATAATAAGGAGAAATTATTACCCATTTTTAAAAAATCTCAGTTAAAAACAAGTTTGAGTTGGCAGTTTCATTGCTGTTGGTGAGAATCTAAACTGGTGCAGCCACTCTGGAAAACAGTATGGAGTTTCCTCCAAAAGTTAAAACTAGAACTACCCTATGATCTAGCAATTGCACTACTAGGTATTAATCTAAAGGATATAAAAACACAGATTCGAAGGGATACGTGCACCCTGATGTTTATAAGCAGCATTATCAACAATAGCCAAACTATGGAGAGAGCCCAGATGTCCATCAACTGATTAATGGAGATATACATATAATAGAGTATTAGTCATCAAAAAATTGCAATCTTGCTATTTGTAACGTGGATGGAGCTAGAGTATATTATGCTAAGTGAAATAAGCCAGAGGAAGATAAATCCCATATGACCTCACTCGTATGTGGAATAAAGAAAACAGGCAAATACATGGGAAGGGCGCAGGGAAGAGGTGCAAACAAGCCATAAGAGACTCTTGATAGAGAACCAACCGGGGTTTGATGGAGGGAGGTGGGTGGGGGACAGACTAGATGGATGATGAGTATTAAGGAGGGCTCTTGTTATGCACTGGGTGTTATATGTAAGTGATGAATCACTGAACTCTTAACTCCAGAAACCAATACTGCGCTGTATGTTAACTACCTAAAGTTTAAATAATAAAAATACAGGTTCAATGTTTTACTCTACAGATGTCATTAAAGAACCAATAATTTAATCACTTAAATTTAAGTATTTTTATATTCTATAATGTTATTCAAGTCATAATCTTTCGGTATACATTTTAAAACTATCCCCCTCCCAAATACAGACATTCTCTTCCTGGGCCTGATTTTTGCAAGCGGTGCTAAAACCATGAAAATCTAGTTTAAGGAAGACTAGGTAAGCCAGTCTTGATCAAAGATGAGTTAAAAGTATACTGATAAATTATTGAACATTATATCTGAAACTAATGATGTTGGCAAATTGAATTTAAAAAATTAAACATTTTTTAAATGTATAAACTTGGCCAGTTATCTAAAGTCTAATCTATTTCAGATTAACTACAAAGAGTTAAACAGCAAAAAGGGAGAAAACCCATCATAAACAGGTTGATTAAATAGAATATGGAAAAGGGCAATTTTTTAAATGAAGAAAAACATGTTAAATCTTTAGGTGACATTTCTAGAGATAAGATTTAAGGGAATCAAGCTTAACTAAGAATATAAGCCATCACATAAGATTATTGGAAAGACCATGAAGAGTTGCCCTTCACATTCTTAATCTACTAGCACCCTCCACCCAATTCTCTGGGGAGAGAATAGGCTCAATCTTAAGAACAAGCACTTGGTATAATCTACAAGGTGTCAGGGCTAAAAACTAATTATGAAGAAAGAATGGCCATAGACAAGAGTCACTGTCAAAGTGAATTTTCTGTGAGGACAGAAATGTTTTGCATTTTTACTAATACAGTAGTCAGCTGACACATATGGTTATTGAGAACTTCATACGTGACTAGTGTGACTGAGGAATTCAAGTTAAATTTTTATTCAGTTTTAATCTCAGTCACATGTGGCTAGTAAGTAGCAATGAATTTAGTGCAGAGTCTTAGAAAAATCGGTATGGAAATTAAAATGATATTGAAGAATACACAGAAGAAAAAGCGAACTAAGTGAAATTAGCTATTAACTGAAAACCATATCCCATGTTTCTTCCCAATTCTACCATAGCTCCTTCAATCATTTTTTTTTTTATTCAGAAAGAATGCGTGCAAGCAGGGGGAGGGGCAAAGGGAGAGAGAGAATTTCCAGCCGATCTCATGCTGAGCAAGGAGCCAGACGTGGGGCTCGGTCACACAACCCTGAGATCATGACCTCAAAAGTCAGACACTTAACCGACTGAGCCACCCAGGTACTCCCTATCTATGTAAAAACTAAATGCTGGGAGTTCATCAGGATTCCACTGTGGAGGATTCTATTCTCTATCCAGTCAACATGTGCTCCCCTAGGAAATTCTATTTCAATGATCTATATATGCTGGATCTTCTGTTTCCAGGTCTAATCCTCTAAGCATCAGGTTTAATTATCCAAATGCTTACCTGAAATCTTCAATTGAAGTCCACTTATTTTGTATACCCTATGGAGGTCATTTGCTGTTTTAGTCTTCCAGAAGATTAAATTGTAGTGAAGAATCACTTTTCCCTCAGTTCCATATTTTTGTGGTTTGATGACACTGCAAAGACTGATTTCATGTTCCTATTTCAGTTACACGTCGCATTGAAAATTTTTTTTAAAAGATCCAATTGGAAAACATTTACAAATGTATTATTTATTACTGAATACCTTAATAGAGAATGACTAAAAAAAGTAAGATAATTTTTATGTAGTGCAAATAATCAATAATATAATTCAGGTGAAAAGTACATTTCCTGAAGGCTGTTTTATACATCTGACCTTGAATCATAATTCAGAATAGCTAAGTATTCACCTCGCATAAGCCCTGTTAAACATCAGTAGAAGCCTGAGCTTTATTACTAGGAGAAAAGTCAAAACTGTTAAATATGTTTTCAGATACTATCATTTTTGCAGTGTTGTATCGTCACTGTGTTCTATACCTTATAAAACCTATACTGAGCAAATTATCATATATCTAATTAAAAACAAGTTCTGACATGCCGGTTAAAATGTAATCGAAGGACATTTCATCTATTCATCATACAAAATATTTGTTACATTCTTATTTAGCAATTATAAGACAACTTGGTGAACTCTTTAAAAAAAGGAGTTTTGAAGTGAGAAAAAATTACATATTAGTATACTTCTCTATTAAATACAAATATTAAAACAAAAATATTCAGGCCAAATAAATAATATTCCCTTTAGTAACAGGCACCAGGTTTTAAGTGCTAGCTAGATGGACAGACTTATTGAATAATAATTTCTACAAAATTATCTAAACAAAATGGTCTAGACAACTAAAACAGATGTTATTTGTATATTAAGTCTGACTAGACTGGTTGAAGATTAAATTCTCCATATAAACAATGCCAGTAATGATAAAAGGTAACTTAATAACATATGAAATCTAATTAATAATGGCCATTGATAAAGCCCCTCAGAGTTTCCAAGAGGATTTTTATTAGTACCTAGCACATATAAAATGCTTATAATGTCATTTAAATATTATTCAATTATTAGGACTGTTAGGGTGGAGCTCTAATGATCTGCACAAAGACTGAATCTCCCGATTAACCCACCAGTACCCTGTGCTAATGCAGAAAAAACTGCTCATTCCTCAAGATTCTTTACTTCCATCTGTCAGAAATTTGACATAATATACTGATTTTGTTACAAGGCACTTTACTGCCATCTGCTGAAAAACTGTCATAATATACAAATCTATGATGTGAATACATCCTCCAACACGTACTGTTGTTGCACACTGCGCAACCTGCAAAGCCTGTATGGGATAGCCCTGCCCATCCTACTCCTAATGGTGCAGAACTTAATAGTATGGACACTAATCTTCCTATCAAACTTTAAAAGTCCCCAATCTAAAACACCATAAATTACTATCCAGCTGAAGTCCTGATTATTAACAAGTATTTACATTCAAATCAGTTTATATCTAAAATGTATGTCGGCAGGAGATAGTTAACAAGAGTGTAAAGTTTTTTAAAGGGTAATAATGACCCAATTTCAGTTTTCAGAGTTTAAAATCTCCCGAAAAACATATTTATATTTTAACTTCTATTTCAAAGTTAAACCCACAGGGGCACCTGGGTGGCTCAGTTGGTTATGTGTCCAAATCCTGATTTCAGTTTAGGTCATGACCTTAGAGTCAGGAGATATAATCCCAACTCCAGCTGCGAGGGGAGCCAGCTTGAGATTCTTTCTCTCCCTCTGCCAGGCCCCTCCTCACCCTGCTCACTCACACACTCTCAAAAAAATAATAAATAAACCAACTAACCCACAAATGTTTCCTTACAATTAGTGTTATCAGGTTAGGAAGGCATTATAGTCAATAACAAAGTACTGACACCTATAAAGAACATTCTCTTAATATTTTAATATAACAACACCCAAGATATCCCCTTATATACCAAATCAACATTGCAATTCTTACATATTCAAATTCTCAGAGATGTAAACAATCAACCAAACATTGTCACATGTCTTCCAATTGCCCACACTGGCTCTTAAAGGCTAAAATAACCAAAGAATAGAGCAAAAATTTTAGCAAAGATATTTGGTATACTCATCCTCTAGTATAGGAAGAAGGAAACCTTTCTTTATAAGTTGTTCATTTTAGTTAAATTTGAAAATTTCAGGAATTTATTCACCTGCTTATTTATATAGACTGTGCCATTTGTTTTCACCTAATTTTAGTCTTGCAAGAGTAACCATATAACCTGGTTTTCCAGGGGCAGTTCTGATGGACGGCTGTTTGGCTCAACATAACGACTGTTAGTGCTCCTTTCTATTTTGAAGTGTCCCATTTTATACACTAACCACAACCCATTCTTGCTGATAAACAATTACAAATTTTGCAATCTGAAATTTGGACTCAATATGCATGGCCTAGCATTAATGGACATGAAAAGCAAAAGTTATAACAAAAATTATCTCGGAAAGACTACATAAATTATGATGCATAACCGTTTATCCATATTAAATGATCCAGGCTTTACAATGAGATAAATTAGAAATATGCAATTACATTTTGTTGAGCTCATTCCAATTTATCATCCACCTTTTTTATATAAATACAAATAAATGTTTTATGTGTATTTTCTCCTCCAAGAGTTTCTATCTTGTCTTCATCAAGTCCATAAATTATTTAGCATCTCCCCCTTCTGTATGAAATAATCATATGGGATTTAAAAAGTACTACCTACCACAAAAGGACTGTTTAACATCGTCATTGCTATTTTGCAACTATATGTTAACAAAAAGCAAAGTTTAGAGCAATGTCTTTCAAATTTAACATTCTAATAAACATTCTTTTTTAATTTGCTGAGCCTTATGGACAGACGAAACCTGACTTCTTCAAAAGAAAGGAAAATGTCTGGATATGCCAATTAGACCCACTGCATTTTCAGGAAAAGTATTAACTCATATAGAGTCATTGAACAATAGCCCTTAATATATTCAAACTACTTCAATATTAAATATCTTGATTTCACCAGGGTACCCCAATTAGAGTCCATTTTAGTTTCTTGTTAGAAGTAATGAAATTCATGGGCTCTTACAAGGTGGCAACCATAAAAAGGGCATATTTTATACTTAATTTTATATATATATTATATATACATAATATATATATATAGGTCTTCAGCTATGCATGGTTTGCCTATAATATTACTTGTACATATAAAAGTATGATCCTTCTGCATTTCCGTACAGACTAATATAAATGAAGGTAGGGGAACCAAAATGTTTTAAAAACCAAGTCTATTTTCATTTTTAAGAAACAGTAACTCTGTTTTCTTAAAAAAAAAAAAATAGACATTAGGTTACTGCCTTGAAAGTTCAAGTTCCATTATCTTAATATATATAAACACACCTGGATATAATATTTTTAAAAAACGACACATACACACAGGTAGATAGAGCTGTAATAAACAAATTCCTTTTATAAACAAAATTTTAACTGAAAAGCCACAGTAGATGGAAAAAATGAAGAAAGGATATTACTTGGTAAAATCCAGTGACATCTACAATAGTTTTACAGCACATTTAAGCATTCTAGGGTTTTATATCTTCACCTGCCTTCTATTTCTTACTTGCTCCTTAAAAAATTGCCAATTATGAATACAGGTTTGACCTCAAACTTAGTCCTGATTGTGAGTGCCAGAAAAAGCAAAACACTTCAAATTTCTATCTTAATATAGCTTCAATTCAAACATGGTTTTATTTAAAACACAATGCCCATCTAAAAGGAGGGGAAAAAAACAAGCAGCAATACTTAATTATACATAATATTCATTATATGGGAAGTGTTTTTTAGAATGATATAGAATGCACTTGTTCTGTCTCTTCAATAATTAAACTGACTTAGAATGACACCACCAAAGTAAGATTACTGTCTAAGGGGCACACACTTAAGAGTACTGCTAGCCTTAAAAGCAGTAAAGCAGAAGAAAACATATCAAATAGCACATGCACATCTTACAGAACTTCCACTGAACTATCAATGGCTTCTATACAATGTGCCTCTTTTCCATAATTGTATTAATAACTACCAAGAAAGGAAAGATGAGATTAAAATCAAAGGTATTGAACTGAATTGTTTGAAGCCAGTGCCCCACATGTGGGGAAAAGTGCATTTAGTTCAGCAGCAATATAGCACAGTGTGAAGATATTGTGCTTAGACGCAGATATTCCAGAACTGAAAGATGTACAAGGCAAGTCAAGATATAAAACCATAGTACACTGTTAAATAACCTTGAAACATACATATATTGCAGTGTTCAAAGAAAAACATTCATTTCATTGTACAAGGCTAGGGAGAAATCCTTAAAGTTACCTATTGTAGTTTATGATATAATAAATACATATCTATATAGCATTGTATATACATATATAGAATGTGTGTGTTTGTGTATCTTTTTTTTTTCTTTTTTTGCCAAATTATTGTTAGTTTTTGTCATTCTGCAACTTTCAGGAGTGAAAAGCTTCCATACTACAAGTTTCTGTTCCCCCAAACTTAAGAAAGGATATTTATACTAGAAAAGGTCTCCATACCCTCCCCCCAACCTAAAGACTCACTTTAGATTATTTTGCTTTACAATTGATCAGAGAAACACAATTAAAAGAATCCTAGAATTTTTGACTATTATCTTTTCACTTGCCAGTTGTTTCAACAAGCAATTATCTTTTAGTATTTAAACCAGCTGATGCAAATTCTTTAACAGAGGATATAAACTAGATTTCACTGATTAAAACAGAGCAAATCAAACCAAAAAAAAAAAAAATCCAGTGATTTACTCTGACTGTAAACAATATATAAAATTTAAATCTCAAATTTCAAAATAAGTTAAAGAAAAATTCTACCTTCAGGGCCTACAATACTATAATGATCTGACAACTGGTAAGGGGAAAATGTATATAAAAAGTTGCAACAAAATTGTCCATGATTTTTGCTAAGAGAAAGTATATCTAACTATACTACCTCTGGCCCTTAAATTTAATTAACTTCATAATTTGTTGGCAAATGTTTTAAGCAAACTGGCATATCATATTACACAACAGAAAAACATCCATCAAGTTCAGCAAAGAAAACTTATATAAGCCTTTTGTACAGAATTAAAAAAAATCTAAATGGCTATGATTCCTCTATTAGCAGAAACACATAATGCAGTCTTTATAAATCTGCCAAATATATCAATATCTACATAAATAGATACAGATATATATATATGAAACATTAATGGCAGTCTATTTTTGAACAGTGTGTGGGACCAGCAGATTTGTATCAGACCATGGCACGATATGGACCCTGCATCTTTAGGAACTGAATGATAAAGGAAGGACCCCCAGCAACAATCTGAGGTGGAAGGTGACTGAGTGGACAGTTTTCAATACTCATGATTGAAAGCTTGCTGCAAAGGGCCAGCTCAAAGGGAAGGCTATGTAGATTGGGGTTGTCATTCAAATACAGTTCTTCTAGGTTCTCCAGTGTACCTGTTTAAAAAAAAAAAATCAAATCAATCACTATTTTTTTTTAATTAGTTACTATTTTAGAAGTTCAATTGGGCATGATGCCATCCTGGGCATTATACATACTGAATACACATTTCCTCTTACTTTCCTCCTAGTTTTAAAACTCTACAACCATGGATCACCAATTTTCCTGCATATTCAAATAAAGTGGGGCCAATTTAAAAACTCTGATGTCCATGTCATGCTCTATATCAATTAAATCAGAATTTCTTCCTTTATGGTTAGTTTTCAAGTTTGGAAGGTACTTTTTTAAAATACATATGCTACATCTCCAAAGATTATGTTTGGGACAGCCTGGCATTGGTATGTATTTTTTCGAAACTCCAGAGGGTACTTTATAGTAAATCGGTGCCTATAGTCACTTTCCTGTTAGAAACAACGTGATGATCTCTTGTATTAATAAATTTCTCATGTGGAAAGATTTTTATTACTTTATATAAATCTTTCACTAAGAGAGTTAGCACATATTTGGAAGTCAAAAATCAACTTATGTAATTATTTAAAAAAATTATCTTAAGACTCCCTCAAGATATTCACACTTTATAGGCAAATGTCTCTTGAAATCAGATGAGGCCAGATGAATAAACATACTAGAAGTAAAGTAGCCTCCTGTGTTTTCTGATTTTTAAAACTTCAAAATTTATAGTATTTGATAGTGGTATACAGAAGATTAATGAAAATAATGGCTACCAGGTAACGGATGCTTACATTTAAGATTTTATTTAATAATCAGAGCAACCCTATGAAAAGTTACTATTATTATCCTTATTTTACACAAGTAGAAAACTTGAAGCTTTGGAGTTTCCATCCCTTATCCAAAACCATAAAGCCAAAAAGCAGCACAGCCAGATTCTGAATTGTCTTATTTTACCCCAAAACCATTTTTTTTAAATTAAAGTATAACGTACATTTTAATTCCAAACCCATTCTTAACCACTAATGTAAAGGTAAAGGGACTCTGAAACAGCATGGTGTGTGTGTGTGTGTGTGTGTGTGTGTGTGTGTGTGTGTATATATATATACATATGGAAGAACATAATACATGGAATTACTAATTTAAGAACTATAGTGTGACCTCAGTTGATCAAATTCTCTTTGTAGAATGGGGTTACAACCTGCACTGCCTAAAATTCAAGGCAGTCACGTTGATTATATGAAATAACAGGTATGAAAACACTTAGAAAAATCTGAAAGTACTGTCAAAATATTAATCAAATATTAAAATTAATCCTAAAACCTCATAAAGAAATGTTCTCTTGGCGTAAGATATTACTAATATAATTCAAACTTGTGTGATTTTTAAATGTGGAAGAAATATAGAGTAACTCTTCCAAAATAAAATTTAATGTAGGGATCCCTGGGTGGCGCAGCGGTTTGGCGCCTGCCTTTGGCCCAGGGCACGATCCTGGAGACCTGGGATCGAATCCCATATCGGGCTCCCGGTGCATGGAGCCTGCTTCTCCCTCTGCCTATGTCTCTGCCTCTCTCTCATTCTGTGTGACTATCATAAATAAATAAAAATTAAAAAAAAAGAAAAAAAAATAAAATTTAATGTATTGGAAATATAAGTATGCTAAAACACTCTCAAATACAGTATTAACCCTAACACCCCAAGAGGAAATC
This sequence comes from Nyctereutes procyonoides, assembly GCF_905146905.1. NCBI lineage: Eukaryota > Metazoa > Chordata > Mammalia > Carnivora > Canidae > Nyctereutes > Nyctereutes procyonoides. The sequence goes on along the minus strand of NW_026575133.1, from coordinate 14,780,343 downwards.
TAACCAAAACCAACCACCCAACCAACTACTTGCTACTCTATTTTTTTTTTTATTTTTTTTTTATGATAGTCACACACAGAGAGAGAGAGAGGCAGAGACACAGGCAGAGGGAGAAGCAGGCTCCATGCAGGGAGCCCGACGTGGGACTCCAGGATCACGCCCTGGGCCGAAGGCAGGCGCCAAACCGCTGCGCCACCCAGGGATCCCCTTGCTGCTCTATTTAAAAAAAAAAAAAAAAAGAATCTTGACCCTGAGGTAACATCAGGTGACAAAAACAATCCTATTTATATTAAATACTGCTTAAATACACAAGAGCAAATTAGTACAGAATCAAGCATCCAAAGGGTTCATACCAATTTCTTCAGGAAGATGAGTGAGTAGGTTCTCTCCAAGGCCTAGATGTGTGAGATTGGTAAGGTGACCAATGCCTCTGGGAAGGGTGGTCAACTGGTTGTTTGTCAAGACTAATTTCTAAAGATTAACACAATAAAAGATAGTTACGTATATATTTCCTACTACTGCTGTGAATTTAAAATACATCTACTAAGCTAATAAGAAATAGGTAAATTAGGTAAGAATCACCCAATAAATTTTACTTTCAAAGTATATCATTTGTTAGCAAGAAAAAAAAAACAGGTTACATAAACATCAGCCCTAATGTTATATAATTAAAAAAATCTCAATTAAAGAATTACATCAAATTCTTAAGAAAAATGTACAATTTGGAATGTACCCCAAAAGCTTTAGTCATAGAACTATAAAATCACCAGGATAATGTCTTACCTGTAAATCCTTAAGATAAGCAATTTCATTTGGCAAGGATTCCAATTTGTTCTCCTCTAGATCCAATTCTCTCAACTTCCTAAGGTTTCCAAGACCGTGCGGAAGCTTCTTTAGAAGATTGTTTGATAATATTAGAACCTAACAGAAATTATTGATAGTGTTTGGTAACTCATGAAATGGAATAATATATTACCACTCTGTGGCTTAAAATTTATTAAACTGCTAATTTTCTAAAGAATGAATATTAAGGATAATGTTCACTTATATAAGAGAAAACATTTAACTTACTATTCTTAAAAAAAATCACCGTAGTTATTGGAAATAAAATAAATTTAAATCAAAACTAATGAAAGCAAAAGTTTAATTTTACCCATATAACAGAAAAATATAAAATTAACCACTTGCACTAAAATTTATATAGTTAATGGTATTTTAATATTAAGTGATTACAAATGTGTATCTGATAGGAAATCACTTATTTATTCAAAACCCTTTATAAACCATTTTTAGGGAGGTAACAATTTCTAAACTGCCTATTTCAAAACACTACAGTTATTATTTGTGGTATACTTATTACATTGTAAGCCATCCTCCAATATACTGAAGACAGAAAAAAGTAGTTAAGAAGGATAGTTCCTATTCTCAAAGAAATGATGGTGGTGGAAGTGATGGGGAGTGTAGGGAGACAATACTAGGTATACGGATAGTGAAAAGAGTACTGAATGGAAAGACATATACATAAGGTTCTGGCTAATATCTTATGCCCATGGTTTTCCTCCAAAGTTATAACACGTATAATAAAATAAACATGTAACAAGACCAAAGAAATAATAATAGCTAATATTTACTGAGTTTCCTACTTGCAAGGCACTAAATGCATGTGTGCATTATCACATTTAATCCTAACTCCAACCTTCTGAGGAAAATACTATCATCTTCATTTCACAGCTAGGGAAACTGAAGCTTGGGCAAGTTCCATCTATAAACGGAGATAAAAGTGGAATGGTACCCAGATCTGTCTTGTTTCAAAGCTTACGCTTTTAACCATTACACCATACTATTTCACCTTAATAATTTTAAAAAGAAATTAGATTTTTTAAAAAGCATGGATACAGAGGAAACTTAAAAAAAAAAAAAAAAAAATATATATATATATATATATATATATATATACTATTAATAAGCTTTTTTCATCAAAAGGGACTCAGAAGCAGGAGAATTCAACCTTGACTAAGGAGGAGAAAATAAGGTGTATCTTTATGGAAAATAATCCTAAAGAAAAAAAGGGATGATGAGAAGAGGGCATTCTAGATACTGAGAACAATAAGACTAAATGTACAGAGCTAGAAACATGCACAAATTTCCAACAAAGAAGATAATCTAATTAATTAAATAAGAGCATACATGAGTAATCAGGATGTAAAAGTGCGCCAGAACATATGAAAGATTCTCAATGCCAGTCTGAGGAATCCATAATCATTTTGGTAAACAACAGTGCAGGATTCTTAAACAGAGTTAAGGGGAAAAAAATATGTTCTAAAAGATGCTAAATTTTAGAGACATTCCTTTCAAAGACACTTCATAACACTCAAGCTTACCAACTTTTAGCGGGCAAGAGTAATTCGGAAGCACTGAGCCCAAATTAAGTTAATAATATCTCATCATCCTAATAAAGCTGTATGCTTAAGAGAGCTCTAATATTTCTAATTATGATCTTCCCCCCATAGAAACTGCTTATTTTAACTGAAGCTTTATTAGCAAGATAATTGCAGACAGATCTAAGGAGTTCTAAATAAATAAGGAGCTCTTTTATACTCACCTCAAGAGAAACGAGACCAGACACATCCTCAGGAATCTTTGTGAGCTGATTAGTGGCTAAATTCAATTCTACCATACTGGTCCAAGTTCCAAAATCCAAGGGAAGTGATGTCAACTGATTGTCCTGGCAAAGACAGAAAAGAAGCAACCAAAGTAGAACCACATAAAGAAACCAGATAAGCTCAGCAATTCTAGAGATGCTGAGCAATAAAGCAGTAGAGGAAAAAGTCTTAAGATAGCAAATTAAATCATTAAAACACTACTTGATAGTATCCAAAATTTCACTTTAAAAATCTTTAAGAGATGACAAAAATACATTTCTCACTGAATAATACAGATGATGGAACACTTATCCTAATTTTGTTTAAAAACTAGATATAGCTATATGCAGAAAACATAGTGAAATATATGCCAGTGTTTCACTATTTTTCCTCCTGCTTCCTCCTCTCTACATATAAAATACATTTTCATCAGTAACAACTCTTACCACATTTTGTATTTGTTGGGGCTACTGGTAACAAGAAAGGACCACTAGTACCCCTGATGTATGCCACTGTGTTAACAGTGATGCTATCTCTCAGTGGCAAGATTATTTTATGTCCCTTTTGTTAATCTGTATTTTTAATTTTTTCTGCAATATATATGGATTACTTGTCTCATTTTACACAAAATCATCCATAAGAGATTCCAAGAAGCAAACATCCATTTGAAAGTCAAGTTTCTCTTTTAATACTTACATTACCTATTCATTATAACTTTTAAATTTATTAACTACTGATAATTAGTAGTATGATAAAGAATTTTCATTTAAAACAACTTACTACTGGTGCTTATATGAGGAAAATATCAGGCTTAATTTTGACTTCTTTCAAAAAAAAGTTTTTATTAAACATTTGTCATGCTATTGAAGAAAAATTAAGGCAAAATTCTAGGCAGTTTTCTTATTTCATTGAAAACAAGCCTTTCCAAGCTAACGCTATAGTTAATATCATATCCATAAAAATGTAGAACCAAATGCAAAACTAATGAACACCTAGACTGCTGTATTCTAAGCCTCTTATTATAAAACATTCAGAATTGATACCATTACCACTGCTAAATCTCATACAACTGAAAAGATAAACAATAAATTTTAAACCTGTTTAAGATTATAAGATTATCTTGAATTTCCACTGATTCAATTATATACCTCTAAAGAATTATCATAAAAGATACATGTATTTATGAACAAGAATAGAGAGAATCAATAAACTCTATATTTTAGACTAAAGAACCACAATTATGTTGAAATAGTTCATCTTGGGACGCCTGGGTGGCTCAGCGGCTGGGTGCTTGCCTTCAGCTCAGGCGATGATCCCGGGATCCAGGATCGAGTCCCACACATCAGGCTCCCTTCAAGGAGCCTTCTTCTCCCTCTGCCTATGTCTCTGCCTCTTTCTGTGTCTCTCATGAATAAATAAATCTTAATTAAAAAAAAAAAGTTCATCAAAGATAAAAGGATGTAGTATAATACAATAGAAAGAACACTTACACCTGGAAGCAGGAAATCTAGGTCTCCTGGATTCCTATACCTCAGTCATAAATTAGCCATAGGGCCAATTTACTTATCACCTCTGTACCTAAAGTTTGCTCACTATAAATAAAATCACTGGAGAAAAAAATCAGGTTTCATTTCTTTCCTCCTTTTTTCCTTATTATAAATGTGAAACTCATTCACTCTAGAGAATACAGATATGCAAAAAGAAACTAAAGATCATCCATCAGAAGAAAATATTTGCAAATTATATATCTGATATGGGGTTAATATCCAAAATATATGCAGAACTCATACAACTCAATAACAAAAGAACAATCCAATTAAAAAATAGGCAGAAGATGTGAAGAGACATTTTCCCAAAAATGACATACAGATGGCCAACAGGTACATGAAAGTATGTTCAACATCACTAATCAGGGAAATGCAAATCAAAACCACAATGAGTTATCACCTCACACCCATCAGAATGGCTGTTATCAAAAAGACAAGAAATAAGTACCGGTGAAAATTTATATATAAAAGATTATATAGGGGAACCTTTGGTGGGAATGTAAATGGGTGTACCCACTAGAGAAAACAGTAAGGAGGTTTCTCAAACAATTAAAAACAGAACTACCATACAATCCAGCAATCCTACCTCTTGGCATTTATCTGAAGAAACTGAAAACATTAACTCAAAAACATATGCACCCCCATGTTCATTGCAGCATTATTTTAAAAAGCCAAGATAATGGAAGCAACTTAAGTGTTCACAGATGAATTGAATGGATAAAGAAAATTCAGTACACACACACACTGGGAACAATATTCAGCCATACATAAGAATTAAATCTTGTCATTTGTGACAACATGAATCTACCTTGAGAGCGGTATGCTCAGTGAAGTCAGTCAGATGGAAAAAGACAAATACCATATAATCTTACTTATATGTGAATCAAAACAAAACACCAAGCCCAAAGATAAAAAGTAAAGATTGGTGGTTGCCAGAGGTAAAGGTTAGGAGGTGGGCAAACTGGGTAAAGGGAATCAAAAGGTATAAACTTCTCTAGTTATAAAATAAATAAGTCATGGAGATATAAGCTACAGCATGGCAACCATAGTTAATAATACTGTATTATATATCTGAAAGTTGTTGGGAGAGTAAATCTTAAACTCTCATCACGAGAAAAAAAAAATCTGTGTGTATGTGCGATCATTTCCCAATATACAAATATTGGATCATTATGTTGTACAACTGTAACTAATACCCTGTTGCATCAATTATTCCTCAATAAAAAGGTCATCCATAAAATAATTATGATATTCAAAGATAAACATATTTTGGGATCCCTGGGTGGTGCAGCGGTTTGGCGCCTGCCTTTGGCCCAGGGCGCGATCCTGGAGACCCGGGATCGAATCCCACATCGGGCTCCCGGTGCATGGAGCCTGCTTCTCCCTCTGCCTGTCTCTGCCTCTCTCTCTCTCTCTCTCTCTCTCTCTCTCTCTCTCTGGGACTATCATAAAATAAAAATTAAAAAAAATTAAAAAAAAAACAAAGATAAACATATTTTAATAAATTCTAGCTATATCTATACATATAAATCTATACTTAATACATCATTAAGCACATTAAGAATAGTTTTTAAAAACTGTAGAAAGACAGTCTTGCATGCTTTAACTTTTTTCTAACTTAATAAACTAAGAATGTTTCAACTGGTATTTAATATTCTTCTAAACTTGAGTATTATTTTTAATGACATCATAGTATTCCACCAAAGATATACTACTTTTAAAAAATGAAATCTTTATTGGATTGGTACCAATTAAATAGAAAGTTCGACAATAAATATCCTTACAACTATGCTTTTATGGACACTCATGATTATTTCTTTAGGACAAAGTGTTACGAGTATGCACAGTTCTAAGATATTTGTTATCTAATACAAATTGCCCTCAAGTATCTATCAGTTGAGACAGTAACAGTAACAGTTCTCCACACTGTTCTGAGAAAACACAGAGATTACTTTACGTACTAATAGTAGTAGCTTTACTCCCCCTCAAAACAAACAGAGGCTTACCTTCATATTCAGCTTACTTAATACTTTTGCTCTGGAGAAAATTCCAAATGGGATTTTATTGATTCGATTGTGTTCCATGTTGAGGGAATAGATGGTGGAAAACTGAGATGGACCACCTACTGGATATAATTGGAAGCAATTTCTAGCTAAGGTCAAACTATTCAGTTTCACAAGACTTGATAAAAGACTCTGTAAACAAATAAAATAAACATAAGAATTAGAATTGTAACAAGATTTCCTCCATAGAGTACAGAGCAGCGGTCACAAATGCCTCAAAGGGCCTTCAGGTAACAAATGACAGACACTGGTTGGGCCAGCTCTGTGCTGCCTCATATAGAGGGGACAGTCACTCCTCAGCCTTAGCTGTCACTTATAGGAATGTGGAGTCAACAGAGTCAGATTTCCAGATTTTACAAGAAACAGAAAACTCATGCAAAATCTGATTTTTATTCCTTGGCTTTAGCTTAGCTTATTAAAACACTCTATAAAGAAGGGGTGCCTGGGTGGCTCTGTCAGCTAAGTGTACAACTCTTGATTTGGAGTCAGGTAATGATCTCAGGGTTCTAAGATAGAGCCCCAGTTGGCTGTGGAGCCTCCTTGGGATTCTTTCTCCCTTTGCCCCTCCAACCCCACTCTCTAAAAAACAAACACCAAAAAAAAAAAAAAAAACAACAACAACAAAAAAAAAAAAAAAAAACAAACCTCTATAAAGAAAATGTCTGCAGGTAAGAGATATCTCATGAGTGGCCACTCTGAGAACCTTAAATGCAGAATCATTTGCATCATACAGTCCTGGCTCTCTCACTATTCAGGTCTGAGTTAATTATCCTCTAAATTATTATTAAGATTAACATAACCTGACTCAGAGTGAGCTATAATTTAATGGCTCCTTCACAGAATATTAAATTCAAAAGATAACAGTTCCCAATATTATATAATATTGTTTTTCCACATGGTAAAGTTTCAGAGGGAAAGATACATCTGTCAAACTATTACTGCGCATAATAATCACACATCCCCTTACTTCAGCCTCCTACCATGTCACCACAGTGCTAGGCGTTTAGGTATTACAAAAGAAATTCTGCAATTAAAAAGATTAAACCCTATTTAGATAAATACAGCACACATGATGCGAAAAAGGAAACAATACAGAACTGTATATAATCAATAACAAATTATATGTAATAGGCTCTCGTTACCCAAAGTCTGGTTGAAAGAAGAGCAGCACTGCCTTGTTAGAAATGTAGACTTTTAGGTCCTACTCCTACAGAATCAATATGAATCTTAAGAAGATTCCTTAGTGATATGTATACTCATTAATGTTTGAGAAACACTGGTATAGGCTATAAAATAATTCTGAATCCTGGCTCTATCCTTCAGTGGGGCTTGTGACTTCAGGCAATTGCTCCAAACCTTCATTTATTCATTTGTAAAATGATGGCTTATTTTATAAATTGTAGTGAAAACATTTTAGAGAGAGAAAATACACAAATAGCTTTGCAATGTCTAGCACATAAATAGTGCTTAATGTTTAAGTCCCTCTTCTATTTAAATTTCAAGCAAAGAGGAAATACTGGAGTAACTGGAAAAGCAGGAAAGAGACTGAGAGTGAGCTAGATCTTGAAGGATGAAAAAAATTTAAATATTTAGAAAAGTAGAAGAAATATTTTAGATTGAAGTAAAGGCCCAAGCAGAGAGGAAGAGGAAACAAGCTGTGTGAGGTATGTGTGTGTGTTTTAAGAATGTTCAAATACCAGCTTCATACCATGAGGAAACTGAAGACTTAGTACCTGAAATTTGTAAGGCCAGCTGAAGGAATGAAATAACTATGTAACTGAAGGCATAATTATATGGTGAACTGAAACTTTTCTTATGCTGAACATTAAGCAGCTTTCAACATTTGTCTACTGATGTACACAGATAAAAGGAAGAGCTCAGGTAGTCAATTCAGGAAAATTGCCTACATCTTATTTTACTGGAAATACATGAAGTTTTGAGTATCATGGCAAAAATGTCATATTTATTACTCTGACAACTGACCAACTTTACTGATATTCTTTGAAAAACCCTAAAGATATCTAAAAAGGGGCAATGAGAAGGCAGCTCTCCAATCTTTCATTCTTAGATCATAAAATTAAGCTGTGCAGTTGTGCTCATCGTTGCTTTAAAGTCAGACACATCTGGATCCCCATCTTAGGTCTTCCACTTACCAGGTGTGTGACCTTTGGTGAATTAGACAATCAATATATTTCTCACAGTACTCCCAGAAAGATACTTACGGTAACAAATTAGGCCTAAAACAGAACTTCCCTTAAGTCTTTATTACCCCAATAATTAATACAATTTGATAATACCCCAATAATTAATACAATTATAATGAAGATTTAAATGGGATGATCCATGTAAAGCCCCTAGTCTTATACCTTGAACATATGTGCTTAAATTTATTAAATTCCTTTTCCTTATGTGTTTGTGTCTACATGAAAACTAGTCCATTTTCAGACAGTCATCAAATAGAAAACTGTATAGTCATTTTGCCAGCTCTGGTATCAGCAAGGAGCCCCAACTGAAAACCACTGTCCTGACTGCACACCCAACCCAGCTTGAACTAGATGTCTAGTCTACTAAGTGTCATCTAATGGATTTTATTGTTTTCCTCCTTGTGATTACAAATGCAGATAATTAATATTTGCATTAGGATTATGCTGCTTCCAAAGCACAGAGACTACTTTTAAATAAGACTTAATGCTTCCCCAGATTTGGAGAGGGCCAATCAAGGGCTTCCCCCACAGGCTCTCTATCTGAAAATAGGCCAGTTTAAATCTGTGTGTGTGCACGCATATTTCTTCCACAGCCAGATTGAGGATAGCTTGTCCCTTTATAATTCCTTATCAAAAATAAATCTTGACTAATTTCAGTCACAAAATATTATACGTGAAACTACTTACCACAATGTCTGTATCCTGAGTTACCCAATAATTATTAGTTTCACTGATAGTGGATATAAAAATAAGTTTTAAAATTTCTCACTTTTTGAAATTTAATATACACCTAGTCTTTATATTTATTAGCCTTACTGACATTGTAAAAGCAGTCAATTTTACTTAAGCTCACAAATCACACCCTAAAAAAATCCCAACAAGGTCTAATTATTTTGCTAATTACTGTTAGAAAAGGAGATGACATTAAACGATAGAACCCCACCCATTTTTACCATTCTACATTATCACTAGCAAAGAAAGACAAAAATCCAGACAGTCTAGTTGTCAGGGCTATCTCTACAATCTGTGGATTCTGTTCCTGACCCCATTTAAACTGCAGATGATAAATTGTCATAGGAGTTTTAGAGAACTAGCCCATCCTAGAAACTATAATCCTGGACAACTGATTTGTGTACTTTGATCAAATGGTTTTTAAAAAAATCCAAAGACCCAGAATAAGAGAAGTAAAATTAATAGGTGCTTTTTTTCTGTATCCCGTAGCAACAAATCAATTAAATACATTTATTTTATAAGCTAATTGCTATAAGCCTATATCTTCAAATACTCAAATTATTCTTTATAAAATCATAGTATATATCTATAAATAAACATTCATCCAAAGCATCTTTATTTTTAATTCAAACACACACACACACACACACACACACACACACACACACGGAAAAACTAGAAATAAAGGGCCACTTAAAGAAAACATCTTTAATTATTAGAAAAAAAGAGACTTTGCGAAGTTCAATCAGTAATATAATAATTCCATTATTTTATTTGTTAGAATACCACAATAAGATCTAATGCTTGAATAAGCAAACATACAAGTTGTGGGTATGCTAAAATAATAATATGTAGCAAAAGAAGGCAAAAGAATAAAAGAGTACTGCATTCTGCCCAATTAATCTCTAAGCAAAATAAGTGAAAATATTTTTTCATAGAACAAAACCCAAATTAAAAACGTGTTAAGAAATAACAAATTTTGGCGACTGGTATATGTTAAATAGGCTTTAATACTATTGCATAAGCAGGGTAATAATTTGGGTCATAAAATGTTACAGCTAATATTAATATGTTAATAAGTAATGTGTTCTATGTAGCTCATTCTTTTCCTGGATCATCTTTCTATAGCACTTTTTAAAATATCTGAATTGGCTGGGTAGTTGAGTTTTAAAACCAACCATACAACTTTTCCTTAATAGCTGTAGCTGTTATTACTAGTTCCAAAATGATGTGAGAAGCATGATGCTTACTTACATGGGAATGAATGTAGCACACTGATTTCTCACCTTGGTTTCTCCCTTCTATACATGAAAAAAGAAAAAAATAGTATGTTCCTATAATCATTCCTATTCTTTCTTCTTCAGAATATTTATCTTACTGGCAGCTAAATGTCTGTACTATATTCATTATTTAAACAACCTCAATAATCAAATTATTCACCCAGCTGTAAAGATTTACCACCTCTCACCTCTGGTAGAGCAGAAATGTTATTGTTCTCTAAATTTAGCTCTTCGAGGGCACTGCACTTTGCCAGTGATCTGGGTATTGCTGACAGTCTGTTGTATCTCAGACCAAGACGACTTAAACTGGACAGGTTTCCTGTGAATACAAAAAAAAGGAATTTTTTCTTTTAATCTGATAAATCTGTCACTGTCCCTGGCTATTCCCTAGATATATACGAATTACTGAGCAGTACTATTTTGGCAAGATCCTTAACTCCTAGTACCAAGGAACTACATACTGCACTCTATCAATTAGGATGAAATTGAAACCACTTTTGTGTCCACTTGTCTTAGAGAAACAATGGAATACATAGCCATAAAGTCAATTTTAAAAATGAATTACTAGAAAGTATTGGCTTACTTTAATAACAAATTGACCTTTATATAAGGCCTAACTGAATAACATCAAAGTATTATATAGTTTAAACTTATAATAATCATCTCATTTGTATCTATAGAACCATCATCCTACACAGAACAATGGTTATATAACAAATGTTCATGTAATTTTGAAGAAATGTCCAAATTTCAAAAGTGACATTACTTAAATATAAGATGCACAATTATGTTGTGAAATTGGAAAGGTTTAGTATTTTTCATAAGCTTAAATATGAATATTCCATTTCTGAAGGTCAAACTGACAGTAAAAAATTAGCCAATTTTGGGGCAGCCCCTGGTGGCGCAGCGGTTTGGCGCTGCCTGCAGCCTGGGGTGTGATCCTGGAGACCTGGGATCAAGTCCCACATCGGGCTCCCTGCATGGAGCCTGCTTCTCCCTCTGCCTGTGTCTCTGCCTCTCTCTCTGTGTCTATGAATAAATAAAATTTAAAAAAAAAATTAGCCAATTTTTAAAAATTACAAACAAGGGACACCTGGGTGGCTCAGTGGTTAAGTGTCTGCCTTCAGCTCAGGGCATGATCCTGGAGTCCCAGGATTGAGTCCCACATTGGGCTCCCTGCATGGAGCCTGTTTCTCCCTCTGCCTATATATATCTCTGCCCTTCTCTCACTGTGTCTCTCTCACGAATAAAATAAAATCTTAAAAAAAACAAATAAAAAAATAAAATTACAAACAAAAGTGAAAGTTATAGTCTCTTATCTAAGAATACCAATTAGAGCACAATTTAGCTATCATTGAATACATAAAAAAGCAGAGCAGAAAAATAGGCTAGTTTTATTGGCAAGCTACATGCAGGCTACATGGATGAATATATCTGCCGTCATAAAAAGTTTAAATCAAATTTGATTCCCCAAATGATATACATTAGAAAACAAGTTCATTTTGATACCAGAAAGAGGGGAAAAAAGGTACAAGAATTTAATTTAGTTCAATGTAATTCCTTGTCATGGTGTGTTAATTTCTTTTCTGACTTCAAACTACAATTGCTGGTATCACATATTTAGATGGGCCAAGTTTAAATGTCAATGTAGTGTAACCAGCTTCTAGTTTTAAATTAAACAGTATTATCAGTGTTTAAATTACAAAAGTAGATGCCTGTGTCACAAACTGTTTGGAGACAAGTGTTTTGATGTCTTGATTTTCACCATCCTTCTGAAGTTTGCCCATTTCTTTCCTTTTGCTTTGACCATTTTTCAAAGTTATCGAATGAATAATTTTCTTAGATGTAACACTACAGTACGTACAGAAAACATATATTAGCTTTTAGCATAAATTAAACCTTGAAACCCTGGGATGGCAGTCATTATGCCTCATAATTCTATCTAGTTATCATTCATCTGCATCCTTCCCTCTTGCTGAAGATATCAGTGATTAAAGTTAGAAGAAATCATTAAATAGAGCTAATTTTTACTCTTTATATCTTCAAGGCAAAAATCAGCCATTGATAATGGTAATATTCTGATAATTAAATACTGTAAGTCTAGCCAAATATAATGCAGAAAAACTTAGCAAACATTTCAATTCCTGTAAGAACTGTAATTGGAACTATTCCAGAGGTTATGTTATTTTCATTTACTTTTATACTCTCTTATAATAGTATCTCGAAACTAGGCCAAGAGTTTGCTGGTTCTGTTTAAGATTCCTATAGGCAGAAAACTGAATTCAAATGCAATGACAGAAACTATCACTTGGCAAAGACAAGTTAATTTTGTCTTTAAAATGCTTTCTAGGGGCGCTTGGGTGGCTCAGTCAGTTAAGTGTCTGCCTTCAGCTGGGTCATGATCCCAGGGTCTTAGGATCAAGCCTCACCTCCCCCACCAGGTTCCCTGCCTCTCCCTCTCCCTGCCACTGCTCCCCCTGCTTATGTGTTCTGTCAAATAAATAAACAAAATCTTTTAAAAAATGCTTTCTAAATTAACTAAGGATGCTTCCCTGAATCTTTCTAATGACATTCTAGTAAGAGGTGTCAATTTTGGAAGGGAGGAAAAACAAGCTGAGGACTGGATGACTGTCCAAAGCCCCAGAGAATTTAGAGATTAGAAATAAGGTCAAGAATAGTTATCACTGCATTATGACATTGAATAAGATATAAATGTTTCTTAAAAGTTGGCTTCCCAGATAATAATCTGCTTTGTGATTAAATGTTAATTAACATTTGTAGTGGCAAAAAAAATGGAGACAATCTATTTATTCAAGAATATATGAAGAATTATTTAAACTAGAGACACCACAGTGCCACAAATAAAACAAAGAAGTTTATGTTATCTATCTGATTCTGGGCAAGTTACTTAACTGAGTCTATTTCCTCATCCATAAAGTGGAGATAACATCAAATACTTGACAGCATCACTCTCAGGGTTAAATACAATTAAGTAGCACAATAACTGATACATAACAGATGTTCAAAACATGATTTTGCTCTATAGTGTATATATACGTATGTCTGTATTCTGCTATATTTAATACCTACAAAAATTATGTTACAAAAAATTTTAAGATGTGAAAGAATCTATGATGTTAAGGTATGATCTCAACAATGTAAAAAACAAGTGGAAAAGAGTGGAAAGAAAACATCAAAATTAACAGTTATCTCTGTATGATAGAATTACAGAAGATTAAAATTTTTTCTTTGAACTTGACTTTTTCCTAATTTTCTATAGTTTTGTCATTTAAAGATATTTTGATACAGAAAAAGTGTATAATTCTAAAGTCATTTTGATTTTAAAAACTACAATATCTTTATACCATTCTTTTTCTGAATGAATATTTTACATTAGATGTTTTATAATAATGTAGAGGTAAGACATTCGGACACTTTACACTGTGAGGCTCATCTTCTTCATAAAGTGTAAATATGAGCTAAATTATGGGAATACAGAGCATGGTTGTTTGAATTCTTAGGCATTCTGATAAAAAAAGATGAAAAAATACCTAAGCAGCAGCAGTTAAGAGCCATCTAATAAGCCTGGACTTTAGCATAAGATATGTGAAAAGACTTATCAAAGCCACCAACTAGTTAGTGGCAAAGCTAGAATCAAACTCAGCTGGCTCCTTATTTCAAATAATCATTCTTCAAGATCTTCAAAAAAAAAAAAAAAGATCTTCACTGACTACGCTCCAGTTAGCTTGCTGCCTCTGGACAGAGAAGGCTATGTTCATTCTTTCTCCCAAACTGTTGTGCTCAAAGAAAGCATTTTTATTCCATACTAAGTCTAACACACTTGTTCATGAAGCTTTCCGGACCATTCTATCAAGATCTCGGTGATCTCCCTGTAAACTGGACTCATGGCTACATATTGTTTTCACTACAAGATGGCATAATTATGCTTGTTTTTAAGTTGTCAGTTATTACACGGATTAGTTACTTCTACCCAACAGACTGAAAACCCTTAAAGTGAGGCCTTATGTATTTCTATCTCCTCAAAGAATATGTTTCAGTGCTAAGCCCACAGCAGGCATTCATTCATACTTTCTTAATAAACTGCAGAAGCTAAAACATTTTACTATTTGTTCTCCTCTCCATTAGGAACAAGATGTAAAATCTTAAAACTATATGAGACACTTTTCTTTGACCCATTCTCATTTTAAAATAGGGAGGAAGGGAAGAAATCAATATTTTATTCTTTGCCTAGCCCATGTGTCATGGCCACTATAGCTACAACAAAGCTGGTAAAGATGGAAATTTTTCTCTAAGCTGTGAGAATACCTGATTTTAAAGAACTTCAAAAATCTTATGGTAAAACTTTAATCTGCTGTATGAAGTTGAAGACAGAAAAGGCAGTCATTCTTAGGGGAAAAAACTAAGCAAAACAGGGATGCCTGGGTAGCTCAGATGGTTAACCGTCTGCCTGCAGGGTTCTAGGATCCAGTCCCACATGGGACTCCCTGCTCAGCGGGGAGCCAGCTTCTTGCTCTGCCTGCGACTCCCCCCACCCCCTTGTGCTCTTATTCTAACAAATAAGTAAATGCAATCTTAAACAAAACAAAACCCAGAAGTAAGACCATCCCTTTCTCTCCTTCATACCAGTCTTCCCTATAGAAGAAACCTGCTCCAATGTAATAAAATGGCTGAAGCATTTACCAAAGAGTCTTTGAAATCTGCCAAAAGAATAAAGCACAAAGACCCCTTATTTTTGCTCCATCAACTGACATCCCTCACTTAACGTTTAGAGCAGAGCAGGTACACAAATATTTTAAACATTTTTCATTCTCATAAAAACCTAGAACTTTCTCTAAAAACAAAGATTAGTATAACAAATTCTAAATGTTTGTCAACTCAAAAGCCCAACAAACAGAACCAGATTCCTGAAATGTCTCTCCTAAACACAATATAACTCTGGAATTCCACACTTTTAAAATCAGAATAGGTTTCTAGAATTCTAGTACAAAATTAGTGGTTATTTAAACAATAAGAGTATCTCCAACTTTCCTAAACTTTTCCTCCCTCCTCCGTTTTTGGTTTTTGTTTTCTTTTGTTTTTGGTGTGGTAGAAACTGAACTTTTAAAAACATAATCTGTAAGAATATGCCATTTTGATGAAAAATTCACATTTGCAAAATTCTTATCACTTTACTGACAAGCATGGCATATTCAGTCATCCACATTTTGCCAAAATCCATTACTCTCAGGAAAATAAAAGCGATGAAAAAAATTAAGGATGAAATATCAAAACTCTCTTGTGCCAGGAAAAAAGCTGGACATCAGAAGTCTGATATTTACTATGATTCAACCCCCTTAGTGGTTTCAACTCTATAGCCTCTTTCAGTGAGCAGTTTTACCACAAACTAAACTACAACCTAGAAATCAAGCCATAGCTTGCTTTAATGTTGAGCCATTGTGACTAAGAAATAAAATCAATGTTGCTGAGCTTCCATGTATAAATGTAGGCTGATCACTGTCAATCACTGGCATTTAGCTTTTAAGTGCTTAACTTTGTAAATTGTTCTGTGCTCTGCCTCTGACAGCTTGTTTTCTTATGCCGTCAGATTTTTAAATTACAGCAACATCAAATGGCTATGAATTAAAATTAGATGCTTTTAATTTCAGCAAATATAATCAACATCTATAGGTTCAGTATAACTGTTCAGTAAAACTCTAACTCAAATGATCTTAATCTTACTTTAACAAAGTAGCAAAACAAAAACAAAAACAAAAACCAGACCAGTATAAAAGGCACATAGTTCTAACGATGAAATAATGTCAGTTACTTTTTTCTCCAGAAACAGCCAAAAAATTGAAAGCAAACTGAAAATATAAAAATTCTTAAATGTCAAAAACCCCAAAGAATGCCACCATTAAAACGAAAACTAGTCAAGTTGTTGTATGAAGCTGCACTGTAATTACCTAAAACCTAATTACTAAAACTCTACTTGTTGCTATAACCATAATTACTCTAACAATTTCTTCTGAGCCCAGTGCAACAAAAGACTTCTGTAAATTGTTCTATGCTCCAGCCTTGAAGGCAAGGTCTTGTTGCAAATTTCTCTCTTTATCTCATGTGAGAAGAAATAGAAAATAAAATACTTTTTTCCTACTTGAGGCCTCTTATGTCCCCTCACCCCTGGTTTCATAAAATCACCAGAGATCACAAAAGGCTTTAACATATCAAATTCATAGTTTGAAACAAAATGACTTCTGTAATGAAGTTTATTATTTTCTTTAGTTCATAACTGATTTTTGAATTAGACAATATTTACATGAAAGAAAATATACATTCTGTACAACAGAGTAGACTAATGGTTAAGTCAGAGAAACTTAGAAATATGTTTTGAAGTACTCTCTCACTTAACTGCAACCAGCTGTCCCCTCCCCACTTCCTTCTGCCTCTTCTCCACATCCTGTGAGCTGTCAGTGATCCTTGCACTGCTGCTCAGCCTGGATGTAAATTAAATGGCAGTGATTACACTGTCAAGGAGTGAGAACTACTCTAGGAGTGTTCATGTTAAATAAAGAAAGGGGTAAAAACATCTTGGTCTACTTATAAGAAAAAAAGGCAAGGAAATAAAGTGATTTTTTTTGAAAACTTGATTGTCAGGTGACACTTTAAAGATATCATTTCAAATGTGAATTTAGGGCAAGTTTCTTTAGCCCAGGTAAAGGACACCAGGGCAGCTACTGCAGGACTTACACTGACTGGGCAGGATAGGTGAGGATTTTTTTTTAAGTTATATTTTCCAAAAGTAGCACAGGAAAAACAGGAAAAGTATCAGGAGAACTATGTTCCAATTAAGTTTAGCACTAAATGTTTTGGGTGAATTTCTCTTCTCCAATAAATGAAAGGGAGAATCTCAAAGGTCAATGATTTTAAGACTGCTGAGATTTGTAATAAATCAAGACCAAAATGTTTGAATTTCTCACCAAATCTCAACCTTCTGCTATACAGTCAAAATACTGGGGATGAGAGGGATGGAAAAGGCGAAAGAATTTTTAATAAACATGATATATAATAAATGACAGTATTATAAAAAATTCAACAAACATTTCTTACTTTACATTATTTGGATTAACAGCTAAAAATACTCCATTTGTTGACAACTATCAAGGCATAAAAATAAATAAAATGTTTACAATTATCTTATTGTTAATGTTTCAGTTCTCACTGATTTCCAATACATACTTGTAATGTGGTCATGCAGAATGTTCTAGAATAGAAGGCATCTGTGTTACTCTGAGATAACATCTTAACCACAACAGATTAATAATGAAGCCAAATGTTTTCATTATTAATAAACATTCTTAAAACACAGTTAATTCTGACAGAAGAGAGAGATATATATAAAATTAAGAAAGCCAGGAGGAAGGAGGATACATGGAGAAGTTACCCTTTGTCAGAGGAAGTAAATCCAAAAGACCGTGATCCTAGTCCGAGTAAATGGAAGATTTTTATCATCCACCACCACCTATACTTTGTCAGGGTATTCCTCTTTGTACTCTAATTTCATCCTCCTTTCATTATTATCTGACATAACAGAGATACAAATATATGCACAAAATATTAAACAAAAGATTGTTGGACTATTTGAGAGAAAGAACAGCATTGATGACCATGCACTATATATACACACACACACACACACACACACACACACACACACACACATCCATTTGATCAGCTGAAAGAATAGAGAAAATTATGTGGGCATTTAGGAGAAAGAGTCCTAAGCAGAGAGACTAAGAAGTATAAAGACTCTGACACTAGAACTTTTGCCTGATATGCTTAAGAAGCAACAAGGTGTTTAGCATGTATAATATCCTAAGAAACATACAATGACTAAGCATCAGTGAGAGGGATAAGAATATTTAACTTTGTAACATCTCAAGCATCTTTAATTGTGGTTCCCCTGTCTGATTTGTAGAAAATAATCTTATTTTTCTTTCTAAAACTGAGCAAGACTTTAATTTTATAAAAATTAAAAGTGCCTTTTTAAAAGTGTTTTTTAATGCAACATTCCACTGAAAATTGATCATGTTAAAATTGATCATGCATTATTCTTTCTTTTCTCCTTTACTGTTGCAATTAGTTGGTTATTCAAAATAAGCAAACTTACAGACATATCTTGCAATGTAAGAACATAAACAGAAACTAAATATGTCTACGTAATTCAAGAAAACTATAAAAAGTATATAAATTACATATAACTATCAAAATTAAGCCTATATGTTGAATTGGCTCAGAGGAACTCAGGGAAATGGACTCTGAAAGATCAACACTGAGAAATATAATAGAGTTCTTGAATTTCAGAAATAAGGAAAGTACTCTGGGTTGCCAGGCAAAAAGATTAAGTCACTTACAATGAGAAAAAAATGGACTGGTCTTATACTTTTGTATGTTCAATGCCAGAAGAGAGTAGATCTCTTAAGTTCTACTAAGATGCTCAAGGAAACAAAGCTCAAGGTCCCCAATGTTTTTTGTATCCATCAAAACTGTTCAAGTATAAAGGTTACAGGCATTCTAGAACTAGGGAACTATTACTTACGAACCATTTCTGAGAAAACTACTACAAGATTGACTTGAGCCAACCACGAGATGACTGGGGCAACTTATGACAACAGGACTGTTGATGAACAGTAAGATGAAAAACCACCTCAGATCAGCCTAACAAGATATATATCATGAATGTTATATGTCCTGACAGCACATCCAACAAATGTTAGGAGGAAAAAAAAAAAAAAAAAAGACAGATAATAAAATAAATTCACTGACTGCCTCATCTATGTCACTCTATTCAACAAAAGCAGAATACACATTCAGTTGCACATGGAATAATTATCAAGATACACCATATACTGAGCCATAAAATGAGCCTCAATAAATTTAAATGATTCAAGTCACAAAGAGTATGTTTTCAACCACAATGGAATTTAGTTAGAAATTATGAACAAACCCTTGCAAAATTGTCAGATACTGGAAACAACACACCACACTTCTAAATAAATCACTGAAGAAACAAAAAAGTAAATTAGAAAGTATTTTAAACCAAAGAAAACGGAAAACAATGTATCAGGATTTATGGAATGCTACTAAAGCAATACTTAAAGGGAAATTTATAGTACTAAATGCATAGATGGGGAAGAAATTTTCAATGTCAGAACATACAGGCAAATCGACCTCCAATTAAAAAAAAAGAGAGAATCAAGTGGCATTTTCCTCTGCCAAAAACTGTTACTCATTCTTCCTCATTCTCATTTTACAACACCTTAATCTCCCTATTATACCCAAATGCCCATCTTTGTTACAGAAATAGGGTTTTAATCTTCCACTTGGAAGATACCATTATACTACATTTTTAAAGGTAATCAAATCCCAACAGCCAGAAAGAAAGACTGACACAACTTCCTCATCAACAAATAAGGGACCAAGACATTTTAGCCAATCTCTAAGGTGACCTTAGGTACCTACTCTTCTGAAACCCACATGAAACTCCAGAGTTGAACTCGCAACTAAATTATTTGGGGATTATTTATTTTTCCAACATGGAGCTCCTATAAGCCACTCAAGGTAATCAGAACTCACACAACAACCAAAGAAAGTAAGTAGAAGAAAAATCTGTTCATATAGAATTCATCCAAATCAAGTTATTAAGTAAAATACATTTAAGAGATGGGGAAGTGGGACAGGGGTGAGAAATTAACCTTCAAGATTTGTTATGAAAAAAAATGACCCATCAATTAGAATCTTTTTGAATTCAAATGTATGAACATTTTAAATGGTAGAAAATATATCTACAGAGTGCCAATCGGTATTTTTCCCCACTTATTTCATAAAATGAACTTTTCTCTCAAAGAAAGAATCATCCTGGCATTCAACAAATACTTGGTAAACAAAAAAATGTAAGAACATACAAAACAAACTAAATATGTCATTTAATTCAAGATAACTCAAACTACCCCCAAAACAAGAAACTCGTATCAATGACCTCAAGCTTCCATCACAAGAAACTAAAAAAGAATAAAACTCAAAGCAGATGAAAAGATTAAAGGTCAAAGCAGAAATCAATGAAATAAAAGCCAGAGAAAAAATACAGAAAGTCAGTAAAACTTAGAAATAATCAATAAAATTGATACAATTCTAACTAGACAGGGAAAAAAAAGAGAAAAGATCTAAGTTACTGATATCAGGAATTAAAAAAGCGACATCATGATAGATTCTACAGCTATCAAAATAAGGGATTATTACAAACAATTTTATGCCTATTAACTATAACAAATGAAATGGACCCATTCCTTGAAAGATATAAATGATTAAGTTTACTAAAGAATAAAGTGAGAGACATCTGGATGGCATAGTCAGTTAAGCCTCCCAAAACCTCCAACTCTTGGTTTCAGCTCAGGTACTGACCTAAGGGTCCTGCGATGCATCCCTACATAGGGCTCCACACTGAGGGTGGAATCTGCTTAAGACTCTCCCCCTTCTCTCTGCTCCCTCCTCTTCTCTCTCTAATAAATGAATCTTCAAAAAAAAAAAATAGTGATAATCTAACTAGTTCCGTATCTAGTAAAGAAATTGAAACTTTTTTAGAGATTTATTTTACAAAGAGAAAGTGGTCGAGTGCAGGAGAAGGACCAGAGAGAGAATCCTCATGCAGACTCCCCACCAACATAGGGCTCGATCCCAGGACCCTGAGATCATCACCTGCACCGAAATCCAGTCCTACTGCTCAACCGTCTGAGCCACCCACATGCCCAAAATTGAAATTGTTTTTTTTTAATTTTTTTTTAATTATTTATTTATTTATTTATGATAGTCACACACAGAGAGAGAGAGAGAGGCAGAGACACAGGCAGAGGGAGAAGCAGGCTCCATGCACCGGGAGCCCGATGTGGGATTCGATCCCGGGTCTCCAGGACTGCACCCTGGGTCAAAGGCAGGCGCCAAACCGCTGCGCCACCCAGGGATCCCTGAAATTGTTTTTAAAAGCATTTCTACAAAGAAAAATCCTAACTCAGGTGGCTTCAGTGATGAATATTACCACATATTAAAGGAAGAAAAAAATGCCAACTGTATACAAAGTGTTCCCACATTTTCCTACTTATTGTAGGAAAATGTTATTATATAACATATATATAACATGTATACGTATTATATACATATTATTATATGTGGCCAGCATTACCCTGAAACAGAAACTAGACAAAGACAGGTTTTATAACATTACATGTCACTCACTATATGGTGTATTCAAAGCAATTAAGTAAATCTAATTTTTAAAACTTCTATCAGAATGTACCTTTTTTCATTATGTCTTCTTTGTAAGCAGTGTCAATCATATTATCTGAGTTTTTGTCATAGTTCAGGGAAAGATTATAAAATTATATTTTATTAGTTTCTTCATTGTATTACCTCTATTCTCTTTCTAGAACTTCTAGTCCTCTCTCTCATGACTCTTATTTTGTATCCTTCTGTCTTTTCGTTCTAGATACTAAGAGACTTCTTCCACTTATCCTACACATTGCTATTTTAGTCTTTGGATATGTTCCTTATATTACACAGTATTTCCCATTAAACTAAACTTTATATGGCAAAGATATTTCTAAGGAATGTATTCTTTGCTTCTTTTTTCTATCAGTCTGATCATGTTTTGTAAATGTAATACATATATTTTCTATGCTCTTTTTTCTTCTAGGATCACTGCTCTTTATTCATTTTGGCCATTTTAAGATTAAAAAAATAATAATAATTGTGTCCCAGTCCCTACTGATCCAGAAATTAGATCCTTTTATTTATATGGGAAATTTGATAAAATTATTAAGAATATACTAGAATAGTTCACTATATGTTATATACCATCTTACCTTTCAGAAATGAATCTAATGCAGCTAACTAGTTAACTAGAATTACTTAGTCTGTTGCCACGAAGTATAGTAATGTAATATAAAGAACTCTGGGCCAAGAATCAAGATGATAAAATTTCTAATGGGTATATTATACCTAAAGAAGTCTCAAATTGTCCTGTAACCTAAAAACAGATTATAACTTGCTAAAAAAATCCTTAACAATTACTTGTTTCAAGCAATAGTAGACTAGCTAATTCAGACAAACCCTTCCACCAAAAAAGGTTAAAAACACGTCCAAAACAAAAGTCAGAGAGCTAACAAGATAATGACTAATTACCAGGTCAGAAACCAGCTGGAAACCCAAGAAATACGCAAAATAATGGAGAAAATTTTGTCCTAAGAGTGCTTCTCTAACTAGAAAATGCAGCTAAGAAGGCAAGTATCTGCCAAGAGTCAAAATCTACAATCAGCCAATGGTGGGAAGTCCAGAAGTCAGAATCAACTGGGATACTACAGGGCTGCATCCTAGCACTCAGGGTAAACCTGAAGTAAAAACAGCCCTTCAATTCGTCTACAGACTACCTCTGAATGACGTGTAGGACCAGAAAAATTTCAAACCTGAGAACACAGATGGATTCAAGTGGCCCCTTAGGTACCTGACAGAAACAAACAAAAATCCTTCTGGAGAAACATATCATCATAGGCCTCTTATGATATTGTAACAGAACCTCATAAATATTCATTACTGAAATTACAAAAATTAGGTACAGGTGTAATTTTCCTAAATAAACATTACAGTATTCTTATAACACACCATTAACTACAAAGGTGTCCAAACTTTAAAAAATTTCCTTTAGTGTTTGTATAAATTTATGGACATTTAGAAAGATAAACAAAAGACTATGCAAATATATCACAATAAACACACTTCAACTTTTTGAGTCTGGCTATTTTGTACTTCAAGAGATCTCTCAGTCCCTTCAACAGTAGAGATGAACAAGCTTTAAGCTATACTGCCCATGTTTTAAAGACTAAATAGTAGTGGTTTTATTTTTCAGTGTGGTTTGATTTAGCATAAGACGACACCATACCTTATATAATAGCAAGCAACATTCTGAAATAAGCAAAAGCAGAAAATGCAACCATTCTGCAATTTAAGAATTATAATAAAATATATACTCAATATTCCACAATCTTCTTTATGATCCAACATTTGCTAAAATCTAATTATTTTCTTCACCAAGAAATGGAAATAAAAAGCATTTTTAAAATATACTCTTTTAGAAGTTTTACTACTTTAATAATAATGAATTTTAAATTTTAACTTTTAATATAGAAATGGATCAAAAGTAGTCTTTTTAATGTCTAAGTAACTATAAATGACCATCAATGTCTTCTTTCTTCATTCATACCTATAGTATCTGGGAGGTCTAGCAGCTCATTGTGCTGCAAGTCAAGGTTGGTTATCTGTGTGCAGTTTCCAATTTCCTTTGGGAGGTGTTCAAGTTGATTGTGAGCTACATCCAGCGTAATGAGGTTACATAATTCACCTGTAAAATTGATCAACATAAAAATTTAACAAGAATTATTAAAGAATATATTAAGCAAGACTGAAAGAAAGAAAAAAAACTTCATTTTCTATATCATAATTATACTTTCTTTCTGAGAAATGTAAAAGTCAAACACAAGTTCTGAAATGTGTTAGAAAATGACATCTTACAAATATTGAGTCACCTGGAATCAATGTTGTTGTTGTATATCTGGAACAAATGTAATGTTATCTGTCAATCATACCTCAATAAAAAAAGAAAAAATAAAGAAAATGAAATCTGATAAACTTAAAATGTTGATTACAGAGGACTACCAATATACATGACCACCCGTATTATATACAGTTCTAAGTAATCATCAACCACATTTGTTTGTATATTCCACACTTTAAAACTCACTAATTTTTTAACCAAATTCAACACAATAGTATCAGATTCATCTTGAGTTCACTTTGACAATCACCTTCTACCTTAAAATATATATAATCTCAAATAGGCATATGTTCTGATGTTATATAAAGTGAGATTTATAAATCAAAAACTGCTTCTAGATTTAACAATACTCCAAAAGGATAGAAAATAAGGATATTTTTCCTCATTCTTATTGAAAGAGTTGTACTGGCAATTTAGATTATTCTTAGTATTATCCCTCAATATTTTTGTTACAGAATCATCTGAACCTACAGTTCAAAAACTTTATAATTTGTAACAGCTACACTGGTTCTCTCATGACTTCCCTTTTTTTCTAAAGGCATTAGTCAGGAATGCTGAAAAAGTAAGATGAGCAAGTAAAGTGCATGAAGCTGAAAAATGGGGCTGGGACACATTATCAAGCCACATTATTATAAACACAGGCAACAAAGAGAAAATAGGTAAACTGAATTTCATCTATATTAAAAACATGTACATCAAAGGACACTATCAAAAAAGGGAAAAGGTAACCCACAGAATGGGAGAAATGTTTGCAAGTCATATATCTCCTAAAGGATTAATATCCAAAATAAAAGAACTCTTAAAACTCAACAACAAAACCCTCAATTTATAAATGGTTAAAGAACTTTATATTTGTCCAAAAAATACACAAACGGCCAATAAATACATGAAAATATGCTCAACATCATTAATCATTAGATAAACCAAATCAAAATCACAATGAAATACCCCTTCACAGATGGTTATAATAATAAAACAGTAAATAATAAACATTGGCAAGAAGGTAGAGAAAGTGACCCTTGTGCTTTACCATCCAGGTTTTCAGGGTGAAGACACAAGAAAAATCACAAGAAAAATCCCCTCCTATTTTTCCATAGGCATTGCATATTCAACTGCAGAAAACCCAAGGCAAAGAGAAAATTTTGGAAGAAGCTAGAGGATAAAAGCACCTTACTTTTGGAGGAACAGGATAAGAATTGTATTAGACTTCTCTTCAGAAAACCATATAAGCAAAAAGAGTGCAATAAAATATTTAAAGTCTTGAAAGAAAAAAACCCTACCAACCTAGAAGTCTGTATCCAATGAAATTATCCTTCAAAAGTAAAAGAGAAAGACTTTCTCAGACAAAAATTGAGGGAGTCTGTCACCAGTAAACGGGTCTTGCAAGAATACTAAAAAAAAGTTCTTCACAAAGAAGGAAAATGATACAGATTAGAAACTTGGATCTATATAAAAGAACACTGGAGAAGGAATAAAGCATTTTCTTACTCTTAATTGACCTTACAGATACTGGTTTGTTCAAAGTATGAATAGCAACAATATATTAGATGATTACAGATTAAGGAAAAATGAAAAGAATGACAGCAATGTTGTAAGGGACAAAAGGGAGGAATTGGGAATACTCTGTTACAAGGTAACCACACTATCCATGAAGTGGTATAGTGTTATTTGAAAGTGGACTTATAACTGGCTGTAAATGCATACTATAAACTCCAAGACAACCACACACATACATACAAACAAAAAGGTATAAAACAATATGTTAAGGAGAGAGAAAATGGAATATAAAATGCTCAATTTTAGAACAAATTCAACTAATAGAAAATGGTTACAAATATAATTGATATTAATCCAACTAAATTAGTAAACACTGTAAATGTACATAATCTAAATGCACCAAGTAGTCAGACTGTCAGAGAGGAGAAAAGAAAAAAGACCCAATTGCATGTTGTTTCCAAAAAATCACTTTAAATACAAACACAAGTAAATTAAAAGTAAACGCATGGAAAAAGAAATAGTGTTAATCAAAAGGAAGTTGGAGTAGCTACATTAAATTCCGAAAAAGCGGACTTCAAGGCAGAAAAATTATCAAGGATATAGAAAGCATTACATAATGGTAAATGGAGCAATTCTCCAAAACATAATAATCCTTAAAGTGTGTATAGATAGCTGTTTATCCCCTCTTTATCTAGTACAATGCTTAGTACACAGCACCATGTTAAAGAATAAGTGAAGATAATTAGGGAAAGATAAAATTTGGATCTAATACTCTTCAAGCCAGAATAAAACATTTTTTTTGAATTTGCCATTATCGTTTCTAATAAATAATACTTGAAACTGTTTTAGTTCCTACTAAGATAACCCACTTCTCTAAAGAAAGATACATAAAACCAAAAGTGTACAGAGTTGAGGCAAGTAAATAAAACATGTTGGAAGAAGACTATGACTAACTTTAGCCCAAATGGGATAGCTGGGATTCAACTCAGACCCATAACTGCTACACTGCAGGACTTTTCAACTTCAGTACAATGACACTTTGGACTGAATAATTCTTTGCTATACAAGGCTGCCTTGGGCATAAACAGCACTCCTAACCTTTACCCATTAGATGCCAATAGCACCTCCCAACTAAGTCCTAACAATCAAAATTGTCTCTAGACATTAATAAATATCCCGTGTGGTAACACTCCCAAAATTGCCGTAGCTGAGAATCACTGCTATATTGGAATAAGAAAGTTCAATGCTGTCCAATCCTCACACTTTTCAAATAAAGTTATAAATGTAGATTTTTATATAAAATCTTCTAATGCTTAAATGCTAAATACTAATTTCTTAGGTTAAAACAGAACAAAACACTGAACACATTTGTGGGCTTTTTTTCAATATTCAGAATGCCAGTTTGATACCTCTGAACATAAAAACAGATTAGTTACTAAGACTTTAGGACAGAAATTTGCATATGACTATCTAATATTAAAACCAAAAAGAGGCACCAGGGTGGCTCAGTGGTTGAGCATCTGCCATTGGCTGAGGTCGTGATCCTGGGGTCCTGGGATCCAGTCCTGCATTAGGCTCCCTGTGAGGAGCCTGCTTCTCCCTCTGCCTATGTCTCTGCCTCTCTCTCTCCAGGTCTCTCATGAACAAATAAAATAAAATCTTTAAAAAAGAAAAAAAAAGTGTTTTTCAAAAGCAGAATATAATCACCTAGACTCAAATTAAGTTAAACCTTTTTGATCTGTGTAAGTCACCACATGGCAACTGGATTTTTTTGAACAAATACTCTCTCCAGAAAGTTATACCTCCAGCAAAACAACTCTCCAGCAAAGTCAGGAAATCATGGTAATACTGACATATTAAGAGTGTCACCAAAAAACATTAATACTACTTTCTCACAATCTAGTAATCCCTAAATATTTTGAAAATGCTTAAAACTCAGGAAATGTGATTTAATTTTTTTAACAGCACATAAAAAAAACATGATTTTAAAATCTGGCCTATTAGTCCCTGAAATACAGTACACTCACAACTAAATTATATATATATACATATATATATGTATATATATGTATTTATATGTATATATATACACGTATATGTAAATATATGTATATATATTATTGAAACTTAAATTTGAAAATTATTTGACTTTCCCCCAAGATCCACGTATAAATTTTAAAACTCATGAAGAACATTTTTAGAACTTTTAATTTTGCTCAGTTTAAAGAAAAAATCCAATAAACTTCAGTGAAGTTTTATCATTATACAGTTTCCATGAAAACCTACAATATTTTTAAAACTAACCCAAAACTTCCTATTTAATACAATGAACAAGACATTTTTAGTATTGGAGTTTAAGATCTCTCTTCTTTAGAGTAACACTCATAACTGCCCAAGCTCTTCTTATTCATATTCAAATAATTAGAAACATTTAAAAATTGTGAATATATGAGAAATTTTATACTAGACACTGTGCCAGGAAAAGAGCCTGTTATATCTAAGCAGTTCTTGAAACAGTTACAGACTACTTGCTATTTCTATACTCTGTCCAGCTATATAGTACTTTTAAACATGTTTCACCACATATGATCCAAATATGATAAAAACAAAACAAAATATAAATCCATCCCAGATGGTTCTCAAGGACAATAACCAAGGTGTTAAAAGTGTCTGGCCTCTGACTGGATTTAATAGTGGTTTTTATTTTCTACTTTATACATTTGTATTGGGTGATTTTTTTCCTTCATTTTTGTACATTTTTTAATTCAAAGAGAAAAAGGGGAGATTCAAAGAAGTAAACACTAGCAGTCTCTCCTACACTATTCATAGAAGAACACTTTCTTATCCACAATAGAAGTTTTCTGTGGAGCAGATGTATCTTTTAGTGAAAAAGAATGCATCATGCTATCATACTAGTAACATCAGTCATTGATACTACACATCTTATGATTCATATTCCATACTTACTAAGCAATCTTTATACTTACTAAGCAATCTTTAAATTTTAAATCTGACTTCCCACACATTTGCTTACAGAGAGAACATGGACTTCATTTATCCATTCTACAAATGTTTATTAAGCACCTACCATGTGCTACACAATATTCTAGGAAATGAGGATACAGTAAGAGAAAAAAAGAGCTAAAACGCCTGCCTTCATAGAACTCACATTTTAATAAGAAAAAAAAAACACATATAATCAAGGTGAGGAAGTATTAAGAGCTATACAAGACAATAAAGCAATATAAAAATAAAAGACTGTGATGGGGGAAGGAAATTGGATGTATTGATAGAAATAAAAGGGAAATAAACTGATGAAGTAGCATTTGAAACAGACCTATGCTTGAGGATTCTCTCTCCCTCTCCCTATGCCCCTCCCCCACACCTGCACACAGTTGCTTGTTTGCTCTCACTCTCTGGAATAAATAAATCTAAAAAAAAAAAAAAAAGCAAAAATGAACTATTGGGACTTCATCAAGATAAGAAGCTTTTGCACAGCCAAGGATACAGTCAACAAAACTCAAAGACAACCTACAGAATGGGAGAAGATATTTGCAAATAACATATCAGATAAAGGGCTAGTTTCCAAAATCTATAAAGAACTTATTAAACTCAACAGCAAAGAAACAAACAATCCAATCATGAAATGGGCAAAAGACATGAAGAGAAATCTCACAGAGGAAGACATAGACATGGCCAACATGCACATGAGAAAATGCTCTGCATCACTTGCCATCAGGGAAATACAAATCAAAACCACAATGAGATACCACCTCACACCAGTGAGAATGGGGAAAATTAACAAGGCAGGAAACCACAAATGTTGGAGAGGATGCGGAGAAAAGGGAACCCTCTTACACTGTTGGTGGGAATGTGAACTGGTGCAGTCACTCTGGAAAACTGTGTGGAGGTTCCTCAAAGAATTAAAAATAGACCTGCCCTACGACCCAGCAATTGCACTGTTAGGGATTTACCCCAGAGATTCAGATGCAATGAAACGCCGGGACACCTGTACCCCGATGTTTCTAGCAGCCATGTCCACAATAGCCAAACTGTGGAAGGAGCCTCGGTGTCCATCGAAAGATGAATGGATAAAGAAGATGTGGTTTATGTATACAATGGAATATTACTCAGCCATTAGAAACGACAAATACCCACCATTTGCTTCAACGTGGATGGAACTGGAGGGTATTATGCTGAGTGAAGTAAGTCAATCGGAGAAGGACAAACAGTGTATGTTCTCATTCATTTGGGGAATATGAATAATAGTGAAAGGGAATATAAGGGAAGGGAGAAGAAATGTGTGGGAAATATCAGAAAGGGAGACAGAACATAAAGACTTCTAACTCTGGGAAATGAACTAGGGGTGGTAGAGGGGGAGGAGGGCGGGGGGTGGGGGTGAATGGGTGACGGGCACTGAGGGGGACACTTGACGGGATGAGCACTGGGTGTTATTCTGTATGTTGGTAAATTGAACACCAATAAAAATTAATTTATTAAAAAAAAATTAAAAAAAAACAACAGACCTAAATAATGGGAAGAGGGAAGAAGCAATGAGAATTCTGGGGGGAAAAATGTTCCAGGCTGAGTGAAGAGCAAGCACAAAGGCAAGAGAGAACTTCAAAATATAACAGAAGGCCAATGTGGCTAGAATCATGATTAAGGAATCAAGCGGTAGGAGATAAAGTAGCCCTGGGTTAGATTCACTTAAGGTTTTGCAGTCTAAGGTAAAGACTTCAGCTTTGACTAAAAGGAGTGGTAATGGTAATTGTTTTTTATTGTTGTTTTAATAGCAGTTTTAGGTTTACAGAAAAACAGCACAGAAAGTACAGTTCCCACAGATCCTCTTTCCCCACACACACACCAGTTTCCCCTATTAACAGCTTCCATTGTGTGATACATTTGTTACAGTTGATAAATCAACACTGATACATTATTATTTAACTGAAGGTTCATATTTTACATTAGCATACACTCTTTGTGTTGTCCAGTTCTATATGCCTTGATAAATAGATAACATCATGTACCCATCACTATAGGTATCATATAGAACAGTTTAGGGGCTTTTAGGTGGCTCAGTCAGGTAAGCATCCAACTCTTAGTTTTAGATCAGGTTATGATCTTTCGACTGTGGGATCAAGCCCTGCTTCAGGCTTTGTGCCCAGTGCAGATTCTGCTTCAGAGTCTCTCTCTCTCTCAATTTAAAAAAAAAAAAAAAAGGCTTAACTACCCTAAAAATCCCCTGTGTTTCACATACTTATTCACCCCCTTTACTTCTCCCAAAGCCCCTGGCAACCATCGATTTTTACTTTTTCCCTTTTTCAGAATGTTATATATAGTTGGTATCATATAAGATGTAGCATTTTTCAGATTGGCTTCTTTTATTCAGCAATATGCATTTAAGGTTCCTCTATGTCTTTGTGTAGCTTGATAGTTCATTTATCACTGAACAATACTCCATTGTATGGTTGTACCATGGTTGCTTCCAATTTTCAACAATTATGAATAAAAATGCTAAAAACATTTTGCATTTTTTTGTACATATATAAGTTTTCAACTCATTTGGATAAATAATTAGGATCATGATTGATGGATTGTAATGGTAAGACTATGTTTAGCTTTGAAAGAATTTGCCAACTGTTTTCCAAGTGTCTATACCATTGTGCTTCCCACCAGTGACATGTAAGAGTTTGAATCTGCATTTGGTGTTGTCAGTGTTTGGGATTTTAGCCATTCTCATAGGTATGTAGTGGTGGTGGTTGTATTTTCAAAATACAGTTTTACAGGATATAAGGTAGCCTTATGGAAAAGCAATAATAATGTGATAATGTTTGTCCTCAAAAACAAAATCTACCCTGGAAAAATAAGATCTACATAAAAATATATAAAAGCTAAACACTGTAAACATAAAGGAGGAGGTAAATGAGCCTGGATGACTCAGTAAGGCATCTGACTCTTGATCTCAGCTCAGGTCTTGATCTCAGGGTCATCAATTTGTGGAGCCTACAGAAAAAGAAGAAAAAAAAAAGGAAGAAGAAGAAAGAAGAAAAAAGAAGGAAGAAGGAGGAGGAGGTATATATACAAAGTGATGGATAGGGGGTGGCTGGCTGGCCCAGTCACTGGAGCATGCAACTCTTGATCTCAGGGTTATGGGTTCAAGCCCCGCATTGCATGTAGAGACTACTTAAAAATAAAAATCTTAAAAAAAAAATGTGATAGGTAAATAGAAGCAAGATTCTGGCTGGGTGGATTGGGAAAAGCTAGATTTTAAAAGATGGTCAGAAACTACACAAATATTCAAAAATAAAGAAAGAGATAAGAGAGAGAGAAAGAATGAACAGGAAGAAAAGAGGAGTGGAAGGAGCCTCGGTGTCCATCGAAAGATGAATGGATAAAGAAGATGTGGTTTATGTATACAATGGAATATTACTCAGCCATTAGAAACGACAAATACCCACCATTTGCTTCAACGTGGATGGAACTGGAGGTTATTATGCTGAGTGAAGTAAGTCAATCGGAGAAGGACAAACATTATATGTTCTCATTCATTTGGGGAATATAAATAATAATGAAAGGGAATATAAGGGAAGGGAGAAGAAATGTGTGGGAAATATCAGAAAGGGAGACAGAACATAAAGACTCCTAACTCTGGGAAACGAACTAGGGGTGGTGGAAAGGGTGGAGGGCGGGGGTGAGGGTGAATGGGTGACACGCACTGAGGGAGGCACTTGACGGGATGAGCACTGGGTGTTATTCTGTATGTTGGCAAACTGAACACCAATAAAAAATAAATTTATTATTAAAAAAATGCAAGAGGTTCAGCTATATTTGAACTTCAAATAAAAGACAAAAAAAAAAGACAAAAACAAAAACAAAAAAAAAAAAGGAAGTAAAGAGGAAGGCAAAAAAAAAAACTGGAGCTCCAATTCCTTTGCCAGGGATATATTCAACAGAGAGGAGTCCATATATTTACTAAGAGATTTATATTACAGTAACACAGTAGCCCTATTTGTATTAGCTCCAAATTACAAAGCACTAAACAACAGAATGGATAAACTCTGGCATATTCACACTATGGGATATTATGCAAAAGGAATAATGTTTGCTCATAGAAGTCTGTATACTACACTTACTCTTGATGGGAGCAGTGACTGAAAGAGGGATCTCCTGGGTGGTCTTGATGTTCTATTTTTTAGCTTGGATACTAATACTATACAGTTTGCAATCCTCAGTTGTACATTTATGATACATCAATAAAAGGTAAAAAAAAAAAAAAAAAGTCTCTGGCCCAAGCTCCTGCTTTGGACATACTTTAATCTAAACCATGGCACAGAAATAGAAAAGGCCATTTCTTAAATTTGTATTAGATGTATAATCTTCAATGTATTTTAGTAAAATGTGCTTTTTTTTTCCCCTCTATGGAAGTTCTGAAGTCTAAATTAATTCCATTTTGAAAACATTATTTTCCTTTTTTCTTGTCTTTAGAGGAGGCAAAGGTTGCACATTATATCCAAGACTTTTTAAGCATGGTATTACCTTTTATCTAGACAATGAAACATACTGGACATATTCCTTCTCAAAGGTGACAACACTGTCTAGACTCTTGCTGGGATTCTTCCTGTTATTTCTCTGAGCAATATAGTCAACCAGGTTATTCTAATATATTAAGCCCATTTTAATCTTGTAATACAGAAAGTTAGTGTTCCACATGCAAAAAGCAGTGGGACACATGGTGCCTGATATCTAAAAGTCACATAGTTGGGATGTAAAACTAATGTTCATCAAACAGAAGAGTGAATTTAGGAGGAGAATATCTTTTTTTTCCCTTCTGGAGATTGCAAGTTATTAGGATGCATTTAAATACCAAATCCCTGAAGATTATTTGGAACTTTTCTAAGTTTCCCATTTTTTCACATTGTGTTTTAGAAAGATCTTTGATTTTTTAATAATTGTTAAAAATATTTTATACATGGCTTTGTTCAGAGTAGCTTAATATTTGATTAAATAAGTGACAAAACTAAACACGGAGTTTGATAATTTATTGCTCTAAGGGCATTAATTCAGTCTGAAAAAACTTCTTACATGCATGTTCTCTTTATCAGGCACAACACTATGCACTAAAGATTCAAAGACACTTCAAGATACTAAATACCTGTTCTCATGAAACTTAAAATTAGCAGGAGATATCATGTGATTTGATGGGAAGCCAGAGAGGGCTCTGCTTATGAATTTTCACCATTAAAAAGCCATTTTTTTAGTTGATCTTTCACTGTCAAAGTTCTTTACCTTTAGGATGACCATCTCATTCACTTAATCACTCAAGAAAAATTTATTATGTACCTACTGGAAATTAAGCAGTGAACAAAAAGTCTATTCTCAGGGAGCTTACATTCTAGTATGCACAGAAGGAAGAATCAGAAAATAAGGAAATAAAGTGCTAACTGCTATAAACAAAAGTAAAGTAAGGAAAGACAGTCGGAGACAAGAGTGTATGGACCAGCTGGGAGGAGCCATGTGCATATGTTAACTAAAACACAGGACATGTGAGAGGAAGTAAGGAAAAAAGGAAAAGAAAAAAGAAAAGAGATCTGGAGTCTTAAATATCAAACTAAGGAATACAGACCTTTTTGATCAGGCAATAAAGTACAATTTAAAGTTTCTGAATAAGCATGATAATCAGAATGTTGTTCTGAAAGTCTATTTTCTTTCTTTTTAAAAAAATGTTATTTATTTATTCATGACAGACACACAGAGAGAGAGGCAGAGACACAGGCAGAGGGAGAAGCAGGCTCCATGTAGGGAGCCTAATGTGGGACTCAATCCAGGATCTCCAGGATCACACCCCAGGCTGAAGGTGGTGCTAAACCGCTGGGCCACCGGGGCTGCCCTGAAAGTCTATTTTCTCATAGATTAAAAGAATGG
This sequence comes from Nyctereutes procyonoides, assembly GCF_905146905.1. Taxonomy (NCBI): domain Eukaryota; kingdom Metazoa; phylum Chordata; class Mammalia; order Carnivora; family Canidae; genus Nyctereutes; species Nyctereutes procyonoides. The sequence goes on along the minus strand of NW_026575133.1, from coordinate 14,745,799 downwards.
ATTGGAGAAGGCAAAATTAGGAAGCACAGTCTATTAGGAAACTATTGCAGTTAGCCCACATGAAACATGAGGGGGCCTACAGTGGGTAATCAAAAGCAGTGGAATGAACAGGCCCAATACACAAGCAACAAAGAGAGGAAAAAAGCAATAGGAATGTGGTAAATTACATACGGTAAAGGACTAGTTTGGGGTTTTGCTTTTTTCCTAGGTGGTTATGGACCAACATTCTGTAAAATACAAAACTGCATTCCTGGATGTTCCAGCAATGTCAAATTGTTATACAAGATTCTAAATGCTTACTTTCAATTTGTGTTAACTTGTGACAAACTGGTGACAAAATAATTGGTCGGCCAGCAATCTGTCTGGTGATTAGGCCACACTTTGACATGATCTAGAACAGGAAAAAGTCCTGATTTCAAGATACTGAGCCAGAGTTGACAGAAAAGAGAGTGATGCAATTAAAAGAGAGAAACAGAATCCAAAAGGAAGGGAAGTGTTTGGTGAGGAGTTATATTTTAATAATGCTAAATCTGAGATATTGGTAAGATATACAGGTAACAATCTATTGGTTAATTAGGAAAAAAAAAATACAGGTCTGAAGAAAATGTTATCATGACAGAACATTTTTGCCCCAAAGAGGGAATTGGGGTTAATAGCCAAAATGTCAAATACTGCTCTTCTGGCTAACAGTCATGGTGGAGTCCTGGATAAATTATCTTAAAAACACTATATAAAAGCATGCAAGGAAACTCAAAGCAGAAACTAGAAGGAATTCAACTCTTGCAAAAAGGGAACTATGATAAGCAGACTTTTAAGATGGCCTCAACTACCCTGTCTCATGTATAACTACACATTGCATGATTAACCCTCTTTTGAGTGTGTGCTGAACTCAGTGACTTGTTTCTAATGGACAGAATATGAGAAGAGTGATGAGATGTCACATCTGTGATTAGGTTACAAAAGATTGTGCTCTCATCTTGCTAGCATTCTATTCCCTTCTCCACTTGTACCCTTTGATAATGCAAGCTGCCATGCTGGAGAGATCCATGTGGCAAAGAACTAAGGGCAGCTTTCAGCCAATAGCCAGTAAAAAGCTGAAGCCCTTAGTCCAACAACCTGCTAGCACCTGAATCCTGAAAACAATTACATGAGCTCAGGTGTGGACCCTCTTCCAGACATGTGTTCAGATGACACCCCAGCCCCTGGCTACCACCTTGAGTGAGAGATCTTATAAGAAACCCTAAATCAGAAGATCCAGTTAAGCTATGCTTGATTCTGAACCAAAGAAACTGTAAGATAGTAGTAAACAAGTGCTGTTTTAGGAGCTATGCTTCAGAGTAATTTCTTATGAAATAGTACATAACTTAACAACAACAACAACAAAATTACACTGGGTAAGATCCACATTTTTAAGGCTTTTACCATGAAATTACTCACAAATCTGCCAGCAGAAAATAAATCTCAAGTAGAAAACCAGAGTCCTACTGGCCTGAAAAGCCAGAGGATAAGGTCTAGGGTTTATGACAGTGGCTGGAATTCAAGGTTGGATATCCTGGAAAGGAGGAAACACAAAGAGTGTAGTCCCAAAATCTGCATATGCATACCCCTCATATTTTTGACTGCCTCCAAAAGTGCTCCTATGGGAGAGAAGACTGCAAGGAACCCAGGGGAAAAACAACAGCTAGGAGGCTAAAAGAGCCAAGCAGAGATTTTGATAGCTGCTGTATGTAGTAGGTAAGTTTTTGGAATTTTGGTCCTGCCAAGTTAGAAGGGTCAGAAAACAAAATCCCCAGATAGTCATACTATAAAGACCATATATCAGACTAAATCTAAAAAAGATACAGTATCTCAAATTAAAACTTCATTTGCATGGGATTAACAATAGATTAGACACTGAAAAGGAAATTATATATAGCAATAAAAAATGCAATAGAAACAATCTAAAACACACATAAAAATGAATAAAACATCAGTTACCTGGAAGGGAACATAAAGAGATTTAATATACATGTAGTTAGAAATACACACACACCAAAAAAAAAAAAAAAAAAAAAAAGGCTTTTTTTTTTTTTAAATATACGGAGAAAAACACTTAAAACACTGAAACAAAGATAAGAACTATAGCAAAACTGCTGGCCTGAAACTAGGCAAGCCAGAAAAAACAAACAAAACAAAACGCACAGAGATAGGAAAGAGTTTAAAATACAGAAAAAAGGGAAAAAAAGAAAAAGAAAGCTGTCAAACTAGAATTCTACACCAAGAAAAATAGTTTTAAAAAATAAAAGCAACAGGTTCTAAGACAAAAGCCTGGAGAATTCATTATGAGCATACCTGTACTACAATATATATTAAAGAAGTTCTTTGGATAAAAGAAAAATAACAAATTCAGATCTACATAAATAATGAAAATATTAGAAATGGTAAATTCATGAGTAACTATGAAAGGGTTTGGGTTTTGTTTTGTTTTTTTTTTTTTGGCGTTTTTTTAATCTCTTTAAAAGATAATCGAGAAGGATGATGGCACAGCAAAAGGCAGAGGAAACAACCTAAAAGCGTCCACAATAACCAAAGCTGAAACAAAAGGAGCAATATAACAATAAAAGTAATACTGGGCTGGAAACCACAGAACAGAATGAGCCCAGACTGATATAATTTAAGTAAGGAAATAAAACAATATATAAGGGAGAGAAAGAACAGCTCTTCGTTATAGAAGAATATCAATTAATGAGAAAGAAATGAGGCAAATTTTTTTAAAAAAATCACCGCTAGAACACAGTAGTAACTGTTTCAGGGAAGATGAAGATCCATCCATGAATGCTAAACTCAGGGAGCAATGGATTAAGGAAAAATAAGGTATTGGTGTAGACTAAAACCAACACTCCTTAAGGTAATTATTAATTAAGAAGAAAAATTATTAACTTTAAAGTGGAGCAGCACAGCAAAAATCAACATAACCAAGGTCAAAATCACCAGCAATGAGACATACAAACATCATGTATCTCTCAATATGATTCACTCGGGAAAGCACCACAATCATCTCAGTGGCATTCTTGCCAAAACACATAATTTCAAACTAGTCAAGAGAAAACATAATATAAATTAAAAAAATGAGTGATCTATTACATAATGTCTGAGCAGTACTCTTCAAAAGTATCAAAGTCACAAAAGAAAAGACTTTCAATCTTTCTCCAGGCTGGAGAAGACTAGAAACATACGACTATTAAATGTAATGTAGGATTCTAGAACAGAAAAAGGACATTAGAAAAATTGATGAAATCTGAATAAAATTTGTAGTTTATAGGATTGTAGCAATGTAAAGTTCTTGGTTTGGTTTTGATCACTGTATAATCACTGTATAATGGTTATTTAGATTGTTAATAAAAGAGGAACCTGGGTAAGGAGTATGTGAGAACCCCATGTACTGGTTTTGCAACATTTTTGTTAAGTCTAAAATTTGTTCAAAGTTAAAAGTTTTTAAAAAGATAAAATTTAAGCAAAAATAAGAGCAATTATGGGATTTATAACATATAGAGAAATAAAAGGTATGACCATAATTGCACAAAGAAAGGAATAAAAGTGTTCTATGTGAAGTTCTTAGAGAAGGGATATATTACTTACGTAGACCATTATGATAGGTATTATAAATACCAGAGCAGATACTAAAGCAAATTAACAAGGGCATATATAACTAATATGCCAAGAGTTGAGATAAATAGAATTTATAAAAATAGTCAATCTAAAAGAAGGCATGAAGGGAAAAAACCTATGGCACAAACAGAAAATAGATGGCTGGGCAGCCCAGGTGGCTCAGCGGTTTAGCACCGCCTTCAGTCCAGGGTGTGATCCTGGAGACCCAGGATTGAGTCGCACATCGGGCTCCCTGTATGGACCCTGCTTCTCCCTCTGCCTGTGTCTCTGCCTCTCTCTCTCTCTCATGAGTAAATAAATAAAATCTTTAAAAAAAAAAAAAAAGAAAAGAAAAAGAGAAAGAAAATAGATGGCTGATTTAAACCAACCACATTGGAAACTATATTAAATGTAAATGGTCTAAATCCTTCAAGTTAGACAAAAACTTTCAGGATTAATAGGATCTCACTTATATGTGGAATTTAAGAAAGAAAACAGATGTACATATGGGAAAGGGAAAAAGAAAAAAAGGAGAAGAGGGAAACAGGCCACAAGAGACTCTTAATGAGAGAGAACAAACTGAGAGTTGATGGAGGGAGGTGGGTGTGAGAAGGGCTAGATGTGTGGTATTAAGAAGGGTGCTTGTTATGATGAGCACCGGGTATTGTATGTAAGTGATGAATCACTGAATTCTACTCCAGAAACCAATATTGCACTGTATATTAACTACCTAAAATTTAAATTAAAAATTTAAAAACTGCCAGGATTAAAAACCACAAGATCTATATGTTGTCTATAAGAAACCATTCTAAATGTAAAGACACAAAAAGGTAGAAGAAAGGCAAAAGATATACATTGCAAGTACCAATTAACAAGGAAGCTGGAGTGACTGTATTAATATCACTTAAAATAGGATTCATAAAAAAAAATTACCAGAAATGTTACCAGAAAAAGATAGATATTTCTCAATGACATAATAAGTAGCCTCATCAGAAGAAGGAGGAAAAAAATCCTAGGTATATCCACAAGTACTAACAATTTCTAAACATAAGCAGCAAAAATTAATAGCACTAAAGGGAGAAAAATCCATTAGTATGGTTGGCTACCTAGTACTTATTTTCTCACTAACTGAAAAAACAGTGGGCAGAAAATTGATAATAGCATAGAATAAATGAATATTATCAACTAACATGACTTTGCTAAAAAAAAAAAACAAAAACAAAACAAAAACAAAAACAAAAAAAAACCAACCCAATAAATACTCTCTTCAATTCCATATAGAACGTTTAGTAAGACAGGCCATATTTCATAAGTCAATAACAAATATACTGGAAAACATCTCCCAAATACTTGAAAAATTGAACAATTCACTTCTAAATAATCCATGGGTTACAGAATAAAAGATTTAGAAAATATTTTAAACTAAACAATAAAGAAAATAAAGCATTAAAATTTACAGGCTGCTGCTAAAACAGTACTTGGGAAAATTATACTGAAATGCTTATATAATGAAAAGGTCTGAAATCAATCCAATAACAAAGCAGACAAAGAAGAGCATATTAAATCTAAAGGAAAAACTAATAGAAACATAAAACAAAAGATTAAAAAAAGAAAAAAAAAGCAGAAATTTTTAAAAGATCTATAAAATTGATATATCTCTAGCCAGACCAATCAAGCAAAGAACCATCTTTGAGGTGCCTGTGTGGTATAGTCGGTTAAGTGACCAACTGCTGGTTTCACCTCAGCTCATGATCTCAAGTTGTGAGAATGAGCCCCAAGTGAAGCTCTGCATTGGGCATGGAACCTGCTTAAGATTCTCTCTCTCCCTCTCCCACCCTCTCTAAAATAAATAAATCTTAAAAATTATTTCATCTCTTGTTCCTGAGCATATGGGAATATTTTCAATTATTCAGAGATTAACTAATACAAAAAAAATCACATCAAATCTTACTAATTTGTAAAACTACATAATTAACAAAAGCTGGAAATACCTATCAAACAAGCTTGAACAGATTTAGGAACTTACATCAGAGTTTTTACTATTACTTAAATTTATCTAATAGGCTTAATTCTCTCATTGCAAAGACGACTTCAGTAAGCTCTTCTAATCAAGGGCATCTGCAACTAGGCAACATGGACAACAGTGTCTATATTCCTTTGAATGGGTAGGGTAGCATGCTGTTATTAGAATACAATTCCCTATATCTCAGTAGGGTGGAAAGTCAATTGTACCTGAACCTATCAAACCCTTTTAAGATGGCTTAAGTGTTATTTTCTGTTCTCTTACAGCCTCCTTTAACAATAACAACTCATATAGGTTTTCGTTGTTCAGTGAGACACCTGACAATCTGATGACAATAAGTTAACAGTTCATTTCCAAATTTCTAGGGTCTCTTGTAGATTCTCAGTCAAAAGGAGTTATTTATTAATAACCATGAATTCCCTTCCCCAATCTCTTTTTCCTGCCAAACTAAGTTATTCATTAGCACTCATACAAAACACTCAAATGAGATCCATCAAATAATGTTACCTGGACCATGAATTTTATCACCCCTGGCAGTCCTGGGAGAATTTCAAGAATTTTAGGAACTAAGGGTTAAAATTTGAGTTAATATTGAAAAATGAGTAATAGTACTGAATTTCATTACACTGCCTTCAAGCTCCACTTATTGAAAAACTACCATTTATTATCTATAAAAATATAAAAATCCACAGAAAATTAAACAGGGAATTAAAAATCTCTAAGGTCCTTTCAACTTTTAAAAAAATTGCTGATTCTGATTCTGTCCTTAGTATTTTTATATAGACATTGATGATATTATGTTGATTATTTCACTTAACTTACAGAATGTAACAGCAGTAATTCAGTATAGTAGGAATTGTTTTCAGTAACTGTTACTGTGTCAAATGGGAAAAAAACTTTGCTGATTCTAATCTCTTATAGATCTGAATGCTGTAAGAGCTGTTTCTTTAAAATAGGTAAAAATAATATGGGTTTGAAAAAGCATACATTTTAACATACCAGATCATTCTCATAAGCAAATGGATTATTTTGACAGATTCAGATGAAGCTGTGTATTATATATAATGTAGGGAGAATACATTTTTTTAAAAAGTACTCCTAACTTTAGCTATTTTTATAAAGAATAATTAAAAAGGGTTAAAGTTTAAAGAAATCCTAAACTAAACCATACTTTTTAATGAAGGAAAACTGTAGGAATACTCATAAGAGAGAAAGATGGGAGTTTTTTCTGGTTTCAAAGAACTACCATTTCCTTCATAATAGAATAAAATCCTTTAAAACTTCATTGTCCAGAATTCCCTAAATAATTATTCAAAATGACTATCTGATGGCCCTAATTCTAATCCACTCAGGAAAAAAAATTACAAAAAAGCACATCTCTAACTTAAAACTCAACAGAACCAGCAAGGGTTATGGGGAGAAACAGTGATTATATCCTGCTTTCCCTCTCAAAATGCAATTTCTTGACTGTCCTGGTATACAATGATGAGTCTTTTTCAAGATTACAAATCGTAAAAGAAGGTATGGGAGGAAGGATGAAAACTGATTTGTAAAAGAAAGCAATGACTAAGAGTTTCATCTACTACTTGACACAGAAAGACAGGACATATACTTTCTGTTCCCATGCCTTATCACACAAAAAGAAAGGTAAATGAATATTACCGAATCAAGAGTTTTCCTGACTACTCTGATGTAAAAATCTCTGGCTCTTCGTATGATTACATTTACTGTCTGTTTAGTATCCTTTTACTGTTTTCTGCCAGTGTTCACGAATATGTATCACTGGTATGAAATCACATCGCATTAATAAAGATGCCATTAATGCTTATAATGGACAGATGTTCTGATTTTAATATAGTTCCTTATAAAGCAGCAAAACTTGTGTAATGACTAAATTCCAAATATATTAAACTAAACAGTAGGGGGATCCCTGGGTGGCTCAGCGGTTTAGCACCTGCCTTTGGCCCAGGGCGCAATCCTGGGGTCCCGGGATCGAGTCCCACATCGGGCTCCCGGCATGGAGCCTGCTTCTCCCTCCTCCTGTGTCTCTGCTCTCTCTCTCTCTCTCTCTCTCTCTCTCTCTCTCTATGTCTATCATGAATAAATAAATAAATAAATCTTTAAAAAAAAACAAAAAACTAAACAGTAGGCTGTATTTCAAGAACTTCTAATTTCTCATACTCCTCAAATATATTGCTAGATGGCATGACTGAAAGTATACTTATATGACAAGAAAATAAATATTTAATATGCATAATATAAATCTGTTTCTATAATAATACAAATCTAAAATATATAGAAGGAAGTTTTACAAAATGATAATTAGCATGTATTTTGAATTGTAAATTCCTGTTATGGGTTGCAGCAGTAAGTCAAACTACAAAGGTATATAACACTTTTGGGGCACCTGGGTGGCTCAGGGCCTTAAATGACTCCTGATTTCATTCAGATCAGGTCATGACCTTAGGACTGTGCAATCAAGCCCCAAATTAAATATCCTCCCTTTCTCCCTCTCCTTGTACCCCTCCCTCACTCAAAAAAAAAAAAAAAAAGGAGTATAGAACACTAAAAAACATCAAATTTCCATTTTACTTGATTTTTTCACATGGGTCTTAATTTGGAAACATTTTCAAAGGGGTTTGGGATTTTATTTTTTGTAATTAAAAAAGCAGTAAAGCAAGATCTGCATTAAAGAAAATAACTATTTGTCTTTCCTTTATAATAAAAGATAGCTCTTAAAAATTAAAAACAAATCTATAGTCATCAAAACACTGCAAATCAAAACCACAAGATACCACTTATTACTCACGAAGTGACTATAATAAAAAAAGGTGTGAGGATGTAGAGAAACTGGAACCCTCATATACTATGGTGGAAATGTAAAAAAAAAAAACCACTTAGGAAACCAGTCTAGAAGTTCCTCAAAAGGTTAAACACAGAGTTACCATATGACTCAGTAATTCCACTCTTAGGTTTACAACCTAAGAGAAATGAAAACAATGTCCACACAAAAACTTGGACACAAATGTTTATAGTAATTTTATTTGCAATAGCCAAAAACTGGAAACAACTCAAATGTTCAACTGATGAATGGGTAAATAAAATGTGGTATATTCATACAATAGAGTATTATTTGGCAATAAGAAGGAATGAAGAACTAATACATGCTACAATCTGGATGAATTCTGAAAACATGCTTGCTAAGTGAAAGAAGCCAATCACCAAAGACCACACAGTGTATAATTCCATTTATATGAAATGTCCAGAATAGGTAAATCCACAGAAACAGAAAGCAAACCAGAGTCTGCCTAGGGCTAGGGGGTTTCAAGAAAACAGAGGAGGGGTAACTGCCAAAGTGCAGTTTCTTTTTAGAATGATAAAAGTGTTCTAAGATTGTTTGTGATGGTTGCACAACTCTGTGAATATGCTGAAACCCACTGTGCTGCACACTTTAAACATATGAATTGTATAGTATGTGAATTATATCTTCATTAAACTGCTAACATCCTCCTCCCTCAAAAAAAAATAAAAATAAAAAATAAAAAAATAAAAAAACCAATGCAATGGCTTTTAACTGCAGCTACAGATCCAATACCTGAGCTTACTCTTTAGAAGTACAGATCCCTGAACCTCCCAGACTAAGTCATATACTATGGGAGTGGGATCAACTCGTCTAGACTAGTGGGGGGCAACAGAGTTAAGAACTAGGTTCATATTCTGACTCTGTCAACTTCCTAGCTGCATGACTTTTGGTAAATTATCTAATTTCTCTATACATTTTCAGTTCCTACTTCAATACAATGGAGGAAGAACTGCCTATTGCAAAGTGTTACTGTAAGAACTTAATGAGAATATATACACAAAATATACCATATGACAAACTATGCTCAGTTACTCTTCTTATTATGATTATATTATTTTTACTGGACATCTTCTTGTTTTCTATAGGGAAAAGATAATGCAGACTTCTACAATGTCTGCCCCAAATCCATGCATCTAAGTTAATCCTTATAAATCTTGGGACACGTGGGTGGCTCAGTAGTTGAGCATCTATCTGCCTTTGCTCAGGGCATGATCATGGGGTCCTGGGATGGAGTCCTGCACTAGGCTCCCTGCAGGGAGCCTGCTTCTCCCTCTGCCTATGTTCTTTGCCTCTCTCTCTCTCTATCATGAATAAAAATATTTAAAAGAAAAAAAAAACACCTTATAAATTTTAACCTCTCTTAAGAAATATTAACTTTTATCTTTAAAATCAGTTTATTGTCTATCTGATGCCCTGCTTGGAATAAAATAACATTTATGAAGTTACTATTTTTACAAAAATACAAAAATTACAAGAACACAAACTTTAATGACGCCACTATAATTGTGGAAGGGTACTTCTTAAATTCAACGGTTATTTTTAAAATTACAAACTTAGGAATAAAGGTCAAATAAAATTACAAACTTAGGAATAAAGGATTAGGCAGGCACAAACCATTTAATTAAATAAAATTTGCCAATTTTTAAAAAATACATTCACTTTTGTAAAAATGCCACATCTATATGCTAAAAACAAACTGAAGTAAATTTCCTATAATTTCTTATATAAGAAATGTATGCTTTTAATTCTCAGGTAATTTGATAACATCTCTATGGAAAGACATCTTTAATAGGACTCATGAATTAAAGCTAACATTTTCAGATGGAATGTAATATATACACAAAACAATAAGAAAAAAAACAGGAAATAACATTCGATATTTCTATCTAAAAATTTAGCATTTCTTTTTTCTTTTAGCATTTCTAACAGCCTATAATTCTATTTCAGAATGAACTATATATATTGGTGAAATTTTAACTGAATCTGGTATGAAATCCAAAGTCAATCAACAACCACATTTCTATCTGAAGACATGAAAAGGAGTATTTCCACTCAGACTCCTGAGGATATTTCAATACACTTAAGTGAGTCATACTTTCAGAGTACAGTTTATTGCTTGGGAAAATCTATCATGGATTTTCTAAATACATTTAATGAAACTAAAATTTAGTTAAGATATTGTGTGGCTGGATAGAGTTAAGTGTAGAAAAACGCCATACCTAAAATTTAAACTACATCTTTTTTCAAAGCTAAATAAATTTTTAAACACACGTACAGAATATTCTAACAAGCTGCAGTGCCAATGCTCAAGCAACAATATTTTTAAATCGCCTACTTTATTCAGAATATATCTTTCATAAGAAAACCTTCTTTAAATTAAAAAGTTACATAATTAACTTTTATATCAATTTAAAATATTATAAAACTAGCTCATAAATACCTTAATTGCTCAAAATTGGTAAGTCAAAGTTTACCATATTCCCTAATTAAAAAATAAAACATTTTTACTGACTTGTTTACATATATATCCTATTTTTTATACTACTCCCCTTCCTTTGTTTTTTTACAAGGCTCTTATATGCCAATCTTTTGCAGTAAATTACATAGAAAAGTCATGTGAATTTACACATTTTTCAGATAAAGAAGAGAAAGTGAAAGAACTGGAAAATATAGCCTTAATGAATCTACCATAATTTTTAAACATTTTTAAAAATAGGTGGTAACAAGTTAAAAACCTGGGAAACATCTTTTTACTGTTACAAATTTACTTTTTCTCCAGGAAAATGAAAGCAGAATAGGTTTACGTGAACAGGCCCAACTACATTTCTATTCTAACTCACTTTCTTAAGTGTATAAAATAAGCTCAAACCATACATTAATATTACTAAAACTGAATAATTAAATAAAACATAAAGAAGATGACATTTAGAAACCAGTTGTTTTTAGGCAAATACCAGATATTTTCTAATAGGGAAAAGCACTCAACAAAATTATCTGGCATAAAAATACTACAAATAATAGTAATCCAAGGTCTCTTACCAATTTCAGCAGGTAGTTGTTTGATTTTGTTCTCTCGAATGCTAAGCATGCTGAGTTTTGATAGATTTTTGATGTCCTTTTCCACAGTAGTTATACGATTAAAGCGAAGGTAAAGAGTGGTGAGAGAATCTAGCCTATACACCACTGAAGGAATTTCTCTCAGTTTATTATGCCGTAAATCAAGCATTCGCAGCTTCTTCAAGTTATCAAGAGAGTCAGGCAAACTGGTAAGTGAGTTTTCATTTAGAGCCAGTGTCATGAGATTTACTAGACAGCCCACCTCTGCTGGTAGAGACTGCAATTTGTTGCTATATAAATAAAGTTCTGTTAATTGAGTCAACTCTTTGATTGATGATGGCAATATGTGTATAGATCTCTTGGATAAGTCCAAACGCATTGAATTCTCTTCCCGGCACTTGTTGAGCTCTTTAATCACCTCTGCATTGCTAGATTTTTTTCTCGTCCCAGGTGCTGGATTTGGCCGTTTGATCGTATTGTCAACTGAAAAAGCCACCCCGGGTTGGGCAGCACTGGAGTCCTTCTTTCCATCTTTGGCATCTTTCCCTTTGGTCTTAGGTTCTTTTTCTTTGCTCTCTTTCCCAAAACCTCCAGAGGCTTTTGCCTCCTTTTCTCTTTCCTTAGCTGATGGCACTTTGGGATCTTTCTCTTTAGAGTCTTTTTCTTTTCCTAAACTACTACTCATGGTGACTCAAACTTGGGCAAAAACTACATGAACTCCTTTGTTTTATTTGCCAACAACAGTAACTGGAATTCAAAGATGAAGAGACAGAGATCCTACACAATCAAAAAAGGTGTTGGCTTGAAGAAATAATCACCATGGAGTAACAGCCATCTGTTACATGTTGGATCTAAAAGCACTATGCCCATTTCTGATAACTTGTTCCAAATGGTAAAATGGTGCTTGGTCAATGATTCATTAGAACTCCTGAAATACAATACAAAAAGAATATTAAATTACTTTAGATTATAATTTATAATAAGCAAATGGGCTCTGAAAAAACAATCTCATTGAAAATTTGGCCATTTTTCTGTGATTTGATACAGTAGTTACTGAACACTTTCTATTATGCAAAATCCATCAAAAAACTATAAAAATTGGTAAGGCAGGCCCCTATCTTCAAGGACTTTACAAATCTAACAGGAAGAGGTAAGGTAGGCATATAAGTTACCGTAAGTTTGTAAGAACTGAAAAATGGGAGAAATCATAATAGCAGCTAATGTTTGAGAGCTTTCTATGTACAAGCACCACTGTAAAAAAAAATTACAAATATTAATTTAATACATGTAACAGCCCTAGGAGATCAATTATTGTCCCTATTTTACAAATAAGGACACTGAGGCACAGAAATATTTTTAAGTAACTACCTCTGTGATCTTGGAAAAGCAACAGAACTGAGATTCCAATGTATATATTCACAGCCTGTGTTCCTAACCATTACACTAAAACTGCTCTATCTGCAACTAATTGCCAAACAGCTTTAGGTAACAGGAACAAATTCAAAGGCCATGATGATAGAATCAAGAGCAATCTCACAAAAGAATAAAATGGCAAGTGAAATATGTACAGAGCAAAGCAAACAGTTTAGGAAAAAGGTCTTAAGAATCTGTACTTTAATAAGCATTCTAGGTGACTCTAACGTAGGTAGGTCTAGGCACCACCTTTGAGATACAGTAATAAAGAGAAATCTCCAATGAGATCTATAAACTAGAAACTGAATGGTGATAAGGATTCTTAAGGGTTCTTAAAAGTAGAAAAAGTTCACGGTAAAATTACTGACCAAAAAGAACCACAAAAGCTGAAAAGATGAGTAAAATCTTTGTGGAGTCAGTCTTCCCTAAGCATTTTTAAATTTAAAATATAATTTGTATCTTGTGACTTATTAATTTTATAAGTAACTGATCTTTATGTAGTAGTAGGGCTCAAAGGTTAAAAACAAAATGATTCACATCCTACTTGATTAGCTTAAGATGTTAGGAAAAATAGTTAATTTTATGAAACCACCAAAAGTATCTGATAGTCTAAGTGCACAGGATCATGCTTAGATTTTCTATACAGAGGATGTTGAGTCCTACCCTATACAAGATTATGGTTTAATTAGATATCCAGAGACACCTGGGTGGCTCAGCGGTTGAGCATCTGCCTTTGGTTCAGGGTGTGATCCTGGTCCCGGGAACAAGTCCCATATCAGGCTCCCTGCGAGGAGCCTACTTCTCCCTCTGTCTCTGTGTCTCTGCCTCTCTATGTCTCTCATGAATAAATAAATAAAATCCTTAAAAAAAAAAATCCAAAGCACTCACATATGACAATAACATAAGATAGTAAATCCTCAATGACATATGCTACTGCTCTTTTGAGAAAACTGACCTCAGTGAAAGTGGCTGAGAAAGGTTGTGTACAGAAGTACAAGCAAGTAAAGACAAGATGGCAAATTAGTCCATGTGGATACAATGAAAGGTTAACCTAGGCCAAGAATATGAAATGAGCTTAGTTTGCCAAAGGAAAGTGAAAAGGTGGAATTTTGCCGAAGCAAAAGTCTCAGGGGTGCAGTAATAACAGGAGCTGGGTAGAAGACTAATGATCTGTAAATTCCAGATTAGAGTCGAACTTCATCAGCCTATAAGATTCTACAGTTTAAAAAAACATGCTAGTTTTTGCTAGCGCATCTGAAAAGCTATTATCGCCCCACTACTCACCACAACCTTCAAAACAAGAAAATAATCTTGAGCTACAATGGGGAAAGAAAACCTTCAGAGGTACTAAGAAATGCTGATGAGCCAAAATGAAAGCACATTTATTACAATGATACAAGAGTGAATGATGGGAGATATACACAAATGACAGAATGGAGAACTGCTTATCAATTTATATGTAAGAAATGTCATTAATTCTGCCAAGTTCCTGAAAATCAAATTTCTATTTAGCAAGATATGTATGTACTGAATTTAAAAATGCATATGGTAGAAAAAAAAGATGTTACATATTAAAGAACAAATCCAGCCTCTCAAGAAATATACTAGCAAAACTTTAATGCTTCTGCTTAGATTTAAAGGCATTTTTGTGACTTAAAAGTAACACTTTTCTAAACACACAACTGGCAATTTTAAAAATGGAATCCTTGATCTCCTATTCTGATGTTTCCCAAACTTCTCTATTAATAAAAAAAAATAAAGTAAAATAAACCTGGGATATATGTTAAAAAAAAAAAAAAGAAAGAAAGAAAAAGGCCCAAGCTCCATCCTAAACCACTGAATTGGAATCTTTAGAAAGAATCTGGAAACATCTGTTTTAGTAAGAAATGTCTCAGCAAGGGCTTATCAAGTTTGGAAATAAATACAGGATATAACCAAATCTGAACACTGAGCATCTGAACACTGATACACTTACAATTTCTTAAATATTATTCTAAAAATGAAGATTGAGGGGATGCATGGCTGGCTCAGTCAGTACAGCATGTGACTCTTGATCGCGGGGTTGTGAGTTCAGGTCCCACAATGGACACAGATATTACTTTAAAAAATTAAATAGGGGATCCCTGGGTGGCACAGCAGTTTAGTGCCTGCCTTTGGCCCAGGGCACGATCCTGGAGACCCGGGATCGAATCCCTCATCGGGCTCCCGGTGCATGGAGCCTGCTTCTCCCTCTGCCTATGTCTCTGCCTCTCTCTCTCTCTCTGTGACTATCATAAATAAAAAAAATTTTTAAAAAATTAAATAAAATGAAAACCGAACTACATAAATATTTGTATGTTCCATACATGATACTACTATAAATGTTAAAAATGATTCCATAACAAAATAAAATAAAAATGAAGATAAAAGGAGTGGGTCAGGAAACTGTATTAATGACAAAAAAAGTTACTAATAATTTAAAGTTTCCATTGAAGTTGGAGAGTTCCCATAGTATATAAAATAACCTATCTGAAGTTCATACTAGAGATACGTAAGCCGTTTGATGGTTTTCTTACAATAGCGATGGATTTGAACTGATCCCACATACTCATCCTATAACTCTTGCAACTGAGATTTATTCAAATATGGTTTAGACACTGTTCATAACAGAACTAGTTAAAGAATTTTGACTTTGACATTATCATCATACTGAAAGGATTAACTAACCAGGCTTGACTATTAACTAAAAAATTTTCCCATCCAGTAAAAATATATGTTGTCTAAGACAACTAACAAACGACTTGACAGTCCCAAATTAAGATCTGGGTCTAATCTAGAGCTGAATCAGATGACACTACTAAGCTTTTTTGGACAAGAAAAAAAGTATTGGGAATAACCTTTCATGTTTCTTGGAAATAAACTATTCAATAGATTTTTTAAAAAATCCTTTGTAACAATAGGAAACAGGTTTGCACAAAATTTGACTAGTTATACAATAGAAAGTGACAGTACCCATTCTAAAAATGCTTAAAATCTAGTGAAAAGCACAAAATTGCACCAGTTACTAAGCTTGAGGCTAGCAATTGTGTTTTTTTTAAAAAACATTTTATTTATTTATTCATGAGAGAGACAGGCAGAGACACAGGCAGTGGGAGAAGCAGGCTCCATTCAGGGAGCCCGATGCGGGACTCGATCTGGGTTCTCCAGGATCACACCCTGGGCTGAAGGCAGATGCTTAACCTCTGAGCCACCCAGGCGTCCCGCAATTGTGCTTTTATACTGGGATCTTCACCACTCCAGAAGATTCCTCTATTCCCTACCACCTAATAACTACCATATATAGAGCACTTGACATGAACTTTTTATCATATTTCAAATTCTCACAACCATATCAAGGAAAACATTAAGAGTATCTCTACTCATAACCAAGTTAGGTTTCTTGAGTTCATTTTATCATTTGTCCAAAAATTGATACCAAATAAGAAACTACCAATGCTATTTCCTGACAAAGGTCTAAGCTGATAAAATTTTTCTCAGGTACTTAACTATATTCCAAATCATGAAAATTCTTAACTTCAAATTCCTAAGTAGATGAGTTCCTCTATTTCCAATTTATAGACAAGAAAATTAAGGCACTAAAGTCAGATACCTGGTAAATAAGGAAAAATTCAAAAACCAGGTCTACCTGACTCTAAGCCCATGAATGTTCTTTCCACTATACTATGCTGTATTTCAAAGATAACTATCCAAGTCATAATTGTAGGAGGATGCTGATTATAGTACTTTAGGCCTCAATACTTTCTAAGTCAGAGGTCAGGAAACTTTTCTTGTAAACGGCCACATATTAAATGCTTTAGGCTTTGTGGGCCAGATGTTCCGTTACAAGTACTCAATTCTACCACTTTAGCATGAAAACAGCTGTAGACACTATGTAAATGACTAGGTGAGGCTGTGTTTCAATACAAGTTTACCGAAAGAGGCCACATACTGAATTCAGCCACCAGGTGACAGTTTTCCAGGTCACTGTCTCAGATTATATGCAAACTCGATGTAAGAAGTAAAAAACAAAACAGAAAAAAAAAGAAAAAAACAAAACAAAAAACAAATCCTTGTTCTTATAAAACATTCAACAATACTTTTAGCTATTTCTAAAATTAGCTACAATTTCCTAAAATCTAGGGGATGGAGGACTGGAGCAGAAATGGAAGTGAGAAAGCACTAGCACTAGTAAGATCTACTCTTGGTATAAGACTACAATGATAATCATCACTTGTAATAATTATTTTTCTAAAACTCATCAATAGGCCACATATACTAAATATATTCCTTAGTCTTACTTTAAATGTGGATGTGAAAGCTTAACAATATTGGCTCTTGTCTTACAATGAACATGACTTCTGGTTCCAAACAAGATGGAATAAACCCATTTTATCCTGTTCCTCAATTATAACCTAAAATCCTGCACATAATACATAAAGAAACTAGTTTAAGATTCTGAAAGGTAAAGAAGGTACAGTGGCTAGGAACCCTGGATGAAGGATAACCCGATGGTGAGTTCTCTGGGTTTTTTTGGTTTTGTTTCCTACATATCCTGGTCTGGCAGTAGAGAAGTCCATAATCCAAAAACACAAGTACCTACCAAAAAAAGGTCCATGAAAAGTTCTCTCTAGTCAAAAGATTATGAAGAGAATGAAAAGAAGCTACAGTCTGGGAGAAAAATGTATCCAGAATATGTAAAAAAGTTCTTTATATAGTAAGAAAACAATCAATCCAATTAGAAATCCTCTACTAAAGACACACATGTAAAGATGTTCAACAGCATTAGAGAAGTGCACATAACCACACGTCTACTAGAAGAACTAAAATTAAAAATATGGATACCAAGTGCTGTTGAAAACGTGGAAAAACCGGATCAATCACTCATTGCTAATAACGTAAATTGTACAGCCACTCTGGAAAACAATTTGGCAGTCTCTCATAAACATACAACCCTGGCAATTGTACCCATGGACATTTATCCTAAAGAAATGAAAACTTATGGTGATACAAAATATGTATACAAACATTTATAGCAGCTTTATTTGTAATGCCCCAAATGTGAAAACATTTGGGTGAACTGATAAACTGTGGTATATCCATACAAATAAAATACTGCTTAGCAATAAAAAAGAACAAACTATCCTTGCACACAAAAACTGGGATGGATCTCAAGGGCACTATGCTGAGGCAAAACTTATCAAAAACTTGGTATGTGGAGGGGCGGGGTGCGATGGCAGAGGAGTAGGGTCCCCAAGTCCCCTGTCCCCACCAACAACCTAGATAACTTTCAAATCATCCTGAAAACCTACAAATTCGACCTGAGATTTAAAGAGAGAACAGCTGGAACACTATAGACAGAAGAGTTTGCGCTTCTAACATGGTAGGAAGGCAAAAAAAAAAAAAAAGAAGGGGCGGGGGACGCCTGGGTGGCTCAGCAGTTGGGCGCCTGCCTGTGGCTCGGGTGGGAATCCCGTATCGGGCTCCCTACGAGGAGCCTGCTTCTCCCTCTGCCTGTGTCTCTGCCTCTCCTCTCAATCTGTGTCTCTCATAAATAAATAAATAAATAAATAAATAAATAAATAAATAAATAAATAAATAAATAAATAAATAAATAAATAAATAAGGAATCAAGTGAAGAACCACCCCCCCCCCCCCCACCCCCGCCAGGAACCAGGCTAAGGCCCAGCGGGGAGAGCCTCCCGGGACAGGAAGGCCCCACCCGGAGAAGCGGGAGGGAGCTTTAAAACTCCGCCTGGGATTCTTCCCCAAGGGAGAGGCAATCCCCCGAGGGAGAGGCGCTTAGCAGGGAACCCGGGCAGAAGCTGGAGGGGCAGGGGGGCCTCCAGGCTCCCGGGGTCACTAACAGGAGGGGCGCCCGGGGAGAGCGCCCCACACACCAGGGCCCATCTCGGTAATGGGCTGGAGCACCCGGCGGGGCCTCAGAGAGAAGCCGGGGGCAGGCGGGGGCTCCGGGGGAGGGGGCTGCACCTGCTGCCTGTGGGAGCCATGGCCCAGGAGCGCAATTCCAGCAGCGCAGGCCCCAGAGCCCAGGGCGCAGGGCACACAGCCCAGGATCCTGCGCTCCCCCGGGACAGGTGGAGGCAGAGAGAGCCCAGGACAGCAAGACGCTTGTCCCGGGCGCCAGGCACCCCCACTGTGCAGATCAGTGTCCCCGCCCCCGGGGAGCATCCAGGCCAGTGCGGACTGGGGACTGGGAGCTACGCTACGGTAGTTAGTTACTGCTGGAGCTGACTCCAGGGCTGGAGAGCTGGCTGCCCGCAGTGTAGCTGTTCCTCCTGGTGTCACCCTGTGCCTGGGACAGAGCCGAGCTGCCAGGGAACAGGGACCTCACCAGGTAAACAGCTCCCACTGAGCCGTGCACCTGGCAGGAGGCAGGGGGCAGGGCAGCTCTCCCCCCCCACACACACACACACCTGAGACTCAGCACCACAGGCCCCTCCCCCAGAAGACCAGCTGGAAGGACAGGGGAAGAGCAAGTTCTTGACCAAACAGAGCTGGAAAGCTCCAGGGGAAGTAGAGGGATTTACAGTATATAGAACTAGAGGATACCCCTCCTTATTTTTTTTTGTTTTGCTTTCCTTTTTTTCCTTCCTTTTTCTAGTACAACTCATTTTTAGCGATTCTGCACTGAGCAAAATGACTAGAAAGAAGAACTCACCGCAAAAGAAGGAATCAGAAACAGTAATCTCTGCCACAGAATTACAGAATTTGGATTACAATTTGAAGTCAGAAAACCAATTCGGAAGCACAATTATAAAGCTACTGGTGGCTCTGGAAAAAAGCATAAAGGATTCAAGAGACTTCATGATTGTAGAATTTAGATCAGGCCGAAATTAAAAATCAATTAAATGAGATGCAATCCAAACTGGAAGTCCTAACGACGAGGGTTAATGAGGTAGAAGAGAATGACAAGTTGAAGACAAGTTGATGGCAAGGAAGGAATCTGAGGGAAAAAAAGAAAAACAATTAAAAGACCATTAGGAAAGGTTCTAAGGGAAATAAATGATAGCCTCAAAAGGAAAAATCTACATTTAATTGGGGTTCCAGAGGGCGCCGAAAGGCACAGAGGACCAGAAAGCATATTTGAACAAAACCATAGCTGAGAACTTCCCTAACTTGGGGAGGGAAACAGGCATTCAGATCCAGGAGATAGAGAGATCACCCCTAAAATCAATGAAAACCACTCAACACCTCGACATTTAATAGTGAAACTTGCAAATTCAAAGATAAAGAGAAAATCCTTAAAGCAGCAAGAGACAAGAGATCTCTAACTTATATGGGGAGAAATATTAGATTAACATCAGACCTCTCTCCACGGAGACCTGGCAGGCCAGAAAGGGCTGGCAGGATATATTCAGGGTCCTAAATGAGAAGAACATGCAGCCAAGAATACTCTATCCAGCAAGGCTCTCATTCAGAATAGAAGGAGAGATAGAGTTTCCAAAATAGGCAGGAACTGAAAGAATATGTGTCCACCAAGCCAGCTCTGCAAGAAATATTAAGGGGGACTCTGTAAAAGAAGAAGCCCAAAGAAACAATCCACAAAAACAGGGACTGAATAGGTATTATGATGACACTAAATTCATATCTTTCAATAGTAACTCTGAACGCAAATGGGCTTAATGATCCCATCAAAAGACACAGGGTTTCAGACTGGATAAAAAAACAAGACCCATCTATTTGCTGTCTACAAGAGACTCATTTTAGACCTAAGGTCATCTACAGCCTGAAAATAAAAGGTTGGAGAACCATTTACCATTCAAATCGCCCTCAAAAGACAGCAGGGGTAGCAATCCTCATATCAGAATAAAGTTTATCCCAAAGACTGTAGTAAGAGATGAAGAGGGACACTGTATTATAATATATATACTATCCAACAAGAGGACCTAACAATCAAGAATATTTATGGCCCTAATGTGGGAGCTGCCAAGTATATCAATCAATAACTAAAGTAAAGACATATTTAGATAATAATCCACTAATACTGGGAGACTTCAACACGGCACTTTCTGCAAATAATAGATCTTCTAAGCACAACATCTCCAAAGAAACAAGAGCTTTAAATGATACACTGGACCAGATGGATTTCACAGATATTTACAGAACTTTACATCCAAATGCAACTGAATACACATTCTTCTCAAGTGCACATGGAACTTTCTCCAGAATAGAGCACATACTGGGTCACAAATCAGGTCTTAACTGATACCAAAAGGTTGGGATTGTCTCCTGCATATTTTCAGACCATAATGCTTTGAAATTTGAACTCAATCACAAGAAGAAATTTGGAAGAAATTCAAACACGTGGAAGTTAAAGACCATCCTGCTAAAAGATGAAAAAAGGGTCAACCAGGAAATTAGAGAAGAATTAAAAAGATTCATGGAAACTAATGAGAATGAAAATACAACTGTTCAAAATCTTTGGAATACAGCAAAAGCAGTCATGAGAGGGAAATACATCTCAATACAAGCATCCCTCAAAAAACTGGAAAAACTCAAATACAAAAGCTAACCTTGCACCTAAAGGAACTGGAGAAATAACAGCAAATAAAACCTACAGCCAGCAGAAGAAGAGTTAATAAAGATTTGAGCAGAACTCAATGAAATAGAGACCAGAAGAACTGTAGAACAGATTAATAAAACCAGGAGTTGGTTCTTTGAAAGTATTAATAAGATAAACCATTAGTCAGCCTTATTAAAAGCAAAAGAAAAAAGAATCTAATTAATAAAATCACGAATGAAAAAGGAGAGATCACAAACAATACCAAGGAAATACAAACGATTTTAAAAACATATTATGAGCAGCTATACGCCAATATATTAGGCAATCTAGGAGAAATGGACGCATTTCTGGATAACCACAAACTACCAAAAGTGGAACAGGAAGAAATGGAAAACCTGAACAGGCCAATAACCAGGGAGGAAATTGAAGCAGTCATCAAAAACCTCCCAAAACACAAAAGTCCAGGGCCAGATGGCTTCCCAGGGGAATTCCATCAAACGTTTAAAGGAGAAACAATACCTATTCTCTAAAGCTGTTCCCGAAAGATAGAAAGGGATGGAATACTTCCAAACTCGTTCTTTGAGGCCAGCATCAGCAATTTGGCAGTGTGGCAGGATAGAAAATCAACGCCCAGAAATCAGTGGCATTTCTATACACTGAGACTGAAGAAAGAGAAATTAAGGAGTCAATCCCATTTACAATTGCACCCAAAAGCGTAAGATAAATAGGAATAAACCTAACCAAACAGGTAAAGGATCTATACCCTAAAAACTACATAACACTTCTAAATTGAAAACACAGAGATTGAGGAAAACACAAAGAGATGGAAAAATATTCCATGCTCATGGGTTGGAAGAATACTGTGAAAATGTCAATGCTACCCAGGGCAATTTACACATGCAATCCCTATCAAAATACCATGGACTTTCTTCAGAGAGTTAGAACAAAGAATCTTAAGATTTGTGTGGAATCAGAAAAGACCCCAAATAGCAAGGGGAATATTAAAAAAGAAAACCAGAGCCGGGCACATCGCAATGCCAGATTTCAGGTTGTACTACAAAGATATGATCATCAAGAAAGTGTGGTACTGGCACAAAAACAGACACACAGATCAATGGAACAGAAAAGAGAATCCAGAAATGGGCCCTCAACTCTATGGTCAACTAATATTCAACAACGCAGGAGAGACTATCCACTGGAAAAAGGACAGTCTCTTCAATAACTGGTGCTGGGAAAATTGGACAGCCATGTACAGAAGAATAAACTAGACCATTCTCTTACACCATACACCAAGATAAATTCAAAATGGATGAAGGATCTAAACGTGAGACAAGAATCCATCAAAATCCTAGAGGAGAACACAGGCAACACCCTTCTTGAACTTGGCCACAGCAACTTCTTGCAAGACACATCCATGAAGGCAAGAGAAACAAAATCAAAAATGAATTGTTGGGACTTCATCAAGATAAAAAGCTTCTGCACAGCAAAAGAAACAGTCCACAAAACTAAAAGACAACCTACAGAATGGGAGAAGATATTTGCAAATAACATATCAGATAAAAGGTTAGTATCCAAGATCTATAAAGAACTTCTTCAACTCAACAGCAAAGAAACAAACAATCCAATCATGAAATGGGGAAAAGACATGAAGAGAAATCTCACAGAGGAAGACACAGACATGGCCAACAAGCACATGAGAAAATGCTCCGCATCATTGGCCATCAGGGAAATACAAATCAATACCACAATGAGATACCACCTCACACCAGTGAGAATGGTGAAAATTAACAGGACAGGAAATAACAAATGTTGGAGAGGATGTGGAGAAAGGGGAACCCTCTTGCACTGTTGGTGGGAATGTGAACTGGTGCAGCCACTCTGGAAAACTGTGTAGAGGTTCCTCAGAGTTAAAAATAGATCTGCCCTACAACCCAGCAATTGCACTGCTGGGGATTTACCCCAAAGATACAGATGCATTGAAATGCCGGACACCTGCACCCCGATGTTTATAGCAGCCATGTCCACAACAGCCAAACTGTGGAAGGAGCCTCGGTGTCCATCGAGAGATGAATGGATAAAGAAGATGTGGTCTATGATTACAACGGAATATTATTCAGCCATTAGAAATGACAAATACCCATTTGCTTCGACGTGGATGGAACTGGAGGGTATTATGCTGAGTGGAATAAGTCAATTGGAGAAGGACAAACATTATATGGCCTCATTCATTTGGGGAATATAAAAATTAGTGAAAGGGAATAAAGGGAAAGGAGAGAAAATTAGTGAAAATATCAGTGAGGGTGACAGAACATGAGAGACACCTAACTCTGGGAAATGAACAAGGGGTAGTGGAAGGGGAGGTGGGCAGGGGTTTGGGGTGACTGGGTGATAGGCACTGAGGGAGGCACTTGGCGGGATGAGCACTGGGTGTTATATGTTGCCAAATTGAACTCCAATTAAAAAAAATGTAAAAAAAGGTAAGCTACTTATAAGATTATTTTACTGATCATATGTATGCATTAAAAAGAATACTTTGTTATTAAAAGAAGATTGTTTTAGAGCCAAATCTTTTCTTTCATAAACATGAAAGACATCATAATAATGTAATTTTAAAAAGATAATCTAAATGTAACAAATCACGGGAAAATTCAGTTTTAAAAAATTTTATACAAGATTAAAAATATTTTTTCAAAAAGGTAGGACAATTTTTCAAACTGTAAGAAAATATATCTTAGAGGTAATTTTTTATACATTAATTTCAACTTTTTTTAAAGATAAATTTAGAGCAAGCATGGGGGAGAGGAGCAGAGGGAGACAGAGAAACTCAAACAGACTACATAGAGAGTGTAGAGTTCCACACAGTGCTCAATCTCACAGCCCTGAGATCACAACCTGAGCCAAAACCAAGATTCAGAGCAACTGAGCCACCCAGGGGTCCCTAATTTCAATATTCTTTAGGACAAGAAGCACTTTGGGAAACACAAAAATATAAAACCAGCAGAAATGTCAAAGGTCACAAGGCGAAGAGAAAGAATTATAAGCAGTTGTAACTGAAAAAACAGAGTGGTCTTAAAGAAAATGGACTGCAAAAAAGCTGTTGGGCCCACAGAAGTTGCTTCCTGCAATTAGGCACATATGGACTCCAGGGTAGATGAAGCTCTTACAGGTGACTCTACAAAACCTACAATTTAGTACTTACTAAGTTTCGTGATACCTATATTTTAATAAGCATGTTTCTACCATTTATAACTCTGTTATATCCTCCAATCTTTTAAGATAATAATCTTTAAGTTATCTCAGGGCTTGGGGGCACATCTAAACAGGAAGGGCTGTCAGTATGAGATGTCAAAGCCCAACTGGAGATAACATCAGAAAAATAACAGTGAATACCTCCAAAACTTCACTCCTCTACAAAAGCAGTGGATAGAAAACTGGCAAAATCATTTGTAATGAATTTTATCAGAACTCTCAAAATTAACCAAAAGCTTTCTTTAGTAAGGAAGGAAGGAAAGAACAAGCTTCGCTATATTTTAACTTGTCCTAGTCTCATTCCTTGCTCTCCAGATGGATAGTAGCCCTGAAAAATTATAGCCCACATTCCCAGTGCAGCCTAGCAGCCACCAGAGGGAGCAAAACAAAGCTGGAGCCCACTGACAGCTTCAATCCTTCCAAACTATTACTATTAGCCCTGTTTGGTAGCTCCAAGAGAGTCCACTTGCAACACTATCCATATTTGACCTAATTCAGTGCTTGCCCAATGCAAAAGACATTTTCCCCAGGAAAAGATTTGCTGAAAACAATTATAGGTAAGTGTTTTATACTCACTTGGCTTGAGGTGGTGGCCAACATTTGAGCTAAACAACAGACTAATCAAAAAGCCTTAAACAAACTAGGAATGTGATACCACAGGGACTTTGAAATATTCCAACACATCCCTGGGAATCTAAAAGTTCATGTACGTGCTTAAGGCAGTATGGCATGCTGGAGATTGTGTATATGCTCAGGAAAAACCTGAGAATGTCCCAAGCCCTTATTTTTAACTGTGGGGCCCTGCATAAGCAGGAAGTAAAGGCTTAGTCAGAGTTGTCAGATGCCTGGTTGAGTGCTTGAAGGTACATCCCAACAACAGAGTTCTTTGGCAAAGACTAGAAGATTTATTAGTTCCAGGCATTTAAAGACATTTCTGTCCAATCATTAGCTAACCATTAAGCTAAACAAGTGAGACTTCAGTGGCCACACAACTTGAAGGACTTGTGCAAGAATTATAGTTTAGCTATGAACACATTCATAAGTTTGAGTTAGCCAGAATTAGTGCAGAGAAGTCACTAAATCAACAACCACCACAATAAGCAGCAAGAACAGATCCTGGGGAAAAGGCAAGAATCTCAACAACTGCCCTATTTTGTAATTTAAAACTGTTCTTTAAACAATTTTGTTATTTAAAATGTCCATATTATTTAAATTCCCATTATTTAATATGTCCAAATGTAATTTTTCAACGGAACGTCTCACCAAGTACAGACTATGAATAAAGAGATAAAAATTATTTGGGGGTGAGGCTCCTGGATGGCTCAGTCAGTTAAGTGTCCAACTCTTGATTTCGGTTCAGATCATGATTTCAGGATCCTGGGATTGAGCCCCACATCAGGCTCTGCACTTAACACAAAGTCTGCTTAGGATTTTCTCTCTCCCTCTCCCTCTGCCCCTCCCTCTTCTCATGCTCTCTCTAAAATAAATAAAATCTTTAACAAAAAATATATATTTGGAGGAAAAATCAAATAGATTGTTTGATGTTGAAATAACAAGAACTGAAATGAAAAAGTAGAAATGTTCAACAGGTATAAGCAGGCAGAAAAAACCGTGAACTTTAAGATAGATCAATTGAGATTATCCAGCCTGAGGAATAGAAAAACATGAAGAAAAATAAACAGAGTATCAGAAATCTGTGGAACACCATATCAAATGAACCAACATATATACAATGGGAGATCCAGGAAGAGACAAGTGACAGAAATATTAGAAGAAATAATGGCCAAAAAGTTCCTTTCCAATTTTGAAGGAATGAATTAATCTACACCTCCAAGAAGCTTAACAAACTCTAAGTAGGATAAATTCAAAGAAATCTACACACAGGCTACATTGAAATCTACATTACCAAACTGCTAAATGGCAAAGCTGACAAAGAAAATCTTGAAAGCAGCAAGTGATTCATCCTGTGTTAAGAGATAAAAAGGTTAACAGATTTCTCATTGGAAAGTATGGAGGCCAGAGGCAGTGGGAGGACATATTCAAAGTTCTGAAAGCAATAAAAAAGAACTATCAATCAAGAATTCTGTATCCAACACTATTCTTCAATGAGGGTGAATTTAAAACATTCCCAGATAAGCAAAACTGAAAGAATTTGTTGCTGACCTGCCCTACAAGAAATACCAAATAATTCCTTCAGTGTTCAGAAAGAAAAAACACTAGACAATAATTAAAATACAAATAAAGAAATAAAGATCACCAGTAAAATTAACTACAAAAATAATATAAAGAACAGCATAAATGTATTTCTTGTAGTTTTCTCCTATTCAATGTAAAAGAAAATTTCATAGGGTGATGTACTGAAGTGCTAAATCACTATACTGTACACTTGAAACTAATACTATATTATTTGTTAACTGGAATTTCAGTAAAAACTAAATACATGAAGCTCTATTCCCTACTTCATCAAAAAAAGAAAGAAAATTGCATAAAGCGATACATAAACATCTGTGTTGAAAGGCACACAATGTGTAAAGATATAACGTGCATGACAATAAGCAGCAAAATGGGGGAATGGAGGGGTAAATGGAGCTACACAGGCACAAAGTTTTCATACACTACTGAAATTAACTTGGTATTATTAAGAACCAGATTCTTATGATTTAAGATGTTAATTTTGTAGGGTAACCATTAAGATCACAAAGAAAATAGTAGTCTAGGAAATATCTAATACAAAAGACAGCAATGGAGAAACAGAAAAACAAAAAAGTACACATAGAAAAGTGTCAGATATAAATTCTACCTTACCAATAATTACATTAGATGTGAATGGGTTAACCTCTCAAATTAAAAGGCAAAAATTGGTAGAAAAGATGAAAATAAGGTGATCCAACTATATACTGTCAACAAGAGACACATTATAGACTAAAAAACATGAATAGATTAAAATGTCAGAAAAAGGTATACCATCCCAATAGTAACCAAGAGAGCTGAAGTGACACTATTTCAGATAAAACAGACTTTAAAACAAAAATTGTTACTGAAACAAAGAACATTTTATAATAGAAAATACAGTAATTATAAACCTATATGCACTTAACAGAGCACACAGTACATTAAAAACTGACAGAATTGACATGAGAGAAGATTCAACAATAGTGACTTCAATACTCTACTTTGAATAACATAACTAGACAGGAGAAAAGAACTAGAATTCAAGAAAAGACTTGAATTCCACTAGAAACCAACTAGGCCTAAGAGTAATTTATCAATATCCCACCAACAGCAGCATAATATACACACTCCTCTCAAGTGAACATGAAACATTCTCTAGGACAAACCACATTGTAGAACATAAAATTTTAAGTTTCAATAAATAAAAAGGAAAACATACTGTCCAAGCACAATGGAATAAAACAACAACAGAAGGAAATGTTGGAAATGTTAAATATTTACAAATATGTAAATTAAAAACCACACTCCTAAATAATCTATGGGTCAGAGAAGAAACCACAAGAAAAATGAGAAACCAAGCAGATGAGAACATCTCAAGAGAGGGGGTCCAATTCCCTGGGCAAAGCAAGTCAGAGCCTGAGCAGGCCAAGGACGGTGTTAACTACAGCAAAGTGACCTAGCTGGACTGTCAAAACCTGACCAGGGGTAAGGAGACTCTAAAGCCCTTTAGACTGAGAATGTGGCAGAGATTTTTCTGAAAAATTAACCAAGTGAGCCTATCACTTCAAAGAACACTGAATATACTTGTACCCAATGATAAAATTAGACTTTAAAAATATGTAACCTCTACCACGATTTTCAAAAGCTACTCAATATTTAAAGACTTTTCTCTTAAAAAGTGACATTATTAACAAAAGGGGATGTTTAAATATTGTATAAAATGTGTCAACATTTAGAAAATCTGCATAACTCAGTAAAACAGTATTTTCCAGTTGATTTAAAAAACCACACATGGGTAAAAGGTCCATTCAAAGTACAAGACAGATCAAAGAATTTTATTTTATTTTATTTTAATTCTTATTTATTTATGATAGTCACAGAGAGAGAGAGAGAGAGAGAGAGAGAGAGAGAGGCAGAGACACAGGCAGAGGGAGAAGCAGGCTCCATGCACCGGGAGCCCAATGTGGGATTCGATCCCAGGTCTCCAGGATCACGCCCTGGGCCAAAGGCAGGCACCAAACCGCTGCGCCACCCAGGGATCCCAAGAATTTTATTTTAATAGAGAATAAAAAGTTCATTAGATGGTACTAGAAAAATCAGATACCCATGGGGGGGGGGGGGACACCAAACAAGGAAAAGTGAAAAAGGAAAAAAGAAAGTTAACCTCAATCTCACACTGTATAAAAATACAATTAATTAAAAAAATAATTAAAGAGATGCCTGGGTGGCTCAGGTGGTTAAGCATTCAACTCTTGATTGCAGCTCAGATCATGATCTCAGGGTCAAGGGACTGAGCCCCATGACAGGCTCCAAGCTCAGTGAGGAGTCTGCTTGAGATTCTTACTCTCTTTCCTCCGTCCTTGCCCCAACTCTCTCTAAAATCTTTTTCAAAACTTAAATAATTTAGGGCACCTGGGTGGCTCAGTGGTTGAGCATCTGCCTTTGGCTCAGGGCATGATCTCGGGGTCCTAGGATCAAGTCCCACATTGGGCTCCCCACAGGGAGCCTGCTTCTCCCTCTGCCTACATCTCTGCCTCTGTGTGTCTCTCATGAATAAACTCTTTTAAAAAATTAAATAGTTTAATCCAAAATCACAAACACTAAAATGTAAACCTATAAAACTGAGAGGTAAACAAATAAAATCTTTGAGATCTAGGGTCCGATGAAGATTTCATAAGCATAACATCAAATCACAATTCTTAAAAGAAAAATACTAAAATCCCAATACAGGGATGCCTGAGTGGTGCAGTGGTTGAGCGTCTGCCTTCAGCTCAGGGCGTGATCCTGGAGCCCAGAGATCGAGTCCCACATCAGGCTTCTCGCATGGAGCCTGCTTCTCCCTCTGCCTATGTCTCTGCCTCTCTCTCTCTCATGAATAAATACTTAAAAAAATAAAATAAAATCCCAACACATTAAAATTTAAAACTTTCACACTGTAAAAAAAACCCCATTAAGAGGATGGAAAGGCAAACTATGGGAGAAAACATTTGCAAACCACATAGTCAAACTTTGTTGACTTAAATGCAAACGTGTAAGGAACGCTCAAAACTCACCTTAAAAAACCAAACAACCCAATTAGAAAATGGGCCAAGATACATGCAAACCTTTCACCAAAGAAGAAATATAGATGGCATAATGGCAAAAATAAGATTTTGGACATCACTGGTCATTAGGAAATACAAATTAAAACCACTGAATTGCCACTACACACCTATCAGAGCACAGTGGTAAATATTAAATGCTAACAAGGATGCAGAGAAACCAGCGTCTCCTCCTATTACTAATTAGGTAAAACAGAAATGGGTATGGCCACTCTGAAAAAATAGGTTAGTAGTTACTTATAAAACTAACTGTATACATATCATATACGATCCAGCAATTTCACTCTCACATTTACCTCAGAAAAGTGAAAATTCAGGCTTATTTAAAAAAAAAAAAAACCTGTACACCAAATGTCCATAATATTTATTTGCAATGGAAAAAAAAGTATCAATTCTTAATTGATGTCCTTCAGAGGGTGAATGGTTAAACTCCGGTATATTCAACTCAATGTAACACTGTTCAGCAACAAAAAGGAATGAAATATTGATATAACAACCTGGATGATCTCAGGGGTATTATGCTTAGTAAAAAAAAAAAATAATCAATCTCAAAAGCTTACACACTTTGTAATTCCATTTATACATTTTTGAAATGATGAAAACAATACAGATGGGGAACAGAGTAATAACTGTCACGTTAGGACAAAATGGAGAGGTAGAGTTTCTTTGTCATAATGAAATCATTCTGTATCTTGACTGTGGTTCTATGAATCTATACATGGGATCTGAAAGCACAGAATTAGAGACAGACCCAAATGAATATCCAAAAAGGCAAAAAAACTGAGGCACCTGGACAGCTCAGTCAGTTAAGCATCAAACTCTCAATTTTGGGTCAGGTCATGATCTCAAGGCTGTAAGATGGAGTCCTGAGCCCCATTCAGTGCAGAGTCTGCTTGAGATTCTTTCCCCCTCCCTCTCACTCCCCCTCTTTCACTCAAATAAAATCTTTAAATTAAAGGGGGGGGGGCAAAAAACTGAATAAGGTCCATAGTCAAGTTAACAATATTATACCAATGTCAATCTCCTGGGTTTGATAAAGCACTATAATTATATAAAATGCCAACACCGGGGAAAGCTGAGTGAAGTACTATTTTTGCAACTTCCTATGAGTCTAATCATTTCTAAATAAAAAGGGGAAAAAGTTCAATGATATAGTTCTAGATAGTACATTGCAATTAAACTTTAAGAAATTACTGTCATCTGAAGCAGTATCAGTGAATTCCTACAACCATCTGTAAAGACTATTAAAATATTCCTTCCAACTATGTATCTGTATGAGGCCTGATTTTCTTCGTATTCTTCAGCCAAAATAATATACTGTAACAGACAAAAACAATTACGAGAATTCAGCCATTATCTATTTAGATACTAAATAAACTTTCAAAAATGTGAAACAAAATCACTTGTTATGAAAAGTAGTTATTTTTCCTAAAAAATTCATGTTAACATGTAATGAGTTTATTTTCAAAAATAAGTGATATTTTAAAAATTTCTTAGCTTTAATTTCCAATATAGTAAATATGAATAAATACAATCCATAGGTAGAAGCCCTCTCTGATGTTCTAAATAATTTTTTAAGACTGTGAAGTTGTCCTCAGGCCAGAAAGAGAATTACTACACCAAAGTATTCAGGAATGATGGAGTATCAGGTGGACAACTTACTCTCAGAGTTCAACTGAACTCCAAACTTCTAACTTTATGATCATTTAATAATTTTTAAGGTTAATTAGAAATAAAACAGAGGCACCTGGGTGGTGCAGTCAGCTGGGCTTTGGACTCTTGGTTTTGCCTCAGGCTGTGGTATGGTCATGAGACTGAGCTCCAAATCAGGCTCCAGCTCAACGCAGTTTGCTAAAGATTCTCTCCTTATCCCTCTAACCCTCCCACTCGTGCTCTCTCAAATAAATAAACCTTTAAAAAACAAAACAGAAAAATATAAAAGAACATGCTTCTGACTAGGAATAGATCTTTGTAACTCATACTTCTAAAACAGGATGTGTATCCAGAAAATATTAAGAAACATAATAAATTGCTAAGAAAAAGACAAATACTGTGCTATAAAAAGTTAAGCATGCAATTTCCAGAAGAAAATTCTCAAAAGGCCAATAAACATTGTTTGAAAACTATTCAATATCACCAGTAATTAAAGAAATATGAAGAGATATTATTGCCATTAGGCTAGAAACTGAAAAAGTCTGATAAAACCAACTTGTTGGAGAACGTAAAGCCATGAGAACTCAACACTCTGCTGGAAAAGGCACCAATTGTTAAAGCTATGATGGAGAGCAATTTGACAAAAATCTGATGAACAAAAATGCCCGTATCCACTCATTCAATCCATCAGTTCTACTTCTAGGGATTTACAGTATGAAAACTTCTATACAACAGCACAAGAAGTCACTGCAGCAAGGTTACATATACAATGATAAATATCAATGACTACACCTAGAGAAAGCAAACATGGACAAATCTCAGAAACAATAGTGGACAAGGACAAAGAAACCTGCAAGCTGCAGAATGATAAAAAAAGATTTCATCTGTATAAAGCTTTCACACATACAAAATTACATACTGTTTGTGGATACATACAAAGTTTAGATAAACATCAAATTCAGAACAGTGGTTTCTAAGCTTTATCTGAGGATAAAAACAAGGCAAGATAGTATGCTAAACCAATGTTTGATAAATTATTTAATAAGATGATTTCACAGAGTTCAAATTTATATCTCCATTTTGAAGCAAATGCTTAAATGAATTCTGAGTTCTACCTTTGGCTGTATGAAAGATCTAGAAAGATATATTCACAAATCATTAGAAGAACATTTATTTAAAAATGCAATTAGAAACGATGTTATATCTATTAAATTAATGAAAATATTAAAGAGTGTTGGTTAAGGATACAGAAAAATGGGCATCTCATGGAGAGCTGGTGGGCATATGATTCAAGTAAAGCTTTATCAAAACTGGCTTCTTCATAATATAATTTTGGGGGGTTTGTTTGTTAGGAGAAATTTTGTAAATGTATGTGAGGGCTACATTTACGGAAGATTACAAAAATATATTTCAAACTGTTCATCTAAGTGCTTATCCCTCAGGAAGACAAGGAAGTTGGTAGTGATGTAAGGGGTGGGGGTGAGGAAAGAAGGAAGGGAGGGAGAGGGGGAGGGGAGGAAGGAATAGGACGGATTAAGGTAAAGAAATGGATGTTGAAACCAAATCATAAAGGGCAATGGGTAGTGAGCTAAGAGTTTGGACTCTGCCACAGATTTTTCATCTTCATCTAGATAGACCTTTTATGGAAGACACTGATGAAACAGATATGTATTCTGGAAAGGAAGTTATGTGTCTACACCTAGCACCTCAGTTTGCCAGTAGTGAAGACAAACAGGTGTATCTTCAAGCCTTCAGCTAAACTCTTTCCCAAAAAAGCAAATCTCCATTCCATCTGGTTTTACCTGTCTGGTTCCTAATGGTTTAAGACTTGTTACCTCAGCTCAGATAGGTTGACAGTTCATAAACTACTATCACATGATTACATTTGATTTCCAAAATAACCCTGTGAAGCAGACATCCAACGTAGTTAGTAGTCTTCCCATTAATAGATAAGCTAACCAAGATTTATGGAAGTTAAATTATTTGCCCAATAGTATGGTGTGAATCTGACAATAACAGATCATATTTACTGAGTATTTATTACAGGTCAAGTACTGTGCTAGGTGATTTTAGCTGTTATTTCATTAAGTCCTTGCACCAATTCTGAGGCAGTTTAATCTCCATTTACAGATAAGGAAAGGAAACAGAGGCTCAAGAGCAATCAAGTGACTTGTTAAAGATCACACAGATCATAAAGCAATCATAAGACTAATATAGTTCTGATTCGTTTAAAACCCATGTCTTAAAACTCGTATCTATATTATCTGAGAATACACTATAGATATAAATAGTGATGTAAATAATGAGGATTAGACACATGAATCAAGGAAAATTTTAACACAGAACAAGATTGAAAAGCTATCATTGCTGTCTACAGTTTGAGGAAATGTCAGCTAAAAAGACCAACAAAATACAGAAAATCTAAATATCTTTAAAAAATGGTTTCCCCCCCCTCATCTAAAACCTAATTCTATAGGCCAAACTAGTATTTTATGGAACATTCTGGCATTTAAAAGATAAATTTCTTCCAATATATGTTATTATATATCTTAATGCATAATTCACATAACCTTGAGTTCACTTATTTTCTACCAAGTGGTATCTTGCTGAAAAGTATGACAAAAAGAATATATTTACTGGGGCGCCTGGGTGGCCCAGTCCATTAAGTTTCTGCCTTTGGCTCAGGTCACAATCCCAGGTTCCTGGGATAGAGCCCCATGTCAGGCTCTTGGCTCAGTAGGGAGTCTGCTTCTCCCTCTCCCTCTGCCTGCCACTCCCCCTGCTTGTGCTGTCAAATAAAATCTTAAAAAAAAAAAAAGTACTTTATAATTTAAACTCCGTATGTTAAGAGTTTAATTCTATAGCTATTTAGGTCCACTTTTCCATTAATAGAATAGATAAGTAATTGTTTCCATAACTGACCACTAGGGAAGTGATGATGCAGCTCAATTTAGAAAAGAACCTGACCCATGCACCAATTACTAAAAACTAGCACTAGGGGTACCTGGGTGGCTCAATCGGTTGAGCAACCAACTCCTGATTTCAGTTCAGGTCATGATCTCATGGGTCACAGGTCTGAGCCCCAGCAGGGACTCTGCTTGAAGAGTCTCTTCCTCTACCCCTCCCCTCATTCACGTATGTGCACACACCCTTGCTCTCTAAATAAGTAAATCTTAAAAAAAAAAAAAAAAAATCACTAAAAAACCAAGCACTAACTATTCCTTATTAGCAATACTAAAAGTACATGCTTATTTTAAAATTATTTTTCTCTTAACTAAAGGAAAGAGTAATTCAGATATGTGAAGGGAGACCTAGATGTCCAGAAACTTACTTGGGAAGTTCTATCTATATTAAATTTGACCCACCTTATAATTTAACTCAATCTCACCCTAAATTATGTTAAATATATCTATCTCCTCCTGGACGTCTATCTCAAAAGGAATGCAATTAAGAGTAAAATACTGAAAGAAAATGCAGTAAAAAAAAAAAATCTAGAGCTGTACAGTTTGGGTTCCAAATTCTTTGATAAATTGTAACATAACCTTGAACATATCGCTACACTTAAAAAATAAAAAAAACAAAATGAGGGGATCCCTGGGTGGCTCCGCAGTTCAGCGCCTGCCTTTGGCCCCGGGTGTGATCCTGGAGTCCCGGGATCTGGTCCCACGTCGGGCTCCTGGCATGGAGCCTCCCTCTCTCTCTCTATCATGAATAAATAAAAAAAAAAAAAACTGAGGCCCTTATTTATTTTTAACTTTTTAAAAGATTTTACTGATTGATCTAAGAGAGAGCAAGTAAGAGGTGGGCAGGCAGAGAGAAGGGAGACAAGGAGACTCTGGGCAAGGGTGGAGCCTGATGCAGAGGTCAATCCCATGGCCCTGAGATCATGACTTGAGCCAAAACCAAGAATCAGACACCCAACTGACTGAGCCACCCAGGTGCCACAAAGGCCTCAGTTTTTTAATCTGAAAAATGAGTTTAGGGGACTGTATGATCTCATAGGTGACTTAAAGCTCTAAAACTCCTACTGTTTGCTAAGTCTTAGCAAAAAGTAGTTCCAAGGACCAATAATGGATGTTCAATACATACTAAGTCGAGAAGTACTTTCAGACTGGAAAACCAATTATAACAAAATGTTCAGGTCAAAAACCAACCCTTAAAATTATGGTAAGAATACTATCATAATTGTGTTGCATATGTTCACAAACTGGGACATTTAGTTACTATTTATCCATATTTAAAAGCTTGTAAGATCCCCATAACTATAGGTAATCCTAATTGTCATGCAAACAGGTATTTTGGAATACCTTAACATGTTTACCTGAAAACGTTCTGTAATACATTCTTAGCATTTCCCAAACTATATTTCTACAACATCTATTTCTATGGTTAAACAGCTTTGTAGTTAGGATGAGAGGTTTTCAAACATAATTATTCTGTCTTTATGGCAAAAATTATCCTTTTCTGATATAATAATGTACTCCATGAGAGAGGATAGATGATACGAGATTTCCCAATACATTTGGATCAAAAAGCCTTTTTAAGGAATATCTATAAAATCTGAGTTTCAAGTGCCATAAGTGCAAATATTTAGTAATAAACATAGCTCAGCACAAAAGAAATTAGAACACTGTCAGAATTTTACAAAAATCATTAAAATTTTGAAATTTAAAAAACACTGGAGTAATCAGTAATTGGAGTAACAAAGACTTAACACTGAAATCCCCAATAGTCTAGCAGCCATTAAAATTTCCTGTGAGAATATGAAAATGTATTTGTATTTAAGGCTAAGAAAGCAATATATTCCATCACACAAAAGGAATGGGATAATGGAAAAAATACCTGGTTTCTTTGAGCAGTCCCCCTGCTCTTGCTAATGGACAAAGGATAGATAAAACAGAACAAGGCCAAATGAATACAAGATTATGTTTAAATCAGAAAACAGAAGAAAGCTTACCCACCAGCTATTAAGATTTTTTTAACATATTTCTTTTAATAGAGTCATTAAGAAGATAAACTGACATTTCTCTTGAAAAAAAAGATGCCATTCAGAATACCAGAATATTCCAGAGCTAAAATGTATTACATCAAAAGACAATATTTTAAAATTCTAGTGCATATATATTTAAAAAGTTCAATTTTTAGAGATGCTTGGCTGGTTCAGTTGGTAGAGCACTGGAGTCCTGATTTGAGATTTGAGGGCCATAAGTTCAAGTCCCACATTGGCCATACAGCCTACTTAAAACAAAATAAAGTTTGATTTTCAAAGGCAACTGTAAAAGGTATCAACACCCAAAATTAAAGAACTAATGAGCATTCTAGTCATTAGTTTTTAGTTTCATTCTTGATGCTTTGTAATGACAAGGCTTTATAAATACAAATTAAGTGATATATTCAAACTCAAATGTTACACTGTGATTTTTTTTAATTAAAAGATTTGATGGAGGGCCCCTGGGTGGCTAAGTTGGTTAAACATCTGCCTTAGTCTCAGGTCATGATCCTGGCATCTCAGGATCAAGCCCTACATCCAGCTCCCTGCTTAACAAAGAGTCTGCTTTTCCCTCTCCCTCTCCTCTCACTCGTGCACTCTCTCTCAAATAAATAAAATCTTTTTGTAAAAATTTGATCAAGGGACACCTGAGTGGCTCAGCAGTTGAGCGTCTGCCTTCTGTTCAGGGCATGATCCTGGTCTGGGGATAGAGTCACGCATTGGGCGTGAAACACGGAGAAACAGGGAGCCTGTTTCTCCCTCTGCCTATGTCTCTGCCTCTCTGCCTCTTTCTGTCTCTCTCCCTCTCATGAATAAATAAATAAAATCTTTTAAAAAGTTGAACAAAAAGAACCTGTATAAATGATTTTTGGCTTTCAGAAAGCTACATCAGCATACATTTTATCCCTTATACTTGTAAATGATCTTAATTCCAGTAAAACTAGGCCTACAGCCTTTACAATTTCTGGTGAAAATAGCAATGTATAGATGGTGTGGACCCTTTCTCCTCTTGAAAAATCTCAAAACAACAAACAAAAAGAGAAACAGAGGCAAAATCTACATCTCCATCCCAAACCAAAAGACATCTCTAACCACACATACATAAGAAAGGCTGCCGCTGCCATATGCAGAAAAGGTAAAAAGAAATGCTAGAAGATCTCAAGCAAGGGAAAGGTTTGCAGCTTCATGTCTCAAAACACTCACAGCTCAGTTTTCTAAAATGTACATGCCATAGCCATAAGGGCAAGCCCAAAGCCCCTTGTAAGGCACATCTGAAGCTTTCACAGACTTCATCTGGCATTACTGACACACAGGAGAGTCAGAACTAAACAAGAAAAGTGATACACCTTTTTCTAAGAAAAAAATTATTGTAATTTAAAGAGAATTTTTGTGAGGCACCAGGCTGGCTTGGTACATAGAACATGCAACTTTTTTCTTGTTAGAGAATGTGACTCCTGGTCTCAGGGTTCTGAGTTCAAGCCCCACACTGGGCCTAGAGAATACTTTAAAAATACATAAATAAATATATAGAATTCTTCCAGAACCTAGACAAAATCATTACTACCCAAAAATGGAAAAAAGGAGGGACTCAATGCTAAAATCAGTACAATACCTATGAGAACGTCAAGGGAAAAAAGTTTGACTCAAGAATTTATATAAAGTCTAACAATAGAGTTCAGTTAAATAGCAGTTGATAGCAACAGTTAAATAGTATTGAATATGAAAGAACTCAAAGAAAACTGTTCCAGTCAAGTGCTCTTGAAGAAAATACTATTGACAAAATTCAGTTATCCAAAGGATAAAAAGAAAAGCCATGAAAAAAGGATAAGTTTTGAGCGCAGTGTCCATTTAATTATTGGCTTTAGACTGGGGAGGAAAAAAAAAAAACACATCACTGCAGAATATAAGGTAAATATTACAATCCCCAACAATAGGGAGGAAATGGACTAAGGTATGCTAACACCTTTATACTGCACTGCTCTATATACTTCAACTTTTTCTTAAAAGATGAGGAAATAAGCATAATGCTATAATAAATATAGATGAGCTAAATACACTCATTTAAAAAAAAAAAGTCCCAGGTTAGATCATAAAACAAAACTGTATGAATAACAAATCCAGGGCAGCCCGGGTGGCTCAGCGGTTTGATCAGCCTTCAGCCCAGAGTGTGATCCTGGAGACCGGGGATCGAGTCCCACGTCGGGCTTCCTGCATGGAGCCTGCTTCTCTCTCTCTCTCTCTCATGAATAAATAAATAAAATCTTAAAAAAAAAAAAAAACAGATCCACCCTCCCCTGCCCCAATTTGAAAAGATGAAAATGAAACATGGCAGACTCTTTTTGTTCAAAATAACACAGGTATTATATCCACACAAAGATATTCACTATAGCACTATTTGTAACAGCAATATACTGAAACAACCTAAAGGTCCATCAACAAGGGCCCTCCCTTATGGTTAAATTAAGTTTATTCACTGAAATACCTACATAGTTACTAAAAAGAATGATGCAACAACTATGTACCGGTATGAAATAAGTGAGACAGCAAAGCATACTAACTACTAATGGTAAGGGCTCTGCAACCACTCTTGGGAGTTCCACAACCTCCAGTTTCCCAACTTAACTAACATGTTCAAACCTCAGTTTCCTTCTCTGTATGAAAGGGATAATAATATTACCTGCGTCTCAAGGCTGTGATGAAGATTAATGAATACCAAAAAAAACTTATCAAAACAGGACCTACAACATACAAAGTACTATGCAAGTATTAGATTTATTATAGTTGAGAGAAAAAACCCAGCTATAGAACAGCATCACAAGCTACCATTTATGAAGGAAAAACAATCTACACCTATATATGTATAAATATATGTATAAAATATCTGTGGAGGTATACACAAAACTGGCAGTGGTTTCCCAGGAAAGGAAACTAAGCACAAGAGGTTGCAGAATGAAAGAAAGATTTGCTTTATACTTCTGTATCTTTTTATCTTTTTTTTTTTAAGATTGTGTTTATGTATTTACTTGAGAGAGAGAAAGGAGAGACAGAGCATGAGAAGAGAGGGACGGGGAAGAAGGGTAGGGGAGGGAGGAGAAACAGGCTCCTCACTGAGCAGGGAGCCTGATGAGGGGGCTCCATCCCAGGACCCTGAGATCATGACCTGTACCCAAGGCAGATACCCAACTGACCAAGCCACCCATGCACCCTCACTTCTGTATCTTTTAGATTTTGTACACCATAAATATGTAATGACTAGATAAAAATCACTACTTAAATTTAAAAACTTTAAAGAATTTAAGTTCACTGAACATGGTGCTACCTTTCTGGTTAGTTCTCCAATTACCATTCCTAAGGTACATTTACTCAGATTAGAGGTCATAAATTACACTCTCAGAGACAAGTTTATTTCCCCAAAGTATCTACAACAGTTCGGACATTTAATGTTACAATATAAATACAAGGGGGATCCCTGGGTGGCGCAGCGGTTTGGTGCCTGCCTTTGGCCCAGGGCGCGATCCTGCAGACCCGGGATCGAATCCCACGTCAGGCTCCCGGTGCATGGAGCCTGCTTCTCCGTCTGCCTGTGTCTCTGCCTCTCTCTCTCTCTCCCTGTGTGACTATCATAAATAAATAAAAAAAAAATAATTAAAAAAAAAGAATTAAAAAAAAAAAACAAAAGAAATTATCTTTGGAGACAACACTACAAAGACATCTGCAAAAGTGTTCACAACAATGTGCATATTTATAGCAAAACATTGAAAATAACACACAGGTACATCAATAGTCTCAATAAATTACAGTGTCACACAATGGAATATCATACAGACTTAAAATGACAGCATACACATATAATACACATATAATACAAGTTTATGTATAAAATTGTCCAGTTTGCATTAAATGGTAAATAGTAAATTATGGACTGTTTCCATACAAGAATACAGATATACTTCATTTCTTTTCATTCCTATGACTGGTGCTATAACTATACCATAATTTAATTAATCATTCTCATATCAACTTGCATTTGGGTTTCTTTCTTTTTTTACGACTTTATTTGAGAGAGCGCACAAGGGCGCGCACGCGCGCGCGCGCGCACGCACGCACACACACACACACACACACACGCATGCACCTGAAGGCTGATGGGGGAGAGAGAACCCCAAGCAGATTTTGAGTGGAAATCAAGAGTTGGACACTTAAATGACTGAGCCACCCAGGCACTCCTTCATTTACTTTAATATATATATACATATATATATATATATATATATATATATATATATAATTTTTTTTTGGCCAATAGTGCTTGTTGAGCATAAATCTTCACATGTAGTAACTAGTATTTCTGTAAGGCAGATTCCTGAAAGCAGACGTGTTTGGTCAAAACTAATATGCATTTAAAATACATATAGGTAGTTCCAACGGATCTCTTTCAAAGACACTTCATCAATTTATACTCTCCAATCTTGCCAAATATTAATCTTTTTCATTTCCATCAATCTGATACATAAAAAATGATATATTTTAAGCTACATTTCCTTGATTAGTAGGGTAAACAAATCTTTCCATTCTTCCACTATTTGTGGTATTAACAAAACATAGATCATGGCCACATTTAACAGTTTTTTTTTTCATTTGCCAATATTTAATAATTGGGAATTTTACTACAATGTAGATTTCTATTTCTCTTCTTAAATATTTAAAATAAGAACATTCTGGGTCAACATTCTTAATAGAAAAATCAACTGGTAGTGAATAGAAATCGTGCCGAGTGCTTTCCAGCTAAACCTGTGTGTTCACTCATTTGTTACCTGCCTGGTCTCCTGTAGAAACTGAAGTTTAGGAGACCATTTCTATGGAGTTACTTGGTTATATGCTAGGTATCAGGATTCTTCGTATGAAGGATATTAGTATCTTTCCTTACATATTTATGTCATGTATATTTGCTCTCTGTGGATAGCTTTTAACTTCATCATAGCATTCATAAATATATATATAAAATCTTAAAAGTCTACAACATCCATCAAACGATATTTGGGTATTTATCCTTGGGTATTAGGATGTTTTTTATTTTTATCTCTGTATTATTCTTTTAGATGTATTAAATAAGCATTGATTCATTTTACAATCAGGGAGGGAGAAAAAAGTTATTTCCATTTTGAAACAAAAAATTCTAACACTGATAGTTTGGTTGTGTTGACTTTTAAACTGACAAAAGACAAAGCTAATTAAAATTTATTTATAAAGAAAACCAGAATACATAATACCAGAGGAGGTCAATATAATAAAGTCCATATATATTAGTTCATGACAGTCCATGAAGAATATATCCAGCACTTCAGATCTGAATTATAACATTGTTTTTACAAAAAAGAGATTCAAAAGTGCATGGAATGATCTGATCGACAGTGAAGTTATAAATAAGTTTTTGGATACTGATACTCCAAAAAACATGTTTTCTTCAACTGTACATATAAAAACTATTATTTTCAGGGTGCCTGGATGGCTCAGTCGGTTAAGTGTCTGACTCTTGATCTCAATTCAGGTCTTAATCTCAAGGTCCTGAATTCAATCCCCATGTTGGGCTCCATGCCCAAAAACTGTATTTTCATTCAATATTTTATTTAATACATACTAAGTGTTATGCACTGTGCAAGGTTCTAAATATGTAATAATAAGGCACGGTACATGCCTGTAAGCTTACAAAGCAAGTGGAAAAGGCAAAAAATATAGTGTGGTAAGAGGTGCTGAAGCACAAAAACGAAGCCAGTCTTGGAGGTTGGAGAAATAAGAAAAGGCTTCTTAAAGAGAGAAGCTCTTAGGAGAAATCAACTAAGAAGAATGGGAGGAGGTCAAGAATCCTACAGTCACCCTGACACTTCTCTCTCCAATTATCATGTCCTAACAATCACCAACTCCTATCCAACCATCCTTCTAAAATTTCTCCTGACTCCTCAACTTCTCTTTATTCTCACTGTTACTATCCTGCTCCAGGGTAAGCTAAATGCTCTCCTCTAACAGTTTTTGTAACTGGTCTCACCACAGCTACCCCACCATCCTATTCCTAACCTAATCACTACAGTATACAGTGATCTTTCAAATACTCAAATCTAATCAGGTTACTGTCCAATTTAAAACATTTGGGGGAGAGTAGCTGGTCCCCAAAAACCTAGCCCTCAGGATAAAATCCAACGTTCTTAACAAAATCTGGCCCCCATTTACTTCTTCCACAACTCCAGTATTTCCCATCTTGTGTTCAGGTCACATGAACTTCTTTCAGATCCCATATCGTCCTGCTACCTCCTGTTGTCAGGACTTTACAAAAGCTATTTCCTCCTGTCAAAAATACAGGTTTATAGTTCTTCACTGAGCTAACTCTCATGTATTCCTCTCATGTATACCTCAGCTTAAGACGTCTGGGAAAACTTTTGCAATCATTCAAAAGCCTTTCTGGATACATCCTCCTCCAAGCTCCCTTTAAAACTTCCCCATCAGAACCTTTATCACACTGTATTAAAAGTCTGGACTCTCCCTCATTTAAAGTAACGAGAAAATAGGGACACTTTTGCCTTTTTCACAGTCACATCCTAGTACTTAGAAACAATACCTAGTATATACAGCAGTTATACTTACTGAAATATTTATAAATGTTTACCTTGGCTTTATCTACCCTACTAGACAGCAGGCACCTTACACAAAGCAGCAATTTTTACACTACAAAGCACTCTACAACTTCAAAGATATTATGAACTTTTTATTAAGTACACAATAAGTGCTCAGTAAACACTTATTGCATGAAGATAGTCAAATAATAGACAAAAACCTTGTCCCATGCATGGGTTTCCCTATATTCTACTTAAAATTAACTCTAAGTCATTCAGATTTTGATATAAATTCCTAAAATGACAAGATTTCAATTGCATTTTCTTTTGTTTATAACGATCAGAAATGCTCATTTTTTTAAAGTGGTTTAAAGGACAAAAACTATTCTCCCCTCCAAGTCACATCAAGTCATACATTTTTTGTAGTTCAAGAGTTAAAAAAGGAATCTTGAAAACTGCGAGACCAAAGATCAAAAAAAAAAAAAGCACCCAAAATTAACATGCTCAAAGGAATGTTATTATTCATACAGAAATGGAAAAAATACATTCTTAAGTAGCATGAATGAACTCATGGAGGCTAAAGAAATAACTGAAAAAATAAAATGCTCTATACTAGTCCATGCTAAAGGAATTATGTCAAAAGTATAAAACTTACAGCACCTGCAAATTGATTCATTCAACTTTTCCCCCCCTTTGGTGAAGAGGTAAGATGAAATTGTTTGGACTGACATAGAGAGGACTAATTTATTTTATATAGTAGCAAATACATGAGAGTTTTTAGAGAAATCTACATTTCTTCTTATGGAAAAGCCTAAGATTATGAAATTTTGATTCTGGGCAAAATTTTGAGCAAAGAACTGAAAATATCTGTTTACCCAACCCACAATATAAGCCATAATTAGAATTACAGCTCTCCTGGACAACACTTCAATTCACCATATATAAAAATTGCAAGATTCTCTAGCAAAGCCTCAAAATAAAAGGCAGGGGTGGGGTAGGATGGATTTAAATGTCTCAATGGACTTAAGATAAAATAGTAAACATCAAATATCTTGGCCAAACATTCTCTCAAAAGCTCTTATGCCACCCAAATAACTCTCCTAAAAAGACAGACCTATAAATGTTTGTTGTAACCACCTTTTTTTCCAAGGATCTCCAAACATG
This sequence comes from Nyctereutes procyonoides, assembly GCF_905146905.1. Taxonomy (NCBI): domain Eukaryota; kingdom Metazoa; phylum Chordata; class Mammalia; order Carnivora; family Canidae; genus Nyctereutes; species Nyctereutes procyonoides. The sequence continues at coordinate 14,701,340 of NW_026575133.1, read as the reverse complement.
TCACACTCGACCTAAGTATTCGCAAAATATGTTACTTTTCATTTACTATGTGCAAATCAGCAATAAAGAAAAAAGTTGATTACCTGATTATTGGTGTAAAGCAAAATGAGAAAATTGCTATCTTAGTTTATATGCACTAAAATGACAGTATTGAATAACGTATTTTCAACTTAAAAAATGATTTTCAGCATTTTTAAAGTAAACATTAACTTTCTCTAAATGCTTCATTTATATATATATATATATATATAAACCCACACATTCCTTCACTAGGTCTTATTTGATTATAAATCCTTTCTGTTACTCACTGTATAATTTATCAGAAACTGTCAAAAATGTAAACAAAAATATATTACACATAACAAGATTTAGAGGATATGTGGTCTTAAGGTAGGTATCTTACATTTAAAAATCAGTGTCTGACAAGATGCTGTTATCATAGAGCACATAGGGGCACCTGGTTGGCTCATTTGGTAGAGCATTTGACTGATCTCGGGGTCATGAATTCAAGCCCCATGTTGGGTGTGGTGCCTACTTTTAAAAAAAATTAAAATATATATATATATATTATAGGGCAAATAGTCTTTCTCATGTTTATATAGTCCATATTTGAGACTATTTAGATGAAGATCGTATGCTCAACTAATTATCTGCTTATCCTAGCAGTTGAAAGAGGATTTACAAAATGCATTTTGAGCTTTAAAAATATAATCTGATTATCTCTGTATTAGATTTTTTAAAATATCCTAAAGCAAAAACATTCCCCAAACAAGATCAAAAGAAAGATACGGAGCAGCCAAACCTGACTTAAGGTTAATAAGGAATTTCTCCCATCAGAAGCTACTCAAAATATTGAAAGGCAGGCCTTGCTTACGTTTTTGAATACACATAAAAGGAAATTATTTTTGTAGGTTACCACATTAAACCAAACCAGTTCCCAACCGGGAAGTATCTTGTGACTAAAATCCCAAAATGATTCTCACAGTTTACAGAAATTTTGACATAAAAAATTCTTAGTACCACAAAGATGTAAATCATTTAGTAATTTGCAGGTAGCCAGTGATGTTTAAATCATGCCAGAAACATTATTTGGCAATGTCTAAATTTAATTACTCTCAGAAGCAATGCAAGTATTACCATATTGTTAGTTATAAAAACTGGATAATGATATAGTCAGGAAAGAGATGAACTAATTATTTTTAGCACATGAATCTACCATTTGTGGGTTTTAAATTTTCAAAAAACCTGAATATAATAAAATACAGCAAAACTTCGGTTTTATTGATTTCAACTTTCACTGATCAAAAATCTTCAAGATGCTGCCAAAGATCATTACTATTTTATAAATTATCATTAAATGCATACACACACTGTATAACTGAGTTCCAGTAGAGAAAAAATCAAATTCTTTATATTTTTGTATACAACTAGTTATGCATTAAGGCGCTACCCAAAGAGCTAACTCTACAAGAATTACAGAGCTGACTTTTAAAGCAAATTTATTAAGTCTTTCTTTTCTGTATCATAAAAATCTTTAAAGTGAAGCATTTAACTCTACTATCCATCAGCATGATATTAAAATCATGCAGATCAATTCAGTCACTTTAATAAAACAAGATGGCAAAAGTATGTTTTTTCAAATGCCTTTACAACCATACTTTCCTGAACAATGAGTAAGAACTAGTAGATTTCATTCTTCACAGTTAGTAGTAGCTAATCAGTTTCAGTATCTGGTTCTCATAGACTGACAAAATACTGCAGTGTTTTCATTGCACAACATTCTGGGGGAAATGTTTAGGATTATTCCTACTAAAATTTTTAAGCCCTGTACACAAACATCATGGAAATGTTTAAATCAGAGCTATCAAACTTCTTAAATGAAAATTTTAGTTGAATTTTTTAAAATTTTGTTTCAAAAACAGTGATTCCGGTTTTTTTTTTTTAAGTCATTTTTCTCAAGCCCAAAAACAACTACTGCTTTATTTGCAACCTAAAAACATTACCACCTGATCTGTGTCATTCACTATCATTATATTTGATCATCTTTTTAGCTTCTTGGTACTCAACACAAAGCCTGACAGTCTCACATGTTTTGGAGACTTCAATACACTTTGTTCTTGTCCCAAATACTCATGTTCTGTGTGTACTACTATAAGCTATTATATAAGAGGGGGTGGGGAAAATTAAAAAATACTGCAGCACTACAAGCCATTTAGCATGCTGAGTTCCCACAGTTGCTTAGTGGGTGTTCTGAAACTAGGCCATATTTCTAGTATTAAGAATTTCAAATCACTACTTCCAAAGTACAGAAATAAATGTCTTCAAGATTAAATCATAAAACCTTACTATTTTAAGCTGCCTAGTATATAAGTATCCTATTTCTAAGAGTTTAAAATGGTAATTAACACATGGTAGATAAACCAGTATTTGTTTTAGCAACAAGAAATAATTAGCTTTTCTACTGGTACTTACAGAATCATAGGATTCAACAGGATCACAATATTAAGATAAAGTGCAGTTTATCTGAACAAAAACTAAAAAGGTGAAATTTTTAGTTCTTTACCTCAGAAGATATATAAACAAAATTAGAATTAAATATAATCTCTTTCAGGTCACTCAATCTGTTATACTTCACATGCTTCCAGCAAATAAGTGATTACAACCCTCAACCTAATTTTTCCAGTCCAGATTGCCAATACCAAATAAATTAATAAAGCTTACTCTCTTTAACAGAATAAAAGTTGCAGAAATACTTATGTCATTTTGTTATATCATTGCAACAGGTATGTTTTTATTCAAAACTAGTGAAGAAAAACATGTTACTCAATTTTACGTATTTCATAGCTAAGTTAAGCAAAGAAACATGGTAGGTATAAAATCTACTTCAACAAATTGTAAAATACTTATACTGCAGTGAGTCAGTAATTTCAGATATTTGCTTCAATTTAATTTTACTCAGTATTTATGGTGCCTACTGTGTTTCACCTCATTAAGCAAATCTTTCCAATACCAAAAGCTTGACACTGTAATTTTTTAATTGCATCATTTTAGATAAAAACTTTTTCCAAATACAACACCTAGTCCTGTGTAACCTTTAACAAAATTCACTAACGGTACTTAATTTTTCTTCATGATCTTCTTTCAGCATTACTTTTATACTGTTCTATATATAAAACAAATTGTGTCTTGAAAGAGTCTATGTTTATCACATTAAGTTGCCTTTAGCTGCCATTTAAAGAAAATATCTTGTATCTGATTTTTAACTGTTTTTCCTGTGCTCTCATTTTTAACTCTCTTATGATGTCCAGGAAAAATCCCAGTCCTCTTTATCATTAGGTTACTAAACTTTTGTAAATTGTACATTATGACTTAAAAAAAAAAGCCTTCAATTAAGGCCTGAGGGAGTCTAAAAGCAGAAAGTATGTTTAAGACCAAAAGCACTAGAACATCTCTTTGTCCTTTTTAGTTAAAGGTCTGTTTGTTTTGCGGTTTGAGATTGTTAATTTCAGTAATTTTTTATTAGGAGCGTACAAAGTCTAGACATTATACACTGGAGAAAAGGTAGTAAAGAAGACAGACATACTTGATGCTATCATGAAACTTACAGTCTAGCAAAAAAAAAAAAAAGGCAGAAATTAAATACATTATTACCCAAAAATGTTAAAAAAAAAAAAAAAAAAGTAACCACAGGTGCCAAAGGACCTTAGAACAGGAAAATTTAACTAAGGATCAAAGAAGGCCTCCCAAGGGATGTGATACTGAGGCCAGAAGGGTGATTAGGTTAGTCAAGTGAGAATGCAGGGGGTTGTGTCCAAGGAGATGATACCAGAAAGTCTTAGTTTCCTAATAAATAACCTTGAGATAAATGAAGTGATATAAAATTTGTAATGTAGGGGCGCCTGGATGGCTCACTTGGTTAAGCACCTGATTCTTGGTTTCAGCTCAGGTCATGAATTCATGGGTTGTGGTATCAAGCCTACATCAGGCTCCTCACTCAGCAGAGAGTCTACTCAAAAGACTCTCCCCCTCCGCCCTTCCCCCTGCTGGCTCCTGTGCTCACTCTCTAAAAATAAATATAAATAAATCTTTTTTAAAAATGTATAATTTAACTGCTAAACTGAAAATTTTAAAAAGCAATTTCTCAAGTTTCTATAACAAAAATAACTGGAAAGATCAAAAGCAACAACAAAAAGCAGTATGAGAATGTCTTAGAATGAGAAATTCTGGTACTTTGGAGGGAACAGTTTGAAATGGCAAAAAAAAAAAAAAAAAAAAAAAAACTCAAAGGAGTAATAAATCATACTATATGAAAAATATTCAGGCAGCCCGGGTGGCTCAGCGGCTTAGCGCCACCTTCAGCCCAGGGCCTGATCCTGGGGATCCGGGACAGAGTCCCACGTCAGGCTCCCTGCGTGGAGCCTGCTTCTCCCTCTGCCTGTGTCTCTGCCTGTGTGTGTGTCTCATGAATAAACAAAATCTTAAAAAAAAAAAAAAAAAAAAAAAAAAGAAAAAGAAAAATATTCAAGTTCAGAGAACATTTTTTTTTCAGAGAACTTTTAAATCATATAAGCCATATACTTCTACCAAGATATAGCTGATTATACAGCCTTACACAAAGGAAAGAGTGGTACTTTGAAATAAGTATGGAAAGAGGTTGGCTTTTAATGCTCTCAGAAGAGTGAATTTTTAGTAACCTCAACACCCAAGGAAGGGCTCAAACTCAAAACCCCAAGATCAAGAGTGGCATACTCTTCCAAATGAGCCAGCCCCCAAAAGAGTGAATTTTAAATGTCTGTACAATAAAAACTTACCATGAATTTTAAAAAGGTTCATAAATATTACTCTTAACATGATGCATAAATGTTGAGAAAAAATATTTAAATATGATTCTGAAACAATTATCCAAGGTCTAAACCTGGGGGTTATTCCATATCAGGCTGATATGCTCTTCTCATATTTAATTAAAATACTAATGAAAAACATGCTTAGTTAAGAGGTTTAAATAATAATTTGAAGCATATCCCCAACATTCATACAGATCCACAGTTCAAGGCCCAAATTAAATTTAGGCATACAAGAAATAACAATCTCTAAAAATATATGCTTTCATGAATGCCTACTGAAATACTAAGTCATATAAAGAATCCTAATTGCTATTCACCTGCAATTCTCCAAATGGATCTTAACATCTATAACTTCTATGCTTTTTCTATCCACTACTATCCCTCAAGAGTTATTAATTAGTTCAAGTCCTACCCTCCAGCAAGCATTGCTGATGGTACATGCAATCTGTCTTAACTCATCAGAGTTCTCCAGCATACACTGCTATCAAAATACCTGTCACATTATGAGACAATTTACTATTGTACAGTTCATGCAACATACTGTGAACTTCTGAAAGCAGGAAATACTTATCCATGCATCAAACTCTGGGGCATACATGGCACTTACTAGAAGGTAGATGATATTATGAATTTAAAATTATAGTAAGATATATTTACAGAACAGAATTTTAAAGTTAATTTAAGGACTATTGATAACTGTGACAGTCTCAAAAGCAAGAAGGAGTGTTGTACAACACAAAACTGGAAACTGAGAAAGCACAAAATTAACTGATAATATCTAGAATTTGGAGTTAATTTTATCACTGTCAGAACAAATAATTTCTACTTTACCTCTGAGACTTTAGAAAAACCAAAAGAAAAAAGATTTATCTTTATCAACTATAAAATTACTTAAAATTGTAGGATTTACAATTAGCATTTGAGGGCAAATAAAGTGCTTAAATTGTGAATGTTCACAGTGCTATAAACATTAGAAGACAGGCAACTCAAAATACTTCTTAGTGTTTCAGGTTCATTTCACATAGGGACCAATTATATCCACTTTTAAGGTCTCCTTTAATGTTTTAGCTTCAAGCAGTATGTTCATTCTTTCCGATAAAAGAACCCTTACCTTTTACAGCATGCATTACTTTTTGCAATCAGTTCTGATCTTTCAAGAAGCTGGAATGAAATATATAGTGTGAAATCTAATTAGTTCTTTTAATTCTTGATAATGGGAACTTCATACTTTCTCAGAAAGCACATATGTTACCAACATCTCAAACGCTAAAGAGCCCTTTGTAATTAGGATATTCTTTTCAGGTGTCACAACTTTGATTTGCAGAATTAAAGATGCTGCGCTAAGATGGGAACCAGGGGAAAGTACCCAACAAAGAATGAGCATGAGTTTACCTCAAAAATAATGCAATTACATATTTTAGAACATAAATCTGTTTTTCCTACTTATCCTTGTTCCTTTCAACCTTCACTGACTGCAATTACAGTTCAGAACACTATATAAAGTTCAAGCATTCCATAGGTCACCTTGTGACTTAGACATTTTTCAGATTTAAAAGTCAGCGTAAACAGAGTCGAGAAAAAACAAAATTTTAACTAGTATATTATCAGAGAAAACATTTTGGGAAAGATTTATATGGCATAACTTTATTGTGGTATAACTAAGTAGACAAAACAAAATTCAGAACACAGGGATAGCAACTTTTTTTTTTTATAATTTAGCCTACGAAAGATTTAGGCTTAAATTATAATATGCCAATGCATAATATGTAATGTATGAAGTATAAGTCTAACAATAAGCAAAAATGCAGCCAATATTTGCAGGACTCATTTCTCAAGCACCACGTGAAAGTACTTAACGTATCACTGCTTCTAAATTACAGCTCATTTCTATCTAAATTATGTACAACAAAATATTTACAACTTCCCTACCAGTCTTATTAGGAAATGTCAAAGTGTTTATTCTTTATCTAAATCTCCTCTCCTATCTGAACTGATATTTTATAAACTAATTCAAGAACACTTTCCACCAAGGTTAAAATATAAACCTCAGAACTCACTGAAGGATTTGTGGGTCAACCTGTTTGGTTTTAGCGGGTTTGGGGCGGGGAGAGTGGGGGACTGGTCTTGTTTTGGTTTTTTTTATTTTATGCTGTTTTAAGTTACAAATCTTAAAGCCTTATTTGCTTTTTTCATACGTGAATGATACATAAATAATACAGTAAACTGAATTGTAAAGATATATTCTTTCAACCTCCAAAAAAAATTCATCCTTATTTCTGCACACACTGAGGTATACTTTCAGTCAAAAACTGAAGTTTGGATATCTTACGAAAAAAAAAAAAAAAAACCCTAAAAAAATGTTTAAAGAACACAAGTCTTACAGAAATATTAAATTACACAACAGAGATTGATAAACCACCGTATTTTCAAAACAAATAGGAGACTGTGTGGATAACAAAGAAATTCAATTTTATTTACCTTTCCCCCACATGGGTAAGGCAAGTCAAAAATATACCAACAGAGGGGTGCCAGGCTGGCCCAGTTAGAGCATGCCACTCTTGATCTTGGGTAGTGAGTTCAAGCCCCACACTGAGCATAGAGATTTTACTTAAACACACACACACACACACACACACACACACACACACACCAGCAGCTATTCAGAAGGCATCCCTGGAAATATTCCATGTAGAATTCCAGTTTATGTCTCTCTGAGCATGGGGACAAGCCCTGTCCCAAGTCACTGAAGAAATAATAATATTCAGAAAAGCACGATCCCAGCAATATAACACAAGAATTTATAATTTTGGTATTCCTTTTGTTTCAAATTTCTGACTGGTTTGTAATTCCCAACTTGTACAAGTCTGGTTACAATTACTGAAACACAGCTCTGATCAACCTTCTGAATATGGTAGTTTAAAAACTTTCTAAGAATCTAACTGCAAGCTATTTATCTCTTAATATCGCTCTTTTATCCATAACAACTTTTAACAAGAGAAAAACCTGAAACTGTATTAACAATGAGATATCGGTAAACAGATGCCAACCTGAGAGTAAATGCAGTTGTTTCTTCAAAAACTAAACACCCTAAGAAATAGTAGTAATCTTAGAAATAGGCCAAGTCCACCCCTCAAAACTGGCACTTTAAGAATACAGTTTTACGTTAGCTTTACATTAGATTCAAGCCATTTGAAAGTCACAAATCTTAAAGCTTTTACTTGTCTACGTTCGATTTTTATGTATATTCATAATTAAAGTTTATGTACCTTATGTCCAAATAAGTATTTAAAAATTTTATCATATTCAGTCTAAGCTCCATAGGTAGGAAATGGTCATATATATCATTCCTAAAAATTCTTGTCACTGTCACATAGAAAGTCAGGAACACTTGATAAGTTCAAACTATAAATCTATGGATGTTACAGGCTGTATCCGAGAGTTAAGTTTCTTCAAATACGCATTAACAGTTATAGGAGCAACTGTATGGAAGGAAGGGCCAGGGTAGAAATCAGTATCCTAATAAACTGAAGTCTTTATAGAAGATCATCTTCCAGTGTCAATGCTACGTTTAAACACACACACACACACACACACACACACAAAAAACAACAACAACAACAACAACCCTGGTTACACACGTATACTCCAGGATTCTGAAAAACAAAAAAATAAGTTCTGGATACCGTAATCCCTCTCAGTAGATACTAGAAGCCCACATGAAGGGCACAAAAATTACACAGGTGGAACAGCCACAGACTGTTGGTAGTTACCAGGATGGAAGCAAACACTAGACAGTACACGTCTGCAACCCAATTTTGCTTCAGCATCCCCAGAGACCGAAAAAAAACATTTCTTTGGGTAGGTTGCAACACATTGCTTCCTCTTTTATTCTCATCACCCCCATTACGGTACAAAGCTACAGACGAGAAAATCAAATCACCAAGTGTCAAGGGCTGCAAGCCTGAAAACACACACACACAAAAGCATCTTCTTTCCAACTCCCCGAATCGGTGTTCCTTCCACCTGTTTGTGAATCCATACTAACACAATACCACATAAGCTCTGCCGATTTAAAAACGGGGGAGGGGGGCAATTAAGGGTTTGAAGTCCTCCTCCTTCCACCCAGGCTTGGGGCGGGGGAGGGGGATGGCACACAACAATGGATACTGAGGGCTGAGGGGCTGGGGGGGGGGGTCGTTGGTCCTTAAGGCTCCAGCGCGGGGGGGCGGGGGGGGGGCAGAGTACTTCTCCTCTATTCCGAAGAGCTGCCGCGGAAGGAGGCTGGCACCGGGCAAGTCCGCCAGGGCCGGAGGGCAGGCTCGCCGGGCGGCACAGCCTAAGCCACCTCGCCGCTCTTCCCCGGGAGGCGACGAGGGGAGACAGTGACGGGCTCCGGGCAAGGGGCGGGGGAAGGCGCGACCCCGCACCGCCAGCGCCGCGCCAAGGCCCCCCGCCGAGCCTCACCCGCCTCCGCGACGCCCACGGGGCGCCCCGCAGCCCGAGCCAGGTGCCCCCGGGGGCGGAGCGGGCTGGGCCGTGCTCCGGGCGCCCCCGGCCCGCGCGCCGCCCCGCCGCCCCGCCGCCCCGCCGTCCCGCCGCCGCCGCAGGCCCGGCCCCGGCCGCTGTCAGCGCCGCCCCGCTCACCGCCGGCGCCGGGCTGCGGGCCCCGCACGAGAGCCGGCTCCGAGGGCCCAGCCCTCCCCGCGCCCGCGCCCGCGCCCGCACCCGGGAGAGCAGCGGCGGCGGCTACGGCGGCGGCGGCGGCTACGGCGGCGGCGGCGGCGGCGCCTCCCCGGGCCCCAGCCCCTCGGGCCTCGCCCGGCCCGCCGGCTCTTGCCCTCAGGGCGCGCGGGGCCTCCCCCTGCCGACAGCCGGCCGGACCGCCCGACGGGCAGGAAAGAAGGCAGGAAGAGCCGACCGACAAACACCCTCCCGCCTCAGCGGCCCCGGGTTACCGTCGGGAGCCCCAACTCCGCCATCCTCCTCGCTCGCCCTCCTTCCTCCTCCTCCTCCTCAGAAGCGACGCTGCCCAACCGCCGCCCCCCGCCCGCCCCTCCCCCACTCGCCCCGCCCCGCCCCGCCCGCGCCTCCACACACTCTCGCTCCCACCGCCCCGCCCCACCCCTCCGGCGCAGGCCCGTCACTCGCTGGCGAAGAAAAGCAGGCGGAGCCAGGCATACCGACGCCGCCCAATCAGAGCGGGGCGCTGGCGCCAACGACGCTGTCCAATCACAGCGAGGCACTGGCGCCAGCTTCCCTCGCCCCGCCTTTTTCCTCTCCTCAGCTGCTCTACGCCGTCTCTCCCGCCCACTGGGCGCCGCGGGCCGGCCGAGCCGCCGAGTAAGCCTCCAGCAGGGTAGAGGGACAACTCCCAATCGGAAGTTACTGTTGAAGCTAAGGCAGCCATAACGGATAATGGCACGGAGTTTCCTGGCCTCCCGTCTCCAGTGTGACGTAGTTTTCCCTTCGCCCAAAAAAAAAAAAAAAAAAAAAAAATCTCACCGTTGCCCTGGGCAACAGTCGAGCCGTCTGGGAAGAGAGAAATCGGCAAGTAGGCCCGAAAGAGAACTAAAGGTGACCAGACATCCCAGGTCAGACAACTTAATTCATATTCTGAACTACCTGCCCGGGCTGGGGGAGAGGAAGGCGCAGGCTTCCTGCCCCTTATTGTGCTGGGACGTCTGGTCACTTACCTAGGTGGACCAGAGGTCAGGGTTCCGGAAGTCCCTGTCCTGCCCGGAAGCTGCATTTGGCACTTCTGAATGGGGTCATGGCGGAAGGGTGGGGAGAGCCAGAGCCCCCCCCCGCCCCGGCACCCCGGGGATCGCAAAGTGGGGTGACGGTGCGTCGGCCCTGTCCCGCGAGGCGGCCCGCGGGAGACGGAGAGCCGAGGAGGGGCGCCGAGCTCACAGCCGCTTCCGCCGGAGGAGGGTTTCTTTCCGGGAGGGCCTGGCGGCGGCCGCCCCGCCCCCGCCCCCCGAGGTTCCCGGAGGGGCGAGGCCGCGGCCGCGGGGGGCTCGGGCGCGCGCCGCGGGGCAGAGCTCGTGGCTCCCGGGGGCCGGGGCTCCCGACCGCGCCCCCTCCCCCGCCCCGACCCTCGGAGGACGGCGGGTTGTGGAGCTCCAGGAGACCGTTTTCCGTCGCCACCGAGGAAGCAAGGAGGGGGTCCGCCACCGCAGCCGCAACCCCTCCAAGTCCTTATTTTCCCGCCTCCCGTCTCCACGTTCTGAACGTCGTTTCGTTCCTTTGGTTTCTCCTCCTCCGGGCGCTTGTAAAGCAATGACTGCAGTTCTGGGCGAAGCCGTACGGTCCTGCTCCCCCACGTCCACGCTTTACTAGACAACGTAATGCTTGTGAATATGCTTAGAAATGCCGTCGTGCTTTCCAAAACACGTTCGACCGTGCGGTTTCTTCCGTAGGCCTGGGTCAAGGACTGCAGGTCGTCCTGGTCATACCGGGTCGGGTGCCTACAGTTGCCGGGGAGAAGACCGGGAGAACTTTCAGGTAAATGGGGAAAAATGTACTTGCCCAGCCAGCCAACAAGGGTGCAGACCTGCCTTTTCTCCTTTCTGCTTCCCATACTACCCACGCTTTAGCCAAAATGAGCTAACTACTCTTGTTTCTTCCAAAATTAATCATTGAAGCACTAACCTTTGGTGACTGTTTCCATGCCCCACTCATCCTTGGAGATGTGTTTCCAGATTGTCTCCAACAGGAAGTAATTTCCTCTGTGCTTACCTAGCACTTTTTATGCTGCTTTTATGACAACCACTGTTTTATATGACAGCTGCTTATGTTTTTAGCTTTACTGCTGTGTTTACATCTGAATGGAATGATTTTGTCTTATCATCTTTATCCTGCACATGATACTGTTTTGGTAAATACTACTAAAAAGATTGTATATGTTTGGTGTCTGCCGGGTGCCTAAGACACTGCCAGCTTCAGTCGATCAAATGCAGCGTTGCTCTTGTTACTCAACCTTTTCTTAGATTTCCCCTCTGAAGTCTTTCCAACATGATTTCTTCCCTCAATTAAAAAAAATTATGCATAAAAAAGTCAAAACAATATAATAAACATTGGAGAGAGGCAGAGGGAGAAGCAGGTCCCCTGCAGGGAGCCTGATGCAGGACTCAATCCCAGAACCCCAGGATCACAACCTGAGCCAAAGGCAGACGCTCAACCACTGAAACACTCAGGTGCCCCACGTTTTGCCATATTTATTTCATCCTTATTTTCATGCTTTTTTCGTTGTCATTAAATTATTTGGAAATAGGTTACAGACACCTATTGTTAAGCAGACATCTCTAACATTTCCAAAATATACTCCCTAGTAATTAGAAAGTTCTGCAAAACATGTTATCATTATCACAACTAAAGAAGTTAATAGCTTCTGCAACAGAATTCAGGACCCTGTCAAGGTTTATGTATTGTATATGGGTGTTGTAACTCTAGCCTTAATCTAGACCAACTCCCTTATCTTTTTTTCCCCTGTAACATTGTCATTTTAAAAAGTTCAAGCCAAAGGTGTTTTTGAATGTCTCCTTTTTTCTTATTTCTTGTAAGTCAGAAGTTGATCTAGAGGCTTGATTAAATTCCGCTTATTTTGCAAGAATACTTTACAGTATTCATACTTTGCCAATCATGATTAAGCCTTCTCAAATAACTGTATCTACCCATGTCATATGTTGCTAGTTAAATCCGTCCCACAGGAAAAAATTAAATAAATAAATAAATCCATCCCACTTCTCTGCACACACTACCTCCTGTGGTATCCTACAAAGAAGGGTTTAGCGTTTAATCCTCCTGCCTATGAAGAGTAAGTGCTAGCATCCTGAACTGTCTGCCTATAGTAAAGTGTTGCTGCTACTTTGCCGACACTTGGAGCTGATGCGATATAATCTGCAGCAGTGTACTGATGTCAGCACAGTTTCATGAGTTTCAACTCCTGGCACCCTGAGGATTGTTGATGAAAGATGTGTGGGCCCTGCAATTCAAATACAGATGAATCTTGATGTTATCAAAGCAGATACCAAGGCAACTGCTGGCCATCTGGTATTTTGTGTGAGTAGGATGTGTCATTTTCTATTAACTTAATAGTAGTGTCTGCTAGTGAAGTATACCAGAACCGGTGGCATCATCCAAGTTCATCCAAGAAGAACAGTTCCTGTTCTTAGGCCTAGGCACGGTTCAGAAGCTAGACAACGCACATTTTATTCACATGAGTCTAAATTAATTAGCCAAATTGAACATGTTGCAACATTTTTCTACCAGCAGATGCCAGATAGCAAAACAGAATAGAACTAGTATAGTTTCCAACCACATGACATATGATGTTATTTGGCATCTCCAGATGAATATTATCAGTCCAAATTAAGCTCTGCTAGCAAGTAGGCAGCCGCTTGAGTGAGAATGAACATTACTACTATATATCTGCTGAAAAACACTTTCTTTTGGGGCTCCCTCCTTCACCTTTTCTTCATGTTAGTTTACATTCAGAAATCTAATCTGTTTGAAAATTCATCTATCGAGACTCCTGAGTGGCTCAGCAGTTGAGCATCTGCCTTTGGCTTAGGGCGTGATCCTGGTCTAAGGATCAAGTACCTCATCAGGCTCCCTGCAAGGAGTCTGCTTCTCCCTTTATGTCTCTGCCTCACTCATGAATAAATAAATATTTAAGAAAAGAAAGAAAGAAAATTCATCTATCAGTCAATCTAAGTCCTGAAAAAAACAAAATGTTTCATATTTTTCCTACTATTTCTGCGTAGCCATCCACAACCTGTACTGAGCAGATTGAATTTACTTAAAAGGATCTAAATGAATAAATATTCACCAAAAATTATCCTTTATTGTCCTTTACATAAATACATTGCTTTTGGCATCTCCCTCAGTTCTCAAAGATTGTATTTTTGTTTCTTAATACCTATTAATGATAAAATAGGACATTTGGCCTATAATGTGTTATAGTGGTTCTGTATCCTTCTGAAGTTGTGAAGTCAAGTGCCTGTAGCAATGGGGACGGTAAGGGAGATGGAACAATAGGCAGTAGAGGGGACTAGAGGACTCCCCATGTTCATCTAAATGGGACATTACTTCCCAGCCCTAGCCAAATTTTGCCATATGGGAATATGGGCCCAGTGTTGCCAGATTTGTCAAGAGGAGCTGAAATTTGGACTTTAAGTGAAATATTCTGATTTTTAAACACTGGTTCAAATACTTTTTAAACATTTAGTGAGCCAGGAAGACATTTAACTGCATAGGACCAAAAGCTACCAGTTTATGACCTTTGTTTCTTACATGAAAATAGGATTGACACTTACGTGAAAATAGGCTAGAGTCTGAAAATACTTAGAAATATGTTTTGCCTTATTTCAGGTGCATTTATTTTTCTAGGTTTTTTTTTTTAATTTGTATTTATTTATGATAGTCACACAGAGAGAGAGAGAGAGAGAGAGAGAGAGAGAGGCAAAGACATAGGCAGAGGGAGAAGCAGGCCCCATGCACGGGGAGCCTGACGTGGGATTCGATCCCGGGTCTCCAGGATCACGCCCTGGGCTAAAGGCAGGCGCTAAACCGCTGTGCCACCCAGGGATCCCTATTTTTCTAGGTTAAGCAACAAGCCACTTGTCATACTTGTCACCTCCATCAAAAAGATCTATCTTATGTAATGTACATAAGATAGATTCTTATGTACACTAAGCTTCCATTCCTTCAATTACAATTTTAAAAGTTTTTATTTGCCACCAGCTTAAAAACTTGTCCAGTTTCTCAGCCTTGAATCATATTGTGAAATACATTTGCTTTATCATATTTTTAAAATATGTACTTACTATGGGCACCTGGGTGGTGCAGTTAGTTAAGCATCTGACTCTTGGTTTGGGCTGGGATTATGAGATTGAGCCCCCACATTGGGCTCTGTGTTCAGTGAGGAGTCTGCCTAAGATTCTCTTTTCCCTTTGCCTCTCCTCCTCCACGCATTTGTGCTAGTGCACATGCTCTCTCAAATCTTTTAAAAATATTTTCTTTCAAAAAAAGTTTTTTTCTTTTTTTTTTTTTTTTTTAAGGGAATAGTTTGGCAGCATATGCTTTTTTTCCTAAGATTTTATTTGGGACACCTGGGTGGCTCAGTGGGTTGAGCATTTGCCTTCAGCTCAGGTCATATCTCAGGGACCTGGGATCCAGTGCCCCTAGCAGGGCTCCCTGCTCAGTGGCAAGACTGCTGCTTCTCCCTCATCCTCTGCTGCACCCCCTGCTTGTGCTCACACATTGTCTCTCAAATAAATGAGTAAAATCTTTAAAATATATGTATATTTATTTATTTATTTGAGATAGAGCAAGAGGAAAATGAGCAGGGGGGCAGAGGGAGAGGGAGAAGCAGACTTCCCACTGAGCAAGGAGCCTGATGTGGGGCTCGCATCCAGAACGTTGAGATCATGACCTCAGCTAAAGGCAGACGCTTAACCGACTGAGTCACCCATGTGCCCCAGCACATGCCCTTTAAAAGTAAAAAAACATAACAAATTTTTAAAGGAAAATATCTTTAAATAGCTCATGCTGTCTTACAGGTACTATAGTGTTGATAAGGATTCGAAGAATTTTTAGAGTCAGAAGGTACTTAATGGAAAATCTAAAACAGTCCATTATTACATCGTTATTTTATGATGATATGAAAAACCTGGAATAATAAATGTCACGCTGTATTTCTAAGCACTTTTACATCTACTTTTTACTTGAATCTTGCAACCCAGGATAGATAATAAACATGCTTTTTATGAGAAAATCAAACCTATAATTGGTTAAGAAATGTATTCAGGATCATGCTAGTTAACAGTAGAGCTAGAGTAGAACCCTGTATCCCACTTGAAGTATAAATGTAAAATAGATTAATACAAAAGAAAGAAAAGAAAACCCTCCAGTACAAGCTTCTGTTTTAAATTTTACATTAGACTTTATTATCATAGCTTGTTTAAAATACTTGGAATCCTAGAACACTCTGAAGCATTCGATTTCAAACTTTAAAAATGTAGTTTTTTTACAATTAGAATAAGCTGATAAGTTTAAGATAAATTAATAGAGGGAGAAAAGCATTATGTTGAAGAACTAATGGCAAGTTGGAGTGGTAGGCACATATGGAAGATAACCACATTGACCCACAAAGTGGCTCCTTGGGGCTCCTAACAAAGATCAGACATTAGACTAAGGAGATTTTTAGTATGACCTAGGAAGACAGTTTTAAAAACATACAAATCTTGTCTTAAACATTTCTAAAAACAAAGACTTGGCATTGGCATTCACAGTATGTTTCATTTTGATATTTGTATTTTAATTTTGTATTTTTTTAAAGATCTTATTCATGAGAGACACAGAGAGAGAGGCAGAGACATAGGCAGAGGGAGAAGCAGGCTCCCTAGGGGGAGCCCCATTCAGGATTTGACCCCAGGATCATGACCTGAGCCAAAGGTAGATACTTAACCACTGAGCTACCCAGGTGCCCCAAGATTGTATTTTTTTTAAGTAATGTCTACCCACAGCATGGGGCTCGAACTCAAAACTCTGAGACCAAGAGTCATGCTCTCCTGACTGAGCCAGCCAGGTGCCCCTCATTTTGATATTTCTAATCTATATGTATATGCTTTGAGTGACCATGAATGAAATTTGGATTTTAGTAACCTATCCCCCTTCTCTGCCCCTTGTATGACTGTAGCCTATGTTTTTCCAGATGATTAGATGAAATAGTGTACCATCTAAAGCTAACAGTCTTTTGACTATTTAACCCATGATCTTGTTCTCATCACTATATTCTCCTGTAAACTAATCTGGTAGGGGGTTGGGGAAGATGCAAAAGGTGTAAGCTTTTAAAGTGTTGTATATTTCTTTTTTTTTTTTTAAGATTTATTTATTTATTTATTCATGATAGACAGAGAGACAGAAGCAGAGACACAGGCAGAGGGAGAAGCAGGCTCCATGCAGGGAGCCCGACGTGGGACTCGATCCCGGGACTCCAGGATCGCGCCCTGGGCCAAAGGCAGGCGCTAAACCGCCGAGCCACCCAGGGATCCCCAGTGTTGTATATTTCTAATTAAGCTTGAGATTTGAAATTTCCAGTGACATCCTCTTTTAAAAATAATACTAATACTATAAACAAAATCCACAAAAAGCAGTATTTCTTCCTACTAAGATATTTCTTTCAGGATGGTATCAAACATGACACTGGAATGCTGAATCCTCAAATTAAGGAGAGGGAAATCGAGAGAAAGAAAAACAGCATGTTGGTTAAAGCTATAGCAGAGAGAACAAAATGCAGGGCTTTAGTCAATATGCTGCACTTACATGTTTATCCAAGATTTACTCTGTTTTACGTTCCTCCTCCTGTGCAGAGGTCATTAGTGGTTTAAAACTGCCCATTTCAGTAGAACCTGAAGATGCCGTGTTACTTCATCCTTCATTGGCTTCTACATACCATAATCTCTCCTCTTTTCTAACATTTTCTTAAATGGTCACGTTCCTGCAGTGGGGCTCCATACTAAATCTGTCTAGGATCATCAAGCCATTCCAACAGATGCAGCACAGAGAAAACTAAAGAGACCATGGCTTTGGAGTCAGGCAGACATGAATTCAAATCCTGTTTCTTCACTTACCAGTTATGTGATATTTGACAAAATCACTTTTCCTAGACCTGGTCTTAGTTAAATTCAGTATATGTATATATGTATTAGGAGATGCAGTGGGAGATGGGTAAATGGGTACTTCAATTCTAAAATCACCTCTTCGGGTGAAAGTTATTTATTTTCAGAATTACTGTAGAAAATCTCTTAAAATGTCAGTGTAGTTAAAATACATGATTTTGTACTAAAACATTGTTATTCTTAAGCAAACTAAAATTTAAGAGCCATGATGCTAAAGGAAAGAAGCTAAAGTAGATTTCTGGGTATTGAAACTGTTCTTCCTTTAAGATGACCTATAAGGCAATACAGATGCAAAGGAGATGAGTGGAGAATTCTAATAAAGTGTTCCTGCTTCCCTATGAGTTTTTCTTCACTCTGTTTTAATAATAAGCCTCTATAACTCTTAGTACACGTCAATAGACTTATTTTTTCTAAGAATCTAAGTTTATGACAGTATTGTAATGGCTTAACACAGAATCATTGATATCCATTGAATTCTTACCAGGTGGTAGGGACTGATAATGAATTATGTCATTTAATATACTGTCTAACAGTGCCATTATAAGCTTTATTTTCCAGATGAAACTAAAGCTTAGAAAATAAACTTGTTTAAATAACTAACCTGACTCCATATCCTTCTCTTACCCACTACACTGTATTCATGTCTTTTTACCACCTATCCTACCACCATCTGACATCTTTCCATATCCTTCTTAGGTGATAATATTCATTTCTGTAGCTTATACTACTGTACCATTGACTCTCTGGGCATCCAGTCCTTTTTGCCTTCCTTTTGGACTTCCATACCCAGTGTACCTGATTCTTGGTCTTTATCCTCCCCTCCTTAACCTGTACCTCTTCTGTGTTCTCAACTTCCATTAATACCTTCATTATTCACTCAGAAATACTGGCTTGAAATCTCAGTCATCCTTGATCATTTATCACCCAGAGGTTGTGGGGGATGAGGGAAATAGTGGAGGATGTTTGAATCTCAACTTCTTATATCCTTTAACACCTCTTGTATCTTTTCCTCTTGATGCTTGTTATCACTGCTTTTGTTCATACCCTCATCATCTTACCTAAATAATTATAGCTTCCTTACTGATCTGCCTCTAGTATCTCTTCAGTTTTTCCTTTTTGTCTAGAATGTGTTTCCAAAAAACTAATTGTATGTCACATACCCACTCGGAGCCATCCAATTAGCTCCCTTGTCTATAGAATATAAAGCCCAAACTCAGGCATGGCACTTAAGGTTGAACTGGCCTCCACCTTCTCAGTCCCACCACAGTACATATACTATATGTACACTGTACTCTGTATTCTGGTCATTTGCCTAGATTTGTTTTTCTTTTAATGACTCTGAGCATCTTGTTCACTTTATCTAGAACACTGTCTCCTTGCTACACAGCTGCTTCTCTGCATAGTAAACCCCGATTCATGCTTGGGGGACTAAATCTAGTATCACATTTAGTAGTTCTTCAAAGACCAGCCACTGTCACCTATCCTAAACCAAGTTATTTATGGTTTTGGTTTCTTGAGGCACAATACACATGCTTTTATTAAAGTTGGTTATATTTAATTGTAATTATTTATTTACATGTTCTCTTTCTCCTCCTTTTCCTCCCCCAAACTCCTCAAAGAGAACTGCTTCTTATCCACTGTATCTCCTTCATTTAGCTGTGGCTGCCACATTATAGGTATTTGGTATGTTTGTTGAAAATATGTTTGCAAAGGAACATATCACAAATTCCTATTATGCTAACATTTATTTTCCACTCTGAAAGAATAATTCCCTTGTCCTGAAAAGAATATCCATTCTACTCCAGTCTTTACTGTCCAGTATTTATTTTTAAAGCTCTGTCCTTATTAACATATATAGAGCCATTAACCTTATTTTTCATCTTCAGTAATTATTTTATCCATGTGTATGTAACTTGTTTTGTTTTTGTTTTCGTTTTTGTTTTGTAACTTGTGTTTTGATAGTTTTTCACTAATTAGAATTACTCAATCCAGAATATTTTAGTTTTTCGTTTAAATTCATAAACGTTGTTGAGGTGCCTGGGTGGCTCAGTCAGTTGACTATCTGACTCCTGATCTCAGCTCAGGTCTTGATCTCAGGGTCATGAGTTCAGGACCCATGTTGGTTTATAAACATTTTTGTAGAGAAATATGGTAGGAAAATAAACCATTAAAATATGTTTAAGTATGAAAATACATAAAATTAAGTGGAATGATACTAGAGGTTTAGGAAGAAAAAAGATGTGAAATTTCTGACTTAAAGAGTTCTTTTTATTATGGATGATAATAGCTGTCAAACTTTTATGATACTTAGATTATATTGGCTATGTTTTCAAAGACTAATGTAATGGTATTTTTAAATATGCTGGAAATTATATCTTTATAACTATTTGAACTTAATGATAAATTTATATGTCATTTAGAAATTTGTAAAGAAAAAACTTAGTTTACCTAGTTTTTTAATTTTTCTGTGGGTGTTATATAAACATAAAATCTGAGGACCACTAACATATATTCTCAGGGTTCAAAAGAACACTTTAGTGCTCTTTACCAGTCTCACACATAAGTTAGTTCTAGTATCAAACTAAATCACCCCCAGAAATTTTTAACTTGTCCAAGTTGTAAGATTAATTTATGATAGCAGTATGGGTTTGATTGATTTAAAGTGTAACCCTTCCTAGATTTTAAGTGTCTTTTAGCTACCACTCCCACAGCTTAGTAAAATATCTCATGACAAAGATTTGGTTTCCCACCAAGTTCTTCTGCATTAATCTTAGGCATCCAAGTCAATGGCTACAAGTTTGCTTAACTTCATCATGACTTTAAAATATACTATCAAAACCATTATTTCTGGGACAAATTACAAAGTAAAGAAACTATGAGGGAAAATGAAACATTATTTTCCAATTACCCAGACCAGGAGCTTCAAAAAATGATTGACATTGTATTCTCTAAGCATTAAAATTTGGGTTCTATTAGTGTAAGAATTTTACTTCTGCAAATGTTATGTTTTCTCTTAAAAATATACCTTGATAAATGTATCATTTTAAAGTCTTGCAAATTATGACTGTTCCATAATTTCTTTAGCCTTTGACATATTGCTAAACATTTTACTATTCAGTGTTGTGCTTTAATGAGCATTCTTATTCGTAGATCTTTATACACTGGTGCATTGTTTAGAGCTTGTTACTAGAAGAACATTTGAATCAAAGAAAACGTGCATATTTAGCTGTAGTAGAAAATACAAAATATTAATAGATACTACAAAGTATCCCTCTAAAAAAAAAAAAAAAAACCTGTATCAAGAAACCCACCCACCAAACTGCCCATTTCCCTATGCCTTCTCTAACTCTAGATACTATCAGGCTTTTGGCTTTTTTGCAATTTCAAAAAATGTAACATGCACCACCAAAATGAGGTCGCAGTGATTTTCACCTTTATAATGAATCCATCATCATTTTCCTACTTAAAATGCAGTACCCCCCCCAGCACTCCTAAATCCTCAAACTATTTAATATTCTATGGCACTTACTATAAAATTATATTATTTCTCTCTCTCTCCATACTCTAGAGTGTAAGCTCCAAAAAGTTTTGGGTTTCATGTTTTGTTCACTAAGGAACAGTGCTTTGCATGTGATAGACACGAATTTTTTTAAGATATTATTTTTAAGTCATCTCTACACCTAGCGTGGGACTCAAATTCACAATCCCAAGATCAAGAGTTGTCTGCTCAAAAAAATAAAAAATAAAGAGTTGTATACTCTTCTGAGCCAGCCAGGCACTGAGACACACATATTCATTGAACTGACATGGCACTGGTATGATACACATGAATTTCAGTCATGGCTGGTATGGTTTTTCTTTGACCCTATGTCCTAGTGTTACGCACTTATCATACATAATAATTACCCTTAGGAGCAATCACAACTCCATAGGGCACATTACACCACCCATGTCTGGCTATTAGCAGGCCACCTGGTAAAGAAAGTCCCTTACTCCTGTGGACTATCTGGACAGTTAATTATCAAGACAATATAGCCTTACCAACGAGGGCCATCCAATCACCACCTTGCTTATTTTAGCCCTTCCCTTCCTGTTTCTCTCCCGCCAATGCCTAGCGGGGAAGCCTAGGACAATAACCAACCCTAGTAAAGCAGACACTCCACCCAGGCAAGTGACTGCTGGCGCTGATCTTCCCCACACCAGACCCAACCCACTCCCTACCAGGCCTTTGGCCCCACACCCTTTACAGTAACAATGGCAGCTTAGTGAAACAGAGAACTACGGTTTGGTTGAGCACCAAGTTTCATTGTTTTCCTCAGACCATATTTTGGATGTGAAAGAGATTGAGAGAACAAAAGGATAGCCGTTGAGTTCTGAGTAGCTGGAAGTTGCTACTCTATATAGTGGTTCATCCAGTTTTGCTAGTAAGAAATTTGGTGATAAAAAAATTTTATTATATTCCCTTCACATTTATCAATATCTGTAATATCTGTCCTCCCTGTTAGCATATTATGTCAGATTTGCACCAAATAAAGCCTAGTGAATATTTTCATTATGGTATTTTAGTGGAGAGGCTGTTTTTTTATTATAGCTATATTCAGACTAATGACGGATCTGCAGTTATTAGCCTTCAACATAAATGTGGAAAAAAGGGGAGGGGAAATGATCACTAAGTACCACTGGCAGGCCTAGGCAACAAGAATAGAATGTGGCAGAAGTTACGCATTCTAAAGTAGCTGGGATCCATGGGTGGCGCAGTGGTTTGGCGCCTGCCTTTGGCCCAGGGCGCGATCCTGGAGACCCGGGATCGAATCCCACATCGGGCTCCCAGTGAATGGAGCCTGCTTCTCCCTCTGCCTGTGTCTCTGCCTCTCTCTCTGTGTGACTATCATAAATAAATAAAAATTAAAAAAAAAAAGTAGCTGCTTATTGCACTAATCTCAGATTCCAGTTAGTGATGAGTTGCTTTATTCCTGGTCCATTCCCTATTTCATCTTCACTCCCAAAAAGAACAGTGTAGAGGTAAATTCTGACAAAAGTTCTGGAAAACAGATAGAGGTTCCTCAGGACTTAAGATGTTCCAGAAAAGGAATTTGAACAAGAAAGAAGAGGCTTCGTGGATAGAGTAGGAAGCTTTTATTACAAATGTCAAAGTAGTGGGAGAGTGGGACTGAGACCAGAAGCAGCTTCACTTGATTAAAACTAATTTGCAGTGGGCGGTAGACAGGCATCATGCCAGCATCACCACTTTATAAATAATAAATCTTCTGTGGTGATGTTGTGAAAGGCACATGGTAAGGTTGCATCACTATGGTGAAATATCACAGAAGGGGTGGGACTGTCTGGAGAAGCATCCCTGTTTGGAAAAGAATCATGCTACACATTACAGTCCAGTATACCTTGAATTTACAGCATAGCAGTAATCTGGAATGTAACCCTGCAAACAAATGTCATCAGCCAGTTGGTACACGCTGCTGTCTTAACAAAATACTCAGGGTGAAGGTATTTGCTGGCACTTTAGCATATAGTATCCCTGTAATACAGGAAAGTAATAAAACGAAAGCCAACCTCTCACTTGTTCAAGAGCCAGTTTCACCCATTTGTATTGCTTCTTTACAGATGTCAGCTGTGTAGCCAGTAACTGATCCTATAAAGCTTGTCATTATAGCAAAGGGATTAAAGTAGACATCAGGGAGAAAGAAAAATGTGGGAATGTGTACCTACTACCTCCTCTTTTTTCTAACTACCTGCCTTCCCCCACTTTCCAAATGGTAATATTTTTTACCTGATACATCATTCATTCATTCATTCTGGGAGATGCTATCAGTGAACCAAATGGCCACATATAAATGCTTTTGGTTTTCTTCAGCTGGTATCAGGTAATTATGACTTAAAAGATGAAGTCCTACCAATTTTTCACAAGGGAAAAAAATTTAGAACATGTAGCCTTACAAACTAACACCTCCACTGATTAAAGAATGTTGACAAGATCTAAGCTTATGTGAACTCGCTCAAATTTTGTTTCAATGAAAAGACCCACAGGAAATTAATACGAAAATTATGCAAGGATAAGATAGTTCATCTTCTATAGGAATTGTGATTTTACTTTTTTTTAATTTTTTTTTATTGGAGTTCAGTTTGCCAACATATAGCATAACACCCAGGTGATTTTACTTCTTAAACTACAATGGAAATACCTCAAGCAGTATGCTTTGTAAATTAATTCTTGAATATTAATAATTGATTTCTCTTTGAAGGAAAAGACTTAGCTGTATCCAACAATTCAGATATGGCGGAAATGAAGTCCATGTTCCACGAAGTTCTTCCAAAACAAGGTATCTAAATCACAAATACTTAGGTCATGGAATATTATAGGAACCCTAAATAAAAAGTAGCAGGAATGGCAGATAGCAGCTAAAATTTGTAACTCTTTTGCATCCAGTATGCCATATTTACTGTCCCTTTTATTATGCTTCTTTTAGGGAGTTAGAACTCATCTATTACTTTTTTTCTCCAGCAAAAGGATGACAAGTGAAGCAATTTCTTAAACCTAAAAATCCTGTTATACTCAAAATATGAAATTTTCAGTGAAAAAAAGTAGTATTATAATTGACCATAATGTTAAGTAAGGTCTGAAAGTGGGGGAAAAGAAACCCACGTCAAGCAGTTGTTAAAGGCTGATGGTTTAAGTTCAACATTCAGTAATGAATATTCGTATTAAATACCATACTTTTACTAAGTACTCTTATGCACTATGTATTTCTCCTAAGTCTTTTTGCAAATTAAACATCTGACACAAAATGTTCTCTCTCATAGATTCTGCTTAGAATCTTAGGCAGGAAGTTAAAAAATGTCATCCTTATGAACTCCCTAGTATTAAATGTTGATATATTTGAAGTAACTGAAAACAAGAGTTTTCATTGACAGTAGATTAAGTCTTTAGACCTTCGTTCTAGCTAATTCAAACCACCATACAACTGAGTCATCTCACTAAATTATTTCTTTTTAAACTTAGGGCAGTTGTCAGTGGAAGATATAACCACAATGGTGCTGTGTAAACCCAAACTTTTACCCTTAAAATCTCTGACTCTGGAAAAACTGGAGAAAATGCAGCAAGCAGCCCAGGATACGATTCGCCAACAAGAAATGGCAGAAAAAGAACAACAGCAAATCACTCACTGAATAACTTAGCACTTTTACAGAATACCTACCTTACTATTAACAATAGACAATTATTTGCATCTGTGTGCTGAAGATAGTGAAACTAACAGTACTTTTAAATAATATTAAAAATACCCGAGACTAATGAAACTCGTGAATTTAGACACTCTGGTTTGTATTGTACTTTGAGTAATTAAAAAACTTTGAACCCAAATTTTATAGTTGTTTTTTTTAACTCAAGTTTTTAGAACGTAAATTACTGTTCACCATTCCTACTATCAGTCTTGTAGATAACATTCTTAGGCACAAGTGACTAAATGCAACTTCTATATTCAGATAATCTTTACATGTTTATTAAAAACTGAATTTGAAGATACATTCTAATCTCATACAAAGTGTTCTTAGGCTTTTACATTATTACTTAATTTTGTATTACGAATTTTGTGTTTCATGTTTAAGGCTATTTTGCCTGACCAACTGGTCCTACCAATAATGACAAAATTGTTATTTCTTAAATTGACTTTTAAGAAACCTACACTTTTCAAGTAGTCCCTGAGCTTTTAATGATACTGATTTTAAGGACTGAAGAATTACCATGCTACCTCTTATCATCCAGGTATCAAACACAAAACCCTAAAAATAGAAAAAAATAGGTGCTTGAAAGAGCCCATGAGATAAATATGAACATTAAATTTGGAGTTTTAGTTCTAAGAGACTCCCTAACCCTGTAACGGGCATATTCCTAAGAATACCTTTGTAAATTCTGAATATAATTCTCGGCTGGTTGCTACAATCAGTAATAGAAAATTTAAATTAGCATAGACCTTGAGGCCTTGCTGAATAATTAGGCTCTGCAAAAGAGGTTAGAAATGTGCTCATTCTTTAGAGAACTATTACTTATTGGTAGCTACTATCTTCTCAGACACTGAATAAATGCAAAATTTTTTGAGTCTCTGAAGATAATTTTTTATAACAAACATTAGTAACAAGTTAAGAATGATGAAAGATATATTTTACAAATTTCATTGAGCTTTATAGATAAGATCAAAAAAACATGTATGCATTTCCCACAGATATTAAAAGAATTTACTATTATACTTTTTGATTTAAAAGTTTGCAAAGACCAAAGTTTAAATTCACTAGCTTCAAATATGCTCCCCGATAGGATTTAAAATTTGCTGTATAGATAAAAGTTTTTAAGAAGGCCTAAAATAAATGTACTCCCAATAAAGAATCAACACTGCTTCACATGTTTTATTTTGTCATACATTCTTTTAGAACCAGGTTCATTTTTCCAGTTTTGTAGAAAAATAGATGTTCCAGCCACCATTTATCTAACTGTCTAGTCTTTAAGACCAATCAGTATGTTCCCTGGAAAAATGAATAAGTCTTATGACTAACTCATTTTCTTAAAATTCTTTAAGACAAAGAAGTAACTTTTTTCTTTTTTTTTTTTTACTCCCAAAGCACAGTATTCCAACAGCAGCAGCCAACATGGGGTTTTTAGCAGCTTAACTTCACCCCCTAAATAAAGCTTTGTATAAACCAGTGATTTTACTACAAAAACACTGTCCTTGAAAGAAAGGAGTGGCAGTCAGACATCAATGCAAAACTTGGAATGATTAGGTCATAAACATGGCACTTACAAAAGGTAGCTTATGAGAATATTCCACTTAAGAAGTGGTTACTCTTCTGTCCCTCAAAAAAAAAAAAAAAAGAAAAAGAAAACATTTCCTTTAAAAATTCCCCTTAAATTGTAAGTTTATAAAATTTCAGAAATGCCTTGTACCCAAAAACAAGTGCTTCAAAAAAAAAAAAAAAAAAAAAAAACACAAAACACCTGTGCTAACAACTCTTACAATTCAGATATATTTATATTTTTTAATAACATCTAAGACTGTAAGAGTTCTTATATTCAGTAGCTTTCTGGTTTAAGACGACCTCCATCTCCTTCACTTACAAAACGTTTTCTGCCCCTGTAACGGAAAGAACACAAACATGAAAATGGATACCAATTTTGACTAAAGACCAAAAAGAAACAAAAGAAAGCCCATGAGTTCTTTTGGTTAGTCATTAGGTTAAAAAAAAGAAAAAAAGTGAGCATGCCTCTAATTCTTTTGAAAAAGACTGTTTCCCTGCTATATATCCTAGAATATAACAAATTAAATGAACTTGCTAATCTAAGCAGTTTTTAGTTAAATAAAAGCTTAATTATTGAAATAAGTTCATTGTCCAAATGGAGTCATGTTAAAGTTAAAATATAAAGCAAACATGCTATTTAGAATTTTAATATTTCCTTCAATTATGCTTTTAGTATTTAAAAACTAAACAGGAGTCAAAGACAACATGATTTGGAGTTATGCAAACTAGAGCTACAGAACCTATGAAAATATCCATGTTTAAAAATTTTTTGTAATTTTCCCTCAAATGTAGAAAAGCCATAACCTGTACATGGACAAACAAATCAGAACCCAATTAATTCTGTTCTATGCCCCATTTCGGGATTCCTGCTATTTCAAACTCAAGAGGCCTTGCTTCATACTGTAACTACACTTAGGCTGTATGTAGCTATAAGCAGTAGCAACAGTTGACCAGCAGTCTAAAGCAATAAGTGGAAAACAGTTTGCTCAGGACTAGCCCTCATTCTCTGACCCTAGACCAACATGCGCAAGCATTCAATACCACACACAAATATGCACTTCACTCAACTAAGCTAATGGGTAGAGGATTAAAAAGTCAAAATTCTATGGCATAAAAAGAACATTTAGGTATCTCCTTAACTGATCCGTGAGAGTAAAAGCCACAATAGAAATGACCAGTTAGACTTGTGAACAGAGGCTGAAAACCTTAAAAAGCTAGTGCCAAAGTGCTGACCCCTTTTCATAGTCTAAGTAGAAATCAGCTACATTTTCCTGCACATAAAAGCTTCAGACATAATATTAGGAAACTGAAATGGGGAACAAAGCAATAAGTAGCAAGAACTCTTAACCAAAGTTGACAGTTTTTACTTGTATATACTACTTGGCACATAAATGATGCCGTCACCAAGCAGAGATCTATTTACATATTTTTAGAGACCTATATTTTCAAACATTTTTTATCAAAGCCATTAAGCTGTACCTTTCTCCTCTCTTAATGGCTTCTAAATTTTGTAAAGCAAAAGACACTACCAGGAACTATTTTTCTGTGATTTAATTCTCACAATCCACTTCAATAAAAACAAAGCTTTGTAATTTTTTCAGATTAAAAATTACAAAAACAAAATGTTCATAAAGCAAATGTACACAAGCCTAGCTATCATTTATATCTATTTATTTATAAACTTCATTATAAGCTTTATTTTAGCCACAAAAAAATTCATCAATATCTCAAAGAGATCCTAGTAGTGCAAATAGATCATCTCCAAAGAATCATGCACATACACTTGTCCAATTAGCCTCAATTCTCCATTCCATGAAGGAGCAAAAAGAAGCTACATGGAGTACAGGAGGGAGCCTACATCTTTGAAGCCGGGAAAGGTAAGGATTCATCCTTGGCCTCTACTACGTGTGACCTTAGAAAAGGTATATTACACTTCCTTAAACCTCAATTTTTTTTTAACTTTTTTTAAACCTCAATTTTCTCATCTTACTGGCAAATAATATCTACTCTGAATATTTCAACTACTTAGAACCTAGTACAAAGAACTACTACACAGAGTTAGTTTCCTTCCAATGAACCAAGGGTTCATGAAGTACCCCTTTGCCCAAGGGCAAAATAAACTTCGCCCTTGTTTTCCCATATGCTCACAACAGATGATTT
Organism: Nyctereutes procyonoides; assembly: GCF_905146905.1. NCBI lineage: Eukaryota > Metazoa > Chordata > Mammalia > Carnivora > Canidae > Nyctereutes > Nyctereutes procyonoides. The sequence continues at coordinate 14,672,851 of NW_026575133.1, read as the reverse complement.
TCACTCTTGAGTGGCTTCAGGGGAGATAGTGTTATTTTTCTGGAATGACAGAAAATTACCTTAGCCTTCCAAACATGCCACCAATATTTTACGTGGAAAAAGTAATAACATACCTCGAAGGACAAAGATCTCTGAGTTGTTTGGAAATTATTCCAGCCTGAAAACATTCTTCTACAAATCGCTCAAGCACAGAGTATGAATGTGGGACATCCAGATTAATGTCCGGAATTTCATTGTAAATTCTCTCATAACCCTAAAACAATAAAATTATATACAGAATTGTTAGCCCAAATGAAATACATAATGCCATACAACCCATCACTGTCATCAAGCTACAGTTAAGGCCTTAAATGTCCATAAAATTAGACTGATCTAATCCAGATGTGATCCTTGAAAAATAGACATACGTATAATTTCTTTAAAACTGTTCTCTCAAAAGAGTTTAGGTAGATTTCAGACATTGGACATATTTCTTCACTATCTACTTCTCTATATACACTTACCACACTTTTTAAAAATGTAAGACAAGAATCTCATCAATATGAATAAATTAAATGCTTTAAAGTATATTTGTTAAAAGATCATGTTCATGTTTGTTGCCAGATATAAAATTGAAACTATCATAACTTAAAAACAGAACTCCTGAGGAAGAACAATCACATCTTAAAAAAAAAAAAAAAAAGTTAAAAAACCCAATAAAGTGTTACGTTCCAAGAAATGGCTACAAGAGGTCAAATAACCACAACCATTAAAAACAAAAAAACAATACTATAGGCACAGTACTATTAAACATACCTAAAAGAACATTTCATTGACAACTCATAATCTTTATTCAAACATTTTACATTTAAGGTATAAGTCTAAAAAGTATTCAAAATGTTATACTTACTCTTTTCATTTGGTCTAGAGTAATGGTAGAAGATTTCCAAAGAGATTTTAATAAATCCAAAATCATCTTAAATGTACTTTCTCCAGTTGACTCTAAAACCATTACAATGGCCTAAAAATTGAATGAACGAATGTTTGGTCATTAATTCATGTAAGAAACTGCTCCTAAAATGTATCAGATCGCTTTTGTCTGGTATGTAATTATAATCATTACAAAAAATTTTTAAAAACTTACTCCCTGAACATTAAATTTTTTAAAAAAGGAAAAAAAAAGACATATATTCCTAAAGAAGTATTAAGTCATGATGGTTCAAAAAGGAACACTTAATAATTCTCTTTGGAATGTCAAAGTAATCTTACTTCATATACAAGCTCATGGTGAAAATGAGGTACTTCCAATTCCTTAAGGCAATGTTCAGCTTCAGATATGTCTCCAGAGAGTAAATACTCTTTCAGCAGCATATCAATCTATCAAATTTAAAAATTGAAATGTTAGAATTCCTAATTTTTATTTTTTAAAGATTTTATTCATTCATTTTTTTAGAGAGAGAGCGTGAACGCGCCCACGCACATGTGGCACAGAGGGGCAAAGGCCAGAGGGAGAAAGAACATGAAGCAAGCTCCACACCCAGCACAGAACCCGTGGTGGGGCTCCATCCCACAAATGCCAGACCAGGACCTGAACCAAAACCAAACTTCTGATGCTCAACCAACTAAACAACCAAGGCACCCCTAAAATTCCTAATTTTTACCAAAAAGAACTGCTTTTTGCCTATACGATTTATTTACTCTCAAGGCAGATCACAAACAGCTGTGTAAGAACATAGAGACTTGACACTATTACAAGTTTTTTTCATAATTAAAAAGTAAACCTCCAATTTTTAAGTGGTTCATAATTATAAAGAGAATACAGTGCTTCAGTGTGTCTTAATGATCACTGAGATCTAGTAATCTTTAGATGTACGTGGCTTGAGTTGTAACCGAAGTACTTCAGTGCTCACTATAAAACAAGGGATTTTAAAGACCACTAGAGGGCACTGACTGAAAGTCTCAAAATATATTTTTAATAAAGTGTCACAAACTTTCACTTCCATCAGGATGACCTTAGTGCACTAGCAGCCAAAAAATGAGTGATAATAGAGCTTTACTATACAGAGCAAAATGTTTATATTCTTTCTCTTTTCTCTACAGCTAAGGATTTGAAACCCATTATCTAAGATGTTCATCAGCAATTCTGCTTCTAGTTGTAGCTAAAGAGGCAAGACTTGACTTTCTTGTTCAAACACAATAACCTCTATGACTCCAGAGAAAAGGTGAAAAAGTTTTCCAGCACAAGCACTTCAATCAGAATGTTCTTCCCTATAGTTTTAACTGCCTGTTAAAATCACCTTTGCACCCAGTACATGCTCAATGAATGCAGGCTGTTAAATAATCTCATTTAAGTCTCTTTGACTTCAACTCCTGCAATGCATTTTCATGAAAGGTAAAATAAAATTTGATCAGTAGAAAACATCCTAATAATTCCTATTATCCTGCTTTAGGAAAGTAAACATTTAAAGCATGGCATTTGACTAAAGTGTTTTTATTTTATAATTATAAGGTAATACATTTATTATTTAAATTATATTAATTATTATAGTTTTGTAACTTTGTTATGCAACTTAAAGTATTTAAATGTTTCCTATCGGGTTCCATGCATTTTTCTAGAATGATTATTTTTTTAATATTTTATTTATTTATTCATGAGAGACACAGAGAGAGAGGGAGAAACCCAGGCAGAGGGAGAAGCAGTCTCCCTATGGGGAACCTGATGTAGGACTTGATCCCAGGATGCCCTGAGCCAAAAGCAGATGCTCAACCACTGAGCCACCCACATGCCCTAGAATGATAAATTATAAAAACATATATACATTTCTAAAAGTCCTCTTGGTCCAACTATCCTCCCATGTAAAAATAAATGAAAATCCAGATCATGTCAACCTCACACTCCTATATTGGTAGTTTTATTTCAACTTTTATCTTGACTATTTTTTGGTTGAGATAATTCACATAAAATAGTTTGGCAGTCTCTCAAAATACTAATTTTAGGGGAGTACTGCCATATTTTTTTTTAAGTTTTTTTTTTTCTTAGTAATATCTACACCCAATATGGGGCTCAAACTCATAACCCTGAGAGCAAGAGTCACAAGCTCCTCCACCTGAGAGAGCCAGGTGCTCTGACCATTACCATCTTAACGATATTATGTCTTCCAATCCATAAACACAGGATATTTGGATATCTTTCTACTTATTTAGGTGTAATTCATTTCAACAATGTTTTGCAGTTTTTGTGTACTGCACTTCTTGTGTTAAATTTTTTTGCAGTTTTTGTGTTCTGCACTTCTTTTGTTAAATTTATTCTTAAGCATTTTAGTATTCTTTTTATTCTATTGTAAAAGCAACTGTTTCTTAATTTCACTTCATATCATTCATTGCTAGTGTACAGAACTAGAACTGAATATTGTATATTGATCTTATATTCTACAACCTTGAATTCATTTATTTTGTTGACAGTTTGGTTGTTTTCATTTTTTTTTTTTGTAGATTCAGATTTTCTGTATACAGATCATGTCATTTGAGAACAAATAGTTTTACTTCTTCCTTTCCCATCTAGATGCCTTTTATGTAATTTTCTTGACAAAATGCCGATATCTTGACTGTGTTTATACCTCAATCTTCCTAACAACTTGAAAATTTTTTTAAAAGCAAATATTGTGATCATGATATTACAAACACCAGCTTATCTACCTTAAGATATAGAAAAGCAAACTGGTCAAAAATCTGTACTTTCAGCTCCTTAACCCCCAAACTAGAAACGCATATCATTAAAAGATTAAATATCAAAACTCTAGTCACATGAAAAGATTATACTCAAAAATCAGAAGCACATGAGCTATAAATCTTCTAATTTTCTTAACAATCTGCAAATAAGATTACTTTTTCTCGTTTCCTGTTACAGAATATTACTTTATTGCCAGAAAAAAAATCCATAGATAATAAATCTTGCATTTTAATGCAATAAATAATTTTTACTTTTAAAGCATGCATACAGGTAGTGAATTTCCTTACAAAAATTTACTACTCTGATCTACCCTAGTGTTCATAATTCATCACTTATGATCTAAGAGTATCGTTTCAAATTATTCATATATAAAAATATAGTTCTTTATTGAATAACTACAAAATAGGAGGTCTTATCTTGACAGTATCTGAAAAATTTTAAATATCAATATAAAAAGAATTTCAGGCATTCCTTTGAGATTCAAATACAGCCCTCCTTTGAAAGCCCTTTTAACTTAGTCTTACTTTTAAGTCAGAAACCATAAAAAATTTAATAATAATTATATAATTATTGTATAATTTATAGCACCAGGGTATAAAGCCAAATATACGAAGGTTATCCAATTTTCCATCAGTAGCTTTAAACCTGAACTTAATTTTTCTCTGCAAAAATGCCAGCTAGAGGGCATAGTTTACTTCCCTAAAGAAATACATGTAAATTAAGTTAAAGACAATACCCAGTAGTTACCTCTTTAACAAGATGATTAACAGACTGCTGTCCACCTCCAGAACCCCACACGCTGTCTTTGCGTTTTCCACCTTTAGACATACTCAGGAGCACAGTAGCCTTGTCCAGAGCAGCTCTACCAAAAAAAAAAAAAAAAAAAAAAAAAAACACAATAACAACAAATATCTGTGACAACTTGGACATGTTTGAGGCTGATTTAAAAGTTGTTTGTTTGTTTAAGATTTTATTTATTTATTCATGAGAGACACAGAGAGAGAAGCAGAGACATAGGCAGAGGGAGAAGCAGACTCCCTTCAAGGAGCCTGATGTGGGACTTGACCCTGGACCCTAGGATCACACCCTGAGCCAAAGGCAGATGCTCAACCGCTGAGCCACCCAGGCATCCCTAAAAGTTTTCATGTAACATGAAAGCAACTCAAAAGTCTTTTAAAAAGCAACTTTTTAAAAGTTGGGAGCAAAAAAAAAAAAAAAGTTACTTTTTTCATTATTCTCATACTCATTTTTATTTCTCAGTCAAAAAAAACTAAACTTATTACAAAATAATTATACTAAGAAAAAACATTTTGCATAAAACTTAACTTTTACATAGATCTACACCTTCCCACCAGGGCAATCACTGTACTCTGATCTGCGTAGTCCTAAAAAATTAAGAGCTATACCTAAGATCTAATACATGGCTAGGACCAAATCTAGGTTTCTTTTTTTTTTTTTAATTTTTTTTTATTTATTATAGTCTCACAGAGAGAGAGAGAGAGAGAGAGAGAGAGAGAGAGAGGCAGAGACAGGCAGAGAGAGAAGCAGGCTCCATGCACCAGGAGCCCGACATGGGATTCGATCCCGGGTCTCCAGGGTCGCGCCCTGGGCCAAAGGCAGGCGCCAAACCGCTGTGCCACCCAGGGTTCCCCCAAATCTATGTTTCTAGAAAATTCTAAAAATCATACAGATGACTCCCAAATATTACATTTAGCTTAAATTATACCAAAAACCAAGAGTGAAAAAATTTCCTAATATTGCTGTAGCAGATAAATATAAAATAGGAAATAGGGCTCCTTTGTTAATACTATCCATCTTATCAGAATAGTAAATAATTACAGAATGTAAAATCTGGAACAGACCTTAAATATTCTCAGTGCAATCTTCCATTTTATAAATAAGGAAACTGAGGCCCAGGGAAGAGAGGTGTGACATAAAGGTAACGGATGGTTTAGCTAAGATACCAAACTTCTACATTATAATATATCTTCTTCCTGTTAATATCATGTCAACAATCTCTCAATTTTAGCAGTGGAGAATGCACACAAATGACAGATGTCTACAATGTCTGATTAATTCAAATATCATTTCAATAAATCCTGTAGAATTTTCCCCTTTTGAAATTCTAAGTAGGAAAATTAATTTACTTACCTAGCCTGTATACAATCTACAGTTCCTTTGTAACTATCAATATAGGTATTACATAAAATTCCATCTCCAACAGCTCTAGCAATAAACTGGCCCACCAACTACAATAAGAAAAAAAAAAGCTATATAAAACACCCTAAAATAAACCTTTACAGGACACAATTTCTAAACACACCAATGATGAAGACTGACTGAATTACACAGTCAATATCTAAGACATGTCGGAATATTCAAAGACATCAATTTAGCACCTGCTAGTTATGGTTGGCTTATGCTCCCACATCTTAACCTTCAAGATAAGTACCATGGGGCAGACACACATCAGTTTTGCTCAATACTGAATTTCCCAATACCTGCCTGAAACATAGTATAGTCAAAAATATTTGTTAAGCCAATGGCCTAAATTCAAGAGAAAACTCTCTTCTAGAATCAAACAAAAACATAGGACTAGGTTTTCTCAAAAATTCTTTGATCAAAATAATTTATTGTACAGAGAAAACTTTGTGTAGAAGTTTCTATCTAAAAGTATATTCATAGAATTATTTCTTTTTGTTGTTGTTAAAGTCAGCTCCACATCCAATGTAAGACTTGAGCTCATGACCCTGAGACCAAAAGTCACCTATTCCACAGATTGAACCAGCCAGGCACTCCTTTTCATAGCATTATTGCTTACAAAAATTAGAAACGACTCGTGTCCAACAATAAGGGTATGGTTAAATGACACATAAGAAGGTATACTATGTGGTCATTAGGGAATACATTTACCACATTTTATGGTGTAAGAAAAATGAAGTTTATAAAATAGCACATACAGTATAATTTCATTTTTAAAACAAAAAATGCAAAGATATATAAAAATCATACATAAAAAATCATACCCACAGAAAGTAAAACAGATTTAACAACAAAATGCTAATAGTTAACAATGGTTATTTTTGCTGGCCTTTCTTCCTTTTGACTTTATTTTTCAAAAATTCTATAATATGTATTTATGTAATCAGTTTTTTAATATGAGTATTGCTATAAAAAGCAAAAAAAAAGTCCATACCTGAATCATAGCTCAATACCTTACACAGACTACCATCAGTCATAGGAAAGTATAACAGAAACAGTATAACAGAAACAGAATTAACTGACCTATAACTCTATTCCTAAATTAAACTCCTACCTTGATTTAAAACTTTGGTCAATAACAACAATTTCACACTTTTCATTTTCAAACCAGAAAGTCACATTATAGTATCAGCATGTATCAAATCTAATAAAAATATAAGGCTCTGAGAACAGAATCTAAACAGCAACATAAATCATTAATTTTCTAATTATTTCCCCACAAAGCTATAAAACAGACTTATTTATGATTCTTTTTATGATTCTTTTTATAGTAAACATCACTCAAGCCAGTTCAATCTTCAATTATAACAATCTATATATTTTTGAAATCCTAGCTCATACAATAGCTTAATCACATATAATAGAGAATATAAAGACAGCAAAAGCAATGAACTACAAACTATACAGAGCATGGGTGGAAAAGCAAAATATAAAATTATAGTATGATGAAAACTGTGTTTGAAAAACAAAAAGAAAAGAAAAACAGCTAGACAAAATACACTAAAATGTCAGAGGGCTATTTTTGTGTGGTAAAAAATACAGGTCATTTTGTCCTCTTTATCTACTAAAATTTCCTAGGAACATGAATTATTTCTATAATTGGAAGTGTAGTGGGGAAGAGAATGAATAAAAAGAAGAGCCACAAACCTGTGGTGCTCTAGGAGTATCCAATGCCAGTTCAGGTAGATCTTTCAATAATTTGTCAAATGATTTTTCTACATCATTTGTGCTCATTACTGTCCCACAAAGGTCAGAAAGCAGCTTAGATGTCATTTCTCTATGACTAGCCTTTCCCTCCAATGCCAAGGACACTGCCAACACTGGTACCCCGCTCTTCATTTCACCAAGGTTTAAATCTCTTAACATTTCCTATTAAAAAAGGAAAAAAAAAAAAAAAAACTAGAAGGTATGTCAATTGCCTTTAATTCAATATAATTTTATTTTTGAAAATTCAAGATTTTATCCATATATCCTTACCTTTTCCTCTGGAAATAATCAGAAAAGCAGTCAATTTTATAGAATAGGATAAATACATCTTTCTATGCATATAAATTAAATGTTGATCCATTTGGCAAGCTTTAACTATCTGAACATCACTGAACTCAAGAATGTGAATTATAGGGATCCCTGGGTGGCGCAGCGGTTTGGCGCCTGCCTTTGGCCCAGGGCACGATCCTGGAGACCCGGGATCGAATCCCACGTCGGGGCTCCCGGTGCATGGAGCCTGCTTCTCCCTCTGCCTGTGTCTCTGCCTCTCTCTCTCTCTCCGTGACTATCATAAATAAATAAAAAAATTAAAAAAAAGTAGTCTTTAAAAAAAAAAATGTGAATTATACCTAAAACAGTATTAAGCTATATACTGCTAATAAGTTTGATTTTAGGAATTAATTAACCCTGTGTCTTATAATTCTAAAAAAATTTTTCTTATTTAAATAATCTCAAAACCAATATGGGGCTCAAACTCACAACCCCAAGATCAAGAGTCACATACTCTTCCAACTGAGCCAGTCAGGTGTTCCTAATTTCTAGGAATATTTTTTCTATGAATATTTGTGGTAAGATTCATATTATCATAAGCTGTTTATAGTCTACCTTTCCTCTAAGTTTTCTCTTCCCACTAAAGTTTACTTTATACTGTTCATAAAAGTTTAAAAGAAGATCTTAAACAATTGTTTTTAAGTCAAGTTATTTCTTTAAATGCTGGGACTAAGTCAAACTTTCCTATTAAAAATATAATAGCAGCTGCTAATACTAACTACTGTATATAATGTATCAAGCATTGTAACAGCCACTTTAGTTTCTATTATCTTATTTAAGACTCAACCCTTTCAGGGATCCCTGGGTGGCGCAGTGGTTTGGCGCCTGCCTTTGGCCCAGGGCGCGATCCTGGAGACCCGGGATCGAGTCCCACGTCGGGCTCCCGGTGCATGGAGCCTGCTTATCCCTCTGCCTGTGTCTCTGCCTCTCTCTCTCTCTCTGTGTGTGACTATCATAAATTTAAAAAAAAAAAAAATTCTTTAAAAAAAAAAAAAAAGACTCAACCCTTTCAGGGAGGTATCATCATACCCAAAGTAATGAAAAATTGAGTATTTGCTAAGGACATATAGCTGGAGTGGCCAAGTTGGAAGTTGAATATAGGCAGTATGTCCCTAGAGGCTAACTTGTAACTCAGTTACTCAGAGTAACTTAGAGTACCTTCCCTTTTACTTATACATCTATCAAAGTATTTAAACCGTGTTATACAGCTAAAAGGGTGCCAGAACTATTTTCACAGCCACCTAATGCTGTCCTTGTTAAAAGTTTCTTCCCACTGAATTTCATCTTTCCTGAACTGTGCTTGAACTAACTCACTGCCTTTAAACATGATACTTCTCAGAACACCTGGGTAGCTCAGTGGTTGAGTGTCTACCTTTCGCTCAGGGTGTGATCTCCATGTCCTGGGATCGAGTCCCATATCAAGCTCCTACAAGGAGCCTGCTTCTCCCTCTGCCTATATCTCTGTTTCTCTGTCTCTCATGAATAAAAAAATAAAATCTTAAAAAATAAACAAACAAACAGGATACTTCTCTTTTCTGGAAAACTCTTCAACCATCTTACCCTGGCAAACTTCTAATCATTCTTATGTAGCTCAGAATCATCTCAATTTTATGCTTCCATAACACTGTGCTTATAGTACTACTCAGTTAATAAGTATACATAGTATACCACTAGTCCCATGCTAGATAGATAGGATTTCATTTTTTTTTAAAGATTTTTTATTTAAATCTTTATTTAAAGATAAAGATAAAGATAAAGGGGGGCAGAGACACAGGCAGAGGGAGAAGTAGGCTCCATGCAGGGAGCCTGATGTGGAACTTGATCCCAGGTCTCCAGGATCATGCCCTGGGCCAAAGGCAGATGCTCAACTGCTGAGCCACTGGGGCTGCCCTAGATAGGATTTCAATGGTCTGCCCCTATAATACTTAAACTCTACCTCTACAACAGAGGGCTTTACATTTTATTTTAATAATCTGTTTATAATATCATTTCTCCTCACTTGACCAAGCTTCAGAAGGGCAGGAAAAACCTATTACAAATTCCTTCACATGGTATGTACTGAATGAATATTTGTTTTAGGAGCACCTGGGTGGCTCAGTCTGTTAAGCATCTGCCTTCTGCTCAGGTCATGATCCCAGGGTCCTGAGATTGAGCCACACATCAGGCTCCCTTCTCAGTAGAGAGCCTGCTTCTCCCTCTCTCTGCTACTCCCCTGCTTGTGCTCTCTCTCTCTCTCTAATAAATAAAATCTTTGAAAAACCCAACAAATATTTATGTTCAAATCCTACAAATCTAAAGATATCAGATCTCATGGTATCAGACAAACTAAGAAAGCCCAGTATGAAGTACAAGAGTCTAAATTATAAAAGCCTTCATGGGATCCTTGGGTGGCGCAGCAGTTTGGCGCCTGCCTTTGGCCCGGGGCGTGATCCTGGAGACCTGGGATCAAGTCCCACGTCTGGCTCCCTGCATGGAGCCTGTGTCTCTGCCTCTCTCTCTCTCTCTGTGTCTATCATAAATAAATAAATAAAATATTTTTTAAAAAAAATTATAGGGATCCCTGGGTGGCGCTGCGGTTTGGCGCCTGCCTTTGGCCCAGGGCGCGATTCTGGAGACCTGGGATCGAATCCCATGTCAGGCTCCCGGTGCATGGAGCCTGTTTCTCCCTCTGCCTATGTCTCTGCCTCTCTCTATCTGTGTGACTACCATAAATAAAATAAATAAATAAATAAAAAATTATAAAAGCCTTCAAAGAATTGCAATTTGAAAAAAAAGGCGGGGGAAGGCCTGGGTGGCTCAGTGGTTAAGCATCTGCCTTTGGTTCAGGGCATGATCCTGGGGTCCTGGGATTGAGTCCCACATCAGGCTCCCTGCAGGGAGCCTGCTTCTCCCTCCACCGATGATGTCTCTGCCTCTCTCTCTCTGTCACTCTCATGAATAAATAAATAAAATCTTAAAAAAAAAAAAAGTTGCCATTTTAGTACTTCAAGTCTGTAATCCTAGTTAGGTAGCTTTATTTTACCTTTTTAGATTTACTTTATGAACAATTCATAACACAGGAAATATTCCCGTGCAAATTATGTTTCTTTTTTTTTTTTAAGATTTTATTAATGTATTCATGAGAGACACAGGGAGAAGCAGAGACATAGGCAAAGGGAGAAGCAGGTTCCCTGCAGGAAGTCCGACGTGGGACTTGATCCTGGAGTTCCGGAGGCTCAACTGCTGAGCCACCCAGGCATCCTACAAATTATGTTTCAAAAATACACTTTTTCTCTTGGTTTCTGCATATATTCTTTTTCAAATCTTTGTATCTATGTTCTCTTTCTTTTGGATAGACTACAAAGATAAATTTTATCTTAATCCTGAGCATTTAAATGAATGTCAAAAAAAATAGAACTAAATCAGTCATTTTTAACTGAGATCCTTGAAGAGGTTTAAGAAGGTCTATAGATGCTAGAAATTATTATTTTATACACTATAAATTATAAAAATATATAACTACAATAATTGTTAAAATATTACTGTGCTGTTTTTCAGGGGGAAAAATGGCATATAGCCCTCATCACATGCCAAAAAGGAAAGAGCTAATCTATATTAAAGAAATTTTACTCCACTTCTTAGAAATTCATTTATGCAAAAGAAAATGCTTAAACGTGGGACGCCTGGGTGACTCAGCGGTTGAGCATCTGCCTTCAGCTCAGGGCATGATTCCAGAGTTCCGGGATCGAGTCTCACATCAGGCTCCCCACAGGGAGCTTGCTTCTCCCTCTGCCTGTGTCTCTGCTACTCTCTGTGTCTCTCATGAATAAATAAATGAGACCTTTAAAAAAAATACTTATTAAATTTATTCTGTGATTCAAGATCATTTTGGATATGATGTTTTTCTTTTAACAGTGTTTTCTTTACTATATTAAATAAATCATACTTCCAATTTTAAACCTACCGCAACTTCATTAGTATCTCCATGCTCAAAATATTCCTGTATGATTGGTGTTAAAGTCTTCTCAAATGCTGTTTCATCCAAAGGCAAAACTACAGTTTCATAAACACAGTTCTCCTGGGAGGGAAAGAGTTATAAATTAATGGACATAACGATTCAGACAAGATTAGAATATTTAGCAAAGATTCTATGGTATTTGAGTCCTACATTTTTTCATGTTCTCTTAGAAATATTTCCATGTCCAACAATTAACTAAAATAGTTATACAAACAATATGGAATAAAAACAATCTAACATATGCCCTGATAATTTCCGGTCTGTAATTCTCATCACCTTGTGTTATCTCATGCAAAGACAGTACTTCAAAACAGATGCCATGATGTCTGGGATTTGCTTCAAAATAATCCAGAGCCTGGGGTGTGGAATGCATGCAGGGGGATACAAGAGGAAAAATATATGGAGGCACAGGATAAAACAAGATTAACCATGAGTTATTAATTATTGAAGTTGGTAAAGCTGGGAGATGAGTACAAGCATTTTCGTTATACTATTCTACTTATTGTCTAAGTTAGAAATTTTCCATTAAAAATATATATGTTCATTATAAAATCTGTTAAAAATTTACATCCTCTTGGATCTAAGTGAAATAAGCTAAGTGAAATAAGGCTGAGGAAGACAAATATCGTATGATTTTACTCATATGTGGAATCAAAAGCAAGTAAACAAAAAAAGAATCAGACTTGTAAACCCAGAGAACAAACTGACAGTTGCCAGAGGGGAGGGGCCTCCAGCTATGGAAGGAGTAAGTTATTGGAATAAAAGGTACAGCATAAGGAAGAAAAACAAAATTTACATTCTCAACACTGAAAAAAAGATAGTCAAGAAAAAAGATAATCCCAAAATAAAATTTACCACAGAGTTACCATCCTAAACAGTAATATTTTAAAAGGAACCTCATATCTATAAATCTTATGATGTTCAAAAGAATATACATTCTTCCCAGTTATCATTGCCATAAAAACTCTGTTGTATTACCTCAACAGAATTTATCGAAAAACAGTCAACTTGGGGCACCTGGGTGGTTCAGTTGGTTAAATGTCTAGTTCAGCTTTGGCCATGACCCCAGGGGCCTGGGACTGAACCTTGATCAGGCTCCCTGCTCAACAGAGAATGTGCTTCTCCCTCTGTCCCTCCCCCCACTCATACCCATTCTCCCCCCACTCCAGCCCCACCAAAATTAATAAAATCTTTTTTAAAAAAAGTCAATCCAATAATCCTACATGAATCGGTAAAGACCTACTTTTGATTCCAGAAATGAAGTGAAAATTACACATATATCAGTTAATTTGGTTTCCTAATCCAAAATTTACCTAAAACTCTGAAAGTACTGAGTGTATGTATGATTTAGATACAGACACTAATGTATGTGTATACACATATATACACACACACTATAAATCATATATATATAATGTGACAGGCACCAAGTACAGATACAGAATGTATGATTTGACAAATGTATGAGTAAACTACAGACCTAAAGTCAAAAAACCTGTATTTTAAACACAGATTAAAAATAAAAAAGAAAGACATGGATACCTGGTCATCATCATAGTTAGGATCTTTCACATCCACCTCTTCCACATCATACACCTGTCCGGGTGTACCCCATACACCTTTGCCTCCTGCACCACCTGAAAAAGTTTAGAAATGAGAAAGAAAAGACCAAAACTTCATACTTCATAAATTTTTATTGAAATCTGAAATAATTCTAGATATTCAGATATTAAATAATAGTTTAAAAACTGTAATTTCTGTTCTAGTTTTTTCCAGTTGAGTTATACTTTAAACCTTTTTTCTCTAATCCCTGCTTTTTCAGTAATTATTAAATATAACATATTTCTAAAACATTGAGTTGAAATAGCTTACAGTTAAAACTAAAAAGGCAGATGCTTTAAAATGAAAGCAAAAACAAAACAAAAATCAGAAAAATAACTATTATCAGGGACCCCAGGGGATGTGATGATATAGCTGAACTCTAAATTTTATTTGACATTTCATAAGACCAAAACAAAAAGAAATACGTTGGGCCAATAAGAGGTGGCATAGAAAACTCAATAAAGGAGAAATTATTTGACAAAGCACAGTTTCCACTCTGTTTTTTCAATGTTAAATACTTTTTAAATGTAATAATACATATTAACTACACTTGACAACTAGCAATGTTATGAATAACTAAGCTATTTAAGCATTAACTGCACTGATCATTTTCTCTGTACTTTTTTTTTTTTAAGATTTTATTTATTTATTCATGAGAGAGACAGAGAGAGAGGCAGAGAGAGAAGCAGGCTCCATGCAGGGAGCCTGACATGGGACTTGATCCCCGGGTCCCCAGGATCACACCCTGGGCTGAAGGCAGTGCCAAGCTGTTGAGCCACCTGAGCTGCCCTTTCTCTGTACTTCTATATACAAACTGACCAGCTGGAGTTTAACAATTCCAATTTTCAAGGTGGTTTATCTACATAAACTTATTGAAGTATTTTTATAACGCTTAATAGATTGCATAATTTTTGAAGAACTTTACAGTATCACCAATTTCTTTGAGGTTGTAGTTATACCAAGATTAGAGCAAAACAGAATCTGATTACTAGGATTCATTATGATCCAACCAATGGTTGTAGAGTCATTCAGCAAAAGTTTTTGACCAATCACAAAAACATTTTACATGAATCCTAGGCTATAAATTGAAGTTTACACATTCAGAAGCTGTGAAATCTCCAAATTGTATCAAAATCCTACCACAGACCAAAGCTAACATCCCTCATCAACAAATACTTAAGTATCTACAACTGCTCATCACTACTCCAGGCACTAGACATGGCAGTGAAATAGACCAGTCTACTATAGTTTCCAAAAGATACTAGAGCCTGGCTGGCTCACTTGGTAGAGCATGCAACTCTTCTTGATCTTGGAGTTGCAAGTTCAAGCCCCATGTTAGGTAATAAAGGTTACTTAAAAAATAAAATCTTGTAATAAATTACATTGAATGAATGAAAGGATGGATAGTAAGAAAAGAACGAACAAACTTGGAACTTGGATCTACGAAATCATTAAAATTGTTTCAGTTATTACCAATCTAATTTATATTTATCTAATTTATATTTATCATGTATTCTTTAAAAAGGACATAATTACATTCATTAGATAATAGGTATGATCAATTTTTTAAAGTTTTATTTATTAAGTAATCTCTACCTGCAATGAGGGACTCAAATTCATGACCCCAAGATCAAGAGTGACATACTCCACTGACTGAGCCAGCCAGGTGCCCCAGGTATGATGAATTTCTGACCCTACTTTCAAGCAAGTTAGAGAACACATGTACAATTCCTAACTGTACAAAAAAAAAATGTGTATTTTGTGAAAATAATAAAGTTCTGTTCCAAAAAATAATCTCCTCCAGAAAAATCACTCAATTTAAGGAAAATGTGGGATGGTCTTCAGATTACTTTGTAAAAATATACATAAATCATAAAATCTTGCATTATCATTGTTTAAGTTTCTTACATTCCTGGAACAAGGAAACCATAATGTAAAGAACCAGCTATACGCTTTTCTATTCGTTTCCTCAGACATGGAATATACCAACCTTTCTTTGGTAGTCCTCTTCCTTTCCCAGATCTGGATCGCCTATCTAGCAACCTTCCCTTTGGACTGGTTGGTACAGTTACTCCACTTCTAAGGGCTTCGCTTCCATTATCACTGACTGAATCGCCTCTGCCAGAGTCCCGGGATGAGTTTTTCCTCAGGCGCCTTTTTGCCTTGGCATTAATTCTAGCTTCATTAATGGAGGATGCCGAAATCCAATTTCCATTGATCTCATTTTTTATTTCCTCAGTCCCAGCATTTTCTTCATCACCAGAAAAGAGAGAGTCGCTTAAATTATCAGGATCTTAAAAAGGAAAATGAAAAAAGAAAATTCTACATAAGTACTTTTTTTTCTACATAAGTACTTTAATCATCCACTGTTATACCAGTTATCATTACAAGTTATATTAGCTGAAGCACATGAAATTACTATTTTTTAGGTCAGTAACTCACATATTGGCAATTTCATATGATTCCCTCTAATAAATGACAACTAAACAGGACTGCTTGTTACATTATCAAAGAAAGTAAACTAAGACAGTGAATTTTAATGAACAGAGTTTAATGAAAGCATGTTATCTCATATGTTTAGAAAATAAAATCTATGTTAATATACAACCGTATTTAGACTTTCGTGAGCTAAGAGAGTTAAGTAATTGGAGATAGTAAGAAAATACTAAGAATCCTGAAAGAAGAAAGATAAATATTTACAGAATGCCTACTATCATTTACCAGGCATTGTGCTGGATGCTTTGTCATTTACCCACAAGTTTGAGAGCTATTTGTTACATACAGGATTATTAATACTGATAAGGAAACTAAGGCTGAGAGTATTTAAATAATGTGCCAAACATCTCCTGATTAATTACAGACAGCTGAAATATTATTAATTCAAAGAGCCTGAAAGGTATTTGGCAAATAAATGATCACATATGATTACTGAGCTGAATTGTTGAGGATTCACTGCTTTCAATAATAAAGCTTGAAAAAAAAATAAAGTTTGCTTTCAAAGCTCTAATTCACTTCTCGAAGCTTGACTTATATTACTTATCATACTCTGAAAATCTTTCAGCCTATGTAAGATTTGTACATTATTCCCTGAAAAAAACAGCAACATAATTGGAGTTTCCAATGGTCTCATTTATTTTTTTTAAGATTTTATTTATTTATTCATGATAGACATAGGGGGAGAGAGAGGCAGAGACACAGGCAGAGGGAGAAGCAGGCTCCATGCAGGGAGCCCGATGTGGGACTCGATCCCAGGACTCCAGGATCGTGCCCTGGGCCAAAGGCAGGTGCCAAACCGCTGAGCCACCCAGGGATCCCCCAATGGTCTCATTTAGAATGTCATCCCCACTGCTCTTTTCACTTATCAAAATCCTTTAGGATATACTCAAGTTATTTTACCTCCATAAAAACTTTCCTAACAATTCTAGCCACAATAATACTAATGCCCACACACCATTCATTTACCTAATCATGGAAACACTTTGTTATTTCTATTTATGTAGCAGTCTTGCTTTTCCAAATAAGCCATAAGCCTCAAAAGAGGAGCCATGCCTTTACCTGTACTTCTCTGGACCCTCAGCAACTAATAGAGTATCCTTCATACTATCAATTCAAATGTCCATGGAGATCAATGGCATGGAGACAGTTGGCTTTGCCCTGAAAACTTTCTATGTCAACAAGCTACTGAATTAGTTACCCTTGAGTCAGAGTTCTGTTCATTGTGGCTAACTCAAGTCAGAGCTGAATCCCTCAAATGGTCTTACATATTTCTAAATGTAATTAGACTATGTCAAGTCTATGTGTATAGGCTTTAACACATCTTAAGATAATATGTTGAAACTTAAAATTTCTTAAATCAATCTATAAAAAACATAGATGTGTTAAATAAAGTATTTGTAATTCTTGACAAAAAGTATAAAAGAACAAACACTGTGGTAATAAAAAAGCAAACAAACATAATTAAGTAGAGTCCAATTACATCATTAGTCTTCTAAATAGTCTCTATGCCTTCAATCTTCAAACCATTCTCAAACTGCATGAAAACTGATTTTCTAAAACAGGCCCCCACTGAAAACCCTTTAAAGGTATTTCTACTAGGTCAAAATAAAACTTAAATTCATTACTTTTTAACTTAAGATCCTTCATGATCTTGCCCCTGCTTACATCATCTGAATAACTGCTGACCACTCTCACATTCAAACAGTCAGAGCTTAGATTTAATATCATAGATAGTGATCGGGGGATTAGTCTGACAAAGGAATACAGATTAGGAAAAAAAGAAAGTACAAAATAGAAAAGCAGCTATGAAAATCTTGCAATAAATTCATTCACTAACTGAAAAGATCAAGGGTAATAATTTGGGAGTAAAGTTACACTGAAATCAAAAAGAGCTTTTAAACAGACTAAAGAAGCATGAAATGAAATCTTAAAAGTTTTTAGACTAAGACAGGAAGTCAGAGTTAGTGAGTTTGAGACATCATCACAATCATCATTAACTACTACAACTACTAGTAGCAGTAGTAGTCGTAGCCATAATGCACTTCTTTTTTCATTATCATCATCCTTGTTACTACTAGATACCAGGTTCTATGCTAGGCACTTTACATATATGGTCTATAATCTTCATGAAGCTCCAAACTAAAACCGTTTATCTTCAATTTACAGATGGAAGATGTTTCACAGAAAAGTTACATATCTAAAAAAAGACTGTGGCCAGGATTCAAATCCACATTTAAATCTCAGATGACTGCAACTGTAAAAAATACAGAACTAGAGTAGAGTAGTGACAGCTAAAGAGACAGGACAAGGGAGTGATTATTAAAAGAGAAAACAAGAAGAATAAGAGGAAGGAGCAAAAAAGACCAGAGATGAGACAAGTTAGATGGAATTTCAAGAGCATGCAAGGGATGAAAATATTACATATTTACCTGTAACATACTGCTTTCATTATTCTATGACAGCAAACCACCAAACTCGTCCAGAAAATAAAGGACTTAAATTATAATGAACGCTTTAAGCTATCACTTGGAGTACTAAAGCATTCAATTTCAACATATTGGCCACAATTGGGTTTCATTTCAACTATTTTATTTTTAAGATTTTATTTATTCATGAGAGATACAGAAAGGGAGGGGGAGAGGGGGAGGGGGAGAGGGAGAAGGGAGGGGGAGGCGGGAGAGAGGGGAGAGGGGGAGAGGGGGAGAGAGGGGGAGAAAGGGGGAGAGAGAGAGAGAGAGAGAGAGAGAGAGAGAGAGAAAAGAGAGAGAGAGAGAGAGAGGCAGAGACACAGGCAGAGGGAGAAGCAGGCTCCATGCAGGGAGCCTGACGTGGGACTCAATCCCAGGTCCCCAGGATCATGCCCTGGGATGAAGGCAGCGCTAAACTGCTGAGCCACCTGGGCTGCCATTTCAACTATTTTAATATCCTTCCAAGTATATTTGTATGACTGCAGGAGAATATATTTAGATATATTTTATCTGTTAGATCTTATCTTTTTTTTTTAAAGATTTTATTTGAGAGTGTGAGAGAACAAGGTGGTGGGGGGATGGGCAGAGGGAGAGGGAGAAGCAGACTCCCCTCTGAGCAGGGAGCTGATGCAAGGCTTGATCCCAGGACCCTGGGATCACGACCTGAGCCGAAGGCAGATGCTTAACCACCTGAGCCACCCAGGTGCCCCAGATCTTATAATTTTTAACCCATGTTTCTATCAATTACTCTTTTGTATTTTGCTACTCATATTTATCTGGTTTTTTAATGATTAACTTATTTGAGATAGAGAAAGTGTACATGTGAGTGGTGGTGGAGCGTGTGGAAACAGAGAGAAATCCTCAAGCAGACTCTCCACTGAGCACAGGGCCCAACGCGCAGGACTCAATCCCAGAATCCTGAGATCATGACCTGAGCTGAAGTCAGGCGTCATTTGCGCTTAACCAACTGAGCCACCCAGGTGCCCCTTATTTACCTAAGTTTTAGCTTCCATAAACCACTATTGATCTGACTTTAAGAAAACCAAAATGCAAAAATAAAAAACCTGAGTACATAATGGCGGTGACTTCAAAATTGTTTTCCACCGTGTACGAATTCCCCTTCTAAATTCTTTGGTATCATAAACAAACAAAAATCTTAAAAAAAAAAAAAAAAAAAAGGAAAAAGGGGAGTAGGCTGAAACACCTGGGTGGCTCAGCAGTTGAACGCCTGCCTTCGGTTCAGGGTGTGATCCAGAGGACCCAAGATCAAGTCCCATGTGGGGCTCCTTGCGGGGAGTCTGCTTCTCCCTCTGCCTACGTCTCTGTGTCTCTCATGAATAAATAAAAATCTTTAAATTCTCTGGTATCTCAGTAGTAATCAATCTAACTTATAACAGTACCAAACAATCAAATTTTCAATTAATGGTCCATTGATTGGCATAATTATAATTAATAATATTAGCACATTTTCATTAGTTACATACAAAATATGTGCTATGGGCATGACACACACACTATGATGTCACTGAATCCTAACAATAAACCTACTGAGAGGGCATTTGTACCCCAGTTTTACATATGAGAAAACTGAAGGTCAGAGCAAATAATCTACTTCCCCAAAGTAACAGAGCTGGTCAAAGTAAAAGTTGAAGTTAATAGGCTAGTCTGATTTGGACTATTTGCTACAGGAGGAATTTATAGCAAAGATCTGTCTTAGGCTCATTCAAGTATTAAAGAACTACAAGTCCTTTATATTAAGGCAGTTCTGGTCAGAGGCATCAAGAACAGGGTTAAAGAACTAGAACTTGTTATATACAGAAAGCAAAATATGTAAAATTTAGAGTCGTGCTGTCTCACAGAAATATAATGCAGGCCAAATATGTAATTTTAAATTTCCCAGTATCCATATTAAAAAGAAACAGGCAAAAATAATTTTTAATATATTTGATTTAATCAACTAGATCTATTACAGACTGAACACAGAGTTAATATAAAAAGTTAATGAGGTATTTCATTCATACTGTCTCAAGATCTAGAATGTGTTTGTACCTATAGTACATCTCAATTCAGACAAGTGACATTTCAAGTGCGCAAGAGCCACATGTGGCTAGTAGCTATTGTACTGGGCAGTGCAAAAAATCAGTAATTATGTATATGTGAAATACATTCTTCAAATATATTCTTACCATCCCCACTTCAGTGAAGCAGGGACATGATACCCATTTATAACCCTAAAAAAACAAGAACTCATATAGCTATTGTTTATAACAGCACCAAAATAATCATTAATTATTGCAGTAATTTTTTTCAACTATAATTTCCTACCACACATTTTTTTTAAAAAACTATGTTTAAAGATTTTATTAATTTATTCATGAGAGACACACAGAGAGAGGCAGAGACAATAGACAGAGGGAAAAGCAGGCTTCCTGTGGGAAGCCCAATGTGGGAATTGATCCCAGGACCCCGGGATCACGACCTGAGCCAAAGGCAGATGCTCAACCGCTGAGCCACCCAGGTGCCCTCCTACCACACTTTAAATCAGGTTTGTAAATACAAAATGGCAAAGATGTTTCAAAGTGTCCGTTCAGATCAAAGAAAACTATATAATTTGTACACACTGAATTAGAGTCACTGAAAAAAATAAAACTACTACAATATTAAAAAATGAAATATGGTAAGTATATTTAAAATCACAAGAAGATCTTTTCAATACTAATAAAATTATACAGCAAAGAATTATCTAAAATATACCAACAGGAAAAGCTCTTACTATTCAGAATATTACAAAATCCTAATAACTTACTCTACAAAGATTATTCTGAAAGTTATAAATACATTTTAAGTTGCCTGAAGTTACTCAACATTTAAACATCTATTCCACAGGGCAGCCCGGGTGGCTCAGCGGTTTAGCGCCACCTTCAGTCCAGGGTGCAATCCTGGGATCCCAGGATCGAGTCCCATGTCGGGCTTCCTGCACGGAGGCTGTTTCTCCCTCTGCCTGTGTCTCTGCCTCTCTCTCTCCCTCTGTCTCTCATGAATAAATAATAAAAATAAAATCTGATAGATAGATAGATAGATAGATAGATAGATAGATAGATAGATAGATAGATATTAACATCTATTCCACAAAACCAATTTCATGATAATGTGCTATTGAAGTATCATGGAAAATCAAGAAAAATACCATCGGTAATATAATATATAAATTATTAGGAAAGAGATCAAAGATACCAGTAATAATTTATATTGTAGAAATCATTAGCTCATTTGAAAATATTAATGAACAGATTCACTATTCTTCTCCACTATGTACCATACATAGTTTATTATAAATAGTGGAGAATAAGAATGCATGGAATGTGAAAGGATGGGCAGAAAAATTAAGAACACATGAAGAATTTCTATAAAAACAGGAATCACAAACTTAATCTCAAAAATATAACTTGCATTCTTGTAGCATGATTAAGATGCCTTTTTCAAGTAAAGATGGTTTTAATACTGTATTTTCTCAAAATTTTGTAGGGCCTCACATATGCTCACAATATAGTCAAGGTTCAAAATATTCTTACATACCTGCAGGGTTTACATTCAGTATCTGCTCATTTTCTACATCCATCGTTCTTTAATGTTACTTGCACTGATTAAATTCCTATTGGAAGTCTTCCCTTGGGATCTATTTCCTTAAAAAGAAAAAAGTTTCAATGTTGTCCAAACTGACATAATTAATGTAAATTGAATTTTACTTAGTCACACTGTAAAAAAAAAAAATCAGAACATAATTTCATTTTCAAAAAAGAGCTCTTTGAAAAATAGTTTACCACAATTAGCATTTGGTTTCAATCTTCCTGACAAGTATATGTGTCCAAAAAATCCGCCCATATTTCTGAATGTGCCAAAGCATCTCTTTAACTTGGAAGTAAAAGATGTATTTACTATACGGGTTTATTTCAAATTAAAGCAGTATTACATACTCCCAAGTTCTTAGGGCTACCAGGCCTCATAATTAATCTGATGTAATATTGGATAGCTCACTACAGATGAACTATAAGAACAATTACAAAATGAAAGCAACAGTTTTTGTTTTGTTTTTTTTTGGTTTTTTTTTTTTTTTTTTTTTGCAAGCAACAGTTTGAATCAGGCATTTCACATGACTGTTAAATTTTTCACACTACAACATATCTGAAGGCGGATAGGTCTGTCATTTCATCACTTAGGTGTCCATAATTACAGTTACAAGACTAAAGGCTGGGAGAAATTTTTGTAAATGGTGTTTTCATAAGAGTATTATTTTCATAATCTGAAAAAACCATTCTTTTTTAAATCTTTAAATTTTTTTAAACATTTTATTTTTAAGTAACTTCTATATCCAATATGGGTCTCAAATTTACAACCCTGACTTAGCCAGGCACCTCCTGCATCTCTTTAAAAAACAAAAACAAAAAAGCCTTGCCTTTAAAAAAGAAATAAATAGAATGGCATTAGCTTTTCAGTATTTTAGACCTCAGTTTCAAAATGGCTTAAAAATTACTGATGCTGAAGGTTTTGATGAAATCAGTTATTTTATTTAACTTAGTGATATAAATCTAATGTTATTTAAAAGACCATCAAAATGTTTTCATGAAACCTAATACCAGAGGGTATAACCAAATATGATTTTAGAATCTCTCTGTAACTTTTTTTTAAAGTTGCTTATAGTACTTAAGCATCAATCCGTTCAAGTCATATAGGTTAGATATAAACCCTCCTATTCATTTATAATTACATTTCACTAGCTGTGTGCTGTCAAGATATTAAATGCACAAATTAATGAAATGACCAATAAAATAATTACAATAAAGCATATATTTCCAATATAACATAACCTAGTGTTATAGATGTCATTTTAGAATAATAACATATGATGCCTCCTGGGGACTCAACTGACTTTTTTTAAGCAAACTCTACCTCCACCGTGGAGCTCGAACTCATGACTGAAGAGATCAAGAGTCACATGCTCCACTGACTAAGCCAGCCAGGCACCCCTCAACTGACTTTTAAATTCCTTAATATATACTATTTTAACATTTTAAAAGTTTATAGTCCTTTAATCCAGAAAAGAGTATTATTTTGTAAAACAAAAATAAATACACCTTAATGCTAAAATGATAAACTTCCTAATGTGGCATAATCCTTAGGCTACCAGCATACTATCATACCACTTCAGAAGTTAAGAAAATGGTGAGATCGCTCTAATTCTACTCAGAATAAACAGACTTATGTCATTCTATATAACGACTTTCAGAATCATAAATTTCAAACTCTGGATTTAGGGGAAAAAAATGAACCTTAAAAGATATGTATACAGAGATATATATATAAACAAAAATAACTTGCAAACCTAAGCATTTAGTCTTTTCCATGTTTGAAAATGCCATGTTTCATTTCAGTATGAGTTACACGTTATACAGGAAAGTAAAAATGTCCTATGATGTGTATATGAGCTTTTTAAACTAAAGTTACATTAAAAAGTCTTTTTCATATTTGATGCAGGTATAATTTTTGAGAGAATACTTTCTACAGAACCTGGCTAATAAAGGAAATGAAATCATTATAACTGATGTTTATAAAGCCTCTTATAATTCAGAGAATTTTACATGCATTATTTCATGTACCTCTCAGAGCAACCTTAAGGTATTTACTTCACCTTGCACACAACTAAACAAATTCAGAGAAGGCAGGTGACCTGTCCAAAGAGAGACAGCTGCTCAATCCAAGAACCAGAACCCAGACCTTCTCAATCCATTACTGTTTACACAAGTTCAATACAAGATTTTAATATCCCACAAGAAGATTCTTTTTCAGACAGAAGCTTATTAAAACATAGACTCTTATTATTACATCAAATCTTCCAATACTACTTTCCAAACACTAAAAATATTTTTTAAACAACTACACAAAAGCCATTCAACCAGGTAAGAAAATTATTAGGTATAACTATCACCTACAACTTAGCACATTTTTATTAAGTAATCCTAACAATAAATAAATAGCCCTGTCTGTGTCCTTAGGCAATGATAACACAATCAAGAACTCAGTCACATTTGATAGCAACACAGACATTTTAAGAATTTAGAGAAAAATAAAGATATATTGCATGTTTCTCCTCTCTTCAAAGTAGTGGAGCTTTTTTCCAGTTTACTCAACAATCCAGAAGATTTTTGGCCCCAAACTTAGCAAAAGCAAAAAGCAAAACCTCTAAACACCATATCCTTAAAACTAAACAATAAAATTTTCAACAAGAAAAGTATGCTTAGAAGTTGGACAAAATTAAGGCTAACATTAAACAGTTTTCATTTCTTCAATGTGTTTTACAGAAACACACTACCAGCATTCAAATGCCATCACATTTCCTAAGAGACAGAGCCTCACCTTCCCACCCTCCCACCCCTAAAATCTGTTTCCTGAAATATACTTCATAAACCACTCACTCTGACAGTTCTGGAGTCAAGTTTAGGCCATATATAAACCAGGAAATTATTTGTATTCATTCCAGGGCTACAATCACAGCTAATTAGCAACTTAAAATAAAATCAGCTAAGAGTATTTAACCATAATGATGCAAAAAGCAAGCAGCGCAGAAAATACCAAAGTGTCATTTATTTTTGCACTCCCAGCAACTATTTTTCCTTTCTCATTACTACAACAAGAAAAAAAAAAAAAAAACCTCACCAATCAAAATATAATTCAAAGATCCCAGCTGAGATGGTAAGGAATTGAAGAAACCTATAATGAAGGAAGGTTAAGGGCATAAACACGAACCATCAAATTTGGAACACATACGCAGTGCTCCCCTTTTAGAAAAGTATACGGTGGTTTCTTAAAAAAAAAAAACCTCACATTAGTAAGAAGGCCAAAATTCTAAAACTTATCCGTAAAAAATAAGCTGCGACTCTTTTTTCCACACGAAGCTGCGTTTTTTGGGTGGTTTTCATCGCTGCAGAGCCTGCTGCACAGGTGCTGGTGACACGGCCAGTTCTCCCAAGGGCAGGGGAGCGGGAGCCACGGGCCGGTCCGCAGACAGGTTCTGAAGCCCCGGGGGGGGGGGGGGGCGGGTCACGACCCCTCCTCGCGGGCCCTGCAGCACCAAATTGACGAAAGCAGCAGCCACGGCCTGCGTTTCACAGAAAGAGGGCTCTCTCCCCGTCTTTGTTGTCTCTGGGCGGTTTTGACTTCGACTAAAGCAGCGACCCTCTGCCCGAAGTCCGCACGTGTCCGCACGTGTCCGCCCCCCCGCCCCCCCCCCCCGCAGCGGGTCCCCGCGGCCCCGGGTCCAGGCCCGCCCCGAAGCGCCGGGGCCTGGGCTCCGGAGCGCGGGCCAGGCGCTGGGGCCGCCGGGCCGGGGGCCGCGTCCGGGGAGGGAGGGCCCCGGGGAGGGCGCGAACCCTCCCCGCAGGACCCCGGGCAGGCCACAAACACGCCTCCCAACGTCCCGTCTCAGAATGAAAATGAAAACTCGGCGTCCGCGGGGGCGAGGAGCGGCCCGAGGCTGGCTGGCGCCCCGCGCGCCCGGCCGAGCGGGGAGCGGGTCCGGGAGCGGGTCCCGGAGGGGGCGGGCCCGCGCCGCGGCGCTCGGGGCCCCGGCCTGGGAGGGAGGAGGGAGCGGGGGGCCGGGGCCGGGGCCCGCCCTCGCCCTCCGCTGCCCGGGGCGTCGGGGCGCCTGCGGCCCTGCAACCGGGCTCGGGGGAGGCGGCCGGACCCCGGCCCACCCGGCCGCGCCTCACCCCCCGCCCAACGTGCGGCTGCCTCCGAGGAGGGACGAGGCTGGGGAGAGGGCGCAGTCGTTCCGGGCGTGCGGGCCGCCCCGCTGGTACTGACCCCTCGGGCCGCCGCCGCCGCCGCCGCCGCCGCCGCCCGCCCGGGTCCGCGTCCGCGTCCGCCGGCCCAGACCCCGCTGCTCAGCCTCCGCCGCCGCCTCAGAGCGCCTCTGCCCCCTCTCGCTCTGTTTGTTTTTGTTTTGTTCTACCCAGTAACACGGGGGCGAGAGAGCGGCGCCTATTGGCCGAGGCGAGGAGGCCCGCTGGCCAATCGTGGCGGTGGAGCGGCCGCTGCGGAGGAAAAGGGAGGGAAGTGAAACGTGGAAAGCCGGGCAGGGGCGCCGGGAGGCGCATGCGCGTCGGGCTCCGGGTCCGCGGGAGGGTGGGAGGTGCTGCGGGATGGAGGCGTAGGCGAAAGGGCAGTGCCCCGCGGCGAGGCCCGCGCACCCATTCCCTTCGCGGGGCGGTCAGCAATCCTGCCTAAATGTGGGGCTTGCAGAGCGTCCCCGCTTCCATTTCCAGAGGCTCCTGAAGCCCTGTCCGCCCCGTTCACCCCTTGGCTCCTACTGTGTACACCCAGCTTTATCCTGGGAGGATGCTCTGGTTCCTTGGAGACAGAAATCACGCCCATTTCACAGATGAGGAAACAAACAGACTCAGAAACTCTTTGAAGTCCCTGTGGTAATCATGACTAGCTCGGCCCCTGGGATTCAAACTCCCACATTCCCAAACCAAGACTGGGGTTCTCAGGCATGGCTATAACTTCTTCACTGAAATCTGTACCCCGCCTGGCTGTTGGCGTCCTTCCTCCTTGGCTCGTTGGCTCACCTTGTGCTCTCATTCTTCCTTCTTCCCTATCCCCTGAGGAAATGACCAGAACCTTCTGCTGTCTGTGCTCTCAGGAAAGAACTCAGCCATTATCTCTGGACAGATTTTCTGATTGTCTGATGTGTTAACACCCCCAAACTGCCCCCTGCCCTGACTTACCCCTTTCTGCCCGGTCACCCTGCCTGGGAGTCGTCTCTAATGGTATTATTATTTCTCTGAACAATCGCATCAGAAAACCCTTCACTAGCTTCCTGCCTGCCTGCAGTGTCTGTACTTTAGCCAGGCCTTCAAGACCTTACAGTGTGACTTCAAGACTTTCTGGCCATGTCTCCACACCCTCCCAATCCACACACACCCCCTTGGCTGCAATCCACTTGGACCTCTCACTGTTCCATATGCTTCCCCACCTCCTGAGGGTTATCATATCACTTTGAATATGCCTCTTTTATCCCCCATCTCTGCCTGGTACAATCTTATCCATGCTTCATGGCTCTCCTGCACAGGCCTTCTTGGGCTTGGTGACTTGATGTGAATTTCCTGTCTCCTGATTCCTCCCTCTAATGATTTGTACCTCTGGAGACACTGAAACATTCTGCCTCACATTATGTTATCTGAGTTCCTGTCCTAACTCCTCCCTTCATTGAACTGTCAACTTGTTAGGGTGCCTGGGTGGTTCAGTCGGTTAGGCATCTACCTTCAGCTCAGGTCATGAGCCCAGGGTCCTGGGATCGGGCCCTGGGTTGGGCTCCCTGCTCAGTGGGGAGCCTGCTTCTTCCTCTCCCTCTGCCGCTCCCCCTGCTTGTGTGCTCTTTCTCTCTCAAGTGAATAAATAAAATCTTTTTTAAAAAATTTATAAAAAATAAACTGTCACCTTGCTGAAGCAAGACTTGTGTCTTACTCGTCTGTTATCTTTGTATAGGTCTTAAGAAGATGCCTTGTACATTTTCCGTACCAGTGCGGTAAAAAATACCTCGATCTGAGTTCACAAAGTTTCTCAGCATTTCATTTTCTCATCCCCATCTTCTGGTCAAGGGCCTCTTGGCATGTCCAGCATCTGAATTAGCCTTATGAGTCACTTTTACTTTTTAAAAACAAAGCTTCCTGGTCACTAAGTTTTGTTTTGTTTTTGTTTTCCCCATAACCTGCAGCTGTCTTCTTTCTTTTCTCTGTCAGGGCTTATCCATCCTCCACTGAGCAGTAACTGCTGGCTCCTTTTTTTCACCCATCCCCCTCTTTCTCCACATTTTTCCTTTTCTCACTCCTTTTCAGTTCTTGACTCCTTCTTCCTCCCTGGCACCATCCTCCTCTGATTTTTGCTGGGTTCTTTCATTTATCCGTTCATTAATACATTTACGAAGCACCTATGGCATACCCAGGCTGCAATAGGCAAGCACCCCAAGATCTATGAGATAACAAAAGAATGGGATATGATTACCCATTTTTAAAAGCAGCTAGAACAACCAAAAGCTTTTAGCAAATTACCCTGAAAGAACCCACTACGGAGTAAAATGTTCATATCCTTTTTGCCCACCCATCATCTCTACACATGACGTTTGGTATCCTAGAACCCACCTTAGAGAATGCCCCTCTAGCTGGGTGTTATTGACCAGTTTGGACCAGGCAAAAAAGAAATGGGATTCTGGTCCTAGCTCCCCACTAACTACCTATAGTTAGTTAGAATCCCTCTTGGGACCTCTGATTTTTCACCAGTTAAATTCAGAAATTGTGTTCAATTAGTAGTTTCCAAGGTATTTTCCAAAGAATATGAATTTTGTGAAGCTTTAATGGATATCACAAGAAATATGTGGGAAGGGCTGTTCCATAATCAAATCAACCTGGAAATAAATTATTTTAACAAAAAGTTAAAGCTGGTTTTGGGGGAGAGGAGGGCAACTCTTCTCAGTATTTGTAATAAGCTAATGAGCTTCCAGAATCTTGAGAGACTAGAGTCAGAAGCTAAGTAACACTCCCCAACCTATTCAAACACAGAACTTTTTTTCCCCAAGATACCCCAGAATCAGTGTCACCTAGAGACCAGTTTTGGAAATAGAGATGACAGCCATTATCAACATTCCTTCCAGATGTATTAAACACTGGCCATCTGTGCCTTTGCTAAGCATTAAAAAAGAAGAAACTGAAAAATGGAAAAGTATGCAAGTGCCAGGAATTTTTGCCCATCAGATCAATCCACAAATATTTTTTATGTGCCTATTCTGTGAAAAGCACACAGCTGACCCAGCTGGGTTCTTGGCAAAAGCCATTATATTCTACCTTAGGGTCAGTAGTGTCTGGCATAGACTGCCCTGGGCCACAATGTACACTTTCATTTCTCACAACTGGATTTTCTTTCCTAAAGGCCTGTCATAAGGGCTTAAGTTGATTCAGCTGTTGGATGAGAGAAAAGGAGGAAGCCTTCATCCTAACTAATTCTATCCAAATGATGGAAGTTCAACTTTTATTTCAAGAATGACCCATTCCAATTTAGGAGAGGATGGGCCACCACTGTTGCCTGGGGAGAGATGGGTGTTCAGAGGTGGCACTAGAAACCTTGCTGTGTGATCAGACATACATGATGTCTCTCCTTTTCCCCATACCCCTCAGGTTTAAGCACTATTGATTCCTCAAGGGACATGAAGAATGTTTAATTTATTTGGGTGTATGGGGGTGAGGGTAGAGAGTAGTTTCTAGTTTTTGCCTCTTAAGACAGGTTACTGACTGTGTCGCTAGCTAGCTGTGTTGCCTTGGTTGTTTCACTTCCTCTCTAGGTGGATTGAATGCTTCAGTCTTGCACCATCAAAGAAGGAGTTGGCCCCTGCGGGGAGTCTTTAAAGAGTCATTTCAGTTCGGACACCATGATGCTGGGCCAGGCACTGGGATGGCATCACTGGAGTCCTGGTAGTGGGGGACAAGAAATGAGAGGCTTTGTCAATGGTGACAGGGAAGAACTAATCACCAGGCATGGGTAGAGGAACTGTCACTCTCAGCCCAGGGGCCTTCTCTGAATACAAAGCTCAGATAACATCCCCTCCTGCCACCCCAAAAGCAACATGGAAGGCTGAGGTAGTGTTGGAAGTACTGATGAGTTAATGTCAGTAAATGGCTTGGAAAAGCACAGATGCTAGGCACAAGATAAGCACCTCAAATTACCATATATTACCATTATTGCCCTTGGAGCTTCCACGGCCTTTTCATTCTTTGGGCAGAGCCCCATCTGAGAACCCCAGTTTGTTAGTAAGCACTGTTCACACCCTGGCATAAGGTCAAGAAGAGGCCTTCTCTCTCTGGGGACTGAGGGAACCCTTAGTCCACTTCCTTAAGAAGAACTTTCAGATACTACTGTCATTTGCAACAACATCTACCTGAGCTGACAACTGCCTCCTAGTTTGTCAAACCAAGGACTGAATTTTAGGAATTCCTATAAGGCAAGGAATTGCTCTTTAGCAGAAATGGCAGAAGATATGGAACCTGCTCTGAAGGAAAAGAGAGGAATTCTAATTCTAATTCCTCTAATTCATAATAATGATATCTGACATTTGTGTTGTGTTTTATGGCTCACTGAGCACTTTCACATATACTTTTACCTCCTCCCTATGAAGTGGACAAGCAGATATTATGTTCCTGGGTTTAAAGATGAGGAAAATGGGCTTGAGCAGGTCACTGGTAATCATAGGACTTTTATGATAAAGGAAACATGGGGATCCCTAGTCCAAACCCTTCCTTTAAATAGAGACCCCAAGAACTTAAGTGGGTTGCTCAAAACCACACAGCTAGTTAGTTGCTGAGCTAGATTGCAACGAGGTCTCAGTGTCCCTTACACAGGCTAGGCAACATTGACCTTCTAGTACCCAGGCCTCTACTGGATTCTTTCTGCCACTCAACTTTGAGTCGCTTGAATAAAAGTTAAATATCTTAGCCATTTCTGGCCCCCAAAGTCCCCTGTTATCAGAGAAGTCCATTTAAGGTCCTAAAAGTGAGGAAGGAAGGGGAGTAGTGATAGGGGAAGTTTAGTATGATATTTAGGAGCTGTTGATGGGGACATTTTTCAAGAATCTCTTTCCTAGACTAAAAAGCATAGACTAATGTGAAGCATAGCACAAAGTCAATGCGATATTTTTAAATAGTATGTACCAAGAAAAGCTAATAAGGTTTTACTTCCCTAATTCAAGTTTCAAGAGCTTGGTGCATTTGTCTTTGTGTTTTCCCCCCACCGAATCACTCTTGCCACCATAGAATGTAGAAATAAGCTAAATTCAGGCTCAGGAGCTCCAACAGATCATCTTTTCCCAAAAAGCCCATATATTTTGACACATCTCCAAACCTGGTCTGAGTTCTAAGCCTGTAAAACCTCCAGCTCCTCAGAATTTTGCAATCACAAGACCATTCAGCCAGATACTTTTCCAAGTGCTTCCTACAACTGTCACACCCTGCCTTGAATTAATTGTGTTGAGTCAGCGTAGAGAAACACTTCTCAGTTGTATCTCCAGGGGCTTTTTTTGTACTCTTCTGGAACCTGGGATCCTCAGCTAGATTGCACACTGTCAGAATTCATCCTCTTCTCTCCAGTGAGTGCTGAGCTCGAAGAAGATGCCATTATGCCTTCATCCTGTCTGTGCTGCACTAGTTCATGCTCATCTGCCAAAAGAGCACAGGGGACCTCAAGTGGAAATGAGAAACTCATCATACTGGAAAAAAAGAGGGATGAATGATCATAGGTTGCGATTAAGAGAGCCTCAACCACAGGGAAACACAACCAGAGACAGCTGGAGACGGGTGGAGGGTGGTTCAAGAGGCCAGCGCTGGGTAGACAGAGACACACATAGAAAAGGAAGTTAATGAAGGGAAGTAATCAAACCTCTATTTTGGACAAAGTGAAATAAAAGTAGTGGAAAACAAGAAGAGGTCAAGGGCAAGCCGAGGGAGATATTGTTTTGTACTATTAAATGTTTATAATAAAAATGAGGTTACCTTCATGGAAGGTCAGAGACTGCAGAAGAAATTCCCAGGAGATAGTCTAGTGAAGCCAACTTGCTTGAATAAGAATATAAAAACTGAAGCCCAGAGAGGAGCAGAGGTCTGGCTCCAGGCAAATGATAGATAGCAATAGTACCTCTTCCTACTATATGCAGCCGCCTTCCTTTTTCCTTATGGCTGTTCTCTGCATGTATCTTGCCCTTTAGCCTCCACACTCTCCTCCCTCTCTGTCTCTCTTTCTCTGTCTCTTTTCTAAAAGGGCAGCTTTCAGAAAGAAAAACAAGGAGTGACATTTTATTTTATTTTATTTTATTTTATTTTATTTTATTTTTTTAAGGAGTGACATTTTAAAACAGCTCCAGGAAATCCCCAAACCCTGCATTTAAAGCAACAGGATTGCAGTCCTTCAGCATGATTGACAAAGCCAGGGTTAAAACAGGAAATAGTAGACAAGGCACCAAGAACCAAGAATTCAACGGAAAGAGAAAAATAACTCCTGAAGGACAACTTAAAGTCTTACCACCACCATTTCTTGTGTTGTGTGTATGTATTTGTGTGCATTTTGTTTTTAGAAAGTTTTCTTTAAGGGCAATGTATCTAGGCCAGTGATCTATTGATGAGCTTCAAAGAGTGCAAGACCATCCTAAAATTTTATGCAAATTTTATTGTGAATATGTATTTTAAGCACAGGGGGTCTATAACTTTTTAAATAAACCCCTAAAAGGGTCATGTCCCAGAAAAGATCAAGAACTTCTGGAACACATCATGTTATACGTTTGGGCCCTTCTACAGAGTGGGTATTCCACCAAGAAATACCAGCAGAGGGGCAGCCCTGGTGGCCCAGCGGTTTAGTGCCACCTTCGGTCCGCGGGTGTGATCCCGGGTCTCCGGGATCGATCTCATGTCAGGCCCCCACATGGAGCCTGCTTTTTCTCTCTGCCTCTGACTCTGCCCCCGCCTCTCTCTCTCTCTCTCTCTCTCTCTCTCTCTCTCTCTCTCTCTCTCTGTGTGTGTGTGTGTGTGTCTCATGATAAATAAAATATTTATTAAAAAAAAAAAGAAATACCACCAGATTTTCCTCTGTATATCAAACCAGAAGCAGAATCAAAACGCCTTCAAAGCAATGGCAACAGGGAAACAAAGCAAAACAAGAGTGGTTTTTAGAATAGCAGTGGTGCTAAAAAGAGATAGAATGTCATCATCTTGGGACATCCCAATAGTCATTCCAGTTAGGTATGGCAGCCACCTTCCATAATGGCAACCTCAATGGGCCAGAAATATAAGCTGAATCTCCCAACATTTCCTGAACTAAAGTCCAATAGCCATTAATTTATCTTTTTAAAAAACCTCCAACTTATTTAAAAGACAAAGCAGTATGTAATGTCTCTCAAAATATGCTTGGCAGATATTTTATCACCAAAGGATTCTAGGATGAACTAAGCTGGGGAAAACTCCTTATCATCTTTCCTCTTGGAGGATCACAATAAAAAAAAGGGTACTTTAAAGGCTCTGAGAAATCTATCATAAGTAAATCCATTTAATTCCCTTTAACCCACTGTTTACTGGACTTACTTGACTATGGCACTCTTTTTTACATAATATTGATTTTCATCTTATGAGATACACACCAGAAAATACTTATATAATAGAATGGGACTTGAAGTAGAAGGCAAGAAGCCTGGACTCTGATCCTGGTTCTGCCACTAGATTGTGTGCTCATAGGTCTTCTGACTGCTTTGAAAGCATAGAACATAAAAGACCTCCCAGATTCTTTCTGGGCTGTGATCTAGCCAATATATCTCTGGGTTGGCTGCTGGCCTAAGACCCTGCTTATAGCCTTTTTCTATGATTACACATATTTTTATTCGGGAAACTGAACGGTGCCTGTTACCCTAATAAGACATTGTCTCTTAAGAATACTTTTAAAGTGGGAGGTACAGACTTCCAGTTGGGGCATGAATAAGTCACAGGGCTGAAAGACACAGCACAAGGAATATAATCGATGGTATTATAGTAGCATTACATGGTAACAGACAGTAGCTACACTGGTGGTGAGCATAGCATAGGTAGAGAACTGTTGAATCACTATGTTGTACACCTGAAACCAATATAACATTATGTGTCAACCATACTTGAGTTTTTTTTAAAGAAAAGAATCCTTTGGAGAGATGAGGTAAATGTCTACGAGCTAGAACAGAATGGAATCGGCACTGCAAAGCTGAGCCAATCTTTGACTTTATTCAACACAAAGGTAGCTAACTGATGGGCACGTGTGTTTGATGGGACTGGTTTTTTTTCTTAGTATTAAGACAGCTTTTTAACTTGTTAATGTCACATAAGGAATTTAAGCAAGTTACACTATCTGAAAAAGCACAACTGATGTTTTTTGAAGGAAACCCTTCTTCCTGCCCTTACCGCCCTACTCCCATCCCCCTCGTGAATTAATAATCTAAGGGAAGAAGTAATTATAGAATCCTTCATCCAGAATGCTTACATGATGATCAGGTTAATATTGCCTTCTTACAAAATTTCTTTTTTCCATTTAAAAGAAATTCTTGTAGTCTTGATTATTTATTACCAAAAAGCAATGCAAACCTTCAGTATATTATGAAAAATGATTGAACTGTAACCATTATATATAGCAGAGAATAATCAAGAGCAGATTGCTAATCTAGATGGACCAATCTCCAAATTATATGCAGACACACAGTGGTTTGTTTACCCTCCCTTCCTCATAAGAACTCAAAAAAACATGCCCAAACAAAAAAAAAATGTCAGGAAATTTGAGGGGCCTTGTCCAAGCAGTACACAGTTAGTTCAGTGTCAATAATTTACATTTTGCAACAAATTATACGGATATGATTTCTCTTAAAGAATTTTCAGCGCCAGAAAGAGAAATTGAGTCCATCAAACTTGCAGCTTAAAAATTCACATAAAGGAAATATGAAAACATTCTGGGCCTCCTAGAATCCTCTACACTATATGTAGATAAGAATGGCCATACTTGGGATCCCTGGGTGGCGCAGTGGTTTGGCGCCTGCCTTTGGCCCAGGGCGCGATCCTGGAGACCCGGGATCAAATCCCACATCAGGCTCCCGGTGCATGGAGCCTGCTTCTCCCTCTGCCTGTGTCTCTGCCTCTCTCTCTCTCTCTGTGACTATCATAAATAAATAAAAATTAAAAAAAAAAAGAGCTGGATACTTAACTGATTGAGCTACCTAGGCAATCCAGCAACTGTTATTTAAAAAAAAAAAAAAAAAAAGAATGGCCATACTTGGGCAGCCCCAGGGGCCCAGCGGTTTAGCCTGGCCTTCAGGCTCAGGTGTGATCCCAGGGACCTGGGAACAAGTCCCACACCTGGCTTCCTGCATGGAGCCTGCTTCTCTCTCTGCCTGTGTCTCCACCTCTGTGTGTGTGTGTGTCTCTCATGAATAAATAAATAAAATCTTAAAAAAAAAAAAAAAGAATGGCCATACTTCTTTATTTTGAGGAAGGCAGTTGACTTGAGTTTGTGCAATTGCTCAGCTTCTCTTGGATGCTCTTGGGACTCCTCGCTGGTTGAAAACTTCTTTCTACTCCTCTTCCTCTTCAGGTATGTTTTAAAAGCTGTACTTCATTGGGCAACAACCTCTCCCTGAGAATTTTTCATTATAACCTTTTACATCTTTACCAGTGCCCCAATAGTTCTGGTGATAGGGTTGGGTTGTGTGTGTGTGTTTGAAATTACCCAGCCTCTCTGAAGCCAGCAAGATTTTACCAAGCATGACCACATGACCTTAAGAGCAAATGCCTCTTTTCAAAGGACCAAACTTTTTCCCACAGTCATTATTATCGTCTGGGAGAACCCCCTCTCTCAGAGAAAGGGGGTGCTGACTCTCCCTCACTTCCAAAGGTGTTTGAGTCAATAACAGCCCTGACAGTGAGCTTTCCCAGGGAATCCTAGAGGCCTGAGAGCACATTAAGTACTACCTGTGAAGATCTTGAGCTCTTGCACAATCGGTGGGGAGGTATTAAAGCTACATACGCTTCCTGCATCCCAGGCATGGAAGCTCTATAAAAAATTTGCAGGCATAACACAGGGAAGATGTCATAAAAAAGCAGAGGCCCAGAGCTGCTGGCAACAAAGCCAGAGATAAGTTGGAACTTGTCCCATGGCAGGACTTTCCCCAACCACCACTGTGACAATCTGCATGCCCTCATATCCAAGTGGGACCATGAGATATCACTCCCGGGATATGCTTGTCTGGTCTCGTGCTGGTCTCCCAGGCTCAGCTCTTTGTTTTTACAGAGGCTCCCCTACTGAAAGGTAGGCTGCAGAAGCCAAAACCCCTGCCCCTGCATCAGGTACTTAGTAGATGCTTGACAATAAATTCTTTGGTGAAAGAATGAAGATACTAATACCATTTTGATTTTCTGCACCAAAGCACGTCTGAGGCTGTCAGCAGGAGTTTCAGTTCCTGGTGTAGGCCAGCAGATGCCTGCCTGTCCTGCACTGGGTCTGCAGGGAGCCGCTCAGAATTAACTACAGCAGGCGGCCTTCGGTGCCTGCAGCTGAAGCCTGACTTCCCTGAGCGCCGGCCAAAGAGGGAAACCGTGGCAATTTGTAGGGGCCTCCAGGAATGGCAGGAAGGCGGAACTCTCCGGGGACCCAGGCACACTGGATCCCAGGCAAAACATGCAGAGTAATACTCCAGCTGTCTCGGGAACACGCCGGCCCGACGGGCTGAGGCGGGATGGAAGTTTCTGCCTCAGCACGGGAGCCAGGCCCAACCCCCCCATGCTGTTTGTGTTCTCACTGAGCCTGCTTCAGCGAGGTGAGGACTGGTTCAGAGGAAGAGCTGACAAAAATAAAACCAGAGCGATGAAGTGCTGTGCAGGAAGTGGCAGGCTGTGGAGAGGCGCAGAGCACAGGTATTGAGGTGACACACCACAAGAAAGCTTGCCTGAAGATCAAACCTGAACAAAACCCTGGCTCTATCGGTGTTGGAGGCTGCTTCTTCCAGGAGTCAGGTCAACAGCACCTACTAGTACTGTCAGGTGGGTTGGGTCTAGGGTTAGCCTCTGCCACCAACCAGTGGGTGAGCTTAGACAAGTGAGTCTCCAGAGCCCCATTTTCCTTGTCTGGGAGCCTTTGGGACACGTAAGCAAAAAGCACATACTAAAGGATCGAGCATTCACGTAACAAGTGTCTTTTCCTTCCCTCCCTATTTAGCATCGTTGCAGGTGAAAGACAAGGCCTCCAGGAAGAAGGTGAAATCTTACTGTAAGAGATAACACACCCACTACACACAATATACTACACCCAAACACCCACACATGCACCACACAACACATACCCATACCATACAGCACATACACACAGCACGCACAACACATACATGTGTACCATACACACATACACATACCACACACACATGCACATGCCACACACACATACACATACTATACACACCACACACAATACACTACACACATAGACCACACACATGCACACACCACACGCACATACACCACAGACATACACACAATATACTGCACACAGTATACTACACACACACACCACACACATATACACACTATACAACACATACTACACATACCACGCACACAACACATACACACCACAAACACATAGATGCTAAGTTTAAGGCATTTATGAATCAACAACTCTGTATTTCACAGTTCTTCCTTTGGCTGTTCCCTAATTGGAAACAGATTGCCTTTCCCCCTAACTGTTTCTGGGGCAGAGTTCCTCTAAATGTGGGTCTATTCATGGTGATTTTGTTTCCTTTCCTCAGTCAACAGTCACTCGACACCATTACCCGGGTGTTCTCTGCAGCTCTGTCCTTTTATTAGTTCATAAATCTAGGAACTGGGGGAAAGTTTACAAAATTTCATGAAGACTCCACCATTTATTGAGTGACTACTGTGCCTGGCACACTCCCTGGGGGCTGAGCCTCATCACACCCTGCAAGATACTCCTATTATTCTCTACACAAAAGATAAGGAAATTTAGGCTCAAAAAGATCAAAAATTGCCTAAGACCTCACAAGAAGTAAGGGGCAGGATTTGGACTTAAGTGACCTATTAGCCTGAGCTGCTTCCACTGCCCACTGCAGCCTGGCAACATAAAACCCGATTTACTCTTGAGGAGTCCCAATCCACTGTCCTGAATACCACCCAGGCTATTCCCCTGCCGGGTTTCTACTTGGGCTTCCTTTTGGCCCAAACTCCCTCTTCTCCCTTCTGACCTCTTCCCTCTTGGGAGCCACAGGCTCTGCCCATTTGGAGCTGTGCCCTGCAGGCAGAAGGCCGGAGGCCTCTACTTCCCTTGCCCCCGCCAGCATGGCCAACACAAACTTCTCACTGGAAAACACTGTGTCCTGTAGACAACGGCTCTGTGTGAAGTTCTAGTACCTGCCTGACAGGTCTTCTGTGAAAAGACCCAGCTGGGGTAGCTGGGCTGCCAGGCCTAAGACAGGCAGAGTTCATAAATAGCTTCTTCAGCCATGGAGCTGAGGCTGGCCTGGAGCCAAGTGCTGCCTGCCTCAGTGGTCTTGGCCAACCAGAGCCCTTTTCTGAGAAACCAGAATTTTCAGGAGCTGTGGGTAGAAGGGCTTCACAACAGAAAACTGGTTGGATTCAGGCATTCCCAGGTTTAAATCCCAGCTCTACCACCTTCTACTTGTGTGACTTTAGGAAAGTACCTTCTGCTGGCAGCTCCTCAGCCCTGTGGGAGAGTTCCTGGTTCAATTTAACAAATTTTATTGAACACCCCATGACATCCTGTACTGTTTTAAGACTCAGGGTACAAAGATAAGCATAGGCCCTGCCCTTAAGGAGCTCACAGACTAAACCAGTAGGGATGATAAGACCTATATAAATAAGTATCATATGCAGTTGGAAGTGATAAGTGTATTAGGAGGAGTATAGATAAAACCATGAAGGTTGAGAGCAGAAAGAGGGTGATTCTGGGGTGGGAGGGAGGTAAAGCTGTGGCCAATCCATAAGGGGTCTTGAATGATAGTTTGAACTTTGTAGTGCCAGGCTGTTGGGAGCCATTTAAAGGCTTCTGACCACAGCAGTGGATAGATCAGAGCCATGGGGGCTGGAGCCTTTTTTTCGACCTCCGCCACCCAAAGCAGCCAGACCATGGCATTTCTAAAAGGGAAAGACTCAGGTTCCACCATTTTAAAAGGGCTTTGTTCTCTGAACGAAATAGTTTAGGACTTGAAACATGCAGTGGTCAAAAGGTGTCCTCTATTCTTTGTACTGTGACACAATGCCCACCATCTCTCTCCTCTGGGTCTTCTCAGCCAGCCTCTCCTTGCATTAAAGATGTGAGATTGAGGCATATGGGGCCAGAGGCAGGCACCCAGCTCAGGGAAATTGTCCTGGCTTGACAAACCGAGTGCCCTGGGACCTTTGCTGCCCTGCCAGTTTGTCTTGGCCCAGCTCACAGGCTTCTGGGAAGAAGTCAGCCTGTTGAGGAAAGGATGTGTCAGTGAGTTGTAGTTGGCTTAATTTCCCTGAGGTGTGTGTGTGTGTGTGTGTGTGTGTGTGTGCACACGTATGTGCATATGTACTCAGGACTAGGTGTTTTGCAGAAAATTTCAATTTAGTTCAGAACTAAGCAGCCCTTAGTACATCAATATCCAGAGAAGATAAGCCTGAACAGTCCTCTCCAGGAATGAACAGCAATAAACTAGGCCTCCTGATTGTAAACACAACAGTTTACCAAGCTCTCTATTAGCAGAAGGGATCCAGGTGGGTTGTGCATTTGGTTGAGCCTTCTGGAGAGGCAAGGGATCCAGACGGGTTGTGGGTTTGGTTGAACCTCCTGGAGAGGCAAGGGTCTGCAGTGCGGCCCGTACTTTAGGCCCACTGTGTTTAAAAACACAGAAGAGGCAATGGTGAGTTCTGCCCCAGGCAAGCTCCTGCCACTTGGCCCATCAAAAAAAAAAAAAAAAAGCATGCCCACAGCTGAACCCGACAGGGCCACAGAGATGAGGAAGACCCAAGTTTCTGTGCTGCTTCTGCCACTCAGCTACCATGTGACCTTGACCAAGTCACCTTGTCTCATCAGCATCTGTTTCCTCATCTGTAAAATGCAACTAAGGCTCTTATCGATGTGCAAACCAGGAAGAAAATCCCAAAACACTTCTGAGTAATCAAAAGAAATTGCTCCAACTGTCAGTCTACCTTATATTCTTTACTCAGGGAAAAGCCCTTTAGAGCTCCTCCTAGAGCCTGTGTTTTCTGAAGTTTACATATAATGAAAATATGTTTGGTTTTCTGACTTCCTGGCCTACCACAGATGACAAACAATTGATTAGCAGGGGTTGGTCTGCTAGAGATAGACATACTGATGACTGACAAAAACATAGAAGGCAACCAAGAGAGCCAGGAAGGAGAAAGAAAAATTGTAGGGCAGAAACAAGATCTTTAAAAGCAACACAAGCCATTTAGTACTATGGTAAACACTTTTACATGTGTCAATAGCTCCAAAGGCCCTCATGCCTAGAGCCTAGTATGATAATTGTTACTTACAAGCAGGGCTTTATAGGCTATTATTTTAGAAAAATTTCCTTCCAAATATTTTAAATAAATAAAGTTTTGATGCTTAAAAAGAACACTCTTGGGACACCTGGGTGGCTCAGGGTTAAGCATCTGCCTTCAGCCCAGGGCATGATCCTGGAGTCCTGGGATCAAGTCCCACATCAGGCTCCCTGCATGGAGCCTGCTTCTCCTTCTACCTATGTCTCTGCCTCTCTCTCTCTCTCTCTCTCACTCTCTCTCTCTATGTTTGTCTCTCATGAATAAATAAATAAAATCTTTTTTTAAAAAAAAAGGAACACTCTTTGGTATTCTGAACATTCAGACATTAGTAAAGATGTACATTAATCCAGGAGTGCTCTGGAGGGCACAGTCATTCCTGTTGTCTGCACATCAATGTTTGGCCCCAGGATCAAATCAAATGATATGGAGAGGGTACCAAAAAGGTATGAAACCCTATCCAAATTACCAGTTGGGATAGTAAGGATTAATCCCTTGGTCTCAGTTGTTCTTGAAGACTATTTAGGAATGAGTCTAACAAACATGTTTGTGGATGAGTTAGCATGGAATGTAAATTTGTTTTGTCTTTACTCATGCTTACAGTGTGAACTTTTCCCAGTATGTGTGGCATACCCACTATGGGAGGAAGGAGAGGAGGAACCAGGAAATAAA
This sequence comes from Nyctereutes procyonoides, assembly GCF_905146905.1. Lineage (NCBI taxonomy): Eukaryota > Metazoa > Chordata > Mammalia > Carnivora > Canidae > Nyctereutes > Nyctereutes procyonoides. The sequence goes on along the minus strand of NW_026575133.1, from coordinate 14,631,457 downwards.
ATTTCTGACCAGAGAAAACATCCTTTCCAATGAGCCAAGCTGTTATCTTAGGTCCACGTGAACACTGTGAGCTGGTAAAGAAATTTAACCAATTGAGCTTCTGCTGCTGGTCAGGCCCTGTGCTAGGTATGTGGGAGGAAGGGGCACCCAAGAAGGATGGGACTGCCCTCAAGAAGCTTACAGACTGGTGCTTTTCAAGAGCTAGGTCAAAATGAGGTCCCGGGTAATCAGCACTCCTCCTGATGCTTTTTCTTTAAATATATTTCAGTGCATAAATAACAGTTGTTTATATAGAAGAACAAAAAAATAAATACAGATGAAGGGTGCCTGGCTGGCTCAGTCAGTAGAGCATGTGACCCTTGACCCCAGGACCATGACTTGAACCCCCACACTGGGTGTGGAGCCTACTTAAAAAAATTGTATATATATAAAAACAACCCAAGAAAATACAGATGAGAAGATAGAAAAATCAAAAGCATCTTCAATTCGATCACATAGAAATAACCAATATTGGGCAGCCCGGGTGGCTCAGCAGTTTAGCATCACCTTCAGTCCAGGGCATGATCCCGGAGATCTGGGATCAAGTCCCATGTCAGGCTCCCTGCATGGAGGCTGCTTCTCCCTCTGCCTGTGTCTCTGCCTCTCTCTTTCCCTTTCTCTCTCTATCTCTCTCTGTGTGTGTCTCTATGAATAAATAAATAAAATCTTTAAAAAAGAAATAACCAATATTAACATTTGTATTGACAACCAATATTAGCAAGTTGTGGAATTGTTCATGTAAATGAATACATTAATTACACAGCACACGGGTCTTTTTTGCTCAAAAAAATAAAATAAAATATGGATCCTTAACACATTCAGAGTAAATGAGGAAGAAAAACCTCAGAGACACATCATCTACACTGGGAACATACATTCCTCATCTACTCCAAATAGAAATTCCTGAAATATTAACAATATGAATATAAATAAATGAAGCCTTAAAAAGACGATAAGAAAACAGAGGAGACTAATTATGTAACATCAGGGCAGGACAACTTCTTGAGCAAGACAGGAAACCCAGAAACCAGCAAGAAAAAAATACACATTTGAATACTGAAACATTTAAAACTCCTACATGATGAAAAACAGCATTACAGTTTAAAATCAAGTAGTAGACCTGGGTAAAATATTCAAGACATTTAACAGGGCTTCAAAACACAGTGTCTTCTCTTTCTGCCAACAGATGCTTAATGTACAAGGAGTGCCTACAAGTACGAACAGCTCCAATGTCCAAATAGAAAAATAGACAAGGAACATAAACAAAGAATTCACAGAAGAAAGGCAGATGGCCAATAAACATAAAAAGATGTTCAACTTTACTGTTGTCAGGGAAATGTAAAAACTAAAAAATTAATGGAAGATGGCACTGACGAGGTTATGTGGAAGCATGTGCTAACCTATGTTCCAAGTCCAAGGCTAAATGGCATAACTTTGGGAGGAAGGTGATTTGTTAGAATCTTGTATGCGCTTTCCATGTGTGTACTTTTTGACCAGCAAGTCCACTTTCAGGACACTCTTCTACAGATAACATAGATTCATAAACATGCATGTCTATTACGACACATTTTGTAATAGAAAAACATCTGAACTGGGGTGCCTGGATGGTGCAGTCGGGTAAGCAACCTACTCTTGGTTTTCAGCTCAGGTTATGATCTCAGGGTTGTGATCTGGAGCCTTGCGTTGGGCTCTGTGCTCAGGGTAGAGTCTGCATAAGAGTCTCTCTCTCTCTCTGCCCTCCCATCCCCATACTCTCTCTAAAATAAATATTTTAAAAAAGATGTGAACTGACCTAATATCCATCAGTAGATTGTGTTAATCACCACATATCCATAAAAGGAACACTATGCATTTGGTATAAGGAGTCATATTTTATATGTGTACACTTGAAATGCTGTATATGGTAGATTGTTGAATAGAAATAAATCAAGTTACAGACCAGTATGTATAGTAATATTTGGTTTGTAAAAATATGCATGCATATACATACATAGCTGTGTCAATATAAACCTAGGGAAAAGTCTAGATGTATTTGAAACAAATATTAATAATGCATGTCTGAGAAGAGGGATTTGACTGGTGAAGAGGAGAACTTTTACTCTCCTCTTTTACACATTTCTATTTTTTGGTAAGATTTTATTTATTGATTTGGGAGAGTGAGGGGAGGAAGGGGCAGCAGGAGAGAGAGAACCTCAAGCAGACTCCCCTCTGAGCACAGAGCTTGATGCAGAGTTCAATCCACGACGCTCAGATCCTGACCTGAGCTGAAACCAAGAGTCAGATGCTCAACCCACTGAGCCACCCGGTGTCCCTACATATTTTTAAATAGGTGCAATTATTATCCTTGCTTTATGTGTATCTTTACTTCAGCACAGAGAAGTTGTCACTTGCCAAGTTCACATGACAGAGCTGCTACCAGGTGGCAGAACTGGGACTCCAGATGAGTTGGACATGGCCCCAAAGCCCATGTTCTTTCCAGATTAGCAAGACCAGCTTGCAAGGCTCTCCCGGGGGTCCTTAGGTCCTGAGCAGGTGGGATTAAGTCTGTGACTACACCTGAAGCCTTCTCAGGCTGAAGCTGCAGGGAGGTCCTGGGGAGGTACTCTGCTTTTGACCTTTGCCCCTCTTTCTGGAGCCTCAGAATTCCATGAAATGTTCTGAGGGGTGGCCACTGAGGCACCAGGACAATCTTTCTGAGATGATTTTCTCTTTGAGTGAAGGTTACACAGTCTCTACCAGGTTCTACTGCCTGTCAACATGGACACAGAGGGTGGACCAGACCATCAGTTGGTGGTGCCTTAGAACAAGGGTGGCACAATTTCAGCAACCTGGGACACTTCTCTTTCCCCTGTGAACTCCTCTGAAGGCCACAGCCATAAGAAAAGAGAAATTCCAGATCTAAAGGAAGGAGCCTCCTACTGAGAGAACAATCCCTGTGCCTTTGCTGTGCTCAGGAGGCTGTAGAGGCCAAGATCCCGTCTGAGCCACCATCGGCAGACAGTGTAAGGGAGCCCTTAGCACAGGCAGCTCTTTTATCGACACTGTTCACCTCCTTGTTTGTCATGTCAGTGCTGCTTTTGGTTGGCTTTCTGGCCTCTTGCCTGAACCAATATGACAGAGCAAGCCTATCCTGGTTGAGTTTCCTGACTTGGCTTCTCCCTTGCTGATCTCGTGGTGCTCACCTGATCCTGCCTTCCTTATACGCCCTTCCAGAAATTCACAACAGAGAACTTCTGGGCAGCTGTGCCCCGGCCAAGGTGACCTATTGACAAGCTGACACATTAAAACTATCAGGAGTCCGGCACCTGAGTTGCTCAGATAGTTGAGTCGTGATCCCAGAGTCCTGGGATTGAGTCCTAAACCAGGCTCCTGGCTCAGCAGGGAAGCCTGCTTCTCCCTCTCTGCCTCTCCCTCAGCTCGTGCACTCACTCTCAAATAAATAAATAAAAATCTTAAAAAAAAAAAGTCAGGGGTCACTGACTCATCATCCTTACAGACGTGCACATGAAGGCTGGTGGATTTCCAGTGACCTGAGTCTAGACTCTAAGCATCTTGAGGACAGGGACCGTGCAGCTTTGTCTGCCAATTGTATACTCAGGGCCTAGCTCCCATTAGAACTTGTTGACCAAATGGATACTGGATGAATCTATTTAAACTCCCTTCTCCCCTGCCACAAAGGACAGCTGAAGTCATTCTAATGAAGGAAATAATTCACTTGAGCAGGTCAGAGAGTAAATAGTTTAGGCGTTGTGGGCACGAAACAAAATTGAGCCTATTCTATAGGTACTCAAAAAGCAAGAGAAAACAAATTCCTATGAGATTTTTGTTAATTCAAAACAAAAAATTATAACAGAGTATGTATTTTTTTTAATAATACAGGTCTCCTAATGAGAAGAATAAAATTTTTTTGAGGAATAACATTTCACTTACCTGGGCTTCAAAGTCAGTGTCTTCTGGGGTACCTGGCTGGCTCAATCAGTAGAACATGCAGCTTGATCTTGCAGTCGTGAGTTCAAGCCCCACACTGGGTGTAGATTGCTGAAATAAACTTTAAAAATTTTTTTTCCAAAGTCAGTGTCTTATCTATCAAAATCTATTGCAAATATTCATCTGTTAATGCTGATATGTAATGAGATATTATGTATATACTTCTTTGAGAATAAAAGTTGGATTTCATATAATTTTCACATAATTTTTTTTTCCTTAAAGCTCAATCATGGGGCAGTACAAAAACAGGGAGTGGGTAGGGTTTGGCTTCAGGCTGTAGCTGATGAACTCCTGCACTTGAAGATGATAGAAAGTAGGATATTCTCATTCAGCCCCCTAAATCCTACATATTCAAAATTTTGAGGTTTCCGAGACATTTTCACTCCTTTTCTTCCTGCCCTTTCCTTCTTGAAGGAGGCCACGTGGACTGAGCCCGACAGCTCCCGAGAAGGGGGTCAGGAGCTTCGTTATTGCCCAAACACCCAGAACCCAGAATCACAGAGTGGAGTTGGAGTGGCGGTAGGCCCTTTCTTTTCCAAGGCTGTGGCGTTAGCTCTTTGCCAACCACAAGCAAACCACTGGAAAGGGCATGCCTGTGTTTCTTCTGCAGCCCAGACCACAGAGGGGAGGGAGGGCTCAGAGCGCCTGCGTTAATGGGAAACAGTTGTGCTTGTCCAGCCCTATGCACAGAGGGAACAAATTTAAATACCTAAAATCTCATTGCATCCTGAAAAACATATCATTTGGAAGAGACAACTGACCACGGCACAGAATTCAATGCTGGCAAAATGACATCAATTATGCAATAAGGCAAGGGCCTTTTTGTAAATACACAGAGTACTGAGGAGATCAGGGACTTGTGAAAGTATTGATCATTCATTGACTCATTAGTTTACACAACAAATCATTTTCAGGAGCCAGTTTATGTCCCAGGCACCATATTAGGCCCTGGGCATGTCATAGAAAGTAAGGCAGACCGTTTCTGCTCTCATGGAGTTTACATTACTGTTCAATGGCATTTGCTAAAGTTCAATATTCTATGGCGTATTACTAACCGGTTGGGGAAAGAAGAAATTAAATGAAGTCAATCCTGTTACTTTATTGCAAGACTTTAGAACCTTCAGCTTGTTGATTTCCACTGAGAATCTCCAAGAGAGGGATATATAGAAAGGAGCCTTCAAAAACTTATTTAATTATGGCATCCTTTTTGAGAGTTGCATCTTGTGGTATCAGAGTCACACAGAATACAATTTGGGGAACAAGGCTCTCAGGACCACTGGGTACAGCTGTGTAGGTTGTGCACTAAATAGCTTTAGCAGGACCACTAAACAGGCTATTGATCCAAGGTGCCCTGGAGTTTTCTGGCTGAGGGGCCTGATCTCTGTAACTATAGGGCAAAACATGGGGAGCACGGGGTTCACAGGGCTATCACTCAGCTACGTGCTGCTTGGCTCCCCCACTCAGAACAGACCAGGAGGCTAGTGCTTGGCACCTAGGAAAACTGACCTAGTTGTGGAGATAGCCTTAAGGAAGGTGGCCAAGAGGTCAAAGCACAACATTCATGTGAGTCTCCAGGCCAAAAGAAACCAGCAGAATGAATTAAAAAAAAAGAAAAATTTAAGGACCACACCATGGTACAACACAGTTACATGTAAAACTCTGAAGGTATAAAAAGACCCTAGAAGTTTCTAGAAGGATAAAACAAAAAACAGATCACACACAAAGGAACACTTCTAACAATGACATGGAGTCCTCAAAAGCAGCTTTGGAAACTAGAAGACAAGGCAGTCATACTTGCAATATTCCAGATGAAAATGATTTTCAAGCCAGAAATCTCGACTTGGCCTGACTCCCTATCAATTTTAGAATATAACTATTTCAAGAATTGTAAAGCCTCAAAAATATTACGTCTCATGCTTTCCAGGATTTATTGAACATCTGGTCTACTAAAAACAAAAGCTAATAAACAAAGAGAAAGGTATGGGTTCCAGGAAATAGGAGATGAAAGACAGGGGAGATTGAAAGGGCATCTGGGATGGTGGTAGGAACAGTCTAAGGACAACAGTTGCGAGGTAAGTCCAGAGGGCAGCTGGTCCCTCCTGGAACTGGATGAAATGACAGCAGTAGGAAAAGAAGCTTAGAGGGAAGCTCCAGCAAAAAAGCAAAAAAAAAAGAAAAAGGAATCAAGAGATTGTCTGATCCTGTGGAAAATCTTCGTTATAAAATGAAAAGACTCCCATAAAAAATAATAATAAAATAAAATAAAATAAAAAGACTTATCATGAGTTTGGAGGAAACTAACAACAACAGAAAGAGGTAATTATTAACTAAAAACTATATATATAAGAAAGGCAACATGATCACAGTTTGTTACTTGGCTCAGGAGTGATTCATATCTAACTACAACAAAAATGCAAATACCAGTTTGGAATGAGAGGAAGGGAGATTCAGAGAGAGCAGTGTGAGCAAGCTAAAATTTTCCCACCATACAAAGAAGTCAATAATAGTGTTTAAAATTCACTCATCAAGGGGTTCCTGGATGGCTCAGTCAGTTAGGCATCTGGCTTTGGCTTGGGTCATAGTGTCAAGGTCCTGGGATCAAGCCCCAGTCAGGCTCCCTGCCTATCCTTCTCCCTTTCCCTCTGCCCCTCCCTGGCGCTCCTATTCCTCTCTCTCTCTCCATACATAAATAAATAAATAAATAAATAAATAAACAAACAAACAAATAAATAAATAAATAAATAAAGGCTTTGGGAAAAAAATGAAAAAAGAAAATTCACTCATCCAGAATGAATGTACTGTATGCACAGTATTTAGAAACATGGAGGTAAATATCTAACAGAATAGCTGAAACACTGGGGAGTGGTTGGGAACTGGTTGGAGGTTGTGGGGAAATAATCAGGTAATGCAAGGAAGTGCCATTTTCTTTTTAACCTTTTAGCACTATTTGACTTTTTATGTTGCATACATCCAGTTACTTTGGTTTTTAAAATAGAGATCTGATTTTTTTTAAGATTTTATTTATTTATTCATGAGAGACACAGAGACATAGGCAGAGGGAGAAGCAGGCTCCTTGAGGGGAGCCCAATGTGGGACTCGATTCTGGATCCCGGGATCATGCCCTGAGCCGACGGCAGACACTTAACCGCTGAACCACCCAGGTGTCCCTAAAATAGGGATTTTAAACCAGGCTGTTAACCAGGTTGTTATTGGCTAAGTGGCTTATGCCATTTATCAATTTCAAAGCTTGCCCAATTAAAGTTCATGGATTAATAAAAGCACAAATTACTGCATGTGCCGGGCCTTTGGGACTCAGGGAAGAGTACAAACTGCAAATGTCAAATCTGAGAATGAGGAATTTCCTGCCATACTACTCTAGGCATGGACCAGAAGCATGGGGAATAACCTGGCAGCTTGTTAAAAATGAACAATTTCAGGTGGCACCTACACCCATAGCATTTTGGAAGATCCCTAAGGTGATCATATGCACATTAACAAGTTTGTACTGGGATGATGGAAGGTGGCAGGGGAAATGGGGTGGAGGGTCCCATTACAGATGATATTATACACAGGCCCATTATAAAGTCAGTGGTGATAGATCCAGAAGGCAATTTGGGGGACATTTTAAGCATCTCTGGGGCTTTAGAGACCCCCAAGCCCCATTACAATAACCCCACACTATAATAAAATGTATATATCTACATATGAGAGGAATTGAATTATGGGAGACTAGTTAACATGTCACATTCTTCAGGTATTTAAAAATTAAACATTTATCTATTAAAACCAACAAAAAGTACAGTGTCCAGGGGTGTCCAGTTTAGGCACAAGCCAGGGCAGAGAGCCCCGGGCCAACCCATCAGACACATGAGGCTATTGGTCATTATCCTTGGTTGCAGGTGATATAACCCCAATTCACTCCAGCTAAAGCAAAGAAAACTATTGCCTTTCATAACTTAGAAGTGTTCTTCAGTGTTGCAAGCATGCCACATCAGGGAATTTGGTCCAAATGTTTGTATATCTGGACTCTGACTCTGTTTCTCAGTTCTGCTTACCTTCTTTTTCAGGCAGCTTCTTGCCACATAATGATGAAAGGACAGCTGTCTAACCTTATAAATAGTCATTCTCTAACAGCTCTTAAAATAATTTAGGACCCCAAAGAACTTTTGTGTGCACTCTAGCTGTCAATATTTAACTATAGTAGAAAAATAAACTGGAAAAAAAACATGCATAATTAATTTATTTAAAAAAATAAGAAACTCATTACATGTAAATATAAAGAACATGTTTCTAGTTTCTATGAGAAAATTATATTTTCCAGAACAAACAGGATTTACTAAGAAGAGAGTAAACAATGGTTTTTACATTTTTGCAGATCTCTTTAATCTTGAAATTAAGAGAAGATAGCTGAATTTACCTATCTACTTCTGAATTCAATTTGTTGCAATATGTTGTTTTGGTTGAGGTATGTGAAGAAATCTGGCCTCACAAAGATAAGTAGGTAGAGAAGGGGAGAATCTTTTAATAACTTTTTCAGATAGTTGTGTGATGCTTTTTTGATATTACACCAAAATTCAAAAATGGTAGTGTTGGGAGCCAAGCGCAGGCCACCCCAAGATGGGCCACTTTTGCATGAAGATTATTTTGAGTTAAAAAGTAATCAGGGGCACCTGCGTGGCTCAGTCATTTGGGCATCTGCCTTCAGCTCAGGTCATGATCTCAGCTGAGGTCCTGGGATCGAGTCCCATATCAGGCTCCCTGCTCATGATCTCTCTCTCTCTCTCTCTCTCTCTCTCTCTCTCTCTCTCAAATAAATAACTAAAATCTCTAAAAAATTTTTTTAATTTTTATTTATATTTATTATTTTTTAAAGATTTTATTTATTTATTCAGGAGAGACACCGAGAGAGAGAAAGAGAAGCAGAGACACAGGCAGAGGGAGAAGCAGGCTCCATGCAGGGAGCCCGACGTAGGACTCGATCCTGGGTCTCCAGGATCATGCCCTGGGCCCAAGGCATCCAGGATCATGCCCTGGGCCCAAGGCAGGTGCTAAACCACTGAGCCACCCAGGCTGCCCTTTTTTAATTTTTAAAATAGAAAGTTATCAAAACCCAGCAGATTCAGGAAAAATTCTTTACCTCCCCCAACAACTGCCTAAAAAGAATTTAGGTAGAGAACTCTATCCAGGAAAAGTGTCATCACAATAGATCACTGCTTTATGATAGAAAGCAAGTATGGTGGACAGGAGGAATCTGGCAAGGCCTGTTTCGTCAAAGGCCTCTCTTTTTTCCATTGTTTCTGAGTGGTCTAGCAAATATGTGTCTACCAAACATTTACTCTTTTCATTCTTCCTGAGGCTTGTATTCATTCCCTTTGAACACCCAGACCCCACCTCCTTCTTTTTAAGTTCAGAATGAGATATATTCTTCATTTGCCTGGCTTCTGAATTTCCATGTTTGTGGAGATTCCTTGTACCTATGCTATTAAATTTCATTTTCTCCTGCTAATCTAGCTCATGTCAATTTGATTCTAGGTCTAGCTAGAAGGACCTTGAAGGGAACAGGAATTTTTGCTCCTCAACAGTAGTTTATTAAAGGGTCATTGCAATGTGGAGTATGAAACCATATCAATAAACTTTTCCTACTCTGTTATACTAAAATCCATTGATCTGGGGTGCCTGGCTGGCCTAGTCAGTCAGTAGAGCACTGGATGCTTGATCTTGGGGTTGTGAGTTTGAGTCCCATATTGGATGCAGAGATTACTTAAAAAATTAAAAATCATGGGATCCCTGGGTGGCGCAGCGGTTTGGCGCCTGCCTTTGGCCCAGGGCGCGATCCTGGAGACCCGGGATCGAATCCCACGTCAGGCTCCCAGTGTATGGAGCCTGCTTCTCCCTCTGCCTGTGTCTCTGCCTCTCTCTCTCTCTCTCACTGTGTGCCTATCATAAATAAATAACAAAAAAACAAAAAAAAAAATTAAAAATCAAAAAAAATTAATAAAAGAAAATCCATTAATCTGTCCTTCACCATGAATAAGTCTTCTACTTGTGATGATTTTTTTCAAAATATTTTATTTTTATTGTAAAGAGAAAGAGAGAGAGCACAAGTGGAGGGAGGGGTAGCCTCCTGAGCATGGAGCTGACATGGGGCTTGATCTTATGACCCTGAGATCATGACCTGAGCTGAAATTAAGGGTCAGAAGCTTAGCCAGAGTCAGAAGCTTAACTGATTGAGCCACCCAGGCTCACCCTCCATGGCCCATGAATAATTTAAAAACATCATGGGCCAGGCATTTGAAAAGTATTGGTTCATTGAGGGTTGCAGAATCTTTCAGTGTTGACCCTTCTCCTTACATAATATCCTATTGTTTAGCATCCCTACCAACCTTACCAGAAAAGCATTCAAGCTTTAGAAAGCTATGAAGTCCATGGCAAAGATATATGACTTTTCAAAATTCCAATTTTTGCTTCAAAGCTCAAATTTTACTGTTGACAACAGAACTATCATTTGTTTTCCTTGAAATGGCAAGCTCGTTTCATTCATCTTTGAGGAAATGTCTGCCAAATACCAAGTCTGAGAAACTACAGTTTGCCAGTCAGTCATTCTTTTCAGTCAAAATGGTATTCTATGAAAAAAGCAGCTGACGCTGCTCATGGCTCAAACAATCACATGAGTGTGTTTCATGAGACAGTCATGGTATTTTGTTACGCAGAAGTACTTTCTGTACCTGTAGGACCTTCCAGAAACAAATACCAAAGAGAGATTAGATGGGCATGATGGGAAAATCACCTGTGAAGGAAAAAGAGTGAGAGCTAGAGAAGAAAGGAGACTCTTGAGACCACCATGCTAGTCTAATGGGGGAGAGGAGAGAGGGGTGGAAACGTCTCAGCCTGCAGTGAGGCCAGTCAAGAGTCCTCAGGCCAAAGTCACCCACCCAGGGTTAGAGGCCCATGTCTCTCAAGAATGGACTTGAGTTAGTGCTAGAGCATCAGCTGGGAGCAGACCGAGAGAAGCATGGCTTTGGCAAAAACAAGGTGGCGGAACTAGTGGACGGCAGACATTCCCCTGGCAGGAGATTTGAGGGGGGCCTTCTCACGGCTTCCCCAAGTTTATGGGCACTTCTCATTTCATCACATCACAACCCAATAAAGATGTATAGGCAAAGGTTAAGGCTTCATAAAATTAATCATTTTTACTGCTTCATCCCAAGATTTTTTTAAAGACTTTATTTATTCCTGAGAGACAGAGAGAGGCAGAGACACAGGCAGAGGGAGAAGCAGGCTCCATGCAGGGAGCCCCACATGGGACTAGATCCCCGGTCTCCAGGATCACGCCCTGGGCTGCAGGCAGCGCTAAGCCGCTGCACCACCAGGGCTGCCCTATTTCTTAAGTGCAAGATTTCTTAAGTGCAACTGGCTTTGTGTTCCCTGCAAATGTGTGGCAATGAAGAGCACAGTGACTACAAGTCCGCTTTGGTGCCACTGCCTGGATTCAGGCCAATGTGCCAGTAATTTTACCCAGCATTGCTTCTGCACTATCAGTGAAAATGTCAACTCAGAGAAAAAGGCACACGAAATCTCGATGTTACTGTAAAAATAGCTTTGACCTTATTAATCCCCTGAAATGATCTCAGGGACCCCCTCAGACCCCACTGGGAGAACCAGAGACTTAAAGATTGCAACCCCAGAATTGGAGGATGCTGGTTTTTCATTTTTGTTTTCCACTTTTTTCTGGATAGTTCGGGCAAAAATCACAGGAAATCAAAAGATATTGATTTTCATTTGGGTCACATTCCTTCCTCTCCGGAATCAGTCACTGTGAAGAGGAGGGTGAGGTGTTCTGATTGGTCAGGCCTTGATCATGTGAACAGCTCTCCCAGCTGGATGGGATGTTTCTACCTGCCCAAATCATGGCAAATGGGTTCCCACCAGAAAGAGCAGTTCTCCCACAGGAAGAGGAGGGAATGGTCGCTACACAGGCAACACAACCAATCGTACAGTTCAATAGGGTAAGAATAGGTGTCTGGGCTAGGGGACAGTCCTGTTCCTGAGGGAGCCTGGGGCCAGTGTCAGGCAGGAGAATGGGTCACAGCTTAGGAGAAGGTGCTCAAGCAGCAGCCCAGCCTCTGCGGGCACCGGGGCCTGCAGCCAATTTGGCATCTGGAAATTCAGCCCAGCAGGCAGGACCAAATGAGCAGGGCTTGGGTTTGGTCAAATGGTGTGTATGTTCAGGGGCAGGTGTGTTTTAGCAAATCCCATCAACAATACTGGAGCGGTGACTGCTGACATTTCCTATCTTGGTCAGGCCTGACTCAGGAATCGGAACCCAGTAGGCCCTCAGGGGTGGGGAGCTGGGCAAGGCAGAGGGGATTCACGTGTCAGAAGCTGGAGATGAAAATGACTGTCTCTACTGCCCATCTATCGACAGAGATTGCAGTTTTAAAATGGCATTGGTTCAGATGCAACTCTACCTGTCTAGCCTTCTCCACATTTACCTCTGAACACCTGCATCTTCTGTTTATCCTCAGTGTGACTCACTCAACTAATTAGCACTGAACAAATACTATCTAGCAGGATTACAGAACAGCAGTTCAGCTATTTACCTTCAATGACTAGCTCTTCTCTCTTGAAATATTCTCTTTCTTGGATCTCCTTAATGGCACTCTCCCAGGTTTCCTCCGAGAGATTGTCTGGCTATTTTTCTTAGACTCCTTTGCACATCCTTAAATGATGCCACTCTTTGGGGGTGCTGTCATAAAACCCCCTTTCTTCTCAGGAGGCAATCTGATCTGTCCCCAAGTTCTCAGTTACTACCATATCTCTTTCTTTTTTCTTTTAAGATTTTATTTATTTATTTGAGAGAGAGTACAAGCAGGGGGCCTCGACCTCAGGACCCTGAGATCATGACCTGACTCAAAGTCAGATGCTTACCCCACTGAGTCACACAGGTGCCTCACCGTGTTTCTTTCTTAAAACTGCTACAGAACCTTCTCCTCCTTCCTGCAGCGTGCACAAACATTCATTGGGTGCTAAGTCCTCATCTATGCTTTCCCCAAGAACCTGAGATAATTGGAGTAATTGGTACACTACTGGCACCAAGGCCATCATAACTCCACACACGCATCAGAACACTGAAATCAGGGCCTGTGGTCACCCAGATGTCAGACTGTCCTATCTATCTTTCAGACTGTCATTTAAGTGAAAATATTTATGAAGACATTAGGAGAGGATCCGACTGCAGCTCCCACACCCTGTGAATATGTGGTTGCTCCATAAAGTTCAACTGAGTGTGTCCCTACAATGTGCCAGGCGCCTTTAGTAGGTGTCATGAAGCTGACCAGGGTGAGAGTCAGTGTCCCTCCTTGGGATGGGTGGGGGTGGGGCTGGAGGACAAGCAGACACATGACTGCAGGCAATAAATCTAAGAGCCCCACACTGGGGCTAGTCCTAGCAGGTTACTGAATGGTAAAGAATCCAAAGTATCATATGCATACATTTAAACACATGCAATTTTTCACAATGTAACATCCCTGAAGGCAGGCTGCATCTAACAAATGACTGGGTAAGAACACTTGGTTAGAATTTAATTGGCAGGTGTTTTTTCCTTCCTGGTTGAACAAAAAATAAAGCTGAAATTTACAATTGATGCTGTTTTAGATTAAAGGAAAAAACGTTATTTGGGTCATTCAAAGAACAATGAGATCAAACATGTAATCGGTTACAACGTGTCCTTAAATCCCTGCTTCCATTTCTTTTGGCTTCTACCTCTCTAACACCTTCGAGCTGGCTGGATGCCTCTCTGCCTCCCCATCCTGGAATCTGTACTGTCCACAAGGACAAGTCAGAGCCTCCCTGACATCCTCCCCAGAAAGAGAACATTCCTTTCTTCCTCTCCTTCCTGTTCTTCCCCTCCCTCTCTCTCTCTCCCTCTTCTCTGTGGGAGTCTGTCTCAGCCATCTGCAAAGGGTACCTTCCCAGCCCTGCAGACTGACCTGTCCTACCTAATAAGAAAGGAAGGGGCAAATGCTTGGTAGTTAGGCCGTTCTTTAGCAAGGCAAGGGAAAGAGACTTTGAATAATCCCAAAGGAACAACTCTTGGGCCAGGAGTGAGAGTACAGGCAGATAGATCACAGTGTGGGTGGAGACAGCTGGATGCACAGAGCTCCAAGGGGCAGGATAGGAGTGCTAACTATGATTGCACATACTGGGAAGGCTCAGATTTTTTTTTTTTTTTAAGGCTCAGATTTTAAACCTCCACCTGTGACTATCGCTTTCCAGAAGCTTCACATACGTGTACATCTACAGGCACCCATGCACGCAGGTGCGAACACACATGCACACGTGCACCTGAGCTCAAACAATAAGCCCAGGCCCTTCTGTCCTATCTCATAGTGCCAGGAGGAGGAAGGCAGGGCCAGGGCAATGGCCTGTTTTCCAGGGAGGGAGGTCAGGCTGGCTGGCCTGAGGCCGAGGCACTACAGAGCTGGAGAAGCCGCTCCTCCCCACCCTCCCAAATACAAACAAATCACAACAGGCTGGTCAATGTGCTAAAAGAGTGGCTGCCACTGCCTATCAGCTCTGGGGAGATGTGGATTGTAAAGGTGGTCTCTAGAGAGGAGATCATGCTTCCCTAGGGTCTGGGGGGGGGGGGGGAACAGGGAGAAACTAGAGGGTTAATCTGCCGAGTGGGGAAGGAATGAAGGAACCTCACTTTGGCTGCCTGGTTGAGCCCTGGTGATGGGAGCCTCAGCTTCCAAGTTGTCCAGCAGCCAACCGGAGTCTCAGGGTTCTTGTGGCTGAGGAAGATGTTGGGAGAATTTAGGGGGTCCCTGTTGGGAGGGTGAAATGCATCCTGGCTGACTAGATCCTCCCTGCGTGAGCTGAATGCTGCTCCTGTGCCGGGGTCAGACACAAAGCTGGTACTGGACCTGCTGGGAGTCCGTGGCCCCTTACGGAGCTGGGCAGCAGGAGCACGGATAAGAAAGGGAGAGGCCGCTCTGGAGGCACTCACAATGGAGCTGAGGAGATCTAGCGTCAATGCAGGTGGAGTCGAAGTTCAATCTGATCTGCAAATCCCACCCCAGGGCAGAACCAGCTGGCTGCACCCGACTATTGCCCAAGGTCTGCTCAGAGCCTGTGGGAAAAGTCAGGAAGGCTTTATTTAGGCAGTGGACTCATAGGACCTCTGGTAGGTGGGAAGGAGGAGCCCCGAGACTCAGACTCGTAAGAGGCTATTTCACCCCCAGGGCTTGGGGAGCTGGGCCCACACCGAGCTTCCCGGCTTTCTTCTCAGCCCCTGTTCTCCAGGGATTCTTGGCTGCAGGGTGTGTGTGGCTGGAAACAGGTCAGGTTTAATTATTAAGCATCTAGCTAGCCTAATCAATCTAGATCAAGGTCTCTCTCTCTCTTCCCGGACTGTGAAATCCCCACTCACTGGGCTAAGCCCCTAGGGCTTTCTAGGTGCTAGGAGAGAAGGGTGTCAGGAGGCTCCCTGTAGCCCGTGGGTCCTCAGGAGGAGTTGACTAGGTGTGGGCACCAGGGAGGCAGGCGTTGTTTCCAAGATGCAGGGTGAACCAAGGCCATCCACCCAGTGTTGACACAACTGTCACAAACCATGCTTTGTTCCCAGCTCTGCCTGGGAAGGTCCCTGAGAACTGGGTGGGCCTGGCCAGGTGGGGATGCAGAGTGAGGATAGATCGGTTTGGAGAAGGGATACTCCTGGGGACACAGAGGGTTGCGGCTGGCATAGGAAGCCCAGCTCTGTGGCCACAGAAGATTCCAACTGGTAAAAGGCCAAGCTTTGGGCAGTACAAACAGGATTTGTGTCTCCAACTGTCAGAGCTATGTCCCAGGCCTAGGTGGGTAGGCACCCTGGAGGGAAGGATGGACAAAGCCATGGGTGGGGTGGGGGAGGCAGGCAGGAGCTCCTACAGCCAGCTGGTGACTGGGCAGAGACTGGAGGCTCAGTTCTCCGTTGCTGCAACCAGTCCCAGGGGTGGCCAAGGAGGCTGCTCAGTCTTCAAAGAATCATCAGTACCTAATCTGCGGTGGGCACAGAAGCAGCAGGACACACTCCCGGCCCTTGCAGATGCAAAGGCTAATGTAGAGACAAACCCATAAATTGATCACAAGGCAGCGTGACAAGGGCTATAAAAGAGAGAGGCTGTTGCCTACGTGTGTGGTGTGGGGAACTGAGTCCTGAGACACGGTGGGGGCGCAGGAACACCTGTGAGGAGGTCAAAGGGGGTCAAGAGAGACTTCAGAGAGAAGGTAACACTTCCCTGGCATGTTCCAGAAAGTTACCATTTGCCAGTAGAGAGAAAGGGGAGGGCACTCCAGCCAGTGGGAAGACCTTGTGCAGAACCAAGGAGCCAAGAAGGACCTGTTCAGGACAGTGAGGCAGGGAGTGGGGCCACCCCACAGCCGGGGTGCTGAAGGGTGTGTGCAGAGGATGCAGGCATTACGAGGTGCCTTGCAGGGCCCGTGAGGAGCAGGACGTAGACACCAGGATGGCAAATGCAGCCCCAGCTGGGGGTGGTGGTGGTGCTGGGAATGAACCCCCTCTCCAGATGGGCCGGTGGCTTGTAGCACTGGGGTGGTGGGAAGTACTAGGACAGAAGGGCAGAGGCCCCTGTCCCTGGTGACCAATAGCAATTGGTTCCCCCCACCCCTCCATGGCTCCCTTTGGCTCCAACAACCTCAGGCAAGCACAAGGCACACGTCAAACGTGCAGAGGGGCAGATGGAAGTGGCAGGAGGCAGACACTTGCCCAAGCCTCAGTAAATTCACTGTGGCTCTGACACACGGAAGCAGGGTCCTGATTCCCGACTCTGGAACCTGCCCCTGAACTGGAAAGTTCTCTCCCTTGTTGCCTTGCAAACCAATAGGAAGTGCACCCCCCCTTACCCACCCTTCCCAGGGTTGGTCCTTCCCAGACACGTTTGAGACGGCCCCAGGCTCAGCCTGAGGGGGTCAGTGATTCCCAGTCAAGCTGGGTTTCCTCCTGGTTGTGCCACTCATGGAAGAACCCAGAAGAGTAAAGTCTACCAGTTCTCTCCCAGGACCCAGACCAACAGGATTACCACCCAGCGCTCTATCATCAGGTGGGCATGCAGGCCAATCTGGTGGCAGAGAGGACAGCAGCCTCCTCCTTGTCTTGTGCACTTGGCTCCTGGAAGCTCAACTAAGTAACAGGAGGAGCTGGAAAAACAAAACAAAACAAAGCCCCACAAATTCAAGCCAGCACACTGGCCCAAGTGGGCTAGGCAGGCACGCACAAGGATCAGGTCTTTTGATGCTGGGAGAGGTCACCCTGACATCAGGAACCTCTTCACACAGGCCAAAAGTCATCTACTGCACTGTCTCCAGTGTTGGGCTGCCAGCTACCCAAGGACCTCCTCCAGGCCTCGCAGTGCCTCTGCCCACATCATGTACAGTCCTACAGGAGAATTCTAGAATATAGAGTCGAGAAGAATAATTTCCCCAGATAGACTGGAACGCATTTTCTCTTCTAACAAGTAAAGCCACGGAACAGACCCTGCTTCCTCCTTTTGCCTTGGCTCCCAGGAGGCTCCCAGTCCAATGTCCTACTTGTTCACCATCCCTCTATCAGCAGCCGTTCCTGCTCACATCCTTCAACTTTTCTCAGCCCCCAATTTTTCTCTTGGTCTAGGGGCACCTGGCTGACTCAGTTGGGAGAGCATCTGACTCTTGATCTCGTGAATTTGAGCCCCACTTTGGGTGCCGAGATTACTAAAAATATAAACAGACTTAAAAAAAAAACCTTTTTTTTCCTGTTGGTTTACTCTGGTCATACGTGGTCCGTGTTGTCTATTATCTCAACTTGTTGGAAAGATGTGGTAGTAAATAAACAATGAAGTTTCACTCAGGAAGGAGAGGTTGAAAGTGCAAAGTCTGGCCTGCATGCTGGGGCTGTGGGAAATCCCCTTTCGATCACACCTTGTACCCCAAATTACCCCAAAACAGAGAACAGGGTGCTTTCCTCTCCTCCCTGAAGCAGGAGAAACTGGAGCAGCCCCCATCCCTGGACCCTGAGGCCACTCTCACCCCCAGATCCTGCTCCTCCAGGTGAACTGCTGCCTGAGGACAGGAAGAAACTGCTGCTTCGGTGCCTGGGGCCTTCCTGCCAGGTTTTCTGCGCGATGGGTGGGGGCCTGCCTTTAGCTACTTTCTAGGGAGGGCAGGTGTTGAGGAGATCAGTTTCAGGACTTTAGCAATCCAGGTGTCAGTCATAAGACCGGAGTGGAGCTAAACTGGGCTCTGCAATCATCTCTACCCCGTGGTGTCTCGTGGCCCTGGTTGAGAGACTTTAGGGAGACATAGGAAGAGAAGGCCCCCATCCCGAGACAGCCAGTGGAGAAGGGTTAAAAGCATGGTTTAGAGTCACACGGACCTGGGTTTGAATCCCAACTCTGCCGTTTACTGGTCTCTGACCCCAGGCAAACCTCTGTGGTCCCTGAGCTTCATCTTGCCCATCTGTGAAATGGGAGACTAACAGTGCTGAGGCCAAGAGACAATGTCCCCATGGAGCACACACTGAGTGTGGCACGTAGACCTGCTCAATAGTCTCAGGGGCTAATATTGGTAGTGGGGGGGCTCACAGGATGGGAGGAAGAGTGTGCGAAATTCAGGGTTCCTCACTGGCAGTGACATGGCCCTGTGGGGTGCCCCTGTTCTGTGGGATTCCAGTCTCCAGAAGACCTGCTGAGTGTGCACAGGGGGCCAGGGCTATCTAGGTTTCAGGGAGCCTTCATAATAACCAGTGTTCTCAGCCATTAAGAAGGATAAAGAGACCATTGGAAAACTGACTTCTGCCTAAGCACAGTCAATATGAATCCAACTTAAAAAAATCCTGACACATGCCCCAAACCCAGTCTGATGACCACCCCTGCCACCACCAGCTGCCATCATCTCCATTTGCCATGGCCATGAGGGTCCTCCGTCCATTCTCTTTCACGCTAGAGCCTCTTCTGCCTTGAATGGTTTCCATTCACATCTGGCCCGCCCTTCCCCCAGCAAAATAAACGCCCCTTCTATTCCAGGAGCTGCTGGGGAAGTCCCTGGTAGACTTCGAGGGAAGTGTTTCTCACAACGTGAGCAGAGGATTTCACCGCACTGAATCACCCACAGGCTTGCTAAAATGCAAGTGTCTGCGTGCTCCCAAGAGCCGGCAAGAGAATCTCCACGGAGAGGCCAGGAATCTGTGTTTCTAACAAGTTCCCTCAGGTGATTTGGACACACACAAAACATTGGAGAGAGAGAGAGAGAGAGAAAGAAGAGGAAGGAAGACAAAGTGATTTGTCTTGAGTCTTCACTGAAAGTCAAATCCAACTAGGTTTAGGCCTAGAAAATTCATGAAGTAATCTAACTGAAAACAACCTATATCCCTGGGTGTCCCCAGCAGAACCACTCAGATCTGGATTCTAGACTAGATCTTATACTAATAAGCTGTGTTGCCTTGGACAAGTCACTTCTCCTCTCTGGGCCTTTGTTTTCTCACCTGCAAATGGAAGGTCCAGGACCAAGGGGTCTCTGGGTCCGTCCTGTTCAGACATGCTTAGAAATCAGGTTGAGACAGGTTCCTTTGTAGAATGTTGGAGGCAAGGCCAGAGGTCCCCTCACTGCCTTGGTGGTAGATCGACAGTTGCTATTGAGGTTGCCAGGGGGGCCAAGGTCAGTATCCAAGTGGTTTGGCCTAGCCAGGGACTATGGGAAGCAATATCAATGTCTAGGCCATGGCAGAGCTGAACCAGGGGAGTCTGACATCCATCCTTGGGAAGAGGACTGAGCACAGGGACTGAATGTCAGGGCTCCAGCTTGGGAGACTGGCTCAGAACCAGGTTCTAGGGTCTTTAAGAATATCAGAGAGAAAACGGGAGTGCCCAGGTAAGGGCGGGCGGGAGGACTGCAATTCAGGGGGTTCCCTGGCAGGACACCCCTGCCGCACAGCTCTGGGGAGTGCCATCTTACAGAATGCAAAGTGCACGACGGTCCCCCAGAGCCATGCCACGTGGCCTGACCTGAACTTGGCGCAGAGGACCAGCCCTGGTCCATTCACTACTTTGGCCAGCTGGGGCACAGCCAGCAGCTGCAGGGAAGGATGCTTCTCCACCCCTCCTGGTGGGAACTGGAGGCCTGAGCACACCTCCCGGATGGCCACAATAGGCTGAGGGTGGGGCGGGGAAGCAGCAACAGGCTCGACAGGAACTTTCCTCAGATCTACAATCTGCTGCTACTAATTACAGGCGGCCCCACTCACTTTGCCCTCTGGGGCCAGACTGCCCAGCCCCTCCCCGTTTACTCAGGACCACTGCCAACAGGAGGGAAGGGCCCACAGAAGGTTCCAGGCCGTTCAAAGGACTGGCCAACTGGGCCCAGGAGACTGGCCTTGTTTTGCTAGAAGAAATGGTTGAGAAAGAGCTTAGGATCCTGAAAGCAAACAAGGTTCAGTGGTGGGCAGCACACCAAGTGTTTTCATCAGCAATCACCTGAAATCTGAAATAACCCAGAGGGGATGCACACCATGAACTCCCTGGACGCCCAAGGACTCAAGTGCTGGGCCCGGCATCAACCAGCTCACAGCAGATGGTAGGGCCAGAAACGACCCACCCTGACCTGGTGCCGGACAATGGGGTCAGCCCAGTAGAAGACGACTCGGGACGTTGGGCAGCAAAACAAGGGGTTAAGAGGCCAAGGGACTTTTCTATCTGATCCTTCAAAAGGGACAGCAGTTCTGCACTTTTCCTGACTCATCCTTCTGGAGGTTTACCCCCTGAGAATCTCTGATTCCCCAGAGCTCCAGATGGAAGCTGTTGTGTCTTCTCTCTTCAACTCTTTAGAGACATTCTAGATTGCGAGAGGAGCCAGATCCCAAGCTCTGTGCTCAGCGAGCTTCCCCCAGCCAAATGTTGAGGGCTCCTTGCATGACAGCGAGTCACAAGCTTTCAAATTCTCTTTATTAAAAATCTTTTTTTTTCTTCCTTTTGTAAAAACAAACACTTGCGGTCAGTTATACAGATCAGGAAAAGTGATGACGATTTATACGACACTCAACAAATTCCGATACTTTACAAGTTCAAACTTAAATTACCTAGTGTTTTTCTTCTTCTCATAAGCTCAAAAAGCAAACTCTGGTCCAGTTTGGGTACAATCTAACACACCACAGTCTCAGACTGTCCAAGAAAAGGCAGTAAAGGCTATGTTCACACCAACATCAAATCTACCAAATTCTTTGGGAACACTGCCTGGATATACTTTATTTCAGGTGTTTTATGATGAAAAGAGAATTACCTAGGTCTTCTGTTACCTTAACCCAGGATACAAATGAATCTGTTGCTCAAGGGGGCAGATGCTCTTGAACAAGCTTTTTGGGGAGACACTTTGAAATGGTTGACAAACACTGAAGAAAAGCTTTAAAAATAAATCAGTATTTTCCTGGTTGCCTGTAATCTTGAATTGTGCATGACACATGTAGGAATAAAAAGTGCAAATTATAGAGTGGGTGAAGGACCATGCCAATGGAATTGTATAAAAATAAATAGAAATAAATACATATATATACACAGATACAGAATCTCAGATGATTTTTAAAGTGAAGGTTCTGATTGAATGCAGCCTTTCCTCAATTTCTCCTGGTTCTTGCCAGCTTTCCAATATGGAGAAGGTCAGTCTATCATCAAGGGAGCCATTGCGTTACTTGGGAATGAGGCTGTTTGAACAGCCCATCCTGATTTCCATGGAAACAGTGATTGGGGGTGGGGTGGATGAACTGGTGGGATTGTCTTTTACTTTGCTGGGAAAAAAGACTGCCAGCCTCTGAAAATGCTCAGTTCCAGCCTGTGATGGAGGTGGTAGACTCTTCCCAGCAAGGTCCCCAGGGAACTGGCCCTGGACATCCCCTGAGTGGGAAGAAAGACAAATAGGGCCAGAGGTTTTCCCAGAAATAGAGGAGGCTGGTCTCCAGAACACCAGGGAAGAACCAGTGGAGGCAGCTTGAGTTGAGCCACCATCTTCAGAGCCTATTCTCTTTGAGACACCAACCTTCCCGAGGTGCCCAGATGACCTCATGCCCTGGTCAGGCTTCCCGCTTCCTCCAGCCTCTAATGGCGCCCAGGCTGGTCGGTCAGTCTCTGGGGCTTGCCTTGGCTGTTCTCTTTCACAGGTTCCCTGTAATTCCCTCAGCACCAGGGACCATGTGCCTCGAGGTTTACACAGGATCATTTTATGTTCTATACTTCCTTCTTCTCTGCACCTCAGATGCACTGATAAAACGTCAGTGTCGAACTCAATAATTTCTCTATTCTTTGGCCATTAGTGCAGAGGACAGAGTGTGCCGTATACACATCTAACCATTAAAAAATCTTATCTACTATAAAAATGCAAAACCTAATATAAGACAAACAATCCCTTCCCAGTCTATCTGCGGTCAGGTACAGAAACACAGGAACAGCCTTCCAAGGGCTGGGCCAGGGAGGTAGCTGGGCTTGAGGAAGCAGCACAAGCTCCCCTCTGCTCTTGTTGAGGTCTTCTCCAGGGCTGTGACCCAGCCTCATGCCTCATCTCCCCCAGAACCTCTGCCCCACACGCTCCCAAAGGAACATCAGACTCCCTAGTCTGGGGCCTGAAGGCACTGACCTCCAGTATCAGAAAACCCTAGAGGAAAAAGAGTTCGGTTCCTCATGATATTGAACATCAAAGTCTGCACATGGGGCGCTCTGAAATGCCCTTGACGTCCTGCCCACCTACAACCTGGCAAGCCTCGGATGCTTGCTCTTCACTCCTGCAGCCTTGCTCTTTCCTTAGCTTCTTCCCCCGCTGAGAGATAGTTTTAAAAACCATCCCACTGAGGCTGCTGGGAGCCCAAGCCCAGGTACCAAGAGTGAGTCCAGGACATTCCATTTCCCTGATCTGGTGTCTCTTGAGCCAACGCCACACGGGGCTGGGAGGCCAACATTTGACCCAAGCCCGTACTGTTTTGGGTGAAGGGAGACGATGCTACTGTTTTCATTTTTAATTGAAGTGAATCTATATCAAATTCATTGTCCAGAACAGAACAAACCATGGCACCTCCTGAAATCCTGAGGATGGAAATAAGTTTGGAGGGTGGAAATAAGCTTTAACAGAGCTTCCAAAATGAAAACTCTTTTCCTCCTCTGTGAAATTCATCACTTTTAAGGCATGAATCTGGTGAACTTCTAGAATAATTGAGAGGATGAAAGAGTTATTAAAAATGGGGACTTTTCAAAAAGATGGTCCCGCTGAAGGAACCCCCAGCCTCTGCCAGCTGGTGGTCCCGGGTGCCCCCTCTCCAGGCCCGCAGGACCCGATCAGCTCCCCACACTCGGGATGCCAGGCCCCCGAAGTGGTGCCTGACTCAGGAGCCTCGGTGAGATCTCCTCCTTGGTCCATCAGGCTGGCCTGACCTGTCCTATCCCGTCAAGAATTTGAACACTGAAAATCCCTGAGAAGTTGGATTTTATGAAAAATAAATGACCCTTGGCACAGAAGGTGGGAGAGAGGGAGGGAGGGGAAAGAAGACAGAAGTAGATTGAAGGAAACGAGAATCAATGGGGAAAGAGAGGGTGACCCTCAGCTGCTGGACACATCTGGTGACAGCTTCACGGGGGAGACGCTTCAAGGGCGTTTTCATGAGTCTCGGAGAACAAGCCGGGGCGACACGGGCAGCCGGGTTTTCCTTCCTCTCTGGCGTTAGTTCCCGTCCCGGAGGTCAGGAAGGCCCCACCTCGAAGGCCCTCCTCTCCCGGCTTCCAGCAGCCGCAGGGACATCAGGGCTTCTTCCTCTCAAAGTGTGGCACGATTCCGCCCTCCTCGGGCCTGGGGCTGCCAGGCCCCTCCGTCTCCCTCAGGCCCTCCTCGGCCAGCTGGGACAAGTACTTCTGTGGGGCAGAGACAGGGATAAAGGGAAGGCAGAGGGTCAGTAGGGCCCTGGCCAGAGAGGGGAGGGAAGAGGAGGGGCAAAGAGGAGGAGAGGATGGGAGGGGAGGAGAGGGGAGGGGACTGGGGGGGGAGAGGAGAGGAGAGGAGAGGAGAGGAAGGCATGTACCTGGGCCCCTTCTATCACAGCTCCCCATGAGTGGGACCCCCCCTTCCTCCCTACCCCACAATCCTTCTGGGGCTTCAGGACCCATACTAAGCTCTATCCTCTCTTCATGTTAGTTTACAAGTAACGCAGGGCTCTTGTAGAAAGCCGGATCCTAAGAGCAGCGAACGCTTCCCAAGCCCTTATCCTGTGCAAGTGCTGTCCTGCTTTTCTTATAGGAACTAACTGAATTCTCACAACAACTCCACTTGTTTTCCAGAAGAGCCTCAGCACCCAGGGGCACATTGGAAGGCAAAGGGAGAAGAGGCCAGCTGGACCAACAGGCCCCCGGGAGCAGAGAAGCGCTGTCCTCCGAGGATTGTGCAAGTCTGACTGCAGCCTCTCATGACACCCTGCTTCCTGAGTGCCCCGGAGGCCCATGGCTGGATTCCTGTTCTGTACTTGGAGGCTGCCCCCCCCGCCACACCCCACTCCCCCCAAACACTAGCTGCTATCACCAGCCCCTGGCCTCATGGCAGGCCACTCCTGGGATTCTAGATTCTGGGCAGTGAGACAGAACTAGGAAAGGCCTGGGGCCCCAGCAGGGTCCCCTGGTTCCCCAAGCAGCAGGGGGCAGTGCAAAGATCATTAGGTTAGGAGTCAGCAGGGTTGGGTCCCATGCTGTGGTCAAGGGTGTGGGCTCTGATGCCAGATGACCCGGGTTCAAATTCGAGCTCTCAGCAGACATGTCACCCAGACACTGTGACATCTGTGGAGTGTGGATAATAACAGAACTCCCATCATCAGGTGGCTGTGAAGTCGGCGGGAGCTACCATAAAGCACTTAGCACAGTGCCAGGCACAGAATAAGCACTCCGTAATGTTGCCCTTTATCGTGAGTGGCATCAGCCATCTGACGCTGGGAAAGTCACTCATCTTGTCTCAGCCTCTGACTCCTAATCTGGTAAACAAGAGAAATGGTGCCTTCCTCCTTCAAGGGTGATTCTGAGGGTCAGACACGGTGATGCTTGCAAGATAACCTGCTCTCTCTAGACGAAGCTGGTTGGCTTGGCGAGGTGGGTGAGCCTGATGGGGAGAGCAGCAGACCGACCATGGGTCCCTGCGGGCCAGGCTGCTGCTGGAGGGCCTGGTTTGTCCTCCACTTCATCCCAGGAAGGGAAGTGTGGGCTCACTCCTCTCTGGACCCGGAGCCAGGGAGGCATCCAGTTTTCCTATCAGGCACTGACTCCCCCTGTTGCTTCAGGTCACTCTAGATGGATTCTTGTAGGGCTATGAGCAGCACTGGGGGCAGCAGAGGATGCACAGAGAGAAAGGAGGCTCCTTCCACCTGCTCCCCACCTCAAAGAGCAACCCTCCACCCTCACTTCAAGGCCTCCTGCTGGTGCTAAGTTTACAAGTTGCCTGACTTAGGTGTGAGTCAGCACCTGCTGCTCTGGTCTGAATTCTTCCTTTTTCACACATGTAACTTGGGGTAGTATGTGGTGGGCAAGGCTGTATGGACAAGAGACATGCTGTCCAAGCCACTGACAGAAACCTTATCTGGGAAGCCCATGGTGGAGGCTCTCAGCTCCCCAACAGGTGTGCTAGAGAAACCTGAACTGCACTTGGCAGGCCTAAAAGGCTTAGTCCATGTCTGGCCCTGACGTGCCTGGGGACTGCAGGAATGGCTCTGGCCTACTATGGGGAGGTGAGTCGGCCTGGGGCTTTCGCCCATAGGCCCAAAACACAGTGTAGTCCACTGCCCTGGAAAAAAAATACAGGATTTAGAATTAGAGGCCCTGGCAAGTCTGTACTCATCCTAACTTATTGAGTGACCTTGAGCTGTGTGGTCTCCTTGAGAGCTACATGATCCAGGCTGAAAATGCCACATGAGAACAAAAGCTCTCACGCTGAGGTATCAGAACCTGTTAGAAAGATTTTTTTAAATGAGGATTTTCAGGCCCTGCCCTAGAGAGAATGAGTAAGCAGGTGTAAGGTGGGTCCAGGAAGCTCCATTTTTAAAAGATGCCAGCTGCTATGAGGACCACAGTTTGGGTAAATCAGGAATAGATGATCTCCAAGACTCCATCCAGCCCTGCCATTCTATAGGTTTTATATTGTTGGGGTGGGGGATGATGATGCCTTCAGGGAAGACGGCCGCGCTCCGCTGGCTCTGTGAAGCCCAGTCTGAATCCTTGGTCTGGCCATGTTGGGTCTTCACTGTGCTCCTTTAGGAGAGGCCAGGACTTGGACCTGGGGCCCCATAGCTTCCTTGGTCACAGAGCAGCTGCTCCCCAGAGGAAAATCAAGAGGCTTAAATGACATGAGTCCACACATAGGCAATGACAATCCCCTGGAGATGGTGACACAGGCCATGCCATTATGGGTGTTGGTTTGCAAGATCAGTAAAAAAAAAAAAAAAAAAAAAAGTAAAGTGATAAAGAATTAGGCAATCTGTTCCCAGGCCTGGTAATTCACCATCTGCATGGCCTTGGACAAATCACATAGCCTCAGTTTCCTCAAGTATAAAACTAGACTTGGCCTATATCTGAGTTTCTTAACTAGGGATGCACATTCGAATCACATGGAGAACTTTCTCAAATCATGTATTCCTGGACCAGCACCCCCCATCCTACTGAATAGCTTATATATATATATACACTTTCAAAACACTGTCCAAGTGATCTATTTCACATCTCTGGTTGAGAAACGCTCAATCAGCCACTCTAACAACTTAACTGAGACAACGATGCCTGTTCTGGAATTAGGGCATGCTGCTACCACAAGGGTCTGCTGTAGGGGAGGCCTTAAGTGTCAAAAAACTAGTCTGACTCCTTGTACTAAAAACAGAAAGCGCCTTGGAATACTTATCCCTGGGCATCCGATACACCATGCTTTTCATTAAGTTACTACACCCCAGAAGTTCCAACATGCTACATGTTAGCTAGGTATATATCATAGAGCTTATTACCTACTGTCTGTCATCGATTCTAAGACAAGGCTTTTTTCCCCACACACATTAACATCTCTGATTTTGAGATGCATTTTACAATTGATGGAGTCTCAAGGTTTACTTTGCAATATTTTTTTTCCTGTTGGTATCAAAAAAATGGTAGTGTGTCTTACAACTGCTGGCACCTTAGATCGGATGAAACACAGTATAGAAAGTATTTTTTATATGTCATGTTACTATACCATAAAACATACCTATTTTATTTATTGCGTATCTCCTATACTAGACTGGAAGCTCCAAGAGGGCAGGGATTTTTTTTTTTTGAGGGCAGGGATTTTTATCTTTGTGTGTGTGTGTGTGTGTGTGTGTGTGTGTTGTTGTTGTTTTATCTCTAGGGCATAGAACAGTGTCTACTACACCGTATGCCTCTGATAAATAGTTGCAGTATGGATGAACATTTAAGTAGAATATAATGGTGATTTTTATTCCAGCAAACAGGGATACTGCATGGGGGAATGGAAACAAAGGGAAATGTCTGCATCTGGAACATCCAGGTTTTGTGAAAAGGGGTCAGCGTCAAACACGGGCCAGGTGATCACTAACTTGAGTTAGGTCAGAGGGAGAGGCAGATACCCCCAAACCTGATCCAAACAGAATGTTGTAAGTACTCCAGTGGAGACAGATGCCGTGAGAGCAGAGGGAAGGCAGCCACCACGTGGAGCAGCCTGGTGGAGCTGGGCCTGGGGAAAGAGCCGTTCTCCACGTGGTAGAAGGAAATAGATAACTCCCAGACACACAGACCAGGGAGCCCCGGGGCCAGGGCAGGGAAGGCTCTGGTTACCTGTAAGTTCCTATAGTGGACGGCACTGCGACAGTGGTTTATCTTCGCCATCTCCTCACTCGTGTAGAACAGCCCACACAGCTTGCAGTAAAACCCAGTCCTGGGCACCACGAACTCCACCCCTGTAGAAGGATGGGGGACCGACAGGCAGGACTTAGGAAGGCCACGTGAGACCCCTGTGGTCCTGCCAGCCGACAGGTGGAAATGAGAGCAAAGAGCTCCATCCCTCGCTTGCTGTTGACTTTGGCTGGTTATGGAGCTTCTGCAAGCCTAGTTTCCTCATCTGCAAAACAAGCCTGAGAATAGCGTCCTCCTCGACTGCATTCACAGGTCATTGCGAAGAAAGGGATGCACTCCCTCAGGGGTGACGGGGTGCTTCACAATTCTCAACTCTGCAGCTGCTCCTGGGAACTAGGCCCAGACTCTCCTGTTATCAGCCTGCTTCCAGGGAAAGCAGGAGGAAGGAGGCTTCTTACATTTCACTGGTTGGTTTTCGTTTCTGCATGTCGTACCCCTCTCTGTAGCTGTTACGGCCAGGACTCTGGAAAGATGCTCTCATTTTAGTTTGTTTTAGAATTCTACTCATTCAAGTCATTAGAATCATCCTAATGACTTTACTAATGACATCTAATATTCATCAGAGTCATTCCAATCAAAATATTTTCTTCCATACTACCCTATATGCAGAGTGGCCTTGGGGGGGGGCAGTTTTCATCATACCCCAAGTACAGTTGTCTCCTCCCTTTTTCATGCAATCCTGCATCATAAACATTTTCCCATCCTCCAGACTTTACATCTGAAGCACCCATCAGTAGCATTTTATTTATGATTCGCTAAATAGAAGTCACAGGATTCTGGGAGGCCTTTTAATTTTGAGGAAAGGAAATAGTGCCCTGAGGACCAAAGAAGTGACAGTGACACAGAGGATTCATCTTCGAAGGGATGATGGCTACTCCTGCTTTTGCCCAGGTGTTCTGAGGGTCATCCTTCTCCTCTCGAGGCCATGGTCACCAGAGTGGAGAGGGCACAGACCAGACTCTAGGTACCTGAGGAGGCTGGGGAGTCAGCTGAAGGCCCCTGTTTCAGGGGGCCGGGCGGGGGGGTTGTTGCTGCTTGGTTTCAACCCATTAGGGAACTACAGGATCAGGGCTGGCAGCTCAGAACATGCATCCTTGAGGGTCCTCACATGGACACTTAAGCCAGGCCTCGCCGCTGCCCTGCTGGCAGGCTGGGGTTATGGGAGAACCGCAGTGGGGGGTGGGAGGGACCCGCTGCTGCTGCTGGCAGAGAGGGAGAGAGGCCAGGTCTCCATCAAGGCGCTGCGTGTGACCACAAGTCTGGGCTTCCTTCACTTGCATCCCCCCCACCTCCTAGGAGACCGAGCTAAGTGCACCGGAGACCCTGTCATAGAACAGCAGCTTAGACTTGTAATTACGGGTTTTTTTCTTTTATTTATTTCAAAAGAGCCACTTATCGGTATGCAGTGGCAGGCCTGAAGGGAGGAGGGAGCCCGGGAGGCCAGCCCAAGGCCTGCCTTGACTGATTGCTCCTCTGTGGTTTGGGGCCTGGTTTTGGCAGCCTCCTCAGCCAGTTTTAATTGCCACATAGCTCATAGCCCTGCCTACAGCAGTCCCCAGAAGGGAGGGGGCCTCTCTTGGGCCAGCTGCCCAGAAAGAGGCTGTGTCCCTCCCCCGCCTCCCCCTCTTCCCACCCCCACTGCAAAAGACAGAAAAGCTCCCTCCCCCACCGCCCGCCTGTGGGTGGCCAGCTCGCCCCTCCACCTCACACACAGGCTGGTGGCAAGGGAGCATGAAGCAATGCCTTTGTCCTCTGTTCCCACAGGCTAGTTTCCTCCTGCTGTGCTCTATAGGGAGCAGATGCCCACAAGAGACAAGATAAAGGCAACTGGAAAAGGAGAAGCACCCTCCAGAGGCCACAGGGAGCAGAGAGAGGCCCATGAGCAGAGCTGCTCCCTCTAGCCTACCCCAGACCCCGCAGGAGGGGTCAGTTGGGTGGTTTCACTGCAGAACCCCAGTTAAGGCCTCCAGCATCCTCTTAAGTTTTCCAAGAGGCCTTCCAGCCCCTGTCCTGGGTCCCCAATAAGGGATGCTACTGCCTCAGAAGCCGCCATGGGGTGTAAAGCAGGGCCCAAGCTGGCAGCTGTGGGACTCTGGGTGAGATTTCACTAGAACAAAGGTTTCTACTGCCAAAAAAAAAAAAAAAAAAGTTTGGAAGCCACAGTATAGTGGAGAGAAAATGGAATTTAGAGTCTGAAAGATCTAGCTCTTTTACTTGCACTGTGTGACCTTGGGTATATAATTTAAACTCTCTGAGATTAGTCTCCTCATCTGTAAAATAGAAATAATACTACCACAAAGAGTGTTATGGGAGGCATCTATCATTTTGCCTGGTGCTCAAAAAATATTAGTTTCCTGACGAGTGTCAGACATTTCTCCACAGAGGCCTTCTTGCCCTCTAACCAGGGCGGCCTGGAGAACTCAGGCTCTGAAAGTTGGCAGCTACTGTTCCCCGCCCCTGCCCGGCACCCAGTGGCTGGTCAGGCAGTACTTGGCGGTTAAAAACACTGAGGAAGGAGAAGCCTGAGGAGGATCCCTGAGTAACTGGGAGTTGCCATGGCACTACCCGCCAACACCACCTCAGGACACCTCTGGAAAGTAAGGGCCATGAGTGAAGCTATAGCGTCAAGGAAATGGTCACTGCCCCAACCCGTGCAGAGCCACTCTGTCCTCCCATTTTTCAGCCTCTATTAAGCATGACAATTAAAGCTGTAGTTGCTTTCTAATAATAGCTCCTGGCCTGGGTAATTATAACTCCATCATCCTAGCAAAGACTGCAGTGGGTAGAGGGGGAGTTTGCGTGTTGCAGGCAATGGCCTTTGGTTCTGGAAATGCGGGCCTCGGCAGACTCGGGCTGGCTGGGGTCACCCAGAGCTGGTCTGAAATCCATGGCAGTGCCCTCTCTCCATGCCACTTCCCCCATGTCCACCCTAGTCCCCGAGCAATGGGCCTTCATCCCCCTTCACTCCGGATCCTTGGCACTCCCCCCATTCGCCTCCCTGCTCTTCATAGGGACAAAGCCTGAAAGCTGTTCCCTACCTCCAGAGAAGTCTCTGTAGGAGTGATGGATTCTGGAGCATAAAGGTCCTGCAGCCCCAGTGAGAGGAAATGGCAGCACTCAATAACTACTTCATGAATGAGTAATAACAGTAGAGAACCCTCCTACTGGAAGATACTAAGACCTTACAAGTACTCACTCATTTCTTCCTCACACTAACTATACATGATAGGCTTCTATTATTACCCTTACTTATTGATGAAGAAAGTCAAGAAGTCAATGAGGAGAGGTGAAAGAGGTTGCTCTTTGATCCCCAGGCAGCTAAGATTTGAACCCGGGGAGTCAGATTCCACAGTCTGTGCTCTTAACCACTGCACAAAAATTGCCTTTCCTACATTGGGCTTCCTGAACCAGAGGAACAGGAGGGCGGAGTGTCTCAGATTAGAAACCCTGAGCTCTGACCTGAACATGCTGTGTGATCTTAGGTAAGTATCTGCTTGTTTCCTCTTCTGTCAAATGTGGTAAATGGTATCGTACCCCCACCCACTGAGATCAATAAGATACTGGGTCTTAAAGCTCACCCGAAGACTACCTGCAACACAAAAGTACAATCTGTTATAACCCCAAGCTGGAAACAACCCAAATGCCCATCGAGAGGTAAATGAATAAACAAAATGTGGTTTACCTGTATCCACAATGCAATACTCCTCAGCTGTATAACTCCTGATACACCCAACAATTATCAGTGAATCTCAAAATCACTATGTCGAGTGGAAGAAATCAGGCAACACAGAATATTCTGTATGATTCCCTTTGGATTCAAACTAATATTTAGTGTCAGAAACCCCCAGTGGTTCTCTGGGGACTGAGGTATGGGAAGGGAGGGATTACAAAGGAGCTTCAGGGAATGTGAGAGGTGATGAATATGTTCACTGTGTTCCTGTGGTAATGGTTTCATAGGTGGACACATATATCAAAATTGATCATCCGTTCACTTTAAACACGTGCACTTCATAACATCAATTATACTTCATTAGAGCTGTTTTTAAAAAGCAGAATGAGATCCCATTTTCCTAACAGGTTGGTAAAGATTTAAAACTGATAACGTCTGATACTGTTAAAGGAGAAAAGAATGAGAATTCTCGCTCTGGCAGTGAAAACTGGTATCATCTTTTTAGAGAGCAATTTAGCAGCAATTATGAAAATGTGAAATGCAAATATACACACCGCCACAACCCCTACCTCCCCCATATCCCCCACTGTGGCCCCCCAATCTGGAATGCTGTTCTGCAGAAACCCTGGCACACATACAAAGGTGACAACATGTTTGGAAGGCAGCAGATCATAGAGGTAGCATGGCCCTATGAGTCAAACTACTGGGATTTGAATCCTGACTCCAGTGTTTGCTAATCATCAGCTTTGTAACCCTGCATCTCAGATTTCTAAAATAAGGATAAAAATATTACCTACCTCATAGGTGTTTTTGAGAGAGTTAAATAATGAAGTAAGTACTAGAAATGGTGCTTGCATGGTAAATGATAAAGATAAAAACTTAACTATTACAGCATTTTAACAATGGCGAAAAAATTGAGAACATCTTAAATGTTCACCGGTAGAGAACTGGATAAGTAACTTATCGTACATCTTCTTAAATGGATATTTGCAATGGTTAAAAAGAATGCATTGTCTGTGTAGTGATGTGAAGAGGTCTCTAAGTCCCCCTGTTAAGTTAGAAAAGCAAACTGTAGAACACTCTGCATATGGTGTGACCTAGTCTCTGTGGGTATGACCGTGACTACCTTTGGAGCAGGGGAGAAACTGGAGGGAAGAGATACAACATTTAACATTGACTTAACATGGCCCTTATTTTTTTTTTTACATTTTTCATAATAATCTTTCACACTTTTTGGAATGAAAAACAGTTCAAAAAAAAAAAGACATGAATTACAAGGTAGTAGAGCTTATTCTTAATTTTTGCCTGTGTATGTCATACAGATTCCAAGTTCTTGGATGCCAAGAGACTTGTGTTACATTTCTCAACTGCCCCAGAGTGCTTTGCATGGTGCCATGCTATCTAGAAAGTGCTGCTCAGTAAAAATGGGTAGTCTGTGACAATGAAACATGTGAAGGGCAGAAACAGTGAGAAAAGTTTAAAAGAAGATGAAAAGAAAAAGAGAAGCCCAGGATACCTGGGTATTCAGTTGGTTGACCATCCGACTCTGTATTTCAGCTCAGGTCACGATCTCAGGATTGTGAGATCAAGCCCCTCATCAGGCTCCACACCCAGCATAGAGCCTGCTTAAGATTTTCTCTCTCTCTCTTTGCCCCTCCCCCCCCTAAAAAAAAGAAAGAAAAGAAAAAGAGAAACCTGATGGAAAGGGTGAGTCTCCATACTGACCAGCCCCTCCCTGAGCAAGTAGACATGTGGTCACAGCTCCTCACATAACTAACCCACCTTTCTCTCATTTCCTTGCAACGCTTTCCCAAATGACACTTTCCCAAGCTGTCTCTCCAGTGGCTGCTACCACTCCTTTGTCTCATTGCTTTCCAACCTCTCAGGGTCAATGGAAAGACTCATAGATGACTGGAGTGGGAGTCCCCAGGTTAGCGGTGGTGTCAGAAGCTCCAGGGACACTTCACTCCCTACCCTGAGACTCTATTACCTCTCCCCTTTGAAAATGTGTCCGAGATAACCCTATCATTAATCTCCCTTCCCACTCATCCCCAACACTTCCACTACTGAAAGACCACTGACTCTGATTCTTTCCCACACTGCAGGTGAATAAGTAAGGCTCAGGCACCCCCACCATCATTCCTTGGGAGGCCTCTGCATTTGCACATTTCCTGCTCAAGGCCTGAGCCACCCCCTGCTAGGTTCCTCCCCTGCCCCTGCCAGCTGTACCCCTGGACCCTTCATCTGGAGATTCTTTCTCTGGCTGGGCCGCCTCCCTGGCCAGGTGGGTTCTAACAGCACCTTCCATTCCTGGGGCCTCTGAGAAAAGTATTTTTACATCTCTCTCTCTCTCTCTTTCTCTCTTTTATTGACTTATTAATAAAGGACTTGTAGTGTCTAGAAGAAAAATATATTCCTGGTTATGACTCGTCTGAGGTCACGCAGTCATCCAATAAGTAGAACAGGAAGGAAAGAGGCCCAGGTCTCACTCTGTTCAATGCTCCCTCTACCAAATATAGAGTGTCTGCCCCAAATGCAGTCTCTTCAGCATTGTTGCCCCAGAGAAGCTGGTCCCTCAAAAAGAAAAAGATGTAGCCTTGTCTTGGGAAGGGCGGGGGCAAGGAGAGCAGGGAAGCCAGTAGCAGAAGAAGTTCATTTCTGTTGACTTTGGGCAGCCATTGGGCCTCCCATCTCTGCCTGACTAAAGGCTGTGTGGTCAGGAATAAAGCACTCCCAAACAGGGAAATCCAGTCTCTCTTTGCTCTGGCTCCTAGGGCAGTGCTGTTCAGGGCCTGATGCCATGAGGTATGAGGTCTACTATCCAACGACTGAAATTGCAAGAAACTTAAAAGATACGTACCGTCCGTATACTGGTTATTGAGCACAACAAGGAAATGACAAGAAGCCCTCTCGAGCTCTAAGATGTTACCATGGCACTATCATTTCCTGGAGCTGCATGCCCAGGAAAGACTGGGTGCTTCACCTACCTAGAGGAATGCTAAGCTCACTGAACACATCCTCTGGTTCCCAGGAAGGCAAAGACAGGGGCTGTTTCAGCTCCACTTCCGTGTATTCTGGTGACCTCACATCCAGAGATTTCATTTCCACGTACTTGGAGTTGTCTGCAAAACATGGGCCAAAACAGAGAAGTAAGGGAGCACGATGTACTTCAAAGATTCTCTGCAATCCTACACTGGCCCTGTGTGATCAGGAATGGGCCTCTGCACTGCTTAATGACATGAAGCTAGGGCGAGGACTGCTAATTAGAACCAAAATGCTGTAATTGAGAGTTTGCTCCACTGCCAAAAGAACGCCACACACACAAACCCTTGGCAACTCTTCCCCTTGGGTCCGTGGGGGATGGGCTGCTGGCTCCTTCAGTTGGGATGATCTGCACCTTGCCCTCCAACTCAGAAATCACTCCCTCTCTGCAGGCAGGAGGATCGCCGGAGGGCAAATATTGTGCTGACGCCTCTAGAAGCAGAGGCTGGCACAGAAGGCAATGTCATCTTCACCTCAAGCTTGTTTAGCAGTGTTATTAAATATGAACTCCAAACACTGGGTGAGCTAATAAGCCATGAGCACCAGTGCGTGTTGAGACCTATATGGCAGAAAAAAGGGTTCAATCAGGGCAAGGCGAACATTTCGCTCCTGCTTTATTCCTGCCTTGAGCAGACACAGCCCAGGCCTCAGTGTTTCTCTGGCAACAAGAAGGCAGTTCTCACGGCAGTTTCCATGGAGATTCGCAGGTGAAAAACAGTTCGGGTCAGCCTGCCGTGGAGGGGGGCCTGCGCCTCCAGCTCCCCGACCCGCTCGTACCAGCCACAGGGCACTGAATGGGAACGTTTCTTTTCAAGCCTTTACTCAACGGTTTCTGCCCTCGACTCTCATACCCCTTCCTTCAGCCTTCAGAATGCTGCAGGCTTTCTGGGAAATGAAGCTCTAGTTATTTTCACTCAGAACTACTCATCCCGAAG
The DNA here is from genome assembly GCF_905146905.1 of Nyctereutes procyonoides. Taxonomy (NCBI): domain Eukaryota; kingdom Metazoa; phylum Chordata; class Mammalia; order Carnivora; family Canidae; genus Nyctereutes; species Nyctereutes procyonoides. The sequence goes on along the minus strand of NW_026575133.1, from coordinate 14,595,857 downwards.
GCTACTCCTCTTCCCTCCTCCCTCCTCCCTCCTCCCTCCTCCCCACTGTAGCCCTTGATGGATCTTTGTTTCCACTTGGCAGAGAAGATAGGGCTTAGCCTATTTTAAACTCTGTCTCTCATGATGTCATAGTGCCAGGCACAGACACAACATCACCTGCAGTGGAGTGGAGGCAGAGGACAGCCTGGGACAAGCCTCGTTTCACGGTCAGGCTGTGGAGAGCAGTGGGTCTGCGGCGGTAGCAGGGGGAGTGGGCTGTACCCACCAGGAGCTCCTTATTCCTCCCTCTGCCCACTGGGTGCTCCTTCCTTGCCTCGCACACTCCTGCCCCCTCACCCAGGCCTCACCGAAACAACAGCCTGAGTGGTCCACCCTTGTGCAGGCCTGAGAGGCTGCAAGGAACTGGAGCCCCTTGGCCTGCTAGCTCAAAACTTCTGCTGATTTTCATTGTCAGAGTCCATCTGGGCTCCCGGAAATTCAGAAAAGTCTGTCCTATCTGAGTTTGCTTCTCAGAAAACATGTGGCCTCCTATCTGATTTCCTTTACACCATTTGCCCCAAAGCACTAACTGTTTAACCAGGCCTTCCAAAGCTGGCTTTCTGCACCAGCTTTAATGCTGGTTGAAATCTCACACATGTTGGTTCCAGCCTGCACATGCCCACACACCTCCCTAGGTGAGCAGTGGTCCCATCAACCCAACCGCACAGGAGAAAAGGGAGGTAGTTACCCTGGGTCGACACTCCTTGGCAAGCCTGGCTTTGGAGGTCGGTTTCCGGGCGAGGGCTGGCTTTCCCCTCCTGGGGGCTGCCTTCACAAGCCCCATCTTCGGGGGTCCCCCTGGCCTTGCAGTCATCGAGAGGTGGGCTAGGCTGCCGGGCCCCCTCCTCTGCTGGCTTGGGGGAAGACATTTGCTGGAGTGGAGGGGCCAGACGAACATCGGAGCTCTCCCCACCCTCTGCCTGCTTCTCGTAGCAATCTGAACCCTCCAGTGAGAGGCCTGTCTTCCGTTCAGCTGGCTTCCGCTCAGCGTCCAGATTTAGGCCAGGCATTTCCACGTCCATGTCACTGGGACAGCTCGTGGAAGCAGAAGGCAGGTCTTTGGGCGACTTGGGGTTGATTTCTGTAGCCCCATTCCCTACTGGCTTCACTCCCTCATTGGTGAAATCCTTGGCTACGTCCAGGTCCAAGGTGGTTGTCACACAGGGACATATTTCTGGGCAGATTTTGTCCTTCTGATCAATGGGCACAATTTCTTCCAGTTCTGGGATGTCAGGTTCCATAATAAAATCTTCCTCCTCTCCAACCTCATCCACTGTAACCAGCTCCTCCATGTTGGTGGGATACCAGCTCTCTCCTTCTGCCTCACTTCCACTCTCCCACTCTTGCTCCTGAACCAAAATGCAGACAAAAAGTCAGAGAGTGACTGAGGAGCAGGTCTTAGTATTCAAACTGAGGGCCCCTCAAACCAGAAAGATCCTTAGCACCCTTACTTCTGCCTGGGGACCTTTACTGGGTAATCAGGAGTTATAAACCCCTCAAGTCCCACATCTCTGATTCATCCCTAGAATGAGGCTCAAAACAGCATCGAGAGTAAGCCCTTAATGCTTAATCTACCATGTTTAAAATGGCACAAAGAATTTCAAACCCTGGTATAGAATAGGTGTTCCACAAACAGTTTCTGAATGAATGAATGAATGAATGAATGAATGAAAAAAGGTATAAACTCTAAATAAATCAGCTGGCTGGAGTTATTTCCTTGCATGAAGGCCATCACTAAATGTAACTGCAGCAAAATCCCCCCCCCCCGAATTCCCCCAAGCTCCCTTTCCCATCAAGGGTGCAACTTTCACAGCCATAGCTCATACTTGGCCCCTCCTGAAATTTTCTCATGTCCCCAGCAGCCAGATTTCGCAGATCAGCTTCCCTGCCAGTGATACTCATCTCCCCACCTCTCCTGACCAGAAAGGCACAAAGCTGGCCGTGTTCCAAACACGTTTCATTTTGCTGAGGCAGCCACAGCACTATAACTGGATTTTTTACTTTAATTAAGTAAAATAATCTTTACAAGCACAGTAGATGTTTTGTTAATCCCAGGGTCTGGGCATGCTGAGGTCAGGGCCCCAGCTTGAGCATCCAAAGCTCCCCTCTTCCCCCAGCCCCTCCCAAGGGACCTATTTTGGGAGCCTGGCTCTGAAGCCTGAGTCTTTTTTTGGGCACATGTTTTCTCTTACGAGCACAGCCAAGTCGCTGGAGACTGAGGCAGAGCCCAGGCGTGTAGTAAAGATCTTCTTAATAAAGACTGTGGAGAGATCCCGGCAAAACCATTCTTTCAAGAAGTGCTGGCTTCATTCGTGGAATCATGGGTGGGGTCTTGGATACACACCATGCAGCAAGTGGGGCGTCACAGGGCAGGATGGGGACTCCTGACACATGCTGCCCACTGGCCTTCACGCAGATGCGACTGTCCTGCCAGCACCTGGGACAAACTTTACCTTCTTTGTCCTTGTGTCTTCTGCATCCGAGAACTCCATTTCTTTCTCCTTCCTGCCTAGTGATGAGGCGCTTTCTTTCATGCCCTCTTGCTCCTCTTTTCCAGCCTGACCAAAGGAAGAATAGAACAAACCAAATCAATGGTGAGTGAGCAGTGACAGAAGAAAGAGGCCAAGAGAGAAAATGACACTGGGCTCAGCTAACAGTCATCAGGTTGTCTCACAGACACCATTTCCTTTGTCCTCACTGAACCCCTTGGAGGCAGGTGCTTTTTCTTTCACAGATGAGGAAATTAAGGATCAGAGAGGTTAAGTAACTTGCTCAAGGTCACATAGACAAGTGGAGCCACAGAAATGTCTTAATGGTTGGACTGATGTCTTCAGTGGGGCAGAAATCCCTGGCAAACTGCATGTGTTTAACAGTTGTGAAACCTACAAGCAGTGAGGGTGAGTAAAGGGACCAAGGGTAAACTGGCCCTGGGGTTGACAATCATCATGGTGACATCTCCCCAAAAGATCTGTTTTGGCCATAAAAATCACATCCAAGCCACTAATGGGTAGGGTCCTCTCTTTGCCCTGGAGCTATAGCCCAAATTAGTAATCCCCTCCCGTCCTGCCTCTATTTCCTCCCTCAAATTCACTCCCTCATGATAGCTAGTGCTCATGTCTGAGAAATCAAATAACTGAAAGCAGGTGTTTGGTTGAGAATGAGAGTCTCTGATCAGCCTTGAAAACCAGGGTCAGCAAACTATCATCCTCAAGGCAGTCTGAACCAGTGCCTCTTTTTATGTAATCTGTGAATTAAGCAGACCGTTCCGATTTTAAATAGTTGCATTTTTAAATGATCACATAAATACCTACATAGTATCTTCACTTTGGCTTCTTGGCCCACATAGCCTAAAACATTTACTGTCCTCTGCTTTGTAAAATAAGTTTGCCAACCCTCATTTTAGAAGTTTTTGGAGGATATTCTCCAATGACCTCAACTTTGGCCACCAAATCAATGACTCTTCCTGGACTTTCTCAAGGGCACGTTGCATTTTCTTGACAATTTTGGCTGAGGTTGGCTCTAAGTCAATGATTCTAGTTCTGATTTCTAATGACCAGACACACCTCTCTTGAGTTGACAAGGAGCCAGCTGGGGCAAGAGCTCAGGGCTGACTGGTTTAACCAGTTATTACCAGACAGGGGAAGAGAGCTGAAATCCTTATGTCCTTGCTCTTTCTGGTATTTAGAGCAGAAGATCCCTCTGCAAGCTCTGCTCTAGTCTTCCAAGCTATCCTAAATGCAAAGTAGCTCCAAATGCCTTTTTAGCCTTTAGAATCCATAGCTTCTACCAACAAGAGACCTGTTTCTTTATTTTATCTCCCTGAATAAACTACCTATGGCCCTCCCCTGTCCAAGTAAGTAACCCTTACCCTCCCCAAGCAATTTCTACAGCCACACACCTAGGTCAACACAGTAGAGACCCCTCCACCCCCCAGTTCAAGCGGGGAGAGGCAGGGACAGCCTGGCTGTCTGGAAGCCCCTCGCCAGTTGGATCCTGGTGCTTCCTCCCTGCAGACAAAGGAAATGGAGCAGGGACTTCAGTGTACCCCATGTTCTGGGGTCACTTCATGTGAGAGTAGCAGCTTAAGGAAAACCAACAAATGCAACCAATGTACCCACTGCCCACACCAGCTCACAGATTAAGATATTAGGTCACAACTGTTGCGAGCAAGGCCTGCCTCCGTAGGGCTAGGTCTACTGATAAACCACCTCCTAACTGTTCTCCCCATCCTGCTCCATAGTCTCCTCCTAAGTCTATTCTCCCCAAGGCAATCAAGAATGATCACTCCAAAATTCAAAAACTACCATAATCTCACTATATATTCTTGCTCAAATATTTCATTTGCTTCCCTTGCACTTGGGATGAAGACAAAAATCCACAACCTGCCCACAAGGCCTTGTCTGATATGACCCCTTGACAGACCAGACAAACCTCCCACCATTCCAACCCGGCTCTCTGTACCTGTAACACCGGCCTCCAGCCACAGGGCCTTTGCACATGATGTTCTGTCTGCTTTCCTTCCTTTTCACTCAGTGAAACCAAACCCATCATTCCCTCAAATCTCAACAGTCACATCCTAACACAGGGAAGCCTCTGATTCATCATAGGCATTAAGCAGTGCATACCTCCATCACCTTCTTAGCACTCAACACCCGTGCTCTTCCACTCATCTGAGGGATTGATCAGTATACCTTTCGACTAGACCATGAGCTCCATGAGATCACAGGTCATTTCAGCTTTCACTCAGAAAGGTAGCCCCAGTGCTAGGTGCTCTGTGGACATTAGTCAATAAAAGAACGGAGACTTGAAGGCTTGAAGGAGTGGCAGAGGCTGCCTCTGTCATGCTTGGGTCTCTATCTAGGCTCCAAATGAGCATGATTAGTTTTTCTATTTCTGCCTCCTATGGACTATTTATACTGGGGACTCCTGGGCTCCATCTGGCCCACAGATATGTTTTGGCCTATACAGTTTCTAAGATGTGGGACATTTCCTATCTAGACTTTGGTGCTGCTTTTCAGAAAACTGGGGGATCTAAGAGCTCAGGCCATGCAGCCCTGAATGACAGCCATAAAATGGAGCTGAGCACAGTGGCTAACTGCCCCCAACAGACAAGTACCTCCTCCTCGGGTGGCCATGGTCCCTTCTCTCCACGTTGGCTCCACTCCTATTACCTGGTTTGTATTCCCTGCCTGGCTTCCCTGCTCCAGGCATCTGGGTCTGTACCTTGATCACACTTCTAGTAAGGTGAAGGGATGCTTTCCTGTGTTCACTGTACTCAGTGACTTGATTTCTGGGGTCTTATGCTCAAGGTTGGGTCCTATGTGTAGATTTGGCCACCCACCAAACACTGAGCAGCACACACACTGGCCTCTCCCACATGGGCACTTTCTCCAAAGATCTTAGAGGTTCTAAGCGAGCACAAGCTCATTAAAGTCCTACAAAAGCCTTGTGATCACCCTCATTTCACAAATGAGAAAATGGAGGCAGAGAAGAACAGGGTGTGACCTGGTTCTCAGGAGCCAGGCCTTTGTCTCCAGGGTCCGGGTTCAGTCATTTCTTTCTTCCTTCAGCAAATACTTATTGATCACTGTGTCAGTCCCTGATATAGGGACTGGGGACACAGCAGAGAACACTGCAGACAAAAATTCCTGCCCTTGTGGAGGTTACATCTGGTGGGGCGGTGGTGTGGAGGAAATAGCTACTAAGTAAAATACAGACAGATATCAGGGGATAAGGTGGGCCTAGGAATGGTCATCAGAGAAGGAAGAGAAGCAGGTTGGAGTGGTTTTACGTAGTGGTATTTCTCTCTAGGAATAAACATGTGGAGAGCGTGACAACAAGTAAACACAAAGGAGAGGAGGAGGGAGCCAAGCTGACTTCAGCGGGGAGAGGCGCCTAGGCAGGGGAACGCATGTAAATGCCCTGTGGTGGGAGCTGCCCTGTATATTAGGAGAAAGGCAAGGACACCGTACTCAGCCCTGCTGCTTCTATCTCTAAGTCCAACCACCGCCTGTTGCCTGACTCCTGGGGCAGCCCTGGTGGGTGGGGGTTGTGGTTGTCCTCAAGATTGTGATACACAGTTTAAGATCAGCAAAGAAGACTTGGTTCTGCTGATATTCCACCAAATGGTGTTTGGCTTCCTGGCTCCAAACCCACAGACACAATCTGTTGGGGACCCCAGCAAGTCCCTACTGACCCCGGTATTAGAGGGTATTAGAGGTAGAATCAGCTAGAGAGACAGAATTTGGGGAAACCCATGGGACTTTCTGGGCATCTTTTTTTGCATCAGGGCTCTGGGGATGACCCACACAGTGTGTGTCACCTTAAATGGGCAAACCGATGACAGCAGGTGGGTAAAACAATAAGGTTACTGAGGAAGAGCAGCAGAAGTGTGGGTAGGATCGGGAAGGGGCAGCTCCACCCCTTTGCAGGTGGCCCATGTATGAGGTCCAGGCTTGAGCCCCTGCTCAAGGAGCTGTTGTTCTCTGTCCCACGGAGCCTCTTATTGAGGCACTGACCCATCACTAGCCCCTTAGATCCCTCCAAGCATGGACGCACTTCTTAAAAACATCCTCTGGTTCACAGGTCCTCAGGATCCAGTTCCAGTCCTCAGCCAGGCACTGGAAGGCCTTCATGGGTCCACTTTCCACCCCAGGTCCCTAATCTCATCTCCTGAGCTCCCCTCGATAGGCCAGTCAGGAGAAACTGCGGCAGACTCTGAGATGGGCAGACTACAGGGTGTTCTGTCCATGGAAGGCTGGACAGCAGTTTGTTGTCTAGCATGCCCCTCCAGGAGGTCTGATCCCACAGGAGTCTGCACGTTTCTTTATCTTGAGCTGAGTGATTTTGCATCCCTGTAAACTGCAGGAGATGAACAGTGCAGATGATTCTCGATCAGAGAGGCAAAGGAATTTTATATTTTCTATCTATTGAAATACATTTCTGCATTCCTGATTGCATCTCCATGGTGCCTGCTCTCTGGATTTTTTTTTTAAAGATTTTTTATTTATTTATTCATGAGAGAAACATAGAAAGAGAGAGAGAGGCAGAGACATAGGCAGAGGAAGAAGCAGGCTCCATGCAGGGAGCTCGACGTGGGACTAGATCCCGGGACTCCAGAATCACGCCCTGGGACGAAGGCAGGCGCTAAACCACTGAGCCACCCAGGGATCCCCTGGATTCTCTTTTGAACCAGCCTTTACATTTTCTGGCTCTCTCGTTAATTAATGTGTTAAATAACATCTTTGACATGTATTCATTTTATGTTTGCATAAGGGCCATGATTTTACCTTTCAAAAACATTATCCTTTAACATGCCCTAAAGAGGCAGCCACACTATCTGCAGGTTCTTGAAACCAGTCTTCCTTTCTCATTTTTGCCCTCACTGCTTCCCAAATTGCTTTTCCCCCCACTTTCAATACCCAGCTCAAGTGCCACCTCCTTTGTGCAGCTGTCCCCCTCTCCTTATGCAGAGGGAATGCCACAGGGCAGCTCGTCCACTACTCTCCTCCAGCTCGGGCCCCACTGAATGTAAATCATTTTTGCAGCTCTCCTTCCACCATTAGACCTTGGTCTCTGCCACAGCATGGACCACATCCTTCACCTTTGGGCCCCCCATATCTAGTACCACTACCCACCAATGCATGGAAGAGTGAATGCAGTAGTGGACAAAAGTGTGACTCTGCAGTGTCCATAGAGTTGAGAATTGGCTCCTTATTTCAACTAAGTCCCTGTCACCACCTCCTGAGTCAGATACACATGTAGGATTTTTTTTAATTGGGCTCTTTATGCAGATCCCCCTCTCCAACATCCACTGTCCAGCTCCTACTTAAATGTAGGTGGTTTTGGCAAGAAGTGTAAGTCAAGTTAGAGTGTGAATTTTGTACCCAGAGTCCTCATGACCCACTGTGTGAACTGAAATCATGTAGTAGGTTATAAGCCCTTTCAGACGCTTGGATGAAAGGTGCCAGCCAATTGCCAAGCACTTTTATTACAGTGGAAGTAACGCATTGGACAGTGTCCAGAGGCAGCACACCAAGCCCTGGGCAGCCAGTGTAATTTAGTGGCTGGTGGCTGCTTCTCTTTACCCCCTCTTTCATACTGCAGGGTCGGCAGATGCTTTTGGCAGAAGAAAGGATGGAGCAGATCAAACCTAATCTCCCAGGGCTGAGTCTGTGGGTGCAAGTGGCGCCCCTCCACCCCAGACACACACAGGGCCACAGAAGGCCTTTGCATCAGGTCGCTGCCTAATGTCTAGCACAGGCAGCAGCATGCCAAGGGATTCAGAGACCCATCACTCTATCTCCTGACTGTGTGTCCTTGGGCAACTACCTTGGGCTCTCTGGGCCTGAGTTCCCTCATCTATAGCCCTAATAGTATTACTACCAATATTCCTCACACAGTTGCTGTGAAGACTGAATACCTTGATTGAGATAAGGTGTTCAGTCCAGTGCCTGGCACAGAGTAAACCTTCTGTGTTTCATTCATTCGATAAAAGTGCATCACCATTACGTGAATATTACTCTGCTCGGAAACCTGCCTCTCCTTACCTGGGGAAGAGATTGCATCATTACCTCATTCCCTGCCATCCCGCTTTCTTTTCTGTCATCAGCTCCTTCTTGGTCTCTATCAGGTCTCTTGGTTCTGTTTTTCTCATTTTGCTTAGACTTGGTGCTCTCAGGGGTGCTAGGGACCTTCGGCTCCAGCCCGTCTTCCTTGCCTGAGTCCTCGGGGTGGGGGTGTCTGCTTTCCCGCAGCCTGGCCTCTTCTTTCCTCCTGGACCTCCCAGGAGCATCCTGCTGTTGCTTTACATACTTGTCCGATTTGCCTTTGGGCTCCTTCCGGTAGTAGCCATCTTCTCGGCTCTTGTAGCCCGACGCAGAGTGGGGAGGGCCGGGGGACCCGGGCCTCAGGTGCTTTTCTCGGTGGCCCCTCCCTCCTTCCAGCCGCTCGTCTAGCTCGGCTTTGTCCAGTTGCCAGGGGTAGTGTTTGCGATCATGTGGCCACAGGTCTGCCCTGTCCCTTTTGTCCTCCCCGTTCTCCCTCCAGGGTCCCGGGTCTCGCTCCTCCTCCCTCCTGGCATAGGGCGAGTGCTCCCATGAGTCCCGGCTGTTGCCCCAGTCGGCCCTGGTGGGGCCCAGAGGGCTGTGGGAAGAGCTGCAGGAGGTGAAGCTCGGAGTGTGGGACCTCGGGGACAGTGACCGGCTCACTGGGCTGCGAGACCGTGGCCTTTCTGGGCCATACCTATTAGAGAGCAAAAGAGTGGGTTTTAGAATCTGCGTGTCCCAGCCCCCATGTACCATGCACAGATACAACTAGCCCCTCGCACAGACACACCCACACAGAACCCCATGAAGACACACGCTCTTCATTGCAACTATAGAGACAACACAGAGAGTGGTATAGGAAAGAGCTTTTCCTCCCTGGTGGCATCTAGGAGGAGGGATTTTTCCTAAGGACAGTCCTGGCCATCTGCGCCCCTATACTCATTCTGCTCCTGGGAACTGGGATAAATAAATGGATTGGTTTGGCTCCACTCCATCTTTCTTCCTCTTGGAAGGAAGCTAGGCTCAGGCAGCAGGCAACTCTCTCCCTGGAATGTGGGGAGGTTGTCCTGGTCCAGCCTGGTGGGCAAGGCTGCCTGACCCTGGGGTTCAATTACTCAGCCCCTTGGCTACAAAACCAAAGCCCCAACTTCACCTGACTTCTACCATAATAAAGGCAACCTCTTGGCCTCCATTCATCTTGTTTTTCATCTCAGTTTGTTCAGATCCTGGGCATGGCAGGAGGCTGCTAGTTACTGGGAGGATGAGAGTGAGGAGGGCAGGTTCTGAGATTCCAAACCAAAGAAGAAGGAAGGCCTTTTGGGGTTGGATTTTTGGAACCTTAGAGCTCCAACCAGTTCGTGTTTCAGATGAAGAGATTGAATCCCAGAAAAGGACCTCAATCTGTCTAGGATTTAGAGCAAGACCTCTTAGTTCCTCCTAATACTGCAGAAATGCAGGCAGTATGGTATGGCTTTATACATGTTTAAAAAACAAAACAAAACAAACCATTAAAAAAAATCTCAAATAAATGGAAATTCCAAACTTAAGCAGCTACATACAAAGATACACACATACATAAACACTTTCTCTTTTTCTCTCTCTTTCTGAAGGTTGTTTGTGTATTAAGCAGACCTACTTAATCATATATATATGTATATATATATATATATATACCCATTATTATAAAAGAATAGGTGATTTTCATTTGGTTCCCAAATACAGGTAGCCCATGAAGCCCTCACTAACCAGAGGAAACTCCGATGTGGATCACTAGCACCAGGCTGCCTTGACCATGGGTGGGGAAAGAGCCTGGATCCAGCCCTCTGCAGTGACGTGAAAGCGCCATCTGTGGCAGCCGTGGGTAAGAACCATGGATTGTGCAGGCCAGGTGCTTGCCCCTTGGCTCTCCACAGGGGCTGTCCTTGTAGGGCAGCAACAGTGGGAAACTTGTAGCCCCAATTTGGCATGGTCACAATTCCAGTAGGAAGAAATGAGTTTGAAAACTGAATTCATTCCATGTTCAGAGTAGGTGACTGGGGAGGTCACTCCCCAGGTGAGGAGGAGGTTCACTACTTTGGGGGGGTTTACCTGCATCTACATTCAGCTCATGAAAAAAAATCAACAGGTGGTTCTAAATAGACCACACACACACACACACACACACACACACACACTCTTTCAGGTAGTTTTAGCAGAGTGTAGACTTGCCCCAAAGAGTCAAATACCACCAGAACCCTTCCTCTATATATTCCTTTCCAACAAAGGAGGAGCAGATGAAGAAGGGAGCTTACCATCTTGCATTTTCCTGAGGCTTAACCTGAGCAGCACTTCTAGACTGGACTGATGACTTCCATCAGGCACATGGAAAAGTGGGGCCTAGATAAGCTGATGGACAGGGCAAGGGCAAGGGAAGGGCACGGTTGACTCAATACCCCAAAGAATGAGAGACAGGAGAGTGTCCCAACTACCCGAATCTGCCCTGATGTCCAGGGCTGGGGCCTCACCTGTCTGCTTCCCGGAACATGTCCCTCTCCCTCTGGGAATGCATGTCCTGGATGATGGCAGCCACAGTTTTTCCAGGTTTCTAGGCAAAGTCAGAGAGGTCATTATTAGATCAGAGATAGCCATGCAAACACAAAAGGGAGCAGTGAGGACTCAGATCCACGGCCCAGTCCACCCAAAAGGAAAAGTACCTTTTTAGAGGAAGAAAAAGTTTAATCCAGAGCATGAGGAGTGTGAGCATTAAGCTGAATGGAGTGACCCTGACCATTTGGGTACCTCTTTATTGTAGACCATTTCAAACATACACAAACGCACAGAGAATGGTATACTGAACCCCCATAACTCCATTTCCATTGTCAACAATTCTGACCAATCTTGTTCATCTATACCCCCAACCTTTCCCCCACCCTACAGAATATTTTGAAGCAAGTCTCAGACATAGGGTCTTTTCATCCATTCTATGATGACACTGATGTTGCTCGATAACCCCACAGGGGACCATCCACGGTGCTCATGATCAACACATCTTGCTGCGTTTAAGGGTGAGAATCCAAGCCCCGTGCTGTCCCAGGGAAGCACTGGCATACTCAGAGGGATCCACCTTGGCCTGAGAATCTCAACTCAGGAAGAACAGCCCAGCTCTGCCCCCAGCTGACTGGGTGATCTAGGGTCAAGGCTTGTTGTCTGTGGGAGACTCACTCTCTCCACCTATAAAGGTGAGATAATGAGGCCCATCTGGTATTCACCAACAGCCTTGGGGCATGGTGGGCTCCGCTGATAAAAGCCACAGGTTCTGGGCCTACATAAAAGGAGCTGCTGGAGAGTCTCCTCTGACCTCAAAAGCCCTGGGAAGATGCTGAAACCTTCCAGATGAGCCCTGAACTTGTCACAGCCTGGCCCTGTCAGAGCAGCTCTGATCCTTCTCGACATTGCTTTCCAGAGTCTCCATCCCTTCTCACCTGACTCCTTCCACCTGGACACCCTCTGTTTGGCCAATTCACTTCTGCTTTCAAGCACTACTCAGTAATCTTTCCCTTCTTTACACAACCAAGTCACACTGCCAGGACTTCTCGAAGCTCTCGTACTTATGCAGTCATGTTTAAGTCTTGTATAATTTCCACAAAAATAGGCTGTCTCTTCAGTTACATAGCAAACTGTCCCCAAGTGAGGACCAAGCTCCCTGTACCACATATTATGTGGAGAAGACCCTTTATCACCATTTGCTGATAGAATCTTCCTAAGAGCACCGTGGAACATATTCAACACTGCTTCCCAGTGCCAGAGACCCTCTCTGTGGCTGGGAGGCTGGCCAGACCAATGGCTCTGAAACCAGGCCCTCTAGCCCCAAACCACCCGGGACCCCACCCCAAATCTACTGAAGGAAATCTCTGATCAAAAGAACCTGAAAATTCCCCTGACTGGGAGACACTGGCTTAAATTATTCCAAGTTCCCTTCTGCATAGAAGATGCTAATTCTGGAGAAGTCTTCTGTAGAACAACCCAGAAAATACTTCTTCCAGGTCTGCAGGAAGAAAAAACTCACTTTTTACTATTCCTTCAGATTCACTCTTTCCCATTCATTCCATGTATTTGCGGGGCACCTGTTATGTGAAAGGGCCCCGAGGATTAGAGACTCTGCCACAAGTGTATAGGGAGACATGATCGCCAGCATGAGGAAATATTCAGGAGAGGAGATGAGAAATACCTTAAATCTTCTCTTTGTCTACCTTCACCCTCCACTTTGCCTGGGTGGGCTAAAGGTAAAGGTCGAGAGAAAAGACCAATCAAACCCCACACACACAACACCCCGCTCTGCAAGCCCTGGTGGGAGCCCAAGTGGTGGCCCCTCTGACCCAGAGATGCATATGGATCTGGTGTTTTGCTGTCTACCTCCCTGGGAGGCACTTCCCCCTCCTCCACCCCTGCTCTGAGCGGACACAGGCCCGGCCAGTCACAGGCTGGCCTTCCCTGGCCACAGAGATTGGTTCAGGGAAGGACATGTGTCCCAAACTAGCCCAGTAACAGGGCCTCTCAGGACTTCTGAGGAAGCTACTCTGGAAAAACTCTGGCTTTCTCCGTGAAAGAAACAGGAGGATGAGAAGCCAGAATTGGTGAAGTCCATGAAGCCATGACGCCACCTAGAGGATGGAATTGGGGCTGTCAGGGGCCGTCCCAAGGAGACCCCCAAAATAAAGCAAAGCCAACAGAAGGTGAAATGGAGAAGAGCCAAGTCCTAATGATATCACTTAGGCTCTGAGTCCAGCTGTACCCGCAGCCAGGGCTACTCCTGGACTTTTCGTTTACAAGAGCCAATAAATTCCTGGTTTATATTTTAGTTGATAAGCTTAAATGAGACAATTTTCTCAATTTTCTGCCACTTGCAGGGAGAAAGTCCCAGCTGATTCATGTCGACATAGGGCCCATGTGCATGCATTACTATGTAATTGAAGTACTACATTTTGAGATGCTTTCACAGAGAGCCATTGTGGCAGCTTGGGAGCAGAAAATCCTTTCTAAAGGGCAGAAAACGACGTGTTCTAGATCCCTGCTACTCAAAGCGTGCTGTGAGAACTGGCAACGCCTCCTGGGAGCTTATTGGAAAGGCAGAAATACAGCCCTGCCCCAGGGAACCAGAAACTTTAACAGGACCTGCCAGGGATCTGTATGCACATTAAAGTTTGAGAAGTTCTGTTAGACTATTATCTGCTGCTTACCAGCTGGGTGACTAAATGCAAATTACCTGATTTCTCACGTGGACAATGGAGATCAGACTCATACAATATAGAGATGCAGACATACGCAAAACCAAAACAGGCCTAGGTTTTAATCATGGCTTTCCCAATACCTACAACCTTGTGCAAATCACTGAACTTCTATGAGCCTCCATTTCCTTATCTGTAAAACCGAGATCATGAACACCTGTCTGACAGTACTGATGTCAGGATTACAGTAGATAACGTATGCCCAGGGTGTGATCCTGGAGACCCTGGATGGGGTCCCATGTCGGGCTCCCTGCATGGAGCCTGATTGTCCCTCTGCCTGTGTCTCTGCCTCTCTGTGTCTCTATGAATAAATAAATAAAAATCTTTAAAAAAAAACTATACAATACATAACTAGTCATCTTTCTGAATGTATGTTATATTTCACAATAAAAGAAGGGAGGAAAAGAAAGAAAAAATAAGAGAGAAATGTAGAACAAGCACAAAACAGAAACAAAAGCCGTTTGGAATGGTCTGAATTCATCCCTGACAGTCATTCTGACAGTGGCCAATGCAGTCATGTGCTGTTTAGAAGGGGTTTCAGACGTGATTATAGAGGACAGAGGAGTGAATAAGAGACCAAGATGGGATGGTAGTGAGAGAGGAAGAAAAAGTTACTGAAGATTTGTCTGGGTAGAGAAGGAGGTTATATTCAGGGGTTTATGCTTGGAGCTCCCACCTCTGAAATGCAACCCTATGTCCCTTCTTTCTTCATCCCTCAAAAGAGTTCCCTTGTAAAATCCTCCTTGGGTCCAGGGTAACTAGTTATCCTGTCTCCAGCATCCCTTTGCATTTTGTATTTACCTCAATAAGCATTTTTCTTGATATGTTATAATGGTTGGCCTCCCCATGTGATATCGCCCAAGGCAGTGGGTAATTTTTAGATTTTTTTCTGTCCTCTCCTTCTTGCCAGCACGTAGGTCTGTGCCCCACAAAGAGACACTCAGCTGATGCTTGTTGAATAACTGAACAATGAGAGAATGCTTTACCTTCAGCTGTAATTCCTTGTATCTCTTGGACATCCGAATGAGCAACTTTTCACCATTGATCACAGCAGACTTTTCTTGGTAATACTGGACCATGGCCTGGGCAGCTTCTGTGTAAGCCATCTCTAAAAAGGCCTAGGGAAAAATGGAAGGACGGAAGCTGAAGTTGACTTGGTCTTTTTTTTTTTTTTTTTTTTAGGTGGGGAGGGGCAGAGGAGTGGGATAGAGAGAATCCCGAGCAGGCTCCACGTGGGGCAGATCATGACCTGAGCTGAAATCAAGAGTCAGGTGCTTAATCAGTTGAGCCACCCAGGTACTCCTGACTTGAATGATCTTAAACAAAATTCAGCCATAGGGGGCACCTGCGTGGTTCTGTGGTTGAGGATCTGCCTTTGGCTCAGGTCATGATCCTGGGGTCCTGGGATTGAGTCCTGCATCGGGCTCCCCATAGGGAGCCACTTCTCCCTCTGCCTCTCTCTGTGGCTCTCAATAGATAAATAAAAATCTTAAAAAAAAATTCAGTACTAGGTATAATTCCATGTCTATGAAGTTCAAGAATAGACAAAATGAATCAATGCTGATAAAAATTAGAGCTGAGGTTCCCTTTGGGGTGGAGGTGGAATTCTGACTGGGAGAGACATGAGGAAATGTGTGAGGTTCTGGAAATGTTCTCTCTCCTGACCTTTTTGATAATTACATGGGTGTACACATGTAGAAAATTAATGGAGTTGTACACTTAACACTAGTACACTTTGGAGTATTTTATACCTCAATAAAAAGAAAAAAGATCAGTACAAGAAGCTGTCTTTGATCCCATCTGTTCAAAGAGACCTATTTATTAACTTCACCCAAAGAGCTCATTATATAAGATGGCCCCTCTCCTGATTCCCCTGGGTACCAGTGATTCTTAAATTATGTATATCCACCCTGGGCTACGTCATGCCACAGAAGCCCCCCTGGGATGGGAAGTTCCATTAACCCACAGGCCCTGAGGAGAGGTAGGGGAGAGAGTGAGTCTTTTCTACAAGTGACCTTGGCCTGATTCCTGCAAAATGTGCTATTTTGTCATGATGAGGGCAGGAGACAGAGACACAGCCAAGGGTATTTGAGCTCTCACTTTCTTTGCAAAGAAAGAAAAATACTAAAAACTCAGGGTCTGAAAGAAGGTCATAGCTTCTTGCTTTGACCTTAGCTTTTTGAGTTAGTGAGAGAAGAAAACCCTCAACTATAGCTCGATAGCATTTTTCCTCTTTAATTGTTCTAATAAAACAGAAAAAGAATGGGCTTTTGCATTCAGTTTCTTTCTTTTTCTTTTTCTTTTTTTTTTTATTCAGTCAGTTTTTAAATAGACTGTTTTGACTGACCTGCTAGTTTATCCCAATAGTGGCTTTGGTAGATTCATCGCTGTTAACCATTTCTTAGATTTGTTTGCTTTGTACAAGACAGCACACTGATCTGGTCCCTCAGTGTTGAAAAGGAAAGGTGATATGTGACAAAAGAGCCCTCACTGTGAGCCGCTACACTCCCAGTTTCTTGAACCAAGTCGGCTAACCAAGCTCATCCTCCCTCCTTCCCACACATCTGTTTTTGAATTTCAGAGATGCTTTTCCTTGCTGTCACCATCTATGGCAGATGTGTGGGAGATGAAGAAGTCAAGATTCTTTACGGTTTTATTTCAGATCCTGCCACCCAGCTTTCTAAGTGCCTTTTTCTTGATGCACACATTTTAGCACCTCCAGCTCTCAACTGTCAAATGGGAATAATACTAAATCAGTGAATCTCATTGCATTAATGTTGCAAGCTGAATCATGTGCATTTACCCAAAACAGAATTCTGAGCAGTTGGAACAAAGGGACTGAGTAGTCTAAGCCCAAGTGGATGGAGGAAGACTGTTGATCATCTGATGTGGCTCAGAGTCTCTAAAGTTCATATGTTAATTAAGAAAAGAACTTCCTGGGGCACCTAGGTGGCTTAGTCAGTTGAGTGCCCAACTCCTGATTTTGGTTTGGGTCATGATCTCGGAGTGATGGGATCAAGCCCCGCATCAGGCTGGGTAGAGTCTGTTTAAGATTCTCTCTCTCCCCCTCCCCTTCTCTTCTGCACCTCCCCCTGCTCGCTCACTAAATAAATAAATAAATAAATAAATAAAACCTTTAAAAAGAAAAAAGAAAAGAACTTCTTCTATGTCTGCTCCTTTGGTCCATAAAGTAAATATATTTATTAACAATAAAACAAAATATTCTCATTCCCAGCCATTTTTCTTTTCTTTTTTTCTTTCTTTTCTTTTCTTTTCTTTTCTTTTCTTTTCTTTTCTTTCTTTAACCCGGCCAGTTTATATTTTCTAATATAAACTCCTCTTTTGACTTTAGAAGCGAAGACAGCCATATTAACCCGCAAGTTCTGACTTAACCCCCATGGGTTAAGGGTTCTTTGTCCTTTAGACTTACCAGGCACCATCCATTCCCACCCATTCTTCTGCTACAAGACCCAAGGGCCTCAGATATTAACACCAAAGATCTGTGAAAACAACTGTTCACAGTCAGTTGCTGGCTCGCTCTAAATCCAGGCCCTCAGATTTGAACAAGCTTAGATGGTAAGACTGTAGCCTTAGCTCAGGGAGTTCATAACAGTGAAAAGACTCAAGCCCATGGATTTCTATTTTGGGGGCCAGTTAGCTTTTCTATGTTAATGAATACCTCATTCCAAAATATCTCTTTGCTTCCAGGCAACTCACAAAAATCTGTACCCATCACAAGGAGGTTAAGGTGAGACAAGGGTAAACAAAACACCACCACCACCAAAAGCCTCTGTGCTGTTCCAACAAGAGGCCAGCTGTGCATTACTTCTTTAAGATCAGCTTCTTTAAAAAAAAAAAAATATTATATAATTGCCCTCCACCAATGTGTGGTCTCTCTGGTGCCTACTGGTGTGAAAGTGCCCAGACCTACCTGATTAGTAGACTTCATGAGGATGTAATTAGTGACCTTTCCAAAGGGCAGCCCCAGGTTAATGACGTCATTCTCCGTGCAGCTTCCTTCGGGGAGGTTACAGATGTGTACCACTCGGCCAGCACCCGGTCTCCGCTGTGCAAACTAACGGGAACAAAGAGCAGGGGCTGGTCTTCAAAATACACATCCCTCTGGCCTTTGGTTCCAGATGTTCCTAGGGGCTATCTTCCCCCCAATAATGACTACAAAAGGATAACTTCTGAAATTAATGCTGAAAACGAATCCATTCATTCACGGATGCACATAAAATACCAATTTTATACCACCCTCTTCCAGCAAAGATTTGCAACATTTTAATGAGTAATCACATTATCCAGGACTGTCAGAATATGAACATGTGGGCTAATCCATGTGTCACCGGTGGGAGGTTGTACAGTTACCATTTCTTGAGAATACACTTTAGCAGTATTTAATAAAACATAAAGCACAGGGAGCCCAGATCTTGCCATCCCACTTTTGGAAATCTATCCCACAGAAATAAATGCACCAATATATCAACACTTATGTACAAGGACACTGCAGTTATTTATAAGGTGGCAAAAAATTCTGGGAACACCTTCGATGTCCAAGAACAGGGAAATGTTTGGGTAAACGATGGTTCAAGCATTCAGTGGGAGACTACAGAGCATTAAAAAGCAAAGGTAAATGAACTGATAAGGAATAATTTTGAAGATAGTTAAGTAATTAAGTAAAAAAAAAAAAAAAAAAAAAACCAAGCTGCCAGACAGTGCATGTAGAACAATGCCATTTTTGTAAGACAGAACAAAAAAATCAAAATATATAAGAAAGAGATAAAGCAAGTGTTGTAAAGTCTTGATAATTGTTGGAATTGGGGGATGAATATACAAGGTTTAAATTATACTAGTCTGTACTGTTCTGTACTGGTTTGAAATGTTTCACAATGAAAAATTTTTCACAATGAAAAAAGCACAAGGAATTCATGCTGCACAGAGAAAGGCAGGCAGGGGAGGATACCTATCAACTTGTCAACATTAGTTATCTTCAAAGACCAGAACTGGAAGGGAATAAGGGGAAAGATGTGTTTAATGTGTATTTTTTTGTTTTATAGACCTCCTATTGTTTGATTACAGGAGAAAGAGCATGGCAAGGATGTGTGGGAACCTTATATATAGACATACATGGAAACAACCTGTGGTTTAGGGCAGTGGCTTTCACAACTTTGTGAGCCTTTTATCAAACACAAGCTTGGTCACCAGCCCAATATATTCCACAAATAAGAGGAGCTGCTCTAGACAAACCCTGGGGTCTAGCTCCCTGTCGTCACCACTAGCCAGCAGTCCCAAAGGCCCTTAGAGGGCCTTTGGAATTTGGAAGCCAAGACCCAGGCCTAATCAAAGCTCCGGGAGGGAAGAAGTGCGTCTGTTTGGTCTGTGCAAACCTTAATCAGCCCAGAGTCTCTGGGAGGTTCAAGAATTAGTAACCAGAAGCCAATCCAGCGTGGAAGAGAAGGATGCAATTTTCCAAACCTGAAACACGTTCTAATAGCATAGTGCACATTTGCATAATCACCATGATTATGATAAAAGATAAAGTGAACTTCAACATCTAATTACATTTGATGTGGGTCGCATCCCTAGCAAGGGCTAATACTTGGGTAATTCTATCACAAAAAGCCCTCATTTGTCTCATCTGGGCTGAGGACAATTAGAGTCAATGAGAATTTCCTTTTATGGCTCAGCCCTGAATCGGAGAAACCCCAGTATCCCTTGCAGACCTCCCCTCGGCCATGTCCAGAGGTCAAGTGCTTTTCCAGAAGGAACGGGATTTAGCATACGGCCCAGGCAGCTCCCAGAGCATCTCCATGGAGACATGGAGTGCAACTGGAACTCTCCACAAGTTATGAGACTTTGAGTTTGCGCCTGCCTCACAAGGAGTGAACCCTTCTCCAGGGATGACAGGAGGAGGACCAGTAAGATGCAGGATCTTTGCCTCTCAGTAGAGTCCACACAAAGACCACAGACCCAGTCGAGCTCTGAGGCAGGTCAAAATGGCAGGTCCTCAGAGTTTATTATCAACAGGCAGGCTGAGCCGGGTGCTCTGCCCGGCTTCCTGCAAGCAAGCACGTTTCTGCCCATGTGACTTTGCTGTGGTTGGCCTGGGCTAACTTGAGCTTGGACGACAGGGCAGACACACAGAACCACAGGGCCATTCTGGGTTGCACCCTGCTCCTTGTCTGTCCAGTTGCCTAGTGAGCAGCATGAAGACGATCACCTCTGTCCCTGTCTCCTCCAGGCTGAAAGAGCCACTCAAGAGGCTGGTACCTGAGCTGCTGGGCAGTGGAACCTGGCACCCTCTCAGCTGCCAGTCCTCAAAGAGCAAGAGGAATTCATGCTGCAGACATTGTTAGGTCCTAAAAGGAATAGGTCTCAATTAAGGCTTACACTCAAATTTTAAAAATACATTTCATGAGCACTTTCTTCTCCTGGGATTTTTAATCAGAAATAAAAGTTGAGGGGGGGCGCCTGGGTGGCTCGGTCAGCTAAGTATCTGTCTTCGCTCAGGTCATGATCCTGGGGTCCTGAGATGGAGCCCCATATTGGGCTCCCTGTTCAGTGAGGAGCCTGCTTCTCCCTCTTACTCTGCCTGCCACGTGTTCTCTCTCTTTTTCTCTCTATCAAATCAATCAGTAAATAAAATCTTTTAAAAAAAATAAATAAAAGTTGAATTGTATTGATTCCCTTAATATCACAATCATGAGACATTTCATATCCTCCCAGTTAATTATACTAATTTGGAGCTTCTCCACTGGTGATGTGCACAAGGGTCTGGATTTACTGACTCAGGATGGAGGCCAAGGACCTCCAGTGACCACCAGCAGCTTCTTCATTTCAACCAGTTTACTTCCACTTATCATTTTATGAAGTGACCATGAAATAAAAATCTTGAGGATTAAAAATTCTTGAAACATCTCTGTGTTAATGATTTGTTTGCATAGTGTCTGGCTTCAGAGCAAGTGAGAAACCCTATCTGGTTAGAAAAAACAACATTTTTTTTATGTCTTGTGTTCTTCTGCAACTATTTGATTTAGGATACTTTGGTCTATGTTCTTTTCTACCACTGATCTAAAAATATCTTTTTGTAAAAACTCAAGTTCAAAATCATATTTGATTCATAATAGGTGTCCAGTTATATGTATATGTATTCTAATCTATTCTTGAGACTATTTACATAAATGTGGCTATTATTTGCCTTATGCTCTATGGCAGATCTGAACAGTGAGGCAGAAAAGGAGGGAGGAAGGAAAGAGGAAAGGGGAGAGGAAGAGACAATGAGGTTTTCAGGCAGACAGGTGGAGTAAAATTTGTCCACTGGGGGCAGAGATGACTGGGGTGCCTTTGAGGGTTCAGCATGATGACTCCCAGCCTGGGTTCTCCAATACGTCCTTGAGGGCCTTTGAAGGTAATAATATTTCAAGGGAGGGTCATGATTTTTTATATTTAAAAAACCTAGGTTGAGTCTCTAGTCTATCCATATGGTAACCCTGATTAGATTTTAAGCTGATGAGAAAGTCTGATTGGTATGTCAACCAGTGTCTTTGATTAATGAAAATGAGTAACTACTTAATTACTCATTAATATAAGTACTTTCTTTGGCAGATACAGTACTTTTCCGAACATGGAATGCAGGGTAGTGGCTGCTTGAGGTACGTAGGAGTCAATGATGAAGAGGATGGGCTGTAAGAAGTGTGGGGCTTCCTGATGGACCGGAAGACAGAGGACCTGGATCTGAGTCCCAGCTTGGCCACTGGCTGGATGCATGACAGGGACAAACTAATTTTCCTCTCCAAGCCTCAGTTTCCAAATCTCTGGAACATGGGAGATAGCCTATGCATCAAGAGTCCTTTCCAGATGTGACATATCTGTGCTTGTGTGGCTCTAAGTTCTACAATTCCACTCCTCCCAGAAGACTTGCCCAACTAAACCCTAGGATCTGGGCAATAACCTTCCCCACTCGTGTTGGCATAAACAGGAAGACAGGACACCTGTGTCTTCCCCAATACCCGTCCCCGTGAATGTCACGTTTTTGTCTTCCCTCTCTATGTGATCAGCTAGACACATGAACATGAAGCATGTTTATCTTGCAGACACGCCTGTGTTAGGGGTGGTCTCATCTTTCAGGGCTAAAGATAAGCTCCAAACAGTGAGTACCTTGCTGAAGAGCCCTGCCACTCCCTGAATGATTCTGTTGCCTGCAGCATCTAGAAGAGTTGAGATGATATACTGAGATGAACTAAAGATGTAGGCAGGTCTCCAGGCATCAATGCCAGGGCAGTGAGAGCATCAGACAGACCTGGATCTGTGTCTACTCCCCAGTGACCAACCCTGGGGCAATTTCTGAATTTCTCCAAGCCTGAGTTTGCTTATCTATAAAACAGGGAAAATAAAAATTGATTCCATGGTACTCTTTAGAAGACAAAAATGCCACAAAGTATGTAAACTGCCTTGATGCAATCCCTGGCAACCAGCAGTCTCCTTAAAATATATGTCTCTTTCTTTCTCCCAACAGTTAAAGGATATGCTATGATGGTCCCAGACTGAGGGGAAAAAAATGCAACTGTACGGTGATTATGTAAGAGAAAGTCTTGACATGAGAGACTCCTAACTCTGGGAAACGAACAAGCGGTAGTGGAAAGGGAAGTGGGTGGGGGGTTGGGGTGACTGGGTGATGGGCACTGAAGAGGGGCACTTGACGGGATGAGCACTGGGTGATATGCTATATGTTGGCAAATTGAACTCCAATAAAAAAAATTTTTTTAAAGAGAAAGTCTGTGTTCTTAAGAAATTCATACTGAGATGGTTAGGGGTGAAAAGGTACAATGTCTCCAGTGGTTCAGAAAAAAACATGCATAAATGGTTAGACGGATGGATAAGACAAACAGATTAAGATGGATTAAACATAAGGACAATAAGAGAGAGAGAGAGACGGAGAGAGTGAATGACAAACAGGCCAAAATATTAAGAAGTAGTAAATCTGAGCAAAAGATATACCTCTAGAGCAACTCTTCTGTAAATCTGAACTATATTAAAAATAAAAGTTATAAAATATACGCTTTAAAAGAAAGATGTGTATTATATGTTTATGTGCTCTCGGGCAGAAGAGTAGATGAGTTTAGAGAGAATCATTGAAGACTTTGCCAACTTGGATTTTTGATGTGAAGTGTTAATGGACTCTGTTGACATCCCACCTGCTGCTCTGCCTGGAAGGCACACATGTGACAGGTGCATTTGAAACTTTCAGCCCAAAGTCAAATCTCCAAGAAAGCTAAGGTGTCAGGGGTTGTAACCAAAGTCCTAACTACTAACCTAAAGGGACAGGCATCCTTTCTCAGCCTGGGAGATACTTCAGTAGGCCTTCAGGCCAGTTCAGACCTGGAATGCCCCCATGTGCAATCAGAGGTCTTGGCTGTACATTTTCACCTGCTGGATCACTTATTTAAAACCAGATTCTGAGCAGCCCCGGTGGCATAGCGGTTTGGCGCTGCCTGCAGCCCGGGGTGTGATCCTGGAGACTGGGATCAAGTCCCATTTCGGGCTCCCTGCATGGAGCCTTCTTCTCCCTCTGCCTGAGTCTCTGCCTCTCTCTCTCTCTCTCTCTCTCTCTCTCTCTCTCTCTGTGTGTGTGTGTGTCTCTATGAATAAATAAATAAAATCTTAAAAAAAAAAACAAACAGATTCTGCCTCTATTGTTCATGTGGCTGGGTTCCAGACCTCTCAACTCACTCAATCTCTTATACATGGATGGAAATGTGAAAGCAGCAAACAGATTGTGTAGGAACATTCTGAGACCTTTTAGTGCCCTCTGATGCAGGTGGGAACAGGCTTCATAGAGGAGTTCAAAGAAGAGGCTCAGTTCAAATAACTCACAAAGCTGCAATAAAAATGTGGCTTAGGGCATTGGGCCTGCTGAGTGAGAGCAGTCTCTCAAAGTCCTTCCTAAGGCGACAAAGTGTAGATTGGATCTTCAATAAACAATTTCTGTGTTCCAGCCTGATCTTCTTCAGGTGGACCTAATCTCGCCTGGCATAGTCTCTCGTTTTGTGCTAAACACACCTCAGGACACACACATGGCAGATATTTATTTCTCGTGGTGTGGATTTTGAACATATTATGCAGATAGCAAATGGGCATAAGTTGCATAGCTACGGATCTTGGCTTAACCTGGAGGGTAGACACAGATATCTTTATTGACACTTTCGTGTATTTTATAAAGCATGCTAGCTTTGACCTAAAGTACATCTGCTTTTATTGGTGTCAGACTTGCCTACAGGTCTTGGGTGGTTCATCTGCCAAGTAACTTCAATATCCCTGTAAACTTTAGAGCTACAGAATACACTGTGACACCTAGGAGAAGCTAAGGGACTCGAACTGTGGGCAATAAACTGGTTGACTTGTGATTACAACCCTGATCTCACTGAAAAACTGATCAATTGCAGACTTGATAAATCAAGGTAGATGCATCCAACAGAGGGTATTACAGCATAAAATAGGGTTTTATGTCTAGATATGGAAATATGTCTAGATACCAATGAAAAGATATTTTGGAAACTTTTTTTTTATATTTTGGAAACTTAAATAAAAAGAACCAAGTGGCACACTATGACATGGCATTACCTGATTTTTGCAAAAACATATGCTTTTTCTAATTAAACATGCATACATAGACTAGCTAGAGATAAATAGTATAAGACATTTGTGGTCAGTTTTATCTGTAGAGCTGGATTTTCTATTTTTTATATTTCTGTTACTGTTTGGATTTTTTATACCATGTTTGTACTACTTTTGCAACAAGAAAAAATACTTAAGATTTGTAAACAGAAAAGAAAAAAAGCTCAGAAAACAAAAGCCACTCGGGTATCCTGTTTCCCCCAGCTCTTTGCTCACTTTGAAAAGAAACAAGGTGACCCCCCCCCACCCAGGGTA
This sequence comes from Nyctereutes procyonoides, assembly GCF_905146905.1. Lineage (NCBI taxonomy): Eukaryota > Metazoa > Chordata > Mammalia > Carnivora > Canidae > Nyctereutes > Nyctereutes procyonoides. Next base: position 14,571,076 of record NW_026575133.1, on the reverse strand, counting down.
CAAGAGCAATAACAGAGCTGGAAGGGTGGGGGAGGGGTAGGCAGTAACCACATCAGTTACTGTTCTTCATGCTCTCTGGAAGTCCGGAGACCAGAGTGTTCTAAGCCATGGACCAGAGAGGCCACAGTGAGAGAGAAGTTCCAGAACTGCCAGCCATCTGAGGAACAACTTAAACCTCTGGCCTTCCACAGACATTTATGCTTCTCTGTGTCTCAGTTTCCTTATTTATACAAATTTTCTGGTGTGCAGGGTCCCAGTGAGAAAGAAATAATGAAAAAGATGTCTGTCTTCCCAGGCCAGAGGAGCCCATCTGCAGCATCAGCACTAAATAACTCTAAGGTGGCTGTGAAAATGGCAATGCCGTTTTATGGGGAGAGTCAGCAAGCAAAGTGCATCTTGGGCAAGCACAAGAAAACTATTTACAGCCTGAGAAGGCCCTAGTGGCCCCTTCCAGAAACCTGATTACTCTGTTTATGACAACTCAGGCAGCCAAGGATAAAGTGCCTCTGCTCTGTCAAATGGCAAAAGCTTAAATGAAAGTGAACACCCCTCTCCTGGGACCCTGGGGTGGGAGGGTCAGGCACAAACCACCCTCACCACCCCCACCACCAGCGAACACAGCACAGAACTGTCAGTTCAGTGTCCCAGCTCTGTCAACAATAAGCATGGAAATGAAAGGCTGGGTCGGGCTCCCACGAAGTAACAGAAGTATACATTCAGCCAAGCCTGGGCTTGGTGGAGGTGGTAGATGGGTTGCTCTGTCCTTTAAGATTTTGTAGCAGTGCAGAGACCCTCTGAGAGCCCATTCCCAGAGCCATGAGTCATTCTGTTTTCCTGCCTAAAAACAGGGAATGTTAGAGACAGCAATTGCTCTTTGCTCCACTAACAATAATGATATTATAATGGTGGAGTCCTGGCTGGTTCTGGTTTTACTCAACCAAATGTGTCTCTGAAAAGATGTATAAGTGGGATGGGCCTGAAAAAGCGCTGGCACAGGACCAGAAAACATTTCTGGAGGAAAAACGCATCAAAGCTTTTATGAGTTCTCTATGAGAACAGGGAGGGGGATAATGGATAAGTTTCCCTGTCTTCATGAAATATTTCTTTTCTGTTTGAATTTTCACAGAGAGCATCAATTATGTAAGCAGGAAAAACAACAGAAATGTATGTGCAAAAGGAGCACTGGACACTCCTCGAGCCTCACAAAGTGTCTTTTGGTAACAGAGTTATCACCCCTTGATAAAACTGCTTATCTTTGGAGGTGTTTGTAGGCAGAAAAGACAATCCATAATTTCTCTGAGGGACACACCCGCTACTTAAAGGAACCTTGCAAAGTATCCTTCTGTAGTAGATTAATCAGCTCTTCATTTTTCGGCTTCTCTTCAAATGTCAGTGTTTGCATATTTCCAGTTTTCCAAAAGATAGACACACTTGCATTCGATGGACCAGAATCTGGCAGAAGAATGTGACCATCCAGACACTGATGATACAGAGACTGGTTGGGGCAGGCTTTGTCCTTGCCTCCTAGACATCCTTGGGAAGATCCTTGAGACCAGTCCGGTGATGCCTCTCCCCATCCACTGGATCTGTAGGAAAATGCCTCCGAACATTTCAGCTTATCTTAGGGGACACTGTCACAGTGCAGAAGAATGCAGGTGCCAGGTCTCACTGGCCTCCTCACCTTGCTCCTCGGCTGATGGCTAGCTGAGGCCCAAGAAGTCCCCAAGGCAGCTTCAGATCCTGCTGAGCAGTGTGTGCCGTGGAAGTGCACGAGGGTGGGGAGGGGAAGGAGAGAATCATAGCAAGCAAGAGAAGGCAGAGACCTCAGAGAGGGGCAGCAGGGCTCCCTTGTGGTTACAAGGGAGGATTCTAGAGCCTGGCCAAATCCCAACACTTCCACTTATCCACTAGTGACTTTCAGCAAAGCGTTTAGTCTATGCCTCAGTTTCCTCACCTCAGAGGGTTGTATGGAGGATTAAATGAGATAATACATATGAAAATGCTATGAGCCGGGAAGCCTGGGTGGTTCAGTGGTTGAACGTCTGCCTTTGGCTCAGGTGGTGACCCCGGGGTCCCGGGATCGAGTCCCACGTCGGGCTCCCTGCGTGGAGCCTGCTTCTCCCTCTGCCTGTGTCTCTGCCCCTCTCTCTCTCTCTGCATCTCTCATGAATAAATACCTAAAACCTTTTTTTAAAAAAAAAGCTAGGAACCTATTAAGCACGATGGAAGTGTTGGCTGCGTCAGCATCGTCAGCCTTGGACACGGATTATCGTTGATCGTTATCACCAAGGATCATCATCAACAGGAGCCGTCAGATCGCCTGTGCCTACCGCACGCCCCTAAGGGCGCAGACAAGGACCCAAGAATTACCAGACAGATGTGTGTGAGACGGAGGGCGCCGCGGGGCAGACCTGCCGAGGGCTCGGCTCCCCCTCCCGCCGCGCATCCAGGGGCCTTGATGCTCCGCCACCGCCTCGGAGCTTCCTGCGCGTGCGTAGTTGAGCATCAGGCCCGTGTCCCGCGCTGCTCCCCTCGGGCTTGCTCCGCCGTGGGGCTCTGAGCTCCGGTCGGGAGACTGCTCGAGGGCTGTGAGTGCGCCAGGATTTGAGGCATCATCGAAATTACAAGTCGGGTAAACACGCAGCTGTTTGCTTTACTTTCACAAGTCATTATTGGGGTGGTTGCCCGCATTTAGGAAAACGAAGCCTCTGAGCAATAAAGTGAGGCCATTTAGCTGGTGGGCCCCAGACTAGGGCTTGAACGTGGTCTTCTTGGCTCCAAATCCACAGGAAGGGGCTCCTGGTTCACTGGTCGGCGCTGGAGGGGGAGGTCGAGGCACGGAACAGACGCAGTCTCCTGCTCTTGCTTCTCCTCCACCGCTCAGCCCCTTCCCCTTATAAAGGGGCTCAGTTAACACCCACCCTCTTTCCCTGCCCAGACCCCTGGCCCATCTGCTACCTAATCCAGCGCCCCCCGCTATCTGGTCACGATCCCTTTTTCCTAGTGCTAAGATCTCAGAGCAGGATGGTGGGCACTGAGCTGCTTCCAGGATCCCTAGTGGGAAACAGGCCCTGAGGTTGAGCCTGTGCTGGAACTACCCATCCCCCCATCACCCCCAAGGTCAAAGACAAATGACAGACCTCACTGAACCCAGCCATTCTGCTCTCTTGGGACTGACCCAAAGCTGCACTGACCAAGCATGGTCCTCGGCATGGAGAGTGCAGAGAGGGAAACCACAAAATTCTCTTTCGCCAAACTGTGCGTGGGCTGTCCGCCCAGAGCTCTGTCTTAGAGTCCTTCTCCCATTAAATATCACACACAGAGAAACACAAACAAATAGAAATCTCCGCCCAGGCAGGCCTCCCCACTCACTCATCCCCTAGGGCCTAACACCTACACTTCTCAGCTTGCCCTTCCAAAGCTTTGCATGAACACCCTGAAGCGCGCAGGGCACAGCACGCGGAGGTCTGCTCCCTGGAGCTTGTGTTCGCCGGTTGCACAAGAAGAGAGAACGAGGCTGCAGCTGCTCACACCACAAACTGCAAGAAATACAGGTACATAGCCACAAACACACAGACACGTGCCCTATCGCAGGGTCTGGCCAGACACATTTTGCACACAATCGGTTCTGGTTCTGCATCTTCCACCTCCTTCCACTTGTTCTCAGAAGAGGAGATGCTGGAGGGCTTCCAGGGAAAGAGGCTACACACGGTGGGCCAACAGCCAAACCAGGAGGGAAAGGAACTTGTCGCAATCGCAATCCGTGGGTAAACAAAGAATGAAGCTTTGGGGGACTGAAGAGCAGTTGTGGGGAGAGGGGAACAAAAACACAACTGAAAACAAAGGATTTCACAGAAGTAACTATTTCCCCAACGGGCCAACAAATACCATGACTGCATGTCCTTATTTTCAACATACATTTTTTCTTTCTGGTTCAACTTTCAGGATTACCCACTCATAGGAAATAATCCACTTGAATAAAAATCCACTTGAATCCGTTTTGAATATCAAAACGTCTTAAAAACACACATTGAAAAGCTCAAACCTTTTTCCCCCCACTAAATCAAGGCTCAGTGCTTGAAAATCTATGTATGCTTTTGATTTTAATAATGTATGTCAGGTTTTTTTTTAATCTATGTGTTTCAATACTAGCTGAATTAAACAATTGTTGACCTCTGCCCAAGGGACACGTTTTCCTGCACTGCACAAAGTCACATTTGTGCCACCTTCATCCCAGCCTCCTCTGAACTTCTATACCCAGGCGGAACTGGTGACACAAATGCTTTGATGATGACAACGACAATGGAGAAAATGCTTCTGTACTCACATTTGTCCCAGGGGAAGCCGAAGGAAATGCGGGATTTGACTGAGCAAATGACCTTGCTGGAATGGCCGCATATGATGATCCAAGATTTGAGGCATAATCTAAATGATAAATTACACCAACTGTATGAAATCCTAGTCATTTATTTTACCTTCAAAAGGCATTATTAGGACGTAAATTGGAAGAAAAAAATTAAAATTTCCTCTTAACATATTGAATAGTGATTGTTGTGATTTTTACCCTTGGGCAAGTTGGTAACCAACAAAGCCTTATGTCTGAAAGAGCCTAGACAATAGGTAGGCCAATATGCATTTTAGTGTCTTGGGATCTGTCTGCTTTATATTTATACATATATAGAGAGAGACAGAGTTAGAGAGAGAAAGAGAGAGGGGATAGGGCACATCAGCAGGGAAGTTTGGTTATTAAAGACCTGACATAGTAAGCCTTTGGGAAGCTGGTTTCTGCTTCAAGCTGCTGACTGGAAGGGCCTTACTTACCTTCAGAGTTCCCAGCAGGGTTATAAACAGCTGTGCTGTTGGGAGAGGCACACAGCGTTCCCTCTGCCGAACCGAGTATACACCGGATACCAGCGCTGGAGACGGGTGGAAAAGGGGAACCGGGAACCCAGTAAGTTAAATGAAGAATTATCATATGACCCAGAAATTCCACGCCTAGCCATAGGCCCCAAACAGTTGAAAAAGAGACTTTCAAACAAAAACTTGTACACGAAGATTCATAGTGGCACTATTCACAATAGTCAAAAGGTAAAAGCAACCCACATGTAGACCAAAAGATGAATAGATAAACAAAATGTGGTATATACATCCAATGGAATAGTATTCAGCCATAAAAAGGTTGTATATGCTACAACATGGATGAACCCTGAAAATATTCTGCTAAATAAAAAAGTCAGTAATAAGAGGTAATAAAATGATTTCATGTCTATGAAATGTTCAAAAGAGGCAAATTCACAGAGATAGAAAGCAGATTAGTGGTTCCCATGGACTACAAGGGAGGGGAGAAGGAAATGACTACTTAATCAGTTTGGGGTTTGGAGTAATGAAAATGTTTGGGAACCACATAGTGATAATATTTGCACAACCTAGTGAATCTGCTAAATACCACTCGACTGTACACTTTAAAATGGCTTAAACGAAGGCACCCAGGTGGCTCAGTCAGTTAAGCATCTGACTCTTGATTTCAGCTTAGGTCTTGATCTCAGGGTCATGAGTTCAAGCCTCACACTGGGCTCCATGCTGAGCATGGAGCCTACTTAAAAAAATAAAAATTATGAAGTAAAATGGTGACTCTTCTGTGTCTCTGCCTCTCTCTCTCTCTCTCTGTGTCTATCATGAATAAATAAATAAAATCTTTTAAAAAAAATAAAAATAAAATGGTGACTCTTAAGTGAATCTTATTACCACAATACAAAAAGAAGGAGCCAGAAAAGGAGACCCTTATAAAAAATTTTTTAATTGTGATAAAATATACATAACATAAAATTTACCATCTTAACATTTCTAAGTGTCCAGTTCAGTGGCATTCAGTCCATTTACGCTGTTGTGCAGCCATCACCACCAACCATCTCCAGAACTCTTTACCTTGCAGAACTGAAACCGCCCCCATTAAAAACTAACACCCTACTTCCCCTCCCTTGTGCCCCTGGCAGTCACGTTCTCCTTTCTGACTCTTCTGGCTGCCTCCTGTAAGTGGAGTCCCCCAGGATTTGTCTTTTTTTTTTATTAATTTTTATTTATTTATGATAGTCACACAGAGAGAGAGGCAGAGACACAGGCAGAGGGAGAAGCAGGCTCCATGCACCGGGAGCCCAACGTGGGACTCGATCCCGGGTCTCCAGGATCACGCCCCGGGCCAAAGGTAGGCGCCAAACCGCTGCGCCACCCAGGGATCCCAGGATTTGTCTTTTTGTGACTGGTTTCTCTCACTGAGCACAATGCCCTCACGGCTCTACCACGTTGTCACATAGGTAAGAAGTCCCTTTTCTAAAGCTAAATAATACTCCAGTGTCCAGATGTACGCCATTTTCTTTATCTATTCATCTGTCAGTGGACATTTGCGTTGCTTCTGCCCATTAGCTACTGTGAATAAGAAAGGGAAGCCTTTTGGGCACCTGGAGGCTCAGTGGTTGAGCGGCTGCCTTTGGCTCAGGGCATGATCTCAGGGTCCTGAGATCGAGTCCCACATCAGGCTCCCTGCAGGAAGTCTGCTTCTCCCTCTGCCTAATCTCTGCCTCTCTCTGTGTGTGTCTCTCATGAATAAATAAATAAAATCTTAAAAAAAAAGAAAAAGAAAAGAAAAGAAAAGAAAAGAAAAGAAAAGAAAAGAAAAGAAAAGAAAAAGGGAAGCCTTTTCAATGCACTCATGTCAAAACACTTAACTCCAGTCTGCTATTCACATCCTGGGCCACATGCCCTCTTCTCTGTCTCTATGACCCCAGCCCGCTGCTTCCTGGTCTGCCCTCAGGCTGCCCCTGCCTATTCTCAGCCCAGCAGCAAGGGTCCTGGTTGGTGGAGCCAGAGTGCATCACTCCTTCGTTCCACCCTCTGATACTCCTCTGATACTCTCTCTCAAAGCAAAATGGAAGTCCTCACAAGAAGCCGAGGAGCTTAGGATCTGGGCCCTGGTGACTTCCCTGGCTCCTTACCCCAGGACTCCGCTCCAGTCACACTGATGTTGCCTGAGTGTCCCAGGCCCACACCAGGGCCTTCAAACTTGCTGTTCCCCCTACTGGGAGTACCTGTCCCCCAGACAGCCACAAGCTCATCACACTCCCTCCTGAGAGGTCCTCAGGGAGGCCTTGCCCAGCCACCCTACTTAAAATGCAAGGACCAGGGGCCCCTGGGTGGCTCAACTGGTTAAGCATCTGCCTTCAGATCACGTCATGATCCCGGAGTTCTGGGATCAAGCATGCATCAGGCTCCCTACTTCTGCCTGCTTCTCGCTTTCCCTCTGCCTGCCACTCTCCCTGTTTATGTGCTCTCTCGCTTGCTCTCAAGTAAGAAATAAGATATTTTTAAAAAAATAATAAAATAGGGAAATACCTGGGTGGCTCAGCGGTTTAGCACCTGCTTTCGGTGCTGGGCATGACCCTGGAGTCCTGGGATCAGGTCCCACATCAGGCTCCCTGCATGGAGCCTGCTTCTGCCTCTGCCTGTGTCTCTGCCTCTCTCTCTCTCTGTGTGTGTCTCTCATGAATAAATAAATAAAATCTTTAAAAAATAATAATAATAAAATTTTTTTAGATATTTTAAAAGTAAATAAATAATAAATAAATAAAATGCTAGGACCAGTCCCCATGAGTGCACATGCATATGCACACAAGCTTCCTGCTCTTGCTCTGCCCTGTTTTCTGCTTAGCATTTACTACCAGGGATGTTATAGAATTCACTTGTTTATTTTATCATCTGTCCCCCCACCCACATTAAGTATAAGCTCCTTGAGGACAGGGACACTGCCTGTTTTGTTCTCTGCTGCTTCCCCAGCACCTAAAACAGAAGGTGATGCACAACAGGTGCTCAATGAATGTTTGCTGAGCATCTGCATGCACCTGTTCTCCTGGCCAGCACTCACTTTTCAATTAGCAATAATCGCGCCTCGGATAAACCTCATTGGCTACGATACTGCCACTGCGCAAAGCTCAGCACTCACTTTTCAGAGAAGACCAGGCATTTCTGAGCATGTAGTTTCCCTTTCACATGCAGCTCCCAGTCCTAGGCCAGAAGGAAACGAAAAGTGACCAAAGTAGAAATGAATCCGTGAGAAGGAAAGGGACGAGAGCAGGCTTCCCCATCAGGCAGGGGGCTCAGAGCCCAGAGACTGGACCACCCTGCCAGCACATCTCCCTCCCCTCTTCCTCTCTCTCCCAGGCTCCTCCCCACATCTACTGTCAAATCCAGCCCCATTGCCATTGGCCAGACCCTCTAGGACAAGAACCCAGCATCCCAAGCCAGATTCCCTCCTCCCCTCTCAGTGGACCCCTGGTCCCATGGCACCTCCCAGCTTCTACTCCCTTCCCCTCCCCTAGAGGGACTGCACCCATGTCTATGACTGGTTGGGGAAATCTGGCAAGTGGACTCACAGTGAGCTGCAAAGCTTAAGAAAGGCTTATGAGAGACAAAATCTGCCATCGCCTCCCAGTGTCGGCCAGCCCCCTCCCTCTGCCGGGGGACTGGGATGAACTTGCACAGCATGACCCAAACAGAGGTAAAGGACACTGTGGCGTGACTCCCGCTACACAGGGATCATTATGCTCCGCAGATGGAATGGGAGAGGTGGCACGGCCCAGTGCTTAAGCGGCACAGGTTCTGGGAGCGTGAGACCCACGTTCCAGTCTTCACTCTGCCACTCTCTAACGATGGGGCCCTGGACAAGTCCTATCCTCTCTCTGGGCCTTGGTTTCCTCACCTGAGGAAAAATGATATTAGTAATCGTACCCACCTCACAGAGTTACTGCTGACATATGGAAATGATTTAATAGATGTTAGCTGTTGTAATTACTCTTGCCTTAGAATTTTTTTTACTGTGTCACTAATACATTCTGGAGGGGGTGGGATTCACACTATAAAAGACTTTTGCTTACAGGGGCCCAAAGCATTTTATGACCACAGGGAAGGTGTGATGAGGCTCCATCTTGGTCTTCCAGATGGGAAACCGAGGCACTCTATAATGCTGTGTCTACGTCTCACCTGAGAAGTGCTCTCTTGCCCTCATCCCAAATTCTGCCAGCGTTTCCGTGCCTTGCATACTCAGTACAATGTACTCTGGGCACACCACAGAGGAAGAGCCTTCCTCAAGGAAGCAGGAGACAGTTCCTGAGTCCCTTCTCTGTCACGCGGGTGGGGTCCCTCGGCCCCCCACTCAGCCGCAGCTTTCTCATCGATAAACATGGATAAGAATCTCTTAGCTGCCTTAAAGCAAGGGAGCAGCCCTGATACATTTCTGAAATGAATTCTGGCTCTGATATCTATGATTTTAATCAAGGGTACTGATGGCAAAATCCTGCCACTGAGTCCCCAAACGTGACTGCTCCTAGCTCTTGAGTAGCAGGCGGTGGGTTGTGGTGGCGAGCCTCCCAGGCTCCAGCTGTGGCTCCCAGGCTGTCTTGGAGGACTCACCTTCAAATCAAACACCTTCTTGTCGCAGATGCTACAGATGTGTGGCAGGTGAAGGGGGGCCACACCGTGAAAGTCATTCAGCTCGTGAGCCTGTAGGGGCCGCACGGACAGCACAGCCTGCTCCTCCTTGGCCCGCCGCCGGGCACTGCTGAAACCCTGTTTGCTGTTGTTTAGTCGACCCCCAAAGGAAGGAGGGGTCCTGTCTGGGGTGGGCTCCTCGGGGTCATACAGCTCATAGGGCTGGCCGGGGGGTGGAGGCCACAGGTTCGGGCCTGCTGTAAGGTCGGGCTTGCTCTGGCCAGAGAATCCGTGGGGGCTCTCCCATTGGCTGTTTGCACTTTGCAGCAGTGGACCTACCTCGCCTTTCATGCCCCCGGCCTGCTCAGCCGCAAATCCACCTGCCACATGCGACCCTTGGGAGCTGGGTCCGTAGAAGTCCTTGGGAAAGGCAGCTTGGCCATCCTGACCTGAGTGGCTATAGTGCCCTTCATAGGTCACACTGCCTGTGGTAGAGGCTGTGGCTGGCAGGAAGCTGGGCTGACTGTCTGTTTCAGAGCCATATGCCTGGCTGGAGTTGGCTTTGCCATACTCATAGAATCCTGCTGCAGCAGGAGCGGGCCCAGTCTTGCCAATGCCCAAGATGACTGCTGGCTGGGCAGGGGTCTGAGGCATGACCCCACTGAAAGGATGCATCACCACAGCATTGTGGGTTTGGCTAGGAAGGCTCACAGAGGGTCCTGGGGCTCGTGTCTGGCCAGGGGGTGAGAAGCCAATTGCATTGGAGGGAAACTGGGCACTGGGCATGGTCGCAGCATGTTGGGGCACCCCGGTATGGCTGTGGGGAGTGCCGATCACAGATGGATGCCTCAGCTGGTTGAAGAGAGGTTGGGACATGGCCACTTTGGAGAGGACTTGGTTCAGGACTGTGGCGGCTGCGGTGTTGTTGGTGACAGCTGTCTGTGCCAGCTTCAGCCGGTGGAGGGTGAGCTGGGCTTGTAGTTGAGCCAGTTGGAGACTGGCAGGCGAAGGAAGCAGAGGGTTCGGGTTACTGACGGAGAAGGGGTTCTTGTCCAGGAGCTTGGCGGCACTGCAGAAACACAAAAGTCTAGATGCACAGCTCGTTTTCACCCAGGGAGCAAGGGGTTCTTTCTTTGCTTATCCATGGTTCCCCATCTCATATAAAACCCACCCACACAGACCCCACATATAAGTGAGTCTGCAGAACACCTGTACTCACACATACTCTGATTTTTTAAAAACTAAGACAGAAAAATTATGTTATGACAGAATGGTCAATCTCACTGGTAATCAGATACAAGCTAAAACCATTAGAAAAAAAATTCTGCCTATCAAAATAGCTAAAAAAATTTTTTAGTAACAGTATTCATTACTGGTAAAATAAAGTGGAGTGAACACAATGTTAATAATAGTCTGAACTCGTGCAACTTTGTTAAAAGATAGTCTGATAATAGGCACTCATTACAGCCACACTCTTTGACCTAATAATTCAATTCTGTCCTGAGAAAATGAGCTGAAATGTAGATAAAACTTGATGCCTAAAGATGTTTAATAATACTACATTTATTTAAGAGTCCAAAGCTGAAAATTACAAATATCCTATAATGGGTTTGAGGGAAGGATTTAAACAAAGTAATTTATAATATATCCACATAATAAATGTCAAGGAATCATTTACTATTGATGTAAATTTCTACTTCATTATGTAATAATTAAGGCATTCAAAAAAGTAAACCCAACACCAAGGTTAAGACAGAAAACATTCCAACATTCTAAAATCCCTCTGGCATCTGCTCTCCCCATCCATGCCCCACCCCATCATTGCCAATAGTAGATACTATATTAAATTTGGTAAGGTCATTGTTTACAACCACAGCAAATTAGTGACATGAGCAGATCCATATGCTCTATATGTTAAGTGAAAAAAAGCAAGCTTCAAATTTGCATCCAGAGTAAATCATGTGTATATTTTCACCAAACACATTTTCATCCCGATCCTCATTTCGCAACCAAAAACAACAGGAATCAAGCTTCCTTCAATCCACTCTCAAACCCAACTAGCATAAGGAATAACCAAAAAAAAGTCACAAGTGATGAAGACTGTATTTGAAGCCGTTAGGCAGTGGTGGGCTTTTACAGAAGCCTATTGTGGGAGTGATCTGTCTGACATGTGCCTTTCTTGTGACTTCTGTTGGTTGGTTATGGTGTTTTCTTGACCAAACACCAGGATTCGTGTTCTGAAAAGGGGACAGACTTTCCCAGAAATTCTGAAGATATGGTTAGTATTGTCGGGGCTCTTTTTTTTTTAATTTTTATTTATTTATGATAGTCACACACACACACACACACACACACAGAGAGAGAGAGAGAGGCAGAGACACAGGCAGAGGGAGAAGCAGGCTCCATGCACCAGGTGCCCGACGTGGGATTCGATCCCGGGTCTCCAGGATCGTGCCCTGGGCCAAAGGCAGGCGCTAAACCGCTGCGCCACCCAGGGATCCCTAGGGCTCTTTTGTAAGACCATATTTTCTGGGTTTCCAACTGCCCTTCTGGGTAGTGGATGTAATCAGAGAAATCTGTTTGGGATATTGATGAACTGGAATTTCCAGGACATGTGAAGGTTCATGGGAAGAACAGAACTGTGCATTTGAAACTGGGATTACCATGAACAACCCAGTTGTTACCCACAACTCCTATGGGAGTGTGGGGCAGAATTTGTAAGGCTGGGACACTTCAGACAAGGTTTCCACGGTCACAGGTTCTATACAGGATAAGTTTGATGACACAAAGGGAGAGAGGCTGGGGGTGAGGGCCCAGTGAGGAAAAGAGGGGAGACATGGAAAGTGGGTGGCATGTCACATCTCTCCCACTTCGGACATGCTTTGAGGGAAGAGAGCTTCTGCTTAGGCTGGCACTTTGCGTTAGTCTGAGAGAACAGTGGGAGGCAGGGAGGAGGTGTGGAGGTGGTAGAGAGGAAGGTGAGTAGGAGAGAGCCAAATCTGCATGTGATGCTTCTGTGTGACCAGTCAGTGCTCAGCCTATATCATCCCATTTGATGTCTCCATCAATTTTTTGGGTAGAAAATGTTCACCTCATTTTGCAAAGCAAGAATCTAAAGCACAAAGAGATTAGGTGAGCTTCTTAGGAATACTCACTCCTGGTGAATACAGGCATGGGATTCAAACCCCAGTCAGGTTTTGAAAAGAAGAGAAGGGGCACAGGTGGTTAGGTGTGCAGCTTCTCAGCCCTCCCTGAATACACCTTCTCTTCCTTGGCTGCTCCACTGTTTTGTTTGAAGTGAATTCTCAGAACATCATGCACACCAGCATTCAAACATAAGTGCAAAACACATTTCAGAGTCAGATAAAAATAATTTTGGATTGCTCTTTCCCAGTCTATGCGAAATCAAGAATTTTCCCTAAGTCATTAAAGACACATTACTTTCACACAGCCAGCAGCCTTGCTGGGCTCCCAGGATAGAATAGTTTGGCTGTATTTTAAGATATTGGGGGGCTGGGGGAGTCACGTTTAAAGGTGGTTACAGACCTTTCCTCCTCTGTGTAGTCGTGCTGGTTACAGCCAAGCCTTGGTACCCCAGTGTGGGCCAGGCACAAATCATGGCAGCAGCAGAGCTAGGAAGGCACTAATTGCCTACATAGGCGAGAATATGAAGGGAAAGGAGGATGGTCAAGAGTCTGATGATAGATTTCTACTTGTGTAGTATTAAGTAGTTGAGCTTTAGAAGAGCAATTAAGCTTAACTCAAAACCCTGCCCACACAGGGCCAACCCTTCCCACCAGGTTTGTCCATAACACAGCCTGTCCCTGCTAACAAGGCGATAATGAGGTGCCAACTTAGTTTCCATGACCAAGGTGACACAAGATTGGTTTTGTTTTCCCCAGAGAAGTCAGCTGTATTTTCTAAAACTGTGTTCTGGGCTGGAGTGAGCTCTTGCAGGAGATTCCCCTTCACTTCTGAAAGGACATGCGAGGAAGAGCTATCTTTCCAACTAAGAAAGTCAGCCTCTCTGGGTATTTGTAGGTCAGCCACGAGAAACAAGTGCTCTTCCGAGTACGGCGCAGATTACAGAAGTTTACCCATTCCAACGCAGCATGAAATATAGACTCATAAGATTTTCTTCCCAATTTCTGTTTTGACTAGCATATTCATATTGTCCCCAACCTTAACCAACTTTGAAAGGAAGTTATTTCACATGAATCATGACAGTGAAATACCTCATTTGAACCAAAGATCCTTAAAAAGGAAGAGATACATCATCTTACATAAAAAAAAAAAAAGCCCTAAAATCCTTAGCCTACAAGCGTTAAGAACCTAAAATTCAGGTACAGATAGCAATCATCTTTCTAAGCCCCAAGCTGGGCTATCCCTAGGGACTAGAACTAATGTCGCCTTCTTGTATTCCTGCTACCTCCATTTGTCAGTTATATCACTTAGTATATCCTGCTTTGTGTTAAAAATAATTGCTTATGTACCCTTCTCCCTCTACTCGACCAAAGCTCCACAAGAGAACAAGGCATTGCGTGGAGATTCTCACATTATCCTGGCATGCTGCCTTGAACCTGGTAGTCACTCAGTAACTTCGATGAATGGAGTGAAGAAAGAAGATAATAGATATGGCTCATCACAACCTGGTGGCTTTAAGATGTGGACACCTCATTTGAGAGTATACATCTCTGTGAATAAAAACCCTCAAACAATTTAAAAAGAAGAATCTAAATATACCCAGAAACCAAATGGATTTTGCTGCGGTATACAGCTTAAACCCCAATCAGGTACAGAGTCACCTGCCTAGAAGAGTGTCTACAATTCCCCATTCCAAAGCAGGAGTTCTAACACATTCTTCTCCCTGTCCAAATCTAGGTTTTGAAATTGAATAAATAATCCCTGTGGTAGGCTGAATAATGACCCACTCAAAGATAATCCAATCCTAATCCCCAGAACCTATACATGTAACCTTACATGGTAAAGGGGACTTTGCAGATGTGATTAAGGATCGTGAGATGGAGAGATTATCTTGAATTATCTAGGCAGGCCCGATGTAATCACAAGAGTCCTTATAAAATGGAGGCAGGAGGATGAGTCAGAGACAATAGATATAAAGATGGAAGCAGAGGATTGAAATGAAAGAATATGCAATACTGCTGGCTCTGAAGAAGAAGGAAGGGGCCATGAGCCAAGGAAATCAAGGCACTTTCAAGACACTGGAAAAGGCAAGGAAATGAATTTCCCCTAAAGCCTCAAGAAGGAACCAGCCCTGCTGACACCTTGACTTTGGCTCAGTGAGACTGAGTTTGGATTTCTGACCTCCAGAAATGTAAAGTAAGAAAGCTGTATTGTTGTGAGCCACTAAATTTCTGGTAGTTACAGAAGCAGTAGGAAACTAATATAATCCAGCAAGAAAATTAGATGTAAGAGAAGCTGCCACTCAGAGAGGAGGTGGTGGGTGTGGGGTCACTGGCCAGATCTCGTTGGTATAAACTCATGCCCCCCTAGGGAACCTAGGAAGCACAGACCTTCAGACTGGGTGTCACAACATCCTCTGGAAACCTTACCAGAAGCCAGAAAAACCCAGACGTCTCTTCAAAGTCAGCTTTGGCATCAGTGGCAACCTGGGAAAGCTTTGAATTGTAGGCCCTGAGGGATCAAATCATCCTCTCACCCCCACAACAAGGAGAGAAAGTGACTTGTCCCGAGCCACATAGCTGCATAGCCCTAACACCTTAGTGAGAGCCCAGATCATACAAACCAGCTTCTAGTGCCTGATAGAATTAGCCTTGCCTCCAAAAGCCCTAACTAAGCCCCAGAAGTATCTATTTCATCACCAAATTATCATCCCCACCCATTTTTATCTCTCCACTCTGTTTTGAGAAATACAACCTTTGATATGCAAGGCACTCCCTGAGCACCAGGGAGATGCAAAGTACAGTCCCCTTCTGTAATCTCCACAACTCTGGAGGTGGTAGCAGGGATGCCCCCTTGTCTGGGGAAGGGGGGGAGGGCGGGGGCAAAGTTCTCTGCACCTGCCACATTTCTTCTCCTAAAACTGTGCAGTGGCATGGTTTGCAGCCAAGTAGTCCAATGTGGACAGGGGAGGAGGGCGTGCCGCACAGGGAGTTCTGTAGCCTGGGCATCTGGCACAGAGCTGGGACAGCTTATCACTCAGCACAGCCACCGTGACTCACCCAGGCCTCTGCAAGGCTAACTGCCCCGGCCGGGGGCCGAGGCTGCCTTTCTGAACCATTAATTGTTACAAAGAATTCTCGGTGCATAATTACATTAAAAACTTTGGTTCCCTGCTCTCTGAGACAGCATTTTTTAATTAAAGCAGCATTTCTCTCAAGAGTTTTAAAAATAAAATATAACATAAAGAAGAGCTGGTTGCCTTTATAATGCCAGGATATTTAGGAGATTCAGATGAAAGCTGTTTCTAATGGTTTAATTCCATAGTGTTGAAAGGATGTGTAACATATTGTATTCACCAGGAGAACGAAACAGCTGTCTCGACTTGAAAATGCTCGTTATTTGTCCCAAAGCTCATTATTTGTCCCAAAGCTCTTTCATGTTTTATTCTGAGTCCCAAGCAGGATGCAAGGATGGATCAGTATGTGCACACAAGGAGTGAGGCACTGTCCTTCCTTGGTTCGAGTCAGGCATGATGCTGGAAATGCAGCAAGATTTCCGAGATGTGTAACCCATTCGGTTCTGCAAGGAAGGGAGAGCATCCAGGACACAGGCAGGCTCTGTGGGGCCTCTGCTCAGAAACAGACTCCATCAAATAGGCCAACAGGCATTCACCTGTTTACTTGGCCCATGTGAATTGAGCATCTATTATGTGCCAGGCAAAGTTCTGAGGTGATGGGAACACAGAGATGAGCAAAGAGAAATCTTCCTGAGATCCCAGGGAGCCAGAACAATCCAGAGTGTGAGGAGGATTCTGACACCAGTAAGCACAGAGATAATACGGGATGGGGAAGGTGGTTCAAGCCTCAGATGTTTGTTTGATTGATTGATTGATTGATTGATTGATTGCCTCAGATGTTTTAGAAAAATGTAATCAATGAAAGAAAAGGCCTTCTCAAGGGCTATCCCTGAACTCCGAACAAAGACAAATATTCTGAATTTTTTAAGTCACCTACAGATGCAAAGATGTCTTCGCTGTTGGTGAAAAGCAGCTGTATGATGAACTGTGGTCAGAGACCCTGCCTCTTTCTGGTTGTATGATGGGGAAATGTCACTTAATTTTTCCGACACTCAAAATTTTCTCATCTATAAAATGGGATAGTAACCTCCATCCAATGTGGCACAAAACCAGCCGATCAGAGCCCTCTGGCCACAGTGATTGGCTCAGGGATGAGCATTTTGTTGGAGCTACTGGGAGAGAGACATTCTTTTGTCCTGCCATGCCTGGGTTGTTATACTGCCTGAATTTTGCCACCACTTAAGGAAAGCCTGCTTGAGGATAAAGCCAACCCAAAGGCACTGCCCAAAGACAGAGGCACTGGCAGTGTGACCTCCTAGGGGTGCCTCAAATCAGTTTCCCCTGCATCTGCTTGGACATTTCTGTACAGGAATCAATGCATTACCTTTATTGCTTCATAAAAATAATAATGTAATAAGAAAGCCAACCTACCTGAATCATCTGCTTTTCATTCAGATGGTTCTCCTCCATGGCCCCATGTTGGCTCAAGAGCTCCCTGTTGCTCTCCAGGTTCCTCTACTGAGTGGACTGACCATAAGGCCCCAACAGCTGGAGCTACACGGTCACTGCAGGGGAAACTCGGGCACTTTGCTATGACTATCTGCTGACCAGAGACACCTGCTTCTTGCAGGTCTGAGACACAGAAGGCTCCTCCACCCTTGGTGGAGTCAGATCCCCCCATATGCTGGTCACTAGGCCAGGGTGTGAATGGGGTGCAGGAGTAAAATCCCCCATGAGGCTACGGGCTACATGACAACCTCTTATAGGTACAGAGACCCACAGGTGCTCCGGTGAGCAGAGGATGTAATGCCTTGTGGCCCTCACCAGGGGACAGTTTCTAACTAACACCAATCATTCTTAGCACTTAACAGGCCGGTTTTAATATACTAAGAACTGGCTTTATAAAAGGCATTAGCTATCCTTCCCCCCAGCAAAAGATCTTTATTCAAGATACAATGGTCTTCCTTCACTTGGAGGAAAGGAGAGTACATAGTGAGTAACAATTGGGCTGCAGGCTGCCCTGTATGAACCAGGGGTAGGAATCAGGTATTGTGGGCTCTAGAGCTAACTTGCGGCTTGTCAGCTGTGTTACGGTGGAAAACAGACTCCACCTCTCTGAGCCTCGCTATCCCCATCTATAAGAAGAGAAGTCACAATCTTTTCTTGTTTACATTATGAGGTTTGATGTGGGGTTAAGCAAAGAGTTGTCAGATCCCTCTGCAAACTGTTAGGTGCTGCACAGATGAAAAGGTATGGCATGTCCGGAACATTACTGAGAAGAGAACATTTCCTGTGATCACAACGCACCTTTCTATTTCTGAAAACATTCCTCCACAATAGAAGTGATATTTGTTACTCAAGTCCTTGGAGGTAATCTCATTGCCCCTAGGATTCAGGGTAAGACAAGTTAAAATCAGTGTAGCCATATTTATGGAATATCAGCAATATCGATATGATTGTGCTCTGCACCCCAGATGGGGGCGGGGATGGGAAGGATCACTGCTCAGAGGCTAAGGGCCCAGGTTTCTGAGTTTGTATCAAAATAGGTGTGAATTCCAGTTTGCTATTTAAAAGCTGGGGATGGTGGCAAATACTTACCCTTGCTAGCCTCAGGGTCCTCACTTCTAAAGCAAGGACAGTTACATCTAAGCTACAGGCTTGTCCTGAGAGTGAAATGACAGGGTGTACATTGCATGGTTCCCAGCACACAGTAAGCATTCACTGAGCTATTAGTCTGACTACTATTAGTCTTTTCCATCATCATAACCACAACCGTCTCTATCCCCACTACCATCACCATCAGCAATACCATCACTATTACCATCACCATTACTATCACCACTACCATCACCATTATTATGCCACCACCATCACCCCATTATCGTCACTATTATCATGATTACCATCACTATTACCATTATCATCACCATCACTATCGCCATTACTATTACCATCACCATTGTTATCGCAATTACCATCACTATCACCATCACCATTATCATCAATATTACTATCTCTAATACCATCACCCTCACCATCATCATCACTGTCGTCATTGTCATCATCAGTGCAGATGGCAGGTGAGCTCTGTGAGGTCAAAGAGACAGATCTTCCTTAGAGACACATAGGAATGGAAGAGGGAAACACAGTCAAGTGTAAGGAAGTAAACATGAGGGTGGACACTTGCTGAGAGGAAGAAGCAGGAGTCTGGATTGGGACTTGAGGGGAACAGAGAGTTTATAACAGCAGTTTGATGACCTGGGTGAGTCGTCAGCAACTGACTTTAATGGCTGTGGGTTAACAACAAGGACGCAGCTGCAGTTCAGCAGTATAAATGTGTGTGGACTCACAGCAAGCTCTTCCCTGGTAACGCTCAGCCATCCGGAAGCGGAAGCCAAGAATCGCAGTCCAGACCACAGGGGTGCCGAAGCCAACCCAAATGGTGACATTCGCAGTTAAGCACAGTTATCTTTCAAGATAACCCATCAGGAATTTAAATTCACTTCCAGTTCAACTCACTTCCCTTTCCCGGCCAAGCAATAAATGTGTCATTTCTTCTTACGTGCTAAGATATAAAATATAATCCGGGCAGGAGAGCTTATGACCAGGGAAAGGAATGTTTTCCAGGTTTGGTCACACCTTCACCGCGTGGTCAAATCAAATAAAGCACAATGCGTGGGGTCACGTCACTGCTGAGTCATGCCTTTCCCTTGTCTCCTGGGAGCTGAACTTCAAATCGTCTACTGGACTCTAGCAGAATGCTCTTAGAAGCCAGGTCAGGATGTGAGGCACAGGGAACAATCCCCAAAGGCCAGGTTATAAAGGCGAAAATGATGATACCACAGTAATACTGGGGCTAAGGTTCCAACTCTAATGATCATAGACGTTAAGAACAAAAAGAGGCCTTAGAGACCACTTAAGTTTAACCTACTCATTCTACAGAGGGGGGAAAAGTGAAACTGCTTGAAGTTGGGGTAATATGTGAATCACCCCAAGTCTCACAGCTAGCTGGAGGAGAGCTGGGACGGGAACCCACATCCCCTCATTCCTCAGGGCTAATGTAGCTTCCAGGGTGGGACACACCCTATTCACATTCCTAGCAAGTCTCCTTTGTGAGGAGAGAGGGGATACTTTTTTCTGATGGTGCTGTCTGCTTGGTAACAACAAGGCTACTGGATTATCACTAGCAAGGCCTCTGTGAGTAATTTCAAGATGACTGGGGCAATGCTGGCATTACCCCATGTGTGGGCTTTGGCCATGACGTACTTACCATAGGATGATTCATATCACCAAGACGCCTCTTGGAGGCATTCCTAACAGCAATAATAATCCTTCCATCTTTCTTCTGTTGCCTGTTTTGTAGTTGGAGTGTTAATCAGTGTTTTCACCTCATTATCTATCTGATTTCCAGGACAACCAAATGGGAAGGTAAGTCAGATATGCCCATTTCCAGTTCACTTAAAAAGAAAGTAAACCAAGAAGGGTCTAGTAAAACACCTGAAGGCATCCAGCTAAAGAGACTTGAATGAGGGCCTTTTTACTGTAAGGCCAGGATTCTAACCTCTGCTTACACATTCATTAAAGGGAACTTCTAAAACCACATTTCTGGCTCTATTTCTCTGGATATGATTAGTTTTTCAGGGGTTTTGATTTGTTTCTTTAAAGATACTAAAATATAAGACATTTTCCTTTATTCTGTGGTTTTCCCTCCCAATTTGCCAAGTATTTTATTTTTTTGCCAGCTCCATTGATATACTTTTTAAGTTTTTTATTTATTTAAGTAATCTCTGCATCCAGTGTGGGGCTTGAACTCACCACTCTGAGATCAAGAGTTTTTCATGCTCTTCTAACTGAGCTAGCCACACACCCCACCAGCTTTATTGGTATTAACATTGTATAAGTTTAAGATGTACAATATAGTGGTGTGATACATGCAGATATTATGAAATGACTGCCACAATAAGTTTGGTTAACAATCTAAGATGTGATTTTATTTTTAAACTAATTAATTATTATTTTTTAAAGATTTTATTTATCTACTCATGAGAGACACACAGGGAGAGAGAGAGAGGCAGAGACACAGGCAGAAGGGGAAGCAGGCTCCATGCAGGGACCCTGACGTGGGACTCTTAGTTTTGGGTCTGCTTGGTAACAACAAGGCTACTGGATTATCACTAGCAAGGCCTCTGTGAGTAATTTCAAGATGATCCGGGTCTCCAGGATCACGCCCTGGGCTGAAGGCGACGCCAACCCTCTGAGCCACCGGGACTGCCCTAAGATGTGATTTTAAATAACACACTTGGCGTTACTAAATGATCAGCTTTTTGGTCCACTGTATTCTCTTCCACTTTTGTTCAGTCATAATAAGATTCTCTAAACCAGGGGACGCGCAGTCACCAAGGGGCAGCTAGCAGTTCTATAACAAAAAAGGCCCGCCTGTCCTGCTGGAGTTATTAGAAGTGTTCAAAATGTCCAAAAGAGAACTGGTAACACAGCCAATGCAGAGTAAAGAACGTACATTCTGCCAGTATCATAACAGGAAAGTTTTATAGCAGACACAAAATTAATGTCAACTTATCCACTAAGAACATGTTCTTTTTCTTTTCCTTCTTCTATACCAATGTTCTTTCTGTAAAATGGCCTTTATCTTATAAAGTGAGGGGCACCTGGGTGCCTCAGCTGGGTAAATATCCAAAGCAGGCTCCACACCCAGCATGTGAGCCCGACTTGAATTTCTGAGATCAAAATTCGAATCCGGCTCACATGCTGGGTGTGGAGCCTGCTTAAGATTCTCTCTCTCCCTCTGCCTCTGTCCCCCGAACCAATAAATAAATAAATAAATAAATAAATAAATAAATAAATAAATAAAATATTTTCTAAAACCATAGCACTGTAGGTGGTAACTTATTTTTAATATTCACATTTGTTTTTGTTTTGAACTTTAAAACTTATAAAAATATAAGGAATATAACAAATCTTTACAAGTTCACTGCCTGCCCATCACCCCAAATTAACATGTCATGATTATGATCATTTTTTTAAAAAGACTTTATTCATTTATTCATGAGAGACACAGAGAGAGAAAAAGAGAGAGAGAGAGAGAGAGAGAGAAAGGCAGAGACAGACAGAGGGAGAAGCAGGCCCCATACAGGGAGCCTGATGTGGGACTCGATCCTGGGACTCCAGGATCTCGCCCTGAGCCGAAGTCAGATGCTCAACCCCTGAGTCACCCAAGTGTCCAGATTATGATCATTTTTGCCTCAGATATTTTTTTTACAAAACAAAACTATACAAAGTTGAAGTCCCCTTTGAGACTGCCCAGGCTAATTCCTCCATCTCCCTAGTGACATTGTTGTGTGGTGAGTCTATTTAACTGTATCTCTCTAAACATAGAAAAAGTATAAAACTAAGAGACTTTTCTCTACCTGCATGTCTTGTACCAGCATGTAGGACTGGTTCAACAGTACTTCTCCTAAAGAAAGAAATGCATATTGTCTATAGTTTCTTTTAACACACTGAGGTCTGCAGGCAGTATGGTGGTGTGAAAAAAAATACTGAACTAAAAATTGGAAGAACCAGGTGCTGCAGCAACTGTTTACTTCCTGTGCTTACCCACTGCTTACTCCTTACTCCAGAGGCTGGTCAGTGTCCCTTTATATAGAAAATGAAAAAGTTGGATGAAAGGACCTCCTGGGACGCCTGGGTGGCTCAGCAATTAAGCGCCTGCCTTTAGCCCAGGGCGTGATCCTGGAGTCCCGGGATCGAGTCCCACATCAGGCTCCCTGTATGGGGCTTGCTTCTCCCTCTGCCTGTGTCTCTGCCTCTCTCTCTCTCTCTCTCTCTGTCTTCATGAATAAAAAGTCTTTAAAAAAAAAAAAAGAAAGAAAGAAAGGACCTCCGAGATCTCTTTCACCTTTGAAATCTGATAACTCTCAGGTTTAATTTCCTCCTCTGTCAAATGGAGATAATGTCTGCCCTTGTTGGCTGTTGCAAAGAGCAAACATGATGCGCAGGCACTCTGTAAAGCATGATGACGTTGCTGATAGAATCGAATAATATTGAATAATAATACATAAATATTATAAAATAAACACTATTTAATAAGTATTCTTACTCATATATGATATGTTATATATTATTAATAATAAAATATTACATGTTGATAGATAATAAATGCTGTAAGATAATTTATTATTACTTCTCACAAATTAAGCTATGTCTAAGCTCCTGAAAATGCTCTTATTTTTTTTTAAGATTTTATTCATTTATTCATGAAAGATTCAGAGACAGGCAGAGACATAGGCAGAGGGAGAAGCAGGCTCCCTGCAGGGAGTCTGATGCGGGACTTGATCCTGGGGCCCCGGGATCAGGATTTGAGCCAAAGGCAGATGCTCAACCACTGAGCCACCCAGGTGTCCCCTGAAAATGCTTTTAAAGGAACTACACACACACACACACACACACACACACACACACACATATGTGTGTATATATATATGTGTGTGTATATATATATATATATGGCATGGTTCAGATATATGTGATGCTGGCCAGTCAGCACAAAATAATTTAATTTATTCTATCTTTGTTCTCTTTGGCAGTCAGTTTAGCACAAAAAGAGTCTCTCTTAACTCTATCCATGAAGATTTTGTGAACAAAATACCAAAAGTGCCTCATTAAAAGATGTTCTCCTCTACAAAAGCACTCCACAGACTAAAGGAGCCTTCCATCGTAAAATGAAGCTCAAATCCATTCTGGGCTGCAGTCGGTTTGCCTGAGACACAATTTTTCAGAAAATTCATGTTGAATTTCACTGATTTTGTGCAGGCTACAATTGAAGGAGCTGTTTTGATTTCAAGGATTAGGAGAGATCTTTCTGTTTCCTCAGTAACATAAGATAGGGTGGTCTCTCAACCAACAAACATCTCAGGAGAACCTCGGTCTTTTGAGATGGAATAACAAGCTGTTTGAAATGTATATTTATAAACTACTATACAAGTTCTCTAAGGCACCAAATGTTAATGTTTATACATGCAAATGAAATATTTAGGAGTTTATAGGCCCAACTGCCCTTATGAAGGACAATGTGCACACAAACATGAAGACTGTCCCCTCTCCCTGTACAACCTCTGCCCCAGTCCCCCCTCCAGGTCCTTCCAACATGCAGCTCAGATGGCACCTCCTCCAGGCAATCTTCTCTGACTCCTGCCCCCACCAGTGTGTTGTTACCCCTTCTGTGACCCCCCCCATAATGCCCTGCTGCCCCATTATCCTCAATTACGCCTTCTAGCTCCTACTACCCGCTCTCATAATTGTCTACACAATTGCTCATCTGATGTCCTCACTGCCCCGTGATTATTTTGAAGGCAGGAATTATGTGCCATTTCATATCACAGTACCTGGTACATGGTTGTGTATGGTACCAATAAACACTTCTATACACATACACATATGCTCCATGTGCTGTGTGTGGACTTAGTAGTTGTGTATCACATTTTCAGTTTGGTTTCCTAGCTAAATGTTCCAAGTGTACGTTGCTACAAGGCTTTGAAGACGAAGCTCTATAGAGAATGTGGATTAGATTCGGTCTTTGAACACTGTCAAAACTATGTAAGTACCAACCAACCACATCAAGTATAAAATTTGAAAATATTCAACAAATAGACTCGTTGTCACATTTTTCCTTTTAACTAAATCTGAAGAGAGTGCAATTTTAGTGTGTGATCTGAGAAGATATAAGAATCATCTAATCTACATGATTCTGAGATAAAACACATGCTCTGAGAATGATCCAAGCCAATTTTAGATCAAAATAAAATTTTAGAATAATTTTCATAAATTAAATTCTCAGTCAATATAGCTGATCTTTCCCCAGAGTTGCCTATTAACCTGGACATTTTAACCAATGTCACTTAAGCCAAATACTAGGAGTCCATATGAAACTCAAGATGCAGTATGGGGTAATTGGCGGGGAGCGAGGCAGAGGTATAGCACTGTCTTGGTCATAAATAGAGCCATTTCTCAAACAGGCCTTCCCACCAATAACTGTACATCTCATTGTGGTCACTGTACCCTGTAGAGCTGAGTTTTCTCATCTGTGAAATGGGAGGGTCAGATGAGACAACATTTTTAAGGTTCCTTAATGCCATATGATTCTAGTATGGTGTGTGTTTTCTTAAAGCTGTTACTTATGGCACATGGAAAAGTTAAGATTAACTGACCATGGTTTAGTGAGAGATTTCAGCCTTGGGAGATCTGAGTTTCTACCCCCCTCCAGTTCTGGGTGACTCCAAAGAGAGGCATTTAAGCTCCACTCAACAGCCCTGTCTATAAAATGACCAGGTAAAACCAGAGCAGTGGTTTTCAAGGGTTAGGTGGGCATCAGGAGAGCTTCTTAGGGCACCTGGGAGACTCAGTGGTTGAGCATCCACCTTCAGCTCAGATAATGATCCTGGGGTCCTGGGATTGAGTCCTGCATTGGGCTCCCTGCAAGGGGGGGAAGCTTGCTTCTCCTCCTGCCTATGTATCTGCCCCCCCTCTCTCTGTGTCTCTCATGAATAAATAAAATCTTAAAAAAAACAAAACAAAACAAAACAGGAGAGCTTCTTAAAACATAGATGCTGGGCTCACCCCAGTTGCTGTATCAGGAGGTCTGGACTGGGCTGAGAATTTGCATTTCTTACACGTCCAGGTGATAATGATGCTGTGCTTTGAAAACCACTGAACTAGAATATCTGGAACCTACCTTGTAACTATAAGAACCTATGGTGGGTTATAAAGAATTTATTAACAACTGTTTTTAATAAGCTACTTCCACCTACTAGGCAACCAGTATACCAAGAAGGGTCTTCCTTTTTTATAAGGGTTTCAAATACTGCAGAAATAACTTTAAGGGCACATGCAGCTCCTTATATCTACCTTCCTTTAAGAGACTCAATTCCTGATTTCGGCTCAGGTCATGATCTCAGGGTTGTGGGACTGAGCCCCACATTGGGCTCCGCACTAAGCAGGGAGCTGTTGGAGGTTCTCTCTCATCCTCTTCTCTGCCCCTCCCCGCCCCTGCTTGTCTTCTCTCACACTCAATCTCTCTCTCTCTCAAATCAATAAATAACTCTTTTTTTAAAAGAGAGAGATTCAATGGATGTGTTCAACAACATTTGGCCTCCTGGAATCAAAACAAGAGTCACAAAACCCTGGGTAATCTAATTAGTTTGTTGATTGGCTTAGCGTCTTGTTATCAGGTTTGATGAACAGGAAGAAAGCATAGCTCCATTTATCCTAGTTCACTGATGCAGAGAATAGATGGATCAGACTCCAGAATGCCAAAAATTCTTTAGTCAAGCAACATTGTGAGAAAGTTCACCTTCCAAACTTATCCTAGGCTAGAAAAAAAAAAGTTTTTGACAAATCTTCTTTATCATTAAATTTTAAACATGGTGGTATTGCAATTACCTACAGTATTTTTAAAACACCAATGCTTGGATCAGATCTCCAGAAATTCTGATTCACCCTAGGTTCTGGGATTTTTAATAGCTCCGCAGGAGAACTTTTGTGAAGCAAGTCTGAGGCTTGCCAATCTATAAAGAAATACAATCGATCTGTTCTTCATTACTTTGAGCCCCACAAGCCATTTTTCCCCACAAGCCATTTTTGTCACGACAAGCAGCATGACCATTTGTCCTAAATTATACTTAAGAATAAACACTGAACTTTTTATAAGCCCACAAAGAGTCACAAACACAATGGGCAATCAATTTTTCTTAGCTATATACACTGAAGCATCTTTCACACGGTTCAGTATTTTTTGTGGCAAGACTTTCTTCACAGTATACATAGTTTCTGCTGCGGAGAGCCAGATGACAATGGCCAGGGGTGACTTTTGCCTTCTAAATTATAAGCACCTTGAAGACATCATCCACATCCTAAAATCTTTCAAATTCCTGAGTGTCTCTCTGGGTCGGTACTGGGCAAATTAGAAGCACTGAACAAATACTTATCCAACTCACTTGAATTTATGACTGTCTCTGAGCATGTGGGAACGCAGACCCTAGCAGAGCATGCTCAGGGTTTCATTGTGAAGCTTGAGGTATGTTTCCTGTGTGTGTTGGGAATGCACAGTGTCTGATTCTGTTAAATTGCTTAGAGCAAATGAGAATATTAAGGTTGGACCATTATAAATTTGCCATACAACTATTTATTTGAGAAAGCATCCATTTCCTAAAGTGGATGGAGGTTTCTGGCGCCTTAAGACACCTACCTTTCTGACTACAGACAACAAAACACAGGTGTCACCCAATGCAGAAAATATTATATACAGGTTACTTCTGGCTTTTGTCTCTATGTTACACAGCTGTGGCCAGATGAAAGCTACTGAATAAAGTGGATAAAAACACAAAAAACAGAAACAGTCAGATGTAGCCATCTTGGTTACATTTGCACGTGCCATTTTCCATATCTTCTCAGAACACCACAAATTAAACCTGTGGTTAAGCCCCACAGAGACTTGAGAGCTGCCGTGGCTAAGGCAAGAATGAATGGTTAAAACTCAAAGGCTGACTTTTCTTTCACTCAAAACTGCTCTCCAGCACTTTCCCCTGCTACCCCATGCATTGCTAATTGGGAGCAGTCAACGCTGGACATGTACGCAGTCCTCTATGGTAAAATTGATTATTATATTACTATGGAAAATAAAGGAGTCATTTCGTTCAAAATATCAAGTTCCACAAAATCATATGTGGCAGCTGTTGGTGTATGCACGTGGGGGAGGGGTGAGTGTGTGAAAATATCTCCCCTTCGGTTTTCTGACATCTTCACAAAGGAGTGCAAAAAAGAAGAAGAAGAAGAAGAAGAAGAAGGAGAAGAAGGAGAAGAAGAAGAAGAAGAGAAGAAGAAGAAGGAAAAAATATGATTCCGACACATTTGAGGCAGAAACCAATGGCAAACTACAGGATGGATTTTTTTTTTTTTTAAGGTCAAAAAATTCCCATGAGGTAAGATACATCACACACGCCGTTTTACGGGTATGGGTTTGCTTTTACGCACTTGCAAGAAGAAAGCCAGTCGTCCTCTCCCGAATGTGTCAAAGCCACTTTTAATTGCATCAGATAAAGAAACGAGGTGAGTCATGTCTGGCTGTGCTTGAGCCTGCTCACAGATCATCACACCCCTATCCAAATATGCTCCCTGCCCCTCACAACAGATGTTTATACACTTGCTTGCTTGGGGACTAGGAAAAGAGTTTTGTTGTGAAACTCCACTTCGAGACACGGAATAGTTGCACAAGTGCGTGTCGCGGCTCCTTCAGAGGTGCTCAGAAGCGACTTTCAGGCATTATTTCTTGGCAAAATAGCCCAGGCTTCTGAATGCCAACACAGCGCTCCCTTCCAGGTTCACGAGCGTGACTCTGCAGGCAACACACACAAGACCCTCCAAACGCCGCTAGGGTCACTTTCCACCGCTGACAAATTTCCAGCAAAGCAATACAAAACATCTCAGCCTTAAGAAACCCCCATCATTCATAAGGCTGCAGGATTCCAAAAATGTCCCCCTCCGTTCCCTCGGGGTCTGGTGATCACGCGGCCCCGCAACTTTTCTTTATAAAAGGGTTTTTGCAAACCAGCGGAAAAAGAGCATCTAGACTCGCCGACATCGGGATCACGGATTTCACTGGGGTCATGGGGAGCTGTCTTGGGTCACATGTTACCCTGCTGTCATGAATCGGTTCTTAACGATTTTTTTTTTTTAAACAGGAGGGGGTGGGGATACAGACAAATCGCATACTCATGCACAGATGCTTAGCGCCAAGAACATGGTCAGAAGTGCCGCCTGGACTAGGGAATAAAAAGAAAGCCCTCGACTTCCTTCTTGCGCTGGGGACAGGTAGGAAGATGTCATGCAACCTTACCTTTCTGGAAAAGACCAAGGCGCCTGGCATTGAGCGCTCACCTGAGGCCAGCGAAGCCGGGAGTCGTTTTGGGTGTCGCGCATGTGCCTCCCTAGAAAATTCCAGGGACATTCTACCGGCTTTCTGCTTGCCAATCACGACAAGCGTCCACTTGGACTCTCTGGAGTCCGGGACGGGGTAGAGGAGGGGGAAAGCAGGCGAGGGAGCGAGAGAGAGAAAGAGCGGCCCCAGGGTGCGGCATACCCGGCTGGAAGGGGAGTCACATGCCGCCAGGAGCCATTCCTGCTGCATTACACACGCCGAGTTAAATGGCAAACAATATCAGTCCATGTTTATGCCACATGTTCTCAGCCTCTTCACATATCAACACCCAAGCCAGCTCTGCACAGACAGGCCTCCTGAGAGCGCCTCTGAAGGAGAGGGTCCTGTGCTAATCGTGCAACCATTTTAATTAAAATCCCAAGCCTCCTGTCCTGGTTTGCTTTGCTATTTCTCGTTTCTCATTGGTAGTGGTGGGAGCGATGGTGGTTTGTTGTTTATTTGCTTGTTTTGTTGTCGTTGTTGTTTTTTCTACTCGGTTTGCACGGGCAACAGTCTGGTCCTGGAGGTGGCCAAAAGGACATTTAGCAATGTAGTAGCCACATCCGACAGCACCGCACACTGACCCCCGGCCAGCAAACCTCCTGAACAGCTTGCCCCTTCTTGGTTTTATTTTTATGGAGCAGGAGATGGAGTGAGGTGACTCGCCATCATTTTACCTGCTCCGTGGTAACTGCAATGCTTTTCAGCAGGAAAAATGACGGTCTTCTGCGCTAAGCAGTGGCTCTTCACAACGGTGATCTCCCCCTCAGGGCGTGCTGGAGGCATTCTGTTTGTCAGAACTGGGGGATGCTGCTAAAATCCTGCAAAGTTCGGGGATCCCTGGGTGGCGCAGCGGTTTAGCGCCTGCCTTTGGCCCAGGGCGTGATCCTGGAGAGCCGGGACTGAGTCCCATATCGGGCTCCCTGCTTGGGGCCTGCTTCTCCCTCTGCCTGTGTCTCTGCCTCTCTCTCTCTCTCTGTGCCTCTCATGAATAAGTAAATAAATAAAATAAAATAAAATCCTGCAAAGTTCAAGTCAAACCCCTGCGAACAAGGACTACCCAGCCCAAGACATCAATAGTACCTCGGTTGAGAAACTGCTGTAATGCTAAAGCCCTCTACAAGTCTTACAGAAAATATGACACAAAAACAAGAAGGAAGAAAAGAAAAGAAATCCAAGGAGCCCCTCACTGGGAAGACCTGACTGGAAGCCCCAGGGTCCGGGGATGGGCTTCGCCTGAATTGTGGTTTAATCAGTTAGGAAGTTGCTCACTTTTCTCTCCAGGAGTCACTCTTCTCCTGCCACTTTTTTCCTCTTCTGTTACCCATAATATTTAAACAGTCAGACCAAACTGAGCCTTTGGTGATGTTCTAAATCGAAACCAGCTGTCCATGAATGACTACCTCACTGCCAGGGTATGTACAGCAGCCATCATCCCAGTTTGTCCTATCTGGATGGTCTGATGTTCGTCTGTGATGCCCAGTATCCAATATAATCTCCTCTCGAAATTATCAGGAGGGTATGCTTTATACAAAGTAACCCCCCCCCCCCCAAAGACCTTCTGCAGGACGAAGGATTAAAGCTCACTGGGTTCTCCTATTTTATACAGACCCCTAAAGGCAGAAGGATGGGTATGGTCACTGGCATCAGGGAAGCTTCTCTCTGCTAGGACTCAGTGTGTGACCTTCTTGCAGCCCACTGAAAAGTCATAGTGAAAGCCAGTCATGTCTATCTGAACAGTCCATTTCCAGCTGCCCACCAGAGGCCTGAGCACTGCCCACCTGCCCAGTGAGCTCTGGGGAGAGCCCAGGGGCTCTTTCTCCCTAATTTAGTCATAGTGCACTAGCTGCCACAGGCTTGCCTGGCTCTCTGCCACCGACTCAGTCACAGACACCCAAGGCGCCAGTCCCAGATCCTGACCTACAGGAACCAGCCAACCTGGCCACAGGGGCACTTCTGCTCAGGCTGTGGGTCCTGCCCATGATCTACCAGGTTTCCCCAAGGCACAAGGCTTGGCTCCAATCAGCAACTGCACATTTTGCCCTTCCTCTGTCTGTCTTATTTTCACTCTGCTCAGGACTTTCCTAGAATAAGAGTTTACTGAAAAGCACTCCACCAGGGGTGCCTGGGTCAGTTAAGCATTGGACTCTTAATTTCAGCTCAGGTCATGATCTCAGGGTCATGAGAGTGAGCCCTGTGTCAGGCTCCATGCTGAGCGTGAAGCCTGCTTAAGATTTTTCTCTCTCTCATTCTCACTCTTCCCTCTCCCTCTGACCTGTGCATGCGCGCACACTCTCTCGCTCTCTCTCTCTAAAAAAAAGCAAAAAAAAACAAAAAACAAAAAAACAGGGACACCTGGGTGGCTCAGCGGTTGAGCATCTGCCTTTGGCTCAGGGCATGATCCTGGGGTCCTGGGATTGAGTCCCACATCAGGCTTCCTGCATGGAGCCTGCTTCTCCCTCTGCCTGTGTCTCTCTCTCTCTCTCTCTCTCTCTCTCTCTCTCTCTCTCTCTATGTCTCTCATGAATGAATAAATAAAATATTTTTTTTAAAAAAAAGACCCACAACTGCTCTACTACACACATCTCCCCAAATGTGAAGAACAGTATTTAGAATGAGCCCTTCTAATTGTGTGACCCGAGCTCTCACTCAGAGAATAGGACACAAAGCATGGCCCCGTGTGGAAATGAAGAGGCACAAGCTGACCATCACAAACTGCAATGTTGTAAGTACATGTTTAGCACTTTCTGTATACCAACGCTGTGGCAGGCAAGTAGGGAGGGAGGAACACAAGGTGGTATTGAGCATGGATGTGCAAGGCATTATGCTACCCACTTCACATACCTGATCATCACAAGTCTTAAAAATTTAAGATCACTATGCCCACTTTACAGATGAGAGTACCAAACCTCTAAAATGACAGGGTAACTAACCCAAATTCCCAAAGTCAACATACGGTCATTTGAAACAAGGTCTTTTTGATTCCAAAGGCCTGTGTTCCACTAAAACATCCCCCAAGGTGCGAGGTGAGTCATAAAGTAAAACAAAATGAATGCCACAGGTAAGGTCTATTCCAAGTCTAATGAGAATGTTGGACTGGCAACAAAATATGTGGGGCCCAGTGCAAAACAAAATGCAAGGCCAGTGTTCAAAAATTTATTAAGAATTTCAAGATGGGGGGACCCCTGGGTGGCGCAGCGGTTTGGCGCCTGCCTTTGGCCCAGGGCGCGATCCTAAAGACCCAGGATCGAATCCCACGTCAGGCTCCCGGTGCATGGAGCCTACTTCTCCCTCTGCCTATGTCTCTGCCTCTCTCTCTCTCTCTCTGTGACTATCATAAATAAATAAAAAAAAATAAAAAAAAAAAAAGAATTTCAAGATAGGGCAGCCCTGGTGGCGCAGCGGTTTGGCGCCGCCTGCGGCCTGGGGTGTGGTCCTGGAGACCCGGGATCGAGTCCCACATCGGGCTCCCTGCATGGAGCCTGCTTCTCCCTCTGCCTGTGTCTTTGCCTCTCTCTCTCTGTGTCTATGAATAAATAAATAAAATCTTAAAAAAAAAAAAAAAGAATTTCAAGATGGGGATCTCCGGGTGGCTCAGCGGTTTACCACCTGCCTTTGGCCCAGGGCATGATCCTGGAGTCCCAGGATTGAGTCCCACATCAGGCTCCCTGTATGAAGCCTGCTTCTCCTTCTGCCTCTCTCTCTCTCTCTCATAAATAAATAAATATAAAAAAATAAATAAATAAATAAATAAACAAACAAACAAATAAAATCTTAAAAAAAAAAAAAAGAATTTCAAGATGGCAACAGCAGAGCATTAAATTAAATGCAGAACCATTCTAATCAAAGGGGCTCCTGTGAACACATGCCCATGAAGCCAGTCCTGAAAGGGAGGGAAGAAGTCTGAGAGGTAGGGGACTGGGGGGAGGGGGACGCTTCATTATCCGTCCATACTGACAGCAGCAATTCCCAGAGCACTACAGCCCAGGACCATCTGCTGGACATCCAAGCTTGTCCCTGTTTCCTTTGGCCATTCTGTCTCCTGCTACTGAGCTAGCATTAATGCAAGGGCCAGAGAAAGGTCCAGGGGTGGAACATGGGTTGCGGGAAGCAGGAGGCAAATGTGGCCCAAACGAATCCTGCTATTCATTATGATACTGAGTTTCTTGAGGTGACACAATGGGAAGGAATAATTTGGCCTCTACTCCTGGGGAGAGGCCCAAAGCAGGTGGTATAGTAGACGGTAGGGGACAAGTCATGCACAGTAACGTAACAAGAGATACAAGTGGCAGGGATATACAGCCAGCTCACGTGTGAGGAATGAAAGCAGAAAAAGGCTGAGAACCAGTGAGCATAAGGAATGCTCAGGTGGAGTAAGAAACATGGGGTCTGCGTCTGGCTTCCTCCCCAGCTCACTGTGTGACCTCCAGTCAGTCACTGAGTTCTGGTGGTTCAAAACACCCCAGGGCCAAGCATACAAGAACTTACGGGGATGCAGTATGGCCATAAAAGCGATGTTTATCCACTTACTCTTTAATGTTCAATTAAAAACAAGTACACAAAATTGTATATATATTATGGTTACAGACAAGTGAAAGGGAAAATAACCCTTCCCTTAGGAAAGGGGAAAAAAAATTACAGAACACACCCAAATGTCAACAGGGGCAGTTTTTCAGACGGCAAAACTTGGGTAATTTGTTTCTCTGTTCTCCTTTCATAAATGTTCTAATTTTTCCTTAATAAACATGTTTGTTTTTTAGGAGTAATTTTTTAGGGAAAAATACATTTAGTTGGGCTAATGATGCCCATCTAGCTTATAAGGACCTTCAAATGACCCTTTCATATTACATAGTGTAACACAGCCCCTTGCCACAGCAGACACAGAGTTCTCTCCTGGAAAACCATATGCTAAAAATAAGGACAAGGTACATGGAAAAATGAGGCATCTACGCAAAACACGGCGGTGTTCATCTTCTCATGAAGGCTAAAGGACATGACTCAGGTGGGTTTCACACCTGTATTCCAGGAAGGCACTGTGCACAAAGCAGGTGGGACACGCGGGCATGCCGTTCAGGGGTAAACAAAGGTTCATTTTATGACCTCAGGCTTCTCACCAGAAAGATCAAAATCATTAACATGAAGACAGCTTCTTGGTACACGCCACAGTTGAAAGTCGGCAGCCTCCACGCCTGCCCACGGCCTGCCCCTCCAACCCCTGCTGGTCTGTGGGTGGGGAGGAGGAGCGAGCTACCGTCAGGACATAGGGGGAAAGGCAGGGTTACCCAACAACCCTAGAAGTAGGCTCAGGCCTGTGGTCTCTAATTTAACATCTCGAGCTCCTTGGCTCAGTTTTATATACTTTTCAGGGCAGGGCTAAGAACGGTGTTTTCTTTTGGGTTATGCAAATTCAAGGATAGTGTTAACCAATGACTAATCTAGGCTAAACCCAGGATTACAGACTGTAGCTGGGCCTCCTCTAATTTTCAGCACACTGGGCCAGAAGTGGCCACCTCGTCTCTGTTTTAGGCTGGGAATCTGGCTACAGCCAAATCTCTGCCCACGCTGGATGGGCAGAGCTACACTCTGCTCTGGCCACTCCCACCCCAACTCTGCTCACAGCTGAGGTCAAACTATCTCTCCAGACCACTTTCTCCTTATAACTAGGGCTGGCTATGCTATGTTAGGCAATGGGGGGAAAAAAGACAAGTATAGCCAGGGAGCGCCTGGGTGGCTCAGTCGGTTAAGGGTCTGCCGTCAGCTCAGGTCATGATCCCGGGGTCCTGGGCTCGAGCCCTGCATCAGGCTCCCTGTTCAGCAAGGAGTCTGCTTCTCCCTCTCCCTCTGACCCTCTTCCCTGCTTGTGCCCTCTATCTCCATCTCAAATAAGGAAATGAAATCTTTTTTAAAAAAGAAAACTGCAGGGACCTCTGGGTGGCTTAGTGGTTGAACATCTGCCTTCGGCTCAGGGCGTGATCCTGGAGTCCTGGGATTGAGTCCCATATCGGACTCCCTGCATGGAGCCTGCTTCTGCCTGTGTCTCTGCCTCTCTCTCTCTGTCTGTCTCTCATGAATAAATGAATAAAATCTTTGAAAAAGAAAAAGAAAACTGCAGCCAGAAAAGAGGTGGTCTCAGGCCCCTGGGATGGATGGAAGGCAGCAGGTGACCCCTTGACAGAGCAAGGGCAGAGGCTTCAATCTCTTGTCACAGTGAGATGCAAGGAAAGAACAAAGACAGGATTCGTTCCCAGAATGAACAAGCTCGGTCCTGTAATGGCTACTTCCTGCACAGACAAAGGCCAGTCACAACCCGTTAGCAGAGGAAACCGGTTGAGAGTTGTGAGTCACACGTGGGAATGAGCCCTTCCTAGAAAAGGAAGCTGGTTCTTTGTTGATCAGGGGTTTTAATTCCATTCTGGGTAACTGTTGTTCCTCAGCAGGTTCTCCAGGGGCCCCCAAAACAGAAGCAGGAAGCATTTTTAAGTTTTCCAGAATTGCTCTTTAAAAACTGAACGTAGCTTCCAGAAATAATTCCCATGCTGGGTTCTCAGGGTGACTATATCCTCAGGACCTTTGCACAATCTGTTCCCTCTGCCTGAGAGTCCTTCCTCCAGATTTGCACTGTCCAATAGGGTCACTATTACCCACATGTACCTTTCAAATGTAAGTTATTAATATTAAATACAATTTAAAACTCAGTCCCTCAGTCACACTAGCCACATTTCAAGTGTTCAGTAACTACATGGGACTAGCGACCACCATACTGGATAGCACAGTATGTAACATCTCCAGCATTCAGAAAGTTCCTCCAGGTAGCATCGCTTCAGTTCTTCATGTGACTGGCTCCTTCTTAAGCTCAGGTCCCTGTGCTACTGTCATCTTCCCAAAGAGGCCACTGTAGACCCAGGAACATAAAGGACATATGGTGACTCTTGACTCTCTGCCCCCTTATCCTACCTTTATCACTATCTGAAATTACCTTATTTGTTTCGTACTTTATTGCCTGTCCCAGCCTGGGAATATAAGCTCCATGAGAGCAAAGAGCTTGTCTGCCTCTTTTATTGCTGCATGTCCAACACCCAGAACAGTGTCTGGCACAAACAGAAGCTCAAGTCAATATTTGTTCAATAAATGAGTCTACTCCATCACTTCGGGCTCAGAGGACACCAGCCACCCAAGATAGCTGCAGCTTATCTGCCCATGGACTAAGACAATATCTAAGCATGGGTCCCATTTAGAGCATTTGGGATGCTGGGTGCTGTGGGAGCACCCAGTAGAAGCAGGGTAGCTGAAACCCACCCTGGTCCTGATTTTCTTCCAGAAGCATCAGATGCCTTCCATCACCTCCAACCCAGCTCTTGTACTGTCCTCCTCTGTTTTAGAAAAGATCAAAATACCCTCAAACAAACATATTAGACACCTTCCAACACATGATCACTTTTCCTCCACATGCATATACAAAAGTAAACGATAGGATGGGATCCTAAGCTTAAGGACTTGTTGGTATTTTTTTAAAAGATTAGTTATTTATTTTAGTGGGGGGAGGAGCAGAAAGAGAGGGAGAGAATCTCAAGCAGACTCCACGCTAAGCATGGAGCCTGAAACAGGGATCCGCCTTATGACCCTGAGATCATGATCTGAGCCTAAACCAAGAATTAGACATTTAACCGACTGAGCCACCCAAGCACCCCAACCTGTTGGTATTTTAATACTCCGCATACTCTATGAGTGCTTTCTGATGCCCTGTCTGGAATAGGAGAAGGAAGAGGGGGAAATCTACTACAACTTTGTTTTATTATCACATTCAATTAAAATTTAAATGGCAAGAGTATTACATTCAGCAAAACATGATCGCCATGGTTAAACAGTAGAGGAGTATAAAGATATAAAAATTGGAAAACATACCACGTGTCACGGTACTGAACTTTC
Organism: Nyctereutes procyonoides; assembly: GCF_905146905.1. Lineage (NCBI taxonomy): Eukaryota > Metazoa > Chordata > Mammalia > Carnivora > Canidae > Nyctereutes > Nyctereutes procyonoides. The sequence continues at coordinate 14,534,468 of NW_026575133.1, read as the reverse complement.
ATAACAAGCTGAGTACAGAAGTCACCCTAATCAGAGGAGCTGGGCATATAAAAAGAACACACACAATGAAAGGAGAATAATAAGCAAATAGAAAGTAAAATTTGTTCAGAATCAAACAAAGAAGAACTCCCCATAATCAAGGAAGTTGGGGGGCTGGAAGCAAACAGCTTATCTTCTTGCCAAGGAAGAGAGGGCAGCTTTAAGAAGCTTCAGCAGTGTTCCATCTAACTCCTACTAAAGAAACAAATCTGATTTTAAGCTGATCTCCTCTTATAGGTGCACATGGCAGTTATTTGCTAGAACTCTAACTGCTCTCTTAGTGGCATTACTTAATAAATGCACCAACCTCACTTGGTAGGCTGTAGGTGTAGGAGCATTGCAGGACAGTGTAGGAGCACTGCAGGACAGTGTAGGAGCACTGCAGAACAATGAGTTTTTGAGAGAATTGGCAAGATCACTCAACACTCAGCCCCAGCGTCCCTTCTAAATCCCAGTTTTCTCTCTTAGATCTTTGAGCTCTCTGCATAGCACAAGATTATAAGCATTCTGATGGCAAGGACTCTACAATACCCAGCATGGTGTATTCCAGAAAGTAGAAGTCCATTAAATGTTTTCTGAATCAACAAATTATTTATAGGCTTTTCCTCATGCTGATTATAATTTCAGAGGTTTCTGTCCATATTTGGGATAGGAGGACCATTAAACACAAATACATAACTTTATACAATAAAAATATAATAGCTATTTCTCATAAGACAGGTAAGGCAGTAGGATATTCAGATAAACCCTCTGACTGTAAACAACTCTGTAGAAATCCCCTTAGAAAAGCAATGAGGAGTTGAAAAGATGGTGCAGCCCTGTCAGGCCAATTTTGGAAGAAGCTTGAACCAAAGAGGTTAGAGGATTATTTGAGTACGAACATTTTGCTTTTGCCTTAAAGACACTGGAGGGGTACAGATGACAAAAGGCCAGGTGCAGAGCAATTCAATGTAAATAATTACAGGATACCTTTTCCTGCATTAAGCTGGGTTCCAGAGGGCTATAGGCTGAGGATTAGGATGAACCAGAACAAATCTGCAGCTCCTATACCTTCCCAACCCCACAGGCCCAGAAAGAAGGTTGCTCTGTACCTAAGCAGAGCAGGAGAAGGAAATATAAAGGAGATAAAATATTCTTGAGAAGATGTGACCAAAGACCCACCCTCATGCACATTTCAGACCAAGAACGTACAATGGAAATGGGCAATGAATCTGGTTTAAAGTGGTCCTCCAGTTGTGCCCCTAAAAGGCAGCCAGAAGGAGGAAAGTATATTTATTCCAAGCCTCAAGGAATCTCTACAAATAATTTTTTAAGGGCAATACCCAATACCCAATTACTAAAGATAATCAGATACATAGGGAATAAGGCAACATGAGGGAGAACCATTATAAAGAACTGAGTGCAGAAAGACACCTGGACAGTTTCAGATACAGATTTATTAAGTTTATATACGCTTAACACATGAAGAAAGGAAATGCCAAGTTTGCAAATGTCTGCAGGGAAGGAAAATAAATGTAAAAAATGACCTAGAAGATCTGAAAGAGAATCAAGTTGAATGTCTAGAAAGGAAAAATTCAGTAACAAATAAAAATCCCAGCAGAAGTTGCTGGCAGCAGGATAAAAGCAATAGAAAAGACCATTCGAAACCAGAGGTTAGATCAGAGGAAATCGTCCAGAATACAACACAGAAGGCAAAAGTGTGGAAAGCACAGGAAAGTAGATTTACAACATGGAGGACATAGTAAAAAGGTCCAATGTACATTTTGCTGAGAGGGTCTCTGAAGAGGAAGAAAGTTAGGACAGGACTGAGATAATATTGAGGAGAAGAGCTGAGGATTTTCCAGAACTACTGACAAGATAAGCTGAGGATTTTCCAGAACTACTGAAAGATACCATGGATTCAAAAGATCCAAGGAAGCCCAAACAGAATAAATATAAAGGAATGCACACCTAGACACATCCCAGTGATCAAAAGCAAGAGTAAAAAAAAAAAAAAAAAAAAAAAAAAAAAAAAAAAAAAAAAAAAAAAACCAAGAGCAAAATCTTAAAGAAATATTATAGATTATTATAAAACAAAGGATAAGGCTGAGAAATAACTCCTCAACATCAAAAATGGAAGCCGAAAGACAGCTGAATCAGATCTTTAATATGCTGAAACAAAATAATAACCAACCTAGAGTTTCATACACTCTTGTGCAGAGATGAATAATAGCCCCCAAAGATAGCCAGGTCATCATTCCTGGAACCTGTGATGTGCCCTTATACGGCGAAAAAGTCTTTGTAGAATGGTTACATGAAGGATCTCCAGATGGGTAGATTATCCTGCATTACACGGGCTGACGAACACATAGCTTTATTATAATAGAGAGAGGCGGGCAGCCTGGGTGGCTCAGTGGTTTAGCACCGCCTTCAGCCCAGGGTGTGATCCTGGAGACCCGGGATCGAGTCCCACGTCAGGCTCCCTGCATGGAGCCTGCTTCTCCCTCTGCCTGTGTATCTGCCTCTCTCTCTCTCTCTCTCTCTCTCTCTCTCTCTCTGTGTGTGTGACTAAATAAATAAAATCTTTAAAAAAAAATAGAGAGAGGCAGGGGGATCTGACACAGAGAAGAAGGCGATATGAGAGATGATGATGGAAATGTGAAGTTGTTACAATGCTGGCTTTGAAGATGGAGGAAGGAGTCACGAACCAAGGTAGGCAAAGCTCTGGAGGCTGGGAAGGGCAAGGAAATCCCTCTGCCCTGGAGCCTTGGAGGGAGCCGAGCTCTGCTGACACGTGGACAGTAGCCCAGGGAAACGAATTTCAAGCTTCTGGCCTCCTGGGCCGTGTGAGAATAAATGTGTGTTGTTCTAAGTCACCAAGTTGGTTGCAGCAGCCACAGGAAACAAACACAATTACCCAAACTATCCTCCACAGTGAAGACACTGTCAGGATTTCTTGGGCAGACAAAACCTGAGAAAGTCCACTACTGCCAAAGGGAACTCTACAGGTTGCATGGCAGGCAGAAGGGAAGTGATCCCAGATAGAGGGCCAGCAACACAAAAGGGAAGGCAGAGCAGAGAGCAGTGATGGATGCACCAGCTAAATCACCATGAATGTGCCTGGGCAGGACAAGATATTTCATGGTGTGCTTTAATGTAGACAGAATGAAAACACACGGCAATGAGAAAAAATAAGGTCAGATGTTTTTAGAGTATTCCAAAGACCTGGTATTACCCAAAGGGAAATCAAAGTTTTGGTAAACCTCAAGTATGAATACCGTTGCATTATTTTTTATTTTTTTAATACTGTTAAGATTTATTTTTTTAAGATTTTTTTTAAAGATTTTATTTATTCATTCATGAGAGACATACAGAGAGAGAGAGAGGCAGAGACACAGGCAGAGGGAGAAGCAGGCTCCATGCAAGGAGCCCAATGCGGGACTCGATCCCAGGACTCCAGGAACACACGCTGGGCTGCAGGCGGTGATAAGCCGCTGTGCCACCGGGACTGCCCACTGTTAAGTTTTAGAATAGAGTGTGAGACTTTCCTAGTAGAGGGTGATAGAGGTACGAAAGCTCAAGACAAAAGCAAGGAAGTTACCATAAAAGTGTAAATGAGGAAGGAGGCTGGGGGGGTTCGGGGGTGGGGGGAGGTCAGGGACATTTAGACGCCTCTGGGAGACAGTAGGCATCCCATTTACTGACCCAGGACAGTTAGATAAGTGTTTGCCTGATTTGTTAAATTCTGCATACGTGCTTTCAAAATTTTGGGGTGTGTGTGCCATATTTTACAGTTGAAAGTGATTGAAAAAACATCAACAATCACATACTTATCTCATTCAACTATACTCCACGTCCAGACTTTTTTATTTCAGCTCAGTGTTCAGCAAATCAAAAACCCATAAATGAGTTCTCCAGAAACCATTTCATCCAGCCTTCTGTCTAGAGCCGAGTGAATGCTTACTATACCCAGTTTACAGACGATGCAACTAAAGCCTAATGAAATGGATTGATTTATCCAAGGCCAGGTGATTTTATCCAGAGAGTTAATTGGGATAATAGTAATTTCTATTTTTCAAAAAAAAAAAAGTAAATTCCATTTTTAACTGGCCTCTCCCCATTCACCCACTCTATATGTCACAAACTCCTCTGAAAGATGTCCCAGTGCTATATCTGTTGCTCTGTGATAGCACCAGAACTGAGTCTGCATACCCAGGACTCTTAACTATTCCATGTATTTCAGAAAGAGATGCTAGTGGCCAGAAAAGTGTGAGTGCCTGTGATTACAGGGCTTTTGCAAGTCTCTCCCTTAATATCGATGCAATGATACAATTCAGATGGTGCAAGAGCAGGGTTTAAAAAAAAAAAAAAACAGGACACATAATCAAGCCTGGACTTGAGGGTGGCTTCCCAATGAGATGCTCACCCTACACAATGCTGCTAAAACCACAGGTCATGCATCACACCTTGGGAAACAACACCAGACCACAGGGAGCTTCCACTGCCCCAGACCAAGGAACTCAAAAGGAAGCATCACTCAGCCTGGTGCGCGGGCAGGGACAATGGAGAAGCAGAGGCACAAACTGCAGCAGCAGCCTAAGAAGAAAATCTACACAGAATTTTTAAGAAACCAGCTTCATCTCACTATACAAAAATATTTAAACAGCAACTTCATTTACTGCTAATTCTCTATACAGTCGTCTAACAGATTAAAACAACTACCATAAAGCACAAGATTTTCAACGCTAGTCATGAAAACATGGGAGCTCTATGTTTGCCTCAGGGCAATGTCTACTCTTCCCAGATGCCTCTCACTCTCAACTTCTGCTATGCAAACACCATCACTGCAATAGGTCCTCTTAAATGACAACGCTGTCTTAGTGGATGTCAGCAAGCAAGTGGTGAAATTAAAAGTTGCATAGGCAAGTCCCAGCCAGCACATTGGGAACCATGGGTTTCAAAAAGTGTTGCCATTTTCTCTCAAATGGTTCAGGTCATGGAGAGCCTCAGTGGGTTCATTTTCAGGCATATCCTAAGAACCACTGTTGTGACCACAGAATGGAGTCTTCAAAAGCTCCTTATTTCTCAAACCACCTTGCAGGGAAAGAATCCAGAAGATGCAAAGAGGAGATGTTCCAGTGAGATGAAGAGTGGGGGAAACAGAGAAGAGAAAGGATAAAATACGAGATAGGCTCTGATATAAAATAAATGTCTAGGGACGCCTGGATGGCTCAGCAGTTACGTGTCTGCCTTCAGCTCAGGGCGTGATCCTGGGGTCTTGGGATCAGGTCCCACATTGGACTCCCTGCATGGAGCCTGCTTTTCCCTCTGCCTGTATCTCTACCTCTCTCTGTGTATCTCTCATGAATAAATAAATAAATCTTTAAAAAATAATAATAAAATAAATGTCTTTAGTACATGTAGTGGAAAATCGAGGTGAATAAAGAGAATGTGTGTGTCTACACCCCCAATTGGATCCTGCTACAATTGCCTCTCAATTTAAATACTGGGTCAAGTCTCTTAAAATTCATTCCTGTGCAAAGAGGGGCCATGAGAGGATTATTTGCCTTTCAACTCTGATTTTCTTGTCATTTAGCATCCAGATGAGTTTTACAGGGACATGTAAGGTTTGAAGAATCTGTACACACACACACACACACACACACACACACACACAATTTATTTAAAATGACAAGGATCTTCTTTGCATTCCCTGCTCAGATTGAGAGCAGTGATAACTTAATTACAAATACTCAGTGGAGGGCAGCCCAGGTGCTCAGCGGTTTAGCGCCGCCTTTGGCCCAGGGTGTAATCCTGGAGACCCAGGATCGAGTCCCACGTCTGGCTCCCTACATGGAGCCTGCCTCTCCCTTTGCCTGTGTCTGTGCCTCTGTGTGTGTGTGTGTCTCTCATGAATAAATAAATAAAATCTTAAAAAAAAAATACTCAGTGGAGGGGCACCTGGATGGCTCAGTCAGTTAAGCATCTGCCTTTGGCTCAGGTCATGATCCTGGAATTCTGGAATTGAGCCCCAAGTTGGGCTCCCTGCTCAAGGGGAGTCTGCTTCTCTCTCTGCCACTCCCCGCCCCCCCTTATGTTCTCTTTCCCTCTCTCTCTCAAATAAATAAATAAAATCTTTAATAAATTTTTTTTTAAAAAAAACAACAAAACTCAGTGGAAAACTGCACCAACCCCTCCCTTGTTTTTGTTTGCAAAGCTCTCTCTCTGCAGGCAAAAAGGAAACAATCCCCTACATCACTCCGGTCTCATCAGGTCAACCCCATTTCACAGACAGGAAAACTCCGACAGGCCTGCAGATCCGTAGGGGAGGCAGGATTCCAAGGCTCCTGTTTCTAAATTACCAGACCACAGACAACCATCTTGACCAAAACACTGGTATCTCCCTAGACAACCCTAACATCCTTCCTCCATGTTCCCTCCACCAACACCATACCATACAGGGTGTATTTCTTGGCTCTTTTTCATATTATGACTCCAGAGCAATAATGGAGAATAATGGAGATCAATTAAGCAGGTACACCAATGTCAGCAGCATGCCACTCCTACTCAATCCCAGCTAATTAAGAATCTCTGCCACTTGGTAGGGAGCACATTTATCACTACAGGACATGCAGATCCACCCTGCCAAGGAAAACAGAAAAGTCTAGGGCTTCACAGACATCAGGCAACGCCTATCAGCTAAGAGGCTGGGCAAGCATGAATTGAATGTGATGATAATTGCTTCCATGCACTCATACAGAATTCATGCTTATGAGAGGGCTCTTCCCCATGTACTCTTCCTTCTCTGTTCCTCCAGCCTTGGTAAGCTATCCCACGGAGAGAAGAGAAAATGTGACAGCTCCGAAGGAAGAGACCTTAGCTGATCAGTCCAACCCTCTTGTTTCCCAGAATGAAAAACCCCTGAGAGGGAAGCTTCTCACCCACAGACACAACTTGGTGACAGCAGTGCCAGGACCAGAATCAGACTTATGGGGTCAAGCAATTTCCCTAATACAACTATAGCTTCCACACTGCATGCTGATCTGGGTTGGTAGTTGCTTTGTGATTTCTTTTTTCGTATTTGTGCCACTGAAGTGAGCATTCTTTGTGTTTTCTCAAAAAAAAATTTATATACAAAAATATGGATAAATATAGCAAATTGTCATATTCCTACCATCCAGAATTAACCAAGGTTAACATAGCCTCAATTTTAACACTGAAGATAAACATCCCATCCTCCTCCCTCCCATTCTGTCCAAGGGCAATATGTATGTGTATATTTTTAAGCCATATTCTCATACTACACATCTGTAAATCATAGTATATTAACAGAGTCAAATTTATCAACCTTTTCACTCCTGAGTTGTTGGGGTTTTATAGAGGGATGTCTTTTCTAAAAAAATTATTTTAACCCCAAGGGAATATTATAACAATATTCCCCTGGATTATCTTCTAACAGTGTCAAAGTTTTGATTTTCACATTTAGGGCTAGCTGAAATTTATCTTTATGTATGCTATGAGATAGTATCTAATATTTTTCTCTAGAAAACAAGTTGTCTTGGCATGAGTCATCGAAGAGTTCAGCCTTTCACACTGGTTTATAATACATGGTTACCCATGCCAAAAGTTCATAGGGATTGTTAGGTCTGTTTCTCTGCTCTCTAATCTGTTTTATTGCTCTCTTGGTTCTTTAAAAAAAAAAAAATGTGGGCAGCCTGGCTGGTTCAGTGGTTTAGCGCTGCCCTCAGCCCAGAGTGTGATCCTGGAGACCTGGAATTGAGTCCCACGTCGGGCTCCCTGCATGGAGCCTGCTTCTTCCTCTGCCAGTGTCTCTGCCTCTCTCTCTCTCTCTCTCTCTCTCTCTCTCTGTGTGTCTCTCATGAATAAATAAAATCTTTAAAAAAAAATGTTTCCAGAAGTATCACACCGATTTATGTACCTTACTCTTTCAAATGAATTTCAGAATTGCTTTGTATAGTTCTAAGAGAAATCCTATTGGAATGTTGATCAGAATTGTCTTAAATGAGATGCTTTTATGCTAATAGGTTGTCCCATCTATGAACATATCATTGACCATTTATTATATACTCTGATAATATTTTATGATTTTCTTATCTATGTTTTATTTCATTTATTCCTAGGTACAATAAAGTTTAGTTGCTATTATGAACAGTATCTTTTTTCCTATAGGTTACTGTTGTTATACAGAAATGCTACTGTTTTTCTTATGTTGATACTGTACTCTGCAATTATGCTTACTTCTTTTATTAAACATAATACTTTTGAAAAGTCTTGAATTTTGAAGGTACACAATTATATAATTTTTACATAACAAGAACTTTGCTATTTTCCATCTTCATGCTTCATTTATTTTTCTTATCTTATTGCATTGCCTAGATCCACCAGGACAACATCGAACAGCAGTGGTGATATCTAGTATCTTTACTTTTACTTCTGACTCTAATTGGGAATGCTTCTAATTTTTCCCTAGTATGCATGATATTGGCCACAGAATGGTAGTTGCCTTTTTTCATGTTCTCAGATGACATCTTTCCAACTAGTAGGTTCTTGGGGCACCTGGGTGGCTTAGTCAGTTAAACATCTGCCTTCTGTTCAGGTCATGATCTTAGGGTCCTGGGATCCAGCCCCACATCAGGCTCCTTGCTCAGGGAGGAGTCTGTTTCTCCCTCTCGTTCTGCTCCTCCACCTGCTCATGCTCGCTCTCTCTCTCTCTGTCAAATAAATAAAATCTTTAAAAAAAATTCCAACTAGTAAGCTCCTTTAGAGCCAGGCCTAAATCTAAATCTAATACTCCTTTCCACCCACCATAGTACAGTGTTTGTCACACAGTAAGTGCACAATAAATGTTTGCTCATTGGTTGCATGTTTCTAAATTCTACTACTCAGTGTTTCTTTTGACACTTCCTGTTTCTCTGACCCCAGCAAATGTGGTAGAAGCTGCAACAACATTTGGCTAGACAGTTCTAAAATGAGTGTTCTTCAAGTCTGCATGTGTGTGTACATAACTTTATAGAGATGATGGCTCACGTAGTGAGGTCCTGAGAGTTCATGAAGAAAACAAAGGACTCTGGTTTTTAAAAACTGAATTCTGTCAGGAATTTGGGATTTGACTACCCTCTGAAAACTATTTATCCTCTCCCTCCTTATTCATCCCATGTGAACAAGGATTTTTTTGGAGATTAACTGGCCCCTGAATGGCTCACTGACTTTTCCGGAAACAAAAGGCCTGATTTCTTTGTGCAGAACAACTCCAGGGGCAGGAGGGGGTTGTTCATACATTTCAGTTGGAGTGATGCCACACACCTTCTGGCTTCTCAGCAAGAATGCAGTTCCTGGGAACATGGCCAGCAGAGCCCTCCTTAGCTGTACACACAAATCCACCAGGAACCACATTCAGTCCTGATGAGAAAATGCTGGTGGTGAGGAAGAGAGAAACAGAACTGCAGGCCATCCTTCCTTCTTGTGCTCAAGTGCCTGTTCCCTTTGAAGCTGACAGAGCCATCAGCTGTACTCCTGAGTCATTTGTCCCAACTCTTAGCTCCCCTTCCTGCAGTACACGGAGGAATGCAAACGTCAGGGGATGAGATGACGGTGGCCCCATCCCAGGCCTCTCCAGCCTTGTCTTAGCAAACTGCTAGAAAGAGGGAAAACTGGGTGCTGCACATCTGGGGTAAAATCAAAATGGCTGAAGGTGGCAACCCCCTCCTCAGCAGCAAGAAGTGCAAGTCCAGAGCGGGCATGGGCAATGGAGAGAAGATTGTGCTCCCCTCGAAGCAGGGGACTGAGTTCAAGTCTCAGCCCTGCCACTTACTTATCATCACAGGCCACCTTTCAATCTCTAGGTACTTCATTTGCAAGGCATCATGGCCTCAAGTACTGTCGCACCTGGGACCATGGCCACCTTTCAATCTCTAGGTACCTCACCTGCAAGGCACCATGGCCTCAAGTACTGTCGCAGCAGGGACCGTGGAGAAGGGAGAGTCTGCTTAGTCTCTGAAATGCCCCGAGCCCCTGAAGGAAGTTTGCATGAAGGCCTGACACTGAAAATCCCTGAATAGATCACGTGAAGGACCAGGGCAAGCTGAGAAGACGGGGGACAAGATGTTAGCGAGGCTCTGCCAGGGAGACCCCCAAAGGCTTCCCTCAGAGTGTCAGTAAAATGCCTTGATGACTTAGCAGCCTCTCAGGATACAACCAGCCCACTGTGGACCAAAGCAAAAATGAGAGAGGCTGAACCGAATGGCTGGACTGGCTGCCTCTGGCCCATCTTCACCTCCTCCCCACTGTGACCCTTGCATCCATGCAAGGCCTCAACCTTCAGAGTCTGTCTACACTATGAATGGCAAAGGCAAATCCATCCAGTCTGCACTCTCCCCACTGCCAATGCCCCACCGGCATTCTGCCGGAATTACTCCCATTTCCCACGCCTCACTCCCAGCCCACACACCACACACACACACACACACACACACACACACACACACACCAAGGCTAAGAATATATAAATAATTATTCCACGTGCACACAACTATCAAGTGATTATAAGAGTTGATTTTAAGAGCCTGGTATTTCACTGCAATTTTAAGAGTCAACAGAGAGCTATCCCTCTATATCTTACATCCAGCCCAAGTCCAGTGCATCCCCCCTGATGCCTCCTCTGAGTGATCCAGGCCTTCATAGCCCTTGTTTCCAGAAACATCCACGGTACACCGCCTGGCCCCAAAGCATCTGTGCCCTATTGCTCTCTGGTGGCTTCTTGCATGCTGCTCTTTGTCTCCATAGCCAGACTGGGAGCTGTCTGAGGACAGGACCTGTCGTCCAAGCCTTTCCAGGGGGCTTACTGACTTCACTGGTGTGGTGGAAAATGAAAAGCATGCTGGATGCTGTTTATGTTTTTCACAGTTTTAACTTGCATTTGGGCTGAAAAGTTCCCACGTTCTTTTGCTCAGCAAAACATAACAGTCTCCTTTTGGCATTGATTCAATCTCAGGAAATGCCTTTTTGTCACAGAACTACTAAGCCAACTGCTACCTATTGTTTTCTCATTGAAGGGAAAAAAAGAGTTAACACCACTTTATCCACTTACTCATAAGAGAAAGTTTCATTTCTCTACTTCAAACGCTGTGTGACTATTATAGGTTGCATTTTAATAGAGCAAGCCAATAAATAAAAACATGTGACATAATGGCTTAGAGTTTAAACATAGTCAACTTAAAAATAAGTTTTATTACTACACTTGAAATTTTTTTCCTCTCTTTTTAGTCTATTTAGAAACCAGAAAGGGAGACCCAGGCTAAAAGTCAAGGTTAGCCTTGGGTCTACCACTTATGACCTTAGGCAAATCCTTTGACCCCAGAGGTAGTTTTCCTATCCATAAAATGAGAATTAAAAGTGCCTTCAAAAAAAAAAAAAAGTGCCTTCATGGGGTGCCTGGGTGACTTAGCATCTACCTTCAGCTCAGGTCATGATCCCAGGGTCTTGGGATCAAGCCCCATGTCAGGCTATCTGCTCAGCAGGGAACCTGCTTCTCTCTCTCTCCCTCTGCCCCTGCTCTCTCTCGCTCACTCCCTCTTGCTCTCTCTCTCATGCACACACACTCTCTCTCTAATAAATAGATAACATCTTTTTTAAAAAAGTGCCTTCCTCTGAGCTAGAGAGAGGTGATGGAAGACACCACCAAGACACCAAATGGGAAGAGCTCAGCATAGGACAGAGCCCTGAATATAGGGGGCACCTTGGAATGGTAGGTTTCTGAGTCCAGAGGGCAAGGAGGGATGTGAACGCACCTGCCTCTGCACAGCTGATCAGCTGGTCTAGCGGGTGCATATTATATACGGCAGACTCAGACATCTTATGTAACCATATTACCTTATCAGAACCAGGACCCAACAGCACAGTATGATGAACTAGTCTACAGATCTTAATCAGACATCATCAGCTGTTACATACACTCTCATTTAAGTTTACAAATGACTATAATGGTGCAGAGAATAAAGCACTGGCATAGAATTATTTACAACTGTAATGAAATCAGTATATGATTTTGATAGGCAGTTCCTGAGCAGGCAAAGGTTGTTTCATTACATTGTTTTTTTTTTGTGATTGTGTCCACTGTGATGGGATGACATTTATAGCATCTTACTCCAGAGGTGAAGAGGCTTCCTTGATCCTCATTCCCACAACAGTTCTATAAAAATAACAGAGAAAGGGTTGTTGTTTTCTTTCAGAGGAGCAGCCAATGCCCATTGCGGGCCTCTCCACAGTCCTGGTCTGTGGTCAGCACTTGTCCTGCCCTGATCTAGGGAAGCAAGATCACTGGATTCCCTCCTCCTTTTTAAGATTTCATTTTTAAGTAATCTCTACACCCAGTGTGGGGCTTGAACTCACAACCTCGAGATCAAGAGTCACATGCTCCACAGACTGAGCCAGCCAGGAGCTCCTGGATTCCCTCTGTCTTAAGGGCATCTCCAGGTGGAATTCGGGGCAGGCCTTGAAATGCTCCGGGTCCACTGAGCAATGGTGCCATCTGGTGTCCACACAAAGAACTAAGAAAATCAGTGATCGTGGGTAGTCCTGTTTCTGGGCCTTTCCTTACTGAGTCACCTTTTACATCTATTCCAAGAGGCTCTACTTAAGGTACATTTGTATCGCATATTCTAATCATGAACGTTTTGTACTAAGACGACTGTGTGGTTGATTAAATACGGCCACAAATTCTTTGAAGCCCCTCCCATTAAGAGATGGAGCCTATTCCCCTATCTCTTGAATCTGGGCTGAGTCAGTGACTTGTTTTGGAACAGCAAACACAGGAAATGATGCTGCATAATTTCCAAGCCGTCACGTCAAGAGGTCTCAGAGTTTCCCTCCTCACCCTCTCAGAACACTGCTGCCTTTCAAACAAGCCCAGGCTAGCCTCCTTGAGGATGGAACTCCATGTGGAGGGAGGAAGAAAGGACCAGCTGTGTCAGCCATTTCTGCTGAGGCCCTAGGCAAGTGAGTGAGGGCATCCAGGACCGGGCAGCCAAAGTCGAAAGACTGCCAGAGACAGCAATGAGTGAGCCCAGGGAAGACCAGCTAACGCCAACACAAAGGCTAGCCCACAGAATCACAAGCTCTTGTAAGCCACTAAATTCTGGGTGGCTTGTAACAGAGTGGTATGTAACCAATGCAAACTCCCAAATGTATACAACTTTAAAAATCTGTATTCCATGGGGATCCCTGGGTGGCTCAGCAGTCTAGCACCTGCCCTTGGCCCAGGGCATGATCCTGGAGTCCCAGGATCAAGTCCCACATTGGGCTCCCTGCATGGACCCTCCTTCTCCCTCTGCCTCTCTCTCTCTCTCTCTCTCTCTCTCTGTCTCTCATGAATGAATGAATGAAGGAATAAATAAATAAAAATAAATAAATAAATAAATAAATAAATAAAATCTTTTTAAAAAAAATCTGTATTCCAGGGGCACCTGGCTGGCTTAGCTGGTGGAACATGCAACTTTTGATCTCGGGGTTGTAAGTTCAAGCCCCACGTTGGATATAGAGATTACTTAAAAGTAAAATCTTTAAAAAAATTTTTAAAAATCTGTATTCTAGCCTCTAAGTGTAAGGCTTATTATTCCTATTTTAAACTGGGGGTGGGGGTAGCATACATCAATATTTCCATATGGTGAATCTTGACCACTGCACACTGAGAGGTCACAGCTATTGGAGAAGACGCATGTGTAAATACGTCATGACAAAGAGTAGTTAGTATGTGTTAGGATAGAACAGAGGCATGACCACCTGTGTGTTGGGGCAAGGAGGGGCACTATATTAGTGATGGACCCAACCGGGAGAAAAGAAAACAATCCAAGTATTTAAAATGAAAAGAATTTAATCCAGGGTATTTGTAATATAGGTGAGAAGGCAAACAAAAGATGGTAGGGGCAGGGAGGGGGTGGGTAGAGCCCTGGAAGAGGGTCAGCTACCGCCAAAGACACCACCAGCCACAGAGAAGGAGGGGCAGAAATACCCTGGCATTTCCCTTCCTCCCCCTGCAATCTCCCACAGTGCATTGGTCAGGCCCAAGAGGAGCCTAGGAGGAACCTGGGAACCCTGGGAACCCTGGGAACAGGCAGGAAAGGAGCAGCAAACAAGATTGGGATCTAGCAGGGGGCACTGTTGGCTGTTTCATGATATCCATGCATTTCTCTGCCATAGCCTCCTTCCTCCTGCCCCACCCCAGAGCGAGATCAAGGTCCCATAAGGAGGATCCCAACTTTTTTTTTTAAGTAGGCTCCATACCCACGTGGGACTTGAACTCACAACTCCGAGATCAAGAGTTGCACGCTCTACCGACTGAGCCAGCCAGGCGCCCCCAACAAACACTTGAATCGGAGTGTTAAGTTATATCAGAGGACAGAACACTTGCTTATGAGTCTAGATCTCAAGCAGAGGAACCACTGCCCCCCCCCAACCCTAAACAGTGAGGGGACAGGGCTAATGGGACTAATGGCTCCTCCAGTCTCACATTTAGACAAGCCTGGAAGAGAACCCAGAACACCTCTTTAGGCCATGAAACCTGTGAGATCTGGGGGACACGGTGTCTTGATGATGGACAGTGGCTTCAAGGGCTCTGAGTATAAATCCCAGCTCTGTTCTCACTATGCATGACTTGCAGGCAGTTGCTCTCTCTCACAGCGTTTGTTTCCTTGCCAATAAAATGGGGTAATCTTTCCTAATCTGCAGGGTTGTCCTGAGGATGAAGTTAACCCCTTGAGTGCCTGTCAGATGATCTATGGCAGGGGCTTTCAGAATGGGGTTCCTGGACCAGGAGCACCAGCACCACCTGAAAACCTGTTAGAATTGAAAATTCTTGGGCTTCACCCCAGACTTAACTGAGTCAGAAACTCTATGGTGAGCCCAGAGATCTGTGTTTGAACAAGCCATCTAGGGGTTCTGATGCCCGCTAAAGTTTGAGAACCAATCATCTAGCTAGAACACAAGGGGCCCTCAATAAACAGGAACTACTGTTATTTTTACAGCTTTAATTAGTTTGAAAAAGGAACGTTTTCACCTATCACCAACCTCTCAGTTGGAATGAGCCAGGATCTGAGGATACCCAAGGCTTTGAGTTCCAACACCAGTGGTTGGTGGTTTGGGGTTCACCCAGCCATCCATAGACGGCCGAGACTGGCCCCACAGCCCAGATAACCTCAGAGCTAACCCTGTCCAGGCCCCAGGTATGACTGGCCTGCCCAGACCTGTACCGGCTCCCACCTGCTCAAGATAAGACGTGCTTCTACATCCCAGAGGAGTCTGGGAGTATCTCAAATGGGTTGAGGGGGCAAAGGACAGAGAAGCTTTCTGAGAGCGGGAGAAGGCGCAAAGGGAAAGGAAGAAATGAATATTCAGCCCTTAAAAAAGTAGAAGTGAAAAATCTCAGAAAAATCTTCATCCAGAAATTTGGAGGTAGAACATTGAGAGAAGATGACAACAAGACTGGGCAGCCTAAGGGATTCATGATACTCCACAAAGGTACAAAAAGGTGAAGTGATGGCCTCAGGGAAGCAGAAGACGCCAGAACGGTATGTGAGGTGTCGAAGTAAATCCCATTCCCTCTCTGCTCATCCTGTGTTAGAAGGGTCTCGTTCTGTAACAGGGACAGCAGCTGATCCCACCCACTGGAAGCCACACTCCTGGGCGCTCTGGTGGTTCCACTGCCACTAGATGGGGGTATTTGGCCAAACTGGGTGGGAGACGCTGTCTGAAAAATGTGACTATTTTGAGATGGTCTGTAGTTACCATCTGGGCTTGCCTAGAGAAACAAGGATGAGAAGGCAGAGGGTTTGATTCAAGCAACTGCTGATGACACTGACCCAAAGAGCCACAAGGATGGGGAGAGGGTGTGTAAGAAGGCCCCTGGTACAATCCGGGAGGGAGCATGAGAGAGAACTTCTCACCCTGGGCTCCTGCTGGCGCCCCAGGAAAGGGGGAGGTGGAGGCTCCTGTGCAGTGCCCTGACCATTCACTCCACTGGTCCACACTCTGGCCGCTACGTTTCACCACAAGACAAGCAAAGGACTGGGATGGATTCACTGCCTTTGCTAGAAATATAACTGAGCCCCCATATCCCTGCAGTCCTTTCTTTTCTCTTCTTGGGACAGGTAAATGGATCTTAAGATTTCTTCCCCAATGGCTACAAGTACATCTAAACTTACCTGATAAGGAAATAAGGCACTGGCTCTTTCATTCTAAGGCTTGGTTTCCCACTTTAGCAGCCTCAGATCACTGTGTGTGTGGGGGGGGGGGTGTCAGGGGGGTGGGCAGGAGGATGCGATTAACACTGCTAGAAGCCACCCCCAGAGTTTTCCCATTCAATAAGCCTGGAGGAGTCAGGTCAAGAATTTGCATTCTATCCAGTTCCTGGGTGATGCTGCTGCTGCTGGTCTGGGGCCACACTTGTTCTAAGGTAATAACTCTTCTCCAAGCTCACTGACCTTATAAATCCAGTCACCCTTACCTTCTCATCACATTGGTAGCCATCCCGGCCAACCCAATAATAAACATCAGCAAAGTGCCAGTGAACCTACAGCCTCCCAGCCACTCCTCCCTCCAAATTCTGAGGTTCTAAAATGCCATCCTCAGAGGCCCCAAGTGAGGCGCATCAGAACCACAGCAACCACGGGCATCCTGCAAGCCTACTGGACTTGAAGACTGACAGCTGCTGCTTCATGTAATCCCCCTCAGACTTCTACTTGTGTTTCCTCTTTACAGGTGAGGCACCTGAGGCTCAGAGAGGTGAAGTAACTTGCCCAAAGTCACAGAGCTACCAAGTGGAGGAGCTAGGGTTCAAACCCAGGAAATCCTGCTCCCATGTGCTTCATCATTCTGCTCTCTTTCCTCCTAATTAAAAGGACTCTGGAGCTCCTGCCACGGATCACACTGACAAATCTCTCTGGTGAAAAGAAACTGATTTCTTCCAATAAGGAAAACCTAATAAAAACAAAACAAAGGGGGGGCACCTGGGTGGCTCAGTCGGTTAAGTGTCTGCCTTCAGCTCAGGTCATAATCAGGGTCCTGGGATGGAGCCCCGCATCTTCATTGTTGAGGGGGGGTGTCCCTGCTCAGTGGGGAGTCTGCTTCTCCCTCTCTGCGCCTCCTCCCCACCCTGACTTATGGACGCGCTCGCTCTTTCTTTCTTTCTTTCTTCTTTCTTTCTTTCTTTCTCTTTCTTTCTTTCTCTCCCTCTCTCTCAAATAAACAAAATCTTTAAGAAAAAAATAAAATAAAACAAGGGACAATGCAGGCATTGAATGTGAGTGAGTGTGTGTGTGTGTGTGTGTGTGTGTGTGTCAGTTCACGAATACAAACCACTTAACCTCTCTGAGCCTTGGTTTAACGATCTGTAAAATCTTTTTCTCCATTGGAGGTTGAGAAAATTAAGTGAGATCACGTATGTGAAAGCTTCTACTTATAAGCCTTCCAAAAAAAGTTTTTGCTAAAATGCACACAACATAAAACTTACCATTTTACCATAAACCTTTCAGAAATACTCTTTATAATACAGTTTGTCTTAGGTCCCCAAACAAGGTAGCAATTAAACCATGAGGTTCTCAAAACCCTCGCAGGCCTGAGCTGCTCTGAGAGTGACAGCTTGGATCATAGCAAGGAAGTGTCCAGCACCTGGTGTGACAGCCCCAGGCCTGTGCCCAGCTAACCCGTCCTTTCAGGATCCAAGCTCACCAGAAAGCAGATCTTCCACAGGGAGAGCTGATATGAAGAATGTGCCTGAAGAAGATGGAAATGAATCTTCCCATGTTTCTGGGATCAGTCCTGTACTAAGAATCAGAAGAATCTCTGATTTCTAGTTTAGGGGTTTTAAAACATGAACAGAGCCTCCCAGGTACTTTTAAAATAAAAAAAATTCTAGTAGTTCTTAACATATAGTTACTGGCCCAGCTGCGCCTGCGTAGTTGAGCAGAACTATTTGTGCGTAAAGTTTGGGTTCTTTTTTCTTTTAATATGTCTATCATAAAAAAAGAAATGAGAACCTCTGTACAAGGAAGTTTGTGGGTAAAGAAAAATAATTTTTTAAATGTTGTGGGTGAATTTTAAAAAAGAACATTTAGTTGGGCTTCTTGCCTTTAACAGCTCCAGAAAACATCCAGGTGAGCACACTGCAAGGGAATTGGCCCAAGCCCCACCCTCCAGACCAAGGTCCAAAGTTCCATGCTGGTAAGATTCTAGAGACTTCTGTGGCTCTGGAGAAACACAGGTCCGAGTCCTCTGTTTTCTTGTCTTTGGACATGCCTAGAAGCTTTGCAGAGGAGGGACATGAAGAAGGGCCTCCAGGCTGAAAGCTAAGGAAGGAATGGCTCAGGAAGCTAATGAAAGGTGAAGATCTTCCCCTCTCTCCGGCCCCTGACCAGGGAGAGGGTGGTACAGAAGGCAAGGATAAAAAATGTGCTGATGGGAACAGGAGACACTAGAGAATCAAGATAAGCTGAAAGAAGTGTTGGGGAACTGTTGAGGATGCACAGCCTAACCAGAAACGAAGGCTGCCACCTTGGATGGTCAGGAAGTTAAGGAAAGCCCAAGGGAATACCACAGAATCACAGGAAAAGACAAACTCGGACAGTAAGGTAGAGAAGGACTTGAACCCCAGATAATGACAGCCGTGTTATCCTGGACAGAAGCTCTAGCACCAGGCATTGCTAAGGATGCTTCTCCCCTACTGGATCTAGCTGGCTTCTGCAACCTCTCTCTGAACTCACAAGAGCTATGGATGTGCAGTGCCTCTGCTGAACCCTGTCCCTGAAGTAAATATGTTTCCATGTTTTCACACAAATAACAATGTTTATCAGCTTCCATCCTGAATAAGATGAACGAAGGTAAGAAAAAGCCAAGCCCAGATACCTGGGTGGCTCAGCGGTTAAGCGTCTGCCTTTGGCTCAGGGTGTGATCCCGGGTCCAGGGAATAAGTCCTGATCGAGCTTCCTGTGAGTAGCCTGCTTTTCCCTCTGCCTATGTCTTTGCCTCTCTATGTCTCTCATGAATAAATAAGTAAAATCTTAAAAAAAAAAAAAAAGAAAGAAAGAAAGAAAAGAAAAGAAAAAAGAAAAGAAAAAGCCAAGTCATCTTAGCCCAGGAAGGGGTCCCCAGTCCATTCCCAATGGAGGTCCAGGTGGCCACAAATTGCCCCCCAACCTCCGACACACACTCCTCATGAAGCCCCGTGGGCAAGGAAGGTATGGTGAGCCAGGAGGGAAGGTGGGCTCCATCCCTCTGGTGGTTCCTTAACCCGGCTCTGCAGAGGCAGCTCCCCACACTGGGCTCCCACCAGCTGTCTGTGGCCTCTCTCTCTAGCTGGACCTTGGCCAACTTTCTCTTCCCAGATCCTACCCTCACCCATGAAACACATCTACCTGGTACTAACTCAGCAGCGCAGATCCACTTGGTCCATACAGGTTTGGCTCATTTGCAAACACCCAACCTCAGAAAAAAAAATTTAGTTTTCCCTCTAACACCCCAGCCCAGCAACCTACATTACGTGATTCCACCAGAAACAAAATCATCCTAACTCTTCAAGGTCAACATTGCTCCACCCTGACCCACAGCCAAGGCCATCAAACACATACCCAAGCAACAGACTTTTACAAAATCCTAAACTGCTTTCTTTCCCAAACTCTGGGGCCAGTGGCCCTGGGGCCTCTGACCAGATTTCCTTCCTTGGCCCGGCTTTGACCATGAACCTGTCTCTGCTCAGCAGTTGGCCAGAAATGCCAAGCTGCCTTAGCACCCAAGTTCCCAGACAAGTCTGCATTGCTGAGGATCAGGGGAAGCCGGGACGCGTCTGGGCACTGGGGCAGGAGCAGGAGGGAGACCACATGGCTGGGGCTGAGAATGCCCAGAACTGGAGGGCACTGGGTGAGCCTTCCTCACTGTGTGGGAGGATTTGAGAAGCCTCATGCCCCAGTAGCCTACATGATTTCAATTCAGTAATCTTCATTCATCATCACAGCAATCCCACTGTTGGGGATTATTTTACATCTTACAGATCAAAGTTTTGCAGATCAAAGTTGCCCAAAGCCACATGCCCAGGAAGTCACAGGCCTGGATTCAAACGATACTGATTTTTGCAGAGCAGGCTCTACTCTGCTTCCCTCCAGGTCAGTTTTCAAATCAAGTTCTATCTGGAAGGCTCTCGAAATTTCTGCCCTTTTTTCTTTCCTCCTTCTGTCTAAGCAAAAATACCTGTCTCCTGTGTAACATTCTCTGAGATGTCAAGATCTCAGGCAGCTCAACAAAACAATCCTATTCTGAGAGAAGACTAAGGATGAGTGTAGCATCACGAGGACGGAGATTCTGTTTTGTTCACTGTTGGCCAGTGCCCAGGACAGCACCTGCCACCTGCTGACAGAGTAGGTACCCAATAAACATTCGTCGAACAAACACCCTTCCAGACCGCAGATTCTTCTCAAGTTTTCATGGTTTCCTCATCAAACTCCTTCTTAAAAACCAGGCAAGGTTTCAAGAGCCCTCAACTGGACTAAAGAAGCCACAAAGACACAGCATAACCCAGATATGTGTAGGTTCATCCTCAGTTCTCATGAGATCAGGCTATACTCAATGGACAGAAAGACATATGTCAGATTTAGTGCATCCAGTCAGAGAAGCCCCTGCAGCAGTTATCTCCTAGAAGGACTCGGACAACTCCCCACACCCCTGGCAGTTACGTATCAGCCCCCTGAAGGATTCTGAGCCTTTCTGAATTTTCCAAACCCTTCTTGCTAATTCTGCAGCAGAAGGGGCCCTTCCCATTCAGGGCTGCTGGCCTGGCTTTGCATCAGTCTCCCATGTCCCACTGAGGACAGACAAATACATCGGACTCCCCGCCAAGACTCCCAAAGCTCCTCAGCCAGACTCCCTTTAGGGATGCTGTGTCGGGAGATCCTACAACACCATTTATTTCCTTTGGGAGAATAACAGACCAATTGCAGTGGCCCTGCAGAAACTGGGCCAAGAGCTCCCCTGGCCCCCACATTATTTCTGCTGACCTGAAGAAAAAAGCACAACTAAGATGCCAGGCCTTCTATCAACTTGAGTAGCCCCCAGATAGGAATAAGCCAAGGTCCTTAGCTCAAAGAGCTTACAGCTAGTTTGAAAACCAAGACAATTTTAAAATTGGCTTTAAAGTGTTTTATTTTTTTTTAAAGATTTTATTTATTTATTCATGAGAGACATGGGGGGCAGGAGCAGAATCATAGGCAGAGGGAGACGCAGGCTCCATGCAGGGAGCCCGATATGGGACTCGATCCCAGGACTCCAGGATCATGCCCTGGGCCAAAGGCAGGCACCAAACCGCTGAGCCACCCAGGGAGCCCTTTAAAGTGTTTTAAATTCAATTATTTTAAAAAACACATTTAAACATAATTTTAAATAATTTACATTTTTTATAAAATAACTTATTTTTATTGTGAAATTCAAAATGTACAATAAAGCACATAAAGAACACTAATCTTGTTGACATACATAAATACCCACGTAACCAAATATAGATTGAGATACATGGAATATTTCCAGCACCTCGAAATGTTCTTTCATGTACCTCCCTC
Organism: Nyctereutes procyonoides; assembly: GCF_905146905.1. Taxonomy (NCBI): domain Eukaryota; kingdom Metazoa; phylum Chordata; class Mammalia; order Carnivora; family Canidae; genus Nyctereutes; species Nyctereutes procyonoides. The sequence continues at coordinate 14,512,839 of NW_026575133.1, read as the reverse complement.
CCTGATCTATACCTCACAACAAGGTAGCCATTTTCCTAACTTCGAATATCAAACTTAGTTTTGCCTGATTTTGAACTTCATATTATTGGAATTGTATTGTACATACTACTTCATACATACCACTTCGTGTCTGGCTTCTTTCACTCATGTATCTCTGACATTCATTTATACGCTTTTACTCTTGAATTTCTGAGTACTATTCCATTGTATAAATATACTACAATTTCTTCATCCATTTGCCCAATCAAGTTGCTTCCAGTTTGTAACTATTATGAATAAGGCTGCTATGAACATTCTTACAAGTCTTTTTGTGGATGTATATACTCAATACTGTGTTAAGTAACTAGCAGTAGAATGACATGGTCATAGGATCGACATACATTTAACTCTAATAGACACTGCTTGTGGGGATCTCTGGGTGGCTCAGTGGTTTAGCGCATGCCTGCAGCCCAGGGTGTGATCCTGGAGACCCGGGATCAAGTCTCACATCGGGCTCCCTGCATGGAGCCTGCTTTTCCCTCTGCCTGTGTGTCTGCCTCTCTCTTTCTCTCTGTATCTCTCATGAATAAATAAATAAAATCTTTAAAAAAAAAAAGAAAAGAAAAGAAACTGCTTGTGTCCCAAAATGGTTGTACCATTTACCTTTCCAGGAGCGGTGTAGCAGACTTCAGTTGCATGTATGAGTACTTCATTCCTTTTCACAGCCAAATAATACTTCGGTGTATGGACAGACTACACTACACTGTGTATCAATTCATCAGCTGACATGCATTTGAGCTTTCCACATTTGTGCCATTACGAATAGTGCTGCTATGAATATTCATGTCCAAGTCCTTGTGTGGACATATGTTTTCATTCCTCTTGGGATATACCTAGGGGTGAAACTGCTGGGCCATATGGTAATTCTATAAGTAACCTTTGAGGAACTGCCAGACTGTTTTCCAAAGTGTTTACATCATTTTACAATCTCACCTGCAATGAATGATGGCTCCAATTTCTCCACGTTCTTACCAACACTCAGTATTGTCAGTCTTTTTAAATTTTACTCATTCTGGTGGGTGTGTAGTAGTATCTCATATATGGTTGTAATTTGCGTTTTCCTAATGAGTAATAATGTTTTGTACCTTTTCCATCCTACACTGTACACCTCCATATCCTCTTATCCCCCACCACATAGATGTTGATACCCATCCACCCCACTGAGAATCACTAGACAAGAACATCTGGGCCATCTGCTTGGCTTTAATTCCTACAGGCTCTATTACAAAAGTGGGAGTTTGTTTACTTCATCAATAATCAAATTATGTTGAAATATTAAATAGGTTTTTTCAAAACTTCCCTTTGGAAATTCACCCAAATGTTCCCAACACTGCTTCTGTACCCAGGAGCAACAGTAGTTGCTAGAAACTGGAAAGGGGCAAATAACTTCGAGTGGGAGTAATCTGGGAAGGCTTCCTGTGGAGGTGAGCTCACTCAGGACTTGAAGAACAGGTTAAACAGATAAACAGGAATACCAGCTATGCTAGGGGAACTTTGTGAAGGAAGGCAGAAAGACTCTGGAAATGCTGGGGCTAGGAAGGAGCCTTGCTCTGGCAGGAATTCTGCAATGTTTGTTGCAGGCGCATGTAAGGTTGAAGGGATTTATTAATATAAGATCTATAGAGCTTTTCTTGTCAATGAAGGTTTTAGGATGTGAATTGGTAGCCTTTTTTATGAAGAAGGTGCCAAGCAAACAAAAGACAAGGGGACAGTTGAGAGGGTGTCATGACTTTGTGCACAGGGTCACACACAAAATCCACACAGACCTAAAAAGACCGTTAGCCAGTGCCTGGGTCAGATAAGGAGACTGGCCTAAAAGAGATCATCCACTTAGCTGATGGTGGCTTCTGAAAACCTTCATTCTCTACACCATCCTGCCAGGACATCCTCTCCTTGTTTTAAAGGAGGATGGTCAAACAGAAGAACAAACGATTCCTACAGATCCCCGTGACTGCATTCTAAAACACCTCAGTGGCTTCCCTTACTCTAGAAAAACCACAAAGGCTGAAACCCCGGCTTCAATGCTCTCTGCAGCCCATCAAGCCCGCTCTGCGCTCCGGCCACCCTGGCATTCCTTTAGCTAGCCCTGGAAACTTCCCCACATGCTCTACCAACTACCTGGAAAGCTCCTCCCATTCCCTGGCTTACTCCTCTTTACCCTTCAAATCTCATCTTGTATCACTTCTTCAGGGAAGTCTCCCCTTACATACCACTCTTTTTCTGAATTCAGATCCAACTCCAATGTCATGTGTTTTCTTGGAACCCTGCTTCTTTCCTCTTTAACATTTATCTCTATTATAACTACACCACCTCATCTTGGTGTTTGCTTGGTTAATAGCTGCACTTGAGAAAAAGCCACATCTCTTTCTGCTTATTACCATATCTCACTGTTTTGCACAGTGCCTGGCACATGGATGAATGGATGAATGAATGAATGGCCACAGAGAATCTAGCAGTTAGCAAGATCTGGTCCTCTGACCCCTGGTAAGATAACCCAAAGACCCACCAATTCTGCCCCAGGTGTATACCTAGCAGAAACATGCACATATGTTCTCCAAAAGACATGTATAAAAATGTTCATGACAGCATTATTTGTAATAGGAAGGAGAACAACCTAAACATCCATGAAGAGTAAAACAGATAAGTAGACTGTGGTATGGTCATTTGATGGAATACTATACAGCAGTGAAAAAACAAAGTGCCATTACTTGCTACCATGTTGATGAATCACACAAACCTAAAACTGAGCAAAAAAAAAGTCAGGCACAAAAGAGAACATAATGTATAATAATTGTGTGAAATTCAAAATCAGGCAAACTAAACTAGGGTCAGAATGGTCAAAGTTATAATCACCTTTGGAGGGGGAGTAATGACTTGAATAGGACAAAGAGGCTCATAGGGTGTTGGTAATCCTGTTTCCTGATCTGAGTGCAGATTTTTAGGGATATGTTTACTGTATGAAAATTCACTGAATGTTCACTATTTCTGTAGTAAGTTATACTTTATATTCGATTTATGTTATACATATATATGTTTGCTAATGTTATACTTTAGCAAAAAAACTTACAGGAAAAAAGGAAAGACAATTCCTTCATTATTATTTTTTTAACGATTGTTTTTTTTTAACTTTTATTTATTTATGATAGTCACAGAGAGAGAGAGAGAGAGAGGCAGAGACACAGGCAGAAGGAGAAGCAGGCTCCATGCACCGGGAGCCCGACGTGGGATTCGATCCCGGGTCTCCAGGATCGCGCCCTGGGCCAAAGGCAGGAGCCAAACTGCTGCGCCACCCAGGGATCCCCAATTCCTTCATTAAATGGTGCTGGATCTCAGTGGGCCAACGGGAAGCTGGTGTGCCAAGAACACAAGGGCCACTGGCAACCACTATGTCCCTCTCTTTTCTTGCTCTCCCAAGAAACACAAAGCAGAAACAGGATTATTGTTGAATGACCTAATCCAAAAATGTGTGAAATTTAATGCAAAAAGTAGAACAAAATACTTTGTTCTATACAGCTGTAAATGTGTTGACAAACACATAGAGCGTGTGTTTGGGAAGAAAATAAGTAAGGGAATTCAACGCAGACTGGGTGTATTTCACGCAAACCGCTTTGTAGAGAAATAAGCCTGTGACTGGGAGTGTAATTTGGGAATGTAGACTTGATCTCTTGAATTGTTGTAAAAACTGCATTATGATTTTCTTGGTTTAAGCAACTTCTTCCCAAACCCTCTGGTTGCAAAGAAGTTGTGACTTTGTAATCCTAAATGCATACTCTTTAGTATTTGCTGCCAAAAGATTGAGTTTCACCCTCTCCAGAGCTGAAAGTGTGAACGTTTTGGGCAAATGCATTTGTGCTCTCCAAGACAGACCAGCTGGCACAGGGAAGGTTCAGGTTTGCCCACTGCCCGGTTAATCAGCTGTCAGGGAAAAGGGTGGGGAATAGTGTTTCTTCGTAGCTGTGATATTATGATTTATAATACATGTATACTTGGTGTTAACCAAGTTTCTAGTGCAGAGCTCCTAAAAACCTTGGAATTTCCTGTAATGAGAGTGATGAAAGTGTCTTTTGTTATACTGATAAGTTGCCTTTCAGTGGACACCTAAGGATGGAGACTGGTAGCTAGGAGGACCAACCAGGTGATTGGAGGGTTCAGACTCAATGGCCAGTGATTTAATCAATCATGCCTATGTAATGAAGCCTCCAGAAAAATCCAAAAAGACAGGGCTTAGAGGCTTCTAGGTTGGTGAACACGTGGAGAATCAGAGAGAGTGGTACACTTGAAGAGGATATGGGAGCTCCTTACCCCTTCCCTATACCTTGCTCTAGGTCTCTTCCATCTGGTTGTTCCTGAGTTATACCTTTTTGTAATGAACTAGTAATCTACAAAGTATAGTGGTTTTTTTTTGGAGTTCTGTGAGCCACTCTAGCAAATTTTTTTTAAGTTTAGTTTTTTTTTAAGATTTTATTTATTTATTCATGAGAGACCTAGAGAGAGGCAGAGACATAGACAGAGAGAGAAGCAGGCTCCTCACAGGGAGCCCGACATGGGACTCGATCCCCGGACCAGGATCACGCCCTGAGCTGAAGGCAGACGCTCAACTGCTGAGCCACCCAGGCATCCCCCACTCTAGCAAACTAATTGAACTCAAGAACAGGCCACTGGAACTTCTGATCTATAGTGGGCAGGTTGGAAGTACAGGTAGGGATGCTTGGGTGGTGCAGTCAGTTGAGTGTCCAACTCTTGATTTTAGCTCAGATCATGATCTCAGGATCATGGGATCAGGCTCCTCATTGGGCTCCAAGCTCAGTGTGGAGTCTGCTTGAGATTCTCTTTCTCCTTCTGCTCCTCCCCCCACTCATGCATTCTCTCTCTCTCAAATAAAACATCTGTAAAAAGAAGAAGTAGTATAGGTAACACCCTGAGCTTGCAACTGGCATCAGAAGTGGGGGCAAAGGGGAGCAGTACCTAGCACCAGGTAGATTAGTGTCAGAATTGAGCTGAATTATAGGACATTCAGCTGGTGCTAGAAAACCACATACACATTGTGCAGAACCTTTAATAGTCTAAGCTTGTTAAATTCTTAATACAGGATCCATGCCAAAAGTTTAATATCTTGGCCTTTCACTCCTTGGGCTGAATGCTCAAGCTATGAAATTGACAAGCCTAGGCAAATATCTCAAACTCCAACTAAGATGCATGTTAATTAGTAACTTTGCTTACATACTTTTTGTACATGGGGCAGTGTCCTGGGTTCTACAGGTGGTAGCAGAAGGTTAACTAGAAGGCATCAACTCTGGAGACGATGGCTGACTGGTGGGGCAAACATGTACTCTCATATCCTGGCTGGTTATTTTTATCACAATAAAGATGCATACACCTTTGACCAGTAATCCTACTTAGAGAAACTGGATCCTTCCAATGGACTCATACATTCTAACACCATTTGGGGCTTGTGGTTTGCTTTTCTCTTTTTATTTTTTTAAAAGATTTATTTATTTGTTTGTTTATTTGAGAGAGAGAGAGAGAGAGAGAGAGAGCAAGTATGAGTAGGGAGAGGGGTTGGGGAAGAGGGAGAGAAAGAATCCCAAGCAGATTCCCCACTGAGCAGAGAGTCCCACATGGGGCTCCAACTCCTGACTCTGAGATCATGACCTGAGCCAAAATCAAGAGTTAGACACTTAACCCACTGAACCGTCCTGGAGCCCCTGTGGGGTTTTTTTTCTTTTCTTTCTTTTTTCTTTTGTTTAAAATTTTATTCATTTATTCATAAGAGATACAGAGAGAGAAGCAGAGACACAGGTAGAGGAAGAAGCAGGTTCCCCGTGGGGAGCCCAATGCAGGACTCAATCCTGGGACCCCAGGATCACACCCTGAGCTGAAAGCAGACGCTCAACCACTGAGCCACCCAGGAGTCCCGGTTTTTTTCTTTTTAACACGTGCAAAAATGCACGTGCAAGGATGCCACTGCAGCACTGTTAGTAAAGCAAAACAGTGGAAACAACTCAGATTTAATGGGACTATGCAAATGAATTACAGTATTTCGTACAGTGGAATTCTATTCTACTAGGACAAAAGGACAAAGGTTTTGTTTGTTTGTTTGTTTGTTTGTTTGTTTTGACAAGGGGGTTTGTATGGGCTGACAGGCAGCAATGTTTTCAGAGACAACAGTGTTACAAAAAAGTTAAATATGGTGGCTAACTACTGTACATATATGCTCCTTTTTGCATAAAAAAGCTATATACGCAGATACATGTTTATATAAATGGAGAATATCTCTGGAAAGAAATCCAAGAAACTGAAGAGGGGAAACAGGAGAAGTGAAGTGAGTGTAAGGAAGAAAGAAGATTTACGGATGATTATAGATACCTTTGCATCATTGGCGTTTTTATCATATGCATGCACTTTTTATTTTTTTTATTTTTTTAAATTTTTATTTATTTATGATAGTCACAGAGAGAGAGAGGGAGAGAGGCAGAGACATAGGCAGAGGGAGAAGCTGGCTCCATGCACCGGGAGCCTGACGTGGGATTCGATCCTGGGTCTCCAGGATCACGCCCTGGGCCAAAGGCAGGCGCTAAACCACTGCGCCACCCAGGGATCCCTCATGCACTTTTTCAAACAAGAAATTTCACTTTATTTGCTGGAAAAATATACATCTAGAACACAGAAACTCAATTCGTCCTCAGGTTGCTATGAGCCAAATAACAGCATATACTTTGAGGAAACATCAAAACAAAAGCTGGGGCCAACCAACATTATTTGGATTATCTGAGAGTGCCACCAAGAGCAAGTCAGCTCTGAGCAGGGGCTGGAGACTGTCCTTCCCCCAAAAAACTATAATAAATCTATGAGATGTTTTATATCTTTGGTCACCTGTGAAAGAGCCCAGCCCACTTTTCCACCTGGCCTCAGGTATCTTGATGTTATTATTACATTAATTAAATACACATTTCTCTAGAGGCTAGTTAATATCACACCTTTAAAGCCAGATGGGCTCTTTAAAAATCCAGGCTCTGCCATTTATTCACCATGTGTCATTAAGCAGATGGCCCTCTGTTTCCCCATCTGTAAGGTGCAGAGAAAAATACTTTCTTGTGTGAAGGTTAAAGGAGGCAAATAAACTTGCTGAGCCTGGTGCCCTGAAAACTGGGACAAAGCTTGAGCTCAGGAAATGGGAGGAAGTAATCATTATCACATTTCTCCATTTTGTCTCACTGAACCAGCTGCTCCTGAGGACAACGAGGGTTAACATGGAAGTGTGCCTGGCTTCTAACACTTTTCCATTTGGGTTTCCAGTGGAGTCTGGACATTATCACAGGGGCTACAGAAGTGGTGGGGAGTACCATTGGCCTCCAGGTCTTACCAAGGAGCCCCTGAAGAAGCTGAGCAGGCAGTTCTAATGCTTAGCTTCAGAGAGAGAGAAGGGACAATGCCCAGCCATGGATGTGCCTCAAGAGCCACCTGACTCCAGTCCAAAGCCCAAAGGGCAGACAGCCAGGCGGGGATTTCCCCCATTATAGTGGCTAAGCTGGGCTGAGTAAGGGCCACTGTGGTGATGATGTTAATGATGCAGCTACCCGAGAGGTGTGCCAGGGACACACATAAACTCATCTCACCCTCTTAGCAACCCTATTTTACAAATGAGAAAATATCTACCATTGATATTAAGATTAAAATTACTCATCTCAGTGGGTTGGAGTCTAGGTCTAAGTATTCTTTTAAAATGAGAATATGAGGGAATCTTAACATACAGGATCCATGCCAAAAGTTTAACATCTTAGCTTACAGGACAAAATGAGTTCACCCACAGGATTTAACAAGGTAGACTATAACATTGAATTTGATGCAGAGACAAATCCAGTTTTAATGGAGGACAGAGGGAATCATTTACAATGATATGTGTAGTTCAAACAATACTCAAAACTATACCTGAAAGTAACTGAGTTCTAAAAGTTAAATAGGTATAGCTCCTGGAGCCAATTTCCACATTTCATTTCCACAGAGAAGGCAAGATTTCTGAGCCTGATTTTCCTTGTTCTTAGTTCCTCTCCAGTCCTTTCTTCTTGCATAACCTCACCAGCTTTTTGTCCAACATCTTGAGTGGATCAGCATCAAAGAAAGCGCAAATCAATCTCTCCAAGGACACAAATGAGACCCCCTTATCATACTCTATGACATTACAGGAAAACAAATCAATCAAGAAGATATTTTTGAATTAGTATGCTTCTTTCAAGATTTTGCCCAAAGATCAATAATTCATGATGGAATTCAAACCTTCAGTGAATGATGAAAATTAGCTCCTCCAATCACTATATGGTTTCACTCATACGGGGAATATAAAAAATAGTGAAAGGGATTATAGGGGAAAGAAGAAAAAAATGAGTGGGAAAAATCCAAGAGGGTGACAAAATATGAGAGACTCCTAAGTCTGGCAAATGAATAAGGGGTAGTGGAAGGGGAGGTGGGCGGGGGGATGGGGTCACTGGGTGACGGGCACTGAGGGAAGCACTTGACAGGATGAGCACTGGGTGTTATACTATATGTTGGCAAATTGAACTCCAATTAAAAAAATAAATATAAAAAAAAGAAGAAGAAAGAAAAGAAAATCAGCTCCTCATCCAATGGATGGGAAGAGTTGATTTCATTTTATGAAAAAAAGGGAAGGAATGAATCTAGCAAGTGTGGTTTAAAGATATTCCCAGGTACACTGAAAAGACAAGAAAAGGGCAAGTTACACATCAGAGCCACACAAATTGATTAGCTGAAGTTCTGTAAGAGTCCCTTCTCTTGAGAAAGCACTCCATAAGAGGAAACCAAACTGCTGGGGATAAATACATCCAGTGCCTCACTTAAGTGATCATCTTTAAAGTGTGAGTGAAAGTGCTGAGTGAGCAGTTCTCGGGCATTCTGCAAAGTCACAGGCACCAGGTTAAAGGCAGGAGGAGAGTGCTGAGTCACAAAAGTATGGGAAACATGTGGTTCCAGCGAAGTCAGTATTTCTCAGGCTAAACAGAAACCACCAACAAGATCCCCAGGGAACGTGAAAGGGTCTGCACCTCTGATCTGCCATGATCTTAATCGAAGTGCATATACCAAAGAGCTAGCCCTGCATGGGCAACTCTATCCATAGTAATCACAAATCATGGTCTCTGCCTCCTCTGTGTCGCCAGAGATTATTTATCCAGAGCGCAGCCTCCTCTAAAAGACACCCGCTTGGGTAGGCATTAGGAAGCCACATGGACAATCCCCTCAGCCATGCACCTGGCTCTGGGCCTCATGGTTCTCCTTCATAGTTCTGCTAATCTCTACACAAGAACCATCCCTAGCAATGACCCAAGGGTAGGGGAAGGGCCACTGATCTGCTGTAAATAAATACTGGGGAGGGACAGGGGTGTTCAAGTCCCAGATTGGGAGCAGAGATTACTTAAATAAAGTTAAAAAATATTATGACTTCAAGTGAGTAGTCCAGAACTCCATCTCCCCAAAGAGCATTGTTTGTCAATGTTATAGACATCATTTCAGGCCTCGCCAACTTCCCTTTTACTGTATTTTTAAGTGGCAATGACATGGACAAGAGGGGAAGGAGTGAAGAATCTTGACAGAAGCAGGATGTCCAGCAGGGATCCTGGCACCTGTAAGAATTGATTCCATAAGGAAAAGTCCTGACATAAAGGTGGTTTCCTGAACCTGCTGAGTCACCCTGATGATAACAGAGGTGACTGAGATGGACCTTTACTGATTTCAGACCAGATCCTGCTGTCTGGGAAGGTTTCTCAGGGCTTCCTGGGGTCTGTTATGGGAAACCAGGTATAAGGGAGGGGGTGCTGATGGTTCCAGAGGTCAGCATAATAAGAAATTTCCAGCAAGGTCCTCAAGACTCTTAGAAGACTGAGTTCCCTCACTCTTGACACCATCTCAATATTTTCTGGGCAAGAAAAAGAGCAAGCCTCCCTGAGGACCTTCTGTTCTAGAATCCAAATATGGGGTTTCAGTGTCAGTGATTACACACAGCTCAGAAAGCCCCTGTACCCCAAGATGAAAAAACTGGATTTGGGGAAAGAAAATAAATTTAGAGCATGATTTCAGAACCTACCAAAGAATGAACCTCCTGTGGGCACAGAGGAACGAACTGCACATGCCCTTCAAAACCTGGGTTTACCTTTGTCAGAATTTTCGGGATTCTGAAGTCAGGATTTCCAGGCAAGTGATATGATTATATCTGATGGAGAAATGAAAGCTTCCCTCAATTCTTTAAACAAATCTGAGGAGAAGAAGAGGTCCTGTCAGCAGCAGAAAAAATTCTCAAAAGGGGCACCTGGCTGGCTCAGTTGGTGGAACATGAAACTCTTGATCTTAGGGTTCCAAGTTAGAGTCCCACATTAAGTGTAGAGACTACTTTAAAATCAGAGTTTTTAAAAATTAAAAAAAAAAATTCTCGTAGAAGACAGTGCAAAAGAACCTGGAGAGAAACACACCTAGCAACGAAAGGAAGGTCGTGGAAAGTCAACAATCACTTCTGAAACAAAAGTGGCAGGGAAGACCAGATGGAAGAATGGGGAAATGTGGAAACAACCACCATTAAATAGATAAGCCAACAAAACTGCAACATAGAAATATTTTTTTAGGGCACCTGGGTGGCTCAGTGATTGGGTGTCTACCCTTGGCCCAGGTAGTGATCCCCAGATCCTGGGATTGAGTCTTGCATCAGGCTCCCCACGGGAAGCCTGCTTCTCCATCAGCCTACATCTCTGCCTCTCTCTGTCTCTCATGAATATATAAATAAAATCTTAAAAAAAAAACAAAAGAATTTTTTTCAAGTACGTGACAGTGCACATGTGGAGTTGGATCCATCTTCATGTGAGATTAAAAGGCATCTAATGCCAAGTATAAAGGGAGAGAATTCTGAAAGGCCAGATTTATACCTTGAATCTTACTACAATGGCACACTGAGAAAACAACAACCAAAACAACAACAACAACAAAAAAAAAAACCCTATATTCTGCAAATTCAGTGGAAGAGAACATTCTCCTGAGTGTAAAACTCATGAGAATTCCTGCCTAAGTCCAAACTCCAAGGAACGCAATTGGGGTGCACAAAGATAGATGGCTTTTGCCTTTGGAAGCCACTCTGTCATTAGGACTTCTATCTTCATTAGCACATTCACAGAAAAGTCTAAGGGGAACTAGCCTCCTTAACAAAACGAGGATGAAATTGTCTTCCAAATTTAGAAGATAAAGAGCTGTTGAATATTTAAGAATCCAGATAAAAGTGGCGGCACAAGCAGACAATAACAGAATTATGACTAAAGCAGACTCGAAGATTCAGTGAACAAGGGTGGACTCCTGGATTTTTCAGAAGCATACCGGGCATGGCAGAGGAAATCTGTGACCTGTGGTATAAGCATAAGACAATCCGGAGGGAACATCACTTCTCTCAGTGAAATCACAAACATTTCTACCTCCCCTCACCTACCTCATCCTTTTCTGGTTAACCAAGGAATCAAATGAGTTACTCCTCCATTCTTTTGTTTTGTTTTTAAGATTTTATTTATTTTTCTTGAGAGAGTCAGAGACACAGGCAGAGGGAGAAGCAGGCTCCCCATGGGGAGCCTGATGCAGGACTTGATCCCGGAACCCGGGGTCACAACCTGAGCCAAAGGCAGATGCTCAACCACTGAGCCACCCAGGCACCCCACCCCCCTTCCATTCTTTCAAGGAAAGGACTAAAGCAGGGAAATGAGTAGCTTCTTTGCTTGCCTATTTTTCTGTTTGAGTTTGAGGGCAGGTATGGATGAGGCAAGAGGGAAGGAGAAAGGAGGAAGGGACCTCGTTTGTTTTCCAAGTATAACAATCAGCTCCTGAATTTGAGAGCTGGTTTCAGAGTAACTAAGGTAATGATGACCTTTCACACCACGAAAGGGTAAAATAGAGCAGTCTCACACCTTAAATGTACCTTAGTCATCGAATGAAACACTGGAACACTTATCAGAAACAGCTCATGACAAAGCATAGAAGTAACTGAGCTAGAGACTAGATCTAACTGACTGGTTTCTAACTGGGACATCTAGGGGACTGGTGATGTGCATGCTCTCAGCAGGACGGGGGAGGGGACCTGGCACCTCAAATAGAGTGTGGGGAGGGCCAAAGAAATGGAAAAGGATGCCTCCCTTCTATCCTCCTGTTTCCCTGCATGCTGGTTTCTCACAAATGACTTTGCCCTGCCATTGTTGTTTCACTGGGAAGAGGAAGCAGAAACTGAGCTTGTGGTCCCAGCTCAGGACCCTGAGAAGCCTTGGAGAGGGAGCACTCCTCCCACCCCATAAGCTTCAGAGAAGAGCTGATGTTGACATGGCCTGAGAGGTGACTGTGGCCCAGGCACTCTGCCCATTTCACAGATGAAGTTCCTAGCATCTTAAGTTACTTAAAGGTCACAGAGGTAACAGCACAGCCAGAGGAGATCCCAACCTGTCGGAATCCAAAGTCCATGCAACACTGCCTCCCTCTTCCAGGTTCGAGAAGGAAGGCTGAGTCCAGAGCGGCATTCACTGCCGCCAGAGGACTTGCAAAAGGCCTGAGGGTGATTGGAGTTAGACACCAAGTGAAAGGGTAGAGGTGGGGAGGATTCCCAACCAGAACTAACGAGGTTAAAACAGGGGGACTCAATGTGTATATTCTGAAATCTATGCCACAGAGGCTTTGCCTGGGCACTGCTAGGTTAATACACAATCAAGAGCAGGCAAGTCCTAGGAAACCATGTCCAATGTGTGATAAGCAACTAGCTGCTGTCTTCCATCCAGGGAGCTACTCCCCCTAGTCAGCATGCAGAGCTAAGTAAGAGCCAGCGCAGACAAGCATCTGGCACTTGGAATTAGTCTTGAAAAGGAAAGGATAGGACACTAATGTTCCCCAGAGGGAGGAGGTCAGCAGAGTGCCTCTGCAGGACTCCACTAGCCTGCATGGGGTGCAGGTGGGTACAGCCTGAGCTGTGCACACCAGTGGCCGTAGGCAGCCAGTGCACAAGGCCAGTGTTCTTCAAAGTGAGAGTCAGCTGGGAATCAACCCTTGGAGCCTCAGAGAGAACCCACATGGCTTTTATGACTGTATAGACTGTGGCAGCATCATGCTGGGTCTAGAAGATAAGATCCCAGCTTCTGCCCTCATGGGGCTCAATGCCTCACAGAAGGGATAGATATTAATTAAACTGTCAAAGAAATGAGAAACTGTGACTTGATAAATGCTTCAAAGGAAAGAATAAGATGTGGGGGGGGCGGGGTTGAGGCTCTACTGGGGTCAGGGAGGAGCCATGAAGGAGGTGCGGGGTTTGCTAGGTAAGAGAGGCTTTGGACGGGCAAAGAGGAGAGGCCCAGGTGCCAGGAGTTGAAGGTAGATAACTTTTTGGCAATTATCTAAGAAGGATTAATGACTGCCACAAACTACCTTCTCTGTATTCAAGAAATCTCATTCCGAGTTTCTCCACACCTGGCAAGATCCTTGAAAAGTCATTGCTCGCACTGCAGCAGTAATAGTAACAATGAGCTAGTATTTGTATTCATATTCCACATCAGCCACCAGTATTATGAGGCTGCCCTTCACATGCTTGATCTCATGTGATCCAACATGACAGAGCAATCCTATGGGACAGGGGAGCAATGGCAGGATCTTCCCAAGATCATGCAGCTTGGGTGTCACAGGGACTGGATCTGCACCCGGGTCCATCTGGTTCAAGACTGGGTACAGAACGGCATGGCTCAGGATCAGCAGAAGGAGGTGAAAAGATACCCACGACTGCTGTCTTTATCCATATGGTCAGTCCTGAGTCCTCGTGACTCGAGGAGCCTTCTACAATGGCACTGCCTCCCCTGTAAAATTGGGCTGATGACATCTGCCTACCCACCTCATCAGGTGTTGTGAGGCTCAAACAAGCACACCAAGCCTGCCAGGTTTAAAGCACTGAGAGTAAGAGTAAGAGGCACTATCCTTTGGCAAAAATATGTCCCAACACTAACTTCAAACAAGGTTTCAAGACCACAGATGTAATTAAAGAGAAGGGAGAAAGAAAAAAATCCATGAAAGAAGCCACTTTCCCTCACCTTGACCCTGGGGCATAAAAAATGAGAGCTAACAGCAATCCCCTGAAGTCTCTCACATACCAACCACCATCCTAGGTAGTCAAAAACTGACTTTATCCAAGAAAGGTGTGGCTTTTTCCTTGCCCTTAGCTCCAGGAGGTGATTTTTTAAACCCTTAGATTGTCCTGCCTGACAGGTGTCTGTTTACCTAGGGGTGTTAGGTCAGACCAGATGGTCTATCAATGTGGTTTATGGTGGGGGCTCTGGGCCACATGGCGTCAGCTAAAGCTCCAAAAGAGCCAGAGACCGAGGTCAGCCAGGCAGGCACTGACTCACATGTACATGACTGAGCCCCAGGAAAAACTCTGGACACCAAGGTTCAGGGCAGCTTCCCCAGTGGGTGATACTCCATGTGTACTGTCACTTATCATTGGAGGAAAAAAGGAATGTTTTGCCTAATTCTACTGGGAGAAGATAATGAGCAGCTCCACAGGTGGAACCTTCCTAGACTCTGGCCTGCGTCCCTCTTCTTTGGGCTTATTTTAATCTATATCCTTTCACTATAACTCTGATTATAACAACTTCCAGGAAGTTCTACAAGTCTAATGAATTATCTCACCTGAGTGTAGTCTCAGAAATTGCACCTGAATCTGCAACTTGTGTCAGAAGTGAGGGTGATCTTGGGGACCCTTGAACTTCATAGTCTCTCTACATTGTCATTTAATCCCAAGGAAGTAAATATTCCATTCCCACCTCACAGACAAGGAGATTGAGAAGCTTACAGAGGCCATCGCTTGCCTATGGGCCTGTACCCAGCAGGTGGGGATCCGAGGGTTAATCAGCAGGCTGCAGCGTTGGTAAGACTCTCACCTGGGCACACAGTGGTCCTGCCACCATCTGCCAGACCACATCTCAGGCTACCCTGGGTGTTGGAGACAGTGAATAGAGGACCTGGCTCAATGCTGGTGCAGTGAACTTCATGCCATGAAAGGATAAGGGGAGATCTTAGAAAGTGCTTTAGCAGGAAAAAAAGGGAAAAAAAAAAAGAAAAGTACTCTGCTGTATAGATGCTGAGTGGTACTGCAACCCTACCATTCCAGCTCTGAGTCAGGCCACCTAGGACAGAGATACCACAGCAGCCCTGAAACCTAAGCCCCAGCCCTTTCATGGTCAGAGACACACCAGCCCTCGGAAGCAGGAGCCTGGGCAGCGGTGATGCAATGCCTCCCAGGACAGGACATTCCACCAAGAGGCCAGCCAGTCGAGGGGCTACGTCAGGAGTGTGCAGAAAGAAGACTCAGGCAGGAGGGGCAGAGGGGGCAGCCAATGGCACATCTGCCCCCAGGCGGGGATGGTGTCTGTCTGTCTGCCACGACACCTCTGCCTGCCAGCACGGGGAGGGGCAGGAAGGAGGCTGCACACACAGCAGATTTTCCCCCCCTTCCCCAGCTCAGAGAGCAAGCTGTGCCTGTCAATCCTGCCTCCGCGTCTCAGGAAACCTGGCAGGGCCACTACCCTCAGCCTCTGACACACACACACCACCCCAGTTATGTGCCATAAAATTCATTTTACAAGAGTGGCAGATTTAACATGCCCCCCCCAAACAGCTCTGTGAGCTCTGCAGCCCCCAAACTACACAGCCAAGAAGATGTCATACTTAAAACCCAGATTGCTGTGCCTTGTTTGTATACTGGGGAGAAAAATAAGTCTACTCCTTTTTTTTTTTTAAGATTTTTTATTTATTCATGAGAGACACACAGAGAGAGAGAGAGAGAGGCAGAGACATAGGCAGAGGGAGAAGGAGCTTCCATGCAGGGAGCCTAATGGTGGGACTCGATCCCAGGACTCCAGGATTACGCCCTGGGCTGAAGGCAGGCGCTTAACTCCTGAGCCACCCAGACGTCCCAGTAAGTCTACTCCTGTGCCATTGTTTCCTATTTTATTTTATGCATGTATACAAGAACAGAAGAAAAATCCTGTCCATCAGATTATTTTGCTTTTGCTTTATCCTTGGGGTTCAAGAATCTAAATAATACCTCATCATAAGGGACATTTAGCAAAGGAGAAAGGGGAAGAGTTTTTAACGTAGAAATAACTGAGGAATAGTATTCTTAATAAGGTGAATTACCATCTGGGATTTCAAAAACACCCTTCAAGGAGTAAGCCCTGAAACAGTCCTATTAACCTATAGCCCTGCAGGGGTCCATGGATGGGTTTCAGGATGCCCATAAAAACCATGAAATTGAAACTGTTTGCAAAATCATGTGCTCAAGAATAATTTTTCTTTTTCTTTTTAAATTGTATTCATTTATTCATGAGAGAGAGAGAGAGAGAGAGAGAGGCAGAGACACAGGCAGAGGGAGAAGCAGGCTCCATGCAGGGAGCCCGATGTGGGACTCGATCCCCGGTCTCCAGGATCACACCCTGGGCCGAAGGCAGTGCTAAACTGCTGAGCCACCCGGGCTGCCCCTCAAGAATAATTTTTCTAAGGTGAAAGTCCAAAGCTTTCATCAGCTCATTAAAGGGATCTCTGGCCCCAAAATGTTAGAGCGACTAGCACATTCTTGGTCTCATTTGCTCTCAAGACATCTCTGTGAATTAAACAGGGGAAGAAAGATCATCCTGCTCCAAGAAAGGGTGCTGACTGCCCGAGTTCACACGGTGTGCCTGTCACTTCATTAGCAACGCTAGTAAATACTAACCACAGCCCACCCTGCAAAAATGCCATGGTCCTCAGGTGTTCCTCCAACCCAAAGACTTAAAACTTCTTGAACAGACTGAACCGCATTCCCTGAACACCCAGCAGGTGCTAGGTGTGGGATCAGCGTCCGAGGGGTCATGTTCCTGGAAGGAAAGGCCTGCATGCCTATAGTAAACCAGGCGTACCCACCATAGGCGCTTGATAAATGCTTTTCGGTGATAATGGTGATCCTGTCTTCCTTGCCTGCTGGGAGGATTATTCTCACTCCTCAGATGATTCACACGCAGCAAAAATATCTGTGTTGGCTACAAAGAAAGAATGTATCCTCGCTAGGTCTCCGAGTGCCAGACCACCAGCAGGGCAACAATACGACCCAGAATACAGATGGCTACAGGGACGTTACAAGGCATTTCATGGCAGCTATTCGGGAAGAACGCTGGACGGTCTGAATAACCGACCCCCTCTCTCCACTTGCAACTCTAAGCGAGTCAATGATCCCATGACTCAGTGATCTTTCCTCTGCTCCTGAAACAGAACTGGGGAAATCCTGATTAAGCTCTCTTGCAGAGCTGCCAGTGAAAAAGATGAAGCCTCGGGAGACACCTGTGAGCATCGAGGTTGCTCATGCAAGAATGGGGAAGCACTGCTGATGGGATGTACCCACTGGGGTATGAAAACGTTCTGGAATGAGACAGTGGTGATGGGCGTATAACTCTGTGAATATACAAAAAAAAAACACTGAATGGCACACATTAAAAGGGCAAATCTCGTGGGATGCGACTTAAATCTCTCAACAGATCTGCTCTCGACCACAGTGTACCCATCTCCTAGCTCACAGGGTTGCTGGGAAGATTATGCCAGTCTGCAGTGAGCAGTCCCTGCACCCCAGCCCTACTAGGGCTCCAGGAATCAACACCTAAATTACTCTGTGCTCCAGGGTTCCTGGGGAAGCAGAGGGCAGGATACAAATGGACAACAGTGACGGATTTCCAGGCAGGATCTGAGGCTCGAGATGGTGGAGGAAAAAAAAGACTGTACCTTTATAGGTAATGTTTTAATATTTTAAAGTAGAATGTATTCCTATGTTGTGTAATTAAAATTGAATTTTGGAGGGCACCTGACCGGCTCAGTGGGTGCAGCATGCGACTCTTGGTCTCAGGGTTGTGAGGTCAAGCCCCACACTGGGCATATAGCTTACTTTTAAAAAAATTAATTTTTAAGATGCCTATGGTTATGCTTGAAATAAATCTTTCTATTGATCATTTCAAGTCGTCTGGCCTAACAACCATATTTGAACACTGAGAGTAACTAAAGGCTAGGAAGTTCTATAGAGGGAATGGTGTCATCAAAAGACACAATCATTTTTTTAAAGACTTTTATTTTTATTTATTCATGAGACACACAGAGAGGCAGAGACATAAGTAGGGGGAGAAGCAGGCTCCCTGTGGGATCCTGATGCAGGGATCCATCCAGGACCCCAGGATCACGACCTGAGCCGAAGACAGACACTCAGCCACTGAGCCACCCAGGTGCCCCAAGACACAGTCATTTCTAATACAATTAGCTTCATGGCTCCAAATTACAAAATACAGCCCCTTACTCTTCCTTCCCAAAATTAACCAAAGGTAGAGAAAAGGCAGCAATCAGAGCTGGGGAGGTGGGAGCAGGTGCCCAGTGCAGGGATAGAGGCAAAGCTCGACCCCCCATGTGCCTCATTCCAACACCCGAGGTCTCAGAGATGCATCCACCACCCCTCCCCAGGCTGCTCTGGGTGCTGTGCTCTTGGTGCCTGAGCTGTAAGTGAAGTGGGGAGGACAGCTCTGTAATAAATTCCCTTAAACTGCTCATCGCACCTATTTTTAGGCTTCGTTTTATAGCTTGGTGAAATGAGAAGGTGCGGGAGATCCAACTACACCGCTACATTAAGATATTTCCTGAGAACTAGGGAGATGCTTTCACAAGCAAAACCAGAGTCGGAAGCCACAGGTTGTTTTTGAAGATGACACCAATTAGGGAAGCCGCTGAAGTGCTGGTTGATCTGCCCTCTGGTCATGTGAAAGGCAGGGTCTGTGCCCAGTGATTTACTGTGGGGATGACATCGCCTGGAGGGACCCAAACACACAGCAAACACTGACCTCTCCTGTCCTGGGAGAGCCTGCAGGAGACCTCGGGGAAACGGCGCCAGGCTGCCCACCCTGAGCTGATGAGAGAAGGTAGCCAGGGTTCCCCTGGCAGACCCGGGCCTCTGTACAAACAGTCCAGGTTCCACGTTCCCACGTTCCCACAACTACCAGGTGAGGGACTCAGGCCCATGGGCCATCATGAGAGGTGCCGGAGATTCGGTCAGCAGGAAACCAGTCTCTCTTCTGGCAGAAACTGCATTCCAGCAGGAAGCCTAAACCCACTAGACAAACATACCATTGCCAGGCAACAATGAGGACAAGAGAACAACTGGACAAGGAATGAGGGGCTGAGAGGGATGGGGGCTGCCTGCCGCTTGGGCCACAGGCAGGGAAGGGGAACAGGGGTGTGGATGCTGCAGACATCTGGAAGGGGAGGCTCCAGGCGGCAGGAGCAAAGGCCCTGGGACACCTGAGGAGGGCAAGATAGCCAGAGGGGAGAGTGTTGGGGAGAGAAGAGGAAAGGAGAGGACATGATGGAGAGGGCCAGGGAGGGCTGCATGGGCCACACCTCTGGAGTCTATCTCAGTAACATGGGGAAGGTCTGGAAGTTTCTGAGCACAGGAGGGAAGCAAATGGACTTGGGTTTTCAAAAGTCACTCGGCTGCTGGGGGAGAATAGACTAGAGGAGCTACAGATGATGGAAGGACACCCCAATGTCTGGGTGAGAGGCCAGGGGGCCTAACTCCGGTGGCAGCAGACAAGGTGTGGGGGTGGTAGATCCCGCAGACATTTTCAGGTAAAGCTGAAAGGATCTTCTAATGGATGGAGGTGGGGAGAGAAGAAGAGGAGAGGCCAGGATGCCTTTAAATCTTCCAGTCTGAGGACACATTCGGGTCCCAAGGCTGTGCAGCCAACTGTGGCCCAAGATCGTGGGTCTGAGAAATGTTCTGCTTTCCCAGGAGAGCAGCGCTGCAGTGAGGTCCTGAGCACATCCTGGGGGCAGGCAGTCACTGCCAGGGGCAGGTGAATACAGGGCTCCCAAACATTGTGCCCAAATTCCTCAGCAGCTAAGGAACAGCCCTGAAGGCTGGTCGGTATCATGACTGGCAAGGTGGGAGGGAGGGAGGAAGGAGCTCGTACACAGGATCTCATTAAAACCTCAAGAGAAAAAACAAAACAAAACAAAACCTCAGGAGATACAGATTATCTTCATTGACAGATGAAGAAACCACCATAAAGATGACTCTGCTGGATGAAATATCTAATGTTTAGGGGCATCTGGGTGGCTCAGTGGTCGAGTGCCTTCAGCTCAGGGTGTGATCCCGGGATCCCGGGACCGAGTTCCGCATCAGGATTCCTGCTTCTCCCTCTGGAGCCTGCTTCTCCCTCTGCCTGTGTCTCTGCCTCTCTCCCTCTTGCTCTCTCTCTCTCTCTCCCTCTATTTTTCATGAATAAATAAATAAAATCTTTAATAAAAAAATCACAGGGTTGAGATCTATAACAGACAAAGAATTTACTCAAATCAATAAAAAACAACAACAAAAAAAAAACACCCCACATTTTTAAAAAAGCAAAAACTGTATATCAACTAACACAAAGGAGAAATCCAAAACCCCCATGATAGGTTGCTCAGCTCACCAGCTCCTAGAAAGGCTCACAAAAGAGGACCTCACATTTTCAAGAAAAGCACTTACATTTGGTACTGGGGAGGGTGTGGGAAACACACACTCTACTTTGCAGGTGGGACTGTAAGCCAGTAGGTCTTTTTAGAACATGATTTGGGCATAATCTATCACAATGTTTCATGTGTATGTCCTGTGACTCAGATATTTTAGAAGGCTACACCTACAGATATATTTCCATACACATACAAGAAAACAGGGGGATCCCTGGGTGGCTCAGCAGTTTAGCACCTGCCTTTGGCCCAGGGCATGATCCTGGAGTCCCAGGATCGAGTCCCACATCAGGCATGGAGCCTGCTTCTCCCTCTGCCTGTGTCTCTGTCTCTCTCTTTGTCTCTCTCTGTGTGTGTGTGTGTGTCTCTCATTAATAATAAATAAATAAAATCTAAAAAAAAAAAAAAGAAAAGAAAACACACCCAAACTTATTCACTGCAGCACTGTTTTAACAGAGGGGGAACATCATGGCAATAACAACTAAAGATCCATCAACAGATTACTCAAATTTTTCATGCTATCAACTACTATGGCATCTTTAATAAGAATGCAGAACTGTATGCACCAGTACCAAAGATCTCAAAAGACACAATAAAGTTATAGAACAATAGATGTAATATGTTACTCTATAGAAAGTTCTAAAACAATAGGTGTAATATGTTACTCTGTTAAAAAATAAGGCACAAATTGGGGTGCCTGGGTGGCTCAGTCAGGCGACCAACCCTTGATCTCAGCTCTCAGGTCTTGATCTCAGGGTTGTGAGTTCAAGCCCCAAACCAGGCTCCACACCGGGTGGAGCCTACTTTAAAAAAAAAAAAATGAGGGCAGCCCAGGTGGCTCAGCGGTTGAGCACCTGCCTTCGGCCCAGGGCGTGACCCTGGAGACCTGGGTTCGAGTCCCACGTCGGGCTCCCTGCAGGGAGCCTGCTTCTCCCTCTGCCTGTGTCTCTGCCTCTCTCTGTGTGTCTCTCATGAATAAATAAATAAAATATTTTAAAAATAAATAAATAAATAAAAAATAAAGAATTAAAAATAAAGCACAAATTATATGCATGTGCATACATATACATGGATATAAATGCAAAGAAAAAGGCCTGCAAACTTTTAATTGCATGTGACAGACACCCAACACAAAGGAGCTGAAACAAAAAGAGGAGACAATGGCTCCTATACTTGGGAAGCTCGGGGGGGGGGGGGGGGGGGGGGGGGGCGGGGGCAGGGGACACTGACTCCAGCTGCTCCTAGCAGGCACTAAGATAAGTGGTCAGGATTCTATCCCTTGCTCCACCCCTCACTCTACTTGTCTCAGTTTCTTCTCATTCCCAAAGGATACCAGCACATGGCCCACAAGAGGGCTGCCTGAAACCCCAGGCACACATCTTCTCTGCAGAGCAGCCCTACTGCAAAAGGAACCACTTCTCTCCATTTATTCATCCCAGGGGGATTGCTGATTGGGGTTACTTGCCAGGGGGTGCTTCTCCCTCACCCAGTGAGTGGGACCGGCACAGTGGAGTCTGCTGGGTCACCTGCCCACTCTGGTGAGTGAGGAAGACTCCCTCCCAGAGTCTATGATTGATTGACAGCCCCACTAGGCTCACATGGATTGGGTGAGGAGTGACCCCAAGGAAGGAACCAAACCCTGAACCAGAGGAAAGGGAGTGGGAAAACATGGCAGGCAGAGCAAGCAAACAGACAACACAATCCACAACAGACCAGAAAAATCAACAAGATCTGAAATCGCTGCAGGTAGTCAATGGCAGAGGTGGAATTCAAATCAGGTGTGAGAAACTGCAAAGTCATTGTTCTCTCCGCTCCACCTAAGTGCCACTCTTGGCAGTCAGGGGACACCAATCGCCGTAAACCGTGTGCCTGTGAAGGGCATGTTTCAGGCCTGTCATCCAAGAACTCCAGTAAGCCCATCACATTCCTTAAAGTTCCCTCCAGATTATCATCCTTAGGACAGATAGAATTTGCTGGACGGAGAGAGAAGGGCAATAGAAGACAGATGACTATTTATGAAATATGAAGGTCGAAAATGAGACAGGTCCCAACCGTACTTGGAAAGAACAGGAAAGTGTGAAGATGTAAAAAAGAGAAAAAAGAAGAAGAAGAAGAAGAAGAAGTAGACAATGAGTACAAAGACTCCCTGCAAACAATCTTCACCAATGTCATCATTTTTAAACATCTTGTTTTGCATTGTGGAAGGAGCTTATAAAAAGAATGGAGCAGGCATCCCATGGCTCTGTCCTCAGGAGACTGCAATTAAAGATGGACACACGGATGGCTGTCACGGGATACACAGACAAGATAAATGTGACACTGATACAGCCAACCAACTTCCCTTTATGCAGACACATAAGGAAGACAGCTCTGTCAACAGATGTTTAAAAATATAATTACTGGAAGGATAACAGGCACAGTCGTAAATTCAAATTTTCCATAGTGTTTAATCCTTTTATGCCACACGCCACCTACCTATGCAACAAATTTTTGCTTACTCAAATACCCGCTGCCTTCTGACACCCTGCCCACTCTTGTTTTCTCATTCTATAGGAGGACATAACCTACATCTCAAATTACTGAATCAACCAGATTACCCCAATCCCAAACCACATGCTTCCAATGGTAGGTAAATGTTTAAAGGTATACAGTGCATTTCTTAATTATGCTGGCTGCAGGGCAGCCCGGGTGGCTCAGCGGTTTAGCGCCGCCTTCAGCCCAGGGCGTGACCCTGGAGACCTGGGATCGAGTCCCACATTGGGCTCCCTGCTTGGAGCCTGTTTCTCCCTCTGCCTGTGTCTCTGCCTCTCTCTGTGTGTGTCTCTCATGAATAAATAAATAAAATCTTTTAAAAAAATGTTGGCTGCAGTATAATTGTCTTCACCCAAGCTCACAGATTAAGAGAAGCCAGGCACTCCAGTGCTCAGGCATGGGGTGGTAGCAAGGTCATAGCTCTTGTTCCACAAGTGAGGTCCAACCCCACTTCGGATTGAGGGATTGGGGCCTGCTTAGAGAGCTGTCTCCGTCCCTAACTACTCACCTCTCCATTACCAGGAAAGGAAGAGGACAGGCAGGCACCTTCACACAGATCGTGCCTCAATGACTTATGACTCGTCTTTTCCAGGATGGACAATTAACTATATAGACTTCATTCTTCGTCACTGACACCCCTTTCTACAAATGAAGATGAGACTTCCCAAGACAACTTTGCTCCAAGCCAATAAAAGAACCAAGAACAGGGCAGCCCGGGTGGCTCAGCGGTTTAGCACTGCCTGCAGCCCAGGGCGTGATCCTGGGGACCAGGAATCAAGTCCCACGTCAGGCTCCCTGCATGGAGCCTGCTTCTCCCTCAGCCTGTGTCTCTGCCTCTCTGTCTCTGTCTCTGTGTGTGTGTCTCTCTCTCATAAATAGAATAATAAATCTTAAAAGAACCAAGAACAAAATTAAAAGCTGTGTAAACACTTCCAGCATTTCCCCTTCCCCGGTTTTCTTCTGGCACACAGGAGGATTGTGCTCCCCAACCCTCTTGATCAGGTGGGGGGGGGGGTATGTGATTCATTCTCACCAATGGGTTATCAGTAACAGTGATGCCACCTCCAGGCTGTAGCACTTTCTGAGTAAGACCCTGCAGTGAGTGCCCTGCTGTCCTGTCTCAGTGGCCAAAAAGGTCACATGTTTAAGTTAGTGCAGTGGTGAGGTGAGGGAGTCTCTGTCATCTTGAGGGACTGTACAGAGCAGTCCCCACAATGTTTGCCACACCAATCCACGTAGGACATGGGAATGAGCGAGAAATATATTTTTATTATACTGAGACTCTGGGATTTGGCTATAAGTCTACTGTGACTTAATAAAAAAGCTTTTAGTCAGGACGCCTGGGTGACTCAGTGGTTGAGCATCTGCCTTTGGCTCAGGACATGGTCCTAGGATCGAGTCCCACATTGGGCTCCTTGCAGGGAGCCTGCTTCTCCCTCTGCCTATGTCTCTGCCTGTGTGTGTGTGTGTGTGTGTGTGTGTGTGTGTCTCGTGAATTAATAAATAAAATCTTTAAAAAGAAAGCTTTTAGTCTAGTGAAAGGTGAAGATATGTATACAAATTAAGTAAAATACAACAAAGGAAGGTTGCGTTGGCCTAGCCCACCAAAGGTACTCAACCAATGTCTGGTGAAGGAGTGAATAAATGGATGGCATAACCATGGAAGAGACAGATAGTTGTCTAAGAGTAGGAAACATTCACTTCCATTTGGGAGTTAATCAGGAAAGGGTGATGGAGCAGAAGAAATGTAAATATTAACAACATACATGTTGGAAAAAAATAATCTGCTGGATTATTGATGTTTTTCAAGTTCATTTGGGAAAATCCCTACAAGGGCAATCCTTCTTCTAAGAGCCATTTCCTCAGCAACCTGAAGACCAGGTGATGATTCAAGCCAGCTGGAGCCCCCACCCTGAGCTCCTGGGTCTCCAACCAGATCACTTAATGTTTTCCATTAGGTGGGAAGATGGACCATGTTGCCCCTCCTTAAGACTTCCACAGGACTGGGGACCACTGGGAGGGATTCCTCAGGCTGGCTCTCTCTCTGCTGCTCCCACTGCAGGCTTCCACTAGCCACAGGCCTCCCACAGCTCCTAGTGGTTGCTCCTGCTCTCTGAGGGCAGCCGCTCCTTCTGACAGTGGCCAGCAGCTGCTCTCACTAGCAGTCTGCTCAACAATCCTAGTGGCAAAAGTTGCTGCTCTCAAGGAATGTGATTTTCAGAGGTGCCTCGGGTTGGCAGCTCTTGGGGTCCTCAGTGTCTTGCCCCTCCAGCAGTTCCTAGGAGCCTGGATGGCCAGGTGACTAGCCGAGCATGTGTCCAAGCACCATGAAGCACCACTTCAGAGGGGACAGTGGTAGGGCAGTCTTCTTTGTTGCAGCAGTGGTACCAGGGACACATGCCAAGAGCTCCTCCTTTACAAAACCTCTCCTTGCTGCCCACCAAGGACTGCAGATATGGTTACACTTCTAGCTGCCCCGCACAGGCAAGACCCAGGGTCATGAGCCTCTCGAATCAGGGAACACTCTATCTCCCTTAAGAGGGTCCCTACTATTCCTCAATCCCAAGTGTGCTGAGGCTCAAGTGTCTGTCTACTCAGTGCATTTGGCAGAAGTCCCAGCTCTCCTTTGGCATCCCATCTTTAGGATCAGGAACATTTCTGTGACTCTGACCCCAAGCCCGGATCTACTTAACCCCCAGTAGATGGGTAAGCGTCATCCTAATAATATTCCTGGGTTATGACCCTGTAGGGCATGCATCTTCTAGGAATTAACATATCTAAATATCATCAGTCTTCACAAAGGAGTATTTCATACTGTTCCCTACAAGCTTAACAAAGCAGCCCTTGGTGCATTGGAAAATACATTGGCACAGGAATAAGGAGCCCTAGAATCTGCTTCCAGATTGCCACTCAGTAGCTGGGAAATCTAAAAAATAACCACCTCCCTAAGCCTCAGTTTCTTCACCTGGAAACTGGTGTTAGATCTGCTCTACCTACCTCAGGGAACGGTTGTGGGACTGACATTAAATTAATGGAGTTGAAAGCTCTTTTAAAACATTCTAACAAGGCATCTGGGTGGCTCAGTTGGTTAAGTGCCTGCCTTTGTTTGGCTCCAGTCATGATCCCAGAGTCCTGGGATCAAGTCCTGCCTTTGGCTCCCTGCTCAGCAGGGAGTCTGCTTTTCTCCCTCTGCCCCTCTCCCCTGCTCATGCTTGTGGGTGGACTCTCTCTCTCTGGAATAAATCAATAAAATAGTTTTTAAAAAATAATAAAAAAACAAAACACTATACAGATGCTGAGTACTATTGGTTCATTTATTCTTTAATTTGCAAGAAATGCATATACATCATTAACAAAAAATTTCTTGGGCAGCCTCGGTGGCTCAGTGGTTTAGCGCTGCCTTCAGTTCAGGGCCTGATCCTGGAGACCCGGGATCGAGTCCCACGTCAGGCTCCCTGCATGGAGCCTGCTTCTCCCTCTGCCTGTGTCTCTGCCTCTCTCTCTCTCTCTCTCTCTCTCTCTCTGTGTGTGTGTGTGTCTCTCATGAATAAATAAAATTTTTTAAAAATAAAAATAAAAAAATAATTAAAAAATTCTTATCAATGCCATAAATGCCCAGATTGCAGTACCAATGACAATAACTACCCTGTCCCCTTACGTACTTATGACCCATAGCAGGGCTATAGCCCAGGCCTGGGACCCAAGCACCCAGACTCCTTGACCAGGACTATAAGTATATATAGATCTACTTCTCTGCATCTGCCCTGTTCTTTGAGCTTTTGTGTCAACTGCTTCTCTTTTGGGATTCTCACACTGAGTGTCCTGAAAAGAAGAATGGAAGCATTGAGCAGAACGAAGGAATATTACAGGAGGTAGCCTGGGGGTGCTGAGGCACGAGAGAGGAAGGAAGAGACACTCAAAAAACAGAAGCCGGGATCCCTGGGTGGCGCAGCGGTTTAGCGCCTGCCTTTGGCCCAGGGCGCGATCCTGGAGACCCAGGATCAAATCCCACATCAGGCTCCCGGTGCATGGAGCCTGCTTCTCTCTCTGCCTCTCTCTCTATCATAAATAAATAATAATAATAAATTAAAAGAATAAAAAAGCTATGTCTATAAAAAAAAAAAAAAAAAAAAAAACAGAAGCCAAAGTGAAGATAACCTAAAATGACTGACATTATAAGCTACCCCATAGACACCAAATAGGTGTACTGCAGAATTACAGAAAAAAATACTGTTTCAGTATTATTTGAGTCTAGGTGATCAAGTATACACCTGTGACACAACAGAAGAGTAATTATCGGGGTCTCTAAAACCGTTTTCATTAGGCTTAATCAATAACGATGGAAAAACCCTAGAAAGTCTTCTCATGCCATGCTTGGACTATTGCAGTAGCACAATTACCTACTTCAATTATAACTATGACAACCATGATGGAAAATGCTACTATTACTACACAAACACACACACACACACACACACACACACACACACACACATCTTCATCTGTGGTCTCTAGGATCAAGGAGACTGACAAGAGCATCTGTCCTAAGACAGTCCTCTAAAGTAACCTTGGGAAATCTGGATGCCGCCTTCCAGCAATGTCATTTCATGACAACTTTTCTATGTGAAAGATTCCTTGTTCCCCAAGCAACAGCAGCCCCAGAAGACTGTAGCCTCGGCGTCACCAGCCCTCCTCCTCATTCGAAGGTCAGGGGCTCATGTGGGACCTGTCTTCCAGGTGGCAGTCCTACCCCCAGTTCTCCTCCCATGTGGGAAGCCCAGAGCAGGAAGCAGTTCCTAACCAAGCAGATGTCTAACTAGGAAACTTGCCACTGGGATACCCAGTATTCACAAGAGACTTTGGGAAAGGAAGCCCTACCTCTTCTCCCCCAAAGAGGGAGTGTGAGAGTGGCACCAGCCTCTCTTCAAGAAAATGTGAACTTCTCTCTCCTTCCTCAGCCTTTCCCTGCTAGGGAGGGCCAGGCTGGGGCTCAGGCCTTGGCTGGGAGGCTGAGAACTAAGGGTAGAAAGTGTGTTTTTCAGGAAACCCGACGTGGCAGACCCCCAACTCAGATGTTCTCTAAACTCAAAAGCGGAGGCACAGTGGGGTCAAGACAGTGCTGACCTGTGGGGCTGTTATGAGGATCAAAGGAGTGAACATGTGGGAACTGCTTGCACCAGTGCCGGGCACACAGTGTGTGCTACAGAAGTGTGTGTGTTACTGTCATCATTTACACTCCTGCCTGAATTTCCAGATTGTCTGGGCATATCCTGCTCAGCACAACCACCAACCTCCCCTGCTAAAAACCACCTCAAATACAGAGCAAAATGTTCAATATGCTCACAGCCCAACTACTGGTGTCTGTGTTCACTCATCAGCACAAAAGTGAGAGCCAAGAGATCTCAGACATCAGGGGTGAAACAGTATGGAAAGAGACTGATCAACCTGTGTGGTTGTCAAACTTCTGGCTTCTCACTTCATATGAAATACTAGGTAGGAGAATAAAATATAATGCTGCTGTGATGGAAGCAGCTCCAGGAGATGTGGGACAGGGATGCTCACCCTATCCTGCCCCCTTTGAGGCAGCCCCTGGGCCTCCAGTGAAAAAAACTGGCTAAGGGGCACCTGCTGGTTCAGTCAGAAGAGCATGTGACTCTTGATCTCAGGGTCATGAGTTTGAGCCCCATGCTGGGTGCAGAGATTACTTAAATAATCTTTAAAAACAAACAAAGGAGCACCTGGGTGCCTCAGGTGGTTGAGCGCCTGCCTTCTGCTGAAGTCCTGATCTCAGGGTCCTGGGATCCAGCCTTGCCTTAGGCTCCTTGCTCAATGAGGAGTCTGCTTGTCCCTCTCTCTCTCTCCCTCTGCCCGTCCCTCCACCCGCGCTTGTGCTCTCTTACTCGCTCTCTCTCTCTAATAAAATCATTCATAAATAAATAAATAAATACATACATAAATACATAAATTCTCTGAAACTCAGATGGTTTTGACTTTGCTCTACTTTGAGCCTTATAAGTTTTGAAATTATAATTGATCTTTAAAATTATGTTTAAGACTTGTCAGGGCCTTCACTCAAAGTATTTCTGCCCATAAACAGCCAGACAGAAAACTAAGTGATGACCCCCGGCCATCAGGGCTGAGGGGCTGGGCAGAGCTGGCTGGAGTGGAGCTCATCCCACACTGGCCTGGTGTCTGCACCAGGGCTCGCAGCACGCTCGCAGCACTGCCTTCTTGGAGGCAGGCATCCAGCAAAAGAATGCCAGGGTCACCCATGGGTTCTTTTACTCTTGACCCCAGCATTTAAATCCTGGCTGTCTCACAAGCAGCAGGAGGGCTTTAGTGGTGCCATGGTGGACAGGGGGTGAGAGAGATGTCAACAAGGGTTTACAGGCTGAAGCTGTTTATCTCACACTGAACCTGACCCCTCATCAGAAGAAGGACAGCTCTGCCCTGGTTCAAAGGCGAGCTGCAGCTTTGGCCCAAAGGGCGCATTCTGACCTGCTACTGAAGAGTTGAGAAGAGCTTTTAAAACAAGAAAAACAAAGAAACACAACAATTGATAGCCAAGGACTTAAAATGAAATAAGATTCCATCCGTGCCTCGTGTAAAATTGGATGCCAAATCCAGATTATCCCCAAGTTTACAAACACCCACTGAACATTTCTGCCACGAATAGTGCTGCCCACTCTCGGCCACTCTTGCTCTTGAGTCATTATCTTGAACTGTACTAACATTTCTGTGACTCCCCGCAAGAATGGGAACCCCAGAGCCCCAACTCCACAAGGTTGCCTACCAGAATCAAAAGGAGTGGCTTCTCTTTTTAAAGCTACACATTAAAAGGGTTGGGTTTTTTCACCTATATTGTTCCTTTTTTTTCTCCCAAATTACAAAAATTATTTCTCCTTGTTATAGACACCTGGAGTCAGAGCTATAAAATTTTTTCAGAGCTATAAAATTGAAAATGTGAAACATTTTCTGAAATCTTAGCCTCTGACAGCAGCCTCTATTAATAATTTGATTAACAAGAGTTTCATTTCACTTATTACCCAGTAAAAAAAAAAAAGAATCTACATACTTGAATAGATATGAGCAAAGAAAGGAGATTTTTGTTTTATATCATATGCCTCAAAATGAAAATGTTAAAAAAATACCACTTTACCCAATAACTAAAACTGTGAAAATTGTTGAAAAACATGTATCTAAATAAAAAGGTCATGAGGCTGGTTCTCCCAAATTCATGTAACAGAAAATAATTTTTTTACAAAGCTGATAAATGTCTAGCTAGGATTAAGCTGGAAATGCAAAAGCCCAAAGCTAATTTGAACTGAAATCCCAGGTAACCAATACATAGAACCAGCTACATAATTTATGAAGTCCAGTGGGAAATGGAAATTTGGAGTTCCTTGTTCAGAAATGATGAAGAATTTCAAAATGGCAGCAACAGAGAATTAAACCAAGCACAGGCCGTTCTAAGCAAGGAACCTTGTGCAAACCCCACAGGTCAGGCGCCAGTGAAGCCTGCCCTGTTCACACCCACTGATTTAGCCATATGACCACCAAGTGTTTACACTGTATTTTTAAGGCTTCAGATCTATCATGTTTGTCTTTAAGATCATTTACTGTGTTTTCTAAAAAAGGTTCTGCTTCCTCTAAGGAATGAATTGGCAAGATGAGAATAAGGCTAGGAAGAATGTTTTTAAAAAGTTTATTTTTAGCTCGATCTTCATTAAATTATATGTTTTCTGATGCATTTTCCAGTTGAAATGCATTGGCTATGCAGTTAATATTGTAGAAATACAAAACACTCTGGAATATCAGGTTAGCCAAAATAAAATCTTAAGCTCCATTTCACATCCAAAAATCTACATTCGAGATTATTTACAACATGAGATAGTTTTCTAGGATAAATTTTGGAATACGCTTTCAATTTTTTTCAATAACAAAATATGTGCCTCCTGCCATATACTCTAATAAGCCGTCACTAAATAGACTTCCCACAAAAGTAAAGGAAAAGAAAACCTTATCACTTGGCGGATTAAACTGTATAAAATTAAGAATTCTCTTTAGCCCCTTTAAAGTGCAAAAAGTTCATTTTATGACAAAAATTTGTTACATAAAGTAGTCATCCTAGCGCCTCCCTGGGTCATTTGAACATATTTCCATGTTTAACTTGAGATGGGTCATGCTTAAGAATAGCTTGATCTTTAATACATGATAGGAATACCACGAATTCTTTCTAAACTGCTATAAAAGGCTCGCAAAAGCCAACAAAAGGCCTGGACCACATTCCTTGGCAATTATCAGTAGGAGCAGGAGGCAGAGACAGAGGGGAAAAGTGGTCTGTAAAAGGCGTTGACTGCGACAACCAAGCCTCTTCGATTAGGAGAAACAGCTGCACAACCTCTTCTCTCTCAGGCAAGGGAGAATCACTTTTGTTCTGAGATTCACCCTCTAACAGACCAACTGAACACACTGTTCTGAAATTCCCCACCCTTGAGTCCAGGAGAGACCAGAATAGCTCTCCATACCCAAGCCTGAATTCTGACCCCAGGGGAGTTCAAGCTTCCCCTGGGGGTTCAACATTGTCACCCAACGAATACTGCTGTGTTCTGGAGCCTCCCCCCAGGGCCTCTGTGCACATTATAATATTAACCCACACAAAATCTTACCATTTAGCAGATGAGCAAGTGGATCACAACCGGGAAGGTGACTTGCTCAAAGTTACAGGGCTACAAACAGGAGGCTGGGATTCAAATTCTAGTCAACTGACTTCTCAAACCCCTGCTTTTTCATTAGTGTTGAAACCCAATGTGAGGCTTCCCCAGTGCAGCAATTAACGCGGGGCTTTGTCTCCAGAATTGTGAACAGTAACAACACCACTGAAAGTCATCCTGTCATCACCAAGCATCAGCAATTCTAAACAATATCAGCGAGAAGCTATTCCTCCTGGAAAACCAGTATTTTGTTAGAGTGAGTTCTAAACAGTCCTGCAGTTACTGTTCAGTTTGAATATTACATATGTAAATGTAAAATTAGCATATCTGTAAGATTTGCCTTTTGCTAAACAATGTATTTACAGGAAAAGTAATTTGAAGAACTCCTAGCTTTGCAGTTTTCCCCAAACCCATGCAAATCCAAACACCAATTGATTTCAGAAATAAATTAATAATAGGTCAGAATCTTCTGAGTCTACTTTAGACACAGTTCCTCTAATCCTGTAGCGTTATATATTCCTATGCTTACACAGATTTACAATACGCAGTAATTGCACAAGGATTATAAAAGCAAAGAAAGAAAACTTGAGTTACTTCAATTCTGTCCTTCTGTGACCACTTGGAGCTTTTATTTGCATTTAAAATTTAACACAGCAAAGTGCAAGATGTACTCATTTTGCTTTGCAAGAGCACATTTTAATTCAGATGTGAAATATTGTATTAAATTTGGCTAGGATCTTTAAAACCTAAGTGTATTTTTCTAATCCTTCATTTGTTTACAAACTAAAAAAAATCAAGAAAATAGTGATTGCTGTTTATGTGATTTTTACGAAAATAATTTTATCGCTCAGAGAACAGGAATGTGAAAAATTATCTGTCCAGGTGTCCAGCATGCTGGGTGAGCATTCCCTGCACCCCATCACACTGAGCCCACTCCACAGGCAGAACCAGCATCCTGCTAGAATCTGGGGAAAACAGTGTGACCTGGCCAGGAGTCCAGCTCTAAGTCCACAGTGGTAAACTGTTAGATCCAATTGATTCTCCAGTAATACCATGCTTCTGTTCTCTTCCAGTAAAAATGCTCTTATAAACAAATTTATGATTCTACAACAATCCTTACCTTTGACCCAAACACACATTCTATGCAAAACTGATGCATTTCTTCAAATCCAAATATTTCCAAATCTTTCTCAAATCAAGGACCATAATTTCTAATCTCAGACATGGTGGCACCAACACTGACCACTCTTTCCCAAACCTTCATTCTCTCCCCACCCTTCACTTCCCACCAAGACGTCCACTGGGTTTTTTCAAGCCCTCGATAATCTGACAGCACACAATCTACATCAGCTATTATTTGCAACTACCTAATTCCCAGACCCGAAGTGGAACATTTCTTGAAGATAAGAACCACCATCATTTTCTTTTTTTTTTTTTTAAGATTTTGTTTATTTATTCATGAAAGACAGAGAGAGAGAGGCAGAGACACAGGCAGAGGGAGAAGCAGACTCCATGCAGGGAGCCCGACATGGGACTCGATCCCGGGACTCCAGGATAATACCCTGGGCTGAAGGCAGGCGCTAAACCTCTGAGCCACCCAGGGATTCCCACCACACCATTTTCAATCTCCTTCCTTCATCATCCTTTACACAGTCTTGGACCCATGGTAAAAACCAGTGGCTCATTTAATTTACGTAACAGGTACTATACAACACTTACTGTAAGTCAAAGAACTGAACAAAAACTTATTGTTGGGAGGCACAAATTTAAATAACAAAGTGTATACCTATTACAGTAGTAAACCTAAACATGCAATTTCCATTCAACCCAATGACTGCCTCTTGAGCATTCATCTCAAAGTGATGAAAATGTATGTTCATACAAGACCCTATACATAAATGTTCATAGCAGCTTTATTTGTAATAGCCAAAAATAGGTGAATGGTTCAATAGGTGAATGGTTAAAGAAACTGTGGTATCTACGTACCATGGAATACAGTCCAGCAAGAAAAAGGAATGAATGATTAATACACTCAGCAACTCCGGTCAGTCTCCAGGAAACTATGCTGAGTGAATAAAGCTAATCCGAAAAGGTTGCAAATGGTATGATTCCATTCATATTAACCTTTTTTGAAAGGACAAACTTTTATTTTTTTGTTTAAAGATTTTATTTATTTGAGAGAGAGAAGAGAGCACAAGCAGGAGGGAAGGTAGAGGGGAGAGGGAAGCAGGCTCGATCCCAGGACCCTGAGATCATGACCTGAGCCAAAGGCAGATGGGTAACTGACTGAGCCACCCAAGTGTTCCTGAAAGGACAAACTTTTACAAATAGAAAACAGTTTAATCATTGCCTGGGTTTGCTGGAAAAAGGAGGGAGGTGAGTGTGGTCATAAAGAGGCAACATGAGGAATAAAACCATACACAAATAACTGCATGTACTCATTTGTATGTCTGGATTATTTCTTACAACTGTATCTGAATCTACAATGATCTCAATAAAAATTTCAGTTAGAAAAGCAGTAAGCCAACAAAAATATCTTGAACTAGTAAGATTTATTTATTTAACAATCATAAGGTGCTTACTAATTGCCAGGTTATATTTTAAGCACGTTGACCTGAGATTGTCAGGTCACTGACTCCCACGAGCCATATGTTGGTTGCAGGTATATGTACTATGGATTATTCCCATTTTGCAGATGGAGAAACTGCAGTACTGACAGCTTAAACAACTCATCCAAAGGACCCACAGCAAGTAGGCTGACTGCTGGCATCTCATTCCAAGACAGGCAATCTCGATGCAGAACCCTCCTCTC
Organism: Nyctereutes procyonoides; assembly: GCF_905146905.1. NCBI lineage: Eukaryota > Metazoa > Chordata > Mammalia > Carnivora > Canidae > Nyctereutes > Nyctereutes procyonoides. Next base: position 14,478,174 of record NW_026575133.1, on the reverse strand, counting down.
AGAGATCTCTTCACTTCACCCTCAAAGGCTGGGGGCCGCCAAGTGGACTAGACCCTGCCTCCCGACAATGTCTGTCCTGGAAGATTCCCAAAATCCAGCCACAAGTATGACAAATCCTTCCGATCAGAAAGTCAGTCAAGAACTTCCCAGGCTGTCCACTTTAAAAGAAGTAAGCAGAATCCCTAACTTTGAATATAAAATCTCCCACCATGGGAGGATGAATACCTGTGGCAAGACCAGCTTGCCACAGGTAACGTCCACTCTTCCTGTGTAGGTTGGAAAACACCTACACAGAGAACAGTTGGATACATCTGGGAGCACGTTTCATGGGAAAGAGTGAGGAGTCCTAAAAAGCAAAATGCACCTGGGAGTCAAAGTAAAGGGGAGGCTGAAACAAGACCAGGTGACAGCGTCACATCTCCCACTCCCTGGCCCTAGCCCACAGTCCTGTGGTCCTGTCGCCAGGGCACTGTGTCTTTAGCTTTCTGCCTTATCAGCTTCAGGCCCACAGGCCCTGACACATGCTAGCCAGTGTGGGCCCTGGGGACTGAAACCCAGAACCTCGGTGGCATTCCAGAGTCACAGGCCTATCTCAGGACAATCTGGTTCGGAAGATTTTCAGATTATCAAGTGGGGAAGACAGGAATGTCACGGCCTCTGGGTGGACATGGGGACATTCATCAAAAAGACAGCTACCATGAAACCGCAGTCTCCTTTCCCACTGGAGTGGTGGAGAGCTGGGGTATGTGCAGATGCATGGGTGTGGGCATGCATGTTAAAAATCAAAATTATCTTAGCAGAGAAATCATTTCCCAAGATTCAGTGCTGGAAAGAGCCAAATGAACACTAGACCTAAACTTTTCAAAAGATAAACTTCCAACCAGAGGGCACTGCAACTTAATACTAATCCACTGGGTAAATGATGTGAACAGTCTGTTACCCATGGTCCAGGCTGATATGATGAACCATCCAGAAGAAAAGGGGTAGGGGCTGGACTTTATTGGTCTCTATGGCAGGAGCTCATAAAAATTCTCAGTTAAGCCTTGGTTTATCAGTCGATGAAAATTAAGCCCCGCTGTGAATTTGGTGCTGGAAGAAACCACGCAGAAATGAAGTTCTTCACAATCTGTGATGCTGAGAAAGAACAACGGATAACGGAGTTGGGAACAGTCATCAGGAAAATGGGAGTCTCACTCAGCTCACACTGCCACTGACAGCCCCAAATGATTCAGGCCCACGTGTCAGTTTTCATATTTAAAAAGCATTTCCTTTGCAACAAGGATCCAAAATTTCCACTCGCAGATGAGAGAGGTAAACAGAGACTCTTGTCGCCTGCTCTCCATCCCCCACGTGCTGCTCCAGTTGCTTGCATGAAAAAACATGATTCCTGGAACCTGTGTCAGCCACCTTGTAAGGAGGAGGCCACAGACATGAGGGTCAGTATACCATTGGACGTGGTGAGGTGGAAGCATGGAGAGACCCTGGGTCCCTGCAGTCCGCGTCAAACCACTAAACCAACGCTGGGACACCTGCCTCCAAACTTCGTATTAAATACAGGAGAAATGGTCCTCTGGTGTCTGGGTATTCTGTTGGCAGCCAAACATTTCTCAATTGGTACAACTTGCCGATAATGATTTTGCTCAACGCTGTATTACAGTGACCAATGTCGCCTTCCCTAACCGGCCCAAGGCTGAACCCTGGAAACCTACAGGTCTCACTGTCCTTGATATCTAAATCTGAAGCTCCCAAATATGACAATGCAGCACCTGTCAACCTGGCCAGCCTTGTCACCTGGAAATCTGGGGGTGGTGACCAAAGGACAACAGAGAAATACAAAGATACAGAAACAGTGGGGGAAAGGAAGATGGAAAGGAAAAGAAACCAGGAAGGGGGAAAGTGTAAGGGAAAAAGGAGACAGGAAACCAATGCCTCTTAAGAATATGCTTTTTTTTTTTTTTTTTTAAGGAATTACCTTATGCTTTTCAAAATCAGCCTGCTCTGAGTAAGACGCCACTGTGTGCCTGACCTCCATCATCACACTGCTCTGGAAAGGCGAAATCCCATCAGCAGAGCCCCTTGGCCACATGGTGCAGACGTGTGAATGACCGATGGGCTTCTTGCTTTGCCTGTGCATGACTTGGCGGGGCAAAACATATTTTACATTAGCTTAGGTCCTGACATTCTATCATGTTCCCCGTCAAGAGGCCAAGTAGTTCTTGGAACCCTGCACACCAAGTGACATATAACAGAACCCTAGCAAATGGGATGGCTCTTGGCCCTTGAATTAAAGGCTCTTCTCACCCCTCCCACCTCCACCGCAGTGGTCTGGCCTGTTGGGCTGGGAGCAGACGTCTACTAAAGAAAGGTCACCATTCTTTGCCAGCAGCTAAGGTACTTTTAATGAAGGGAAGTTCACAAGGTGTAGGGCTATTTGCAATGGGTTGCTTTTGGCTATCTGCATCACTGAATCAGGGACGAAAAGTGGGATAGAACAGGCACCCCAGGTTCTTGATGGAGCACCGCTGAAGGCTGAGGGAACCGCCGTCAAAATGACACCTTCCTTTTCCAGCCACAAGCTGTCTTCAGGGAACCTTGCCCTGCCACCCCCAGGGACACTCTGTGAGGCTGTAAGGGGATAACCTCAAATGCCACCTCACATGACACTGCCCGGAATGCCTGCAGCCCAGCGACCGGAGTGTCTGTGCTCTCCTTGCGGGGTATCAACGCTCTCACAAGGACATAAGTCCTCGCAGACAGGCAGGACTCCTAAGAGACAACTGCCAGAAAGGACAACTTCATGGTTAGGAGGCTGAGGTGTCTCGAAGGTGCTTTTCTCTCCAGCCTCTCACCCTGGTGCTGCCATCTGTGGCCCCTCTGGGGCTCAGCTTTGCTCCCCAGCCCACCTCCCGTACTAACGAGGTACCTGCTCTGTGCCTAGGACCATGCAGGGCATTGTGAGGCAATATCAGGAAATCTAAGGCAAAGACTCTGCCCACAGGGCATGCGATATCTAGTTTAAGAAACAAGGCCTTTCTGGGGTGCCTGGGTGGCTCAGGTGGTTAAGCATCTGTCTTCAGCCCAGATCAAGCCCCATGTAGGGCTCTCTGCTCAGTGGAAAAGTCTGCTTCTCTCTCTCCCTCTGCTTTTCCCCCTGCTGTGTGTGTGAGCTCTCTCTCTCTATCTCTCTGCCAAATAAATCAATAAAATCTTTAAAAAACAAACAAACAAATAAACAAGGGCTTTTTGAAACAAAACAGATGAACATAGGGGAAAGGAAGGAAAAATAAAATGAGAAATAATCAGAGAGGGGAAAAAAACAATAGACTCTCAACTATAGGAAACAAACTGAGGGTTGCTGGAGGGGGGGCAGTGAGGGGATGGGGTAAATGAATGATGGGCATTAAGGAGGGCACATGATGGAATGAGCACTAGGTGTTATATGCAACTGATTAATCAATCACTAAATTCTACCTCTGAAACTAATTTTGGGGTTTTTTTTGGGGGGGTTGTTTTTTTAAATATTTTATTTATTCATGAGAGGCACACAGAGAGAGAGAGAGAGGTAGAGACGTAGGCAGAGGGAGAAGCAGGCTCCATGCAGGAAGCCCGATATGGGACTTGATCCCCAGACCTGGAATCACAACCTGAGCCAAAGGCAGCTGCCCAACCGCTGAGCCACCCAGGCGTCCCTGAAACTAATTTTGAAAAAAAAAAAAAAAGAAACAAGCCCATTTTTGGTGAGGGAATCAACAACAGAATCAATTGCGTGATGTGGAAAATGCATTCATAGGAGTTCAGAGGAGGCAGGTATCACAAGACAGAGGAACAGTCAGCAAAGACTTGTTGGAAGAAGTGACCTGAGGAAATGCTTGAGGGAGGGATGGGAGCTAGACAGACAGAAACGAGAAAGGGATGGCAAGAGTGTGCTGGTTATAAAGGATGAGGAGGGCTTGGGGACCAGGACACAGCCTGTATGGGTGGCATCCAAGGGGTAGTGAGAAGTGAACTCACAAAGCCGGGACTGTGCCACACACCTGGTCATCTGCATTGCAAGCCCAAAGATCACAAATCAGCTTTCTGCTGTGAACACCTCTGTACTCCCAACACCTGGCATCTGCCTGGCTTCTCAACAGTGTTCGATAAACGCCGGTGAATGAATGAGTAAAAATTGTTCGGCACCCTCAGCCATCCTGGAGTCCCAAACCAAGAATAAAAAAAAATCATACTTAAAGGTAGGGACTGCAAACTCAAATGTCCACAGGGCCAGGTATGTGACAAGTACAGCTGGGAGTGAGCAATGAAGAGCAGTGGGTACTACCAAAGAGTAGATGCCCCATCTTCAGAGGGGACTGTCCCTACCTGACTCAACCCAGTGCTGCTGCCAAGGTACATGAGCCCAGTATTGCCAGACCTTTTGACTGTTAGGTGAAATACCCCAATTTTTAAGCATTAGTAATGAATTTTTAAAAATGTATATGCTAAGCAAAACACATCAGCTGGAGCCATATTTGGCCTGTTGGGGGTCTTTGGCTAACAAGGACAAATTTTTGGTTGAAGTTAATAGTCTAAAAAAGTTCCCAATGGAAATGAATCTATGGTGAAGGAGGTAAGAATTGGGTTTCAGTTGGGAAAGGGGCCTGTGGACTAAAAGGACCTTTTGGAAGGCTGGAAATATCCCATATTTTGATCTGGCTGGTGGTCACAAGAGGGAGGACATGTTCAAAATTCCATCCAGCTGCAAACCTAAGAGTTACACACTCTATTCCATGTAGGTTATAACTCAATTTAAAAAGTAAAATTTTTTTAAAAAAGTAAAACTGATAAGGACACATAGAGTCCCCAAAAGCTGAATAAAGGCCTCTCTAGAGTTTGCTTTCAGCAATGCTGCCCCTCCCTCCTAAAATTCCCTTCTGCCCTTACCGCTTTACACCCTGCTGCCACCTTACTTGTCCTAAAAGAAGTGGCCAGGCAGCACTTCCTCCATAAAGCCTCTCCTGTCCCACACTGGCCCAAGTCTGAGCTTGGCCAGTCTGGGCGGTCCCGTACACAGCCCAGTGACTGCCTCCTTCACCTGGCCCAGCACCCATCACCTCCCCACCTCTTTTGGAGCTCCTGAGGTCCTGGGGACAGGGACTGTGTACTATTCACTGCAGCCCAGGCCTAGAACATAGTGGGCATCCGATAACTGTCTGACATGATAGCTCATCCTCCTTCTGGCAATCAGCACATAGAAGGATGCTTCCAACCCCATCCATCGCTATTGTCCTAGAAAAGACAGAGCATAGAATCTGGAAGCATGAGATCTGAAGAAAAGAACCAGAAGACTAGCTGTGTCCTGAGTGAGAAGCTGTGGGAAGTGGGGGGTGAAGAAACACGTACGTGTAAGATTTAAAATAGAATTTGCTTGTAACCAGCTGTGGTAACTTCTTACTGAGAAAGGAAGGAATTATATGTAAGATTCTTAAGTCCCCTGACCAAGTGACACAACTCTAGGCCAGGGGTGCTCAGGTTCTAATGGTTCTAATGCTCAGGGTTTCTTAAAAACAGATTCCTAGGTCCTCCCCAGAGATGTGCATCTGCAGGTCTGGGTTTTTGCAATGGGTTGCAATGGGTCTGAGAATTTCATTCCTAACTAGATTCTAAGAAATGCCAATGCTGTTGGTCTGGGGACATCCCTGGGAGTGGCGCTGGACCAGACAAGACCACCGCTAGTAAGTGCAAATCATAACAATGCATCAGTGTTCTTTCTCTTGCTCATTTAACAGACTTTTATTAAATTTCTACCATGTGCAAAGCCATATAAAGGTTGCAAATGTAATTACAACCAATAGTTGTATTCTCACCTTGGTCACCAGTAAATGGATTGCTTCTCCTCAATGCCCTTCGCTAGATTTGCTATTGAAGCAGAAAATGACACCAACGTTCAGCCACTATCCAATGCTCAGATGGTCTCAGGTTCAAACTCTTAACTCTGAGAATAAAGTATGCAAGATCCTCCTCCCCAGCAGCAAACTCTTCTGTCTCCCCAAACATCTCCACTTAAATGAGCGATTTTCCTGAGCCTCTCTTCAATATTATACCTCCCTCATTTAACCAGAAGAGGAGTTGGGGTATTGGTTTTGGTGTTCGTGCTTGGGCAGGGAACAGATGCAATTTTCTTGGAGACCAAGCCAGCAAAGGGTCTCCAGAGGAGTCGGAGGATGGAGGCAGGTTTCCAGCAGACGGGGAAGCACACTGTCCTGAAACAGCACCCCTTCCCTGTCCCCAGTAGAAGCTGCCTTCTGACATATTCGGTTACAAGTGAGTGCCTGGGCACCATATCTAAACGGCCCAAGATACAGAATGCCCGGGCAGCAGGCAGTTGGATTATTTATGCCCTCTGTACCTGCGGAAGCCGAGATTTCATTATTTATTCCGTGTTAAATTTCCAATCCTGGGCTTCCAGTTGGGAGATGAATAAAGCACATCAAGTAAACTGCAGGGGACTCTGGGTCATCGCTCAGCAGGAGTCGGAAAACTTAGTGATTTCTGCACCCTGGGATATCACCTCACTCTTTGCCTAAGAATGTCCTAAAGAAATTCAACCACATATGGAAGTTTTAAGAACGCTTTGAAGCAACAACACCTGAAAAATCTAATACTCTCCTCTCAATGAACATGTAACTCGAGAGGTAAAGGCAGTCTTTGAACCATGGACATGATATTCTGCTAGTATATCTTTCTTGACACATGTCTGACTCACTGGCCAGATTCCCTCCTGTTCCTTGAGTAGGATGTATTTCAAAATTGTAGGACCTCTCCAGTGAAGCACTAGTCAGTTCTCATGGTACCATATTGGAAAGCGATACTAAGGGACATTCTAACAGAACGGGTTATCCTCTTATGATAAGATCCGGTGTGCTGTTGTTGAAAGGCCTAAGGTTTGCAAATGACTATTTTAACCCAAAGCATCATCAGCTCTTCACTGCAAGCAGAGCTACTCAGAATCCAAACCTCAACTCTTCCCTCCATTTTGTCTCTCTCTGCATTCGTAGTTTAAGTGCAATGAAATGGTTAGATCCCATTCCACCAGATTTTCCTCCACGACCAGAATATCACCTTTCACATATAAGTCTAGAAGGCTTCAAAGGCCTTGAACAAATTTACCTGCTGCTTCATCATGGTCCTCTTCCCTTTCAAGGTAGCTAAGCTACTCAAGTTTCCAATATAGGGGTCAACCCAACCCCAGCTGAGATGACAGTGCCTGCTAATGGAGTCACTCCATTCACAGGAACAGAACAATGTGAGTGGCAAAACCATCTTCGTTCTGAGGACCAACGCTGCTCTTAGGTTTTGGTTTCACACCTTGGTTCTTCCAACCATACAGGAAGTTGCCCGTTTGGTGTGATTCTGTGTTAGTATCATTGGCTACAACACTTGGCACTGGCAGGTGCTCAGTAAATAACTGATGAACAAATAACTCTGCTAGAAAACACCCACCATGAGGACCAGGTGGAAGCACAGAGGAAAGTCACAAAGCTCTCATATCATACGGATGGGGGTTCCTCCTCATGGCTCTCTGATACATTTGCTGAAAAGAAATTTGAGGGATCCCTGGGTGGCGCAGCGGTTTGGCGCCTGCCTTTGGCCCAGGGCACGATCCTGGAGACCCGGGATCGAATCCCACGTGGGGCTCCCGGTGCATGGAGCCTGCTTCTCCCTCTGCCTGTGTCTCTGCCTCCCTCTCTCTCACTGTGTGCCTATCATAAATAAATAAAAAAAAAAAAAAAAAAAAAAAAACCCTTCGGGGGCTTCTTAAAAAAAAAAAAAAAAAAAAGAAATTTGAGAAATTTTAACTGGGGCCAAATACATCACTGGTTCATTCCTTTTTACCAATTTAATGGGCTAAAGGCCATATAAAAACAAGGTCAGTTGGGGTGCCTGGATGGCTCAACGGGTGGAGCATGCAACTCTTAATCTTGGGGTTGTGAGTTCAAGCCCCATGTTGGACGCAGAGATTACTTAAAACAATACAATCTTCAAAAGACAAAAAAATAAAATAAACAAACTAACAAACAAGAAAACCAAGGTCAGTTTACCAAGAGTAGGGATAATTGTCAGTCAATAATGGCATTTTCCAAAATATGTCAGAGAAACCCTGTAACCTAAACTGTAAGTCACTAGTATGCTTGGAAGCGTTTTTATATAGCCTGATAGTCTTATATACACTTTCCCATTTTAATGGGTCACAAAACACACAGTAAAATATCTTATTATAGGGGCAGCCCCAGTGGCGCAGCGGCTTAGGGCTGCCTGCAGCCTGGGGCGTGATCCTGGAGACCTGGGATCGAGTCCCACATCGGGCTCCCTGCATGGAGCCTGCTTCTCCCTCTGCCTGTGTCTCTGCCTCTCTCTCTCTCTCCGTGTCTCTATGAATAAATAAATAAAATCTTTAAAAAAAATTTAAAAAAATCTTATTATAGATTTGACAAATAGAATACACAATAACATAAACAAGCAAAACCCTCATATTCCTTGATACTTTACTTTGTAAAGAAATAACGCACCATTCAAAATGAGAGTTTCACTGTTAGGCAAGAAAGTAGTTCAATAAAACAGAAAGAAGTAATTACTTTGCCAACAGTTCCATTGAAAAACAGTCATAATTGAGACAGACAAATGTCTAGAAACACGCAATTTGCCAAAACTGACCCATGAAGAAATTAAAAATCTGAGAAGACCTGTAACAAGTAAGATTGAATCATTAAATCAAAAACCTCCCAACATAAAGACTCCTAACTCTGGGAAACGAACTAGGGGTGGTGGAAGGGGAGGAGGGCGGGGGGTGGGGGTGAATGGGTGACGGGCACTGAGGGGGACACTTGACGGGATGAGCACTGGGTGTTATTCTGTATGTTGGTAAATTGAACACCAATAAAAATTAATTTATTAAAAAAAATAATAAAATAATAAAATAAAATTTTAAAAAAACCTCCCAACAGGAAAAATCCCAGGATCAAGTAACTTCATGGTGAATTCTACCAAACATTTGAAAAAGTAACATCCTTCTTTCTCAAACTGCTCCCAAAAAATTGATGAGGGTGGAGCACTTGCTAACTCATTCTATGAGGCCAGCATAATCCTGATACCAAAGCCAGTTAAAAACACTACAAGTGGGATGCTGGGGTGGTTCAGCAGTTGGGCGCCTGCCTTCGGCTCAGGTCGTGATCCTAGGATCCGGGATCGAGTCCCACATCAGGCTCCCTGCATGGAGCCTGCTTCTCTGTCTGCCTATGTCTCTGCTTCTTGCTCTTTCTGTGTCTCTCATGAATAAATAAAATCTTTTGAAAAAACTAAAAACCAGTATTTCTTATTACTGTTGATATAAAATTTTCTTTTTTAAAAAAAGATTTTATTTATCTATTCATAGAGACACACAGAGAGAGAGGCAGAGACACAGGCAGAGGGAGAAGCAGGCTCCATGCAGGGAGCCCGAAGTGGGACTTGATCCGGGGTCTCTAGGATCACGCCCTGGGCTGCAGGCGGCGCCAAACCGCTGCGCCACGGGGGCTGCCCCGATATAAAATTTTCAATAAAATACTATTAAACTGAATTCAGCTGCAAGTTAAAAGAATTATACACTATTACCAAATGGGATTTATTCCCAGAATACAAAGACGTCTCACCATACAAAAATCATGCAATATAATACACCACATTAACAGAATAAAGGGGAAAAAACAGATGATCATCTCAACTGATGCAGAAAAGGCATTAAACAAAATTCAACATGATAAAAACACTCAAACTAGGGCTAGAAGGGAGCTTCTCTTAATATAAAGGCATTTGTGAAAAACTCACCACTAACATCATACTTAATGATTAAAGACTAAAAATTTTTCCTGAGATCAGGATCAAGACAGATGCCCATTTTCCCCATTTCTATCTAATGTAGTACTGGAAGATCTAGCCTGAATTTGGCAAGAAAAAGATTTTTAAAAAGGCACTCACATTGGAAAGGAAGAAGTAAAATCATTGCTGTGTGCAGATGGAATGATGTAACATGTAGAAAACCCTAAAAATTCCACACCCCCAAAAAACATATTAGAGCCAAGCAGCAATCAATAAAGTTGCCAGATACAAAATCAACACACAAAATCAGTTGCATCTCTATACACTATGCAATGAACAAACCATAAAGGAAATCATGAAAACAATTCCACTTACAATAGCATCAAAAACAGCAGATGAAACACTTGTACACTGAAAACTACAAAACATTGCTGAAAAAATTAAAGAATACATTAATAAATGAAGAAGCATTCCATACACATGGACTGGAAAACCTAATAATATTGTTAAGATGTCAATACTACCCAACGTAATCTACAGATTCAATACCATCTCTATCGGGCAGCCCCAGTGGCTGAGCGGTTGAGCGCCACCTTCAGCTTGGGGTGTGATCCTGGAGACCCGGGATCGAGTCCCACGTCGGGTTCCCTGCATGGAGCCTGCCTCTCTCTCTCTCTCTCTCTCTCTCTCTCTCTCTCTCTGTCATAAATAAATAAAATCTTTAAAAAAAATACCATCTCTATCAAAATCTCAATGAAAAAACAAAAAAAAAAAAAACAAAATCTCAATGAAATGTTTGACAGAAATAGAAAAATCCATCCTAAAATTCATATGGAATCTCAACAGACCATGAATAATCTTTAAAAAGAATAAATTTGGAAGACTCATACTTTCTGATATAAAACTTACTACAAAGCTATAGTAATCCAAACAGTGTGGTACTGGTATAGAAATAGACATATAAACCCATCAAATGAAAAAGACAGTCCAGGGGGAAAACCTCATACATAAGGGGAAAGGGCCATCTTTTCAACAAACTGGATGTCCACATGCAGAAGAATGATGCCGGACCCTTACCCTATACAATATATTAAAAAAAAAATTCAAAATGAATCAAAGACTTAAACTACAAACCTCCATTTTTTAAGATTTTATTTTTTTAAGATTTTATTTATTTATTCATGAGAGACACACAGAGAGAGGCAGAGACATAGGCAGAAGGAGAAGCAGGCTCCTCAAGGGAAGCTCCATGTGGGACTCAATCCCAGGACTCTAAGACCATGCCCTAAGCAAGAAACAGATGCTTAACCACTGAGCCACCCAAGCATCCTTATTTATTTATTTTAGAGAGAGAACATGCAAGTGGGAGGAGGAGTAGAGTGGGGAGAAGCAGAGGGGAGGGAAAGAATCCCAAGCAGACTCCTTGCAGAGTGCTGAGCTGACACCAGACTCAATCCCAGGACCCTAAGAGCATGACCTGAACTGAAACCAAGGGTCAGACACTCAACAGAGGCACCCCAAACCCCAATTTATGACAAAATATAGAGGAAAACAACATGACTTTGGATTTACCAATGACTTCTTGGATATGACACCAAAAGCACAGGCAAGAAGAGAAAAATGGACAAACTGGACCTCATGAGAATTAAAAACTTTGTCCACTGAAGGACATGATCAACAAATGAGGACACAGTCCACAGAACCGGAGAAAATATATGCAAATCATATATCTAGTAAAGAATTTATATCACGAATATATAAAGAAATCCTACAATTCAATAACAAAAAAACAACCCAATTCAAAAATAGGAAAAGGACAAAAGACTTGAATAGACAGTTTTCCAGAAAATATTTACAAATGGCCATTAAGCATATGAAAAGATGCTCACCATCATTAGTTATAAAGTGATGCAATTGGAATTTGTGACAACAGACGGAGTGATACGCCCATTACAAGTATAAAGTGCAGTGTTTCTATTTCTCGGTATTCTTGGTATCCTCAAGAAGCTGTGACATAAAAGAAGGGGGAGGTTTGGGATTGCAAATATTTAGAATGGGTTTTTTATCAAAACCACAAATGAGGTAACACTTACCATTCACTAGGATGGCCATAATAAAAACAAACAAACAAAAATAACAAGTGTTTTGAGGTGCCTGGCTGGCTCAATCGGTAGAGCAATGAGACTCATGATCTTCGGATTGTAAATTCAAGCCCCACATTGGGTGTAAAGATTACTTTAAAATCTTTTAAAGATAATAATACTAATAAGTATTTTTGAGGATGTGTTCATTGCTGGTGGGAATGTAAAACGGTACAACCTCTGTAGCAAATGGTTTGGCAGTTCCTCAAAAAGCTAAACATAGAATTATCATATGACCCAGCAATTCCACTCCTAGGTACATACCTAAAAGAATGGAAATGGATACTTTTATACCAATGCTCATGGCTGCGTTATTCACAATACCCAACAGGTAGAAACAATCCATGTGTCCACCAAAGGATGACTGGATAAACAAAATACATACAATGGAAAATTATTAGCCACAAAATGAAATAAGTGCTGAAACATGCTACAGTATGGATGGATCTTGAAAACATTAGGCTAAGTGAAATAAACCAGATACAAAAAAAGTTCAAATATTTTATTATTCCATTTATATGAGATACCTAAATTACGCACATTTCTAGAAACAGAAGGTAGACCAGAGGTTACCAGGGCCTCCCAGGGAAAGGAGGAATTGGAAGTTACTTTTTAATGGATACAGAATTTCTACTTTGGAAGATGAAAATGTTAAGGAAACAGGGTGGACAGCTAGCTACACAACAGTGTAAATGTATTTAATTCCACTGAATCACATATTTAAAAGTGGCCATATTATATGTGTTTTGCCACAATAAAAAAAAATGGCCATAGCTGTTCACTTGAAATCATTCATTTCCAGGTCTTTAAAATAACTGATACCATTCAATTTAGTCATCTGAAAGCCCTACTTCAGTATTTTTAAATATCCATCATCCAGAAGCACTTAAAATGACAAAATCTCTTTTATGAGTGACATGATTTGACAAAGAGATAAAAAACCCATTCTAAATATTTGCAATCCCAAACCTCCCCCTTCTTTTATGTCACAGCTTCTTGAGGATACCAAGAATACCAAGAAACAGAAACACTGCCACTTTATACTTGTAATGGGAGTATCACTCTGTTGTCACAAATTCACAAAATGCCAAGGCACCTAGCTGGCTCAGCCAGTAGAGCTACAAACTCATGATCTCGGGGTCGTGAGTTTGAGCCTCATGCTGGGTGTAGAGTTTACTTTAAAAACAACAACATAAATTCACAAAATGCCATCAATGTCCAGGCAGACCCTATAGTGTGGAACCAGAAGCAACAGAAAACAGAAGCAAGGCTTTCAGTGGAATTTAACTTAAAACAAGTTCATCAGATTTTTAAAAGACCCACTAATAGCACAGAACACCACCGTGGATTTCCAACAAACAGGACTTGAGTGCAAAACACAGATGAAGCAGTTACCCCATCAAAACCAAGCAGCTGCTCTGAGGTTCCTGCCTACCACGCTGAGCGGGAAGGCTGGTCCAATGTGACCAGGGCTCAAGATAGCCAAAAACGGCTAATAGGCTGGATTTCTTCCTCCCTCTGTGTCCTTAGTCTGCTTTACTTTTCTTCAACCACTTCTTAGCTCACATTCTATTCTCTGTGCTCGCATTTTTTTGTCCATGTCTGTCTCTTGGAAGCAAATTTCCAGGAGGACAGGTTTGCCTCTGTTGCTCAGCCCTATCCTCCTTGAAGCAGAGCCCAGCCTTGCACTGAACCAAGAAGAGAGTGCAACAGTTAGGGTGGATGACAGATTCTTGTAGTAATGAGGATGCTCTGTCTCTTGACTGTGTCAAGGTCAATGTCCTGATTGTGACACTGGACTATAGTTTTCAAGATGTCACTCTTGGGAGGAAGTGGGTAAAGGGTACACAGGACCTCTCTATTACTTCACACTAATGCAGGAGAGTCTACAGTAATTTCAATTAAAAGTTTGATTTTAAGAAGCTTACAAACAAAAAATTTAAGCAAGCAAGCAAACAAATGCGCCTCAAAATACCTGTCCGGTATTCTTCAAATCTGGCAAGCTTATGAAAAATAAGAAAAGACTGAGAAACTGTCACAGAGTGAGACCAGGGAGACATGACAACTGGGTGCCACATGGGATCCCAGAACAGAAAAAAGGACATAAAAAAAAAGAAAGAAGAAAAGAAAGAAAGAAAGAAAGAAAAGAAAGAAAGAAAGAAAGAAAGAAAGAAAGAAAGAAAGAAAGAAAGAAAAAGAAAAAAAGGACATTAGTGAGAAAACTGGAGGAATTTGAACAATGTTTATAATTTGGCCAATCGTATTATACCAGAGTTGAGACACCTCGGTGGCTCAGCAGTTGAGCATCTGCCTTCAGCCCAGGTTGTGATCCTGGAGACCCGGGATCAAGTCCCAGATCGGGCTCCCTGCATGGAGCCTGCTTCTCCTTCTGCCTGTGTCTCTTCCTCTCCCCTTCTCTGTGTCTCTCATGAATAAATAAATAAAATCTTTTTTAAAAAAAGTATTATGCCAGAGTTAATTTCTTAGTTTTGACAAATGTTCAGATATAAACTGTCAACATTAAGGGAGCTAGGTGAAGGCTATATGAGAACTCTCTACAGTTTCTTTGCAACTTTTTGAATTACTTCAAAATAAAAGTTTATTTGTAAAAAAATGTAGGGTTGGAAGAGAATTGTCTAATAATGTGCCAGGTAGTTAACTAGAACTGCATATGTTTTACTTTTCAGATAAAAATCATGTAAATCTAAGCAATAAAAAAAAGTTCAAGCGTCCACTCTTATAAACAATTATGCTGTGGCTTGATTCCATAGTCCCTAATCCAAAATCCTTGGGGCCAGATTTGTTTTGGAATTTAGCATCTATTTGACTTCAAAGAAGAAACATGACACATGTGTTGTATATTACACCCCTGCAGGGGCAGGCGGCACCTTATCATCACACTCAAGAAGCATCTCAATCAGATGCCTGACGGCCACATGATGTAGGATAAATAAAGACTACAAACAGCTGCCTATTCTTCCAGGTAAGATTTTGTTGCCAAATTTTTGCTAAAAAAACTTTCAATTTTCAAAGCTATTTGGATTTTAAAATAGTGGCTAAGTGATTGTGGACTGGATTAATAGGATTCCCAATTAATAAACTTTTGGTTTTTACTGTTAGACTTCCAAATTTCTAAGTGCTTTCTCTCCCTCCTCCCCTCTTCTTCCCTCTTTCTCTCCTTCCCTCTTCCTAACCCCCACCCCTGCCCCTCTCCATTTAGGAGTAGCCTCAAGAACCAGAGACAACAAGCAGGGCCTTCTAGAATACTAATAACATTTAATTTCTTAATCCAGGGCTGGTCGGAAGAATAAAAATTCAGTGAGCTCTGCACATATAATTTGGCCACTTTTCTTTATTTATGTTAAATGTTGATGGAACTTTTTTTTTCAAAAGGAGCCATTACACAATTAGATTTAAGTCACAAAACATCAGCACTGCAAGAAATCTTCTCTCCCTTGAGAGATACAGTCTCATCCCTTGTGCGGCACAGCTCCAGAGTGGTGAAGTGAGCTACCCAAGATCACACAGCAATGTCTGGGCAGAGCTGACCCCCAGCTCAACTCCTAGTACAGGGTTCTTTCTGTTATGCAAAAACATGAGATTTCTGTTTCAAACATTTGTTCTACAATATGTGTTACTAAGTAACTGGGGAAAGTTGTAATACCATCACATCGGAGTTAATACCACAACATTTTTTGCTCATTAAGATTTATTTTTTCCCATGAAATTACTGAACTGATGTCTGGATCAGATGTCTCCCTTTAATTTGGTGTAACTATGCTCCTCTCTAATGATGCGTAAAACCATCAATGACCATAAATACAATTTAAGTGTTTGTCACATCATCCAACTTAATCATTCCGCTATAAATACATCATGGATGATTTAAATTACACTGATTGGGCTCATCACTAAAAAAGTGTTAACCCTCTAGAGAGCTATGACATTTTTAGGTTGAAAAAGGAAACACACACACACACACACACACATACACAAAAAGGAAACACGATTTGAGTGCCTTTAATTTATTTATTTTAATATCTTACTACTTTCAGTACCATATGACTTAGCTTTTGCTTTTGTTAAATTCATAACCTTGCTTTATGCAAGTTTACAACCTTGCTGTATGCAGCTCAACTGGGGCAGTACTAGAAAAGCAATGAGCTTATACTTGAGATACAACATACTGCTTTCTTCCACTGGAAAAATAAATGATCTAGAAATATGCACACAAGCAAATTCCAAATGCCAGGCACCTGTAAGAACTTAGTTCTCTCAGATCAAACTGTAGTTTCCATGAAAGAAAACCACAGTCAAATCAGAGACTCTTAGCTGGGCTTCACTTTGGATCCCTGACATTCTATGCTAAATTTTGGGGGGTAGGGTGTGGGTGGGTGTGTATAGGAGACCCAGACTTTCATCAGAATCTCCAAGAAAGCCATGACCTTCAATAAAGTAAGACTGAGGGAACGAGCCATTAGCTATTGTAAATAAATAGAGGAAAGTGAGGTCTGGATGGATGTAAGACCCATCCGTTTCTATTACAGGCTCTATTACAAAATATCTGAAGATCCTTGACAACATAGTAGAACATTATAACGTGGATGCTCATAACAGTCCTGTGAGGCAGGCAGGCGGACCTGATTCCATTTTGCAGGGGAGGAAAGTAAAGAACTTGTCAAGGCTCCATGGCTAACAAATGTGGACACCAAACACTGGGAATTCGAACTGCTTTTTAAAACACTTCCCATCAAAACTACATGCACATTTCTGTTAGAGCTCTGTCATCACAACAGCCTGTACCACCGTGTTTTTAAAACAAACTCTCACATTATGTATTATGTAAAGAAATGCAATTTTTGGTGCAAGAGTCATAATTTATGTTTGACACAGCATGCAAAAAAACAAATAACCCTGCCTTTCTCATTACCTCCATACCTTCCCCCAGTCAAGGCCACCTCAAATTCTACCTCTATTTTCCATTTTTCCTTCCAGTCATTCTCTTCCAGGCACTAAACTCACTGATGGTAGAAATGTCTCTTCCCCATCCCTGCCAAACATGAAGCTGGCATCCCTTCCTGCCCCCCTGCGCCTCCCCCCCAGAAGTCCCTCCTCTTCACCTCTCACTATGGACTACTAGGGACTTGCTAACTAAAATAGCAAAGAAAAATACATTCCATCACCCCTTCCTATCTAGGTGTTTAAATGCCACAGCTATTTTTCAGCTACCCTATGACCGTTCTGAGCACAGACACAGCTGTCAACACAGGAACAGAAAACAAGAAAGTCCCTGCGAGTTTGACCTGACAGAAGACAGGTTTGTCACCAGTCTCCAAGTTGAAAATAGATCACCCACCTCTCTGAAGGGCACAGGGCACTTTTCCACTCTTATCTCAGAGGCCTCCAGCAGTTACATGAAATGCATGGAGCAGTTGATGGAATGAAATGTACAATCAACAAGACTTTCAAAATAACTTCTTTTTGACAGGCCCACCAAGGACAGGATGACAATGAATCCATATGATCACGTGTAAAAGTGCTGAGCTTCCAGGAAAGCCCACACCATCAATGTCTTTAACTAAGCCAACAGTTGACCCAATCACCAAAGGAGGTGACCATACTTTATTTCTTTTTTTTATTATTTTTATTTATGGTAGAGAGAGAGAGAGAGAGAGAGAGAGGCAGAGACATAGGCAGAGGGAGAAGCAGGCTCCATGCACCGGGAGCCTGACGTGGGATTCGATCCAGGGTCTCCAGGATCGCGCCCTGGGCCAAAGGCAGGCGCTAAACCACTGCGCCACCCAGGGATCCCCATACTTTATTTCTAAAATTTTATTTATTTATTTATTTATTTATTTATTTATTTATTTATTTATTTCAGAAAGAGAGAGTGTGTGCGCGTATGCATGTATGTGCAGGCAGGGAGAGGGGCAGAGGGAGAGGGAGAAGCTACTCCTTACGGAACAGGGAGCCCAAAGCAGAACTTGAACTCATGACCCTGAGATCAAGACCCGAGCTGAAGGCAGTTATCCAACTGACTGACCCACCCAGGCACCCCTTTCTATGAATTTTTTTTAAAGCCAGGTTTAGTCATTCTTTCTCCAAAAATTAAGTAGTTAAAAAATCTTTTGAAGTAAGGAATACACCTCTGTTCTAAGTAACAGGACGTGCCTTGATTATTCTCTCTTCCTTCTATCACCATTGACCAAAGAGCCCTAAGTAAAGACCATTTTTTAAAAGCATCTACAGAGCTAACAAAAATAGAAGAGCCATATCCATTGGCTGATCACCTAATCTCCCATATGATGACTAAAGGAATAATTTTAATTATAGAGAATAATAGAAATTTCTCCTACTTTAAAAAGCTGATTCAATATACTCGTTGTGTGTTTAAGAGCAGATCAGATGGCTTATATTTTGTAAGTCTGTTTGGTTTTCTAATTGAGCCATTTACACTAACATTTTAGGTTAATCTAGGAACGTGTATACAAGAGCAATAAAACTCTATTTACTTTAAACTCAGCACATAAGCAAGGGTTTCCACCTTTAAAGTTTCCCAACAAATAGAATAAAAAGAAAGCTCCCAAAGAGCAAGAAGGAAGAGACAACTCCTACCTTGGACCACACTCACAATTTAAATCTGATCTAAAATGTACCAGAAAATACTACCAACTCCTTCACCAGAAAGATTAATGAAAACCAATTACCAGCTTCCACCCGGCTCCTGTCGCCCTAAGGCTGACCTCCCACTGCCCCTTAGCAGCTGTGTGGCAGGTTGGAAGTGTAAACTTGGCCAATGCTTCCGCTGAAAAATAAAACTGCCCTTCTGCCATTAACAAGTTAATGAATTGCAGACTTATTGGGTCTGAGGCTACCGGATGCCCACAGAGCTGTCATTAGAATAAAGCCAACTATGAAATCAAGAGGGTGGCCAAGAGCTGGATGAGACCAAAGAAGTCCAAAAGAGGTGACATTTGGCAGCCTCCTCAAAAATTGTGATCATCATAATAAAAAAGAACTATCCATGAGTCCACACTGATCTAAATAATTGATGAATATATAATTGGGGGAGACGGAACAGCTCTTCCTTACAGAAGAATTCCGATTAATAAATGTAGAAGAAATGAGTAGACAGAAATTCACCATTAGAAGGCTACAGTCATAACTGTTGCATGCAAGCTCCGCTGAAGGGTGCTAAAATTAGCACGTGAGAATTTGAGGAAAAACAGGGTATTTGCATAATCTTACAGTTATCTCCCAAGGGAGATATTCTTAATTACACAGGAAGGAAAAAAGCACCTTCTAACTTCACAGCACCACCTCAACCAAGTGATTAAAAGATGCACATCCCCTGTGCGGGATTCTTATTTAAAAATGCAAAACTCATTTGCTCAGTGGGTTAAGCAACTGCCTTCAGCTCAGGTCATGATCTCAGGGTCCTGGAATGGAGTCCTGCTCAGAGGGAAGCCTGCTGCTCCCTCTGCCCCTTATCCCTCCCCCATGCTCCTATGCATCTGCTCTCTCTCTCTCTTTCTCTCTCTCTCTCAAATGAATAAAATATTTAAAAAATAATATCAATGCAAAACCTCAATCTAATCATGAGAGCACATCGGACAAACTCAAATCTAGGGTCTTTTTCCAACAGGGGTTGGCAAACTGCATCACAACAGCCAAACCTGGACCTTTGCTTATTTTCAAAAATGAAGTTACACTGGAGCTCAGCCAAGCTCATTCATTCATTTATGTATCATCTCAGGGTGCTTTTGTGCTACGACAGCAAAGCCAAGGAGCTACAACAGGGACTACAGGACCTGCAAAGCTGGAAATATTTACTACCTGGCCCTTGACAGAAAAAATTGGCTGATCCTTGTTTACAAAAGTGACTGGCCAGGGCTCTTCCAAAGTGTCAAGTTCATAAAAGACAAGGCGAGACTGAGAAATTATCAAGCATTGGAGGAGAGGATGGAAACACAACAACTAAATACCTGGACTGCATCCTGGAATAGAAAAAAAGCATTAGTGGGAAAATGGCTAAATTTTGGAGGAGGAAAGCCTGTAATTTGGTTACTAGTATTGTACCAATATTCCTTTCTTGGTTTTGAGAAAACCAAGACAGTTATGTAAGTCGTTAACACAAAGAGAAGCTGGGTGAAAAGTACACAGGAACTCTGCTATTTTTGTGGATTTTCTGTAAGTCAATCGATTTCAAAACAAAAAGTTAAAAAAGCATTGTGATGACCTTCTGAGCCAAACAGAACCAGCATCACCTTCGAGGGTTTGTCTATCTGCCTTAAAGGTAACTGAAGGGACACGTGGGTGGCTCAGCGGTTGAGCGTCTGCCTTCAGCTCAGGGCATGATCCTCAAATCCCAGGATCCTGTCCCACATCGGGCTCCCTGCATGAAGCCTGCTTCTCCCTCTGCCTGTGTCTCTGCCTCTCTCTCTCTCATGAATAAATAAATAAAATCTTAAAAAAAAAAAAGGTAACTGAAAATAATTTCAACATCACGGATGCTTCATGAGTGACCTGAAGGCAGACAGGATTAGCAGGCAGCATGCCTTGTTTTACCCAATGCTGTCTTTAAAAAGACAGTATAGGGCAGCCCGGGTGACCCAGCGGTTTAGCACCACCTTCGGCCCGGGGTGTGATCCTGGAGACCTGGGATCGAGTCCCACGTCAGGCTCCCTGCGTGGAGCCTGGTTCTCCCTCTGCCTGTGTCTCTGCCTCTCTCTCTCTCTCTCTTTCTCTCTCTCTCTCTCATAAATAAATAAATAAAATCTTTAAAAAATTTTTAAAAAAAGACAGTATAACTTGAGGATCCCCATCTTTAAAAATAAAGCGCTAAATAAAAGGATAAATGCAGACCTCTGACTCTCTCCATGGGGCTTTTCAAAGCCTAACCCAACCCCCAACTGTAAGAAGTAAGTGGACAGAAGATTTCCTTGCAAGTATCAGCGCAGGAGGGGGAGATTTGGGGCAGACCATGAAGGCAGATCCTGTGTTCCAGGGTGCGGGGCCAGTTCTGTCACCAGCTCCTCAAGGAGCCCTGACAAGGGAGTGAAATGCTTTCTGCAGAGGGGTCCCTTCTGCATTCACTCCAGGGCTTTCCCTACATGGTCAGGGAGGAACAGAGAGAAACAGAGGAACCCTACTTCTCTCCCATTGAGCAACTGCCCCTGCACAGAAACGGGTCATACAGAGTTAAGATTGACTGTGACTTTTAACAAATCACATCTACAATTATGCCAGAATTTAGAGAGAGAATCAGAGACACAGACTGTAAGAAAGAAGTGGAAAGGGGGGCTCTGGATGGCTCAGTCGGTGAAGCGTCTGCCTTCAATTCAGGTCATGATGTCAGGGTCAGGACTGAGCCCTGCATCAGGCTCCCTACTCAGCAGGGGCCTGCTTCTCCCTCTCCCTGTGTCCCTCTCCCCCCATCCCAGCTTGTGCTCTCTGCTCTCTCTCTCTCTCTCAAATAAATAAGTAAAATCTTTAATAAAAGAAAATAAGTGGAAAGAAAAGAGAAGCAAAAGGGAACACAGGAGGGTGGATGGAAGGACACAGGAGGAGCAGGAGAGAAAGGTGGGGGTGCAGCTCTCCCTTGCAAGTAGCAGCTGCACAAATTGACCCTCCAGAACCACCTATCTCCCTTGGGCCTTACTGATGGGCCCCAGTTTAAGTGGACCACACTGGGTCAAAGGGGAATGTCATCCCCCCACTCTGCCAAATGTCCACAATTCCCGGCCCCAGGTGAGCTGTCGCTGTGACAGCCACTGTGCGACAGAGCACCAGAGCCCAGGCTGGTCAGTCGTGGATGTCAGCCCTGCTGTTGGCCAGACACCCTTGGCAGATGCTGGCTCCCAGCTGAACACACGACCCAGTGAGGCCAAGGCCATCTATCATACCCTGCCGGCTGAGCAGTAAAGCGGATGGAGCTTAGAGAAGAGAGGCTCCTAGCACCCTTTTAGCTGACAGCGCTCGTCCTCCCCCCTTCGAGAGAAATGAACCCCTGAGGTGGGGGAAAACTGGGCAGTGGCTGATGCCATCTGGAGGAGAAAGAGGAGGCATTTTATGAATGGGCCATTTGGACAGGAAAACAGCCCTCCGTTCACCGGCTGGTGCAATCCCTCCTCCCTCGAGAAATTCTTTCAGGCTCATCTGCTCAGAAGGAGGCAACACACCCAAGGAGCGAACCTACCACCCACTCCCTAGCTTCCGCCCCCACCAAGAACATTCCAGTGGTT
The DNA here is from genome assembly GCF_905146905.1 of Nyctereutes procyonoides. Taxonomy (NCBI): domain Eukaryota; kingdom Metazoa; phylum Chordata; class Mammalia; order Carnivora; family Canidae; genus Nyctereutes; species Nyctereutes procyonoides. Next base: position 14,455,958 of record NW_026575133.1, on the reverse strand, counting down.
TTGCCAAACAAACTAATTGCTCTTCCCCAGGGCAGCCTGCGTGACAACAGGTGCCCAGCTCTAGCACACCATTCACAGTTTCTGGACTGTATTGCTTTTAATTAGCTTAGAGCATTGTTTTTAAGAAGGGTGCTGTCCTATTGTGCCCTTCTCTAGCCATTTCAAACAAGGAAGCTGAAGGGGGGCAGTCTCAGTCTGAAGAGGAAACTGAGATGGAGGTGCCCTCTGGCTGCCTCTGGCATGAGACAGCATGAGCCGTGAATGACAGTCACCAAATGAACCATGTGCGGCTGGGCCTGTCTGCCTGGATGGGCAATGTGTCTGCATGTGCCTCAGTCCATCAGGGCTGGAGGAAGACAGACCTGCCTTCCAGCCTCAGCCAAACCCACCCTCAGAAAACAGCCACACTGCAGACAGGGAGATGTCCAGCCTTCTGCTTTCACCTGCCAGTCCTCCCACCTTACCCCCACCATAGTTAAATCTGACTTACTACATGACCCGTGAAGCAGGCACCACAGGTAGGATCCCAAGACATAGGGGCTTATGTGACATGCCCAACTGAAGGACCACAATAACAGAAGCCACAATAATGATTAATAAGAAAAATGAAGTGAACGTGAACATTAATTGGGCACTTACAATGTGCCAGGCACTGTGCCAACCAATTTATAAGCCCTTGCTCCAACTCTGGAAGAGTATAGATGAGAAAGTGTCTGTTTTATGGATGTAAAAACTGATGCTTAAGAAGGACAAGTTTCCTGCCCAAGTGCACATGGCTACTTGGTGGAATGTTCTTGATTTAAACCCAGAACCTGCATGCTCACTCACTCCGGAGCCTCCTTGTCTCTGAACAAGGACTGCAGTGGAGCATGAACTCACCCGCACTCTGGGTCTGAATGAGTGTAAATCACATTATTCCAAGAGTCCACAGACTCCCAATCTAGTGCTCCTACTGCATTGCACCAAAAAAATGTCATGTCCTGATTAAATATAAAGTGATTCCATTGGAATATTTTTCTACTGTCCATTCCTTACAAAATAAAACTTGATCCTAAAAAATACTCCTTAAGGTCATCAAGCTCAAACCTTCATATGCCACCTCGCCTAGTCGAAAGGAAGCCAAGCTCACTGACTGAAAGGGCTAGCAGCAGAACTCAGATCACTCTGGCCTTGCACACCCAAGGATGCTTTCTAGAATCAAACTGCATCTCGTCAGAAATGAACAATCATGGAGAAGTTACTCAATCAGATGTTTTCCATGATGGCCCTGACTCAAGGGCTCTGTTCCCCAGTGACACTGCAGTTGGTATGAGCCTGTTTTAACTAGAGCAGACCAGATTAGAAGATCCACTGTTCATTATCTCAGCATGGCCACGGGCTCAAACATGTCTTGAAACAGAATTCCATTTAGTGACATACTCAAGGCCAATTAACGGCAACATAATGTATTTAAATACCTTGATATGACACATTTTTTGCACAATCATTTTTAATCTTTGCTCTTTGTTTACCACCTTGGTTTGGAAGAAATCCCTTCTTCCCTTTAAATTATTTATCGTAATTTATGTTTTCATAGTTATCTGTATGTTTTGGTTTATGTTTGTTTTCTTCACTAAAGTCTCCATCCATGTTCTGTTTACCACTCAGTACCTATGACAGCTTCTAGCATGTGGTAGGTGTTCAATAAATACATTCAATGAACTAGGAATGAAATGTCCCATAGGTTCGGCTGGGAAGCAGTATGCTCTAGAGGATATGAACACCCTTTAATTCAAGCAAAACAATTTGGAAAGGCATTATCTTAGCAGCAAGATGGACCTCACATTACTTTTAGATAGACATCCATTACATGAAGATCAGCAACATAAAACAGAGGACCAACTATTTAAGATCTGCCTCTTCTAAAATCACCTATTAGGGGATCCCTGGGTGGCTCAGCGGTTTGGCACCTGCCTTGGGCCCAGGGCATGATCCTGGAGTCCCGGGATCGAGTCCTACATCGGGCTCCCTTCATGGAGCCTGCTTCTCCCTCTGCCTGTGTCTCTGCCTCTCTTTCTCTCTGTGTCTCTCATGAATAAATAAATAAAATCATAAAAAAAATAAAAATCACCTATTAGAAAATGTATAAGGGGCACTGGAAGAGCATGCAATTCTTGATCTTGGGGTTCCAGCCCCACGTTGGATGTAGAAATTACTTAAAAATAAATAAACTTCTAAAAAAAGAAAAAGGAGGAAAGAAAGAAAGGGGAAAGAAAAAAATTAAACAAGAGGCAACACTCCAGCTTTTCCAAAATACCACTTAGCACCAAATAGGTCTGCAAGTAGCAATTCGATTTTGGCCGCCTTTGAAAACTTAAAAATTCTACAGCAACTCCAGGATTTTGATAAGATTTTCACATTTTCAGACATACTCCTTTTTTTTTTTAAGAGAGGGAAGTGGGGAGGGGGAGAGGGAGAGGGTGAGAGAGACAATCTTAAGCAGAGCTCCACACCTAGCACAGAGCCCAACACAGGGCTTGATCTCACGACCATGAGATTATGACCTGAGCCAAAATCAAGAGTCAGACTCTTAACTGACTGAGCTACCCAGGTGCCCCAACACACTACTTTTTTTTTTTTTTTGAACTTTTTATTTTTCCTGATAGCTTTTGCATCTCCAAATTTCAAAACCAATATTGGATTAAGAGCAAACAGCAACAAAGAACATTCAGTGGTTCCAAGGAAGCCAAGATGGATTATACGAAGGACAGAGAGATAAGAACAAACAGGTTTATCACAACCAAAAAAACCCTGAAAATCAGAAAAGGAAATTGTGCTTTGTAGACATTTGCACCATGGCTTTTGAAATTCTTGGAGGAAGTAACACTAAGAGAAACTGTACACACACAGAATGCCACAGAGAGAACAAAACTACCATGTGAACGGTGTGGAATGTGCAAGGACTCCAACGTGAGAAGTGCTAGTACTGTTTCTCCATGAACTCTCGAAGTGGTATTTCTAATTAGCATTTCATCTTAGAGTACAGTTTTTCTTCCGCTGTTTTTTCCCCCTCTTAAGTGTGTTGTTTAAATGTCTCTAGGGACACGTGGGTGGTTCAGTGGTTGAGTATCTGCCTTTGGCTCAGGGCATGATCCTGGAGTCCCTGGATAGAGTCCCACATCAGGCTCCCTGAATGGAGCCTGCTTCTCCTCCCTCTACCTCTCTCTCTCTGTGTGTCTCTTGTGAATAAATAAATAAAATCATAACTAAATAAATGTCTCTGACTCAGTGATTATTATTGCATGCATTGTTTTACTTTATAGATAATTATTCAGTAAGCTACTTTCAAATATTTATTTTTCTCTCTGAGACGCAAGGCAATTATCTGCAGTCGGCACCATCAGGAAGATGGAGGCAGCAGAGTGAGGACACCCATTTCAGTAGATCCTGATTTCAGCCCCAGGAATGCACAACTGGCACCAGATCCTGTGCTTAATTTCAGTACAATGGCAATGTCCTGGTTTTACCCTCCAAGTCTGGGAGGACAAAGAAAAATGCAGTCAGTTCTTGGAGCAATGCAGAACCACATCTGGAATGTGGTCCATTTCTGGAATGCTCCAGAAAGAGGAATTACACATGCAGTATCTGTGTTAGCTAATTATTACTACAAGTGACACCAAACAAATTCTACCTGAATCATCTCTTACCCTCATTCCTTCTTCTTCTCAGCGACCTCTTTATAGCCCTAGATAGATTTGAGAAATAGAAGCCCGCAGTAGGTAGCTATCATGTCCTGCCCACTTAACTCCATGCTGGGCATTCCACTGGGTAATTTATGGAATTATCTCATTTAATCCTCCCAACAGCCCCGAAGTATTATTATCCCTTTTTCATTTATGATGAAATCAAGGTTCCGAGAAATATTTCCAACATCAGAGCTAATAAGTAGTAGAGCCAGAATGTGAGCCCAGGAAAGGCTGGGCTTCTCTACAACCCATGGGAGACCACATTAATAGCATTAGGAACTCTCAACCATTACTAAGAGGTAGTAAGATATCATGGTGAAGGTCACAGGCTCTAAAAGAAACCAGGCTTCCTGACTTGGTCTATCTGAACCCCAACTCTGCCTCTTACTAGCTGGAAGTTACTTAACTTTTTTATGTCTCAGTCCCTCTGCTATAAAGTGGATATAATAACTGTGATCTGTCTCATAAGGTTGTTTGAGGACTAAATAACCTATATGTAAAGCCTCAGAACCACATTGTCAGCACACAACAAAGGTTAGCTGCTACTAATATGCTGTCGGTGATGATGACAATGTGGTGGTGGTTTCAGGGATCAGCCTCTCTTCTTTACTTTGGGCTTCTCCCAAACCTAGACCCACCATCCTAGCTAAGCTTTTACCCACCACAAGCCAATAAAAATCTTATTCTCTTAACCAAGCATGTCTCCTTTATTCCACCAGAGTCTTCTTGGGGTATTACTTCAGAAATTTCACTTCCACCCACCCGAAACCTGCTCTTTCCTTCAACTCCCTCCGACCCCACTCCCTCCAGAAGTCTTCCCCAAACACTGGAGCCCCATTGCTCTTCTCTTTTCAGATCGTTTGCACCCACAATGCTGGCACTTAGAACATCATCATCAATCAGCAATACACTGTGAATATAGAATTATATCCTATCTTGAAATATTCATTAGATATTTCAGCTTTCTTTGCCTTATCCCCATGACATGGTTGCAAGTTTCTTAAAGATAATACTCTATAAAAATACATTCTCTACAGTCAAGGACATAGAGCTAGTGTATATATACCCTAAAGAATCCTAAAGTTTTTTGGCTTATATTATTTTAAGGCATTTAGAAATAATTATTTAAGATAATCAAATTATCTTCAACACTAAAAATGAACTAAAAAAAGTCTAAAAATACAGTCCATCAACATCCTCAAAAATACCAAACTATGAATTTTATCTCAAAGATCAAAGTAGTATCACTCTGAAAGCCAAGCTGCCTTACTACCAGCTTGTTAATATGCAGGCTTCCAAATGCAATTAAAATTATTTGGATTAAAAACCTTCAACACTATTAATCCAATGGGCTTCTAAGTGATCCACAAGGACTTAGGAGACATCTTTGAGCTTAGGGAGTCACGACATACATGTTCCAGCAAGAGGTTGTGTAATTCAAGTCTGTTGGTCATCTGGAAAGGGACTGGAAATTGAGTATAATTTTAAGGAGATACTCAGAACTTGTTTAAACTGAAGGACGTTGGAATTCTGCCCTAACCCAAAAGTAGTAGGGTTTAAGAGCTCACTGTTGTAAGCAAAGCCCCAGGAACACAGAGGTCAGACACAGAATGAACAGTGGTATCATTACAGATGTTTTAATGGATGATACAGAATGTAAGAACTGACCATGAACAACCCAAACATGAATTCCATCCAAACAGTTCACTTATTATTAAAACCCAGCCCTTCCAAAACATTTGTAGACTAATAGCTATAAGCCACATCTGCATTTTGCCACCTACCAGACACATGAAAGGACTAAAATGCACCCTTGAAGAGAGAAATCCTTTCCCTCTAGGCAACAACCATAACAGTCAATTGCAGTATGAAAGTAGGGGATGCTAAGAACCATATCAGGTCCAGTCCCTGCCCAGGAAGATACATCCTCAAACTGCCGAGGGATGTGGTGGAGTCATTCTCCTCAAGATGGAAGCCAGCCCCAAACAGATGTCCCACACATGAAGAATGGTACACCCTTTCTATGTGACTCAAGCCCAAGGGTCACAAAACCATGACAATGTCAGACAGTGCTCTCCCTTAAACATACCAATCCAAGGTAACCTCAAGAAGCACTTCAGGCCCTGAGACGTAACTAAACCTCATTTCCCTCCATTTCAATATAAACCATTGTCCTCAAAGTGCAGAGAGTGGGAAATAGTGGGCTACCGAGTGCGGGCTTCCAGAGGTCAGTACCTAGTGCTCCTCACCTGCGGTCTCGGCCTCACTACCTCAGGAGGACTCTGAGTCTCAGCAGTGCTAGTGAGGCTGGCATACACACTCAGGCACAGCTAGCAGGAGTGAAAATTGGTACTAACCTTTTGTGGTTTTTTTTTTTTTAAGATTTTATTTATTTATTCATGAGAGACATGAGACAGAGAGAGAGAGAGAGAGAGAGAGAAAGGTAGAGACACAGGCAGAGGGAGAAGCAGGCTCCACGCAGGGAGCCCGACGTGGGACTCGATCCCAGGTCTCCAGGATCAGGCCCTGGGCTGAAGGCGGCACTAAACCGCTGAGCCACCCGGGCTGCCCAATACTAACCTTTTGGAAAGCCGTTTGAAAAATAGATGATAGACAGATAGATAGACTTAAAAATATCCCCACACTTTGCCCCAAATAATTACAATAATCATACTACAAGCTAATATGGAGAACACTTTGGGCAAAAAAGATGTTTACCGTGGAATTATTTTTTTAAAAGAGAAGAAAAAGAAAAACCCAATCACTTAAATATTCCACAGGGAATGGCTATACATATACACCTAATAAAATATTATGCAACCAGGGGATCCCTGGGTGGCTCAGCGGTTTAGCACCTGCCTGCCTTCCGCCCAGGGCGTGATCCTGGAGTCCCAGGATTGAGTTCCACATCGGACTCCCTGCGTGGAGCCTGCTTCTCCCTCCCCCTCTCCCTCTGCCTGTGTCTTTGCCTCTCTCTCTCTCTCTCTGTGTGTGTGTCCCATGAATAAATAAAATATTTTAAAAATAAAATATTATGCAACCAATATGTAGGTTTGTAAAATAATGTTAAGTGAAAAAAAAAAAAAGCAGGCTTCAGAATTGAACATTTCAGTAAAATTAAAATTAGAAAGAAAGGGACATCTTAGGGATCCCTGGGTGGTGCAGCGGTTTGGCACCTGCCTTTGGCCCAGGGCGCGATCCTGGAGACTCAGGATCAAATCCCATGTCGGGCTCCCGGTGTATGGAGCCTGCTTCTCCCTCTGCCTGTGTCTCTGCCTCTCTCTCTCTCTGTGACTATCATAAATAAATAAAAATTAAAAAAAAAAAGAGTCTCTTAAAAAAAAAAAAAAGAAAAGGGACGTCTCAGTGGCTCAGTGGTTGAGTATCTGCCCTCGGCTGACGGCGTGATCCTGGAGTCCGGGGATCGAGTCCCACATCGGGCTCCCTGCATGGAGTCTGCTTCTCCTGTCTCTGCCTTTCTCTGTGTCTCTCATGAATAAATAAATAATTTTTTAAAAAAATCTAGGGGATCCCTGGGTGGCGCAGTGGTTTGGCGCCTGCCTTTGGCCCAGGGCGCGATCCTGGAGACCCCGGATCGAATCCCACGTCGGGCTCCCGGTGCATGGAGCCTGCTTCTCCCTCTGCCTGTGTCTCTGCCTCTCTCTCTCTCTCTCTCTCTCTCTCTCTCTGACTATCATAAATAAATAAAATTTAAAAAAAAATAAAGAATAAAAAAATAAAAAAAATCTAGAAAGAAAAACTAACTTATGTACAGAAAAAGAAATTGGGGGGAAGCCCGAGTGACTCACGGTTGAGTGTCTACCTTCCACCTAGGGCCTGATCCTGGAGTCCGGGGATCGAGTCCCCCACATCGGGCTTCCTGCATGGAGCCTGCTTCTCCTGTCTCTGCCTCTCTCTCTGCCTCTCTCTGTGTCTCTCATGAATAAATAAGTAATTTTTTAAAAAAAATCTAGAAAGAAAAACTAATTTATGTACAGAAAAAGAAATTGGGGGGAAGCCCGGGTGGCTCAGTGGTTGAGTGTCTACCTTCCACCCAGGGAACCTGGGATCGAGTCCCATGTCGGGCTCCCTGCATGGAGCCTGCTTCTCCCTCTGCCTGCGTCTCTGCCCTCTCTGTCTCTCATGAAGAAATAAACGAAATCAGGAAGGAAGGAAGGAAGGAAGGAAGGAAGGAAGGAAGGAAGGAAGGAAGGAAGGAAGGAGGGAGGGAGGGAGGGAGGGAAGGAAGGAGGAGGGAGGGAGGGAGGGAGGGAAGGAAGGAAGGAAGGAAGAGGAAGGAGGAGGGAAGGAAGGAAGGAGAGGAGGAGGAGGGAGGGAGGGAGGGAGGGAGGGAGAGAGGGAAAGAGGGAGAGAGGGAGGGAGGGAGGGAGGAAGTTAGCTGATTCTGGAGAGCGGGACCACGAGGGGTTTTCCTCCTAGGTCCCGCGGTCCCAGGTGGAATAGGCACGTCCTGCCCACTGGGCAGCCGCCAGGGCCCGGCCTCGGGCGCACCCCAGGACGCGGGCTGTTGGGCGCGTGGCCGCTGTGCCAGCCCCAGGCGGGAACGTGCCGGGGCGCGGGGGCCGGAGCCGTCAGCCGCGGACGGACGCTGCAGAGCCCGGCGGGCGGCGCGCACACCTCCGGGCGCGCTCGCGGGGAGATCCGCAAGGGCGCCCCGCACTGGGCCCGGGGCTTCCTGCGCGCGGTCCGCGAAGGCTCTCGGGTCGGGGGGAGAGAGGCCCGGAGGCGGCCAGGAAGGGGGGGGGGGCGCGGGCGGCACACGGCACGGGGCCTCCCCTTCACGCGCTCGCTGACATTCCTCCCCTTTCTCGCCGTTTGGGTGTTGTTGTGTTTTTTGGTTTTGTTTTGTTTTTTTTTTTAAGAGGCTCCACGCCCAACGTGGGGCTCGAACTCGACCCCGAGATCAAGGGTTGCATGCTCTAGGACTGAGCCAGCCTGCCGCCCCTCCCAGGCTCCCAGTTTTTGGTTGTTGTTGTTGTTTTTTTTAAGATTTTATTTATTTATTCATGAGAGACACAGAGAGAGGGAGGCAGAGCCACAGGCAGAGGGAGAAGCAGGCTCCACGCAGGGAGCCCAACGCAGGACTCGATCCCGTGTCCCCAGGGTCACGCCGTGGGCTGAGGGCGGCGCTAAACCGCTGCGCCACCCAGGGATCCCGGCTTCCAGCTTTTAAGCTCACACTTGGGAGAGCTCAGCAGAAACAAAGAGGATTAAGGAAAAGAAAGCGAATCCAGCAGTAAGGATCCATAACGTGACAAGGTGGGCCGCTCTGCTCTCCGGGCTGGAGGGTCCCGGCGCCGCCCCAAGGCAGGGAGGAGCCCCCACCCCACCGCTGGCTTCAAACCCGGGTTCTGCATTAACAGTCATCTAACAGGTGAGGAGAGAGAGACTCGAATACAGGCCCTAAGATATCCACATTCGCCCCAAAGCTTGAGTGGGGAGACCTGATTTGAGCCCGCGGAATTCCTCCTCCGAGTGGCTCCCGGCCTCAGCACCTCCGGCCCCCTAACCCTCACTGACTGACGTTCAGACCCTATCCCAGAGGGATGCAGGCTCTTTCAAAAACTTAAGGATATCCTACATAATATGAATAAACCCACCAGATCTGATGTACTCTGTAAATTAACATCTTAAAATTTACCTTTTCCAAAAAAAAAAGAGATTTAAAAAGAGCGTTTCTTAGAAATACTGATAATAGGGACACCTGGGTGGCTCAGTGGTTTAGCCCCGCCTTCAGCCTGCTTCTCCCTCTGCCTCTGCCTCTGCCTCTCTCTCTCTGTATCTCTCATGAATAAATAAACAACATCTTTTTTAAAAAATTTAAAGAAATACTGATAATACATATAAAATGTTTTTAACAAAAGAAGTCACTATTGCTATTAAATTTTTTTGTAATGCTGAACTAGAGAGAGATGTGTTTGTTTAACAGACACACAGCATAATACTTGCACAGGCATTGTTCTAGGCACTATTATCTAACTTATTCCTAATAATAGTCCTATGACTGGTCCCATTTTACAGAGAAGGTTAACCGAGGTTCAACAAGTTTAAAGGACTTGCTCAAGGTCACACAGCTGGTGACAAGCTTCAAAGCTGGGATTCAAACCCCAGCAAAGTGGTTCTCTTATCCTTTCATAAAACTATCATGAGCTTCACAGTGAAACTCATACCTCATAATTTACTGCCAACTTTGTAAACTGGTACAACTTTATTGCAAAGCAATATGGCAAATGTATCAAGAGTAATAAAAATATTCATACCCTTTGACCTACTAATCCTATTCCTGGGAAATACTCCAAAGCTATGTTCATGAAGATATCCATTACTGTACTATTGGAAATCATAATTATACATCAGTGGGTGAATAATTAGCTATATCCTGGTAGATCAGTTCGGTGGATATCAAGTATTGTCATGGAAAATTAAATCATGGAGATGATGCAGCTGCAAAAAAAATTATTTTCCCAATATACAGTTAAGGATAAAAAACAGACTATAACACTTTGCATGTAATGCTTCAAAATAAATGCACACGATCCAACATAAAAAGAATGAAGACAGGGATCCCTGGGTGGCGCTGCGGTTTAGCGCCTGCCTTTGGCCCAGGGCGCGATCCCGGGTCTCGAGTCCCACATCGGGCTCCCGGTGCATGGAGCCTGCTTCTCCCTCTGCCTGTGTCTCTGCCTCTCTCTCTCTCTCTGTGTGACTATCATAAATAAATAAAAATTAAAAAAAAAAAGAAAAAAAAGTTTAAAAAAAAAAAAAAGAATGAAGACAAAATAGGCAAATAAAGGAGCCTAACCAAGAGATTATTGGTGATTATTCTTTCTTTCAAAATTTCCCTTTAGTCAACTAAACTTCAAGTTAAAATAAAAAATAAAATTACCCTTCAGGTTGTTACAGTAGTGCTGTTATGACACCTGGAGAAAGGGAAGCATGTCAAAGTATTTGAGAATACTTTGAGAATGAGCCAAATTGAGAATAAGCCACATTTTCACAAACCACGAGCGTTCAAAAGATACGTGCAACAGGGATGGTTCTGTTATATCTAAATGTTCTCCGAGGGGGCTCCCATCTGCCAGGGAAGGAGCAGGCCCCTGCTGGCAGCTGGAATTAGGACCGCTCTCAGCCTCTAGGCAGTGCTAGTGAACTCCAGCTGAGAGGAACACTGTGGGGATTCCAGGCCTAACCTCAATCCCACAAATCATGGTAAGAGTGAAAGAAGCAAAGCCAGAGGCTTTTCACACACACACACAAACGACCTAAAGAAACACAGTCTGGTCATGAGAAACTGAGGCTCAGATCTCACCTCAGAGGTCAATTTAAGGATGGGCCACATTCTTCACTTCCTCATCTACCTGTGCCATCCAACAGTGCCTGAGCAGGAGGAGAGTGAGCTTGACCATTTCTTGGATCCACCCCAGAACTCCAAGGCGTGAAATCCTTAGACTCCCTCAGAGGTCAGGTTGAAGCAAGGAAAAAAAAGACAAAAAATGTTCTGGGGGTTCCCTGGGTGGCTCAGGGGTTTAGTGACTGCCTTTGGCCTAGGGTGTGATCCTGGAGTTCCGGGATCAAGTCCCACATCGGGCTCCTGCATGGAGCCTGCTTCTCCCTCTGCCTGTGTCTCTCTCTCTCTCTCTCTTTGTCTCTCATGAATATATAAATAAAATCTTAAAAAAAAAATGTTCTCCTTAACAGGAACAACCAACCAAGGTGAAATTAAAAGGTTTCAAAGAGATGACTCCTTAGACTCACTAAAGAATAAAGTTGAGTCCAGGTAAAAACCAAGACAAAAATTATCTGAATAACCAATTACGGTCAAATTTAATGGTTTCAAAGTAATGGCTTACTATTTTGAATTCAGCAACTCTATCAGGGGTTTGTCCATTCTCTTAGTCACAAGCAGCTGCCCTACCCAAAAGCCAGGAGAGCATCCATCATTCAGTCTTAAGGACCTTGCTTAAGGACTGTGGCCACATGTACCTTTCCTACCCCTATCCCTACCCTGCATTACTAACTGGCCATACCCCAAAATACCAGTCTGGCTAGGAGAGCCAGTCCCTTAAAACTTACTGCCACCAAATGAATGTACAGAGGTTTCAGAAGCGAAAACCTTCTGAGCCTCAAAGTATTGTAATTTAACCCAAAGTTTTTTTTTTAACCCAAAGTTTTATTGAAAAGATCATTAAAAGTAGTTAATGATCTGTTGAACTGCAGGCAAAAACCCATAAAAGATTATTCAGACAGATGGTAGTGGCCTGTGAACACTTCATACTTCATTTTGACTGCTTTTCCAGCAAATTCAATATATGGAAGGTGCTTGTTGCTTACATATCATTCCTAGTCCCCAAAATGACCACTGTGCCCCCCTCACTAACCCCTACATACCCCTTTCCTGTTCTCCCCTCCCAGACTCTATCTGGAAATATTTTCATAGTTCTCCAGCCATAAACAACCTCACCATCAGTGGATTAGCAAAAGTAATTGGCATTTTAAGTTAATCTTCTGCTTATCCTCAACAACAGCTTTGCTGTCATACCAAAAAAAAAATAGAAGGAAGTTTTTCTTCTGCTTAAAAGTGACACCTTGAAAGGGTTCAGGCCACCACGGGCAGAATATACATTCCTGTATAAGTGCAAAGAAAAATGCCACAACTGGAATATAGTATCAATATCTTTTCACCCAAAATGACCATTTTTAAAAAGCACTTTTCCAAAAAGAAACAAAGCAAGGGCCAGGAATTATCATGATAAGCTGGCTATTTTTTTTTAATGTCTTACTCAAAAAATGTCCACAAGAAACTGTCCTAAGAAGTTCAAAAAAGACCCTTTGTCAGTCCCTGCCTTCAAGTGAAACTTTAGGCAAAACAACCTTAAGAGTTAGGATCAACTCTGCCCTCCGCACCCTCCCTTCACAGTCCTCAAAGAGCACACAGGAAAAAGATTTCAAAGAGGGAATTTAAGAGGGTTTCTGAAAGTTTTCCCTGGCGTTCTCATCACTCATCGGGAACTCTCTGGACAGCAGTGACACTTGCTAACTTTTTTTCCCTCTCCCTCCCTCCACCTGTTGTCCCGTCTGGTTAGCCAGGGCCATTCACGCTTTCTGTCTGAATGATACAATCTTGTCCGTGATCTGGGGTCTCCTCTTCCACTCAAGTGGCTGCTCCTAAATTGGAGCCCCTAGAAAAATAAGTACCGATCAGGGGCTGCTTGATATCTGCACATCATAGAATGCCCATAAGTTGGTTGGTTGGTTGCTTTTTTCCTCTTGTTATTATTATTACTATTATTATTATTATTTTAGTATAATGACTAAGGCCTCCTTAACCTTTCAGAGTAAGCGAAGCTGGAATGAGCAAAGACACACAAACCTCAGATAGCAGAGGATGGCTAGTTGTCCCCAACTCCCCTTTGGGCCTCCCCCTCTAGGTAGACCCAGCGACAGCTCAGGAATTCCAGGCGGGATGCTTGGCATAAGTAAGTAATTGAGTTAAGGGAGATCTAAAGAAAGACTTCACGTTCACATTCATATGCTAAACTCAGTTAAAAATAGACTCAAGAAGAGCCTGACTTCACTTTTAATTTTAGCCTGGTGATGAACATGCCCTAAAGACAGAAAGTCACCAGGCATTTTCCTGAGTGCAATGATCTTCATATTTTTATAAAAAGGAAATGCAGCATGTTCTATTAATAAAAGTGCTGTAGCCTCAGTTAAATCCGGACAGTTCGTAAATCAGGGCTCCCTCTGGCTGAGCCTCCCTGGGCCAGCAGCTCACTCACACCCAAGCCCCCAGCAAGTAGACCAGGTCACATTCAGTGGAGGAAAGTGAGCTGGACATCCAGGGATCAAAACCACAAGGTGTGGCTCCTACATACTTCCCAGGTGACCAAATGATTCAACCAAGTGCATCTGCCAGTAACTCTTAAAAGGCTCATGAAAAGAACCACATTGGCCAGGATGAAGCCCTGTGTGTCTCGAGGATTTAGTGAGGAAAGGGGGGTGGGTTAGGGTTAAGAGGTAAACAGGGGAGAAGGAAAAGAAAATGTGGTGCTCCCCTCAGAAAGGATAAGCAATTTTACCTTTTCCCTTTGATCTCAAAGATGGCAAAGTTGAAGATGGCCTCCAGCTATCTGGCTAGACTTTGCAATGAACCCACCTCAGAGGAATCTTCTCCAGCTGCCGTTGGCTAGCAAGCCACATAACAAACTCAAATCACCACCCTTAGAGCCCTGATCCTCCTCACGGAGGCTAAATGGTAATTCCAAACTTAGACAAGGCCTTAGACAAGCCTAAGCCCAGGGCCTGAAGTAAGTGCTGGATGATGTTGGGGCTGTGGCAGGACAGGGCTGTCCAGACTATAAGGAACTTCCAAACACACAATCCCCAACCCAGCTTCAGGATTCTTAGGATCTCCATGAACTAACGAAACTTCTGCTTTCTCTTATAAATAAACATTTGCAGCTTGTGTGATCCTCCCAAGAACCAGATGAGGTTGACTGAAGAAACCGAGACACAGAATGGTAAACTCACACAGCTAGTAAGTGACAGGCTGTGCTACCTAAACCCAGGTCTCTCTCGATCCAAAACCCAGGCTGGTGCAACAAGAAAGGCTCAACGTGGTCTAGGTGGGAGATAATGCTCTCTTCCCATCTTCTTGCCTCTCCCTCCTTCAAAGGAAGACCAACTCTGATGTTTTGGTTCTGACTTTGGTTTTGCTTTTGCCCCCGTGTATCTTATGGCTGCTTGTCAAACCTAGAGACCCCCCAATCTAATGGTTTAGATTAGTCTAAACCACAATAGTCTAAGCCACAGAAGGACATAAATTCTATAGAGTCAGATGTGAGGACCTTGAGCTTTGGGGCAGACAGATGGAATTAGCATCCTAGCCCTTCCAATTGCAGGTGTGTGATTTCAAGAACATACTCTACAGTCCAAAATCAAATTCAGGGATGGGTGAAATCAAAACTGGCCAACTGACTCAGCAGATGGGCTTTATTTATTATTTTTTTACTTTTATTAGGGACATGTTCTAACTACACAAAGGTAGAAGGAATAGTATAATGAAATCTCACTTACCTATCACCTTGCTTCAACAATATTAACTGTTGGTCAATCTTGATTACTCTATACCCTACCCATTCTCCCCCCTACACTATTATTTTGAGGTCAATCCCAGAGACATCATTTCATCTATAAAGACTTTAGGGATCCCTGGGTGGCGCAGCGGTTTGGCACCTGCCTTTGGCCCAGGGCGCGATCCTGGAGACCCGGGATCGAATCCCATGTCGGGCTCCCGGTGCATGGAGCCTGCTTCTCCCTCTGCCTGTGTCTCTGCCTCTCTCTCTCTCTCTGTATGACTATCATAAATAAATAATAAAAAATAAAAATAAAAAAAAGACTTTAGTATATAACTCTAAAATATAATAATTTTTTAGTTTTAACGTAATCACAATATCATTACCACAACTATAAATAAACACATGATTCGTGAATAAATCATTTTTTAGTCTCAATATCCAGTATGTTCAGGTGTCCTAAGTAATCTAAACATTTTTCTTAATTTGTTGAGCTAGGATCCAAATAAAGATCATAAATTAAAGATTACAGACTGGATTATAGGCTGGATAAGTATTTTTAATCTCTTTTAATCTATAGAGAACCTCTCTTGCTATTCTTATCCTTGTAATTTACTTGTTGAAATAAATCAGGTTCTAACTGGTTGATTTTTATCTCCATGGTATTGTTTTGACTTGTTCCTCTGCCCCCCATATTTTCATTTCTTTAAGATTTATTTATTTATTCATGAGAGACACACAGAGAGAAACAGAGACACAGGCAGAGGGAGAAGCAGGCTCCATGCAGGGAGCCTGATGTGGGACTGGATCCTAGGACCCTGGGATCACAACCTGAACCAAAGGCAGATGCTCAAACCACTGAGCCACCCAGGTGCCCCTACCCCTCATATTTTCTATAACCTGGCAGTTAGACCTTGAGCCTGGCACAAATTCAGGTTCTACCTTTGACAGCACTGTTTAGTTCCTACTGCATTCCCTCAGTGGGTACATGATACCTGAAGTCTTTCTTTTTTGTAGCATTAAGATTGATGAGTGGGTTTGAATGTATCAGTCCAACTCATCCATTATAAAGTTTCCCATCAGCTTCACCTGATGTTTTAGCAGGAATCTACTAACCAGGGACACCTCGGTGGCTCAGCAGTATATATATATATATATAACATACACACACACACACACACACACACACACACACATTATACATATATACAATATACATTATATATAATGTAAAATATGTATATTTTACGCATAAAATATGTATATTTTTGTATACAATGTATATGTATGTACATATGTATGTACATATATATGTATACAATGTAAAATGTGTGTATGTATAAAATATGTATATTTTACATATAAAAATACATGTAAAAAATATATACAATGTAAAATATGTATTTTCTTATGTAAAAGGTAGCAACTATATATATATTTTTCCACCTTCCTTTTTCCCCTTAATATATCCCTGAAATTTCTTTTTAACAGCACAGAGAGATAGTCCTCATTATAGGGAGGATAAGCAGAATTTATTCACTAACCCCTACTGCTGTGCTAGTCTTGTGGACCCTCATTGCAAGGGACCAGGTGAGACCTCTAGCCCATTCTGCTCTTCCTCCAATATCAAGATCCCACCAAATGCACAGCTAGGGCAGGTCTCTGCCAAAGGGAGTTCAGCGAGACTGGTCCCTGTCAGAGCCAGGCTGTGACCAGAGCACTAAGTCACTGATGCCTGGGGCCAGGAGGAATAGCCCAGTCTCATACCTTCTCTGACTTCCAGGTATCACACAGGAGCAGAAGCTATGGTCTTCCCATATCTTGCACTTTCATTTCTGCTTTCCTGCAGCACCAAACTCAGATCCTGGATTCACACGTGGTTCACAGCCTAGATGGGCTCAGAGAAGCAGCAAATGCCACTGTGTAACAAGGTCTAAGCTTGACATCTTTAATAACAATGCAGCCATTCCTTCCAACAAGCGGTGAGTGAGCCGCTTCCAGGAGCCAGGTATTGTTCTTCTGTTGGATGGGGGGTCTAGTCACTGAATAAAACGTCTCTGCTCCTGGAAAGCCACCATGACACAGGCAGGGTGGAGAAGACACACCACACAGACAGTAGAAACAGTAAGTGAAATAAGTCATACCATCTATTAAGAGAAAAAGTGCTATGGTTAAAACAGAACAAAGTCAGGGAGACTGGACAGGAAGGCTCAAGATGCAATTTTTAACAGAGTGGCCAGAGGAGGTCCCATAGAGAAATCACGGGCAATAACTTACTTTCTGGGCAACTTTTTCTTTTAACTACTCAAAAAAGCTTCATTTGTTTATTTAGCTTTCTGACTCTGTGATTATGCCTTCGGCACTTTCACAATAATTTTATTTTCCTCAATACGGAAAGCATGCTTGATCCTGTCATGGACACACAGCACAAATCGAACCACCACCACAGGCCCTGCTGATGTGTTGTTTTTTTTTTTTTTTTTAAGATTTTATTTATTTATTCATGAGAGACACAGAGAGAGAGAGAGGCAGAGAAACAGGCAGAGGGAGAAGCAGGCTCCATGCAGGGAGCCCAACATGGGACTCGATCCCGGGTCTCCAGGACCACACCCTGGGCCGAAGGCAGGCGTTAAACCACTAAACCGCTGAGCCACCCAGGGATCCCCTGGTTTGTTTTAAACAACCTCATAAGAAAAAAAAAAAAAAACAACCTCATAAGGACCTTAGATCTCACAGCATGAACTCCTTGAAGTTGGCCTGGGCATGCGCCATATGTGGATTCTGGTGCTTTCCCAACCTTCTTGAAAACGTAAACAATTCAATTACCAGAGGTTAGGGACAGCCTAGTTTTGTTCAGAGGCTGTATTACAGGGCAGCCTAGGTCAGTATGTCAAACACTAGACCATTCTGAAAGCCTCTTGACACCATCCCAGGAAGAGGAAAAAGAAGCATTTGTGGGTTCAAAGGCCAAATGGGCAACTTCTTTGTGCAGCTGCCACTAGTCAAGTGTCCTTATCATTGCTACAATTAAAATGTCATTATAGCAAATGTTAAGGTAATAATAAAGTATCTTGGTGTCACAGTTGTCTTGAGTTGTGTTGTTTTAACAATTGCTTGAAAATGAGCATATTATTTGCTTAGGACTTAAATGTCATTTTTGTGATCCAGAAACTCTTGCTGTTAAAAGCTTTGATGCAAGAGGATTTAAGGGGTGTTCTAAGTGGCCACTTCCTTTTTAAAGATTGTATTTATTTATTCATGAGAGAGGCAGAGACACTGGCAGAAAGAGAAGCAGATTCCATGCAGGGAGCCAGATGTGGGACTTGATCTCGGGACGCCAGGATCACACCCTGGGCAGAAGACAGATGCTCAACTGCTGAGCCACCCAGGCGTCCCAAAGTGGCCATTTCCATCATTTCTCCTATTTGGATCGAAGGAGAAACTCAGCCTGGCAACTGCCTGTACCTTGAAATGCATAATCAGGTCCGTGGCTAGCGATGGCCGAGGGAGATGAAGCCTGGTTACATTATGACACAAGTGTATTCAGCACTTAAGTTTTATCAAAGCATATTCCTATGTCATCTCACTGATGGTTATAACAAACCTCATGTCCTGTAACAAGCCTACATCCTGGTCCTCCTTTAACAAATGTGGGACCTACAAGGCTGTGTGCCCTATCTCTGCTCACACAGTGGCTTGAAGGTAAAGCCAGACCACAACTTGGGTTTCTGACTCCTTAGGTCTGTGTCTCCCTTATGCCACCTCTGCAAACATAAAGGCAGGGTGTTTGTGTTTCTCTGGTCCTCTCAGACAGTTAGGCTGAATAACACATAGGTTGGAGAAAACCAAGCTTTGCTCTCATATCAATTCTCACCCCTGAGACCATCCTGAGTGGTTTTTCTCATCACAAAGTCAATCAGATCTAAGGTTAAGTTGCAGTCCACTTGCACATTCTCTCATATATGCACCAAACTATGTGCCAGGGACCCCGCCAGATGCTAGAGACACCACCATGAAAGACACTGGCCCCAACCTCGAGGACTTTATGGAGTCTTTAGGGGAAATCAGCAAGAGTATAAATACTACCACTGGGGGGGTCACAAGGCTTCACAGTAAAGAGGCACCCAGTCTACCTTCTTGCGTGGAGTCAGGGATAGCTCCCTAGAAGACATGAGGTCTCAGCAGAAGCCATAAAGATGAAAGGAATGTTTGAGTTGAGGAGAAAAGGTGGTGTAGAGAGAGAGAGCAGGAGGCAGCTGGACAGATGGGAGGTCAGGCGTGGACAGCTAAGTGGGGGCAGATCCAGAAAGGGCTTCTAAGCAGTCTGAATCCCAACCTACAGACAAGATGCTAAGACAGGGCTTTGAGCAAACAGACAACAAGATTAAGGCTAAACTGGTGTAGAGAAGAAAAAGATCTGAGGACAGGCCCAGCTGTAGGCAGAGGGAGAAGCTGGGAGGCCTAAATTAAGGCAGTAGCAGCCGGCATGGAGGCAGGGAAAGGTTCATCAGGAAGGAAGGAGGGCATACAAGGAAAGGCCTGGCTCTGAACCTGGGCTCTCCTATCATTGATTAAGGAACCCTGAACTACTGGTAATTACCTAACCCCTACCTGCTTTACGGAGTTGTTGAAGAATTAAATGGAATAAGCTAGGAGGGAAAACGTGCCCTGCAAACCCTCAGCACAGCAGCAATATGGTGCCATTCACTCAAGCCCAGTGCTATTAACGTCTGTGGACACCTCATCACTAGGAGACTTAAAATTACACTCACAGGCACGTCCGTTTCCTCTGCTCACTTAATTTCTCTAACGGCTGAATGGCCTTTGGTAAATCTGGCCTTCCTTCTGGACTAGGCTTTCTTTTCTATAAAACAAAAATTGAATTAGATGATCTCCAGGTCCCTTCCAGCTTGAAGTTCTGCAGTTTTGTCATCTTATTCATCTTGTCACCCAATTTCCACAGTAATAATTATTTGTCAAATGAAAAATTATTGGGGGAATATTCATCAAAAGAAAAAAAAAGAGAAACTAAGTTGATGAGTAACCCTGAAAATCAAGATGAAAAAGTGTGTGTTCTCTAAACACCTCAAAGTGTCATATTTATCATGTTCTGTTCAAAGACTCAATAATAAAAATTCCAAGGTGCTTACACCCAAAAATTACTCTTATGTATAACATCTGTGCTCCTAAAAGATTAAACTATCATTGACCTAGATATTTACCCAAGAAAACTACCCATAGAAAATAAATACTTATAAAGGAATGTTCATAACAGCTAGTTTTGTTTTTTAAAAACAGAAATATTGGGGATCCCTGGGTGGCGCAGCGGTTTGGCGCCTGCCTTTGGCCCAGGGCGCGATCCTGGAGACCCGGGATCAAATCCCACGTCGGGGTCCTGGTGTATGGAGCCTGCTTCTCCCTCTGCCTGTGTCTCTGCCTCTCTCTCTCACTGGGTGCCATCATAAATAAAAAAAAAAAAATTTAAAAAAAAATAAATAAAAATAAAAACAGAAATATTTATTTTCTCTGATTATAAAATTAATAACACAGTGACTGAGAAAAAATAGAAAGTATTTATTTTTTTTAATTTTATTTATTTAATCATGAGAAACAGAGAGAGAGAGAGAGAGAGGCAGAGGCACAGGCAGGCTCCATGCAGGGAGCCTGACATGGGACTTGATCCTAGGTCTCCAAGATCACGCCCTGGGCTGAAAGGAGCGCTAAACCGCTGAGCCACCCGGGCTGCCCTGAAAGTATTTAAAAATCACTATAATTGAATCACCTAGAGTTAGAACCACTATTAGCATCTTTCTGTTTGTTCTTTAGATGCTTTTCCAGGATTGCAGGCACCCACACATACATCCAAATACATTTTTAAAAGATTTATTTATTTATTCATGATAGACACAGAGAGAGAGAGAGAGAGAGAGAGAGAGAGAGAGAGAGAGAGGCAGAAACACAGGCAGAGGGAGAAGCAGGCTCCATGCCAGGAGCCCGACTTGGGACTCGATCCCAGGACTCCAGGATCACGCCCTGGGCCAAAGGCAGGTGCTAAACCGCTGAGCCACCCAGGGATCCCCCACATACATTTTTTAAATGTGAGATCCCTTGTATACATGTTGTTTGTAATTTTTATTTTAGTTCACAATACATATTCCATATTATTTTATATTCCATATTCATAAATACAAGATAACGGAATTACATGCACACAGTTTATTTTCCCAACTGGAAAGCACATGGTTTCTAATCTTTGCTCTGCTAGACAATGCTGCAGTAACTATCCTTATGCTCGTCCTCAGTATGTATTTAACTTAAAGCCTACAAATCAAGATTTAATCGCACAACTCATTCCCTTTCTAAGCAGAAGGTTAAAAAAATATATCACTTCAAGTATCAAAGGCTCTCCATCATAAGCAGTCTATCGATGACGCTGCTCAACCTGAGGATGCAGGGTCCTGAGGATACCCCCTCCTTGGGAAGTCTGGAAACAACACTTTGGTCTCTTCAAGGAGGCCACACAGAAGAAGCCTGAGGCTCAGCTTTTGAACACCCGTGATCTCTTCTGAAAGTGTCTTTCAGGCGCGAGGTCTGGGCGAGGCCCTGCAGCCCACACAGCCAACTAACTGCACTACAGGGTTTGCAGGGTTTGAGGACTCCAAGTCAGAGCAGTCCCACTCCAAAGGACACTCGCAGGTCCTGTTTCTTTTCTGTGCTTCTGAAAACAATGCCATCTCCAAACACAGTCCCACCAAACTGTGTTGAATACAATCCAACTTAGACAAATGAAAATTATTGCATCTGCTTCCTGCATTTTTGCAAACTCAAATATTCACTTCGATCTTCCCAAGTAATTAACATCCCAAAATAATTATTTTTATTTTTTAAAAATTTCTAGCGATCAGCAAACAGTATAAAACGCTTGCTTCGGGATCCCTGGGTGGTGCAGCGGTTTGGCGCCTGCCTTTGGCCCAGGGCGCGATCCTGGAGACCCGGGATCGAGTCCCACGTCGGGCTCCCGGTGCATGGAGCCTGCTTCTCCCTCTGCCTGTGTCTCTGCCTCTCTCTCTCTGTGACTATCATAAACAAATTAAAAAAAATAAAAAAAAAACATTTGCTTCTTCACTGACATTTCTATCTTTTATGACTTAAAATTGTAACACAGATCCAAATATGCTTTGCAAGTGTTAGAGGAAGCATTTATTTCTTTTTATAATTATTGTTGTTTTCACGTGTGAGCAATCTCACAAATGTGTACCTATGGCTATGGCAAAATGTAACTGATAAGGGATATAATCTGTATCAGATGTATAGGAGAGGAGACCCATTCTACCTGGATGATTATTCAACAATATTCCTGGAGATTCACATAATTTTATTCTTTAAGATTTTATTTATTTATTCATGAGAGACAGAGAGAGAGAGGCAGAGACACAGGCAGAGGGAGAAGCAGGGTCCCTGCGGGGAGCCCCATATGGGACTCATTCCAGGACCCCGGGATAATACCCTGAGCTGAAGGTAGACACTCAATCACTGAGCCACCCAGGCGTCCCCACATAATTTTATTCTTGGAAGGAACTACCATTGATCATTTCCAGTCCCTGGAGTGGCAGGATTAAGAAGGTCAATTGGCTTGTCCAGGTCACTCGCTCCCAGTACAGAGTTTTCTTCTCTGCTCTGACCCTCTTTGTCAGAAACTCTGTAATTACTTTTGAGCAAAGGTGGGCATTTTATATTCTGCAACACCAGGCAGATCCTAGATCATTTTATTCAGTAATAAATTCAAAGAAAACCATAAGAAGTAACTTAGTGGAATAAAAACATCTTTAAAATACTACATAGATTGCCTTGTCTACTCCCTTAGCATCATGATGCTGGAGGTCAGGTTTAAATGCAGCTCTAATAAGAGCCAAAAACATATTTGGGAGACAACCTAAAGACAATACAGGCTGCAAAATGTGAGAAATATCTAAGATGTCCAGACAGCCGCGAGCAGAGTCCAGGTTTGGGCTGGAGTGGGAAGTGGCAACTGAGAACTGATGGGTCATTAGTGTGATTGGGAGAAAGCAGGTGCATGGAAAGGGCAGCAGCAAATGGCCCTGGTGCATCCTTAAAGCAAACACCCACATTAAAGAAGGGAAAAGTGGCGTGAAAACTATCTTCATGGGGTGACAACCACCCTTAAACCCAGGCATGACCCCCAGCCTGTTTCTGAACACCAGGAAAGATTTATTTGCCAAACTGAACTGTAAGTTTCTAACACATCCTCGTGCAAATTGTTGAGCGGCTCCTTTTGCCCATAAAGTACATTCACATCAATATATACCATCCCTCTGACAGATGAGCTGTCAGCAAGTTGGAGAAGTTGCCTTGTAAATCACCAGGGGACTTATTTTAAAAATCCAGCAGGAACTGTAAGAAAGAGGAAGATCAATTAATTTGGCTGTAACTTCTGCCACTGTAAAGACTTTATCATATTAGATGGATATGTGTGTCATATCCAAAATACTGGGGGAGTGGGGGCTTCCCTTCCACCTCCTCCTCAAACAGCTGGCAGGGCTGACTTGTACCCAGATTTGCTCTCTATAAATGCTTAAGACTGAAACCTTAGTTGGATGGAATTTAAAGTGACCACCCATCGAGCCAGGCAAAATATCAGCCTACCACCAACACCCTGTAGGTGGTGTTGAAAACCAAAATCACTTTCCTGATTCAAAAATGTGCCTTTTTAATTCAAGTTAGGATTTCCCAGTCCTAACTGGGAAACAAGCTGATGGGAACAAGCAATAGTAGGCTTCCAATATATCACACATATCAGGCAAGATCCAGCCAGGTTCATTAACCAGAAAGGGAACTGCCATTTGCTCCCTTCTACAAACCACTAATTATTGTCTTTGCTCGGATTCTGGAATACGGATCACTTTACTTTCTGCAAAACTTCTCAATGCACTATTCTAAACACAGCTACCAGTTACTCATACCAGCTGTGGATCAACAGCAACTTTCCCTGTTAAAATATACAAGATTATATCAGTTAGACCATCCTAAACAAGATAATTACTGTGGCGGGAAATAAAAATCAGATTAAGAGGGATTTTGTGACATAGGAGACCCCTTCAAGCTTTTGTCTGGCAGAGGGACCAGGGTGGAGGAAGGGAGAGGGGTGTCCTGCTTCCCAGTATCTCTCTGGAGTTTTAACTCCACTTTCTCAAGCTTCTTCCATTCTTGTTTTTCCGTGTTAGTTCAGTCCATTTTAATTCTATCCCTCAGACCCCAGTTCCTAACATTTTTTAGATTCTTGTTTATCAGTGCTGTGAATTGAGCTATATTCGTTTGTTTACTTAAGGATTAGTTTTATAGGCAGGGAAGAAATATCAGTTTAACTGGAATCAAGAAACCTGCCGCCACAAGAAAAATAAATCAGAGAAAGAGAGAGAAACAGAAAAATGTGGGATCATTTCACTGCGACTCAATCCTGGTGGGTTTTTTTCCCCCCTGGTGACTATAAGGACAGGCAAAGAGATATTAGCAGATCAGAATCTACATTCCAACAGACAGTTGGGCTTTTGAAATTATTAATATGACAAACTCTAAGGAGGTAGCAAAAGAATAAGTGGATAGAAGAATAAAATGGGTGATAATTTTTTCTTCCCCCGGCCCCCACAGCACTGGCATTAAAACAGCTCTGGGTACACCATATGTACAGCCACTTACCATGACTAATGGGAATAATGTACTACATTTCATAATACTGATCTCTTTGGCAATTTGAAAAAAACTCATAACTGGATGGCTATACTTACTATCTAAAAATACTTATCACAACAAACCTTCAAGCATGATTTTTTTTTAAGGGAAAAAAAATACGTTTCTAGAGAAGCAAAGAAACTTTTCAGAGTGCTGAGAAAAGAATCCACTCTCTCCTTCCCTGTTTTGGGTAAACACTTAATCCTCTCAGATGTTTTCTCCTGCTGAATACTCGTCCTACGTCCGGCTTAAGACTGTGTTCAAGATTTTCAAAATTCCTTCTACAAGTGAATCCTTGTTTTCCCTAAAAATGGACTCAAACTGATGTTAGAAACTAGCACAGATGTTAGAAATTCCATCCTTTTTCCAGAAAAGGACCAAGTATGAGTGTGAGGTAATGTCCGTTTCTGGCAAATTCTTATTTCCTCCCCAATTGTGGATGTAACTGTTAGTATGCCCATCAAAACGTGTGGACATCGTACACAACTTGCCTGCATATTATTCCTTCAGAGTTACATGGAGATCCTCCAAATGCAGAACGTCTGTAAAATTATCTGCAGACAGGATAACTACTTATAACATTTTCTATACTGAATCAGGGGAGCCTTGGCTCTGAAAATAGTCAGCCAGTGCCCTAACACAATACAGAAGACTATGAACCTTAAATCAAAGCTGGATTTATATCCTCCTAAGTCACCAACGCATGCAGATGACACTAGCTATCAAATGCTAAGCCAAAACTTTTTTTTATTTTTATAATTGATTTTTATTCATTACTTAGCAAAATAATCTGGAAAGGAAATAAAATAACTCACCTATGCTCAAATGTACGCTCTGATGTCATGCATTAGGTAGTAATATTTTGCGGCAAGTCAAGTAACTTAGGAAAATCACCTATGTGTTCACCTCACAGAAGGTGTGTGCGCTTGTTTGGCTAATTGTCACAATTAGTGACACTTTATAGTTGCACCCGACAACTGACTTCGATATTTCACACAGAGCTGACTGACTCTATTTCCACTTGGAAGAAAGTCTTAAAATTTACATCCTAAATTTCATTTATGCTGTTCATCAAGCTTAATAAATAACGCCTCACAAATCAAGAATTAGGTTTGATTTGAAAGCACAAAGTTAAAACACAAAATACCTTCGGCAATAAAATATTGTGAATGTTTAAGGAGATAAGTCTGTAGAAAATATTCGCCAACACACATCACTCCACGTTGGCTCACCTCTGCTAATATGCAGAATATATATTTTTTAAGTCATCAAATTATTCTGATTTCCTAAACTCATCCTAAATTGCCTCTTAGTGTTTATGTTTTTTATTGCCCAAATGGTTTATATAATGTTTTGCATTTTACCCAATAATATCTTCACATTGCCAACTCAGAGAATGTAAGTTTAAAACAAAGACCGTACAAGAAAAAAAAAGATCTTAAAAGATACTGGTTATGTGTCTAAACATGGCTGATATTGGGGATCCCTGGGTGGCGCAGTGGTTTGGTGCCTGCCTTTGGCCCAGGGCACGATCCTGGAGACCTGGGATCGAATCCCACATCGGGCTCTCGGTGCATGGAGCCTGCTTCTCCCGTCTCTGCCTCTCTCTCTCTCTCTCTGTAACTATCATAAGTAAATAAAAATTTAAAATAAATAAATAAATAAATAAACATGGCTGATAATCTTTACAGGTGATGCCAATATTGGCCAGGAGTCAGGGGTTAATAGGAGCAGAAAGGTCATGGGCAATTCTTGACAGAAACTAAGAACATAGTAATAAGAAAACCACATACACCTGAGTAGAACAAAAGTACCGAAAATAACTTTCGATGCATTCTTCATGAGTACGGAGATTGGCTTCCGTAAAACAAATACCAAAATCAATCTCATTATTTTACTTGTCATACTCCACGTGTTTAGCTACTTAAACGTACTATACAGCAGTTTTTCCAAGACCAAATATGACATACGTGAATAGGAACAGGCTTTCATTACGATCATGACTATTATTTTATCAAAGCCCTTGACTTCATCCAAAACGCAAACCGATAAAAATGAAAACCACTAAACACAGACGTTAAAAAGCGAAAACAATTCTTGTAATCCCTACACGCCACACACATGAATAACACTGATATCTTCATCATTTTGAAAGAGTTCAAGACTTCTCCGCTTACGAATTACATAACGATCGCGCTAAAATAGCTAGAATAAACAAAGGTTCCCCAATAAAATGTATGAAATAGGCGATCCACTAGCGCAGAGTTTCATGCAATGCCCTAGCTTCCCGAAATTCTCCATCAAGATGCGGGCAGCCGAGTCTGCGGCAAGGGCCATCTCCCCACTACGTTTTCTCAAAGATGGCTCATGCAAACAGCACCTCATAACTACATTAAAAATGGTTGCTCAGATTAAATTATGCAAACGTAGTTTCAAAATAACCAGCTCAAGTTTCAACGCATTAAAGATGGCATTTGCCCTGTTATGCCTGGTTCCAGCGCAATTTCAGTGGGTTCTGAGGCGAGCAAACCCCAAATCATGCTTATGAAGAACGTTTTTGAAACATAAGTGCACAAACATCCAATCCCATGGGCACATTCACCAGCCTTCAGCCTGGGCCCTGAACACTGATCTGTCACCAGTGCAAAACGAGGCAGAGCCATCAGGCTTCTTGAAGTCTCCATCCTGGGCTATTAGCAGAAGGGGTCATCTTTGAAAAGCTCTTATCTACTAAAGTAAGATATTCCAGAGACAGAATTTTCCAACTAGAGTTAACGGAGTAAAGGAGACCCCTATCTACAAATATATTTCCGTGGACATAAAATTCCTAGCATTTTCCCCAATTAAAAGTAAATGACAGGAAAATACACGGTGATTACAATGCCAAAGCAAACTCAATAAATTTAATGCGTAGCCTAATCTCAAGCCACAAAACACTGGCCCGGTAGGAACCGCATTAGATGTCCTCCAACTAATAACTGGTCAATTAAGGTTTTTTTTGTTTTTTGTTTTTTTAAGTAAAGAAACTTTAAGCTTTAAACATACTTCTCTGTTAGTTTATATTTATATTAAGAACTAAAGATACACTTTAAGTAATGATGTACTTAAACTGTCATATTTAGTTAAATCTCAGCTTAAATAATTTGCAAAAGACAGGACAAATTATTTTCATGCTCAAGTAGTTAGCAACTTGTTAGTAATTGACAGATAAAATGGAATGAAGGAAAAAAGTTGTCACAAATGGAAACTTCAGGATTCCACCAGTCAAAAAGGGGGAACCATTTTGTTCAGAAATATGATCCTGGCATTTTTTGATGTCAAACTTGAATCTTCACCATGCTTTCTATTCTTTCTAAAGTCAGTCTTTAAAACAGTTAATTAAGCGCCATTTACTTCCATTTACAACCCGACGCTGGTTATGTCACTTACTGCATTTTCAAACGTTTATGCAACTCAAAGTATCAATACAGCGGCGCTAGAAACCAACCCCCCCCCCTTTGTTCCATAGGATCGATCTTTTTGTACTTGGGTGCATTTCCCCAGCATCGTCAGTTTCACCCAGACGCTCACCATTCAGACTTTCCTGCGCTTCCTACACTAGTTTTGACCGCTGCACAAGGGGAGGGAAGCCTTCAGAATACAGATCCTTCAAACGAACCCACATTCTAGGCCTCAAACTATCACACAAAGTCTCCAAAGGACGAACAAAACATCCCGTTTCCCTGTGACGCCCCCCAAAGTGGGCTGAGAGACCTTCTGGGAGCCTGCTGACCGCCCCAACCTCCTCACGCACCTGCTAGGCCCGCTCACAAGATCGCACGGCGCCCGGGTCGCAGGAGGGCGAGCTCCGTGCACGCAACACGGTGCCGCGGCGGCGAACCCTTCTTCGCAAGGGCCTTCTTGAAAAGCATAGACGCTGCTTGCAGGGCGAAGCGAGCTGCGTCGTTTACGAGCCCTCCCCATCCTTCCCGCCCAGGGCCGCGGGCGGACACTCCTCCGGGGCACCGCGAAGGGCGGCGGCGGCGGCGGCGGCGTTGTCCCCACACGCTCGCGCGCGGCTCCCCAGCTCCCCAGACATCCCAGCGGCCTCGGGATCCGAAAGATGAAACAGACTCTCGGGACCCTGTGCCCCCCCCCCCCGCCCCTCCAGTTGGAGCTGTTTGCGCTCAAAATACGCGGTAACGTCCCTGGAGAAAAGGGGGTTTAGGAATAACCAAAGCATTTCCCCCACACCACCCGGCTGCGCGGTCCGCAGCCTCACCGACAGCCAGGACGACGGCGACTCTGCCGAGGGCGGACGAGGAGACTCCGGGCGCAAGGCGGCCGCGGAGTCAGCAGCGACGGGGAGACGCAGCCACAGACGGGGCGCCCGGGGCGTGCCCCCCCCAGCACACCCCGGTCCCCTCTCCCCTTCCCCTCCTCTTACTTTTGGATGATCTGCGGCAGGCCGGCTGGGGGCGGCGGCGGCGGCGGCGGCATCCCTCTCGGGCCCGGGGGCGCGGGGGCCGCGGGGGGCCCGGGGGGCCCGGGGGGCGCCGGAGCACCCGGCACGCTGCGGGCATCTCTGTCCGGTTGCTCGGGGCCGCTGGGATCCGCGTCCTGGCTCATGGCTGCGGCCAACACCATGTGCGGCGACGCCGGCCCCGGGCTCCCGCGACAGAGCGCGCGCAGAGGGCGGCCCCGGGGCACGGGCGCTCACTGGCCGGGGTCCCCGTGCCCAGTCCCCTTGCCCTTCCCGGTGGCTCGGGGAGGAGACGCGAGGGGCGGGGAGGAGGCCGTCCCCGCGGCGCCGCCTCCTCCTCTTCCTCCAGCCGCTCGCGCTCGCCTCGCCGGGCTGGGCCACGCGGGGGCGTGGGCCAGGGGGCGTCTCCCGGCCGGCGGCGGCCGCTCGGGCCGCGGAGCTGCTGGGCGCCGGGGTGGTCGGGGGAGCCCTGCCCGCACACCCGAGCGCGGCGACGCCCCCCGCCGCCCTGCGCCCTCGGGGTCCCCGGCCCGGCTCCGCGCGGCGCAGCGCAACCGCGAGAGGCGGCCACACGCACCCCAGCCGGCCGCGCGGCTGTCGCCTCTCCCCGGAGCCCGGCGGCCTCGGGGGCGGGGGGGCCGGAGACCGCGCGCGCCGCCTCGCGCGCTCCGGCCAAGAGGGGCGGACGGAGCGCGCCCGGGGGAGCGAGCCGGGCTCGGCGCCTCCTCGCGTCTGGAGCCGGGCCAGCGCCCCTCGTGGCTGAAGGGCCCCCCCTGCAGTCCGGTGGGCCTGGCCGCGCCGGGTCGTAGCTGGCCAGGCCCCAGGGCTCTCCAAGTCGGCTGCCCCAGCTGCTGGCTTCAGGGGTCTCCGCTAGCAGCCGGGGGGCCGCCGTGGTTTCTCTTCATTTCTCCCTCTTTTCTAAAAGACCCGCCACGATCCCGGCAGCGCAAAGACAAAGCCAAGCAGACGTTCTACTCTTGTTATTTATTGGCGAGATCTCGGTGGAAATGTAAAGGAGGAAAAAAAGAGTTCGCCCGCAATGCGCCGCCACCGTCACCGCTTCTGTAGCTGGGTTCCCGTCCCCGCGCGCGCCAGTTCACCTGCGCGCACCAGCCGGCAGCTGCGGACGCCGCATCCTGCGCTGAGAAGCCACCCCTCGAGGTGCAGCTTGATGTTCTGGCAGTGGGTGGGGGTCTGGGGAGGCACCCGGTGGCGCAGAAACATCTAGGGGCTGGGCAGAGCTCACGGAGAGTGGTTTTCCAGAAGATCCTTACCGTGCGTTGGGCGCACTAGACACTGGCCGCCCCCGGGAAGCAAGGAAAAGGCATCCCTTGGGCACCTCGGAAGCCAGAGCACAGGCCTGGGCGCCCCATGGCCTGGGAAGAAGTTTGCCGGGAGTCTCAAAAGCCTCCGCCTCCGCCTCCTCTTCCTGCAGCCTCGTGAAGGAACATTCTAGGGACGGTTCTCTGGAACATGGCAACTAACGGAATTCCCTGAAAGATGCTTCCTTCTCTCCCCAGACTGTGAGTTTCTGTCAGCCTCCCCTCCGAGCTCAGGAAACTAAGCCTCCCTTAATTTCTTCCATCCTACCTGGATCTTTACCCCTTCCTCCCTCCCTGTCCTACAGAATAAAATGTCCTATCCACTTTCTCTTCCTTCCTTCCTTTTTCTCTCTCTCCCTCCTTCCCCTACAAATAAAATACTTCAATTCCTTATGTTAATAAAGATCGTCACAATTCATAAAATTGAGTCTCACCAAAAACCCAGGTAACGAGGTATTGATGCTTGTCTCCATTTCACAAGTGAGGAGGCGTCAGGGTGATTTGTCCCACCGCACATATGGCCATCCCCCAAAAAAGTCTTCTGAGGCTGAGGGGTTAGTTCATCATCTCTGGTTTCTATCACTAAAGTCCTGACTAGGGATCCCTGGGTGGCCCAGCGGTTTAGTGCCCGCCTTCAGCCCAGGGTGCGATCCTGGAGACCGGGGATCGAGTCCCACATCAGGCTCTCTGCATGGAGCCTGCTTCTTCCTCTGCCTGTGTCTCTGCCTCTTTCTCTCTCTCAATCTGTGTCTCTCATGAATAAATAAATAAAATCTTTAAAAAATAATAATAAAGTCCTGACTATAGTTTTTTTGTATGATAGTCACACACACAGAGAGAGAGGCAGAGACACAGGCAGAGGGAGAAGCAGGCTCCATGCACCGGGAGCCCGACGTGGGATTCGATCCAGGGTCTCCAGGATCGCACCCTGGGCCAAAGGCAGGCGCCAAACCGCTGCGCCACCCAGGGATCCCCTGACTATAGTTTTGTAAAACTCCATCTTCCGCCGCCCACTCCTACACCAACAAACCCCACCCCCCAGACCTCAGTGGAAGGAATTACCTGAAATTAACATTGTAACTATATCAGAAACTAAAGTTAAAACTTTCTATATGTTTGCATTAAAATGTCCCTCTGAGGGGATCCCTGGGTGGCTCAGCGGCTTAGCTCCTGCCTTTGACCCAGGGCTGATCCTGGAGTCCTGGGATTGAGTCCCACATCAGGCTTCCTGCATGGAGCCTGCTTCTCCCTCTGCCTGTGTCTCTGCCTCTCTCTCTCTCTCTCTCTCTCTCTCTCTCTCTCTCTCTCTCATAAATAAATAAAATGTCCCTCTGAGAATCCCCCTCTGTGTAATCAAAAAGACAAACCTGTGTTTACAGGTGGAGTGACTCAACATCTGAGTGTCAGTTACCAAATAGGTAAATTTGAAGTGATGAGACCTGGCTTGCACAGTCACTGACAGGCTTAGCCCTCATGTATCTTGCATATTTGGTGCAGGAAGTATCAATCCAACAGTCATTACAAACATGGTCCTTTATGTTCCAACCTTATAGTGAAATAGAAAAATAAATCTCAAACTTCAGGAAGCTGATCGTCTAGGAGTCACACTATTGATATAGGGATATCCAACCCTATAACTCTCTTACTGGCAAAAGAGAGAGAGAGCAAGAGACCATATTATATGAATGCAGCTCTACATCTCAAAAATAATGTATTAGCACACATGACAATAACAGTGGATATATCTAAGTATCCATTGGGTTTTTATTTGCATCCTTCCTGTAAATTTGAAATTTTCAAAATAAAATTGTAATTAATAGTTCACAAGATGTTTTTCAGAAATCCCATTTGGAGCTTAATATTTGCAATATATGTGTTATGTAATACTGAAATTTGAATTGAAGCAGATGCAAACTGAGAAGGAAACACTGTTAGCGAAAACCCAAACCTTGTTCACGTTCTACCTCGAATCCTCACAAAATATTGCCGAGAATAACAACGGATGAGCATTTGCACTTTGCAAATGAAACATTTAAGTGTATTTAGTAGTTCCAATGAAAAACATTTTTTAACTTATGTCTGCTTGCTTCTTGCCAGGAAGAATGAGAGACATCCCCAAGCTTGGGTTACAGCCATTTAAGAAACTTTAGCAGTCTTTGGTCTGCCCTGCCCCTCAACACCCCCTCCACGCCAGGGTGTGCTTCACAGTTACCAAAGTGAGAAAAAGGCTGTGTGAGTCACCTTGACGAATGGGGAGTATGACTGGGAGGTGAGGGCTGCTAACATTTCTCTTTGTTCCACTCTGCGGAAGCATCCCCTCCGTCCCTCCTAACCTACCAGTAAGCTAGGATCAGACACTGAGACTTTTTCCTGTCTGTGAATATATTGAACATTTAACAGGGGTCAGCTGCTAAGTGCTTTCATAGATTCTTACTTCATACTCACAGTAATCCACGGGATAGTTACTGTTATCCACATTTTAGAATTGAGAAAACTGAGGCTCAGGAGCCTGCAAGAACCTGCCCCAGGTCACCTGGCTTTTAAGGAGCAGAGGCAGGACTGCAGTTAGGTGGATCTGGTCCCAAACCTCTCTCCACTGCCTCAGCGACAGACAGGGAGCTGAGACTCCACTTGTGCTCTTTTGCTGGGATGCTGCCTGCGTCTTCCAGTCAGTGTAAAAGGCCACCTGCACTATGACTTCACTCTGCCACTCGCATTTCTTCAGATCAGCAAATTAATAGGAGAGATCCAAACTGACATCTTACTAGCAAGAAAATTCGGAGAAATTAGGCAGCTTGGCAAGGTAGTAGGAAGGAGAGGGAGAAATGGAACCCAGGTCTCTGTTACAAATCTGGTCATTCTCAAACTTGCCAAGGGGCTTCAGCACTCTGGTTTGCTTCCCAACTTTAATCGGTATCTACTGGGCTCCAGACACTAGTTGTAGGAGGTTTTCATGCTTTATTTCATTGAATATCACAATTTTGTAGACAGAGAAGCTTGATGAACTTGCGTCCAAGGTCACTGGGCTAATAAAAAAACTGGACATAAGCTTCGGACCCTGGTCCAACTTCCTGCAACCTCCCTGTCCTCTCTTTAAAGGGGAACTAGCTCACTTTTCAGTAGTGATTGTGAACATTCATCTCTGCAGATAAGATCACTTAATATGTACTGCTATTCCACATATGTATATTATTACTCTCATTTTTTTTTATTTATGATAGTCACACACAGAGAGAGAGAGGCAGAGACACAGGCAGAGGGAGAAGCAGGCTCCATGCACCGGGAGCCCGACATGGGATTCGATCCCGGGTCTCCAGGATCGCGCCCTGGGCCAAAGGCAGGCGCCAAACCGCTGCGCCACCCAGGGATCCCTTACTCTTATTTTTTAATAACAGTTTACTTACTGTTGATAGTAAGATTCACCAGAGCTGGTGAATCTGCAGAACACAGACATTCTTATATACTCTGGGTGAAAATGTTGGTTGCTACAACCTCTTTGGAAATAAATTGGTATGTCCACTAAGTTGCACAGGATGTCTCAGTCAGTTAAATATCCAACCCTTAATTTCAGCTCAGGTCATGATCTCAGGGTTATTAAGATCAAGCCCTGTGTCAGGCTCTGCACTGGGCTTGGAGCCTGCTTAAGATTCTCTCTCTCTCCCTCTACCCCTTGCCCACCTTTCTCTCTCTAAAAAAATAATAATAAAATAGAAATAAAAACTGCATAAAGCAAACTGACGTGTAGGAACAACCAAAGCCCCACGTACAAGGGAGTCTCTTGCAGCATTGTTCATAATAGCAAAAACTAGAAACAACCATCGTGCCCGGCAGTGGGGGACTGACTACATCAAGAGTGGCCCCTACGCACAAGGGAATACAAGGTAGATCTTAAAAAACAAGGGGCAAATCTATATGGACTGCAAGGGAGAAATTTCCAAGATGTGTTACTAAGGAGAAAATATAAGTTCCACAACATTAGAATTCAATGTATATAAAATCAAAGATCATAAAATATTTCTAGAAAATTATACAAGAAATTCATTACTAGTAGTAATAACCTCTGGAAATTGGGATGGAGAAGGAACTTTATCCTTATGTGATTTTTTTATATTGCTTGAATATTTGAAATAAAATTTTATTGAAGCATATGTATTGTTTTTTTATTTTTTATTTTTTTAATATATGTACTGTTTGACTTTTTTTTTTACCATGAACATGGGCTATTTTTATTAACTAACAACAAAACCTAATTATTTATTTCAACTAATAATTCCTTTTTTTTAAAGATTTTATTTATTTATTCATGAGAGACACAGAGAGACGCAGAGACATGGGCAGAGGGAGAAGGAAAGGGAGAAGCAGTCTTCCGGAGGGGAGTCCAATGTGGGACTCCATCCCGGGATTCCAGGATCACACCCTAAGCTGAAAGCAAACGCTCAGCTGCTGAGCCATCCAGGTGTCCCTTCAACTGGTAATTCTTAACAACACATAGCATATTAATAGGATATTTATTTTTAAAGCAAAGATTCATCTGGAAGAATGAAGAAGAGACACTCTGGACAATGTATGGTCCAGAGTTGCCTTTTGATATCCTCAGGACCCGGCAGAGAGAGTTGAATAATTATTAAGTTACCAGAAGTCCTGTTGCTACAGTTACAATTTACTAGTTTGACAATTATGGATAAATATGAATCAACCTATCAACATTAGTCATAGCATTAACTATTATCTGGGGGTTAATGATCACAGTTGCTGTTTAAGTATTACTCAGTGCCAGGGCTGTCATAATAAGCCCATGCTATTTCTCATTTAATCCTTACAGTCACCTTCCTTACCAGGTGGTTAGTTTTATGCCCATTTTACAGATAAGAAAACTAAGGCTCAAAGAGGTTCAGCCTCCTGGCCAGCTATTAAGTAGAGATGCTGCAGATCTAACACTGGAATCAAGCTTTTAACGACTCCACATGGAGGCATGGGTGCTTCTTGGTGTAATGGGCTCTTGAGATCAGATGCTCCTCTGCTAAGTCCTGGCTGAATATCTCCAATACCCGTCTCCAATCTCTCTCTCTCTCTCTTCGGTTTCCCGTCTCTCCACAGGACCTGACTTCTCCCTTCCATCCCCCGGAGGTGAACTTTATCTATATGCTGGCACTTCTCTCAGAGCTTTAGCATAATCTTTTACTTGAATTCCTTGGAATCCCCGTGCATGTTTTCAAACAATCATAAAATAAAACCCTGTGCTGGCTTCACGAAGGATTACCTCTCTGAAAGCCCAGGAGAGGCAGTGGCTGAAGGATGCTGTTTAAAAATAATATGGTTACTCATGGAACTGGATTCACATTTGAATTTGAAGGAGACAGTCAGGGAACTTTAGCTGAGGAAAAGTGAGGACATGACCCAGGAGGTTCTTTTCTGCCTAACAACTCACGGAGAAGGTCCCTCATTGGCTGTGAGGAAAGGCTTAGCCTCCAACTCGCTGGTGGTGGATTTATCATCTAGGCCCCCCTTCCTCTAACGCGCTGCACAGGTGTTACGTTATAATCTGTGACTGGGAGTCAGAAAATCCAGGTTCTGGACCACAAGGTGTACCTATCTATCATCCCTAAACAGAAAATCAGTTATCCCAAACCAGGAGTGACATCAGCATCTTTGCCTCCCCTAAAAGCATCACTGCCCCAAGTCCAGGTGGCTGCAGCTCTGTCCTTCCACCACTTGTTCAGCACCCGGCAAGAAACCAACAATCGTTCAGGATCGAGGGGGCTCAGAGCAGGGTAGGGTTACCTGAGCATAGCTTCCTGGAAAAGGATTTTGAACTATGCTTTGAAGGATCCAGAGAATGGCTTTATCTCCTTTGCTATTTCCAAGAGAAAGCAAGTAGCAGAAACAATAAGAGGGGTTATAAAACAAGCTGCAGCTGAATTTTTTTGGAGGAAGGATGGGAAATGATGGCGGTATGAAATCAATGTGGGAGAAATGTTAGCTGGTGGCTAATTGCATGATTTAAGTTCCTTGGGCTCGGCACCCCCTGTGGAGACCCAGGTTCTACACAGCATGCTTAATCCCTGGGGAATGTCACTGTCATTCAGAGGCCGGTAGTGTGACTCCGGGCCCCAGCCAAGAGAAACAGCACTTCTCAGAGTCAGGGGATTCCTTTATCGAGCCCTTCCCCCAATCATCTCCTCTGTCTTCTCTTATCACCAGGGCTGTCTGTCTGTCAGACCAGTTGGTCATCAGGGAATAAACATCTCAGGCTGTTTGCCCACCAGCTCAGGGATCAGGTGACCATTATGGAAGGCAATACTGGAGGCCTTTGCATGCCAGTGTGACGCCAGGAACAGTGAGAGCCTGTGATGTGCTGACCTCACTGAGTGGGCACCCATGCAGCTGGCCTGGAGCTCATGGACTGGTGCCACTCCCTGATGTGGCACCTTTGGCCATCCCAGGGCTACCCCATGCGGGAGACCTTGCCTAGCCCCTCTCAGCAGAGACTCTGGAGTCAGAAGAGCTGGATTAGAAACCCGGACCCATGATCTGTTAGCTGCATGACTTTAGGCAAGTTACTTTACCTCTTGGGCCTCAGTGTTTCCATCTGAAAAATGGGAGTAATAGTGCCTACATGCTAAGATGACTGTAGATTAAATATAAAGCACTGGGACGCCTGGGTGGCTCAGCGGTTAAGCATCTGTCTTTGGCTCAGGGTGTGATCCTGTAGTCCCAGGATCAAGTCCCACATCGGGCTCCCTGCATGGAGCCTGCTTCTCCCTCTGTCTATGTCTCTGCTTCTCTCTGTGTCTCTCAGGAATAAATAAATAAATAAGTACATACATACATACATACACACATACATACAAAGGACTGAGGAGGTTGGTAAAAGGGTTTACACTTTCAGCTATAAGATGAATCGGTCTTGGAACTCCAGGCTGGCTCATTGGGTAGAGCATGCAAGGCTTGATCTTGTGATCACGAGTTCCAGCCCCACGAAGGGCATAGAGTTTACATTAAAAAAAATGATGAAAAAAAAAAAACAAAAAATAAAAAAAATGATGAACAGGTCTAGTGATCTAATGCAAAACATGGTGACAATAGTTGATAACTCAAAAATCAATACGTGAACCGATGGATGTGGTAATTATAACCAGATAGCAGAACCCTTTCACAATGTCTAAGTACATCAAATCACCATGATGTACACTTTAAATGTCTTACAAATTTATATGTCATTGTACATCAATAAAACTGAATTTTTTTGAATGTAAAACATGTAAGCCAGTGTCGTGTGGCACATGAATGAGGTTCAGCAAGCTGTTGTTGGCTGTTTTTTTAATAGGATTTTTTAAAAGATTTTTTTTTAAGATTTTATTTATTCATGAGAGACATGGGGGGGGGGGGCAGAGATATAGGCAGAGGGAAAAGCAGGCTCCAGGAAGGGAAGCCTGACATGGGACTCTATCCTGGGTCTCCAGGATCACACCCTGGGCCGAAGGCGGCGCTAAACCACTGAGCCTCCTGGGCTGCCCTAAGATTTTTTTTTTTTTTTAAATTCATGAGAGACAGGCTGAGACATAGGCAGAAGGAGAAGCAGGTTCTCTGTGGGGCGCCCAATGCAAGGTTAGATCCCAGAACCCTGGGATCATAACCTGAGCCAAAGGCAGACGCTCAGCCACTGAGCCACCCAGGTGCCCCATTAATAGGATTTTTTAAAAAGATATATTTATTTATTTTAGAGAGACAGAGAGCTCATGCACGGGTGGGAGGAAGGGCAGAGGGAGAGAATTTTTTAAGCAGACTGCACACTCAGTAGGATGGACCTGGTGGGGTGGGGACTAGATCTCATGACCTGAGTCAAAACTGAGAGTCAGGGCAGCCTGGGTGGCTCAGCGGTTTAGTGCCGCCTTCAGCCCAGGCCGTGATCCTGGAGTCCCGGGATCGAGTCCCACGTCGGGCTCCCTGCATGGAGCCTGTTTCTCCCTCTGTCTGTGTCTCTGCCTCTCTCTCTCTCTCCCATTCTGTGTGTCTCTCGTGAATAAATAAATAAAATCTTAAAAAAAAAAAAAAAGAGTCAGACCCTTAAACCACTGAGCCCCCCCCAGGTGTAATATGATGGTGTGTTGGCTGTTTGTAATATAATGATTACATTGGGGATCAGAGACCTTAATACGGTCTTCTCTTGAAAGGGGAAGATGCTCCGAGTCAGGACGTCAATCACATTCTGGGGATCCCTGGGTGGCGCAGCGGTTTGGCGCCTGTCTTTGGCCCAGGGCGCGATCCTGGAGACCCGGGATCGAATCCCACGTCGGGCTCCCGGTGCATGGAGCCTGCTTCTCCCTCTGCCTGTGTCTCTGCCTCCTCTCTCTCTCTCTCTCTCTCTCTCTCTCTCTCTCTCTCTGTGACTATCATAAATAAATAAATAAATAAATAAATAAATAAATAAATAAATAAATAAATATTAAAAAAAAATCACATTCTGTATAAAAGCCCATGGTGAAAGGATAGACTTGTAGGAATCATCTGAAAGGTAAGGGAGAGGAAGTATGGTCAGAAGAACACACTTGGTAAGAGACTCCCTTTGCCAGCCTTGGGACAGAACATTGGGCTTTCTCCATTAAGTTCTCCACTCTAACTTTTCCTCAGCCATGAAATGAGGATAACAAATGTTATATTCCTATCACTGTGCGGTTGAGTACCAGGCTTACCCAGAGTCACCCCTTAGTACAAGTGGCTGTATGATGACCTGCTTGGTCACACTAGAGCAGGCAGGTCAGAAAATTCAAATCCAGCGAGAAGAGAGCACCCAAGAAAGTGCAAAAGGTGAGAGTTATGGTTGGGTTTGGTCTTTGGAGGTGGGGGATTCATTGGGGATGGGGGATTGCTGGGGGCTTACCTGCTCTTTGGAACATCTCCCTGAGGAACTTGACTTCTGATTATTTAAAGAATCCCAAAGGGGCACCTGGGGGGGCTCAGTCGGTTAAGCATCTGCCTTTGGCTCTAGTCATGATCTCAGGGTCCTGGGATCGAGCCCTGCTCAGCGGCGGGCCTGCTTCTCCCTCTTCTACTGCTGCTCCCCCTGCTTATGCTCTCTCTCTGTCAAATAAAGAAATAAAATCTTTAAGAAAGAAAGAATCCCAAAGAAGACCTGTTAGGATTGGGGAAAGATAGAGTTTTCAACACATGTCTGCTTCACTCTGCTCCCCTCTTCCCAGGGAAGAGTAAATACATGTGCCTAAAATATCTAAGGAAGTGTTATGGGTTGAATTGTGTTCCCCAAAATGATCTGTCAAAGCCCTAAACCCTAGCATCTATAAATGTGACTTTGGAAATACAGCTTATGCAGATATAATCAAGTTAAGATACAGTCATTAGGTGGGCCCTAATCCTACATGCCTGGTGTCTCTCAAGAAGATGGCAATTTAGACATAGATTACACAGGGAGGAGAGGCCGTGTGATAACATGACAGCAGCTGCAAGTCCAGGAGCCCTGAGCACTGGCAGCCAGTCCCAGAAGCTAACAAGGGTTCCACCCTGCATCTCAGATGGCCCTGCCCACACGTGGATTTCTGACTTCTGGCCTCCAGAAGTGTGGGAACAAATTTCTGTTGTTTTAAGCCACCTAGTTGGTGGTGCTTTGTTACAGCAACCAGAGTAAAGTAATACAGGGAGCACCGGGACTGGGGGGAAGGAGGGAGCTGAGGACTTTTGTTCCCTGGATCTGAGAGCCCAGAAAACCAGATGAAGGCATGCACAGCCAGAGGAGCCTCTGAGGGCTGAGCTCAATTCCAATTCCAGGGCTACCAAGGAAGGCAAGATGTTTGGACCAAGTGATAATAGGAGGCAGAGGGACACCTGGGTGGCTCAGCAATTTAGCGCCTGCCTTCAGCCCAGGGTGTGATCCTGAAGTCCTGGGATCAGGTCCTGCATCGGGCTCCCTGCACGGAGCCTGCTTCTCCCTCTGCTTGTGTCTCTGCCTCTCTCTCTGTGCCTCTCATGAATAAATAAATAAAATCTTAAAAAAAAAAAAAAAGAATCACACAGACCTGAGTTCAAATCCTAACTTTCTATGTTACTAGTGGTGTGAGCCTGGATGAGTTACCCAAGCACCACGTGTTTCAATTTCCTCACACTGAGGCTTATAGGTTCATATATTGTTGTGAGAGTCACAATGAGGTGTGTATGACACAATGCAGTGTGTATGACACAGGTCTTCAGAATTCCTGTGGAATGAATAACTTATGTAAATGTTTAGCACCAAGTCTGCCAAAGTTAGGTTCCCCAGGAAACAGACTCTGAGGCAGAGATGGGATATAGCAAGTGGTGATGTTCTGGGCATCAACACTTGTAGAAGTGAAGAGAAAGAAGCATGGTTGGGCAGAAAGAGAAGTGGGCTGTGATCAAGTCTCAATAGAGATCTCAGCCACACCCATTGGGGATCCCTGGGTGGCGCAGCGGTTTAGCGCCTGCCTTTGGCCCAGGGCGCGATCCTGGAGACCTGGGATCGAGTCCCACGTCGGGCTCCCGGTGCATGGAGCCTGCTTCTCCCTCTGCCTGTGTCTCTGTCTCTCTGTGTGTGTGTGTGTGTGTGTGTGTGTCTCTCTCTCTCTCTCTCTCTCTCTTCTGTGTGTGACTATCATAAATAAATTTAAAAAAATTAAAAAAAAAAGAAATTCTGAAGCTGGGGTGACCCTTCAGGAGTGGCAAAATGGCTCTTGGCATTTCCACACCTGCCTCCCCATGCCACCCCCATCCACCCCATTCAAGTCTAATAGAAATGTGAATCTGCCTCACCCAACAATCCTAATAAAATCCTTATTACATCTCTTTGGGTCTGACTGGGTCATGTTCCTATTCATGAATCCCTCTATGACCAGAAAATATGATGCTCTCATTGGCTGAGCCAGCGGCACAAGCTTACCCCTGGTGCCAGATATGGCATCAACATCGCCTAAAGCATGCATGTTGAAAATTAGAGAGTCTGGGGGTGCCTGGTTGGCTCTGTCAGAAGAGCATGCCACTCTGGATCTTAGGGTGGTCAGTTCAAGCCACATGTTGGGTGTACACGAGAAAAAGGGACAGAATAAAAGAGGGGAAAGAAGAAGGAAGGAAGGAAGGAAGGGAGGAAGGAAGAGAGGAAGGAAGGAAGGAAGGAGAAAAGAAGAAGAGGAAGAAAGAAGAAGAAGAAGAAGAAGAAGAAGAAGAAGAAGAAGAAGAAAGAAGAAGAGAGAAAGAAAGAAAGAAAGAAAGAAAGAAAGAAAGAAAGAAAGAAAGAAAGAGAAAGAGGGATCCCTGGGTGGTGCAGCGGTTTGGCGCCTGCCTTTGGCCCAGGGCGCGATCCTGGAGACCCCGGATCGAATCCCACGTCGGGCTCCCGGTGCATGGAGCCTGCTTCTCCCTCTGCCTGTGTCTCTGCCCCTCTCTCTCTCTCTCTCTGTATGACTATCGTAAATAAATTTAAAAAATTTAAAAAAAATTGTTTAAAAAAAATAAAAAAAGAAAGAAAGAGAAAGAAAGAAAGAAAGAAAGAAAGAAAGAAAGAAAGAAAGAAAGAGAAAGAAAGAAAGAAAGAAAGAAAGAAAGAAAGAAAGAAAGAAAGAAAGAAAATCAGAGAGTCTGTGATTCCCTTAGTGGAAAATCTAAGGGTGCCAAGAATGAGTCAATGCTGAACTGTGAAAACCTGAAAAATACTTATTCTTAAAGAGAAAAGGATGTTAATATACAGGTGCATCCTGAGAATGAATATGGAATGCAACATGCATTTCAGGGTGTTTGATACAGAGGAAGGTATTCAAAACACATTTGCTGAAGAAAATTAAATATGCCAACTAAATGGGGAGTGGGGGGGAAGCATCGTGGGTGATCCTGAAGCTGTTTTAAATCTTAGCCCTAGGGCAGCCCAGGTGGCTTAGCAGTTTAGCACCGCCTTCAGCCCAGGGCATGATCCTGGAGACCTGGGATCGAGTCCCACGTCAGGCTCCTTGCGTGGAGCCTGCTTCTCCCTCTGCCGGTATCTCTGCCTCTCTCTTTCTCTCTCTCTCTCTCTCTCTCTCTCTGTCTCTCTGTCTCTCATGAATAAATAAATAAAATCTTAAAAAAAAAAATCTTAGCCCTGGAGAGGCTTCTGAGCTGTTGGATTGTTCTGTTTCTTATCTGGATGGTAGTTTCATGGTGTATTATGGAAATTCCACAAGCTATACATTTATGATTTGTGTCTCTTTCTGCATCTGTTATACCTCTAAAAGTTTCTTTTAAAAAGTTAAAAAGAAAAAGGGGGGGGGGTGTCACCTGGATAGCTCAGTCTGTAAAGCAGCCAGCTCTTGGTTTCCACTCAGGTCATGATCTCAAGGTCCGGGGATCGAGCCCCACACCGGGCTCCATGCTCAGTGAGGAATCTGCTTGAGGATTCTCTCTCTCTCTGCGTCTCGCCTGGCTTACGTGCATGTGTGTGCACTCTTTCTCTAAAATAAATAAATACACTTTAAAAAAAAAAGAAATCTCCCATAGTCTACAGCATAGATAATAAGACCACATTGTTTGTTTGTTTTTTTAAGATTTTATTTATTTATTCATGAGAGACACAGAGAGAGAGAGAGAGAGAGGCAGAGACACAGGCAGAGGGAGAAGCAGGCTCCATGCAGGGAGCCCAACGTGGGACTCGATCCCAGGTCTCCAGGATCACACCCTGGGCCAGGCAGGCGCTAAACCACTGAGCCACCCAGGGATCCCTAAGACCACATTCTTTAAAAAATAAAATAAATTGAGGCTCCAGGTGGCTCAATTGGTTGAGTGGACAATTTTTGATTTTCGCTCAAGTCATGATCTCAGGATCATGAGATGGAGCCTGCCTGCATTGGGCTTCCCATTCAGTGGAGAGTCTGCTCCTCTCTTCCCCTCTGGCTCTCCCCCATCATGTGCTCTCTCTCTCTCTCTCTCAAATAAATAAATAAATAAATAAATAAATAAATAAATAAACAAATCTTTTTTTTTTTAACAAATCTTTTAAAAAATAAATAAAATAAAATACATAAGATGGCATTCTTTCCTCATATTCTAGTCTTTACAGCCTCTCCATTGCTGGCTGTTCATTAAGAACAATTTCATCAAGGATGATTTTTATGATAATTGAGCATCTCTACAACCTCCCTACTGTCAAAAATTCA
Source organism: Nyctereutes procyonoides (assembly GCF_905146905.1). NCBI lineage: Eukaryota > Metazoa > Chordata > Mammalia > Carnivora > Canidae > Nyctereutes > Nyctereutes procyonoides. The sequence goes on along the minus strand of NW_026575133.1, from coordinate 14,412,458 downwards.
GATTAAGTTTTTTGTTTTGTTTTATTTTTTAGGTTTTATTTATTTATTTGACAGAGAGAGAGAGGGCACAAGCAAGGGGAGCGGCAGACAGAGGGAGAGGGAGAAGCAGGCTCCCTGGCGATCAGGGAGCCTCATTCAGGGCTTGATCCCAGGACTCTGGGATCATGACCTGAGCCAAAGGCAGATGCTTAAATGACTGAGCCACCCAGGTGCCCCTCAGATTTAGGTTTTTAAGGATGTGTCATGAAGATCATCACAGCACCAGTTTTTAAGTTGTAGTCACCATAAGAGCTCATCCGTAAATGCCAAGTATTCCCAAAGAACAAGGATGTTTTTCTCTGTAACCACAATATCATTAAGACACACAACAAATTTAACACTGAAAAAAAAAATTAACACTGATATAATATAGTATTATTTTCATATGTAAATTTTCCCAATTGTCTAATGTCTTCTATATTTGCTTTTTTGCTTAAGATACACATTTTATGCATTGTATTTGTTATTCTTCTTAGTCTGCTTTATCCTATAGTAGTTCGCACGTTTTCTTTCCTTTTGTGTGTGTGTGTCCTTTATAACTGACATTTTTGAAGACTCTAGGCTTTGCAGAATTTATATTCTATATCTATTTTTAAAAATTTTATTTATTTATTCATGAGAGACACACAGAGAGAGAGAGAGAGAGGCAGACACCATGCAGGGAGCCCGACGTGGGACTCAGTCCCAGGTCTCCAGGATCAGGCCCTGGGCTGAAGGCAGCACTAAACCACTGAGCCACCCCGGCTGCCCCGAATTTATATTCTATATTCTGAATTTGTCTTATCATTTTCCCATTACTAGGTTCAGGTTAAAATATTTTATCAAGAATACCGCATGGGTGGTATTGAGTATTTCCACTTCTCACACAAGGTGGCAATCCCGCCGGTTTGTTCCATTACTTGGTGATGGGAAGTCATCTCCCTTGATTAAAGTAGATCTGTCTCATTTCCTTTGTAGCTACAGTCATCTTTGGCTGGCTACTTGGAGACTATGTAAGTGTCCCATTCCCCGTAGTCATTCACCTGGTGGCTCTGGCACCCCCTGATGGTCCTTGCCACAGCCAGCTATAAATGAGGGTTTTCTAATTGAATCAACCTTTCTACACTTACTAGATGATTTCTTTGGTAAAGAAAGAGCATAATCTGCTCCCCTCTGTCTTGTCTTTCTTCTCTCTTTCCCTCACTGATCCTCTCCTTTTCTTTTCTTTTTTTTTTTTAAGATTTTTATTTATTTAATCATGAGAGACACACACACAGAGAGAAGCACAGACAGGCAGAGAGAGAAGCAGGCTCCATGCAGGGAGCCCACTGTGAAACTCAATCCTATGTCCCCAGGATCACACCGTGGGCTGAAGGCGACGCTAAACTGCTGAGCCACCCGGGCTGCCCCTCCTTTTCTTTTCTGTGTGTGTGATTCCCCACCACATATTTTCCCTTTCACAAAAGGTATTTAAAGACTATTGCATGACTTAAAAAAAAAAACAAAACTGTCTCTTATGTCCATTTCTATGTTGCTTTCTTTTATACTTTTATACTTGGAGAGTTTTCTTCCTCCTCAATTTTAAGTCCTCTGCATGTATTAGAGAAATTTGATCTTTATCTCTGATAGAGGTGTTGAATATTTCCACCTCGTTCAGTATTTCTCTTTTGATTTTGCTTATTACATTTTTTTTTTTGCCATGCTAATGTTGCTTTACTTTTATGCAGGGAAATTGGCCAAACTTCTTTTGCTGCATTTGGATTTTGAGTTAGAGTTTAAAAAGCTCCCCCCTACTAAGATTACTTCTTAAATTCTCCTGTTTTTCCAGTACCAGTATGACTTTCTTTTTTACACTGAGGCCTCTGACCCATTTGGAGTTTATTCTGGTGTATGAGGTGTGAAGCCCGGGTCCAATTTTATCTTTCTCCAAATGGCCAACCAGTGGCCCCAACACCACTTTTTAGGAGAACCAGGCTTTTTTTTTCTGTGATTTGAGACATTATCTTTATCATATGCCAAATTTCCATATGGACTTAGGTCTATTCCTGAACTTCCTTAGTCTAATAGGCTGTCTATTCATTTACCAGTTGTTATTATTCATGTACCAGTTTTTTTTCATGTACCAGTTTTAATTATAGATTCTTTTTAATATCACTTATTACTTGACAAACCTAGTTTCTCACAGCTCTTCTTATTTGGGGGTTTTTAGAGGTCTTCTTCCATTTTTTTTTTTAAGATTTTATTTATTTATTTATTTATTTATTTATTTATTTATTTATTTATTTATGAGAGAAGCAGAGACACAGGCAGAGGGAGAAGCAGGCTTCCTGTGAGGAACCTGATGTGGGACTTGATCCCAGGAGCCTTGGATCACGCCCTGAGCCAAAGGCAGACACTCAACCACTGAGCCACTCAGGGCCCCATGTTTATTTTTCTATATGAGTTCAGGAATCAACTCCTCTAGGGAGAAAAATGTGGTATTTTTATTAGGATCATGTTAAAATTATAGTTGAACTTGATGAGAATTACATGTTTATGATGTCGAATTGTCCCATCAAAGAACAAGGGGTGTCTTTTGCTTTGTTCAGATCTCCTTTTATGCCTTTTGGGAGTGTTTTAAAGTTTTCGTCAGAGAGGTCTTGACGATTTTAGCAGTAGCAAATAAAACACTTGACACTCCAGCAGATCAAAGCAAAGTTTTATTACGGAAAAACTGATACTAGAGGAGAGAACAGAGCCAAACAAATCACCACATTGACACCAGCTGCCAGTTTCCCAGCCCAGAGGGACGACGGACCAGGAGCCAGTTGGAGAACCAGCCAGGGCAGAAGGCAGCACCTAGAGTATATCTATCTCTCCTGGGACTAGCTACTGCCCTCCTGGTACCTGGGCTTGTGATGCCCTAGGGATTCCAAACGACTTACGTAGTGGCTACTTTCAGGGTCAAACCTGCCTATTACATACTATGTTCCCTTCTCTACGACTCAATAACTCATTTTCTAGAGCCTAGGGCCACAATGTCAGATAACTCCCTCGCAGATTATATTAGAATGCCTACCTCATTCACATATTTTTTCATTTATTCCTAAATATTTTTCTGCTTTTTCAGTTCTATGAGATTTTTCTATTTCATTATTTCCTCTCACTGGATATTTTTCATATAAGTATAAACACATTTGCATATTTATATTTATATTTTATTCATTTCTATAAGAATGTACATGTATATGTATCTCCTACAGAATTATTTGGTTTGTGTTAGTTTTAGCATTAAAACTTTTGGGTTTTCTTGGGGCACCTGGATAGCTCACAGGCCATGATCTCAGGGTCATGACGTTGAGTCCCACATCTGGCTCCATGCTGGGTGTGGAGCCTGCTTGGTGTTCTTCTCCCTCTCCCTTTGCACCTGCACCCCCCCACCACCGCCCCTGCTCATATGGTCTCTCTCTCAAAAAAAAACAAAACAAAAAAAAAACAAAAACCTTGTGTTTTTCCAACTATACTATCATATCATCTACAAATAGGGATTGTTTATTTAGAGAAGGAGAGAGGTGGGAGGGGCAGAAAGAGAGGGACGGAGGTGGGGAGAGAGAGAGAGAGAAAGAAAGAGAGAGTCTTAAGGAGGCTCGACACCCAGCACAGAGTCCAACACAGGGCTCGATCTCACTACCCTGAGATCATGACCTGAACTGAAATCTAGAGTCAAATGCTTATCTGACTGAGTCACCTAGGCACTGAGAGATAGCTTTATTTTTTTATTTTAAATTTTATGCCTCTAATAGTTTTCTCTTGTCCAGTTGTGTTGGTTAATATCACTGATATTATGTTGTATAGCAGTGGACATGCTACGCACCCTTGCCTTGTACTTGACCTCATGTGTTTATCCTTTAAATAAGGAATGAAGTATATATACATACATATATAAAGATTTTATTTATTTATTCACAAGAGACACAGAGAGAGAGGCAGAGACATAGGCAGATGGAGAAGCAGGCTCCCTGTGGGGAACCCGATGTGGGACTCGATCCCAGGACCCCGGAATCATGCCCTGAGCCAACGGCAGACGCTCAACCACTGAGCCACCCAGGCATCCCTGTAGTATACCTTCTGAATATATACATTTATTATTTTTAAATGAATTCATTAATTCTTGTTTTATTTAATGTTTTAAACATGAATATTTACTCTTGTCAAAAGGTTTGCAATATGCATATATATAATTTTTCATAAATTTATTATTATGGTAAATCATATTAACAAATAATAGGTCTTTGATAGTTTTTTCTTTTCTATAAAATTGATTCTCAAATAAGTGGCCAGAGGACCCCCAGAGGCTCTATAACCCGTGAAGGGTAATTGTAAAGTCCTCCTTTACAACTAAGTATCTGCCTGAGATTAAATTTTCTTTACATTCTTCAAACCAAACAACATATAGTAAAAGTTTGAATGCAGAGGCAGACATGAGAACTCAGCTGTGTTCTGTTAAGGCAAACATTAAAAAGATTTGAAAAAATATAAAACAGTATCATTCTTCTCACTAATTTTTTTTGTGGAAAATACAGTTATTTGTGTTAACATACAATGGGCTTATTTGTTTTTTAAAATAAATAAATAGTATTTTAATGTTCTCACGTTTAATATCTAATGGTAAATATCAATCAGTATAACCCACCAGGGCACCTGGCTAGTTCAGTTGGAAGAGCATGTGACTCTTGATCTTAGGGTCATGAGTTTGAGCCCCTTTTTGGATGTAGAGATTACATTCAGTTAATCAAACACATAAACAAAAGATCTTGGGATGTCCTCAAAATTTCTAAGAGTGTAAAAGTGTCCTGAGACCAAACAAAAATTGAGAACTATTGTTTTTCCCTGTTTTAAAGATTATTAATGTATCATTCGAAACACGACATACTTATAGCCTGTTTTCTAGAATAACTAACATTGTTTCAGTAAGAAGTCCAAGTGTACATTTAGGACTCTTTTAATAGAAACACTTTGGCTTTCATGATTACATCAAATGAAAGAAAGCAATTCAAAGAATAATTGTCATCCATCAATACTGTGCCAATGCCTCTCTGTCATCTCCCTTTATGACTAGCTGACACAGGAAGAAGAGGCCTCACAGGTGGGTCTTTTGGTACATGGAGCCAAAATGAACTACTGCTATATGTGCTCCACTCAGAAGCAGCACTGTAAGAGTGGTGAGAGGAAATCCTCCCAATGGGGAGAGCTTCGGGGGGTATATGTGGTTATCTACTCTGTGTGGAAACAGAAGTAGCCCAAGATAAGAATGTGCATAGATTCCTGGTGATGGTGAGTGAGGTGGCTGATTTGTCAGAGTCCTGGAGAGGGAAAGAATGGAATATCAGGCACAAGGAGGGAGTAGGGTAGAGGTGCATAGAGAAACCTGTGGAAGCGGGCATTAAGAGTGAAGATCATTGCATCATCTGAAAATGCCCCCCAGGAAGCATTCACCATGGAAGTGGCACTGAACAGCGAAGTATCCAGAAGTTAGCCTCTGTCATCAACCACCTCAGCACTGTCTAATGAGTGTGTCAGTGAAGTACCCAGAGTACTAGGGATGGAAGTCATTTATAAAGCCAACAGCACAAACTCCCAGCCGTCAAGACTGACCTAGCTACTGCACTGCTAAATATCCAATGTGCCTTACAACAGAGACCAAAGTTGACCCTCTGATAGAGCACCATCCCTCAAATAGAGCAATCAGGTGTAGGCAAACTCTTTTCATGGGCCCTTATCAGCCTACCATAGATGATGCATGTCAGAGCTTCAAGAACAATTTCAGTAATGGGGTCTGTAGCTTGTCTCATTAACTGTTCTCTTGCAAGTTTTTTCCCAAAATAAACTACCAATCCTGAGGGAGCTGATCACCACCTGAGCGAAAACCAAGAGTCATATGCTCAACTGCCTGAGCCACCCAGGCACCCCCAATAGTACCTATTTTTAAGCCATATTGGAGTGCATATATTATAAGCCACCTTGAGCCCTCTATTAAACAGGGCAAGGTATATATAAATTCAAAATAATAACCCACCATTAGCATCTTTAGGGTAAAACTAGCACAATCTGCCTGTTCTTAACACACTAACTGGTATAAATCTTGTAGTTAGAGAATTGGCTCCTACTAGATTTATTAATAGGCTGGGCTTGAGCAAGTGATCTAACCTCTCTGGTATAGTTACTGACCTAAAAAACCATGAAGATAACAATACCACCTCATCAAGATCAACGAAATAACATTTATGAAGTACCCGACACATGGAGATGCTCAGGTGATAAAGCTGCCAAACCAGCATGAGCACCATCATCCTGGTCACCACAGGGGCAAGAAAGACATGAACACTGAATGGAGCATGAACATTGCTGTTTTAAGCCCCTCTGGCCTAGCGAATGGCAAACAAGCCTTTGACAAAGTTACCATGGGATGAAAATAGTCTGGGGCTCCAAATCCTAAAGTATCTGAATCCCTGGAGCCCCTGAATTTCCAAGTGCCATCAAAGGGCCATGAATAGTTTTTTAGGTGACCATCACTGATTTTGCAGAGGGTAAAGTGGTGGCCATTCAACCTATCCTAGTCTTCTGGTGTGGTGGTCCTTGGCCTTCCTTGGCAGCTGTTCTTCTGACAGTGCCTTGATGAGCAAGACTCCCTGCTCCCGCAGCATCTGGGACCTCCCCCATCCCTACCTGCCTTGTTGCCTTGTCACCTTGTCGTTACTTCTTGCTGATGACATCCCTGAGGAGGCTGTGAGCTGCTCTGTGGAGGCAAAGTCTTACCATTGTATCCTCTGGATCTAGCACACCTGACAACATAGGAGGTGCCAATGAAATATATGTTCAGTAAATGAATGATTAATGCCTGCAACCCCCCGAGCTCTTTTCATCATCATACCTACCCAGAGAAACAGAATTAAGTAATTTAGGAAACATTATGAGCATGTAGCAATTAAAAACAACAATCATCAGGGCAGCCCAGGTGGCTCAGCGTTTTAGGGTCGCCTTTAGCCCAGGGCCTGATCCTGGAGACCTGGGATCGAGTCCTACGTCGGGCTCCCTGCATGGAGCCTGCTTCTCCCTCTGCCTGTTTTCTGCCTCTCTCTCTCTCTCTCTCTCTCTCTCTCTCTCATGAATAAATAAAATCTTAAAAAAAATTATGAACAGTATGTGGGGACTTAGGAAAATAATTATGTGAGAACGTTAAGTGATAGACAAGTTAAATTCCTTTTGGCCTCACCTGGAAAATGGGGCTATTAACATCTCTTATACTGGTTTGTCCTGATGTTTAAGTGAGACAGAATAGGTAAAGTATTTAGCACAGTGCCTTCCATGAGCATGTATCTGATAAATGGTAGTGTTTTTGTTGTTATCATTTACAATTATAGTAAGTGAAAGAAAAAACAGAATGAAAATAATTATTTTAAGCTGATTATAATTAATAAAACAACAGGGGCAGCTGTGTGGCTCAGTTGGTCGTCTCCAACTCTTGATTTCAGCTCAAGTCATGATCTCAGAGTGATGAGATCCAGCCTGTGTCAGGCTCCGTGTGGGGTCCGTGAGGAGCAAGGAGACTGCTTAAGGATTCTTTCTTCCTTGGTCCCTTCCCCCACTAAAATTTTTTTTAAAAAAAATGACTAACACAACAACAGACTTCAATTATTTCTTTTAATGTAACTAAATATTTTTTTCCATAGCTTCAAAAATGTTGTGATTAAAGTAACAGTGACCTGGGTTTATTAGCAGCCACCCGAGCCTCATTAATAAAGTAAAAAGAAGCATTATGCCCTATTTGCTTTACTAGGTTTCAGTGAATTAAGTGCATTTCTAAGTGTGCGAGTGCCTTGAGTGTAGTCACCTACCTTTTCCAGTTCTTTCTCTCTTCCATTCATGTACCCCCCTGGTGTCCTTGCGAGGGGTGTCCTGGCCATGAGGGATGACCTGTCCTGGTCTCCTGTTCAGGAGACCCTGAACAAAAAGGGAAAGTCAGTAATTTAAGTGAAAATCCATGTGGAGCTGGCCATGACTTGGGGCTCAGGGTGGCCAGAATTGGAGGGGGGCTGGTGAGCAACTCTGGGGCAGAGGGACCCATAATAGGAGCCTGGAATGACAACCAGATGGAGGCAAAACCACAGTGCTAGTTCCTGGGTTTGGAAGGACTTCAGAAAATGACATCAAGGGACTCCTGGGCATCTCAGTGGTTGAGCATCTGCCTTTGGCTCAGGTCGAAGTCTCGGAGCCCTGGGATCGAGTCCCACATCGGGCTCCCCACAGGGGGCCTGCTTCTCCCTCTGCCTATGTCTGTGCCTCTCTCTCTGTGTCTCTCATTAATAAATAAAATATTTTTAAAAAATGACATCAAGACTCAGAAAGGTTCAAAAGAAATGCTAGAGGTGAGCAGGCTCTGAGGTTCACTGGGACTCCCCTTTGGCGTCCCCCACCCCCCTCCCCTGCATTGTTTGCTCAAAACTAACTCTAGCTCCCCTACCTCTCATACCTAAGGCTCTGCTGGCCCTCAGGCTATTATTACTACTGGCTGTTTGGATCTGAATGACAGAAGCCTTGACTCTCTCCACCCCCGCTGCCCCAGCCTGAGGAAGACTGAGGTTACATTCTGCAAGTTAGCAGAGCCCCAGCAACCGGCTGGCCTGGGAGGTGGATTCCTGCCACTGGATGTGTCACTTCCTGACTCCAGAAGAGCACACGCATTCCGGCCTCTATCTATTTTACTCGCTCCCTCTGAGAACACACAGACAGAAACTGGATTAAGGGACCACTCCTATTTAATGTAAACAGTCACATGTATTTGGAGTCCTTTTGTTTTAGAAGTCCAGCAGCCTTCTTTGCACCTGTTGGCAGAGTATCAGCTTTCTTTGTTTCATTCATACCGCATGAGAGAGTCAATCATAGCTTTGGTTACAAAGCCAACAACATTTGGAAAGCCCTGACAGGCACTTTCACTTAATCCTCACAAAAACTCTGCAGGGAAGGTGTTATTATACCCATTTTTTAAAACAAGAGAATGGGGCTCAGAAAAATTCAGAATCCTAAATGAGATCATACAGTAGAGCTAGGATTCAAAACTGGGGCTCTGGTCTCCTAAGAGCCTGGCTCTTTCTACTACACCAGAATATAGACACAGAATGTTCAGTTTGACCATCCACCAGTTTTGCATTCCACCTTAGGAAGGCATCCACCAGTCTTCTCTATGGTCCATCACTTTCTCCCTCTGGTAACTATGAATTGTGTAGGGAAGTCATTGGGATGCCAACTGCATTTATGCAAATGAGAGTCGATGGTGGCTTTCCCTAAGATAATAGCAACATGGCAGAGGAGGGGGCGTATTTCATAAAGCTCAGGAAAGAAAACCCATATCCAAGCCCTGATACTTGCTTGGATATGAGGAATAAGAGAGAGGGAGAAGCTAATCCTGATGAACATTCTGGTCTAGGGGGCTGCAGGCAATGGAGGTGAGTATGTTGCACCAGAGAGAGCAGTCTGGGAAAGCTCAGTTTGTGGGTAGGATCTCATTTCCAACTTGAGAGTCATTATTCTTTTCTTTTTTCTTAAGGTTTTTAATTATTTATTTATTTAGAGTGAGCATGTGTGAGCAGGAGGAGGGGCAGAGAGTGAGAGAGAGAATCTCAAGCAGACTCCCCACTGAGAAGGGTGCCCTGCACAGGGCTCAATCCCAGGACCCTAAAACCATGAACTGAGCCAAAATCAAGAATCAGTTGCTGGGATCCCTGGGTGGTGCAGCGGTTTAGTGCCTCCCTTTGACCCAGGGCACGATCCTGGAGACCCGGGATCGAATCCCACATCGGGCTCCCGGTGCATGGAGCCTGCTTCTCCCTCTGCCTGTGTCTCTGCCTCTCTCTCTGTGTGTGTGTGACTATCGTAAATAAATAAAAATTTAAAAAAAAAGAACAAGTAAAATTGATTAAAAAAAAAAAAGAATCAGTTGCTCAACTGACTGACCCACCCAAGTGCCACAAAAGTCATTATTATTTTAAATTTATTCTTAACTTATTTTTGAATGGATAACATTCATATGGTAGGAGAACATTAAGCATATAGAATATTTAGAAAATTAAAAAACAGAGTTCTAAATAATACATGGGTCAAAGTAGAAATCACAAGGGAAATTAGAATATATTTGAAACTGAGTGAAAATAAAAGTACCACACACCAAAATTTGTGGGATGCAGTTAAACTGGTATCAGAGGGATATATTTTTTTAAAGATTTTATTTATTTATTCATGAGAGACAGAGAGAAACGGAGAGAGAGGCACAGGCAGAGGGAGAAGCAGGCTCCATGCAGGGAGCCCTACGTGGGACTCAATCCCAGGTCCCCAGGATCAGGGCCTGGGCCGAAGGCGATGCTAAACCGCTGAGCCACCTGGGCTGCCTCAGAGGGACATTTAGAACTTTAAATGCTCATATCAGAAAGATCTTACATCAGTTATTTAAGCTTCCATCTTAAGAATATACTAAAAGCAGAGCAAATTAAATTCAAGGTAAATAAATAGAAGGAAGGAAATAATAAAGACAGGGGCAAAAATCAAATAAGAAATGGGCAATGGATAAAATTCAATTAAACCAAAACTACTACTTTGAAAGGACCAGTAAAACTGATAAAAGCAACTACTTTGAAAGGATGAATAAAATTGATAAAACTCTAGCTAGAATAATAAAAAGACAGAGGATACAAATTATCAATGTTAGAAATGAAAGAGGAAGCTATCACTACAGATGCTACAGACACCAAAAGGATGATAAAGAAATATCACTGGTGACAGATGGTGACTATAGTTATCATGGAGAGACCTGGGTAAAGTATGGAATTGTGGAATCACTATGTTGTACATCTAAAACTAATATATTTTTTAAAGATTTTATTTATTTAAGAGACAGCATGAGAGAGAGAGAGAGAGAGCACAAGCAGGAGGACCCTGCACAGTGCGGAGTCTGGGGCTCCCTCTCTCTCTCTGCTTCTCCCCTCCCCCCCCAGCCCCTCAGCCCTCACGCCTCCATGCTCTCTCTCACTCTCTCTCTCAAATAAATAAATGAATAAAATCTTTAAAAAAAAAAAGACAAACATCCCTCATGAATTTAGATGCAAACATCCTTGAGCATGTCTTGAAGGTTCTAGTATGCTCAATAAGCAAGAAAAAGAAAGGCAGGGATTCCCTGGGTGGCGCAGCGGTTTAGCGCCTGCCTTTGGCCCAGGGCACGATCCCGGAGACCGGGGATCGAGTCCCACGTCGGGCTCCCTGCATGGAGCCTGCTTCTCCCTCTGCCTGTGTCTCTGCCTCTCTCTCTCTCTCTCTCTCTCTCTCTCCCTATCATAAATAAATAAAAATTAAAATACTTGTTAAAAAAAAAAAGAACCTACATCTCTTCTCCTTAAAAAAAAAAAAGCATACAAACTGGAAATAAAAAAGTGAAATTAAGGATGCCTGGGTGGCTCAGCAGTTGAGCATCTGCCTTTGGCTCAGGGCGTGATCCCAGAATCCCAGAATCGAGTCCCGCATCAGGGTTCCTGCAGGGAGCCCACTTCTCCCTCTGCCTGTGTCTCTGCCTCTCTCTCTGTGTCTCTCATGAATAAATAAAATCTTTTTTTAAAAAGTGAAATTATTCAAGGATGTGATTGCGTGTTTAGAAAAATCATAAAGAATCTACACTAAAGCTACTAGAACCAATGACCACAGGATACAGATCAATATACAAAAAATCAATTGTATTTGTTTAGACCAGCAAAAAAAAAAAAAAAATTAGAAAATGAAATTCTAAAATCAACATTTGCAATAGCACTGAAAACATAAAATACTTACTGATAAATTAACAAAATATGAGCAAGACTGGTACATGGATTACTTATAAACATTGCTGAGAAAAATTAAAGATCTGAATAAAAGGAGAGATTGATGGATCAGAAGACTCCATGTTCTGAAGATATCGATTATCCTGAAAGTGCCCCATAGATTCAGTGCAATTCCAATGAAATTTCTAGCAGATTTTTGGGAAAGAAATTGACACTCAGATTGTAAATTATATATAAAAATTATTTTTTGTTCTTAAATATAGCTGTATTTTTTTCATCTCTGGACACACAACATTCACACCCCTTCTGCCCTCCCCCTCCCAACTGCAAACCAAGTGCATCAGACACAGCACAGCACACATGAAGGGCCCCTCCCTTTCACCAAAGTTGGGGGCAGGGCACAGCTTAAGGACAGAAGAGCCTTGAGGTAAATATGAAAGTTCTAGAACCTAGTGGGTTCAGTTCTCGACCAGGGGCAAAGGAGCAGGAAGCAGCACAGTGATAAGGTTCTAGAGTTGGCAACGGGGATCTAGAACCCAGTGGTTTCATGGTGGGCCTAGGGCTTGGGGGTTGTGGCAGAGGAAGATAGCCAGTTCTGTCCCCAGAGAGGAGATTCTCTGGAGACAACAGGAGTCTCAAGACTCATAGCCCTGAGATCATGACCTGACCCAAAACCAAGGGTTGGACCCTTGACCGACTAAGCCACCCAGGTGCCTTTCTGTGTTTTCCATTTGAAGTTTTGTTGTCAGCAGTCACATTTGAGTATGGGACTGATTTTGAGTTAATCTTTGCATACAGTATGGAGTGTAATTCAAGGTTTATTATTTTCATACAGCCGTCCAGTTGATCCAGAACCATTTGCTAAAAATACTGTATTTTCCGTGCATTCAATTATCTTGGCACCACTGAAATCCACTGGCCATAGATGTACGGGCCTATTTCATCACTTAACAGTAGCTCTTGAAATCTAGCGTGCTGGTCCTCCAAATGTGTTCCTTTGCCAGAATTGTTTTTGTCTATTTTGTCTCAAGATACCAAGACTCCGGGGAGGAGGAGTAGGGTCTGGTTTAGAAAAGGCCAGAAAGGCATGTTCTCTAATAGGAATGATAAGCCAAGTGGTTCTGCACCACCACCATCACCCCATTGGCCAAAGTACAGAGAGAGGAGGGGGGGGCGTGGAAAGACCCTCCAGGCAGAGACAGACACCCCAGGAAGCACCAGATCAGATAAACACAGGAGCGACCTGGTCTGGCGTTGAAACCGAGGACCTCGCATTCAGTTAAGTCCCTGACAGTGCCCCAGCTCTGGACTTGACTGTCCCAATTGTAGGGACAGCACATGGTTTCCAGAGCTTGGTAACCCCGGGCCAGGCCTGAGCATGGCATATTCTGTGTGCTGCAAAATTAGGAAGCCACAAAGGATCCCAGGAGCCCCCGCCTGGAAGGCAACAGAGCAGGTTTCCTAAAACCTCTGGCACCTTGGCAGGGTAGTGGCAGATTCCCGGCCCCTGGCGCCCGGGCCAGGCCCGGAGGACTCCGGGGCACAGAGCATGCATTCTGGAAGCCAGGAAAGGCACAGCGTCCTGGGATCCGGAATGTCGGGGTTCCGAGAGCCGGGCCAGAGGGGCTGGAGTGCATGGGAGCGGGCGGGGCTGCGGCCCCAGGAGGGGTTAGGAACCGCACCGCGCCGCGCGGGAGTGAGGCGCCCGGGACTCAGCTGCGCCCCTCGGCCAGGGCGCTGGCGGGGCTGAGGGCCGAGCTGGGAGCCCTGAGCGAGCCGAGGGCGCGTGTGCACGAGCCTCCTCGTCCTCACTCCGTGCGGGCTCCAGTGGCGCGACAGCGAGGGCGAGGGTCGCGTCCGCCCCGTGGGGCTCATAGGTGAAGTGTTCTGGAAAGGCCTTGGCCAGCGCCATGTGGTGTGCAGACATATAGTCTATATATGAAAATTAAAGGACTCACGCCTGGGTGGCTCAGCGGTTGAGCATCTGCCTTCAGTTTAGAGCGTGATCCCGGGGTCCCAGGATCGAGTCCCGCATCAGGCTCCCTGCAGGGAGCCTGCTTCTCCCTCTGCCTGTGTCTCTGCCTGTCCCTCTGTGTCTCTCATGAATAAATAAATAAAATCTTAAAAAAAAAAAATAAAAGGACTCAGAATAGACAAAAACAATTTTTGACAAAGGAACACATTTGGAGGACCAGCACGCTAGATTTCAAGAGCTACTGTTAAGTGATGAAATAGGCCCGTACATCTATGGCCAGTGGATTTCAGTGGTGCCAAGATAATTCAATGCATGGAAAATACAGTATTTTTAAGATTTTTTTTTAATTTATTTATGATAGTCACACAGGGAGAGAGAGAGAGAGGCAGAGACATAGGCAGAGGGAGAAGCAGGCTCCATGCACCGGGAGCCCGATGTGGGATTCGATCCCGGGTCTCCAGGATCGCGCCCTGGGCCAAAGGCAGGCGCCAAACCACTGCGCCACCCAGGGATCCCGAAAATACAGTATTTTTAGCAAATGGTTCTGGATCAACTGGATGGCTGTATGAAAATAATAAACCTTGAATTACACTCCATACTGTATGCAAAGATTAACTCAAAATCAGTCCCATACTCAAATGTGACTGCTGACAACAAAACTTCAAATGGAAAACACAGAAAGGCACCTGGGTGGCTTAGTCGGTCAAGGGTCCAACCCTTGGTTTTGGGTCAGGTCATGATCTCAGGGCTATGAGACTAAGCCCTGCCCCAGGATCTGTGCTGAGCTTGGAGCTTGCTTAAGATTCTCTCTCCCTTGGTCCCTGCCCCTCTCCCCACTCTCCCTTAAAAAAAAAAAAAAAAAAAGAACAGGAAAAGTCAGTACAAATTTTAAAAGCTGGTAAATTAGACTTCGTCAAAGTACCTGCTGAAGTCTTTTCCTATTTTAAAAATTAAAATTGGGTAGTCTTTTTACTGATTATATTGTATGATTTCTTTGTGTGTTGGAATTGGGTCAATTGTTATACAGAAATGTCAGTGTAGGGCAGCCCCGGTGGCGCAGCGGTTTAGCGCCGCCTGCAGACCAGGGCGTGATCCTGGAGACCCGGGATCGAGTCCCGCGTTGGGCTCTCTGCGTGGAGCCTGCTTCTCACTCTGCCTGTGCCCCTCTCTCTCTCTCTGTGTGTGTCTCTATGAATAAATAAATAAAATCTTGAAAAAAGAAATGTCAGTGTGTCTTAAGTTCATAGTATTCTTTCTATAAGTGAGGTTAAGCATCTTTTCATATGCCTAGGATCCATTTGTATTTCTTTTTTCTTTTTTAAATAATATTTTATTTATTTATTCATGAGAATACACAGAGAGGAGAGAGAGGGGCATAGACACAGGCAGAGGGAGAAGCAGGCTCTATGCAGGGAGCCTGAGTGGGACTCGATCCTGGGTCTCCAGGATCACACCTGGGCTGCAGGCAGTGCTAAATCGCTGAGCCACTGGGGTTGCCCTGTATTTCTTTTTTCTGAGAATAACCTTTATTATTAGCCCATTTTAAAATTAGGTTTTGGGGGCACCTGGGTGGTACAGTTGGTTAAGCATCTGACTCAGTTTTGGCTCAGGTAATGATCTCAAAGTAGTGAGATTAAGTCCCAAGTTAGGCTCCAGCTCAGTGTAGAGTCTTCTTGAGAGTCTCTCTCCCTCTCCCTCTGCCCGCCCTGCTCATGCACTCACTCTCTCACTCTCAAATAAATAAATAAATCTTTAAAAAAAAAAAGACTTTGAGGGCAGCCCAGGTGGCTCAGCAGTTCAGCGCTGCCTTCAGCCCAGGGCCTGATCCTGGAGACCTGGATCAAGTCCCATGTCGGGCTCCCTGCATGGAGCCTACTTCTCCCTCTGCCTGTGTCTCTGCCTCTCTCTCTCTGAAAAATATTTTGATAAATGACTCAGAAATTTTTACATTATGGAGATTAGCCTTTTGCCTTAATATCAATAGCAATGGTTCCCATAGCTCGCCATTTTCTTTGGCTTCGTCTATGGTGTATTTTTTGACTATGCAGGCTTTTATTATTATTTTTAATGCAATTGAATTTATCAGTCTTGTTGTGATGTAGAGTCATTTTTCAGTCCAATTTCCCCATTAGATACCAGAAAAAGATGATTTCCAACAAGGTCTAGCCACGTAGGACTGAGCGTGGGAAGGGCCTGAGCTAGTGGTGAGGAGACAGGGGGAAGCCGTTTGCTGCTGAGTAGCTGTGGATCCTGAGGCCAGTTATCTTACTCACCCTGGCTCAGTCAATTCCCTTGGCTGCAAACTGGGGATAATGAGGTTCCATTTAAAGAGTTGTCAGGATTTTGTGAGATAGTATAGGAAAAGCACCTGGTACATGCCCAGCACAAGCCTTCTATACAAGGTACTTCTTCTGTCTCTCCAAATGATGTGTACAGGTGTGTGTGTGTGTGTATATATATGCATGTGGAACAGGTGTAAATGCGTGTGTGTTTGTGAGTGGGAAGAGGCAGGGCCGGCTGTGGGATACCGCACAGTTGGCTCAATTACTCATGGTCTCAAAATAAAAAAGCTGCTCCAAGGCCCCAGGATGACTGTAAATCCCACAGCCCTGGCCCTGGGCCAGAACACTCCTTGCCCACCCTCCCTGACTGCCTCCATGGATGAGCAGAGCCCTGTTGCCTGACTCTTTCCCCAGGATGGCCAGGCCCGTGGACGCCACAGAGCATCCAGGGCTCCAGAATGGTCCTGAAGGGTCCGGGGCAGAGGCTGAGCTCTGCTTTCTGCTGGCCTTTTGGAGACCACCCCCTTCTGGCCTGCTTGGCCACTCTGGGGATCTTCTAGGTAAGGAGACTGGTTTAGAACAGTAAGTGGAGGGATTCGCAGCCGGGCTCTCAGTCAGGGATGCATATCTCAGGTCCCTGCCCCTCTGGAGCTCACAGAGCAGGTGAGTACACTTCAGGCCTCAGCTTTCCTGAGGAGAGTCCGGGAATCCCAATCCCCGTGTTTGTACACCCATTCCTGTTCTTATGCCTTGGGAATCCATCTTTATGAATCCATTTTTAAATAGACCAGCCACGTCCTTCCTGTTGAACTGTGTAAAGCCGGTTTTCTATGGCTTGGCTAAAGGTGAGAGGCACACAGACCCCTCTGGAAGCCAGCATGAAGCCAGGCTGCTCCCAGTTTCCCCAGCAGCGCCAGCTAGCCCCTCAGGGGTTTGATCCCTGGGAAAGATTCCATGGCACCAAGTGCAACCTCTTTCTCACTCCACTGACCAGGAAGTGGGATTCTGGGAAGGGAGAGGACTTGCCTGATGTCACCAGCATGAGAAGCAGGTCAGGCTGAAGTCCAAAACCCAGAAATACTCTCTTCCTCTCTCTAGTTTCCTGGCATCAGATCTAAGGCCTTGAGAGGAACAGGGACTCAAAGGATGGTGGGCTCAACTGAAACCCAGGCTTCCTGGTGGCTGGCCATGGACTCTCCCCACTCCCCCAACACGCCACTGAAAGAGTTCTAAATAAACACTTTGTAAGGGCCTATATGAGGGTGTCTGTGGTAGATTAAAGATCTGCAAAATCATGGCCAGTTCCCCTCACCCTGGACCTGTGCTGGGCTTCTGACTTGCTCGACAAATTGAATAATGCGGAAGTCCTGTCCACTCATGGCTGGTTCCCCTAGCATCACACAGATCCAGGAGCGAAGCCACCTCGTGCCCTCCAGGTCAGCCCATCCGCCAGGCAAATCTCACTCGGGTGACTGCCAGTGATACCACGTGGAGCAGAGTCACCTCGCTGAGTCCTGCCCGAATTCCTGACCCATAAAACCATGACATAGAATAAAATGGCAATGGTTTCAATCTACTGAGTTTGGGTGGCACTTGTTACACAGTAATAGACACCTGTGCACTGATGTTCCATCTTCAATGCACCAGAAACTATTGCAGCTGGCTATCGAGTCCTTGCTAAAGTGAGTCCACACCCCTCTTTTTTTTTTAATTTTTTAATTTTTTTTAATTTTTATTTATTTATGATAGTCACACACAGAGAGAGAGAGACGCAGAGACACAGGCAGAGGGAGAAGCAGGCTCCATGCACCGGGAGCCCGACGTGGGATTCGATCCTGGGTCTCCGGGATCGCGCCCTGGGCCAAAGGCAGGCGCCAAACCACTGCGCCACCCAGGGATCCCGACACCCCTCTTTTTAAGATGGTCCCGCAGTGTTTCCATTTGGCAGAGAGGAAGTAGAGGCAGGAGGTAACCTTGGCCCTGACCACACAACCAGCGAACGGCGGGGCTGGGATTCACAAACCCTGCTTTTTTCCAGAACCTACAAGTACTGCCTCCTTCATGGATCGAGCTTCCCTGGGACCCTTCCCATGTAGGAGACAACATGCCTGGACAGGCGGCATTGGTGGCACTGGGTGCTGGGGACGCGATGCTGAGTGAGGGTCCCGGCGGCCTGGAGAGCTGCCTCCAGGATGATGGATGAGCACAAACCCCGCGCCCAGCTTTCCCCATCTGCCCAAGAGCCCCTTCCTCAGGCCCCTGGCGCCGCAGCTGTCACCGTCACAGCCTCCGATCCGATTACAGACCCCAGAGCCCCCCGGCTGCCCCCTCCTCCTGCCACTGCGTGCAATGGCAGAAACCCTTCCTGCCTGGGAACAGCGCTGAAGTCAGAAGACGAATCTGTCAAAGGCCATGCCAGCTGCAGTCACCCCGGTGCCCCCGCCCTCTGAGCTCATTCCCAGAGGTCTTAGGAGGCAGTGCTCGAGAGGGACAGGAACGAGGGCCCTGCAGCGGGGCCGGGCGGATTCCTGCACTTGGCTTTGTTTAGACGTGTATGGCCGCACCAGGCCTGGGCTCCGCACCTGCAGCTAAAGGAAGTCACCTCCTCCCCGCCACCCCGCAGGCACACATGTGCACACGCACATGCACACACACAGAGGAGGTCACCTCCTCTCTCCCACCCAGCAGGCACACGTGTGCATGTGCACAAGTCACTTCTACCTCCCACACGCTTATGGCTCAGGAGACCCAGGCACGGATTAACTCTGGGCTTCACCAGTTACTAACCTGGTACCTTGGGGCCATTCCCAACCTGAGCTTCAGTTTCCTCATCTGTGAAATGTTTCTTCACAGCACCCAGGGTTTTTATGTACCAGGCCCTTACCCAATGCTGGTTGTGTAACGCTGTCATCCACCGAATCCATCCACTCATTCCCACTGGTGCAAGCCCTGACTCTTGCTCTCCTCCACGCTTCCTTTCCTCCCCACCTCCCCAGCAGAGACATAGCAGGGCTTGCCCACAGCTACCTTCTGTTACTCCTCTGGTAACCCTGAGACCCTGTGAGCTACCTTCCTCAAGGTCATGCTTTTGAGGACTGGAGTGGGTATTCAGAGATGCTTCAGGTGTTTAGAAAATGCTTCTGATACTGGGAAAGAAGACAACAAACCTATTGGATGCTCTTGCAGAGCCACACTAGAGCAGTGTCCAACAGACCCCCCGGGGTCCTCTGACTCTCTAGGGGAAGGTCACCCACTCTTTTCTACTGATTAGGGCCCAGACTTCATCAAATTAGGTGTTAGCTTACAAAAAAAATCAAGGATTGGGAAATTGGAAATGATCCTGTGGGCTAGAAAGGTACCCCAAAGATTATGGTTTACTTGACCTATAACCTTGTCCGGTTGTCCTGCTGTTTCCCTCATTAATGAGACAAATCAATCTCCAGGGATCCCCGGGTGGTGCAGCAGTTTGGCGCCTGCCTTTGGCCCAGGGCGCGATCCTGGAGACCCAGGATCGAATCCCACGTCAGGCTCCCGGTGCATGGAGACTGCTTCTCCCTCTGCCTGTGTCTCTGCCTCTCTCTCTCTCTCTCTG
Organism: Nyctereutes procyonoides; assembly: GCF_905146905.1. Classification (NCBI taxonomy): domain Eukaryota; kingdom Metazoa; phylum Chordata; class Mammalia; order Carnivora; family Canidae; genus Nyctereutes; species Nyctereutes procyonoides. Next base: position 14,392,754 of record NW_026575133.1, on the reverse strand, counting down.
TGTGACTATCATAAATAAATAAAAATTAAAAACAAAAAAACAAATCAATCTCCAATACATCCTTCTATACTGTGCATGAGAATCTTGTTCTAACTTTTCAAAATGTATGCTTCCACGCAGATCTCATGTGTTAGGGATGACGCCAGAGGTGGGAGGGAGGACCCCTGAGGGTGGACACTGGGAAGGAGGGGAGAGTCCCTGTGGATGATGACAGTTCATAGAATGGAGAGGAAGGCTGAGCTAAAGGCAATGTGCACCGTGTCTTGAGTACGAGGAGTGATTTTGCTGAACAACAGTGGGGAGGCCAGGAGTTCAGTGGTTCCTCTTCCTAAGCCCGAGAGAAGCAGTAGGTGAGAAGATGTGGTCTTCATCAAAAAGAGTGTCAAGGATGAGAGATCTCAGAGGAAATCAGGGGGCAAAAGGAAGTTTCCGGTGTTTTAATTGAAGCCAAAGTTTCTGGAAGGCTTAGTGATAGAAGAGGTTTTTGGAAGAGGTGGGGCAAGCATGGAAGATGGGTGCAGGAGTGAGAGCAGCAGGGAGAGCAGGAGATGGGAAGCCCTCTGGACAGGACATTGAGTTGGAATGAAGTCTGTGACAGACTGGCCTACCTACCAGAACAGGGCCTGGTGTGGATTCAGAGTCAGGGAGGCTCAGGTCTGGATTCTGGCTGCCAGATATGAGCCATGCGGGTGTGTGGGGGGGGTGGTGGGCAGGAGGCTTCTTGGTGGCCAGACTCACACTGGCTGGGCAAGAGACAACCACCAAGCTGGTCCTTGCCCGCTCATCCTAGGTCCTGGCTCTCAGCTTCCAACAATGCTCCCTCAGAACTACTGGTGTAGGGGCGCCTGGGTGACTCAGTCAGCTAACTGTCTGCGTTCAGCTCAGGTCATGATCCTGGGTCCTGGGATCAAGCCCCAAGTCAGGTTCCCTCCTCAGTGGGGAGTCTGCTTCCCCCTTTGCCTCTGCTATTCCCCCTCCTTGTCCTTGCTCTCTCTCTTTCTCTCTCAAATAAATAATTAAAAAAAGAACAACCCACTGGTGAACAGGGTGGCGGGGAGCTGTAAGGTCCTCCAGCTACACCTGGGCTGCCATTATCCCCCAAATCCCACCTCAAACTGCTAGCAGGCCTGGACTCTCAGCTGGGAGCTTCCAGGTCCCTTCTATTAAGGAGGCTTATGAGTCAAGCTGCTAAGTTTAAACCAAAATCTCCCCTCAAGATAGGAATTCGCTTAAGCCCCCAAGTGAAATGGGGCAGGTGGCACACACCACGGGGGGCCAGGGTGGAGGCGACTCTGGTTGATTGTCTCTGTTGCCTCCCGCTCTAGCTTGGAGGCCTTTGTTAAGCCAGTTTCAGGGACCCCAAGCTCCCACAACCAGAGGCTGCATACTGTTTACCTTAGTACAGATGTGAGTTTCATTTCCCGATTCAGATAAAAATAAAACAAACAAAAAAATCTGGCACTTTCCTTTGCGTAGATGCCTCAGGCAGGACAGCTCCCAGATTCACAGACCACCCTTTGTCCCAGAGGTCAGAGCTCTCAAAGGGCCTGACCTTGAGGCCGGTTGAGTTCCCTGGTTAACAGGCATAGCCTGTGGCCCTCCTGGGCCTGGCCCCAGATCTGGGGTTCAGAATCTCCTCCGGGGCGGTGGGGGGAAGGAGTAAAAGCTGGAGAAGCTGCCTCTGGCACCCCAAGGGAAACTGAGGTAACTTAGATTAGCTCAGATTAGATGAGAACTGTTCCAGTGTGCTAATGAGCTGGTATATAGGGTCCCACATACATGTCTAGACAAAGCTCTAGTGAAATTATTCTAGATTCTTCCCTAGTCATCAGGTTTATCTCTAGGATGGGGCGATGCAGACCCCACAGAGCACAGCTTCTCTGGAACACCCACTCCTTCTCTATGGGGAGAAGCTCATCAGAGAGAACCATGATGAAGATAGAAATAGAGTCTGTGGGAGAAGTCACTGAGAGGCAGTGTGGGGGTGACAGGAAACGGCCCACTGGCAGGTGGAAGGCTTACTGACCATGACGCAGGGGACCTGAGAGGAGGACAGGCCTGCTGGGCCCGGCGGCCACCACTCAGAGCTGCATGGCTGTGGGTGGGGAAATAGCCTCTTTGAGTGGCTTTCTTTGGAAAACAAGAACAACAGTTTCTCTGTCAAGGTTATAAGGCTCAGCTGCCATAATTAAGCTAAATCACTCAGCGCAGAGCCCGGCATATAGTCCGTGCTCAGCAAGTGCCAGCTGCGCTATCAATCATTCATTCGACAAATGCTCACTGGATAAAAATGACAAAAAACAAACAATAAAACAAGAAACAGATGGATGTGGTCTCAAGCCTCATGGCGCTTGTAGGTAAAGGCTTTATTTATTCATGAGAGACACACAGAGAGAGGCAGAGACACAGGCAGAGGGAGAAGCAGGCTCCCTACAGGGAGCCTGATGCAGGATTTGATCCCAGGACACCGGGATCATGCCCTGAGCCAAAGGCAGACGCTCACCCACTGAACCACCCAGGTGCTTGCAGGATAAAGGGTCTTAAAGAGATTTTATTTTAACGAAGGTGAATAAAAGAAGATGAAGGTTTTTGCTTTTAAAGCGGCAGGGTGGGGATTATGGGGCAAGAATAACGGTTTGATTCAGGAAATCAGAGTTCTGTCCTTGCCCCTGCTTTACATTCAGTCTGTTGGAGCGAGAATAGACTCGGGAGGTCCCAAAAAGGGGATATGACTTGTGGAGACCCCAGAGCCTCAGAACAAATCACCCCCCCCCACCATCTGCCTCTGCACTACTGCATTTAATAGCTTGGTGACCTGGAACTATTCTTAGTTTTATCAACTTCCATATCCTTCTCTACCTCAAATGTCTCAACTCTCTGCTTATAAACCTTCTGACATCTGCAAACTACAAAGCGAGGAATAATTAAATGGATTTGAGGACCAAAAGAGAAAGGGAACGGTGTGGCAAGGGGAGGGGGGACCAATATCACAGGCCTGCTCTTCTGACCTGGAAGATAAATGAGAGATGAACCCAGGCTCCCCTCCAGGAAAGCTGCCCTCCAAGCAGCGTGGTCAGAGAAGAGGGGTGGGGTCACAGCAGGGCTCAATGTGCAGTCTTGTCCTTTTTAAAATTGGGGGCAGTGGATAGGGTTGGTGGAGGTGAGAAAAGCTGAAGGTTACCTCTAGAGAATTCCAGAATCAAAGCCCTCAACTGGCCCTCTCCTCTGCAAAGGTGTATGTGAGTTGCGCAGTGTGAGAAGAAGGGCCCCTGGTTTAGGATGGGCAGCCCCTTCTTGGGCACCATCTGGGAGAGCCCGCATAGCCCAGGATCTCGTTATGACGAAGCCTTCTGCTTCTGCAGCCTGGCATCTCTGGGGGGCAGAGTGGGACGAAGCGGGGAGGCTGCAGGAGAGAATAGAGCTCCACAAATACTCCCCAGATTTGTCGACAGCTCTGAAAGCATCTGCTTCAGAGGTGCCTCTCACTCTATATTATGGCTGGCTGAGCTGCAAATATTGGCACCAACTTAATTCGGAGTTTTTTTTTTTTTTAAGTAGGCTCCACGCCCAACGTGGGGTTTGAATTCACGACACCCCGAGGTCAAGAGCCATATGCTCTACTGACTGAACCAGCTAGACACCCGCCCCCCCCCCCCATTTTGAGTTTTATAAAGGAAGCCAGAGAGGTCTGGTCGGCTCTGGAGAGACTAAGATTCTATTCTCAGCTCCACCACTTTCTAATGGGAATTTTTAGGCAAGTTACTTCACCCTCGTGGAAGCTCAATTTCATCTTCTGGAGGTTGGGGTTAAATCTACTCACCTCTGTCCTTAAGTGAGATGATAAAAGGGCCTGTCTGGGACTTAGTAGGTAATTAATGACTATTAAGTCACATACACCAGGTTAGCCTGTATAAATCAATACACAGCAAAGGCACAGTTTCTAAAGGCTAATCCTCATGCCTCTGCCCCAAGGGATGAAGATAACCACCTGAGATCAAACATCTCTTTCTACTACTCAGCTAAAGGCAGAGGTTAGACACCCCAGGGGCATGTCCACAGGAAAAAGAAAACAAAGGGGTCCTAGAAAAGACCTCTTTGGCAACCACTTCAGTAGTCTCACTTTCTAGGAGGTTCCTCAGAGCTTTAATCTCACAAGTGAGATGAAAGATAGAAGCTCTCCTTCTCAGAATTGAAACACCATGTTGTGTATTTATCTACTTGTACCTTTTTTTTTTTTTTAATTTATGATAGTCACAGAGAGAGAGAGAGAGGCAGAGACAGAAGCAGGCTCCATGCATCGGGAGCCCGACGTAGGATTCGATCCCGGGTTTCCAGGATCACGCCCTGGGCCAAAGGCAGGCGCCAAACCGCTGTGCCACCCAGGGATCCCTATCTACTTGTACCTTAAACTCCTGTCCATCATGAGACCATCCATGCTCCGTGCCAGCATTCACAGCAGGGTCATAAAGTTAGCATCGTGAAGGATAAAACTTAGGCCTGCGCGCAACCACACCTGGGGAACAGAAAGCAGGGCTATATGCACACATGCTCCTACACACCTGCTCACCAACGGAGATGAACACGGTTCCTAAGTAGTATAGAAACTAGACTGGGATCCCTGGGTGGCTCAGCGGTTAAGCGTCTGCCTTCGGCCCAGGTGTGATCCTGGAGTCCCGGGATCGTGTCCCACATCCGGCTCCCTGCATGGAGCCTGCTTCTCCCTCTGCCTATATCTCTGCCTCTCTCTCTGTGGGTCTCTCATGAATGAATAAATTAAATCTTTTTTAAAAAGAAAAAAAAAGAATCTGGACTTCTGGAACAATCCTAAAGATAGGATTTTCTCCAAGGCTACAGGGGTTCTAATATGCTTCCTAATAAGAAAACAAATCAGCAAGTATTCCCGTCATTCTGAGACCAAATTAACAGATCCTAATTCGGACTCAGTCTTGTGGGGAAGATGACCTAGAAATGGTCAAATGAAAAGCAACAAAATGGGTGAAGTTGTTTCAGTTAAGGGATGCTGGGTTAGGGTCAGAAATAGTATGTAAGAAATACTAAGGCAATCTCTCTGGGTGTGTATGAGACTCAGAAGGCACAGGCAGAGAAAAGTACTGCTCTGAGAAACAAGTAGGACTTCGGAAAAAAGGGCTGCCATTTTGTTAACAAGGTCTCATTAAAGGGCTGCTGCACAGCTTTCTAAATAGCAATACACCTGCTGCAAGCACTAGGTAGCTTGGCTGAAACATCCACTTATGACTGAGCTGCAAGCAGTTATCACTTAGCTCATAAACTCCTGTAACAGATAAATCTCAAGAATATCACACCTCGACCTTCTCATCGCTCCTGGAACTCAACTAATGAGGAATCAGAGAGGAAAGGAGTTTGTAAAATGGACTGAGAAAGGCCAAGGAGGGATTGGCATGTGTCAAGGGCCCCCTCTAGCGGTCCTGGAATTAAATGCAGGAATTTAGGATTTAGAGAAAAATTAGCAATAGCAATTCATAAAGTAGACCAAAGCCTCAATCTTACCAACATTTGAGACATCATTCTGAGGTGGTATGATAGATTCCTGTTGGAAAAAAGCTCTCCTAGCCAAGGCTTCTGCCTTAGAAGTGGCATTGGTTTTTTTACTATATGTTACGTATGGTCTCTGACCTTAGTTCCAAATGATTTGGTCTTAAGGTTTTTCAAATTCAATTTTCTTTCTTCTCTTTCACCTGTATGTACATGTCTATGTTACCAGTTTTTAAAACCATCATTTTTGATGGCTGAACAATTTCAGACTTAAATTATGAAGCTCATGGCTGGACTTGGTATATCACTCCACACTTGAAAGCTTGTGTGTTATGTAATCAACATACCACGCGCCGGTCTGAAACCACAGGGAATCCATAAAAGAGAACACTCAAATGCTAATGTTCTCTTTGCAATAGACTTCAACCAGCCAATGCGATGACTTAAGAGAGTAAATATATCCATGTTCTCTTTGCAAATCTAATCTCTGTGCTGCCTCATATCCCTGCGCAGCTACTGGCTGCCACAAGGGCTCTTACACCCAGGAGACTCTTCGTCTCTAGGAAGGGGAGATGGAGTGCCACGCGGTGGCAGATTTATGGAGCAACACTGGCATCTTCCACACAGAAGACTGGCAGCCAGGAGTAATCCAGTCCCCCTAGGATATTGAGACAAGCAATCAGACTCCACCTAAATAGGTGAAGTCTAAAGAAAAAGGGAGGGAAAGGATGAAGAAAACAAAAAGAAGGTGGTAACTCACCCTTAAAATCTGTTACTCTGTGTAACAGCATCAATCAGGACAGTATAAATAGGATAGATCTTCATTTTCACGGTTAAGTAACAGGAACAAAGTACTCAGGTATTGGAAAGTAGGCTCTACTTAGGGACGTCAGCTGTGTGTGCTCATTAACCTGGGCGTTAACCTGGGCTTCAAATTTCCTCATCTATAAAAAGTATTAGACTAAAAAAAAACTTGTATCTTTAGATCTAAATATATCCTATGTGCAAGGTCCTGGTATTTTTAGCTTAGAGAAAGTGTTGAACAAAAAAAGCTGTATTTAAGAGCAAATGCTTTACAAAATCTTGAGCTCCTGCCATATTTAATATTCCTCCTAGAGATATAACTAAATCAATCTACTTTGTTGAAAATTAGTTACTGTGACCAAAACAAAGGCTATATAACATACTTCTAGAAACTTCTGGAAATAGATTCCATCATTTTTCCCAGAAGTGAAGGAAAAGAGCTACTTGTTTCTCCCAAAAAAGTATGAAGCCTAGGGATCAACGTTTTCACTATTGCTGAATCTTCACACAAAAGTAGAGGATAATTTCTACCTAATTCCATACAGAAAAATCCTCAAGCAGGAAAAACCTATTTTCTAGGTATTTCTAGGATTAACACTGTGCTGTCACCAATTTTAACTGCATTAATATGTATGTTTTCTACTTACTCTTCCCCTGTTTAACATAGCAGACTCAGCATAAATATGCAAACTTGGGTTAGTTTTCCAGGATAAGGATTTAACCCTGAGTAAAAGGTAAAGAGGAAGAATGAATACTATTTCTAAAATTGTAAAGATCCTTAAGACAGAACATACTTTCTGCACCTCTGTGGCAAGCATCCCAGCAACGCAATGCTGCTCCTTATTTAAGGAGACCATCTGCTGGATGACGACAGAATCCTAATACGGTTCTCTTTTCTTCAACACTGGTATTCTCCCTTTGTGGGAAGCCAAATGAAAGGGATAGTCCTCTATCCAGAGCTAGGAGGGAAATTCTTTTTAAGAACTAAATGTTTTCTGTTACTGTTTTTTGTTTCAAGTTTTTACTTAAATTCCAGTTAACATATAGTGTAATATTAGGATAATTAACCAAATGTTTTTAAAAAGGGTTATCTCTTGTTTAAAAAAAAAATCTTCCAAAATTCATCTTTCATCTTTTCTATACTTCTATTATAAAACACTATTCAGAGTAAACTCAAGTTTCTAAAAATTGCATCATTTTTTCAAAAGTTGGTATTTCTCCACATTTTTCTATTCGTAGAATAATTTCTATTCATTAGAATTAATAACCTTATGTCATCACTAGGATATAGCAAAGAATATGGGTTTTATTGTCTTTTAAGTAGGCTCCATGCCCAGCATGGAGCTCAATGTGGGGCTTTGAATCACAACCCTGAAATCAAGACCTGAGCTGAAATGAAGAGTCAGGTGGTTTACCAATTGAGCCACCGGATGCCCCAAGAATATGGGTTTTATTTTATTCTTTTAAAGATTTTATTTACTTATTCATAAGAGAGAGAGGCAGAGACACAGGCAGAGGGAGAGCCAGGGTCCTTGGGGAGTCTGATGCAGGACTCAATCCCAGGACTCCGAGATCATGCCGAGCCAAAGGCAGACGCTCAACCGCTGAGCCACCCAGGCGTCCCAGAATATGGGTTTTAAAAACATTTGCGGGCAGCCCCGAATGGACTATACACAGTGACTCATAAGGACTATTTATAGGGAGACACCTAAGAATCATTTTAGGAATATTAGAAAGATACTCTGCTTATATAACCCTTTGAATGGGGACTACTTAGAATATATCTTACACTAAATTCTATCAGGGAAGATTAATCATAAACACACACACACACACACACACACACACACACAAAGATATGAGAGACAGAATGTAGGGGTGAATCTGACTCTCCACTGAACGTGGAGCAAGATGCAGGACTCCATCTCATAGCCCTGAGATCATAACCTGAGCCAAAATCAAGTCAGACTCTTAACCAACTGAGCCACCCAGGTGCCCCTGGGAAGATCAATCATATTCTAGCAAATTACAATATAAGCAATATACTAAACATTTAAATTCTATCAATTCAGCAAGTCAAAATGGAAGTGAATGTACATTTTTAAAAAGATTTATTTATTTATGATAGAGAGAGAGGCAGAGAGACACAGGAGGAGGGACAAGCAGGCTCCATGCCAGGAGCCTGACGTGGGACTCGATCCCAGGACTCCAGGATCATGCCCTGGGCCAAAGGTAGGGGCTAAACCGCTGAGCCACCCAGGGATCCCCCTGAATGTACATTTTTAATTTACACAAAACTACTTCCTTTTAAAAATGCCTCAGTAGGGATTTCTGGCTTTCACTAATAGAGTAGCTAACAAACCAACTCTCCTGTTACCTAAGCAACTATAAACTCTAGGGAGAGAAATCAGGGGAAAAAAAAAGATATTGAAAAGGAAGAAAATAAACAGTCTCTATGAAGCACCTGGGTGGCTCAGTCAATTAAGCATCTGCCTTCAGCTCAGTTCGATACCAGATCTTGGGATTGAGCCCCACATCCAGTCCCCTGCTCAGTGGGGAGTCTGCTATCTCTGCTTCCACCCCCATTGCCCCTGCCTGTGCACGAGCTCTGAATAATTTATTAAAATTAATAAAATAGTCTCTATTTATGGAGACATGATTTGTCAATGTAGAAAACCCTAAAGAATCTACAAAACCTACTAGAATAAAGATTTCCAAGGTCATAGGAGTATCCCAATGTGGCCTGCACTTAATCACTTGCTTCCAAAGAATGGAGTTAAAAAAAAAGTTAATTTTACAGGGAAGAAACTGGCAAATGATCTTAGGCAGGTGATTAAGGTAAGACATGTTAATAACCGGTTCCACTGATATGTGATGGGAACATTTCATCGCTGTGGTATTATTTAACACCAGTCTATGGAAAAAAATCAGGGAAACCCAAAATGAGAGATACTCTACAAAACACTCCTATCAAAACAAAATACTCTACAAAGTACTCCTCAAAACTGCAAGATAGGAAAAAACAGACTGAGAAACTATCACAGACCAGAGGAGCTATGACAACCAAATATAATGTACTAGAAATCCCCTTGTGGGATCTGAGAAAAAAGTTTTCCACTATATTAGTGGAAAAACTGCAATCTGAATATAATCTGGAGTTTAGCTGATAAACTAAATGTACCCATGTTGAGTGACAAATATACCATGGCAATTGTTATGGGCTGGTCTCCTCCCACCCTCCCCCAAATCCGTGTGTTCAAGTCTCAACTCCCAGTACTGCTCTATGACAGTACTTGGAGAACAGGCCTTTAAAGAGATGATTAATTGAATCTGATTAGTGTCCTTATTTGAAGAACTAGGACTGTATAAGTTTTGTTTTTTTAAGATTTTATTTATTTATTCATGAGAAACAGAGAGAGGCAGAGACAAAGGCAGAGGGAGAAGCAGGCTCCATGCAGGGAGCCCGATGTGGGACTCGATCTCGGGTCTCTAGGATCACGCTCTGGGCTGAAGGCGGCACTAAATCCCCTGAGCCACCCAGGCTGCCCAGTTTATTATTATTTTTTAAATGTTACCTTTCAAAAGACACCATTTGGAAAGCAAAGAGATAATTCACAGGCTGGGAGAAAGTATTAGCAAGTTATACCTGACAAGGACTTGTATCCAGAATATTAAGAACTCTTAATAGAACTCTTTAGGGCAGTCCTGGTAGCTCAGCAGTTTAGCGTCGCTTTCACCTGGGGTGTGATCTTTGAGACCTGGGATCGAGTCCCACGTTGGGCTCCCTGCATGGAGCCTGCTTCTCTCTCTGCCTCTCATGAATAAATAAAATAAAATCTTTAAAAATAAATAAATAAAACTCTTTATGTTCTATAGTAATTCTAAAATGTGCAAAAAATATGAATAAGTATCTCACCAAAGAAGATACACAGATGACCAATAAGTACATGAAAAGATGCTTAACATTAGTTAACAGGAAAATACAAACTAAGATCATGAGATACCAATCCAAATCACAATGGCTGGCTATCATAACAAGTGTTGGTGACAATGTGGAAAACCCATAACCCTCATACATTATTGGTGGAGATGTAAAATGGTACAACTGCTATGGAAAAGTTTTAGCAGTTCCTGAGGTGCCTGCCTAACTCAGTTGCAAGAGTCTGAGAAACTCTTGTTCTTGTAGTCATGAGTTTGAGAGCCCCATGTTGGGTGTAGAAATTAAGTTAACTTTTTAAAAAAATTAAAAATCTGGCAGTTCCTGAAAATGTGAAAAAGTTACTGAATGACCAATTCCAATCCAAGAAAAATGAAAACACATATCCACACAAAAACTTGTTCATGAATGTTCATAGCAGTGTTATTTATAATAGCCAAAATGAGAACAAGCCAAGTGTCTAATTAATGGATGGATAAACAATGGTATATATTCCTACAATGGGATATCACTCAGAAATAATGAATTTTGGGTATGTGCTGCAATATGGATGAACCTTAAAAACATGCTGAGATAAGTCGGTCACAAAAGGCCCCGACCTCATCTGAGGGAGGGAAAAAAGTTTCAATAAAATTTTCCAAATTTTTACTTAATCAGAAAAAGAAGGTAATTTTATGACTCCGTTTTTTGGCTTAAGTGTTCTTAGCTACTCTTACCTATCTTCCCAAATTCTAATAAATATACTGCCCTCTTAAATTAAAAATTATTCTAAAAAAAACAACAGTGAGTTAAAGCAAGGGTTCTAATCCTCACCAAGGGTCATAATCCCCTGACAGAACTTTAGAACTAGTAGGAACCAGGACCTATTCTATAAAGACTGACTCACTCAGTCTAGGGAAATAGGCCAGCAGTGTTACTCCAGTAGTTTAAAGCTACCCCCATGGGGATTTAAGCATACAGCCAGGACTGGGAATTGATGATGTATTTCAACAGAATATAAACATTAAAAAAAAAATTCTTCTTTTAGGTGAAGGCAGATCTTTTCTTAGGCAAAACAAAAAGCAGGCAGATATTTAAGAAAAAATTGTTTCTAATCATACAACTATAAATAAAAAGCCACATAAAATAAGTTAGTCATAAAACATTTAATTGAAGCTATAAAAAACGAGGCAATTGATAAAATAATTAGGAAAGAATATTTAGCACATTTCAAAAAATTTAAAACAGGAGCTGGACACTTTACAAAAAGTTGTGTGAAATAAAACTCTTAAACTATAAGTAGAAATGTAACATTACAGAGTATCTTATAAAATACAATGACAGAAATATAAAAGGACTATGTATGCTTTAAGTCTGAAAACTTTTAGTAGTGACTGGATATTTAGCTTTAAATGTACAATTCCTGGGTATGAGAATCATATTACTATACACATCTTCCAAATCAGTGGACAATTTTTTCCAATTAACCATGAGTGGTATCATCTTCTACAAAGTCTTTAGCCATCTCTGCTGTGATCACGTCAATATGACTAACCTGAAGAAAAAATGTAAAAACAGTGTTAAATCTAAAAAAAAAATCAAGTGTTCTCACTGTATAGAATAGTATTTAAAACATAAGGCTTATCACCTATAAGTTTTGCCTATCAAGTCAAAGGAATCTAAAACACTAAGACCTTTCTAATGGTGTTTGCTGAAAGCCTGAGTTTAAAAAATATTCATTTTAGAACTCTGAAGATCCGGGTAAGTACTAACATCTAAATTTCAAATGTTTTTTTCAATTTTTATTATGTTGCTATTTCAAAGAATCTTACGGCTGAAAACATCAGGAAGAGCTGTGTGGCCCAGCCAAATATAAATGACTGTATGTAGCTGTTAAGGACTGTGCACTGAACAGGCAAGACAAGAAGATAATGTCTCTTAATACCAATGAAAATAAAATCAATGCAATGAATGCCACAAAAAAAATTACTAAACTTCACAGGCATTTGAAAGAAAGTTCTTTCTCTACAAACTCATCAACATAAGCAACAAATTTCTAGGTTTTCCTTAATGGTTTAAGTAACATAAAATAAAAATTTGACAAATACAAACTCAAATGTGAAAAAAAATTTACCTTGTTTCTAAACTTCACACCATAGAATTTGTCAGCTGACTCAAGCAGTTCAGGCCTAAAAGTAGTTGTAATAAATTGTGCATGTACAGCAAGTTCCATAATCATATCTATAAAAAGAAATAATTTAATAAAACCTTTTTTAAGTAGATATGAACATTTAAAAAGCATCTATTTTTACTCTTACCTAAAATTCAAAACAGCTTGTAATTTTATTTTTCATGCATACATCTCTAAAAATTACCCACTCTCTTACATATTAGGGATAGATTTTTTACCTAGTGTTTTAAAGTTACATAATATGAAGCAGTAGCTACTTATAACACAGGATTAAAATTGTCAAAGTTTTCTCACACATAAAAAACTAGAATCACCTTCCCTTGCTACCCATGTCCCCAAAGATCTTTTGAATTTACTGAAGATCAAATATAGGTTCTTTAAATACAGAATCAACATTTTAGGTCCAAAGCTATCCAAACAAGGTGAGAAAAACAAGGTTTAAAATGACAGACCTGTGTAAAAGTTTAACTGAAGTAGGATTTTTTTTTTAAAGATTTTATTTATTTATTCATGATGGGGGGGGGGTGTGCAGAGACACAGGCAGAGGGAGAAGCAGGCTCCATCGCTGGAGCCCAACGCGGGACTCGATCCCGGGACTACAGGATCACACCCTGGGTCAAAGGCAGGTACTAAACTGCTGTGCCACCCAGGGATCTCCGAAGTAGGATTTCTTTCTTTTTCTTTTCTTTTTTTTTTTTTTAAGATTGTATTTATTTATTCATGAAAGACACAGAGAGAAAGAGGCTGAGACACAGGTAGAGGGAGAAGCAGGCTCCATGCAGAGAGCCCGACGCGGGACTCGATCTCGGGACTCCAGGATCATGCCCGGGGCCGAAAGCAGGCGCTAAACCGCTGAGCCACCCTGGGATTCCCCGAAGTAGGATTTTCAATTGACAAACACATCAATTGTACTCACAGAACTAAGATTTGTAGTCCACTAATTTTGAAAAACGTACTAGAAGAAATTTTACTTACAGAATATATACCCTCTCTAGCCCCCCCTCCCCGCCCCAATATCTTAGGCAATAAGAAATCTCTCGTAAAGAGGCAAGCTATCATTTTTTTAAGTAAGTTCTCATTGTTAAGTACAAACCCAAACTACCTGACACAGCTTTTCTGTGCTGGGCATCCAGAGCCTGGTCAATCTCATCAAATAGGTAAAAAGGAGCTGGATCACATTTCTGAATAGCAAAAATCAGAGCAAGAGCTACCAAGGACTTCTGTCCACCAGAAAGCTGTTGCATTTCTCTCATTTCACCTTGTTTCCCTGTAAATGACACCTAAGAAAACATTTAAATGACTCAATACCCAAAAGGGGTAGAATCAACATCATCTCAAAATTAAATTACATGCAATGCAACAATTTAATTTGTAAAATATTCCACAAATCTCATTATACGGTAATACTGGGAAAAACTGGATATTAAAATGTATTTTACCCTAATTCCAACTCCAGTGAACTGGTCAACTGATGGGACACTGCTTTGTGACCCAGAACCCCTTTCACTTTCACCACTTCCTTCTCCTTCATCCTGAGACTGACTGCCCTCCACATCTCCTTTCTTCATCACCAAAGTAGCTTTGCCACCAGGTACCAACTTCTGGAATACTTCACTGAAGTTCTTGGATACCTTAAAATGAATGAATGAACAAATGAGTAAGTCAGGTGTCACTTCAAATAGAAATTTTAATTAGGTGGCACTGCATGTATTTTTTAAAGCAAAGAAATACTTAAAACAACCACAAATATTTTTTTTTAAGACTTTATTTATCCATTTGAGAGAGAGACAGAGGGCAAGGGCAGAGGGAGAGGAAAAAGCAGACTCCCCACTGAGCAGGAAACCTGACACAGAGCTCAATAACAGGACCATTACCTGAGCCGCAGATGCTTAAGCAACTGAGCTGCCCAGGCACCCCACTAATCACAGATAAATACTTTAACAAGAGTAACAGATTGAATCCTTTTAAGAGCTGTGTAGCATATTCTAATTACTATATGCTGGATTTTTTTTACTTGTATTAGATCGAACTATCAGTAGGGAAAAAGCTTTATAAACGCTTACCAACTGAGTAATAAACTGAATTATAGCCTAAGCTTTTGTCCAGTGTATTAACTACAAATAGATACATACCTGTTTGAAAGTTAACTGAATAGCTTCGTATTTTCGAAGTTCAAGTACATTCATCAGTTCCATGATTGATTTGTATCCCCTATCCAACTCTTCTTGTCTTTTTATTAACTTTTCTTTCTGCTCAGAGAAATTTACAAACTGATCTAAAGCTTTTTTGTTAACATGGCTGTACTTCTTCAATTCTGTGTTGCACTGTTCAAGTTTTCGAAACAACTACAAAGAGAAAAAAGATGTATAAATTCACATGCAGAGAAAATCTGCAACATCGTTTCAAATTTAAAACTACAGGATCTACCTGTTTGAGGCTCAGTGTCTGGTACTTTTCAAATGCTTCCTGGGGAAGTGATCCAAGTTCTCGAATTTTTTTCATACACTCTTCTTTTTTCTTTAGTAGCATGCCTTGTCGATTTGTCATCTTTTCTAGTTCTTTAGTATCATGATTTATAGCATCCATATGTTCTTTTTCCATATTTTTCCATCGTTCCATACTTTTCTGAAGCTCCTTAATTCCAGCTTCTGTTTTATCAATGGAATTGTCCAAATCTAAAAATGGGGGGGGGAATCAAATTAAACCATTAATACCCATTTTAAAGCTAGAGTGCTATCTGACCAGATTTTAATGGCCAAATCTATAAAAATAAATAGGTTTTTGGTTTTGATAATGTTTGTTTAAACTTTACTGTGTAAACCCATGAAATAATTCAGGACAAAATTAGGAGTGTACATTAGTCACTCAGGTATATATTTCTCATTAGTGAATGTTTATAAAAGATTAAAATAATTTTCTTCTCACAGCAACTAGGTGATAAGAAACTTAATTCAGCAAAAAAAAAAAAAAAAAACAAAAGAAACTTAATTCAGCGATTTCACACTTTTGGCAACAAAATTAGTGATTAAATTTGTCACAAATATTTCAACAAAACAAAGGTTACTATTTATAATCAACCCACTAAACTCCATTCACTATAAATTATTTATGTAATAGAAACCACACAAAATCATTAGTGCATACTTTTGCTTATTTGGGAGTTTCATTTTGTAGCAAACAATTTTTTCAAACAAATAAGCTAACTTTTAAGAAAATACCAATTTTTTTTTTTTACTAAATCAAAATTCACCTTCTGATCGTGCCATAGTATCTTTTACTCTTTTATTGATTGCTTCAAGTTCTGAGGTTGTAGCAGTGAGAACAGTACCCCCTTCTGTCTCTCGCAGTTCATTAAGTTCCTGCAAGATAAAGATCATTAAATCACAAAATCTGAGTTTTGCAACCTTCAAAACATTAAGACTTCAATGGTTTCCAATAGCTATTACCTTTCTATGCATTAATATATAAAAATTTGTCTAATCATTGAATTGTTGATATACATTTGTGTTTTTAGTTTCTACTATAAAAAAATGCTATGAACATTGTTTTTTAATCAAAGCTTAATTTACACCCAATAAAATGAGCCAATTTTAAGTGCAGAGCTCAGTGAGTTATGACAATGTACATACCCATGTACTACCACAATGAAGATACAGATTTTTTCATTAAACCAAGAAGTTCCCTTGTGACTCTCTGTAATCAGTTCCCTCTACTCATGCCTCCAGAAAACTATCATTCTGCTTCCTATTGCTATAGATTAGTTTCCCCAACAGCTGTTATTTTGATAAGCATTCAAAAGAGTAGAAAGTACACTTTGTATAATTACAAATATTTAAAGTATCCACTAAAGGGGGAAAAAAGTAATGATACAGTAACTAGAAAATTTCTCAGCGTGACTACTGAGAAAACATTAATAACCAACTTAATAAACTTACAGAGTACCTAGAATATGCCAGGATAATCATACGAAACAGGTATTACTGTTATGCTCCCTTTTCATAAGAGGAAACTGAGGCTTGGGAATATTAAATTATTTGCACAGGATCGTACACTAGATGACAGTGCTAGAACTCCAACCCACGGTAGTAAGGTGCTTTCTGTCCCCAAAGCCCAAGCTCTCAATCAAAGCCACTCATGTATAAGTTCTTTCAAAAGGTTATAAGGTCATCAACAAATCCACAAAAAAAGAACACACCTGTTCTACTTGGTCCAAGCGTTTCCTCAAATTTTCATTTAGGTATGTCTCCACTCGAGTAATAATACCTTCTAATTTAATTCTTTCATTCAGCAACTGTCTGTTTTCCTAGAAAAAAAGAAAATTATTTGTCTACATAGGCATGCACATTCTACACACAGGAATGCTGTTAATCTATCCATCTTCTCTACTACTTGTGTTCAAACGAGCTGCAATGGGAACTTTATATTCTTCCAAAAAGCCCTATATTTTCTTCATTTTCTGTCTTAACTATTCAGAATGCTAAGTTTGTGCACTTGATTCTTTTTATAAGACACAATGCCAAATATATTTTTTAATCCACTTTTCATTTCTTGGACTTAGTGTTTGCATCTCTATATTCAAAAATCAAAAGTTATATGAAGGGGTGCCTGGGTGGCTCAGTCTGTTAAGCATCCTACTCTTGATTTCGGCTCGTGTCATGATCTCAGGGTCCTGGGATCAAGCCCGAGGTTGAGCTCTGTGCTCAGCACGGAGTCTGTCTGTCCCTCTCCCTCTGCTCCTCCCCACGCTTGTGCTCTAATAAGCAAATAAAGAAAATCTTTAACAAAAATGTTTAATCAAAATATTAATTATGTAAAGTTAGATCAATAGATCCAGCAAAGCTAACAAGCTCAATCTTACTAATGATAAATGTGCATTAAATAAGATGAAAAAATGAAGACTTCTTGTATAATCCTCACATACCCAGAATGGTTTAGAAAAATTTTACTCTTAACGGGTATTAGAATTCCGAGTTTCATTCTTCTATTTTCTCACAGTTCCCTTCTTTTGCATTCCCTTAGTAGCGAGAAAACTTCACAAAAGCTAATTACCAATAAAAATTTTGTCAATTGTACTTGCCTGCTGAAGTTGACGAATTTCATCATTTAGTGCATCTACTCTCTTCTGATCTTCCAGACTAAGTTGTGAAAGCAAATCAGTTCCCAGTTCTGCTTTCAATGATTCTCTGGTGGACTCCATAGCATGCAAACTTGCCTCCAAACTTTGTAAGCTACGTTGCTATGTGACAGATCATCCATTTATTAATAAAAGGTATTAGTCACTGTATTATTTGTAATATTAAAAAATTGAGAACGATCTATATTTGATATTAAAGCAAACTAAATCATATCAACTCAAGTAACTATTAGGTATCTGTTTAATTTGATAATTAGAAGTAAATAAAAAGATAGAGAGAGAACTAAGTAGCAGTAAGAAAAATATTTACAATACAATACTATCAGGGTATGTGGGACCGGTCATATTCCATGACCAAATCATATAAAAATCCTCTTGCATAATAAAAGAACACAAAGAAAAGACTGCTAGCATGTGTTAGGGTGGTACTGTTAGACAATTAAGAGTCTACAAAAAAAGGAACATATGAACTCCAAAGGGTAACATATAAAATATGGTCCATCCCAATTCTAAATAATTAAATCCATAACAAAAGGGACATACTTACGAACCTTTGGCATAAAAGTTTTTTCTGACTGCTGTCTCTTCTCTTTTAGCATCTTCATTTCTGATAATATGCTATCTCGAGAAGCTTTAAATTTCCTTTGCTGGGTCTCTATCTGCTGCATTTGGTTCATCAACTGATCAATTTCATTATTAATCCATATACAAGGCTAAGGAAAACGGTCTTTAGTTTTAAAAAGTGTGTATCTCCTTCCTTTTCTTTACCTCCAAATAAAAGTTATTTCATTAAATTTATGGACCATAATAATGCTAAATTAAATACTACTCCACATGTGTTCAATCATAAGCTAAGACATTTTACTCCTACCATTTCTTTCTCAAAATAACATATATTTTACTTAAAGCTATATAAAAACAAAATTCTTGGGAAACCCTAAGAGGATCTAAATGAAGTGTGTGTGTGTGTGTGTGTATTTTTTAAGATTTTATTTATTCATGAGAGACACAGAGAGACAAGAGAAAGAGACAGGCAGAGGGAGAAGCAGGCTCCATGCAGGGAGCCCAACGTGGGACTCGATCCCAGGTCTCCAGGATCATGCTCTGGGCTGAAGGCAGTGCTCAACTGCTAAGCCAAACCGCTAAGCCACCTAGGCTGCCCTGAAGTATATATTTTATGTATCTTTTCACTCAAGCAATATTTACTATGTAATCTATTATGCTTAAAGTACCATATAAGGTAAATACTTAGGAAGAGGAGGCCTTGCCCAACAGAGAAAAATACCACCTAGCTGGATTATCAAATACAAGAAGGTAGTTGATGTATGCCATCACCATTCTCCTCTCTTTTGGTGTCTCCCCACATTTTCTTTGCACCAACATCTTGCCAAATTTGGGCAGTTCTAAATATGCTCTATGGCTCCCTCCAAATTCAAAACTAACATGCTTATTTATCTTTTGCTCTGTGCTGTTGCTTGCACTGATGGCACAGAAGCTAATTTTTAATTGTCAGTTTAAATTAAGAATATCTCAATGATGCAGTAAAAATGATTGTTCTTGATGCCTGAGTACCTATATATGTATTTTTAAGTAATCTATGCACCCAATGTGGGGCTTAAACTCATGACCCAGAGATCAAGAATTGGATGCTCTACTGACTAATCAAGCCAGGTGCCCTGAAAGTACTTGTATTTTTTAAATTGTATGACATATTGTGAAGTACACTTAAAGCACTTTTGCCTTATACCAAAGTACTGTAGTTATTTTAAGAAAATGCATAGTACAACATTTCTGCTGTGAGTTAAACTAGACACTCTTCATGGAACACCAGTTTTATTTGTAAGAATTGAGAGTACTATTAAGACTTGATTTTGACAGCAATTTCCTCCATTAATACTATATCTGTACCAAATGACCTTGAAATAAAAATCTAATGTACATTTTTCATTAGGAATGTGCAGGAAAGGCAGGTGGTTTTAAGAGTATCTCAGGTGCCAGAGACAGCTCAAGGAAAGGATGTGTGCCCCCGTGATGGTGGAGCTGGAGGGGGAGACAGATCCCTTGGCTCATCGCCATGAAAGAGCTCAAGGCTTGAAAGATCCCCATTATCATTCACCGCTACCTGCCAGATAGGAGCTATGAAGACTGGGGAGTAGATGAGCTCATCATCACCGACTGAGATGGAATCATCTTCCTGACTCTGCCTCATCCTAGTTTCTATGTTCAATTCTTTATACATGTAAAATAATAAACTGTTCAACCTTTCAAAAAAAAAAAAAAACCCTATGTTTAATTTCTATGCAGTATGTGGCATCACAGAGGCCCTCCTCAACCCTTCTTTGAAACACTAACCTCTTTTTCTTTCTACAATTCTGACCAATCCTCCTCAGTTCCCTAATATTAAATTTTAGTGCACCTCAGGTTCTTTGCTCTCTGAAATAGACTGACTCACTGCTATTGGCTATTTAACAGCTAAGGAAAGAATCAATACTACAAGAGTTTTTTTCCCCTGTCTTCAGAAGTTAAGCTTTGACATATATAAGTTCC
Organism: Nyctereutes procyonoides; assembly: GCF_905146905.1. Lineage (NCBI taxonomy): Eukaryota > Metazoa > Chordata > Mammalia > Carnivora > Canidae > Nyctereutes > Nyctereutes procyonoides. The sequence goes on along the minus strand of NW_026575133.1, from coordinate 14,372,648 downwards.
CATGCTTAAATTAAAGTCAAATGTCGATTTCCCCCCCCAATGTATATATAAGAAAACATACCTTACATGCAAAAGATTACATATTTCTACCCAAACACAGTTCTCCACTGTTGCACAAGACAAAAGGATATTTTCAATATTTCTGCGCAGGTTTTCATTGAGCTTTGCTTCAAGCTCACCTAGTTCTTCTTCTGCTTTTCTAACATCTTTCTGCAATTCAAGTCTAGACTTTCTTGTGTCATAATAACCTCCAGTTAGAGCACCGCGATGACTAACTTGGTCACCTATAAAAACAAAGCACAAGGAAGATAGAAATTCTGGGTAACAATTTCTTTATTCAATGATAAACGGACTTACAATCAAACTAATCTAAAGGCTTTACCTATCTAGCGAGAATTTAGAAGATTTAAGCTACTCTGAAAAACTTTTGCTTTCCAACTGTTAAAATTTGCATTTAGGAAATATCCCTTCTAGGTGAGCCTGAACATCTGCCAGAGAAAGAGAAAGTGCTAAAGACCAATGGAGAAAGGTCAAGAAAACACAGGACTTGGGAGTTTGGAATTCCACTAGCCATATTTGGGAAAATGTGAACATCAAAGATAATAATAATGGCAATGCTGTAACACAATCAATTAAAAAAAAAAGTGAAAAAAAAAAGTGGTAACTCACAATGATACTTAAAAAAAAAAAGGAGGGGGCTCTTTTTACAGAGGAGTGACAGCTAATAAATACAGAATCTATGGGGCACCTGGGTGGCTCAGTTGATTAAGCATCTGACTCTTGATTTCAGCTCAGGGTTGGTAAGATTGAGTCCCGTATCAGGCTCTGCACTGAGCCTGAAATCAGCTTCAGATTCTCTTCCCGCACCCCAGTGAATGCACCTACCCTTTCTCTTTCTCTCTTAAAAGAGAGAGAGAGAGAGAGAGAGAGAGAGAGAGAGAGAGAGAAGCCTTGATAGAATTTAAGAAATACCATCTGGAAACCCCCAGGGTATTAACTGAGTCAAACCATTAGTAAAAATGTTGTCGGGGAATCTGATATTTATGTTTTCTTAATGGATAGTTCCATTAATTACAAAGAGAAAGGGCACTTTTACACTGTGCCATCATTAGCATCACCGACAGTGTGACACATTGTGTGATGCAGTTAAGTACACAGCACTCGTGTCAAGAATGTTTAAACTAATCTAATATTATGGTGAGGAAGTAGTTAAGACAAATCCAGAAAATGACACATTCTATGAAAAAGTAAACTTCCTAAGGGTGGGAAGGAAAAGGAGCTGTCTTATATTGAAAGAATCCGGAGAGGACACTGCATGTGCATCCTTGATTGGATCCTGAATAGAAAATATTTTGGGACAATGTAGATACTTTTTAGATGACATTATTCAGTTATGTTAAATTTCATAGGTGTTTACATTGATACCTATGGTTAAGGAGTGTCCTTACTCTTTTATGAGATATACATGCTCAACTTTTAGAAATAATGTATCACAATTTTTATAACTCATTGAAAGGCAGTTCAACAACAAAAAAAAATTATCTATAGAGATAAACCTAGGCTGGGTGTTACCTTCTGTCATCAGCAAATAAAATATAAACAAAATGAAAAAATGAAAAAAATGAGGGCAGATGAACTTATATTACCAAAGGTTCTTAACCTAGACTCCATGGATAAAATTCAGGAGATCCATGACTTAGGTAGGAAAAAAAATTCACATCTTTATTTTTATACGAACTTCAAAATGAAACCGCAAAATTCCTTCTAACAAGTAAGAACCCAGTGGTATTATCAGTACTTGTAACTGTTACCATGAAAAATAACAGCTATTTTCTATCAGATTATACTTGCTCCAAATCTCAAAATATTGTTTACCTATATCAGTACTTCAAAATTATATTAGACCCACTGCTAAATCTTGTTTTTGAATATCTTAAAGAATTACTGTCATATTTAAAAAATACTGTGATTACAATGTCAATCTAATTGGTTTCTTTTGTGATCCAAAGTATTTTATCTTATGCACTTAAAAACATTTTGAAAAAGGGTTCATAGGCTTTACCAAAGAGCCAAAGGAGTCCACAGTGCAAAAAAGGCTAAGAACCCCTACTATACAGACCAGATGATTATACTTAAGAGACATCAACTAAATACAAAGTGTGGATGCCGTCTGTACTCAAACAAACCAACTGCTTAAAAATGACAAATAACTGGACATGAATTTTGAAATACTCTTAAACCCAAAACAGAATTTGTTCAAAGCTAAGAATTACTATTACAAACCTTCCAGGGTAATGCAGTCCATAGTGAAAGCACGGGCTAGCTGGGTTGAAACTTCCATGCTACGACAAATAAGTGTTTTCCCAAACACATGTTTGAAAGCCTTGTCAAATCTGGGATTGTACCTCAACTTACTTATCATAGGAATTGCATCCTAAAAATGAATATTTTGTCAACAAAGAGATGACAACAGTTAATGAAAACATGTTAGAATTATGAATTACATCTTTATGAAAATAAAGACAAATAAACACAAATGCCTTCACATTTCAAAACTACTATCTTTTTATTCTTAAGAAGCCAGAAAAATCACTCTACTCAATTATCCTTGAACTTGTGTTCATGTAATCATCTAGGTTTCCAAGAGCAGAGCAAAGTGACAAAGAGTTTAGTGGCTCTGGAGTCAGACAGCTCAGGCTCAAATCCAAGTTTTTTTTTTTTTTTTCAAATCCAAGTTTGAACATGCATCAGATGTATGCTCGGGGGATGCCCAGGTGGCTCAGCAGTTGAGCGTCTGTCACCTTTCTTTGGCTCAGGGCGTGATCCTGGAGCCCTGGGATTGAGTCCCGTATCAGGCTCTCTGCATGGAGCCTGCTTCTCCTCCCTCTTCCTATGTCTCTGCCTCTCTCTCTGTGTGTCTCTCATGAATAAATAACTAAAATCTTTTATATAAACACACACACACACGCATGCTCTGGACAAATTGCTTAACTTCTCCATTTAATAGTTACTTCATCCACAAAACTATAACAGTACCTTCCTGAGAAAGCTGTTAAGATTAAATAAACCAATAATATGCGAAACACATAGGATAGCATCTGTCACACAGAAGGGCTACACAGGGGGACCTATATGGTTCAGTTAGTTAAGCATCTGACTATTGGTTTTGGCTCAGGTCATGATCTCAAGGTTAGGAGATCAAGCTCTGTGTAAGACCGCATGCTGGGCATGGAGCCTACTTAAGGTTTGTAGATTGGTTCTTCCCACCCCTCCCACTCCTTGCTGGCTTTCACATGCATGCCTTTTCTCTTAAAAAAAAAAAAAAGGCTAAACAAACATTAACTAATAGTATTTCCTCAAATGTTTTCATTTTATTGTATGCATGTCTTAGATATTCAAGAAAATATTTTTCCTAGGGCAGCCCGGGTGGCTCAGCAGTTTAGCACGGCCTTCAGCTCAGGGTATGATCCTGGAGACCCAGGATGAAGTCCTGCGTCAGGCTCCCGACATGTAGCCTGCTTCTCCCTCTGCCTGTGTCTCTGCCTCTCTCTGTCCGTGCCTCTCTCTGTCTCTCATGAATGAATAAAATCTTAAAAAAAAAGAAAGAAAATATTTTTCCTATAAAATTTTCTTTTTACATTCTTCTAAACTGTTAGGAATTTTTCTAATTCAAATTTTCAAATTAGGAAATACAACCCACATACAAAACAATGCAACAAATATGTTAAGCTTAAATCAATTACAAAGAGAACACCAATGTAACTGCCATGGAGAATATGAAATAACACTGCTTACACTGAGAAGTCGTGTGTGTCCCTTTCCTAATTATATAGCAGTTAGCTGTTGGAGATGACCAATATTATAACTTTTGTGACAACCATTTCCTTGTACTTCTAATCTATCATCTTTTTAATACTTTATTATTTGACACAGAGAGAGAGAACCCAAGCAGGGAGAGCAGTGGACAGGAGAGGGAGAAGTAGGCTTCTCACAAGAGCAGGAAGCCCAATGCAGAGCTCAATCCCAGGACCCTGGGATCATGACCTGAGCTGAAGGCAGAGGCTTAACCGACTAAGCCACCCAGGTGACCCCTAATTCTATAATCTAAATTTAGTTTTATGTGTTTATTTGTAAGATTTTATTTATTTTGAGAAAGAGGTTAAGAGGCAGAGGGAGAGAGAGAATCTCAAACAGACTCTGCTGAGCATGGAGCCTGACGTGGGGCTAAATCTGAGCTGAAATCAACAGTTGGACACTTAACTGACTGAGCCACCCAAGCACACACACCTATTTGTGTTTTTGTTTTTTTTCAAAGATTTTATTTATTTATGACACACACACATACACACAGAGGCAGAGACACAGGCAGAGAAAGAAGCAGGCTCCATTCAGGGAGCCCCATGTGGGACTCAATCCCAGGACTCCAGGATCACACCCTGGGCAAAAGGCAGACACTCAACCGCTAAGCCACCCAGGCACCCCAACACCTGTTTGTGTTTAAAGGGAGCCATACTACATGCATTCTTAAGTCTTGCTTTTTCACAGTATCACATTTGTAACTAAATTTTTCTTCCCCAAAACTTCAAAGATAATTTATAGATTTTTTTTTTTTTTAAGATTTCATTTATTTTTTTTTGGAGAGAGAGAGAAGAGAGAGAGAGAGAGAGAGACATAGGCAGAGGGAGAAGCAGGCTCTATGCAGGGTGCCTGATGCGGGACTCGATCCTGGGACTCTGGGATCACGCCCTGACCTGAAGGCAGATGCTCAACCACTGAGCAACCCAGGTGTCCCAAAAACTTATAGATTTAAAAGAAAAGGCTAGACTTGAAGTAACTTAAGATTCTCACTGTTCCAGGGGCACTTGGGTGGCTGAGTTGGTTAAGCATCTATCTTCCACTCAGGTCATGATCCTAGAGTCCTGTGATCAAGCCTACCTCCAGCTCCCTGCTCAAGCCATGAATTTGTTTCTCCTCTTCCCTCTATCCCTCCTCCCTCTCATATTCTCTTTAGATAAAATAAAGATTCTCACTGTTCCACTTAAGTTATCATTATAGATTTCCAGCTTTAACCATGGAGGATAGTAAAATAGTTACTATCAACATTCTGAAATCAAACACCTCAAAGAAATTAGTTTTCTCAAGAATAGTGTCTGAGGACCATTTTAATCTATTTAAATATATACCAGCAAATAACAAAAACATTATGTTTTCAGGGTCTATCATCTTTGCTAGACATTTTAATTTATAAGCCATTTAAAACGTATATTCAGAAAACTTAAAAATATTCACAAATTCTCAGGGATTTCTCCTCCTTAATTTTGAGACCCTGGAATAATCTCCCAAAGTATCCCATACTTTTGGATTTTAACACTTTACACATTTGCAACGATTTCATGTCTTGTCTGTGACCTGTCTTCTTTTCCATCCCTACCCAGTATCGACTATGCTGTAAAGGAAGAAAGCAAGTTTATCTCACAGACCAGTGAATCCTAATACACAGTGCCTGTGCACTAGCATGTGTTAACCACGAGAAAAATTAACTTTTGAAAGACAGATATTCACACACACTGACTCACATTGGTTTCAGGATAGGCAGTATCCCTGACATCTAACTTGTTAAGAGGTAGAAAAGTGACCTCTCCAGGAAGATTCATTTTATTAAACTCCATCAAAATCTTTGTGCTGACTTCATCTGAATCAACAATATGATAAAATAACCTGCATGTAAACAAAACAAGACACATCTTTATTGCTTGACTTTAAAGTGCTATATGAAAAAAAAAAGTGCTATGAATATATAGGCAAATAACTCACTTTTTTTTCTATGCAACCCAATTTGTACTGGGATAGGGTAGGAGGGAAACTACTTAGAAAATTCCAATGGAGGGAGGAAAAGGAAGCCCCAAAAGGGATAGTTCTAGCTTCTACAATTAGAAATACTTGATATGACATGTGTATCTTTATAAAATTAAAAAGGCAAGTTGTATAAAAGAAGGTAATGAAAGATATACTGTATTAAAACTCCAAAAAACTGCTTATTCCTTTCCTTTAAAAATTCAAAAAAAAAAATAAAAAACTTCACCTGTTACCAGCAGTAACCTCCACGCACGTGTAGAAAGCAGGCTCACATTCGAAGTTATTCATCACGATGCCGTGATAGCCGTTTTGAACATGCTGGTTTATTCCTTTCCTACGGAAGTGGTCCAGTACTTTGTTTATGCTGTCTATTCCATTTAAAATAGCCTGTTAAATTGTGAGGAGTGAAAAATATTAAAATGGTATTTCCAAATGGCACTTTCTGCTGGCAAGAAACAAACCCATTACTCTATACATTAAAAAAATATTTCAGAGATTAAACACCTTCCCCAACAACAAACACATCACCCCCTTCAAAAATGCCAACTACATGAAACTATTTTTATTGGTTCTCTTCTGACAATAGCATTAAAAATTGACTCCATCTAAAAATCAGAAGCGCTATCATTAATACGTCATTTCAAATTTATAGGACAGGTGATTTGCTCTTGTCACCTGGAACCAAGGACTTACAGCTTGGAAACAATTTCTTTTTCTTTTTTTTTTTTGGAAACAATTTCTTGTGTAATAATTGTCTCAATGGTAAACTGAAGTAATGAAAAGAATCTGCCCACCTTTCCTGTTGCTGCTCTAAGAAGTTGCTGTTTCTTTTCAAGATCTTCTCTTTTAGCAGCAAGTGCTTGTTGTTCTGCATTCTCCTCTCTCCACAAGTAACTAATCAATAAAAATTAGACTGTCTTTAATTTAAAAGCATTAAGATGCACCAATAGTATGTAATTTGGGATAAAATACTGAAAAAAATTAAACTTGAACAGTTCATTTACAATTTTAAGGATTTTTTTGAATGATTTGAGAGACCAAGTGAGGGAGCGAGAGCACGCACAAGCAGGGAGAGGGAGAAGTAGACTCCCTGCCGAGCAGGGAACCTGATTCAGGGCTCAGTCCCAGGACCTGAACCAAAGGCCGACGCTTAACAGAGCCATGCGGGCACCTCAAGATTTTTAAGTAGTTACTCTCTATATTCAAAGTGGGTCTCAAATTCAAAGCCCCTAAGATTGAGTCACACATGCTCTACCAACTGAGCCAGTCAGGCACCCCTAGTTCATTTATAATTTTTTTTAAGATTTTATTTATTTATGAGAGACACAGAGAGAGAGGCAGAGACATAGGCAGAGGGAGAAGCAGGCTCCATGCAGGGAGCCTGATGTGGGACTCGATCCTAGGACTCCAGGATCATGCCCTGAGCTGAGAGGCGGACGCTTACCTACTGAGCCACCCAGGAGTCCCTCATTTATAACTTAAAGACCATTTAACAGTCAGTAAGCAGTGCTACTCAAAAAAATTATGGCATATTTTAGTCTATACTAACTTTCTTTCACTTTGTAATTCATCTTTCTTATTTTTTACTTCGTAGTATTTTCTGTCCAGTTCTTCTACTCGAGCTTTGACTTCATTAAGGTCTTGATCCAGTTTCTATGGAGATAAAAATAATTCAAACTTAAAATCCAATTTCATGCAAACTAATCCATAGTGACAGCAAAATTAGTAGTTGCTAGGGGACAGCAAGGGAAGGAGGAATTGGAAATGTTTTAGGGTGATGAATGGGTTTGTTATGTTAACTGTAGTGATGATTTCACAGAGGTATTCATATGTCAAAACTTATCAAATGATGCATTTTAAATACAGGCAATGTACTGTATGTCAATTGTACCTTAATGAAACTGTTAAAAAAAAATCCAATTCTAACTTTTAAAAAATGCCTGTAGGCAAAGAGCACATCAAGAAAAACCAACCATAAAATCAATTACTCTACAAAATATTGCTAAAATAAAATTAATTTGCTCATTAATGATCTAAACCTTACTAGAATTCTAGGAGAAAAAATACATTCACAAATGCTCAAAATACTGTAGTCACACTTTTCACACTACACACATACAACTGAACATAAGAGATTGAGGATTACACTAAGCAAAAACCTACTCTACATAATGCAATCAACACCAGAAAATCATCTCTATCCAGAATAAAAGACTTCACCAGTGAAAGGTTAGCTGAAATACTGCAAAATATAATGAAGTTCAAGCCTAAGAAAGAATGAATAAAAACTCTATTGAAAAATCTTGGTTCATCACTTGGCTGTTTCAAAAAGAGTATTTGTTGAGGTTGTCTCCATGAACTCAAGACAAACACATTTTCTTTATTTCAGGAAAGGACATGCAGCCATCACAGCTGAAACTAGATGAATCAATTTCCAAGTAACTAAACTATCTGGATCAACCTGTTTTTTCCATTCCCTCCATAAAACATCCTGACCAAAGCACACTGGACTCTTGAAGCTAGAAGACTATTGTCTATTACTCCTGGTCACTCTTCTACCAGTTATTTACGATTACAGAGCAAATTGTGTTTGCTCACCATTGTTTTTGTTTTTTGTTTATGATGTGATTGTGTTAAATATTAAACAGACTATGAAGACAAAGCAAAGAGCGGTTTCTCTAAAAACTTGATTTAGTTTTGCACACGCAAAGGTGACTCACTAAAAACTGAATAGGGAAATCAACTCTAAAAGACTCGAGAGAAATAACATAATACATAAAAACACGTATTAATATGTAATATGTACTTTATTAACAAAATACAGTAATTCAAAATGTCAAATCACAAAGTTAGACTAGGGAACTGATCCAGATTACAAAAGATAACAGAAATATGACAACTAAATGCAATATATGACCCTAGATTGAATCTTGGAAGTTTCATTCAGCTCTAAGGAGAACTATACTTACATGCGTGGCTCATAACAAAAAAGTCCCCTGGAAACTACTCATACTCAAAAGAAACATCTTGGGCTCTACATGAAAAGACTGGTGTGAATTCTGGTGGGGGTTACTGATAACGGGGGAAGCTATGCATTTGTGGGAGTACAAGATATATAGGAAACTTCTGTATCTTCCTCCCAATTTTGCTGTGAACCCAAAACTGCTCTTAAAAAATGAAAAGCCCAGTCCATGAGCATACCTTTATCTTTGTAAGCAAAATAAGATATGTTTACATGTATATAAATAATATTTACTATTATACGTAAAATTTTAATATACATCCTACATATGTCAAGATTTTATGCATTTAGTGGCTTTTTGATAAACCAATAACCCAACTGGTACAGATCTCATAAGTTAACAGGGTTCCTCTGTGTAGATACATATAGAACATCCTCACCCTACACTTGTCCTACACACTCCCTTTCTCATCATTTCTATAGGCCTTCAATCACCTATATACAGCCACACATAACACTTACCATTTTCCCTCTTCCTCATTTTAAATAATGTGAGATCTTTCTTATTCTGGATGGGATTTTATCTTCTACTTCAATTTTTTAGAAAATGCTACCAAACATGCATAGTAGCTAATGTTTAATTCATTTAGAAAATCTTATAAAATCACCACTGCCTTAACAAAAAATATATTCTGCATAAGTTATTGACAGAGAACTGTGAAAGATTGTAAAAATGGAAAAAAATTTAAGTTACTCTGAAGTTATATTTTAGATTTATCATGTTAAAATTAAAGGTACTTCAGGAACATTCCACCAATTTATAAAAATATATTTTAAGATATACTCAATGTATACGAACTCTTATAGAGCTGGAAAAAAACTACCATATAGATATTAAATTGGGCTAATCTTTTCTAAGTACCTGTTTTCTGTATATTAAGAGTAGTAATGTAACTGTTCAACAAAGTAAAACTTAATGAAATAGATAACATGTACATGTTTATGTCTTCTGAAAGGTTTTCACAAAGTAGCTATAAAAGCTCTTACATTATACTGCTCCAGGTTTTTCTCTTTATTTGCCTCAGTGTCCTCCAAATCCTTGTGGATAGCCGCAATCTGTCTTTTCTTGTCATTAATAGCCTGATCTAAAGACTTCAGTTCCTTTTTAATCCACTTATCTCTTTCTTCTTTTGATGTAAACTGGCTTCCTCGACCCTGCTTTGCATAAAGATCTGTTCTTTCCTGGGTAGCTTGGGCCAATCTATACAAGACAGAAGAAAAGAATGATTAAAAAAGAGACGAGAAAGTAATTTTTTTTTTTTGAGAAAATAAGTTTAAACTGCAATTGATATGTCAAGAGCACACAGAAAAACAATAGTTATTTTTAAAATTCCATTAAAAAAAAAACAAAAGCAACTGGTATCTAATAGAGCTCCTTGGACTAGTACTATATAATATAAATTTCATTTTATTTTTAAAAAATATTTTATTTATTCACAAGAGACAGAAAGAGAGGCAGAGACACAGGCAGAGGGAGAAGCAGGCTCCATGCAGGGAGCCCAATGCAGGACTCGATCCCGGAACTCTGGGATCATGCCCTGAGCCAAAGGCTCAACCGCTGAGCCACCCAGGCGTCCCTATAAATTTTATTTTGAAAAGTCACATTTAAAGTCATGTAAAATAGCCCATATCCTAAGGATTTCAGGCACATAATGTCTTTATTTCTACTCCAGGTCTGGGTTAGTCAGTAAAGCTACAGACAGTTCTAATATCCTACTCTCAGGAATTTTCAAAATGCATTTAACTATATAGACATTTCTAACTCCTTACAATAAATGATACTACCAAGATTAAAAGCCAAGAGAAAGGGCAGCCCAGGTGGCACAGCGGTTTAAGCACTGCCTTTGACCCAGGGCGTGATCCTGGAGACCCGGGACTGAGTCCCGCATTGGGCTTCTCCCTCTGTGTCTCTGCCTCTCTCTCTCTCTCATGAATAAATAAAGTCTTTAAAAAAAAAAAAAGGCAAGAGAAAGACAAAACATTTACAATATATAGAATACTAGAATATAGATTACAAACAACCCTATCAAACAATAGGAAAAGTATCAGAAAAAAATGGGCAAAGGAAATAATTTACTAAAACAGATACTGGTAGCATAAAAACATAATGCACTAAACCATGAAATCAGCAAAGTTGACATGTTGAATTTACAGACACTAAAATGTCCAGATGTTGAAACAACAATGAAAAAAGGAAAAAGGGTGAAACAGAGCAAGATGTTATGTTGGTTAAAAAAAAAAAAAAAAAAGGAACAACAAATCCATGTTTTTAAAAGCCCAACATCTAGGCAAGTTATTTAACGTACCAGAGCCTTGAGTTTGTTGAACTTACACTGAGGATGTGAATCTCAGGGCTTGAGTGAAAAAAATGTATATGATGTATATATAGTAATGCTTGGCTCAGAGTAGCTGTTTAACATAGACTATTACTTTGAAACTGGATTTAACTTTTGCCCTGTGTCTTCTTAATTCATAACTATTTAGCTTTCACAGAGAAACTACGTAGAAAGTTAGAAATGGTGAAAGAAATCCCAGACCTAGCAATTCCTCGCTCTTCTTTTTCTTTCACACTGTTGAATTTAGGTTCTGTTTCTGCCAGTTCTTTCTGCTTCTCTTCTATTTTTTCAAGTAGCTTCTGCCTCTCTTTTAATAAGCGTTTCTGTAAATAAAGCAGGGTAAGTAAAAATGCAATCTTAAAAATTTCTGCTTAAGTCTAGCATAAAATATTTTCTCATGAAAAAAAGTTGATGAGAAAACTGATATTGCAACACAAAACTAACTTTTAAATGAAAGAAACAAGGACACAGTACTGAGCTGCTACATGAGTAAAAATTATTTTAATGTGCCAGATCTTTTTCAAAAGTTTAAAATCATGTACCCCCATGACAGAAAGCATGGTCTTTTGCAATTCCTATTCAGCTTGAACATTTATAAGTCTTTCATTTTTAGCATTTTAACTTACCCTTTGTTCACTATTGCCTGCCAGTTCATCTTGTAAATCTTTGGCTTTAAGCTCCAACTTAGTCCTCTGTTTAATTTGTTCTTGCCTTTCAGCGCTGAGCTGCTCCTTTTCTTCTTTCATAGCTGAAATTTTTGTTTTCAATTCTCTAACTTGGCGCTCAATATCCTAGTGAAGTATCAAACAGAAATGAATCAAACAATTAGAAGTGGAACAGCAGAGTTTCTATTAGTTCTGTCCTTTTTTCCCTTCATTTACAAGTTCAGTACTATTCTGTCTTTCTAATACTCAATCCCAGTAACACCTGTTTGAAGTTTCCACTCCCTAATTCTGGTACAAAAGGATTTACTGTGGTCAAAAAATATAAGTCAACATAAGCCTCGTTTATAATCTTACCTCCATCTTATCTCTTGCATCCTGCTGGGCATCTCTTAATTGTCTGGATTTTTCTCCACTAGTCTCTCGCTTAGCAGAAAGCTGAGGGGGACAAAAAGCTGTAAGTTCTAACTCACTTTGTATTTAATATGTCATAACGTAGTAGAATTTTAAAATATCTGCTAAAATAAAATAATTCACTTGAAGATGCTTCTTTTTTTTTTTAAGAAGTTTTAAATGGAAAGCTCCTTTAGTTTTAAATATTACCTAAAACAAATTAACAAATTTTTGGACAAAAGGTCGGCAATACCAAAAAAAAAAAAAAAAAAAAAAAAAAAAATCAGCAATACAAATACAAAATGTACAAAATACATTTTTTTAAAGATTTTATTTATTCATGAGAGACACAGAGAGGCATAGGCAGAGGGAGAAACAACAAAAATACATATTAAAAAGCCAAAAAAAAAATCATGACGCTTTTTTTTTTTAATAAAGTAAACTCCACCCCCAACATGGGGCTTAAACTCATGACCCTAGTATCAAGAGTCCTATATTCCACTGACTGAGCCAGCCAGGCACCCCTTCATGAAGCTTTTATTTTTTTTCCATGAAGCTTTTAAAGGTGGCTTCCCTCATCTTGGTTTGCAGTGCACCACAACCTGATTATATTTCAGACACAACTATAGCAAGGACCATACAGGTCTAAGGATTTTCCTTGGAATAAACTGAATGAACAATTTTACCGACCAATGATTTCACTAAGAGGTTTAAAATTCTTTAAGTTTCTATTTAAAAATCATTGAAAAATAGAAATATAAAATGAGCTTAACATATAAAACAAACTAAAATCACTCTGAATTTAAGTGACAAAGTTCTTTTACCTCATCAAGTTTAGCACGAGTCTCGTTAAGTTCCTGGTTGTAAATGGTATATTCCAAGGCTCGTCTCATTTTGTCCCACTTCTGATACTGAGCTAGTTCTTCCTTTTCTTCCTCTAAGGTATGTAATCTCTCTTCAATGTATTTTAACAACTCATTGATTTTTTCCCGTTTACCCTCTTAAAAAGAAATGAGAGAGGGGCAAAGAAGTTGAATAAAACTTTTATGTAAATAATAACTTTCTTCAAATATGCTAGTAGTTAAAATTAATCTTAAGAACTACAGCTTATATGATAGTATGTGACAACCAAATCTAAGATACTAAAATGACAAGATCCACCACCCTGACAACCACCAGTTTGTTCTCTATATTTTTTTTTTAAAGATTTTACTTATTCATAGAGACAGAGAGAGAGAGGCAGAGACACAGGCAGAGGGAGAAGCAGGCACCATACAGAGAGCCTGACATGGGACTTGATCCAGGGTCTCCAGGATCATGCCCTGGGCTGCAGGCGGCGCTAAACCGCTGCGCTACTGGGGCTGCCCTGTTCTCTGTATTTATGAGTCCGTTTCTGTTTTGTTTGTTTGCTTGGTTTTTTTAAGATTCCAAATATAAGTGGAATCCTGTATTTGCCGTTCTCTGATTTATTTTACTCAGCACAATACCCCTCTAGATTCATCCAGGTTGTCACAAATGGCAGTATCTCATTTTTTAAAAAGTGAGTAATATTCCACTGTATACATATACCATATCTTCTTTATCCATTCATCTGTTGATGGAAACTTAAGTTGCGTCTACCTCTTGGCTATTGTTAAGTAATACTACAAGGAACATATGGTCCCATATGTATCTTTTCGAATCAGTACTTACTAGCTCTTATAATGCTACATTTGCTTAAGGGCCTCAGTTTAAACTTCCTTTAAAGGCAACTGTGCCTTCCCACATCATTAAAAAAAACCTCCAAAAACCCTACTAACATCATTAATGTCATGGATTTTTCAACTTTTATAGTTAACAGCATTATCTGTAACTGCCATATACTGAACAAACACCCCCTATATTCCAATCATGAAGCTACTTTGCTCCTCTACTCACCACCATGAACTATGAAAAAGAATTTTACATATGGAGAGGTTTTAGATCAGAAAGATCAAGTCTAAGGTCACAATATCAGTTAATTATTATTAGTCAGATTTTTGAACTCAGGACTGACTCTAAAATGTGACAGAACACAGCACTTGAACAACAAAGTAGGGTTTTTATAATACATGTACTAAAGGAAAATTCTAAGTTCAAAGTGTTCCATTTACTTGCTCCTAAACAACTTAAAACCTAATGCCAACTGATACTCCCAGCAATTTTTCTTGAGGATTGCATCCAAATCTGTTACCTTACTAACAATGAGGATGGTAAAAAAATAGTTGACCTACAAAGGCATTACTAACAGCAATTCTTTATTTAAAGAGAGAAATTACTGGAAATCTCAAACCTTAAAGTGTAACAAACTAATTATCTCTCCATTCAGTGCAAAGGCAAATTATCAAACTGTATACTCCTGAGAATAGAACTCCTTTCAATATAATAACACAACAAAGTAATTTATAATAAAGAGCAGAATCACATTTCTTTACCTGTTTCTTTCATTAGAGATATGCTTTCTTCTTTTCGTTCATCATATACTCTAGTACCAGCTACTTCTCTTAATAGTTTTAGTCTCTGAGAATCCGGTGCTGTGGCCATCTGGTTGATCTAAAAATTTTAGAAAAATAATTATGATGTAGCTACACACTGTTCTTTAAGAATGCTACCTTTATTTTTTTTAGAACACTACCTTTAAAGAGTATCCACATGCTGAGTTTTAAGTACCACTTCAAGAATTTAATTTGTACAGTGCTTATACCCACATACCTACATCCTTTATTAAACGAAATTTATCAAATGAAAATCCAAATAGAATTGATCCATTCATAAGTCGAATTTATGAATAAAACTATAAATTAAAAATGAAGAACATTCCATTACCATATTTTTTCTCAGTCAACATGATAAGGTATAAAAGATGAACTCCACTCTAAAAGAACAAAGTATTTTTACAAGCGGGAAGCTATTATGCTACATTAAAAAACTATAATGGTATTATCAAAAAATAACAGGGACATCTCGGTAGCTCAGTTGGTTGAGCATCCAACCCTTGGTTTTAGCTCAAGTCATGATCTCAGGGTTGTGAAATCAAACCCTGCATCTGTCTCCCCACTCAGTGTCGAGCTGGCTTAAGATTCTCTTTCTTGGGGATCCCTGGGTGGTGCAGCGGTTTGGCGCCTGCCTTTGGCCCAGGGCGCGATCCTGGAGACCCGGGATCGAATCCCACGTCGGGCTCCCGGTGCATGGAGCCTGCTTCTCCCTCTGCCTATGTCTCTGCCTCTCTCTCTCTCTCTCATGTGACTATCATAAATAAATAAATAAAATTAAAAAAAAAAAAAAAAGATTCTCTTTCTTGGGGCAGCCCTGGTGGCTCAGCGGTTTAGCGCCACCTTCAGCCCAGGGCCTGATCCTGGAGACCCGGGATCGAGTCCCACATCAGGCTCCCTGCATGGAGCCTGCTTCTCCCTCTGCCTGTGTCTCCGCCTTTCTCTGTCTCTCATGAATAAATAAATAAAATCTTTAAAAAAAAAAAAAAAAAAGATTCTCTCCTTCCCCCTCTGCTCCTGCCCCCACTTGTGTGCACTCACTCTTTATAAATAAAATAAAATCTTTTAAAATATATATTATCAAAAATGGTATGATTGTTATTTTTTAAGTCAAGTCTACATCTGACAGGGGTTTTAAACTCAAAACCCTAAGAGTCATATGCTCTACTAACTGAACTAGCCAGGCACCTAAAAATGGTATGTTTTAAACAAATAATTGTGACGGGGGTAGTGACTCTTAAGTAAAATAAGCAAAAGCATCTTTAAAATCGTATTTAAAAATATATGGCAGGGCATTTGGGTGTCTCAGTCAGTTGAGTGTCCAACTCTTGGTTTTGGCTCTAGTATTGGTCTCAAGATCGTGAGACTGAACCTCACATTGGCCTCCACACTTGGCATAGTCTGTTTGAGATTCTCTCTCTGCTCCTTCCCCTGCTCACCCACACCAGCAGTATCTCTAAAACAAATAAATACAATCTTAAGATATATAAGTTAAAACAAACAAAAAAACCCAGAAAGTGGTACAAAATAAGTGCCATGCCACTTTAAACAAGCAGGAGTTTACCATATTCATAAAAATACAGCTAACCACTAAAGGCAAAAAAATGCTCACTGCATTAAAAAGGGAAGTGGAAAAAAAAAGTTATTCTAACACTTTTATATAAAAAGAGAATCAGCTGAGCCAAGAAAATATGATCAGAAGTATATACAAAGAATCCCCCTTCAGATCTTTTTTTTTTTTTTAAAGATTCATTCATTTGAGAGCAAGTGAGTGCACTCAAGCAGGGGGAGGGGCCAGGGAAGAGGGAGAAAATCCCCAGACTCCCCAGCAGAACAGAGCTAAGATCTGAAGATCAAGACCCAATCTGAAATCAAGAGTCAGCCACTCAACTGAGCTATCCATGCATCCCCCTCTTCAGATCCTTATCACTCATTACCCCAATTATGCTTGTTCAAATTATTCACTTAAAAAATATTTAGTAAATGCTTACAACACATATGCCACTCTGCTGGACATTGGGAAAAGAGCAATGAACAAAACAGAAAAGGTCTTTCCTTCATGAAACTTACATTCTATCTAGTGGAAGAAGACAGGAAACAGTATAACTGTTATGAAAAAAACCAAAACAGAATAAAGCAAGTATGTAGGGCTGGGGCGAAGGCAATGCTTTTTTGGATGAGGAAAACTCACAGACGGCTTATATGAAATGACATATAAGCAGAAACTGAAATGAAGTATAGGGGCCTATGTTGTTTGTGAGTAGAGAAGACTCAGACTGGGGATCCCTGGGTGGCTTAGCAATTTAGCACCTGCCTTTGGCCCAGGGTCTGATCCTGGAGTCACGGGATCAAGTCCCACATCAGGTTCCCTGCATGGTGCCTGCTTCTCCCTCTGCCCGTGTCTCTGCCTCTCTCTCTCTGTGTCTCTCATGAATAAATAAATAAAATCTTAAAGAGAAGACTCAGATAAATGATCTTTCACAATCAGCCTTTTGTAGAAATTTCTTGCTTATAAAGATGGTCTTTTCAAAAACTTGTTCTGCATTTCCCAAATGTGAAACACCACACTCTTCCTAATCACTTCTCCTGAATTCTACCTTTCCAACACATATCTTAAAAATCCTTCAATATGAAATAAGTGGACATTTAAAAAGAACTTTCCTGGGACACCTGGGTGGCTCTGGTTCAGCAGCTGAGTATCTGCCTTTGGCTGAGGGTGTGATCCCGGGTCAGGGGATCGAGTCCCACATCGGGCTCCTTCTGAAGAGCCTGCTTCTCCCTCTGCCTGTGTCTCTGCCTCTCTCTCTCATGAATAAATAAAATCTTAAAAAATAAAATAAAAATAAAAAGAACTTTCCTTTAGTCCAAAAAACTACTATAACAAACTATGAGAACACTGCAGGGTATGTTTTTAAAAAAGAAATCAGCTACAGTTTAAAGTATGTGAGGAGACAGTAGAAAGTATATTACTAAAAACTATAAAAAATATAACTCTACAAGAAAAAATAATATGTGGCATTATGGTAGATTTCTGGAAATGGAAGCTTTTTACCATTTCAGTTCTGTGATATGTTAAGCAACAGAGTTATTAATTTTAGGAAGTAATTTTTTAATGTTATTTTTAAAGGATTTCTATAGTATATATTTTTTAAAGCAGGCTCCATGCCCAGCATGCAGAGCTTGTATTCACAATCCTGAGATCAAGACCTGACCTAACATCAAGAGTCAGATGCTTAGCCAACTGATCTACCCAGGTGCTCCTCTATAATATTCTTAAAAATGATCATTTTGACTTTCACAAATCAAAAATGCCTTCCAGTACAACTTATTAAGAGATATAGGCAAAGAAAACAAGATCCAACTGCTGAAATGATTCTATCCTACTACACAACAGATGTACTTTGCAGTCACATAAAAGGTAATACATCAATATAAAATAAATCAATGAAAACAAGACAGTAAGGTCCATTTTTCATTCAACTTAATCCCTAAAAATAAGCCAAGTTCATCATTCAAGTGAATACACTCAAGAGAACAAATTCTATAAAACAAGGACATACAATTTTTTTACCTTTCCTTGTTTTACAATATAATAAGGATTGCTTCGAGAAAAACCAGCACTTTCCAGGAGATTCATCACATCATTTTTCCTATAATAAACATTGAAAAAAAAATTCAGATAAATAACCCAACAATAAGCAAAAACATAAAGGCAGACTCTTGAGTTAAGGGGCATGAGGGAGTATAGTCATTAAATAAATCATCTATTCTATCAAGCCTCAGATAATCCTGATTCTTAAGTTAATGCTCTAAATACTGCTTTGTTGAACATGAGGCATATAACCCATATAACGCGGCAAATAAAATACTTTTACTCCTGTGAAAGGCATTAAAACAGAAAAAAAAATGCTTACGTGACCATTTTCTTGTCTAGGAAATACTGATCCTTTTTGGCACCAATAACTCTTCTAAGTGAAACTTCTTCTTTATCGATCTAAGAAAAAATGTAAAAGCCTGAAGTTAATCTCACAGTAAAACTGGAGAACTTTTTATTTAATAAGGTCATTTTAGAGTCCCTAGTAATTATTTTGAAACTTATTTCTCAGTAAAGATATGCTATGAATATCAATTCTATGACAGACATTTTCTCACAATAGCTTACACACTCCCATCAGTTTACTAGAATGTTCATTATAATTTTAAGACAAAATTAGTATGTAAACTGTATAGCTATTTTAGCATAAACTATAAGAGTTTAAGTACAGTTATAAATGTTTCAAAGCTTGTAAGAAAATTAGTTGCATCAATAAAATTCTCAACATTATTACTGGGGGAAAAAGCCATTACTCACAGGCAACCGGTTGTCTGAATTATCAAAAATAATCTCCACAAAAGCAGAAATGACACGAGGACCAGTACCCTCCTAAAACATGCAAAAAATTTTTTGTCATTTATGTGATATTTTCACAACCTTTATCTTTTTCTTCTCTAAATACTTTTTAAAGTTTAGCGCATGATAACAAGCCTAATTCAATAGAGAAAAATTTCTAACAGACAGGTATTTATCCTTCTTGTCAAAAGAGCAAAGATACTGGATTAGGATAACACCACTTTTCAACCAAATGGTTAGATTCTAACTAAAAACATGAGAACTATGCAAGAGATATCAAAGTCAGATATATTTAGGTCTTGTTTTTTTTTTTTAGGTCTTGTTCTGAAGACCACTTTATTAGAACATACATGCCCATGTAATTCCACTTATTTGCTAGTATCTACAACACTTTGAGGTTTTTCTCTTACAGACTCAATGCTGGAAAGGAACCCTAATAAAGTATATAATTATTAGAACTCGGCTTTCTTAAACACTTAATTTGCAATACACTGCATAATTTTAAATCTGCCATGAAGAGACACACATTTAACATGTGTCACATATAGATCAATTTATGACCCAGGCACTTCGATACCAAGTCCAGATAATTTCCAGATTTTATTAAAATTCTTTTAAAGATTTTTTTAAAGATTTTATTTATTCATAGAGACACAGCCAGAGAGAGAGGCAGAGACACAAGCAGAGGGAGAAGCAGGCTCCATGCAGAGAGCCTGACGTGGGACTCGATCCAGGGTCTCTAGGATCACGCCCTGGGCTGCAGGCATCGGGGCTGCCCCCTTTTTAAAGATTTTATTCATTTATTCATGGGAGACACACAGAGAGAGGCAGAGACATAAGCAGAGGGAGAAGCAGGCTCCATGCAGGGAGCCTGATGCAGGACTTAATCTTGGGACTCCAGGATCATGCCCTAAGCCACCCAGGCATCCCAATTTCCAGATTTTAGAAACTGTTACTATGCAGTGACTAAACACACTAAAGAATGATACTTAAAGAGGTTACTCTTTCAATGTCAATCTTAGAAACCTAAATATATATCTATCTACAAGGTAACCAACTCTGGTTACTAGGCTAAAAATTCAAATTTAAGAGGGAAAATAAAAGATAATGGTTAAAAAACAAACACCTTCCTGTGAGAGACTCTGTTGAGGTATATTAAGGAATTTCACTTTCTGCTCTTATAACTAATTATAAACCATATTAAAACCAAAAAGAGGGATCCCTGGGTGGCGCAGCGGTTTGGCGCCTGCCTTTGGCCCAGGGCGCGATCCTGGAGACCCGGGATCGAATCCCACATCAGGCTCCCGGTGCATGGAGCCTGCTTCTCCCTCTGCCTGTGTCTCTGCCTCTCTCTCTCTGTGACTATCATAAATAAAATAAAAAAAATTTAAAAAAAAAAAAAACCAAAAAGAAATTTTATCATTAGTATAGCTTTTGTAATTTTTTAATCCTGAAATTTTAGTTCTTATTCATAATTATCCAATGAAAAATTCTAACAATTTTCTTTACTATAATTATGCTTAACTTCCATATTGGAAAATCCTCTTACCATTTAACTTAAAAATATGGCCCAAAATAAAACAAGTATGTTGCTTAGTTTGCAATGGTCGTTTCTCTAATGTTCCCAATTCTGGTTCTAAGTCTCAAAGTTCTTAATTCCCAATCTCAAACTCTTTTCTCCTCAGCAAACCTGCTTCTCAGCATTACCAGACCATACTCCCTAATATAGGGAAGACATACCCATCTATAGAAAATTTCCTATTATAAAAAAAAAATTAGACCTTTATCATGCACTAACATAGCAAATTCCACAGAATACATACCCTTAAGAGACACTGTATCATATTTACAAAGGATCTGAAAGCTTGAACAAATGATTTTATTTACCAGAATTGATAATATAGTTTAAAAAATACATACTATCAATAACATCTCAAAGCAATTTCACTCACATGCAACAAAGCCAATCGCTGTTCTGGACGAAGATGACTGAACTCATCACTAAGAACAAACTGAATTGCTACAAATAGAAAAACATAACTATTAGTACAGTCTAAAAGAAAGATTTATGCCTTATTTATAACTCCCCATAACTTCTATCATGTAATGAACAGGGCAGATAAAGCAGATTATCTCTTCTATATATGCAGAAAATTTGCCTGTACTTCAGACTAATTAGCTTGGAAATGACAAAATACTAAGGAGTTCCCACTGAACACTAAAGAAAGAAAAAGGGAACACTGAGATAACAAAAAGAGAGAAGCAAACCAGAGTCTCTTAAAGTATACACTGAGTGGTTTTAAAACTGTTTTTAACCCACCAGATATAAATAATATACGTCAAAATATTTTTTCTTCTTTTTCGTCAAAATATTTATTAACAAGACAGGATATATTCCTACAATATCCTTAACCGTATACTTTTTTTTGTCAAAAGAAATAGAACTAAGTGGGAAATACGGGGAAATATTTCAGATTCCCACCTTCTACTGCACTGCTTGCACTGCCCTTATCTTCTGTATGAAGAAGCCATTCCTGCCTCTATACAGAGTACCTAACTGGACCACCCTGCCCTAGAAATGAAACTCTACTCAGCTGTCCTATTTCCAGTCCACCCAGGAGACCTTTGACATTCTCTAAGAGTTGAGTATACATTTATGAATGTGTATACTGAGGGTGGAGGTGGACTGGTTATCTTTTATAACCACCTCGGGAGGATACATTCAAATTGCCTTCACTCCCCTAGATATTACAAAATACTTCTACTCCAATCCCACTCTCTTACCATCACTAAATTACAACAACTGAAGGGCTATTGATTTGTGAGCACAGAAAGGATAGAACCTTTGTTCTTAAGCTCCCCACTTTTCCTCAAGGACTACTCAACTAAGAGGTTCAAGTTCAAATTTTTCAACTTACTTCTTCTATAATCCAAAACTGTTAAAATGTTTTTTTTCTCTCTCTGAAAGATTTGCTAACAGAGGCACTATGATACTTAAATTCAGTTTTTTAAAGATTTGAGAGAGAGAGAAACAGAGAAAGCATGGGTGGGGAAGGGCAGACAGAGTCTCAAGTGGACTCCCCACTGAGTGTAGAGGCTGACACAGGGTTTGATCCCATGACCTGACCTGAAACCAAGAGTTGGATAATTAACCAACTGAGCCACCCAAGTGCCCCACTTAAATGTATTTTATCTTTAGAATTTTCAAAGCTATTTAACTATCATCAAATTAGCAATCCTTGTTGAGTCTGTAATTTTTTATACCCCATCATTCGTAAGAATGATTTAGAGAACATTTTTTTAGAAGATGAAACTTGACTGGCTCAGTCAATAGAGCATGTGACTCTTCATCCTGGAAAATGAGTTCAAGCCCTATAATGGGTATAAAGCTTCCTTACTTAGTAAATAAATAAATGAAACAGAAAAATGAAACATTTTCTAAATCAATATTAACTATTCTACTGTATTTTATTTATTTATTTATATGTGCTTTGCAACATTTAGTGAACTCATGTTTTTTTTTTAATTTTTTTTATTTATGATAGTCACACACACACACACACACACACAGAGAGAGAGAGAGAGAGAGAGAGAGAGAGAGAGAGGCAGAGACATAGGCAGAGGGAGAAGCAGGCTCCATGCACCAGGAGCCTGACGTGGGATTTGATCCCAGGTCTCTAGGATCACGCCCTGGGCCAAAGGCAGGCACCAAACCACTGCACTACCCAGGGATCCCTGAACTCAAGTTTAAAAAGTACTTCCATTGGTATTATTTCAGGACTCTCACAACCCATCAAAGTAGGCAGGTCTAACACCTGTTGGATTTTTTTTTAATTATTTATTTATTTATTCATGAGAAACAGAGAGAAGCAGAGACACAGACAGAGGGAGAAGCAGGCTCCATGTGTAGGGAGCCCGATGCAGGATTTGATCCCGGCGCCCTGGGCTGAAGGCGGTGCTAAACCGCTGAGCCACCCAGGCTGCCTTCTAACACCTGTTTTTTTTTTTGTTTTCTTTTTTAAATTTTATTTATTTATTCATAGAGACAGAGAGAGAGAAAGAGAGGCAGAGACACAGGCAGAGGGAGAAGCAGGCTCCATGCAGGGAACCCAACATGAGACTCGATCTCGGGTCTCCAGGATCACACCCCAGGCTGCAGGTGGCGCTAAACCGCTGCGCCACGGGGGCTGCCCTAACACTTGTTTTTAAAGTGCAAAGAGTACCTTAGATTGTTTTGCCCAGTCTCTCAGCTAATTAATCAGTGGTTATAGAGTAGAACTCAGATCATTATATTCACCCTATACACTAAGCTACTACTCTATATGAAGCATTTCTTGAGTTTCATGCAGACATAACCTCAGAAAATCAATTTTTCCAAGTACCACACTCAGCATGGAGCCCAATGAGGAGCTTGAACTGATGACCCTGAGCTCAAGACCTGAGCTAAGATCAAGAACTGGATGCTTAACTAACTGGGCCACCCAGACGACCCTCAGAAAACCAATTTTTAAAATAAACTACCTGAAGATGCCCAGGTCTTAACATATTCAGAATTTAAAAAACAATACCTACCATAAAAAAAGTTACTCTTTCCAGATCCATTTCTGCCCACTATAAAATGTCAAAAAATACATGTTACATTGCATATAAACCAGTAAAATTAAAATTGTACTAAAGTTTTAAAGTATTAAGAGATTTATATTCAATTTTCTAACTTAACATCTTAATATATGAAATTAAAAACAAGAGTGAACAAAAGAAATCAATAAATAAAACAGCTTTAATCAACAAATGAGTACAAGTTTTATATAGACATCAGATGTTTTTTTCCCTTAAATTTATTTCATTGACTCTTTTGCTCTTTCTAATAGTTTAAAATTAAAAGGAATAACCAAAGACATTACCAGGTTTTCACAACTTACATAGACATGTAATTCTATTTTAATTACATATAATGGAGGGTTTTTTTTTAATATTGTATTTATTTATTCATGAGAAAGAGAGAGAGAGAAGAGAGAGAGAGAGAGAGAGAGAGAGAGAGGCAGAGACACAGGCAGAGGGAGAAGCAGGCTCCATGCAGGGAGCCTGACGTGAGACTCAATCCTGGGTCTCCAGGATCAGGCCCTGGGCTGAAGGCGGCGCTAAACCGCTGAGCCACCCGGGGTGCCCTATAATGGAGTATTTTTAACATTCTAAAGATTCACATGTTGCTGAAATTTTTTAATACCTAAATAATTTCAAATTCTCAAACTATATGCATATTTACGTACTTATGACCAGCCCTGTATATCATGTATAATCTCAGAATCATAAAACTACAAAAGTATAAGGCATTTAACTACCTGAATTCAGAATTAAACAATTCTATACCTAAAAAGATACCAAATGTTTCAGATTTAATGAATTCACTTGAATTTTGCTGTTCAGTAAAATTCTCATTGAGTCAAACTATCCCAATCTCTCTCATCTTGACCAAAATACCCTACAACAAATTAGCCCTTACAGTTACCACCTTTAACGCAAAATAAAGTCTTAAAAAATCATTTCTGTTATGCAAGAAAGTAATGAACTGCTTTTAAAAAAAGACATGACAGAGAGGCCAGCTTAAAAAAGATTTCCACTGGCTTAATCTAGGACCATTTCAGCATCAAAATAATTAGATGAATTATAATAAATTTGTACTGGAGGGAAATCATCCATGATTCGATGCTGATAATAAAATGACAAATAGCCAAGAAAGGAGAACTGCTCACAGAACACCACACAGTAAATGTGAAAGGAGTGCTAGAAATGGAAAATCATTTTGTAACCATCAGAATAAAGGCAATTATTATCAATGAATGCTATATCTAGGGAGAAATTTTGATAAGGAGCACAATATTTCCAAGTGTTTCTCATTCTTATACTATTTATTAGTTGCAAGGGAAAAAACACTATACAGTAGAAAAACTAGATAACTACCTAGACTGGGTGATCAAAAGTAACACAACTTAAAAAGAAGCAGAATGTCTTCACCTACAGATGTAAAATCCTCAGAACACATCATTTATGTAGTTTTTTTTTTTAAAAAGGTTTTATTTTTATTTATTCATGAGAGACACAGAGAGGCAGAGACATAGAGGGAGCCAGATGCGAGACTTGATCCCAGGATCACAATCTGAACCAAAGGCAGATGCTCAATCACTGAGACACCCAGGTGCCTTTATGTAGTAGTTTTTAAAAAACAATGTTATAAAAAACAGAGAAAGGCTGTGGATATGATCCAGATTAAAGGAGACTGAAGAGATATGACAACTGAATGCCATACCTGACCCTAAAGTAGATCTTGTACTGGAGGAGGAAAAAATATAAAGAACGTTTTTGGGTCAATCAGTATTACTGGAAAATGAAGAGATTATTTTATTAATGACAAATTTACTGAAGTTGATAACTGTACTGTGTTTATGCAAGAAAATATCCCTATTCTTATAAAGTATACATTGAAATCAAAGGTAAAGGACCTACGTAACTTTAAGAAAAAAAGAGTGTGAGAGGGAGTGCAAATGATAAAGTAAGGAAAATGTTAACAGGAAGATTTAGGGTAAAGGAGGCAGGGATATTATCTGTACTGTTCCTATTTATACAACTTTTCTGTAAATGTGAAATTCTCTAAATAGAAGTTTAAAGTTAATTTATCATTAAAAGAATTACATACAGTTCAAACCATAACCTACTCACAAATAACTTAAAATTTTTAAACTTCCCTTTAAGAATTACTCCTACCCAGGGATCCCTGGGTGGCGCAGCGGTTTGGCGCCTGCCTTTGGCCCAGGGCGTGATCCTGGAGACCCCGGATCAAATCCCACGTCGGGCTCCCGGTGCATGGAGCCTGCTTCTCCCTCTGCCTATGTCTCTGCCTCTCTCTCTCTCTCTCTGTGACTATCATAAATAAATAAAAAATTTAAAAAAATTAAAAAAAAAAAAGAATTACTCCTACCCAGAGTGGAAGACTAGGATGTTTAATATTCAGGACTCATTCTTAAAAGATATTCAAGACTTAAATAGAAAAAAATAGATGACTGACATATTACACCACAGGCTCATTTTTATTTAAAAAGATTTATGAAGACGTACACAAAGACTGAAGGGCTACTGAGATAGGTCTAGTTTATATATGCCCCAGATTCACCTGCCCCAATCCAAGTCTTGGCTGCCTGTCAATGGAGAGGCTCAGTATTCCACTACCTTAGGTTGTTTCAGCCTGCCCTGGGTACTTAGATCAGATTTGCGAAAACCCAAAGGAGGCTATAGTTCCCTGACTACTTCAGGGACATTAGTTCCCAGAGTAACACAACCCAAAAGCATGGGGGTTAAATGCCCTGTGTGGTAAACTTTGACGAATCAGAGACAAGAACTAGAAGACAAAACCCTCTCCATTATTTTCCCATATGATCTTTCCCACACACAGTAGGTTCACAAAGTCTATCTGGAAGTTACCTAATTTGACCACACACCAGCTGTGCCTTTTTTATAAAGCCGTAAACCAGCTTTGCCCCTCTCTCATGCCCTAAGACTGCATTCCTATTAAAGCCTTATTAATAGCTGAGTGGGCCTTGGACTGAGGACTACAGTTTATAGCTTTTTCCCATTTAGCTTTTAAGCTCTTCTGTAATATTCTATAATTAATATGTATTTCTTTTGTTAAAAAGCTACAGAAAAGGTAACTTTAAAAAGGTACATGCTTGATACATTCACACATTTATTCAAGGGATTCAAACATCAAACATCAACATAAGAGGTATCTGCCTTCCAATCTTTCTTAAGGTCAAAATCATTAATCAAAGTAGTAATGCTTTCACAGGATATTTTTCATGTTAATCTCAGTCTATACTACTTCAGGTCTTTCTTACATTATCAAGGTACTGGTTGTTCTAAATTTATTTATTTGTTTGTTTGTTTATTTATGACAAAGAAAGAGGCAGAGACACAGGCAGAAGGGACTCAATCCCAAGATCCTGCAATCAAGACCTGAGCTGAAGGCAGACGCTCAACCACTGAGCCACCCAGGTGTACCAAGATCCTTTTTTTTTTTTTAAGTTTTGTTTTGTTTTTTAAAGATTTTATATATTCATGAGAGACACAGAGAGAGAAGCAGAAACACAGGGAGAGGGAGCCTGATGTGGGACTCCATCCCAGGACTCCAGGAACATGCCCTGGGCTAAAGGCAGGCACTAAACCACAGACCCACCCAGGCATCCCTCAAGGTACTGTGTTTTTGTTTGCTTTTTTTTTTTAAGATTTTATTTATTTATTCATAGAGAGAGAGAGAGAGGCAGAGACACAGGCAGAGGGAGAAGCAGGCTCCATACAGGGAGCCTGACCTGGGACTCGATCCAGGGACTCCAGGATCACGCCCTGGGCCAAAGGCGGCGCTAAATCACTGAGCCCCCGGGGCTGCCCAAGGTATTGTTTTTTAAACACGTTTAAGGGGGATCCCTCGGTGGCTCAGCTGTTTAGCACCTGCCTTTGGCCCAGGTGTGATCCTGGAGTCCCGGGATCGAGTCCCACGTGAGGCTCCCTGCATGGAGCCTGCTTCTTCCTCTGCCTGGGTCTCTGCTTCTATGTCACATAAAATAAAAAATAAAAAAAAACTTTAAATTAAAAAACAAAACAAAAAGAAAAACACGTTTAAGCAGTAAAAGACTTGTTAAAATCAAAGAAATAAACTTAGACAATTTCCTCTGTAACTATTAGCAATCTAATAGCTAAAATAAAAATACTTGATAGGGATCCCTGGGTGGCGCAGCGGTTTGGCGCCTGCCTTTGGCCCAGGGCGCGATCCTGGAGACCCGGGATCGAATCCCACATCAGGCTCCCGGTGCATGGAGCCTGCTTCTCCCTCTGCCTGTGTCTCTGCCTCCCTCTCTCTCTCTCTGTATGACTATCATAAATAAATAAAAATTTAAAAAAAAAATACTTGATAGATCCTACAGATATAATCATAGGTAATAATGGTGATTTTATAGGACTATCTTAATAATAAAATTATACCATTTTTTTAAAATAAATTTTTATTTATTTATGATAGTCCCAGAGAAAGAGAGAGAGAGAGAGACAGACAGACAGACAGACGGGCAGAGACACAGGCAGAAGGAGAAGCAGGCTCCACGCACCGGGAGTCCGACGTGGGATTCGATCCTGGGTCTTCAGGATCGTGCCCTGGGCCAAAGGCAGGCGCCAAACCGCTGCACCACCCAGGGATCCCAAAATTATACCATTGATATAATTAAGATATTCATCTACTTTTAGCCTATAAGTTAAAGAAAAAACATTGACTTTTCCGTTTCTAAAGATTTTCTGATAAAATCAGAAGGCATTTGTAATCAAAATATAGTAAAGCACTGGATCGAGCTATCCTTATGGCACACCAATTAAATTAACTATTCAATAGGTACAAGGGGGGGGAATGTTTTCTTTATTCCCAACTATAAGCTACAAGTCATGTGCTGATGGTAGGTTTTTTCTTGCCCTCAATTTTTTTTAACTGAAGTATAGTTAACATTCTTGCCCTCAATTTTTAAGATTATTTCTAAATGATATTCTCCCTTTACTGATCTGTATATGAACCTCACTTATGTTATAGACTGAATTGTGTCACCTCCCTCTCCCCCCACTCCCATTCATATGCTGGAATCCTAATTCCAAATGTGACGGTATTTAGATAGGAGCCTTTGGGAGATAATGAGGTGTGAGGGTGGGGCCTTCATGATGGAATTAGTGTTCTAAAGAGGAAGAGGTAAAGAGAACCAAAGAGGTCATGTGAGCACAGATGATGAAGATGCTGACTCCCAGAATGTGACTATGCTGGCACCCTGATCTTGGGATTTGAGTTTCCAAAACAGAAAATAAAATACTGTTACTTAAGTCACCCAGTCTATATAAAATGGTAGGCCTAGCAATCTGATATACCAATATATATCCCACAAGGACAACGTATACAAGTCTGTTTATTCATCTAGCCTTTAAAAATTCAGGAGAACGTCAGAAAACACTTTTGCTGGCTGTATCAGCAAAAAATGGACACTACCATCCTTAGAGTCTTCTTTTTTTTTTTTTTTAAGATTTTATTTATTTATTCATGAGAGACAGAGGGGCAGAGACACAGGCAGAGGGAGAAGCAGGCTCCACGCAGGGAGCCCAAAATGGGAGTGGATCACAGGTCTCCAAGATCATGCCTCAGGCTGAAGGCGGTGCCAAACTGCTGAGCCACTCAGGCTGCCCTCATCCTTAGTCTTTAGACTAAATACTGTATTGTAGAACAATAATCATTTTAGCCCTTTACCCTCTTACATTTACTTCATTTAATTTTCCCAATACCCCTATAAGATGGGGTATCATTAGCTCCACTTTACAAATGAGAAAACTAAAGTCCCTCAGGGAGTCAAGAATGAAAAAGACTGCGCCAGAACTGGGATTTGAAACCTATTCTGTTATGCTCCAAAGTTTATCCTCTTCCCACCAAGCTGGATTGTGGGACCTTAACAATATGACAGAAAAAAAAAAAAAATCTGAGATCTGATTTGTGAATAAATAATGGGTATCTTTGAAATAAGGCAACAGTGGCCTAAATTTTAACTAGGAAATGACATATCAAGAACAGAAAACCTCAAAAGCTAAATTTAGTGTCATTTGCTATAAACAAAGCTCTAACACACACTTTCACACAACCTACAAGGCTACCCAAATAAGAATGAATAACTAGTGATTATCTTATGCAAATATTTTAATGTATAAAATAAGCAATTCATCAGTGCCGATAGACATGTCATACCATATACAAAAAACATGTATTCACTCATGTCATACTCCAAGCCAATTCCTCTTTTCTTAAACCTAAAAGGACAGAATTTAAATGGTTCTACACCTATAAATCTGATGTTGTAAGCCATGGATACTTACCAATGACATTATGTTTTGAGCTGAAGGGATCTACAATTGTTTGATCTCTGTAACTCCGAAAACCCTGGATGATAACCTGATAAATAAAAAAGGCACTTTTCAGGGAACATATACTAAAAGAAGTAACTCCTAAACTACCGTTTCTCCTCGGCACTTCTCTTTCTGGCTTCTCCTCTAATGCAAGATAGAAAACTTTCAATTTCATGTAAGAGAAACTCATTCTGGAAAGTGGGGATTAAAAATCTTACCAAAAAAAAAAAAAAAAAACCAAAAAAACAAAAACACCTGCCGGTTTACTAGTAACCACTGGCACTGTTGGTTTTTTAGTAGTTATAATTAAACCCTCAAAATCAAGTACGTTGTACTTAAGGTTCGCTGGAATGCTGAAGATCACGTTGCTGTAACAAAACTGTGTCAAGCAGGAGCGCTGGGCTGGCCCCACTTTTCTTACCCAAAGCGTTTCCCTCAGTCAGACCCACTAGCCAAGAAAAAAAAAGAAAAAAAGAAAAAAAGCAGACGTTCCAAGAAAGGGATGCTTGAGAGTCCAACACATCCCACAGAGAAACTTCTCCAAGAGCGTGAATGGGCTCGTCTCCGCGGTGGACTGCAGCGCGGGAAGACCACATCCTGACAGAAGTAAACGAGCGGACGAGGTGGCGCTACACCTTCCGCGAGGGGGGGCGTCCCTTTCGCGTCTCCCGCAATTCGAGGACAAAGACCCGCGGCTAGGCTGACGCCCCAACCTGAGCCGCCCCCGCCCCCCCCACCCCCACCCACCCCCGGCCGAGCAGCGCCGCCGGGCTGAGGAGCCCGCCGCTTCACGCACCCCACGCGAACGGCCCGCGCCCGCGCGCGCCCGCCCCCGCCGCGGCCCCCAGCCGGCTCGGCGCCCTCGCAGCCCGCCCCCGGCCCGCCCGGGAAGGCCCGCTCGCCCTCCAATCCTCTTGGAGCGCCTGCCTCCTCAGGGGAGCGCCCCGCGAGGCGGCCCGCGCTGCAGACCGGCGCCCCAGTTCTCAGGGCCCCGCGTCGCGGGGCGGGGCCTCTCCCCTCCCCCGCAGCCCGCGTTCAGCCCGGGGTCCGCCCTGCCGGGAGGCGGGAGGCCCCGGTCGCCCCGCGACACCCCCGCCTCACGGAGCGGCCCTCAGAGGCCCGTGGCGGGGCGGGCGGGACGCACGGGCCTCACCTGCTTTATGTACATGATTCCGCGCCCCTGGCCGGGGAGGACTCCTGCGGAGAAGCGACAGCGCGGTCGTGGGGGCCAGTGAGGCGCCTACGAGACCCCTCCCCCAAGGCGCCGCTCGCCCCGCTCCAGCCAAACAAAATGGCGGCGCCCGCGGAGGCGGAGTCCGCGCCTTGGGCGGAACCATTCTCTCGGCGCCGACAGAGCGTAGGGGCCGTCGGGGTCTGGTCTTCTCTTTCCTTTTGTCCAAAGGAGCCTTCCACGGCGTCCCTAAGTGGATCTCATTTGATTGTTGAGTCTGTAGCTGAACTTCTCCTGAGAATTAGTCGGTAGCTTCGTTCGGAAAAGCCTTGTGCGTGAGGTTGGCCCGTGTTCCCTCCGAGCGCGGAGCCAATGGTTGCGTCCACAAGGGGCGAAAGGTTCGGCGCCAAAGGCAAGAGTGAGAGCCCGAGAGCCAATCGCGGGGCTTGCCGGTGGCCACGTGACCTCGGGCTGTTTAAAAACGCGCACCCGGCGCGGCTCCTGCCACCTGCTGGGTCTGGTAGACCCGGGGCGAGGGGCGTGCGCGGTCCCTGTGGCTCCGTTAAGCTCGCCCCGCGCTCTCTGGGGGTTTGTGTGAACCTAGAATGGCCTCCCCGGCTCGGAGCGCGCTCGCAGCACAGCCCGGAAGGGACGTGACGCTCGAAAATGTGTTGTAATACTGTGAAAATTAATACCCTGGGACTTCTTCCTTTCGTCTGCTGAAAATCTAGGCAGATTTGGACAATTGCAACAAAAAGATTTAGATAAGAATAAAAGCTTTTTTATTTTCTTTAACAGCCTGAAAGATATTAGGTGCTAGCAGCGCCGTTTAGACGTATCTAATCTGATCACTTTTAGGAAGGAAAAAACTTTAGTTAGAAATTGGATCTCTGGGCCGCTGTAAAATTACCTGCCCCTCAAGTCAGCCGATCCTTGCTGCCCCTCCCGCTGCTGTGAGCTGTTCCAGCCCTAATTATTTCTAGATTGAACTGTTTTTAATGACCTGCTAACTTCATCCTTTTCACCCCTGGGGCTGGCAAGGTCAAATCCTTTGCAGCTCTTGGAGTTTAAAAAAAAAAAAAAAAATCCCTCAAACATTTCTCTAGGATTAGTGTCTCTACAGTGTCAATTTCTGTGGGATTGGAGGCATATTAATAATTAAAGTTGAAAGCCTCCATTTCCTATTCCATAACATAAGGATGATAAAAATCACTTCATCTTTAGAATTAAAAATGGGACATATAAAATAATTCTTATTTACTCAAATTATAGAGATGTATGCCCCTGAGACTTCTATGAAATTGCAGTCTGGCTGACACCTTGTAATGAGACCTGGGGAGAGGACCCAGTTATGCTGTACCCAGGCTTCTGACCCTGCTTCAAAATATTCTGAGGCTGTGGACCTTTCAGAAAAATTCAACCTGGTTTACAGTATCTGGAGCAATAAAGACTCCAAGGACAGTGAAGGTGAAGTATAGGGCAAGGACTAAGTACACATATGACAAAGACCCTGGAGGTCATAGTTTCTCATTCTCCTCCTGATACTCCTTCCATTGTTAAGACAGTCCAAAATAAAGCCCTATCTCTAAGCTATTTTCAGTTCACAATCTTTTATCATCCCTGGAAGGGATCACAAATGATTTTATCTCTAAGTTACTTCTCCCGACCTCTTAAAAAAGACTTTTTTAAAAATGTGTGCCCTGGGATCCCTGAGTGGCGCAGCGGTTTGGCGCCTGCCTTTGGCTCAGGGCGCGATCCTGGAGACCTGGGATCGAATCCCACGTCAGGCTCCCGGTGCATGGAGCCTGCTTCTCCCTCTGCCTGTGTCTCTGCTCTCCTCTCTCTCTCTCTCTCTCTGTGACTATCATAAATAAATAAATTTAAAAAAATTTAAAAAAAAATAAAAATGTGTACCCTATCTTCATTCTTAGGGTGGACAGATTTTCCATGGGTACCTCCTAGTCCAGTGATCAGGAAGGAGATATCTCATTATCACTCAGTTTATATTCAATTCTTATGGTCCCCAAGAGATAGAACTGGCACAGCAGACGTGATCCCAAAGTATAGTTTTCTCTTGGTGACTCCTGGTACCATCAGGTCCCAAATCACCTAAGAGAAAACCTAGAAAATTCTCATCCATGCAAGATAGAACTATACCATTTGTGGGAAGAGGAGACTCACAAAAGAAATACAAAAATTTTTATTACTTCCTTCATAGATATATAGGAGATATTGCAAACCTTTTTGGGGGAAGCTTAGGGGAACTTCGGAGGAAGCCTTTTCAGATACAAGTCCCAAAAACCAAGATTAAGCCCTTATACCTCATAGGAAGTAAGGATCTTCATCCCTCTACTGGATGATGTTGGGGAAATTGTCATTATTGGAAAAACTCATTCAAAAACAACTGCCTGAAAAATCGCCAATAACCTTTACTTTGCTTCCCTATGTGTGTATCTTTACGCCATGGTAATCTCCATGTTTTTATTTTTTAAAAACTCAATCTCACATAAGCATGTGTCAACATTCTACTTAATTCATTAATGAGAGACTCAGGAAGATGACAAATCTGGTTTAAATTTAGATAGTCATTGAGAGAAAAAAGAATGCTAAAATATTATTCCTAAATCAGTCACAAAACTGGTAAATGGACACCTCGGTGGCTCAGTGGTTGAGCATCTGCCTTTGGCTCAGAGCGTGATCCTGGAATCCCAGGATCAAGTTCCACATTGGGCTCCCCGCATAGAGCCTGCTTCTCCCTCTGCTGTGTCTCTGCCTCTCTCTCTCTCTCATGAATAAATAAATACATTCTTTAAAAAAAAATTCATGTTCAAGTTTTTGTGTGGAAATATGTTCCATTCTTCTGAGTATGTCCCCAGATGTGGAAAGGCTGGGTCACATGGTAACTGTCCATTTAATTTTTTGAAGAAATGTCAAACTAATACCCAAAGGGGCTGTGCCTTTTTATATTCACACCAGCAATGTGTGATGGTTCCAGTTCTCCTTTTCAAAATTTGTTATTGTCTTTTTGTTTAGCAATCCTAATGGATGTGAAGGATTTCACTGTGGTTTTGGTTTTCATTTCCCTAACGACCAATGATGTTGAGCATCTTTTCATGTCCTTCATGTTAAATTATATATTTGATTTGGAGAAATACTTGGTCCATTTTAGAATTTGCCTTATTTTTGCATTGTGAAAGTTCTTTGTATGTTCCAGACACTAGACCTTTAGATCAGATACAAAATTTCCAAATATTTTCTATTTGTTTGGGTTGTCTTTTCACTTTCTGGATAATCTCCTTTAAAGTACATAAGTTTTACATTTTAATGTCATCTGATTAATCTATTTTTTCTTTGGTTGCTTGTAGTATTGGTGTCATATGTAAGAAATCATTGCCTAACTTTTAGTCCAAAATTGATAACTAAAATCTGTGAAAGGAGTCACTTCACTACTTCATACTGCCTGGAAAACATTTCTACTAGAAATCTCCAACACTCACCCCTCACCTCATTTAGGCCTTCACTCAATTGTCAACTTTTCAGGAAGATCTCCTTTGACCATCTTATCTAAAGTAACACTTGGTCACTCACCATATTTGATACTGCTCATTTTCCCTAAAACGCTCTGTATGACATTCCCTCAGTCTCTGTCTCTCCTCTTTTTCATTTCCATTTATTATATACCCCACTCTCACACTGGAATGTATGCTCTTGGAAAGAAGGAATTTTTGTTTACTTTGTCAACTGAGTAACTGTTGGTTACTCAGGGTCCAGCATAGACTAATAAGAGGTGATCAATAATACTTTGTTAAGTAATGATTCTCCAAATCTCCAGTGCAGTGTTAACAAACTTTTTCATCTTTGCCAACCTGAAATGTGAAAAATGGTATTTTAACATCTTTCAAATCTGCAATTCTATTTCTGTGAGTGAGGTTTAGCACGTTCTCATATATTAAAAAATAATTGGGGCACCTGGCCAGCTCAGTGTGTAGAACATGTGACTCGATCTCATGGTCATGAGTTTAAGGCTCACATTGAGGGCAGAGATTACTTAAAAATAAATAAATAAAATGATTTTTTAAAATTAATCTTTATTTCGTTCTGTATAAATATCATTTTCAATAGATTCTATTGTAATAAATGAAGTAAATACATTTCTTGAAAAGGGTTATAGATGTTGTAGTAGAGTTTGGTCTTTCTGTCATTCATCAGAGTTTGAAATGGTGCTTGTTGAATGAATGAAAAATGACTATCAAAGAGACAAGAACGAGAAGGTAAACACAGGCTCCGTGAAACTTTTTGAGTCCTCCTAATTGAAGAGGATCCTCTAAGCTAAAATATGAAGAAGAAATGGTTAGCTTACTTGGCAGCTGCTCATGGACCTTATTTTAGTTTCCCCACTAGCAGAGCCTGAGAGTAGGATTTGGGGGCAGAGAGTGATCCCAGGGAGCAGAAGAGATAGAGTAGAAAGTGACAAAATAAGAAGGGAGAAAAGTAAGCCTGGGTGGCTCAGCGATTTAGCACCTGCCTTTGGCCCAGGGTGGGATCCTGGAGTCCCGGGATCCAGTCCCACATCGGGCTCCCTGCATGGAGCCTGCTTCTCCCTCTGCCTGTGTCTCTGCCTCTCTTTCTCTGTGTCTCTCATGAATAAATAAAATCTTTAAAAGAAAAAAAAAAAGAATGGAGGAAAGTGGATAATGTGTGCAACAGTGAAATTTTTGCTCATATAGGCACAATCAATCCCACTGGGAAACTCCTGAGGAAATATGTACAACATGCCTCAGGATTGTCACACCAAAGGACAGGGAGACTGAAGCATTCATCTGCCAGTTCCCATCTCCCATTGATTGAAAGTCACCCTTGGAAGCATAACTCCCCCATGCTTGGGAACTGTACTTAGCTGTGCAGGCTTTCCCAGCTTCCTAGATAGAATGAAGGCAGGAAACCAGATAACTGTACTGGCACACCATTGAGGAGGGAGTGTGTTAACTGGAATCTCTAGTCTCCTGCACTGAGAGCATGTGTATGGCCTTTGTGTTGTTATTCTTTAGTCTTCTATTGGCTTTGAGCATTTCCACATGCTTTTGTCTTATTTCATCATCTGTTTTTCACACTCTTTAAAGGCTAGACTATTGGCCACTCCAAGGTGTATCATAGAGTCCCTTGGAATTATATAATGATACATGCATTTGTTGATTGTTTTTTATTCATTCATTCATTTGTCACAAAATGTGATGATCGTGGTTCTGCAAAAAAGGAAGGAAAATACACACTTACGATTTTATACCTAGCTATCTTGCCTTTTGTTGTCCAGGGTCCTGGATTTGCCTTCATCCCTACATTTGTGCATCCCAGAGAAGGAAACTAGATAGTCATCAGCCCTAGACCAGATATCCAGGTAAACATTAGCTACAGGGTGTATTGAACCAAAGAATTAGAAGTCAGGAAATAAAATCTCTGCTGTCTACAGATAATGTCTGATATATGTTACCTTCTGAACTGATTTATTAAAAGGAGAAAGAGGGGATGCCTGGGTGGCTCAGTGGTTTAGCGCCTGCCTTCGGCCCAGGGCGTGATCCTGGAGTCCCGGGACCCTGGGACTGGACAAATTTATCAACCAGCTAATGACATGGCAGATTAATTCACAGAAGAAATACAGCTAGTAAAGTATTTTTCATTCCAAGTTGTTGAATGCACACATATGCTAACATGATAATTACTTTGGTATGTAGGCAATTTGAACATGATGGAGATATGAGGGAGAATTTTTTTTTTCAGCTTCATTGATGACAAACACAACTAGCAGTGAGTGGTATAAAATTATGAAGAATTACATTGTTAATGAATGTGGTTTGAGTTTAAGTTCAGTGTAGGAATATGCTGAACTGTAGGAATAATGGTGCAGCTGCAGTGACAGAAAAACATCCTGAAATTATTACCCAAATTAAATAGCTTACATGAGAATGTAAATCAAATGCTTCATTCATCAAGAAACTTTTGCAATAATGGGGGTGCCTGGGTGGCTCAGTGGTTGGGCGTCTGCCTTTGGCTTTGGTCATGATCCTGGGGCCCTGGGATTGAGTTCCTAGTTGGGCTCCCTGCGGGGAGCCTATTTCTCCCTCTGCCTGTGTCTCTGCCTCTCTTTCTCTGTGTCGCTCATGAATAAATAAATAAATAAATAAATAAATAAATAAATAAATAAAATATTTTTTAAAAGGGTTTTGCAATAAAAACAATTCAGTTGAATTAAACAGTATCTAGCTCATAGTAAAAAAGTATGAATACACAAAAGCTAATGTATTAAATTTGAGATTATTCTCTTTATTATGTGATAA
Source organism: Nyctereutes procyonoides (assembly GCF_905146905.1). Classification (NCBI taxonomy): domain Eukaryota; kingdom Metazoa; phylum Chordata; class Mammalia; order Carnivora; family Canidae; genus Nyctereutes; species Nyctereutes procyonoides. Next base: position 14,335,008 of record NW_026575133.1, on the reverse strand, counting down.
CATGGAAGCTGATCAACAATCGTTGTTGCATAGTGAGATATGGTGCTTTCTAAAGAGGAAAGTCCTATTAGGAATGTTTGAATATAAAAGAAACATTTGGTGTTTCTAGAAAGTAAAAAGCATCCACCTTTATAAGGGCCCAATCTTTTGGAAATGTGTTTTGAACAAAGACTTGTTTATTTATGTGATATTTTTGGCATCTTTGATGATGTTACTACCTCTAAGCAAGGAAAGACTACAATATGATTTTCAGTGGCAGATAAGATCAAAGAATAAAAATAAAAGCAGCTTGGAAGAATGGAGTTTCCACGGACTGTTACACCACTCTTCATCATGTAGCAGCAATTGCCAAAAATGTAGATGATGATCTTGATAATGCACATCTGTAAAATGATTAAGTCATAAGACTTACAGATTTGACAAAATTGTTTAAATTTTATTTCCACCAAACCATTGCTTTCATTGGCACTAATAACAATAGCCAAACTATGGAAAGAGCCCAAATCCCCATCAAATGATGACCGGATAAAGAAGATGTATGTATATTTACACACACACACACATATGTACACACATACCCACATACAATGGAATACTACTCAGCCATCAAAAAGAATGAAATTTTGCCACTTGCAATGATGTGGTTGGACCTAGAGTATATTATGCTAAGCAAAATAAGCCAGAGAAAGATACCATATGATTTAATTCAGATGTGGAATTTAAGAAACAAAACAGATGAACAGGGGATCCCTGGGTGGCTCAGCGGTTTAGCGCCTGCCTTTGGCCCAGGGTGTGATCCTGGAGGCCTGGGATCGAGTCCCACATCGGGCTCCCGGCATGGAGCCTGCTTCTCCCTCCTCCTGTGTCTCTGCCTCTCTCTCTCTCTCTCTCTCTCTCTCTCTCTCTCTCTCTCTGATAAATAAATAAATAAATCTTTTAAAAAAAAAACAGATGAACATTCGGGAGGTAGGATAAAAGGAGAGAGGGAAACAAATCACGAGAGATTTTTTTTAAAGATTTTATTTATTTATTCATGAGAGACACAGAGAGAGAGAGAAGAGGCAGAGACACAGGCAGAGGGAGAACCAAGCTCCATGCAGGGAGCCCGACGTGGAACTTGATCCCGGGTCTCCAGGATCAGGCCCTGGGCCAAAGGTGACGCTAAACTGCTGAGCCACTCAGGCTGCCCAGATTTTTTTTTTTAAGATTTATTTATTTTAGGGTATGGAAGGGCAGAGGGAGAGGGAAAGAGAATAGCTAGCAGACTCCTGGTGAGTACAGAGCCCAATGCAAGGCACCATCTCATGACCTGAGCCAAAAATCAAGATTTGGATGCTTAGGGACTCCTGGGTGGCTCAGCTGTTGACTGTCTGCCTTTGGCTCAGGGTGTGATCCCAGAGTTCCAGGATCTAGTCCCGCATTGGGCTCCCTGCATGGAGTCTGCTTAAAAAAAAATAAAATCTTAAAAATCTTTTAAAAAATCTTTTTAAAAATAACCTTAAAAAAAAAAGGATTGGATGCTTAATTGACTGAGCCACCCAGGTACACCAAGAGAGACTCTTAACTACAGAGAATAAACTGAGGGTTGATGGAGGGAAGTGTGTGGGAGAAAAGATAGATGGGTGATAGGTATTAAGGAGGGTACTTCTTATGATGAACACTTAGTGTTCCATGTAAATGATGAACCACTGAACTCTACTACTGAACCAATATTGAACTGTATGTCAACTAATCAATTTTTAAAAAGATTTTATTTATTTATTCATGAGAGACACAAAGAGAGAGGCAGAGACACAGGCAGAGGGAGAAGCAGGCTCCATGCAGGGAGCCCAATGTGGGACTCTATCCTGGGACTCCAGGATCATGCCCTGGGCAGAAGGCAGGCGCTAAACCGCTGAGCCACCCAGGTGTCCCCTAATCAGAATTTTTAAAAAAGATAAGTTAAGTGTCCAATTGACCCTTGAACAATAAAGGTTCGAACTGTGCAGGTCCACTTATATGCAGTTTTTTCAGTAAATACAGTACTGTCAATGTATTTTCTCTTCCTTATGATTTTCTTAACATTTTCTTTTCTCTAGCTTCCTTTATTGTAAAAACACGGTACATAATACATATACAAAATATATGTTAATTGACTGTTTATGCAATCAGTAAGCCTTCTGGTGGACAGTAAGCTATGATTAGTAGTTAAGTTTTTGGGAAAGTCAAAGTGATTTTCAACATCATGCAGTTCAGTGTCTCCAAACCCCATGTTGTTCAAGGGTCAGCTGTGTAACTTTACAGGATAAATTGATGGAACTGGCAATGGATGGAGAAGTGAAGATGGATTTTGAAAATCAGAATCATTTGCTTCATTTTGAATAATAGTAAAAGATGAAAATCCTGAGCTTCATGAAATTGCTTTAAAATTTCTTCTTCCAGGGATCCCTGGGTGGCTCAGTGGTTTAGCGCCGCCTTCAGCCCAGGGTGTGATCCTGGAGACCTGGGATCGAGTCCTACGTCAGGCTCCTTGCATGGAGCCTGCTTCTCCCTCTGCCTGTGTCTCTGCCTCTCTCTCTCTCTCTCTCTCTCTCTCTCTCTCTCTCTGTCTATCATGAATAAATAAATAAATAAATCTTAAAAAAAAGTTTCTTCTTCCAGAGGCACCCAGATGGTTCAGTTGGTTGAGCAACTGACTCCTGATTTCAGCTCAGGTCATGATCTCGAAGTTATGAGATAGAATTCCAAGTTGGGCTCTGTGCTCAGCAGGGAGTCTGCTTGAAATTCTCTCTCTCTCTCTCTCTCTCTCTCTCTCTCTTCTCCTCCTCCAGCATAATTAAGGGCTCTCTCTCTCCCTCTCTCCAAAATAAATAAATAATCTTTTTTTTTTTTTAAGATTTTGCTTATCCATTCATGAAAGACACACAGAGAGAAAGGCAGAGACACAGGCAGCAAGCAGCTCCATGCAGGGAGCCCGATGCGGAACTCAATCCCGGGACCCTAGGATCATGCCCTGGGCGGAAGGCAGACACTCAACCGCTGAGCCACCCAGGTGTCCCAATAAATAATCTTTAAAAAAATTTTCTTCTTCCTCCTATCAACAAAGCTCTGTGAGACTGGTTTCTCCACTAAAGGTCTTACTGAGACAAAACATAAAAGCAGTTTCAACAGCCATTATGCCTTGCGAGTAACATTATATTCCATTCTGTCTGGATTAAATAGGCTAACAAGGTATTAGCATGTGTACTTGTCCATTAAAAACCCATAATTATTGATATGCTATTTATTTATTTGAAGTAGGGAATCACTATATTTCACTTATAATTTTTTTGTTTAATTGATTGCAGAGCAACAAGTTATTAGGGCAATAGCAATTCTCTGTTAATCTGTAATATACATATTGAATGGACATATATAGATTTTGCATTTATTTTACTTTTTTCCTATGTTATGTTTTGATTATATTTATTGAAATGTAATTTTGTCTGTTGCATCTAATAATAAAAATTAGGTTTTTACAAATTTTGTATGTAATATATCTAGTAATCTATTCTTTTTTTAATTTTTATTTATTTATGATAGTCACAGAGAGAGAGAGAGGCAGAGACACAGGCAGAGGGAGAAGCAGGCTCCATGCACCGGGAGCCCAACGTGGGATTCGATTCCGGGTCTCCAGGATCGCGCCCTGGGCCAAAGGCAGGCGCCAAACCGCTGCGCCACCCAGGGATCCCTAATCTATTCTTTTGAATTTTACAAATGGATCGATTTGCAACAGATAATATTTTTAAACACTAATTTTTCACCATAGTTTGAGAAGCTCTACGTGTCACCTTTATCTGTAAGGTGAGGATAAACTTCCTACTTGGATCCATCACAATTTTGGATGGTGTAAAGTGCAATGAGTTAGGAAAAAAAAAAAAACCACTCTGTCTACAACCATACCTTCCTGAATGTGTCCGATCTCGTCTAATCTGGAAGCTAAGAGTATCAGGCCTGGTTAGTACTTGGATGATGGAACTCTGCCTGGGAATACTAGGTGACTTAGGCTTTTTTTTTTTTTTTTAAAGGAGCACTTCCTCTCTGCAGAAAAGATAAGCAGTTTGGAGTTTCACTTTTTCATTTTTCCCACTAGGGGGCAGTCAAGAAGTACTTATAATTGTCAGATCACCATAAGCCAAAATTGCTCTTAAATCAAGACACTGAAGCATGTAGGAAAGAATACAACAGACCAAGAGCAATTACCCAGTGACCATTCATTAAGTGTAGTTAGCCTTATTGAACTATGTAGTTAGCACTATTGAACTGGACTTTTAAAAATGCTTAAGATGGTAACATTTGTATTATGTGTATTTCACCACAGTTGAGAGAGAGAGAGAGAGAGAGAGAGAGAGAGATTGAGAGAGAGGAGCCTGGAGTAGGCAGGAGCCGTCCACACAGACAGTTCCAGCTCTCAAGATGTGGAGAGAAGTGGAGGGACACAGGCTGGCGCATCACAGGGGTTGTTGAGCATCTTCTCTGGGACACATACATACACACACACACACGTACTTTTATTCTGGTATTGCTCTACCGCAGTTTTCCAAACCCAACTACTTTAGCACCTCTCTTCCCATAATTAGTTCTTTCAACATTTGCTGACTACCGCCTTGTTCCAGCCACTTTGGAAGGGTCTGGAGTATAGCTGTGAAGGAGCTTCAGCTCTCAAGGGGTTTAGAGAAGATAGCTCGGCCTCAAAGGTCCTGCATCTCTTTCAATCATTGGGAAGTGGGCTACTTGGAGCTATTTCTCAAACATTCTCTTGAAAAGGTGAAAAGACAAGGAAGCAAGAGTAAGAAGAGTCAAAGAACTAGAGCGATCTAGAGTTGCCTTGACAACAGTATCAGAGGAAATGGCCAAGCCCTTGAGGTGCCAGGGCTGGACTTGGCCAACTCTCTGTGGAAGGATATCACCTTTTGACTCTAGCAGAACTTCACTGAAGTGAGTCTTTGAAATCCAAAGGAAGTGGGGCCCACGCTTTGAGGAACTCATCCCACATCTACTCCAGCCTTGTTCCGATTCTGTAGGAACACAGGATGTCCTCATTAAAGGCTGGCTGAGACCTTTGGAGGCAGTGTAGGGTACGGCTTATGAATCAAACAAGACTTAGTTAAACCTCAAGCTGTGCCTCATGGTAGCTCTGTAACTTGGCACAATATCTGTATCTCTGAGCCCCAGCATCTTCATTTTAAAAGTAGAAACAATAATATTAGTAGCACCTCAAAGGGCATTGTAAGGATGACATTATAAAATGTATGTGGGGATGCCTGGGTGGCTCAGCAGTTGAGTGTCTACCTTTTGCTCAGGGTGTGATCCTGGGGTTCGGGATCGAGTCTCGCATCGGGCTCCCTGTGAGGAGCCTGCTTCTCCCTCGGCTTATGTCTCTGCCTCTCTCTGTGTGTCTCTCATGAATATATAAATAAAATCTTTTTAAAAAATATATAAAATGTGTGTGAAGTTCTCAGCACAGTGCATGCAGTAAGCAAATGATAATGCTGTCTTAAAAAATAGAAGCTGAACTAAAGTTCAGAGTGCATTCTATCCAACTCCATTCTATGGATGGGAGAACCGAGGCCTGGTAGCCTAGTAATGGTGTGGAAAGATTATAGATTTTGGAGTTAGACTTGGTTTGAATCCTGGCTCTATCACTGGACTTTAGGAAGTTCCCTTAATCTCTCCTAAATCTTAGTTTCCTCATCTTTGCAAAGGGACAATCAGGTTGTTCTGAGAACTAAATTGGAGATATCCTGTAAAGTACCTGGTACTTGGGCCTGGCATATAGTACTTGCCCAATAAAATGTTCCTTTGTGTCCTTTCTTTGGTTGTCCAGCATCATATTTGGTCCTGACTTTTTCTTTCTTCCTTTCTCTCTCTTCTTTCTTTCTTTCTTTCTTTCTTTCTTTCTTTCTTTCTTTCTTTCTTCTTTCCTTTCTTTCTTTCTTCTTTCTTTCTCTTTCTTCATTTTAAGTAGAATCCAAGTCCAGGATGGAGCCCAACATGAGGCTTGAAGTCATGACTCCGAGATCAAGACACAAGCTGAGATCAAGAGCTGGATGCTCAACCAACTGAACTATCCAGGTGCTCTGGTTCAACTTTAAAAATGCAGGCCTTCAGGGAGTTCATGGTGACATTCATGATGCAAAAGTGAAAGTCAAGCATATCTCAACTCCGATCCAATTCCAGACCTTGGACAAGTTACTGATCCTTTTTCTGCTGTATTTAACTTATCTGTAAGATGAAGATAATTATAATACCTCGCTGCTGGTGCTGGTATGAGGATCAAGCTCTTTTGAAGTGTCCCATTAATGTTTATTATCATGTCCTACAACTATATCTCTGATCCATAAGACACTCTCAGATAGATAACTAGTAATGCCTATAGTCAATCATTCATTCATTCATCTTTTGATCATTGGTATGCCAGGCTATTATCAGATCTGGGATTCACATAATTAGACAAGATGCCCTGCTCTTGAGTTGCTCACAATCTACAAAACTGAAACAATGGCTACCTGATTGTGTGTCAAGAGCTCTGAGGAGATACCGGATCACAAACAGTTGAGAGTATAGACTCTATGGTCAGACTTCAGCCCTGCCACTCTGTGATCTTACCAGAGTTACTTAACCTCTCTTGTGCCTCTATAAAATAACATAAAATAAGAATTACCAGTCCATTTCATTCATGGGGTTGTTACGCATGTTGAATGATTCCGTGGCTGCAAAGAACTTGGAGCAGAGAGAACAAGTGAGAGATTGGCACACTGTGAGAACACGACGTGGGCTCTTCAATCAATAGAAGCATAAGCAGAAAAGACATCGGCAACATTCAGGGGAGAGGGTAGAGTCCTAGGGGAAGAAACAGGGAAACCCAGAAGAAATTCAGTGCACTTTCTACACTTCAGCTCCCCTTTATTTCATATCAAAATATTCTCACTAGCCAAAACTGGAAGGGACCCTGGAGAGTGTTTTGTCAGACTCACAGTTTACAGATGAGAAAACTCAGGTCAGGTGAGGTGAACAGAATAATGGACCCCCAAATATGTTCAAGTCCTAATCCCCAGAACCTATGATTATGTGACCTTACATGGCAAAAAGGAACTTTGCTTTTGTGATTAAATCAAGCATTTTGGGTTGGGGAGATTATCCTGGATTATCTGGGTGGGCCCAGCCTAATCACAAGGGTCCTTGTAAGAGAAAGAAGGAAACAGGAAAATCAGAGAACTCAATGTAATGACAGAAATAGAGATTGGATGATGTGGGGCCAATGAGTCAAGGAACCCATGCATATATGAACACGAACTTCTGCTTTCCCCAGGCTCCTTTCCCCCATGGGTGCCCTTCCATTGATCTGAGCCTTCATTCCTGGTGATATTTCCAGGAACCAAATTTGCTACTTTCAGGTTCGATAAAGTGCCCTCTCCCCATTCTTGCCTTTAGAGAAAAAACCAGAACTTTTACTCTCAGAAGTGGAAACTAGGAGTGCCGACAGGAAATGAGTGATATTAGCTATCTGGAAATCTTTTCAGGAAAGAAGTCACCGTAGATGAGATTTGTGAAGAAAGCGGAGGAGATTTGGGAAATGTAGCCAATAGCAGATAAACTATTGCCTAACTGTCATGGGTCCTTCGTGAGAAAGACGTGGTGGCTGAAATGGAAAATTGGTGGGAAACAGTAGTCAGAGCTTGTGCCTCCAGAACTAGACACAGCAGAGGAGGCCTTGAGAGACTGGGAAACCAAATTTATACCATTGGACAGGAATATCCCTGGAGCGGAGAAGAGAAAGTAGTCAGGCTACTGCTGCTGGTTCACCAGTGATCCAGAAAGCAGGTGCTACTGGATGTGGTAGGTGGGAACATAAATCGACATCAAGTTTTTCAAAGGCTCTTTGTTAGTATCCACCAACCCTCCTTTAGGAACCTCATCATAGGAGGCTAATAAAGACGTTCAGCTGCTAAGATGTTCATTTTAGCTTTGTTTATCGTGGTGAAAATGCTCAACAGTAAGGAACTGGTTAAATAAATGATGGTATGGCCATATATAGTAGGATACTATGCAAAACATTTTTAAAAAATGGTGGTGTCAAAGACTATTTCAAGACATGAGATGTTAATACACACTCATAATTGCAAAGAATGGGTTTGGGACCCCTGGATGGCTCAGCAGTTAAGCTCTGCTTTCAGCTCAGGGCATGATCCTGGAGTTCAGGGATCAAGTCCCACATCGGGCTCCCTAAGGGGAGTCTGCTTCTCCCTCTGCCTCTGTCTCTGCTTCTTGCCCTCTCTGTGTCTCTCATGAATAAATAAAATCTTAAAAAAAAAAAAAAAAGAAAAGAGTGGGTTATAAGATGGCATGGGAGTAGGATCCCATCTTTGTTTTGTTGTTGTTTCAAGCACGCAAAGCCTGGAAGGGCACATATTAAGATGTTACCAATAGTAACATTATGGGATGTTTTAGTGTTTTACCTTTTCTCTTATAGAATATTTTCGATATCCAGTAATTAACGTGAATTACCTTTGCAAATGAGTTATCTATAAAAAATAATTAACAGGAAGTGACCACTTGGTTATATTTACTTTGTGCCTGGGTCTTCCCATATGTTCTGTCACTTATACTTTATTTTATTATTTTTTAAAGATTTTATTTATTTATTTATTTATTTGAGAGAGCACAAGAGGGAAGAGGGTCAGAGGGAGAAGCAGACTCCCTGCTGATGTGGGGCTCTACCCCATGACACCAGGACCATGACCTGAGCAGATGTTTAATGGACTGAGCCACCCAGGTACCCCTCTCACTTACACTTTAACACAGTATGTTAGGTGTTATTGTACCCATTTTATTTACAGGGAAACTGACACAAAGATTTTAGGCAACTTGCTCAAGGTCGCACAGTTAAATAAGCGCCAGAGTCACATTTTCAAACCAGTTCCTTTGCGCGGTAAGGCCACCTTCTTTCTATGACACATGTCCATTTGCGTCCCTATAAAGAATTGCCAGGTCGCTCTGTGCTCTTTCTGTGTTCTGAGTTACCTTCTGCTTATGTGGTAGCCTTAGCTTGCCTTATCCTCAGGAGGGAGAACAATACTGCTGTTGTTGGGCAGCCCGGGTGGCTCAGCAGTTTAGCGCCACCTTCAGCCGAGGGCGTGATCCTGGAGACCCGGGATTGAGTCCCACATCAGGTCCCACTTCGGGATCCCTGCAAGGAGCCTGCTTCTCCCTCTGCCTGTGTGTCTCTGTCTCTCTCTCTCTCTCTCTCTCTGTGTGTGTGTGTGTCTCTCATGAATAAATAAATAAAAATCTAAAAAAACAAAAAACAAAAACAAAACCGCTGCTGTTGGACTCAAGGAATTGCCTTATATAAATGAATACCTTCATTTCCTATTTCATTATTCCCACTCTTGTTATGCTTTAGGGTAAATTAGTCCCTCCAGGCCTGATTAGGGCTGGGGGAATTGGTGGGTCAAGGCCCAGGGTCCATGCTAGCAGGATCTGCTACACTGACTGCTCTCTTCCTCAGTCTCCTTCACTCTAGCTCCTAATGGGTCATTTGAAATAAGCTATGGCTTCTCTAAGTACCAGAAGTTGGGTGACCCCCCCCCCCACATGTGTTAACCCAGGGCATTGAGATAAATGCTCAGTCTCCATTGTGCAAGTTGACCTGGGGAGGGATGTATCTGAATGGACTCAGTATCCACACCACTTAGCACAGCGCTTGGCATGGAGAAGACACTCTGTCACCATAAAATGTATCCATGGCTACGGGAAATCAGCCAGGTCACTCTCCTTGCCAGTAGCTGCCTCTTCTCTCTCCTTAGGTCAAACACTGTCCAAGTGGCAGAGAACTGAGCAAGACCTTAGTATTTTCTGAAGACCTCCAGTATGTCCTACTATCCAAAATGACTAAAGGGAGGGTGACAGAATTGAACTATCGAGTGTCTGCCTGGGACCAGCATACCGCTCTTTCCAGTATTCATTCATTCAACAAATATTCAACTTGTTGAATGTCTGTGAGCTAAGCCTTGTACTGAATGCCACAGAAAATAAACAGGGATATATAAGGAGCTTCTTACTTGAAGCATAGGATTTTTTTAAAAATTATTTTAAAATTATTATACACTAAAATTGACTTCTTTTCTTCCGATGTATGGTCCACGCATCACTTGGATTCATGTAACTGGCATCACAATCAGGATGCAGAACAATGTGTAGGAAGTTTAATTTCCATTTGGCTATTGAGGAAATTGAGGTCCAGAGAGCCTGAGCAACGCTCCAAGGACAAGCACCCTGGTGTTAACACAGATGACAGAAAGAAATAGCGATTTTGCTGTGGAGTCTGAGAGAGGCTAAGTAAGGGATCTGGTTCCAGTACTGGTCCTTGAAGTGGAAATTTACACTTTGTCAGGGATGATTGCAAACGTCAGTGAAGTCTATTCTCAAAACTTTGAGAAAGCCATCTGGGAATTTAGAATTTAGCTGGGTCCAGTGATTTCCTCTCTGATTACCTGCCTTAAGGTAATCAGAGCTTGTCTGGAATAGCTGATTTTAATTATGAAACATTTTGACTCATTTTCTTTAAAAAATATGGATACATAGAAATCTTTTGCCAATAACTCCTGGTCATGTCCTTAACTGTCACTTGATGTACCCAAAATGAAACAATTGTTTTTTTGACTCCTCTCTTGGCGAAAGTGTACTTACCTGCCCTCATCACAAGCCCACTTTTAACTTGATGTGTTTAATGAGTGCCATACTGGAAAATAAACATATCACTGTTGTGAAAATTGTAAATTAAAAGTCAATAAAGTTGATTAAAAGGTCGAGTCTCTTCTAAGGAGTGTCATGCACTCACAACATCTAATACTTCTATTCCACCTCTCAAATCACCCCCTATGGTTGCTGAAAGCACTTTGGAAGTTTTTTCACCCAGTGTCTTTTTTTTTTTCACCCAGGGTCTTAATTTTAGTTTATGTAATTAATAAATACACATGGTCACAAATGATATTAAGTGAAAAATAATCTCCCTCCCAGCGCCCGATCCTCATCCGTTGGCCTCCCTTTCCAGAGGCCAACATGATGACTGGTTAACTGTGTATCCTCTTGAAAAGTCACTAAGCAATCAAACGTATTTTATTTACTGTCTTTAGAATATGTATTTATATATTGCCTAAAAGAAATACACCATTCCATGTTTCTTGAGTGTATTCGTTCAAGTAATTCAAGAGTAGGTATCAGGGATTCAAGGACATATAAAGCAGCTGCGACTTTCAAAGAGCTCATAGTAAAGCCGAGGGGAGCTTATGTGCAACCAGGACTGAACACAGAGTTTTTGGATTTGCAGCCCACATGCCCCTTGGTCCTGCCCATTTGGTCCTGACCCACCCACCACTGCTGCCATCTTGTGGCAATGGCTGGTTTTCCAGGTGTATTTACAGGGCTTGTCTCTGGCTTCTAAGGCAGGGCTCAGCTCGCCTTCCCAGTGCAAAGGGAAATTTTTCTCCTCAAAGTCCCTAACAGGATCCAGGAGCTCCACTTCCACAGCTGGTGACCTCTTACCAGTAAGCGGTGGAATAAGCCTCGTGAAAAATTTCCTTCCAAATTGCTTGGAATTCCCACCGTAGCATGCTTGGGTTGAAAGGGACCTGAATGACCCTCCATTCCAGACTTTACCTCCTACACATCCTTCCCCCATCATGGGGTCTTCTGGACTCTGTAGGTGTGGGAACACTCCAGTGAACAAACACTCCATCCCTGGGGCAGCCCACTCAGTGGTCACCCAACACAAAGCGTTGGAAAGATCTTTCCTAGATTAGCTGACATATGTGGCCCACTGACAGCGGTCCACTGTTCCCAAAGCAGGGTTATCCAGCACACAGACCCAATATAGCTTATGGAATCAGCAAAGTGGAGGCCACTGAAAAGATTATTTATTTTTTCAAAGAACATTGATAATTGATAAAATAAAAAAGAAGAGAGAAAAAAGTTCTAAAATGGCCATCAATGGAAAAATCAGAACTTTACTGAACTTCCTTATATTTGTTTTTAGGATTTACGTTGTTTATTTTGTATTACTTATGAGGATGGGGGTGGGCAGGAAATATCATAATCTTTAGAGGTTTAAGGCTTCTAAAGATCCTAAACAGGCCCCATGGTCCTAGATTCCACATTTACCCAAAGGAAGTCACCTCCTCTGATAGCCTTTCAAATATTTGAGGACTTCCTCCACTCTTACACTCAACTTTGCTGCAGTTTGTCAGCCTCCAGGAAGCCCTTTCTGAGCAATTGAGAGAGAACTGGGGATTCCCCCAAGACATACAACCCCAACTGTATTTGTCTAACTCGGTGTCCTGACCCACGTACAAGGAGACAACAATACCCCTGAGTGGGTGCCCACACAGCGCCCACAGAGTCAGTGACTACTCCTTTACTTCATGGCTGAAGCTTGAACATCCGCCCACCTGTCCCCATCAGCCTTACATCACCAGTCTGGAGGGATGGGGATCATCTCTTCGCCTCCTTACACATCCCCAGGACAACCAGGCTCTCCCATTAGCCATAGCTGGACAGTGGAATGGGGCTGAAGTTGAGAGTTGGTGCCCTCAGCCTGGTAGGATGAGGGTATAGGAAGGGGTGACTAAGCCTCTCTAGCAGCCTGGGGGGTCATAAGTATCATGGCTCTTATTACTAAACAGGGCATGGCAGAGAGAAGGCTCTGGAGAACAGGGGACCCTGAATGGAACAGGAAGTGGTCACTGTGATTCAACCACAGAGCTTTTCCCTGAATGTCATCTGTTAAGAGTGACACAGCTTTTGGGGAAAGTCACTAGGCTGAGGTGGGGGTAGGGGTGGGTGGAGAGACGTCCAAGTTATGGGCTGGTGCTACCACAGAAACTGGGTAGCAAAATCAGGAAGGAGAGCAGCCTCCTGCAGCATTGGTATCTCCAGGGAGCCACTGCCAGCATGGATCCCAGCCCTGCGGGAAAATGCCTCTCTGTAGAGGGGGACAGCCCCCAGGATCTCTCTACCTTCCTGGGGTCAGAGACCCTACTTACCAGAGCTGCCATCTGGATGGGTTACTTTACTTCTCTGAGCCTCTATTTCCTTATCAATATAATGGGAATAATAATGGAGCCTATTACCAGGGCTGTTGTGAAGAATCAAATGAGATGTTATATGATTATCACTGAGAAGAGAGATTGACATAAGGTAGGTGGTAAGAAACAATAGCTGTTATTATTTTGTGTTTATTATAACCAGGGACTCCCAGAGGTGAAAGCTTAGCCTGAATAATACATTTTATTTTTTCTTTTGCTGCATTTTATTTTTTTAATTTAAATTCAATTAATTAACATACAGTGTGTTATTGGTTTCAGAGGTAGATGTTAGTGATTCTTCAGTCTTATATCATACCCAGTGCTCATCACATCATGTGCCCTCCTTAATGCCCATCACCCAGTTACCTCAACCCCTCACCCCTCTCCCCTCCAGGCACCCTCAGTTTGTTTCCTATGACTAAGAGTCTCTGATTTCATCTTGTTTTATTTTTCCCTCCCTTCCCCCATGATCCTCTTTTTTGTTTCCTAAATTCCACATATGAGTGAGATCATTATGATAATTCTTTCTCTGATTGACTTATTTCGTTTAGCATAATATCCTCCAGTTCCATTCATGTCATTGCAAATGGCAAGATTTCATTTTCATTTTCTGAATGGCTGAGTAGTATTTCATCAGGTATATATATATATATATGTGTGTGTGTATATATATATATATATCATAAATCATAATTTTAAAAAATTATTAAAAATACCTTTGTAATAAACATAAAGTAGTAATAACTGCCACCTGTTTTTTCGAGTGTTTATTTTATGCCAAGTTTTCTTCTGGGTGACTTACAGGGAATATTTGTATTTTAGTTTATTTTTATTTTTTAATTTTTAAAAAAGATTGTATTTATTTATTTGATAGAGAGAGACAGAGCATGAGCATGAGCACTATTCTCAGCATGTGAGGAGAAATCCTCAACAGCTTCCATTCTTCCAGGCTTCCAGGGTTTTCCCTGGCTGCTGGCAGCTTACGCAAGGCAGTAGCAGCTTGTGGGCAGCTTCTACTCTCAGGAGATGTGCAGTCTCAAATAAAGCCACAGAACACCAGGATGGGGGGCCAGGTACATCTGAAGACAACTAGTCAAACATATTCATTGTTGTTTTAAACACATTTCTGAGAGGATACCTACCCTTTCTGGTTTGGGTCTGATCCCCTCAGTTTCAGTGTGAGCCTGAAGGTAGTTGGCCAGGTCTGCGGTGTCAAGTCTAAAATCCTAAGGGGACATTCTCAGTCTGGGGGAAGAATTGCCCCCTCCTCTCTCTCTAATCTCTGAGACCTGGTCACTCATCTCTCCTTCCTCTGGCTCCTGACCCTGTCTCTCTTACACCAGCAAGCTTTGTTGCAATTTCCCCCAATAAACCTAGGCATGTCATACATCTGGACTTCACATTTTCTCCCCTGCCTTGAACACTCCTCCTGTACCCTCTACTTGCTGTCTGAGGACATTCCTAGGGAATTAAATACATACTCCATTTGGGTCTGTCTCCCTAGACAAACTGTGACTGGAATTTAGTCTTATTTATGAAAATAGGCTGCAAGCCTACGGGCTGTAGTTTGCTGATTTGATTTTTTTTAAATATTGCATTAAAATATTATTTATCTTGGTCACTGAGTTTTTCAGCACCCCCTTTCCTTAGGTTTTTGTACTCAAAGCAAGTGCCCCACTCTCCTCACACTATTCCCTGCCCTGTTTGTTTGCAACCCTAGAGCCCCAGCATACTACTTGATAAATGAATGAATGAATGAATGAATGAATGAATAATGAATGAAGTGGAAAGGACACCAGATTGGAAACTGAGAGCTCTGAGGTCCAGGCTCTGCCACTAATTATGTGATCTAGGCATATTCTTTAACTCTGCAGACCTCAGTTCTCTCGTCTGTAAAATGCACAGACTATATTAGATGATCTTGCAGGGTTTTTTTCTGCAAACACTCAAGAAACATTCATAGGTAAAATTATGGATCAAACATAAAAAGGCAGACAGCTCCTTGCCCTGGAGGTACTCACACTTGAATGAATTTAGTAAATCTCTGAGCTGTACATTTTTCCTCTGGATAATGGTGTGCTGCTTGCCTCAGGCTGCTGTGAGGCTCAAATGAGAAAAGGTGAGCATCCTGCATTGTATTACTCCACATTCTATCAAACCTTGAACCCCAGGACTTCCTTTCACACTTTTCTGTAAACCAATAGGCAAAAGCACTAACATCACACGCTTGTCCTGCATTGTGGGGAGTGGCTGAGTGCCATGATTTCAACCCCACCAGGTCACTTATCGGCCTTGTGTCTTTGGGCAAGTTACCAAACCTTTCAGAGCTGCCATTTCCTCACCTGATGAGTGGGAATGACCTTTGAGGAGTCTCCTATCTCACAGCCTTGCCATGAAAGTGAGTGGAGACTGGCACTGCTGGGGCATTGAAAATTGACAAATGCCAGAGCTGGGAAGCCACGCGGGGACCCCTCCTGCCACGATGAAGTTTTATGTCCTCCTTCCCTCCCTCCCTTGCACCTGCTCTCAGAAAAGCGAACAGAAACTGCTTCTTGCTAACATGGGAAGTGATCCCTGCCAGGGGAAACCTTATAGCAAAGGAAGTGAAGTGGCATTTCAGGTGCTGCGGGTCGGAGGCGGAGGATTTGGGGTTGGCAGAACTTTCCTGACTCATTGATCGCACATCCAATAAACAAGGCCCCAGACGGTGTTTCCGAAAAGCTCGGGCCGCTTTCCTCTTTGGGTCATTTCTTACAAGAATCTTGGGGTAGAGCAATTCACTTCTCCTCGGGCCTCACGATCCTCCGGAATGAAATCAAAGAGTTGGAAAAGCTGCCCTGTGAGCCCCCTGCGCCTTTAAGATTTTCATGGGGCTTTGGAAGGGAAGGAGGGGAAAGACTGAGTATTTCATTTCCCTTTGCCCAGGATGGATCCAGGAGCACGTGGGTGTCCGGGCCCAGGAGACTGGGGAGGTAAAGGTAAGCGCACTGGTCCCTCCGGGTTGGGGAGCCCGGGGAGGCTGGGGCGCACCCCCTGCCAGCCCCACCCTCGGAGCCGCCCTGGCAGGGCGCAGGTGCCTATTGCACAACTCCTGCCCAGGGAATGCAGCCCGGGCAGTTCCCACGGGACTCTCAGCTCAGGGTGGGACACCCCCCCCCTCCTTGGAAGGGTGATCAGAATCACATCTCTGCCAAATATTAATTATTGTTGCTTCCAAAGCCCCACCACTGGCGGTGCCGGGGCCCTGCCCAGGAAATACAAATAATCAACATCATTGGCATTTTAGTCACCCCCGGTGGGGGAGCCAGGCCACGTGACACACACACCCCCAGCTATTTTTTTGAGCCAGAGCCACTTCCTGGAACCCAGCTTGAAACCCACAAGTGCCAGGAGGTGGGGGCCGGGGTGGGTGGGAGTGAGTATGGGAGCAGTGGGGAATATGAAACTCTAGGGGATGAGAGAAGAAGAAAAACTTAACAAGATTCTCATTTTTGAGAAGAGGTTGAGAGATGTAAGAAAATTGCCCCAAGTCCCAAGCTGCGGCATTTTCAATGACACTAAAGGCAGGTGATTTCATAGGCAGGATTAACCACGCTGGTCTAATCAGGGGTTGAACATATTGGGAACGTGAGAAAGCAGTGGGCAGGCCAGCGGTGGCAAGGTGGCAGTGGGACCGTGGGACTCATACTCTTGGTGGCAGTGAAAATGTCCCCTCAAAACACAGTGAGGTGGTGTGCATCCAGGAGGGTCATGCCCCCCCATGACCTGCACCAGAATTGTGGGAATTTTAAGAGACAGACTCTTAAAACTTTCTTGAAACAGAGTGTTTCATTGGTGTCAGTTAAGCATCAGTTATTCCAAAGAAACATTCCAGAATCAGAAACAGTTTTTGAAAAAAACATTCATAATTTATAAATGCATACCACTCCGTGTCCTTTCCTGCTTCCCCAAATGATGGAAGTAACACTTGGGGAATAATTCTATGCACTCCACAGGATATTTTGCTGTTCTTAAGAATAATGATTATGAAAAGTGCTTATTTTTTTAAAGATTTTATTTATTTATTTATTTATTCATTCATTCATTCATGAGACACACACAGAGAGAGGCAGAGACATAGGCAGAGGGAGAAGCAGGCTCCCTGAGGGGAGCCTGATGTGGGACTCGATCCCAGGACTCCGGGATCATAACCTGAGTCAAAGTCAGACACTCAAACTCTGAGCCCCCCAGATGTCCCCCAAAGTGTTCAATAACATAAGGAAATACATATGCTGTAAGGTAGGAGGCACAACTGTACACACAGGACAATCATAGCTGTTTGAAAGGAGAGAAAGAACACAAACCAATACGTACAAAACAGACTAGCAGGAAACACCAAGATGTTGACAGCGGGTTTTCTGTGGGTGGCAGGTGATTTCTTTTCTTTCTTTCAACTTTCTAGTATTTTTCAACTTTACTGTCTATGGCATATATTACTTTATAGTAGAAACTAGCTATACTTTAAAAGAGAGAAAGTGGATGATAATAGTAATATAACAATAATTATAACAACAACGGTAAACCAGCATTTACTGAGCATGTACTGGGGGTCAGGCACTGTGCTAAGCATTTTACTTGCTTTTAAAAAAAATCCTCATAGCAGTACTGTGAGGTGGACATAATTAATGTCTCTTATTTTACAAAAGCTCTGAGATATTAGGGCATGCCCTGGATATCGAGTTTTTGGTTGTCCTGGATCCAAAGTCCCCTGGCTAGCATGAAAGACTTGCCCTTGTGTGCAGGCTTGAAGGAAGGAGACACCGCCCCCCCCCCCCCCGCCCCCTCGTATCCCTGAGGTCCAAGAGCAAATCCTCCCACCTCAAGCTGACAATGGGTATGGGGACCTGACCAGGATGCTCCTGCTTAAGGCCTGGACCTTGGACCCTTGAGTGCTGAAGGGTTAGAACTCTGTTTGCTGTGATATCTGGCTGCAGTGACATCAAGATCCTAATCAGACACTTCCTGGCCAAGGAATGATTTTGTGCCTTCTGCTGCTCTGAGCCTTGAAAGCTGCCTTCACCTCTGCTCCTTTCCTGAGACTAGTGCCTCTTGAACCCCTGCCAATTCCATTGCATTTGATTCTCTTCTTTGTTTAAAACATCAGGGTCTCTTTTTATGGCTTCTTATTCAAGAGCTCTGACTAATATCAGTGATTCTCCAGCAGGTCCAGAGCAAATGGTGGAAGCAAAACTCTAATCCAGATCTATCCATCTAGAGCCCAAGCATTTAACTAATCCTCTTGTACTACCCACTCTTCCCCTCTGAGGATGATAAATATTTCTTGAATTTCTAGAAAACAAACCAGAAACGTCATTTTGAAATTTTTCTCAAAAATGAGGGGCCTGCCAACTACCCTCCTGCCACTGGGGCCTGGCAGGCCAGTCCTGAAGGGCACTAAGCTCAAGGCAAAAGCCAGGTCAGGGAGGAGACAAGTCACGTCTCCAGTGACTGCCCTGCAAAGGGATCTGGGGAGGAGAGGAAGCAGAGGTGGGTCAGGCCTCATAGTGCCAGGGAACTGACTCAGCATAGGGTCTCCTCCTCCAGAAACCTTCTTTGACCTTCGGCGTCTGGGAGAAGAACCCCAGGTTTGTTCCCCCCATGGCACCCCCACCAAGTTATGATAGTTTGTTTACATATCCACCCCCATGAAACTGTAAAGCACTGGACCTTTCCCCCCAAATCTCTTCTCTATGCACATCAACGGTATTGGGATGAATGAGGGAATGAATGAATGAAGGGCTCTTCCCGTCCCCATGCCCAGCAGTGGGAAGCCTTATTAAACCCTGGAATTGGGATTCCCTGGATGGCTCAGTGGTTTGGCACCTGCCTTCAGCCCAGGGCATGATCCTGGAGACCCGGGATCGAGTCCCACATCGGGCTCCCTGCATGGAGCCTGCTTCTCCCTCTGCCTGTGTTTCTGCCCCCCTCTCTCTCTCTGTGTCTCTCATGAATAAATAAATAAATAAAATATATTTTTTAAAACCCTGAAATTTTTCCAAGGCATCTTGGTAAAGTAGAACCACCATGGGCTTTGGCATTGACAAATCTTGCTTCGAGCCATGGCTCCCTTACCTATAAGCACATTCTTCCTTGACGGACCTGGTCCTGTAATTCTTCATCTGCAGCAGGGGGATAGTACCTAAACTCTCACCCCAAGTGAGTGGGAAAACAGAAAAAGTGGTTGGCACACAGCAGAAGCCTTAGTCTATCCTAGCTCACTTCCTCCTTCCAATATCAATTTTGATTTGCTTCCCTCTTCCTGCCCTTCACCTGAGTAAATATCCAACAGTAGGGAAAAGGCTAAATAAACTGTGGCATACCAGTAAGAGAAAATGTTAAGCAGTCAATAAAAATGTTGTTTAACTAATAATTTTTAACGGAATAGAAGATGCTCATGTACTCATTTGAAGTGAAGAAAAGTCCAAATTATTTATACAGTATGACCTCAGCCATGTGAAATGAGTATGTATATACATGCTTGTACGTGCAATAGGCAATTTCTGGAAGGATAGGTAAGAACTTCTCTAGAGTGGTTTCTTCTGGGTGGGAATAGAAAGTTGGGTTGGACTGACTTTTTCTCTTTATAACCTTCTGTCCCATTTTATACATATACAAATAGAGAATATATAATCTTATAATATAAATAAAAAATTTACCATGATTATGTATTAATCTACCCCCCAAGATGCAGAAAACTTAGAGAGGAAATATTATAGGATTTCAACAGTGGTTATTTGGGGAGTGGTGGAATTATGGAATTAATAAAATATTTTCTCCTTGATATTTTTCTATATTTCCCAAGTGTTCTGTGATGAGCTTATAGCTCTTCTATAATCAGAATTAAGGCAAACATCATTTCAATAGCTTCTCTGGAATAGGAAGGAGGGGGAGGAGGAGCAGGTGACTGTGTCCAAAGGGCCAAGGGAGCCTGAGGTGGAACTGGGCAGAGGCAGTTGTATTTTTGGAGACCTGTGGTTCCTGCTGAGTCAAGTAACTAGTTGTTTGGCCCCAGCCTGCCAGTGGAAGCAGGAAATGCTCCCACTCCTGCCCTGGTTCACTCTTAGTCATCCTCTGGGAAAGCAGGGTAGAGGAGGTTGCAGGAGGGTAGTTAGGAGTCTCCATCTGCCCCTAAAGCCTCCTAGGCAGAGAAGTCCTGAAAAGGAATCTAAGACCTGGCATCTTATCCACCTGGCATTGTCACCTCGGGATGGGCAGCAGCTGGGAGTGAGTAGCAAGGGTTGGGGGAGGGGTGCTGGGGAACTGCCTTTCTGGCCTTTGACAGGCAGCGCTGCATCCCCCTGTGGAGCTGCTGTGAAAATTAATTAGCATTTGTCCAGGGCTTTGAGATTCCCCAGATGAAAGACGCAGCAGAGGAGTGTCATGATGAACACATATTTACTGTATGGACTTTCATCCCAAACACTCATCATGACAATCACGTGCTCCCCTCCTAATCTTCCCCTGCCCTGACATCCTGGCTTCAGAACACCAGACGTTGAACATCAATATCAAATACTGCTGAAAGGGAGGAGGGACGGGCAGGGGACCACTGATGCCCCACTGTCCTGTATTTCAGACAGGTAAGCTGAGGTGCCCCCTCCCCCTCCCCCACAGGCTGAAAGGAGGAGATTATGACAAAATTGAGAAAAGGGAGGTAAGAAGACTTGGAGAGAGGGGTTGTGGGTTACTCTATCCCAGAACCCAGGACTCTGCCCCCCTTGTGGCCTGGGGCTGAGGGATGGAAGGAATCGTAGAACTCTCTGGCTCAGGGCATGCTGTGCCAGGTAGGTTCATCCCCTGATGTGCAAGGTAGACAGACTGCACTCCGACCTCTAATTCCTTCAGCAAACTGAACGATTCTCTGTTGATTGCTTCCTAACACTTGACCACGGTGAATTCTGTCATCTGGCTCTGGGAATTTGGGTGGAAAACTCTTTGGTTTTCTGGATTCTTCCTATTCTTTCCTCCCAATTTTGTGCAAGATAATTGATTCCCAAAGCTGCTTAATGTGTTTCTGGGCAGGTGTACAGAGCAAATCCAATGGAGAAGGAACCAGGAAGGGGCCAGGCCCTCCCTCAAAGAGACTGCATTCTTATTGGAGAGTTGGACCTTCCCTTGCTTACGAGACATTTAAACAACGTGCGGGGTCAGACAGATGAAGAGAAGGCCTGAACTCCAAGAGGAGTAGGACAGTTGTGGACTAGAGAACTCTGGAGACTTTCCTAGGACCCACAAGTAGGGAAATACACTGTCTCCTCAGTGGAGACAGTGAGGAGGCCAATGAGGCCAGAATGGAAGGTGCAGAATGGACAGGCAGTTGGACGGGCTGGGTGAGACTGTGAAGGGCCCTTGAATGCCAAGCTAAGGAACTGGGATTTTTGTCCAGAGGATAATGAAAAGCCCCTGATGTTTCTGAGCCAGAGAATGAGATGATGCAGAGTTTGAGAAGAGGTTAAAATGTTTTCATCAGGAGGTGAATTTTCACATCTCTGAGTCAGCCGCCCTACCATGAAATTCACCATTTTCATGTTCAGTCCAGCCGCTGAATTCTATTTCAGCTAATGACACACGTAAGCACAAATGTCACCTCCCCCGGTTGCTCTCTGACACACTACCTGGTGTTATTTTCTTCATAGTACTTATCACCTTTGGAAATAATCTTGTTTAGACACTTGTTTACTTCCGTTTTCTCTTGTTGTCCTTAGAATGTAAGCAAAATGGAGTAGGCGGGGTACTGTTTCCTATTTTGTTTGCTGTTTCATCTCTAGCACCTAGGACAGCACTGGGCTGGTGGCAGATGCTCAATGTGTATTTGTGGAATGAATAAGTGGATTGATAAATGGTACTCCCGCTTTCTCAGCCATCTTGGCCCCAAACCCCATGGTGATTCCTGACTTATCCTTCTTCCTCCTCTGCAGAATTCGCTTGTTCTTTCCTATGTCTGTGGATAGTGTCTCTCCATCTTTTCCTCTCCTCATCCACCTCCTTTGCACTTTATGCCTCTATCCGCTCAAACAATTCTAGACTCCTTAAAGGCAGAAGCTCTTCATTATCATTTCCCCAGGGGACTCAGTATAGCACCTGGGCAGTAATTCCCACTGATCCGGTCTCTAAAGTTTTCCAAGTGCTTTTTACATGATCCTGCTATACCTAGGACTGGAACTTCAATTCTCATTTCTCAACTGCACTTATTCCATTATTATTCAGATTTATGCATAATCGTTGAATGAATGATTGAATGAATGAACTCTGGAAGTGCTCAAGATGAATTGTAGAGGGAGAAACTAGAAGCAGGAAGGCCTTTTGGGGGTAAAAAGTTGGTCCATATGGAGAAAAGGAGAATGAGTGAAGGAGGTGTGGTGAAGGGACAGCCAAAAGCTGGGGCTAGAGAAGGTTGGCTCCTCTATTACTCTATCCTATGTATTAAATACCCTCTCCCTCTTGTCTTGTTACTTAAGATGGAAAGACATGAAGCCAGAAGAAGACACTAGAAATGAAGCTAAAGGGACAGAGAGATTCTGAGTCCAAAGAAGACATTATTTATTGGTTTGTGAGCTATTGTGTTGATAAGCAATAAGTGTTAAATATATAAGCAATTCCACTGGACAGAAATTGCAGAGGACAGTGGTGCCTGGCTGGCTCACTTGGTAGAGCATGTGACTCTTGATCACAGGTGTTCTAGCCCTACATTGGGTGTACAGATTACTTAAAAATAAGAAAAATAGGAGCACCTGGGTTGCTCAGTGGTTGAGCATCTGCCTTCAGCTGGGGTTGTGATCCCAGGGTCCTGGGATCCAGCCCTGCATCAGGCTCTCCACAGGGAGCCTACTTCTCCTTCTGCCTATATCTCTGCCTTTGTCTGTGTGTCTCTCATGAATAAAGAAATAAAATCCTAAAAATGAAAAAAAATAACTAAAAAGTAATTTTAAAAAATTTTAAAGAGAAATTGCAAAGGACAAAATGTATAAAGAAAAAAGAAGATTAAAATCACCAGTTTTTCCACCATCCAGAAAAAGTCATTCTAACATTTGATGTACATCCTTTTAGACTACATAAATTTAAACATCAATATAAATATAAGTATATATACACTTATATTTATATAATTGCATTATATATGTTTATATATTTTGTTGTATATATTGTGTATACAGTAGATGTATTTTATATATGTAACTAGACACATTTGCTTTTTTAATAAAATGGAATACATACAGTTTTGTAACCTGCTTTTTGTTCACTTAATAATACATAGTGAACACAAAAGAAATTTTATAAGCCCAAAGGGCAGTTTGAAAAGATAACCTCTGGAATAAACAGGAAGCCAGAGAAGATATATGAGCATAAAGTGAGTGGCTAGGTTCCGTGGTTTTGACAAATATTATTAAAGCAAATAAATCTTAGATGTCCTGCCAGGTTAGGTAATTATTAGCTCTCTATCAGCAAGGTCACTAATTCATAGACTCACAGGATGTTGGTCTTAAAGAAGCCCTTGAGATGATCTAATTCCATCCCCTTGACTTAGGTATTGAGAAACTACAAACCCAGAGACATTAACTAATGTGCCTAAAGAGGCATGACCAGTGAGCCATGGAGCTGGAATGAGAACAGAGCCCTGACTCCCATTCCAGTGCTCTTACCACTAACCCCCATTGATCAACAGTGGTGCTCTTCAGCCACAGGCCCTGATGTGTTGAAAGGAACAGGGAGAGATGAGGCCCCAAACCCAGTGATTCTCCAGATCTATGATATCATTAGAACTGTGTGTTAGGAGGGTGGCAACATGTCCCCAAGCAGGTCACTGGGGAGTCATAGAACGTAGTACTTGAGAGTGCTTGGTTCTGATGTCAGACCAAGACACCAAACAAACCTTGGTTCCTTTATTGATCTTGCTGCGTGACTTTAGGCATTTTATTTAAACTTTCTTGCCTCCATTTTTCTCATCTGTAAAAAGGGAATAGTGGCAGTATCTACATCAGATTGCAGTGAGATTGCAGAGATAATGCACACCAAGAGCTCAGCCAGGTGTTTGTCCTATAGAAAGAGTCCAACAAATGTGAGCCATCATGATTATTAATGTTCTGGCATAGGAGGTCAACGCCCTCATAAATTTTAAAGAGCTTAAGGGCACATCACACTTGTCCTTGACTGTGGCATCTGTAGGGAAAAGGGACATAGAAGCCCACCTACAGAGCTGTGTGAGCCCTGGCCACTATGAAGGCAGTCACCAAGAGACACTGTCATCCAAAGGAGGCTATGTGGCTTGGAGTAGAGCTGTAGGCAGCTGGGGACTCAGGGGCTTTCTGGTATTCTCATTGAAGTCACCCCTGAGATATAACAGTGAGGCCATCCTCAATTGGGTGAGCCTATTATTATACAAATAGAGGATACAAACAAACAAACAAACAACAAAACAAATAGAGGATACATTTTTTCCCTTTATTTTTCAAACTATTTAAAAGATAAGCAATTTTTTTTCAAGCAGAAAAAATAACAAGTTATTATGAGGTTTATAACTTACAAAGAATTCAATTCACTATGAGAGTACAAAGACTAGGGAGGAGGACATGTAAATGTATTATAAGTTCTTTCACTATATGCAAAACAATAGTACTATTTGAAGGCAGTGATGCATTAAAGGTGTGTATTTTTTTTGTTTTTGTTAATTTTTATTTATTTATGATAGTCACACAGAGAGAGAGAGAGAGAGGGCAGAGACACAGGCAGAGGGAGAAGCAGGCAGAGGGAGAAGCAGGCTCCATGCACCAGGAGCCCGACGTGGGATTCGATCCCGGGTCTCCAGGATCGCACCCTGGGCCAAAGGCAGGCGCTAAACCGCTGCGCCACCCAGGGATCCCTAAAGGTGTGTATTTTAAGCCTTAGCACAACAACAACAAAATGAGTATAACCAGTAAGCCAGCAGCAGAGAAAATGTGAAACTATAGGAACTATTCAATTTGTCTAAAAGAAATCAGGAAAAGAGGAAAACAGGTATGGAGAACAGAGAGGGCAAGTAAAACACAAACAGAAAAATAATAGATTTAAGCTCAACATATTGGTAATTACATTAAAGGCAAGAAAAGGGGATCCCTGGGTGGCGCAGCGGTTTGGCGCTTGCCTTTGGCCCAGGGCGCGATCCTGGAGACCCGGGATCGAATCCCACGTCGGGCTCCCGGCGCATGGAGCCTGCTTCTCCCTCTGTGTCTCTGCCTCTCTGCCTCTCTGTCTCTCTCTCTGTGACTATCATGAATAAATAAATAAAATCTTTAAAAAAAATAAGAAAACACCTCTACATATAAATACACAGATAGGTTAAAAGTAAAATAAACAGATGCGCCATGCAAACAGTAACCCAAAGAAAGATAGAGTAGTGACATGATATTAATATCAGGCAATATAGACTACAGAACGAGGAATATGACCAGAGATAAGGACGGACATTTGACAATGATAAAGGGGCGAATTCATCAAGAGGACATGTCAGACCTAAGCATTGCTACACCTAACAGAGCTTCCGAATACATGCAGCAAAGACAGATGGAACTGAGGGGCATCTGGCTGGCTCAGTTGGTGAAGCGTCTGACTCGTGTGATCCTAGCTCAGGTCTTGATCTCAGAGTCAAGCCCTGCAATGGGCTTCATGCTGTGTGTGGAGCCTACGTAAACAAACAAATAAAACAAACCGAAGGGAGAACCGGGTAAATTCCAAGCGTAGTTGAAGACTTCAATACTCTTCTCTCGGTAATTGATAAAAGAGTAGACAGACTCAAGGAGGATAGAGAGGACTTGGATAACATTATTACTCAACTTGGCCTGACCTTTCATAACACTCCACCCCAAAACAGCAGAATACACATTTTTTTCCCCAAGGGCACATGAAATAGTCACCGAATCAGACCATATTTAGGGTCATAAAATTACTCTCAATAAATTTAAGTGATCAAAAATAAATAAATAAATAAATAAATAAATAAATAAACAAATAAATTTAAGGGATCAAAATCATACAAAGTATGTTCCATGACCACCACAGAATTAAACTTGAAATAAAAAACAATGATACATGATAAATAGATAAGAAAGGAAATCGGAATATGTTTTGAACTGAATGAGAATGGAAACACAACCTATCAAAATTTGTAAGGTGTTTACAGGAAAATTCATGGCTCTAAATGCTTACATGAGAAAAGAAAGCATAAATCAACGACAGATTTTCACCTTAAGGAATTAGAAAAGATGGGGAGCCCGAGTGGCTCAGCGGTTTAGCGCTGCCTTCAGACAGGGCCTGATCCTGGAGACCCGGGATCAAGTCCCATGTCAGGCTTCCTGCATGGAGCCTGCTTCTCCTCTGCCTGTGTCTGTGCCTCTCTCTCTGTGTGTGTGTCTCTCATGAATAAATAAATAAATAAATAAATAAATAAATAAATAAATAAAATATTTAAATAAAGAAAAAAGAAACTAGAAAAGCGGGACGCCTGGGTGGCTCGGTGGTTAAGCGTCTGCCTTTGGCTCAGGTCCCAGATTCCCGGGATGGAGTCCTGCATCAGGCTCCCCTCCGGGAGTTTGCTTTTCTGTTTGCCTGTGTCTCTGCCTCTTTCTGTGTCTCTCATGAATAAATAAATAAAATCTTTTAAAAAAAGAAAAGAAAAAGAAACTAGAAAAGGAAGAGCCAATTGAACCCAAAGTAAATGAGAAGAGGGAAAAATAAATATGTGTGGTCATCAGTGAAGCAGAAAACAGACATGTACAGAAAAATCAATAAAACCAAAGAACCTAGTTCTTTGGAAAATATATATAACATTGATAAATTTATAACCAAACTGATCAGGAAAAAACAAGGAAGGACAAAAGTTACTAGTATCAAGAATGGGAGGGAGAGGGAATACTACTCTAGATCCTAGGACCAATATGATCAAAAGGAAACATTATTGACAACTTTATGCTAAACAAATCAGCAACATTGATGAAAATGAACAAGTTGTTTGAAAGGTACAGACTAGCAAACCTCAGGTAAGAAGTAGGTGACTGGAATTAGCTCTATCTCTACTAAAAAAAAAAAAAAACCAAAACTGAATTTGTATAGCTAAAAAGCTTCACAAAAAGAAAACTTCAGGCCCCAGTGACTTCACTGGTAGATTCCACCAAATAGTTAAGGAAGAAATAATACCGGTTCTATTCACTCTCTTATAGAAGTTGTTTATATCCCTCATAAACACAGGTACAGAAATCTATAATAGAATATTAGCAAGTAGAACTCAGCAATACTTAAGAAAGATAGTATGTTACGGTAAAGTGGGGTTTATCCCAGAAACACAAGGTCTGATCAACACTCAAAAATTGATCCATGTATGGGCACCTGATTGGCTCGGTTGGCAGAGCCTGACTCTTGATCTCAGGGTTTGTGAGTTCAAGCCCCACAGTGGGTTTAGATATATTACTTAAGTAAATAAAATCTTAAAAAAAAAAATCAATCCTTGTAATGAAATTAAGAAAAGAACTCCATTTACAATGGCATAAAACATACTTAAGAATACATTTCATGAAAAAAAAAAGAATACATTTCATGACAGAAGTGCAAGATGTATATACTGAAAACTATAAACTCTTGAAGTAAGGAAGGTCTAAATAAATGGAAAGATGCCCCATGTTCGTGGACCAGAAGACTTAACATCATGATGGTAGTACTCCCCAAATTGACCGACAGATTCGACACACACCTTAAGAAAACCCCAGCGATTTTTTGGCAGAAATTGACAAATTGCTGCTAAAACTCAAAAGATCCAGGATAGCCAAAACAATCTTGAAAAAGGAGAACAAAGAATTGAAAGACTCATACTTCCCAATTTCAAAAATTATTACAAAGTTAAAGTAATCAATATTGTCTGGTACAGGGGTGCCTGGGTGACTCAGTGATTAAGTGTTTGCCTTTGGCTCAGGTCATGATCCCAGGGTCCTGGGATCGAGTCCCACATCAGCCTCCCCACAGGGTGTCTACTTCTCTCTCTGCCTATTTCTCTGCCTCTATTGCTTCTCGGCCTTTTGGCTAAGATCAAGTGTACTGTTTCTCTGCCTCTCTCTGTGTGTCTTTCATGAATAAATAAATAAATTTTTAAAAAAGTTGTGTGGTACTGATATCAGGATAGAAATATAGATCAATGGAATATATAACTAACT
The DNA here is from genome assembly GCF_905146905.1 of Nyctereutes procyonoides. Lineage (NCBI taxonomy): Eukaryota > Metazoa > Chordata > Mammalia > Carnivora > Canidae > Nyctereutes > Nyctereutes procyonoides. Next base: position 14,306,693 of record NW_026575133.1, on the reverse strand, counting down.
TTTAAATCTCAATAAAACATAAAACTCATTTATTTTTTTTAAATATTTTATTTATTTATTCATGAGAGACACAGAGAGGCAGAGACACACAGGCAGAGGGAGAAGCAGGCTCCATGCAGGGAGCCCATGTGGGGCTTGATCCCTGGTCTCCAGGATCACGCCCTGGGCCAAAGGCAGACACTCAACCGCTGAGCCACCCAGGTGCCCCCATAAAACTCATTTAAAGAAAATTTTCAGTAGATACTTTACTAAAGAAGACCTATGAATGGCCAGTAAGTATTTAAAGTAATTGTCAACATCATGAGTAATTATAGAAATAGAAACTAAAAAATCCAGTGGGTTACCACTACACACTACCAGAATTGCTAAACTCAAAAAAACTAACAATACCAAGCATAAACTAGAATATAGAGCAACTGGTACTTTCATCATTAATGGCAGGAATGCAACTTACCATTTGACCAGAAATATGTCCACAATTGTCCATAGCAGCTTTATCCATAAAGCCAAAAGCTGGAAACAACCCAGCGAATGCAGAAGCACGAAGAAATTTTGGATATCAACAAAGTAACTCACACCTTGATTGTGGTGATATATGTGCATACATTTGTCAAAACTCATTTAGCTTTAAAATTTAAATGAATTTCATGCTATGTAAATTATACCTTAATAATGTAATGATATGGGCAGCCCCGGTGGCTCGGCGGTTTAGCGCTGCCTTTGGCCCAGGGTGTGATCCCGGAGAACCGGGATCAAGTCCCATGCCAGGCTCCCTGCATGGAGCCTGCTTCTCCCTCTGCCTGTGTCTCTGCTTCTCTCTCTCTGTCAAATAAATAAATAAATAAATAAATAAATAAATAAATAAATAAAATCTTTAAAAATAATAATATAATGATATTAATAATATATAATGATTTTTTAAAATAATAAACATCATTATTTAATCGTTCTGAAGCAAAGGCATAGGTACCAGGGGAACATTTAGTATGGAATCCTGAAATCTGAGAAGATTTCCCTGAAGAAGTGAAATCCTGAGTGAGGTACTAAGGAGATCCATAAACGAGCAAGTGGGAAAGGGAAAGAAGAAAGCAGAGGAAGGAATGTATGCAAAGGTCCTGAGGTTTGAATCCTCTCCACAGTAGCCTTTCCAATAGAAATCCACTCTGTTGCCCAACCCTCACACGAGTGGGTAGTTCACTGCTGCAATTATTGTAATTAATAACCATGACCACTGTTCATTGAAGACTTATTGTGTCTTTGACTTCATACCAGGCAATTATTCTTCATCATGTTTAGTCTTCAAAATTGTACCCATGAGGTAGATTCAATTAGTATACCCTTTTATGGATAAGAACTTCAAGGCTGGTAGACATGAGGTAATTTGTCCATTTCCACACATCTAGCAAATGCCAGAGCCAGAATTCACACTCAGGCTTGTGAAACTCCAACCCCTGAGTTCCTAGCCACCACCCTATATACCTTCAGTCAGACAATTCACTGGCTCTCCTCTGCAGGCTGCACATCTCTACCTCTCTACTAGCTCTACTTCTTAAAATCTAGTTTCCAATCCCTTCATTGTCCATTATCTGTAAACACACCAGGTTGTCCACATCCTTCTTGAAATTCAGTCTCCAAACGTAACAACTCAGTAATAATGTTGGAAGAGAGGGCTGTGGCTGTCAAGTTAATGAACTATTGCAGTAAGATCTCTTGAAACCCCATTCGAAAGAATAAATAGATTCCATAACCGCATTTACAGGACATGGAGACACACAATTGAGATGCTTTTTAATTTCGTTTTCTGGAAAAGTGTAGTACAGAGGAAAGAGTATGGCTTTGGGAGTACGATGCAAGTTAGGTACCTTGGCTCTGACATCTGTAAGCTCTAGCTATGTAGCCTTAGGCTGGGTATGTAACCTCTCAGTTTTCTTACCCATAAACAGAGCTAACAGTGTCCATTCTACTGGGTTTTTGTGGCCATTAAGTGGGAGAACATATGCAAAATATCCCACATCCAGCCTACCCATTGTAAGTGCTTTTTTAAAGATCTTTTAAAAGATTCTAAGTAGTTAGTTTCCCTGAATCTGGCAGCTATGCTTCCTTATTCTAAGTCTACTGCTCTTTGACTTGAAGGCTGGAAATAAATACTTTTCGTCTTCCTACCATAGAGATATATTTGAGGCTTCACTATCTGAGAGGTTGTTCCTCTCAAGCAGCACATTTTCTCCTGGCTGCTAGAGAAGCCCGGAATGAAAACTGTACAGATGCTTCAAGGGTCTATTTTAAGCTCCCACCTAGTGGCTTCTTGGTTTCTGCAAACTTTATAAGTTAATGGTGGTGGGTGTGTGGGTGTGAAGCAGTTTGCTCTACTGCTATAAATAAATACTACCAGAATATTAAATTTAGGTACCATAATTCATCACCTTAGGGTGCTCACTGGCAGTAGGACAAGACGAGTAGGGTTGAATTTCATTGTGCCCAGGCTATATAGCCGTCTCCTGGGCCTTCTTATCTAATACTTAGTCGGCTGGCTTTGAGTCCTTTACATGGCATGTTAGTCCTTCTAGCTGAAACTGCCCTGTCTATAGCCCTGCTCAGGGAGTCTGATCTAGGCAGGTCTCTGACTTTAGTGGAAACTGATTGGTCCCAAAATGGACGCCTGACCTATGGGCGGTGTGGTGACATGAACTCTGACCAACGGGGTAGCAGTCATTATACCCAGGAAATTGTTTCCTTGAGGATTGGGAGGGAACTGGCAAATGGCATGGGGTAAAGGAGCTTGTGTGTAGAGGATGGCACAGGGTTTGAGGGAGATGGAGAGCCCAGCTTCTGGTTCTAACAGTTTCTCATTCCCAGTTTTCTGTTTATTCATTCCTTTACTCAAGCGACGCTTAACTAAAAACCCACTGTAAGTCAGGCTCATGGTGGGTCCCTCTCTCTCACTTTCTTTCTCTCTCTATTTTCAGAAAAGATTTATTTATTTATTTAATTTTTGAGAGAAAGAGAGAGAGAGAGTGCTGGGGGAGAGAAGTGGAGGGAGAGGGGAAAGAGTCTCAAGCAGATGCCCTGCTGAACATGGAGCCTGATGGCGGCTTGATCTCACGACCCTGAGATCATGACCTGAACCAAAATCAAGAGTCTGATGTTCAACCAACTGAGCCACCCAGGGACCCCCTGGGTCCCTCTTGAAATGTAATGTAATCTTTGTTCTCCTGGTGCTTCTAGTCTGGAGGAGAAATATGTTAATAAAATGATCACAGACAAATGAATACTCTTTAAACTTTGGCAAAATATGAAGAAAAACTATAGATAGGGAGCTATGAGAGATGAACAGACATCTGACCTGATCTGGGACTCTGGGAGGGCTTCCCTGCAGAGGGAAAGTCTGAGTTCAGACTTGAAGACCAGTGGGAGTTATTTAGTTAAAATTTAAAAGTTGAATTTAGGGGAGAAACATGTTCCAGGCAGAGGGGGGAGCATGGATAAAGGTCCTGAGGCAGGAAGGAATGTGGTGTGTGTAGTGGCTGTCAGAACGCCAGTGTGTGGAGAGCAAATAGACATTATTTCCCTTAATGTGGTCTGAGAAGACTGGGCAAATACAAGCCCAGTGGACAAAAGCATTGAGTATACATCTCAGGTAGGTGCTCAGAGGGGTACGAGATCAGTGACATAACTTCATCTTCACTCTACTGGCCGTGTGACCTACCTTGGGCAACTTACTCAATACCCTGACGCTGTTTGTACATCTGGAAATGAAGATAATAAAAAAATGTTAGTACAGTTGTGGTGAGGATTAAATCTGACAATGCCTCTGTGCCTGCCTAACTTGGTTTGTGGGGCATGGTAGGTGCTTACTACACACCTTTGGTTGGCCAAATGACTGAGAAAGGACTGGGCTCAATAAAAACACTTTTTAAAAAAAATATTTTATTTATTTATTAATGAGAAGCACACAAACACACACACACAGAGAGAGAGAGAGAGAGAGAGAGGGAGGAAGGGAGGCAGAGACACAGGCAGAGGAAGAAGCAGGCTCCTTGCAGGGAGCTGGACGTTGGACTCTATCCTAGGTCTCCAGGATCACGCCCTGGGCCGAAGGTGGCGCTAAACCGCTGAGCCACCCGGGCTGCCCAATAAAAACACTTATTTTTTTGTATTCCAGTGAAGGTGGAGGTGGGGGTGGGGGCGGGGGCCAAGGCTAATACAGCATTCAAAACAAGTTAGGAAACAATACAAGAGAAACTACGGGATGCACCACACCAGAGCTCAGCTCTTCGCACAGGTGAACATGGCCACGTGTACAGGCTGCTATATGCAGGGAGCTTGCATGAAGTATGCTGGAGCCAGAGGGGAGAGGTTGAAGCTGGAGTCTAGGAGAAGGGAGTGGGGAAGGGGATTGTGTGGGGCCTCAAAGACCAGCTCCAGTCTGGTGCTGAAAGTCACTAATACTTATGAAGTCCTTAAGTGTAGGGCCACTTGGCTCTCATCCTGCCCTACTGAATCCCAGGTGCTGGCAGGTGCTCAGTGCTAAATGGATGGAGCAGTGCTGGTTATCTAAGCACAGATCACATCCCCTCACATCGGGTGTGTAGACATCAGGAGGGACTGTGTTGTGGCTTGGAGCAATCTGTCCATCTGTTCGTGGTTTCTCCCTATCAGAGCTTACTGGCGGCAGAATGCCAGGCTGAAGTGGAGGGCAGTCCCAGAAATTGAGAGACAAGGACTGAGGGCCCGAGCCATGGGCCTTGGAGTCTGTACAGAATTTATTCCAGAAAGAATAGACCTTGGCAGAGTTACTGAGAAGGCAAAGGAACCTAGTTGGGTGGATGAATCCTCCAGAATGAGATGGAGTAGCAGCACTGAACATAAACAGGCTTCTCTCCACATGTATTCATACACCACTTCATTCCATAAATGCGTATGATATGTCTCAACTTTACTACCCAAGGGCTGATTTGTATTTTTTTTTTTTTTTTGTAAGTCACTGTGGAAATAGAAGTAAAAGAAAGTTGGGAAGTTTTAACGGAGACAAATGCCATAATGTCATTGCAGACAATCGTATAATTGTCACAGGAAGGTGAAAACTTTCATTCTGGGCTGCCTACTGGGCTGAGCAAGGAAGGAAACAGGGCAGGCATGAGCTTTATGGTGTTCAGAAGATAAACCACCAGCAATCCAGAGATTGCTTAGGGTTTTGAGGCCTGGACAGTATTTTTCCAGGTCCTCGCACAAAGGAGACCAGCAGGTACACAGGGCTTCTGCTAGCACGCTGGTATGGGGCTGCTCGTACATTTCCTGCCCCATCAGGCCCAGCTCAGGAGCAAGGATGGACCTCAAGGTGCTCACCACAGACCCAACTGGGAAACAATCGGGGGAGAGCTACTATCTCTATTCTCCCAGAACTGTTGCTAGAGACTAACAAGTGTTTCATCAAAATCTGGGGATGAAGGAGCCAGACAGCACCAGCTTCAATTCCCCACCTGGCACTGGAAGCCAGTGTGAAGTTGGTCTTGACACAGATGGAGGTGTAATTAATGAGATTATTAAGGGAGTGAGAGTCAAAAGCCATCCCCAGCTGTGGGGCTTCACTTGGCTTACCCCTCAGTGACTCATGGGCTTATGAGCAATCCTCATACGCCTGATTTAGAGGACTTACTCACCCTTCAGAGAAAGACTTTAATGCAATAAAGCAAATGTCAGCAAGTGAGACGCAGCTTAGCACATCACTCCAGCCTGCACCCAGCTTCCCACCCCCTTGCTCTCCCTGCCCCAGGTCCCTGTGGCCACTGCACACCTGGATAGGCTTCCGGGCCACATTCCAAGGCCCGAGCAGAGGCTCAGGGATTTGAAACCCCGGAAGGAACTACCCCAAGCCCTGGAGCATTTCAGTCCAGCAGGGCTGAGATTAGCTCCAAAGGTGTTAGGGTTAGGGGTATAGGGCAAGGGCTAGAAGCCAGGACTTCACGCTTCGCGGCCAATGTTCTTCACTTTGTGAAATCCCCACTTGGATTATGCAGACGAGGCGCACAAGGTGAAGGAAATGCAGCCTCTCTAGTGCGAGTGGAATTCTTTCCAAGGCGTCTGTGGAGGGAGAGTGGTGAAAACGAAAGGCTTGCAGAGAGCAAGGCCTCAAGCCAGGCCTTGGAGGTGACATGTTTAGAAAGAGCTGGGCTCCCCTGGGCTAGGCTGCCATCTTGCTATTTGTGGACATGGTGCCTGAGAGGGGAGCTGGCCAGCTCTTTGGGCCCCCCAGAATTGAGGGGTATATTTAGAATTCCCACATCAGGTCCTGATTAGGAAAACAGGCCCCAAGAGTTAGGCTGGGAGAGAGGCCTCAGCAGGTGTGGAAAGAAGTCAGTATTGCTACCTTCCTCCAACAGAGGAAAACTGAGTAGGCAAGTCGATCCAGCCTTGGACTTAAACCCACTCACTCACTGAGGGAATTCCCTGGCAGAATTAGTTCCAAGGGTAAAAAAGAAGTGGGAGAGACAGGCCTGTATGGTGACCTAGTCACCTAGTTCACTTCTCTGTCCCTCGGGCATTTTTCCAAAATTTTCTGAGTGTTTCTGCCATGTGCCAGGCACTAGAAGGAGGCTGACCACAAGCTTGGCACTCGGGTTTGCTACAATCAAAGCCTTGAGCTTTAAGGGACCTTCGGGATCCTCTAGCTCATTTCACTGATGAGGCATCTGAGGTTCAAGGAGACCACCTTGCCCGGGTTTGTGGGGGTGAAGAGCTGTGAGTGTGTGGATGCTCTGACCACCTGTCATGTGGCCGGCGCCTAAGGACTCCTCCTGCAAGGGAGCTTAGGGAAGCCTTCTCAGTTGGAAAGCAATATTCTGTATCCCTAAGATCACCAGCTCTCAAGCAGACACGCAGACTCACGCCTACAGTAGCATGTCCACCATCACCCTAGTGCTCACCTGGAAAGAGTGTTTAGATCCAGTGAAAGAGGCTGGGTCCTCACCTAAATGTACTCCTACCTTATTACCCCAACTTACCAGCATGAAGAAGTGTTTTCTTTTAATCTTTTTATTTTGCACTATAAAAAAACAACACCCAGTAACATACTGCTGTTCTTCACATTCATATGGATTTTAGGAAATTATTGCCTTTTCCCCTGGAGAGAGAAACTACAGACAAAAAAAGAAGTACCACATTACAAAATCTGCAAACCCTAGAAGTCCACAGCCTGAAGACAACCCCCAGGGGTAGGGAAGAAAACATGTGTCACAAGAGACAAGACGAGCACACATTAAGGACAGCAAGCTGGGGAAACGACCAGTTCAATGCCAGTGACCCGGACGCAGCGGGTCCCTTTTACTCTTGGCACCCACAGCCACCCCCTCAAAGGGGTGATTTTTGGTCTAAGGTCTGAAGAGCTCTTTTCGAATGACACAAGAGATGCTTTGAGGAGGGGGTGACGAGAAAAGTTCAAGTATGAATAAGAATCATGCGAAGTCCAAAGTTAGGGAAGAACCCCCAGTGGAAAGGACACCCAGACAGGTCAATGTCTTGCTACTTCAACCACCTGCCTTCACACGGGACCCAATAGGGAGTCTCAAAACCATGTGAGGGTTCATATAAGCATCTCGATCTTGTCCCTCCACACCCTGGAGGGGTTACTTTCCTGACTGGGTGGTGATCAGCTTATGCCCTGAAGCAAGAGACAGATGCAGAGACTGCCAAAGTTAAAAAAGTAAGGTGGAAATTGTGCTTCCTTCAGAACTTGGCTTCGTAACTGCCTTTTCTCTTGGTCTAGCAACTGCTCTCTCCCACGTTGCTGTGGGTATTTATTGCCTTGCGCTTGAAATGAAAAGGCGAGCTTGGAGGTGCAGGGCCTGGGCGGTCCTGAGAGGGCAGGGGGTCTGGAAGTACAGTAGTCGGCACGTGCTGTGCTCTCATAATGGCTTGGCCTTCCTTCGGTCCCCAAAACCTATCCCCGCTGTACATGTGAAGTTCGTTTGCAAGCCTGGTGACCACTCACTGTCCCACTGGGGCGGCGGGCCAGTGAGGTGTTCAGTATTGCACAGGTATGAAATGTCCACGAGTTTAAAAAAAAGCAGAATCACAGTTGTTCTTGGGGCTCGGCTGGTTCCCCCATCCTGGTTTTAGCAGGATGTGGCCGTGGCCATGGGGCTCCTGCCGAACTCTGAGACTGTCGAGTGGGTGGGCATGGGTGCCAGCACCGAGGTAGGGAACGTGCAGTAGGAACCCTGCATGTCAGGGCTCAGTGTCTGCAAATGGGCGAGGAACGAAGAGCCGGCTGCCTCCCCTTGGCAGGAAGGAGCCTGAGGCGTGGAAGGTAGGATCTCAGACTCATACTGCAGGAGCTGGCCCATGAAGCCAAAGTTGGGCGAGACCACACTCCTCCGCTGCTTGATGTAATCGAAGGCATCCTTCAGGCGGAACTGCTTGGCCTTCATGAGGTAAGCCATACAGATGGTGGGCGAGCGGGAGATCCCAGCCTCGCAGTGGACCAGGACCTTGCCTCCCTTTTCCCTGACACAATCTAGAAGGAAGAAAAGACAGTGAGGAGGTGTTGGGACTGAAACCCAAAGGCAATGCCAAAGATACAAGAATTAAACACAAAAGTGACCTAGTTATCAAAACATCACATCTGCCCAAAGGCGGAGGTTCCCACATAGTCTAATGCTCATTGGCAGGGACAGAGCTTTTGGGGTCCCAGGAGAGTCTATCCCCGTGTGGGACCTCTCTAATCTTTAGAGGTGCTTCCCTGTTCTCCAGGATACTTGCAGAGATTCTGCCCCTGAAGGTGCTAGACTGGAGTAATAATCCCTTCCTGGAGATGCCATCCTAACTTGGGTTCCTGAAATGGGTTTCAAGAGGCCACTAGAAAATCCTTGACATTGCATGCAAATCTACTGGGTATGTATATTTTCCTGAGAGGGTCGCAGGTTTAAAGACTGGCTAAGAAAAGCAATTCCTGCCTCTTGGGATCTGATTCTCATGGGAAGGACCTAGCCCCGCCCCTCCTGCTAGAGGCCTACCAGCCTCCCTGGGCACCCTATCTGGCTGTGCCAGGGCGAGATGTTTGGCTCAGCTCCCAGAGTTCCCACCACCGAACGTCCAGTGAATAGTGCACAGCCACTAATTACAGCCCTGGCTAAGTGACGCTTACTAGACCAGGGGATAGAGATGGCTTTCGCAAACTCCATCTTGCACAACAATGGGAGACACTGCTGTAAATCTACCACCACGAGTTAGCATTCTTTAGCTCAATATGTCAAGGGGGTGGCCTCCTTTTCTGTTCCACTCCTCCCCCCACCCCGGAAGAATTACAACAGTTAAAAAGGAGGGGCAAAAGGTTACACATATATGTACACATCAATTAAAAACCACAAAAAAACAGTCTTTCCAATTCCCTGTCTTGCTAGTGAGGAAACTATTACAACATCACAACACAGGAAGTCTGATGTACCTGGCACTGTGAAAGGCCACAGTACACAAAAACATGTAAGATTCTGAAGGGCAAATCAAGTCAGCTCCCTTACCTCCCTCCCTCCCCAAGTTCACAAGTTCGAAAAGATCAACTTGGATCAAGTTAGGGAGGAACCCTGGAGCTTCCCCAACAGAACCCAAGTCCCAAAGGCCATACTCAGTGGAGCTCATTAGAGGTACCCCCAATTTAGTCTGACTCAAAAAAACTTCCTGTAAATTTGTTCGACCCTCAACCCTTAGGATTGTAGGGTCAGGACTCCCGATTTCCCTTTGCTCCTTGTAGACTAGCTTTTCATTGCCCAGTGACATGTTCAAGAAAGCAAAGGGCCTAGAGTTGCTTCTGTTCTACCCCTCAGGACCGGTCTTCCACGTGGCCTTCCCAGGCGGGCCCTGGGAAGGTGCCAGTGCATGGTATGGGCTCAGTTCCCCCTTTCACCAGCAGGGCAAGGAGTCTGGGGAAAAGCATCCTGTGCTTTCAAAAGGCTGTGGGTTTGTGTGGTTGTGTACATAAGACACAGGATGGGGAGGGAGGCTTCTGAGAAATGGATGGGGGCGGGTTTCATGACCTCACGCAGTAGCTATCTAGGTAATTAAATAACAGGCAGAGAAGGGCAAGGCATTCCCAGGGTCAGGGAGACAACGTCAAGGGTTTCCCATTCTGAACCTATCATTTGGGCTGCCTCTCAGAGATCCAAAGGAAACCTCTCAGCCCAGAAGCTCAGAGCACCAGGACAGGCTTAGCCCTCTGCCTCTGGTGACTTTCCCAATGGGTTTCCTGTAGAGGAGAAACCACGTGTGATGAGCACAGGGCTCACCATGTGGCTGAAGGGCTCTCCTTAATTGCTACCTGCCCTAAATAGTTATTGCTGTGTCCAACACCTGCATTTCTGCGTTTCCCCCTCTAAAAGCCCTCAAGTCAAGGTAAGGAAAATCACGTCTCAGCTTCAACCTCCACGCATGTTAAATGGAAAGGGGAGGACAGGCCACAAGGTTGGGGAGTGGTGCTTGCAAATCAGAAATGGAAAAAAGTCAGCCTAGCCACCGAGGTGGGAGGAATTGGGGGTGTGGGGGAAGCTGTCAAATAAGGGAACAATCCAGGCTAGGCTGAAGAGATAGAAACCCAAAGCCCTTTCCAGGCAGAGACCAGAGGTTTCCAGGCCTGCACAGGGGAGCGAATGATAACTGCCTAACACAAGGTATAAGAGATGCCAACTTCTCTGTGCACAGAGCATGGAGCTTGATCAAATGCTATCCTTAATCCAAAATTAGCTGAAAATGCAAAACAAATTGCCCCCTAAAGCAGTCTGCCAAAAACTGTGAAAAGCTGCCAGGGCCCTCAGGGCTCAGTGTGTAACTGGTGCTCTCTCAATCCTTCTGTTTGCTTTTTAAAAATACCCCAACCTACGTAGAAGCACAGTTAGGATGGTTCTTTCCCTCCCTTGCTTCCCTGGCGTGGAGCATTACGCACGGACACACTCTGCTTCCCGCCCAGCTAGGGAAAATAACAAGAACAAGCAGCAGTGAGTGTTGCCATAAAATTATATTAATTCATTTATCTTGCAAATTAAAGCTCCTATTAATAGCAACTTGAATCCTCCCCTCTGCCTCTTTGGTGGCTGCATCTCTTCCTGGCCCCAACGCCTGGTGGTTGCAGATACAAGACACTTTTCTTCTTGGCAAAGGGAGCCTCCATCAGTACCTCAAAACCAAGAACAGGTGCCCCTTTGGGACACCCCCAAATGACTGAGGGCGAATGACTGAACCTACCAATGAAGTCAATTGCTTCTTGAAAGTGGGAGCTAATGTCGGCTGTGTGGCTGTCTTCCACAGGGATCCATTTGTAGTGTAGGTGGGTCGTGCAGGACTCGGAAATCCGCCGTGAGACATTCAGCAGGGCCGTGATGTGCAGGTTGGCGAGGAACTCGCACTTGGATGCATGGTAGGCACTTCCAAGGTAGAGGAATGGAAGGATTTCGACGGGGCCGCCCTGGAAAGAAGGGCGAAGGAAACATTGGATTAACTCACTCCTTTAGGAGAGGAAACAAAACAACCCTGACCTACTTGTCGGTAAGGTGGGAGGTTCCCTTTCTGGTTTCCAGGTAGAGAGTTCAGAGCCAGGGTAGTTGAACCAGGAGTGTGGGTGGAGCCTCCATCCTGGCCGACTTTCTACCTGACATTGCTGCCTTGTGACTCAGTGATGGCAAAGCCCACACAGCAAAGATTTTCATTTTCTTATACATATTGAGGCGAGAGGACATGCTAACAGCCTTCCTGTGCTGATAAGGATGAGAAGATGTGCGTGACGGGAAGAACTGAGAAGCTTACATTCAAGTTCTAGCTGCTCCGACAGCACCAGGGCAAGCCTTCTAACTGTGGGGCAGCCTCGGTTTCTTTCTAGATGAAACAGATGTCAACAAGACGAGTACCTCCACTTTATAGCCCCGATGTTCCTACAGTGTTATTTCATCAAGCCTAGAGTACGGATGATTGGTCCTAAGATACACGTGGGTTTCAGAGATGTTAAAATGTGCCCCAAAGGGGTGCTTGGGTGGCTCAGTGGTTGAGCATCTGCCTTTGGTTCAGGTCATGATCCTGGAGTCCTGTGATTGAGTCCCACATCAGGCTCCCCATGGGGAGCCTGCTTCTCCCTCTATGTCTGTGTGTCTCATGAATAAATAAAATCTTAAAAATAAATAAATAAAATGTGCCCCCAAGAAAGGATGCTTCTTGGAAGTGGAAATGACCACTGTTTTACCTAGAACCCTTAAAGAAAAGCTATTAAGCCAAGGGGAGAGGGGTTTCTCCTACCCCTGATCTTCCTCACGTGGGGCTGAGCATTTGTGAGAGATGCTGACATCACCACCCTTTTGGAAGGCCACCCACACACCAGGTTTCCAGTGAAGGAGGATCCCAATTAGAAGCAGAGACCATCTACCCTGAGGCAAAGTTAAAAAGAACAACAGCTTGCCGGTCAGACTCTGGCAGTCTTAGCACCTCCAGGGTGGCAAGAAAAACCCAAGTTAACTGCAACAATGGGAGAGTCTAGAGATTTAGAAACACTGGGGTTGGGGGGACAGTGGCTGTGTCTTTGGGAGCCTTTCTCCCCTCATCCACCCGCTTCCTGTATTTCCATTTCCTGTCCTGGAATAAAAGCAGAATGGAAACTGCCAGACCCGTAACAGGGAAAGGGGCATAGGACAAGGGGTAGGTAGAAGAAGGTACCCCCTTCTTCTCCTGCCAGCAAAACGCAATTTTCAAATTACCTGGCATGCCGTGTGTGCTTTTTCTTTCCTGAGAAAAAGTGTTTAAGCAAAGGCCGGTTTGGCCACTTGGGGGAAGTTATAGAGGAGTTTACAAACTCCTCTGTAACTCTAGTTTACAAAAGATAGAGTAACAAACAGTATATGCATATATTTTTTTAAGTAGACTCTGCACCCAGTGAGGGGCTCAAACCCATGACCTTGAGATTAAGACCTGGGGGCTGAGATCAAGAGTCTGATGCTTAACCGGCTGAGCCCCTCCAGGTGCCCCACCTGGACTTAACACTTCAGATGTACCTACATGGATGTCTCCCTCTCTTTACTGCCTGGAAAACACTGACACACCAGGCCTGGGATCTTATCCAATTACTTCTAAAGCCTAAAACAACAACCCCCCAAAACCATATAGCTTTCTTTTTCCGATCCCTCTGTTTAGACTCCAGAGGAAGAAACCAACGGCCTTCAGAAACCCCAAAGGTTAACGCAAGCTTGCCTGGCTTCTCTCAATGCAGACGCGCTTCTAAGAAATAGCACTCGGGGGTTCCCCAGATGAACCCTAGAGACACATCAGGGCCTCCCCAGTCCTCTCTTGGCCAAACGTCTGCTGTGCCTTTACAACATCCTGACAATTCTTGTTTCTCTTTCACTTTCTGCGAAGCGAGGGTAAACCACCCAAACAAACAAAAAATAGAAATCCAGTGAAGCCACATGCCCATAACTTGAATGTTAAGGGTTCAAAAATTAAAAAAAATAAAAAAATACACTGTATTTTTTAATAAAGGAAAACAAACAAAATAATAACCCTGGCACCTTGCCAAGCTAACAGACTTCCTAACCAAGGATCCCATTCAAGGAAAGCCACTTGGCTTTACTGGGAAGTTTATTCCCAGGGGCAGAGCTCTGCTCATGACAGGCAGTCATTTTAGACAGCATCCAGGCATCTTCCTTCTTTAGGATTGTGATATGCAATTATTTTGGGGAGAAAACCTGAAAAGATCCTCCTGCCAAGTCAGGTGCCCAGATTGGCCCCTTTCCAAAAGGAATTCTGCTTCTGTGGAAAACAGAACAAGGTCCTGAAAAGAATCAGAGTTAAGAGAAGGGAGGAGTTCTGGGCCTACTGTTACCAGGAGCCCAGCTACAGGATTCTTTGCAAAGAGATCATCTCCGCTGTGAGATACATTTTTTCCTCCCCCTCTGTAAAATAGGAAGGTGGGCTTCGCGCTCTGGTTTCTGCTAGATTTAGATCCTTGCCCGCCTTTCCCTCATCCTCCAGCACTGGAGGGAACCCCTGATTGAGTCTTCCACATTTTCAGCCTTTAAAGAGTTGCTGGAAAGTAGAATACTTTGAAGGAAAAAACCCCACATATTTGTAGGAGCTTGAAATTCTCTACGGTGTCTCTTGATCTTCTCTGGGCTTCAGAATTTATGGAATTGTAAGCACCAGAAACCCTTGGGGCCTGCTTAGCCATCCAAATAGCCATCCATTCCCCCAGCCCTGTTTCGGTTAAAAATAACAATAAGACACATCTTGACAGGTCCTAGGTTGTTGTGCAGAAATTGCAGAGCACGAACAATTACAAAGATTAACACAGGAAGCCTGAAAGTCAGCTCTGAAACATCTTCAGGGAAACCTAAACTAGTATTTTGAAGCCTCTCTGCACTTCCGAGGCCAGCTAATCATAATGTATCTTTCACTTCCCCTTTTCTCCAGAAGCTGTCAAGCATCCTGTGGCTCGGTTTGCTCTTGTCAGCTTGTTTGCTGGAAAGAAGCCCATTTACTCTTGGATGGAAACTCAAGTTGGCAAGCCATAGCTCTCTGAAGCTAGAGGGCTCTGCCAACACTCTGATCCACAAAAGAACGAACCAGTGCCACCGAGCGAGTGGGGAGAGGAAGAGCCAGGGGGCCGAGGGAGGAACAGAGTCAGCAGCCAAGACAGCACTTCCACACCACTTACCTGGTCGTAGGCTGGCCTGTAGCTGATGCTGAGCACTGGTTTCCCACACTGGCTCATGAGGGCTTTCTCAGTGTCAACCTTCTCTTGTGAAATGGGTTGTACATCCACACAACACTCAGGATATTCAGAGTAGAAAGTCTCATATCCCCCTGCAAGGGGTTAAAAAAAAAAAAAAAAGGAAGATAGATGTTAAGCATTGATTTCTCAGGCTTTCAGAAAATGTCCAGAATTAATCAATACCCTCAGTGTGGAAGTCAAGAATATTAAGCTAACATAGATTCTGGTCTTATAAAATAAAAATTGAGCCCAACCAATGAATAGCTTTAAAACAGAAATGGGTCACACACACACACACTCGCTCTTCTAAGAAGTTATAGTTCAGAGAGGCAATCATTAACTTTTTGTGTCTATCAGAAGCAGCTGAAAGGAAATCTGACATCTGGCAAGTATTAACCAAATCCCTCCAGAAAACAAAAGCCATTTTCACTCGTTTGTCTAAAATGCAGGTGTGATTATGCAGAATTTCATTCATTTGCAAGAGATGCCTAAATTGGTCAGTTTTATCCCTGGCCCATTAGCTCTGAACTGGATTATGGATGGAACCCCCTCTATTCATAAGGGAATGGGGGCTAATATGAGGTTTAAACTAAGAGCAATTAAACAGCCCTGCCCTTTCTCACTCCCAAGGTGCTAAAGAACACTGCTGATAATCCTCTTTATAGGTCCAATTTTGAGTAATCAATCTAATTACCCTCCAAACCAAACTAGAGGCACGAGGCCCTTAGAACTCAATTCTCAGTCCCAATAAGTAAAAACTCTCTCCCCCTCAAGACTACCTACCCTCCCTTTCTACCTTATTAACTTTCCCTTCTGATCTTCCCCACAGCATGTCCTCAGATAACAACTACCAGCAGGTAGGACTCTGTAAAAATCCTTTAGATTACATTTAAACTTCTCCAGATGGGAAACTTCAGGTAAAAGCTACTGTGACCAAGGCACAGAAACTTGGGTATATTAAAGCAATCTCAGGCCCAGCACTCAGTAGGAAAGAACCAAATGAAAAACATGCCAAGTGCTACCAGGTGAATAGGCCAGCCGTCACTTGGGGAAACCCTCACTCCCAATCCAAAAGGACCTAAGGGGCTTCTGAGAGCCCCCAAAAAACCCTTCTATATTTTTCTGACCCGAATAATTCACTTAGGGTCAAATCATTGATTAAATATGCATCCTGAGACTGTGTATTTTCCACAAAGTCCCCTCTTTCTTCTGTCTCTGGGTGTTGTGATCGCCCCACAGTGGAGCGCTCGGTGGTTTTAAACCCCTGCAGTAGACAAATGGTTAATGGATAGCATGGCGGTCTCCAGCTCCCTCCCAGAAGCTGCAGCCAATTCCTAGAATGAGTCATCTTGCCATTACTGCTTCCTCCCAGCTTGCTGGAACTGCCCCCGCCCCCATGAGTACACTCCAATCTCCTCTGTGGTCACTTCAACAAAAAGCCCAATGGGCCTCCCCAGATCAGCTTCTGGTCCTCCCAGTCATGACAGGAGCCCACATGTCAGAGAATGACTGAGGTGGGAGGCAGTGGTGTTTGTGGCTTAGCTTCCCCCTCCCCTCACTGTAGCCCCTCGGCCCTTTCCCTCCTGGGCGGCCCTTTCCCTCCTAGGAGGCAGAGAGAATGTTCGAATTAGTGACCCACAGCTTTGTTGAAAGAGGTGACCCTCGTTAGTAAATCACTTCCTGTGCTTGGGCCTCCAATGTTTTGGGTTCCAGGAGACAGGGTGATACGGGATGGGAATCGGGAGTAAGAGTGGCCCAGGCCCTCCCCAACTTTCCCAAGAATGAGGCTTGGGAAAGAGAAGCCTTCAGGCCACCACATCTCGTCTTTAAATAGCACACTTAAGAGATGGCTGTCAGGACAGACAGGAGGTGCGGTGTGGGCTGGGTTCCGCCTGCCTGTTGACAAAATAAGGCAGGCAGGCCAAGAGTCTCAGTGTCATTGAGGGACAGATAAACAGGATCCTGTCTCTTCAAGCTGGGGTCAGGAGTCCTTCAGATTAGGTGGTGGTCTCTTTTACCCAGTCCCCTCAGAAGCATGAACAGACAGATCATTCTTCCTTGGTGCCTCACTCTTGAGTTGCCAGAGCTGTGGCAATTCTTTTGGCTGCTTCAACCCTCTTCAGAGTGATTCCGCTTTTGATCACTGCTGCATGACCAGGGGAACAGAGAAGGTGTATGGACACTGTATATAAATACACAGTGACAATGTCATTCAGTCATCTCATTTTAGTGTTATTTGGGGACGGGGGGTGCGGGGGTGTGCGGAGGCTAAAAGAAAGGATGAAAGGCATTGCCCCCAAGACCTGAAATGCCACTAGACTAAAACCTGAATTCATATCTGGACATGATGTAGATAAGTAAATAAATTTTTTCTTGGGCAACAACTTAAGTTTTGTACTGTTGTAACAGTAGGTATCCCGCAATTTCTACTGAAATTTAAAAGGCACACAACGATCAACCTGGCAATTCTCAGAATTTTACTGAAAGATAGTACACACACCAAGCATTTGGACAAAAATATGCTCTACCACACTGCCTCGAATAGTGAGGTTGAAAGAAACCTACTGGCTACCAGTAGAGGACTGGTTTAAAAGGTAAAATGGACATGTATGCTTGGATATGGACAAGTCTCCCAAGATCTAGGTAAGTGAAAGAAGCAGGAACTGGAAATATACAAAACCATCCTCTTTTTTAAAGATACTCATGGAAAATTAGCTTGTCTAAAGATGAACAAAAAAAAGTTGGTGGCTGTCTCTGGAGAGTGCAACCGGGCTCAATGGTGTGCAGAAGACACTTTTTTCATTGTACAGCCTTTGTGCTTTTATAATTTTACTTGTATATGTTACTCTCAAAAAAAATTTTTTAGACATGAATTTTCCCAAGATGTGAGTCTATAGAACTCCTTCTTTCCTGTGGCAGTAACTTCTGCTAAACAGTCAGCATGCCCCCCCCCAACCCCCCAGAGGGGTAGGGAGCAGAGGCAGGACCCGGAGGGGTTTCCTGGAACATTTCTTTCATGCTACAGGGGAGGCAGTAGCTTTTCCTGTACCCATTACTAAGAACAGGACACAAAACCACATCAGGAAGAGAAAGAAATCCCAGGCTAAGTGCGAAAACTTCTGCAGAGCTGGGAGGGCATCTCTCCATCCCCTGCAAGCAGAGAAGATGACCATCTTCTGCTTGTCATCTCCCTAACAGGAATAAACAGGGGACAGTCTGTAAGAGGTGCTAATGGAGGTGGGGGCTGCACGGGTGATCTCCTGGCCTAGAGTGTGTGAAATTCCCCAAACTGCATGGTTTTAAAACAGGGCCCTAATCCTCAGCTCACTGCATCCGAGTTCTGAACCACATCCCTGCTGTAGCTCAAGGAGTCGGCAACAGGGTTGGCAGGGCCTCGGGGCACAGCTCGGCTGAACTCTCATCTCTGCACTGTGGACTAGGTCTTCTACACATGGGAGATTACAAAGGGCTCAAGACAAGGCGCGAGAAGTCATAGGAAGGGATCCAGAAATCAAAGCTCTGTAGTCTGAAACTAAGTCACCTGCTCACTACAAGGCTCAGAAGTCAAAGTCCTCTCTCCAGCAGGTGTAATGGGCGGACTGGTGGGGCACCTTCTGGGCAGACTCAGACCAAAGGCGACGGGGTCCCTTTGGCCACCAGCCCGCTACGCCTCTCCCAAATCCTGGCTCACCCGCCGGCCGCCCCCCACCCCTGGCAGCCGTCAGGGAGCCAGCCCCGGGGATGACCTGGGGGCCAGGGGGCGGGGGGCAGTTAAGGGAAGGGGTAGGAAGAGTGGGAAGGCTGTCGGTTCCAAATGGAGCTAGAGAAAGACCTGGGAGGGGAGACGGGGAGGCCGGAGGAAAACAATAAAAAGCAGTAAAATGCAGTGGAAAGGAAGGGGAGGGGCTGGCCAGGGTCAAAAAGGCAAGAGGGGTCGGCGAAGACTGCCTAGCACACGTTAACTGTCCAGGCGGGAGGGAGGGGGACGCCGCGGCGCCACGCTCGGGGGGGGGGGGGGGGGTTGGGGGCGCGACCCGCTGATGCCGCCAGATCCGTCCCGGAGCAAGGCTCGGAGCCCCGGGGCCCGCGAGGGCGGCTACGCCGGCGAAGCTGGGCGCGCGCGGCACGAGCCGACGGCCCCCGCCGCGGGACTCCCCCCGCCCCCCGCGGCCCGGGCCGACCGGCTGCCCGGAGCTTTCGAGGAACGCGGGTGGGAGGGCGAGGCTGCGAGGTGGCACGGGCAGCGGCCTCCCGGGCGCACGTCAGCCCTGGGTGCAGACTTCGGGAGGCGGCGACGCCCGGGGCGGGGGGCGGCGGGCGTGGGGGGGCGCCCCGCACGAGGAGCGCACCGGAGCCCCCCCCCCCCCGGCGGGCCGGCAGGGCGGGGAGGGCGGGGAGGGCGGGGGCGGGGGCCGGGCGCCCCGACGCGCTCACCTTTGAGGAAGTAGACCCGCGGGCCGGCGGGCAGGCAGGCGAGCAGCGAGGTGAGCACGACGCGCGCGGCGCTCTCCTCGCGCAGCTTCTGCCAGTGGCGGCTGCCCTGGTCCAGCACGACCACGGCCGCCACGCCGCCGCCGCCCTCCTGCAGCAGCCGCGCGCGCGCCGCCTCGTCGGGCAGCACGTAGCGCGCCGGCACCGCGCCGCCGCGGGCCCGCCGCAGCACCACCGAGTTGAGGTTGACGTTGAGCGAGCCGCGCACGCTCGAGGCGGCGAAGGCCAGGTAGGGCCGGCAGTCGAGCACCACGCAGCGCGCCGCCGCCTCCTTGCGGAGCATCTTGCGCAGCTGGCGCCCGTCGAGCGACGTGACCTTCATGCCGCGCGCCCCGTAGGTGCCCCCGGCAGGGGCCCGCGGCGAGGCACGGGACGGCGGCCCGCGAGGCTGCGGCCGCGCCCCCGACCGCCCGAGCCCGGCGCCGGAGCCGGAGCCGGAGCCGGAGCCGGAGCCGGAGCCGGAGCGGCCGCGCAGCTCCTCCTTCCCGCCCCGCACGCTCGGCAGCCGGCCCGGCCACTCGCCGCCCCAGAAGCCGGGGATTCCGCCGGCAGCGCCGCGTTTTATGTGAATGAGTGTGCGCCCCGTGACGTGGCTGCCCATATAAGGCCGGATGGGCCTCGCCCCGCCCCCTGGCGTCTGGCCCCGCCCCGGGGAGCGAGCCGGAGGCGTGGGGCGGGCGCGCGGCCTTAGTCAGCCGGCGAGAGAGGAAGTGGCGGGCGCCTCCCTCGGCTCTGCGGCCGGCGCGGGCACACTCACTCGCGCATCACCGGGGGCCGCCGGCGGGTGTCAGGAGCGCCGTGAGGCCGAGGTGACCCACGCTGTGCGGGAAGAGGGGGCGGCGGGGGAGGCAGGGCCTGGCGCCGCGCGATCCGCCTCGGAGGCTCCTAGACGTCGGCGCCGAGGCTGCTGGGGGCCGAGGGCAGCCCCCCGCCCCCCGCCCGTGCCCCCGCCCGTGCCCCGCCCGTGCCCCCGCCCGTGCCCCCGGGGCAGCCGGTGCGGGAGCCTGGGCTTCCCCGAGGCCTGACGCGGGAACGACGGGCTACGCGCCTCGCCTCTAGCGATGAGTTCTGGAAGACTCCAGATTGGGTTTGTGTTGGTGACCGTTGGCGTGCAGGCACGGCCACCTGCGGCGGGGTTCCTTATACTGTTTTCTCCACGTTTCTGTGTGCTTGACGTTTTCTGTAATAAAGGTGACCTCGGGCATCCCCGGGTGGCTCAGCGGTTCAGCGCCTGGGTTCAGCGCCTGCCTTCGGCCGGGGGCCTGATCCTGGGGTCCCGGGTTCGAGTCCCGCGTCGGGCTCGCTGCGTGGAGCCTGCTTCTCCCTCCTGTCTCTGCCTCTCTGTCTCTCTCTCTCTGTGTCTCTCATGAATAAATAAAATCTTAAAAAAGAATGAAATAAAGGCAAACTCAAAGTCAAAATGCAGAGAAGAGCCAGTAGTTTATCTCCACAAATGGATTCTGCCCTCAAAGGATGGGCAGTCCTTTTTTCTCTGTAACACTTAACAATAATGAGAATAATTGTTTTTTTTTTTTTTATTTTTTATTTTTGAGGAGCCGTCTTCTGGCCCCTGGAAAATCTATCACGGAATCGGCTGCAGCGTCAACGTGCATCCGTTGACGGAGCTCAGTCCAGGCAACTGTCCAGGTGGCTTCTGGATTTGGGGGATTATCTGTGGATCAAGCCTAATCCCAGGCTGTCTGCTCCCCAGCAGTCCCCAGCAGCTTCAGGCTTCCCATCCCTTCCAATCTTGGTGAACTGGGCACGTTCACCCATTCAGCAGGCATTCGTTGAGGGCCAGCTTCGTGCCAGGGCTCCGCTGGCTGCAGGAACAGGTGTGAGGGAACCTGCCTCTACTCTCCAGCTTGGTGACCCACCATTTTCGTTTTATTAGCTGGAGCAGGGAGGGAGCTGCTCAGTACAAAACAGCCTGCCTCCACGAGAAAGGTGCTTGTTTACTACAGACACAGGAGAATGAGGTTTCTAGAAGGAAGCAGAGATCAAATTCTGAAATCAAATGCAATCAAACCGGACGCTAGATAGTTGTTATTGGGTCACAGCTGCATTCAATCTGAGCACTGTCCTGGCCCTGCCCCTGGAGCCCTAAGGAAGATGTGATGTCTGGGGGGGGTTCTCTCTCTTTGGGGTTATTCCTGCCAGCCTTCCCTGCAGTTTGCACCCACCTCCAGTGTCACCAGCAACATCCACCACCAGATGTTTCAGCCCAGAGCCACACATGTATGGAGCACCCACATGGCCCAGCTCCATGTTGGGTGCTGGACACCAGAGTGAGCAAGACTGGTTGCTCCCAGCCCAGAGAGGAGGCTTGGCACAGCCACAGGCCTCTTTAAGGTCCTGCAGTCAGTATGGAATAGCATCCAGGGTGTGGGGAGTGGGGGGACCTGAGAGGGCCTCCCAGAGCAGGAGAGGAGAGCTGAGGGAAACTTCAAGGAATGAATTGAAGTTAGCCAGGCCACTGAAAGGGGAGGAGGAGGAAGGAAGGCATTCCAGGCAGAGGAAACTGCTAGAGGTAAAGAAAAAACAAAATGCTGGCTTGATGTGTGCTGGAGGTTTGTGAGAGACTAAGACACTCTGGCATTTATTAGAAAATTAAGCAGGGTCAGGTGACAGAGGGCCTTGTGTGTCATTTAAGGCATTTGGATCTTACCCTCTGGCAGGGGCAGCCCTGGATGAGGTGTCCTGGTGGGGGGGGGGTACATTTATTTGGGAACCTCTGTGAGGCAGCACTGTGGAGGACGGATGTTTTATTTGAGAGTGGGGGTAGGGGTCCAGACTGGAGTCAGGGAGCCAGATAGGAGGCTTTTGTGGGTAATCCAGGCCTGAGCTGATAAGGGCCTGCCGGAACTTGGCAGTGATAGCAGCGATTGGAGAGGCCACACAGATGGGAGAAACATTTAGGAAGTAAATTGCCGGAAGGGTCGGGATGGGGAGACAGAGGGTGACGCCAAGGTTTTCAACTGGGGTAATTGGGTGAATGGTGACACCTTTAGATTAGGGAACCTACAGGAACAGATCTGGGTGAGTAGCAGCAGGAGGAGAAGGGGCTGAAATTCAGGCATGTTAAGTTAGAGGTGATCAAGGACCACCCAAGGGGGTGCCCAGTAAGCAGCGGGGTGACCTGGCAACCAGTGCAGAAAAGTCATCTGTCAGCCTCTCCACGTCCAGCATGATCACCAGATTCCAGGACTCTGCCTTCCAGATTTCTCTTCTGACTTGCCCTTTCCAGTCCTGGGGAAGGACTTGCTTCGTGGGTGTCTGACCTGCGCAGCTACACAGGGCCCCTGCTTACTTTAATGCTCTGCTGTCCCTCTTTTGAAATTCTTAACAATTTTTGGACGAGAAACCTTGCATTTTCTTTTTTGTACCAGCCCCCATAAATTATGTAGCTGGTCCCACCCCTGGCTGTAGTTAAAGGGCCCCATTATCTCCCATGCTGGGCTGTATAGTCGTGTCCTGTTTCCCAATCTCCAAGCTCTCTCCTTGCTCTCCCATCCTCTACAATGTGATCTTTTTAGCCATAGATCTGAGCATAGAGCCCACCTGCTTTGCTCTAAAACCCTCAATGACACCTACGCACTGTCTGATAAAATCCAGATTCCTTAGTGGAACACCAAGGTCCTTCTCGTTCTGGCCAGTTGGCCATAACCCACTTCTAACCTTGTTTCTCTCCTTCCTTTCTGCCCCTCCTCCCCCCCACAACCCAGGCTCTAGTTGCTGCCTGTTTCCCAAACTTGCCCAGCATTTTACTGCCTCTGCCCTTCCTACAGTACTACAAGGCCTCCCCCATTCCTTCGCAGAGGGATCCTTCCCCTTCATACACAGCTCCAGAGCTACTGTTGCACCTCCAAGAAGCTACCCCCTCAATCCCTAGCCGCAATCACCAATCAGTTGCCCTCCTAGACAGGGGGTGGTGGGGTGGTGTCTCACCTTTGTGCAGTTTCTCCCTCCCCCAACCTGACAGGTGAGTGTTATCTGTCCTGCCATTAACCTGCAGTCTCTCAGGCCACACTGAGAATTTATTCCACCAACTGTGACTGCGTCATAACACCTAGCACATGGTAGGAGCTGGATCAGTGTGGTAGAATGGAATTCAGTGCTTGCTGAGACTTGCAGCTGGCTTTTTAGGAAGCACCTGGGAAGAAAGTTGGCCACAGTATGGAAATCAGAGGCTTAGTCCCTGGGTAAGGAGACCAGATAAGAAGCTGTGGACACACTGCCCCCAGGATCAGAAACTGTACTTTATCAACTACAGGCCAGGCAGAAAGAGGAGGGTGTCTGAGATTGGAGCTGTAAATAATTATGCCTGTCCACCCTACTGCCTTGAATGGGGGAAAGGATCGACTCAGGGGGAAGAAAAGCAGAATTCAAATTAATGTTGTGAGATGTACATGAGGCAGGACCTTGTTCTATTCATACTTCTCTTACCCTTGCCAGGTACTCTCAGAGGGAGACAAGATTTTTTAGGTTTCTTGGTGCTTGTTTGAGCAGTCATCCCCACCTTGAAGCTCTGGTTCATCATTGTGATCTGGGATTCTTACCCTTTGGAGGGTCATGGGTGCCCCTTCTAAAAAAGATGTGGGGGCAGCCCTGGTGGCTCAGCGGTTTAGCGCCGCTTCAGCCCAGAGTGTGATCCTGGAGACCAGGGATTGAGTCCCGTGTTGGGCTCCCTGCATGGAGTCTGCTTCCCCCTCTGCCTGTGTCTGTGCCCCCCAACCCCCTGTCTCTCATGAGTAAATAAATAAAATCTTAAAAAAATTTTTTTAAAAAAAAGATGTGGGCCTACAGCATTCAGCTTCCAATGTCAGGGCGTTTCACGGACCTGGGAACTCCTGTGTCTGTGTCTGCTCACTTCAGTCTCAGTAGGAACTTCTAGAATTCTTCCCCAGCCCTGCTTCCCATCCCCCTGCCCATAAGATGGACCCAGATGGCCTGTGGTGATGGATCAGAGAGTACCCAAAAATGTCAGGGAGGAGCCCAGAGCAACCCCAGGGCCAACCTAAGGGTCCTTTCAGAAGGGTGACTTTGCCTCCCCGCTCTTTGTTTCTGATGATACAGGTAGCACGTGCTTATTGTGGATAAGGGAAGTGCAGGGAAGTGAAAATGCTGCTTCCCCCCCACACCCCCCTTCTTTTTCTTAATAAAAGCACTGCTGTCTCTCAGGCTTATGATCCCAAACCAAGGCTGCCAGACACGTCTGGATCCTAGACTTGCTTCCCACCATCTTGCATAAAGGAAAAAGCACTGGACTAGGAGTCAAAGATCTGGATTCTTATCCAATCTCTGCTGTAACCAGCTTTTATTCTTTTTTTTTTAATTTTTATTTATTATTATTTATGATAGTCACAGAGAGAGAAAGAGAGAGAGGCAGAGACACAGGCAGAGGGAGAAGCAGGCTCCATGCACCGGGAGCCCGATGTGGGATTCGATCCCGGGTCTCCAGGATCGCGCCCTGGGCCAAAGGCAGGTGCCAAACCGCTGCGCCACCCAGGGATCCCCCAGCTTTTATTCTTGAGTTAATATTTGTAAAATGCTTTTTGTGTAGGGTGGCTGTTTTTCTCCCCATGGACCTCTTTCTCCCTTGCCCCCAGGTTTCTTGGAATCAATACAGTGCTTCCTCATAAGTCCAAACAGCACTTGCTGTGTGACTGTTGAGAATCACTCATCCTCTTAGAGCCATGGTTTCCTCTTCTATAAAATAGGGACATTAGTGTCTATTTGCTAATGGTGACTGATGATGACAGAATGTACATAAAGCCGTATTACATGATGCAAGCGAAAGATATTTGTATAGCTGTTGTTGCTAATACTATCCATCAGCAAAGCATTTACTTGGTCAAATCCTGATGCACTGGGTACATTCGGTTTCCTCTTCTGTAAAATGGGAGTGAAAAGACTTTTCTAATGGCACAGGAAAAAAAGATGGGGGTAGGGTATGGCAGGGAAGAGGTGCCTAATTCAGCTGGCAATCAAAGAATTATAAGATGCCTACAGACTTGTTCTTCTGAAAGTCTGCTGAGTACAGGGAAATATTTAAGAGTAAAAATCCCCAGGGCAGCCCCGGTGGTGCAGCGGCTTAGCGCTGCCTGCAGCCCGCGTGTGATCCTGGAGACCCTGGATCGAGTCCCACATCAGGTTCCCTGCATGGGGCCTGCTTCTCCCTCCGCCATTCTCTCTCTTGCTCACTCTGTGTCTCTCATAAATAAATAAAAAATAAAATCTTAAAAAAAAAAGAAAAAGAAAAAGGAGCAGCGAGGAATCCAGCTCCCTGATAAAAAAAAAAAAAAAAAAAAAAGAGTAAAAATCCCCAGACCCAGTTATAGTAAGGTAGGAGAGAAAAGAAGCAGTTCACATAATAATTGCAAAATTGGGTGATTTTGAAAATGCTGAGAAATGAAGACATTTTACGAAAAGAGATGGCTAAAGCCTGGAGTATTAGAGCAGGTGAGCCTGGAAGAGGAGTTGAGATCTGACAAATAACCTTGCCAATTCTAAGAGCAAGGACTTGGGAGTGTAACATCCTGAAGTTCAAGTCCCTGGTCTGCATCTTACTGTTGTGTGAACTTGAGCAACTTATATCACCTTTCTAAGCCACAATTCTCTTATTTAGAGAAAAGAAAAAAAAGTGGGGGGAGGGTTATAATAGTACCTACCTAGAAGGGCTGATGAAAGGATTAAATAAAGTGCCTACAAAAAGCTCTCCTCTGTGTGCCTGGAGCGCGGTGAGGGCCCTATGCGAGCTATTATTTTTCTTTGTGATAAGTGATGAGTAGCACCAAAGCACAGAACCTTGGTAGTAAGGAATTTTAATTCTACCTTGAAATTTTCCAGAAAGGAACTTACTGTCTCAGGAGACATTTTTGAATGAGGCCAAAAAAGGAAACAAGCATGTTCTGAGATATTCTGAGATGCCAGGGATGTCCTGAGCATTTCACTTATTCTTAACAACCACCCTATGATGTAAGTACTGTTGCCTCCACTTTACAGTTGGCCCAGATCACACAGCTGGAGCTGACTTCCCTGTATCTTCCATCCTTTGCTTCTAGGTCAGAGAAGTACACAGTATAAATCTATACCTTGTTTGAAATATTTGAATAGTCATCTTGTCCCTACCCTGCTATCTCTTTTCTAAGACAGTAGTCCTCATTCCTCACAGTAATAGTTTTCCAGACTCCTGGAAGACTTGTTTATTTGCCAGAACTCTTTACTTGTGATCCCTGAATGAAACCTGGGTGCAACAGAGAATGTCCATTCATTCAAAGTTCTGGGTTCTACCAAAAACAAAAAAAAATCCCTGGATATGATTAGAGAAAGGAAGAGATGATGTGGGAGAGAAAGTACCAAAGCAAAGAAATGCAATTCTTCCCCTTCCACTGAGGAGCCACAGACTATCTATCTCTGAAGGATAGGAGCAGGGTTTGATCCTCCTATCCAGCCTCAGCTCATTTCTTATTCTGCTGTTCAAATTTGGTCTTGATAATGTGGGGGCATTTTTGAATGCTATAGGAAGTGGGCTGGGGCGGGAGGAAGTTAGAAGGAGCAAGTGTGTGGTCTCCCCAGCTTCAACCTAGAGATTCTAGATTCCAGGCAGAAAGATAAATGGCTGTGGCAACTTGTGTGTGTGTGTATGTGTGTGTATTTACTGGTGAGTGTGTGCCCTTGAGTGAGCCTAATATTAACTACACAGTAAGATACCCTGGGGACAAGAAGGATGGGAGAAACCACCCAGACTTGAAATGTCAACAGACTCTGGGTAGAGCTCTTTTGGCTGCCTCTTCCCTTCTCCCTCTCTCCCTCCCTCTCTCTTTTCCCCTCTCCCTGTGTGTCTTGTGGTGTTTGAAGATGTTTCCCAGACTCCAGTCTTTTCCCACCTTCATGGATTTTGCAATATCTGAATACTACCTCCTCTATCATTCCCAAAATTAACTTTACAGAGACCCATTTAAACAAATAAACAAACAAAAAAATCCCTTATTCTGTCTTAAAAGGATCTGGGGTTTAATAATCTAATCCTATTTTCGGTAGTAAAGATTAAAATATATGACAATTCAAATGGGAGATTTTCATCTGTGTGCTACCTACAGTCACCTCTCTTGCCATCAGGATGCCACTTCGTCCTTGGGGAAACAGGAAACATTTCCATGCTCTGGAAATGGCCCCCGTGTAGCCTTGAACACATGGTGGAAACTCTCCTGAGCTAGCTACTTGAGTCAAGTTGGGATAGTTAGTAAGTTGTAAAGTAGAAACCAAACAATAGGCGTTAAAGTACCTTATAAAGTGCTTGGGAAATTATTTTCTATCAGTAATTTCCTTGCTCTTAGAAAAGGTGGGGTCTGGAATCCTATCTCTCCTGGCCCAGAGCTAGTGGAAAACATTCTTTGAGCAAGGTCTTTGACCAAGAGGACTCCCGAGCTTTGCCACCTGACCTGCTGTGGGGACCCTGCGGGCAGGAGCGACTTCCCTTCTCTGTGTTGCAGTCTCTTGGCCTCCAAAGTAATGTCAGTTATGGCAGCACTTCTCAAACTTGATGTGCATGAAATCAGAGGAACCTGCTGAAACATGCAGATCATCATTGTGTGGCCTGAGAGCCTGCATTTCCAACCAGCTCCCAGGGGTTGCCGATACTGTTGGTCCACAGACCGCACTTTGAGTAGCAAGGAGTTATAGTATTTAATGTCTAGAAGTGTTGAATGGCTTAGATAATACATTCTAAACATTTGGCCTGGTGCTTACGTCAGAACTTATCCAATAAATAGTAGCTCTATTGTCAATATTAGAGTGATTATTGTATGTGGGGAGAGCCAGGGTGGGTTGAGAGGTAACCCCAGATAGAACAGAAAATGATGAAACTTACTGCATCTGCGTGGTTTGGAAAGAGCAAGGTACCAGGAGTCAGGAGACCCAGGGTCAAGTCTTAGCTTAGAACTCGTGCTATAGCTGTCTTAACCTTTTTTTTTTTTTTTAAAGATTTTATTTACTCATGAGAGACACAGAGAGAGAGGCAGAGACATAGGCAGAGGGAGAAGCAGGCTTCATGCAGGGAGCCCGAAATGGGACTCGATCCTGTGACTCCAGGATCACACCCTGGGCCGAAGGCAGGCACTCAACTGCTGAGCCACCCAGGCGTCTTAACCTTTCTGAGCCCGGTTTTCCCCTCCACAAAAGGGAAGGGGGATCGAATTGGATGGTGTCTAAGGATTCTCTCAACTTTAAATCTAAGCTTGAGGCCAGTAATCCCTGCTCCCCCCACCACCACCAAAAGACACTGCTAACAGGCCTGACCTTGGCCATAACCTTGAGCTGCATCTGTTACAGAGATGGGCCTACACCGAGCTTGCCTAGACTACAGGGAAGATGAATAGCTAGAGAACTTCGCCTGGTGCCCTTGGTATTCCTGGAGCCCCGGGTGACATCACCCCTGGAAGCCTCCATGCCTCAGCCAGCTTGTCCAAAGTCCTCCCTATTAGGGCAGGATGATTTGCAGTGTAAGTGGGAGCAGGTTTGCTGCGTGCCCAGAAAAAGGATGTAAAAGGATGCATTTTCAACATTCTATCCCACTGCTTCACCACACTGGAAGCAAAGATGATTCACGACCAAACTCCTTGTATGTATATATCATGCCTAGCAGATGCCAGCCCCTAAGCATGTCGCTCCAGGCTCTGGCCTCAAGACCCAGGCAGCTAGACCCCTCAAGAAACCTGCTTCTTGCTGGAAGAAATGAGCACCCAACAATCTAGTTCCCAAGAGAACAGGCCAGCTAAAATGCATAAATCTCATAGCCTCAAGCACTTTGCCAGTGCTACCCCAGACAGTTTATTAACCCACATGTCTCTGCTGAGATCTCACCATGAGAAACATCTATTGAGGGGATCCCTGGGTGGCGCAGCGGTTTGGCGCCTGCCTTTGGCCCAGGGCGCGATCCTGGAGACCCGGGATCGAATCCCACATCAGGCTCCCGGTGCATGGAGCCTGCTTCTCCCTCTGCCTGTGTCTCTGCCTCTCTCTCTCTCTGTGTGACTATCATAAATAAATAAATAAATAAATAAATAAATAAATAAATAAATAAATAAATAAAAGAAACATCTATTGAGCACCTGCTGCATGCCTCTGGCTAGGCAAGTTCACCTAAATAACTTATTTAACCTGTGAATTACATCCCAATGAAGGACAGATTAGTATAGATTGGGGACACTGGTTCAGAGAGGCTAGGTGACCTGTTCAGGATCACACAGCAAGACATTCAAGTATAATGCCCTGAGCAAACCCACCAGGTTGGGCTGACCCCTCCCTTCTCTTTCCTCTGTTATAAACTTGCGTCAAAGGCCCTGTTCTTTGTGGTTACATTCGATTATTTATTTTTCCCTCTCTCCCTCTGTCCAAAAAGCCAGCTCCTAAGGCCCTTGCAGCCATAATCTGTAGCCTGTTCCGTAGCTGACCCTAGTAAGACACTTTGCCCAATGAATAATGAAATGCAGTATGGTCTTAGCACCCTACTGCCCAGTTCTGGGCTGAGTGGGGAAGGAAGAAGAAGGAGCTCAGGACTTCGTTCCTGACTTTAGGGGCCTACTATTGGGCATTACGCACCTGATTCTGAAAGAGGAGGGTCCACAAGTCAGGCTGGGCTTGGTTATAGATTCAAGAGGCCGGTGGTTAAAATCGGAGGGAAAGGAAATGGTTGAGGCCCAAGCAGTCAGGGCAGGCTGGGGAAAGGTGTAAGGAGTGAAAATCAGGGAGCATTTACTCAGGCAGAGAGGAGAAAGGCTCTGTAGCTGAAAGAGACAGAATAGGAGGCAGCACAGGAGTGGGAGGGGGAGGCAGGCAGGTGTCGCCTCCAGGGAGATCACCCCAGTGGGGTGCCGGGGGGCTCTGGGACCCGAGAGAAGGTGGGGGCAGTTAGATCTAGGAGCAAACACCTGCTTCGTGTAAGCAGATGTTATATATATGGTGTCTAAAAATGTTTATTACCCTTTGACCTAGTAATTCCACTTCTGGGAAGTGATCTTAAGGAAAATCTCCAAAATCCGGGGGAGGTAAAGCTATATTCACAACAGTGTTCATCACAGAGCTATTTATAAGAAGGTAAAAATGGAAGCAGCCAAAACATTTCTCATGAGAATGGTGAAGAAATTGGTATATCCAGCAGCCGTGAGATGTGATGTTTTCAAAGCCTTTGAATAACATTCAGAATCAATTATGTTAAAATGTTAAGGGAAATGGCAGATTACACATAATAACAATAGCTGCCTTTATGGAGCGCTATTTCCTAAAGCCACTTCTACATGCTTTCCCTATTGGCCTCATTTAATCCATACAACAGCCCTGAGAGGGTGCAGTTACTCCCACGGAACAGATCTGGAGACTGAGGTTCACCCTGGTAGGGAGGGGAAGCCCTGTGATTCGTGCCCTGGTCCCACTCCACTGTGTGCTGACTGCCACCTTAGGTGAAACATCTGATAAGGAGACCAGAGAGGAACATATTAAACCCTACAACCCATCTTTCAGAGTGGGAGGTGGGGGAGGGATGATCCTCCCCTCCTCTGTTTTCCAAATTTTTCCTTGTGAAGTTGTGATATTCCTTTTGTATCTTTGCCTATTTTCAGTTCTTTATTCTGCTCATCATTCTGTAAACTCGTTCCCACCCCACCCCACCCCATTTACCAGTAGATCTCAGTGACCCTGTCATCTTGTGGATGCCCTTTATTCTTTGGGAGAGGGGCCCTATGGTGATTCCACAGTGTACATTTTAGCATGATTTGTTTACCTGAGTCTCCCATTGAAGGACATCTTTCCTGATATCCCTTTGGACAGAGGGTTGCATTTGTTTCAAGAATGGGTTGAAAAAAAGAAATACTTCCAGGGGGCTACACGTGTGGTTTTGGCAGATTGGGGTTAGTGCTCCAGATTCAAGGACTGTCCCTTTTGGTAAGTGGCTGGCTGGAGGGAGTGGGTCTGTTTGAAGGATCAGTTTCTCTGGAGTCTTAGGTTTCCGGAAATAATATCCCTACACCCCACACTCCCCTTGGGGCAGCTCTATCAGCTGACTCTCCTTGGCAGGTATAGGGCTTTTCTCTTTGGGGGAAGTTACAGATTAGGATCCCCACCCTTGATTCCTATTGACAGGCAGCTAATTCTGTTTAGCTGTGGGTGGGCAAATCCTCTTCAGGAAGTCATTTCTTCCAATGCCTGTGGGCCACCAGGATGCAACACTGAGTCTATTTCATTCAATTCCACCAACTTCCCTGGAGGTTTGTTACAGCAAATGTAGTTTGAAAAACCAGAACGTTAGCCAACTCCTTATACTGGCTGTGCAGCCTGCAGCCAGCTTTGTCAGAGCCCTGGGCTGTGTGCTTCATTTATACAGAATAAGGGGCTGGAATCACAAGATTTCAAACAGCTCCAGCCTTCTGCTATGATTCTTTGAGGCCTTAGACACAGTACTGCATCCTACTAGCTATGTGCTCCTAGATGAATTATTAACCCCTCTCAGTGTCAATTTCTCATCTTTAAGATGGACATAGTGAGACACACCTGATAGGATTGTGCAGAGTAAATGAATTAACTGCCAGGAGTTTGGCGCCTAGCACAGTGGCTATGCCTGGGAGCTGAGCAGTGAGTCATGCTTCTCATACTTAAGGATCTGAAGAATGGAAGCCCTTGGGTCTCTCGGTCCAGTCTCCAAGGTGTTTCCTGGGGCTGCTCTGGAGAGCTTGTCTTTGAGAACCTCTTATCCAGGTGGGAAGCCTTTTCATTTCTTAGCCAAGGTGATGGTACCCTAAGCCACTTAAGCTAAAAACAAAAGCAGCAACAACCAAACACCCCTTCTACAGGCATCTCTGGATCTAGTTAAGAGTCCAAACCCATAGAGCTGCTGTCTGGCCAGCACATATTATATACCACCGCTTGCTTCAGCCTTAGCTTGTCTTCATGACATCGCTCATCCTGAGCCCTGGCAGCCAGTGCAGCAACCTAAAACTCCTGGGAAGGGAGGCATCAACTTAGTGAAGTTTAAAGGTCTGGTTCAAAATGTATTAGAGAGAGAGAGAAAAAAAAAAAAGTGGGGCAAAAAGTCTGGCAGTAGTATTGCAGGGAAAGGGAAAACCCGCTTACCCAGACAGGTGTGTGTTTTCATATTCTACAGACCTTTTTATGTACTTAACGTGCATTGTGCTGGTATAAAAAACACTCCAGTATAAAAGTTATCAGCTATCAGCAGTTTCTTCTGGGGAATGCAGTGGACTCTCCTTTCTTACTCTTTGCCTTTCTAATAGCACATCTTTTGAGACAGGCAGTTATTGTAGTGGTTAGGAATGAGAGGCCGCTGGAGTTAGACCATCCAGTTTGGCTTCATACTCCGATGTGTGTCTCTGGATCAGACACTGCAGTTCCTGCGACTCATCTGTAAAAGTGGGATGACAAAACCAACCTCACAGGGGTGTTTGGAGGATTAAGCAAGGAGATGCCTTTGCTTAGCACAATGCCTGGAATTCAGGATGCACTCAGAAAAGGTCAGTTGTTATTATCACTTGTATAACTTGTGATATATATATATATATATATATATATACACACACACATACACACATATGTACACACACACATACATATATATAAATATTTACATATATATGGCTTGGGCCCAAGGACAGGGGTATTGTGAGGCTGCACATGCATTCCTGTGACATATATAGCCATAAAAACAGAGGCAAGAAAAGAGAATGTCTGCTGGTTAATAACTAGCTCTGAAAGCCCTTGTGCTGTGTGATCTTCTCTATCTTCAAAAGTGGGGGAGTTAAAGGAAACACTGATGCAGGAAAGGGTAAAATGTTTATAGGTCCAGCACAGAGTCCATCCCCCCGCTCCCCTTCCACAAAGTGCCCCCATGGGTTAGATGGTGATAGAGCTAGAAGTGACTCAGGTTTGTCCTATCTTTTGAGCCAGGAGCTTCTGGGAAGGAATCAGAACAGTTCATTCATTTATTCAGTGAGTACTTGGTGAGTGTGGCTATGTGACAGTCACAGACCTAAGCCCAGGGATGCAGCAGTGGGCAGAGAAGATCTAAACAAAACAGCAGACAAACAAATGAAATCTCATAATCAGAGGGCTACATTCTACTGGAGGTTGGTAGACAACTAAGCAAAATGAGTAAGACTTGTGGTATGTGGGATAGTGGTAAATGCCATGGAAAAAAAAAATCTAGCCAAGAAGGGTTTTAGGAATTATTGGGATGGTTGCAATTTTAAATAGGGAAGGTCTGGAAGAGCAGATAACATTTGTAAAGACTCAGAAGTACAAGAGAAAGCCCTCCAGCCCTCCAGGAGGGGAGAAGAGTAAATGCAAAGACCTGGAGCTGGAAGCAAGGACCACCGCAAGGAGGGCTGTGGGACTGGAATGGAGTAGTTAAGACCAGTGGTCCCCAACAGGGGGTGAGTTTGCTCCCCTAGTTGGCCCCAGGACAGTGTCTGAAGACATTATTTGTTGTCAGAACTTGTGGTGGATACTACTAGTGTCCAGGGATGCTGTTCTCCGCTGCTTCCCTAAAAATTATCCAGCCCTGAAGATGGCTAAGGCCAAATCTGAGAAACTCTGGTTTAGATGAGTTGCAGGAGATCATGTCCGGGAAATAAGGAGCAGAGGGTTAGAGGATGGGCATGGGGAGGGAGAATAGCCATGTAAAGACTTGGCTCTAAACCGGATGGGAAGCCATTGGTTGTAGATTAAATATAAAGACAATGTGTAGCCAATGGTCCTTGATCTTGGTTCCGGGCGCTGGTTGCCTTTGGCTTCCTCAACGTGGCCACCACACGGGCTGAAAAGTGGAAAACAGGTCATCTCCAGTCATTAAGTAAGACTGAATCAGCATGTAGAAACCCTGCTTTGCTAGGAAATCTGGATTATGTGAGAATAGCCCAGCGTTAGTTGCTAGGAACCCTGAGAAGTCCTTACTTCAAGAAAGTGAGCCTTCCACCAAGTATTTAGGCTGGTTGTAGAGCAAGGCCAGTGTTGGATGTCAGTCTTGCCTTCTAAAATTTTTAATGTGTTGAGGGATGAGGGGGAGCGGAGAAAATTAACACTTCTCCTCCACCGAGACCTGGAAGATTCATGCAGGTCCTGCTGAGTACACAGGGCTTGCTGGGAGCTGAGGTTAGAGCGATGAATGAACAGATGTGTGTGAGGAAGGGAGTCTGGGCTGGGAGATGATGTACCCAGACCCCACAACGTGATGAGATACTCGTAGTCACAGATGAGCATGGGCACTGACGGGAGGGCAGAGTTCAGTCTTGGGTGGGAGTGGGACCAGAGAGGTGGTGTTTGGGCCATGGAAGACGAAGGAGCTCAGGAGGTGCAGTTATGGGGGACAAGCACCAGTAGCAGAGGGCAGAGTGAGCCAGTGTTTTCAGGAACTCAATTTTCTATAGCTTTCTTGGTCTCATTCTGTAGATTTTTATGCAGGGCTCCTCAGGTCCTACTGCTTGCCTTTTACACAGGGCCCAGGGATCTGTGGACCAGGGATTTCTCCAACAACTGACTACACATTGAAAGGCAAGGTTGAGGCATCCAGCCTCCAAGAGAAATGCACCCAAATGCTGCTGCTTTGAAGGGCAAAACCAGAGGAGGCTGGCCTGCTGAGCACGGCCACCCTGAGGGCAAGGGTCCCCAGCCTTGAGAGACCTGAACAGCACAGGTCAGGGGGGTGTGGTGGTGAAGTTGCAGATTTCTGGATCCTGTCACAGACCCTTTGGACCTTGCACTCACTCTTAAGGAGGCCTCCATCTGGAGATCCTGGAGATCCAGAGCCCAGTGGAATCTCTATAATCCAGACATTCATCTCTTGACCACGCTGCCCTCCCCTCTTACCCCTGGAATCTCAATAGGAAGAGAGTCCCACCCAGTGTTCCATTTGCTCATTTAAAATTTTTTATTATTATTATTTATGATAGTCACAGAGAGAGAGAGAGAGGCAGAGACACAGGCAGAGGGAGAAGCAGGCTCCATGCACCGGGAGCCCGACGTGGGATTCGATCCCGGGTCTCCAGGATCACGCCCTGGGCCAAAGGCAGGCGCCAAACCGCTGCGCCACCCAGGGATCCCCATTTGCTCATTTTAATAATAGTGGTTGCCTTTTATTGAACACTTATTGAATGCAGGGCTCTGTGCTGAGCACTTTATGTTTATTATCTGCCTTCATGCCTCATGACAATTCGGTAAAGAAGGGAAAATTCCTGTAAGGAAACTGTGGCATAGCAGTCAGGGCAGAAGTGGGAGTGGACATAGCATAGTCTTGCTTGATCCCAAACCCAAACTCTTAATTTCTCTGCGCCACGTGCCTCCTGACGCTGCCCTGGACATGTCTATTGCTTGTCTCTATAGCCAGATTACAAACTATTTAGGGCAAAAATTGGATCTTAGGCTGCTTGTATTCCTCAGAGAGAATTGCCTTAAATTAACAGGGATTGCCTTCTCAGAAAGAGCTAAGCCAGAGCTTTCTCTGGACCTTTTTCCAGGCCTGCAGACCCCCAGCTCCTTAGATAGCAGCTCCTCCTTTCTCTTCCCAGGCAGAGTCAGTCCTCTCCGGGCTCCCAGGGTTCTAATTCCTCTGCTCTGCAGCACTTGCCAGAAGGGTCTTGTATCTGAGTTCTCAGCCTGCCCCTCCTTTTGACGCATTCCTCCTGGGCTGTGAGCTCCTGCAAATAGTGAGGCCAACTTCTGGCCAGCTGTCCCACAAAGCAGCACAGAGTAGGCTCAGTGAATTCAAGGGGTGCTGATTGATAGCATTCTGATTCTAGATCTCTGCAGACATAGACCATGGACTGTCTTTCCTCCTCCTCCTCCTCCTCCTCCCTCCTCCTCCCCCCTCCCCCCCCCTCTTCTTCTTCTTCTTCTTCTTCTTCTTCTTCTTCTTCTTCTTCTTTCTTCATTTTTATTTTTTAAAAAGATTTTAAAGTAATCTCTGCACACAACATAAGTCTCAAACTGAACCCCGAGATCAAGAGTTACACACTCTTGACTGAGCCAGCCAAGTGCCCCTTCTTCTTTAAACCACGTTTATTGGGGATCCCTGGGTGGCACAGCAGTTTGGCGCCTGCCTTTGGCCCAGGGCACGATCCTGGAGATCCGGGATCGAATCCCACGTCGGGCTCCCGGTGCATGGAACCTGTTTCTCCCTCTGCCTCTCTCTCTCTCTCTCTCTCTCTCTCTCTCTCTCTCTCTCTCTCTCTGTGACTATCATAAATAAATAAAAAAAATTAAAAAAAAATAAACCACATTTATTTTTATTTGACTTATTTTTATTGGGCACCTACTATGTTCTAGGCTGTTCTAGACGCTGGCTCAAGTGCTAGGAATTCATTAGTAAATGATAAATGAGTTCCCTGCTGTCATGGACCTTCCTGGTAGGGGGGAAGACAGGTAACAACACATGGATATCTCAGCAAAGCCAGCCTCTGTGGTCGGGCTTGGAGAGAAGGGAGAGTAAGCAGAGCAGGAACCAAACTGGCCTTTCTGAGGAGCTGGCATTTGAACTGATGACGGGATGATTAAAATGAGCCAGCCATGTTTGAATCAGGGAAAGAACATTCCAGGTCTAAAGGCCAGGACCAATGTGGCTTGTTTGAGTATTCACGGATGCCGCTATGGCTGGAACTTAGTGAGCAAGAGAGAGAGGTAGAATAGAACTTGGTTGGAAGTTCAAAATGGGTCTTTCTGAGCTAAAAGCAAATTGTCAGCAGGACCGTGTTCCTTCTGGAAGCTGTTTCTTTACCCTTGCCAGCGCCTAGAGTCTGTCTGCCTCCCTTGACTACTGGCTCCCTTCCTCCATCTTCAAAGTCAGCAAGGGTGGGCTCAGTCCTTCTCACACTGAGTACCTCTGACTCTCTGGCCTCCCTCTTTCACTTATAAGGCCCCTTGTGTTGACATCAGGTTCAGGATAATCTCCTCACCTCAAAATTCTTTTTTTTTTTTTTTTAAGATTTTATTTATTTATTCCTGTGAGATACACAGAGAGAGGCAGAGGCAGAAGGAGAAGCAGACTCCCTGCAGGGAGCCTGATGCAGGACTCCATCCCAGGACCCTGGGATCACGACCTGAACCAAAGGCAGATGCTCAACCACTGAGCCACCCAGGTGCCCCTCACCTCAAAATTCTTGATGTAATCATATCTAGAAAGTTCCTTTTGCCATAAAGTTCACATACAGACTCCATCTTTAGAAGGGCATCCCACCACCACCATTAACGTGACAGGACTCTTGATTTTGTCCCCTAAATATGCTCTTCCTCTATCTCCCCTGTCTCAGAATATGGCACCCCCATTTATCTATCCCAAACCTGGGGTCTTCCTTGATTCTTCTTTCCCTTGTGTCCCACCCCTGCCACATCTGATGCATCCAAAAGTCATGTCTGTCCACTTCTCTCAGCTTCATCTCTTACTACTGGTCCAAGTCCCCACCACCTCCCACCTGGACCCTGGCAGTGACCCACCCCCATCTGATCTCTGCTTATGCTCTTTTTTTAAATTTTTTTTAAATCTATTTATGATAGTCACACACAGAGAGAGAGAGAGGCAGAGACACAGGCAGAGGGAGAAGCAGGCTCCATGCACCGAGAGCCCGACGTGGGATTCGATCCCGGGTCTCCAGGATCGCGCCCTGGGCCAAAGGCAGGTGCCAAACCACTGCGCCACCCAGGGATCCCCTATTGCCAAAGCAATCAGGGAGAGCTTCCTGCAAGAGGCTTCACTGGCACCACTTTCCTTATTGTTGAAATCTCCTGAAGACTTGGATTTTCTCCCTAGAGCCCCACTCCCCATGGCCAGTGCTAAGGTCCTGGTATATCAGGCACTGTTCTTATAGTTCACAGCCCCTCGATCAGGGTCTGCAGGAAAGGTCTAGAGTACTTGGATAGAGGAGCAGAAGGACAGTTATTAGTGGTTATGTTATGTTATTTCAAGTAAAATCATTGTTGGAATCCAATCCTGACCTGCTTCTCTTGGGTTGCTTTAGGATTGAATACTTAACTTGGAGCAAAGGAGGAGAGTCAATTAATAGAAGGCATCACTGCTGTTTTGGGTAGAAAATAATTGCAAATAGTCCCAGCTTATGTTTTACCTTAGGAGTCAAGAAAGAGGGATAGGAGATAATCTGGAAGCCTCTCAGATTATGCAACATCTTACAAACCCTGGTGAAAAAAAACTGGATTTAACTGTGAGATGGGAAGCCATTGGAGAGCTTTAAGCAAGGTGATGATGAAAGATCATCAGTTACTTCGAGAGGCAAGAGCAGAAGCAGAGGGATCCCTGGGTGGTGCAGCGGTTTAGCGCCTGCCTTTGGCCCAGGGCGCGATCCTGGAGACCCGGGATCGAAACCCACGTCGGGCTCTCGGTGCATGGAGCCTGCTTCTCCCTCTGCCTGTGTCTCTGCCTCTCTCTCTCTGTGTGTGTGACTATCATAAATAAAAAAAATTAAAAAAAAAAGAGATAGGTAGACCTGCTTGTTGGAAGGGGAGAAGGGTACAGAAGGAAGTTAGTAAGGCAGTTGTGTGGTCCCTAGTGGGACGGGCAGCTGTGGGGGATAGAGAGCCACCACTGGGCAAGAGTTTGGGAGCCCAACTGGCTGAATGTGAATCCTCCCCCGCCACTCTCTAGCTGTGTGATCTTGCCCAGTTATTTAATCTTGAGAAAAATGCAGCTTTCAAAACCCACTGCAGAGATTCTGATCTAGCAGGTCCAGGCTGGCTAGAAGCCTGTGTTTTTTGTTTAGTCTGTTTTGTTTTTTACAAGCATCTCATGATTTATTATAGATTGCCCATAGACTATACCTTGAAAAATAGTCACTTGCAGAGAGAGAAGGTCAAGCCAATCAGCAAACTGGAGGGTCAGGCTTGCATCTTAGTGACATTTACCAGTTTGAAATCATAAATTGTCATTCAGAGTTAGACATTATACTACCTACTAAGCACTATGGAGGAGGCTTCAGGACAGTGGCCAAGGAGAATATCCAACAGGGCTTGTCTCCTCAGATCAGACTAGGACACTCCCCAAGGGCAGATACTGAGGCAGTCTGCAAATGTGCATTTATTGACTGATGGATTTTCTAGCTAATCCCTACCCAGCTCTCCTGAACCCCACACAGAGGTTCTGGATGGGTCACATGAACTCCAGCCAGGGCCAGGTTGGTATGGGTGTCTAGGAGGTAAGTGCCCAGCTCTGATGTCTTCGCTGCTTGACTTGAACCAGGACTTCACTGCCAAGAACCCTGAGAAACCAGATGCAAGTAAGTCCTTGGGAGATGTGAGTGAACTTTCTGAGCTTCAGCTGAAATGCAAGGTCTGAGTGTTACCAGGGTATTCTTCATTTATTCATTTCATAAACATAAAGCATCCGTCAGCTGCCATGGTAGCCTGGAGATATAGGCATGAAATGAGTGTCTGTCCATAGTAGGGTTATATTCTAGAGAGAAATTAGATAAAAGCAAATAAAACATATAAATTTAAATCAGAGGGTAATAATGACAGGAAGACCATAAAAGAAAGTAATAGGACAGAGAGCAGGGGCAGGATTCCTTTTTCAGTTAGAGCAGTCATAAAAGGCTTCTATAAGGAGATGACATTTATCCTAAACCTGGATGAAGGGGAGCTAGCCATGTAGAGTCTGAGGGAAGCATGTTTCAAGTGTAAGGTACGGCATGTGCAAAGGCCCTGAGCTGGGAAAGTGCTCCAAATGTAATACACACTGTCCTCTACAGGGTCCTCAGCAAGGGGTCATTTGGCCTCTGAGTGGCTGTCTGCACTGTCTGGGGCCCATGGCTCTCATCTCATGGACTGTGTAAGTTATGACATCATGGCTATAGCTATGGAAAACATTGATGGAGAACCTCATGCCAACTCCTCAGGTAGGTACAACTACTCTATGTGGGAAATTTTACTGAGATTCAGAGTGAAGCAAGTTGTTCAGGACACTTATCAAATAGAAGAATGAGGATTCAAATCTAAGGCAAACCCTACAGCCTTGGACTCATAATGGATGTGTGGCATTGTTAATGTCTCTAAAACAGGAACTTCTGGGCCTAATGGTTCCTGCCTCTCCTTAGGCCATTAAAATGGTCCCAGGGCCTGCTGGGCACTGGTCCCCATCCTGAGCCACCCCTCTGGCATGTAGCTAGCTGAGGGCTATGGTCTAGGGGTGGTAAGCCAAATCGACCCGGCTGGAAACCATCCTTCCAGGCAACTCCTTCTAGAAGGAAGTCCTGGCCCAGAGCTGTGTTCTCTTCCCAGCCTGCCCCCTCCATGGCCCCAGACGTCCGCTTGAGTCAGCCCGAGGCCTGTGTGGGGGCGTCCTCCGTACTTCTGCAACATCCTGTATTCTGCCTTCTGCATACCTACTTTCCATTCCCAGGGAATCCCTCCCTTTAGGGTTTGTTTTTACACCCTGGAGCTGACCAGCTCCCCCAGGGTCACCCAGAGCCACTCCTGCCTCACAGAGTCAGTCTCCTACCTCCAGGGAGACTGGAGGAGCTTCCCAAGGTGTCCACTTCTGCTCCTTCTTCAACCTAGACTGTTAGGACCTTCTCTTCCAGAGAACCTCCCTGCTGTCTCTGCTCTTTGAGTGCCTGTTCCCCTTGCTGCCTGAGCCCTGAGAGTGGGTGTCTGTTGTGTTTGTCTGTCTGGCATCTTTTCCTTCCTCTGATGGCAGCACTCCCTTGTCTCTAGGGAGCCACCCCTCCTCCACTCCCTGAGATTAGATGGGGTCTCTAAGCACCTCGTGCCCTTTCTCCTGGCCATCGTGATTGGCCCAGGGATGGGCATGTGACCCAAAGTAGGCAGGCCAATCAGAATCCTTGCTTGGGATTTTGTATATGGAACATGGGGAGAAAAACCTCTCGGTCTTTCCCTTGGGTTTGCTAAATGGGCATGATGCAAGCCAGGCTGGGATTATCTCCATGCATCCCTTCTCCTGTTACCAGATGGAAGCTATCTGTCTGCAGTGGGAGAAAATGAAGCCAACAGACAAAGAGAAGCACAGAAGAAGATGTGAGTTGCTCATTATTTGAGTTTTTTGGAGTTCCTAGACCTGGCCCCACCTCAATTAATGAGCCAGATTTACTTATTTACTTATTATTTACTCACTACTTACTTCTGCTTGAACTAGTTTGAATTAGATTTCTGGCACTTGCAACCAAGAGTCCAAACAAGTACAAGATTCTTTCTTATACTATCATATGCAAAGTGTCTTTTTGGGAGTCTGTGCTTCTGTCTTCTCATGTAGATGGCAATCTCCTTCAGAGCTGGAGTTATTTCTTTCTTTAAAAATGTTTATGGTGGGGGCGCCTGGGTGTCTCAGTCAATTGAACATCTGGCTCTTGATTTCAGATCAGGTCATGATCTCAGGGTTGGGATTAAGCCCTGTATTGGGCTCAGTGCTTGCACTCAGTGTGAGGTCTGCTTGTCCTTCTCCCTCTGCTCCTCCTGCCCCCCGCCCCCACTCTGCTTTCTCATAAATAAATAAATAAATAAATAAATAAATAAATAAAATCGTTTTAAAAAGAGTTTATTGTATATTTTTATATAAAATGACATAGGCAACAGATAAAACATAATAATAAAATGAACACTCGTAACCTGCTATGTGGCCTAAGAACTAGAGTATGACTCAGACATGACCCTGTCTGCCCCTAGGGGTAACAACTGTCCTCAATTTTATGCTTAGTATTCTCTTGCTCTAAAACAATTTTAGGACACATTTATATGACCTCCTTAGAACAAAGTTCTTTAGCTTTGATTGTTTTTAAGCTTTACAAAAAATGGTTTAATATATGAAACTCGCTTTTTTTTAAACACACCATTTGTTTCTAAGATTCATCCATCTTCTTGCACGTAACTATACTTCATCTATTTTTACTGCTGCATAATACTACCTTATAGGTACAGTCCACAATTCACAATTTTTCCCCTCTCCTGGTCATGGACATCTGGCTTTTTGATAATTTTTATTATAAACAATGTTTCTTTGAACATCTTTGTACTTGTCTTTCACATTGGTGCAAGAGTTCCCAGGGTGTATACCTAGGAGAGGAATTCATTGCTAGGTTATCAGTGTGTGCAAGTTCAACCATACAAGATAGTCCCAAATCGTTTTCTAAAGTGATTGTACTTGCTTATCCTCCCCCACCACCTCGTGTAAGAGCCCCCACTGCCAACATCCCAACCAACTTGGTGCCCTACTTCTGTCTCCCCAGCTGAACCTAGAAGGGTTTTGGACTTGTATGATAGAAAATGGTTCACTTAGAGCACCTGGGTGGCTCAGTTGGTTAAACATCTGCCTTCAGCTCAGATCATGATCCCAGGGTTGTGGGATTGAGCCCCACATCGGGCTCCCTGCTCAGCTCAGCTTCTCCCTATCCCTCTGCCTGCCACTCCTCCAGCTTGTGCTCTCTCTCTCTCTCTCTCTCTGTCAAACAAACAAATAAATAAAATCTTCTTAAGAAATGGTGCATTTACTGATTGTCTTCAATAGTAGAGTGGATGGATAGATGGCATGAAAGACAGACATAGTTGGAAGCTGGAGAAAATGTAGAGATCATCTTCATTCAGAGAGGTAAACTACTGGCAACTCCACTATCTCAGATGATCAGTGCTGAGCAGAGATCTCTCTCTGGGCTTCTCTGGGCCAATGTCCTGGGACCCTCCTGGAGGCCTTCATGATTGCCTGATTCTGACCCTCAGTGCTCAGCAAGCTCTTTACAGACACAAACTTCTAGTATGGACCTGCTCTGGGGAACTCGTGCCTGGCACTGCCCACCTTGGAGCATTCCAGAAGGAGCTTTTCAAATGCCTGTTCAGGCATGTCCCATGAGCCCGGGAGGGGACTTTGAAAACCCACTTCCTTGGGAATCCTATCTATGAATAATACCCCCTACATCCAGACGAGCCCTATTGTCCATTTCAAAGCACTCAGGTTTCCTTGCCCAACTTTACTCTAACTTTTTTTCTTAAAATTTGTTTTTTTATAGGCGAGTCTTAGTACCATGGTAGAACTTTCTCACTGTTTTCAGCCACCCCCAAAATTCTTCATCTTAACACATACACACATACACATGTGAGCGTGTGCACACATCCACACATCCACACATCCACACACCCTCTCAGAACACGCATTCCTCACTTCAAGTCCAAGGCCTACAAAAAGAGTTTTCTGTTGAAGGTCAGCAGCTCTGATTGCATTTCTTTATTTAGCACATTGTTTTTGCTGAAGCTGATTCCATTACCTTTGAGTTCACGGAAGTGGAGCCCATTAGAAGAGTCGGCAGTCAAGAGGCTCCCAAACAGGCTGAGAGATGCTAAACTTAGGTTCATTTGGCTACTGTGGTTTATTGACAGAGACTCTCTCTCTCTCTCTCTCTCTCTCTCTCTCTCCCCCAATTTTAATGGAGCCTGCATTTTCCTGCTTTATAGCCACCAACCTGTTTAGAGTGGGAAGAAAGGAAACTTGGGGCTTCAGTCCCAGATGTCAACACGCACTCTTATCTCTGCCTTTAAATTCCCTACTCCTCCAGCAAGTGACCTACTTCCCATGGCCCTAACATGGCTCAGCAACACCCACATCCGGGCCTCAGGCTGGCCCAGGCAGGCATGCCGAAGAGGCAGCACTGTGTCTGGTCCTGGTGGAGGGGGTTATAAGATCTGACCGTTCACTGGTCTCTTGGCTTCTGACCTGT
The DNA here is from genome assembly GCF_905146905.1 of Nyctereutes procyonoides. Classification (NCBI taxonomy): domain Eukaryota; kingdom Metazoa; phylum Chordata; class Mammalia; order Carnivora; family Canidae; genus Nyctereutes; species Nyctereutes procyonoides. Next base: position 14,262,746 of record NW_026575133.1, on the reverse strand, counting down.
GCGTGTCCTTCACCCATCTTGATTGCCAGAGCCTGTGTGTCTGTGGAGGCAACTACTGCCTTCTCTGGCACCTGCTTCCTCCCTGTGGGCCCTGCCTATACTACTCCCGCCTATGGTTCCAGCCCTCCCTGTGGCTCAGAGTAGAACTAGGACACTGGCCTTGTCCTGGGGCCAGCTCTCTCATCTACAGAGCGGGAGTGGAAACATCCACCACGCCACAGAAGGTGGGCTGACACTTTATGCACAAATTGTCAGGTGTCTTAAGATTGGTGAAGATGAATCATTTGGACAATGTGTTGGGTTGACATCGTGAAGGGGATGCCGTCAGGGCCAGCTAGGGGGTATGACTGGGAAGGGAGTTGGTCCAACGACTCCAAGCAACAATTTGTCAATATTTATTTAAACGGGGGGGGGGGAGGAACATGTAATTATCTTTTGAGCTAGAAATTCCATGTCTAGGAATTTATCTAATGGAAACACCAAAGACCTACATGTGAAAGTGTTTGTTGTGACATGGTTTGTATTAGCCCAAACCTGGGAGTTATCTCAATACCTATTTTTCTATTGGACACAGCTGCATAGCCACTAAAGAAAGCATGAAAATCGTATTCACAGACTCATATGAAATGATCTTCATGAAATATTGTTTGGTGAAAAGATGGTACAATTATCCTATCTTCATACTTGAAAGTAGTATATGGTCTATATATGTCTACATATGCTGACAATATTTCTAGACAAAGATGAACAGGTAACAGAATATTTTATAGGGTTGAAAATGAGGCGGAGGAGCAGTTACTTCTTGCTGTGTGCTCTTGTACTCTGAAGTCTTTGTCATGGGTAGGTACAAGTTACACACAATTTGAAATATAAAAATGAATGTAGGCTGTTTTTTATTCTAATTACTCACAGGCTTTTATTTCTGGAACACTTACATGTCCACAGGTAGTGGCTCTGACAATGACCTTTTTAAGAATGGAGAGACATGATACACATTAGGAAACGGAGAGAAGGATGTGGGATCCCTAAAGTTTGCCCTTGCCCACACCCAAACCAAAGCTGCTAGTCTCCTGTGGCTTTAAGCCCAGGAAAGGGAGCCTCCCCAGGTCCCTGTCACCACCACCCTGTCTCCTAACCCTGGCCACACATCTGGCCACCCACTGGCACCCCTTCTCAGGCTCCCAATTCTAATATTTTTTTTTTGAATTTTTATTTATTTACGATAGGCACACAGTGAGAGAGAGAGGCAGAGACACAGGCAGAGGGAGAAGCAGGCTCCACGCACCGGGAGCCCGACGTGGGATTCGATCCCGGGTCTCCAGGATCGCGCCCTGGGCCAAAGGCAGGCGCCAAACCGCTGCGCCACCCTGGGATCCCTAGGCTCCCAATTCTATGTTGAGTATCACTTGATGGATGCCAGGCCTCGGGCTCAGTTAGTGTCAAGGTATTTGCTTTCTGCCTCCCTGAATCCCCACAGCTGGCACAGGGGGCCAGGTCTCCATAGCTTCCTCAGCTTTTGCCCCACTTCAGTCCGCTCTTCACATAGCTGCCTGAGCCATCTTTCTAAGCCGTAAGTCATAACAGTTATTGCCCTGCTTGAGCACTGGGTGTTATTCTATATGTTGGCAAATTGAACACCAATACAAAAATAAATTTATAAAACAACAACAACAACAACAAAACCTTCCTATGGCTTCCTGTTGCCATACAATCCAGACTCATTACCATGGCTGAGACCCAGCATGACCTGGCCCCTGCCTCCCTCCTTTCCTCACCTCTCCCACTGCCCCTCACTCTTACTGCTCCAGTCACACTGGCTTTCTTCCCATTCCTTGAAGACGCCCAAGCATATTCCTGCCCCCAAGGCCTCTGCATTTGCCATTCTTTCTAACTGGACACCTCTTTAGTTCTTTGCATACTTGCCCCTCATCATTCGGTTCTCTGCTCAGTGTTTCCAGTGTATTCTAGGGAAACAGGGCACCCCTCCCCTAAATCCACCAACCATTCCATCCTATACTGATTTATTTTCTTATAGTATTTATCAGTGATGGCAGCAACCTTTGTGATTTGTTTGGGATCTTCTCCATAGAATTTCAATGCCATTCCTGTCTCTATGTCCACGGTGCTCTAACCGGTGCTTGGAGCATGGTGTGACTGCTGCCAGTGTTTCCGAAGTGGGTGGGTGCAGTACCTGGTACATTGCAGGTTCTCAGTGTTGGTGGAATCTCTGCTACTTACTTGCTGTGTGGCCTCAGGAAAATCACAATTTCTGCAGCTGTGAAATGGAGCAGGCTGGGAGTACGCAAGCAAACAGAGGACCTCTCTGAGCAGAGTGTTTTGGTTTTTTTCTCTGAGTCTATTATTCTAAAGAAGTTGCGTAGAAACGCAGACTCTGATTTTCCAGCTGGGGCCGTTTTCAGCCCACCTTCCTGCTCTGGGAAGCAGCACATGTGCCTGGGAGACTCTCCCGGGAGGGAGGGTTAGCCTGGAAAATATCCCAATGCCCAGGGGAGTGGGGAGGCGTCTCTGGGGGTGTAGAACTATCTCTTGGAAAAGAATGTGGGAAGAAAGACTGGGGGAAAGGAACTCAGACTTAAGGGAGGTAGTGTCGGCTGAGCCCTCCGACAATGTGTGATGCTCACTGTGGGGACACAGAAAGAATGAAAGATGAACATGACAATTATTATTACTGTTGCTAGGTCCTGGGCACTTCCGTGAAGGGAGGAAGCATTTCGAACTGCATTTCCACAGTTCTCTGCCTCATTTTGCCTTCACGACAGCTTTTGGGGCAGGTACCTTTATGAACCCTGCTTGGAGCCAAAGAAACTAAGGCAGAGAGGGAGTCTTGCTGCAGAGCCAGGATTAAATGCATTCGGACTCTTCCAATTTTGAGATTTCTTGGAGCTTCCCAGTCTTCTTTGCTTTCACTCAGCCCGACCTGTTTCCTCCCAGTTACCAGCAGGAGAACAACCACTGAAATGAGCGGAGCTGTTGGCTTGCTTTGGAGGGAACAGGGCTTGGGAGAGGAAGGAGCCTCCAAGGCCCGGGTTTACAGGAGACTCCTGAGGTGCACCCCAGAGGCTGCCAGGTAAGGGAGAGAGTGAGCCAGGGCCAGACCCCAAGGACCGCCTTTTCAGCTTTGAGGCAAGGTGGCTAAATCTCCACGCAGCTTACAAGAGGCCCTGGAGGAAGCAGGACCTTTGGAAGGGGTGCAGCCCCTGAGAACAGAGACAGCTGCCCAAAGCAGGCTCCCACAGGCTGGGAACTGCGGCCTTCTGGGGCTGGATCCTCTGGCCCTCTCCTGACCCTCTAGGGGTGGGGCCAGGCCTCAGATCACAACCTTCCAGCTGGGGGACAGGCCCAGCCTGTAGGTTTTTCCTCTAGAGCCAAGTCTTAGGGGCCTTGCCTGACTCAGAACCACACCTGGAGCTTGGGCCTGCCGCCTATAGGGGTGACATTCTCCACCCTGACTCACTCCTTTCCCCAGAAGGACCCACGCAGCCTCAACCATTACTGCTAGTCCTTCGGGATAAACACTCGAGGTCAAATCCTTTGTTCAAAGTCTGCAGGGAGCTGACATGACATGTCTCATACCTTCATGGGAATTTATCCACTCAAGGGTGTGTGGGAGCAGATGTACTGTTCCAGGGGCTGTAAGGGACTGGGAGTGGCCCCTGAAGAGGACACCAGGGAATACACTAGAGAAACAGGTCCCAGTCAGGCCTGGGGCCAGGCCGGAAGAACAGGTGGTGGAACCTGGAGGCAAAAAAGGAAGGGAATTAGGTGCTTTTTCATTAGATCATTAGGTTTTAAGCAACACCACTGCTGGAGTTAGTCGGCTTTAAAAACCGGATGAAAGCAGTGCTATCAGGGTTTGGTGCTCTGGGAAAGGCCACCTGGGGTCTGCACGTGTCTTCCCCCTCCCCCAGCCCCAGCTCCAGCCCCCTTCCCAGCACCTCCCTCCCAACCAAGGTTCCGGAGTGGCCACCCACAGAGCAGCCTCAGGGCTGGGCGCTGAGTCATAAGGCTGTGGTGCCTGCCAGGGGGGGCCAGGGTGGCAGATGGCTTGATGTGGGCGTGACTGACGGGAGGGCAGATGGGAGGGGGCAGTGACCCCGGGGCCCAGCAGGGAGGGATCTGAGGAAGTGACCTGGGAGGTGGGCCGAGCCCTGCAATGAGCTTTCCTTTCCTGTGTGTCTTTCCTCCCGTTTTCCAGGGATGTTGTTCTCCTGGGGCAGCCGGCGTGGCCAGGTAGGGGTGGAAAGTGACCCCGAGGGGCTAAGGGCCGAGACCCAGGGCTTCCGCACCACCAGCCTGACCCGGCTGGTCCAACCGTGGGAGGCACAGCCTGGCTGTGTTTATCCAGGCGGGCGCTTCCGGAGCAGATGGGCGCCTGTCAGTGCTGCCAGCCAGGAACTGGGCTGACGTCCTCTCACTGCCAAGTGGCAGGTGACTCGGGGGCCTGGAGGGGAACATGTGTTTGGTTTGGCTGTTTATTAGGGGAGGGCTCTCCGGGCTGAGAGCTGCCTGCACACCTGAGGGCACCCAGCCCCAGCTAGCGTAGGACACGGTGCCGACTCTGACCCCAAGACGCTGGGCCCTTCTAGTTCCCGAGAGCTGGGTGTCGTGGGAAGGGGGCTCCAGGGTCTCCCTGGAAGCCACTGTTGAGCTCTGCTTTATTAATCTTGCTGTATTAGGTTCCTAGGGCTGCCATAACAAAGTACTACAGATTGGGGGCTTAAGCAACCCAGATGCATGCTCCCACAGTTCTGGAGGCTGGAAGGCCCAGATCAAGGGTGGGCCAGGTCAATGTGCTAGGGAGACACTGTTCCATGCCTCTCTCCTGGCTTCTGGACATTGTCAGCCACCCTGCAGGGTCCTGGCTTGTAGATACATCATCTTTCCTCCGCCTCCCTCTTCATTCACTTGGCCTCCTCCCCTCTGTGGCTCCTGTGTCTGTTCTCTTTGGAAAGGACATCGGTCATTGGATTAAGGGCCTCTGCCCCTCCAGTAGGACCTCAGTTTAACTTAACTGTATCTGCGACAACCCTCTTGAGGACCTAATAAAGTCGCATTCTGAGGTGCTGGGGAGGACACTATTCAGCCCGGGAACTTGGGTTGCTGTCCTGCCTCACTCCTATTCCCATCTTTAACGTTTCCTCCCTCTCTGCCACTTCCTCCTGCCCAGGCCTGAGCTAGCAGAAAGGGTAAGGCTGCCGCTGTCCCCAGCCTGACTCTGGAGCTGCAGCTGTTAATTAGAAAGAAAGCACTCTAGAGAGGCAGGGTTGTTTTGTTTTGTTTTTTAAGATTTTATTTACTTATTTGACACACAAAATGAGAGAGCATGAGCGTGGGGGAGGAGCAGGGGCAGAGAGAGAAGCAGGCTCCCCGCTGAGCAGGGAACCTGACTCTGGGCTCAACCCCAGAACCCCAGGATCAGTGACCTGAGCCAAAGGCGGATGTCCAACCCACTGAGCCACCTAGGCACCCAGAGGCCGGAATTATTTTGCTGATATGCTCTTCCCCATTAAGAGGCAATCAACTTATAACTGTGATTTTTTAATCCATTTTGGGGTTTCAGAGGCTTTTGGGAATCTGAGAGAAAGTTTTAGACTCCCACCCAGGATAAATGCATGTACAAGCACAGCTCTTTGGGTGGTGACACAGCCTTCCAGTGCCCTTCTGCCCGCAGGTTCCCGGGAGTGCCCTCTCAGGGCTAAGGAATGCCTGCCCTGGAGCCAAAAGAAGCCCCAGCTCCACAGCATCCTAAAGCTTGGGAGTTCAGGGGTTGTCAGACTAGTCAAGGACCAAAGAGGATTTCTTCACATTGGGTCATTATCAGTGTGTGTGTGTGTCTGTGTGTGTGTGTGTGTGTGTGTGTGTGTGTGTGAACACCCTTGTGTGAGCATGCCTTGCATGCTCTAGGGTAGGGTAGGCATCACTGGGGGGGACGTAAGAAAAGGAGAGTCTGATGTGGTGTGAACATGTATTTTTCTCTTGTCTCAGTAGCCACCACACTGGAGACACTGTTGAGTAGAGGCCCAGCCCTGGCATGGCTCTCTAAGATGTATTATTAAATGGGAGGGTGTGGGGAGTTGAAGCATAATGCACCTAACATTATCCTGCTTGTGTAAAAACACCCACACTGTGTGTATGTATATCTATAGCATAAATATATATATATACACACTTGTACAGAGACCTTCCAAAGTATAAATAGAAAACAGTGGCTTCTTCTGGGGAGGGGTCTAGCCCTAGAGGCATCAAAGGAGCACTTTCCTTGATGCTCCCTATGTTTTAGTATGGTTTGACTTTTCCAGTAAGAATGTATTAAATGTTAATTGTGTGTTAAATAAGTTAACAGCTTTTCAAAGAAAGGCTCTTGATATTTTGGGGCTTCAGATCCCTTTGAAAAGTTTGTGAAAACCATGGACCTGCTCTCCACCTGTGCACCTGCCCACTATAAGAACCCCAGGCTAGGGGATCCCTGGGTGGCTCAGGGGTTTAGCACCTGCCTTTGGCCCAGGGCATGATTCTGGAGTCCCACATCCGGCTCCCTGCATGGAACCTGCTTCTCCCTCTGCCTGTGTCTCTGCCTCTCTCTCTCTCTCTCTCTCTCTCTCTCATGAATAAATAAAATCTTTAAAAAAAAAAAAAAAGAAAAGAAAAGAACCCCAGGTTGGAGGGAAGACCAGTCCACTGGTCCTGAAACTGACCCAGCTCCTTGCCCTGGAGGAGCCCACCTCCTTCTACAGGCAGGCCCCAGGGATGTCCTGCCCTCCTCTCCCCACTTCACACCCAGCGCCCAGCAAATTCTAGCCTAACTGTCCTTTGGGCCAGTGGTTCTCAAACTGGAGGTGATGGAATTACCCCGGGGGCTTGTTAAAGTGGATTGCTAGAGCTCCCGCACACCTAGGGTGCGGTCTGAGATTTCCTTTTCTAACAAGTGTCCAGGTAACCTGATATGATGGATCCTCCTGCTAGACTTTGGGAACCGTTGCTGTAGGTAAAGGGCATTAGTTGTTCCTTTTAGGGTTCACCTGGAATGCGAATAGGGGCTTCAGTGGGGAACAAAGGCTTGTCCCCTCTCCTGTTTGGTGGTGAGGAGAAAGGACAGTGTCCCTGGGAATTGCTTGGGGGCGAGGGAGAAGGGGGAAATCTTCTACTCTTCGGGGTTAGGACTAAGAGGTGCCTGCGCCAGAAGACCTGTGATTGTCTCAGTAGAAGGGGATCGTCAGGCCCAGGGCTCCACTCCTTTGCGTCCCATCAGCCTGTGCCTCCCTTCTGCAATGAGACAGAAGGTAGAGCCGCAAAGGCAAGGACAGGAGGGGTAAGAGGTAAGGGAGGGGCTCTGCAGCCCCTGCACTTCCCTCTACTGTCTTCCAGGCCCCAAGGTTCTGGTGAATTGAGAGAGAGGGTCTTACCCACCCGCCTCCCCTCAAGGAACTTGACTGAACAAATCAGTGCCCCTGGCACCTGGCCCAGCACCTGGCACGCAACCAGCACCCAGCACCTGTGCACTGAAGGACAGAAGGGTAGAGGCTCAGCCCCACCCAGCATGCGGGAGGACCAAAGCGGGAAGAAGGGGAAGGTTTCCTGGGGTGATTTTCCACTGCTTCCCTTTCTGTGTCTTACCCTCCAGCAAGTCCCAGTTCTCACCTACTCCATGGGGAGCAGCGGTGGTGTTTGTGTTTTTTTCCCCTACAGTGAATGTGTCCCACCCTGGGGGTGGTTTAAGGGAGGACTCTCAGCCCCAGTGAATTAAACCCCAGGGATGGAATGTGTAGCCTCAGGGCTAGTGGAGTTGTGCAAGGTCAGCTTCAGGAGCAGTGGGTTCTTAGAGGCCTTTCCACCCCAGTCCACATAGACCAGCCCTCCGGAATCTCTCTTTGGGCCTCAGTGGGAATCCTAAAGATGCAGGTTTCCTGGGGGCTCGCTTTGGGGGAAGTGTTGCAGGTGCCACCACTCCGGGGGCAGGGAGTGGTGTGGGGGGTGGGCTGTGTGTGAGGCGCTTCTGGGGATGAGCTCAGCTGTTGTTTGGAGCATCCTTGTCCGCAGGACTGCCCCTGGAGTGATGAAAGAGGGCCAGCCGGCCAAATTCTAGCAGAGGCAGAGATAAGCGCCCTCACTGGATAGAGGGGCAGCGGCCATGGCTACCTGCCAGCTGAACCAGAGGAAGGGAGACTCCGTGAGGGGTGCAGCCTGGTAGGCCTCTGTCCCCCAGTTCCTTTCACCTGCTCATGTTACTTGAGCTCTGGCATTCAGAGAAGGGCTTGCCATGCCTTCTTCATCCTCCCATCCTCGCCACAGCACAATACAGGGAGACTGCGAACCCACTTAACGGGAAAAGAAACTGAGGGAGACAGTGTGGCTCAGGAGCTTGCTCTGGCTTCCACGGCCTGACTGCCTTTCTTTCCTGACCATTCCTGCCATTGCAGTTAGATTCCCAGTCCTCAAGGTCTGGCCTTCCTTGTCCTCTCCAGCCTCTTTCCGACTGTGTCCCCACGCCCACCCCTCCCTGATCTCACGTCGTCCTGCACCTCCCGAATCTGGATCAGAGGCTCCAGCACCCTGCAGATGTGCACCCACACTCCTTTCCCCACCTGCTGGGCATCTCCATCTGGGCATCCTGCCAGAGCTCAGCCCACTGTGCCCAAGCCCACCAGCTCTCCAGACTTCTCTCTGTTGATAGCACCCCTGTTCGTGGCCACCCACGTCCCGAGGCCTCTCTCTTTTGCCTCCATCCAGAACACACAGGGCTTTGTGGCACGACAGACACAGATAGGGCAGTGACATCCCACTTAAAACTCTAATGGTTGGGGATCCCTGGGTGGCTCAGCGGTTGAGCGCCTGCCTTCGGCCCAGGGTGTGATCCTGGAGACCCGGGATCGAGTCCAGCATCGGGCTCCCTGCATGGAGCCTGCTTCTCCCTCTGCCTGTGTCTCTGCCCCTCTCTCTCTCTCTCTCTCTCTCTCTCTGTCTCTCATGAATAAATAAATAAAACCTTTAAAAAAAAAAAAAACAAAACTCTTCTGGTTGCGAGCCACAGAAAATTCCTACTGGAACTGCTGTGATTGATAACAGACCAAACTGAGCCAGTGCCTGACACAGCTGAACCCAACCATTCAAATGCTAGCTTCATGGGACATCTGGGTGGCTCAGCGGTTGAGCGTCTGCCTTTGGCTCAGGGCCTGATCCTGGATTCCCGGGATCGAGTCCTGCATCGGGCTCCTTGCTTGGAGCCTGCTTCTCCTCCCTCTGCCTCTCTTTCTATGTCTCTCATGAATAAATAAGTAAAGCCTTTAAAAACAAACAACAACAATGAAATGAATGGCAGCATCAGGTCTTTCAGCTCAGCACACACCCCGTACTGGCTCTGCCCTTAGTCCCACGGGGGGGGGGGGGGGCAAAATGGCCATCACCTGCCGTCTACACCCTCTAGGACAGGAAGGAGGAGGCCAGGGTGTCTTTGTGAGAGGGGCAGCAGGGAGATCACAAAGTGTAAGAGGCAGACAGGCGCCAGTCCTTAGGGCCCTTCCTTCTCCCCTTGCAGGGTCCCAGGAGTCTGTGCATGTCCACCTCCTCCAGGAAGCCCAAAAGCCCTCCCTGCCCCACTGGTCCAGTCTCACCAGTTTTCCCAGCTCTCTGTGGCAATGAGCTAGAATGAGAGATATGTGAGCATTGCAACATCCTCTCTCTTTGCCCTCGAGGAACTGGGAAGATAGCATCTATATGGACTCCACAAGAGGGTTAGCAATCCAGATGGTGGGCAAGAGTACCAGGTGAGGACTGAGGGGAGGTGATGGGAGGTGTGGATGGCCGAGGCTAGAGGGTGGGGCATCAGGGAACTGTGCACATCCTTGGTGCAGTATATTGAAATGACAATCGAGACAAGAAGACCTTGCCTGTGCCCACCAGTCCCAGACCCTGGATGGTGGTGGGGGTTACCCAGGCCCTTTGTGGGGGAAGGAAGCTTAGTCTCACAATGCAGCCCAATGCTGACCACTCATCCCCTGCCCCCACCTGGATTGGGGTTGGAGCTGGGGTCTAGGGATAGTGGTTGGGATCAACAGTATTCTATTACTGGTTTCCATGAACAAATATTGACTGGGTACCTGCTTCGGGACCCAGTGAACACAACAGGCAAATTATTCATTTACCAATGGATTTTTTGAGCATCTGTTACTGGGTTCAAGGCTCCATAGAAGGGAAGGAGCTCAAAGTAAAATGAAATGCTTGGTTCCAGAAACCACATTAGCCTAGGTTTTTGTTTTTCCACTTTTAATTATTGATGACAGCAGCTTCAGTACAGATATCAGAGAGCTGCTTCCTGCTCTCAGTCATGAAAATTTTGGTTTGGCCTGGCTTTTAACTAGAATTATTCCCTCTGATTTTCCCTACAAAGAGTTTTGTGTTTTTTGTTTTGTTTTGTGTTTAAGATTTTATTTTATTTTATTTTAGGATTTTATTCTTAAGTAATCTCTACACTCAGTGTGGGGCTTGAACTCATCACCCCGAGATCAATAGTCGGGTGCTCCACGGGCTTAGCCAGCCAGGTGCCCCTAAAGAGTTCTGAATTATATGAATAAATGTGCTTGTAAAATTTGGAGGGCAGATACAGTCAGCTTTCATCAGCTTCTCTCTTTCTCTTTTTAAGTAACATATTTCTTTCTCTTTTATTTCAGAATAGAATCAACAAGAAAGTTTAAAAATGATCCAGATAACCCCTGGTTCTTGCTTCTTTTAAATGCATATGGAGAAGAGTTGAAATGCTATAGAAAAACAAGGATGTGAAGTAAAACTCTCTTTGCTTCCCTCCCCCGTTCCACTTCCTCTTCCTAAAGCCTTGTGCCATTCACGGTTTCTTACATATCTCTCCGGAAAAGGTTTAACGCATTTGTCAGCATCATAAATGCATTATGTATATCCTATTCTTAGAAGAAGTTTCTCCCAGAAGTTAGGAGAGGTTGCTCTCTCTGCCCGATGGTAGTTCATTTTTATGGGGTTTTCTCCTGTCCTGTCCTAACTGCATTTAAGAACCAGTCCAAGGAACCAGGTGTCCTGTGTAGCCCAGCCTTGGGCTAACTGGGTGACATCAGCAAGTCACTTCACCTCACTGAGGCTCAGTTTTCTCATGGTGAAAATGGGGATTCTGGTGGGGGTGCCTTGGTAGTGTGCCTGCAGCAAGGCCTCGTTAGCTGGGAGGCGTGCCATGCATGTCAGAGCATTCTCTTAGCCCCTTTTGTAAGGAGGCAGGGCTGCCAGTTCTAAATAAATGTTACAGAAGGGCCTGTCAGCAGTTGCCCCTCAGAATGACCTGTCACTTCATTTCCCGGCTGCAGGAAGAAGAGCGTGGGAGTCTCCTGACAGGAGATGACGGGGTCACACGAATTCCTCACCCTCAGTGTTGGCTCCCACCCCAGGTGCTCAATTGATCCGACTCTGGAAGGCTGGACCCATCTGTCCTTGGCTGGGAAGGAATCCCTGCTAACAGCTGGCCAGGCCCCTGATATATGGCCCCTGTCACCCTCCCCCTCTGCTTGCTCTGATCTCAGGTTTTAAGATCTCTGTGACCCCTGCTTCAGGGGGCAAACGGCTCACAGGAAAGGTCTCTAACATCCTCTGGGGGCCAGAAGGTGACTTGGCTGTTGTCAGCAAAACTGCGTGCAGGCCCAGGAAGGCAGAAGGAAGGGTGACATTTCAGCCTGTGATGGGGGACTGTGATGATGGCAGAGGGGGACGGAGGCCCTTTGTGGTGTGCTACGAAGCATCTGCCACAGCACTGCTCCTTTGCAGGTGTGGCATCCTTGGCCCTCCCAAATGCACTCCCACTTTGCAGATGAGGACCCTGAGGCTCAGGGAGCTGAGCCAAGTTGCTATTCAGTGAGTGAGAGAGAGGCAGAGCCAGGACGGAGTCTGACCACGGACTTCAGAGCTTGTGCTCTGCCTCTGTGCCAGGCCCGGGTGGGGACCAAACTGGGCCCCCAGAACTCAAGGCCACAAAGGGGCTGCCCACTCACAGGCACCCTTCTCTCGGGGTCCGCTTTTATTAGGCCTGCTCTCTCAGTATCCTCAGTGTCTAGAACAGTGCCTGGCACTCAGTATGTGCTCAGGCAATCGCTGTGGAATAAAGAAGAGAATGGATAACAAAAGTGGCTGATTAGCGAAATAGATGACCCCCCCCCATACTCCAAGGCTGATGCTCCCTAAACTTGTCTCAGAGTCCTGTGACAGATGGTGTGAGCCTAACGCCAAGCCACCAGCTGCAGTTTGGAAGGGCCATGATCCCCACTTTCTACCTCTCTTTAGCAGCCTCTTTGCCTTCAGAGTCACACCCTTCCTGCTCTGCAGCACACGGCGAGGCCTGTGGGGTCCCCAAGCCAAGGCTGCCTCTGACCAGAGGGGTGAAGACAGGGTGCCCAGCAACACAGCACTTGTGTCAGGTCACACAGTGGCCCCTGCTGGCCTCCCAGGGCTGGGGGAGGAGCTGAGGGCACAGTGGGGTCAGCCCTGGTTCTGTCCTGCTGAGGCCCCGGTCCAGCTCACGGGGGAGTCAGATGCCTGCAACCCGGCCTATGAGGAGCAGATATTAACAGTAAGGGCAGGAATTAAGGAGCATTTGCCACACATTGGGCACAGGTGCCTTCCGTGAAGTTTTCTCATTTAACTCTTCCAAAACCTTAGGGGCTCAGTACACTTATCTTCATTGTGCAGATGAGAAAACAGAGGTACCTAAAAGTTACAACCTAAACAGTTGTAAGTGGTATTTGAATCATGATGGTTCTTTTCTTTCTTTTCTTTTTTTAAGATTTTATTTATTTATTCATGAGAGACACACAGGGAGAAGCAGACACAGGTAGAGGGAGAAGCAGGCTTCCTGCAGGGAGCCTGATGCAGGACTCGATCCCAGGACCTCAGGATCACACCCTGAGTCAAAGGCAGGCGTTCAGCCACTGAGCCACCCAAGTGTCCCTATAAGTGGGTTTTGAACCTCAGAGCCCAGCTTCAGAGTTGTGTTTGCCTTCCCCCTGTTTGACTGCCAGTCACTACCGTCACTGTCAGGGCCAGGCCTCTGAGCAGCCTTCCTCCAGGGCTGCTTTCTCGGGCTCCTAAGAAGTGCTCTACAACCGCTGGGCCCTGCCTGTGTACCATCCAGATGAGCCACTGTCACCTCTGAGCAACTGGGAGAAGAAACAGAAAGCCAGCTCTGGGGATGAGGATAGGGATGGTCAGGAAAGGCCCAGGGGAGGAGGAGAGCTGGTGGAGAATTGGCCACCCACCCAGATGACTGGAGGCAGGGTACTCTGGGCAGAGAGCAGAGTGTGCAGAGGCATGGGCACACAGGGTGTTCGGTGGAATGGGGTTCAGTTAGGGAGAGAGTGGGGCGTAAAAGGGGAGAGCTTTGGGAGATAAAACTGGAAGGCTTACACGCAGAGCGTTAGGTCTGCATCCCGTCTCTAGGTGTGCAGGCTGAGACCAGTATTTCAGGCACCACGGCACCAGAGCTAGCCGATGGTAGTAGTGGGGGCCAGACCCTGGGGGACATGCTGCACATGCACTCTGCCCCCCAGAAAATCCTGTGAGACATGGCCTCACCTTTAAGGCCTGGGAGCTTCCTACAAAGTCCTGAGCTTCCAGGTAAGAAGTCCAGCTCCTCTGCTGGAGAGAGGTGACCCTGATGGTGAGGGAGAGAAGCCCAGTCATCCCAGTGTCCGTCCCGGGTCTCATCTGTTCCCCATCTCCCTCCCACCAGCTGGATGACCCCTGGCAAGAAGAATAGAAGTGTTGGCCCAGTTGATGGTGCCCAGCAGAGTGGAGATGAGGTATCTCTATCACACCCTGCTCATGCTGCAGCATCATGAACAAGTAAATGACTTGTCACGCACCACTATGTTTTGGGGTGCTTTGTCACTTAACAATAGATATTTGGAACAGAAATTGGTCAGGAAGCTATCCTTGGAAGTGCTGAATGAAAGCATCCAATGCCAGGTGAATCACTAAGATGCTTTTCTCTTTGTCAGAGAAGGCTTTCCAGGTGGACCAGAGTGGTTCACCCAGGCCACTCCAGGCACTCTTCTTTCTGACTCACCTGTGACTGTTTCCCAAGCCCTGGCAGCAGCAGCTTTCTGGGGCCAGGGCCAAGGGATCCCATGTTGTTCCCCACCCCTCCGGGAGCCTTGGCTAGAGCTCCACACACCGCGGGGCCCAGAGTGCTGCCTGACTCCCACCACTGGGCTTCTTCATCAGGCCTTCATCCCAAGCCACGTGCTAGCAGAAGAGAAACCTTCAGAGCCAAAGTGCCTGGTTCAAAGCCTAGCTCTGCCACTTGTTCCCTATATGACCTTGAACAAATCCAGCCACCTCTCTGAGCCTCCATCTCCTTATCTGTAAAATGGGGAGAATACTACTTGACCTTGTGAAGGTAAATGAGATAACATTTCTCAAGAGCCTTACGCGGTGCCTGGCATAGAAGTGCCCCTCCCCATCTATATTCTTCTCTCCTTATTTGTAAATGAAGGGAAAAATTTTAGGTTCCAGTGACCCTTCCATATGTCATATACCTAAATCCTCTTCTCCACAGGTCAAGCCTGGAGTTTGAGTATAAATCATTGTGTTGTCTGTGGCTGAACTGCCAAGGCCCCATTGCAGGTCTACTGGATTGAGGCTAGTGAGGGAGCAAGCCCCGCTTTCAGATTTGGAGACCTGGGCTCCAGCCTGCCCCCTGCCTTCCAGCCCAACGGCTTTGGCATGTCCTTGACCCTTTGTGCAGCGGGGGTTAGTAGTTCCTGCCCTATCCTGGCAGAGTTGCTGGGAGGTTCATGGGCACCAATGGACCCGGAAGCACTTTACCATTAGCATGGTGTCAAGCATGTACCTGGATGATGCCATTTTTAATCCTTTTGGTAGGACTTGGTTCCCTAGAGCTATGTTGTCCCAAATTAAATAAAATTAAAAATCCAGTTCCTTAATCCCACTAGCCCCATTTCAAATACTCAGTAGCAATGTGCGGCTGGTGGCTACCATATTGGATAGCACAGATAGAGAATATTTACGTCATTACGGGAAGCTCCATTGGATTGCACTGCACTAGAGTATCCCCCAAAGGGACAGACAACCAGTAGGAATGAAAGACAGTGATGAAGAACAAGGAAGTTTGAGCAGAAATAGGGGGGTGGCATGGATTCTTTGGATTGTTTTGCAGACCAGACCAAGGATGGTCATCATGTTCGACTACTTACCTGCTAATAGCCACGCTGGACAGCTTCTCTGGAAACAAAGTTTTCTCACCATGAGATTAGGGAGCACAAGGGCTGACTCCAACAGGAAGTAGCCAGAGGAGGCCAAGACCACAGGGCCACGCTAAGCACTGAATACTGATTTATCCTCTGGCATGGCTGGTGGTTGGGTGGGTCCACATGCTGACAGAGCTTCTCTTTCTGTCCCCAGTGCGCCTGGTGGAGAGGGTGTGCCAGGCAGCAGGGCAGCAGTGCCAGGACGATGATGTCTGAGTCTGGTGCTAAGGGACCAATTAGCCAGTCATGGGGTGCATCCCATGACTCTGCTGCCAAACCACGGAGGCTCTCTGAGCCCCGGATCCTCTCCCAGTGAAGGCCACGGCACCGGGAACGCAGCACATGCAGGATCACCAGCACCGGCCAGTGTAGTTTGACCAACAGGCCATGGCAGGAGAGGCCTGGAGAGCAGAAGGGAGAGACTCAAGAACCCACTCCGTGAGGGGCCCAGTGGGGAGAAGATGCCAGGGAATATACATTTTCTGCCTTGCCAGGTAGGGTTCCTTCCTGCCCTCCCAACTCGACACACGAGCCATATCCGTGTAGGGACACAGACTTACGTGCAGCAGGCACCCAGACACGCACACACAGATCCACCCAGAGATGGACACAGACACAGACACCCAGACATGGAAGGCGATGTGGCCTCCTAGGTGCAGGTACATGTGCACAGGCACCAGCTACCAGCGGCCAGAATGCCCCCTTTTCCTCCTACACAAGAAGCCTTCCACTAGCCAAAATGCCAACTGTGTGTCTCGAAACAAAAACAATCCCAGGGGCCTCCCTGACCCTCACTGACTACAAATTAATCCCCTTCCCCCTACCCCCCGAAGTGCCACAAGCCCCCGCACCCCGCACACGGGCTGGGGGAGAGGGTCACCTAGCTGGACACGAGGCATCTCTGCTCTCAGCCAGAAGCTCCTTCTCTTCGGACAGTGAGAACGTGAGAACACAGCATCTGTTCTTGGGGCTCCCCCGGGCACACCTGCCTCTCCCCCTCTGTCCCCTTGTAATCTTCACAGCAGCTTTAGTTTTCCCACGGGGCTTCTGGAGCAGGCAGGCGGCATGACAGGTGACAAATCAAAAGTCATTGTCTCCTGAACAGGTGTGTGCCAGGGCTGGGGGGCAGGGCAGGAAGCCAAGCTTGGGGTAGGAGTTCCTAGAAGTCTGTGGAGCCCTGGAGTGTCATGGGTCTGGTCTGGAACCCTGTTTTTAGCAGTTGGTCAGTCACAGCTGCCAGAAGCTAGGGCTGATTTCCTCCCCTGCCCCAGTGTAGGGCTCACTCACCGCATAGGCTGTCATGGACTTGAGCTACCCGCTTAGGGCCAGGCTTTCCTCCCAGGCCAGAGCTGTACAAGGAGTTCTCAGAAGAAGCCCAGTTCCCATCCGCTCAGCCCCATGTTTTGCTGCCCACCCAGGAGCTGCCGGCAGACGTAGGTGCTGGCAGGCCCAGGTGATCTGCAGCTTTCAAGCCGTCGGCCTCGAGGCTGGCAGGTTATCAAGAGCCTCAGCCACAGACCCAGTGAAGGTTTAAAATAAAGTCACCCACCCGTCTCTGAAACCACAGGAAAAAATCTGTGCCAACTCAGGGGATTACATACTGCCCTGCTTCATGCCCTTTCACAATCAACAGAGCAAGATTTTTTAAATGATAACAGATCACTTTATTTTTATTATATTTTTGAGAGGAAAAGGTGGGGAGGGACAGAGAGAGACTCTGAAGCAGGCTCCTCGCACAGCACAGAGCCTGACATGGGGCTTCATCTCATAACCCCAAGATCATGACCTGAGCCGAAATCAAGAGTCAGATGTTCAAGGGACTGAGCCACCCAGGTGCCCCAGTAACTGATCACTTAAAAATAACAATTTAAAAATGCTAACAGTTAATATTATTTACACAATAATAGTTCATTAAAAAATTATAATGACTCTTTAGAATGTAAGCAACAATATAAACCACAAAGGCAGGTACCTTTGTCTATTTTGCTCACCAATGCGTCCCAATAACCGAGGCCAGTGTTTGGCACATTGCAGGCACTCAGCAGGTATTGCTGAATAAAGTGCTTGCTATGTGCTGAGCACTATTTAAGGGCTTTTCAAATATTAATTCATCTGATCTTAACATTGTGAGATGGATGATATTATTCCCATTTGTAGACAGGGAAACTGAGACACAGAGAAACTTAGTAACCTACCCAAAGACACACATCCAGGAAAGGGAGATTTCATGCTCAAGCAGCCTGGCTCTGGGGTCTGGGTTTCTGACCACCATCCTCTCACTGCCTTGCTTTTTTTCTTTTTTTTTTTTAAAAAGATTTTATTTATTTATTCATGAGAGGCACAGAATGAGAGGCAAAGACATAGGCAGAGGGAGAAGCAGTCTCCTTGCCAGGAGCCTGATGTGGGACTCGATCCCAGAAAACCAGGATCACTACCTGAGCCTAGGCAGGTTCTCAACCACTGAGCCCCCCAGAGCCTCTCACTGCTTTTCTTGATGGCAACATCATGTTAAAACTCTTCTGCTATTTCATTGACCATAGTATTGTTTCATTTCTTTAACAATGATGTGTTGACATTTATTTCTCCCACCAGACTACCATTTCCCTGAGGCCAGTGGAGGCAGGTGTGTCTCAAACACAGAAAATGATTCCTAGTCGTAGAACGAATGAGTGGATTTCCTTCCATCTCACAGTATTTACGTGTCATTCACCAAATGGCTTAGGAATTCCTAGGGGTCAGGAAGGAACCAAGGTATCAGTGGCTAAAAGCACAGGCTCCAGAGTCCTAATGGCTGGATCTGGATCTTCTCCTCTCCCCCTTAGTAGCTATGTGAACTTGGGCAGATTACTCAACCTCTCAGGGCCTCAGTTTGGTCCTGTTTTTGCCTGTCAAATGGAGATAATAATGGTTTTTGCCTTCTAGGGTTGATGTGAGAATTAAATGAGATAATGCTTGCTCAGAGCTTGGCACATGGTAAGGGCTCCATAAATGGCACTTATTGTCACTGTTAATAGGGTGGTGGTGTCACTTCTGCTCACCCTGTATCTGATGTGAAGTCAAGGCCGCCTATTAGCCCTTCCGCAGGCCACAGCCAGCAGCTCGTTGGCAGGCGCCTGCAGCAGGCATGACCCACTCCTCCCCATCTGTCAGGGTGAGTCCTTCGCTGGTTCCGGTCAAAGCCTACAACCTACTTATTAGGTTAATTAGACGCGACACCTTTCTAAAGATACCCTGGCTCCAAAGCCAGCCCTAACATCTGAGCCGAGGACCCGAGGATGTGGCAAATGACAAGTTCTCACGGGACCTCCTGTTGGGGTGGAGGGGGAAGGAGGAGTCACCCCATCCCTCTCTCGGGATTATTGGCCGGCTCCTGGAGTCTTCTTTGGGTAGGGTGGCCCAGTTAAATTTGAATTTTACATAAATGCCAAATTTGTATCTTAATAAAGTAAGTCCCCAATATTACCCAGGCATGCTTATATTTAAAAAGTATTTGGTATTTGCCTGAAACTCAAATTTCTATGGGCATCTCCTTTTTGTGCCCCCTGAAGCCGGCTCCAAGCTGTAGGGCAGGCAGGAGCATGAGGTGAGGGTGCGGGAGGGCACCCCACCCAGCTAATTGAAGGAGCAGGAGTAGGAGCAGGAGCAAGATGTGGTCGGGCCCTGCTCCCCACAGCCCTGGCACCCGGGCCCCACTCTGGGTCTGAGGTGAGGTTGCCTGGGGACCAAGTGGAGCCTCCCTCCCTTAGGGAGGCTCTGCTGAAGAACAGGGCGCTGTTGCCAACTCGGAGTTGTTTGCACTTGAGCAGCTCCCTCGGGCACAGGCCCCCTTCCTGGTTAACATCCTGGATGGGAGGACCAAGAACAACAGCCTTTTTCCCCAGAGAGGTGTTGACATGCAATCCCAGGAGCACAGCAGGTGAGGAAGGGCTCTGAGGCCCACGCGGTACAGGACACAGAAGACCCTTCCCTCCTATTACCTGAGGGCCCCCGAGAAGATGAGGGGTTTGTCCAATGTCGCAAGGGGAGTCGTACTGGAGGTAACCTAGACCACGGTCTCTGGACAGCCCATTCCCATCCCTTCTTGCCCACCTGATTATCTTTCTGTGCCTGTTGAGAGCAGTTGTTGCCAGAACAATTTTGATCCTCAAACTCAACAATTGAACTAGACCCATCATCTTCCTCCTCCCACCTGTGATTCTACTTGTTTCTACAGCTCAAGACACGGTAGCCCATCCACCCAGCTGTGCAAACTAGAAACTCAAGCATCATCCTGGGTGCCCCTCCTTCCCCTTGTCCTATCAATCACTAAGCCCTGTTCATGCCATCTCCTTGGCAGCCCTTGAATTTGCCCACCTCCTTCCATGGCTTCCACCACCTGCATGCACATAGCCATCATCCCGTGCCCAGCTCCCGAGTCAGCTGCAGATTGGCCCCATCGCCAGGCCACTCTGCCCCAGAAGCAAACAAAACATCAATCTGCACATGCCCACCTCCACCCTCCCTTCTTACAGGTCCATCACTGGCTTCTTATTTCTAGGGTCAGAATTGGCCTCCTTCACATGCTTACAAACTTCTTCACCACCTAGGCCTGTCTGCCTCTCCCCCTGTTCTTTCCTCCTGTGGGAATCCCTCCCTTCACTGTGCAGTGGACCAACCCTCCTTCACTCCTTCCATGAACAAAGCTGTCTTTTGCTTCAGGGCTTTGCAAGTGCCGTGTCACCTGCCTTCCTCTGCTGATCCCTACTTGTCCTATCTGTCCATCAGACCTTTTGTGTGTAGGCTCCATGTCCTTCAGAAAGCCTCTCCTCATCCCTGTCAACCCTCAGAGGCTGAAGTGGGGACCTCCCCTGGGCCCTGGGTGGGCAGAGGCCAGGTCTAGCATATTCCCTGCTACACCTTTAGTAACCAGTGTGGTGCCTGGCACACATGAGGGGCTCACTAATTATGACTTGCAATCATTATTACCAGCGTCTGGGTCAGACCAGATGGTAAGCGCTGGGAAGAGAAAAGAAAGAAAGGACAGGTCGGCCCAGCAGTCTTTCATTTCCAGCCACACAACAGACTTGCCTGGATTGCTTTACAGAAATATTGATGCCCAGACACCACTCCAGAGATTCTGATTCTTTTGATCTGAGATGAGACCAAGCATATGGGTAATTTTAAAATCTCTTCTGATATTCTAATGTGCAGCTGGGGCCTGGAAGCCCTGAGTGAGGTCTGAGTGTATGGTCTCAGCTTAGTAAATTCTTGCTGACTGGTGTCCATTCCTACTACTCTTTGTTGGGAGCGGGAAGGGGGGCGGGGGGAAGGGTGTCCCCAGCCATTTACCTCTGTGCCCTAGATTCCCTTCCCTGAGGAATGGCTCCCTGAGCTGAAGACCTGCTCTGCCTGCTGTCTCCTGCTCACCCCATCCATATACACCCTCCCCATGGAGCCCATCTGGCAACCCAACGTTGGATCTATGGGGAGACAGCCAGGCCTGGAGGAAGCACAGGGGCTGGGGTCTAGCCCAGCAGGCTGGGTCCTCCATCTCCTGCCAGAGTTGGCTCCAGGGGAGTTCAGTTGGTTCAGTAAATATTTGCTGAGCATCCAGGCTGAGCAGGGTACTTTGCCAACGGCTGGGGAGACAGAGGTGAATCCAGGAACCGAGTCGGACTGAGGATCAGTGCCATATCTGGCCCTGGGCGGGAGCTCAAAGAAAAATTGGCTGGGGAGTGAAAAAGTGGCACTGGCTGTCCGTACCACTAGCCTCTGAATCCACCTCCACTCTCTCCTGAGCAAATAGAAAGCTGTGGGCACTGTGTCCCCACCACTGCCGCCCCTCCGAGTTTACTATGGCCCAGGGTGACTGGAGCTGTTGCATCCGATTCTCCTGGGAAGCTTGTTAAAAACACAGGTGCCTAGGCCCAGCTCCAGAAATCTGATTTGGAAGGTCTGGGGTGAGGCCCAGTGCTCTGCACTTTCAGCAAGCTCCCCAAGGGATGCTAATGCAACAGGTGGTTGGAGATTTCAGTAGGTAGCTGCCTTTAAGCACCACATCAATGTCACTTCCCCAGATTGGCTGATGCATTTTGGGGAAGAAGGGAGGTGAACAGTGGCTCAGGGCCCAGCCCTACGTGGCTCTGCTGGACTTGCTTCACGGCTCCCATTCCCTAACATTCTCCAAGTGGGCCCTGGGGGCAGTGGGCTGTATGATGTGATTAATCCTCATGCCAACCAGGAAAAGCTGGTGTTATCCCCAATTTATAGACCATAAAGTCAAGTTACTTTTCAAGGTCACATTGCAGAGAGAACTAAATTGGGGTTTGGGTTCTCAGGTTGCTCACAGACCCTGGGAGAGATTAACTTGTACAAACCACCAGCAGCTCCAAATAGAATGAAATCAATGTGCAAGGAGAGGTAAATAAAAGTGCTCAGCAAGTGCAGAGAAAGAAGCAATTAATGCCTACTGGGGAACAGTGGGGGACAGGCCCCAAAGGAGGTAGAGGCACTGAAGCTGCATCTTGCTAGAGGAGTTCAATTTTGATATTCAAAGAAGCAGGAGGAAGGAGTATCTGGGTGGCTCAGCTGGTTAAGCATCCAACTTTTGATTTTGGCTCAGGTCATGATCTCAGGGTCCTGAGATTGAGTTGCCAGTCAGGCTCTGCGCTCAAAGGGGAGTCTGCTTGAGATTCTCTCTCCCTCTCCCTCTGCCCATGCCTACCCCTCTCTCTCAAATAAATAAATAAATCTTAAAAAAAAAAAGGAGGGCAATCCCAGGTGAAGGACATGAGGTGAGTGAAGTCACCAAGGTGGGAGACACATGCTGTGTGGAACAGTGGGTGAGGGGGTTGCTGATGGGTCACAATGGAGGGTATACCGAGGGACATGGGAGTGACCACACAGGACAGGTCCTCCTAGGCTTCTTTACCTGGTGGGCATGGGGAAAACAACCAGAAAGGTCTGAATGGGGTAAGTAACAAAGTTGATTCAGCTTCAAGGAGGTGACTTTGGGGAAAGAAGGCTGAATGCAGGTGAGGAGGTCATGCAGGCAGGGACAGTGAGTTACTGTGCCTCCCCTGGTCAGTTTGTTCATCTCTAAAATGGAGATGCTTGTCTCTCCCTGACATTGTGAAGATGGAAGAAATGGGAAGATGGGAAAGGTGTTGGTGAGACCCCTGGCACAGAGGTCAGCATCAGGGCATGGGGAGCCGTGTGGACAATGAGGTACTTTGGCTGGAGACTCCAGTAGCGCAACCACAATACACGGCATCCAAAGAAGATCTAGGACCCGTGTAGACCCAGATGTGCCATCGGAACCTGCAGAGACACAGAGACAGAGACACAGAGAGGCAGAGACAGAAACAGAGACAGAGACAGAGGCTCATGGGAAGCAGGACTGCAAACAGACCTGTTTCTCCATCTGAATAGACCCCAGTGGCCAGGATTTTGTTTCCTACAGAGCTCAGGGGCAGCTGCCCTGAGCCAGCATCTCAGGGGGGTCTTGACCAGCACCAGCCTCTTCTCCAGCTGGAGTGGACTATGGGAGACACTATAGTTGGAGGGACTCAGGGTCCCTGGGCAGGAGTGATGTGAGGATGACTTGGTCCAGAGGGGTGTCTGAAGGTGTCCAGTCCAACTTCCTTCCTTGGTGTGAATCACTCCTGCAGTGTGCCCAAGAGTGCTACCACCATCCCTCTCTCTCCAACCTTGCCCCAGCCCCTAAGTCTTAGCCCACTTGGGGCCGTTGTGCCACCCATGTCAGCCACTTTAAGCCTCACAACTCCAGGAAGAGTTTTTCAATCCTGATTTTCCCAGTGAAAAAACAGCATCAACAAGTCAACACAACTAGCAGGTAGAAGAGCTGTGATTCAAACCCAGGCCTTGGATGCTAAGGGCTGGGCTTTCACCCAGTGCGTCATGCTCCTACCTCTCAGACAGGGGCCTAGCTGTCCTTTACAGACCACACATCTGAACGTCAGAACACTAAGAAGCCAGTTATGTAAGGGCAAGGTGTGAGTTGGTGAGCTCATTGGAAAATGCTTTCTGGAGGAGGCCAGTGGCCTCTCTGGGCTTGCTTGGTTCCCCCAAGGGTAGGGAAGCTGTCTTTCCAGAAAAACACAGCCCTGACCCAGGCCTGTTCCCTCCTCCTACCTGGATTCCTTCGGGATCTGTGGGTGTTCAGTCCTCAGGAGTGTGGAAGAGCACATGCTGTCCTGAGACCTTTGACTTTGATCCCTACATATGTAGGCCACTTGTTCTCAGAAGAGGGTGGTGTCATGTTCCTGTCTCTTAGTGCCTGAGGCTGCAACATCCCCAGAGTCCACTGTGTGGGCCTCACCATTGTTGGTTGAGTCCAACAATTCATATTGCTCAATGGCACACTGGCCTCATGGTAGAAATTTCCCCACTTGGTGGACAGACCACACCTGTATTTTGCATTTGTGTAACCAAAGGGTCCATTTAGTCATTTCCCCCCAAGCAAGGGCAGGAGATTTCAGAAGAGCCTGACCTTGTCTGTGGAATAACCACACTTTCTTTTCTTTGTTTCCTTGTTCTACCCTCTTACGTTCCCATAACTTCTTCATCACTTCCATGTGAAGCAACCATTTTAACGATCTCCCTGCCAAGCCATTGCCTCAGTTCAGGCCTCCTCAGCTGTCTTTGTTCCACTGACAAGGGAGACTCTGTCTCCCAGGATCCCTTTCTCTGAATGAAGCCCATTCCTCTCTGTTCCACCCTACCTGGGGCCAGAACTGTCCTTATTGCTTTTGTTTTGGATTTTATTTAATTTTTTCTTTTTTTTTAATTAAATGTTTCTTCTTCTTCTTTTAAGATTTTATTTATTTATTTGACAGAGAGAGAGCATAAGCAGGGGGAGCGGTAGGCAGAGGGAAAGGGAGAAGCAGACTCCCCACTGAGCAGGGAGCCTGATGTAGAACTTGATCCCAGGACCCTGAGATCATGACCTGAGCCAAAGGCAGATGCTTAACCAACTGAGCCAACCAGGTTCCCCGGTTTTAGGAATAATTTTTTTTTTATTTCTTGTTCTGGGAGATGAGTTCTTTTACCTCCTTCATGCATCATCTCCTCTTTCTTCCTCTGTCCTCCCAGTACAGTAATATATGGTCATTTGGTTATGTCATTATCCATAGTCGACCTTTTATAACCATGTAAACACTATGGCCAGCTGATCATGTAAAGGAGTAGGATTCTTATTTTCCACCTTTTCTTTAACTCTGGGTAGTAACCACCTTATGGGCAGTATCAGCCATCACAGCCTAGTGATCATTTGGCTCAACAGACCCCAGCCCCTGACATCACCAAACCAAACACCCAGCTTCTTCTCATGAAACACTGGCAGTCAAAATAATGGTGTCTACAAAGAACACATGGTCCCCAAAACCCATTGGTGTTTACTTGCCTTACATGTCACTGAATGGTGGCTCTGAGGTATATTTCAGAGTCAGAGCGCTTGGGTATAGATTCAGCATCTGCCTTCTGTGGCTATGAGACCTTCGGTGAGTTATATGTCCCTTTTGAATTGTCCCTTTTGAGTTTGTATCATGGAATTAAAAGTTGGAACTACCTACTTTATAGGACTCTGATTGGGATAAAAGGAGATGATAAGATGATATATGCCACATACTTAGCACGTGGAAAAGCTAGCAAAGAGTGAGCGTGTTATTGCCACCAGGTCAGTCATTAGTAGGGGCTCCTTTAGTGGGTATCCCAGAATGAAGAAACAGCATGCTTGAGTGCTGGTGGGATTGCAGAGTGCTTAACATTCCTGCACCTTGCCTCCCGGAGAGCCGAGGGGCTGTTCTGAGGAGCACAGTCCCTGAGTGCTATGTGGGGCCCTGGCTGGGTGCTGGAGGAGAAAGGTGTAGACTGGTAGGGTCCCTGGTCACCAGAGAAATGAATGGTGGCTCGCTTCCCCCCTGTTTTCATGGATCCCACTTTATTAGAGCATTGCCCCGCAACATGGACCTCACTCCTATACTCTCACTTCCTCTCCTTGCCCCTAGGAGAAAGTGGTCCATCTGACTCTTACTGGTTCCAGGATGTTAAATCAGATCTAATATGTGCTAATTTTAAGAAATTCAAACAGTGCAGTGCAGAAGTGTATCATATAAAATTAAACATTTTGTTGGGTGCCTGGGTGTGCAGTCAGTTAAGTATCTGACTCTTGGTTTTGGCTCAGGTCAGGATCTCAGGGTGTTGAGCTCAGGGTGTTGCAGTAGGCTCTACACTCAGTGCAGAGTCTGCTTAAGATTCTTTCTCCCTCTCCTTCTGCCCCTCTTGCCCTGCTCGTGTGTGCACACATGCACACACACACTCTCTCTCTCAAGTGAATAAATAAATCTTAAAAAAATTAAACATTTTTCCCACCCTAGGGGTGACTACTGTTAATAGTTTACTGTGTTCTCCAGGATTTTCTTTTCTGTGCTTTAAAGTGTGTATGTGTGTGTGTGTGTAGAACTGGTTCACATACTATACTCAGTTATTATGACAAGGCATATACAATAATAAAATGACATCATACCATGCACTGAATTCTGCTACTTGCTTTTTCACATAATATGGTATCATAGACCCCTTTCCAGGGTGACAAGAATATCTTAGCTAGCACGCATATATATGAACATGCTCTTGGGTATATCTTTGTGTATTTGTGCTAGTATGTTGTTGTGCAGAGTTCTAGAAGGTAGGTTTCTTTTCATTTCTTTTTTTTTTTTTTTTTTAGAAGGTAGGTTTCTACAGAGTTAAGATGAAAGCAGTTTGGGAAGGGAGGCCTGGCTGGCTCAGTGGTTGGGTGTCCTGGGATCCAGGATCAAGTGTCGTTTCGGGATCCCGTGGAGGGCCTGCTTCTCCCTCTCCCTGTGTCTCTGCCTCTCAGTGTTCTCTCATGAATAAGTAAATAAAATTAAAAACTACCATACTGGGATCCCTGGGTGGCGCAGCGGTTTGGCGCCTGCCTTTGGCCCAGGGTGCGATCCTGGAGACCCGGGATCGAATCCCACATCAGGCTCCCTGCATGGGGCCTGCTTCTCCCTCTGCCTGTGTCTCTGCCTCTCTCTCTCTCTCTCTCTCTCTCTCTCTGACTATCATAAATAAATAAAAAATAAATAAATAAAATTAATAAAACTCTGCATCTTTAAAAAAAAAAACCTACCATACTGTTTAAAAAAAAAAAGAAAGAAAAGAAAACATTTTGGGAATGGCTTATTGGTGATTTCCTTACCCAGCTGCAAGATGACCCTTCTGGCTTCCCTACTTCCCATTCCACCTCCCTCTACCAAGCCACTATTTTTCCAGAGAGTGTTTAATCTGGGCCAGAGTGAGGCAATGGGAATGCCTCTTGGGTATGACTGAGATCATTGAATCCTCCTTTGCTATCAGTTCTCATGGAAAATAAAAAGACTCCAGCCATTTGAGATGCAGGGAGCATCTGGACACTCAGCCCATGCCAGAGCCTGCATCGTCCCCCTACCTCCGATGAGGCTAAAACAGCTTATAGACCAGAAATGACTGCTTGACCTACCTTTGGCCTTTCCACGGAGGTCCCAGTTTCATGAAATGAAGAAACTGAAACTCAGAGAGGAAGTGGTCTATGCAAGGCTTACCCTTGGCCACTGGGTCAGAATCTGGGTCTGTGGACATATGGGAGGTGGGGAGGAAGAATACAGGTGCAAGTACAGAGTTGGAGAGGGGAGCTACATGCAGGCCCTTCACCAAATTATCCCAGTCAACCACAATGGCCATGCCAGGAGATAGAGGCAGCGCCATTCCCATTTCCCAGGTGAGGGATCTGAGGAAGATTGGGGCATCAAACCAGATCTGTCAGATGTCTAAACCTCCCCTGTCCTCTTTCCCTCAACCTCCAGAGTCTGAGATCCAGGCTATAGCCTTCACACTTGGGGATTCCAGAACACCAACAATCCTTCTAGGTGTTCCACTCCAGAGTTTGGTTCCAGAAAAGACACCTACTCTGTTCCCAGCAGGACACCTAGAGCATCCCAGCCAGGCTTCTGGAAGCCTCATTTCCTTTCACACAGAGCCAGTCAAGCCATTGGGCAGCCCCCACCATGAGATGGGAACACCACATCTTCCCCACCCCTTGGTGGGCACTCTTGGTGACTTCTCAAACATCACATAGCAGCAAGATCCAGCTGGTGAGAAGAGCTCCCATTTCCTCCTTCTGCTTCCCTTGGCCAGCTGGCCAAGCCTGTCCCCTCTCGAGGAGCCTGCCTCAAGGGCAGGGAGCTAAGCCCCACCTGGACTCTATCAGCTTGCCCTCTGCTCCGTGGAAGCTGGGGACTCCTTGGGCAGGGCTTTCCTCCCTAAGGTTTCAACCTCCCGGTAAAACAGCAGCCCTGGTTGCTGGGCACCGTCAACAAAACACTCCCTACAGGACAAGCCCTCACTGGAGATTTAGAATAAGGGTGTCCAGAGAGTAGCCCCATTTCCCAACGCTAGCTCAGAGGGAGAAGTGGGGCTAGCCGGGAGGCAGCTCCTGCTGCCTGGGTGTTGGGAGCAGTCTTCAGGAAATGTGGTCTCCTCCTCAGATCTCCACACCTCCTTCCTCCCCTCGTATTTCTTGGAAGGATGGGATACCCAGGCAGAGAGAGATGCAGGGGCCCCCTTTGGGCCCCAAACATCCTGCATGAGCCCTCTGAGGGGAAGCAGGTCTGGTGGGTACCAAAACTGGCTCACAAACCAGCAACAAAGCCCAGCTCCTCCCCACCCCATTTGTCTGGTTTGGGTGCAATTCACCCTATTATTGGGTGGCAGCAACTACCGCGCAACTTCCACTGCTCCCAGATAAAGAACATTCCCTCCCTTGGCTGCAGGCCCTGCTGCCTCTCCTGTCTGGCTTAGTGACACCCTCCCAGCTACACTGTCAGGACCCTGTCCTCCCTCTCTCTCCCCTCCTCTCTGACCCCCTCTCGTCCCCATCCCTTCCCCCTACATTCCTACCTTTGCACAGGCTGTCTCCTGACTGTCCCCACCTGGAAGGCTATTTACCTAGTGAAAACCTGTTCCTTCAGATCCCAAGTTACTTCTTCAGAAAGGTCTTTTCTGAGCTTCCTGCCCATGGAAAAGCCCTACTCTCTCCCATCACAACAGGAATGATACATTTATGTATAACTATTTGATGGTTTTGCCCCCCAGCCACTTCTAGGAGAGCAGGGATCTCTTTTGCTCACTATTATCTCTCCATGTCTGGCACTTTGTACAAGATCAACAAACAACTGAATTAGTGGATGTGATAATACTTCAAAGGCTAAAATTAACAACACAGGAAATGACAGATGTTGGTGAGGGTACAGAGAAAGGAGAACCCTCTTTCACTGCCGGTGGGAATGCAAACTGGTGCAGCCTCTCTAGAAAACAGTATGGAGGTTCCTCAAAAAGTTAAAAATAGAATTACCCTACAACCCAGCAATTGAACTACTAGGTATTTACCCTAAGTTACAAATAGAGTGATTCGAAAGGACACATACACTCCAATGTTTATAGCAGCATTGTCAACAATAGCCAAATTATGGAAAAAGCCCAATTGTCCATCAACTGATGAATGGATAAAAGAGTGGTATGTATACATGCATACAGACGTGTGTGTAGAGAGAGAGAAAGAGAGAGGTAGAGAAAAAGAGAACAGAATATTACTCAGCTATCAAAAAGAATGAACTCTTGCCATTTACATGACCTGGATGGAGCTAGGGTGTATTATGCTAAATAAAATAAGTTAGTCAGAGAAAGACAAATATCACATGATCTCACCCATATGTGAAATTTAAGAAACAACACAGATGAACATGGGGGGTGGGGCGGGAGAAAAAGGTAGGCAAAGCAGGAAACAGATTCTTAATTATAGAGAACAAACTGAAGGTTGCGGGAGGGAGGTGGTGGAGGATGGGCCAAATGGGCGATGGGGGTTAATGATGAGCACTGGGTGTTACATGTAAGTGATGAATCACTAAATTCTACTCCTGAAACCAATATTACATTATATGGTAACTAACTAGAATTTAAATAAAAATTTGAAACAACAACAACAAAATATTAATTCACTAATTGCTTACATGGACCTAGCACCGTGCTGAGTATGAGGGGTACTCAGTGAAACAATAAGTCGAAGACAGGTTCTCAAAGGTGGAGAGAGATGGGGATGGGGGAGGTGAGAATTCGAGTAAGTGCTAGAATGTCCTTTCAAAGGGCAACATGGGTATGGGTTTGAGGTCACTTTGTGATATAGTTGTCACTGCCTGATTGTCTACTCTTCCCATTATACAGGAGAGAGGGACCTTTGCTTCTACTTCCCTTCACTCTTCCCTGCACCCCTCCTCTCACTTAGCCCAGGGTGAGGTCTATAGTACATGTTAAAAGGATGATGGATGGATGGATGGATGGATGGATGGATGGATGGATAAATCAAAGAGCTAAAAAGCAGGCAGGTCCTCAGAGATCCCTTATCCACATTCTGACTTTTTTAAATGAGGAAGCTGAAGTCTAGAGAAATGGAGCACATCTTTCATCATTTCCCCTCTTCAAGAAATTCTGTTGATTTCTTCTCTCCAGCCTATAAACATGTTGAAATGCCCTCCAATCCAACCTAAACAAAACAAAACACCTCTTTCCCTCTTCCCTACAACCTTTTTCCCTGAGCTAGGACTCCTCTCTTCTCCTTTCTCTGCCAAACTTCCTGAAAGGCTTATAAACTTGCCCTCTGGGCTTCCTCATCTTCTGGCACCCCCTGACCTCTCAACCTCCGCCTTCCACCCACATCACCATGGCAACCGCTGTGAAGCTGTCACTTTGAGCCCTGAGCCCTTCCTGGGCCCCAGGCAGTGTTTGGTGCTGTCACCAACTCTTCCTCCTAAAACCCCTGAGGCTTTGCTCTGTGGGGGAGGGAGGGGGGCACGCTCTTCCTGTCCACAAGAATGCTCTCTTCTGGGAAACTTTAATGGCTTCTCTTTCTCCCAGCATCCTCTGCCATGGTTTTAACCTTAGTGCTTTCGTTGCTCTCATTCTGAACTCAACAATTATTGGGTGCTTTCTGTGGGCCGGGCACCATCCTAGGCTCTTAGCTGTGTCCCCACGTTGACCCTCTGATGTGGGTATGTTAGTTGCATCTGGACTTTGCAGATGGAGAAGCCAAGACCTGGTGAGGATAAGTAAATTGCCCAGTGCCACATAGTTGGTAAGTGGTGTCTTTGGATTCAATCGTGCTCTTATTCTTTGCAAATCTATGCTCTTAGCCACAGATCCCCACCTGTCTCCTAACTGCCTCATCCACACTCAGGACTCTTCTCCTTACAACTCCCAACTTAAATATTTTTAGAGGTGACTTCGCCCTGGTACTCCAGACCTACTCTTCCAAACACATAATGAATTTTTTTCCTTAGATATCCTTCTAAAATCTCAAAGCAAGACTCCTCAGATCTCTTGCCAGGTTCATCTTACCAGACCTATACTCAAATGTTTGTGGTGGCTCCCCAGTGCCCAGGGATCTAGGGGCAAAGTCTTCCACCCTCAGGTGGCAATACGTACCCTCATCCCTGTGCCTATCTGCCATGATCTTCTGTCTCCTCCTGCTTCTGACTCTCTTTTCTGAAAGATCTAGTGCTCCCCGCAGCTCAGAGAGGACGTTAGCCTACATGCCCTTCCACTCATGTTCTCTTTGTTCACCAGAAACCCTTTGTATATAGAAAATAGACTGGCAGGAAATATACTAAACATGACTAGTGGTTTACTTCTGGATGAGTGGGATTCCAAGTGAATGATTTTTACATCTGTTAAACGTTTTCCAAATTTCCTATAGTGAGTGTGTTTTACTGTATAATCAGAAAAGAACTTCTTAAAATAATTTCAAAAAAAGAATCTTATTCATCCACCCTGCCCACTTCCTCTTTCCTCTTTAAACCCCTTCTGTTTCTTTGTTCACCTGAGAGGCCTCCCTAAAGCTCATGGGTGGGGCTGTCACCCCCACCAGGTGGTCTCTGGTGCAGTGTAATCCCCTTGCCCCCTGTAGCCCCCTACCCAATCCCCTGAATGTACTGATCACCCCAGAAGTGTTGGAAGAACAGAGTTAAGACAGACACAGTCACAACAGTATTCATCAAAGGAGCAGAACATTGCAGACTCATTAAATGTCTATCAGTAGGGGGCTGGTTAAATGGTTTCTTGTGGGTCTCCAGGCTTGCCCCTAAGCCATTAGGAAGAAAGACATAGATTCCAGCGGCCATTATGAACTAATTTCCAAAATTTGTCATTAAGTAAAAAAATAAGACAAAATTTCCAGAAAATACATGTTGTTTGTTCACATTAACATAAAAAATAAAAGGATAGATTCACACACACACACACACACACACACACAGAGAGAGAGAGAGAGAGAGCATCTCTTGAAAGATACCCCCAAATGGTAGCAACAGTTGCTTCAGGGAAGGGACACAGGAGCCAGGAGGACTGGGGAAAAGTGATCAGAGGAGTTGTGAGTGTTGTTTCTGTCTGGTTGTAAAACCCTGTTTGCATGTGCCTTTGACAAAGAAGAAGGAAACAAAATGGAAGTAGCCTTCCCAGAGCCCCCAGCTATTGAGTAAGTGGGAGGACTCTCAACCTGGTACCTCTTGCCGTCCTGCCCTCTGATGGACCTGGGGAGGGGCTTGTGGAGCAAACACTCCCAGCTCTGCAGATGGAGCTGGCCACCTACTCCCAGGACCCTGTGCCTGGAGGTCCTGTGAGATGTTCTCTGGAGGGAGCTGGGGCTGGGAGTGGGGGAGAGATCCTCCTCTGCAAGCCAGGTCCCCCTCCTGGGTGGGGTAAAGCCTCCTCACCTGCCCACCTGCCCACCCAAGGCAGCACATCATAGGCCTGTTTGCAGGAGGTGTTTGCTGTACCTTCCCAGGGCATTTTTCTGGGGCTGAGGAGCTCCAACTAACAACAGGGCACTGTGACCAGGCCCGCACAGTGGGAGAGACAGCTGAACCCTGGCTTCTCCTCAGGTTAGGTAGGACACCCTGGGCCAAGCCTGAGGCCCAAGTGCTCTGGGAATCATATATCTTCTCCAGCCCAGAGGTTTGCAGGTCTGGGAGGAAACTGTCATCAAATGAGAGAAAGAATTTACAGTTTTTTTGAGTCTTTATTCTGAGAATCTCAAAGCAGTGCATAAATCAGGTATTGTTTGAGGAGTAAGAATTTGGCAGGACCAAGAGTTTAGCCACCAAAGGAGAGGCAATGCAGACCCTTCTTGCATCATTCCTTCCTGTTCCCCAGGGGGGCTCACACACCCACTACCTTTCTCACCCCAGGCTTTGTCCCCGTGAGCCCACGACCAGCCATAGATACTGAGAGTCCTAGACAGTCTTCGTCACTTAAGAAGACCAATTTGGCCAGTAGCTAGAGCCACCTGTGCCAGCCTCTCAAACTTATGTGCATGTACCCCATTGCTCAGGCTGGAAATGCAGCCTGGGACTCAGTGGACTGGGATTCTCATGGCTGTAGCCACTTACAGAGCACATCCCCTCTCCCACCTGGGCCTCAATTTCCTCACCAATAAAATTCTCCAGGGTTGTAAACTGTACTAAACAAAATCCTGGCATTTTTGGCAGTGGGCGGGGCGGGGGTAGGGGAGCTTCATGCTTCATGGCTTTTACCGATGCTCAATTCAAATATAATTTCCAAAGTGTGTTTTAAACCACTCAAATATTTGTAAGAAGCATGAACATGTAGATTTAGAAGTGACACGTGATTTTCACACATCGGAGCCCACTTGTGTTCACACTGATTTAATTAGCACTAATATGTTGGCAATTTCTTGTTGTTGTTGTTGTTGTTGTTGTTTTAAAGACTTTATTTTTTCACAGAGAGAGGCAGAGAGAGAAGTAGGCTCCCTGCGGGGAACCTGATGCAGGACTTGATCCCAGGACCCCAGGATCACGACTCGAGCCAAAGGCAGATGCTCAACCACTGAGCCACCCAAATTGCCTATGTTGGCAATTTGAACTTAGAAAATAAATGTAAGCTAATGAAATGCAGCTTTTGTCAATTGCCTACACTGGGACCCTGTCGTGCTGTCAAATTTTCTCTGGCAAAAAGGTCTGACAGGCATCAGGCTCTGTCACCAGAGGGAGACAAGAGGAGAAGCTATCAAACCAGTGTTTTACTGCAGAACACCATCTGTGTCTAGCCCCTGCGTCAGGGGACAGGGCTGGGGGCTCCTCAGCAGATCATGGAACATCTTGAGATCCTAGTCAGAGCAATGCCACCGACCAGCAGAGATTTGCAGGGTCAGTTCTGGAAGTCACTAGCAGGTCTAGGCTGACCTGGAAGAGGTAGGGTCTGCTTTCAGCTCCCTAGTGGAGGGAACCAGACCTCCCAGGAGCTGCTTGGAGCCATCGCTCAGGCACCCAGGCCTGGGGTCAGAAACAAATACTAATAACTCCAGGGCACACTTCTGATGTGCCAGGCACTGTGCTGCCTGCCACCTCCACCATGTGAATGCATCATTTCTGACGTCTACGTGAGGAGGCTTAGCCTCATTTTACAGGTGAGGAAACTGAGGGAGATGGTTTACACTCCCAAGTTCTGCAGCTAGTGAGCAGTAGTGCTAGGAGTCAAACCCCAATCCAGAGTGGAGCCCAGGGACCTGAACTTTTGACAAGCACCCACCCAGGTGATTCAGGCGATCTACAAAGAAATACTTCACTACTTTGTATGGGGTTCCAGGTCCTGGGATACTGGACTGAGGAGATAATATTTCTGACCAGCGGTGGCCTTCTCATTTGCATTTGCTTTTCCATGGGGTGGCTGTGGTTGAACAATGTTGGAGAGACGTCTCTGACACAAGCAAGCCACTGCTCCTTCCTTCACTTCCTTTCCCCCATCAGTAAAGAAAGGGGCTGGACTTGATGACACCTAAGGTGCCCTTCCTATTCTGACATCCTGTAACTGATTGCCAGCCTGGGTGACCTGGGAGAGGTCAGGGGTCAGAGTGGGTCAGACAGCTACTGAGCTGGAGCTGGCTTCATCAGTCCGCTGGTCTCCAGACCCCCCATAGTTTTAGCTTCCAAGCAGTGGCATCTCCCAGAGTGGGGTCATGGGAGTGGCCACACGGGCACAAGAAGGGGCTGTATTGTGTATAGAAAAGTAAAAAACAACAACAAGGGACACCTGGGTGCCTCAGGTCATCATCCCGGGGTCCTGGGATTGAGTCCCACATCGGGCTCCCTGCATGGAGCCTGCTTCTCCCTCTGCCTGTGTCACTGCCTCTCTCCTCTGTGTCTCTCATGAATAAATAAATAAAATCTTAAGAAAAACAATAACAACAAAACCCACTGAACACGATGCACAGGAGTTCTCAACAATGCCAGTCATAAAATAGTCCCCTCTGAGGAGTGGGCTGCTCTCGCTGCCTCGCTTCGGTGCCACCCATCGCCACTCTGCCACACTCAGTGCAGCATCTCAGAGGAAAGAGAGGAAGGAGATGGAGGTACCTTGATGGGGGGGGGGGGCTGACGTGGTCCCCATCCAGTCACACCACCTGTGACAAAGAGACACAAGGGAATGTGGTCTGGGTGACTGCAGAGCTCATTGACCTCAGGCTAAAAATAGGTGCCTTCTCTGCAGCAGGTGGGTGACTCAGCAAGCCCTGGGAAAGCTCCTGGGCGGAGAAGACCTGAAGCCTGCAGGCTTGGTTTCCCCCCCTGAGCGCCAGAACAACAGGAAGGCTGATGGACAGGGGCGGAAACGTAGCCTATATTTTGCAACTCTTCCGGGGGGAGCTAAGCTCTCTCTGCTCCCCTCTCGCAAACTCACTATTCAAAAGCCATGAAATTGCTGTTCGAGGCCCCGTCTTGTGGTAGCTTTCTCCCAGAGCTTAAAGGGTGAGGAGAGAGTGAAGGGAGTGTGTGTGGGGTTGTGTGTGGGGGGGTGTTCATCCCCCACCCCCAGCTGATGGGGAGACAAACAGGCCAGGCGGTGTCTCTACTGTGGTCTGACTCCTACCCTGGCCCCCGCCCACGTGCGCTGGGACCGGAGGGAGGCCTGCTGGTGCCCTGACCGTTCTCTCTGCCAAGCTCTGGGCCCAGGGACATGATAAGTGCTCCCTTCTTCCCATCCCAGGCTCTACAGGAAGCAAGCACAGCCCTGGCCTTCTAGATACCTCTCCAGAGGCTCCACGGAAGCTGAGGAGTGAGGCAATTATTTGGAGAATTTGCCCCACCTCAGGCAGCTGCCCGAGCAGATTGGTGTCATGGGAAGAGGCAGGACCAGGCACCGGGAGACCTTTCTGCCAGCCCCTTGCTGTGTGACCTCGAGCAAGTCCATTTTCCTCTCTGGTCACCAGTTTCTCCTTTGTTTATCCACTTACCTAATCTCTTCAACAGGTATGTATTGAATGCACACCGGGCTGGCACTAGTACGTTCCATGCTAGACCCAGGAAAATAACAATGATGGAGGATTTCAAACGTCCAGGGAGTCTTCACACCTCTCCCCATCAACAACTGGCACTAATTTCTCCATCCCCTGACTCTGGGATGACCTTGTAACTTGCTTTGGCTAACAGGGT
Source organism: Nyctereutes procyonoides (assembly GCF_905146905.1). NCBI lineage: Eukaryota > Metazoa > Chordata > Mammalia > Carnivora > Canidae > Nyctereutes > Nyctereutes procyonoides. Next base: position 14,226,898 of record NW_026575133.1, on the reverse strand, counting down.
GCTACAGGAGTGACACGTGACTTTCGTTCTCAACCTCTTGGAGCCCAGCTGCCACCTGGGGAAGCCTCAGCGTAGCCCGCTGGAGCGGTCACACAGTGGGAACTGAGGCGCCCACACCCGCAGCCTCAGCCAACTGCCAGTCACGTGAGCGAGGCCAGGTGGCACCCCGGCCCCCAGCAGACTGGCCGACAGGCTCCTGCCAGGCCAGGCCACACCGCCAGCATCAGAGACCAACCATCCCAGCCAAGCCTTGCCCAAGTCTGATGACTCCAGAGAGTTGTGAGCCCTTGAACGGTTATAGTTATAGTTTTAAGCCACTGTTCTGGAGAGTTTGTAATGGAGCAAAAGATAATCAAGGCAATTAATAAGTTGACATAGTGTCTATGTGCCAGGAACTATATTACATGTTTTATGTTTATAATCTTTATTTCTCACCTCAACTCTGTGAGGCAGGCGATGGTATCCTCATTTCCACTTGACAGATGAGAGCACGGAGGCAGGAGGAAGAGAAGGAACATGACCAAGATGGAAGAACAGGTGAGCGGTGGGGCTGGGGCTGGAGCCAAGTGGTCCAGGCTTCAGAGCCCATAACCTGAGCCCCTACACTACACAGAACCAGACAGCTGTGGTTCTTGCCCTCATGGAGTTGACAGTCTACGGGGAGATGGGCAGGAAACACACACAGAAAGGAATGTACAAGCACAAAAAGTGGAAAGAATTATGAAGGAAGTGGGCCCTCTGTGGAGCTCTGAGGATGGAAGGGGGTGTGAGCTGAGGGAGGCTGGGCTCCCTAAGAGGTTTGCACCGAACTCTGTGAGAAATTCAAATTCCTGGCCCTCATTGACTGGTTGGAGGCCTGGCCATCCTTTTTTTTTTTTTCCTTTTCTTTTCTTTTCTTTTCTTTTCTTTTCTTTTCTTTTCTCTTCTCTTCTCTTCTCTTTTCTCTCTTCTCTTCTTCTTCTTCTTCTTCTTCTTCTTCTTCTTCTTCTTCTTCTTCTTCTTCCTCTCTTTTCTTCTTCCTCTTCTTCTTTTAACGTGCCCCCTGGGTGATTTTTCTCATCAGAGAAGTTTAAGAAAACAGCTCCGTGGAATCACCTGAGATTCCACCCAGCCCCCATCCTGAGATTATGACTCAGTTGGTCTAGGGTGAGCCCAGAAATTAGTATTTTTAAAAGCTCCTCAGGTGATTCTTTTTTTTTTAAATTTTTATTTATTTATGACAGTCACACAGAGAGAGAGAGAGAGGCAGAGACACAGGCAGAGGGAGAAGCAGGCTCCACGCACCGGGAACCCGACCTGGGACTGGATCCCAGGTCCCCAGGATCGCGCCCCGGGCCAAAGGCAGGCGCCAAACCGCTGTGCCACCCAGGCATCCCTCCTCAGGTGATTCTAATGAGTAGTGCAGGATTAGAACTGATTCAAGGAAGATTCTACAAGATTCCAGACTGTTTTTCTATACCTCTTTTGAGCCACCAGGATTACTTGGTACTTATTAAACTGTTCTTTTTTTTTTTAAGATTTTATTTATTCATGAGAGACACACACAGAGAGAGAGAGGGGCAGAGACACAGGCAGAGGGAGAAGCAGGCTCCATGCAGGGAGCCTGATGCGGGACTTGATCCCAGGTCTCCAGGATTACACCCTGGGCGAAAGGCAGCACTGAGCCATCCAGGCTGCCCTTAAACTGTTTTTTAGTGATTTAATACTGTGGAGGGTGGGCCGGAACTAAGCCTGAGGTAAACCTTTGCTTGGAGACTCACCTCTGATTGAATGGACCCCTCCTCATGGACCCCCTGCCAGATAACTTTCCCAGGGCCCCTGGATGGGCTCCCCATGGCTTCCAAGGCCCCTTTAACTTTTATGTGTTTTAAAGTAGAGCATTTCTGGGATCCCTGGGTGGCGCAGTGGTTTGGCGCCTGCCTTTGGCCCAGGGCGCGATCCTGGAGACCCGGGATCGAATCCCATGTCGGGCTCCCGGTGCATGGAGCCTGCTTCTCCCTCTGCCTGTGTCTCTGCCTCTCTCTCTCTCACTGTGTGCCTATCATAAATAAATAAAAATTAAAAAAAAAAATAAAGTAGAGCATTTCTTTAACTACTGAGAGAAGTTGCTTACCTCCCACAAACATTTGCCCTTCTGTAGGCTGGCAAGACAGTCCCTTGGTTTTTTTGTTTGTTTATTTTTTAAAGCTTTTTTTTTTTTATGATAGTTACACACACACACACACACACACACAGAGAGAGAGAGAGAGAGAGAGAGAGAGAGAGAGGCAGAGACACAGGCAGAGGGAGAAGCAGGCTCCATGCACCGGGAGCCCGATGTGGGATTCGATCCCGGGTCTCCAGGATCGTGCCCTGGGCCAAAGGCAGGCGCCAAACCGCTGCGCCACCCAGGGATCCCTGTTTGTTTATTTTTTAAAGATGTATTTATCTTAGAGAGACAGAGCACGGGAAGGGGCAGAGGGAGAGAATCCTCAAGCAGACTCCCCACTGAGTGCAGAGCCCAATGTGGGGCTTGATCCCAAGACCCTGAGAGATCATGAGCTGAGCCAAAATCAAAAGTCGGCCACCTAACTGATTGAGCCACTCAAGCACCCCTTGGTTTTATCTCTTTTTCTGACATCCCAGCTCATGGGACCTCTGGGGCATTGATTCCCCTGTCTGAGATGAACGTTGGTGTCTATGGTGTGACAACGAGAAGAGATGTGTTGGTACATGGAAAGTTTCTTATCTGGTTCCTTATTCTTCTTCCAAATAAGGCAGGAAGACCACTGGGGGTTGCTTCTGCTTGATTCAGACCAAAGAGTATGAAGGAATCCACTCTTGGCTTGCGGCCTGCCAGGCTCAGGCCTGGAGAAAGCTTGCTGGAGGCGAGGGCAGAGAGGGACTGGAACAGGCCTCTCACAGCTGCAGCCCCTGGGGAGCACGCAGCGTAGCCCGAAGGAGCAGAGGTGGTGTGCTGACAACACAGGTGTGAGCGCTGCCATCTGAGAGCCTTGTTTCCTCTTTCTACAGTGTGGGTACTACTTGCTGTGCTGGGGGCATGAGAACTCAGAGTTCACTGCAGGGCCTGGGCACAGCAGGCTCTCTCTAAAGGGGTTTTTGTTTCTCTTCTTTGAGACGATCACAAAAATGAACTTGACACTCTTAAGGAAGACAGGGCCTGTTGGAATAGAACTTAGGAAAGATCTTATAGGGGCTGGGACAGACCCCAGTCACTGTGGCCCTTCCCAGAGGCCCCAGATCTCCGAAGACACCCCAGAAGCTGAGAGGTCCACCCTCCATACTGGCCTCACACACAGAGGGGGCTCTCTGGGCAGCTCTGTACATAGTACAGACAGAAGGGGTGAGGCCTGACCAGTGAGGGAGGAATGATGAGAATGAGGCTCTGACTCATTCTCAGGCTCCTGCTCTCACAAAGGAAGGATCTGCTTGGGGGTGTGGCTGGGAGGGAGCCGGCCAGAGGGCGCAGTGAAAAATAGGGTGCTTGGAGGCCTCTTAACTCCAGGAGAAATCATCCACAGAAGGGGCCAATTTAAAAACACAACTGCATTGGTGGTCTCTGCTTTCTTCTGACCCATCCTTCCAACTGGGAGCAGTGGTAGGAGGCCCCGCCAGCCAGGTCAGGCAGGAAGCATTTCCTGAGCCCTGGGTGGTGTCCTGTTGTGGGCACCATCGGGCAGGCTGATTTGGGGTTCCCAATCGACTTGGGCAGAGCCCATGTTTACCATCATGTCTGTTCTCTTTATTCCCTACTCTCCTTCCGACTTGCCTCCACCTCACCAAGCCAACTGGGGACTGTTAACCAGGACAACTTTTTCTATATGGCACAAATAGTACTAAATAGTACAGAGGTAGGGGTGTTTGGGTGGTTCAGTTGTTTGAATTGCTGACTCTTGGTGTCAGCTCAGGTTGTGATCTTGGGGTCCTGGGATTGGCCTCCAGATCAGGCTCCAAGCTCATCGGGGAGTCTGCTTGAGGATTATCTGTCCCTCTTCTCTACCCCTCCCTCCATTCATGTGCCTGTGTGCTTGCTTACTCGCACTTTACTAAAAAAAAATAATGAATGAATGAATATAAATTAATTAAATAAATAGTGCAGAGGTACTTATAGGCCAGTAGCAGTGGCCCTGAGTATTAATTCATATGTGTTAGTTTGCATGGGGGTAAGTAGGACTCTGAGGAGGAAGTTTGGTGACTAGTAGGGGTGGGGCAGGAAGAGAAGCAAGAGGCCCAAGTCTGACCTTCTTTAGTATCACTAAAATTTCGGTTGGAGGTAATAGAAAACCCAATGTTTTGCTTAATGCAAAACCAGAATGTGTTGGCCTTAGAATGAAGTGCAAGGGAGTGTGTTTGGCTTCAGACAAGGCTTCATCAGGAACTCTAAGCAATGTCATCAAGACTTGGTGTTCCCTGGGCACCCGGGTGGCTCAGCGGTTTAGCGCCTGCTTTCAGCCCAGGGCATGGTCCTGGAGACCCGGGATCGAGTCCCATGTCAGGCTCCCTGCATGGATCCTGTCTCTCCCTCTGCCTCTGCCTCTGCCTCTGTCTCTGCCTCTCTCTCTCTCTCTCTCTGTCTCTCTGTCTCTCATGAATGAATAAATAAATAAAACATAAAAAAAAAAAAAGACTTGGTGTTCCCTGTTGTCTTTGGGCTTAGCATGGACAGGTTCCACACCTTGGGGGCAAGATAGCTGAGGAAGCTCAGAGCCTTATACCCTCTTCCCAGGGCAAAGACCTAGTCTACTTCTCTGAGAGCTGGAAATGCTGAAACTGAGTTTCATTGGCTCTGATTAGCCTGACTTTGGTCATGTGCCCATCCCTTAGCCAATGACAGCCAGGGGGATGGAGTGTTCTAAGGGAGGGGTGGGTAAGACAATGTGAGTTCTGATGCAGGTGTGTGGGATAGGGATCTGCATAGGGACCTTGGTCCTGGGGTGGGGGTGGGGGATGGCTTCACTGGAATCATAATCTGAGTAGAGGCCATTACTATAAGTGAGTGAATAGGGACAGGCTGACAAGAAACATTGACCACTTACTCTCTGTAGACAGAGGGCTTCAGGGAACAGCATTCACCTGGTGAGGACTGAGGACCTTCCACCTAGGCAAGCTCCAAGGGTCATGGCCTTCACTACCCCAGGCTGGGAGAGAGACAAGATCCCACCTCAGTTGCTCAGTACCTAGCAGACAACAAGGAGGTCAGCTGAAGAAACATTAGCAGACTGGCCATGGGCACCCATGTGACACCCAAGGAACTTGCAGAGATGTTGTTTGGGTAGGTGGCAAGTATACTGAGGTCTCCTATGGGAGAGAAGGGCAGCATCCTTGGTAATGTGTACCTTTGCTGGCCATGATCCTTCAGGCTGGGAGTCAAAAGATTTGCATTCTGGTCCTTGCCAGACCGTTTAATAGCTGTATGGCCTTGGGCAAGTCCTTCTCTCTTCCTTGGCCTCACCTCAAGAGTTAATGTGGGAATCAGACGAGCCAGGGCAGAGGAAATGGGGAAAGGCTTAAGTGCTACCTGTTAATCCTCTTTATCGTGATTACTGGAGCCTTGAGGGGGCCAAACTTGTTGTGCCTGGAGGCATTTGCACCATGAGGAAAAGCCAAGAACAAGCCCCTTATGTGCCCAGTGGAAGCTGGTGGGCACAGAGACCCTGGGGGCCAGGCTGCTAACCTGGGATGTGGGCGGCTCTCTGGGACACTCCCCTTCCCTGCCAGTGAGTCAGAGGAAGGGACCCAGGCTGGGCTTCAGTCTTGCAGGTTTTACCAGTTGTTGACCAGAGAAGAGAGAAGGAAAAGCGAATACAAACAACCTCCTCCCACGCATCCAGCACAGATGCAAATCTTCTCTTCAGCATTGGGGGAGTGTTGGTTGGCCCCAATCCGCACTTCCTCCCAGCCTCTCCCCAAAGCCCAACAGCAGGGCCCTTATGTGGGGATTGCCGTATCTCCCAGAACGCAGCAGGTCACAGGGACCCACGCCTCTTCCCATCTCTGCCGGTAGCTCAGACCATCCATTCTCCAAGTCCTGGATTCTCTCTTCCTGAGCTGGTGTCCACACCACCTCACTCCCCTTTGCCAGAGTCTGGCCTACTAGATTCAGCCTCTTGGAGAGCTGACAGGTGGAAATGTCTTCTCTCTGCCATGCTTGGCCTTTCAGTCCACCTATGAGTCAACTGGTATTGGATGTAAAACACTCCTCGATACTTGCCCCAGCCTGGACAGTATGCTCTTCCCTACCAAGGAAAGGCCATTCTGTTTGGCCATTCGTGGAGGCCCCAAGGGGTCTCAGAGCCTGTCCACAGGGAATAGTCATTAGGTGGGAAAGGCGTCGTCGGTGCGGAGTCTCTTAGACTGGATTGTAGCTCCTGTGCTTGTCAGCTATGTGGTTTTTGGACAAGCTAATTTACATCTCCAAGCCTCAGTTTCCTTATCTGGAAGCAGTATGGCAATGCCCAAAGGGTTGCTGTGAGGACTGGAGATAAGAAGTACAAAGCTCCTAGCAGGGGTCAATAGACGAACCTTCCTGTCCTTGTACACCTTATCACGTATTACTTTCCTGTTTCATTCTCTTCTCTAGCCCAAATGATCAGCTTATTTGTTCAGTAATCATGTGCTGAGAGTCTACTTTGCACCAGGCACAATTACCTTTATCTCCACAGCCCTGGGAGGTTGATGCCATGGAGCTCATTTGATTCCAGAGGCCACTGTGGCTTGGAGGGAGTAAGAGTTAGAAGGCTATCAGGTGGTAGAGCCAGGGGTGGATGCTGGGCCTTCAAGGACTAATGGGAACCCCATTCCACGGGATTCCATGGATCATGGATCTGCCTGGAATGTCCTCTCACCTCTTCTTTCTGGATCCCATCAGTCATTCAGGGTTTCATTCTTTCCAGTGCCTCCACAACACCTTCTGAATCAGTGAGAACACTTGTGGTTGCAAGTGATAAGAAATTCCATCTCAAACAGCTTAAGAAAAAAAAAAAATGGAAGTTTTTGATACAAGTAACCCAAAAGTCCAGGTGACCTTATTTGTTAAGTAATAGCTGAACTAATATCCGTATTTTCCTTCTCTCTAGATCTTGGCTCTGCCTTCTTTCTTGACAGCTGACGTGTCCAGCTCCACGGTAGCAAAAGGGCAGTCCCAGCTCTAACATTCTAACAAGTTTCGGCATAGTGAGAGGATGAGTCTTAATTTCTCCATGGTTCAAACTTAGTCTGGATATCGAGACGTGTTGTCTCTGATCAGCTTGACGTGGGTCAGGTGCGCACTCCTGAACCAGTCTTATGTCCCAAGGACCAGGGGTCCTGGCTTAGTTTAAACCTAAATCACTTGAATTTCTGGAGATGCAGAGGGATGGGCTTCACTCTTCTCTGGAGGGAAAGTGAAGTGGGCTTAGCAGGAGACAGAAGAGTGGATGCTGATGACAGAACCACGGATCTCCACAAGCTATTGTTACTTTTTCCTTTTACTGAATTCCTGCGTTTCTGTTTTTCTTTTTCTTTTTCACTTTTAAAGATTTATTTATTGGGATGCCTGGGTGGCTCAGCAGTTGAGCACATGCCTTTGGCTCAGGACATGATCCCAGAGTTCCAGGATCGGGTCCCACATCAGGCTCTCTGCATGGAGCCTGTTTCTCCCTCTACCTATGTCTCTGTCTCTCTCTGTGTGTCTCTCATGAATAAGTAAATAAAATCTTTTAAAAAACCCAAAAGATTTATTTATTTATTTATTTATTTGTTTGTTTGGGGGGGTGGGGAGAGGCAAAGGCAGAAGCAGAGGGAGAGAGAGAGAGAATCCCAAGCAGACTCCCTACTGAGTGTGGAGCTGGAAGCGGGGCTTAATCCCAGGATCCTGAGATCACAACCTGAGTCGAAAACAAAAGTCGGACACTCAACCAATGGAGCTATTCGGGTGCCCCAACATTCCTGTTTTTCTGATGAGCAGCTCTGCTGGACAGCAAACTCCTTGAGGCCAAGGACCCTCTATGTGACCCTGAGCTCTTAGTAAAGCTCTTAGAAGAGAATGGGTGCCAATGACATGTTTTTCAATCGACTGAAGTGGTTATTTGGAACTTGAGGCATCTAGCCTGCTGTATCAGCATTTGCCCGAGGAGAAGAGAAACACCCTAGCCAGTTTGAAGAGGAGGGGATTTATGACTGGGTATGACAATGACTGCCAATCACTGTGAAGGTTGAAGCTCTGGGCTGAGCTTTCGGGAATGATCCCGCAAGTCACATGGAGGAGCTAGGCCACCAGGTGAGTGGCTGTGTCTTCTTCCATCCGAAGGCACCACAGTCGTGACACTGCTCTCCCACCAGCTCCAGAACCACTGCAGGCCTGACATGACCCATGCACACTGGGTGCCCAGGTCCTGCCTCTCAGCACCCACCCAGTCAGCACTTGGACCCTTGAGTTTTGCTGACACCACTGAGGGAAAAGCAGACTTGACAGCAAAGGGAGAAGTAGTTAGAGGTTTGCCCCCTCCCTCCTTCCACTTTGAAATCTCATGAGTCGTGCAGTCAGACCTGAACTGTATCTAGAATCTAGGAGAAATGCAGTTGTGTTTTTAAAATAGAGTATTTTTAAGAGCAATTTTAGATTAGTAGCAGAGTTGAGCAGAAAGTATGGAAATTTTCTGTATAGTCCCTGGCCCTACATGGGCACAGCCTCTTCTGCTCTCAGCTTCCCCCACTAGGCGGGTACACTGCTTACTGACACATCATAGTCCCCCAAAGTCCCTGTTTGTGTTAGAGTTCACTCTTGCTATCGTACATTCTAGGAGTCTTGACAAATGCATAACGACATGTACCTACCAATACAGTATCATACAGAGTATTTTCACTGCCCTAAAAATTCTTTATGCTCTACCCACCCATCCCTCCCTCCCCACTAACCTTTGACCATCACTGATCTTTTGTTCTCCCAGAACTTTATTCTTCTCATCCTGGAGAATTCATGTTTTGAGAGACTTGATTTAGGGTAAGGTAGTTAAGGGAACGGGCCAGAGCCACTACATCTTGGCTCAGCTGCTTCTTGGCTGTGTGACTTCGACTCTGCCTCTCTGGTCCCTGGGATGCTCTTTTCAATTCCTAGTTCCTCCTCATAAGATTGCTATGACTGAGTGAAGTAATTCACAGAAAGCACTCGACAGTGTCTGACGCGTGGTGAAAACTCAACAAATGTTTGTTTCTTAGTGATTAGCTCAAAACAGCCATATCCTGTGTATAATTTCTGCAACACTTTTTTCCCCCTCTCAATTTTTTATTTTGGAGAAGTTCAACCTACAGAAAAATTGGAAGAGGAATACAATGAGCACTGAATACAGTTTACCTCTGACCAGATGAGCTATTATCTCAGAAAACAAGGACACTCTCTTCCACAGCTGTTATCACACTCAATAAATTTAAATTGGTGCAATAATATTACCTCATACATATTTCATGTTAAATCCTTTCCAGTCCCAATAACTTTATTTTAAAAAAATATTTATTTATATATTTTCAGACAGAGAGAGAGAGAGAGAGAAAGGCAGAGGGGTGGGGGGAGAGAAGCAGACTCCCCAGTGAGCTTGGAGCCCGGCCCAGGGCTCGAAGCGGGGTTGGATCTCATGACCCTGAGATTATAACCTGAGCCAAAATCAAGAATCGGACACTTAACCAACTGAGCCTCCCAGAAATGCTCTTTTTAATCTAGAATCTTAACAATAGGCACACATCAGGTGATTAGTTATCCTCTGTCTTTTCTTTCTCTCTTGACAGTGACTTTTTTATTTTTTTTTTTTAATTTTTTTTTTTAATTTTTATTTTATGATAGTCACACACACACACACAGAGAGAGAGAGAGGCAGAGACACAGGCAGAGGGAGAAGCAGGCTCCATGCACCGGGAGCCCGACGTGGGACTCGATCCGGGGTCTCCAGGATCACGCCCTGGGCCAAAGGCAGGCGCCAAACCGCTGCGCCACCCAGGGATCCCTTGACAGTGACTTTTTTAAAAAAAAATAATTTTTAATTTTTATTTATTTTTTTTAAAAAATTAATTTTAGTATTTATTTAAGAGAGAGAGAGAGAGCAAGAGTGGGAGGGGCAGAGGAGAAGGAGAGGCAGAGATTCTCAAGCAGGCTCCAAGCCCAGCACAGAGCCCAGCTTGGAGCTGGATCTCACAACCCTGAGATCATGACCTGAGCCAAAATCCAGAGTCAGATGCTTGACTGACTGAGCCACCGAGGTGCCACAACAGTAACATTTTAAGGAGTCATTGCCAGTCGTTTCAGAGACTGTCCTTGAATTTGGATCTGTCTAACCATCTCATGGTTAGAATTGGATCAAACGTTTCTTGGGGCAAGAATAATGTACGGAGGATATTCTCATTGCATCATTCCAAGAGGCTTCTTCTAATGCCCGTTGGGTCCATTACTGGTGCTGCTAAATTTGCATAGTTGGTGGCGTCCACCAGATTTCTCCATTTTAAATATCTTTTCCTTTTTGGAATTCCCTAGGACCCTAGGTTGGGAGCCATGAACTTAGTGTCCAGGTGTGTAATGTCCATTTTATGGATGAAGAAATGAAATACCTAAAGTGGTTGGAGAGTCAGTGGTAGGACTGAGGCTGGCCAGAACCTGGTCCTCCCGAGTTCCCCAGATCAGTGCCTCCCATCCAGGCCCTCCTGAGGCCCCCCAAGTTCAGTTCCCCCCCAGGTCCTCCTGAAGCCCCCCCAGCTCAGAGGCCCCCCAGCTCAGTGCCCCCCACCCTGGCCCACCTGAGGCTGCCCCCAGCTCAGTGTTCCCCCTGGCAGGTCCTCCCAAGGCCCTCCCCACAGCTTACTACTCCCCACCCCATGCCCTGCCTCTGACCCTATCTGTGTAGGTGCTAAGAAGGGCTAATCCTTGAGCCTTCCTCAGAAGAGGATCTGTATGTCTTGGCAAGTGCTCAGCCCAAGTCTGTTTCTGACTGGGGGCAGAAGTGAAATGCCAAGGGGCAGACTGTGTGAGGGCCCATGGACATGCTCCTTAGACACCAGTCCCCAAACACTGAGATGAAGTGACCTCCAGAAGGCATCTAGTTCAACCCCAATCTTCTCTAAAGAGAAGATTGAGGCCCAGAGGAATGAAATGACTTGTTCAAGTGCTTATGAACTCAAAATGCCTCCTGGGGATGGCAGGGGTGGGAGTGGTTAGACTGGTTGCCTAGGAAGGTCTCATGGGGGCAGCATGGGTGGGGAATGGACATAGCACCTAAGTATACCCCATGTGTCAGGGTCTGCTCCTCAGTTTCTAGGAGCAGAAACTAGGTTTGTTGAGGACACTCAGAGGTGACTGCCACCCTGGCCCCAGATGACATTAGCCAGATTCTGGAGACCAGAGTCTAAGCCAGAGTCCCTCATACTAATGGCATTGGCAAGGGAAGAGTCCAGTGAATCAATCTCGTCATTCCCTGGAGGCTGCTTGGCATATCTTCCTTCCAAGAGGCATAATGCCACATTTTTATTCTTTGAATTCATTTCCTGTCCCCCCTGCCTACCAGTCCCTCTCCCTTATCCTCTTTGGTGTATTCTTTCTCAGAAGGAATACCGCATAATTTGTTAACATGTGCCCTTGTAGTTATAAGAACTCATCCATCACATCATCTCTGATGTCTCACCCAGATTGCCTTGTTTAGAGTCTGGAGGTCCCAACCATTTCAATTACATGATCCCAATAGTCTCTGGGATTGGACTATTTCAAAAGATTCATACATTCATTCAGCCAAGTATTTGGGGATCACTCATTAAGTGCTAAGCTCCAGGGACACAATGGTGAGCAAGATGATGCGGGACTCTTAGCACGAAAATGATGCTACCAAATTCTCAGCTTATATACAGGACTGTTGCTGGGGACTGGGACCAGTGAAGGCACTGATGGGGGTGGGGGGGTGGGGACTGGGACCAGTGAAGGCACTGATGCTCTGAGCACCTCAGAGGCCTCGAGGGCCGGATTAAGGTGCTGGCCATGGGGTTAAAAAGAAATGAACAGGGATGCCTGGGTGGCTTAGTGGTTGAGTGTCTGCCTTTGGCTCAGGTCATGATCCTAGGGTCCTGGGTACCACATCAGGCTCCCTGTGGGGAGCCTGCTTCTCCTTCTGCCTATGTCTCTGCCTCTCTCTGTGTCTATCATGAATAAATAAATAAAATCTTAAAAAAATAGGTAAATAAAGAGAAGTGAACAGATCTGACAAGACAATGTCAGGGGGCTTTATTGGTAGGCAGAGGCAGCGCTGCATACTGCTTAAGAGCACAGGCACTGGGACCTGACTCTCCAAGTATCTAGCGGGATGTGTAGTCTCTCCAGGCTTCGGCTTCCTTCTCTGTAAGATGGTGGTAATAACTTTACCTCATAGGATTATAGGTTTACAAGACTGAGCAAGGATAGTTCTAGCTTTGTGAAAACCGGGTGCTACTCCTGAGCTGGGAAATGCAGGAGGAGCAGGTAGGTTTGGGGTGGAAGATGCTCTACCCCACTAGGATTCTTGATTCTAAGGATTCCGTGAGGCACCTAACTGGAGTGGCTCAGCAGGCAGTTGGACATTGGGTCCAGACTCGAGAGAAAAATCTGTGTCGGATTTTCTATTTCACTTAGGCTTTTTCTAATTTGTTCTTTTAAATTAGGCTGGATGGATCACAGCCTTCATATATGGCTTATGGTCAGTGATGGAGTTGGGGCTATAACTTGGTCTCCTTTACTGTAAATCCTCCTGCTTCACCAGGCTGTGCCCTCTACTTCAAGAATCAATAGCTTCTATGTATCAACTCTTCCTGTTATCAGATTCTATAGTGAGAGTGTACCCGGATTCTCTCCTCTGCACTTCATGGCTCTCTGAGATAGCTATTATTATAGAGGAAGAAGCAGAGGGGGGCTTCAGGAAGTTAAGTGTGTTGCCCAGGATCACAGAGTAAATGGCCAAGGGTCTGTACCCATGCTCAGAGGCTTGTGTTCTAGGGCAGCGATGTCCAATAGAACTTTCTGTGTTGGTGGAATGTTATATTTGCATTGCTCAATAGGGTAGCCGCAAACCACATATCCAGATGAGGAACCGATTTTTAATCTTATTCTATTTAAATTAATTTAAATTTAATAGCCATATGTGGGTAGTAGCTACTGTGTTGGACAGCACTGTCCTAGCCCTTCCAGAAGGTCAAGAAAGACCTAGAACTTCTCCTCATGCTTTATTGCAGTTAAATAGTTCAAGTTAGGGACAGAATCATCTTGTGCAAAATGTGGTTTCTGCCACAGGCTCCTCAAAATAGTAAGGCATTCTAGCTCTCGAGGGTTAAAGAGATATTTCCTGCTGCCCACGGTGTTCAGAGGCACCAGATGGAAAAGTTGGATGGTGTGGGAGGTGCGAAGGCCCCTGGTGGCTTCTGGGATAGGGAAAGGAAATGCCCTTTTGTGGCATCCTGGAATGCCAGCCTCCGGGCTGGCATCCCAAGCAACAGGCTGTTGCCTAGGAGACAAGGAGAACTGAAGACTTCCCAGGGGTAGCTGGCCTGCAGCAAGGACCACCCCTGGAGGACAGTAGCTGGAAGCAAAGGAAGGGTTGAGGAGAGGACCAGAGCAGGTTTGATGGGGCAGCAGGGGTAGCAGGTTTGGGGGTGCAGGTACAGTACCAGGGTTGGCCCACTGCAGATGGCACAGCTGGGAGGGGATGGGCAGAGGGATGGCTGTGGGCTGCACAGACAGTGGGAACCAGTGAGGCAGAAGCGGTGCCCACGATCACTTGCCAATCTAGAAGCAAAGACCTTTCCTGTAAACCAACTGCTTGTACCCTGCAACTCTCAGCAACAGCCTCATAATCCTAAATAATTAGGGGTCAAGAAGAGGTTTGTTACCGTGTAAGCAGCACCTTCTGTGGCTGCAACAGTGCCTTAGTTACTCTCCTTCCCCTGAGTAGGATGATTTTCTAATTACATCCAGCCAGGAACACCAAGTGTGGTTCCCACTGCATTTCATTTCCGGGCCTGTTGAACACAGGATTAATTTTTAATCACCCTGGAGGTGTTGAGTTTAATTACCTAGATTGCAAATGACAAGAAGAACAGGATTCAAAGAGTAACTTTTATGGGTGCTTGTTGGGAGCAGGGAGCAGACATATTTTCAGAAGGCTTTTGAGGAGCATATGTAGGCTGTCTGGCAAACCCAGAGTTGGTATGTCCAGCTCTGCACTAGCCAGGGTCAGGGTGACAGGAAGTAGAAAATGTGGTCACTGGAGAAGCTCAAGCGTGGGCTGGACAGAGTCTCACCCAAGCACAAAAATCAGAAGTAGGACCCAGTCCAAGACCTTCTGTCTTCAAGTTCTCAATGATAGAGTGAAGGCTGTTCATCAATTCACTGGACCCACTGCTCTTTGTGCTATGTCACCATGTCTGTCCAAGTCCAAAAGCCAATAGCCAGTCTTCATTGTATAGTTTCTATGTGGCAACTGGGAGTAGACATAGTTGCCCCTGATGGCCATTCCCCTTTCCTATTTGGGCATGAGTAATCTCTGCCACACGGCCAGGTTCCTGACTACCTGGTCAGTTGGGGCATCCCATTTCCCTTACAGAGACTGTTGTGTGTGGGGGCATGTGATGCCATCTTGGCCAATGAATTGTGGGAAAAAGTCAGGGGGTGGGTTTTGGGAAAGGTTTTTGTTTTTTGGTTCTCAAAATGAGACACACAGAGCTGTCTCCTTTTTCTGCTAGGTATTGTTGTATCTTCGGGTGAGGATTTGAGGTTTGGGACAGGGTGGCAGCAATTGGAGGAGATTCCCCTTGAGAATGTTGCTGACATTCTGAAGATGATAGAGCCTGAACAATCTGGGCCTTCAATGATGCTCCTGAATTAACCAATCCTGGAACACCCTATCCAAGACCTTTTTGTGTGAGATAATAAATTCTACATGGCTGTAGTCATCTTGAGTAAGGTTTTCTGTTTCTTGTAGTCCAGGGCGTCCTAAGGGAGACCCAGACACTGTGCCAGTGTTTTACATCAATTACTTATGTGTTGCAGCAACAAATACAAATTAAGACTTGGGTCCTACTCTCAAGAGGCTACAGTTGAATGGTAGAAAATGTGGTATAGTGGGTTTGTTGAGCTGAGGGTGACCATAAAGGACAAGGAAGGTTCAGGGAAGGCTTTTTGGAGGGAATGATTTTTTTTAAAAGATTTTATTTATTTATTTATTCATTTATTTATTTATTTATTTGAGAGAGAGAGAGAACATGAGTGGGGTGGGGGAAAGGCAGAGGGAGAGAAGCAAACTTCCTGCTGAGCAAGGAGCCTGATGCAAGGCTTGATCCCAGGCCCCCTAGACCATGACCTGAGCCAAAGGCGATGCATAACCAACTAAGCCACCCAGGGGCCCTTTGGAAGAGGTCATATTTAAAGGAAATCTTAAAGGAAAATAAGCTAGGCCCAAGGGGTGGTGCAAGGGACATTTCAGGCCGAAGATCACCATGAACTGAAGCAGTGCAATCCGTAATTATCTGGGGCCTTCTGAGGACTCCCCTGGAGTGACTCTGGGGTATGTCTAGGCTGGGACCAGAGAGAGACAGGGGAAGCACTTGCACAAGACTGATAGTGAGTCCTAGGTATCTGGGCATCTCACCTGGCCCTGGAGGTGATGGTGTTGGAGAAGTGGGCAAGGGGCAGATCTGGGAGGGCTCCTAGCAACTCTACCTGGTAGGTGATTCACAGCCTTTGAAGGGTTTCCAGGATGTTAGAGATACTCCTTGGCTGGAGTATGGAGTGCTTACCAGAAGGAAGTAAGGTGGAAGTGGGGCAGGTCAGCAACAAGGAATTCAGGGGGGCACAGAGAGATCAGGGCATACTAGAAAAATGATACACACAGCAGGCTGTGGTTGGGGCCATGGAGCGTGGATGCTAGTGTCCACTACTGGCTTTGGAAGCCTATGGGGTGGCCTGGTGTTTCACAAAAGCAGCATAGTGTTTCCAGCTCAGGGTAGTGGGGAGGCATGTGGCAGGGAGCCACAGAGACTAGGTGATGCGAAACAGAGTCCTGGAGGTCAGGGACCAGGTCTGCAGTGTTTTCTGTGTTCTCTGTAGCTTTGAGAACTGTGGTTTCCACTCATAGTCTTCCATCACTGCTCCTGACTTAGCTGTCCCCGCACCTGCCTTCAGACAGTGGGGAGGAGAGTCCACCGGACTGGCAGCTGCAGGAGGGCAGCACTGTGGCTTAGAGCCATGGTTGTTGAGGCTCACTATGTCAGGCACGGGGGCCAAGCCTTGCCTATCCATCCATCCCCACTTTATCCCCACAATGTCCCATGAGGAGGCATGCTGTATCTGACGCTCTTCGGGTCTATTGAGGACATTCTGTGTGCCCAGCACTGACAGATAAATATCCTTGCCCTCCTAAGGCTTTCATTCTATTGATTGCAAGTGTCAGAGAAACATCTCAGACTACCTAGACAGAGACAAACATGAGTAGGTTTCTATAATTAAGACAACAGAGGGCATATCTTAGGCATAATGGGAGCCAGGAGCTCAGGTGAAGTCATTGAGAATCTTCTCCTCTTAGGGTCTCTCATTTCTGCCTTTTTTTCTTTGTGTTTTTTTTTTTTCCTTAGGCAGACTCTTCATGTGCAGTGACATGGCCACCTGCAGCAGCTCTAGGCTTGCACCCCAATAAGCAAAAAGAGAGTCTTTCTTAATGGGTCTAGCAAAAATCCTCAGCTTGATTCTCATTGGCTGGATTTAGTCACAGGCACTTATCCCTGAAGTCATCACAAAGGCTGGGAGAACAAGATCATCTAATTGGCAGGGGCGGGGGCACGTGCTCACTCCTGCAGCTGGCAAGTTAGATAACTGCCAGGACAACCATAGGAATGGGGAATAGTGGTTTCCCAAGGAGAAATCATGGCACTGAAGGAAAAGAGAATAGTTCTCCCCTCCTCCCCCAGGAGGGGAAGCTGAGGTTAAGAGTAAATGACTTGCCCAGGAAAGCAACTGGTATACCTCTCATCCAGAATTTGAGCTCAAGTCTCTTGGACTCCAGGACCTGAGCTCTGACTCCCAATCCTCCATTGCCTCCTCTTTCCGGAGACTCTCATGGGGCAGAGGCAGTGTGTGACAGCAGAGAGAGGGGCTCTGGAGTTGGTTGGAAAATGCTGGCTCTGCCATCAGGTAAGTAAACTCTCTGGGTCTCAGTTTCCACCTTTGTGAAATGAGTTTAATGACCCTTACCTCACAGGGTTGTTGGGAGGATTACACGAGTCCTAGGACGTAAAATTCCCTGGAAGACAGCCTAGCTCATGCTCAATGGGAACTAAAAGAATTTTTTAAAAATAAATCAATTGGTAGGAGCTAAAGAAAATCTTTAATGGCTGAAAGGATGACATGTCTTAGCTTACATATTTTTTCAGGCTTCCTCAGCTGTTAGATATCTCCCTGAATCTCTTCAGTACTGAACCGGGCAGAAGGGAAAAGCAAGACAAAAAGGAAGCTAGGGAGAGTGGGAGGCCTTCTTTTCCTACCATGAGAATAAGACCCAATTTCCGGTCTATCAATGTCAAGGGAAACGGAAATCCTGCTCCAGGGCCGGAGGGAAGCCCCCACCCGATCCCTACAGTTGGTGGTGGTGGTGGGGGATGTGCATTCCCATGGGGAGGGAGGGAGGTGGGAGGTCCCCCTTCCTCCCTGTACCCTTGCTCCTCTGATCTCCCATCCGGGTCCTCTCAAGAGAAGAGGCCACTGAAAAGTCTCAGGAGTGTATAGGCTTCTGTCCCTGTGTGAGCCATCTTGGTGACATCCAAATCCTGATGCCTGATTACATGTCTCCTCCCCCAGCCTTACCTTCATAGTGAGCTAAGGTCTCTGAGCGGAGAATGTTAGCATAGAGGCTAAGAGGGTAGGCTCTCAAGTTTGGATGGTTTGGATCCAAATCTTCTTGTGCAGTGACAATATGGCTTGTGGGGAACACTATTAGTTGCTCATGTAATACACCCCAAGTGGGTGTTGGTAAACACACATATACCACACTACATACCAAACACACACCCTTCCTTGGAGTGACAGTGTGCTCAGCCCCAGGCAATGGATCATGACTGGTCTAAGCCAAGGACTGGCAAACTACCACCCGAGAGCCAAACATGGTTGCCTCCTGGTTTTGTGTGGCCCATGAGCTAAAATGGTTTTTGATATTTTCTTAAATGGTTGGAAAAAATCAAAGAATATTTTGTGACACATGAACATTATATGATTCTCGACTGTAAATGTCAATAAAGTTTTGTTGGAGCACAGCCATACCCATTTGCTCATGTGTCTGTGGCCGATTTCACACAGCCAGGGAGAGTTGAGTAGTTGCAGCAGGGACTGTGGCCCCCACAGTCTAAAACATTTCCTCTCTAGCCCATTGTAGAAAATGTTGCTGATCCTTGGTCTAAGCCGGTCATGATCATCCTGCTCCCTTTTTCCCAGGCTTTCTTGCGGCCAGGAGTGGCCACATGCTCCAGTTCTTTCCAGACTACTAAGCAAAAATCTGCTGGGAGGATTTGAATAAAAGCATCGCTTTTCTGAGGGATGGGGGCAGATATGGTTGGGACCTCCCCTTCTTCCTCCTACTTTCTGCCTGAAGTGGGGGTGTGCTGTCTGGAGCCCACACAGTCCTCTTTCAGAACTCATTTCCTGCCAAGCAGCAGGAAACAGAGGGTCACGAGTCCAGTGGGGGAGGGCTGGCTGGGGTCCAGGCAGGGGGTGCGGTGCACCCTGGCCATCTGCCCAGGAGCAAGAGCTGCTGCTTCTCACCTAGACCAGGTCTGGGCCCAGAGGGGCTGCTAGTCACCGGGGCTGGACTGAAGGGTCAACTCTTCCCGAGAACTTGTCTGTGTGTCCCAACATCAATGTGTGGAAGTGGACGATGGGCCGAGGCTCCTCACTGTGGGACCCTGGGGCTCAGTTCTTCCCTGAGTCCGTTCTCCTCTCCTCCAGCTTCTCCACAGTAGCTAAAAGAGAGTAGATAATTAAAAAAAAAAAAAGTTGGTAAGTCGATGCATGAAGGAAGAATACAGTTAGTGGGAGGCCTCTACGCACGTAAGCTGACAGCTGTCCTGTGAGGTCGCAAGCTAGGGATTGTTCTGCCCATTTAGAAGAGGAGGAAACTGAGGCCTTATAAGACTAACTGACTTTCCCAAGATCATGAGAGTTAGGTGACACAGGGACCTCAACACCAGGGCTGTCCAAATCTCTGAGCATGGGCCCCTTCTGCCTCATCTCATTAGACATCAGCTCCAGGCCTTGCCAGGATCTCTAACCAGGGACACAGGCAAAGGACCTGCCATCGCCTCAACAAAGCATGAAAGGAACTTTCATGACGTGGGTCTGGGCAGCTGCCAGGAGCAGCGTCTTGTCCACATTCCCCAGTTCTACTCTTGGGACCGCCAAGAACACGTCACTTCCTAGCGGGTACTCAGTACATATTTGCAGAATGAATGAGTTGCTTATATCAGTGCAAATTCCTCAACAAAAAGTCATAGGCTGCAAAATCCTAGAAAGGCAGGTAAAATGGATATCGTGTTTCCTAGCTTTGCCATGGGTTGGAATGTGCATTCCCGTAGCAGGATAAGCTTTTTGCCATGTTACACAAAACAAGTGATGATAACCCCTGCTGTGATCAGATAAGAACATTTAAGCTATCCACTTGCTAAGGTGCCACTCACTATGCCATGCACATGATGCAGATTGTCTCACTTAAATTTCCCAACAGCCTGGTGAGGTAGACATTATTGCTATCTTCATTTATAGTTGAGGAATCTGGAATTCAGAGAGGTTTATCAACTTGACCGAGGCCACACAGCTAGTAGGTGGCATAGTCTGATTTTACAACCATCTTTCATCTCCATGAATAAGAGAGGAGCTGGCAGGGAAGATAGGGATGGGATGGACCTAGATGACTGGCTTGGGGGTAGGGGGAAGGCCCCCTGTAATTTGTAAGGAAGATGGCTGAATCAGAGGCCTGACAGGAAGGAGAGAGCTATTCACACAAACACTAGTGGGGAGGCCTTGTATGGCCACAGGATGGGTCGTTTCAGCCAGCCTCTCCCTGTCCCGTGCCAGGCTCAGCCCCGGCGGCGTGATCACGAGCCAACAGAACTGTTTGTGTATGTTGGGGGTGGGAGCAGTGGATTAGGAGGGGCTGTGCTTGGGCTGGGCTGGCGTGATTGTGACTCTCCCCCAGTGAGGCTTCTCCTAGAGGTGCTGGTGATTCATTTACCCTGCCCAGTCAGGCCTCTATCAGGGTGCGACTTGTAAATAAGCCACAAAATGCCATTGGGCAAGAGAGAGATGGGGAGGGCAGTTGGCTCAAAGGGCAGCCCTTGGTGTCCTGCCAGACCCGAGTCTCATCCTGGGCCTGACATGCTGGGCGACCCACGTGAGGCCCATCCCAGCCCATGCAAACCACGAGGCATGTTGGACAGCATCGCTGCTGGTACCTTTGACCTTTTTTTTCCTGGGAAGTTCTAGGATCTCCACCCCCTGGGCTGGCCCAGAACTACAGCTACTCTATACCCTGTCATGGGTTTTGATCCCCAGAGACCACCCCCTTGTGGGCTTCTGAGAGGTCTGCCTAGGTAATCAGCCTGCATACCATTAATTGTCACCTACTGTAGGTCTGGCAGGGTCCAGTGGCTGACTTGGGACTGGTGCTCATGCATTAGAGAAGTTTGTTGCCTTAAAAAAAAAAAAAGAAGAAGAAGAAGAAGTGTGTTGCCTGATTGAGTGATTGAATGGGCCCAGAACTCAGAGACCAGAGGAGAAACCCGAGAAGGCATATCCCAGTCCTCGGGGGACTTAAAGTTTCCACTCAACTGTAGTAACAAAATTAACAGAACAGCTGTATGTTAAATTGTGAGATTCTCACTGGGTCTCTTAAAATGGGAGCTGGGTCTCTTCCAGGAGGAGGTGGACTCAGGTTGGTCTGAGTGGGAAACCTGGAGGTGGGTGTGAGTATGGAGGAGATTCAAGATGAACCTGGGGAGAAATGTAGTCATTGTGTGATCCTCTGGAGTGGGAAGGTCTTTAAATATTAGGTCTGATGCCAACGGGTTTGTAACAGTGCTTGGCTAGGAATTTACCCGATGCAAGGAACCAATTAAACACAGACACCTTACTTAATCCTCATGCCAATCCTGTAGAGGTTCCCTTTTTTATAGGTGAGGAAACAGGCTCTAACGGAATCAGTAAAATGCTTAAAGTCACAGATACATGGGGTGCCTGGGTGGCTTAGTCGGTGAAGCGTCTGCTTCTTGATTTGGGCTCAGGTCATGATCTCAAGGTTGTGAGATGGAGCTCCATGTTGGGCTCTGGGTTCCATGACCTGCTTGAGATTCTCTCTCTCTCTCTCCCTCTCCCTGTTTCTTTCCTCTGACTCTTAAAAAAAAAAAAGCCACACAGACAGAGGAGAGAGGAACTGGACTGATGTTATCCAATATGATAGCCACTAGCTATGGATGGCTACTGAGCACTCGAAATGTGGCTAATCTCATCTGAGCAGTGCTCTAAGTAGAAAATAACACACTAGGTTTCAAAGACTTTGTAAAAAACAAAAAAAAAATATTAAACATCTCATTAATTGCTCCTTTTAGGAGCATACTGCCTATTGAAATACTTTGGATATATTGTATGAAATAAAATATATGATTAAAATTCATTTCATCTGTTTTTTTTAAATGTGGCTACTAGAATATTTTAAATTATGTAGGTGGTTTGCATAATATTTCCAAGGGATAATACCCTGCCAAGTGGCCCCCAGCCTCAGCTTGAGCACCTCAAGAGATGGTGTATTCTTGTCCCAGGGCAGCCCTAATCGAGTGCCACAAATCCGGTGGCTTAACCACTAGAAATGTACTGTCACAGTTCTGGGGGCTAGAAGTTTGAAGTCAAGGTGTCAGCAGTGTTGGTTCCTTTTGACGCTGTGAGGGACTCTTTTCCAGGCTTCTTCCCTGGCTTCTGGAGGTTGGCTGGTGATCGCTTGAGTTCTTTGGCTTCTGCTACATCCCCTCATCTCCTCACTCGTTGTCACGTGTCCTCTTCCTGTGTGTGAGTGTGTGTATGTGTGTGTGTGTGTGTGTGTGCATCCAAATGGACACCAGTCATATTGGACTAGGGGCCCACCCTAGTCTGGAATGGCCTCGTCTTAATTAATTAGTTACATCTGCAAAGACCCTTTTCCTAACTGAGGTCACCCGAAGTACTGGGGCTTAGGACATTGGTGTATGAATTTGGGGGGCATGCACCTCAACCCGTAACAGATGAGGAACTCCCTCCTTCTTCAGTAGCTCATACCATATTCGATCTCCCTAATGATCATCTTCTCTGGTGCCGGCCCATAGATCAGCCTAGGATTCCTCTTTCAAATCATTTGCAAATGCCCAGCCCACCCTGTCAGGTGGCATCAAGTGCCAGGGACACTCACATTTTGTTCCTCGGAGCCCAGGTGTGAGTATGGAGTCTCACCGTGGGTGAGACTGTATCTATTACGTAATGATAACAACTCTTGGAGAGCAGGAAGGAGAAAACTGATAAAGGAGAGAAGGCTAAAAATAACCAATGGAGCAGGGGAGGGGTGGCCTAGATGACCTTTGCCTTTGCAACTTTGATTTACAAACAGCAGAGCCAGGAGGTCACCTGGGTCCACGTTGGCTATAAAAACCTCAGCACCTTCTCAGCTGACACAAATTCCAATCCTGGGGAAATGTGACCATAGCACGGTGGGCTGCTTCTCTTTTCATTTCTAAGTGTGGGACAGGTTCTTGTGAGTCCTTCAGAATGACAGGTAGTTGGGATCCAGTCCAACTCCTTGCCACCAGTGTGACTTAGGAGAGTTGCAAAATTTACTGGAGCCTCTGTTTTCTCATCTGCAAAATAGGAAGAAGGAGGAAGGCTTGCCCTGCCCGCCTCGGTGGGTTACCATGAGGGACAATCAGAGAGGCACAGCTGGGTCCTGGGTGGAGGAAGGACCAAGGTGGGCACCAACTCCTATCAGCATCTTGGTGCCCCTCGCCTGTTGCACATAGTCTATTCATGGCAGGTGTCAGGTGCATTAGGGCCCTCGCCACTCAAAGAGGCCTCTACTACTCCAGTGGAGCAGCAGCAGCAGCTGGGGAACATGCCAGAAATGCAGACTGTTAGGCCCCACTCCAGACCTTCTAAAGCAGAACCTGCATTTTAACAAGATCCCCAAGAGGTCTGTGTGTTCATTGTAGTTTAAGAAGCCCTGCTGTCCTGTCCATTTTTGTGTGTTCTGGGCCCATTCTGCTTTCTTTTGGTAAAAGTGATCTTATTTTATTTGGGAGAATCATGCCCCACCCCCTCCATTCCCCAGTTCTATGTGCTTCAGTGGGGCTTATCTGCGCTCCAGATACTTGAGGCGGCATGAAAGCTAGTCCTGGCCAGTCAGAACAAATCCTGGAGTTTTGCCGGGACTCTTGAGAAAGAGGAGCTCTCTTAATGCAGCCTTTATTCAACTGTAGGACGGAAGCCCGGAGCTGGTGTCACCATCTTGGTCACCACTATGGAGAATCTAAGAACAGAGGCTCCACAGAGAAGAGCAGGTGTGCGTGTTTGTGTGTGGCAGGAAGATTCTTGATCACATCTTTTGGGTTTCTAGCTTTGTCTGAAGCCAGATCAATCCCTCTTGGCTTTCCAGTTCATATGAGCCAACCAATTCCCTCTTACCTAAGCCAGTGTGTGATGGGTTGCTGACACTTAAAAAGAGCCCTCCTTGCCTTGGTGCTGCTGAACTCAGGGTACAGTAAGTGTCCTTGCGGAGCTCACCCACTTACTACTCCAGGGGAACACAAGAAAGGGCTATTACGATGGTGAGTGGATAATGGCCTGACAGAGTGAGGCTCGTTGGGGGAGAGGGGTCAGGGAGGGCTCCCCAGAGAAGACGGCCCCTGAGCTGACTCTGAAGGACAAATGGAGTTAGCTAAGTAGGCAGTGTACAGCCCCCACCCCATGTGTGGCCAAAGGAACTGATGGTAAAGGGGATGGGGAGAGGCATCTGGGGAGAAGGGGTGTCTTATCACTGAATAAAGTAGATGCCCATGGTTGCCAATTCCCGAGGGACAAATCACACTCGTGCTAAGCCCCCTGTCTTTGGCAAACCTGGTGACATCCTGGCATGATGGGCAGAGGGTTAGCATCACAGCACGAAGATCCAGGTAGGAATCTCAGTTATATGATCACTGAGAGTTGTATGATCCTGTGGAGCCCCTCCACTTTTCTGATCCTCATCTATAAAAAATAGAGATTCAAAATTCCTAGGTCCAAAGGGCTGCAGTGATAATTGGGTGAGAGGATGATAGAAAGGTTTTTTAAATCTGCAAAATAAGCAAATCTGTAGCCTACTGGTGGCGAGGAGATCCCTGCAGGCTAAGGTCCTGGAGGTGAGGTACAGGGAAGCCTCTCTGTGCTGCAGACAGGACCCCTTGGGTTCCATACCCCCCCCCATATACACACACACAGAATTTGGTCTCCAACAGAGGAGCCAGGGTTCCAGGGGCTTTGCCTCCACCTGGCTTTAGTTGTCCAATTCCAACGAGGCTGCTCTCAGGCCCAGATGGCACTGCCAGCCTGGGCTCTGGAGCCACATGCAGCATCCCTGAGGCTCTGGGAAAAGTCTGGTACTTCCTACCCTGGGGCTCAAAGATGCCTAGAACCACAGATGCTACTTCCTCTGTAGGCCAGCTATTGATTGAACACTGACATGCACAGAGGAACTTCTCAAATTTATTCTGTACCCCTCAGCATCCCCATTTTAAAGATGAAGAATGGTTCAAAGAGATAAAGACACCCACCCAAGTTCCCACCGCTATCAAACTGCAAGACTAGATCTAGAGCTGGGTGGATCTCATTGAAAGCCTGGCTCTGTCCTGTAAGCCACAGAGCTGCCATGGAGATGCTCAGTACTTCCAGCAAAACAGAGTGGAGGGAGGATTTATTTTTTGGCTCCTTCCTGCCTCTCCTGTCCAGCCATCTTACCCTCCTCCAGACGGAGGAATAGGATGGAGACAGGCCAGGGATGTGATGACCTCTGCAGGAGGAAGGTGAGGGGATGTCCGACCAAGCAGGTGACATCTTCAAAACCCAAAGGACTGGAGCTTTCACGGTGGGATAATAGGCAGTAGGTGACATTTCAGGCAGGGGGTCCAGCTTGAATGCTCCCTTCAAAGCCTATTTGTGGAGCCAGGCCTGCCCTAACCCCAGGCTTCTTGCTGGAAGCTCTGGGCCCCATCAACCCGGGGCAGGGGAATCAGCGTGTACATGGGATTGCCTGAGTGTGTCCCTGCCTCCAGGCTGGAGGCCTCAGGAAAGAGGAAATAGTGGCCAGGGATGGAGGACAGCAGCTGGGTCCCAAGGCCACCTGTTGAGGAAAAGCCTCCCTACATTTTATGGGTCTGTAAATGGGGGGCAAACACAGGGGAAATGAGTAGCTTCTAGGCAGAGGCTGATGGTCAGGTGTTCCTTTACTGAGCCAGACCCCAAATGGGTCCCCCAGACCGTGAGCACCCTGCGGGTGTGCTCGGGACAGGAAGGGTTTCCAGGACACTGGCGGCCCAGCGTGAGACAGTCACCTATTCCCCTGAGGTTTCCAGAGCTCAGCCTGGGGCTGGCGGTGGTGGTGGCTAGGAGCGCAGGTGCAAGGTTGGGATCAGAATCCCCTGCCTCCAGGAGGCGGGGGGGGGGGGGGGCTAGTTTCCTAGAAGCTCCAGCACCCTCACCCCCACGGGACTTGTACTCGGAGTGCTAAGAGGGGGGGTGCGAGGGGGGCTGCGTGGGCCGCTGCCTGGCGTCCGCGAGTGGCCGCGTGAGGGACAGTGACGGGAAGCCGTGGGAGTCAGGGACTGAAAATGTGGCTCAGGGCAGGGTCTGAAAGTGGTGGGTGCACGGGGGAAAGTGGGGGCTGGGAGTCGTCTCTGCACCTGCGAAGGGTGTGTGCAGGTGCGGGTGGGTGGGTGGAAGTGAGAGCGGTAGGAGGCGTGAGTGGAGAATTCTCTGCGGCCCAAGGGAGCCGTTTTGTGCATAAATGTGAAGCGGCTCTGTCACATGCGGGGGTCGCCAGGCAGTGGTGAGCGTGTGTGAATGGGCGGCTTATCTGCCTGACATGTGAGTGCACGTGAGTGTCGATGTCCGGGGGGTGGGCGGGCAAGGCCCCATAGTGATATGAGACAAGGGTGTCAAGTGCAGGCCGA
This sequence comes from Nyctereutes procyonoides, assembly GCF_905146905.1. Taxonomy (NCBI): domain Eukaryota; kingdom Metazoa; phylum Chordata; class Mammalia; order Carnivora; family Canidae; genus Nyctereutes; species Nyctereutes procyonoides. The sequence continues at coordinate 14,200,672 of NW_026575133.1, read as the reverse complement.
ACGAGTGGGTGGGCGACCTGCATCCACCCTGGGTCAGGGCATGCACCGAGTCTGCGCTCGCAAGGGCCCCAAGGCGCGAGTTCCTATCCCAGGGCTCATTCGTTGTCCTCAATTAATTCTCAGTTAATACTTGTTTAATACCAGAGCCTGGGGGAGCTGAATGTGCCTCTCCTCCCGGCGCACAGGCCTTCTCAGAGCTAAGGAAGCTGCAGTACGCTTGGCAGCACAAAGCCCCCTGGGTCACTGCTACCACGGTTTTTACAAGGAAAATCGCAGGTGACACTTCCGTCCTTGGCTTCCAGAGGGTAGCTTTCATGGCAGATGTGTCTTTAAGCCAAGGACCATGTCTTGGAGCACCTGACAATTTCTCGGCGGCATTGTGGTCATAAATCTGGGGACTATTAGAATAATAGAGCCATATGGCCAAGAATTGCCTGTGCCTTTGTGTGAAGCTGGGAGGAAGTGAAGCAAGAGGAGGCAGGGGGAGGCAGGGGGAGGCAGGGGGAGGCAGGGGAGGGAAGGGGGAGGAGCAAAGAGAGGCTGGTGAATGGGCGGGGCAGGTTGAGAGGGGCTCTGGGCCTGGGGTGGGGAAGCAGAAGCCTGGAGGCTGGGGTGAGGGGTTGGGGGCCCCAAATGCTGTACTAAGAAGCTGCAGTGGGAGAGAACAGGGGAGGGGGCTTCAGTTGTGAGGCTAGAATCATAAGGCCCCACTGGGTGACATAGCTGCGTGGCCCTTACCAGGCTTCAGTCCACCCTCTCCTAGTTCCTCTAACCTCTGCCAGAGGCCCCAGCACAGCCTGGCCTCCTCAGTCCTGCCCATCTGGGAGGGCTGGCTCACAGCGCGGAGGGAGTGCTCTTTGGGCCTTACCTGGATTCCAGCCATAGCTCCTAAAGCACAAAGGCCAACATGGCACAGTGGCTGGTGGCTGGGCAGAGCTTTGCCAGATGACTTTCTCCTGATTCCGTTCAGGGAGGCTGTGAGGAAATAAGTTTCCTCCCAAGATGCTGTGGATTGACTCCACCCAGCTTCCCAGTGGCCCATAAAATAATAGTAATGTTTATTGGGTACGCGTTTTGTGCCAAGTGCTATTAAGGAGATCTTAAAGGCAAATTATTAGCAGCTCTGTTACTGAGAACAGGAGGGTATGTGACTCTACCAAGCTCACAGGTACTAGGGAATCCTGGGACCAAACCTGGAGCCCCGACAGTTGGCGACCAGAGCCTTTGGACTTAGCCACTAGACCACCCCGCTTCTCAAGAAAAGGTGGGTTTGTGAAATGCAGTGAGGAGGGGACAGAGGAGGAGCATCTCAGGAGCCTGGGGGACTCATCCCAGGGAAGCTGAGTCACAGGGCAAGTGTTCCTGGGAAATTAGCCCAGCCCCAGAGTAGACTCCCTGAGATGGCATGGCCAGGATTTTGGGAAATCTGAGTACAGAGAGGATATTCTCCAAGAGAAGGAGCAATGTCTTGGGTTAACCTGAGGACATAAGGCAGGATAGAGCAGCAAGGAAGGACCAACAGCCTGAGGTTGGCCCTTGAGTGAGTGCCCTGGAGCAGCCGCCTCCTGCAGAGTGAACTCAGGCTGAGGTCCCCGTGGCCTGTCGCTGCGGCTCTGGCTCCCCGTGTTCCTCGCTCTGTAGGCATTCTAGCCAGCTGGCGTGCTCTCTAGGGGATGGGGGCCCTCAGAGGGCTGCGATGTCCAAGCCCAGTCTTTGGAGGAAGAGCCGGCCAGCCTCCGCATGCATTTTCACAGCCTGGTCCTCTCCTGTGGGGCCATCCTGTAAGGAAGGCCGCCACTCCCATCCTAGCGGACCTTGACTTTAGGTTGCCATCTGCTATTACAAACAACACACCCGTGGGTCTGTCTGAGGGATAAATTCCTAGGAGAACAGCCAGGTGGGACTACAAGGTAATTTTGCAACATATCGCCGACCAGCCCTGCATCATTGTCCTTCCAATCCTCACCCCCCACCCCACCCTCCCCCATGTTAGCACATTTTGATCTCTCCCAAACTGACAGGGGAAACCTGGCATTTAGAGCAGTTTTAGTTTCCATTTCTCTTAATAGGAGATCAATGAACACCTTTTCTCTGTTTAAGCGCCAGTGGTGTTTAGTGCGGGCTTTCCATCCCACTCTGCAAGGGCTTTTCTCCTTTAAACTGCTTACCGTTGGGTGAAAGCCTGAAGCATGGTCACCTTTAAACTGGTTCATTAGAATTCTGTTTCCCAAGGACCAGATGAAGGCCTCAAAGAAGATTTTAGTTCGTTGGTTTCTTAACGCAGAAACCGGGATGCTGGGCAGTGAGAACTGCAAGTCCTTCTATTCTTCTAGCTCATGTCGGCTTTTCTCATCCTGGGGCGACGAGCTGGGCCCCTGTGAGCCTCCCGGGGAGGCCGGGCAGCTACGTGGGCCTCACTCAGCGTCTCTGCGTTTCAGTCCAGTGACCCATGGCAAAGGGAGCTGCCTGCAAGCTGCTGATGGTTACGGTGCCCTGTGATCGAGGAGGCTGGGCTTGGGGCAGGGCGGGGGGCAGCGATGCCGCCCTGAGCTCTGGGCTCTGAGCATCTGCACACGGGATCCTCTGGGACTGTTCTATGCTCCGTGGCCCCTGCTGGAAGGGGGTTTGCAGACTTGCCATGGGGAGAAGGAGAGGGTCTAGCTACTGGCTCCTCCTTCTGGCCCCTGCCTGCTTCCCCCCACCAAATGGCAGCTTTAGGTAAGATGGTTGAGACTTTTTTTTTTTTTTTTAAGATTTGATTTATGTATTCATGAGAGACACAGAGAGAGGCAGAGACAGAGGCAGAGGGAGAAGAGAAGCAGGCTCCCTGCCTGGAGCCCGATGTGGACACGATCCCAGAATCCTGGGGTCACCACCCCAGCTGAAGGCAGATGCTCAACCACTGAGCCATCCAGGCATCCGTGGTTGAGACTTCCTGCTATAAAATGTGTTTATCTTTTCCTCAAATGAGCACGGGGCCTGGGACTTGCTGTTCCCTCTGCTAGAAATTTCTTCCTCCAAATCTTCACATGGTGACACTTTTCATCACCCTGTTGCGGCTCCGTTGTCCTCTCCTCTGAGAAGATGCCTGGTGAGTCATTCTACCTTTCAGAACCACCCGCTTACTGACTTGTTTCTGTGCTTATGGTCCATCCCTGTGAGGGCAGGGGCCTTGTCTGCGTTGCTCATTTTGTCCCAGTGCCTGGTGGAGAGGAGCTGAGGGTCTAATGACCAGAGGGTCTCCGAGGGCTGCAGGCGTGGGGAGGAGCATCTCACCCATGTGGGTTGTAGAAACCCAGGCGGGTGAAGCTGGGGCTCTTGAGAAGGGGGCAGGGAGCAACCAGACCAGAGGAAGGCCTAGTAGGAAGGCCTAGTACGTCTAGTAGAGCTCTGGAAGCCCGGCACTCAGGGGCTTCTCTGCCCCAGCCCTTCACAACCTCTGGGACCTAGGGAAGCCCCTTTATGAGAACTACAGGCTCAGCTAACAGCAAGGCAGTGCTTTTTAAAATTTTGGGTTTTTTGGGGTCACCTGGGTGGCTCAGTGGTTGAGCGTCTGCCTTTGGCTCAGGCTGTGATCCTGGAGTCCTGGGATCGAGTCCCACATCGGGCTCCTGCATGGAGCCTGCTCCTCCCTCTGTCTATATCTCTGTCTCTCTCTGTGTCTCTCATGAATAAATAAATAAAATCTTTTTTAAAAAGTGTTTTTTGGTGTCCAAAGTTTATAAGTTTTAGTTTGTAGTCTGGAGACAAGATAACAAAAACATCCCAAACTCATCCTCCCCGCTCCACACACACAGCTCACCCAGAAGCGTAACACACATGGGCTGTGTACTTCCCTCCCTTATCTCAGCCAGACAGCTCTTTGTGAGTCTGTCCCTCTGTTGCCACTGACGTGACCCAGGTCTGTGCTTTACCTTATTTTTAGCGGGGCCACAGGAGGTGTACAAGTTCTCCAGGGCCGTGCGTCTCAGACTTTTCTTCCCAGCCACTGTCCCAGGCTGGATATGGGCACAGCCACTCTGCCCTTCCCAAAGCTCCATATTACGCCCCCCATAGCAGGATCTCTTCTCCCTCTTGTCTAAGGCCTTCGCTGGCATATCTGTTGCAGTGTGGTGTGGAACAAGCAGGATTACTCTAAAGTACATGTCCAACGATAGGGAGTGAGTGGGTCAAGCAAACCAGGAATCATCTAGACTAGGGTTTCTCAATGTCAGCACTATTGACTGCTTGTTGGAAGTGGTAGGATGTTTAGCAGCAGCCCGGACCTCTACCCACTAGATGCCAATAGCACCTTCCACCCCATGTGACAATAAAAAAATGTCTCTGACATTGCAAATAACCCATTTGAGAACCAAATCCACTGGTCTATAAATGGAATTCTATGCAGCCATTAAGAATGACAAATAATAATAGAAATAATTACAACTAACACTTCTTGAGGGCACATTATGAACCAGGCTCAGTTTTGAGTTTTACATGTAACAATTTCTTTATTCCCCAGAGCATCCCCATTTCACATAGGAGAAAATCAAGACACAGAGAGTTTGATGAAGTTTTGCAAGGTCACGCAGCCAGGAAGACACTTATGACATCTATATATTTCTAAGAGAAAAAAGGTAAGAACACAGTACAGGTAGTGTAATTTCATTTTTTTAGTTAAAAACATATGCATTAAAAAAAAAAACATATGCATTACCCATCCCACCTACCCTGCACATGTATATGTATCACAAAACATAGATTAATTGTTCTTTCTACATCATGAGATTGCAGATAAATATTCTACTTCTGTTTCTCTGTAGCTTCATATTATATTATTGATGAAAGAGAAAAAAAACCTGCTGCCATCTCATCTTATAGTCTTGGAGATGTGGTATCTTCAGCCCTATTTCAGGCCCAGGTGACCAGGTAGGGACTCCATTGTGCTTGGGGTGCCTTTGGGGCCTTGTTTAGAGTTGGAGGTTGGAATAGACCCACCAGAGACCAATGGCACCTTCCCAGCAGCCTCTGGGAAACCCATACTTCTGCCCCTTTCCAGAATGTGGTGAGGTGAGGACTTCACCCAGTAATTGGCATCTAGAGAACATACAAGGCCTCAGACATGGCTGAGCTGCCCCCCTTGAGACCTGCTGGAAGAAGGAAAACTGCCCACAGAGCCCAGTGCAGCAGGGTTGGGGCAGGAGCAACAGTGCACCTGATTTTTTTAAAAACAATTTTAAATAACCTTTGATGTGATTGTTTTATGAGTAAATGATCTTATAAATAGCATATCTTATTGTTCCTAAAATACCCAAGCGACTCTACGTGTCTAAGGGGAATTTTGAAATGTAAAACAATTATTACTTCTTAAAAAGATTTTATTTATTTATTTGAGAGAGAGGGCACAAGCAGGAGACGACACAAGCACAAGCTGAGCAGAGAGGCCGACAGGGGGCTTGATCCCAGGACCCTGCGATCATGGCCTGAGCCGAAGTCAGACGCTTAAGTCACTGACCCACCAGGTGCCCTGCAAAACAATTATTTATAAGGCTAGAAAAAATTAAATTCAAATATTAACAGTAGCAGAATACAGGCTAAAATAGAAATGTGCTTTCGAAGCAGAAAACCTGAGCTGATCTGCTCCCACCAGCCCCTCACTTACGGCTCCATTCCTTTGGTCCTCAAATGGGGCTCGTGTCTCCGGGAATGTCTGGTGGCTGGACGGAAACGTGGGGGGTGTCTGAGCACAGTTCCTGGCACGAGCTTCACACTCTGTGATTGGGAACTGTCATCACCACAAGGTCTTGGCCTTGTGGTTAGTTCTTAGCTTTTCGACTCTGGTCAGTTTGCTAGAGGCAGACTATTTTTAGAATCAGAAAAAGTATAAAACAACAACAACAACAACAACAACAAAACCCCTTCTGAAACCAAAGAAAGGCGAGGAGTGGTAGGTGAGGAAGGACTGCAGGGAGCAGAGGGCAGAGGGACAGATGCTTTTAGGAGCCATGGCTCTGGGGCCTGGAATTTCACCTTCACCGAACTAGGTTGAGAGAGGCAGGTGGGTACACCACAGGTTTCCTGACTGAGGACTTCCTGCCTTTGAGCCCACCCACAAGCCCACCCACTTGTCCTCATGTATAGGTCTCAGGGAAACCCCAGGGTAATGGGCTCCTCCACACACACCCACTCCTGGTGAGCAGGCCCCTGGGCCCAAGCTGGGGCTTCCCAGAGCCCACCCAGCCTGGCCTGCCGTGGCTGTTCTCCTGAGCTAGGGCAGCTGACACGCAGGTGAGGTAGGCCATGGAACAAAGGCTAACAAAACACAAATACTGTTCTATTATCTCTGCCTTATCCTCTTGTTCTTTCTTTTCCTTTCCTTTTTTTTTTTTTTTTTAAGATTTTAAAAATGTATTTGAGAGAGAGAGAGAGAGAGAACACAAGCACACACGGGGACGCAGGGAGGAGGGTGGAATAACAGAGGGAGAAGGAGAAGTGACCTTCCTACTGAGCAGAGAGCCTGACCTGGGGCTGGATCCCAGGATGCTGGGATCATGACCTGAGCAGAGCCATATGTTTAACCAACTGAACCATCCCAGTGCCCCGTTTTCTTTTCTTCTTTTTTATTGTAAATATTTAAAAATTCATTCCTTCAGATACATTGGACTTCGGCCAAACTTAAAACTTTGTATATCATAGGACACTATCACTGAGAAAAAAGGCAACTCACAGGATTGGAGAAAATATTTACAAATTAAGGGATTCACATCCGGAATATATAAAGAGCTCCTAAAATTCAACAAAAACAAAGCAAACAACTCAATTCAAAAATAATGATAGAGGGATCCCTGTGTGGTGCAGCGGTTTGGCGCCTGCCTTTGGCCCAGGGCGTGATCCTGGAGACCCGGGATCGAATCCCACGTTGGGCTCCCGGTGCATGGAGCCTGCTCCTCCCTCTGCCTGTGTCTCTGCCTCTCTCTCTCTCTCTGTGTGACTATCATAAATAAATAAAAAATAATAATAATGATAGATGTGAACAGACATTTCTCCAAGGAAGACACATAAATGGCCACCAGGCACATGAAAAGACGCTTGACATCGATAATCATCAGGGAAATGCAAATCAAAACCACAGTGGAATACCACTTCACACCCATTTGGTAACTATTTTCAAAAAAGCAGAAAATGAGAAGTGTTGACAAGGATGTGGAGAAATTGAAACCCTTAGCATTGTTGGCGGGAATGTAAAATGGTGTAGTCTCTATGGAAATTAGTGATGGAGCTATCATATGACCCAGCAGTTTCACTTCTGGGTATATACACAAAAGAGCTGCATTAAAGGACTGGAATAGAGATCTGTACACCAACGTGCGTGGCAGCATTATTCACAACAGCCAAAGTGGAAACAACTCAAATGTCCACTGGCAGATGAATAAATAAACAAAGGTGCTTTATATCTACAATAAGGATATTAATCTGCCCTAAGGAGAAATGAAGTTCTGACACATGCTACAACATAGACAAACAAAGACATTTATGCTAAGTGAAGTAAGATCAAAAGGGACAACATTGATTCCATTTATGAGATACCTGGAACAGACAAATTCATAGAGACAGAATGCTGAGTAGTGGTTGCCATGGGCTGGGGGAGGGGAAAAGGGAGGGGGAGTTAGTGTTTAATGGGCACAAAGTTTCTACTGGGGATGATGAGAAATTTCTGGAGATGTATGGTGATGATGGTTGCGCAACAGCACGAATGTACTTAACACCACTGACCTATCAACTCAAACACGGCTAATACAGTAAATTTTGTTATGTGTATTTTACCACAATGACAACATTTTAATGGAAGGAGCATCAACTATCTCCCTGTGCAGACCCTTCATTTTGCAGAAAAATAAACTGAGACTTGAAGAGGTACAAAAGCCAAGGGGAAAAAAAAAAGAGCCATTCATTTCAAATGCTCAGGTGTTCTTGAATTTAGAGGGTATAAAGTAAAACCCCCTTTAGGCAACCTTCCTTAACCACATCCCCTTCTCCTGGGGGGTAACCACAATGAAATCACTTGATGTGAATTCTTGTAGATCTTCTCTTGTAGGTTGACAGAAATGGAACCATTTTGTCCTATTTTGCAACTTGCCCTTTACACTTAATACTAGTTCTTGCAGATCTTTCCATGTCAGTTCCTGTGAGCTACCCCATTCTTTCAAAGTGTTGCGCCGTATGTCATATACACGCACATCACAGCTAAACGTGGAGCGGCTGGTGAGCACTCTGGTTGGCTTTACGATTTGGCTATTATAGACAATTAAGTGTGAATTCCTCTTTGTACAGACATACAAGTGTTTCTTATTAAAGTTACAAGCATACATGAATGAACGTCAGTAAAATAGCTGCCGTATATTGGTTTCAGGGAATGCAAAATATTTTCTATCATGATCTCACCTGCTATTATGCCTCCAGTCAACCCCATGAGCTCTCCCCACAGATGAGGGAAAGGTCCAGAAAACTCGAGTCATTTGCCCCTCCCCCTCATCACAGAGCTCATGAGATGGCCCAAGGCCTTCAGGTGAACCTGGCCTAACCATGCAAGGTGTCTAAGTCTATGACCTTTTCAAGACCAGGACTTGAATCTCTTTCCTGCTGCACCCCTGAATCTGACACAGTTCTCAGAGTCACGGGCACTAACATTTGCCAATACCTACTCACCATGCCTGACCACTGCCCCTGCCTTAGGGCCCATCAGGAAAAAGGGGGTTGGACACCATCTGTCTCTCCAATCTCATTCTCAGTGGCCCGACAGCATGTCCCTTTACAACACCCACCGGAAGGCAACCTCTTGCCTGGATCCCCCAGGCCTGAGATCCCCAGATATCTTGCCAGTACACTGGGCCTTCAACCCTCAACCCAGCCCCGGCCCTCCCTGACTCTGATCCCTTAGGGCACTCCCAGAACCCTTATTCATCTCGCATTATTGTCATTATTATTATTATTACTATTAAGTAGCCTCCAGGCCCAGCATGGATCCCAACAGAGGGCTTGAACTCACAACCCAGAGATCAAGACCTGAGCTGAGATCAAGAGTCAGACGCTTAAATGACCAAGCCACCCAGGTACCCTTCTTCTTGCATTATATATTTTCTTATTTCTTTTTTAAAGCTTGAATGGCCATTATCCCCTTTGAAAATGCTACCATGCGTGTTCAATACAGATGAAGAGGCTGAGGGGTAGAGAGGTCACATGACTTGCCCGGGGTCCTAGCCAGTGGGCAGTGGAAGGGCAGTCACTCCTGTGTCTCCACAGCCTCCAAGGCTGATTCCCTCCCTGTTATACTCAGGCAGCTCCTGATTTAACCCTGAAGGAGGGCTCACTTGCTATCAAATTGGAGTTGCACAGGATCTAGAGCTGAGAACATTCATTCCCTGATGCCCTCAGAACTATGCAGGATAAATTCACTCTCAAGAAGTAGGTTCAAGTGCCTCAAGTGGCCAAGACTGCAGCTGGCAGGTTCAGTAGACCCTCTCATCCCCTGGTTCCCTGAGGCTCCGTCTCGACTTTTCCACTCTGTAGTGGACTCCCTAAGAGTAGGGTCTTCTCTGAGACCTCCTTGCCTTCCCACTAGCCCCCAGTACGGAGTAAGTGCTGATTAAATGTCTATTTTCCACCCTTTCAGGTACTTGCCCTTCAGCTGTTGATGCTCAATGAATTGGAGTCAAGTAGGCAAGGAAAAGGAGTAACTCAGTTGCCCCTTATCTGTAACCCAAAGCCTGAGTCATTTTAACAATGGCATCTGCCATTGCTGGGGCCTCACTGTGAGCCAGGCACTGTCTTAATGGCCACAACCTTGTTTCCTTCCCTCATCGCCTTGGGGGTTGCCGAGGGCAGGAGGTGGGGGTGAGTGAAAGAGGTGAAGGACGTTGAAAGGTACAAAGGTCCAGTTATGTAATTAAGTCATTGGGTTGTAATGTATAGCATGGTGATTAGAGTCAATGCTCTATTGCATATTTGAAGGTTGGTAAGATTGGAGACCTTAAAAGTTCTCATCACACAAAATATTTGTAACTATATGTAGTGATTGGATGTTAACTAGACTTATTGTGGTGATCATTTTGCAATATATGCAAATATTGATCATTACATTATATACCTGAAACTAATATAATGTTGTAAGTCAATTAGTCATCCATAAAACAAAACCAGAGTCTCCCTTTTGCAGATGAGGAAGTGAGGGCTTGAGAGCCCATGTTAATGCAGCTAAAGTGTGATGGGTCTGAGACCAAAATCTTGGCTTATGGTCATTGGACTTAACAGTCACCAGCTGTATCAGCTAGAGTCTAGAAGGAGACAGTACACATTCAACTTGGGTAGTTGAGGAGGGTGAATAAAGAGACCCTGTACAAGGGTCTGAGCTGGATCTGGAAGGAATAACCTTGGATAAGACCACAGTGACTCCATGAAGAGCTTGGGTCCCAAGTCCTGAAGAATTTAACAAAGGGCCCATCATATGTGCCCTGCACCCTGTGCCTGAGGAAGGCACAGATTTGAATCAGACTCAGGCCCTGCCAACTTTGACCACATGGCACTCAGACATAAAACATAAATTATAGAACCACGTGGTAAATACACAAGTAGAAATGTGTACACAACACTTCAGCAAAAAAGACAAAGAACTGAATTTAAAAATGGTCAAAGGATGGGGCACTTGGGTGCTCAGGCAGCCAAGCATCTGCCTCTTGATTTTGGTTCAGGTCATGATCTCAGGGTCTTGAGACAGAGCCTGGCACTGGGCTCTGCGCTGTGCGTGGAGCCTGCTTAAGATTCTCTCTCCCCCTCCCTCTGGCCCTCCTCTCTCCAAAGAAAGAAAGAAGAAAGAAAGAAAGAAAGAAAGAAAGAAAGAAAGAAAGAAAGCAAGAAAGAAAGAAAGAAAGAAAAAAGGATTTGAATAGACATTTCTCCAAAGAAGATATACAAATGGCCAACAGCACATAAAAAGATGTTCAACATCGCTAGTCACTAGAGACATGCAAATCAAAACCACAACAAACTACCACTTCACACCCCCTGGGATGACTATAATCAAAAAGACAGACAATAACAAGTACTGGAAGTGGTGTAGAGAAATTGGAGTCCTCATGCATTGCTGGTGGGAATGTAAAATGGTGTGGCCACTTCGTAAAACAATTGGCAGTTCCTCAAAATGTTTAACACGGAGTTACATGTGACCCAGCAATTTCACTCTTATGTATATATACCCAAAAGAAAACATATATCCACACAAAAACTTGTACACAAATGTTCTTTGCAGAATTATTCAGAACGACCCAACGAAAACATCCCAAATGCCCGTTGAATGATCACAGATAAGTAACATATGGTCTATCCATACAGCAGAATGACATTCAGCCATAAAAAGGAATCGAGTGCATACAACTAGTAATAGTGAAGCTGTGAAGTGTAGTAAGTTTTTCTTTTTTCCACAATGGGAAATATAAAGCAGTTAATTTTTTTAAATTAAAGTTACAAAAATATGAAGTGAAAGTTATGAATAAGTGAAACTTTGGAAAAGAAACAAAATCTAAGACTTCAAATTGAAAATGTATCCTCTTTTTCCTTCATAACAGAAAAAATGGTGTTTAATATTTAAAATATGTTTATCCAATTTCTATACTTAAACATGTCAAATATTGTACTTCCAGTTTATCTTAGATAAAGAAAATCCACATAGGTAAATTAATGGGAGCCCTAGGACTATCAGAGGATTGTCTATGAAGATGCCCTTTTATTCTTTGTTCATTGATTCTTGAGTGGGTTTTTTTTTTTTTTTTTTTGTTGTTTTTTTTTTGCCTTTTTATCCTTTTAACTTGAATCTTGGGATCCCTGGGTGGCGCAGCGGTTTAGCGCCTGCCTTTGGCCCAGGGCGTGATCCTGGAGACCTGGGATCAAATCCCACGTCGGGCTCCCGGTGCATGGAGCCTGCTTATCCCTCTGCCTGTGTCTCTGCCTCTCTCTCTCTCTGTATGTGTGATTATCATAAATAAATAAAAAAATAAAAAAATTAATTTGAATCTTTCACTTACATCTTTTTATTTACTTATCTGATGATATTGCATAAGGTTAATAACTATACTGGGAATTTATTATTCTTTCTATTCCTTTGGTGACCAGAGTTACAGTGGAGGTCATCCATCTGATTCGTTCTAGGAGATATAGAACTTCACAAAAAGCCTTTGAAGTCTCCTTTCCTGCCTTCTTCTACCATTTCCTGCCCCTAAATTCCAAGAAAAGGTAGGTGCAGAAACACATGGAAAAATGTGATGGTGAATTAATATTTACAAAAATGTGAGCATGTGTTCAAAACAGATTCTGTTTTTTTCTTCGGATCATACATATTTTCTGTGAATTCAAGTTGTAACACTTATTTGCAATTTTACCAACCTTTATATAAACTGAAATAACTATATGGAAATTGAATCATCACCCAGACAGGAAAGGATAAAAAGTTATGAAATGGATGCGAAATTTACTTAACCTGATACTTAATTTGTTTATAAAAATAAGACTTGCTAAATAAATCTAGAGTGATTCACTATGAATAGGAAGCCATTATTTTTCTATTGTGTAAGAACTACCTGATTTTGAAAAGTAGTTTGGTCAAACAATAAAATACATTGTGATCTAGAAAAAAAGGAAGTCCTTTTACATGTTACAACATGGAAGAACCTTGAAAACATTATACTAATTGAAAGAAACCAGACACAAGGGGACAAATATAGGATGATTCCATTTATATGACACATCCAGAATAGGCAAATCCATAGAGAGAGAAAATAGATTAGTGGTTGCCAAGGACTAGGGAGAGAGGAGAAACAGGAATGCCTGCTAGTGGGTGTGGAGTTTATTTTGGAAGTGATGAAAATGTTCTGGAATTAGATAGTGGTGATGGTCACACAATTTTGGGAATACACTAAAAATACTGACTTGTACTCTTCTGAAGAGTGAATGTTACGGTATGCGAATTACATACCAATCAAGAGAAATAAAGACAAATATATCACAGCATAGAGGTAAGTAACACAGAGAGAGGGAAGCAGACTCTGGACCATCCTGCCTCTGTGGGGGGGTTTCCCAGAGAGAAGAAACCGTCCAAGCCTGGTTTTAAAGGGCCAACAGGATTTACCAAACAGACTGGGGGAAAGAAGGGCTTTCTAGGTAGAGGGAACACCGTGTGCAAAGGTCTGGCTTGAAGACAGGAAACAGTGTAGCTGATAACTTCAACTCCTCTGGTCATTAGGGGTATAAACCTTGGTGCACAAACTCAGAAATTTTTTTTTTGTAAGTGGAATTTAATGGTGACTCTGAGCCTCATTCCTCTGGCCTGCAGAAAATGTCACCTCCATCAGTTCTCGTGTTTCTAGGTTTGTGAATTGTTCCAAGATCCTATACTGCACCAGGACACGGCGCCAGCCACCAGTCTCCATGATTTAGCACAGAGGTGAGGTCCTGCTTGTCTTTGACCTCCCTGCTCTGTGCTAGGAGTCTTTGTCAAGGCTTTGTCCTGCTGGTGGCTTCACGTGCCACCTGTGGGGGCTAGCCCTCCCTGAAGTCCTTCTGCCACAACGAAGCATGGCTGGTGCCCCTGCTGCTGGGAGCCTCCCCATCTCCTGCTGGAAAAGACTCTCTCTGGTCTCTGAGCAGGTATGCAGGGGAATCTTCTCTTCACCGCTTCCCTGGGATATTTGTCTATCCTAATAAATTTTCTCCATTTATCTCCTCTGCAAACTCCCTGAGTTTTCCTCAATTTTGTTTTAAAGAGTTTATTTATTTATTCATGAGAGATACACAGAGAGAGGCAGCGACATAGGCAGAGGGAGAAGCAGGGTCCTCATGGGGAGCCGGATGTGGGACTCGATCCCATGACCCCGGGATCACAACCCCAGCTGAAGTCAGACGCTCAACCACTGAGCCACCCAGGTGCCCTGTCCTCAATTTTTGAGCAAAGACCCAGCAAGACTGTCAAACTACTCCTGCTTGAACAGGAGAAAGGAAAAGGAGATACCACACAGAGAAAAAAAGAAAAACTAATATTCCAAAATATCCAGGTTATCAGTGACCACCTGCCTGAGGAGTCATCAAGGCCACAGGGTGAAGGTGCCCCTCTAAGATCCCTCTGAGGAGCAGAGGCCCAAGATCGCTCCACCTCTCCTTGTGTGACCCCTAGTTACCAAGTCTGTCCTGAGCTGGTGCCAGGTGCTCTGTCCTCTGTGGTTCCCTGCCCTGGAGCATGCAGGTCCCTGGGGCCTCTACCCACCTCTGCAGTAGGCATGGAATTGGAAAGCGGGTTGCAAAACAAGGCTATTGGGGGAGTGGGGTAGAGGCAGGGTCCACAAACTTCATAGAGACCAGCTGGGGATGAAATGGAGGGTGGGAGATCAGAAGCAGGAATGTTTGGCCTCTCAGGTCCAAGAGAGCCAGGAGGACTGCCAGGAAGAGCAAATTAAAAAGGAAATGCCCTGGGGATCCCTGGGTGGCTCAGCGGTTTGGCAACTGCCTTTGGCCCAGGGCGTGATCCTGGAGTCCCAGGATCGAGTCCCACGTCGGGCTCCCTGCATGGAGCCTGCTTCTCCCTCTGCCTGTGTCTCTGCCTCTCTCTGTCTCTCTGTCTCTCTCTCTGTGTCTCTCATGAATAAATAAATAAAATCTTAAAAAAAATAAAATAATATGGAAATGCCCAGAGCAGGAGGCGGGCCTGGGTTACCTTTGCCCCCTGATGGGTTGCATGGCTGGAGCCACTGAATGGGGTCCGGGTCCGAGGGAGCAGGGAGCAGGAGCTGTCAGCTTGAAGCACAGCTCAAGACTGCACATAGCAGGTAGGGGTGTGGGGCTGGGAAGGGGAGCTTCCTCAGGCCCAGGAGAGGGCCTGGAAGGCCGTGGCTAGAGTAGAGTGAGGGCCTGGGGCCCCTCGAGGCCTGATTTCCAGTCCGGTCCCACACACCTGTTGGGGGGGTGAGGCACGGGGAGAGGCAGGGCACAGAGTGAAAACGGTGGCAGGGTCACCCGGCCTGGCCACCAACTTTACTTTGTGCGGAGGATGTTTATTTAAGGAAAATCACCATGTTTACTCGAAGCTTTGGGCTGCAGCCCTCAGGGGTGGAATTATCAGTGAAAGCTGGGCTATTAATCAATTATGGGGCCTGGTGACAGACCTTCTACCCTTCGGTGAGTGGGAGGGACAGAGGGGTGAGGGACAGAGGGAGAGAAGGGGGCTGAGCCAAGCCCGGGCCAGTGTGGGAATGACTCAGATCCCAGGAGCAGGAAGGTTGGCGGGAAGTGGCCTTGAGGTGGCGCCGGGAGGGCAGCAGGGGGTGGCGTTTCCATGGCACAGCAGTCATGGGACAGAGCTGGACGGAAATCACAATCTGGGATGTTCCCTGGCCAAGGCCAGGTTGCCCAGGGAGGAAAGACAAATTTCCTGGATGGACACCCGGATGCTGAGCCCTGGGGAAGAGGGCGGGGTGGGGGCTATGGTGTTGCTGGGGCAGTGGGATCCCTCCAGGACCTTGGATAAAGTCTGACCGAATGTGCCCTCAGGGATGCAAGCTGGGCGCAGGGCTGAACCAGAGGCCACAGCCCTCCGTGGCTTCCCAGTGGCCCTCAGCTCTGCTGGGCCGCTGGGCCGGGTGGAGGGCTGGGTGTGTGTCTGCCACCCACCCCCTGCCGACCCCGCTGAGCTGGCCAGACAGGGGGGGCAGGAGCTGGCGGGGTACTGGGTGAGCAGCGCCCAGGCTTGAGAGCCTGCATGGGAGGAGGAGCCGGGGAGGCCACGGGGAGCTGCTGGTCCAGGAGAGCACAGACGGGGGACAGAGATGCTCTGCACACATGCAAGGGGCATTGGGCATCTGAGGTCCGTCCTGAGTGTGGCCAGCAAAGGCCCCATCTCTTTATAGCAGACTCAGAGCTAGGGCCACTCTTGCTGGGCATCTGGACCGTAGTCTGAGGATAACTGCCCTGTGCAGGGTCAGGGTGAATGAGTGAATGAATGAAGAAATGAAGGAAGGCAGGCCCTCTCCTAATGATGACCTACCTCACCACACCATGGTGTTGGTGAGGAAGGACGTGTAAAGCAGCAGGCCCGGGACTCATGCAGGGCACAGTAAATGCCTCTGGTGTTACCCTGATGACTGCTTTTTTTTTTTTTTTTAAGATTTTATTTATTCATGAGAGGGACAGAGAGAGAGGCAGAGACACAGGCAGAGGGAGAAGCAGGCTCCATGCAGGGAGCCCGACGTGGGACTCGATCCCGGGTCTCCAGGATCAGGCCCTGGGCTGAAGGCGGCGCTAAACGGCTGAGCCACCCGGGCTGCCCTGATGACTGCTTTTATCACGGCCACCTCTCCTCTTTCCTCGCCCACACCTCACTCACACGTGTACCTCCTCTGTCCCTAATTATGGGAACCAGAGAACCAGCAATTATGGCAACATTCAACTTGCTGCCCTGGGTTCACAGGACCTAAGGGCCCCTTTTCAACCCCCGGCGGGCTGGATAATCTCGGTGGTGAGAGGTCATTCGTGCTTTTGCTCCAAGGTGAGGTGGCCTGTGTGCCATCTGGCTCTCAGCCCTGCGGGGTGCAGGTGGAGGTAAGGGCGGCTGGCACTGAGCCTGAAGCAGCGCTGCAGGAGCTCTCCGGGCCACCTGGGATCCTGCGACCCAGCTCTGGGTTGGCAACAGAGGAGGAGGGGGCAGGACACCTGCAGCCACTCCTCCCACCCTCCCTGGCCTCCTTGGCAGATCTCTCCTCTCCTGGAGCAGAGAGACCTCTCCAGGTAAGAAGCCCCTGGGGATGCTTCTTGCCCCATAAAACAGTTCGAACTTCAGTAAAAACAAATCTCAAAAAAACTTAGAAGTTATGACCAAAAAAAAAAAAAAAAAAACCCAAACCAGTTTCCTTTATAACAATACAAAAAGACAATTAAAAGTCCTACCTGGCCCCTCTGTGCTATCTTAAAAACCAGATGAACATCGCGGAGTGGTGGCGGGCAGCAGGGTAGGTGCCCTTTGAGGGGAAAGAGGACTGGAGATTGTTTTTTCTCCGGGAAGAGATGCCTTCCAAGGAGGTTTCTGCGGTGGTGATTGGCAAGTGGCAGACTGGGGAGGGTGGGCAGGTGGGCCCACCTGGTTGGGGAGGGGTGAGGGTGAAGGAAGAAGCCTGAACTGCCACAGGGGTTTGCTGGGGTGTTGGGGACATTTCCTAGGAGGGCTTTGCGGAATGAAGCTGCCCCGGGGGTTCAAGGCATGGCCTCTATCACCTCTCCATCAATGCCAGGAAGTGGGTGAGGCCACCCTGTGCCCTGAAGTAGGATCCAGGCTGCTGCCAGCACTGAGGCTCCTCCTGCCAGCTCTGGGAGCCTAGGCACTCTGGGGAGACGGGGCAGCAGGCTCTCCTGTACCTGTGGCCATCCCACGGGTGATTCGCATCCCATACCACCCTGGGCCTTCACCACTGTTCTGTGTGTGGCCCTTTCCTGGCCTCGGCTCTGCCTGCATGAGCACTTGACTCCAGCAGGTTGAAACAGTTGAAGGTCCTTTGCATTCTCTCTCACCTCTGTGGTCTGTGTGTGGCCTGGCCCCCTCCTGGAATGAATGGCTTCTATCCATTGTTTGTGGCCAACCCATTCTCCTCCTTCAAGACTTAGACCAAATGTCACCACCTCTGGGAGCCTTCCCTGTCCCCAGGTGGCTGGTGCTTCCTTCTCTCTGCTCCCTAGTCCCTTACTCTTATCTTGATTTCAGGACTCATCAGCGTGATACTAGATGAGGAACCTGTCTTAGATTTCCCCAAAATAGAGCCTGAATAAAGCCCTGGGTATAGGTAATTTGTGTGAAAGGTGACCTGGCAAAAGTAAGATGGGAAAGGAGGAAAAGCCATAGGAGGGTGCATTATCAAAGGTGGCCTCTGTGGGAAATGGGGGCTCAGCTTCCCAGGAAGCACCTGAGAAGTCTTCAGAAGGCTGACCAGAATGGTCTCCTCAGAGGAGGGAGCCCGCTACACTTACCCACTAGCTCTGTCCCCCACTGGTAGTGGGTTGCCCTGGGGGAATGGACTTCTGCGATCTCTCTTATGGACCCAGCAGGCCTCTGCAGCATGGGAGGGAGCCCTGGGGCCAGCACTGAAAAGGCAAGATGGGATGCTGTTGGCTTGCTGGGCAGAGTGGGCCCAGGGTGCGGGGCAGGCACCAGAAGCACCCCTATAGAATCCCTGAGGGGTAGAACTGTGTTCTGTCCATCTTGGTGTCCCTGGAAGGTGGCTAGTAAATGTGGAATGACCAGGACACCAGGGTACAGAGAGCCTAAGGGACCCAGCAATGGTTGGGGTCTTCAGCTGAGAACTCTAGACTCCTGATTTTCCCTCCAGTGGGGCTGGGGGATTTCCTCCCTGTAACCCATCCCAGTAGCTACTTCTCAGCTTAGAGCATCTTCAGAAACTAGGCTCTACTGAGTGAAGGGATGGAAGACTCGCCAGGGGTCAGACACCAGGGAAAAATGTCATTTCTGGGTCACTGTGCGTGCCCCAACTGTTATGAATTACTGTGTCTCTCCACACAAGATTCAAATTCCAGGAAGAGTGTCTGATGGCCTTACTCGGGTCATGTGAACACCTCCTGGGCAGGAAAGGGTGAGAAATAACCGTCGCTAACCTCTCCATGCCAAGGAGTTGTGTGACTCCCACAAAATCATGTGTGTGGCAGGACTTTGATAAATATGAAGCTCCCAGTTTATTTTTTTTTATTGTTTTAATTTTTTTAGCTCCCAGTTTAGAAGGTGCTTGCGAGGCCAGGAAATGTTAGTTGGGAAGAAAGGAGCTGACCATGGTGCCAGGATGCAGCCAGATCTTTCTCTGAACACTTTACAAACTGAGATGCCCTGACCAGCACCCAGGAATCCCTGTCCCCCGCCTTAACCAGGAGCCGCCTCTCGGGTACGATAACTAACTGAGCCATAACCTCAAGGCCAACTCCTCCCTCAGCTATGATTTTTCACTTTTATTTCCTTCTTCGGGCACCAACTATAAGCCAGGTCTGTGGGTCTCCAGAATAAGACCTTCTTGCTCTCAAGAATCAAACTGCCTAGGGACAGAGATAAATGAGTAACTACTTTTATAACGTAAAATGTGATGGTTTCTAGAACATAGGTAAGCACGAGGCATGCTATAGACGAGGGAGAAGGAGTCTGTTCATTCATTTCTTCCACAAGAATTCAATGAGGGACCACTGGGAGGCTGACACTGCAGTAGGTGCAGGAGATTGACAGTGAGCGATGCAGACACAGTCGGTCTCTCTGCTCAGGGCATCGGCAGCCCCAACTGGTGCCCCTCACAGCCCCAACCAGGCGTCTGTCCCCTGGGCCCTCTGCACTCTGCTGGGAACCGTTCCACCAAGGGCCACCTCCTCATTAAGCCTGTTCTGACTCCCTGGCCCACAGAACACTTTCAACTCCTCAAGCTGTATTAGTCGGGCTCCTCTGATAAGCAGATGCCAAGGCAGGAGTGGACATGCCAGGGTTTTACTTGGAGAAATCCCTATGTGAGGAAAAAGGGAGAGGAAACCAGAAAGGTTCGGAGGGTGATCCAACCTCCATGCAAGTCTCACTGTGAGCGAAGGAGAGAGGAAAATCAGGCTGTGTGAAAGCATCTCAGCCCATTGTGCAGTTGAAGGAAGGCCTAGCATGGCTGTGGGGGCAAGGGGGGTCCTCAGCACTTGGAGGGGTCTATCTCCAGGAACAGGCCTGCCAGGGGACCCTGCCACCCTGAAGAATGTGTGGCTTCAGTAGTAGCGGGTTTTAGATCCCCACAGCAGGAACCCGCACTCCCTGCAGCCGCGGGTGTGAGGCTCATCCTCGCTGGCCTCCCCAAAGCACTGGACTCTACACGTTACACCCTCAGTTGGAAGCTCCGGTCAAGGTTGTTTTCTGCCCTTGCAAATGGTTTTAGGTGAACCTTGATGTCTGAGTGGGCCTGTGGGGTGCTCAGGACAAGGGTGGCATCCCTATTCTCCATCCACCCATCTGGCTATCGATCCACCCATCCATTTATTTTTTTCAGCATGTACTTGCTGGAGCACCCATTGCCCTGGGCACTAGTAGGGTGAACAGGGTGACCCTCAAGAGCTTGGAGGGGAAAGAGGCATTAAAAAGTCAATTACATCGTGAACAGGGAGTTTCTAGGTAAAGGTCAATGAGTTTCTATTTCCTCTTTCCCCACACCCAGAGGGGGTTTTCTCCAAAAGGGCAGCTGGCCCCAGGGCACAACTCCTGCCCCTTGGACATGAGTCAGTCCAGACTCAGGAGGGACACTCAGCCCTGTGGGACCAGCGATGACAGGGCCCCTGGATTCCCCCAGGGGACTGCTTCACACCACTTCCCTGGACTCTGAGGAAGCAAGAAAAGAAAACATCCAGGGCAGCTCTTCGTCAAAGAGCACACCGTCCCTTGCTTCCTTCACGGCAAATGGCAGCCCTTCCCTCCCCCAGGAGCTTCTCAGTAGGCTCCACAAAATGCTGAGCAATCCAGTCTCTTCTCTTGAAAGCCTTTGAGGAGCATTATGGTTCTTCCTCCCACATATGCAATCAGGCTCTGAGCTAAGCACTGTCCCTGCAGACCTTCCGTGAACCTGGCCACAGCCAGTAGGATCCCCGTCTTACAGAGACTCAGAGGTCACAGTGGGTGGCCCCGGGTCACAGCACTGGCTGGTGGTGGAGTGGAGACCTGACTCCAGAGCACTGTGCCCTGAAAGCCTGTGCCCCTAACTACCCACCACACTGCCATGAGATGCCTCCCTCTGCAGCTTCTCTTCCAGCTTTGCAGGTGAAGGGTGACCTCTGTCACTGGCAGGAGTTGAGACTTGCAAGCGGGGCCTCCTTGTCCCTTGCCACGCATAGCTGGTGGTCAGCTGGTCTTCACACGCAGCACCCCTCTGCGTGCACATGCCGTGGAGCCCAGGGCAGGATGGGCATACTGACACCACCTGTGCAGAGTCACACTTCCTTTACACTTCCATGTAAGGGGGAATATGGTTCCAGAACCCATAGAGAGCAATTCCCTCATTTTGTCTGCAAAAAAAAATTTTTAAGAGCCGGACAACAGGAGAACCAGTATCACTACTGTAGCAAGAGGGAAACTGAGGCACGGGACTTGTGGCCACACAGGTTAGCAGACTCTGGAGCAGGTTTCAGAGTCCTGTTCTTCCTTCCTGCAGAAGCACAAGGCTCTCTTGTCTTTTTTCAAGTGTTCTTTTTTTTTTTTTTTTTTTTACAGAAGACTCATTTTATTTTATTTTTTTTATTTATTTATGATAGTCACAGAGAGAGAAAGAGAGAGAGGCAGAGACATAGGCAGAGGGAGAAGCAGGCTCCACGCACCGGGAGCCCGATGTGGGATTCGATCCAGGGTCTCCAGGATCGCGCCCTGGGCCAAAGGCAGGCGCCAAACCGCTGCGCCACCCAGGGATCCCTTTTCAAGTGTTCTTTACAGAGAACTGGAAGTTCAGCAATAGTAAAGTGTTAAAGATGGTTATGAGAACCACTATTCACTGCTTCTGCTATTAGCTTTCAACGATTAAGTGCTTATTAGGGGTTTACATAGGGATTTACAGTGTTGTCATGAGGAGTTAAAGGGGACCCCAAGCCCACGGGAGCCGGCGTGCTCCAGTGGTACAATTTCAGGCAGCAGATGGGCTGGTGCTTTTAGGCCGTGGGATCATCACCTGCTGTAACTGCGTGGAGCCCTTACAGCTTAGACTCCACTGGACCCACAGGAGAAGGGTGAGAAAATTTGGCAGGGTCTGACTGCCAAGTAGTAGCTCCGAGCAGCCTTGTGAGCTAATAACCTACCTTCTTTGGTTGCTCTGGCCCTGCCCTGTCTAGTGGCTTTTCCAGATGCCCTGATCCTTGAAGAAATGGTCCACCAGCTTTGGAGCGCTCAGTCTCCTGAACCCTGCCCCTGGGCCTGGCTGCCGGAGAAGGCCAATGAGCCCCGTGTTGTGTGCAAGCTGCTGCCTCTGGATCATGGTTCACATGATCAAAGTGTGAGTGGCCCAAGTGGAAAAGAAGAGCACAGAACATGGGTCCCCAAGGCGTGGCCGCAAGCAGTGTTGAGGAGAAGGAGGTGTGAGCACAGCCAGCAGTGGGGAAGCCAGCCCAGGGGATCCTGGGCTGTGCCCTGGAGGGTCCATCCTGCCAGAGGTGGACCAGGAGGGTGGGGAGAGGGTTCAGGGGCCAACAGCCTCAGTGAGGCCAGCTCATCCTTCATGAGTTTCCTGCATCAGCACTGGCTCTGCCCAGCCCACACCCGCTCCCTTGGGCTCCAAGTGTAGTCATGGTACTTTTCACAAGCTGACTTCTGTTTTCTTTTCAAAGCCAAGAAAGACATCAAACTGTCAAAGAGACTTTTCCAACATTCAGGCTGGGTGGAGGTGCTTGGAGAGAGTCTCATTTCTTTACACCATGGGGAAATGGCCAAACACAGGGTTTTAATTCATCCTTGGGGTAGAAAAATGGGGTCCTCCTTCAGGGGTGGCAAAGAGCCACCAATCTCCAAACACAGAACAGGTCACCCCCACAGCCCCTGCATCATTTCCCCTAAAGAAGAGGACCGCTTTGAGTCAGAGCCACTAACATGTCATTTGTACACTGTGCACCTGTGTAGGGGTGGGGTGGGGTGGGGTGAGGAGCAGGGAACCGCCAGGGTGCCACCAGCAATAAGACCTAGCATTTACTAAGTGCTCGCTGCCTTCCAGGAAGTCTGCTGGACCTTTACAGCAGCCATCTCATTTCATCCTTATGGCACAAGGAAGGTATTGTCATCTTCCCATTTTACAGAGGAGGAAACCGAGGCTCAGAGGTCCTACAGCTGAAAGCCTCAGAGCTGGGTGTGGATTCTGGTCTGACTTCGGAGTCTGAGCCCTTGGCCATGGAACCAGAGTTCTCATAGTGGAGTCTGGAAACCACCTGCCGGGGGAGTTCCCCAGATGCTTGATAAAAATGCAGTGTCCAGAGTCCTGCCCCAGTTTACTGAAGCAGAACCTCAGGGAATGGGGCTGGAAGCTATGACTTTGACGGTCTTTCAGTCGGGTGGTTCTGATGCCTGTGAAGTCTGAATCCCCTGTGTGCTGTTCTCCTTGGTCCACTTGGTAGAGAACGAAGGTCCCAAGTGGGGAGGGTCCTCCTTGATGCGGTGAGCAGTATGGAGCTACGTCAGTGACAGGGGGCATCCCTCAGAGAGCTCCCCCAGCCTCTGTGTGTCCTCTCATCCAGCCAGGGAGCTCGCAGCCCCAGGCCTGAACTATCCAGGTCCACAGGAGGCCTGGGTGGGGTTTCTTTCATTTTAGCCCAAGTTCTTGCCAGGACCATGGCCAGCTCATCCCAAGGCTAATTCAGCTTCCAACCCCCCTAATCCTTCCATAATGAGAAGCTGCCCCCAGAAGGCTCCTCCCTCTCCCCTCCTGCGAACCTCCTCTCTGCCGGCCTGTGCTCTCTGCCCTACTCTTCCAAACAGGTCACTAGCCCAGGATGATCTTCACTGGAGCCACAGTTACTAAGGTTAATGACAGTGATTTCCAGGTGAGGGTGTTAGGTGGTTCAGCCATCTTCTGGAGCACGGTGAGAAGTAGGGAGGGGAAGCATGTGGCAAATGCCAAGTGACACATGATAAGCCAGGCAGGCCTTTCTGACTCACTGAGGCAGCAGCAGGAGATGCTGGGAACACAGTGAAACAGAACGATCCCTCTTGGCCTGGAAATGCCAGCAGTTAGGGTAGGGAGAGGCCGCTGCTAATCCCCGGGGGCTCCTGTGCCCCTCCACGGACTCCATGACCTTTTCCGGCCCAACATCACCCTGGGAAATGTGTGGGGCCTCCTTCTTCTAAGCCCTTGTGACTCAGCTGGTCTTCACAGCTGCTCTGGGTGTTATTTTTAACCTGACTACACCTGGGTGGGGGGGCGGGAACCCCAGATTTGCCTGGATGATTCCACTGATCAGGCTGGTCCCAGGCAGAGGAGGAAGGTGAGAAACTCTGCTTTCCAGCACTTTGAAGAACCCCTTTCCTGGAAGCGAATGCCCCGCAACCCATCTGCAAACACTGCCTCACCTGCCCAGCAATGCTTTGTGTTAGGACGGCTGCTGGCACCCCATGGGGCTGGTGCGTCCAGGCCAGCGGGGAAGGCAGCCTCAGAGGCCATAGAATTCCCAGAGATGGAGGCTTCCGAGCAGGCCAGCAGCTGCCCAGGTCTCCTTCCTTCCAGCAGCTGAGCCTCCTCCTCGTCCTCCCACAATGCCACCTCCTCCACACGTCCTCCAGGAGAAGGGCAGCGCAGATGGACAAGCACTCCGTCTGTTTGGCGATGGCTGGTCCAGACAGCAAGTCCTGTTCCTTCTCCATCTGGCTTTGTGGGTGAACTTTCTGCTGAACTCCTTCCAGCCCCATCGGCAGCCCTCCTGCCAGGAGGAGCCATTGCCAGGGAGAACAGAATAATTGCCTCTCGTGTTGTGCATGCAGAGCCTTCATTAACACATCCCCAGAGTGGCATTTGCAGCCCTCTGTCACAGCAACACCCATTGAGTAGCACGCAATTCATCACCCCCAGATTCTCCACTGTCTTACAAGAACCAATTAGTCCCGTGTTTCTGCGTGTTGCTTTGGCTTATTCGGAAAGTCACATCGGTGGTGCTATTGTTTCTTTCTTAAAAAAAAAAAAAAAGATTTTATTTATTCATGAAAGACACACAGAGACACAGGCAGAGGGAGAAGCAGGCTCCATGCAGGGAGCCCTACCTGAGACTCGATCCCGGATCTCCAGGATCAGGCCCTGGGCTGAAGGCGGCGCTAAACCACTGAGCCACCCCGGCTGCCCATGGTGCTGTTGTTTCTTAAGGAGAGGGGGTTTCTCTGCGGTCTTGCTCACTCCATGATGCACACAAGGGACCTGGCCCAGTCATTCCTCATTTTTTTTTTCCCCACAAGGACATAATGCTTGCATTCCACAGAGGACATGGAAGAGTATGGTGGGGAGAGGGAGGAGACTTGGGGTTTGGCTTTGCCAATGGTGCGGTGTGTGATCTTGAGCAAAACATGTCCAAACGTCACTTTCTTCACTTACAAAATAAGGCGCTGCCATTGATGGGATCATAGAATCTTAAAGCTCATCTGGTTGACCTGTCACCTTATTGATAGGTAAACTGAGGCGCAGGGAGGCCATTCAACTCACCCACCCTAGTCACATAGCTAGGTGGTGTTAGGATCTCAGTTCAGGCTTTCTATTCTTCTGAATTGAGGTGGGATCAGATGAGAAAAAGAAGCATTTCAGGGGCAGCCCGGCTGGCTCAGCGGTTTAGCACCTGCCTTCAGCCCCGGGCATGACCCTGGAGACCCTGGAGACCCTGGATCGAGTCCCACGTCGGGCTCCCTGCAGAGAGCTTGCTTCTTCCTCTGCCTGTGTCTCTGCCTCTCTCTCTCTGTGTCTGTCAAGAATGGATAAATAAAATAAAAAAAAAATCATTAAAAAAAAAAAAAAAGAAGCATTTCAGGAGAGCAAAGACACGGTGAAGGGATTCCGTGCCTTGTCCAGGTAGGGAGCTACAGGAGAATGATTTTCCTTCACATCAAAGATTCCAGGGCTGAAAGGAGTGGTTCTCACCCAGGGGCCATTTTCCCCTTAGGGGACATTTGGCAAATTTCTGGAGACATTTTTGGTTGTTACAACAGGGGAGGGCAAGATGGGGAGACGGCTAGTGGGTAGAATCCAGGAGGCTACAAGCACAGGACAGTGAATGATCCGGCCCCAAATGTCAACAGTAATGAGGCTGAGACCCCAGCTGGACAGCAGCTCCCTTCTCTACTGCCACCTGCTCTGGAGTTTTAAAAATTCTCATTTCCTTGTCTTCAGCCTCAAAGGAACTATCTTTTCCTGATTCTGCTATTGATGCTGATTTTAAAAATAATTATAAGAATGAGCCATGCTCCTTTTAGAGAAGTTAGAGTCTTCAGAAAGGTACAAGAAAAATAAAAGTCAATTCTACCACACAGAGGCCACTAGTAAGAGTATTTTCATATTTGGCATTTTTTCCCACATTACCCGAGATTCACTGAGCGCACTCTGCTTTCTTCTGCCTCATGGCTTTTCTCAACAATCCTCTCGGCCCTCTCTCCAACCCCCATTGTTGAAATCATATCTGTCATCAAAGTCCCTTCAAACTGCACCTCCTCCAGGAAGCACTGCAGGCCACTTAGGACCCCACCTAAGCCGGAACTGAATTCTCCTGTCTCACAAATGCCAATTTTGACATTCTGGTTTTTCACTTTTGCTTGCTTTTGTTTTGGTATTTCAGTTCTCCGTAAATGCCTTGAGGATGGGGATTAAATTTTAGTCTGCTGAATGTGTGTCCCCTCCCTTTCTGGCTCACACACACACACACACACACACACACAGACACACACACACACACACACACAATGTGGTAGAAGCACAGGACCTAAGTTGGATGTGTCTTCTTTCCTCTCCTGACATCACCATCCTCTGACCAAATAACTTTAGTTCTTAGTCACAGAGAATATTTCAATCAGTGGCTTCGGTTGCTCCATCATCTAGGATTATCCTAGAGCTCTTCTTTCCAACTGCATGAATCTTGGAGACATTTAGTATTATAACAGAAATCAAAAGCTTTAACTTAAGGAGCTGTTACTACGTTTCAGGCATTGGGATAGATGCTTGTGTCAATTTTCCGATTCAGCCTAAACTACAGAAGACATATTGACACCTTTCTACAAATGTGAATACAGAAGCTAGCAAGGCATCATAGTTGCCCCAGGTTACCTGGCAGACCAGAGGCGGCACTGGGATTTAACCCAGGACCACTTGGCTCCACAGCTATGGGCACCTCCTTTAAGTTTCTCAAGTCCTGTGCAAATAGGCCTGCTCCTGCCCACTTCTGTTTTTACAAGGAGAGGTAGCAAGCAGTGCATTGGTTCCTCTGGTCTGGGTGGCTCCAGGCAAGGCGTCTCCCTAAAGGGAAGTCACGGAGCCCAACCCAGCTCCTTGGCCGTGGGAACCTCTGGCTGGTGGCAGGGTGACCTGCTGGGAAGCCTGGTGGGGAGCTCAAGGGCAATCCAAGGTCCCAGGAGGCTGAGTCTTCCTGGCTGGTGGCATCCGGAAGTCTAGCCTCTTGTTCTGGTATTTCCTGATGCCCTGTGCTAAGTGTCTTACATGGGAGGCCAGCGATGGGTGGCTTACCCTACAGACACCTGTCTGCTGGGACGGCTGGTATCCCCTTTCTCTTTGTCAGGGGACTGGTCAGCTGGTCCAAGCAGGGGAGGTCTGGGGCTGAGCTCTACCGGGGGAGGGCACACTCTCCTTTCCTGACTACCCCCTCCTTCCCAGACAGGTTCTGCCCCACTTGAAAGCTTCCAAAGTTGTTTCTGCTGCTTCCGAGGGGTTCTTTCCTTTCGTGGTGGGGCAGACCAAGTACAAGCTCTAGATTAGGGTTAGTTTTGGCTCAAGCCCGGTTGTGCCAACAGTGATCCTGCGTAAGTCACTGGCTCTCTTGGAACCTCAGTTTCTCCATCGATAAAATGGAAAGAATGATGTCCAACGTCAAAGGGCTGGGATGCAGATTCAATGGATGATGAAGAGAAACTGATGTGCTGGAGGTGCTCAAAAATCTCTTCCTTTCTGCTAGACAGTGGAGGACGTGGGAGGGTGGTTAGAAGACACACGGGGAAGGGAAGTGGGTTGGAATGGGGAGGTGGGAGGGGCAGGCAAGCAGTGGCCCATGGCCTCCTGTTTGTTTTTCCACCTGGAGCCCTGGTGGAGGGGAATCCCTCTGCTGGTTGCCAATAGCTTTGTTCAAACAGTCACGGGCACTGATGAAAGCTGCCGTTCTGAGCCTCTGTGTGGGCTCAGGATCAGCCTCACTCCACTTCCACGGGGCAGTGGGGCACAGTGGTTAGAACAGTGCTCTCCAGGCTGCCTGGCACACAGGCTCTGCCGCTGTGTGACCTCAGGCAAGTTGCTTAATTTTAGAGCTCCAGTTTTCTTATCTGTCAAATGGGGATGTTAATACCTGATTGGGTTGCCCGGGATGATTACATCAGATCCTGCATGGCTTGTGCTGGGCTGAGCCTTGTACACAAGACGTGCTTTAACAGGCTCACTGCTCTTGTTCATTTTGGTTGTTGTTGTGATCTCTCCTTATCTTGGGCGGCCCAAGTGGGAGACATGCTCTTGGGGAGAGTGTGGCTGGTTCACCAGAGCGCCCCTGGCTCACACCTGGGGAGCCGCATCATCCACTGGGCGATGGGTGAGCCAGCTGGGTCGGTCAGCCTCATGGCTGAGGACCGGCAGCCCAGGTGTCAGTAGAGGCTGCATTCCAGCGACATTCCTCCTTGGCAGAAACTTCAAGACCAGAGGAAGATATTACTCAGACAGACTCAGAAGGCATTCCAGGATGTCAAATGCAAGGCTTATGATGCAGGCAAGCTGATGATAATACGGAGCACTACACACAAGAAGTCTGGACTGTTGCCTGGCTGCCCCGAGGCAGAGGGGATGGTGGGGGGTGGGTGGCGAGATGGAGGCCGACCATGACCCCACTCCATCCCAGGCCTTGCAGAAAGCTCCTGAAGACAGAATTCTGATCCTGCCAGCAAGAATAGGCTTCCTAAAGCTGTGATTTCTTCCTTCTGTTCCTCCGCCTCCCTCTTGTAAGGAAGTCATCGGGGGTGGGGGTTGGGACTCAGCTGACCTTTCTGATTAGTGTTCTCTCCTGGGGAATGAGAGCTTCGGTGTTGTGATGGGCCGGTGGGCAGAGGCTGGTTCCTTCAGCTGGGGACTTTCAGGGGCCCCTGTTGCAGACCTGACCCCGTGCTAGGTTTACCGTCCCCAGCTGGGAAGGACAGTTAGGTGAGTTCATAGTGCAAGGGGAGGGGGCAGCCATGTGAAAGCAAATGGAGTCCATGGGTTGGCAGAGGAGCAACATGCCCATGAGTGCAGAGCCACCCCAAGCAGGTGCGAAGGGGTGGCTGGAGTGCAGGCCCGAGACTAGGACCTGGCACGGCAGGAGGTCTGGGCAAGCAACAGGGGAGCTAGATGCAAAAGCAAAAGGGGCATGTGGCTGCTGAACGTGGTGGTGAAGGGTAGCCGGCTGGAGCCGCAGGGGGAGACACAGCACAGCCAGGAGGACGAAGGAGGAAGAGGAAGGAGCTCAGAAAGAAGGGAAAGAGGAGGGAGGTGATGAATATGCCCTGAGCACCTCAGCCAGCCACCGTGCTAAGCAGTGTTCCTTTAATCCTGTAATGTTAGAGTCCCCCCCCCCCCCCGCCACCCCAAACCAGAAAGTGAGGCCCAGACAGCATCTGTGACTCGCCCCAGTTCTTAGGCTGTGGGTCTCCAGCTGTTACCCTGGGCCCTGCTGTCTGCCTATCTTCAGGCCAACAGTCTTGCTGGAGGAGAGCCCCGTGCCTTTGCAGAGGGAGTGCAGCCTTGCAGAAACTCCCCTGTCGGGTGAGATGATGCAGGCCAACGCTGTCTCACATGACTTGTAGATATTTTCATGTATTTGTTTATTCTAACTCAGCCAAGAACTTCAAGGGAGCATCATTCCTGGAGGAGTTGTTCATCGATGTGTCACAGTTTAGCTACTGAGCCCATGGGCAGGAAGGAAACGGGCAGGTTCAGAGACCCAAACATCTGTGCCCTATGTGTCTTGTAAAGTCGGGGAGCTGAGACTCCTGCAGCCCTGGGCTGGCACCCTTGGTTGCCCTTCATTTAAGGAGAGGGAAGGGCCAGCAGGAGGTCCATCCGAGGCGGCAAAGTGGTCCAGTAGCTCAGCCCTATAGCAGGACCAGTGGCTGTACCATACTCCCCGGCTCTTCTTGCGGCCCTGGGAGGAGGTGGCTGCCCGGTGCTGGCACTGCACCTGTGCCACCCCGGGTATACCCCACAGAACCTATAGGTCGCTGTCCCCATGAGGCTGAAGAACCAGGGGCGCAGAGCAAGTGTCACTTGCTGGGTGAGTTGAGAGCGGTGTCACTCAGTGACTTCCTGGCCTGGCCCACACCGCCAGCCGGGGAGGCGCTGACCTGAGATGCAGACAGGTCTCAGGAGCGCAGCGTGGTCGCCCTCCGGTCCTGAGAGCAGCACCTGTGCCTCTGATCCAAGTCTTTCCTTGCTTGAAGCCCAGTCCCTTTCTGGGGTTGCCTTGTTCCTCCTTCTCCCCCCCCCCTTTTCTTTAGACCTTGGGGGTTGGGGGAGGAGAGCAAAGGTGGAGATGTGCTGTTTTGCACAACGGGCTCCTCTGCACGTCATCCAAACACCGAGTTCCGTTCACAGAGGAAGTGAGAGGTGTCCGATTCGGTCATGCAGAACGCAGCTGGGCTGCATGAAACGAAACACAGTGGCTACTCTGAGGGAGGTGTTGTCCCTGGGCCGCTACGGGGTTGACTCACAGCAGACGCCACTCCCACGTCAAACATACTGGGCCATGGTCCCAGGAGGTCAGCCCCTCACTCAGGTCACTTCCGACCCACTCCCTGGAATCACATGAAAGGGAGTAAAAAAGCAGCAGCAACCAGGAGGGCTGAGCAGGCCGAGTGAGAGGACAGCTGGCCATCGAGCAGCACCTGAGGCGGGGAGGGCCCCCCTCGCTGGGTCATCTTCGCCCTGGTCACATCCGGGACCCAGGAGCCCACCTCAGTGGTGTGGCCTCCAAAGACTTAGAACTTGGGGCCATTCTTAATAAAAAGAACACAAAATTCCGAGGACAAAGTTAAGTACGAAGGTGAATATTTATTTAGATGCGGGGGCGGGGATCACAGTAGATTGCTGACACCCCACAGATTCAGATCCGTTTCCTCAGACACCTCCTTAGCCAGGTTACTAGAAATGCAGACTTAGAAACACTTCCTGTTTGTAACGGGCGCCCCTTCCCTGCTTGGAAGCTTCCAGCCTCTCCCTGCTCGAGGGCCCCGGAAGCCAGTGTCTTGTCAACTTTACAGTAAGTGACCACCGGTGAGACCCCAGAGTCAACAGGCTGACAAGCGTGCGAGCCGCGGGCACACGGACGCCACCCAGTACTGGTGTTCCTGACCGCCTTTGGGGTCCTGGTCTCCTGGGAAAACTGATCCATAGCTATGGATCCTCCCCAGAAAAATGCATAATACTCATATCCACTGAAGTTTACGTACCACTCCAGGGATTCTTGGGCCCCCTGAAAGCTTACCTGTGGGTCCCAGGTGGGGATGCCCTGACCTGGGGCAATGCATCCGTTTCACAGATGAGGCAACAAACACCCAGAGCGGGGAGGGACTTGCTCAAGGTCGCACACGGTCAGCGGGGAGCAGAGCCGGGACTAGGATCCAGCCCCTGGCTCCCCCCACCCCAACCTCCTGCACTGTAACAGCTGCCCTCCAGCCTGGACAGAATGGGGTCTCCGGGGGCATGGGGACCCCAGGCTAAGGCCCTTCGGCGTGTCCTTCTCCTGTCTTCTGTATCTATCCTGGATGTCTATTTTTGCTCAGCGTAGTTCAGAGAGGGCAGAAATGATGGCACGTAAACAAACATGGACCAGGGGGCGGGGAGGGCTGCGGGGTCTGGTTTAAATGCGACGAGAAATTTAAAGTTGAGCCAGAGAGAAAACCAGTAAGTAAACAACGTTTGAATCTCGGGAGAGAGAACTGGTGCTGCTCTGTGCGGCGCCGGGAGACCGAGCCCTGGGGAAGTCCCAGCAGAAGTCCCATCACACTGGGCCCCTGCCTGAGCCCCCTCCTGTTCCAGAGCCACTCTCTCCGCCTTGTACCCAACCTGGGTCCTTGGTGGCCTTCCGGGGGCCTAAGGCCTGTGCTATGCAGGTGCGGTTTCTGCAGCCTGTGCAGCTTCCCTCTCCCTGGGCCTCAGCCACACCGCGAGGCAGCCTGACACTTCCTCTGAGCCCCCAGCTAACCCGGGGCTCCTGGCACCTCCCCTCTAGGCACCTGTTTGCCTCTTCCAGAGCTTAGAGTGTCTTTATCTGCTTAGGGGCGGTGCCCCCCAAGTAGCCCTGAGGCTCCCAGGGCCCTGGCGCTGGGCAGGGTGAATGGAGGCTCTCAGTAACCACGTGCTGGTTTCGATGAATGGTGGCATCTGCCAGTTTGCACCGGGCACCTGGGCACGGGGCACCTGGCGCAAAGGCCCATGGGCCAGCTCATTCCTGAGATCCCAGCCAGGACTGCGGGCAGCTGGGAGCCGGAGTGAACAGGAGCGGGCGCCAGTACGTGAACAGTGCCCAGCCCCTCTGAGCGCAGGCCCTGGCCACGCAGAGGCGCACAGGGCTCAGATGCCAGCCAGGCACGTGCTTACGTGGGTGCTGGCGCTCTGCCTTCCTCAAGAGCCCACCTCTCTGAACTCTGAGGGTCCCCCGACCCCCAACCAGCCAGCTCACCAGCAGATGTGCCAGGGACGGCCAGGGGACAGAGGTGGATGTGTCCCCTACGGGCTGCCCCCCTCCAGGAATGATTAAGAAACTCAGAAACGGTTTTCTCTCCTGCCTTCTGGGCTCACCTCCAGATGATGGAGCTATCCTGAGAGGGCAGCCTGTTATTCATAAAGTGTTTTCCATCTCTTTCCATTTTGTTTGGGGTGGAGTGTATGCTTTTTTTTTCTTTCTTTTTCAACTTGACACCCACGACTCTATGACTGATGCTGTGTGTGATACTTCCAAGGGCGGGGAGCCTGGATCAATTCTTCTTTCTTCTTCTCAGTATCGGGCTGTAAGGGTGAGGAGGGGAGGGATTCGTGCGACAGAGAAGCACTGGGGTACGAGCTGGCCTTCTCCCAGGCTTGTTGCCCAGGGAGTAATGGTTGTGGGTGAAGGTGGCTGGTACTAACTCTACACAGCTTCTCTTTCCACTTCCATCTCCCCATCGACTGGGATGGAGGGCAGGTGGCCAGAGACCGGGGCATTCACCTCTGCAGATGGGTACCTGCCCTACTGTCCATCTTTCTTGCTCTTAAACATATCCCAACAGAGCAGCCCTCTCCTTCCCCCAATCTTGGATGATATCATCAGTATGAAGTTTTGTATCTCACTTTCTTGTACCAATTACCTTTGCAAGTGGATGAGAAAACAGCCACAAGGGATGTTTAGGCCACGGAGCAAAGCTGATTGGTGAAGATGGGCCAGAGCACAATCCTGGAGCTAGCTGACTTGTCTTCATTCTCCAGTTAATCACGATGCAGCTTTGAGTAGAGTCCCGCAGCCTCAGTGGACATAAGACACCCTCATGGCCAAGATGACTAGTCTCTGGGCATCATGACAGGGCCCCAGGCCCCCTCCCTTCCTTACTCAGCTGGTGACTCTGTCTTTGATCACTGCATCATGGCTTTAGCACTTTGTCTCTGTTCCGGAAAAGCCTTTACATTTGCTATGTCATAGCTTCCCTGACCTCCCAAGGCCAGTGCATCAAAAGAGAGTCACCATGCTCCAAACAGTGGTTCTGCTCCCAGGTGAGTAGCAGGGTGTGTGGGGCTGTCAGGAAAATGGTAGGAAATGCCTGAGCAGAAAGAAACAGTGGGCTCTTATTACAGCATCTAGCACCAGGCCTACATCACAGTAGGGCTCTGTACACTATTGTTAGATGAATTAAGGAGTGCTCAGGATCCCAAAGGGTATGAGAAGCACTAGGAGGTGGTTCTACACACAGTCTCTGGCAGGTACAACCTGGCATTGAACCGTGGCTCTGCTGCTTGCTAGCTGTGCATGCTCGGGCATGCTATTTGATCCCTCTGGCCCTACTTCCTCATCTATAAAAGGGGGATGTGATGATGATGATGATGATGATGACGACGACGACAACGACGACGACAATAATAACTGTTGGTATGTGTAAATCAGTTAAAATACTACCTTGCACATAATAGGTACCACATAAGTGTCTGCTATTGTTATTAAGACCAGAAATACAGCCATTCCAAGGAAATGAATATTACTTTTAACCAGAAGCTGTGGATTTCCTTATCTTACAGGCTCCTCCCATACACATGAAACCATATATTGCAGGGGTCAGCAAGCTTTTTCTGTAAAGGCTCAAACATTATTTCAGACTTTGCAGGTCATACAATTTATGCCACAACTATTCAATTTCACTATTGTAGCATGGAAACAGCCAGAGACAGTATGTAAATGAATGAGCAAGGCTGTGTTCTAATAAAACTTTATTTACAAAAATAGGACATGGGCCAGATTTAACCCACAGATCACAATTTGACAACTCCCAATCTATTGGGGTTCTATAATTTTACAAGATTCTGCTTGAATGCTACCTCTTCTAAGAAAACTGCCCTAGATCTCTGCTATGAGATTTCACTTTCCTTTCCCTGAATTTCCAAAATATTGGTTCTGGAGGGAACTTAGTATCATCAGAAGGAATATATGTAAGGTGGCCAGCAGCTGAGGGTTTGGCACATATAAGTGCCTAGCCATTTAGAAAATTGCAGCCATTCTTGTTTTATTAATATTGATGACATGTCAGTTAATTTACTTAGGCCATATTTATAGAAGAACTATTCTCAAGTCAAGGGATGTAGACAGTTTTAAGGCTCTTGGTTTGAGGTATCAAATTACATTCCAGAAAAAGCATCTGCAAAGACACTCAGCCTTGCCCAATCCTATGTAGTAACTACCCTCTCTGGGCTCTGATGGCCACCTACATCAATAGACAAGAGTTTTACAAGTACCTGTTATGGGACCAGGTTTAAGCTTTGAAAAGCTTGTAGTCTACTTGGGCCAACCAAATTGCATACATGAAACAAGACAAATAATAAAATATGGAATTCATTAAATCAGTAATTATCTATTGAGCATCTATTATGTGCCAGCTACTGCCCTAGATGATGAATGTTATTCAGTGGTGAACAATACAGAACCAGTCCTTGCCCTCATACAACTTATAATCTAGAAGGTCAGAACTGAGTTGTAGTTCATTTCTATAATGGAATTTAGAGAGATAAGGGACCCATAGGGACCAAGTGGATGGGGGGTGCTTCAAGAAGAAAGGTGACCCAGAAATAGACCCCGAAAAAGGAACAGGGACTAGAGGACAAGGAGTGGGTGGGCATGGAGGCTTGTGCCTCACTGTCCTCATGGCTTATGGATGGCAGAAGCGGAAAATGTCTCAGGAGGCTCCATTGTGGAAAAATGGAACAGCCATGAGCACTGGCCTGGCAAGGGAGGTCAGTTTTTTTTTCTTTAGAAAACTAGAGATTCATAAAATTTTCCAAACAGGGAAAGGTGTTTAGGAAGAGTGGAAGGGTCTGGGTGGGTTAAGCCTGCAGCCAGAAGGCCAGCCATGCTTGGTGCTATAAATCTCATCCTGTTTCATTTTTTTGGAAAATATTGTTTATTTATTATTACTCCCCCAAGCAGGGGGAGTAGTAGGCAGAAGGAGAGGGAGAAGCAGGCTCCCAGCCAAGCAAGGAGCCCGATGTGGGGCTCAACCCCAGGACCCCAGACAGACACTTAACCAATTGAGCCACCCGAGGGCCCCAAATCTCATCCTGTTTCAGAAGCCAGATATGGTAGCATAACTTGGTGGCAGTGCTCACACTACTTGACACATGGATTCCACCCATCATCTCCTTTAAATGCCCAACACCAAATCCTTAACCAGCTCCAGGCTTCCTTACATGGTTGCCATTGCTTCCTAGGGCTCTGGGATGAATGGGATCCTAGTTTCTCCAGTCCTGGGAGGCATTAACTTGGTGTTTTATTATTAACTGCCATAAGTGTCCTTGAACCAGTGACTCTTTCAAGGATTTCTTCTGTTCCACTATGATGTGTTCCCTAGGGGAGGGAAAATACTTGATGACTGACTAACTCTATGTCCCCTTTGGTGATGAATATGCCTCCCTGATCAGGATGGGGGTGCAGAGGAGTAGGAGACCTCCTCACATTTCCTGCCTGACCATACTGGTGTATTCTAATCAGTAGTGGCAAGGACTAGAGGAGGGAAAAGAGCACAAGGCACTATGGAGAGACCCCTGTGTATGCAGAGAACACCTCTTCCGACCCAACTGTCTTAGTTCAGGTAATAACAAATTACCTTAGACTGGGTGGCTTAAAAAACACACATTTATTTCTCACAGTTCAGAGGCTCAAAACTCAGAACCAGATGCCAGCATGGTCAGGTTCTGGTGAAAACTGTCTTCCAGGCTACAGACAGCCAACTTCTCCCTGTATCCTCCCATGGTGGAAAGAGAGTAAGCCAGCTCTTTGGGTGTTCTCTTGTATAAGGACACCAATCCTATTCGTGAGGGCTCCACTCTCATGAACTAATTACTTCACGAAAGCCCCACCTCCTAAAACCATCACCCTGGGGATTAGGATTTCAACATCTGAATTTCAGTGGTGGGGGAAACCCAAACACACAATCCTTTAACACCAACCATGAGGCCAGCTCCTGTGTCACAGGCCCAGTGGGTGGAAGTAAGAGGTTGGCTCATTTAGGGTATTCACAGCACAAAGAAAGAGCCATTTCTCTCATCTCCTTCCATTCCTGTAAGTTGGACCTCACAATGCACCACTCCCTGCCTAGACAGGCATGAGGACTGTCCAAGGAGATAGGCAAGCCCACCGAGGAAGCTGCCACCTGGTGACCCGTGCCCTCGGGGGCTTTTGTGGGCTTCAGTGCAGGGGGAAAGAATGACATCCACTGATGCTGAGCTCAGGGACCTAGGTGAGTCATCAGGGTTAGAGGGGCTTAAGATCCATCCTGGCACAGACACCCTCATGGTGCAGACAGGGCTAGTGCAGGGCCACCAGTGAGGGGTTGCGGCAAGAGCAGGCTCAGCACCTCGATCTCTGCACCCAGAATAGGGTCCTTCCCCCACTATATCAGGCCTCCAAAAGGTGGTCTGTCCTTCTTGAAGGTGACTTGCATCCATGGAAATTGGTTTCAATTTCCTATTACTTGGTACTTGTACTTGGTACATCCCTCTTTTATTTAAAAATAGCGAAGTTCCTGAATGGGTCAGAAAATCAATAGATCCATTTAAACCTCAAACAAAAACAATTCAGGTTAAACCACAGACATGTAGAAAAACTTTTCCTGGGAAGATTGCTCACCCTATATCACTAAAGATAAGTGCTGCCGAAGGCCAGATTTGAGATAGAAAAAAGAGAAACCAAGGAAGATATCACTAAATGGCTTTTATTTCAAGAGGGAGTGGAAGGAGGAGTCTAAACAGAGTGGGGAAGGTGAGGAAAGCTTACCAGAAGGAGCACAAGAGGGGACTTTTGGGGCTCAAGTGAAAGAGCCCACGGGAGGGGAGAAACCCTCCTCTGCCTACACCTGGTGGGCTGCTGGGAAATGCTCTGGCTGCTGGGTCCCCGCTCTGAGGGGACGCAGGAAGCCTGGTGCATTCACAGAGGCCGGAATTTATGAATGAACCAGACTCCACATGGTACCATCATATGCCCGTGCTGTGCTCCCTTGAACCCGGCGTCCCTGCAGTCCTCCCCCTGAAACTCACCTCCCTGCAGGTTCAGTCTAAGTCTGATGCCTTAACCATCTTCTCATTTACTCACTCACTCACTCACTGATCAACATGTAAGAGCACTCTGATTGTGCTCCGCTGGAGCTGGAGATAAACTAGGAAAACGACAAACTGAGTAACCACCCTCCCTGAGCTTGCATTTGGGAGGTGGTCAAGGTTGGGAGGTGTTTGTGGGGAGGGAGGAGAGAGGACAGGTAACTATTGCAAGAGCATTCGGGTAAATGCTGTGAAGCAAGAGTACAGGGTATTTTGAGCATGTGACAGGATCCATCCTAACTGGGGGGAGTCAGGGAGGGCTTTCCTGAGCAAGTGCCCTTTCAGCGGAGCTCTGGAGGAGTATGAATTAATTAGGAGGAGGCTGGAGGGCTTGGCAGGAAGATGGGTCAAAATGTGGACTCAGAGAGGGGTGACTTCTCTGGGGACAGGAAAGTCAGACTTGGAGAGTGGGACCCAGTGTGGCTCAGTGAAGCAGTAGAGGTACACACTCAAGACTGAGGCATTCCTGGATGTTTATTGTTTGCTTCAGAGAGAGAGGAAGGAGAGAGAGAATTAAGGTGATAAAAATGAAAGGGTTAATGTGTTACCTACTAGCTGAAGGTCAGTCAGATAAGGTGTAATGAAGCAGGTCTGTGAAAGGCAATAGGGAGGAGTAGGGACTGTGGAAAACAAAAGGCTTTTATACATGCATCCATATATACACATATACTGTACCCAAAGGCATTTAAATTTAAAATATGTTAAAACCTGTTACTGACCACACAAAGCAAAGTCTGAGGGCTACCACGGTTGTGGGTACTGGATTACAGGGGAATGCATTGCCTGGGAATAAGGACTGCGGAGGAGGGAGCTGGGCGCTGCTTGGCCAAGAGACAGAAAAGAGTCAAACAAGTCCCTCTGGTCCTGCTTCTGCCATGTGGCCATCAGAGGGGCTCCTCTGCACCCATTCTCTTGGTGGCCCCCTCCGGCTTGCCTCCTGGGGCTCACCTATCCCAGGGGCCCCCCACTCTCTCCAAAAGCAGAGCTGAGGGCAGGATAGTACCATGGATTTACATTAATGGTGAGTGACTGGGCAGCAATCTGTAGCTCAGCAGCACCTGCCCATGGGTCGTGAGCGTGGTGCTCCCCTGTGCGCAGTGAGGCCAGCCAGCTCCCAGAACATGAAGACTGGAGGGTGAGGTAGAGTAGGAAAAAGAAACAGAAGACACAGAAAGGAGTCAAAACATGCATAGCCTAAGAAAAGAAGATTAGAGAACTGACATGCTTATCGGTTATTTCAGGGTTAAACTCCTAGCCCAGATCTGGGTCATTTGCATCTCATAATTGGCTCTTTCAAAACTTGAAGGTAGGGGAGCTTATTTGGCAACCTCCTCAACTTTCCCTTTGTGACAGCAAAAGCGTGGATGAGCTTATCTAAAATGTAATCACGTTCGATCAAAAAACAATTATTGGTTTTTTCCTCCTCTCTGCTCTGATTTAAATGACCTTGCACGTATTGGGAGGGGGGGTTCTGCACTTAATCTCTTCTTAGCTGTGCAGAGGGAGGATGCTCAGCCTTTGTGTGTTTGCTTTCCCTGCAACTCCGATTAAGAACTACATTCATTTTGCCAGGCCTTTGTGAGGTAAACCTCTTTGCCTGATAGGAGGAAGAGCTATCTCAGAAAAAGAGAAACACTTTCAATATGCAAACATTTCTCTTGCCACATACATGCATCTAATAGTTGGTTCTACCACCACCTAAAACAAAATGTGGAGATATTCCCTGAAGGAAACTCAGCTGAGCCAGAATTTTGAAACGACAGGCTCACACGAACAGGAAGTCCCTAAATGCAGTGAGAATTTGTGGCTTCTTGATGGCCCACTGTCCATTTCACTTAATGTCAGAATAGCACTGGGTTTATGTTCAGACGTCTACTCTTCTTCTCTCAGTCCAGAGGATTCTAGCAGAGTGGACTTTGCCTTGAGTTCCAAAAAAGGTATTACATCTGGGCTGAGACAGCCAGAGAATTATATTCTCTGGGTAGTTCAGAAATGCCTACCTGACTGACAACTCCAATTAGGGTCAAGAAGACTCAACTTGGGACAGGTTTCAGCTACTAGAGAAGAAGATTCTTTCCCTTTCCTGCTGTACCAAAGCCTGAGGAGACATGCTGTGGCCATCTTGTCCCCACAACAAGAAGACTTATGAAAGCCAATACATCAGAAGACAGAGCTACGTAAAGAAATCCAAGCCTTGTGACATCACTTGAGCATTTGAATCTCACAGTGCCTGAAGCCAGCCTACCCCATGGACTTCTACACAAGACAGTACATTTCTAGTCCTTCCCCCCTTCCCCGCCAGGGTCTGAATTAGGTGTTCTCAGTCTTCCAGGTATCATCTATTCAAACATAAAGGTATATGGCTGGTTGTAGTAGATGATTCCAGTCAAATCTGCCCCGTTACTTTAGTCACACTTTATTGTTGCCGTATAATGTTTTCAACTTCTTAAAGCATCTTTAAAAAAAAAAAAAGAGGGGATCCCTGGGTGGCGCAGCGGTTTGGCGCCTGCCTTTGGCCCAGGGCGCGATCCTGGAGACCCGGGATCGAGTCCCATGTCGGGCTCCCGGTGCATGGAGCCTGCTTCTCTCTCTGCCTCTCTCTCTCTCTCTGTGTGTGACTATCATAAATAAATAAAAATTAAAAAAAAAAGATTTTATTATTTATTTATTTATTTATGAGAGACACAGAGAAAGAGACAGAGACATAGGAAGAGGGAGAAGCAGGTTCCCTGTGGGGAGGTTGATCCAGGACTCCATCCCAGGACCCCGGGATCACGACCTGAGCCAAAGGCAGACACTCAACCACTGAGCCACCCAGGGTCCCCTTCTTAAAGCATCTCAACCAACATGTTATTGCATTTCACCATTCTTATGGGAATCTTCCCATGTCACCTCCATGTGATAAGTGGCTCTCCCAAGATGACCCTGCTACTACACAGAAGAGCCCCAATTTCCCAGCAGGCCCACAGAAGGCTCCTCTCAGCTCACTTCCTCTTTTCTTGAAAGAAAAAGTTAAACATTCTTCTAACTACCCAAGGAAACTCAGTCTTGGGAAAGATGATTAAGCAGGGAGATTCTTTTTCACTGCAGCCTATTAGACAAAAACCAGGAAAAAAAGATCCCAAGTGTCCAGCCATCAGCACCTCTTTATACTGGAGTACTAAGAATCCTTTAACCAGGCAGATCTAAATGTCCAGCTGCCAAGAAATACAGGTGAAAAGCAAACTGTGTGTGTAGTACACTATTATGAGGTTTTAAAAAACGTGCGGATGGGGAGGCAGATGAGGAGCCTATTTTGGAGGCGCTGAAAAACATAAAGAGTGGGGCTATAGGAACCTGACCCTGGAAAGGAAAAGAGGTGGCTGGCGATTTTCTGGAGAGAAAGGTAGGTTCCTGGTACTTTGCATTCACTCAAATGTCTTAACATTTTCACTGTGTGGCTTACATCTGGGCTACATATACGGAGGCCAGGGCCAGGATGGCCTC
This sequence comes from Nyctereutes procyonoides, assembly GCF_905146905.1. Lineage (NCBI taxonomy): Eukaryota > Metazoa > Chordata > Mammalia > Carnivora > Canidae > Nyctereutes > Nyctereutes procyonoides. Next base: position 14,159,606 of record NW_026575133.1, on the reverse strand, counting down.
ATTCTCTAATGCTCCTAGGATTAACCTGAATTTGGACAATACATATATATGGCTTGAAATTATAGTGGGAAGAGCTGGGGAAACACTTTGGAGGCACAGGTACCCAGCCAATGAGAAGCAGGAAAGACCTCTGACTCAACTGAACAAGCACCTATGATTCAAGAACCAGCAAGCTGAATGTTCTCAACAGCAGTGACAGGAACCGTGGCAATTCCCCGGGGGGAGCCCAGGACTCCTCTTACTGGATACCCTATCAGGGACCCTCTCTCACCCTCCAAAAGATCTGGGCACCAAGCAGGCACAGCTCTGCAGACTAACTCCAGCATTAGGAAGTCACCAAATTTATAGGAGTGTCTGACCCTAGAGTGTCTGGCCCTGGAAGGAGGATGGAAGATTACAGTCTGTGAGCTTCACCGACGTCATTGTTTGAAGCTGTGGTGTGATGGTCTTTGCTGCTGCTAACTATTCCACAGGGTAAACAGCACGTCATCCATTTATCCAGTTGGCTACTGGTGGTCGTTTGTCCTGTTTTCACTTCCAGACCATCACAAATCTTGCTGCTTTCGTCACTGGGCTTGTGCACGTGTTGTCAGCAGCTAGAACTAGGACTTGGAGTGGAATTGCTGTTCACAAGTCCGGCGTTTTGTGTTTGGATGCTGCCAAACTGTGTTCCAAAGGCTTTGGATAGTGTACTCTCCCACGAGAGAGCTCCTGCTGCTCAGCATCCTCAACAACAGTTGGAATTAGGAGTCTTCTTAGTTTTTGTCCATCTAAAATTTTACCCCTATTAATAATCTGAAGCTTCTATTGATAGTGAGGTTGTGGGCACTCCTCACATGTTCCCCAGGCATTAGGATTTCTCTTGTGAAGTGTTCACTTTTTCACCCATTTTTACTTGAATTGATTCTTTAAGCCCCCTTAATCATTAATGTGCTGCAAACATTTCCCCCCATTATGTGGCTTGATTTTTCATTCTTTGTGTGTCTTGGTTTTGATATTGTGTATTTCATTGTTTCTTTTTTAAAAATTTTTATTTATTTATGATAGTCACACAGAGAGAGAGAGGCAGAGACACAGGCAGAGGGAGAAGCAGGCTCCATGCACCGGGAGCCCGACGTGGGATTCGATCCCGGGTCTCCAGGATCGCGCCCTGGGCCAAAGGCAGGCGCCAAACCGCTGCGCCACCCAAGGATCCCTATTTCATTGTTTCTTAATTGATCTGTAGGTGATGGACCAGCTTTTTTCCCCATTTCTATCAGTGGCCAATTGATAGGTTCTAAGATAAGATTATTAACATAGAGTAAAATTAAAGAAAAAAAGAAAAATACTAATTGTCAAAGAAATCTTGCTGAGATCTTCCGTGGCTTTGATTTTTAATACTTTTTTAGGTTTTCTTCAAGTGAAGCACCTGTATTGAGCCAGACACATTCAGACACTCGACAGATGCTTTCGAATCTAAAACGGAGAGGATAAAGACATCATGTTGGCCTGGAATGCTGGAAATGGTGCATGACAGAAAAGAATATGAGCTTCCAGACATGAAAAGGAGGAACACCAGAAAACCAGTACAATGACAAAATGTCCTCAAGCACAAAAGTCTGAAAACAATCAGATTAAGAATAGAATACATTCTACCCTAGCATATTTCTTGCCATATGAATGGCCTAGCAGAATCGAAAACAGGGAACACAGTGATCTTACTCATTTATATGCCATTACCCAGAATGCTCTATGGGCTTATCATTTTGAGGAAGAACTGCTAATGTCAGAGTTTGGAAACGAAAGCAAGCAAATTAATTTCAGATATGACAAAGGTGTGTGTGTGTGTGTGTGTGTGTGTGTGTGTGTGTTAGATATCTGGGGATGCACTGAGTCAGTGTGTTTATATGTCGAATGTGTGTTGAGTGCGTGCGTGTGTGTGTGTGTGTGTGCACCTGCAGGTATGCCCACAGTATGAATGTGTGTGGCAAAGACACCAGAAGGATAAAAACACACCTGTTTTAGGTCACCCGTGTTGCATCAGGAAACCAAAAGGCTGCTTCCAGAATCTCATTTCCTTTGTGTAACACGCAGCTTGGACAAATGAAACAACGGACCAGCTACTATTTATTTGGAAGGGATTACTTTGAGCAGACGGGAGAAGCAGAGAGGACACGGGGCCACTGTCTGTCCTCAGCCTACATGGTAATCACATGGTTTGTAGCTTCTTAGTCATCTCTTTCTTCACAGGGACTTACAGCCCACTTTTGCTCCCTTTCAAGTGAAACACTAAACCTTAATTATCCAGAGAGAATCACAGGATGGGACACAATTCACCAGAAAGTGTGTGGGTAGGGGGAGGGGCAATGACAACAAATTAACCATTAAGAAATCGGCTTGTGGACTCTCATTCAGGTGCCTACATGACGGATATAATCTAGACCCTCAGCAAGCTGAAAGCTCTTCGAGGCCTGAGTCCCTACCCAGCTCCCTGATCCTCTTTGTCACCCTTGGCACTAATGGGATTTTAACAATAACAGGGATAATAGCTAACATTGAGCACCTTCTCCATGCCAGTCGCTGGGCAGAAGCTTCACTTGAGTTGATGACGCACCACATGCCTTGGCCCCTGCAGACCTTTGCCCTCTCAGCTCATACTCCTCCCTCTATGCTCCAGCCATACCAGGCCTTGTGTTCTGCTATAGAACCCACTGAGCCTGTACCCACCTCAGAGCTTTTGGATTTTCAGTTCCCTCAGCTCAGAGGCTTCTCTCTCCAGCTCTCGGCAGGGTCAACTTTGTCAAATGCGGCCAAAAGACCAGCTAAGTTCAGAATATAACGGTAATAGCTGGACCGGAGCAATGCAGACATTCTTGGTCATCTTGCCAGGTGTGGTCACGGTGGCTTTGGGACAGCAGAAACCTACCTGCAGAGCACAGAGGAGACCACATAGAGTGAATGAGCAGAGACGGTGATGACAAAAATGCTGCCGGGAATGGAGGCAGAAAAATAAAGTAATGGCAGGAGAGAGAGATGTGGGGTCAAGGACGGTTTTTTAAAATATTTTATTTATTTATGATAGACATAGAGAGAGAGAGAGAGGCAGAGGGAGAGACAGGCTCCATGCCGGGAGCCCGATGCGGGACTCGATCCCAGGGCTCCAGGATCCCGCCCTGGGCCAAAGACAGGCGCTAAACCGCTGAGCCACCCAGGGATCCCCAAGGAGGGTTTTTTTGTTTGTTTGTTTGTTTGCTTGTTTCCTTTTTAAGGCAAGAGATAAGAGAGCATGTCCCTATGCAGGTGGAAATGGCATGAGCCTTTGGCACGGGACTAATTTCTGGGAAGAGACGTTTCGGAGAAGAGCAAAGTGAAAACAGGGTCTCACAGGAAAGTCATAGATTGCCAGGCAATATTGAGTTTGCTCAATAAATTTAATGCTCGCAAAATCCTACAGGGTAGATATTGCTATTTTTCTTATTTTGTAGATGAGAAATCTAAAGGCCAGAGATGTAAAGGAACTTATCTGAGATCGCAGGCAAGTGGAGGAACTAGCTAGGGTTTGAAATGAGATGCTGATTCCTGGTTAATCACAGGATCCAAGTGCAAGATTACAAAGGGTGAAATGTCAGAGAAAAGCTCAAGGGTTTCCAGAGATATATCTAAAACCCAAGGCTTGCAATTCAAGTGCTGGAGAAATGGAACAGCTCTAGTAGCTTACAAATTTGGAAATTTTGAAGATTTTTATTCAGTTTCCAATAAACATTCTGTTGGCAATGTTCTATTTTGACACTTGGGTGTTTGCTTGGCACCACATTTCTGTTTTGTGTGCTTTTCTGTTTGTGTGTTACATTGCATAACAAAAAGTATAGATGTAAGCCTGAGCTGCCTTGTTGATGGTAGATAACATGTGACCATCTCCCCTTGAAATGTGGCACAACTTAGCAATTAAACAACTGGTCATCAGAAACACCTGAGAAAACTTCTCAACTGAAGATACCCATTCAAGATCAGGGACTCAGAATTCCCCGGCACACGGCCCGGAACATGTATCATCGGAAAGCTCCCTGTGACTGTAATGCTCCGCTATGTTTGGGAACTGCTGGCCTCAAGCACACGAGTTCAGTTAAAATCAATGTTTTTTGCCATGTTGTTTCCTATGGTCTTTGGAGATGCTTAAAATATGCTGCTGCCAATTGGCTGCTCAATTCAACAGTGTCCTGTGTTCTCTCCTGCCCTGTACCCTAAACTTGCCCCTACCCTTTACTTTCTTTCTGATTGTTCCTCTGCTTCATACCATGGAAATAAGAAAATATACGCAAATACACTGGGTTATAAGAAATATCCTTTAACTGAAACACTAAGTGATCCTAAAACTGATCTTGTCTCCTCTCTCATTAGCACTCCTTTCCCCTGACATCTCCCTTGACACCTCCAACCTCCTGGGGAAAGACTCCACACCACTCTGAGAAAAGAGCTTTATAGGGAAGTTGGAGCTACAGGTGGTGGTACATACACCCATGTGGGAATCAACCAGTTTCCTGACTGAACTAAACCTAGCAGCAGATAGATGGCACACTGCTAAGAAGTCCACAAAGGCATACTGGTCAGGGAAGGAGTAGTTCTCCACACTCATTTTCAATCCAGAGCCAGTTGACTGTGGCTGCTTCTGGAAGGGAAGGGCAGAAATGCTCAGAAGGGGTTCGATGTCTTAGGAGAAGGTTTAGAGCTGAAGAGGCACAAGCCAGGCGGGTTCATAATCAAGACTCACAGAGGCCTAAAGGAGCCAGTTCTGGGAGTATCACTTTCCTCATTCTCCAACCTAGAAGGAACACAGTCAAAATATAGTTAAAACAAAAACAAAAACAAAAACAAACAAAAAAAACCCCCACAGTTGCCACCCTTCCCCAAAAAGAAAGAAGTAAAATAGCTCGAGACTTGCTTTGCAATTTGAATCTCAGGAATGCATAAGAAGTAGCAGTCACTGCCTTCAGAGCAAAGATGCTCTATTAAAACTTGACTCATCCTTGGCAGTTTATTGTGTCCCTCCCCACCCCCACTCTCCTTCCTTGTGACACAGAGGAGTGAGGTGAGTAATCCTCTACGCAGTGAGAGAAAAATAGAACCCCAAATGCCTTCCATTATGCTAAAGGCCTGTGTCACCAGCTGTGGCGGCAGGGGGTGTGGTCATCATCCATTACAGGGGAACAGTCAGATCTTCTGACTCCTTCTCTCCAGGGCTATTTGTGGTTCTCAAAGTGCAACGAGCAGGGACTAAAAACTGATAAGCACAGAGAAGTCTAAAAGCCCTGCTGGGGGTCTTATGAGAGCCACAGTGGTCAAGAGCCTTTACATGCAGGAGTCCATATGGCCACTTAATAGGAAAACAGTTGGATCCACTTTCTGCTACCTAACACTTCCCTGCCCCTTCCCCACAGGCATAAGAACTACCTTTTCCCCCAGAGTAAAAATAGCTATATTTACCGAGTGCCTGTTACATGCCAGGCATTGAGCGAAGCATTTTCCATGGTGTATGCAAGCTAATTTTTGTGTGCATGTGTGTGCACACACGTGTCCCTGCATCGACATACACACACACCCATGTATGTGTACTAACAGAATCTTCTTTCACAGATAAGGAAACTAAGTCACAGGAAATTTTCATAACTGGCCCCAGAGTCACCTGGTTAATGCAGGACACAGGCCCAGGTGAGCGCTCTACACAAACACAACCCCATTATATGATCTGCTTGGCTAAGTGCTGTTATTTGAACAATGAACAAGAGACATAGAGGAAAAATTTTGTGTTTCTCCATTTATTTGCTTCCCAATAAATAGACTGAAAATAGACTCCCCAGGTCTTATCCCAGCGATTGGAATACTGATCAATAACCCGAGATGTCCTGAAAGCATTTTTTGTTACGAAAGGCCTTCTTAAAGGAGGAAATGGGGATGTGGTCATTGCCAGAGCTAGAGGCTCGCTAATAAAGCAGTAGCGGGTACAAATTGCAGGTGGTTATGTGAAGTTTCTTCCTCCCTTATAAAAGCTTAAAAAAATTTAAAAACCTCTGTCCTCCCCTATGCACTTTTAAAAAGATATAAAAAGATATATTAATTTCCAATATATCAGCGCCATATTTCCCCCTTCTGGAATTGACCACATTATCCTCCTACCCAGCTGGAACTGTGCTAGGGAGAAAAATAAATGTTTGTCTCAATGGCATTTTCTTATTCAGCTAATTGATTTTTTAAAATAACAATAATGCTTGAACATCCAGCCGCCTAATTACTAGCAGCTTTTTATTTGCACTATCATTAACTTCACAGCTGCCTTGCCGCTGACAAGTGGTACCACAGAGACATCAGCTGCAACTGTTAGATTCTGAAAGGAAGAACATGAATAAGGCCTGACTCTCCCTCTGCCAAGGTCAGGGAGGGCTTCAGGCTGATTTAGCAGCACAAACGCCCCACTTCGAAAGGGGGAAACGGCATATGGAACCATGTTGGGTGGAAGGAACCTTGAAGGGCATCCTTGAAGGATTCAATCCTCTCCATTTACAGATGAGGGAGTTTGAGGTCCAGAGAAGTTGAGTGGCTTGCACAGGGTCACACAGCTCCCCACCTCCTGCGCTGGAACTGCAGCCTCGGCCTTCTGATTCCTTAGCTGTTTTGTTTTGTTTTTAAATTTAAGTTGACACATACAGACAGAGAGGTGTATGTAGCATGAGTGAGCAACTTGTCCATTATCTTTACGTGAAAACATCCATGCAACCCCCACCCAGGTGAAGAAACAGACCACCTCTGAAGCCCCCTGGTGTTCTCCTTCCCTTCACTACACACTCTGTCCTCTCCAAAAATACCATGATCCTGACTTCTGACATCACAGATTACTTTGGCTTGGCTTCTTTCAATGAAGAGCTGTTTTTTTTTTTTTTTTTTTAAAGTCCCAGCTCCTCCGCGAGGGCTCTGGGGCTCAGAACCGAGGATGGACTCAGCTCCTTCTTTTTTTAAAAAAAAATTATTTATTTATTTATTTATTTATTTTTAGTCACAGAGAGAGAGAGAGGCAGAGACACAGGCAGAGGGAGAAGCAGGCTCCATGCACCGGGAGCCCGACGTGGGATTCGATCCTGGGTCTCCAGGATCGCGCCCTGGGCCAAAGGCAGGCGCCAAACCGCTGCGTCACCCAGGGATCCCTCAATGAAGAGCTGTTTTACACGGAGTTTAGTTGCTCAGACCTAAAAAATAAATGTGAATTGGAGTGAAATGGGGAATTAAGACAGCATATCCCCAAAGGAAATCCCATACCATACCATTAAGGTCTATGGGGTCTTCTCTTGGGAGTGATGAAAATTGGGACTAGGTGAAGGTGGGGATTATACAACATTGTGATGTACTAAATGCTACTGAAATGTTTGCTTTAAAATGTTTTGCTTTAAAAATAATTTTGTTATGTGACTTTTACCTCGAAAAAGAAAAAAACCTTCATCCCTTAAGATAGGTGTGTTTCATTGTATATAAGTTTAAACTAAAAATGAACTGTAAAAATATTCAACTCTTAAAGACAGCATATACCTCACAAAGACTGGTCAATACATTCCACTCATCTAGCCCTACAGCACCTGGCCAGCCAGCCTCACCTACCACCTGGGTGTTTTCCTTTGGCTTTCTTCTCTTCATTGTACTGCCATGTGCCTCTCATCCTTATCTCTCAATTAGACAGTCGCTTATCAGGGTCATCTTGCCAAAGCCACTGGCCAGTTGTCTATCCTCAACTTACTCAGCCTCAGGGCAGCATTCAACCTAGATGACAACTTGCTTGTTCTTGAAACACTTGTTTAGGCTTCTGTGACATCATGTTTGCTTTTCTTCTTACCTCAGTGGCCATTCCTCATTTCCCTTTGCTCCCCCTCCCCTTGGTATAGGCCCAGGGCCATGTTTGACCACCCGTCTTCTTTAGTTGGGTGTCCTCATCCAGTCCATCCACATCTATGGCTTGCAAATAACTATTTCCAGCCTAAATATCTCTGCTGAATTCCAGGTGTGGCTAACCAACTGCCCACTTGACATCTCTACTTGGACGTCTCCCATAGCTAAGACAGTAATATGAATTCTTTCCTACCCAAGTCTGTCCCCCAATTTGGACTTCTCACTTTTGTTAAGTGACACCATCATCCACCGAAGTGCTTGGGCTAAAAACTTGATCATTGTGCTTGAATCATCCCTTTTCCTCACACCTCACTTCTAACCCATCAATGGATCCTATTGGTTCTGTCACCAAAACATATCCCAAATCCACCGCCTGTCCATTTCCATCTCTGCTGCTCTAGCTCTGGTCCAGGGTCCCTCTATAATTTCTTGCCTGGACTCTTGCATTATCTCCCAATAGGTCTTACTTCCCTCTTGTCTTCCTTTACTCCAACCTTTACCTGACAATGAGAATAATGTTTTTAAAAGGTAACTCAGGTCCTCTTAACATTCCAGTGAGGGCTCACAGCATTCAGAATAAAGCCCAAATTCTCAGAAGGTCAAGGGGCTGCTCCAGCTTACCTATCCAGTCTCATCTGTCTCTACTTGTCCCTCACTCAGGACACTGCAGCCACACTGTCTTTCTGTCCCCTGAACAGGCAAGCCAGTCTTGTCCCAGTCTGAGAGCCTTTACATTTGCTCTTCTTTTTATGGGAGCATGCTTCCCCAGTCTTGAACAGCTGCCTCTTTTTCTTATGACCTCATCTCAAAAGTCACTACCTCCTTCAAGAGACCTTCTCTGGCTACCCCCACTAAACATCCTCTCCTGCTCATGATCCAATATAATCTTCTTGGTTCTTTTTATCTATGCATGAACTTTTCTTATGTATTTAACTTGTTTAATAGCTGTCTCCTCCTGCTAGGAGTTAAGTTCCTTGAGGGCAAGGACTCCATTGTATTCGTGGTTTTATCCCCTGTGCTTAGAATGTGGCAAGCACTATAAAAGTTGATTGGCTGGATCTCATCAACTCATCTGAGAAGATGGGAAAGCAAGTTATCATATGATCTCCATTATTTATTATTTCAGGACACTCAGTTGCAAGTATCAGAAACCCAGTTTAGACTGTCTTAAGCAATAGTAACAGAGAAGACCAGTAGTAGGCCTGTCTTTAGGGACAGCTGGTACCAGAGACTCAAAATTAAATTGCAATCTCTCCTTCTCTCTCTGTTAGCCTTGTCTCCCCTGGATTGGTTCCACTTGCTGGCAAGCCCTCTCCATGCAGTCGCTCCTGCCAGCTCTGTGCTTATGTTGTACATTGTACAACTCAGCAGCGCAGAAAGAGAGCTGCCTCTTCCCAGGCTTTCCAGCAAAAATCTCAGAATTGACTTTCATTGGACCAATTTGGATCACATGACCATTCCTAAACCAATCATTGTGTCTAGGAGGCAGGAATATGCTAATTAGTCAAGCCAACTTACCCACTCCTAGATGGGAGAGCATGATTGGGAATTGGCTTCACCTGGGTCACATGGTTGGGGGCAGAGGAGAGGCTTCCCCCGCTAAAAAACTTCAATCTATCAGGAGGACAGAGATACAAGTTGTGGGAGACAAAAAATGTCTATCACAATTGTCTTTTTGTTTCAGGGAGCTGAAGTTTGTGCCAATTGCAGAATAACTTATGATTTTAATGCTTAAGGATAAAGAATGGTCCTGCTGCTGCCATCTTCCAGGGCAGCCTGATGAACTCAGCTACCACTGAATATTTACACAACACTGACTGTGTCATATACCTTATCTCATAAGGCTTTTGTGACACCTCCCAAAAGGGTTCATGCTTTGTCAGTCTCCTGTTTGTCAGCTGGTACTAAATTTATGATTAAGGACTGACCTCAGGACAGGAGGGTCAATGTCATTGACTCTCATTTCTCAGGTGTCAGGCCTCAAACTTCCTGAGCCCTAGTCCATGAAGCCCTCATCTCTCTATGCCTTGTATCATTGCTAGTCCTCCTGATTTTGCCTTTCAACTCATTTTGCTGCACTGCTCCTTCCTACCCCAACCCTCTGAATCTGCTTTCTGACAAGGCCTGCTGCTACCCAAAGTCTGCCTTCACATCAGGCATTTCACTCACGCGGTCATTGCTTCCTTAATCTTTGGTGATGAGCATCACACAGAGGAAAGAGCTAGAAATGAGCTGATCCCTACCTCGTGATTACCTTTCATATACTCACAGATTGGCACTAAGTAGGTCATCCGTTTTCCCCTCTCCAATTCCATTTATTCCATTAAAATAAAGTTTTCCTAACCCTTTCAGATTGTTACTCCCCATTTGGTCCTCTGCCATTATGTGTCTTCTGCTCTGTGACTGAGATACAGCAATAAGAGCACTGTAGTTTTTCCTTTGAGTCATGAACTTGGTGACAAAGTATTCTTCATGATCCCACTTGTTATTTCCTTTTTCTTTAACTGCAGAAACTCACTCTGGTGGTCAGGTAAATTCCTAAGGCGTGATCCTTTGGCACAAGTGTTCTCATTCTAACCACATATGTTGGTTGAACCTATTTACTTGCACAAACAGAAACAAAAAGCTTATTTCTCTACAGAGGCTGCTAACCTGACCCACAAAGGCAATTTGATTCTCACCAGAGTATAAAATCCATGATGACAGGGACTTTGTTTAGTTACTACTTTATCTCTGGTTCTCAGCATATATAGGTGCTCAATGAATGACTGTGAATTCATTCATCCAACCAATCCTTATTAAGCCTTTACTAAAGAGGGTATTGTCCCAAGTGATACCTGGGATTGAAGGAATAAAGACAAATGTATCTAGGAGGATATTTCAGCAACATGTAACAGAACTGTCTTAAACAATTAGGCATTTACAAGTGCACATAAGTAGCAGTCCAAATTTAGATCAACTTAGGTTTGCTTGATCGACTAAGGATCCAGGTTTTTTCAGGTTCATCCCAACACTCCCCCTGGGGGAGAGGAGAGCGAGAAAGATCATAGGGTGGCTGCCAGTAACCACTAGTGTAACAGCTGGAAAGAGTAAAGCTTCCTACAAGAGAAAGACCCTTCCCAGAAGTCTCCAGCACTCCTCTTCCTTCTCTCGAAGGCCAGAATTGGGTCACTCACTGACTCCTGAATCATGTCTTAGAAGCTGCATTGGTCTGGGTGTTATTCTGTATGTTGACAAATTGAACACCAATAAAAAATAAATTTATAAAAAAAAAAAGCTGCATTGGTGATTCTGACGCCCAGCTGCATTGCACACCAGTGCTGTAAGCTAAGAGCCACCATCCCATAAGTGTGTACAAATAAGAATTCAGCACAGTCCTTACCCTGGAAAGCCTACACTAAATGTCCTTTAAGAAATTTTGTCATATGTGACAGAGGAGTTCAGAGGAAGTAAAGCTCCCTCTGAGGTAGAAAGTTGGGAAAGAGAGAGAGTGGGACCTCCAAAGATGAGTAAGACTTGAATAGAGCACCCAGGGAAGCAATGTAGCCAGACGGGCACAGTATGAGCTGGGGTGGGAAAAACTGGAACACTTGTCAATTCATGTGTTGTGTTTGTCGGAGGACAGGCTGATCTCTGTTTTGTTACCTCACTGGTACATGAGAAAGGGAAGTTTTGTCATCTTGAACCAATAATTGGAGAAACTGAGGTTTGTTTCCAGAACTTTGTGAATCAGTGCTATCTGATATTCCTGATACTTTGCTGGAACTATTCACCAAGCTTCCTCTTTGAGCACAAAGGGGATTTTAAGAGGTAATGATTGGGGCTTTCACATAGTTGTCTTAAAAATCAGAACGAGTGGGTGGAAAAACCCTATGAGATCACCATTCTGATGTACCTGATCTGTGGGGGAGACACAATGATCTCCTTAGAGATGGAGGTTTTTCAATTTCTCCTCAAAGCAAACTAAGATAAACCCAATCAAATCCAGTCGGGCTGCAAAAGTGATGAGGAGGAAAGTTAGAAACAAGCTAGAGAATACAGAAGAAATCTGTAAATTGGCTGGCAATTGGATTACATTTAAAGATTCAATTAATGAGAGATTCAGAATAGAGTTTCCTTTAGTGAGTTTGTTAACTCCCAGGCAAGAGGCTTGGTGGTTTGCTGATAGCACAGAAGGTGAGTCATGCAGCACTGGCTGGCTCAGCCAGGCTAGGACAAATGTCACCCACTCACTTTGATGGATGCACCCCATGCATAGAAATATGTGAACAGATATTGATTTTTAAAAACTCTACCATTACTCACTGTTCTTGACAACTTATTTTCCTTCTTTGGTATACCTTTGTTGTTGATACTTCTGCTGAATCTAAATTGCCTTTTAGTGAACCTTAAAGGGGTCTCTATCCTACTAAAGGAGTTTCTGAAAGGTAGAGAGCTGGCAACAGACTTGCTAGGTGTGGCTTGGGCTGGACCTTCTGGAGGAATATTGCCTTTCTCAGGTTCAAGAGCCCTCCCTATGCGAGTTATTAAGTGGGTTCAGGGCAAGAATACTGGGTAAGTCAAGAGGTATCTACAGAAAGCAGTAATGTGGTAATTAGCTTCAGCAATGAGAAAAAACAAAATGTGTGCATATTTTTCAAGGAGAGGTGATACTATAAACTTTGTAAGAGAATGATTTTGTCTGGAAGCTCCCAGAAGGAGAACACTAGGCTACAGAGAAGAGTACTGGTATAAACCAGTGAGAGCAGAGGTAAGTGCTGGCTCACCTGGTTTCTAGCCCTGTACCCAACCAGCTCTGGCAAAAGGAAGATGGAGCAGTAACAAGAGCAGCTGATGTGGGAGTGATGTAGTAGCAGAGGCCTCCCTACAAAGTTAAAGATGACTCATACCTGTTCAGCTGTGAAAGTCAAACCTTTCTGTGGGTTCCACTGTTCCTGGTTTGGGCTGGTCTCTAAGTTCAGTGAGAATCATTTCCCATCATGGTGGACCTGAAATCAATAATGCTGATGAACTGAAAATGACTGCAAGCAAAAGATATTTTGAAGAAATTTAGGCCTTGTTTTGGTAAATGAGTTGTTTAAACCCATTTGAGTCTAGGAGATCACCTCATAAAAGTCCCCAATAAATCTGTCTTAGAAACAAAGACCCCAGGAATATGAATGGTAGGCATGAGTACTATTCCACAAAAAAGTGGTATAAAAAGCAAATAAGGGTAGTGTACAATTGAAAAGAATACAAAAATAATTTCACTGAAAAAGACTGCTTTCCCAGTTTAAGCCAGCTGGTTTACGCATGTGCTAATTATCATCCAAGAAGGTGGTCAGCTAAGGAGGAGAACCATTTAGCTCAAATCATCCTTGTAGTGGGAAAATAAGCCCAGTATGCTTCACTATCCTCAAGTCTCCTTACCTAAGCATGTGGACAAAATCCTTCTCCTTGGGCTTTTGCCCCAAGTTCTTTTCCACTTTTTTTCACATGAATATTTTTATTTTGGGAAATTTTATCATGGCAAAGAAGATCTTAGTGGCTAAAAAATGGATAGGATCCATATAGGTAATCATTTCAAACTCTGTTTTACTTAGGCATTCACTGAATTTATTCATTCAATAAATAAATTTACTTAGGCATTCATTGAATTTATTCATTCAATAAATATCAAGCACCCACTATATGTCATGTTCTGGAATCCTACAGATGAATTAGGCCTGCTCCTACAGGAAAATCAATGGTGAGGGTATAGTGGAACACTAGCTATAACAGAGGTAAATAAGCACAGGATGTCATGACATCAAAAAGGAGCATGGATGGGGTGACTAGGTGGCTCAGTCCATTGGTTAAGCATCTGATTCTTGGTTTTGGCTCAGGTCATGTTCTCAGGGTCATGACATTGAGCCCCATATTGGGCTCCATGCTCAGCATGGAGTCTGCTTGAGATTCTCTCCCTTTCCCCCTCCCCCTGCTTGTGCATGTCCCTCTCTCTAAAATGAATGAATGAATGAATGAATGAATGAATGAATTCTTTTGAAAATGGAGGAGCATGGGAACATCCAATTCTTCTAGGGAAAGGAGTAAGGGAAGATTTACAAGAGGAGGTGACCCTTAGCTGGGGATTGAAGGATGAGTACAGCTTAGCCAGAGAAATGAGAGAAGAAAAACCTTCCCCACAACACACACAAAAGATCAACATGCACAAGGCCACAGTGGTATAATACCATGGATTATTCAGAGAACTGCAAATGATTTGATATGACTAGGTCTGGAGATTTCAGCAGGACCCAGATCTTAAAGGACCTTGTAGGTCTTGCCAAGGAGAAGAAAGTTTACTTCCAAAAGGATGGAAAACCACTAGAAGATTGTATACTGGAAAGAGACATGATAAGAATTGAGACTTAAAATAATGATTCTGGCAGCTAAAAGAAGAAAGAGCAGGATGACACCTTAGGAGGCTTCTAGGCCATAAATGATAAAAGATTGAACTAAGCAGTTGTGATGGGAGAGAGGTTTGAGCTATGTAATGGTGTAATAGCTGGAATTGATGTCTCACTGAGGTAGAGAAGAAAAGAAAGGATGGGTCTAGCAGGACTCCAGTCTTCCCTCTTACAGGAGAATGTGGCAGGTGGCATTACTTCTTGAAAAAGGAAATATGAGGAAAGGAGTAACTCTGGAGAAAAGATAAATTCCATTTTAAATACATGTATGATCTACGGGTAATCCAGGTAATGATCAGTTGATATTTATTTATTTATTTTTAAAGATTTATTCATTTATCTTAGAGAAAGAGAGAGAAAGAGACTGAGAACATGAGTGAGGTGAAGAGCAGAGAGACTCCCTACTGAACATAGAGCCTGACATGGGGCTTGATCCTACCACCCATGAGATCATGACCTGAGCTGAAACCAAAGGTTGGACACTCAACTGACTGAGCCATCCAGGTCCCCCATGATCAGCTGATACTTAAAAAGATGATTTCTCAGTAAAAAATGTATTGTAGAGAATGACATTTGTATTGGCTGTGAGTAGAGGAACTACAACTGTTTTGTGCGTTTATTCCACTGCTCAAAACTGCCTGGCACACAGTAGGTGCTCCCTAAATATTTTTAAGGACCTTTCATCCTTAGCAGTTTGAATATAATATGTCTAGGTTTATTTTGTTTTATTTTTAATTTACTTATCCTGTCTGGGGTTTACTAAGCATCTTAAATCTGTAATTTCAAGTCTTTTGCCAAACTTAGAAAAATCTTAGCTACTATTTTCTAAAAAAAATTTTTTTCTGAACTATTTTCTCTCTCATCTTCTTTGGAGATTACAGTTACAACTATGTTAGAACTTTTGATGTTGGGATCCCTGGGTGGCGCAGCGGTTTAGCGCCTGCCTTTGGCTCAGGGCACGATCCTGGAGACGCGGGATCGAGTCCCACGTCGGGCTGCCGGTGCATGGAGCCTGCTTCTCCCTCTGCCTATGTCTCTGCCTCTCTCACTGTGTGTGTGTGTGACTATCATAAATTAAATAAAATAAAAATTATTAAAAAAAGAGTATATTTTTTAAAAAAAAAGAACTTTTGATGTTGACTCAAGTCATTGAGGTGCTCTCAATTTTTCTTCAATTTTTTTCTCATCTTCAGTTTTGATCATTTCTATTGATCTATCTTCAGGCTCACTCTTTCATCCAATATATCCAATTATCTATTAAGCTTATTAAGTGGGATCCCTGGGTGGCGCAGCGGTTTAGCGCCTGCCTTTGGCCCAGGGCGCGATCCTGGGGACCCGGGATCGAATCCCACGTCGGGCTCTCCCGGTGCATGGAGCCTGCTTCTCCCTCTGCCTATGTCTCTGCCTCTCTCTCTCATTCTGTGTGACTATCATAAATAAATAAAAATTAAAAAAAAAGCTTATTAAGTGATTTTTTTATTCCAGATATTGAATTTTTCACTTCTGGAATTTCTGTTTATTTCCTTTTTATAGTTTCTTTCCCTCTGCTGGCAGTTTCCTGTTTATTCATTACCAACATATTTTTGTTTGTGTCATTGAACAGTTATAAAAACTAGCATAAAATAATTATGTCCTAATTCTGATTTCTGCATCATCTTAGGATCAGTCTCTATTTATTGTCTTTTCTCTTGATTATGGGTCACATTTTCCTGCTTTTTTGATTGTCTAGTAGTTTTGGACTGTGCTTGCACATTGTAAACGGTACATTGTAGAGACTATGGCTTTTGCTATGCTAAGCTTCGAATTTTTTTTTTTTTACTAAAGAGTTAAGTTGGTTACTAAATTTTTCTCCTCTGTTGTGGGGAAGGCTTGAAATTTCCATTGTTCTTTTATCACTGGCTGGGCTGATTGAAGTCTGCCTCACATGTGTGTAGTTCAGAGATCAGCCAGAGACTGGGAAAACTTAGTGTACAGATTCTGGACGCTCTTCTCTGCAATTCTCTCCTTACTAAGATACCCCACCACCACTACCATTTTCCAGTTACTGTGACAGCCTCAAACTCTGCTAATTCCTCAAATAAATTAATCAAAACTGTGGATTTCCAACCACATTCTAACTTCCCCAGTATGACACTGGCTGGGGCTTGCCCTTAGGCAGAAAGCCATTTAAAAACAAAACAAAACAAAGGCAGGAAATTCATCTAGTGCCATTTTCTTCTTCTAAATATTAACTCTTCTCTAGTTTCTAGTTTGGTTTCTCCTTACTGCCTTTAGGTAATTTTCCCCCCAGAATTTATAATTATTATTTGCAAAAGGGTTAATCCCATATAAACTACTCTGCTATTAACAGACATGGAGGGTTGCCTGGGTGGCTCAGTTGGTTGGGCATCTGCCTTCGACTCAGGTCATGGTCTCAGGGTCCTGGATTAAGCCCCAAGTCAGGCTCCCTCCCCATCAGGGAGCCTACTTCTCCTCTCGCAACCCTGGTCATGCTCTCTCTAATAGATAAAATCTTAAAAAAAAAAAAAAAGACATGGAATTCTAGGTACCCAATAAGTATTTCTTGAATAAATTCAAGTGCCTACTATACATCTCCATGTTGATCTCTAATAGACACTATCATTTGACTTAGTCTAAATGAAACTACTCTTGATTCTCTCTTCCACTTCTAGCAAACTGTTCCTTCCCAAATCTAATTTTATATATATGATACGTATAAATATCATATGTATATACTAAAAGACTATCATCCATAAAGTCACTAAGGGTCTCTAAGTCTTAAAGACAGAGAGCCACGCTGCAGTCCTTACTCCAATCTTTGCAATAGTTGACACTTCCTTATGAGAACTCCTCTTGTGGCTTCCACGACATTATTCTCTCTTGGATTTCTTCTTCCTTGGTCTATTTTATAGGCTCTTGTTCTACTGGAGTTTATATTCTAGAGGAGATATATATATATATATATATATGTATATGTATATATAATTATATAGATTATATATATTTATATATATATAATCTATCTAGAGGATAATTTTAATTATTATAATAATAATTTTCTTGGCATTTCCACTTAAACGTATAATAGGCCTTTCAAACTCAACATGTCCCAAACTGGAACACTCTCACTCCAGAGTTTTTGCATTTGCTGTTCTCTCTGCATGGAATGGTCTTCCACCAAATATCCACATGGTTCACAATTCTTAGTCTCTTCAGGTGTCAACCAAAGTCAACTTTTAAATTTTTATTTATTTATGATAGTCACACACACACAGAGAGAGAGAGAGGCAGAGACACAGGCAGAGGGAGAAGCAGGCTCCATGCACCGGGAGCCCAACGTGGGATTCGATCCCAGGTCTCCAGGATCGCGCCCTGGGCCAAAGGCAGGCGCCAAATCGCTGCACCACCCAGGGATCCCCCAAAGTCAACTTTTAAATGAGGCTTTCCTAACCTTTTGCTATACAATGAATATGGCCTGTCCCTTCCTTTTGCACTATGTATAGTGCATACTTTCCTTTATCTTTCTCCATGGAACTTATCACCATGTAAATATTATAGATCTATTTTCAAACTGTTGCTATCAATTTCCCTTTGGAATGTAAGCTCCATGACGGTAAGGCCTTATCACTGCTGAATCCCTAGCACTGAGAAAAGAGCCTAGCATGGAGTAGGTAGGTGTTCAATAAATATCTGTTAAATAAATGTTGAAGCTACTTGACTAGAGAATGAGAAGAAACATGAGGAAGGAACACTAGCATTCACAAGCAGGGTGGTAGAACAAGAACCTATAAAAGAGATCAGCAGGCAAGGGAAGGAAATTCAAGAGAAAATAACATCCCAGACACCAAAAGAGGAGTTTCCAAGGAACATGCCAAATATTGTAGAGCTCAAACGAGGCAAGAACTGCAGAGTGGCTTCTGTCTTTGAGAGCTAGAGGGCCTTGATGACTTTATGGATGACAGCTATTTCAGTGATGTGGGAGAAGAGAAAATCAGATCACAGTGAGATGGAGTAGCAGCAAATAGAAACGTAAGGTCAAAGGCTGGGAGAACTGCCAAGTAGGGAAGAAAGCTAAACCTGTAGGAATGTGGGGTCAATGACAGCTGGAAGGGTTAGCCTTAGGCAGAAGGAAGATCTCACCCTTTGACTCTGAGATGCAAGGAAGGAGGAGAAGATGGGTTTGTGTGATGTACAGAGTCAGGCTGGTACATATGATTGTATAGGTTATGTCCAATCTGAAGATACCTGACTGAGGGGGACATTCTGCTCTCCCAGTTATAAACCCTGACATGGGGCTGTGTTGGCACATTTTCTTTTTCCTTTTTTTTAAAAGATTTAATTTATTTATTCATGAGACACACACACAAACACACAGAGGCAGAAACACAGGCAGAGTGAGAAGCAGGCTCCATGCAGGGAACCCCAATGTGGGACTCGATTCCTTTGGCCCGGGTCTCCAGGATCACACCCTGGGCCAAAGGCAGGCGCTAAACTGCTGCGCCACCCAGGGATCCCTTGCATGACTTTAAAATTTGTATCAGTGGTCTCCTACTATACATTAATACTATACATAATTTATTTTTGCTGAATATTTACCCATATTGAGTTATCCACATTGATACATGTATCTCTAGTTTGCTTTCATTAATTTCATGAATATTTATTCATCCACTGACTAAAATGTCCCACATTTTTTCCCTCCATTTCTTGGTTGGTGAACATACAGGTTTATTGTTTTTAAGGTTTTTGTTTTTAAAACCAAAGCTACAAAAAAAATATTAAAAATTAAAAAGAAAAAACAAAGCTGCAACAAATTTTATGTGTCTCCTTATTACATATCTAGAGTTTCTCTTGGAGTGGAATTGCTGGTTTGTGAGGGGTGCCCACCTTCTACTTACTAGATGTTGCCAACTTGCTCTCCACATGGATATAGTAACGTGTACTGCCATCATCCATGCATGAGTATTACCATTTCCTGGAGGTTTTTTTTCAGACTTTTAAATTTTTCCCCATTTACTGGGTTATAGTTTTTGTTGCCATATCCCTGATTGTGCATAAGTCTGAGTATTTTTCATGTTTATTGGCCATTTGGGGTTCTTCCTTTTGTAAATTATTTGTTCATATCCTTTCCTTTTCCTTCTCCTCATTATTTTCACTTTTCCATTAGGCTGTTTTCTTAATGATATATATAGGGTGTTTTTTGTTTTTTGAATTCTGGTTACTGATTCTTTAGTGCAAGTATCTTCTTGTGCTTCTTGTGTCTTTAATTTTTTAAATGATGCTTTTGGTTGAATACATGACTTATATTTTAACAGTTATATTTTTTCAATCTTTTCAAAATGAATCAATTTAGTTTTTAGGTGTGTGTGCTGCAGGGGGAAGTTATCAAAGAAATTCTTGCCAAGTGACCTTTCTTTTCTCTGTAAAGTAAAAGGAGAAGTCAACTTTGAAGAGATAAACTGTGGAATCCCTGAGGTTCCTCCTACAGCTGACATATACTGAGTCCACAACAAATGCCTAGATCTAGGAGTTGGCTGGGGTGGGGCAGGGGGAGAGGATGAGGTAGGATTTCATACACAGAACCTTGCTTTACTAAAGCTTACCATGAGAGGGCTAATACAGGTTAGACTGTGTAACCCTATTGTACTTCCTTAGAACTCAGAGGAAGGAGAGATGGAGATAGGATCGAGTTAATTGTCTATGGACTGGATTAATCAGGGAAGACCATATGTCAACTTTCTTGACTTCTGTAAAACTAAGAATCACAAAGTCTCAGGGCTGCAAGGAAACAGATAAGGCAAGAGAGGCTGTCCCAAGTTAAGGTCTCTCTGCTGCAGGTCTCCCAGCTAGTGAGAGGCAGAATGCATGCTAGAACTATAGTTCCCAGATCCAGAGTACTCTTCCACCTGCCAAAGCATGTTGACATGTCTTCTCTTGATCATAAAATAGAGGTCTGAGAATAATGCAAAGGAAAAGCCAAATCAGACCAAACAGAAATTCAGTTAAAACCAAAAAAGACCCAAGACCATTTAATCTGGGTTCACAAACTGTTAGATACAGTTATTATATTCACATTTACTTGTTTGTCTTATAAGGCTATGGGCTATGGGGAAATATGTTATCCTCATTTTTTTTTTTTTTTCAGTTGGGACAGAAAAAGATCAAGTGACTTAACCCAGGGCACTTTACAAGTCATAGCAAAAGAGAATCAATAAATATGGGCTCCATGTTCAATAATTTTCTCTTCATAAATCACAAGACAAATGGCACATATGCCTACAAATAATAGTTTCTTTTTTGTTTGTTGCATTAGTTTTGTTCTTCCATTAACTGTCAGGTTAACTGGTTCTAATTCCCTCTGCTTGTGGAGAAACATCAAATTAGGCAGCTACTGAGTAACACTGAAGAAAAATAAACCAGAGGTACATTGACTAAATTGCTCATGATGAAGCTATTACAGTCCTGTTTTTCCTATCTATATCCTTATCAGCAAACACAAAGGTAGAGGGACACCTGGGTGGCTCAGTGGTTAAGTCTGCCTTTGGCTCAGGTCTCGGATTCCCAGGATCGAGTCCTGCATCGGGCTCCCCTTGGGGAGTCTGCTTCTCCCTCTGCCCATGTCTCTGCCTTCTCTCTGTGTCTCTCATGAATAAATAAATAAAATCTTAAAATAACACAGACACAAAGGTAGAAATCACCTTCAACTGCCTGGAGAGACACACCGTTAATTAGGATCAATAAACAGTTCTCTCCACCCAGAAAATGCTTCAAAAATGTTAACTCCTTATATCACATAGTAATCGCCTTATGAAGAAACCAGTATGTTGGGCCCGTGTCAGAGAAATATCCTAACACTAATTACAAGAAATCCTTAGAATATTCTCCAAAATCAAATAGAATATTCATTGCTATTGAAAGTTTGCCTCCTCCATGTTCTCAAGGAGATGGAATTCTACTAGTGCCAGGCACATCTGGCCCCTCGGATATGATGCCTTGAGGAGTTCTGTTCTAAACACTAATAGTCTACGGTGCTCTTACTAGATGTAAAAGTATGAAGGAAGCAGAAGAGGGAGGTAGGAAGCTCTGAAGTTAAATCTGGTGAGCAGTCACCAATGCCCTTAAAGAACTGGGTCTTTTAAGATATACTCCCAGGCAGGGAACTGAGGAAAAGCATGTGACATAGAACAGACCCTAGCAGCAAAGCAGTATGGCACTAAAGGGCATGGCAGGTTTGTACATGGAGTGTGTGGTCAGGATGAGAAGCAAGCTGTGACCATATCACCAATGGCCTTATATGGTGGGCTAACAAGTTGGGATTTTAGAGGTAGGTATGGGCAAGCACAGATTGGTGTTTCCATAAGATCAATGTGGAAGGCAAGTGTGGAAGATGAATCTTAAGGAAGGAGCCCCCTTTCTGATGCTGCTACTGCATCAGGTTAGAAAAGACAATGATGGCAGCTTGGGCTGCAGCAGTAGAACGGAGAGGAGGGCATACATCCAAAACACATCTAGGGGGTAGAATTAGTCAAGTAATTCTTGGAGAATTCTTGAAGAAGGAGAAAGTAATTTTTTTGGCTGAAATTGGAAATGAATTATTAAGAGCATCAGTGTCCCAGAATTCAAAAGAAGATGAAATCAGGCAAAAATTTAAAATTTAAAAAAATTTAAAACTTCTTTATAATAGTCCATCATTTTCTACCTACGAAGTCTATTTTCAGAGAAAAAATAAATTATTCCATTTTTTAAAAAAATTTACCCTAGTGGCTTTTCTGTTTATAAAAGTCATGTTTAATGGCTTTTTTAAAAATTTTTTTATTTTTATTTTTTTTTATGTTTAATGGCTTTTGATAATCACCAATTGTGTCAACAATTTTTGGGAAATTCAACAGAAGAAATGTTTATAATTTGTGTATCTGAGATGCTTATGCATAAGCAAGCTCTCCTACAGCATAAAATATGTAATAGCATCTACATATTAATATCTCTCTCTCCCCACACATGCACAATCAGGTATCAATTTAAAACAAACATGATATCATCTGCAGGAAGTGCCAAGGCATTTTTTTCCATTAGCTTTTAATATGAGAGAAACAAAATGAGGTGACATTGTTTCATGGTGGTTTTTTTTTTTTTTTTTTTTTGAGGAAAAACTAAGCCTTATTTATTTTTTAAAACTGAACCACTAGGAGGATCCCTGGGTGGCACAGCGGTTTGGTGCCTGCCTTTGGCCCAGGGCACGATCCTAAAGACCCGGGATCGAATCCCATGTCGGGCTCCCTGTGCATGGAGCCTGCTTCTCCCTCTGCCTGTGTCTCTGCCTCTCTCTCTCTCTCTCTCTCTGTGACTATCATAAATAAATAAAAATTTATTAAAAAAAAAACTGAACCACTAGGAAAATATATCACAGCCGTGAAACACCAACCATAGGCTATATTATCACTTCAAGTAACAAGCTGGTAAAAAGACAATAAGGTCCTTATCAAAATTATAAGGTGCTAGAGCTGGGGCAGGAACATTGCTTGCTGCCAAGGCCCCAGGCAACAGTGGTATTTGGTAATGGGTGTGTGTTTGGTGTGTGTGTGTGGGGTGTCCCTCTTTTGCTTTAAAGGAATCACAGCTCACCTGAGTTGCTTATTTTTTCTCCTTTGATCTTCCTATTGCAAAGGGATTAGTCTCTTTCAGGGGGCTAAATAAGCAATCCTGATTTTAGGCTTTCATTCCAATCTGTTCTATAAAAACCATGTTTTTTCTAAATCTAGTACTTAGTAACTCCCTTAATTAAGAAGAAGTTCCTCCTTCCATGTTTATCCCTGGACACTGGTATAGAGTGCAATCAAAACCCTCTTTCCCTTCAAGGAGAGTGCTACTACTGCAAGACTGCTCTGTGGCTCTGCCGCAGATACCCTCAGGGCCCATCGGGGCAGCCAGTGAGAGGGAAGGTCTGAGAGGGAAGGTCTGCTTCCCATACCCAGTGTAACATCACCTCTGTTTTTTTTTTTTTTTTTCTTTCCTCCAGAGTCTCCTAGCTGAAAGATGTAATGTGTATTTAAAGAAATGCATATCCACATCTTGATGGCCAGAAACACATACAAGGAAGTGTTCAAAGTTCTTATCCAAACTACCTCTCTCAGGTCCACATCTTAAATCAACTTCATGGCCTTGTATATAAATCAAAACCAAGCAAAACAAAGAGCCAGAAACCCTTTTTCCCTCTTGTAAATTAGTGTTTTTAGCTTATAGAAAATGATTTGGTGATCTTCTGGTAAACAGGAGGTTGGCAACAAACAGAATCATCTCTGCTCACACTCCACCCGATCACAGGCAGGTTAGAGGAACCTGCCAGCCTATCGGCACCTGCGTACTAGGAAGAATGTGGTGCCCTGGAGGGCTCTGGCTTAGTATACGGGAGATCCCTAGTGCTAGGACAAGCATGTGAAACCTAGGATATCAAAAAATCTCCTGTGCTGTCTCTCACCCAAATTTTAGCACCAGTTTTCTCTATTTCACTTTTTAGGGTCGAAACAAAGGAACCAGTGTCCAGAGGGAAGTGACACATGCCTCAAACTTGATACTACCCTTAATTTCTTCATAAATTTCACTTTAAAGAACAAAACTTCCAATTCTCTTTTTAAATAGATTCCTGCTGTCAGCCCCGATGGCCCATTGCAAAGACTTCTATTTCCCAATGGACTAGAGAGACTCTCGTCTTCTTGGTCACAGTCGGGATGAGGTACGTGTGGTCATCCACATATTTGGTCACAGAAGTCTCCAGCTGCCACTTCACCTGAAGCTCTTTACTTCCTGCATCTATTGAATCTTTGGCTTTGTCATTACAATGCATGGTGCACCAGGCCAGGCAGACCTGGAACTTCTCCAACTGGGCTTGAGCCAGAGGCGCATGGCAGTGCTCGATGCACTGGTGCACCTGCTGCATGGACGTCTGGTTGTCCTCACAACAGCTGGCACTGCACCAAAACATGAGGCCCAGCATCTTCCGGATGTTCTCTCTCTCCAGACTCTTCACCATGGAATCTATCTACTGTCTCCTGCACCTGGAGCTGCTGCAGCTCCTCCATGCGATCCTGTACTATACCCCTCCGCACCAGTGCTCACATGGACTCTGGTGCTTGGCCTCCGTTTCACAGTTTCTAATACAGGTAGCTTCTGGAACAGAGGCAGTTGAAGGGGTGACACATAAAAAGTATGCCTTCTTCAATACTGTGGATGATGTGGTACACTGCCCAGATTCCCCTTTCAGAACTCAGATGCTCATTCACCCAGAACTAAGGAGTGTTGGTGGCTGACAGTTTTCAGCTGAATTGTTTTCAGCTCCCTTCACAGGGGCAGCCCACATCTATTGGCTGATCATCTGGGGTTGGGTGGATATAAAGTCGTGGCCCCCTTCACTTAAGGAGTAGAGGATCTTTGAAGGGCCATCTACCTCCAAAGCTCTTCTAGGAATGGCTGAAGCTATGCGGCAACTGCTTCTCCCTCTCTCTGCCCAGCGCTGCTCCTGTCACTCTCACAGGTGATGTTCCCAAGGCCACTACCCAATAAACTTCTTTGTAGAGACATGAATCCTTTTTCCAGGAACCCCAACCTATGGCACCAATCAGGACCACAAAAAGCCTTTCATGAGGGGCACCTGGGTGGCTCGGTTGGTTGGGTGTCTGCCTTTGGTCAGGTCATGATCCCGAGATCCTGGGATCAAGCCCTACATCAGTCTCCCTGCTCAGTGGAAAGTATGCTTCTCCCTCTCCCTTTGCTCCTTCCCCGTTTGTGCTCTCTTTCTCAAATAAATAAAATCTTAAAAAAAAAAAAAAAAAAGCCTTTCATGAGCATGAATTACCGGGAATGAAGAGTGTCACTATAAAAGTCCATATTGGGGATCCTTGGGTGGCTCATCAGTTCAGCACCTGCCTTTGGCCCAGGGTGTGATCCTGGGGTCTTGGGATCAAGTCCCATGTTGGGCTGTCGGCATGGAGCCTGCTTCTCCCTCTGCCTGTGTCTCTGCCTCTCTCTCTATGTCTACCATGAATAAATAAATAAAATTTTTAAAAAATTTAAAAAGTCTCTATTAATATACTGGGTCTTGACCAAAATGTGCCATACTACACACCTACATTCTAACTTCTGTTCTAAAGCTGACAACACAGAGATGTTGTAAACAGCACATAAGTGATCTAAAGGACTTTGGATATAAAGATGTTTTACAGAAAGAGACATAGCAAGAGCAAATAAAAACATATATATTAAAACCAAGAACAGGAGTTGAGTCCACAGGACTAGCAGTTCTTCATCTGATACTGTAAGCCATTTTTTTTTCCTGGTTGTTTTTCCCCATCTCCTGCCCTGAAAAGCTGCTTGACAATGTTACTTTCCTAAGTCTCCATTATTGGAAGAGGCGGGGCTGTGGTGGTGGTGGTAGGGGATAATCAGACATCAAAAGATGCCTGTGTTCTCACTGCCACCTAATGGGTTCTTGGAGCATTGAGGCCTCTATTGTATAGTTTTTTTTCAGCTGCTGACACTGTATCAATAAAATGGCTAAATGTGACCATATCAAACCAGTTTTTATGAGGCAAAACTCTGGGGCTTATTTTGACTTCTGGAAAGAAGTTGTATTAACTGTCTCCTTTTTCTTACTTACATTTGAGTATATCTATCCCAGGCCACCCAGGTTGTTTAGTGTAAGTATCCTTAAAAAATTTTTTTTTGTTTTATTATCCACTGTGCAATAAAAGAGATATGGAATGTTCCGGGCTGTTTCTGCAATAACTAAGTTCTTTCTAAGATAAATAGTCAACATGAACACTCAGATAAAGAGGATATTATCAGGGGCTGTGATGCAGATGAATCCAATTAACTCTGAGTTTAAGACCATTTTAAGACTACCACTGGAGACTTTTATATGAGAAAGCCAAGTAGGGCCAAAAAATGAAAAAAGCTCTTGTCACCACATCAGAAGGTAAGGCCCATTGGACCCTCTCCTGCATGTGGGGAAGTTAAAGTAATTTATTCTCATGCTTTGCTTCCTGGCCTTCAAAGAGCTCCTGTGACTGCTTCAGCCTCCACTGCCCACATCTTCCTGCTAGACCTTGACCCATCCAGCTTTCTACAGCCTTTTGTTTCTGACAATCACATATGCTTTTGTAACCTTTCATATTACTTCTAAGCTTGTTAAACTACTGCTAGCTCCTAGAGATCTTCTCAATTATCTACCTGCTGCTTTCCCCCACAATGGTCCCCAAACACATACATACAAAATACCACCTAAAACTATTCTAGCTAGTTTATGAACACATTTCTCCGTCTTTTTATTTTGAAAAATTTGAAACATAAGTTGAAAGATTACTACAATGAACACATATAACCCCAACAGTGACCCTTAGCATCTTAACATCTGCACATTTTAATTCCTTCTCTTCATCTATACACACACATACATTTATACATGTATACACGTGTAGGTCTGTATATACATCCATACACTATAAATACATGTACAGATACACATTTATACATGTATACATATATGTACACACATTTATATATGTATACATTTATGTACACACATTTAAACATATATACATGTTTATATATACACACATATACACACATATACATAGCTATACATACACATGTATATATACACACATACATAATCTCCCCTTATCTGCAGTTTACTGTCTTTGGTTTCATTTACCCGCAGTCAACTTTAGTCAACAGGCACATGATCCTCTTCTGAGGTATAGTCAGAAGGTCAATAGAAGCCTACCACTATGTTACAATGCCACATCATTCATCTCACTTCATCACATAGGTATTTTATCATCTCATGTCCTCACAAGAAGGGTAAGTACAGTACAAGAAGATACTTTGAAGGAGACCAGAGTCAGATAACTTTTATTATGGTATGATGTTTGGGTTTTTTTAATAAAATTTTATTTATTTATTTGAGAGAGAGAATGTGTGAGTACAACGGGGTACAGCAGAGGGAGAGGGAGAAGAGTATCAAGCAGATTCCACACTGAGCTGAGCACAGAGCCTGACATGGGGCTCAATCTCGTGACATTGATATCATGACCTGAGCCAAAACCATGAGTCAGATGCTTACCCAACTGAGCCACTCAAGTGCCCCTATTACAGTGTATTGTTATAATTGTTTGATTTTATTTTTATTTTTAAAAAATATTTTATTTATTTATTCATGAAAGAGAGAGAGAGAGAGAGAGAGAGAGAGGCAGAGACACAGGCAGAGGGAGAAGCAGGCTCTACTACACAGGGAGCCCAAGGTGGGACTCAATCCTGGGTCTCCAGGATCACACCCTGGGCTGAAGGCAGTGCTAAATCACTGAGCCACCCGGGCTGCCCTGATTTTATTATATATTATTGTTAATCTCTTATTGTGCCTAATTTATAAATTAAATTATCATACATATGCTATGTATAGGAAAAAACAGTATACATAGGGTATGGTACTATTTGCCGTTTCAAGCCTCCACTGGGGGTCTTGGAACATACCCTCCCCCCAACGTGGATAAGGGGTGACTACTGTGTGTGTATATACATAAAAGCACATATATATACATATGTATACATCTATATTCATCCACTCATCCACATTAATTTTATGAAATTCCATACAATGTTTTTGGCTGAACCATTTAAAGATAAATTACAGGTATATGGCACTTCATCCCTAAATACCTGAGTGAGTCCTTCTTCTAAGTAACCTAAATAAATTTCACACTTAATAAAGTTAACAATAATACAATAACATCTAATATCCAGTTCATATTCAAAATTTCCAAAGTATCCTCAAAATTTCTTTTATGGCTTTTTCAAGGGGCACAGGGACCTGACCCTTGATTCTGAGTCACTCTAGACTTAGGAACTTTAAAAATGCAATAATTTTTTTTAATTTTTATTTATTTATGATAGTCACACACACACACACAGAGAGAGAGGGGCAGAGACATAGGCAGAGGGAGAAGCAGGCTCCATGCACCGGGAGCCCGACGTGGGATTCGATCCCGGGTCTCCAGGATTGCGCCCTGGGCCAAAGGCAGGCGCTAAACCGCTGCGCCACCCAGGGATCCCAATTTTTTTGATAATCTATCAGTCATTATTCAGTTCAGCCCAACTTAACTCACATTTGGCCAGAGGAGTCAAAATTGATTCTGTGAGGTTTTGACCTAATCCTATTAGTTTTGGGGTACTTCCTTGCTTTCTTGCAAGGTGTTCTAGGCTCACTTTTGTACTTCTGTATTTTCTGGGCCTGAGACCCCAAAATAACCATTTCTCCAAGAAATGAAATGCTTTCTTTCATGGAAAAAGGGATCTAGATATCAAGATACGGGCACCCTGCATTGGGAGAAATTATATGTACACTTCTAAGAAATACATATATAAACAACTCTGATTCAAATTTAACATCAGAGAGCTTCCCTCCACAAAACCTTTTATTTTACATTTTTATTTCTTTTCTCCTAGAGTTCTAATATAAATATATTATTCAGTTTATAGTCAGTATAAAAGACTTTTAAAATTGTATTGCCAATAGTACTACTAGAATAAATCCAAGACATTTTATTTATTTGTTTACTTGTTCGTTTTTGCCCTCAGAGTATGTCCCATTAAGAACACATGTAAGGGGGGATCCCTGGGTGGCTCAGTGGTTTGGCACGTGCCTTTGGCCCGGGGCGTGATCCTGGAGTCCCGGGATCGAGTCCCACGTTGGGCTCCTGGCATGGAGCCTGCTTCTCCCTCTGCCTGTATCTGTGTCTCTGCCTCTCTCTCTCTATGTCTATCATGAATAAATCAATAAAATCTTTAAAAAATAAAAAAAAATTAAAAAAAAAAAGAACACATGTAAGACTATTATCAAATACTATTTTCAGAGACGCCTCAGTGGTTGAGCATCTACCTTAAGCTCAGGTTGTGATCCTAGGAATCTTGGGATCAAGTCCCGCATTGGGCTCCCTGTGGAGAGCCTGCTTCTCCCTCTGCCTATGTCTCTGCGTCTCTCTCTGTGTCTCTCATGAATAAAATCTATTAAAAAAATAAATACCACTTTCAAATATGTCTAAAAAACTGAATGACTGCCATTTTTGATCCTTGTATAAAGCCTTAGGTTTTTTGTGGGTTTTTAATAAAAGATTTTATTTATTCATGAGAGACACAGAGAGAGACGCAGAGACATAGGCAGAGGGAGAACCAGGATCCCCACAGGGAGCCTGATATGGGACTCCATTCCAGGACTCCAGGATCACGCCCTGAGCCTAAGGTAGACGCTCAACTGCTGAGCCACCCAGGCGTCCCAAGCCCTAGGTTATAATCTTTTTCAAACTGAAGGAATTCTGTTTTCTCTTTTTAGTAGCATGTTTTCTGTTCTTTAGTGGTACACATAAACACAGGAATAGCTGAAAATGCATATCCTAAGATAAGCAAGGCAGTGCAGATTTAAGTGAACAAACCAGAATTGCTATGATTGATGAGAACCTGGTTTGGTCAGCATCTATTTAAGGTGTTTTTCTGTCATCTTTAAATGAATGATGCCACCTAAGAATCACCTCAGGGTATATATTCAATGCACTGTACACAAAAACAATAGGCACAAAAAGCCAGTAGCTTGCCCTGCAGCAAATCTACATGCAAACATTCAAAACAGCTATTATGACCAGAGGGCAAAGGCACAAGCAGTTGTTATGACTATGTACACATCTCTAATTCATCATCTTAGGCATTTGTCAAGATTGCAAAAAAAAAAATGTAGGGAAATCTGGGGCTACTTTTAGTCAGGAATGGATGCAATAAAAGCTAAGCTAAAGAATTCACTCTCGGGATCCCTGGGTGGCGCAGCGGTTTGGCGCCTGCCTTTGGCCCAGGGCGCGATCCTGGAGACCCAGGATCGAATCCCACGTCGGGCTCCCGGTGCATGGAGCCTGCTTCTCCCTCTGCCTGTGTCTCCGCCTCTCTCTCTGTGTGTGTGCCTATCATAAATAAATAAAATTAAAAAAAAAAAAAAGAATTCACTCTCCTGGAGCACCCGAGCGGCTCAGTCAGTTGAGTGTAGGACTCTTGATTTCAGCTCAGGTCATGATCTTCTCAGGGTCTTGGGATGAAGCCCTGCATAGGGCTCCACGCTCAGTGGAGTCTGCTTGTCCCTCTCCCTCTGCTCTTCCTTCCACCTAACTCGCACACTCTTTCTCTTATATAAATAAAATTATAAAGAATGCAGTCTCATTTAACCAATAATTTGTTGCATACTCCTGTGCTTTGCAGTGGGTTGATAAGGCAGCTGCTATATTTTATTTTCTTTAGTAAAATAGCCATACATTGTATGACAGCTTGGAGTCTTCAAATGTTATTTACCTACCAGGTTTCGATAAAATACTAGGTTTAAAGAACTGGAGGTTTTAGATACCTGCTCTTTTTGAAGAATAAGCATGATCAAATTTGAATGAGAATGTTTTCAGAAAAATTAGACACAAAGTAGATTTTCACACTTCAATAGAGGTAGTAAGTCTGAACACTTACTTGAAGTATCTCTCTTAGTCACTTCACACTTGCTCCAATTTTGTCTCTAATAGCATACTGAGCTGCTGTAAATCAAATGAGTACAAGTGCTTAAAATGGCGCCTGGTACATACAACTGTTATCTGTTTATGAAAACTAAAATTAAAACTATATTGTTTTTCTCCCACCAAATATAAGCTATGTTGTACAGAGTGAGAGACTAAGAGCAATCCTGAAAACAAAAGCTATCAAGATGATATATAAATCCATACAGGAGTTTATAATAAATATTTTCCTATTTTCTGATCTGGAGAGAGTTCACTAGAGTTCTCTTATTTGGGGGGTGCCTGGCTGGCTCAGTCAGAAGAGCATGCAATTCTCGATCTCAGGATCATGAGTTCAGCCTCACAGTGTGTAGAGATCACTTAAGTAAAGCTTAGAAAAAAAAAAAAAGGTTCTCTTAAAGATTTTTACACAACTGCAAAGTTTACTTTATATTCAAGGAAGATCCTCCCGGCATTAGTTCTTCAAATACACAATTAGAATAAGAGCAATTGTTACAAACTATATTTGAAACCAATTTCCACTATGTTAAGGAAGTATATCCTTTCTCAGCGGTCTTCCCTCTTAATTCTAGCTACACACTACTGCCCCCTGCAGCATCTTCAATTCTTCCAAATTGCCACCCCGATGATCACAAACCTAATCTAGTTTCCATCTCTATTAAATATCTCAGTAAAAGGGATATGCGTCTGTAGAGAAGAAAAGGGAAGGCCCCTTCAAAGAAGCAAGAAGGCGCTAGAGCAAGATGTCCCAGTCCAAAAGAGCCCATCTGAGGAGGGCTTTCTTAAGGGTCCAGCAACAGCCCCCAGCCCCCAGAGGTTCTTTCTAGCATTCATAAAGCCTGTCTCCCAAGATTCTTAGAATTTTAATTGGAAAAAATAGTATACGTAAGGGTAAAAATTTAGAAAGGGTAAAGTGAAAAAGATAATCAGTGAAAACATTTGGCTTAGGGGATCCCTGGGTGGCTCAGCAGTTTAGCGCCTGCCTTCGGGGCAGGACGTGATCCTGGAGTCCTGGCAGCAAGTCCCACATCAGGCTCCCTGCATGGAGCCTGCTTCTCCCTCTGCCTGTGTCTCTGCCTCTCTCTCTCATGAATAAATAAATAAAATCTTAAAAAAAAGATAACATTTGGCTTCTATTCCGAACCCCTAGATAGGTTTATGTGTATAGAAAAAATATGTATTATTACAAACATGTTTCTTTTTAAACAAAAATGAAAATACATCACTCTGCTTACCATTCAAGACAAGAACTTGAACTAGGGGTGGTGGAAGGGGAGGAGGGCGGGGGGGCGCGGTGACTGGGTGGCGGGCACTGAGGGGGGGCACTTGACGGGATGAGCACTGGGTGTTATTTTGTATGTTGGCAAACTGAACACCAACAAAAAATAAATTTAGTATTAAAAAAAAAAGACAAGAACTTGGAGATTGCCCCCTATCCCGCGAGATTAACCTACATTATTTATTTATTTACTCATTCGAGAGAGAGAGAGAAAGGCAGAGACACAGGCAGAGGGAGAAGCAGGCTCCATGCCGGGAGCCCGACGCGGGACTCGATCCCGGGACTCCAGGATCAGGCCCTGGGCTGCAGGCAGACGCCCAGCCGCTGAGCCACCCATGCGTCCCCCTACGTAATCTATTAAAAGCAAGTCGGTTCAAACAAAATAGGTTTTAAATCAATCAACCTGCTCTCCAATACGTCCCGCCACAACTTGATTAGCTTTTTGCTGTTACTAAGCCTTATTATCATATAATGCGATGGCTCTGAGGCGTGAGCGGACGCTGGTATCACCTGGAGCGCTTGTTAAAACAGGTTGCTGAGACCCCTCGGATTTCTGATTCAGGAAGTCTGGGGTGGGCGCTGAGACTGCGCGCTCGTAATAAATTACCAGACACGATGCGGAGGTTGCGGGGACCACATTTTGCGAACCAACCACCACCATGCTTGCGGCGCTAAACTCCGTCCCTCCCGCCTCCCAGCCCCACTCGTCTAAGAAGGCACACGCGATTATCCTCTCGGGAACTCCAGGAAGGGCGCCCCGGTACCTACTCCTAAATAAGCCAAGGACTCTGCACGCGCAGCAGAAATTAGGAGGAGACAAACCCACAACCGGCGCCTGGCGCAGCCAAGCTACGCCATTTCCTTTCTGCGAAGCTCCGCCCACTCCGCGTCTCTAACGCGAGTAAAGGTGGGCGGCCCAGAGAAAGCTGGGAATCACGTGAGGAGGTGACGTCTCGCGAGGCTTTTAACCTCTCGCGAGGCTTGACCCGCTTCTGTCTTTTCCTCCTTCTAGCGCCCGGCTTTTTCCCCTCCCCCTCATCGCTGACCAAGTTCTTCCTTTTCAGACGAGTCGCCTTGTTGTTGCCGCGGAGATTTTTTTTTTTTTTCTGCTGCTGCTGCCGCCGTCGCCGCCGCCACCACCACTGGGCTCCTTTGCCCCGACCCTCTCCTGAGCCCTGCCCCCAGCCCCACCCAAGGTAACGAAGCCGATGAGGGACGAGAGCAGGGCCTCGCCGGGCCTGGGCCTCGGGTTGGAGCGGAGGCCTGAGGCCGGGCAGCGGGCGGGCCGCGCCGGAGAGGCTTGGGCAGCCGGCTGGAATCCCAGGGGCCCGGCCCCCGCTCCCAGCCGGGGTCGGGCCGGCCTGGGCGGCTGGGCCGGGCTGGGCCGGGCTGGGAGCTGCGTGCGGTGGCGGCGACGGGGGCCAAGCGGGGAGCCGGTCGGGTGGGGTGGGGACGCGGGAGGCCTCTGGAGGACGCCCTCAGCCTTCCTGCGGGGCGCCTTGCGGGTCGGAGGCTCCGGCGCCGCCGGGGTCCGCTCCGGTTGTGTTTTCGGTCTCCCTGGAGCTTGTGTTTGGATTTGGAGGTCTGAAGTGCTCGAGCAGTTGTGGCGGGCTTGCTCTCGCCCCTTTGGAGCCCTTCCAGATTCCAGGCTGTGGCTGGACGGGAACTCGAAGACAAGGGTCCGCGGAAACCCCGCGTGTTTGCTTTATGCACCGAGAAGGGATTCTCGTGTCGTATTTTCCGGAGGAGAATGAGCCCGATGGGGTGAAAAAGGCACGCTCCTTAAAAGGCCTAAGCGGGACCGTGTTCGTGCCGTTTCTTTAGTGAAGGAGCTGCATCCGCGCTATATATGAGTGACCCGGTGAAATACTTTTTTGCTCTGGAGAGAGGTTCTAAACACACTCCTATCTCACGGAGGGGGTATTATTTATGTAGTTAATCCAAAAGCCATTTCTGTTTTGTGTTGGACGTAGTATTGAGTGCTTAAAAATACTTTATCAAGTCTCCACTCTTCAACGGATTAGTGCTTTTTTTTATTATTGTTTTTTTTTTTTTTTTTTGGTGAAGCTGTAACACCAAAAAAAAAAAAAAAAAAAGAGCCAAATAGAGTGTCCTCCCTGTTACAGAAGTTTAAAGAAAATTGGAAATTATCCTTCTCCCTTTTGTCTTAGCTCTTGTTTTCTGTTCTGTGTGGAATTTATTGGACGTGTTTATAAACTGTGGGATCCATTGCCCTGAAGCTTGGGTTTGACTCACAGCTCTTCTCATAATTAAGAGTAAAGGTAATGGTAATAAGTTAAGCTGCAACAATGAATTACATTGAGGAGCAAAACTGGTAAGGATGAAGGCAGGCAGGCAGGGAAATTATTTTTTTTATGGTGCTTTTGGTTCAGTGTTCATGATCTTACTCTTTTATTTTCCCCAGATGTCAGAAGATCTAGCAAAGCAGCTGGCAAGCTACAAAGCTCAACTCCAGCAAGTTGAAGCTGCATTGTCTGGAAATGGAGAAAATGAAGATTTGCTAAAATTAAAGAAAGACTTACAGGTAAGTATAAGAGGACACTAATAGTTACATTGCTTGGAAGAAGTATTCTTTTTCAAATGATCTTATTACTTAGAATCCAAAGCACCATTTGGAGGGGGATATTTCCTCTCCTACTCTCCCCTGTGTGTGCATGTACACAG
This sequence comes from Nyctereutes procyonoides, assembly GCF_905146905.1. NCBI lineage: Eukaryota > Metazoa > Chordata > Mammalia > Carnivora > Canidae > Nyctereutes > Nyctereutes procyonoides. The sequence goes on along the minus strand of NW_026575133.1, from coordinate 14,124,723 downwards.
GCATCTATGGCTCATAGAAGTAGGGTTGCTTCCTCTGTTACAGACCTCAAAATGAGTAAAGCATTGTTCTGTTATGTAAATCTTGTGTGTTGATAAAACTTAAAAGTAAGAGTTGGTTTTAGAATTTTGTCAGGCCTTCTAGAGAAGAGGTACATTTAACTTTACAGTAGAAAATGCTTTTATTTTTAAAGATCTGGCAAAGGAAATTTAGTTCAAAAGGTAACTAAAAGAAAAATATGAGGAATTTAAAAAATGTTAACTATACTGGAATTAAAAAAATGTGGAAGCATTTTATAAATGATAAAAACAATGAGAAAAATGTAACCCGATTAAGATTCTTTTTAATGTTACAAGATTCTTTGAAACAGAAATGAGAACGTGTGTGTATGTTTCAAAGCTAGCAGGTAAACAACTTGTATTGAAAACATAAGAATATCTAAAGAGATACTTGGTTTCTGCATAAATGTTACATAATGTTTGAATTTAAGGCTAGATTTTACAGTGTAGTTGTTGATACTTGTTGAAATTGAGTGGATGTGGAAAGATCTGTTTTGTCTGTCATGGGAAAGTTCAGTAGGAATAAAACTTGGCTTTTGAAAACCTGCACTGGGGTTTCAAGACAAAATGAAAATCATTATAGTAAATATCCATTGTTTCTCAGAACATTAGGTTGATTAGTGAAAATCCTGTGTGTGTATATATACACATGCATATGTATAGAACTTTATTTTTAAAAATTTGAGAACTTAAAATTTTGAACCTGATTTTTTTTGAAAGTTTTAAAAGATGTTTTTTTACTAGATGATTTTCCTTTACTGATTCAGTACAAAACTAGAATCATCTTTATCCTATCTAAATCCTTTTCCTCCTTTTATCATTCTCTTGCCCATTAAAATGAATATTTTAGGGATATCAGAACTGAAAATAAATGAAACTTCTTTGAAATGGGGTCCAAATACAGGACTTTGAAAAAGTTTATCTGGGCATAATTAAAATGAGTTGAAAATTTTTAGGTTCAAATTACAGATTTAGGATAAACATGCCTAAGGTTGCAGTAATATATAGTTTTTAAAAACACAGAAAACAGGATCCCTCTTCAGTATGTAGAAGTCAGGCCAGTGAATTTGAGAGTGCTAGTCGATACAAAAGATGTTTTGGGAGCAGTTTCTCCCACTTCCAGGGCAACGTTCTGCCTACCTCAAAGAGCGATCCTGGAATGCATCATTTACCAGCTTAAAAGTGGTCCTTTTTTTTCTTTGAAGAAAATAAAACATTGTTGATACTGTGTATATTGCTTCCTGGGCAGTTGTTGGAAGAGGGATATGTGTGGAACTGGTGGAGGGGAATTTAGGAATAAAGATTAAAACATTATTGTGAAGTGGGTTTTTTTTTTAATATTTCTAATATTTAATAAACTCAGGAGTCTAGGCAAATTGCCTTACTGTGACATGATCTCTGGTGGAAGTATTGTAGGGAGAGAGACTGTCGTGGTAGGCATTATAGTAAGCACATAAGTGGCTTACTTAGGGTTCACTTAATAATGACCTGGGGGTCATTTATCTTTAAAGTATCCTTTTTCTATAACCATTTAGAACAGCACTGATGTTCATATCTAGTTTGTAGTACTGTAGCCACTAGAGACCACTGAATATTTGAAATATGGCTAGGGTAGCTGAAGAACTGGATATTTTATATTATTCAAGTAGCCACTTGTGACTACCACCTTGGATAGCCCAGGATATAGAAGCTTAAGTTCTAAAACTTCAGATAATAATACTACAGAATGTTTTTCCTGACCAATTTTGATCATGGTTTTTTTTTTCTCTTGTGATGAAAATTTTTTCATTACAGTTTGCTAGATACAGGTCTGTTTTGAACTGAAAATTACTCAAAGGTAGAAGGGATCATCGATGATTAGATTAAGTCTGAAAAGTGTTTGGATATCTGCTTCCACGTAGTAATTGTCCTCTCCATTGATTACAGTTACAGGTCCTGTTTTGTCGTGGATTTCTAAAAAATAGTTTTCCTTTTTTTTTTCTCTCCTCTGTTTTCTGGGATATACCTCATGCCTGTGATATTTAATTCTGCCTTTTATATTTGCTGAAAAGTTGTTCAGACTGATAACTGAGTTTGTGGCCTCCTTTATTTTGTGTTCCTCTAGTGGAGTGTCTTTACCTTGGTTATGACTGTTTGCCCTTTCATTTATGACAAAATGCTTTTCTGCATTTTTTTCAGTGACTTCATTTTGCCAGTAAGGCTTCCATGTTTATCTTTTTATGTACTGTCTTTCATATAGAATAAAGTTACTCAGCAGGCAGCACATTAACCTACTGAGGTCCTAATTGCCTTTTTTTCACTTAAAAAAGTGGGTGTAGTAAAAATCTAGGCTAGCTACCTGACTAGCTCCCCAGGCAGTCTGTGATAATCACAAAAATAGTCAATTTATTAGGCTGTTTTGCTGAATAAACTGGTTCTAAAGGAGGCAGGGGTCAAGTCACTTGTCTCATATATTACAGTGGCTCTCTGCATCCCCGAAACGCCTTCCTTCAGTAAGCAGAGTGCTTGAGTGCACCCTTTGACCTGCTGATATGTAGATCACAACATCTGATGCTTCCTGGAATTGCCGATTACTGTAACTGCTGCCCATCTGTCGATGAAGGAGCAGTTTCAGAACTCAGACTTGGGGGAGGAAAAGTAATTAATGGTATGTACCTTTAAGAACCCCCTCATACATAAAATAGTTTCTCTAATACTTTGGTCCATATGCACATGTAAAGAAAACATTGAGAAGTGTCGTCATAGTTTGTTGGGAGGGATATGTGAAACATGGCAAAATGAAAGGACAACTAGGGATAAGTGCTTTGGATTTTTTTTTTTTAAAGTGTCAGTGCAGGGCTCTGAAAATTGTAACATGCACAGCTTTTCAGAAGCCTTTGGTGAAAATACATTTCCTTATGGAAATAAAATGGCAAGTAGTTCTATGCTAAGAGAGGTAGAGTTCTAAATGTGAAACCTACAAATGGCAGGAATCATGTTTTGCTTTAGTTAAATGGAGTTATTTAAACGATAGGGATTGTATGGGCTCTTGAGTCAGGCTTACTGGATTAGATTCTTGGATAGTAGTTGGTTAAAAACAAGACTGGATAATTTACTTTGCATAGTACATGATCTATTTATTTGGAGGTTCTTTGCTTTATTTGCAAAGGATTGTCTAGTTAAAAGATACTTAAATGGCTCTTTGTCACCTAATAAAATCTCATTGAAGATACTACTCTACTAAATTTTTAACTCAAATCTGAGTTAGTCTAGGTTTTTTTTTTTTTTTTTTTTTTTTTTAATTCACAAAACTGGCCTTTCTCCCAGGGCTTGCCTTTTTTTTTTTTTTTTTTTGATCAACTATTAGTTTTTCAGAAATAGCCATGAAGATATAGAATCTTTAAGAGAGGGGCGAAATGTATATCTTTTTGGTTACTGAACCAGAACTATTAGAAAACTTCAATGGAGCCATAAGAAACTCAGTATAGAGCTTAACTTTGCTATATTTTCTTCCAAACAGTGTGATATTTTAAGGTATTTGATATGCAACAATGAGGGAAGAGGTATGCAGGTTCTTAAATCAGATAAGGTGATGCATAACATAGGTCTTCATTAGAATAAAAATACAGCAGATAGGTGGCACAGTTTATCAATTTGAACTGTTATCTTAAATTTTAACCAACCCTACCAAACACTCTTGAATGAAGTCAATAAATGTAAGCTTGAAATAGAAAAAATACTTGCCACACAGTAAGGTATTGCCTGTCTGTGTGTTACATTTCTTTTATTTTTTTCATTTTAAATGGAGCCGTGCTAATGTGCCTTTTAGAATATTTTAAATCTAACCTGGTAATTTGCTTACCTGGATGGGGTAAGTTTTATAATAAATGAATAAAGACTACTGGCTTTTTATATGTGCCTATAGTATTTTAGTAGAAATATGTATGAGGAACATTTTGATTACTAATAAGGCTGCTTCAAGTGATTTGGGTTTTATTTTGTTTTGTTTTTGACAGGGGTGGGGAGAACATATTGGCTAGAGAGTTAATACTGCCAAGTAATGCCCCATAAAACAGTCCAGATGCATGAAATATTTTTGACAAAGATATGAGATAAAAGTGAACTTGAACCCAGTTCAGTCCCTCACAATTGACTATTTCTAATATTAGATCTGTGTAGCTAAAACAGGTACTTAGAAATAATGCATGGTAGAGGCGCCTTGCTGGCTCAGTCAGTAGAGCATGTGACTTTTGGTTTCAGGATTGGGAGTGCAAGCCCCACATTGGGTGTAGAGCTTAACATGAAAAGGGAAACAATGCATGGTATAAGCTCAAGTCTACCTTTTTATTTTTAAATTAGTATTTGAGGTTAATTAAGTTTAAGTTGAAAGGCAACTGTTTGAATCCTAGTTCCACCACTATAAAATAAATTGTATCTTAATTTCTCTGTGAGGATAATCATAGTAACCTACATCACAGTATTGATATGAATTACAAATAAGTATGTGTAGTGTACTTAATCTGCTAAATGGTGTGAGAGCTATCATCCTCAAAAACTGAAAACCTGTTGAAAGTTAGGTGATAAGCGAATTATAAAAATAATGTTATGGCTTTTGTTTTTTTTCTTTTTAGGAAGTTATAGAACTAACCAAAGACCTTCTGTCAACTCAACCTTCTGAAACTCTTGCAAGTTCAGACAGTTTTGCTTCTACTCAGCCCACTCATTCATGGAAAGTAGGAGACAAGTGTATGGCAATCTGGAGTGAAGACGGACAGTAAGTGTAGAAAAAACTCTAACTATAACATGAAATAATAAAATGCAATGGTAAGAAGTTTTTATTCAGTTTAAACTACCCTATTAATCTTTCTATGTAGACAATATGTAGAGCCAATTTGACTCTTGGGTGGTTACCACTAATACAGTTTAGTTTTTAGCTTTAGATTACATTTTGGGGCAGTTGAAGGACTTGGATCCTAGAGGAAAATGAATGGATGGCTTTACTAATCTAAAATTTTTTTCTCAAATTGAAAACTGAGTGAATGGTTGGCTATCTTAGGATTTAGGTGAAGCACGTACACTGAAATTATTCCTATAAAAAATATCTTTTCTCACAGAGATCAACCAGAGCACATTTAATAGACATGTAAGAGACTTTCCTGACAATATTTTGATTACAACTGCCTTTTTTGATAGTAGATGGCTAACTCCAACCACTCTTGTATTATCTTTACCAAAAAGCCAACTGATAGCAGAAGTCCCATTTGAGACAAGTATAATAGTTGAAGCACTGCAGTGTAAGTCTTAATAGGCTGAGTACTAAACCTTTACTCACCTGCTTACAGTCATGATATCTTTACAGGTGTTATGAAGCGGAGATTGAGGAGATAGATGAAGAAAACGGCACTGCTGCAATCACCTTTGCTGGCTACGGCAATGCTGAAGTGACCCCACTGTTGAACCTCAAGCCTGTAGAAGAAGGAAGGAAGGCAAAGGAGGACAGTGGCAACAAACCCATGTCAAAGTAAGTGATTTTGATGTTAGCAGTTTTTAAGTGTAATCTTCCCCATTTTGGTAGTTGAGGTAGTCCATAGTATCCATGCAGGCTAAATTAGGGTAAAAAGGTTATTATACTCTTTACCATTATTTTGAAGATTAGTAGTACAGGATCAACCCTGTATGTGAATACCTAGGTCCAAAACTTAGGCATTCAGTATATTTACTAAAAAGATACTATGTACCTCTCACCAAATCAGGTGTTGGGGTTCCATCACAGTGACTACCAAAGCTTGTGCCTTGTCCTGATTGAGTTTATAGTCTAGAGAACAAAATACAAAATTAAAGGAGAACTTTAATAGGAAAGTCTACAAGTTATGAAGGGAACATAACAGATACTTTAAGGGAACAAAGAAGAGTTACCTAAATTGCGTTTTAGTCATCAGGGCAAATTTCTTTGAGAAAATGATATCGAAACAGATTTGAGAAGAAAATGAGGTAGTGAATGAACTTAAAAGTATGACCTTGGGCAAACTGCTAACTTTTTTCCTTATTTGTAAAACAAAGTTGACAGTATCTACTTTGTAGGTTGTAAGGATTAAATGTTAGCATTTATAAATCATGTAGCACAATTCTTGGCATGAAGTAAGATTCAGCAAATGTTTACTTTTAAAAAACAAAACGGTGAGAACATAGAAGCAACAGAAACAAATTCCTGTGGTAAAAACTTAGGGCTTGAAGGTGGGTAGTTTGACAAGAGAAAAGAGGTAAGAGGTTGAGAAGTCAAGGCCAGATCACAAAGAGCCTGACAGCCACTGATGCATTTCAAATAGGGATGATATGATGTGATCATAGTTGAGCTTTCAGATAATCACTGACAGCAGAGGGAAGGCAGCTACTGGTGGGATCCAGTGAGATGATGGTGGCTTGAACCAGGAAGAGAAGTGGATGGTTTGAACGGTACTTAAGAGGTGGAATCAACAATATTTTAGTTAACTTACACATATTTGCCACAGTTTTCTCTTTTTTGGATTTGTCAAGGGTTTGTAAAACCTAAGTTGTTACGTAAATATATTTGAACTTCGGAAAATTATATCGCTTAAGTATCCCAATGATAAAATCAGATTGTAGAACAATAACGTAACATGTCAATTTGTTTGTAGTCTTTGACATCATTGTTTAAAAAAAAAAGCCTCTCTTAGCTTCCTAGTGGTGGTTATATGATACAGAGGCATCTAGATCATCTTGCCTCTTTTTTAAAGACCCGTTTCTTCATGCTTCTTTTGGTGAGAAAGTCAGTATGTAAACTGAACAGAAATTACTGAGAAAGCTTTAGGCTCTAATCCTATATAGAGGAGTTTTTTTTTTGTTTTTGTTTTTTAAACCCAGTTTTTGTTTTTAGGAATTTTAAGTTGTGATTCCCTTTATACTGGTGCGTTCTTCGTATCTAGAGAAATAGTTTTATCAGCATTGCATCTCTTCACGACACTTTTTCTAAATGGAGCATATTAAACTTGCTAACTTGGGGATCCCTGGGTGGCTTAGCGGTTTGGCACCTGCCTTTGGCCAAGGGTGTGATCCTGGAGTCCTGGGATCAAGTCCTGCGTCGGGCTCCCTGCATGGAGCCTGCTTCTCCCTCTGTGTCTCTGCTTCTCTCTATATATAACGCTCATGAATACATAAGTAAAATCTTTTAAAAATAAATAAATAAACTTGCTAACTGTCCATTTAGAAATGGATAAAGGTTTAGACAGCTATTGATGTTAAAACTCATTTCTAAAATGCACCTGGCAAAAGCAATGTAAATGTCAAAAAGTCATAGTTTAAATATTTGATTTGAGGGGCATCTGGGGTGGCTCAGTCAGTGAGCAACCAACTCTTTATTTCGGCTCAGGTCATGAGCTTGGGGTGCTGGGATTAAGCCCCATGTCCTCAGTGTCTGCTTATCCCTCTCTGCTACTTCCCCCACTTGCACACACTCACTTTTTCTGTAAAATAAATAAAACTTTTAAATTTGATTTGAGGGGCTCCCTGGGTGGCGCAGCGGTTTGGCGCCTGCTTTTGGCCCAGGGCGCGATCCTGGAGACCCGGGATCGAATCCCACGTCAGGCTCCCGGTGCATGGAGCCTGCTTCTCCCTCTGCCTGTGTCTCTGCCCCCCCCCGCCCCGTGTGACTATCATAAATAAATAAAAATTAAAAAAAAAATAAAATAAATTTGAATGGGTAATAGATTAGATATGGTTTGAAAGCTTCCAAGGATGCTATGTATTTCAAGTAACATTTCTTAGTAGTACTGGGTGATTGACGTTGTTGGTGTTGGTGCTTCTATTCATGTAATGTGTAAGCTTATTACAGGATTTGTTTGTTTTTTATTCTGCTAAACATTTCTAAGGAAATCATCTGTTAAATCTTAAGAGTTGACATTTAGCTGTTATATCCACACAGAAAAGAAATGATTGCCCAGCAGCGTGAATATAAAAAGAAGAAAGCTTTGAAAAAAGCACAGAGAATAAAAGAACTTGAGCAGGAAAGAGAGGACCAAAAAGTTAAATGGCAACAGTTCAACAACAGAGCCTATTCTAAAAACAAAAAAGGCCAGGTTAGTAATCCTTTCATCATACTTCATGAATTTCAAAAGTATAATTGTCATTAAAGTAACTTTAAAAAGAAAAAGGAAGTGCATAGGCTTAAAAAAATACATAACTGGATCTTGAGAGGCACCTGGGTAGCTCAGTGGTTGAGTGTCTTCCTTTGGCTCAGGTTGTGATCCCGGAGTCCAGGGATCAAGGCCTGCAATCAGGCTTCTCGCAGGGAGCCTGCTTCTCCTGCCTATGTCTCTATCTCATGAATAAATAAATCTTTAAATAACCGGATCTTCAATTCAGAATCCTCTTCAATCTTCCATTTGGTTTATTGCGCGAATATCTCCCATTAGCCATTGTCTATCTGCAATAGAAACACTATGAATGAGAGAATTTATATCAGGAATTACAAAAGATCTAGGTTTTTTACCCTTCAATAAACTGCAATTTGAAAAACTATATGCTACCCTACATATCACTTAGAGGGAGTGTGATGAACCGTACCTGCTTTGTAAACATGCTTTATGTGCTAGGCCTCACTGGCAGATTTTATTTAAGAGAGCACTCCAGTTCCCTTGATGTACTGTACTTCTTAAGTGTATTTTGGAAATTTTTTCCCCAAAAAGCTAATCAGAATGGTTTCTGTTTCATTTCCAATAGGTAAAGAGGAGTATTTTTGCTTCACCTGAGAGTGTAACCGGCAAAGTTGGAGTAGGAACTTGTGGAATTGCTGATAAACCTATGACACAATATCAAGATACCTCTAAATACAATGTCAGGCATTTGATGCCTCAATAATCAGAAAAACTGTTGGATTTCATCTCTGCAGGGCTTTACATTTACCTTTTTATCCTTATATTTTTCTAAAGGTAAATTATTTGTTAGATGAGTAAGGAAGATACCATTGTCGTCCTTGTTTGACTTCAATAGAATGAAACTTGAAGAAATTGCATTTGATAACTGCTATTCATTTAACTTTTCGTTACTACTACCACAGTTTCCTCAAAGTTTGTTGAATAAAGCAACTTTTCTAGATAGATGCTGCATAAATACAGCACTTAGATGAATTGTTGATCTTCCTAATATCAGGCCCTTACTTAATGGATGGTGTGTACTTTTTGTAAAGTCCTAACTTGGAATTTTCAGATGCTTTTAACTTGCCACATATTGTAGCAATTCACCGGAACATCAAGGCAAAAACCAACCTGCTAAAGAGATCCTTTTTTTTTCTTGTTTTCAACTTAAACCTAGCTGTTGCAAATTAAGCCTAAAAATAGGTTAATTTGTAAATGGCAACTTTGTTTTGAGGTTTTTCCTTAAATAATTTGTTTTCTAAGCCCATTAGGCTATCTCTAAAATTGATCCAGTTCTTAAAATTTTTTCATTGAGTTTTAATTTTATGTAAGAAACCATGTTTAGGACCAGCTACCATTTCTAAGGGTTTTTTGTTTTGTTTCTAACGTTTGCTCTTTTCCTGTGTTTTTTCCCTTATGGTAGTGGTATCATTTTTTTGGATGTGTAATGTTTATAAAAGAAAACAAAAAGCTGATGTATAGCCCTGTATACAGTGTAGATACTATTTTTGTAAAAAAAAAAAAAAAAAAAACCAAGGCTAAATTAATGAACAAGAGTACTGAATGTTTCATCATTAAAAATTTCTTGTATTTCTTGTGCATTAATCTGACCATAATTTCCCTGTATATTATGTTCATGTAGCTGGGTTTGTAATTTTTGTTTACTAGATCAAGTTGTCAGCATTTGTTGGTATAAGTGAACATCACAGTTATCCTGAGTTGAGTTTAAGCCAAATATATGCATAGTAAAGTATCTTCCTATTACTGGAAGATGGTGATTTTTAGGATATGTGTTAATTTCAGTTTTTGTATGTTTAACTTTTATTAAATAAAGTGTTCTTAAAATCTCCAGGGTGTGTTACCAGAAGGGTGGTGAAGTCCTAGCTGGCAGCACTGATACGGTGATTAAGTTTCAGTGTACTTGCATTCATGATTTCCACAGAAGAGAATATTGAGTATGTGATAAAGGTTTCAATAAATCCTTATGTACTTCTTACCTTAGACTTAAGAAATTGGATCCTAAAGGACAACTATTTTTATTTTCAGGGCTTGTGCTATGTATAGAGATGTTTGTACATTTTTGGGAAAAGGAAAATAAAAGTGTTAATGACATTTAAATATTTGGCAAATTAAACCTTAAGAGGACAGAGATGAGGAGTAGGATTCTTTATCTTGCCCCTTCACCTCCCTCCCAACCCAAGAGGACCACTGTTTTCCTTCCTATAATTTATGGCCACAAGGTAGAGCGTGTGACAAAGTGAAAGATGAAGTCTTTTTAGATACAAGGCACAAATTATAGCAGAAAAGGGCTACTGAGACTGAAGAACTCTTAAAAATACACTGTTCTCATTACCAGTATAACATATTTCTTAACTAATAATGTATCTTTGAAGAATTACAAAGAAACCCTTTAAATTCAGAAGCACTTGGAAAGAAATTTGGTACAATTGTATGACCACATAGAATGTGTTTTGGTGAGATCACCCTGGTATGTTTGTTGGAATAGTAATTGACCTGTTATTTGTATAGGCAAGAGTGTTGTGTTGAGACTTGTATCTCCTTTGACCCAAGGGCCATCCTTTCTGCACATTAATTTTCCTGGAGGGGCTTTGCAGGAGAGAGAAAAGGAGTAACGGTGACCATACTACATAAAACATTTTTTAAAAAGTATGTAGCAGGAGATCAGGAGTTTTGGTGTCAAAGACACAGATGTGGCCCTTTGAAGAGTCCTAGTGTCAAGAATAATGATTGTTTCTGGACTAAACTGAAAGGATTCCTGGGGGATGGAGCACCTATCTCTTAGAGTGATACTTTAATGAGAAGCATGATACCTGTGATATTTTACAAATGAAGGTTGCTAAGTTCAGTACTCTGAAACCAAATACGACACTTTGTCTTATGAAGCTCTGTTACAAAAATATAGTTTCCCTGTCTAAAAGGGAAGGGAGTCTTGAAGCCCTGAAACTCACTGAATGAACCATTAGTCATGGACAGCCCTTCAGTAGCTTTGGTTGCATGGATCTCAAAACTTGATACTTTTGTTATTGACCATTTCAAGACAACAGTCCCTGTGCCTCCAAAATAATTACATTTTAAATTTTAGTATCACAGATAAATTTTTTTAAAATTAACATGTAGAAAGGCCATATTGAAGAGCAAGGACTCAGGAGCCAGACTGAATCCTGGCCCCTCCTTTTTTCCTGTGTGCATAACTCCTCTTTGTCTTAGCTTTCTCAGCTATAGAATGAAAATACCTGTCATTAGGTTATAAGCATGAGTGAGTTCGTATGTGTAAAGTGCTTAGAATACCTGACACAGTAAACATTGCAGAAGTGTTTGCTGTTTACTGTGCAGGTGGTAATGATGAATAACTGTTCCCTTAAAACTTAATGACAATTCACATAATAATGGATAATGCCCATTGTTTATAATTTGAAGCCGCTATAAATGCATTCTTGAACTGTCAAGTTACCAAAGTTACATATTAAGTACATGCTAGTAGAAATTTAAATTTTTATATTAGAATATGTTAGGGTATGTCTCGGATGGGAAGGGTGTACAGGTTATAATAAAAGTTACCCTTAATGCTTGCTTAAAGAGGAATTCCTAGATCTGGGTCTTATTCCAGACCTATTTAAACCAAAGTATGTCTGTTTTGGACAAATACCACAGATTCTGATGTGCATCCCCAGTCTAGAACCATGTTTTAGGTTAGATGTAAAAAGGTGATTTTTCAAACGAAGGAATAATTTCTAACGAGCAGTTTTTTAAGCCAATTATCAAGATGAGGCATCAAACCAAAATGAACCATAACTACTTAAAATGCTTTGTCACAGTGAAGGGTGTGCATGTACATAGGTGCATGTGGGTATGTTTCCATTACAATGCAGTTTTGTTTTGTTTTTTTTTAAGATTTTAGTTATTTATTCATGAGGGAAACAGAAAGAGAGAGACACAGAGGGAGAAGCAGGCTCCACTCAGGGAGCCCCTTGTGGGACTTGATTTCAGGACTCCAGGATCACGCCCTGGGCTGAAGGTGGCGCTAAACTGCTGAGCCACCCAGGGATCCCTACAATGCAGTTTTAATGCTGAGTGTATCTGCCTTTAAAATAGGGGAAGGGATGCCTGAGTGGCTCAGGCCATGATCTCAGGGTTTTGAGATTGAGCCCTGCATGGGGCTCCACACAGCAAGTAGTCTGCTTGAGATTCTTTTCCCTCTCTGTCCCCTCCCTGCCTCCCCACATCCCATTGTGTGCTTTCTCAAATGTTTTTTTTTAAAAGAAATAGCAAGGGAAAACCATCTGATAAACGAAAATCATAATTTTTAAAATGTTTGTAGGTTGTAATTATAAAAGGTGAAAAATCTATTGCTTGTGCAAATTTAGCCAAAATATTTTTAAAGCTTTGGTTTGGCTTTTTGCTTCAACTTGGACATTAAATGAAAGACTGAAGAAGGGAAAAAACCCTTAAAACCAAAAGGGTCTTTTATTTGTTAAAATCTTGAAAGAGTTCCATACTATCTGCTGAATTGTATTATGTGTATTATACTATGAAGCAACCAGTTAGTATAAATGGTAATTTACCTGTTCAACAGTAAATGTAAACATTCTTTATATCTAGGATTTTTGAGTTGCGAGTTAAACTGAATTTTTACTACAGTGGAGAGGAAGAACATAGCAGGCAATAGAACAGGTAATACCATAGTTTAAACAAAAATAAGTAATTGAATCCCCTTATACTATGATTTTTATGTATAGATACATTTTTAAATACCTTAAGAGATGCAGAGACCAACATTGGCATTCTAAGAATTTGTCTTGGCCCAACCAACAGAAAGTAAAAGAAAACATAAGATGAAGGTATTAATAGTTCTGTGAGGTTATTTCAATTGCCTTTTTTACCTTTCAGCTTATGTATACATAAAGGTGGTTCTTTCATGGCCTTGAGTGGGGTAAAGCAGATCTGAGAATACTATTGGGCTTTTGGTAGTTGACAGCTGAGCTAACTAAAAATACCAAATTTTGGATAGTCCTTTTTCAGTTCCCAGAAAATAAAAACTGATAATTTACTTACATCAGGTACTTCACCAATTCACTTTTATGAAACCAACACAGACTTACTGAAATTATTAAAGTTGTAATTGGCTTTTCCCAGTTACTTTAAGATCGCAGCTAAAGAAGCCATAGTTATATGCGTTAAGAAAAATGATTGCTTTTGGTTTGAAGAGTTACTTTCTCAATTTGAGGCCCAAAGTTATGTTTATTATTTTGCTGGCTCATGATTTACCTTTCTTGGTGAAACTGATGTGCTTTTGCTTTTTCCCCCTTTCAAGCCCTGTACTCACTTTAGCAAGATGCAGTGCATTTCTGACCAGAGAAAGAATTCAGGCTTGGAGGACACTTGACTCTATATCCTGAGAAAACTAGAGTTGAAGCCTGAGACCTGCAGCTAGGCTAGTCTTTAATAGATGGTAATTGTCCAATTGTTCATTGCTCAGTAGTATACAGGAAGGAGTAAGTATCCCTTCGGTTCTTTCGCTAGGATTTTCCCCCCAAAAGCATGGTCAGGTTTAGTTGACATAGCTTTCAGAATGTGATAAAGATAATTTAGAAGCAACTGGCTTCTTAAATTTGTATTTTTAATACACATTTTAGAGCTATGTTATGGATTTTATGTTTCTACAATACTGTTTGGTACTCTGGTGCAAAAATATGAGAGAAATATCCTAGTTATTGCCCTAGCAAATAAAGACTTTAAGCATTTCTCCGTAACAAAAAGCTAAGAGCTTGAGGAAATAGAAAAAAATTCAAAATGACAGGAAGTTAGTTGGCAGTACTTTAAAAGAGTTTCATCTAAGCCATTTCCCCTAATAATTTATGATGGTACAGAAAGGTAAAACAGAACCAAGAAGTGAAGCTGCCAGCCAGTATGTGTATTCTGAACTACACTTATTTTTTAGAAGAATCTAGATGTATTCCACAAGAAAACCAGTTTCCTATTAGATCTAGTATATGGGCCAAGAGTTTTTCTTGGCAAGGCGAACACTAAATATTAACTAGGGCGTTATGAAGTTATTACTACTAGTGTTTAATAGACTCAAGCTCAAATTAGTCGTCTTTTTTAGAAAGACCAGGTAATCACTAAAACCGCTGATACATCAGTCTTAGAAAGTCTTTATTTAAAAAATTCTATAGGACATCAAAATTGACTTCTTACAAAGTATAACCTGTCATGGAATTCTGTGAAAGTGAACCATTTTATTTATTAGAAATAGTCTTTTTTTCTGCAAGACCCAGAGTCAGAATAACTAAAATTCAAGATTAGGATGAAATTAGAAGGTTGCATTCATCAGAGAAAGTAAAGAAGTACATACCTCTTATTTTTCTTCTGGTGCTACAAACTCCTAGATTGAGTATGTGTGGGGATTTACAAGTATCGGTTTTAATCCTTAACAACCTTTCAAGATAGAGGTAGGATTTGTAACAACTTTTCAGGAGGAAATAATTTCCATGAAGAAATTAAAATAACTTGCCCAGAGTCCTTAGCAAATATTAGAACTAGGATTTAAATGTGACCCAAAGAAACCCGGTTCTTCCCACATGATGCTGTTAGGGAACATGGAATTTTTGAGGTGGGACGATAATGAAAGGGGGGAAAAGGTAGCTAGTTGCTTCTTCAAGTGGAAGAAAACAAACTTACCAACGAACCTTCCTCAGGAGGTTAAACAATGTTCTCATGAGAAATGACCCAGGAAGCAGTGTGGCCTGAGGTTAGGAAATTTGCCTCTAATCCTCACCCTTTTAAAATCCCTCCATAATGCTAAAAGCTGTCATTGTCATGGGGACCAGAAGAAAACATTCCTACCAGAGTTCTACCTATTCTAATCAGAAACTACAGTCTGACTTTATCAGAATCTTCTTTGGTAATAAATATGCACTGAAATGGGATTTACCTGTATTAATACATTACTCGGGCATTTTACAGAAAGGGTACTTTAACTCAGGTTAGTGGATGGGGACTAAACAGGAACTTCCAGACTTACTTTCAATTTAAATGTACAGTGTAGCCAAAAGGATTCCCTAAGAAGTTATTAAGAACGGATAACAACAAATGGCTTGTGTCCTACCTGAAAGCAGTAAGATTATCAGGTACATTAAACCATCTGCAGTTAGGTTACATGGAGTTATCAGTCAAGAAGGCACCTGTTTATATTACAGAACAGGAAATGACAATGATTCAAATTGTCATTAATTCTGGACTACTGACGTATCAAACACTGAGGAGATAGCTGCTGCTTAAGGTGTGGATGCCCATTCATACTTTTTCCTTCATGGAGAAGGGTGGTACAAAAAGCACTCGGGTCTTCTTCATTCACAATTTTTATTTCTTGCAATTAACTTTTATATCTTCAAATTCGATTTGTCTTTTAAAAAATTAATACTTCTTACTCATCATACAATCCACTCCCCTCCCACAAGGAAAACAAACCCAGGGAAGGAGTAATTTAGAGGGCAGTTGAAATAGGTACTATAGATTTGTGACAAAGGCTTCCCAGCCCACCAACCTGTACATATACAACAAAATGGCAGCACCTCAAGTTCTCCTGAATGAAGTCTGAAATTCCAGCCCTAGGCAAGTGATGCAAGTGAATGTCATGGGAATAACAAAATGGAAGCTCAGTCATTGGCTTTCATTTACTTTCCATGATAGTTAGCAGTCTTTAAACTGTCTCCCTTGGGAAAGTCAAAAGTAAGCAAATATATAGAGCAACATTTTGACCCAGCCAGGAGTAATTATAAGTGAAACCAGACATAATTTACCTGGGCCAGAGAAATGAATTTATCATGTTTTTCATTAAGTTCCCAGCACCTGAAGTAGCAAGTTCTAATAATGGGCTTCTAAAGGCATGCAGTTTTTCACACATCTACTTCAAAGAATTTCTTCCACTCATACATAGCACAATCAAGGATAAAATATTCTCGGAGGCACAGGAAGAGCACAAAAACAAGTAAGTATATGCTGAGGCCTTGTGTATGCCAAGATGGTGCACTTCATACATAGAAGCAGTGAAAGCTGTTAAAGTGCTACTTACAAAGGATAGTCTAACATTACACACACAACTCAACTGCACTGCTAAATATGGTTGTCTTTATTTTCTTTTTCCTTGCCCAGCCCTATCTAAACAAAATAAAACTACAGGACTGAAATTAACAACCCATTAAATCAGCAATAAGTTATGAAAATCATAAAGCTTTTTTTTTTAAGTAATTAAGGGTAGTTAAATTATTTAAAGTATACAAAGTCCAAAGAGCCAAGGGGTAAGGGGACCCAGAAAGCTTCCTGGGGTCAAGGAAAGGGGGAGGGGGAACCTTGGATTTTGAAAGACAAAGGGGAACACATGACAAAGTGCAGGCTAGAAAAGAAATTTCACTTAAAACATTTCAGAAAATATTGATAAGAGCAACAATAGCACCTGCACAGTGGGACTGTGAGGAAGGAGAGAGACTGCCTGTAGGAAAATGGAAGCAGATCTTTACAATAAAATGAGACAAGTGCCGAACTTAACTATGTTAAGTATTATAGTGTGTCTACTATAGATATCAGATGGTTAAAAGCTGGTAAAAGGTAATGATTCTAAAAGAAAATAAAAACAGCATTGACCTTTTTTCTACCTAGCCCAGACCTCATTCATTTTGTGCACTATAAAGAGGTGTGAGGTGTTTTATCATTATCAAATGCTGCATCAAAATAGATGATTTTTTTCCCATGTGTTTTTCCACTATAAAAGACATCTATGTTTTTTATGGACAAGCTTTAAAAAGATGTCATTTTGGTTTTCAACACATACAAACAGTTATCAAAATCTGAAATAAAAATGCTGCCGTGGCTCAGACCTTGGCCTGCTAATCTGCGTGCAAAATTCTTCTGGCCCACGCAGACACAGAGGCATGGAGAGCTTTTTCCTTCTGGCCCCTCAATCCAAATTCACAGGCCCTGTGTGGTAGAGGCTGTCATACACAGACTGCCCCCACGCTGCCCAAGGGCCTAGGGCGGCTGACTGTCGAGCTGGCGGTTGGGTACCCTACTGCTAACAATGCAGGATAAGGTTAGCTTGCTTAGCATGGAATCCAACAGAAAGCTGAGCTGCATGATGATCCCTTTCAAAAGGCTTCATGGGAGTCTCTCCTTTTGCAGAGCATGAAATGAGCTTGCTTTTTATTTTATTTTATTTTTTCAAGAATTGATCATCCACAGGCTTCATGATAAGCTGTCCAAGCTGAGTTTTAATAGCTCTTTAGCTATCCAAGTTAATGCCTGATTATCTTGTCTTCTCATTACTATGGGTTTGATTTTGTTTTTAGGACCATAAAACTCAGGAAGGGTTCATAACCCCATCCTTAAATGTGTCTACTCATTGTATTATGAGCAAAACTAAAGAAGAAAAAGAGGACAAAAACTCCACTGTCCTCTTTCAAATCAACTAAATCAAGAAAATTTCACTTAAGTTTTCTGCCATTAGAAACTGTGATTTTCTAATATGAATATTATGAGTATTTGTTCTGCTGGGGAGGCTCTGCCCCACTTTTTGCTATGTATTTGCTTAAATAGAGGTCTTTTGACTCTTTTGTTCAAGTATAGTTTTGTTTAGTTTTAAAGAGGAGACTGCATCATGAACCCAATTTAAGAGATTGTTTGGATTGAATTGGCCCAGTGAATATTTTGCCCTGCACTGTTATGTCATGCTGGGTTCTAGGAAGCGAACGAAAGTTTGACACTGGCACTGGAGTAACCCTCGTCACTCCCAATACTCTGCAGGCTGCTGTGGTCATCAATGTCACTGATGCTGGTGGTACTGATATTGTCCACTTCTCCATGGGAGAACTCTGTGCTTTCAACATCCACTTCAATCTCCTCTGCCAAAAAGAAAAAAGGAAGAACATTAGTAATCTGAACTTTCAAAAACAAATGAAAAAAGGGTATAAGAAAAAGTGATTATTTTTGTGCAATAATTATTATACAAGCTTATTATCAGTGATTTCTAGAGAACAGAAGTAACTGAAGGTGAAGAGACATGAATATATTTTGCAAAGGGGAATGTCTGGTATCCAGTGGTGGTCTCAATTTAGGCAGTAAGTTTACTAAAGCCTTTGACGCCAGTACGTCTGGACCTCCCACCAAAAGCACTCAGCCTATTTGGGAATTAGTGCTTAATATTAAAAGATCCTAAACCCCAAGTGGTTTAACAACATCTGTTTTGCATTAAACTAGAAACTAATTCTCAGTGCTGTTTGTTAATCAGAGTTGCCTTAAGGAGGGAAAAAGCATCAACTTAGTATAGGTGAACCAGAAAATGTATCATTTATTCTTGCCTTAGGTGGTCTCATTCTACAGACAGTTCTACAGACTTCTAGGAGTCATAAAGACTTCTGACTATTCAGGAACCAAATTAGCCAGTCATTATAGAGGGAACTCTAAGAGATTTGTCTTCAACTCGATTTAATTTTCTTGCATCAAATATAGCTTGAAATGAGGGTGTGAGCCTGCAAAGTCTCTGGCTTATAATGAGATCTAGAATAAAGATTATAGTAAAGGCATTTCAGTGGTTGTATTTTACTTCAAAAATCAAACATGTTTATTAAAAGAAATCCCTAAATACATATATGACCAGCTATTACCAGATAGTTTGTTAAATACTACATATACCATTACCAGTACACCACATAAAATACAATATACATTTTTAAAAATGAAAGGCAGTTGAAAAACTGTTCTCATAACAGTTAGAAATGAACTCAAGATTCTTCAATTCTTTTAAGCTCAAAGTCTGATGTTTCATATTTGGCAATGACTCTAAGGGTTCACACTGATCACAATTGCTTTAGGAAAAGTGAATTCTTGCTGAGCCCAAGAAGAGAGAGTAAGTTATTTCAAAGAGTATAATTTTCAAAAGGGCTTGTTGCTTCAAAAAAGTTATAGAAATCTGTTTCTAAAATGCAGGCATCTGTCCAAACAAGCTGTACAAACAATCCTCTGAATTCATAACTATTTGTTTTACATCCATAATGCTTTACAGGCTATTTGGTGTTTCCCAGTATCAAAGAATACTCATCCAACCTACCAACTGGAAAAGAATCTTGCTGCACTCAATTATATCATAGTAAAATGAGAGACTACTCTAGCCAAATGGACTAGAGATATTACTAAAAGCCCCCTATAATACTGGGAAAGAGGTACTAGCACATGGGGACTACCAAAAAAATGAGAATCCTAATGATGAAGACACACATTTTCCCAAATTTGGAGGGAGGGTGGGTACAAGGAAGAGTTAAGAGAAGGAAGGGCAGCTAAAGCTTGCAGACCTGACAAAGTCACATAGCTTGTAGCCAGTAGAAAAAGGACTAGGATCAAGGTCTGCCTCTTAATTTGGGGTCATTTCTGCTATACCTCACTGTCATTCATAAATGTAGCATATCTTTGAGGTTCTTGCTGCTGCCTCTGGTATACTTTTGTTCTTTGAAACTGAGTGCCACATAACAAAAACTTTACACAGCAAAACAATAACAAAAACAAAAAACCCAAGGACTCCTAGGGTTGTGTTAAAAGGGATAAAAATTGATCGGAAATGTTTCTATGGAATATGGGAAATTTGAGTATTAAAAAATAATATAAAGAAGACTACATTGGATTAAAACACATTCAAAACATGAAAACCGACATGTTCCTAAGATAATCAGAACCAAACAGCAAAACAAAAACCCCTGTTACCTCTGGAGGTTGCTAAGATACCAATTCATTATTCAGAAAACTGACAAAAAAAATCACAAAAATTTTTAAAAAGCATTTATCCCATCTTCCCTAGATGGACTTTATTTTGGAGTAATCAAGAAAGCTGATGAAGAAATGCTCTTCTTTATAAAAAGGTTAATAAATGCAAAAAGAATGACAGAATGAGAAACTACTATTTGTAATACCTAAGTGAAAGACAAGTGAAAGGTTGGGCATTTGCATAAATGTATCAGCACCACCTATAAAGTATTCTTGCCTCAAAAAAAGAATCTGAATTTATAAATCAAGCCATGAGATTCACCAACCAGTTTATAGGAAATAGGGACAGAAGAACTTACTTACTTACTTACTTATTTATTTATTTATTTATTTAAAGAACATCTTAGATGATGCCATGAGGATTCAGTCAGCCAAATCTAGAATGTGGGATGTTCTATAAGAAAAATGACTCTGGGGCACCTGGGTGGCTCAGTGGTTGAGTGTCTGCCTTTGGTTGGGGTTGTGATCCTGGTGTTCTGGAGTGGAGTCCCACATCAAGCTCCCCACAGAGTCTGCTTCTCCCTCTGTTTATATCTCTGTCTCTCTCTGTCTTGCATGAGTAAATAAATAAAATCTTAAAAAAAAGAAAGAAAAGAATTTTTTTTTTTTAAGATTTATTTATTCGAGAGAGAGAGAGTGGGGGGTGGGTAGGCAGAAGGAGAAAGAAACCCAAGCTGACTCTGCACAGAGCCTGCCTTAGGGCTTGATCTCACCAGTGTGAGATCACAATCTGAGCTGAAACCAAGAGTCAGACATTCAACCTACTATGCCATCCAGGTGCCCCAAAATGACTCTGCTTCTACAACAAATAAATGGCACTGGGGAGGATAAAATGGGGAACAGAAATTATAGATGAAAAGTATCTTAAAAAGCACAAACAAATACAATATGGACTTTGGATTCTAATTCAAATATGCCAATGGTAAAATGCCACCTTTAAGAAAATCTATCAGAAATTGGGTATTAGGGCAGCCCCGGTGGCGCAGTGGTTTAGTGTTGCCTGCAGCCCAGGGTGTGATCTTGGGGACCCGGGATCAGGTCCCACATCAGGCTCCTTGCATGGAGCCTGCTTCTCCCTCTGCCTGTGTCTCTGCCTCTCTCTGTGTGTGTGTCTCTCATGAATGAATAAATAAAATCTTTAAAAAAAGAAAAAAAAAAGGGATCCCTGGGTGGCTCAGCGGTTCGGCCTGCCTTTGGCCCAGGGTGCGATCCTGGAGTCCTGGGATCGAGTCCCGCATCAGGCTCCTGGCATGGAGCCTGCTTCTCCCTCTGTCTGTGTCTCTGCCTCTCTCTCTCTGTGTCTATCATAAATAAATAAATCATAAAAAAAAACCTTAAAGAAATTGAGTATTAGACATTAAATAATATCTGATTTTACTAATTCTGTGAGATATAATAACATTATGACTAATTTTAAGTCTCATTTATTAAAGATATATACTCAAGTATTTAGGGACAAAATGATAATGTTATCTGGGATTTGACTGAAAACATTCCAGAAAAAATGGTGAGGATGAGCAGTGGAGAACTGATGAAACGAGAATGACAGAATGTCGTCAGCTGTTCAAACTTGATGATGGGTACATGAGAATTCAATATTCTGCTTTTGTGTATGTTTGAAAATTTCCATAATAAGTCAAAAGAAATTTTATAAACAATTCCTTTTTTGTTTTAGAATCCTCAAGATCTCATGAGCTCCGTTTTTTCTAATACAAAGCTTAAAAATACTGAGAGTTCTCCTCTGGGGTCTTTTATTGTACTGTGAGGTCTGATGTGGTGGGAGCTTTAGATGAACAGATCAGTAAAATTCAGATTTTTTGGTTGATTTTTGTTCTTTCATTCTGCCAAAGGCCAATATTCTGGGACAGATGGAAAGAGAAATGAAGGGTGCGGTACTTTAAAATACAGACATAAAAATTAACATCACCAGTTACAAAACATATCAACATCATGTATCTTCCTGATACAATGAATTGAGAAGGGCACAACATCACTTCTGTGATATTTCTTTCCCCTAAACATATAACCTCAACTCAATAATGAGAAAACATCACACACTTGAGAGACACTGTATAAAATAAGTGGCCAATACTCTTCAAAAGTGTCCTGGGTCATGGAAACTGAGGAACGATCTAATACAATGTTGGATCCTGCACTGGATCCTGGCTAAGCAAAGGACATTAGTGGGAAAACTGGTGAAATCTGAGTAAGGTCTATAGATAAAGTAATAGTATTACATGAATGTTAATTTTCTTGTTGTAGTAATGTATTACATCTACATAAGATGTTAACAGTAGGGAAATGTGGGTGGAGAGTATATGAGACGCTATGATTTTCTACAGAAAACAACTTTTCTCTAAGTCTAAAATTGTTTCAAGTAGAAAGTTAAAAATAAATTTCTACATAATCAAGGGGGAAGAGTTCTCTTGTTCATACATACAGGCATTGCTAGACAACATTGTGGTTGCACAAAACCCAAGAGTGCTGCAGTACTGGCGAAAGAGAAGAGAGCAAACAGAACGATTTCCAACGCATCCTGCCTAAATTTAGATAGGGGATGTGTAGTATTTCATTAGGGAGGAAGCCCAGGCCTACCTCGCTCTGAGTCAGAACGATCTGAAGAAATAGTTGACCCGATGCTGTCCATTCGTATTCGTTCCATCTCCTGAGAACCCTGCAGCTGCTCCAGTCGCCGCTTTAAAAATCTCTGTTCTCGTTCCAAGTTCTCTAGCTGGTGCTGGCTCTTCCTTTCAGCTTCTTCAAGTTTCTAAAATGATAAAAGACACTTGTACAGTCCAGTACAGACAATAAAATTCATTCCTACCTAACATCTTAAGAGATTTCTTCTTTGGCAGAGAAAATACGAATGAATAATCAAGTGTGTGTGTGTGTGTGTGTGTGTGTGTGTATACAAACATACACAAATACATATTTTTAATCACCAAATATAATTCTTTTTCCATTTCTTTTTTGTGCATAATGAATGCTATATTACTAGAGCACTATGGAATTCTCAAAGTCTGTAAAGTTATCTCCATGTAAGAGAAACTTGCTCTGCACTGTAGTTTGATGGAAAAATACCGAGGGACAAAGCCAAATAAAGTTATCTCCACCAGAGGGCACAACTGCCTGCCTTCTGCCCATCAGCAGCGTAATTGTTATTTTCCTAGTATTCCCAGCTCCTCCAATGGCCATGCTGTCAAAACAATTTAGTTTAATCAGGTTATGTTGCTCCCATCAGATCAGCTGATAAGTTTTCAGAAAGATTTCTCTGGAGGTCAGTTATTAAAGAGGGCATGGTGAGCTAGTTGATGTTTATGAATAGGAATCATTCCTTATCATGAAATAAGGGCTGAGACAATCATGTACAAATATGAAAGAAATTCTCACCTTGATGTGTGCTTTGGCTTTGTTGAGCAAACCAAGTGTTGTGTGCCTGGTACAGTCTGGTCCTAGTGGAATCAGAACTTTTAAGCGTTCTAAACACAGGCGCAGATGAGCTCGTCTAAGAAAGACAACAAGTATCAAATCAGCACAGATCGAACATCCTAAAATCTATTTTGAGACAATAATAAATCACAAACTATTAGTCTATATCCATGTTACAACCCTATGTCTTCAGTTTCAAAGTATGCACAAATACAGGCATGGCAAATGGTTTTCAGTCTCTACCATTTCTGTTGTAGTAGGCAGACACGGTCACTTCAGATTATTATCCCCAATGGTAACCTCTGTCAGAGATGCTTTAATTTTTTTTTTAATTTTTATTTATTTATGATAGTCACAGAAAGAGAGAGGCAGAGACACAGGCAGAGGGAGAAGCAGGCTCCATGCACCGGGAGCCTGACGTGGGATTCGATCCCGGGTCTCCAGGATCGCGCCCTGGGCCAAAGGCAGGCGCCAAACCACTGCGCCACCCAGGGATCCCAGATGCTTTAATTTTTAACCCACCCCATAAACTGTCTCCAACTGTATTAATGTGGAAGTAGGAAAGTATACTGGGGCAATTAATTGTATTTGATTTTAAATGCCTAGAACCACAGGCTAGAGTTAGCAGTTTTTAGCTGGAGTACCTACCCCTAGGGCATATAAAATGCTCACGAATTTCCATTTCCTCTCATCTTTTACACATACCCACATGCACACCCCTCTCTTCAACTGAAGCGTTATGTGTTATTACATACTAGATTGAACCATACAAAATTTCTGATATACAACAATTCTCACTTATAAAAATGGTAATTTCATATGATCCAACATATTAGAAACAGCAAAACTGACCAGCTAAGAAAGGGTTAAGGCAAAATATATGGCTGTGGTCAATTTCAGCCACTGAAACAACAACCCATAGAACAGTCCCCTGCTTTCTAATATCTCAGTGTACCAGCTCATTAGTTAAAAATTTTTATTTCTCTCTACCTCTCCTCTCTTTATTACCCCACCTCCAATTTTTCTACACATGGGAAAAAGCTTGATAACAAAATTGTTTTTTTTAAAGAGTTTATTTATTTATTCATGAGAGACACAGAGTGGGAGAGACAGAGAGAGAGAGAGGCAGAGGGAGAAGCAGGCTCCATGCAGGGAGCCCGACGTGGGACTGATTGGAGTCTTCAGGATCAGGCCCTGGGCTGAAGGCGGCGCTAAACCGCTGTGCCACCTAGGCTGCCCCAAAATTGTGAGAGAGAGAGAGAGAGAGTGAGAGAGAGAGAGATATGGGGGAAGGGGTAGAGGGAGACCCAGACTCCCCATTAATGGGGCTTGATCCTAGGACCCTGGGATCATGACCTGAACCAAAGGCAGACACTTAATGGACTGAGCCATCCTGGTGCCCCAACAAAATTCTTTACTCAAAGTTATTGCATTCTTTAATCCACCCATCTTATGGGCACGTTAAGGAACTTTTCTCCTGAAAATGCTAGCACAGAGTCTTGTGGATTTACCTTCCCTATATCCTAAAGGTACTATGATCACCATGATGAGAGTTCTGAGTACATAATTATACCCTAAAATAATACTAGTCCACATCTTTGGTTCTGTGATTCATAGGCATAACATAATTCAACAATTAATAGTATATCTGAAAAGAAAATCCACAAATGTTTTCATGGCTTATCCTTATTAAAGAGCTATAACTGACCATTTAGCAACTGTCTCAACTGCACCAGGAAAAAAAAACCATCATCCTCTCAAAGATGGCCAAAATGGTTTTACTAGCTCAACCACCAAACTATGCTTTCTCTGTCTTAAAACACAAGAAATAATAAGTGAAATTCTCAAATGCTAGCAATATGAAAGAGGGGTAGGAGAAGACAATAAGCAACCAATTATGTCACTGACAAGCAAGGATGATTAAGGGTCGTGAGGTCAGAGGTCCGGTGATGAATTATCAAGATTCTTCCAGTACCCACTACCTCAGCTATAGTTAGGGGTCCATTCCAAATCTCTTTATTGAGTTCAATAACTCAAATCTAATAGTTGGCTCCAGGCTAAAATCTGACATACTTGATGTAGATAAAGGAATTAAGTTTTTTCCCTAAATTAAAGGTAGATCAATGGATTCCCCTTAATGAGATTTAACACTTTTAAACTCACTCTGTTCCCCCGCTGTGCTACACCAAATCATAGAACTTTTAGCAAAATTCTCATTTTTAACTGGAAAACCTCTCAAGTAAGGACTCACATGATGATGAAGTACTTCTGCTGAGCAGACTAAAACAACAAAAACAAAACAAAAAAGGAAAAAAAATCCATTGTAAAAAGTGCCTTTAAACTCTTCATTTGAATTATAGCATATGCCTAATAACTGCACTCAAGATATGACTGGAAGATAGAAATACTACTGATGGTTGTCTTGCTAATAGAAGTTCCCAAGGCTCTGAATTCAGTCATCTAAAAAAAGTTAATAGAGCAACCAACCAATAAAGTTAACATGTATGTTGCCACAAGATTAACTTGTCAATTTTGTTAATTACTTAACCTCAGAAATTCAGTGTATATATAGGAAATATCTTTTACACTGAGTTAAGAAACTTCAGAATGACACCTTACTAGAGTTGTACATCAAGAAAAAAAACGGCTGGGTCAGTTTTCTGTTTTAAGAGATCGAAGTCATATTAAAATGTAGGCAGAAATGAACTAAATATTAAAATGCCAAGGTTTTTTCTCTTATTATTGAGGCATATATTTACTACATGATTTTGTATATTCAGTAATATCCCACACGCTTGAGTGGTATAAGTAAAAAAAGAGATGTGAAGTTTAATAAGAGTTTATAATCTAGACTACAGAATGAAACATACTGTTTTGTTTCATTTGGTTCATAATGAAATGAGTCATACAGAAATCCAGGGCAACAGAATCTGAATAAAAGGGGAGATTGTAACTGGAGAAGGCAAACTTATAAGTTGAAACTTGACTTCGGACTTGAGGGATACTGAATTTGTCTACGAAAAAGCAAGGCTTTTCCAGGTAATTAAGAGTAAAGGACTTAAGTTCATATATTGAAATCAAGTTTAAAATTAAAAATATCTTACTTTTTTCTGTCAAGGGAAAACAACTAAATTTTGTAAGGAAATATGAGCCAACCTCAGCAGTCTGGTGGTCTGCAATAGCACTGTCAGATCAGAATCTGCCCAGGCCACGGGAGTCAACGTGTAGGATGCTAGAACAACAGCGAAGGCAGACTGCCCTCTAAAATATTTTTTATTAGCCCCTGTTGAACAATTCTTCAGTCCAGTAATTATATATGTGCTCCAAGTTACAGCTTAAGGAAACATACTCTGAGTTAATATGTCTCACAAAGACCTGTGATGCCATTTTCCACGTTTTATAAATACAATTCTAAATACAATTGATAAGAGTATGAAGAATGAGTGGTAAATGATGCCCTGTATTCTTTTGTGGGAAAAAGTCTCTCTGTGAGAGCCAAATATCATTTCCTTCAGTTTTCATACCCACAAGAGAATCAGGTATTTGGAGAACAAAGTAACAAGTAACGGCCACACTTTTCAAAGTTGCCACCCAAATACTACACACAGTTTTCCATATGTGCTTATTAGGCCAGCTTTAGGTAAATTCACCCTTCTAAGAGCAATGGGATACCCTGTGATTGTAAACTGGGAAGTTTAATCAGAAAATTCATTCACCTTGATGTGTAACTTTTTTCTCTCCAAATTACTGTAACAAACTGTATGGCAAAATTCTTCTTCCCTTACAATGGTGCTGTGCTGCTTTCCACCCTTTCCCCATAGTCTCCCTGCTGGTAACCAGATTGCAAGCTTAACCACCAACGACCTAGAAAGGCATATCTTTTGATGCCATCTGGTCCTTTTTTTTCTTGCCTTCATTCTCATGTGACTGGTGGCTCAGGAGCCTCCTGTATGGGGTTGCCAAATCATGGACTGTAAGATACTGGAGGAAAAAAAAAAAGAGGACAAAAGGCAGAAAAACAACAACCACCACCTTGGTTTGATTTGAAAATCCTAATAATAATAATAATAAAATAAAATAATTGTTTTAAAAAAGAAAATCCTTATGCACTGAGGAAAAAACTGCAAATAGCATAAGATGGTATTTTTCAAGTCTCCAAGAAATGGAAGAGCTGACATAGAAAACAAGGATTCATAAAAGGCACAGCCCTGTACCTTTAGTCAAAGCAGGTTAAAGAAGGTTAGGGGTGAGAGGGGTGCCTGGGGGGGGGGGCTTGGTTGAGCAGCCAATTCTTGATTTTGACTCAGGTCATGATCTTAGGGTTGTGAGATCCAGCCCCGTGTTAGGCTCTGTACTCAGCAAGGAGTCTGCTAGAGATTCTCCCTCTCTCTCTCTCTCTCTCTCTCTCTCCTACCGCCCCTCTCTTCCTGTTCATGCTAAGGCGCTCTCTCTCTCTAAAATAAATAAATAAATCTTTAAAACAAAATAAAACAAAAGATGATTGGGGAAAGTTAAAGCTGATTTTTTTTTAAGGCTGATGTTTTGAATATTTTGATGAACACCAGACAACCAATAGAAAAAGACGACACTGTAAAATTTATGGAACTAGCCTTGATGGAAAACAAGAAAAAAATTTAGCCTCCTGGTTAGCATTTATTTAACTTTTCACAACGCATGAAGAGCTCAATAAAACCCATAAAATGTAAATCTTTCCTAATTTAGTGTGAGGATTAGACACTGCAGCAGGGGTGTCTGATGAGTCTCCTTGCTGAGAGGGAGGGGGCAAAAGGATGGAGAGATACCAAAGCACTTTTATTTTCAAAGACACTTTGAGGTCTGTTTTAAAATAGATTTAAAAGTGGGTTTTACCCAGGGGAAGAGGCAATTTTCAGTGACTAACCTTATTGGAGAGAAGGTCCTATCAAACTAACCCACACCTTCAAAAAGGGCAAGCCCCTTGTGGGAAAAGGAACAATTAGAGTCTGTTTGGCTTTTATTTTGGTAAATTGGGATCATTTTTCCCTGAAGGAACCAATGCTGCTTTTGATTTCAAACCTTGTAAACTCTACTGCCAAACTGAAATATCACAGAACATGAGGGGAAATGATTTTGCTGTAAAATGGTCCCTTCTAGTAGCTGTGATATTTTAAGGCACAGGTATATCAACTACAAGAACCACACGTTGTTGAAGGAGGAGAAAGGAAGAATTCTCTTTCACACACAAAAAAATTGCAAGTACCATAGGATGATGTTTTTCAAGTCGTCTCTTGAAACTCTAATCCCTCTGCTCAACAATAATATGAAATTTAACACCTGCCAAGCCTCAGAAACCATCCACTGGCTGATGCCCTTGGAGGCACAGTCCTTCTTTGGAACTTGCTTGTCTTTCATTCCTCCACTACAGGATACCAAGACTTTGCCAAATAACTAAATCAAAATGGAAAACAAGTCAAGTGATAGGGACAGTACTTGTACTTTCCTCTCTGCTAAATGTTACGCAATGGGCTGAGTCCTCCCTTGAGCCACATTCTTCAAAGCTGCAGTGGCTTCTGGCCAGGTTTCCCAACTCCCCATACGACACTTCCGAAGCACATTACAGCAATTAGCTGCTTATCCTACACAAAATGTTCCTCTAATATTTAGTGTGTTGAGAATCTTCTGAAAAATCTCCAAAGTTACACAAAAAAATGCCTACCTTTTTTCTTATGAAAAACGACATTAAAAATGAATCCAGATATCAAGTACATCCATGCTACTCATGGATCTTATTTATGAAAACAATTATGATCATCTTCTGCTGCTTAGCCTATTCTGTTTGTGAAATAAGAAAACTCAGACAAGCTATTCTTATATGTTTTACTTAAAACTTACATATTATCTGCATCACAAAAACAAAACAAAGCAAAAAAAAAAACTATTAACTGCCAGATAGTAACTTGGTAAATGGCATTTCCCTAGCACCAGAACTGAGTGTGGTGTCATGGGGTTTGATGACAACAAAACAAAAACAGGAGAATAGCTAGGACTCCTTCCTCATTTCAAAAAAAAAAAAAAAGGAAAGCTCTTTTCATTAATATTCCTTTTAATTCAATTGGTATCTAGTAAAATAACTGGATAGAAATATCAACAAGTGTTATAATGAAACTGCAAATTATATAAATTATATATACTATGTGTTATTATAATAATATAAATTATTCTACAGTCACATTGTCCACCTTAGCACTGAAGGGCTTATCTATATACAATTAAATAAAATCAGTTAAAGCAGAGATACACATTACTCAATCTTGGAAGACTTTTTATTTTTTATTTTTTTTTTGGAAGACTTTTTAAAAATCACTGTCTCCCAATATAATCTAAGCAGTTCTTAGGGTAGGAAGCCAGAGAGTATTTACACTGAAAAGGTTAAATATATAGTACTATGCCTTCCAGAAGTCATACTTTTCCTCAAAGATTTGGAAGAAAACACTCTTTTGTATGAAAATAAGCACAAATAACACAAAGTATACTTTTAAGGCAAAAGAAGACTTCAAATAAATCTTGCTCTATTTTACACTAAATCCCAAGACCTACAGGAATCTATGTTCAAACTACTAGAACAAATTACTAAAGATTACTATCAGAGCTTTAGAATTCAGAATATTGTTTCTGAATCATAATGGGGACTAGGTTTCTCAAAGGTTTACAGAGAGGAGAGTGGAGTGGGGGAGAAGAGATGGGAGAGATATGAGTTCTCAATAAATTGATGACAAAATAATGATATATTCTTTCTCAAAATACATAGATTCCATGTAGACTGAAATTTTATTTAGTCTTTATATCTCAGAAATATAAAGAGGATAAAGTGCCATGCAGTCAACAATGATCACCAGTAAACAATCAGCTGCAGCTTATTATGCCACTGAACTAGATGCTGTAAAAAATTTAAAAGATGCCAGTAATAATATTCTGTTTGAAGATGCTATAATTTGGTCTCTGCCTACCACCTTTCTTGCCTCACTTCCCATTACCCATACCCTTACAGACCTCTTCCACACACCAAGTGTGCTTTTATCTTTACCCATTTCTCCACCTGGAATGTCCCCCTCTCTACTGTGTACCTGGTGAGCATCTAACTCATTTATCAGTCCACAGCCAAACTATTGTTTCTTCTCTGATGCCTTCCTTGCTATATTCCCTTCTTTAGAAAATTAATAACTTGATTTTCACAATAATCACACTATATTTTACATTCAGGATAAGACTGAATCCATACTTTTAGTCATTTCAGTTTTTCCAATAACAAACAGAATAACTGTCACACAGTGGGGATGTAAATTCCTGATGGATATTTCTGAGACTCTCTAACTCACCAAAGTTGAGGCAACAATACTGAGACCTCCAAACGGTATATTCAGATGCCAGGCCAAAATTCATGAGAGAACTGTTATGGATGCCAGAACTGTACCCTGGGAATTTGTGTGTCAGCTGAAATTGTGTGTCAGTCACCACCAACGATGACTGACTCCATGTAGAGTAACTGACAATCTCCAACCTAACTCTTGATTGGGGTCAACATCTCTTTTAATAGTAAAGCACAGGATTAAGAACTGCAGGAATTAGGCTGATTTATCAAAGTATCTACAGTGATGAAGGGTTAAGACAACAATGTCAAATGAAATTCATAGATAGTTTTTTTAAATCCAATTTTTTTGTCACCAATTTCAAACTTTCTAACCTTTTTAATAAGCCTCCTAACAAGCAGAAAATTTGACTGATTTAACTTTGGCCTCTGTTCCAGCTGTTATTCAAGAAATAATAGTAATAACAAGTATAATGGCAGGAAGGCAATTACTAACAAAAAAATAGAAAAGACACTGCTAAGAAAACCCAGGTATGAGTGACGAAAGTCTAAAAAGAAATAACTCTATAATGCAAGAGAGAAAAAATTAAATGAACAGTTGTTACCCTATCTGATAACATGAGAAATTAGCACCTACACAATTTAAAGATCACAGGACTGCTGATCAGTTGAAGCCAATATTGCAGAACACATAAACAAGTTTTTAAACTGTCTTGTATTCATCTATAAGGAAAACCTGATTTTTGACAGCCTCATTTGAAAAAAATAATTAAAATCTCGTTCCAGAGGCATATGTTCTTCACTGAAAACCCCCACAAGGAACCCAATCTCCAAAGTGATTTAACAGAAATTGTTCACTTGATGTCCATTCTGTGCTAAATTTAGATTCCCTGCATATATCTCATCCCCTCTCTCATCTGTTTATTAGTATTTGGTTAAAAAAAAAACTTGATCATTCATTCACCATATTTCTTCTTTGGTCACACAAGAACTTTCTGTATTCCAAGTTTCAAAGTCTGGGAAATAGGGCTACATCACTGAAGAAAACAGTGGCAATTTGTTCTAAATACAAAATAGCTTATTTTCCTTTGGCAACTCTCCAGGGGTTTGGGTAGAGGGAAAGGATACTCCTCTCTGGAGAGATCAGGCTCTGAACCTGGCCTACTGTCAAAACTTAGCTGTGGGTGGGAGAGAAATTTTTAACAATTATTTATCTTTCACATCAATTTGGAAATGGATTAAAGATTTTTGCATTATTAACAGTTTTTCCAGCCTTTTGTTGGTGTCCATCCCTATTCTGGCAGCCCCCATTGGCTGATTTAATGGTACCAAGGGGCTGAGAAGTGTTGCTGTCCAAAGAAAAAGCATTCTCTCACAGGGACTGGGAAGGCAATCTGCAATCACAACAGTAGCTACTTGTTAATTTTCTATTTGAAACACAGTGATGTCAATAGTATTGTACCCTGCCAGCCACCATGGGGTAAAGTACATTTTGAAACCAAAACAAACTTCCTACGTGCTGGCAAGTCAGATTTGAGACACAGTGATAATGTTCTGTAAGACACTGCTCCAGTTTTATACATGAAATGTACACAACAAGCATTAGTCAGTCTATTCTTCTATAAAAGTGTGAGTCTAACACTCATAGCCCCACTCTTACAGACCAGTGCAACTCTTTTATTATACCAAATTACAGTCCAGGATGGTAGAGGGAAATGAAGAAATTCTGTTACTTATCTCTAATAAAACGATGATCCTACACAGCACAAACAACACAAAGAACGCTCTGGAATGTAAATGTTCATTTAGAAGTATAAAATGAAAATGGCACAATGCTTTTAAATATGGGCCCACTAATAAGATGTGATTAGTGTAAATAGTTCATTTTAAGGCAGTGTACTCACTTAGGAGGAAAGATACATGTTATTAAACGGAAAAGGAACACTATGGCCTAAGAATTAACACATCACTGGAAGATGAATATCCACAATTTGTACTGAATATGAAGAACCTGAAATACGGAGCTAAATGATTAAAAGTGGTGACCATGCTTACTATTGGCAGAGGGCAAATGGTCTGGCATTGCTGCACATCTGCCAATTCAGTCAAGTTAGCCAGGGATTATTTCTGTAGTTCCATTTTAGAAAAATTTCCCTGAAGTTGAAATGAGGGGTTTGTGTTTTGTTTTGTTTCATTTTGTTTGGGGGAGTAAAATTTGGGGCAGGAAAAGGGTAAAAAGGAGCAACTGCTGACCACCATAGAATTTTAAAACAGTAATAATTCCTGAGGTATTCATTGGGCATTGAGAATCTCTACAAAAATAAGACTCATAGAATTTTAAACATGCCACAGTCCTGACAATGACAGAGGATTAATGTTTTGGTTTATCTTTATTTCAAAGTTACATAATCCTTCTGATCTTTCTCTTTCATTATATTGTATCAAATTTTTTTTCTGATCACAAAGGGTCCTACTGAAGTCTAGTTTTTGAATGTTACTTTTGGAGGCAGCTTTGTATAACACCTGGCTTCCATCCTGGGCATGCTCTCTTCTTATGATAAAAAGAGAAATGTTTTCAGTGTTGAATTAGGGCATTGAGCATTTGTAGGCAGATAGAATATGAACATGCCTTAAGGACTACTTTACTTTTTAAGACCCTTCTAAAAAGGAAAAGGTATTTAACAGAGTAAAAAACAATTGCAATAGTCACCTAAAAGACAAACTTTAATCAGTAAAAAACTGGGCTCAAATTTATGACTTGTTTCTATTTATATCTGTCTAAATCTTAAGTTTGACTCTCCTCTGGAAAAACCCAGGAAAAAAATCAAATGAGAGAAGAATCAGAAATCTAATATTTATCCTGTATGATTCCAGCCTTAACTCAATACCAATATAGCTTTCTGTGCAAGAAGGACTGCTGTACAAGTGCCATTGCACTTTGATTCCAGAACAAATCTATACTGCTCTATGAATTTGAAAAGAAGAAAAAGCTAGGCTGAGGGAACATGCT
The DNA here is from genome assembly GCF_905146905.1 of Nyctereutes procyonoides. NCBI lineage: Eukaryota > Metazoa > Chordata > Mammalia > Carnivora > Canidae > Nyctereutes > Nyctereutes procyonoides. Next base: position 14,090,927 of record NW_026575133.1, on the reverse strand, counting down.
CCAGATTATTACCACTGCCAATCAAAACTGAGGCAGAACAGTATATTCCAAAGAGATAGTATATTCCAAAGAAGTATATTCCAAAGAGAACACAAAAACTGTTGGTCCAACCAAAGAATGTGATAGAATTTGGAGGATAAGTTTGCCCTTGGCTATATTTCCTTTCAGATATTAGACATGTAACAGGATGAAAGTCCTGAAATATCTCTAGGATCACCAATATCTCTAATCTCAGGTGACAAAAGATAAATGAAGCATCCTCTGAAGTGATGAAAAATAACACCCAAAACATATTCAGTATTTTCTTCTATACATACCAATATTTCCTGAACATTGCAAGCCAACAAATCCATGTTTCCTCCTTCATATGACCCAATACATACACCAGTAAATTCCAACTGCTTTCAAGGGAGTTCTAGGAGCCCAGTATCACCAAAATGCTCTTTAGGAAAAGCCTCCTGCATTACAAAAATAGCAGTCTTGCAAAGTCATTCAGCTCTATCTAAATTGTGTTATGTTTACAAATGTTTTAACTACAAAGACAGAATTTCCAATTGAAAAAGAACCTTATTTAGAAAAGACTGGATTTTTTTTTTTTTTACAGCTACGCCAAATACAAGCTGTTCTGTAAGGAATAATTGTGAATCAGACTGGAATAAAGTGAAGCAAGATAGAAAAACCATACAGACGTTACAACCCTAGAGAAAAATGCCGTAATTGGTCACACCAATGATCCAAATACCAAAGAGTACATTTTTGTCAGTGATATCAACAGATGGCTCAGGAAAACTACGATGATTGTCCTCCATGAAAATAAATTATATATATATAATATATATATAATATATTATATTAGAAACATATATAGTAGTTTACATAATTATATATATATATATATATATATATATATATATATATATATATATATATTAGAAACATACTCCTGTCATCTTACTAAAACCCAATAGCAACGTTTTATTAAATAACTGATCTAAGGGGGTTTGATTTTATTTACATTTTTTATTAGGGTAATAAATGCCTATAAGAATTTCAGTGTGTAGGGGCAGCCCCGGTGGCACAGCAGTTTAGCGCCGCCTGCAGCTCAGGGCGTGATCCTGGAGAGTTTAGCGCCGCCTGCAGCTCAGGGCGTGATCCTGGAGACCGGGGATCGAGTCCCGCATCAGGCTCTCTGTATGGTGCCTGCTTCTCCCTCTGCCTGTGTCTCTGCCTCTCTCTGTCTCTATGAATAAATAAATAAATAATCTTAAAAAAAAAAAAGAATTTCAGTGTGTAAAGCAGAATTGTCCATTTTCTTTTTAAATCCAGAGATCCCTCTTTTAAGCTTCAAGGGACTTTATTAATTCTAGTTATTATGATTTTGGTGAAAATACTCTTGGTTTACTCCTTCTTAATTCTAGATTTCTCCTTTATTCTAGTGTAGCTATTGCATTTCCAAATTAGAAAACCTAGATTTTTCTCATTTACTTTTAGATTAGTTTAAGGAGTTCACATTGCTTTAATTACTTTGGGATAAAAGTATTAGAAAATAAAGCATACTATAAAAAACAGACTTTTTGTAATGGCATAAAATCCCATGTCAACCTCCTATATCAGTTTTTAGGCAAACTTAAGAGATAGGCTGTATGTTGAAATTTTTAAAAGTCAGTAATTTAAGGTCGATGTTCTAGAGAAAAGCTTACAAAAGCACAGTATCTCCCACAAAAACATCTTATTTGGGGTTCTCCATTAAAGGATAAATTGAGCAGCACTCAGAAGAAATAGAAGTAACAAGGGGAAAAACATGGTCATAAAAGTTACTAAGACCATCATATAGAGCTTACTAGAATAAAATGAACATCTTCAACAGTACTCCAAACATCCAAAACGATGTATAAGAGATTATGGAGAGCCAAAGAAATGGGCTTTCAGGTTTTCCTCATTTACCCAAAGTTATAGGAGATTGACCTGTCCCAGTTAAAGCTTTTTTCACAAGACACTTGGGTATATTCACCAACATCACCACTACAAAAGAGAGAGAACCATAGTAGGCACCCTTTCATAGGAAAAATAGCCATTTGAAAAACAATATTGAATTTTAGCTGCCATTAGAGACATACCAGGAAAGCAACTATAGATTAAGAAGACTTTATCACAATCTTTAAATACAGTCCCATGCCCATATCTATCTTATCCATGCTTAATAGCTGGAAGTTCAATTTCTTTTTTTTTTAAGATTTTATTTATTTATTCATGAGAGACACGGAGAGAGAGAGAGGCAGAGACACAGGCAGAGGGAGAAGCAGGCTCCATGCAGGGAGCCCGTGGGACTCGATCTCAGGTCTCCAGGATCACACCCCAGGTTGCAGGCAGCACTAAACCGCTGAGCCACCAGGGCTGCCCTGGAAGTTCAATTTCATTTCAGAATAAGTGACAAACTATATTTTAATGATTAAAAGAGCAAAAGCTTCAAATGAAGAATTTCTCTTGAAAGTCTTTTCAAACATATTGAAAATGTGATAAATCCAATTTTGGAAAACTCCTAGAGAGAAGCATACAAGTCACAAGAATAATCACCACTCATAACTAAGTTGTTTATGCTAGCTATGGCCTATGATAACCTGCTGCTTTGAGTTTAACTCAACTTCCATGTGGGACATACACAACTTAACAATTACATATTTCTTTTTTTTTAAAAAAAAGATTTTATTTATTTATTCATGAGAGAGACACACAGAGAGAGAGAGAGAGAGAGAGAGAGAGAGCACAGAGACACAGGCAGAGGGAGAAGCAGGTTCCATGCAGGGAGCCCAACATGGGACTCAATCCTGGGACTCCAGGATCACTCCCTGGGCCAAAGGCAGGGGCTAAACCACTGAACCACCCAGGGATTCCCTAATTATATATTTCTTATAGGGGCCTTATAATAATATATGTTGTCCTCTACCTACCCTATAAATCCTCAAAAGCAGAGTCTAGGACTTCTCCTTTTATCCTATCTCTAGTACCTAGCACGCAGTCAATACCTAGTAAGTACTTGTCAATTGTAATTATCTTCAGAAGTCTTTTGTCAGTGCCAGAAATCAAGTGACTTCAAATGAACTCCCATTTCCACCACAGATTTTTTTTAAACGAATTTGCTGCCTTTTATTTATTATTTATTTATTTATTTATTTATTTGTTTGTTTGTTTGTTTATTTATGATTTTATTTATTCCTGAGAGGCAGAGACACAGGCAGAGGGAGAAGCAGGCTCCATGCCGGGAGCCTGATGCGGGACTCGATCCCAGGACTTCAGGATCACGCCCTGGGCTAAATGCAGGCGCTGAACCGCTGAGCCACCAAAGATTTTAAATTATCCCCACACCAAAGATTTTAAATTAGAAAACATAATCTTGGGGTTAATGGTTGTTAGGAGGGATCCCTGGGTGGCTCAGTGGTTGAGCGCCTGCCTTCAGCCCAGGGCGTGATCCCGGAGTCCTGGGATAGAGTCCCACATCGGGCTCCCTGGATGGTGCCTGCTTCTCCCTCAGCCTGTGTCTCTACCTCTCTCTCTCTGTGTCTCTCATGAATAAATAAATAAAATCTTTAAAAAAAAAAGTTGAAAAATCTCTAATTAATGTTCATTTGCCAAGAAAGTAGGGCCATTTTGTAAATTAAAGCTGCCAATTTCAAACATATGTTTGAGCTCCAGCTTTGCTATGCCTAAACTAAGAAATCACAGAAGTAGAATACAGTTCTTTTATATCATTTCCAAAAATGTTTCTCCATAAAGAACTACCATCTGAAAAAAATTATTTTTAAATTACAGGACTAACCAGAAAATGCCCTCAAGCTAATGTTTAAAAATTCATTTTTTCAAAACAGATGTTTCAATATACAGAAGAAACTGGTGGTTGTGGGAGGGAGGAAGGAGCATGAAATAGGTGAAGGGTTAAGAGTACACTTGGCATGATGAGCATGAGTAATGTATAGAATCGTTGAATCATTATATTGCACACCTGAAATGAATATAACGCTGTATGTTAATTATACTTGAATTAAAAAATAAAAATCCATTTTTTCCTATTCCATTCAAATATTACTAAATTAAGCACCGTTGACTACAATTTTAAAATGAATTTTCTTATAGCAAATTCTAATACCAATTAAAAATTTAGAAAATTAAGAAAGGCCTATTAACTTTATCATGAGTAAACAAATATATAAATCTTTATCTGTATGAAAGTTAAAAAATTCTGTGATCTCAAGAACAGTGAAAAACTAAGCACTAAAATCATTCCTTCCAAGCATAGAGGATCAAAATGTGCTAAACATAATTATTTTTAAAATTTCTAATAAAATGCTCAACAAAGCAAGAACAAGTTTCAATATACCATATTTGAAATATACTAGTTACAGATCACTTCCTATTTAATAAATTCTTATCTCTATTTTAATTACTTCATAGCTTTCAAATGAGCCAAACTCATAACTGCTTTTTTATTTTATTATTTTTAAAAAAAGATTTTATTTATTTATTCATGAGAGACACACAGAGAGAAACGCAGAGACACAGGCAGAGTAAGAAGCAGGCTCCATGCAGGGAGCCCAACATGGGACTCGATCCTGGGTCTCCAGGATCACGCCCTGGGCCGAAGGCAGGCGCCAAACCGCTGAGCTACCCGGGCTGCCCATAACTGCTTTTTTAAATAAAGCTACACGCACACACAGATTTTTAAATTCTGCAATTCAATAAAAATGACTCTAGATGAAAACCTATGAGCACCAACTGGCCATTTCAATAACAATCTCTTTGGCTAAGAGTATTTATGGAAATTGCCAGCGTTCCATGATGTTTTCCTAAAGCTATTAATTCTAAACTAAGAGAGATGTCAGCCTTCCAGAAAAGAGTAACTCTCCCTAAGGCTCTGCCCAAGCACAATGCTCTACCTGATAATGGGAATTTGATGAAAGAATCTGTTTTAAAAATTCTGCAGGATTTTAATGATTCAAATTGAATAGCTATCAGAGTAAACCAAGTTACCAAAAAACCAAAAGCAAAACAGAATTAACACAACTGCAGATAAAAATCATGAAGAAGACTCTGTATCTCAAAAAGCAAGCTGAAATTTAGTAAAATGCTAATATCAAGTTATAGAGCTATTTAGACAGAACAGGGTAACGACACATCAAGGGCAAGACACTCGTATAAACTCCAAACATTTTGAGGAAATGTTTTCACAACAAAAAAAGATCTGCCACAGCTTCTATGCTATTTATAGTAAAACTTTAAGTCACAATTGAGTTTCTTGGTCTGCTGTACCAATTCAAATACAGAGAAAAATGTGCTTTCGTCTGTAAAACCATCACACTTAAGAGGCATTTTCCCATGCTACAACAACTTTAGCAGAGGTCCCATTATGAAGCACAATCACCACATATTTCCTAAGTGGGTCATATTACCTAGAATATCCTATGGGGACAAACTGTTCTCTCTGAAGCATTAGTGGAGAACAAACTATTTTCCTTGGAAAGGGAAGATATTTGCAGGGTAGCAAATATCTCACTATGTGCCTTCCTAAAATACCTTCTATCTTGAAGTGGCAGCATTCGCAAAACAAAACAGCAAAAAAAACAAAAACAAAAACCCCACACAGCTATTTGGTTTGGCATTTAACTTTTTTCTCTTAATCTGACACAAGGTGCATGGCCTGCCACAAAGATCAAACAAAAATATTAATTATTAATTCACTGAGCACCTGTTAGTACACAAGATGCTGTGTCAGATACAAAAAAAGAGCAAGTTAAAATTCCTCCCCTCACAGACGGGAAGCCATTATAGTATAAAGTACTGTAGGTTAAAATTCATATAAGTGATGCAAACAGTGAACAGGCAGGAATTTATCAATTCCTGAGAAAATATCACTTTGGATAATCAGGAAAGACATTAATGAAAACTGTTTATTTTAGCTGTACTTAGAGGGCAGCATGGAAAAAGTTCTAATTTGGGAATCAGAAAATCTAGGATCTCATCTTGGACTTTGTCAATTAATCAACTTGGTAGAGATGAACTCAGGTTTCCTTATCCATAAAATAAGGACACAAGACCAGATGATTTTCAAAGGCCCCTTCCTGCTTTATGATCTATGGAAATATATTAATATGCCTATATGTATTAATATATTAATAATCTTTCAATTCACAATATACTTTTACTACAAAAACTCTAACAATCAAATCAACACTACAGTCTCTCCTCAATCCTTTCCCAGAGGTAACAAGTGTATCAGGTTCATATGTATCTTCCCAGAAATTTCCCAATGTATTTACATATAGGACTGTGTTACTTTAACATTAATGAGATCACACTGGAAGTACTATTTTTCAATTTGCTTTTTTTACTTAATATACCTGGAAATCTCTCCATATACACACAGACAGGTCTGTATCATTCTTCTTACCTGCTGCAAGTTAGGAATATATTATCATCTATTTAGCCATTCCCCTATTAATAGAAATTCAAGTTACTTATTTTTGATTATTGTAAAAACTTTTAGTTATTCACGCATCTCTGTGCATTAGATGTCCAAAAGGGAAGTAGGGGTGGGGAGAGTCAAGGAATTTGAGCCAAAAGAATATAGGTAAAACACAGAGGTGAAGTTTGGATCAGGTGTCCAGAGTCTCAGCAAAGGAGCAAATGGGAGTCACAATAATATTCTGGAAATGTCTCTAGGAGTTAGGAGATATGGGTCCTAACTCTTGGTTCAAAAACTAGATCTGAGAGTAAAAACTGGGATTGGGCACTTAATCTCAGAATTTTTTTGGACTGGAAGAGATCTTAAGAATCATTTAGTTCTACACTTAATTCTAGAGAAACTGACACCCTTCCATAAACTAGAATGTGATTTTTTAAAAGATTTTATTTATTTATTCATGAGAGACACAGAGAGAGAGAGAGGCAGAGACACAGGCAGAGGGAGGAGGAGGCTCCATGCAGGGAGCCTGATGTGGGACTCGATCCTGGGACTCCAGGATCATACCCTGGGCCGAAGGCAGGCGCTCAACCCAACCGCTAGCCACTCAAGCATCCGTGGAATATGATTTTGATGACCCCTAATTCAGGCTTTTACCTCACCCTCTGCTGGGGGGATTAAAAAAAAAAGGTTGAATAGTCACTGTGATAAATGCTATAAAGGAGACAACAAAAACTCAGAATGGCTGATCCATAAGAAGGTTACTGTTAAAGACAGCATAAATTTCTAGTGGACTTAGCACAACTCTGATTTCCGGCAACCCTTAGCAGCTCTAAACTTGAGGGGGCGAGGGGGTAGATGGACAGTTAAGGTGTCCCAAAATGCAGGCTTGGCAGACTATCAAAGCAGTGAGGACATTACTGAAAAGCTACTTTGAGATTCTTCAAATGGTAAGTAAGAAAGATCGCAATATATTGACCTACAGCTACTTTCTCTACAAATTGTTTATAGACAAAATGTTGTTGTTTTTTTTTAAAGAGTTTTTTATTTGAGAGAGAGAGAGCATGCATACCAGCAGGGGGAGGGACAGAGGGAGAGAGAGAAGCAGACTCCCCACTGAGCAGGGAGACTGATGTAGGACTCCATCCCAGGACCCTGGGATCAGGACCTGCGCTGAAGGCAGATGCTTAACCAACTGAGTCACTCAGGAATCCCAAAGACAAAATGTTTTAAATAAGTTACCTAAGGGGATACCTGAGTGGCTCAGGGCATGATGCCGGAGTCCCAGGATCAAGTCCCACACTGGGATCCCTGCAGTGAGCCTGCTTCTCCCTCTGCCTAGGTCTCTACCTTCTCTGTGTGTGTGTCTCATGAATAAATAAATAAAATCTTAAAAATATAAAAAAAGTAAGCTAAGCCATCTTTCCTTAAAGTTCTATGTGACAGGATGTGCTTTTTCTTCCTGGTATGGCATACCTCATTTAGTGATCACAGAGGCCTATTAAAATGACTGATTTGATACAGCAATAAGTTACAGCTATAATCGCAAAACAGGATTTCTGGAGCCTGTGCAGACATAAACTAGTCAGAGAATTAAAAAAAAAAAAATGTGACCAAGATTTAGCACAATCATGTTTACAGATTAACTGTTTACATTTCCTTAGATGTCAGTGGTAAGTATTTTTCCAACAGGAACAAGCTCCTAAATATTCAGTAGTATTAAATATCAGAATTCAGGGGTGCCTGGGTAGCTCAGTTGGTTAAGCATCTGCCTTGGCTCAGGTCATAATCCCAGGATCCTGGGATGGAGCCCCATATTGGGCTCTCTGCTTAGTGAGGAGCCTGCTTCTCCCTCTCCCTGACACTGCCCATTTGTGTGCATGCACTCGTACCTGTGTGTTCTCTTTCTATCAAATAAATAAATAAATAAATAAATAAATAAATAAATAAATCGTTAAAAAAATTTTCAGGACTCATATCTGTGTGTGTGCACATGCGTGTGTTTATGTACAGTTTTGAAGAATGTATTTATATTATTTATATACACACAGATACATCTGCTTCCCAGAGTAAATTCTAGTTTTATATAACTGCTGTTTATCATTAAAAATAAGTACTTAAAAATAGGCTTTTATCATTGTAGGTATGGCACCATATATTATAATAATCTTTAGATATTTTACAAAATCTCAAAATTTGAATGAGGTGAGGTTCTAAGCTAATTTTTCCAGCTGTTCTTTCATTGTGTGTGTGTGTTGGGGGGAGGGATTGCATGCATACTTACATATATATATATTTATATCAGGAAAATGCTTTGCAGACAACAGAATAATAAAGTTTCTAATATGCCTATGACTGCTGAACTTAAAACTAAGAGAATTCTATAAGTTTTCATATAAGAAGGGAATTCGGAAATCACCCAAGTCTCTCCCTTTTACTGCCAAGGAAAGCAAGACCCAAAGAAATCAAATAATTTATATAATATCTACAGTCCACCAGTAGTACAGATGAAAGGAAAATTATTATCTTCTGCCTCTAGTACAATTTTCACATCGATTACAAATCCACAAAGAAGTTATCTGTGTTAGATTCCAGGTATCCTCTTCAACAACTTAGCTCTTAAGCCATGTTTGGTATTAAAATCCACCTTTCTCTAATATCTAATAGCCTTCCCTGAATAACAACAAAACAAGGAAGTCATGTACTTATGAGTTCATTAAGTTTCAACTTTTCTTGAGTTAGAAGATATGAGTATAAGCAACATGTCATGTGATTATCCCAGGGCTGTTAATTATTTTCTAAGCAAATCTGTCCTTCAAGAACTGGTTAGCAAGTAACCATATTAGAAAATTCTATTCTCATTACTGAATTCTTCTTTAGACCTGTGGTTTTTCCACTAGTAACATCCATGGGACTTGCAATTGGCATTATTCACTAGAATATACAGAAAAATAGAAGCAAGTACAAAATAATTACTCTCTTCTCTGCAACACCTAAAATATGTCAAATGAACCTGAATTTTTAGAAGATAAAAAATGCAAAATACTAAAGAACTCTCTCATGTAATAAAAAGCTTTCTTATTGATGTACCTCTTGGTATGCTTTAATTACCAAAATTTTCATCAAAATGGAAATTTCTTTAAAAGAAGAAGATGCTGCCTTAAGAAAAAGTACTTGAATTACAGTTATTATTATTAAACCAATATTTATCAGAGTATTTATACTGTACTGATTACATGTAGCAAAGGAATTTAGCAAAAGAGCATACTGCCGTAGACTTCCACTGCTATACAGCAGTATAATATTATAATTATATAATTATAATGAGCATCAGTATAAAGGCATAGCCAGTTTTTGTGGATCAAACATATTCCTCAAGGTGCATATAAAATAAATTTTTGTATACTATATCATCTAAAATGTATCAAGAAAGTCTATTAATTAAACTATCCCTTTTTCAAAATCACAAATTCATAGTTTGAGAGGAAGTGTTTTCTTAAACAAGGTAACATTTAAACAGAGATAATCTGCAATCACTTGAATAAAAATGTACTATACCTTCACTACGGTAAATAATATTCACCATGTCAATTATTTAAAATCTAACAATTATTTATTTCTAGACATTAAATTTCAGAGTTTCAAATTATAGTATTTCTGGGTTATTTTTAAGACCTAATGATCTCATCTCTTCCTATGTTATTAATTTAAGTGATATCAACGTTAGGAACTGCACAGCTTAAGTTCTGAAAACACTTGGTTTCTAGCATGTAATCCTTGTCTGAATCAGCCTCTATCACCTTGTAGCCTAGGTCAGGGAGTAGAAAGCTTAACCTTAATGAGCTATTTCTGACAAAGGTCAATATAGAAAATGTGAATCTATCTAGATACTAATGCAATGACTTCATTGCATAGGCTGCATTTTAGATGTGTAATTTTATCTTTTCTACACTTCCTTTATTAACCATAAATTTTATCTCCAAAACCCACCAATTATTTCATCTCTATCTCATGTAACATTTAATTCTAACAGGTGCCCATCTCTGCACTCTGACAGCTATTTTTAGTTTGTCTGTAGTTTTCAGCATTCCTATCCCTATAAAAATATAATTAAAATATTCATTTTCTTGCATTCAATAATAAATGCATCTATTATATGTCTCCACGACAAATATGGTGGTACTCTGCATACAGTTTGAAAAAGTTAGCATCTACATTTATCTGGTTCTATAGCTTCATAAACAGAAAAACTCTATTAAGTAAGTATATCTTACTTTCCAATGCATAGCTACTTTTCTAGTGTTCTATAGTTAGTCTCAATAGCTCAGAACTATAAAAGAAATTTCTACACTCCAAAACAAAACAAAACTCTGTACTGTAACTGGACTCCTACTATCTAAAAAAGTATAAAGAATAAAATTATCTTCTTTAGGACTTTAGAATTTTTATATAAATTAAAAATAAGGGTGTCTGTTTTCCATCTTTAGACTAAAAAGGAAAGTAGCCATCATTTTATTTGCCTAATCAGAAAACTAGATCAGTAGCTATTTCCTGGTCTCTGGACAGTGCGATTTCTCCTTCCCTACACAACTATACTTTTAAAATTTGTTGTTTAAGGTCCCCCAAATACAGTCAGGTTATATTTTATTACACCTCAAATGAAACTCATATAATTTCAATATATGGTCTTAATTTTGTTGGATTTCATTATTAATTAGAGGTTCTTAAAGACCTTTTAATATACCCTTCTTATATGTGATAGAGCTCAAACCTGACTTATTATCAAGCTCAGACCATAAGTAGTAGCACCATATAATAAATTGGGAACTTATCTATGGTTAATTATATGTCTTAAGTTAATTATAAACTGTTGAGTCATTTGTGTAGTGCCATCAGATGATAATGACATCACTACTTTTAAGTGCCAAACTATGAGGTCAGTCAACTTTTTCAGACCTTTCTACTAATCAATGGTTACTGATATGATGAATGGACAACCACAAAGTTGGTGAGCTTTTTTAAGTTAGCCATTAGTGAATGCGAAGTGCTACCACTTAGTCTGGATTTTCATTTCCCTAATGACCACTAATGTTGAACATCTTTTCATGTCTTTGGAGAAATAGGTACTCAAATATTTTGCCTGTTTTTATATTGAGTTGTCTTTTTATTGTTTAGTTGTAAGAGTACTTTCTATATTCTGGATACAGGTCTCTTACTGGATATATGCGTTACAAATATTTTCTCATTCTGTGATTTGTCTTCACTTTCTTGATGATATCCTTTGAAGCACATATGTTTTTAATTTTGATAAAGTTCAACATATCTATTTTTTTTTTTTTTGTCGCTTGTACCTTTGGTGTCATGTAAGAAACCATTACCTAGCACAGAGTCACAAAGATTTTACTCTCATTTTCTAAGACCTCTATAGTTTTAGCTCTTAAATTCAGGTCTATGGGGCAGGCCATGTGGCTCAGCAGTTTAGCGCCGCCTTCAGCTCAGGGCGTGATCCTGGAGACCCCGGATCGAGTCCCACGCTGGGTTCCCTGCATAGAGCCTGCTTCTTCTCTCTACCTGTGCCTCTGCCTCTCTTTGTGTGTCTCTCATGAATAAATAAATAAAATCTTTATTAAAAAATTTCAGGTCTATGATTCATTAAAGTTAAATTTTACATATGATGTGAGGTATATATACAACTTCATTATTTTGCATGTAGATATCCAGTTATATCAGCTACCATTTGCTGAAAAGACACCAAACTGTCTTGGCATCCTTGTAAAAAAAAAAAAAATTGTCTTTGGTACACCACAAATGTGACTGATTACCTCTGGACTTTCATTCCAGTGATCTATAAGTCTATTCTTTGGCCAATACTTCACTATTTTGATTATGAAGCATGGTGCTAAGTTTTGAAATTAAGAAATATGAGTCCTCCAATTTTGTTCTTTTCAAGATTGTTCTGATTATTCTGCGTACCTTGCACTTCCAGGTGAACTTTAAAATCAGTTGTCAATTCCAGTTAAAAAAGGAAGCTGGGATTTTGACAGGGCTTGCACTGAATCTATAGGTCAATATAGATAGGTCAACTGCCACTTTAACAATATTAAGTAGTAGTTTTCAGTATATAAATTTTTTGCCTCCTTGGTTAAATTTACTCCTAGGTATTTTACTCTTTTGGATGCCATTATAAATGGAATTGTTGGGGAATCCCTGGGTGGCTCAGCATCTTAGCGTCTGCCTTCGGCCCAGGGCGTGATCCTGAAGCCCCAGGATCGAGTCCCACATCCGGCTCCCTGCATGGAGCCTGCTTCTCCCTCTGCCTGTGTCTCTGCCTCTCTCTCCGTGTCTCTCATGAATAAATAAATAAAATCTTTAAAAAAATGGAATTGTTTTCATAAATTCATTTTCAGATTGGTATACAGAAACACAATTGTTTTTTGTGTCAATCCTGAACCCTACAACTTTGCTACATTTAGTTATGAGCTCTAATAGTTTTTATTTGTATATGTGGATTCCTAAAAATTTTCAATACATATGACTATGATGTATAAAATGGTTTTATTACTTACTTTCCAATCTTGATGGCTTTTCTTTCTTTCTCTTGCCTAACTGTCCTGGCTAGAACCTCCAGAACAATGTTGAGTAGAAGCCATAAAGGCAGACATCCTTGTCTTATTCCTGATTTTAGGGGAGGGCATTTAGTCTGTCACCATTATGTACAATGTTAATTGTGGGTTTTTCATAAATGCCCTTTACCAAACTAAGGAAGTTACTATAAGGCATTTTCATATTGACATTTACTATAAGGTCTTTTCATACTGAGATTTATATCTAAGTAATAAATCAAGGCTAAGAAGAGTTTTTGACTAAACATCCCAAAATTACTGAACCCAATCCCAAATGTGGACTCCTGATCCAGATGCAGTCATGTATTTTAAACCTACAATAAAAATTTAGTTTCCCTAACCTTGTAACTTGTCTTTAATGCAAGCAAATATTCTTTAGGTACTATTAGTTGACTTAAAAGTTTCAGTGAAAGTTCTGCCAAACCAATCTTATAATTTTTTCCCTAACAGATATACATTTTTTCTAAAATGTACACACTATATATAAAAGTACATGTTCTTTTTAAACAAATGTCATACAAGCACCCAAAATATGCAGCTAAAACCAGTTATATTATATGCTCTTCCTTCCAAGGAATCCTAAATAATCAGGTAATATACTAAGAAACCACTGCCAAGATTTAGTATTGTTTTGTTCTAGAATAAGGTAGATCAAAACAATCACTCTGTCAAGATGTCCATGTCAAATAGGGATTAGATATGTAGATAGTCTAGAAAAAATATATTGTATTATCATGTGCAAGCTATTGGAATAAACAACTAATACATTAAAAATTCTAACACAAAAATTTGAAATTATTTATATTTCAGTCTCCAAGTATATATAAATCTTTACCTTGTAAAAATGCTTCCCATTTTCAAGTCATAGAATGAGAAAGACATAAAGATCTTAGAAGTGGAACATGAACTCTATCAGGTAAACTATCCCTCTTTAAAAAAACTACCTGTCTTTGTCTTAATGTACTATATAATATCCTAATGAACTGAAAGAATCAATTAGTTATTAATTCTCTTCTTATAATCAAAACAAAGTGCCTCACAATAAAAACCTTTTAAGATGTTTTCAATTATCAAGTTTTTTCATATAATACATTTATGTTTTAAGAATTCATTAAGTTTTCCATATACATCCTATGAAATTATTTTATAACAACATGTCTGTTGAACTCTCAAGTATTTTATGTAATTATCATTTTTCTCTTAAGCTATTATAATTCAAGTACATACATCATTGTTTATGGATATACTCAATAGCACATATAATCATTTTTTTCACTCAATAAATATTTACTGAATGACTGCTATGTGTGACGGGTAAATAAAATCCCTGCCTTCCTGAAACTTATATTCTATGAAAGAAGTCCAATAACTCAAACATAAATAATTCAGACAGAGATAAGTGTTAAGATGACAGAAAAGGCAATGGGATAGAGAGTGAATGGGGAGCAATTAGTGTTCTCTAGGTAGATGACCGGACAACTAATGATGCGAGCTAGCAGAGCAAGAGTTTTCCAAGCAGAAGGAAGAAGTGCAAAAGCCTTAAGATGCACATTAACATGGTGTGTCTGAGGAAAAGCAAGCAAGCAGTGTCAGTCAGCTGGATCATAGGAGACAAGTGGCAGATTTGTAGGCCGTAGATTTTACCTAACTGGGAAGCTGTGGAGGACTATAAATAGAAATGACATGATCTGGTATGTCCTTTAAGAGGATCACTCTTGCTGCTGTGTGAAGAATGAAATGGGAGGAAAACTAAATGGTAGCAGTTAACTGAAAATAATATTATTTTTTATGGTGTTTCTTAGTCTTCTCTCTTCCTTTCTGTTCCCAAGTCCATCATCTGAGTGCTGATTCCTATATTCTACTACTACATGAGCTACTTCAAAAGCATCTACATCAGTCTCACCTAGACCATACTTATTTTTTTTTAATAAATGCTTTGATGATCTCTACTACCAACAAAAGAAAATCCAAATGCCTTAACATTTAATAACATTGCACAATTTAATTCCAAAACATCTTTCTGGCCTCATTTCCTACTGTTATTTGACAGACTCTGCTCTTCCACTCAATATGGTCTACTCACTCTTTCCTGAACACAGCTTATGATGTCACCTTCTATGGCTCTAATTACACTAACCCCTTCCCTTATTTTTTCCGTAGATTCAAATTCTATCTCTTATTCATGTCTCAGCATACATTCATTCTCCTTCACTATTCAGAGCAGTGGCTTTTTGATTATGACCACAGTATTTTATATCATAACCCAGTATATACAAGTTTCATAATTCTGCATTTAACTTTACTTCAAGCAATGTACTTTCATATTTTCTAGTCTTTTCTTTTTTAAAATGACTCACTAAAATGACTGCATACACTATTAGTAGGTTTCAACTTTCAAGAGGAAAAAAACACTTTTAGTACATCTTTCTAGACATTCACTGATAACTAAACTAGATCCTGGTACTAAAAGATGAAACCCATTAATTACCAAACTATAACGACCTTAACTTTAAGGATAGGATAGAGTGAGTATCTGATGCATCATTTTATTTACAATACTAAACACAATATTTATTAATCATTACTGAAGAGAAAGACTGATATTAAATACAGCTATCATATTTATGAACAGATAGAATCATGGTTAGGACTATTTTTGTGTTCTCATTATCTTGTTTCAAGTTGTTATGATGGTCAAAATGGCTAGTTTTCAATAACACACTGGCCTACAGTTTTGCCTTCCTACCTTATAGGATTACATAATAGTCTTGCATAGTCGGGGAATATAGTAAGTACTACATAAAGGTCATTTTTACCTTTCCCTCAGAAATATGAGAAAGTGTCTACATGGAGGACACCTATTACCATTCATTGGAACTGCTTCTCTTTTATCCCAAATACTTAGGCACTTCTTCTCTGCCAGTATCCTCATTTAGCCCTTCTAGCTTTGCCAAAATTGCAATAAGGGTAAGCCTTTTGTTTCAAAGGAATGACAGCTATTAGGGTTGAATGGCCTCTCCTGCCGTCAGCACTAAGGTTCTTGATCATTAAAGTCCTGTTAAAGTTGTTGACTCTTTCAAAAACATCATCAGTAATTTCACTTAAGAAAATGAAAAAGCAATGAAGTGATCCAAAATCTACACTGCATGGTTTTTTTCTCTGGTAAGGATACAACTGATAAACCAGTGGATAACATGAAATTTTTAATTCTTAAATCTCAAAGACTCATTAGTTTTACCATGAGATGATACATATAGATTCCTAAGGAATGCAGAACATCTAAAGGTACTCTGCTCCCCTTTTACTTCCACCTCCAGAGCCAGTTACAAGCTATGATGGGTCTAGGGGGACAAGGTGAATATACAAGTAACAAATGCTCTGAACCATCCAGACTAGGCTCAGTGTAACCATCAACGTTTTAGGCAAAAATAAGCCCCCAGGACTTATCTAAGAAAACTGGAGTTCCTTTATTAGTCCTGAAAATACCCCAAGCTCCCTAATGGTCTATCTGCATAGTGAAGTAACTGTAAGCCAAAACAAACTACATTGGGCCTGCTAGACTCCAAATTTCCACCATTAGGTTTCCTCTGACATCTGGTAATATAAACCTCAACATTTGTTGGCTACTATCTCCTCGAAGCCAGATCAAGAGCTTCAACAATCGTCAGGCTTTAAGATAGCCTTAATCTGGAATTTCTGTTATTCACTAACAATTTAAAATCATCTACATTAATTCTCATTGCTTTGCCCCAGTAAAATACACTAACTCAGAACAGTTTTATATGCAAGATTTTAAACCAAGTTAAAAAAAAAAAAGACAACTCCTGACATAAATGTATCATATGTAAAGTGGCAAGATCTCAAGAATATGAATTACTTCAGGAATATCTTCTAAGAATAAAGACAAAATCAAATTACCCTTTTGACAGTGAATTACTTTCCTCATGTAAATTCACACTCAAAAGCAAATGAAAGGCAAAGCCAAAATTCTATTTATTTTAAAGGATGGCAAAGCTAGGTTAAGTTTTTTTCTTTAATATAGCAAATAAAAATGGTGCCTTGGGCAGGTGGGGAGGGAAGAACCATTAAATAGGACAGGTGTGGCTTAAAAATGTTATAACAATATAGATTTAAATTTTAAAAATAATCCTGTGCTGCCTTCTTGCAATTTGGCTAAAATACCTCCTTCCCTTTAACTCATGTTGTGTTTACCATTATTTTTGGTTTTTTGCTAGATCACAAGCCTCTAACTTTTCAGAAGGGGACTGCAGGTTATTAAATTGGACTCTTTCTTTGGCACTCATCCTCTGACACATTCCTCTAAATCTGAGATTTACTTATATTGATAACTACCCCTTTTAAAAACAAATGCATCTTAGAAAGGTTAATTCTATATTACCTTTCAGTTAAGCCTCAAGGAAGAGGGGAAGGGAGAAGGAAAAGGAGGAAGGAAGAAGACAAAAGATGAGGGAATCATGTCAAGAGGAGTAGGGTAGGAAATCAGCCAGAGCCTTAGACCTAAGTAAATAAAATGAGAACAAAACATCTTCACTGGAGACACTGGAGTTCACATAATGTCCAGGCAATCAAAAGCCACACATGCTATAACAGTCCCACAGACTGTTAAACAACTTCAAGACATATCAAAGTAATAATATGAGTGATAAAGTTATCAATAAGTCAGAATTGATTCGCGGAATGCATTAAACAACATTTACTCAAAGATTTAAAAAGCTCCAACCCCAATAGTTTACTGAAGAATTTCTTCAGGGCAGCCCAAGTGGCTCAGCAGTTTAGTGCCGCCTTCAGCCCAGGGTGTGATCCTGGAGACCTGGGATGGGGTCCCGCGTTGGGTTCCCTGCATGGAGCCTGCTTCTCCCTCTGCCTGTGTTGTGTCTCTGACTCTCTCTCTCTCTCTCTCTTTGTCCCTCATTAATAAATAAATATTTTAAAAAAAAACAGTCTCTTCAGTATTAAAGGCTTCTGATAGGTTTACAATTAGGGTCTCACAAAGACTCCCAAAGACTACATTCAAGTGAGTGAAAGGATTATGAAAGCCACATGTTTATCAGTATTTAAAATGTGGGACCCCAAATACACTCTATGGTCTAATTTAAAGCACAATATAAGGTTTTAATTTTAGAATTCTCAGAGCTGTCATTTCTTGGTGTTTTTGCCATTTTTAAACTAGCCAGATACTTCCTTTAATATACCAGAAGTTCAAGGAGAGTCTTTAAAATGAAAGATTTGCCAAACTGCTTTGCCACAAAGCAGTTTTTCACTAGACCACTGAACTTTGCTACAGTTTTAATATTGGCTTCACTCAATATTAAAGCCATCATCTACTACAAATGCATCAAATGCTAGGTACTAAGGTTACAAAACTGAACAAAACAGAATCCCTGCCTTTGAGGCAGTCATAGTCATTCAGCAGAAAGAGACATATGAACAGATAATTATACTACCTAAGTTTTATAATAAGAGATATGAACAGAAAATTGTGCAAACAAGGTGGTAAAAGCCACCAAGTCAGCCTGGAGGACTATGCTAAGCCTGTTCAAGAGGATTTGACATTTAAATTCACCTACAATGAGGTAGTTTAGGTTTAGTCAATTTGTAAAGACCCTTCTATTTAAAAAAAGGTAGGACACACACACAAAAAAAGGTAAGACAAAAAGTTGAAGGTCATAGAAATCTTGTCAAAAATGATGCAGATTATTCCAGCTTGTTTATTAATCTAATCTCTTTATCAAAAAGAGAATATTTTACTCATACAAATCCTCATCTTGTCTCCCAAACTTGTCCTCTTCCTGCATTCCTTTTCTTGGTAAATGGTAATACTATCTAAAACTTAACCTTCCACAGTCAACTAACTACCAATTCCTACGGATTCTACTCCCTAATAGTTTCTTTATTCTGTATACTTCTATCTGCAATGGCTACCATCATCCCTTATGTTGGAAGCTTCCAATAGCTTCCAAAAGAGTTTCCTTGTCTCTGAGATACCTTCTCCCAATCAACTAATTCTTCACACTATGGCCAGAGTGATTTTCCAAAGCACAAATCTGATCACATGACAACCCATCTTAAAACCATTCCACTGCTTCCTATTGCTCTTAGAAGCCCAAACTCTTAAGCATAGTTGTCAATATCTGGCCTGGCTTGCCTTGTGCTGCAATCTTTTGTACAGCACTCATATTGAAACTTTTGCAGTTTCCTTAATACACAGTACTCACTTATTCACGGTCTTCTGGAGAGCCTTCCAAGACTCCCTCAAAAGAAAATCAGATGACTCTCCAAAGTGATCTTTCAGCACCTTCTGCTTCTCTGTTACCATATTTACCACACTACACAGTATTTTAATTACCTGTCTGTCTCCCCCAGGAAACTAAGTTCCTTAAGGGCAAAAACTATCTCACACATTCTTGCATTTCCTATCTAAAGCATTATGCCTGCCTGGCACACACTTCACGCTTGATAAAGATTTGTTGAGTGCATGAATAAATGAACAAATGAATGAACAAACTGCAAAGAGAGAAATTCAATGACCTACAATTTGTGTTAATATTAGCTACACTATAGAAACGCTTATTCTGTCTACCTATAGCTTGACCATATGTAAGTTATGAGGCTATCACAACCTGTTTTCAGAAACATAAAGGCAGCTATACCACAAACTCAAAAATAAAATGAGCTTAAAAATTTATTGATGTCCTCCAGTTTAAACAGTATAAACTTACTATTGAAAAAGTCATTTTTTGGATTGAATATATATCAGAATCATCCTATACATTTAAAAAATAAAATTATAACTACCTTTGTACTATTACATTATTTTCACAGGAAAAACATTAAGTTTGCAAAGCTGCACTCATCACTTACTCACCGATTCTTTTCCAGCTCATTGTGTGTAGACCTAAAGAAAAACAAAAAAGACCATTAGACATTTGTTGCTAAGGCTATGGAAAGGGAGATTAGTTATATCACACCCAGTGAATTTCATTAACAGTGCAATATATAATCAGACTTCTATAATCTCACTCATCAAGAAGAAATAGTCCACATTCATTAGAACCATTCATTCAGATATGGTGTATCCAGTTAACTAATTATTCTGACACTGGTGTTTCACTGTTTTTTTTAACAAAATTAATACGAGCACATATTCTCTTGCCTACTTCTAGTATCCTACATTTTATTGATCTGTAGATTTTTAATTCAAACATCATCTCATTTTTGTTTAAAAAGAAAAACGTACTTCCTATGTCCTCTTCTCTCTCCACTTAGTAACTCCTAAGCATAAGGAGAAAAAAAAAGTTTTGGCTAGCACACAAACTGAAACAGGCTTGCCTTACTGCTAAGTGATACAAATTCAAGCCTTCTTGCTCTTTGTGTAAAATATAAACAAACAAAAAATTATACAAAGAAGAAAATAATATAAGAAGATATATTAATAAAATCAAGAAAGACTGTTTTATTTTTTTTTTAAAGATTTTATTTATTTATTCATGAGAGATGCAGTGAGAGGGAGGCAGAGACACAGTCAGAGGGAGAAGCAGGCCCCATGCAGGGAGCCTGATGTGGGACTCGATCCCAGGTCGCCAGGATCAGGCCCTGGGCTAAAGGCAGCACTAAACCACTGAGCCACCAGGGCTGCCCGAAAGACTGTTTTAAAAGACTGGGAAGATATACCTAAAAATGCTAACGTATTTTCTTTTTGTGACTTTTTTCTGTTTTGTTCATCAGTATTTGTTATAAGAATACTTATCATCTACTGAACATAAAGTCTGCTAAACAGTATGCTAAGCAGTTAACATATATTATTTCATTTTATCCCCCAAACAACTCTTGGGGTTTTGTTTTTTTTTTTTTTTTTTTTTTTTTTTTTTTTTTTTTTTTTTTTTTTTTTTAGGATTTTATTTATTCATTTGAGAGACAGAGAGAAAGAGAGAGCATGAGCAAGGGTAGAGGGAGAAGCAGACTCCCCGCTGAGCAGGGAGCCTGACGTGGGGCTCAATCCCAGGACCCTGGTGTGGCACTGCATCCCAGGACCCCAGGATCATGACCTTAGCCAAAGGCAGATGCTTAACAGACTGAGTCACCCAGGAGCTCCCAAAACTCCAATTCTTAACTACCTTGGTGGAGAGAAGTTAAGGACACACAGGCTCTTAAGGCTAGACTGCTAGGTTCAAATAGTGTATTGCCTAGTTCAAAAGTGCCTTCATTTCTCTGTGCTGTTTCCTCATCTATGAAAGAGGAAAAGTGACAATACGTGCCTCATGTGATTGTTATGAGGAATAAATAAGTTTACTCTGAACAGCAAGATATAACTAACTCTAAAGTTAGCTATTATTAGAATTATGTTATACTAGTCCTCTTAAATGAACATGTATTACTTTTATAATAATTTAGCATTAACAGTAACAGGAATTTTATAAAAGAGAATTTAAATTCCTGTCTCCAGAACTAAAACTTCAATTATTTAATATATTCTGGTTAATGTCAAATGTTTTCAGAATATCACATTACTGGTTACTTTAATCTGATTTACTATTCCAATGGATATTTAACAATTACATTTCTAAACTTCAATAATAGAAGTATTTTTGTCAGTCTCATAATTTGTAGAAATTTTACCGTCTTAGTTCAAAACCCAAAAGGTTTGCATTACTGTATCCTGTCCACTTTTTCCTTTCTTAACGGTTTCATAAGGTCCAAGTGACACAGGATGAAAAAGACTGATATTCATTTTCAAGAGATTATCTTATTAATAAAAAGGATTTCTCCTTCAAAAGAGGCAAAAAAAAAATCTTAAGATGCTTCAAGAGCTCAGCCAAATTAAGAGCAAGGATATGTACAATTCAGATGGAAGAACTCATAAAAACAGAACTTTTAGTTTAACAGAGACTCAAGAGTTCAAAACCCTATAAGTAAATTATAACTAAATTTCTATCACTATATAAGTATTTATAAAAAGTTTTAAGTTCTTTTTTATTTGTCAAAGTAAATCAGTAAGTCAAAAGAGGAAAAATACAAATCTTAAAGAGATTTAAAACAAAAAATGCTCAAAATTTGAAGGGGTTATCAATAATGGAATTTCCCACTCCCTCATAGTAAGTTTTGGTTTAATTGCTTTTATCCGAGAAAAAAACTTAAAACAAATAAAGCAAAAACAATGGAATACTAAAGTAAGTAATAAATGGAAACAATCTATTCAGAGAGAAGTAGGACTATTTACCATAAACTTAACCTGTTTTATTTTTTTTAACCTGTTTTAAACAGTTTGGAAATCCCACATATGGCTATAAATGCAAAGGAATATATATATCTAAAGATAAGCAATTGTTGAATTCCAATATTGTATTAAGCCTATTATCAAAGCTAGCACCAAAAGAACATAACCTGACCCACTGCTGTGAACAAAATTAAAACAGCAAGTTCTTCCCACCTCTCTCAGACTTTTACTTATCTTTTTTCTAAAAAAAATATATAAAATAACCAAGAATATGAACTTTTTCACCAAAGAAATGCGTGTCCTATCTAGTTATACCACCAATAACACTTAACATTTCCAAATACTAAGAAGCAAAAATGATCATGTATGTACTCATGTTTACCATATTGTCATGTTCTTCCAATTTTTAAAAAATGCATCAGTAGTACTTACATTTAGATGGCTTTTTTGCCTATAATATCAAGTCAACAAATACTTTGATTCTTGTGGTGGTTTTAAGTAGGCAGAATTTACTTCCCAATGTGGCTAGCAGGGTAAACTTTAGAAAAAGGTAGCATTTGGTATGGATCTTAAATGATGACTATTTCTACTAGTAGAAGCTGGACCTGGTAGGGAGAGGGCATAACCAAGTGGAAAGGAGCACAAGTAAAGAAGCAGAAGCAGAGCTGTCCCACAACTATATGGTCAACTACTTTTTGACAAAGCAGGAAAGAATATTCAATGGAAAAAAGACCTTACAACAAATAGTGTTGGGAAAACTCGACAGGAACAGGCAAAAGAACTTTCTTAGACCATGCACAAAAATAAATTCAAAATGGATGAAAGACCTAAGTGTGAGATGGGAAACCATCAAAATCCTAGAACACAAACAGAACCTCTTTGGCATCAGCCTTAACAACTTCTTACAAGGGAATGGAAAGGAAAAAGAGAAGGGAAGCAAGGGAAACAAAAACAAAAATAAACTATTGGGACTTCATCAAAATAAAAAGCTTCTGCACAGCAAAGGAAATAATCTGCAAAACTAAAGGTGAACTTTGGAATAGGAGAAGATATTTGCAAATGACATATCTGATAGTGGGTTAGTATCCAAAATATATAAAGAACATATAAAACTCAATACCAAAAATACAAATAATCCAGTTAAAAAACAGGCAGAAGACGTGAACAAACATTTTTCCAAAGAAGACATACAGATGGCTAACAGACACATGAAAAGATGCTCAACATCACTCATCATTAGGGAAATACAAATCAAAACTATAATGGGATATATCACCTCACACCACTCAGAACAGCTAAAATTAACAGCGCATGAAACAACAGACCTTGGCAAGGATACAGGGAAAAGGGAATTCTCTTGCACTGTTGGTGGGAATGCAAACTGGTACAGCCACTCTGGAAAGCAATATGGATGTTCCTCAAAAAGTTAAAAATAGAACTATCCTATGATCCAGCAATTGGGACTGTTATTTACCCAAAGAATACAAAAATACTGATCCAAAGGGGTACATGCACCCTGATGTTTATAGTAGCATTACCAACAATAGCGGAATTGTGGAAAGATCCCAAATGTCCATCAACTGATGAATGGATAAAGAAGTTATGTATGTACATATATACGTGTGTGTGGAATATGGAATATTACTCAGAAAAAAAAAGACTGAAATCTTGCCATTTGCAAAGATCTGAATGGACCTAGAGAATGTTATGCTAAGAGAAATAAGTCAGAGAAAAACAAATACCACATAATTACACTCTAATGTGGAATTTAAGAAAACAGATGAATATGGAGCAGGGGGAGAGAGGGGGGCAAATCATAAAACAGAATTTTAACTACAGAGAAGAAACTAAGAATTGCTGGAAGGGAGGTGGGAAGTATGATGGGTTAAAGGGGTGACAGCTATTTAGAAGTGCACTTGTGATGAGTATTGGGTGTTACACGTAAGTGATGAATTGCTCAATTCTATACCTGAAACTCGTACTACACTGTATGTTAACTAACTGAAAAATAAATAAAAACTTGGAAGAAAAAGAAAATAAGCAAGCAGAGCTGTGAAATCCAAAGCAAAACCAGAGAACAACAATGTATAGGTCAAAAAGATCTGTGGTGTTAGAATAAAAATGTCCTGAGTAAAAAAAAAAAAAAAAAAAAAAAAAAAAAAAATGTCCTGAGTATATTAATTCTATCACTCACATTAGCTGTGTGACTTTAAACAAATTATTTAACCTCTCTGATGGACAGTTTCCCCATTTGTAAAACTAGAATAACACGTGGCTTGGCTAGGTTAGTGTGAGACTTAGAAAAATATGTAAAAGCATCTAACACATAATAAACATTTAGTATATGTTAGCCATTGCAACTACTCTTACTATTTTTAATGAAACTAAAAATATATTACCTAAACCTAGTATACTATGTGGGGCAATAAACTAATAGATTCTCAGTAACATCTGAAATTAGTCTGGAAATAAACCAACAATCATAATCATGAAAAAAGAAACTGAAAGAAAAGATAAGTATTTTGGTCATTTAGTCAGCTGTGAAGACAGTACAAGGTTTAGGTAGGGTATGATAGAAAGATGACTAATTGTATGTACACAAAGAAAATAATGATCCAAATAGTGCCGGCAATAAATGAATATTACATAGTAGCACACCTGGAAACCACCTCTTTGCTTTTCTAAGCCTATGTGTCCAACCAAACCTTTCCAATAATATGCCATTGAAATATTCAATTATGATAAGTTCTCTGTAAGGTCGAGGTGTTCTTTTTAAGAGTTTATTTATTTGACAGAAAAAGAGCACAGCAGCACACTGGCAGGCAGGACAAGAGGGAGAGAGAGAAACAGGCTCCCCACCAAGCAGGGAACCCAACATGGAGCTCAATCCCAGGACTCCAGGATCATGACCTAAGTGGAAGGTAGATGCCCAACCAGTTGAGCCACCCAAGTGCCCCAGGTTGAGATGTTCTAATAATCCAGTGGGTTAGCCCACTTTTCTTCAAATAAAATGCATCTCTGAAAGCAAACAATCAACTGTATGCCTTTCAGACACCCTTACTCTGAATGCTTAATAACTCCCAAGGACAGAGAAAAGACATTTCTATCATTTTATCACTGAATCACAGGTACTCTTTTTCACAAATAATATCCCTTTAAGAGAGACATACTAATGAATTCACTATTAGAATGGGCATCATCTCAACCAGATCTGTGACTTTTCACTGACCAGTGCACAGCTCTAATACATAAACTTTTAATTCTTTAGGGTGTAGTCTGGTGGCAGTCAATGGAGTGAAGCGTAGAATTAAAACTGAACAAAATAGTACAGTCTGGCTCAAGAGTAGTGCCATCGTGGAAGAAAAATAAAAGTCCCCATTCCTAGAATTAATATTATCTTCCAGCAAAAAAAAAGACCTTTGTTGAATTAATGAGCAAACCTCAAATTTGTTAACATTTTTGTTTCACTTGCTTTGTAAAATGGATGTCGCCCTCCACACAATGAAAAAAATACATTCTCTGAATCTAAACAAGTATGTTCTAATTGTATCCTAAAGCTTATATTTCCTTTATAAATACTCAAAGGGCAGGAAAAACAGAAAGTCTTAGCTACATTAGAGCAGGGATCCCTGAAGTGTATGCCTGAAGGGGGTTGACAAGAGTACAGAATTTTTGCTGTTAATGGTATACTATAGTGTTCAATAAAATTTGAAAAACACTATACTAGAAGAAAACTATGCTAATAAAGTAATTCTTTTTAATTTTTAAATTAAATTTTATTGAAGTAAAATTAACATACAGTATTATATTAGTTTCAGATATACAACATGATTCAGCAACTCTATACATTACTCAGTACTCACCCAATAAATGTAGTCACCAAACAATATTATTACAATTTTATTGACTTTCATCTTCATGACTTATTTTTTTTAAGACTGACTGATTGATTGATTGACTGATTGACTGATTTGGGAGAGACAGAGTATGCATGCACGCACACAAGTCAGGGAAGGGGCAGAGGGAGAGAGAGAGAGAGAGAGAAGCAGACTCCCCACTGGGCAGGGAGCCTGAAGCTTGGCTCAATCCTAGGACCCCAAGACCATGACCTGAGCCGAAGGCAAAAGCTTAATCAACTGAGCCAGTCAGATACTCCTCATCTTCATGACCTATTAAATTAATTCTTTCAAAAAGGAAATTTTGAATATTTGTTTTTATCAAAGATACACATTTTAAAAAACCATTAAAAACACAGTAAACCGGGATCCCTGGGTGGCGCAGCGGTTTGGCGCCTGCCTTTGGCCCAGGGCGTGATCCTGGAGACCCGGGATCGAATCCCATGTCAGGCTCCCGGTGCATGGAGCCTGCTTCTCCCTCTGCCTGTGTCTCTGCCTCTCTCTCTCTGTGTGACTATCATAAATAAATAAAAATTAAAAAAAAAACAAAAAACAAAAAAAAAAAACACACAGTAAACCTTGATTATTGCAGGCTTTCAGAAAAACTGCCTTATAAGAAATGTATTGTTTCTTCCTTAACAATGACAAAAACATAACCACCATAATAACTAAGGCCACAAAAAAGCAAGTGTCTAAAAAGGATGCATAACAATAACTACAATCAATAAAATTTCCCTTAAAACTTACATAGCAAAGCTGAATATATGCAATCCTCATGACTCAGCATCTCTACTCACAGGCATATACCTAACTAATATCTGTTCATCAAAGGACATACAAAAAAATGCTCATTCTTTTCATACTAGCCAAAAACTGGAAACAAATATCCATCAATAATAGAATGAGAACAAATTGTGAAATATTCATACAATGTAATACAATGGAAAATACAACTGAAAATGAACTATTATGCAATAATATGTATGAATCTTCATAATTTTGACATAATGTTGAATGAAAAAAAGGCAGATATACAAAAATACATATTGCTTAACTCCACACAAAATTCAAAATAGGCAAAACTAATTTAACAGCATCAAAAGCTGGAATAGTGGTTACCTCGGGGGGCAGGGGGTGTGACTGGAAAGAGTCAAAGGAAGGTTTCCTAAGAAGAGTCTATAATATAGTATTTCTTCACCTTTGTGAAAATTCATTTTA
The DNA here is from genome assembly GCF_905146905.1 of Nyctereutes procyonoides. NCBI lineage: Eukaryota > Metazoa > Chordata > Mammalia > Carnivora > Canidae > Nyctereutes > Nyctereutes procyonoides. The sequence continues at coordinate 14,063,504 of NW_026575133.1, read as the reverse complement.
TATTTTCGTATTTTTGTGTACATTTTTCAATAAACGGAAAAAATTTTAAATTACATATGAACCAAATTAAGTAAAAAACAATTATTTCAAATACAGCAAACACGCTAATTTAAGCCTCTGATAAATCTTTTGGCTCACTACATAAACATACCTAAGTTATACATTTTGTAAAGCATAATTTTCAAAAGTTTATAATTACTAAAATTATACAAAGTAAGTTGTCTAAGCACAATGGAATTAAATTAGAAATCAAGAACAATAAGATAACTAGAAAAATAATAATTTGGAAGATAAGCCACAAATTAAAAAAAATGCAGAGAAATTAGAAAATATGCTGAATGATAATAAAAACACAACATATCAAAATTTGCTGGATATAGCTAAAACAATATTCATACAATAATGTTTAACTTTAAATTCTTCTATAAGAAAAATAAGAAAGATTCAAAATCAATGGTCTAACTTTCACCTTAAGAAGCTCCAAAAAAGGGGATCCCTGGGTGGCGCAGCGGTTTAGCGCCTGCCTTTGGCCCAGGGCGCGATCCTGGAGACCCGGGATCGAATCCCACGTCAGGCTCCCGGTGCATGGAGCCTGCTTCTCCCTCTGCCTGTGTCTCTGCCTCTCTCTCTCTCTCTCTCTCTCTCTCTGTGACTATCATAAATAAATAAAAATTAAAAAAAAAAAAAAGAAGAAGCTCCAAAAAAAAAAAAAAAAAAAGCAAATTAAACCCAAAGAAATAGAGGAAGTAAATAAGAAGTCACAGGTTAAAAAACAAATCACAAAGAAATCAGAAAATATCTTCAGAGGGATTATAAAGAAAATGCAACATATCAAAATTTGTTCAATACAGCTAACGCAGTGCCTCAAGAGAAATGTTTAGCTTTAAATCCTTACATTGGGGATGGAGTCCAAAATTAATGACTTGAGATTCCACATTTAGAAGCTAGAAAAAGAAGCAAACTAAACTGAAAGAAGCTGAGCAATGGTTCTCAACTGTGGGCTATTTTGTTCACCAGCACATATTTGGCAATGTCTGGAGTCATTTTCTGTTATTACAACTGGGGGATCTATTGGCATTTTGTGAGGAGTGGTCAAGGATGCTGCTAAACATCCTATGATGCTCAAAACAGAATTATCTGGCCCAAATTGTCAATACCGCTGAAACTGAGAAACTCTGAGGTAGAAGAAAGAAATAATAAAGCCAAGAACAGGAAAGAACAAAATAAGAAACAGGAAACAGGGATCCCTGGGTGGCGCAGCGGTTTGGCGCCTGCCTTTGGCCCAGGGCGCGATCCTGAAGACCCGGGATCGAATCCCACGTCGGGCTCCCGGTGCATGGAGCCTGCTTCTCCCTCTGCCTGTGTCTCTGCCTCTCTCTCTCTCTCTCTCTCTCTCTCTCTCTGTGACTATCATAAATAAATAAAAATTTAAAAAAAAAAAAAGAAACAGGAAACAATAGAAGTATCAATAAAAACAAAAGCTGACTTTAAAAAGTCAGTAAAATTTATAAGCTTCTAAGACTGATTAAAAAAAAAAAGAAAAAAATTACTAATACAAAAAAATAGTATCAGGATGAAAGAGTGCCCATCACTACAGATCCTAACATATTACAGGGGATAAGAGAATATTATAAACAACTTTATGCCAATAAATTCAAAGAACTTAGAAGAAATGGACAAATTTCCTGAAAGATACAAATTATCAAAACTGACTCAAGAAGAATTAGAAAACCCTGAATACTCTTCCATCTATTAAAGAAATTGAATTCATAATCACAAACCTTCCCACAAAAACTCCAGACCCAGAACTTTTCATTGTCAAATGTTACTAAGCATTTAAGGCATAAATAATATCAATCTCACATAAAAGCTTTAAAAAAATGAAGAGGGAACATTTCCCAACTCTTACTGAGGCCAGTATTATCCTGCTAGTGAAACCGGACAAAGAAATTACATTGGAAAAACAAAACAAAACAAAAACCAGATTACTATCCTTCATGAACCCAGACGCAAAAATTATTTTTTTAAAGATTTTATTTATTTGAAAAAAAGAGTACACATGCGCATGAACAAGGGGAGGGGCAGAGGGAGAAACAGACTCCCCACAGAGCAGGGTGCCTGATGCAGGGCAGGATTCCAAGACACTGAGATCATGACCTGAGCTGAAAGCAGATACTTAACCGACTGAGCCACCCAAGCACCCACAGATACAAAAATTCTTAACAAAATATAAGCAAATTGAACCCAACAGCAAATAGATAGTATCACTTTTACAATAAGAAATTTGTCTGGTCATTGTCCCAACTTTCTGGAACCTTGGAATTTCAAAAGATAGAGGAGTGTCTACATTATTCACAGTGGGTCCTGGACTACACTTGAGTTTATGCTAAAGAGATGACTCAGATTGGAGGCTGGTCATGACAGAAAGATGAAATGTGTCATTAGAGGGTTGGGGCTTTGAGCCACTGATACCACCTGACTTCCTAACCTCCCAGGAGAGAACAGTCACTAGAGATGGAGTTCAATCATGTGACCTATGATTCAATCAATTAGGACTACACAATAATTCTGAAATAAAAACTATGGAATCTGAGGCCCAGGTGAACTTCCTGGTTGGTAAGTATATCAACGTGCCAGGAAGATAATGCATCAATTCCACATGGAAAGGATACAGCAACTCTATGTTCCCAACTCTCCTGGACCTTGGCCTATATATCTCTTCATTTGGTTGGTCCTGATTTGTACTATTTTTTTTTTAAAGACTTTGTTTATTTATTCATGAGAGACACAGAGAGAGGCAGAGACACAGGCAGAGGGAGAAGCAGGCTCCATGCAGGGAGCCCAATGCAGGACTCGATCCTGGGTCTCCAGGATCACGCCCTGGGCTGAAGGTGGCACTAAGGTTTACACTGAGCCACCTGGGCTGCCTGATTTGTACTATTTTTAATAAAATTTATAATCCTAAGTATAGTGTTTTCCTGAGTTCTGTGAGTAGTTCTAGTGAATTCTCAAACCTGAGGGGACTGAAAACCCCTGATTTTGTAGCCAGTTAGTACAGCTGGCATCTGTAGTGAAGGCAGTCATATTGAAGGAAGTCATATTTAAGTCCACCCTTAAATTTGTGGACACTGTGCTAACTACAGGTAGTTGGTGCCAATATCACAAAATATACCATGACCAAATAGTGTATTCCAGGAATGCAAGACTGATTTAAGATTCAACAGAAGTATCAATCAACGTAACTGACCACATTAAAAGAACTTAAAAATAGCATAAAATCAATAAATGCAGAAAAGGCACTTAACAAAACTCAGCATCTATTCACAATAAAAAATAGAAACACCTCAGTATATTAGGAAAAAAAGGAATTTCTTTTTTTTTTGAAAGGAATTTCTTGAACCTGTGAAAAGTATCAACAAAAAGTACAATTATTATACTCAATGGTTAAAGAATGCAAGTTTTCTTAAGATTAGAAACAAGGAATGATGTTCACGCTCACCACTTCTATTCAGCACCATATTAGAGGTCCTCGCCAATGAAATAAGGGAGAAAAAAGAAACATACGGAATGGAAAGGAAGAAGTAAAAACATTTGTATTGGAAACAACATCATTTGTTATTTAGAAAATCCTAAGGAATATGCAAATTATCAGAATATGCCAAATTAAACTGCCATTTACAATAGCATCAAAGATTAATAAATGTTTAAGGATAAATTTAACAAAGTATATACATTACTTACATTCTGAAAAACTATAAAATATTGCTGAACTTTGAAAATATTTAAATAATTGAGTAAATGAAGTGATATACCATGTTCATGAATCAGAAGATTCAGTATTGTTCACATGTGTAAGGTTTCTCTAAATTAATCTATAAATTCAATGCAATCCCAATCAAAATTCTAATAGGCTTTATTGTAGAAATTGATGAGCAGATTCTATAATGTATGTTAAACTGCAAAAGACCTATAACAGTCAAACGAACTTTTTAAAAGGAAGAACCACTTTGGAAGATTTGCACTGCCTGATTTCATGACGAATTAAATCATGTTTAGGTGTCTGCCTTCAGCTTGGGTCATAATCTCCAGTTCCTGGGATCGAGCTGGCATCAGGCTCCATGCTCAGTGAGGAGTCTGCTTTTCCCTCTCCCTCTGTCCCTCTCCATCATTCATTCTCTCTCTCTCTCTCTCTCTCTCTCTCTCTCTCTCCCCCCCCTCTCAAATAAATACATAAAATCTTAAAAAAAAAACCTATAGTAATGAAAACATTGTAGTCTTCAAATAAAAATAAATATTCTGATCAACGGACCAATCATAAATTCACACATGTGTGGTCAACTGATTTTTTACAAAGATGCTAAGCTAATTCAATAGAGAAAAAGAAAGTATATTTGCCAAAAAATGAACTTCTGCCCTTGCCTCACACCTTCTACAAAAAATAATTCTAAATGAAACTTAGATCTAAATATAGAACTTAAAACTGTAAGACTACTAGAAGAAAACAAGAGAAAATTTTTCATGATTTTGGATGATGCAAAGATTTCCTAGGACATTAGGAGGCATGAATAATAAAAGACAAACATTATAAACTGAACTTCATCATGACATGCAACTCTCATTCTTCAAAAGACAGTTTAAAAATAATAAAGGCAAACGACTGAGTAGGAGAAAACATTTGCAAAACACATATGTAATAAAGAACTTGTCTCCAGAATTTACAAAAAACTTTTTTTTAAAGTTGTTGTATATTTTGGATAATAGTATCTATCTATCTATCTATCTATCTATCTATCTATCTATCTATCTATCTATCTATGGAGGGACGGAGGGGAGGGAGAGGGAGAGAGAATCTTGAGCAGACTCCAAAGCAAACTCTGTGCTGATCAAGCCCGGACACAGGGCTCAATCTCCCAATGTTGACATGACCTAAGCTGAAATCAAGAGTCTGATGCTTAGCCAACTGAGCCACCCAGGGATCCCTAAAAATTTACAAAGAATTCTTTATAGTTCAACAAGAAAACAAAAGAAAAAAGGCAAAAAATATAATTAGGCACTTCACCAAAGAAGACATATCAATAGCAAACAAGCACATATAAAGACGCTCGAGATCCTTAGTTATAAGGAAAATGCAATCTAAACCACAAGTTATCATGACATACCCATTAGAATAGCTAAAATTTAGACAATACCAAGTGCTATCCAGGTTGTGAAGCTACTAGAAATCTTCTACACTGCTAGTCAGAATATAAAATGTACAGACACTTTGGAGAATGGTGTGACAATTTCTTTACAAAGTTAAATATATACTTAATATATGGCCTAGCAATTCCACTCCTAGGTATTTATCTAAGAAAAATAAAAACAAATATCTACAAAAGACCTGTTCATGAAAGTACATAGCAACTTTACTTACAATAACTAAAAATGTCTATCAACTGGTGAATGAATAAACAAATTGTGGTAGAACCATACAATGGACTATTACTCCACTATATAAAGGACTGAACTACTGAAACAGAAAAACATGAAACTCAAAAAACACTATGCTAATGAAAGAAGTTTGACACAAAAAGAGCATGTACATGATTCCACTTACATAAAACTCTAGAAATGGCAAAACTGCAGTGACAAAAAACAGATTAGAAGTTGCCAGGACCAAGAGGCAGAGATAGGAAACTGACTATAAAGAGGCATGAAGCAATTTTTTGAGATGATAAAAATGTTCTGTATCATAATTTTGCTGGAGGTTGCAGGACTGTATATATATATGTCAAATCATCAAATCACACACTAAAAATTGAAGAATTTTATTGTATGGAAATTATATCCAAATAAAACTTATTTTTTAAAAAAACTAAGCCTCATTCAGAAATTAAGGCAATAATCCAATGTACCATGAACTACTCAAAAATGAGAGCAAAATATTAATTTCTTATTGTGGGAGATTGGTAATATAAATTACTAGAAAGTACATAATTTAAAAACATCATTCCTTTGGGAAATATCTGTATTTATGTATATTTTTTAAAAATTTTGGGGATGCATGGGTGGCTCAGCAGTAGAGCGCATCTGCCTTCAGCTCAGGGCGTGATCCTGGAGTACCTGGATCGAGTCCCACATCAGACTCCCTGCATAGAGCCTGCTTCTCCTTCTCCCTGTGTCTCTGCCTCTCTCTCTCTCTCTCTCTCTCTCTCTCTCTGTCATGAATAAATAAATAAAATCTTAAAAATTTTTCATTTCTGGCATGCAATTAATCTGCTATTAGTCAAGTGTACAGACAGTCAAGTCCTCATCTTCTGTAACAATAAATTGATAGAGAATAAAAAGAATAAGCTTATTTTTTTAAATTTTAAAAAGATTTTATTAATTTGGAGAGGGAGGGTTGGGGGAGGGGCAGAGGAAGAATCTCAAGCAGATTTCACACAGAGCCTGACAAAGGGCTTGATCTCATGACACTATGATCCTGACCTGAGCAGAAATTAAGAGTCAGACGTTTAACCGACTGAGCCACCCTGGTGCTCTTAGAATAAGCTTCTTATTTAGAAATAATAAAGCAGGGGCAGGGGATCCCTGGGTGGCTCAGAGGTTTGGCGCCTGCCTTTGGCCCAGGGTGTGATCCTGGAGTCCCAGGATCGAGTCCCACGTCGGGCTCCTGGCATGGAGCCTGCTTCTCCTTCCTCCTGTGTCTCTACCTCTCTCTCTCTATGTCTATCATAAATAAATAAATCTTTAAAAAAAAAAAAAGAAAGAAAGAAAGAAAGCAGGGGCACCTGGCTGGCTCAGTCGGAAGAGCATGCAACTCTTGATCTCAGGGTCATGAGTTCAAGACCTGTGTTGGGTGTAGAGATTACTTAAATAAGTAAAAACTTTTAAAAAAGAGAAATAAGAAAGCAAACAACCAATGAACTGCTAAATTACTGGAAGTGGTAGCCTCTAGGAAATAGAAATTGAAGGGGAGAGATGAGGCAGGGGAATGTTATTCTTCTTTGTAAGGATCTGCTAGTTTCTATAGTTTTGCTTCTTATAAATTTCACAAAATGAAATCATACAATATGTACTCTTATGTATCTGATTTTAATGTTTCTGTGGTTCACCCACTTTGTTTAAGTAGTTTATTTACTTCTATTGCTGGAGAGTATTCCACTGTATGAATATACTACATTTTGCTTGTCCATCCATTCACCTGCTTATGGATATCTTATTTCCAGCTTTCGGTGGTTATGAATAATGCTATGACCATTCACATTCAAGTGCTCCTGTGAACATGTGCAGGACAGTACCTCACACTTGTTACACTCTACCACTAACATCCAAGTTATTTACCACATTTATGAAAATGGCTAACAGTATGAAATACATACTGGTACTTATTAAGTTAATATTAAATTCCTACTGATATTTAAATGCTTGTTTAAAGAATAAAAAAACCACATTATTCAGCTATTCTAATAATATGGGCTTCAATTTCAATGTTAAAAACACAAACATAACTTTGTCTCCAGTAAGTATACCTGCCACAAATAAATTGATAATGAGAATGATTTTAAACACCTGTAGATCAACGTCATACAAAGCAATCAATTGTGCCCAAGTTTCTCCACAAATGTCAACATTTCATCAAACAAAACCCTCAAATCTACATGATCAAGCTCAAAATATTTAGCCATTCATTCATTTAGTATTTAATGAGTGCCCACACTAAGAATATAAATACTCTAAAATTGCAGAGTGCTTGCCCTCATATAGCTCACGTTCCATCATCCACTTTTGCTAAATAAATAAATGAATAAATAAAGCATGGCTTATTGAGAAAATTACAGCTATATAACACACTATGACATTTTATCTTTACACTGTTAAACACCATGTAATTCTATTTATTTATATATAAAGATGTTTACTTTTTTTAAGATTTATTTATTTTATAGAGAAAGAAAGAAAGGGAAGCAGCAGAGACAGAGGGAGAAGCAGGTTCCCTGCCCAATGCAGGAGTTGATCCTAGGACCCCAAGATCATGACCTGAGCTAAAGGCAGATGCTTAACCAACTGAGCTACTCAGGTGTCCCCAAAATGGTTAAATTTTATATAAACTGTTTTGTTTCTTTAAATGAATTATAGTATTTATGATAAATTCCATAAAAACATTAGACTTTGAGCTTTTAGTAACCTCCATAATAAAACAATGACTCTATAGAAAAATGAAAATCAACTACTTTCTTTGCCTTACAGAACTATTTCCAGGAAGGTAACAAGCCTTCCAAAGGACAACTGACTGGAAAACATGTTAAAATGATAATATTAAGAACACCAAATGGTTTTAGAGCCACGCTAGAAGTTGAAATTTTAAACTGTAACTTCTGTGCATTGACTGTCACCAGCAAAGACTACAGAAAACAATCCTAATACTACAGAAAACAATCCTAATAGATTCAGTATTAACAACAATATATTGTCCAGAGTTTTTGTGGAATCTGAAGACTGTTTTTTTTTTCTGTTATCATATTGTTATTCACATTCATACTTCCACACAAGATTATGGTAATCAAAATTTAAAACCTCAAGACAAACTTACATTTTACCCTCTGGTGTTTTATTACATAAAAAGAAAAATTCTTTACACTTCCTCAAAGAGAATCCTAATTGTCCCTTTCTAATTAATCAAAATAAGAATAAAGGAAAATCAGTTGCTTTATCAAAATATGTTGACTGAGCCTAAAATTATGTTCTTTTATAATTTAAAAACACCCATTTCAAATGGCTTCAAAGCTCTCCTTATGCGGCCTCCACAGTGTTTACATAGTGATCTCAAAAGCCTATCCAACATACTTCCCATGATAAACAAATGTAAGGAAATAAATACCACACAGAAGTCTTTTTATCCAATGTCATAAAACTAAATAAAAAGAAACTCCACAACACTTTTCCCTTGAAATGTCTGTAGTAACATTAATAAAATTATCTACCAAACCAGATTATTTTCTAAGAAACTACTTAGGTAAAATGTAAGGAATTTCACTTATACTAAGTTACAGAATCCCTATATCTCCTTGTCAATAAACAAGTATATACTGTCAATCTATAGCATTTCTACAATAGCCTATTGTAATCTCTTCTATAAATTTAAATAATTGAATCTAGAATAGCCATGTTTATAATATCCTACTGATTTCCATAATTTACCATTTTATTATACATATATTTTTCCAAATACACTGTAAGATCCTCTATGGTAGGGAAGCATGTTCTACGTACATTGTGTTAAGTTCAAAAAATTTGGTTACTAATTACCTTTAACAAAGCAGTTTCAATAGCTAGTAAAAAAGGAAGCAAATTGCAAAAGTTAAAAAAGCACTAGTGGGAAAGCATTAAAGCAACAGATGCAGACCACATATTTCAGGGATTTGGCAAAGCAGAAAAGGAGAGCACTAACACATAAATTCAGGTTACAGTCACTCAGTTTTTAACTAAATTATTACTAATGACTGTTTGCTAATCCCAGGGAAAAAAATCCTAGGGATTTGTCTCATGTCCTAGTTCTACCTGCGCAACTTGTGTGCCAGTCCAGATTCCTCCACAAAAAAATACAGAAAATATTTTCATCTTACCTTACAGAACTATTCTGAAATTCAAATGAGGTAATAATGTACATTAAAGGGCTTTATAGACAAGTAGTTTATTAAATGCAAGGTGTTACTATTATTATTTTGAAGATGGATTCTACCCTTTGACCCAACAATTCTGATTCTTAATGTTTATCCTAAGGATCTAGGTGGACAAACGTACAAAGATATCTGCAAAAAGATGTTCACGGTAGCTCTGTTTCAAATTTAAAAAAAACTAAAAATAACTGAAATGTCATCATTGGAAGACGGGTTTAACAAATTATGGTATACACATGAAACAGAATATCATGCTGTAATTAAAGATGATTTAACAGATGTGTATCAACATGAAAAAAATGTTCAAGATAAGATAAAGCAAGACTGCAAAAGTTTCAACTTTTGGGATCTCTTCCTTCATCTCTCAAACTTAATCAGGTCCTCTCTGTTACACCCCTCGTAGGATTCTCTATTTTTCTTATATTAAAATAATCACAGTTTGAAATAATATATTTGAATAGTAATAATAGTAATAAATAACAATAATGTGTTTCCTTTATTTATAAAGGATGGTATACACACATATATATGCGGGGGCGAATGGGGAATATGACAGTATTTTAAAATGTAGGAAACCAAAATGAAAAATAAAAACAATCAAACAAAAAAATATGCATGTTTATATTATATCAACACTACTGACCAAAAATGGGATCTGGAAATACATTTTGTCAAACTATACCAGCAAAGCTCTTTGATAAGCTTAGTATCTGAAAAACTGTCTTCACTTAAGAAGTAACAAAGAATCATGCTATAACCAAAAGGAGGCAATGCTGCTTCCTTTTTAAGGAGAAATCTAGAAGAAAAAGCTTTCTTCAGGTCAACGGTCTTATCTGAGAATGATGCATATTCTGCTGAAAATCCCGCTTGATGTTAAATCAACCACCACCTACAGCTAAATAGATATCTCTTACCATTTCTCTAGGCCACCTGAGTTTTAGTCATAAAATGTGTGATAATATCTTACCTTCATAAAGCAGAGAATTATACCAAATAAAGTCTTGAATTCCCTTTTTACAATTTGTGATCTTCCACATTATGTATTCGATATTCTGGAAAAAGGCCACTAATCAAATAGGAACAGAAGCAGCTGTTCTACAGACTTACAAGACATGATCATCAAGTCTCCTTGAAACAATACTTCCATAGGGAATATGTCCTTTAGAAACTCTGCAATAGCAAACTCATGCTTCAGTGAAGCATTTAATGAAAAGTCTAAATAATTCTTGGGAATTTTTCATTTAAACTCAGTGGAAGACAGAATATCACAGAAAACATCACACGGAGGTATTAATCACTCAACATTTGGAAAATAGTGAAGAACAATTCTAACATCACAAGTTTAACTGCTACTAATGTCTACCTTTGTCCTGATACTCTAGGAGTTACCTATTCCACCAAGACTCAGAAACTATTTCTTAATACAGAAAATTTGAAAAGCATAGAAGAGTAAAAAGAAATTTCACAATAAAAATAAAGTTTCATTCAACTGCTCAGTGAACAAATAGGTACATGTTTCAAAATAAAAACAGAAAATATAACAAATTTCAAATTACTTATACTGGGAAAAAATGTTCTACAACTATTCTTAAAAAAAAAAATTCACCACTACTTCCCCAAAAAACTACTGATTCTTTATAGAAGACAACCAAAAAAGCTTTAAAGCTGAAAATATAGCAATATAATCATTTCATCTAAGACTAAAATATGGCATGATTCTGCAGTTTAAAAACAGTTAAACTAAAGCCTTAACAAGCAAAAGGAAAGGTGTTTTGTTTTTTAATGTCCTCAATCCTAACAGGTGGAATTGAAATATGGCTGCTATTGTGAGATTTGTTAATATCCAAAGGATACTAAATAGAATAAATTTTTCATTGACTTAAAATTCAAGCATGAATTGGTACTATTATTTTCTACATCACCTTAAAACAATGGAATTACCATGTGTCATAGGCTCATACCAACATTTATTGCCAATATTTGGCAGACTTATGGTTTTTGCAGATACACGTTTTAATATTTTATTTTCATAACAGGATGACAATAAGTGTTCTTTAAAATTAACTGCAACATTCTGTAGTCGACTACACTTATATACTATATAGTATACTAGAATATACACTTAAAAGAATTGGCAGTTGTAGAGTTTATACTTCAAATACTACATATTAATTTTTTCTCCAAATATATTATTGATAACATCCTTTAGAATACAGTGTAATCAGGGACACCTGCGTGGCTCAGCAGTTAAGCATCTGCCTTCAGCCCAGGGTATGATCCTGGAGTCCTGGGATCCGGTCCCACATCAGGCTCCCTGCATGGAGCCTGCTTCTCTCTCTGCCTATGTCTCTGACCCTCTGTCTCTGTCTCTCATGAATAAATAAAATCTTAAAAAAAAAAAAAGAAGAAAGAAAGAAGGAAAGAAAGAAAGAAAGAATGAATGAATGAATACAGTGTAATCAGAGTTTGCCAAAGCAGGAGTTGCATCATTTCTCCTTCCAGACTTTAATATGGTACTCAGCACAAAAGAAAAACTAAGTTCCAACAGAGGGCAGTCTACATGGAGTTTAGAAACCTTCCATTTTTTAAGAAACACCTACTCTGTACAAGACATCGTGATAGTTACTGGGGATAAATCCTTAAGCAGAAGAAATTCAATTTCTACCTTCTTGGAGTTTGCAGTTCAATGAATGAGATGTGAATTTATCGATCAGAGAACTGTATTTCTACAACTATGATAAATATCATGAAGGGAAAAGTAGGGCTGCCATCCTGTGAACATCTTTTCTACTTTGGCTGATGAGGAAAAGCTTCCGTGTAAACATTATGATTGCACTGAAATAAGAAAGTTATTAGATAGAGACAACTTGGCAAAAGGGGAAAGAACAGAGTACGTGCAAAGACCCTGAGATAGGATACATGGTGTATTGAAGGAATTGAAAGAAAGCCTGCCAATATAATTCATTAGAATTGTATATAGGGTAGGAGTAGTTGCATGGATACCAGGTAGAAGGTTACAACATTCTCCAGGTGAGAGATAGTATCTCACTAGGGGGTAAGTAATAAAGATAAAGGAAAGAAGGCAGATTCAAAAGATATTTTAGAAAAAATTGAGTTACAATGAAGCCAAGTAGAGTAGTATTAGTAGAGTTTTAAGGATGACAGATCTTGAAATTTCTCAGTTGTGAGATCAAATAGTAGAAAGCCGGTAATCTGAGCTTATGTGATGCTCCTCAATGAGCCAGATAGCAATTGCAGCCAGGTTTTCTAATAGCAGCAACATTTTAGGAAGGGTGATTTTAGGAAATGTGCCAGAAGGCCATGACCAAGACCACAGTAAAGTCAACCATGTATTTAAAAAATAATTACATACTATCTATAGGTCCCACTTCTGAATTGTCAGTCAGAAGGATACCAAATGATAAAATTACTGGGATTTTCAAGGTCCATGCTTGTAATATCACATTACATCACTTATTTTCTCTCCTTTGTACTTCTGTGAAAATAAGACTTAAAAAAAAAAAAGACTTCAATATTAGGAGTTAACATTCAGCATAAGCTTATAAAACAGCATTTTTTATCAGGAAGATCATATTATACCTGAGAATATTAGGAGGAAAAAGTCACTAACACTATATTTGAAAGATGCTACAATGTCCGGGAAACAAATGTCATGTTATGACAAACAAGATATCAAAGTCCAAGATGCATAATAGTAACAGCAACTTCCACACACGGAGCTTTATATAAGATCAGGAAAATAAGACAGATATGCTCATAATTCTATTCCTTTCCTTGTTTCAGATGACTAATAAATGGAAAATTTTTACAACTCTTTCTTTCTGCTTCATGTAATCAATATAGTAAAATTTCTACTAAATCCAGTAATAGGCTTAAAGTTAAGAAAAGTCCATAAGGTCTCCTTCAAATGGACTAACAACTCCGTTTCCCAAATACCCCAGCGTTGGAAATTGATCCTTGGCTCCTTTATTCCATGATGCAGAAGTTTTTTTTTTTGTTTTGTTTTTTTGTTTTTTTAAGATTTATTTATTTATTTATGAGAGAGAGAGAGAGAGAGAGAGAGAGAGAGAGAGAGAGAGAGAGGCAAAGACACAGGCAGAGGGAGAAGCAGGCTCCATGCTGGAAGCCTGACGTGGGACTCGATCCCGGTTCTCCGGGATCACGCCCTGGGCCAAAGGCAGGCACTAAACCGCTGAGCCACCCAGGGATCCCCTGATGCAGAAGTTTTAGACAAATGGTAAGGAAAAATAATTTCTAGTGTTTAACATAGGCCCCAGTCTAAATCCCACACATGAGTGGACCTTAAGATTTTCTAAAATCTATTTCTTTGTCTTTTTATTTCCCTCTTATTATTTCTATTCCTGTGAAACATGATCTTCCTCAGTCTTAGGTGGTCCAATATATACATAATTATTTTCCCATGGGTACTGTAAGAACAACATGGCATGCCTATAGTTTTATAAATTTTCAGATATGCTGTGCTAAAACATACAGTAATTAGCACTGTGGTTCCACACACCATACTAGAATCCTAAAAGGAATACTACCATGAAACAGAAATGCCACACAGTCAGATCCCCAAGCTGAGTTGAGTATAAGTCAAAAGATGACAAAGACTTATTAATGACCTGTAACATGACTGGTTAAATCTAGAAATATACGTCTTATTTATGCCTCTATAATCTTTGAATTGTTAGTAACAATGTCACATCTGCAATGATGGAATGGTATAGTACATAACTATACAGTAACTGATCTCTTAAACTGTCAATAAATCAGTTTCATAGAACTTCAGGGGAAGAAGGGACCTTGGTAAATATGTAGTCCATTCCTTCATTTTATAGATGAGATGAAGGACAAAGAAAGTGTAGTAAGATTATTTATCTGATTTCTACAAAATAGGAAAGACTCAGTAAATACTTGTAGCGTGACAAAACCCAGGTGTGGTTTTCCATCTTTGCGTGCCTCTAAATTAAAAAAAAAAAAAAAAAAAAAAGTCTTTTTAAATCTACATGTGGACTGAAAAAGCCATGAATTCTTGAGATATAGACTCTAATTGCTGACACCTTAACCAGAGAAACTGTGAAGAACGAGAAAATTTATACTTACTTCTTTAAATACTGCAGATTGTATTACATATTTTCATCCTAGGATGATAGGTTTCATCCTAAACCTATCATACCATAAAAAATCCTCTAGACCCACACATAAACATAAATGCAGCATATTAAGCTTATAACTATTTTTATAATTTTAAAAACTAAATTTAAAAAACACGAACAGTCCTAACAAAGAAACCAAAAGAAAAAAAGAAACACATGGCTTTAAAGATTAGTCAAAAAGGGACGAGTGAATCCTAGTTTTGCCTCAGCAATGTCAAAAATGCAGAGTGGGAAGATCCAACCTTTGGATCTCTAATTATTATCTGTAGAAGCCTCAAATTTCCTGCAAATATTAGTAAGAGCCCCTAGTCCTACTCTCTCCCCAACCTGTTTCCCCAAGTGACTCCCCAGTGACCTGTCAGGAGTTTCCCAAACACTTCAGGTGACCTTAGTTACCCAGAGATTGCTCTGTGCCTCTCCAAAATAAATGCTCACATTCTCTAAATAAAGCTTTGGGAATCAGGAAAAAGGCCTCATTGAATTCCTCCTTATCAATGGAAAAAGCAAAAATCAGCAGCATCTGTTGATTTTTAAGATGGCCTTCTGAGAACTTCCTACAAGTTGGAGCCTTAGAATTCTCTGGCCCCCTGGGATAAAATACTGAAAAAACAGCCAGACACTACCAAAAGTTCTCAAAAAATAGAAGTTTTCAACAATGCCTGAGTATATCCATTTTCTAGGGATCTCTTTGGCCTAAAAAATAAGTATCTTCTTTCTTTTTCTGTGTGTGTGTGTGTGTGTGTTTTTTTTTTAAAGCTCCTTTACCAACTCAATCTTATCAAATAAGAGACAACTTTTCCTAGCATGGTCTTCCTTTTCACCCTTAAACAAACAGATTATGCCCACTAACTTCCTACTCTAACTAAATATTTTTATTCCTTTACACAAAATCCTTGATTCTGCTTTACATCCTGCCTGAGCTATTTCTGGTTTTCAAAAATTCTTCTTGGACTGTCCAAATTTAAAGCTGGCTCAATTACTTTTGGCATGTGGTTGCATGCATGGACACATGCTATCAAGTCTCTCAACGTACTGACCCTCTCCAGTCACAGACTTCCCCACTTAATAACCCCCAGCAAGAACTCTTTGGTTGCTTTCTGGATTCTACGCCTTCCCTTCCACACAAAGTCAGGTTATGATATCTAGACTTGATGAATTTAATAGGGCCAAATGTCCAGGGATGGTGGTAAAGGAACTCGGCTGGCTATTCATTGTTGCTCCAGACTCCATATTAGAGGACTGAGGTCAGTAACGCCTGCACTTTTGCGTGTGTGTGTGTGTGTGTGTGTGGTCCCTCCCTCAGCAGCCTTTTCTAAACCTCCCCAGCTTGCTACCTGTTGGCAGTGCTGGTGTTGCTGCTCCCGGTGCTGTGTTTCTGTGCTCGGCTCAATCTCCTTGGGGGCTTTGAATGCTGCAGCCGGGGGCTCGGCATGGAGGGGAACGTTGAGGCATAGCCATGTTCACACTCTAAAGAGATAGCAAGAAAAAAAGACATGATAACAGGAATATACCCAAATCCGTGGATCTACTGATCTAAAGTCATTGCAGTAATACGTTGCAGAAAATAGCAGATAGAATGGAGGTCGTATTTTTCCACTTTTTGGCTGGAAGATAAAATTCTCAGTCCTCCTGTGACATTATAGACACACCCAACCCCATTACCTGAAAGGTGTACAGATACTTCCTCTAAACCTCTAAGAAATATCTCCATCCTCTCCAAAACCCTTTTCTCCATGAATTCTTGACTGAAATACACTGATTTCTGAGGCGAGCTACCATCCACCTCAATTACTTCACCGGCCTCAAAATCCCCCTTTTACTTACTCTCCCCATCCTAGGTCTCCCGCTAAGGTCCCCATTTTCACCTACTTCAAACCATCCAACTGCCTCCTCTCGGACGACATTTCCTCCCCTGACACCGTAATTTCCAGAGTTCCTACTCTCCGCTCCCCAGCCTCCGTTTCTCAGAGGTCCCTTCCCCAGAGGTGTGCATCCTCCTCCCCGCGGGCTCCTCAGCAGGCACTGCCCCCTCCGCTCCCGGCCTCGGCTGCTCACCCCTACCTGCGCCGCCGCCACCCCGAGCCTTCAGTTCTCTCTTCCCTCTTTCCTCCCAAGTCCTCCGGCTGGGGCGCCCACTCTTAACACCCCCTTCCCTGGGCTCGGCCCCCCTCCCCCCTCCCCCCTCCCAGTCCTCCCGGCTCACGCGCGCCAACCCGCCCGCACAGGCCCGCGCGGCCTCACGCGCGCTCCCCCCCCACACCCCCTCCTCACATCCGCACCCCACACACACACACCCGCCTCCTCACGCACGCACCTGTCGCACGCGCACCGCTCCTCACACACGCACCCTCCCTCCCCTCACACACGCCTCCTTGCACGCGCGCCTCCCCTCACACGCGCCCTCCACACACACTCCTCAGGCACGCACCCTGCCCCTCACACCCACACCCCTCCGCTCACACACGCACCCTCCCTCCCCTCACGCGGCGCACCGCACTCCTCGCGCCGACGAGGACTGCGCGGGCTCAGGTGGTGGCGGAGGCAGCGGCGCCCGGCCGTTACCTCGGTCCCGGCGCTCCAAAAACTCGGCCGCCTCAAGCAGGCGCTGCACGTTGATCATCCGCACCCGCTCCATGGACACCGCTGGTGGCGACCGGGGCCTCTCCGCGCTCCCTCTCCTGACCGACAGGAGGCGCCGCAGGCGGCTACAGGCCGGCGCCGCCCCGGGACATGTGCGGCGGGCGGGCGGGCCAGCCCCGCCGCGGCTCGGCGCGCTCTCCGCCGCCCCCGCCGCGCCCCCGCCGCGCCCGCCGCCCCCGCCGCCCGCCGCCGCCGCCGCCGGCAGCCCGCGCGCGGTTTGTTTACCTCTCCGCGCGAGCACGGGGGAGGGGCGGGCGCAGCACCGAGGCCCGCCCCGTCCCGCCCCTTCCTGTGCCTCCTGGGAAATGTAGTCCCGCCCCTCCCACAGCACACCGGGAGTGGTAGTACGCACGCCACCTCAGTGCGCCTGCGCTCTGCCGAATTCCGCAATGGCGGCTGGGAAATGTAGTCCCCGTCGGCTTCTGTCGCCAGGGTGTAAAAACTAAGAAGTTATCTGAGCTTCACCTCGGGGAGGGAAGAATTTGAGCGAGTGCCGAGGAAACTTTTTTCAGCGACTCCTGGCTGGTGCCCAGGACCTGGAGCATTCTTTATCTGAAGTGCCATGTTCCAGTCCTCTGTCGACTACTACTTTTTCGTGTAACTTCCATGCCTTAGTTTCCCCATCACAAAACGTGCTGTTCGGCTGGTGCACACAACAAAACGTTTGAAAAGCCAAGATCACGGTTCAGAAACAAGAGATGATCTCATCAGTGCCAGGGAAAGCTTCCATGAGGTCCTTCTTCCACCTTAGTTTCCATATAACGTAGTTCTGGTTTTCGTGGGGTTTTTCAAGTCGTATTTTTTAAAACTTCTTTTTGCTTCAGGCCCTCACTAGGGACTTTGGAAGCTAGAAATCCTCTCTCGTGTTGCAAGCGCAGGAATTCGGTGGGTAAGTGATTTGGTGCTGAAGTCACAGAGGGTTCAGTTCAAATCCTGACTCTGCTACTTACACTACCTGTCTGGACTCTTCAGGCTTCGTTTTCCTCATGTATAAAATGGATACGATTACTCCATTTATCCAAACATTGAGGGCCTGCCATGTACCAGGCACAGTACTAGATATAACGTGTACCGTAATGAGAAAAACAGACACGGACCCTACTCTCTCAAGGAGTCTATAATAGTCAGTAGGGCTTATTGTGAAGATCAAATGAAAAAAAATCCAGCACTTAATATATGACACTCAATTAATGGAAGTGATGGTGGCGATCTCCTCTCTTGCTCTCCTGCATAGAGAGGCAACTGAAAGCAGTGGCTAAAGAGAGCAGGGACCACATTAAAGGATTGCCAGTGGCTACCCTCTCTGCCATTCTCTTTCCAAGTCCTCAGTCTAACAAGCCCTCAAAGTCTAGACCAGAGTTTCTCAACCTCTGCGTTATTGACATTTCGGGCAAATAATTCAGGAGTGGGGGTGGGGGGGTGGGGGCCAACTTGTGCTTTGTAAGATGTTCAGCAGCATTCCTGGCCTCTACCCACTAGATGCCAGTAGCACACTACCAACCAGAAAGGTCTCCAAACATTGCCAAATGTCTGCCGGGGGAACACAAATCACTCCCAGTTGAGCACCATTGGTCTAGGGAGAGGAAGGGCAAGAGGGTCATAACTGTTGAATGCTCTAGGAGCAAGCTGGGAATTGTATAAACATCCATAACTTTTTCCCACCCTGATTATTTTAACCTGCTGGTGGACATCCAAAACAACAGGAAGCTCTTGGTGAGGGGAGAATTTCCCCTTCCCTGTGGTCATTCCAGTGGCTACTGTAGAAAATATCATTCAGAATGAAAATCTTACTCTTAGAAATGTCATGAGATTCATGCTGCATTTTAATGCCCTCTCTCTTGCACTCTTCTTTTTTCTTTTTTTCAAAGTGAACAAGATTTCCAATGAGGTCAAAAGCTGCAAAATTATGCCAGTCCTTTTAAATATTACACTTGGCACCACATTTAAGAACCAAATAGATGTTCCATCGAATGCAGGGAAATCCAAAATGGCAAATGTTCACAATATCACAATGATAGATATTCACAGGAGAGGGGTTTTTTTTGTTTTTGTTTTTGTTTTTGTTTTTTTGTAAAAACCTGGAAATAGGGATTTTACCTTTTCTGCTGTTGGCCAGGTCACTTCAGATCTGGGCTTTTCCGTTGGGTATTGATAACAACCACTCTTGACAAGGGACATGTTGGGTAAAGGGAAGAATGGAATTATTTAAAAGAAAATAGCTCTTCACCAAGATCTATTAGTGGAAGGCAGAAATTATTAAGGTTGAAAGTTTCTACAACTTAAGCTTTAGAACCCAAATTGCTAAGGGCTACTCCAGGAATTTTAAAAAGGTAGATTTATGACAAAAGTCTCCCCAATAGGAGATAAACCATGCAACATGCAATCAAAAAAAAAAAAAAAAAACTACCAACTAAAATACACATGGGTTTAAATTCATAGATCATAAGACCTAGCAGGTTATTAAGAGAAAGCTGGATGCTCAGGACCTTTCACAGTTGACCTCCAGATGAATTAACCAGCCCTTATTTTAGAGCCATAGCCAAGAGGGAAAGGAGGAAATGGAAAGTAGGGCAGGAGTCACTAAAAAGGCCACCTGCATCTGTTGAAGAAGAGCAGAGATGATGGTGATGGAGGGCAGTGGGGCAGTGTCAACCAAAGGCGCCATTTCCTTCTCCCTGCTTTGGTTGACCCCTCGAGTTCTTGCTCTCCCACTGGCCACAACGGCTTTCCACAGTACAAAGCTTGGGGCTCTAGCCTCGGCAAAGTAATGTGCTTCACCTTCCCTCAGCATCAGTCCCAGCCTGGAGGAACCCAGAGGCAGCTATGGACCTTTCTTTTGTTCAAATGAATCCAGTTTGCCCTACAAATGCAGATGGGGAAACTGAGGAAAAGTAAGGCTTCCAAAGTCTTCTGACCAAAGAACCTGGAATCTTACCTGCAATCCTGCAATCTCTGGACTGCAATCTCTGCAGTCCTTTCCCTAAAGGATCTCTCTCAGGGTAGCCTCATTGGAAGATGGGAAAAGTCCCCCTAAATCCCCCAGGCCTATAACAAACAGCCCAGATGGGGGCCGTATCCCCCCCCCCGGGGGGGGGCAGAAGGCAAAGCTCTCCACTCTTAGAAGTCCTTTCTGTCACAGTTTACCCAGTGCAAATTTCCAAACGACTTTTTTTTTTTTTATCCAAACGACTTATTGCATATTCACGAACAATGGAGGAGGCTGCAGACAGGAGAGATGGAAACAGGGGAAGGGACCCTGAGGTTAAGTTACAAGCCCCAAGTCACTGTATTGGTAACACCTGGAGCTTGAGAGAACTTCCCTGAAAGTGCAAAATGCTTGTGGCGCAGGGCACTGTTTTCTGCAATTATCTTTAAGGATGGGGGTTTTCAAATACTGAAGGCTGAAGACGGAGGAAGAAGGGTGAGTCCTGAGCTCCTACTAAAGGAGAACCGTCACAGTGCTACATCTTTCCATCCTCCACCCCAAAACGACACCCGCAGCCTCCTTCTCCTTCCCACCTCCCCCTCAGGGCCCCAAAACGTGAAGAGCAGCAGAAAACCTTTGCCTCTGCCCAGTGAGTCAGCCTTGCCTAACTTCATGCGTAAGCTCTCCTGGAGTCAGCGGCAGCTCAGAGCTGCGGGTCTGCGCGCAGCCGAGATAAATTTGGGTCTAGAAGGGATGACGTAATGCTAAACCCGAGAGGTAGCTGCCGCCTCCCGAGGCTCCAGTCGCCAGGGCCGCCGGCTGACATCCCAAGCACACGGAAAAGCACCGAGCGACCCAGGTGCCCGAGCTGGGGGGACAGGGAGAGAAAGGACAAAGGGGCGGGAGGAAACGGCAGGGGGAGGCAGTGTTCATCCGAGATCGCTGAATCTGGAAGTTTGTTGTTTTTAACTTCAGTTTTCTGGTGAGATCAGGCCACTGGCAGAGGCTCAAACAGCTGCACTTGACTTCCATCCTGGTCTATCTTTTCCCCTTAGGAAAGGGCTTCTTACAATTTTATTAAATGGCCCTTCTTACAGCAGCCTGCTTTGGCGATTATAATGGATGTGGTAATTCCTCAAATGCCCTTTCCCTTCTTTTTTGCATTAACTTGGATCCAAGAAGAAATCTGCATTGCAGGACTCAGTTCATAGGCACCTCTAAGACACTTGCTGCCCCTGGAGCATCCATCCCACTTGGGGGTGCAACTGATAAAGTGCTCTGGATTTTGGAAAGGGAATTTGCTAGGGACATGTCAAGTTAGTGTCCCCTCAAATAATATTTCATGGTTTATTTCATAGAAGTTTATCTTGTTAAGCTTGTTTCTCAGTTCAGTCCCCATTTTTCATTTTTCAGATGAGAAAACTGTGGGCCAGAGAGGTATGGTAACTTACTTGAGGCCACACAGCAGCTATCTATCAAACCCACCAAGCAAGGATTAGGTTTCAGGCCCACAGACTCTGCCTGTGCTCTCTACCCATCTCCATAGTTCTTTTTCTGGGTGACTCGTGTTCTTAAAAATAAATAAATAAATAAATAAATAAATAAATAAATAAATAAGAATACATTTTCTGATCTTTTTAATGTGTGGAGCACCAAACCTTTAAATATCAAGTTACATTCCAAAGGGATCCAAAGCCTGCTTTTGTTTTCTGTTTAAGGTTCATTCTTCTCTAAGAAAAGGTGGCCTCAGAATCAACTCCCTTCCTGGTGATGAGCACAAGCCATATGCCTAACCTCATGACACCCCTTTAATTAAAAGACCACCACAGGTAAATAATCTTTACTATGGAAATAGTTTCCTTCATCGGGAATATGCCTCCTGTATCCTTTTTGCCAAATGACATTTCATCATTTGTTGCTCTAGCCACTTACTATTCTCCTTTAATTTGTGGTTATACTCATTTGTACTGGTAGATTTCATGACTTTCAGCCATTCCTGGCATATAGCCTGCTCAGCCATGGTATGTTATTCTTTTGAAACATCGCTCATTCCATGAATTAACATTTTCCTAAAAATGTTTGCATCTATATTCAAAAGCAAGAATATACTGTATATATTTTTGGTTGCATGTATCAGGTTTTGGATGCGATGATCTGTTCTTTCAAAGGTAGATGCAACTTGCTTTTAAAACCTTAAAAAAAATAAAATAAAAGGAGGATCGCCAGAGGCCTTCCCTGCTGCTAAAGAGGATGCCCCACATTCTTGACACAGTCCTGGGTAACTCTCCCTCCCTTGTCAGGAGCCTGGCTAGAGCTCCCCTGCCCCCACCCCCACCCACTGGCATCGCCACTCCCTTCCAGGCAGCAGACACTTGTGGAGGTCACTCTTAGGCCCAGCCAGACCCTGGAAACTACAAAGTCACATACTCGGCCTGCTGCCGGGGGGCTGAGTTCTCAGCTTCAGGTGCACCATTTAGAATAAAAACACCAAAAAAAAAAAAAAAAAAAGAATAAAAACACCAGGCCCTTGGGACTCAAGATCACTCAAGGACATAAGTGATCTCGCCATCTCTTCCAGCCCCAGCATTCTGATTCTAGGATAGTGGGATTCCCCAAGAGCTTAGAACACTATGCCTCATCTGTGTACTAGCTTGCACGTGATGAGAGCCAACTATGTACCCAGTGTTGCTCACGAACTCCTCAGCACACCTCAGAGATTCTCTGTTTCACAGATGAAGCCCGGAAAAGTTAAGAGATCTGCCCAATGTCATATAGGTAATGACCAGATTCAAGCTTAGATTTTCTAATTCTGGTACCCCACAGCATACATTAAGGTATGTTTAATCAGATGAGTCAAACAAAACTGGGTTAGGGCAATGGTCTCAACCAGGGGTAATACCATCCCCCAGGAGGCTTTGGAAATAAGTGTCACAATGATTGGGGGGAGGGGGTTCTGCTGGCATTTAGTGAGTAGGGAACCAAGGGTATTACAGCCTGCAGTATCCTGGACTAATCTGCACACAAATGGTCTCACCAGTAGCTCCCTTGCTGAGAAACACTAGGTCAAAAGGCTAAAGAGAGAGAACTCATCATTCATTCAACAGATACTCCTTAAGCATCTCTTACGGATTGTGCACTAAGCTAAATGCTGAAGACAGAATAATGAATGAAACTACTTCATGACCCCGGGGCTCACGGTGCTTGTATTCTAGTCCAACACACTGATGACAAGCAAGCAAAATCATAATAAATTGTGATAGGTAGCACAAAGGATAAATAATAAATGTGGGATAGCTTCAGGTGGGTAGAAGTTTCAGGGCAATCACAAGGACTGTCTAGGTCAGCTTCTCAAACTTTAATGAGCACACACATCACCTGGAAATTGTGATAAACTACAGGTTCAGATTCAGCAGGTCTAGGGTGGGGCCTGGGAGTCCCATTGCAGATGCCAAGGCTGCCCATCCTAGGACTACACTCACTCTCAACAGTAAGGGTGAGATAGGAAAGAAACCACTGAAAGGCTTTAAACAAGTAAGGGACGTGAACCCAGTTATATTTAAGATCACTCTTGTTTCCTCGATCTCCACTGAGGAGATCACTTGACCTGAACCAGCTGGCCCACACTGTCACAGTGGCAGCCAGGGTCTATAGCTCATCTCTGCAGCTCACACATGCTTCTCCCCTCTGGCTTCTCTGGCAGAAGCCCTTGGCTCCAAGCGCGGCCAGACCAGTTGCCCTAGAACTTGAACGCCTTCAGGAAACCTAGTATAGCCTGATAGGGTGTGGATTCACACCCCTGACACCCTAGTGTGCAGAGCCACAGGAGCCCTACTGGTTGGGTGAGTTCCCCAGGGGCCAGGTAGTACTGCACATACAAATAGCAACACCCTAGACCATTGCCCTTCGGAAGAAGGGCCCTTATCTGACATTAGTGTCAATACCCAAAGAGTCCTGGAAGGTTTTGGCTGCCTTCTCTCTGCCCTAGGATGAGTGGGAAGGAAAGGAAGTCACCCCAGGGAGGCATCCCCAAGAGGACCCTCAGCTTGGACTTCAAACATTCCAGATTCCATCTCTAGCCTCTTGCCCCTTGAGGCCTAAGTTTTCCTAAGAAGAAAGAAAAACCTAGATTGGAGTCTCAGCTCCACTCTATGTTAGCAGTGGCTTTAGGAAAGTTAGTCAGCCTTGCTAAGGCTGAGGCTTTCCTCGTTTACAAATGAAGATAATTCTAGCACTCTCCTATTGGACGTTTGTGAGGATTTAATATAGAGCACTTAGCATGGTGCTGGTACATAGTAACTGCTCAGTAAAGGGGACATTATCATTATTCCTCTGGAAAACAGAGACAACATTGCACTTGTCAGCAGTCCCCTTGCAGTCAGGTATTAGACTCCTAGGAGACAGGCAAGAATTATTTATTGGTCTCTATTTGTCTATCATTTGTACTGGAATATGAGCTGGAACTGGAGACCATACCTCCTGCACTTTGAAAGCATGAAGCACAGGGCTTGGCTCCTGGAAGGTTTTAGAAATTATCTGTTGAATTGAGCTATATCTTACAGCTGGTGAAATGAAAGAAATTTGTATGCAAAGAACTCAGAGTTTTATGAGTCAAGAAATATAGTATGGGAGGTCAGGTGTGGTGGAGGTAAGAGGCAGATAACACAGGGATACCATAAAGCAGTTCTGGGCCCCTGTAGAGAGAAAAACAGAAGCCACCCCAGCTCCCCCCACCCCCACCTGCAAACAGCAGTCCCAAACATGCCTTCTATTTTAATACAACAGTATTAAAATTGTCTCAAATCATCTTTACTCGAGTATTCCTGCTAATGGCCATAAAGATACAAGAGTAAAACATCTCAAATAGTAGGTAATCCAAATCCCTTTTTATTGGCTTTAGTTTGAATTTCCCAATCTCCCCTAGGACACTATGTTTATCTTTCTAATTTTGCTGTGTTTAAATTTCCTTAGCAGATGCTGCAGTTGGATATAAGAGGTATGTGGCCAAGGGCATGTTATATGGGAGAGTGGGCTTGGTAGGAACACTCATATGGACCATCCTCCAAGTACAGAATGCCCCAATCTGTAAAGAGCTGGGAGTGGAATGTGTTTATTTACAAGGCTGCTTACAGGGTACTTAGTTTCCTAAGCACAGGCAGAAAAAAAAAAAAAGAAAGATCTGTAAAAAATTACAAGGACAAATACAAAACACAAAAGATTTTAAACATAGGGGTAGGGGTAGGGATGCAGGGAGGGGAGGGACTATTCCTTTTAGGAAGCCTAAGATAAATTTTTGTTTCATCTGTAATGATGGCTAGAACCATAGACACAAAGGTCCAAGCCAGAGGCACTTCTATATTCTTGGGGTTCACTTTAAGACAATGGAATTTCTACAACCTGGCCCTGGAATAGAGTACAGACTCCATGCATGAGGGCAGGGACTGTAGCCCCAGGACCTAGCATAGTGCCTGACATAAAGCAGCAGTATGTGCTCCTTAAATATCGAATGAATGAATGAATGAATGAATGAATGAATGAATGAAGAATTCACAAAACAAATTTAGGGAGAATTCCTGACAAGCAACATAATTCCACAGATTATAAAAGGATTTGCCACAAAGGCATTTTAAAGAGAGGTTCTCCAATCTAAATTTTTTAAAAGGGGGATTGTATTTACATATATTTCCTGGAGATTGATTGCTCAAAGCCAGGGTCACCTGCACTTTCAAAATGTTTCACAAGCAAGGGGCCTAGCACAACTCTGTCAAGATGAGGAAGCAAAGAAGAAGCCTCAAGCTCTGGAGGATGGTAGCAAACTCCCATTATTTTTGGCCAGAGAGATCAAGTCAGCTGTTGACAGCTTTAACACCTCCAGCCAGGCCACTCAGGGACAATGATACCAGAGACAATTACTTCCCCTTAGTAGCAGAAGAGCCAGAGAGCAGGTGTCTATCTCTGTGGAATTGAAGCTTCTCTCCAGTGTGAGCTGGGAGCTCCACTCACCACTCCCAGAGGAGGCCCTTCTGGGAAGACTTGTATTTCTCCTCTTCAGATATGGCTTGGGTAGCCATCCTGTCACTGTCACTGCCTTTGGGCTCCTTCTACTTCCCCCAGGCCCAGTGTACAAGAAAAAAATTTTTTTTCTAAATAGCAAATTCAAATTAGCTTCATTTTGAAAGACTATTGAGAATGTTGCAATGACCTTTGCAATAACCAGACACACCCTAGGTTTGAGAATTGCTGACTTTTATAAGCACCTGACCTGTAAAACAAAAGCCCAATTTGGGGCTCTGCTTGTTATCCATTCTCACACCAGGTGAGAGCCCCAGAAGAATCTGGTTCTGCCTCTGCTGTGTCATCTTGGGCAAGCCACTGTCCCTCTCTGGGCCTCAGCCTCCTCATCTATACAGTGAGGATGATGGATGTTCTATGACCTCTAGGGCTCCTTCTGGTCCTGACCCTCTGTCTTACTACCTGCCTCATTTAAAAAAAAAACCCCAAATGGAGTGGAAGGAAGAATGAGAAAGGCAAGAGAATGG
Source organism: Nyctereutes procyonoides (assembly GCF_905146905.1). Lineage (NCBI taxonomy): Eukaryota > Metazoa > Chordata > Mammalia > Carnivora > Canidae > Nyctereutes > Nyctereutes procyonoides. The sequence goes on along the minus strand of NW_026575133.1, from coordinate 14,036,560 downwards.
CTCAGAAGGCCTGCCTGCCATACATCCCCACAACTACCACAGCACCCCCCCATATCTGCCTGCAAACTGCTTTCTTCATACTGTAGGAAGATTCCTATTTCTTGGCTGGATTGTTGCTTTACTTCTTTTTCTTCTCTCTCTCTCTCTCTTAACTCAAAAGCCACAAAACCACAACTCACCTTCCCAAAACGGGTCATTTGGAAGCCAGAGCTGTCAGGGGGTTCAGTGTGTCAGGCCTGGCATACTGGTGGTATCTAAGTGAGGACCAGGCCAGGGCAGCCATGTGCTTCTCCTCCAGAAACCCAGTTTAAATCAATATTTATTCAACTGTATTTATAGAAAGTAGTGGTGGTAGGGAGGAGGGGATGGGGTAAGGAGGCAGGGGGGATCTAAAACAGAACAAGCCACAATGACTGATGCAAATCTTTGTGGCCAATTCGTTTCTGCAGGGCCGGGCTTTTTTTTAAAGGCAAAAGACCCGGCTTTTGATGAACCTGCTGTTGGCCCCAGTACCATAGCAACAGCCCAAGTCCTCTGATATGCCCAGAGGACAGACTTGGGAAAGGCAGCAGGAGGGGGTGGTGTTTCCTAGGAGCCTAAACTTGAGTTAGGGCCAGAAGAGTTGAACAAGTCTGAAAAACAAAAAAAAACCTCTCTGGTTGGCTCTTCTGTCCTCGGCCTCACTTCTAAGCCTTTTCTAAGCAGGGTGTGTACAGGAAGACCTTGAACAATCAACAGAGTGTTTCAAATACCAGCTCTGCTTTGGGTTGCTGGGTGACCTTGAGCAAGTCACTTTACCTCTCTGGACTTCATTCCTTGGCTGGAAATTGTGTACATGCATGTATCATTAAGACTGGAATCAGAGGCCTAGGTTCAGAACTCAGCTCTGCCACTTACTAAACCATATGACCTTTGGGCAAGTTACTCAACATCCCTGCACCTTGGTTACCCCCTCCATAAAATGGGATAATAAAATTGCACACATCATGGGGTTGTTGTGAAGACTGGAAGAGATAATTCATATTTAACCCCATACTTGGTATATAGTCAGTGCTCAAAAAATGGTAGCCAGTACTGATACTATGTAAAGCAATTAGTTGCTGCTGCAACATGCTGGCACTCTCTTTATTTTCTTCAGTTTTCCCTCCAAACTCTTGCCCAGTCATCCTCAGATAAAAATCCCCATTTCTAGGTGTGTCAATGGAACAGTATTTCCATCAGCAAAGGAAGGTTGATGAGCAGCTGTTGTTTTGCCTTGGAGCTGATGGAACCTCCTTTTCCCATCCAAACCAGGAATGGCTTAATTCAACTTCTCCAATTTTCTAAGGGTCCCCTGGGTCCCCTCCGCAGGGTGCCCAGTCCCTGGGAGCTCTGGGACTCTGAAAGCCACAACAATATCTTCAAAGTCTACTTCTGGCATTTAGCAGTGGGCAGAAATCATAATTAAAACTGGAGTGGAAAAAAAGTTGAATCTGAGAACATAATTTAGGATGCAGTGAAAATAAAAACCTGATTTGGACAGCCCGGGTGGCTCAGCGGTTTAGCTCCGCCTTCACGCCCAGGGCATGAACCTGGAGACCGGTGATTGGTGATCGAGTCCCACGTCGGGCTCCCTGCATGGAGCCTGCTTCTCCCTCTGCTCCTCTGCCTGTGTCTCTGCCTCTCTCTCTCTCTCTCTCTCTCTCTCTCTGTCTCTAATAAATAAATAAATCTTAAAAAAACAAAACAAAACCTGATTTAAGAATGTTCTTTACACAATGCCCCAAAACCCAAATATCCCACTTTACCCCCACCGTAAATCAACCCACAGAGTTTTCAGGGAAAAAGCAAGTGCACATAGTAGATGCTCAATACATATTTGTGGAATGAATGAATGAATTGAAAGATGCCTGCTGTGTAGAAATGTGACCTGCTTGAACATTAGTTGCCATCAAAGCCCTCAATTTTAGCAAAGTCACCCTAGTACCCTGCTCTCTAAGCTAGTAACTGATCCATTTCCAGGGTCACAGCTGATGACAGTGGGCACTTTTAACAACCCAGGCCTGACCTACTATCTCCTTGAAGCCCCTGGTCTTTACAACCCAGGGGCAGTCTGTGTGGATTACGGGAGACCCTCTTTCCTTGGAAGAGATCAGTATCTCCAACTCTTCTCCAAGTCCCCAGAAAGTCTATACTGTGTCCCCCCGGCCTTCAAACCTGATCGCTGTGTCATAGCCAGTAAAAGCCAATTCAACCAATCAATGTATATTAAGTATCTCCTGTATGCCCAGTGATGCACTCTATGCAATGGTGACATATACTGAAATACTATAGGTGATCTTTTCCCCTAGGATGCTATTATCTCCCTGTGAGGATAAAGCTAATACACAGGAATCAAGTAGAAGTCTGCATGGTACTGATGATTGAAGCTCAGAGAAGAGGCTATTTATTGAGCACCTACTATATTCCAGGTACTTTTTTTTTAAGATTTTATTTTATTTATTTATTCATGAGAGACACAGAGAGAGAGAGAGAGAGAAAGAGGCAGAGACACAGGCAGAGGGAGAAGCAGGCTCCATGCAGGGAGCCAGATGTGGGACTCGATCCCAGGACTCCAGGATCACAGCCTGGGCCGAAGGCAGGCACTAACCCGCTGAGGCACCCAGGGATCCCCTATTCCAGGTACTTTATAGATGTTTAAATGGAGCATCTCAATTAGTTGTTCAGCAATGATGTGAGGCTGGTTCTATTGTTATCCTCAATTTACAAAAAAGAAATGGAACCTCAGAGGTGAGGTAACTTGTACCCAAAGTCATGAAGCCAGTAAGCAGCAAAGGAGGAATCTGGGCTCTGCTCTGAGTAACCGTAAAGCTTTCATTCTCTCAAGTACACTGAATTAAGAAATAGCCAGAGGAGGCTTCCTAGGGGAGGTAGGAACTGACCTAGGTCTTGAAGGGTGAGTAAGATACAGATAACCCCAGAGGAGTAAGAGAATGAAGCCATTCTAGACACAGGGAAGAGTCTGAGTCAAGTACAGAGGCATGACTGCCTAGCATGCTTGCTGGGGGACCTGCTGGACGGGAGCAGAGGAGATTAAGTGAGGAAGGCAGGGTGGGGCCATATGACACCACAAAGCAGCAGCTTCCTCCATCAAGAGGAAGAGGCTGCTCCTTGGCCTGTCCATGCCCCTAGGAAAGCACCTCACCCTCAAAGGCAGATAATCCACTCCAGGGAGCAGTGCCTGCCTTCTATTCCCCTGTAACCCTTCATCTCTATCTTAACCATCGCCCCCAAAAGCTATCCTCCCCAGACACTGAGAAGCCCATTTCTATCCTCTGGATGTTACCTGTTACAGAAGCTTCTACTTGCCCACTGAGCAGCTCTTCTGTGAATCTGGTTCTTTTTCCCTTACAGTCTTAACCTTTTTTCCAAAACAGGAAGTAAAGATTTTTCCCATTATTAGTCAGTTCTAAATTGCCACCTCTTCACTGGACCCCAAATGGATATAGGAGATGATGCCAGAAGTGATTTACATATAACTTCTGATTTTGTGATAACCGGTCCTCGCTTCCATGATGAATATTTCTGGAGACCTGTGAGATCCTTAAGGATTCCCATCAGTTGGCACGTCAGGAAAACGTACCTGCATATCCCTGGGAATCCTGGCCTTGCACAGAGCAGACAGTCAATAGTGGGGGACTTCATTTGAACACCTTCCCCCTGAGGAGATTCACCAAATCTACTGGGAATAATTCAGCCCTGTGGCCACAGCTTGGGGAGCACTCCTCCTACGGAAACCTCAAAGAGGCAATGAAAAGCAGTTCTGGCAACAATGGAAAATATGGCAAGCTCCTGCCAAGTAAGTACTTTGCAAACAACAGTGAAAACGAAACGTGTGAACTCGTGACCAGGGTCTAGTGGTGCATTTTGGGAAGGTCTCACAAGAGCCCGAAATGGAGAATCAAGGCTGACACACGTCTCAGGGGGGAAGAGCGTCCCTTTAAGAAGGGACCCTACCAGCTGGCCACACTACGGCTCCCAGAGATTTCCTGGCTGGCCTCCTGGCCCCACCCACCAGTCTCTGGCCTCAGCAACGCGTGACGTCAGAGAGAGCCGCAGCCGGCGATAGGCCGAACCACGCAGCTAGGTCAAGTCCAGTCAGAGGAAAGAAGTTTGTCTCCATGTGGAAACCATGTGTCTCTAGCTGGGAGGGGGAGGAGGAGGAGGCGGAGAAACTGAGATCAAGTGATTACAGGGGAACTGGCTGAAATGAAGGCGGGGAGGTTGTGCACCTGAGCCGGCCAGCACTGCCCTTTGCAGGAGTGACCTAAAAAAGAAAAGGAAAAAAAAAAAAAAAAGCTTGCCCAAAAAACCAAAGCTTGAGCCCCCTCTCATTGTAATAACAATTGAACAACTAGGATCCCTGCTTCCTTCCAAAAACCAGGGACCTGAGAAATGCCGGAGTCCTATCGGAACGCCCAGGTCCCCCCCCCTCCCCCAACGACCGAATGATGTAAGCGTTTCGGAAAGCGGGGCTCTGAAGCAAAACAAGCCCCGCGCGCGCGGAGCGACCCGCAGTGCCCGAGCCCGGCGCACGCACGACCCGCCCCCCAACTCGCGTTATTGCTGTGCACACGCGGACCGCCGTGACGCGCGGGCATTGTGTGCAGCAAGCAGAAAACAACGGCGAGCGCCGCCAGCGCGAAGAAGCGCCCCCAATAAAATGAGGCAGATGTAGGGCCCGCCGTTTTCCGTACCAGGAAACCGAGACCCGGCGGGGCGGGGGGGGACCGAAAGCGGGGAGGGTAAAGCAGCCCCCGTGGGCCGCTACTGGTTGCAAGGGGCATAATAGGGGCCCCGGAGCTGGTCGCCCGTACTTTGCTGGAGGTCACCCTCGCCTGCGAGAGCTGCTGGGGAGGGGGCGAGGGCCTGGAGCCGGCGAGGTCCCCGCAGCCAAGCCGGGCAAGGCGCAGCGCCCCACGCTCTCGGGGAAATCTGGGGGCCGCTGGCATCACGTCATGCAGAGCCAAACAGCGGCGGCAAATAGAGGCAAGGGAGCTAAAAATACTCCCGCGGGGAGCCGGCCGGAGGGGGGAGCAGCGGGGCCGAGGGGCTGATTACGCACACGAAGTTGACTTTGGCTGGGGCGCGGGGGTTCCCGACCCCCTCGCGGGGGCTGCGGGGCTGGCAGCGCGGCCGCTCGGGAAGGGCACCGGGAGGAAGCCCCCCGGCTTCCCGGCCACAGGCGCCCGGCTCCCCGCCGCCGGCCCGCCCCGCGCGGGGTAGCCCGGCCCGGCGCGCCCGGCCCTCTGCTTACGTGACTGGTGGCCACGCCGGTGCCCCGGCACGGGGTAAACTAGGAGGTGGCGACGGCCCGGGCGGCGGGGGACGGCTCGGGGGAGGCGGCAAGGGGGGCGGAGGTCTGCGATTGTCTGCGGGTGCGCGGGGGGGGGGGCGGCGGGACGCGGTGGAAGCTCCAGCAGCCTCCTTAGCACACCATGCTGGGGTAGGGAGAGGGGGCCGGGCTTGCCACACACTGCCAAGGTGCCCTCTTTTGGTGCACCCCCCCCCCCGAGTCGGCACCACGGGACGGGCTCCGGAGAACCCCGGACGGGGGTGAGGGGTAGCCAAAGAAATCACGCCCCTCCCCCCTCCAACAAAAGCAAACACACCAAACAAAACCACGTCTTCACCCAGCTCCCCAGCAGCTCTGGCTTTTCAGAAACTACCCTCCTGACGAATGCACCTCCCCCCCCCCATGAATAATCGCAAACTGATTCGGCTACACAGCCAGCGATGCGCCTTTCTCGCAACCCAGGCACTCCGAGAAAACAGGAGAAGAGAAAGAAAAGAACACACACAACCGTCCTCCCAACACAAATCCTTGGTTTTGCCTTCAGCCGCTGCACAATTGCGCCGGCAACACACGGTTCCTTTCACCCTGGAGGCCTGGGGTGTTGGTCAACTAAGGTGTTTTTGTGTTTGAGGATTGTTGTTGTGTTTTGGGGGGAGGAGGTTGCAAGATCTGACACGTTGCAATCGGACCTCTTTTTTTTTTTTTTTTTTTTTTACCCCCTCTCTCTTCTCATTGATCTTCCTACTTGTTCGGACAGATTAAACAGCCTGGATCTCTCCAGTCTATCGGTTTATCTGCCTCGACCCTTTCCCCGTTCACGCAGCTCCTATTTGTGAGGACCGTGCTGGAGACATCGCACACGCGTGCCCCCGTTAGGACGCTGAGTCGACTGCCTGGGAGGACCGGGGGACCCAGCAGGCAGGGGCAAAAATGAAACAAACAAACACAAAAAGGAGGCCAGGCCGGGTGGGGCTCCCAGCACCCCCGCCCCCAGCCCTGCTCGCCACCTGAATCGGCGGAGGGGGGGTGGGGGCGGGGGAGGGGAGGAGGACAGCAGAAATCCACCAGGCAGGCGTTCGCCTTCCTCGCCAGGCGCGCTCACTCGTAAGTCGTCTCCCGGAAAATAAAGAAACCGCACACAACAGCCCACACCTTCTTCCCCAACTATTGTTTCCTGCGAGATCCCAAAGTTTCCTTTTAGCTGCGTCCCCCTCGCCAAGTTTCCCGGGCGCAGGATGGCGAGTCCGGGGCGAGCTGCTGGCGCTGCCTGGCCCAGCCGGCCTGTTTGGGGGAGGGGGGGCGGGGGCACCCCAGGGCGACGGAGGTGCTGGGGTACAGTATCCGTGGACGCGACGGCCGGAGCCCTGCTGCGGGCGGGGAGGGAGAAGCACAGCCGAGCCGGCCAGACCAAGCCCACGCCGTGGAGGGCTGTTTGGTTGTTGTGGTTGTTGTTATTGTTGTCGTGTGTGTCTCTGTGTGTGCTTTTTTTTTTTTTTTTTTTTTTCTCGAACCGCTGAGCTCTGCCTACGATTTCCAACTTTCGGCTTCTAATCCCCACCCCACCCAGGAACGAGCAACAGAAAAACAACACTTGTCTGCCCGAGAAGGCTCCGGCGCGGGGAGGGGGGGTGGAGGGGGGAGAGGAAGAAAGGCGACCTCGAAGAGATGAGCTCTGGGCTCAGTTGTCAGCAAACAACACTCCCCCGCTCGTCCACCCGGCGGTCGCCCCAGCCTCGGGGAGACGGACAGACGGACGCACCGACAGGCCCCCCTCGCCCCCCCTCCCGCTCGTCTTTGTTACATCTTTAGCAGCTTTGTGCGTGCGTGTCCTTTCTCCGGTGTCATCGGCTTTACTGCCGAGGGCTGGATGTGTGTGTTGGGGGGAGGGGGACGCGGGCCGAGCAGGCGACAGGGGTCGCCCAAGTGGTTGAGGAAGAAAGAGCCGGGCGCCGAGGAGGAGCCGGGGCCCCTAAACTTACTTTTGTTTTCTTTCTCGATCTGCTCCAGGTAGCTGGCGGCCTCGAGCAGAATCTGCACGTTCTGCAGAAAAGTGTTGATGTGCTTCTCCATCGAGTTCTCGCTGGTGTTGAAAATGTCCGAGAAGGGGCACCTGAGCTTGGCCCCCGCGGGCTCCTCGGGCTGGGCCGGGGGCTGGGGCGCGGCCACGGCCGGGGGCGCGGCGGGGGCCAGCCCCGCGCCCTCGCAGCGCGCCTCCTTGCGCGGCCGCCCGCGTTTGCCCATGGAGGAGCCGGGGTCCGCCGAGCTCGTCCTCCTTCGGGGCTGCGCTGCCCGGCCGAGCTCCGGTCCCCGAGGAGCCCCGGCTGGCTGGAGCGGAGGAGGCGCCGGGCGAGCAGGCGACCTGACTTCCCGAGCCTCGCTGCGTGCAGTTGTGTGTGCGAGTGTGTGTGAGTGTGTGTCGGTCTCGCAGTGGGTCTGTGTGTATGGGAGATTGAATGAACCTACAGGACGGACGGAGGCGCTCTGGCGCCTGGGTCCTAGCGCGAGCCTGTCGCCGCGGACCGGTCAAAATAAAAGGTGGAGACTAGCGAGGCAGGGACCGCCTTCTGCCCGTCCCCGCACCCTCCCCGCCTCTACCCAAATCTTACCTCAGAGCAGAGCACTGTATTTCAACACGAAAGGAAAAAATAGTCGATGCCCCGAGCGGACCTGCAGAAAAAACAAACTAGTAAGCTGGGTTTTGTCTTCACATAAAAATAAGACCTCGTAAATGGTCCAGCACAATGCCTCGCACACTAAATGGTAGCTATGACTTCTTCTTCCTTTTTTTTTTTTTTTTAATGAAAGCCCAATCCGGGAAAAAAAAAAAAAAAAAAAAAAACCATCACATGTAACCTGAAGTTTCCCACCCCCAATTCACACGCCCCAACGCACAGACAGCCACAGAGGCGTGCGCCTTCACGGGGTCAAATGAAATCCCCAGGCCGCCAAATCCCAGTTACAGATTTACTCACTCTTTCTCCCTTCAAATGCAAAGTTATTTTCCAGGAAGGGGGAGGAGATGTAAGCATCTCGCTCCACAAGTCCTCTTCCCAGCCTTGGTCCAGCTGTGCAAAGCTCACGCTGGGGTGCCTCCACACCTGGCACCCTTTTATTTGAGGGACTAGCAGAAATGGCAGCCCGTGACCCTCCCACCCCCACCCCCATCCCAGCTGAATTCCGCCTTTTGGCTCTGAAGACTCCTACCCCAATGTCAGTTGACATTGTTGTTTTTACTGGACTGCTATCACCCAGTCAGGATCTAGAAGAACCAGGGATGCTTTCCAGGCTTGGGAGGTACAGCTGGGAGTCAGAGGGATAGCTGAAGGCCATTAGGGAGTGTCACAGAGAAGGGTTCAAGTCCACCTCCCAAGCACACAGACTGTGTGAGTTTGGGCAAGTTCCCTAACCCACTCTTGGCCTGTTTCCCCTTCCATGAAACTCTGATAAGGTTCTTGTGCTGATTAAATCACATCTGCACTTAGCACACTACCTGGCCCATAGTAAGATTCTCTCAGTCCAGACCCAAATAAGAGCGTGGGTCCCTTACTTGCATCTAAAAGGGGGAGGGCACGAGGGACAAGCTGCAGGAAACAAGATTCTTCTGCACTTTGTTGGAAAACATCTCTGCAACAAACCCATCTAAATATTGTCACCTTGCAAGGCCACCTAGAATTTTCCTGCAGGAGAACCATTTACATAGAAGGCACATGGAGTACTGCCCCCTGCAGTTGAGCAACCCAGCCACTCTGCTCAGGAGCAGCTTCATACGCAGAACCTTCAAGAAAGTCTTGTGTGTACTTTTAGAATATAAAAACCTGCTGCTATGACAAGAGCAATCAGGAACTGGCATTTTAAAGCCAGTGTGTTCACATTTGGGACCATAATATAATCATACTACACATACTTTCTGTCCTGTGACAAATTTTGCATGGTTGATCTCTGCATCCTTTAGCTAGGATAGGATAGAAGCCCCTAAGAGCTGTGAAACAAAAACTCACCTTCCATTATCAGAACAACTGCTGACTTTTTGTTTCTGCTGGGACCGTAACCCGAGTTACTCATGTTTAAAAGCCTATAAGTATCTAAGGACTTTAGGAAGATATAGTTTCAAACAAGTTGTATCTAATGCCATTTTGCAAAAACCGGCACTTGTGTGAAACAGCACCCATCTCCCTTGCCCCAAATGAAAGATGATAGTGAAGAAAGCTAAGCCCGAAGAAAACCTTAGTTTTCACTCTGCTGGCTACACCAAATGTGTACATATGCACTACTGCGACCTATATGTATGTCTACACACACCCACCAAGATAGGCACACCCCACACATGAGTGCCAGAGCGGGGGTAGGGTGTTTTGTAATTATTTATTTATCCCTGTTTCATCTCTCATAGGTCTGTGAGCTTCAGAAAGCCCAGTGGGAATCTTCAAGCTGGGCCACGGATCTGACCAAAGCCAAAATAAACAATGGCTTGAAGAAAATCTACAAAAAAGTGCTGATTTGCACTATTCCCACAGTCAGCCACAGCCCCCACCACCATTCCCATGGAAAACACCACTGCTGGTGCCAAATCAAGTCCCCCCCCCCTTCATAGGGGCATTGTTTTTTGTTATTATGTGAGTTCTTAGCATCAGACAATGGCACCACAAGAGACACAGTGGAGGCAGGAGAAATGCCTTTTTGTTTCACTAAGTCTGTGCTATTGTGTCCCAGACTCTAGCCCACATATAGTACAGTTGCACATATTCATTTTGGTAACACGTATGTGGAACGATGAATGTGCCAAGTGAAAGCTCCAAGCCCCATTCCTTATTTTTTTCAAGAGCCCATCAAGTGTTAAATCATGTTAGCATCTTATTGCTCTCTCCCCCTTCCCACACCATCCCTCAATTAACAGATTCCTTTAATAAAGTTGGCCCCCACGGAAAGAATGGTGTTTCAGGGGTTATATCACAGGAGAGGCATCCAGGATGCTGGGTTACAAGCTCAGCTCCATTCCCGATTAGCTTTGCTTCCCAGGAGGAGCTATTCAAGCCTTTTGCACCTCACTTTCTCCAGGGCTTTGACTCCATAAATAAATAGGCCTCTTTGGAAACTTGCTGCCAATTTTTGCGGAGAACAGGTAGTGGATGAGAAGGCAGCTGGCCTGTTAAAAACGTGTGAACTCTTCGAAAAAAAAAGTAGTGATTTTTTGCAGCGCCCAGAGAGGCTAGCCAGGATGTTGCCAAAGGCCTGAGATATCCTGGATGTCCATTCATTCAGGGTCCAGTTTTCCTAAACTTCTCTTTCTTTGTTTGGCCTATTTGCCTATTGGTAATATTTTTCCATCAACCTTGTTTGCATATTAAAGCAAGATCGCTCTCTCATATATTTGCCCCTTTTTCCCTCCAGACATTCTACATTCTTACATCAAAAGAGTTTGTTTTGTCTGTTAATTATGTCTTCAGGTACATGGAGACTGGTTAATTACTGAAACCCAAGGAGGGTGGCCCTCAGACCTCCCTATTCTGCTCCTGGATGGGATGCCCTTTGCTGTGCTGGGCCATTTTGGCTCTTCTAGACTCCTTAGCTCCCCCCTCCTTCTTACCCATTCTCCCTTCCCTAGCCCTTTCTGCCTAAGTCCACCACTCCAACATCTAGCTTTTCCTTGGACCTTGCCAGCATGGCCAGGTCAGATTCTTCCCTGCTCTTTGACCTGTGGTCTTTGTACTCAGGCTCGATAAACACCATCAAGAGATCTTCTGTCCCCTGCACTGTCACTTGAGTCCTAATTGCCCAGAGCTTTCCTAGCCAAGTTTTTCCTGAGCACCTTTCCCTTTGGAAAGGGATCGTCCAGCAATAAGCTGAAGAGTTGGCCTCTTCTTTCCTTGTGAGTCCTCATCCTGGCTTCATCTACTAGGAGGGTGAAGTGGCTTCAAGGAAAGCCCAGGAATAAAGGTTTTTTAGCAACTGGTAAGACACAAGCAGAATGACAGGAACAAGAACTGTGTGGTTCTGTCTCTCCCACTGGCTCCTGAAACAGCCTTAAAAGTGTTAACCAGGCCTCTTCCAACCACTCCCCATGCCACCCCCACCCACACATTCACCAGCGGGTGTAGACATGGACAGAGGATAAATAGCCTCCGCCCTACATTGGCGCTCACCCGGGTGTCACCTGCTCCTGGGACATTATCTCTGCTCTTCTGGACTCTGCCCTCCCTTTTCCTGGACCTCCAAGGCTGCCAGGCTCTTCCTGTCTCAGCCAACTCCTGGGCTTCTCCTATGCAACGCCCAGTACTTAGAGGGTTCATTAGATTATGAGCTCATCAAGGGCAGGGAGCATGCCTTGTTCCTCTGGCATCCCCAGCCCCTGGTACCTAGCATAGCACATGCACAGCACAAAACAGAGGCTTAGGGCATGAGGGTCAAAGGATAAATGCCCTTTTCAGCCTGGCTGGCACCATGGTGCTGGTCCTTCATGGCCTCCTTGCTCTGGCATGGGAAGAAGAGGCATTTGACACTGTTGCAAAACTATTCCTGAGTCACTTGCATTAAAGTTTAAATTATCAAGGGGAAAAATAAATAAATAAATAAATAAATAAATAATAAATAAATAAATAAATAAATAAATAAAAATATCAAGGGGATCCCCGGGTGGCTCAGTGGTTTAGCACCTGCCTTTGGCCCAGGGCATGATCCTGGAGTCCCAGGATGGAGTCCCACATCAGGCTCCCTGCATGGAGCCTGCTTCTCCCTCTGCCTGTGTCTCTGCCTCTCTCTCTCTCTCTGTCTCTCATGAATAAATAAATAAATAAAATCTCTAATGATAAATAAATAAATAAATAAATAAAGTTTAAATATCAAAATACTATCTATCCAGAAGCCAGAAACCCACTGAGCCACATGATTGAGGTTCCCTTCCCCAAAAGTGCAGAGGCTCAGCCACTCTCTCCTCTGTCCTTACTGCTCTACATATATGATGACAAGATGGGTATTCTGTGTAATAAGATGCCTCTCATGGAAATTTTTCAAAAATCAACGGATGATGAAAGCAATGGCCTGAGACCAAAGTGGAAATCATATGAACTTCTTTTTTTCTCCCGTGTATTCTCATTGTAGGTTTCTTCTAGCAGAGGGCGGCCCTTCGGGCCCCTATTTTCTTTAACAGTTCCATATTTTTAAAAAATGCATTCAGCAAAGATTCTAAATTCATGTACATTCAGGTACCAATGACTAACACCAGCTTAGACATGATCATTCCCAGAGGCTTTTGGAATTAAAAGATGACCAGTGCTTTAAGCTAAAGGAACAGAGTTCCAGTAGTAAAATGTTAGGCATCAGAGGTGGAAGGAGAAGGTAGTATTAAAGCAGCAAAGGATCCTCCTCCTGATTATTAGCTAGCTGAACTTGTGTAAATCGTTTAAGCTTTCGGAGCCTTGGGATTCTCACCTACCAAGTAGGAAGAGTAACATTTACCTCGCTGATGGGGTGTATATAAAAGAAATTTGGAAAAAAAAAAGAAATTTGGAAACTCTAAAGTGTTGTGCACATGTCAGCAGAGTCTTAGACTAACAGACTAATCTTTCCTTGAAAGATTTTCAGGGAAAATAAAAACAGTGATGAAAAGGTGGAGGAAAGAATTAGAAACCCAGACTTCTGGGCCAGCTCTTCCACAGGACTCCCAGGTAACTTTGGATAAATATATATAACTTTGGGCACTGCAGCATCAGTGTCCTCACCTATGAAGGGAGAGTTCTATTGGCATAGCCTCCCTCTCTCGCCCTTTCCTAAAAGCATCATTTTAACTCTTCTCCTCCATGTTCATTAATCATAGACTGGGGGGATCCCTGGGTGGTGCAGCGGTTTGGCGCCTGCCTTTGGCCCAGGGCGCGATGTTGGAGACCCGGGATCGAACCCCACGTCGGGCTCCCGGTGCATGGAGCCTGCTTCTCCCTCTGCCTATGTCTCTGCCTCTTTCTCTCTCTGTGTGTGTGATTATCATAAACTAAAAAAAAAAAAAAATCTTTAATCATAGACTGGGATGCCACCACCTATTCAGAGCAGCATGGTACTCCAAATTCTTGCCAAAAGCAAAGAAATTGGAATTGGGGTAACTCAATATGCCTTATCTCTAGGAAAGGCCTGCTTCCAAGTTGGAAGAACCCCACTTCTGTCTTCGAGGAGGTCTGGAGGCCCAGGCCCCCTGTCTGGGAACCACTGGACTCAATAATCAAGAAGGCAGCCTTCACATTGGGGAAGATACAAAATCTACAGAAGGAAACTGCCCAGAATGGTGCTGCTTCTAGTTGCTGATCTGCCTGGACACCTTGCTCACCACCTACACCCTCTTTCCTTCTCAAGCCTATTTTCTCTTTCTCCTTTTTCCATCTCTCCTGTGTGAGGCCTGCAAGTCACCCTCTCTCTTTGTTGATCCAGAGCTCGGTTCTCATGAGTGAAAAGGTTGATGAGCAATAAAGCGGTACATTTATCAGAAATAATGGATACATGAGCACATGCTCCACATATGGATTAGAATTCATTCTATCAGAAGACATAGTCCTCCATGTGTCAGGCTTGTTCTAGGTATAGGGACACAGCAGTGAGAAAAGAGCCAAACCCCCCTACCCTCATGGGACTTGTATCTTACCCAGATAAATAAGAAGAAGACATAGGACCAGCTGTAAGCATACACGTAGATATACATATAGTCCCACACATGCACATAGAGACAGGCCTCTTTACTCCTGTGTCTTTCAGAAAACGAAATGGAAACCTTCAGTTGGAGCCAGAATATGGGATTCCTGCAGAGGGACCATGACATCCTCTCACACATCATAGAAATAGTCATAAATGAGAGCGAGGAAGGGTTTGCCTTCTTGTTTCCATTTCTCTCTTCTTGCTTACATTGGAAATTAATTTTTGTTTGCATATACCTGACCCTTGGCATGTTTCCACAGTTATAAGGGAACACTACGTTCTGTATCAGAATAGTTAATTTTTTAACAAATTTCCTGTCATCCTATTTCACAGAGTCCTGAAGACCTCACAGATAAGTGTGGCCTGCCAAAGAGTCACGTCAAAACAACTGTCTAAAATTATAACCTACCTGGAAAAGTCAGAAATGTAATCAGAGGCTATTTCCATATAACTACACCCTAAAAACACCCATCCCAGACAGGCCGGCACAGGAGAATAACATGTTGGTATACAGTTGCAAGAATCTGTCTTAGACTTTTGATACTTAATTGCATCATTGTTAAAGTTGAATTGAGTAGAACATCCCCAGCACAGAGGCTAGAATTGGGAAATTCTTCATTTCCTGGTCGCTCTTCAAAGTCTCAGAAGAACTGGGCACTGCTAAATCTTAGCCTGAATCCATGTTAAGGAAAATATTTTCTCATCTCATTAGTTTTAATTTTACATCCTTTGGGCATGAATGGTTTTGAGTTTATTTTAAAACACGTGACATGGTCCCAGAGTATTTTAGAGATACTGTAGGTACAAGAGCTGGTATTCATAGATTGCTATGAATATTCCAGGCCCTAGTCTCTAACCACACTTTTATTTCATCTCTGTAATCATTCTGTGAGTAATTATTCTCACCCCCGTTTGACAGATGAAGAAATGGTGACTGAAGAAAAAATACGTGCCTTGCCACCGAGGACGCAGCAAGTGGCAGAGCTGGGCACTCCATGATCTCCAGACTGGCACAGCAGAACATTCCTTCTTCCTATTTATATCTCACTTACCTTCATTCGGTTCTGTCCAGTGGCACGTTTGTTGGGTAGTAGTTTCTGTGCTCTTGGCTAATTGGGTTTATGTGCATAACAAGGGTGCTTGCTCCAAATCCTTATTAGATTATAGACTGGAAATTTCTCCAGTAAAGGAAACTTGGATTCTCCCTTCCCAGGCTGTGAGCTCTTCCAGAGCTTCTATGGCGTCTCCAGCAGTGCCTAACAAATGCCATGCATAGAAAACTGTGCGGTAGACATTGTTTGACAACTCAGCACATAGGCCCGACTTGGGGAGGAGGAAGTACCTTCAGTGTCATTTATCAGACATCACCCACCTCCCGCTGGCACCCAGGCTAACCTCTCCTGGTCTGTCCTCCCCTTTACACAATCAACTGCACCTCTGAGTTAGAGGACAGACAGAAGGCGCTGAGAAACCACATGTATTTGCTGCCTGGGCCAACGGTTGCGAAGCTGGAAGCAACACATAGCACATTTGGAAGGATTGTTGGTCACACAGGACAGAGGTTCTCAGCCTGTGCCTGTGCATTAGAACAACCTAGGGACAGGATTGCCAGATTTATCAAATGAAAATATAAGATGCCCAGTTACATTTGAATTTCAGATGAACCAAGAGTAATGTTTCAGGGGCGCCTGGGTGACTCAGTGGTTGAGCATCTGCCTTTGGCTCAGGTCGTGATCCTGGGGTCCAAGGATTGAGTTTTGCATCGGGCTCCCGCAGGGAGCCTACTTCTCTGCCCATGTCTCTGCCTCTCTCTGTGTGTGTCTCTCATGAATAAATAAATAAAATCTTTAAAAAAAGAAAAAAGAAAAAAGAAAAAGGAGGGATGCCTGAGTGGCTCAGTGGTTGAGCATCTACCTTCGGCTCAGGGTGTGATCCTGGAGTCCCAGGATTGAGTCCCGCATCGGGCTCCCTGCAGGGAGCCTGCTTCTCCCTCTGCCTATGTTTCTGCCTCTCTCTCATGAATAAATAAGTAACATCTTAAAACAAAACAAAAGAATAAAAGGAGTAATGTTTCAGTGTAAGGATGACCCTTGTAATATTTGGAACACACTTAGGCTAAAAATTATCTGTTGTTAATCTGAAATTCAAATTTAAATGATCATCCTGTGTTTTATCTGGCAACTGTAATTGGAGAGATTAAGCGCAATTAAATTAGAATCTCAGGAAATGAGATTCAGATATCACTAATTTAAAAAAGCTTCTAGGTGATTCTCATGTGCAGCTATGTTTGAGAATTACTGCTAGGGCACCTAACATCTTGGAGGCTGATGGAAGAGAAATTGAACTGGGCTCAGGGTAGGCAGCCCCCTAGGTAGGAAGTGATGGAGATGTAACAAGCATGTAACAAGCCTTACTTACCCAAGGTTCTCCCATCTTAGGGCCCTGCTGGGCTATATCTCAGGAACCAAGCCAGGCAGAGTCAACATGGAGCTGGACAGTACAGCCAATTTCACATCCTCAAGGGCCATGCTGAGGGGCTCAGCACCATCTCTACAGAGCTCGGAACCCTTCAGAGATACCAAGTCTCTCCTACTCCCTCCATCCCAAAACAGCTAAGCTAGCATCTATCAGATTTCATTTCCTTCATGTATCCAAGTTAATAAAGCACTCAAATTTCTACTGTGACTTGGAGAGCTCAGAGTGTAGTCAGCTTTGAGAAGTGATACAACAGAGGAGTTAAAAATTTGGGGGTTTGTAGTCAAGTAGAGATGGGTTCAAATTCTCTATCATTTATTTAGGTATATAGCTTGGGCAAGTTATATAACCTCTCAAACCTCAGTTTTTCATCTACAAAATGGGAATGATAATGTACTAGCTCACAAGGTGATTGCAAGGATCTAGTGGGGCGATGCCCATAGAGCTTAACCTCATGCCTAGCACAGATGAAGCACTCAGTGAGTAGCTGTCATTATTATTTCATTGCTGCTGCCTTTACCAGATGCCCCTTCAGCAAAAAGAGATAATATCGGTGGGGCAAAGTACAACCGCAAGGAGTCCATCTCCTGGATGGGAACATGGGCTCAGACCCTCTTGTTCTCACCTTTCTGTCTTTGAGCCCTTGACCAAGCTTCATAAGATAGGATTGCTCATCGTATAAAGGAAAGAGCTAAGTTCCAGTTGTGATTTTGTCACTAACTGGTCGTGATCTTAGACAGCTCATTACATTTCTCTGGGCTAAGTTTCATCGCCCATAAAATGGATATAGGGCACATGGTCATTTCTATTCCTAATACTCCATGATCAACTCACTTGTACAAATTCTGGCCTTCACTCCCCTGACACTCTCCCTAGAGAATCAAGATCCTTTTTCTACCTATTCCCAGGGTTCTAAAGTGGAACATCAGTGTTCATGCAGGGTGGAGAGCTTTGAAACTTGTGAGTTCCCTACCTTCTCTTCAGGTACATGTATACTTCTGATTTGCTTAAAAGAAAGAAAGAAAGAAAGAAAGAAAGAAAGAAGAAAGAAAGAAAGAAAGAAAGAAAGAAAGAAAGAAAGAAAGAAAAAAAGTACAACATACCCTTTCTTTTAAGTTATGTTTTCCCTTCAAAGAATGGAGAGAGGGGATCCCTGGGTGACTCAACAGTTTAGCGCCTGCCTTCGGCCCAGGGCATGATCCTGGAGTCCTGGGATCGAGTCCTGGGATCAAGTCCCGCATCAGGCTCCAGCATGGAGCCTGCTTCTCCCTCTGCCTGTGTCTCTGCCTTTCTCTGTGTGTGTGTGTGTCTCTCATGAATAAATAAATGAAATCTTAAAAAAAAAAAAAAAAGAATGGAGAGGAATTTTGCCTTCACTCTGTCTTTGGTCTTTCTTTAAGGTACCCAACACTGACCATTGCCATAGTCCCTGTGTGCAAATGGAATTGAAATGTGAAAGGGCTATTTTGAGGGCGTCATTCAAGAGCTGAAGGCCCCCACCACCAAACTGGTACACCCTGGATACACCTGTTCTTTTTCTCTAAGGTAATCCTCTCCTAATCCTTTTCCAAATTTCACCTGCCATTGAGAGTCCACTGCTGTTGCCATTTTTGAAGGACAAACCTGTTTTTCAAGTGATAATTGCATTGGCCATCTGTCTCCATTAGCCATACCGCCCTCCCCATCTTTCTCCAAACCCCTAAATGACTGAAATAATAGTGCAATAAAAGAATCTAGTTGCAACAGACAGCATTTTGTCCAAGTGTGTTCCATATCAGGATGGACCTAAGAGCAGACCAGGTAACAATAGAGAAATCTTCTTTGGTTTTCACAAGTTTTCCTGCCACCAGGCTCAGAACTGGAGAAAGAGCTGACTCTCACTTACAATGAGGAAAATCATTTTATTAGTGTGGATTCCAAGGAGGGGCTCTACTGCTTTTTTAACAAGGGGACATAACTGGCTAACTGGATAACTTGCTGGATATTCTGAGAGCATGCCTATTTCCATTAGGTCTTGAAATAAAGCCCTAATCAAAGTGGTCATGAACTCCTTTTGAAGCTACACAGGAAATCTCTGGGAAACACAGTTAAAAAGACTGTAGTTCAAAGGAAACTCCTCCTTTATTAATAATATTCAGAGATTCGTTCCTAATTTGGTTTTGGTAACTTGCTGTGCAGAATGAAACAAAATGAGAATTTGGTCAATACCTCTGCAAAATCAAACCCAAAAGTTTGGGGGAGACGGTTGCAGATAATTAATTTTGGAGGGACATCATCAGCCACCAAAGTTTTTGCAAGATAAAGCAAGACCCAATAGCTATTCATGTTGCTGTTTTTTAGAAGAGCCATCCTGGATGTAAAATTATCTCCACTTTCCTTCTTTGAACTATCAAGATTTAATATCCTTTGATGGGGTTAATTTTATTGTGATAACAGATTTACCTAGAGAGGATCCTTACATAATTGAGGCCCGATTATCTCTCTGGAAAGATGGGCTCAAAACATTTCATAGAGATATTCTATTAGCAAAACACTTTGATCACCTAAAAATGTTGGTGACTTATGCCAAAAGTTAGCATGCTACCAAAATTTCAGTAGGTTTTTGCTTTGGTTAAGAGGTATAAGTAAAAACCGGAGGGGGCGGGGTTCCTACTTCTAGGAATATGGGGTAGACATACTTTTCTCTATTCTCTCTACTAACACAACAAAAAACATTGGACATTATATAGAAGACAAACATAAGACTCTTAGAAGTGGAGAGAGAAAGGCAGAATGTCTAGGGATCTCAGGATTCAAGGAAAAACTGTGGTGAGCTCTCTGGGTTTTATTTTTGCCTTATTTACCTCTATCTTGGAACTGAAGAAGCCAGCAACCTGGAAATGCCAGGTGCACACAGAAAAAGGCCAAACAAAAGTCCTTTCTCTGTAACCAAAGGACCAAGAAAGGGGTAGCCTGGCAAGACAAAAAACTTTTAGATAATAACTATTCTGCCTCAGCCAGACACCACAGTAAAACTATAACCTACCCACACCTACACAGGTAAAGGCCAAATGGGGAGAATAGACTTTTAACCCAGCCAGGTTGTAATAAGGCTCCCCAGTACCCCCTGTCAGAGGGATGTCAAAAAAGACAGAATATGGAGCTGGGAACCTCATCCCTAACAGTCGGTAATGAAGGCCCTCTCCCAGCAATCCTAGCGCAGATCACATAGGAAGCTCCCACCCCTGCACAGCTTAACAATGTGAAGCTCCTTCTCAGATGTCAGTGAAGGCTAAGAGAGAGGGGAACCTAGACTCTATCTCTACCTAGCAGTAACAAGGCAGCTCCCCCCTTCTCCTGCCATGGAAGTGTCAGAGGAAGCCACATAAAGCAGGTGGCTTAAATAAGATGCAGAGTCTTATGACAAAATATGAAAATGTCCAGTTTGGAACAGTAACTCAGTCATCATTTCAAGAACCAGGAAGATCTCAAATCAAATGGAAAAAGGCAATAGGTACCAACACCTCAATAATAGAAGAAAAGCCATGTTAAAAATGTTTCAGTGAACGATCACAGACATGTCTGAAACAAATGAAAACATAGAAAGTCATAGCAAAGAAATTAAAGATCTAAAGAAAAACCAAATGGAATTTCAGCACTGAGAAGTACAATAACCAAAATAAAAGGCTCACTGGATGGGCTTAACACCACAAATGGAGGAGACAGAAGAAATCCTAAGTGAACTGGAAGATACAACAATAGAAATTACCCAATCTGCACAACTGAGAGAAAATAGACTGAAAAATAAAAAGCAGAGCATCAAGGACACATAAGACTATAGCAAGCAATCTAATATCTGTGTCACCAGAGTCCCCAAAGGAGAGGGGAAAAAATACTGAAAAAAATACTTGAAAAAATAATGATCGAGAACTTCCCAAATTTGTTGAGGCATAAACTACAGTTTTGGGAAGGTGAATGAATACCAAACAAGATAAATCCAAAGAAATCCACAAGATACACTAATAAAACTTCTAAAAATTATAGACAAAAACAATCTTGAAAGCAGCCATAGGAAAGTGCAGAGATAAATAAGATTATTTTAAAATTTATGGGAGGGGGCAGCCTGGGTGGCTCAGTGGTTTGGTGCCGCCTTTCAGCCCAGGGCCTGATCCTGGAGACCCTGGATCGAGTCCCATGTCGGGCTCCCCACATGGAGCCTGCTTCTCCCTCTGCCTGTGTCTCTGCTTCTCTCTCTCTCTCTCTCTCTCTCTGTGTCTCTAATGAATAAATAAATGAAATTTAAAATAATAATAATAATAATAAAATAAAATTTATGGGGAAAGGAAAATGAATTAAAACAGCTAAAACAATTTTGAAAGAAAGAAGAATAAAGTGGGAGGGCTCAATCTGCTTGGTTTCAAGTTCAAGTATAAACCCTATCTCACACCCCTCATACATATTAACTTGAAATGAATTAAAGACTTAAGTATAAGAGTTGAAACCATAAAATTCTTAGAAGAAACATAAGGAAAAAGCTCCCTGACTCTTGCCTTGGCAATGGTTTTTTGCACATGACACAAAAAGTACAAGTTTTGTTGCTTTTGTTAGCAACAATAAACAAGTAGAATTTGTCAAACTAAAAAGCTTCTGCACTGCAAAGGAAAAAATCAACAAAGTAAGAAGACAACCTATGGAATGGGAGAAAATATTTGCAAATAATATATCCAAAAAGGGTTAGTATCCAAAGTATACGAGGAACGCATACAAATTAATAGCAACCCTCCTCAAATAATCCAATTTAAAATGGGCAAAGGATCCGAATAGATATTTTTCCAAAGGAAGACATACAAATGGCCAACAGGTACGTGAAAAGATGCTCAATATCATTAATCATCAGGGAAATGCAGATCAAAGCCACAATGAGATATCACCTCATACCTGTTAGAATGGCTATCATCTGTAACACAAGAAAACAAGTGCTGGTGAGGATGTGGAAAAAAGGAGATTGCATGAAGGAAGGTTGTGCCCTGTTGGTGGGAACAGAAATTGATGCAGCCACTACAGAAAATAGTATGAAGTTTCCTTAAGCAATTAAAACTAGAGCTACTATATGATCCAGCAATCTCACTCTGGGTACATATCCAAAGGAAATGAAATTACTATCTCAAAGAGATATCTGTACTTCCATGTTCATTGCAGCATTATTTACAATAGCCAAGACATGGAAATACCCTAAGTGTCCAACCACAGAAGAATGGATCAAGAAAGCATCGTATACATACATATAGGATGGAATAGTATTTAGCCATAAGAAAGGAATTCCTGCCTTCCGTGGATGAATCTGCCAAACATGGATGAAACTTAACTTGAGAGTATTATGCTAAGTGACGTCAGTGAGACAAAGACAAGTACTCTCTGATCTCACTTATATGTGGCATCTAAACAACAACAACAAAAACTGAACCCATAGAAAGCAAGAGTATATTGGCGTTTGCTGGGATGGACATTGGGTGGTGGGGGAGATGGATGAAGATTGTCTCAGTACAAATTTTCAGCTATAAGGTGAATAAGTTCTGGGGATCTAATGTTGAACACAGTGACTATAGTTAACAATACTGTGTTATATACTTGGAAGTTGCTAAAAGAGTAGATCTTAGAAGTACTCAGAATACACACACACTCACACACACAAAGGTAACTTTGTAAGGTGATGGTGTGTTAATTAACCTTCTTCTGGTAATCATTTCACTATATACATATATATCAAACCATCACATTGTATACCTTAAATGTGTACAGTTATATGTCAATTATATCTCAATAAAGCTGGGAAAAAGACTTACTGTAGGTAGACATAAACACATGTATATTTGCAAGATGTTACCAGGCAGGAGCTCTCTTTCCTGAATGGTGTCCTGGTCCTTGGGTTGGCATTCTCTGCTTCGTGTGTCCTGGGAGAGCTCGCCTGCACACAGCAGCATCTGCCCAGGAGTGAAATCTAGCATATGTCCACAGAATTTCCCAAAGGAGACATGACTACAGAAAGCAGGGCCCTGTGATTGGTGGCATGTGTCCCAGGGAATCCCAGGGAAGAGCAGAGGCATGGTCTCTGAGGGAGCATGGAGTTGCTTCTGAAGTGACTGGGTTTGCTTTGCTGTTTTCTCAACTCTCCTCCCCGCCCTCCAGTTCTTGTGGTCCTCCAGCCGCCTAGCTTGGATTTCCTTTAGCTTTTTTTTTTTTTTTTTTTTAATAACTGAATACATTTTTAAACAAGTAAATAATTGTCACAGAAATACAGGGAAGAAAAAAATAAGGTAATAAAAATTACCCAGGTTCCAGCTGCTACTGATGACATTTTGGTGGATAAATACACACAAATACACTATTTCCCCATTTCCCCACTTGATCTGTACCGCTTTCCCCTCCAGGGTAAAGTCAAAACATGTTAACTAAAAAGCTTTGTTACCATAATCCAGAAACATTCTGTATAAGGCCCTCTATTCCATGTGCCTCTAGCACTCTTCCCTAAAAAAGTATTCTCACTAGCTATGTTATATATGTGAATATCTTTTTATATGTTTATATTTATATGTATTTTTTAACCAAAAATGAGGTCATTCTGTACAGGCTGTTTTGTAACCTCTTTTTTTTTCACTCAATAATGAATCATGAACATCTTTCCAGGTCAATAAATATGCTCTTACAATATTTTAATGGCTGCACAATATTCTATTGTATGACTGTACCATAATTTATTTAACCAGCCTCCCAATGGTAGACATTTAAATTGTTTCCAAATATTTTTTGCTGCTGTAAACAATGTTACAATAAACATCCTGTAGCAAAATCTTTGCGCCAAGTCCTTAATTATTTCCTTAGGTTACGTTCCTGGAAGGGAATGGCCGGGTATATGTTTGCACATTTTTAAGGTTATGAAAAGGTTTTGTCAAATCGTCTTGCAGTTAATTTGTTCCCAGTGGTTGTGTATGAAAATGTCCTGCTCCCTCTCCCCGACACACATGCTGTGTCCCCCTCATTTGGGTACCGTTTGGATTCTCAAGGAGCTGCCACCTAATTCCTCACTAGCTCTTAACTGATGCACGAGGAGTTTAGGCTGAGGATCTATGTTTGGACCCTTCCCGGGGCCATGTGCACTTTGGACGTGGGTGTCTGAGGAGCGTGGTGTGGGCGCTGTGGCCTCTATAAGGGACCACGCCTCTGTAACATCTGCAGCTGGCAATCCGAGGTCAGAGGAGGTGTCTTGGGGGTGTCCCCAGCTCCTGCTCATCACACGGCTGAGTGGTTGTCAGAAGCACCCCCTCCCCATCCCTTTTGGGAAGGAATGAGTCCATTTAAGACAGCCAAGCCCAAGTCTCTTGAGGGTCCGTCCAGCAGGACAGACGCATATATATCCTCCCTTCTCAGACATCTGGTTTCCACCACCACCCCCGCTCCCCACCGTGAAATTTCAGGGTGGCAGCTCCCGATTCAGGGTCATCTCCTGTTTCAAATTCCACGTAGGAGGCCCCACATGTGCCACTCTCCCGGGGCCCTTTCAAGGCAGTCCCGCAAGTGGGCACATGGTCCATGTCACCGCCTCTCTGGCTGGGCCACCTGTAGCCGCATATGGACAAAATGTGATCCCAAAACCAGGGCCACAGGGGCCTTGGGTCCCGTTCTTCAGCAGGGCTGCCAGGGATGCCAAGTAACCCCCCCCATCTGTTCCCATTAAGTGGGCAACAGGAAGAAGGGATGCCCGGTTCCCCATCTCCTGCAGCCTCACAGGGTCAGGCGAGAGAAGGCCTGGTGAGAAAGAGGACTTTGTGTTTGTTAGCGACCTGTGGTTAATGACCACCGCGGCCCGCACAGATCGCTGAGCAGGTATCAGCTCACCTAATCTTAGCAACAGCACTCGCCTTACCCTCATTTTGCTGGTAAGGAAACTAAGGCACAGAGAGGTCAAGACATAGCCCAAGTGCCACAGCTGCTAAGTGAGGAATGTGAGAATCTGACGTGGGTGATCCGCCTCATGAGCCCGGAGCCCACGTTCTAGCCACGTGTGGAACTGCCTGTGGAACAACCACAGGGGTGGGCACCACAAGCCCCTGGAGCCCGAAAACTGGGTATCTGGTTAGTACTGGGCTGAGGATTTCAAATGCAGTCTCATTGGATCCTCTCCACTGCTGGTGCAGCGGACGTTACAGTCACTGGTTTGGAGACGAGTAAACTGAGGTCCTGAAGCAGATCTGATGGCTTGTCCCAGGGCCAGGAGAACCTTGACCATAATCGCTCCCACATCGCTTCTCCAGCGGCCCACAAAGCCCTGCTCAGCGGTGACAGTGGGACGCCGGGACAGCATCTGTGTCCTCGCTCCCCAGGACCCCTGGCAAACAACACCCCTCCCACTGCTCCCTGGCTTATCTCCTAATTAAGCATTTTGTCAGGGCAAGTGGCTTTTTGTCCTCAAAACAGAACTCGTCTTTCCTACAGAAGAAAGCAATTTCCTCCATGTCAAAGTTGCCAATATCTTTTCATTGTTGTTTCCTGGAGTAGGGGCCTGGGTGACGTGTCAACAATGTGGCTTGCCTAGTGCCCAGGGCTCTTCCACCCCTCCAGCCTTCCCCAAGGCTCTGGTCTTATCTTCAGGTACAGCATTATCAGTTTTCAAAGCCAGCAGCCTTTCTTTATTTCCAGAAAAGAGGAGGGAGAGCTTTTCAGCCCTGACTTAATTTGGGATGGCCAGTCCAGATCTGGAGTTGAAGCAGCCTTCCAGGGTCACAAGAACCTGACTTCCTCCAGGATCCATGTTCTGAGACCAGCTATGGCCTCAGAGTCTTGGGGGACTTTTTTAAATCTCAAAATTATATATTTTTACACGTAAACACATTTGGTATGATACAGAACTAAATCGTGTAAAAATTCATACCTCTCACTCATACCCTCTCAGATCACTCACCGCAATCCTTCCAGGTTTTTCTTCATATTTGCATTCATCTTTGCAAACATAAACATATGGATTTTCGTAGATGTATACCTTTTATGCACAAAAAATGACACTATAAATTGTGGTGTTTCTCACACAGAAATATACCTTGGTATACTTTTGAATAAGTAAATAGTATTCAATAGTATGAATGTGATTCCCCCCACATTTATTTATTTATTTTTAATTATTTTTGAGAGAGAGAGAGAGAAAAAGAGCAAGGGAGTGTCAGAGGGAGAGAAAGAATCCCAAGCAGGCCTCACGCCCAGCACCAAGCCTAACGCAGGGCTCGATCCCAGGATCCCGAGATCATGATCTGAGCCAAAATCAAGAAGAGTCAAGATGCCTAGCCAACCTGAGCTACCAGGTGCCTCTCCCCTTCTCTATTTATTAAGATGTTTTTTTTAAATCAAATTTTTAGGGGCAGAGGGGGAGAGAGAATCTTAAGGAGGCTCCAACCCTGACACAGAGGTTGATCTCATAACTCCGAGACCATGACCTGAGATGAAATCAGTTTGGACACTTAACCAACTGAACCACCCAGGTGCCCTGAAATGGTTTTGTTTTTATTTTTTGGTTTTTATTTTGAAGGAGAATATATACACAGAAAATGCCAAACAGTACAAAGGGGTATATATTGTGTCTGTTTCCTTCACTGGTGTGTCCCAATGCCTTAAACGGTACCTGACACATAGTGACCAGTAAACAAAGGGTATCTCTTTCCCACTCCTGGACAACCACCACCCAGTCACCTGGTTTCCTGTGTATCCTCCTGGATATAGTCTGTGCACACACAAGCATATCTGTGAACACAGTCTGTGACTTAAAGACAGCCCCTCACCGTCTCCTTCCCTCCTTTTCCTAACTCCATAGAAGCTGGCTGGAGGCAAAGCTTTGAGGCAGAGAGTCAACAGTCCAAGTGAGTGCTGGTCATCCCAAAAGCAGTAAGGTCGGGTGGAAAGAATCATGGCTTCAGCATGAGGAGACATGGATTGGATTCCAGCCTCTGGGGCTGACTTCAGAGTTGCCTTATAGTCAGAGTGAGGGACAACTGCATGCAGCACACAGGGCTGTTCTGCAGAAGCTGTGAGGCAGCATGTGTGAAAGCAGCAGACACATGGTAAGTTCACCATCAGTTGGAACAGGTGATGGGACGCTCTGCAAGCTGCTCTGTGTACTGCCCTGGCGTGGAGGGTGCCAGTTTTTCCAGAAAGTAGGGCAGAAGTCTAAGTTCTACTTTTCTGAAACCAGATGAGACCTTAGAGCAATCTATTTTCAAACCATGGTTTATTGCTACTTACCCATCAAGACTATATTTGAGGGGTTACCAGGAGCTAGGCATTGTGCTAGATGCTTGAGATACAAAGGAGGAAATGTTTAGATGCCAGGATCCTCCATTTGATTAGGGAAGAAAGATAATAAGTGTACATTGAATATATTTATTGAATGCCTACTCTAGGCATAAAGGATTCATCACTAAACAAAACGGACAAAAATGCATAGAATCTATCTCAGGGGCTCAAACAAAAGGAGACAGACATATAGTGGCTGGAACAGCTAAGTCAGCCAGAAGGGGCAGAAACAGCTTCACATCGAGATGATCCTTGAGATCAGTCTTGAAGAACCAGGAGGAGTTCACAGGCCACCAAATGGGAAGAATATCTGAGTCAGAGGGAACAGCCTTTGCAAAGGCACCTCTGCGTTGCAGTTGTAACAAACTACTACAAACTTAGTGGCTTAAAACAACCCAAACTTATTATCTTCCAGATCTGGAGGTCAGAAATGATCTTACTAGGCTAAAATCAAGATACCAAAAGGGCTAAGTTCTTTCTGGGGGCTTTAGGGCAAACTCCTTTCCGTTGCTTCTTCCAGCTTCTAGAGGCTGCCTGCATTTCTTGATCTATAGCCCCTTTGCTCCATCTTCAAAGCCAGCAGCATTTCTCTCTCTCTCTCTCTCTCTCTCTCTCTCTCTCTCTCTCCTCCCCTTTTTTTACTTATAAGGACCTGTGAGGTCATATAGGACCCACTTGGATAATCCAAGGTAATCTCCCTATTTCAAGATCCTTAGCTTAATCACATCTGCAAAGTAGATATAGAGGTAATTTATTCACAGGTCCCAGAGATTAGGGAGCAGATATTTTAGGATGTTGCCTTGCCTTGCTGAAGGGGAGCTCATCTTGTGAGCAACAGGGAGGGCAGGCTTAGGTCAGGAAAGCCTAAGGATGGGAAACCTGTCTGGAGGCTGATACAATGGTCCAGGGCAGAGAAGAAGATGTTCAAATGAAGCAGGTGGTTTTGCATATGGAACAAACAAGTAGACTCAAGAGATGAGGAGACCTGGAGAAAGACCTTTCTAGAAGTCTAGTGCAGAACAGAAAAAGAAGGTGGAGCTGAGGGAAGATGTTTCTTATTTGCTTATTGATTGATTTTGTTTTATCTTTCATAATAAAACAAAGGGCATTCAGTGTGATTTCTGGCTGAGGGGATGAGACAATGGATGAAAAGGGAGATCATGGAGAATTAAAGATTAAACTAAGATTATGTAAGTCCTTAATTTAAAAAAATGATGTTTGAAGAGACTCTCAGCTAGAGAAAACTCCTTTGTTTTCTTTTATTCTGCCCCAAACTTCTGGCCCTAAGATAACGAATTCAGTAGAGGGTATTTCTAAAGAACATTCTCCTAATGTCAGGTTCAGAAAAGGCAAGTTCTTCCTGTATATATGATTTCAAATCTTTTTGTCTTGGTTTCTTCAAAAAAGAGATGAGCTAAAGGTAACTGAAGCCCTATGGCTCCAGTGCTATGATGACATCAGAGCCTGATGACCACTTTACTTTATGAAACTGCCTCTGACACATTTCAGATTGGTGGGAAGGGCTCTGAGATTGGAACTGAAGACACGGGCTCAGGTCTCAGCTCCACACATGCAACTTTGTGACCTTGGATGGATCACTTATTCTTGTAGTCTTGGCTTCGTCTCTGTGAAACAAGAATAATTACAATACCTGGCTGCTTACTTCACAGTGTTGTTGTGAGAGAATCAGTTACAATCATCCACAAAGAGCTCTGTAATTGGGAAAGCACCGTACAATTATGGGCACCATTATTTTTTCATGCCCAGACACTTATTCTGTTATTTTTCCTGAATATCACAGTCTATTCCACCCAGAAGTGGGGAAATGAGCTTTGAGCAAAGCCAGGTAAGTCTCACCTGGCCATCAGGGGAGGCGGAAAATGCCAGGAGAGTTGCTCCCCATCCCCTTCCTCCTAAGGGCCCAGGAACTCCTGCCCCAGCCATCAGGGCTCTCTACCCTCCAGGGGCTGACAGTCCAGAGGGGCAGAGAAGAGAAGTGACAATTGCCACGTAGTGGTAAGTGCTGCAGATGTTGTCTGAACATGCAGAGAGCAGACCCCCCAGAAGAGAAAGGAGCCTGATGCTGAGGACTGATGGTCAGACCTAGTTTTTCAGGGAGGCGATCAGAAAATGAGCTCAAACAAGCAGGTAGGCAAAGGAAAAAAGGGCATTTTGAGTGGAAGAAGCAGCATGAGCAATAGTCTGGGGGTTTTCAGCAAGGGAACCGGTTAGGGAACCTTGGACCTGACACTCAGATCCCCAAGGCTGGTAAAAACTCATACTCTTACCCTACAAGGCTTTCCAAAGCCCAGAGCCCAGAGCCCATGTTGGTTTGTCCTTAACTGGCCTGGGCGTCCTGCAGGCTGCCTCCTTTCCCTGGAGTCCAAAGCCACAGAGTCATGGAACTCCGGGAGCTCCCGACAGCTGGCCAGTCGACCTTGACTCCTTTTCCATAGGAGGCTCAGGCTGCAGCTTCATCTCCTCGAATACATCTACCTTGTAAACAGCCAGTCTGCCGTGAAAAATTTTCTCACTAAAGGCAATTTTGTTATTAGGGAAAAGAAAGCCCCTGTCCCCCCCTTCCTCTGCCAACTCCCTGACATGAGTCCGTGTCATTAGTTACTGCTTTGGCAGTTTTATTATGGAAATGACATATTGAAATACAAATTGGGATGTGTACAGTATAATTACTAATACTGCATATTCATTTCCTCCCTTTGTTACTGCTGAGTCCCCATAAAGCCCCCGCACAGCCAGTCCCAATCTTTGTGCGTTGCTTCTTGTCTCTTTTCTTTCTGAAGGCCAGGCGGGGCTGAGGGGGGAAACACAGCCAGAGGAAGTACCTGCCTTCCCTGAGAAGGGCTATTTTTGTGACAATACTGAGCTGACGTGGCAGTCCGGGTCTCTGAGGTCCAAGGGCTTCCCAGCTCTTCCCAGACAAACAGCTCACAGACTGAGCCAGACATGGGAAGTCCCAGCCAGGGGACCTTTCTAAAAAATTAAATGCAACAAAACAAGCATTTTCAGTGATATGGGGGTCGATGCTCCAGGCCGAACTGTGCCATCCTCCTGAACTGCTTACCTCTCTTCCCTAAGCACCTTCTCAGGAGAGGGTGGTCACATAAGTTGGCCAAAGAAATTAACCACCTGCAGAAGCTGCAGAATGAGGCATTCAGGGCTGCGTGACCTGTCCCGTCTCCCTTGATGGCCTTGGTTTCTGTCCTTCCCCAGTGGGGAGCAGTGCTACAGACATACCTCACTATGAGGCATGAATGGCTAAGAGGGTGGGCTCCAGGTTCTAATCTTGCCCCTATCACTTAACAGTTGTACCACTTTGGGCAAATTTGCTTAACTCATCTGTACCTCTATGTCCCCATCTATATAGTAAGGCTACTAGAAGTTTCCACTTCATAGAGGTGTTATGAGGATTAGCTACCTTCATGTAGATAGAATATGTGGCTAGAACAATTGGACTGTAGATTTATTGCATTGTCCTTTCTGCATCTAGTCCTTTGCAAGTTGGCTTTGTAGGAGTCCCCATCAGGAATAAGAGCCTCCTCTTCCATTCCTTGAAACAGAGCCAGCTTATTTCTTTCTTTGGCCAGTAGAAGTGACAGTGGGCCAGTTTTGAGCCTACGCCCCAAGTAGTCTTACTTCTATTCTGTTGGAACCCTGCCTTTGCCATGAGAACAAGCCCAGGCTAGCCTGCTGGATAAGAGGCTAAATGAAGCACAGCTGAGTTAGCCCTATTGTCCCAGCTGAGGCCCTGGACATGTGAGAAAGCCCAGCTATGATCAATGAGTCAACCCACAGGCAACCCACAGCTAACCACATGAGCATGAGCACGAGTGAGGCCATCCAAGACCAGAAGAACCACTTAGCCAGCACACAGACTTGAGAGCTAAATACGTGCTTATTATTTTAAGCCACTAAATTTTGGGGTGGTTTGTTATGCAGCAATAACTAGCTGATGCATATGGCAAGCTTTTATTGTACTTTCTCCTTCCTCTAGTCCTCACTGTCCACATGCCTTGATCTATTCCCTATCTAGACTAAAGACCCTAGGGTCAGGTGGAGGGCAAGGTATTAGGGCAAGAGGAGAGGCCCTGGAGAGAGACAGACAAAGTTCAAATCTAAACCCTGGCATGTACAGAGATAGGAATTTGGCAAGTCATTTATGCTCCATTACATGGAAATAATACCTTCTTCATACAAGATTGTAGTATGGTTAAAATAAAGTAATAGACATGGAATAGTCTGGTACCCAGACTCTCCTCTTTCCAGAGGAAGCTCAATGTCTTGCACATAAAGTAACATTCATACATGATGATTAAAACCAAACTTCTCTTGATTAAGTTGAGCTGTTAAGCTCAGTTACCTGATGCTCTAAAGCAAGGATATAGATCACAGCCCCATTCAAATGCACAAGAGAAATGCTCTCCATTTAGCCAATGATAGTAATCTAAATACCAATAAACAACAGAAATCCATGCCTTTTACTTAGTGTTTATGAAACACTTTCACGTATACATTGTTGAATCTCACAATGACTCTGTGGAATGCCTGAGGATCAGCATTGTTCCCATTGCACAGCTTCTAAGAAAATTGTTGAGGTCGTTGATTTAAGTGCCTTTTGATACACACACTGGTGAGTGGTGGGGCTGGCACTCCAAGGGCTCATGCTACCCCCAATATACCAGTTGTTACAGAGCTGACCACCCACGTGGAGTCCCACAAAGGGAAACTAATCTCTGCTCATCTGTTTATTGAATGCATATAGCTTAAAATGAAATGTTCCTGATATCCTGGAAATGACTCAGACCTCACCTTTGCTCAGCACAAAGGTCTTGGGCTCTTTCTGTCCAGGAGTCTTTTTTTCTGGGCTAAGGAACCTTTCCTTGTCCTTATCATTTACTGCTGGGAAATAAAAAGACCAAGTTAAATTCTGAGGCCGACGTGGGCAGCTTCACATGACTAGTTCTTCCTTCTCAATTGCTAGAAGGACCTTCCCCAGCAACCACTGGATAATGTATCCCAGCAGCTGAGTCCTTTAAGGTTTCATGTATTTCTTGAATAAAGATCATCAACTCCTTTCTTGGGGTGACTGGGACGCTTGATCAGTTAAGCATCCGACTCTTGATTGTGGCTTAGGTCACAATCTCAGGGTCATGGAATTGAGCCTGGCATCATCTCTGCACTCAGCGGGGAGTCTGCCTCAGGATCTCTCCCCGCCTCCCTTCACTCACATGTGTGGGCATGTTCTCTTTCTCTCTCTAAAATAAATAAATCTAAAATATATATATATATATATATATATATATATATATATATATATATATATATAATCAACTCCTATCCAGAAGGACAGTAGGAAAAACAGGGCTACTTTCTTCCCTGCAAAGTCAAACAGCACATGCAGACACCTGTCGATGGGCAAATTTCTGTCCTGGCTGAGGTCAGGGGTTGAGAGGTAGGCATAGGGGA
This sequence comes from Nyctereutes procyonoides, assembly GCF_905146905.1. Classification (NCBI taxonomy): domain Eukaryota; kingdom Metazoa; phylum Chordata; class Mammalia; order Carnivora; family Canidae; genus Nyctereutes; species Nyctereutes procyonoides. The sequence goes on along the minus strand of NW_026575133.1, from coordinate 14,004,279 downwards.
TGCAAAATGTCTGTGAAACAGCAAGTGCAGTTCTTGACTTCTAGGAGCTCAAAATCCAAATGGGTCCTGGGAAATGTCCTTCTGGGGAAGACATCTTCAGGAAATTGGTCAAAAGTTAGAAAACCATTTGTATAAAGATATTTATAGCAGTGTGATTCAGAGTAATGAAAATCTGGAAATTGCCCAAATGTCCAACAAAGGAGGATTGGTTAAGTAAACTTTATCAAATTGATGAGATACTACTTCACTATTAAGAAGGATAACAGTAAAAAAAAAAAAAAAAGGATAACAGTAAAGTTTAAGTAGATCCATGGAAATAATATTACAATTATTTTTAATTTATGCACACAGGAAATAATATCTGGTCAATGAAGAATGTAGAAAGAGCTTCCAAGCCTTGGCGACATCTGCATGAAGTCTCACATACACAGTGATAATGACTATAGAAAAACAGGACTGAATAAAAATGGTTGTCTTAGGTAAATGGGCATGACGGTAATTTTTTTCATCGTGTTAGCTTAATATAGAATGAAAAATCTAGAAAGTAGCATGAGAGAAACAGATCATCTGGCTTTTAGAACACTATGCAAAACACCAAAATGAGAAGAAAACAAGAGCTTGGGGGGGGGGGTAGGGTGGGAGGGATTAGGAAAAGCTGCGAATATCATTATGAGTAGCATTAACGATGGGTCGCTGCTGAGTTGGCACTCCTATGGACATTTCTGGGGACCCCAAAAACACAAAGCCATACTCAAAGAACACTAGCAGGACCTATGATAGAGTTTCAGATATAGGGCCAGCATGGTGGCTGAGAGTTTCAGAGTGCAGGGAGGTTTCTTTGGTGCCTTTAAATCATACCAGTAACTCAGCTGCTCACTCATCATGGGGAAGGCTGGCCCTCAAGCTGCATTCAAGTTTTTTGTTTTGTTTTGTTTTTAAATATAACCAGCAAACACTACATAATGATGAAGAAGAACAAAGGTGAGCTGGGCATCCAGTTGGCTTCAAAGAAGCCGAGTTTTATTATCAGGATGTTCAGTGTAGGGTGTTTCTGGGGGTTAGAGGGAGGCTGGTGCATCTATTCCCTTGAAATTCTTTCTCTAGCTTGTGGTTAGTCCCCCAAAATGTACAGCCTGAGAGTCAATCCAACTGTTCTCAAATTTCAGTCTGAGATGTACTTCGGATGCATGAATATACAGATTCCAGGTCCGCACCACCTGATTCTGATTCAGACTACACACTATTTGTCAGCAAGCCTGTCAGGTGATGCTAATGCATGTGGCCCTGGGACTACGAGAAGCACTCAGCTAACACATTTCAGTGCATTTATTTTTTTAAAAAAAGATTTTATTTATTTATTCATGAGAGACACAGAGAGGGAGAGGCAGAGACACAGGCAGAGGGAGAAGCAGGCTCCGTGCAGGGAGCCCGATGTAGGACTTGATCCGGGGTCTCCAGAATCACGCCCTGGGCCAAAAGCAGCGCTAAACCGCTGAGCCATCTGAGCTGCCCCATTTCAATTCATTTAAAAGTTCAAATCCTAACCCAGCTCTGTTTGCCACCTTAAAGCTTTATGGGTCATTTTCATATTTTGATGGAAAACAAGAGGGAGGAGGAAGAACAGAAAAGCACAGGATGCTGAGGAGAAGGGGGCAGGTCCCCCTTCCCCAGGGGAGAGGCCAAGATCGGAAAACCAAGGACCTTTACCCAACTTTACTGATGCCATCTCTGCCACCATTGGCCAGTGATGTACAATGTCTGCCATCTTGTTAAGAATGGGTTGGGGGTATGTGTTCATGGGCACCTGTGTGTGAGTTTGGGGGCTCAGGCTGGGAGGGGGGAAGGCCTGGAAGGGGGGTTTGATCCTCTCCAATCCAACTCTAAAGGTGCTCACAGTTAGAGATGAAGAGACAGACTTCAGTAAATTATTATAATAAAATAATGCAAATTGCCCCAAGAGGGAGAAATACAAGTATTGTGGGAACCAAGTAGAGAAGGGAATGACTAATAACTCCGTGTTGGGGTATGGGGAGGGTGGGGCTCGCAGGATGATTAGTTAATGACTTACCACAGACCAGCATGGTAAATAGTAATTTCATCCCGACAACAACCCTGCAAAAGGAGGTTTTGGTTGCTATGGATGGGAGTGTATCTCAGAAAGACTGGTGGTATATTCAGCATCGTGCAGCGCGATTTGGATGCAGCTCTGTCCAACTCTGAAATATGAGGTGTGATTCCCCCTAGGATTCATTTGGCTGTAATCTTGGGTGAGTCATTTCCCTCAGGTTCCCCATCTATGAAATCAGGGCTGGGCCCTCTGCGTGAGGCAGTTCCTCCCCAGCCCAGAGCCCAGATGAACCTACCAAGACCTCAAGGGCAGAATCCGGGATCCTGGATCCTAAAGAGAGGAAGATCCTGCTCTCCAAGAGGGACTGTGGCCTCCCCACCAGCCGTCCTGGTGAGACAGGACACTCCTACCCGGGCTCTGCAGCTACCCCGCTCAGGCCCCAGCAGGAGGCGAGCATGGACCCCACAGAGCCCGCAATACTTCAGCAAGTCACAGCGAACCCCCCAGGGAAACAGGAGGAGATCTTTTTTTCTGATTTCCTATTTTGAGCCCTGGTCTCCATCTCTGTTAGAAAGGTTACTGATCCTCAGTGCCGTGTGGGGTGGAGGAAGCCTTCTCTGTTAGCAGTTAAAGATTTCTGTGTGGCCACTGGTGGCCCCAGCAGCCCCCAGCGGCTACCCACACAATAAACGGGCTGGGAGGAGGAGGGCAGCAAGGCGGGGGAGGACCACACAGCAGGCCTAACCTCCCGTGATGGGAGTAATGGGAGCGCAAGCAGGAGCAAGATCAGCCCCGGGTGGTGTCCAATCCCTGGCTCAAGGCTGTTCCAGGAAGAGGAAAGACAGCCCCTTGCTTCCCTGGAAGCTACCAGGTCACCAGAAATCCTCTTCTGCTGCAGAGCCAGGCCCATTCCTGCCCCGGAAACAGGCCTGCACGTTGGTCCCCGTACGTGTCCCAGCACAAGCACAGAGCAAAGCAAAGGACACAGAGACTGATCCCCCTCCTCCTGGGGCCACAGGCCTGCCAAGGGCTCAGGTGGGTGGCTCCAGGGGCAGCCTCAGGTGTCAGCACTTCAGTGATTCTGCAGCTGCTCAAGGTTAGGGACCATGGGGGCAGAGCCCTAGCCTTAGGTCCAGAATTATTTTTCTGTATCTGCGGACAAATGTCCTCTCCAGTCTCCCCAGCCAGCGTAATGGCTCTAGGGGACACTGTGGGATGGGTTGTTTGACATGTTTTCAACCAAATGTTTCCCAACTGTGGCAACAGGCAGACCAGCTCTGGCTGGTCAGACCATGGGCCACAAAGCAAAAGACACTTCCCACTTGTCCAATTTTCCACATGGGTCAGGGGGGCCTTAGCTTCTACTATTAGTAATAGTAGCAAAGACTTGCTCGATACTTTTATGTGGGCTGTCTTTACTTATTTCTTAAAGTAACCAGGTGAGTTGGATACTCCTCATTATTCCCTTTTTGCAGATGAACAAACTGAGGCTTAGAGTGGTAAGTGGTGAAGGCACTGATTAGCACCAAGGCCATCTGGCTTCAGAGCCTGGGCCCTCAACCACCACACCAAGGAGCAGATACTGGGTTCCTCTCTGGGTTGTGAAAAATCCACCAGGCCTTCCAGCCAAAGATGACCAGTCAGTGCGAAGTTTTCAGGGGTGCCTCTCCCTCCTGGGAAAAGAGGAAGCAATTATTCCAGAGATCACAGGGCACCTGTTAACTCCAGGAGGGGCAGTGGGAGGGGGAGTGAGAGCAGGTAGGGGAATGAGCATGCGTGTTTAGGGCCAGGAGGCCACTTGCAGTCCAGCCACTTTGGCTTGTCACCTGCTGCAGACCCTTTGGATGCTGACCCCAGGCAGAGTGTGGGTCCTGGGCCTTTCCTTTGGCACCTTGCTCTCCTCCTCTAATCCTAAGCAAGGTGTTCTGATGGGCTACTGGCTGCCACGAACTCCCCTGTTTCCTCATTTCTGTCACAGACATTTTTAGAGGGGCCTTCTAGAAGTAAAGATGTGAAGGGTTGGGGATTTGTGAAGCCATAGGAAGTCTGAGGGAAGATCTCAGATTGAACCCAGGAGGTTGCCACCCAGCCTTGAGGATCCTCAGATTCAAGGGGAAGAAAAAAATCCTGTGGAGGTGGAGTGGGGTGTGGCCAAGATATGGAAATAACCCAAGTGTCACCGACAGAGTAGATAAAGAAAATGGGTTATATTTTGTGTGTGTATATAGCGCATATAAATACATAATCATATTTGTAGATATGCATACGCACATACAGAATGGAATATTATTCAGCCTTCAAAAAGAAGGAAATCCTGCCATCTGAGACAACATGGATGAACCTGAATGCTAAACTGAAATAAGCCAGACACAGACTCACGAGCTCACTTATATGTAGAATCTTAAAAAAAAAAAGTCAGACTCAGTAACAGGGGGTAGGATCATGTTTATCAGGGCTGGAGTGGGCACAGGAAGGGATGGGGGGAGGTTAAGCACAGGTACAAACTTCCAGCTACAAAATGAAAAAGTTCTGGAGACCTACTGTACAGCATGGTGATTATTAGAGTGGATAATCCTGAATTGTGGGATCCCTGGGTGGTGCAGCGGTTTGGCACCTGCCTTTGGCCCAGGGCACTATCCTGAAGACCTGGGATCGAATCCCACATCGGGCTCCCGGCGCATGGAGCCTGCTTCTCCCTCTGCCTGTGTCTCTGCCTCTCTCTCTCTCTCTCTCTCTCTCTCTCTCTGTGTGTGTGTGTGTGTGTGACTATCATGAATAAATAAATTTAAAAAAAAATTTAAAAAAAATCCTGAATTGTATCCTTAAAATTTGCTAAGGGAGTAGATCTCAAGTGTTCTCATCACACTCACACATCTCACAAGGGGTTAACTATGTGAGGTGATGGATCTGTTCATTAGCTGATTGTGGTAATCGTTTCACTGTGTACATGTGTATCAAAACACTGAGTTGTACACCTAAAATATATACCACTGACATTTGTCCATCATATCTCAATAAAGCTGGAAAGAAAAAGTAGCGTCTTTCTAAAGGGGGATCCCAAAGAAGAAAGCAGGAAGTGGGACTTTGGAGGACAGAGGGAGGTCCTCGGTACACCATCCAGGGAGGCAGGTGTCAGCTCAACCTAAGAAACTACCAGAAAACCACTTTCTTGTTGTTGATGGTATTAATATTCTCCCAGTGGCCGTGTACAGAGGCCAATGTCAAGCATTATGCTAAGTGCTTCATCTGCACGGACTAAGGTAACCCTCCTGACCACCTGGGAAGCAGATGCCTGGAGTTAATTAGGGTCCCTACACCACAGATGAGAAATTAAGCACAGTAAAGTTCCGTAACTGGTTGAATGTGGCTGAGTTAGCATGTGGGAAAGCTGAGGTTCCTACCCACATCTGGCTGTAAAGCCCGTACTCTTAATTAACCATTACGTCCATCCTCTTCCCGACCCTTGAGACGAGTTGATGAGTTCTCCATCCCCAGGGGTACTCAAGGGATGCTATAACTTGCCTGGTCACAGGAATCACCCAAGACGCTCCTCGACATCCAGCTGCCCAGGCGTCACCCAGGACCACAGCCGAGTCTCTGCAGAGGGCCCCAGAGTCTGTTTTTGGGAAACACTGAGCAAGATGTGGAAGCCTGGCTTTAGGGTGTCCTGCACTAAAAGGAAGCTGGACCAGATGCCCTCGTAGGGCTCCCAACTTCTGTGTGGCCCGAGAGTTTCTGATTCTATTTTTAGGCAGGTCCTTCCTGAATCAATGTGTCAGACTTTCTGGCACCATCTGATGGCTCCAGGGCACCTGAGCTGTCTTCAGAGTTGCCCTGATGCCCCAGAGATATGGGGAGCAGGGCTGGGAAGAGCCCTGGGAGCCAGGAGAAAGCAGAGGGGAGCCACATTCACCCAGTGGAAGGGGAGGGGGTGAGAGGAAGAGGGTCTTTCGATTTCCTATTTCAATTCTGAGGAGCATTCTCTGATCCCTGCACCCCAGCTGGGACGCTGGTCCTTGCTGCAACCTCCCTTGCAGAAAAGTTATCCTTTATCAGAGTGCGTGGAAGGGCCGTAGGAGGTTTCCACGGGTCATTTCCCCCACCGCTTTGGAGGGATGGAAGACGGCTTCTGGGGGACTAGCAGAGAAGCCCCAGCGTTCCTACCGTTCCTACCGGATGGGAGTTGTTGAGGCTTCAGGGGTGCTCCAGCGGCTTCTGTGTCAGGGGCTGTGCACGCTGCATGCAGCCTCTCAGGTAATCCTCACAAACGTCCACGAGGTAAGTCCCATGACTGCTCCCATCTCACAGAAGAGTTAATAAGCTAAAGGACAGAGGTTACTTGTGTCCAGCCCCACGACGACTGGCAGTCTTCAGGTCCCTTTGATGCTGAGGCCACACTCCTAACCAGCCCCCCGAGTACTTCAGTGTTTCTCACCTCGGATCATTGACTTTGGAAGATGTGCCCAAAGCTATTGTCTTGTCCTAACAGCTGGTGATCAGTGATATTCACCATTTAACCTGGTCCTGCTCTAGGGGCTGTACCTGTACTGATTCACTGGATCCTGGCAACCACCCAAGAGAGTGTTATCATCATCCCCATTTAGCAGATGAGAAAACAGAACCTTGAAAGGGTTGAGAAACTTGTGTCAAAGATTGTAAACTGGTATAACCAGGCTTCAAACTCAGTGAGTTTGACTCCAAAGTCTACACTATTAACCATTATTCTATACTGCCTTACTCCAAGAAGCACATGCTCTACACCCCCACCCCTCCATACAACCGTGTGCTCTATCAGGGCATTTGGGGCTCTCCTGAAATCCTCTTTGGGGTCCAGCTCCAGGTTAACAATACCTAAGGATCAATTGTTTCTTTAAAAAAAAAAAATCAAAACTCAAAGCAAAGATATGGCTTTATGCTTCCAGGAAGACCATGTACTGGAAGAGGAGAGAGCAGGCCTAGGGCCTTTGGCCAGGCTGTTCTGAGGCTTGCTTTAGCCTCTTCAATTCTAGATTCTAGGGTCTACCCCGAGGCCGGAAAGTCAGTTCTGGCCCCACCTTGATTTCTGAGTGACAGTGCTACTGGGCAACTCCATCCTACCTGTCCCCTTGCCCGAAGTTACTGGGCCTGCGCCTTTCTGGTAGGGTGTGAGCCAGGGGTCCAGTCCGGGAGGGTACCTGGGAGGGCAGCAGGTAAAGGAAGTGCTACAGCTAGATCGCAGGTGTCTGAAATTTTCATTTACATTAGGATCATCTGTTCAAAACGCAGATCCCTGAGCCCCACCCCTAAGGATTCTGATTAAGTTTGGCTGAGGTGCTTTTAATAAAGGCCTCAGGTTTTTAATAAAAGTCCACTGACAGAGACTGACCAAGGTCAGAGTCCACATTATCCGCCCTGCTAGCAGTTGTAGTCAAGAGGAAGACTCTTGGTTAATTCTACTCACGCTTGGGGCAACGGCATGGATGTAGAATTCCAGAGAGACAGGGCAGGGACTCGTGGATTTGTACACTGAGCAGATAGAAAGGAGAGGTAGTTCTGGAACTTCCTTCCAGCTTCTGCGTCCCTGATTCCTAGTGGTAGCCTGTCCTTCCCTTCCCCCTACACTCACAGGCCTTTACCCAGCCTCCTTGAGTCTCTGCTCTGAGCCATGAGAGCTGTCGAGGGACACTAGGCTGAATTTGATCAGGCAAGACATAGTTCCTGGCCTCAAGGGACCCAGAGTCCAGTTGAGAAGGTGGACAAGTCAAGCGAGAAATGTCAATGAAGCTGGGGCACTGAACCCACAGGATTGTGGGAGCCAGAGCACAGCCCCGAGGCAGGCAAGCAGGTGTGGGGGAGGGAGGTGGTTTTGAGTGACAGGCCACAGCGAATGGCCACTGGGGGCATAGAGGCCATTGGAGGGGAACCTGCCAGGTGGGGTGACTAAGCCGCCAGTTTGCCAGGGATGGGGGGGTTTCACCTTCAGTGGGCACACTCTCCAGGGAAGGCAGGTTGAGGTCACCTTCAGGAGAGCTCCCCGGAGGCACAGGAGAGACACCAGACCCTCTCCACCAGGCAGGAGGTGAAAGATAGCTGGCGAGCCTGGAGGTTTGGGGACCCACTTCTGAATACTCCGGGCTCTTTTACAAACCTTCAAAGGTCCATTGAAACTCAGAGGGCTGGACCGGATCGCCTCAAGTTTCAGGTAAACAGATGAATTACGCTCCAAGAAGCTGTAGGAGGAGTGGTGACTAAATTCATTCTTAATTGAGCTCTTACCATGGATCAGCACCGTGATAAGTGTCTCACGGAGGCAGTCTTATTCATTCCCGTAACTTCCCTTCGAGGCGGATTGTATTACCCCCATTGGATGGATGAGAAGACAGAGGCCCAGAGGGAGCAAGTCACCTGCGCCGTCCCACAGCCTGTCAGCGGCTGAGCTGGGGCTTTGACGAAGCACCCCTTATTTGAGGAATAAATGCAGATCCACGGGCTAGTTTCTCCAACTGGCCGGTGTGAACCGCCCCCCAAAGTTTTAAACAACACTCACCTGTCACAGAGAATTTAGAAGCAGAATGAGGGAATGGCTTAGGTCAAGACAGAGTCTAGAAAAGAAAAGAAAAGAAAAGAAAAGAAAAGAAAAGAAAAGAAAAGAAAAGAAAAAGAAAAGAAAAGAAAAGAAAAGAAAAGAAAAGAAAAGAAAAGAAAAGAAAAGAAAAGAAAAATCCAGCAGAGAGGCAGGTCAAGACGAATCTGAGTGTCTAAGCTGCGCTGAGAATGTGGAAGCTGAGCCCAGAAGCTAGCACCGCTGCAAGCCTGTTTTCCTGGGCAGAAAGGTGCTTTCTGGGTGAGGAGGATAAGCAGCATTTGAAAAAGGAATGAAAGATCAGTTGCATTTCTGGAACACGGTGAATAACAAAGGGGGCCTCTGTCCTTCTCTGGGTCCAGCAAGGTGACACTGCTAATCCTAAAATCTATCCCACGATCACACGGCTGGGGAGGGCCCCGTGTCCCCAGAGCCCTCAGCAGACAGTCACACAGGCTCGGTGGGCAGGCGAGGGGACCCTCCCTCGGCCGTTGACCTGTCTGGGCCACCGGCTCCACAGCACTGCCTCCCAAATGCAAGAAATACACTTTCTGCCACAACCCAGCCCGGTCCTGCGTGTGTCTATGTTTCGGAAAACGATACTGCCGTGCACTCTGTTGTTTGCTGTTCTACCCAAATTCATTTGTTTGAAAGCTGGTTGTGACCGGCTAAATTGATTTCACTAGCTGCTCGTGGTTTATGATCCGCAGTTTCAAAAACATCTAGCACTGTGAGGAGGGCCAGGGAAACTGAGTAGGAGGTGTGAATGACAGGAATTTATACTGCCATCGCTACCTCCACCGCCGTGCCTTTGAATGATGTTTTGTGTTTACCCTGCATTCATCTAAGTGGCGTTTCTCAAACCGTTCCGTGGATAACCTTTATTCTGAAAGATCTTTAATGGGTATTTTCCTCCAAAACGGTTCTGTGGTCAGACAGGTTTGGGAAATGATACATACTATCGCCACACCTCACATCTCACAATGCATTTACCCCGTTCAAGGCTCTGAGAAGGTCTGTAGTGAAGGGCAAGCTTAATTCTGTTTAGCCTTTCCCAGACTTTTTTGACCGCAGAGCCCACTCATTCCTTTATGGGAACACCGGTGCTCTCCAGAACCCAGACAGGGCCTGGCTGCTTCACATTTTCCTTTGGGAGCTTTACCCTGTCCCTGTGAGGCCAGTGAGGCAGGTGTTACGGGAGTCTGTTGGAACAGACAGTTCACCCACTTGTCTCATTGCCCACGTGGAGTCCGGGCCAGAGCTGGGCCAGAGCCAGGCCTCCTGACTCTCAATCAGATGGGGGAGCCCTAGGGCAGTCCCATGATCCCGAAGGGCTACTTTCCAGACGGGCTAAGAAAAGTCCGTCCACCCTGACATGGATGCAGGGGCACTGGAACAGTGCTGGGTGTCCCAGGAGTTCAAAGCTCAGCCCTAAGGCCTGTTAGCTCCTCACCGTCCCTGGAGGCAAGAAGGAGATGGGAGTCTAATCATGCCCTCCCCTCCACTCCTGAACAGGGCTGAGGACCTCCACAGCCACTTTGCAGAGAGAACAGCCACCTGCTCCACTGACTTCTAGCTCCTGTTATGGTGTAGGTCAACCCTGGCTGAGGAGCCCATCTTCAGATTTATGAAACAGCCCTGCTGGTTTCCTTTATTAATTATTCTGGAATATTATATGGAAATATTATATTTTTCTCCTAAAAAATGAAGAAATGTCTTCTTTGTCCCAGTCGTCTAACCACCCAGCTCCCCGCTGGAGCCAACCCACGGACCAGTTTCTAGCATCTGCATCTACAAAGAAAGATATATAGGGGGGCCAGGGTTAAGTGACTGATTCTTGATTTTGGCTCAGATCATGATCTCAAGGTCCTGGGATTGAGCCCCACAGTGGGCTCTGTGCACTCAGCACACGGTCTGCTGGAGGATTCTTTCTCTCTCCCTCTCCTTCTCCCCAACTCATGTGTTCTCTCTTTCTCTAAATAAATATATTTTTAAAAGAAAAAAGAAAGTCATGTATTATACTCCCATGTACACACGTTAGATGTTAAACACAAAGGAACATGTCGCACGTAGTATCTGCACCTTACTTTTATTTTTTTTTAATTTTTTTAATTTTTATTTATTTATGATAATCACAGAGGGAGAGAGAGAGAGAGGTGCAGAGACATAGGCAGAGGGAGAAGCAGGCTCCATGCACCGGGAGCCCGATGTGGGATTCGATCCTGGGTCTCCAGGATCGCGCCCTGGGCCAAAGGCAGGCGCCAAACCGCTGCGCCACCCAGGGATCCCTGCACCTTACTTTTAAACTTAATGATGGATTTTGGAAATTATTCCAAAATAATATTATTATTAATAATAGTAATAGTATTATTACTACACAAGCTTTCTTACTCTTTTTTTTTATAGCTGTACATATTATAGTCCTTTATGGATGCATCATAATGTATTTAACTAGCCTCCCACCAATGGACATGGATTACTTCCAGTGCTTTCCATTAGAAATGATGCCGCAGTGAATAATCGTGCACACCTGAGCATGTGTGTGTGTGTGTGTGTGTGTGTGTGTGTGTGTGTGTGTGTGTGTAGAATAAAGTCCCAGACATAGAACCTCTGGATCTATATAAAAAATAGTGAAACGGGATAAGGGGGAAAGGAGAAAAAATGAGTGGGAAATATCAGAAAGGGAGACAGAACATGAAAGACTCCTAACTCTGGGAAACGAACAAGGGGTGGTGGAAAGGGAGGTGGGCGGGGGATGGGGGTGACTGGGTGATGGGCACTGAGGGGGGCACTTGATGGGATGAGCACTGGGTGTTATGCTATATGTTGGCAAATTGAACACCAATAATAATAATAAAAAAAAAGAACCTCTGGATCAAGGCACAGACACTGCTTTAGGTGGTGTTGGGGGCTGCCTGGTGGCTCTGCTCTGGTGCGGGGATCCCAGGAAGAGATGTGGGGTTTCCCTTCCTCACTAGAGAAATGCTTGTGCTCTCTTCATGCACTGACACTGGCCTCAGGAAACGTGGGGTGTGCTTCCGCCCTGTCTTAAATCAGCTGTGACCTTAGGTAAGACACATACCTAACCCAGATGTTTTTTTTTGCCTTTGTAAAATCTGGGTGTTGGAGCACAGGCTGTGGGACCCACCAGCTTCTTCCTCTTCGTGGTTTTGATATGAGTTCCTGGTGAGTTTTTCAGTGGTGGGTGAGGGCAGCGCCAAACTGTTCTTGCTCCGCTGTCTCATCTCCATTCTGGAGACACGTCTCATTTAGGACCAGGTCTTTGGTCTTGTTCTTTAGCAGAAGCTAACTGAGCTGTGTGCTTGCTTCTATTATCTCCTTCCACAAAAATAGGATCTCCTGGTGGGCTGGGATTTAGCAGGTCTCACTCACTGCCGTACCAGCACCTAGAGCAGCACCGTTCCATGGAAATATAATGTCATACAAGTCATACACAGTGACATGCCTATTAAAATGGTGAAAATCTGGAACCCTGACAGGGCCGAATGCTGGCAAGGTTGTAGAGCAACGGGAACTCTCCTTCCTTGCTGGTGGGAATGAAAAATGCTACAGCTACTTTGGAAGATAGTTTGGCAGGTAAGACTAATCATACCATGCTTTTTGTTCTTTACCCAAATGAATTGAAAATCTACATTCATAAAAAAAAAAAACTCTTTGCGTGGATGTTCATAGGAACTTTATTCATAATTGCCAAAGCTTGGAAGCAACCAAGATGTTCTTCAGTGGGTGAATGGATTCATAAACTGTGGTAATCCAGGTAATGGAATAACATCTGGTGCTAAAAAGAAATGAACTATCAAGCCATGAAAAAGCATGAAAGAAACTTAAATGCATATTACAAAGTTAGGAAGAAGCTAATTTGAAGAGGCTATGTATTGTGTGATTTCAACTATCTGACACTATGGAAAAGACAAAACTATGGTGAGAGTGAAAAGATCAGTCACTGGAGGGCTGGGGGTGGGGGGAAGAAAGGGATGAATGAGCAGAGCACAGAGGATTCTTTTTTTTTTTTTTAAAGATTTTATTTATTTATTCATGAGAGGCACACACACACAGAGAGAGAGAGAGAGAGAGAGAGAGAGACAGAAAAGCAGGCTCCATGCAGGGACCCTGACATGGGACTCGATCTCGGGTCTCCAGGGTCAGGCCCTGGGCTGAAGGCAGCACCAAACCACTGAGCCACCCAGGCTGCCCAAGCACAGAGGATTTTTAAAGCCATGAAATCACTCTGTATGACAGATGTAATGGTGGGTACGTGTCATTACACATTTGTCCCAGCCAATAGAATGCACGACACCAAGAGTGAACAAACCCTGATATAAACTATGGGCCTCTGGTAATAATAATGATTTGTCCATGTGGGTTCGTCAGTTGTAACAAGCATACCACTTTGGTGTGGACTGTTGGTTGTGGACAAGGCTGTGTGTGGGGTGACAGCGATTACGTGGCAAGTCTGTACCTTCCATTCAATTTTGCTGTGAACCCAAAACTGCTCTAAAAAATAAAGTCTAAAAAATAAAGTTTATTAAAATATAGATCTTAAAAATTTGAGCCACATATATATTTTTCCATTAAAAAATTGAGATAAAATTCACCCATGTAAAGGTACAATGCAGGGGTTTATAGTATACTCAGAAGTTTCTCACCAGTATCTAATTCTAGAACATTTTTATCACCCTGAAAAGAAAGCCCACCTCCACCAACAGCTGCTCTCTATTCTTTCCCCCAGTGCTCTGGCAACCATAGTCTACTTTCCTTTTTTTTTTTTTTAATTTTTTTTTTTATTGGAGTTCAATTTGCCAACATTTAGCATAACACCCAGTGCTCATCCCGTCAAGTGCCCCCCTCAGTGCCTGTCACCCAGTCACCCCAACCCCCCCCACCTCTCTTTCCACCACCCCTTGTTCGTTTCCCAGAGTTAGGAGTCTCTCATGTTTTGTGAAAGGGAATAAAGGGAAAGGAGAGAAAATGAGTCAAAATATCAGTGAGGGTGACAAAACATAGTCTACTTTCCATCTCTGCAGGTTTCTTAGGCTTTCATTTATCTTGGGTCTACACCTAGAAGTGGAGTTGCTGGATCGTATGGTAGCTCTCTGTGTAACTTTGTGAGGACCTGCCAGACCGTTTTCCATGGTGGCTGCACCATGTTCCATCCCCACCAGCCCTGCACCTGGGTTCTGGTTTCTCCACATCCTCGCAACACCTGTTATTGTCTTTCTGTTTATCATCATCCCAAGGGGTGTGAAGTGGCCCAGAGCCTAAATCACTATTCTACAAAGGGGGCACTCAATGAAGATTTTTTGAATGAATGAAGAAATAAACACATGTTGTCATTGTCGACTATGTGAGCTGAATAATGGGACAAATGACTGAAAGCTTACTAACCGGGAGCTTTAATAGCAGATAAGGCTGTTTTCCTCTAAATTGTGATTGGCTGGTGGTTAGAAGTCACCTGCAGAGTGTTTGATTGATTTATTATTATTTTAAAGATCTATTTATTTATTTTTTGAGAGAGAGAGCAAGCACGCTCCAATGAGGGGAGGGGCATGGGGGCGAGTCTCCAGCATGACGCTCCACTGAGCACGGAGCCTGGTGATGCAGGACTTGATCTCAAGACCCTGAGACCGTGACCCGAACTGAAATCAAGGGTCAGGGGCTTAACTGACAGAGCCACCCAGACGCCCCACCAGCAGTGTTTTAAAAGTGCAGATTCCCAGGCCCCATTCCCAGGGTCTAGGGTCATAAGATGGGGGCTTGGGGATATTTCCTCAGGGGGTCCTGCCGAGGAGCCACGTTTGGGGCCCAGCCACCTAGAATGGGCACTTAGACAACAGTGCTCACATTTGCAACATGCCAGTCATTGGGGTGCCCTTTAGAAATGCAACGTGTGGGAAGGGCAGGAATAAGACCCGTGGGAGCCGAGGCCCTGCCCAGTGCTGCATCCACAGGCCAGGGCGAAGAAGACTGTCACTGAGATTCATCGAGAACTCACCTGGTTCCAGCTTTTTACACACCATGCTTCATTTCAGCTTCAAAAATCCTATGAGGGAAGCAATCCTAGTGATTCCTCCTTAATAAGATGACAACACTTTGGCTCAGAGGGATGGAGTCGGGCAAGATCTCACAACTCAGTAGAGCCAGGCTTCGAGCAAGTTCTGTCTGGCTCCACTCTGCTGGTGTTCCTCCCAGGCAGTTTCTCTACCCTGGAGGTACTCACGGCACTCTGGAGGAATCGGGACACACATTAATATATGTGGTAGCTAGAAAGGCCAACAGGAAAGGAGCGACATGCCTGGTAGGTGGGTTCTGGGTGAAATATTGGTGGGGGAAGGCGGGAGGGGGACCAGTGGAGGAGACAGGAGTGGCTCCTTGTGGCAGTGCCCCGTGTTTGCACCCGGATGTCCTCCCGACCTCTTCAGAGAGACTCACGTACAGTGAATATCCCTTGGCACCTAAGAATCAGGAGTGGGTGGTTTCGGCTGCTATTGTTCATTTACACACATCATTTCCAGATGAGAAAAACAAGGCCCAGAGACATTAATTAACTTGCCTAAATCACACAGCGTATATGCTGCAAGGCTCAGACTCCAACTTCACTTTTGACTCCCCGTGCAGTGCTTTTTTCCTCCTAGGAGTGATTCTTAACTTAAAGCAGATCAGGGGTCCCTTTGAGAATCTGACGAAAAATATCATGCCCACCCCGCGCATGAGCATCCTGTGTGAGTGCTGGGGCTCGTTCACAATGCTATGATTTGGGGGTGATGCCCAGACCCTGGCTAACCTGTTCTGCTTTGTTGGTGCTTTAGGGACCCTCACGGGAGCAGCAGTTTCACAAAACATTAACACCCCCTCAAAGCCAAAGGTGCCTTAAAAGAGCTGAGCTGGTTCATCACAGAGCAGGGTCCCTTCCTTGCAGGCCCAAGCAAACCTGGAAACCATCAAAAGCTGAGGCTGGGAAACCCAGCTTCCTGCTTCTGGCCTCAATTCCCCACCACCATCACCACCAAGACCACTAAAACTAAGACCAAACCCCACACACGCCCTCCCCAGTCCTTCTCGTGGTTTATCTCTCTGCTTCCTGTTGATCTTACAGCTTGCTTTACTTCACAGCTTCTGACTTCTGTGCACAGCCCACAGGCACCTCCCCAGCTCCAGAGGAAATAGCATTTAAAAAAGACCAAGAGAGGATGGCAGGTGGGAAACAGCGGGTACCGAAGGTGGGTGTCCGGCCTCTCTTCATCCATGGTGCTGGGAAGGTCGGGACCCCTCCTACCCGGCAGTGCGGCAGCCCCAGGGAACTATGGTCCAGACCCTATCAAACACAGCCAGGGGCAACCTGGACGCATCTTGGTTATGGGTTTTGACAAATGTACCCACACTCCCACCAAGGGTTGTGGGAGTGGAAGGCAGGATTGCTATCTGGACTTGCTCAGCAAATATTGGTGGAGGACGGGGTCATAGGACACAGGATCTTTGGGGACAGTTTATGAGAAATACCCTTTGCCTCTCTCCATTCTGTCTCCTGGAAAACCAAGAGTCATTGGCCCATTTTTCTGATTTACTCCCTGTCCTCAAATGCTTCTTCCAGCCATAATTTCAAATTCCAATCCCTCTAAGAACTCTCCCTGGAGCCCCTCAGTAAGACTTAACTCCACCCTCACCCCATCTCTTAGTCCCTCTTTGCTACTTGGTAGGTCTTCCCTTGCTGGACTGTGAGCCCCTGGAGAGGCATGGATGACCACTGAATCATTCTTTTCAGACGTTACACAACTAAGATATGTTTACTGTTTGGAAATAGAAAATTCAGAGAGCCCGCTTCTGTGCTCCCCTCACCCCCCCCCAAAAAAAGGATAAAATGTATACACCATGCTCCAATGGGACTTGTAACATTTTGGTGATCTTTCCATTTTCCTGTGGAGACACACACACACCCACACAGCACGTTTTCTTAGAGGGGAATCTATTCTGCTTGAAGTTCTGTAACTCCTTATATGCCTGCTCAATAATCTTAAGATATTTTCATATCAATATTGTATATCATTGGAAATCACTGCAGAGTGTCCTATGACAGTTGTATCACATTTTTCTCTGCCAGTCTCCTATTGTGCTCTTAGGGTGTACTAGCTTTATTTAAAAAAATAAAAACAGCTTTATTAAGATATAATTCACCTACCATAAAATTCATCCTTTTAAGGTGACTATTCGGGAGTTTTGGGTATATTTACAGAGTTCTGCAATCATCACCACTGTCCAATTTCAGTAAATTCTCATTACCCCCAAAAGAAAGCCCAAAGCCATTAGTAGTCATCATAGTCCTAGCTCCTGGAAACCTAAGTCATCTCCATTCATTAGGGATTTTACTTTTTTACTCTTGACATTTCATATAAGTGGAATTGTACGATGTGTTGCTTCTTTCACTTATAATGTCATTTATCAGTACTTCTTGTCAGTTGCTGAATGACATTCCATTGTATGGATAATACCACATTTTGTTTATACATTCATCAGTGAGGGACACTTGAGTTGTTTCCATTTTTGGCTATTATGAATAATGCTGGTGTGAACGTTTGTGCGTAAGTTTTCATGAGAACCTATGTTTTCAATTATTTGGGGTATATTCCTAGGAGCGGAATTGCTGGATCATAGGGTAACTTTATGTTGAACTTTCCTTTTTTTTGGGGGGGGGGCTGAGAGACAGTTGTAATAGCACAGTGTGGCTTTGGGGACATCATCAACCCCTTGAGACTTGGTGGCTTCAACCACCCATGAAGCAGGGGCTGAGAAAAAGCATGAGAGCATGTGGCTGGAGTGAGGGGAGAGGGTGCAGCCTGGAAATAAAGCCAGGAGCTCACAGGGCCAGACCCCCAATGTGCTCCTTGTGTGCAAAGGAGGTTTCATCTGTCCTCAAAGTCAGACTCTAGGCTGAGAGGGACAGGACCACAGTTTGTGTGGTAAAGGGCTCTCTTTTCAGCAGGGGTGAGGCAGGACTGGGAGGCTGGGCCAGGAGCAGCCAGCCCAGCAAGGGGTCTGTTCAAATGAATCTGGCTGGAAAATGAGTCGTCTAAATTCAAGCCATGATGATGGGAATCGCAAGAGGAGCACCCAGCGAGAGAGATTTAGGAAGTGGCATCAATGGGATGCAATGGCCATGTGGCCTCTGTGGTGACAGGCTGCCCTAGAGATCTCAGCTTTTTAAATTCTCACAGCCCTGCAAGGGAGGTACTCACTTTCCCAGTTCTAGATTCACAAGCTGAGGTTCAAAGGAAGTTAAGAGATTTGCCCCAAATCACAGCAGAGGGATAAAATTTGCCTCCAGGTCTGCCTGCTTTCTTGGGAGGGTCTTAGCTACACAGTCAAGCCTGGGGAGGTGGGGGGGGGAGGGCAAGCCCCAGAGCACGCTAGTCCTCTCTCCGTGGAGGACTTGGCTTGGTGGCCCGCCTGGAGCTCAGGTGGGTCAGGCCGAGGGCTGCCAGGTCTCTGAGGAGCAAGGCATGTGATGAAACTAGAGAATTTCCCCAAAAGGAGCTGGGATGTCTCGGATCCCCTCTCTTCCTCAGAGGGGGACACAACACAGCACAACACAACACAAAGTCTTGGAAACAAGAGTATGTTGAATGGGGACCATAGCCCAGCCAACTGTGTTCGGAGTGAGGCTGGCACCTGGGCCCAGGAGGATGACAGGCAGCTCCCCACCTCTTCCCTCATTCAGAACCCCATCCTTGGCCAGAAGCCTAGATCCTCCAGATTTGGGGCCATGCTGTGGAAGGGCAGATGCCACTGGGTTGGTGGCTAAGGCTGGATCTCCCAAGCAGCCTCTGGCCCTTCCCTGAGCACTCCCCTCATCAGGGCTAAGAAACTCCAGCCCCTTGCTAGAAAAAGCCACACACAGCATGGGGAAGTGTCCCAGGCCTGCCTCATAGGAGCAGGTGAGCTGAGAGGTAGTGTGGAGATAGCACAAGGTCCCCCCACTGAGGAGGAGATCAGTGGAGGGGTTCCAGGAGGGGAGTCCTGAGCTGCCAGGCCTCACCCAGAGGGGGAACCCCTTGCTTCCACTCCCCCCCCACCCCCAGGCATACTCCCCATGGCTCCATCCTATGGTGCCTTCCTGTGCCCATCAGCCTTTGTCCACGAGGCCTTGCTCACTCAGCCTAAAGTTAGCGGAGGCCCAGATGGGGACATGGCAGGGAGCCATCTGGTCTTCTCCCAAAACCCTCAAACCTCCCCCGTTGTTGTCCCCAGTGCCTCGGCCTGCCTCAGCCCTACTACCCCCTTCTTCTCTGCCCTCGAGTCTTTATCCATGTTTACTATCTGTCAATTAGGCCGCCTCAATCCCCTACACACAGAAAGCCAGCCAGCCAAGCGTGGATGCCTGGGCTCCCTCCCCACGCCTCTCTTTCCTCTGGGTTGGAGAAATCGGTGGCAGGGAGAGAGAAAGGAGTCCGCAGTCTCCCCGTTAGCTAAACGTGACCGTGGCCATGGTCTCTTTGCCGTCAACTGTTTCTCGCACAGCAGAGCTGGAAGTCCTGGGGTGGAGGTCCGGGGAGGGGAGGGGTGGCGGCAAGCAGGTGCCTGTGAGTGAGGGGCGGGTGGGAAGGTCAGAGGCTTGGGGTGTGGGCGACAGGGGACACTGTGTTCCCGGAATGACTCAGGCCTGGCTCAGTCACCCTTTCCAATCGGAAGTATGCTAGGCCACCAAAAGGTATGTCCAGAGACCCCTCCCCGAGTGCCACTGGACACTCAGTCACATCTCTGTGACCACTGAGGCCTCCAACCACTAAGGAGGTGGAGGAAGAGAAAGAAGGTGGAAGAAGGGCAGCCCGGGTGGCTCAGCGGTTTAGCACCGCCTTTGGTCCAGGGCGTGATCCTGGAGCCCCGGGATCGAGTCCCACGTCGGGCTCCCTGCATGGAGCCTGCTTCTCCCTCTGCCTCTCTCTCTGTGTGTCTCCATGAATAAATCTTAAAAAAAAAAAAAATAAATTGTAGAAAGTGGAAGAAGAGGAAGGACACAGGAACAGAGAGGTGCGGTGGGGGTGGGCAGGGAAGGTCCCAGGGGGCCCTGACCTGCGCTTGGTGACAATATCTGGATCCGGGGAGCAGGCCAGCGCCAGTGCCAGGCACTTGGCTCACCTTGTCTCATCCCCAGCATCACCTCTATGAGGCAAATAGGCCTCAGTTGACAGCTGAGAAAACTGAGCTCAGAGAAGAGATTTGCCCCAGGTCTCTCGGCTGGTCCGCGGCAGGCTCCTGCCTCCGAAGTCCGCAGCTTGCTCTCTTCTCGGCCCCTCAGCGTCGGCCTCGCCTCATTCCTCGTCCTGGAGGAGCGCCCAGGGGCCCGGAGCGCAGCCCCGTGTCCTCTCGCCAAGCTGGGCTCTGCCTTCTGGAGGGACGCATGCCACCTGGTTTCAGGCCCCAGATCTGTTCTGGAAAAGCCTGTCTCACAGCAGGGATCACTTGAGCGCCCGACAGCTTCTCAGGGTGAGAGGGCCCAGCCCGCCTCCTTGGAGGAGTCTAGAATAGGCAAAGGCATAGGAGAGGCAAGGACTGGGCATCCCAAGCACTGGAGAAACCCCTCGGGAGAGACTCCGGCTCAGACACCAGCCCTGATTCCTGAACCCACCTACCGATCACCATCTCAGGCAAGTAGTTTGGCCTTTATGGGGCTGAGGATCCTCACTCCTGAGACAGGGTAAGTAATATCGGAGCCTGTTCCCCCAGCCCCTGGGTCGGGGGCAGCGTCGGAAATTCCGTTTTCCGGGTGAAGCGCCCAGCTCGTTGCCCTCGACACGGCAGGGGCACCGCGCCTACTAGGGGACTCGATCGTTCCTGTACTTTCTATCTGGAGGCTGACCTCTCCCAGGGCCCACACCACACACTCTTGGGGTCACAGGGCGACGTCGCTGACGGTCAGGGCAGGAGGCCACTACTGCTTCACCCACCCGTACCGGCTCATGGCCCCCCTCCTGCAGGACTGTGAGTCGCCCCCCTCTGTTGGTCAGTGTCCCCGGCCCTGGGGACCTTCAAGTGAGGGCCCAGCCCCAGCTATGAGGAAAGGGGAAGCTCAGTCCCAGTTGCAGACCATTAAGCCAGAAGGAGATCTGAGAGGAAGGTGGACAGGGAGCAGCTGGCTTAGGGGTCCAGCCACGGCCCCCCAGGGTCTCCCTCTGTCCCAGTGAGCGCGGATCTGGGGCAGAGGCGACGCAGAGGGCAGCCTGCCCCACGCACGCCCTGCTCCCACCAGGTCACAGGAGCCCTGGGTCGGTGCGAGCTAACGACTTGGGAGTGGTTCCCGGCTGATAACCTGTCGATATTTGTTACTCCTTTTCTTAAAGCGAAGGCTGAGCACAGAGAGAAGGGTGGAGGACGGAGCCCAATGGTCTGTGAGCGCACAGACCACACCCTGATGTGACCCAGATCTTCCCCTCTGGCAACACATTGATACAGGAGTTCTCGATGCCTCCCCTCACCTCGAAATAGTTCATCATAAGGTCCTTTTCATCACAAACAGTTGAAAGATACTTCCTAGGAGGAATTCCAGTAAGTCGATGTTCTTCATTCTTTTCACCTTTATCAGGATGGTTTTACTGCCTGTCTAGACTGGAGCCCTGGTGAACGCCCCGCTGGGCTCTTTCTTACTCCAGGTCTGGCTCTGACAAATAGCACTGGATCCTCAGACTCCCAATCCAAGGAAGATTCTCTGCACGAGCGAGTGTGCCCTAGTTGCTGAGACTACCAGTGAAGCAGAGTTTCAGTGATTCTCCCTCCAGGCATAAGTTCTAGAAGAGAGGACTAGACAATCCATCAGAAAAGCTGGTTTCCTAAGAGGACTGGAGTGGCCAGTGCTGAGCCGGGAAGTGGGGGCAGAGGAGGTAACAATTCGCAGTGGTTTCTCCACCGCCCTTGGCCAGAACACCTGGCACCCCAGAGAGCTAGTCCTGCCCTGGATCAGGTCCCGTCTCACAGTGGCAGAGGCCACCAGCTCCCTTTGGAGGAAAGTACCCAACGTGGCTGGGAGGGCAGGGTTGCGAGAAGTCTATATTTGGAAGAGGATGCTAAGTTGGGCGGGTGGTTCCCTGGCCTTATCAGGGCCCTGCAGTCCAGCATGGCACCGGGGCAGATGGGCTGTCCAATCTCCACCCTGTTGGACTTGGCTCAGTCCCCGTAAGAGGGAGGGCCTTGTCCTCACACACCCCTGCGCTCAGTGTCACCCTACTCCATTGACCTCACTGGCCTCCATGTCATGGCCAGCTGCAATGGGAAGAGAGGCTGGCTGGCTTTCAAATTCAGGGGTGAGCAGACGCATGGCACTACCCAGACTGGGCAAATACTGGCAAGGGCAGAAGGTAGGGGTGGGGCTTCTGAAGGAGAATGAACACCTGTTTGATTCCAGAGGTTTTAGAAATGAGTTGAACGGCTCCGTCAGAATTCATCCAACTGAAAGTATTAATCATATTTCTCCTTGGTGGCAAAATGGTCATGGCTTCGTTAAGTCCAGGCAGCAAGAAATCAAGGATGCTTTCCATTTCCCACCGAGGTGGCCTGTGACCTCAGGCTGACACGTGCTTGCCATGCTCCTCTGACACTGTGTGACCTTGGACAAGTTGTAAATCTTCTTAGAGTCTCACTTTGCTCCTCTGTAAAACTGAGATGTTTTTATGAAATTCAGCACAGTTATGTACGATAAGCACAGAGCATTGGACCGTAGGTGCTCAACAGGTGTTCTTTCCTTCTCAAAACCCCCTTTCCTTCATTCTTAGTGTCTTGAGCTTCTTGTTTGAATAATTTGATATTAGTTGGCTAATTCTGATTATTATGCCCTGTGGTGGTTTTTAAATATGACAAATTCTTTGACACTCCCCTCTTCAGAAGGTGGAAACTAACATCGCTCCCCTTGAAGACTGGCTGGAACTAGTGACTCGATTTTTGCAGGAAGAGGACACTGCAGAAGTGAAGGTGTGTGACATCTGAGGCCAGGTCCTACAAGGCATTGTGGTTTCCGCCTTTTCTCTCTTGGTGTGTCTGCTCTTTGGGCCACCCTGTCTTGAGGACACTCCCACAGCCTATGTAGGGAAGGGCCATGTGGCCCACCACCAGCAAGCACCAACTGGCCAACAATCCTGGAAGTAGAGCCTCCAGCCCCAGTCAAGCCCTCTGATGACTGAAGCTCTGGCTGACATCTGAATCACAACCTCTTGAAAAAAGCTCAAGCCAGGCTGCTCCTGAATTTCTGACCCCAAAAAACTATGAGATATAATAAATGCATATTGTTGTTTTAAGCCCCAGCATTTTAGAGAGACTTGCAATAGATTAATACATATCCACTGACCTCCTTGAAACTGCGTATAGGTCAAGGCAAAGCTGTAACAAGACGGAAAGCTATCAGAACAAGATTTGAAAGATGGGAGTGAGGTAACAAATGGGGTTACAAATAGGGAAGGTAACAAAATAGGTAACAAATAGGGACGAGTCTGTTTCCTTCGATTAGAAAACCTGGTTAAAGACATAATAGAGCTTTAAGGCTTCTTTCAAGCCAAGGTAAAAATGGGAACTTCATGGGTCATATTAAAAGTATTTTTTTTCTTTTGGTTTCGAATGATGATACGCATTTCACATGTGGGATTTCAGATAAATAGCACCACTGTATGGTGAATGATATCTTGGTATCCTACAGATACTCTACCTACTGTAGATCATACTGAGCAGGTTTGAAATGGTGAACGTATAGTTCACTTCTACTTTCTGACAGTTTTCAGAAACTCCTGGTGTTATAAAAATAGGAAAAATATGTACACTATGTACTTTGCAACTTTTTACATAGGTACTAGATAAAAAATAAAGCATAAAAAGATTTATAGGAAAAGTCTCCATCCCACTCCTATCCCCCATAGGCTAGTTTCGTTTCCCATGGCCAACCCTTTGTGACTGATCCCTGGTTTAATTTTCCAGAGGTATTTTATATATGCACAAATAGATAATATATATACTGTTTGCTCCTTTATTACACAAACAGTAAAATACTATAGGTGTGGTTTTATACAGTATCTTTATTATTCAATATTGATATAGGACTTAAAGAAAGCATTTCCTTTACCTTTCCTAATTTTTTATTTTCTGAGCTTTTGATATTTTATTATTCAAAATTTGGAAATGTAAAGAAGTCTAGAAAATAAAAAGCACTTCTAATCCTACCACCAAGTCAGTGCTGTTCAATACATGCTGTTTGGGTGTATTCTTTCCTCTATGAACGTGAAATGCATAATGTAGGTCATTTTTTTTTAACCATGAGAAGAATTTCATATTCTCAGGTTTTCCTTCCATTTACTTTTACACACTCCCATTCCCTCTCCCTTATCACTAACCATTACATTGTGACTATATTCAGGTTTTTCTTAAGAAGCATATTTATTTTCTCAATAATGCTCTGCCCAGTGCAGGATTGAGGTGAACCTGCCTTTTCTGGATCTTCTCTCGGCTGCTGTGAGAACAGCTTAGACTAGCCTGTGTCACCAGACCATCTGCAAGAGGAGCAACTGAGATTGTGAAGCATCATTGAAGCTGGTTCATAAAGGACTTTCCTGGATTGCCAACATGAGACAGTTGGGGCGACAAAGCCTGCAGATGGCCAACTCTCTGAATGATGGCACTCAACTCTCAAGGAGCAAAGAGAGCTAGGAAAGGTCAGTCTTGTCAACAAGAGCCCCAAAGTCAGTTGTTCCCCAGAACATGTCTTAGAATTACAGTGACTGGCCCCAGGAAGCTGCCCCAGGTCTAGGCATTCCCAGTGATCTCGAAGGAAGTTGCTGCTCTGGAACATCCTTGCCTGGGAGGAACTAACATAACATTTTGCTCATCCATCACCTTCCAGGCACAAACACACCTTCCAGCGAGATTTCTTACTGGAAAAGTTACAAGGGTTATCTACTCTTTCCTTCACATTTTCTGTCCTTTTTCCAAGACTGGACATCTGATAACAGTTGTACAAAGAATTCTGGAAAGAACAGGAATGAAAGTCTTTCAAATGGGTAACAGTGGAAGGGGTAAACCAGGTATAATTTATCTTTTCCCTAATATGCATCTTTTTTTCCTCAGCAGATACAGGAAACCAAAAAAGTGGTAACACTATAACGATACCAATATTAATTTAGGACTTATTCATACTGGGCTAAGTTTTGCACATGTTATAATTTTGCTTAATTTTTATACCCACCCAAAGAGGTGACTGCAATTATACCCATTTTATAAAAAAGTGAAGGGCTAAGAATCAAAGTCAGGTCTCTAGCACCCCAGGGCACAAACTCTCGATTATAAAACTATAATGATTTATTGTTGGACAAGGAAAAATATGCTACACCAATGTCAGCGGTGGAAATTTCAGGGTATCATTGGTATAATTGTTTAAGATAATAACACGTCATATGCCAAAATGATCTGAGAGGGAAAGAAAACTTGAACCCGGTACAATGTAAATTTACTTAATTGATGCCTGCTGTCTCCAGAGATTCGTGTAAATTAAGCAGATAGGACAGCAGTTATCTTTTGGAATTAAAGACCGTAGAAGTATAAGCTCTCAAGTCTGATTAGGTAGGTTTGGATCACCCATTTGGCCACTTACTAATTATGTGACCTCAGGCAATTGCCTTGAACTTTAGTTTCTTATCTGTAAAACAGGATAATACCATCTACCTCAGAGGTTTCTTGTATTAAATTAATCCATTTTTAAAGCACTTGGTGTTCAGTAAATTCTAGCTATTACATTTAACCCATAGAGTTATCATGTGCCAATGACGTCTATCAATGACAGGAGCCTTCAGTTAAATAAGTAATTGCTTAAGATCCAAAGGGGCAATACATGAATTGGAAAACCACGCTGGTATTCAGGATGTAGTAGCTGTATCCCTGTTCCTGTAAAAGCATACCTGTAGTAGGGTTTGCTAAGACCAGACCAATGCTCTCTGTAGATCTCCCAAGTTGTCCTTGGGTTCCTAACAAAGACCTCATTATATACTTGCACAGGAAGCCTCTCCCGCATTGGATTAGTGAATGGCAGCAGACCTACCTAGGTAGTTTGCCCTGGGGTAAAACTCGGCCTCACCCAGAAGCCACTTTACCATGAGAGAGACAGGTTGGGGAAGGCTTCTCCAACACCGCTTCAAGTTCTAGCACTTGATTTTCCCACTAGCTGATCAGCAGGCTGCTTTTGGTGAATAACCTGCCATGAGAGTAAGAAACAGACTTAGAATTCAAATCCCAGATCTATCACTTACTAGATGCTAATGTAAAAGAAGTTACTTTGCTTCTCTGTAAACCCTGGTTTCCCCTCAGTGGGGTTAACCCTATGGTGCAGGATTGGGGATTAAATGAGATAATGTAATTCAAACATGCGCTACAATGCCTACACAATGCCTAAACTGTAGCAATCATTTGCCTTCCAGATCATACTAGGAACTTCAACTAGGATTTGTTTCCCAGGGCACTTCTGGACTTCTGCTATTTAAGATCTAGGAGGACATCTTTTTGCTATGTACATATCATTTGCCATGTCATCAACATGAACAGTATTGTCTAACATAAGCAACGAAAATGCAGATTCTGTTTTTGGCCAAGCATGGTGGAGGACAAATGGATGAACAAGGTACAGTCTCTGTGCTCCCAGAGCTCCCAGCCTTTTAGGAGAGATAGATACATAATCAATAATGTTAATTTAAGACAGGCTGAGTGAGATAAGTATGATCCCGAAGTGCTACTGGAGTTTGATAACAGAAGAAAGGCATCTTGATGACAGAAACCTCATCGGTGGGGCCAGGTGGCGGAGGATGCCTGAAGATCCAGGAAGGCCTCTGAGAGGGTGCAAGCCCTCCGCCAGGTGTGTAGGTTAGGGAGAGGGGTGGCGTGAGGGTCTGCTTGCCAAGGAGTGCTCCATGGACAGCTGCTGGCTCAGAGGACTGAGTGATTCGGGCAGATGCTGCTGACAGATCTGATTGTCCAGGCAAGGGCCCAAGGAAGCCATGCTCTCCCTAGTAGCAGGCTGGAGGAGGGAATGGAGAGGTCCTAATCTGGGCAAGTGTAGCAAGACGAATCAGAGGCCTTCTGACTCAGTGGCAAAAGGTCATTGCCACCACCAGAGGGTTATGGAGGATGTACCTTGTGGAGTCAAAGCTGTTTCGCTGGCCTAAATCTACAGCCTCGTGTATTCCAGTAGCGGGAAGAATCAGACCTCTCACTGTCTCCAACCCAATCAGTACTCATGAGGAGCATCTCCTAGTGACTCCTGGGAGTGCGGCCAGTCATCACTTGGGCTGATCTTCCTGTGGTGAAACTGCACTTCAGACAGGGCAGAGGAGCACCCAAGGAACATCTGGCCATCTCCCCAGCTAGTGTGCTGGTAGCACCTGGCCCCTGTTAGTTGGTCGTGACCAGTCCCTCCAGGTAGGTTCTGGTGTGAGCCGGTGATAACCGGGTCCTGCTGCCCCGCAGGACTCGCAGGTGGCTGAGCCAGCTGTCACAGAGGGCTGCTTCCACTCTCAAGTCAGGTCGGGCCCCTTCCTGGCTCCGGAGCACTCCTCTCCCCTCCACAACTGGGGCCCCGGGACCCCCTCATCTGGCCATGGCCACCAGGACCGGTTCTGACGAGGCAGGAGGAATCAAGGCGGCTCCAGCTCCAGGGCTCTGGGGACTCACTCAACACTAAGCCACTCCTGTCTCCAGGCCAGTCATGATCTCGTGTGTTGGCTCCAGGGCTGCCTTGCTTCTGGGATCCTGATGGTACCGTGTACCTCGAGTCTGATAACAGGATCCCCATCTGTCATTCTCCTTATGGCTGAGTTCCTGTCGGAGGAACTGTCCCCAGGCCCCTGCAGCCTGAGGTCCTGCCTTGATCTTGCCATTGCCCCACAGGAAGTGGAGGAAGCGCTGCTCTTGAAGCCTGGGGCTGGGGCTCCCGCACTCGCCAGGGGCCTTGCAGTCCTGCTTTCCTGCTCCGGATACCTGCCTGGGATGTCCACTTCCCTGCCCGAGACACCACTTTACCAGATTGTGCTTTTGGTTGACTGTCACGTCCTCCAGCTTCCACGTTTTCACCTGCTGGGCTGGGCTTCTTGCTGGCTGCTTCGGCCCGAGCTGTTCTCCCCACGCCTGACTTTGCTCAGAGAGTGGGAATTCCAGAGCTTGCCCCACCCAGTCCGCCCTGTTCCTCTGCAGTTAATTGAGCCATGCTTAGCTTGACTTTAGCAAGTACACGCGGAGGTACTCTTGCTCAATACTAACCTAAAGGTCAAAATGGAGACATGAGACCACACTCAATACAAAATCATTTCACATACAGGGTTTGAAGACAGAAAACTAGAAGATATTTTTTGAATGAAAAGTCTCAATTGCCACACAACATATTTTCAAAGGCTTACCATACCCAAATAACCGGTGCAGCGGGAGCCCACCTCCCACCCACCCCCACTCCCACCGACCAGTAGCTAATATTTGGAAAACATTTGTGGTCGTCGGAATAGCCTCAGATTACCTTTACTTAAGTTGAAAGAATTGAAGTTGACATTTCCAAAATAGAAATCAGGTAGGAAGTAATGTTTAACTTTAACTTGTGAGACTAGGAAACACCAGTGGATATTGCCCGGGCCTGCCAACAAGTTGGCCGTATCTACCTGCTTCTCCTAAAACTGAGTGGGTCACCTATTCTGAAGTCAAAGTCTACCAAGCCAGCCACCACTGCAATCCAGCCCCTAGAGCATTACTCAACAGGAAAGCGTGAGTTATAGCGTGCAACGATGACTTCCTCCACAGCTCCTGCTCAGTGAGAATCTTCAGAAGCTATTGCTTTTGGAAAAACCAATTACTTTAGATCCTGTCTGCGAGAGAAAATGCTCTTACATTAAGGACAGACACTAGACTGGCAAATCATTGAAGAGGGTCTAGCAGCACTGCTGCTCTAGGTCTGGGCTGGGGACAGTCACTATCAACATTTTTTTTTTTTTTTAACCCAGAA
Organism: Nyctereutes procyonoides; assembly: GCF_905146905.1. Taxonomy (NCBI): domain Eukaryota; kingdom Metazoa; phylum Chordata; class Mammalia; order Carnivora; family Canidae; genus Nyctereutes; species Nyctereutes procyonoides. The sequence goes on along the minus strand of NW_026575133.1, from coordinate 13,975,638 downwards.
AGGAGTACCAGTGGGAAATCTACAAAACTGTGTACTTCCTAACGCCTTCATTTTATAATCATACCACTTTCTTCATTTCTAATCCATCTGTTAGGATTTTACTGCTATGGGAAACCCAAGTTTTTCTTGAAAAATCTCTAAATATCAACCTGAGAGGACATACCGTTTGGTCTAAGAAGTCCAATTAAATAATACTCCAGATCGGTCTTGCCATAGGCTCATACATCTACTGGCTTTCTGAGGGGCACTCTACTACAAGCAAACAATTATTATAGACAAGATTTTTGTCCTACCTATCGAGTATTTTATCATTTTAATAGCACAGCTAAAAAGTTTTGGAACAATTTCTTAGAAAGCTAATGCTCACCAGTGCATATCCAAATTAGATTAGTAACACTATCCTGGTTTTTCATTTGCTTTTTACCAAATTAGATTAATAAAATCAATGTTATTGATTTTAAGGTATGGAATTTATTTAGCAAGGATCTAATATTTTGTCTAATGATGGGAGTTACCTGGGACTGAAAATGTGGGATTTTTTTTTTTTTTAAACTTTTGTAAGCAAGGTCAAAACTGGCCCTGGAGAATGACAAAACCTAATGCGGTTTGTGTAGGAATAAAACAAAACGTAGCTTAGTCAATTACATTCATCATTGCTCTGGTATCGAGACTTACCCAACCAGAGATTACAGAGGCCTTAAAAATAATTATGGACTGGATACATATCCATCTATCTGCTAGATAAAACATAAACCTTTTTCTGGCTATGGAAGGAATATCAAAAGGTATCAGTTTATCGTTTAAGATACAGATGACATTTAAAATATTACAGCTTAAAAAAAATTTACAGCTTGCAGCAATAAAATCAGCACCTTAATTTGAGAGAATACGCAAAACTCTCAGCAGACCTGAAACTTTAGGAAAAAACAATTATGGATTACATAATATACAGACTGTGCCCTGCAACACGTTTCTCTTAATGATTTCTGTAACAACATGTTAAACATTAATTTGCTGGGAACTTTAGAAAACTGTGTATTTATTCCTAGGTTACGATCTGATGAGCTTCCAAGATAGACTATGGCACGGTAGCAAAGCAGGAGATAAGAGACTTGAAGCCCTTTGCTTAACTCCTGGCTCAGCTGCCTCTGAGCTGCATGATGTCAGGCAAGGACTGATCCTCCATGAGTCAGAACAAGAAAACAAGGCTGAAGGAATAAAGGAAATAATTTGGTATCTTTAAACTTTCCTCAACCTCAAAGTACACCCAGCGATGCATAATCAGAAAAAAGTTCTAAATGGAAGCTCAAAGATATTTTGAAGAAATTTCCCCATGATTAATTAAAACCAAATTTAGACCGAGGATTGCCCTCTAATGGCCATCTCTTGGAAATGAAATCCCTTTGAAAACCACTGAATTTGCAAGTTACTTTTTCTATCAAAAGTTCCTCAAAAGGCTTATCCTTGTTCTGATCTCCAGCATGTATGCTAGATTTTTCTCCAAGAAAGATTATCTCCAAAAATACTTATTTTTTTATTTTTAAAGATTGTATTTATTTATGATAGACATAGAGAGAGAGGCAGAGACACAGGCAGAAGGAGAAGCAAGCTTCTCCAGGATCCAGGACTCCAGGATCGTGCCCTGGGCCAAAGGCAGACGCTAAACCACTAGGCCACTAGGCCACCCAGGGATCCCCCCCCAAAATATTTATTTAAATAAAGTTGTAAGTAAATAAAAGTATACTTCTGAACTTTAAAACTGTCTGTATAGCTAGCGATGCCTTGGCTGGCTCAGTGGGTAGAGCGGGAGACTCTTGATCTTAGGGTTGGGAGTTCAAACCAAAATGGCATAGAGTTTACTTAGAAAATAATTCTTAGGGATCCCTGGGTGGCGCAGCGGTTTAGCACCTGCCTTTGGCCCGGGGCATGATCCTGGAGACCCGGGATCGAATCCCACGTCGGGCTCCTGGTGCATGGAGCCTGCTTCTCCCTCTGCCTGTGTCTCTGCCTCTCTCTCTCTCTCTCATAAATAAATAAATAAATATTTTTTAAAAAAAGAAAATAAGTCTTAAAGAATAAAATGTCAAGGTTTAAAAATAAAGTAAAACTGCTTCTCTAACTAGGTTAAACAGTCTTTTCAGGTTTTTAAAATAACAATTTCCTTGGACTATCTCTCCTTGTCTCCAACACTGAAAATCGAAAAGGAAAAAAGAGGAAAAGAGAAAAAGTTTTTACCCAAGTCTTTTTTGCATCTTAAGCAAAAGTTCAGAAATCTTGTCTTCCAGGTGTCCTGGTGAAGACTCAAGGGCTGCTCCTTATATTAAAGAATAGTATCACCACAGGCCACTCCTACTTTGCAGGTATTCATCAATTTCTTTATTCTTGGGGTGATTTGCTGAGAAAAAGAAAGCCTTCTGAATCAAAAGTTAATGTTTCATACTAAATCATCTATATCCCATCTGGGATGCCTGGGTGGCTCACAATGTTTGAGCGTCTGCCTTCGGCTCAGGTTGTGATCCTGGGGTCCTGGGACTGAGGCCCACATCGGGTTCCCCACAGGGAGCCTGCTTCTGCCTCTGCCTATGTCTCTCATGAATAAATAAAATCTTTTAAAAAAAACCTATATCCCATCTTATATTGAAACATGAGTTCACTGTGAGTAGACTTATAATCCAAACTAAGGAAACTGCCTAAAAAAAACCTCACAAAAATGTACTCTGGAGCCACATTGAATCTGGCACACAGATGTCACTAGTAATTTTAGAAATCAGAATGTTTATGGGTGGAATGCTAGCACCTCCTTTTCATTTTTTGTAAGCCTTAGTCTCATTATCTACAAAATGGGGTTATCTATTTTGTTGGGATGCTGGGAAACAACAAATGAAACAATACATGAAAAGCACTTAGCATAATTTTTGATAACAGAAGGGCTTAAAAAACAAGAAATATTACCTCCCCCGTCAAAACATGACAATTTTTGAAGAAGGCATTATATTGCCATTCCCAGGCTCTAGGAGTCATTTTTTGGTACAGCTTCTTTCTGAAACCTCACTTCAAAAAATTGTTTCAACGTGTTCTCCACCATAGGCATTAGAGTCCTTCCTGGTGGTATTTGTATTGGTAAAATAGGACTTGCTGAGACAACAAAGTTGAGAATAGTCTAGTGAAGAGAATGATAAGCAACAAAGGAAAGGTCTTCCAAGTTCTGGGTATTTCACAACAAACATGGTGCCTACCGACTAACAGTGAAGTTACAAGCAAGGACTTACTCCACAGAGCGGATTGTTAGGTCTAGTGCACCCTCTAGTGGCCAAAAAGAAGATTGTTCTTTTACAAATTTTTGGTCAAGATTGCAATTTGATGTGTATGTATCACCCTCAAGTTTAAAAAACAACCAGCTTTGCCTTTATGTGGTGGTGTTTTTTTTTTTTTGCCTATGTTATAAAAACAAAAAAGCTAATGTTAAGAGAAATCAATGCTGTCACAACTGGATCCATTCAGTTCGACTCCTTGAGTGAAGATACTAGAGGAAAAGGTAGAGGCAGCATACCTTTCATGCTATATATTGACTCTCGAATATAACTTAAAGTTAACTGTCTTTGTTGCTTTATGCAAGGGAGTTTTGAAATGAGTATTCTTCTAAAGCAGCAATTTTTCACCACAGAGTTATTTATAAGCCGAAGTAATAATTAAATATGCCCAAGACTATGAATCTATTCTTCTCTGCCCAAACCCTTCATTTTTATAATGGGTAATTATAGCAAAAACTTCAATTAACCAGAACCCTCAATTAACATGATTTCCCCTCTTGCACTCTATTTTTAGGACAAAGTGGGGAAAAAAATCACAAGAAGTCATTCATGTGAAGGATTGAGTTTGAAAATCTTCTAGGATGAATTATGCTAAGGAGAAAAAACCCAGAATAAAATTACATTCACACCTTGATAACCAGCATATATGAGATATATCTATAAATCATCCAGAGTTGGAAGGGAATAGATTTATTTTGAATGTTAATGTGGTGGAACTGTAACCTATTTTCCATTCTTTTTACTGTCACATTGTTACATAAATAAAAAGTCAAAGAAAAGGGTAAGTATTATAAACTCAGCACATATTCTGCAACATTTTCTATTCGGCATCCATAGATCATAACAATAGATCTAAAACTGAGAATCGGAGTCCTAAGTCCTTCAAAGATCTTTAGATCCCAGAGATATATTTGTGGTCACCGTACACTATCAAGACAAAGAATAGGACACTAGGGGAAGATTTCTTTTAATGTGAGCTGAAACAAGAAGGGTAATTTTTACATAGTGGGTTTTTAATTAATTTGAAAATAAATTTACCAGGACTGATTACTGATTCAGAAGCAACAGTCCTACCCAAAAATCTCACTGTGTTTTAAAAAAAATTTCTTTCAACATTCCACAAAGTAATACAGGCTAAGGAACCACCCCTGAATTGAAAGCTCATGATACCAAATGCATCTATTTAAAATACTGTTTATTTGTGATTTAACATTAATTAGCATTACATCTAAGAGCAATATCAGATAACATTTATACATTTTCCACAGGACACAGAGGTTCATTGGCTCATTCTTTATGCCAAAGCAAGTAAATAGAGGCATTAGCAAAAGGTGCAAATAGTTCACTGTTGCGTTTAAAAAATATTTATGCACATTGCATTCATTTAAGATATATATATATATATTTAAAAAGTTATGGGAAAGCATAGTTCACAGGTTACTGTTTCTACATACATTGTAATACAACATAAATGATGTAGAACGTAAAAAAAAATCCTCAAATACAGAATTAAGCAACTGAAAGTTTCCACTAAGATATTAAAACACTGATTCCAGTAGTTAGTGAGATCTAGAATGAAATTTCCAGGCTCTGTTTCAACTTTGCATCATCATACACATACAAACAGAACCAGACCTAGAACACACTGTAATCAATGTGATTTTTTACATGCCAACTCACCCTCCAGAAACACTTTGGATTATTTTTACCCACTGACCATTTCGGATCATTGATTTTACATTGATTTGTGACATCACTTGGGTGAAGGGGAGAAAAAACTATATTAAGTCTAGGTTTAAATCTGTATTTACATTAGAAAGAAAGTTAAACTGAAACAAGATAAGAAAACTTTGTAAAAATTAAGAAGTGGTAGGTTTTCTCACAGGGGGATTAGACCCACTGATTTCTTCTAGTGCTGCCTTCTAAAGATTCAGAAGCTAAAAGGAATTGACCTTTTTAAAACTCAAATATCAACCAAGAAATACAATGATTTTGGCAGAGTAGAATTTCAGAAATTTGGGACATGTTTCAAATAAGCTATGCTTCAAATCCTATCAGGACTATCAAACTAGAATTCTTTGTATGACACCACTTTTGTTCCCTTCATTTTTCACTTTCTCTCTTCCTTTTCATTTGGTTACCATATGAGAGCTTCTTCATTTGTTAGCAATACTAAGAAAAAAATACATGATAAGGTTCAAATATGGATCTAGTTATACCTTGAAATGTTCTAGTCCCCTTTTGATACCAAGTCCCTGGATTCTTGAATTATATTTAAGTATACTTAGTACCAAGCAGCCTTAAATATGCTCTACTGTTATATGATTGGCTAATATGCTTATGATGCTTTTATAATGAATGGTATACAAACATCTCAACATACAAAAATTGTTTTTTGCCAGAGTTAAACTAAATAACCCATGTTATGTGTACAAAATCCCCTTTGTTGAAAAATAAGGGGCTTTCTAAACTAATAAAAAAGGAAGTTTTCAAAAATTATAGTTTACTAAAATGATTTTTTTTTTTGGCAAAGAAAGTTACTTCAGGTGAGGAAATTTTATACTATGAATAAAATTCCAAATGAATCTTTTCTTAAACTTTTTAAAAAAATTATGTGCCAGTGTATACTAATGCTATAGATTCTTAGAAGCTTTTAAAGCGTTCTGTTAATGCCCACTGAAACAATGGGAACCCAAAGGTATAGTCAATAATGGTGGTAAAAAAATTATAATCTGATTACCCAGTGAAGCAGCTGCTGAGAAATAAAAATTCTCTCACTTGTTCACTGGTAATTTATTTCCAACAGATATTATGCAGAAGGCCTGAAGTAATTCAGACAGGTATCTGTTTGTGGTGAATTATAGTAATACTTCACGAGGGCAGAGCTAACTAAAACTAACAAGTGTTTTAAAAATCCAAAATCTTTTTCGGAGATATAAAATGAGAGATGAATTTGAAACTCTTTCATAATAGGTTTTTCTTTTAGAAAATCTCTTTCCAGTTCTTAAAGTCCAGTTTGCTACATACCCCCAATCTTATCTACCACTGCTTATTAATAATCAACTTAAATGTGGTATTTAGATGTGCAATGTCACATTGTAATAATAATAATTATAAAAAGACTTTAGTTAGGCTTCAACTTTCTCCTTTTTTTTGTTCTTTTTCAGAAAGGAAGGAGTACGGAATTTCTTCTTTTTCTTGGATGGTGATTTTGAAGGTGAGCCTTCAGGTGACAGGACTTCTTCAATTTTTTCTGGAGACTTAATGGTAATCTCGATGTTCTCTATGGTCGTGCTTGTAGTTAACCTACTCACTCGCTTAGCGAGCTCATCTTCAACATCATGCATATCATCCTTGCCATTCACTACCGTGACAGGCACTTCCATGGAGATGAAGCTCTTGGAAAATAACTCATGGTTTTCTACAAAAGGGGAAGGTGGGGTTTTTTGGTTATTTTATTATAGTTAACATCTTTGCTTTATTTTACAAAACTGAAATGTTTTAGCAATGTACTAAGACATTACTTTAACTTCAGTAAAGATAAATTATTATCTTTGGATCTATTAGCATAAAGCTAATTTTCTTACAAGGTATAAAGGGGAAAGGGACAAAGTTATTAGACCAAAGGATGAAAACTGCGTAAGGCTGGTTTCATGATTTGACACTTTCACTATAAATCAAGTCAGGATAAATGAGGAAGACAACATGTATTTTTCTTCAATTTTGGTCATTTGGCAAACAAACTGAAAAAGATTTCATGCTTCTGATTGGAAGATGTAAGACCAATCACTTTTAATTTCACAAATTCTTAAGAACTACCGGCTGCCAAAATCCAGATTAAGGCAAATCAATATAAACGCAGAAGTAGCACACCATTTAATAAAAAAATATAAAATTATTGGGAGCTTTAAGTAAAATCCATGGCAAAGTTATTGCAATCAGGCATTCAATTTCTTTACATAAAAACAAATGACAGAAGACGAACTCTTAAGACTAACTCGGTGAATGCTATGGGAAGTTACAGTGAATACCTTCTAATTTTTCAGGGATATTTTGCGGTGACTGGGTTTGAGACTGAATTTGTGAAACAGATGAAGCGTCATCTGAGAGTAATTCCTGCTCAGCATCTGTTGGATGAGAGTTTAGTTAAAAGCCATGCAAAACAAAGAAGCGTAAGATCTCAGGGAGGTCAGTGCATATATCAAACACCTGCAGACATGTGATAAACTCTTCTGCAATGAGCTGAGCATGCTAACAGCTTTCCCATATATCAATAACTATGCATTAAGAGGAGGTTAATGTGTTAACACTTCTGGCTGCTAATAGCAAGTTTACATACATGCTTTAGTAAGGAAGCATGGCTACTGACAGCCCAGGCAAATAATATGTATGCATTTAGCTTTTGCTAGAGTGTTAGAAAACCAAAATATATTGAGCAGCCAGGTGAAAATAATGATGAAGTCTCACCAATGATGCTACATTCATGAGGCAGAGTGCCTCACTGAATTTTTGAACAATATCCAATTAGTGATTCCTGTCAGAGCAATATTAGTGAGCTAATTCAGAAGGCCATAATGAACGTGGAAGAAACTATTTATAAAAAAATATATATATAAAAGGTGACGGTTCTAGAGTATATATAGTATTTATTACCTGGCATCTTTAGGCTTTCAAAAAATGAGAGATTAAAAAAGGGACACTTAACAAAATAGGAAAAAAAACCACAGAAAGTTTCCAACCTTAGGTTAGAATAAACAAATTCAATAATACCACTTAGAATATTTAGTATAATCACATTAATGAGTCAGGATGACTCCCTTTTGTGACAAAGGCACTAACATACTGATAAAAACTGTGCCCTGGATGATCCCAGATGTTAATTTCTTCTACACGATATCTAACATGGACTGCTTGGGGTAAAAATTTAAAAATATTTAAAAATAAATATCTGTTCTGCTTTGGGTAAAAATTTCAATTGTATGTTGTAGATGGTCTTTTAAAGCAGAGGCTCTTACCCTCTTTTGGGGCTACAGACTTCTTGTCCCTTACCTTGAATGCCCCCTTTCCCCAAATGTGTATCATACAAAATTAAGAATATATTTTTTAGATGGCTTATGGACTGTCTGGAGCTTATACAAAGACCCAAGACTGAGAGCCCCTGCTATAAAGAATTTCTTATTTTTGAGGGGAAAAAAAGGGAGCTAGTATTTAATTAACTGGGGTTTCATTAACAACTTTTAAATATAATTCTTACTTAGGGTTCTGAAGTCAGAAAAACTCAACCTCATGACAGTGCCCATATGCTTAAAAAAAGTCACATCAAAATTTTGTCAGTTTGCTTTTAATACTGGCACCTTGTGATACCCAAAAACAACAGAGATTTTACAAAGTATTAAAGACACTTAAAAGACGCTGTAATGTTTAAATCTATTACTGTATCTGTATTTATTTTAGCTGATAATTCTTTACTTATCTGTGCATTTCACTTTACTATGGGAGATTTTTGGTAGCCATCCAATTGCTTTCTGAAGAAAACTGTTTCCTCTACATGTTAACATACATGGACTATGGTGGCTCTTTGTATTTTAGCTCCACCCATACTCAGTAAGGTCTGCGAGAGATGATATAGAACAATCGATTGCAGAAAGAATATTTAAAAACAAAACCACTGACTGTCTTCTATCATCCAACTCAAGGTGCTCTACTGTTAGTAGTATGGTTAACAGGCTTAATCTGAAAATGAACTAACCTTCCAGGCCTTGCTGTTTACGTTCGATTGTCTTCTTATACTCTTCAAGCTCTCCTTCTGTGAGATGACTGAAGGGGTTGGGAGGAGCTGGTGGGGCCTGATCATCATCTTCAAATTGCATGGTCTTGCAGAGAAAAAAACATTGACAGATCAGAGGCTTATTCTTCAGAACTGGGTTAGAGGGGCACAAACATAGCTGAGGGCTCCCAGAATGATGGTGGGAGACTGGGAGGAGACTGAAAACTCTCCAGATAAATTAAATGGCCTCAGATAAAAGTAGTACAGATATTAACATTTTGGGATTCCCCAGAGAAATAACCAATGACCCTATAGCAAACCTCACCAGTTCCCAAGCTCTGCACATACCCAGAGCATTTGACTGGTTTTCAGTGTCCCATTCTTAAATATACACAGACTACCATGCATTACCAGACACCTGAGGAAAGCTTACAACATGGAAGGGAGAAACCAGGACAAGAAAAAGGGAACTCAGAAGAAACAAGGACAATAAAAATCACTGAAATTTAAAATTGATTCCCTTAGAGCAGTAAGAGAAAATGTATCCATGAAAAATTAGGATGTTATTAAAAAAGAAACATTCATGGGGCACCTGGGTGGCTCAGATGGTTAAACATCTGCCTTTGGCTCAGAACAGGATCTCCAGGGTCCTGATATGGAGCCCCACTTCCAGATCCCTGCTCAGTGGGGAGTTTGCTTCCCCCTCTCCCTTAGCCCCTCCCCCTGATTGTGCTCTCTCTCTCTCTCTCAAATGAATAAATAAAAGATCTTAAAAAAAAAAAGACACATTCTGGGAATAAGAAGTCTTAAAAAAATTTGTTAAAATATATCAAAACAAAATTAAATAGAAGAATAAGAAAATAAAGTCAACCAAATCTCTCAGAAAGTAGGATAAAAAAACAAAGAGATGGAAAGTGGGGAAAGAGAAAAATCAGAGGCTCAAAGAGGCCCAACTAACAGCAAATCTTGACAGAAGAGACTAGAAGGAAAAAAACTACTGAAGAAATAAATTTTTAAAATTCCCAGAACTGAAGGATAGGACTTTACAGATTGAAAAGGGTTACTGGGGGATCCCTAGGTGGCTCAGAGGTTTAGCGCCTGCCTTTGGCCCAGGGCATGATCCTGGAGACCTAGGATCGAGTCCCATGTTGGGCTCCCTGCATGGAGCCAGCCTCTCCCTCTGCCTGTGTCTCTGCCTCTCTTGTGTGTCTCTCATGAATAAATAAATAAAATCTTAAAAAACAAAAAAAAGGGTTACTGAATGCTAAGAACAAAGACTAAAAGAAATCTACAAAGCACATCATAAAATTTCAGAATGGCAGGGATGCAGAAAAGGTCTAAAAGAATAAAAAAGGGCCCTATATAAAGTCACATGAATCACAGTGCTCTTCTCCTACTTCTCAACAGTAACATGGAGTTACGGACAACAGAGTGATGCTTTCCATAGTTTTGAAGTAAATTATTTTAAACTAGAATTCTAGGTCTATTATATGAACATTTGAGGGTAGGACACAGGATTTGAGGCTGTTACCTCCTATGTATTCTTTCTCAGAAAGCTAGTAAGAAGATATACTCAATGATAAAGGAATAAGTGAAAAAACTGGAAGACACGATGCAGGAAACAGGGATACCACACAGGCAAGAAGCAGAGGAATCCTTGGGTCAGCCTCTGCAGCTGGCCTGAAGAGCAATCAGTCCACATCTGTACTGCAATGGCAGAGGAATGAGAGATTACCTGTTACCTTTGACCCTCTGGAAAATAATATTAAGAAGGGCTTTATAATGTCTCTGAAAAGTTTGGGAAGAACTAAACCAATGTACCCAAAATACTAAGCGTATAAAAAACAGAGGCACTTATTAACTCCAGGAGTCAGAGTATACAGAAGAAAGGAAATGTAATCATGGGATACTACCTGGCTCAGCAGTAAACATTTAATAATATAAACACTGAAAGCTGATTTAACAAAGAAACTGTAATATAATCTTTCCCCCACATTTTCTCATCTCTGAAATTGGGATTCATCTCATGATTGATGGCATCCTACAATTATGATTGTCAGGGGTTTTCTCTCTTTTAGTGATATACAAAATAATGGTACTTCTTACAGTCAATGACACTGATTCAAGGAAATCAATCGAGGACTAAAATTAATAGACTAAGAAAAAGCAGAACAAAGAAGCTCTTTAGAAATGTGGAGGTAGGGGTGCTTGGGTGGCTCAGTCAGTTAAGCATCTGTCTTTGGCTCAGGTCATGATCCCAAGGTCCTGGGATGGAGCTCAGCATCCCGGGGCTGTTTCCCCTGCTTGTGTTCTCTGGCTCTCTCTCTCAAATAAATAAATAAAATCTTTTGTTTTTTTTCTTTAAAGAAAGAAACATGAATGCTAGAAGAAAGTCCTTGCCCTTGGAAACTGGGAGTTCAAAGTGACATTTTAAGTCTTGCAATTATTTGACTTTTTAACTTGTGCTTATATTAATAAAAATAAGTGTTCATATGTATAATACAAAGAAATTAATGTGGTAGAAGAAAACCAAAGATCATACGGCTTCACGGACTTACAGAAGGAGGTTTATCCACAACAATTCCAGCAAGCAATTGAGATTGGGGTCCTGCTGTTTTCAAGTCATATCGGTTTTGTTCTCGAATCTGAATTGAAATACAATAAAAGGTTCTTAGGGGCAACTATGCAGACGACCTTTACTCTCTCTTTTCCCAGAGGTTTGCTATTTGATCACCCAGAGCCTTTCATTCCTGCCTCCACAAAATCCTCTCTGACCATCCCAACAACTCACATTCATCTCTTCCACTCTTCTTAATGGGTGATTTCCTATTGTCTTACATGGTTCGAGAATTACATTTTCCACTAATGCCAGGGTTCAATTTCACTAATACAGCAACAATATGTTTAATACTACTTCTCTGTGTGAGCCCACTCACCAGTGACTAGCACAGAGCTGGAGGTATTCAATACAAGCTAAAATTATACTGAGTTTCAAATTCTTCTTTATTCAACCCCCCAAGTACGGTATTAATTAGATTTAATCTCACTAGTGATTTGAACATAAAACGGTATAAAAATGCCTCCCCTGGCCACAGAAGACCACATCTTACCTTATTTCTCTTTTCTAGTACCTCATTTGGGTTTGTGTTTAAAGGAACAAACTGATTTGGATCTTCAATTTTGATAGGTGTTCCACTACTAACTTTAGAAGAGTCCTCTGCTCTCATCCACTAAAAAATAAAAAAAAATATATAAATGAAGCGTTGTGTTAAGGAAATATAGAAGGTTCTTGGTAACTATTAATTGACTCAAGAAGAGGGAGCATACGCTGCCAATATTTCAAAGAATTTCACGAAGCAGTATTTAGTAGTCAATCACTGTCTATCTCATACTACTTAGAAAAAACGCTCACCATCAGCACTCACTTAAAAAAATGTGATTACTATTCACATGACTACTCACTTTATGGCTACTTAAATTTTCTCCTTTTGGGGATCCCTGGGTGGCTCAGCAGTTTAGCACCTGCCTTTGGCCCAGGGCATGATCCTGGAGGCCCAGGATTGAGTCCCAGGATCGAGTCCCATGTCAGGCTCCCTGCAGAAGCCTGCTTCTCCCTCTGCCTGTGTCTCTGCCTTTCTCTCTCTCTTTCTCATGAATAAATAAAATCTTCAAAAAAAATTTTTTTATCCTTTTGGCATTTTCAAATACGATGCTCAAATATTCCAAGAACAGATACAGAGCTTGATCTTGTATTAATTCACACTGAGAGATGGTGCCTGCATTGAAGTTTCTTCAACTGATGGCTAAGTCACAAACAGGACTTGAGGAATCCCCTTACGATTGTTTTCGAGACTTCATTTTTTATTTTTTGGATGCTAGAAAAGGCCAACCCTCTGACCAGCATTTTACAAAGAGGGTAATTTGGTAGTAACTCCTAATATAATAGAACGATAGGGATGGAAGTCTTATAGAATTCTTCTTCACCCCTTATTATATCACTAAAAGAAGGCTATTATATATCAAGATTAATAATGGTTGGCTATCAGTCTTGTCAATAAAATTAATTCTGGGAAACTTAGGAGTTTAATTACTAGGAGATAAGAAATCTTATAGACTAAGGAAAAACGCTTTCAAGCGTAGGCACTTCCATATCGAATGTTACTAATTTATATGACAGGATGAACTAATTTTGAGTATTTAGAGGATATTTGGCAATAAACACTCTAAACTTAAAGCAAATCTGAAGCAAAATGTTGAAAAAGATAAGACAACCCATTTCTCTCTCTTCAAGATCCTGCCTAAGGATAACTATGTGCAGTCATTCATGAAGCTTTGGCACTATTACTTGTCAGTAACTTTTATAGCTCTGATTTCACTGGGATAGTACAAACTGCAAAACAGTATCAAGTAATGGAGTAAGAACAGGGCTCCAGAGTCACTGTATGCATTCAAATCCTGACTTTACTATTTACAAATGATTAATCTCTCTGTGCCTCAGTTTTTACATCTATAAAATAGGAAAGAAAAATCCTCAAGAGAATTAAATGAGAATTCATTTATGGCTCATAAAACAAAGTATTCTGTACAAAGTTTATATCTGATAAATGGCAGGTTATTATTATTTTATTCTGCTTTTCCAATTTTTTAATGCAGAATATTCAATTAATGAGTAAGCAGGCAAAATATTTAGTAAAGGCAAACCACATAAAATAGTGACATACTGTGATTTTGGTCCTGGGACTGGTTTCACCATTCCGAGACTCTTCAGGCACATTCACTTTCATGTAAGTATTTGGAGAGTTCAGCCATCTTGTTTTCTCACGCTGCTGTCTCTGTGCCATGTACTTGAGAGGAGAGAGTGGCACTGTGTCATCCTCAAAGGAAAAGGCAGTCACAGTTGCTGGGATTTCCACATCACTCTTGTGCCTGGGCTTCTCTCGAATGAGAGGATGCCTATAAGCATAGCCAGTTCTATATCCCTACGAGAGCAAAAAAACCCACATTTGAAACAATCAAACATGTACCAAACACAGCATTTGGACTCTTAAGTTCTTTATACGAATGATGAAAAAGACTCATTTGTTGAAAAACAAAGGGGAAAATACCTTTCAAACCCCATATAACCTCCACATAACACTACAGTTCAAATTAAGCAAATTTCAAGATCTGGTTAAAACGGATTCCAGCTGACAATGTGATTTCCACTCACACAACTGTTCCTGACAAAGGTAATTTCAAAACTGCTGACCAGAAACATTTTCCTAGCTATTTTCCAGTTTTCTGGAAGCCAAATCTCAGTGCTCATTTAAGTCTTTGTTCCTGGGTCTGAAGGCAATCTGTCTTCTGACCTTAGTGGAAGAGGATAAAATCTAAAGTAAGATGACATTTGCATGTTTCACCGCATGGTTCTTAAAAATGTGGTAAAATTACACTGGAATGCCTCCCTAGGGTCAAACTCAGCTCCCAGAGGCATAAAGAGGATGTTCCCAGAGAGTCCAAAGGGAGATGGAGGCATTCGCTTTTGAATCTGAAGACATGAAATCCAAGTTTACGTTCAGTTTTTCACCTACCAAATTATCCAGAGTCCTCATCAGCCCTTCAAATTCAATCTCGCCAACCTTCCACTTTTGATGGGAACCCATATTCACTCCTCCTCCTCCAGATGCTGCTACAGTGTAAGTGAAAGCTTTATATTTTTGAGGATCCAGCACAAGCAGATTGTCTACTCCACCTGCCCCTGCTAATGCCCGAACCTGTAATCAATGGCAAAATAGAGATGTACAAGACTGTAAGGATTACAGTATTTTACACCTTTAAAAAGGCATAATTTTAATTCAGCAAATACCTGTAATACCTGTTCAGGCTACTAACAACAAAAATAAAGCAATATACTTGTGAAAATAGGCAGCTGAAGTATCTTTTCCATCTATCTGAAAAAGATACCTTCCAGAATTCTGATCCTCCCTGATGGAAAACACATTTAGAGCCATTCCTTTTAGCATATTTCAAGAAACTGAATTCTCTTGCCAAATTTTAAAGTTATCTTGCAGTTTTCCCATGGTTATCCCCCTTTTTTTTTTTGCTGGAAGTTATAATTTTAAAGGAATATAAATACTATACTGTGAATTTAAGGATATTTAGGCAGAGGAAGTCAGCTCATTATCTTAATCAAGGTTTTCATAGCTTCATTTAAGAAGAGGAGGAAGTACTGCTGAAGCAAAAAAAAAAAAAAAGTTGGTTCTTAAGACATTAAAATTGACAGAAGAGTTTTTTCCCCTTTTTTTGTGGCCTTTCCAATAAATTAAAATTATTACTATTTGCTTCAAAAGAACCTTCTTGAAGATAGAAATTAGGTCTGTTAAAAATATATTCAGCTTCTCTGAGGAAAAAAGTGGTTAATAACTATCCAACCTATTATAATAAGGCTGAGGCTGTGCAATTGTTGTAAACTGCATGAGTTCATAAAACTTCTGGCCTTACTCTTACACTTTTTATGAAAGTAGTTATAATACATTTGATCTTTGATGACTGACAGTGGCCTTTGTTTCTCAATTAGTACCACACCACCACAAGGTAAAAACAGAGATATGTAGAATTATACTATCTTAAAAGTAGGATTATAGGGGAAATGATGTTTATGAGGTACTCAGATTTGAGTGTGTGCATCTATATGTGAAATATTTTTTCCTCCTATTTTCAATTCAAGAGATAACTGAGCTGACCCCCCCTTTTATCCAAGTAAAGCAGAACTTCTGTTAAAAGCTTAACAAAACAAAATGCTACCAACCAATAGGACTTTGAAAATTAGTAAATACAAAACCCACCTCAACAAGCAAATTATAAAGCAATACAAAAAAAGTGTGTGTGGGATAATTTTTCCTACCTGAATCTCACAGGCCATCTGCACATTAAATATATAATGAAAAGCCTCCTCAACTGTTTCTCCAAGGGCTACCACACCATGATTTCTGAGCACCAGCACCTAAAATAGAATCCCAAAGCAATCACTTTAAATAACTGGCATAGCTCACACTGTTTTTATCAACAGCAACAGCAACAAAAATAGCTCCTTCGATAGAAACTCTACTTACATACCTTACAACTTGGCCCCAGAACTTTCTGCAGCTGAATTCTCTCCTCCTGGTCATCAAGTGACCCTTGGTAGTCATAATAAGCAATTTCTCCCAGGATGAGGGACTCTTGAGAAATTGGAAGGATCCCACACTTCATGGAGGATACCTATGTGATTGGGTCCATGTCAAGAGGACACAGTTAGTTACTAATTACACTCTGATTCTAGGAACCTGATTCTTTAGTCAGCTCAGGAAGCACTCATCTATTCACTGTGTTCACCATTCCAGCCCATCTCCCACTTTATTTATATATTTTTAAAGATTTTATTTATTTATTCATGAGAGACACAGAAAGAGAGAGAGGCAGAGACACAGACAGAGGGAGAAGCAGGCCCCATGCAGGGGGACCGACGCGGGACTCGATCCCAGGTCTCCAGGATCACGCCCTGGGCCAAAGGCAGTGCTAAACCACTGGGCCACCTGGGCTGCCCCCATCTCCCCCTTTAGCTCTTCACTTCTTCCAGGAAAAAAAAAAAAACAAAAACAAAAATCACAATTTAGGGGACACAAGTCAATTTAAATGTTGTGCCAAATATTATGAAAGAAACTTTGCTCCAAAGAACTCAGTACCCAGTTATTAGCTGATTAGTTAAAAATGCCAATACTATCTCTCCAGTTGTTTCCTACAATGTCAGCATTTGATCCAAAGGAACTTTCACTTTCTGGGTATGCAGAAATTAGTATTTTGAATGTGATTCTGAATGATGGGGTGTGAAAGAGTGCAGGTAGTAAAGTATCACATAAGGGAAACTGTGAAAATAATACATTTCCCAGAGCCATTGTTGATTTTAGCCTTCAACCACTTACAGCTGCTGTTGCAAGTGTATGGATGTGTATCACACACTTAACATCCGGACGTGTTGAATAGATTGCAGCATGGGGACTGAAGCCTGTGTGGTCAATTTTCAAATTAGTACTTCCCTGATCAACCACTTCTCCTATTATATTGACTTTCACCTGGAAAAATCAGAGAGACATATTTAATTGGTACACACATATCAAAGTTTGCCTGTGGTCCATCAGCTAAACCAGGGGGGTGGCAAACCTTTTTGTCAAAGACCAAACAGTAAATATTTTAGACTTTGTGGGCCTCTGATGCAATTACTCAACTCTGCCACTTTATTTAGAGCCATAAAGAACTGTAAAAGAATGGTTATGGCTTTGTTTCCATAAAAATTTATTTACAAAAACAGGTAGTCTGCAACAAAACTCTAAGTTTAGTAAGAAGCAGTTTCTAAAAAGCCAAATATGTTTAACTCTTCACTAAAGGTCTGGACAAGTAAGGCATTTACTGAACTGGCTAGAAAATTTCCATTTGCTAACATGGCAGCACCCAGAACCACTGTAGTGCCTGCCACTCTAGAGGCCAATGACAGTGGCTACGAGATAATCATGGAAAAATAAAATGCTACACAGTCAGACCCTCTGCTCACACCAACTGAAATTTGCTGACCTCTACCTATAAAATACACATACACTTGTGTGTGGGTTAAAAAAAAAAAATTCCAGCATGTATAGGGCGGAAAAAAATGCAAAAGATTCCCTTCAAAACATGGATAGGTTTACTGATAATCAGACCAACTTCATTAGTCTCTTCAACTACCTTTTCTTGATCCCTAAAACTTCTCTTAAAAAAAAAAAAACAAACATCAACATAATTTTCTAAACTCTTTCCTGTTCATTAGCAAACGTTTTTTCCATCCATACCCTCTCTTGGTTCTGTCCTGTACTAAAAACTAAAAGCTGTCAGAAGAGCACAAAGCAGCATAGAAAAAGTAACACAGAAATTAAAATTTATACCAGATTGGAAGCTGTGGCTTCAGAAAAAGACAGACCTCTAGGAATTATTATTATATGGTCTTGCTCCTTACTTATCCGCACCTGGAAGAAAGAGAAAAAAAAATAGAGAATTACTATGAAGGTGTTTGTATTTTGCAGTGTGAATACTACTGGGAATATATTTGCAGTGAATAACTATGTAAGAGATTGCAGGTGGAGGGAGGGTGGTGGGAAGTAATGTGGAAATTAAAGGTGTGCAACAGGAAACTTTCTTTGAAAAGTTTTCTTTCCTCAACACTCAAGCGCTTGCTAAAAATTTCTGACATAGTTTCTCATTTACTGGACTTACCTGAATTGTCATTCTGGGAGCTCTAAGGTGGCTCAGGGTCAGCTACATTCATGAGAAAATATGAAACGAATGTGGTAGGGACTATAATCTCAATTTACAACACGGAAATTAAGAGAAAAGAGCAGAAGAAAGAGAACTGAGTCTCTTCCTGGGAAGGAGCTGAGAGGGAGATGCAGGGCAAAGGGAGGAGTGGCCAGAGGGAGAAGAGCTGCAGGAAGATGGACCTTGCAGCCCCGCCACTTCCACCATGGTAGTTTCATACTTTTTTGCTTCCAAATACGGTCTGGCTTTCAATTGTGACAACATGAAAACAGATGACAATGAATGGAAGAAGTATACTTAACTAAAGCCCAGGGAGGAATCTTCTCCGACCCCAGCTACCTTCTTGGCCCCAAGTGCTTTTTAATGACACTCACACTCAAATATAATTAATATGGATAGAGAAAATTTTGCCAGAAGGATTTCTTCTCGGATAGGTTCTACAGCCGGTTTGAAGTACAGGGACAAGGCAGACAGAAAATGGAGAGGAAAGCTAGGTCAACTGCAGCCTCTCCCTTGGAGAGGTTTAAATCAGGAGTTGGCTGTAACCCAGCATGCAAGATTCAGAAGATGAAGTCTGACGGGACTTAGGAGTAAAAGAGAGAAGAGTACAGCTGCCTTCTAGCTGGGATTTCTAAAAAAAGGAATTGAAAGTCAAAGGACTCACGGAGATATATGCATTTGCCAGCTGTGCCCATCCAAACAAGTCCACAAGTCTGTACAGGCTGGCAAGCTTGCAGCGAGTCAGTTTTTCTCCCTTCACGTATGAGGATGTATCTGCCCCAGGAAGGTCATTGATAGGTGTGACCATGCCGAGACCTAAAAGGAAAAGTTATGGGGAGAGATTCTCATCAAGTAATGTGGTACCTAGAAGCAACCTGAGTCTGGGAGTGTCCCAGCCTTGTAAATAATGATGGGAAACTTCTCAATCCACACAATGTTTCATTAGGTTATCTTCCTCCAGAGAAGTACACAGAGAGTTAAAATGCGCATCAGCAATCTTTGCTATTTCACCTAGTACTGGACTGTGAGGGAGGCAGGCTCAGGCCACCAGGGGAAAATGACCACGTGATCCCAACGGCCAAAGTGTTATTCATACTGAGGTTATTGCTAATTTTATGATGAAAAGATCTCAACAGAAAGCTACTTTCCTAATAGCCCTTTTGACTTTTAATCAAACAAAAATGATTTAAGATGGAGAAGAATGCATTCAAACTGCAGTGTGCCTTCAGCTGTCACTAGGCAACAAAATCTAGTCTTGGGCTTTAGTGACCCAACTGCTAAACTCCAACTGTGACCAAATTCCACTTTTTCTCAGTCTTCGTTCTCCTTGACACCATTCACCACCTCTTCTCTGGAATTCTTCTGCAGGCCTGTGTGACACCACCTGGACCTCTCATTCCCCTTTCACCTGCTGCTGCTTCCTCCCTCAACAAGCTCTCTTCTCTTCCTCCTACTTGTGACTCCTTCCCAAAGCTCAGTCCTCCACTATGCTCCGTTCTCAGTTTATTCTACCCCAGGAAAACACTACAGACTCCGGAGTCTACAGTTGTCACTTCTGTGCAGAAGACAGCCTGATCTCCATCTGTGACCAGGCCCTCCTGCCCCCATCCCCTTTGGCTGGCTGCTTCTAACTGCCTACCACACAATAACATACAAATTAAAAAGGTCTAAAAGGGTTTTATTTCTCCACTTTTTCTTACCTTCTCACTCCTCAGTCTTCTGATACTGATGGTACTACAGTTCGACAGGCTCACACAGGAAATAACCTTCCCTGGGCCACCACATGTAGTTCATCACCATATTCCATCATCCTTTTCCTTACAAGTTTCCTTATTCTACATCCTCGAGTTCAGGCCTCACCTCACATGAAATGCTGGCAATAAGCCTTCTCATTCCTGTCCCTGCCTGTAGCCCCTCTTCTTGTAAATCTATTTCACATAAAAGTCACCTTCTGCCTCACTGCTCCCCTGCTCAAAATTCTGCAGAAGCCCCAAACTTGAAGGCCTACGAGGGGCCAGGAAATCATGTAAGTGCCTAAACTGGGCCCCTGCTGCAGCCTGGAGGCCCCTAGAGAGGCTACAAGCTGAAGGGGCAGCCACCACTCTGCCATCAGCTGCTACCATGTGAGAATCTGAGTTCAAGGCAATCAGAACTTTTAAACAGAAGTCCCAAGTCGACACTCTAATATGAAATCTTCTCATTGTGAAATGTTGTGAACTAATTCAACAAAATAGCTTCAATATGTACACCATACAAAATAGTATAGTTTCTAATAAAATTTCAGAGGCAGCTATGAATCGCTCTCCCACTTTCCCTGCCAACTTTAACTTCTGCTTTCCATAGCACAACATAAATTTTCCAGCCAAACTGGCTGATTTCTATTCCCTGACCTCTGAACCATAAGACACAAATTTCCTGCTGCCATGCCTTTGTACATTCCAGCCAGCAACCTTGGCAGGTCAGCTCCCCTTTCCTGCTATGGTATCTAGGGCACTCACAGGATAGCTCCTCTTATTATTTTGGTCTTCCTTGACCAGTCTTCCTCTTCAAATTTTTGAAAATTTCTCTTTAGGCTGTTTTCTTCTCTGCCTATACCTTCTTGAATGATTATTTAATTGACGTACACAGCTTTGAGTAATACTCCTCTATGTCCATCTGCCAAGCCACTCCCTTAAGCTCTAGGACTGTATTTCCAACTGCTACAATGTCTTGGCAACTTTGGCATGCCTAAGGTTGAACTTCTCCATTTCCCAAGCCAAAGAGATCCCCAACTCTGAACATTCCTATTTTTGTCTAATAATACCACGGAACTTCCCAGTTAGTTCTTCACACAGAAACTACAGAGATCTTTCTATATCACTCTCTTGCTTAAAATGGCTTTTTTTAAAAAAAAGATTTTATTTATTTATTCATGAGAGACACACACAGAGAGAGGCAGAGACATAGGCAGAGGGAGAAGCAGACTCCCTTTGGGGAGCCTGATGTGAGACTCGGTCCTGGGACCCAGGATCACAACCTGAGCCAAAATGCAGATGCTCAACCACTGAGCCACCCAGGCAACCCTAAAACGGCTTTTCAAGATTAGAATACAATCCAGACTCTGGCTGCAGACTCTGGTTGGGAAACCTTCTGGCTGAAACCTAATTGAGGCTTTGCCTAGGTTTCTGACCTCACTTTGTTCTACTTGCCCCCCCCACCCAAACCATGCTCTTCAGATCATAATCTTTCATTTTTGTTCCTTGAAGAGACTGCCAAATTAATGCTAATCTTATTTCCATCTGACACCTGTATTTATTCTTTCTACCTGGAATATTTTCTCTCAATATTGGTATGGTTCGTTCTTTCTTACCATTCAGATTTCAGTGTAAATGTCACCTCTTCAGAGACTCTCCCTCATCACCCAATCAAAGGAGACACCTAGTTCTTCTATCAGATCACCATCTATTAATTATCTGCATGGGACTTCCTATTATCTGACCATTTTCTTAGCCTATTCTCTGTCTCCACAAGCACAGGAAAACTCTGTCCGTCTTATCACAGTATCCCTTATCTCTAACAGGGTGCTTGGAACGTTAACAGATACTCAATATTACAGAAAGAGCAAAACAAACCCAACCTTCAAATTTTTGTTTCTTCTCATACAATGTTTCTCCCAAGCTGGAAGAGTGATTTTAGAACTCACAGTTCTTCCCCTCTATCCCCACATCACTACATCACATTAAATCTGTTGCTAAGTTTTCTCTACTCTTTCTTGGCTATGCCTTTCTCATTGATCTCTTCCTTTTTGTACCCACACTCCTATTTTAGTTTAAGCACTTACACCTCACATCAAGACTCTTTCAAAAAATTTTTTTACCCAAATATGTATGTGCCAACATACTGGTCAGCTCTGAGTTCTATGAACATACCTTTAACCTAGCAAGTTTCCATCATCCCATCTCTTTTTATGCTATCCCTCTATTTGGAATGTACTTGAATTCACGGACTCCTACTTATAAATCTTTAACCAAAAAGAAACAAAGAAATGAAGAAATGAAGGAAGAGAAGGAAAATGAAAGAAAAAAGAGAAAAAGAAAATCCTTGACTCTGACATGAAGCAGTCCCTGACAGTACCTTCTGGCACTCCGTATCTGTTCGGGTATTGCAGTGAGTTCTGTACATATCTTGCTGAGATATAAAGTACTTAGAGTGTCCAGCTCACCAAACCGGTGCTCTTACCAAAGAGCTGTTAAATAAATAAAATGTCCTCACCCCTCTTTTATACCAAATTCTAACTACTCCATTCTCTAAAGCCTGGTTAATTCACACCTCTCTTTTTCCATAAAGTTTTTTCAGTCTACTTCAGCAGTAATAAGTCCCAACTCTGTGTTCATAGCATAAAGCCTTATAAAAGGTCATTAGACAATTTCTTATGAACTGCTTTGTAATTTTTCTTCTATAGTTACCTTGCAGTTTTAATCTTCTTTGCACTCATGGAATGTCTCAACTAAAATTACACACTTATCTAGGACAGGGCCCTTGTCTTATAACTATTTTATAGTCTCACAAAGTCTAGTAAATGCCTAGTTGATAAGAAAGGGTAACAGATTTCAACATTATGTTACTCTAAGTATTAGATGTTATAAACTTAAGAACTGAACCAGAGCAGAATATGTTGCCAGAGATGTACAGTGTTCAAAGTAGAGATAAAATTATAATTTTTTAAACTTTCCAAAACTGACGTACTAAGGGGAGGTGAAGTGAAGCCCGAGAAAGAATTGGCCATGATGTAATCTGCAATCTGCTGTAATGCCAGCAATCCAGTTGGGTTATGGCCTTTCTTCATCTGTTCTTGAATAAGGCATTCCAGGTCTTCCCGAAAGGCCTGAAACACACAAAATAACCACTAAGCACATACATCTCACTTGGAGCAGAACGATCCAAACATAACTTTCTCTATAATCAATCTTCTTCCCATCCCTCTCTTAAATAACCTTTCATCTTCACTATTTTAAAACAAATATAAAACACAAATAATAAAACACTGGAAGAAGCAGCATGCTTTCAGAGGAGGAAAAAGATCATTACGAATTCTTTTTTTTTTTCTTTAAAGTTTCTTAGTCTTTCAAGTTTTTTTTTAAAATTTTTATTTATTTATGATAGTCACAGAGAGAGAGAGAGAGAGGCAGAGACACAGGCAGACGGAGAAGCAGGCCCCATGCACCGGGGAGCCTGACGTGGGATTCGATCCCAGGTCTCCAGGATTGCGCCCTGGGCTAAAGGCAGGCACTAAACCGCCGCGCCACCCAGGGATCCCTATTACGAATTCTTAATCTCAAAGAAAATGAGCTATTATAACATCTACAATAGACAGCTATAGATGAAGCAACCCTGTTAACAATATGGAACTAGAGTACCAGGTATAGACTGATGCACAAAGAGAGCTATTCCTTGCTCAGCAGCCTCATTATCTATGTTAGGCTAGAGTCCCTATTTGAATAGGGGCAAGGCTCTAACTCCAGACTGCCTCATAGCAGAAATCTTCACTAAGACATACTAAGTATAATACAGCTTCCATTTTATGATTTCCATGGCAATTCCCTAGTTCCACAAACATTGAAAGCAAACTGATAAGAGTTGAGAACTGATTACACTCTTTCTGCAACACTGTGCTAAAGAAAGGACATTTTCCCCCCAACTCTGGGCACTATATGTTCTGTTCTGGAATTCTGCTGTATCTTTTCTTTTGGGGGCTTATGTGCATGTGTCGGAAACAGTGTTTATATAAATAAAAATTCTGAACATTAAGAGAAAACTCTTTATTCTAGTAACTCTTGAGTTGATAATATGATTCATCATCTGAAATCTTGCTCAATCCTTCACATTACTTGAAATAGCTCATTTTTTATTTCCGTAACACCCCACCAATACTTATTTTATTAAATTCATTATTCATTCTCTTGCTCAAGCCTTTTTTCATTCACTTTAAACATGAAAGCTCTTGCAATATAAATCCTCTAAATCTTGATCTTGGTTACATGCAAAGCAGAATGCCTGCCAGATATTAAACTCGATTTCCCCCCACTTCACCTAAGAGGGAGAAGGCATAAAACTGCTTTGGAATCACTACCTCCAAGAGAAGTACATATGAATACCTTGGAGATCACTGAAGTAATCTTTATCAGAGGGGTGAATTTCCTTTGAGTCACCAACAGTAGCCTTCCTTGTAAGGACGGGAATAAGATCTCCTGGAGTCCCTGCTTAGATGTAGCCTTGCTTAGAGAATGGCTGAATAACGCAGAGGTTTTCAGAAAGGATTTTTTAAAAATTTTATTTATTTACTCATGAGAGACAGAAAGACAGAGAGAGACAGAGAGGCACACACAGGCAGAGGGAGAAGCAGGCTCCATGCAGGGAGCCCGACGTGGGACTCGATCCCGGGTCTCCAGGATCACGTCCTGGGCTGAAGGCAGTGCTAAACCACTGAGCCACCAAGGCTGCCCTTCAGAAAGGATTTCTTAAAAAAAAAAAGGGGGGGGGGGAATAGGAGCGCATAGTAGGAAGGAGGAATGTGGTTTGAGGCTATGAGGTTGCAGATATTAGGACCAGTCCTGACTTAATGATTATGTTGCTTTTAGAACAAGTTGAGAGGTATCTGTGATGTGAACTGAAAGAGCTGAGTGCTACCAGTTGTAATCTTAGGAGCTCAACCATGGGGCACCACAGAACACCCTAAATGAGCTTAGCCCAGGAAGAGGGAGGTCATCCTTCCCTAATGCACCAGGGTGGCCTGAACAGGCATGTCGGTCAACAGTGAACCTGCATCTTCCACTGGACAGGATAAGACTAGTTTTCAACACCACTACCACATGCAGGGAGGTACAGTGGCTATGATGGACTGTATGGACTTTAGCATGACTCACATATGCACATGCACACATATGTACATACCATCTCTTGAATACAGAAGTCATTGATGAACCCTTTTGGACTAAGCCACTAAAGTTCTTGGGACAACTTAGAGGGGAGTAGAAATTCCAAGAGAAAAATGCTGTACTTTCTAATACAGCAGGTGGATGTTTGAAGGATTAATTTAAAAAATACTAGTGACAGGGGCACCTGAGTGGCACAGTTAGGTATCCAACTCTTGGTTTCCGCTAAGGTTGTGATCTGAGGGTCGTGAAATCAAGCCCCATGTCAGGCTCTGTGCTCAGCAGAGAGTCTGCTTGAGATTTTCTCTCCTTCCTCTGCCCCTCCCACTCGTGTTTGCTTGCTTGCTCTCTCTCTGTCTGTAAAATAAATAAATAAATCTTTAAAAAAATAATGGTGACCATATTTGAATTCTGAGTTCATGGACCAGTTTATACCATGGTTTTTCTTTTACAAATTTGAGGCTTGTTAAATGTTAATCATCAGCACAATTATACAAATTCTAAACATTAATTCCATTGCCTGTATCTACTCCATTTTAAATATATTATTTAAACCAGAGAAACTATCCTATAAAATATCCTCTACAAAGAAACATTACACTAATCAGAAGTCTCCATTAATAAATTTCCAAGACTTAGTGAACATAAAATGGTTGTGAGCAAGAGTATTTTTACTTTATTTAAGGCTGAAAAGAAAAGAATCTTCCAGATATACTCATTTATCTTTATAGAAACTATAGAAAACTTTTGAATACCTAGCAATGGGGCAGTCTACTCTTCTGAAACTTTATCTTCCCTTCAAAACCAAATTTTATTTAAACTTTCTTCAGCTGAAAGCAGCTTTAATCAAGATTCTTTCATTCAGTTAGAAAAAAAAATGATACCTACAATGTGTACCACTCATTATTTACATTGTAATAGCTCTGAGAAATGGGAAGCATTTTATTGAATGCCCCACCTCATATTGTTCCAAGAAGAATTTAAGGTAGATTTCATAGATTAAAACTATACAAAAATAGTTTAGAAAAATTAAGCTAAAGAGAAGAAGTAAGCATAGAAGGTTAGTCAGAGCCAGGATGAGGTTAAGATACAAAGTACATGCTATAAAACTGTAGACATTGGCCAAATTTTATCTAAACTTTCAAGCAGCCAACATAAATTAAGATAATCTGCTCAATTATGCTGATATACAATAGTTTTAAGATTAAAAACCAACCAGATGTTCAAGAGAATCACAACTATTTATGAACTGATGAAATGCTTCTGCTGGGTGGGATGAGAAAGCTAAATATGAAAGGTTGAAAAATTTGTTCAAGGCAGTAAATGTCCAAGGCACAAACTCAGGTCAAACGCTATTTTCATCAGTAAAAATGCTTTTTCCACTTTCATACATCCCACAATATGGTGATCATCATCCTAAAGCTTTGGGATGATCCATGGTGTCACAGAATGATGTATAAGCCCTCTAAAATCAATTAAGAGAAAAATATTAATTTCCCCTTTAAGGCTAGTAAATAGCTTCCACACAGTATAGGAAAATAATTTTCAAAATAAATGAAATTTCCCAGCCTTTTTATACACTTGAAAGTGCTTCAACATATAAGAATTCTTCTATAACCAAAGATTTAGTATTTTTTGCCAGGAACATTTATAATTCATTTTTAATGTTTCAAATATTTTGAAATATTATTCAGATAATTACCTAAGTCATAAAACAATATAGAAACTAATGATACAAAATTATTTAAGCTGGTTTTAAAAATTTATCTATAAACATATTAAGCTTGAAAATATTGTATTAAAAGAATAAAAATTTATCTTTATGATAACAGTTAATCATGTTCCTACTAAAATCCAATGTTAATAAAATAGTCCTTTATTATTTTAGGACTTTCTAAGTCCTAAAATTTTCACAACAAAGTCCTGAGGATAGGCAATGAATGATTTGCTCAAGGCTGCATAGCTAATAAATAAACAGAGTCAAGATTGAAATCTGGAACTCTGCTGGGCACAGGATCTTTCCTTAATTTATAGGAGATGGGTTGTATCACTGAAACCAAATACAACTAATTAAAGCAGCAGGTATGTTGTGATCAGAAATACAGAGTAAACTTCTTAGGCTAGATTACAGCATTATTTTGCAATGGAGGAAAAAATTTTAAAGCAGCAGATTATGATGATACTTGCCCTCCTACAGCTAGGAATTCTCCCAACAAAGTAGAATGAAAAGCTAACTTATACACAGGGCAGTAAAATCATATGCTGGGCTTCTAAAGTCACACTGAATCAACAATTCTCTAGAGTGTCCACTAAAGAAGAGTCAGGTTAAAAGACCATGGGACGCCTGGATGGCTCAACAGTTGAGTGTCTGCCTTCGGCTCAGGGTGTGATCCTGAGTCCAGGGATCGAGTCCACATCAGGCTCCCCAAGGGAGTCTGCTTCTCCCTCTGCCTAGTCTCTGCCTCTCTCTCTCTGCATCTCTCATGAATACATAAAATCTTTGGGAAAAAAAAAAAAAAAGACCAAACAGCATATATATAGAGAGAGAGCAGAAAAGAGGAGGTCATGGGAGTTTTTACACCTTCAAAGCATGAATACATGAATGTGAATAAGCCCGACTACCCACAGGATGATAAATTCTTTGTGACCTTCTAGAAACCAAAATATAGTCTAAGGGAATTATGATTACATAATCTTCCAAGTGTTGTCATAAAATGCTTTAAATCAGCAATATTGTATACAACTTATCCATACAATTTTCACAAAAATACTTGCCTACTATGTGCTAGGCACTGCACAACTTGCTTTTATGTTATTTAGTTGTCACAACAACCCCACAAGGTTCATTTTACCAACAAGGAAACCGAAGCTCAAGTTAAGTGAGTTTCCTAAGTCACATAGCTAATATGTGGTGGTGAACCCATATCCAAGACAAGCACCATGTGCATATATGTATGTTTAAAAACATTCCTATAAACAGATTAAAACTGGAAGTGAGAAAATAGGCTGACTCCTATAAGGTCAAGATAGTCTGGTACTCCAGAATCTCTATAATTCATCTTGTGACTTTTTAGCTATATCTACTGTACTTCCTTATGCTCCAGGTTAGCTTATGAGGTTTGCTCACCACTCTCTGATCACAATCTGTACTTCTTCTATCCCTGCTCACTCTATTTCATCAAAGGGAAATGCTGGCTTCCTCTGGTCCTTTACCTATCAGTTTTCAGTCTTTATCACACTCATCTTAAATGCCACCTTCTTCTTGGAGTCTCTCCTTTAATCACCCCAATTAGGTGGGATCTCAATTTCTTTTCTCTCCCACCTGCCCTAAATTCTTTTAACATTTGCCTTTACTATACTTAGAGTACCTGTCATATGACTGTGATTTGCTTTTCCCACTCTACTGCACCATGATATGGGATGTTGGGGCTATTGACTCTCACACTTCTAGAGCTTCCTTCATCTTTCAGTGCTCAATGAATAAAATTTTCCTTTTCTTTTCCTAAAACATAAGGAAAGAAAATAAAGAATCTGATCTCAATCTTGACTGAGTTAATGATAGCAAAATCCATCTCATAGGTTTTCAGCACTGGAATTTGGGGCTCTAGAAAACGATCTTAAAAGTCTGTTACTTGAATAAGAAATTCTTCCTGTGTAGTTAGGTCTGTCCATCATCTAATGGGAGAAATTCATC
The DNA here is from genome assembly GCF_905146905.1 of Nyctereutes procyonoides. Classification (NCBI taxonomy): domain Eukaryota; kingdom Metazoa; phylum Chordata; class Mammalia; order Carnivora; family Canidae; genus Nyctereutes; species Nyctereutes procyonoides. The sequence goes on along the minus strand of NW_026575133.1, from coordinate 13,946,652 downwards.
TTTTTTAATAAGAAATGAGTCTTCACTGACTTACAAATTTTTGAAAAGTCATTTAATTCTTCAACTCAAACAAAATTCTGCTTGAAAACTTGGTTTGTCTCCAGAGCATTATAGTTTGGACAGCTCTCTCATTAAACACATGTCTAAAACAGTATGGTAAAAAAAAAAAAAATCACTAGATGAAAAACAGAATGTTTAAGTTAAAAGAGGGTGTCTTAAAAGCCCTATCTGAATCTTATACCTTTTTATTTTATATATGGTCAATAGTGAGGTAGCAATCCTATAAATGCGGAATTCATAAGGTATGGATAAAAATAAATAGGATTATAAAAACATGAAAGATGTGGAAACCTGAGATTCATGTAGGTGAGAGTGTACTTAAGTACATACATATTCATGTATACTAAAAACCAAAGGCAGAATTTTCTTGAAGTATCAGACCCTAGCTTCTGTATCTAGGATCCGGGCTTTCAGGAGAAAGGGGTATTAGATGAAAGGTGTTGTAAATCACAGAAAAGAGGGGAGGAAAAATCACAGAAAAGAGGGGAGGAAAAATCACAGAAAAGAGGACCAATTTGATAAAAGAAACTGAACTGATGCAATTATTTCAATTAAGGCTTTAAGAAAAAAAAAGAAAAGAAAATCACATAGGCTGATTTCTAAGTAATGTTTATCTTCTGGACATCAAGTAACAGAATACTGATAAATTTCACAGATACATTTTAAATAGTAATATCTGGATGTTCTACTTCATAATAATTACTAGAGAAAAAAGTTGGAGCAAAAAGAAAAAAGATTACAGACTTGTCTCCCAACGCATCCTGCAATTATATTATTAGATCTCTCCCAAGCGTGATTAGGAGAGTATCAAACTTACTTAGAATTTCTCCATTAAGAAATGTATTCATTTGGAAATAGATTACCACTGGTCCTGTCGAAAGGAGAAAAAACAAATAAACCAAATTTTCTTCTGGATGGTCTTTGTCCTCTGCCTAAGTCTTAATATGAAGCTAAGGGCTGGAATAATAGCTTTTCTTGAAGCTTGTTTATAATAAAAATGCAAACAAAATCAATGAATTCTTGTATCTTACAGTTCCAAAATGATCAGATAAATCATGGTGGTTTTGATCAACTAATCTAATTAAGGTGCCCTCAACTTTTTTTCATTAGAGAGTGAGGGAAGGAAGGACAGAGGGAGGACAAAGAAAGAGAATCTTAAGCTGGCATGGAACCTAATGCAGGGCTCAATCTCACAACCCCGAGATCACGACCTGAGCTGAAATTGAGAGTTCAGCCGCTTAACTGAGCCAACCAGGCGTCCCATCACCACCCTGGTAACATGTTAGGCCTTACTTACAGCAATACTCTAAAAGGTGAAGTTTCTCCTATCTTCAAAGTAAGCTTGTAGCATTACACATATTGCCCTGTTATTAAGAAGTGTCAATGTGCCTGATGTATCACCACGTATATAATCCTGTTGTTCTATCCTTCGGAGTACCATTGCACACTTCTATCAACCAGTCTAAACTGCTTCTCTTAACAGTAAGGTTTAAGAACACTGATTCTTCTTCTGAAATCCACCAAATGTTTTCCATATTAAGTTGTCAAGTTCAGCAGGAGCCTGATGGACAACATTCAAATGTTTAATGACTCCAAGCCCACCCAGCTATTCATATATCCATCCATCTACATAGAACTTTATTAAATATCTACTATGCACAATGTCCTAGTTTTTCAACTTGCATGCTTCCTTAAGATTGGTGAAGAATCATTTAATTCCAACAGTTTGCCCTGGACACTTCATTGTGAGATAAGGGGGTTAATGATAACCTAGGGTATCTGTAGACATATATATGAGGAGTGTATTGGTCAAAAAAAAACCTTGTCGATTCTCCCTAGTATATTAATGTGATCTCTAGCTAAACCTAGTTTACTTACCAGTGCTTAATTTCTAAGACAAATACTGTATTAAATAAAAACATTTATGTATATATATATATATAAATAGATGACCAAAAGATTAAATTCCTAGAAAGAACTAATAAAGTAATACTTGGGAGTCTGGATGAGACATACTTTTATTTTCTTAGCTCAAGGCAATAAGGTACTGTGTTTGTCATCCAAATTTACAGACACCAAAATATCTTATGATTGAAAACTCTTCTTGTGTTGGTTACATTAACCTAAGCAACAGAATTTGAAGATGAATAAAGCAATAATAATATACGGGTAGAGTTTTTTCATTGTTACTGAATGCTTTAAGTGGTACAGGCTATTGGTTAAGAGTGTGAGGTTTAGAGTTTACATTCAGAGACCACCATTTAAACTTGTAAAAACTTCAGCAAGTTATCTAATACCTCTAAGTTTCAGTTTATTGATCTGTAAACTAGAGATATTAATACTTATTTTGATTGAGTTGTTTTGAGGATTAAACAGGATTTGATACATAACAGGTGCCCATAATAAGTATTAATTAAGTATTAAGGGGCTTATTTTTTTTTATTAAGGGGCTTAAAAAGAAGTATTATACTTTGTTTTTATTAGTTTCTCTATTTTCCTTCTCAGGTAATCAACATTTTAAATAGAAGGCTTATAAACTCTTTTCCTATAAGAATTAGTAATATCTTTGATTTTGATCTTTACTGGTTATGCGTTCTAACAAGAGTAAACCGCAATATTCATAGGAGACCCACATAAGTTTTAAGAGAATTGTATTAGCAAAAATACCACAAGCTCAGGCATAAAGGAATAAAGATAATTCCAAAAGAAAATAAATCTTTGAAACTCGAAACCTCTACAAGAAGGAAGTTCACTGAAAAAAAAAGAAAAAGAAAGAAACACAACAACATAGGCTACCATTCAAAAAAAGGAAAGATGATTCAGGAGGTAGAACGAAAAGTCCAGAAGGCAGAGCCACTAGCTAGAGTGACTCTCTAGAAATAGAAGGACTGGGTCTCCATCAAGGGAACTTCCAAACATTTGCTTAGATAGATTCCACAATTACTATGGACCAGTTATTCCTTTGTACCTCTAAATTCCCCCTTTTGAGTAGGAATATCTATATAGCAATTATCTTTGCCTACCCCAGCACTGCCTGTGTGTGAGAGCAGATAACTTGTCCCTTTAGTTCTCAGGTGTCTAGACTGAGAGGAACTGTACTAAAGGAGCTCCACTTAAGAAATCACACTGAGGAGCATCATCTGCAGCTGGAACAGAGGTAGACTGAATTCTAAGATTCTGGATTCAGGTAAATACTGTAATGAGATGAGTCTTTTGCAGGGGTGTTAGGAGAGAGTGAATGCATTTTGCATGTGGAAGGAGGGTAAATAAATTGTGACAGACTACAGTGCTTTTAAACTAAATTGTGATCAAAGTAGACAATCCTCCCTTTAAAAGGAGAATCTTAATTCCTCTCTCCATGTGTATGAGCTGAAGTTAGTGATTCACTTCTGACTACAACTGGAAGGGATGGTGTTTAATGTCTAAGATTCAGTCATAAATTGCACTACAGACTTCTGGTTCTCTCTCAGATACATGCTCTGGAGAACACTTAAACTGCCTCAGGTAAAGGTCTACAGGGCCAGGAATTATGGCCTTTTGCCAAAACCCATGTGAGTGACCCATCTCAAGAGCGGAAACCTCCAGGCCAGTCAAGTCCTCAAATGACAGCAGCCCTGGATGATGTCTTGACTGCAACTTCAGCTAAGCTGCTCCTGAATTCCTGATCCACAGAAACGATGAGATAATAGAAGTTTGTTGTTTTAAGCTGTTAAGTTTTTGGGTAACTTGTTATTTAACAGTAGATACTAATACAGGTCACCATGGGTTATTTCCTTGGGTGAAGTTTGTTGTCTTAAATTTGAAAACTGTGGGATCCCTGGGTGGCACAGCGGTTTAGCGCCTGCCTTTGGCCCAGGGCGCGATCCTGGAGACCCGGGATTGAATCCCACGTCAGGCTCCCGGTGCATGGAGCCTGCTTCTCCCTCTGCCTATGTCTCTGCCTCTCTCTCTCTCTGTGTGACTATCATAAATAAATAAATAAATAAAAGAAAATTAAAAAAAAATTTGAGAACTGTTATCCCAAAATAGGAAGACAAAATGTATACATTTATTCTAAGTCACAAGTGAAATTTTAAATTCCCTACCAAAGATCTAGGGAAAAAAATGATCAATCCACAATTCTTTTAAGTCATCTTTGTTCCTCTCTGGATTGAAAATTACCACTCCTGCTAAATGAATATGGAAATGATAATCTTTATGTCTAATTTTTCCTATTATTTCATTAAGCTCCGTAGGACATGTGAGATTGATACCTCTAGCCAATTTACAAATGGAAATACATAAGTATAAAAAAATCAGAGCATCTACTCAAAGTTATGCTGTCATTATTTAATGGGGAAATTAAATGAAAACCCTTGCATAGAAATGCTGCTTAGTACATTTTCCTTTTAAACTCTATAGTTAAAACTGGATGGTCCTTTTTGGAGTACTTTTTTTTTTTTAAGATTTTATTTATTTATTCATGAGAGACACAGAGAGAGAGAAGCAGAGACACAGGCAGAGGGAGAAGCAGGCTCCATGCAGGGAGCCTGATATGGGACTTGATCCTGGATCCGGGGATTATGCCCTGAGTCAAAGGCAGACACTCAACTGCTGAGCCACCGAGGTATCCCTTTTTGGGAGTACTTCTGAAAGAAATCTCAATATTTAACAACTTTGAACAAAATCTGAATTTCATCTCATTCTATGTTACTATAATCATTTGGCTAATAAGTTAGTTCTTAAAAGCGGGGTGTGTTTCTTTAGAAAAGAAAATTTATTTATTTTGATCCAAATAATTAATGTGCCCTTCAAGTATTTATAAACACAGAAAATTTAGGTTTGCATAAAAGAAGGCACTGAACATTTACTCCCTCATGATGAATCCTCTGGTTAATCTCCTTTCCATTGGGAAAGGATATCTTTATGGGTTTATTTAAAGGGTAGGTTTAAAGTTAAGCTATACTTAAATTTCTCAAAGCTTGCATTGCTTTTATAACTTGTACTTGCTTTTATCTAGGTCACTGGATAGCTGAATTACTCAGAGTGGAATTCCCCTTCGGCCTTGGGCTCAACCTCTGTAATTAAATTCACAAGGGCACAACAAAAATGATTTACCAGGGCCACCTGAGGCAGTTCTATGCCTTGATGCTTATTTTAGTACTGAAGTTGGAAACCTAATATAACCCCAACATGGGCATCATGTGTCTGTGTTTGCTGAACTCTACCCTTAAGGAGTCCATGAACTTCATTATGAATAAAGTTACTAAAAAAAAAAAAAAAAAAGAATAAAGTTACTAATTCATTTTGCATCTTAAATCAAGCTATTCTCTCATTTTCCATCACTGATATGTGACCTTTGCAGTTCCACTAAGAGTTTGTAAGAAAACTCACAAATCATTTGAATATGATTTACCAAATTTGGATATTACTGTGCAGACAGAATTTTAAGCTTAAGTTTATAATCCACTTTTAATTTAGTTAGCTTTGGCATGTATGCATACATGTATGCCTGCATTACATGTATGTAACATTAGGTTACCAAATCACAGACCACCTGAAAAACCTTAAGTCTTCCTATCCCGCTCTGAGCATCAAGGTACACAAAGAAAGAAAATATGTGCTTGGTATGTACCTAACTCATTTCTTGTTTCCCAACAATTCAGTCCTTTCTTTTCTACCCAGATATTCACTCTGAATTGGGTATCCTAGCTCAGCTGGATCTTTTGTCCTTTAATGAAGCATTACCCGCAGAAATCACACAAAGAAAATTTACACCATCAAGACAGTACTAGTTTGTTATTAAAGCTTTGCAAATTAAGTATTTAAATTAGGGGCATCTAGTAGTCATTCTTCCTTCATCATCTTTCTAATGTGAGCATATTTTAAGGTACCTCCTACCTCACTCTACCAAGGTTTCCAGAGAGAAGAAAAATAAAGCCTTCTATAATTATTTCAACTCACAGGACTTTGCAAGATCTGAGTAACTCGTTTCCTCTGTTCCATCATATTGAAGTCTTGTCGTAGATCAGGAGACATGTTCCTCTCCCTAATGTATTCTGGGTCATTTTCATTGATGCGGTCGAAATACCTCTCTTTGTGAGGCATGCTAGGAGGAGGAGGAGTAGTGACCACGCCTTGGCTGGCATCTGAACTCATGCTTCAAGTCGGAGACTCCCCTTGTTATCTGCATTAATAAACACAAAGGAGGACACTCATGATAAGTTCATTATTAAACTTGGATTTTATGGAGGTCAAGTAGAACTCTTTTTTTTTCCCAGAGTATCAGTGGCAACTTTAAAAAGTAGCTTCTCAAAAATTATTAGAACGATATTTTATTATTATTATTATTTTTTAACAATATTTTATTAAAGTAAAAATATCTTATAGTCCTAAATTGGAAATTGCTATTTTCAGAGGTAATGAAAACTCTTCAATTCAGTTATAATAATGTCATTAGCTGCTAACTGAATCTTTAGAGGGAGCAACAATCAAAATCTCCAAAAGTAAACATCACATCTTTTAAAATGGCAAAATTTCCACAATCTGTGATTACTGTCACTAGAGCTTGTCTTTTCTCTCTTATGCTTTCTTATGTTAAACCAAACTTTGGCCATATTTAAAGACCACTACATTTTATAGCAAGTGTAATTTATTAACATATGAGAAAAAAAACAGCTTTAAGTTTTTCTGATGATTCAACTTCCTTGGGGGAAATATAGGAATTAACTAAGGTTGCCAGACTATGGGTAACTTCCACAGATAGTGCTTCAAATTCAAGTAAGGAACAGTATAAAACTATTCAGAAACCATGTGAACAGCTGATTCACTTAATTATCATGATAATCACACTCTTCTAGACAGATCTAGAAGGAAGAAGGTAAAAGCCACTTTCTTCTTAGGATCTGAATCTCTGATAAATACTAGAGATATCTGGTCTCATCTTTAAAACACAGGAACAACCAGGGAGACAACCAGGGAGATTACTGTATTTGTCTCTAATAATAGTCTTCTCTGATAGCATTAATCTCCACAGCTGCCTTGGTGCAACTTAGACCAAGCAAACTAACTTTAAGACATTAAAAATTCTTGCATTAGATGACATGATACTATATAAAGAAAACCCTAAAGATTCTACCAAAAAACTACCAGAACTGATAAATGAGTTCAGTAAGGTCACAGGATATAAAATCAATGTACAGAAATATGTTGCATTTCTATACACTAATCATGAAACAGCAGAAAATTAAGAAAACAATCCCATTTATAACTGCACCAAAAATAAAATGCCTAGGAACAAACTTAACAAAGGAGGTAAAACACCTTCAAAAACTGTAGAACAGGGGAGCCCGGGGGGCTCAGCAGTTTAGCGCCACCTTCAGCCCAGGGCCTGATCCCAGAGTCCTGGGATGGAGTCCCACATCAGGCTCCCTGCATGGAGCCTGCTTCTCCCTCTGCCTGTGTCTCTGCCTCTCTCTGTCTCTCTCATGAATAAATAAAATCTTAAAAAAAAAAAAACAACAAAACTGTAGAACACTAATGAAAGAAATTGAACATAAAGAAATGGAAAGACATTCCATACTCATACAATGGAAGAACAGATACTGTTAAGATACCCATACTACCTAGGGCAATCTACAGATTTAAAGCAATCTCTATCAAAACATCAACAGTGTGTTTCACAGAACTAGAACAATCTTAAAACTTGTATGGAACCACAAAAGACCCCAAAAAGCCAAAACAATGTTGAAAAAGAAAAACAGGGATGCCTGGGTGCCTTAGCAGTTGAGCATCTGCCTTCGGCACAGGGTTTGATCCCAGAGTCCTGGCATTGAGTCCCACATCAGGGTCCCTGCACAGAGCCTGCCTCTCCCTCTGCCTATGTCTCTGCCTCTCTCTCTCCCTGTCTCTCATGAATAAATAAATAAAATCTACAAAAAAGAAAGAGAAAAGAAAAAACTGGAGGTATCACAATTCCAGACTTCAGGTTACACTACAAAACTGTAATAATAAAAACTGTATGGCACTGCCACAAAAACAGACACTTAGATCAATGGAAGGCAGTAGAAAGCTCAGAAATAAACCCACAATTATATGGTCAATTAATCTTTAACAAAAGAGGCAGGAATATGCTAGCCACTGAACTTTACATTGCATGAGTTTATTTATTTCTCTTAATCCGATGAGGTAGGTGTTATCTCTGTTTTACAAACGAGGAAATAAAATCATTGAGAAGTAACTTGTCTCAGGCCAAAGAGCTATCAAGTGGTGGACTAGGGATTTAAATCTAGTTTGTAGCTGTCTAAAGCCACTGGTCTTAATCACAACCCACACCCAGAGATAAGCTAGTACTTTCTTTTCTAATGCTAATTTCAGCTATTTAGTAGCACCGATTATTTTTTTGTTTTTGAGGCTGGTAAAACCTTTCTAAACAAATACCTTCTTTCTAAACAAAGAAGTGCCAGAATTGCCTTGGTTGTAAGGAGTCATGCATCTCCACTATAGTGCTTCCCAAGGAGGGTTATTTTAAGGGAATAAACTGGTAGATTCTACTTCTTAATCCTGAACAACTAAACTAAGTATTTCTGCTTCTAGGGATATGGAAAACAACTCTGTTTCAGTGCTCTTCTCTTTAAAATTAACCAAGCCTATTTTTAAATTCAAGTATAATAACATAACAGTGTTATATTAGTTTCAGTTGTATAATATGATTCAACAATTCTACATGTTTCTTATCTTGATGAGCGCTAAGTGTCCTCTTAATCCCTTTTATCTATCTCCCCCACCCCCATCTCTCTGGCTACTAGTTTGTTCTCTACATTTAAGAGTCTTGGGGTCTTTTTTTGGGGGGAGGTCTCTTTGCTTCGTTTCTTAAATTCCACATGAGTGAAATTTTAGGTATTTGTCTTTTCCTTATTTATTTATTTATTTATTTATCTATTTATTTATTTATTTATTTATTTATTTATTCACTCTGACTTATACCCTTTAGGTCCATCCATTCTGCTGCAAATGGCAAGATTTCATTTTTTTATGCCTGAGTAATATTCCAGTGTGGTGTTATGTGTGCACGTGCATGTGTGCGCGCGCGCGCACACACACACACACACACACTCTTTATCCATTCATCTATCGATGGACACTTCTATATTTTGGCTATTGTAACTAATTTTGCAATAAACATAGGGGCGTATATAACTTTCTGAATTAATGCTTTTGTTTTATTTGGGTAAATACCCAATAGTGGAATTACTGGATCATATGGTATTCTATTTTTAATTTTTTTGAGGAACTTCCATACTGTTTTCCACAGGGGTTGCACCAGCTTCCCAACAGTACATGAGGGTTCCTTCTTCTTGGTATCCTTGCCAATACTTGTTATTTCTTGACTTTAGCCATTCTGATAGATGTAAAGTGATATTTTGTGGTTTTAATCAATCCTATTTTTTTTGTATTTTTTTTATTGGAGTTCGATTTGCCAACATATAGCATAACACCCAGTGTTCATCCCGTCAAGTGCCCCCCTCAGTGCCCATCACCCAGTCACCTCATCCCCCTGCCCACCTCCCCTTCTACTACCCCTTGTTCATTTCCCAGAATTAGGAGTCTCTCATGTTCTATCACCCTCTCTGATATTTCCCACTCATTTTCTCTCCTTTCCCCTATAATCCTTTTCACTATTTTTTATATTCCCCGAATGAATGAGACCATATGTTTGTCCTTCTCCATAATCAATCCTATTTTTAGGCTACAATATACAGTTATCCTTTCTAGTACTTCAGAGCAATATAAACCAGTGCAAACTAGCATGAACTCCACTGCGGAAAAATATGTGTCTTCTAAGAGGATTCTTTGAATTGAAAATGATGAAGGAAAACAGATCTTTTTTTTTTTTTTATAAAGTAATGTTATAAAACGTATTGTCAACACTATAGGTTTCCCTCTGGCCATGCAGCTTAGAAACAAGGTATCTGGTATAAACAAAAATTCTCATTTAAAAAATCTTATCCAAATATTTATGAAATAACCACCCAACATGTATGTTTAAAGAAATTTAGGTTGAAGGCACAAATAGATGAAATACTCTTGAATGATGGCTTTCAAACTTTTTAAAAATGGCAATCCACAATAAGAAATACATTTTATAGTGTAATCACATACAAATATATACAGATATATATGAATATATACACATATGAGATATATAACTGGCATAAATTTATGGTACTTTCCCTTACTAAGCAGTACATTCTGATATTTTGTTTTAATCTTTTTCATTAAAAAAAAATAAATACTGGTCAAATAGATTCTTGGTCTACTAATGGGTTGTGACCCACAGTGTGAAAAACACTATTCTGGAAACTCTAAGTTATGGTCAGATGGGAAACTGAAAGGAAAAGAGGTGTGTTTGTATGAGATAGAGAGGAGGGAATGAATATATGCTAGAGATGGAAGGGAATTGGAAATGCTTGTAATTTTTAAAAAAATGTTTATGGCAGGCTATAGCAGTAAGATCCTAGTGATCTGGGGGATAATTAAATTTTCCTCCATTTGGGCACTTAGAAAGTGCCATCTGTATTACTCAATGTCCATTTGTTTTCATTTTTCCTTGAGTTTTATCTAGTTCTAGTTCAATTTTCCAGATCTCTTTGCTTATGTATGTAGTCCCCATGGGCGGGGGACTCCATAAGTGGCGGATGAATTGAATTATTTTGCTACATTACAACTCCTCCTAAATCAGTCTGGTTTGTATTAGTTCTAGGCTGAGAATGGTAAAAACAATCTTATGAAAAGTTATTAAAGAAAGTCTTTTCAAACTTAATTCTTGGCAGTTTTAACAGCTTCTTCTAGAACATAAGCAAAAAGATTATTGTACTTTCAAGTACCAGGCCTATTGTTCCATATTTAAAACAAAAATCAAAGATATGCCAAGACTTCAAAGCAGCATATTTGGTTAAAACAACAACAGCAACAACAACAAATGCTAGCTTACTTTTTCTTAATGAAATTTACTGTAAAATTGTGAAGGTATTTAAAGTTTTAGAAAACAATTTGGACCCTGCACAAACTATAACAAGCCATAACCTTAGACTGACTGGTGAAGTTTTACTCATTTTAAATTCTAAGAGGAATAAACTACTTTCAACTGCTAGCCAAGATTTTATAAACAACTGACACGGAAATCAACAGATTTGGAAAATGGAACTAGGCACAGATAAAAGTCAAGAAAAAAAAGAAAGAAAAAAACCCTAAACAATGAGCACTGAATAGCAAATGTAATATAAGTAATACAAATGACACTACCTAAGTGCCCCAATGGAAGATGATTAAATTATCCCACAAGCACTAGAGTCTTATTGTTATAATGCCTATTGATTCTATTGAAAGTTCTCTTGAAACACTGCACACTAGATTCAAGGATCACATTTTATAGATAAGAGGAAACTACACTCTGAGGCACTGATTTTTCTCAAGCTACCATGCTCAAGTATTGCCATAATAATGGCACATACTAGTGCTATCATGTCATTCATAGATTGCTCCATTGTCAAAATTTACTTTTCCAATGAAATATATGGAAAAAAACAGGCCTATCACAAACATTTTATGTAGGAATTCTATAAATATCACGGACTGTGGAGAATAAACTATAAAGATGGCTTACAAATTTTAGCACATGTAAACAGACTTAATTGTATGATTGTCCCTCTAGCAATACACATAAAAGTAGATATACAAATTAGGTTTATTTCAGTGGTAATCTGCTTTACCCAAATACACAAAAAACACATTTAAGTAACTAGACTTTCAATGATTAAGAAGTATCCACTAACATATTACCAATAAGTCAAAGAAATGCCTTTCATTTAATTATTTGAAGCAAATAATGGTCCAAATCTCTTGTTTTCCAGATTAGATAATGGAAGAAGTCTTCATAAAGAGATGTGCCCAAGACCATATACCAAGTATCATCAGGGTGTTCAGGTTGTTCTAGTCCAGGGCTCTTTCTATGACACAATACTGCTTCTTCATAATTTGTTATCCTATATACTCGGTCTTTTCCATCAGTACTTAGGAAGCCAGAAATAAAGATAAGGTGTATTAGGAGCTGGGCAGATCAAGAAGTTTCACGAGGTAGGCAAAGATGAATGGTATCATAAAATATTATGGAACATTCAACATAATTTTGAGTTCCAAACAAACAGAATGAAATGCAGAGTAAAGGCCCTTACTGGCTCAAATCCCATCTGAAGAAACCATCAGATAGGCAATGACCCAGTACTTTGGAAGTTCTAACCACTAACCTAACAGATAATTACTATGCCTTAATTAGAGATTATCAAAATGACACTGATTGTGCCCTGGGTAACAATAAATTTTGTTCAAGCTTACACTTTTACCCCTAAATTAATTTAGCATCATTTTGAAAGAGTTGAGGGCCTCTATTTATAATGAAACAAATGAACTTTCAGAAAAAGATTATGTTAGTAGTATAAGAAAACTGACGTCACAGATAAGAAAACTGACGTTTAATAATATGCCTCAGATTACCAAATGTTCTTCACCAAATGTAGAATTATTCATGGTTACAGACCTTAATAGGTATGAAAGAGTTGACAAAAAAAGATGGAATGGCTCAAAAGACTGTTATTTCCTAACAGTATATACAACTATTACAACCTTAATTACAGCCTTTATTGTGGTGCCTGGAAATACATTACAGGATCACAATATTTACCACCAAAATAGAAATGGTAAGTGTTCTGAAAGAAGAAAGATTAAAAAGCCTTGTGTGGCTGTCAAATTTGTATAAATGTAACAACTTTTACATTCTGGTCTAGTGCCAGAATCTTTTCAAATGACTTCTGATGAGGATATCTTTACAATAAAATGATAAATTCTAAAGTTCAATTTAAAAGTCAGGAAACAATGACTCTACAGTTGATTAGTAAAAGATACTATTAACCTAAGCCTTAGCCCCGAAATTGAAACTTAAAGTCAAGGAAAAAACCAACAAACAATAACAAAATAAACTGGTAATGGTAACAACACCCCATCATGTTGCTAAATGTCTTCTGCCTAATGGAATTTGATAGCTGGCTCAGTATTCACTAAAAAAAAAAAAACAGGGGAACCCCGGGTGGCGCAGCGGTTTAGCGCCTGCCTTTGGCCCAGGGCGCGATCCTGGAGACCCGGGATCGAGTCCCACATCGGGCTCCAGGTGCATGGAGCCTGCTTCTCCCTCTGCATGTGTCTCTGCCTCTCTCTCTCTCTCTGTGACTATCATAAATAAATAAAAATTAAAAAAAAAAAAAAAAAACAAAACCCAAAAGACCAAAAAACAGATAAAAGAAAACTGTCATTGAAGGGCATAGTTATGAGAATGATTTTGTTTCAAAATTTGCTTTATAAAGAAAAATTATACATTGCTAATCAAGATAAAATATTTTAGCAAACATGAAAAATACATCCAGTTGTTTGTACAACTGGAACATAATAGTTACATTTTATTTTTTTTTAATTTTATTTATTTATTTACTTATTCATGAGAGGTACACACACACACAGAGAGAGAGAGAGAGAGAGAGAGAGAGAGGCAGAGACACAGGCAGAGGGAGAAACAGGCTCCATGCAGGAAGTCTGACATGGGACTCGCTCCCGGGTCTCCAGAATCAGACCCTGGGCTGAAGGTGGCGCTAAACTGCTGAGCCACTCAGGCTGCCCTATAGTTGTATTTTAAATAATATAAATGAAGTACAAAAATTTTGAACAGATGCTTGCCAGGTCAAAATTCAGCAGGGTGATCCAAAGACTAAAAGTATTCACTCAGCTGTTGTACAAAGCATAAGACAGACCAAACCTCTTTGTCACTAAAGTACCAAACCTGATGAACAATATTTTATTATCAGCATTACCTGTTGCAAGGAACAGTGTGCTGGACTCCCATATTTGAAGAGCAGGGATTGGGGAGAAGAAGGGCAGTTACTTGCTTAGACATTGGCAAGACTGTAAGTAACATTTATTAGTAACTTGAAAATAAACTTTTCATTATAAAGAGATCAAATTTACAAAATACAATGGCTATGCAAGGGGCAGAGTTACAAACTTGAAGATACGTACAGAAAGTTCAGATGAAATGTATTTTCTTGAAAGTCCAAAGCCAATCATTATCTAGATTTAGCTCAAATTGTTCGCAACATGAATCATTTGGAAAAACAAATATGAAATTGATTTTTAAAGAAATAAATATATAGCCTAAAAATGGTACGTAAAACAATCAACCACAGAGAGGCAATCCCTCAAGTATCTTGCAGAATCCAAAAACAGATGGTGTTGGTGTCTTTACCTTTTCTACAAAATTTGATGAATGTTCTGTATATATTCCCACAGTCATCGTTTGTCTTCAACATGGAGCTTTTCGAAATGATTGGGAAAAAAAAACAAAAGGATTTTTTTCTTCTCCTAAGAGAAAGTTGACAGAGACTAGTGGATTGATTACTTGAATGTGCCTCTCAGACATTTAGTTTCTGTTATTGAATCCCCTGGTATCAGTGAAATTTTTAAAACTGAGATCCAGGAAACTCTCCAGAACTTGACAGCTCATGATAAATGAGAGGTTTTAAAAAGTGGAATTAGTGGAGATTGTGATTTAAAAAAAAAAAAAAAAAGATTCATTGCTCAATTTCTGGAGATACTTTAAACCTTTGGCTCTTTACTATATGGTAGTCCTTCTGGGCAAACAGTTTTTGTTTTGTTTTGTTTTTTTAAAGAAACATCAACTCTCACATACTTCATGAGCTCAAGTTTATTTGTGCAGCAGCGAGCTTGAAAAGTTTAAAGCCCCTGCTTTTGACATTTTCTTGAGAACAATGTTTGAGGTCAAATTCACTCTTACCTAATACTGTACCTCTATCTAAAAACCTCAGGAAACTTTCCAAAATGAATATCAGAGTACAAGCAATATGGAAAACTTAACTCCCCCAAATTCCAGGCTTACATCTACTCATTTCTCAAGGATTCTGAACTCAAGAAATTCTAGTTCCTCATTCTGAAAAAAATGCAAACAATCCTACAAAGTTCACTATTAAAAATGAGTGGAGTTTGCAAAATAAAACATTCACTCAAAAGTCCAATCTAAAAACAGATTTGTTACTGTTGATGACACTTCTAACGGTCTGCTCCTAATGAGGTCACTGTGACCAGAGAAACAGGAGAGAGCCTGGAAGAGCACATACACAAAAGGCAAAGTTCTTTATAGTAAAAATTGAAGGGAAAAGAAACATATAAAAAGTTAAAGAACACAGCATTTGAGTATGTCCCAAGAGTTCATTCTGATCTGCTATTTTAGGTATTACAGCTAAAGAATTTTAGTTTAAAAAAAAAAAAAGAAATTTAGGTTTTATGGTTATAACATATAAAATACAGTTGAAAAAATCAATCTAAAAGCTGTAGGTAAATCAATACATTGTGACTGCAAGAAAGTCTGATTTGAAGGAGTTCCCACCTTCAGATTTTGGCTAGTAAGGATTTCAAGATCATCACAACCCCATCTGTTTTCTTTCTATGGAAAGTCTAACAGTGAGCCATGAAAATGAAATTTATTAAGCATAGGTAATAGTACTTGAAAATCACTTTAAAAATACTTGGTCATAACCTGCCATTTTAGAAATGTGATCACTGTAATAAGTGGCAGTCCACGAAAAGAGATGTTCATCAACCTCAAAAATCTGCTTTCGTAAAAAAATCTTTTTGTGATACTAGTTTTTTCAAATGAATCATCCTTTAGATCTAAAGTTTGATTTTACATACTGTACTGGGTTGGACAATGTCCCTCAAATTCATGTCATTACTTCAAAATATGATCGTATTTGAAAATAGGGCGTTTGTTATCAAATTAAGATGAATTCCTAAGCCCAATGACTAGTGTGTCTTTATAAAGTCGAGAGATGTGGCCCCAGACACAGAGGAGACACATGGGGCAAAAAGCTATGTGATGATGGAGGCAGAGATAAAACTGATAAAACTGTTAAGCCAGCGAACACCAAGGACTGCTGGCACCAAAAGCTAGGAGAGGCATAAAACAGATTTCCCTCAGGGCCCCCAGAAGAAACCAAGCTGGCTGACACCCTGATTTTGGACTTCTGGCCTCAAGAACTATTGGAGAATAAATTTCTGTTGTTTTCAGCCACTCGTTTTGTGGTACTTTTTTAATGGTAGTTCTAGGAAACAAATATGCTATTCCAATGGAATTTCCATCCTGATAATACTGATTTTTACGAGGCATTTTACCATCATAACAATGTAGATAACGATGTGGACAGATGGCACACTTTTGCAGAATCAAAGTTAGCTCTTTAGAAATAACAGACATCACTGATATATGTAAGGGCAATGGAACATAGATATCTTCCACAGTGGCAGGACTTTTGCAAACTATAATTTTTGACTGAGAAACAAGGTTTCCAAGAAAAATCTCAGGAAGATACCAATATTCTTGTCACATCAAAAGCTGATCAGAAATTTCTTTGTAATACTCCATGAAGATTCACAATGAATGCTGCCCACAAATTAAAGATGAAGTTGGCTCTACTACTTCTAGCATAGCAGAAACAGTGTTAAAGCAATTATCTAACTATAAAATATTACAGTCTAATGGATTGTTTTTTCATTTAGCCAAGGATGGATCTAAAAAGTCACTTGCTCAGGTTAGCAGGTTTCTTGCCATGCATAGACACATGCAGTATTTCTGCCCATCTCCCCACATTAGGGACCACCAAACCCTAACCTGCTGTTTCAACATCATGCCACAGGCTCTGGATCCCTAGGATTATGAAAAAAGTAAAACTAGTTAAGCAGCTCAACATCAAGTTAGTTTTGCTACTGCTTTCCACTCTGTCTGACTTGCAATACTTTTATCTAATTCTTAATGATGAAACTCTGTTGGTCTCTCAGACTCTCCACTCACTATAAAGCAGCCTAAATCCCTTTGTTTCTCTGTCAGGTAACTCTAAATACTTTCAAAACTGAAAGTCTATACCTGAACCTGATACCCCAGGTCTGAGTCTTAGACCCTTTTATCAGTTTCCACGGTTTCTGGAGGTCACCTGGCTTATAAGGGATTTCTGATGCCATGCAGAGCTAGCTCCCTGGTACTCGGTCCCCATCTTGCCTTCTCCAATCACTGAAATACCCTGTCTTATGGTCTGCCCATGTCTCAGCGTTAGACACCTACTGTTGAACTTCCCTCTTACCGACAGTCCACACACCTGGCTTCTTCCCTATTGCCTGTTGCTAGGTAGGGGTCTGTCTGGTCCTCAAGGATCTGCCTATATTCCAAATCCTTGTCAGGCGTGTTCAGCCACTGCAACTCCATTCCTTAAACCATCCTTTAGCTTGTTTGTTTTTTCATTAAAGAATTGGCGCAATCTTCAGCCCGGGGCCTGATCCTGGAGACCCAGGATCCAGTCCCATGTCGGGCTCCCTGCATGGAGTTGGCTTCTCCCTCTGTGTCTCTGCCTCTCTCTCTCTGTGTGTCTCTCTCATGAATAAATAAAATCTTAAAAAAAAAAAAAAAGAAATTACATCAGAATTTTTAAAAATGCAATTTTTGATGAAAATGTTTTTATGTTGAAGAAAGGGATAATAGCCAGTAGTCAACATTTTCTGACCATCTAATGTTGTCTAACATGGTTTCAAGAATATAGCATGCTTGAACTCTTTTAATCCTTTAGAAATAACCATAGAATCCTTTAGAAATAACCATTATGATACTAATTTTACAAAGAAACAGGACAGAGAAGTTGCCTATCCAAGGTCACACAGAGTAAGTGTTAGCTGAGATTTAAATTTAAGGAGACTGGCTCTAGGATTTCTGTTCTTAACCATTGTCCTATATTGTTATCTACCTTCCACCATTCCTCTTCCTAATCCCTATTGATGTTTTTAAATTTTGAGTCATTTGAATTTTATACCTGTGAAGATCCTTTAGCAAATGTTTCCGACTCCTCCCCTACCCCAGCCTCCACCTCTTAAGTGAACCAACTAAATGAACATCATCTAAGTCCCTACCTCTAATGTGAACTCTTTGGCAAAATTTTTTTTTCATAGACTAGATTTTTCTTACAATGAAATTTACTTGAACATTAAAACGTGATATAGGATCTGACACTCGGGGATTATTAAGTCAATAATAAACAAGCAAAATTTCCTGGTCATTCAGCAAATTTAATCTTCTACCAAGTGTAATTTACAAGTTGTAGTTTACTACAACTATAATAGTAAGCTTTAGGAAGAAGTGGTACTGGTGGGTGGGTTCTTTGAAACCTAGTATCTAGATTATATATGCCCCACTGTTTCATCTAGAACTGTGTTGGTCATTTATTATTATTTAAAGAGGTCTAGGCTCTGACCACGTATAAAGTAAAATTTAGCCTTGAAAAGTAGGCTTAGTTGATATGAATAAGAACCTTGAAAATGTATGCATAAATTTTGATATTTTATGATAATTTATATGAGAAAGGAGATTGATTTTTTTTAAGATTTTATTTATTTATTCATATGAGAGAGAGTAAGGCAGAGACCTAGGCAGAGGGAGAAGCAGGCTCCCTGCAGGAAGCCCGGGGTGGGACTCGATCCCAGGACCCCAGGATCACACCCTGATCCAAAGGCAGACACTCAGCCACTGAGCCACCCATGTACTCTGAGATTGAGATTCTTTTCTGACATGGAAACAATGAGGAGACAGAAGATGATGGGAAGACAGAGACAACAATTTAAGTCTCTAAATCACAGCTGAAACTTGAAGTCTTAATAAAAAGAAAATCTGAAAGATGACTAAAAACGTCTAATGTCAAAATCAGGGAAAAAGAGAAAGCATCATTTAATTCACGGAAGAAAGTTTAACAAAGACATCAGAAGTAAAGTACAGATTTTAAAAGGATGAAGAATACCTTTGTAAGGATAACAACAGAGACAAAACACATAGGTCCCAAAAAGAATGTGTCCTTCAATTTATTTTGAGACTTTTCACATTAACTAGAGTAGAATAGGATACAGAGAAAGTAGATCATATGATCTGCCAAATATAAGAAAAGATTTAAAATATAAACTGCATTTAAAAAATTCCTCTAAAGATTTCTGGCAATAACTAATTTTAGAAGCTACTACATATTATGTAGTAAATGCTAATTTTTATGAAAAAAATCACCTAATATCTGAAGCTCCAAATTCTTGATTTTAGGTAGGTTATAGGTATGCATTCAGTGTTAACAATAGACAAAACAATTTTTTTGTGTGTATTTTCATAAGAATTTAGAACCATTTAGGAAGCCTGGGTGGCTCCGTCGGCTAAGCATCTGCCTTCAGCTCAGGTCATGATCCCAGGGTTCTCGGATCAAGTCCTGCATTGGGCTCTCTGCTCCGTGCGGAGCCTGCTTCTCCCTATGCCTCTATCTCTGCTGGTCTTTCTCTCTCTCTCTTCCTCCCCCCCCCCTCGGTCTCTCATGAATAAATAAAATCTTTTTTTAAAAAGAATTTTGAACCATTTAACTATTTTTTGAAATAATGAGATTGCTGCTCTTTCAAGCTTTAATGGTAATTCACCAGAGAGAATAAACTTTATGACTCAGCTTTTTGTATCCACTCATACATGCCTGAAGGGTCCACTTAAATTGCTTGCTATATTTTAAATTCAGGCTTGGAGTAGGATTCTTGTTTTGTGAGGCTCACAAAGACTAGACTCACAGCTTAGTTCTATAGTGCCTATTTAGCTGGATTTAAAGCCTACATCAAGTACTTTATTGTCAAATAAAAAGCAATCTTCATGGAGCTCAGGAACTTAAGTAGCTCTCCAGAATTTGTTAAATATTTTGTTTCTACTTTTGATCTCTATTGTCAAGAAAGAGTTCTATTGAGTTGTAAAGTGCCAGAAAGTGTTATTTTAAACATCTAAAAGGTAGTATGGACACTACAACTCTTGAGGTTCATGGTTAAACTGAGAAGCACAAAGATATTCACTATAATTTTCCAAAAACATAATTTTCTTAGTCCTTCCCTCAAGGAAAGAAAAAAGCAACTTGGAGTCCTACCTTTAAAAAAATATAGGAATCAGCCTGGGGGTTTCCAAAATTCAGGCTCTGAAAACAGAATGGAAGAGACTTCCAAGTTTATCCCTCACAGACTCAGAGGAAAATGATGACTGTCCCAAACAAAAGCCATTTCCTTGATTGATGCTTTGCTCACCTTATTTCTCATATACTTAAACTGTTTTCCCTCTCATCTCCATTCATCCAAATCTTAATCCATACTTCAAGGTCTTATTCAAAAGCCAACTCCTTCCATAATGGCTTCCAGAATCTCCTCCATCAGAATTAGCTCCACCCTTCTCCCCACCCCCCTCTCCCCCTAAACAACCAGTATTGTTCCCAAAACACTTTTTCAAAGTCTGTCTTGCCTTTAAATTATTTGAGGTCTATATGCCCCAGTAATTGGGTCAAATCTTTTTCCTTTCTTTACTGTCCACTTACAGTTATGCAATAAGGATTTATTAAACTGAGGTGAGTAGGGCTATTGAATCATAATATCCCATTCTCTACTTGTCTTAAAATAAACCAGTGTGGAGAATTTAGAGCAACCCTTGAAAACTGAGCTAATAATAATGGTTTGTTCAGAATGGCCAGGTATCCAAGATGGTTGAGGTAATGAATTTCACCGGCATATAAAATAAATGTCAAGCTGACTAAAAAGTAATCACAAAAAAGAGTGAAGGTATAAAAGGAACAATTTTTTAAAAATCTATACTTTTGGGTTTTGAGAGTAGGTACAAAAATGTCATTTTAAAATTAAAAAAATAACCTTACTTATCCAATCAAACAGCAAATACTAATTCAGCTGGTTGGTAAAGTCTATAAAAGAAATATAAAACACAGGTCTAGGTCCTGTCTTTAAAGAGTTTTCAATTTAATCACAGAACTAATACATGACTACTACGTGGAAAGGTAGCAAACAACAAAAACCAGGTAACTGCCAATTGAAAAATAAAATATCCAAAAGTTGTTGAGAATGGCTGTTAAACAGAATTTTGGGTTAAGACAGTAAAGGAAGCCTAAATGAAAGTAAGGTCGGATTTGCTTCATGTGTAAAATGAGGTGTTTTGATCACAGGACCTCTAGGTTTACCTTCCAGCTCTGAAGTTTTATTATACTTTTATCACATGATTATAGTGGTGACTTGATATTAACTGACCATCCCCTGAATGGAGTTTTCTTCTTCCTAATCATTAAAGAAATAAATAGCCTTGTAAAAGTAGGCAGCCCTCAAATAAGGATTATTATTTTAAATACAAATATCCAAAATTGAATGGGATATATCTCATAAGAGCATTTGATATTTTCTAAGAGAACCGGAGTTTGAGGCTTTTTTTCTCTGTTCCAGCTTCTTGGTGTAGCTTCCAGAACTCAAAACAGGCCTTTAAGTGGACATTTTTTAGTATCTGAAAGATGTATTTGAAACCATTTAATTTATTCTTGTCTCTCTGCACAAGATGCGAGTAAACCTGCAAAAAGTTCATCATGTTATTAACACATTTTTTTCTTCTTTGTTCTTTTTAATTGTCATGATATTTATGCCCAGCAGTTACTGATGGCCAAATGTATTCTCAAGCCTGGCCAAAGATTTTTTTTTTTAGGGTAACACTCAAAACAAAGCAAATATTGGCTTGGTTATGACACTTGTTGTTCTAATACATTAATAGCCTATTGTTCACTGTGGTTGTCTCAACAAGATAATACATTGAAAAACAGCGTTTCCTGATAGGAAGTGAATTCCCACTGTGTGTCACAGGAGTCCAGCCAAAAGCTGGGCTCCAAAGAAGAAACATCAGTTCCTTCTAGGATTGCATAACGAAGCAAAGTAATGATTAGACTTTTTTTTCTCTCTTTACACACACACACACACACACACACACACACAAAATAGCTTTCTGCTTCAGCTCAAACTATAATCTATTAGACTGATTCTGCTATCATAGGATTGTTTTTCTAAAATGACTGCAAATGTTTTAGACAAAGCTGTTCAACATCCTGTAGACAGCAGTATCCTGTATATTTCTAACTATAGAGAATTTCCTTAGTCGTAAATGTCACAATGGATGGAGTAACTTGACAAAGGAGATACCAGGATGTGACATCAAAACATAGTGTGACCATTCTCAAAGATTAGGGTCAGACAGGCAACAGATTAAGTCATAATATATGAGGTACAATAATTGTAACAGATTTTTATTAACGAGGCAAAAATTAAGGCTCAATTAGTCTAACCACCACGACTATTTTATTTAGAATCTGATTAGTGCGACATTGATGTCACTAGCAGATCCACACACATAAATAAGACTGGACCTCCACAGTAATTGACGCTGTCCTAACAACACAATTAAAACCTTTTTAAATATACCTTGTTTTTATCTATTTTCACAAACTCAAAATTTGAAGAACTTTTCTGCCCAGTTCCTCTTACCAGTGGATATTAGAAAATTCCAACAATGGAAGAAATAAGAATTATTTTGATAGATTCCAGTGAGACGGTCTCTGTCATTTAGATACTCACCCTGCTTAATGCTGTGCTTGGTTCCTAGATGGTCCTCAATACATTTTGCTAAACTGAATCATATCTCAACCAACTGATACAAAAATTAACACAGAAAACAGGTCGTAATAATGCAGCATTGCTTTGATAATAAATTACATTTTAGGTTTTAGAGAAGATATACTTATTCAAGGTATATCAAGTTTTCTAACAAGAAGCTAGGCTAAACCAGCAGATGAACACACAGAGACTCCCCTACCTCCAGGCTGAGAAAGTATCTTTTTATCTTCTTGTTATTATACAAATCGAACAATGAAGTGCTTTACCATTTTGCTTTCAGGACAGCTGTCCTTTGACAGAACTGCAAAAAAAATCTGGGAAACAGGAGATCCTAAACATCTTATGTGTGATGCAGCAAAAATTCCTGCTTCTGTTACTTTATAACTTTACTGTGTAACTTGATAACTTTGCTGGCAGGATAATAGTGTATAGTTCACCTCTAAGCTGCTTCCTCAGCACCAAATCAGACAACTTTAGCTATGTCAAGCAATATCAGTTTTAGCATTCAATGAAACAAGGAGATGGATTAGAGGACTAGAATATGAAAACAATTTAAACAAGGGGGCTGATGCCAAGTTTCAAAGCCCTGAGGATTAGCCTTGAATGGCTGGATTCATCGAAAATTACAAGGATCCATTTTAAAAACAAACTTCACCTCACTCAGAATCTTCTCAAGTATTCAAGCTTGATAAAAGGATCTGCTTTTTTTCTGGAATGGGTTGCATACTTTTGAAACAGACTTTTTAGAAAAGGAGAGTTTATATAAATTATAACATTCAACTTATCTTTTTTACATTCTTATACTTTAAAATAGATTAGCCCATATGGTAGGTCAAATAAATTACACATCACACAATATACACAAAAGATGTTTTCAATTTAAACAACAGAAACTTAATATAAATTGGGTTATATAGCTTAAATCAATACTCCTACAAAAATACAGGTAAATACTACAGTTGGAACGGGTATTAAAACTCCTCTATTTTAACCTCTCATTTTATAGAGGGCAAAACTAAGGACTAAGGAGGCTAAGTGAATTGCCCACAATCTTACACTCAAGTTACCAGATTTTGAACCCAATTAATTTCATTAATCTGCTGAAAAATGGGCAGCCCTGGGGGCTCAGCTGTTTAGCACCGCCTTCAGCCCAGGGCGTGATCCTGGAGACCCGGGATGGAGTCCCACTTCGGGCTCCCTGCATGGAGCCTGCTTCTCCCTCTGCCTGTGTCTCTGCCTTCCTCTCTCTCTCTCTGTGTCTCTCATGAATAAATAAATATAATCTTTAAAAAAAAAAATCTGCTGAAAAATGACTTCCAGGGCAGTTCTTACCCACTCATGAATGGCTGGGACAGTGGGGCCTACCCTTGGTGTTCTAGCCAGAGAAGCATTTGGTAAGGAGTTTTTCTATTTCTGTACAGCACTATCATCATTTCAGCACTTGGGTTCTACCCCAATTAGGACGTAGGAAGACTGATTAAGTATATCTGATAAGGGAGAAAGGGAACAATTTGGAAATAATCTGGATATCTATCAATGGATGAATGAATAAATTCATTCATTCATCCATACAATGAAGTATACACCCACTAAAAAGAATGAGGTAGGGCAGCTCGGGTGGCTCAGCGGTTTAGTGCCACCTTCAGTTCAGGGTATGATCCTGGAGACCCAGGATCGAGTCTCATGTCAGGCTCCCTGCATGGAGCCTGTTTCTCCCCCTGCCTGTGTCTCTGCCTCTCTCTTTCTCTCTCTCTGTCGCTCATGAATAAATAAGATCTTTAAAAAAAAAAAAAGAGGTAGATACATAATGGTGTGCATAGTATTAATTTGGTTTAAAAAAAAAAGGTGCACTTACTCATAGAAGTTCTCTGGAAAAATAGAGAAGAAATTCCCTTCTAGGGAGTAGGGCTCAGAGATTAGAGTTGCAAAGAGACGCTGTCATACGCCTTGTACACTAGAATAAACAGGAGAGGATTTAAGGGCAGCCATATAGAGCTATATAGACCTTGGTGAAAAAAATTCACTCTATTTTCTTTATATTACATAATTATTACAAGAAAAAAATATGATGATGATCAGAGAAGGGGGGCAGAGAGAGAGGGAGAGAGAATCTTTAGCAGGCTCGATGCCCAGTGCGTGAGCCCAACATGGGGTTTGATCTCACAACCCTGAGATCATGATCCGAGCTGAAATCAAGAGGCACTTAACCTACTGAGCCCCCTAGGTGTCCAGATTATTTTTTAATAATATTTTTAAAAATAAGTAATAAGAGTATTAATGTAGGTATTAACTACTGACATTCTACAAAAGTTCTAAATAAAATTTATTCAGAAAATTTCCCAATTTCAATATTTAACAATGAAGTGGTTGGTAAGCTTTGCTCTGGAGCAACTATAAAAAAGTCTAAGTGTATTCTCCTGGAGTCAAAGGGTCAGTAGGGATCTTCTAGCTCAGTAGATTGAAACCAACATTTTAAAAATGAAACAGAACAAAAAATAGAATGTTTTCTGTGTTGTAAGGAAAAACTTACTTCAGAAATTAAGTGGTGTGTTATGTGGTTTGTGTACTGGGTCAGGATGCAAAACACAACCTGAAAATTTATTTTCTTGTTGAGGTGATGATTAGAGAATTCTATTGCTCAGAATAGAATCAAAATGTAAATTTCCAAAATTTCTGATATACACAATTTATTGAAAGTAAAGCTTTAGTTTTCACATCATTTATATGAATGATTCTGGATTACTATCCAAACATTTTTTCCCTCAATTCCAGTACATTGCCTTTAGCATTTTGGGGATGTCTTTACAAAGAGAATTAGAGTATTCTCAGCTGGAAAAGGTCTTAGAGAACTAACACAAATTCCCAAGTTTACAAGTGAAGAAACCAGTGTCCAAAGTAATAGTCTTTTAATTCCTGGCCTAGTGCTTTTATTTGATACCAAGCTTCTACCTTATTCTTACATCCTTGTGATGTTAGAAAATGGCTAAACACAGTTACTACCAAGTTTCAAAGAGGAAGCTGAAGCAAGGAAATGCTCACAAGTCTGAGTCCAAAAAGGATGACACAATGTCACCCCAGCAAACTTTACGAAAATCTGCCATTTTCAACATTCAGCTTTGATTTCAACTGAAGTGAGTGGTTCAACTTGCTTGTACTGAATGGGTGTGTCTATCCCACAAGGGTACACGATGAACATGCACAAGAGGAAGACAACAGTCAGTACAGAAAAGATCACAGAGCACAGCCTTTCTCTCAACATGCCTACTTTAGTCAAGCATAAACACTTCACAGGCATTGAAAACCTAGCTACAAATGAAGCTCCATTATGTGAGGGGGGGGGGAAAGTCAGATCCATTTGCAAAGAAAAAATTGCCAAGTGTGGACCTCATTCAATAATGCAATTCTCCTATAGTTCAACTTACCACTCACGTCACAAACTCTAGAAAGAACACAGAGGCATAGACAAGGCATGGAACAGAACTTTGGGCTGCAGCCTTCCCCAACTCTTCTGACAAATACCCAACAGCAGGAAGACAAAGCATCATTATAACAGAAATAAAGGCTCTTTAGATGCTGCCTTTTTTTAATTCAATGAACCCACTCTTACACACAAAGTTCATGCCACGATGTCTCGAAATACAGTATTACCAGATTATGCTGTTAATGGGTCCAATAAATTCAGTGCAAAACACTACTTCAAGCATTTTTATGTTAACTAATTAGCACATTTGGGAAACTACCAGTATTTTCCTTAAACAGTCATTGTCATCCCCCAAACAATTAAAAACAACAGTTCAGTAAACAGTTTTAGGAACAACAAAAAAAGCAAATAAGTGAACAGGAAAAAATTTAGTTGAGTGATAAAGCTATAGGCTCCTTCCCAAGAACACTGCACATTACTAGCAGCTAGCACAAAACTGGCCATCTATCTTATCGTGCTTCCCCCTAAGCTGTGCATTATCAGTTTTACAATAGACAAGCCATTACTTACAAAAATATTTGAAGCTGCTGTACATTTCTTAAGCTGGTTTTTGTGTGGCAATTCTGATGCAATGCCGCCCTAAAAATGAACTTTGTTTTAAACAGTGAGATATCCACACTCGGTGCGGTTAGAGCAAGGGTGGAGCCCACTGGGGGAAACAACACACCCAAGCAGACCTCAGTGACAGCAAACTGCACGTTTATACTGCCACAACATTTTTCAGGGCTTCAGAGTCAAAACTAATTGGTTAATCCTCTTCAAAGAAACGGGGGGGGGGGGGGGGGGAGACGGTGTTCATGTTTGTAGATCTGCTTTTCTGATATGAAATAAAATATGGACTCATTTCTTTTTTGTTAAGAAAGATAAAATGCGAGGTAGAACACACAGCTCAACCAGCAGAATGTGAGGTGGAAGTGGACGACTACAAAGGAAGTCCAACCATGCCAACTTCTAAGTTTAGCAACAGCAGCTTCTGTATATCTCAAGGTGTTGGCAACATCGTTCACTTAAGAACTTTACTTTTGGCGTATTTGGCCAAAACGGGGGAACCAATCATGAACTTAAGCATTACCTACCCTTCTCTATCAATGCTCTGGTTCTCCTGGTAGTGCAGAAACAATAAAAGCACTTCTTATCAACTAACTAGCAAGAGTTGCCTTAAAAAAGGGGGGATTTGATTTGTAAATTTGTTTTCATAGACTATTAAAATACAGAAAAGGGAGATTTTGATGAAAATTACTAATATGCCTACCAGACCTTAAAAAAATTTTTATAATCACCTACTTTCAAATAATTTCCTAAGTTTTGATTTTTAATTTTTTCCTGATATATTTCCAAATAAGATATTCTGTAAGATGTATACATACTGCCTAAAAAACTTAGTGTCTAAAATAATTTATCAGTTATTGAAACTGTCACCAAACATCTGGTTATTGTTCAAAGTGATTTTAATCAATACTACTTCCTGTATATGCACATTCAGACACAGCCAACAGTTACTTGTAACTGAACTCCTGTAACTCATGGCATGAAAAATAGGGTTTTCAGTAAAATACCCATGCATAAAAAAAAAAAAAAGCTTTGTAATCTTTACATTGAATTTAAAACAAAGAAATGGCTTTTGGAAAAGAGCAGGAAAATATTATTTTTAATGATACATGTTGTCACATTACCCTCTGCCAAATGCTACTTCCTCACAGTGGAAAAATAAATCAGTTTGGGGTCTGAACATTTCCATTTTCTGCTCCCCTGCCACTATTTTCAGAGGTGGCTCAGAACAGCTTCTTTTAGGATCCTCAGAAAGGGGTGCATACTGCCCAATCTAGCCTTTTGTTGAATTATAAGGTCACTTTTACCATAAATTAACCCACTCAAGCTTGCTTTAATTATTTTTCAACCATATATATAATTATGACTCTCCTGCCATCTCTTGCTCTTCTCCAGCTCACTTCAAACTGAACTTAAAGGTAGCAGTTAGATATTTTGAAGAATCCCATTTTGATACTTTTTGGATTTGCACTGCTGGAAATGTCTGTTTTCAAGTCAAACTTCACTTTCACAGCTGCAAAGGAAATGACAAGAGAAGAAAAACACAGCCAATATATATCAGCAATTAATTCCATCCACAACTGCCCAGCTGTTTGTGCATGGAAGAATCAGTCTGTTTCCTTTTGGGGCCTTCACCACTGAAAATTGATACTGCACATTCAGAGACACAAGCTGTTTGTAACATGTCAGGAATGTGCACAAGATCACACAGAGTTGAAAAGACCAAATGAAATCCAGATCTAGTTTTCTTGGGACTTGCCAGGATTATTTCATAGCTGAAAAATAAAAAAATAAAAAATAAAACACCCCAATCACACAGAGAGCAAGACACATGAAAAAATACTCTCCCTTCTGAATATGGTCCTTCCAATAAAGAGGAAAATCTGCCAATGACATCAGATTTAGTATCAAGAACAGACACTCTGACTTACTGGCATAGACAAGGTGTGACATTCTTAGGAGTCCACGTGCCCCCACTATGTTAAATCCAGCCAATACTTTTTGGACTACAGTTGCTTGCCCAATGTGTAGTTAGTCCCTTTAAAAAAATACCCTTATAAATGTGAAAATTGTTGAGAACCAAGGCTTTCACCACAGTCATGTAGAAAAGCAAGTTTTTCTTGGTTAGTTCAGACATTATTTGGCACTCACATACACCTGCGTGTTTCAGGGATTCATGTAAATTTACTGATCCAATCTCCTAGGGTAATTCTCAAGCAATCAAATTTTTCCTTCCCTCTCCTTATCAGTTTTGTGGATTTTAGATAAAAACACTGTCTATTGAGTGCCAGAGGCTTACCAATTATAGTACAAGCTCCTTTGCAACTCAAAACGTTTCCTGACGCACCGCCTTCCAACGCCAATTTCATTTCAAATATTTGTTTCAGGGATCCCTGGGTGGCGCAGCGGTTTGGCGCCTGCCTTTGGCCCAGGGCACGATCCTGGAGACCCGGGATCGAATCCCACATCGGGCTCCCGGTGCATGGAGCCTGCTTCTCCCTCTGCCTGTTTCTCTGCCTCTCTCTGTCTCTCTCTGATGACTATCATAAATAAATAAATTTAAAAAAAAATATTTGTTTCATTTAAATGTCGTTTTGTTATATTTCCAAACACACACTATTGTAAAATGGTGTGTATTTTCAGTATGTAAAGTGACTTGTAAAAAACCTTATGAAAGTTAGAAAATAAGATGACTTTTTAGAAGAAAATAATTCAAAACATATTTTAGCTATCTTATTGGGTTTTTATATGAAATGAGGTATCCCTATGACTGAACTCACTGTTCTAAGGACTCTCCCCTCCGCTTTTGCTGCATAAGAGTTCATGCACTCTTCATTCCCATACATTCTCAAACACAACTTGAATGAGACACTCATTTGGGGCACCACCAGGGCTTGGGGCTTAACAAATAAAGAGAAGATAAACACTCTGCTTCAAATATGAGATGGACGTTCCATAAGCTTCAGAATGAAGATGCTCTCAAGTGCCAGAACTCAAACCAGCACAATGAGAAGCCGTCTCCAACTAAAGTGCTGGGAAAGCACGAAGTGTCATTTGTAAGGAAACACAAGGCATCTCAAACTTGCGGTTGACTGAAAACAAAGCACGAAACCAAAAAAAGAGCTTTTCTCTTAACAAACCCACCAGATCAAGGATATTTCTAGGGTAGGAGAATGGGGGTGGGAAAAGTTTAATCTTTAGCTGATGGAGACATTAAATTCTGGAAATACTGGTATAACTATTAGTGACTCAAAGAGACACAGAGATGAGCTTTGCTTGGCAAGCTTCAGCTCTATGGGACATTCAGACTAACTTGAAATGTCTATGGGGAGGGGACGCCTGGGTGGCTCAGTGGTTGAGCATGTCTTTGGCTCAGGGCATGATCCCCTTCTGGGGATTGAGTCCCACATCGGGCTCCCCACAGGAAGCCTGCTTCTCCCTCTGCCTATGTCTCTGCCTCTGTCTCTCATGAATAAATAAATAAAATCTTTTAAAAAGATGTCTATGGAAAGGAACTTTCCCATCTAGAGGAATGGCTCATCAGCAAGGAGCCTGCTTGGGATTCTCTCACTCCTTTCTCCCTTTTGCCCCTCTCCCTGCACTCTCCTCTCTTGCTTGTTCTCTCTCTAAAATAAATCACTTAAGTTTATTTTAAACAACTCTAAATAGTTATGCCTTTGCAACCTATGCATTAGAACATTCCCCACTACATCAAATAACCTGATTGCACAAAGTGATCAGGCATGAATGAAACAGATGGAAGAAGCCTACGAGGAAATTTTTTAAAAGATTCATTCATTCATTCATTCATTCATTCATTCATTCAGAGGGAGAGAGAGAGGCAGAGACACAGGCAGAGGGAGAAGCAGGATCCATGCAGGGAGCCCGACATGGGACTCGATCCCGGGCCTCCAGGATCACACCCCGGGCCGCAGGCGGCGCCAAACCGCTGAGCCATCCAGGCTGCCCCTACAAGGAAATTATAAAGTTAAACGAAAGTGTACACTCATCTGCTCCAACTACTCCCCTTCTTAGGTGAAAGAAACAAAACTTCTAAAGTTTTAGCTGCCTGTACCAGTCAGCCAGTTGGTCAATAATGTCTTGGTTAGGCATAGTACAAGGTTCTTAGGCAGCAGCTCTACATTTGGCTTTAGTATGAAGAGAACTTAGAAGCTTGGGAGAGAATGCTGGCTCAGAGGATGAGTTCTGCCACTTACAGGCTATATACATCTTAAGCAAGTTTCTTGGTTTTGTTTTTTTTAAACTCCTTTGAATATTAGTCTTCCTCTACGTATAACAAGGAAAATCTTAATTCATAAAAGTTGTATGGCTGGGGGGTGGGGGTGAATGGGTGACGGGCACTGAGGGGGGCACTTGACGGGATGAGCACTGGGTGTTATTTTGTATGTTGGTAAATTGAACACCAATAAAAAATAAATTATAAAAAAAAAAGTTGTATGGCTTAAAAGAGATAACCTTTGTAAAGCACCCGGCATGTAGTAAGTAATCAAAAGAAAGAAATATAAGAAGTAGAAGCAAAATCAACAGTTCCAGGGGCAGTTCAAGTATATGCCCATTCAAGTACTGCTTCTAAGCTTTTGTGCTACCCCTACGTTTGCTCTCATTTTACATACGCAAAGAAAAAATAGCAAATAAAGCATTACTCTTTATTCCCTACTAAGGGAAGCAATTTTTTAGATCTGGGGGAAAAAAAAGGCTACTTGTTTCCTCTTTACCTTCCTACTATGACAGAACTGGAGTGGTAGGGGGAGGGAAGCACAGATTTTCTACTTTGTAGTGACTACTACTACCTTAATACACTTATATCCTTACCAGTGTTTGTATAAAGAGCTCCCTTTGCCTGGTGTGATCTTTCTTTTAACCATGAAGTGAGAATTCAAGGCCCAGTTAAAATCTAACCTACTTTACTGGTCTACTCATAACAAAATTAAAGCTTTTTCATCCTGTGTTTCCATAATGCTTTAAATAACAGTATTATAGAACTCACACCAGATGGCTGCTTCCATGAGTTTCCCTTACTTAAACGGGAGCATCTTTGTATTCTAATACCTAGCACATGGAAACCGTCCATAAGTGTCTGCTGAATGGATATGCCTGGATAATGGGTACTCAGTTATGATCAAAGTAGCTAAAAAACACTGAGTCTGAACATTCACCAAAAAGAAAAGCAAAGTACTAGAAAAGTAGGGAGCAGGGAGATGACCACAGGGTTTGAAATTAAATAGATTAAAAGTCAACTGTGTGCAAACTCTTGTGTTCCTGGAGAAATGATTGCTGAGCAGTTAAGGTACCACTAGAATAATTCAGACTGCCATGTGCTTTAAATACTTATCCTGTGTACCACCCACAACTCTCCTAGGCAGTACTATCAGGCTCCTTTTATACAAGAGAATATGGAGACTCAAAAAGGTTAAGCACATAAGGTAACATAACTTATGGCAATGGAGATAAAGTAGAGAAGTGATTTTTCATTACAAGTGATTTTCATAATAGACCAATTTTACAGAGTATGAAGAGGCTCTGGTTTTAAGAGAATCCAGGTAGTGGAGGGGCAACCAAATAGCAAAAGAGATTCAGCTGAGGGAGCAAAACTCAAAGGGAGAGAAAAGGCCTGGCCAAAAAAAAAAAAAAAAAAAAACTGCACAAAACAAAAAACCAAAGCTGGGATAATTAAATTAAGAAGAGTGTGAGTTTTATGTAGGACTCATCTCCATGGAAGAGTCGGCCCCGCTGGAGTTATGAAACCTAAGTTGGAGATGGCCCTAGAACCATAGCAGTGCTAAATCATACCTTTTACTCTTATGGCTCCTCCCTTCCCAAACCAACTGTTCTCAGAAATAATAAAGACAACATGGATAACTACTTGATAAAAATGCCAATCATGATGTTCACGCTTCAGAAATTAATGAGACCCTTGCCAAGTTGGTGAAACTCAACTCTTGTCTATAGGTTATCTGGCTATATTCTGTAATTTCCCATTTAGGAAAACTGGGTTTTGTCTCCCTTGCAAAGATGAATTTGTGAAGAAAAGCCTCCACGTTGAAGTTCCAAGCCTCAAGTGCCACAGCCCTCTGTCTTACCTCCAACATAGCACTCATTACAGTGGCTCACAATTTTCTGTTTGCTGGTGTAGCTCTTACACATGCTATGAGCAATTGGCAGGCAATGCCGCTCAGCACCTAGCACAGGGCAAGCTCAAAAAACATTATGGAGCTATTTAATATCTGATAGATGGTTTTTTGTAAATGAGGTAATCCAGGATTTAAAGATGAAGCAGTTACAGGAAAGGCAAGAATGGGAATAAGTGGGGACACCAGGGTGGCTCAGTGGTTGAGTACTGCCTTTGGCTCAGGGCGTGATCCCAGGGTCCTGAGATCGAGTCTCACCATCAGGCTCCCTGCCTGCTTCTCCCTCTGCCTGTGTCTCTGCCTCTCTCTTTGTCTCCCATGAATAAATTTAAAAATCTTAAAAAAAAAAAAAAGAATGGGAATAAGTGAAATATAGTAAATGTTCAAAATTAGGTTTTTGGGGTTTTTTTGCTGGATAAAAAAATGCATACTATATAACCTATAATAATTGGCAAGTTAAGCTTAATAAAGCTGAAGTAGAAATTCAGTAAATCATTAGGTCTAAAGATTGGGCATGATCCCCATTAAAAACAAAAATTAACCAAACTAGTGAGCTTGTATTCTATCTGAAAATTGCCAAACTTGGAGTGGAAAAACAGTTATGTGGCTTTGATTCTCCCATGGCATAATACTTTCAAAAATAATGCATTTTATTAATAACCTCTTAGAAAAAGACAAAGACTACATGGGGGGGAGTGAAGTAAATATTTATGTGCTATTAAAAAACCTTCATTCACAAATAATTTCTGCTTTAGAGAAAAGTGCAAAAAAAAGGAACAGAAAACACATATATGTAAATATACTATGGCCATCTGACACAGCAAACATTCATGACAAATGCAATTTTTTTTTTTAAGATTTTATTTATGAGAGAGAAGGGATAGGGAGAGGCAGACCCCCCACTGAGCGAGGAGCCCAATGCAGGGCTTGATCCCAGGATCCCAGGATCATGACCTGAGCTGAAGGCAGATGCTTTACCAACTGAGCCACCCAAGTGCCCCTGCAATTTCTTGTTAAAAATATTACTGTTGCTTTGATTTGCTCCATCCAAGGGTGTGGGACTAATGTAGACATTTTTTAATTGTTGCTCTTTATAAATATGAAAAAAAGATCTTTAGTTGGAAAAATGTCTCACATTTCAAATAATTTACCCAATTAAAAAAAAGCCACCTTTTTTAATCTTGGGAAATTTAAGTATTCTCATCCAAAAAAAAAAAATGTTCAAGTACTTAGCTTTATTTTTTTTAATTTTTTTTAATTTTTTATTTATTTATGATAGGCACACAGTGAGAGAGAGAGAGAGGCAGAGACACAGGCAGAGGGAGAAGCAGGCTCCATGCACCGGGAGCCCGACATGGGACTCGATCCCGGGTCTCCAGGATCGCGCCCTGGGCCAAAGGCAGGCGCCAAACCGCTGCGCCACCCAGGGATCCCCAAGTACTTAGCTTTAAACACTGTTCTATGATAGGCAGGTGTCCAGGACACCTGGATAGCTCAGTGGTTGAGTGTCTGCCTTTGGCTCAGGTTGTGATCCCAGGGTGCGGGGTCCCCTATGGGGAGCCTACTTCTTCTCTCTCTGCCTCTCCCTCTGTGTCTCTGCCTCTCTCTGTATCTCTCATGAATAAATAAATAAAATCTTAAAAAAAAAAAAAAAGGTAGGTAGCCAAGTTGACACACCACATGACTTAAAGGACTTGATTTCTCAGATCAAGCTCTGGAACACATGCTGCCACTTTATTACAAGAACACATCCCCTCCTCCAAAATGAAAAGTTCCAAATCCCCCAATACTATCAAAATATAGGGCAAGAGACAGGTTTAGAAATGTTCTCCCCTTTTCATTCCCATACCTCAACCCCTCTGGTTCCACCTGCCCTCAATGAAAGTATCTGGATGGCTGGTAGATTTGCCACCTTTCCATTTCCTCAGGCAAACTGGCAGTGTGATAGGAGGTTTAATTAAAACAAAAACACAAAAACAAAATTGGCTTACAAACCCACATCTCCTTAGCATTTTAGAAACACTTCAGTTAAAAAAAAAAAAAAGAAAACACTTGAGTTTAGTGCATCATTCTTTCTGCCTCCAAGTATTACTCTTGTTGGACAATATCAACTTGTTCTGTGCCATATCTGCAGCTGCACTAATTTTAATCTACTCTGATTTTAGATTTTAAAAATTTGCCTTTAAATTCTAAGTTAGGGGGATCCCTGGGTGGCATAGCGGTTTGGCGCCTGCCTTTGGCCCAGGGCGCGATCCTGGAGACCCGGGATCGAATCCCACATCGGGCTCCCTGCATGGAGCCTGCTTCTCCCTCTGCCTGTGTCTCTGCCTCTCTCTGTCTCTCTCTCTCTCTCTGTGACTATCATAAATAAATAAAAATTAAAAAAAAATAAATTCTAAGTTAGTAAGTCAATTCATCAATTAATCTTTCTACTTTCTGGTTAAGATGTATTCTTTTAACAAGAACTCATTTAACACCTACTATGTGCTTGCAATTGAAGATGTAATACGGCAGAGAATGCAAGAAATGAATAAGCTGTTACACCTGATCCTAAGACATTAAGAACTTAGTGGGTTAGGGGAGGAAGAAGGGAGACACCATTCTTAAACAATTATATTAGAGCTCACTGTGTTATTGTGTTATAATAGACATATTACAGACTCAGAGAAAAGAGCCAATTTGAAAGGTTCCTAGGAGGTTACACTTGAGCTTGGTCTTAAAAGGTCTGGTGAGGAGATGATGCACAACTCTGGCAGAAAGATATGAGAAGACAAAGTGCTTCTTAATAAAGCCATGTGTTATAGTACAAGTTTATTTTTTTAATTTTATTTATTTTATTTAGAGAGACAGAGAGAGAGAAGGAAGGGCAAAAGGAAAAATCTTAAGTAGGCTCCACGCCCAGCACAGAGCCCAACACAAGGTTCAGTCTCACAACCCTGAGATAATGACCTGAGCCAAAATTAAGAGTCAGATGCTCAACTGACTGAGCCATCCACATGCCCCAACATATGGCTTTACTTTAAATAAAAGTATTACAAATTGCAACTAATACAAAAGGGAAGTAAAATTGTCACTAGTTAACAATTTACAGTGGTATGTATAATTTAAACTACAGGAACCCTACAATCTACTAGCAAACTATATAGTTTTGTGTCATGAGCTTTTGCTTTTACCCTAATCTTCTGACTTGCACGCTAAGAAAAGAATCTCAAAAGCCATTTATATCCTGACTTGGAACAATGTTTGTTCTTACACTGTACTAACCAATGACTTAGAGATAATTAAGACCAATTATCTTGAAGCCAGTCAAACTGATCTGCCACCACATCCTCATGGAAGGAGGAATAAGAATGTTCTAGGTTAATACCAAGGTCAGTAAACAAAGACATGGTCATGGCACAGGTACACCATACCCTATAGGTTCAAATCCTTAAAGGTATCAAGTATAAGGAGGTAGATTTAATGGGAGGGGCTGAGAAGAAAAAAGAAAAACACAACTAATCACAAGCACTGTGTTTTTAAGTCACCTAAATTTTCAAGTTCAAGGCTCAGAAAGATGTTGATATATAAGAAAGGTTACTTTTGTGGGCTAATCTGACAAAAGTAAAAGGGATGCCACATTAAATTGCTAAGAACAGATTATCCATTTTGATCAGGTTACTACCAATGTGAAAATGCCATAAGGTTTAAGATAGGTTTCCACATGAAAGTACACATAAATAACAGGGACGCATGACCCTGCATCAGGTTCCCCTCAAGGAGCCGAGCCTGCTCCTCCCTCTGCTTGTGTCTCTGCCTCTTTCTGTGTGTTTCATGAATAAATAAAATCTTAAAAAATACATATAAATAACAATTCTTCCATTTTTATGAAGAATATGAAGGTCATTATTTACAGCACACAATATGTGACAACCTCCTAAGTGAGAAACATCTAAAAACAGAAATTAAAGTAGAGCTATTTATATTATATGAATTCTTTTTTTTTTAAGATTTTATTTATTCATGAGAGAGAGAGAGAGAGAGAGAGAGAGAGAGAGAGAGAGAGAGGCAGAGGGAGAAGCAGGCTCCGTGTAGGGATCCTGACATTGGACTCTATCCCAGGTCTCCAGGATCACACCCCGGGCTGAAGGCGGCGCTAAACTGTTGGGCCACCGGGGCTGCCCTTATGTGAATTCTTTAAAGATTCCTTGCCAGGTTCTTTTAGATAGCAATCTCTTCTGTGTTTAACATATTATCTGCAATGTAAGAGCTGTGTACTTTATATTCATGAACTCACATCTATAATACCTAAGCTCTGACTCAAAAAAAAACAAAACAACCTGTCGCAAAATGTCCAGACTGGGAAGTTTGATCCTGGACTAGGAATTTCTCAGTGAAACACACACCTTTGGACAGTGCATGAATAACTTCCTCTGAATATTCAGAGAAAAAGAAACCAAAAACCAAAAACCTTCTTGAGAACTGCTCCTGAGCCTTTGAGAAATAAGGTGACTAGAGTAGTACAAAAACTGGGTGGAAGAAGGCAAAGGAAGAGGCATCTTAAAGGGGCCATGAGTGACAAGAGATAAGGAGGATCAAGTAACTGTGGCAGCAGCATGAGGCCGGGCACACCCACAGGGAACTATGTGGCTTATTTCAAGGGGGTGGAACACTGAACAAATGAACAATTTTGATTTTGTTTTACTGAAAGGTTGTGCAATCCTACAAATGGGAAAAAGAAAAAGGAGCGTTTTTCCAATATAGAAAGTTAGGATGTAATAAATGGCCATCACTTGAAAAAATATTAAGAAGAGAATATCTTACATGAAAGTGAAAAATTGAGAACTTTGAGGAAAAGCAATATAAAGTCTATGTAAAAATGGAGCTGCATTATTTATTGATTGTCACGATAAAGCTTTTAATCCTGTGGACTATGCCATCCTTCAAGCAACAAGATCCCCATAAAGCACACTGACAAGAACATTGGGGTATGTGCATCAGTGTAAGGTTTTTCTTCACTCCAACTTTCAATCTGGCAGCTTATGGAAACAATTCTTAATGGCTGAGTTTTTATTTTTTTATTTTTTATTTTATTTATGATAGTCACACAGAGAGAGAGAGAGAGGCAGAGACACAGGCAGAGGGAGAAGCAGGCTCCATGCACCGGGAGCCCGATGTGGGATTCGATCCCAGGTCTCCAGGATCGCGCCCTGGGCCAAAGGCAGGCGCCAAGCCGCTGCGCCACCCAGGGATCCCAATGGCTGAGTTTTTAAAACTCACTCCAAGATAAGCAGGACTGTGACTCCTGTGGGCTATTTCTAAGTTGCCAAGTCATTAATCTAAAACAGCTCTCAATCCCTTTAAACTGATTCCTGCTGGCCCAATAAATGATTTGATGTTTTAAATAAAAAGAGAAGGAAGAAAGAAGGCCCAAACTAGAACCTCTGGAGTTACTTTTAAGTTTAAAAAAAACTGGAAGCAATAAGATAATACACATTTACTACTATATTTTTCAATCATGTGCCTGGAAACTACAGAAAGGATTTTGGAAAGGCCTTCTGCCAGAAGCAAATTACTTTCTTCAATTTCAAGTTTCAACAGTTATTACCTTTGCTACACCCCCACAAATTAAAGCTGGAAAAAAAAAAGATACATTTCAAGCTTCTTGCAGATGATTTACTACATTACTCAAATCTGTTCATTCCTGTAAGCATTAATTAATACCTTCCTACAGGAACTGGAAAATGCTGTTGTGCATTCAACAAGTGTTTGCCTTTGCTATGACACAAAAGTCAAGATGTACCTGATAAACCAGTAAGCAATCAGTGCACCCAGACCAATGCTTTTCGTATAGTCAGAACAGAGAAACCAGCCACAGCTTTAGCGTTTTGGATAACTGGTTTAAAAACAAAAATTTGTAGCCAGGGCTCAAAAGAGGAATCTAAATATGCAAATCTTTCTCAATATAAAGCCATTACGGAGATCATTATTAAGAAATAGTCATAGAGGGATCCCTGGGTGGCGCAGTGGTTTGGCGCCTGCCTTTGGCCCAGGGCGCGATCCTGGAGACCCAGGATCGAATCCCACGTTGGGCTCCCGGTGCATGGAGCCTGCTTCTCCCTCTGCCTTGTCTCTGGCTCTCTCTCTCTGTATGACTATCATAAATAAATAATTAAAAAAAAAAAAAAGAAATAGTCATAGAAATACTTCTTTTTCAGTAATTTCTAAAATAACTAGGCAATTTAATTCTATTACAAAACAATATAAACAAATTATAAGTTCTTAAAACTTATGAAGGAATCCTAATCAGAGTCATATTTGATTTATTAGGATGCATAAGATCAGAAGTAAAAAATAAAAAGTTGTTTAGTCACACCAGAGTGGTCACAGCCACTCTGGAAAGCAGTATGGAGGTTCCTCAAAAAGCTAAAAATAGATTACCCTATGGCCCAGTGATTGAACTACTGGGTATTCACCCCAAAGATATAAATGCAGTGATCCAAAGGGGTACTTGCACCCCAATGTTTATAGCAGCAATGTCCACAAGAGCCAAACTATGGAAAGAGCCCAGATGTCTACTGACAGATAGAATGGATAAAGAACATGTAGCGTGTGTGTATACACACACCACACACACACACACACACACACACACACAAATGGAATACTACTCAGCCATCAAAAAATGAAATCTTGCCACTTGCAATGATGTGGATGAACTAGAGGTTATTACACTAAGTGAAATAACTCAATGAGAAAGACAATTACCACATGATCTCACTCATATGTGGAATTTAAGAAACAAACCAGAGGATCATAGAGGAAGAGAGGAAAAAAATAAAACAAGATGAAATCAGAGGGGGAAACAAACCA
This sequence comes from Nyctereutes procyonoides, assembly GCF_905146905.1. Taxonomy (NCBI): domain Eukaryota; kingdom Metazoa; phylum Chordata; class Mammalia; order Carnivora; family Canidae; genus Nyctereutes; species Nyctereutes procyonoides. Next base: position 13,906,938 of record NW_026575133.1, on the reverse strand, counting down.
TAAGAGACCCTTTAATCAAAGGAAACAAACTGTGGGTCGCTGGAGGGGAGGGAGTAGAGGCATGGGGTAACTGGATGATGATGGGCATTAAGGAGGGCACGTGGTATAATGAGCATGGGTGTTATATAAGACTGATGAATCACTGACTTCTACCTCTGAAACTAATAATACATTATATGTTAATTAACTGAATTTAAATAAACAATATTAAAAAAATAAAGACCATCTATGTCCTGAAGAAAAAAGTTTCTTGATCCTCTTAAGATGATGACCTCAATGTTGTGAAGAAAAAATTCCTAAATTAGAAAGCAAGTTTTCTTCAAGTGATAAGTTATGGGGCTGGAGAGTTCTTTCTACAAGGTAAGCAGTTGTTATAGACCCCCACCACACATTCACATAAATCCAGAATCGTAAAGTATACCTCAGTTAAAAGGTAGACAAAAAAATCTGTCCACCAACAGAAGGAATTAAAAAGCATACACACAGGAACAAAACAAAAACAAAAACTAAAAACCCACAACACCTTAATCTGTCTTTTCCAGAATGCTGACTGGAAAAAGAAAAAGTCTCCTCTGAGAATCTGTAACAACAGGCCTACTCTTCCAACAATCTGGTCTTTGAATACACACACACACACCCCAACATGGTCCAAAAATTCTTTAAGCCAAGAGAACAATATAAAGTGGCTTTCAGTTGTAGCACCCCTGACACTCCAGAAAAAGGGAACATAAATTCTGTCTGGAGAAAGGTGATCTTAAAACAGACTGCATAAGGATTTCCATAGATAAAATCTTGCCAAGTTAAAAATTCAAAATTACAAAGCACATGAGTAACAAATCACATTAAACAAAAGTCAGCAGAAACAACAGAGAATAGAATTTGATACCTCCCCCCAAGAACTGCACACAGCAAAATAATGAGACAAAAAATATGAAATAAAATTTTTTAACAATGTTCAGAACCCTTTAAGATAGAATTGGAAGCATGAGAAACAAGATGTTATAAAGAAAGACCAGTAGAACTGAAAAACAACTGAATAATTGAAAAAAAATTTAGCGACTGGATTAAGCAGAGTAGACTAGACCCACATAGAAAGAATAAACTAGAATCTAAATTTGAAAAAATGAGCCAGAATGAAACAAAGAAATGGAATGTGTTTTAAAAAAAAAAAAGGCTAAGAGAGAGTAAAGAGGTCCAATATACTGGAGTTTCAAGAGAGGAAACAGAATAAGGGAGAGGTTGTTTTAAGGAAATCATGGCTAGAGACATAGAGACAAATCACCTATAAAGGACTGGAAATTACATTTGCAGTAGATTTCAAAAGAAAAAAGTCATAAACATAGAGATAATAGTGCTGAGAGAAGTTAGCAGCCTAAAATTGTGAATCAAACAGAACTATCAAGAATAAGTAAAATAAACGTCTCACTAAAGAGGTCTTTCTATAAACTCATTAAAGGAACTTCTAAAGGGTGAATTTCAGAAAAATTAAAACTGAAGAACAGAGATGGAAGAGCGAAGAAAATGGTAAACAAGTAATTTTAAAAATATTATATAAAATAGAAATAGCAATAACAAATGTAGGTTAAAAACGTGGAACTGAAATCCTGATCAATAATATCACATAAAATGGAAACGGAGAATGAGAGTTAGCGTTTTAAGATCCCTGTAGTGTTCAGGAGGAGAGAAAAAGCTACTGACTTTAGACTAATAAAACTTTAATCTGATAAAAGATTATCCAGAATAGATTTTAAAAATCACTAAAAAAAAAAAAAAAAAAAAGAAAGAAAAGACAACCTAATCTGCTTATTAGTAAAAGATCTAAACAGGTACTTCCCAAATAAGAACATTCAAATGACCAAGATATGCTTGTCATCATTAGTCATCAGGGAAATACAAATTAAAACCACAAGGAGATATGCTATCTACCTATCAGTATGGTTAAAATGAAAACAAAAGCAAAAAATTGTTAATACCAAGTACTGGCAAGGATGTGGAGCATCTGGAACTCTTAAATAGTACAAATCCTTATGTCAATTAGTACAAGTATTTTGGGAAAATTTTTTGGCATGATCTACAAAACTTAGACACACATAGGCCATGTAATCTAGCTACACCTCTCCCAGTAATACACTCAACAAATGCATATGTACGCACGCGTGCACGCACACGCACACACACACGAACACTAAAAACACACAAAAATATTCATGGCAGATTTATTTGAGAAAGAGTGTGAGTGAGCACAAGCAAGGGGAGGGACAGAGGGAGAAAGAGAAACAGACTCCCCCCTGAGCAGAAAGCCCCAGCTTCAGCTCCATCCCAGGACTCTAAGATCATAAACAGCGGAAGGCAGATGCTTACCAGATTGAGCCACCCAGGTACCCTTAGAATTATTTTTTTTTAAAGATTTATTTTTTCATGAGACACGAGAGAGAAGCAGAGACAGAGGCAGAGAGAGAAGCAAGCTTCTTGCAGGGAGCCTCATATGGGACTCGATCCCCAGACCGGGGTCACACCCTGAGCTGAAGGCAGATGCTCAACCACTGAGCCACTCAGGTGTCCCTAGAATTATTATTTTTTTTCCTAGAATTATTTTTAACAGCCCAAAACTAGACACAATCTGAATGACCATCCACAGAAAGGATAGATTATACATTCACAAAAATACATACAATAATGAGATAAACTATGATGCAACATGGATGAATTTCACGCACAGAAATGTTGAGCAAAAGAAGCCAGATTCAAAAGAGTAGGTATTGAATGATCCAATTTATAGAAAACTCAGAAGCTGGCAACATTAAACTATGATGTGCCAGAATTATGGCTACCTTGCAAGAAGGCAATAAGGCCCAGGAGGGCAGGCACATGACGGCGCTTCTGGTGTTCCATGTCTTGATCTAGGGTATTATACAGTGTATTCACTTTGAATATACTTGTCAACCTCTATCTTCTGATTCATGTACACTTTTCCACAGGTCTATTAAACCTACATTTAGTGGTTTACATAAAAAAATTAAGATAGTCTATAGGAAAAAGTCTCTCCTTCTGTAGCAAGAGCTTATAACTTGATGTCATCTTTTTGTTGGCCAGTTTAGCTCTCCAGAAAAACCTAAATCCTTTTTCTCACGAAACCAAAGCATTTTCCCAAACTCTCTCACACATGTTGAATTGTATATTTCCTATAAAAACAAAAACAAATTAATCCATATAATTTTAACTATTCAGCATGGAGGAATAAATTGAGAGATTATCAAACAGAATTTAGATCCCAAATCAGTATACTACATACTCTTCTTCACATTGACAATACAGTGAAAAGACTGAAATGTACAGCAGAGCTGAAATGATCACAATGTTCAAACACTGTGGCAACAGCAATGTTAAGTATTAACACATTCCTTCATCTGACCTATATAACCACTTCTCCAATCTTCAGAACCTGCTACCCTTTTCTCGTAAGTAGAAACATTCCCAATACATTTAAATTAGGCCTCACAGTCATTAAAAAATTAAGACAATTAAAATTGTTCAAAATTAAGTGATTATGTAAAATAAAAGCAAAAAAACTGTATAATTACTAATGCACAGCAAATGATCAGGAATTCCCCCCCCCCCCCCGTATCGCATTCTGCTGGGTTAAGATTCTGAAATTCCTATTTAAAACCAACACATTTTAGTGTTATACACTCTTGCCCTAATGTAAGAAAATTTTCTGGATTCTTACTGTACAGAAACATTACATTTATCTTACTTTTGCTTAACACTGTTTTATCTCATGGTCCTAGAATCTGATAGAGAATGTGACATAAAAATATATCTGTTGGCAGAGTGCTACTTTCTGATGTTATCGAAGAGCAAAGGCTCAGGGGAGGATTCTTTCCCTCAAAAAGTGGTAGATTTAGTCTCATTCACTAACTTATTAAAATTCCTTACTATTCTGAAAATTTTTGTGATATACTTCATACTTTCAAATATATAAAGAATAGATAAGTATTCTCAAAAATAAAAATCTAAGAATGGGGCGACTGGGTGACTCAATGGTTAAGCATCTGTCTTACACTCAGCATCTGTGATCCTAGGGTCCTAGGATCGAGTCCCACAACGGGCTCCCGGTGCATGGAGCCTGCTTCTCCCTCTGCCTGTGTCTCTGCCTCTCTCTCTCTATCATAAATAAATAAAAATTAAAAAAAAAAACATTCAAAAGCTCTTGAGACCTTCTTTTAAAAATGTATTCAGAAGAGGTTTCTTCTTATCATTCAGTTTTTGAAGCACACATACCCCATATTTAATTCACTCTCTGACTATAACCTAGTATTTAACCATTATTCACATTCTTATCTGGGCACATATCCAATCTCTTCCTCCATGAAACACTGGAATAAACTTTATTAGGAAATTAGAAAAATTAAATGAACAGGAGAGAAAGCAAATTCATTTTCACACAAAATACAGGATACAGCTGTGATCTGTCAAGCTTACAGACTATCCCCTTAACTAAGAGCAAACTTACAGGACTCTCCTTAGCTGAACAGGAAGTAGCAATCTAAAAAAACACAAATGTTCCCAAGCCCCAATACTATTCTCTTCACTTCTCATTTCCAGCACACACTCACCCTTTGACCAGGCCTGTGTAATACACCCATTCAAATACCCTTGATGAAGTGTCAGTAAATTTATGGATGACAAGTTTTTTTGAGTCCACAGAATAACCTTTAATCATGATGTCCCCAGATAAAAAACCTGTGTTGGCTGTACTCTTCTGAAGAAACAGGTTGTAACAAAAATGACAAGACCTTCTTTGGTTCTTAAGAAGTTCATATTTCTGTATGATCCTTAGTTTCCCATTTCTTAAACTTGTTTCTATGGCACCAAAATATAACTAAAAAACCCAGAATTTCCCTTTCTGTCCTTTGCAGGATACTATGTAAAGTCACAAACATCAGGCACCTAATCCAGGCCCAAGGCAACAGATGTGGAAAAGAAAAATTTCATAATGGAGCTAACACATGATCTATAAGTGATTTATAAACTATAAGTTAAAAAGATAAAAGCCAAGCAAAGCAGCAGCAAGAAAATGTTCTAGGCATAGGAGCAGCATGAGCAAAAGCAGCAGTATATTTGGGACCAATGGTAACAATACCATGGCAGATCCTACAGCTCCACTTTAGAATGGGTTTGTGATCCCAAAGAATCAGTTAGCTGGATGCTTAAATGTTTATTAGAGGTGCTTACACTGAATCAACAGATCATATTCAAAATGGTAGTTCTACATACACATATGAGAGGCTCAAAACAAAGGAAACTGTGATATGCTCAAAAGGGTGTGTTTATAGGAGAGGAAGTGGTGAGCATTTTAATCAAGAGGACACTGTGAAATCACTTTCAAAATAATACCCCTTTCAGTTCTTTTATTTTCCCAATTTACCTTTTCAATCAATTGGAGGAGAGCAAAGGAGTAATGCCACAGTTCTCAAAGTACTATCTTTGTGAGATCTCATACAAAAACAGAGCTAACTCTCAAACCATCTTGGGAAGCACCAGAAAGTCGCCATCTTATCAAGTAGATGGTATATACTAGAAATGAAAAGATAAGCTATATGGAAAAAGCAATAAAAGAACAAATGGGATAGAGAGAAGTAACTCTTTCTGAGCTCCTCCCCTCTCCCAGAGCAGGCTATACAATTTATGAACAGCTGGGAAATTTCTTTCTCACAGGAAAAGGAGGACTTCTTAGTCCACATTAAAGCGGAAATGACAAAAACTATATCACATGGCAAAATAGGTGTTTCCTGAAGGAACGAGACAGCACTGCCTTTACTTAAACACACACACACACACACACACACACACACACACACGAAAAGCAAAACACATACAGAAAGCAAAGCAGAAAAAATCTTTTTCAAGAGATAAAGGATAAAATAACTAAATCAAGGAAATATTTCATGGTAGGATTTAGCCTGAGGTGGAATAATCACTTAGTCCCAATGGGTTATCTCAAGTGCAAAAACACTTAAGGGGAATAACAAAAATACCTGCACTTCATATCATGTAAGGATTCTTATCTCTATTTTAATAAATATCTAGTTTCAGCTTTTCTTCCATATATACACAAAAAGAATCTAATCTGTTTCATCACTAACTTATCACTAGTTCATATAATTTAGATTTTAAAGAATGCTTGAATGGTTCATTCTTTAAATATACTGATTCTTAACAAGCATATTCCTTCATTCTACAAAAAGTATTCTTGCAATGCCTACTAAATGCTAGACACCAGTTTACATGTTAGGGACAGAGTGGAGAACAAGTTTCCTGCCCTCAAGGAGCTTATTCAAATTGTGAAGGACAGGTTTTAAAAATCTCATTGCCTACTTTCACTTTACTGACTAGAACAGTGGATTCCAAACTTTACAGTTTTTACAGCAAATCAGAATTTTTAAAGCATGAGGAGCTTTAAAAAAAAAAAAAAAAGGAATCTCCAATATCCAGGCTGTACCCCATACCATTTAAATCAGGATCTTAGGGGTAAGACTCGGGTATCAGTAATTTTTTTAAGTTTTCTACATGACTCCAAAGAACAGTCTATGGGAGTTTAAAGAACCAGAGCATTGGTTCTCAACTTTCGGTCTTTGAAGGAATGGAGAACAAAAATAAAGAATCCCTAAGAAATAGATTGCTCTATCTTCTCCCTGTCATACCAACCAAATCAGAGGTTCACTGGGGGTACAGGACAATTTACTCTGTAGGGAGGTGAGATATACTTGCTATCACAATAGCATCTTCCCCATCCCTCACCTTAAAGTCCCTAAAAAGGGGGCTGTCAAAAACACTAACAAAAATTAAAGTCCTTTATAGAACAAAATACAGTCCCTTTAAATTCCATATTTCTACATGTTTACTTAAAGAGCAATTGAAATCAACTAGTAAGAGCAAAATAGAACTCAATTATCCCCCAACAAAAGGGCATTCCTTGCATTTAAATATATCATTAGGGCAGCCTAGGTGGCTCAGTGGTTTGGCGCCGCCTTCAGCCTGGGGCGTGATCTTGGAGTCCCGGGATCGAGTCCCACATCAGGCTCCCTGCATGGAGCCTGCTTCTCCCTCTGCCTGTGTCTCTGCCTCTGTGTCTCTCATGAATAAATAAATAAAATCTTTAAAATAAAATATCATTAAAAATTAAAAGCTGATGTACAAAATTCTAAAGAATTCCCATTCTGGACGTGTACAGGTATGTCCAGATCCCTCTTTCTGGTTGTTTTCATCTCATAAATGAATCACAAGTATTTCTCAATATTTATACCATGTGTTGTAATATCCACCATACTCAGGTTTTAGTATGCTGCTTTTCTCTTCTGTATGAACATTCTAAATGCTTTAAGCATGTCCCATCAGTATGTCCCAAGAATATACTTGATAAAAGTATAGTCCATGATTAAAACATAACAATGCAAAAGTAGCATACACAAACAGAAAATACAAAATCCCCATTTCTAAGGTAAAACCATTCATTATAGCAAATTGCTTGTTAACAATACATTTAACATCTTTTAACATATAATGTTTATGTCAACGCATGTTATAAAGAATATTTTCCAAGTTTAAAACATCTGTCTCTAATCTATGAATACAGCAATAAAAGATTTAGCAAAAAACAAAACAAAAAACACCTCTTGGTTAAGTAAAAATGCTTTCCTGCATCTTTTCAAAAGAAGGAGAATTTTCCAGAGTAACTATTAGGGAAAACTACTGGTAATTATATTTGATACATAGCAATAATGTAATATATTCAATACAGAGAAGTTTGTTGTCACACAATATCCAATTAAAGTGTAAATGGATTGGGGTAGGGAAAATGAAAATTGGGGACGTGAAGAAAGAAGATGAGAATGTCTTAAGAATCTGTGTCCGTGTCACTAACCTCATCCACCTCTTATCAACAAAGGCATCAAAAGATTTTACAACCAAAGGAACTCTTAAGGAAATCATTGGAAACTGTTAATAACCTAGTGTTTCCTTATACCACTGGCTACAGGAATCCAAACAACTTTCTAATAAAGACTGTAAAGGACCAAAAGTAATCTGATTATAATTCCATCTTTCCACTAGAATAACCACTGTCCAAATAGTCCCTTTGAAGGCTGAAGACCACCAACCAAAAGAAACAGTTCTCCATTTGCTCTAGATGCATGGTGAGGGTACCTTTTTTTTTTTTTAAGATGTTATTTATTCATGAGACACACAGAGAGAGAGAGAAGCAGAGACACAGGCAAAGGGAGAAGAAGCCTCCATGCAGGGAGCCCGATGTGGGACTCTATCCCGCGTCTCCAGGATCATGCATGCCCTGGGCTGAAGGCGGTGCTAAACTGCTGAGCCAGGCGGGCTGCCCCATGAGGGTACATCTGAGGAAGACAGACTTAGTCACTTCATGAAGTTTCACTTGGTAGGAGTTGGGGATAAAGTTCTTGGATTTTAAACTCCTGCCAGTGGTTTTATATTCACTACTTTTGTGAATTTATTCAGTGTTGACTAGAAAAAAAATCCAATTTGTTCATTTTCCATTTCCTTCTGTTCACTCTTGGTCAAAGCAAATTAACACTCTAAACTGCAAAGTAAATTTCTCACTTTCTACTCCAAGTCCTTCAATCACTTTGCAAAAAAAATTTCATTTCTACCTAAAACATTGAGGAAAACTATTCTTCTACTTCTAAAAATTAGGTCTACTGGGGCACCTGGGTGGCTCAGTCAGTTAAGCATCTTCCTTTCATTCAGGTCATGATCTCAGGGTCCTGGGATCAAGTCCTGCATCATGCTCTCTGCTCAGCGAGGAGTCTGCTTCACCCTCTTCCTCTGCCCCTCCCCTGCTTGTGCTCCCTCTCTCTCAAAATAAATAAAATCTTAAAATAATAAAAATTAGGTCTACTACTGCTTGTGATTGGGGGAAAAAACCCTCAACTTAAACTGGACTGTCATCTTCAAAATATTTTAATTCCCTATATAATAGGAGATAAAGACTAATTTTTAAATTCTTGCTGGTTCTCACACTGTTTATGTTATATTTATAATATATAATTCATATTTATCACATTTATAAATTGATCATTAAAGAACCATTTATTTAGAAAACATACCATTCAATCAAGGAACAGAGAGTTTACAAATGCAAAATGGAAGTAACTCTGATATGCAACTTACTAATGGAACTACATATTACATACATTTGAGGGTCATGAGAACTCTTCTTGAATTATGTCAACTCAAGGATTAAGGCTTCCTTTCCAACCCTAAATACTGGAACTGGGGGAAGGTGAAAGTTATGCAGCTAGTTAGTCATCTCACTAAGAACACCTGAAATTGTGATGTGATTTTGGATTAACGTCTTAATGTACTTATAAAAATCTCTTTGCAATTTAACAGTCTTCAGGTCATAAGCTCATATACGCTACCACAGGCATTATATTAGTCTGCATGTTCAGTTAGGCCCAAAGCTTTCATAGTGGTTAGCATGGATTTACAAGAAGTGTTCCATTTTACCATTATAGTCTCATTCCATTAAGAAAATTGGCACAATGGACTTTTATGTCATCTAATAAAACATACTGTGCAAAGAAAGTCTAGATTAGAAAACGATTACATAGCTCCTTCTGTGCGTATAGTGCCTTCAAAGTTACAATACATTTTCTATTGTTTCATTTTATGTTCAAAACAACTCTAAAATTATAACTCCATTATAAAGACTAAAACCCATCAAGGACATAGTAAATGGCAGAATAAGGACTTGTAATCCAAGTCGTCTGACATCAGCCTCTTTATTCTTAGGCAGGTAAGCTGCCATACTTCAGTCACTTAACCTTTTAGCTTCTTTTTTTTTCTTAATTTGGGCTTTTCTTACACTTATAATATGAAAAATCATGGAAAAACAGTAAGTTCTTAATCTTGTAAATATTTATCAAGACTTTGGACCTTAGATAATACTATCCCTCCAATAACTTATATGGTGAAATTTGGCAACCCATTTCTCTTCAGTTTTGTTCTATTGTGATAAAATACATGTAACATAAATTTACCATCTTAAGCAAATTTGTGTACGGTTCACTGTATTAAACACACTCATAATACTGTGCACCATGACTACCATCCATCCCCACAGCTCTTTTCATTTTGTGAAACTGAAACTCTATACTTATTAAACAGCAACTTCTCAATTTTTCCCGCCTCTACCTCTGGCGACCACTATTCTACTTTGTCTCTACAATTTTGATTACTTAAAGTATATCACACAGAAGTAGAATTATAGTATTTGGGTTTTTTTGTGACTGGCTTATTTCATTGAGCACATTCCCAAGTTTCATTTATGTTGTAGTGTACGTCAGAATTCCCTTCCTTTTTAAGGTTGATGAATATTCCATTGTATGTATATACCACATTTTGCTTATCCATTCATCTGTCAAGGGACACTTGGGGGCAACTCAGATTTCTGAGGACTCTGCCAAATATGCAACACTGTATCTAGCACTTAGCCCAAAATACACATATTTAAAAGTAATGCTCAAGAAGTAACACATGTAATATTTCTGAAATTAAGGATAATCATGAGAAGCAGCTAAGTGGTCAATGAAAAGAATGATTTTCTACTATTTTCTATATCCACACCATGACAAAATAATTCCAAACATTTAGAAAAGAAGCTCAGTTCAGGCAAATATTGTGAATACATCTCCTTGGATGTTTTATTACCATAGCTTATTCCTGTTTGTCCTTCTGGTTATTTTTTCCCAGTTTATGTCAGTCAAGGAAGATTTCAGTAGCACTATAACAACAGTTAATATCATTGGGCACTTACTAGATGCTGAATACTCTATGTAGATTTAAGAACAAAAAAACTGGCCCCTAAAAGATTAGCTTTCTTCCAAGGTCTTGAGCTAGTTAAGTGGAATATGAATCTATTACTTCTAACTCTAAACCCAGTGCTCCATCCACTACACACAAATAGTATTAGCAATATTTGACAGTAATAAATTATTTTATGAGTTACAGCTCTTAATCTTGATACTACATTCTTGATTTCTGATAATTATAAAAGTAATATACAGTCATATTTACATACCATTCATTAGAAGTGAATTTTAATCAGTTTACCAGGTGTTCTTTCATACATTTTCTCCACATATATTAACAGAAACATTCTTGATCACACTTAAAAAATAACTCCTTGTATGACATATTCTGTTCTACACCTTAGCTTTTAAATTGATTATAGAGTGGACATTTTATTCTAAGTCCATATACGTGGAATGAGGTCGTTCTTCAATGGCTACAGTGTATAGTCATCCACCATTTTCATTTTTTAAAAAACCAACTCTTCAATGATGGATATCCTTATACATATGACTTAGCCATATTCATATGCACATTTTATGGAAGTAAAATGTAAGGTAAATTCCTAGAAATGTAATTGATGGGTCGGTCAAGGGGTAAGCACATTTAGTCTCTGGCAGATATTGACAAATTGCCTTCAATGAAATTTGAATTTATTAAGAGTCTCCTTACCAGTGTGTAAATCAGCATTAATTTTTTTCATTTACAATTTCTGTTCCAGGGGAATCTCACCCACTCTTATTTCTCTACTCAGTGAAAACATTAATGCTTAAGGAAAAGAAATCAGTGGTTCTATTAACTTCACAGCAAGATTAGACTGCTAATTTAATTACTGAGTGGTTATGGTTTTTTGTCTTTTTTTTAGTTCCAGTTACTGAGTAGGGTTTGTTTTGTTTTTTTTTTTAGATTAGTTAAAAACAGTAACAGCAAGAAATCAAGCTAGAAAAACAAAGGAATAATTGAAGTATATTTTGTGACATAAACTATATATACAGAAAAGAACAGGTATTAGAATATATATACTAGACTTTATTAATAAAGTCTAGAGTATTACTAGAAATATAAACATAAAATATATCTAAACACGCAGCAGTGGCCTTAAAGAAGCCACATGGACAGTTGATTGAGAAATGCTCATAAAGTAAAAAGCTAGGGCACCTGGGTGGCTCAGTGGTTGAGCGTCTGCCTTAGGCTCAGGTCGTGATCCCAGGGTCCTAGAATTGAGTCCCACATCAGGCTCCCTATAGGGAGCCTGCTTCTCCCGCTACCTATGTCTCTGTCTCTCTCTGTTTCTCTTATGAATAAATAAAATCTAAAAAAAATTTTTTAAGTGAAAAGCTATATTATGTACTATTATCATCTGCCACAAAAGAATATTAGTTAGGATCAAGCAGAAAATGGCATCATTTATTTATTAAAGATTTTATTTATTTGAGAGAGAGATCACGTGTGCACAGAGGGAGAGGGAGAGGCAGACTGCCCGCTGAGTAGGGAGCCCAACATGGGGCTTGATCCCAGGACTCTGAGATCAAGATGTGAGCTGAAAGCAGATGCTTTAACCAACTAAGCCACCCATGTGTCCCCAAAACGGCATTATTTAAATTCATCTACTTTAAATCTAAAAGCGTCTTTTTTATTACCACTGAACTAAATGCAAAAATGTAGAATGATCACTATGGTATGGTAAATTGTTGAGTTTATTTTTCCCCCGTCTGCTATGATCTTATGCTTTCAGCCATCTGGATTGTATTTACTGTACTACTGGGAAGTTATAGTTGCTCACTAGCAAAAGTAAAAGCTCTATCTTTCCTAAGCTCTAAGGAAATTCCTCTTTTCTACTCCAACTTCTCCAGCAATACTGCCTCTGTTAATTTTATGTGTCAACCTGACTGGACACAGATTGTCTAATTAAATGTTACTTCTGGTGTGTATGTGAAGATGTCTCTGGATGAGATTAGCATTTGAGTTGGATTTAGTAGCCTGCCCTCTCCAGTGAGGATGAGTATCATGTAATCTTTTAAGGGCCTGCAAAGAACAAAAGAGGAAGGAGGAATTAACTTTTTTCTTTCTACCTCTTTGAGCTGGACTATTTCATCTCATCTCCTGACCTGGGTCTGGGATATACACCATTGGCTCTCTTTGGTTCTCAAAATGTCTGACTTAGACTGAATTATACCACCAGATTTCCTGGGTCTCTGGCTTACATATGGCAGACTATGGGACTTCTCAACCTCCATAATCACATGAGCCAATTCTTCACAATAAATCTCTTTTGATAGACAAATATTCCTACTGATTTTTCCTCTGAAGGATCCTAATTAATAGTCCCTTTCACTTGAATCACCATCACTTTATTATCAAATATACATATAACCTCTGAAATGCTTTTTAAGCTAAACAAAGATAACCAGTCATTTGTTTTTAATATAAGCTATTTGTCAAAATAGCCATGGTATAGTTATGCAAAGGAGTCTGCACTTTAACCTGCCACAGGAATCTAATGTTTTACTCTATACACTTGGTATCACAGATCATTAGAATGAAGCAGATATTCTATGAGCAGCGATTCTTTAATGTTTTAACAGGGAGGTGGCCTTAGCTCTTACTCATTTTCCAGGGCAATAAGGAGGTCATATAAAAGATCTCTCTATAAAAACACATTTTAAACTTTTTTTTTTGTTTACTTGTAAGTAATATTGCATGTTGTGGAACATTTTAAGGTACAAAAAGAAGTCAAATTTTACAAAGGAGCACAATTAAGTTAGTCTTCCTTCCAACCTTGAACCCCTTTCTAGAAGAAACTATTTTTGCCACTTTCTTATGATTCTTTCCATATATCTCCTCTTACCCATTTTTATAAAAATTATAGAACATATGCTCTCTACATCTTGCTTTGTTCCACTTTATGGCATATCTAGAGTCCGTTCTATTTCAGAATGTATAGATCTACCTATTTTAAATGGTTGCACAGTAATCCATTTTATGGATATCATTTTTTAAATTCCCCCATAAGAGGCATATTTTACATTTTTCTTTCATAATGCTGCACTGATTATCTCTGAATATACTTTTTAAAAAAGATTTTATTTATTCATGAGAGACACAGAGACAAAGAGAGGCAGAGACACAGGCAGAGGGAGAAGCAGGCTCCATGCAGGGAGCCCGACGTGGGACTCGATCCCGGGTCTCCAGGATCACTCGCCGGGCTGAAGGCAGCGCTAAACCGCTGAGCCACCCGGATTGCCCAGTAATGAACCTTATATGTATTGTTTTTTCCTATACATACATATCTATGATAAAATTACATTTATAAATTAGGCACTATAAGAGTAACAATTTACTAATAAAATAGAACAATTATAATATACTATAATAAAAGTTACATGAATGTGGTCTCACACTCTTTCAAAAATATCTTATTGTACTAGTCTTTTTAAGATTTTATTTATTTATTCATGAGACACACGGAGAGGGAGGGAGAGAGGGGGAGGGAGGGAGGGGGAGGAGAGGGGAGGGAGGGGAGGGAGGAGGAGGAGAGAGAGAGAGAGAGAGAGAGAGAGAGAGAGAGAGGCAGAGACACAGGCAGAGGGAGAAGCAGGCTCCATGCAGGGAGCCTGATGTAAGACTTGATCCCAGGACTCCAGGATCACGCCCTGGACTGAAGGCAGTGCTAAACCGCTGAGCCACCCGGGCTGCCCTTGTACTAGTAGTCTTCTATTGCATTTAATCTTCTTGTGATGATATGAGATGGTAAAATGCCTACATGATATGAAGAAATGAGGTGAATGACATAGGCAATGAGCCATAGTGTTAGGCTACTACTGACCTGACCATATGTCAGGAGGATCATTTGCTTCTAGACTACGGTTGACCGTAACTATAACCGCAGAAAGCAAAACTGTAAGGGGTGGGGGTTCAGGCTACTGTATGGTATGGTATAAGGATTTAATTTCATTCTTCTGCTTGAGAATATCCAGTTTTCTCAAGACCATTTGTTGAAAATGATTGCCCTTTCCTTATAAAATGGTTTTGGCATCCTTATCAAAAGTCGACCATACATGCAAGGGTTAATTTCTAGGGCAATATTAATTTTGATAGTGCCAAACTGCTCTCCAAAGTGCATATACCAATTTACACTCCTGCTAATATATGAGAGGACTCATTTTTCATATCATCCAGATATTTCTGAAAGCAATAAAATATGACCCGAGACAAAATATATTTCATATCATTCTTAAGTATTTTAGTAAGTTTGTAAATATCATATTTAGGTAAATATATTTGTAAAATGTTTCAAACAGAGTGGTAGTTTTATTAGCTGAATATAATTTTAAAACACACTCATTTTTACCTTACCACCCCAAGATACTCCCAAGGTATTCTTTGGGGATACACACAAAACTATTTTTTTTGGTAAGAAGTCACTGGAATTTAAATTGTTTTTTCATTTTTGCTTCTAAGAGACTCTCTCTCTCACTTTTTGTTCTGCAACTGAGTATTTTTCCTATGGTTGTCTTTTCTTATTTTCCCAAAGATCAACAATAAGGAGCATAACAAGAGTTTCTTTCCAGTGGCCCCAAATTACAAATTTAAGATTCAAAAAAGAATACATATTATGACAGTTGGTAAAATTTTCATTTGTAAAATAGTTCTTAACCATGGATCCATATAAAAACTATCTAGGCCTCTACACACGGATATTCTGATTTAAAAGACCTGGAATGGGACCCAGATACATAGACTTGTAAAATGCTAGAATCTGACCCTAATATATCTCCCTGCTTAAGAACCATCAGAACTCATTTGACATGACAACTCTAAGTAGTCAGTAACTGTTACAATTTACATTTATTTATAGATGACCAACTTGAGGCTAATAAGTTAGCCAAGTGACTTGCCCCAGGTCATATTATAGAATCCAAGTCCTACAACTATATTACACAAAACTGCCTAAGCCCAATATTACTCACGAGGTCACTAAAAAGTGTGTTAATTTGGCAAAGGTCCTTTTTTAGATTATAAGTTATCTATGTCAATTTTAACCATATAAATGATCTATCAATAACTCTTAAAACTGCCTTGAAAGTAAATACTAAAGAGTAATGAATAACATATTAAGCTGTGAACTAGCTATACTTATTATTCTGGCACACTAGGAAAGCATGACCCTGAAGACACATATCACCAAGTAACCTGGTGAAAATTCCATTCTACTGTCTTTAGGATGACAAATTCTTTATCTCAATAGTTAGTATCTGTGACCTATAGATAAATCTCATGGTTTATGCTAGACATTAGTTCCAAATCACACTAGATCTCAATACTGCTTGAATGCAAACTCTATAAAATAAGCCAAAAGGGGGACAAGATTATTTTGGATTATGACAGTATTTCAGGTTTTAGTCTTTTCCAATCCCAAACCAATTATTTTCAAACCACTATTTTATAAGGCTTCATTAACAGTATTTTTTGAAGCTCTTATTATGTACAAGGCACCATGCTAAATGATTTACATATATATTTAATGCTCACTGTTAACTTAAAGAGACATCTATTATCTCCATCTTGCAAATAAAGAAAACAAAGCCTAGAAATGTTTAACAATTTCCCCAAAGTCACAATGGTAAGTAGCTAGATTTGAATCCCATGCTCTTATAATTACTGCTTTCCAATTAACTTATACATAAAAACTTTACTTTAGATGAGAGTTCATGTTCTTCAAAGCTTTTGATCCCCCAGTCTCTACAATTACATAAACAGATAAAATTTTTACAGGTTCTTGATTAACTAAAACCTCAAAAATGCTGAGTAGCAACAAAGGACCCTAAAACAATCTATACTTTCACCAGCAGGAACAAAGTCTGGAGGGAACATCAGCATCAGCACTCTATTTCAAACTCTGCTGGAAAAACTCCTCAAGGAAAGCAATCTGCTATATCCCCGTGCTATTCTTCCTCAGGCCAGAGATTGCTTTATGGTAAGCTTCCACTGGTAAGATTGCAGGCAAAATCCAATCCTCACCAAATCCACATAGCAATCTACTGTAAGGCATGACTACTACTATACGACAAGACGACTACTACTACTATACTACACACACACACACACACACACACACACACCGAGTACTCAAAGTACAGCATTTTTAGAAAGAGCACTAGTTAATTAAGTAAGGTTATCTAGTTCCAAAGTATAAATCACAATCATTTTCCATTTTTAATTAAGAGGTCATTATTTTTTAATTTCATTTTTTACTCCTTGCTGTTCTGATGTAGTGTTACTTCTGTAGTTTACAATTTTATTCTGAAGGAGTATATTTTGTTCCCCTCTTCATAACATCAACTATCCCTGAAATAAACACTTCATTAGTATTACTTATCAACTAGGGATGTTCTGTTTTGAAGTTTTGAAGCTCATGTTACAGGGGGCAGCATCTTTGTTAGACTAGAACACAAAACTACATGAAATATTTGTCTAATTCAATGTGGAAATTTCCGGGTTCCTTGCTGGTTCATTCTCTTGAATATCATGTAATAATAAACATCAATCAAAAATATGAAGCTCTAGGGATCCCTGGGTGGCGCAGTGGTTTGGCGCCTGCCTTTGGCCCGGGGCGCGATCCTGGAGACCCGGGATCGAGTCCCACGTCGGGCTCCCGGTGCATGGAGCCTGCTTCTCCCTCTGCCTGTGTCTCTGCCTCTCTCTCTCTCACTGTGTACCTATCATAAATAAAAATTAAAAAAAATTTGAAGCTCTATAAAAACAAATATAAAAAATATGATTCTTACTGTCAAGGAGCCAATGGTCTAATAGGCCAGAAAATACAATAATACAAAATCATAAATTATCACGTAAGGTTTCCCATAGGATACACACACTATAGAATTAATTTATAACCAGAAGTTTCCTTCTCCTATTGTTTAACAAATTTTATCATACCAGACTCATAAGTATATCGGCCCTAATTCTCTTATTCTTCCCAAATCAAAAATAATCAGTCCTTCCTCTGAGCTACTACAGCCCCTGATCTGTACCTTCCTACCACTTGGTACTTTATGCTGCAGTTATTTAAGTACACAGCATATCTGCCCCAAATAACGCAACATTCCTTGAGATCTATTTCTGATTTACCTTTGTATCCTCTATCCTGTTAGTACCAGCAAGAATTAAAATATTTAGTGAATGAAGAATTTAGAACTCCTATGATAATCTGAAAATAGCATCTTAGTTTCAAGGGATTAATGTAGCTTTTACAATTTTCCAATCTACTCTTGAGAGAACTTATTTAGTGAAAACCTATGGTTCCAAAGGCGATATTTTCTTCCCCCTCAAAGAAGATATGTTCTTTTTACCATGTTGTTCTTCCCAAGCTATTTATCCTTAGTTGCAACATAAAAATTAAGAAGTAGACTGGATAATTCTAACCATAAAAGTGTAGTAACAAGGGCACCTGAGTAGCTCAGTCAGTTAAGTGTCTGCTGTCAACTCAGGAAGGGTCCTGGAACGGAGTCCTGTGTTGAGGCTCTCTGCTCAATAGGGAGTCTGCTTCTCCCTCTCCCTCTGCCTCCTGCTCTGCCTACTTATGCTCTGTCAAATAAATAAATCTTTAAAAAAAAAAAAAAGGTGGAGTAACAGCAAATGGGCAAGTGAAATATGTAACAAACATTCAAATACAACTTAGTAAAGTCTTAAGAAAAGACTTATATAGACTTAAAAAATAAGTAGGGTTATTAGAAAAAACTGAGGGGGGAACAATTTCTTTACATGATAATGTTACAACTTTCTCTAAAAACTCACATATAGCTAAAAATAAATTCTCATTTTCTCAAAAATATAAATGTACAAATTTGAAAAGTTCCATGATTTTAAAGTATTAAAAGTTTGATGATATATTCATCCTATTTTCAATGCTTAAAATTATTATTTCAACAACTCATTATTAAAACAAGTCATCTGGATTTAAAGGCTAAGATTACAATTTAAGTAGAGTTACAAGTACTACAGGAGAAAAAGGGAGAACAGCCAGGAAGAGACATCTATCTACCTGTAAAGAGCAAGCAGTTCAACTGAAAAGTGGACTGGCCCAACAACCACACCGACTGAGGTCTCCAGCACACAATTCAAATGAAAACAAAATTACTATGTCTTCCCCTAGGCTATTCCACAGCCTGGAAATAGGTTTTTTAAATCAACATTCTTGACCACTGAACCAAGATTAATCATTACTGGCCCATGCATGCAATTTGCCAAAAAGCTGAAATACATGACAATTCATGAAAAATAAAAGGTGACCTATTAAAACTCTAAGGTAAAATATGTATTTCTACTTTTTTTCTCAAATTTTTAAAAACTAGTTTAGATCAACAATTTAAAATTTCTAGTATAATTTTAGACAAAGAACAAAATCAAATTATTTCATCATTAGTGGAAGCTTTCTAATGAAATAATTAGATGATGGAAATTGTTGAAGTAGTACTTATTTGTAATTATCAAGAGAATTAGATTTGGCTCCTGAGTCTAAGAAGTGAAAAAAATCGATGGAAAAAAGTACCAAAGCAAACTCAGTTATAATATTATTATTAATACCATATTAGTGTGCTAATTCTAAACTAAAAGCCACATTCCATGTTATTCTAGAATATTTCCTGATCTAAAAAATAGTATTTTAATTGAATGTATTTTCTCTTTTTAAATCATGAAGGTTTTTGTAAAAAGATTTGTAGAATTATTTCTCAGTTCACCCAATTGATACTTCACTAAACACTCCCAAGTCACTTGGGCAAGAATGACTTACAAACACACTGCCATGAACACTTTTGAACTAGTCAAACGTCTTGAATGCCTGTGCTCTTTGTCACCTTCTGGTTGCCTTACCACTACTGCCCTCACTGCCTCTCTCCCAAGAATATAGAATGTTAGTTTAAAATAACTAATTTTTATTTAATATAGTTGTGTTTTAAATTATCTTACATAACTCACAAAGTATACTTCCAAAGAATAAGGCATCTTTGTAACACAAAGTCAAAATCTTCGAGATTTTTTTTTAGATAAGAAATTTAACACACGGTCCATGAATCCCAAGAGATTCCATGGATAAACTTCAGAAAAATTAATTTGGGATCTCTCAAATTAAAAACAAACAAACAAAAAAATATGTGCATTCTGGGAGAGCCTATAGCTTTCATCAGATTCTCAAAGTGCCCTGTGACCCCCAAAATTTAGGAAGTGATCTAACTACATTAGGGGTTTTTTGGTTTGTTTTTAAAGATTTTATTTATTTGAGACCGGGCGGGGCGGGGGGGGGGGGGGGGCAGAGACACAGGCAGAGGGAGAAGCAGGCTCCAAGCAGGGAGCTTGACTTGGGGCTCTATCCTGGGTCTCCAAGATCAGGTCCTGGACTGAAGGCGGCGCTAAACCACTAAGCCAGCGGGGCTGCCCACATTAGAGGTTTTAAGTCTGGTTTCATTGGTACATGCCAATCAACTGTGAGGTATCTATCACAAGTAACTCGGGGGATCCCTGGGTGGCGCAGCGGTTTGGCGCCTGTCTTTGGCCTGGGGCGCGATCCTGGAGACCCGGGATCGAATCCCACATCGGGCTCCCGGTGCATGGAGCCTGCTTCTCCCTCTGCCTGTGTCTCTGCCTCTCTCTCTCTCTCTCTGTGACTATCATAATTAAAAAAAAAAAAAAAAAAAAAAAAAAAACAAGTAACTAGGTGATTTAGTATCCAATCTTGTAAAATATTTGCTTTTTGAAATAATGGAACAGACCCAAAGATACTTTCATATTAACATAACTTTCACTTACTTACATTTTTTATATGACCGAGACAAAGAGCAATGAAATTGCACATAATTCAGAGCACAGCCATGGAAATGTGCTGTGCATGTGAATTCCCTGTATGTTACCTGTAATCCAGCAGAAAAAAGCTTGAGAATCACTGACTTGAACCACACCCCTCATTTTATAGATGAAGAAATTAGACTCAGAGATTAAGTGATTGATTTAGTGACTGAGAAGTCTTGGAACTTCAATCAATGTAACCTTAAGCAGTGCTGGGATTAGAATGAACACCTACACTGGTATTCTCTTAGTCTGGAGAGCAGCTATAAAAAGAACAATTTTATATCTTGGTATTCTATAAAGTTCCATCCTTGGAATACTTCTCTCACTCTGTACATTCACCTTGGAAAACTTCATTTGCCTCCTACAATTTCAACTATAATTTCTCCTAATTCACAAATCTGTATTTTCAGTCCTGTCAAACTTATTTGTGCTCCAGATATATACATCCAACTGCTCCCTTTATATCTCTTACTGCTATGCAAATTTCTCAACCCTTACATGTTAAAAAAAATCAAACTCCTATTACCCACATATTCTTCAAGGGGCTATGAAGAGGGAGAGGGAAGAGATCTTCAATCCTCATTTTCTTTATGCCAAAAATCTAGGAGTTTCTTCAATCTGACTTTCACTTCCCACATTCAGATAGTAACCAATCCCTTCCCATTTTGCTATTTTTCCTCTCCATCCAAAAGTAGAAGTCTCTGACTCTCCATCCCTAAGACAACTGGTTTATTTTAGGCACTTCTCCCTCTCAGGGAATACTATAACGATCCTTTTGCGTTCAACCCTTCATCTACTTTCAATATTGCTGCCAAAATGAGATTTTTTTAAGATTTTATTTATTTATTTATTTATTTATTCATTCATTCATTCATTCATTCATTCATTCATGAGAGACACACACACACAGAGAAGCAGAGACACAGGCAGAGGGAGAAGCAGGCTCCATGCAAGGAGCCTGAGGTGGGACTTGATCCCGGGACTCCAGGATCAAGCCGTGGGCCAAAGGCAGGCGCTAAACTGCTGAGCCACCCAGGGATCCCTAAAATGAGATTTTTTTAAACAAATCTGACCACATCATTCCACTTCCTATAAATCCTTCAGTGGCTCCCCATTACCAAAGAATAAAGTCCAAATTCTTTAACAAGGTATGTAAATGACTCCATGATATAATCTTTGCTATAAAACTATCTGCTTTATAGTACAATGGAATAAGGAGTACTTAAACTTGTGGTTAACTACTAATTATGGAGAACTGTTTAGAAATTACTGTACAAGTACACATATATTAATTGGTACAAATATTAATTGGTTAAACTGTGTATGTGCTGTGTAATTCTGCCAATGCAATTTGTTCAGTCATGTTTCAGGTAAGTTGGCCCATTAATCACCTCTCAGTCTTGGCAAAAGTTTTATATCAAGTAGGAAAAGCTAATAAGACAAGAGGGCTTCTGGGACAGTCCATAACAGAAGATGGCAGGCTTTGACTGGGAACAGCGGTAGCATGAGGGAGGAAATGGACAGAAGGAAAAATAGAAGATTCAAAAAATTCCCTAATCCAAATAAACTCAGCGGTAATCAAAATTAGTCTCAAAACAAGAGTAGCAGCACCAGTAGCAGCACCACCACGACCATGGAAACTTGTTAGAAATGCAAATTATGCTTTCGAATGTGTAGGGTGTGGCCCAGAAATCAATGGTTTAACCAGCCCTCCAGGTACTTCCTGGAGCACACTAGAGTCTGGCAACTACTAGCCTAAAGGGATTCATGCTCAGATTGGTAGCAGGAGTACCAGGCCCACTGCAGGGAGCTGAGATAGCACCACGGTGCAGCTCCTGTTTAGTCAGTTGGTCTCACTTGGTTTTAAAGCTTTTGATCCCATTTCTGTTTGTTTGTAAAAGATTTTATTTACTAATTTGAAAGGAACAGGGAGAGAGACAGAATGAGTGGTGAAGGGAGAGGGAGAGGGAGAAGCAGACTCCCAACTGAGCAGGGAGCCCGACACGGGACTCAATCCCAGGACCCTGAGGTCATGACCTGAGCCACTCAGGCGCCCCTGATCCCATTTCTGTTACTGAGCGGTTGGTTCCTTTCTTGTGGAGAATTATGACTTTAATCCTTAGACTTCCTCACCAAGCAATATCCTTTAGACTGAAGGTTATTCAGATGAGTCTAATTCCCTATTACCTGTAACTCTTTTAAAACATGGGATGGGATCCCTGGGTGGCGCAGCGGTTTGGCGCCTGCCTTTGGCCCAGGTCGCGATCCTGGAGACCCGGGATCGAATCCCACGCTGGGCTCCCGGTGCGTGGAGCCTGCTTCTCCCTCTGCCTCTCTCTCTCTCTCTCTCTCTCTCTCTCTGTGACTATCATAAATAAATAAAAATTAAAAAAAAAAAAAACATGGGATGCCCAGAGGGTGGGGTTGGGGATGGAGGTGGAAAGGGAGTATCAATTGGGCACTAAGTGAATGGACTCACTGAAGAAAGGAAACCCTATGAATGAGGTAATTACGATTTGCCCCACAAGAGAGGAATTGTAAGGATCTCATACTAACAGAACACACAAGGAAAAAAAAATTATTTCGGTATAAAAGAATCCCTCCCTTAAATCCATTTGAGGTTTGATGGTCTAGTCATAAATACTACTTAGCATTAAACATGCCATTTTTAGTTATTCAGCAAATGTCAAGCCAAAGCTAACAGACACATGGCTTTCCAAATACAACTGAAAATAAAATATTATCTCATGGTTTGGTTTGGCAGTTAATGGTAAGAGAACTTTTTCTGGTAGGAGACTACATTTATACATTACATGTCCCCAAACCTGAAACATGGCTGGCTAAATTTCACTGGTTTAACTGAATTTATGCAACGGCTCACAATTTGAAGAGTGAATATATTTAGTATTTTCTATTACTCACAATATGACACAAAACTGTAATTTTCCAACCTAGGGATGATTCAAGATCCACATTTAGCTGTAACATTTAAAAAAAAAAAGCACACTCAGATATCATGTTTAAGGAATTCATGGAAAGCAAAGAAATGCTTAAAACCCTGATGTATATTCAAGTTAGAGAATATAAATAGCAGGCTTTGGTAGAGAGTGCCACTGTCTTGATAGTCTTAAAACCTCATTTCACAGAGTTAATTACATGGCAGTACCCTGAGTTATTGAAATCTTTGGTTTTCCTTTCAGTTCAAATAAAAACAGACTAGTTTAATTGCTACTAAAACATCTCTTGGGCAGCCCGGTGGCTCAGTGGTTTAGCGCCGCCTTCAGCCCAAGGCGTGATCCTGGAGCCCCGGGATCGAGTCCCATGTCAAGCTCCCTGCATGGAGCCTGCTTCTCCCTCTGCCTGTGTCTCTGCCTCTCTCTCTCTCTCTCTCCTGTGTATTCTCTTGAATAAATAAATAAATAATCTTTAAAACAAAAAAAACATCTATTTACCTAACAGTTGAACTTAAAACAATTAATTTTATTTTACTCTTGAAAAATATATAATTTAAATTAGAAAAGAGCTTGTTAGAGAATTATCTGGCCTACCAAAGTCAACGTAAATTTTTAAATAAAGTTACAGGGGCAGCCCAGGTGGCTCAGTGGTTTAGCGCCGCCTTCGCCCAGGGCGTGATCCTGGAGACCTAGAATCGAGTCCCATGTCAGGCTCCCTGCATGGTGCCTGCTTCTCCTTCTGCCTGTGTCTCTGCCTCTCTTTCTGTCTTTCATGAATAAATAAATAAAATCTTAAAAAAAAAAAGTCACATTCACAATAAAACATCAAAATGCCCCCAAAAGATATCAGTATCAATTTAAAGACATATCCTAAGGAAGTGAACATTTCTATGTAAAACTGCCTTATAATACTGATTTGAAAATGAAACAAACACAAATATTATATCCCCCAACCCAAGATATCTGTAACTGTCAAATTTTAATTGTGATTTTAAGAAAAGAATAATCACAAAAAAAAATTTTGAAATCTAACGTTACTTAAGGGCTTTGTTTTCCCCCAAGTACATTCTAAGAAACAAGGGTTCCATAGGATTTTTTTTTCCATAGGATTTTAATACATTTTATTAGAGTGACTGATTTCCCTGGTCTGTGGGACATCTGAGATACACTGAGGTTAGTTTTTTATTTTTTTTTTTGAGGTTTGTTTTTTAAAGGTAAACTCAGTACCTAACAATATTTCTCAGTCTTTGCTAATGCTAATGTACATTATGAACCTTAAAAAGGAAGAGTAAAGGGATCCCTGGGTGGCGCAGCGGTTTGGTGCCTGCCTTTGGCCCAGGGCGCGATCCTGGAGACCCGGGATCGAATCCCGCATCGGGCTCCCGGTGCATGGAGCCTGCTTCTCCCTCTGCCTGTGTCTCTGCCTCTCTCTCTCTCTCTCTCTCTGTGGGACTATCATAAATAAATAAAAATTTAAAAAAAAAAAAGGAAGAGTAAAGAAAATAGCTTTCTAAACATATTTGAAAACTATTTTTCCTGAGTAAGCCTTAGAACTACAGAACATAGTGTGGGAAATGTTACTGGGCTGAAAATGTATTATTATCTTTATGGTGTTAATTTTGAGGTAAAAAAGCGTCCATATTAGTTTTCCAGATCTAATCTCCTATGTTTGAATTCCTTGTCACTTGTGCCAAGTGGTCTTTGACTCAGCCTACGTACCTGCTCATCTAAAACAGTATTAGTTTTGAGCTCATTCTACACAGAAAGTTGCCTAAAGATATTAGGCTACGCATCAGTACTTTAGGATCTTTCTTGTTCACAGAGATTAAGGGGGAAGCAAGTTATGAACTCAGGAACTTTTCAAAATAGAAATGAAAAACAAATTAGTATAATACAATGAAGTTACTGTCACTGCTCTTATTTACAAAAACGCATGAAGTATTTGCACTGTATGTTACAATGTTTATACTATATACATTTTGACATAGCACATGCAAATTTTAAACTTAAAAATTAACTTATTTTTAACTATACTTTATGAACACTGTTGCCGCTATGAATTCCCCAGAAACAGGCTCATCTGATTAGTACAACTGATCTGCCAGCTGGATGAATTCCAGGTAAATTTCAAACTGGCATTTGGCAAAATATCCCTATACCCAGGATTTTACAAAGAGCACAAATTAAAGATGAATTCTAGAATTGCCACAAGAGTCAAGCAATTGTATGGTCAAACATGAATATAGTCAACCTACCCTCTTTATGCTAAATTTGCCAGCTGAGCAGTTTAAATAATACTTCAGATTCTGTGCTTGAATTCTGCTTACATTTATTCTGTATTAGTCTGTTGGCATCTAACTCTGGATTAGGAAAGACTGCCATCTGGTAGTTATAGCAACCTTTTACTAACTTGGTCGTAAGTTGAAGGCCATGAGTCTCAAAGAAATGCAAACAGGTTTATTACTATGAATATATCAAAATCTTTTTTTAAAAAAAGGTCAGTCTATAGGACTTTTCACTTTAGAGAAATACCATGCATACTTACATGCTCACACATTACATAATCAACCTACAAAAGTCAAGTTTTAAAAGGGGTTAAAGAGATGATTAAATAAGCAATTAGGTTCACATTCCCTTTACCCACAAGGCTGCCACTGTCCCTTTGATAAAGCCTAGGGATGAGAGCCAAATTAGCCCTATTTAAATTGGCCATTTAACTCTAACTTCCCTTCATCACATGGGTGTGTGCACTGTGTCCTCTGTAAGAAGTTTCAGGTGAGCAATACTTCAGATGAAGTAAATAACAGTATAAAAACAATAACAACATGTATATAGCATATGAACACACAGTAAAGTTTTTCAAATTCATCATGATCTTATATCATAAGGAAAGCCAAAGAAATAGAACAATTATCTCATATTCTATCATTTCCTAAGGTTACCCAGTTATGGTAATGGTAGAGCTGGGAAAATTTAATCCACACTACCTAATTAGAAATTTTATTTTCCTCCTAGTATTTCAATCTCTTTCCTGAAATAATAGTATTTTACAATTTACATAGCTTTTAGTAATATGTAATATGCATGTATATGTATAAAAGGGTTTTTGAATCTGAACTTGTCCAAACTTCCCTGCAGCCCACCTCCATCTAGTTTTACTCCTTGAACCTCTTTGTTCTTCCTCTGCTCTCCTTATCTTCCCAAAGTCACTAACACTTCCTCAAACCTAAATAAAAGCAGAAGTGTGTAAATGCAGTATCTAGCCATCCAGAGCACTCATGAATTGTGATTACATCTACTCCAATTTACAGACTAGCATACCAACACATGGACTATTTTCCCATGCTCTCATCCTTAATGCAACAATGTCAAGGACATAGCCATTAAGAGATGACCTAGGATTATTCAAGACTTATCCAGCTCAATACGCTTATTCTATCCCATTATTTTACTTCAACCCTCTTTGTCTATAAAAAGCTCTTTCCTTATATGGTCAGTCTTTGAAGTCGCAGATTTGATATTCCTGGCATTTTAAGAAGGAGACTCTTCTGGTATCTCTTCTTGAAGGCATCTGTAACATTCTTTTGCTGACTGATTTTCAAGACAGGAGAGATGTTCTTTCACATGAGGCTTTTAGATTATTGATCCTGCTCAACAGGCTGTCACTAAGCTGAAGTCTCTTCATTAATGTTTGAGCCACTCACTAGGTACTAGCAGGGGAAAAGGCCTAGCCAGGATGGAGAGGGGGGACACTAAAGCTGTTTACCAACAGGAAAGGATCCGCTAACACCATTTGGCAAGAGACCCCTTTATATACAGCTTCATGATAAAGGACACACATAGTTAATGGAAACCACAATGAGAGTATATAATACAGAAGAACAATGGCTCTATAATCAGACAGACTTGGTTTGGAATCTTGATTCTGCTACTTGCTAGGGGACCTAGGGCAAAGTCACAGTGTATCTGAATCTCCTTCAGTTTATACTATCAATCTTAAAGAATTAATAGGAACTAACCCCTGGCCCAGTATCTGGTATATGGCAGGGACCCAATAAACAGCAGCAATTAAATAATTGTTTTTAAATCACTTGTCTTCAAGAAGAAGCTAGTCAGGAGTTAGTAATCACTAGGGGTAGTACGCAGAGTAACTTAAAAAATATGTATCTCATAGATTAGGAGTTAGAGAAGGAGAGGTAGAAGCTGCTTGTAGGCAACAGCTCTCAAAACAGCACTGTAAAACTAACTGGCTCAGCCAAGTTGGCTGGAATAGCTATAGGTAAGGCTTTCTGGGGGAGCATTTCTCTGTAAGAATACAACATAAATTCTCTTATCTTCTTAACAGTATTTTCCAGTAGAAATATAATGTAAGCCACAGCCGTTTTTAAATTTTCTAGTAGCCATATTAAAAAGAAACAGGTGAAATTTATTTTAATATAGTTCACTTAACCTGCTATCAAAATATTATTTCAGGAACGCTTGGGTGGTTCAGCAGTTGGCATCTGTCTTTGGCTCAG
This sequence comes from Nyctereutes procyonoides, assembly GCF_905146905.1. Taxonomy (NCBI): domain Eukaryota; kingdom Metazoa; phylum Chordata; class Mammalia; order Carnivora; family Canidae; genus Nyctereutes; species Nyctereutes procyonoides. The sequence continues at coordinate 13,878,740 of NW_026575133.1, read as the reverse complement.
GACGTGATTCTGGAGTGCGGGGATTGAGTTCTACATTGGGCTCCCTCCCTGCGAGGAGCCTGCTTATCCCTCTGCCTGTCTCTGCCTCTTTCTGTCTTTCATGAAAGAATAAATAAAATCTTAAAAAAAAATTTTCAAAACATCATTTCAGGGCAGCCCGGGTGGCTCAGTGGTTTAGCGCCACCTTCAGCACAGGGCGTGATCCTGGAGACCTGGGATAGAGTCCCAGGTCAGGCTCCCTGCATGGAGCCTGCTTCTCCCTCTGCCTGTGTCTCTGCCTCTCTCTCGGTCTCTCATGAATAAATAAAATCTTAAAAAAAAAAAAAAAAAAAAAAAAAAACATTTCAACATAAATATTAAAAATTGACTTGTTTTACATTCTTTTCCCTTGTAGTAAGTCTTAGAAATTTAGTATATATTTTATACTTAACATCTCAATAAAGTCAAGCTACGTTTCAAGTGGTCAATAGCCACATGCAGCTAGTAGGTACCATATTGAATAGCGGGGCTCTACAATCCTTGCATGAAGCGCAGGCTAAGAATCTGCCCTAATACTTGTTGCTCTACCATTCTACTAGGGACCCTAAAAGCCTTGTTATAAGATCTTACTTTTATTTTTTTAATTTTTAAAAAGATTTATTTATTCATGAGAGACAAAGAAAAAGAGAGGCAGAGACATAGGCAAAGGGAGGAGAAGCAGGCTCCATGCAAGGAGCCCAATGCAGAATTTGATCCTGGGACCCCGGGATGGGGGGTAGGGCAGAGACTTGACCAATGAGCCACCCAGGTGACCCAGAAGATCTTACTTTTAAAATGTAAACATCAACTGACATTTCAACAGGGATTATGTGACACAAGTTAGCCACCAGGGAAGTCAAGAAGGAGGAAAACTAAAAGGGGGGATGGGCATGCCATGAAAGGAATCTTAAGGAAACCAAAGACATATCTTGTGTAGATCACAGGTTAGCTTAGACCGATGCCACTAAAATCATCTCAAAAATCCCTTCTAGGCTGTCAAACCCTAGGCTACTATAATAAGATACCTGTATATCAAAAGCTGGCATAGTCAACCGTGACAAACATATACACAGTACACAACTAGTAACAGCTGTTGGGAGCTGTAAGACATTAGTAGAGGAATGCCAATCACATCAGTCAATACCATTTCTTGACTGCCTATTTAACAGAGTGTATTCCAATCAGGTCAGCATCTTTAAAATTCCACAATTTTAAAACTTTTAGTAAATAAGACCTCTGTAAGGGTCACTAGAATAATGTAAAAGTCTTGAACAATTTTTTAAAAGTTGATATAATCCTTTCTTGCTGAGGTATTGTGATAATTCATACATTTGGATAATTATGCCTTCGGTTAAGTCTGCTTAAAGTTCAACCGTAATTGTAAACAACTTTCAATCAGGTAAGAAAAGTCTGTGTCATATGGTTTGCTTTTTTGCAATTCAAAAAGTACTTTCAAAGTATGTAATGTAAAGTGCAACCAGATGCTGTTGGCAAAGAACTGGATTTTCAAATGTGACCTATTTCCAAGAACATTACCACAGATGTGGCCTACACTATGGGTGAGCATAAAGCTTTGAAGAGTTCATATCTAATCTAATCATCTGTTCAGAACTCTCCATGCTAGGAAAAAAAAAAAAAAGAACTCTCCATGCTTTCCATTTTTTAGAGATGTTTTAAATTTTCAAATAAAGGAAATTTCTCAAAACTCAGAGTAAATCAAAATGATTTAAAAACTGCATCCTCCTAAATAGACTCAGAACACACCATACAGCTGATGTCATAAAAAGCCCCCATTCTATCCATAAATATCAGTAGATGTTAATGCTTGAACAAGAATAGGTCACTTGCATTTTAATATAAAGCTTAGTCATTGAGTGGCAGTTTTCTTCCATTTAGAAAAGTTTTCCTTAGTTCCAATTACTACAAAAATTTACAATCATCAGTAACCTATTACTCTGTCGACTAGTGTTCAAAGTGGGTGCAAAACACATTTAAATTCCAAAATTGCAATAACCCCTGTGCTAGCATTTGTATCATATCTAGGAAGAGACCAAAAAAAAAAAACTATCTTTAATAATTGAGATTTTCCTCTTAAATAACTGAAATTTAGAAACATGTACAGATGCTATGTTAACTCACTAACAGGATAAGTATATGGAAATAAAACGTAATGGCAAAACTCATTTCTTAGTATTTAAACATGCAGAAGATAAACTATTTCATATCATTACTTTCTGAAACTTTCAGATAATGGTCCTGAACTAAAATCTCAATTATAATCTTTCAATTAAAATCTAAACCACAAAGCTTAGAAACTAGTTTGTTTTGAACAAACACTGAATCATAATCAATTTAGTAAACTGGCTAAGTTTCTTTAATATATTACCAGCATTCATTTTAGGCATGTCTTCTTCCTCTTTTCTCACAGGGATTTGGGAGTGGTGGATGTAAGTAACAATCATTTATTCATTTATAAATTTACTGAGCACCTCAGATGTACCAAAATACAAATGACATATTTTACATGTCATCTTACTTAATCCTCGAAACAACCTAAGAGATGAGTATTTTTATCACAATTCTACATACAAATAAAGTAAAAAAGTTCAGAGAAGTAACTTGCTCAAGGCCAGCAGGATTTTAAGTTAGACTGGTCTTATTCATACTCCCTTGTGCTAACTCTTCCCTTTCTATTCCAGCTTGCCTCAACTCAAGCTCAATCAAATGAACCTACCCTCTAACGTTCTCATTCAATAATATTTGCATTTCTTTTTTTAAAAATAACATTTGCATTTCTTTAGCAATACTAGTTTTGGGTTACACATTATAAAGGAGAGAAACTGAGGACCAAGAATGATTTTTTTTTTTAATTTCAGAAGTGTTCTATTTTCCATTAATTATAGAAGAGTATAGAGATGACTATAGTCCCCCAGGCAAACTTCTACTGGAAGAATCCTCAACACTAATGTAGGACAAAAGAGAAAGATGTTCTAGTGTTGTGCCATTTAATTTGGTAGCCACCAATTACATGTAACTACTGAATACTTGCAATGTGGCTAGTCTGAATTGAGATGTGCCATAGTGTAAAATATAAGATGTACAAGAAAGAGCAAAATATTTCATTAACTTTCTATACTGATGACATGTTGAAAGGCAATATTTTAAATATACTGAACTAAATAAAATTTTAATAAATATATTTCAAAACTTTCATTTTTATTCCTTTTTTAAATACATACATAAGGCATCCACCTTATGTACAAACACCATACATGAACAGAAGGCCCAAACCCATACAATTAAACCTTTTATTTTTTTAAAGATTTTATGTATGTATGTATTTATTTATTTACTTATTTAAGACACAGAAAGAGAGGCAGAGACATAGGCAGAGGGAGAAGCAGGCTCCCTGTAAGGAACCCAATGTGGGACCCGATCCCAGATCCTGGGATCACACTCTGAGCTGAAGGCAGACGCTCAACCACTCAGCAACCCAGGTGCCCCGCAATTAAACCTCTTAGAAGATAGTGAGCTATCAAAAGAAAAACACTTTGGGGGAATTCAAGTAATTATTCTGATCAGAAACGGCAAAAAATGTTCTTGGAGTAGCCAAACAAACGTAGCCTTCTCCCCCATACAGACTCTCCAAAATCTTATAAGCTATCTTTCCACCAACTTTTGATTTCATGTACTTTCATGAACATATTTATCTTTATTACTCAAGAATTGGGGAGGGTATTATTAGGGCCGTTATTCCAAATACTGATTCTAAGTACATTACGCTATAGAGCATATTGAAGTCAATGTATATTGACTTTGGGACCCACCTAGAAGTTACTGTTTCTAATATAGCCCAGAAATCCATTTGTATTTTTTCAACCATTTGGTCTCCTTTCATTAGAGGACCCAAAGAATTTCAGGTAACTGAAGTTTTTAGTAATCAACAATTTATTCTCTGTAGACCAAAATCTCAGGAAAAATTACCAATAGAAACTTTAAAAAAAAAAAATCAACCATTAACTTAAATATTACATTATTTTTATAAAAACTGATTTATAAGGTTTTATTTTTTTATTTTTTTTATAAAGCAATTTTTTTTAATTTTTTTTTATTTATTTATTTATGATAGGCACACAGTGAGAGAGAGAGAGGCAGAGACACAGGCAGAGGGAGAAGCAGGCTCCATGCACCGGGAGCCCGACGTGGGATTCGATCCCGGGTCTCCAGGATCGCGCCCTGGGCCAAAGGCAGGCACCAAACCGCTGCGCCACCCAGGGATCCCCATGATTTATAAGGTTTTAAATACAAATATTGCCACCATATACTATTTGAGACAACATGGACAGACCCAGAGGGTATTATGCTAAGTGAAATAAGTCAGAATGAGAAAGACAAAAATTATGATTCTGCTGATAAGTGGAATCTAAAAACAAAAACCCACAAATTTTGTCACAAGGATACACAGCTAGGGGCAGCCCTGGTGGCACAGCGGTTTAGTGCGACCTGCAGCCAGGTGTGATCCTGGAGACCGGGAATCGAGTCCCACATCAGGCTTCCTGTATGGAGCCTGCTTCTCCCTCTGCCTGTGTCTCTGCCCCTCTCTCCCTCTGTCTCTATGAATAAATAAAATCTTTAAAAAAAAAAAAAAAAGGATACACAGCTAGTACCCAAGCAATTTAAACCAACTTATTAAAACACTGAATTCAAAGCTCTCCAACAAGTACGTTGAACTTGTACCCATTCCTATTAAAATCGATTTAAAAAAATAGATCAAAACAACATCTTACATACTCACAGTAAAATCAAAAGCAATTATATTTAGACCCCAACCATAATTGTGAATCTTTTTAGTTCCTCATAAGGATGTTTTATCAAAGGCCTTATTTTGAAAAGATGAGGCTATCTTGAAAATTACCTACTAAAACTGTTAAGAAACCAAATGTAGTAGCAAATGTAGTAGCAAAACATGGAAAAAGAAATCCAAAACAAATCTGATAAATTCCATTCAATAATATATATTCAATAATAAGTCCTTGGTATGGCGGATCCCTGGGTGGCGCAGCGGTTTAGTGCCTGCCTTTGGCCCAGGGCGCGATCCTGGAGATCCGGGATCGAGTCCCACGTTGGGCTCCCGGTGCATGGAGCCTGCTTCTCCCTCTGCCCATGTCTCTGCCTCTCTCTCTCTCTCTGTGTGTGACTATCATAAATAAATAAAAATTAAAAAAAAAGTCCTTGGTATGATGCAACATAGATAAAATGCATTCTTAAATGCTAAAAATCTTGATAAATGATTTTATCACAAAATTAGATTAAAAATACTAACATTTCCAACCTGACAGATTTTCTCCTTCACTGTGTTGTACACTGGTTTGTTATGATTTCAAATCCACTTGCTTAGGACCTAAGTAAAGTTGTTTTGATCTAAGGGTGAATTTGTTTATTTTGAGGAATCTGCATTGGGGATACTATCGACATTTGTTGTTGTTGATGAGCACTTCCTAGCTCAACTGTTGACTGGCACCCCTGGGGATTTACTGATAAAATCAGTTGGAAGAACATCTATGACATAATAGACATTTAAACTTTAAATACCAAGAATCTGCGAGGACTTCTCAAGAAAGTTTGGTGTCGGTAAGGCTACCCTTTGCTAATCTAAATTTGCTCTCTGAAGATCTCAAGACTTGCTCCTGCTGTGGCCACCCTACTCTTTGGTCAGCAATGGTGTTAAACCATGCAGCAGTCTCCAGAAGAGGGATAGCTGTCCTTACCTTGGCAAGGACATAGGCAGCGTGTACATCATGTAATGGTCCACGGAGTAATAAACTTCAGAGCAACCCACTTTGCTGCCAACACTGGCACCATCGTTCACTAGCCACATGCCCCAGAAGTAAGGAACTAAGCTAGCAGCTGATACCCAAGTTTTTGTTGGAAGGACTGACTGTACCAAAAACCAATTCATAGAAAGGTACAGCAATTAAATTGTAATTGATCTAGCATTGGTTTGGCATAGGTTATTTCTTTATTGGCTAATTAAGAGACATTGTCCTGTATTCTATTGGCTTGTGAAAAATTTAAATTATAATTCCTGCAGTGAACCTGTGTTAAATTACCGGCAAAGACAATCTTAGTCTCTGAGCATAATTTGCCTCAAACAAAACACTGTGCCTTATGTAATGACCCACTTAGTTGAAAATAATGGAAAATTGGGGCCATAAATCCTATAATCTATTTTACTCAAATGACCTAAAACTTTCCCTTTTCTCTGGAGTGTGGAACTGTTTCTCATTTAAATCTTCCAAAAATAAATAAATAAATAAATAAATAAATAAATAAATAAATAAATAAATCAAGGGAGCTAAATACATCTAGTTTGAATTTTCAATATAATGTTCCTAAACATGTCAGAAACATTTACCATGTACATGACTGGCTTCAGTGGTAAGTATACTAAAACTGGAACAATATACAGAAGATCAGCATAGCTTTTTGTCAAAATAACAAGAAAGTACATGACACATTCCAGAGGTTTCTTTGAAACTTCAAAAACCTTTTCCTAACTCAATGAAAGATTTAGAAAACAAAACAAAGACAGGTACCAACTATTTCTTGAAAGGTAGCTTCAAATCACTGAGGGATGGTGAGGTCTTTCATTCCGCCTACACCTGATCTAAGGAAGATAAAGTGAAATTCTGGTGAACTCCCTAACCCTATAATTGCATGAATGGGTTAAGATTGCTGGTAAAGTCCTAAGCAGCAAAGGCACTGGACTGACAGAAACACAGTTGTGAGTCCAGATCAGCCACAAGTAATATGATCTTAAACATGCCACTTTACTCAACTAGACCAGGTCCTTCATCCATAAAATAAAGTAGGGGATTCCAAAATTCTAGGAGTCTCAATTTCAACCCCCTCTTTACTCCAAATGCCTCCCAAACTTTAAAACTTACAGATAATTCCCACTTCCAATCATTAATATAGTAGAAAGTCTAAATGATTCACATAAAGGCAGAATTTCAGCATCCAAAGAGACTTGCAAACCTGGGTAGCTCCTACTTCTATTAGTGGGGAAACTTCCTTTTTATTGCATTATGAAGGCAGAGGTCAGCCTGCGCCACTTTACAGATTTCCACCTCTCCCAAAATTACCAAACTCCCTCTCAAACCCACCAACATAGAATTTGCATAGCTGAGGGATATAATGAGGCTATGGTTCTTCACTTTAAAATATGAATCAGGGATGCTGGATGGCTCGATTTGTTGGTTAAGCTTCCAGCTCAGGTCTGATCTCAGGGTCTTGGGATCCTGGGATTGAGCCCCGCATCTGCTTGGGATTCCCTCTCTCCCTCTGTGCAACCACCTCCCCGCCCCTACCATGTGTCCTCTCAAATAAAAAAGTCTTTAAAAATGTATATATGAGGGGCACCTGGGTGGCTCAGTTGGTTAAGTGTCTGCCTTCAACTCAGGTCATGATACCAGGGTCCTGGAATAGAGCCCTGCATCGAGGCCTGGTTCTCCCTCTCCCCATGCTGCTCCTGCTGATTGTGCTCTCTTTGCGTCAAATAAATACATAAAATCTAAAAAAAAAAAAAAAAAAAAGATTTAAATTTTGTGCCCCTTGTCTCAACTCCAAGGGCTATTTGAATGACAATCATCATAACCTTTGTTGCATGATACAGACCTGTATACGGTTTCTAATTACAATCTTGATTAGGGATGAAAATAACAGATTTTGTAACACCTGAAACTTTGATCTTAAAACAACTTTTTTGATCTAAGAATACAGAAGGCTGATGGGGAATTATTGTTTGATGGGTATAGAGTTTCAATGTTGTAAGATGAAGAGTTCTAGAGATGGAAGGTGGTGATGGTTATATAATATTACCAACTGAACTACACCTTTAAAAATAGCTAAGATGGAGGATCCCTGGGTGGCTCAGTGGTTTAGCACCCGCCTTCGGCCCAGAGCGTGATCCTGGAGTCCCGGGATCGAGTCCCACATTGGGCTCGCTGCACACAGCCTGCTTCTCCCTCTGCCTGTGTCTCTGCCTCTCTCTCTCTCTCTCCCTCCCTCCCTGTGTCTCTCATGAATAAAATAAAATCTTTTAAAAAAATAGTTAAGATAGTAAATTTTATGTTTTATTTACCATAATAAAAAATACTGGAAGACAACAGATATCCAAGACTCCCAGATGGCATCAGTGGTACCAGTGAAGAGGAAACTCATGGATGTTAAAATAGGGAAGCTGTGAAGCTGGATACTGATGCAGGATTTTGTCCCTAAAGGCACTTGTTGGGGAGGGTCTCAAGGGGGTTACTACCAATATTACAAAGTATGTCAATGTAAAGAAAGGGAGCACTGCTGGACTTCCTACAATGCTGGCAGCTTATATGCTGTTCAACTATTGCCTTTCTTAAAAGGAATTCAAACATGAGTGGCTAAGCCAGTACCACTGAAGAGGGTCCTGTATGGAGGGCGGCCTGGCACCCTTTCTTGAGGAACTAGATCATTGCTGAATCCTTTCTTATCCTAATTGAGAATTAACACCCAATAAAAGATGACTGGTACAAAAATAAATATACTGGAAATTTGAAAAAGAATCCCCTCCCACAAATATGACTTTTATAATATCTACATAGGAATGACATTCTATTAAATACCGTTCAAAACAAGAAAAGAAACCAAGTCTAGTAGCCATAAGCTTGAGTCAGGCAATCTTAAGGCTTAAGAGAAAATCTTAGGACTTAGTGGAAAGCCAAAGGCAAGAGTCAACAAAACAATGCCAAGTACCAAAACTTAAAAGTTTTAAAAGAGGTACTGTTGGGACACCTGAGCGGCTCAGCAGTTGAGCGCCTGCCTTCGGCCCAGGGCATAATCCTGGAGTCCCAGGATCGAGCCCCACATCAGGCTCCCTGCATGGAGCCTGCTTCTCTCTCTGCCTGTGTCTCTGCCTCTCTCTCTTTCCGTGTCTCTCATCAATAAATAAAATCTTAAAAAAAAAAAAAAAAAAGGTACTGTTATAGCTGGCCTAATGGGGTAGATGCACAAAGATGGTAAACGTTGACCATTCCTGACCCCTTCTTTAACCTCCCTACTAGAGGATGTTTTTCTATGGGAACACTTCTCAAAATAGAATTTGCTTTGCATATATCATTTCATAAAGTTATCGATCATTGCCTAGGATGAGACATGGAGACAGAGGATTATAATTTCCACCGCCCAATCTTCATACCTCTGTTGTTAAGTGGATAGAAGCTTGAAAAGAACACTCTTTAAAAAAAAAAAAATAGTGGATCTGGAAACCATACGTAGGAGAACAGGGCTAACTATTTCTCCAGGCTGTTTTGAGCCTAAGGCTCTATTTCTTACACAGCATTTCATCCACCAGGTGTAGGCAGGCAAAGTCTTGATTCAGGAATTTAAAAATAAACAATAAAAAATATCTCTGGAAAAATACACACGAAAGGAGGAGACCTGAGTGGCCTGGGGTGCAGCGATAACTTTCTTCTCATTGTATACTCTTTTGTGCCTTTTTGGATTTTGTTCCATGTCCTTATGTTTCTTACTCAAAAGTTAATTTCAAATGTTTAAAAATGAAAATAATTTTACTAAAATAAGACTCCTAGTAAGTTTATCTTAGAAACCAAGTTATAAACTCTTGCTTTTAAATAAATCAGTAAGTGCTTTCTACTCTAATTGTCAAACTTTTAATAGTATTTTATGACAATTATTTTTAATAATTGCTTTTGAATAAACTATTTTAATTCTTGAATTTTTTTTAATTTTTTATTTATTTATGATAGTCACACACAGAGAGAGAGAGAGGCAGAGACACAGGCAGAGGGAGAAACAGGCTCCATGCACCGGGAGCCCGACGTGGGATTCGATCCCGGGTCTCCAGGATCGCGCCCTGGGCCAAAGGCAGGCGCCAAACTGCTGCGCCACCCAGGGATCCCGGGACCAACTGTCTTTCGAAGTTAAAGTAAACTTAAGGTTTTACACGACAGATTGAATCCCTTCAAAGAAGATAAACAGCAAGAGATCAAAACCTTACTACAGTAAAATTTATTCTAGTCAAAGAAATTAAATATGCAAATATTTAAAAGTGAAAGAGGAAAATAATGACAACTATCAAGGTTATATATAGTAAGCGATAATGATACTTCTATGCACAGCAACTTCCTACTCAGTATCTCCAAGTGGATGTTTAATACACATTTTAAACTTAATAGGTCTCAAACTGAACTCCTATTTCCTTTGCCCCCCAAACTTGTTCCTCCTGCAAACTTGGTTCCTAGACACCAAATCTCAAGTTTGACTCACATATACCACACACCCCAGTTGGCAAATCCTATTGTCTATATCATCCAAATGTATCCAGAATCCCATCACATCTCACCACCTGTACCAGATATGTCATCTCTCACAAAGATTATTGTACCAATATGGCATAGGGTCAAAATGCAGCCAAAATAATCCTTCGAGGGGATCCCTGGGTGGCGCAGAGGATTGGCGCCTGCCCTTGGCCCAGGGCACGATCCTGGAGATCCGGGATCGAGTCCCACGTTGGGCTCCCGGTGCACGGAGCCTGCTTCTCCCTCTGCCTATGTCTCTGCCTCTCTCTCTCTCTGTGTGTGTGACTATCATAAATAAATTAAAAAAAAAAAAAGACATTCTTTTTAAAAAAAAAAAATAATAATCCTTCGAAAACCTATGTCAGATCATGTCCTACCTTTTCAAAGTCATCCAATAACTTCCCAATACCCATCCCTCATTCTGATTCATTCATGCCAGATACTCTTGGGCCTCAGGGCTTTTTCCCTCTTTCTGCCACAATCTTCCCCTCTTATCACATACATCCTTACCTTCTTCAAGTCTTTGCTCACGTCACCTTCTCAGTGAAGGCTTTGCATGACCACTCTATTTAAATTTGCCTTACACCCAAACACTCCCTTTATTTTAATTCCCAGTTCTGTATCTCTCCATAACATTTACACCAATACAATACATTCTTTACTTGTTTGTTTCTATTTACCTCAAGACATAAACTCCACCAGGACAGGAGAGTTCTTCTGTTTTGCTAACTGAATTCCCAAAACTTAGACATGGCCTGGCTCTTAATAGGTGCTCAATAAATATTTGCTAAATGAATAAATGAACAAATAAAAGAAAACAAAGTTGCTTAGAAGAGTTGAACAGAAATCAGAAATATTTACAAGGAACTAAATATAGTAAAGATGGAAGGGGAATGGAAAAACACCATTTTTCGAAAAATAAGCCATTATGTTTCCAAAGTTTGCTTTAGAAAAAATTGCTATCCTTGCTTATTTCATTGTTTTCAAAAAGGATCTACCCATTGTCTACTGCCAAGGGCCCTTAGATTCTGAAGAACTAAAATAAACTCTGGGGGTTCTGGAGTCTGAATGTCCTTTTCTCAACTGCCACATATACACAGAGCCAAGGACTTTTATGGTCTTGGCCTTCTAATATCTATTATCCATAGTCTCAAAACCTTCACACAGAAATAATCATAGGTTTCTCGGTCATCTTCCAAGTAAAACCACTTGGATCTTAAGATGATCTATCCCAACCCCTACATAATTTATAAGTAAACCAAAGTGAGAAAGAAAGAAAGTGACTTGCTCAGAATATTTTGAACACATACACTAAGTGATAAGCATTACAAAATCTAGGAATTCAGACCTTTGGAACAAATCCTCTAAAATCCAAAACCAGACACTATTAACAAAAATTAAGTAGAAATGATTTATTTCATAATATCAACAAATCTATCTATACATTAGATTTAAGAGATCTAACAGAGCCATTAGCAGAATTATATTCTGATATTCAGCAAATGATGGATGAACTTGGATTTTTAAAAAAGGCACACCTTCTCCCAAAAGGAGCCTCTTGCTGTTGAGTTTTGGAAATGATGAAAATTTCTATGTTTTTATTACGATTTTATTTATTTATTCATGAGAGACACAGAGAAAGAAGCAGAGGGAGAAGCAGGCTCCATGCAAGGAGCCTGATGTAGGACTCAATCCCAGGACTCCAGGATCACACCCTGAACCGATGGCAGACACTTAACCACTGAGCCACCCAGGTGTCACTGATGAGAATTTCTAAAGTCTTTTTCCAAGTACCAACTGTCCTAAGCATTACTTCAAAATAACAATATTAGGATGTTTCTATGATAGTCATTTTCATGTGGTTCATAAGGAGCACTATTAAAATCTACATGACCAGGGTGCCCGGGTGGCTGAGTTGGCTGAGCAGCCAACTCTGACTCTTGGTTTCAGTTTGGCTCTTGATGTCAGGGTTGTGAGTCTGGGCCCACACTAGGCTCCATGGAGCCTACTTAAAAAAATAAAACAACAACAAAAAAAACTACATGCCCTTCACCACCACTTTCTCCCAAATATATATATCTTATATATGTGTATGTATATATTATATACATGTGTGTATATATATATATATATATATATATATATATATATATATTTCCCTGCAATATTCTAATATACCCTAAAAGGAAGTGTGTCCTTGGCACTATTACCCATAAGAGTATATTGTAGCCTTCAAGTGCCTTACATGAGAAGAGACTGTGAACCACTATTACAAACTATCTCCAATCATGCTACAGAAAAAAAAAATATTTTCATGGACAGTAATGCCTTGCCAAGAACTCTTTTCATAGCCTGTACCTAGTGAAATCCTATCCTGCCTTTCATGGCCCACCCTTGTCCTCGTTGTGGGAGATTTTTTTTCTGACCACTCGATCTGTGGGGCTCCATTCTTGAGGAGATGACCTAGAGCCTGTGTTACCTGTACCTGACATTCAGCATTCATCACACTGGTAAGTAACATCTTTTGTGTTGTCATAGTAGCTGTTGCTGACCTTTTCTACGTTTTACTGGAATGTAGAGTCAGAATCCAGGGAATTATGTAACTGATATTCCTATGGGGATTTTCTGGAAGGCAAAACATAATTCTCTTACATATGAAAGGGAAGAGTCAGAGGTCCTTAAAGAGTGATTGGTTTAGAATACACAGCACAACCATCACTGAACTGCAATTTTAGACGCTTTTGATTATACCAAAACAATGATTCCTAACCTGTTAAGGTAATAAAGGTCAAAATAGGTTTTAAAAGCCAAAACCACTCTCCAAGTGTAGGTATTAAATAGCTCAAGAGGATACATGCATTCAAAACTATTAATACAAATATGAGAGGTATAGTACTCATTTGGTCCTCAGAGTACACTTGGTGTACACAGCAAATTGAAATTCCCCCAAGACCTCAGATTGGCACATGGTTGACTTTTATTATGCTGTAGACATGGAATATTATTACCATGTTAAAAAGAACTATTATCTAAAAATATTTAGGAACAAGCAAAATATATAGAAAAACAACTAACACATCCCCCATCCGCTCACCTGCAACCACCCCAGAACCTCAGCATAAAACCCTTCTGTAAAGTCAATCCCTTCTCCCATGAAGCAGTATATTTTAAGTAACATGAAACAATTCACTGTTTCAATTATAAACTTTTGTGGTTTTAAATTAACAAATAATATAGCAAAAGGAACAAAGAAATGAATATTTTAGGTAAAACTAAATGGCAAATATTTGAAGGTCTATCTCATATATACTTCCTGATCCTACTGAAATTTCAATCCTATTTATTTTTTAAAAAGGTGATGATGAAATAGCTAAACAAAAAACTACTACCAGTATTTTCCAGCAGAGGCATAAATACTTTTCCAAACTTGGTTCAATTCTTTTGTGCAGTCACCAACAAGAATGAGCTTAAATAAATGAGCAGTATAGCATCCCATTTAAAGGAATTAGCCTCGGGATCAAGCTTATCAACTTATGATCTTGGGCAAGTTACTTAACTAAATTTCAGATAGTTTATGTAAAGTGCTCCATATAACCCTTGGCAGGTTTTAAGGGCCAAGATTACTGATTAATTATATATGATATATAACAAAGATATCATCATAATTTCAAAGCTTTCTTTAAATTCATATTGTTGAAGTTCCTTCTTGTTTGGCTTTGACAAGCCTATTCCAGGTGTCATAAAGTTCCACTGACCTATACCTGGTTCTGCGACCTCTAGTTCTAACCGTAACTACTACCACTGGCAGTCTCCGGCAGTTAGGAAAAACATGACAAAACAGGAGGCCACTGAGTAAAGCGTAACAACAAAACCCACTTTGAAATAGTGAAATCACTCAAGCAGGAATCATTGCCTTAAGAAACAGAGACAAAGTAAAAGGGCAAGAGCAAAAAACATTATGAAAGTATTCAAATACTCTTAAAACCCTTACCTCCAGTTAAACAAATGATTTGATTTTAGGACCAAATTTTATTTTTTATTTTTTTTAGGACCAAATTTTAAACAATATTATTGTTGTCTGCAGAAGCCATCAATAACCTGAACCACTAATGAAACATCTCATTAAAATAATTTTGACTTTTTAAAATAAGATTTTATTACAGAGAGAGAAAGAGCACAAGTAGGGGAAGCTGCAGTCACAGAGGGAGAAGCTGGCTCCCCACTCAGCAGGGAGCCTGATGGGGCTCAATTCCAGAATTGTTGGATCATACCTGAACCAAAGGCAGATGTTTAACCGACTGAGCCACCCAGGCGCCTCTCTCTTCTTTACCGCTTTTGATTTAATAATGATTTCATGATTGATAGACTATTATTTAATATAAAGTCTCAACTTCTTGAAGTTTCTTCTTTCCCATGCAACCCAACAAGTGGTGAATTAGTTCTTTATCATGTGTTTAGGCCTCCTGCTGGAAAGTATAATTAAAATTAAGAAAAAGAAAAAAGCAACAATTCCACTTGGTACTAAGATCCTGTCAAATTCTTCAGTGTAAGTGAGTCTGGTTTCTCCAGTAGCCAGCTGAGAGTTCTGTAAGAACATGGGGCTGTTCAACTTGATGCTGGCCATTCAGTAGATGGCACTCTTCCCTTTGAGCCCAAATTAAACAAGCTCAAAGAAGCATGTTCTGTGACAGTCAGGTGTGATACAAAACAGGGTTTCTCTCTTCAAAGCACTTAACTGATAGTCACAATCCCTCCAGAATAGCATTCATCAAAAGCTGATGGTCCAACCAGACACTTTTTATAGAGCCCAGTGTAATTCAAATTATAAAACCTCAAACACAATATAAAATCACCTAACTCAAGTGATTACCAAGTAAACAGCTTCTCAAAGCCTTCGCTATGTCAAGCAGAGACACTGTTCTTATTCAAGTAATAAAATGTTCCTTTCCTACTACATTCTGCTCTAGAGGTGACAGTCTTTCAGTGGCTAGTGACCAATTCATTGTCTGTCTAGTATTTCATTAAAGTATTTAATGATAATAGTTTAAGAACTATGATTTTTTTCATTATCAACATTCACTGAGACAAGAGAAGTCTTTCATAATACTTTCAACTTTTGGATAAAAATAAATTCTGATACCCACTTAAAGAGAAACATCCTAACACAACACTACTGTAGATTTAGTTTTGCAAAAAAGTATTTAAATATGGATTTCTGATATATTAATATGTATTTTAACTTTAATGCATAATGGCTCTCAACTATTACATGATAAGTAAGGTTTCTCACACATACTTGTTTCAAGATCTTTTTTTGAAATTAAAAAAAAAATAGTGGTGGAGAGTGATGGAAGGAAATTCCTTTCAGTGCACCTTTTAGCTGAAAGCCAAACTTCTCAGCAATCAGATAGGAGTCACCTTGAAGGGGACGCGTGGGTAGCTCAGTGGTTACGCGGCTGCCTTTGGCCCAGGGCGTGATCCTGGGGTCAGAGATCCAGTCCCACATTGGGCTCCCTGTAGGAAGGCTGCCTCTCCCTCTGCCTACGTCTCTGCCCCCCCCCTCTCTCTGTCTCTCATGAATAAATACATAAAATCTTAAAAAAAAAAAAAAAAAGGAATCACCTTGAAAATTCCACCTTTCTGTAAAAGAAAACTCAGTCCTGGCAATAAAAGTCATAGGAGGAAGGAAAGTGAAAAGAACACGGTTTTAAAATTTACAAAAAAAAAAAAAGAAAGTTGGGAATGCGGACAATGTATTAACTTCATTGCCAATCTCTCCCCCCTTTTCACTCTTCCCTACACTGCTTGTCCTATGCACTTAAGCCCATTCACAACTCCAAATGAGCTGTGACTGTCACCATTCCCCAACCTCTTCCTTAGATATTAAGAAAGGTTGCCCTTATAGAATCTTTTCACCTACTAATAAGACAAATGAGATTAGAAGTGACAATGCAGCTAACAGTTACTGGCTCTAATTTCTGAAGATTAAAAATAGAGCGTTCTTGAAAGAGTCCCTGGGAAGGACTTGATCCCAAAATATACTTCTTCAGACATACCAAGTAAGCCTAATTATCTTCTCCATAAGAATACTGAGTAAACCTTTTTTTTTTTTTGTATGGCATTTAGTCATTCCAGCAGATCAAAAGATGACAGGATGAGAATATTGTATGGAAAAAGGAAAAAGGAAATGCTGTCCTTGTACAGGATAACTGAGCCATTGTGGAAAAACGTCACAGAAACACTGCTGACGGTGACAAATTAAAGGCATACACCAAGCCCCAAGATACTGAAAAACTCAGCACTTCTCCAACCTGATTGCCTTCTACATTGTTCAAATTCCAGCTCCCCTAGCAGGTAACCCACAACAGCCTGGGAGCAGAATTAAACTGTCTCCTGAACTTATACCTGCACAGTCCTTTTCTCTTCCGAAGAGGTAAAGGGATGGGGGAGTAAAAAACTTACAAGAACACATTTAAATGAGTATGAAAGGGAGCCAAAAGAATAAAGTAACAATTTCATGTATGTCACCTGGAGTTAGATTTCCATCTTGGTTAATCAACTGCTTGCCTTAATGTCTACTTGCCTTAATTCACCTTGTAAGCATTAAAATTCAGTTTTATTAATATAGACAGTGTACCTCTTGAGACATTGGTTTTAAGAATGTTATGTCATTTGCCCTTAAACTGCCAAAAGGTGTTTTAACGCCTGCCTGGCTAGTTGTGAGAAATCTTTATTGTATGGAAATCATGTATGTCTACTGCAGAAAAAGTGAATTTCATCACTCCAGGTTCAAACTGTAGTCTTATTTGAGGAGGAGGCAATCTTCAATGCTAGTTAATGTACTGCCTATACACCAATATCCTCAGGCCAGGTTTTGGACAATTTGAAACAAAGAGGTTTCAAAGTTCATCTTATATCAGGGAGGTCTATTTCCAATTATGCTTTAACGCCAACTTTTAAAAACAAATTAAGGGGATCCCGGAGTGGCTCAGTGGTTTAGTGCCTGCCTTCAGCCCAGGGTGTGATCCTAGAGACCCGGGCTCGAGTCCCACAACGGGCTCCCTGCATGGAGCCTGCTTTTCCCTCTGCCTGTGTCTCTGCCCCTTTCTCTCTTTGTCTCTCTCATGAATAAATAAATTTTTTTAATTAAGTATATGGTGGCAATGCAGATCAGTTTGACATCAGGTTAAAGTTGAATTTAGATCTAAATGCATTATAAAGATGTAACTATACATCAAAGCCTATACAGTAACAGTTTA
This sequence comes from Nyctereutes procyonoides, assembly GCF_905146905.1. Classification (NCBI taxonomy): domain Eukaryota; kingdom Metazoa; phylum Chordata; class Mammalia; order Carnivora; family Canidae; genus Nyctereutes; species Nyctereutes procyonoides. The sequence goes on along the minus strand of NW_026575133.1, from coordinate 13,861,111 downwards.
GCTTTGGCATAGTCAGAAACAAGTCTATACTGTCTTCCTAACAAGGAATATACCTTTTGTGATCATGGTACTACTTTTTGGGTTATGCTAGATAACACTGAAAGTCATATTCATTCTTTAAGGTTTCTAGGATACTCCTCATTAAATTGCTCCTTCAGTGTAGTAAGTAATGTCCTAGAAACCTGAAAGATTATTAATGCACCTTTTCAAAGATATCCAACAAAAATTAGTTTAAGGAAACAAGAGACTGATTCTTATTATTTGTATCATCATTTAAGGCTTTATGGTAAGTTAAACAGTATCATCTTAACATTAAAATATGTGTTCAACTGTGCAATTAACTTAATTTTGAAGTGTATTTTGAAACTTGTTCATACATAAAAAAAAATCAACATTAAAATGCACATGAAAAAGACCCCACAAGTCTTTCTTTCTGCAACACTTAATTTTAATTAACATAATTTTCAGTTAAAATTGTTCAGTGCATACTGTTGATACTCAAATTATTTATTGCATGAATGCCAGATGAATAATTTTTAACTTTACATGAAAGGAAGAGCATCCCTCAAGTAGGACAGTTACATACGTGTGTCCATAACCAGCTACTGCTAGAAGGAAAAAATAAATTCATCTAGTTATTATATATGAGGGATAGATAAAAGATTATAAGTTTTCTTTCAAGCCACAGTCAATGAACGACTTCTAACCTGTATGACGTAAAGGATTCTGAATATATACAACTCACTACAGTAAAAATTTGAGATTGTTTTGGCTTTTGACCAACAGAGCTTACTTAGTCACTTGCAGAACCCGAAAGACCTCATAACAATCTCATCTATAAGTATACTGGAATGGACCCCGAGATCAAATGATAAAGCATTTAACAGAGAAGACATGAAAGAAAGTACCAGGGCACTCATTTTGAACCTCAGTGATATAACATAGTCTACAACTCAATTTTAAATAAGGTGCCCATGTTTAAAAGAAAGAATAGCATTCTAAGTACACATTTTAAATTTTTTTCTATTCAAAGTCTACACATTTAGTAATTTCAAAGGATTTGGAAACAGCATTGAATATTAATTCTAGACAAAAAAATTAGTATTTATTTATATGAGAAACAGATTAGTAACCTGTGTCTTCAATACAGCTTGGGCTTTCTTAATTCAACATATGCAAGTTTTTAAACATTTTCTCCTAACATATTTCACTAAACTGTCAACAAAAGGCTTCAGTTCTCTACAATAATTCGAAACATTACTTAAACCAGCTAATTTAGATTGTAATTTATTTGCCTAACTTAACTACATTGGTGAAGCAGCAACACACAGTTCCATGAGGAATGTAAATGACGAAGTATAAGCCACAAGTTATATCTGAAGGCTAATTTTAGGAGGCAACTCAGGTGAACCTTAGAACAAATTTAAGTTAAAATCCATCTTAGGTTGATATGATGTTGATAATCAGAAGATCAGCCCCACTGATTTAGTGCAAAACCAGAATCTCTCCAAGGGTAACTAGTGCCTGTTGGGTCTAACATACCTGGCAAGCTTTAAAAAAAAAAAAAAAAAAAAAAAGGCCTTTAACATCTTTGGTAATTAAAAAGACAACCTACTCTAGCCCAAATATAGTATCCTAGTGAAACTTTTTTTTTTAAGATTTTATTTATTTATTCATGAGAGCCACAGAGAGAGAGAGAGAGAGAGAGAGAGAGAGAGAGAGAGAGGGCAGGCAGAGACACAGGCAGAGGGAGAGGCAGGCTCTATGCAGGGAGCCTGACATGGAACTCGATCCCAGGACTTCAGGATCAAGCCCTGGGCTCAAGGCGGCGCTACACTGCTGAGCCACCCAAGTGGCCCTACTCAGCCGCCTAGTGAAATTTATCAAAAGAGAATCCTCTTTCAAAGTCAAAAGGTGATTCTACTTAAAGCAGATTTATCACCACCCTTCATATTTAAACAACCTATTAGTTGTATTAATACAGAAAGGTGTGGCTAAAGAAGACAAGGGCACCCCTGTAGCCTTGGGAATACTCCAAAGACTTCACTGATATCTAACTACTACTGCAAGTATACTAGCAAGGCCCACTAGTTACATGGGCTCACTCTAGATGGAGTCAGTCTCTGAGCTCAGTACCAGCCTGTGGTACCTAGTACCTATACTCTTTGTCTCTGTTTAGTCGCTGGGTTGTGAGGAGTAAGTAAATTAAATCACATAAACCGGGCAGCCCCAGTGGCTTAGCGGTTTGGTGCCGCCTTGGGCCCAGGGCATGATCGTGGAGTCCCGGGATCCAGTCCCACATCAGGCTCCCTGCATGGAGCCCGCTTCTCCCTCTGCCTGTGTCTCTGCCTCTCTCTCTCTCTCTCTCTCTCTCTCTCTCAGGAATAAATAAAATCTTAAAAAAAAAAAAATCACATATAATCTGTCTGGCACAGAAGTAGAGCAAATAAATATTGGTTATTACAAATATTTGCTTAGTCTTCACTTGCTACATAGCACGATAGATAGAACCACCTTCTGAAGACTCATTTTATATACTAAAGATGAAGCATTCATATTCTAAAACACTTTGCTTGAAACAACTCAGAGTTCTGATACTATCATTCCCCAGTACTCTACAAACTTAATTTGTTCAGAGTTGAGTTTCTATGCTTTTATGGGATTTCTTCCCTTAACAGAAGTCCTTCTATACCCTGATGACACGAGTCAGTGCTGCTCAATACTGCTAACCGATTGCTTTGCCAAAGAACAGATTAAACAGCTAACAACCTGTATAGGCTAAAGTATAACAAAAACAGATGTGATACACCTACTTCAGGAAGCCTCATAACTGCAGAAGTTGACCCCCACCCTGAGTCTAGATTTCAGGAGTGTGTGTGTAGCAGCTGATGCTGACGCTATGTCGTCTTAGTCTCAAAAGACATTTTGGTTTTTTACAAAGACCATATCCACATCTTAAACATCACTGAGTAAGTGCGCATTCTTCCCGGTATAGCATTACTGAAACATTGGGTTAGAAGTAGAAAAGTGTACATTTTTTTCATTTTTTAGAATGTAAAACATATTTTGGAAATATAATCCTTCTATCATGCGAAGTAAGTATTTCCCAGGTGTCTTATGATCACCTGCCATGTCAAATGTTTACCAATAAACATGTTATCATACATGTAAAAAGCCACAACATAACTGAATGCCTCATAACCAATACGTTTAAATTAAGAGATAAGTTACATTTAACATTCAAAATTGATACACCACTTTTTTTTTTTTCTTTAAAAACAGCTATTACCAACATGCCAGCATTTGAGGTCAGTTTTAAGAGTGACCTCTTTGGCCAGGGCGCCTGGGTGGCTCCCAGTCAGGTAAGCATATGCCTTCGGCTCAGGTCATGATCCCAGGGTCCTAGGATAGAGCCTCCTATCTGGCTCCCTGCTCAGCGGGGAGCTTGCTTCCCCCTGACGCACAAGCCCTCCTCCCCTCCTCCCCGCCCCCCCACTCCCGCTCAAACTCTCGCTAGCTCTCTTTTTTTTTTTTTTAATTTTTTTATTTATTTATTTATGATAGTCACAGAGAGAGAGAGAGGCAGAGACACAGGCAGAGGGAGAAGCAGGCTCCATGCACCGGGAGCCCGATGTGGGATTCGATCCGGGGTCTCCAGGATCGCGCCCTGGGCCAAAGGCAGGCGCCAAACCGCTGCGCCACCCAGGGATCCCTCGCTAGCTCTCAAATAAATAAAATCCTTAGTAAGAAAAAAAAAGTGAACTCTGGGATGAAAAAAAGGGCGAACTCTATGAAAAGATGAAAAGTTAAATGCAACAAAAGTGGCCATTTTTTTTTTCCGGCCCTCCCTCTGCAAAATTAATCTGCTCAATTTAAGCAAAGGAAAATGAGTTGGAGGGCAATTACAATGCAATCAAGATCTGGATACAAAAAACTTTACACGTATGCTCCAAAAGTGACCCTATAAATGAGTTGGTACCATACCTTAATTACACATTTTTAAATAGTCAAGCATCTTAATTTAATGACCAGTTACCCTGCGCTCTTATTTTTCTTTTTAACAACGCTCTCTTTACAAGTCTTCTGAAGCCCAGATTAGGACATACGAAGCATTATGTAGAGGCACTTCACTCCAAGCAAAGCAACCGTTCTCATACTGACTGCTAAATCGGAAATGTTGTATGATCTAACGTAAACATGCACACACGTTTATGTCGCTGGTTCCAACTCCCAGAATCTTATCAACTCCTTCATCACACTTGCATATAATCCCAACTCAAAGCCTCCCGGTTAAGTTCTATTTCTCTTCTTACCACTTCAGCGGTCCATTGCCACAGCACATGTGCCAAAGAAATTAGTGGTTTTTACTACGCTCCCATCTTGAGCCGACACCTAAAAAGTTCACCTGAGGCCATTCTTGCCAATTTAATAGAGGCCTAGCTCATTCTACCTGTGTCTGAGGTCTTGCCTCAGTCCCGATAGCATTACCTCCAAAGCGGCTGGCTGTGCCCCAAACACCAGCAGTGGACCCGCTGCCAGCTCTGCTTATCACCCCAGGCAGGCGGGAAGCACCACCTCGCCGTGTAAGCTTCAGCAGGGGCGCGCGCGCGCGCTGGGAGGATGGGGACGCGGATCACACCAGAGAGAGGTGGCCGCACACTTTTCGGCTCGCCAAAGGGAGTGTTTTTTTTTTTTTTTTAACTGGGGAAAACAAAAACCAACAATCCTTCCCTTCCCTCCACCTTTCCCAAGCGCGGCAACCTCGGGGGCACACCTTCAGAGCTGAAGGCCCCGGGTCACCGACGCTCCAACGAGCCAGAGCACTCGGGTTTGCAGAACACTCTGCCCCCTCGAGGGAAACCAGAGGAGGCCCAAGAGTCGGGCCGGCCACCCCGAGACGCCCGGAGGCCCTCCCGCGCAGGTCCACTCCCCTCGGAGCAGCCCGAGGCTCCCACTCCCGCGCCCCGGGAAGAGACCAGTTCACCTGAGGCCGCGGGGACAGCCAATAGGAAGTGCCCTGGGCCCCGCGAGCGCCGCGCTCCCCGCCCCCGCGCGACCCCCTGGAGGGGTCCCGCCGCCGGGCCGCGCGGGCGCCAGCCGTCCCCGCCGGGAGGAGGGGCTCGACGACGGCGCCCTCCCTCTCCTCGGGATTACCTCGCAGCTCGCCTCGCGCAGCGGGCTTTGTGCTTCCCTTCCTCCTCCTCCGCGGCCGCCGGGGCTGCAGCGGCTGCCCGATCCGCCGCGGACGCCTCTCAAGCGCCGCTCCGCTCCCCGGGGGAGGGCAGGAGGGGAGGGGGCGTGAGGAGGGAGGGACCTGGGCGCCGAGCCCTCCGTAGCAGGAAGCGGCGACACCTGGGCCGCGATGCCTCTAGCTCTCCGGCACTGTTTTTTTTAAAAAAGAAAATCATTTAAACCCCCTTCCTTCCCCTCCCGCCCCTCGCCCTGGCGACCGTTACCGGCGGGCCGCTCGCGCTCTGGCGGGACTGGCCGAGCGCCCCCGGAGCGTCCTCTGGCCCCGCCCCAAGCCCCGCCCCCCTGAGCCCCGCCCTCAGGGCCCAAGCGCCCCTGGCTCCGCCCCTCGCAGCCCCCAAACGCCCCTGGTCCCGCCCCTTGGGCCCCCCGAGCGTCCTAGCCCCGCCCCTCGGAATCACAGGACGTCCCGGGCCCCGCCTCCTCGAGGCCCCGCCCCTCGCGCCCCCTCGCGCCCCTCGCGAGCCTTGGCTCCGCCCGCGGCCGCCCCCTCCCCGCCCGCCAGCACCGCGTCCGTGTAGCGGCGGCCGCGAGGACCTACGGGCCGCCCGGGCCTTTGGGGAGGGCCTGGCGCTGGGCGGCTGCCTGGCACCTCGTCAACGTCCTCCTCCGGCGGTGCAGTTCCGATCCGTGGCGTCCCCTGAGGGTCGGAGGGGGAAATAGCCCCGACGGAAACCCGACTACCAGGAGGAGGAGGAGGAGGAGGAGGAGGGACGCCTCGGAAATGTCGCCCGCCCTAACCTGAGCGCGCCCGCCGCGTCCCGAGGCCGCGCCGCAGCTTTCCGAGCTCCTCGGCCGCCGACTCTGGCAGCCGGGTCGCGGGGAGGCCGCGGCCGAGCCTCAACCTCTGCACGCCCCCCATGGGAGGGGCCTAGGCTCTCAGCATTCTTGCCTGCTGGGCGCTTCCTCCGCCTCCTCACCTCCACGGAGGAGCAGGGCAGGGGCTCTCTGGGTCCTGCTCCGCTTGGACCAGTGCGGGCGTCTTCACCCCTACTCCGGCTCCTGGCTTTGGGACCTTATGAGAGCTGGCTTGCTGGAGGGGCAAAGTCGAGGCAGGCAGCACCAGCTTTCACGATGAATTCGGCGCTGGGTAAACTTTGCCGCTCGCAAAGGGGCAGGGATGCGGATCCATCCACAGGTGACCGTGAGCCCCCACCCCCGTCGCCCAGATGCATTCTTACCCCAGCCTATTCTCGACACAGACCTGCCGGCGCTGCACACCTTCCTCTGCCACCCACGATTTGCACATCCTTCCCGCACACGTGTCCTCCACGGACACGAATCCACTCGCAAGCACACCCCTCCGAGCGCCATTCTGGTTATTCATGGTCCCCAGAGTCGACCCCACCCTTCCAAACAGAACAAACTTCATTCCCCACCCTTATCTCCCTTGGTTTCCAAGGCACTGGCGGCAGTCCACTTCATTTCCTTCCTCCTCTGCAGACTCTTCTCTTCCCCCTCAAATACTTCATGCCATCCCCCTCATCTTCATCCCCCCTTCCCTAAAAATGTGCTAATTAAAATGTAGTTTCCTCTTCCCACATATGAAGTGTGGAAAATGAATCTTGTGTTGGCACAAACTGTGATTTCATTTATCCTCATTTTCTCTCTCCACTGGACTAAGGCTATAGAAATTCCAGTCTACCACCATCTCCCATCTGCTCAAAATCTAACCATGCCTTATGATTTTTAAATACCCGTAAAGGATCCAGGGAAGGCTTCCTGGCTTTGGGGAGAAAACATTTAGAAAATGCTCAGCCTGTCATTTTGTTTGGTCTTTAAAAATATCTGCAGTATTTGAGAGAGAGATTGGGAGTGGCTGGATGGGGTTTGGTGGTTTTTTTTTTTGTTTTTGTTTTTGTTTTTTTTTTTTTGTATTTATAAAGCAAAAAATGAACAGCTTTTGCATGCATCAAGATTAGCCTTTTTATGAATAGCAAAAAAAAAGTATGTTAAGAGCACTTATCAGACAATAGTCTCCACTATATGGAGCATTTGCCAGTCACAAATCTAAACATCCCCCCCCCCAAGATAAATTAGCATAATCCATTTTAAGCGTGTCTGATGAGCAGTCTTTTCCACGATCATTCCCCTTTCCCACAGTATCTGGACAAAATGGATAAAAGATCGGCTTACCCGCGGAAGATGCAAGGCTTTCCTGGGTCCGGGGTAGTAGACGTGTGTGTCTTCTGTAGGTGTGGATTCTGCAGTGCTGCACTGGAACCCACTGCAGCCTCAGACCCGCGGCGGCGGCGGCGGCGGCGGCGGCGGCGGCCACAGCAGCCCAGCCGCAGCAGCTTCTCCCAATGCTGAGTAGTAAAGTGTGTGACTTAGTAGAGGCTCCCCAGTTACCATTAGGCGCTTGCTTATTAAAAAAAAAAAAAAAAAAAAAAAAAAGAGGCGGAATCTTTCTTAAAGGAATGGGTTTTGTTTCTCTTCTCTACTATTGCTTCATAAGAGGCAGAGGCAGGGACTTTTTGGGACCGACTATAGCTGTGGGAGGTTAAGGTTAAAATTAACCAAATGATCGAGGGGACTGATTTAGTGTGAATCAATGAAATGCTGTAAACACACATTAGTTTTAAAAGAGCCCTGCTGACTCCAAACATTGGGGTCCAAGGCAAAAAATAAAGCAGCGTGCCTGGAAACCGGTTAGTATTTTGGGCTAGTATTTCATTTCCAATCATTGCACTAAAATGATACCCAGTTAGAGGAGGTTGCTAGCATTTAATACAAGAATTTGAAAAGATTTATAAAATAAAACTCATTCATGTGACTGGGAGCAATTTCAGTGAATGTTGGTATCAGAAAATATATTATTGACAGATGTCAGTGTGTATTCATGTTATAAAAATCACGATATTTATTGAGAAACTGAAAAATCTAAAATAATTCGAGACAATAATAGCAGAGCACTATTCCATTTCAGTGGCAATTCAAAAATCAGCAAAATTAAGAAATTATAAGTAGATTAACTTACTTTAAATGCACGTGAATCTACTATTTACACTGTTAAAATGTAATGTGCCCATACAGGAGGAACTTGATAGTCTGCATTATAACTTTAAATTTTATTCAATAATTAATATTCCTTGACTTAAGCACCGAACAGCTATGATTATTTTCTTCATGGGTAAATGTAGAGGTGTGGTCTCAAAATACCAATAGAGAAAAATATGGAAAATGTTTTGCACTTGATGTTTTGTTTGCAGGGCCTTTGTTAACTACACGTGTGATCTTGAGCTAATATGTAAACTTTTGGTCCTTAGTTCCTTGTTTTGTAAAATGATGACGTTGGATTGACATGCTCCTTTAGCATTCCAAAATTCTATGATTTTATAACATTTACATGCTTATATTTTTGTTATTTAATGCAAGTATGTCTCATTCTAAATTACTTTTCATGAAAACTTGGAATGAAAATAAATCTTTATTTTAAAGAGTTTGTTATTAACTGCCATTTTGGAAATTAATTTGCAGACCAAGTAATCATTTCTGTAAAATGAATAAACTTAATTTTATCTGCCTTAAGATTTTGTACCTATGACCAGTTTTCCTGAAGCAGGATCCTACTGTATTGCTAAGGATATGGATTGAGTGGGGTACATAACATTTAATAATAATGAATGCATTTAAAAACTGAGCATTGGGCAGCCCCGGTGGTGCAGCGGTTTGGCGGCACCCGCAGCCGGGGTGTGATCCTGGAGATCTGGGATCGAGTCCCACGTCGGGCTTCCTGCATGGAGCCTGCTTCTTCCTCTGCATGTGTCTCTGCCTCTCTCTCTTTCTCTCTCTCTCTGAATAAATAAATAAATATTTAAAAAAATAAAAACTGAGCATCACTGGATGGTAGAGTTGGAACAGAGTCTAGAGCTCACTAAAATTTTATAAATGGAAAAAATGGAAACCCAGAGAAAATGACAACAGAGTTAAGGACAGAGCTGGGGTTTACTCTAACTCTCCACTCTTCACATACACACAAGGCAAATAAACAACACGTATGAACATACACACAGTTTCACATACCCACATTGGGGGCTCAGCAGGATCTGTCACAACAAAAAACAGTAGTTTCACTCAGTGACACTACTTGTGTACATGTATTATAAACTAAAGAATATCAAACAAGTACTTACAATGTGTGCAAATATTACCACTAATGTTGCCTTCAGGTTTACATTAGAAAGTAATTTGTCCAGGAAAAAAAAAATTTAAGTGACTTCCAAGAAAACAACACTCACTGGCAAGCTCTTGCTTATCTTGCACTTAAATGACAGGGACTTCAACTCTGTTAGTTGTTTCCTTGGGCCCATTGGTGCCTCTGTTCCCTTTTGTCTACATCCATAAGTATGCCTGCCAAGAGGAAAAAGTTTGTTTAAGAGCCAGGCAGGGGAAACTATCACAGACTTAATTCTGGCCTTCACAGATGCTTTTTGGAAGCCTTTTTTTTTTTTTTTTTTTTTTTTTTTTTTTTTTTGCTAGATAGTAACATTTTCCCTTCAATCCTGATCTGGTGTTCCTGGTAAAGAACCCCGTATTGACCTAAGCCCACTCTCCCTAGTTGCAAGGGGACATTACAGTTAAAGTCTGTGTTACATTAGATGACATAGCAAACTTGGTGTTTGTGTATCTGACAATTTATCACCTTAATTTAAAAAAAGAATGGGTTCTATAGAGTCAAAATCCAAGGAAATTAGTTGCTCAATGTTTTCATGTTTTTGTTCATCTTGCTCCTCCGCAAGGAAGGCATTTCATTTACCAAATGGTGATAGACAATGAATAAAATGGCAACTATCTGCATAATTCAAACCCCCCCACATTAAATGCATTTCTTTGTATCTTCCTAAAAGTGCTGAGTAGAGTCTCTTATAGAAAGGCACTTAATAGATACTTTAAAAAAAAGAATACACGAATTAATGAATGAATAGCCCCCAAAATACCCAGAAACTGATCACAAAGTGTTTTTGTTTGTTTGTAATTTGCATTGTCTAAAACAACTGACTCTATTCTCTACCTCCCTTTTCTGACACAGTCATGATCTAAGAGAAACAATCTCCTTTCTGTAGAGCTCTTTAGGCATGCCTGACTTGTATTCTCCAATTAAATTGTAGCCGCAAATCTCCACATGAACTCTGGGTAGATCAAGCAGTAGCCAAGACACTTTCTGCCAAGGAGGCACAGGCTTAAGTTTCAAAATTCCAGGGCTCTAGTTCTAGTTGTGACACCAACTGGTTATGTGACCTCAAACAAGTTTCCTGACATGCCTGTGCCTCAGTGTAGCCATCTTTTAGGTGGTGGTGGATTATAATACCAGCTGTACCTACTTCCTAGGGTGGTTGTGAAGTTCAAATGAAATAATAAATGGAAAAATGCTTTGAAGTTTTCAAAGCGCTATGTAAATATAAGGTATTATTATAGGCAGATGTATTTAAAAGCAATTATCTAGTTCAAGGGACTTTATCCTAAACAACCTGTTTTACTACTTATTGTTTCAGAAAGCAAATAGGTTTATCTGTGTGTGTGTGTGTGTGTGTGTGTTCACGCACACTCACATGCACCCTGCTGCTTCCAATTTAACGACTTCTCACTTTGAGGCTGTTTTCCTGGACTGGGGAATATGCATCTGCAGTTGAATATGAAGAGCTAAGAATTTGTATAGAGAGCCCTCCCCATTCCTTCGCCAAAATTTACCTTTTCGAAAAAATTCTTAGATAGAAAAGTAAACTCTGTGCAGCACAACAACCTTTTCATGCTATGTAATGTCATGTACTTAATCAGCGGGGTTAGATGAGCCATTAATTTGAAACTTGGCCATATATATACATTTTGATCCCTCTTTTATGCCAGGCCTATCTGGAGAGCATTTGGGGAACAGGGTAGGAAAGACTGACATGAAACTCATGGTAATGAGTTCTTCATTCCCTGAGGAGACATAATCAGGACAATACTCAAAAATTCATCAACATATTTTATTAGTACTATGTGACCTATATGGTTTATTTTAAAGGAATTACTTTAGCAAAATATCTGACAGGTCCTTATACAAGTGTTTAAATAATCAGGCCTGATAAATTTCTGTAACATTAATGAAATATCACCCTTGGTGGTCTTCTCCTTTTTTCAAAAAAGATATTTATCCTCATTTATTCATTTTCCATTTGGTGAGACTTTTAAAATCACCATAGCTAAATAAATAACTGCCAATAAACAAACAACTACTACAAGCAAGATATTCTGAATGAGAAGCCTACTCTCGGATAAAACGTAAAAACTCATACAAAATCAGTTTCTGTGTAGAAAAACTGTAAGATGAATACGAAGCAGGCAATTGGTGCGTGAAACCTAAAACAAATTAGTTTATCTTTACATTTTATCACATGGTGATAGGCCTTAAGATTTCAGCTGCTAATCTTTAATTTATATGTCCTAATTACCTGATCTTATATTCTGTTTTAATCCTACGGCACTATTTCTAGAATATGATCAGTAACCACTTGCAACAGAAATTACCTGGGGGTATTTCCTGAAATACTGATTCTTGGGCCCTATCCCTGAATTAAAATCTTTTAGGGTGAGCCTAGGATTGAGGGTTTTTTAAAGCAGCCCAAGTGATTCTCATGTACCAAAATTTGGGCACTGCTATCCTATAGGAACAAATGCAATGTATGTAGAATCTCAGAATCACAATGAATGAAATGCGGGTCCTTTTTCATTATGTGAAAGGCATTCAGAGGAGGACTAACCCTGGCTCCACCATTTCTAAGGCATAACTTGGGTAAGATAAACTTTCTGAGTCCTAGTATCCTTTTATCTGTAAGATAACATCTATTTGACCATGTTATTGTGAGGATTAAATAACACATGGAGAGTTTCTACTCTAATACCTGACATATAATGGAACTTAAGTATATGTTCATTTCCTCTCTCCTTGTTCAAAACCGAGTTAAGGGTGGGTACATGGGTGGCTTGGTCGAGCATCTGCCTTTGGCTCAGGTCTGGATCCTGGGACCCTGGGACTGAGTCCCGCATCAGACTTCCTACAGGGAGGCTGCTTCTCCCTCTGCCTGTCTCTGCCTCTCTCTCTCTGTCTCTCATGAATAAATAAACAGAATCTTTAAAAAAAAAAAAAAAGAATTTAAAGTTGCATTCTTCTCACCCAGTATCCTTAGTATGCTTGGTATGGAAGTATGAACTAGTTGTTTAATGATAGCTAATATATTGTGTTCTTACAATATGCCAGGACTGATTGCTTCGTATGCATTATTTTATTTCATACCTATAATAATCCCTAAGGGTAGATACTATTATTATTTTCATTTTATAGATGAAGAAACAGAGGCTTAGAGCATAAGTAACTTGCCCAGGATCTCAGAGTAAAGCATTAGTGGAGCTGCAATTCAAACTAAGGCTTTCTGACTCCAGAGCCGAACTATTCATTATGCTGTATATTTTGTATATTCTCTAAGTGCTTAGATAAAGCTTATGAGCCAGCCTCTTGGAAGGATAAGCGGCTGCAAAAATAGACTTTATAAACATGCCAGAAACTCAGACAAATGAATGTCATCATTTCCCTGTTTCAGAATTTTTGCCTATAACACAGTATGGCACATAGTAGGTGTTCAAAGTATTTATCGAATGAATAGAAGGCAGAGTTTTTACCAGCACCCTACTGTAGCAGCTGACATATGTAAACTCAAGCTTTGGGGGTTTTTTGTTGTAAACTCAAGTTTTTGTTTTTTTTTAAGATTTTATTTATTTCTTCGTGAGAGACACACAGAGAGAGAGAGAGAGAGAGAGAAAGGCAGAGACACAGGCAGAGGGAGAAGCAGACTCCATGCAGGGAGCCCAATGTGGGACTCGATCCCAGGACTCCAGGATCACACTCTGGGCTGAAGGCGGCTCTAAACCGCTGAGCCACCCGGGCTGCCCTAAACTCAAGTTTTAAATCGCAAGCCAAATTGGTCTGATTTCCTAAATCAGCTTCTATTCTGACATAATACAAGTTACTAAATTTCAGAGCTACAGATCATCATATCATTTGCAATGAATAGTTCTTGAGCACCTGCTATGAACTATGCACTGGTCTGACACTGGGAAGATCAAAACAAAACAAAACAAAAAAGCAAAAACCTTAAGACATAGCCTATGCCCTAAACATCTAATTGAGAAATAAAATACAAATGTATGAAGCAACTAGACTGCAAAATAACCACATATGAGATAATACATGTGAAGCTTTTAGCAAATGGTGAATACTCAATAAATATCTGCCTATTGTCAATAATGTAACTTTTCATTTTAATAATTATTAAGACATTATTATAGTTTCATTATCAATAGGAAGAAATAATAATTGTTATCACTATCATTTAATGAGTGATCACACGCCAAGCGCTGTGCTTGGCACAGTATATATGCTATATCGAATCATTTTGTCAATCTTGCTAAATCAATATTATTAATCCTATTTTTCAAATGAAGGAATTAGAGCTCAGAGAGCTTGAAGAGCTTGCCCAAGGCACACATTTGGTGAGTATACCAGATTCAGGGTAAGTAGTATATACAAAGAGTTCAAAAGGATTCAGGGAAGAGAGAGGCTGATGCTTGCTGGAGAAAGCAGGGAGGATGTCTCAGAGTAGGAAGAAGAGCAGGACAGTGATGTGGAAAGTTGAAGGAGGAGGGCCTTTGATGATGGAAGTGGCAGGAGAGGGATGCCGGGGTGGCTCAGTGGTTGGGCGTCTGCCTCTGACTCAGGGTGTGATTCCAGAGTCCCGGGATCGAGTCCCACATTGGGCTCCCTGTGAGGAGCCTGCTTCTCCCTCTGCCTGTGTCTCTGCCTTCTCTGTGTCTCTCATGAATACATAAATAAAATCTTAAAAAAAAAAAAAAAAGAAAGGTAGTGGCAGGAGAAGAGGTGTGTATGAGTTTTCTTAGTCAGATCCCCCTACACTTTGCTCAGGGCCATGCTCATGGTAAATGCATGACCTCTTCATTAAATAGAGACAGGAAAGTATCAGGTATGTTGGCAGAACAGCAAGTAAACCTGTTTGTCTGGAATGAAGTGTAGGGCAAAGTTAAAATTTTGTCATCCCCAAACCATAACCCTGAAAACTCAGCCTTTGTTTATTGACAGCCTGCTCAAGTAGCTGTACCTCCAGTTACTCTCCATTAATTCACTCACTTATTTTCATTCATTGAGACCACAGTGTTTACTGAACTCCTACTATGTGCTAGCCACTATTTGGGGTGCTAGGGATAGCACAGGGAATAAAACAGACAAATAGGGGATCCTGGGTGGCGCAGCGGTTTGGCGCCTGCCTTTGGCCCAGGGTGCGATCCTGGAGACCCGGGATCGAATCCCACGTCAGGCTCCTGGTGCATGGAGCCTGCTTCTCCCTCTGCCTGTGTCTCTGCCTCTCTCTCTCTCTCTCTCTCTCTGTGACTATCATAAATTAAAAAAAAAAAAAAAAAAAACTTTAAAAAATAAAAAAATAAAACAGACAAATATCCTTGCAGACATGACCTTTTCTTATACTGGTAAGACACAGATGCTAACTGATAAATAAGAATATTTTCAGATGCTAAGAGCTATGAAGAAAATAGACTATTGAAAAGGGGCCACCTGGGTGACTCAGTAGTTAAGCATCAGACTCCTGATTTCAGCTCAGGTCATGATCTTAGGGTCTTGGGATTGAGCCCCATGTCTGGCTCCCTGCTCAGCTTCTCTCTCTGCCCCTACCCTCCCCCACTTGTGCTCACTCCCTCTCTCAAATAAACAAATAAAATCTTTTTTAAAAAACTCTCTCTCTCCCTCTCTCTGCCGTTCCGCACCCCACATGCACATGTTCTCACTCTCTCAAAAAAAAAAAAAAAAAAAAAAGAAAAGAAAAGAAAGAAAAGAAAAGAAAAGAAAGTGACTAGAGTGGAGGTGGGTGCTGGTAGGAGGGCTGAAGGAGGAATATTCTTCAAGGAGGAAATATTTGAGCCAAAATCCTGATCTGAAGTTATCAGCTGGAGAGAAAAGCAGGTTCAAAGGTCATGAGGCCAGAACAACCTTGGTATGTCTGAAGGGCCGAGAGACCCACATGGTGATTTCTATGAATAAGTAACCAAGGGGCCCCAGATTTGACTAGAGAGCTGGATGGGGGCTAGATTGTACTTGTCTGGTGGATCAGGGTGAGAGTTTGACTTTTGGGTAGTTTTAAATAAAAGAGGGATGGGGTCTCATTTACATTTTTGAAATTTCACTCTGGCTGCACGTGAAGACTCTGGAGAGATGTGATCAGATGTCAGTTAAGAAGCCATTAAAATCGTCCACACAAGAGAAAATGGGATCTTGTTGCTAGAGTGGCTGTGGAGATGAGAAGTGAGTGGACTTCGGCATCTGGAGGTAGACCTGATATGATTTGCCAATAGAATACACCTGGGAGGTAAGGGAAAGGAGAGGAAGAGAGGAACCAATCCAGAGTGTTCTCTAGGTTTGATCTAAGCATCAGGGTGGATGAGGGAATCATTATCTGACATGGATGACACTTGAGAAAAAGTTGCATGACCACACATAATAAACTAGGGGAGTATATGGTGGTTGGTGTAGTCTTGGGTCATGTTTGCTTCTGTGGATAGTAGTACCATACTTTTCGGTTCCACGTGTTCAGTTAGAGGGAAGGGCTGTAGGAAGGTGTCCTACAGGGGGGTCGTGCAGTAAAGTGTAGGTATGATGTCTGTGAGGAGCGTGTGTGTTGTGGGGGTGGGGGATTGGGATTGGACGATTGTGTAATTGTGTAATAAAATATTTTGGGAAGTCGTGGGTCAGGGAGGGGGAGGAGAAGGAAAGGGAACGGGAAGTGGTAAAGTACTTGGAGCAAATGGGGTGATACGTAGTTAGTATAAATGAAGGTTGAAAGTATATGATCTATAAATTTTGGATTTGGGTGGTATGTTAATGGGTTAGTATATGGGTTATTCTTTACAAAAAAGATATTTTGTGATATTGTGGGTTTATAAAGGAAAATTCTAAATAAGAATAATGAAGATCGTGATGTGTTTTGAGGTTAGATGTATATGATGTGTGTATGATATGGGTTTTGGAATGGGGAGTATGGTGTTTATAGTGTTTTTGTTGTATAGGGGTACTGGGATGTTTGGAGTGTGTTTAAATGTTGGTGGAAAATAAAATTTGTAGTAATTGGTTTAGGGTATGAGTTGGAAGGGTGGGTTTAAATTTATTATATGTTGTGGTGGTTTTTGAAGGTGTTGTGTTTTAATTGGTTTTGTATAAGTAAAAGGACAGAATTTTGATTTATGGTGTAATGTTTGAGAATGTTGGTGGTTGTTAATAGGGTTTGTATGTGGGATAAGATTTGCCGAATAATTTATAATGCCATGTGTCTGGGCCCTACGCCTGTTTACAGGTGAGTAAAACTTCTTTACCTGGTGATAATAGTAAATGTATGTTTTTGTATGCACAGTGTCTATTTCCATTTTCAGTAAGAGTGCTTTGGTATTCCTTTGAGAAAACTTTTTCCACCCCATAGCTGTAGTCTTGGGAGCCTGCCCTCCCCCTAGGCAAGGCGTAGGCTCCCAGCAGGAACAACCAGATGTTCTCTCACTAGCATTTAAATATTGAGTAGAGTGACATAAAGACTTAAGAAGATCAGAGTTTGGGGGGCCTGGTGGCTCAGTCGGTTAAGTGTCTGACTCCTGATCTTGACTTGGGTCATGATCTCAGGGTGGTGGGTTGGAGCCCTGTGTTGGGCTGTGCACTGGGTGTGGAACCTGCTTAAGATTCTCTCTCTCTCTTTCCCTTTGCCCCTCTCCCCTTTCTCTCTCACTCTCATTCTCTCAAAAAAAAAAAAAATTATCAGAGTTCATCTTGAAGGAGGTTCCTGAAGAGAATGTGATTAGATACTTCTGCAAAGATCTCACAGAAGTGACTTGGCTTGTGTCATTTCCAAAACCTGATTGTTCAGCTTCTCCATCAATATGACAAGCTGTGAACCTCATTCTGTTTTGCTTAGAGTGGTTTCAGTTGCTTTCAATATAATCCATGTCACAGCAATTAACAACCTTGCAGCCTATAATTAAGGCTTTGAAAACAAATTTTCCTGGGGAGCAGTAACACATTGACCTAAGTTTTCACTAAAGTGTAAGTGTCTGATAGCAGATCCTGAATAACACACTTCAGCAGGCAAAGGCAGGTGAAAGGGCTCCATGCCTGACATCAGTTCTACCACTGAGGTGGGAAGGAGAAGGCTGGCTTGGATGTGACACATCAATCTCACTTCAGAATTTGCCCTGAGTTTACTCATGAGATAAATACTTTGCTAGAAACCCTCAAAGCTCTCTTTTATTTCATAGTTTCTACTTAGTGCTTCCAGCCCCTGAATTTCTATCTTCAGACTAAACTTTCAGAGTAAACCTTTCCAAAGCAGGGCATAATTACTAGGCCACATAAGCCTAAGACATCAATTTATGAACATGAGAACTCATAATATTAAATTTAGTTCTCATTTCCTTCAGTGGCCCCTAGGGGATAAAGAACATCCTGTCCTTATAATCATTTGGGTTAATCCTAGTCATTGGTTGACCTCTCCCCTCACTCTTTTTGAAAAAAGAGACCTATAACTCTTTAAGACTCTAAGAAATTAATGACTTAACTCATGTCTTATAAGCAATAATCTTTGAACAAGACAAGTTTCTCACAATTTTATTGGTAGTGATTACTGAAATCAAGTCACAACAGATAGTAATGCCAAACAAAGCCAATAGTACTCTGAGTGTGAGCCACACCCAGGGTGAGATAAAGAGCTTGTTATAGTTTAACAGCACTAGTAAAAATGAAATCTCATCACTTGAAGATTATGTGCTGTAAATGGAGCTCAAATGTAAAAAGCCAAAAGATTGGCTTAGTTAATTTTTTTAATTTTTTTAATAGTGGTTGCTATTTGTAAAAACCAAAAATAACAAAATCTGTATATAAATTTAACACGTTTGCACAAATCATTTTCATTTCAAATTTGCAGTAAGGGTGGGAGAATCACCATTTTTACCATTAAAACATAAAATAGTATTACTAAGACTTGCTGAACACTTACTACTTTACAAGTACTATTCAAAGTACTTTATAATGTAGATATCTCATTTAATCTTTGCAACAATCCCATGAGGTATTATCCTATTATCCCAGTTTAGAAACAAGGGAAATGAAGCAGTGAGAAATTAAGTAATTTGCCCAAGATCAAAGAATTGGCAAATGGCAGGCTTGGGTTTTGAATTCAGATAATAAAATTGCTCCAGAATCTGGAATTTCAACAACCAGTCTGGACTTCTCCCACCACCTTTCAACCTTGCTTGCCCAGTTAGTGAAACAGCAGCTGATCTTTCCTTCTACCCACACTGGAGTTCCTTCTAATCCTCGCTTTGAATGTTTAAAGTTACATTTGAACCAGGTAATCGAAACAAATAGGCTTTCTAGCAGCCTAATTGCTTGGGTGTTAATTGTTAACTAAATGTAGTGAGCCTTTCCAGCAGCCTTGACAGAAATGTACTCACCCAGATTTTATATTAAGTTAAGTAGTAAGAATGAAGATCTCATCTACGTCTCCAAATGCATGAGCAAGGCCTTCACTTTTCAAACTCCCTTGAAGGGCCTACACTTGCTCATAGTGGATTTGAGAGGGGGAAATGAGTGGCGATCTCAGAAAAGTGAGTTCTTTTTCTGAGAGGTGATTCTTACTTTTCTGCCCAGGAGGTAATTAGGAGACCAGTGTGGGACCTGGAACCGCCTAGAAGCAACGTGGGCATGGCATAAGGGTAGCACATACATGAAATAAGCTTCTCAAACATTCAGAGTCTCTTCCAATACCAGTGTGGATTTTCTGAGCTACCTCCATGCAGTCTGGCCATTCAGCCTAGAAGCTGGTAGTTTCTTGAAGATGTCACTTAGGTTTTTTTTTTTTTTTTTTTCTTTTCCATGAAATGGAATGAAGAATTGATCCAACCTTGACTGCTTTTTGGAAGATTGTCAGAGTTCTTACAGAGTGTACCTGTGGTTGGGCTTGGCTTTTATGTTTTCTAGGAGTATGACGGACCCCTTCCTTCATTCTATTATTTTCTTTATATACAGCATTAATACTTTTATTGCTGGATTAGAAATCCAAGATTTTTTTTTTTTTTTTTTTTTTTTTTTTTTTTTTTTTAGAAATCCAAGATGTTAAAACATGTGGGATACACCAAGCCCTTCTACCCCCTGTGCCTTTATTCTTAGAAGAGAAAGGGTGGGGGGCAGGTAGGAATGAAGAAAAGACAACAAGGAAAAACAGAGGCATTATTCTTCCTGCCCCGATCATGGATTGTGTAGGAAATCAAGGTGGAATCTCGGTTAGCCAAAGTCACAAACAATGAGTAAAGGGATTCAAAATTATGTAGGCAAAATGCTAGAAAGTCTGCAATCTTGGACGTAGGTGTGTTCTGTGGAAAGGTCCTCAGAAAGGTTACCATGACTCCTGAGTTCTGCGTTAGTTAGCTATGAACTTGAGCAGGTTACTTAATGATTCCGAACTTCCGTTTCTCTATCTGTAAAATGGTTGTGAGAGTTGAATTATACATTTATAGACTTAGAAGGGGAGTTGGAGGGTATTTTAGCTAGCAGCCTCTGGTCCATTGTAGGAAGTTTGTCTATAATATTCCTGACAGAAACCAATTGCCCAACCCTCACATGAAAGGGCACTCATCTCCTCATCCCTCTTGTGCCCAGCTAAATTGTGCATCTCAGGACTTTGACTCATTAGTCTTGGTTCTTTCCTCTGAAGTTCTGAGTTGGTGACTTTGATGGCAATAGAATGATAGAGTACAGTGGAAAAAAATCAGGTGAAGCTGAGTCTGGACACCATCTCAAGTACCTAGCTAGCTGTGAAATTGTATCAGTTCTGTGAAGCTCAGTCTCCTTATTTGTCTAATGGAAAAATTGCAACCTACTCTTTGAGTTTGTTGAGGGAATTAGGAATAATTTATATAAAATGCCTTCATAAAGAGAGTACTTAATAAAAAGACTGGGAGGATTCTTTTTCTTAGAATACAATAAGATCAATATTTATTGAGGCTTGAGGAGTTTATGGCATGATATCAGGTCCTTCTTACAATGGTTTGTTCTGAAATCTTAATTTTTCCCCTGCTTCCAGTCCTAAATAAGTAATCACTTCCTATGTATTTCCCTTCCCAATAAATTCACATATTCTTTTGTTTGTACAACTAAAAAGAAGAAGGAAGCTTGAACATGGACTTTATGAATTTGTAGCTGAATGTACGCTGACCAATTAGGAAAAAAATCGGCAGTAGAGGTAGAATTTAATCCTTACTCTGAAGCATGAGGGGCTTCTGAGTTTTCCTACAAAAAAAATTATTTGCATCTAAAATAATGGATAGTTTGGACAGGAGCTAAAATGTGCACTGGAAGGCAAGAGTGTGGCAATACAGAGTGTGTTAACTTTATCAGAGCAAAAGGAATTCTATGGATTTTTAAGTGAGATAGCACAGGGGTGACTTGGTTTAAATGTCTGACTCTTGAGTTCGGTTCAGGGTCCTGAGATCAAGCCCAATGTTGGGCTCTGAGCTCAGCAGGGAGTCTGCTTGAGATTTTTTCTTTCCCTGTCTCTCTCTCTCCACCTCTCCTCCTCCCTCATCTAAAATAAGTAAATAAATCTAAAAAAAGAAAAAGAAGTGAGATAGTGCAGAGCTGCGGATCTCACAGTCAGTTAAAACTTCATAGAAAGTTTCCTGAGAGTGAAAGCTTCAGAGTGTCTCCTCTTGAATTTGGCCATAATTATAAAAAATAAAAACATATGACTCTTTAACCAAGCAAATCCACTTAAAAGAAGTGTACTTCTACAGAAACCCTTGTAGGAGCATTTAAACAAGAGAGTTACACACTGCTGTATGGTTTCCAATAGCAAACAAAAGAAGCAAGAATCTAAATCTTTCAATACATTTAGATGTAAAAATAATTATACAGACCCACAAAATGGAATATGTTGCATCATTAATGAAACATGACGGTGACCTTGAGTATACGAAACTGACGTGATGTCCGTGGTATATTGTTCTGGAAAAAAGTAGGTTGTAGAATAACATGCAAAGAGTAATGTCATACTAACATAAATGTATGTACATAATTGTGTGTGTATATATTTGTGCATGCCTATAGATATAAATATATGATGCATGTTGTAGAAAAAAGTTTGGAAATCTATATAGGTGACTGTTAATGTTAATAGTTCTGAGAAGTAGGATTAGAAGGGTGAGGGACACTAATTTTATACTTTAAATGCTTCCATACATATGAATGCTTTTATGTGTATAAATGTTATTTATATTATTTAAAAAAAACAATAGAATTAGAATAGCTGAATTCAGAAACATATGTTTAAGCACTTGGTTACCTTTCCCTAAATTTCGGGAGCCTTCCCTCAGAGAATCCCTTTTCCAGGGAAATGGTTACTCTGCTTCCTTTGGATAAAAAGAATTTCGGCATTGAAAAACCATCCTGTTTAATTCTTGTTTACTTATTTATTTATCTCTTCATTCATTGATCTGCAATAAAACCTAAAAGACAGCTGGGGCGTCTTAGAGTTAGAAATACTTTAGTTTGTATTCCTGGCCTAATACTTACTGGTTGTAAAATCTTGGCAAATTATAGAACCACGCCAAGTCTCCATTCCTCATCTGTAAAATGGGAGCAGTAGTCAAAAGGTTGTTGTGAGGATTTTTAGAAGAACATTTAAAGACCCTAGCCCAGTACTTGGCACATATTATATGCTCAACCTGAGTTTGCTATTGTCATGTGAATTTGTCATTCAAGAAAAACTGTTTTTGAGCACTTACCGTGTGCCAAGTTTTGTGTCAGATTCTGAATTTTTAATATGGTTTTAGGATATAATCCTTGCCTTTAAGGGGGTTAAGTCTAGATCAGAGGTCAATTCAGGGACTTCCTGAAATTGGATGAGAAAAAAAAAATCACATCTCTATTTTTTACCAATCTCTAACTGAAATTTAACATTCCTTCAACTATGAATTTATACAACAAACCACAGAGTTATTCACACTGTATATGACTTTGTCACCAACAGAAATCATGGACATTTTCATAGAACGTTGTAGTTTTGCAGAAATTTTAAATTTCATTTATGCACATTATTTCTTCAAAATTATAATAGTTACTAGACCCACTGTCAAATCTGGGAATTGTGTTAATAAAAAAGCACAAATATAACTTTATCTCAAATTTTCTTTTATACTTTAAAAGCTATCTATTAGTTTAATTATTTTGTACTCCCATGTATCTTGCTTTATGCATTTAAAAACAGTGTTCTGAAGTGAGTACATAATATATGCTTTCCATGTATGAGGATGTTCATAACGGCACTATTCATTACACCATAAAATTGTGAACAAACTATGTGTTCATCGATAGAAGAATGGATAAATCAGCAGTGGTATATTCATGCAATGAAATGCCACCCAGCAATGAGAATGAATACACAATTGCTACATTCAGCAACATGGCTGGATCTCACAAACTAAGATTGAAAAGAAGAATCCAGACGGAAAAGGGAACATGCTGTATGATTCAGTTCATATAAAGTTTCAAAACAGGTTTAGTTCATCTCTGAAGTTAGAAGTCAAGATAGTGTTTACCCTTTTGTGGGGTAGTGGTTGGGAGGGGCATGTGGGGCTTTTGGGTTATCTGTTGATCCAGATATAAGCAACATGAATGTGTTCACTTTATACAAATTCATTGAGCTATCCATCTATAATTTTATAGATTCTATAAAAATTTACTTTAAAAAAAGCATCCATAGGCTTTACCAGTCTGCCAAAGGGATTCACAGCACAAAAAAGATTAAGAAACTCTAGTCTGGATAGAGGCACAGATCCAGAGAAATTACTATAATACAATGTGTTATACACAGTCTGGATATTCCAGGCCATTCCTAAGCCCAGCAGTCTATCTTAGTGACTCCTTAAGTATAATTCATACCCTTAGAACAAGAATCCTTTATATATATATAAATATATATTGAAAGTAGGGTCACTGCAGCTTCAGGAAAGGGACGACAAAAAGCACAGAGAGGAATGCCTGGGTGGCTCAGCGGTTGAGCATCTGCCTTTGGCTCAGGGAGTGATCCCAGGGTTCTGGGATTGAGACCCGCTTAGGGTTTCCTGCATGGAGCCTGCTACTCCCACTGCTTATGTCTTTGCCTCTCTCTCTCTGTGTCTCTCATGAGTAAATAAATAAAATCTTTAAAAAAAATAAAAAATAAATAAAAGCACAGAGAAGGGGACACCTGGGTGGCTCAGTGGTTGAGTATCTGCCTTTGGCTCAGGTCATGATCCCAGAGTCCTGGGATCAAGTCCTGCATCAGGCTCCCTGCAAGAAGCCTGCTTCTCCCTCTGCCTATGTCTCTGCCTCTCTCTGTGTCTCTCGTTAATAAATAAATAAAATCTTAAAAAAAAAAACAGAGAAGGGAACCATTAATTTTGCTGAGCTTGGTCAGGAAGAGATCTCATGGAGGAGGTGATATTTGAACGGAGAATCAAAGGATGAGTCAACTTTCAATTGAAGGACTTCCTGTCAAAGTGAGTGGCATCAGGGAAAAATAGGAAGCATGCTGTGTTTGGAGAACATTGAGTCATCTGGTGTGTCAGAACACTGGGCAAGATGATTGGAGGTGGCAGAGAAGGAGACAGATGGGACACATGTGGAATACTGTGTGTTGTGCTGAGGGGAAGCAACCAATAGTGCTTGTTTTTACTTTGTACTGAAGGAGTAGACATACAGAAGAGTGCCCAGAACATAAGTGTACAGCGTGATAGATTTTCACAAACCAAACACATCTGTTTTACTAGCACCCACATCAAGCAGTAGGACATTAACACCAACCCAGAAGCCCTTTTCACAATCCCTACCAATCACTACTGCTCCCCACCCCTGCCAAGCATAACTGCTATCCTGACTTCTTTTTTTCTTTTAACTGTTTCATTGAGGTCTGATTGACATGTAAAAAGCTGTACATATTTAATGTATGAATGAGTATTGGTGTCCATATGATGTGCCTATCATCTCCATCAAGGTCATAAAGATATCCAACACCTCCCGTCACCTCCTCGCGCCTTTATTATAATTATCTTTGTGTGGTAAGAAAACTTAACATAAGATATCCTGTTATATATGTCAGTAAGTTTTAAGTTTTCAATACAGTATTGTTAGCTGTAGGAATTACGCTGTGTAGTAGATCTCCAGAACCTAATTTATCTTTCAGAACTGAAACTTTATACTTTTTGACATCATATCCCCACCTCCGTTTCTCCAGGCAACCACATCCTACTCTCTGCCTCTAGGAGTTTGACTTTTTCAGTCTCCAAAGGGAAGTGAGATAATACAGTATTTGTCTTTCTGTGTCTGGCTTATTTTGTTTAGCATAATGTTCTTCAGGTCCATTTGTTGCAAAGAGCAGCGTTTTCTTCTTTTTTTTTAAGGATGGATAATATACCATTGTAATGTGTACCATATTTTTTTTTTTATTCATTCATTCGTCAATAGGCACTTGGGTTGTTTCCGTATCTTGGCTATTGAGAATAATACTACAATTAACATGGGAATGCAGGTACTCTTTAAGATCCTGATTTCAGTTCCTTTGGATAAATACCCAGAGCAAGATTGCTGGATCATACAGTAATTTGATTTTTAATTTTTGAGGAACTGCCACACTAGTTCCCACAGTAGTGGCACCAATTTACATTCCCATTGACAGTGCATTAGTTGCCTTTCTTCATTGTCCTCACCAACACTTGTTATTTCATTTTATTTTTTTCCAGGACTAGCCATCCTAACAGGCATGAGTTGACATCTCATTGTGGTTTTGATTTGCATGTCCTTGATGATGTGATGTTGAGCACCTATTCATGTACCTGTTGGCCACTACCATGATATATAACGCCACAGGTTGTGTTTGCTGGGTTTTGCGCTTTATTTAATGTACGCACTTTTTTGTGTCTGGTGCTTTGACTCTGTAAGTGAAACGTAATGTCGTTGCGTGTAACTGGAGATCATTGCCACCTAAGTTTTAAGCAGGGGAATGGTGTGGGCTGACCTCTGTTAGAAAAATCACTTTCGCAGCTTCAAGGAGGGTAAAGTGAAAGGCAAGAAATTTCACACGAGGAACTAGAGCAATAATCTAAGTGAGAAATGATGAGGCCTTGACCCAGAGCCCAGGCAGGGGGAGTAGAGAAGAGGCAGACAGATCAGAGTCACCCTGAGCTCTGGAGAAGCAATTCAAAACATATGTTCCATTTACAGTGTCCTTCAAGCACAGAGGAGAGCACATAACTGAGTGCTCAGAACCAGAACAACATTAATTGACCACGGCATTAGTTTGGGTGCTTGTCAAGACTTAAATGAAACAAGCTGCATCCCTCTAAGAGTCTATTGTCATAGATGACGGGAATGAGCCAGACCAAAAGCCAACACAATGGGGATAAATGAAGGGTGTCCCACGAAACCTTAATGACCTCAAATGGTTACTGGAGGAGTTTTGCAGTTGAGTCATTCATTTTCTTCAATATTTTTTGAGTTGTGGAGTTTCAACATAACATTTAGATTAGTTAGGAAAACAAAATCAGGATTAAAGAGACAACAGGAAGGGAGAGAGTTTTAGCACATAGTAGGGAGATGGGCTGCTGTGGGTATGAGATGGGCATGCAGGACAGACAGACGGGGAGATAGTTGGTGAAGCATGAAGTGAGGGCTCATTCAGCACCTGTATTAATCTCATGCTTCTCAAACTCAGATAAGCACACTCTTGACAGCATGTCAGGAGGAACTCAAGTCACCTGATAAATACAGTACATCTTGCTGGAGTGTCCATTTTGCCCCAGGGTCGAGGAGAAAGATGCTATTTATATGGAGGCAAACAACGTATAATGGAGTAGAATACAAATTTTATGTGAAGTTTCAAGATAAAATACACGACTCCATATGATATTCTTGCCAAATGCTTTGGCTTTCAGCCCCAATGTCTCCCTCACCGTTAGGTGGAATTCAGAAGAAAATTTTGAGAAGCCTCAATTCCAGTTCCATCGCTCCTGATTCCACGTTCCACTCTATGGATGCTAGCATCACTGCTGAGCTCTTTCCCAGACTGGGTGGTGTTATTCAACACATTCCTTCCTTCCTTTACTCATTCATTCCAGCAATATTAAGTAAGGGCTTGCCATATACTAAGACCTGGGAGATGTTTTTCTCCTGTATAATATTGTAAGCTCCAAAAAGGACTGTGTCTTTAAAAAAACTTACAGTCCCCTCAGCATTTGTCAAACTTTGCATATATTAGACCTCTATAAACATTTGCTGGCATGAAATGAAATGTGATCTTTGAAAAAAATCCAAGAAGAGGTAGGAGGGAGACAATAAAACAGAAAGACACAGATGAGAGTTTGTAAGTTAACTACTAACCATTATCAATTGAGCATGTTTCATCCATGAAAAACTCTGCAATAGACTTTAAGTTATATCCATTTTATAGCCAAGGAAATTGAGGTTGAGAATGAACAGCTTGCTTAAAGTAACATAGCCAGAAAGTGACAGAGCCCAGATTCAACCCCAGCTGCGTCTGATAATAAAGTCCATGGAGAATATCTATGGAAATGTAAAGTGTACACACCCTTTGGCCCAGATATTCCACTTCTAGGAACTTATCCTTGGGATACTGTGATTTATAATACAAAATAAATATATATTTGGTCTTCTGTTTCTGGCATGTAGCTTCTAAAACTCTTGGAATTTCTTAAATGATGAGAGAGATAAAAGGTGTCCTTTGTTATATTAATGAGATGAGCTTTGGAGCTCCTAAGGATGGGAGCTGGTTGCAGTGGAACCAACCATATGATTTTAGGGTTGAAACTTTTAGTCACACCCTCTGGCCTTCAGGGAAGGGAAATGGGTTGAAGATTGAGTTCAATCACCAATTGTCAATAATTTAATCAATTGTGCCTGTGTAATGAAATCTCCATAAAAACCCAAAACAATGGGGTTCCAAGAGCTCTGGATTGATGAAAATATGGAGATTTGGCAGGGAGAGGGATCAGAATGCATCAGAGAGCACAGAAACTTTGGGCTCTTTCCCCATACTTTGCCCTATGCAGCATCACTTCCATCCAGCAGTCCCCAAGTTAGATCCTTTTATCATAAACTGAGGTTCTAGTAAGTAAAATGTGTCTCTGAGTTCTGTGAGTTGCTCAAGCAAATTAATAAAACCCAAAAAGGGAGTTGTTGGAACTTTCGATCTATAGCAATAGGGTAAAAGTATAGGTCAGAAGCATCTGGAATTGCAATTGGTTTGAAGTGGAGGGCAGTCTTGAGGGACTGAGCCCTTAAATTGTGGAATCTGATGCTATCTCCAGGTGGATGTGTCAGAATAGAGTTGAGCAGTGCTTGGGTGGCTCACTCAGTTAAGCATCCAAGTCTTGATTTCATCTCAGGGTTGTGAGTTCAAGCCTCGCATCAAGCTCGGCTCTGGGCATGGAGCCTGCTTAAGATTCTCTCTCTCTGTACTCCCCACTCCTTACCTCCCCCCTTTGTCTCTCAAAAAAACAAAACAAAACAAAAACAAAAACAAAACAAAACAAAACAAAAAAACAGAGAAAGAGAGAGAGAGAATTGAGTTAAATTGTGGGACACACACCTGGTATTGAGAATTGCTTGGTGGTGTGGGTACACCCCTCTGCCCCACTGTAAAATTGGATACAGAATCATTAACCCTGTAGATGCACTCAAATAAGTACTCAAAGATATAAACACAAGAATGTTCATTTCAGTGCTAATTACAATAGTACTAAACTGGACATAATTTAAACCTCCTTTATTGGAGAATTGTTTAAATAACTCAAGGAACATACAGAAAGAGGCATACCTAAATGAACTAATATAGAAAGCTGTTTAGGATATATTGTTAGTTGAAGAAAAGCAAGCTGTAAACAGCATATGTTATTTGATTATATTTTTTTAAAAAAACAAATGCACAAATCATATATGCATGCATGCATGGACACCAAAAATTCTGGAGGACTACATACCCAACTTGAACAGAGATTATCCTTGGGGAGGTAATGAGGTGTGCCCAGGTGGGGGCAAAAGGGAAGTGTCTTTCCTTTCACTTCATTTCCTTTATGAATTATGTGAAAGCAAATTCTAGAAGATTTTATTTATTTATTTATTTATTTATTTATTTATTTATTTGAGAGAGAGAGTGCAAGACCATGCTCTTGTGCCACTGTGAGGAGAGGGGCAGAGGGAAAGGGAGAGGCAGAGAATCTTAAGCATGCTCCAAACCCAGTGCAGAGCCCAACTCAAGGCTGGATCCTTGGACCCTGAGATTGTGACCTGAGACAAAACCAAGAGCCGGGTGCTCAACCAACTAAGCCACCCAGGTGCCCTGAAATATGACTAGGTATTACTTTTATAATAAAAGGAGACAATAAAATTAAATGAAAACAAAGCTTGAACACTTTTTAATACATAGTGATACATGGAGTAAGCAAAAAGTTTCAAGAGTCAGGGAAATGAGAAGGCAGAGAGTTGAAAAAAGGGGATCTAAGGGAAAAAGGAAATGGTGGTGTTAGGGAAGCTTATGCCAATGCTTTATTCTTACTTTTTATTTGTTATTGGCTCAAACAGCAGAAGTCTATTGTCTCACAGTACTGGAGGCCAAAAGTCCAGGATCAAGGTGTTGGCAGGATTAGCTCTTTCCCAGAGTGGAGAGAAAGCATCTGTTCTGTCCCTCTCCCTTCGCTTCTGGTGGTTTGCTGACAGTCTTTAGCATTCCTTGGCTTGCGGATTTCTGCCTTCATGTTCACATGCTATTCTTCCTGTGTGTGTGTGTGTCTGTGTCCAAATTTCCCCTTTTTATAAGGATGCCAGTCATATTGGGTTAGGGACCCACCCTACACCAGGATGACCTTACCTTAACTAGTAACATCAGTAAGGACCCCATTGCCAAATAAGGTCACTTTTTGAGGTACTCAAGTTTAGGATTTCAATTTACATTTTTTTTGGGTGGAGAGGTAGGGGGAGACACGATTCAATCCAAAAAAGTAGATATAAAACTTTTTTTTTTTTTCAGGGGCGTCTGGGTAGCTCAGTCAGTTAGGTGGCCAATTCATGGTTTGGGCTCTGTGCTCAGCAGGGAGTCTGCCTGAGGATTCTCTCTCCCTCTCCTCCTATCTCTCCCCTCACTTTCACATGCTCTCTCTCTCTCAAAAAAAAAAAAAAATAATAATAATAAATAAATAAATAAATCTTAAAAAAAGACTTTTTTTTTTCCAACTGTGTCACATGTAAGAATCTGAACTTCAGGAATTTTTGGTTTTGTCCATTTTAGAGATGAGTCAAATAATTTCAGGATTATCAACCCTAGATTCAAATCATATTTTACACAAAGAAATTCTGGGAATATTGACAAACCTGGAAGAACAGATTTCTCTAGCTTACTGGAGATCAGTATGAGCTGAGTCAAAGCTGGAAAAATTCAGGGGAATAACATAAATACTTGGTCATGGTTGTTCTGTCATCTGCTGTCTTCTTATATTGCTTTAAGCTGATGCTTTGGGCTGCCCTGACATTCTTTCCAGTGAGCCTTCACAATTATGATTGACAAGTATAATGAGACCAATGGCGATTAAAATAACTATACATGGGCTTATAATAAGTATACAGGACTTAGTCACTCCTATCCCTCTCTCTCTCATTTATTTTTTTTTAAGATTTTATTTATTTATTCAAGACAAACAGAGAGAGAGAGGTAGAAACACAGGTAGAGGGAGAAGCAGGCTCCATGCAAGGAGCCCAACGTGGGACTCGATCCCAGGTCTCCAGGGTCATGTCCTGGGCCGAAGGCGGTGCTAAACTGCTGAGCCACCCAGGCTGCCCCTCATTTATTTTTATTTAAAAATTTTGCCTGTGATCAAATACACATAACAACATTTACCATCACCATCATTTTTGAGTTTCAGTTCAGTGGTCTTGAGTATATTCACATTACTTGCAATCAATCTCCAGAAATTTTTCATCTTGCAAAACTGAAACTCTAAACCCATTAAACAATATTTTATTTTCTCCCTTCTTTCAACCTCTGGAAACCACCATTCTGCTTTCCATCTCTATGAATTTGACTACTCTGGATACCTCATATAAGTGGAATCATACTGTATTTGTCTTTTTATGCCTGATTTATTTTACTTAGCATGTCTTCAAGATTCAACCATGTTGTAGCAACTGTCAGAAGTTTCTTCCCTTTACAAGGTAAATAATATTCTATTATATGTATCAAATTTTGTTTATCCATTCATCCATTGGTAGACACTTGGGTTGTTCCAGATTTTGGTTACTGTGAGTAATGCTATTATGAACATGGATATTCAAATACTCTTTGAGACCTTGATTTCAAGTCTTTTGAATGGGTACCCAGAATTGGAATTGCTGAATCATATGTAATTCTTTTTTAATATTTTTGAGGAGCAGCCATACTGTTACTAAGCTTTTTAGTTGTGATATACTTACTGCTCAGTTAAAAAGAAGGTGGCTGTTTTTCAACATATAAATCACACAAAACCCAGGAAATCAGAGTTGCCATCAGTAGAATCAAGAGGTTTTTAAAGAATTCTATGACATCTAAAGCAAATGTAGGTGCATGCTTTAGATCGTTTCCCTAGGAAGTGGAGAAGAAAAAGTAATTGCTGATGAAGCTGCTTAAGGCACTAAGCATTTTCTACCAGGAAATGTTCATCTGTTTCGTGGAGCTGCAAGTTCTGGGGAGTGCCCTCATTAGAAAACAGCTGATGATTCCAGGAGAACTTGGAAGAATCACCATGGTGATACAGAGTGACCCATTTAAAGTGTAAGGCCTATTGTGAGTTGAACTTCAAAAGGTGCCTGCATAGAATCTTCTCTTTCATTTTTCATTGGACATAAGATATAAAATAAGGTAGCATTACTATTATTATCTCAAGCCTCTTGCAGTCTGATGTACTTGGGAGGTACCCTAAGATGCCTTCAGATTCCAGTCCTGGCTTGGTGTCTTCTTAGCTACATTACTTTGAGCAGACCACTTAACCTCTCCAACCTGAGAGGGTTGACCTAAAGAGCCTCACAAGTCCCTTTAGTTTGTGGGTTTATTTCTATGCATATGTATAAGTGCCTCAGCTTCTTTTTGTTTGCTACTCCTTTCATCTGCAACTTGGCTGTCCAGCAAACACATCTAATCAGACACAGTGGAACATGAGGAAATATGTTGAAAGATGCTGAACAGGGAGACACAACATCAAAGTCCATGGACTAAAGCTCCTTTGCCTTCTTGCTGTCCTTGATCTCACGTGCATATGGTTGAATTAATTACACTGCTGGGTTCACACCATCTCATCATGAGCATGGACCTGGTCACTCTCTGTCCTTCCTCTCTGATCCCTTTTCTTATTTCCAGGCACTGTGCTTGGTGGTATAAGCAGATGATTGTATTTAATTCTAATGAGAATGCTTTGAGGTGCACAATATTGTTGTCCTCGTCTTACCTTTGGGAAACTGAGTCTTATGGAGATTCAAAGACAGAGGAAAATACCCCATTGGACAGTTCCAGAACCTACACTCCCAAATACCACGTGAACTAATCAAGAAAACTTGTTTGAAATACAATTTGACTGTAAGTTGTTCTGAATTGTCTGGAGGAACCACCCCCTCCCATTCTTAAAAAGGATATGTTAACAGATCTATTTTGAGGCATTTTGCTTCTCTTCATTCATTCATTTTGCTTCTCTTCATTCATCTTTTGCAGAACTTTATCACCAGAGGCAGTTTTGTTAAACTGGGATCACAGTCTCTTTGGATTTCCTTTTCTTTCTTTTTTTAAAGATTTTATTTGTTTACTCATGAGGGGTACAGACACACGGAGAGGGAGAAGTAGTCTCTATGCAGGGAGCCCGACATGGGACTCGATCCAGAGTCTCCAGGATCAGGCCCTGGACTGAAGGCAGCGCTAAACTGCTGAGCCACCCGGGCTGCCCTGGATTTCCTTTTCTTTTTCTGCTTCTCCTGCACAACTTGGAGTTACAGTTGTCAGCTTGGGCCTTGATTCCATTGCTTGCTGGGGACAGAAATGGAATGATATAAAATGGTATTGCCTCTCCTTAAAAACAAGACCTTTCCACTCACATTGTATTATTGTTTCTGCATCTCATTTATAGTAAGATGATCATAGATAAACAGAATATGCTCTTGATGTCGTGTTTCTCACCTGGCGGATGACTAGTGAA
This sequence comes from Nyctereutes procyonoides, assembly GCF_905146905.1. Classification (NCBI taxonomy): domain Eukaryota; kingdom Metazoa; phylum Chordata; class Mammalia; order Carnivora; family Canidae; genus Nyctereutes; species Nyctereutes procyonoides. The sequence goes on along the minus strand of NW_026575133.1, from coordinate 13,828,507 downwards.
GGAATTTATAATAAAAAGGAGTACATGTCACCTATGAGGTAAATCCATCCCGAACTGATGGTTAGCTAAAGTGATGGCCATTTGACATTCCTGGCATTCCTAGCACAACTCTGATGTGTGATGATGGGACAAGACTGTTAGCATAGCCTAAGTTTGGTTTGTGAGCCCTGGAAGGAGGGGAGGACAATCCTTGGGGCAGATGCAGGGACAGGAGAGTTTTAAGGGCTTGGTTGACTAGGAATATTCCTCTAACTGGAGTCTGAAGGTGATTTAGCAGGATGGGGAGTTCAGGTGACAGTTGAGAGGAGCAAATCAGAAATACTAATAATAATGTTGATGATAATAATAATGCTAACAATACTGTCAACCTCTTGAGGGCTTACTATGTATCAGACACTGGGTTATAATACTTTATATGCATTATCTTATTTAAACTTCTCAACAACTTCTGGTGGGTACTATTATGGGGACTTTCTGAAATAGAGACTTTTATAATCTCCATTTTATAGTGGGGGAAATTGAGGTTTAGAGAAATGAAGTAATTTTTTTAAGATCACATAGCTAGGGCACCGTGGGCGGCTCAGCAGTTTAGCGGTGCCTTCAGCCCAGGGCGTGATCCTGGAGACCCAGGATCGAGTCCCACGTCAGGTTCCTGGGATAGAACGTGTTTCCCTCTCTGCCTGTGTCTCTGCCTCTCTCTGTGTGTGTCTCTCATGAATAAATAAATAAAATCTTTTCATTTATTTATTTATTTATTTATTTTTTTATTTATGATAGTCACAGAGAGAGAGAGAGAGAGAGAGAGAGGCAGAGACACAGGCAGAGGGAGAAGCAGGCTCCACGCACCGGGAGCCCGATGTGGGATTCGATCCCGGGTCTCCAGGATCGCGCCCTGGGCCAAAGGCAGGCGCCAAACCAATGCGCCACCCAGGGGTCCCAATAAATAAAATCTTTAAAAAAAAAAGATAACATAGCTAGCTACGACTTATTGGTCTAAACATTTAACCACCATACTCACACAGCCAGTGAGCTTTGGATCCAAGGGATAAGGTAAGGATAGAACAGGAGAATGCCTTTTGAAGGGAGTGATTGAGAAAGTCTACAATGGGACTGTGTGTAGGCCCAGGTGTGGTGGTTCAGGATTCTACTCACACGGCAAGAGAGCACCTCAGGGTGGTTCTCCTGATTGGTGCCAAGCATCCATGAATCCAGGCCAGGGCCACACTCTGTCCTTAGAATCATCTCTGCCCTGTCTTCTTCTTAGTTTTAAGGCTATGCTATTATGTAACTTGGACATAACAGCCAAAGATAATTTTCTGCTTGCAACAATTGTATTTTATGTTCAGGAATTTTGACTGAGTAAAAGACTTTTTTCTTCAAGTAAGCATTTTATTCTCTTAATTGTACAAAGTCCTACAGAAACATCCTTGCAAATGATGGGATCAACCCCCATCTCTAAGAGAGGGATCCTTAGGACTTCCCAGACCTTGCAAGAAAATCATGCACCCCCAGCATGAAATTCATTTAGAATCTCATCAGAGCTTTCTAACGCAGTTTACATGAAGTGTCTTTTATTTTGGACTTAGCTCCTCTGTAACAAATGAGTCATTGATTTTTAAAAAATTTTAAATGTAATCCAGAATCTTTTTTTTTTTTTTTTTTTTTTTTGGTTTTGGTTTTGAACAGCCTCTCAGAAAACCAAAACCGGTAACCCTGTCCTCTCTCCCTGCTGCTTTGCTATAAAGATAGCATTCCTCTATATGGATCACAGTGCTTCCTTTGATGAGAATGAACAACTCGCAACCAGCTAAATTGTTGATCCATGTGAAAGGAGTGACTCACAAGTCTTTCCAGAATGTCTAAAATGTTGCCCAGCAATTATTTTTTAACACTCGTGTGCTACATTCTGAGGAGGCCTGAAAATAACAATAAAATTAAAAAGGAACATTAGAGACAATCTCAGTTCTCTTTGTGATTTATGAGGCATTCTGATCTTGAGTTCCTTTGGAAGCCTTTCCATGTAACTCTAAGTAGGGAAGCCGACTGGAGCCTCACCATAAAACTGTGGTTGGGTACAATAAACCCCTGAGGATTAGTCAAAGACAGATTCACTGGATGCCAAATTCTTTTCTATCATCCAAGAGTGGCCAATGAGACCAGGGGTGGGAGTGAGAATTCACCAGGGTTTTCAACAAAGCATTCCAATAAATTAAAAAACAAACAACCTTTGTTAGAATGAAAAAGGGTTTGCTAACGCTGGCTGGTTAGAGCGCCCTCATGTGTCTCAGCGTGGTAGTATCATTTTAGGGCTTTCAAAGGACCTCAAACGCTCTTCGAATCATTGGACCAACACCACTGAATGCATTCTCTTCCTTCTCATTTGTTTCCAGAGCCACAGAGGAAGCTGCTTCTTCTTTAGGTGTTAGTTGGAATTTCCAGTGTGATGATGATTTTTATCAGAGGGTGTAGGCATAAACCATTTCACTTTCCAGAATCTACTTAATCTGTATGCTTGCTGAATTAGTGCTCATTTAAATCTCAATTCCTGTCACAAAGTGAAAATACTCCAAATGCCCACCATCTGGTGAATCAATGAATAAATGGAATACTCCTTAGCAATAAATAGGAAAGAATTATTGACATCCACAACAACAAAAAGCTGTGTATTATAAGATTTCATTTATGTGACATTCTGGAATTTGGATACATATTAGATTAGTGGTAGCCAAAGAATGGGGAAAAGAGGGTGGGATTGGCTGCAAATGGATTCAAAGGAATTTGGGGGGGGGGAATTGATATTATTCTCTGTCTTTTTAATTTTTTTTTATTTTTTTTTCTCTCTTTTTAAAATGTTGGTTAGCTGACTGTATACATCAGTCAAATTCACAGAACTGTCATTGGCGTTATGATGTTGAGTATAGCTTCCAGAACTCATTGAACCATACACTAAAAACAAAACAAAACAAAACACCCACCTAAATTTACTGCATATGAATTATGCCCCAAGAAGCCTCATATAAAAATCTTTAATTTAAAAAAAAAAAAATCACTGTGAACTACTTCCAAAGTACAAATCCTCAAAGCTTCTGGGTTTGCCTCTTGGCCTCCTTTTCTTTGCCCATCTGAAAAAGACACCACAGTGATCTCTTGTGGGAGTCTGCAAGTTCCAGCTCAACTCAAAGCCCCAGTGGGGCCAGACTGCATTCCAAAGGGTCTGCTCCCTGACTCTGCCATTGTGCCTGAGACAGGGTGTGCAGTTGGGTGACACAGACACTTCCTGGCACTTGGATATTACAAAGGAAAACATCAGAGTTATAGGCTAGTGCTAGCCTTGCTACCAATAAGTAGCAACCCCTTGAAGGCAACTGAGATCAGGGCTCTGAAGGCAAATTCATGTTGTCAGTTTGCTGACTTCCCTCCATGACAGACAACAACCTCCCTTCCTTCTGTTTCTGGGCAGAACTGTGTCTTTTGCAAACTACCCATTAGCCACAAAAATGAACCACCCCAGGCAGTGCCTAGTGTCTCTGGAAAACAGCTTTGGTTCAATGGCTCCCAAAATGTTCTACCAACCCTCATCTTCAACAATGGTGACTTTCGAATGTTAATCCCAAGCCAGTGGTTCTTAAATTTTACTGGGCCTAGTCACCCAACCTGCTAAGAAAGTAAATCTTAAGTGTTCTCACCACACCCATACACATAAAAGGTTAACTATATGAGATGATGGATGTGTTAATTTGATTGTAGTAATCATTTCACAATGTATATGTGTATATTAAATCATGTTATACACCTTTAAAATATCACATTGTACAACCTAAATATATACATTTTTTATTTGCCAGTCATACCTCAATGAAGCTGGAAATAAATCACCTAAGAAGTATGTTTTCTAAATGCCAGTTCCCAGCCATCTATTCGTATCTGAGATTCTAGTGCAATAGGTCTGCGACTGGTCCCTGGAAACTGAATTTTTTTCTTTTTTTTTAGATTTTTACTCATTTATTCATGAGAGACACAGAGAGAGAGGCAGAGACATAGACAGAGGGAGAAGCAGACTCCATGCACGGACCCCAATGTGGGACTCAATCCCAGTACCCTGGGAACACACCCTGAACCAAAGGCAGATGCTCAACCTCTGAGCCACCCAGGCATCCCTGGAAACTGAATTTTTAATAAGCACCTCAGATGATCCAGACATAGGAAGTCTAAGGACCACATTTTAGGAAGTGGTGACCCAGAGCTAGAAAACCTCTCATACATAGGCTGAACAATTTATTCATGGAAATGTCTGACCTACCAATGCTTTCAACACGGTGACTAGGAGTGCGCCTCTGGAGTGAGGTTCCTGGGTTCAAAGCCCACCTCCACCCTTTGCTATCAATGATCTCAGGTTACTTCATCTCTCTTCAGTGTACAAGAGGGTTCAAGATCAAATGAGTTAACACTTACAAAAGCACTCAGAATTATGCCAGTAAGCATTAGATAAACCTCAATTATCATTCTCCAGATCGATAAAGACGGAGGGGAATATTGCATGCAAACCCTGAACAAAGAGAGTTACTTCAAGCAGCTTTTCTTTTAAAGCTTAGACATCTCCAAATACCTCAAACGGTGAAGAGAAATGTGAACTCCCCTACGTATGCCAACTTTCCTACATTCCTAATCTCTTTGCCCTGTTTTAAATATTAAAAACATAAGCTGGAAAAAAAAAAAGCTGAACTTAGCAGCACCCTTCCTTTTTGATTGATTAAGGAGCTTAAGACAACTCCCATATGTTAGCTTATTCATCTTTACAAGTTATATATAATCTTTGGTAATTCTTAAACAGAGATTCAAATTAGAATCATGTGTAGAGCTCTTGAAAGGTATACATTTTGACTCAGTAGAAATAGGGACAGGGCCCAGGGAACCTGAATTTCTAAAAAGAGCCTTCCCTGTGATTTGGCTACACATTCCAGGTAGAGAACTGTTCTTACAGGAAGGGGCTAGAATAATCCACCTTGCCTTATAGCTCAATAAACAGACAGAGCATGTTAAATACTGTGTCAGACATCATTCAGCAAATCATTTGCAGAGGCAGGAGTTGGATTTTGGTAACTCTAAGGCCAATATCCTCTCCATTATAGATCATACCATAGACCCTACTTGTGTAGGATGGGAAAAGGGTAGTAAAATTTCATTCCCTCATTTGTTTATGAAATAATACTCTGATCTGAATTCATAGGGACTTTATTTTTTTATTTTTTTTGGGGGGGGGACTTTAAATTAGAACTGCAGATTTGGGATTCTGAATTCCGTTCAGATTCCACCGTTTACCCTCTTACCCACATGTCCGCAATTACTAATTATCCCCATTAAATCCCTGGAAGTGTAAAAGAGAGTCAGCTTACTCTGAGCCTGGGTCAAATCCCTGTTGGAAATATGATCGTGAACTTGAGGATTCTTTCTTCTGGTGACTGAAGGCAGTGGCATTTGGTGGCCTCTACTCTGGGCTGAGGTTTTTTGTGGATTCCCTTTTCATTTTGAGACATAGGTGTTACCTGTAAAGTCCCTCAGAAACCATTTTCTTTAATGTGTTATCAGAGAAGGAAATCTGTCAAATTAAAATCTGTGGTCGGAAGGGGAGCGGCCACCAATCAAGTGAAATCATTCTGTTGAACTTGAGCCAGGGAACCAAACTGGGGCAGTATCATTTCACTAACCAAATGGCCCGGCGGGCTAGAATCCTTGCCTGCAGACCTTCACACATCACCAACCCCTTGCTAATAAAACAGACCCCTTTATTGAGTTACTTCTTGGCACCCACTGACTGCTTTCCTTTCAGATTTTTCCCTTGTCCATATTTCAATATCCCGCCTTTGCATTCTCCTCCTGCTCTTGTTAAAATACTGTTTCTTTTTTTTTTTTTTTAAAGATCCCTTTTAATCAGATAGCTCCTGCTGGCATGAGCTGTCAGAGGTATTCATTTCAGTGGACTCCGGCCTTATGCTGCATTACCTTGGCAACAAGGCTTAGAGGCAAAGGCCCTGCCTTGAACTTGTCAGAGTCTCCAAGACATGAACTCAGCACATATTACTCTCTAGCATATCAAGTTGTCATGCCAACCGCGAACAATAAAACCCATCTCTCCCTTCTAGGGTTTTAATTCAATAACTTTTCAGATTGGCTCCTTCTGTAATTCAATTGGCCTGAAAATGTAATATGGAATGTGTGTGTGTGCGTGCGTGCACGCGTATGTTTAACCAGTTTAACCAATGGCCTTCCTCTGAATGACTGGAGATTAGAAATACAATTTAGGTCAAAAGTTCATCAAAACGCAAAGAAAAAAAAACAATGTTGGATCTAACAGAAGAAGCCTGCAATTTTGGAAATCTTGACAAAGAGGTAGCTAAATGGAATCTCAAGAGCTAACTTCTGCCCTCCGATATGTGTACATGACTTCCATTGGCACGGTCATGTGCAACATGCATAGCCAGGGCAGCTGCACCCCCATATGTATTTAGAACTCCTTTAGTTAGCTTTGAATACATAACTAACTTCAATTTCTTTTTTTTTTTTTTTAGATTTTATTTATTTATTCATGAGAGACACAGAAAAAGAGGCAAAGACATAGGTAGAGGGAGAAGCAGGCTCCCAGCAGGGAGCCCGATGTGATACTCGATCCCCAGACCCAGGATCACACCCTGAGCTGAAGGCACACGCTCAACCGCTTAGCCACCCAGGCATCCCTAACTTCAATTTCTTAAAAGCACTCCTATTTTTTTCCTGACATTTCATTTTCCTTCAACCTGGAAGGCTTTGTGGGAACCTGTCCCCTCAGAAAGTCTCTTAACTTTCTACGAACATTTAGAAAAAGCATTGTATGGGCCTGGGGCTAGAAATAACTCAGGGTCAGGCTTTCTCAAACTTAAGTGTCTCAGTGCTTCCTTATCTTTGTGCCAACTCAATGATTATTAACTTACGATTTTTATCCTTTAATTGACTTAAATGCATAAATTTAGGGGTGCCTGGGTGGCACGGTTGGTTGAGTGTCCGACTCTTGGTTGCAGCTCTGGTTGTCATTTCAGGGTCATGGGATAAGCTCTGCACTCAGCAAAGAGTCCGCTTGGGGTTCTCTTTCTCTCTCTCCTTCTGTCCCTCCCCCTGCTCATGCTTGCTTACTTTCTCTCTCCTTCTCTAAAAATAAATAACTCTTTATAAATAAATAAATAATTTTTAAAAATAAATAAATGTAGAAGGGCAACTTTATGTCATGGACCTGATACTTTGCTTTTTTAGGTTCTCTGCCACTGAGGACGTGGTTATTTCTTAGCTTCCAATAACTAACACATGGAGGGCTGATGATGAGCTAGGCACCACTGAAAACACTTTTTACACACTAACTCATTTAATCCTGACTGTACCATCATAGCCCATTGAGGCAGGTAACTGATTTATCATCTCAACTTCACAGAGGAAGAAAAGACAGAGAGAGGTTAGGCAGCAGAACTACAGCTCCACATCTAGTAAATGCCAGAACTGAGGGGTCTGGTTCCAGAGTCTCAACTTCATATCCTGCTTCACTGGATTCTGGATGATTCTTTGAGCCTTTTTTGCAGTTTTATGTAAGAAGCATTGATTACCCCAAAAAACAAACTTCTTGAAGGCAGGGACCATATCTAACACTTCTCTCTCCTTCTTAGTATCTAGGTGAGTGCCTTTCACATAATAATTATTCAGGGATATGGTTAGATTGCTAAGGAATGTTATAAGAGAAACCTAGAATATTACATTCAAGGTCACTTTGAAAAGGTAGTTTTTGTTTAAGTTGGAACAGTAGAGGCTTTCATCACCACCAACCCACAGGTGCATAAGGTCTTCTAGAGACCAAACTCATTGAAACAGAGGCCATGTTTCATGGTGTGATGGATATTCTCTGTTGGCACTGCCACAGACACATTCTACCCTTTTCTACTATGCTCTGTCCAGGGCACATGACTTTTACAGACTGTGCACCAACTGGCTTGCCTTCTGGGTTGGGAGATGCTGGCAGGGAAATGATAGAAAACTTGGGGTATTTATACCCTAGCTTGTTCCTTGCCAAGGCATAGTTTGGTAATGTTTGCTTCCCTTTGATTTGCTGCCAAAGACCATTGGTTCTATTGAGCAGCTCTTGCTGGGTTGGTAGTAGGTTTCTGCAAGTAGGTTTCTGCAAGTACTAATGCCAGTGTGCCTCACCATTCTGCAAGTACTAATGCCAGTGTGCCTCACCATTCTTTATCCTGTAACTGACCAAATTTTTGTCAACAGTCCCTTCAATAAATATATCATTTGTCCTCTGACAGGATCCTGGCTTTTACACCTGTCATCTGGTCCTGTGCTTCTCACATGAGAAACACCTACAGTGCTGTTAAAATGCAGATTCTGATTCAGGTAACTGGGATGGGTCCTGAAATCCTGCATTTCTAACAAGCCCTCAAGTAAGTGGATGCTTCGCAGGGCATCAGTAACAGACATCTAGTAGATGGTCTGTAGTTGTCACTCGATGGGTATTTTAAGTTGAGTACAAGAATGATTAAATGAATGGCTTGGATGCAGTACAGAATTTGTCAACACTGGTGAAGGAAGACATGCCTCTGCCTCAGCGATCTTGTAATAACTTACCTCTGAGGTCACAGTGTGGCTGCAGCAGACCCACCTGATCACACCATGAAAGTCATGCCTGGCTAGACATGCTTATTACTATCTTTCTCACTGCCAGAGCTACCCTGGTGATTCTCATCATCCTTGGTTAATACCGTTCTAAGAAACAGCAACAACCACAACTAACCTGCAAGAAATTGAATTAATGCACATGAGTGTTTTTTCTTCAGAGATAAAAGTAAAACTGATTTATCTCAACATCAGAATTGATACCCCCAAGGGACAAGAGTGAAAGGTAGTAGGGAAATTCATAATAGTTTGCCAAACACTGAGTCTTATTTGCTCAGATTCTGCATAGACTTGTACAAACAGGTTCTACAGGCAAAGGCAAATCAAACTCCAAGAGATCACTCAAAATAAGATCGAGCCCAAGACAAAATACACTTAATTGTGCCTGTAAGCAGATCAAGCTGTCAGAAGATCTGAATTCCCTTTCACATTTAGCTTACCAACACACACTTTTTGAACATCTACTGAATGCTAAACACTGGATCTCTTTGCAGGCCATGAGCACACACATGAGCAAAGTAAAATCTTAGGAATTTTAAATCTGAATAAAGTGAATGATGTGATAATTCTGGCAGATGCTAACCTGAATTTGACTATTTCACCAACCATGCAAAAGATTTATTACACCAATTAATAGGTCAATAAGTTTTTTTAAAAAAAAAAACAAAACCTACTTAAGAGAATAAATGATTTTCAAGAACTTTCAAGGACTTTAAAAAGGTACATTTAAGTTTTGACCATGGAGTCACTGGTTGACTAACAATGTTGACTGTTGTGCCAATTAAAAACATTCTTCCAAATGCAATGTGACATCCTAGATTATATCCTGGAATAGGAAACTGTGACATCTGGAAAGTGTCAAGTTTTATAGTAATAGTAATGGTAATAGTAATAGCTTATAGTATATGGATGTGCCAGTGTGGGTTTCTTAGTTTTGGCAAATGTACCACAATAGTATTTAATGTTGACATTTAAAAAATCTGGGTGAAGCACATTTGGGAACTCTCTGGATGTCTTTGCAACCTTTCAATACATGTTAAATTATTCCAAAAATATGAAGTTTGTTAAATAAATCTTGCACATTCATGAAGTCTGATTCTCCAAGAACTACTAGTAGCGACAATAAAAAAGTTTTATTGAACCTCATGTTCTGTTAGCACAATACCAAGTGCCCTATACATGTCTCACAACAATTTTATGAAGTAGGCATGGATAGTTATGATCATTTTACAGATAAGGAAAATGTGGTTCACAGAGTGATTGAGCAGCTTCTGAAAGACACGATAAAAACTGATAGAGTCAGGATGTGACAAGGTCTGTCTGATCCCAAAGCCTGGGCAACTCCACAACTCCAGTTTTGCCTCTCCTAGTTTGAGTTTCTCTGTGTAAAAGAGAGTTACCATCTATTCGAATTGACATTCATCTTTCATTGGAGGTGATGAAACATGTCAATCGAGTTATTGTGTACTGCACCTTTAAGGAAACCAGACTATCATTTTCAAAGTAACCAAGTTTAACACATGATCAAGTCCTGTGGAGGACTTCACCTTTCTGCCTTGTTGAACTGGGATTTAATTTTCTTGCAGGGGGGAGTAGGGGGGAGAGGCTGGAAGACACATCTATTCCAAGGAGCTTGGAATGCTTTCCCTTGGCTCCTCTGTCTTCTTCTGCCCATCACATGCTCACTTTGAGATGAGAGGCCTCTTGCCCAGCACTTCCCAGCCGGGCTTTGGCCATGGATGGCTTACTTAGAAATGGAAAAAGGTAGCACACCACAGCATATGTAGTTCAGGGGGAGGAATGCCAGCTCTATATGCAGAAAGAAAAACTGGCTCCCTTAACACAGTTACTAGTGAGGCCTCAGAACAGTCTCTGTCCCCAGATATCACTCTGTTTGGTCCAGCAAGGTGCCTATGATCAACTAATTCATATGAAATTCAGTGTGTGCTTTGTCATGGGCTCCTTCTTTTCCCAGCACCTCACACTTTTGCCCAGGTACACCCTTTGTCACATTTTGGGGGTCCCTGCATCCCAGCTGGAGTTTGGCCTAGTTTAATTGATCTTCCTTTCATTCATTTGTGAAGGGACAAAAATGATTACCCAACAGAGTTCCCACCCATTCCTCCCTCTTGACAATCAAAGAGCATTGTGTTTTTGAGAATCATTCTGTTCTTTAAGAAGACTTCTGTCATTGCCAGATAAATAGTTCTTTGGGTTTTCTTGATATAGAATTGAAAGGGAAGGGGAAGAGGAGGAAGAGGAACATTAACCAAAAGAAAGGTTTGGGAAGAGGTTGCAGGGTGGGATCCATTTTAGTAAAAGAAACACAAGAACAGGGTGAAGTTCATAAGAAAGAAGTGGGGCTTAAGGAAATATCATCCTGCACTATTTTCCCCTTTTTGGTGTTTAGAAAAATGCAAATAAAGGACCATCTTAAATGGATTAAAGAATTGAACATAAGATCTGAAGCTATAAGCTTTCTGGAAGAAAACATGGAGGTAAACTCCTTGACAATGTTCTTGGCAGTGATTTTTTTTTTTTTTTTGACACCAAAATCAAAGGCGGCAAAAACAATTAAAAGTTTTTTCACAGTAATGATCCTCAAAAAAATGAAAAGACAACCTATCGAAGGGGAGAAAATATTTGCAAATCATATATCTGATAAAGAACTAATATACAAAATATATCAAGAACTCATACAACTCAATAGCAAAAAATAAAAAAATCCAATTTAAAAATAAGCTGAGGAACTAAATAGACATTTTTCTAAAGAAGTTATACAAATAGCCAATGGGTACATGGAAAGATGCTCATGAACATCACTCATCATTAGATGCAAATCAAAACCACAAAGAGTTATCATCTCACACCTGTTACAGTGGCTGTCATCAAAAAGACAAAAGACAAGTGCTGATGAAGATGTGGAGAAAGGGAAACCCATGTGCACTGTTGGTGGGAGGTGTGCCAGTATGGAAAACAATGAAGAAGATCCTCAAAAAAAAAAAAAAAATACAACTACCGTATGATCCAGCGATCCCTTTTGTGGATATATATAGATTTTTTTTTTTAAAAGGAAGTCTTGGGGCAGGCCCGCTGGCTCAGCGGTTTAGCTCCGCCTTCAGCCCAGGGCTGATCCTGGAGACCCGGATCGAGTCCCACGTTGGGCTCCCTGCATGGAGCCTGCTTCTCCCTCTGCCTGTCTGTGCTTCTCTCTCTGCATGTCTCTCATGAATAAATAAATAAAAAATCTTTAAAAAAATAAGTAAAAGGAAGTCTTTCCTCCTCCTCTATTTTTTAAAAAAGATTTTAATTTATTTATTCATGAAAGACAGAGAGAGAGAGAGAGAGGCAGAGACACAGGCAGAGGGAGAAGCAGGCTCCCCTGGGGAGCCTGATGCAGGACTCTATCCTAGGACTCCAGGATCAAGACCTGAGCCAAAGGCATACACTGAACCACTGAACCACCCAGGTGCCCCTCTTCTGGATATATATCTGAAGGGAATGAAATCATTGTCTAGAAAAGATATCTGCAGCATTATGCCCATTGCAGTATTGTTTACAACAGACAAGACATGGAAACAACTAAGAGTCCATCGATGAATGAATGGATAAAAAAAATGTAGTGTATATATATACATACACACACACAAATACATACACAGTGGAATATTATTCAGCCACAAACAGGAAGGAAATCCTGCCATTTGTGAGAACATGATGGACCTCTATGGCATTATGTTAAGTGAGGTAAGTCAGACAGAGAAAGACAAGTGCTGTATGATCTCTCTTATATGTGGAATCTAAAGAAATTGAACTTTTAGATCCAGAAAACAGATCAGAGGTTGGCAGAGGCAGTGAGTAGGGAGTGGGGGAAATGAGTGGACATGGTCAAAAGGTATCAGCTTCCAGTTATAAGATAAATAAGTTCTGGAGATGTAATATTCAGCTTGGTGATTATAATTAATAATATTGTATCTTTGGGGGATCCCTGGGTGGCTTAGTGGTTTCACGCCTGCCTTTGGCCCAGGGCGTGATCCTGGAGTCCCAGGACCGAGTCCCGCGTCGGGCTCCCGGCATGGAGCCTGCTTCTCCCTCTGCCTGTGTCTCTGCCTCTTTCTCTCTTTCTCTCTATGTCTATCATAAATAAATAAAAATAAATCTTAAAAAAAAACCAATATTGTATCTTTGAAAGTTGCTAAGAGAGGGGATCTTAAAAGTTCTCATCATGAGAAAAAAATCTTTAACTATGTGAGGTTATAGATGTTAAATAAAATTATTGTGTGGATCATTTTGAAAAATAGATATATATCAAATAATTTTGTTGTATACTGTAATTGAATACAGGGTTATGTGTCAATTATAGCTCAGCAAACTGGAAAAAAAAACATTCTGAAAAGGCATAATTGGGTTGATTGATTTCTGAAAGTCCTTAGCAATCCAAAGCCTGGAGACCTTAACCTATGACTTGACCTTTTCCAGGAGCAACATTTCATTGGATGACATCAAACAAAAGAGACAAGAAAACCAAACACACTGAGAAACTTGGCATTGAACACTGGTAACTGCTAATAGCACAAAAAATAGAAAAGGACATGCAAGCACACACATAAAAATCAAACCTGGATCTGACCAAGCCTTCAGATGTAATTTTTAATTTTTAGGAAATACAAGAGCTAGGAGGAGTAAAGGGAATATGTTCCACTCTGCCACAAAAATACAATCAGCAAAATCCAGACTGAAAGAGACTATGAAGAAAAGAAAGACGTCATTTCTTCAATAAATAAATTGCAAGGGGGAATAAGAGAAATGGAGGGACATCCTACTGATTAAAAAACAAAAAACAAAAAACAACCTACTGCAGTGTATGCATCTTATCTGGATCCTGACTCAAATAATCCGTTAAAAGAAAGGATGGTATCCATGAGACCGTTAGTGATTTGAACACTTATTGGCTATTTAATGGTGTTAAGGGGTTACATGCTAAAATACTTAGAGAAGAAATGACATGGTTTATAGTATTTGCTTCAAATAATATTAAGGGGGGCAGCCCCGGTGGCGCAGCGGTTTAGCGCCGCCTGCAGCCCGGGGTGTGATCCTGGGGACCCTGGATCGAGTCCCACATCGGGCTTCCTGCATGGAGCCTGCTTCTCCCTCTGCCTGTGTCTCTGCCTCTCTTCGCTCTCTCTGAATGAATAAATAAATAAATCTTTAAAAAAAAAAAAAAGCAAATAATATTAAGGGGAGGTGCAGGAATACGCAGGGAAATTGGCCATGAGTTGATAGTTGTTGGAGATGAATGATCTTAGGGCTCATTATGCAGTCTTTCTACTTAATACATGTTTGAAATTCTCCATAAAAACCCAACCAAACAAAAAATGAGAAACAGAACAAAACACATCACTTCTGTCATCATTGTTTAAAAAGAATATTTTACAATATCTCGCTTTTCAAGACTGTATAGAACAACTTCTTAAAACTTGCTTCAGTAACACCCAACTCTTGTCTTTTCCCAATGGACATTTCATCCTACATTTACAGGTAGGATTTGCATGGGAAAAAAAGAAAAGAAAAGAAATGAACCAGGAAGTGGGCTCTCCCCAGAAGCCTACCATGCTGACACCTTGATTTCAGAGTTTCCAGCCTCCAGAACTGTGCACAATAAATTTCTGTTGTTGATAAGCTACTCAGTCTGTGGTATTTATATACAGTTCCTCCTCCCTTCCAGGTATTTGTAAAATGTAGATAAAGGACCAGAAGGCTGAATTTTATTTTGGCCAGTCGGTATTTCTTTGGCCAAGACCTTGCCTGCTCTGAGAGTGGACCATGTAGTGCCCGAGTTCAACAACCATGCATGCACTCACCACCTACGTATGTCCTCTTCTCCCCAGCAGCTGCCACTCCCCTCTTGCCAGCTCTGTTTCTGCTGGTAATACTCTGCTGAGTTCTGCTGAGTCTTCACTGATTTCCCAACTGCCAGAGTCAGTGCATACTTGCAGCCCTTCCTCACATCGTCTCATCTCTCGGCAGCATTTGTCTGTTGCCAGCTCTATGGCTATGCCCCATGCACCAATAATCTCCCTGGGTTTGAGGCTCCTGGTGCTTTCTATTCATTATTTATTTAATCCCCACAACTTCAGGAAGGTTTCATTTCCCATCCAACCCTCAGTTTTGCCAAATGAGGAAACTGGCTCAGAGATGTTAGTAACTTATCCAAGTTCTTCCAGCTGGAAAGGACAGAAGTAGCACATTAGCTCAGAACTATTTGATTCTGAAATGTTTGTTATTCTTCTTATTTAATGGTTTAATAAATAATTATTACATTAGTATTTTATTATAAAATGTTGTTATAATACTATATGATTAAATTATTATTTTCTATTTCTATTATGCCAGCTTCACTTTTCAGATTTCACAGCTAGAAAAAAATGTAAAATACTCTGGGGCTCCAGTATGAGGCTGCTAAATGTGTGTGTGTGTGTGTGTGTGTGTGTGTGTGTGTGTATGTAGCCTTCAGGGCATTTTTAAAATGCTCAACTACAGGGATCCCTGGGTGGCGCAGCGGTTTAGCGCCTGCCTTTGGCCCAGGGCGCGATCCTGGAGACCCAGGATCGAATCCCACGTCAGGCTCTCGGTGCGTGGAGCCTGCTTCTCCCCTCTGCCTGTGTCTCTGCCTCTCTCTCTCTCACTGTGTGCCTATCATAAATAAAAAAAAATTAAAAAAAAAATAAAATGCTCAACTACAATATACTGTCACTATCATTTAATTTAAAAAAAATTTCCCAGCAGCCCAGGTGGCTCAGTGATTTAGGTCGCCTTCAGCCCAGGGCTTGATCCTGGAGACCCAGGATCGAGTCCCACTTTGGGTTCCCTGCATGGAGCCTGCTTTTCCCTTTGCCTGTGTCTCTGCCTCCCTCTCTCTCTGTCTCTCATGAATAAATAAATAAAATTTTAAAAAACAATTAAAAAAATTTCCCAAATGTACTGATGTGGAATTATTTTTGTAATATGTTAAGTAAAAAAAGCAAGATGCAGGATGCTACCTGTTGTATCAGAAATGAATTTCTGTAAATGTATTTGCTTGTACATGCATAGAACATTTCTTGAAGATACACAAAACCCATAACAGTGGCTCTTCTGGGTTTGGGAAGCAGAATCCTGGGGTAGATTCTGTCAATACTTACATTTTGAATTTTGCACAAGGGGCATTATGTATTAATTATTCCAAAAATAAATAAATGGAAAATAAGTCCCTAAAAGAAAATATATTGTTTATATCCCCCCCTCTCATGCATGTCTTGAATTTCTAACACCCAAAAGTGATGGTATTAGGAGGTGGGGCCTTTGGGAGGTGTTCATGAGGGTAGCACCTTCATGAATGGGATTAATGCTTTATAAAAGAGAGACTCTCTTGAGATCTCTAGCTTCTTCCACGGTGTGAGGAAACAGCGAGAATGCCCTGTCTGTGAACCAGGAAGTGGGCTCTCCCCAGAAGCCTACCATGCTGACACCTTGATTTCAGAGTTTCTAGCCTCCAGAACTATGCACAATAAATTTCTGTTGTTGATAAGCTACTCAGTCTGTGGTATTTTTTTTAATTTTTATTTATTTATGATAGTCACACAGAGAGAGAGAGAGAGAGAGAGGCAGAGACATAAGCAGAGGGAGAAGCAGGCTCCATGCACCAGGAGCCCGATGTGGGATTCGATCCTGGGTCTCCAGGATCGTGCCCTGGGCCAAAGGCAGGCACTAAACCGCTGTGCCACCCAGGGATCCCCAGTTTGTGGTATTTTGTTACAGCAACCCAAACAGAGCAAGACATATATTTTAACATCTGTTAAAGAAAGATATGGCTAACATAATCACAAAATATTTGAATAAATTTAATCTTACGCTTATTTTTCTCCTTTTGACATGCCTTGGTGAAAACAATAGCCTTTGGGCTGACCCTCCCATTCTCACTGACCACTCCCTGGGAGTGTATGGCTGTGATGGCCAACATTTCTTTTGGAGGTCCCTTGTAGGTGCCCAAATTCCAAGACAATTTTTCCAGCATTAAGACATAAACAGGGGAGCTGGATCTGTGTGGATTTGAGCAGTTCTCACTCTGATGCAAGTTCTTGAATTTGTCTGCACTTTGGAATCACCTGTGTGGTTTGTTAGACTCGCATCTTCCCAGAGATTGTGCCTTAAAGGTAGAGCTGAAAATCTGAAATTTATTTATTTATTTATTTATTTATTTAGTTAGTTAGTTAGTTAGTTAGTTAGTTAGTTTTTTGGAAATCTGAATCTTAAACAAGCATCCTGGGGATTCTGATGCATTAGGAACCACTATTTGATAAAATAAATAGCCTTGACTGTGTATCCATCCTTATGGGCAGAGAATGATGATTATTAATACTCATTCAAGTTTTTCCTAAAAATAAAAAAGAGCGGAGGTGCTCAGATCAGTGACAGTCAAAAGTCAAACAGAACCACTACCCTCCCCAGCTACACCAGAGGTCAAACAGGATGTGTCTGAGATGGAGTCGACGGATGCAAACAGGATTTGGAGAGAAATAGCAATTTTCCCTTTTCACTCTGAACGTCCATCTGACCAGTTCCGGAAATAGTCCTGATTAGAGCATAATTGATTTGGACTCATTGAGCAGAGCAGCCGGGCCTGCACAGGGCCTTCCCGCGCTATGCAAGCTGTGCAGGATCATCTGACTCTTTACTGCATTTAAAACAATATGATATGACATGTGCTGCGTTTCTAACAACGTTTGCAAGCTAAGTAAGATTACATAGTCTACGATCGTGCCAACCATACTTGAAGAAGCAGCAGGGCATTTCTATCCAGCCCCCAATGGCAGGAAACAAACTCGAGGTGTCCTGGTGGCATAAATTCTAACCCTGGTTGCATAGGATTTGGGGTCTTTTGCCGGTCAGGAAACGGTCATGTATTACTTTCAAAGATGAATCAGTTAATCCTGTTTAAACAAGGGTTCTAAATACTTTTCTTTTTTCTTTCCCATAGCATACATCAGAGTTACAATAATTCAAATTTATTGGGGATTGAAAAGACAAACCAAATAAACAACAACAAAAAACCCCATCGTACCAGAGGACTGGGAGGAAATGAGTTGAGTCAGAGAAGAATTCCCGTGGGGATTTTTTTGGACAGTGTGTTAGACTCTGTCCTTTCAAGTGGTTGTTTCCTCTTTTTGCCCCAGTCTATCAAGACCTCACTGAACTGCAAACAGGCCACCAGCCAGTCAACCAAGTGATAACTGCTAGTCTGGAGTATCTCTCAGATCCACACTATAAACTCTATCCCTCGAACTTATGGTTTCGTAAGATTAGGTCTATACACTCCAGTTATCAGGGCAAGTGAGGATACCAGTAATATTATACACATTATCTGTGAGTCTGCAGGAGAGCATAGGCATTCTGCAGTGAAATATTCAGATATATATATATATATATATATATGATATATATAACAAATATAAGATATTTGTTTTGTAGCTCCAAATGGCTTATTTTTGCCAGTGCGCCATTTCATTTTTTTCCATGTAGACCCGAAACCAAACTCCTTCATGTTAAAAAAAAGACAAAACACCAGACATATATCCTATTAGATTCGTGTTTAGATTTTTTGGATAGGTTGTCTTTGACAACTTTTATTTAAATCTTTGTATTATGGGAGATTTCAAGGATAATAAAATTAGAGAAAATAACGTAATGCTCTCCAACTTTAAATAATTATCAATTTAAACCTAATCCCCAGCCTCCAACCCTGGATTATTTTGAAGCAAATCCACATCCTATTGTTTCATCTGTAAATGTTTAGTATGTAGTTTTCAAAGATAAAGATTCTTTTAAAAGCATAGACATGATACCTTTATTGGATTTCCAAAATGAACCTTATCTCTTTAATATCAGAAAAGATCTAGTCATCCACTGATGTTTAAGCAGCAATCTTAATTTTCATTCTGATGAAAATCAAACAATTCCTGCATTGCTGCAGGAACTGTGCGATCTCCGCATACCCAATGCCCCAAGGCAGGGATGCTTCAGAATCAGATGTACAAAAGTTCTTTCAAGGACTTGAGATTGAACTCATGTGTCAAAACCTCCCCGGCTGTGGAGACCGGGTTGGATTCTCCAGCACTGTTGACTTTGGTCTGGATGTTTATCCATTCATTTTTCAGACCTCCAGTCGCTTGTTTATCTTGGCCATCTCTTTCCAGCCCGAGACTTCCCACACCCTGCCATCTGGCACCCTCTCTGGTTTCATTCCCACAGCCCCAGCTCTGAGCAGAAACCTCAGCGGAAGCCCAGATCCTGCAAACGGTCCCAAGCACTAGGCCCGTGCTTCTGTACCCCAGTCTTCCTGTAGGAAAGAAGGGGCAAAAGGAACTTCTGGAGAGGATTCTCAAGGTACATCACCAACAAAGTACAGCTCTTTTCATTGTCAACTGCTAGAGTCATAGTCAATAAATATCTCGGCGCCTTGGTTATCTCATTTCGATAAGCTTAGAAATCAAGGTAGAATAGTACCTGGCGGTTCCTTTTCTAAAAAATTCATCCTATCACTGAATATTAAACTTGTGTCTTTAGGTCTATAAATTGCTGTAAGTCAAGACAGCAAAATTTTTAGCTATGAGAGCTTAAAGTTTCTTTAGATTAACAGAGCATCTTTGATGGTAAAGAAAGTTTTTAATTAATCCCATGCAAACCGAAGCAGCTCATTTGCTGATTTCTGGAAAATAAGTCTACTCACCATTTCCTAAAATTGTCTTCCACTTTCTTGCTCTCTTGGGAATTGCCGCTGACTTGTCAAATTTACCAGTCCATGAAGACTCTATTGACCACTCAGGCCAAAGAGCTTCCCTCTTGAAACTTCAATAAGGGTGACACCATCTCCACCACCAAGGTGTCTTTAACAGCTCCTGAAAACTTCACTCGCTGCGTGCTGGGCGCTGTGTTTTGTCCTTAGTATATTATCTCATTTACCTCCAGTGTATTGTCTCAATTAAACGGTAACAGGAGGAAGGATATCGTTTTATGAATGAGGAGACTACAGAAAGATTAGGAAAGATTAGGTAAGATTAGGTCCCCCAGTGTCACAGGGACAGTGAATGACAGAGCTGGGTTATATGGCTTAGAGGGCCACCCCTTGATCTCTAAGTCACATTGCTTTGAAAAAAGATTATATTCCACCTGTGTTATGTATGTATGTACGTATATTTGTCCTCTTCTTGACATTGCCTATGTATTTGACACAGTATCTGGCAAATGTGGGTGTTTGATACTTGATCAATGTTAGCTGTTAGCATTGTTGTTATTATTCCCAACAATTATTTACCATATGGCCTCGAACAGTCTCACTTCCATGCTGAGTGCTGCTGTAGATGCAGAAGCATGACAGTCTGGCCTTACTGTCGCCAGATGTAGGAAACAAAAATATGGATGCAGTACTTGGGACATACTTATACTAAGAAGGTATTTGTTGCTTCTCTGAAATTCAAATTTAACTGGGCAGCCTGTATTTTATCTGGCAACCCTAGCCGAGGGACTTAAGAGCAATCAAGAGCCATGACCACAGCACTATGGAGCAAAAGGAGTGCTCCCTGCTAAGCCATCTGGTGCTGATTAGCAGGGTTGCAGGAGTTCTGGGAAGGGAGGGTGTGGCCAGTGCTGGGCAGCCAGAGAGGGCTTCATGGAGGAGATGGGGTTCTCAAATTAGGTAGAATGGGGATTTTATTTTATTTTATTTTTAAAGATTTTATTTATTTATTCATGAGAACACACACACACACACACAGAGGCAGAGAGAGACACGGGCAGAGGGAGAAGCAGGCTCCCTGACATGGGACTGGATCCTGGGTCTCCAGGATCAGGCCCTGGGCTGAAGTTGGGGCCAAAACTGTGGAGCCACCTGGGCTGCCCTAGAATGGGGATTTTAAAAGCATCGAGGCCTTAGAAAGGATTCATGGAAGCAGCCATATACCATGTGGCTTCTAAAATGTACTTGTTATGGAAATAAATTCAAAGAACAGAACTGGAAGAGAGAATAATCCTTCAAGTTGTTTTTGAAAGTAGGCAAGAGGGATCCCTGGGTGGCTCAGCAGTTGAGCGCCTGCCTTTGGCTCAGGGTGTGATCCTGGAGTCCCGGGATCCAGTCCCACTTCAGCCTCCCTGCCTGGGGCCTGCTTCTCCCTCTGCCCGTGTCTCTGCCTCACTCTCTGTGTATGAATAAATAAATAAATAAATAAATAAACAAACAAATAAATAAATAAATAAATAACTTTAAGAAAGAAAGTACATAAGATAGTGAATTGTCATGCTATTAGTCCCACTTGGTCCAAACAGCATAGATCCTACAAAGCCAGCAATGTCTATATTCCTGGTCTCTTGTTAGGAAGGAGAACAGGGCAGCCCAGGTGGCTCGGCGGTTTAGGGCCGCCTTCAGAGCGTGATCCTGGGGACCCGGGATGGAGTCCCATGTCGGGCTCCCTGCATGAAGCCTGCTTCTCTCTCTGCCTCTCTCTCTGTGTGTATCTCTCATGAGTAAGTAAATAAAATCTTTTTAAAAAAGAGAGAAGAAGAACACCTCCGATCTAACATCGGAGTCCCACTATGAGAAAAGTGGGTGAGATGTGTTGAACGAGGTAAGTCGGGGCAGCTGTGTGGCTCAGTAGGTTAGGAAGGCATCTGCCTTCTGCTTGGGTTGTGGTCTTTGGGTCCTGATAATAGAGCCCTGCAGTGGGCTCTCCACTCAGCAGGGATCTTGCTTGTCCCTCTCCCTCTGCCCCTACCCTGTACTGTGCTTTCTCTTTCTCTCAAATAAACAAATAAAAATCTTGAAGAAGAAGAAGAAGAAGAAGAAGAAGAAGAAGAAGAAGAAGAAGAAGAAAAGTGAGAGCTTACTTGAGAAGGAAAAAACGGAGCATAACTGCAGTCTCAGAGAGATGCTCCCCCACAAGCAAAGATGTGGCCCTAATCTCCTCATGCAGAGACATGAAGTCATAAACTTCTGGATAATGCACTGCACAGGGGCAGAACATTTATTCAGTGCCTTTTTGTATCAGGCACTGTAACTACATAATTTAATTCTCATAAGAGTCCTACTTTAAATTGTATTCTTCATTTTATTGAGGAGGAAACAGAGGTTCAGATAACTCCACTAATCCACTGCAGATCACCCAGCTAGCACGTGGCAGAGCCAGGACTGAAATTTGGGTCTGCTAGGTTTCAAATCCTGTTTTTCTCTCCTCACCATCCTGACATGAATCAGTTCTCTGCCAGTCATTTTTAAGGAAACACACCTGCTGTCCTCCACTTCAGAGAAAATAATTGTGTTTTCATTCATGGTGATGACTTTCTTTTGGCTCAGACTGGCACCTGGAGTATTCCTGGGGGCTGAGGTCTTCCCTCCAACAGTGGTGTGTGTCACTACGCCTTCATTCCCATCCTTGTGCCCTGGAGAGGGGAAGTTCTCCCCTGGTGCTCTCACCCGGGTGCCTCAGGCATCTTCTGCTGGGATCCTAGGTGGGTCCTCAGCACACCAAAACCCCCTAAGACATCTTACTCTGAGTTGGTGACTCTAGAGACCCTGCCTCCCCCCAGGCCCTGTGTACGTGGTGTCTCCACCAAAGGAAGGAGAGGAATACAAATGCATCTAATTAAAATAACTTTCCAGGTGCAAGGAACAAAATCCAGGCAGTTTACAGGTCAGGGCAGGCTAGCCACTAGCTTTTGCAGATGTCTAGAAAGAGTCCACTTACAACACAGAATAGAGGTAGAGACACTTCCAACCATTAGGAGCCAAATGTTGAAGTTGAAGGGCTATGAAAACAATCTAATTTATTGGAACATGTTTTTCTAGCAGCTTTGGGGTAGAGCTGTGATTGCCTCCTACAGGGATTTGTGACCTCATCGTTTCTCCCTCACCCTCCCCAACTGTAACTGTAGGGTTTTCCCGTTATAACCTAACATATGGTTTGCAGCAGGAAGTACGAAATCCCAGGAATGAGTAGAGGCTCAGGTTTCAGACTGGAGAGAGACTCAGGTGAGCTACAAGGAAGGGCCTTTGTTTCCTACGAAAACAAGAGCTGAAAAGAGAGTTCTTAGTGACCTCTGAGTTTGGAATGAGGTAATTAATTCTCCAGAAACTCCCTCTAGTTTCCTGGACAACAAAAATCAATGTTTTGTTGGTAGAAAAACTGGGAATAATAAATTGGTTTAAATTACAGATTTTCTTTCTTTTTTTAGATAGTGATTTCCTTCCTATCAACCCAAAATATAAAATAAAGCAAGAAGCAAACAAAAAGCTGAAACCACACACACACACACACACACACACACACACACACACACACACAAACACACACGCTAACTCCTTTTTCACCCTTTGATTCACCCTCACTGTTTTTAAAAATTCTAAGTCTAGTGCTGTGTGAATAAAATTATGCTCAAGAAGATAGGGAACGACAAAGGTGGATCAAATCCCATGCATAATTGTACCCAGAACAAGAAAATCTTTGGATATTCTTAAGGCCAACGATTTTCACTCGGAGTGGGGTGATGGTAAGTTCAGCATATCAGAATTCCTGGGGATGTCAGAGGGAGTGAACGAGTATGAGCTTTTTGTTTATCAAAAAGCTCTGAGGATTAAAGAAAAAATAATAAGAGCAAGGAACTAGCTTAGACTGCCTTGGCTTTTTTTCCACTTCAAAACCAACTAAGTAAAGTTTTGCTTTTTAATGACCAATTTAAGAACTATGTAAATGGTGTGGTCTTCTTGAAAATTCTATTCATGGCACTTCCTGAACTCCTGGTTGAAATCAAAGCCTGTTCTTCCCCTTTGCTTCTACCCCCATGGCTTGAGAACGTAGACTCCAGAACCAAACCGCCTAAGTCTTGAGATCTCCCGTATCTCACCAAATGAAAGATGTATAGTTTTAAGCATCGTTAAGAAAGAAGAAAAATATGCCAATTAAATTAGAACACAATGTTAACGTGCCATCAATTGTTAGGGCACATCCTAATTTCAGTGGTGCTAACGTGACAAAAATCTGTTTTAGAACTGATGAACTATGACCTTTATTTTGGGAATTTAGTCTTCTAACTTAATCACTCTCTGTTTCATTTTCACAGTTAGAAAATGAGAGTACAGGGGGATCCCTGGGTGGCTCAGGGACTTAGCGCCTGCCTTGGGCTCTGGGTATGATTCTGGAGTCCCGGGATCAGGTCCCATATGGGCTCCCTGCACGGAGCTTGCTTCTCCCTCTGCCTGTGTCTCTGCCTCTCTCTGTGTCTCTCATGAATAAATAAATAAAATCTTTAAAAAAAAAAAAGGAAAATGAGAGTACTAATGGTATCTACCTCAACAGGTAGTTTTGAGGATTCAATGAGTTGGTTAATGTAAAATGCTCAGAACATTCCTTGGCACATAATAAGCACTGAATCAGCTATCATCATTCTTCAATACATACCACTCAAATTGACAAATACTTGCTCCAGTGCAGCGTGGAGGTTTACATGGTTGTTATTTCTGCTAGGGGGAAAAAAACAGCATGGTAACACCCACACATTGCAAACTGTGATTTTAGGGAAATAAAAGCAAGCCAAGTTGGGAGAAGGTAGCAGATCGTTTCTCTCTGCCTTGGTCTCTGAGTGATTTCTTCAAGTACACCCTGGTTCCCTCAGAAAAGTGCCTGGCTTCTCTGATAATTGTTCTGTTGTGGAAATGGTTCTTGCATTCATGATGCTCTTGTGGATTATTTTTGCCAAATTTTTTTGTGGCTCTGAGCACTTTCTGGAGGCAGCACAGGTATAGGAGGATTCTGACCTCAGAGGGATGCCAGGCAGGGTATGATGCAAACAATCCATGCTGTGCATGGGCCAGATGGTTCTATATGGAAAGCAGTGTTATTTCATTCACAGAAAGTTAGAAACAAGCCGATTTTGCTGTTTTAGCCCTAAAAAATTGGGAAAGTAAACAACTCTATCTTGACAAGCAGGCCCATGTTGATGAAACTCATTTTTTGCAAATAGATGAGCGTAGGTGCAAATGAAAATCCCCAGAGTAACTGCTGCTTAGATGAGGTTGACTCAGAATTAAAACCCATAAGGGCAAGGCTCCAAGTCCACATATGTTTTCCAGACTCTTGGAAACTCTTGCGTTTTGTTGTTGTCCTTAGCCTCTGCTATCCCTAACTTCCTCCTGAAGTTATTGAAGAAGTAGATATTTGGATGATTAGAATGTGATCTAGCTGGCTCTAATTTAAAGGCATATGTCTGCTTTTACACCCAACCAAGTTTGATCAAAAAAGAAACTGTGTGGGTGTTGGCACTGGGGCTCAGGATGCCAAGCTCCAGAGTTGGAGAAAAAGCACTGGACTGGGGTTTAGGAGACCTAAGTCCTTGCTTCTCTTTGGATGACCCAAGAGTCATTGTTCACCAATGCCTGTTTTGTTTTGTTTTGTTTTGTTTTTTTTAAGTTCCTCATGCATAGAGTCTCTCCTAGCCTTAAATCTCTATGATGTAAGGAACTTAGTAAGCATCTGGTTCTGTTGGGTGCCATTAAACACCATGTGATGGTTCATTTTATGTGTCAGCTGGCTAGGCTATGGTGCCTGGGTGTGCAGTCAAACACGAGTCTAGATGTTGCCAGGAAGGTACTTTGTAGACATGGTTAACATGATCAGTTGACTTTAAGTAAAGCAGATTACTCTCCATAACGTGGGTGGACCTCATTTAATCTCTTGAAGGTCTCAAGGGCAAAGACTGAGGTTTCCTGCAGAGAGAGGAGTTCTCCCTCAAGACTAACAGCAATGTTGCTTGTGTTGAGATCCTATGGGCCTGCCCTACATGTTTCGCACTCAAGCCTGCAACACTAGCTCTTACTTGAATTTCCAGCCTGCTGGCTTTCTATACAGATTTCAGCACTGCCAGCCCCCACAATCCCAGGAGCCAGTTTCTGAAAATAAATCTCTCTTCTCTCTCTCATTATATACATATTCTTTGCTGGACCATTTGCCCTGACTTACCTTGCACTTGACCTCCACACCCGACCTTCTCAGGTTCTGACTTAGTTTTCTACACATGAACTAGCCTCTCTCCTCACCTATGCATCTCTAGCTTCACCCTGTGTTTTTTCTCCTAGATGATCATGATTTAAACTTTCTTTATGGTCTACCTACTGATTCTGTCCCTGAGTCAAACTTCCTCTGATCTGCTGCCAATCCTGAGACCCCATCAATTGACTCTGACGAGGTACCTAGACACGTGATTGAGCTCAGCTAGGTGTTGCTACACAGGACTGTCCACACTTTCACGGCCTCCAGGGCTTCTGCTTTTTTGTGCTTCAGTGGAATATAATATTCTTGCCCTACATACTTCTGCTCGGAAATCACATTGTTTACACAGCATTCCCATACTTTTACAAAGGGTTAAAAAGCATCCGGAAACATTTCCATCTCCTGGGTGATGTAATTCTTATTCGTGTCACAGGAGATAAGTGGTTATAGGAGTATGTGTTTGTTAATTAAAAGGGAGTGTGTATAATTATTTTTCACTTACTCATAAGGGAGATTCTAAAGAGTATGTGTGGTTGTATGTGTGTATGTGCATGTGTAAAGTTATTTTGCGGCAAATGTTTTGCAAAGCTCTTGGAGATCCATGGAGGGAGGCTGCTTGGCCAATGCCAAAAATTATTAGAAATACAAGCTTTGCTAACCTACCCTAGAAGACTCATCATATAACAAGTGTTTGCCTTCATAAGGGGCACCTCACTGGAAATCAGGGCATATTATGACTTCTATGCCCTGCCCATCTGTCAAGGTCTAAAGAATCCTATATGCGGTCTCTCTGTCTGCTATGTGTTGAGGACAATGAGATATTTTGCTTTTCCTTTTACTCTAGTGGAATTAGGCTGAGTTCATGTTATATAACACCACCGTCTCACTCTGTAATGAGCAACTTCTAAGGAGGAGGCAGCAGGGGGAACAAAGCCACCTGCCCTTTGCCAACCCCTCCATGCTCTGCCAGTGCACCTGCAGAGAACTCTGAGGGCTCGTCCTGGAAGAGAGACTACTTATTATGTTTCATTGTGTAGATGACACAGGGCCTTTCCAGGACAGGCCAGACTGAAAAAAAATCTCTGCTCTGTTTCTTGGCCAGGTTTTATCCAAGGTCTCCTAGGGCTGAGGGATGATTAAGCAGCTGCCTTGCTGAACCCTTGCCTTTCACGTTCACTGCTTTGAGAAATTCAATCCGCTCAGACGGAGACATGAAATATTCAAAGGAAGCTCCCAGTGATCAGTGACTCAATAGCTTTCCAGGGTTAAATTGGGGAAGTGTCACATGTTGGTTATGCCTCAGTAGCACTTGTCCATAGCTCAAGCTGACCAATTGGTGTGCTAAGTCAGAGTGAAGTTTTGCTACTTTTCTTAAGTATAAGATAAGCATCGCTTTCTAGCCCACTCCCTGCCATTGCTAGGGTAGGAGAGGTTTTATCAGTTAGGGCCCTTTCTGTTGAGACAGAAACTCGGTTCAAATTGGTTTAAGTGAAAAAAGAAATGTATCGGATCAACTAACTAAAAAGCCCAAGGCTGGGTTGGCTTCAGGAGTGGCTGGCTTCATAGCTCAAATTAGGTCAACAGGACTTGGTTTCTCTCCATCTCCAGGCTCTGCCTTCTGTTTGATTGGCTTATTTTCAGCTGTCATTTGGGGGCCCCAGCAGTTCCAGACGCCCCCTTGTGGTGGTAAGATGGTTGAAATAATTCCAGCCTCCACAGTATAAAGCTGGGGTCAGCAAAATTTTTCTGCAAAGGTGCCCAAATAGGAACGTTAGGGCTTGTGGGCCATATAGTTTCAGTTGCTGATACTCAGCCCTGTGGTTAGAATGTGGAAGCAGCCACAGATAACATGTAAATAAGTGAGCATGGCTATGTTCCAATAAAACTTTATTTAAAAAACAGGCAATGGGCTGGATTTGACTTGACAGCTATAGTTTGTAGATCCCTGGAATGCAACAGTTGTTATTGGAAAATGTCTGCTCAGGAGGGGAGCTAAGATGGCAGCCCAATAGGAGGACGCCAGGCTTGTATTGTCTCTGGAACACAACTAGATAATAATAAACTCATTCTGAATACTCAAGAAATTTAATTGAGGACTGACAGAACAAGCTCTACAACTAGAGAGAGAGAAGAGGTCGCATCAAGGAAGGTAGGAAGTGTGGAGATGTGGTTTAGGGGAGAAATGAAAAATGGCTGCTCAGCCAGGGACTCATCACCCAGCTTCCCTGTAACTGAGAATAGCCACATGATTGAGTTCTAGCCAAAGAACACAGGGAGGTGTTCTGTGGAGCCCTTCTGGGTCAAACCTTCCAATAAGCAGGTATGCCCCCTTTACGGTCTCCTTACCTTCTGAGACTAGTTGCATATAATGAGGAAGTTCTGGTGGGGACAGAGCCAGAGGACAAAGGAATCTGATTCCTGAATCACTGTGCAGGAGCATCGTCCAACAACCAGGAATGACTGTTACGTGAGGAGAAATAAATTTCTATTTTGCTCAAATCATTACACATTTTGGGTTTATTTTTAACAACAGTTTACCTTCCTGAAGCAATATATGAATCAGTGTTAGAGAGGGAGTGATATTGTAAGAAACACCTAAAATATATGGCATTTACTTAGTAGTTGTGCCATAAGAGACAAGAAAATAGAGTAGGCTGCAAAAATGGTGACCCATATTATGCAGTGGCAAAATTCATGTTAAAACTGTTGCCCACAATCATTTGGAACGCAGAACCAAGATGAGCCATAGCTCTAGGGGAAATCATTCGAAAGAGACAGAATGTTAGTATGTGTTAGAGTTGAGCTCCTTGCTGCTTATAACAAGTTACACTGCTAGAAAAATATGGTTCCTGGCAATAATTGACCAGTATATAAGCAGAAATGAAAGGCATGAAGACAGCCCCCCAATCTGGAAAAGCCTATTGATTCTGGATCCCAAACAGAAAGAAATAAGGCTAGAAGGAAAAAAAAATTAAACCTTAGACTTAGGGAGGACAAAACCCCATTAAAAATTCTCAGTTAAATATAACAGCTCAGCCCCTGCAGCAAAAATCAGATTAAAGGTGTAGCCTTTCCACTCAAGTCTATTCAGATGGCCTCAAGGTAGTTGCCATTAAATTCAGAGAGAGCTATGGAGAGGAAGAAAAAAATAATTTAGGCTTCAGAACCATGTCCAGGAAAAAATTCTGGGTGTGGTTACTGGCACTTGAATTTCAATGGAAGCAAATAAATGAGAAGCTTACTAAGTTTTGGAGGGAATCATATTACAAAAGAAGTCAGAAGCTAGTATGAAATCATCTTTAATTGGTCGACCTTACTCTTTGTTCCTAAATTTGCATGGGAAGAAAGTGGGCTATGAAGGCAGTACAGTTTTCATAGAATATACTTCAGAAGTGACCAGAAATGATGATGGACAAGGAAGGATATCCAGGAGGATGGAATAAGAGGACTTAGAGAAAAATAGACAATGAAATCCTCCCAGGGAGCAGATTAAAGGACCAAGCAAAGCACTTACCCCCACTTAGTAGGCAGAAGGGCTTCACCCTGCCCACCTAGCAGGATCCATCATGCTGTTAACCAAAGACTCTTTCCCATTCTTCCTTTTTCTAAATGAGAGTCTTACTGAAGTTATCAAGTCTCTGTTCCCCCATGGAATATGGTGGATGTGGGTTAGAGGAGCAGATGACTGGTCTTTTAGTTAATAAATTGTTGGACTGTGAGAAGCCACTTGTAAGGGGAATATTGAGAAGATATTGTGTTCTCAAGAGTCTCAGACTTTGAAGTAGCTGTAGTGACTGAATGGAGCTCTGGGTTGCCTTCCTTGAGTAGGGCATGGGGGTAGGCTCTCTATGTGGGAAGAAGGGTGCAAATGGATAGCTGTGTCTGGAAGGGCAGACTGTGATAGATTGACAGCTGCTTGCTAAAAAAGCTATTTTTCTCTTCTTGAATGCACAACTAGATCGCAATTCCTAGGTTATACATACTACGAGTGAGTTCTAGCCAACAGAATGTGAGTGGAAGTGATACAGGCCATTTCTAGGTCAAGAAGTTTTTGTGTTCCCTCCTTGCTGCATCTCCCTTCTGTTGGCTGGACATAGATAATGATGAGGTCCTGGACCCTAAGGGATAGTATGGCCACAAGTTGGAAGGAGCCTGAGTTTCTGAATCATCAATGGAAAAGAGCTGTCTTCAAACTGTTGAGTAAGTGAAAAATAAACTATTGTCTGAGTAATTATAAATTTGTGTACTTGTTACCACAGCTTAGCCTACTCAATTAATACAAGAAGCAACGTGGTCTCTCCATGTCATCTGCTTAACCCTTTCTCTCTCTCTCTGAAGACTAGCATTCATCGCTCTGCTGTATGTAACCCAGATGTTAACTGAAATATCCCTTTTCCTTGAGTTCTAGGTGAAACTAGAATAAACTCTCAATTCCTTGTTCTATGGGTCTCCCAAGCCTTTTCCACAATGTCTCTGAATTCCCAATGGATCTTACAGATTCTTTAATTCTTGAGTTAGTTAGTTAGTTCTTTAGCTCATATGATCTCTGTTCTGTTCCACAGTGACCAGACTTGAAACACAGACCCTTTTCTGATTCACATGTATATACACGACACGTACACCCTCACACAAATTACTTACAAGCAGGAAAGTTTGTACGGAGAGACTGGTGAGGAAGAAGTGGAGGAAGCACTTACAACTCTGGTGGTGCAAACCTTAAACAAAACCGTAGGTGTTGTCATTCTTAAATCACACACCTCGTTCAGTCATCTCGTCTGAACTTCTCTGCTTAGCATATAACTGCTATCTCCCTCTTGCTCCTTCCTCTTATATCCAAAACCAGACAAAAGCTCTTGGATACTATGGACAGATCAACAATCTGACCCTCTGGAAATATTAATAATATGATGTCTTCTAAAATCATTATTTGGAAGGGAAGCCATGTCTGATGCGGTGCTTAGTGGGGAAGCAAAGGATGAGGCTCACACTTGGCCTCTGCTGTCCTCCTGAGCAATTCTACTCTAGCCCCAAACATGCACAGCTCAGTAAGTAAAATAAGACAATTGTGGTTAGCTTGACTCACCCTCCAAGGAAGTTCTTTTAAAACCACTTATCTGGGGCAGCCTGGGTGGCTCAGCGGTTTAGCGCTGCCTTCAGCCCAGCGCCTGATCCTGGAGACCCGGGATGGAGTCCCATGTCGGGCTCCCTGTAGGGAGCCTGCTTCTGCCTCTGCCTGTTCTGTGCCTCTCTCTCTCTCTCTCTGTGTGTGTGTGTCTCATGAATAAAATGAATAAAATCTTTTAAAAAAAGAAAAAAAAACCAATTATCTGTTGTGCAGCCATGCTCTGGTGGCTCACCCCAACCCATGTGGCTAAACAAAATATCTATTACAAACCTACCCTTGTCTTTTGGAAAGAAGTTTTGGTAAACCCAAATTACCCATTTTCTTCATGTTTCCAGTGTCATTTTTATGTGAGGTTTCACTACTGTTTATAGGTTGGCATTTCAGGCACTGGCCTACCAGCTTCCTCCTAATATCGCATTATTCAACTCTTTCTCCATTTTAGGAGAAACACAAGAAATATTTCTCTTTGCCTCCCTCCTCCCCTGATGTCTTGGCACCAGCTTATCAAGGTACTTTCCTATACAGAGATAATTCTTTAACTCAAATGATTTCTGATTCTAGCTGGTAATTTCTTTTTTTTTTTAAGATTTTATTTATTTATTCACAAGAGACACACAGAGAGAGAGGAAGAGACATAGACAGAGAAGCAGGATTCCATCCTGGATCCCAGGATCATGCCCTGAGCGAAAGGCAGACGCTCAACCGCTGAGCCACTCAGGCCTCCCTGGTAGTTTCATAAAAATGTTTTTCACTTTGTTTTACATGGAAATGTTAGAATATGGCTATTTTATCCCTGGTATTAATGAACTTCCAACTCTAGCAGGGTTGTCACATAGAATTGTACATTTTGTACATTAAGCAACTCTAGGAGGCACCTTTCACACTATGCTCTATGAGATTGGCAATCCCTAACATTGTGCAGTCCACAACCCATACAACTATATGTTATAGCCCTGTCTCAAGGACCACCTATCATCTAACTATCATCTCAATGGTCTAGTTTCAAATTCCTGGGAGAAACTGTTGTTCATTTTGGATCAACAATGAGATATCGATATCCCCAGAATGGAAACATTATGTTATAGATACACAGATCTAAAGTTTCATTCCTTTTGGGGAAACTTCCTGGGGGGTGGGGAGTGGGAAACAGTTCTTAGAGAAGGGGTTGTATGGGAAGGGTACACTTCTTAAAACACTGCATTTCCTGAAAGATTTTGGCATTGGCATTGCCAAGAGCCAATGATAAAAAAAATAAATAGCCAAAGGATGTATATAAATATAATCATGCCAGTGCTTTCAAACCATGAGCTATGACCCATTAATGAGCTATGGAATCAATTTAGTGTGTCACATTTTTTAGAAACAAAAAATGAAATAAAAGAGATAAAATAACAGCATACAAGCCATCTAGCAAAACATTGTCCTGTGAAGTTATGTTTTAGTTATTTATTTGTATATGGGATCAGTATATAAAGTGTGGATTGTGTTGCAAAAGGACTAAAAGCCAAACCAAAGTTCCAACCAGTGACCCTTACTCCTACCTGCAGACCCACAGGTCTGATGTAGGCCCCGAGGACATTTATCTCAGAGGGTCTCCATGGGCCTTTCCTCTCTTACTGTTACTGCCTGATCTTCTTAGCTGACCCTTGGGGTTTTTTTTTAATTTTTAATTTTTTAATTTTTAATTTATTTATTTTTTGACCCTTGGTTTTGTATCTGGTTCTTGCTCCCCATTCATTTAGGTCTCAGACTTCCTTTTGGCTCCATGCTCAGGCCAAGCCCTGGGAAGTCCAGTCTGGTTAGACTCCCTAGCATTCCAGGAAGGGAAAGTTGGATGAATGACAGTTCCTTACAGAAGAAATGCTCTTAAGCTTTTCCTTAAGCATAGATAGGTGGTTCTGTATTGTAAGACTTCACTCCCATTCCATCCCACCCGCAAAATCATAGCTGATTGGAACAGTGGTGAACATTTGTCCTAAAAGCAGCTAGTCCACTAGCTGGCCCACTGGCTATAAGGTAGCTTGGTATAAAATTTTTGCACAAAGGGATTAATAGTGATTCAGTGAACTAAACTAATGTTCTTTCTCAGGGTTTTGAACTCAGTAAGAGAAGGTGAGTTAGTTGGTAGGAGGAAGACCCCAGTCCCCTTCCTATGTCTTACCACCCTGCAAATCTCCAGATACTGAAGTCTGCTGGGACCACCCTGGAACCGGGGACCCTGTATCTTGTGCTGCTGTCTGACCATCTGAGATCTTGGTTCTAGAATCTTCCTGTCCACATCATCTCAGGCCCAGCTCAGTGCCTGTACATGCCTGGAGGTCAATGGATGCATGCACCAAGGTCCTTCATCTCTCTCTCTCTCTCTTTTTTTTTAAGATTTTATTTATTTATTCATGAGAGACACACAGAGAGAAACAGAGACATAGGCAGAGAGAGAAGCAGGCTCCACGCAGGGAGCTGGGTATGGGACTTGATCCCAGGACCTCAGGATCATGCTCTGAGCTGAAGGCAGATGCTCAACCTTGGAGCCACCCAAGTGTCCCCCTCCCTTCTTTTTTTTTTTTTTAAATCTTCTAGTATAAATGTGGTCCTTTTTTTTTGTATGTTATTTTTTTAGTAATAAATTTATTTTTTATTGGTGTTCAATTGGCCAACATACAGAATAACACCCAGTGTTCATCCCGTCAAGCGCCCCCCTCAGTGCCCATCACCCACTCACCCCCACTCCCCCTTTTTTTTAAAAGATTTTATTTATTCATGAGAAACACACAGAGAGACAGAGATATGGGCAGAGTAATAAGCAGGCTCCCTGTGGGAAGCCTGATGTGGGGCTTGATCCCAGGACCCCAGGATCATGACCTGAGCCAAAAACAGATGCTCAACCACTGAGCCACCCAGGTGCCCCTGTCTTCCATCTCTTTTTTTTTTTTTTTTAAAGATTTTATTTATTTATTCATGAGAATACACAGAGAGGAGAGAGAGAGAAGCAGAGACACAGGCAGAGGGAGAAGCAGGCTCCATGCAGGGAGCCTGACATGGGATTCGATCCTGGGTCCCCAGGTCAGGCCCTGGACTGTAGGTGGCACTAAACTGCTGAGCCACCAGGGCTGCCCCTTCCATCTCTTTTGAGTTGAGGTACTCCTGTATGAGGGGTTAGATAGAAGCCCTGCCTTTGGGATCTCCCTCTGAACCCTCCTTCCCATATAACCTTGGGCAAGTGACTCAAATCTTCTAAGCCTCTAGTTTTTCCTCTGTAAAATTAGGATGTTATTACCTATTTCTTAGGCTGTCGTGAAGTTTCAAATACCAGATGTGTGAAAGCCTGCACATAACAAGCCCTCTAATACATTTAGTGCATCTGAGTATAGGGAAGTTTTTTTTTATGAGAGTTGTACTTTGTAAGACCTCTTGTAAGTAAAAAACAAACAATCCTCATGATCCAAGGCTCCTCCTAACCAAGGATGGTGGCCTTTTATGTTGGCCAGCTGGCAAGAGAATAAGCAGTTTCCGATTCACTGGCTTTCAGGTTAAAAAATTTGCAATTTTGAACAAAGTCTTAATTTAAGAGTATTCGTATTTTTAACATTTCAAAAATGAGTCTTTATTATCACTTTTACATTACACACTTTTAAATAGACCCCAATCACATTTGCTTAAAATGCTCTGAACTCCGTGATTTGAGAGAGAAGAAACTGAAAAATGCACTTTGTGATGCAAAACGGCTCTTTCTTCATGGTCCTGCACAGCTGCGTGTTCCCGCATCACATCAGCCTCTAGATCTGCTCAGCATTCACTCTGGAATTTTTAAATGTCATAACAGTGTGCTTTCAAAATAATACGCTCGTGCACCCCCATCCCCAAGTGTGTAATATTGTCAGGATGTTTTATCTGGTGCCATATATCTTGCACATGACGAATCCATTTCCCCAAACAAACCATCACACATGTCCACACTGTCTATAAATTTTGAATCCTGACATCTACGCTATTACCCTCTGACGTGTGGATTGGCTTGAGTTGGGCATAACTGGGGGGGTGATGTTTTCAAGGAATGAAGGAGCTGTCACTCTTTTCTTCCTGATGGGTCCCCTCTGGAGAAAGTGATGTCAGGAACATGCAAGACAGCCCTGCTGGAGAAAGCTGCAGATGCTCTCCCCAGGGGACCAGGAGATTAAGCAGGCCCGATCTGTAAGCATCCCCACTCCAGGGGTGATAACAAGGTCATTCTGTACTTAGGTTTGGCTTTATAGTAATACATCTGGCATCCATAGAGTTTCCTTCTTTCCAAAGTGCTTTCCTATTTATGATCTCATTTTGCCCTCACAGGATGAGGAAAGGTCGCTGGTTAGAATGAGCAAACCTGAGTTTCTCTCCTGCTCTGGGGCTGGGCAGGTCCCTGCATCTTAGGTTCAATTTCTTTGTCTGTCAAGTGGTATCATAACTTCTGTTTGGTGCCTAGGCTTGTGTGTAAAGTGCACATGTGCCTGTGTGTTGAGCAGGAAAGTGCTTTGGGAAATCTAAAAAGCTATAGACAGAAATCTGGAAGGAACCTTGAGAAATAACACAGTAAAGAGGTTTTCGGCCTTTGTCTTATGAAGACCCTCAGAAGAATCATGGTCAAGAACAGGACACATTACTTTGGCCAGCTCAGATATTTGGTCTCTCACTTTAAAAGGCACCTAAACTGTAGGTCAAATGCCATTGCTGGTGTTGGCTCTTACTTTTCTCACTCAGAAAAGCATATCAGACTGTAAGCAAGAGAGATGTTATTATGAAGGTAACCTTGACTTCTCTTTCTTTCTTTCTTTCTTTCTTTCATTCATTCATTCATTCATTCATTTTATTTATTTGAGAATGAAAGAGAACAAGGAAGGGGAGGGAGAAGAAGAAGCAGACTTTCACTGAGCAAGGAGCCTGACACAGGGCTTGATCCCAGGATCCTGGGATCATGACCTGAACCAAAGGCAGATACTTAATGGATGGAGCCACACAGGGGCTGAGAGAGTAACCTTGACTTCATTCAATTTTTTTTTTCATTCAATTTATTTTCCAAAAATACAAACTCAGAATCCTTATATATAATAAAAACTTGACCCAAACCGACTTTAGCAACAGATAAAATTTACAGACTTATGTAATAAAACAATGTCCAGGAGCAGATGCTTCAGTCATGGCTGGATCCAGGGGCTCAAATTGTTTCATCAAGATTTAAACTATCCATCTCCAGGTTCTGCTTTTCTTTGTATTGATGTTTTCAGACAGAGTCTCTTCATGAGTGATAAATGGCTGCTGGCAGCCTTTAGGCTTGTATTTGCAAAGCTTAGCACCCTCCGTGAAAAGAAAGCTTTATTTTCCCAATAGTTCCAGCATAAATCCTAGGATTAAGACCCATTGGAATGACTCGGAAGCTCTTCCTGAATCAGCCCCTGGTTTTGGGTCAATGGGGTGTGCTGATTGGCTGGAACTGTATATTTTCTCTCCACCATGGGGGGTGGAGGGGTGGAGTTAGGATCAGCTTTATCTGAACCACATAGTCTAAGAGTGGGTGTGTGGTATTCCCCAAAGGAAAATTGAGGGGCTATTACCAGAAACCAGGAGGCTGGGTGGGCAAAACTAACAGATGTTTATTACAATAAACATGGTACTTAGACATTTATTAGTAAGAAATTACTTACAACTCACATTACAATTGGGTTGTGATTTACCAGTGTGCTAGAAAAGTGTGATTAAAAACCTCTATCTAGTTCATCCTTCTCATTTTCCAGATTTTCTTATAGCTTGGTAGGTTTGTTTTGGGCATAATGAGCTATTTGTGATTTTGATACCTTATTAGAAGGTTTCTTAATGTAAGGAGCTAACCTGAGAGGTCTTCTGACAAGTTTCCAAGAAACAAATGGCCCCTCCAAAGGTGAGAAGGAGATTACTAAAACATGCTTTATATAGATAGCATCTGTACCTCCTGTTGTGAAAAAAAAACTTACAAAATTTAATACCTCTAATTTCCCAACTTTTTCATGACTTAGGGGTGGTAGAAGGAAGTGCAAGTTTTATCACCTGGATTTAGAGACAAGGAAATTGAAACAGAGAGAGAAAACCAGGCTCATGTGTTAATAGCATGGCTACCTATTTCTGTGGTATGACTAGAGGCATTTCTAGAAGCCAGTGAAATAAGCAGTCTCTGCCACTGGCATGCTTTCTTAATGAGATGTGTGTAGCTTAACTGAATCAAAGCATAATATTGCTAGAAGGTCAACCCATAATGCATTTTTGGCAGTTAGTTCAATTCAACAAACAGTTATTGAAGGCTTATTACTAGTTGTATTGCTTAGGGTGCTTTTGGTTGCAAGTAACAGAAAATCCAGGTCCAGGAATTTTAAAATTAAAAGGAATTTTTGGATAAGCCCAGTGGTAAGGTGGCCATCAGATTCAAGGTGGGGCTGAAGTTTACCAAAGACCCAGCTGCTTTTCTTTTTCCCCAGACTTCCAGGCTTTCTACTTCACCATAAGGCTGGCTGCCAGGATGGCTTCCAGAATGTTCATGTTCAACTCAGAGGTTCATGCTTCCTTATTTACACCCATTAGGATAAAAACAATTGTTCAAGTTTGTGAGGGTGAAGTGTATCTCATATCTCACTAGCTCAATGTGGGCCATGTACTACCTAGTCCTAAACCAAAGTTTGGGGCCAAGAGGCTAGGATATGCTGGTAAACCAGGACCATGTCTGGCGCCATCTTCCCCAGACACATATGGGCTGGAGGTAGGATGGGAAGGGCAAGGGACTTGCCTGAATGGAAATCTATGTACTGTCAATGGAAAGAAGATAAATGAATGCAAAAATGCATCTCCTTAGGCTCTGGCTTTTTATTAGTGAATAGGATGGTATTGAATATTTGTAAATATACGAGAATCAAATCTCAAGGACAGAGAGTATAATTTTAGTTTTGGACTTACTGGGTTTCAAGTGCCTACAGAATATTTGGGCAAAACTGTTGAGTAGAAAGTTAGGAATGAGGACACAGTGCTCAGGAAATCAGGTTTTACTGGTGATATGGATATGATGATTAAAGACACGACAGTGAAGTCAAGTGGGTTCAGGGCAAGCACCCAGGGCCAGTGTAGGGCTGTGCCCAGGAGCAGTGCAGGGTGAGTGAGAAAGAGCCCAGACACCTACCAAAGTGGGAAAAGGAAGAGGGACCCAGGAGGCTGGAGAAATGGAGAGAACACTGTATCAAGAAGGCCTCGAGGAAGAGCAGTTCATGAAGGAGCGGGGATTTGTCTCAGAGGCCAAGTTAGATCAGGCCTCAGCAGTGTCTGTTCAGTTTGGATGCTGGTTCAGGTTAATGGTGGTCCCTGTGCAGGGGTGTGGTAGGTGGAGGAGAGTCAGCAAGGAAAGAGGGGAAGTGAGGCAGTGACACTGCCTCACTGCAGAGACTGAGGGGAAGTGGCAGGGACAGGAGACCTCACCCTGCAGAACCTGTCTGTGAAGGTCAAGGCACAGGACAGAATTCAGAGAAGAGACAAGGCTATCTTTTTCCTAATAGGGGCTTAGAGAGGTGAAGAAGTTTCTGTGTTGGGCCTTTCCTCTATCGATGCCCTTCTCTCAGGACAGGGAGGGTAAGTGTGGGAGTGGGGTTTACTACAGATAGCAGACCGCAGCCTACAGACCTCACATACTTCCTTCTCCCACACTGGGTAGGGGCAGTTGGCATCCCAGGGTGCCCATCTGTAACACACCCTGATACCCAGGTACCTTCCTGCTCCTCCATTAGCCCCACCAGCCCAAAGACATCTTCCAGTGACAGTCCGGGCATCCTGGGAGATAGTGGGTCTCTCCAGCTCTCTCCTATAGGAAGGTCCTGGGGCCCCTTCAAACTCAGTTCAAGGACCTTCCAGAATGCCTAATGTGTAGATGACCTGCCACAACAGCCAAGCTCCCCAAATCCTCTCACTCTCGTTTCCATCTTCATCTTGTGACTCAGGCTTTGTCTGCTTCAAAATCTCCGTTTGAGGGATCCTGGGTGGCTCAGCGGTTTAGTGCCTACCTTTGGCCCAGAGCACGATCCTGGAGTCCTGGGATCGAGTCCCACGTTGGGCTCCCTGCATGGAGCCTGCTTCTCCCTCTGCCTGTGTCTCTGCCTCTCTCTCTCTCTCTCTCTGTGTCTATCATGAATGAATAAATAAAATCTTTAAAAAAAAAATCTCCATTTGACCTGTGGGAGTGCTTGTGCTCTGGGGGGGATCTGATGAACGTTCTTCAACAGGCCCCTTTACGTCTTCCATCTTCCCTTCTCAATGGACTCAGAGCCCTTTCTCCTTTTCTGACAATGTCCCTGCTGACCCTTTCCTCATCCGTCCCCATGGAAAATACCCAAGACTGGTGGGCAGAGCCTAAGGACAAGCTGCAGTGACTGGGCCCC
Source organism: Nyctereutes procyonoides (assembly GCF_905146905.1). Lineage (NCBI taxonomy): Eukaryota > Metazoa > Chordata > Mammalia > Carnivora > Canidae > Nyctereutes > Nyctereutes procyonoides. The sequence goes on along the minus strand of NW_026575133.1, from coordinate 13,789,202 downwards.
TATCACGGTCCCTGGCCCACTTCCTCCTCTAACCACTGTTGGGGTCAGTCAGCACTGCAGAGAGCAAATCTCAGTGAGGGTGTTTCTGAAGCTTGGAGAGCTCACAGCTTCACAGGAGTGCTTCACTGTTAAGGCCTCTAGCTCGCACCCAGGGGTGCTTGGGCTTCCTCCCACCTGCTGTGATGCAGTGTAACCATCTCTGGGCTCTGCCTCAGACCTGGGCGTTTACTGAAAGTGTGAGGCACTTCTGAGGTGCAAGATGAAGCTTCCAGGAAACACAGGAGGCCTCAAAGGAGGTTAAGTACTTGGCTAGAGCTGAAGCTGCCCACATCTGGGCTCTGGGCGCTGGCTTCTCTAAAGGGGGAGCTCTTAGCTTCTTCCCTAGAACCTTACCTCACCCCACACTGCCCCTCCATAGTAGAGCATCAGCTACTTTGGGTTCCAAGTGTTCCTGGCTTTGCATTTTACCTCTCTCTGTTCTGAGTGACAACTGATTTTAGCAGGAGACCATTCTGCTCTGTGCTCTGCACCCTATACCAATAGTAGGGCCACAAAAGTAGCCTTTTCCTACCTTAACTTCCTCTTTATGCTAATGGTCCAGGTCCAAAGGTAAGACTCCTATAAATAAAATATTTATACAACTGACCAACTTTGTATTTAGTTCGTGGAGAAGGAAGAAAATCAAGGCCAAACAGGAAATCAGCACAGTCCACAGCTGTGCTGTCTGATACGGTGGCCACTAGCCACATGTGCCTATTTAAGTGTAAATTTATTAAAATGGAATGTAATGAGGCATTTTAGTTTCTCAGTCATCCTCACCACGATAGGTACTTGTAGCCACATGTGGCTGGTGGCCACCACACTGGACAGTGCAAAATGAATATTTTGACTTTGCAGAGAGTTCTATGGGGCAGTACTGGCCTAGAGTGACAGAAGTTGACTTCGGAGAATCGGGATGGCTCTCCGTGGGCTAGTAGTTCTATATAGAGCAGAACTAGATAGAAGAGGAGGCAAAGGGACTTCCAGGAGGGAGAAACTATGCAACTGTGTCCAGAGGTTGAAATGAACTCAGCATTTTGGGGCAACCTCTGAGGACAGAGGGTGGGGGGACTCAGGGATGATCACAGTGCTGACGTGACAGGGTTATTATAAGGCTTCAATGGGTGAAGTTGGCAAAGGGTATGGCATGGTTCATGGCAAAATAAACATTACCCACTCTTGATGTTATTCCTTATCATACTGAAGCTGTTTGCAGGTTCATTGCATTTATTATTTTTGCTTCCCTCTTAATTAAAAAAAAATGTAGGATTGATTATTTAATTTTTTTCTCCTTCCTGATTTGTGTTCTTTGCATCTTTAAAAAAAATTTTTTTTAAGATTTTATTTATTTATTTATTCATGAGAGACACAGAGAGAGAGAGACAGAGACAGAGACACAGGCAGAGGGAGAAGCAGGCTCCATGCAGGGAGCCCGACGTGGGACTCGATCCTGGGCTGAAGGGGACACTAAACCGCCGAGCCACCTGGGCTGCCCATCTTTGCATCTTATTTAAGAAAATTTTCCTTACCCCAAGATCTCTCCTTACCCTGAGGTCGTCTCCTGTATTTTCTCCTTAAAGTATTTTTCAGTAGAATGTTAATTGAAGTATAATACGTACGGGAAAGTGCATACGTTATTAAGAAAGAGTACAAGTCCTTGAATTATGGCCCCATGGGGCATTGATTCCCGAGGTCATGCATTTCAGCACAAGCCGGAGCCAGGTCATGTGAGAGCCAGGGCTCCTTCTTCCAGTTTGTCCCGCTGCTCCTCTGAGATTAGTTGGACCCCCTTTTTCTTTCAGCTTAGTGCCAGTCCCAGCCTCCTCACCCCAAGCACTGTTTGTTGTTTCAGGGACTATGCAGCCCTTTGGGGCGTGAACACTGTGCAAAGGTCTAAGGCACAATGGAAGGTCCCTCAGAGGAGCTGGAAGGTGGGGCTGGAGTCCAGAGAGAGAGAGTCCTTGATGAGGTGGAGGGGGCACAGAGCCTCACCCAGCACAGCAGCTAGATTTTTAAAGCTGCCTGCAGTTGAGAGGCCCAGAGAACTGGTGATCACGACCTCCAACAAAATCATCTTTAGAGCTTTCAATCTACAACAATTTTTTGTTTTATTATGATTTGATACTCACATGATTCCAGTTCTTCCTAATTCCAAAGAAAGGAAGAAAAGACCTGGCTGGTGATGAGGTCATACAATAGAAACTTTTTGTGTTACTCTCTCTCCACTTAAGAGCACTTCCTGCTTTGCTCTTACTTCCTTAGGCCACTCCCCAGCTTCTTTGTGGCAAAGAGCCTTGGGGACAGGCTGTTTTTACAGCTGTGCTGAGCTCCAACCTGAGAGCTGTCCGTCCCACTCCACACATTCAGGCAACTCTACTAAGAAGGGAGAGGATGTAAATCATGTCCCCCCACCCCCACCCCCGTTTGTTCTGAGCTCATTTATCTTGGAGCCTCACCCAGGGGCCTCTTAACTTCTATTAAATAGTGAGCCAGAACTGCCCAGAAAGGTGACTCTTTAGCATAACAGTAAGGACGACCCTGTGGGCAGAGCTACCCTCCTAGGTACAGGTGTGCCTTGCTTTACCTAATCAGAGCATTGACAAAACCCTAGATTGATAGGGCCACACACTGGTCAGGGCCACCCTTCTGGAGGAGGAAACTGCTCTTCTCATAAGTTCAGTGAATAGAAGGTCTCCAAGAACGCCGGTTTGACAGTCATGGTTTTATGAAGATGTGTAGATAATCAGGGTTTTAAAATGCACCGTGGGAGTTCACCAGTAATAACACATCTAACATGCACTGTGTTCTTTCTGGGCTCCGGATACAGTGCAAAGTGCTTCTCCTGTGTTCTTTTGTTTGGCCTTCAGACAACCTCTAGGATCACCTATTCTTCTGCCCAAAAAACAATGTGCAATTTATTATAGGAATTGATGTGCTGAACAGCAGAGTAAACTAGATGGCACTTTCTGGAGACAAGTAAGGCCCAGCTCCTTGCACCCAAGGAGGTGAAGGACCCCAGCTCACAGGACTTGCACGCTCTTTCCAGCCTTTCTCCTGTGGAGGCTTGTGTTCTGAGGCAACACTGTTGTTATTTCTCTTTGAAATCTGTGGAGGTCTTACAGACCTCCACAAATAAGCATCTGTGGCTTATTTTGTGAACTTCAGCCAAAAGGAGGTCCTGCAGAGGGCTAGAGCCTCCTCCTTGCTCTTTCTCAGCACTCTAGCGCCCCTCTTTTCATCATCTGCTCCCCCGATAAGCCCTCCAAGCCTACAAAGATCTCACTCAGTAGCCCACCATTGTCTGTCAGTCTGTCTGGTGTTTGTCTTTCTCTCTTTTAACCAGAGTCATGTAGATTGGGAGTAGTCCTGCAGCACGTCTGGTATTTTTACTGTAAGCGTCTTTGCCATAGACACCTTTGCCACAAACATTTTTACTGTGTAAGCAATTGGCCATGAGGCATTGGTGTCATAAAAGAAAAAAATAATTGGTTGACAGTGTAGTTTCATTTCTCCATTGATGCAGTACTCTCTCTCTCTCTCTCTCTTTTTTATTATATAAATCTTAGCCCCCATTATGGTCTGTCTCTACAGTGGCACACTTTTGAAGCCACATTTCCCATAGAACTTTAGAACATCTATCAGCAGACATGTGATAGATAATATGCCAAGAGCAAATGCCAGTAAAAAGGCTCTCACAAAGACCGCTGGAGTGGTTCAGTTGGTAAAGCGTCTGCTTTCGGTTCAGGTCATGATCCTAGGATCTTGGGATTGGGAATCTGCTTCTCCTTTTCCCCCTCCTGCCCCCACCCTCCAGCTTGTGTGCTTTCTCTCTCTCTCAAAAATGTAAAGAATTTTTTTTTTTTTTTAAAGAAGGCTTTCACAATGCAATACAAAGCTCAGGAACAAATATTTATGCTAGTATTTTGAAATGGCTACCTCTTTTAATGAAGAAATTTTAGGGGAAAAGAAAAAGTGTGATGCTGAATGAAAAGATGAATGTTGAATTAACAAGTAAAAAAAAGTATATGTAGTACTATAAACAAAAGACTTTGAAGACGAGTGCATAGGTACAGTCCACAAAATAAAATCAGTTATTTGTGCAATATTGCCATGAATCTACACTATATGTTTTGAATATATTCAAATATTTTGCATTTTGTAATAGTCTTTTAAATTTTGTTATTTATTTTCACGTTTCCTTATGTTCTTTTAAATGTATGTCCCTCTTTTATTTTTCATGATTTTATTCCATCTTGTATAGCAAAATGGCCTATGGCCAATTAGTTAATGTGGCAAAAATGCTTGCAGCAAAGATGTTTATGGTGAAACTGCCTAGAGCCCTCCTGAAGACAGCAGATGCACTAATGTCTCACTTATGTCTCAGTGATTTGGATCAAGAGTCCCCAACTCAATAATTTCAGGAACAAGGCCGATAGCAGGAGGCATGGGGGCCCACCATGCTTGTTGCAAAATTTTAGCTAGAACCACAGACCCGATCTTAATAGATTTGTGTGTGTGTGTGTGTGTGTGTGTGTGTGTGGTGGGGTGAAATCTCTTCATTTTTATGTGTTGGCAACTATTTTTTAAAAATCTTAAAATACCATGTGGGATGAACTAAACAAATCTATGGGCTAGACTTAGCCCTTGGGTACCCAATTCACAACATTTGATTGCAGTTTTCACTTGAGTGAATTTTGCGGTAGAAATTATCCAGGGAATCACCTAATTCTTCACTTGTGTCATGTGTATGGATGTAGCCCTTGCTCTTGAAATAATAGCTATCCAGGGTTTGCTAAGCTGGGTTTGAACAGCTAACTGAGAGACTGTGGGCTGAACTACAAGAAGAATGGGGTGGGGGGAGGTGGCACCTGGGTGGCTCAGTTGGTTAAGCATCTGCCTTTGGTTCAGGTCATGATCCCAGGGCCCTGTGATGGAGCCCCACATCCTTGCTCAGCAAGGATTCTACTTCTCCTTCTCTCTCTGTCTGCCACTTCACCAGTTTGTGCTCTCTCTCTGTCAAATAAATAAATAAATAAATGGGAAGCAGAAGACCAGTCTTCTGCAGTAACTCAGCTGTGTCGCCTTGCTTACATGAATCTTTTGGTTTGAACATTCTCATTTATAAAATGAAGGCATTGGTGAAGGGATCCCTCCATTCCAAAATTCCATAAATCTATGGCTTTATTTATTTTTTATTTTTTAAAAATTTAAAAAATATTTTATTTATTTATTCATGAGAGAGAGAGAGAGAGAGAGAGAGAGAGAGAGAGAGAGGCACAGGCACAGGCAGAGGGAGAAGTAGGCTCCATGCAGGAAGCCCGACGTGGCACTCGATCCCGGGTCTCCAGGATCACACTCCGGGCTGAAGGTGGCACTAAACTGCTGAGCCACCTGGGCTGCCCTATGGCTTTAATATAAGTGATTGAATTAGTATTTTTTTTTTTTTTTTTTGGTTTGTACCTAAAATATCTAGAATAGGTGCTTAGAGACTCAGGCTTATGGTGCACTATGGAAACAAATCTGATTTACTAGGGCATAGCGGAACTTAAAATTGTAACTTTTCCTGCCGGTTTCCCTAAAAGGAGAGGCTAAGTGAGCGTTCACTCTAATATGAAGTGCGACCTTGCTTCTCCAGTGGCAAAAGCCATTAGGAATATCATTTGAAATACAGGAAGAGTAGATGGAGGAAGGAGACATATATACATAAAGAATAGAAAGAACAGACCAGCATATGGAACTATTGGAACGCTTATTTATTGCTGGTGTGCATATAAAATGGTGCAACCCCTTTAGAAAACAGTTATGCAGTTCTTCAAAATATTCAACATAGAGTAACCCTATGACCCAGCAATTCCACTCTTAGGTATATAACCAAGAGCAATGATATATAATATATATGTATATATATATATATATATATATATTATATATATACACATATATATATATAATAATATATAACTACAAAAACCCTTATACATAAATATTCAATTTATTGCACCATTATTTATAATAGCCAAAAAGTGGAGATAACCCAAATGTCTATTCTAAAATTTATCTATTTACTGATAACAAATAAAAATTGCATATTTTTTATGAATATTTATATTCAAGGTGTGCAATGTGATATTTTGATATATGTATACATTCTGAAATGATTACCACAACTGAACTAATTAACATATCCATTATCTCCCATAATTACTTTTTGTTGTGGTGAGAATACTGAAGATCTACTCTTTCAGCAAATTTCAAATATATAATACAATATTATTAGTTGTATTTACCAAGTTGTACATTAGGTTTCCAGAACTTATTCATCTTATAACTAAAAGTTTGCATCCTTCGATCAATATTACCTCTTCCTCCCTTACTATCACTCCCAACCAGCCTCTGGTAACTACCATTCTACTCTGTTACTGTGAGTTCAACTTTCTTTTTAGAATTAGCATATGAGTGAGATCATGCAATATTTGTCTTTCTGTGTCTGGCTTATTTCACTCAGCATAATGTCTTCCAGATTCATCCATGTTGTCTCAAATGGAAAATTTCATTCTTTTTAAAGGCTGAATAATATTCCATTGTACATATAATACTTTTTTAATCCATTATCTGTTGATGGACCTTTAGGTTGTTTCCATGTCTTGGCTATTGTAAATATTGCTGCAATGAATATGAGAGTACAAATATCTTTTCAACTTTTTTTTATTTTTTTATTTATGATAGTTACAGAGAGAGAGAGAGAGAGAGAGGCAGAGACACAGGCAGAGGGAGAAGCAGGCTCCATGCACCGGGAGCCCGACGTGGGATTTGATCCCGGGTCTCCAGGATCGCACCCTAGGCCAGAGGCAGGCGCCAAACCGCTGTGCCACCCAGGGATCCCATGAAGAAACCTTCCCCCCTTGTAAGTAGGGCCAGCCCTAACTCAGAGGCAGCCCATCCAGGCGTCTTCCTGAAATTTTAGCAACTAAAAGCATTCTGTTCCCAATAAGAAAACCATTTCCCCCCACACCCTGATTGGAATGTCCCTGAATAGGTTCATGTTGACCCTCCCTGAAATCAACCTGGAGGCCATGCGACTCCCGCGGTTCTTTTGTCTTTAGGCAGTTTCTTTCCTTTTGCCTTTTAAAAGATCCCTGTAATTGCTAATCAGGGCTCTTTTCCTCCTTGGAGGCGGAGAGCCCGTTTGCGCAAACGTTCAATAAACCCTCTTGCTAATTGCATCTGCCTGTCTGGGGTCTGGGTCTCTGGGGCGTCCACCGGGCCACGTTGGCACCCGTGAGCCAGGGTCCAACACCCATATCTTTTCAAGATGGTGATTTTTGGATATATACCCAGAAGTGGGAATGCTGGATCATATGGTAGTTCTATTTTGATATTTTGAGGAACCTCCATACTATTTTTCATAATAGCTGTATCATTTTACATTCCTACCAACAGTACACAAGGGTTTCCTTTTCTCTACATTGTCACCAGCCCTTGTTATTTCTTGTATTTTGATAATAGCCATTCTAACAGGTGTGGGGTGATATCTCATTGTGATTCTGATTTGTATTTCCCTCATGGTTAGTGATGTTGAGCACCTTTTCATAAACCTGTTGGTCATTTGTACAGCTTCTTTGGAAAAATCTCATTTATAAATTAGATTATCACTTTTTACTATTGAGTTGTATGAGCTCCTTATATATCCCAAGTATTCATTTGAATTGATAAATAAAATGTGGCATATCCATTCAATGGAATACTCTTCTACCATAAAAAGGGCTGAGATACTGATACAGGCTACAACATGGATGAACCTTGAAAACATTATGCTAAATGAAAGAAAACAGACACAAAAGATATATGTATGTATTGTATTATTTCATTTACGTGGAATGCTCAGAAGAGGCAACCCTATAGAGACAGAAAACAGATTATTGGTTTTATAAGGTTTGGGGAAATGAGGAGTGATACTAAAAGATATGGTGTTTCTTTTGTAGGGATGAAAGGTTCTGAATTAGATAGTGGTGATGGTCACCCAATTCTGAATATGCTAAAAGCCACTTACTGGTGTATTTTAAATGAGTGAGTTATATGGTGTGTCAATTACATGTCAATGAAGCTGTTTAAAAAAATAATAGTAAGGATAAAAAGTTTTTTTTTAAGATTTTATTTATTTATTCCTGAGAGACACAGAGAGAAAGAGAGGCAGAGACAGAGGCAGAAGGAGAAGCAGGCTCCTTGAAGGGAGCCCAATGTGGGACTTGATCCTGGCTCACCAGTGTCACATCCTGAGCCGAAGGCGGCTAAACCGCTGAGCCACCTGGGCTGCCCGGGATAAAAAGTTTTAAATGAAGGGATGAATGAATAAAAATCTGGACAAAGGTTAATAAGAAACAGAAGAAAAGAATGTCATATGACTAGGTAAAGTTATTAATACATATTTTTAGAGATCTTCATTTTATTCTGAGAAGGGGCTACTTTTAGCAGGCAAATTATGGTTGGAGGAATGGATGTTAACAATCAGAAATTGTGATTTTTTATTCTTGGCTATTGTCCTAAGCATGAAATTGTTTTCCTGATATTTTTATGCAGTGTTTTGAAGCTCTTCAGGCAGACTGCTACCCTGTTTTTCAATTCCATTTGTTTGAGTTTGGCTTGTTGAGTTGGTAATGAGAATGCTTTATGGCAAGGGACACTCATGACATAAGTACCAACAGGGCTGCCAAAATTCTGAAGAACTTGCCAAGCCCCAGTGAATTGCCCCATGCCTTGCAAAATCCAAATCACTCAACAGGAAGAGTGAAGGACTAGCTAGGTGGTGCTAAATTCAGGGCATTTTGATTCTGTGTTTAAGTGCCAAAGGTGAAACATTCTGGCAAGATGCAGTTGATTTAACTCAATTACAAGGGCAATTTCAGTGGAGTTGAAATTTAGGCTATGCTTTGTCAAAATCTCCAGAAGTTACAAACTAGGATGTCTATACGGGTCTGGCAGGTAACAGAGAAGAGCCTACATGGTTAAATGGACAGCTCTGTCCCATCTTAAGGGACAAGTCTCTGTTCTGTTCATGCTATTTGTTGCTGCATAGAAGGAAGGGCCAGTTTTGCCAAACCATCTTCTGATTTTCCAAAAAAAAGCTGAAGATAGGGATTTTTAAATAGCAAACCTTTCTTTTTTTAAATGTTGCTTATCTAATTAGAATTTAAAAATGCAACAACCCACAGGATGGGAGAAAATATTTGCAAATCACATATTTGATGAGGGACTTGCATCTTAGAATACATAAAGAATGCTTACAACTCAATACTGAAAAACAACCCAATTTTAAAATGGGCAAAGGATCTAAATAGCTATTTCTCCAGTGAAGATATGCAAATGGCCAATAAGCACATGAAAAGAGGCTCGACATCATTAGCTCTCAGGAAATGCAAATCAAACCCACGAGATACCATTTTATAGCTACTAGGTTGATTAAAATAAAAAAAAAAGATAACAGAAGTGCTGATTAGGATGTGGAGAAATTGGAATCCTCATATACTGCTGGTGGGCATGTAAAATGGTGGAGCCACTTTGGAGAACAGCTTAGTACTTCCTCAAAAGGTGAAACATACAGTGACCACATGACTCAACATTTTTATGCTTACGTATATCCTCAAGAGAAATTAAAGCATGTCCACACAAAAACTTGTAAGTGAATGTTTATAGCAGCATTATTTGCAATATCCCCAAAGTGGAAATAACCCAAAGGCCCATCAACTGATGAATGGATAAACATTACACGGGTTATTATTTGGCAATAATAAGGAATTAAGTGCACACTACAACATGGATAAACCTTGAAAACATTATGCTAAATGGAAGAGGCCAATTACAAAAGGCCATATACTATCAGATTCCTTTTATATAACATGTCCAGAAGAGGCAAACCTATAGAAAGTAGATCAGTGGTTGCCTAGAGTAGAAAGGATGGAGGGAAATGGGAAGTAAATGCCAAAGGGTGGTGCTCGCTTCGGCAGCACATATACTAAAATGCCAAGGGGTGCAGGTTTCTTTTTAGGGTGATGAAAGTGTTCCAAAATGGAATATGCTAAAAACCATGGAGCTGCAGACTTTAAATGGATCAATTGTATGGAAAGTGAATTATATTCCAATAACACTGTTATGAAAAATGACCATAGTGAGAGCCCCACAAAACATATCTGCCAGACTGCCTAGTTCAAGTCTTTTGATTAGAACTCGATCGGAAGCACAGCAAGTCTGGAAGGGGCTGGTCAAACCCAAATTCCTGGGAAACCAGGGAAGAAGATGATCTGCCAGTTCTAAAGTCACACGCCTATTTAGTGGCCCAGCTAGGGCCAGAACTGGTCTCTTGACCTCTACCTCAAGGCCATACTGTTTCTATCCAAAGCCCCGCTTTCAAGGCACAGCCAGGAAGGGATTGTGAAACATCAACATCAGGAACAGCTGGATGTACTCTCATCCTTTTCCCACATCTTCTAAAGGACCTTGAAAGACTTCTTGAGAAACGGATAAAATATGGTAAAAAGGAATCCTCCTTAAAGGAAGAGACAGACATAGTGTTTCCTAGAGCCTCTTTTCCTATATCATGGTGAGGTCTGCATGTTCCAGTCACTTACTCTGTATATTCCTGATTCATTTACACTTAGCTCATCATGATGTTGTTTGTGCAAGAACCATTTGATGTCCAAGAAATCCTTTGGGTCTCTTTAAGTTAAAAAAAAAAAAAAAGTTTATTGTTTTTTTTTTTTTTTCATTTGAACAGAAGAACTGAACTTTGCCAAGAGTAAATAGAACTCAGATATCCAGAGGTCTGAGTTCAGTTTTCATTGAATACAAAGGGTGAGTAGATTCTGAGCTGAGCCAAATGCATTCGCCCACCCTTAATTTACAGTACATTGTTTTGGCAGACTCTACAATCCCCCAGATTGGCTTTTCTTCTCCCATTCCTTTCTAGGGTGTAACCACAAGCCTATTTCTTGGTTAACTTTACAAAAATAAGGCCATATTGTAACAGTTTATGAGAGCCTCACTCATCACTGGTTCTATAGCTCTCAATTTCATTAGGACAAATTGAAACATTTGAAAAGGTTAAAACCCTCCTCCGAAGTTGTAATTTTGTTTGATATCCTACAAGAGTTTTTATTTTTTCAGTCCTTTCATCTGGGGGTTTATCAAAAGGGATGCTGCCCCCTTCCCCCCATCAATGGTGAAGCCATCAACCAGTTATCAAGCTGAATCCTGGAGGGCTGTGTATGCTTGTGGTGCTCAGATCTGGAGAATGGAATAGGTCTTTCATTCCATCTCTAAAGGAGAAAGAGTCAGAGAAATGAATAGTATTTTGAGGCTTTTTATTTTATTTTATTTTTTTTGAGGCTTTTTAAAAAATAACAAAACCAATCACAAAAAATTAAAAAGTGAAGCAAAATTAAGAACACCCCAAATTCAAGATAAGTGCTGTTACTATTTTGTGGATCATTTTCCTTTTATTATAAAAATGTATCTATATTAGTAGATACATATATGTATCTACATATAATTATAAAAATGGGATATTACATTGTTTTGTAATCTATTCTTTCCATTTCTTAGTTCATGATTATTAATATTAATAAAATTGTATCTACTTCATGTATAGAATTCAGTTGTACAGATAGAACATAACTTACTTAAATGATTCAGTGAGGAGTCTTTCAATTTCAAGTGACAGGAAATCCATGTCAAACTGACTTAAACACAAAGGGAAATTTTTTGGCTGACATTTGAAAAGTCCAGTGGGAGATTTGGTTTCAGGCATGGCAGGATTCAGGGCTTAAATAACACTATGACATTACTGCTTCCCTTCTTCTCTTTTCGCTCTGCCTTTTGCTGCTTTGGTGCCACTCACATGTTGCATGTAGAGGCAGTCGTTCCAGAGAACACACATCCGGGGTCTTGCCTGGCAGAGGAAAGAACAAAGCCCTGTTCTAGCACTCACTGTGAAAACTGCCTTGCTCTGTCCCAGAGCAATCTCTGAGTCTTCACTGCAGCATATGCCCAGGTCGTGAAAGACTCCTGGAACCCAAATGTTTCACCAGAATAACTGAGATTGAGAATGAGGGGGTGAGGGAAGAGGAAAGGATGGGTCTTCGGAGGGAAATAGGTTGGTTTGCAGAAGGAGATTGGATGAATATTGTGTGGCCAAAATAAGTTCCACAGTTTATATGCTTGAATGTTTAGAACTCATTTTGTAGGCAGCCCTGGTGGCTCAGTGGTTTAGCGTTGCCTTCAGCCCAGGGTGTGATCCTGGAGACCTGGGATCGAGTCCCACGTCGGGCTCCCTGCATGGAGCCTGCTTCTCCCTCTGCCTGTGTCTCTGCCTCTCTTTCTCTGTCTCTCGTGAATAAATAAATAATATCTTAAAAAAAAAAAAGAAAAGAACTCATTTTGTATGGTTTCCTAGGGCTTTGTCACAAAGTACTATAAACTGGACGGCTCAAACAGAAATTTATTTTCTCACAGTTCTGGAGGCTGGGACTGCAAGGCCAAGAGAGGGTTGGTGCCTTCTGAGGGTCGTGAAGGGGAATCTGTTCTGTGCCTCTCTCCGAGCTTCCAGTGGTTTACTGGCCATCTTTGGCTTGTAGATGCATCACTGGGATCTCTGCCTTCATTGTCACGTGGTGTTCTGTGTCCAAGTTTCTCCTTTTTATAAGGATACCAGTCATATTGGATTGGGGCCAACTACTTCAGTATGATCTCATCTTAATAATTATATCTGCAATGGGTCTGTTTCCAAATACGATCACATTTTGAGGTACTGGCGGTTGGGGCTTCAAACTTTGACTTGTGTGTATGTGTGTGTGTGAGGGGGGTGAGGGGTTTGCATTCAACCTGTAATATGGTTTTACAGGGGCACCTGGGTGGCTCAGCTGGTTAAGTATCTGCCTTTAGCTCAGGCCATGATCCCAGAGTCCTGAGATGGAGTCCTGCATAGGGCTCCCTGCTCAGTGGGTAGTCTTCTGTTCCCTCTCCCTCTGCCCTTCCCCCCTGCTTGTGCTCTCAGTCTCTCAAATAAACAAATAAAATCTTTATTTAAAATATGTTTTTACACACTTAGTGTTTCTGGCTACATCTAAGGCCCACCCAGTCTGAATTTGAATGATGAGTCTGGTTGCTTCTCTCTTTCCGGTGTGTGGTCTAGAAAGTTCGATGAGGTGACCTTTTCTGTTCCTTTGGTTTAAGGGTTTGGGGGCTAGGAATCCATCCTGCTGCCTGAATGTACCTTACAGAGCCCTACCACTGCCTAGCTTGTGGGAAGTGACTTAACCTGTGCAAATCTCAGTTCTTTGACCAACAAAATGAGAATAACAGTCCTCTGTTCATTGGGCTGTTGCGGGCTGGGCTCACAGTGCTCAGTAAATCTTAGTGATTGTTCCACCTCTTCAAACATGTGAGGACTGAAGAGTCAGAAGAGCCTGACATATCACCTTTTGTGATAATCTAGCTCAACAACTTCTCTCTGAGTTTGTCCCAAAAGAAGCTTAAGATGGGGAGGGGTGCCTGGTTATACAGCAGACCGGAATTCAAATCCAGTCCAGGGAACACAAAGTATTCTCTTTCTCCCCTAGAGCCAGATGCTGTAAATTCTGAGCAGACTTCTCCTAGGCAATGTGATTACGAAATACCTGCTTCTTTTTATGTCCCACTTCTCCGTCTCTCTGACATTTCCTTTTTTCTCTTACAACTTGATCTTTCCCACCATCTATCAGGTGTGGGCTGGAACCAGTCATTTTATTTACAATCTGTCTCTTCTTGGCTCTATAAATTTGGGGATATGGAACAGCCGTCTGCTGCTTTCCAAGGTGTCACATCTTTTAGTTCTTTCAGACTTTTTCTATGGGGCCTAATTTAGCTTGTCTAAAATGCTTATTCAATAATAACCAGAACTTCAAGTTCTTGCAGGCTGCAGAAACTATTTGGTACAGGTGTATTAGGCCTTCACCAAGGTCAAAGCAAGAAGTGTAGATCACCTTTAAAAATGCGGTCACTTTCACTTAGCAAATATTTCCTAAGTGCTGATTCTGTGCCAGGTGCTGTTCTAAGCACCAGGGTCCCTTACCCTTGAGAACTGTACATTCTAAGGACATTAATTCCTGCAGAATATATGCAGTGAGAACCTACCACATGGCAGGAATTGTTCACCATTGAACAACACAGACACAATCCTTGCACTGATGGCTATTTCGTGTGTGTGTGTGTGTGTGTGTGTGTGTGTGTTTAAGAGGGGATAGAATACAATACACACAAGTAAATTTTTATTATAGTAAAAGGCAATAAGCACTATAAAAAAAACAGCACGGTAAGGGGGATTAGGAGTGACAGTGGGATTAGCAAAGACTTGAAGGCAAGGTGAGAGAAAGGTAAGGAAGAGAGCCCTAATAGTTGGGGGAAGAGCAAGTCCGAAGGCCCTGGGGCATGAGTGTGCCTAGTTTTTTTCAAGGACAGCAAGGAGGCTAGTTTAGCTGGAGTGGAGTGAGCAAGGTAAGAATAGAAGAAGTGAGGTTAGGGGCAGATCAAGCAGAGCTTTTGGCTTGAGTGACATGAGGAACCATCAGAAAGCGCTAAGCAGAGGAGCAACATGATCTCAGACTTCAAAGGACTGACCCAGCTGCGGTGTTGAGGCCACAGCGTGCAGGTGCCAGGTGGCAGCAGGGAGGTCAGTGTAATCAATCACAGAAGTGCACCAGACCAGAGAGGGACAGATGGGGGTGGTGAGAGGGGTCGGATTAGGGATTTATTTTAAAAACGGGTCCACACGGTTTTCTGACCGGCTGGATGTGATGTTGGAACCAAGAGGGCTGGGATGACTCCAGGATTTTGGCCTGAGCATCCCGAAAGAATGGAGTAGCCACTGGCTGAGGTGGTCAAGACTGGTGGAGCACAGTTTTTTTTTTTTTTTTTTTTTTGATGCTTTGGGCCAAGAGCGTGGTTCAGACGTGTTAAGTCTGAGGGGCCTGTCAGCTCTCCAAGCGGGTGGCCCGCTGGATTCTGAGGTTGTTTGGAGACGTGATTCTGGGGGCATCTCTAGAGCCTCGCCCAAGTACTATCACGACCGGACCGGCTTCCTCTCCTCTGTCCTCCCGACGGCTGGAGCCTCCCTGGGGGGCAGCTCTTCGCGCCTCAGCCCCCTCCCGCCGGCAAAGCCCCTCTTTCTTCTCTTGGGCGAACACCGAGAAAAATCCACAGGAACGACGCCGCGCTGCAGGCCCAGGGGCTAAGCCTGCAGCGGTGCAAGCGCAGACCCGCCCCCGCCGCCCGCGGAGCCCCGGGCGGGCGTGGCCTGCGGGCGGGCGTGGCCTGCGGGCGGGCGTGGCCTGCGGGCGGGCGAGGCCTGCGGGTGGGCGTGGCCGGCGGTGGGCGGGGCGCGGCGCGAGCGCACGCCACAGGAGGGGGCGTGGCCGCTGGGCTCGCGCGCTCGCAGCGTGCGCGCCGGCCTTTCTGCTTCCTGCGCTCCACGGGGTGATCAGCTGGTGTGCGCTGCCCTGACGTGGGCCGGGGCACGTCACCGCCGAATGGCAGCCTCCAGAAAGGCACCGCGAGTAAGGTGAGGGACCTGCCCGGGAGCCGGCATCTGGGCAGGGCGCGGGCCCCGGGGCCCGGGCGCGCACGTTGCAGCCCCGGAGGGCAGGACCTAGAGGGTGAGCAGCCGCCGGCGGCGCGTCGCGGTCTGGAGGAGGCCGCGGCGTGCGGGAGCCCCCCGAGCGGGAGCAGCGGGAGGGAGTCGTGCAGCCGGGCAGGTTCCGGGCCGTTTCTGGAGGGCCGCGGGCGCCCTCGGGCAGCCGGATAGCGGCCCGTGGACGCCTGTGCCCGCGGAGCTGCGGCGCTCGGCCCGAGGGGCGGCGGCCGTGGCCCGCCTCCTCCCCAGGCCTGGCAGGAAGGCCCCCGCTCTTGCAGGAAGTTGGCCCCTGCAGGCGCCTCCGGGGGTCCTGGGAACGGGTGAGCCCCTGCCCTCGCCCCTCCTCCCGTGGACTGTAATCTTGAGGTTACAGCCCTGACAGTAGGGACACCAGCAGCTCGCCTTACTCGTTTGCCACCGCCAGGAGGATAGGCACCTGCGGCCCGTCCCCATCAAATGGTTTCAGCGGCTGTGTAAGGGGATACTGTGCCATAGCCTCTAGGAAGATCCCGCCAGGAACGCGCCCTGGGCTCTCCCTGGGCTCTCCCTGGGCGCAGGGAGCTGGGAAGGATAAACTCCTGGTCTCAGACACATTTCAGCCTATGCATCCCCCCCGCCCGCCTAGGGTATGCTTATTACAGCAGCTAACAAAGTGGGAGACAGAGAAATGCTGGGAGATCACAAAGGCCGGAAGCAAAGATCCCTGGCGTTCCACACGGGATCAGGGATCAGCCGTCCTCAGCTCAGTGGGACTTGATGACTACCCTTGGCAGGATGGCCAGGCTCACTTGCTGAACACAGACCATGGCTTGTATTAGTGATTGTGAGTGGACAGATCCCAAGCTGACCTTGACCTGGCCTTGGCCTTGCTGTGTCATGTTTGGGATGGGTAGAGAACCAGACCTATCTTGTGGAAGGATGGGGGGAGGTGTGGCCATCCTGGTGTGGAAGGAGTTGCCCCCTGTGTTAAGTGCTGGAAATGGGGTTAGGCAAGTGGATAAGGATGACTTAGATCCTAGGCACATCCGTGGACCAAGAGTAGGTTTATAGAATCACAGTATTTTTGGGGGGCAGGAGGGTCTTTGAGCATCTGCTGGCAGAGCTTCCTTGTCACACACAGAAGGCAGCTGAGGGACCGGCAAGCCTTTTGCCCCAGGCCCTTCCCCTTGTGGCAGAATTTGAGGGCTATTCAGTGTATGCATGAGAACTTCTTGCAGTTCAGGTAAAATGGACTTAGGTAAAAAGGGGTTGAGCTGGCCTCTAGTGCAGTGAGTCCAGGAGACCAACCGTGGCATCATCTTGGCCTCTCTTTGGCTCTGATTTCCTAACTGTTGGCTTCGTTCTCAGGCCGCCTTTCTCCTTATGGGAGGTATGCCCGTTCTGTGCTGGCAGCCCCAGCAGAAATAGAGCCCTCTTTCCTAATGGTTGGAGCGCAAACCCCAGATCTGATTTCCAGGGGGCTGATTTGACCGTATGTTTATTCCTGAACCAGTTGTGTGGCCCCAGGGATAGATTGTCCAGGCCTGGGTCCCAGAACTTGGTGGGTGAGGGGATGAGATTCATCCCAACTCTGTAGGCTGAAAGAGACGGGACGGTCTCAGATAGAAACCATTGTGCTTTGACCAAAAGAGGGAGGGATGGATTTGGGGTAGGAAAAGACCACGTTTCCCACTACATACACTAAAACTTGTTTCAGTCTACTCTTATCTGAACTCCTGAGGTGTGATTGAGCAACTCGGTGCTTGTTTTGCCCCATCCTGCGTGTGATAGACACATATGATTCTCACTGTGGACTGAGGGTCAGGGTGCCGGTAAGCACGCCCCTGCTGGGATTTCTTTATTTTAAAGAAAAGAGAAAGAAGAGAGAGGGAGAAAGATGTGCCCTGCCTACCTGATGCAAAGATCAAGCAGGCAGTTCTCTGCACACTTCCTTCCCCTTACCCACCTCATGATGTTGAGAAGGTGTAGGCGGAAGAAGTCCTGGGAAGGGGAAGAGCGCTGTGCTGGATGTTGGGAGGCCTTGACTGTGGTTCTAGACTACCCCTGTCACCACCCAGCTGTGAGGCTTTGAGCGAGTCCTTTGATCTCTGTTCCTCAGTTTGTCTAGAGGAGGGAGCTGAGTTGGTACCTGAGGTACCTTGTATCTCTAACATCTCATGGTAGCCCTGCTGCAGCTGCGAGGCCTGAGAACGTGTCTGTCCAAGTTAAGTGAAGGATGGCTGGATCTTTTTTTTAAGATTTTATTTATTTATTCATGAGAGACAGAGACAGAGGCAGAAGGAAAAGCAGGCTCCATGCAGGGAGCCGGATGCAGGATTCTTACCCTGGGACCGCAGGATCGTGCCCTGAGCCAAAGGCCCACTCTCAACCGCTGAGCCACCCAGGCATCCCTAGGGTGGCTGGATCTTGGATTCAGAGATCAGGGTATCACAGGAGCAGAAAAACTGTCATGTTTAACTGCTTCACGTTTAGCTTCCTTCATGATCCTGACAGGAGGGTGGAGGTAGTGATGCTAAGGGAGAGAGCTTTACTTCAAATTCTCCATGAGCATCACCTGTCAGACCTGATTTCTTATTATGGCTTTGCAGCTGAGGTATGTGGCCTGTGGCAAGTTATCTTTGTTCTCTTTGAAAGTGAACGAATAGAGCTACTTCTGAATAACTTCCCTCCAACTCTCTTGTCCTGTATCCTCATTAGTCACGGGGACCAGTTAACTGCCAAATGTATAGAGAAACCAACTTCCTTGGCTCACCGTCTTGTAAAGGTGAAAATATGAAGTCAAGGGAAACCAGCAACTTGCCTGGTGACCATGCGACATGGATCTCTACCCAAAAACAAGAGGTTACTTTGTAAAATATTTTAACAACTTTATTGAGATAGAATTCATGTACCACACAATTCACCTTTTAAAAACGTATATTTCGGGATCCCTGGGTGGCGCAGCGGTTTGGCGCCTGCCTTTGGCCCAGGGCGCGATCCTGGAGACCAGGGATCGAATCCCACGTCGGGCTCCCGGTGCATGGAGCCTGCTTCTCCCTCTGCCTGTGTCTCTGCCTCTCTCTCTCTCTCTCTGTGACTGTCATAAAAAAAAAAAATAAATAAAAACGTACATTTCAGTGGTTTTTAGAATATTCTCAAGAGTTGTACAGCCATCACTACAGTGTTTTGGGACTTTATCTCCCTGCCAGAAGAAACCATGTACATGTTAGCGGGCATTCCTCATTTCCCTCAGCTTCACCCTAGCTTTAGGCAATTGCCAGTCTACCTTCTGTGTCTATGGATTTGCATCTTCTGGACATTGCATATAGATTAATACAGGGACGCCTGGGTGGCTCAGAGGTTAAGCGTCTGCCTTCGGCTCAGGGCGTGACCCTGGAGTCCCAGGATTGAGTCCCACATCGGGCTCCCTGCATGGAGCCTGCGCCTGCTTCTCCCTCTGCCTGTGTTTTTCCCTGTCTCTCTCCGTGTCTCTCATGAATAAATAAACAAAATCTTTAAAAAAATAGATTAATGCAATATATGGTCTTCTGTGACTGGCTTTTTTCACTCAACATAAAATGTTTTCAGAGTGTACTATGTTGCAGCACGTTATCAGTACTTGACTCCTTTTAATTGCCAAATAATATTGCATTGTATGGATAGACCACTGATTTATCCATTCTTTGGTTGATGGACGTTTGGGTTGTTTCTGTGTTTTGGATATTAGGAATATGCTGCTATGAACATTTGTATACAAGTTTTTATGTGGACTTTTGTCTTCAGTTTCCCACACCTAGGATTGCAATTGCTGGGTCATAGGATAACTCTTTATTTAACTTCTTGGAGAATGCTGGACTGTTTTCCAAAGTCACTACACCATTTTGTATTCCCACCAGCAATGTCTGAGGGTTCCAGTTTTTCCATATCCTTACCCATACTTGTTATTATCTATTTTTTTTATTATAACTTTCCTAGTGAATGTGAAATTATATCTCACTGTGGTTTGGATTTGCATTTCCCTAATGGATAAAGATGTTGAAAATCTTTTCATGTGCTCATGAGCTATTTGTATATCCTCTTTGTAGAAATGTCTGTTCAGAAACCCTTGACCATTTTAAAATTGGGTAGTCTTTTTATTGTTGAGTTGTAATTGTTCTTTATATACTCTGGATGTTAGACTCTTGTTAGATATGAGTTGCAAATATTTTCTCTCGTTTCATAAGTTGTCTTTTTACTTTCTTGATGGTATCCTTTGAAGTACAGAAGTCTTTAATAATGAAGTCCAGTGTATCTATTTTCTTTAGTTGCTTATGCTTTTTTTTGCTTATGTTTTTTGATGTCATATTGAAGAAATCATTGCCTGCTCCAGGGTCAGGCAGATTTCTGTCTATGTATTCTAGGAAAACATTTATGTCTATGATCTATTTTGAGTTAATTTTTTTTAAAGATTTTATTTATTCATGAAAGACACAGACAAAGAAAGGCAGAGACGTAGGCAGAGAGAGAAGCAGGCTCCAGGAAGGGAGCCTGATGTGGGACTCGATCCTGAGACTGCGGATCACGCCCTGAGCCAGGGGCAGGTGCTCAACCACTGAGCCACCCAGGCGTCCCTTGAGTTAATTTTTATATATGGTGTGAGGGTAGAGGTTCACCTTCATTCTTTTGCATATGGATATCTAGTTGTCCCAGCATTATTTGTTGAAGAGACTATTTTTTCCTCCATTGAATAGTTTTGGCACCATGTCAAAAATTGACAGTAAATGTGAGGGTTAATTTTTTTTATTATTATTTTTTAAAATATTTTATTTATTTATTCATGAGAGATACAGAGAGAGAAAGGCAGAGACACAGGCAGAGGGAGAAGCAGGCTCCATGCAGGGAGCCCGATGCGGGACTTGATCCCGGGTCTCCAGGATCACACCCTGGGCCGAAGGCAGGCGCTCAACCGCTGAGCCACCCAGGGATCCCCGTGAGGGTTTATTTCTGAACTAATTCCATTTCATTGATATATAAGTCTGTCCTTTTGCTAATACCACACTGTCTTGATTAGTATATTTTATTAGTTTTGACCTCGGAAGGATGAATCCTCCAACTTTGTTCTTTTTCAATATTGATTTGGCTTCCTGGATTGCATTCTCATATGAATTTCAGGATCTCTTTGTCAATTTCTGCATACAAACTAGCTGAATTTTTTTTTTTTTAAAGATTTTATCCATTCATTCATGAGAGACACAGAGACAGAAGCCGAGACATAGGCAGAGGGAGAAGCAAGCCCCTGTGGGGAGCCTGATGTGGGACTCAATCCCGGATCCCAGGATCACGCCCTGAGCTCAGGGCAGACCTTCAACCACTGAGCCACCCAGGTGTCCCCAGAGTATAAGTTTGACATCTATTTTGTTAAATTTATTCCTAGATACTTCCTTTGATACTTTTGTAAATGAGCTTTTCTTTTTTTTTATTTTTTTCTTTTTTTTAAAGATTTTATTTATTTATTCATGAGAGACAGAGAGAGAGAGAGAGGCAGAGACACAGGCAGAGGGAGAAGCAGGCTCCATGCAGGGAGCCCGACATGGGACTCGATCCCAGGTCTCTAGGATCACGCCCTGGGCTGAAGGCGGCGCTAAACCGCTGAGCCACCTGGGCTGCCCAAATGAACTTTGCTTAATTTCATTTTTGGATTGTTCATTTTAAGTATATAGAAAGAAATTTATTATTGTATATTAATTTTGTAGCCTTCAGTCTTGATGAGTTTGTTCTAACTTTTTGGGTAGATTCTTTAGGATTTTCTATTTGAAGATAAAATGCCCTTTGCAAGTAGATATAATTTTACTTTTTCTTTTTTTAAGATCTTATTTATTTATTCATCAGAGACACAAAGAGAGGCAGAGAGAGGGGCAGAAACAGGTGAAGTAGGCTCCATGCAAGGAGCCCAACGTGGGACTCTATCCTAGGACAGCGGGATCACACCCTGAGCCGAAGGCAGATACTCAACCACTGAGCCACCCAGACGTCCCTTTACTTCTTTTCTAATCTAGATGCTTTCTATGTCAATTTTTGCCTAATTGCCCTGGATAGAACCTTTAGTACAATGTTGACTTAAAATAGAAATATTGGACATCTCTGTTCTTGATCTTACGGGAGAAACATTCAGCTTTTTTATATTAAAGATGATATTAGCTGTGAATTTTTGTAATATTTTTGATCAAGTTGAAGAATTTCTTTTCTTCCCTTTAATGAGTACTATAATCATGAAGAGGTGTTAGATCTTGTCAAAATGCTTTTTCTGTGTCTATTGGGGTAGTCATGTAGTTTTTATTCTTTATTCTGTTGATATTATGTATTACATTAATTTTTTTTACATTAATTTTTATATGTTGAATCAGTCTTTCATTCCTAGGATAAAGCCCATTTGGTGATGATGTATGATCCTTTTTATATGTTACTGGATTCAGTTTTGCTAGTATTTTCTTAAGGATATTTGCACTTCTATTTATAAGAAATATTGGTATGTTTTACTTTTTAATGAAAGAATATATGATTCTCTCAATAAAGAATATCTCATTCTGTCCAACAAAATTAAAGTAGAACATTTCATTCTGCCCAACACAATTAAATTCTCCGAGAACAGGTCTGGAGTGATTGGTGAAAATGTCTGGTCTTCTGGTTCTGGCTGTGTCATAGACTGAGCTAATGCGGGCTCTTTTCCCTTTACTAACATATAAAAATGTGGTAAAATTATAACAAAATTACTTTTAACTTCATAACTGAGTAAAATCCAAACTCTTTGTATAACCAGTAAGAGGCTCCTTGTTGCCTCTCAGATCTTATCTCCTAACCACTTACCTCCTCATCTGCCAGCACACACAACCACACTGGCCTTCTTGCTTTCTCTGATGTATACCAGGCATACTCCTGCCTTAGGACCTTTGTACTTACTATTCCCCTTTTCTAGAATGTTCCTTTCTTAGACATTCACATGACTTGATTTTTAGGACTCTGCTAAAATATCAGCTATTAGCAAAGAGACCTTGCCTAGAAAACCCGTATAAAATCACCTTTCACCTTACCTCCCTGACGCTCTTCCTCTTGCTCTGCTTTGCTTCTTTTCATAGAATGCATACCCCCTGATAGAATATATTCTTGTTTTGTATCTTTTGCCTCTCTTCCTGGATTCTCCTCTTTTCAGCATCCTCTAGCCCCTACCACACACCCTTCTAAAACTCCTGAGATCAGTGATGATGTCTGTTTTGTTCACTGTTGTGTATAGAATGCCTGGATTATATAGGAGAGTCTCGATGAATATTTGTTGACTGAATGGACTTGAAAAAGAGAAATCCGGGCAGCCTGGGTGGCTCAGTGGTTTAGCACTTGCCTTTGGCCTAGGGCATGATCCTGGAGTCCCGGGATCGAGTCCCACATCAGGCTCCCTGCATGGAGTCTGCTTCTCCCTCTGCCTGTGTCTCTGCCTCTTTCTCTCTGGATCTCTCATGAATAAATAAATAAAATATAAAAAAAAAAAAAAGAAAAGAAAGAGAGAAATCCTCAGGTGCCAAAAATTTAGAGGAACTTAAAGCTTGAATGGTAGCTAGTAAGCTGAGCCTGAGGAGGTTATTAGACTCTATAGGCCTTCATACCTGGGGTCCAGGGCATCAGACTATCCTGTATGCTGATTGGAGACCTGTGTGTAAATCTTCTATCGAAGAAAGTAAAGTGGAAATTAGTCTCATAAGCAAACAACAGTGACAGTAGTGCTCACACAATCTAGGGCATGTCTGATTTTCATAGATGAAGTAGTCTCAACTGAAGATAAGCTCTTTTTTCTTTAAAGATTTAATTTATTTATTCATGAGAATACACAGAGGGGAGAGAGAGAGAGAGAGAGAGAGAGAGAGAGGCAGAGACACAGGCAGAGGGAGAAGCAGGCTCCATGCAGGGAGCCTGACATGGGATTCGATCCTGGGTCTCCAGGATCAGGCCCTGGGCCATAGGCGGCACTAAACCGCTGAGCCACCAGGGCTGCCCTGAAGATAAGCTCTTAATAAAAGATTACAAAACACACAAGGAATAACTTACTAAGAGGGAGCCAGCAGACCCAGCAAATTGAAGATTAACCATCCCCAGACCTTCTAATGGAAAGTCTGAAATGAATTATAAAATAAAGGCCCCAAATAATTAAAGCTGAGAGAAAGAATAGAAACCATAGTGAAAGAATGAGACACCATGAAGAAAGAGCAGTCAAATTTAAAGAGAACCAAACAGAATTTATACATGTAAAAAAAAACAGTCATTGCAAACAAAATCTTTTTAGACTACTTAGGAGATTAGACATAGCTGAAGAGAATTCAGGAATTAGAGGTTAGATATGAGAAGGTTTGCCTGCCATGGTGCTGTTGTAGTTGCAAGTTTAATCTGAAACTTTTACTTATTTCGTTATGATACCGGGGTGAGAGTCCTTCTGACTCACGAAGGAAAATTGCTAAGTCAAGTAGATATCCTCTAACTAAGCTTTGCCACGTTTCCTATGGTCAAAGTCTGCAATATCTGTTCTTTCTCTTCTTAAGGGCGAATCACCAGGATTTTCAGCTGAGAAATTTAAGAATAATTGAGCCTAACGAAGTGACACACTCAGGAGACCCAGGTGTGGAAACAGGTAATAATTTTGCCTATTAATTAGATGGGATGTCTGAAAAGAATTTTAGGTCCCTGTACCCTAATCCCAAGTTGGGAGAGAAGAGAGGGTAAAGGATTAATAATTGCTCATGGCTGGGACTGAGGGGACAGAAATCTGGAAATTAAAAACCATTTTATCCTTTGGGTTCTGGGTAGTTGGTTACTGTTTTTGTATATATTTACCACTTTTTTAAGGTAATAAGAGAATTATAATTTTCATATTTCCTATTTTTGGTGATTAAGTGGTAGTGGTAGAGGAGTCGATAGGTTATTATTGAAAATACCCTATTCTAGGGTCTAGAGGTGCCTGGGTGTCTCAGTTGGTTAAGTGTCTGACTCTTGATTTTGGCTCAGGTCATGATCTTAGGGTCGTGAGATGGAGCCCTGCATCAGACTCCAGACTCTCTCTCTTCTTTTCCTCCCTCTGCCCACCCCCACCCTATGCCCCTCCCCCCAAAAGCACTATTCTAGTTTTTCCTGTCTCTAACATAAACTTTTATTACTACCTTAGAGATTGGCTTTCAATTTTTGTCATAAGATTTTGAAATGAGAAAATTTTATAGTATATTACTCTGCTATGTAAATTATGCATTCAGGAAAATCTTTTTGGGAAAAATTTCTGGAACCATACTCTCTTCCCAGAACTGGTTAGTTGTGTTGTTGGGTTGCCAGAAACTTGAATTCTGAAAAGTGGTATATTACTATATTTCTATCCCTTGAAAGCTAGTGCTTTTCTTTGGGGTACCCAGGAGCATTTACTTTTAGTCAACTGGAAAACTCGATTATCTGAAGTTCATAAACCATAGAAGAGCAGTGTTATAATTGCATGCAATTAGGTTCCTTTTCTTTAAAAATATGGATACATATATCCAACATATTTTAGACCATATTAGGAGGGAGGAGAAGAGGAAGGAAAAAGGAAAGGAAACAGTGATAGAATTATCAAATGTAGAGTTTAAAGAGAACTTCTCTTTAGTATGTCTGAAGAAATAGAAGTTTGGGGACCATCAGTTGTCTGAGGTTGCAGATCCTGTGGAAACTGGAATCCACTTGTTTCGATTCTGTTGGT
Organism: Nyctereutes procyonoides; assembly: GCF_905146905.1. Lineage (NCBI taxonomy): Eukaryota > Metazoa > Chordata > Mammalia > Carnivora > Canidae > Nyctereutes > Nyctereutes procyonoides. The sequence continues at coordinate 13,763,787 of NW_026575133.1, read as the reverse complement.
CTTGGAATACTTTAAGAGAGCGTAGCAGAGCGTTCTCCAGATAATATGGTATAATAGTGCACAGACTTGGGAGTTAGATAGATACTAGGTCCTGGTGCCTGATGATTGAGTTGAATGGGGCAAGTATTTAACTCTTTTCCTTTATCTGTAAAATGGGAATACTGAAACCTCCCTTGGAAGGGTTATTTTGAGAACCATTTAAGTATGTAAAGCCCTTGGTCCTCCCTCAGCAATGAGACAGAGAAACAAACCACTGCCTCTAAAGCTATTGATGCTGGAAGAGCAGCCTGGTATCTATGTGTGTGTTAAGATGCTGAAATTGGAGTAAACCAACCCCTTCTATTCTTACAAAAAGGCATGTAAGAAACCCAGCTGGTGCTTCAGATATAGATTCAAATAATATTTCTTGAGCTTTTATAATGTACCCAATGCTGTGCATGGTACTTTCACACATGTTGTGAAGTTGACTTCTCCTACCCACCCAGTGAGGTAAATACGGTGTGCCTTTCATATACTTCTAAGCAATGAAAAGTTTTGTTTATGGTAAAGGCTCAAGGTTTCAGAATCTATTTCTAAAAGCAGGCCCACATATGCAAGAGACTTTTACATGAGTCATTCTCTTTAAAGCATGATTTAAAAATACCTGGCAGCGTATGGGCTAATGTTACATCATGGACTAGGCTTGTTGCTCTTGGCTTCCTACTTCCCAGCACACCCTGATTAACTCTTGGCTGCTTCTAAATTTCTCAAAGTGATAGAATGCGGAATGAGCAGATGCTGTTAATATGACGTCTTCTAATATCCTAGCTTCTTTCACTGAAGATTCATTGCTGTTGATTATATTGAGTCTGGAAAGATCATGACATGAATTTGGGACATTCACTCAGCCATCCTTGAGTGAGTATCCATATGTGTTAGGTGGTGGGCTTAATACATGGATTCAGGAATGATGATGACATGTCCCTAGTTTAAGGAGAAGCAATATGCACACCTGTTGCACTATTTATCACATTGCTTTCAGGGTTAGTTAATTGTGTATCTACCTCTATTAATTGTACACACATAACATTTACTATGTGCCAAGCACTGTTTTTAAGGCCTTTGTATATAGTAACCTATTTAATCCTTGTAAGATTTTTCATCTCTTCTGTCTTGGTTGCTTTTTCAGCCACTGCCACCTCCATGGCTCGATCTTGTAATGGTGTCAGCTTTGTCCCCTCCTCAGCTAGCGGCTGATCCATTCAGTCTCTTTCATGGCCTGTTGGTGCTTGTGGCTACAGCTGTCCAAGCCACCTTGGCACATTGTCACCACCTCCGTGAAGCTGCCTCCATGGCCACAGCTCGTTGCTTTGTCTTCTTCACCTTTACTGTGGCTGCCACTGCTGCTTACCATGTCCTAACTGCAGGTTGTAGTATTGGGACACATATCAAACACAAAGATATCTTTGTGACAAAGAAGTGGCTGCCTCTGACCCAGGACACCAACCAAATGCGAAGGGCGTGAAGGAGGAGGAGGAGGAGGGGGGCGGGGGCAGCAGTTATGGCAGGTGGCATTTTTTAGGGAAGTGTGAAATTCTGTAGTAGAGTAACCCTGCAGTGCTGATGATTCTGAGGAGGACAGTGGAGCGGGAAAAGGAGATGATGAGGCAGGAGATGGTGATGAAGGCCAGGATGTGCTGGTGAGGAGGCAGGTTATGGTGCCTAGGAACCAAAGGAGGCCTTTGACCAATTCCATTTCATCTTTGATGGTTTTTAGTTTGTAGTTGAGGATTTTGTGCTTGCCATTGGTTCTGTTGACTTTGTCAATGAAGTCAGTGACCAATAATGTTGATACACACTATAGTCAGAGCTGTAAACACCCAGTAGTGCCATCAAAATCCTTAAATCAGCATATGCCCAAATAGAAACCAAATTCTATAAGGAAATTAATGATCTTGACAGAAAATACATCGGCTTCTATCATGTATTTGCTCTTTAAAATTCTAGACTAATTTAAATTATTAAAAGTCCCTCAGGTACTTCTGTTTTGCAGCCAAGGTTGAAATACTGCTCCAAAGGAAGTCTACTTTTTGGCTTGGCTGTTTTTAATGATAACTTGCTCAGAAATACAATTTAAAACCCCTGAAAAATTCATAATAAAGTTTCAGATGCTGGCAAGCTTACAAAGTCACTATAGGCTTTATTTTGAACCCAGTCGGAGGTATTGACATATAAACTTAGTTTGGATCAGATCATGGTGATCTCTCTTTCTTAGATGAGAAATTACAGGTTCAGTAGATTAGACAAAAGGAAAGGATGCTCCTCTGTATTCATAATTAGCTCTAATGCAAGGAACGTAGGCCTGTTTAAATTGTGAATAGGACCATTTCCAGTGACTCTAAGTACTCTCCTTTGGAGACTCAGATGGAGCTCTGAGGCTGGTGGTTGAAGCTACCCTTGGAAAATGAGAATGAGGCACTTTTTCAGTGAGTCCTAAGATCAGTATGATGCCTCATAAGGGAGTCTGTTGGATGTAACCATAATGATGGAGACTTCTGTAGCTCCAGATGCTGGCAATGATGGAGAAGAAGCAGATGGAAATGTTAAAGAAAAAGAAACTTAGAAAGATCCGTACCTAGCCAAGTTCAAGCTATAGGGTGTCAGTCCTGGAAGATATAATGGCCCCAGTGTAACTCTTCATTACTTACAGCTTTGTATGCTAGGATATTTTTGGTTAAAATATTTTTTATTTGTTTTAAAAAATGAGTTGGCAAAATCTGAAACTCTGGCAGCACTAAAATGCTGGTGAGGAAGTAGAACATTGGGAACGTTCATTTGTTAATGGCAGGAATACAAATGGTCAACCACTTAGGAAGACAGTTTGGCAGTTTCTTATAAAACTAAATATATCCTTACCTTATGATCCAGGAGTCATGCTCCTTGGTATTTACCCAAAGGAGCTGGAAACTTATGTCCACACAAAAACCTGTACACGGATGTTTATAGCAGCTTGGTACATAATGGCCAAAACTTGGAAGTAACCAAGATGACCTTCAGTAAATGAATGTATAAATAAACTGGTCCATCCAGGCAATGGAATATTATTTATCCCTAAAAGAAATGAGCTATCAAACCATGAAAAGACCCAAAAGAACCTTAAGTACATATTGCTTCGTGAAAGAAGCCAATCTGCAAAGGCTGTGTATTCTAGGATTCCAGCCTATTTGACTTGCAAAACTATGAAGACAATAAACAGATGAGTCACTTTCAGGGGTTGAGGGCCAGTGAGGGGAGGGCTAAATAGACTGAGCAGAGGGGATTTTTAAGGCAATGAAAACTTTCTTTTTAAAATTTTTTTATTTTATTTTTTTATTTATTTATGATAGACATAGAGAGAGAGAGAGAGAGAGAGGGGCAGGCAGAGACAGGAAGAGGGATAAGCAGGCTCCATAGTGGTAACCTGATGCGGGACTTGATCCCCGGACTCCAGGATCGCGCCCTGGGCCAAAGGCAGGCACTAAACTGCTGAGCCACCCAGGGATCCCCGGGCAATGAAAATTCTTGTTATTTTGTGTGATATTGTAATATTGGATACATGACATTATGCATTTGTCAAAAACTATAGGATGAAAAAAAAAAAAACAAAAACTATAGGATGTACCACACCAAGAGTGATTCTTATACAAACAATGGATTTAAGGGGATAATAATGTATCAGTGAGGGTTCATCAGGAGCAACAAATGTACCACTCTGGTGAGGGATCTTTTAAAAAATTTTATTTTTTTCAAGTTTATATATATATATATATATATATATATATATATATTTATTTATTTATTTATAGATTTAATTTATTTATTCATGACAGACACAGAGAGAGTGAGAGAGAGACAGAGGCAGAGGCAGAGGAAGAAGCAGGCTCCATGCAGGGAGCCTGACGTGGGACTCCATTCCGGGTCTCCTGGATCACGCCCTGGGCAGAAGGCAGGCGCTAAACCACTGAGCCACCGGGGCTACCCTCGTTTTTAGTTAAATTCCAGTTAGTTAACATATAGTGTGATATTAGTTTCAGGTGTACAGTTTAGTGATTCAACACAGAACACTGGGTGCTCATCACAAGTGCCCTCCTTTTTTTTTTTTTTTTTTTAAAGATTTTATTGGGATCCCTGGGTGGCGCAGCGGTTTGGCGCCTGCCTTTGGCCCAGGGCGCGATCCTGGAGACCTGGAATCGAATCCCACGTCAGGCTCCCGGTGCATGGAGCCTGCTTGTCCCTCTGCCTGTGTCTCTGCCTCTCTCTCTCTCTCTCTCTCTCTCTCTGTATGACTATCATAAATAAATAAATAAATAAATAAATTTTAAAAAAAATAAAAGATTTTATTAATTTATTCATGAGAGACACAGAGAAGGAAGCAGAGACACAGGCAGAGGGAGAAACAGGCTCTCTGTGGGGAGCCCAATGGGGGACTCAATTCCAGAACCCCGGGATCACACCTTGAGCCAAAGGCAGACACTCAACCACTGAGCCAGCCAGGTGCTGCCACAAGTGCCCTCTTTTTTTTTTTTTTACGAGTGCCCTCTTTAATCCCCAGAAGCCATCCTTTCACCCATCTTTTCTATAGTTGAGTCTATTTCTTGGTTTTCCTCTCCTTACTCCCTCCCCTCATGTTTATTTCTTAAATTCCACATCTGAGGAAAATCATATGGTATTTGCCTTTCTCTGGCTTATTTCACTCAGCATAATGCTCTCTAGTTCCATTGGCAGTGGCCTTGATTGTGGGGCGGGGGGTGAGGGGGAGGATGTTTGTATGTTGGGAGGAAGGAGGTATAGAGGAACTCTTTTCTGCTCAATTTTGCTGTGAATCTATAATTCTTCTAAAAAAATAAAATCTATTTAAAAATGAGCTGGAAAAACTCATTATTCTACTTGAATTCTAATAGTATAGTTTTGTGTCACTATATGGGATTAGGAAAATATGGTTGCTGTTTTATAATTGGCTTTTTGTGAAGTTGTTTTGTTATAACTCATGGGACTATAGTTAGATATAGTCCTTATCTAGTCAGATCTATAGTTACTATACAGTATGGTTTATCAGAACTGTTACACTGATACCAATATATTTTTTTAAATAAATTAATTTTTATTGGTGTTCAATTTACCAACATACAGAATAATACCCAGTGCTCATCCCGTCAAGTGTCCCCCTCAGTGCCCGTCACCCATTCACCCCCACTCCCCCGCCCTCCTCCCCTTCCACCATCCCTAGTTCGTTTCCCAGAGTTAGGAGTATTTATGTTCTGTCTCCCTTTCTGGTATTTCCCACACATTTCTTCTCCCTTCCCTTATATTCCCTTTCACTATTATTCATATTCCCCAAATGAATGAGAACATACACTGTTTGTCCTTCTCCGATTGACTTACTTCACTCAGCATAATACCCTCCAGTTCCATCCACGTTGAAGCAAATGGTGGGTATTTGTCGTTTCTAATGGCTGAGTAATATTCCATTGTATACATAAACCACATCTTCTTTATCCATTCATCTTTCCATGGGCACCGAGGCTCCTTCCACAGTTTGGCTACTGTGGACATTGCTGCTAGAAACATCGGGGTGCAGGTGTCCCGGCGTTTCATTGCATCTGAATCTTTGATACCAATATTTTTTGAGAAAAGATTTTCTTTTAAAGATTTTATTTGTGAGAGACACAGAGAGAAGGCAGAGACATAGTCAGAGGGAGAAGCAGGCTCCATGGAGGGAGCCTGATGTGGAACTTGATCCCGGGACTCCAGGATCCCACCCTGAGCTGAAGGCAGACGCTCAACCTCTGAGCCCCCCTGGTATCCTGAGAAAAGATTTTTTTGAAGAACTAACTAAAGTGATTTGAAAGTCTGCTTGCATCATCTGTGCCTTTATCACATCGATAGTCGATGCAATGCTCTGAGTACCTAGAAATTAGTAAAATTTTAAGAATTCTAGTAAGACCACATTTAACATTTTCTTTTTAATGATTTTCATATTTCTGTTTCTATTTTGTATTTTCTTGAGCTGGTGACTCTGTCCCAAAAAACTCTAGTTTTATTGGGATAGACTCCTAGGGATCCCTGTGATTTTTTCAGGGCTCAGTTTGGAAACCTTGGATCTACTCTGCTCTCACCATATTTTAGAGAGGTGAACCCAGACCACTGAGGCCTGTCCCCTTCTCCTTGACGTTGCACACCCAATTGATAGTAAGTATTCACTAGAGCACATGACTTAGACTCTTGACTTGTAGTGGTCTGACCTTTCTATTCTTCATCTATAGTTGGCTATTTAACTGAAACATAAAACATACTTCTTTTAATGCAGTCAAACTTAAACAGTAAGATACCAGAAAAAGAAAATAAAAATCCCCCTGTCCAAAGGTAACCATTCATTAACACTGGGGTGACTGGCCTTCTAGAAACTTCTCTGTGGATATACACATACGGAATTTTAAATAAGAACGATCTATACATATTTTGTAATCTGTTTTCAGTCTTTGCAAGTGAAATACAGGTCTGTATAATTTTTTTTTTTTTTGGTCTGTGTACCTTTTAATGATTTTAGTAGTGTACTATTATATGTATTATAGTTTATTTACCTAGTTATGTATTTTCCTCCACTTTTTTAAAAAAAACTACAAAGATAAACAGGTATCTTTGTGCATTTATATATCTCTTTGTAATATAGTCCTGGAAGTGAAAGGGTTAACTGATCAATTTGGAAATGAGTATTAGTAGCTCAACTTACTTGCCGCAAATGGCTGTTTGGAAGTGGTATATAAAACTATAAACTTGAGAGTTTTAGGGACCTTTGGTTTTGGTCTGGTGGTGAGGTGGTCAGTTTGAAGATGCAGCTGGGGTGAGGCAGCTGGCAGGTATGTCTCTAGGGCTCTCTTTGAGCTAGTCATGAGTTGCATAGAGCGGGCTGGTTTTGGAACTAACTCTCCTGTTTTTGCAGACGGCAGGATGGCTCCAAAGGTAACCTCAGAGTTGCTTCGGCAGCTGCGACAAGCCATGAGGAACACAGAGTATGTGACAGAACCGATCCAGGCCTACATTATCCCATCGGGAGATGCCCACCAGGTACTGAGTGGAGATAGGCCGGTGATGGACCTCATCAGCCTCTACTCTGTTTTCATTCTTCTCCCTCATCCCCAGCGTGTTTGTAGGATTCTAGTTGTCAGTCTATAGCTGAGCATGTCCTCCAAGACTTAGCACAGGGACCTGTGTCTAGTAGGCTCTCCTGAAAGCTTGTGGATTTGTCCCTGGCTCCATTATTTCCAGTGAATGCACTCAGTTTTCAATAACTTGTGGAAGCGTTAGTGGACAAATGAAGGGGCAGAGGTCTGGGCCTTTCTGTTGCTGACACACTTTACCCCATCTCTTTTGCCACACCCTTTCTTTATAAGAATTGCCTGTCCTGCCTCCCTTCTCCCCATCCAGACTATCCCTCCCATCCCTCTGACATGGCTGGAAGAACAGCCAGAAAGTAGTCATGATCTGTACCCCAGCAGATTTTAGGGATAATTTTGAATACTACCTTCTCCTCTCCTTCCTCCCCAACCATTACCTTTGATGGAAGCAACTCAGTAAGTGCCCTTTACCTCTGAGAACACTAGTGATCTAAATATGGGAGGAGTTGGGTTTAGAGAGGTGGAGACTGCATGTGATGGGGCTGAAGGGCAGAAGGGTGGAAGGATTCTAATATCTACTCTTTTAGGTCATTGAGTCAGCAAGTGTTTAAGTGCCTATACCATGGTCATGGGACTGCAGGTTTACAAAGGGATGTGACAGTATACAAAATACTGTTCAGAGGGATGAGACAATATACAAAGTATTATTCTTCCATAGACTCATCTATACATATATATTTTTTATAGCCTTTGCTTATATGCAAGGCACTGCCGTAGGTATGGTACATGACACAAAGATGAGAATGGTCCTGTTTTCAAGAAGCATACAGTTGAGTACTGGAGTAGAGACATGTCTGTATTCAAGGTGGAACGTGGAAGTGCCATCAAGAAAATCTGGACAAAACACTGTGGAAGTTTGAGGGTGAAAGGGAAGGTGACAGATGGCTTCAAGAGCAGGGAAGGCATTTGAACTGGATTTTGAAGAATGGGTAGAATTGGATAAATAGAGGAAGGGGAAAGGATTCTAGGTGGGAAGATTAGTAGGAGCAAAGGCAGAGAAGCGGGGAAGGTTGGAGTACTTTGAAGAAACAACATGGCAAATTCCCATGGCAAAAGCCCAAGGAGGGCATAAGCAATGGTGGGAAATACAGCTGGTGCTCTAGGATCCATTAGTTATAGGTTGCAGAAACTGCCTTGAGGTCCTTTGAAAAATAAAAAGACTTTATAAAGGTTTATGCAGAGCCACTGCTTTGGCAGAACTCTAGCTTATGAGTGGTGGTCTCTGGACTTGTGGAATGTCAGGACCTCAGATGGAGTGTCTCATGGAAACTGAGGGCAGGAATGCAGGAGGCCAAGAACAACTGGGATGGGAGGGTTTCAGTTCTTGCCATAGATCAGTTTCTCCCTTTCTTAGGCAACAAGGTAGATGATAAATAGGGGTCCATCTGACAGTTCCCACGTTTATATCTTGATCTTTTACTTTGAAGATACCAGATTGAGCTAGAACCTTAATCCCAAATCTAGAGTCCTGAGTGAGAACTTTAAAAAAAATTTTTTATTAGAGTTCAATTTGCCAACATATAGCATAACACCCAGTGCTCATTCTGCCAAGTGCCCCCCTCAGTGCCCATCACCCAGCTGAGTGAGAACTTTATTAGCATAGTAACTTGGTGTATTTTGTATTTTCTTGAGCTGGTGACTCTGTCCCAAAAAACTCTAGTGTGTGTGTGTGCACGCATTTGTGGGATGGCATGTAGTGTAGATATGACTGATGAGGGTCTACCATGATGGAGGGGAAACGTGTAAGAGTATTACTTTAAGTTGAACAAGTTCCCCAAAATGTCAACTTGAACTGGCCTCTTTTCTGTCCCTCCCCAAAGGTGCCAGACTGCATGGTTGTGACAATATCAGGCCAGTGTTAATCTGGGATAGCAGGAATATTGGACCCCTGCCTGGAAACATAAGATTTCCTGGCCTCAGGAGCAAAGGAAACGCTGAAATGAATAACCAAAGGGATTGGATAATTTGAGGCAACAGCGTGTAGTTAGTATACTTTGATGTTTAGAGCCTTATTCCCCCAATAGTATTCCATAGTATTTCTATTGTGTCTCATAAGATGTTCTGGATAAAGTGTATTCAGTGGTCAAGAAAATAGTAAATGAGCTGAGCAGTTTCTTTTTATTGTTACGGTAAGGAAGCTTAACATTAACTGTCATCGCAGCTATTTTTAAGTGTACAGTACAATAGTGTTAACTATGTGCACATTGTTGTGTAATAGGTCTCTGAAACTTTTCCATCTTGCAGAACTGAAACTCTGTACTCATTGAACAACTCCCACCCTCGCCTCCCCTTTTAGATTTTTATTTATTTATTAGAGAGAGAGAGCAAACACAGAGGGAGATGGAGAAGTAGACTCCCCGCTGAGCAGAGAGCCCGAAGCGGGGCTCAATCCTAGGACCTGAGATCCAAAGGTGGATGCTTAACTAACTGAGCCATCCAGGTGCCTGTCTAGTTTCTATTTCTAAGAGTTTGACTACTTTATATACTTCATATAAGTGGAATCATACAATATTATCTTTTTGCGACTGGCTTATTTCACTTAGCATAATGTCTTTAAGGTTCATCTATGGTGTAGCATATGACAGGATTTCCTTTTTAAAGGCCAAATGATAATCCATTGTGTGCATATACCACATTTTTTTTTTTATATGCCACATTAAAAAAAAAATCTGTTCATGTGTTGATGAACATTTTAGGTTGCTTCTAGCTCTTGGCTCTTGTGAATAATGCTGTAGGGTGTATAAATGTCTCTTCGAGATCCTGTTTTCAGTTCTTTTGGATATATACCCAGAAGTGGAATTGTTGGATCATACAGTAATTCTATTTTTTTTAAAAGTAAACTCTACCCCCAATGTGGGGCTCGAACTAAGGACCCCAAGGTCTAGTGTCATGCTCTATAGACTGAGCCAGCCAGGTGCTCCAGTAATTCTATTTTTATTTTATTTTATTTTTTATTTTTTATTTTTTATTTTTTATTATTTTTTTAAAGATTTTATTTATTTATTCATGAAAGACAGAGAGAGAGACAGAAAGAGACAGAGACTCAGGCAGAGGGAAAAGCACGCTCCATGCAGGGAGCTTGACATGGGACTCGATGATGCCCTGGGCTGAAGGCAGCGCTAAACCACTGAACCACCCAGGCTGCCCCAATAATTCTATTTTTAATTTTTTGAGGAACCTTCATACTACTTTCTATGGTGGCTGTACCATTTTACCTTTTCACCAGCAGTGTACAAAGGTTCGAATTTCTCCACATACTTGCCAATACTGTTATTTTCTTTTTCTTCTTTTTTCCCCAATAATGGAATCCTAACAGATATGAGGTAATATCACATTGTGTTTTTAATCCTCCATTTTCATGATGATTAGTGATATTGAGCATTTTTTTTTAAAGATTTTATTTATTTACTAAAGACACAGAGAGAGAGAGAGAGAGAGGCAGAGACACAGGCAGAGGGAGAAGCAGGCTCCATGTAGGGAGCCTGATGTGGGACTTAATCCCGGGTCTCCAGGATCACGCCCTGGGCTGAAGGCAGCGCTAAACCGCTAAGCCACCGGGGCTGCCCCTGAGCATCTTTTCATATGCTTGTTGGCCATCTGTACAGCTCTTGGAGAAATGTCTGTTGAAGTCCTTTGCCCGTTTGAATGTTTTTTTTAACTGTAGGACTTTTCAGGGCTTTCAGTATGCAAATGTGCACTGTGCAACTCTAAGGAGAGGATGAAGTATTTATTCAGCATTTTCTAGACTTAAATGGAATTGGAATTCCATGGAATTCCCACAGTCATCTCAGGGGGTAGGGTAGGCTCAGGGAGGGACTCAGTGTTCCATGGAATCCCTTGGTCCATTAATCCATAACAGCACTTTTCATGCTATGATGGATCTTACTTGCTTCTCAAACAGGTGAGAGGAAAGGGAGATCCTTGTGTAGAGAGGAGAAGCCACCAAAGACTAGGGTTCTGCATGTAAAAGTGGACGAAGGGGGAGGTGAGAGAGTGTGAGATATGAGTATAGGAGAAATAGAAGATCTGGTTAGAGCGGGAGTTGGTGGCATGTGAGGAAGCAATGGTGGAGGAGTACATTACCGTTAGCTTTAGTAGGCAGTGGGGAGGTAGGGGGGAGTTGGGTGCAAGTTTAGGGCAGGGGTTTATAACAATTCTTCCATTCACTTCTGTTCTTTAGAATAGATGAACAAGATTCGCTACCTTCGTAGGAACCAAAGTTTCATCTTGCCTAAGGACTGGATGAATGAGTAATTCAGCCAACTCAGCCTGGGCCAGAGTCATGGTAGGAGGTGTAGGTAACAGGCACCCCAGCATTTAAGAAGGGCAGACTCTAGCCTTGTTCCTGAGGAAATCCTTTTTCCCCCTGCCTGGGCCTCCTCTGATGGGTCTTTCTTGCCTCCTGTCAGTTCAGGCTTTAGCCTTTGGACTTGGGCTTCGTACCACATGGATTCTGTGCTGATGCACCAGTGATGTTTTTCATTTTCTGCCTTTCAGGCATCAGGCAGTTGCCCTGGACTGATTGGATTGCAGCTGTTTTATCTCAATGTTGAGCAGGATGGTGGTTCCTGAGGTGGGAGCACATTATATGGCAACTGGTGTGGGATCTTCTGTAAGTCCCTGTATGGGTCTGGTTTCTCCATAGAGACCAAACAAATAGGATGTATAGAGATACCTATTTATGGAGAGACATCCTGAGGGATGGGCTCCCACATTAGCTCCCCTGGTTCTCAGAACTTCGAGTTTGAACTGGAACTACACCCCCAGCGTTCTTGGTTCTCTAGCTTGCAGATGGCACCAGTGGTGTATGTCCCTGTCTGAGTTAAAGGCCTGAGAACCAGGAATGCTGATGTCTGAGGGCAGAAGAAGACAATATCTCCGCTTAAATAAGAGAGCAAATTTGACTTTCCTCCATACTTTTGTTTTGTTCAGACTTTTAATGACTTGGATGCCGATCACATTGGGGTGGCAATCATCAGCCAGTAGCTGATTCAAATGTTGTCTCTTCCAGAAACCAACTCATAGACATAGTCAGAAATAATGTTTTACCAGCTAGCTATATGGGGATGCCTTATCCCAGAAGGTGGCCCACAAATTTCACTATCCCTGTCCCCTAGCACACTGCTGTCTGAAATTGGGTCTCTCTTCTGAGAGGGTCGTAGAGCCTGTTGTAGAGTCCCAGCCAAAGACTCCTTACAGCTCTGCCTCGTTTGTGAGCCTTCACCTCTAGGGGAGGCCTTGTTGTAGGAAAGACTGGACCATGAATGTTATTTGAATTAAATGTTGAAAGTTCCTGGTTAAGGGTGCGTTGGCATTTCAGTTTGTCTTCTACCTGGAGTTAGGATACAATGTATGTGTTTACTAGTAGGAGATGTCCTTGTAGCCAAGTTTTATTCTTGGTTCTGGGTGCTGTCTGTGAGCCTTCTTTTCTTTTCTTTTCTTTTTTTTCTTTTGTTCATTTTAAAGCTATTTTTGGTCCAATATCTTGATTTGAGCCTAATCCGTCCAAAGCAGTTCCTTGTTAAACTGGGGGAATGACAATGAGAGTGGCTGAATCACAGGTGATATTACAGGCTCTCCCCAGCTCTTCATCCCCTGCTAATGATCCCAGAATATTAGAATATTAGAATTAGTTGGCTTCTCCCTGGATGAGGAAACTTGAGAGTTAAAAGCCTGTTGAGCCTCATCTTCCTGGTTGAGGAAACTGAGAGTTCAAAATCCTGTTGAGGGCTTTTGAACAAGGCAGTGACATAATCAAAGGAGCAGTGTTGAGTGTGGATTGGAGAAGGGACATTCTGGGAACTAAAGCCATTGGGAGACCATTGCAGGATCCCGGAGTCGGGGTACAGAGGCCTTGGACTTGGTGGTGGCCTTCGGGAGCAGAGAGGACGGGAAGGATTTGGAGGGAGAAGTAGTAGAGCACAGATTGAATGTGGACCTTATAGGCAGATGGCAGAGGGGTTTGGGAAGGTTGGAACCTAGGAGAGTTTGTGATGCCATCCAGAGAAACAAATGAGAAATGCGGAGTTCCTTGTTTCAGTTCCTGTGGAGAGGTGGGGCATAGTTGGGGTGACTGCTAAGTGGGACTCTGGGGCCTTGCCAGGACTGTGAAGACAAGGAGCAAGGGTTGGCTTTGTGTGTGACCTGCCGCAGCAGCCTTCTCAGGAATAGAGAAGCTGCTGTTCTCTGTTCCTAATTGTTTCATTTCAGGCTAGATTCAGGGTTGATGGAATTTCTCCTCTGGGTGGGGAAGGGAGGGTGTTGGAGAATGAAGGGGAATCTTGAATTCTGTCCTTTGTGTACTTTCCAAAACATAAATATGCACACCCACACACTATTCCATGCTAGAGAGAGAATGCACCCCAAATGCATAATTACGCAAGGACTGGGCACTCCAGGAGTCTGCGTCTCACTGTCCTCTGCAACTCTAAGAGTTCGTTCTTTGTAAACCCAGGACAAGTGATGTGGTAATCATGAGTTTGGGCCCAGGGGGACTTTTACAATGAGAAATTGTCCATTCTTTCTGGTAATCTGAATGCTTTCATGTACCATCTAAGTCAAACATTGGGATTTGTGGGTGCCTCTGGCCCTAAACCTGGAGAATCATTGAGTGGGGCCAGAACTGTGCCAGCACTACCCTTTAGAAATTCAAATTCTTTATCCCCCCCATATGTAAGGCTTCATTATTCTGCTCTTGGGTGTGTTTAATCAAAGGGTCATGTTCTGTCAGAGGTGACTGCCAGTTTGAGTTTTTGGCTATTTTTATGGTTCCTCCTTCTGGAAGACTTGAATCAGATTTTCCTAACCTCTGTCCTACTTCCATTCTTCCTGGAGTCAGCTTCCTGTTTTGTATCTCTTAAACAGGCTCTCTCCTAGGGTGGAGTAGTGATTTTTTTATTTTTGATTTTTTTGGAGTAGTGATTTTTATCACAGAGTGGTTTTATCTACTGTATTAATTAGAGTAATGCTAGCTGTGGTAACACATCTCAGAGTTTCAGTGGCCTGGTATTGTAGAGCCTTATCTCTTGTTTGTATAGCTGGCTGGAGTGGGTGTTCTTGGTTGGTGGGTGACTTTCTTCTACTAGGAAGAGAGTCATTCAGAGATCCAGGCTCTTTCCATCCTCTAACACCACTACTCCAGTGAGTGGAAGGCGGAGGAGTATGAAGAGGTCACACCCCCTTTTTACTGCCATTACCCCAACCCTACATTTCATTGGTGAAAACTAGGCATGTGACCCCACCTAGATGCCTGGGTACCCGGGAAAAGAAGTCCTAGAGGGGAATATAGTTGTTGGCAATAGTAGGGATTTTGTTATCATCACCCAAGGCAGGGCATGGATAAATGCCAGTGTGGATTGTCCTGCAAATTTCTGACGTGTGGGAGTTCTCTGAGTGGAGTGGGCTAGAAAGCTTTGTGGAAGAGGACGTATTTGAACTGGATTTTGAGGGGTGGTTAAGGCTTTTTTTCCTTATTTATAGATGTGCTTTATTTGGCTGAGTATTATTTACTTGTTTGAATTAGATGCCAACACTTGAAAGATAGGTGACCTTTCATCAACACACATATATTTAGCTTCTGAAATACTGAGGAGTGGCAACATGTGGCCTGTACTCCAGCATGACAGGCATCAGAGGTGAGAAGAGCTGCTGTCTGGAAAAGTCACTTCTTAATCCTCCTTGTCTAGTTTACTTGCCTGTACCCTAAGACACTTGAGTTTGAAACCACAGTTACAATCCCTTCTGATCTGAATAGTACATTCGTTTCCTCCCGCTGCTATAACATTATCACAAACTTAGTGGTTTACAATAACAGAAATCTGTTATCTTACAGTTCTGGAGCTCTGGAGTCTACAGTGGGTTAGTAGGGCTATATTTTTTCTGGAGATTCCAGGGGAGAATCTGTTTCCTTGCCTTTTCCTGTTTCTAGAGGCCACCTGCATTCCTTAGGTTGTAGCCCTTCCTCTGTCTTCAAAGAGATGACTAAGATTTTAGCTAGGTACAGAGAAAAAGGCTCATCTTTCCTTCTGCTTTGTTCATTTATTCCGCAGATATTTTTTAAAAATATTTATTTATTTATTCAGAAAGACAGAGAGAGAGAGAGAGAGAGAGAGAGAGAGAGAGGCACAGAGACACAGGCAGAGGGAGAGGCAGGCTCCATGCAGGGAGCCCGACGTGGGACTTGATCCCGGGTCTCCAGGATCACACCCCGGGCTGCAGGCGGCGCTAAACCGCTGCGCCACCGGGGCTGCCCTATTCTGATTGCCCTATTAGCCCAATCAGATATTTTAAAAATATTTATTTATTTATTCAGAAAGACAGAGAGAGAGAGAGAGAGAGAGAGAGAGAGAGAGAGAGGCACAGAGACACAAGCAGAGGGAGAGGCAGGTTCCATGCAGGGAGCCCGACGTGGGACTTGATCCCGGGTCTCCAGGATCACACCCCGGGCTGCAGGCGGCGCTAAACCGCTGCGCCACCGGGGCTGCCCTATTCTGATTGCCCTATTAGCCCAATCAGATATTGATTGAGGATGAATATATACTACCTATGCTGTGATAGGGGACAGGGGCAGTCACAAATAGACAAATACTCTGATCGCATGGAACTTATATTTTGGGGCAGGCTGATAATAATAATGTAAGAAAGAAGAAGAGCATAGAAAAAAGCATAGCTCATAGAAGAAGAGCTATACAGAGAGGTAAAGGCCAGGTGGCCACTTTGGGTGGTTCAGGCAAGCCCCTCTGTGAGGTGATGTCTGATCTGAAATGTAGTGACGAGAAGGAGCTAGCCATGCCACGATCAGAGAGGGACTTTGATAGGCACAAGAAAGAGCTTGTGCAAAGGCCCTGAAGCCGGAACGAGTTTGGGAAAGAGCAGAAAACCGGTGGTGTGGGTTGAATGTTTCAAGTGGTGGAGAGAGTGGAGGAGAGTCCTGAGAGGACAGCAGGGCCTGGTCAGGCAGTGCCTTGGGGACTGGGCTGGAGTTCGGATTTTACCCTAAGTTTGATGGGAAGCTCTTGGTAGGTTTTAAGCAGGATGCTAACATGGTGTATGTAGACATCTTGGAAAGCTTACTCTTGAGTGTGTGAGAAGAATGGATTGGTGGGTCCCTGGTCCAGGTGGAGATGATGGAGGCCTGAATTGGGTGCTGGTCTTAAGAGATGGAGAGAAATGGTATTTTTGGAGAAAAAGCCAATAGCTCTACTTCCTTGTTTCTCTTTCCTGGCATGCTAAGGTTTTGGGTTAATTATATCTCCCGGGAGAATGTTCTTGGATTTTGCCAGCCTCACAGCTGGGGGAAAGTAGGAGGCCCAGGTCCAGTGCTTGTCTGGCTTTTGCCTAGCTTGTTGGTATAGAGGTGACAGCTTCGGTCAGTGACGGCTTCCTGGCAGGTTGACTACTTAGGTCATGTCTAGACGTTCTTGCCCGGACCTCCTCTTGATCCCAAACCAAACATGTCCGCCTGCTGTTAATTCCACCTCCCTTTGGAGAAACCTGCCTCCTGCCTTTGCTGATAGGCCCTTCCTTTGAGAGGGCCTGTCCCGCTAGGGGTGGGGCATTCCTGGAGAGCTGCGTGCTTGAGTGGAAGAGTCTGCCTGTGCCCAGACGAGCAGTCCCTTCTCTGCCAGCCCTTTGCTGGCAGCCTCACTGTGTGTCACAGGTGGCTGAGCCTCTAGCAGGGTAGACTCCTTGGCCATCAGGATTGCCCCTTGCCTCTTCCCCATTGTGTACTGTGAGTTTTAGCATGGAGGTTATTTTTGTTTCCTTAGTTTTCCCAGCCTCTTGGACGCTTTTTCATCATTCAGGAAGAAACTAATACTATCTGTTCCACTGCACACTTGCAGCACTCAGCATTCTGGTGAGTTGTTTTAGACATTAACTTATTGCTCCTCATAACGATCTTGGGAGAGCGGGAGCTCTCCTCTACCCTCCATTTTTGCCTTCTTTTTCTTTAGTCTTGTACCCAATGATTACTGCGTTAATAACCAAATGAGAATTCTGCAGTTCATAGATGCTGGCGGCCATTCTTCCTGGTATTAGTGCTAAGATCAAGCATTCCTCTGTGTTTGAGGGATAAAACATGTGCCTGCTGTGGCTTTTCGCAGTCTGAAGGGACCTGTTTTAGAAATGAGGAACTGAGCCTGAGAGACGCAGTGAGCCTTGTTGTAGACCACGCAGCTGGGTCTGCTGGAGGGCAGGTGTGACCTTGAGCTCTGTCATCTGTCATGGCTCCCTCTGTCATGGCTTCCTCTGCCATGCCCTCATGCCCTTTGGGCATCTCCATGGAGAGTGGTCCTCTGGCCAGTTTGAGGCTGTGGCTGCAGCTGCCTCAGTGAAACGAGTGGGAGCGAGACATGGATGCTTTTTCACCCCTACTTTGTGTTGACCTAAAAAATGCCTTGGTCTGGCAGCCCCATTCTCTATCATCAGCATTCTTTTTTTTTTTTTTTTAAGATTTTATTTATTTATTAATGAGAGACACAGAGAGAAAGACACACACACACACACACACACACACACACACACACACACACAGAGAGAGAGGCAGAGACACAGGCAGAGGGAGAAGCAGGCTCCATGCAGGGAGCTTGACGTGGGACTTGATCCCGGGACTCCAGGATCACACTCTGGGCTGAAGGCGGCGCTAAACCGTTGAGCCACCTGGGCTGCCCTATCATCAACATTCTTTTTTTTTTTTTTTTTAAGATTTTATTTATTTATTTGAGACACACACAGAGAGAGAGAGAGGGAGAGAGAGAGAGAGGCAGAGACACAGGCAGAGGGAGAAGCAGGCCCCATGCAGGGAGCCTGATGTGGGACTCGATCCCAGGTCTCCAGGATCAGGCCCTGGGCTGTAGGCTGCACCAAACCGCTGAGCCACCTGGGCTGCCTCATATCATCAGCATTCTTAACCCTGCTCGGTCCTTTAGCTCAGAAGCCCCTGCCAACAGTAGAAGGAACAGCAGCTCTGGTTTCCAGTACACCAGATCCTGGCCCAGCTACTGACCTGTGAGTAGGCAAGTTGCTTAAAGATTCCTTCTTCACCCTTCAATTTTCTCATTTGCCAGTAGTCTTATCCCAGAGAGTTGTTGCGAGGACGAGAGATAACATGTCACATGGGTGCAGCGCAGCAGAGTGCTTCAGAGCCTGAGTTCAAAGCCTCAGGTTTTGGGGAAGTTACTTTACTGTGTTTAACTGTGTTGCCAGAAGTGTCCCACCATGACCAGGTACTGTCTGCACAGAAATGTGAACTTCCTGTGTTGTTCAGTCTCTAACCCCTTCCTTTTAGAGGCAAGGGGATGGGAAAAACATGCTTTGGGACATGACATTTTCTTTTGCTGAAGCCTCCTGGATCAGAGGAAGTGTTTCCATTTATTCTCTAATGGGAAGGGACAGGGTCTGTATGGGAATGATTGGTGATGCCACATTAGAGGAGAATACACCCAGAAGTTCGGAAACAAGCTCATGCCTAAAGAGATCTAAGAGAACTATTGGCACCTAAAACAGAAATTCAGCCTTTCTTTTCAGAATAGTAACAGATGCCTAAATGTCAGTGGCAAGGAAGAGAGAAGGCTATTGGTTTGTTTTTTGAGTAAGATCTCAGAAAAGAGCAGTTTATTATGTTTTGTCTTAATTTGCTTTGTTCTCCAGAAGAAGAAATAGAGGCTAGTGGGAATAGCTCTTTTAGCCCATATTTAATTAGGGTCTTCTGCAGCATGAGCAGAGTTTTCTTCATGTTCAGCTTGACTTTTCAGCTAGACTGTTTCTTGAAGGTGCCAAGGCTTTGCCAGCCGTGTCCGCTGTGTCCCCTTGCACACAGCCGGGCACATGGAGAACAGTCAGCATGTGGCCGGTCTAGGTCCACTTCAGCATCCTTTCTGTTTTCCAGAGTGAGTACATTGCTCCATGTGACTGTCGGCGGGCCTTCGTCTCTGGATTTGATGGCTCTGCGGGTGAGTTGCTAAATTCTCTCTCTGTTCTTTCTGTATTTTGTTTGCTTCCCCAAAATAACCAGGCCAACTTTCAGCCTGTGATAGAACCAAAAAGAAAATGCAAACCAGACACTCCCCCTTGAGCCTCTGCAGAAAGGTGTGAACTCCCAGCATCCCCCAACTCTCTGAGTTTACCTTTTAGTGGCCCTTTTCTTGATGCTTTTGCTATTAAAGTTTTCTTTTTCTTTTTTGCTATTAAAGTTTTAAAAAAATTTTCTTTAAAAATGCTTTGGACTTTTTATTGAATATAGCATACATACAGACAGTTGTATCAATTAAACCTAAAATATTTGTGTAACTAGCACTCTGAATAAGAAATGGGACACTAACAGCGTCCCGAACCCCCCCCTAAGCTTGCTGGTCCTATGTCATTCTCTAAGTGCTTGACTTCCAGATTCAGTAATTTCACTTTTAGTTTAAAAAACAAAGGGTAATGTTGAGCTACATTTGGTGCCCTGCCCTAACTTTTCCAAAACTGCCGTGCCCTTGAGTTTTAGGGTGATTCCCCCCCTTCAGACTCTCCTGTGTTACGCTAGCTAGACTTGGCAAAGAACTGCTTCCTTTGGTCTAAGTGCTTGTGTTGGTTGGCACCTCAGGGTTGCCTTTGGCTGGTACGTCTGCCAGAAGCCCTGAGTTCTGTCAGGTGGTAGGGACTGAGGGCAGGTAGGGATGGGAGGCATCCAGGAGTCGCTGTGAATATTGATAGTCCAGTTGATTTCTCTCAGGAAAGGTGAAGCAGTTCTCTTGGCGTAACTGGTGGAGCAGAGCACTGTGATCACTGTGCTGGAGTCCGTTTCCCCTCTGTCTTGTTGATCATGAGGTCTTTTTGACCATAGGTACATAGTCCTCTGTTCTGTTGGCCTTGACTCGTGCTGTGCAGATGGGGAGCTCCAGGGACCCATCAACCTGGGCTGCCTGAGGGTGGTCTCCTTCAAAGCTTGACCCACAGCTGGTTCTCAGTGGCATTGTCTTCTCTTGCCTAGAGTTTTTCCTGGAGTCAGAGGCCCATCTGCCCCACTGGCGTGAGTGGTGGTGGTAGGCTGGCCGCACAGGAGCTGGTACTTCTCATTGTGCTTCTCAGCCTGCTGCCACTGTGTGCAGCTTCTATGTGGTCGTCAGAAATTTTTCTCTTTCTTTTGCTCCCTTACTCCAGGCACGGCCATCATTACAGAAGAGCATGCGGCCATGTGGACTGATGGACGCTACTTTCTCCAGGCTGCCAAGCAGATGGACAGCAACTGGACACTCATGAAGATGGGTGTGTAGAGGTGTGGCCAGCCCAACTTTACTTGGCCAGCTTTGGGAAGGGACCCTAGAGTTCCTCAAGGTCTCTGGATCTTAACCCTTTTGTGAGGTCATGGGCCCTTTTGAGAATTCGGGGTGTGTTAGTCTGCTTGGGCTGCCATAATAAAATACCATAGACTAGGTGAGTTAAACAACAGAAATGTATTTTCTCAGTTCTGAAGGCTAGAAGTCTGAGATCAGGGTGCCAGCATGCTCAGGTTCTAGTGACAGCCCTCCTCCTGATTTACAGATGGCCACCTTCTCTCTTGAGTTCTTACCTGGCAGGGAGAACCTCTCTTCTTCTTTTTAGAATCCTATCGGATTAGAACTCCACCCTTAGGATTTCAACATAGGATTTTGGGGGGACACATTCCAGTTCATGGCATAAGAAAACACTCTTTCTCATATCTACGTGCACATGCACACACACAGGCAGACATCTGGGGGCTCTGGGGCTGGTACAAATGGATAGGCTAGTGGCCTTTAAACTTGTTTATTGCATGCCTCTGGCTCATGTACCTTCAACATATATGCATACTTGTTTATATGTTTATATATAAACATCTGCTTTTCAAATGTGAGCAAAGATTAATTTCCTTATTTTTTAGACAAAAATAAATACAAATAGACATCTTAATACTTCCTGCTAACACCCCAGGGGATCGTTCAGTGTGTCCCTGGGGTATGGGTATCTCTCTTTGGGGCCCACATCTCTAGTTGTCAGGTCTGCCTGTTCCATCTCGTAGGTATGTGGTGGCCTGGCGGACGAGTCCTCCTTCCTTCTAAGTCCCCCTGTAGTTGGCTGTGTCTTCCCCAAACCCCCCTTTCCTCAGGCGTCTCTCCTGTGTAGGGCAATTCTGGTGGGTTTGGTTGGGGAGTGATTCATCCCTGAGTTTTTGCCAGATATCTGTCTGCTAGGAAATAGCATGACTTCATCCTATAAAAGTCATACTAAGGGCATTAAAAGAAAACTTCGTTAGTAAGTGGCTTTTTAGCGGTTTGGAAAAAAATAGCCAAGAATCAAATAGCAAAATAACAGCTCAGTGCCAGCTTTTAGGCAGTTTTTTGGAATTGAGGTTCATGAGCTCATTTCTTTATAAACCTTTGAACTTCCCCTCTGTGGTTATGTGGTTATCAGCAGTCAGTAGGGAAAACAGTGAAGATAAGTACTGTTTTTAGAATATACGAACTTTCACTCTAAATATAGATCTATTTCACCAAGATGTTAACTTTTTAGTAAAAATCTGATCAGTTAAGAAGCATACATCCAAATGTAGAAGGTATTGGCTTAGATTAAAGAAAAACTGGAATATCAAAAATAACTTCACTTCCTTTCTTGAGGTTTATTTGGTGTCCCATGACTCGTCTCTTGGAAATGGGAAGGGCTGTTTGCTCTTAGGAATTGAGAAGCCAAGGAACCATCGTAAAGATGATGGTGATGAGACCTGTGTGGCCCTCTTGTAATCTTTGGAAAGATTTCTTTGCTGCTGAGACTTGTGTTCAGACCCCAGTCAGGCCTGGTTCAAGGGTGGGAGCCTCCTATCTGCCACCCTACCTTACAGTGAGGGGAGAGCACCATGTCCTGTGTTTCCTGGTTTGAGATGTGAGGGAGGGTTTCCAGTTCCTAGCCTTCACCAGTCACGACCCAAGTGTTCATCAAGTGACTAGTAGTGATAAAGTGACCAAAGGCTGAGAAGATGTTCTTTGCAATGACATATGTGCCAGTGTTGCAGTGATTCCCAGGATTCTGTTTTTACTAGGAGTTGAATGAAAATCTTGCCTTTTCCTTTTTTTTTTTTATCTTCTTACTCCTATGCTTTTTTTTTTTTTTTTTTTTTTTAAGATTTATTTCAGAAAGAGGGAGAGTGTGAGTGTGAGGGGCAGAGGGAGAGGGAGAAGGACTCTTAAGTGGACTCTGCTGAGCACAGAGCCTGACATCGGCTTGATTCCACAAACCTGAGATCATGACCTGAGCTGAAACCAGGAGTTGGACGCTTAACCAGCTGTACCACCCAGGCACCCCTTATGGCACCCAGGCCATCATATACTTTTTAAATACATCATCTTATCCTTCTTGCAATCTTCCAGGATTAAGCAAAGTTTGGGTTCTTTAAGTGCTGCCAACCTACCATATAGAAGGTGCTTCATAAAGACCCTAGGATCATGATGTTGGTGAAGTGCATCCTTTGGGTAGGACTATGAGCTTGGGTCCATTGGGAATTGTTTCTTACATGTTCTTCCCTTGGTAGGTCTGAAGGACACACCAACTCAGGAAGACTGGCTGGTGAGTGTACTTCCTGAAGGATCCAGGGTTGGTGTGGACCCACTGATCATTCCTACAGGTGAGTGAGCTGGGGTCCTTCCAGTGTGGGGGAGGAAGTGGATTCTAGATGCTTCTCCATTCCCTTTGTTTGCTTGTGGACTTGGATCATTTAGGGGCTCAGCATGACTTGATGTCATGATAAAGGTCAAGGTGAAGAGAAGAGTTTTGGCAGAGAGGCAGGGGAAGGCTGTTGCTGGTGAAAATAACCTTTTTACACTCATCCTGCATACCCAGTGCTAGGCCACGGGAGGACCGCTTTTCAGAAGGCACTGCTGCCTGCCTTAGCTGAAATGGCATTTGGTTCATGTATGGTTGGGCTACGTGTATTTCTCCCCAGATTACTGGAAGAAGATGGCCAAGGTTCTGAGAAGTGCAGGCCACCACCTCATTCCTGTCAAGGAGAACCTTGTGGACAAAATCTGGACAGACCGTCCTGAGCGCCCGTGCAAGCCCCTCCTCGCACTGGGCCTGGATTACACAGGTCAGAACCCTGCTGCGCCCAACAGGGCCCCCAGCCCTTGTTCCCTGCCCGTCACCATTGTCCCCATCCCAGTCCTCTGAATCAGAATCCAGCCAGGCTGGTGGGCGGTTTTGCTTCACCCTGGCACAGTGCGGTATTTGATGAAAGCAGGAGCTTTATTTGTTTCCACAGTGGCCACCTACTTGCCACTTATTTGCATAATTTATGCTTGCCACGCTCTTCTGGGCAGACCTTTGGCCTCTGCTAAGATGGCTTTTTTACCACTCTGTTGCTAACTGCCTCTAACAAGTCTGATAGTGGAAACAGGGCTGGGGGCTTTCTAGGTTCCATTTCCTCTTCTTCCACCCGCATTTGGAGGTTTACCTTCCTAGGCCCCCCACCCTGTATCTAGAACCTTCTGCTTTAGAGGCTTTGGGTTGTGGGTGGGTTTCTTTGGCCTGTATATTAGTGGTTGGTGAAGAGCAAGTAGTGAACTGTTGGTGGGAGCTGAAAGTGTGGATTTATAGAACAGTGAGGGATGCAGAGAGAGGCCAGGGAGGTGGGGCTGCAGGGGAGAGAGCTGTGCGGTAGAAACAGAAGAGGAGAGGTGGATGGGGGATGTCTGGAATGTAGGCAGATTGCCCAGAGGGGTCCTGGGAAGAAAGCATTACAGCCCAGGCTCTTGCCAAGTTTTAAACAGCATTCCCGAGCTGATCTTCAAAGCCGTGATGGTTGCGGGGGCAGCCCCCAGCTTGCTTTCCCTGTGACGCCCTCACCGGAGGGGATCACAGACTGAGGGGGATCGGTCCAGTGAGTGGCCTGGGGTCAGCTAAACATTTTCCACGAGCATGTTTTGAATTTTTTTTTTTTTAACTGACTCAGAGGCTCCGACCTATTACTTGTACGAGAGGGGAGAACAGATGTTGGGGGTAAGACTTTTGGTCAGCAAACGTGAGTGACTCCTACGTGCAGGACACTGTGCCAGGTGTTGGGTGAACCAGATGGTTCCCCAGTTCCCAGGGGCAGGCTTGTAACCTGAGCTGTCAGTGCTGTTTCATGCTGTTTCATGGTGATGGTGGTGATAGTGGTGGTGAAGGGGTGCGCCTCTCTAGGGCTGCAGTTTCATCTGGAGAACTGCAGGGAGCCAGCCCCTGGCTATGATGGGACAAGGGTGATTTGGAAGTTAATAGTCACAGAGTCAGATTGCAGGGAGTTCCTAGGTCTTAGCACCATGAGGCGAGTCTCTCAGCTCCAAGAATGTCAAGTGGTGGGTGATATTCCCCTGGGCCTCTAAGCCTGGATGAGTTTTCTCTGCTGGGCAGTATCTTCTCATAGCTCCCTGTGCTTCTGCCGCTATTCAGTCTTGACACAAGATAACTATTGCTGTATTGATTGTCTTTCCTTCTAAATTGTAAGCCCCATGAGGGCAGGGGCTGGGTATTGCTTAGAGCTGTGACTGCAGTGATGAGCACAATGTCTGGCAGGTATCTATGCCCATGAAGTCTAGATACTTCAGAGACATTTGTTGGATGAACAAATGCATTAATTTTGTGAGTGAGGCCGTCAGGGCTCTTGAAAGTCAACAGGCTTGGACAAGAAGCTTGAGTCCAGGCCTCCTGTTTCCTCAGGCAGCATGCTCTGTATAAATGGCCTGGGTAAGAATGTTTGGGATGGGTTCTTTCACTTGGCTCCCGTGTAGGGCCAGAGTCACAAGCACATTTGTTTCTTGCAGGCATCTCCTGGAAGGACAAGGTTGCAGACCTTCGGTTGAAAATGGCTGAGAGGAATGTCGTGTGGTTTGTGGTCACTGCCCTGGATGAGGTTGCGTGTAAGTGCTCTGGCTCTACTGTGTGGGCACATTACCTGGTCTCTCCCTTGGTTCTCTTGGAATCTGGGTGTTCACGCCAGTCTGCTTTCTGAGTGGCCAGGGAATAGACAAAAGACCACGTCAGCAAATGAGTACCCAATACACCAAGTAGGATGGAGAAAGAATGACAGAGAATGGGAGAAAGGGTCATAGCTTGGCTCAGAGTGGTATTATAGCCTGGGGCTGATGTGAAATCTGTGATATCCACCTCTGGCCAGTCTCTTCAGGACTATGACACCACCAAGGAAGGACATTTCTTCCCAACATTTTGTGTCTGTCAACATTCATATGTCTCTCCAGCTGTAGAAATGGCATCATAGGAGATTATTTTTTTTTCTCTACACTTTTCCTGGAAATACAGGTCTTCACAGTGGGGATGTTCTAGAAATATTTCTACATCAGAAAACTCAGGAACTGAAAATTCTTTACCAACTTTTTTTTTATTTTTAAGATTTTATTTATTTATTCATGAGAGACACAGAGAGAGGGAGAGAGAGAGGCAGAGACACAGGCAGAAGGAGAAGCAGGCTCCACATAGGGAGCCCGATGCGAGACTTGATCCTAGGACTCCAGGATCACACCCTGGGCTGAAGGTGACGCTAAACCGCTGAACCACCCGGGCTGCCCCAAACACATTCTTATTGTGGAAAATGTAGAGGAAATAAAAAGAAGAGAAAAATATCCACTATAATTTTGTTACCTAGAGATAATCACTATTAATATTTTGTGCATATATGTCTTATAGCTTGATTTTTCTAATGTCTCTGTATACTCTAAGCATATATAATCATAATTTAAGTAAATATAAATATCCCATCATATGGTTCTCCATAACTTACTTAACCATTCCCCTAAGGATGGCCTTTGGGTTATTTTTGATTTTCCCATGACTTTATTATGATGCTACCATCAAAATCTTAGTACATCAGAATCTCTGTATATTTCTGATTATTTTCTTATATTTGTGGTTGGCTTTTAGGGGTGGCATTACGGGTTAGAGGGTATGTACGTGGTAGGGCTTTGGACCCATCTTGCCAGTTACCTGCCAGAAATGTTTACGGTGGATATGAATATGCCTGTCCTGGCACACCCTTGCCAGTCCCAGATACTGTCATTTTTTAAAAAGTGCTAGTCCGATAGGTAAAAAACATTGCTTCATTGCTTTACTGTGAGAGGCCATTATTTTAAAATAGAGGCAGTTCTTTTCTCACCAGGGTCTTTTTAACATTATGTTCTTCGGGAGAGCAAGAATTAGGCAGCTGGAAGCTATGGGAGCATAGCTATGGTCTCTGCTGGCCCCTGTACTTCTTAAACATACAATGACTTCCCCAAACGCCCGTTGACACTGGCTCTAGGCAGGTCCTCCACTCTGGTTTGGTACCACAGTTTACCCTTGGGTGGGCTTGGATTTGGGTTTCATTCATGGGCCTAAGTCCTGCTGACTCAATGCTTTTGTTCCTGTGCTGGGAAGTTCCGCCTCTGAGGAGCTCCTCGACTCTTAGCCAGAGGGCCTTCTTTGAGCTCCCTCATCGTGGGTGGGTCTCAGTTTTTCTACCCTATGTCTTCAGAAGGGAGAGAGTGCTTGGCCCTTTTCCCTTTACTTGGGAGTGCCAAAGGTTTTCCCTGTGGCAAGGCCAGGCTTGGCCGGTCACCACCAGGCAGACCATTTCAACTCTTTTGTTTGGAGGGTAATTTGCCTGTTTTTTGACTAACTTCCATTGCATTCCGTTCCCGGGGCAGTGCTGTGGGAGCATAAGGAACAGATCTGGTGCCATCGTTTGGTGGACATGAGCAACTGCAGCTCAGAGGTAAAACCAGGAAACGAGGTTTCCTGCTTTTCTGAGAGAGGAGTGTCACTGAATCCTTCTGTAGAAGCCTTCCATGGATGCCAAAGTACTTAAAAATTCCTGTTAAAATCTCAAGTCAGGCAGGTGACAGAGTCTTTTTTTTTTTTTTTTTTTTTAAGGGCTGTTCAATCTCCGAGGATCGGACGTGGAGCACAATCCCGTGTTTTTCTCCTATGCAGTCATAGGATTGGAGACGATCATGTGAGTGTTTGCCCCACACGGGAAAGTCGTTCCTTCCACACAGCTCCTCAGATGCTCTGTCTCCCTTCCTGGTCAACCCCATCGCTGCCTGAGGTCCTGCTGATGCGTTGCTTTTCCCTTTTCCTGCCTCTCTCCCCCTTTCCCTTCTGATCTTCCTACACAGTAGGTGTTTTTTACATCTCGCCTCTTTCTTAATCTTCCAGATGACTTGAAATCCATGAAAGTATCTCTAATACTAGGAGATGAAAAAAAAAATAGGCAGGGACATCAGAACAAAACTGGAATGAGGTTAGTTCACAAGATTCCTGCTGCAAAGTCTTGGTCAGGCCATACACTGGATTCTAGGTTTTGTAGCAGCCAGCGCAAAGGGATGGATAGGCTCAGTGCTACAATCCTGGGTACACAATTCAGATAAACTCAGGCGTTCAAAGGTCAGAAATGACACAGGAAGATGGTTATGCCTTGTTGAATTGTCTATTTATCTGCCAAGGAATTGCTTGTGACCTTCTTGTGGTTGTGCTTCTATCCGGATGGCTCTCTTTATTCACATAACATTTATGAGTTTCTAGAGTCTCTGTTGGCTGCTAGGTTACATCAGACAGATAGGGTCTGGGGCTAGAGTTGGGGAGATGAGTGTCTCTTCAGGGGGTTCAGGCATGTAAGTGGGCACTGACTTGTCAGTGGGATGGATATGGGGCCTGGCCTAAACTTGGGGGTCACAGGAGACTGACAAGTAATACTGAAGCAGAGATCAAGGGCACATGTGAGCTGGTTAGGTGAATGGGGGCCATGAGGAATGGTGATCTAAGCAAAGGAGAACAGCATTGTCAGTGGCTCTGGGCAGGGGAGAGCACGATGGCTGTGACCTGGAGTGGCTTAGTGTGGTTGGAACATGGGAGTGTGAGGCCGGAAGACGAGCAGGGGCCATGGAAAGGAAGGCCTGTAAGCCAAGTCCAGGAGCTCCGACCTTTGTTCTGAGGACACTGGGGAGCTGTTGAATGGATTTTTCACAAGAAACCACATGATTGGGTTTGCAAATCATAGAGAATACTATGGCAGTGAACATGGGATGGCTAGGGGCAAGATTGGATCCAGGGAGACCAGCTAGGAGGCTGTGGCACAAATCCAGCAGGGGGATGGTGGCAGCGTGAACCTGGCCTGTGACTGGGCAGGGCTGGAGTCAAAGGTGGACAGATTGGATGGGATTTAGACTATAGGTCTAGAGATCTTAGTGGAGGGAAGGAAGGACATCGGGGACAGTGCCCAGGTCCTGGCTGGAGGAACGAGGTGGACGGATATAACATACACAGGGATAGAGACAACTTGGTGAACAGGATGTGGGAAAGGAACACGGAGAAGGAGAAGCTGCTTGGTTTTGATTGCTAAAAGATGGAGCCTGTTGTATTTGTGGGCCCACGTTCCTCCCTCTCGCTCACATGCCCTCTTTTCTCTGCCACCTCACTTCTCGCTTCTCTGCAGGCTCTTCATTGATGGTGACCGCATAGATGACCCCAGTGTGAAGGAGCACCTGCTTTTTGACTTGGGCCTGGAAGCCGAATACAGAATCCAGGTGCTTCCCTACAAGTCCATCCTGAGCGAGCTCAAGGCTCTGTGTGCCAATCTCTCCCCAAGGGAGAAAGTGTGGGTCAGCGACAAGGCCAGCTATGCCGTGAGCGAGGCCATCCCCAAGGTTGGTAACCCTGCTGAGGCCCGTTCAAAGCCTGCACCTACCAGCTGCCAGCCCCTTCCCAGTTCTGGCATCCTGCAGCTTTGTCTTTGAAACAGAGGTTGTTCTGGACGTCTCTGGGACTGGCTGTCAGGTCAGGGATGACAGGTCATTGTCCCTAAAGGAGCCCTTTGGGCTGGAGCCATCTTGAGGGTCTGAGGGCCCTTAGAACTCATTGAGTCTTCTGTGTTTTCCAAAATGTAGCATGAGAGAGGATCTTAGGTGGTAAATATGAATGCTTAGGTTTATTTAAGTGTTACCTGTTTTATTTTTGTATTTTATGTTTTTAAAGATTTTATTTATTCATGAGAGACAGAGAGAGAGAGAGAGAGAGGGGTAGAGACACAGGCAGAGGGAGAAGCAGGCTCCATGCAGGGAGCTTGACGTGGGACTTGATCCTGGGTCTCCAGGATCATGCCCTGGGCTGAAGGTGGCACTAAACTGCTGAGCCACCCGGGCTGCCCATGTTATCTGTTTTAAAAGCAATTTAGTGTACACTAGAAAAAAATATTTCTAGCATATGAGACCATGATGTTATAAAAATTATTTCTTAAGACAGAGTTTAACAAAGTTGATTTAAAGATGCTCTAAAGAAGTATTAAGTAAATAAAGGTCTAGAGGGTAGGCAGCCAGGGTGGGAGCTTAGTAGGTGGTATGAGAACACCTGAAACACAACATATGCCCCTTCGCTACCACATTTACCAGCTAAGGAGGCTGGGGACCCAGAGTGGCATGGGAAGTTAGAGACTGGTTGAAGGTCAAATGATAGTGATAGCCTTGCCCTTTACTGAGTCCCTGCTGGGTAGTGCTAAGCAGTGGACACCTGTCTGCTCATTTTCACTAGGGCTCAAGGCAGGACTGTAATCCAGGCCACCTTGGATGTATGTAGCCTTTTCAACTGTTCTTCCCTGGGCCTCTGGCTGCAAGTGGCCTTTGGCAAGCCCAGGGGTATCCCCTCTCTGCCCATCCTGGGAAAAGCCTAGGCCTGGCCCGCTAGACCTACCTTGTGAGTGTACCCTACCACCCTCATAGTACGTGTGAGTCAGTCTTGACCTGAGTTTGGGGGTCATGCCTGCTTTCTTTGTTTCAGGAGGTCTACATGTGAGGGTGAGGGAATGAGATTGGAGAGAATGAATGCCTTTCAACAAGCTCTGTACAAGAGCACAGATGTGGTCCTGAATCCCTCTCCCATAACACAGGGCTGGGTTCCAACTCATTCTTAAATTGGATAGGGTCTTCCCATACCATGAAGAGCAGGTGATGTGTGATCCTGGAACAAGATAGAGGAAGGAGTGGTCATGTGGTCCTCAGACAATGGGAAAAAGCCTCCTTTGTGCAGCAAGAAAGGGGTTATTTCGGTCAAGCTTTGATCGTTAGTGAAGTCTGACCATGACCATGACCATGACCATGACCATGACCATGGAGGCTTGAAAAGCAGTATCTTCCTGATGGCTGGCAGCCAGCAGTGTCTAAGAGCTGAGGATGGGGGCAATAGAAGATAAATACTCTGTTTGATGGACTTCATCTTTTTGGAAGAGCTCAAGCCCCTTTCGTCATGCTCAGAGTCCTCAACTGAAAGGGGTGGGTCTTCAATCCCCAGGCACAGCGAGGTGGGTCCTGAGTGGGAGCTCTTCACATGATTTGTCTTACGTGTGATGTGCTGGGTGAAGCCGTGCCTGCCTTAGCCTGGGGTGCGTGGAGCCGGGTTTGATTTCCCATACCGCTCCTTGTGCCCCTAGGATCATCGATGCTGTATGCCTTACACCCCCATCTGCATTGCCAAAGCTGTGAAGAATTCTGCTGAATCAGACGGCATGAGACGAGCTCACGTGAGTAAAGCAGCTTGTGCAGAAGAGGGGGTGTCAGAAGGCCCATCCCAGTCCCTCACCTGCCGCGTGGCTTTGAGCCTGGCACAAGGTCAGAAATTCTCTGACCCTTCCAGTGTTAAGGAGAGAATGAAATCAAACACTCAGTGGGCTAGATCTTTACAGAGTCTAACATACACCACAAAAAAAGGCATTGATGATGATGTCTCTTAAAAGGCCCAGCATATGTTTTAAGGCCAGCGGTGGGTCTAGAAGGATGCGAGGCCCACAGATGGCTTTTGCCAGTGGCTTGACCGCTGAGGGATTTGCCCCTGTTCTCTGGGAGGGCCTTTCCTGGTTGTGCCTGAGCTCCTGAGCAGCAGAGGAGCCCTTTCCCTGCTGGTGGGAATTGCTGCCCAATTGTTTACAGGGAGTGCCTGCATGAAAAGTCCTGATGGCTGGAGGGCGTGCCCTGTGGGTCCAGCCTTCTCAGTATCCTGCTAGGGCTGGGCTCTGAATTTGCCCAGCTGATTTGCAGTAATAACTTTAAAAAAAATGTCTCCATTGTTTGCACAGATTAAAGATGCTGTTGCCCTCTGTGAACTCTTTAACTGGCTGGAGAAAGAGGTTGGTTCTTAGTCTTTGTTTACCATGTGGCTGTAGATTATTCAGAAGCTGTAAACGTGTGACTCTAACCGTGGCCCTCTCTGTGCTCTGGTGACCCGGAGGTCTAAGGTCTTGATCTAATTTTAGTACTCTTTCTTGGTAGTTCTTTCAGGAAATTTGGTGTGTATTTAGAATTTTTTTTTAATTGTTGAAACTAGTAACATTGATGAGAAAGAATTTCCTTAACTGAGAGGAATCCTTTTTTGGGTCAAGGCATTGTCTTATAAGTGGAATTTCATTATAAGGAAAAATGACTCACAATAATATTATAGGCAAGCTGATTGTATTAAGAGAAAAAAGATCTTTGCGTACATTTTAGACTTCAATTTGAGATATAAAACTCTGGATAGTATATTGACTCTTCGGCCATGAATTTCTTGCCTTTTCATTCCTTATGGTTGACAGCAGGGGGATTGCTTTGTGCTGTTATTAAACAATCTCATGTTCCCTTTAAGTGTTATATAAACAACTCTTTAAAAGTAGCTTAAATTGGAAAAAGAGTATCACCCTTACTCCCACCTGTGTAACTATTTTATTCCCTCTGGCTGTTGTTGTTCTGTGTAAATCAATTTTACATGTCTCTCAGTGTATAGATATGATTTTGTATTTTATTTTATTCACTTAGTACCATAGTGTGAGCATTTTCCATGTGCTTTGAGGCCTTTAAAAAGGATCCAAATTGTAGAAGCATTGTGTGGTGACAGATGGTAGCTACACTTGTAGTGAGCATAACGTAACGCAGAGATGTTGAATCACTGTTGTATACCTGAAACTAACATAGCATTGTGTGTCAACTACACTCAAAACCACAAAAAAACAAAAAACAATAGCAACAGAAAAATGGATCCAAATAGAGAGGTTGTGTTTAGTGGTTAGACCAATTTGCCATTCCTCCTATTTTCAAGTATTTAGAGCATTTTTTTTTGTGCTATTATCAGCTTGTAATACTATCTTTGTGTTTATCTTTTTATTTAGGATGACTTTTTTAGGACGATATCCTAGCAGGAGATGCTTTTGAATTTTTAAACTTAGATGGATTGTTTGGGGAGGTTTTAGGGCATAACACAGAGGCAAATAGTTGAATGAAAAATTGAAAGGATAGAAACCCTTCTACTTTAGATAGCTTTGATAAGAGTCTTTGGAAATTCCCTCCTTATTAAAGATGAGACATCAGCTGTGTCCTGTAGGTAGAAAGTTGGGACATGGGAAGTGAAGAAAAAAGCTTTTAATGCATGCCCTTTAATATGTACGAAATGCATTGATATATTGCCCCAGATACTTTATAAGCAACTCTCTTAATAGGTGCCCAAAGGTGGTGTGTCCGAGATCTCAGCTGCTGACAAAGCCGAGGAATTTCGCAGGTAAGGAACCATGTGTGGGGGTGTGGGGGCATGAACCTTATGGTTATTTCTTTGGCAAGTTAAATGAGGCTGAGAGGGCCCTGATTCTTGGCACAATAAAATCCTTTAAGCCGCTTTGCTCTCTGTGCCTTTCTGTTCTAGGCAACAGGCTGACTTTGTGGACCTGAGCTTCCCAACGATTTCCAGTACGGGACCCAATGGCGCCATCATTCACTACGCGTAAGGCATGCGGAGGAGCACGCTGCCTGGCTTTGCTGCTGCTTCTGCACAGAAGCCTGAGCAGGGGAGAGACATTATTTTACCAGAGGCCCCAATGCCCACCTCTATGTGTCTGTTGAAACTGTTCTTATATGGGACATGAGGACTTGTTATCTCTTGTTTCCTCTAAATCTCCAAGTCTCTGCCTTTTGGGAGCCTTGACCTCAGGTGTATGGCATTGATCTTCTCCATGATATAGTCAAATGGGTTGTCCCCTCTTTCCTTTCTGAGGTCACAAAAGCTGTATTCATAGCTCTTGATC
The DNA here is from genome assembly GCF_905146905.1 of Nyctereutes procyonoides. NCBI lineage: Eukaryota > Metazoa > Chordata > Mammalia > Carnivora > Canidae > Nyctereutes > Nyctereutes procyonoides. Next base: position 13,730,544 of record NW_026575133.1, on the reverse strand, counting down.
ATGGTGATCAGAATATTTTAGTGTTTGTCTTTCCTGATAATGGTAGCCTTCTTGATGTATGAGTCCAAACATCTTGTGAGCTCCATCCATCACCTCCTTACTGAAAAACTTATCACTAGGTTATTGAGCATCCTCTTGTGATAAGGGAGGTAAGTAGCACCCTTTCTTTCCTCCCTGCGGGCTTGAAGCTTGGCACCCAGCCTATGGGGAATATCAGCAGATGATGTGCAAGATCCTGTGGACTCACAGCACAGAGCGTTCCCTGTTCTCTGAGATGGGAGGAGCACTGATGAGTTTGGGAAATGAAACTTGGCTTGGTCATTAGGCTCTAGCTTCAGATTTGTCCAGTCGAATGGCTTTGCCTTGTGTTGAGCATTTTGAGTTCTTTGCTTCATGTCTGTGATATACACAATCAGTGGAGGAATGCTTGGTCTGTCTCACTGGGCTGTATATAGGCAGAGATCCCTGCCCCCCCCCCATTTTAATAATTGCTTTTAGACCTTTTAGTCTTGGGGCAAATTTTGAAGCGGTGTGTGGGAGACAGTCACAGATGTGATTGTGCAGTTCTCTTACATTAATGCTTCTGTTCCAAAATTAAAATGTAAAAAGGACTTCAGTTTTTTTTTGTCTTATGTTTAATTCAGGTGATGAATTTCTTGGCTGGATACTATTCTAGAATTTTGCATATAATTAACACATGAAAAAATTTCAGATCAAGGAGGGGGAGAAGTCTGCTTCTGCTTTGGCATTTTTACCCTGTGGGCTGTGGGAAGCCTGTTGAGAAGCAGGGCGCTGGAGCTGGTTCCATATCTGATTGTCTTTCTCAGTCGTTTGGCTTGGGTGTGACCACTGATGCCCTTGGTGCTGAAGAGAGGAGGTGGTGCCTGGAAATGAAGGAGTCCTTCTCTCAGATGCAGGACAGAGACTTGGATTACTCCCTTTAGCATTTCCCAGTGCAGTGGTACTATCTGGAAATCAGATCACTCTTTAAAAATACTTCATGTTCATTTAAAAAAAGTGCTTTGGCATTAGAACATTGTGATCCACTCCTTTTCCCAGTTAAAATCCCTTTAGTTTTTCTCCCAAACTGAGACATTTACCTTCTGCCTGTCTGGTGGTGTGGGGAGCACAAGGGGAGGCCCCTGATGTGGAATCTGAGGCTGGGGCCTGGGACTCCCACACCCAGAGACAATGACTCCTGGCCGCTCCATTCCCAGTCTTCAGGACTATAGCATGGTCCTCTTGAATCTATTGATTATTATTTCTGTAGCTTTTATAATTATTACATGAATACCTGTTTTGTTCCAGATACAAATAGAGATAGATGTGAAGAAATACGTTCTTCTTCCTTCTCTTGAGCTCTTTATCCAGTTGTGGAGATAGATTGACTGGGTCTTTGAGTAGTTCTAGAAGATTAAATTATTTGGAATAATTGTGTGGGTAACTTTTAATTTTGATATAATTTCAGACTTACATAAGTTGTAAGAGTAGTATAAGGAACTCTTGTATGTCTTCTCCCAGATTCAGCAAATAAATTTGTGGAATAATTAATTTTTAATTAACTTTCTTAGGCCAGTCCCTGAGACGAATAGGACCTTGTCCCTAGATGAAGTATACCTGATTGACTCGGGAGCTCAGTACAAGTAAGTGAACTAGGGCTTGATTGGGGTTGGGTAAAAAAACTTGAATAGGGAGCAAGCCAGGCTCCAGCCAAGGGTGCTCAGCTGGGAATCTCACTCTGCTCCAGGCACTAATGGAATCATTCTCATGTCTTGTCCTTTTTTTCACCCCTGCTTGAACTTGTCCATTGGTGACTCTTCCCACAAAAGGCTGTTTGATAGAAATGTTTAGTTCTTGGCCGGAAGTTGTTAAATACTAAATAAATAACTGAAAGCAAGCTTTCAAAACCATTGGAAAGGCTTCTTCCATAGCTCATAAACTGCGTGCTAGCTCTCTGGACTTGCAGCAGCCCCAGGGCCTTACGAAGTGAAGGATTAATTTTAAATGAGTAAATGAGAAACTAGGGTTGCCCCTGAATTTCTGAATTTTCATCTTGATGTCTCGCAGCTTTCATACTCAGCCTCTAGAAAGTTTCTCAGAGAAGAACCCAAGATTTTGCTGGATCTGAATGTGGAACCCAGGAGAAGGAGCTGCAATAGGTGTTGTCTGCATTAAGAGAGCACAAGCCAGGCCTTTTAATGTTTCCCACTGCAGTTGGGACTGTGGCTGATGGAGAGCCTGAGTATTTTTTTTTTTTATTTTTAAAGATTTTATTTATTTTTTAGAGAGAGAAAGAGAATGAGAGCAAGATTGGAGGGAAGGGCAGAGGGAGAGGGAGTAGGAAAGAATCTCACTGACCTGCTGCTAAGTGCAGAGCCCTACGTGGGGCTTCGGATGCTTAACCGACTGAGCCACCCAGGTGTCCCTGGAGAGCCTGATTATTTGGTGGGGTCCGCCACATATGTGGAAATGACAGCCTAGCCTGGGGACACATTGGTTACCATTAATGATAATAGCTTAGAGCTCAGGGTGTTGAGATGGTTCAGTTTTAAATTTTAGTAGGATTGCAAAATTCCCATTTCTATGTTAGGGGTGTGAATTAGTCCACTCTAAGAGATGCCTTTGTGTATTTTTAGGGTCTTTGCTGTCCTGATGGGAGGAATTAGAGGTTGGCCCTGTTTTGATAGAAGCAGGCTCCTATTTGCTCCTATTTACTTTGTCCTCCTCCCCCTCATTTATAACCCCATGATAGTGTCTCCGATGAGACAGTCCTCACATTGTAGACCAAAAGTGCTTATGTCAGGGCCTGACGGAGTTCATTCTCACTACCTCCGACCATCCTAGCATTCATACTTTGTTTCATTTTATTTATTTATAAAAAGATTTATTAATTTGAGAGAGAGAGAGAAGACCACAAGCAGGAGGGGAGGAGCAGAGGGAGAGGGAGAGAGTGAATCTCAAGCAGACTCCACACTGAGCATGGAGCCCGATGTGGGGCTTGATCTCAACGACCCTGAGATCATGACCTGAGGTGAAACCAAGAGTCAGATGCCTGACTGCACCACCCAGGTGCCCCTGAGCAAAAGCTTATTTTTAGTGAACACTAATCTGTCCTTTCTTTTGGAAAGGGATGGGACGACAGACGTGACACGGACCATGCATTTTGGGACCCCTACAGCCTATGAGAAGGTAAGCTGGAGCAGAAAACGAGAGAGCCCTCCCTGCTTTCTTAAGAACGGCATTGCTTTTATGAAAAGCAATTGTATAATGAAGTAAAATTTGTCTGTGAGTTAGTAAAAACAGCTCATTACTCTGGAGCCTGGCTTATCTGCTTCGTGATGTCCATTTAATTAATTACTGGAGAAATTTTAAAAGCATTCCGTTTGCTAAGGTCAGAGCCACTCAGATTTCAGTTTACACAGCATCAGTGTTCTCTTGAGTCAGGAAATCTCTATGGAGATGGGAGTGGGGTAGTGAAACGTCTGCTTTTTACAAACTGTCTTGATTTGATTCTGAAAGCCACCTGCCTTCTTTTAAGTTCAGCATTTCCATCTATGGCTTACCTCAGGCACCCCCTGCAATGGTACACACTGCTTAGGTTGTGCTGTCTGGCGTGGAGGGGAGATGGCAGTGAGGTAGAGGGATGTGCACCAGGAGTCTGGAGGTTGGACTTCAGGTCTTCTCTGCTGTACACTGGCCCTGTGACTTGCCTAAAGCACTTAGACCACCTCCATAAAAATGGGGGTAAGAATACCTGCCTCCAGGGCTGGTTGTAAAGGTGCCATGACCCTGGTAAGTTCCTGCATCAGTCCCTACCAGGTGAATGTTGGTTGAGTCTCTTGAGTGAATCTGTTTTTCTGGGAGCTCCTATAGGAAGTTTATCCCAGGGGTAGAGTTTTATGCCAAGCTGCAGAGCAGATTGCATAGTTTTAGTCTTGTACCTCATCTGTTTGTAGACACGAGCACCTTAAAAGAATTTGACCTCGGTGCCACATACATTTGGCATGACTCTTTTGTGCAGGCTAAAGAGCTCGAGACCAGATTGAAGGGTGTGGGTTTATGCCTGGTTCTGTACCTTACTGGCAAGCCACTAACCTTCCAAGCAGCACTCTTCTTTTCCAGGCAGTAGGGCTAAGCTCTGAATATAACATTGGTAAGGGGCACAGATGCTGGAGCAAGACCACTTGGCTTCAAGGTCAGATGCTGCCAATTATGAGCTACACCACTGGCAGGCTAGTTCATCTGTGTCAAGTGAGGGTGACAACAGAATCGCCAGCATAGAGTGTGGGGTTTAGTGTTCAGTGCTTAGTACCATGCCTGGCACAGGGGACTAGCTCGGTAAATGTTAGCTGGTGTCATCAGGATTTTTTGTTACTTTTCCTCATCTTTCTCAGGCTCAAAGTGTATCAGAATGTTCTTTACAAGGGAAGGACCTGTGGGCTCATCTCTCTCACAGTTCTCTTTCAACTAAACTTAATTTCAAGATTTTCTAAAAAATCGGCCCCATGGCCCACCTTTTTTTTCCACCAGAGTTTTTCCTTTTCACTCTGATTTTCTCTGTGGTGTTGCTAAAAACCTTCAGAAGCAAGGTTTTCTGAACTGCCGGGAAACTACAGGACCGAAGCATCTTGTCCTCGTTCTGCAACATGCCCCCTGGGTTTTCTTTGGCAGGAATGCTTCACATATGTCCTCAAGGGCCACATAGCTGTGAGTGCAGCCGTTTTCCCGACTGGAACCAAAGGTAGGTGGTTCCTTCTGTCATATGGCAGGCTTTTTCTTGTTGAGGCACCAAACATGTCTAAATTTGAGTAGGAGAACATTTCCTTTCTTGTCATGTCAGGCCCAGCCAGGGCTAGTGTTGCATGGAGTCTCCTAGAACAACCACTGACTGAGCTCAGGGAACCTCCCAGGGAGCCAGGCTTTGGTTTGGGCCTGACGTCAGTGGTGTACCTCTCCTAACCACCTAAGGTGTTAGATGAGACATGGGTGGATCCCAGGAGAGAGCAGCCAGGGCTGAAGGCCTCCAGACCTGAGTGGAAGTTGATACAGCCTCCTATCTGTCCTGCCTCAGTGGACCATTGCCTCCTTTTGGGATCCTTGTCAGGATTTATTTTCCTGGGGACCTGACTTCACATATATACCAGTTGAGGACTGATGGCTGGGCATTGGATGGGGAGTGGACAAGCCCTGGGCCTTGGATCTGCTTAGATTGGGCCTGCATTCATCTCCCTTGGCACCTATTTCCTTGTAGTCTGTTTAGAGTCTCCTCTTTGTAATCCTGAAACCTCAGGATCCCAGAGCCAGGAAGGGGATGTCTGTATCATCAACACCCTGAGCTGCAGCAAGGTGTCCAGCCCCTTCACTGGCTTCCTGGACAAACAGTTCTCTAGCTTCAGACTGAGCTCCAGACTGGCTGGGGAGTGGCCGTCTTTGGGAGCTCTGATTGTTAATTCTTTCTTACGCTGGGTTGAAATCAGAGCCCTCCAGTAACTTTTACACGTTGGTTTCTGTTTCATTTTCTGGAGCCAAGCATAATAAATCTAATCTCTAAAGTGCTTTGCAAATTGAAAAGTACTGGACAAATATCATCAAGTGGTTCTTATGTGTCTTTCAGGACACCTTCTTGACTCGTTTGCCCGCTCAGCTTTATGGGATTCTGGCCTGGATTACCTGCACGGAACAGGACATGGTGTTGGGTCTTTTCTGAATGTTCACGAGGGTCCTTGTGGCATCAGTTATAAAACCTTTTCTGATGAGCCTTTGGAGGCAGGCATGATCGTCACTGATGGTAAGTGCCCCTCACATCCAGGGTGTGCACGGGTCTTCGAGCCTGTATGAGGCTCTCTGTTGTTTCTTATATTTTGATGATCTTAAAGTAAATTGGATATAATTTCCCCCTTTGTCACCTTGAATTTAACAAGACAACTTTTTATGATTATAAAAGTGGTAGGTGTTCATTCTAGAAAAGGTGAGACTGTGGGACAGTGTGTGGAAGATGAAAATCATTTGGAATCCAACTACCTAGGGGGAAACATTGTTTAATATTTTGATGTTATAGCTTTTGGTCTTTTATATATGTGTGTATCTTTTTTTTTCTAATCATTCCGATTCTACTGGATGACCTATTGTTTGTATTCTACTTTCTTACTTAATGTACTACTTTTCCCACATCATTACCAGATCTCTGCATAAATTTTAATGCCTGCATCGTTATGTCTCATGAATGTGCTCCAGTGATTTATTTGGTGAACCCTCTGTAATTGTATTCCCTACCCTGGCACCTGTTTTCAGGGACTTTGGAACCTTTCTGTTCTTCGAGTACCTATTGGGGGTAGCCTTATGGAGGAGGCATCTCTGGGCTCTTGCGGCTGGACTTGAGTGGGCTCTTGACCTGTTTCCCCTGCTCCTTCAGAGTGGAACTGTCATTCCAGGAGCAAGCCCTTCCCCTCTGTGTGCAAGTGTCCATCATGGGCTGCTTTTAATTTCTGGGTTTGATTTCTTTTAGAGCCGGGGTATTATGAAGATGGGGCTTTTGGAATTCGCATTGAAAATGTTGTCCTGGTGGTTCCTGTGAAGACCAAGGTAGGTGATTATTTATTTATTTATTTAAAAATTTTCTAATTTCTTAATGAGGCAGAATGAAGATGTTTGTCTTTGGAGCCACGAATGTGCCATTCTGGAGCCAAACTGGATCTTCCTTGCCCCGATATCAGGGAGTCCCTTAGAAATTACTCTCCTCTGCGAAACCAGAAAGAAAAACCTTAGTGAATTGGGACCCACAGCTGGAATTCATGGGCCCCAGGCAGGCCTCTGCCAGATGTGATTTGGAGCTCTGAGTTTACTGGAGGCTGCTTGTCATGATGCTTCCTCTACTGGGGGCAAGTGTTGGGGCTGAGAGAGGTGCTTGTTTAACGGCTCCTCCCAAACCCGGGGCCAGGGCTTGGAAACTGTATTTTCAACAAATGTCTCAGATGATTTTTATTGGGTAAAACTGAGGAACCCTCAGTTATCCATGGGTCAGGCCCCGCAGGCTGGTGATTAGACAGGTCTTTTGCCCTCCAGAAGACAGGTGCTTCACCTCCCCATCACTATTATCAAGAGGTTACAAGGCTTGAGGTGCTACGCTTTACCTAGAAGACCCATTTATTCCTGTTCTGTGGTGATGGTGGAAATGGAACAGTTGGCAAGAAGTGGCTTCCTAAGCCTGCAGGGATCTGCTCTCTGCTTCCACATTGAAGTCACTGTCCTTGTGAGTGGCCTCTCACCTCACTCAGTCCCACAGGCCTTGCCAGGAGCAGAGACCCAGCATGCTGGCAGGTGCCCTGGCCATTCCATGCTATGTAGCATGGACAGACCTGTTATCTGTCACCTGATGAGACCAGCTAGTCAAGGCAGGACACATGGTTAACTGTTAAATAAAAGTGATGTTGGGGACTTGTACTCCGATAGAGTCTTGAGAACCCAAACCAGTGATGCCCCTCATCCAGACTACCATGCTCTGCCCCTGCTGCTTCTCTATCACAGTGGACATTAGCTTGCAGACCTGCTGCTGACAGCCCCTCGGCTTTTCTGGTAGCTGCTGTTGGCATAGCGGAGTAGCTCGAGGACAGTGGCATCAACTGGGTTCATTGTACCTCCTGGGCCTATGAAAATGCTGACCGGCTCACCCCTTCTTGGTTTCCTAGTCACACCTGGCCCCAGGGCATGGGGGCGGTGATCATGTCTGGGGGGAATGACCTCATGGTGGTTCACTGTGGTAGAGGGGAGTAAAAACTTGTGTTTTCTTCCTTTTCCAACAGTATAACTTCAATAACCGGGGAAGCCTGACCTTTGAACCTTTAACTTTGGTTCCAATACAGACCAAAATGATAGATGTGGATTCTCTTACAGACAAAGAGGTAATGAGGGTGGCTTGGAGGAGACAGAGTGAGAGTGGGGGTGGAGAGCTTACCTCATATTCTCTAGTCTGTTCTCACTTTTTTAGAGGTGTGTGCCACCTGAGTCTGAAAATCCTGGGTCTCCTGAGGACTATAGGTGCTTGTCCTGTATTTATTTGTTGGCTCTCCAGGTAGAGATAGTCCTCCTTGCACCATTGTGGGGCTGCAAGTCTATGACTGGGACTGGTCCATGTTGCTTTCCTTGAGGCCCAGACCTGTAGATGTGCTGAAGTGCGTTTAGCAAACCATGGGCCACGCGTCTTCTCTCTGAAAAGCCGGATGGGTGGTAGGGCCTGTTGGCTATTGCATATGCCAGATTGTTTTCTCGTGTTGAATGAAACATTAAGGGAATGAAAAGCAAAATCTATTATCACATGCCCAGTTTTCACACAGAGAGAAGAGAGGTGGTGCCTACTATCTGGTCACTCCAGGCTGTGAAACTCTTTGTAAAGCTTGGAGCACAGTAGTGCCCACTATCAAGCCCAGAGGGTTGCAGGTCTTGAACCCCCCTTCACATCCTGTGGTGGGTGTCCAGGCCCCGGGACCCAGAGTAAGGCCTGAGGGATCAGGCAGGTGATGAAACTCAGAGTAGAGAAAAGGGTCAGAAACAGGGCAGGAACAGTCAGCACTGGACAGACAAACCGTTCCCAAGCCAGAAGCCAGGAGGACACAAGTTCCAGAGCAAGGCAGGTGACTGATGGGAGCCAAAGGCAGGACAAGCATGACAGGTTACTGTAGGAGTAAATTTTTGTTGCCCAGAAGAGCAACTGGCCTATCCTGGGGACCTTGAAGTGCCCCTTCAGGCACCTGGGCCTCATGCTTGGCACCAGAGCAAATGCCTCCAAGGCCTGAGGAGGCCTCGCTGTTGGACTGTAGAATGGGACTCTCCCAGCCAGAAGCCTCTTTTTCCCTTATTCAGCTCACAGATGGGTGACAGAAAAAGGCCATCTACTTCCTGCTTAGCATGGGCACCTCTGCTTAACTGTCATTGTCTTTGACCAGCCAGATGTCCCCACTCACAGCACTTAAACGAGGGGTACTGTTGTGGCTTTATTCAGCTTGTAGATGGTGCTGGACAGGAGACAGCTTGTCGGCAGCACAGGGTCCAGTGTGTCTGGCAGGAAGAGTTCCTTCAGCAATCCAGGGGCTTGTCTCGAGCCCCCCTAGGGGTGACTCAGGTGAAAGGGGACATGAACACATGAGTGGGCATGGAAGCCATCCTGCTTTGAATCCTTGGTTCACCGTAGGAGCCAATGTCTCTTTTCACGGGCTTGGGTACAGCTTCCAGGGTCTTAGCAAGGGACTTTCCTGCAATCCTGTAAAAAGTCACTCTCTTCTCAGCAGCCCATGGCAGTGGCTTCCTACCACATAACTCTAGGTCACACAGTCTTTGCTGTCCCTATAAAGTGCACTATCAGGAGGCATTCCTCCCAGTGATACTCTCCTTTGTCCCAGGAAATAGTGCATGGGGAGGGGTGAGCAAGGCCATTCTTCTTTGAGGGAGAGTTTTGTTAACCTAACTCAGTCCACCCCATGACATTGGACATAGACCAGTGGGCTCTATTGTCATCATTGGTTCATTACTACACTGTGCACGGCCAAGTCACTGAACTGTTCTTTCTACCAATTAGTTTTTATAGGGCAGATAGTATCTTCTTAGCCTTAGATCATAAGCAAGTTCCTACAAAGAGCAGTAGATGTATTTAACATATCAAGCAGAGTGCATTTGTTGTTTCTTTTAGCAAAAGAATCTTTTTCCATGTACCCCTTAATAAATCTGGGGCTTCATTCTCTTTGAAGGCACATTACTACCCACAACCAGATTCTTTCCATTTGGCTTTTATGATACTTGGTCATGCCCGTTACCATCTCCCAAACAGTCTTTTTGGTTTCTTTAGGGAAACTTTTTGGGTTGGGTTTGCATTCCCATTCTTTATCACCAGATGGCAGCTGAGGACTTTGGTCATGAACATGGGCGGCTGCAGACTTTCAAGGCCTTTGGGATGTTGGTCAGGCCCCACTGAGGATGTGGGTACAACTGAAAGGGTCTTAGGGGACTTTGACCTTGGCTTCAGGGTTGGCTGCCTTGGGCTGCAGGCTGTCTCGTAGCCCATTCTGACCCATAGCAGTCTGCTAGCTTTTGACACCCTGTCCTGCTCCCCAGCTCCCAGCAGGGGCTAGTAAATTCTTAATAGTGGGGAGTGGAGCCCTGGCTGGGTCAGAGCCAGCTGGCAGTACCACTGCATCTGTCTGCCCATCTTAGTCCCTGAGCTCATCCTTGGTACGTGGGCAAGACCGTAGTCCCTGATGTCCATCCTTTTGTAATACCACTGCCTTCCCACATGGTGTGTGGGTCATCACAACAGCAGCATAGATGATGATATTACTCTTGCCAGCCTCACTGCAGCTGAGTGTCTGGTCAGGCCCACTTCATGGACAGTGCAGAGAATAGGTGGTAGTCCTCTGGGTAGAACTTGCTTCACTCTAGCCTTCACACCCGCCCTGCCCCAAGGGGGAGACTTCACCCTTTTATGGCTACAGAACTTTCACCATCAGGTGCCGGGGATCAGCTCTGACCCAGGCACCAAGTCCTGTCAGACCTCCTTCATTCTTACCTCTTTTTAAAAAAATCTCTTGGGGTGGTGGGCACATTCAGCTGAGTTTCTGAAAGTTAAGCTCCCAGCCCCATCCTGTAGCACCACAGTCCTTGGTTCGCCAAAGGTTTGGGGTTCATCTAGATAGCCACACTCCCAAGACCCATAGGGGCTCAGCTGATCCTAGGTTATTCAGCTTTGTCAGTGGATACAAGTAGGAAACTCAGTGCATTGGGGGGACACCTTCAGGTGTGTCTCTTAGCAGGGCTCTTACTGGCCATCTCAGCGCTAGTTTTCAGTACTCTCTCCTCCACTGCCACCCTGAGATGGCGAAGGTATTTGGGAACAAGGCCACATAGGTGGGCGTAGAACCTACCAGATTGCCTGCCCCATCCATCTTACAATGTCCTGTGGTTGTTGCTTCTGGGTGGTCCTGTTGAGAATAATACCTGGTTCCAGGTTACTCTGACTCAGGGGAGCCCAACACCTTGCTCTCAGGTAAGTATGGTTCCTTCACATGCAGTAGACTGTTCTGGAAGCATTTTGCCGTAAGTGATATGGCCTTGTCCCATCGATTTCCAGAGAAATAGAGCACAAGGAAGTCACTCGTCCCTAAGCAGGGGGAGAAGGTTTTGTGTATCTTTGTCCTCAGCTTGTAATCTTGGCACTCGGGGCCTCCCTGTTTGCCCATGGAATCCTTGGGAGAGGTGTGAATACCACATTTGGCTTTCTCCCTTCTTGTAGTGTGATTGGCTCAACAACTACCACCTGACCTGCAGGGATGTGATCGGGAAGGAATTGCAGAAGCAGGGCCGCCAGGAAGCTCTCGAGTGGCTCATCAGGGAGACACAGCCCATCTCCAAACAGCATTAATGCCTCCCTGGTTTGGGTTTTTGTAAGATGCTCCAGGGAAGGGAAGAAACCTGGCAGATTCCTGACATCTGTCTCCTTTCCTCTCCTTCCTTTCTTCCCCTTTTTACTTTGAGATTCTAAGGAGAACTGAAAATCTTCTTATCCTCTTTGATATTTTCTTGCAAACACTCGATCTTTTATGATTTTTTTAATTATTGAGAACGAGCCAAGAATAAAATTGCTGCACTGGAAGGAGGGTCCCCCCAAAACTGAACACTTGACCCGGGGGGACGCCTCGAGCAGCCACAGTGAGTTCTCTGGCCCGTGATGGTGAAGCCCTGCGCGCTTGCTCTCTGATGGTTCCAGGTGCTAGTACATCATTCACAATCTCCTTGATTCATGGGACTGTATTTATGATCAGTGAATAAAATGTCAAAATGTACTCTGTCTCAGCCGTGTCTTTCCTCGCATCACTGTCCACCCTGCGTGTTAGACAAGCTCATTCCTAGGGCTGGTGGCCTTTGGGAGAGATGTTTTCTAGGTAGAAGGTACCCTCTGAGGGCAGATCCCTGGCCTCCCCACATATTGTCTGGCTTAACTGGAAAGCCTCCCTTTCTTTTCTCTAGAAAACCCAATATTTTGGTGAGTATGTCAAAAGTGAGTCTTCCGTGGTCCACCCGGTGTCACACATTGCAGGGTCTCCCCCGCACACCAAAGCCATCATATTTCCTTGCTTGTGCACAGTGTTCTGTGGTAAGTGCCTGCGACTCCCCATCCTTGGGCTCTCTCTTGACTTGCACACATGGGGCAAGCCCAGAGAGCTGCAGAGCTGATGTTCCATGACGGACCATCATAGTTGGGCACAGGAGAACAGACTTCTTCAGCCCTTGACTGGGATGTCTGAGGTGTGGTCTACACTGACTCGTGGGGTTGCCCAGTGGGATGGAGCCCCGCTGCCCACCACGGTAACTTGTTCAAGAACACCCTTTATTTTCTTCCTTTCCTTCTGTGTTTCTTTTCCTTTTCTCCCCACCGGTATTTCCTGGGGACATCCCCCCAATAAACTAATTACACACAAATCCTTGTGTCAGGGCCTGCTTTTTAAGGAAGCCAACCTAAGACATACCCTGGAGATACAGCCACTAATCTGGTATATGTTTTTTCCAACTTCTTTGTGCTAAGTATTCAGTTAACATGTAGAACAAGTATATGTGTATAAAAGAATACGTATGTGGAAACTAATACAACACTGTGTGTCAATTATCCTTGAATTTAAAAAAGTGACAGACTGCTTCCAGTCTGAATTTAACACTGAACATTAGAAATGGAAACCTCTTTGACTGAATTGATAGTGTTGTGTACATACAACCTAAATCTAGTTTTAATCTGTTAGGAAATTAAAGTTATGTTTGGTTTGATGGGTTAATTAGTAACTTCTGAAAGTACATCTTCTCTGCTGTCAAGATGAGATTATCAGTTCAAAATGCGGATTTAAGTTCTCTGAAACGGAGGGAAATTTTAAAAATATGTGAATATTTTACATTTTTGGATTTATGGTTTTAATATCTGAAAAATATTAAAATTAAATAACCTCCTTAATCATAAAAAAGAAAGAATATGTATGCATGCGCACACACACATCACATGTATAAACATTGGGTCGTGCTATACATACTACCAAATTTTTTTTTATTTGGCGGTTTATCCAATTATTTTTCTTTTTTTTTTTTTAAATTTTTTATTTATTTATGATAGTCACAGAGAGAGGGAGAGAGAGAGAGGCAGAGACATAGGCAGAGGGAGAAGCAGGCTCCATGCACCGGGAGCCCGACGTGGGATTCGATCCCAGGTCTCCAGGATCGCGCCCTGGGCCAAAGGCAGGCGCTAAACCGTTGCGCCACCCAGGGATCCCTATCCAATTATTTTTCTATATTGGTACACATAGATCTGATTATTTGTGATATTTCATTGTATGGCTAGCTCTTTTTTTTTTTTATTTTTATTTATTTATGATAGTCACACAGAGGAGAGAGAGAGAGAGAGGCAGAGACACAGGCAGAGGGAGAAGCAGGCTCCATGCACCGGGAGCCCGGGGTGGGATTCGATCCTGGGTCTCCAGGATCGCGCCCTGGGCCAAAGGCAGGCGCTAAACCGCTGCGCCACCCAGGGATCCCTGGCTAGCTCTTTTTAAAACTAATCTCATTAAATCTTAAACCATATCTTGGATTTGAATGGCTTTGAAAGATGAACAATATAAGCATGCTTCGGCCATCCACCAGAAGCATGGTTGGCAACGTCTGTTACTTTCTGCAGCTGGGGAAGCAGAAAATAGAGTGAGCTAATCTATTTTTACCATTCAGAACCAGGGTGTCAGCAGGGAAAGTTTCACTGATAACGATGAGCCTTAAATTGACAGAGTGCCTAAAAACACTTGCCAACATTTCCGTTGTCCTTCCTCTCTTCTTTTCTCTCAAGGATCGTTGATTCCACCTGCTATGTGGGAGGAAGCAAGATACATGGCTAGTTCTCAGGTTGTATTTGTGATGTGGACTCAAAATAACAGGATGCATTTTGATCCACCAAAGATCAATTCTTGAATATGTGTGTTTCACACTTGCTCCTCTTTCTGTGTCCCATAGGATTGGACTTAAAAGAAGGTTATCCTTAAATGATAGGATGTATTAATCATGTTTCTCCTCCATCATCCCTCTAAAAGTCAGAAGACCTCCCCTTTAGGACTCAGACCATCATCTCTTCTGATATCCTGAAGGTTTTCCTCTCTCAGGAAACGGGAGCTGTGAATTGCAGTTGATCTGGAGTTCAAGCAGACCATAACTCAAGTGTGACAGCAGCTCCACTGTTTGTTCAGCAGGCTGTTAAGCCTGTCACTTCCCAAGGCAGCCTTAGAGCAAAGTTTGATTTAATTGGCTCAAGCCCAAGAAGCAAAGGTTCCTGGTGCCAGGTTCCTGGAACTTCCTGCCTGGATCTGTGTGTCTTGGCATTAAGGCCAAGTGACAACACTAGGCAAGCTGATCCCAGAAAGATGGAGAATCGGAATAAAACCGCAAATGTGCAAGTGCTTAAAGGGAAGATGAGATAAACGTGAGTCAAAAGACTCTTCTTTACTTTTAAATAAATGATTAAAAAAAAAAGTTTGGGTGTAAAAGCAGGCAGTATGCTAAATTTATGGAATAATTCCAGGGAAGTTGATTTTTTTTTTCTTGTTCAGTTTATCCCTTGGTGAAGTTTTAATGTACGAGGTGGTGAGGATTCCAGGAGGGGTACAGACATGGGGCTTGTGCTGTGGACAGCCCTCAGGGGTTGACTTCCCTCTGGTAAAATAAATCCATCCATGTCATTTGTACTGTGTGAGGGGCCTGCCCACCACCCAGCCCTTTGTGCTTGTCCAGCCTGAGGACCCATCCTGGCAGCACGAAGACAGGAATGGGCAATTGTGTAAGGAGGCATGGTTGTGAGCCGGGAGGACGGTTTTGCCCTTGCTGTTTCCACACAGCTGGGGGATTTAGGCCAGCAAGAACATGAAGAGTCAGAAGCAATTTGTGACATTTTTCATGCAAAATAGATTGAATCTATTTCAATCTATTTTGCTCCTAGGGGAGATGGGGGGTGGGTGGTGGGAAGGTTGGGGGTGAGGGGTGAGGGGAGGGGCTTGGCATATAAAGCCAATACTGTGCTTGTTAGGTGTGAAAGTATTTGGAGTACAGAGTAGAGATTAAATGCACAGTATCTGTGTTTAAAAACAAAAATGCAGATTTTGGCAAGGTGGTGGCAGTCGTGTTGTAGTTTTTGGATTTCCCCAAATGACTCCATACAAATGGTGTTTTGCTGGGATAACAAAAATAAAACTAATGGATGAGGTCTACACCAGATGTAGGTGACAAGCATCCCCACAAACCCTTGCTGTGAGCATGTCAGCATCAGTGTAGGAGGAAGCCGAAGGTCTGCCAAGAGCCCCCAAATAACCATCAGGAAGTTGAAATCTCAGTGAGCCAATTCGAGAGTGGCCACCAAAACAGGGAGGGGGGAGGGTGTGTAGTGGTGGTGGTTTGCACACATCAGTAGGTGAGCAGGAGGGATTTGAGGTAAGGCCAGCAGGGCTGGAGCGGGCAGTGTCCCAGGAATGCCTAGGACAAAGTCCCACACTCAGAAGAAACTAGGGATAGGCTCCCAGAGAAAGCAGGTCTGGTGCAGAACAGACAAAGGAAAGAGGACAAGTGGGAACAGAGCCAGGATCTTGCAGAAAGTAAGTGCTGTGTCTTTTAACATATCACAAAGTCAACAGCAAAGGCCGCTGGCTCTAGAGCCCTGAATAAAACTATCCTAGTTCAAGTCTCTCTTCCAGAAGTTCAGAGAATTAATTTCACCTAAAAATGGGCTACAGAAAAAAAGATTGAGGTAAAGTGCTCTTATGAACTTAAAAATAATGTGCAGAATGACCTGCCTATGGTGAAATCGCATCATCAAGGCATGCCCATAAAAAAGTGAAAATGATAATGTTTCAAAAATATATCTTTGGTTTGAAAAATAACATGCCAGAACAACATAAGACAGAATTAGAAAAGATGGGAAATTGAGAACTCAAGAAAGAATGAGAAAAAGCAATCATTTTAAAAATGAAGGAAAAACCAGCAGGAAGACCGAAATGAATAAATGCAACAATGTTTCAAGATCAATAGAAGATGAATAAGAGGAAAACAAAAAATAAAACCAAAATGAATATAAAACCAAAATGAATAAAAGGGATTTAAGAGAAATTGACAGTTATAAAAGATAGACAAAAAATTTAATATTTATGTAATAGGTTTCTCTAAAGAAGAAAACTTAAAGCAAGGAAATAGAACAAAAATTAACTATAATTTTAGAAAATATTTCCAAGATTTAAAAAACTCAAAAAGTTTGAAATTACACATTGCAGAGGAATATCCCAAAACCGAATAAATAGGTCCAGAATGACCAACAGGACATATTGTAATAAAGCTCTCATAGTTTAAAGAAAAATAATAAATCCTTTAGTATTCAAACAAATGATCCAGTAACTTAACAGTAGAAAAAAAAAGTGCAATTGCCATCTAGAATTGTTCACAGCAACATTTTTGGTGATAAGTAACATGTTATGCTTACGGGGGGTGTTCATTATAATTCATTGAGCCCCACATTTGTATCCTGTGTTTTTTTGTGTCTGGTGTGAAGGAGGCAGGAGGTACCCGCCTGCACCTCACATGCCCTGTGATGAGGAAGGCTCACAGGAGAAGTATTAAAATGTGATTTTATTTTCATTTTGATACTTTTAAATTTTTAAAAAGACTTTATTATTTATTCATGAGAGACACACAGAGAGAGGCAGAGACATAGGCAGAGGGAGAAGCAGGCTCCCTGATGCCGGACTCCATCCCAGGACCCCAGGATCACATCCTAAGCCAAAGGCAGACAGACGCACAACCACTGAGCCACCCAAACAACCCATTTTGATATTTTTTAAATGTGTGTGTTTTTTTTTAATTATTCATGAGAGAGAGAGAGAGAGAGAGAGAGAGAGAGAGAGAGAGAGAAGAGGCAGAGACATAGGCAGAGGAAGAAGCAGGCTCCATGCAGGGAGCCTGATGTGGGACTCGATCCCTGGTCTCCAGGATCACGCCCTGAGCTAAAGGCAGCGCTAAACTGCTGAGCCACCTGGGCTGCCCTTATAAACGTGGTTTTAAAGAGGAGCTGAAACTTGTGTGTGTATGTGTGACATACCCTAGTTTTTAAACATCCATAACCAATCTCACGTGAAACAAAAACCAAAAACCTGTGTGGGTCAAACAAACATGTGGGACCTGAATTTGGTTCTTGGGCAGCAGTTGTGTCTCCTCGTGTCTCACCCCAGGACAGGCCTCAAGTCCAGTGACCACTGCCCAGTGAGAGGATGGCTGCCCGGCACCTCTCAGACACCCGGGGCTCAGGTGTGCGTATCCACTCTCTCCATGAAAGGAGATGCTGCAGAAGACTCACCGCGTCATATGGCTGAGGATCTCTTTCTGATTGTTAGTGTGGACTCTCAGCACCTTTTATTTTTTATTATTTTATGATTATTTTTTAAGAGGGAGAAGGGATCTTAGGAGGGAACAGGTCAGCTTGAAGGCCCGCACCAGGGTTGCACCGATTCCTGGTCTGGCTCTCCAGCCAGGCCTCTTTCCTCCAGCAAGTGCTGCATCCCCAGTCCCTGTCCTACCAGCAGGGACAGCCACTGGCTCCAGCCACCCTGCGAGGGGCCCCCTCCTGTCCTTTTAATTCTCTCCCTTCTTCGGAGTCTATATGAGTGTTTCCTGATCATTCCAGTTGAAAGTCCCTGCTCCAAGTTCTTGTTGCATTTGCTTTCTTCACAAACGGTAGTGGATATTTCCTTGTTATAACCAAACTTTTCTCATATCTCTCTAACTAGACTTGTAGCTCGTTGGGACTAGCCAGGACTGAGCACACAGGAGGTACTCACTATATATTTATCGATTGATCCAGTGGTGAAGACATCCCAAATATGTTTACAGCTGAGCTAATTACAAGAGTGATTGATTTGGTCCCACCTCTTAATAGCTGGTATGGGGCAAATTACGAACTTTTCTCTGACCCCATCATCGTCTGTAAATGGGGATGATATGATATTTGCTGTTAGCATATTTGTTTTTTTTTTTTAAGATTTTATTTATTTATTCATGAGAGAGACACACACACACACACACACACACACACAGAGGCAGAGAGCCACAGGCAGAGGGAGAAGCAGGCTCCATGCAAGGAGCCAGATGTGGGACTTGATCCCAGGTCTCCAGGATCACACCCTGGGCTGCAGGCGGCACCAAACCGCTGTGCCACCGGGGCTGCCCCTGTTAGCATATTTGTGCGGGCTACGTGAAAAATTCTGCACAAAACACTAGCCTACTAGACAGGTAAAGTACAAGTACTCAGTTACCTGGGACACCCAAATTTTTAAGCAGAAGGTGAGGTGCCTGTTTTGAATTCTCTGCTTCTTTTCCCCTATTTCTTCCTTCTCTGATTTTCTCATGTTATTATTAAAAAAAAAAAAAACCTTATCATTTAGAACTGCTTTAAATTTACTGTGACGATAGTATAAGGGAGTTCCTTTACACCCTGACCCTGGCTCCCCTGTTATTAACATCTTACATATTATGGTGCGTGTGTCACAGTTAATGGTCTGATGTTGATGTATTATTATTAACAATAGACCATAGTTTATTCAGATTTCCTTAGTTTTTTGCCTAATGTCCTTTTTCTGTTCCAGAATCCCATTCTGGAGGATATCACACTGCATTTTGTTGTCATGTCTCCTTAGGCTCTTCTTATAGCTGTGTTTCTTGGACTTTCTTCATTTTGGATGACCTTGTGAGTTTTGAGGAGTTCTGTAGAATGTCCCTCTATTACGATTTTTCTCATGACTAGACTGTGGTTATGGGTTTTAGGGAGGAAAACTACAGAGATAAAAGGTCATTTTTATTGCGTCATATCAAGGGTACAGACTTAGAACATGACTTTTCCTATTGCTATTGACCTTGGTCACCTGGCTGAGGTGGTGTTTGTCTGGTTTCTCCCCTACAGTCACTCTTAATCTCCCATTTCCATACTGTACTCTTTGGAAGGAAGTCACTATGTGTAGCCCACTAAGCTATGCTCAGTTTTCTTAAGGGTGGACTGTCTACATCAAATATTTGGAATTCTGCATAGAAAATTTGTCTCTTCTCACATTCATTTTTTCAATTATTATTTTGTATCCAAATTGACTTATGCTTTGGTTTATGATTAATATTACTGAATTTTATTGCAAATTCTTCCAGCTTTGGCCATGGGGAACTCTTTCACCTGGTTCCTTTGTCTTTTTTTTGATACACTTCCCTAGGTGTGTGTGTGTGTGTGTGTGTGTGTGTGTGTGTGTGTGTGTGTTTAGGCACGTTCTTACTTTCCGGCCCCAGGCTCATCTTGTGTATTTCTCACCTCGGTTCTAGAATCAGCCATTTCTCCAAGGAGCCCTAGTTCCTTTTATTGGAGAAAGGTATTTAAAATTACCATCTGGATAGTGGATGGATTCTTTGCTACTGGACTGTCATTGTTTGTAGGCCCTCCCAGCCAAGGGCAAGGAAATGTATGTATGTACACTAACCATCTCTATCTATCTACTTATATATCAATTTCTACATGTAACTATCTGTGTCTATATTAAGCTAGATGTGGTATTGATATCTCCAGCTCTAATCCGCAATCACCCACCCCTGCTTCTCTGGAATCTCCCACTCCACCAGTGTGAAAGCTGGCTCCAACCATCCCCATCCATTTACCTAATTGCTGAATTCTGCTGTACATGTGTGGCAGTATTAGGTTTGTGAACCTGTGCCACAGTGGGAAAAACTCTATCAACTCGAGTTCAGTGTTTATATGCAGTTCCTTTTGTTTTGGTTTTGCAGACACCACTCATTTCCAAAGTGATTTAAGGCAGCACCCTCCTTCCTCTCCCTTCAGTGAGCTTGTTTCGCACATTTGAGTGTAGTTGGAGCGTCTTGCCACAGCCCTCATTCCATGCTGGGGCCTCCCAAACTCTTAATTGATTTTTTCCAAGGTGCATGCATTCACATTCATTCTTTGTGCTGTATGGTTCATTGGGTTTTGGTGCATGTACAGTGTTGTGTGTCCACACCTACAGGATCATACAGAGTAGTTTCACCGCCTTCATGGAGTCCCCTGGGCTTCATCTACTCAGACTTCCCACCTGTTCCCCATGTTGCTGGCATCCACTGACCTGTTTTCTATCTCTGTAGTGTTGCCTTTTCTAGAAGGTCATATAATTGGCATCATACAGTATGTAGATTCTTTCAGACTGGCTTCTCTAACTTAGCAATATTTAGATTTATCCATGTCTTTTTGTGGCTTGATAGCTTATTTCTTTTTATCACTGAATAATATTCCACCTATTGGAAGACATCTTGTTTTTTTCTATCATATTTTTTTATTGAGAGGGAATTTTTTTTTCCTGAGAGAGTTTTTATTTTATTTTTCCATTAGAGGAGTAGCATGTGAGAGACAGAGTACTATAGTAATTAGGAGCAGAGTACTATAGTAATTAGGAACACAGTTCCAAAGCAGATGGCACCGTCTATTCGCTGTGTGTCCTTGGGCAAGAGCACAACATCTCTGAGCCCCAGTTTCTCTTTCTGCAAGGGGAGATTAGTGGTGGCCTCTCCCTGTCCTTTGGTTGTGAGGACTGAATGAGAAAGCTCCTGTGGCACATGTCCCCAAATGTTAGCAGCCTGGACACCCATGACTTCCAACCCAGCCTGAGGGACTTGGTTTTGAAATTGCAGTTTATTGAGATTTAATTCACACACCATGCAATTCTCTATTTAAAGTGAGATGTGGATGCTGGTGCTTTCTCAGTCTCCCCAGGAGGTATCAAAGAGGGTTTTCACGCAGAGACATTATGACTCTAAGATGTATCCTCATGTCTGAATTGTTAGAATGTGAAATAAACCTCATTATAGAAAACCTGACCAAGCCTGCTCGGGTGATCTGGGGCTGTGGTAAAGCTTCTTGGAAAAGGAGTGAGTGGGCGATGACTTCTCCACCGTCCTATCCTCTCTTTCCTTCCTCCCAGGGTCAGAAGAGTCTGCAATATGCTCAGGGGGATGGGGAGGACACCTTTCTGAACAAGAGAAATATTTTGTTCATTTAAAAGGTTTTGTTCATCCATCTATTTTAGAGAGGGGGGTGGGAGGAAGGAGAGAGAGAATCTCAAGCAATCTCTGCGCTCAGCACGGAGCCTGACTCGGGGCTCGATCCTCGGACCCTGAGATCATGACCTGAGCAGAAATCAAGAGTCAGACGTTTAATTGACTGAGCCACGCAGGTGCCCCCAAGAGAAACGTTTTTAAAGAAAAAGATGAATCGTCCAAGGAGAATGCTTGGGAAGCCATAGGGGGGAGATCCCGGAGTTTCCACGGCTGGAAGTGTGGCCCCCCAGGAGTTAGGGGGGCCTCGCCGTGGGCGCCCAGCCGGGCCCTCTGAGCAAGCCTGCGGAGGGGGCACAGCTGCAGCCGAGGCGCGCCTTGCGCGGTCAGCAGGTGGCAGTGTGGTCCTTCAGAGAGGGCCGAGAGGGCCGGCCTCCGAGGACGTGCCGGGAGGACGGGTATTGAGGACCCGAGGAGGACCCGCCTGTGCCCAGCGGCTGCCGCGCTCTGTCCTCTCAGAAGTCACTGTAGGCAGGCATGCAGGTAGAGATCATTTAACGAGGAGGGCCCGAAATGCCGGCTCGGATGGGACCCGGGCTGGGGGTGATGGGTGCAGAGCGATGCATCCCATGGGGCCCCTCTCAGGGCCTGTGCTTCAACGGAGACACCTGTCCCAGTGTGACTACAGCACAGGGGGGTTTGCAATGTAAGTGGACAGGCTGGGGGTGTCTGCAGAGCTTCCCTGAGGCCTCCGCAGTGCTCTGGCCCACGGGCACATCGCTGCCTGCTCCGACTTCCAGGCCTGCGTGAGTCCATCCAGGTGGAGTCGCCGACCCCAGCTGGCCTCTGCCCGGATGGCTCACCATGCGAGAGGCTGGAAAATCACAACTCTGCTCTCTGGCCTTTTTTTTTTTTTTTTTTTTTTTAAGACTTATTATTTTTTTTAAGAGAAGTTTTAGGTTCACAGCAAAATTGAGAGGCGGGTACAGATTTCCCTGTCCCCACACAGGGGCAGCCTTTCCCATTATTAACACCCCCCCCCCCACTGGGGTGGTACATTTGTTACAATTGATAACCCTACATCGATGCATTACAATGACTAAAATCCATAGTTTATATTATGCTTCGCTCTTGGTGTTATGCATTCTGTGGGTTTGGATAAATGTATAATAGCATGTAGTCATCATTATGGTATCATACAGAGTTTTTAAAAAAGATTTTATTTATGAGAAAGAGAGAGAGAGCACGAATGATGAGGAGGGGCAGAGGGAGAGGGAGAGAGAAGCAGACTCTCTGCTGAGCAGGGAGCCGGGATGCAGGGCTCGATCCAGCACCTTGAGATCATGACCTGAGCCGAAGGCAAACGTGTAACCAATTGAGCCACCCAGGTGCCCCTCATACAGAATTTTTCACTGCCCTAAGAATCCTCTGTGCTCCAGCAATTCATCCCGCACTCCCTGATCCCCAGTAACCACGGATCTTTAACTGGCTTCATAGTTTTGCCTTCTCCAGGGTGTCATAGGGTTGGAATCCCACAGTATGTAGCCTTTTCAGATTGGCTTTTTTCACTTAGAAGTATGCATTTTAGGGTTCCTCTATTCTTTTCTGTCTTTTCACGGCTTGGTAGCTCATTTCTTTTTAGCGATGAATAATATTCCATTGTCTGGAGCTACCACAGTTTATCCATTCACCTTCTGCAGGACACTTTGGCTGCTGCCATGTTTTGACAAATATGAATAAAGCTGCAATTCTGAATTAAACATTCATGTGCAGGTTTTTGTGCAGACATGTGTTCAACTCCTTTGGGTAAATACCAAGGAGCGCAAGTGCTGGTGCGTGTGGTGAGAGTATGTTTAGTTTTGTAGGAAACTGTCAAACTGTCTTCCACAGAGGCTGCAGCCTTTTCATCCTCACCATCAACAATCTCACTTCCTATCCCTCTCCCTCTGGGACTCTGGTTTGCAGCCTTTTGTGGCTTTCCCCTGACTTTGTCCCATTTTGTCTTGGACAAGGGAACTCCATGTGGATTTCATTATCTGCAGCAGGAAATACACATTATGGGTTCCCATCCACAGTGCTGTTTCCTATTTAAGCAAAGGCTAAAGGGTTATGTGCACTCAGACCCTAGAAACCTTTTCTGCCCTCTCCATGTGTTATGTTTTGCACTCTGTAGCCTCAGGAAGTCTGATTAGTTTAGTGGTTTGGAGCTCAGCACCAATAAGATCAGAATCCTTTGTTGAGACCCCACATGAGCCGGTGGATTTCTTTTGTTCCATGATCATAACCAATACCCTCTAACTTGTCACCACCGTCATGATGTCCTGGCTTCTCCTCTCTTATTCTCATCCCTTCAGTCTAAAAATGAGGTCCTCTAGCTCCCACCTTCAGGACTGGCCTCTCTCAGACTCCAGGACCTTACTCATCCTCTGTCCAGCTGAATTGCAGAGCTGATTCTGAGTCCTTTTTTCTGTCATTTGGGTTTCTCCCTTGTCCCCACTTCTATGACAGAGACTGGGTTTCTGAGTGATCCTGCCTGCCTGCCTGAGCTCCAGCTTTTATTTTCTGCTCAGCCTTCTGGTGGCTCCTGGATTTCATGAGGGCAGAAGTACTAACGTGGTGGGGTGGAGAATACCTATCACTTACCCATTGTATGACCTTGGCTTGGTTCTTGGCTTCTCTGAACTAGTTTCTTCCTTAGTTATGGGGATGGGAATGGCTAAAAAGACTGCTTGTACCGTCTTCTACAAAATGTTTAGTCAGTGCCAGTTCACTAATTTCCATTCTTCCACTTCCTCTATCTTTGCATTCCCGGGACCTGGAATGTTCCAGCTTCATTGGTGCCAATTATTTCCCTGTCTTTCTCACCTGCAGACTACAGAACCCCATGTTCATTCATATGTGGTGGGATACTTGCCATTTGCGGGGCTCGGCGGAGCTGCCACTAGCCTGGAACATTGCCTCTCACTCTGTCTCCAGCACCACTGCTGTGTTGCTGCCTGCCCCAGGGATGTGTAGGGCAGGGATCCGATCCCTGATCCTTCTAGTCCACTCCCTGATGTGGTCTACCCTTCTCCTTCAAGGGTATTGGAGGCACATTGCTTACTAACTTCTACAGCACTAGACTTGCTGCAACGTGGTGAGGGAGCCTGGGTGACAATGCAACCCATCACCATCTTGGGTGCCTGCTTCAAAGAACATCTGGTAAGGAAGGTGCATTGCTTGCAAAAACCAAGCCAAACCAAACCTTGACACTGATGATTAGGAACATTTGGGTCTATTGGTTTGCTATAAAGACTGGCAGAAAAATCTCTACAAAGTACATATGTTGGAGGCAGAGCAATAGAAAACACTTATTTTTCTGAGAACTTTCTAAGTGGGGGTCTTCTTCTAAGTACTACATAGTTGTCCTTTCCTATAATCCTCCCCCAAACCCTATAAAATGGGGCACTGCTATAAAATTGGACAACAGTCCAATTTTGGATGTAAAGAAGCTAAAGAGGGAAGGAAATAAATGACTTGTTCAAGATGGCACAGCTAGTAAAGGATGGAACCAGGAACCTCACTGGGCAGTGTCTCTGGAGACTGTGCTCCTATCTGAGAGGCTTTATTACCTCTCTGCCCATCCCCACCCTCATGCTGATCCTACATAGGCAGCCGATGTTTGCAGAGCTGGACACACTCCTTGCACAACCTGGATGTGATGGGGAGGTCTTGGGGATCTGGGGGAGTGCTCTTGTTGATTCTGCTCTGAAGGAAATTATATTTGCCATGACCATGGGTCAAGGAATAGCATTTGCAGATGCAGATGTAGATGTGCCAGCTGTCCTTTGGCAGAGAGGTGACCATGTGAGGTAACAGTGGATGAAAACAACCATGTGCAGGAAACGAAAGGGAAGTCATTACCTTCTCCCTGCCTACCCCGGGGTACAAGTGTAGAATTAGCAGACATGGG
Source organism: Nyctereutes procyonoides (assembly GCF_905146905.1). Classification (NCBI taxonomy): domain Eukaryota; kingdom Metazoa; phylum Chordata; class Mammalia; order Carnivora; family Canidae; genus Nyctereutes; species Nyctereutes procyonoides. Next base: position 13,705,481 of record NW_026575133.1, on the reverse strand, counting down.
TATAAGGTAGACCTGATGCTAATTGGCAGAAATGCTTTCATTGCCTTATGAAGCAAGGTTCATTAACTGAAACATAATGTTCAGTGTGACTTTAAAATTAAATACCTAAGACATAATGTCTCATGAGGCAGATGTGAAGTGGAGTTATTTATATTCTTGCACTTTAGCATGCTAACTCACTGGATTATTTAAAGCCAAATCCAAATAAATAAATAAATAAATAAATAAATAAATAGATAGATAGATAGATAGATAAATAAATAAATAAATAAATAAAGCCAAATCCATTCTGGGAAATTTAAGGTACAAATTTGGCCTCTTTTCAGAGAACTTCATACTAGCTTTGATACTTTGAACTGTGAGGTCATCAGATTCCTTTCTCTTTCTTTTGCTAGTATCAGTCAATGTAACTCAACCTTTTCATTGAACATCTATGGGAAGAGAGAATAGAACATGTCTCTCCTATCGAAGAATCTGTGATGTTTTGGAGGTAGAGCTTATTGGGCTGACATATGGCCACATTATACATGTGATAGAAACAGTACCAGCTGTGTTATCATTTGTAAGAATCATAAATGGCCTCTTTCCACATTTAGGAAAAAAAAAGTGGAAGGAGAAGAGGTTTATGGAGGGTGGTTGGTGGCACTGGTGTTGGGCATCAGGAACAGTTGGTGTCAAAAGGGTGTGATTCTGTGCTGAATCTGCCCTTCAAACATTCTCTCTTACCACCACTTGGCCAAGGCTTGGGTCCCAGGAATGAGCATCTGCCCTGCGAAGCCTGGGTCGTTGGCCTGCCTCAGGGGGCAGTGGAGAAACAGTGCCACCCCTTGCCTTCTGCTATTACAGGAGGCAGGGTGAGGTGGCAGGGGCTGGGTTTACCTTCAGCCAAGGCCTTGAATGATGGGGAATTCTCCCAAACAGGAGACGGAGGGACTAACAGAAAAGGAATGGTGGGTGTTGAAGTCTGGATAGCCAAAGCAAAATAAAATTGCCCCCCTGTTGACCCGTGGCAAAAACACCGACTATAGAGAACTATAAATACATATTTTGCTTTATGTAATATATAAGGTTTTTAAAAAAATTATGTTTGTAAGAAGTCCTGTGGCAGATGGACCAGGATACTACCTACAGAAAGAAGCTCTTGGTGCATCTTTGTACAAGGACGTGAAGTGAAACATAGTCTCAGATTGATTGATTTGAGGTGGGTTGCCTTATAACGAATTGTTCTGAAGGAGATTCAGCTGCATATATATGTAACTGCATGCCCATGGGGAAAGTGGATCTGAGTTTTCTGTGAAGGCCCCTCCCCTGGAATAGCTTTTTTTTTTTTAAAGATTTTATTTATTCATGAGAGACACACAGAGAGAGGCAGAGACACAGGCAGAAGGAGAAGCAGGCTCCCTGTGGGGAGCCCAATGTGAAACTCAATCCCAGGACCCCAGGATCACGATCTGAGCCAAAGGCCAACATTCAACCACTCAGCCACCCAGGTGCCTCTCATCTGGTCTGTTTTATTTATTTATTTATTTATTTATTTATTTATTTATTTATTTATTTATTTATTTTATTTTTTTAATATATATTTTTTAATTTTTTATTTATTTATGATAGCCACAGAGAGAGAGAGAGAGAGAGAGGCAGAGACACAGGCAGAGGGAGAAGCAGGCTCCACGCACCGGGAGCCCGACGTGGGATTCGATCCCGGGTCTCCAGGATCGCGCCCTGGGCCAAAGGCAGGTGCCAAACTGCTGCGCCACCCAGGGATCCCTCATCTGGTCTGTTTTAAAGAGAAGTTGACACTATCATTTACCATCATTGTGTGGACACAGTGTGTGTGGGCTACACACTTGCCCTTCCTCTCTCCATCCTCCTCTCAAGAAAAGTCAGGAGTTCTAGTTCTGCGGCTTCTCAGGCACCACTGGGCACCTGCGGACTTGTCTCCTTCCACACTCAGCCATCAGAGAGGCTTGAACCAAGAAGCTCAGAATCCTGAAGGAGCCCTGCCCAATGAATCACAGCACCTGGGACCCCGCAGCTCATTCACACCAGCAGGGCCCATGTTTGGGGATTTCCGGGTGCAGCCAGATTTCAACACAATATAATCGAGAGGCTGAATGTGCTAAACAGGGGCAAAGACAAATGCATCCACAATAAAACCAAAAACCAACCAAACTTCCAGGACAGAGGTTTATTACAAAACAGATGGAAGAGCATTATCTCCGAATAAAACACAGCCATTTAACTTAAACACATTTAACTTGATGAAAACGTCATGAAATTGCCTTCGTTTTTGTCACTTTGGTTTTTTTGGGGAATGTTGCCAATGTCTTCCTTATGCACAGCACCATGGGGGATGCTGAATGGAAGAATCTGGGCCCCAGCCAGTGCACTCGAGGCCTCATGCAGGGGCAGGACAGACACAGGGAGGGGGTGCTCATCCCTGCGGCCAGGGCACAGGACATGCTTACTCTGGGTCGGGGGATTCGTGATTGCAAGTGAGCACAAGGGGCTTCGGAGCTCCTGGCGACGTTCTGCTTCTTCATCTGGGTGTTGGTTTCACAGCATGCCCGCTTTGTGAAAATCCAGAGAATGGTGCCCTTATGAGACAGGTGTATGTGACATGTGTAAGCATTATATTTAAATAGAATGTTGCAAACACTTCACCACTGTCTACCCTGGGCCACTTTGAAACCCACTCATCAAGTTTATCCATATTTGGCAGAGGAGAAACTGAGCCCCGGGGAGGGGGAAGTGCCTTTTCTGGGTGACAAAGCAAATCAATGGTCAAACTGGAGCTGGGTCCACTAAGGCTTAGCTTGGGGCCTGCTCACTGCTTCAGGCTTAGTCATCATTTAGTAACCTCTTCTCCATTAGGAAATGTCCTGGTGGCTTTAGGGACCCCGCTCTGGGGGAACGGTTTTAATATACACTTGCTGGGGACCTATGGAGGGACGTTGCTTGAATCCTGGCCTCACCTGAAGCTCCTCTATCCCCTCAGCTGAGAGCTGTCCACCTCTGACCTGTAAGTCCTTGCCTCACCATGCCTTCATTTTGTTATTTTTCTGGAGAAGAAAGTTCCTCTCCTCCCTTTCAAGGCAGACTTTTCTCCCACTTGCACCCTTGAGGCTCTCCAACCTGATTTATTTTGTTAATTCCTCTTGTACTTGCATTTAAAAATTTTATTTATTTATTTGAGAGACTGAGAACATGAGTGGGAGGGAGGAGAGGGAGAGGGAGAAGCAGGTTCCCCACTGAGCGGAGAGCCCATGTGGGGCTCCATCCCAGGACCCCCAGGATCATGACCTGAGCTGAAGGCAGATGCATAACCGACTGAGCCATCCAGGTTCCCCTGTATTTGCATTTAATCTTTTTTTTCCCCCAGTCGGGTCATCTCCTTCTGACTGCAAATATACTCAGTATTTTTTCCTCCCCTCCAAATAGTCCCTTCCTTGGTTTGGATAATGAGTCAACAGGTATTTACAAAGAGCTGTCCCTGCTCCAGGTAGAGCGGGTCTCACCACCTCTCAAGTGCTTATCTGTCTTAAGACTTTCTTTCTTTTAAAGATTTATTTATTTATTCATGAGAGACACAGAGAGAGAGAGAGAGAGAGAGAGAGACAGAGAGAGAGAGAGACAGAGACACAGGCAGAGGGAGAATCAGGCTCCCTGCAGGGAGCCTGATGTGGGACTCGATCCCGGGTCTCCAGGATCACGCCCTGGGCTCAAGGCAGGATCAAAACCGCTGAGCCACCCAGGGATCCCATCTTCAGACTTTCTGAAGAAGCTCGCTCCATCTTCATTTTCTCTGGTTCCTTGTGCCCTGTTTCTCTCCCACCAACGGTTGTCTGGCTCCACCTTCACCACCATTTTATTTCTATTTCTTTATTTTGATTATTTCATTGCATGTTATGCAGCCAGCATCTATTCAGTAGGATGAACGCTTGCCGGGTTGCCTGGTGTAGCCCCGCTTCCCCTAGTTCTGCCAGAGTAATTACTAGCATTAATTACCGAGAGAAGTGTTTGGTTTGGATCTGAAGCCATGCAGTTGTGCCACTTCTTGGTAGCCATAGACGGTGGCCTCTTTTTTTTTTTTTTTCTCATTTGTGTGGATGCTTGTGTCAGTCTTGGCAAAGTGTGGGTAACAGTTCTGACTCTGATGACAAACAGACCTTGAGTTTATTTATTATTTATTTATATTTATTTATTTTTAAACAGACCCTACGTTAAACCCTAGAACCTCCTGCACAAGCTCTGGGCTTCCATTTCTTTGTAAACATTGGAATGAAAGTAAAGGTACTTCCCTCACAGGATGGCTACTGTGTTCAGGGAGGGAAGCATTTAAAGTGCTTGGTGTTGGGGATCCCCGGGTGGCTCAGCATTTGAGCGCCTGCCTTTGGCTCAGGGTGTGATCCTGGAGTCCCGGGATCGAGTCCCGCATCAGGCTCACTCTGAGGAGCCTGCTTCTCCTTCTGCTTGTGTCTCTGCCTCTCTTTCTCTCTGTCTCTCATGAATAAATAAATAAAAATCTTAAAAAAAAAGTGCTTGGTGTCCCTAAAAAAGCTAAAAATAGGACTACCCTACAGTCCAGGACATGCAGCACTAGTATTTGCCCCCAACATATAAAATCACCAATTCAAAGGGATACATGCACCACCAGGTTTATTGCAGCCTTATATGCCACAGCCAAATTATGGAAGCAGTGTCCATTGATTGATAAATGGATAAAGAACATGTGATATATATTTACATAATGGAATATTATTCAACCATAAAAAGAATGAAATCTTGCCACTTGCAACAACATGGATGGAGCTAGACAGAGAAAGACAAATACTATATGATCTCATTCATGTGTGGAAGAAACAGAACAAATGAGCAAAGGAAAAAGGGAGAGAAAGAGACAATCCAAGAAGCTGACTCTTAACTATAGAGAATAGACCGAAGGTTATCAGAGGGGAGGGTGGGGGGATGAGAGAAGCAGGTAATGGGCATGAAGAGTACGCAGTGTGATGAGCATGAGTGATGTATGGAATTGTTGAGTCACTACATTGTACACCCGAAACTAATATAACACCATATGTTAACTATAGGAATTAAAATAAAAATCTTAGTTAAAAAAAAAGTGCTTGGCATGGCTCCAGGTACAGAGCGAGAGCTCAGTGAGTAGTGCTCTCTTCTGGGAGCCTCTTCCCCCTTCACCCGTGGACTCCTCAGAGTCTCTGCCTTGCTCTCCAATGCCTTCCACTTCCTCTGGTTCTTCATCCTTCTCTGCCCTAACCTGCTGGAATGCTATGGTTCAGCCCACTCTTGTGGTGAGGGGTGTGAGCTGAAGCAGTGACGCTCTGGTTCAAATCCCAGTGCTGCCGCTTACCAGCTGCATGTGTGTGTGGGGGGCAAGTTGTCTAACTTCGTGGTACCTCAGTGACCTCACCTGTGAAATGGGGATGCCCACCTCATAGGGAGTGTATGAAGATCCTGAGGGCTCAGATGTGAATCAGTGCCTCGCACAGGCACCCGATAAACACCCAGGAAGTGTTACCGTTCCCAGCTCCCCAGGTGTCTGTCCTCTCTGACACTTCCTGTGTGGAATCTCGGGGCCCTCACAATCCTTTCTTTCCCTTCCCATGCGGCTGCACCCCTGTTGTTTCATTTTGTTCACTTTGTTCATTTAATTCTGACCTACTCAGGCTAGTATCCCTGCTACAAGTCTCTTCCTTTTCCAATACATTTATACATTTCCCATGTATGTAGCAGCTGAATGTTTTCTGAAGCACATTTCTGATTGCACCACTCCTCTGCTCTAAAACCTCCTATGACTCCCCAATGTCCACAGACTGGATCTCAAATCCCAGCCTAAGTTCAAACACCTCCCATCTGGACCCCACTCCCCTAACCGACTTCATTCCCCTGCTGCACCCTTCCCACTCCAGATGGTGCACTGAATGGTTGTGTTCTTTCTCCCTGTGTCCTCCCCATGGTTACTCACTTTGGGGCTTTCACCCTTACTATCCATCTGGAACACTCTTTCCCTCCCACATACCCAACTTCTACCATTCTTCAAAGCCCAGGGGAAATGTCACCTCTCCTTCTAGCCTGCCCTGATTTTTTCCTATACCCCAAACTGGAAGGATTCTCTAGAATTTTGAACCTCTCCGTTGGCTCCACTTTCTACTTTGCATTTTGTGTGAACATAGTTTGTTCACCACAGGTTACCTGCCACTGTTCCTGGGTCTGCTTCTCTCCTGCCGACTGTCAGCACCCTACCCTCTGCATGTCCAGAACAGGAGCCACCGAATGCTGCTGCCCTGAGGTGGGCGCTGCGAAAACCAGCCAAGTCTCCTTCTCTGCTGTGAGGGATCATAAAGCTGAGCTGCGGCAAGGAGTGTGTGTGTGTGTGTGTGTGTGTGTGTGTGTGTGCATGCACATGTGAAAATGACTCAGGAACATTCTCAGAGCAGCACTCAAAATGGAGCAGATTAAGGCAGTGCCCCCCGAGAACTGGTAAGCTCTCTGAGGCTGAGGCTGCAGAGCAGGAAGGACCAGGCCTTGTGTGTGATGGGGAGGCTCCGAGCAGCAGGGAGTTTGCTCGGGGAGGCACGAGGATTAACTCGCAGCAGATGGAGGCCTGGGGCAGGGGGCCCAGTCTACTTCGTGTCTGTTTCATCAGTGGATATTTCCTGACCCGGAGGGGAGCTCTCCAAGTCCCTGGTTCCTCTTCTGGCTGCGCATGTCTAGTGACTGGATCACAGGCTGTGGTGACAGAGTGACTTACTGGGGTTTAAATCCTGGATCTCCTAATGGTTGACTGTGTGACCTTGGGGAAGTCATCGGAGCTTCAGTTTTCTCATGCTGGCCGGAAGGACACAGCTGGCCTAAGCACCTGGAAGTTCACACGTGCTCAGTTCAGTTTAGGACACAACTCCAGAGCCTTAATCTCTTCACCTTCTCGGAGGAATGTCACCAGCTGGCCTCTGTAGGGGCTGGGAGCACAGCGCTTGGCCAAGGCACAGGTCACCTCCCAAAGCAAGGTGTGTCTGGGGTTAATTAAAAACACCTTGATGTAACCCTATTTAGTGAATTATCCTCCTACACTTCCAGAATGTGTTAAGGGATTATATTAAAAAAAAAAAATAAAGCCACGACTTTCACACAAATGTAAACTGAACAGGCATCAAAGATTTCACTTAACTCACAAATGAGGGAATCTACGCTTCCCATCGACTCTGCTTTTGCCTCATTGATCATTTTATTTTATTATTTTTAAAAAGATTTTATTTATTTATTCATGAGAGAGAGAGAGAGAGAGAGAGAAAGAGAGAGAGAGAGAGGCAGAGACACAGGCAGAGGGAGAAGCAGGCTCCATGCAGGGAGCCTGATGTGGGACTTGATCCCGGGACTCCAGGATCAAGCCCTGGGCTGAAGGCAGTGCAAAACTGCTGAGTCACCCAGGGATCCCCCTCATTGATCATTTTAATTCTCTCCCATGGCTCTTGGCTCCCACTGTACAGGTTGGAAAGAAATTATGCAGGAGTATGGGGGTGGGGGTGGGGTAGGGAGAATAACCTTGGTTTTAAGAGGGTATTTTCCATTTTATAGCTTAGTGTGTTTTGTTGTTAATTTTCTAGTTATGGCAAGTCCTAACTAGTCCTAAGAGGGAGGAGTTCCCTGAGACTGAACTCTATGGAGAAAAGACAGAGAAACAGAAAGGAAGAGTGAGGGACCTTGCCATGGAAATTCAGGTGAGTCATGAAGGGAGCTACAAATCTAAAGAGAGGCTAACAGCTTCATTCATCAGCATTTCTTTATTTTTTTTAAAAGATTTTAATTGATTAATTAGCTAATTAATTATTAACTTAGAGTGCAATTCAGGGGAGGGGCAGAGGGAAGAGGGAGAGAGAGAGAGAAGCAGATTCCCCATGGAGCACGGAGCCCAACTCAGGGCTTGACCCTGCGATCATAACCTGAACCAAAATCAAGAGTTGGACATTTAATTAACTGAGCCACCCAGGCACCTCCACTCATGAGCATTTATTGAATACTTACTGCATGCAGTGATGCAATGTGCTGTACCAGGTTGCGTGAATATAATACATATTACATACATAATTGTGAACATGACCCCATTCTCACCAGCCTTGTAGTCTAGTTAGAGAGATAAAGCCAGTTTGAGCCAACCTGTTGAGCGTTTTGATTTAGTGGTCAGAGAAGACAGACCAGGATAGTGAAGCAGCTTGGAAACTGGTCTTGGAGAAATTTTAGCAGGAAGGTGAGGGTCTCAGTGTCTAAAAGGGTGGTAAGTAGAAAAAGGCACTTATTCTGTGGGCTCAGAGAAGCAGAGTGAAGACTCATCATAAATTCATTTAACAAATATTGTTGAGTGCTACTTTGTGCCAGGCTCTGTTCTAGACACTGGGCTTTTAAGCAGTTAAAAAAAAAAAAAAGGACAAAAATGCCTGTCATCAACACTGATTTTTTTCCAATAGGAGGAGGAAGTTGCAGGGAAGACAGGCCCAATATCAGGATGAATTTCTATAGCGAAGACTGTTCAAAGATGGACTTTGTCCTTGATGGGATAAAAAGGACATTCAGGTTTACTGGATTGACCATCTCTTGGTAATGATGTAGGTAAAAAAGTCAAATTCACAAGTGACAGAGCCAAATGCTTGTTTGATTGATCTTCTTTTTTAGCTCAGTTTTGGACCTTTTGGAAGATCTGGACATGCCTTCTTCCTGAGTGAGTGAGAATGTTCTGGCATAGGATAGTCTGGAGCTGAGACTGGCAGGGGCAATGAAGTGTTACTCTCAGAAATAGCACATCTTTACCCTATTCCTTTTGTGTGCTCCCTCTGTGCCAGGTAACAGAGGAATGCATGCAAGACCCAGTCCCAGCCCTCAGCAAACTCAAAGTGGAGCTGGGAAAACAAAATACCTTCTGAGAGGTGGGTGGGCCATCCTATAGCTGTGGTTCAAAGAAGCGGCAGCCAACTTTATTAAAGATGTAGGTTAAGCTTTATTTTCTGCAGGTGTCCTTTGTAACATGGAATACATCTGGGAAGGGATAAATTGTTATAACGTGGCTTATTTTACTCATGGTAGTAAGGCATACCAGAATCACTTTCCACAAACATTTGTGGGGCTTCTACTACCAACCAGGCGTAGTTCTGGGTAGTGTGAATACAAGGAGGAGAGCGGCCCCAATTCCTTAGCATGTAAGGTTCTGTAAGGAAAGCAAAGAGCTGCTTACATAATTAAATAAGTCTCCTGTATACAGTAGCATACACTCACCCATTGCTCTCTTCAGCGACACTTGAGATTGCCATTCTCTCATTTTGTAGATTTGGGTTCATCTTTATTATTATCTAAGCAATAAGAAGAGCCAGCCTAGCTGATGGAAATGGCAGCTCAAACCTGAGAAATTTAATTTCCTATTTTGTTGAGACAGCCTCGGGAAGGCTGTGATTAAGTTTGGGGCTCTCAAAGACCATCTACATGTCAGTTAAATTTAAACTCAGCACATGGACCACCCCTTGAAAACTCCAGCATGCAGGAGATGCTCATTTTTGAAGCCCCTGCCTTCAAACAACTTGCCATTAGGGAGTACGTAGGTGGGTGCACTGGTCCAGAAGGCAAACTGTGTTTTAAAAACTTTGGAAGACTTAGAGAAGAAAGCTCTTGTGGCCTCTAAAAAGGGCAGTAATCAGGAAAAGCTCAACAGAAGAGGTATTGTTAGAAACATGGACCCTTCTGAAGACTGGTGGAATTTCAACCAAGGAAGAAGAAAAGGGAACCCCTGCAGAGCTGTGCTTGGATTGTGAACACAGCGGATTTGACAATCAGTGAGGTCCCCTCCCCAGGACTGGACTATTCAATTTCAGTAGGAAGACGGAATTGAGGATAAAGGTTCAGATGTTCACGTAGGATGTCTTTGATATTCAGGGGTCTTCCTAAATGAACGGTAATACCCAAGTTAGTCCTGTAATCCACACAAAGATGATTAAGCACACAAATTGAGAGGGTTCTCATTTAAAAAGCTCCCTCACTTATCAGTCCCCTATTATGTACTAAAAAACTCAAAGCTCTAGTGGGGAGTTGGTGTCACTAAAACACCCTAGAGGGGGAAGCAAATAGGCCCTTTGGTTCATAGACAAAAGTAATGTGATGGACCTATGACTTGAAGTCTCATGCCCAGAGTTCCTGCAGGAGTGAGGTGCAAGTGACTGAGGTCCCTGCTTAGTGACGGCCATGGGGCCAGGAGTGCAGTTTGGAGCTGGCTGCATAGCGACACTGTGTTTCCCAGTGGTCCCAGGAAACTGCACACCCAGTGACCTCTGAATTCCTCTCATGCTGAAACCAAGTGAGTTAATGACCACCAGCATTCAATGTTAATGACCACCACCAAGCTGTCAAAGATCTGGCCACAGAGGGATGATCTTTCTCCCATCATTTCCATTAGTGCCTCTGAAGGCCAGAAAGTTAGTGCAGAAGGTTGGATTGGCAAGGATTTACTTGGAGATGATGTCAAACAGATTATTCCTCTAGGAATAGATGGTCCAGTTAGCACTGAGAGTGGGACACAATAAAAGTTCAATCACAAAAACAGATTGTTAATATTAGCCTTCTGGTGATTATTTCTCTCCCCTCCCTGGCCAGTTCTGCTGCCCCCCTCCTCCTTTTGTATCAGTAATTTTCTTTTTAAAAATTTTTAAAATTTATTATTTATGATAGTCACACACACACAGAAAGAGAGGCAGAGACACAGGCAGAGGGAGAAGCAGGCTCCATGCACCGGGAGCCCGACGTGGGATTCGATCCCGGGTCTCCAGGATCGCGCTCTGGGCCAAAGGCAGGCACCAAACCGCTGCGCCACCCAGGGATCCGTGTATCAGTAATTTTCACACTGATTTTGAAACCTAAACCCAGTTATGCCAACCTTCTATTCAAAATCGTCCAATGACTTCTGGGGCTCTTAGAATAAGGACCCTGGAATGTGGACCCTGGAATAAAGGCCTGTATGACTTGACATAGTCCTCCTCCCTAGGCTTCTCTCTCTCTCTCTCTGTACTCTCTCTAACTCCCTTTGCTCCAGCCCTACAACCCATCTCTCAGCTCCTGATAACTTCTAATTCCTTCCCACAGGCCTTTGCACATGCCACTAGCTCTGCCTGGAATGCTCACCTCCTCTGTAACTACCTGTCAGCTCTTACTCACAAGTCAGATCTCAGAGCTTCCTTGTCCTAGGAAAGTGTTCTCTAACCTTCCTGACCAGCTCAGAGCCCCATGCCCCCCCATCTTACCACTGCACCTGCTGCTATATGTAGCAGTTACTGCATCTGGAAGCCAACATTTATTTTGTCATAATTTGATTGATGGTATATCTTCCCCATTAGACTGTGAGGTCCACAGCATAAGAAGTCATATTTGTTCTTACAGTTTAATCCCTAGGCTCCCAACACAGTACTCACACATGGTAACAGAGTTTCACAAATAATGTTCCATTCTTTCTACAAATATCTATTGAACACCCATGGACTGATGCTAGTGACTATTGTACAAGTGAGAGAGGAAAAAAAAAGCCCAAAGGATAATAGTGGTGGTATCACCAGAGAAGGGAAAGTTGCAGACACAATATGATTTAAAGAGGCAAATGGAAAAAGTACAGAGGTTAGTAAAACAGTTTCTCAGTCTCTGACAAAGAAAGGCTCTTGGTGGGCCACACTTCGATTCACATCTACTATCTGGTACTTGTTCTCCAGGATGACAAACTCTCTGAGGTAGCCAGCACTTCCTGAGAGACATCAAAATAGTGGTAGGGGGTTGTTCAGAACTCTGGGAAATTCAACGGACAATTTTTATTTCATTTAGCAAATGTGTACTTAGACGTAGCCTTTTATGGGCTAGCTCTAACCTGTTAGGAGCAGCAGGAAGAGCCTCACCTGTTCAGAAATGATTCACTCACAAGACAGAATGTACTTTGATGGCTGTAGGAAAGAGCTATAGCCTGGATTTATTTATGTCATCTGAGACATATCTAGAGAATACCATCTTTCAGAATGAAAATGAAATTCTGGAGATGAAGAACTGTTTTTTAAGGGAAGTTTGTTTGCGCTGACACGATCACTTGAGAGCATCAGCTTGTGTCTTTGTATCCAGAATTTACTGAACTGTAGAATGAATATACAATACATCATTTGCCTTAGGCAGTGAGCTGTAAATATTTCATGGCTTTAAATATGTGCCATGATTAGGTATGTGTTTTAGTAGTCAAACCAATAAGGGTTTAAAGCAATGAAATGAAAATTTTTCCTTTCAGTTCAACATGTTTTCATCTGGGAGCTTTAAAAACATATCACAAGACAAATGCTCCAAGGCAAAGTTTCTCCTGGTGATATCAGCAATGGGAAAGGGATCTTGAGATCTTGGTCTTTAGCACCTCCATTTTTTTCTAGAACAAAATTCCCTAAAAATGTGTATAAAAGCCCATAGCTACTTTGCAAATTTGTTTTGGTATAAGATGATATTACTCCAAAAACCAGTTTTAAAATAAACTAGTGGGATCCCTGGGTGGCGCAGTGGTTTAGCGCCTGCCTTTGGCCCAGGGTGCGATCTTGGACACCTGGGATCGAATCCCATGTCGGGCTCCTGGTGCATGGAGTCTGCTTCTGTCTCTGCCTCTCTCTCTCTGTGTGACTATCATAAATAAATAAAAATAAATAAAAATAAGCTAGTGAATACATACTGAAAGAGAGCTTTAATGTTGAAACGACCCTAAAATAAAATGAATAAGTGAAGAAATAACATTCAACAAATATTATTGAACACATACTATGTATTGGTCTTCTCAATATCCAAATTGAGATGACAATTAGTGGCTCTTGGCACCCTAAAGATCAAGATAAGGTTGGTTTGAAATCCTAAATCCATGTCTTGTGACAGTTCCCCTAGCCTTCAAGGGATGTACTATTTAAGAGGGGAGCTAAAGCAAGTTCAAGAGTAATTATAATGTAGGGAAGAAGTAAGGTATAGAGAGGAGAAAGTGAGAAAAGCTCTTGTATCTGGAAGAATCAAAGGATACTTTTCAGAATTGTGGAGATATGTTTAGACGAAGGCAGAGAGTCCAATTATGGACCAAGGAAATAGTGTGAGCAAGGATATGGTGTCAGGAAAGTGTAGGGCAGGAGCAATTGTCCTTTGGTTGACCGGAGCATGAGGTACCTGAAGGGAATAGTAGTGAGGAAAGGCAAGAACAAGCAGATGATTTGGAAGTTAAGGATTTTGTCAATGGCTAAATTATCCACATGTCCTGCCTAAAGACTTGTTCTTATCCCCTGACACTAATGACATCTGTGTACAATGATTTGAGGGCCTGTTTTCAATTCTTTTGAGTATATACCCAAAAGTAGGCAAACTCCATTCTTTTTTTTTTGCAAACTCCATTCTTAATTCTGATGAATGGCCTCATCTTATTTTATAGATTGATCCTAGATCCAAATCCTTCTGGCAGAACTCAAAAGCACCATTTCCCCATTTTGCTTGAATGTTCCCTTTATTTATTTTTACTTTTTATTTTTAAAAATTTATGTATTTGTGCGTGTGTGAGAGAGAGAGCAAGAGCATGAATGGGGGTGGAGGAGTGGCAGAGGAAGAAGTGGACTCCCCACTGAATGGGGAGCCAGAAGTGGGCCCATCCCAGGACCCCGGGATCCTGACCTGAGCCACCCAGGAGCCCCTGAATGTTCCCTTTAAATAAGCCTTATGTATCCTCTTTGTTGAAAAGCAGTGTGGGATAGGATAGAGGACACATGGTTTGAAGCCAGAAGACCTGCCACCTATGACCAGAGCTGTCAGTTGGTTAGCTAAAATTGCTCATCCTTCAGTTTAGTGAAAACTCACTTTACCTCAACTATACCCTTTACTCATCTCAAAGTTGTGATTAGCGTCAAGACAACTGGTGTTTTGGAGTATTTTCCAAATGTCAACCATTCTTCCATGTTGGTAGGTACTAGGTCCTTAAAATTTCTTTTCTTTTTTTTTTAAGATTTTATTTATTTATCCGAGAGAGAGAGAGAGGGAGAGAGAGGGAGAGAGAGAGAGAGAGAGGCAGAGTCACAGGCAGAGACAGAAGCAGGATCCATGCAGGGAGCCCGATGTGGGACTCGATCCTGGGTCTCCAGGATCATCACCTGGGCTGAAGGCGGCCCTAACCCGCTGGGCCACCTGGGCTGCCTGGTCCTTAACATTTCAAGCCAGAAAAGACTTTTATTTTTTTATTTTAAAATTTTTTTGTATATTATTTTATTGGAGTTCGATTTGCCAACATATAACACCCAGTGCTCATCCCATCAAGTGCCCCCCTCAGTGCCCGTCACCCAGCCATCCCAACCCCCAGCCCACTGCCCCTTCCACTATCCCTTGTTCGTTTCCCAGAGTTAGGAGTCTCTCATGTTCTGTCACCCTCTCTGATATTTCCCACCCATTTTTTCTCCTTTCCCCTATAATCCCTTTCACTATTTTTTATATTCCCTGTATGAATGATACCATATAATGTTTGTCCTCCTCCAATTGACTTACTTCACTCAGCACAATACCCTCCAGTTCCATCCACGTTGAAGTAAATGGTGGGTATTTGTCATTTCTTTTTTTTTTTTTTTTATTTGTCATTTCTAATGGCTGAGTAATACCCCATTGTATACATAAACCACATCTTCTTTATCCATTCATCTTTCGATGGACACCGAGGCTCCTTCCACAGTTTGGCTATTGTGGACATTGCTGCTATAAACATTGGGGTGCAGGTGTCTTGGTCTTTCACTGCATCTGTATCTTTGGGGTAAATCCCCAGCAGTGCAATTGCTGGGTCGTAGGGCAGGTCTATTTTTAACTTTTTGAGGAACCTCCACACAGTTTTCCAGAGCGGCTGCACCAGTTCACATTCCCACCAACAGTGCAAGAGGGTTCCCCTTTCTCCACATCCTCTCCAACATTTGTGGTTTCCTGTCTTGTTAATTTTCCCCATTCTCACTGGTGTGAGGTGGTACCTCATTGTGGTTTTGATTTGCATTTCCCTGATGGCAGGTGACGCGGAGCATTTTCTCATGTGCTTGTTGGCCATGTCTATGTCTCTTTAGTGAAATTTCTGTTCATGTCTTTTGCCCATTTCATGATTGGATTGTTTGTTTCTTTGCTGTTGAGTTTAATAAGTTCTTTATAGATCTTGGATACTAGCCCTTTATCTGATACTTCATTTGCAAATATCTTCTCCCATTCTGTAGGCTGTCTTTTAGTTTTGTTGACTGTATCCTTTGCTGTGCAAAAGCTTCTTATCTTGATGAAGTCCCAATAGTTCATTTTTGCTTTTGTTTCCCTTGCCTTCATAGATGTGTCTTGCAAGAAGTTCTTGTGGCCAAGTTCAAGAAGGGTGTTGTCTGTGTTCTCCTCTAGGATTTTGATGGATTCTTGTCTCACAGTTAGATCTTTTATCCATTTTGAGTTTATCTTTGTGTATGGTATAAGAGAATGGTCTAGTTTCATTCTTCTGCACATGGCTGTCCAATTTTCCCAGCACCATTTATTGAAGAGACTGTCCTTTTTCCAGGGGATAGTCTTTCCTGCTTTGTCGAATCTTAGTTGACCATAGAGTTGAGGGCCCATTTCTGGGTTCTCTATTCTTTTCCATTGATCAATGTGTCTGTTTTTGTGCCAGTACCACACTTTCTTTATGATCACATCTTTGTAGTACAACTTGAAATCCGGCATTGTGATGCCCCTGGATCTGGTTTTCTTTTTTAATATTCCCCTGGCTATTCGGGGTCTTTTCTGATTCTACACAAATCTTAAGATGATTTGTTCCAACTCTCTGAAGAAAGTCCTTGGTATTTTTATACGGATTGTGTAATGTGTGATAGTGAGTGGGTAAATTGCCCTGGGTAGCATAGACATTTTCACAATATTAATTCTTCCAATCCATGAGCATGGAATATTTTTCCATCTCTTTGTGTCTTCCTCAATTTCTTTCAGAAGTATTCTGTGGTTTTTAGGGTATAGATCCTTAGAGCAAGTGTGCTTGGAAGTGCTGTTATCACATAGATCTAACTGAGGCCCCTAGGGGGCAATATTTGGGAGCTGAATTGGGGGGTAAACTAGATCTTCTGATGCAGGTTTGGGCCTTTTAGACCTCCCCACAGCCAGACCTCCCTCTGAGGCTCAGTCAAATCCTTTGTCTTTTCTCCTCTGGTTGAGGAAAAACAACAGCAAACACGGTACCTCTGAGTTATTCACTGAGTCTGTTGAGCTCAGATTTATCTCCAGCCTGGCTGTTTGACCTTTCCTGAATTTCATTCTCTAGGTGTGGGAGGGAAGGCAGTCCTTCCTCTGGCCCCTGCTTAGTATCCTTGGGAATTCTCTTATTTGTATTCCTGTCACTGCCACTTTTAATGCACCAAAGCCTGCGTTTAAAGCAATAACCAGCCTGACGTTTATGAAATAAAAGATTGATATCAGCTTCATGAAACTCAGGCAAAAAGCAATATCTTTTCTATATCTTGCTATGGCTTTAACTCCAGGAACTTTTATACTTGGTGGCCACTGAAAAATGAAATAATAATAATGACAATAATAAAAAAAAGCGATATCTCCTAAGAACCACAGTTTTGAGTAATGTTTTCTTTAATTTCTTTATTGATTTAATGACAAGAGAAGATTAGACTTATTGCTTTCTTCAGTGTCCAAGTACATTTTCACTTTTAAAACAAAGATCATAGTGTGTAGCTTAAAAGTGGATGTTTTGTTTGTCACCTGGCTTATTTATGCATTGGTGACTTGGGAGGCTGAAATGCATGGCCATGGCCACCCTGTTTTCTCATGAGGAAGGTAAGAATTAGATATGAGAAAGCTTTGCTTCTCTTATGAAATAAAACAGTCTGGAAAATAAGTCAGCTTTATACCTGTTCTTCCAGAAGGTCATTCCATTTTATGGCGTGGACTCTTTATTTACACATAGAAGGCACAAGTGCCTGAAGTAAGTATAGGATTTGACATCTGTGACCCAACGTAATTTGGGTTCAGTCAGACTTTTCAGTCTTGCCCCCAATTACTTCACACCTGATGAGCTGGTCAAACTGGACATTTGCCATTTCTCACGTGATTATTTTCAATTTTACTTTTATCCAGTTGACAACCTCTGCCCTTTAATTGGAGTGGTTAATTTATTTACCTTTAATTGGGTTTGAGTCTACCATCTTGCTTTTTGTTTCTTGTTTGGGCCCTCTGTTCTTTGTTCCTTTTCCCCTCCCTTCCTGCATTCTTTAACTGAGACTTTTTTTAGTATGTTATTTGATCTCCTCTAATGGCTATTTTAAAGCCCCTTCTGCTAATCCCACCATTCCTTTCATTTCTGTATCTGTTCCTATTGACTGGTTTCTTTCTTGGATTTGGGTCACATTTTCATGTTATTTTTCACATAACTAGAAAGTTTTGATTGTATGCTGGATGCCACAGTATGATTATCTGTATTTTATCATTTTCCTTGTTAGAAGAGTCAGGTTTTGTCCTGGCAGAGAGTGTATTTACTTGTGGTTTAAGATTGTCAGGTCTTGATTTAGGTACATAGTGAAAAAGGGAGGAAGATGATTAAAAGTTAGAAAAATATTTAGGGACCAAATCATCTAGAACTTTGTAGGCCCCAGTAAGGAGTCTGGATTTTACTTAAGTAAACAAGAAAGCCTTACAAAATTTTTAGTGAAAGAATAATACAATCTGGGCAGCCTGGGTAGCTCAGCGGTTTAGTGCCGCCTTCAGCCCAGGGTGTGATCCTGGAGACCAGGGATCGAGTCCCACGTTGGGCTCCCTGCGTGGAGCCTGCTTCTCCCTCTGCCTGTGTCTCTGTCTCTCTCTCTCTCTCTCTAGAATAAATAGATAAAAATCTTAAAAAAAAAGACTAAAAGAATGATATAATCTATTTTTTTAAACAGACTTTTCTCAGTCCAATTAAATAAACACCTATTGAAGACCTCTATGAGTCAGGGTACATGATAGACAATGGAAAGCAGACCATGAATGAATATATAGGACATTCTTTTTTTTTTTTAAGATTTTATTTATTCATGAGAGACATAGAGAGGCAAAGACACAGGCAGAGGAAGGAGCAGGCTCTATGCAGGAAGCCCGATGTGGGACGCGATTCCGGGATCATGTTCTGAGTCAAAGGTAGATGCTCAATAGCTGAGCCACTCAAGCATCCATATATAAGACATTCTTGCCCTTGAAGAGCTCACTATTGGCTGGGGCTATTATGTGTAAGCGTTATGATGGAGGCAAGCACAGGGAAGTATTGGGAAACAGATCTGGTGCCTCAGGGATGGTCCTAGAGGGAGTTACACTCAGCTGGCTCTTTAGAAAGGACGGACTACATCCAGGTGAAAAGAGGAGAGGTACCAGAGGCAGGCAGACTACCCTGATTAAAGGTATGAAGAAATGAAAGAACTGTGTGTGGAGAAACACAGAGTTCAGTTTTGCTGAGTGTGAAGTGTGAAGCTTTGTTTACCCTCTTCTTCCTGCCTCTAGGGTGCTTCCTACCCCCAACCTGAGTTCTACGTGTGTGGGCTTCCATGCGTTCTTCAGGTTCAATTCAAATACCACCTCCTCCCTGAGCAGTTTCTGATGCCTACAGAGAAGTGATTAGTGTCTCCACTGGTAGCGTCTCTCTCATGCTCATATCGAGCTATCCATGTCCAAAATACCTGTGTTTTCAACTACAGAGTCTAACAGCGATTGGCCTGTAGTGCTCAATAAATATTTATTGATTAACAAATTCATGAAAATCTCCCAGGATGCTGATCTCTAGGTTTATTGCCAACTCCATCAACTTTGTCCAGATTCCTACATCTTTTCACCACACTGGGCTCAGCCTTTCAAATAGTTGTCTCAAATCACCAGGCAGCCATAACTTTCATTTGTACCACACTATACTCATTGACCCCTTTCAATTCAAACAATGAGATATCTACTTTTTCTTCATCTTGTTGTATCAAGTGTCTGGTACTTAAACCTGGAAGAACTCTTAAAAAATTATCTAGTTTGTTGCGTTTTACATTTGGCTGCACATTAAAATCACATCGGGAGACTTTAAAAAACATCTATGCCTGGGATCCACTCTCTAGTCTCTAGAGACTCTGACTTAATTGGCTTGGGTAGAGGCTTGGATGTCTTATTAAAACAAAACAGGGCAGCCCCGGTGGCCCAGTGGCATAGGGCTGCCTTCGGCCTGGGGCGTCATCCTGGAGACTCGGGATCGAGTCCCACGTCAGGGTCCCTGCATGGGGCCTGTTTCTCCCTCTGTGTTTCCTCCCTGTGTCTCTGCTTCCCTCTCTCTGTGTCTGTCATGAATAAAACTTTTAAAAACAGCGTAAATAATTATCCTCAGGTGATTCTAATGTGTAATCAGGAGTTAAAGCCACTGATCTAAGGCACATTCCTTGTGTAGGACAAGTCATATCTGTTATAAGGAAGTCCAGAGAGGTCAAGTGACTTGTGTGAGAGTCACACAAGGAACCTAATATATAGGACATCTGCATCTAGAACTAAAGTCTCCTTCTTAACATGCTGCTTTAAAAAACATTTATTTATTATTAAAGTTTTTATTCAAATTCTATTTAGTTAACATACAGTGTTAAATTAATTTCAGGTATGCAATATAGTGATTCCACACTTCCATACATCACCTGGTGCTCATCACAAGTATCCTTAATCCCTATCACCTATTTCACCCATCCCCCACCCCTCTCCTTTCTGGTAACCATCAGATTGTTCTCTGTAGATGAGAGTCCGTTTCTTGGATTGGCCCTCTCTCTTTTTCCCTTTGCTCATTTGATTTGTTTCCTAAATTCTACATGGGTGAAACCATATGGTATTTGTTTTTCTCTGATTGACCTCTTTTGCTTAGTATAATACTCTCTAAGTCCATACATGTCATTGCAAATGGCAAGATTTAATTCTTTTTTGTGGTTGAGTAATATTTCATTATATATACATATATATAAATATACAAGATATATATACATACCACATCTTCTTTATCCATTCATCAGTTGTGGACACTTGGGCTGTTTCCATAATTCAGCTACTTTCTCCTAACCAATTTATGAGCAGTCAATGCTCTTTGAATTCTGAACTCTGACTCCCCCTTCTCATGAGAACAAAGCCATATTCTTTGAAGCCTGATGAGCTTAGGTTTGTGGGAGAGCATTTGTTTTCATGACAGTGTTCAACTCCTCTTCAGAACAGAGAAGTTATTTGTCTAAATTTGATAATCAGGGATCCCTGGGTGGCACAGCGGTTTGGTGCCTGCCTTTGGCCCAGGGCGCGATCCTGGAGACCCGGGATCGAATCCCACGTCGGGCTCCCGGTGCATGGAGCCTGCTTCTCCCTCTGCCTGTGTCTCTGCCTCTCTCTCTCTCTCTGTGTGTGTGTGTGACTATCATAAATAAATAAAAATTAAAAAAAATTGATAATCGTTTGTCCATAATTTCATCGGAGGTTTTTTACAAGGGTAAACTTGTATTGTACTGTCTCACTCCCAGGGTTGTTACAAGGATCAAATGAGGTAACACACTAAAAGCATTTAACGTTGGGCTTGTGGCAGTGTGTGTGCTCAATAAACAGAAGTAAGCAGCAGTGTTATTATTACTATCATAATTCTCAATCAGTGCTGTGTTACAACCCTAATTAACAGTGATACTGATGCACAATGGTTGTGGGTAATGGCACATATTTTAGCATCTTTGAGGGACTGTACTAGGCACTTTACATACATGTTTCATTTAGCCTTAAATCATCTCTGCTGTAAGTATTATTATCTCTAGTTTACACATGAGAAAATTGAAGCCAGAACATCTAAATATTTTTCTTAGTCTCACTGATAAATGATAGAGATAGGTTTGGGTCCCAGTCTGGCTGGTCCCAAAGTTTATGTGCTTTTGTTCACAACTGACTGCCTTGTTCAGTCACAGCACATAAACTTTGCAGAAGGGGTAATGGAAAGGCAATGGAAAGTTAAGGCTCTCGTGCTGCATTCTTGACATTTCAGGTTAACACTCCAAGGGGCAACAATCATGGCCTTCCTCAAAATGGGCATTTCGAGTTGATGTTCCTGCTCTACCTGTCACAGCTTCAGACATAAACACATCTTCTTAATCAGGTGGGCCCTGTGATATCCCCTACATATGTTCATTCCTGTCCCTTTGCTTCTGGTCCTGCTACTGTTACCATCTGTGAATCTCTTTCCTCCTCTACTTTCCTCTCCAAATACTAATTTCTTAAGGCTTAGTTTAAACCCTCATCTCTGTGACATCTTCTCTGGCCACTCCAGGCTGTGTAGACCTTTCTTTTCTTTGAATTCCTATTATAATCAGGGCAGGTGAGACTTGTCTTAGTCCATTTCCTTTGGTCAAAAGTAGCAAACACCACTCTAGCCTCAGGCATATGAAGGAATGAAGCATATGAATGTACCAGTTGGCCTGCATCTTCTGTGTCTGTGGGTAAAGTCTTTCACCTGCTGCACTAATGACAGGGTAACTTCTTAAAAAATGCTGGAAACAAGTAAGCCTTGCTGGGTTTTGATAAGCCATACAAGAATGTTAGGAGGTATAGCTATATCCCCTAATGAGATACACCACTGAGAGGCAATTCAGTCAACTAATAACCATTAATTGAGCATCTACTACATGCCAAAGACTATGATAGGTAACAGGGTATTAGGGTTAAAAACAGCCTGGCACCCCACCAAATGCCACAAGATAAGAATTTCTGTACATACAGGCTTATCTTTGTTTTTTTAAGATTTACTTATTTATTTGAGAGAGACAGAGCACACAAGTGGAGAAGGAGGGACAGAGGGACAGGGAGACACAGACTCCCCGTTGAACAGGGAGCCTGATGTGAGGCTCCATCCCAGGATCCTGGGATCATGACCTGAAAGGAGATGCGTAACCGATTGAGCCACTCAGGCTCTCCTCTTTTTTTCCCCCCTTTTAAATAATTATATCCAAAGTTGTTCATCTACCGTTTGTTAGGGATAAACAAATTGAAACTTAAAAAAAGAGGAAGGACTTCAAACAAAGCTTGTTTTTCAAAGAACTTCCTCACCTTACAATTCTTTTCCTTATGGCCAAGCCTCCTCTTTCCTCTCCAGTCTGGGCTAGAAACATACGTGCAAAAGCTCCATGTCCCGAGCAAGAAATGTGCAGGTAGAAAGAAATGTGTAGCTCATTCCTGAGCAAGTGTCATTCTTCCCACATGGGCCCTGCCCCAGTGAGCCTCAGGTAGAGGTAGGTGGTTGCAGAACATCGATATGGGGTTTTAGCTCCACTGAATGTTGGGGATGGTGAATAATGGACCACCATGGGGTAAACAAGGATCACACCAAACTTTCACAATTCCCTGACTACAGCTCTTCAGGTCACAGCCCCCTTGACCACCATCAGCACCCAGTACACATGAAGAAGCACTCTGTTTTCACTGCTTCTCACACATTCCGTTCTGGTGGAAAAGTTGCCAGTGTGATATTTATCCTGCAAGCCTTAGAATCCAATAGCTCCAAAGGTAATTCTTCCCTTTGGACGTTCTGCCTTCTCTCTCTAGTTCTTCATTTGAGTAGTTTACAAATATAGAAAAGCGGCAGGAAGAGAAAAACAAGAATAATCTTTCTTTAAAGTGACCACTGGCCAATGTAGAGTGACATATTGAATATATATATATATGTGTATATATATACATATAAAATACATATATACTCTCTATATAAGTATTTTCTCCCTCTCTCTCTCTCTCTCTCTCTCTCTCTGTGTGTGTGTGTAAGCACATTTGCTTTTATTCAGTTTGACAATATTAAACTTTACCCAAGCCCTTTGCTCCTGGAAAACAGTGACAGTTAAGAAATCTCCTACTCTTTTGTGTTCTGATAAACAACTAGTTTATCACAAAGAACTACCCTTCCCCCTGTGACTTAGATAAGACTCAAGGTCCAGTCTTTCTCATGGCTCTCAGAAGACATGGGGGTGGCTCCCTTATTTACCTGTGACAAGGCCAAACACAGACCCCTCTCCCTTTTGTCTGACCTGCTGACAAGGCTGGACACAACCTCTCCAACTTCCTGTTCTTTGTCTCATGATTGATTAGCTGAGATTAGAACTCTTTGTGCCCCCTAAAACTAGCTAACCACAGAGAAAAACATTTCCTGGTCTGATAACTTGACTGAGACCTGCCCTGCTTGCAAAACAACCCCAACTATAAATCATCGCACTTATTTACTCCCCTTTTGCTCCTACAAAAGTTTAGTGCAAAACCATCCCGTGGAGACGTCCTGATCTTTGGATCTGGGGTTCTCTTTTATTGCAATATTCTGAATACAATCAACCTTATTCATCTGGTTTTTGCCTTTCCCCTCAGCTTTACTGAGATATAGCTGACTGGTTTTTGCCTTTGACAAGCTACCCAGGTTTTGTTGAACCTCTATTGTACAGGTGGGAGGCAGAGATAACTATGACACTCTCCCCTAAGAGCTCAACATGGACCAGAAAAAAGGTACACAAACCTGAGGAATCCTAGTACCTGGCAGGCTGTAATAAGCACTTAGATAGGGGAAGAGCACCAAGGTAACTGTGGAGATGGGAGAGATGGGGTTTGCAGTTTTGTGTGCCCCCCTCTCTTAGGGCTATGTCCCTGGTTGTCAATAAAATATTTCCTGGCCTTCTGGAAGAAACTGCTGCTGGGAAACATGAACTTTAAAATCGATATGGAAGAGCAAAGCAATCTTCCCAATGCGTGGTCCCCTGCTGGTGACACTGAGGAGTGAGAATGAATCTAAGTACACCTGGCATCACTTCTCCCCAAGCCACCTCAAATAGGCACACAATTGTAGTAAACCGGATGTTCTTGGTATGCAAGTATAATAGCTTCAAAAAAGTCTTCTGGTTCCCACTTCCAACCAACCGGAGAGCTTCTTTCTGCAGAGAAAATTCGTGACAGACACTGTCTGTTTTCAAGAGTCTGAAAATTACCAGAGCAGCCAGAATGATGCCGCCAGCAGACATGGGGCAGGAGAATGTGGTATCCAGCCGGCCTCAGGAAAATGATAAAGGGACCAACTTGCTGAGCTGATTGCTGCATGAAGATTATTTACACAAACCCAATCTGGTCCTGGCCAGTGAAAAGTGGATTGAAGGGAATTATCAATTAGTAGTTCATCATGACTTTAGCCTTGCTTTAGTGTGCAGAGGCTCAGATTGCAGCAAGTGGGTTGCTTTCCCTTCCTTTCAAGACTGGGGAAGGGGAGATAAATTGCCAGACAAAATCAGATTGCAGAGGGGGCAGTCTAGCACAGCTTCCAGGGAATCATAAAGGGCATCAGTTTTGATCATAAATCACAAATGTGCATAAACTTAAATGCACATTACAGTGGGTGAAGCCTAGTCTAAATTGGTGCATTTTTGTTTCAATAGCATTTGATTATTCTTGTGATGTTATTACTGTGATCATAACTATTGCAATTTGCTAGTGTATTGAGATAGCTTGTCCAAAGAGATGCAGCTTGAAATCATGAATAACAGAGGTGATTTGCTGTGATCGCGCACTGAGAGGGCAATTCGTCAGGCCCAGTTCCATTTGGGGAGCTCAGTGGGTTGGGGAGAGCCTAGCCGCTTACAAGTGGGGAAAAAGATGTGGTGGAAAGAGAGCTGACCTCTATCTCCAATTTTGCGGCAGGACCTTGGAGAGGTCACTTTACTGCCATCCCTCCGTGTAGTTCCATAAATACACTGTAATGCACATTAATGCTTCCAGATCTTTGCATACCCTGCTGCCTCTTAGAGAACGCCCTCTTCTCTTTTCCTCAAAGGTCTGTCACTTGATAAATTGTCTTCCTTCAAGTTTCTGCTAGAACATCACTTCATTAGATCTTCCCCTGACCTCTCTAGGTAGAGCAGATGACAGGACAGCGATCAGCATTTATTAGTATCATGTATATAAGATAGTGTGGGGGTGGTGAAGCTCATGTATCACAGAGTATTATAAGTATTAAAAGCAGGAGGCGTGTCTGGTTCAACTTTATATCCACTGCACAGTGATGGCGCTTGGAGGACATTTAGTAAATGTTGGTTGAGTAAGTTTCTTCCCCAGCGTAATGAGAAAAGTTCTCACAGAATTGTAGTAAAGATCAAGGGAAATTATAAGTATTAAAATATCTGCTGATGAACTGTACACTAATCAAACATCTTCAAATCAAACCGGAGAAGAAGAATCTGTGTGAGAAATCACATGGCTGCTCATAAACCCAGCTGGTGTCTGCCAATCCGACTTCAAGAATCCAAGTTTCTTGCCTCAGCAGCTCAGCAGAACAAAAAAAAATCCCATTTTATTATGAGTCAAAAAGGGAAAGATATTGCCAGTTTTTTAAAAGTAAAGTATGGAGAAATGTACTTAATGTCAAGGTAGAGTAAGGCTTTGGAACACAGTCTGCCTGTCAACAGTTGTATTGGCAGTGATGGTGCTGTACTCTTAGACTTTAGGTGGCAGGTTTGCCTCTGACATCCAGGGTCTTCTACTTCTTAGAAGGCCCAGGGGAAGAGGAGGGTCTCTTATGGTTCTTGCTCCTTCAACATGATGTAGGGAAACATGAGGCATCAGGAAGACCAGAAGAAGAGGGGTGTGGCTCATGGAGGGAGCCAGGGAGAGGAAACCGCTTGGCTGACAGTCCCTGGGGTCACGCTTTGTTACTGCTGGTCAGGATGATTGGCCTTAATCTCCATCCTGCCCTCACATGGACACAAGTGGGAGGTAGAGGGGAGGATATACTTCCTAGAAACAAGGGGAAAAAGTCCTTAGGATACACAAAACACCTGAGTTTCCATCTTAGCACCAGGAGTTATCCTGAAGTTTGCTAAAGGCTTCATCACTATTACGCAAACATTTACCAAATGATTCATTTCTAGAACTCTGGTTCCAGGGATCCCTGGGTGGCGCAGCGGTTTAGCGCCTGCCTTTGGCCCAGGGCGCGATCCTGGAGACCCGAGATCGAATACCACGTCAGGCTCCCGGTGCATGGAGCCTGCTTCTCCCTCTGCCTGTGTCTCTGCCTCTCTCTCTCACTGTGTGCCTATCATAAATAAATTAAAAAAAAAAAAGAAGAACTCCGGTTCCACTGTTTTTTGTGGATATATTTTATTGTAGTGGGGCAGCATTAGAAAGGAGCAGTTACTTTCTGGGAGAGAGGACTGAGCCATCTCAGTTTCTGGGAATGGGCAGGACAAATAATTTTCTTTTTTTTCCTTAAAGATTTTTAAATTTGATGGAGAACGAGAGAGAGAGAGAGAGAGAGAGAGAGAGAGAAGGAGAGAGAGAGAGATTGGCTCCCTGCTAAGCATGGAGTCTAGCACTGGACTATCCCACCACTCTGAGATCATGACCTGAGCCAAAATCATGTTTAACCAACTGAGTCACCCAGGCAGCCCCAAATCATTTTCTTTGTCATTAAAACTCATACTGGGGTGGGAACTGGGAGGTAGAATGCACACTGTGTAAGGGACATCATTCTCCTACCTTCCTGTTAGACTAGACTGTAACCTCCCTTAGGGGAGAGACAATGGCTCCTTTACTTAGCTCTGTACTTCCATCCACATGCATAGAATACAAGTGAAAGAATGAAAGAAGGAATGAGCTCTCTTATTTTTTTAAAGGTTTATTTATTCATGAGAGACACAGACTGAGAAAGAGGCAGAGACATAGGCAGAGGGAGTAGGAGGCTCCCTGCAGGGAGCCTGATGTGGGACTCGACCCCGGATCCTGGGATCATGCCCTGAGCCGAAGGCAGGTGCCCAACCGCTGAGCCAGCCAGGCATGCCTGGAATGAGCTCTCTTAAACACCACCTATGAAGACAGAAGAGTACTCAGTTCTGTTTTAGGGGGAGAGTGTTGCAGGAAGGTAGAGACGGGGGGGGGGGGGGGAGGGATGTGACCTGGCTCTTAGAGAAAGACTGGGAACTATCACCCAGGGGCTGATTTCTCCCAAGGAAGAGCAGTCAATGGTTCTGTTTTTATCTCAAAGTCCAGCTTGGAGCAAGCGAGGTTGGATTTCCTGGGTCCCTTTTCATCATCACAGAATTGGGGAGGAGGCAGTTCATTCTGTGCTTCTCTGACATTCCATGGGCCCTGTGGGTTTGGAGCAGCCATTGCAATCAGTAAAGTTTTTTGACAAGGCCTCTTTAAAAAATTCTGGCTAACTGTTCACTTGACTTAATCGTATATCTGTGTTTGTTTTAATACATAATAATGTGTGTGTAGGAAACCTTCTAAAGGCACAGAATTATCTTAGAAGCTGAGCCATGTTTACCTTTGATTCTTCGTCTCTGTGTGGGCATTACCACCTAATTCCTGAGTGTGGGGAACTTCAGAGCTACATGACTTGAGGGTCTCTTCTAGCTCTTAAATTTAAATAAATTTGGAGCAGGTGGTTCCTCTCATTTCCCCCAAACAAACCCACATTCCCATTCCTTGTTTCATGATATTCTGGTCTGAATGTCCTTTGATGAGAAAGTTAAGGACATAACAAAATTCTACAGAATTCTTTAGTAAATCCTTGAATTCAGGAACATACCATCTTTGTTTGTTTTATTTCTCCCTAGCCTATTTCTAAATATCCCTGATAAATTTAGATGGAAAACATTCAGGAAAAAAATTCCTTTCTGGATATGTCTCTACTCTAAAAGCATGCCATACCCCCCTTAGTGCAGCTTCTTGCTGCACTAGCTTCTTGATAACAAGTAGGTGGAAAAACTGCAGGAACAATTATTTATTCACTGTTTTCTGTTTCTTTTCTTTTCTTTTCTTTTCTTTCTTTTCTTTTCTTTTTTTCTTTTCTTTTCTGGTCTTAGTAATTAGTTTTGTAATTGCTAGACCTCTATTGGCTCCAATAAACAACTGTTTGCCATTTTAGGATGCCTGAGTTATAGGGGATTACTAGATGTTGACAAGAGCTGAAATTATGTGGCAACAATATTTAATGCCTCTGGTGTCCCTGTATGCAATTTGCCCACTTTCCTGGTGCAGCTCTAACAAACCCCGTGGAGGTCGGCTCACTGCTAGGGGCCAAAGAGCAAGTCTCCCTTGGATGCCGCCACTGGGAGAACTCATTGGTTATGCTGACAAGGACATTACTTGCTCCTTAAATCTGAAGGTCATCCTCGTCCCCTGGGACCAGAAGGCAGGAGCTATGGTCCTTCCAACTTTCATAGCCGCAAAGACCTGAGGCCCATTTAGAGGACTCTTAAGAACATATCTCAGGCATTGCTTGTGACAATTGATATCACTAAGAGAAAACTTCCCGCTCAGCACATGGGCTTATCAGCACATTCAGTACACTGTCTTTTGGGAGACCCATACCACATGAGAAATAGGAATTAATCTGAAGGGGAAAAAGTATTCTCATCCTTGTATCTACTCTTCTTTTTTAAAAAAACACTTTTATTGAGATTTAATTTATCTATAATGAAATGCACTCATTTTAAGTGTGCCATTGAATGTTTTGGCAAATATGTATACTCATGTAAACATCACAATCAAGATACGGAACATTTTTTCTCCCCCCTATAATGCCTTCATGCCCTTTACACTCAATGCTCTGCACTTCTAGCTCCAGGCAACCATGACTTTTTGTCACTATAGATTAGTTTTACCTATTCAGGAATGTTAAATGAATGGAACAATATGGCATGTATTCTTGTTTCTGGCTTCTTTCGCTTAGCATATGGTTTCTGAGATTCATCCACATTTTTCTGCATGCCAGTAGTTCTTTTTGTTTCTGAGCAGTATTCTGTTGCATAAATATACCATAATTTGTTATCCATGTACCTGTCAGTGGCCATTTGGGTTGTTTTCAGTTTTTGGCTTGTATGGATAAAGTTTCTATGAACAAAGGTGTTCTATGTAGACATACATTTTTGTTTCTCTTAGATCAGTATCTAAGAATAGAACTGCTGGGTCATATGGTAAGTATAGATTCAAATTTTTAACAAACTGCCAAATAGTCTCTAAAGTGTGTGTACAATTTTACATTCCCATGAGCAATGCATGAGACTTCTAGTTGCTCCATATCCTCACCCACACATGGTGTTGTTAGTCTTTTTTTTTTTTTTTTTAAGATTTTTAAAATTATTTTTAAGTAATCTCTACCCCCTGCGTGGGGCTTGAACTCAATCCCAAGATCAAGAGTCACATTCTCTACTGACCAAGCCAGCCAGGCACCCAGTATTGTTAATATTAATTTTAGTCATTTTACTGTATGTGGAATAGTATCTCATGGTTTTATTTGTATTTTCCTGATGACTAATAATGTTGAACATCTTTTCATGTACTTTTGGTCATCACATAAGTTTTGTCAAGTGTCTTTTCAAGTAGTTGGCCAATTTTATTTGTCTTATTATTTTGTAGGTTTAAAAAATTCTAGATTTTGTCAGATGTGTATAGTGTAAATATTTTATCCTGGTCTGTTGCTTGCATTTTTATTTTTAATGAGCAAAAATTTTAAATTTTGATTAAGTCTGATTTTCCTTTTTCTTAAATCATTTTTCATCTTAGGGTCAATAAAGATCTGTTCCTTTATCCTTTTTTTCCTAGAAGTTTTACAGTTTTATTCTTTAAAAATTATGTATTTATTTATTTTATAAAAGATTGTATTTATTTATTCATGAGAGACACAGGCAGAGGGAGAAGCAGACTCCCTGCCAGATGCGGGACTTGATCCCAGGACTCTGGGATCATGACCTGAGCCAAGGGCAGATGTTCAATCACTAACCTACTCAAGTGCCCCAGAAGTTTTAAAGTTTTAAATTATTTATAGAAGTCTATGGTCCATTTAAAGTTTATTTTTATATATGGTGTGAGGTGCATCAAGGTGAGGGTCAAGATATGGTTCCTCATATTTATATCTAGCTGTTCCAGCAGCAATATCAAAATGGGTATTATTTCCCTAAAATGACCAAAATTCAATTGACTATAAATGTGTGGATCTATTTCAGAATTCTATGTTCTAGTCTATTAATTTGTATGTTTATGTTTATGCCCACACCACACACTTTGATTACTGTCTGAAATGATGTAGTATAGGCTTCTGTATTTATCTTTTTTCAACATTGCTTAGACTATTATCAGTCTTTTGAAATTGCCTTTTATTTTTATAAAAATAAAAAAAGTTTATACTTGTGTATAGACATAAAATTGATTTAGGTATGTTGACTTTGTATCCTGCAAACATGTTAGACTTATCAGTTATGGTAGCTTTTTTTTAATGGATTCCTTAGAATTTTTGCTCATCATCTGTGAGTAAAGACAGGTTTACTTCTTTTCTTAACTGTATGCCTGTTTTTCTTATTATTTATTTATTTTGGTTTATCTCATTAGCTAGTACCTCTAGTACAATGTTGAATAGTAATAGTTATGGTGGACATCCTTGTTTTGTTCCCAGTCTAAAGGTATTCAATCTGTCATAATTTAGTATGATTCACAGATGCTTCTTAAAAATCAGGTGGAGGACATTCTCCTCTGTTGCTAGTGTGTTGAGAGTTATTATTATGAATGGATGCTGAATTTGGGAAAATGTTTTATGCATCTAAGCAAGTGATCATCTGCTTTTACTCTTTTATTCTGCTAATGTGAAAAATTATGTTGATTAATTTTTGACTGTTAACCCAACTTTCTATTCCTGAGAAACCACCAACCTGGCCATAATTTATTGGCTTATTTACTTATTTATATATTTTTAAAGATTTATTTATTTGAGAGAGACAGAGAAAGAGAGAGAGAGCAAACATGGGGAGGGGCAGAGAGAGAGAGAGAATCTCAAGCAGAGGAACTTCTGAGGATGGAATCTTTTTTTTTTTTAAGATTTTATTTATTTATTCATGAGACACAGAGAGAGAGAGAGAGAGAGAGAAAGAGAGAGAGAGAGAGAGAGAGAGGCTGAGACACAGGCAGAGGGAGAAGCAGGCTCCATGCAGGGAGCCTGATGTGGGACTTAATCCTGGGTCTCCAGGATCAGGCCCTGGGCTGAAGGCGGTGCTAAACCGCTGAGCCACCAGGGCTGCCCTGAGGATGGAATCTGTTGCAGGGCTCCTTCCCATAATCCCGAGATCATGACCTGAGGCAGAATCAAGAGTTGGAAGCTTGGGGCGCTTGAATGACTCAGTTGCCTAAGCGTTGACCTCTTGGTTTCGGTTGGGGTCATGATCTCAGGGTCATGAGATCAGGTGTATCTGGCTCCGCACTCAGAGGGGAGGAGTCTGCTTGGGGATTCTCTCCCACTGCCCATCCTTGACTCATGCTTACACTCTCTCTCTCTCCAAATGGGTAGATAAATCTTAAAAAAAAAAAGTTGGAAGCTTAATCAACTGAACTACCCAGGTGCCCCAATTTTTTGGCTTTTTTATACATTGCTGAATAAACTTTCTTAATTTAAAAAATCAATTCTTCACGGGGGATGTTGGCCTGTATCTAGTTTTCTTTTCTTAAAATATCTTTGTTTTTGGTATCAGAATAAGTTGGTCTCATAAAATCATTTCAGAAGTGTTCCTTTCTTCTGTATTTTATGAAAGAATTTGTTTAATATTACATCAAATTATTCTTGAATATATATATTTTAAATTTTATTTATTTATTCATGAGAGACACAGAGCATGAGAGGGAGAGCAGAGACACAGGCAGAGGGAGAAGCAGGCTCCATGCAGGGAGCCCAACATGGGACTCAGTTCCGGGTCTCCAGGATCACGCCCTGGGTGGAAGGCAGCACTAAACTGCTGAGCCACCCGGGCTGCCCTACTCTTGAATATTTAATAAAGTTTATCATGTAGTTATTTGGAGCTTGAATTTACTTTATAGAAATGTTTTTAAAAAATCTTTCTTTCTTTCATTCTTTCTTTCTTTTGAAATATTTTAAAGTAGGAATTCAGTTTCCATAATATATATAGCATAATTTCTTATGATGATTTAATATTTCTAAGAATTTTATCTTTCTAGAAATCTATTCATTTCATCCATATTGTGGAATTTAATGGAATAAAGTTTTCCACAATATTTCCTTTTTTTTAAGATTTTATTTATTTATTCATGAGAATACACAGAGAGGAAAGAGAGAGAGAGGCAAGAGACATAGGCAGGGAGAGAAGCAGGCTTCATGCAGGAAGCCGCATGTGGGACTCGATCCCGGGTCTCCAGGATCACGCCCTGGACCGAAGGTGGTGCTAAACCGCTGAGCCACCTGGGCTGCCCCACAATATTTCCTTTTTATCTTTTTAATATCTGTAGGATCTAAAAAAAATTAAAAAAAATATCTGTAGGATCTGTAGCAATTTCCCCCCTTTCTTCCTAATATCTTTGTAACTTTACTTCTTTTTTTTTTTTTTTTTCCTGATGAACTTGGAAGTTTATCAACTGCTCTGAGCTTCTCAATGAGCTTTGTTTATATTGTATTTCTCTGTTTCTTGGCCCTTTTCTGTTTGGTTTCTGGTTGTCTTTATTTTTTAAAATTTTATTCACTTTGGGGTTAATTTGCTTCAACTTTTTCCACCTTCCTAAGATGGTAACTTACACCCTTGATTTTTAGACCTTTATTCTTTTTTTAATGTGAGCATTCACAGTTCTAACTTTTCCTGCAGTCACTGCTTTAGTTGCATCATTCATACTTTGATATGGTGTGTTTTAATTTTCATTCAATTCAACATTTTTCTCATTTCCTTTGTGACTTTTTTTCTTGGACATATTGGTTAATTGGTATGTTGTTAAATTTTTAAATATTTAGAGATTTTCAAGATGTCTTCTTGTTAATTTCTAATTTAATTATATTTTGGTCAGAGAACATACTCTCTTTAATTTCAGTCTTTTAAAATTTATTGAGTCTTGTTTTATGGCTTACCATCTGGTGTAGTGTGGTGAATGTTACATGAGAAATCAAAAACAATGTGCATTCTGCTGTTTTCAGTGTG
Organism: Nyctereutes procyonoides; assembly: GCF_905146905.1. NCBI lineage: Eukaryota > Metazoa > Chordata > Mammalia > Carnivora > Canidae > Nyctereutes > Nyctereutes procyonoides. The sequence goes on along the minus strand of NW_026575133.1, from coordinate 13,672,464 downwards.
ATGTTCTATAAATATCTATTAGGTCAAGTTGTCTGTAGAACAGAATAAAAGATTGGGTAAGTCATAGTTATTTTACTATGGCTAGAAGCAAAATCTTCATTTATATTTGATTGTACATGTTATAATTAAGCCATATTGGAACTGGTCCTCAAAGCCAGCTTGAATCAAATGTAACACTAATCCAATTTTAGAGATTGTTCCAGATCCAATGCTTCCAGCTTATTCCTCGCTAAAAGGAATGGTTTCTTGGTAGCAACGTAATTTTTTTTTTTTTTTTTTTTTAGGTGCTGAAAGTAAGTAAAACAAGAGCTCCAAATTACTTACCTCTGGCTCTGATACTATAGAACGGTATAATTAAAAAATGGCCAGAGAGGGCACCCCCGGTGGCGCAGCAGTTTAGCGCCGCCTGCAGCCCGGGGTCTGATCCTGGAGACCCAGGATCGAGTCCTGCGTCAGGCTCCCTGCATGGAGCCCGCTTCTCCCTCTGCCTGTGTCTCTGCCTCTCAGTCTCTCTTTCTCTCTCTCTGAATAAATAAATTAAAAAAAATACTGGGGATCCCTGGGTGGCGCAGCGGTTTGGCGCCTGCCTTTGGCCCAGGGCGCGATCCTGGAGACCCGGGATCGAATCCCACGTCGGGCTCCCGGTGCATGGAGCCTGCTTCTCCCTCTGCCTATGTCTCTGCCTCTCTCTCTCTCCCTGTGTGACTATCATAAATAAATAAAAAAAAAATAAAAAAATACTTATTAAAAAATGGCCAGAGAAAAATTTATAACTTTTAGATAATATTATATTTTGTGTACAGAATTTAACTTTATTCATGGTCATAATTCAGAAATTATTTATTGTATGATAAATAAATGAAAAATTATGATCAAGATAAGAAATTTTTTACCTCCATATGTAGTCTAGAATCCCATTAAAAATAACTTTATTGGGGTCAAACTTCCAGTTATAAAATAAGTAAGTTTTGGGGATATAATGTAAAGCATGGTGTCTGTAGCCAAAAATATTGTAGCGCATATCTGAAAGTTGCCAAGGGAGTAAATCTAAAAATTCTCATCAGAAGAAAGGACAATTTTCTAACATTTTATGGTGATGGATGGTAAATAGACATATTGTGATCATTTCAAAGTGTATACAAATATTGAATCATTTTGTTGTACCCATGAAACTAATATAATGTTATAGGTCAATCATACTCCAACAAAAAATAACTCTATTAATATACAGGTCTAGAACCAGTGAATTAAATCTGATCTGTGATCGTGTTTATTGGCTATGTAAAGTATATCCTGCTTTAAGTGATAATAGGGGTAATTGTGTCTGAGAAACGGAAGAAGAGAAGTCAGAGAAAGGAAATAAACAACTATTCAGTCTTTTAAAAAAATTTAGATAATTTTTTTTGCTTATGTTTAACTACTCCATATTACACATGCTTGTTTAAAGCAACAATAGTAACGATGTTTTGTGAGTTTATAGCATACATGAAATTAAAATATACGACAATGATAGCATAAAGGTCAGGAGGGAGTAACTGGGACCATACTATTAAAAAGATCCTTAACAAGTATTTCAACTATATTTCCACCTACTACTTTTATTTTTAATCCTGTGTTGTGTGCATTTTACTGTAATAAAAAATTGGGTGAAAGAATATAGACTGTTTTAACGATGGAGGAAGTTAGATGTGGATAAACATAAATCCACAAAATCTTATATCATCTTAAAGTATTTGAGAGGGGAACAAAATTTTCATTGTTGTTTTGTGGTTGCACTGACATTTTAAATGTTTTTATTCAGTGTTCTCAATGGGCTGTTTTTCTAGACTCAATATTCAGTCTTCCTTGAAGAGGGAGCAGAAAACGATGACCATGGCCAGCTGCAGGCAGATGTCTCATATAAGTTCTGAGATAATGGCTTACATAAACTTTACAAAACTAAAATTTTTATTAAAATTTTTTTGTATATATACATACATACATAAAAAGCACTCGTAAATGCCAGATCAATGAATCTTAGTACACAGAAATGTCTGTGTAACCACACCCAGACCTAGAGCATTGCCAGCATCCCAAGTGGACCTCTTGAGTTTCTTCTGGGTATCATTCCGTGAAGAGAAAGCACCATCCTGACTTCTAGTTGCATAAATTCATTTTGTCTATTTTTGTTCTCTGTATTAACAGAAGCATATAGTTTGTACTCTTTTGTGTTTGGTTTCTTTTACTTAATGTTCTGTTTCTGTGGGATTTGTCTAAAGCATATGATTTCAGAGAGTTCATTCTCATTGTGTATAGATAATAGGATATTATCTATTCTGCTGTTGTTAGACATTTGGATAGTTTGAATACATTTACAATTAAAATGTTTTATTGAACCTTTAAAATTATGGGTTTAAAAATTCACATTATACAGAATACTATGTATATATTAAATATTCTTTGGAAAGGTTTAGGGGAATATATCAAATATTAACCCTTAATTCTGTCTTCAATTATTATTATTATTATTTGCTTTTAGTTATTTCGAATTGTCTTCTATCTGTACTTTACAAATTTCTCTAGCTAACAACTATTTGTTCAGTACTCAAAACAAATAAAATCACCTCATGAAATTAAAGACTTAAGCTTTGCCAAATTAATCTGGCCATAAATTATTGATATTTACTAATATTTGATGACTCACCAAGCCAGGCCCTTGGCCCAGAGCACAACCAACTTTTTGAGTTGATGAAAGCCAGTGAACAAAGAACTTTTATGCTGGCCCATGTAACTAAAGGTTTACTGATCATTCTGAGTTCAGTTTGCCGAAGAAAAGTAGATCATTAGTCAAATTCTCCAATCTACTTATTATAAAAGGAAAATCTGGTCTTAAGTTGTCAGAATGTAGCATATGGAGAAAAAGCAATGGCACACTAAAGCAGCAGATGAAAGTTGAGATTCTGTTAAAATGCCATCAGTAGTTTTTGCTATCTGGGTGCCATTATCATGGGGTTGCTTCTCTTCAAGAAATGGTACCAAATACTTACATGGCTTGATTTCCCAAGTTCTCTTTTTTTTTCCTTAAGTGAGATCATAATATATTACTTTCCCTTGTATCAGTCTTCATAAATACCATTTCTCCAACTTCTCTTCACTCTTACATTGTTTATTAACTACTCTGCAGCCTTAGTATAGAGGCTATGTCTACACATTGGAGAGAGGACATGATAGATACTACTTCTTATGAACCTTCTCTTCATATCAGCATATGGCCCTTTCAAGTCTATTCCAATAATTTCCAGCTGTCTTCCCAAAACACTAGTGTAGATAATGTTACCAAGTTTTCTTTGGAAGAAAATTTTCTACAGTCTAATATATTTGAGAAATACCAAGTTAAAACACTCTGAACAGGTTTCTTTCTTTCTCTTTCTTTCTTTCTTTCTTTCTTTCTTTCTTTCTTTCTTTCTTTCTTTCTTTCTTTCTTTCTTTCCTTTCTTTCTTCTTTCTCTTTTTTTTTTTAGATTTTATTTATTCCACAGAAAGGACACACAAGCAGGGGAAGTGGCAGGCCGAAGGAGAAGTTCAAGCAAGCTCCTCATGGAACAGGGAGCCGGATGTGGGGGCTTGATCTCGGGATCACCACTGGAGCAGAAGGAGGCAGAAGCTTAACCCACCAAGCCATCCAGGTGCCATCAACAGGTTTCTTTCTTCCAATGTTTCTATAGTCTATTTTTTTTAATTTTTATTTATTTTATGATAGTCACACACACACACACACACACACAGAGAGAGAGAGAGAGAGAGAGAGAGAGAGAAAGAGGCAAAGACACAGGCAGAGGGAGAAGCAGGCTCCATGCACCGGGAGCCCGACGTGGGATTCGATCCGGGGTCTCCAGGATCGCGCCCTGGGCCAAAGGCAGGCGCCAAACCGCTGAGCCACCCAGAGATCCCTGTTTCTATAGTCTAAAGTGAATTGTGATGCTCCAGGTGGCAGAGGATTTATTATGAAGCATTTCCTAATGTATGTGACAAAGGAGATGCTGTGTGTGCGTGTGTGTGTGTGTGTGTGTGTGTTTGTGTGTGAAATGCATGTTAGCATAGTGTGGAAGTGGGGATTCTAAGAACATCTTTGTTACATGTTGATTTGAGTCACAAAACTCCAAAGTCTACAAGGGTTGGACAGAAACTACAATTAAGTAGGGTCTGGGATGGGGTGGGAGGGTGGGGATGTGGTCTTTCTGAATTGGGCAGACACTTCTCAGCTCCAGCTGATAGCTGCAATGCAGGAGTGCTGCTCCAGGAGTTTTGAATCTTCTGATTTGTGAAGAGAGAAATCTAGATTTTTATTTTTATTTACTTATTTATTTTTCTATTTTGGTACATTTTTTTTAATTTTAAAATTTAAAAATTTTTATTTAAATTCAATTAGCCAACATAGAGTACATGATTAGTTTCAGATGTAGTGTTCAATAACTTATCATTTGGATATAACACCCAGTGCTCATCACATCATGTGTCCTCCTTAATGCCTATCACCTGCTTACCCATCCCGCCATCCACCTACCCTTAAGCAACCCTCAGTTTGTTTCCCAGAGCTAAGTGTCTCTCATGATTTGTCTCCCTCTCTGATTTCTTCCCATTCAGTTTTTCCTCTCTTCCCCTATGATCCTCTGCGCTGTTTTTTATATTCCACATATGAGTGAAACCATATGATAATTGTTTTCCTCCAATTGACTTATTTCACTTGAGAAATCTAAATTTTTATATAAAATGCCTTGAGCTTTAGGAGTCAGAAAATAATTTGAATGTTTTTAAAAACACTGTGTAGATTACACAAAACATGTTTCCCAACTAGATTCACCCTATAGGCTGAGGACTTGCAAACTCTGAAAAGACCATGCATCCATCACTTATCATCCAGTGCTGTGTGCTATCTGATATATTTCAGTTTTTCCATGTGTGATATTTAAATTGTTCATTATATTGCATGAGTTTTCATGCATGTAAAGATAACAGTATTAAATCATTCTTGAAAATTACCAGATATGGTGTTAAGGACTCAAACCTAAGGTATTTAACTTAATCTTTGCCATATGAAGGTATTAACTACATTTTAAGGTGAGGAAATAGAGAAATTAAAGAAGTTAAATATATCATTCAAGGTCAAAAGAAAGTGGTAATAAGTGGGTGGGTTTTACAATTCTGTATGCCTTACCACTAATTCTGTGTTCACATCTCCTGTCTTCAACTGGGCAATTCATAATAGATGGAATGTAAATTCTTTGAGAATGGGAACCATATCTTCTCCTTCTATTGGACAGCTGACTATTTATGGGAAGAAATTCATATAACTGCACACATAGTTGGTTCTCAAAAATCACTGTCTAATAGATTTTTACTGTAGTATTGAAGTAGTGTGGAGTAGTGAAAAAAAAAACCACTTGATTTCAAGTCAAGAAATTTGATCTTGATATATAGCTTGTCACCCACTGGGCTTTTTCTCAAAGTGCTATAGACCTTAATCCATAAAGTAAGTGTGCTGGGCTAGAAACTCAATGGGTTCTTTCTGGCCTCCCAAAAATCTATAACTCTGATTGATCTATGTTGTTGTGGAGATCAACCTGGAAAACTAGACTTTTGGTCTGAGTTGGCCAGTGGCAATGTATTAGGACAATTCCTGTTTGCAAGTAACACCCCCCCTCTCCCACACCCTGCCTGCCCGCCAATTATCTTAAGCTGAAAAGAAATGTACTGGCTGAGAACTGCAAAGTCTAGAGCTCTTGTGAACTTCAGGCGCAGCTTGGAACGATGACCCAATCTTCTTCCATCTCTCTGCTCAGGGCTATGCTCCTCACAGTGTTGTTTTCACTCTTATGCTCCTCAGAGTCACAGCAGCTCCAAACATTTTATCATTTTAGCTTTATCTCCAGCTGGAGAGAGAGAACTTTGTTTCCTTTTCCTCCCCCTTCCACATAGACAAATGTTTAGGGTCAGGGTCTCATTATATTAGATAAGGTTAAAGTCCTATCTCTGAAGCAATCAATATAGCTAGGAGCACAGGATATGTTGATAAGATCAACTGGTGGTTCTGTATTCTGGCTTCACAGTAGAGTCACCTAGAGTTGCTAAAAATGTTTATGTTGTTTCCATACCTTAGAATTATGACAAAATATCTGGGGATAAATTGCAAGCATAAGCATTTTCTAAAAACTCTCCAGGTAATTTCATTGTGCACTCAGATTTGAGAACCAGTGACTTAGACTTTTCAGTACTGCCCCTGGAAGGGTGAAGTCAACTGTAGCTGAAACCCAGACTGAGAGTATAGGAGGTGTGATGTACTAAAGGGAATTTAGACAACTATTTTACTTAAAGAAAGATGAAGGAATCCTGGATGGTAAGAAATAATAGATATCCTCTAATTGAGGAAGTGAACAATATTTGATTCCTCTTTCTTCCCCGTTTGTCTTCATATTTTGCCCTAAGTAAGTAATAGCTGTGGTGCCTATAGGTTCCTATGGCCTCATGATTCAGCTATTCATCTACTAGTCTGAGGGTCAGAACCTCAAACCCAACTGGGTTTCCATTGGGTAGTTATTTTCCTTTCTCTCAAGAAGTGACAGTCAACAGAGGTCATCAGAGGATAGGGTGAGGCCTTTTCCTTGGGCCTACGGGGGGCGGGGGTGCGGGGGGCGGTCACTGAGACCTTGCCTTCTCCTACAGATATCTCTTCCTGTGAATTCCATCCCTAGAATTCATACCATTTCCATTTTCTCTTGAAATGTAATTCTTGTTATGGCCAGCCAACCTGTTCTCCCTAAGGAAAACACATTCCCAGCTTCATGAAAATAGAAGACATTAATTCTAGGATTCATAAGCCAGCCCTATTCCCAGGCATTTAAGAATGTGAAAGAAACATAAATCACCAAGAAAAATAAGATGAGCCTAAAATAGCCCCCAGAGCCCTGACTTCATTTTCCACAAGGCAGGGACTCTTGCCAGAAAGACCCACGCTGACCAGACTCAGAGTCTCAGAAGTTCTGCAGTGTGCTGTTGAGTATGAATTTGATGGTCCTCAGAGCTCCTTTCAGTGTTCCAGACAATTCTTGCGTGCACCTGAATGCTACATGTCTTATACCATGCTTAGGTAGGCCTGGCCACCCAGGTATCCTCCATCTTGAATTATATCTGTCCTTAGTGTGTCAACTCATTGCCCTGCTCTCTACAAGAATCTTCAGGGAAAGAGGGATGTGATTAGGAAGAAAAAGGAAACTTCCTTATGCTAGGCACTGTGTCAGATGCTTTACATATCCTCACAACATTCCAAGGAAGTGGGTATTGTTATTGTCCTCAGTGGGTGAGGTGACTTAATTATTCTCAAGTCGTGTAGCTGGTATACCACTGAGTGTGGCCTTGGTCCTAGGTTTTCCTAACATATAAAGCTCAATGTGTTAACCTTTCTGAGAATATATTTTTCCTTCCCAGGGGGATCACCAAGTTCACTGAGAGCATGGGGCATCTCTTGCATATTGTGGAAGCCCCTGAGCCTCAGGTAGTTCCTGGCCAAGAGTGGCTGCTTTAGGACACATGTGTTAAATAAAAGACATGGACTGGTGTGTGGGGAAGATATTTTTGACTTGGAAAGGAGGTTTTAACTTCCCCATAAATGATGCTTAACTCTTTCAGTTCATTGACTAGTTTTGTTTGTCAACACAAGGAATACTGAGGTGCCCATATTCCTCTTGGCAGGATAGGCATGCCTGAGCACCCCTTCATACTTGGCCTCGGAGCAAGGAGATGGTGGAGATCTTTCCAGATTTGTACAATTACTTCTTTTGTCTTTTCCCAGACTGCCTGTGTAAGGATCTCATTATACCGCACGGGCAAGGGAACCTTGCCAAAGTGACTCCAAACCAGGGACATTTGGTCCTGTAAAAACCCATGGAAGTAGGTACTCAAAAATATTTGAAATCTTATAGTATTAGAGGATGAGTTACAACAAAGTTAATTGAGTTCATCTCTCTCATTTATTACCTCTTCAAATTATGAAAGCATCAAGTACTGTGTACTCTACTAATTAGTTTTCCAACCCAGCTTTATTGATATACAATTGACAAATAAAATCGTAAGATATTTAAAGCACACAATATGATGACTTGACATTCGTATAAGTTGAGAGTATTCCCTCATTGTGTTCATTAGCACATCTATCACCTCACACATTTACTTTCCTTTTTTCTTTTTCTAATGTTTAAAATTTTTTAATTTTTAAAGTTTTATTATTTTTCTTGAGAGAGACAGAGACAGAGAGAGTGTGCATATGAGATGGAGATAGGTAGGGGGCAAGGGAAAGAGAGAATCCTAAGCTTGCTCCAGCAGTGGGGCTCAATCTCACAACCCTGAAATCATGACCTGAGCTGAAATCAAGAGTTAGACACTTAACTGACTTAACCACCCAGGCACCCCTACCTTTTCTTTTTTTTCTTGAGAAAACATTTAAGCTCTACAATCTTGGCAAATTTCAGTTACACAGTACAGTGTTATCGACTATGATCACCATGTTATACATTAGATCCTCAGACCTTATTTATCTTCTAATGGAAAGTTTGTACCTTTTACCAGTCTCTCCCTATTTCTTTCAACCCTTAGCCCTTGGCAATTACTTTTCTACTTTGTTTCCTCTACTCAAGTTATAAGCGATCCCATGAGTTGTCTGCTCTATTGACCAGTTTGGGGTAGAGAACAGACACGTCTTCCTACTTTTGGAGGGAAATCAAGGCTGTGGGGTATGTCTAGATCACTTAACTATTTAACCCAAAGAACATGAAAAGTTACCATGAAAGTTAAGAAAGAATCTTGCAAGAGTCCTACACTTGGTCCTGATCCTCTGCTCCTTTGGTGACTACTGTTCATTGCCCCTGCTGAGGATTTGAGAATTGAGACACACTGGCAGGGGAGGAAGCCTGTGGGAAAAATATTCTCATCATTAACTGGGTCAGTATGGTCTATTATAGGAGGCTCAAGTCACTCTTAGGCACTGTGGTTATAGACTCTAAGGTTTGCCTCTTCTGAGAATAAATGATACATCTTCTAAGACTCAGCAGCTAGGGGGACTGTGAGATCCTTTTGGTTCACTTAGAAAATGAGTTTTACGTATTTAATAAGAACAGAAATCAGTATGTGCTCTAATGCAACTTAATTAGGATACTGACACCTAGTAGAGAATCACCTGGCAATATGTATGAGATATAGATCCTCATCATAAAGATAAAAAAATTTGTAAAATAATAATGGATAAATGAAAGTACTAAAAGTTAATGAAAATTGATAAAACAATATGGCTAAATGAAAGTACTTATTGGCACCAATCAGAACATTTGGACCGTACCCTGCCTTTGCTGGACACATCATAAGGTGACTCTCAGTTAGTCATGTTCTTATATTCCCTTCCCTTGTGTGTGTGTGGATTGGTGATTTGCTTCTAGCTAATAGAATAGGACAAGAATGCAGTAAATTTTGAGGATGTAATTAATATCCCAAATCAGTTGATTTTGAGTTAATCAAAAGGGAGATTATTTTGGGTGGGCCTGATTTAATCAGGTGAAATATCTTAAAAGAGAGACTGGAGGCTCTCTCTGAGATGAGAGACTCTCTCTCCTGCTTGTTTTGAAGAAGCCAGCCCACCAAGAGTTCTACAAACATGAGGAAATGAAATCTGCCAACAGCCTGAGGGAGCTTGAGCAGATCTTTTCCAGTGTGCTCAGCATATTGACTGCAATCGTATGAGACCCTGAGTAAGGGACCCAATGAAGCCATTCCTAGATTCCTGTCCCACAGAAACTGTGAAGTAATAACTGAGCATTGTTTTAAGCCTCTTGTTGATGTAATTTTTTATGCAGCAACAGGTTTAGTTTTTTTTTTTTTTTACAGGTTTAGTTTTGTAGACAAATCCACGATTGTATTCTAGCCTGCTCTTGCCATCTCTGTGCCATTCATTGAGAAAATGATTTCCCCCACTCTGAGCTTCAGATCCTTGATTTGTAAAATGGACTTAATAATACTCCAATTCAAGATCAAAAGAGTGGTTTTTGTGAAAGAGCTTATAAAGTACAAGTGCTCTATGTATGAGGTATTAGCAAATTATATAAACATGGTAGGTTTTTTCACTGAAGTTTTGGGTAAAGTGAAAGGATATGTTTATCTGAGCATGCTCTATGGAAAGCCACAACACTTCCTTGGACCTAGAGTGCTAGACAGTAAGGGCACTGATTGGTCCCCAAAGAGTTATGCTCATATTTCACGTTTTGATTTTGAAAAAATTACTGCAAAGCTCTGCAAGGCTATACACAAAAAATAATAAATGGTCTTCAGAGAAATTACCATAAACATATAATGGGAAAACAGGTGGTATTTGGTGGATAAAACTTTACTTGTTGACGGGCAAAAATTATATGCAGACACTGCAGGAAGCTATCTATAACCTAGTAGTTTTTACCACAAAATGTTAGCAGTATTTACCCTCCTGTTTTCAGAGAATTTTTCCTTTGATCAGAGTCAGGAGCAGGCTGCCAGTGAGAGCCCTGCATTGATTTGCTCCCACGGGACCAGGGTTGTTTCTTGATAGTTGAAGAAGGGATTCTTTAATATCCCCCTCCCTAGCTTTTGTTCTAGTTTCTGATGAATTTGGCCACAGGAAAGCAGTGAATCTCACTGTCTTTGGATATAACTGATTTTAGTATGAGTGAAAGAATTCAGCCTACAGAAAAAGTAAGGCGAGGAGAAAGAAATCCTATTAGGATCATTTTCTTCATTCTACCAGGGCTGAGATCTGGGCCTTCCTGCCGGCACATCCTAGGTGACTTTGTCCAGTTGATTTTTAAGTAACTTGGGTGATTGTCTCTTTATTTCTCCCGGGAACTCATTCTACCACGTAATGGAGCTGACTCTTAGGACATTGTTCTTGACATAATCTTAGGGTGTACAATTTCTTTATACATTTCCCTTTATTCAGTTCCATTCCATAAAGAAATCAATACAAATTTAAAAAGAGAGAGAGAGCGAGAGAGAAATGTGGCGAGGAGAGAGACCGGGTAGGTGAGGGGTAGTTGCTGGCTGGTAGGAGGGGAGAACAAGCAGGCGCTGTGCCAGGAAACGCTGATAGAAAGACTAGTTGGGGGAAATGCCCTCCGCCCCCCTGAATGGATCTGAGGCAGAAGCAGCTCAAGACCAACAACAAATTTCCTTCTTAATATTGAGCTGTCTCAGGGCGCCTGGGTGCCTCAGTCAGTTAAGCATCAGACTGTGGATTTCAGCTGAGGTCATGGTCTCAAGGTCATGAGATGGAGCCCCACGTCGGCCTCCATGCTCAGCGGGGAGTCTGCTTGAGGATTCTCCCTTCATCCCGTCCCTCCCCCCACTCTCTGTCTCTCCCCCTCTCTCTCTAAAATAAATATATAAATCTTTAAAAAAGATATTGAGCTCTCTCTACACTAAAGTGTGCCTCAAGATGTTGATTTCAGTAATCTGGAAGGATTTGGTCAATTTTGGGGCTACTAAATACAAGTCGATGTTTAATCCATTTCAAAAACCCGTAACTATTCATGTTAACCAGCATAACCTAAGTTTTTAACACCCGTCCTGGGAGGACAGGGGGGTGAGGGTAGGGAAGAGAGCGTTATTCTCCTTCATGTTGTGACTTAGAGGCTGTTTTTCCTTACAGACCCAATCCACCCTCTCCTCCCTCATTCACACTCCCAAGCTGCTTTATTTTGGAATTTGGGCTTACAAAGCAGTCGATTCTGAAGTAAACACAAGAGGGCAGACATGTAGCACACAAGAGGTCTCTGCTGTCACCAGAGCCAAAGCAGAACCCTACTCCTCCCTGATCCCACATCCTGTCAGGACAGTTAAGAGCACAGATTCCAGATGGATGTCGACAGAATAAAGACCTCACATGACATTCTTAATTTGTAAAAAGAAATTTGAGAGGTATTCAAAGAACTATTTCTTCATATCAGCTAAAGGTAAGTATGATTTAAACATTCAAGTCTTGCTCCATGATCCCTGGTTACCGAACTACAAAACCATACCCCACAATGACTAGCTGTTGTTCTTGGAATAAAATTCTAAATTGTTCACATGAGCCACAGGACCGTGTCTGATCTGGTCCTTGTTGGGCAATCCGAACCCGTACCTGGCCACTCTTGCCTGTGTCCCAACCACATCGACCACTGTCCATCTCCTCAAACGTGTCACCCTTCCTGGGCTAATGGGCCTCCAGATATTGCCAACCCCTCAGTCCCTTTCTGTTTCTCTTATTAATCCTGTTCACTTTTTATGCCATCACTTAATTACTCCATCTTCAGGGACAACTTCTCTGATCACCTCCCTTCCTAGAGGTTGGGTCTCTGCCATGAACTCTCATAGGACTTTACCTCCAGAGCAGGTATAATTAAATACAGAATCACATGGGTACACAGGTAAGTGTGCCCACTCCACTGGACTGTAAACTCCATGAGGACGGAGATGTAAGGGCTGCTAGCATCTTGTGCATACTGGAAACAATCTCCTTTCTGTAGGGGTTATAGCCCATGCTTGGAGACAGGCTGTTTATAGCAAGCTGTGACCCATCTGGGAATGGCCAGGGAATAATCGCCACGATCCAGAGACCTGTAGGTGGTTGTTCAAAGTGATTAGGACAATTAACACTGGCTGCTTAAACTGAATAAAGGAGATCTTTTCCAGTTGGAAATGAGTTTGCTGCCTGTTTAGGTCATCCAAGCAATGCTCCATGGGTCTCACAAGTACCTTCTGGTGGGTTCCCAGGTTTATCAAACACATACTGGAAGAACCTCCAACCCCCATGCACCTCAAACACTCTTACAAAGTAATTACCAATCTCCTTAGTATTTTATTTCCTCTCCTGTTGTGCTTTCACACACACACACACACACACACACACACACACACGGATGTTTTTTCTGATTTAACTTGTTAACTCACTGAGAAGGGAATGCATCTCTGTTTCTTCACAGCAGCTAGTGCACTGTTAAATAATGCTTACAATAATACTTAAGAGTAACAAGTACAGCATATGTCTTGGGAAAATTAGGAGGCTCTTAGAGAACCTTTTTATTTTCTTATATTGTGGATAGCTCACTGGGATATTTAAGTCCAAGTTAAATGTGGATAAGAAGAGTGAAGAGATGCACTGGTATTACATAGATACGCACAAATCACTCATACTCCAGAAGCTGTATCATTCAAAGACAAGAGTAGAGGGAATGGGTGAATAGAAAGCCCAGGGCTGGAAGGAATCACTGAAGCATAGGATTATTCGTCAGTCGTCTGGAGGGAGGTGGGGAGGGGAGGAGACTATTGCAGAGGCATGTTAAAAAAGCGATCATGTCCCTGGGTGGCGCAGCGGTTTGGCTCCTGCCTTTGGCCCAGGGCACAATCCTGGAGACCCGGGATCCCGGTGCATGGAGCCTGCTTCTCCCTCTGCCTGTGTCTCTGCCTCTCTCTCTCTCTCTCTGTGTGACTATCATAAATAAATGAAAATTAAAAAAAAAATTAAAAAAAAAGCGATCATGAAGAATTGAAGAAATTGGAATGAATGGCGCTTTCTGAAAGAAAGACGGAGGCCTGGGGGGTATATAAGCAGGACTATAGTACCAGCAGCAATGTATTGTGTTAAGGTTGAGTTGGTGAAGAGCTTCCCTTATGGCCTCTGTGGGTGATGAGGACACGAGGAAGTGGCACAGAATCAGGAGCCCATGTTCCCAACTTTTCTGTAAGTCTTGAGTAGGAACGCAAAGAGGTCAGTAGTGAATGACACTCTTATGGCCCAAAGTGAACTATCATGGTTAAGACCCGTGATCCCAAGAGGAGAGTTGGTGAATAGGGAGTGGGAGAGAGTCAGGCTCTTTCCCTCCTAAGTAAAGTCCTCCTTCACCTCCACCCTCAGAGGTCTCTTAGCTGGACTGTCTTAGCTCTCACTGCTATTTTACCCACCTAGCACTGAGTCTTGCTGTTTCTGGTGCTCAGTATTGTTAGGGTGGGGCTGCTTTTCTCTCCTGTTAGATCAAGGAGACCCTGGTCCATCTTCATGCCACCTCAGTGCATGGTTGCTGAACAAATCTGACATTTGGAAAGAGTCTTACTCTGCATCTAAGTCACACATGTAGTGACCTTTGGGTCCATCTTACCGCATCTCTACTGATATCATTTGGTTTTAATGCTGACCTCCCAACGGAGCAGCTCTGTTTTCAGGCCTGGCTGCTTGTTGCAGACATCCTGTGGTGGAACATCAAAGAAATCATAGCATGCCTCCCTTGGAATCAACTACAATAGGGGAGTTTTCTTTACTTTGTCTTCTCTTGATGCTATAGTTGTTTGAACAAACACTGGTTATTGATGATGCAGGTGGCTAGCTTCATTTCCTGCTGTGTGCTTTAATTAGTCTCCTTTCTGGGTCATGTTTTTGACTTCCTATTGGATGTTCCTGGATGCAGGACCGTGTGGGTGGTCTGGGAGGGCTCCGGTGTGTCCTTACTGGGCTGCAAAGATTATTATTTTTAAAAAGATGTTTGAGATCCATGGGATTGTTTTGCTCTTGCAACTCTGAAATATATCCACGATCATGCCTGTTCCATTATTCTCTGATTTAAAAACTTAGGTACATAGTCTAGAGCCAGGATTGAGTGGGAAGAAAAATCAGTTTCTTTCATGTTGTTTTTAAGGTAAAAATTTAGCAGGAAGCTAAACAAGGGAAAATTGTGGTGTCTTTAATTTCAGCCATTAGGGAAGATAACAGAATGGAAGATGGACTAGAATAGACTTGAATCTGGGCTTTGCTACTACCTAAACAAATGACCTTGAACTGGTTCTCTTAGCCATTGTGGTCACTGTTTTTTTCATTTATAAAATGAAAAAATTACATTAAATGGACCAATTCTAAGGCTCTTTTTGGTTCTAACGTTTTAGGGGGACATGGGACACAAACGTCAGAGGCTTATAGAGAAATGGAAGTGTTCTAGTCCTGTGGGGGATTTGGACATGACTAATATAGGGATCATTAAAAACTAGAGAACCATAAAGTGATGTTCTTCATTTTCCCCTATGGAAAGAAGTCTCACCTAGGAGGTATCTGTGTGCAAGTAAAAGAAAACAGCAGGGGGGATCCCCGGGTGGCGCAGTGGTTTAGCGCCTGCCTTTGGCCCAGGGCCCGATCCTGGAGACCCGGGATCAAACCCACGTCGGGCTCCCGGTGCATGGAGCCTGCTTCTCCCTCTGCCTATGTCTCTGCCCCCCCCATCATAAATAAATAAAAATTAAAAAAAAAAAAGAAAACAGCAGGGGAGACAAAAAGGTACTTGTTCTATAAAGTAAGCATCAGTTATTTTATTAAAAATTTCACAAATTGTTATTTCCACTAGACAGGTAAGAAAACAGAGACCTTGGAAGGTTGAGTTTGCTTTAGATTACAAGATATACAATTAAGTTCAACAAGTAAGATTCAAATCCAAACCTTTTTTTTTTAAGATTTTATTTATTTTTTAGTGAGGGACACACACATACACAGAGAGAGAGAGAGAGAGAGAGAGAGAGAGAGAGAGAGGCAGAGACACAGGCAGAGGGAGAAGCAGGCTCCATGCAGGGAGCCTGACGTGGGACTCGATCCCGGGACTCCAGGGTCATGCCCTGGGCTGAAGGCAGGCACTAAACCGCTGAGCCACCCAGGGATCCCCAATCCTAACCTTTCTGATTCCAAAGTCTCTACTTCAAAACTCTATTTAAAATAAGATAAAACACTACAAAATAACAAGAACAAACTCCACCTTCCCAAACTTGGATGCACTGCAAACATTAATGCAAATAAATGGTTCTACCAAGGATTCTGAGTGATGGGCAAGAGGAGAGAAATGTTGCCTCATTTTTGTAGTAGGGAAGATTCCTAAAGGAGATTTTTTTTTTTTTTAAGATTTTACTTATCTATTCATGAGAGACAGAGAGAGGCAGAGACATAGCAAAGGGAGAAGCAGGCTCCCTGTAGGGAGCCCGATGTGGGACTCGATTCTAGGACCCTGGGTTTCTGACCTGAGCTGAAGGCAGATGATCCACCACTGAGCCACCCAGGTGCCCCAAGGAGATGGTCTTTTAAGAAGTTTTTTCCAAGCTTCCATGATGCATTCATCTCATTACTGATGAAGGACATGCCTTTCCAGTGGGGTCATATCATCACCATCATCATCATCATCACATGGGAGGTGGAGTGTAGGAGCACAGTTCCCCACCTCCCATCTGTGGAAATTGCCTTCCTTGGCTGCTTAGGCAAATGTGGATAGACTAATCTTCAGCCTGGGATGAGGAGTTGTCAGTGTAGGGAAGGAAAACACTTCCTTTTTTCCCATCTAGGTTCTTTGGCTGGTCTAATAAATACATTGACATAAGATAGATTAATAGGAGAAGACCAAATTTAATTTCATATGTACAGGAGCCCATAAGAATATAAGACTCAAGTGTGGTGTGTCTGTGCAAGTGACACAGTGACAATGCCACATCCCAGAGGTAAGGAGAATTCTGGGACCACCCCATACTTCCTACTTAGCTGCTATGTTTAGTATGATGCACAGTTCTTAATCTTCAGGGAGCACCAGCATCCCCTGGAGGACTTATTAAGACACTGTTGGCCCCACTCCCAGATTTTCACATTCAGTAGTTCTGGGGTGGAATACTTTGTATTCTAACGTGTTCCCAGGTGATGCTGAGAACCACGGTATGCTAAGTAGAGGATCCCCTGGCCCATTTGGTTTAGGAAGGGAAGTTTCATGCAGAGTTGTGTAAGAGAATTGGAGGCACCTGTTTCCATCCATAGAGTAGCTCCAGCTGAGTAGGAAACCATCATGCTCATCATGTCAAACATCAAATCTTATGATGACATCACTGCTGCTGCCTGTCCCTTCCTGGGACAAAGTGCCCAGCTGCATGTCTCACATTGCCCTAAGTCCCTCACCTCATTCCTAACCCTCCTAACCTATGTCCTACCTGCCATCTACGCTAGTGGTGGGAGTTGATAGAGGATAATGTGGTCTGGTTGACTAGTGGCAATCTCCCTATGATTGCCTTTAGTTGACTAGAGCTGTCCTGACCTTTCTCTGGCCTATGGCCTATGACTCATCACCCAGTGGCCTTTCCACAGATAATGCCCAACAATTCCAATGAAGGCAACATTTAAAATGGAAACCTAAAATAGCTCTAGAAATTAAATCATCAATAAGTGTGGAAAAGTAACTCTGCTGTATTTATCAAACATATGAAATCCAAAAAAAAAAAAACCCAAAAAACCAATTCCACAGCATCTAAGCAATTTTCCTCCATGTGATGTAGATAAAAATAATACCTGAGTCATGAGAAAGGAAGTCCTTTCTTCCATTTTCCCTGATACTTCTCCCGAAATCTGAATGTGAGTGGAAAAAGTGCCGAATATTGCATTGTGTGGAAGGCATTATCACAAAGCCAGCTCTCAAAGCCTTGGTACTCTAACAAAAGGCGATTGGTATGAATAGCAAGAGAGGGGAGTTATTACTACCCAAAATATCTTGACAGGTGAATGCGGCTGACCTTCTGATGCAGAGTCCTAAAAATTGTGAAAGAGGATGCAGCCTCTTGAAAAAATGTGCTGTGCTATTCAGCTTAAAGCAGTAGCTCTTTAGCTCTGATTGTGTCACAGTCTTCATGGCTCTGTCACCATTCTTCTCTCAGTAGTAACTGATATGAGGAATGGCCATTGCTCCCAGAACCTGCTGAGCAAGGACTGTCCAGAGTTTTCTCAATCTGGTCCCCTGTCCAAGCTATCTACCCTCCTTTCTCTTAATTCTTCCCTTCTCTGGGTATCATTTTCCTTCTATCTTGGCTCTTTGCCTAACGGGAAATGAATGCACTAGACTGTGCCATTCACCCATCTTCTCTGTGGTTAAATTATTCTTTAGGTCCAAAGATACCTAATTTAGTTCTTTAAGTGGAGCAAAGTGATCCTTCTTCTGAGTTCTGTTGCATACAACTTGGAGTTTCTTGGATGACCTTGCATAGAGGTTAAAATGCAAAATCCCTCCCATGGCTTGCAGTGTCTCGGATAATCTACTTTGGCATCTTTTTCATGTGGCTTCTCACGTGATGCCCTCATGTCTCACAAATCTCTAGTCACACTGGCTCCTTTCAATTCCTCAAATGCAGGGAAGCCTCAGGGCCTTTGTTTATCCCATTTTTTCAACTAAGAGCAAGTGTCTCCCTATTGTTCATCTGTTCAATTTCTACTTGTCCTTCTGGTAGCTTAATGACACTTAAATGAAGCCTTCCAGAATGGTGAGTATAAGCTGCAGAGGTAGAATGTCTGGATTTGTATCTGATTTCTACTGCTTACACTATTTGGCCTTGGGATATTTGCTTAACTTCTCTAGGTTTTACTTCCTCAACTATGTAATGGGCATAATAATGGTAAGTACCTCAGACGGTTGTTAAAAGGCTTAAACAGATAACCCAAGGGATTCTGGAAAAATGGCAGTGGTGGCATGATTTTGTAATTTCTCTACGTATACCTGTAAAGCCATTAGCTAGAACCTCCCCTGCAACTCCCAAAATCTAGAGTCAACACTCACAAAAAAGCTAATTGACAAAATATCTTCATGAGCTCTACACGTGAGTAGGTGAGGACAAACCACCAACACCCCAAGACCTGAATTGTATCGATGTCTGTGCTGAAGAAAGCAAAGGAGAGCAGCAGGGCATCTGATGCCTGCTCTAATCTCCCAGATAAGTAGATAGGTATTCACTGGAAACGTAGTGGGCCAACTGGGGAGCAATGGCTGGAACTGGAGGAGTTTTTAGACTGGGCTAGGCTGGGTGCAAGTGACGAGATCCGAAGTGCCTGGTAGTCGGGGCCCCACAAACCCTCACACTAACCATACAAACTGCCTTCCAAGACAAAGCCCCACAGTGAGTGGAAACTGCTGGGAATAAGATCCAGAGTGAGCAGCTTGGGATCAATAGAGACAAGGGAAAAAGAAAGTCCAGATGGAAGAAGAGAAGACCAGGATTTTTTGAAAGGGAAACCTATTGTGGACATTTCGCAAAAGCAGCAGAAGAGGGAGCCAAGACGTTAGGAAGGAAAAGAGCAACCAAAATCTCTATAAAAATGAATAACAAAAAGATTGAGATCAAATTCCAAAAGAGATGTTAGAAATAAAAAAAAGAGAGAGAGAGAAAGAGAATAAGAAGCAGAACGTTTCTACAGACAAAGCATTCTGGAAGGAACATGTTTACAAAGTTGACGAGCACATAGTCTCAGACATAAGGAGAAAATGGGAGGCGGTGCTCATCAGTACAAAGATGGTGTCTGCAGGTGGAGGCCTTCCAGGGAGAGGGTGGTGGGTGTTTCCTAATCCTCTCCCTCCTGGAGAACCAGGCAGAACCAGCTGGGGTGCCACGTCAGCCAGAGACTTAGTGCCACTGAGCTAAGTGGAGCAGTGATGACCATCGGAGGGAATCCAGAGCAGAAGGCATGATCTTGTGTGGACAATGGACCCCAGAATCTGGACCAGAGCAAAGAGTGTAGGAGCTGAGCAGAATTCCACAGGGTGAGAAATCAAGCAGAGCAGCAATGAGCAGGAGGTGGTTTGGGAATGTTTTCACTGATGATTTTAGAGCCTTTCTCGCACTCATTTAATGGTCAGTGTGTAGGCAGCCCACAGGCACATCGAGATGGTTTAAAGTTGCAGAGTGTGTAACCAGTCATGGAAGGACGGGTACGTGAAACTGCGGGAAGATGTTTTGGAGCAGAGCAACACCAGCAGCATAGCAAGGCTTGGGATGGAATGTGTGTGCTAGGCTAAGGAGGTGAGTCTGAAGTGGACGCCTCTGCCTCCCTAAATCTCCTACCCTCTCACCTCACCTACTCTAGAGTTCCCACTGGGGCAATTACATCACTTCATTGTGACTTTCAACCCTCCGTTTCTCCTATTGTTCTCAGGTCCTTCTTGTCCTGCTCACTCAGGCCTTATGGTTCCATATGCTCATTGACTCACAACATCGATGCCAGCCCCTCCTTCATTGTACTCAGTAGCTGCCTTGACCCTGGTAAACCCGTCTAGAGGCTAATGGTCACCCATCTCATTTTCCAGCTCTGACTTTTCTAGCAAGTCCATCGGCTTTCTTGACGTTTCTGCTTGCATATCTAAAAGAGTTTTCAAGTTTAACTCCCCAAAACAACATCGATTTCCCTCCCTTACCCACTCCTTCCGTCTTCCCCATGTCAATAAACAATGCCACATTTACTCAAGCCACAAACGGATTCTTCTCTTTTCCTCAAACACTACATTCCATCTAGCAATATATCATG
The DNA here is from genome assembly GCF_905146905.1 of Nyctereutes procyonoides. Taxonomy (NCBI): domain Eukaryota; kingdom Metazoa; phylum Chordata; class Mammalia; order Carnivora; family Canidae; genus Nyctereutes; species Nyctereutes procyonoides. The sequence goes on along the minus strand of NW_026575133.1, from coordinate 13,652,093 downwards.
TTATGTTTTTTTTTCCAAAACACACACTGAATCCATCTGCTCCTCTGCACCTCCACCAAATCCCCCTATAGCCCAACTATATCCTCAGGATGACAGCCTTCCAAATGATCTCTCTGCTCTCAGGTTGCCCTTATCTCCTTCCACACAGGAGCTAGAGTAACATTCATAATGTAAATCAGATTGTGTCACTGTGTTGCTTAAAACCTTCCAGGGATCCCTGGGTGGCGCAGCGGTTTGGCGCCTGCCTTTGGCCCAGGGCACGATCCTGGAGACCCAGGATCGAATCCCACATTGGGCTCCCGGTGCATGGAGCCTGTTTCTCCCTCTGCCTATGTCTCTGCCTCTCTCTCTCTCTCTCTCTCTCTCTCTGTGTGTGTGTAACTATCATAAATAAATAAAAAAAAATTAAAAAAAAAAAACCCTCCAGTATTTTCTGATTGTCCTTAGGAATAAAATCCTGAATTAAGCTTTTTGGGCCAGACTAATTTGCCTTTCTGACCTACTCATCTCCTCTTCCCACTGTGTCCCAGCCACACTGGCCCTCTTTATGTAGCTGGAAAGTGTCAAGCTTGTGCCTTTACAGCCTTTGGGACAAAGAAGGAATGAATGATATGTGCTGCAAAGATGTCATGTATGATGCTGAGGAGACCTGAGTAAGGAGACCTGACTTTGGGGAAGCAGGGAGGATTTCCCTGAAGGAGTGACATTTGTGCTAGGATGTGAAGGCTCAGCTGGACTATAAACTATGTAAAGAGCTACAGGGGAGAGTTCCAGATAGAAAGAAGAGCACATGCAAAGGTCCTGGGGCTGGTGAGATGGTGGTGTGTTTGAGGTGGGAAGCTAAGTGTCACAAGGGGCGGGATATGTTAGAGACTGGATCCGTTGGTATCTTATAAGCCATATAAAGGGTGATTTCACCAAGGCCCAGCCTACTCATAAGGCTGGCTATTAATTAAAATCTCACTCTTAGCGATTCATTCTTTTAGACTTAGGGGTTGGACCCCATTAAAATGTGAAAATAGAGGGGAAGAAATTTCAGTGATATCATGATGTAAGTGATGCCTCTCTGAGGTTGTAGTAGAGGAGGAGTGGATACTTTCTCTATGAGAACCCTGAGTAAACAAACTGAGAATACTGGGGGGCTGCTTCTGACTTGGGTCTGTAGAGGCTCTTACAGTGATGCCTCAGTGGAAGCAGAAGAGGGAAATACCTCCCAGTCGTTTCTACTGGCCTTCCTCCTCTCCTGGGGACAAGGTACTCACAGATAGTTCCTGAAGGCTGGGGAGCAGCGAGTTGCCACTGGGTGGTCAGGAGAGCCAGCGGGAGCTCAGGCCAGTGTGATCAGAAATGTCTGCTGAGCTGCCCTGGTGTCTGGTTTTCCATTTCCATTAATTATGGAGACAGGAAATAGGTATCTCTTAGAGGTCCTGAGCGTTTGAAAATAAGAATGACATTAGACTTGGGCCAAGTTTGCCAGAGTCCTGAGCAATTATAGACACATTACAACTCTAGCGTTCAACTTCCTCTGTCTCCCTTTGGTTCACTGATTAGTAAATACTTTCTTGTTTCTTCATTGGTTACTTCTGTCCTTCACTTGGTCTCTGTTTTCCCTTCAGTTTCCCTTTTGCAACTGGATTAGATAAGCCAGTGATCATCATCTGTCTCTATGTCCCTAGCTTGCTCACCAACCTTCAATCTCCAGATCTTATTTCTGGCCACAAATGTTAGGCTAATTCATGCACACTTCCCAATCAGCTGTGGGAATAGCAGACCTGGTGAAGTAGAGACTGCTCTTCCCTCCTGGTTCCCCTGTCTGAACTTATCTTGCACAATTCTGTGCCTTTACAGGCCTTGAGGCAATGCCAGAGTTCCTGTCTGTGCCTTGGCCACCAGTGGAGAGAGAAGCAGTACCAGGTGTCCTTGGTCCAGACCCTCCATTCACTGAGATAGGCTGACAAAAATCCAGAGGCCAAAGGCTCACTTTAATAGGCAGGATGTATTTTCTAGTGATTGATCACTTCCTCCATAAATTATGGATATGCATCTCTACTGAGGCCAGTGACTTATTAAGAAACCTTTTAAGCAGTAAATCCCTTCTCTCTCCATTCTCTGGGCAGTAATGACATTGCTTAAGTCACAGAGAAATACAGGGCTGCCCTTTGCAGGGATGGTACTTTCTTAAAAAACAAATTTTCACTTGTTAAAGCCTCAGCAGGGAAACTTTTGGTGAAGATCAGAAAGCTCAGTCTGAGCAGCCTTGCTTCCCTCAGCCCTCATGTAGCAGGGAGGGCTGGCTGGGACCGGGGCACCAATTTTTCAGGAATTGAAATGCATGACTTTTCCTTTGCTGTTATTATTTTTTTTTGGCAAGAGAATATTTATTTGTGGGCTGACACAGGAAGAGCAAGAGAGACTAGATATTAGGGGGAAAGCTGTGCCTCCCACCCTTTGGTCTTGTTTTGGTTTGTAGGGAAAGGATTAGTTGATGCAGAGGGGGCTCTCTGAGACTCTGGGCTCAAGCAATTTCTCTTTGGGACACAGGAGAACCAGTGATGCTTGGAATTGAGACTAGACCATTATCCCATTCCTGTAGGGAATCCCTCCAGCACCTCCAGTAGTGGCATCTTAAGGAGTGATATCCTAGACACAGACCCTGGTATTTTCTTTTTTTTTTTTTTAATTTTTATTTATTTATGATAGTCAGAGAGAGAGAGAGAGAGAGAGAGAGAGAGAGAGAGAGGCAGAGACACAGGCAGAGGGAGAAGCAGGCTCCATGCACCGGGAGCCCGATGTGGGATTCGATCCCGGGTCTCCAGGATCGCGCCCTGGGCCAAAGGCAGGCGCCAAACCGCTGCGCCACCCAGGGATCCCTGACCCTGGTATTTTCCTGAGCATAGGACATGGGTAAGAGGGACATGAAGTAGAAGACATTTGTGCATAAACATGGTCGTGTGAGGCTGTGTGGATTAATGATAAAGAGTGACGATTATGGCTTCAGATTCCCTAAACCAGTTGTTTATTACTTCTAGTTTCTTATTCCCTTTATACCTCAGTGTCCCCATATGTAAACAAGAAATAGTTGTAGTACCTAACTCAGAGGGTAAATCTAAGCAACCTGAGATAGAGAATTAGAGAGGGCCTGGGACATCATTAGCATTCTATAAACATGAGCTGCTTGAAAAGTAATTATTCGATAAAGATTGGACTTGATGAGTGGTTCAAAATTTAGAGTGTGCCCTTAAATCACTTGGTATTAAAAAACATAATCGAGGCTCTAACTATAAAGAATCTCATAGAGTACATCTTACATCCAGCCCCAGCATTTGTATTTTTTTAAAAAGAGCCTTCCCTGATCAATCTACTAGATATCAGAGGTTGAGGGGTACCTGGGTAGCTCAGTCAGTTAAGTGACTAATTCTAGGTTTCAGTTCAGGTCTTGCAGGGTCATGAGCTTGAGCCCTGGGTTGGGTTCTGTGCTTAGCACAGAGTCTACTGGGGACATTCTCTCCTTCTCCCTCCACCTCTCCCTTTTGCTCTCCTTCCCTCTCTCTCTCTCTCTCTCTGTTTCTCTCAAATAAATAAATCTTTAAAAAAAATCAGTGGGTGAGGATAATTCAATTAGCAGAATAAGTTCCCTTGTATTTCTGAGAGTCTGATTCAAAGGTGAGTGTGGGCTGCTTAGAGAAAACTTTATAGATCATTCATTCTCAATAGAGGTGACATTACCTTCAAGAAGGGTACAAAATTTGGTTCTTGCAGGAGGGGTATGGTGAAAAAAAAAACCCTCACTTTTTAAATGCATTGATATAAATACAACACATCTACAGATATACAGTATATCTGTAATATTAAAATTTCATTGGAGGAGGGCAATTAGGAAAAATTGTCTAATGGGCTCCTTTGGGGGATGATAATGAAAACAATACTGAGAAACGCTGTTACAAAGGAGTGCGTTTGATCTTAGATTAAAGCGAAGATGCACATTTCCCACCTGTTTTTCTGCTTGCCTATCATGCTGATGCTGCTCTTAAGTTGTGGATAGGAAAAACAGGGTTAACTGGCAGTCCAGCAAGGCAAGAAAAAGAACCTTTTAGAAAGTTGAAGATATCTGTGAGTTAAGATTTAAAGTAGACTTTTCATATTTGAAAGTTGTTTGTGTTTTGTTTCTTAAGCCTGAGAATTTTTTTTAGTCTTTTTTTGCCTAACCTGGCTGCTGTCTGTGTGGTCTAGACATAGGAGGCAAGATCTCAACATCAGAGAAAACAGCATTTCCTCTGGGGCCATGTATTAGAGTTTGCAGAAGTAAGCTGTAGAGAGGCTGGGCATAAATGATGGAGGAAATACTCATTAATCAAGACTCGATTGCCTATTTCTCAAACAGCTTAGTGACAATATAGTTGGAATTTTCTATTTCTGCCAAAGTCTCTCACACTAAGCATCTTGAACAAGACTTTATGGCTTTCTCTCCCATAGATTTATCGCTTTTCCTGAAAGAACATCTACCTTTTTAAACGCTGGGCAAAACGAACTTGGGGGTGTGAAACAGGTGTGCCTGCCTGTCAAGGATCCTGTCAAAGACAAAGAATCAAATGCCAGATGTGCTCTCCTCTGGAAACCATTTGCATAAGACTATGCTTCTTGTCAAGATGTGAACTTTCAATTTTCACATTGCAAATATTTATTTTAGAAAGAATGGTCGCATCCCGCTTTTTTTCACTCCTACAATAAATACACACACCAACAGACTTATCACCTTTAGCTGACATAAGAAGTAGACAATGAGTGGAACAATACTTGAAACTTAGATGAAAGGAAATAGTTACTATTCTTAATATTAAGGGAAATTAGTATAAATGTGAGTATGTGTTCATAAGTCACAAATAAAGAAATGTCAGGATCTGTAGAAATGTTCTAAATGTCATTCCTCACTAATAAGTTAAGATAGATGAATTTAAAAATGAAAATATATTCATCCATTTATTCTCTCAAAAAATTAAAAGTAGAATTACTATACAACTCAGCAATTCTACTTCTTGGGAATATACACCAAAGAATTGAAAGCAGGGGCTTGAACAGTTATGTTTATACTCATGTTTGTAGTAGCATTATTCACAAGAGCCAAAAGGAGGAAGTAGCCAAGTGTGCCCTGATGAATGAATGAAAAAACAAAATGTGGTATATATACATATGATGGCTTGTACATACTAAATATGTGCAGTTCTTTGTATATCAGTTATACTAAATAAAACTGTAAAAAAAAAAAATCCTCGAAGCATTTATTCAAAACAAAAAGCCTAACAGTAGACCTTGCCACTGGGTCTGCCTGCCAGTGGATCCTGGCACCAGATCTGCGAATCTGCAGACCTCAACACTGGACCTGCCCAACTGTCGATCTCAGCCCTGGACTGACCAACACATGGACCCCAGCACCATGCCCACTCACCTGCAGACCCAGGGAGCAGGTTCATCTATGGACCCTCTAGCCTATACTCAGTGGTTCCTACCAACTGGACTGCCCAGAATCTCCAGCTGGACTGAATGGTGAAGGGCTTTCTCTGCCTTTCCCTTTTTACTAATCAAAAGATACAGAGTGGCTGTATGAATATAAAAGCACAAGACCTACTATATGCTGTCTCTAAAAGACTACTTTAGATTTGAGAACACACATAGGCTAAAAGTGAAGGATGAGTAAAGATATTCCATGAGAATTTTAACCAAAAGGAACAGGGGTGGCTATATTTATATCATTCAGAAATTGCCACGGCAGACAAAGAAGATCATTACATAATGATAAAATGGTCAATTCAATAGGAAGATACAATAATTACAAATATACATGCACCTATCATAAGAACATCTAAATATATAAAGCAAACATTGACAAATCTGAAGGGAGAAATAGATAGCAATACAATAAGAGTAGGAGGCCTCAATAATACTCTTTTTTTTTTCATTTATCCATTTGTTCATTATCACTGGGTACTTAAGGATAGTTCAACAAGTATAAATCAATCAATATGATACATGGGCATTAACAAAACGAAGGATAAATAAGAAGGAGACATGGAATCTATGATATCTCAATAAGTGCAGAAAGGCATTTGAGGGCAGCCTGGGTGGCTCAGCAGTGTAGCACGGCCTTTGGCCCAGGGTGTGATCCTGAAGACCTGGGATTGAATCCCACATCGGGCTCCCTGCATGGAGCCTGCTTCTCCCTCTGTCTGTGTCTGTGCCTCTCTCTCTGTATCTCTCATGAATAAATAAAAAAAATCTTAAAAAAAAGAAAGGCATTTGACCAAATTCAACAACCTTTCTGATATAAAATTCTCAAAAAATTAGGTATAGAAGGAACTTAACACAATAAAGGCTGTATATGTCAACTCCACAGCTAACATCATACTTAATGACGTAAAGCCGAAACTTTCTCTCTAAGGTAAGGATGCCACTCTCACTACTTCCATTTAACATAGTACTGGAAGTCCTAGACAGAGCAATTAGGCAAGAAAAACAAATACAAGTCATCTGAATTAAAAGAGGAGTAAAATGATCTCTGTTTGTAGATGAGATGATACTAGGTGTAGAAAATACTAAGGATGCCACCAAAAACCATTAGAACTAATACTACATGTGGTAAAGTTTGCAGGATACAAAATTAACATTCAAGAATCAGATGTATTTCTACACAACTATGAGCTATCCAAAAAGGAAAATTTTAAAAATCCTATTTGCTATGGTATCAAAAAGAATAAAATTTTCAGGAATAAATTTAACCAAAGAGATGAAAGATCTGTACACTGAAAACTATGACACAAATAAAAGAAATTAAAGCAGGCGTAAATAAATGAAAAGATATCTCATGTTCATGGATTGGAAGAATTAATATTGTTAAAATGTTTATACTACCCAAAGTGATTGACTGATGCAATGAAATCTGTGTCAAAATCTCAATAGTATTTTTTTTTTTTACAGAAATAGAGAACATAATCTTAAAATTCTATATGGACCCCAAAGGACTCAAATAGCCAAAGCAATTTTGAGCAAGAAGCACAAAGCTGGAGGCATTATGCTCAAAGTATATTACAAAGCTACAGTATTCAATACAGTATGGTACTGGCATAAAAACAGACACAGGGGCAGCTTGGGTGGCTCAGCGGTTTAGAGCCGCCTTCAGCCCAGGGCCTGATCCTGGAGACCCGGGATCGAGTCCCACGTCCGGCTCCCTGTGTGGAGCCTGCTTCTCCCTCTACCTGTGTCTCTTCCTCTCTTTCTCTCTCTCTGTGTCTCTCTGTCTCTCATGAATGAATAAATAAATAAACATCTTAACCCCCCCCCCAAAAAAAAACAGACATAGACCAATGGAACAAAAAAGAGATACTAGAAAGAAAGCCATACATATACAGTCAGTAGAACTTTGACAAAGGTGTCAAGAATACAGCATGGGGGAAGGATAGTCTTTTCAATAAGTGGTGTTGGGAAGACTGGATACCCATATATAAAAGAATGAAATTGGGCCCTTATCATATACCATACATAAAAATAAAAACAAAATGGATTAAAGGCTTAAAGGTAATATCTGAAACTCTAAGACTCCTAAAAGAAAACAGGTAAAACCTTTTTGACTTTGTTCTTATAAATGATTTCTTGGATATGACGCCAAAAACACATGAAAAAAAATCTAAAAATAAACAAGTGGGATTGCATCAAACTGAAAACTTCTACACAGCAGAGAAAAATTAACAAAATGAAAAGGTGACGTATGGAATAGGTTAAAATAAACCACGTATCTGATAAAGGGTTAATATTCAAAATATATAAGGAACTTATAGAATAGAAATAGAAACCCCCCCCACATGATCCAATTATGACATAGGAAAAGGAATTGAACAGACATTTCTCCAAAGAAGACATACAAATCATGAACAGTTCTATGAAAAAAGTATCCAACATCACTAATCAGGGAGATACAAATCAAAACCACAATATCACTTTATACCTGTTAAAATGGCTATTATAAAAAAGGTAAGACATAACAAATGCTGGTGAGGATGTGGAGAAAAGGGAAAACAACATGGAAGTTCCTCAAAAAACTAAAAATAGAACCATTGTGTAATCCAGCAATCCCACTTCTGGATAGTTATTCAAAGGAATTGAAATCAAGATCTTGAAGAGATATCTGCACTTTCATGTTCAGTGCAGCATTATTCACAGTAGCTGAGATTTGGAAGCAACCTGAATGTCCACTAGAGATAACCGGATAAATAAAACATGGTATATACATACAATGGAATATTATTCAGCCATAAAAATAAGAAAATCCTGCCATTTGCAATGATATGGATGAACAAGGAGGATACTACGCTAAGTGAAACAAGCCATGCACGCAAGAAAAAAATGCTACATGATACCGCTTATACAAGGAAATCTGAAATTGTACTTAAAGAAGCAGAGAATGGAGTAGTGGTTGCCAGGGGCTGGAAAGAGGTGAAAATGGGGAAGTATTAGTCAAAGGGTACAATGTTTCTGTTATACAAGATGAATAAGTCCTAGAGATCTACAGTGTAGCACAGCACCTGTAATTCATGATAATGTATTGTGTACTTAAACATTTGCTAAGAGAGTGGTTCTCATGTTAGGCATTATTTTAACAAAAAAGAATGAAATAACTAAAGAGAGTGGGAGTTAAAGAGATAAGCCACAAATTGCAGCTATTTAGATTGTGAAAGGTTAAAAAACTTTCTGAGTTTGCTTTTTAATGTAGAAAATTGTTATGAACAGAGGAATATATAGAATTTTTGAATCATTATATTATGCACCTGAAGCTAATACTGTATGTTAATTACAGTTCAATAGAAAAAATTCTGAAATCTTTTTCAGTTTTTTAAATGCTTTTCTATCTAGCTGAGTCCAAAGATATAATTGACCTAAAAAAAAAAGACAAATCAATTCATGAAGTCATATTTATAATTTTTAAGAACACAGACTCTGGAGTCAGCCTAGATGGGACCAAATATAGGTTTTGCCATTTATGGCTGTGTGACTTTTGGGAGGTTACTGAACTTCTTTGAGGCTCTGTTTCCTTACTCAAGATATGTGGATAATACTAGTATTTATTCTATAAGTGGTTGAGTAGATTAAAGGGGATAATATTGATAAAAAGTTTTAGCACAAAGCCTGGCACATTTTAAGACTCAACAAATATTGTCAAGTCCCACGTCGGGCTCCCTGCATGGGGCCTGCTTCTCCCTCTGCCTGTGTCTCTACCTTTACCTCTCTCTCTCTCTCTCTCTCTCTCTCCCTCTCTGTCTCTCGTGAATAAATAAATAAAATCTTAAAAAAACAAAACAGAATACACATTAAAAAAAAGATGTGAATAGCAGTTTTTACATATTTATAATAAATGATATATTATTAATCCCACTCACCTCTATTCTCTCTGATGTACCTTCAGATATCCATGATACTGAGTAAAAAAGCGTCTGCTTATGTTATATTGCAAAAATTCAGTATTCGGTGCTGATATGAGGCTTGCTTACTAGACTATATAGGTCTGTGGGTGTGTATATGTACTTGCATGTAGCTATTCTACAATACACTTGCATGTTTGTGTTACGTGTCCTGTACTGCCACTCATGAACAATGAAACAATGATGGACGGGTCATCTCCCATTTGAGACTCTCCTTCCCAGGTCTCTGTTACCTTCTCAATTTTTCTCTATTGATATTTGTTCCTTTCCTCTCAGTCTGATTTATTTCTTTGGCTCCAGTAATATAAAATAAAACTTCTCAGTTTTTATTTTACCTTAAAAATAAAATTTACTCCAAACCTATCTTCCGGAGACATTAATTATAGGTATTTTGGTGTGTGTTCTTCCAAAGTATTTCGTGTGTGTGTGTGTGTGTGCACGCATAGTAATTTTGGAAGAAGGGGAAAGAACATCTTTTTCCTCTTCTGTCATTATTGTATTTTTTCCTGGCTCCTGCTATAGCGTTACTACATTTCTTTTAAGAAGAAAACACCTGGGGCGCCTGGGTGGCTCAGCGGTTGAGCACCTGCCCCTGGCTCAGGGCGTGATCTGTGATCTCAAGATCGAGTCCCACATCAGGCTCCCTGCCTGGAGCTTGCTTCTCCCTCTGCCTATGTCTTTGCTTTTCTCTCGTGTCTTTCATGAGTAAATAAAATCTTAAAAAAGGGGGGATCCCTGGGTGGCTCAGCGGTTTGGCGCCTGCCTTCAGCCCAGGGCGTGATCCTGGAGTCCTGGGATCGAGTCTCGCATCGGGCTCCTTGCATGGAGCCTGCTTCTCCCTCTGCCTGTGTCTCTGCCTTTCTCTCTCTCTCTCTCTTTCTGTGTGTCTCTCATGAATGAATAAATAAAATCTAGAAAAAAAAAGAAAACTTTAAGAAGAAAACACCTAAATATTCTTGAATGTGATAAAGAACAGCACAGTTCTATTATAGAATGCAAAGCCACCATTAAAATTATTTATATGAGTATTTAAAAGTATAAGAAAACTTTTTCCAGTCAGTGAAAAAAAGTCTACATAAAACTATTAACCAGAATAAGCTACTTCTTTTTGTTAAAAAGATGTTTATCTAAATATGTATTTTGACATGTCAAATACCACTAAAATATCAAATAAGGTTAAAGATTAGTCCAATGGTTTTGACAAGAAGGCAAGTCTTATGACTCTTTTATTAACCCATTTAAATTATTTAAATAATCCTTACTCTTTGTTTAAAATTATGACAGTCAAGGGGCCTGTATGGCTCAGTTGGTTAAGTACTGGCTTTTGGCTCAGGTCATGATCCATGAGTCCTGGGATCAAGTCCTGTGTCGGGCTCCCTTCTCAACAGGAAGTCTGGTTCTCCCTCTCTCTCTGTTCTCCGCCCCCCCCCAACTTGTGCTCTCTCTCTCTCTGTCTCTGTCTCTCTCTCACTGTCTCTCTAAAATAAATAAATAAAATCTTTAAAAGAAATAAAATAATGACAATCAGCCGTCTCTTGAGAATTAGGGAACACTTTTTCCCCTTATGTAGGAAGACTTTGGTCCTGATACAGAACCAAAGATCCCTGAGACATAGCTTCAAATAAGTTCAACATGTATATCAATTAACTCTCTAGTGGTGAAATCTGGCAGGCACCAGGTACAAGTTCACATCTCCCATTCTGGGGCTCATGGATATTGGGCCTCCTGATATGCTGTACTGAGAGGAACATTGGCATTACCTCCTGGGATTACTGGTAAAAATACAAAAATCATGACAGACCAGTAGAAAAACCTAACCTTCTAGAATTAACTAACTTCTCTTAAAAAATGTCTAAGTCATGAAAGACAAGGAAAGATGAAAGAACTGTTACACATTAGATGAGACCAAAGCGACATGATATATAGATGCAACACATGATCCTAGTTTGCACACGGAGCCTCTAGATGATTATTCATAAATCTTGAATAGGTATACAGAATTATTTTCTTCTTTTTTTCCCACAGAATTATTTTCTGATATAAAGGGAAAATAAAAGAAACACCCACAGCAAATGCTGTAACTACTTTCCCTTTTGAAATTTTGCCCGTCTTTCTCTGAAGACAGATCCTATGATTCCACTACTGGTATCTGGGGTGACTTTGGTTTACCTGACATACACATGTAATTTGGGGAAATTGAGCTATTTTAAAAAGCTTTGATTATTATATTATCATATGAATTTGGATTTGGGGATGATTTTTTTCTCCTCATTTGTATGTTGGTGAGAGAAATTGCTTTTAAAAATGAAGCAAGTCCATAAGAAAAACTATAACAATAATGCGACTATAATTAAAAATGATAATAGCTCCTTTTCACCTTGCTTAATATAAAGTAGGCACTATACCAAGTGCAACTTTGATAAGTTACCTTATTTAGCTCTCAAAATTCTCTTGGTTATAATGTCCTCAGATTTATATATGAAGATTATAAACTCAGAGCAGTTAAGTGATTAAATGATTTGCTCAAAATCACAAAACTATTAAGGTGACAAGGCTGAAATTGACCCCTTCAGTTCTTTTTGTCAGATATGAATCAGGGAAGGCCACGTAACATATACCACATTCCGTTCCCTGAGAATCAACATCACTCACTGAAAGTCTCTCTGGATCTCCTAATGTGCAAGCTATAAAAATCAAAGTTCTGATGGTAGCCCAAAGAATGGCCAAGCAAATGATAATCTTTTCCTTCTATTAAACTTGTCTGGCTGCATTCACCCTTCCTTTTTTCATCATCCCTCTGCTTAAGTAATTTATGGAGATATTTCAGACCATATTCCATTACCAAGAAAGATTCTAATGGCTCAGTTCATGCTGGGTAGTAAGAATACAATGAGAACAAAAGATAAAAATGATCTGCCCTGATGTTTCTTGATGGCTAAAACACAACATAACATTTATGAGTCTCATATTGAATTTCGTCTCACGTTGAATTTTACCCTTTATATAGGGAGAGAGGTAGAGGTGATCTAGAAGTCAACAGAGCCCCAACTAATATGGCAGTTTCAGCAATTTGGGCAACACTTCTGCGTCCTAATTCATGCCAAAGAATCTGTCAGCAGCCCCATACTGACAAGCCTCAAGGAGGTCACCAAACCAAGGAAAGCTAAGGCTACTGAATGGTCCAATAGAATGACAAATAAAATAAGGAAGCTTTAGAATATCTTCTTGGTGTTTTGCTGAGTGAGTCAATGGTGACATGTTTTGGCATCATAATAATTTTGCAATTGTAATGTGGTTGTCTTCACAGTAGTGTTCTGAACCCCTAGAGCTCTCCTTGCACTTTTTGGAGATCTTTTTAGTGGAGTATGTCAAGAGAGTAGGGGGATTCAGATGTCAGTCCCAAGAATGATTTATGCTTAAAAGTTTAATTTCTAATTCTATGTTTCTCCAGTATAAATCATACTGTTCCAGTGAGAGAACTAGTCATATACCCTTTCCAAATATGTTTTCCCAACTAATGATCCTACATGGCTTAAAATTATACTGACAGAAAAACAACTGTAGTGGCTTTTAAACTAATGATACAATCCATGGATAATTTCCTCTAAATAGCTCAGAGATGTGAATGAATGAATCATATATCACTGCAGGAAGCAATTTCCTTCAATGGATTTTACCTGATGGAATCTCAATGCATTTCAGATCTGGTAAAAGCTTTCAATCGAAATAAGACTCTGAAACTGGCTCTGGAGCAAAACCTAAACCCTGAGGGGAGACAGCTGTGAATATATTTAGAACTTTCCACTTTCCAGGAGCTCTTGTGTTACAAATGTCTCTCTTTTGTGCACAGCAACTTATTTTGTGGAGGAATCTGATGACATAGGTGGCTTTCAAAAATTCTTCCCTTTCATTCCCCTTAATGTGGGGTGGTTTTTTAAATGGGTCACCATCCTGCAATGTCATAACCATATTGCCCCAGAGGTTTTTTTGCTTTCTGATCTATTTTCTGTCTCAGATACAGGTGTTCACCGGGAAATAAAGGTACCATAAAAAACCAAGTGGCAACTCCTAGGATGTAATAGGATGTGAAGAGATGCATCCAGGCTCAGACAGATTTAAAAATAATGTAATATCTCTTGCTTTTTGCTTCTAACTCCATCATGCCAATATTCTGGTGTGTGTGTGTGTGTGTGTGTGTGTGTGATAGAGATATTTTCTTCCAATCTGGGCCATATCTTAAGTAGGCAATCCTATTTATCCTTTTGCTTGTCTTGTTTCTAGATCTTTTCTAGGAGAGGAATAATTGAACAATCCAAGAGTAACTTGAAACTTAAGTAATACAAATGAATTACACAAAATCAAGAACCTAATCCACATGTGCTTAGATTCTAATATGTCTTCTAATGCTCTTTTACATTAGAGCTGCAAAATTATACCTCATGCTACTGTCATCATGATGGTTACATTATCTCTTCAAAGAGACCACAGCCACTGTACGGAAAGACAGGGTGCTTTAGGGTCATGGCTCCCCTTACACAGGGTTGAGTGTGCGACTAGTTGATGTTTGATGCACTGCAGAATGACTTTGCTCAGTATAAACTTATGACAGGTAGAGGAGTTTTAGGTAACATAGTTGCTTTTAACTATCTACCTCACAGGTTTTGGGGCATTTGGAGCATATTAATAGAGTTGGCCTATAGTATTGAACTAGAGCTTAGGGTGAGAATTCATAAAATCTGGGCTCTGGTCTCTTCTCTGACACTTACCTGGTTAAATGATCTTTAATGACTTCATCAACTGAATGGGGATAACACCTGTTCAAATGCCCCACTACGCTGCTATCCCCACAGCAAGAGAGGAGGAATATCAACACTGTTTCGTGTCACACAAATGCCAAAGCATCATTATGGACACTATATTGTGGTGGTTTCTGGGACTTTGCAATAACCATACTGATGGTTACATGGTATAGGAAAGAAAAGCAGAGACACAGTAAAGGTAGGAGTCAGTAAAAAGATTGATGGGCATCTGCTGTCCTATAAATTTATAAGGAGATTTTAAAAAAAGGGTTTGAAATAACCAGCATCCTTCCACAAACAATTACTATATTCCAGGCACTTTCACCTGCTCTATTAATCATGATAATAATGATAAAAGCCACCATTTATTAAAGGCTTATTATGTGCCAGGCCCCACAGCAAGAAATGTAATAGGTGTAATCATCACTGAATGGAGTTGATATTATTATTCCTATTTTACAAATGATGCAATTAGGATTTAAAGAAGTTCAGTAACTATCCTAAGGCCATCTAGCTAATGAGGGACTGAAAGAGTGAAAGTCATGAAGGCATGGGATCTGGGATCAGCACCTGCCTCTGTTACATTCTGGCTGCTTTCCTCATCTGGTGGTTTTATGTTCTGTGCCACCAGGGTCATGTCCATATTAAACTTCTTGGTTCTTACAGTATGTAGCATTATGGGCATCAGTACAGAGGCCCTGCTGGTGCTGCTAATGGTGTGTCAGATCAGAACAGGGTTAGACTCTGCAGCTAGTCCTCTGGAAATTGCATGGCTTCTTCCTCTACTAACTCCTAGTGTGACTGTTAAGTGCAAGATCAACATCACATTTCATCCAATCCCAGGAGACTGTAAATAACAGATGCTGAGGTAGCTGGGTCCAGAGGACCAAGATAAACGAAGATGACACAGTCAGATCTGAGCAATCCAAATAGAAGGGTCTGAATTTTGGGCATCAATGTATTTGGAAAACAAGCATGGTCTGGTAACTAGGAGGCACCCAAGCTAAACCTGATCCAGCCCTAGGATTATATCATCTGCTGGCTAGAATGAACTGTTCTGAGAGCCAGTGAGAGGCATATAGGTGACTGCTTGCCATGACTGGGACAAAGCTGGATTCCCAATAGGGGGACTTGGGCCAGATATGCATTTGGCAGGCATTTCTATGACTGCATGGGTGTTTTTGTAGACTCCACAGAGTTGTGGAGGACCATTCAGCTTTCTGCGCCAGTGCTTAGGCCTAGAGGAATCAGTGGAAAGAGAAATGAATGACCTTCTTCCAATGTGAGTGATGGAATGCCAGGGCTTTCATGGTGACACAAGATCTGCCTACATGGTCCAGGCCTGAGGAAGAACAATCTTGGGTCTCCTTTACCCTATAGTTAAAAACAAACAAACAAAAAACAAATAAGTAAATACAAATTATACCCTAGTGCCTCATTCCACTGTAGATTTCAAGGGAAGTTAAAGCCCTTGCTCTTTTATTCTGAGCTTGATATGCTTCATGGTTCTTCATATATTTTTTATTTTGTAAAGATTTTATTTATTTATTCATGAGAGACACAGAGAGAGAAAGAGGCAGAGACACAGGCAGAGGGAGAAGCAGGCTCCATGCAAGGAGCCTGATGAGACTCGATCCTGGGTCTTCAGGATCAGGCCCTGGGCTGAAGGCTGTGCTAAACCACTGAGCCACTGGGGCTGCCCTGCTTCATGGTTCTTGCATCTACTGCTCTTATTTCTTTGCAGTGCAGATGCTACCCTTGACAGAAGATAGGCATAATCTTTATAAAATATTACCTTTTTTTTCTTTTTTTTTTTTTAAAGAGAGAAGGGGTTGGTGTCGACAGAGAGGGAGAGAAAGAATTTCGAGCAGGCTCTATGCCCAGTACATGAGCTCGACACAGGGCTCAATCTCACAATCCTGTGATCATGACCTGAGCTGAAATCAAGAATCAGACACTCAACTGACTGAGCCATCCAGATGCTCCCTATAAAAAAGTATTTCTAAACAAGGGGACAAGTATGGCTAATTAATCCTGCATAGAGCAGGCAGTGACTCCCCATTTCTCATCCTACTCAGAGGGCAAAGCAATAATCCTCATTTTTCCTGGCCCCTGGTTGCCCATGAATGAAAAATCAGCTTATTTTAGAATCATCCCTAAACTTCCAACCCAAATGGAAATTTAAATGAGACCCCTGCCTCTAGGAGGCATTGTCAATGATTTAGCACCATTATGTTCACTGATGGAAAATTGCAAGCTCTGTGCTGGGGAGAGAGCCAGCTTCTTGTCCCAGATCTTCCATACACTATGAGATCGTGTTGTTTACCACGGTGTGCTCATCTGCCCAGTGTGAAGGTTAGCTTTAACCCTCCTTGAATAATTGGCTATGAGGCTATAAAGTATAAATTAACACACATGTGCATATCATTAAAGTATTTAGAATCATGGATGTGGATAATGTTAGTGAAGTTTAGCTACTATCATTTTGTTGTTGTTCCAGATGCTTAATGGGTATTTAATGCAAAAGTAATACTATTTCTACCATAAACTACTTCAGGGCTTTCTGTATGCCATTTAAAAATAATGGACATCTTTGGAATTATGGCTCAAATAATATGTATGCATATCATTCTCTTTTTAGTCTACTAATTATTATTATTGGTATGATACAAATTGTAAAAAATGTAAATTACTCCCTCCCTCGGGTGTGATGGAATACTGTCCCATCCTCCCCCTTGTTCAGTTTCTGCTATCATGCAACGACCAGTAACATACCCCCCCGCCCCAACTAGTTGTAATAAGGACATTGAGCCCTCCTATAATACATCCTTTGGTTCTTTAGTGAGAGAGAACACAAGCTCTAGTCTGAACCAATATGTTTTTACATAAAGTGCTCCGAGGGAAAAGCTGGCTCCAAAGTGCTCTTCAAACACAAGACATTAGAATGACTGATGAATATAGCCCCTATCATTGTTATACTTCCATGGGAAGAATTGTGCCACTTATATTGAAAAAGAAGCACAAGACAGCATCAAATCACCCTTTGTGTAGAATTTCAGCCATTGTAAAAGTGTTTGAAGCAGCCCAGTCCTGAGGAGGAGCACTTGCCAGGATAATGGATTGCACTGTGATCTGGAAAGAAGAGCCAGGAATCCAATGTGGGATTTATGTCCTGTGCTCCCATGAGCTGGGCTTCCTTTCCTCCCATGATCTCCCTCATCTTTAACCACATGCCTGGGAGATAGGTTCTGTACGTACTTTCATTTCAAACTATGTCTTCCTCTTAGACACAGATTCCTTCATGTGCTTACATTGTTGCCTAAATTTCTCTGTGTGTTTCTTCAACCCAACTAGACTGTACACCTTTGAGGTCACTCACTGACTATTGTTTTTGCTTTTCTCATTTCCCTCTTTAGCTCCAGAAGGTTGTCTAAAGGATGCAAAAGCAGATGCTCATAAGTGCCTATTGAATGAATCAGTGAATGAATGAACTTATAGATCCTTTCTTATTTTTTTAGGTTAAATTTTTAAAAATTTCATGAAATGTTGGTTATACAAAAAGGTATTAGCACTAATGTGATGAATAACTGTGAACCCACCACCCTGACTCACACTATGAATGTCTAGGGCCTCTCCCTATTTATATTCCCCTTTTCCCTTCTCAGGGAGGTTACTGAACTTGGTGTTCATCATTTCTGTCTTCACTTTTTTTAAAAAAAGGTTTTATTTATTCATTTTAAAGAGAATGTGAGAGAGAGTACGAATGGGGAGGGAGCAGAGGGAGAGGGAGAAGCAGACTACTCACTGAGCAGGGAGCCTGACATGGGGCTCAATTCCAGGACCCTAGGATTGTGACCTGAGCTGAAGGCAGACGCTTAACTGACTTAGCCACCCAGGTGCCTCTTGTCTTTACTTTTTATGTCTTTACTACATATGTATGGCTCCCTAACAAAAACTACATTATTTTTGTATGTCTTAGAAATTTACAACAGGGATCCCTGGGTGGTGCAGTGGTTTAGCGCCTGCCTTTGGCCCAGGGCGCGATCCTGGAGACCCTGGATTGAATCCCATGTCGGGCTCCCGGTGCATGGAGCCTGCTTCTCCCTCTGCCTATGTCTCTCTCTCTCTCTCTCTCTCTCTCTCTGTGTGTGTGTGTGACTATCATAAATAAAAAAAAAAGAAATTTACAACATATTGTTGTATTTATATCCTTCATAAACTTGCATTTATAATGAAAATATATTTGTGGGTAAATGCATATTGATACACATCATTCTTAGGCACCTTCTCTGCTGAACAGTATTGTATTGCATGAATATGTCATAATATATTTATCCATGCTCATGTTGACGGAATCAAAAACAGTCTTATCCATGCTTCCATGGGCACCCGTGACAGGATTCTGCAGGCCACATCCCAATGAACAGAATTGCTGGGTCACAGGGGATGCATATTCTTAAATTTACTAGGGTTGCTGGATAAGGATCTAAAGGGATTGTACCAATTTATACTCCCATGGATCTGAATTTAAAAACTTAGGTTTTCCAACATTAATGCTTGCCTCTTTAGGTGAGGACTTCTGCAAGAGGATGCTCTTTATGCCAAACTTGCCTGAGGGCCTCTGAGATACGCCGATGCCTGTCCAAGGGCTGGTGAGGGCCCTGCCCACAGCGGTCTGAGGGGATTTCCATTCCTCTGCTGTTTCTTGTATGGGAGCTACTGTGCTGCCTCAGTGTCTAAAGCACTGGGGTTCTTTCCTTCTAACTTTCAATTGTCTACAGCCCATTTATTGCACACATCAATTCCATCAAAATAGAAGGTTGTCTTTAAAGGCAAAGAAAGAGTTCCCTTCATCTAAATGTCATCTGTGTTAACAGGGACTACCTGTGATCCCTTTCACATGCCCCTGGTCTACCTGTCTGACATCTTTGATATCTCATTACATTGTGTTGTGGGATCATAACACCACAGGGTGACAATAACACTGCTAGAATTCTGTGGTTTGTGTAATGATAGGTTTCAGCTTTATGCCTGCTACCTACGATTCACTAAATACCATATTGCTTCAGAACAGAGGGTGTTAAGTCAGACTATGTAGTATTCAGATCCTGTTTCGAAAGGGAAACCCGTGTTAGGTGAGCATGTAAAATAAGGATTTGCTACCTGAAGTATCCCATCATGATTTGGAGTAGAGGTATTTTTCCCCCTTCTTATTGTTTACTTTTCCCTTCAAATGTGATGAAAATTCATGGGGGGTTTAAACACTTTATGAAACATTTTCCTATGTTTATACTTGGCCCTTTTTTCAATTAGGATTAGAAGTGGTTAGTATATTTTCTGTTTCATTTGTTTCTAATGTAAACTTTCTTCTTAAAAAATAAATGCATATAGAAGGTGCACCAATAATAAGCTTACAAATTGATATTTTGTGGTAAACAATTCCTTGTAATAGCAGTCAGATGAAGAAGCAGAATGTGACTGGTACCTCAAAGCCTCTTGTGCTCCTTTTCAGTTATACCCCTCACTCCCAGGGTAATCACTATTTATTTATTTTTTTCTCCACATCTGTATTCCTTAAACCAAAGTGCCACTTTTAAATATATGTGCAGTAAAAGCCAGAAAGATGAAATGACTCACTTAGGGCCACATGAAGAGTTTGTGAAGAATGAAGCCTCGAGCTCCAGGCTCTTGGCTTCAGCCAATGTCCACTCTGTAATGATTTACTCCAGCTGTTCTTTTTTTTCTCTGAAATGTGGCAAGAAATGCAGTGATTCATTAATGATGCATTTTGTTTTTCTTTTTTGAAAGACTTATTTACTTATTTTAGAGAGAGAGAGAGTATGTGTATGCACACAAATGGATGGAAGGGCAGAGGGAGAGGATCTTCAAACAGACCCCTGCTGAATGGAGAGGCTGACATGGGGCTCAATGAGCTGACTGAGCTACCCAGGTGCCCCTGAATGATGCACACTTTGTGCACTATGGAGTTTGTAGGTCCTCCATCTACGTTGGGTTCCCTCCTCCACCAGCATCTGTTTACTCCTAGAGCTTTATGCTTTTTCACACAGGAAGCCAACTTATACTTGGATACATGTGTCAGTTTCAGGACCCTATAGATAGAGCCTAAGATTTGAAAAACAACGCATTAAGTATTTACCACCCAGCAATCTTCTGATGGAAATAACTAATTATGCAACATATTAGGCCTCTGTGTCCTCTCTCTGTGGGAGAAAATAAGGACACATCAGTGGTGCAACCCAACACTTAAAAACTGGGTATTCATCGAATCTGGTCACATTCAACAGGCACTAATTTTTTGCATCCAGATTGAATGCACTTTCCTTGGCAATTGTCCCTGAACTTCCTGTTTAACTGAGCTTTCAAAGTAGTGTGATGTGGTAGAAAGAGCTGGAAATCATGAGTCAGATAAATCATCCTCTTCCCTATTTTCCTGTGCATGAGCAGTGTGGCCTTGGTCAAGTCACCTCCACTTGCCGAGACTTGTTCTGCATTTGTAAAATGGGGAGAAAAAGACTCCGTTAGCATTTGTGATAAAGTATATGCATCATTTGGTACAGTGTCCAGTACCCAGAGAGCTCTCAACAGATGGTAACTGCCTCCTTACTAACCTTAGGTAAGGGTCAGCATTTTCTTTTTTAGCATCTGTCTCACTGGTAACAATATTATTTGGTATTTGGCAGATAATAATAGTTATTTAAAAGTATATGGCAAGAACTCTTTTTCATATTCAAAAGAAGACTCAGCTGAACTTCTCACATAAAGAAGAAAGGTATGTGTGGTTATCTCTGGAAACATCCCTCTCTCCACAACTCCGGTATTAGCAGATCTCTGTGAGAGATTAGACTTCTTTAGTCTATGGGATTGAGAGGTTTAATTTATTTTTATCCAGATCTCAAGGGTGAGGGGACTCCCAGCCCTCATGTGTATAACTCATGTAAGAAGATAATTACAAAGTAAGAAAGATGATAAAGGGAGGGCAGGGTGCTAGAGTACCATAAAGGAGGGAGCCTAATATAATTCGGGTAGTGGGAGACTGGAGAAGCATAATGGGGAGAGCTTTCCAGAAGAAATGATTTTTTTTTAAATTTTTTTAAAAATTTATTTATGATAGTCACAGAGATAGAGAGAGAGAGAGAGAGGCAGAGACACAGGCAGAGGGAGAAGCAGGCTCCATGCACCGGGAGCCCGATGTGGGATTCGATCCCGGGTCTCCAGGATCGCGCCCTGGGCCAAAGGCAGGCGCCAAACCGCTGCGCCACCCAGGGATCTCCAGAAGAAATGATTTTAATCTGAGGTCTGAGGATAAGTAAGGGCTTACTTTTTTATGATAATCCATGAGTACACACACGTGCACAAACACACATGTAATGCACATATGTGAACACACACACACACACACACACACACACACACACACACATACTCCGCCCTGAACAAGAAGTCGATGTCTCAGCCAGAGAGGCCCATCACTTCTGCCTCAGTTCATAGTGACAAATTCTGCTTGATTTCTGTTAGGAAGGGTTTTTCAGTCCAATTCATCTTCTTCCCAGCCCCTACATGATTATTTGAGAGAAAATGATTATACATGTTAAATAATTTATTTTCTAGACAAATCTCAGAATTCAAGCATTTTTTAAATTGTTAATTTTAAGACAGTGACTGGCATAAGGGAAGTGTTCAATCAGTCCTGATTTTATTTCTACCAATGGCCAATTAGGCTATAGGACCCATGCATGCTCCATCCCACTTGGGAATTGCTAGTGAGTATTTGTCTTGCAGAAACTTGCAGTTACTTATGTTGTAGGTATTGCCTTCTGCAGAAGGAAAACAAAGACAACAACAACAAAAGAGGCAGTGTCTGTCTAGTTCCTGCACTTGGAAGCCAACATTTTAAATCTTTTATTTGTGGACACTTCAGGCCAGTAGTACTTGAATAAAACTATTCAGTTCTCTGGTTCTTTAAATAACTACCATGTTATTGCCTTCCTGTCCCCTGATCAACCCTGAAGTCCTTTGAAACACCCACAAATGGAATGAAGTGTGCATTTTTAAGTTTTTTTTAAACCCATGGGGTTTACAACTGCAGCCAGTACCTTAATCCTGATTTGGGGGAATTATATCTGAGGAGAGGATGCAGTTTAACTACCTTTCCCTCTATTTTTCTATTCAATGAACTGAGGACCACAAAGATTAGGAATTACTTACTCAAAGACCTTTAGGGGTAGAATGGTCTGTAATGATTTTTCTTACAGATCACACGAAGCTCAGACACACTTCTACTTCCTGTTCTGGAATTGAGAAGGAGTGGTCATGGACAGAGGTAAAAAGTGCTCATATTGCTTGAAAATTATGAATATTAATACCAGTAAAGTTCAATCACATTTACTCTTTATTATTACTACCAGTCAATAGTGGTCAAGAGTGTTTATCTTATGTCATTTGCTTGGAATGATGGTCTGGCTCAAAATAAGAACTTTCTAAGTATGGCCTAGTTTTTCTAAATTATACAATTACCTGGTACTTAATTTTTAAAAAAACATTCCATGTTCATAATTGCTTTCTTTTTTTTTTTAAAGAATTTTATTTATTTATTCATGAGAGACACACACACACAGAGGTAGAGACACAGGCAGAGGGTAAAGCAGGCTCCATGCAGGGATCTTGACGTGGGATGCAATCCTGGGACTCCAGGGTCATGCCCTGGGCTGAAGGCAGGCACTAAACCATTGAGCCACCCAGGGATCCCCTCATACTCACTTTCATTTTACTTTTCATTTTCTTCTCAAAACCATTGATGAAGAGGGAAAAAAAGATATTTTCTCCATACATTTAAAGAGAAAACTGAGACCCAGATAGATGATTGGAGGATGCTGAATGGAAAGCAGAAACAATTTTCTATCTCTGGGGTCTGCACTTTCACAAAGAAATTCTCTTCCAAGGGCTAGAAGGGTAGAGGACTGGGTGAGAAAATTCAGTAATGAATTTTCCTATTTCTCTGAGAATGGTGTTTTATTTAACTGATATTCTTGTCCCTAGCACATCAGAAAGAAATCATTTGAAGGCACAAAGCCTCCTTCTCAAAAGTGTTAATACTAATTCTTTGCTAAGAATAATAAAAAATATCATAATCAATGCATTAGGGCAACAAATCTAAATTTGGAAAGTGGGCTTGCTGTTGAGTCAGTGTCTCAGGTGAGCGCTCTATCTATGCATGTACAGTACATGAGGATGCCCGTGAGCAGGCATGTTAGTGATGAAAGTGGTGGCAGGCGCCCCCCATGGGCGAGCTGCTTCTGACATTTATTGATGTTTCGTATACAAAGTTTTATATCAGTTATATCAATTATTCCTAAAATATTTCAGAAATTTTCAACATCATCTAGTTTTATGGACCCCCTTATTCTTGTAGACATGACAGGAGAAGTTTGGATGTTACACGTTTAGGGGACAGAAGTCCTGCTGGGCTTGGCTGATGTTTCTTTCATGACTTACTACAGCTGTTACTGCTACTCCAATTCCCAACAACTATGATTTCAGTGGTTTGTGAGGATGTAGCACTGCCTTCTTTAAAAGTGCCCTTTTTGTGACCACTGATATGCATTTGGTTTGCACCACAGCATTATGCGTTAGGCATCTCTCCTCCTTCAGCTATGAGCACTGAGGCCATTGGCATTAAGAGATTTGGCTGCAGAGTAGATAAGCAAAAGAGCAGACTCCTAGGCTGCTCTTTCCCCCACGGACCTTGAGGACCAAATGACCAGGACAGTGGGACAATATGGCACCATGCTGATGTCAGAAGGAGCATACCATTGCAAGTAGGAGATGCACATCTTAACCTTAGACTGACTCTTTCCTGCTGTGGGATCTTAAGTCACTTCATTCCCTGGACTTTAGTTAGTTTCCTAAAAAGTGAAGAGGTTAGATATACCCTCTTTCCTCTTTCCTCTTTTCTTATCACTCCAAGGCTCAGAAAAAACACACTGTCAGGGGTATGCATCTTTCTTTCTCTAGCTAGTGTGCAACAGGGATGTGGAATGGAAAAAAAGCCAGAGTCCTCGGTGAAATGACCTCTAACAACACCATCTGACATACCTCTAAATCTCTCTGAGGCACTTTTTAGGAATCCAGATGCATCTGTGTTGCAGAGAAGCATGGCTGCCAATCAGCAGGTCATATTTGGTTGGAATCCACACGACACAGAATTATAGACCTTGCAGATTGGGTCTAAAGTCTAGATAGACAATGAGCCCGAGATTCAGAAGCCAAAAGAGTTTGCTGAAGTCACGCACTGAAGCTGATACAGACTTGGTGACCTTCTCCACTGTCCTACTAGGACATATTATCAGTGAAGTTCAGTCTTGGTCTACTGCAGGAAATAAGAAGCAGGGGATCTCTTGCTTGGTTCTGTATCCTGTCTCTAGCATGGGACCCACACAGGTGGGTGCTCAGGAAATAGAA
This sequence comes from Nyctereutes procyonoides, assembly GCF_905146905.1. Classification (NCBI taxonomy): domain Eukaryota; kingdom Metazoa; phylum Chordata; class Mammalia; order Carnivora; family Canidae; genus Nyctereutes; species Nyctereutes procyonoides. Next base: position 13,627,351 of record NW_026575133.1, on the reverse strand, counting down.
GTGAATAGTTGAATAAATGAACGAACTGATAAGAAAAATTGAATAGAAGTATGCGTAATTCAGGTCACTCTTCTCATTAAATGGCCAGAGACAACCTATCCCAGCCTCATCATATAGACTTTGATGGTGAAATGATCCAGGCCAAAGAATGTAGCTAGGTCTATACAAGCCCATTTCTGTCATTAAAAAACAAACTCCCAAGGTCAAGGAAAAAACCCTCAATTAAGAAATCCACTTTAATATATGATTTGGTTAGGAGTCAGGGCTGGCCTCTCCAAAGTTATGACATTGGAAATCTGGTCTTTATTTACTGTTCCTTCAACCAATGGCCTAATAGGGCCAATTGGTTTCTCTGTATATTTCCATCATGGGTGCCTGGAAATGCCAGGTCCCAATTTTGAATTCTGCATACTTTCCATCAAAGCACAGTACTGATGCTTTATTCTCAGCTGTTGGAGAAGATGAAAGACCTGATATGTATGTTCCCACTGAGTCATTTATAGCTGATCAAAGTTTCCTATTTCACCTCTCTGAGGGGTATTTGCCTTTAATATTTAGGAGTTTCAGGCTCTTTTCTGACACAGAGATTTCAGAGAAATATTTTAGTGATGGGGTTGGGAGAGGATTCACATTGCCTAAGCATTTCTTACATTTTATGGCAAACTACCTTGTTGTATACATACGTGTACACATATATGCACACAACATACATACCTACACACAAACATGCATCTATAAATATAGGCAGAGGAATATTTCAGAGGAAGCAGAAACCCCCGCCATATAGCCTAACAAATCCTGCTTCATATCCTACTGGTCATTTTTGTCTCATTTGTGGCACAAAGATTAGGTGTCTCAGCCCAATGCCTATAAATAAAATAATTTCTTTCCTTGACAGATTCAGACTTTAAACACCTTTAAGCTGATAATATCATAGTAGAATAATTGTTTAACTAGGAATATATTTGTCACTACTAAATAATTGTTATATTTAGACCATGTAAAATGACTTTTTAAAAGAGGGAAATAAAAAGATGTTAAGAATTTTACTGGATCAAATGGAAGTTTTGAGTTTTATTGCAAAGGAATAAAGGGCCCTAATTGCAATGGGTTTTATGGGCCTCTAAGTCCATTTTAAATAGGGGCAGGAAATAGTTTTGAGGGAAATGCAAGCTGGTTGGATTCTCCCTAACTGCCCTTTTGCAACACTAGAGTTGGGGTTAGGCTAATATAAAGTCAGTACCTGCCCATCCTCCTCCTTTACCTGCTCTTCTCAGCTTGCCATGTTAACTCTAGTCAAAGCCATCCATGTCCTCTGCCTGGCTAGTCGGACAACTTCTAGCCAGTTCCCACATCTACTCTTGCAACCCAACTTATTCTCCACATTGGGGTATATCAGAGGAAGAGCTCTTCTTCTTATTGAAGTAGAGTGGACACATAATGTTACATTAGTTTCAGGTGTGCAACATAATTTATGCTAGGCTTGCCACAGTGTACCTACCATCTGTCACCATATTATATATTATATTATTATATATATAATATATATATTATTATATATTATATATATATCATACTATTTCAGTACCACTGACTATGTTCCCTGTGCTGTACCTATTATACCTGTGACTGACTTATCCGATTATTGAAGGCCTGTATCTCCCACTTCCCTCACCTCTTTTGCCTATTTCCCCACACCTTGCAACCACAAGTTTGTTTTCTGTATTTATGAATTTGGTTCGGCCTTTTGTTTGTTTGCTTGTTTAATCATTTGCTTTGTTTTACAGATTCCACGTATAAGTGAAACCACAAGGTATTTGTCTTTCAAAGGAAGAGCGCTTCTAATGCCTTCACTGACTGCCATGTCATTAATGTGGCAGTGATTTGGACATAGCCAATGATTAATTTTCCTGCTTCCCCAAGAACAATTTTTCTTCCTTGGCTAATGGCCATGCCCACAGTACATGCCAGGGAAAAACCACTTTGCACTACCATTCTCCTTCTCAAAATGCCAATGGAAAAGCTTAATATACTTGGAGCAACAGGGCTAAACATCCAAGGTCGGTGTGTGTCAAGTCAGTATTCTAGGTGAATGCTAGCTCCATCACACAGTACTTACAACACAGGCCCACCTGGAGTTAGGTTAGTGATAAAAGTGAAGGCAGATGCCTTTCATGGATGACATGCTGTTCCTCTGAAAACACTTATTTTGTATTTTATACATAAATGATCTAATTGTTTCTGGAATATTTCTGGATTGGTTACAGCTGTCACTTGGTTCTGCAAAAAACACATTACTATGAATGATAGTGAGGCAATCTGAAATCAAGCAATACTGTCAAATAGATGCCATCTATTAAAGAGAAAATTTTAGTTATCCCTTAATGCAATCAACTTTCATGATTTATTATTGCTATTACTGCTATTGTTGTCTGCTAGTGATTTAAAAAATGTGGGCATAGTACTTTGTAGCTTAAAAGAGGCTTTGTGAAAAAAAAAGAGGCTTTGTGTACACTATTAATTGTATTTAATTAATTAATTGATTTTAATTTATTTTTATTAAAAAAGTTTTTAAAATTATTATTATTATTAACTATATTTTAGATTCATACAACCATAGTATGTATAGATTAGTTTGTGAGTTAATAATTTTTTTTCTGTAGAGGTATAAATAATAAGTATTTTGGCTTTTTGGAACATCTGGTTGCTATGTTAATTTTCACTCAACTTTGCCTTTGTAGTTGAAACCAGCCATAGACAATAGGTAAATGAATGGGTATGCCAATAAAACTTTATTTACAAAAACTGGGGTGCACTAGATTTGGTTTGTGGGCTATACAAACTACCAAACTCTGAATTAGATCATGTAGGATTTATCATCCTTGCTTTTGCAACAGAAGAGTCTGAGGCTAAAGGGTTAAGTAATTTTCAAAAGGCCGTAGAGTGAATTAGTGAAAGAACAAGGACTTGGCTCTATGCCAGCTAACTCCCAGTCTGGTCTTCCCTCTACTGAGTTGTGATGGCGAGCTGACTCATAGAGAGGGACCCTGGGGCATTGTGCTGTGTGTCAGAAAGGGTGCATCACTACAGATGCACTGCAGATCTGGGCCTTGGCCCTAGACTGGCTTCTGTTTAGATGTACGACCTTAACCAAGTCATTTTAACTCCCTTTGCTTTAGTAGGTTGATCTAAGGAATGGGGAGACTGGTTGAGAAATCTTTCCACTGGCTTTATAATGCTGCATTCTTAAGGTCAGGGACGGGAAGGAATATTTTATTGTAAAATATTCAAATTGATCAGTTATTACAAAATTTGCAGTACATATTTACACAGAAATCATTATGAATCAGCCAGCAAATATTTACTTAGTCTATTATGCTGTGAAAAGATGGAAGGAACATATGACAGTCTTTAAATAGTTTATAGCTGTGAAGAAAAGCAATTTCTAGTACTTACAGAAAATGAGTAAGCAATCAGTGTGTTAGAAACTTCTTGGTAGAGATGCTAAGTTCCTCTGGATTTCTGAGGACAGATGTCAGAGCAGTAGCTGTTGGAGAAAACCACGTGTAAGTGCCGGAAGACAGTCTGGATTTAGAGGATGGTTAAGTGAGGGGTGGTGAAGAGAAGCACTCCAAGGCTGCCAGGGGCAAGTGTGAAGGCCCATGTACAGAAATTGCTCATGTGTGGTGTAGTGGGTCAAGAGGTTTGATTAGGCTAGATGACATGCGTTGAGGGAACACGGGAAGTACGGATCTTGAATCACTTTGTTGTCAGTGGGAGTAGACCACCATTTGAAAAACATACGGCACAAAAAACTTCAACTTTGCCATTTGTTACACACAGGCCTTTGCTCCCATTAGTCCACATCCAGGAGATTTGCCTGGATTTCATCCTGTTTTCAGCCTCATAATGAGGTGCCTCTCATAGAGCAGCTGAACATTCACGATTATTCCTGTAGGTCTCTTATCTCAAATTCCCCAGAGGACAACTGGACATTCCTGACCCCTGTTGGGTGGTGTGATAAGGAAAGGGCTTCATTCATTCCATACCTGGAGAGCCTAAATTAGGAAAGAGGTGGTTTCCTTCAGTCTCTTCTACCTCATTCTCTGAAACAAAAGGGCAATTTAGAAGGGGGTGTTTTGATAATTAAAGTCAATTCTCTTCAGTCACCAAAGGTACTTGGCTTGCAGGATGGGTTTGGCTGGTTTATTAAGCTATGTATTTTACTACAAGGTTCTCTAATCTGGATGTTCTCTGATTTTTCCCCACCAGGCTTCTGAGGTGACCCATAGGAATCAGATAGAAACATAATTGGAGCATTACATTGTGGGAGGTGTTAGCACTATTTACCAAAGGGAAAAGTTTGGAAACTGTTGTGGGGAAAAGCCTGGGACAAATCTGCTATGTCTATTTAGTCAATACATTACATAAGAGCTAAAAGGAGTAAAGGTACGGCGTGCTCTCCAAAGGTGAAGCTAACATTGATCGAACACATTCTAAAGACCAATTATTATCCTGGATTTATTTTTCACCCATTATCCCATCCAATCCTGATAACATTCTTGTATTTCTATCCTCATCACATAGATGAGGAAGGAGGCTGGCTCTCCTGAGGTTCAACTTGCTTGAGTTTAGACACAGGTGACCAGCTACACAGCGTGAATTGGAAAGACGGCAATTTGATTCCTGAAATTTCATGTTTCATCACTAAGGTAATTCAAAAGTGTGCTGGAAGCCATCATATTCTGACAAATATAGGTTAATGAATTTAACCCTTAGTTAAGTAGACAGGCGGAGAAATATAGCCTCAAGGTCATGGATGCCTGTTGCCATGGAGATAATGCCAAGAATGAGGGATATATTGGAAGAAAGAGATGGGATGTATCATAGAGTTATCATACTGAGGCTCAGGAAACAAAGGCTTGACTGATTGTGTCCTGGCATACTCAATCTCCTCTCCCTCTCTCTCACAGCTGTAATTTGGGCAATTGGAGACAGCATGAGAAAGGCAGAGCCCAGCCATCTCCAATGCCACAGTCTCACCCAGCATCTGTATCCCCTAGAGATGTTTTTTGAGATTCTACTAGGGTCTCTTCAGGGACGCATGGTTGCCAGTTGGCAGGTCACATATGATTAGGGTCCTGAAGCTGGGAGCCCTTCCAACTAGAAGAGCTCTGTGTATGCTGAGACAAATTGGGAATGAGGTGCCATTAGAAAAAATAAGAGAAGTTGAACCTACAGAAAATGCTCAAAATTAAATACCTTTTAATATACTAGACTCATTATTTCAATATAGAGTTAAAAACTAGATAATTAAAGCAGTGTGTTTATGGGCAAGTTATTGATCTCTATAATCCTCATTTGCCTCATACTTAAAATGAGAATACAAAATCTACTTCATTTTATTTTTTTTCTGGTGAGGGTCAAATGAGAAAGTGCTTATCATGGGACCCACTGGTATGTATCTCAGTGGGAGCTGTTGATAGAAACCAGGAAAGTGTCGTGGTTACAATACCTATGACTCATACTAGTGGTGTGACCTTAGCTAAGTTACTCTGTGCCTCTGTTTTCACATTTGTAAAATGTGGTTCAAATGTGTGTCCTATGGTGAGAACTCAATCAACTCAGTTATCATCATTGTTACCGTAATAGTTATCATCACATCAGAAATGCATTTCTCCTATCAGTGAGGCTCAACCCAAAGACTGAAGTCTTTGGAATAACAATTTTTCTTTTTTTGCTTAAGTTTTAAAAGATAAAAGGTAAAACTATTCCTGGACAGAAAAGGGAAATAAATATTTTTCCAAATAAAAGTCACAGCATCCTCCTAAACCACTGCAATGTTGCTGCTGATTCCCTGGCTTCCAGATTACTGGGAATGCCTCTTTCTTTGCTGTTCCCTTCTCTTGGATGCCTTATTTTGATGATGCCAACTGCAGCAATCGCATAAAACTGGAAGGGTGACAGGGCTATCTGGTTACGGCATCTCATATATGTGTTCTATTAGTCTTTTGAAAAAAAATATGAAAAAGTTCCTAAATTATTAACTTTTCCCAAAGTGATATTTGATGGCAAAAGTAATATCTGTGTGAAGTGTTAAGTGAATTTTATGAAAGAAGCTGAATAATTTGACAGTGTTAAAATTATGCTGTCAAAGATTCCATTTCCTCAGAGCCACCTCTATCCTGGCTTCAGCTGCACAGACTGTCAAGATGGTGAGGTTTCTTTTTTCTTTAATTGCAACATGGTGGTCAGTTTTATAGGAACTATTTATTGCTATGGCACTCACTTTTCAAAAGGGTGCAAAAATCTATGGCATCCCTTACACAGGCAATTTTGTGCATGATTAGGAAGAATGGTATGCAGCAAAGTGATCAGAGAACAGAACTCTTGGGGTGCTGTTTAGATGTTAAAAAGTGCATAACAACCAGTGTTTAGTTTATGGGTAAGAAGACAAAATGCACCATCTTTGTAGGGACTGGGAGTTTGACCTCTTTTGTCTGATTTTTTGCATTTTGCATTCTTACCCATTCAAAAAAGAGCACGCATTATTCACCTTTTAAAGCTATTTCAAGGTCTCTGTGTGACTTTCCCATATAACCTCAGAAATTTCACACATAATTCATTAGAGACAGATAATGATCTACTGCTTGGGACCAGGAAGTAAGGTCAGTGCTGGCTTTTCTCCTTCAATCTGCTACTAGTGTGCTGTAAGGCTGTGTGATTGATCTGCATTTACTTTGACTCTCCCAAATGTTCATTTTTGTTCAATATCATGGATTGAATGCTTTCAAAGGGGAATTGTGTGCCGCGTCCTAGGGACTGTGCTCAGGAAACATAAGATACGTCTTAGGGTACCTTACAAGAAGAGTATTGCAGAATTAAGGCTTGTATTTATGAAAACTTAGAGGATAAAATAAAATTCTATACTGTCACATGTGAATGGAATATAATTAGATGCACCAGAGAGTGGTCAGCAGAGCCGAGCAATTTAAGAGCGCAGAGTTCAGCACCAGCTCTATGAGGCCTGAATCCCAGCTCCACCACTAACTAGCTGTGTGACCTTGGCAGCTATGGGAGTCGTTACTAAGGACAGCAAATCTGATCTGGTGTTCTGGGAAGGCCTCGGCAAGGCAGTGACATTTCAGCTGAAACTTCAAGATTAAGTATGCATTTTGCTTTTACAAATGATGCAGCATTTCTTATTTCTCATGTTGCAAGTATATCTGTGGGCTAATTCTTTATATTGACTCTCACAATTTTTAGCTAGTATCACTGACTCCTTGGTTATGAACAATGGTGAAATCAGTATACTTCAGTTTCATCTCAAATCACCTTTTTCCCTGTCTGCTTCCTGATTATAGTAGATCATATGATTTCTCTTAGTGACTACCTTTAAACATTTAAGTATTCCTATATGGTGAGTAACAATAATTATCTATGGGTCTCTGCTTTTTTACATTTCATTTAAAAAATTATTAAAATTAACTTACTTTTTTTCAATTTATATGTATTTTTAAATTTAAATTCAATTAATTAACATATATTGTTAGTTTCAGAGGTAGAGGTCAGTGATTCATCAGTCTTAAATAATATCCAGTGCTCATTACATCCCACGCCCTCCTTAGTGCCCATCACTCAGATACCCCATCCCCCCCACCTCCTTCCCTTCCAGCAACTCTCAGTTTGCTTCTTATGATTAGGAGTCTCTTACGGTTTGTCTCCCTCTCTGATTTCTTGTATCAACTTTTGTTTGGGACAGTCTTTTTGAGGATGTTTATATAGCAAATAACCTTGGGCTATATGGTGTCACCCTCCAAGGCAGAGGGAAAATTTGCTGCTAGGATAATAAAGATATATCTCCCTCTGGGGCAAATATTGGGCAGGTTTGTTAAGAGATCCCTTATAAAGGTTGAGGTTTCCTAAATTCTGAGTGTCTCAGCTAGGATGCAGAGCCACTGCATGTATAGCATTGCTCCAGGCTGCATTGTTCCTTCAGGGCTTGGGGCATAAGGGGAACTGATGTGAGCTTGAAGTTTATTCTGCTTTGTCTCTAACCCAGGAAGGTTTTCTGCAAGCATCTAGGAAACTGTGGCAGAGTAACTGGTTAGCGTGCAAACAATGTACTCTTCATGAATTTTGACATACACTTTTATTACTATATACCAGCTGTGAAGATGCTTACACTATGTTCCATTTTTTCTCCTCCTCCTTATTCCGACTTTGTTCTACTATTGCCCCTTTCTCAGGGCTTATCAAACATTTACTTTCTGTACTGTGACTGAAATCCTCATATTTATTTTGGTTTTTATCTCCTCAATTAATTAGACTACATTTAGAATAATTTCTCTATTCATCTCTTAACTGGTTAAAATTTGCCCTTAAGAATCTTCTAGAAAGTCACCTTCTAGAAAGACTCATGGGGATTATATTCCCAGATTTCTTGCGTGCTTGAGGATGTTTCTTGATTTTTTACTAGAATGGTAATTTGGCTTGGAATAAAGTTTTGAGTTCCATTCTTTTTTTTTTTTTTTTTTTTTTTTTAAGATTTTATTTATTGGGATCCCTGGGTGGTGCAGCGGTTTGGTGCCTGTCTTTGGCCCAGGGCGCGATCCTGGAGACCCGGGATCGAATCCCACGTTGGGCTCCCAGTGCATGGAGCCTGCTTCTCCCTCTGCCTATGTCTCTGCCTCTCTCTCTCTCTCTCTCTCTCTCTGTGACTATCATAAATAAATAAAAATTAAAAAAAGATTTTATTTATTTATTCATTTATTTATTCATTGTTCATTCTCCCTATTATAGGGAGAGATGCAGAGACATAGGCAGAGGGAGAAGCAGGCTCTGTGGGATTCGATACCAGGACTCTAAGATCACCACCTGAGCCAAAGGCAGATGCTCAACCACTGAGCCATCCAGGTGCCCCTTCATTATTTTTTTCCTAAAGACTTTTAGGAATTAAGTAACTTAAGTTTCTATTGACAGAAGAATAAAGAAAATGTATTTATACAGTAGAATACTATGCAGCCATAAAATATTATTCAGCATTTGAAATCTTGCTATTTGAGACATCATGGTTGGACCTTGAGGGTATTATGTTAAGTAAATAAATCAGGCATAGAAAGACAAGTACTGTATGATCTCACTTTGAGATGCAGTCTTCTTCAAGCTTAAAAAAATTGAACTCACAGGAACAGGGTGGTTGCTAGGGGTCAGGGCAGGGTGGGGAAAATGGGTAAAGTTGAAGGTGAAAGTCTCATCACACAGAAAAAACTATGTGAGGTGATGGGTGTGATAACCACCTATTGTGATTATCATGTCGCACTGCATACGTATATCAAATCATTATGTTGTGTACCTTAAAATTACGCAATGTCTTATGTCAATTACATCCCAATAAAATTGGGTAAAAAATGGTGGGAGGAGAAGATTTGAACAGACACTTCACTGAAGAGGATATATTGATATAAAATAAAAACCTGAAAATTTGCTGAACATCATTATCATCAGGGAAATGTACACTAAGATCCCAATGAGAGACCTATCAGAATTGTTAAAATAAAAAGCTGTATATGAGTGATTCAGTTTGTTAAGGACCTGACTCTTGATTTTGGCTCATGATCTCAGGGTTGTGAGATCCAGTCCTGCACTGGGTTCCTCACTGGGTATGGAGCCTGCTTGAGATTCTCTTTCTCCCTCTGCCCCTCCTCTACCCACTCCTACCTTAAGCCTTAAAAGAATTATATTGACACTACGATGTATTGCTGAGGTTGTGGGGGAATGGGAAGTCTCAGCGCTGATGCTAGTAATGTACACAAAATTTGGAAAGTAGTTTGGCAGTTCGTTAAAAAAAATTAAATACATATCATAGGATCATTCCATTCCTAGGTATGAAAACATTAACCATACAACCACTGTATACAAGTAATTTTATTTGTAATTGCCCCAAACTGGAAACAATCTAAATGTCCATCAACAAATGAATGGATAGGGATCCCTGGGTGGCGCAGCGGTTTGGCGCCTGCCTTTGGCCCAGGGCGCGATCCTGGAGACCCGGGATCGAATCCCACATCGGGCTCCCGGTGCATGGAGCCTGCTTCTCCCTCTGCCTGTGTCTCTGCCTCTCTCTCTCTCTCTCTGTGACTATCATAAATAAATAAAAATTAAAAAAAAAAAGAAACAAATGAATGGATAAATAATCTGTTATAACCATACAGTGGAATACTTAGCAATAAAAGGGAATAAACTATTGATACACAATGAATCTCAAAATAATTACACTAAGGGAAAGAGGCCAGACAAAAAAAGTATATTCTTTTTAATTCCATTTAGATGAAAATCTAGAAAATGCAAACTAATCTCTAGTAATAGGAAGCAGATAAGTGGTTACCTGGGGTGGAGTGTGGAAAAGAAGGGACAGGAGGGAGAAATGACAGGGGGACACTAGCAAATTTTTGGATATGCTTGTTTTCTTGATTGTGTTGAGGGTTTCATGGGTAGATGCATATGTTAAGATTTTTCAAATTCTGTACCTTAAATATATAGTTTATTTTATATTAATTGTATATCAGTAATGCTGTTAAAATAGTAAAAGTTCAAGATTGGAGATGGGGAAGTGGTCACAAAACATTTTCCATTCCAGCTTTACCAGTAACAAAGTTGGCACAGAAATCAATTTCATGTTTATTTGGTCCTTGTTTTTAAATTTTAAATTATCAGTTGGCTAGAGCTGGGAGGAGAAGATGGATGTGTGATTTGTGAAGCTAACACTTAAAGAAGATTTACTGGATCGTTCAGCGTCACAGTGATTGTGGCACAAACTGTCTTTTCTATTCTTGAAATAGCTAGACTTTTTTTTTTTAGATTTTATTTATTTATTTTTGAGAGAGAGAGAGAACACATGCAAGCACAAGAGGGATAATGGGAGATGGAGAAGCAGGCTCCTCGCTGAGCAGGGAGCCCAAGGTGTGGGCTAGATTCCAAAACCCCTGGGTCTTGACCCTGAACCGAAGGCAGATACGTAACCGACAGAGTCACCCAGGCGCTCCATGCATGGACTGTGTCTTAAAACTATTGCTGATTATATGCCACAATTTGGGCAATTTCAAGGTAGGAAGGCAGTGAGGATAATTCGAGTTAATTCTGGATAGGGGGAGAGAATTCACTTAGCCCAGCTTCCTCATTTTATGTATAGATGTGAAACTTAGAAAAAGTTATTTTACCTTTCTGTTGCTGAGGCACACAGTTCATTTGTAGCCACGTGTAGGAAAATCTCAGATACTTTATTTCTAGTCCAGCCCCTGGCACGCTCGTTCTCATGAATCAGATGCACCTGGGTTTAAAAATCTTTCTCTAGGGATCCCTGGGTGGCTCAGCAGTTCAGCGCCTGCCTTCGGTCCAGGGAATGATCCTGGAGTCCTGGGATCGAGTCCCACATCGGGCTCCCTTTGTGGAACCTGCTTCTGCCTCTCTCTCTCTCTCTCTGAGTGTGTTTATCATGAATAAATAAATAAAATATTTCAAAAAAAATCTGTCTCTAATACTTGCAGTTAGCTTTATGATGCTAGTTATCATTATAGTTTTTATTTCACAAGTTAATAAACTGAAATTCAGGGCAGTTGGATCATTTGAACCATTCATGAGATTACTGTAATGACCAAATGAGATCATCTTGCAAAACCCTGAGCACAGTGCATGGCATATGGTATGTGGCCCTTGGTAAATGGGGTCTACCATCAATATCATGATTATTACTTTATTCTTACTGCTACGATGACTTCAGCTTCCCCTCTTCAGTCTGGTCAACATCCATCAATACCCTCCCTTTATAGTTGCTTCCTTGTTATTTTCCTCCCCAAGCACACGTGGGAGCCTCTGTTCTCAGCCTGATTTCCATGTCTGAGCCACATTTCCTTCCTTTTTATTTTTATTTTTTTTTTTATTTATGATAGTCACACAGACACAGGCAGAGGGAGAAGCAGGCTCCATGCACCGGGAGCATGATCGTGGGATTCGATCCCGGGTCTCCAGGATCGCGCCCTGGGCCAAAGGCAGGCGCCAAACCGTGGTGCCACCCAGGGATCCCACATTTCCTTCCTTTCTGAAATACCTCCCATTTGGGCCTATAGTCTTAGCTCTCGCGCTTCCGCACTGCCTGGGGGGCTTGTGAGGTTTGCTCATTAGATGCTAAATTACTGCCACCAAGAAGTAACAAATGACAGTTTGCAACCTTTTACCGCCCTAAAGCTCATACAATAAAACAACACAGAGCTATAGAGGAGCCAGTTTTGTGGGATCATAAGGAGTATATGTCTGCTTCAGGCAGTTTATCCAAGAGGCAGGATTCCGTGAATCAATGCTTAGGGAAGTAGACAGCTTCAGTTAATGAAATGAAGTATTTAGGAACACAGATCTATCACCATTGCTTGTCACGTGAAACAGTGGATTTGTTACTTGTGAATGCAGCTGCATAAACGGAAACGTTTGCTCATATGGAAACATTACCCAGAGCAATTTTGTTAATAGAGATACAGGTTGTCAAATGTTTTCTTCTCTTTCTTGGAACTCTCCCAAGCAGCTTCCTGACTCTGGGCCATGGCCATCTCTGGGACTTATTCCCTGAGGCTCATTGACAATCGCAGTATGTTCACCTGCATTTCAGAGCCAGGGTAGATGCTCTGAGCTGAGCCCCAGGCTCCCTCTGTAACACCTTGAGGTCTGAGCACATAATGCTTTTTCTGAAGCAGGGAATATAGAGAGAAATCCTGGAGCATCAGAGCCAAAGCAAAGCTATGCTTCACAGTGGGAAAAATACCCATCTTTCCCTGCTCCTCGTGGCCAAACGTCTCTGGGGGTTTCTCTATGTTCTCACTGTCCTTCTCTGCTCTTCCTCCCGCTATTTGGCTACGACCCCTTCCCTGACCTCTAATTGCTCTCACTGCCGTGATCAGTGATCTCTCCTTGTTACCAGTCCTCCTCTTACTTGATGGATCCATCAGCAGGATTTTCCACTGTTGATCCACAGTTCTGCTGTTCTGGGCTCCATGGTGCCATGTCTCTACGCGACCCAAGTTTTCCTCTTCTCTCTCTCTTGCTATTCTTTTTTGGGGACTTCTTATCAGGTTCATCTTCTTCTAACCTCAGCAATTAAGTGCTGGTTGTTCTTTGAGGGTGACCCCTAAGCTCTGCTTTTTTTTTCTCTCACACTTCACACACTTGCCCTGAGAGATCTCACCATGCCCATGGCTTCTGCTACCTCCTGTGTGTGTCCATGACCCACATGCCTCCCCTCTGAGCTGGAACTCCCTTCATCTGCTGTCCCGTTGATATCCCCCACAATGTCTCAAAGGCATCACAAACTCAAAAGGTCCAGATCCAAATGCTCAATTTCCGCCCCCGCCCCCCAACATGAGCCTCTTTGGCTCCACTATCCATGCTATATTTGATGAGTCAGGGGCTCAGAAATGACTTGTAGTAGTTTTCTTTTCTTGCTGTTCATGTCCAGTCATGAGCATGTCTTGTCTATTTTATCTCGTAAGTGATGCTCACATCTTTCTTCCTCTGTCCATTTCTAGCCCCTGATGCTGAACCTGGCAAATAAAGGCACTTAGTAATATTTGATGAATTAATAAATCTCCACCAATGGTTTATGGCTTCCTAGTCCAGGCTGCAGTGGTCTCTGGCCAGGACAGCCACGAGAGCCTCTTAATATGGGCCTTACCAATCTATGTTCTCCTCAGCTGAACAGTGGTCCTTATGATAAGCAAAGGGATCTATCCAAAAAAGCAAATCCAATCACTTAGGGCCTCAAGGCCAACTGTCTTAGCCCCTCATGACACCATACACCTCTGAAAGTAATAATTTTATTTTATTTTTAAAATATTTTATTTATTTATTAATGAGAGACACAGAGAGAAAGGCAGAGACATAGGCAGAGGGAGAAGCAAGCTCCTTGCAGGGAGCCCGATGTGGGACTCGATTTCCAGATTCCAGGATCACAACTTGACCTCAACCGCTGAGCTGACTGGGCATCCCAATAATTTTATTTTTAAATAAAATTTAAAAATTGTGTATAATAAACTTTAATAAAATAGATGTAATTACTTGATTAATATTTGTCTCCTCTCAGAGTGTAAGCTTCATGACCAAAGGAACAATATCAAAAAAAAAAAAAAAAAAAAAAAAAACAAGAAACCACACAAAAACAAAACAAAACAAAGGAACAATATCTGGCTCTGTTGTTTGTTATATTCTTGGACTCCAGCACAGTTCATGCTCAATGCTGTTTGTTAGATACACTGAACAACTCTAAACCAGGAGGACAGGTCTGGGTCCTGGCTCTGTTTTGGATGACTACATGGCCTTAGTGATAAAGGATTTGCTTGGATCAAAGAAAATCTTTCCTTCAAAGAAATTTATCTGGACAAAGCAAAAACGCTGGCCACTGGGGGATCTAATCCATTCATTGATCAGTCCTTTAAGGGGAGGTCTCAGTTTTAGAAGCTCGAAGCTTGGGTCTAGGAAATTAGGAGCACTTAATTGCCTCAATCTAATTTCTGAAATTCCTTCCATCAGCAATAGTAAATGCTATAGGGTGCAGATTTTACCTGACTGAGCTTTACACTAGGAAGATATTCAGATGGGGGCAGCAGCTTGCATTCTTCTGGAGCTGGAGAGATCTAGAAAGTGCATAGCTTGTCACACCCTGGGTGGCCCGGAGCTTGTCCTGGTTGCTATGTCGATTGAAGCACCATTGGAATCTGTTACCTCTCAATCTTTTGAATCTTCAATTTTTGTAGCACTTACTTCCAGAACCAGTGGGCCCATAATTTATTATAATTGAGAGTTACTAACAGTTACAATTGAATTTTCACGTGCTTTGTCACATTTTAGCTTCATGATAACTCTGATTTATAGGCATTGATTTTATTCTCATTTTTCATATTAGAAACAAACTAGAGAAGGCAAGTGGCCTGAATTCTGTGACTCCTCTAGTAAGCTTGGTTTCAAACTCAGCTTTTCTTACTCCAAAGCTAGTGATTCTTTTATTACTTTATTGAAATTACTTGTCCCATGTTTCCATGTTGTTATGGATTGAATTGTGCCTGTCCAAACTTCATATGCTGAAGCCCTAACCCATAATGTGACTGTATTTGGACAAAGGGTCTTAAGGAGGTAATTAAGGTTAAACAAGTTCATAAGGGTAGGATGGTAATCCAGTAGGACTGGTGCCCTTATGAGAAGAAGAGATACCAGCGATCTCTCTCTTTTCTTCCCCATGCAAGCTCAGAGTAAAGGCCATGTGAGGGCACAGGGAGAGGGTAGTTGTCTTCAAGCTAGGGAGAGCAGTCTCACCAGATACTGATCCTGTTAGCACTTTAACCTTGGACTTCCAGCCTCCAAAGTGGAGAAATAAATGTCAGTTTTTTTAAGTCATGCAGTCTATGGTGTTTTGTTCTGGCAGCTGAAGCTGACTAGGATCATGTCAAGTCAGGTCTCTGCACAAGAGGGTTGGATGGGTGTAAAGCTGGTGACAAGGCAAGTAGACCCAAAGCCCCCACGTTGAAGGAGAGACAATCGCAGGTAGAGACTCCAGGGATTGTAGAACATAGAACTACCTCTCATGCCAGGGCAGAGATGGTTTTATTCACTGCTGGGGGCAGTGGCTCTGGGCCCATGGGAGTCAGCTGAATCCAGGATGCAACAGATGTGTCCAGACCACAAAGGCTCCTTGTGTTCTGTGTCCCCTGAGATCCAGCACATGGTGGTCCTAAATAAAATGTGGCACATAGTTAAATTGGAGAGAATCATAATAAAGCAGTAAAGCTAAAACCTGCAATTAACATCGTAGTATTAACTGAACCCAAACTTTCTTTGGAACACATAGAAAGCTCTGTTGACTCTTTATATTAATAGAGAGAAGATGGACTGTCAGATGCACAGGTTGAAACTTCTATAAGCAGCGGCAGGCTGTGCTGTGAGAGCATCTCCCTCATTCCTGACCTCCTTCTTTACTCTGCCTCTGCCAGCAGCGGCATGTTGTCTTTTCAGAGAAACAGTGGTTGGACCTGAAAGCTGCACAATCTTTGATGGACAACATCTTCCATCATTTTCAGGGAATGGCAGCCAAAGAAAGAAAATAAATCTCAGGAAGGCTCATAAAATACACTTGGGTGGGCAGAAGTTCTTTCGTGGCCTCAGGGCTGCTTTTGATTGTATTTGCCATGTTCACTAATTTCACCTCTGTCAAGAGCCATTGCAAGTGAAATAGTAGCTGTACACGACTGGCTTCTAGGCAGTAGTTGGGAAGCACCTTTCTGGCGCTTCGTATCAGCCTCATACCACAAAGGCTTGTGATAAAATAGTGCTCACAGGAGTGCCTGGATGGTTCAGTCAGTTGAGCATCTGACTTTTGGTTTCAGTTCAGGTCATGATCTCAGGGTCCTGGGATCAAGCCCCATGTTGGGCTTTGCACTCAATGAGGGGTCTGCTTGAAATTCTCTCTCCCTCTTCCTCTGCCCCTCTCCTGCATACTCACACTGTTCTCTTTCTGTCAGATAAATAAATAAATCTTTAAAAAAATAGTGCTTACAGATCCACAAGAATTCCCTTGAAGAGACCCCACTGGGCCACAGGTGGCACCATAACCCCCACCTCCAACTTATTCTCTAGCTTTACGCAGGAGAAATCAGCCACATTCCTATAGTCATGGGTGCTTATGGCCTTTTCAAATACACTCTATATTTTAGAATAGTTTAAACTTAGAAAAAAATTGCAAAAATAGTGCAGAGACTTTCCATATACCTCCCACCTAGTTTCCCCTATTAATAGCATCCTACATTAGTATGGCATTTGTTGCAATTAATGAACCGATATTGATACTATTATACAATAAATGCCATATTTTATTCAGGTTTTCTTCTTCTTCTTCTTCTTATTTTTTTTTTTTAACCTAATGTCCTTCTTTTCTGTTTCAGGATCCTACTGAGGGTGCTACAATTCACTTAGTTGTCATGTCTCCGTAGGCTCCTATTGGCCAGGCAGTTTCTCAGACATAACATGTATTTGATAACCTTGATAGTTTTGAGGAGGATTGGTTGGGAATTTTGTAGAATGACCTCTGTTGGGATTTATCTGACGTTTTATGATTTTTCAGGTTTCTCTCTTGTGGCAGCACTCTTTTCTCCTCTCTGCCTACCATACTCTTTGGGAGGGAGTCACTTTGCATAGCCTACCCTTAAGGAGTGAGGAACTTGTTCAAATTGTTGAGGGTGGAGTGGTTTAGTTTTTAGGAGATGAATTCCACTTTATCTAGGACAACTCTCCATTTGACAGAAGCCTGAAGTGAATCCCCAGCACACTCACAAACTCCTCTTATTTTGTGAACAGCCATGGGTCTCAGAAAAGTGTTGAACAAGTATCAGCATAAGTTTAGACTTGCATTTTGGGTGAGAATGTTCATAGTTCTCCTTCACAATTGTTCAACAGTTCTGCTCTTTTTCATGTGTGTGGATCTTTATTTAAATGTGAGTGTTAGTTTTGCTTTAGGGTCAATATGCTTTTTTTCTTCTTCCTGAAATGCTGTCTTTAGGTTGGCATTTTTTTTTCATATGCCAAATCATTTCTAAGTTATTGTACTTGTGCTTAAAATCTAAATATATCTGTAGCTCATACTTCAAAACAAAAAAATGTATTTTAGTTTCTTTTTCTTTTTTAAAAAAAATTTGAAATATTGCTGCCAGGCAAACAGGATTTGTACTACTAAAATGAGCCAATTTTTGTAGCTACTGTAAAGGAAAATGAAGGATACATTATAAAAGAAATCTCAAGTTGTCTTAGTAATCACACAAAATCTGTTCTGTTATGTTTCCATATTCAACTCGTCCAACTTCAGTGTCTTCCCCTGTCTTTATTTTAAAGATATTTCAATGGACTTGTTTGTTAGTATAGGCTGAGCAAAGTGGAAAATATTGCCTATTCTGCCAAAAGTCATAAATGGGTCAGTAAGTTATTTGCTATAAAGATACAGTAAATTCTTTGCCCCACAAAACAGCTGTCTACGAGAGAAAGTGAAGGTATGGGCTGGGAGTAGGTTGTGGATGCACACCTGGTATCCCGCCTTCCTTCTCTGCCACTTGGGTCCCATCATCTGCTGGTATGTGGTAAGAGCCTCTTTTTTCTGTTCTATTTGGGCAATAGGTGGTTACTGAGCTGGCTCATCTGAAATTGCTCCTTGCTTCTTGGATTGATCGTGAGCTTTCCTGATTCCCTAGCCCAGGTGAAATTCTCCTTTTACAAGCTGCTATAGTACCTTTAACCTCCTTATCATATTACGCTTAACAATTGTGAATATATAGTCAATACTGTGAATGTCTGGTGATTGCTAGCTCCTCTACTGGGCTACAAAGCTCCTGAGAGCAGGGACCATGTGTTCACATTTTGCAGGATAGCAGTGATTTACAGCTCATTCCAACTCAAATGCCATGTACCTGCAATGTCCAATACTGCAGCCATCAGCCCCATGTGGCTATTTAAATTAAAATTCTGTAAAATTAAATAAGATGAATACTTCAGTTCTTTAGGTAGTTGGTGATTACTGCATCGCAGGTACAGTTATAAAAAGTTGCCATCACTGTGGAAAGTTCTACCGGACAGTGGAGCTCTCTGCCTTGTTTAACAAGTCCTGGTGGCAGATTCTTAAGGATAAGATGCACTCTAGACTTCTGTATTTATCTCCATAGTGTCTAGAACACAAGGAACAATGAGGAGATGGGCTGATAGATTTATCTGATCTTTTAAGTCTTTTTGTGCAAAATCTCCCCAGGGCAATGCTACTTAGTCTCCTTTGCTAATGTCAACCCTGATATGTTTAAATAGGTGAAACGAAGGTCTTAGAAGCTGCTCAGGGGCTGCAACTCATGGTCCTGCTCTGTTGATCTTTTGAGCAAAGAAACCCCTGGGTGGCCCACTGTCTAATATTTTTTAACCTGATTCTTTTCCTTCTCCCAACAGATGTTGTTGGGAACAAAGGAGATGGTACAGATTACATTTATTTCTGTTTTCTAGGGGGAGTCATTCTGGGTATGTTCATTCTGTTTCGCACAATAAGTTACACATAAATGTTAAAGGAAAGTCATCATTTCACTTTCTGGAAGGATTATAAAAGCAAACAGTGAAACAGAGAGCCTCTTGCTCTGGGCTAATAGTGAAGCTGCAGAGGAGGAAAGCACTTTCAGGTGGCAGCTGACTCCCCAATGTTCTGCATGCTTATCCCTCTCTCTGGGTGACAGTAGGTCCAAATTCTAGCAAACAACTTAAAAACCCACAGTTGAAACAGAAACATCCCTCTCTGTGTGGACCAAGCCACATAAATATATGAATATATGTATATGCATATTAGAACATGGAAACCACATGTGGATATAACTCATATATATTTTTAAATGCTGAGAACTTTTCATCACTTATGTTTTGGAATATTTGTCTCTCTGAATTTGCATGACAAATTTCTACCATCCCAGAAGTGACCATAGTTCACATTCTTCATCTAATTCCAACATGTATCACTTTGTTTGTTTGCTTATTTTTTTATTTAAAAAGATTTTATTTATTTACTCATGAGAGACACAGAGAGAGGCAGAGACATAGGCAGATGGAGAAGCAGGCTCTCTGCAGGGAGCCTGTTGTGGGACTCGATCTCAGGACCCTGAGATCATGACCTGAGCCAAAGGCAGACACTCAACCACTGAGCCCCCACGAGGGGTCCCTCGCTATGTGTATTATAGATAAAATTATAGTTGGATGTATAAATTGAACACTACTGAGCCTTTAGAACATGCACAGCAAATCTCTGATATCTGAAATCTGACTAACCAACTGGTGATTAAATCTTCCCTCAACATCCCATTCAAAATAATATGGTTAGTTTCAAAGGGCTTGTTCCAGCCAACATGGCAGCCACTAGCCATATCCTTTATCCGAATTCCACACCCACATACTCCTGTTGGGTATCTCTGCTTGATGGCCTGCAAGCCCTCACAATATTTTCCTCCCTATATCTGCTCTTCTTCCTGTATTCCACATCTCAACAAGTGGCACACCATTCATCCGGTTGTCCTATCCTAAAACTTTGGAATCCTCTTCTGTCTCTCACCCTATGAACCCAGTAGATACCAAGTCCAGTGAAATCTCCTCCTACACGGCTTCTGGTTAGTGTCCCATTCTCACGTGGCACTGACCTTCCTCTGTTAGGGCCTCTTGACTTGTCATCTGGATTATCACAATAGCCTCTTGACTTGTTTCCCTGACTCTCCTCTCACCTGTTCCCAATCCACTTCTCTGAATCACACCAGTGTAAACTATGTTAACTGTAAATCAGACTTTGCCCTTCCACAGTCCAAAACAATTCAATGGTCCTCCATTGTTTCTCAGATAAAATCCAAGCTCCATAATATATTGCTCATGGTCCTTCTTTCAAGTCATTCTGCTGCTCTGCCACACTTCCTCGTCTCTCCCTTGTGTGTGCAGCTCCTTCTGTCTAACATGCCCTCTGCTCAATTACCATACAGCAGGCAAGACTCTGGGGAGTTAAGTGCAAGTGTGTTGGACCCGGATAGCCTGGGTTTGAATGTTCTATCATTTACTCCTCCAAGCTTCCACTTCCTTATCCATAAAATAGGGATAATAATAATAACGTCTCCCTCATAGCAATGTTGAGGTATTAAAAGTAGTATTGTGTAAAACTCACTTAGCAGGTGCCTGGCATACAATAAGTGCTCACACATGTCGGTTTTTGGTATTAACATTATCACTCCTTTGTTACCGACTTTCCAAGCCCCATTCGTATTTCAAGAATCAGACCATATATCTTAAAGAATAGTTTGACTTGCCTTTCCCATGCCACCCCATCCTCTATCCTGCACTGTGTTGCCTCCATAACCCAGGATACCTTTATTTTTAGCTCTTATTTCATTTCGCAGTTTCCCCTCTCCCCTCAGAAGACTATGAGCATCTTGAGCACAGTTGCTGTGCCTTATCTTTGAATCTGCAGGGCCATTGTCTTGTCCACTCCTGGCTTTCAGCACACGTGAGCTCCTCCCAGGAGGTCACAGAATGTTAGGGTCCAGCTATAGCAGGGATGAAGATTCAGATCCATGGGTTGCCGAGACATTATTTCTTGGCTAGGTGGATGTAGGTTATCAGTTTCTAGGTGAGTCTTTGAAAGTTTTTTTTTTCTTAATAAATTTATTTTTTATTGGTGTTCAATTTACCAATATACAGAATAACACCCAGTGCTCATCCTGTCAAGTGCCCCCCCCAGTGCCCATCACCCATTCACCCCCACCGCCCGCCCTCCTCCCCTTCCACCACCCCTAGTTCGTTTCCCAGAGTTAGGAGTCTTTATGTTCTGTCTCCCTTTCTGATATTTCCTACCCATTTCTTCTCCCTTCCCTTCTATTCCCTTTCACTATTATTTATATTCCCCAAATGAATGAGAACATATAATGTTTGTCCTTCTCCGATTGACTTACTTCACTCAGCATAATACCCTCCAGTTCCATCCACGTTGAAGCAAATGGTGGGTATTTGTCATTTCTAATGGCTGAGCAATATATCTTGTCAGCACTCAATGGTATGAGATCTGGTGCTATGGTCTGAATGCTCATGCCACTCATTCCTTCACCAAGTCCATATGTTGAAATCTGAACCCCTAAAGGTGATAGTATTAAGAAATAGGGCTTTGGGGTGATGATTATGTGATAGAGTAGAGCCCTTATGAATGGGTTTAGTGTACTTATAACAGACACCACCAGAGACATCCCTCACCCCTTCTGCCATGTGAAGATACAGTGAAAAGTTAACATCCATGAATCAGGACATGAGCTCTCATTAGACTGAATTTGCTGGTGCCATGATCTTGGAATTCCCAGCCTCCAGAATGGTGAGAAATAAATTTTTGTTGTTTATAAACTACCCAGTTTATGGTATTTTGCTATAACAGCCTGAACACACTAAGACATCTAATAACACTGATCCAAACAATGGTGACAGAGTCAAACCCCAAATCACACCAGTGATAAGGTGACTTGATTTAAGCTATTTCACATGATTCCAAATGCAAGCAATCTTGCATGAGCAACAAAGTGCTAACTAATAATTCTTTTTAAAGATTTCATACTTTATCAAGGAGGGAGGGGAAGAGAGAGAGAGACAGAGATAGAGAGAGACACAGAGAGAGAGAGAATGAACAGGAGGGGTAGAGAGAGAAGGAGAAAGAATCTCAAGCAGACTCCATGCCAAGGGCAGAGCCTGATGGGGCACTTGATTCCATGACCCTGAGATCACCACACGAGCCAAAACCAAGAGTCAGATGCCTAACCTACTGTGCCACTTAGGTGCTCCAACTGATAATTTTTTTTTTTTTTTTTTTTTTTTTTTTTTTAGTGAAAATGATCTTGCTACTGAGAAACTGACATTTAGGGTAAATGTAAGAAAATGAAAATGTGAAGGTTTTACTTTTTTTTGAATCTGCTAAATTTTTTACTTTTCCAAGAGTGACAAATGTTGAAAGTGGGACCCATTTCATTTTTTATTTTTTCATTTAGAATTTCAGAACAGCTGTTACTGGACGACACATTGCTCTTTCTAGCAGGATTACTATCTCCAGAATTAAGAATATGTCATTTAATCTGGAGGAAGTATCTGCAATTTTGAATCCCAGTTTCTCTTGTAAAGAAGGTTGTTTTCCTGCCTCTTTTACTTCTAAAAATCCCTAAACTTGATTATCAATTAGAGAATTTTCTTGAGGGACTAAAATTTAAAAACACAGCCACCAAAAAGTTCTTTTGGAATTTTTCAGCTAACCAAGGGTTTTTTGCAAAATGTTTTCCTTTTATATACAGACAACTTTAATGGCCCTTGTTTCTGATCTTTGAGGATTACTTGGCAATTCTTGCCGTAATTGCATGAAACCAGATTTCATGCTTTGAATTTGAAGTTTAGCTCTCAACATCTAGTTTTATTATCCTTTTTTTTTTTTTGCTTCCTTTTTGTTACTTTGTCTCACACCCTTTCCAGAGAAATCCTCTTTTCTACTTGGTCTGGATTCCAGAGAACATTAATTAATTCATATAATAATATACCTGATTCCCTTCACTTGCTATGTAAGGAAAACTGCTATTTTTGTAAAAGCATTTTATCACCACCAGGCAAGTTCTTTTTGTAGTTGAATTATTATTACTAAAATGTTAAAAATTGAGGTATAATTGACATATAACATTATATTAATTTAGGTGTACAACATAATAATTAGATATTTGTATATATTGTGAAAAGATCACCACAATAAGTCTAGTTAACATTTATCACCAAGCATAGTTTCAAATTTTTTTTCCTCTCTACCACCAGGTAAGTTTGATGGTAAAGGCAATAAGACTTCCAAGCAAGGAATTCCAAAAGTCTCTACCCTTTAATTTTTTAATAAACTAAAAAAATTATAAAAAAATTAAATGGTTCAGTGCCTTTGGGCTCTGATACACTATTTTCTTATAAATGATGAATCCTTTTAGGAAAAAGGAAAGCCCATTTTAAGCCAATCTCAATAAACTCCCACTGCCACACTGTTTTTTAATGTTTGATGTCTTTGTATGATTTTTATTATATTGTACCACTTTATATTTAATGAAAGCAATTTTCTAAAAATCAGAGACAGAAATAGCTGTGGGTCTAATCTCACTGAAAATCACCCTGTAAATTTAATTGTGGTGCATCTTATAAAATTACAAACTACGTTGGATTTATAGTTTCACTAATTCAGGACAGAGCATTGATTTGGAAAGACTTAAGAGCCTGGAAGAGGGACTGGACATATTTGGGTAGACACAGATGAAGCTGAGAATCTCAGTCCCCTAGGTGTCTTCAAGCTTCCCTTGCTAGAAGATGTGACCTTCCTTTCTGGGTCTGAGAAGTTTAGCTTTCTCTTCCTTGAAGACCTTGTAATAACCTTACCAATTCCTTCTGTTAAATTAATTCTGTTGAAACAGAATGTGGTTTTAATTTTCCCAACAGGACTCTGAATGATGTGCTATCCTAAAACATCATTTTATTCTCCTTGAAAATAGCTTCATGGACTGGGAGAAAATTGATAATAATGATTATCCTTTGTCTACATAAGCATTGGGTTGTATTTCCACGTTACCATCTACCAGATGATACTCTTTGATTTTTAGTTGACATTTTAAAAATAGCTTAGTATATTAAAAATTTCTGCCCAATTCCTTAAGTATGGAGATCATATTTACATGTTATAATGACATCTCATTACTAGTATATCTCGTTGATGTTATATGACACCTCACAATTTCTAGTGTGTGTGTGTGTGTGTGTGTGTGTGTGTGTGTGTGTATATATCTACATCCTACATAACCTACATCCACCTACATACCTACATCCTACATAACCTACATCCACCTAGCTTTTATATATATATATAAATATATATATATAAGAATATATATATATATATATATTCTCCTTTGATTTGCACCAATCATAGCAACTATTGGTCTATTGGTGAAGGCAACTGATTAAAACTGAACTTTGATCTCCACCTACTCCTAAATGTGAACTTTCTCTGTGTCTCCTACCTCCAATATTGTAGTCATTTAAACTTCAAACTTAAAATTAGCTTTAACTTCTTTATCTGATGACCTTCCAAATTCTATTCCATTTAGCAAATGTTTATTGAATCCGCATGCAATAAGCTCTCATTACCTCATTTTCTTTTTTTGTGTGTGTGTGTTTACTTTTTCCTGATCCTCTGTGACGCTAGCACAAAAACTGCCTCTGAAACATTCTCATTGGAGTCTTTTTATTGCTTACTAGGATCCCATCATGCAGTCTCCTTACTGGTCTCTCTGACTCCTCCTTCTCCTCTCTCTCTAGATTACATTCGCTGACAGAATTCTAAGGCCATCTCTCTGAAGGCCCCGCACATATTTTGTGCCATTAAGAGACTATTAACATAGCTCAAGACTTTGGTAAAGAGAAAAGTAGCCCAGCATGTGTCATCTGACTTCTTCTGTTGACACTCCTGTCTTGTCTCTGAAAAACAAGTAAGCAGGGTTGGATAACACAATAGTCACATTGTTCTTTACAAAAGTAATTTTTTTCCAATCCTAATAGGATGATATCTAATGAGGTGAAATATATTTACCATGCCTTATGAAAAATATATACACATCGACATAAGTAAGAAGTGTCTCCTGCCTCAGCTGTCCATGATTTTGATAAGGTAATGCATGCCTCACTGGGCCTTGCTGATGGCACCTCCAAGTATCTCTAGTAAAAGAGCTGGAAGCAACAATGCTGGTGTTGATTTTTTGTTAATGAAGAAAAAGATCCAAGGCTGGACTGACCTTTACTTATCCAGAGCCTGTTTTAGTTTAGCAAAATTCAATCTGCTTGAGATGAAAAGAAAATTGACTTTCTTATTTTCATTGTCCTATCCTGCAGGGAAAAATAAACGGAAGAGGTGAACGGAGCTGCATGATCATCACAAAGGGCTGGCTCTGCCTTTCTGCAGCTGGGGACGCATAGGAAATTGAAATTTACAACACCATGGGCACTGCCCCTCCTCTGAAACAGGTCACTGTAGTTGTATTTGTATTACTGGTTTTGCTTTCGATATTCACCACATTTCTGCCCAACCAGTTCCTTATAGAGTACTGTGTGGCTCTGAAATCAGTTTCATTAAACATGGGTAGGTAGCCTAAGGCATTAATCAGATAACTATTATCCCACTTGGAAAATCTATTTCTTTCAGGTTATCTCTCACCTCTTCCCCTCCTCCTTATCCCCGTCCTTTGAATTGATTACACTCCTGTACTCACAGAGCCAGTTCAGAGCACAAGAGTGAAGCAGGATACTGTCAATCACAGCTTTTTGCTTGTAAGATTTTGCAGGAGATGGTGCTCAAAGATCTGGAGCAGGTGCAGTTCTCTTCCTGGAGGCACCTCTTTTGTGTCTTCCCAGAACTCCTGATCTCAAGAGCGGACCTTATTTGTAGGCAAGAAACACTTGTGGTTCTGTGTATATATAGTGGATAAGAGGCTTTGGAGTAAAACTTATCTGCTCTGTCACTCAGCAGGTACATGATCTCTCAAAGCCTCAATTTCCTCTCACGCATATCACATAGGGATGGATGAGGATGTTTTGAGCTAAGCAAACCGAGGAGAAATTATAGAATGCCCGTGTTACTAACCCCAAGTTCGACTGCCTGTCTCTTGCAAGGCCAATACTTAAGAGACAAGATTTGATTGGAAAGGAATTTGAGCTTTATTTAGGAGCCTGGCAACCTGAGGAGAAGGCAGAGGTTTTTAAAGGGGATTAGGGTAGTTAATAAAAGGAGGACAGAAGTCTGTAACAAGTTTGATCATGGACAGACTTGATGGTGCCAGCTATAGGCATCATCTTAGTGCTCGCACGGGGAGGTACACTCTGTTTCATGACGTGAAGGAGGACTCCGTTCTTTCTGCAAAGGAGGGCAAAGTAAGGTCTACAGCTGCACAGAGGGAAGTTAGTAAAGTCAGTTGTGTGACCTAAAAAAAGAAAAACATTTTGCTAAAAAATTGCTGGGCTAATCAGAAAGCTGAAGCGGCTTCAGAGTTGTTGGCCTCTGTGGCCTGGCAAAGTTCTTGTCCTTCATTCCTCAAGGCCAGTGGTCTGTGAATCTCAAAGAAAGTAAATTAGTTCTTTTATGGATCCAGGGACTTAGGTCAGCAAATAAGGAGTGTGCTACCTTTTTTTTTTTTTTTTAAGATTTTATTTATTTATTCATGAGAGAGGCACAGAGAGTTAGAGACATAGGCAGAGGGAGAAGCAGCTCCCTGCAGAGAGCCTGATGGGGGACTCAAACCTAGAACTCCAGGATTACAACCTGAGCCAAAGGCAGACACTCAACCTCTGAACCACCCAGGTGCCTCTGGAGAATGTTATCTTGAGTAAGTTAACCCTTAAGACAGAGTGTTGCTACTCCTGCAGGCATCACGTGGGATTGTTTGCTAAACACAGAGATTCGTAGGCTGTCTCAACTTTGATGAATCAGGATCTCACTGCTTACTCTATATGAAATATATTTTCCATGTGGTTTTGATGGGTAGTGAGACTTGGAAGCTGGATGGGCTTGGGTAGAGCTGAGAGTCTAGAACTTCTACTCTGATCATTCATCCCACCTCTAACTTTTAACAGGCAAATCCCTTGTACAAGGTCTTCAGAAAGTATACCTCTAGCTGCTTAAATACCTCAGGAGACAACAAACTCACTACTACTTAGAGCGGCCTTGTCCATATTTGGCAACTTTCAGAATGTTTTTCATACTTAACCAAAAACTGTCTCTCTTTTTCCCCACTGATGCTAATTCTACTCTTGGGGACACACAGGATAGACCTACTCCTCTTCCTATTTGATAGTCCTTAAAATATTTGAAAACACAGTCTATGTCCCCTAGAGCACTCTCTTTTCTAAATGAGTACATTTTGCACCAAAGTCCCAGTTCTCAAATTTCAACCTCTGCTTAGCTAACCCTTGCCAAATGCATCCCATGGCTACAGTCCCAGTTGGTGTACTTATTCTGTTCTCTCAGAGCTGATCCGCTTTTGAAGTTTATATTCCTCACTCCCAATCACTCTTTCCCTTGGCAAGAGTAGACAAAAGATACCCTTCTGTAAGGTGCATCAAAAGGAATATCACATTCTTTGATTTTGTTTTCTATCTCTTCAAATATAACACAAGCTGCTCAAAAACAAAACTTTGAATACAAAAACACAAGATTTTTAGTTGTAGGACAGTGATGGGGGTAGGAGGTTGAGACAACACCCAGCCCAACTCCCTTCTATCAGACCCATTTTAAAGATTTGATTGGTGTAGTCACTATAGAAAACAGTATGGAAGTGCCTAAAAAAATTAAAATTAAAAATAGAACTACCATATCATATAAACCTGCAATTCTACTCCTGGATATATATCCAAAGAAAATAAAATTACTATCTCCAGCAGATAATCTGTACGCCTGTGGTCATTGGAGTACTATTTACAATGGCCAAGACATGTAAACAACTGTCTATAAATGGATAAATGGATTAAAGAAAGTGTGGTATATAGATATAATGGAATATTATTCAACCATAAAGAGAAGGAAATCCTGCCATCTGTGACAACATGGTTACATCTTGAGGACATTCTGCTAAGTGAAATAAGCCAGACAAGGAAAGACAGATACTGTATGATTTTATTTATATGTGGAATCTAAAAGAGCAAACTCGTAGAAACAAAGAATAGGTTGGTGATCTGCAGAGGTGAGGGATGGGAGGTGGGGAAAATGAATGAAGGTGGTCAAAGGGTACAAACTTCTAATTATGAGATGAATAAATTCTGAGGATATAATGTAGAGCATGGTGACTCTAGTTAACAATACTGTATTGTATATTTAAAAGTTCTAAGAGAATAGATTTTAAAAGTTCTCATGACACACAAAAATTGTAACTATGTGAGATAATGACTGTGTTAATTAACCATACTGTGGTAATCATTTTGCAGTATATACATATATTAAATCATTACATCGTGTATCTTAAATTTACAGAATGTTATTTATCAATTATATTTCAACAAAGCTGGAAAAAAGATCAGGAAATGGAGGCACTAGAAACCTAATTGAATTATGCAAGTGTGTATGTATATAGTATCTACCTTCTATCTCTTAGTTAAAAGGCATCCTTTTAATAATAGGACTTTTTTTTTTAAAAGATTTTACTTATTTATTCACGAGACACACACAGAGAGAGAGAGAGAGAGAGAGAGAGAGAGAGAGAGAGTGAGAGAGAGGCAGAGACACAGGCAGAAGCAGAAGCAGGCTCCATGCAGGGAACCTGATGTGGAACTTGATCTTGGGACTCCAGGGTCATGTCCTGGGCTGAAGGCAGGCTCTAAACCACTGAGCCACCCAGGGATCCCCAGACTTTCTACTTCTATATGCATATGTTTCAAGCCAGGGTCCTCTGGATCTGTTTTATTGATCTGCAAAGGTTTTTTTTTGTTTTTTAAAAATATGGACTAATATTTTAAAAGTAAAAATATTTCACATAAAACTATGAATTTATGGATTCTTTGGAAATTTTGGAAATCTCATTATTCTTGGCCTACATTGCTTCATTGCAACAATGGGATTGACCTCCGTAGAGCCTGGTGCCTTGAGATGGGGCTCACATTCTCTACATCATCTGCTTGTCCTCTATAGACATTTACATTTGCCATGTTGCTACTGGCATAGTATCACATATTTTATAAGCATTTGCATATCTCCTTTTTGACATGAACCCTTAGGTCAATCCTGTGCAGTAGATAAAGCTGGTATAATCCTACTTACACGTTTTAGAGGCATATGGAAGGGATACCTGCATCGGGCAGGAGCAGTGGAGTGAAGTGCCTTCTGGACTTCTGGGGTCAAGCTCTCTGGCTTCAGAACACTCAATTTTGTCACTTAAAGTTGTAAACAATGGGCAAACACTTCTGAGACTTGATTTCTTTAACTTTAAAATGAGGATGTTGATATTGGCAACATCTACCTCATAGCACTGTTGAGCACAGTAAATGAGAAAATATAAGGAAACTTTTGGCAGCATGCTTAAAAATATCAGCTCAGCAGATATTTCATGCAGACTGGGATAAAGAAAATAGGCCTTCAGGTATTGAATGCCAGGCTCCTCCCATTGTGTTCCATTGCCACACCTGCCCTTGCTCATGTGTTTTCCTTGTCCCCAGTTCCTGTAATATTACAAACTGAAGATCTCACAGGGGCCACTGATTAGGGGAAGGGAGGGCTGCTGATTAGTACTAGATGAACCACTGAACTTCTCAAAATCCTGCCCCAGTTGAACAAAGGTAATCATATTTCATGCTTTCCTAGATGAATCAATGGCTATGGGATACCAGTTGATGTTCTTTTTATATGCTGCTGAGAGCCTTGCATAATTGATTGGCCACCTAAATGTGTGGTTTTACTTCTACTGAATCATCAAACTGGAGGTCTTATCTGTGTCAGAAACTTAGGCCGTCAATCAATCATCCCCAGTTGCAGAAGCAGCCAGGTGTGGCAAAACTCCTATTCTCTACAGTTCTTACCCCCTCACCTCCCAATTATGGCACTTTTATCTGTTCCCTATGCAGATCTTTGGGGACCTATGTGGCAGCAGACACATTCACACCAGAGGAACAGAGAGGTTTCTGTTCTTTGGTATAGAGCTTCCTGATACCCAAGGAGCCCTGTGGATAGAATTGGGAAGCTTTTCTAGAGGTCTTTCTCCAAATGGGGTTCTTGGATCACCTACCTCAGAATCACTTGGGACACTTTTTTTTTTAAGAGAAGGAGGAGGGGTTGGGCAGAGGGAAAGGGAGAGAGAGAGAGAAACTTAAGCAGACTTCATGCCCAGCATGGGCCTCAATCTCACAACCCTGAGATCATCACTTGAGCCAAAATCAAAACTCAGATGCTTACTGGACTCAGCCACTCAGATGCCCACTTGGGACATTTTTTACAAAGACAGATTGCTGAATCCATCTAAGCTCAGCTGAAATAGTCTCTTGGGGGTAGGGCCCAGGAGTCTGCCTTCTTAAGGACACCCTGATGACACTGAAGTTTGAAGATTACTGAACAGATGAATCCAGAAATCAGTGTTTGGAGAAACAGGACAACTTGGGAACCATTGTAGAGTTAAGAAAAGAGTTGAGGTCATCTTAGCAGTTCATATTAGCATGAACCAAATGATGGGGGTGAGGGGGTGTTATCAAATGATGGGCTCAGCCTCTTACAAGAAGAGTGCAGTCTAGATCCTAAACAGGTAAAAACTGTTTTTATGTTAAGAAACATGTAGAAAAAAAAAAAGCAACATGTAGCAAAATAAGAAATTACATGAGTTAAGTATATGGGTAATTTATAATTTATATGGGTAATCCTGATGACAAATGCTATAAGGTTTCAGGAAAGGTCACTAGTATAGAAAGGAATGATCTCAGAAAGAGGTAAGATGGTTGAGAGGGAGGTTATATAGTCAAGATTTTGAGTAATGGCTGCAGAATAAAAAAAAGAACTTAAAATTAGGGGCAGTATGAGTAAATGTGAGGATATGATAATAAACACAGTGTTTAGAGGTATTTGGTAGAGAATTGGATAGATGGATTGGGAATAAACAATTTATAGTTTTATGTTGCTACTTATGAGAGGAATCAAGGAAAGACCTGAGATGCTGGGTTACAAGGCTACATTTTAGAGTCTTAGATAAAGATTTCTTAATCTATCCAGAAGGCACCCAAGTCATTCTAGAACAGGGTAATTTTCCAGAACATTTGGCACTGGCTCTCTTCTTCCCATCAAAGACTTTGGCCCAGAAATGTGTGAATCAGCTCTACTGGGATGAGGATGGTAAGCTGAGCTAAGACTGAACTTTGTGAAACTGTGAGAATTACAAAAACATTACACAAAGACAGAGAAGAAGACAAAAGCTGGAGATCTACTTTCTTTCACTTGTCTTTCTAACCCAGCCTCAAGAAGTCACTCCCTTGCTCTGGAAACCCAAGCTGTACCTCTGCAGTAATCCACACATGCAGCAGGATTCACCCACCAAGCTTAGCTTCCCCAAATACTGCTGTTATCATGGGAACTGGCAACGTTACTCATTTTGAATAAGACTAGGGGCGCCTGGGTGGCTCCATCGATTAAGCATCTGACTCTTGATTTCAGCTCATGTCATGATCCTAAGGTTGTGAGATTGAGCCCTGTGTTGGGCTCTGCACTCAGCAGGGAGTCTGCTTGAGATTCTCTCTCTCCTCCTTCTGCTTTTGTCCCTCCTCCTGTTTGTGCATGCTTTTTCTCTCTTGAAATAAATAAATAAAATCTTAAAAAAATAAGACTAAAACAGAATCATTCTTTTTTCTGGTTGCATTAAAATATTGAAATGGATTATTCTTATGCTATATCCCAGATCACTTGGAAAATCCATTCAAGACTAACTTAATGTTCTTTTTTCTCTCCACTTGGAACATTGGAAAAATAAGCTTCGTCCTTCCTCTTTCCATTTCCTAGCCAGGTTAATATTGTTCATTTGCATTGCTCAAGGATGCCACTAGGTGCTAAGGTAGCATCGTAGAAGATATGTGTAGGCATACTGATTTAGCCTCTAAAGAATTTCCTGGGGTTCTCCATATAATGTGTCCACGGCAATTGGGAGCATGGGCCATATGGGAAAGTCGTCTGGTGGCTGTCTTGTAGCAAGGCTAAACATTCCACTGCTAGTGGAAGGCACTAAAGCATCTGTCTCAGGTGTAGTTGTGAGAATTGTGCTTGGTTCTAGCTTTACACCAAAACTGCAACTCAGGAAATTCATTTATGTGCAATTCAAGAATAGTGAAAGTTTACTCTTTTTTTTTCCTTTTAGCTACCCAATTTTCATTTCTTATTATTTTGGTAAAGAATAGCCCATTTCGCCTCTGGAGATCCCCAATTCCCTCCTCTCAGAGAGTGTGTTTTGGATGAAGTTTACCACTTCTTGCTCCATACGTGAGCATTTGACCTTAGGTCTGAGCAGATCAGCACACTCCAATCCCTTGACCACAAAAAAACTGGGTACTATGATAGGCATAGAACCAATGTGAGCCAATGGAAACTAATCTTAGGACTTGACTGAGGTGATCGGGAAAGAGACATGTATCTCTTTTCTCCTGGAATAAACAGATGCTGTCCAGAACTTCTGCAGCCATCTTATCATGACAAGATGAGAAAGGGGTTAACACACAGAAAGGAGGTGGCAAGGATGTCATTGACTCCTGAATAAAGTCACATGGGGTGATAATCATTACCCATGGACTTTTTATTTTTGTGAGAAAACAAAGTCTTACTATGCTCGAGCCGTTTATGATTGGGTTGCATGCTGAATTGTTTTAAGTAAAGAGCATTTGTTTCTTCTGATGCTAATCAACCACTTTAGAAATACTACCTCTTTGTTTTATATTGATTCTCGGTGGATCAATATAATTACACTTTAGTTCTAAGCTCTTTTAAGCTCTCTCAGATTCTTTCCTAGCTAATGTGCCAGTAATAAACACTTAGAGACATGAGGAAAGCTGCTCATTTAAAGAACCTCCAGTTAGATCTCATCATAAATCAGGGCATCTTCTTATAAATTGTTAACCACACTCTAACTAAGGGCTTTGTAGATTCTGTTTTTCATCTATCTGAGCAAGCACCACTCCTAAGAGTTTGAGCCCTAGCCGGTGTTTCTCTTGATCTCCCAACCATCTAAAGGAGATATGGAATGCTACTTACTTAGTGAAACACTCACTTTTCCTTAATCCTCAGGGCTCCTCACAGAATTACACCCTTTGTATGTCAGATTGCTTTTTCATGTCAAACCATGTCAAAGAGGCTTTATGTTTGTGAATCTCAAGGTTATGGCCATAAGCCAGATTATAAAATGGGAATAAAATAGGTGCTCACAGTGATAACATCCTTTTTTCCTCTGGTAAAGTATAGCTATGGTCAGTGCTTAAGGACCTATAGCCATTTTCCAAGTATTGTTGCCTCTTGAAGTTTGTGTCACAGAAGCCCATGGGGGATGAAAGAATATAAAAAGAATTGGTTAAGTCATGTTTTATGCTGCAGAGGGGACCAACCACAATAAAATTGTAAAGTATCTTCAGAATTTGGCAAACTGGTCACAAGTGGCCTGTCCAAGAGTAGTTTTAGTGGTGTGATCAAGGCTTGACTGCAAAGGGGGAAGGATGTGGGGAATGTCAATGTGGGTGCCGCATGAAGTTTTGTTGGTGGAAAGAAGAGGGTAGGAGCTCACTAGAGAAGGATATAAAATACCTGGAGAGAAATTTCTTTGTTTTAAATTTCTGAATAGAAGTAGCTTGGGCTTATTTCTAGGTTAAGAGTAAAAAAAAATACTTTGAAAATATGGGGATTGTGAGAATGAGAAAGAAGACATGAAGAAGCCTTTGACAGGTAAGTTAAGGGAGAATGCAGAGGAAGTCTCCCAGACAGGATGGACAGGGGTATATCAATCTATGAGAAGTTCGTATTGTGTAGGCTCAAGAGACCAGAAGAGGACTAGAAGGTCATGAAAATGCAGGATCCGTGATAACTAAGATGGCCATCAAAGGGCTTGGTGGGATATTGAGAGTGCAAGGAACAAAAGATAAATAGATAATTTGGACTTCATTAATATTAAAAACTTATGTGCAGCAAAGGGTATTAAGGAGAAAGTAAAAAACCTCCCTGTTGAATGGCAGAAAATATTTACAAATCATGTATCTGTCAAAGGTCTCATCTTTAGATTATATAAAGAACTTTTACAACTGAACAACAGAAAGAAAAATAACCCAATTAAAAAATGGATGAAAGACTTGAATAAATATACTCTAAAGAAGATATATAAATGGACACCAAGCACATGAAAAGACACTCAATATCATTAGACATTAGGGAACTGCAAATCAAAGCCGTAAGATATCACTTCATACTCACTACATGGCAACAACAATAATAATAATAGAATGAAAAATAGTAACTACTAGTAAAGAGAAAGAAGAACACTCATGCACTTCTGGTGGGAGTGTAAAATGGCATAACTACTGGGAAAAACATTTTGGTATTTCCTCAACAAGTTAAACATAGAATTTTATGGACTAGCAATCCATTGCCTAGGTATATACCTAAAATAATTGGAAACAGGAACTCAAACAAATTCTTGTACATGAAGGTTTATGGCAGCACTATTCACAATAGCCAAGAAGTAGAAACCACCCAAATGTCCATCAGTGAAGGAATGGATAAACAAAGTGTGGCATATACCTACATTGCAATGTTACTGATCCATAAAAAGTAATGAGGTACTGAAATGGTGCTATAAGCCTGGATGAACTTTGAAAACATTATGTTAAGTGAAAGAAGCCAGATACAAAAGGTCACGTATTATATGATTCCATTTATATGAAACATTCAGAATAGGCAAAGTTACAAAGTCCTAAGGCAGATTGGCAGTTGTCAGGGATTGTGAGAAGGGAGAGAGGAATGGGGAGTGACTGCTTAAAGGGTATGAGATTTCTTTTGAGGTGATGAGATGTTTTAGAAGTAGAGATAATAGTTGCACAACATTGTGCTAAATGTCACTGAGTGTTTGCTTTAAAATAGTTGGTTTTATGATATGTGAATTTCACCTCAATGAAAAGAAAGGGGTATAGTGGGGCCCATGCTCCTGGGTCCCTGTTGTCTCTAGCAGCCACTACCCCAGGATTGGAAACTCTTGCTGCAGCTCCCACTTCCTGCTGGACTATGGTTCCTGCCTTCAGTCCTTTCCTTCTGCTTTCCATCATGGTGCCTAGTGGTTTCTCATCTATTATGGCCTCCTTTTTTATTGTAAGAATTGTATTTGCTAAAATATAATTTCTGGACTGTTTAGGAACTTGGGATAGGAGAGACAGGCTGTAAGTTATGTTTATTCTTTATTTTTTGGATCAAATAAAAATTTTGAAACGTTGTCATCAGATAGCTCTATCGTTTTAGTTCAAACCCCTTTGTAAGAATGTGATTTTACTCAGAGTTTGTCTCTAGAATGACCTGACTGCTTTCTCATAAAGTGCCTAATATATGGATTTTTTTATCTTTTAAAAAATTTTTTTTGGCAGTTCCCCCACTGCTAGAAAGAAACTCTTATCTTTTTATTATGATCCAATGTCTTGATTAACCAGCTCCTTTGAAATGGAGTTCCTAAGGGATACACTTTAAAATAAACTGGAGATAACTGAACAGAAAAGAAATGGAAACATAATGAATTATAAACACAAATGAGTTCCATAAAATATTTACCTGTAGTGAAATGGAATTTGATGCTGTGTGAACATAAAACAATAAGTTTAGCTCACTACTACATTCAGATTTTCTTTAGCATGCCACAAGTTCACATTTCTATTGAAAGGTCCCATTGCTGGGAGTGGATGGGAACCCACATGTTTGGTTCTGTTTTTTCCTATCTGCCTCTATTGTGTTGTTTTCCATATATGAGCTTCTAAATGTAACAGTAAGAGTTACCTGGCACCAAGTCAGGCAGGTCTGTAATCATGGGCATGTTACTTAACTTGTCTATGTCTGTTTCCTCTTTTGTAAAAGAGAGATAACAGTGCTTAGTTCATAGGACTCTTGTGAAAATTACAGAGAAAAATACATGTAAAGTGCTTAAAATAGTATATGGACCATACTAAATATTTAACAAATACTAAAGTTAGTTCCAAGTGTATGGGTTTGCAAAATTCTGTAATTGTATCTCTGCAGAATATCAAGGTTGCGTCATATTCCACATGATTTAATACCAGCACAGGAGCAACTACCCTCTTCCAGATACCAGACTCCATGAGATTGATCTCTGCCTTGGGTGATAAACTCTTATTTTTCCCTTGGTCTCTTTTGAAAGATGCAGGGATGGGAGCCATCTGGAATGTGTGTGGATACTCTTCCTTCCTATACCCATGGTGGTCATCACTAATCAACCTTGGTATTCTCTCCAACTGAGCCCAGGTCAGACCTTGGAATTCCTCTCAACACAGAGCCTGGATAACATTGTCCACTAGAATCAGATCATGGCAGGTAACCTATTTGCCATCTCTTTTAGAAATTCAATATAATACTACCATTGTCCTGCAGGAAGGAAATTGATCAGAGGAGGGGCTAAGGCTGTCAGGAAGAGGGCAAAGAATGGCAGATGTTTCCTGTAGCATCTGCTAAGCCATTGAAAGTTTCTAAGAGAGTAGATCTTAAGTTTTCATCACAGGAAAAAAATTACAACTATGTGTGGTGATGGATGTTAATAAGACCTATTATGGTGATCATTTTTCAGTATATGCAAATATCAAATCATTATGTTGTACACCCGAGACTAACATAATATTACGTGTCAATTATATCTCAGTAAAATATCACACAAGTCAAGGCATGTTACCATAGCATCTGATTGGGTGCTAGCATCTGAGGCATTCTTTTCTTTCTTTCTTTTTTTTTTTTAGGATTTATTTATTTATTTATTTTATTGGAGTTCAATTTGCCAACGTATAGCATAACACCCAGTGCTCATCCCAACAAGTGCCCCCCTCAGTGCCTGTCACCCAGTCACCCCCCTCCCCGCCCACCTCCCTTTCCACCACCCCTTGTTCGTTTCCCAGAGTTAGGAGTCTCTCATGTTCGGTCTCCCTCTCTGATATTTCCCACTCATTTTCTCTCCTTTCCCTTTTATTCCCTTTCACTATTTTTTATATTCCCCAAATGAATGAGACCATATAATGTTTGTGCCTCTCCGATTGACTTATTTCACTCAGCATAATACCCTCCAGTGAGGCACTATTTTCCTCCTAGACTGACATGACATTCCACCACCTCAAACTTTCTATGCCAAAGTCAAGAGGAGCATGGGATGATCAAATGCTTTTCCCTGGCTACTTTCCATAATCCATTTTACTTCCAAATTATGCCTCTTTTTCCTGACTGACCATTATGACTAATCCTTACAACAGCATCAATAGGTGTTACTGTTTCTCTTTTACTGATGGGAATACCGAAACTCAAATGGGCCAATTGTGAAATAATGCATAAAGGATGCCATTGGAATTATAACCCCAGATTGCCTGGCTCTGCCTAAAGCCCAATCGCTTATGCCCAGTGAAGCTGAAAGTGGTTTGCTTCTTTCACCCTAGGGAAAGTTATTCATTTAACCCAGTCCTAGTGACTCCAATTTATACTCTGTCCTGGAAGTGTGGGTTTCAATGAAGTGTGTTAAACTGAGATGGGTTGGTCCAGCCCTGTGATGCTCTGAAGAATGTGTGCTTAGATGTGTTGATTCATGAAAAGAAAAAGGAGAAAGAAGAAGGTGATACTGCCAAATGGTGCAAAAATGGATGAATTCATGCAAAAAGAGTTCATGCGAAAAGCTAGCCCTGGGGACATGCACCTGACTTTGATGAGGTTCTTGAGGAGGATTAAGATAGGCAGCCTTGGTGTAACATTCCTTTCCAGCTTCTACTTACGCCTGTCCCTGGGCTGCAAGTTGGCATTCCATGCTGCCTCTTCCTCGTCCTTCTCCCTTCAAGTCTGTAGATATGTATTTCAGCCTGATGTCACTGGACACCCCCCTGTCATGTAGGGAGGATGAGTGAGACATGCACAGGGTCTAGGTCTTCCATTGCCAGCATGTTTCTGTCTGTCACACCTCTCTGGGCCATTCACTCCTGTTCTTAGTGTCTCTCGTTGGCTCCTTGTTCCTCAGTATTATGGTCAGAAAGAAAAGGAAATTCCCCATTCCAGTTTGTGTCCTCCTCTAAATCATATACCCTATAACTTGTGAAGAGAAGAAATCTTGTTATTTCACTGAAGGAAATTTCATCTCAAGTGAGAATCTTTCTGAGATCTTTTATCACCTTATCTGAAGTTCCACCTGGCTAGAGGGTTGCCCTGCTCTATCATCTTCTCATTGCATGACTCAGACCTCAGAAGACATTAAGGATGGCTGGCCACCATTTAGACTTCACAAGAGCCATCCATTCACATTTTGCTACCTCCACTGTGTTTACTCTCCTCTGGATTCTTTAACTGGTCCGGATAGTCCCTCTGTCTATGGCTTTTCTAAGGGATCTCTTCTGGTCAAACTTAAAGAGCTTTGGTAGCTCCCTCTAATTTCTCTCCACATTTCTAAACATACTGGAGGGCAGAACTTCCCATTAACAGGGACCCCACCATCTGGATGATTTCCAGAAAAGCTCCTTGACAAAGCCTATGGGGTTTTCTCAGCTCAGTCCAGAATACCAGAAAAAATCCTGCCTACAATAAAGGTTTTTACTAGGAATCTTATTTATGTTTTTATGGTTCCTGAAGCTCTTCTTTAATTACTGCCTATGGAAGATCTGTCATGAATGATAAAGGTTCATTCTCCTTATTACCTTAAATTTACTTCCCTTCCACCCAATATATTAACCTTTATTACTATAAATTATGGCTGTTAGAAGCCAGAACTAAAGAATAAAGTTTACTTCCACTTAAGATGTAAAAGTAGGCAAGTCACTGCTTTCAGTAGAGTAGGATGAGGGATAGAGAGTATGTCATTTGGTGGATACATAAAAAATGCATTATATTCCTTTTAGAAGATAATTATCTAGGAGTCATTTGCCTAGTTCAGTCAGAAGTTTCTTTCTGAGGTGGAAAATGAGGAGAAAAAAAAAAGAGGAAAGAGAGAAAGATGGATTGGCTGACAGATGGACTAATTAAGTAATGAAGAAACAGAAGAGATGAGAGGATTATAGACCAGGAAGACAGCAGCTCTCTTGAAAGCAGCAGGATGTGA
Source organism: Nyctereutes procyonoides (assembly GCF_905146905.1). Classification (NCBI taxonomy): domain Eukaryota; kingdom Metazoa; phylum Chordata; class Mammalia; order Carnivora; family Canidae; genus Nyctereutes; species Nyctereutes procyonoides. Next base: position 13,587,923 of record NW_026575133.1, on the reverse strand, counting down.
AATGTCTCCTAAAAAAGAAATAATAAAACAGATGGTTTGAGTTAAATAAATGATGTTTGGTTATTGAAAAGTGCATTCTTCCTTGTTTCTAACACACTTGAATGTCTTTCTATAAGAAAAATGGAACAATGCTCATTTTGGATGCAGAATAATAAATATTAGTCTTTTACTGCTTTATGCTTTGTTTAGAAATCTCGAAGTCCTTTTCACAGCCTCGAGCCTTGCAAGCTCTCCTTCATGGGGGTAAAGGCATAACTTTGTTTTGTCAATTGGATTGTTAAAGTCAAAGGAGTTGCCTCTCAAAAAATGATGCAAGGACAGGGCAATACTTCTAGGTAATTTCCCCAGGTCTTCTGAGGGAGGGCTATTGCTCAGGACTTGAGGTTCCACATCTTGTTCCTTCCATCCTTCCATTCTGTGTTAATCAGGATTGTGTTGGGTAATTAGTTTCAAAAACCTTAGTCAAACTAATTTAATCTAAACAAGTAAGTGAGCAAACAAACCCGAGAGGTCCAACTGTTGCCTTCAGGCATTCTAACAACATTGTTGGGTCTGTCTCTGATTCTATGGTAGAAATGTTTTTACTTTGTTAAATTCAATTCTTGTGAATTTTTCAGACTGTGAACCTCTGAGTAACTCATAAAAGCATGAAAATAAATATCTATGTGAGCCTTGCTTGGGTTATTCTCTGCCAAGCTGTTTCCCCTGCCAGCGGCAAACTGATCTCCAGAGCTATAGTCCTAAATGGTCCTTATAATTTACAATCCCCCAGAACGGTTGTCAGTCAGTCCCTAGGAAGTATTCTTTTTGGCTGATTGGTGTATGTTCTCACTCATTTCACAGATATGAATGGTGAACTCCTTGATTTGTTGCTGTACTTGATTTTACATGAAGAGGAGGACAGAAGGATTCCATTAGAAAGGAACAGATCAAAAGTATAACAGATGCTTTCAAGTCTCACATTCAGGTCTTTAATCCATTTTGAGTTTTATTTTTGTGAATGGTGCTAAGAGATGGTCCAATTTCATTTGTTTGCAAGTAGCTGTCCAGTTTTCCTAGCACCATTTATAGAAGATACTCTCTTTTCCCCATTGTATAATCTTGCCCCTTTTGTCATAGATTTAATTTACCATATAATCATGGATTTATTTCTGGGCTCCCTATTCTGTTCCATTTATTTGTGTGTCTATTTTTGTCCCAATACCACATAGTTTTGATTACTACAGCTTTGTAGTATGCCTGAAATCTGGAATTGTGGTACCTCCAGCTTTGTTCTTTCTTGAGATTGCTCTGGTTATGCAGGGTCTTTTGTGTTTCTATTAAAATTTTAACATTATTTGTTCTAATTTTGTGAAAAATGCTGTTGATATTTTGGTAGGGATTACATTGAATCTGTAGATTGCTAGAAGAAAGCACAGGTAGTAATTTCACTGACATCAACTATAGCAACATTTTTCTAGATATGTCTCCTGAAGCAAGGGAAACAAAAGCAAAAAGAAACTATTGGTACTACACTGAAGTAAAAACCTTTTGTACAGCAACAAAAACCATGAGCAAAGCAAAAAGACAACTTATTAGATGGGAGAAGATATTGGCAAATGATTTATTTGTTAAAGGGTTAATATCCTAAATATATAAAGAATTTATACAACTTGACACCATGAAAACAAACAATCCAATTAAAAACTGAGGACCTGAACAAACATTTTTCTAAAGAAGACATATTGATGGCCAACAGATATATGAAAAGATGCTCAACATCACCCATCATCGGGGGAATGCAAATGAAACCCACAAAAAGATTTCACCTTATACCTGTTAGAATGGCTAAAATAAAAAGAAAAAAACAAGAAATAACAAGTGTTGGAAGGGATGTGGAGAAAAAGGAATCCTTATACACTGTTGGTGGGAATGTAAATTGTGTGATGGTTCCTCAAAAAGTTAAAAATAGCAATGCCATATGATCCAATGTTTCCACTATTGGGTATTTGCTAAAAAAAATGAGACAATAATTCATAAAGATACATGTGCACTAATTTATTACTTATTTACAGTAGCCAAAATATGGAAGCAATATTATCTACTGATAAGCACATGAATAAGAAAGATGTGTTATATATATATGTATACCATATATATGTGTTATATATACATCACATATATAAAATATGGAATATTACACAGTCATAAAAAAGATGAGGTTGTGCCATTTGAGACAGCATCGGTAGGCCTGGAGGTATTATGTTAAGTGAAATAAGTCAGATTGAGAAGGACAAATACTATATTATTTCATTCGTAAGTGGAATCTGAAACAACAACCACCACAGGTGAATAAACAAATAAAAAGCAGAATCAGATCTATAAATACAGAAAAAAAAACTGATGGGTACCAGAAGGGAGGGGGGTGAGGGTTGGCCAAAATGGGTGAAGAGGAGTGGGAGATACAGACTTCCAGTTATAGAATGAATAAATCATGGGAATAAAAGACACAGCATAAGGAATAAGTCAATGATATTGTAACAGCAATATATCGGGACTGATGGTAGATACACTTGTGGTGAGCAGAGCATAATATATATACTCATTGAATCACTATGTTGTACACCTGAAACTAATATAACATTGTGTGTCAACTATACTTATATACTACTAATAAAAAGTTTAACAGATGCCAACTACACATTCTATGCTGTAGAAAGTTCCCACAGATTAGACATCTTGGTTCCCATCTCATCTTCCTAACATCCATGTCTGATACAAGGGTTAATTGGAAAATTTGCAAAGTGGATGTTTCTCTTTCCTATATTAACCACCTGTTCTTACGTTGTTCCCATGCCTGGAAAGCCCACCCCTCAGCTTGCCTTTATCCTACCATTGCACTGACTTTCTCTTAAACTCCCATAGCAGTTTATATCACCCAGCTTGGTGCTTACTAGTAGGCCATCCGTGGTCTTATCTGAAATGTCCTGTGTGTTAGTCGTAGTTTTCTAGCCAGTTTGTAAAGTCCCATATGGAGTGCATCTGGCTTCACATCTTGCCCGTCCTCCGTTGGCACACAGTGCATACTCAGTACTGTGATTGGATGTTCAGCATCGTACATGTTTTGTACCTATTGCCTAATTTAGTCATTTGTAAAATGGAGATACAATGCCACCTAAATAGAGCTCATATGAAGAATAAGATGATATCTCTTAGGTGCTCATCACATAACAAGTCTGCAATAAATAATGTATATATGTACACACACACACACACACACACGTATAGTTTATGTGACAAATTTCCTGAAGACAAAGTACATGCCTTTTCTTTCTTAAAATGCCAGAGGTCGCATACCATAGACACTCAGTATGAGTCTGTGACCATCTGATTTTAATATGCAGATTCTAATTTTATCATCTTTCCCATAATGTCATGTTTATTAAAACAATTGCTGCTGTTAATATGTTCTTTTAGAATTGCCTTCCTCAAATGGAGACAAGGTCATAGGGAAACATCCAGAAGCACAAAAACACAAACATAAGTAAGCAGCTGAGCACGTGCAAATTCTTGCTAGAAGTCCTCCATGTGCTTCTGGGCTATGAAGCCTTGGTAAACTAGCACAAAGAAAGGGTAGGAGTGGGGAAAGGGAGTGATGGGGAGTCCAGGTTCCTCTGGTAACCCTCTGATAGATAATTCTTTCTTCTCTCTGGGTGGTGCTTGGAGAAATGACCATCTGCAGTTTTGTTAAAGAAACACAATGAAAGCTAATATGTCTTATTTTGCTTTTAGTTTTCAAACTAAGGACATTGGCACAGAGCTAATTAGGCTTTTAGTTATGGATAACTCTGGTTATGAATTTTCATGCTTTTATAAGCCACTGGGACATTCACAGTCTGGAAATTCATAAGAATGAATTTAACAAAATACAAACATTTCTGGCGTAGACAAGGAGGACAGAGCCAGTAGCTTCTTAATGAGAAAGATTTTTTTTAAAACAATGAGCATCTAAGAAAAACACTAAGATTAAAAATTGAAGATGGAAACAAATGTTGTTATTCACAGTCTCTGGGCGTAATCTCTTTGGATGGGGTTGGGAGATCCTGGGTTGGTTATAAAGAGAACTGAAGATGTGCGTGGATGTCAGCATGAGTCAGAGAATAGAAAATCAAGTCCCTATAGGACTTTTGGGTCTTAAGAAAGGCTTCAACAATGTTTAACAATTTGTTGACTCTAGTACCTTGGTAAACACCATCAATTGGCTTTGAATCAGACAGAACTGAGTTTGACACCGAGTTCTATCACCCCTAGTTTCTAAGATTCAGTTTTCCCATCTATACAAGTCTGTGTAATAGTGGTACTCTGCATCCACTCATCTGAGTCATAAATGAGAAAGCATATGGACAGCATTCTACCCAATTCTGGCAATGAGTCAACACTCGCCATGCTGGTGATGATGGTAATCCCAGATATTGCCCCTGAATCTTTCTCCTTCTTCATAACTATACCTATGCCACCCTTTTATTATTTTATCATGTTCTATTCTACCTTGAGCTTACATTTTCATGGACTAATATTACCGTATATTATTATTTACAAAATACTCTCAAATATTAATTTGTTTGATCCTAAAGGAGTAATAAGATAGGCAAAACAAGCAATATTATTTTCATTCTGAGATTAAGGAAATAAAAAACTGAGGCTTAGAGAAGGTCAATGGCTTCTTAATTTTACATATTTAGTAGCCAGAAGGGCTACAATGAAAGTTCAGATCATCAACCACAGTGCTTGTCATTTGTCTGTTTTAGATACAGAAGAATCTGTCCATGATTAGTTTTACGAAGTCGATTGCTAAAAAAAGGTTTGGAAATCAAGAGAATAAATTCTATCGAAAGTCTCCTGATGACTAGCACCTAGAACTTCTATGGCCAAGGCTGGAGAGAGACCTGTGGGTTTTGCTGAGGTCTTTTGAGTGCAATCTTATTTGGAATTGAAAACTGCCTTATCCAGTCCTGCAATTCTAGCCTTAAAATTAACAACATCTCCCCACCCCAATATTGGAGGAAACCAGGAAATTACATAATAATGTACCAGGGGAGAGGAGATTGCTTTCTGATCCTCCAGGCATTTGTTTTATGTACTGACACAAGAACATTTGATTATTCCCTTAGCTGTCTTATGAGGAATGGCTATAAATGCTAATATGCATCAGGAAATTACCTGGCCTTACTCTAACTGTGGGAACAAGTGCGGTGAAATCATGGCATGCCTGCATGTATTTTGTGTCACTGAAATACTCTGCACCTTTGGTGGTTACACTGTTGGGTCTTGGTCTTAGAAAGAACCTTGGGTCAAAATTCATGAGTTGCAGTCTGTCCTCAGAGTCACTGTTTACTCCAAAATTGTGGGCTGAACTGTCTTGGCAGACATAAAGAGCAGTAAATAATTTTTCTTGCATGAAAATGTTTTTGTATAATCTGAGACCATTTTATCATTGATTTGTTTATCCATCCAGGCATTCAATGATGAATACTGGACATCTATACCTGTGAAGTGTGGGGAAAGCAATAGAGATAAGGCACTGAGAGAGGCACAGCCTTGACCTTATAGACTTTGCAATTCTAGAGGGGAAGACAGGTGAATAAATAGGCAGTAGCTCTACAGTATGCTAAGGGCTTTGATGGGATAAGTGTGAGATTCTTTGTGAGTGCCTTATCAGGACTGGGGAAGGGTGCCTCAGGGAGGTCATCCAAGAGCGGTTTTTCAAACACCCTATGTTGCACTTAATATGTTCAGGAAGCCTATATCAGACACACTTGGAATGTTTTTTAAAAATACAGATTCCAAGATCCAAATGAATCTCAGTGATTAGGGCAGATTAATCTGCATTTTAACAAAATACGCCCAGTGAAGTGTGAGAACCACTGACTTAGATTGATGGACTAGTTATATGCTTGTTCCTTCTTCAGCATCTATGTAATAATCAGAAATCTGCATCAGAATGTAACAGCAAGAGGGTTGTCATAGAGACAGTCTTGATTCAAATGTAAATCATTGACTTTTTTAAAAAAAAAGTATTGTTAGTCACAAATTGCTTGCAACCCACGTGTCAATTGATCAACAAATAGGAAGTTGTATTTTCTAGGGGTTAAAGTTCAGATTCTGGGGCAGGGGGCTTTTTCTTACCAACTGTGTAGCTTTGCACAAATTATCTGTGCCTTAGTTTTGTCATTCGGAAAACAGGATTATATTAAGATTCTTACCATACAGACCTGCTGTGAAGACTAACTACATTTGTATGTGTGAAGTATCTAGAAGCATCCCTGGAGCATCTTCTCTGTCTATGCTGGACTCAGCTGCCATTCTACATCAGTTCTACATCCCTACCAGTTACCATCCCCTTCCTTGTGGATAACTGCACTCTTGATTTTCGAGGGAGACGTAGTGAGTGGTGAATTTTGTCCTGAACATGTACATGAGATGAAAGGAACTGATTCTCATTTAAAGAAGTCCCCTGTGGCCAATTTATGTCCCAGAGTGTTGTCTCATCTTTGCTTTACACAGCGTGGTAGGCCGAATAATGATTGCCAAGCCAAAGATGTCCGTGCCCTGATCTCCAGAACTTGTTACCATACATGGCAAAAAAGGATCTTCCACATGTGATTAAGTTAAGAACCTTGAAATGGGGAGCGTATCCTGGAACATCTAGGTGGCCTCAATGTAATCGTATGAGTCCTTAAAAGTGGAGAACTGTTTCCATCTGAATCAGGTGGAGGTGCACCACTTCTGGCTTTGAAGAGGGAGGAAGGGCCTAGGAGCCCACGACGCAGTCAGCCTAAGGAAGCTGGAAAGGGCAAAGAAATGGATCCTCCCCTAGAACCTCCAGAAGGGAAGGAAGTTCTGGCAACACATTGATTTTAGACCAGTGAGATCTTTGTCAGAATTCTGATTTACAAATCTGTAAAGTTAATAAATTTGTATTGTTTAAGCCACTGAATTCTTGGTAAGTTGTTACAGTAGCAATAGAAAACTAATATATACAACCTTTAGAGCCATCTGTTTTTTTTTTCCCTTAGAGTAATATGTATCTGACTCTTCATTTTAATCTTTTGTACCCAGAAAATAATTCCTTCACACTATAGTGGTACACCTTCTACTCCTTTAAAAGAAGTCATTGGAAGTGAGGATTTGCCTTAAATATAATCATCTGAAGGCTGATATTTAATTTCAGCAGATTATCCATTCTCCAGTGTGGTGTGTATAAGTCAGAATTTCTCCTATTCTTCACATCACATCCCCACCTTCCTAGTATTTATATTTACCTCTCTTCCCTTAACCTTCAGAAGTCTGTATCTATGGAATTTTCATCAGATGATTTCTTTAAGAGTTCTATTCTTGTTAAACTCCCATTTCATAGATTCTTCTGATAATGTGTCTGGAAATAAGGCCTGGATAATTGGCAATCACATCATATGCCCCACCACTCTGAAACTCCATAAAATTATAGTGCAACTAAATGAACCTAAAAGAAATAATGCATGTGGAATGTTGAAAGACCCTGACTAAGAGATTTTTGCATGTATTTTAAAAATATGCCATTACTTTAAACTTGGGTTGCTTAGTGAAGAAGCTATGATTAAAAATATATTTAAATTAAAATGTAGTTAAAAGGTAGAACCGAGCCACTTATAAAATCTCATCTACTTGAAAACACCAGTGGAAGTAAATGTCTTCTGCACACTTAGATATGGTTTATGGCATCTAGATTGTGCGGGAGGAACAATAACAAAGTTTGCAGCTCACTGAGAACACCCAAATTGATTGAAGCTTCTTTTCATTGGAGCATACATTTATGACAGGCACCATCAGCAAAAGCTTATTTTTCTAACTTATCTAAGCATTCACAAAGCTGTTTGCATTCTCCAAGGGAACTTCCTGGTAGTTTGTATTGGCTGCAACAAATTTTCCTTTGGGAGAAAGGAACAACTAGAACTTGTTCATCCTGGAGGTGAAATGTCCGGAGATCATCTCAGGTGAAAGTAAGATCCCCATGCAGTTTTCAGGGTGATGTCATCAGAAATGTTGATGAGATCTTTAACAGAGTTAGGTGCATTCTCTACTTTGTTCCCTGGTGCCCTTCTAATTATATGGAGAGCATTGATTTCAGGCCATCCTCCATGAGGGGGATGTGTGTCATGTTTGACACATGTTTGACATGTGTCAAAGTGCACTCAGAAGACACGATGGGGATATCCCTGTGACATCCATGGAAGGAATAGTTGGAGGCATTAAGACTACTTCATCTGCAGAAGAAAGATCTGGTGGGGTCTGATGACCAGATTCAAACATTTTAAAAGATGACATGTGGAGAGAGAATTTGACTTACTTCCATTTTCTGAAAGGGGTAGAAATAGAGCCAGTGGATGAGAGTTACTGAGGTTGATCTAAAGTTTTTATAAAGAAGAGAGTTCCAAGGATCAGAACTCTCTGGAGATGGAGATGATAAGCTCTCTGCCCTAGATCAGTTCAATCACAGTCAAGAAACTTGCATCCCTTTCAGGATCCTTGAGTTATTTATTCCCTATTGCATTCCGCTGCTGAGAAGGAGTTCAGCTTTCTGTCCCCAAGAACCTGATGCCCAAAGGGTAGATGGGACACGTTTTGTAGCCAGAGACAGCAACTTGATGCCACCAACCCTCCTCCTGCCCAGGGCAGATACTCTCAGTGATCACAGGACTCTCTTCTGCTATCTAAGTATAACCTCAGAATCCTTCTCAACACAATATGCTGCCTTTATTAGAATTGGCACGCAGATAAAATCTCTTTGTCATCTCTGCTTAAGGGCAAAACTGGTGTGCTCTTTATTAACCCCTTAGTTTTAAACATAGCCCTCCAGGTTCTTTTTTGTGATGCTTGGGTTGGGATTCTGCAAATTATTTCTCTGCTTTGCAAGTTGGATTACTGATACTCTAAATGGACCCTGAAAGGCTGTAGGAGGAAGAGATGTTCTCTTCCTTCTTTTTTCTGTGGCTTCCTGCTTCCCATCTGCAGGGGCAGCTGATCCAGTTTGCAGTTTTTCTAACAGTCAGAAACAGGCTCACGGAATACTCAGAGATGCTAACATCTTCCAGCCAGTGTGCCCCTCGGAGGTCTGAATGTCAATTGCATAGGGCCACTCCTCCAGCATCTAAGTATTAATTATTCCAAACTTTTCCTTTTATTCCCCATCCCTAGAGGTAGTGGCTCTTCCTACAATTGCCACTTCTGTGATGCTAGTTTCTTTTTGTCTTTTTGGTTACCTTCAATTTTTTCCCTAATTAAGAAGTTTTTCATTTTTTTTCAGATAACTGGTATGAGTTTTAGTCTCTTGATTCTTTTGCCACATCTCCCATTAGCACCAACGCCCATCTTCCTGACATTCTCTTTTTCCCTTCTTTCACTGGTGACCCTGGACTTGCTAATCCTGGCCTACACGTTAGCTCATAAATAAGGTTTAGTACCAGCCACCACAGGTGGTTGCAGAAGTTGTGCACTGAAAAACTCTAGGGGGCACCATTCACATTTGTAATCAACATTTATCTCTACATTTAGGACAATTTTCCAGGGGTTAAAGGAAAGAAGGCATTTTATTTTATTTTTTTCAGAAAGCATTTTAAAGTTTATACTGAGCTAGTGATGTTTTAGCCTGTAACTGACTAAGGGCTAATTGTGTTTGATTTGATTCTAGACCATGAGAGCTGTAAGGGACTTTCCCATCATCCAGTCCCATTCCTTCATTTTAAAGATCAAGAAATTTCAGTGTCAGAAATGATGGAGGAGCTACCACCAGACCTCCTGGTGGCTTGGAGTTGAAATTAGAACTCAAGACATCAGACTCAGCATAACCATAAAAGAACTAACAAGGCGGGGATCCCTGGGTGGCGCAGCGGTTTGGCGCCTGCCTTTGGCCCAGGGCGCGAACCTGGAAACCCGGGATGGAATCCCACGTCGGGCTCCCGGTGCATGGAGCCTGCTTCTCCCTCTGCCTCTCTCTTTGCCTTTCTCTCTCTCTCTGTGTCTTTGCCTCTCTCTCTCTCTCTGTGACTATCATAAAAAATTTTTTTTTTAAAAAGAACTAACAAGGCAAGATGAAAGGCCAGTCCAGGGGGAGGTACCAACAAACCATGTGGCTGTGCAACCCTGTGTCTTCCTTGGCCTTCTCTGGCTGGAGAGGTTAATAATGAGTCCAGGCTGTGGGTGGGAGAAAGAAGGCTCCCGAAGATGGTGGGTGTTGCTGAGAGGATGGGTTTTAAGAACACATCAGTCATTAAAGTCCCCTTTTAAGTGTGTCAGAAAGATAAGAAAAATAACGGAGAGAGATCGGCTCCTATAGGTCAGACACAGACCACATGTTTATGACTTGATGAGTTTTATGCGGAATAAAATTGTTAATGGCTGAATGTGATAACAGTTAATCTCCTTAATAGTATAAAACAGTACAATGCAGTATAAAAGTATAACATAGTAATTATAAAGTGCGTATAATTAAATTTCAACAAGAAATTAATGGACAAAAAGGATCTGAAGGAAAGAAGATGCACATTTCTGCAATGGAAGGGTTGGTGAGGAATAAACTGATGCATCACAGATCAAGGTGTTTGCAAAAATAAGGAAGTAGGGGAGTCTCTAGCATGTAGCCAGAAGCAAGTGCTTCTGCTCTCAGTGTAGAAAAGTTCTAGTGGAAGGTGAGAAAACAGGGAATTAAAATCACATCCATCCTTCTGATCCCCGTACTCTTGCAACTGCCAATCTCTGAATCCTGAGCTTTCTGTGGGTGAAATTTAATTATTTTTTAAAAATGACTACCACTTCTTGTACCAGATATTTTATTAGGCACTTTGTACACATTCTCTTATTTAACCTTCTTAACAGTTCATATTCCTTGTTTTAGAGATGAAGAAACAGAAGCTCCCAGAGGCTAAGTAAGAGGCTCCTGTCCATGGACAGGAGTCAGGGTGTTGCTTAACATACTACAATGCACAGGACAAGCCTCCCTCCACCCCCAGCAAATAATCATCTGGCCCAAAATGTCAGTAGTGTCAAGGTCGAGAAACTCTGTTGTGGTTAACTGTTATTTTTTCTTCTTTTTATTTTTTATTTTTATTTTATTTATTTTTAATTTTTTTCTCCTTAATCTATTATCATTCTCTGTCATAGTCAGGAGCCAGAGGACATGATTATTTTCATATAAGTTGTGAGTTGTATTTGCCCTTTTATGTACAAAGGTGAGAGAACCTAGGATCTTGGACATAAATATCCAAACTTCTGATTATTTAGGAAGAACCCGAATGCCAAAACAAAGTTCTAAGAGGAATTATAAAAATAGATAACAAGAGCAAGGGGTATATAGTAGCTACCCTGATGCAAAAATGATCTTGGGGTGGGGAGGGTCCTCTAATGAGGAACAGAGTAGGACTTGCATTCAATTCCTAGAGCAGACTTTGGGGCTCCTCTTGCAGTCCTGGGGAATGAGCATGCCTCTCCTTTGGCTTGTAGCCCATGCAGCCTGGAACTATGATTTAAGTATGTGTCTCTTCCTCCCAGATAGATTAGAAGCCCCTTGAGGACAAGGATTTCAATTATCATCTCTCCAATTCCTCACCTACATGGTACCTTAAATTTGGTAGTTTCTCAATAGACAGCTATTGTAAAATATAAAGCAACTGAAATAGAATGCAATTTCTTTAAGGAATCCTACTCATCCACAAGAACTCGTGATTTGATAGTTGTAAAAGAAAAGAATGTTATTTGATATGCTTTCCATATATTTTATTAAAAACACAGTCGTAAAATGAAAATTATTTATTTTCATTATAATTTATTTGGATTATAAACAACATATTGCAAACAGTGTGTTTTGTGGCAAGGCAATTTTCTTCTATGACCAGGCTGCAAGCTAGAGAAGTGAGCTTTGATTTCTCCCTTCTCTGGCACAAACGTTAACAATTTTGTTTTTAAAAAAAGTCTCCCGAAACTAAATTAATAATTTATCAAAAATGAGCCAAATGTTTTCTTCTGTTATTTTCTAGCTAGGCATCAGCTCTATCTGACTTTAAAAATCAATCTTAACCTTATTTTATTTTGTGTACTTCCAGTTTCAAAACAACAGATTTTATTTTATGCAAACCACAGAACAACCATTACTAAAATAAGACCATTTCTGAAAACTTCCTTTTAAATTTTTCTAAAAATCAATGTTAATAAAACCACAGTGTCTTGTTATATTTAGCATAAGATTATTGTTCACTTGGAAATCTTTAGACAATCTATTCAATTCTGGAACACAGGGTTAGAGGGAGGATTCCTTTGCAAAATAATTTTGTAAAATAAGTATTATGAAAAATGATTAGAAAAGAAGGGCATGTCACTTCCTCCTAATGAATAGATAAGCATGGCTTTTCTTGAAGGACTTCTTGGTAATTTTGGGGAGGGGGTGTACCCAAACCTAACGCTTGAAAATGGAGCAAAATGTGGGGATTTATCCATACCGTAGATTCGTATTTATTTTTAAATAAAATTGCAAGATACTGAAATTTTGCCTATACCTAATGAACTTTTAGGACCTTAAAAATGTTTCACATACCATACAGCAATAGGTCAATAGACTGTATTTGCCATTCAATCAAGTTTCATCAAGTACTTATTAAGCCACACTATATGCTGGGCATTAGGCTTCATGTTGTTTACCTCCACAGTCACGTTTACTCTTAACGAGATTCCATTTTAAACCAAATGAAGTCAGTCCCTTCCCCAACCTGCTAAAGTCTGAAATCTAATGGAAAATATGACCTATGGATTCTAAGGAAAATGTAATGTTTGTCCTTAACATTAACAAGTAAATGAGTATTCTATAACCAGATAAGATGAACATCCTGGATCTGTCTCAAGTGAATTTAATTTAGTTTGTTCCTGAATATATTTTCTGCTGGCCACAATAAATTTATCATAACACAGTAGTTTTTATGCATTGCTATTTGAAGTTTATTTTCTCAAAATTATGCTTTGTGAAAGTCAACCGATATGATCCAGGATTTGCCTTTATTTGGAGTTCATCTCTCCTTTTCCATGGTCCCAGAGCACTTGGGCTGAATAATACTATTAGTTTCCTTGTGCTGTATGTGTGAGTGTGATAGAGTGTGTGTGTGCTTGTGTGTGTATGTATGAGTGTGTGCATATGTGGAAGCATACAGTTGTTAGGATCTTGGAAGTGGAATAAAGCAGCTTTGCATTTGAATCAATCACTTCCAGAGGGTGATATTCAGCGAATTACTGAATTTCTCTGGACTTTACTTTTCACGGAACAGGCCTAAAAGAAGTTACTTTATAGGGTTATTGTGAGGATTAAAAATATTACATTTTAAGCACTTATTACAAAATAGTCTGTAGTAAATAGTAGACATTTTTATCCTTTAATTAGAAATGTTCTTCAGCCTCAGCATTTTGGCAGGTTTTGTTTTGTTTTGTCTTTGTTTTCTTGTTTGGGAGACAGTGGAAGAGCAGTTCTTATGAACACGTGTCACAGAACATGGTGAATATATGTTGAGTTGAATCCCTTGGCTGAATTTCTATGTAAGGAATCTGGTAGTCCCCATCTCACAAATGATTCCAGTTTGTTTTCAAATTGTTGGTAAATATAGAAAACATGTTCCCGCTCAGGACTACCTCTTCCTAGAATAATACTCTCAGAGCCAAAGTCCCATAGTGATATTTCATCTTTAATCACTTTTCCTGGGGAGAAGACATTCCAAACATTTAAATAATGTCCATACAATTTCAGCCTTCAGACTTCATTTTTTGTAATTCATCAATGACAGAGTAAAGAGTATTAAAAAATGTTAACTTTGAGTAAGCAGACTAGCAAAACCATAAAACCAATTGCCTGACTTAATTTTAAAATTATACAAGGTTTTAAGTATTTATTCTATGATGTTAAAACATTGACATTCTTAAAATTTTTAAGAAGAAAATATTGTCCAGTTTTGACTCAAAGTAAGATTTGGAGCCATATTAATCTGTCTTCATTAATTGAGATGGAGACATTTTGCAATAAGCTAGGTTTTTTTTTTGATTATTTATTTATTTATTTATTTATTTATTTATTTATTTATTTATTTATTTTGGAGAGGGAGTGTATGTGCAAGTGTGTGTAGGGGGGTGAGAATCTTAAGCAGGCTCCATGTCCAGCACAGAGCCCAATGTGGGGCTTGATCTCACAACCCTGGGATCATGACTTGTTCTGAAATCAAGAGTCAGATGCTTAGCTCAACCAACTGAGCCACCTAGGCACTCCAAGCTATTTGTTTTTTATGACATGATAGAGTTGTGGGCCAAAACCAGCAGCCCAGCCAATGGGACACCCGGGAACCTGTGGAGAACAACACTACTCCTTATTCCACTGTTTTGCCTTTTATCTGGCCAAATTGTCAGAAAAGAATATCATCGTTTAAATTGTATAATTTTACTAAAGAAAATTCTTTTGCCTTGAAAAGTTATCAATCTAATGATCCTAACTTTGTGTCCCAAAAAGTGCTCCATGATTTCTAGGGGACTCATAGAAAGGGACCAGGTGGATAATGGGGATGGGGAAGTGACACAAATGGAGAAATTAGAACATACACATTCTCACAAGCTGAATATCCGCTCATAGTAACACATGGTAAAGTGATGTGTCATTTTTAAAGACATATTTCTTACAGAACAGCTTATGTCATGGTGCCATTTTTGAACTTATTTGGAGGAGATAACTTTTTATTATAGGTTTTTTTTTTTTTTTTTTAAGATTTAGGGCACATTGCAAAACTGCATTTAGGTTTGTGCTAAGAAGGAAAACAGCTATTACCTTCCAGCTAATCACTGAGAATCATGAATGTAATCTGCAGGGAATGACTTTTAAACAGAAAGGTAAATAAACCAGAACTCAAGCCATAATTTAAATGAGGCTAATATTACTTTAAGGTGTTCTTTAGATGCTCATGTCTGGTGGAGAGAGCCAAGAATAAGAAGTAGTGCTTTCCAGCTTGTCCATTGTAACCACAGTCCACTCAGAAAGTTATCTACAGGAAGGGCACTGCCTGACTCAAATGTAAGCCCCAGTATCATCACTGACCTTGGTCCAAATAGTATTTATTTGAACATAGGACAGGAGAGCTGGGCTAGGATTTTTTTTAAAAAGACTTTATTTATTTACTCATGAGAGACACAGAGAGGGAGGCAGAGACACAGCAGAGGCAGATGCAGGCTCCCTCCAGGGAGCCTGATGCAGGACTCCATCCTAGGACCCCAGGATCATGACCTGAGCCAAAGGCAGGTCAGTCATGACTACTGAGCCACCCAGGCATCCCAAGCTGGGCTAGAACTATCCATCATCTATGAATTCCCAGGCTCATACTCTTCTCAACATTTATGTCTGAAACAGTACAGGGGAGTAGTAGTTAATACCTTGAGCTTTGAGGACAAAAGGACATAGCTGCCAGTGCCAACTCTGCCCCTGACTGCTGGTGAACAAGGAACTTAATCTTTTCGACCCTCAGTTCTGTTGAATGCGAATACAAATAGGAGCTACTCTGCAGGGGAACGGTGAAACAGAATCTACAGGGCCTGGAGGGTGGTCACAAAGAAGGTGCTGACAAATAGTTTTTATTACTAGTGCCAGGACCCCATTTCAAGGACATGTGGGTGGCTTTTTGGAGTTAGCTAGACTAATTGAAACTTGCAAGGCTTAACTGAGGTCATGATGCCCTCTATAAAAGGGTGGGCCATTTTGCCTGGGTGCATCTTTCTTTGTCACTTAACTAGCTGTGTGACTTTATGCTAGTCACTTAATCTTTCTGTGCTTTAGCTTTTAACAACCTTAAAATGTGAATTATAATCCTGTGTACCTTAGAGGATTGTATGCAGGGTTAAGTGAGTTTCTATTTGTAAAGTGCTTAGTATAATATCTGACATACATTAGTCTTATGTGAGTATAGTTATTTTTATTTATTCATTTTTATTATGGAAGCTGGGCCACTGATATATTCAGTTTAATTCCTGAATGGATATTCTGAAAGTGCCTTCTGCAAGAAAGAGGAAGGGAACTTGACCTTAGTAAGCCAGCTCACTTTGGTCAAGATCAATCACTGGAGAACCATCAGTCACCAGTACCAAGCCCCAGCAGCTGGTGCCATGAGCATCTCAGGCCTGAAGGAGGGACAGCCGGGTGTACATTGTAGTATCTACCACGGTTTTATTTATTTATTTATTTATTTTCTACCACGGTTTTAAATAGAATAACTAATGGCAAAATGGTTGGTGGAGTTTCTGATACTACTAAGATTCTCAAAGAATTATGATATCATTATCCTTTCTTTTTGAAGATCTGCTCAATGTTGATCTATGGAAATTGCCAGGCGACTGGGTGAATATGATGTGGATGGTGAATGTGGAATGAATTTTGGGTGTGGGTAAAGATCAGGGAGCACAGAGTTTCTGAAGGAACTGGGCTGAAATAATTGCATCTGTGTCTGACACTCCTTCTTTGCTTTTGTAATTACAGACAAGTATTCCATGTAATTACAGACAAGTATTCCAAGTACTTGACCCTCTTGCTCGGTCATCGCACAGTGTGTCTTGAGGAGATTGACTCTCCTAAGGCTTGAGACGGCTACAGAAGAAAGCTGTGCCTTTTGTTAAAAATTTCAGTGATGTGGCAGGAGTAAATTTACTAAATGCATTTTCTCCTAGTTTGAAATTAAATGAACAACTTAGGGCTTTTTTCACTTGTGAACAGATTGTTAATATGGTATCTGAGCTAAAATCAGTCATCTGCTTAGTTAATGATGGCAAATCGTGGTCCTCACTTATTTACACGGGGGACATCAACAATGCATTAGATCAGAACAAGCTTGGGCATAGGCAGATGACATCTTTGTCACCCCAATACAAAATGTTCCCAATGTCAACAAACTCTACTTTAAACAAAATTTTAAAGTTATTCCAATAGACAGTTTGGCAAAGTCTTGATTCCCAGGTAGACCAGGGCAATTGTGGTGCTCGAAAGGTTTATAAAATATAAGACTTTTTTTTTGCAAAGAACTCCTGGAGCAAAGTTCTCAAGATTTTGATATTAGGATTATTATTTGGTCTTTACTAGAGGCAGGGCTGCTGGGTTCTTCAATGAATTAGCACAGATAAACCCCTTTGCTGATTTTCCAGTCTCTGCCCCATAAAAGAAAGTTTGAATCAACTCAGTGACATTTTTACATGGAGCCTGAAAAATGTGATATTTCAAAAGCCAAGATCTGCAAGCCCCACCGGCCTTTCTCTGTGAACAATACTGGAGTGAAAAAGAGCATTTGGAATGAAACAGATTGAATGTTCTTTCGTGTTGGAAGCACAGGAAGATTTATAAGCACATGTCTGAGCTTCTCCATGGACACATTATGATTTAATGCTTTATATTTTGCTTTTCCAATAGACTTATTTGAACTGTTCATTGCAGTGGGTAAAGATAACACACTTACTGATGGAATCTTGAGGGGATGGAGGCCAATGAGATGTGGCCTTGGAACTGCAGAGCATTATAAATGCTAGTTGTTTTTAAGGTGAGGACCAATCACCAGAGAAGATGCACAGTGTCCTTACAGAGGTTATAATTTAATTAAGCGGTTAAGGACAGATATATGTGTGTGTATATATATATATATATATATATATATCCGAAGTAGGTCAAATATATACACACATAAGATGATAAAAATAGCACAAGTTACTCTGTTGGGTCTGTAGAAAGTTACCATTATTTGTTCTCTGAGAAATAAGACAGGCACAACTCCTATGAGGTGAGGTTTTGAGAAGTCTACCTGCAACAAGTGTATCTTGAAGAACAGTTTGGATTCCTACTGACAGTGAGGAGGCTGCCCAGCTTTTGTTCTGGAGCTCCTAGATACTGCAGTGTGATCTGAATTCACAGCACACCTGGTTTACAGTCCCAGAAGATTTCTTGACCAATTTATGTGGAGTAATGGGGAGAGCTGGCCTGCTGGAAGTGCAAAGTAAAAACAGGCTCCTTTGCAGAAAATGACAGTTGCTCTATATCATTAGGAAAGCTGCAGTGCAGTTGAGACTTTTCCGGTGAGGCTGAGGACATGGAGATGAGAAGAGGTGGGGCTGGAGAAATGGAAACCTGCAATGGAACCTGGTTGCTGACTCCAAAGAGTTTCCTGCCTCACCTGCACTTCCACCTACACACGGTTTCTGATTCTTCTACTTTGGGCTCAACAGGGCAGGAGACCTAATTCTGCTCTCCCTGCCTTTCTCAAGAGTGCTTCTGCTCTGTCTGCACCACGATGGATTTGCTAAACAGTTTCATCAGGCGTTTGCATGCAAATTGCAAGCCAAAGCTGCCTTAAATGGAAATGTCGCTGTTGAAGTGAGTTTCCCTTCCACAAAATGTAATAAAAATAAATTAGGGGCTAGAACCAGGTCGCATGAAGAGGAACTGAGTGAGATTCTTGTTAGGTGGTTTTAATATAAATGTGGACTTTCTCTTACTCTTCTTCTGCAACAACTGACTGATTCGCATTATGATTGCATCCAAATCCCCTCCACTTTACCATTCTCCAATTATAGACACAAGGGTGCTTTTCTCTTGCTAGTTTATTGGCGTGACATCGCAATCTTTCATTTAGAAAACTCACAATCTGTATACCTAACAAGTATATCCAAAACTCCTGGGATTTTTCTTCCACTAACAGTAATGTTCTTCCCTGCAGAGGCCCTGGCCTTGGCAATCACCTGCCCAGAGACCTGAATAAATGAATGAATATGTACTTTAAAGAGAAAGCAATGTCTTGAAGAAAAACTGTAAACTAAATCAGTATTTGGAAAGAGTTAGGATCATATATCACAGGCTTTATATTTTTCTTCTTGACTGAATTCACTCAAATTGGCATACAACAAATTCACCAGAAAAGTTAAGCTCTAAACTCAAGGCAACTGGGACTCTCAGGGACTGTGAGTCCAGAATTTGCACAGGTTGTACTTCTGAGACTCTTCAAGAGAGTGGCCATTCTTTCTGCACATTGTGCTTTGCAAAAGACAAAGATGTGATCTGTGCATGACAAAGCTAGAGATGGAGATTGGTGTGATTGGTTGTTAAAGCAAACCAACTCTCCTTTCCCAGAATTCCTCATCTGTGTCTAGAAAGCCCATGCTTATAACCAAGTACCTACCTGAAGGTGTGTGAAAAAAGAAACATAAACAAGATGTTAGCAAGAGCTCTTGACCACTGATATCTAGACAGATGATTCTAAACACATGCCTTTCCTTTAAAAAACAAGCCACAGACTGAGAGAAAATATTTGCAAAAGACACCTCTGATAAAGGGTTATCAAATATGCAAAGAACTCTTAAAACTCAACAATAAGAAAACAAACAACCTATTAAAAAATGGGCCAGATCTTAACAGACACCTCACCAGAGAAGATGCACAGATGGCAAATAAGCATATGAAAAGATGCTGCACATTCTGTGTCATCAAGGAATTGCAAATTAAAACAACAATGAGATTTCAACTTTTCATGTCTGTTAGAATGGCCAAAATCTGGAATACCAACAACAGCAAATACTGGGGAGGATGTGGGACAACAGGAACTTTTATTCACTGCTGGTGAATGTAAAATGGTACAGACACTTTGGAAGACAGTTTGGTGATTTCTTATGAAATTAAACATACTCTTCCCATAGGATCCAGGAATCATGCTCCTTAGTATTTATCCAAAAGAGTTGAAAACTTACAATCACACAAAAACCTGCACACAGATGTTTATAACAGCTTAATCATAATTGCCCAAACTTAGAAGCAACCAAGATGTCCTTTAGTTGGTGATTGGATAAATAAACCATAGTATGTCTAGACAATGGAATATTATTCAGTGTTAAAAAGAAATAAACTACTAAGTCATGACAAGACATGAAGGAACCTTAATGCATATTACTAAATGAAAGACGCCAATCTGAAAAGGCTGCATATTATATGATTTCAATTATATGACATTGTGGAAAAGGTAAAACTATGGAGACTAAAAATATCAGTGGTTGCTAGGAGTTGAGGAAGATGGGGAGGGGTGATCAGAGAGAGCACAGAGGATTTTTAGCACAGTGAAAATATATGCTGTACAATTCCTTAATATTGGATATATTTCATTCTACATTTGCCCAAACTCATAAAATATATGACAGCAAGAATGAACCATAATATGACCTGTAGATTTTGGGTGATTAAGGTGTGTCGGTGTAGGTTGATCAGTAGCAACCAGTGTACCATTCTGGTGGGGTTATTGTTAATGGGGAAGGCTATGCATGTGTGTGGGCAGGGGTACATGGGAAGTCTCTGTACCTTCCCCTCAACTTTTCTGTGAACCTAAAACTGCCGTAAAAAAGAAACAAACAAAAACCACACATAAAATTCGGTGGCTAGTGGTGGTCCAAAGCCCTCCTCAGTATTTCTGTAAATATCTAGGGGACTGATTTCTGTGGCCTCTGCTGCCTCTTGGGCTCTAGATTGATCCAGACTTAAAATTCAGTGCCTTCATTGATTTCTTATCAACCTCTCACCCACATTCCCAACCCCCATGAACCCATGACTTCACAGAGTGGGTGTCACATCACACATCACAGAGCAAACAAAGTGGTCTATTTCTCCTTTCCAAATACCTTTTTAGCAATGTCATTATATAGGACCTAGCCCTGAATCCATTTTCTTCTCTAATCTCTCCAACTCCTTCTCTTGTTCATTCTCTTCCTGCCTAGAACCACGAATGCCTCTCTGTGTCCAAAACGGAGGCAGATGGGCTTTTTCTCTGAAGTCCTTGGTGCAGCCTGATTCCTAGGTCTTTGGATCCCATCTTGCACCAAACACTTGTCTTTCTATTCATGTGTTTCCTTACCTAAATGGAATCCTGGTATGTGTTGTTAGGATAAAACATGTTCCCTGTGTTTTCACAAGCACCCCAGCACTGCTTGGGGTGGCAGAAGGATGGGAGCTGCCTCACAGCAGCTGTGATAATTCCAAACTGGATTGGCCACCTTGCCTCACCCCTAATGTAAGGAAGGGTGCACCATGGCGGGTGGGTAGTTAAGTCTCTGTTTGTGTCATTGCCTGGTCATATGCCAACAGAGACCTAATCTTACGCCAGATAAACCACATAAATCAATGACAGCACTGTGGTTCCATTCAAAGTCAGGAGCATCATTTGTGGTAAAGAGTCACAGGCTGCAGTAAGTGGCTCCTTGCCTTCAAACGCTGGGAGACAATGGGGATGTGTGAAAACAGAGCATGCATAGCAGAGTAGTACAGAGATTTCCTGGAGCAAATGCCAAGAACAGAAAGTTATATTTGAACTGTTGAAATCCAGGCATTTGAGCACTTAAACATCCTACCAAGGTTGGAAGTCAAAATCTGGTCTGTCGCTCCCTTTCCAGGTGACCTGAGATAAATGGCGGATGTGCTCTTGCTTGTATATGCAATGTTCCATGTTCACTGAAAGTACTTAACACTGTTCTTAGCACATAGTAAAGGTTCAATAACAGGTGGCAATTCACTAAATAATTAGACAATTCACATTGAAAAGTGCAAAGTTGAACCCCTGAATTTGCTGAAGTATTGCTAGTAGAGCCTTACACATAGCAGTGCATCCTTAACCTTATTTGTGAGCAAAGCTAATTGTAGTCCAGAGCCCTCACACCTACTGTTCCATTACACAAATCCCTTTTCCTACTTTCTTCTTTGAAACATATTGAAAGCAAAACAGGACAGGCTCAGTTTTTCTATTCTTGATTTGGTATCAGCGGGCAATGTCCTTTTCTTTCCTTCTCTTTTTGCTTCCAAACTGCATCCCCTTCTTTCTAGCCTCTTTACCAGGTGGCCGACACGAGGCTCTCTGAAAGGAGAACTTAGCAACACTGACAGCAGCATGCTCCAGCCAGAAGTCCTGGATCAGGAGTGTTGGTGCAAGAGATTCTCCATCTTTGGCAGACTGTCAATCATCCCCAGAAATCAGAGAACAATTCCTAGATACCAATATACTGGTGTCCAAACCAGATCCCCTAGCTTGCCTCTTAATTCTTAGGAATGACTCCAAAATCCTTTTTACCATATGTTTTAACCCATCACCTATTCCCCCCCGACACAATCCCATAGAAGCCTGTGTCCCCTCAAAACAGAGACTGAAGGTAACTGTGCAGCTTTCCCCATGCCATGCAGGACACTAGGGAGCTCAGGCCTCAGTGGAGAAATGTGCATCATGGACACCTCAGCTCTTTTTGCACACACAAATCATGAGTATAAATGGCCCACTTTAAGGAAACCTTCAGCTCTAAATACCAAGACTCTGGCACTGAGGAGATAATTTGTTAGGTGACACAAAATTTCTTCTTTCCACAAAGCAATATGCTGTTCATTCCTCAAAATAAATTTTCTTATATTTCTTAAAGATTATAATACTGTGAAATATAAATATTTGCTTATATAGTCATATAACATTAACATAATATGAAGATAACGTATTTAGTGTGCCAGACTCCTCCATAAGTGCTTTGTGGAAGTGTTTTCTTTACTCTCATTATCCTGTGAAATAAGGGATCTTATTAACCCCATATTTCAGATGTAGAAGCTGATTCCTGAGTACTTGAGATTAATTGCCCAAGATAAGGCAGGTGAAAACTTGGGATTTGAACTTAGATCTGACTGAGGCCAGAGTCCGAGCCCTTAGCAGTGCATAAAATTCAGTTTGCTTTGGATTTTTCAGGACAGGAATTATGAATAAAGGATACTTCTGGACAGGTAGTGAAGGATGCAATAGTCTAGGGAGATGGGGAGTGGGTGGAGCAGGTGTGAAATATAGACAGGGTGTTCAGAAAGTAAGTAGCACCATCCTCTTTACAAATCCTTGTCAGCATGCATACTTAAAGATAGGACGGACTCCTAACACTTAGCTGAGAGTAGTTGACAGCCAATGAATATATACCATTCGATGAATGATGCAGTCTGTCCTTCATACCCCCTAGACCCCCCAACCCACCCCACTCTAACAGGCGGAGCCTATGAGAATACATAATAATCCAGCTGTTTTACTTGAGAATGGAGGCCACTCATTTCTGGTGAGTGAAGATTTTTAAACTTTACACATACACACAAGGACATATATACATGTACATTTGCACATGAGAACAAGAAAACAGGAAATTTGAAAAAGATGAGACAATAAATAATTGAATGAGATGGCAATATCCTGATTGTAACAGTATGCTACAGTTTCGTACAGTGTCACCATTGGAGAAACTAGGCAAAGTATACAAGAATCTCAGCATTACTTCTCACAATATATGTGAATTTGTATTAAAAATTTTTTTCAGTTATAAACTTTAATGACAGTACTGGAGGTTGGCTTGGATCTCTCTCCCTCCGCTCTGTGGCACTGCAAGTTGCAGAGTCTCAAATGGAGTATGATGAACTTCATTTACACCAGCAACCTGGATGAGGGCTTGCCACACACATTAGTTGCTGGTGAACACACAGGTTTCTAAGCCTGGCTTCATCTATCTGAGAAAGAAAGCTTCCCCACCATTAATTGTCCCTGATTAGGGGCAACTTTCCTGGTGCCTATAGCCCCCACCCATACAGCCGCATTCTTCCTTCCTGGGGTTCCATTCAGGACATACAAGTTGTGTGTGGGTTTGCTTTTCGTTTTCTGGCTGTGATAAGATGCTGTACTCACGAAATAATGTATTTATTTATTATAAGAAACACAGCTGTGAAATGGACAAATAGATGACTTGCAGGTTTTTGTACTCAATGTGTCACCTATAATTGGAAAATAATTGGATGATCCATCTGCTTCCTGTCATGCATGCCTCAATTTTCTTCACTATCCATGGTACTTAAGAACAACTGGCATTTTTTAATACTAATTACTCACAAACAAAAACTCTGTTAAAATTGATTGGCCTTGCGATACAATTTTGCTAACACTTAACATACTGTTGCTCTTTTTAATATATTGAAGTCTGACTATGATGAACTGTCATTAATCGTTTTCAGCATGCCAGTACTCAGATTTCATTTTGTTTATATTTTATAGACAGTGCTAAAAATCATATATTATACAATAAGTGGAACAATAATCTGATCTATTATCCCTGCAGTAATTCCTGATAGGAAGACAAAAAATTCACACAGGTTACATCTCTCTGCTGATATTATTCAGAGGTAAAGTTTGAACAGACAATAACCTTTGGAACCAATTAAATATAATTGTACCAATTTTCCCCCATGACTTGTTGCAATTATCCCACCGTGAGATAGCACATGTCATTGCAAAGAAAAGCTGAATTTTTTCCCATTTTTCAAGAATTTTAATTTTAACTCCTTCCTGTTCAGGAATCTTTGACTTTTTTCCAGCCCTGAGCTCAATCCAGGACAATATTTGTAGCACTTTGGAAGAGGGGAGGGTCAACATCTTTAAAAAGTATTTTTATTAGCTATACTTGAACAATAGTTACAAAGGAAATCTATTTCAGCCATTAAAAGTATAAGATTGAGATTTAAAAAAAAAAAAAAAGAAATCTCTACACTCTTAACACAGAGAAACATCACTCACACATTGATGTTTTTCCTACCAGACTTTTGCAATATGTGTTACACGCTATGAACTACTGCAATGCTGTAATGGTATTTTATTTTTTTTACCTCTCTCTTTTCCTATTAACAATATGTGGAGCTAGCATCTCTCCATGTTGATGAACATACATCATCATTGTCATTTCTAATGGTGGCATGTCCATTTGTTATTTAACTACCTGTATTGCTGACATCTCAGTTATTCTGGTTCTGCCAGCACTTTTGATTCACGTTTGCTTTGTTTCTGATAACTTCCCCCCAAGCCTGGAGAGTAGGGATGCATGTGCAGGTCATTCCCACCTGTAAGAGGGCTCTGCCTGGGGCAGGATATGTTCCCCATTTCTAGAATTTGCTTTGTTAATACAGAAAAAAAAAAAAAAAAAGAAAAGGCCTGAGATTGAATTGAGGATTGTGATTTTCTAATTTGACCTTGTGCTCTGCATTTGCACTCCTTGTGTATGTAGACCTGGGTGCCTGTACTGATCCAGACTTTCCAGCTTATAGTGGTCCCTGTGACAGCAGTAGCTAGGTCAGGAATTAAAGCCTCTCCCCTTCTTCTATGTACTCTGTTTCTTCTGTTGTGTGTAGCTAACTCAGCAGCTGGTGGGAAGTTTTATACAGGCTGTTCTTTCACAGGTTTGGGAGAAAACAATTAACAAAATCTTGTAGTAAAAGGAATTGCACTTTTTCTCTTTATTGTGATAACATTTAACATGAGATCTATTCCTTTCACCAAATTTTAAGTATACAATGCAGTACTGTTAATTACAGCTATGATGTTGTACAACAGATCTTTAGGACTGAGTCATCTTATATAACTGAAACTTTATACCTGGTAAACAGCAACACCCCATTTCCCCCTCTCCGATTGATGGATGGATAAAGAAAATATACTGTGTACATACAGTGGCATATTATTCAGCCTTAAAAAAGAAGGAAATTCTGTGCTATGGGACAACATGGGTGAATCTTGAGGCCATTATGCTGCATGAGATAAGTTAGTCACAGAAGACAAATATTCTGTGATGCCACTTATCTGAGTTAACTAACAGAGTCTGCTTTCTTTTTTAGAATGTGACAGAAAATTGGGGCATCTGAGTGGCTCAGTTGGTGAAGTGTCTGCCTTCGGCTCAGGTTGTGATCTCAGGGTCCTGGGATCCAGTCCCATGTTGGGTTCCCTGCTCAGTGGGGAGTCTGCTTCTCCCTCTCCCCCAGCCTCTCCCACAGTACCCCCCCCGCTCATGTTCTCTCTCTCTCTCCAATAAATGAATGGATTCTTAAAAAAAAAAAAGAATATGACAGAAAATTACTTTGAAAGTTTAACTCTCTCACCTCTGTCTTCCCTTTCTCTCTCTTTAAGAATTCTTGAAAAGGGAAAAAAATAAAGGCAAGACTAGGTAGTTTGATTAATTTTCCTCCACATTGCATGTTCATCTTGCAGTTAGAGGGTTGGGAAGATATGCCCACTCTCTGATGCACCACCTGATTCTTGGGAAATGAGCCTGGAGACCACAATCTATGGGAGTATGCTGGGCTCCCCACTGTCCCTCCATCCAGTGCTATCACTGCTTGACTGGCCCAGCTGTATGCCAGCTTGCCTGACCAACATTGCACTTATTCAGAAGTTTGAGAATCTCAAATTCATGAATTTAGTCTTGACCATGACTTTGACAATGAGGTTTCCTTCCCAAACTGGGAACTTGGCTGTGTTTTCAACTAGGCCTTTACCTTGTAGTTTAATTCCAACCTGGCAGCCACTGTAGACACCCTAAGTCTGAGGTCCTGTCTTATCCTTACTTGTTCAGCCTAGACTTTCCATTGCCTCCTGCCCTGGTCCACTATGGCCTATGTCCCTGACTCCTGTTGACCTGATTCACACCCCTGGAATTATTTATATATATCAGATTGAGCCCCTCCTATGTTCTATTCATACCTACCTTTGTTTTTCCCCCAACTCTAGCTCCCTGTTTTACTCTGGCTAGAGTGCCCTGTAGCAGAGGATCTAGAGGTAGAGAAGAACAATAGAAAACTCTGAATTTAGCACTATGTTTTACTTGCAGGAAGTAAAACACAAGTTAGTGCTGTGGAAATTAAATAGTTGTCCTGTCCCACCTATCTTTATTAAAGATCAGTATAGTTTCTATTTATAACACAAGAAAAATAAAACATAATGAAGAGAAGACAGGGCCTCACTTTGTACTTGGAATTAAAAAAGTCTCCACCAACACCTAAACCAGAGTGTCTGCCAATTCTGTGTGATGTTTATGAAATACATAATAGCTGAAAAGAATTCAAACTCTCACAAAGAAGCATTTTTGTCATCCAAACACATGTTTCTCCAAAGTTCCTTCTCTGCTTCCAGATTTAAAAATCTGTTCAGGGCACACATACAAAAAAAAATAATAATAATTACCATGTTAAGATGGTAATTTGGAAGGAGTTCCACAGAAAAGCTTCAGCTGTATAATTGAAGAGCTGCTTCTCATACATTCACATGGGGCCTCTGAACTCTGAGTGCAAGTCGTCACTGCCAATTCCTGAGATGAGGTCTGGTAATGTTTCAAAGCAAAAACTAGGATAAATTTTTTATCACAGAAGTGAAGTGGGGTTACATTTTCCTCTGATTCCTGTTTTCACTTCTCCTCTCTGCTTCTGGGGCCTCTGCTGCCTGGAAGCTATTACTCAGAGTTTCTTGATCAGCCAATGCACATATGTTTCATGAGCACCTACTGTGTACCCAGCACTGCTGAGCAGAAGTACACTAGTCTGCTCTGACCATGCAGTGTCAGGCTGGCAGGTCACATCTCATGGATCTGGGGAGACTTACACTTCCTTGGGGACATCAGGGAGGTTTTGAATCTTCCTCTTGCTTCAAGGATATCATAGGGAACAATGTGCCTTGTGCAAGCTTTAAATCAAGACAAAGATTGACCATGTCACTAATATGCTCCCTCAGTGTAGGTCAATCCCAAAACCTGAGCTGTACTTTGCTCCAGGAGAAGGCTTTTCTTTCTTAGCATCCATGGTATCTTGGAAGGGTTAGGGTTAATTTTGGATGCAAGAAACGACCTGGTTTACAGCAACACATTAAATATCTTACATAGCAAGACGTACAGAGGTGGCTGGGTCTGGGATCAGTGAGCCACAGCATTAAGCCAAGATCATTGAGCCCTGAGTTATTCCTGTCTTGGCTTCCCGGCATGTTGGCCTTGTCCATCAGGCTGTTGCTCCCATGGTCACATGCTAGTATGACAGCATCTTTCCAAAGAAGTTGGATTTTCTCTTCCCATGTGTTTCTTTTTAAGAGCAGACATTTTTCTCAGGAGGCTCTTCCTTCTGCCTGTTGGTTCAGACTTAAACCAATCCCTGGAAAGAACAATTATGGCTGTGTTATTTGGCTGAAGCTAACCAGTATGTGCTCCTTCAATCGCATGTGGAGAGATGAATATCCAGGACTGATGCTTGGGTAGACAGACAAGCATGTGGATGATTCTTTTAGGACTCAGTTTTCTTACTTTTCCTACTGAGACATGATACCTTTTCTCTCAGTATGGGGTAATGGGAAATCTAATTCAACAAGTATTTACTATGCATCCACTAGTATTGAGCACCATGCTAGTTCCTCTGTGGTGTTAAGAGGTAATTAAGACACTCTTTAGCCTAGGCTGTTTATAATCTCATGAAGAACCTAAGATAATCTGTATTATATAAAGCATATTATATTAAAAGCCATATGAGAGTTGAAGTGATTTGGTAATTATATTTGGTCAGGATTAGAACCAGTTCATCCTGGGTTGGTCCTTTAAATAAATCCCTGCTCCACAGGGCAAGTTTAAATCTGGGAGGTTAACGAGGGGCTTGGGACTGGGGTTAGGTCAGCTTTCATCAGTTGATTATCCTAGGGCAACTGGATACATAGCAAGTGCAACTTCTAGAGGGAAAAGAACCACCATTTATTGAGAACCCGTTACAGGCCAGATCTTTTCATATGCTTTACTTCATTTAGTCAAATTAGAGAGCATCACACAAAGTTTGGGGCAGTTACAATTATTCCCACAGTTGCAGGTGAGGCAACATACCAAAGAGGTAAGTAGCTCATCCAAATTATCATGAAGCCATCTCAGGCTATCTGGAACCAAGATTAGGATTTCTCTTTTGGAGGCAGTGAGTCTTCTACCTTTTTTTTTTTTTTTTTTTAAGATTTTACTTATTTATTTTTGGAGGTGGGGAGGAGCAGAGAGGGAGGAAACAGGAGTCTCAAGCAGACTCCTGTGGAGCCTGACTCTGGGCTGGATCCCATGACTGTGAGACCATGACCTGAACTGAAACCAAGAGTCAGATGCTTAATGGGCCGAGCCACTCAGGTACCCCTTGGGTTTTCTAGCTCTTAGAGAGAGAGAATAAGCTAGGTTGCTCCCAAGGTCATAGAAGTCTATAGGCATGAAACATATTGGTGATTAGCAGGAATGTCTTAAAAAAACCAGCCAGAATGCTAGAAAGAACAAACAGAGTGTATAGGCTGTAGTTTTTATATTAAGCCACTATGATCTATATTTATTTTGGTGGTCCCTTCCCTCAAAGGACTTAGATTCTAGCTGTGATTTCAGACCAAATAATAAAAAGAATATGGAAAGAAGAAAAGGCTATGTTGAGCCAATGAATATTGTGAGCTCTAAAGAATTCTCTTCTTTGTCTTCTCTTTCTTTGCTGGCAGAAGTTGGACGCCAAACCTGAAATTCCGAATGACTGTGTAATCCAGGACAAAGGCTTTTAGTCTCAGGGAGCAGGAAAAGGGGCAGAATATTGCAGATACAAACAAGGAGTCTGGATAGCCCTTGGGAAAACAACGTCTGAAGCAACACTCCCATTCCCTATTTATTCCCCATCTATTGCAAACAACTGATTTTTGTTGTGGTCGGCAGGTTGTGCTTTTCACATGAGCATTTGTTGTAAAGCACTGAAAATCTGAGTATCATGAAAGGATAGAAAAGAAATTAACTGAAAAAAGGAAGTACTATAGAAATTAGAAGTCTAGAGGTACTGGAAAAAACTACAAAGATTTTCTTTGTAAAATTTAAAATCTTATTTCCTTTAATTACAAGGCAGACTGGGAAAAATAGTTCTAGTAAGTATGTCAAAAGATTATTATACTTACATTCTAAGAGCTACAGAGTTATTTATCTGTACAAACAGATAAATAAACTAAGACCTCAATAAATAATAGGTTAAAACACTCAAAAGAGGATATTAAATTGTTAAACAAACATGTAAAAAGAATGCTCAGCTTTTAAGAAAGGCTAATCAAAGCGATCAAGAGATGTCACTTTCACCTGCTCACTGGCCAAGATTTTTTTTTTTTAATAAATGAAAATGACCAGCGCTGGCAAGGATGCAGCTGGCATTCACCCATTGCTGAGAGTCTACCCCTCTTCAAGAAAGCTCTTCAGCAATTTGGATCCAAATGTCAAATGTATCCAAAGTTTTTGACTTGATAGTATGCTAATTAAGACGTCAAGTCTAAAAAGAAAAAAAGCGCTAAATATGGGATGATCTTTAAGCAAAAAGACATTTCCAAATTTAGAAAATTGTTTAAGTAGAGGATATGTGATAAATAATGTGAAAGAAGTTCTCATAGAGCATATATTATTCTTGTTATGCTAAAGTAGAGACTAAACACAAGGGATATAGATCTAAGGGATCTAGATCACACTGGGACTCCGCCTTGTGTTCAAGGAGCTTGCTGACTGGTTGACTGGGGCAGGACACACACAGGAATGACTTTGAGGGGATCCCTGGGTGGCTCAGCAGTTTGGCGCCTGCCTTTGGCCCAGGGCGTGATCCTGGAGTCCCGGGATCGAGTCCTGCATCGGGCTCCCAGCATGGAGCCTGCTTCTCCCTCTGCCTGTGTCTCTGCCTCTCTCTCTCTCTCTCATAAATAAATAAATAAATAAATAAATAAATAAATAAATAAATCTTTAAAAAAAAAGGAATGACTGAGAATAACAGAAAAGCAAAGGGTCACCAAGAGGAAGTGTGACAGGGTGGAAGCATGTCATCTATGGGGATATAGCAGGGACACAAATTAGAATAACTGGGGTTAATCTGAATCTTTGTTTCCTCATTTATATTTAGTTTTAAATTAAAAACCTAAGGCAAGTTTGTTGCAGAAAAATTGGGAAATACAGAAAAAGTAGAGACTACTTGCCCTTCTCTGGACCACAATTCACCTCTTGACAAGTCCTTTTTTTTCTTTAGTAGAGGTATATAGGATTAGGAAGAATGGGACCTGAGAAACTGCTGCTGGGAATTCATGGAAGTAAAAGCAAGTGGGTCTTTTAAAAATACAGCCTTCAATCAGACTTTGTGCCAATGAAACTCAAGGCCCCGTGACCTCCAGTTTTCTCATCTGTGCAAATGAACGGTAATAATCATGCTGTCTTCATCACAGGGACATTGAGGGGATTCAGTGATGTGAGAACTTGTACTAATTTGGTAGGGCTGACGTAGTAAGATACCACAGATGTGTGGCCTAAACAACAGAAATTTATTTCTTCACAGGCTGAAAGTCCAAGGTCAAGGCATTGGCAAGTTTTTTCTCCTTCCTGGTCTCCCTTCTTATTTGCATACGGCTACCTTCTTGCTGTGTCCACACATGGTCACCCCTTAGTCTGGGACTAGCCTCTTTAGAGAAAGACACCAGTTATATTAGATTAAGGTCCACTTCATTTTAAATTAGTTATTTCCTTAAAGTCCCTATTTTCAAATGTATCCACGTCAGAGGTCCTGGGGTAAAGACTTCAACATATGAATCTTCTGGGGATATAATTTAGCCCATGACTATTATAGATACATTTAGTTTTCTGCCTGGCTTACAAAAGGACTTTTTAATTGGCTATTATTTTTATTAGAAAGAACCATGCTTTTCTACCATATGACATTTTATAGCACTTTTGGAAGTTCATTTTCCTTTTCATAAGCAGCAAAATTCCTGCCACGTGGCACATTCTTTTACCTTTGGGAGACCCTGGATTAAGCAGATTTATCTAATGCTACCACGTTTCAGTTAACATCTATTAATTAACATCTAAAGAATTTATATACAGCAGAAAATTCCTGGGAACACTGAGCTGTACTCAATATAGATTGAAAGCTAGAGATCAAAAAACAAAAAAACAAACAAAAAAATCTGTATTTGGTTATGTTAAGTGTTATATTTTAGCTTGGTTGCCACTGAAGAAACAATACTCTAATAGAACGAAAGTATGTGCTTAGCCTGTACCACTGCCCCAGTTCTCTTTCCTCCCTCCTCTTTCCATTTGAAGCTGATCATCTATAAAACGGATGTCAAGTGGACTCCCTAAAGAAAAGTCAGCATCTCTCTAAATCTACTTACATATGCCTTTCTTGCAGTCGTCAAGTATAATTTAATTCATTTTAATGTCTCTTTCCCCTTTAGTCCCTGCTGATTGAAGGCTTCTATTTCAGAGAGATGGGAGGGGGATTTTACTAATCAGATTATTTGCACATTTCGATCATTTTTAGAAATCCGACTCATTTCACAAACAATAGGAATTACTGAATACATCCCTTCAACCAATGCTCTCAGTGTCAGTGTATTAGATAAATAAAGTGGAAACCTGTATTCTCTCTCTTTTATTTATTTTTTCTCTCTTTTAATATATAAGTAACCACAGGGACATAAATTAATTTGCTGTGGGCTGTGTTTAAAAATTACAGATTGTTAAAAGCTCAGAATTTTGTTGGTTTGAGGTTAAGGTCTGGTGTCCTTTTTTTTTTTTTTTTTTTCTATTGTTTTGGGCCATGTTAATTAGTTTGAGCTTACCTTCCATTAGCTATTCATAGTCACTTTGGGTGGGGGGTGGGGGATGTAATAGGCACAAACTGAATTTGCAGAACCCTTGGAAGCTGGCAAGGAGTGTGTGCTGGCCTATGGACTAAGGGCTCTATTCTGACATCTCCTGATCTCTTGTCAGAGTAACCGGTACTTACAGTGTTTGAATGGTTGCCTGGTGCTTTCAATGAATGTGTTGACATTTGCTCACTCTCTGTAATGCCTGATAAAAGAAATGTAACCCTTGCTCTTGTTCCTAGCATACTTCCTATTAAAGAGCAGTTTTAAAAAAATAAAGAGCAGTTTAGTCCTTGAAGTAAGCATGACCTTACTCTTGTTTATAAACACAGCTACTTTCAACCACAACTGATAGCCATGTGTCTCATGGCACCATTATCCTTCATACCAGGTAAAGCCTTTCTCTCCACTTAAATAAAGACAAACATCTTTTAACCTTATAGCTGACAGCTACCTGACATTAAAAACCAGTTGTAACCAGTAGTCTGTGACTAATAAACTAGTGGGTGAGTCATTTTAGATGCTGAAGTACTATATTAGAATTTATAAAAAAGTGAGGAGGGAGAGAGAGAGAGAGAGAGAGAGAGAGAGAGAGAGAGAGAGATTGATTGCCAGATCCCATTTGTGTCTTGTGCTGTAACATAAATTGGGGGAAGATTCTAGCCGCCCTCAGCAGTGATGGTTCCCAGGCTGAAGTGGGCAGCAGCTGTGTGCTTAGCTGGTGGACGCAGAGGCCAAGGGAGGACAGCGCACTTGCAACATTAAGATAATTAAACACCCAAAGTGTTTGACACTGGATTATCGACCCTCCCTTCATTCATTCAGTGAATATAACTGAGCGTCTGCACTGTGGTGCTGTTGCAATAGAACAGTAAGTCAGGTAAGGATGCTGCTGCCATAAAGCTGGTGTTCCAGAGAGAGACACTAAGCAGACACGAGGTAGAGTAACCTGGGAATCTCACATCAAAAAGCTAAATGCATAGAAAATGACCTGATCTTTTCTCTGCCTTCCAACTCTAGACCAGAAAGATATTTTTCATGGAAGAGAGGATCAGATCATTTTCAAATTTATTCTCCCTACCCTTGGGCATGTGCTGTTTCTCTCACCATCTCTCTCCCTCTCCTCTCTCTGTCTCTGTCTCCCCCCACCCCTCTCCTCTTAGGCACTAGAACAACAGTTCCTAGACATTTGAATTTTACAACAGTAAAATTAAAAAAAATAATTTGAGGGGTCTATATTGAATTGCCAACTATTTTTTTTTGCCATGGTTTTATGTGTATATGTAAATACATATACATATACATATTTCCATCTACTATATATATTGTAGATAGTGATCTCCCCTTAGTATTAGATGACATTTGAGGGGTTAGTATGTGGCTTTTTTAAAAAATATTTTATTTATTTGTTCATGAGAGACACACAGAGAGGGGCAGGGACATAGGCAGAGGGAGAAGCAGGCTCCCTGTGGGGAGCTCCATGCGGGACTTGATCACACCCTGAGCCAGAGGCAGATGCTCAACCACTGAGCCACCTAGGAATTCCATGGCTAACTCTTTACATTCAATCTATACAACACGTATCATGTAGGTACTCTTAATATTCCCATTTTATAGATAATGAAGTGGAAGCTCAAAAAGGCTATGTACACCACCCGATGTAACACAACTGGTGGTGGTGACAGAGCCAGAGATTGGACTCCTCACCATTGAACACTTGGAGTCTCAACACCACCATTCTTTTAAAACAGAAAACAAATGACAGAAAAAACACCATAAAACTTGCATCACCAAAAATGTGGGAAATACATAATTCCAGAAATTCTAAAGTTATCTTTGTGCAAAACTCACTGGTTCTTATTTTTTCTTATTTCACTGTGGATTGGAGAAATCTTTGTCAAAAGCTTTGGCCCATTGGCTTGCACTTAGGAATCCTGGCTCCAAGTCTTCAGCAAAAGAAAGTTTTTAATCCACATCCCAAGTGACTTTCTAGAGAGTTTGAATCAAGAGCACATGAGTGTTAGCCATTTTAAGAACATACATGATTCATTTTGTGAATGACTTTCAAATGCATTTACAAAATACTTTAACCCCACTCCAACCCCCAACAGGTCCTGGAAGCTTATGTGTGAGTAGGAGACTGAGAAATGTTCCTCAGGTGAGAAAATGTCCTTAACAGACTCCAAGACCTTTAAGGGTTTGGGAATCTCTGGGAATGAATTGCAAAATTTTGCTGGCTTGGGCAATGATATATCTTCCCCACATTTTAGAGAGGAAGTCTTCCCAAGCGTTCTTCATCATTTTCCTAACCCCAAAGAACTTAAAGATCAGTGTTCTAGTTTCAGTCACTAATTTATGATACTGAGCAAATTGCTTGACTATTTAGTACCTCAGTTTCTCCATCTGTCAAATCAGAATGATTTAATTTCTGACATAATTTAATTCCTTTGACATACCTGAAAAATGTATATAGGTCAAGATTTTGTAAATTAGAATAGATTTGAAATTAATTTAGAAATCTGACAATTTAAAGGAATCCTGAGTTGAATCCTTTTGAAAACTGAATAAAGTCTTTTACTTTAAAGGCTAATTATACCCAAGAATCTATTTTGAGGCTTGGATTTTTGTATATTAGATTTCCTAATGTGAGACGTATCTGCATCCTAAAAACTCACATCATGGTTGGTGGAAGGTATCATCATTCCAGGAAATGCTTTCAATTTTTAAAAGTTGTGGCTTATGGTTGGGGGAAACACATTTTTATTTGTTTACTTTTCTAAGTTTGAATATTTAGAACTTAACATTGAATACTAATGAGATAAAGTATGTGTTCCCTTTTCTGTCTGTTCTGAGAGAACTTGTACAGTTTAGTCTGCAATTCTCCTGGACTAGCTCTGTTTCCCTGTCACTAGATGTTCTCTTCTGATGCCTTATATGTTCCCCCTCCTCAAATATTTAGTATTCTATACTCACTGCTTCCTGAAAATTGTTATTTCTGTTTGCTCCCAAAAGCCAATATACCTCTAAATTAAGAATAAATGAAAATAGTAAATATTTCATTTCTGCCAATCATGTGGATGGGAGATAGGATGGATGGGAGATGAAGTGAGCTAGTGAATACCTGAAATGATACACAATCACTTCCAGGTAGATTAGGAAATTGTGGCAAGTGTTGTTTTAAATCAGAGCTGCTCTCAGGGAGACAGACAATCATAGGTGCCCTTTTGGGCATCAAAATATTTCTACTTCTTAGAAATTCCAAAAGGTGTGACTTTGTCCCTTAAAGAGGTATATCTGGGGGCCCAGTGGGTACTGAAGGAACTTGCTGCCTTTATTGCTTTCCCTAATTGCTGGTGCATGCAAAGTGCAGCACACAAATTGAGCAACATCTTGCACTTAGATGGTAATTAAGAGTGTTCAGTAACGTGATTCTGTTGTCTATGGCCCAATTCCCATGTTGAATTACTGTAAAAGACTCATAACTAGATATCATTTAGGAAGAAAATTAACTACCCAGGGAGTGAGGCTTCTTTCATTGGCCTCAATAACCTGCACCTTCTGGAAACAAGTAACAGGAAGGTTTGATCAAGAGGAAGACAATGGGGTGCAGGAAATAAAGGAGAAGGCCATCAGGTTTCCTTGAGACAAAACAAGGTTCTAGGAAAAAGCACACCACTCTTCTTCTTATCACAGGCCATGAGATGACATCTTTTTCCTTGAGGAATATTTTGTAGATAGGGAGGAAGATTTCCCTAAAAACTGTCAAAAGACACATTTACAGAGACCAAACATTCTAAATTAAGTGGAATCCTAGAAGATCAGCTTTAGATCAGGCATCATGTGCTGTTCTGCCCAACTTCTCCATCATATGAGGATTTCTGCTCTAAGCATATGTATATCAACAATGCTGGAACATCTGGTGATGGGAGGGTTCGCTGCTTCCATGACTGGGCAGCTCTAACCATTGCATACTCATGCCCTTCCTCGAGCAGTTATTAAAGCCTACTTTCCCAGGCATGGGAACACAGCAGTGAATAAGAAACATGTGATCCCAACCTCAGGGACCTTAGAATTGAGTGGAAGATAAAAATGAAACCAACAACTACAATATTGTATTTTTCCTTATTGAGCTCCCATGCCTGCAAATACCATTCACTCACACACAATAAAATTAACCCACCTCCCACGGGACAAATCCATCTGCTGTCTAAAGACAATGATCATATTTCCTTTTACAAACTAAAAACACTCCTCTATTCTTCCTTCTTCCTCTTTTCTCCCTCCTTAATGTGAATTAGATAAACCTCATGAGTTAGAAGAAGAAACAAGTGCTTGCTTTGGCAGCACATATACTAAAATAGGAGAAACAAACTATACCTTTGAATGCATGTACTGCTGCCAAATATTATATATTATATATACAAAGACAAGCAAGCCAATACTTGGTTTTCTTTTCTTGCCTTCTGAAAATAAAACAAAACTCAATTTGTGAGGAACAGAAGGTGAAGTTACTCTTGTGTGAAGGTGTTTTACCTTAACTAGTCTTACCACAAAATCTGGCTCCCTCTTCCACACCTCCCCTCACCTATTTATTATACTTTTCATATCCTCAAACTTTTCAATAAGAAATATAAAACCTAACAAAGAAACCTAAACAAATTAAATGGGACCTATTTTTTCACATGCAAAATGGATTTCAGTTTTGCCTTATGGAGGTTTTGTGTTTCATTATTATTAAAAATGTCATCAATGTTTTGCCTGCTGGGAGCACAGATTTTTCTCCTATTTTTCAATCTTATTCAAAACACTTTACTGCATATTTTATGAGTTATAGCAGCTTTTAGTTTTTGCTTTTAAAAATTACAAACTCCAAAACCTATGTTGACATTCTGCTAAGCAGTCTTTGCACATGTAATGTTGTTGAACATTTACAGAAAGAAATGTAATAAGAGAAACATTTGTGGGATGAGTATATACTTAGGTAACCTTTAGAAATAGAAATAAGGCTGTATCTAGGGAGCACACTTAGTTTCTGCAAATACTAATTTCATGAGACCTTCTTCTGTCTTGGGTGGCTTAGATCACAGGCTACACCATTATCATCTCACTTCTCTCCCTTGCCAATTTTGGGAAATTTATAATTAGAGCCATGCAAAGAGCTGAAATTGGGTAGCTTTCCTTGAAATCTCTGGTTTTGTCTTTGTCTACTAGGGTGCTGTGAACCTCTTAAACTTATGGGGTGTGTTTGCAGTGTGAACTATATTACCTTTGTAGTTGGGAAGAATAGAGGGTGCTCATGGAAAATAGAGCAAAAATAGTTGTGAAAAGTAGTTGAGTTGGAGAACATTGGGATTTTAGGAATTCATTTTTAAAGATTTTTTTTCCCCCAAAAAAGATATTTCCAGAAAGTCTGGAGAGGGTGATTATGAGAATAACATGGGATAAGGCTTGGGAAATACTTAACATAGTGCCTGGCACCTCAAAAATGCTCAATAAATGTTAATTATTATTCTTATTAGGTTGGGGACATATGCATCTTGAGTGTAATTCTTTGTAAACCCCTTGAAGGGATTTGGGAAACAACTTTTTAAGGGGGCCTTAACTGCATCAGGGAAATTGCAGGAAAGAACACCTCATATGCTTGCATCTAGAATCTAAGATCAAGAGCAATGTCCAAGAACTAATAATAGTGACCTGAGGTGAGCTGGTGACACTGGGCAGTAAAAAGGAAGATGAATTTGATGAGGATTTACCCACTCCTTGTCTGTTGTATCTTGAGATAGCTTTGCTCAAAAGCAAACTTCAGGAGGCAATAAACCTCATGATCTCTCCAAATCAATTTAGTTTTTGGCTTCCTCCAAAAAGATTACCTTAGGGAAACTGAATCAACTCTATGGGTATTTTAGTAACAGACCTTCAGGGTCATGAGAGAGAGCCACAATTTAGTTCCAACAGTGTCTGTATCTTTTTTTTTTTTTTTTTCTCACCTCTCAGGACCAGTGCCATGGCCTACCTGAGGAAAGGGGTTCCTTCTCACCATCCCCACCCCAACCCATGCACACACCAAAGATTGCTTTCATATGGTGCTGCACTCATGTGTATCCTCACTCTTTCTAGCAAAGCTGGAATTGAGGAACTCTTCCTTTTACTTCTACCCTTTACTTCTTCCATCGCCCTCCTTATTCTCCCTGGTGCTACTTTTTGAGAATGTTAAACTTGTTTTCTCACATTGTTCCTGATCTCCCAACTAGAGAAAGCCACTTGGGCAACCCGACTCAACTATTGTGATTTCATCCCTTTTGGGAAAATTCTCAGCTAAGACAATGTTGCCTCAAATTCTGCAACTGAAGGTGACTTAATCTTATGCAAAGATGTACATAGTAATAACTAACCATAAAAGCAAATATTCAATGAGCATTTGTTGTGTACTAGATATGGCTTTAGATGTTTTTGTATGTATTCATTTCATTCAATTCGCATAGAAACCCTGAAATTTTGGCCTAGAGAGTTTATTTATTTAACATTTTACATCATTCCAGGAATAAAGATTATTCCTACCTGTGAGAGGTGGGTTACAAGTTTAGTTTTAAACCTTCTACTAGCTAGTGTAAAGAGATTCTGAACTACTGTGATGTTTGATCTCCCCTCTATTTTTTTTTTCTGAAATGCCTATAGCCCTTCAGAATGGACATGGTGGCTTGACTCATTGCGTTTCTATCTAAATAGCTAAAGGGTGAGTAGTAGTTAAGAGACACTATATCTTAACGATATCCTCTTGCCTATAACATGCCATACTGAAGACAAGTGGGAATATAAAGCAAAGCAGTATAATATGAAAGTAGGAAGTATGGGGCAGCTGAGTCTGAACATGTGTTTTGGGTCTACCAGGAATCCAAATGTCAAAGCTGGTTGTGACAAAGCCTCTTTAGCAGCAGCTCTGGCTTCAGAGCATGATGTGAAAAGAGCAGGTGAACAGCCACTAGACATCATGCTACATCTGTGCACACAGATGGCAACACCATCAATAGCGTCATCCTAAAACATGAAGGCAGTGACAAGTGCATCATAAATAGTATCACAACCAGACTGATGGCTTTCTTAAATCCACAGTAGAGAAGAATAATGAACAAATTTACTAGCCACATTTTTATTTGTCAAAACCAATCCTTTTTAATGGTGAGATGATCTGACTTAAACTCACAAGTGTCTATTATTAAATTAAAATGTGAAAAAAATGTGTGGGTGTCTCCACATTTGTTTATTAGCCTTATTCATTTTCTCATCTCACAGCAGAAGTCCACTTAGGTTATGTTTCTATAATTAACCCAAACATAAGATGAATGTTGCAGAAGTCAAAGCAGACTCCTGATTCATTAATTTACTCAATAGTTTCTCTTCTTCAGTTTATCAGTTCACTGAATGTTCTACTCTTGTATAGATATTAACCACACTTTCATCTTTGACTACAACATTTTTGTGATCCCCAGACTGGTGTTGAACAGAATCATCTATCTTTGAATTGAACTATTAAAAGTAACTCATATTGTCCAGTCCTAGAATACAAAAGCAAAGTGAATCTGATGGAGATGCTTGGATCTATTCTATGTTTTTATTAAGCAGCATTTTAAGTGTTTCAGGCAATGTTCATATCCTAGCATAGCTGGTGCTTTTCTTCTGTCACATTGCTGGCTGGTTCTTCTTTGAAGCACAAATGGTGCATTCACCATTTCCTGTATAGTTACTGACATCTCTGCTTTTCATGGAGATATATTTCTTTTCAGGGGCAAAGAAAAGTAAATCTCCATAGCTGAGTATTAGCAGTGATCAAAGTACAGAGGGTCCCAGAGTTCTGGCAAGCACAGAACTTCAACCTGGAGGACCCTGTAGCCTGGCCCCTTACTAGTCTTTTCTCTTAGTTTTGTTGGCACACCTGCGCGTGAATTGCCTTGTCTGCCTTCATTTCCATAAACAAAATATTGTCTAAAAAATAAAAAAGAAAAAAAAGAAAATACTGTCTAGGTATAGCACTGATGGTTGAATTTTGGCTATTTACAAGCACAAACAGCCAGTGTCATTGGATAGCGAGGCTCTGCTCATAGTAACTTCAGCCATTACCCTGCAGGTGAGTCCATTCCCTCTCTCACTGATCACAACACCAACAGGAGCCCCATTGCTTTACATATAAATATAATACCATAATATTTCTGTGAGACAGAGATCCCAGAAGATATGATGTAATTCCTGCCTGTCCATAAACTTTCCCACTGGACGACACAAAAGTGTGTAAAATTATATTTCTATTTCCTCGCCTTTCCATTTTAGAGGTGAAATTTATATGCCCTGTCAGAGAGAGAAGCAAAACCTTCCAGAACAAAAAAATATATGCACTTTTCTTCTTTTTCCTTTTTCCTATCTTCATGGCATATATAAAAATTAAGTCCTAGGCTATAGTGTAACTTCCCTGCTTTCATTGTCCATATGATTTTTCCCCAGAATTTATGCTTCTTAATATACTAAGAGCGTAGTGCTATCCCCTGCTAGATACCAACCTGACATTCTGAGCCACTGGGACGTTTGTTCTCCCCTCTAATTTTCTGAAATGCCTACAGTTCATTTTCATGGTTGTATTCATATAATATGCTCATAGTTCAAATATCTATCTTCCAAGATCACATTTTTGAGGTAATGGCATTGGTCAGAGGAGTTATTTGGTTAGTGCACAGGGCAGTGTCTCAACTGCTGCACCCCTCTCTGTTAATATTGCTCAGGTTTTTTTTTAAGATTAAAAAGAATTATTTATTCATGAGAGAGGCAGAGACATAGGCAGAGGGAGAAGCAGGCTCCCTGCTGGGAACCTGATGAGGGGACCCCATCCCGGATCCCGGGATCATGACTCCGAGATCATGACCTCAGCCGAAGGCAGATGCTCAACCACTGAGCCACCCAGGCTTCCCTAGGTTGCTCAAGTTTTGCTTCTTATTATGCAGACCTGTTCTGAGAGTTCACCACGTGCTGAGAAAGAAGTCAGACAAAGTGGGCCAGAACTTGGAACTATTTATTTTAATGAACTTACTGCATTGTAAAGACATCATTATAAATCAGGTTTAGAACATTTTCATCATCAGTAACACTGCTAATGCATATTCCCTACTAATCCCCATTCTCACATCCTATCCCTAGACAATCACTAATCTATTCTCTGTCTTGATAGTCTTGCCTTTTCTGTATATTTTTAATAAATGGAATCATAAAACATATGATCTCTTGTCTCTGGTTTCTTTCACCGAACTTATGCTTTTGGGGTTTATCTATGTCATAACATGTGTCTGTAGTGCATTACTTTAAATTGCTGAACAGTGTTCCATTGTACAGATATACGACATTTTGTCTATCCATTCATTATTGATTGACTCTTAGGTTGTTTCCAATACTGGTTGTTTATGAATAATGTTAAAAACATTTGGTTGCAAGTCTTTGCAGGGACATGTGTTTTCATTTTCTTTCAGTAGACATGGAACTATTTTTAAAAACATCTTTATTAAGTTATAATTCATATACAATAAACTGAATATATTTAAAGTGTACAGATTGAAAAGTTCTAACATATGTATACACTTGTCAAACCATTACCACAATCAAGGTAATGAACATCCATCACCCCCAAACAAATCCTGCTGCTTTGTAATCTTCCTGTTTATCCTTCCCCACCACTCCCATTTTCAGACAACCACTGGCTTTTTTTCTGTCACTATAGATCAGTTTTCATCTTCTAGATTTTATATGAATGAAATTATAAAGCATGTGTTCTTTTTTTGTGTGGCTTCATTCACTCAGCAAAATTATTTAGATCTATCCATGTTGTAGTGTATATCAATATCTCATTCCTTTTTTATTGATGAATAATATTTCATGGTCTGTATATACCTCAGGTTATTTATTCATTCATCTGTTGATGAGTATTTGAAGTGTTTCCATTTTTTTTGCTTATTACAAACAAAGCTGCTTTAAACATTCATATTTGTATGAATACAGCCTCTCCTTTCTCTTGGGTAAATTCCCAGGAATGAAAAGTCTGCAGTATATTCTATGTGTATGTTTAGCTTTGTAGGAAATTGCTAAGTCATTTTCCATAGTGGTTGTTCCACATTTTACATTCCCGCAAACCATGCATTGAGAGTTTCTAGTCCTCCAGATCCTTGCTATCTCGTTATGGTCAGTCAGTCTTTTTTAATTTTAGTCATTCTAATAAGTATGAAGTGTTATTATACCGTGTTTTTAATTTGTATTTTTCTAATGACTAATGATGCTGAGGATCATTTCACGTGCGTATTTGCCATCTCTGTATCATCTATAGTGAAGTATCTGTTTAAAACTTTTGCCCACTTAAAAAAAATAGGTTGTTTGCTTTCTGAATATTGAGTTTTGGGAGTTCTTTATAAATTCTGAATACAAGTCCTTCATCAGACATATGCTTTGCAAATATTTTCTTCCACTCTATGGCTTGTCATTTTATGAATCAAAAGAAAGTTGGTGCAGCTATATTAATATCAGATAAAGTAGATTTCAGGGCAAGGAATATTACCAGATAAAAAGAAGTTCATTTCATAATGATAATAGGGTCAA
Source organism: Nyctereutes procyonoides (assembly GCF_905146905.1). Classification (NCBI taxonomy): domain Eukaryota; kingdom Metazoa; phylum Chordata; class Mammalia; order Carnivora; family Canidae; genus Nyctereutes; species Nyctereutes procyonoides. The sequence continues at coordinate 13,544,754 of NW_026575133.1, read as the reverse complement.
TTTATCATGAGGACATAGCAATTCTAAACATTTATGCAGTTAATAACAGAGATTTAAAATACATGAAGCAAAAACTGTTAGAATTGTAAGGAGAAATAGGCACAATAATAGTGGGAGATTTTAATCTGTCCCTCTTAATAATTCATAGAAAAAGTAGGCAGAAAATCAGGAGGAATATAACAGATTTGAATGACAGTATCAACCTATTTCACCTGACTGATATTTATAGAACACTCCACTCAACAATGTGTAGCAGAGTATACATTTTTTTTCAAGTATACATGGAAAATTTGCAAGATGGACCATACTGTGGTCCCAAAAATAAATTTCAATAAATTTCAAAGTATTTGAATTACACAACATATTTTCTTTGCCCCCACAATGTTATACATGCACAAAGCATGACTTAGACTAATCACCAACTCTCAGGGCCTGTGTCCTCTGTGGACCTGGTTGCCATAGGTCTTCTATGTGTCCAGCTCACAGGGGAATCATAGGCATTTAGCTGCATGTTCCCAGGTTGCCCAGATCACATCCAGCTTAACCTACTCTCAACAAATACACTCAGAACCTTCCACAGCCCTGAGAAGTTCATCTAATTTTAATTCCTTCTTAACTCTTCATTGATCTAATATATAAATGTCAGCTTGCTCTGCCCTAATACTGAGCCAACATGCTCATTATAAATCACTCATATCACCTTCAAAAGGCAGCTGTAATCAATATGCAAAATGTTAATATTTTGCATGGAAAAATTGGATTATTTCACCACTCCCATGATGAAATTTATAGTATAATCCTTTTGTCTCCAACCTAAGGTATGTTATTAATGGAGGAAGCATGGTATGCAATAAAGGGTATGGGCTCTAAAGACCAGCTGAGCTGAATTCAAATATCAGTTCTGAAATTATTAGGAAAGAGGGCCTGAGCCAGTCACTAAAATTCCCTGAACCTGAACTTTCTCACTTAAAAACAGAAATTAATAACTACTAAGTCATGATTTTGCTCCAAGATTTAGTGTATGGCATAAAGCACCAACCTTGAATACAAACACAATAAATAATGGCTCTTATAGTCAAATATTGATTATACAGGGATATGTTAATAATGGTAAATGGTAAGAAAAGATATTGTATTTGTTATTTTTTATAATCTAGGATGACTATATATATGCATCTATGACATGCATTATTTGTATTGACAATGTATATATGAATCGAAATAAAAATATATGCATACATAATTTTAGTAAGCATATGCACACTTTTATTGTCACGTGTTTTATTTTAGGCTTCTTATTTTCTTCTTCTTCTTCTTCTTTTTTTTTTTTTTTACTTTTTGGCCTCCTTCACTCATTCTCCTTCTCACCCCCTGCCTCTGCCAATCACCAATCTGTTCTCTATCTCTGAGCTTGTTTTTTATTTTTTTTGTCTTGTGTTAGATTTCATTTATAAATCATAGGGCAGCCCTGGTCGCTCAGTGGTTTAGTGCCACCTTCAACTCAGGGCGTGATCCTGGAGACCTGGGATCGAGCCCCACGTCAGGCTCCCTGCATGGGGCCTGCTTCTCCATCTGCCTGTGTCTCAGCTTCTCTCTCTCTGTGTGTCTCATGAATAAATAATAAAATCTTTTAAAAAATAAGAGAAATCATATGCTATTTGTCTTTCTATCTGAGTTATTTCATTTGGTATAATGTCCTTGAGGTCCAACTATGTTGTCACAGATGGCAAGATTTCATCCTCATATATACACACATACCACCATTTCTTTATTCCTTCCTCCATTGATGGACACCTAGGTTGTTTCCATATCTTGGCTATTATAAATAATGCTGTAATGAGAACAGGGATGCATTTATGTTTTTGAATTAGCATTTTCATTTCCTTTGAATAAATACCCAGAAGTGGAATTGCTGGATCATATAGTAGTTGTATTTTCAGTTTTTTGAGGAACCTTCATTCTTTTTTTCCATAGTGGCTATACCGATTTACATTCCCGCTAACACTGCACAAGGGTTCCCTTTCTCCAACATCCTTGCCAACACTTTTTATTTCTTGCCTTTTTTATGTCAGACATTCTAACAGCCATGAAGTGATATCTTATTGTTTTGATTTACATATCTCTAGTGGTTAATGATATACAGTATCTTTTCAAGTCCCTGTTGGCCATCTGTATGTCTTTTTTTGGAAAAATGTCTATTCTGATTTTCTGTGCATTTTTAAAAATCTGGTCTTTTTTTTTTTTTTTTTTTTTTTGCTGTTGAGTTGTAGGAATTCTTTATACATTTTGGATATTAGCTCCTTATCAAGCATATGATTTGCAAACATTTTCTCCCATTCCATAGGTTGCTTTTTCATTCTGTTGAAAGTTTCCTTTCTGTACAGAAGCTATTTAATGTGATGTGATTCTTATTTTTGTTGCTTTTGCTTTTGCTGTCAGATTGAAAAAAATCATCATCAAGACCAATGTCAAGCTGTCTATGTTTCCTTCTAGGAGCTTTATGGTTTCAGGTCTTACATTTAAGTCTTCACTCCTTTTTGAGTTAATTCTTGTGTATGGTGTAGGATAGTGGTCCAGTTTCATTCTTTTACATGTGGTTGTCCAGTTTTCCCAATACCATCTGATGAAGAGACTAGCACTTCCTCATTGTATATTCTTAGCCTCTTTGTCATAAATCCATTGACCATATATGCCTGGGTTTATTTCTAGGCTCTCTCTACTGTTTCATTGATCTCTGTGTTTGTTTTTATGCCAATATCATACTGCTTTAATTACTATGAGTTTTGTAATATAGTTTGAAATCAGGGTTCATGATGCCTCCTGCTTTGTTCTTCTTTCTGAAGATTTCTTTGACCTTTTGTTTGTTTTGTTTTTGTTTTTGTGGTTCCATACAAATTTTAGGGATAAGTTCTTAGTTTCTTAGTTTACTCAGCCCACCGAATTGACTGTTTGTAATGTTAATACATGCAAGGTATTTTGCTCTTAGGAGAAAGGTGTTAGTAGAGATCACAATCTAATAGTTAAACTGGGAAATATATAGAGTTTTAGACCCTGGGTACTTATGAAACTGTAATATTATTTGGAGAAGAGGAGGGAAATAGTTGGGAAAGTGAGGAAGAAACCCTCATTGGCAAAAACAGGTGGTACTGTGGCTGACTTCTGGTTGCTCAGTAAAGTCAGTGTCCTCTTCTTCTTTGGTACACAGCTGTACTTCATTTCCAGCCTGCTGGGTGGTTAGGCATGGTTATGTGACTGAGTTCTTGCCTGTGGAATCTGAGCAGAAGAGCAGTGCTTAAGTTATATGCCTGGCCCATAAAAGTCCTTCAGCATGTGCCCTTCATTTTCCTTTTAAATGGTAGGTGACAGAGAGACTCTGGAGGATTATGGAAGAATCTTGAATCCCTGACTCATCACAGGGAGAAGTGACTCCTACCAACCACGCACATGGTCCTTGCATTTTTACTTAAGCAAGAACTCTGTTACTGTGCTTGACCATTGACATTTTGGGTTTATTTATTTCAGCAGGTGGCCTACACTAACTACTACAATCTAGTACTGCTTTTTGGTCACTTGGTCTGCCTAGTAGATCATGTAGAAAACAGAAATAGGTTGTTGTGTAACAGATAAATGTGTTTTCTAAGTATTAGCTACAATTGAAATTAAATACATTTGCTTTAAATCTACTTTTGTAATATATTTTGATAGTTCTAGTTTTGTGCTAGTCATATTTTGTATTTACCTGTGACCTTTCATCCAGCTTCACTTCCCCTAATTGATTAAGAATTATCTGAATTAAAATTTTTGATAAATACTTAAATAATTGGCTGCATGACTGTCACTTAGAAGATCCTTGGCCCTTCTCTAAACTACCCATCCTTTAAGGCCTATTTACCAGATGCCATACATTTTACACATACTATTTGCCTGTACTACTCCAAGCCTATGAAAGTACTATTGTTACTCAGAGGTCAGGGAAGGGAAAACTCAAGTACAGAAAAGTCAATCAGTGTGACCAAGGTCATCCTGTGAGAAAGTGACAGAAGCAGCTGTCTCAATGGGAGTCCAAATTCTTAACCACTCTCTTCTAGAAAGCTTCTCATGTTCTATGATTTAGAAATGTCCCTGACTGGCAGAGCCCAGTAAGTCAAGACTAAGATCAAGGACAAATTTAGAGGGCTGATGTAATACCCAGGGCAAGAGATAATGAAGATCTGAACACTGGTTATGGGGAGGAAAAGAGGTGGCACTCAGTGTGGGGCAGGCACAGTTTACTAAAGTCTGCATTTCCCACCTTTGTGCCACAAAAATGATGATGGTTCCCTCCCCTCATATGAGACTGGTTTCCATATATATTTTGTGAAGATTTATTTATTTATTTGGGGGGGAGAGAGAGAGAGAGAGAATGAGAGCATTCATTCATGGGGGCGAGGAGCAGGGGGAGAGGGAGAAGGAGAGAAGCTAAATCCCCATCCAGCAGGGAACCCAGAGTTTGATCTCATGACTCTGAGATCATGAGCTGAGCTGAAATCAAGAATTGGAGGCCTGACTGACCATTCAGGTGCTGCTGGTCTCCATATGTTTAAATTTGAAGAGCAGAGCTGGAAAAATGGGAATCTTCTACTTTCCAAAGTAAGCCTGCTTCTCCCCTCCCTTTGGTTCCCAAAGTAGCTTGCAGGTCAACTATCTCCTCCATAAATAAAATGCGTTCCCCCTTCTCTGAGTTGACCATTGAGTTATAGTTTTCTTCTTCTGCAAAGGCTTACAAAGATTTTTAAGGATTATAAAGATGAGCAATTATTTATGCTGACGAAATTTCCCACCATCACTTCTCCTGGGAGAAAATGCCTGGTCTATCGCCAAGTCTCAGAGCAAAACAACTCATTATTTTGGACAATTTTCTGGTCATCAGTAGTAAGTTATGATTATCCTGCTTTGTGCTTCCAGAAACCTCTGCCTGGCCTCGAGGAGGCATTACCTATTTGCAGAAGCCTTGAAACACCACCAGACCTGCTCAGGCAGCACTTTCCCTGCTGCTGCATTCTGATTGCATTATGAATTCCTCGATGTTTGCGGTATCATGTGTAAATAACAATTTGCAGCATTCCTGAACACTCTTTGCTATCCAAGTGTAGTGTAATAAAAAATGTATCCATAATTTGGTCACCAACTTATCTTTTCCTGCTCTGATGATTTGAATTACAACATCAGAGATAAACAGGCACCTTGCACTTCTTAGCACATACTATTTAATGTTTACAAATACTGCCACGCTCAGCATTTCCCCTCATCCTCAACTTCGCATAAAGTTCTTTTCTTTGTGGTTATTATAGAGGTCAGAGAGGCCAGCTTTTCTTGCTGAACACCCCGGATGCTTTAGGCAGTGACAAAGCCACAGAAAAATTATGACATTTGGAAAGTAAAAGGGAAATGTTAAGCCAAAGTAGGGCTCACATCCCAGGCTGAAGATTCAGGGTATCTATAGGATTCCCGTGGATATCTTGTGCATATTTACTGTAAAGTGCACTTACCAGAGGCACTGAAATCCAGTCTTGTTTTTCTCACCATGAGCTCCATCAGGCCAGAGCAGGAACCTTTTCCTAATTTGCAGAAGAGGCACTGTACACACTAATAAAAACCTTAAATCCCTGGCTTCATGTTATGGATTGAATGTTTGTGGTCCCCCACTTCCCAAAGTCATTTGTTGAAGCCCTTAGCTGTCCAATGTTTGGTATCTGGAGGTGGAGCCTCTGAGAGTAATTAGGTTTAGGTGAGGCTGTGAGAATGGGATCCCCACGATGGGATCAGTGTCATTATTTAAAAAGGAGAAGAAACCAGAGCACCTATTCTCGCTCTTTCTGCCATGTGAGGGACAGCAAGAAGCTATCTGCAAGCTGGAAGGAGGCTCTCACCAGGAACTGATTCTGCAGGTACCTTGATCTTGGTCTTCCTGGTTTCCGGAATGGTGAGAAATAAATGTCTACTCTTTAAGCCACCCAGTCTATGGTATTTTGTTATAGTAGCCTGAGCTAGCTAAGACAGTCCAATTCCCAAATCAACTGTGAATTTGCTGAAGTATAACTAAGACTTTTTTGGTTGCAGGTGGAAAAAAAGGCTTTGAATTATCTTAAGCAAAAAGGGAAACCTGTTTAATGAAAATAAAAGGTATCTTTATTGGGGCTTGAGTTGATATAGCATATAATGCATATGCTATGTATATCTCAATATGTGTAAATTTTTCCTCAATAAAAATAAGCAATAATGGAACTCTAATGATATGTATGCTAAAATATTTAGGGGTTTCGGCTGGTGATATTTGCAACTTAAGTTACAATTCATGAAAAGTAAGATGATTTTGTGTATAAAAGATGAATAGATAGCTATGTGATAAGGCAGATATAGCAAATTGTTACTTGTAGAATCCAGGTAGTAGCTGTGAGTGTTCACTGTACAGTTATTATAACATTTATATATGTGTAAATATTTTTATCAGAAAATGTTGGAATAAGAACCCAAGAAAAAAGCTGTAGTTAAACCTCCATAAGAGTAGAACTGTCAGGATGTTCTCACTCTCCTTTGTTTATTTCCCTCCACGTGCCATGTCATCCTACCTTCACTATCGCGCAGGAGCTGTCTCTATATGGCCAAAAACGTGACTGCCAAGACCTCACAGATTTACAACTTATGGCTTTAGTACCAGAGTGGAGCCTGGACAAATATTCTTTCTGCCTGCCTCCCTTTGCCCCTCCCCCCACTCATGCTCTGTCTCATAAATAAATAAATAAATAAATAAATAAATAAATAAATAAAATCTTTAAAAATAAAAAATAAATCCTACCCATAGGGTTTATTTCATGTCTCACTTTCCCCAAATGTCATGGTCTTCACTGATCTATTTCTTCCTCCCACTACATTTCTTGATCATACAATATCTTTTATTCATAAATGTTTTTGTATGTAGAACTCATCTCTCCTTCTATATTCTTAGCTCCACAAATATCTTTATAGTAATTGTTATTGTTAACTTGAATAATTGACAGTACTTCTGTTCTCTGCAATTTGTAGCCCAATCCCACATAAACTGTAAGTAATTACATGTTTGAGAAGAGATTTGGGGAAGATGGAGTTTCATATTGCTTATACAAAGTACATTGACTATACAGCAGGCAGAACAGATAAGTGGCAGGGTTACTGATTTTTTTTTTCTTGAAACATAGCAAGAACAAACAATGCTTGTTCCAAGCACTGATTAATACGTTAACGAAAATTCTCAAGATGAACCTCAAACCCAAGGTGTTTGTAAAATATGTGACAGTGCTTTTCCCTGCGAAAAAACTGAGCGAGGACACAATTATTCCACCTTCTCTATTTAGGGAAGTCTCACCAAGAAAAAAAGAAAAAAAAGTTCAGAGGATGTATATAGAGGCATTCTTTCTAGAACCTTCTAGACGTTCATGGAAATTTAACAGTTTTCCAAATCGGAGTCTTGCTAAGGCTTATTAATTTATACTAATTTATACTAACCGATGATGTGAAAAGTAAGAATTATGTGGTATGTGATTTATGCAGCATAACTGAAAGGCAAAAACATTGATCGACAAAGTGTCACCAGCAAATGTTATATAGACAGCAGTTTCTTCATGAATGGATTTTGAAATCTCTTCATTGTAGGATGTAAATAATCCTCCCTTGACTAAAAATGGCTTGTTGTTTAAAGTAACTTCCCTTTTGGAGCACCTGGGTGCTCAGTTGGTTGAGCATCCGGCTTTTGGTTTTGGCTCAACTTATGATCTCAGAGTGGTGAGATGGAGCCCATCCTGGAGCCCTGCGTCCTGTTCTGGGCTCAGCCTGGAGTCCACTTGAGATTCTCTTCCTCTCCTTCTGCCCTTTCCTCCTCTCATGCATGCACTCTCTCGAATAAATAAAAAAATAAATAAATGAAATCTTTAAAAAAACAACTTCCCTTTTATATGTGTTTTCTACATGTCTGTGTTATTATTGTTGGGTTGAATCTTGAATCCCTGTGTGAGTTTCTTTCTTTCTTTTTTTTTTCCTGTGTGAGTTTCTAACATTGTAGCAGTACTTTATAGTTTTAAAAGTCCATTCTCATTGCAACTTGACTTGACCTCCTGAGGTAAACAGGTTTTGAGGCTTGTCGGATGTAGGAGCCCACTGAGTTGTGGGAGGGACTAAAAATCAATATATTCAATTCCTAGTACATCAGACAACTAGTAACCACTGATTTGAATTGGACTAGTTCTAAATTCCTAACTTTTACTGTGTATTTTGTAGTTGTTTGCTTGTTTTTGTTTTTTTTTTTGAGACAAATAAGTGTGCCCATAGGGTAAACATTATAAGGGTGAAACCCTCCCAGATAATTTAAGCTTTTAGGGACGATGCTTATGAGGGGTTAGGGACAGAGAACACAAGGAGCCCAACCAGCTGATTTCGGCTGAGTTAAGTGCACTGTAAAATTTATGATTTCTTTATTTTTGACTCTTTCAATTGGAAAGGTGCCTGTTTGTCTACCTTACACACATAAACACATACACAAACAGATATATTTATATAAATGATCATTTTGTCCTTTTTATCTGGCAAGAGCAGATAATTGGAACTAAATTGACCTTTCGAAGATCCATTCAGAATCCTTCCTCCTTCCCTTCCATCTGCACTGCTTCTGTAGAGGAATGCTTTTTTGAGGAAATTAGGTTCACTGTATGTTTAAACCAATGTGTTTAGTTGGTGGCTATGCAGGTCCAATTAACTCCTTTAACAAATTGGATGAAAAGAGGTTATTATATTATGTTTCTAGCCAATTAGGGTTGTTTTGGTTGAATGCTCCCTCTTGTAAACTTATTTAAAGTTAATAAAACACAATACTGAAATATGCTGCATAAAAGCAAAAGTCTAGAGGGGAAATAGAAGAAATACAGTAAACACAAAGCATTTTGAAGTTATTTTATTACTGCCTGTGCCAATGTCTTTATAATTACATAATAAAATGAAGGTTCTTCAACAGGTCACAATATGGTACAGGTGAAGGAACACAGCACTGGTAACTAATAGCTCCAAGTTTTAATGTCAGTTCTATGACTGTGGAGTCTTGAACTCACTTTTCCTAATCTGGAAAGTGGAAATAATAATCCTGTTGCCCTGAAGATCCAATGATATAGTGAATATAAAGTGCTTTGAAAGGCATGAATTGTAAGTTAGAAATTATAAAATAAAGCTGGAACACTAGGTGATCTTTCTGAAAGCATTTAAAATATACACAAGGAAATTTGCTTTTTTAGATACAAATGTTCCTAAGCAAAAATGTTATATACAAAACTTGAGTTTAATTGAGCTAAACATATATTATCAGCCCTCTCTCTCACTTAACCTAATTATACTGCAAGCAATAAAGGACTTTATAAAAGACAAAAACAAAGAAAATCTATTTCTGCAAAAGCAAATAGTTTCTCCAAGTAATGGGGGTAGTTCATCAGGGCAAAGAGAGGAGGCTCTTTAAGAGTGTTGCAGCCAAAATGCGAGGTCTGCTTTGAGCCAGTACCCGAAAAAGGTCTAGTGAGCTAGTAACTTTGAGTACTGGGACCAGTCAAGAAGCCCTAGATCATGGCCAGTAGTCCAAGGGATGACAGTGGCGATGGACCGTCTTCCCAGCAGCACTTCCGAGTATATACTCTTGTCCACAATTCACAGGTAAGGTACTGATGCTCAAAACATGCCCAAGGACAATGGTCAGTCAGTGAAGGAAATGAAATTTGAGTCTGTTTTTTCCTTGGGGAACCAATAGTCCATATTCTTTTGGTCCTCTGAATTGGCCCCCGAAAGTAGGCATTTTTCCTTCAAGGGGAGAGTAGCCTCCCTGTGGGAAACCTGCTTCCCCTTTTCCACTCGTGCCTAGCCCAAAGTTTGCTTCCCTGCTTGGCCTTCTGCTTTTGGAAAAGCTTCCACAAGGACTTTATCACCTGCTGAGATCAGAAGGTTCCAGGAAGATTTCTAGAAACCTAACAAAATAATAGAAGTCAACATGTAAAGCATTATATAATTTGCTATTATTTACTGCATTGTGATTTCCCCCCTCAAGTAATTACATGTTTATGAAGGAAATTCTCCTGCTTTAATTTGGTCAAAAGAAAATCTACATAGTGTAATCAGTGTGTAATCAGTGTATCAAATACTTAATGACTCCTCAAGTGATCTAAGAACATTACTTTAAATAATTCCCTGGATGTAGTTGTCAGGAACATGTGCAAAATGTCTCCTAATGATCTTTTCCCAAGAGCTCTCCATGTCAGCAAGGCCATGGAACTCTGGCATTTCCAGGAGTCTTATTTCAGGCCTCTTCTTAGCTGGTCTTTCAGTTAATGACCCAGCAACAGATGGATGAAGTCTTTTTTTTTTTTTTAATATTTTAATTTACTTAGAGAGAGAGGGAGCAAGTGGGAGAGAGCACGCACAAGTGGGGGAGGGGCAGATTGAGAGAGAGAGTCTTTTTTTTTTATTTTTATTTATTTATGATAGTCACAGAGAGAGAGAGAGGCAGAGACATAGGCAGAGGGAGAAGCTGGCTCCATGCACTGGGAGCCCGACGTGGGATTCGATCCGGGTCTCCAGGATCGCGCCCTGGGCCAAAGGCAGGCGCTAAACCACTGCGCCACCCAGGGATCCTGAGAGAGAGAGAGTCTTAAGCAGACTCCTGACTGAGTGTGGAGCCTCATGTAGATCCAATCCCATGACTCTGAGATCGTGACATGAGCTGAAACAAAGAGTTGGACCCATAATGGACTAAGCCACCCAGGCACACCTGATTTCTGTTTTTAAACCCAGCCATTCACGTTAGATCAACTGAGGGTGGGAGGAATGTAGATTTCTACAAGGAATCACAAAGTCTTATAGCTGGCCATTTTTCCCTTTCCAGAAATTTCACCTGGATTTGATTTTCCCCCTGGGGCTTGAGATGCTATTGCCTGGTGGCATGGCACCATGCTTTGGTTGAACCAAGTAGGAAAGAGCTTCCTTTTATTTCATCACTGTGGTCCTTCGTATCCAGATGAAATTAGTTTTATCATCTCTAGTGAATGGCTACAGAAACAAAAGTCGTTTCAACATATTTCATTAGGTTAGGGTGGTGAATGATGGGAATGTTATTTGATCTCATAATTATGAATGAGATATTGTTGGGAGGAAACAAGATAAGTCTTCTCTTCGAAAGCTCAGCCAGGCCGTGTCTCTACAGGGACAGGCTTTCTGACTTATTCTATGATCAGATCCACCTTTGCTGATCCAGGCTCTGAATTAAGGCAGCTACAGTCTTCTGGCCTTGGCCTAAGTCACTGAGAAGGACAGCTCTCCATAGAGCAGGCCTTGAATCAGAGGGAGTCTTGGCTGGAATTTAGTGGCTCCACTTAAATGAAGTCCAGCACGCTGGGGACAATAAGCAGGGTAAGGATTGTGATGGGAGCTGTCCAGGTGTTCCAGGCACACACATATTTTTAATCATGAAGAAAACATTATATAATAATAATGTATTAGTAATAATGTTAGAGTTTGGGTTATACAGGAAGTATGCTATACCTCTTTTAATCCTCACAATAACCTTATGAGGTAAGTATTACTCTCCTCATTTTCATTCTTTTTGTTTGTTTTCTGGTTTTTGTTTTGTTCTTAGATAAGGCAGCTGAGGGTTAGAATTGCTAAGGGATTTGACAGGAGCCATGTGGATGAGGTGCTGAGATTTAAGCCTAAATTCATCTATTCCAGGCAGACAGTTCACACACACACACACACACACACACACACACACAGCTTACATTTATTCATTTCCATGTCTGTCCCTCTCCCCACTAAATATCATGAGTTCATACTAACATCCCCAAATCCAACCCAGAGCACAGGGAACACCCTAATCCTTCCAGGCTCCATAGTTTCAACTCTACCTTGCAGAGCATTTGTGCAAATTAAATATAATAGTTTATATAAACTCTCATCATAAAAGCCACATGGTGCTTTATGTGAATCGGAAAAAGATGTCCCTTCCTTAAGGGAGAAACTTAGTAACTGAATGTGACTTGTTTCTAGCTCCTGCTCACCCTCTTGGCTGGCTGGGCATCTTTGCTGCAGTGCACAACCGGAATAAGGTGACATGGATGCCCTGCAGAGTTGGACCATAATTACTGGTAAATTATTTATGCTCAAGGTCAAGTCTTTCAGGGAAATACCATAGAAACATACATATAAATAACTTATGACTAATAATTTTTCCTTGGAGAATTTTTTATAATGAACAGAGTAGTGGAATGAAAAAGACAGTGTCACTAGGGTTTTCCACTTGGGTGGGAAAATCAATGCAATCCAGTATGTTGTCGATATCACCAATTATATCCTATTGAGCATAGATGGTTTGATGGGTCTATTACAGATTATTTTTTTAACCTGATGCCTGGCTATATGTCACCTAAACTCTGAATCAGAAGCAGGTTGAAATAAAAATAAAACCTGTCCCTGTCTTCCAAAGCCTGGCTAGCAGCCAGGAAGAAGTTGATCTATCTGTAATGTAGACTACATAATTCAAAATGACATTGAAGTTAAGGGGAAAAAAAAGAAAGCCTTGCCTAATTTCATGTACACGGTCAGTAAAGTTTGCTGACAGATTTATGAGCTTCAACCTGCTAAACACTCCTCTGCTGAATTTTTTCACTAACTCGTATTTGAAAAGAGGCAAATAAGCTCGTCTTCAGGCTCTTCGGATGATCTTTCCCCAGAACCTGATGGACTTTAAATCTGTCAGAGAAACAGATTAAATTTGACTTCATGCTGCCAACGTCTGAGGCCCTGACAAGGAAGCTCTAAAAGTGACACAGACCTCCACGACTGGCACTGTCCATGGAAGACAGCTAGGAGATTATGATCATGACATCTGCATTAGGAATGTGGACAGTCCTCTGTCCTCTTTAGGAGCCCATGCTACACAATGTTACAGTGACACAAAATGCCAAGCCACTGCAGCAACTGCTCAGCCACACTGCGTTTCTTTTTAATCTTTCAATGGGGTAGAAGTCGAAGAACTCAGAACCACGTTGGTGTCTTGGCTCCAGAGCCAGGTGAGAGTGTCTTGGGGGATGCTGAGGATTAAAGATTAACATCCAAGAGGCAAAGCAGAAGCAACACTCTTGCTCCTGGAGTGGGCAGCTCTCATCCCACTGCTTTCAACAGTTTCAGGCTGAAAGAGATGATGTGTTATAGATATAGGTAGATAAGGAACTGGCTCATGAGATGATGGAAGCTAAGCTTTGTAGGGCAGGCTGGAAACTTGGGCAGGAGTTGATATTGCAGTTTGGAGGCAGAATTGCTTCTCTGGGAAACCTCAGTTTTTATTTTTAAGGACTTCAACTCTGTGGATGAAGCCCACTCACATTACGGAGGGTAGTTTGCTTCACTTAAAATCAACTGATTGGAAATGCTAACCACAGCTATCAAAAAACATCAGAGCAATACCTTCCAGTGTTTGGTTAAACAACTGGATACAAGAGCTCAGTCAAGTTGGCACATAAAACTATCGTGTGACCTTTGATCGAATGCCCTATCTTATATGGGGAAGCCTATGCAAAAGCCTAGCCAAATGAGTTCTTTTTTTTTTTTAAATTTTTTTTTAAATTTTTATTTTTTTATGATAGTCACAGAAAGAGAGAGGGAGAGAGGCAGAGACACAGGCAGAGGGAGAAGCAGGCTCCATGCACCGGGAGCCCGATGTGGGATTCGATCCCGGGTCTCCAGGATCGCGCCCTGGGCCAAAGGCAGGTGCCAAACCGCTGCGCCACCCAGGGATCCCGCCAAATGAGTTCTTTATGGTTTGTTTTCTAGTCAATGGATCCCTACAAAGAAAAAGAGAAGTGAACTCTTCATTAGATAATTCTGAAAGAGGCTGCCAGAGTGCATCCAGTAGGTGCTCAATAAATGCCTCTTTTTTCCTTCCACATGTAGCATCCCCTGATCCTCTCTTCCTGAGAATGGAAGAAGGAAAGAGGTTCATTCTGTCCAAAAGAGAGCTGGGACTGAGCATTCTCTGGGTTGGTTCCATAGCCAGGACTCAGGAATCACCATCTGTTGTCTGGCAAATTCCCAACACAAATGGGAAGGAAACATCATCACCCTGAGAGTGAGAGGGGATCCTGGGTACTTCTTTGTCAGGGTCAGACTGTGTACAGGCAGCGTAGATGCACCTTTGGGTGACCATCACACAGAGGCTCTCCTTCCCATACCGTATCCTCTACCTAGTGACTGCAGAGGTTGGGTATGGTTTTAGAATGAAACAGATCAGAATCTGAACTCACTTTCCCCATTTGCCAGCAGTGACATATGAGGCAAATTATCTGCCATTTCTCCGTTAGTGAAATGAGGCCAGTGTATCTGTTGTATAAGGTTGATGTAAGGATGAAATGGATTAATAAGGAAGAACTTGGTGTAGTGCCTGGAAGTAAGAACATGATACCTGCTACCTGTTATTGCTTCAACTTAAAATTCTACCGTTGAGAAACATTCCTTTAGCTTAAATCTTCCACACACAGTTATATATTTTAGTGCTGACAGAGGAACCTCGTTATGTTACCATCATCTGGTGTGAATCAATATCCGAGGTCACTTTCCTACATGAGACGAGTGATCTGGGCACATGGGGAGGCTAGAGGTGAGTACAGAGGAAGTAGAAGTAAATTATGTTATATTTCACAGAATTTCCCTTGCTCCAGACTCATATTTTTTAAAAAGAAAAATTGGGTCACCTGGTCAGATGCTACTTCATTATTACCAACATGTGGTCTCATAGCCAGCCCCCTGTGCTGCTGTTAAGGCATGGGGTAGAAGGAGCTAGATTGTAAACAGAAGAAAATTCAATTGTATTCTGAAAAGAACCACAAAGCTAAGACTCAGGTCATCATTCTAGAAGGGAAAAATAAAGGAAAAGAAGAAGAAGGCAGACAGAGGCAGAAGATGAAGTGCTCAGAATAATTCTCTGACTTTTAACTTCCAGCATCAAGGCAATTTGAGTACACAGAAGTTCCTGAATAGATAATATATGAAATTAAAACTGTAGGTAATTGTTTTAAAAAATCAGCACAGAATTCTCTAGTTTACAATGAAGGTTGCATAATGGTTACAAGTGCAAGGTCTAGAGTCATGTGACCTGGGTGTGACTCTCAGGTGGAGCACCAGCTGGTAATGTGACCTGTGCCTCAGTTCCTGCCTCTGTGAAATGGGAATAACAATAAATAATAATAATACCATCCTACCTCGTATGGCTCTCGTGAAAAGTAAATGTGAATATGTAAGTGAAGTACTTAAGTGTTTGTCATCTAAGTAGTCAATAAATTCTTTTAATGTCCTCAGCATCATCGTCACCATCATCATAATCATATAACAAGAAACAGTGGTATCAGAAATGGACTTGCAGTGGAGAGTGCTAGAAAAATGGCTACTGCAAATCAGAATTTACTCTGTATAATTCCAGATAAACTTGTAGTCAGGAGTTGGTTGATTAAAGCTCGGGTGTCTTAAAAATGAACCTATTCAAAGGCATTGAACAGCTATGGAAACAGAGCCAAGAAAATAATTTGCGGCTAGAAGCAGAGATGCTGCCTAATAGAAAGTCTTTCAAAGAGTCAAACAACACCAGGGCATCAGTGAAGTTTCCACTAACAGAAAACATCTGGTTCTAGGCTCAGGAACCGAAATGGCCTGCAGAAACCTTTGATGATCAAGGAGATCAAGGAGACGTGGGTTTAGGATCTTCAGCTGGGAAGGTGCATATTGTATGAATAAATGAAGAGTCAAACTACACAGGGCAGGCAGCTACAGGCTTTTATGGGCATTAATTTTACTTCGTATCACAAATGTTTAAATGCTGCAAACACACATAAACATGACAAATTGGAAAGCACAAAATGACCATTAGGCTTATAATATGTGTGTGAGGAAGCCATTGAAACACTCTCAGCAAATAAAGGGCCATATAAATACTAAATAATTCTACTCATTATTATTAATAATGTGTCATCTGGCCAAAGCCGTTCCTTAAGTACTTTATGTTCTCTGCTGGAATCAAGTCATTAATTCCATTTATATAGTTAACGGGGAAGCTCTGAGTCCGAATTAGGTTCCCGGGAAGATGTATGAGAATTACAGGGAAGGGGAGATCCTTTATCTATTTTTCCCCCTCTGTAAATTTGAGATTGCCTTTACACCCAACACTTTTTTGCCCCTGAACTCTGCTTGGATGAGACCCTGGAATAATACCCTGGAAATAAGTGGCTATTATAGCTCATGACGGTTTTGAGTCGGATGACCCATTGCTAGGACCTCAGAATAACCCTGGTCCATTAATAAGCCCCTTCCACAGCAGACATGTTCCAATCGGCTCGAGCAATCAGCTTTCTCTGTGTGTAGTGAAATAGGACAGAGTGGGACAATGCCCCATGATGTGCCTCTCTCAAACTTTGCAAGGCAGTTAGCCTATGACCCTTTTACAAAATGGGAGCAGTAAAGAAGGTGGCTAAGAGTGCAGGCTCTGAGTCAGATTGGCCTGCTTTGCATCCCAACTTACCAATATCTGAATAGTCATTGGTTAGCTTGCTTAATGTCCTCCAGACCAGGTTGTCTCATCCTTAAAGGAAAGAGTAAGCCTTTAAGATGGCTCTAATAGGAACTACTTTTAACGATTATTAGATATATTTATTTTTATCAGAAAAGGAAGGAAGGAAAGGAGGCAGAGAGGAGGGAAGAAAATGTAGGAGGAAGGTATGGAGGTAGAAAGGCAGAGAAGAAGGAGGAAGGAAGGGAAGGAGGGAGGGAGGGAGAGAAGAAAGAGGGAGGAGGGAAAGAAGGAAGGAAAGGATGGAGGGAGGAGGTGGAAGGAAGGCAAGAAAGAAAGAAAAAAGGAAAGGTAGAAGGCGGGAGGGAGGAAAGCAGGCAGGTGTAGAGAGAGGACTCCCTAAAGAGCCATAGCTTAACCTGACAGACCTGAGGGGACAGGCTAGAGGACCCTCCCCAGAGCCCAGGGTCTCTCCTCCCAGAGTCTGGCCTTGTTCTCTGTCACTGAAAGGTTCAAGAGCAAGAAAGCTGTGAAGCCCCATGGAGCAGCAGCCTCCTAGGAGCCAGACCAGGAGGGCTGTTTAAGCAGCAGTGACAACTTTTGCTTTTAGCTGGGGGTGGTGGACTCTGTGCTGTGAGCGTGTTTAAAGATTACAAAGAGAGGGGGACGCCTGGGTGGCTCAGTGGTTGAGCATCTGCCTTTAGCTCAGGGCATGATCCTGGGTTCAGGGATTAAGTCCCTGGGCTCCCTGCGAGGAGCCTGCTTCTCCCTCTGTCTACGTCTCTGCCTCTCTCTGTCTGTGCCTCTCATGCATAAATAAATAAAATATTAAAAAAAAAGATTACAAAGAGAGGGAGGTGTGAGCCTGTCTTGTGGCCGTGGTCCCTGTAAAGTATGTCTTGGCTGAATCAATGTGTCCTTGCTCCGCAATTCCCAGTCTAATTAGAGGGGGAGATTACAGCTCCGATGACTGCCAGATGCTCTGGCTACATATATAAACAAAGACATTATTTGAATTGGAAAGGTATTTAGAAACACATGAAGATCTCACACCTTGGTTTCAGGGAGGTGATTTCAGGAACATGCTGGAACTCTTGGAGGAGACTCCACGTCTCATTACGGCAACTGATATAAGTAAGCAAGCCAATAAGGGTTATTTAGTACATTTTCTATCAAATGGTTCTTGATTATTCTACATCAGAGGCTTCACAACCAGGAGATGAAAGTCTTCATACATCGACAACACATTTATGGAGTCTATCCAATGTGCCAGACAGGGATAATAGTTTATGAATACTTTTTCTCTTTTATTTTTAAAACAACCCCATATTTTAGGTGAGGAAACAGCTAGATATATGAAACAACCTTTTCAGAGCCATGCTGATAAGCACCAAACTCGGGTTTGCACCTATATTTATCCTACCACACTAATGAGGGAATAGAAGCCCCTCCGCTGGGAGAAAGTTGGCAGAAGCAGACAGAGGCATTGGTGAGGTCCATAATGGGTGACAAAGGAGACAACTCCTGAATTGTTGATAGTGAAACTAATGACAATTGTCACCCCCTAATTTAGTAAGATTTGCTATAAAATGGGAGATTCATTAGAAAGTAGAAGGCCAAAAAAAAAAAAAAAAAAAGAATGTAGAAGGCCAGTGCCCTGCAGGCAGATGCCCACTGAGCTCTGGAGCTGACCAGTGCTGGACTCCATGCTCTTTTCCACCAGGAGAAATGGGCACAGGGGAGAGGCCACCATGGAGATGCTAGCTCAGTGACTGACTCAGGAGTTCTGCCGCAGGAGAACAAGTCTTTTGCCTGATGGCAGAGAGCAGGAATCTGGTTCTCCTGGAGGCATTTGAATGAATAAGTGGTTAGCAGCTCAGCTGTGGACAGAAGCTTCTGGTCCTCACTCCCTCCATCAGGAGCCTCCATTTGTTAGTCCAGCCTCACCAACAATCTGCTGAATGTGTTCTGCTCACGGGCGAGTGATAAAATACTTAACGTGCTGACTCTGTAATGCCCTCATGTATTTAAAGTGTAATTAAGTATTAGAATAAAAAGATCCATTCTCACTCTTGTCTCTCCTCCAAGTTTACACTCTTCTCCCTCAGAGGAGTACTTCTTAGTAGTTGTTTTTTTTTTTTTTTTAAATGTGTCCCTCTGGGTTTTTAAAAATTCAGCTAAGATATGTTTATATAATAAGTGCTACACGGCATATCTTTTTATTTTCAGAACATGGAAAGATCCTATATCCATTTCATAGGTGAACAATGTGTCATAGCACAGGTATGTGATAATTGATTCCATCAATTTCCTATGGGACACCCAGGGTGTTTACAATTTCTTGCTATTTCCAGGGATGCTGCAGGGAACAATCTGTACGTGCATCTTTTTATGTGTATGCATAAAAGGCACCATTTTATAGGTATTTCTGGAGGTAAAATTTCCAGAGGTTGGCTGCTGTCAAGGGTATATGCATTTTCCTTTAGGAAACTATTGGCCTTAAATGGGTATTCTGACAACCTGAGTCAAAACTTTAAACTCCTTGAAAGTGCACTAGGTGGTATGTGTTTTCTTCATTCTTTAGGAGACAATAAAGAATTTGAAATGAAGTGAAGAATTTGAAGCTCCTTTCTAAATCATCAGTAGAGAGCTTTCCCATTTCTTGAAATTAAGAAACTGTATGACTAACTTAATAATCCTCCTAGAACCTGGCTCTTCCCATCAAACATCACCACCCAGTCATCTTAAAGGAGGTCCTCAGTGGACACACTCTAGAAACCAGGGCCTTTCATTCTCAGACTCTAGTAGTCATTTCCATTGCTCTCTGGCAGCTCTGTGCTCCTAGCCCATCTACAAACAGGCCTGGACCCTTCAGATACAAGCCTGCTCCTTCCCCTCCACCCTTACGCAGTGCTTTATTTGTCCTCCTGATCTAGTGCTTATTCATGCTACTCTGTGCTCAGGGCACACAATTTCTTTCTCTTTCCGGGCTACAAGATCTTTCTGGTGCAGGATTTCTCTACCTTCTCCAAGTAATATAATTGCACCAGGAGCTAGTAACAGCCTTGCACAAGGTCAGTGCTCAGTAAAAATTTGTGATGATGCTCAGCAACTGCTCTCCGAAGCTCTGAGAGCTTCTTTGCATTGAGTGACGGTGGCCGCAACTTCCCACAAGTTACCTCTGTGGTAATTTCTGATTCTTTCTATGGTAGCACAAGAGTTTCTCACCTTCTCAGAAGGAAGTGCTTCAAACAGCCAATAGGCCCCACTGAAGCTGGGCAGCTCCACTTTACTTCCTTCTGGAAAGCTGCCCAAAATAGGCCCTCACAAAGCCCCACTAGTAAAGGATATTGTGCCTCAATTAGTCTTAAAGTTTCTGGGTCAAAGTCCCCTGCCATCTGCCCTTCTCAGCTTCTTGCTCTTTAACCTTAAGAAAGACTAATGGCTTTGTCGCCATCAAGTGAGCTCTGACACCAACAAAAGACCTTTCTCTTCCCCTCAAGGTTGCAGAGAACTCAACGTCTTTTTAGTTTTCAAACTCAGATGAAAGACAGTTTCAAATTCAGTTCCTCAAGTTCCTATTTGCACATGGGGACCTACCTAGAAATCAAATCTCAGAAACCTGAGCTTGAAGTTTACTTTGTCAGAAATGAACACTATTCTAACAACGACTCTGTAAAATGCAAAGAGGAGGGAACCAATTACTTGCTCTGATATTAATGTCCTCAGTGTGGTCTTTGTGTCATCACACCAGGATCATCTGGGTGGGTTTTCTGCACATTAAATTTTAAGAAACTTTGATCTGAGGAGGAGGTAATTTACAAAAAGCCCAGGAAAGTGGAAGGGGCTGAGGATTCATGATCTTCAAATCCTGCCCCATTTCCTAGACAGCTATGTTGGGTTATCCTAGCAGAAGTTGCATCAGTCATTAGTGCTAGAGAAATCAAGCTCCCCAAATCTGCTCAATCTATAAACCATATACAGGGATGCTTAATGTGGGGTTTGAGATGTATTGAAAGATGCCTGTTAAACCTTCAGTTGTTTTGTTCAGTTGGGGGTAGCTGTCAGGATTCTTCCTGTTGAAAATATCAGAAATCCCAACTAAATCCGTTTTGAGGAAAAAAAAAATTAACTTCCATAAGTGAAAGTTTCAAGATTAAGGTATAGCTGCATCTTGAAGCTCTGTTGGCTTTGCTTTTCTGAGTGTGGGCTTCACTCTGAGGCCAGTTCTTCCCTGTCATGGTCCGCAGAAGGAGAGGGTTTCTCCCCTTCACGGTAGTTTTAGATGGGCCCACTGGGGCTGACTGGTCACTTCTGAATCAAATACTCTGGACACACAGAATTTATGCTCTTGCTACACACACACACACACACACACACACACACACACACTGAGAACAGCGGAGAAATAGATTCTGGAAAGGAAATTCTTATTGCCATTACCAGAAATGGAAATGGATATTAGACAAGGGAATACAATAGATTTCACTATGGTTCATACATTTAAAAAATCAATAAAGAAACTGGTCAATAACCAATAAAAGGCAATGGTATTTTTATGAACTTTGAAAGGTAATTGTGATTTCATAAGAATCTTGAATTTGGAGTCAAAGGCCCAAATTCTTGCTACTACCTCTAAGAGCCTCAGAGGCATTCCATTTTTTTGCTGCAAAACAGAAGCAATGCCTACTCTGAAGAGCTCCTCCTTTCAAAGCAGACCTGTCACTTATAATTACTCATTGAGTGTCTGGGTTTCATCAGACTATAAAACCCATGTGAGAAAAGCCCATGGTTATCTTATTCAATGCTTTATTTCCAGTGCTACCCAATAGAACTTGACATATATTAGATGCTCAATAAATATTTGAGATATAAATTAAATGAGTTAATACATGATACAAATAGAATTGGGGGGAAAGTAGATAAACCAGAATGTTTTCAATTGTGGATTTATATTAAAATCAGATTGTGTGTAGAAAAAAAATGTCAAGACTCTCTAATTCCAATCCTAGCTCTGCTGTTATTTAGGGTCATGACCTCAGATAATCATCAAAGTTCTTGGAGCCTCAATTTTTGACTCTGTAAATGCTGAAGTGGATGATTCCTAGAATTCCCACACCACAACTAAATTGTTAGTTAAGATATATAGTAAATCAGAGTATGATTCCTCAAATATATATTAATAAATAATATAATATGATATAATATATAAGTATAAAATATATATTAAAATATTAATATAAAATCATTGCTATAGGCTAGACTCATAGGTCATGGATATGAGTTCTGACCATGGAGACCACCATTTTTATCTTTCCTTCCTTTTCTTTCCATTCTTTCTTGTACTTGAATAATTATTAAATACTTGCTCTATGTGTTCTGGCTCTGTTGATTAAAAATTAATCTCATCAATCTACATCCTTGCCTTGATTAGGCACCCCCCACCTGGGCCCTGTAGGTTCTGTCTTTGATGACAATCAAAGTCTAGCCATCAAAGATCTACTATGTGTAATTCCATAAACTGATTAAGAGACGTTCTTTTCTGACCTTGATGTATTATGAAAATGACAGAAGCTAATCCTTCCTGATGTATAATTTTCTGAGAATGGAACTTTGGACTGAAAATGATAGCTAAGTCTACACTGGAGAGGGGCTCTTCTATGCTAATCTCTTCTATTTTGTGACTTCCTTTTTCCAAAATGGATTAATTGGGTGGCACTTAGTTTCCCAATAGATTCCCTTGTCTTCAACCATAAATCAATGCTGTCCTTGCCAAATTGACTTCCCTGATGAGACTTTGGAAAAGGAAATAACAAATCCTCAGACAATACACTTTATATCTTCCTATTACTTTAGATCTGCAGGTACTGTAGCTTTCACATGCTTGTTTATTAGTTCAATCTATTAAGAGAACGATGATCAAATATAAATACCCCAGGCAGAAACATGACAAGGGCAAGGAAATAGATGACTACTGGCGCTCATTTGTAATATAATAAATAGTATTCCAGAATGCTGTAAGTTTTTGACCTTAAGCAAGAGAAAGTTGATGACTTTAATAGAGTTTTCTTCACAAGTCTTTTCCTTTTTGCTTTAAAACTACTGACTTTTTTAAATCCATAGCTCTCTTACAATTGCTTTACAATATACATCTCCAAGTTTCAAAGCCAGAGTCCACTTGAAGAATGGTTGGTTGGTTGGCTGGATGGGCACATACAGTCTACAGTAAGCAGAGGCTCTTCAAGTTTGAACAAAGCAGAGTTGGAAACATGCTCCTTGCTTACTGCAGAAAATCTGCACCCTAGATTCATGAGAGGCACTGCTTTGGCTCCAACTCAATAGGAATTTAGCTTAAAAAGTATACTTTTAAATGTATAGCCCTCGAATTATAAGATTTCTAGTCATATAGAAACCACTCTATCGGGGTGCCTGAGTGACTCAAGGGTTGAGTGTCTGCCTTTGACTCAGATAGTCATCCCAGGGTTCTGGGATTGAGTCCTGCATCTGGCTCCCCACCGGGAGCCTGCTTGTCCCTCTGTCTGTGTCTCTGCTTCTCTCTCTATGTCTCTCATGAATAAATAAATAAAATCTTAAAAAAGAAACCACCCTATTGATGGGAAATTTGGGGTGCTAACTTCTCTAAGCTTCAGTTTCTTCTTCTGTAGGATGTCAGTGACAATAGTGCCACCTCTGAGCGTTGTGGTGAATAGTAAATGTCATTAGGCTTATAAGGGCTTAGCAGGGCCTGGCACGTACCATGTTCTCTATAAACAGTGGTCACAGGGCATGTACCACGTCCCTGATCCATGGATGTCAAGGTTCTTGCTGTCCTCTTCACCCCAGCCCCTTGTCACTGTGTATCCAAAGAAATGCCTTTGGTTCTAGGGGTAAATGAACCAAAGGCAGGAGGAATCCTGCTGATTAACATATGATAGGATCTGCCAACATTTCCAGCCTTCCCCCAGCAAACTGTCTCATAACCAGCTTCTTGATACCCCAGATAGTTTCTTGTCACACCTCTGGTCAAGAGACTCCTGCATTTGCTTGATAACTTAATTTTCTTCATCTCTATTATTTTGTGATCTTCTCCTCCCTACCCTCTGTGCTCAGAGTCCAATCAAAACTAACCTGTTTCCATCTATTCTGATGTTTTGTCAAGTCTCAGAAAGGAGCAGTCTTCAAAATCCCTTACTTCACAAAAACTATAAAAGGTGAGCCCCATAGAGAAATTCCAAACTCATCAAATTAGAAGTATTGATCTCTTTGCCAAGATGGAAGGGAAAAAACACACTCTTTTCAAATGGCCAATGAACTAAAATACATTACGTTGACAGAAAGATGTAGGGGCTTTGTTTTGGGACGAAGAAATGAGAAGGGATTGAGAAAATAAAAATTGTACCAGGCATATGAATCATTAGTTCTATAAAACTACAAATATTTGACTCACTGTATGGCAGTGTGCCCTATCAATCAGTGTCCCTATGGAAAATATCCTTTGATTTTATTGAGAGAGGCCTGTTATATGTCGTTTATAATAATGAGCATTATAACATATTTACTGAATAGGGTGCTATAATAATACCTAACTTTAAGAATCATCATAAAAGACCTTGAGAGTTCAATTAATCCATCCTGCCATCTTTACATTGATGGCCCCAAATGATTCCAACAATAGGCTCAGTGGCTTGGAAAGAGTAATCAGGACTTACAAAAATGTGAAAGCCCAAACAATTTTGTGCCCCCCTCTTTTTTTTAAAGATTTATTTATTTTATTTATATATGGAGAGAGTGCCCGGGCCTGCATGTGGAAGTATGGGGAGGGCAGAGGGAAAAAGAGAGAAGCAGACTTCCTGCTGAGTGTGGAGCCCCCTGGCTGCAGGGAAGGGGGACTCCATCCCACAACCCTGAGAGGACTCAAGAGCTGTACCACCCCAGGCCCCTGCCCCACTCTTTGTAAGTCCATCAATTGAGGTGCTAATGCAAGTTTCAGAGTCAGACCTATTTCAATCATGTGCTTTCCCCTATAAGCCTTTCTTATTATTAAAGATGTAATCTTCCCTTTCTCTTTTATATCCTCATTTGTATATTATTTTCTCCAAGGTGACATTCTAGTAGGCAATATGGCAACAAGGGAAATGTAGCTCTTCTTGCACCACTTAGGTTAGAAGGGAGAGCCTCAGTTATGCTATTTGTAAGCCCCAGTTACACTGGCCTAGATGCCACTGTTACTCAAAGGGCTTTGCTAGTGCAAGTCTCCATCTTCCCAGGAAGGCCAACCCAGTTACAATAGTTGGAAATAAATTGATTCAGAAGCTAATGTACTAAATTAAAATGTCATCTCTGACCTTTGGAGGTTAGAGCATCCAAAGTGGCATGATCAGAGTTCTCTGAATCTGTCATGGTGGGTAAAAGAGGCATATTTATCAGTCAGAGCTTGTAGGAGGAAGGGAGGAAGACCTATGAGCTCTGAGCATAGTGTTAATGTTTTTCCAGCCCAGCCTTCCTCCCTGTCCTCCTGGCTACCATCACTTAATTCTGTCCATTTCAGAAAACCTGATTAGAATTTCAACTATATCTCAATTCTTAAAAATGAAAATAAATTATAAAATATTTTAGTTTAATGCCTAGATACGTCTCAGGAGGTTTGGGGAAAACATGATCCAGGCAGGAATCTGAGGTAAAAAATATCCTATCTTCTTTCTCCACATAAAGGCTGGTCAACATTCTTATCTATTTTGTTCCCAAGACTGGTTCAAGGAGACAATACTGATTCTGGTTGTCCCCTCAAGCAAATGCTCCTTCCAATACTACCTGATGGGATGGCCAAACGTCATGGCATTTGGCATAGTGTTCTTACCTTGTTTTATAAGTTACCAAAATCAAGTCGAAAGAACCAAATCCATAGAGATCTCTTTTAATTTTTTAATTCATTTTTTGTGGGTTTTTTTCCAATACCATGACACAAGCAAATTCTAATATTCTGGGAAGGCGGTCCTAATCTCCATTTCTGAGGTATCAGGTATCACCTCTACCTTTTTATTTTTTATTTATTTATTTTTTACTTCTACTTTTTTAAAAAGGGATTTTACTTATTTACTTATTTTAGGGAGAGTGCAAGGTGGGGAGGAATAGAGAGGGAGGGGGGAGAAGAGGGAGAGAATCTCAAGCAGACTCTGCACTGAGTGTAAGCCCCAAGGAGGCACTCCATCTCAGGATTCTGAGATTACAACCTGAGCCAAAACCGAGAGTTGGTTGCTCAACAAACTGAAGCCACCCAACTGAAGAATCCCAAGTTGTGGCAAATTCTTAAATAGAATATATGTTATTCCAAAAAAGAATGAGAAAGCTGTCCATAACCTGATGTGAAATGTTATCTAAAATGTAGAGAGTGATCTCCAAGGTATATTGACCAAATAAAGTGAGATACAAATCAAAGCTTCCACATTTAAAAGCAGTAAAAGGAAATATGCATTTATAATTTTTTTGATTTTCCATAAAATATTTTTGGAAGGAAACAAAAGAAAATGATAAAATTGTTTGCCTCTGAGGAGGAAATGGGGAGGCTGGGTTCCTGGTATTAGGAAGAATGTTTTTAAGGAATTGCATATACTTGGGTATCTTTTGAAACTTGAACTATGTGGTTGAAATACCTATTGGAAGAAATACATACAATTATAATTAAACAAATCTTTTGTTTTCATCTCTCTTTTAGAAAAATTATTCTCTAAGTGGGACCTACAGTGCTGTCTCAGATGCGTGTGTCAAAATGCAAGAGCAAAGGGAGACTTTTGATATTCCTAGCCAGATCGGGAGAAAGAGAAAAGGGCTCTCTCTTGGGAGCTTGCAGCGTTCACTTCTGAAAACTTTACTGCAGCTTAGAGGCCAACAAGGATGAAATGCCTTCCCAGAAAGCATCCCCAGGGAGCTCATATCTCATACTTGGCCTGGATTTCCCAGTTCTGGCCTCAGCCAGAGATGGTCACTGTTGGCTTTAATCACTGGGTGAGCCAGATTTTGTTTCTGTCCTGAATGAATATAGTGATTGGTGAGATTTAGGTCTTGTATGTGAGATCTTGGAGAAATTAAGAAACCAGGTTTCTTGCTTTTTGTCTTGGTGTGGATTTGGAGAAATGTCCTTCAACCTTTTCCTTGCTCTTAAGAAGGGAAGGTTCCTTTATACCTGAGCCTAGCTTCTGCTATCGTGAAGGGTCTGATATGAACATGTGCAAATTAGTAGGACCCAGGTAAGCAGAGATCAGCAGGAAGCTTGAAGAAAATAAAAAAAATTCTGCATCAACCACTAGGGCTAATTATATGGCCTCTACTACCCCTCCCACTCCATACCCGGACCCTCTATAGCACATTTCTGAAAAGAAGTAACTACAACATTGGCAGTTAACATAAAAACTTAAGAATTCCTTAAAAAAAGGAAGGAAGCTTCTCTTTGGAATTTGCTTGAATGAGCCTCAATTATGCATTGGGAGCCAGCAAAGCAGCTAATCAAAAAGTGTGTCAGTGAGTTTAGACACATTCCCATTGATGCATTTTCATAAGTTGTTCAGATTTCAAAAGAGGTCATATTTTGACTCAAATTACATCCTTGGTCTTTGTTAACATGGAGTGAACAGAAATGGAGGGGCGTGGAGAAGAAAAAAAAAGTGAAAGTAAATGTTTTGTGGCAAAGCCTGAAAAACACCAATAAGACCTCTTCAGTCTTAATCCTGTCAGCAAATGGACAAAATTCAGATCTCTCTAAAAGCTGTCAAGATGGTCTCTGCCTGGTCTCCTGCTGGGACATGTTTTCAAACCCATTAACTTTCCTTACCAGGAAGGCATTGTTTTCTCCCAGGCATGGAAGGCCTGGACTTGGTATGGACATGAAACTGTGTTCATGATTTTGGCTTCAGAGTCCCCCTATTATAAATCCCCTAGACTGAATTTGAAGCAGAGAACCATCTAAAAGGACTAATTTTTTTTTTACCCATCTTAACGTTTTCAGGGTAGCTATGGTTATTTGTCCCATATAATCACAGCCACCTCACTGCAGACTCTATAGAGACTCTATACTACAGAGACAGTTTGAATTGAAATCTGTACCTCAGAACATTCCAGGCATTTAGAGGGGAGACTGACAATCATTCTTTGCAATATTTAGAGCCAATAACAGAGCACATAATAGTAGAAATAATTACAGCTAACATGTATTAAGTATTCTATATATGCCAGGTGCTGTGCACCAGGATTTACATAGAATATTTTTTATATCATCCCTACTGCCCTAAGAAATAAATATTAAATTTGTCACTATAACAAAATTATTTTAACTAGAACTGAAGCTTTCAAATTTCGAATCCTTCTTCAAAAATGTCTTCATTGGGCAGCCTGGGTGGCTTAGCGGTTTGACGCCGCCTTCCTCCCAGGGCATGATCCTGGAGACCCGGGATCGAGTCCTATATCAGGCTCCCTGCATGGAGCCTGCTTCTCCCTCTGCCTGTGTCTCTGTCTCATGAATAAATAAATAAAATCTTAAAAAAATGTCTTCATCAAAAGCACTGACAAATTCTTCCAAGGGGCTACCCTCAGGCAATTGCCAAAAATAAGTGACCGAAAGCATTGCCTCCTCAGGCTGAAAAAAATCAAAAAGTACCAGTATGCCTCAGAGAGGACCAGTCTCAATATGTCTGCCTGCTGCCCCTTAGGGGTCTATGCCTGACATCATAATAAGGAGATATCTGATCAAAGAGTTTCTACTCTGTGGGAGGAGGGTGGTCAATGAAGAAATACAGTTTTATGGATTATTAGGACTAGATAGCTGTTGTCTGCCATGGCTGACCTATACATTAACTGCACTGCAATGACCAGTAATAAGAGACAGATTCAGATTTTAAGATCCATTTCCAGGCAGGGACCCTGCATTGCTTGATGAACATGACTGCTAGCCTCAATCTTTCTGATTTGCAGCTCATACGACCAGAGGTTGGCTCATTGAGCTCTGGTGACCTTGGTGAACTCTCCAGCTCTCACCTGATAATGCTCCCCTGTTCTGGGATCTTTCATGCTCTCAAGAGATCTCCAGATGGCCTACTAAGCCCATAATCCTACATTCCTTACCAATAGAATTGCTGGGAACTCTATGTTTAATCCTTTGAGACACTGCAAGACTGTTTTCCACACAG
This sequence comes from Nyctereutes procyonoides, assembly GCF_905146905.1. Classification (NCBI taxonomy): domain Eukaryota; kingdom Metazoa; phylum Chordata; class Mammalia; order Carnivora; family Canidae; genus Nyctereutes; species Nyctereutes procyonoides. The sequence goes on along the minus strand of NW_026575133.1, from coordinate 13,515,990 downwards.
GAGCTGCACCATTTTACTTACCGCCCCCCAGCACTGTATGAGGGTTTCTCCACATCCTTGCTAACACTTGTTATTATTTTTCTTTTTGATCCTAGCTACCCTAGTGGGTGTGAAGTGTTACCTCATTATGGTTTTGATTTTTATTGATGTTGAGCATCCTCTCCTGTGTTTATTTGCCATTTGGAGAAAAAATACCTATTCAGATCCTTCTTTCTTTCTCTTCTTCCTCCATACTTTTTTTTTTTTTAAACCATTGAGTTGTATGAATAGTCTAGCTACAAATTCCCTATCAGATTTATGATTGTAAATATTTTCTCCCATTCTGTGGACTTTTTCTGCATTTTCTAGATGATGTCTTTTGCAGCACAAATTTTTTAATTTTGATAAATTCTAATTTATCTAATTTTCTTTTATTGCCCATGATTTTAATATCATACCTGAGAATCCTCTGCCAAATATAAGGACATGATGATTTATCCCTATCTTTTCTTCTATGAAAAGGGTTTTATATCTTTAGCTATTACATTTGGGTCATTGATCCATTTTGAGTAAATTTCTGTATACAGAGCATGTTTTTTTTTCCTGAGTTCTGAGTGAGTTCCTATGCTTTTATAAATATCAGATAGCATATTTTCTTTTGAACACTGGAGAAATTGATAAAATGCTAATTACTGAGGTACTGGAACTCAGTTAGGACCTCAAGAAAAAATAATATCAACAATGGTATCCATAACATAAGATTATTTTTTCTTCACCTTATGACAGCAGAGAGTGACTGATGGGGATAGAGAATATCAGCCCCTTTTAAATCAACAATCCCTTTTAAATCAATAAGCAGTTTGTTTATCATCTATCTGTCTTTCACATTGTTATTTGTATTTATTTTGAAATACACTGGTAACACTTCACTAGTAAATTCAACATAATGGGTGTATACAATAGGGCGAAGAGCTGTAATTATGTTTCTTCAATGTACAGTTCAAGATACAAGATCATTTTAGAATTTTATTATGAGGTTTTATTTATTATTTTCAGACAAGTCAGAGTTTGATAAATTATGTAGTAAGAGGTGGATAACCAATCTAGCACGCCAAGCACCTAAACTAAATATGATTCGAATAAATGTATTTCTTTGATAAATGACTTCTGCCTGTATGATTTATCAAGTTAATGTGGAATAGCTCTAGAACAGCAAGGTACTAGTCCTATTTACAATTTTTTAGATTTTCTATTGTAGGCTGGGAGGAGAGATGGAGGGGAGTATATTTCCTTTCAAAGAGGAGGTTAAGGGAAATAATGGATTTATTTTAGGTCAATAGTGTATGATTCAAAGAGTTGAATTAAAAAACAGGAAAGGAAATAAAAACACAAGAATTTTGCTTAAACCTACAATTGTGCAAATTAACTGTTCAATGAAGAACTGAAAAGAAATGTTTAGAGTTAACCGATCTCATTAAACTGTAAAACAGGGCAGCCCCAGTGGCTTAGTGGTTTAGCACCACTTTCAGCCCGGGGCATGATCCTGGAGACCCAGGATTGAGTCCCACATCGGGCTCTCTGCCTGTGTCTCTGCCTCTTTCTTTCTCTGTGTCTCTCATGAATAAATAAATAAAATCTTTAAAAAAAACTATAAAACACAAAAAACATTTCTCACATCATTGACTCATTCCCAAGGGAGCCAGAGTCAGCTTGGAGTATAAAGGCACCTACACAGGTTAACAAACTTCAGTGGGGTTTGGAAAATAGGAATTATTGTAGCTGAAAAATATACTGATTAATGTATCTGAAAACCACAAACAAGTTACATTTAAGTGGTTAAATGTAAATCCAATATGGACTATATATATAGGGGGGTAATAAGGCCAAGGGAGAGATAGGTGTCAAGACTGACATCTGGGTTTCTAGTTTGCCAACCAGATTGCAATATAATTAATTCCTCAAGATATGGAAGCAGATCTGTTTGGGATAAATGGCCATGGCTTTATTTCTCAGACTTAATGGATTTAATAAAAATTTTAAATATTTAAGTAGAAATGCTTGCTAGGGGTATATGGCAATCTGGAACTTGGAAGAAATTTTGGGCTGGGTATATGAATCTAAGAATCTCATGAGGATAAAATAACTGCAGAAAGTATAGATTGAAAAGATGGCTTGGCTGAGCCCTGGAAAACCCAAATCTTTAAAATACAGTTAGGAAAGGGAAAGCAAGAAAAGATTTAGAAGAAGCAGCTAGCAAGGTAGAAGAAAAACCAAGAGGCAGTGGGAAAACAGAAGCCAAAGAAGATAACGGTTGCAAGGAGGGAATTTCCAGTAGTATCACATGTGGCTGAGAAGTCAAGTAAAATGCAGACCTAGAAGTGTTCAATAGATGTAAAGAGAAGGTCATTGTTGATCTTTACTAAGAGCAGATTTGGTGACGCAGTACATGTCTGAACCATACTAGGAGTAAACTTTTAGTGAACGTAGATTAGGTGAAGATGGTGGGATGTCTCATTTGTCAAGTGGTAATATCATTACTCAAGATAGGGAAGAGGTAGAGGTGGAGTCCTCTTTTGAGATGATTGGTTTGAAGTAAAAAAAAAAAACAAGCAGTAGCTGGAGGAAAACATATGATTCAATTAACTTCTTTTCAGTTTTATTTGTTTTAAATATGGAAATTATTTTCACATGTTTGAAAGTTACTGTGAAATGTTGGGTAGAGAAGGAGAGGTTAAAGATGTAAGAGAAGGGATACTTAACAGCTTAAAGTTTTAAGGCAAGAGGTGATGAGATTCATAGTGTAGGTAAGGAGGATAAATATTGCACAAAGGAACAATATTTTTTCATATGTTCTTTAAAATTTTGTGTTATATATGTGTGTTACCTACCCAAAATATAGTAAAAATGAGTAATATGAAAATATAAAATAATGATAAAGATCATCTGAATTTGTACAATGACAATGCATAAAAACAATTCTTCAGAGTAGTGGTAATCCAAAGGAAAATACATAAAGAGATGGTTCTTAAAATATGGTAGTTAAGGGACAAGTTGCTTTTCTGATAAGGTAGAACAGATGGGTCTCACCTGCCAAGGTCAGGAGATTCTAAAGTATCCAGATGGTGGCTGATCAAGACCCAATACGTTAAATAGAAATTTTAAAAATTTGGTGGTAGAGGAATTAGAGAGTTGAAATCACAGAAACTTGTGCAGTGGGCTAAAAGGGTGGTCTTTGGTGTCACACAGAACTGGGTGTTTAAAGCATCTGAATTTTTAAAAAAGATTTTATGTATTAATTCATGAGAGAGAGAGAGAGAGAGAGAGAGAGAGAGAGGTAGACACAGGCAGAGGGAGAAGCAGGCTCCATGCAAGGATCCTGATGCGGGACTCTATCTCAGGGCTCCAGGATCAGGCCCTGGGCTGAAGGGTGCTAAACTGCTGAGCCATCCAGGGATCCCTAAAGCATCTGAATTTGATCTAAAATGAGACTGTGCCCAAGAGTGTTGTACAAATTCCCTTCCCCAGGCTATGAATTGGACTTAATTTACTCAATTCTAACTAATAAAATGTGGCAAAAGTGATGGGATATCCCTTCTAAGATTTAGTTACAAAAAGACTATGGCTTCTGTTTTGCCTAACATCTACCTGCCTCCTCCCATTTCTCTCCTCTCTTTCTCTCTCTCTCTCTCTCTTTCTGGCAGTCTAACATCTCTGTCTTAGCACTGAGGTACAAAGTTGCCATGTTGTGAGAAGCCCTATGGAAATACCCAGGTGGAAAGTACCTGGTGTCTTTGGCATCAACCAGCAAGGACCTGAGGCCTGCCAATAGTCATGGGAATGATCTTGGGAGAGGTTCCTGCCTGATTGAATCTTGAGATGGCTGCTGCCATGGCTGACAGTGGGATTGCTTGCAAGAGACCTTGAACAAGAAGCATCCAGATTCTGACCCACAGGAAATGAGAAAATAAATATTAGTTATTTTAAAATGGTAAGTTTTTTAAACTATTGGGACTATATTAAAATAAAAAGTTTCTGCACAGCAAAGTAAACAATCAACAAAACCAAAAAGCAATCTACTGAATGAGAAAGAATATTTGCAAATTATATATCTGATAAGGGTTAGTATTCAAAATATATAAAGAACTGATACAACTCAATAACCCAGAACCAAAAAAATCCAATTAAAAATGACAGAAGGGGATCCCTGGGTGGCGCAGCGGTTTAGCGCCTGCCTTTGGCCCAGGGCGCGATCCTGGAGACCCGGGATCGAATCCCACGTCGGGCTCCCGGTGCATGGAGCCTGCTTCTCCCTCTGCCTGTGTCTCTGCCTCTCTCTCTCTCTCTCTCTCTCTCTATCTCTGTGACTATCATAAATAAATAAAAATAAAAAAAATAAAAAAAATAAAAATGACAGAAGACATGAATAAATATTTCTCCAAAGTAGACATACAGATGGCTAACAGACACATGAAAAGATGCTCAACGTGATTCATCATCAGGGAAATGAAAATCAAAACTACAATGAGATGTCACCTCATACCTATCGGAATGACTAAAATTACAAATATAAGAAATGACTAGTGTTGGTGGGGATGTAGAGAAAAAAGGAACCCTCTTGCACTGTTGGTGGGAATGCAAATTGGTGAAGCCATTGTGGAAAACAGTAAGGAGATTCCACAAAATAGAACTACCCTATAATCTAGGGATCACACCAATGGCTATTTATCCCCCAAATACAAAAACTCTAATTTAAAGAGATACATGTATCCCTTTATTTTGTATGTTTGTTTATAGCAGCATTATTTATAAAAGCCAAGTTGTGGGAGCAGCCCAAGTGTCCATCAATAGAAAAATGGATAAAGAAGATGTTTTACACACACACACACACACACACACAAACACATGCACACACAAACACATGCACACACAGGAATATTATTCAACCATAAAAAGAATGAGATCTTGCCATTTGCAATAACATGGATAGAGCGAGAGAGTTTAATGCTGAATGAAATAAGTCAGTCAGAGAAAGATACTGTATGATATCACTCATATGTGGAATCTAAGAAACAAAACAAGCAGAGAGAGAAAAAAAAAAGACAAACCAAGAAACAGATTTAATTGTAGAGAACATGGTTACCAGAGGGGAGGTAGGTGGGGTGATGGGGGAAATAGAGGGTGAAGGTTAAAGAGTACACTTATGATGATGAAAAAAATGATTAAAAAATAAAATGGCAAATTTTATTGCATTGTTAATGGCACAGCAACAGAAAATTAATATATTTAAGAAACTACTGAATAGGAAACAACTAAAAGAATGAGAGTTTGTTAGCAATGGGGTAGTGCAGTCAAGCCTGCCATCAAATGATAGCCGTAAGACATGACACATTGTCATTTTTGATGCTGTTGTAGAATCAATGTAGGTAATTATACACAAAGGCATTAGAGATGTCCCCAGAAAGCTTAGCAAACTGAATACTTATTAAAGCAGCATTTCTCAACGCTGCTTACAAATTAGAGTAATCTCAGAAGTCTTGAAAGAATAATACCGATATTGGGACTTTACCACAAACTTACAGAATAAGAATTTCTATGCATTGGTTCTGGACATTAACCTTTTTCTTTTTTTAAGATTTTATTTATTTATTCATGAGACACACACACACACACACACACACACACACACAGAGAGAGAGAGAGACAGAGACACAGGCAGAGGGAGAAGCAGGCTCCATGCAGGGAGCCCACGTGGGACTCGATCCCGGGGCTCCAGGATGAGACCCTGGGCTGCAGGGTCTCATTAACCTTTAATGAAACCTCTCAAACGATAGCAATGTGTAGCCTGTTTTGAAAAGAACCACTGAGCTAGCCAATTATATCCTTTCCCTGAGAATCTCAAATTTATCCAATTCTCTCATTTTATAAGAAACTGCAGCAGTACCTAATTTTCGACAATCAGTTTGTGTTTATCATTGTAATTCTTTCTCATTGTAGTCTCTAGTCCCTGTACTATCACTACCAGGATGAGATTTTGAACAGCAATTTAATTTCTTAGGTCTCAGTATCTTTATTAAGAAAATGAATGTGTAGACTAAATTATTTCTTTAAAATGCTACTGTATTAATTTTCTATGCTGCCATAATAAGTAACCACAAACTTAGTGGCTTAAAACAACCAAATTTACCGTCTCATAATTCTGGAAGCCAGAAGTCTGATACAGTGCTCACCTGGCTAAGATCAGGATGTTGGCAGGGATGCATTCCTCTCTGTAGGCTCCAGGGGAGAATCTATTTCCTTGCTCATTCAAGTGTTGGCAGAATTTAGTTCAATGCTGTTGTAGGACCGAGGTCCCTGTTTCCTTGCTGGCTGTCAGGTGGGGGCTACCTTTAGTTTCTAGAGACTTTTCTCTGGTCCTTGCACGTAGCCCTCTTGTCTCAAAATCAGTGACGGGATGTGGAATCTTTCTCACACTGCTGTCTTCAGATCTACTCTTCTACCTTCCATCAGAATCTCTGACTGCACTGGGGAAAGGTCCTCCACTTTTGATGACTTATGTGATTAGACTGGGCCCACTTGAGTAATTCAGAATAATTTCCCCATCTTAAGGCCAGAGCCTAATTTGTCTGTAAAGTTTATTTTGCCATTTTAGGTAATATCCATAGTTCTGGGAATTAGAGTGTGGATATCTTTGGGGGCATTATCCTGCCTTTCACACCTTCCATATTTACCTAAGACCCTCAGATTAGTAGCACCATCTAAGGCAGAAGGCAGGGGTCTATCATCTTCACCTGGGGACTTTTCTTCAATGCCACATACCTACACCCCAGGAAATCCTAATGTGCTGCCCTAACTTCTCTGCTATACCAACCATGCAGCAGTAAATACAGAAAAGAAAAAGTCGCTATAAATTAGGAACAACAATCCATTTTTAATTTTTTATTATTTTTTAAAGATTTTATTTATTTATTCATGTGCAGCACAGAGAGAGAGACAGAGAGACAGAGAGAGAGAGAAAGGCAGAAACACAGGCAGAGGGAGAAACAGGCTCCATGCAGGGAGCCCGACGTGGGATTCAATCCCGGGACTCCAGGATCAGGCCCTGGGCTGCAGGCAGCGCTAAATCGCTGCGCCAACGGGGCTGCCCAACAATCCATTTTTTAATCCTTCAGTAATAACTGCTATAAATTTGCACACAGTGAGTACCCAAGTGAGAACATTGTCAGTCCTAAGATGTCAAGTTTCCAGAGATGACAGGTGACTGATAGATTCATCCATTAGTATGGGGTAGTGATTAAATCATTGGACTTTCAAGTTAGACAAACTGAGTTTTAATTTTATCTTTGTCATTCACAAACCATGGTTTTAGGACAAATAATGCCTCTCCTAAATCTTAGTTTCCTGATGTGTAAAACAAAGTTGATGATAATCCTTGAAGGGTATGTAAGGAGTAAATAAGAGAGTTGGTAAAAAGCAGACAGTACATAGCCTGGCACAATACTACCATCTCATTGCCACCCAAGAAATATTTCTTAGGTACACTGTGCTAATTGATGAAGGTGGCTGTGAAAATATGTCAGATGGTGATAAGCTCATAAACCATATATTCAATAATTCTGTGTATTCTGTGGTTGAGAAGAGGAAGAATTTCCTTTCTCCCAGGGGTGGAAATCTTCATGGAGCAAGGCCTTAAAGATTTGATAGTCAAAAAAAATTAAAAAAAAAAAAAAAGACTTGATAGTCACAGATGGGCATGGGTGCCTTCTTGCTATGGTGGAAAAATGCTGATTTTGCCAATAATATGGATAGAACTGCTTGTCCACAGATTCAGTTTTTCCTATTTGTTAAGAGAAATAAAAGGACTCCCCACTCTACCGTATACTAGGATCAGTCTCACAGGTGACACAAGGTTCCAACAAGAAGCAGTGCTTTCCTCCGCTGCACACCACCTGCTTTTCCCTCAGCCTGAGACACTCTTTCCCCTTTTTAAAGAGTCAATGCATATATTATGTCCTCTTGTAGATTTCCTGATTCTCCTAGGCAGAAGTAGCTTCTTCCTAATCCATGCTTTCACCACACATTGTACAGATTTTTATTGTTGTACTAATCACACTATAATTATTTATACATTTGTGACTCCTCTACTTCCCCTTCAGAAAAGATGCATTTTTGCTGAAGTTTCATCTTGTTTACCCAAAGCACTCCCTTGGATGGTTATTCATACCCACAACATTCCCAGGAGAAGATAACTGTGTGGTATTCTGGGAAATACATCCAGCAGAATAAATGGATTTTTGTGGGTCAAAAACAGCATCCTCTTGAAAGTACAAACTGATATTGAGAATATGCCCTACATTTGGACTCCGGTACATGGTTACAGAAATGTGGAGGAAGTAGAGGATCATGTGATGTTGTCTGGGTAGCCTGGGGGATACACTAGACTCTGTCTCATGCAGTGGTCTGCATGCCATCTTCCCTCCCTACCCCAGTGCTATCCTGTGGCCTGTCTGGTGGCAAGGTGTCATGTCTTACCATGATTTTAGAGCATCCTGCTAGAGTCAGCGTGGCCATAGGAAGTCAGTTATCACTACAAAATAGTATCAATTCCCTTCACTTGTTGGGAAATTTATTAAGTACCAGGCACAATTTTAAGGGGTTAGCTATATTGGCTCATTTATTCCCCAAAGCAAATATGAGAGGTGCCTATTATTATTCCCATTGCATGGCTCAGGAGAGCAAAGTGATTTTTATTAAGGTGTTCTGGGTGACAACATCTGAGTGTCAATACATCATCACACATATTCTTGTGTCTTAAATAATCTGGTGTAATTAACTTGTTAGGAGACATAAAGGCAGGTAACAGAAATATCTAATAGGGGTGTTGTCAATGGACACCACATGGTCAACAATTATCAACAGATGAGAACTAACCTGTGAGAAAGGCCATCAGATCTCCTGCCACTCACCCTTATCTTGCAAACTTGTAATCCTTGGCTTCCATGGTGCCTAAAGGAGTTGGCACCAATCACATTACCTCACAGAGAAGCATCCCTGGATCTCGAGGTGGGGCCTGCAGATTCTGCTAAAGATGGACCATGTAGATGAGAGCTTTCTCCTCTGGGTGAGGAAATGCCCAGTGGACTATCAGACAGGCACTAACATGAGTGGCTTCTTGTCACAAACCTCTTCTATTCCTCTTCCTAGAGGAGGAGGCTCAGCTACTAATTTCATTGTGGAAACCAATAATGAGTCCATTCGAATAGTCAAGGGAGGGAACATGAGTTAGATACTTGAGCACAAGCTTGGGGAAGATCCTTGAATAGACAATAAGCTTAGACAATAGTTTATTTTTTTTTTAAATTTTTATTTATTTATGATAGTCACACAGAGAGAGAGTGAGAGGCAGAGACACAGGCAGAGGGAGAAGCAGGCTCCATGCACCGGGAGCCCGACGTGGGATTCGATCCTGGGTCTCCAGGATCGCGCCCTGGGCCAAAGGCAGGCGCCAAACCGCTGCGCCACCCAGGGATCCCTAGACAATAGTTTAAAGTTGTTGTCAGTGAGTGATTTTATTAGTGCTCATCACCATGAGGCGGCTTGGCTCACTTTCCTGATACAATGAACTTAGAATCAAATTCAAATACCTAAAGTCTTGCAAAATGTCCTGTATGGTCTTTCCCTCTCACAACCTACTTTTCCAGCCTCATTTTCTGCCTGTTAACTTGAACTTTACACAATGACAAGGAGAATCATCATGTGCTAGGTCATGATAGAATTCCCGAGGGCAGAATGCTGGTTCAGTGGGTACTACAGTCCCAGGTGGCCTTTACCCACCTAAGAAACGTCTATAGCAGGAGAGAAAACTAAAGCCAAGATCAGGAATAAGTAAGAGATTTAAATCATGAGAAAGAAGGAATTAAACAGATCTCTTAACCAAAATAGCAAAGCAGATAAGAAGCTTAGATAAATATACTAAAGACTAGTTCTTGGTACCTGAGCAGTTTGGTTCTTCATACCTCGCTCAGCTTTCTGGAAGATAGCATCTAATTCAGCATTCTTTCACACCTTTATTTATGTGAGTCAGCACATCTGGTTTGTTTTTTCTTCTATTTCACCCTTCAGGGCTTACCTAAAGTTCTACTGCCTTCATCAAGCCTTCTCAAATTACTATAGACTTTGTTAATCTTACCTCATCCAAATGGATTCTCAGTGTTTTGAGGGCAGGGTTTAATGTATGGCAAAGACATTTCATAGCCACCATGGGAATTGCTTCTTTAGGCTTGGACTTAAAACTGGTTCAGTATTATATCTACCACATTCTATTGGCCAAAGCAGTTATAAGGCCATTCTAGATTTAAGGGGAGCAGAAACATATCTAATTTCTTGAAGGGAGATGCTGAAAAGTCACATTACAAAGGGATAAAGGAAGGGTAGACAACTAGAGACTTTTTTCCTTCTTTGAAATTTTTAAACATTTTAACCTATTTTATTTAAATTTAATTAGTTAGCATGTAGTATATCATTAGTTTTAGATGTGGAGTTCAATAATTCATCAGTTACATATAACACCCATTGCTTGTTATATCACGTGCCCTCCTTAATGCCGTCACACAGTTACTCCATCCCTCCACTCTCCTACCCTCTAGCCTTAGTCTGTTTCCTATAGTCGAGTCTCTTACAGTTTGTCTCCCTCTCTGATTTCATTTAATTTTGGTTTCCCTCCCTTCCTCTGTGATCCTCTGTTTTGTTTCTTAAATTCCACATATGAGTGAAAGTATATGATAATTGTCTTTCTCTGGTTGACTTATTTCACTTAACATAATACTCTCCAGATCTGTCCATGTCAATTAAATGATAAGATTTCATCTTTCTGATGACTGAGTAGTATTCCATTGTATATACATACCACATCTTCTTTATCTATTCATCTGTTGAAGGACATCTGGGCTATTTCCATAGTTTGGCTATTGTGGACATTGCTGCTATAAACACTGGGGTGCAGGTGCCCCTTCTAATAACAACGTTTGTATCCTTTTGGTAAATACACAATAGTATAATTATTGAGTCATAGGGTGACTATTCACTTCTTCAGGAAGTTCCATACTGTTTTCCACAGTGGCTATACCAGCTTGCATTCCCACCCACAGGGTAAATGGGTTTCCTTTTTGGAGCCATTTTTAAAAATCATTTTACAATATCACAATTATTTCCATTATCATAACAATTTATTCAAGTCATGTCGATTATCATTTATGGGCCAGATGGTCACATTTTTGTGCTTCAAGGACTTACAGTCTATTTGTGATAATAATTACCAATACTTAATGAATAATTATGTATTGCCAGGCATTATGCTAAATACTCTATATGTTTTAACTTTTAAAATATTCACAACATTATATTATCTCCATTTTATGGTCAATGAAACTGAGACACAGAAGTTAAATTACATGCTGCAGATCACACAACTGTAAGTAGCAGCTAGATTTAATCCTAGGCAAACTAACTCAAGTGATGATGCATTTAACCACTACACTATACTGCCTATCAGAACTCTTAAGAATTGATAGGACCAGGCACAGAGGGCAATGGGAAGATTTCATAAAAGAGGTGATACTGAGACAAAGTTCGACAGAAGAATGGAAGTTTACCAAGCACAGTATAGTACACACTCATGATTCTTGCAAATTTATCCATTGATTGAATTATTAATTAATGAAGCTACTTTCAGTAAACATGTAGCTCTGAGTTAGTGATGAGTCTTGGTTATAAGAGGCATATATCCAACTCAAGCTGAATTAAGGGACACAAAGGGAATTAACATTTTTTATTGCCTCATAGTCATGGTAGGGTCCACAGACAATAACAACGTGATGAACAAAAGCTGTCTCTGCTTTGTTTTCTTCTGTGATGGCTTCACTCTTAGCCAAGTTCTTGCCGAATCTGTAAAAAAATGACCAGCAGATACCCCAGGAATTCATCTTACCGGAGTAGCCATCCAGTAGAGAGATCATTGTGTCAGAAGCAGTGGTGGGCAATGGTCACATCATTTCTTCTTTCTGAACAAGCAGGAAGATGGCATTTCTCATCCTTTCTTGTAGTTGGTTTGAGGTCAAATGACTCAATTCTGGCCAAGAAAAGATAGGTAGGAAGTATTTACAACACTTCAAGACCTTGATTTTGTAAATACCTCCATATCTTTAGCATTATCTCTTTGCTTTGTCATGGTGCCTTAGGAATCTCATGTTTCAGATGGAGAAGTTACAATATAGCGGAGGGCTGTCCAACCTGAATTAAGCATTATGTGAAGAAAAAAAGTAAAACTTCATTCTCTTAATTTGCTGATATGTCAGGTTTTATTTGTTCTTACAGCATGACCTAGCCTATTCAGGTTAATACAAACACTGCTTTCCTAGTTTTCCAATTTCTATTCTTGGTCTGCTGACTTGGCTCTTGTACCCATTTTTAGAATCTTTCCAACAAAGCTAATCAAATGTGAGAAGCAGGCACTCCTTATATGATCTGAAATGGGAAAAAAACAAGAATTTTGCTGTTTTCCCATGGTCATTTCTGATCTTTTGGGAGAATAAATTATTATATATCATGGCCAATTTCCTGAATCATTGATACAACACATGCTCACCTGTCCACCAAGAACCATAAGAATAATCATTCTTAAAATCAGATTTGGTGACTTTGCCATAATTTAATTGGGAAATTTTTAGTCTAACAATCAAAAATTTTTGGGGGCGACACCTGGGTGGCTCAGTTGGTTAAGCATCTGCCTTTGGCTCAGGTCATGATCCCAGGGTCCTGGGATGGAGCTCCATGTCAAGCTCTCTGCTCAGTGGGGAGCCTGCTTCTCTCTCTTCCTCTGCTGCTCCCTCTGGTTGTGTACTCTCTCTTTCTCTCTGTCAAATAAATAGATAAAATCTTAAAATTAATAAAAAATATTTTTATTTGTTTATTTGAGAGAGCGTGAGTGAATGAGCAGGGGGAGGGGCAGAGGGAGAGAGAGAGAATCCTTAAGCAGACTCCCCACTGAGTATGGAGCCCAGATTGGGGCTCTATCTCATGACCTTGAGATCATCACCTGAGCCAAAACCAAGAGTTGGATGCTTAACCAACTGAGCTACCCAGGTGACCTGGGTAATCAAATATTGTATCAGCCTGCAAATTTTCCTCTTACTCACATCCTTTTCATGTCTGGGAATTTATGCTACTCAATTTAGTGTATTTGTTCAAATATAAAAGAGCTCTATGTAAATTTCTTATTTTTTACTCACCCTGTAATCTGGCTTTGTTTTTTATTAAATATTAATACATTTATCTTGGGGGAAAGTTTAATTTTTTCTTTGTAAATCTTTCAGAATTGGAAAGTTAAACTCCAGAGATTATGATTTGTATTGTATTTGGGCAATCTAATTTATATTAATCTCATCCTGGGACCAATTTTCATTACAGAAAATCTTACTTGCATAAGGAAGTAGGGCAGGGAATGTTAGCATACTGAGATCAGAGAAAAACCCATTCACTCTCCATACTAGAATTTTTATGATGCAAAAATGACATAGGTTTTCTTCACCTATGAATTTCAGATTTCTTTGGAATATTTTACTTCCACGATTGAACAGAGTATAAAGGCAGCTCCTGTCAAAACCCTGTATTGCCTTTCTTGGCAATGACATATTTTTACACTTCAAATGTTATGGCATGGGCACTTTATTAATGCTTCAAAGAATAAAATAAAACACAAAGGACACAAAAAAGCAGATGTACAAAATTAAATGCCCAGATTAGTAATATGGGCAGTAATCTGGTATTGGAAATATCAAATCCAAAGGAATTTAGAAGAATACAATATATGACTGTACATTCCTTACATAGATTTATTACTCTTAAAATCTTGTCATAATAGGTCTATTTATATCTCTCTGTGTGTATGTATACACACATCCATGTACCTGTGTGATTATATATAAGATCACACATCCCCTTTCCCAAACCTTCTGAAAGTAGCATGAAGACATCTGGACATTTCTCTACTAAATATTTAAGTATGCATAACCTAGAACAATATTTTTTATTTTCTATACAAGCATAATGCTATTACCACATTTATGAAAATCGACATTAAATCAATAATGCCATCCAACAAGCAGTCCACCCACACATTTCAATATTATCTCCAAAATGTTCTTTATTGCTCTATTTATTTTTAAAATAAGAATCTGACTAAGATTTATACACAGTGCTTGCCATTGAGTTTTTTGGTCTCTCATAACCTCTCACCTCTATTTTTGATGACGTTGCATCCTTTGACAATTCCCAGGCACATGTCCTGATGAACATTCCATCTTCTGGATTTGTCTGACTGTCAGATCTTGATTAAATTCAGATCACACATTTCTGGTGATAAATCCCACAAAGATGATGTGTGTCTCACACCACTCCTATCAAGAGACACAGAATATCAGAATATTATTGATGATGTCAAGCCTGACCTTTTGGTTAACATGGTGACTGTCAGATTGCTCCATTTTACAATTTTAATTAGTCATTAATCTGTTGAGTGATATTTTGAGATAATGAAAATATGTTTTTTAAAATTATTTTATTTATTTATTCATGAGAGACACAAAGAGAGGCAGAGGGATCCCAGGACCCCAGGATCATGACTTGAGCCAAAGGTAGATGCTCAACCACTGAGCCACTCAGGCATCCTGAAAATATGTTTTGTAATGCCTTTCATCCAGTGGCTTTTATATTTATTGGTCATTCTTACTTGAATCATTATTATAGTAGGGGTTAGAGATTGTTGACATTTCTAATTCCATCCTTCTTTTTACTTTGACTACCTGACATTCTTTTACACAGATTTTTTTCTTTGATTTCTATTTTCTTTCAATGCATTATATATATTTATGCAGTATTTATTTTTATAACACTATGGACTCACAAATTATTTATTATTTTTCCTATATGGTATCATTTTATTTTTTTTCTCAAATTATTTCAAATTTGGTCAGTGGACACCCCTTCAAGCCAATTCTGCATTCATTTGACATAAACACATTAATATTTGAGCACTTCTTGCTTTCTGGTCCAATAAAATATTCAATGCTTATATTACCTTTCCTGCTCCAGTCATGAATTCAGCCATGTTTCTGAAAAGATAAAAATAAAACAAAACAATCCCCAATTCTTTGTTGAAATATAACTTCTGTATCATACAATTCACCCACTGAAAGTATGCAGTTCAATTATTTTGATATATTCACAGGGCTGTGCAACCACCACTACCGCCATCTAATTTTAGAATATTTTTTTCCTCCCAAAGAAGCCTATAGCCATGAGCAATACTTCCCATCCACTTCAACCCCCACCCCAGCTCCAGGCAATCACTAATTTCTGTCTATATAGATTAAGCCTATTTTGGACATTCCATGCAAATGGAATGATAAAATATGTGATGTTTTATGATGGCATCTTTCACTTAGCATAATGTTTTCAAGATTCATCCATGTTGTATTATGTATCAGTATAAATCAGTCTTCATTCTTTTTTTTATTGCCAAATAACATCCATTGTATGAATATACCACATTTTGTTTACTCATTCATCAGTGTAGACATTTTATCCTATTACTATGATGTATTAATTGATGTTCAGATGTTAAGCCAACCTTGCTCTGTTGTTGGGTGAATATACGATAATGAGTGCCTAAGACATTTCTTTTTTTTTTTTTCTCTGTGACTGTATTTCTTGTAGAAGGAAGGAGCTCCTCCTATCTGCTACTCCTTGCCCCTACCCTATATACACTGCACACTGCTCAGATTCAGTCCACAGCATATGGCTCTCTCTGCCATCTGATGACTTCCCTCTCTTCACTTAAACATTCCAGGAAATGTCCCCATTACACAATTATGTCCTTATCAGCAAGTCTCAAGTCTGGCTTTTCTTTTGATGCAGGGGGAGAAAATACCATACTCTGAGAAAGTAGAGTTCTTGTTCTTTAACTAATGTGCCAGGTCTTCATTTTTTATTTCTGAACTCTTTTCTCATTTGACTTAAAATTTTTCCAGGGGGTTCACAACCGATGTTAATATCCATCGGTATTTAGAAACTGTTTAGCTTTAACTCAAACATTGTAATTATATTTGTATTTAGAAACAAAGGTTAGTTTTAATTCAAACATTTTAATTATCAGTTCTCTTTTCATTCTTATTTCTCTGGCTTTTACAACAAAAGAAACCTCTGCTTTCCACCAGAAGCACTACTCTCAAGGAACAGTTTATTTTGCTTGAAAGTCCAACTCCATCAATGGTGTATTTACACAACCTGGTCCATCTAAATATACCAGTTCATGATATTTCAAGATCTCTGCTTCTGTTACACCTGGCTAAGCCCCTCTAGAGTGAATGGAGGATGATACCAGGCAAATTTAATTCTCCATTTCGACAGTATGATATAAGTTTCTGAAAGAAGGTACTGGACTGATTTATAAATATCTTTAAGGACCAGAAGTTAGGGTAAAGCTATTGGGAGGTGGTGCTGGGAGTGTTCTATTTCTAGGTTCCATTATACTTTCATTGCTAATTCTCATTATGTGTTTAAAATTGAAATCTTTTTACTTTATGATAATTCGAGAGAGCACTCGATGACAATGTGTCTGGATTGTCCTGTTAAAATTCAACAAATTACTAGCCTATGCAGAAGAAGGAGAAGTTCTGACTCAAAAATTTACTATCAGGGCTTACTGGCTATTGACAGTAACTTTTATGTCTGTTGCCTTAAGATATAGTATAGTTCTTTCACTATGATTACAAGCTATGTGATTTGTGGCAAGCCCTTTATGCTCATTAAACATCAGTTTCCTCCACAAGAAACAACAGGTGTTGGCGAGTATTTGGAGAAAAAAGGAACACTCATGCACTGTTGGTGGCAATGCAAACTGGTGCAGCTGCTGTGGAAAATAAGGTGGCAGCTCCTTAAAAAGTTACAAATAGAACTACTCTGTGATCCAGGAATCACATTATTGGGTATTTACCCTCCGAATACAAAAACACTAATTCAAAGGGATATATCCTGTCCAAAGTTTATATGTTTATAGCAGCATCCTTTACAATACCTAAGATATGGAAGCAGCCCAAATGTCCATTGATAAATGAATGGGTAAAGAAGATGTGATTGCATACATATAATATAATATTCAGCCTTAAGATTGCATACATATAATATTCAGCCTTAAGATTGCATACATATAATATAATATTCAGCCTTAAGAAAGAATGAAATCTTGCCATTTGTAACAATATGGGTAGATCTAGAGGGTATTAATATTGAGTGAAATAAGTCAGTCAGAGAAAGACAAATATTATATGAGTTCACTCATATGTGTCATTTAAGAAGCAAAATAAATGACCAAAGAGGGGGAAGAAAGAGAGGCAGAAATCAAGAACAAACTCTTAATTATAGAGAACAAACTGAGGGAAGAGGGTAGGAGGATAGGTGACATGCATGATAGGGATTAAGGAATGTACTTGTGTTGAGTATCAGATGATGTATGGAATTGTTGAATCACATTGGACACCTAAAACTAATACAACTATATGTTAACTAACTGGAATTAAAATAAAAACTTAATAAATAAATAGAAGCACTTATATATAAAAAGAATCAGTTTCCTCCCTATAGAAATAGGATAACGTAATTTAATTGCCGTGAAGATTAACTAAGCCTGAAACATATCAGTGCTCAATATGTATTAGCTAAAGTTATTTTTATAATCAACATATAAATAGATATTAACCATCTACTTCATGTCTAACACCAGGCTAAGCTCATTGGTGATTGTCAAAGAAACAAAAGACATGATTTCCACTTTCAGGAAGTTAAACCCTCTGTGAAGGGGTAAAGACTAGTTGTTAAGAGAACAATATGAGACCAGGTACATTAAAGTCTAGAACTCTCTGCAGGTGCTGTAGGAGTTGGGAGAAGAAATAGATTAGAATGAGTTGAAACAAAGAGACTGAAGGATGAAGAGCTTTATGGATCTGCTATGAACTGTAAGGACCCAAAATTCTTAATCCCTTTCATAAATTTATAGAAGTAACTAAGTTATACAAAGCAGAGGGAATAGAGCTAGGATTACTGCCAAGATGAGAAAGAAGAAAATATTTAACACGAGTTGGTGATCATTCCACTGATGCCTCACTGACGGTACTGCCCACTGTATTTGCAATCTCAAGATTTTATTTTATTTTTTAAAAAATATTTCATTTATTTATTCATGAGAGAGAGAGAGGCAGCCACAGGCAGAGAAGAGAAGCAGGCTCCACGCAGGGAGCCCAATGTGGGACTTGATCCTGGGATTCCAGGATCACGCCCTGGGCTGAAGGCAGATGCTCAACCACTGAGCCACCCAGGTGTCCCTCATAATAAGATTTTAGAAGTGAATGCAGACAAATAATAGGCCCCATTTACAGACAATTCACCTGATCCAGTCCTAGAGACAATGTAGCCTTGTTCCTTAGAATAATGTGTATAGTATAGTACTTTGTTTAGACTAGTCTGAAATGAGTACTTAAGAAAATGTACAGATCCTTGCCCATTTTAGTTTTTGCTTGAAATCCTACTTCATAGTGGTAGTAATGACTAGTCTTCCAGCTGATAAGTCTTCTATTAAAATGAAAAAGAAAAAGATATTTTGGATCTACCATGCATAGAGGAGAGTTGGCTCACTGGTTCTAAGTGATGGCAAGATGATAACTGAGCTGCACAAATGCTTTGGAGCCTCTGTCCAATGATGTGTGGTGCAATAATCATTATTCTAAAAGGCAGACTAGGAAAATAAATTGGACCCTGAGAAATCTGGACCATGAGTTTTATGGACAGTTTTGTGGATGATGAAGTTATTCTGGAGTTGCAGAGGTGTGTATTTCTCTTTGAATCTTACTTGTGAAGAAGACCACTGATCTTTGAGCAGGAAATGAAATTGTATTTTTTGTATTATCCATTACAACTTCCATATGTCATACAAATTAGTGCTGAAGTTCATGGTCATAAATCATATTGCAATGCCATAATGATAGATAAATAGACTAATAGAACAGAAGGGCCCAGAAATAATCACACAAATAAATTTAATGGGGAAATAAAAGTCTTTTTGACAAATAGTTCTGGAATATATGGATATCTTTATGGGAAAAACAAACCTTATCTCCTGTCTTACTTGAAAATTTAGCTTGAATTGGATCACTTAAACATTAATGCAAGAACCATAAGACTTCTAGCATACTAATAGAATATTTTTATGACTTCAGAATAGAAAAAGTTTTCTTAGAACACAAAAGACAACAGAAGAAAAAATAACAAATTAGAAATTAAAATTTCTACTCAGATTTAAAAATGAAGACATCAAAGTTAAAAATTTCTGGTCATCAAAGATGAAAGGCAACCTGCTGAGAATATTTGCCAAAAATACCTGATAAAGCAATTGTATCAAGAAAATATACAGAAAGATTTTAACTGTAGAGTGACATGGTCATATTTTCATTGCAATATATCACATTAGTAGCTGTGATAGGTAAATTTTAAGGAGCTAGAATTGGAACCAGTGGAAAAGTAGCTGTTTGGGTAAGAGGTGGTAAGGTTGCGGTCTGTAAGAAGCATTTTTTTTAATATATTTAATTTATTTATTCATGAGAGATACAGAGAGAGAGGCAGAGACATAGGCAGAGAAAGATGCAGCAGCCTCCATGAAGGGAGCCCGATGTGGGACTTGATTCCGGGGATTCCCGGATCATGCCCTTAGCCAAAGGCAGACGCTCAACCATGAGCTACCAAGGCGTCCTAAGAAGCAGTTTCATATAGAAAATTCTCTGAATTCTTTGAATGTAGTGAGGACCAGAGAAAATCCTCATATGTGTTTTTGCTTCTTTCTTGTAAATAAGGAACTGATACATACTGGGTTTGGGATCCTGGATTAAGATCCCTACAAATAGATATGAGAAGAAAAGTTTTATTCCTGCTATAGTAATAAGCCATCCAAGAAAGTGATTTCTCTAAACTCTTGGCAGTTAGCAAAGATTTTTATTCATTAAAGACAGTAGGAAGGGGAAATATCTTCATATTGGGAGAATATTCCCATATATGGGAATGATAAACAGGGAATCTTGATGTGAGGGCAAGGAAGGTACTCCTCTAAGCCCTTTTTAGTTCTTGAAAAGATAGTCTCAAGACCAGGAAAGTGCATTTAAGAGATTAACCATGGTCAGGCTTCAAAAGATGGTCTAAGGTTAAGTGAATCCAGAAAAATGCACTCTGAAGTTGTGAATTTAACAAGAAAACTATCAGTTTAGGTCAGTCAATGAAAAGCCCATTCTCTGTGTCTGTGCTACACAAAGGTTGCAAAAATGGCCTCTTTCTACTCTTACCAATTTTGGATTTTGCCCTTTATTTCTTCAATTTTTTTCTATATCAGTGTTTTCTTTTCCTTCCTCATCTTTTCAAATGAGAAGAATATTAGATCTTTTTAATATCGTTTCACAACTTCCAAAGGCTCTGTTTATTTCTTTCAATCTTCTTTTTTCTCTATTTTTCAGATTGGATAATCTATTTATTTATTTATTTTTTTAGATTGGATAATTTCTATTGCTCTATCTTTAATTAAGTTTAATAACTCATTCCTCTGTCATCTTCATTATTTAAGTGAGCCCATCTGATGACTTTTTAAAGTCAGATACGTAGCTTTCAGTTCTGAAATGCCAATTTGCTTCTTTTTTTCTAGTTTCTATTTCTCTGCACAGAACTCATTTATCTTTCCATTAATCCCAAGAGTTTTTATCTTTTTATTCCTGGAGCTGATTACAATAGCTGTTTAGAGGTTGAACCAGGGACTACGTTGCTTCATAGCAGAATTAAAGAACCCTCTTTTCCAGGGTTTGGCTTACCACTGCCACTGTGGCTAGGACCAGGAATGGGAGAAAAAAGAACTCCAGAAAAAAATAAAACAAAAGCAACACTTTCCCTCACATTCTTAGGCTCCTTCGGGATCCTTTTCCTGATCCTCTGGCCAGAGAGACAGGATTTTCTCAGAGATGTTTGCTTTGCCTGCTTACCATGAAGTTAAGTAGGGAGGGTGCCACTGATCAGCCTGGGGGATGGAAGAGGCAAAACTTGAGAAATGGACACCACATCAGTTGTTTTTCAAGTTTTGCCTCCCTCCCCAATCTGCCTGCTATTATTAACTTCTCACAGTTCCCAAGGGGCTGCTTTTCCTATTGTCCCAGAACTTTCAATTGCAATTAACAGGAGATAGGCTCTCCTGGGCTTGCTGTCTCTGTCTGCACTGCAAGTCTCTACCTGTGCTTTTGTGACCTGCATTTTTAAATAGTTGACCCACAAAACACTATTTCTGAAGGAAATAGCCTTATACATGGATAATGTGCACACTTTTGTTCTTGGTCCCAGGATATTAACACAAAATGGCTTTATCCTTTTATTCAATGTCTATCTTCGTGGTCTTTTAGGATCGTTATGTATGTGTCATTTTATTGTTTATAATACGATTAATTAATTTTACTCATAAAAATCACAGCAGGTACTTGCACAATCTCTAGTAAATCTAGAGAGTTAGGGTGAAATGTTCCAAAGCCTTATGTGACAAAATATCTTCTCAAAGTCATTTCCATGTCAGTGTACATTATGCCCAGTCTCATTCTCACCCACCCTTCAGCAATGAGAGAGCAGAGTCAGCAAATGTCCACACAGAGGAAGTTTTGATTGGAAGTCACAATGGAGTCCTGTTGATGGAGAGAGAGTTGTATATAATGAACATCTAATTATCAGAGAGCTTCCAGAAAGCTTGTAAGGTGCAATCAAAGGGGAGTGAAGTTTCAGAGCAACCTTGATTCTTCTTATTCTTGGAAACTTTCTCACACATTTTGAACTTGTCCAGGATGTGGAGCAAAGGCATACTTTATTTACCTAGTAGAACATTGTGTGTATAGGCCTGATCTGTGTCTATTTTCAACTAATCCTCCAGAAGCAAAGCTTGGGGATTACTCTTTTACCTTTGATCCTGTTTCTTCAATGACTCCTGTTTCTCTCAATGAGACAGTGCGCAGTAGCTTTTCATCCTTTTTTTTTTTTTTTTTTTAGATTTTTTATTTACTTATTTGAGAGACAGCACGAGGGGAGAGAGAGGGAGAAGGAGAAGCAGACACTCCATTGAGCAGAGCCTGATGCAGGGTTCCATTCCAGGACCCAGGGATTAGAACCCGAGCCTAAGGCAGATGCTTAACTCACTGAGCCACTCAGGCACCTCTGATCTTAAGAAACCGAAGAAGAAAGAGCAGAAATTTTGTAGTAATGTTCCCAGATCGCAGATACTAGTTAAAAGAACAAAATAGTAAGATGAAGCCAGAGAGAGTGAGGATACTTTTTATATCAATCAAGTATCTGTGGGCCTTTTGGAAATAAAAGGGGGAAGAAGAAATAAAAGGGAAAAGGAGAGAGAGAAAATGCACATTGGGGACATAAAGACTCCTGGGACAGCAGAAATGCTCAAGCATGTATTAAGCACACATTCAGCCAATATTTAGTGAGTATCGTCTATGCACCAGGTACTGGGTCAGGATCTGAAGATTTAAAGATGTGAAAACACAATCCTTTCTCTCAAGAGCTTATGGTTCCTATTACACTGCGGAGAAGAATGGTCCAGATTGTAAATGGATGCAGCCACTGATGGAAAAAAAGGCAGGAAAACTATTCTAAGTGGCAGATGAGCTTATATCTAAAGGGAAACTTTGAAACTGAGAAACCTCAGATTTCCTCTCGTTTCTGTGATTGATGGCTTTAGAGGAAGGGAAATTGGAACAAAATCCTGAATATTGGGTCCTTCACAATCAAATCTTTTGTCTTTGTTTTCTTATGGTATGATATTGTTTACTTATGCTATGCATGTATGTATTATATATAATATTTTATATATTATATATATTATATATTATATATATATTTTATATATTATATAATTATATAGCATATGTGAATTATATATCATATATACATAACATTTTTACCTTATTCTTTTTTACTTAATTTATATTTCTAAACTATTTTGATGTTTTTAAAGAAAATAGGCAGAATTGATGTTATTTTAAGTATAAAGTAGATTTGTTTTAATTTGGTTTCCATTTAACATATAGCAGAGGGGTCCATATTTTTAAAGAGGATGGACATGGGATTTAATCCAAATTCTGCTATTTTCTTCTGCTTTATGCTATTTGTGTAAGTTATTAAACTTTTTGACTCTTTAATTTCCTCATCTATATAATAGATAATAATACCATTATTAAGAATATCAGGAGGATTAAATAAGGTATTGCATTTGGGGTGCCTGGATGGCTTAGTTGGTTAAGTATCTGCCTTCAGCTCATGTCATGATCTCAGGGTCCTGGGATCAAACCCCATGTCTGGCTCCCTGCTCAATGGAGCAGGGACACACACACACACACACACACACACACACACACTGAAAATCCTGCCCATGTAAAATGAACGCAACTCAACCTAGCTGTCAAAAAAAAAAAAAGGGGCATCAGAGGAATAAGAAAGTAGCAAGGCTGTCTTGGAGTCCAATATAAATGTGGGTTTTTTTTCAATGTTCTATAAATGCTTTGAAGTTACCAATAGCAGCAAAATATTAAACTCCGTCATGGGAAGGTGGACAAGGACACCTTCTCCCTCTCCCTCCCCCCAACTTGTACTCTCTGTCTCTTGCTCACTCTCTCTCTCAAAAAAATTAATAAAATCTTAAAAAAATAAAAAAGGTATTACATGCAACATGGTGATATACTGTCTGGAACAGAGGAGCCTCTCAAAAATATTAATGATATTAGGTAAATGTTATTAAGCACTTATGACATTCCAAGTAAAATTTCTTTATATTCAATATTTCCTGTCCTCTTCAGAATAACCCTTTGAGCTAAGAATGGTAATTATCCTGATTTTATTGCTGTGGAGACCCAGACTCATTGGGTTAGGTAACTCACCTAAAGAGTGCACAGAAAAATGAAAGCAACAGAACTCAGGTCTGAAAAGGTCTCTTGAACTGCAGAGGTGGGATACATGACCACCGTTCTGTTGGGTGCCTCAAAAGTCTGTTTCCCTTCCCCCATCAGTTTCTTTGGCTGGTTGTAGAAGGATCTCACAGGCCTGAATCTGCTCCAAAGCCGACTGAGTTTTTGAAGGAAACTAGTGTATTACTTATCTGTCTGCCATCTGTAATTTTCCATAATTTGTGGCTTATTCTCACTGAGCAATTCCTTTTGTGCCTGGACTTTATGTCTGACACTGGGAGTTCTTTCTTTTCCCTTCTTCCCTTTCCTTCAACCTTTCCCCATACCATCAATATTTAGCCTCTTCATAAAGGAAGTGGACCTCTGTCCCGGTTTCTTATCTTTATTTCTCTCAGTTCTCAGGTTTTTCCCTCCTCATTTATGTATATCTTCCAGTTCCAGCCATGTGCACAAGGTAGGCTGTATTCAAATCAAAGCCTTGTGGCCACCTCTATTTCCAGAGGGAGCTCTGGCTGTTGAATTTAGCACATAGGTACATTGAAGTCAGGAAGCAAAGCCTTCTGAGAAATCAGTTTGGGACAATGGTGGTTTTAGGGAAGATCAAAGATGTTTGCATACATGAAATCCAAACAAAAGGGATTAAAGAGAGGGACTTTATTCTTTTTTTTTTCTGATAAGAACTTTTTTTAGAATAAGGAATAAAAGAACACACAAATTAGAGAAATCACAGAATGTAGAAATACTATCTTGCTTGTTTGCAAAAAGAGTGTTTTAATACCAATTGTTTGGGGGAAAACACACACACACACACACACACACACACAGAAAATCCTGCCCATGTAAAATGAACGCAACTCAACCTAGCTGTCAAAAAAAAAAAAAGAAAAAAAAAGGCATCAGAGGAATAAGAAAGTAGCAAGGCTGTCTTGGAGTCCAATATAAATGTGGTTTTTTTTTTCAATGTTCTTTAAATGCTTTGAAGTTACCAATAGCAGCAAATTATTAAACTCCGTCATGGGAAGGTGGACAAGGACACAAGGATGAAAAGAAGATGCCGTAGTAGCTAACAAAGAGCTGTGGCCTCCAGGTGCAGAGTAGTCCTAAATATACAACCTGTTAATCTCTTTATAAGTTTCAGGCAGTTTTTCACGTTTTATTCATCTCAATCCACACCATCATCTAAGAAGAGAGGAATTATTATCCACATTTTACAGATGACAAAATTGAGGCTCATGCTACTAAGTGACAGGGCCATGGTCATACACCAAATTATTTCCATAATCAGGGTTTGCATCTGGTTCTGCAGAACCCCATAGTCCATACTCTTGACTGGCTCTTTTCCCCTCTTAAGGAGCTATGCTGTGTCATCACTGCTCTCCGTGGAATTGGTGTGTAGGTCTGGTGGGAGAAGGTGAGAGCTCCCACTCCAGGGAGGGGCACCACACTTGATCCAATCTGCTGTTTTCTGCCATTTTTTTGTTTGTGGCCACATGGCCACATGGTTTTACCTATTAAAAACATGTAATGTCTTTCCATGGCAGAAATGGAAATCCACTTAAACATGCTATTGAACTTTGGTTAATTTTATGTGTACCAACATCTCCATCCCTCATTTTAAAGCAAAAAAATTAAAAAGCAGAAATTTAGGAAGCTTCAGGATATATGAAACGTCCATATTGGCAGTAAGCAGGCATGAAAGGATTGTCTCTTTTGTTGGTCAAATTTCCTGGGATGGTATTCTGATACCAACTGGTACATTGCAGTTCTGTTCTGGTGCTAATCACCTGGAGTTAGTGCAGACCCCATAAATGAAGGGCTCAGTCCTCCACAAGACTGTTCTCATGCCTTCTGACATGATCCACACACAGACCACAGACACTTCTGACTGATTGGCTATAAATTCAGGAGTTCTCACAATCTGTCAAACTTGATAATTTGCGAAGTCCTCATTCTATAGTTGAAATGGAGGCCCCAAAAGCCAAGTAACTTCTATTTCTCACTCAGGATTATGCATCTAAGAGATTAATATTTTATACAAATCTGTAAGAATATTGTTCCTTTAACTTCTCTGGAAGGTAAGCTCGATGAAGATGTGGTTGTTTTCACTCATGCACTAAATTTTCCTTGTTATCTAGAATAGTTCCTGGTACATATTAGACAGATGTTCAATTCTTTGAATGAGTCTCAGAGTACACATTTTGGTTAGGATCTTGAGTTTGGAATAAAACAGATGTGAATTGAAATACTGACTACCCTCTATGAGGTGTGTTACTTTGGGTGAGTTAATGAAATTATATCAACCTTAAGTAAGATATTAAACAAAATAATACACATAAATCAACTTCATGGGCCTGGTTAATAATAAACACTCAATGAATACTGAACATTTACAACAATAATTGCCAGATTTTACTGAAATGCCGATTATATGATTTAGGTTTATCCAACTGCTTCCCAAGGTCAGAGTTTCAGCATTTCATTTTTGTAACAGGAATCTTAGGCCATTCACATACCCAGTCATTCTTAAAATGCTTTATTTTCATTTTCTTCATGGAAATACATTAAGAAATATGTTGAAAATTAGCATTCATATAATGACTTCATTTCACTTGCTGTGCAGCCTGTCAATTATTGTCTTATTTTTTTAACCACAATTACTACCCAACTGTTTATATATTTAAACAATCAATGCATTAAATCAGAGAACATCCTCGGTCAAGGGTATCAAGATAAGAATTACCTGATGGAAAGAGTACTATTTCCAGATGCATAATGGGTGTGCAGCAATATAAAATAGTGCCCCCCAGTGTTTATGTTTATTAAACTGCAAGAAAAATAAGAAAACTCCAGGGTTCTATTTACTTAGAAATCACTACAGCACTAATAAATGAGGGAAAATAATTCCCAGCCAGGATTTCCAGAAACTGCAGACAGAATGAGTGATGAAAAGGCCTGCTGGAGTAATTAATATGAACAGTGAGATCCTTACAATGCAAAATGTTCCCCGTTCAGCAGCACTCCCCTCACCTGGGAGCTTGTTTAAAATGCAGTGTCTCTGGCCACACCCCAGACCATAGACCTTTAGTAGAATCAGAACCTGTGCTGTGACAAGATTCTCTAGATGATTCAGGTTTGAGGAGCACTGGCTTAGGTCCTTTTAAAAGGCATACAAGGGGTACCTGGGTGGCTCAGTGTGTTAACCACCTGCCTTCAGCTTAGGTCCTGATCCCAGGTCCTGGGATCCAGGCCCGTCTAGTGCTCCCTGCTTAGCGGGAAGTCTGTTTCTCCCTCTCCCTCTGCTCCTACCCACTGCTCTCTCTGCTCCTTCTCTCTCTCAAGTACATAGAAATTTTTAAAAAGACATAAAGAATAAGAACTACTTTCTTGTTTTAAAAAATTTTGTTTCATATAACGTACTTATAAGTAATTGAAATAATAATGAATGAAGGACATTTATAGAAGTAACAAATACTATCATAATCCCATCATTTAATAAAAACACATCATCTGTGGATGTAAGGGTGCAATTTTACATGTAACAAACCATGCCATACATGCTACTTTGTTTATGCTTTTTTTTCTCCAAACAATAATGCATCATACTCATCTATGTAGGACAACAATACTCTTTATCATCATTTTGAATGGCTTGGTGGGAATCATGACTTTTGTGTACTTTTGTTTGTCAAATGTCCTATTGATTGAAATTTGGGTTATTTTTAATTTTGTGCTATTATAATCTCTAAGTGGAACATTTAAGCAGTTGAGTTCCTAAAGGAAGGTCAGTGCCTGTCTGTCCCAAGTACTTTTCAGTGGGCTATAAGTTATAAGGAAGTTTAACTTTTTTCTATATTTCTTTTTCTTTTGCTCTGTATCACTAACAACATTAGTTTAATATCAGATGTTATTTGCATTTTTTGAGTTTATACCAACTTGATAGTGAGAAAAGGAGGCCTAGTGAGATTCTAGATGCCAGAAGGAATTTAACCTCACATTAGATATCTACTGTGTTTGAGAAATTACGGTGTGTTGCTTTCAAATCAGGCTTTGACTCCAAAATGGTCATAGCAAGTATAGACTGGTGTTAGAAAGCCAAGGTTTGAAGTCTAATTCAATTATTTACTAACCAATTTAATTTGGGCAGGTTATATAGCACCTGGGTGGTTCAGTTGGTTAAGTGTCTGTCTTCAGCGGCTTGGGTCATGATATTGGGGGTCCTAGGATTGAGCTCCACATCCTCCTCCTCTGGCTTCCTGCTCAGTGGGGAGTCTGCTTATCCCTCTCTGCCATTCTCCCTCTGCTCATACAGTCTCTCTCAAGTAAATAATAAACTCTTTTAAAAAAATCTGGCATTATGAAAAACTCTTTTAGTCTCACATTCTTTATCTAAAAAATTAATAATCTTCAAATAATCTTCAAAGACTGTAAGACCTTGTGTATGTTATTTGAAATCCTTCATGCAGTGCTTGGCGTGTAGAAAATGCACAGTAACTTTTCAGCATTTACTTATATTTTCCAGAATTGTAAATTTCTTCCTGCTTTGGAAGCTTTCAAGACCATGAGAGAACAAATAAATATGCCCAGATAATGCCTCTGTTAAATAAGGAGGAATATGTGAAAGCAGCTCAGGCTTAAGAGGATCTGGATCAGATACTCATTTATTCAAAATTCATCTTGTAGATGGAGAACACAGGATTTAGATTAGGATAGTGTTATCCTATCCCATAATAGAATATGATAGAGAATATAGGCTTTAGACTACGCTTATTCAAGTGGGGAAAACAAGGTACAGGGAAAAATGAATTTAGCCAACTGGCCATAGTGAGCCACTCTCAAGAGTTGTGGTTGCCTTCCTGTTCCCTGGATCAAGCTTTAGTCACTAGTGTCACTACCGACTAAAGAGAAATAATGAAGTCAGGATCTCTGTGTACTCTAATCCTGTGACGAATTATTACTGTTCTATTGCACATGAATGAGCAGCTTAGAAAATGTCCAAATGGACAAATTATATAATCATCCTCACAATGAGTCAGAGAAAAACTATATGAAATGTGTTCCACCCATCAAATTTCCATTTTAAAAAATGCTCCAGCCAGTCTTGGCAATAGACCACAGAAATAGCCATTTGGTTGTACATATTGAAGACTAAAAATGTTCATCCTCTTTTAGCCAGTATTTCTTCATATAGGGATTTATCCTAAAAAAATAGTCATAGGCACACAAATATTTGTGAGCAAATATAATGTGAACCACAGGAAGCAACATAAAATCCAATAACAGTACATTGACTAAACAAATGACAGAAATAATGCAGCCATGCAAAATCAAATTTTAAAAGAATACTTAATGGCATGAAAAATGTTCATCATGTTTTAAGTGAGAGAGTAAATCATAAAATAGTATGTAGTATAGCCCCAATTTTGCAAAATATAGCTCAATAGAATATATGCAGATATGAAAAAACTGAAAAGGTTTACAGGAACATGTTATCAGTTTTTGTCTTTGAGCTGAGGAAGAACTAAGTTACTTTTCTCTGCTTTATTTTTCCTCTTGAATATTTTAAAAATATTGCTGCTGGATTATCCGAACATAAGTGTTGAGGTGCTCCTTCTCAGTGAGCAATTTCAAGCCAAAGTGTTCCTAACATGAATGATGATAAAAGAAATTGTTCTTAGTTATATCCTCTTTATGAGCCTTCAGATTTATTTATTTATAAATAAAGATTTTATTTATTTATTTGAGAGAGAGAGAGATACCAGGAGAGAGCATGAGCAGGGGGGAAGGAGGGAGAAGCAGACTCCCCCCCTCCATGAGCAGGAAGCTGGACATGTGGTTCCATCTCAGGACTCTGGGATCATGACCTAAGCCAAAGGCAGTTGCTTAACCAACTGAGCCACCCAGCCATCTCAAGCCTTCAGATTTATTCTTTTTTTTTTTTTTATGATAGTCACAGAGAGAGAGAGAGAGAGAGAGAGAGAGAGAGCAGAGACACAGGCAGAGGGAGAAGCAGGCTCCATGCACCGGGAGCCCGACGTGGGATTCGATCCCGGGTCTCCAGGATCGTGCCCTGGGCCAAAGGCAGGCGCTAAACCGCTGCGCCACCCAGGGATCCCAAGCCTTCAGATTTAAAAGTCTGTTCCATCTGGGTGTTTCTTCGCACTGGTGGTACCAATGACAGGAAAAGCAATGTGGAACACAAGACATTTGGTTTTTATCTGTACTGACCATTAGGAAAATCTGCAAGAGTCCCGGTAAGTTGGCAATATCCAGTAAGTTCCCCTAATGATACTCAGTGCAACTCTTTGTCACAAACCAAAATCTACCCCTTTTTTACTTCTTCCTTTTTCTATTGCAGAAATCCTTCCCAAACTCACCCCACACATTTCTCCAAGAGATCAAAATGGGATTTGAACGCTATTGGATCATATTTACCATTGCTATATACCCACATGCCTTTTATTATACTGTCATTTTCAGAGGTAGGGGGTCTCTGACAGTTACTGAGAAAGAAGCAGTTCAGCTGATTATACATCAGAATCTAAGACTACTTGGTTTGGACCACACCCTTTTGGCGTCCCAAAGGCAGGAATTCTGCAGCAGTTTATTTCTATTGCCAACCAAGAAAGAATTCATTGAAAATTTGAGCAAACAGGTTTTTATTGGGAGCAACTGGAATTGCAATTTGGGAGATACAGATTCAGGTAGAAATCTGACTCTTGTGTTGAGGAAGACAAAGGGGGCAGAGTTATAAAGGCAAAAGGTCCTGAGTTCAGTTGTCCTTTAGGCCCTCTATGCAAATCTGGGATTGAAACTAGGTTAACTGAGATTGGTTGGGTTAATGTGCAAATGAGCAATGGAAACTCATCAATTCTCATTGGCTCCTTTCCAAGTGAAGAATGTGAGATTCAGGTGTTCTGGCGAAGAGGGAGTGAAGTTCAACCTGAGGGCTTGTAGCTGGCAAAAGATCATAGTTCCCTCACTGAGGACATAAATTCCTCCTCCTGGCAGCCTCCTCCACTCTATTTTAAAAGATACTCCTTTAGTGAGTCTTGTTTGCTCCACTTTGAAATCTCCTTTCACACTATATCTTATGTTTTTTCATGGTATCTTGACAACCTGTATGCATTTCTCTCTCTCTCTAAAAAAGAGAGAGAGAGACCTTGCAGGTGCAAGCCAGGGGTGTAAGGGGGGAGGAGGATGGGGGAGTGGAGTGGAGGGACAAAGGGAGAGGGTGACTGACAATCCCAAGTAGGCTCCAAGCCCAGTATGGAGCCCCATGTGGGGCTTGATCTCACAACCCTGAGATCATGACCTGTTGGATGTCCAATCAACTGAACCACCCAGGTGCCCCCACATTTTCTATACTTATTACATTAACTTGCTTTGTTTCTACTAACTTTGAAAACTTTTACTTCTTTATTAATACTGTCCAATTTTGATTGCCAAAGAGTAGAGTTCTCAGTTGCTCTCATCACACTTATCCCATGTTTGACCAATTTTCCATTCACTTTCCAATAAATCAGTCATCATGACCATTAAATAAGGTGAAATATGATGCTCTCAGCAGCCATCTCCCAAAGGGCTGCTTAAGGGGTGCTGTCTCTATCATAATGTATACTACTGCTTTCCCTACTGAACATAGACATCCTGGATGGAGTTGTGGTTTGGCACATCATGAAGAATTTTAATTAAGATTCCTCACCTTGGGTCAATTAAGTGACGAACTAAACATGTCCAGTTTAGTGAGGAACCTGGGCCCCGTATCATACAATTATTCTTTGGAGTCTGTAGAAAAAAGCATTTAGATGTATTAGGGGTGGGAGGAATCTATCAGCAGGTTTAGATGAAGAATTCCAACAGCTGAAGAGTTTTCAGGTAGAATTTTTTTTTTTTTAATTTTTATTTATTTATGATAGTCACACACACACACAGAGAGAGAGAGAGAGAGAGAGAGAGAGAGAGAGAGAGAGGCAGAGGGAGAAGCAGGCTCCATGCACCGGGAGCCCGACGTGGGACTCGATCCCGGGTCTCCAGGATCGCGCCCTGGGCCAAAGGCAGGCGCTAAACCGCTGCGCCACCCAGGGATCCCTTTCAGGTAGAATTTTTAAACTGGAGTGGATGTTGAAAATGACCTGCTATATACAAGTAGATCTTTGTGTAACTACAAATGGAAGTCCTAAATCAAAGTAGAAGACCAATTTTGACTCACATTAATAAAGGAATGTCTTATAATTTTCCAAAAATATAATAAAAAAAATTCACCTCAAGAAATATTAAGAGACTGGTGAGAACTTGTCAGAAAAAATTAGCAGATATTGGATAGGAGCTAGATTAATGATCTCTAAGTTTCCTCCCAAATCATACATCTGGGAATATTTCAGAGAAATGTTGTACCTTGACTACTTTCCTGAGGCCAGTGGATGGAGATAAATAAGAAAAAAAAATTAATGATAAGCATGCTCACTTTCTTAAAGATCTTTGATTTGGCATTTGGATGTCTATTCAATGGACTTAACAATAAGACCCATGTCATCAGATTGACAGATAGTTTCTAAGCCCCCAGAAATGTTGGGATGTTTTTCTTTTTTTGCCTGCAGTTGACACACCAAGAATATTTTTCACACTATACATAACCAACTAAAATACCTTCCTTTTATTAGTTGCTACTATCCATTGTTGGCCTACATTCTATGTTTCTCTACATCTGCGAAAGTAATAAGCCAATTTTATGTAAGTCACTTAGAATAACAGCAGAGTAGAATTATGCAAAGAAACTCCTGTGAATAACTGGCACTGTCATAGATGGCATGCATGAAGAAGAGTAATATTAACAAGTCCACTATCTTTAAGAAGGTGGGAAATGATTTACATAAAGGAAATTATGGTTGTTTACTACCAGATGCAATAGTGGAGTTACATGAGATTTTACTACTGAAGCTGGCTGAACATCCATATTCAATATTTATCTGAGTCACAGGCTTTCGGCTCATTCATCATAGGAAGCAGCGGGGCTAATGGACTGAGTGGGTTATATGGCCCGTTGACTCATTTAGTCACCTTGGTCTGGATACTCATGCCCTTCGAACATATGATTCATTCATAATAAGTGGAGAGTCTTTGTTCGTTTGTTTTACCACCAACCTGCCTCAAGGGGTTACAGTGGGGCAGTTGAAAGACAGCAAGATACTTTTCAGTTGAGTTTTATCATCCATCTGAGATTGGGAAAATAAGACAATCTCAAAATCTACAACCTAGAATCTGTTCCCAGTCATCTCAGTATATTCTCTAGCTATATGCATGGATTTTTAAAGGAATGGGAAACAGTAATTAGTGATTAAATGTTAATTTTTGGAATCAGACTGCCTGGATTAGATTCCACATCTGCTACTTTTTAGCTGTTTACTACCAGGAAATCATTTAATCTCTCAATCTTTTCACCTGTGAAAGAGGATGATTATGGTAAATTGGCTTGTTTGGACCCATTAAATGAAATAATTCACTTCCTGGGGTGTGCCAGCAAATGTTTAACAACCAGCTTTTGGGATGGAGTGGGGACAAGGTCATTATTTGCTGATTTCTATGGTGTGAGTGCTCCCACCTGGACCATTTCAAGTTGGGAAGATGTGCACACAATAGCTTGCCAGCCCCAGCACAGACCACTGATGGAAATCACTTTGCACAGTGCCTGGGATATTGAAGAGCTCAATTATTACAGTTAGTTATTACAGATTTTATCATCATTTTGTTTTGGATTTTATTATTATTGAAATTCACTGAACATAGTTTGTTCTCTCTCTTCCCATGATACTCTTTCTCCGAAATATAACAAAAGAAGAAAAATTATAAATTTGGGAAATTATAGTGACAATTAGTAAATAAAAGAAAGCCAAACAAAAAGTCTCCTTAATGTCTCTTGTTTAGAAAGAAAAGCCAGGAACTAGAAGACCTTTAACTCTTATTCTGCTGCTGTGTTTCATCTGGCGTAGGCAAGCCACTTTAACTTCTCTTAGGCTCAGTTTTTCTTCTTGTAAAATGGGTGAAATAATTTGTGCTTTGCCTGCTTTACTGGAAAGTTTGAGCATTAAAATCCACAACTTATTAGGACATTCCTAATAAATTTAACAACTCTGGGTTTATGTTCAGAATCATTGATTCAGCAATCCAACTCATGGGGTTTATCCTAAGGAAATAATTAAAAAGAAGTAAGGAGACTTTTAAAAATTGGAAACAAAATGTGCATTAAGGTATTTAATCTGCTTTAGGTAATTTATCTCAGGTAAATGCAATTGAATGTTATGTTAGTGTCAATGAATATTAAGCTAATGTATATGAATATTATGCTAATGTCATTTTAATGTTAATAAAAGATAGCTTTTCTATAGAAAAATATCGTCTTCATGAATATAAAATGGTATTTTTCTAAAAGAAAAACTTTATGACAGATTATATGGCAAAAAGCCATAGAACTGTATTATAATACAAACATAATAATGGTACATTTGGGAAAAAACGGGAAAGGAATGCAAAAAGCACAAAACTGTGATGTTACAATCATGGAT
The DNA here is from genome assembly GCF_905146905.1 of Nyctereutes procyonoides. Lineage (NCBI taxonomy): Eukaryota > Metazoa > Chordata > Mammalia > Carnivora > Canidae > Nyctereutes > Nyctereutes procyonoides. Next base: position 13,481,369 of record NW_026575133.1, on the reverse strand, counting down.
TTTATGTTATAAAAGTCGAGTAAAAAATCAAAATTTAAAAACTCATTATGAAAATAGTTACAAGGTAATAAAATATTAATGGAAATCCAGTAAGTAGAAAGATAGCAGCCCAGAGAGTCATCTCTTCCAAAAAGAACCTCTGTATTTTTTCCCATATCAGACCTAGCTTTTGACTAGTTGCTCCAGTAAAGGTGATTTTTCTCAGGCTTTAGATAAAATGGAAAGAGTAGCAACTTACTAAAACTAAAAATATATTTGAAATTTGAGATGGTGAGAGCCCTTCTGTTTCAGGAAAAACACATACCAAACTGTCATGTCTGCTCTTTCATGTGTGGGGTCAACCCTACTCTGGTAGAGGGGATCCCTGGGTGGCGCAGCGGTTTGGCGCCTGCCTTTGGCCCAGGGCGCGATCCTGGAGACCCGGGATGGAATCCCACGTCGGGCTCCCGGGGGAGACTGCTTCTCCCTCTGCCTGTGTCTCTGCCTCTCTCTCTCTCTCTCACTGTGTGCCTATCGTAAATAAAAAAAAAAAAAAAAAAAAAAAAGACCCTACTCTGGTAGAAAGAAGGGTATCTATGAAACTTCATAGGTAAATTTTCTTATGTAAATGCAGATCTTGCCGTCTATCTTCCTTTAGTGCCCTGTACTCAGATGACTTGGGTTTTCAAGTCATTGGTTTATTTTATTTTATTTTATATTTTATTAATTTATTTATTCGTGAGAGACACACAGAGAGAGAGGCAGAGTCATAGGCAGAGGGAGAAGCAGGCTCCATGCTTGGAGCCTGATGTGGGACTCCATCACAGAATTCTGGGATCATGTTGGGAGCTGGAGACAGACACTCAATTGCTTGGCCACCCAGGTGTCCCACAATTGGTTTATTTTAAAATAAGCTGACTTTGGAGCCCTTGACCTACAGTTTCTGGACTGACTTCTTACAACCATATAGTTCTGTACAACACCCTGGATCTCCAAATCCTATGCACCCCTTAGGGCACATACTTCAAAGCTATCTGGGCACCTTGTAAGTAATGATAACCCAGGATAAGCACCAAATCTCTCTTTTCTCATTGGTCTGAGTTAACACTACCTTTATGGGGAACTGAAGGCCAGTCCAATTGAAGTTGAACTGAAGCTTGGAATGTGCAATTAAATGAAGAGTGTTTTATTGGCAACGTATGGCAGTGACAACAGATGCCTTCCGTGGTTATCAATAGGCTTTAACTCAAGTTTGCAAACTCAAAATCAAGGGCAGGCATATGGTACAGGAGGTGGTGAAGTTGCTGAATTCTGTTACTATCTAGAGTAACACCTTTTTAGCTGCACCGTGCTTTAAAATATGGTGTGAACTAAATACGCTAACCACATACAGCATGCCTGCTGGCTGCTACTCTGCTCTAACTCTCCCTGTTGCCCAGAACAGAGTAGAGAGTGGCAAGGGTGCTCATGTGATGGTGTAGCATGTCCAGTTGAGAGAGGACACAGCACCTCTGGCTCATCTCCCTTGCTTTGTGTCTCTCCCCTTGCGACAGTGGTCCCACAGATTGCTCCACTCTTAAAAAACCAACCTGGGATTGAGCCAGAAAGGATGTAAATAGTTCCTTGCTACTTTGATATAGTAATTAATACCTTCTAGTTCCCCACATTGCTCCCAGTGTCCATTCCTCCTTCACAAGTCCATTCAAGTTCCAGGTTCATGCACCCAAGCTCCTGGGCTGCATTCCAATCCTCCCACTTTCTAGAACATGAAACCAACATTAGTTCTTTCAGAAATGAAAGCCAGGTCCTGCCTTCACAATTGTTACAGCCCTATATCAAATGAAATGCCCTAGGGCAAACATGGCTCTCCTCTAAATGCTGAGCTGTTGGGCTCCCAGTTTGATTATAGTAAAGATTCTCTGTGGCTTAGACCCAGATGATCAAATGGTCTTTTGATTTCATCAAAAGCTGTGGTCAATCTACTAGAACACAATTCTGTTTTAAATACACTCGACAGAGTTGGAGATGGTTTTGAATTTCCTTTCTGTCAATAAACTGATTAAAAATAGTTACAAGAATTGTGATGTACTGCCTACATTATGGCCAATATGTGTTGGGTGTTGTGGGGGGATTTAGAGGAAGAATAAATCACAGTCTTTGTCCTGAAAGAGTTTATACTCCAGTTATGGAGACATATATACACAACTTCACACCTAGGAGAAGAGAGTACACAATAAAAGTTGGTACATAAATGGTTATTAACATCTACTGTGCTTCTAATGGGCTGTGCCATTTACACAAGTAATGTTGTATCCTCACTATGACTCTGAAAGATGTCAATTCCCCCTTGCCATTAGACACACTATACACTGAGGGTCAGAGACCTCAGCCCAAGGTCACACAGTCAGCAGAATGCTAGACCTAAGGGTGTCTTATTCCAGACCTGCTGGTCTTTCCTGTGAATGAGTGGTTCTCATTCTTCATTGTGTATTTAAATCACCTGACACGCCAAAAAAAAAAAAAAAATACAGATGCCTGGACCATGCCATCAGAGATTCTCTTCATTCGAGGTCTAAGTTTTGGCATAGTCAAAGAATCCCAGGTGATTCTAATGTGTCAACAAGGTGAAGAACCACTGTGCCAAAAAGTACTGCCACTGTGCGGCCCAATGCTGAAAAAAAAAAAAAAAACCAACAGTATATTTTGAAGAGAGAGTTCTATTTGTAAAGATTTAGAGCAAGTGGGCTGGAATAAGACAAATTGCCCCTAAACCATGCATACTTACAGGTGACATATTGCACCAGAATTGCAACAATGAGTACTTGACTTCATCAAATTCTGGTCTGTAAAGGAAAGATAGAAGGATGAAGTTTGTAATATGTGCATATTGCTTACTACTGATTGCACTGTGTCTTGCTATTTGTGTTTTTTTTTTTTTTAATCTCTTTTGAGTACTACAACAACCTGGGGTGTGATGCTAGGTAATTTATTTACCAATGAGAAAACTGAGACCCAGGGTGACTAAGTGACTTACTGAACACCACTGGGCTATTTAGTGACTCCATACAGGGCTCATTTCATTGCATCATCTAGGCTCAGGCACTCTCACAGCACTGGAACTTGACGGCATTGCTGCAAATTGGATGGTGAAATCAATAATGGAAGAAACTGCTAATTGAACGAGGTGAAGGGTACAACTATGTTAAAAGCTATCACCACTCTAGGAAGCACTCTTTAAGTTCCTATGATAGACATAGCTCAGCCTATATTATCATAATCATCCTTCTAAATAAATTATTTAGATTAGGGCATGCATGCTTATGAGCTTGTGAAGTGCAGATAAACATATTTTGTTTCCCAAGCCACTAGCTCAGGGTATTAGTATGCATCTCCCTCTGCTCCCCCATTTCTCCTGAATATAGTGACTCGAAACACTTTAGACCATGACTAGGGGAAGGCACAGGGATGCCCACTCAAGCATAGGCAAACCACCAAATTAGTAGCTTTCAGCAAAACTACCCTATTTGGCCTTTGCTTCCAGAAAACAAGTTGTTATAGAATAATTAAGTTGGGGAGGCAGTTACACGAAGCTTCTACAACAGAGCGAGGAGCTGAAATACCAGATGGTGCTGTCAATGCATGGCAGATGTTTGCCAGTGAGCTGGGATCATGGTTTTAATTTCCAGAGTAAAATGACTTTCTAAAACAGAGAAGAGTCCAGTGTTATGAGTCTCTTTTGTGAAATCTCTGCACACTGTGGAACTCTCTGGAATGGGAGACCTTGCTTATTCTGTGTAAGGTGGCAGAAAGCGACCAGTGCATTAATCTTTTGGGCCCATGGTGGATCATTTTACTTTTCCAGAAGATTTAAGGGAAATGGGGACTTTTGGTCCTAAGACAGTCAAGATGTCTGTTGACTGGTAACTGGAGAATAAGGCAGAAGAGAAAGTTCCTAATGCTCAAGATGTATCATCTATTAAGTTAAATAAGGATGTTAAGGACAACTATAAAAGATATAAATCAACCAGTATGAAACAGTAAGTTACACACACTAATGCTTCATAAAGTGTGTCTATTGCAAATATCTGAAGAATCATTATCATTAATATCATTTACACTCTGCGAAGACACAGAGTTCTCGTCCTGAGGTCACCAGATCTGGGTTTAAATTCCAGCAGCAACTCAAGGGTGCTATTTGGCTTTCAAGTAACAAATAAGTAGTTAATTAAGTAGGAAATCAATGAATCCAATAAAGTTGAGTAACTAGATCTTGGGAAGCAGACAAGAAAACTCCTCTTCTCCCAAGGAATTGACAGTGACTAAAATGCCTCTTGGAAAACCCTAGTAAGATCAAATCCATGTGAACTTCAGCTCAGAAAAGCCAGCAAATCTCATGAACTTATTGATTCCTCCTGTGGGATGTGGACCTTGGTGTGAGGTTGGGTCCTGGGTGCTGATGGTCTCATCCTGGTGACCCTGACATCTGTTCTTATCTAAAGGCTGCCTAGGAGCTGTTTCAGTACTCCCTCCCCTCCTCTGTCCAGAAGTGTAGTTCTCTTTCTCCCCACATATCATGGGACATTGCTTCCTTGCCTTCCGGAAAGCCTATCCTTACACACCTCAAGCCACTCTCCACCTTCTAGCTTGTGTCCAGAGAGCTTCCTATGGCCCTCATTTATCAAGAGTGAATGGAGTAGCACATGGGTTTATGTGCTTCTTAAGCCTTCATGTTGTGTGCCTTCTATTCTCTTTAGTTATTCTCCACTTTGAAGAGAGCTGCCACCCTTGTATGGAATATGAGGGATGTCTAACAGAAAGTCTGTCTTCAACGTGTGGACAGGGAGAAACTGGGAGACAGATGCTGGTGAGAACATTGATAAAACCACTTAATTTATCTCAACAGAGAAAAATGTGATTGAGGACATACCTTTCCCCACTTTGAATAAAGCTTTTCAAAGTGGCAATCACAGATTGCATGTGGAAAAATGCTGGAAGAAATATAATTAAAACCCCAAACCTCTCCCAACCCAGAAATCCTTTCTCCAGGTAGAGAAAAGAAAGAATTTTCCTATTGAATAAGCAGTAAGCCAGAGTGTGATGCACATCCCAGGCAATCCTGGTCTTCAGTTAAGACTGACAAGCATGAAAAGCTGTCTCACATCCTGAGACAGGTCAAAGCCATCATATTCACCAAATAGAAATAAATCAATACTAGGTCCTGGGCCTGTATTTAGTCAGGATTTGATGGACATTTGTTCTTGTCTCTCCCTGGGGATCTGAGTCTCCTCAGTAAAGATAAATCTCCCAACTCCTCTATTTAGGCATTTTCCTCTTTTTCTCTTCCCCAGCCTTTACCTGCTTGTCTAGGCTCAGACTGTAAGTGCCAGGACTCATTGTCTCTTCAGACATAGTAGTCCTTAGTGAACTGACAGACATCACATTGGTAGATATCAAATAGTCTGAAAATAACAAGTATTGGCAAGGAGAATGGGAAGTGGGTTCCATCATGCATGTCTAACCTGAATCTAAATTTGAAAATCAGTTTATCTTTCATTCACATTTTTGACCTTTATTGGAAATGTACATGGAAATATGTGCGTTTAGTTTCTGATTTTGGAATGCCATAATTTTGTCATGCTTAGGCTGGGATGAGACATGGATATTGTGGATATCCAATGGTTCTCAGCAAATGACTGTGATGATGCTAGTGTTACAATGATTACCATTTGTGGATTTCTAATTGTCAGAGATTAGAACTACAGAAATTACACACAGTACTCATAATGGCTACGCATCAAAGCCCATTAGCTCAGAAATGCAAGAAATATTATTTATGCTCATTTAACACAACAAAATTTAGCCCGAAGTATCATTAAGTTGGATTAGTTGGAAATTCAATTTCAGTCACTATGGGGACCCTTCCACCTGTATAACTATTCTAGCATCTCAGGGTATAGGTAATGTCCAGAAAAGGGAGGTATAATTCTTCTTTTCTGATACTGCATCTACTGACATTCTCATTGACCATGGTTCTCCGTACTGACCCCTTCTGTAGGATGAAAGTCTTTGGGGTGAGGCCATCCCTGGCATGGGTGATCTCATCCTCACATCTCTTCTTCTCTAGAACCTGCCTAGGAGTTATCTCAGTACTGCCCCTCTCACCTGCCCAGGGATGTAGTTTTCTCTCTCTTCCTGCAGCACTGGGGCATTGTTTCCTCATCTTCAGAAAAGCCCCTCTTTACACCCTTCTCTTCTTTAAGCCACTCTCCACCCTTGCATTAAACCCTTCATCTTTAATAGACTTGGACTGTCATTTAAAAAATGGGGGGCTAGAGGGAAGGGCAAAGTCTTCCTACCTTCCATTCTGCCACAGGCTCCCCAGAGTGAGAGAACAGACATATGTGCATATACATTTACCATAGATGGCTCTGAAATCACTTCATATTTTTGCAGCTTTAGATCACATTTATGAGCCAAAATTAACATAGATGGTGAAATGACTCAACTTGTTAGAAATTTTGGGGTAACCAGTGTTTATGAAATTAAGTTTATCTTTCATGAAGTTTCTAAAAAGTTATTTCTTATTTATTTTGTGTAGATACCTGAGTTATTCACTTTTACAGATCTATATATAGACATTTATAACTTTATTTTGGCAATGTAGAAAATTAGTGATTCTGAGTGGTTAAGCCATTTAAGTTAGGTCACACAGAGGCTCTCTGCTTAAAGTCTAAATGCTGTTCGTAAGACACACACACACACACACACACACACATGCAGCTGGTTATCTTTTCACTTGAGTGTGAACCATCTTAGGTAAATAATACTCAGAGAGTCAATTTGATTCATACTCTATCAGAGTCAAGAATTAAAATACAATATAATACAAGAAAATAATATAGTATATTAGTCACAGGACTTTTGTTCACAAGTGATAAAAACCCAACTCAATTTTTTTTATAGGCAAAATGAATTTATTAGATCAACCTCAAAATTTCAGGACAGATGGATCTAGAGATTTAATTTTTATTTGTCAAAAATACAGAATTTAATCTTCTTCCTTAACTACTGCTGGCCCAATGGCTCCATTCTCTGCCAGGTTGTCTCCATGTCAGAGAGTAAGGTCCTGGATTATGTGCCTCTTGTGATCTTGTAAAGAAAGAAACCTTGCCTCACTCGGCATCCAAATCCAGTCTCTAAAAAAGGCCTCTGGTTGGCCTTTGTAGCTTTGCCTTTCCACTCTTCTGGTAAAGAAGGCAGTGATCATGACTAAGAGCTTGATCCCAGGACCCTGGGACCGTGATCTCATCCTAAGGCAGATGCTTAACTGACTGAGCCTTCCAGGTGCTCCTAACACCAATTGTTTTCAAACTCTTCCAAAAAATTGAAGAGGAGGCAGCATTCTCAAACTTACTTTCTATAGCCAGAATTAGCCTGATTCTAAAGCTAGAAAATGACTCTTCTAGAAAAGAAAATTACAGGCCAATATCTATGATGAATATAGATGCAAACATCTAAACAAATACTAGCAAACAGAATTCAATAGCACATTAGAAGGATTATGCACCATTATCAGGTGGGAAATCATATTATCCGAATAAATACATAAAAAGCATTTGAGAAAATTCAATATTCATTCAAGATAAAAATCTCAACAAATTGGGTATAGAAGGAATGTACCTCAGCATAATACAGCTATATACGACAAGCCCACAATTAACTTCATAGTCATGATGAAAGGAAAAAGGTTGAAAGCTTTTACTCTAAGACTAGATGAGGGTACTAGAAGTCCTAGCCAGAGTAATCAGGCAAGAAAAGGAAATAAAAGACATCCAAATCAGAAAGGAAGAAGAAAACTATCTTTATTTGAAGATGAAGACATGATCTTATGTATAGAAAATCCTAAAGAATCTGCCAAAAAACCATTATAACAAATAAATGAACTCAGTAAATTTGCAGGATACCAAACCAGTGCTGGGGGAGGATGTGGAGAAAAGGGAACTGTAAATAGAAATGTAAATTGGTGAGGCTCTCATGGAAGAAAGTATGGATTTTGCTCACAAATAAAAAATTCAGGCAGCGTCTCCAGTGTCTACTGTAGTATAGTGTGGTACTGGATGCTTTGCAGGATGACAAATGGTAGGGGTTATTTGCTTCCTTTGTATCATTGCCATTAACATCATCAGAATAGTTAGCGTTAATTGAGGATTTGGTATGTGCCAGGCACAGTGGTAAGCATCTTACATGCATTTCCCCATTTAATCTTTATCACAACTCTACAAGGTAGTACGACTCAGTCAGGACTCCTCCAATTACAGACATGAGGAGACCAATTCAAGCTAACCTCAGCATAACAGCAGTAGTAGCAGCAACAGCCACAGCCTCCAAAGTGCTAGGAGTGCTAGAGGGTCTATCTGGATCAGAAATGAATAGTTGTAGCCCAAGTTTACTTTCCCTTCCTTGTTTCGTTTTGCTTGGGTCTCAGATTCCTCTTCATGAATGTGCTTCCTCCTTATGGCAGAACTGACAGGTGATGGTAGCCATAAGCAGCGATCAAACCTGCTTACTTCTCCTGGGAGGTCAACACTGCTTGGCCTGACTTAGGTCACATGCCCATCCTTTAACCATAATCAATTCCAGAACCAGGGGGATCAAGTGCTCTTTTTTAAAAGATTATTATTTGTTTATTTACTTATTCATGAGGGACACACAGAGAAAAGCAGAGACATAGGCTGAGGGAAAAGCAGGCTCCCACTGAGCCACCCAGGTGCCCCAGAGTGTTCTTGTTGGCTAGTCCTGGTTTGTAAAATTGAGGTCTAAGGAACCAGGTCTCATACGTAGTAGCCCCACCAGAACAGCACTGTGTGGTAGAAGGGACAAACGAACAAACATTGGTTGCCTACCACAGATAAGGCTTAATATTTAATAATTTTGCAATGGAAATACTAAAACTTAGAAGTAAGTAGTAGTTTTTTTCTAGATTTGACATTTTGAAAGCTCACGCTCTTAACTACTATGCCATATGACCTTTCTAGTTCTTATCTTGGAGATATTTACTACAGTTTGTCATGACTATTTTATGATATACAAATCTAGATAATTAATACAGGATACTATATAGGTAGGTATAGAAGAACCAGACTCTTCACCTAAATTCTGTAAGTGTATAAAGTAGGGGGCATTAGAGAGGGATATAATGAATTTTACAAGTTTTTATGGAGGGAAAAAATATAACTAGATTTGATGAAGGGTATATGATTGGCTAATAGAAAGGAGGGGGAAATACTGCTTTGCTTAATTCTGTTTAACAGTGAAATTTTTTTTTTCAGTTCTAGTTAGAACTGAATATTTGGCTATTTTCTAGCCAAAATATTAAGCAACTTAGAGTTAGACACAGGTCTAGCCCAGGGTCTGCTGCTGACCTATATGTGACACTGGACACGTCACTCATGTTTTGGTCTCAGTTACTTCATTGACAAAATATGGGCACTCACACATGCTCCTCCTTGTCAGTGAGTTATAGTGTTATTCAAACAGAAGAGAGAATATCAAAGTGTTCTGAAGAACTAAAAATTCTATTTGAATGGACGATTGTATCAACATTTCTTACTATGTGCTTCATCCTGGACATAAAATAGGCAGGTTTTTTTTTTTTTTTTTCAGAAACCCTTTCTGAAACTAGAGGAAAAATGAGACCATATCATAATAGCAGTTTGTTAACCAGGCTGCTGAAGAGGCAAAATTTACAGCAGATAATTTATCCCTCCATTTCTATTCTCTCCCCAAATAATGTTTTTAAAATTTGACCATGGTTTCTTTGCTAATCAGTCCTCTGTAGCAGGACTGCTGTAGAGTAAGCAAGTAAGTGAATAACTAAATAAGAAAATAAATAAATAGACTCTGGGTCCAACAAAAAGTTTTTCCTGCAATCAAAAGCACTTTCGTATGTTTTCATGTGTTTGGTAAACAGAGATGTCTTATTGGATGCCTCCTTCTTGGTAATATTTCGAAGTCTCATGCATCTTTCCTAAATCCTTTCTTCTGCAAGCTGAGCAGAAATTCCTCCCTGAAAACATGCCCAATCAGAGGTCTCTTCCTAATAATTCCAGATGAGAATGAGGCATAAATGTGAACTAGTCATCTACGCTGGGAGGAAACAATGTAATGTTGCATTTTGTGAATAATTGGATCAAAGAACAAACCCCAAATATGGCAGGTTAAAGCAATGAAATTCATGCTGCGTCTCATTTATTTTAACAGGGTCAGTTATGCATGTTCATGTAGATGAATAAAGTTGCAGGCAGAATGTTGGCAAAGAGGAAAGATACGCTGTACCACCTGTTCCAGAGCCAGGATGGCCCAGGCACCTCTGGGAATTGCACTTGTCCACTCTGCTACACCCAAGTGATTCCAATGCATAGGAAGCTCTGCAAACACTGAGTTACAGGATGGATTTGTGGATTTAACAGCATTGGTTCCTGATGTCAACGGTCCAAGACACAACTTGGGACACAGTGCAGTAAATATTTAATGGTCCTCACTATTACCCCTAAACTACAGATCTCTGGCTCAGGTATTTCCAATGAACTCTGGATACCTATCACTTACAACCTATTATGCATATTTCAAAAGCACCTTTTTATGTTTTTGAACAAACTCACAAAACTCTACTTTGGGTTCTCCTTGTTTCAAAGAAGAGTATTACCTTCTGCACAAATAGGCAAGTCGGAAAACTCAGGAATTTCCCCCAAATCTCCCATTCTGTCCTCATTTGCTATCACCCTACAATCAGTAAGCAGTGTCTGTGACTCTTATCTACAAAATGTTTCATGAAATCACGTGCTTTCCCCTTCCCTGGCCACCCTTAGTCTGTGTTATTGGTATCTCCCAGATCCGGGGAATTTATTCCTCCAATCACTCCTCATACTACAATGAGTATGAGGAAAATGCAATGGAGGCTCAGTTTTTTGGCATTTGCTGTTATATCCTTGCTGAGAAACACTGTCTGCCCCTGGGCCTCCACTCAGACCACTCCCTCCCTCTCCCCACTCTCCAGCCCCAGGCCCTGCCCTTGGTTCCTTCATGTTCCCTGTTCCTTTGGCTTCACACTCCATACACCACATGCTGGTCTCTCTGCCTGGAATGGCCCCCCTCCACCTGGCTTAGAAAGCTGGTTAATCTCCAAGTCTTGGGTGTCCCATCTGTTGAAAGAGAATTAAAATGCCATAGATGAGAGTTGTTAAAAATATGAAGTAAAATAAATACATAATGTTCCTGGCACAAAATAGATATTCAATAATCTGTTTCCCTAAATATATTCTAGAATTTTAAATTTTTTGGAATTATCTTCATATAAAGATGAATTCACATGCACATGTTCTCTAACTGTGATTTATAAGATTTCAAAGTAGGAAAGGACCTTTAAAGATTTGTTTATTTCATTTTAGAAATTTATTAAATCATAATGGATCTTGCAGTGAGGCATTTGTGCTGCGGTTTTAATTGCTGTCAAGTTAATAATATCCCTGAGAGTGTGGAGTCTTTGTTAAATGTAGGTGTTAGACAGCTATAATTTTCAAAATTACTGCTTTGTTCTACGACCTATTTAAACAGAAAAAATAATTAATGAAATCTATACATTTTTAGAGGCAATGACATGAAAAAAGATTTCAAATAAATGAGCAAATAAAGAAAATAAATTAGTATCTAATTTGTAATTAGAGATTACGATGCTTAGTAATTTGAAAATGAGTTGAGCCTTTATGGTAATATAGAAGATGGTTAACACAGTAACATTCCCATTGAGATTAAAATGACTTTAGTAATAATACTATCAAGTGGGGAGGGGGAAGGTTGAATAAGCAGAGCACATAAAATTTTTTTTTAAAGATTTTATTTATTTATTTATGAGAGAGAGAGAGAGAAAGAGGCAGAGACACAGGCAGAGGGAGAAGCAGGCTCCATGCAGGGAGCCCGATATGGGACTCGATTCCAAGCACATAAGATTTTTAGGGCTGTGAAACTACTCTGTATGATGCTGAAATAATATACATGTCATTATATATTTGTCCAAGCCTATAGAATGTACAGTATCAAGAGTGAACTGTAACATAAACGATGGACTTTGGGTGACTATGATGTGTCAGTGTAGGTTCACTGATTGTAATGACTGTATCACTCTGGAAGGGGATGTTGATAATCGGCCATGCTTCGGTGGGAACAGAGGGTACATAGGAAATCTCTGTACCCTCCATTCAGTTTTATATTGAACCTAATACTGTTCTAAAAAACAAAGGCTGTTTAAAAATGCTATCAAGAAAACTGAATTATTGAAGTAACAAAGGCATAATTATATAAGGAACATCAATGATGAGACAGATTCAACTTGTTATGGCTAGAAAGTGGGCATTTAAGGTACATACATGTGAAATGGGGCCATGCTGTAGAAAACAAACAGAATCATAACCTAACAACAAATTCATGTATACTAAGTTAAAATTATTAGAAATTTCCATTGAGATGGGCAAATATTTAGAAAAGATAAAAATAATGAATATTCGATATTGGAAATTAGAAATTTGGCTTGTGTCATGGTTACATTTGAAAGCTACCTTCAAGAAATTGGCTAACTCTTTGAACTCAACACTCAGCAGTATATTGAACAGTTCTGCAGATGCTCCTATACTTCTCAGTTGTGCTCAAGACTTAAAGTTCCAGCTAGTAAACATTCTGGAGTACAGGGACAAGATTGTTATGCCCAGATGAGGCACAAAAAATAAGTGAATGTGAGCCATTTCACAGGCTGGCTCCGCATGATTACATTTATGCTGAAGGTCCAAGTGAATGACATCATCATCAGTGAGTACCCGAGTCAAGTAGTTGTAGAAGTGTTTGTTAACGACAAGGGGGTAAGTTCCATAGCAACTAAAAACAAGAGTAGTTTTGAAAAAAGTACCCTATAGATTAAGATTAAACTGTTATTGTTTACAAAGCTGGCTATGTGTTGACACCTCTGCCTTGGAAGACCAGAATGTCAATATATTCATCACTTACAAATTCACTGCAAAGCCAAGCAAATATATGGTGATTTGAAGATGTTATTTTAATTACTGGAAAATTATCTGGTTACCTCCATTCCTGCTTCAGGGATTGATCTTGCTGCCTGGATAGTAAAGGTCTGAGACCAGGAGTTAAGTGTCTGCTCTGCAGACATGATTTGCCCCCATTGTGTATCCCAAGGGGAAGAATATAGAAAGCTTTATTCTGGATATGCTTCCAGCTTTATGCTCCAATTTTGCTTTACCAACCATGAATATTATAGTTGCATCCTTACTTCACCTCTTCATTTCCCTTAAGTCCTTAAGTTTTCCTTAGGGGAAACTTTAACATTTTGTGACTCTTTCACTGCATATTATATAAAATCTCTATAAATGACAACAACAAAGGTGTGCCAAGGTGTATCAGATTTCCTTGGTATACCTCTAGCTGTGCAAATTTGGGAGCTTACTCAATTTTCATAAGCCTCAGATTCCACATCTGCAAAGTGGACATAACATCTAACTCATAGTACTATTGTGACATCAAATAAAATATCTAAGGGAAGAGGTTGTGCCAAGATTCAAACCCAAGAAGTCTCACTCCAGAGTCTCTACATTTTAAAAATTTTAAATTAACATACAATAATATTCATCTTTACTTTTGCGTACAGTTCTATGAATTTTAGAACATGTATGGAGTCAGGTAATCACCAGCATTATAAGGATACACGATCATCCCATCATTGCAAACAGCTCCCTTGTGCTAGCTCTTGGGAATCATACCCTTTCTTCTTCCCTAAGATTATTTGGCAACCACAAATTGGTTCTCTATTACTATAGTTTTGTCTTTTGAGACATAAATGAAATCATGCAGTATGTAATCACTTGAGATTGTCTTTCTTCATTCGGCAGAATGTCTTTCAGATTCATTCAAATTGTTGTATATAACAATAGTATAATTCTTTTTATTGTTGAGAAGCATTCCCTTGAATAAATGTACCACAGTTTGAAGTCTAATGACTCATTGATGAACTTTTGGGTTCTTTCCAGTTTTGAGCAATTCTGTATAGAGCTTCTTTGAACTTTCATGTGCAGGTTTTGGTTGGGCATAAGTTTTCATTTCTCTAGGAAAAATACCCAGGAATAGGATTTCTGGATTGGATGGTATTTTTACATTTTTATATTTAACTTTGCCAACTTTAATTATTTAACTGAATCAATATTAACTAAATATTTAACTTTATATGTTTAACTTTATAAGAAATTACCAAACTATTTTCCAGAGTAGATACTGTCTTGCAACCCCCACATCAATGTATGAGAATTTTAATTGTTTCACATCCTTGCTAGTCCTAGCAAATCTTTGGTATTATAGTTTTAAGAAACAAAAAAGTCAATGCCCCCCACTTTCATTCATGGATTATCTCAGTTCGTGTTAGCAAGGGTTCTTCTGTCTTTATTTTAGTTTATCTAGTCCCATTTACTTTCAAAGCTCTATAATGTCTTTCAAAATATGATTTTTGTATAATTTATCCTTTTTTTTTCTGGTTAAGGCAGCAGGAGCAATAGTCTACCAGTACTTACTTCTCCCTTTCTAGAAGATAAAACTGTGATGATATTATTTTATACTTGGCCATTTTAGTTGGATTATGCAAGCTACTGTTTCAAATCTGAAATGATTGTGCAAATAGTGTGCAATAATGGAGAAATAATGTGATTTTAATATATAGACACAAACACAGAGTGGGGAAGCAATTGGGCAAATTGTGGTTACCAGTAGTAAAGTTATGTCCGAAGATTCTCTTTAAATTTATGATTATGGGGATGCCTGGGTGGCTCAGCGGTTGAGTGTCTACCTTTGGCTTAGGGCTTGATCCCGGGATCCCGGGATCGAGTCCCACATCGGGCTCCCTGAATGGAGCCTGCTTCTCCCTCTGCCTGTGTGTGTCTCTCTCTCTGTCTCTGTGTTTCTCATGAATAAATAAGTAAACTTTAAAAAAATTATGGTTATGGATGGTAAGTTTTATGGTATTCCATCATGATAAGAAATGCCTGCATTCTCTCTCTTTTGGAGCTGGGAGAACTGCTACAAGATATATCAGTTTAAAAATAAATACCTAGAAACAATTTAGCAATCGATGATGTAAGTGTATCATAAAAATACCAAGCAGTATCATTGGTACTGGTAAGAAGTTTATAATGTTGAATGAACTTTTTATTTATTTATTTATTTATTTATTTATTTATTTATTTATTTATGAGAGACACAGGGAGAGAGAGAGAGAGAGAGACAGAGAGAGACAGAGAGGCACAGAGACACAGGCAGAGGGAGAAGCAGGCTCCATGGAGGAGCCTGATGTGGGACTCGATCCTGGGTTTCCAGGATCACACCCTGGGCTGCAGGTGGCACTAAACTGCTGTGCCACCAGGGCTGCCCTGAATGAACTTTTATAGCAGTTATTGAATGAGGTAGATAAAACCTTCTCTCATCTTACAAGAGAGTTCCTAAGTCCTTCATTCAAAGGTACTCAGAAAAGTTGAATAGGCTGAGACCTAAGAGATGGGAAGGAACCAGTCATGTGAAGAAGAGGGATGAACATTCCAGAGAGGTGGATCAATACTTATAAGGTCACAGGTTGGGAACAAACACAATGCAACGAAGAGTCTGAGATACCAGCATGGTTGGGGTATGAGTGAGATGGAAGAACCATGCTAAGTGAGACATTGGCAGAGGCCAGCTCACCCAGGCCTTTGGCTCATTTTTTGTTTTATTCTGAGTAAGAGAGGAAACTGTCAAAGACTTCTAAGCAAAAAGAATTGGATGACATTTTTATGTGTTTAAACTATGATCTCTTGCTGCTTTACAGATTTCTTATAATGTTTCGATCAAATACCTCATAGGATAGGAAGAATTTTGCGTCTATGCTCCCTAAATATTCATACTTATTTACAAACTGTGTTGCTACCCTTCAGGAGTTAAACGAATATTGGTAAACGTGGATTGCTAGTTTTTGAATATAAAAATTAAGAATGTACAACAAGTGATTTTGCTTCTTCTTCAGCCAATGGGCTGCTGTTGTTGGGTATATAAACCCCAACTTGAGTATGAATTGTGTGGAAAAAACACAGAGAGGGAGTACCAGAGAAGCAGGGACGGTAGTGTGGATGCTGCTGGGGTAGACATAATGAGATGTGGAAAGAGTTGAGGAATATTTTTCATGTTTAGAGTCTTTAGATTTCTCGTAGGAACCTGTCAGGAGCAACTGCCTGGCTCCTGACATTAGCTGCCCCATCCTCTTTCCTCTTTCCACTGGATGGCTCATCCTTGTGGCATCATATCAATGAAATCAAATAAAAAATCTTAAGGGCACACTGCACTGGAAACCACTTCATTAGGTTAGTCCACTTCTCTACCTGATTAGGCTATTTTTTGGCAGGTTTGTTAAAGAGGATGGGTTTTGGGGAATTGGTGCTTTTAAACTTCTACCTGGTGATAGAAGCCAATGGAGAGCAAGGCTCTATAAGTTAAAAGGTCATTATCAGGGGGATCCCTGGGTGGCTCAGCGATTTAGCACCTGCCTTTGGCCCAGGGCGCGATCCTGGAGTCCCAGGATTGAGTCCCACGTTGGGCTCCCGGCATGGAGCCTGTTTCTCCCTCCTCCTGTCTCTCTCTCTATCTCAATCTCTCTCTATCATGAATAAATAAATAAATAAATCTTTAAAAAAAAGTCATTATCATAAAACAAGGAAACAAACAAATTGGAGATTTAAGAAAAATAATCAGGTGTCTGTGAATTCCTCTTAGATGAATCTCAAACATCTCCTCTCTAAGGGGATAACCAGGGTAAGTTCAGGAATAAAGGAGATCCAAACTTTATGGGGAGAAAAATCAGCCATACTTTTACCAAGTTTTTCCGGAAAATTCTTCATGCTGGATTTAAGGCAATATATATAGTCCTAAATCCAAATGGAAGGGTATTGAGGCAAGATCTGTAATAGCTCATAACCTTAAAATATTCTGATGTCTTCTCTCCTACCCCCCCCCCGTTTTTTTTTTTTAAGACTTTATTTATTCATGAGAGACACAGAGAGAGGGACAGACAAAGGCAGAGGGAGGAGCAGGTTCCATGCAGGGGACTCCAGGATTATGCCCTGGGCAGAAGGGAGGCGCCCAGCCACTGAGCCCCCCAGGCATCCCATCTCCTACCTCCTCTCAATTTGCTTTTCCCACTCCTATAATTGGATAGGGATCTAGCTGGGTTCTGACTTTTCAATCTGTTTTTCCCCTTCTGGAGGAACTGTGGCATACTTACCCAGGTTGGCAGGGAAGTTAGCAGGGCGTGAAGAAAAGGCATCAAGCAAATGATCCAGCAAAGCTCTGAAAACATTCTGAGAGGGGAGTGGGTGGCCTGGATTTCCCAAGGAGCAGTTTGTCATCTGGGTGAGAATGGAGATTCTGGTCTGCCTATGGAGAGGTCCCAGCGTGCCAGATGTTGTTATGTTTATGGAAGGGTAGGTATAGAGCTAGGTTCTAAGGGCAAACCAATAGTCAGGGTCACAAAAGGATGTTTCTGGAAGGACATTCCAGGCTCGTTTATTGTCAGACTGACATCACTCTATTAAATATCAACACGCTAATGACTGAGAAAGCTTCTTTCTTTCTATTCCTACTTATCATGGAATGGTTTTAAGACTATGACCAAGAGAACTTTGCTATCATTCTGCCTTGGGAAGCTTGTAGCTTTCTTGTGGTTTCTTGAACCTCGTTGAAAACATCAATGAGGAACTGTTCCTAAATTGTCTTCAAGTGACCCATCATGGGCACGGGGGCCAAATTTTCAGATGTTACCATGGATATAGCAATGGGAAATGCACACACACACACACACACACACACACACACACCCATTCACACATATACTGGAATTAGTACTTTAGTTTGGATGAGCATTAACAGTCCCAGTATTCATTTGTTTAATCATAGATACCTACTGTGTAATGACTGTGTACCAACAAGCAATGTTAGAAAGTCTGTGACAACTTAGAAATTTGAAGACATTAAAGCCCTACTTTTAAAAAAAGATTGACTTTTTTTTTATATAGGTTGACTTTTTACAAAAAACTTAGTACTGTAAAACATTGAAAAATTCACCCACCATAGATTTTCATCTGAACTATTTACATAGCAGCCGAGGTGTTGGGCTGCTATTGTGGACATACAAATCAGATTTTTAGGTACCGGAGGGACTTTGTCACCTAGCCCTTCAGTTTAAAACTCTGTTAGCTGAGGGGTGGCTGGAGCAAGCATCTCTGCGAACTAGCGGTGGAACATCCAGTTGTGGAGTTGAAGTTGCCCCGACCAGGAGACACAGTGCGTGCTCTGGGTCAGACCAGGGCCGGAGGGGACGGGGAGCCTCGGCCCACGGAGCAGTGCAGGCTCTGGGACGCCAGGTCCGCAGGGTCCAGGGCCGACGGGCCGAGTCCCGGCGGCTGCGGTGGCCGCGTCCCTGCAGTGCCCGCCGTCGGTCCGCAGCGGAGCCCCGGGGACAGCAGGAGAGCCCGGCACTCCCCGCCCCGCTTGGGCTCCGCAGGCAGCGGCCCGGGGTCCCGAGACCCGCCCCAACCGCGCGCCCCCGCCTCCGCCCGCCCCCTGCGCGCCCCAACTTGGACGGAGTTGGGGTCCTGAGCGCCCGCCCCAGCCGCCCGGCGCTCCCGGGGGGCTGAGCGCGCTCCTCGCGGGCGCAGGGCTCCCGGGGGCTGAGCGCGCTCCTCGGGGTGTGGGGCTCCCGGGGGCTGAGCGCGGACCTCGGGGCGGGGGGCTCCCCGGGGGGCTGAGCGCGGACCTCGGGGCTGGGGGCTCCCCAGGGGCTGAGCGCGGTCCTCGGGGCGGGGGGCTCCCGGGGCTGAGCGCGGTCCTCGGGGGCGGGGGCTCCCCGGGGCTGAGCGCGGTCCTCGGGGCGGGGGCTCCCCAGGGGGCTGCGGGGTCCTCCGCGTCCCGGGCGCTCAGCGGCGGCCCCCGCCACGTCCCCCGGGCCCCCAGGCCCCGCCGCCTCGGGCCCCGCTGCTGCACCCCTTAGGCTTTCTGCGCGGACTGTCTCTACCGAGGGGGGTGCAGCGGGGGCGGGAACTGCGGCCTCTGAGAGTGCAGGGCTCAAGATCGCAACCCAGGCCTGGCCACCCGCCTGGAGCTGGAGGAGATAAGGTCAATCAGCATCGCATTTGCTCTTGACAGGCGACCCCCCCCCCCCCACCCCACACACCTGAGCTTTGCCCTGTTCTGGCCACAGCAGGAGCCTGAGGAGAGAAGAGGCGATGATGTTGGAGGACGACGTGAGGGTGGAGAGTTAGAGCCCCTGCGTGTTCTTAGGGAGAATGAGTAGATGGGGGCTTCTGGATTCAGGAAGGGCGGCAAACTGGAGCTTTTGCCCATCTTCTGCAAGACCGACCTCCGTCTCATCCAATCCCCATCTACTTTTCTAAACCCTAATTCCGAAAACACTTCAGAGTGAGCTGATAGTAAGATCCCTACCCCTGCTCCCAGGCCTGGGTGTCCCCGAAGACCAGGCGAAGGACTGAGAACAACAGTGTCAGGACAACGGAGATGAAAGAGTTAAATGTCAGCAGGCTACCTGCCTTCCAGGGACTTTGCCTTCATTCGCTAGACTTCCCGGTGGGCTCAAGGTAGACCAGAAAGGTTTGTCTTGTAGGGTAGTTTAGATGGGAAGTCTCTCCTTCATCTCTTCTTCCTGTGGAGGGGAGGAGAAGTCCATAGACTGGCCTTAGAGAATTCCCAGTTTCTGGGCACTCCCCACCTGCATTACAGAGAGAGAATTCTGCAGCTCTTCTAGGAGCATAGAGCAGTGTGATCAGATGCGAGCTTTCTAGCCTGCAGATGAGCCACTTCTTTGGGTGATAAGCCCAAAGAAGTTCTAGTGGCAACCCCTGTTGTTTACCTTTGTCTGACCTCCTCTAGGGAATAGCACAAATAAAGACAATTCTCCTCCTGCTTTATGGAAGGAAGAGAGGGATCCCTGGATTACAGCAGGCCCAGACTGGGGAGAGTGGGTGTGCAGAGGCTTGTGCTAGACCCAGAGCAGGTGGAAGCCAGCCCCTTTGGCCTCTGCAGGTGAGGTTTTGGGTTTCTGAGGAAATTATGCATTTTTAAAATCTGAAAGAACGGTTACCATTTCAGCTGATTATGGAAACAACTTCCAGAAAGTTAAATTGGATGCAACAGTTAAAGACCATTTAAAAATGTTCCCTAGGCATTGAGAACATTAACAACAAGTAAAAGTACCTTTTTTGGTGTTTTCCGTTGATATATAATTGCAAGAAACATCCCCAGAGAGGTGTCACTTTTAGATGTTGGCTCATTGTCAGTTGATACTGAATTTTGTGAACATTTGAAAATAACAGTTTACTTTGTCTGAATCCCTTTGGTGTTCAGGCATAGATTGCATTAAGACAAATCATGATCATAGCAGTTCCTAACCCGTGAGTTTCTTTTCTGTTTTGAATTTTCAGTAAATCTGTTACTATTTTCCATCTGGCCTCTTTTGCCCAGTATTATGTTTGTGAGATTCATCTTAAGCTATCCTTTTAGCAGGAAAATACTTTTTTTTTTTTTTTAACTAGAGAGTAACAAGGTCTTATGAATATCTTAGTTGGGTTTTAATTTGTTGGCGTGGTCTAACAGAAATAAAATGTCAAATATATTTTCTGAAACTCCCACTGTGTAGTCAAGCTCTGTGCTGGGCACCAGAGAGACATAGATGATAATGTTAGGAAAGCTATATCCCCAGGTATTTCTCAGTCTAACACGAGAGTCTTGTTAACCAAAGACGATTACATTGTGATAAATATTGCAGAACGTATGTACAAGAGTGATAGAACACAGAGCAGGCTGAGGCTCACATTCCCCAGGCATTGTCGCAGAAGGGCTAAGTAGCTACTAGGTTTTGAAGGATGAGTAACAGCTCACCAAGTAGAAAGTTGAGATGTAAACTTAGAGGTTGTTATAGGAAAACCTTTGTTTAGATTGGTTCAGCCACCCAGGCTTGAGATGTGATGTCTCTTTCAGTTCAGATTCCTTCTCTGTCATAGGGAGAAGTCCTGCACTGCTCACCTTCATGGGGGCTTTGGGTGAGGTCTAAAGAGACGTTATGACACACTTCTCCTGCTGGCAGTGCTGTGTAGAGGTGGTCATCATCATTAACTATTAGTGGATTCATCAGTATGTATTAAACACAACTCATGTGCCAGAAACTACTCTACTGAATGCACCAAGAATGGAAGATGGGGCTCTCCCACTACGGGTATATTTCTATCTTATGCTTTTTTCAAGAAGTCCTGCCTGAGAGCCTAGTAGTTTGTGTGAGGGGTGGATGTAAGTGTGAGGAAACCACAGAGGGAGGGAGGTGGATGTAGAACTCATATATCTCTGAGAATATTCATTTGCAGATGAGTGGTGGAGAGGGGTGAAACATACAGATAAAAACTCAAACAGTAAAGGCTGTGTGGTATGGGCTTTGTAGCCCAATAGTGAAGGGGCTGACTCCTGACTTCTTCAAGTTTGGCAGCCATTGAATACATTCATTTTGGGGGGCAAGTGATTTAGTCCCTCTGAGCTTCAGAATTCACATCCTGAGATGGAGATTGGTAATTATTAATTGAACCATGTTTGAAAATCACTTTACCTGGTCTTTTACTAGCTTGTTTAACAAATAGCTACTCGGCATATCCTATGTGCTATGTGCTGTGGTACTGTGATAGCCAGGGACAAGGCTACTGTTTTCCTGGAGTATTTTCTGTAGGGAGAGAAAACATAAAAGTTAAAGGTCAATATGGAACTCCTTAATTATATGGATTAATATATAGACAGTAAAGAAAAATGTTGAGCAGATGAAATGGGGTGATGTTGGGTTGATAAGGAAAAATAAAAAACACGCCAAGGAATTTCTTGCTGATCAGTGTTCCATGTGTCATAGTGTATATAGACTGCTGCATATAGTAGGAGTATCAAATCCCTGATGACATTTTTCAGGATGACGTTTAAATTCCCACTCTAGCTATTTTATTTTAATGCTTAGATACAGAATGTTGTAGCCCTTGAAAATTCACACAACTGAGAATGTCCTCTGTAGCTCATGACTGGAAATGTGGACTTGCCCTGGCTTATGCCAGAATGTTACCTTTGACACTCTTCATCAAGGGGGAACTGGGTCATCTCATGGGAAGGCATCTTCTATCAAGTGTTGCCTTTCAGAAAGTAACTGGCTTTGTAAGGGAGCTGTCTCGTGGCAGGAAATAATGCAGATTGAGCTGTTTCCCTGATGAGTTTGTCCAACAAAGTTTCCAGTGAAGAAAAAGGGTCCATTTTCTGAGGGATAGACATTTTCTGTCCATTTTCAGAATTGGGTTTCATAAATTTGATTGCGTTTTTTTAAATTGAAGTATAATTGATATATTAGTTTCAGGTTTACAACATAATGATCATTACAATAAATCTAGTTAACATTTGCCACCATACACAGTAACAAAATTTCTTGTGATAAGAAATTTTAAGATCCATTCTCTTAGCAGGTTCCGGATATGCAGTACGGTATTATTAACTGTAGTCACTATTGCATCCCCATGACATTTATTTTATAACTGGAAATTTCTATCTTTTGACTCCCTTTGCCCACTTTGGCCATTCCCCATCTGGCAACCATCATTACGTCCTGTATATCTATGGGCTTTTTTTTTTTATTTAGATTTCACATGTAAATGAGATCCTATGATACTTGCCTTTGTCTGACTTGTTTTGCTTAGCATAATGTCCTCAAGGTCTATCCGTGTTGTCACAAACGTCAAGATTTCATTTTTTTTTAATGGAAGAATAATATTCCCTTGTGAATATAAACTACATTTTTCTCTATCCAATCAGCCATTAGTGAATACTTGGTTTGTTTTCATGTATTGGCTATCGTAAGTAATGCTTCAATGAATAAGGGGTACATATAGTTTGCAGATGTAATGGAATTATCCTTATTTGACCTTGAGACTAGAGACATTTCCTTAGGTGCATAGATGATTTTGTTGTCTTTTTGCCCCATTCATAATAAGCTTTTTAAAAATTAACTTCCTATTGAATACATCCTAACTGACACATTTTGTTCCTGATATATGTCTTCATCTAATTTTCTGTCTCCATTGTTGGCTCTTGAGATTATAAGTAGCTCAAGAGAAACAAAGACTTGGGGTACCTGGGTGGCTCAAGGGTTGAGCTCAGGTCATGATCCTGGGGTTGAGTGCCACACTGGGCTCCCTGCAGGGAACTTCCTTCTCCCACTGCCTATATCTCTGCATCTCTCGCTCTCTTTCATGAATAAATAGATACAATCTTTAAAAAAAAGAGAGACAAAGAGAAGTAAAGACCTGTCTCTGAGTGTTTTGAACAGCATCTGAGCATGTTGATAATTTTTTATAGATGGCAAAACTAATACGTTGGCCTATTTTAGATTACGTTTTCTTTCTCCTGGTTTAGTTATGCAGGACAGGGGCTTCTATGGAAATATCTCCATGTTTCTCAGTGGCATACGAGGTGGGCTTATGTTTATTCAACAAAATAGGCACATACACTTATGCACAGCAATAAATTAGGACTGTTTTTCACTGTACAAAAGTAATTACTCTTGGGTTCAACTGTGAGCTACCGTGAGCTTCCTGGGAGCATTTCAAATAGGATTATAGTAGCAAACATGAAGTTACTCGGAACCTTTGAGGACCTTGTCATTTGAATTGATAATGGTCTGCCCTTTTTGCTACTGATCTCTGTTCCCAAACAGCTCGGCAGCTCTACTGGCAACAGGGTTCCCAGGAGCTGGATTTCAGTTTTCCTGAAGTGGGGATAAGGGAATGACTATGAGAAATCAAAGGGCCTACACAGTGATGGGTAATTAAGGATTCTGAGAAGGGAGAACTGAAATGTGCGGTGTGGTCAGGGCATGATACTTGCAATGCTGTGAATTTATGGACTGCTAGTGCCAAGTGGCTAGCGTTCTTCTTTCTGCCTTCTCATAAATTTAACCTGTGCTCAGATTCCCAAAGCCCAACCTGTCACAGTGTAGCCCTTTCCTATTCTGTGCTTTTCCCAAGGTATTGTCATCCGGAAGTTTAAGAAACTTGGAAAATGGAAAATGGGAAATGCAGATAGGCTATAGGTAAATTTTATTTACTATGCTGTTAAGCCACCCTGTGCTACATATGCATCTTCCCAACCCACTCAACACTCCTAGGCTGCTTACCTTGCCTAAACTGCTTTCTCACCACACTTACCCATTTACCCATCTGTCTTTTCAAAACGTAAAGATCACCTACCAATGAAATCAGTGAAATTCTCCATTGTATGGCTTTGCTTAATGTTAAATTTGAGTTGAGGGGCCTTGGCTCAAGGTAATGAATTATTTATTTTGTTGTTATGGTTCTATTCAGGAAGCAGTTCTTATTGTGATACTGATGAGAAGGACATGCAGGTGTGGTTTTGTCAGATCTTTAATAGATGATGATGAGGAAGATGAGTATGGTGATATTGGAAATGATTATGAAGAAATTGAAGAAATTGTCTCTGAGGTTGTGGAAGACTTTAAAATTAGCTCCATATGGGCAGCCCTGGTGGCACAGCAGTTTAACGCCACCTGCAGCCCGGGGTGTGATCCTGGATCGAGTCCCACATCCGGCTTCCTGCATGGAGCCTGCTTCTCCCTCTGCCTGTGTCTCTGCCTCTCTCTCGCTCTCTCTGAATGAATACATAAATAAATCTTTAAAAAAAAATTAGCTCCATAGAGAACAATTCACTCATTTATTTCTTTTGAATGTATGCATTTTCTCTCCATGCCTGATATATTCCTTGTCTGTATTACTCACCAAGTGTTTACTCTGTGTCAATATGTACTGAGCTCTGCTAGGTGATATAATGGAAGGCATGTTTGGGTTTCAAAGAAGTAAAGGTCCAATTCCTGATGAGAGTAGCTTGACTTTTGTGTCAACAAAGGAAAGACATCCCCAAAATATTGTACTGGGTTGAATAATGTAACCCCTAAAAGTCATGTCTGCTGGAACCTGTGAATGCCACATTATTTAAAAAACAGTCTTTGGCAGATGTAACCAAGGTAAGATAAAGTCATAAGAGATTTCAGGGTAATTTAGACAGACACAGAAGGAAGGAGGCCACGTGACAACAAAAACAGAGATTAGAGTGGTCTAGCAGCAGGCCAAGCGATGTCAAAGACTGCCAGAAACTGGTAGAAGCTAGAAAGAGACAAGGAAAGATGCTTCCCTGGACCCTTCAGAGGGAGCATCATCCTGCTGGCAAAACAATTTCCAACTTTTGGCCTCCAACCTGGGAGAGAATATGTTCCTCTGTTTTAGGCCACTCAGTTTGTGGTAATTAGTTATGGCAGCTCTAAGAAATGAATACAAATATATTGCATTTTAATAGGACATTTAATTTAGGAATACAGAACATTAAGAAAAAAGAGAAAAAAAATCACCTGAGATCCTATGTGTGAATTTAGTCTCTTTCAGTCCTTCCCTAGTGTAAATCATTTTTACTGGTTGTGATCATAATATAATATTTTTTGTTTGTTTCTGGTGGGCCATTATCATTACTTTCCAAGCACTCAACATTAAATCTTTTTTGGCAAAAATCTTTGGGGGGCCTTCCAGCTGCTGCCACATCTGTAAATTCCAGGACCTCACATTCCCAACATCCCCTGCAACTGGGAGCAGTCACCCACACACCACCTCAGACCTGAACTGAAAGCAGCTAATGGAAAATGCAGAGTGGCAGGATGGCTGTGCCCAGGTGAGGAGGCAGTGGTGCCAGGCCCCTAGGTTCTGGTCCTGAGGCTGCCAGCCCTGCAGGCTGGGGGGTGTGGGCGTCAGCAACAGCATCCACTGTATCTTCCTGGGATTAGCATGTCACATTCCTGGCCAAGTGGCTCCCATGCTGGTTTTCTGTGTCCCAGTGAATTACCTAGTGTATACTTTCCAAGGTGAAACTAAACAAGAGCGGATCTCTAGTGCTTATAAGGAAAATTCTGGCTGATTACAGGATCATGCTTTTTAAATCTAACATTGTACTGTAAGCAAATTCTGTAATGTTACCTATCTCTGACCTGCTGGAAAAGTAGGTCATTTCAAAACAAACCTGCAGTGGATATACTTTTTTCCCCTTTTCATTATTTTTTGATGAATGTTCCAAGAAATGTGTCCATTGGGTCAAAAAGTGTGAACTCTGTGTATCACTGTTCTTTCCTAAAAAGTGATGACCATTTGTACTGCTGCCAGCAGTATATGTGTAAGGAAGTGCTAATTTTATTGCA
Source organism: Nyctereutes procyonoides (assembly GCF_905146905.1). Taxonomy (NCBI): domain Eukaryota; kingdom Metazoa; phylum Chordata; class Mammalia; order Carnivora; family Canidae; genus Nyctereutes; species Nyctereutes procyonoides. The sequence goes on along the minus strand of NW_026575133.1, from coordinate 13,454,986 downwards.
TCTTTATTTATATGGGGGGTAATTATCAATGATAAATATTTCTACTATCCTCCTGGGTGAAAAACAGCACCTTAATGTTTTAACTTTCATTTCTGTGATTATTAGTGAGAATAAAATTGTTCCCTCATTTTGTTTACTAGTTGGGATTTCCACTGATTTTTTTTTTCCGTGCACCAGGCAGGAATGTAAAGTAGACATGTAAACATGGGATGAGTGTCTCTCAGGAGGGTAATGAGTCCAAAATCATCAACCTATGTGAGCAGACTGGGCAACTTGATGATGCTGTGATGTCAGGGTGGGCGATTCAAGAGGTATAGGTGTAATAGAGTCTTTCAATCCTGGGATTTTTATTATTACTATTCTTAGAAGAAAGGAGCTGCAGAAGAAAGCATGCTTTGCCTGTAAGCGCTAAGCTTAAAGTGGCAGAATGAGCAAGGAAAAATTCTTTCTCTTATAGGTTTTGCTTTGATGTTCTTGGTTTTTTATCATATATATATATATATATATATATATATTCTTTTCTTGTCCTAGCAAACTAAATCCTGGTAACATTTCTCTAATGATCACTTTCTGATGAGTGCCTTTTAAGAACCAACAAGTTTTAGCCTGACATTTTTCTTCCTTCATCTCTAGGGTCTTGCAATCCAGCCTTGTGATTTCTCAAAGCTGATTTCTCGCCGGTGGGTGGCAGCCTGCTGCTTTCAAGAGAGGCAGTTGCACACATGTGTAGGGGGCAGGGTGGAGGCAGAGAGAGTATGGTGTATAAGAGATAACTGGGATTCTGGGGCTGATAAAAAGACTGTTCAATCACCTTGATAGGAAGATCAATTTGGCAATTTGCTTGAACAACTTTAAATGATGACTGATTTATAAAAATACATACTGCATAAGCGTTAGGATTACTCTTGGGAAGTTTTGGGCGGCATCTTACTGAAGAAAATGTTTGTTATATACATATTGTTTTCTTTTTCCAAACTCTCAGCAAGAGATTGATTTCATTAGAAAATATGGGCACCTGACATTTCCCTGCTATGTCTCTAGGAGTTAATCACCCTGAGTCAGAAGTTAAGTAATAACAAGGTAATCTCAAACTTCTCTTGCTAAGAATAAAGTTTGCATAAAGCTTGTGACCATTTCACTGATGGACTAAATAGTGGGCCTAGGCGGAAAGGGAGGAGTTCTTGATACCCAAAGGAAAGGAAGTATTGATTATTCTATTAAAAAGTTTGGGTGAATTGAGATATTGGAAACCCCAGGGCTGTAAAGATCCATACACTAATGGTTAGTGAAGTCAACGAGTTTGTCTTTGCTTTGCTTGAAGCCATTTTAGAGGGAGGTAAGGAGCCTTGGAGGATGGAAAGGGTGGCAGATGATGAGGACATAAGCTAAGGTTCTTGATCCTGGTCAATTGAGGGACTGCATGCATTCCCACCTGTCTCCCTGGGCACCAGGTTTTCAACTATAAAATAAGAAGGTTAAACTAGATAGTCTCTAGGAACAATCCCTGATCCAAAATTCTAGGAGGTTTTTGGGCACTTGGGTGGCACAGTCAGCTAAGCATCTGACTTGATCTCAGTGCAGGTCTTGATCTCAGGGTTGTGAGTTCAAGCCCTCGAGTTGGGCTCCACACTTAGTGGAGATAAAATTCTGAGAGGCTTCCATCTTTCCTGTCTTTAGCTTTTCCAGCTAAACTGACTCCCATTATCTTTAAATATTAGTCTTTCCTTAAAATAGGCTCAGGATACATAATATATTGTATATTTTCCTCACATATCTCTCACTGTGAACATCAGCATATCCTTTACCTATCTTTTCCATGAGCATTTTGCTGCACAGGAGGGTTCCCCTAGTGAGAAATCCTTGACCTCAGAAAGTATCCTCATTGACTTTTTGTGCTTCCTTCAACTGGCTGAGAGAGCCCTCTGAATTGCCTGCTCAAATTGCTAAAAAACAACTCATTCATTCAACAAGTATTCAGTGAGTACCTACTGAGCTCCAGGTATGGGGCCATATGCAATAGTGCTTCCTAAGGACCATTGGAGAATTTGCCTTTCTCTTATCTAAATACAAGACTGTCTATAGAGTGGAAGACCTTCAGATTTTTAGAACTTCTTTAGAGGCAGGATTTGCAAGTAGTAAATAGCCTGTCCCTCCATAGACCCTTCCCCACAGGCACCCACCTTGGTTAAGCAGGATGTTAAATCAGAAGGCACCATGCTCTGGAGGTGAGTGAGACTGAATCCTGAGCAATTGGAGCCTTTTTCTAATCTGGACAAAAGCATCTCATGGAATGTGATTGGCTCTGCTTCCCAGGGTCCAAGCATCTGAGATTTTATTTCCTTCCCTTACTCTTCTTGGATTCTTTCTCATTTTGATCTCTAGATCTTCATTCCTACAAAAGAGAAATTTTGTCCCACTCTGGACCCTTCCTCTTTTAACTATTTTCCTTGGTAAAGAGCACTCAAAAATGAATTGAAGTTTAAATTTTTATAAGGCACTTGGTTTATCATACTAATAAATCCTCTTTTGGTTTGTGAAACATTTGCGGTAAATGTGATGAGTTCATATGGAAATTAAGGCTGCACTACATCTTTTTAGTTAGGTATATATATAAATGGAAACAAATGTCTGCTGGAGTGAAGAAGGTTTGGATTTAGGGGATCTTCTTTTCTCAGTTGTTTTCATATTATTGTTTATTATTCATAATATTGTTTCATATTATTGTTATTGTTTTCATATTATTTGGAGCTTGTTCACTCACAGGGCCCTTTATGGTAAGTACTTTTCTCCTTAAGAAGACAGAGAAGGGGTCTGTCCTTTGCTGCACTGAGTAATTTATTCAAAAATCCCCTGCCTCTTACACTGATATGATTGATGTCCATGCAAGCAAAAACAGTTTAGCTTTCTTTCTTTCTTTTTTTCAAGATTTTATTTATTTATTCATGAGACACACACACACACACACACACACACACACACACACACAGGCAGAGACACAGGGAGAGGGAGAAGCAGGGAGCCTGACAGTTCAGCTATCTAAGGAGAATAGCAGAGGCCTGTCCATTTGCCCAATGTAGTTGTTTTCAACCATGGCTCCACATTAGAATCACCTGGGTGCTTTACAAAGTCTCCTATATGGTCTCCACTGCAGAGAAATACATAGCAATTGTAATCTCTGCAAATGGAGTTTGGGCATGAGCATTTCTTTAAAAGCTCTCTGGGAACTGCAGATAGATTGAGGACAAATGGCCTGTGTTTTCCCAGGATAGCAACACAGAGTAACTTAAGGGGCATGGATGGGTCAAATTGAAGTTGCTTTTGTCCTTTTTCACACAAACATACATGAATATCACTCATTTGGTATGGGACATGAAAAGGGAATTTCATTGTCAGACACAACACAAAGACATTTAGATACACACAAGCCTGATGAGAGATACATCACAGAGGCATGTGCACACACACATACACACACAGCGAGAGATTGTGTTTCCTGATACACATATAGACATGTATGCTGCAACAGAGACAGAATCCAAAAACTTCATGGAAAAAGGCATATAGTGACACAAACACACTCTTTCACAACACGGGTACAGAGACACATGGATATAAATATACATAGATGTAGTTTCATGGAGACACACAAATACACACAAAAAGAGACCCTGCAAGAGCTCACACATGTAGATGTAGACCAGGCCAGACCTCAGGCTGTAAGTGAGCTTGATACCGTGAGGTTGGTGATTTTCAGGGAACGGACCTAGAACCACAAATAAACAACAATGGTCACACTACAACATTCCTCAGAAGGAGGATTTTATTTTCCTAAAAGATGAAAGGGTTGGAGGCATTTTCTACTTTTCTCTACTCCTCTGTTTGTTTCCCTAGGAACTGAGCATTTGCCCTTTGTTCTACCTAGTCCACTGATACCTAAAAACTCTTGAATGTATCCTGGCAGAGTGTGTCCTGGCATCCCAGACCTGGGAAGAAATGATCTGGCTTTGGGAGGATCTATTTTCTAAGCTTGCCTCCCTGGAATGACAGTCATTAGATGGGCAGCCATCTTGGTCATATGCCTTGTTGTGGGATCTGCTTCAGTCCTCTCCCTAGCACCTCACTGTGGACAGGACTGTGGCACAGAGTGTGCAATATAGTCTCCTGTTAATCAACAGTCAATCAGGGGTTTACGGAGCAATTATCATAAGCTTCTGTGACAACTTCTGTGGTGGTTACAAAGTTGGCATTCCTATACTCAGAGGTTTGTAATTTAATTGAAGAGATAATTAAACTGATCAACTAATAAGAAACAATCAAATCAGAGGTTAGAGGTTGGGAGTGGGATGACTGAGTTGGCAATGTTAAATGTTGGGAGTATCTCATACAAAAAATTTTGCATTCCTAGGTTCTATGAGAGAGAGAGAGAGAGAGAGAGAGAGAGAGAGAGAGAAAGATCTGGCCATGCCTAGCTTATGTATCACATGGAAATTGGCTAGAGCTAAGTAGCAATTCCCCTTGAAACAAGACTTGTAGTATTCCATTCTCCGTTCTGTTTATAGTCTTCAATTCTGGCCCTCTTGATTCATTAGGATTATCTGCCTGAATGTTGCACAGCCTTCTAACTCTCAAACATGCATAGACATCAATTAATAGCAATGCTCAGAGATAAATGTTTTAGGAAGTTGAGGAGGGAAAGTCATTGAGGGCTGGAGTAGTTAAGGAAAGCTTCAGGAAGGAAAGGGTAACTAAGTTGAACTATAAAAAAAGTCAGGATTAAGGTAAAAGGGGATGCAATGTTGGAATATGCTTGTGTGTAGGATGTGTAGAAAGCAGAACAAAAAGTAATAGAAAGTTTAAATTCTGAACGGTTAAGGACCTGAGTGTGAAAAGCAAAATTTTTGAACATTTAGAAGAAAATACAGAAATTATTTATTTTGTTAGAACTGGGAAGAATTTATTTTAATGATCTAAAAAGCCCAAACCATAAAGGAAAATATTAAGAAGTTTGAGTTTACTAACTTAAAGAAAAACACTATCTAAAAATGCAAAAATGAAATCAAAAGGTGAAGACAAGGAGAATATTTATAATGCATAAAATAGAGGATAACTACCTAGAATTTATTAAATAAAAACTCTTACAAATCAACAGGAAAAAGACAACTTCATTGAAATGTATATAATATATATGAAATTTTCATTGACAGAAAAGAAACACAGTGGCCAGTAAATAATGAAAAGTTGCTCAGCCTCAAGAATTTTATTGGGGAAGTGCAAAGTAAAACAATTATGATGTATTATTTTATAAATATTGGCACAAATTTTAAAATGTGACAATTCCAAGGGGTGGGTAAAGATACTGAAAATTGGCACTTTTCACATACTACTTATGGGAAAGGGACTTAGTACAAAACCTAAGGAGAATATATCTTGTATTAGGTTCTTGTTAAAATGTCTAACAATAGCATGAAGGACTAGGGAGGGAATGGAAGGATAGTGTTCTAAGGTTCTTATGTCATACATGAAGGGCTATAATATTTGAAGACAGACTGTGGTATGTTAAAGATGTATATTTTAACCATAGAGCAACCACTGACAAAATGAAACAAGGATGCATAATTAAGAGCCAAAGTGGCTAGAATGGAATGTAATAATATTCTATTAATCCAAAAGAAGGCAGGAAAAAAGGGACAAAGAAAAGATTAAATGTATAGAGAATAGAGAGCAAAGATAGTAGGTTTACACATAGCAATGTTGATAACTAAATGATCTATACACACAATTAAAAGTGGTGGTTGTAAAACTGGATTTAAAACAAAGATCTAGTTATATTGAATTTATAAGAAGCACTTAAATAAAAACAGATAGGTTTAATGAAAAAGACTGAAAATATATTAAAAACATCAAATATAATGAGTAATCTTGACAGAGTAACTGTGTAGTATCAGAAAAAATCATCTTCTCACCAAGGAAGATTTTCAGGGGAAAAAGAGGAAAATTTCATGAAGACAAAAGTGTTAATTCATGAACAAACATAATAATCCTAAATGCATATGCCTAATAGCATAGATTAAAAATGCATAAGGCGGGCTGCCTGGGTGGTTCAGTGGTTTAGCGCCGCCTTCAGCCCAGAACCTGACCCCGGAGACCCAGGATCCAGTCCCATGTTGGGCTCCCTGCATGGAGCCTGTTTCTCCCTCTGCCTGCATCTGTCCCTCTCTCTCTCTGTGTCTCTCATGAATAAATAAATAAAAATCTTAAAAAAAATGCATAAGGCAAAGTTTGGTATTACTTAAAGGAGAAATAAATAAACCTATAATTATGATTGGAGATTTCAAAATATTAATCTAAAATTTGATTTTAGGGAAACAAAATAATATAAAAGTAGGGAAACAGTAATAATATAAAAGACTGAATAGCACTATTAACCAACCCAAACTAATTGATGTTTGTAGAGTGCAGAAAACAATCTTTTCAAGTGTACATGGAACACTTAAGATGACCACATGCTAAGCCATAAAACAATCTTTTGTAAATAATGAGGATTGAAGTCATACAGAATATGTTCTGTGACCACAACAGCAGTAAATTAGAAGCCGATAACAGGAGGATGTCTTGGATATCCCTGAAACTTTGAATTGAGTAGCCGACTTCTAAACTATTAATGGGTCCAGGAAAATATTACAAGAGAAAATAGTTTTAGCTAAGTAATAATGAAACAAAACTTCAAAATTTGTGGGATGCTACCAAAGCAGCAATTGCAAGGAATATATATATATATATATATATATATATATATTCATATATGCATAGATTGAATAGTACAAGAATTATAATACAATTTTAACCTCAGTCCCAGGGCATGAGATTACTGGAAAATTATAGTGTATGCCCTGAAAATTCCTGTGGTTTTTACATCTCCAGAAAGGCTTTGCATGATCTTAGTATTCAGAGAAAAATGTTATTATTTAAAAAGTAAAATTCATAAATACTTTGTACTTTTCCCAGTCTCAGATAGCTGGCTGGGGAGCGGATCATTTCAGATTTGAACCTAGCTTTATCTCAGAATATCCATATCTTTATCACTATGCTGTGCTAGCTCCCGGTAATAATCTCTGGGGTAACACCTGTCCTTAGTTAAGCACACCCATAGTACAAAAGTTTTTTTTGTCTTCAATTACTCAAATGTATTTCTTGTCCACCTACAACAAACAGGGCAAGTGAAAGGAGCCTGAAAATAACACTCTCCTTTCCTGGAACTAACATTCATGTTCCACATCTTTTGGGTATTTGCAAACATTTTAGTACTTTGGGATGTGTGAACTCTAAGTGATACTTATCAATAAAGTGCATTCAACTTAACGCACCTCCTTTAAAAGAGTTCCAAGTGTGGATATACTCTTTACATGAATTCTACTGAATCTTTCAGCAGAGACCAAGTTTCTGTGATGGCAGAGACCAAGAGGAAAGATCCACCAAGTCCATTTGAAATCCTTGGAGATGTTCTAGTCCCCATCCTTCCTATGACCCAATTGTACAACTATTTTTTGGATTTAGTAAGATATCATTTCCCATTTTCTTAAGTTGGTTTTGTTATTTCAGATCAATAGAATCCATAATCAAGCTCACCCATATTGGGGATTGGAATACAGATTGGTTGAATTCCAAAAAGAGCAACTGTTTATGTTCACTACCAAATGGTGTAGATAATTGCTGTCCAATAAGAAATGATAATCTGTAGATATTTGTTTTGAAGAATAAAAACAAAATTTCTGTAACTTTTCTCTTATTCATGTTTGATAGATTTCAATGTTTTTTCTTTTTTTCTAGATCACATTTTATCTACTTTTAATGAAAAAAAAAAAGACACATTTTATTCATTTAAGAATTTACCTTCTGGGCAGCCCCGGTGGCTCAGTGGTTTAGCGCTGCCTTCAGCCCAGGGCATGATCCTGGAGACCCCGGATTAAGTCCCACATTGAGCTTCCTGCATGGAGCCTGCTTCTGCCTCTCCCTCTGCCTGTGTCCCTGTGTCTCTCATGAATAAATAAATAAAATCTTAAAAAAAAAAAAAAGAACTTGCCTTCCCTCCTCTACTTCCCCATTGCACATTTCCTGGTTCAAAAATCATTCTGGAGTTTTCTTGACAAAATTTCCAGTTTTCAAGATTTTCTAATAAAATTGAAGAATGAATAAGAGACAAGAAGGGGAATGTACTGGTTCCTCACTGTTCCTCATTGGCTCACAAGGAATGGAGCTGGCTCTCATACCAATTAATTTACAGTGTTGAGGGATTCTACAGAAGTTACTGACAATAGGGGGTTTTCTACATTGCACAAGATTATGCTACTCTTGGAATTCAAACCACTGATCCCAGTCCCCCTGAGAACATCTGCTGTTCATTGCTAGCACTATCAGGTGCTTTTTTCAGCTCTTCACTCTGTTGTGAAAGCATCAGCATAGCTGCTTTTCTGAAGCTATTTATTCTGAAATGACATGCTGGAAGCATAGGCCAAATAGGGTGGGTTTGCTGAAAGCTACAAGTTAATTTGATGGTTTTTCTGCTCTTGAATGAACTTTCTGATGTTTTCACCTTGTCATGGTCTGAAGCATATCAATTCATTACATTTGGGAAAAATACATATTAATGTGTTCAATAAGTAACTTGGGAAGAAATGTGTTTATCTTATTTCACCAAAAGCTGATGGGCATGCATTTCCTAATCTGAATAATTTACTTAGAGGAGGGTGATTATGATCATACAGCTTAGATTGCATCTGTCACAGGTACTTTTGCAGTGCTTCCTGGAGAAGTGATTATTTTTAATGCATCCATACCCTTTGCCTTGTTCAATTAGTAGCTCCTTGAATTATTGATTTTACGGTTTAATTTGCAGTGGTGTGATCGGGCCAGCTTTACAGGTGTGCACCTGTGCAGTTACTTAGAAGGGCTCCACACTTGGTTTAATATTCTGCAGTTGCTTTCTTGAAATTCCTAACACGTTTTGAATAAGAAGCTCTGAATTTTCATTTTGCATTGGGTCACACAGATAATGTAGCCAGTCCTCAGTGTCATTGAGCTATAGGCATATTGGAGTGGGCCAGTCAGAGTTAAATAATAAAATGAGCACAGAATTTAGCCACTGGTTAGCTGTGTGACCTGCAATAAGTTTGCTTTTAGTTTTCTCAGTAGGAAATAAATAAAATAAATAAATAAATATAAATATAAAATAACTATCCCTACTTACCACTAATTTTTATGATACTTAATATGAAATGGCACTTATGAAGATACAATGCAAACTCTTATGACTCTATATATGATAATATGTAAATATAGCCAAATTATGACTTTGGAACAAGTTGATTAACATTAGAGTATTTGTGGCTGGGAAATACCTGTTGTAGAGCAAGTAAGTTGCATATTCTTTGCATATTATGTATTGTGTATATGGATGATATAATGACTGTTGTTTTAGTTCAGTTCTCCTCTTTGGCTGTACAGTAGATCACGTGGCATTCTAAAAAAAAAAAAAAAGATATCAAGGGCCAGACCTCAACTGAATAAGAATATGAAGAGGAACCCTGGATTTGCATATGTTTTATTTTGCTTTGTTTTTAGTGGAAAGAACATGAGCTTTGGTATTGGGTAGACGTGGTTCTATTTTGCTAACTGAAAATGGGGAAAAATAAGAGAGAACTTACAGAATTGTTATAAGGCAGCAAAATCTTCTTTGTAAAGTGCTCAGTCCTGTAAGGTGGACATTATCATTATTAATTTTTCATTTTTTTTACTGTGTACTCTTGTTTTGTGAATGGTGTGTGTGTGTGTGTGTGTGTGTGTGTATCCACAACTGGATTGTAAAGTCTTTGAAGTCATAAACTGGGGTTTACTCTTCTTTCTGATCTCCTATAGCTTTCAGTACAGTGGACCATTTAATAAATAGGTTGATAGAAAACATTTTTCAATTGATTTTTTGACAGAAATAAAATTAAAAATCAACTCAGCTCTGTCAAATGCATTTATTTTTTTTTAAAGATTTTATTTATTGGAGAGAGAGAGCACACAAGCAGGGGTGGGGGAAGAGAGAGAGTGAGAAGCAGACTCCCCACTGAGCAGGGAGCCCAATGCAATGTAGGGCTCTCAATCTCAGGACCCTAAGGTCATGACCTGAGCTGAAGGTAGATGCTTAACTAACTGAGCCACCCAGGCACCCCTGTCAAGTGCATTTAAAAACACCAAAATTGCCTTCTGGCAGACCCACCAAAGATTTCAATAAGCTGCTGAGAGCATTTGCTCATCTGCATCTAGGCAACTGAAACATTTAAAAAATGATCAGCTTGCCAAGTCCATTTGTTTAGAAATTCCATTTGGAGGACTACTACATCTGTTGAGTCATTCCATGCTCTACAAGACTGTAATGAGAAAACTATGCATTGGTTTTGAGGACAGTGCCTGGGTTTAATTTTTGAAAGGACAAATGCAGGTGCCATGTTTTATGAAGTGGAGGTCCTGGGGTAGAGGTGTGGTAGAAAGTATTGGTCAGTAGAGAACAGGACTGGGCTACAACTGAGAAACCAGAAGTCATTTAACAGTATCAGAATAACAAGGAATTGGACTGGAGAGTGAAGATATCTAAGAGACAATACTGAATCTTACCTTTCTGAAAATCCCAGTAAGAATGGTCTGGTCTCATGGACAACAAGCACATGAGAAAATGCTCCACATCACTGGCCATCAGGGAAATACAAATCAAAACCACAATGAGATACTACCTCACACTAGTGAGAATGGTGAAACTGAACAAGACAGGAAACAACAAATGTTGGAGAGGATGTGGAGAAAGGGGAACCCTCTTGCACTGTTGGTGGGAATGTGAACTGGTGCAGCCACTCTGGAAAACTGTGTGGAGGTTCCTCAAAGAGTTAAAAATAGATCTTCCCTAAGACCCAGCAATTGCACTACTGGGGATTTACCCCAATGATACAGATGCAATGAAACGCTGGGACACCTGCACCCTAATGTTTCTAGCAGCAATGTCCACAATAGCCAAACTGTGGAAGGAGCCTCGGTGTCCATCGAAAGATGAATGGATAAAGAAGATGTGGTTTATGTATACAATGGAATATTACTCAGCCTTTAGAAATGACAAATACCCACCATTTGCTTCAACGTGGGTGGACCTGGAGGGCATTATGCTGAGTGAAATAAGTCAATCGGAGAAGAACAAAAGTTATATGTTCTCATTCATTTGGGGAATATAAAAATTAGTGAAAGGGAATAAAGGGAAAGGAGAGAAAATGAGTGGGAAATATCAGTGAGGGTGACAAAACATGAGAGACACCTAACTCTGGGAAATGAACAAGGGGTAGTAGAAGGGGAGGTGGGTGGGGGGTTGGGGTGACTGGGTGACAGGCACTGAGGGGTGCACTTGGCGGGATGAGCACTCGTTATTATGCTATATGTTGGCAAATTGAACTCCAATAAAAAAAATTAAAATGAACAAACAAAAAAGAATGGACCGGTCTTAGTTAAGGCTTCACTGGTTTGCAGCAAGAGAGTAAGAGGGAAGAATGAAAATACACAAATCTTTGCTGCTCTAAGTCTGGATTTATCTTAGGAATAAAGCAGAACTGAAACTATAGGTGGCAGTTTTAGATGGGCAGTAACTGGCAGAACCAGTCTTATAACAATTGTTCCTCTGATTCTTGGCTTTTCTTTTTAAATCAGGGATATTGAAAGCTTTTGTTTGTTTGGCTCTGTTTTGTTCTGCATCTAAAATTATATTTATAATTTCCCAAATTCATATTTCCATATTTGGTTATAAGATTTGGGAGAAAGAGTTCAAGGGAAGAAAGAAGAAAAATTTGGTGGATTTAATATATTTAGATGACTACCATATGATATTGAGATAAAATAATAATAAAATTAATAATAATTTGCACTTATTAAATACTTTGATATGATAGGCACTGTGCTAAAGGCTGCAAATCAATTATCATATTTAATCATTTTGCAAGCCTATGAGGTTTTGGTATAGAAATTCCTATTTACACAAGAAGAAACTAAGGCCCAGAGAAGTTAAATAATTTTGCCTACTATGTATAAGGCATCACTAATCAATTTGCATTGTTTTGGCTCTGTTTTTTTTTTGTTGTTGTTGTTTGTTTTTGTTTTTCTTTTTTTTGACTCTGTTTTTTGCATGGGTGGGTTCATCAGTGAAACCATTTGAATTTGGAATTTTTTAATGGAAAACTTTTTAGTCTATGAATAAAATTCTTTAATAATGTCAAGACTATTAACATTTGCTACTTTGTGTTTGTTTTTGTAATTTGTGTAGTTCAAGGCATTTTCCATTTCATCTAAATTGTCAAATTAGTAAGAAAAAGTTGGTCAGATTATCTGTAGTATCTGTAGTGATGTCTCCCTTTCATTCTTGATACCGATAACTTGTTTCTTCCATCTCATTTTTTTTATCAGTCTACTTAGAAATTTATCAGTTTTACTGATCTTTTCAAAGAACTAGCATTTGGTTTCATTGATTTTCTCTGTTTTTCATTTTATTGATTTTAACTCTTATCTTTATTACCTTCTCTTTACTATTGACTTATTTACTACTCTTCTTTTTTGCAAGCCTATGAGGTTTTGGTATAGAAAGGTGAGATATCAGAATATTGACTTTAGAAGTTTCTTCTTTTCTAATATAAACATTATAACTCTAAACTTCTTTCCAACTATGGCATGAGTTACCTCCCACAACTTTTTTTTAAAAAAGATTTTAGACACACAGAGAGGCAGAGACACAGGCAGAGAGAGAAGCAGGCTCCATGTCGGGAGCCTGATGTGGGACTCCATCCTGGGTCTCCAGGATCATGCCTTGGGCTGAAGATGGCGCTAAACCGCTGAGCCACCCGGGCTGTCCACCTCCCACAACTTTTGATACTTGGGTTTTCATTATCATTTCATTAAAAATATTTCCTAATTTCTTTGTGATTTCTTCTTTGACCCATGAGTAGTTTGGAAGTATTATTTTATTTTTGTTATTTATAGTTTAGTTTTGTTGTGATCAGAGAACATCCTTCTTTCATACTTTTTAACTACTTTTCATACTTGATAACTACTAACAAATCCTATTTAATCCAGGACACTTCATGTTTATGTTTTCTTGACACCCCATCCATTTAGCATCCTTGTCTTCTTTCAAAAGTATCCCTATGTGGAGATAAAATGTAAAGCCATACTATATATGACCCACAAACTGTACAGTATTCCTCACAATTCCAAAAATCCAAAGCAAACAGGATACTCAGTCCTTCCAGAAGGACCAAGTTGTGCTTGTTCAAGGCTGTATACTGAGTAAATAATAGAAATTAATTACATGGTTTGTCCCATTCCAACACCTATCTTGTTCATTTTTGGTTTATTCATCATATGTTTTACTACATCAAAAATAAAATTAAAAAGTCAACATAATATTTATAATAACTCAAATTTTGCCTGCTTTATAAACAGAAATTGGTATATGGTAGAAATTTGAATAAACCGGAAACACAAGGCAAGAAGTTGGCAATTAAATAGATTTAACTCTGTCTCCAAATATGACAACACACATTCACACAGAAAGTACACAAACACAAATTCAGAAGGACTAAACTTTCCAACAGGTTTTTTTTTTTTTTCAAACAGGTTTTATAAAGGAAGAACCTAATCTTTCCTTCTCCTAATTTTTCTTTCTTTTATAATGCTGTGGAGATGCTAATGATTCTTAGATTCTCTTGTTGCCTTGTCACTGACGGTCTAAACCATTTGAGATTGTTTTCACACCCTTTTTACCATAGATGGCTGTATCCACCCAGAAAGTAAGCTATTCCTCTCTAAACTTTTTAAACTCTTGATAGTAGGGATGCTGACTTTTCATTTTTATGTCTTTAATACTTGGCATAGCACTCAGCATACTTCCTAAAAGCAAATCGCCTGAGGATTTCTGTGGATTCAGGTGTCTTTAAATTTCCAACGATAATCTCTTTTTCCCCATTATTTTCCAAAAGGCCCCACAAACATTGGCTGATGTTAAGGAGCCCTACACTCCCCTGTAGTATTTGCTAACTAGCTCAATGAAACCACCTTGGACAGTCATTTTAATATTTGTTCATTTGAAATGCTATGGGGAACTCCTTATTTCTGGCCTGAAGTTCCTTGCCTTTACCTGGCTTTTGTACCAGCATTTGCTTTTCTCTATATCATGCTGGATTCATGAGAATATACTTTATTTCAGAACTTTTGTTCTTCCCTATCCAATATTGGCAGTATTGGAACCTCTGACGTGTAGGTTTGACTGATAGCAGGTACAAAGGTTTACTTAGAAGATAGACTTGGGCTAGCTGGAACACACCAACATGAGGCAGTGTCCCTAATTGCTGCCGGATCATTGGAATAGTATGCTTGCCTACACAATTGACTCTCATTCATACATAGGGCTTACCATTGCTTTCTGTCCTGAAGTTTGTCACAGGAGGGAGATAATCACAGAGAACTGAAAGAAAGAATCAAGGTTACTAAGCATTTCCTCTCCAAGATAAACTCTGTTTTAACTTGTATGAATATGCAGATTTCACCCTAAAACTACCCTCACTCCATCAACCTATTCTCAGTCTCCCTGCATTTCTCCATCAGAACATTTTCTACATGGTCACTTACTGACTCTTTTCTCACTCTTGCCTATAGGTGGATGTGGATGAGAATATTTATGCTGATAAGACAATGACTTTTCGAATATGATTTGTCATCGAGGGCTACATAACATTTCATTATGACTGTGGAGATTCACTGACTATTGTCTGAGTCTCTGCCGTGGTTTCTGCTCATAAAATAAAATCGTGCTATTATCATATGAATAAAATGATACATATGTAATGATCTTGAAAGGCCTTGAAGGTGAACAGCCTTTGAAGAAAAGTAAAAATTCAATTTGATTTACAGGTTTGTGCTGCCTTTCCAGTTTGTGTTCTTGCTTACCTGTTTTCACTAACCAAAAATCTAAAGAGGATTTTTGCTTTCGTAAAAAAAAAAAAAAAAAAAAGATGAAAAGCAAAAATAGCTTTCAGGGATTGTTTTGCAGTAAACCTTTCCAGAGGCAGTTCACCCTGAGCAGTGAGAGGGGCCCAACCAAGATCCCTTATCCAGGAACTACACTCAGCATCTCAGCATCAAGCTGCCAGAGCTCTAGATGTAGCTTCTCTGCTTCATCTTGATTTATTTTATGCACCCATTAGCAAGATGTGTTCTAAGGTATCAGAAAAGCCTAAGAGAAGTTACTTTTTGGGTTTGGGAGCACTCAAAAAATTTCCATATAAAGTAATGGTAATTGCTTCTCTTTATGCCATTTTAAAAGGCTTAAGAAAGCTTTCATAAGGAAGCTCTACTTTCAGATTTTCATATACTTAATATGGAATATTAAGTATATCATTGCCAAATATGGAAAAAGAAAATTATTTTAGTCAAAGATAGACATTGAAGACAGCTTGTTTAAAAAGGCAGGTCACATATTGTGCTGCAAGTTCCTGCTAACAAGGTTAGAGTTAATAGGTTATTGATCCATTTAATGTTTAGTAGCAAGCTAATTTTTTTTATCATCTATGTGACTGGGCATTTGTCTGTTTTAGAGGCCAATTCAAAAAACATCTTTCATTTGATATTACTTTCTAATGTTGGGTAATATCACTAACCTCTGTTTATTGCCACAGTCACCCTGGGGCATTGGTATTCTGGCCATTGTGAGAACTCTCTTTTCTGAGGTTTACTTTTCTTTGTCCCTCAGGAAACTGGTAAATCCTTTCTAGTGTAGAAAGGCTTGGGCTGCAGGCACTGAGATAAAGGTAGAATCTGATTGTATCCTACACTGCTAACACCTGCTCCACTTGACTAAGGTTCCTATTCTGTGGGGTTTTATTCAATGTTGTGATGAGGAACTTGAAATAACACATGCTAGTTATCTCTGTGATATCCAAGAAGTTCTAATCTTTGAATAATAACAAAAGGAAAATTGTGGTAGCATTTAAGTCTTGCAGTCCCTGTGTTTTGAAGAAGATACTAGATTTGAGAAAGAACAGATATCGAACTCCAAATTACATGTGGGGTGTGTGTGTGTGTTTAATTTTCCAGGCTTTAGTGAAATTGGAGCCATGTGATTTTTTTTCTAGTTTATGTAAAAAGGAACTGAAAAAGCTCTTTACTAAATTCAATAAAGATGTGTAGTCTGCTTTACCTCCTGTGGAGATGCAATATGCATTTGTAAGGCAGCAAAGTGTAGAGTTTGGGAGTATAAACCCTGCAGCCAGGGGGCTTGTGTTCAAATCCCACCTCTAACCTAAGTAGCTGTGATGCTTTGGAAAAGGCACCAGACAAGAGGAGAGAGGCAAAAGTATGGGTAATAACACTTTCTTCATGTATTTTTTAGAGAATTAAATGAGGTAAGATATGTAAAATGCTAAAACAATGCCTGGATAAATACCTTAGGAAAATGCCTGGCTTTGCTTCTAAGGACTACATGTTTTCATTCTTTCTAGGCCAATATTTACTTTAAAAAAAATGAACTTTACTTTTTAGAGAAATTTTAGTTTCATAGCAAAATTGAATAGAAATTACAGAGAGTTCTCCTACCTTCTATCTCCACACATGCACAACCTCCCCCTATTGATATCCAGCACCACAGTGACACATTTGTTATAATCAATGAATTTACATTGACATATTATCCCCCAAAGACATTTACTTCTTTTAAATGTGTCCTTTTTGATTGTTTTTTTTTTAAGATTTTATTTATTTATTCATAGACACAGAGAGAGAGAGGCAGAGACACAGGCTGAGGGAGAAGCAGGCTCCATGCAGGAAACCCGATGTGGGACTCGATCCCGTGTCTCCAGGATCACACCCCAGGCTGCAGGCGGCGCCAAACCGCTGCGCCACCGGGGCTGCCCTCCTTTTTGATTTAAATGATTTTTATCTTTTTCTTGTTCTGAATGAACTACCCTCAAAAGTGCCATTTTAGCATATTGATTATTTTAAATAAAACCTTCTTAAACAAAGAGTACAAAGAAACTCAGGTATTCCTCTGTGTCCCTAAAAGCAAGAAACAAATTTCCTATATGAAAAATACCTTCCCTCTGCTAAGAAGTGAAAAGACATCCTTATCACCAGAGATGAGAACTTTAAAGCTGAGAACACTATAGACACAAACCTTGTTACCTTTTTCTAATCTACTACCTTAGCCTAAATTCTGTTTAGAGTCCCCTACTAATTAAAGCTTCTAAACACTTGTTTTCTTTATCCTGTCAATTCCTCCCAAATTTATTGTCTGTCTAAAATGTCTAAAATCTATTTGCCTTGGTCATTTCTTTAGTCTCAATTTCATTATTGGGCCTCTGTGCGCACATAATAAAACTTTAGGGGTTTTTTCCCCCTGTTAATCAGTCTCATGTAAATTTATTTCTTAGTTTAGCTGGAACACTTTGAAAGGTAGAGGAAGAATTTTTTCTTCCCATCACAAACCTACTGTTTTCTTGCCTGATTTCAGCAAGCATTGGGAACAGGTGATTACAATCCAAATACTTTAGCAGAAAACAAAGACACAGTTAATAGTGAAGACTGTCCCTTTAGTTTCTATGGTAAATAGGAGTACATTATTTATATTCATTCAATATTTACATATTTAACTAATATTTAGTGGATTCCTTCTGTATGCTCAATACTGTTTTATTGTTTTCAGTTTGTGAATATAAAAGTGAATGACACAACCTTTAGATTAGAAAGGTTTATAATCTACTTTGAAAGAGTGGATAGTATGTTACCACCTACAAGAGGCTTTGTGGACAAGTAAGTTCACGTTTAATGTAGAAATCACAATGATGGCTAACATCCACTTTCTTGCTAGCCTTCTGCCCTTATTCCCTGGCCATATCAATCTGTCAATTAAATTAAGTTAAATTAATCAATCAATTATTAAAATTATTTATTTATTTATTTGAGAGGGAGGGAGAGAGAGGGAGAGAAGAGAGTGGGAGCAGGGGGGAGGACAGAAGAGTCTTTTAAAAAAATCAAGTTAGCTTACATAGTGTATTACTAGTTTTGGGGTTAGAATTTAGAGATTTATCAGTTGCATATAACACTAGTGCTCAGTACTTCAAGTGCCCTCTTTAAGTGCATCCAATTACGCCCTCCCTCCACCATCTCCCCTATAGCAACCTTCAGTTTGTTTCCTATAGTTAAGAGTCTCTTATAGTTTGTCTCTCTCTCTCTCTCTATTTATCTTACTTTATTTTTCCTTCCCTTATCCTATGTTCATTTGTTTTGTTTCTTAAATTCCACATATGAGTGAAATCATATGGTATTTGTCTTGCTCTGACTGACTTTTTTCATTTAGCATATACACTCTAGTTCCATTGGCTATTGTGGACATTGCTGCTATAAACATTGGGGTGCATGAGTCCCTTTGAACTATTTTTATATTCTTTAGATAAATACCTAGTAGTGCAATTACTGGGTTGTAGGGTAGCTCTATTTTTAACTTTTTGAGGAATCTCCATACTGTTTTCCAGAGTGGATATACTGGGAGACATTGTCTTCCTTTTTAAAAAAGATTTATTTATTTGAGAGAGAGAGTATGTGTGTGCAAGAGTGGAAGGAGGGGCAGAGGGAGATGAAAAGAAAGAATCTCAAGCAGACTTCCCTCTGAGTACAGAGCCCAACATGGGGCTTAATCCCATAACCCATGAGATCATGACTTAAGCTGAAACCAATAGTTAGATGCTCAACCAGCTGAACCACCCAGCACCCAGATACCCTGACTGGGAGAGAGAGAGTCTTAAGTAGATTCCGTGCCGAGCATGGAGACCTACTTGAGGCTTGATTTCATGATCCTAAGACCACGACCTGAACCAAAAATAAAAGTTGGATGCTTAACTGACTGGGCCACACAGATACTCCTCCTCAGTTAATTTTAGAAGTCTAAATGGGGTCCATCACATTTGCATCTATATATTTTTGTATTTCCAACTACTTTCTCATCTGTAGAAAAGACTACTGATCCTTGAGCAGGAAAGAGAACCATAAAACGAATTCAGACAATGCAGTTTTGTTTTATCCAAAAAATTTACACTCAGAATGTAGGACAGATTAATTGTGAATAGTGATGCCTACGATGGATGCTATCTAACCTAACGTATCTGTCCAGATCTCTTTCTTCCCAGATTCTTTTCATTATGTCACTGTTCAAGAGCTGAGGATGGTAGGGTCTACTTATCTTACACAGAGGGTGGTAGTTTCTGGAGTTTTGAGAAAGCAAGGGTATGAAATCAATATAAGTCCATGGAATGAAAGGAAGAAGTCCATAGAATTAAGGGGACCCACATGATCTTCCCTCAGGGTGATGGCTCCAACTGTTAATTAACATAAAAATGTCAAGGAAAAGGCCTGGACCATTATTGGCACTGATACAATCCTAGAATATCTGTATATATGGGAGACATTGTATTAGGCCACAGTATTTTTAGATAGTGCCATCTAAGTCTTAATTTCCCTGTGACTTAATTGCCCATGCAGTAGTGCAAGAGTTAGGATATGATTTACGACATTGAATCTTGGACTGATTAATTCTTTGCTGTAGAAAGAACGTAACACATAGATGTCTCTTTCCTGCTCAAGGATCTTTTCTACAGATGATTCAAGGAAAGGTACATATGTGTGATTCAAGGCTTCACCCCCTCCTTGCACAGCCCATGCAATTCACTTCCATAATTCTTCAGGCTTTTTATTTTCTCAGGCTCCCTGTGGGATAAGGCCTATTTTACCAAATGCCAGATGAGTTGGGGCTTTAAAAAGCACATGATGTAACCTTAGCTGTCACCTTTTTATTATGTAGGACCTGCAAGCAACTCTCATCCATGGATGGTGGTCCCAAGATACTGCTTTCATTTACATCGTTAATGGAAGATGAATGAGTAGCCAGACCTAGTCATTACTGCCATTAGGAAATAGGCTTTCAAGATAAAAATAAAGGAGGAGGGTTATTAGAACTGTGCATTTTTTCTGACTATCCACTTCAGACCATTCTGGATAAAGCCCTGCAGACATCACCTTATGGAACAATTTCACATTATCTCTAGGGCTGGATCAGGTGATCTGTCTGTAATGGGCCCTTTTTTCCCTTTGCACTCCACTTCAAAAATCCTATTGTGATGGAAATGGCCTGGCCAAATCCACTTCAATTGCACCCAGACTTCAGAAGTCATTTTCTAACTGCTTTTAATACAGCTATTTAAAGGTATAACCTCCAGATAAATTTCTCCATCTATCTCCCTTAGAGAAATAGTAATTATTAATAAGAAAGAGATAATTATTTCAGTATATTCCTTATCACTTGGTATTATGAAATCATACCTACTTTGGATGTTTCAAATACATTGTGCATATTTCCATAATTACAAATCCACTTCTATCTCTTTTCTTCCTGCTAAGAAAAAATCTTCTGGAAAGCACTTATTGATGGTTTACAATCAAATGTGCGAATAATATGCTTAAAGAACATTAAAACATCTTTAATACAGTGACAGTTTATTTCCTTATCAATACATATGATGGAAAACTTTAACTTTAATTTGAAAGTGTTTATTTATTTTTTTTAAAAAATTTTTATTTATTTATGATAGTCACACACAGAGAGAGAGAGAGGCAGAGACACAGGCAGAGGGAGAAGCAGGCTCCATGCACCAGGAGCCCGACGTGGGATTTGATCCCGGGTCTCCAGGATCGCGCCCTGGGACAAAGGCAGGCGCCAAACCGCTGTGCCACCCAGGGTTCCCAATTTGAAAGTGTTTAATGCTTTCATCATGAGAAATGAAATTCTACACTAATGTATTTCTAAATATAGTGTAACATGTGCATTTCATAGGAAGGATGGACAGGACAGCACTTACTTAGAAGGCCTGGGCTCAGTAAGACATCAGCGATCAGGCCATCAGCTCTTTAGAAAAAAAAAATTTTTTTTTTTTTTTAAGAATTGGCAGGAAACCAAGATCCTGCTCCTTTTCTAAGATTAATATATGTTATTTTTGCAAAATAATGAGTGTCTTTGAAAACATCATCCAGTGGCTACATCCTTTGAAGGATATCTGGGACTTTTGATTTTGGATAAAGCTATATCTCTTTGACCATTTGGGTCACCATGTCAGAGTTTCCATGGCCTACAGATGTGTTAAGCTAGGTAATGAGTTCTCTGGAGTCCTTGAGACCACAGAACTAGCTCAACTGGGCATGATTTCCAGCACTGTCAGCAACCAGATTAGACTAGTACCATGTAGATTAGCTCAGAGTCCTTTCTTTTGAAGGAGTAAGGGTTAATACCTTACAAAATAATAAGAGTAGGACAAAAATAGTACTGCATTTCATTTATTTGATAAAAGCAATATAGGAGTCCAGGGAATATTTAGCAAATCTTGATTGTGATTATCCTTGAAACTGTAGTTTGACTATCTCTACTGTTTTTATTAAATGAGAGAGTTTTGTTACACTATACGATATTGCTGCTGATGAACATTTTTTGATGAATAGTGCTAAATTAGAGGAGACCTTACCCTCCATTAAGAAATTATTTAAGGCCTAGGCTCATACTTTGTTAATTAAAACTTACATCAAATATGCATAGTAGTGACAATTTCTACATTACATTTGTCAATGACTCTATGAATGTCTGTTGATACCCAGAGGTTGGATTATTCTACTTAACTATTGTGATTTTATGCTAACATAACACCTTCTATCCCAAGGAGTTACTAAGCATGGTGAAAACTTTAGCCCTATAAGTATTAATGAATCTCTTTACTTGTTAAATAAAAAGGCAGCTTGAGATAAATTACCCTGGGTAATTTTAATCAAGAGCTTAATTTTAATGATCACCTGCTGCACAAATAAAATAAGAAAAGCAATGAAATCATCATTATCGAGGTAAGTCATATGTGTCTCTGAGGGATGCTATTTTTAGCAATGTTCATTAAGAATTTCTGAAAATGGAATGGAATAACAGGATGGTAACAAAACTACAGAGATAGCATAAATATGTAATTAAGTAATAGGAAGCATCTTATTTTGCACTTGTTGACAATTGCTTTGGGATTGTCCTTTTGTTGTTTAATATGTTTGTGTCTAGTTTTATAACCAGGTTGAATATTTCTGTAAGATAGTGTCCACACCATCCTAGTGATTTGAATTTCTCCATGAGTGACCAGAACCTAATACAAGTTCAAAACTAGCCCTTCCCTAATAATAAAGAGATGAGACAAAATTAGTTTGGACAAGTAAGAAGGGTAAGATATGAAAAGATATGATGATTAATTGGGACATTCCCTCCCAGAAAAACTGATTTTGGCTTTCTGCATAAGCATAGGAAAGCATATGCTTCCATTTCTTAGGACTAAGAAAATAATCCATTTTAAAGAGCCATATCCTTGTCTTTCCTTCCTTGTATTATACTTTTGGATGTCAGTTTTGCTGAGTTTCATGGAAATGCCATTAAACATAATAAATGATGGTCAATGGATAAACTGAGAGCTGTTTCTTGCTACCAAATAGGGTCATTTTCTCTGTATAGTTGTATTGATTTCATCCATTCATTCCTTCCAATCCTTCCTCCATCACTCCTTTCCTCTTTCCCTCCCTCCCCTGATCTTTTTTTCTCTCTTTATTAGTAGTACAAAGCAGCATGTCTTTCCGTATGATGTGAAATTTGTCTGGTACTATTAAAATTAAAGACTATTAGGCCAAGTTCAAGTGATTGAGGAGACTATTCAAAAGATAGTATTGTAACTTCTTCATTTATCATTTTCACAAATGTTTCATCACACCTGCTATTCATAAATGCCACTTTGCCTTGACTTTTTTAGACCTAGTGACCTAGGAATGCATATGTTTTTGCCATCCTGTAGGATAAGAGCAAAACAGAATCTAGACTTCTAGATCCTCTAAGACTGGCATTTTCTGAAATCTCTTCCTAATGATGGAGTGATATTTCCCTATGATGAGAAAGATACTATACTTGTAGTTCTTTCTAATTGTGTGCATTGACTCTGAGTCAAACAATTAGTACAAGGAAATTGGAGAACATAAAATGCCCACTTAGTTGCTAGCAAACTATAGAGCTGCAGTTCTAGAATACACAGAGTGGACTTCACTCTTCATAATTATTCTCACCTTTGCCCACAGGGTTCCCTGCTGAGAGGCTTAGATACTCATCACCTGGGTTTCAAATCTTGGCATTACCAGTTACTACAGAGAATGGTGAGATAAGCCGGTTGGAAAAGCTGTAAAAATTGGGAAGCAGGAAAGAAAAACTTACCATCTCTTCATCACACCACTAATATAGCTGTGAAAACTGAGCTAAATCTCCCTGTAGTAGAAGCACTTAATTTCTGATGGTATAACTAGTGATAATTGCTATTTCTGAGTTCTTATTTGTGCTTGACTGGGTCAGCCTCTAAATCCTAAGTGCCAGATTTGTGTTGGGGCTGGGAGCTGTGAAAGACTTGGGAATAATAGGTGGAAGATTATGTTTCATCTTTAAAAGTTCCTAAATTAGGCACACTACTGAATCATCGTAGACACTTATGAGCAGTGTGACTTGGAGCAAATTACCTTAGTTTTCTTTCTCTATAAAAGAGAATAATAATCTTAAAATGATATGTAGTGAGTAATAAATAAAAGACACACTTAAAATGTTTGGTAGAGTTTTTGATGTTTGAGGATTATTAACTATTATTGTTGTTATTATATTAACAAATATTTACCATATGTTATCCTCAATGGTAAAGCAAGATTATAGAGTTAAATAAATACTGATCTTTGGCCTTAAGGACTTGATTATTTAATGTGAGAAAGTGACATGAAAATCAGTTTCTGTTGATGATTGTATGCTGTTTTACCCATAGCTTCTCTTTTCCTCCATTCTGGTGCTTTGAAATCAAAGTTGATATCACGAATAAGGTCTACTTGCGGAATCCCTGGGTGGCGCAGTGGTTTGGCGCCTGCTTTTGGCCCAGGGCGCGATCCTGGAGACCAGGGATCGAACCCCACGTCGGACTCCTGGTGCATGGAGCCTGCTTCTCTCTCTGCCTATGTCTCTGCCTCTCTCTCTCTCTGTGTGACTATCATAAATAAATAAAAATTAAAAAATAAAATAAAGTCTACTTGCTTTTTAATACATTTTCTTATAATGTTATTCTGTAATTCCTACTTCCTTCTTAAAGTAAATAATTATTGTTAAGAATTATGGAAGCCTAAGTAATGGGAGGCTATTAAATTCTCCATACTTTGTTACCATTATCTAGGTGGTAAATGCAAACAGTAAGATCATATATTTAATTAATAAGAAAATTATCTTTCATAATTATATAAACCTAGGAGTATCTGCCTCTCTGAGAATATGACTATTTTCTGTTGTTGCTTCCCCTAGTTATCCCACAGAAGTCAAAGTGAAGTCTATTGACAAATTTCTCTTCCTCAACAGAGACTGCATCAGTTGTTAAAGTGTTAAATATTGTCACCACTTTTGAAGGTTACTGTTGTGTGATTAAAAGCCCAAGGGTAACCCAGGCTAATTATGTTGCTGGTTTTAGTCCAAAAAATAACTTATTCTTGCAACTTATTAGTAAGTTTATTAGATTGGTAAATCAAGAGGATATTAAAACAAACTGTGGTTTTCCTTAGCTTTGCAAAAGCAATCGGGTTATAGAATAAGGTGTTTAAGGTCATTAAAGGTTAAAATATTTGTAAGCTTGATGCTTATTAAGCAAAGCTAATTTGGCTTAAAAGTAGCAAAGCATTTACTTCACACTTAGTACTCTTAGCAAATTTATGTTTGTCCCACGTTAAGGGAGTCCAGGGTTGGAAAGTTTGGGTGAGAAGATGGGAAATGTGAGGAAATAATTTTGTGTTTAAATGGCATGGAAAGAGATAGGTTCTTATTTCATAGATTCTGGACCTTAAAGGATAATTATCTATAGCAACATTTTTTATGTGGAAGTTTTTCCTTCTTGTTTTCCATGGCTTACAATGACTTAAATGCTTTCTGAAAGTCATCATTACTAATGACAAGCAAACATCAGAATCTGAATCAATATATTTTTGAAGATGTGAAAGTGTCTTTTTTTTTAAGATTTTATTTATTTATTCATGAGAAATACAGAGAGGAGAGAGAGAGAGAGAGGCAGACACACACGCAGAGGGAGAAGCAGGCTCCATGCAGGGAGCCCGCTGTGGGACACCATCCCGGGTCTCCAGGATCACGCCCTGGGCTGAAGGTGGCGCTAAACCACTGAACCACCCAGGCTGCCCTGAAAGTGTCTTTTTCCTCACTTTTGAAGACCCACTATTCCTCTTTTCTATTTAAATTCCATTCATCCCTGAAGATCCTGTTCAGCCTCCTTGGCTTCTATACCATCTTCAATGACTGTGCCAAACCCAGGCAACTCCCAAAGCAAAACTTGGTTGAGAGAGCACTTGAGTCTGTGCATGGGTGTTAATTATTCTCTCATGAGTGAAAATTTGTCCTTACCCAAACTTTTCAAACCATTTAAAGGCAGAGACTATAATGCTACCAGATGGCTCCATTAGGTTGCCATGAAAAGGTCGGATATCCTTGGAACTGTCTCTTCTCTAGCTTCCCTTTTCACTCCTGGGGTTGGCCGTAATACACTGACAGGATTAGTGTTATTACCTGGGCCTGGGGCCATGGCCAGACTAGGCTGAACCATTTGATGACTGATTCAAGATTTCAATCTCAATAGTGTTCCATCCTAATTAAGTGAAATAACTAGCCCCAGATTTAGGATAGCAAAAATAGGCTTAATGGAAAGAAACAACAGCAAGGAAAATACAATTGCTGTTTCATTTTATAGTTGGGAATAGGGGATGTCGAAAGGTTGTAGAGAGCATGGGGACAGAGCAAACTCATTTGACAGTGGGATTCATGCATGCCTTCCCAGTGGTGGCAGGATCTGCCTGGGATTATTTGCTTGGGGCCTGAAGCAGCCCCTGAGAGAAAACTCTAAGGGAAAAAATGGTCTGGTGATGAAGAAAGCTTCCATTGTTGGAGGTGAGCGACAGTTCTGTATGCAAAGTGGAGCCCATTACTTGGCTTTGTCTCTTGAGCCAACCCCTGAAGGAGGTTTCTTTGATTTGATTTGATTTGATTTGATTTTATCCGGTCAATGTAGCACAGGGGTAAAAAACAGAAAGAAGCTCTGTAAGGGCTTTGGGCCTAAAAGCATTCTTTGAGTGTCCTTCCCTGTAACAGAGCATGACTCCAGGGGAGATAGGAATTTTTCCATTTATCACAGTAATAGCTTACCACCTGGTGCTTCAAGGCTCTAGTGCCTCCACTGTACCAGGAAACAGAAGACTTGGTGGTTTCTAGTGAACACTCAGTGAGAAACAGAAATATCTGTAGGGCCTAGAGAAAAATGAATGTCTTCAGAATTCTGTTCAGTTATCCTGTCAAATATGTCTGTAATTACTAGCTTAGCCAAGATCTTCCTCCACCCCCACACCCCCCACTCTTGCTTTTATGTTTTTGATAGATCACTCAAGATATCTGTAAAATCCAAGCACATTGTCATTCACTGTTCCCTCAAATTATCATGAAAACAAAAGTCTTAAGTTTTAGAGAAACAACTGAAAAGAGTTATCATGGGAAATGTAGATTATGGGCAATAAATTTGTTTTTTTATTCTGCTCAATTTCTTTCCCACATGTTCATCCTAACTTCTTGTCTTTGAAGATATTTATGAATTAACAGGTGATGTTGTCCCTTCTCTCAGGAATATATACTTTATAGTCAAAATGGAGGATTGGATTTTCCTGGGGCCATTCTTAGTTTACTTTAATGGGGCTTTAGCCGGCTCTGAGAAGCGGGAATCTTAAAATATCATGAACTGGCATATTTAGATGAATTGTGTTATATAAATATTGTGTTCATGGATTTGTGCCCTTAAGAAGCAAAGTACACTGTTCCCTCACAGGAGGCTGCCTTTTGTGGAGGGTGGGGGTTTCTTTTATTGTAAACAGCAAGAAAAATGAGAATGAAGAGAGAGAGAGCTGGTAATTGAAATGTTTGAATGGGAGTTAAGCATTGTTTCTGAATAGGGATTTATCCATTATGAAGCAGAAAATTTGAAAAGTCAAGGGGGAAAAGAATTCAGGAATAAAAATGAAGACCTTGCATGTTAGTTAAGGAGTAAGGAGAATTATGCTTTTTTCAGAGTACTGTATTTTCTCCTCTCTATCAAAAGAAGGCCAGATTTGAGACTTGGTGATATGTGGATAATCATGAAATGGGACATTTGCTGGATTTAAGCAATGAACAAGAGAAAATCACCAGGTAGTAAACAAATGAATATACAGTTTGGGCAGAATTCTGAGGAGTGTGAGTTTATGTGGGTAAGTGGAAGGAGCTCAGTAAAAAGCAATCACAGAGCAAAAATGAGATTATGTAGGTACTCAGCGGTGGTTTCTAGTGAGCCTCTGAGAAAAGCTGTTGAAGAAAAACCAGAGCTGGGCAGTAGTTAAAGGGGTAAAAACAGATTTTATTCAGGATGACAACAATAGGGGAAATGAGACATCAGGTTAGAACTCAGGTCAAGTCCAAGTGTAGCATGAGCAAGTGGGAATTTTACAGCCAAGGATCAAGGTGAAGGTCAGTGGATGAACAATTATTAAAAGGAGACATCGGAGTAATGAGAATTCTGGCTAAACCAACCTAACAGAATTCTTGCTGAAGACAGACCACAGTGATCAGATATCACCTAGGGGGTGGTAAAGTATGATGAACCTGATCAGGCATTGAGGACAGGAGAGTTTTTCCTAAACTAACTTACCACAGTTCTCGCTAAGACTGGATTTGTTATGAGCAGGTGCACAGATGGGCCTAGGGGATGGTTTAGGAGCTGATTAAAGTTTGATCAAGCAAAGCACCTTTGTCAAAGCCTTATGTGAGTGAGCACATGTGTGTGGGAGGCTGGACTAGGAGAATTGTATTCATACTGATGCCATCATTTCCATTACTGGAATTGAAAGAATGAATTAAAAGCGAGTGGAGAACTCTAGTGTTGGCTTGTCATGGCCTAAATTTATTGCTGATACTTAACCAAGAGGAGGAATTGAGGTTTTTTGAGGAATTGAGGCATTTTTTTCAGATGAATATTCCAAGAAAACTTCTACTTCCCTTCTTTAAACAGCTCCCCAGGAGGTGCTTGGGTGTTGGAGCAGAGCTGGTCATAGGAAGAGTTTGCTCTGTAGTGGCAGAGTTTAATTACTCTTTCTCATAAAAGTCCTGCTCGACAACTGTGCATGCTTCAGTATTCTGCTTCTGTACTGGTTCCGGAAATCTAGGTACTAATTGTGCCTCATCTGAGACCAAGGCTTGAAATTCTCCCATAATCCATCGTACGTGTACCTGGTACAGTGTGCTTGCTGTGTTCCCTGACAACCATGGGCAAGTTGAATAACATATTATAGTTTTCTAAAGAGTGTCACATTTAAAAGACTGATAATTTTATTTGAATAGATTCTGATATTGGTTATCTGAATATTGGTTAGTTGTAGCTAAAGGAACACAATGAAAGAAAAGGAAAAAAACTCACAATCATAATTATGTTGTCAACATATTAAGCCCTTGTAAATCATTGTGCTATGTAATAAAATCACATGGATTTTCTCATTATATTGTTTATGGTCCCAGGATAACACACTTTTATGGGTCCTGCATCAAACATATACCACTTTGCAAAGGGATTTTCTTTATATGGTTATTACACAGGCCTCTAAATTAGTTGAATATTGTAGATCCTAAGATAAATAGTCTTGTGACACCTTGTTATGATGCAGTAATTTGAATGTTGTGCAGGTGATAAGCTTGAAAGGTCAGGTTATGTTCAGGTTCCTGCAGTATACTTTGGAGGAATGGCTAGGTTAGTTGTGTGTAAGGAAACAGATTTGCACACTACCATTCTTGAGAGTCAAGATTATATCAAGCTATTCCCATAGGAGTGTCTTATCAAATGGATTAAGAGTTGACTTGAAGGGAACTATTCAGGTCAAATTTGAAATATTTTGGATCAACTTAATAAAAAAGATGATGATACTAAGAGTGGTGAACTGAGATGAGGTATACATAGGCTCTTGTTTTACTATTTTCCAAGTTTTTTTGGAACATGAGCAATTTCAATACTATATTTGTCACTAATCAGAACATGCAGGTCTATACATCTTCTTATCCATGTCATATATGTATATGCACATAGATATACATATTTTTATTCTTTATGGCACTACTATAGTTCTCATTTCATAACATTTAAATCATAGAGAAAATATGGCTGCAGACCACAGGAAGAACCTGTGGTGTGACATAAATGGCTCTTTAAGATTATGTTCAATTACAGAAACAGAGATTTTCAAAGAAATATGAAATTCAAAATGAAAGAAACTTTATGCTTTTAAAGATCTCTCTGATTTCATTGCAAAATGCCTAGTGTAGGTTTTCCCTGTGGAATCAGAATAGGAACATTTTCTGCTCTATTTACTAAGAGGAAAAAGATTTTCTATAATGAAAATTGGCCCCCAAGTGGGACTAATGCTGATGAGTTAGATAGGGTACTAAAACACTATCAATCACAATCTCTGAAGTTTAACTTCCAATTCTCCAGGATTTTCAAAGAAATATTAATTTTACCCACAGACAATTGTGTTACTAGTTAATAAAACAAAGCCAAGATGACTGTCAGTGAAAAATAAGGAATTTGCACAGAGTTCTTCTCTATTTGAATAAGACCACTGAATTGAATAGCACTAACTCCAAGACCTGAAAGATGATATGGATGACAGCAAATTATTTTGCCTGAGGAAATATGCAGCTATTGATCTATAAAATATCCAGGGAATCTGTGTTAGTGAGAGACTACACTCTTGTTCTTGGAGTAGTTATCATTGTAGCTACTGAGGGACTGTGGACACGTGTTTTACTAAATATTCTAGGAATTTGGCAATACCAAAATACTGCTAAGGCCATGGAACATATCCAACTGGTTTCTGCTAGGTTGGTCCTCTTGGGGAGAGAAATGAGAGTAGGCACATTACTCAAATCAGTAGAATTAGAATTGGGCCTGGGATTTGTGCTAAAAAAATAGGAAAGTAGAATTTCCAGTAATCAGACTCTACTGCAAGAAAAAATAATCCTTGACAACTTAATTTCTTGCTCACATCAAGTCTAGTTCAAATTGCACAGCCCCGTACTGTGTTATAGACCCTCCCTCTGAAACATGGCTTCTAACAGGATGCAGGCCATTTTGTATTTTATGAACACCCTTCAAACAAGATGATTTATTGAGCTGTTTTGCAGGATTTTGTCAGCTACCAACACCCCTGCCAGCTGCAGCATCTTTTTTTGACAAGTTCAGACTGTTCTCCATTATTGCAGCAAACTGTGTCCTGATATTTTCATACAGATTAGTCTTGTCAGATCAACTAAATTCTACATTATTTGAAAATAAAGTCCTGTATCCCCATAGTGATAAGTACAGTTTAGAGGACATAATAGTTTCTCAAACAGGATTTCTTGGTTTTTTGATTCATTGGTTCTCAGAGGTATTTGACATTGCAGCTCTTTTCACTTTATGTACTCAGACATTTTCTACAAAAGGAACAACAAAACTCTTGAATTGTGCCTATAAATCTTCCTATTCTTCTCATCTTTGTTACTAGCCAGTAAAGGAAAAAGAGGCTAAGTTGTAATGTTTCAAGTCATGGACCTTCTCTGACCCTGCAGTCTATCTCTCCCTAGGTATTGTTCAGAGTGGAACATTGAACTGATGGATGTTTCCCATCCTGCCGGTTCACATTACTACTGGTAACACAAGTGTTGAATATTTTATACTTTGCTACATTTCCACTTACTGCTTTGCCACCTTTGTAGGTTGAATGCTGGGTGTCTAAGGTGGTTTATTGTTCTAGTACCATTATCGGGGTTTAAGTCTTTTGGGAGGCAGTCAACTGTTAACCTGGAACCAAATACACCAACTGAGGAGACACAGTCAACATAAGTAGCAACAGTCTACCATATAAACACCAATTTTGGTTTATTTGGCATGCCTTCTAGAACCATCTTTCAGCAAGGAATTTCTAATCTATATTAAATTTGCATCTTAAAGTAAATAAAAAGTGGAGACCTATGGATCAATATAAATAAGAGAACTGACTGAAAATAATTTTTACTCTTTAACCTGAATTGCATTAGTTTTATTGGTATTGTCTTTATCTTCAAGGAATTTTATTATTAGCTATCTTAACAGCAAGAAAAAAAGAATCAAAGGTAACTACTGAGTCATCGAGGTACCCCACTGGAGGCTTTTGTCTAAAGTTCTCAGCAAAAAAAAAAAAAAGTTGTTTGAGAAGCTATTGGGTAGATCTGGGGTCTGATTTGCCTGGCACAAATGATTATCAGCAAAGTGGTCAAATAGGGGTAGCCTTGCCTTACGAAAGAAAATATATGATGAGCAGCCAAGGAGGTGGAACTAATGAGAAACAGGGTTCTTTAAAGAATGGACATCTCTTAGTAAGAGGAAACCATGTCGGCTGAAAGGTTGCTGAGCAACAGTTCTCTTTAAACTCTCCTATATTTTAGATTTTTTTTTCCTCACTCAAATAGAAAATGAATTCATCTAACATGTGGCATTACATCTTAAAGTTCCTGGGACTTCTCTAGTCCTTTCTCTTTTGCCTGAGCCTAGCAGCCCTGTTCTATAATCAGTCCATCGCTGTCTTCATCAAGGCCCTATTGCTGCAGCATCCTTGTTGCCAGGAACCCTTGTCACCACTGCTTCTTGGCAGATCTTCCTGGGAGCCAGTGGGAATTTCATTGATTTCAGATCCAGGTGCCTGACACAATCCACTAGTTTTAGAGTCACCCATTCTCATGGCTTGGACTGGTTCTGTCTCAGTTGTCTGGCTCCAATGTCAAGGTCAGAAAATGAGGAGGAAGTGCCTGGGTGACTCAATCTGTTAAGCATCTGACTCTTTGTTTTGGCTCAGGTCATGATATCAGGATAAAGAGATGGAGCCCCGAATTGGGCTCTGAGCTCAGCAAGGAGTCTTCTTGAGATTCTCTCTCCCTTTCCTTCTGCCCCTCTCCCTGCTTTAGCACAAGATAGTTTTCAATCTTAAAAAAATAATAAAATGAGGAGAGAGGAAAAGAAGATG
Source organism: Nyctereutes procyonoides (assembly GCF_905146905.1). Taxonomy (NCBI): domain Eukaryota; kingdom Metazoa; phylum Chordata; class Mammalia; order Carnivora; family Canidae; genus Nyctereutes; species Nyctereutes procyonoides. The sequence goes on along the minus strand of NW_026575133.1, from coordinate 13,422,694 downwards.
AACGATGAAGAAGAGAAGGACATCCTCTAAAGTTGGGAAGCAGAGCATAGAGTTGAGTATCTTAAGACTAGAAGAGATTGGGATTTAGGTTTAAGATGTGAAAAGAAATCCAGACTCACCATGCCGTTTAATCCAAAGAACTAGTCTGGCCCAGGAAAGTATGATGATGATAGTGATGGTGTTGATGATGATGATGATGATGATAATTAACATTTAATGAGTGGTTATTATAGTCAAGGCACAGTTTTAAATTGTTTTGGATGTATTTCTCATCTGTATTATATAACATACTTATGAAGTATATACTGTTAACCTGGAACATGTGAAGTTCAGGAGTTGGGAAGTAACTTGCCTAGGGCCACAGAAATAATGAACACAGAGCTGAGATACAGTCTTAATTCTAATTAATCTGTGGTATGTGTCTTATTTTTTCTTAGCTATTTTATCTATCTATCTATCTTTCATTTATTTTTAGCTATTTTAAATATTGTAGTGGATACTGTAGGTATTCTGCTCAGATCTCTGATGACTGTTATCAGTTCTGGGTGCATAGCTACTAACTTCTGTGTACTTCTACAACTTTATTTAAAGGACTATCCTTAGGCTACTGAGCTTCTGGACCATAGCAGAAGTGCTTAGTCATTTACAGCCCCCTGCATAGCACCAAACCAGTGACTGATTGGTGTAGCAATATGAAAACCCAGCACCTTCATGTGAAGTTGGGACAGTTCTTAAACTGTGATAAACTATAGTGAAGTTGATCTCCAGAGCTCCTTATAGGTTCAAGCTGAGGCTAAGATAGCACCTAAAATCATGCCTTACTTGGCTTCTTACCACTCTTTATCCTGCAGCTTTACCCTTTCACCAGTCTCTCTTGGTAGTGCTTATTAATAAGTCACTGGTGCACCAATACTTGTCTCAATATCTGTATCTGGGGAATCTGAATTAGGAAAAGTATGGTTTGGTCTCACTCCAAATTTGATCTTGGAAAAAGAAACAAGTATGATAAGAGGGATTATGTAATACTAATGGTCATTGTCTAATGAAGAAATCTAAAAAATTATCTCAATACTTTGGATTGACACCCCAATTACCCTTGATTCATTAATTCATAACTCATTCATTCCTCCATTGGTTAGGCATATTATCTACCAAGTACCTGGCATCTTTTTAGATGCTCCCAAATGCACTTAATGTAGATGGGGAATAGAGCAACTTTGTGCGTGCTTTAAGGGCTTTTGCAACCTTTTTACTATGCCCAGTTTAATTTTTCCCAGGATCTGGGTTTAGAGTTAGAGCTCTTTTTCATGGTTGAATTGATATGTAAGTCTGAGACTCTGGGGCTAGGAGTGGTGGTAGCAGGATTCAGTGTAGAAACCAACACTCACTAAAGGTTGGTTAAATGTGTTACATATAATAGTTTTTTAATCACTCACTGGCCTCTATAATTCTTAGAAGGTGATCATAGGAGAGAGGGAAGGTCATAGAAGCACAATACCCAACCAATGTAAATGCTGATGCTAAGAAGATTAAATGTGGGCATGAGATTTAATCTGAGTTGGCGTGCCTCTGTACAGGAGACGGAATAGAATTTATGGAGGAAAGTAATAAGTCCAAGACTTCCTGGTCTGTTTTCCAGGGTCACAGATGTTGTATCTATTTAGCTGTAATATGTTGTTCTTTTTTCCCTAGTGACATTCTCCATTTTTTTAAATTCAGAAGATGAACATATGCACTATTTCAACAGGAATATAAAAAACAAAATTCCTAACAATGATATCACCATGCTAACCCAAATATAGTATCAACCATGGTTTGGATATTTCATTTTAAAGAAACCAATATGAAAAGGAGAGCTCAAATTTTGTGAGTATTTGTGTAAGACAGCAAACTCTTGTATAAATAAAATTGAATGACTACCATTTAGAAATACCATACAAAATATTTGGCATGAATTCTATCACACAGGGAAGAATAAATGTTAGTGTAGGAGAATGTCAAGCTGAGAAAACTCACAAATTCAAATCTCCTGCACTAAAATAGTCAAATGGATTTGTTCTGTCTTTTCCTGGTAGAAAAGCTGGGTTAGTAGGATTTTTTTTCTTTTTCTCCCTTTTTATTTCAGTGACTGAAAAAAGACAGTAGCTTCTGCAAATAGGTTTGAACTATCAAAAGTGTGTTGAATCAAGCTACATATATTATGAAATAGCAGTCGTCATGGTTCTGTTTGTTCTGTGATTATGTAGAAAATCACATCTCAATCATAACTATAATAATAAATAAAAGCTATGAATACTCTGTCATGAAGAGAAAGCATTCCAAGGAAATACACCACATTGAATTGAATACAATTTATATAATATTCAATTCATCTACTTAAAGTACACAGTTCAGTGCTTTTTGGTATATTCACAGGATTGTGTAACCATCACCAAAATGTAAGTTTAGAACATTTTGTCCCCTCAAAAAGAAAGCACATACCCATTAGCAATCAATCTCCTTTCTCCTCTACAACAGCTTTCCAAGGAAATATATTCCAAGGAAATATATATCCTCTCTAAGGAGCCACTAATATAATTTGTGTCTCTGAAATATGCCTTTTTATATTTTATATAAATGGAATCACAGAACGTTTTTGTGACTGACTTCTTTTGCTTCTTTATTTAGCATAATGCTTGCAAAGTTCACCAATTTTCTAACATGTATCAGCACTTCACTTGTTTTTATTGCCAAATACTATTCTGTTATAGGGATATACCATACTTTATCTATTCATCAGTTGATGGGTTGTCCCAGTTTTTGGAAATTATGAATAGTGCTACTGTGAACGTTCATGTGCAGCTTTTTGTGTGGACATGTTTTCATTTCTTTTAGGTATATTTATATATGAGAGTGGAGTTGCTGGTCCATATATAACTCTACGTTTAACATGTTGAGGAACAATCAAACTGTTCTTTACAATGGCATACCATTTTGTATTTCTAAGAGTAGAATGAGAGTGTTAATTTCTGCATATTTTCACCAGCACTTGCTATTGTCTTTCTTTTTATTATAGTGTCCTAGGGTTTGTTAACTGGTATCATTATGTTTTTTTTTTTATATTTATTTATTCATGAGAAACACAGAGAGAGAGATGCAGAGACATAGGCAGAGGGAGGAGCAGGCTCCCTGAAGGGAGCCTGGATGTGGGACTCGATTCCAGGACCCCGGGATCACGCCTTGAGCTGAAAGCAGATGCTCAACTGCTGAGCCACCCAGACATCCCTCATTATGGTTTTGATTTGTATTTCCTTAATGATTAAGAATTTTTTAAAAGATTATATATATTCATTTGTGAGAGACACTCAGAGAGATGCAGAGATACAGGCAGGGGGAGAAGCAGTATCCCTGGAGGGAGCCTGATGTGGGACTCTATTCCAGGACTCTCAGATCACTACCTGAGTGGAAGGCAGATGCTCAACCGCTGAGCCACCCAGATGCCCCTGATTAATGATGTTAATTAGACATTTGTATATCTTCTTATCCTTATTGGCCGTTTGCATATCTTCTTTGGGGAACATCTATTCAAATTCTCTGTTTTTTTTTTTTTTTTTAAAGATTTATTTATTTATTCACAAGAGGCAAAGACATAGGCAGATGGAGAAGCAGGCCCCCTACAGGGACCCCGATGTAGGACCCTATCTTGGGTCCCCAGGATCATGTCCTGAGCCAAAGGCAGATGCTCAACTGCTGAGCCATCCAAGTGTCCCTTCCCTGCTTATTTTTTAATTGGGTTATTTGCCTTTTTGTTATTTGAGTTGTGAGTGTTCATCTATCCTGGAAACTAGTTTCTTTTCTTTCTTTCTTTCTTCTTTCTTTCTTTCTTTCTTTCTTTCTTTCTTTGTTTCTTTCTTTCTTTCTTTTTTTTTTAAGATTTTATTTATTTATTCATGAGAGACACAGCAAGAGAGAGAGAGAGAGAAAGAGAGAGAGAGAGACAGAGACAGAGACATAGGCAGAGAGGGAAGCAGGCTCCATGCAGGGAGCCGGATGTGGGACTCAATCCAGGGTCTCCAGGATCACGCCCTGGGCTGCAGGTGGAGCTAAACCGCTGAGTTACCGGGGCCTCCCACTAGTTTCTAATCAGACATATAATTTGAAAATAATTTCTTTCATTCTGTGGGTTGCATCTTCACTTTTTTGCTGGTATTGTTTATAGCACAAAATATTTAACCTTTGATGTAATCCAGGGTACATATTCTTTCTTTTGTTGCTTGTGCTTTTGGAGTTGTATTTAAGAAACATTGCCCAACCAAGATCATGAAGAACTTTATTTCTGTTTTCTTCTAAGAGTTTTTAAGTTTTAGCTCTTACATTTAGGCCTCTGAACTATTTTGAGCTAAATTTTGAGTATGCTACGAGAATAATGGTCCAACTTCATCCTTTTTAATGGGGCTATTCATTTGTAAAAGCACGATTTGTTAAAAAGACTATTCATTTCCCATTGAATTGTCTTGGCACCTTTGTAAAAAAATCAGCTGATCCTAAATGCATGGGTTTATTCTTGACTCTAAATTATATTCCATTGATCTATATGTCTATGTTATACCAGTAGTTTTGTAGTAGGTTTTGAAATTGAAAAGTGTGAGTAATTCAACTTTATTCTTTCTGAAGATTGTTTTGGTCGTCAGTCTAGGTTCTTCGTGTTTCCACATGGAAGTTATAATCAACTTGTCAATTTCTGGATATAAATGGCTGTTGGAGTTTTGATAGAGATTGTGTTGACTCTGTAGATCAATTTGGGGAGTATTGTCATCTTAAAAAATTATCTTTCAGTTTGTCTTTCCATTTGTTTAGGCTTTTGTTGATTACTTTCAACAATGTTTTGTAGTGTTCAGTGTACAAGTCTTGCAGTTCTTTTGTTAAATGTAAACCTAAATGTTTTACTTATTTTGATATTTTTGTAGATGGAATTGTTTTTAATTTCATTTATGAAATTTTTACTGATAGTGTGTAGAAATACAACAGATTTTTCATTTATTATATTATTTTTTATTCAAGTATAATTAGCATACAGTGTTATCTTAGTTTCAGATATACAATATAATGATTCAATAATTCAATACATTTTGAAGTGCTCATAAAGGTAAGTATGCTCTTATTCTCTTTATCAGGTTAGAAAGTTTCTTTCTATTCCTAGTTTGTTGAATATTATTATGAATGGTGTTACATACTATAAATTTCTTTAAAGTCAGTTGATATGTCACTTTTGTCCTTTATTCTATTAATAGGTGTGTTACATTAATTGATTTACATATAGTAAGCCAACTGTGTATTTCTTGGGTAAATCCCACTTGGTAATGGTGGATAATCCTTTTTATAAGTTGCTGAATTTGGTTTTATAGCACTTTATTGAGAATTTATAAACATATTTATGAATACATATTGTTATTTTTTCTTGTGATATCTTTGATGTTAACATAAAAATAATACAGGCCTCTTAGAATGAGTAGGACAGTTTCTTTCTCTTCTTTTTTTTGGAGAAGAGTTTGTGAAATATCATATTTTTATGAATATTTGAAGAATTCATCAGTGAAGCCATTGTTGGCTGGACTTTTCTTTGTGGAAAATTCTTAAATTACTAATTTGATCTCTTTATTACAGGTCAGTTCAGAATGTCTAATTCTTCTTGAGCCAGATTCAGTAATTTGTGTCTAAGAATTTATTAGTTTCATTTAAGTTATCTAATTTGTTGTCATATTGTTTTTCATAGTATTCTCCAATGATATATTTTATTTCATCATCAGTTGTGATGTCTTTTCTTGATTCCTGAATTTTATAATTATAATTTGACTCCTCTCTCTCTTTCTCTCTTTTTCTTGGTAAGTCTAACTTAAAGGTTTGTCAATTTTGTTGATTTCTTTAATGAGCCATTTTTTATTTTGTAGGTTTTCTCTATTGTTTTCCTATTCTCTGTTTGTTTCTCATTTAGCTTTCATTATTTCCTTCCTTCTGCTTTCTTTGCATTTCATTTACTTTAAAGGAGAGATCATTCAGATCTGATATCCCCTTGACTTGACTTCTTTCTTTGAATTTTGGACTGCTTTTTATTAGATCTTTTGACGGGTTCCATAGAATCAAGATTGTACAAAAGAAGTATGTTGAAATGTGCATCAGATACCAGCATTGACATAACTATCATTAGCTTTGCCACATTGGGTTTCATTATTCAATATGTCCTTGTTTATCTTTAAAAAAATAACACTGACTAAAATTAATAGCTGATGGGATTGCTAAACTCAAAAACATTGGAGAATAGTGAAGGATAAAAGATATCCATTTTTAGAAATGAGACTCATGTAACTTGGTTTCATGGCCCTTTCATTCAACGTATGCTTGTTGAGAGTTTGATAAAATGTCAGACATTGAGTTGAGTGCTAAAGGAAGTAGGAAGAAAAATAAGGTTGAATGTTTTCTGAACTTAAGGGCCTTTAGGTCAAGCAGGGAAGAGAAAGGACACATCACAATAATCACAATAACAATGAATATATGTTAAAAAAAGTTATGTACAATACGCAGAAAGGAAAGAAAGGAAGAAAACTGTAGCACCCAGAAAATTCAGGAAGCTTTTACATTTTGAATAGATTTTGAAGAATGACTAGAAAACTTACTGAGAAGGAAGTATGACATTTCAGGGAGAGACAATAACATCTCCATGGATGTACAATGAACTTTCATCACTTGAGAACTTGGAGTACCTTTTAGGAACAAGTTATGGCATCTGTTATGGTTTGTTATAACGTGGTTATCTTAAGAAGACATCATAAGCAGAAGAATCATTCAGACAGTTGTATCAAGAAGTGAGTTCTCAAACTGGAGTTCAATTTCCTGGTACAGAGATCTCATTGCTGGCTATCTAGATATGCTCTTCATTAAATTTATTCAGTTCCTATGTGATTTGTTCTTTCAGTTTAGAGGCCTATTTTTCTCTTTGTGTCCCAGGTTTAATTTTAGTGTTTATTTTCTGTTTGGCTTTCATCTTCTCCTCTCTGTTACGGACATTTCTTATATGCATAATAATTATTTGGGGTCTGAGCTTAGAGCCCAGTGTACCAGCGTTCCACCCTTAAGGGAAGCTCATTGGGAAGCAACATAAAAGATAGTCAATGAGGCCAAAAATATAGGTGTGTGTGAGTTTGAGAGGAATTGGGTGAAAGACTACAATGGATTTTTCCTTAAAGCTTAAAGTGTTTGTTTTTATGTTTTCAAATTATAGAGAACCAGGGATCTTTAGAGATATAGCCAGGGCTCACTACCTGGGGAATGGGGAAATTGGTTGGGTATGTTCTCACTGCCCTCTTCTTTATTGCTTCTTGTTCCCACTCCTTTTCTACAGTTTTGTGCCTTGAGATGTGTGTAATATTTCAGTTTTATATGTTGATGGTCCTCATAATATTTGATTTGAAAAGATTAAAAAGACTCTTGCTGGAGAAAGATAAAATCATAACCTTCTACATGAAGAACTCTAAGTATTTTGGAGGTAGACAAATGATTTAATTTGGGTTTTAGAAGGTAACAGTGGTTACAAGATGGTGGAGGGCCTGGAAAAGGAAGGAAGAAGTGGGGGTTCTGGGGATGGGTTCCTGAAAGAATCCAGACAAGGAATGACACAAACCTGAATTAAGTCTATAGGAGTTAGAATGGATAACAATGTGGCAGAGAGAGTCAAGAGCTATTTGAAGGTTACACAGATATGATTTTACAACAAATTGACTAGGTTTAAGGCCAACAAAGGAAGGCTGTCATTTTTAGCCTTGGCTCTCATAAGTGGGAAGTCCAATGGGTAGATATGTCTTCTAGACACAGTTTGTTCAGATAATGCCTTTATGTTCTTATCTTTCTACATCTCTTAAATTTTCTTCATTCTAAGGTGATTTTCTTCTTGAGAAGACTCCACATTAGGCAGTGAGGTGATGCTTAGAATTTATAGGTTTCCAAATTCATTATTTCAGTGGAAAAGTATAGCTTTTTGCCACTAGAATCCATGTCAATCCAACTAAGCACCCTTATTGGCCCTGCTTGGATAGTGTACCTGCCTGGATCAATTACTGGATCAGAAGACTTTATCTTCCCAGTTAACTTTAAATGTTTTTGAAAAGTATTTACACTGCTAGTCTCCATAAAACATTGGTAGGCGGTAATGGTTCTGTTTTATACCCCTACTTTCCCTCATTTCCACAATCCCTGTAAGGGCAGAGAATGATATAAGTAAGTGTCAATGGAGAGCTCTTGGATTTAGGTTGGACTGGAGATTTCTAAGTTTAAGAGGAAAATTAGAATCTGGGCTTCTTTGGACATTTCCACATGGAAACTGAGATCTCTGAGGTGATGAGCAGGAACTGTGTTGGGCTTTGTGGAGGAACAGGGTAGAACCCCACAAGAGGATGGCCTCAGGGTTGCCCTCTTATGTCTTGCTGCCATCAGCTTCAAAAACAGGTCCTTCTCTGAACAGATAGCAGACAAAGTTTACACTAATGGTTAAATCCTGGGCAGCCACAAACTGACAAGAAGTTGAAGAAATCACAATGGGAGAAGAGAAGGAAAGAATTTGTCTGTATTTTTCTTCAAAAGGGTTTCTATATTTAAGAGTAGTATAGGTCAGTGACTTTCACAGTGGGCTTTCACTCTTTTAAGCATTTTCCTAAAATGTGTGTGAAGTTGAAAGGTGGAAGAGCTATAGTAAGCTCAGAGCATAAATAATAGGTCACAGAAAAGGATATAAAATAGATAAATAAATATGTAAACTGCAAATAGAAAGTTAAGAATATATTTTAGGATTTTTCAATCTATGTGAGTGTTGGTCTTAAGACCATCTAGTTCAGGGGATCCAAGTCCTGGCTGGCTGTTAGAATTACCTGTGGAACTTGATAAAAATACAGATATCTGGGTTTGTTCTGGACTTAATGAGCCAGAATCTTCAGAGTTGGGTATTGGATATTTGTAGTTTTACAAACACTACTCAGGAGATTCTGTGGCACAGGCTGAATTAGAATCATGCAACTAGTCCAGTGGTTTTACCTTACATTGCAGCTCTGACTCTCCACAAGCTGTTCCAGCCTATAGATTGAGTTGGGTTACAATTACACATTGATCATTGTCTCTCATCCTTGTTTCTCCCATAAGAACTAAATTAGCTAAAAGTCCCCTAAAATATTTTTGCTGTCCCTAAGTGAAATCTCATACATGCTCATGAACAGGTGTGGCAGATGCCATGTAATGTTCACTGAGCCCTGCTGCTCCAGCAGTCATTACTGTGGTTTCCATGAAGAGATCCAATCTTGCCGTACTGCTCAAAGTTTCCCATTCAGCATTAGCCCTAATAGTCTGGATCCTCAGAGCTTTGTGGATGGCCTGTGATACACCATCTGTGACTCTTTTCCAGGAGTTCTCTTTCTAACCCACTTTTTCACAAGACCTACAAAAAAATCTGTTGTTCTCATTAGCAGACCAAGATTCTTATAAAGGAGAAACTACCAAAAAGCCTGTGGGACTGGGCACAAATAAACTAGGGCACAAGGAGCACAGCTGAAACAGCACTGATGGGCTTAGGACCACCACAGCCACAGCCACAGCATATGGATTGCTTAGATCCATAATAAACTTGCTCTGCTTCCCTGTCATGTGTCTTTCTGGGCCAAGTTGGTTAAACAATTTGGATATTGGAATAAAAGATGTAAAAGAATCAAATGCTAGAATTATCAGAGTAAAAATTATGCATCTTGCAGACAAAAAAAAAAATACTCCTTTTAGGTATGAACATTCCCAGAGCTGTTGCTCATTTTCCAGATATTAGGGACAATTCAAGTCAGGAAAAAGAAAGAATTAGATTTATTCTAGGTATGGATAAGCAACACAAAAAGGCATTGAGAGCAGAGAGGTAAATGGGGAGTTTAATACTTGAAGGCTTGCTGATTACTTTCCAGGCCAAACCCATGAAACCATGACCATGTAAACGGATAGCAAATTCATTTACTTTTGTTGGCCAGAGAGCTACCAGACAGATCATGAGGAGTGTATAGGACATAGCATAAGGTTTTGACGTCATCCTAAGTCAGGGAAGCTTAAATGACACAATCTATATTTGAAGGTTTGCTCTGGCTGTTGTATGGTGAACGGGGAGGCCGCAGTACTCATTGCTATGAGAGTTCCCTTACACCGTGGATCCTTAGAACCCAGGTGTGTGCATATCTAAGTGTTGTGGTGGATTGTCTATTTAATGAAAGTGATACTGGAGTACTCACCCCAGAGCCTGGAAAGAACTGCACTCAAATACTGTCATAATACTAAAAGAATCAGAAAAGTGGGGGCTTTGGCTCTTTTGATTAATACTTCATATAACAAGGCAACACCACCATTAAAGGCAATGGGATTTTACTGCTCCATCGGGCAGGGTTGGGAGGATAGTTGTTTGAGATGAAGTGGCTAACTTAAGTCACCAAAGCCAGAAGAGAGGATGAGGAAGTGTGTGACATTATGGATGTGTTCAGCACTCACATGCCTTCCTCTCGTCCTCCACCATGCTCTGATTTGTACATATGCCTCCTTTCCCCATGAGGGCTGTAGACAGCACCCATGACAATACCTATGGATGCTTTGACTTCTAAAGATCAGCATAGACACTCATATTCATTTTCCTTATTTACTTTAGCCAAAATAAAGTTCCCAATGGAACTGCTGTAACACAGTTAGTAACAGGGTCTTTTGAGTGACAGATGGCTTTGGGCTACCTTTAGAGTAATGCATCTGAATCCCCAACCTCTTCTCCATTCAGTGAAAAAGGAAGCTGCACTTGGATTTTAGCCATGTAATCTGGTAGCTCATGATCTGCGAGATAGCAAGATGTAAAATAGAAATAGAGGGCTATATCTTTTGAAATAAGGAAACCTTAGAGGGAAAGCAAGTGATTTAAAAGAGAACCGACATTGAAAAATCACAGAATCACACTAGGGCTGGAAATTTATGGATTTAGGAGAAGAAAGCAATGAATATGTGAGTGGTTTTATGTTTCAAAATCTTTGAGATGCACATACACTAAATTTCCAACCTCCTTTTGGTGTCATGAAAATGTCTTGTCAAAGTGGACAAAAAAAGTGATAAAGAATGTCTTTAGGGAGGAAACAGAGAAAAAAAGAGAATAAGTGATGCTGGGCACATTTTTATGCTCAGAAGGATGAATTTTCCTGTAGAATGTTGACTAGCAGCTGGAGAAGACTAAATGTCAGAATCAAGTCACAGGAACACACAAACTAATAATCTTGATGCTGGTGATTAAAGTCCGGAAAGTTATTTCACTTTGCCTTTCAAGACACGTACCCAAGGCCACATGGACATATGCATAAGGGACATGATTGTTGGAATAGTTTGTGGACTGTCGTATGTGGAGGGAGAGAGCTGGCTTACCTCACAGGGCTCTTAACTGAAAGCCCTTTCCAATGATTCTTACAATTAGGTATTAATATGGTACTATATTTTAAAAACATGATATTTACTCAATATTATAATTAATAAATATAGCCCTCTCCAAATGAAATCAGAGGAGGTTTTATGCAGAGACACTTTTATAGATCCTGTAAGAAGCACCATCATATAGGCTGTAAATGTTTACATTTTTATTGAAGTATTGATCAATAGACTGTCACCATTTTTTTTAAATTCACAACTCCTTTTCATTTCTTTATCCCCCAAACAAATTTCTCACATTTTTCTCTTGATGTTATGATCTTGCTCCTTTGACCATTTGAATTTTTCTTCAGTGTTATCAAACAGATCAATACTCTTAAAGTTTCTTTGTGTGGTGCAGTCTTATACTTTCTGTGTGCTAAGGAATTTTTATTTTATCTGTTATTTTCTAAATGGAGTTTTATCATGGTGATCACCAAGTAATAGAAACAAAGAAAGATGAGGTAGGAAGGAAATGCAAGGTTCATGGGTGGATGTGTGTGGTGCAGAGGCCCCTGGCATGTCAGGAGGCTGGCCATGGACCAGAGGGAAGTTCCAGAGGAACGGAAATCTGTCACACAGCAGGATTCTCCCTGCCTGTTCAGTTTACCCCAAGGACCAAAGAAATTTCTTTGCTTACACAGTGACAAGAAACCAAGTGAGAAGAACAAGAGCACAGACATTCACGTATCTGTGACCACCATTTACAGAGCACATGGTATGTGCCAGGTCCTGCTAAGCTCTTACAAATCTAATGACATCAACTATTCACCATAATCCTTGGAGGTGGTACTGTTATCATTTACATCCTACAGATGAAGAAACTGAAGCTTAGAAACATTACATAAGTGCCCCCAAATTTCACATCTCCAGAATGGCAGGGGTAGGACTGGGTGACTAAGAATATGTGACTAGAAATATCTTAATTCTCACATTGTATTTCTAAGAGATTGTTATTATCGAGCTAAATTCTTAGAGAGTTGGAACTCATCTGTGCTGCATTTCTAGGATGCAATCTTTCTGCAGGGAGCATTTCTGTCTTTGAGGATCTCTGCTTGCCATAGTTGTGAGTGCCTAGTATGAACAGAGCATCCTCAAGCAGACCCGGGCTTTGAAATTTAGAGATGTGAGCAATGATGAGAGAGCCAGGAATAAAAAAGAAATCAGCAGTTCAGAAACAGAAAGGGAGAAAAAGGTTCATAAAGAGAGCTCTATTAAAGTCATCAAAATGTCTCTTGCTTAAGGTCGAAAAACATACAGTATGCCAGAATATGAATATTACAAATGACTGCCAGTAGCCATCAATTTCCTTCTTTTGTCATGTTTATGCCTGGGGATTTAGTACTTGATCATTTTTCTTTTAATGGTCTTAAATAAATGGGTGAGCTATTGAGAGCTAAAATATCTGCAGATGTAAAAAAAATTTTTTAAGTGAGATAAAATTTAAGGTCTGGAGTTTTTTTCCTCCTTTTTCCATGCATGCCACGATATCCAAGTCAATTTGGCAGTGAGAGCACTGATTTATAGTGGAGGATGAGGAATCTTCCAGGAAAGTAAATGCAGCCTCATGAATCCATCTTGGGAAAAGGGAGACGTGAAGGAGGTGATGGTCCTAAAGGAAAGCCCTTTTCCACGGTGTGTGTTTGTGAGTCAGGAACAATTTTTGGGCCAGGTTTATCTAGCACACACTTAGCTGAGGAGACAGAGACGTCTTCTTTAAAGATGATTGTGTAAAAATCTTGGGGTGGTGGGGGAAAGCTCTATGGATCACAGTTTCTATTCTCTTTTCCTTTTCTGAAATTCTCATCAATCACCTACAATAAGTAGGTCACTGAGTCTCAAAATCCTCCAGGTTATTCTGATGAGATGGTCTTTGGGCTGCATTTTGAGGACACTGAAATAAAATCATCTAATTTTGATCCTTCTCTTCCTCTATAACCTCAGAGCTACCATTAGAATTTAATTGGCTTGTCTAAGAAAATTCTAGGCCCAACAGAGTGGCTCCTGCTAGGTGACTTGCAGACATAGGGACTCAAGAAGAGCAATTTAGGACTTTTATTAAGTCTAGTTTTACTAATTTTAGCTTACTAGTTTTACTAGTAAAAAATTTAGTTTATTAGTTTTACTAGTTTTATACTTAGTTTTACTAAATTTTTGGAGTTTGGAAACAGAATATGTGGGGAATTCTCAGCAACCTCAAGAGTATAAGAATAGGTCTATTTCTTGCCTCAGAACTCAACCAGACCTAAGTAAAGACAAGATCTTCTATTCCTGTTGGGGCACAGGAGAAAGGAGATTAGGGATATGTCAGGGACTTAGAGCATTGAAAGGCCATTCTGACACAATATTGAATGCTATTGGAGTTTCATTAGAGCCACACCGCTTTGGTGGGGCCCAGTAGCTATTATTTGAAAATGATGGCTCTTTTTTGTTTCCAGATACATTCCAAATTTGACTGTGTTCACACAGCTGAAAATTGATTAAGCTGAGATCTGGGATTCTGATCTCTGTGTTGCATTCCTGGTGATTTTGAGAGTCTACAGTTTCTGTACCAAGTGGTTAGCTCTTATGCCATTGGCCCGATTCTCAGACTGAGTAACTGGATATTTTGGCCAGGACAAGTGTTGGGCTCTCTGATTAATTCATTAAGCTTGACTCCTCTCATAAGAAACACATGAAAGCCTCACCTAAGGACACCACTCCATATGCCCATAGGTGCCTGGTTAGTTAAGGTCAGAAAAGTATATTAGGTATCCTTTCTAACCTTCATATCAAAGGCATTCAGGTTACTTTCCATATTAGGAATCATGGCTGTAGCAGGAAGTGAAAGGGAACATTTTGTCCTTTTGTTCACTAGAGGCTGATGTGGGGATAGAGGAGGGGGATGGAGAGAAGAGGAGACTTGTAAAGTGCATAACTATATAGCCATAAATACATGCATATAAACATATGCATACATATACAGATATTATTTTAAGCTAATAGTGGGTAAAATAGTTTGGGGCTTAATAAGAGCTAAATGTGTGAACTAGTGTAAACTCTGGATTCATTTCGTATTCCCCACGCCTCTCCCCAGGGTTCCGTAAATTGGGTGTGATAATCTTGTACCCCACTATGAGCATCAGCGTCCTCCACTGTGACATAATAAGATTTCCTGGAGTCCCAGTTAATCTGAAGCACTAGCACTGCCTGTTTAACACCTGCCTGACTCCTTCCCCCCCTCATTTATTCATTAACTGTGCTGGTCATGCTTCTTCCAGGGGTAACAATGTGATTGGAAGATGCTCCTGCAGGGTTCTCAGAGTGGGGTCTGTCAACTACCTGCATATGCACCATTAGGGGAATTTATTTAGAATTCAGAGTCCTGGGCTTTACCCACAGAGATTTTGATTCAGCAAGTCTCTCGTGAAGTCCAGGAATCTCTTTAAAATTAGTGCCGTGGGGATTCTGTCTCAAGTATTTTGATACTGCATCTTGAGAAACATGGTATTTATAGATAAACTCACTGTGAAAGATGATCTCTGATCTTTTCATAAATGTATGTGTTTAAACAATATGCAAAGAGAATGCTATTGTGTTATATAAATTACCAAACTTTTAACCTACACTATTCTGTTTGATTTTATCCTTTTCTAAAATTATATTTTACCTTCTAGTTTTCATCTTATGCCTTGCACATTTTTTACTCCTTGTAGTCGTATGTACTTTGTGCATTGAGACTGTTTGTCTTTTCAAAGCATATTCATGGCCAGTGTTTGAGGGCACTGAGGCACAATGGCATTAGGTGACTTGTCTAAATGATTTATGGTCAGAGCTATTGATCTTAGTTCTGATTCCAGAGATACTTTCGGCATTTCATTTGAGACACTGTCTGCCTTTATGCTTGCTCATATTTGTCTATGGTGGGCAGAGACCTTCAGAAGCTACCTGGAATGTTCTCTTGCTCCTGGGGCATCTTAAAACAGGCTAGCTGAAGAAGAGTGTCACCTCTTAGGCTCCCCAGGAAAGAACCTTATAGTCAGGCAGTTTCTGGAGACATTCCTTTACAAGTGACCCATCAACTGTTCTCTGGAATCTCCAGCCAAATCTGATGCAGCTCAGGTTTGGAACAGGCTTCTCTGAGGTCCTTCTAGAACCACTGGATTCCATGCCATTTATGTAATCAATCTCTCTATCTTCTGTGTAGGCTGGCCTTAATTTCTATCCCTCTGCTTGGTAGAAAGCCATACTTGTGGCCAGTAAGATTTCAGGCTAGAACCAGGATATATTTCTCTCTTGAGGTATCCCGTGGAGTGGAAAGAACCCTGGGAAGAGTCAAAAGACCTCACTTTGCATTCTGCATCAGGCTTTATGACCTTAGGAAAGTGGTTTAACCTTTCTGAGCTTTGTTTCCTCATTCATGAGTTGAGAATACTAATGCATAACTGATGAGGAAGTTATTCATACTAAAAGTATCTGTTGTGAAGCAGCATCTGGTCTTGCTGATCAGGGTGAATGTTCAGAGAATGTTTGTTTCCTTACTCTCTGTCCTAGTTTAGGGCATGGCTCCTTTCCTCAAGTCTAGTCTGACAAGAAAGTGCCTTCCCTATAACCACTATGATAAAATGTCTCTTTAGAGATGGTAACAGCTGTAAAGCAGCAACCTGCTGCTGAATCTTTGACATTAGCTGGCAGTTCTATTTTAATTTTAAGAACATCCGTAATGTCAGTAAGAGATTTTCTGCAATACCCTTCTGGGCACCCAAAGAATAGCAATATCATGTCTAGCCATGGCCTTTGGCCCTCTGTCTTGCTGCCCCTACTGGTTCTAGCCTCAGCTCTCAGAAACCTAATATCTAGAAGGAGATTCTGCATCATTTGGGTATGGCACTCACCCGGAGCCAAGTTTAGCCTGGACCTCAGAGATTGGCTTCTTCCTTCAAAAAGTTCCCCTGACAATGCAGGGAACTTCCCAGCCCCATCAATGAAATCCAAGAGTATTCTAGTACTGCAACAGAGGGAACTTCTCAGTTGGCTAGGCAGATGATAGTGGTGATGCCAAATTCATGATGCTGACTTGGGCTGCTGAGGGAATGCCTTTCTGCCAAGATCAAAGAAGAGAGGGACGGGGTCTTCAGTTGTATATCAGAAAGTCTCTTATGGGCACAAATGTCCTTACAATGAAAATAGAATTGGCTGTTAATATCTAAGATTAAACTACATCTCTCTTGAATCTCTCAAATATAAGCTATTTGGTCCTGCTTTTAAGATAAGCATAGGTTGCAGTATTTCTGTGGGTGTTTTCCTTTTCTGGGACTCGTTGAGTCTGAGAAGGTTATTAGTAGAAGCTCTTTACAGTTAAATCATTTGCTTCCTATCACTCAAAAGTAGGTCTAGAGGAGACTAAAATATATTGTTTTTCCATGTTTTGCAACAGAATTGAAAACATTCCAAAGATGAGAAAGTCTAGTTTTGAGATTCAGTTGCAGAAAAGAAATGACAGGAGCTGGAGATTGGGTGTGGCTCCTCCCACCCTTGCAGCTCTGAGATCTGCATTTCATGACTGCACACTCCATTTAGGAAGGGACGTGTACAGCCACAAACATAGCCCTGACACACCTCAAAGGGCAGAAATCCTGAGCAAGAGGCTCGTGCTGCTGCATATTCATGAATGCAAATCAGACCCCAGGACTATAGCTCTTGACAGATTTTAGATCTGGGAATTATCTGAGCTTCCTGCAAGTTTCTGTAGATTGTATTAGCTAAAAGGAAGATGGCAAATAGAGAGTGAGCTAAAGATCCTTTCTTCATACCTATTTGGTATGAAGGTTTTTCAAAGATTCAGTTATTATTTATTTTTTTTTTAGCGGGGAGAGGGGTGAGAGGCAGAAGGAGAGGAGAATCCCAATGCAGGGCTCTATCTCAGGACTCTGAGATCATGACCTGAGCCATAATCAAGAGTCAGATGCTTAACCAACTGAGCCTCCCAGACACCCCAGAGAGATGAATGTTTCCTAGAGAGAAGACCCCACACTGAGTCCTTTTGGTCTGGGGTAGTACAGGCCTTTAGCTGTGGAAGGGAGCTGGGTGACCCATGCTATAGACTATAAGTGAGTCACCAGCATACTTGAATGGTTAATGCTGGAGTGTGGCTATTTTATCCGTTACTGTATCTCCAACTATCAGCACAGTGTCTGGCACATACTACAAACTCAGTAGATATGTGTTAAATAAATGTTTCCCTAATTTTAGCATGTAATAGTTTTCTATCACTTACTTTGGGCTCATCTTTTAGTGTATTAGCTTTCTCCCTGTGAGTATATTGTAAACTTTTGAAAGGCAGGGACAGATAAAAATTATTAATAATGGGAATTACTATTTACTGAGTGCATACTCTGGTAACAGGCCCTGTAGGGGACATACCCTCCCGCACACCCCATCGGATCTCATTCACTCATCCTCACAGCTCCATAAAACTGATCATTATTGCCATTTGACAGATTAAGAATCAGGCTCAGAGACATTAAGTTACTTGCCTGTGGTCACACAACCCATCCATGGCAGAGTGTGAATGCGCAAGTTTGAATGTTTGAGTCCAAAGCCTAGGGTAATAACTTCAAAACCACACTGATGAAATCTTCTCCAGCACACGTCATGATCTGCAGAGAATTAAGTGCATTGTAAATGTCAGATGTGAGCCATGCTTGGCAAGGTTGGCTTAGGTGAAGATCTGACTTGGAGGAAGTTGCTTTGCTCCCATTTCTATTTTACGTATTCACAGAACTATTTGAGAGCTAGCTTCCCACTGCCAAACCCCATTCAGGTCTGTCCATCCCAGGAAGTGACCTATCCCTGGATTTCCCCAGACCTCATTGTAAAAACTTACTTGTTAATATTGTTAGTTGGCATTTTTGAATGCTTTTGACGAGTCAAAAGACAGGCTGAGCTCTTTTTATAGGCTGTCTTGTAATCCTAACAATGATTCTATGACTTGAATTCTCCTATTATCCTCATTTCAAAGATGTGGAAACAGAGTCTCAGGAAGGTTAAAGGTCATGGAATGTGACCTTTCCGCACTATGATCGTCTACCTGTTCTTTGCTTCTGAGGCAATATGGTCCCACCCAAAACTTCCAGTCATCAGTTTTAAAGCTTCCCCTCATTACCACCGAGTCTCTCATTTGTTCTTCATATCAACTGTTGTTTAGGGCAGACCCTAAGGCTCAGAAAGTTCCAAAGACAACTTTCTGATGCAGGCCTAGAAGAAGGGACTTGGTCTCCTGACTTCCAGCCAAGCTCTCTCTTTATTGCAATAGACCAACCTCTACAGGCAACATATTTTCTCTGAAAAGATGCCTTTCACCAACCAAGTCGGTGAAGAGGGAAATGGCAGACCCCAATTGTAGGATCATAAGGGGTTCTTTGGGGGTAGAGGAACTATCTTTGTATTCCACAGACTTGCTGCCAGGGCTGCTTGCCATCTGTAGCTGGAAACTGACTTTAATCCATGTTATTCCTACAAGGACTGGAATCATGTCAGAAGGGGGTTAGGGTGTGTACTATTGTAGGGACCTGGGAAGTTTGGATATAGGAATTCATCTTTCTTAAAATGCAGAAGCATTTGTGTGAGGTTCAACATTTCCTGTACTGCCATTTCTGGTTCCTTTTCTGGCATACCATGCACAATTAAATTCAGCTCCTTTTATTAAAAATATCTTGTGTAGTACAATTCCTTCTAGTGTAGTATGGTTATTTTGTTTTTCTATCCAACCTTCAGTTTATCTATTCTTCAAGTGTGGAGATGTGGAAAAATGATTTTCGCCAAATGATGATACTATTCCCCTCAAGCCCCCTCCCCCCACTGGTGATATTTTCAGTAATTTTTTGATCTTTTTTGTATGCTTTTCTGTACTGCTTACTTTCATATTAATAATTTTAATATTTCATTTTAAAATGTTATCCTTTCTTTTCTTTTTTTAAAGGAGGAAAAACTGTTACGATAGTTTTCTTTTTTTTAAAGATTTTATTTATTTATTCATGAGAAACACAGAGAGAGGCAGAGACATAGGCAGAGGGAGAAGCAGGCTCTATGCAGGGAGCTCGATGGGACTCGATCCCGGGACTCCAGGATTATGCCCTGTGCTGAAGGCAGATGCTTAACCACTGAGCCACCCAGGTGTCCCAGTTATGATAGTTTTCAAAGAGAGAGGGCTAACTAGTATATGGGCCATTTCCTGCTTTTTGCAGGGATTCCCCAAGTATGAAGCCCAGCTAGAATCACTCCCTGCACCAGCAGTGTGTCTCACACTTAGGATGACCCTATATCATTTTTTGCTTAGGCGAGTCCCAGTTTATGCCTATTATCTCAGTGTCATTATTATGAGTGCTTTCTTTTCGCCAGTGTTTCAGATGATAAATACCATGGTCACTCTACTCATACCAAAGCATGTGGCCCCAGTGCAAAGGATGGGGCTTCCTATTTTATTTTTGTGGATGCATGGAATCTGGGGCCCGAGAGACCTGTGGGGACAAGGGGCTACCACATGCTAGACACAAAACAGGGAGACAAGCTACTTGGAAATGTAGCTATCTACTGATATTGAGAAAGAATTCCCAGTGCTTCCCTCAGAGGTTGTGTGTGGGCAGAACGGCTAATGACAGTCACTCAGGTGCATTAGGTACCTTTGCTAGGTGCAATTAGGACTGTAATTGCAGAGCAAGGATGCAATGGTTCAGCAGCAATGTTCTCCATTGGGAGCATAGCAACAAGGCAGGCTCACACCTCCCTCTCTTTGTATTCTTTAAACGTGCTCACGGCACAGAACCCACCACCCCCAGCAAAAAGCAAAAGCCATCACCGCAGCTCAGAGGCACACCCATCCCCTCCTCCTTGTGTGGCTCCTAGGAGGCTGCTGCTCCTAGGAGGCTTCAAGTTTTCTTGCTCTTGAACCTTTCAGTGACAAGAACAAGGCCAGACTCCGGGAGGAGAGACCTTGGGCTCTGGGGAGGGTCCTCTAGCCTGTCCTCTCTCAGGTCTGTCAGGTAAAGCTGTGGCTTTTCAGGGAGTCCTCTCTCTGCCTGCCTGCTCCCCTTTCTCTCTCTACCTTCTTTTTCCCTCCCTCCCTTAAAGTCACTTAATACTAATATTAATAAACAATTGTCCAAATAATCCCAAGGGTACTTTTACTTCCCCATCCACTTTAAAGACAAGGAAAACTACCCTAAAAGATATTAACTAATATAGAAACCTCAGAGGCTGGTAGAGCTGGGATGTGACCCACGTTTGTCGGTCCATCTGGCCCTGGAATTCAGTAAAACATAACTATTATGTGCTACTATTTTTCATATGGAATGGGTGGCAGACTAAAACGGGGTCACCTTGCAGAGTTTGGGGTGAGTGTGGTATGGCATGGAGGTCACTGTTCTGTTCTCTGGCACACTGGAACATGGAGACTTTAAGGAAGGAGACATATTAAGGGATCAGACAAGGTCTGGATTGACCAACGCAAAAACTATTGATGTGCGTTTATTAACCGCTTCTTTCCTGAGTAGATCATTCAGTATTCAATGTAAAGTTTAGGGCAAGAAGTGCTATTTAGCACTTATTTAGCAAAGCAACCTTATAGCTGCAGAGAAAAATGATTCCCCTTTGTCATTAATTTCAGTACTTTTCTTCAAGACCTTAATTTGGACTTAGGGCTTCCCCATTAGCTATATAAATGGGATTAATGACTTGATTCCAGCAGAGAACATAAGGTACTTAAGGAACTGTTTCAGCCTGATGATGCATTATTATTACTAGTAAAAGGTGGAAATATTAGCATTTTTATGGCCCCTTATTTGCAGAGACTATTTTGATGGCTTATTCACACACATATTATAAGCCTAATGGTCATTTGGTGCTCCCCCATTTGTCATGCTTGTGTGTATTTTCAACATTAAAAATTTTGTAGTACTAGGACAAGTCATGTCCACAGAAACCTGCAACTAGCCTGTCCTGTGTGGTTCGTAGAATGCAAACCTCCCCAGCTGAGGGTCCTGATCAACTCTTCACCCACCTCTAAAGGCCTCTGCAGGGGTGTATGGGTTTAGGAACCCTGGAATCAGATGTCTTCTGCTGGTGGGAAGTTTAAATGATGCTTTTTCTGGCTCCCTAGGTCCTTCTATGTGGCACAGCCTCCCCCCTGGGCAGTGAGGAATGGAGCAGTTGGGATGGTGGTGACCTTTATTTCTAGTTACAGATTTTGATTTACTGTTTTTGCTCTATTTCTATAGTTTTTTTTTAACATACTGTAGTAGGCTTAGACTTTCTTTTTTTGAGGTATACGATCTTTAATTGACTACTGTAGCAGCAGAATTTATTTGGGGTAACGGGGTAGAAGCTGGTTTGCTGCCACTGATGTTTCCTGCCACTTTGCATTGTAATATCACTTCTAAGACCTCTATTTCCTGCTTAACAAGTTGGAGGACCATGATAATAACAATAAGACATTTATCAGATACTTAAATGTCAAACACTTTGCTAAGCATCTTAAATTCATTGTCACATTTACCACTTACAACAATGTTATGAAATAGATCCTGTTGTTATTCCCATCATACAGGGGATGGAGCTCTGAGTTTTAAATGGCTTGCTCAGCCAGCACTTAACCCAGTAGTCAAACCCAGCTCTCTGACTCCACTGGTAGCCGTGCTGCTCCTCAAATCTACTAAATCTCCAAGTTTACACAGAATTCTGTGCTGGATTTTGACAATAGCTGCTTATAGTTTAGTTTGACTTATGGGTTCTTTAGGGACTTTCTGTGACTTCAAATTACCTATATGCATAGAGTTAAAACCCACAGAATGTCAGTGCTGGCTGCTTGTTTTTGTCACAGCTTTTGCTTTTCCTGTTTCTAATTTTTTTCCCCCTTCCAAAATGATGGTCTGGGCCCCAATTTTGCTTTCTTACTTAGTTTAGAAATCGGAGTTTTCTTCATTTTGCAGTCAGTCCCTCCCATTATAGTGGGCTTTGGGGGTATTGCTTCCTTACCACTCATTTGTGTTAATGAGGTAACATGTCAGTGGCCCCCAATTATCCTTCTTCTTCTCTGTCTTCACCCTGACACCTGGCAATTTATTAGTGAGGAGTCATGGTTTAGGGGGCAGGGCTGGGATGGAGAGGACCAGCACCCAGGTCAGGGAACTTTCCTGGATATCAGGAGTCCCTCCACACAGGTTTAGAGGAAACACCCCAAGGCTGAAATCCGCAGGTGGCAGTGCTGTGACTGCCAAGGGGCAGGAGTAGGAGGAGAGCCGGGGGCACTTCTCGGCCCCTGAGGCTGCAGGGCTACGATGTCGCTCTCGGGCTGGATGTTGGTGGTGAGCTCCCGTGGACGCTGTTGCTGCGCCCTGGAGGCCAGGCGAGGAGCTTGGGGTGGCCTCCAATTTTTCTTCTTACCGAATGGGAACACTTTGAGGCTTCGGGAATTGTGCAAAATTTAACCAAGAGTGTCTTGGGAAATTCCAGCCTCGCGTTTATGTGCCCCTTCCTCTGACCTTGTGGCCAGGCCAGGGTCCACGGGGGAAAGTGATGCTGAGGTGTCGGTACCTTCACATCAGCTCCGTCGGGGGACAGCCAACTGCTGTGCGACGGAGGAGGACGAGAGGAACTCTCAGGAGCGCCCCTCAATGGCCCACCTGCCGGTTCATACACACCTTAGCCTTATGAACCACACACCCAGACCCTCATTTTACTAACGAAGAAATGGTAAATGATTTGCACCCCTTGTCATTGGGGGGGGGGGTGAATTCGGTGAGGCCTTCTGACACAGCCTCAGGGGCGGCCTGGGGAGAGCGGTCCTGTGCCCCACAGTCCAGGCCCATCCACCGCCCTCAGGGAGGGAGTCCTCCCACAGTTAGCTGGGGCTCCTCCCTCATCACCCGGAGGATGTTTTCTTCCCACTTGGGGTGGGAATTTCCCGGGTGCTTCAAGTGGGCAGAGGATGAGGGACAGTCCTGAATCCTGGCTCTTGATGAGGCAGCGGGTTTCTTTAAGTGACCCAGTAAATCCCAGCTTTACTTTGGAAAGAAATAACCTGGTCCCTTCTCCCATGTTCAGCAGGAGAGGAGGAGGGTCCTACGCAAGGGGGAAGGGAGGACCTGTTTATTGAGCACCTACTAGATGCATACTTTGTGCCAGGCTCTTGCAGGTTGCTGCTGCTGCTGCTCCTGCTCCTGCTCCTCCTCCCCTCATTCCTCTCATTCATCTTTTCCTTTTCTCTGGTGCCTAAACACTGTTTAGGGAAAGTGGAATCCTGGAAACAAACCTGAGAGAAGTCATTTGGCTTGGCTTTTGCATGGTCTTCATCACACAAGGCATTAGGTTGAGTACTTCATGAGTCTGAGGTTTTTGGAACTCTTAAAAGCACATGATAAGAGCTGGGGACTCTGGGAGCTACAATATTGCCTTTGCTTTGCCTCTTGGATGTTATTCTTTAGTCCTCCCCACCCCAAGGCATTCTTAGGTGTTGCTGTCACCCAGCTCAGGAGATGAAAGACAACAGGGATCTTAGTTATTGCACTTCTATCCCCCCCTCCCCCCAAAGGTTAAAAAGAACAGCATGGCTGCCCAGCTGCCACAGTGGCCTGGAGTTCTGTGTCACTATAATGTTGTATAGTGTGGACCTCTTACAGGGGAGAGAGGACTGTCTATATGGTCTCTACCCCATTCCTAGTACAGATGTTATTATAACAGCCTTATTGTCTTCCATAGAAGAATGTCACCTTAGAAGTCTGTGTTACTTGTTTTTTCCCACCAAATTTTAGTTGACATACAATGTAATATTAGTTTCGGGTATAGAGTGTAGTGATTCATTACTTATACACAACACTTTTTTAATGTTCTACAACTCAGAGTTACTATTTGTAGCATTGAGTTAGATTCGTTAGGTTTCTCCCCAACTTCTAAAATCCACTAAGCCCTGAGGAAGAATATCTGAGGGAACTGGGGATGAATGGATTTTCCTGCTTTCAAAGGAAGCTGGTGGAATTCCAGGAGTGGGGACTTCACCAGGTATAACCCACATATCTGCCAGCAAACCTGATGCTCCACAAACATGATATTAGGTGAACTTTTGGGCCTTTAGTGTTGTCTTCATTTATGTTCCCTGTATTATATAGTAAGATTACCTGCCTCTTAGCTGATAGTTGAGTCTTTGGATAAGAGAATTGGGTTTTATTTCCACTTCAACTTGCTTCTGATGCAGTTTAAGGTGAGATATCATGAGGCCTGTGGTTAAAAAAATGACCTGTATCAGGTAAGTGCCCACTGTTTTCCATTATGACCTTAGAGGTGTACTTGGTTCTATCGACAGTGCTCTGAGGTGCCCTGAGTTATATCAGACTGAAACCTTGATGACAGTTTGTTTAGCTTGACTTGATCTCCTATTGATGAAACATTTGCATGAAAAATATGCACGTGTATCTGTTATAACAATAACTACTTAGTACCTATGATGCAGGCATGGGTTACTATTATTCAGATTGCAAACTCCACAAATGCCCCACTGTAGGGAGAGGGTTGGAGCAAAAAGCCAGCTTATACTGCCTTTGTCAGGCTGTCCACCTGGAGGAGCATGTATTGTCTCTTGCACACCAGGAACCATGTGGGCTTGCAGTAGCCGTGTTATAGTGCTACTGTCATAAACACTATGGCATTTAACCTGCAGAAAAGCTGATCAAAGAATTTATTATTATCCTCACTTTACAGAAGGAACAAGTAAAATCACTGACTCTACTTTTATGGTACTGGAGAAGGGTGGTGGAAGTTGAAAGGTGGGATTCAGATGGTGCTGAATTGGAAATGGGGATATTACTATGAACTCATGTCTTCTTTTTTTTTTTTAAATAGATATAGAAATATAGGTTAAAACAATGACATGCCACAAACAATGAATATATTTAGCGTCCAGATCTTTCTTTCTACATATTATTCTCCACTTGTTGAAACCAGGTCTTCTTGAGGAAATGGCTATTCTTGGGCTGGGGCAAAAAAAAAAAAAATGTAAAGATGGGCCTGAAAGCCCAGAAGATAAAGATGTGCTCAAGGATGATCAAGAATGATAGGGACATGGCCATAGTACATAGAAGCCAGCTTGAAGGGCCCCACTGACCAAATTGGGGGATATTACAGCATGAACATAAACAATGATAAAATTGATTATTAGCCATTGAATAAAATAAGAGACCATAAGACCATAATAATAGAAACAAACAAATTAATAGAGCATAGTATAAAGAGCTTTCTTACTGGAACAATACAATAATTGGGCCAAATTACGCAGTTGAATTTCAAACCATGGTCTGTGCAATTGAAGATCTTATATTTATTCTCCCTGAGTCATGGGGACTCTCTACTGCAACACCAAGATTTGTTGGTAGGGAAAAGTGAGATGTCTTCACTTAGTGGGACTGGATTTAAGGAGGGCTTCACTATGGCTATACCAGCCAGTTGTTGATATTTTGCATGCACTTTTTGTGGGTCATTTTCAAAGGATCAGCCAGTGTGCAGAAATCGTCAGAGAAGAAACTCGTCTTCAATTGGTTCTTTTCTGCTTTTGCTTTTAGAAGCAATGCAGGGATTCTGTTGTTGTTGTTGTTGTTGTTGTTTTGACTATGATTGTGGCAAGAGAAGCATAAAGCTCAAATAAAATCACTGGAGGGAGGTAATGGGCAAAGCTAAAGCAAAGATTCCAGAAAATGCCAAACACCAGGCCCCAGGAAGATCAAGAAGTAAATCTCCCAAAAGATGGTTCTATAATGTGGCTCTG
This sequence comes from Nyctereutes procyonoides, assembly GCF_905146905.1. Classification (NCBI taxonomy): domain Eukaryota; kingdom Metazoa; phylum Chordata; class Mammalia; order Carnivora; family Canidae; genus Nyctereutes; species Nyctereutes procyonoides. The sequence continues at coordinate 13,396,428 of NW_026575133.1, read as the reverse complement.
TCTTCTTCCTTGTTGTGGCTTCTCTGAGTCTCTCTGCCCCATCCTGTGTCACCTGGTCAGCTTTGACTGAGACTCCAACCTTCGTGAGAGTGTTGTGCCCATGAGCCCATAATGTACTTCCAGGACTTTTAACTGTACTGCCTGGAATTTCCAGTGTTTCTTGGTTAAAAATCCCCAAATTCAAGGAGTCTTATTAACTTTATTCCTTTTTAAAAATCAGGCAGTTCTCAGTCTACTGATGTCCACTGCTCCTTAGGTATCTATTCATGATCTAATCAGAAGAAACTGGTTGAAGAGGGTGAGGGATTGAATGGATCACAAGTTAAAGCACATGCTCTGTAGGGATTGTGGGTAGAGTGTTTCCATACTGGGAACAGATGGGCCCTAATAGACTCAAAACACAGTAAGAGTTGCTGTAATTACTATCCCATTGAAGTGATAAACTTTGACAAGATAATTCTTACAGCGAGGAGGAAGACACTATAGAATGGCTGCTATAGTTTTGAAAATGAAAGAGAACATTTGTTTGATTATTTACATCCTCTATATGTACTTAACTACTATTCCTTTACGAATTTTAGGCTGGGGGCACCGGGGTGGCTCAGTCGGTTAAGAGTTCCACTCTTGATTTTGGCTCAAGTCATGATCTGAGGATTATGATCTCAGGGTTGTGAGATTGAGCCCCACATCAGCCTCTGCCTTGAGTATAGATCTTGCCTAAGATTATCTCTGTCTCTCTCTCTCCCTCTCCCCTCCCGCCGCCCCTCCCCCTTTCCAAAAAAAATTTTTAGGCTGACCCCTGAGAGTAACCAGGGAACCTGGACAGAAAGGAGCCCCCACATTCATGAGTCAACTTTGAAATTACTCTAGGACCTACTGTCCACTTTCTGGTTCAGACCTGGTTTCTCATCTCATTTTTTTTTTTTTAAGATCTTATTTATTTATTCATGAGAGATAGAGATAGAGACAGAGTCAGAGACACAGGCAGAGGGAAGCAGGCTCCATTCAGGGAGCCTGACGTGGGACTCAATCCCAGGTCTCCAGGATCACTCCCTTGGGCTGAAGGCAGCGCTAAACCTCTGAGCCACCAGGGCTGCCCTCATCTATTTTCTTTGGCTGAAGATCCCTGCACTAACCCTGTTTAGGTTGCAATCAAATCTCAGATGCTTTTCTTGGCCAGGGAATCCTTTAAGTTGCTAATTTCTGTACACATCCTTGAGTGCCACCTGACTGTACTGAGTCTTGATATTTTTTCCTATTTTTAACTGTTAACATTTACTGAAGATGTGTTACATGTCAGGCATTATGCTAAGCTCCCTTTTTGTGTTAACTTTGATGTTAACTCCCACTCATGTAACATTATTCCTATTTTATGGATGATGAAATAAAGTTTAAGAAAGTTAAATAACTTGCCAAAGCTAGCTCAACTATTAAATGTCCAAGATAGAATTTAAACCTTTTATGTCTGAATATATGAACCTATAAATTTCTGCCTTGCAGTCTACTTGTCAGCAGCAAAGACCTAGCACTTTCTGCATATAGTGACTGTCCAGTTGTGATGTATGTCGAAGAGGGGTCTCCCTACGTAAGTTACCTCAGAAAATTCATCTCTTGAGTTTTTCAGACTCAATCTTAGTTCTCAAATATTTTTCTCTGCCTGGACCTTCATTGTGTTCCAGTTCTAAGCCATATCACGTGATATTTTGTTATTCCCCCTGGCCCTCCCGATCCCCCATTCAGCTCCAGGTTGGTTTCCAAAGAAAAGAAGTTGCAGTGTTTTTTTTTTTTTTTTTTTGAACTCTAGACCCCTGTATTTTTACTGATGATAATGGACAAAACAATATGCCTTAGATAAATTCTGAAGCAATTGGCCCTGTTACAAGAGGGAAATGTAACGACATGGACCCTGGTCTTTTTTGGCAATCAGTTTGCTTGAGAAAATTTGATAAGAATAAAAAATATAGTTGACTTGGCTGACATCTCTGAATTCCTATATTCATATCTGTGTCCCTGGGCACACAGCACTAGATATTGAGGAAAAAAATGGCATCTTTAAGTTACCAATTACAAAGCCTGCCCTATTAGTAAAATTTTTAAACTAAAATTGTTATAAAAAAGTTTTTGTGCAGGATATCCAGGTAATGCCCACTTTTCAGGCAGCATCTCACGATCCTTCTCTTCTTTAGTTTCTCCCTGGGCTCTGAGATTAAATGTAGTCATCAAAGTCTAGACAAGATTTCTGGGGTGCTTCCCCCTCAAGGAGTCAGGCTGAGTGTAGGCGATTGTGATTGCATTGCACGGAAGCTTGGGTGGGCAAGGGTGAATCTGAGCACAGAACTCAGAAAGCCTGACTCAGCATTAACCTGGCTGAGCTCTGCCAAGAGAAGGCCCTCCCACTTTTTTCCCCCCAAGTAATAGCTTTTTATAAGTGATAACATTAAAAAACACCTCCATAGTTTACCACTTTAATTTAATAAAGTAACACGTGGTACCTGAACTGGCTAATGATGTCAAGGCCTTTGCATTTGGGGCAAGCTAATTTCCTCTGAGCATGAGAGGTCACTCTTAAAATGAGGTGAAAGTCCTTCCCTAACTAGTTCATCCAAAACATGGTAACACAATTAAGGCAGTCAGATGATGACATTTTAGCCACTAAACTGCCAAGGAAAGATTCCCATTGAAGCTCCTGCAAAAGAAATATAAGCAACTACCAAAACTTGTGGCTCTTTGTTGGAAACCACATCCTCCCATTCTTTTTAGACTGAACATGAGAGTAAATACGAATAGGGAAGGGCAAAGTTTGTCTACCCGCATCTCCCAAACCTAGGGAGAGACAAAATGTTATTTATTTAAGAAACTTGGGATAAGACCTGGGATTATAAGACTTCATATGTCATCTCTGATGGGTTGGAGATTTCTTGTCGGCCAGTTTTCCTGACAAATACAACTTGAGAATCACTTAAAGAAATGGTTTTTAGGTAGCTGAGAAATCATTAGAAGTTCTTAAATATGTGGTATATTCAGGATCTTCCTTAGATTTTTCTTCGGATCAAATCAAAAGAAGAACATTTCTTCTATGAATAAATACATTACTACTCTTGGAACTAGTGTATGACTAGAATCTTAATTTAGTGATTGATAGTAATAATACTGGCAACAGGACATAATGCTAAGGCTTTATGTATCAACACTCATTATTTTGTTAGTTCTCCACCTTAAAACCTATGTAGGGTTTTAATAGTGTGGTCTTACAGACCTACTCTAAGCCCCTCCTGACTTTTTTCTACGTTTTAACTGACTCCAGCCCAAGAAGGGTGGAATAATGTATCTGCTTGGTAAATTTGTAAGGAATTGTTTGGGCATGCTTGGTCAGCCTCATTATCTTTTTCTCTAGAGTGGTAACTGCCTTCGGAAAGGAGGATCTTTAACTGGCACCATCCTGCAATGTGGGGAAGTAACCACACTTGCCCCATTCACTCTGGTTAGAGAAACAACTATATTTTGAACGAGTTTTCTGTTTTTGTCCTTATTTTCTTTTTCAATGACATGGTTTTATTTTTCCTGCAGGATGATAAATTCTCTTTCCTGTTAACTCGCCTCTGTCGAGTTAAATCTCTGTAAAATCTTCCTGTCTCCTCAAGGTTATTTATTATAGCAGATATAAATATATATGTTAAATATGGGGAATGCTTACTTTTGCTACTAAGCTTTGCTTCCAAACAAATATAAATTCATTCATTCCAACTAAGGATATCGTCATGTGTAGTATTCTCCAGGTGACTCAGTGAAACTCTCCTACTAACCACTCTTTTCTTTGTCCTTTCCCTTTTGCCAATCATTGTTTTTCATTCAATTTACCAACACCTGTTACTTGCAACTTGATCAAAAGGTGATTTCATTCTGCTATAGATAAGTGGTGTTTACCTTTCTATAGTCTTACTCAATTTTAAGTTTAAGGAAAGGACAAAGTGTTATCTTTATTTCCTGCAACTCTAGATTCCATCACAATGCTAAGCACATTTTGTGTATTAGGTAAATGTACACATTAAACTGAATTGCATAGAAATTATTTTTCCATTATGTAGGTAGTACATAACCATTGTAAAAAAAAATGGGGCAGTCTTGGAAAGTCCGAGAAATAAATGAAAATAATTTGTAATACATCTACCAAAAGTTATTAGCTTTAGTCTTTTTTAAAAACAGCTTTAGTAAGGCATAACTTACATTCTATAAAAAGAGTAGAGGTAGAATTCAATGAATTCTAAGTTTATATGATTTCATAGCAATAACCACAGTACAGTTTTAGGACACATCCATCCTTCAAAAAGTTCCCTTGTATTCATTTAAATCATATTGTAATAAATACATTTAAGATACACAGCTGGCCACCAAAAAAATCAAAGATACGTAGATGGCTGTCAAATTCTACGTAGAATTTTGTACTTAAAAAAATTCCTAATATATTTCCCCCATAGAATCAGGAACATAAAATGTAAACATTTGATTCTCTGCATCACAATCTACTAATTGTGTGCTCCAAATTACCATATTGATTCTAATTTTATTTCAATGTAAACTATAATTGAGTATTATGTATTTGTGTATGATTTCCTCAAGTAAAAAAGTATCGATTAACATAGGTAAAATCACTGGATTTTGACATACTACTTTTCATGTAATTGATTTTCAAAATTTACAACTTTCTTCCCCCAAAAGATCATATAAAGTGATTATTGCCACCTTTAAGTATAAACAGTCTTTGTAATTATGTAAAATTATATAAACCTTTGCAAATTTGAAGGATGATTCCAGAGAATGTGACTGTGTCTTGCCTTGGGGCTGATATGTAGTTTGGAGCATATCTCATGAGAATGTGTTTGAGACTGAGTTCAGCCTGTGCTGAGCCAGTCAAGCCTACCAGGGGGCTGCATCCACCCAAGATTCACCTTCTCTACACCATGCAAAGGCACAGCCTACTCACCAAACTAGTGCTTATTTGGTGAAAGCACTTTTACCTAATTAATTCAAAGGCTTCCTGAAGGCCAGCTGGGGCCCTGATGGGGATCTTTAGAATGGTTACCATCTGGGACACCTCGGTGGCTTAGCAGTTGAGCATCTGCCTTTGGCTCAGGGTGTGATCCCAGGGATCGAGTCCCACATCAGGCTCCCTGCATGGATCCTGCTTCTCCCTCTGCCTGTGTCTCTGCCTCTCTCTGTCTCTCATGAATGAATAAATAAAATCTTAAAAAAAAAAAAGGAATTGTTACCATCTGAATCTTTGCTTGCTCTTCAGGTGCTTTTTCCAAAAGCTCAGCTATGGAGACTAACTTAAAAGAAGGCCAGCGCCGCCTAGGGAGCTTGGAAAAAGTTCTCCATGATTGACCTGTTCAGCCTTATCTGTCATTGCCGTTCATTTGGGTTCTTCCCCCCAGCACCCATACTTGTTGCCATCTTCATGCTGAATTTCCTCACTCTGCTGCCATCTGTATTTTTCTCTGTCCAAATATTCCTCATTCTTTAAGATTTGGCACCCCAACCTCTTATGATGCAGAACCTTTATTTGTCACCCCAATTCTTGACTATGCTTGGTGTATAATTACCCCAATTAATTATCCTACTTTTCCCTTCCTTAAATGTAGAGCATTTTTTGTCATTATACCATATGGTAGTTGAGTGGGCATACTCTGAAGCTAGCTGGGTTTGCAACCTGGTTCTGTTACTTAACCAGAGAGGTCTTATAGTGTTTTCAAATCACTGTAGGCCTCAGTTTTCTTGTGTGTAAAAGAGAAATAATAATAATGATGCCTACCTCTTTGGGTTTTTATGAAGATCAACAAGTTGATGATACTGTTTTTGGAAAAGTACCTAATGAATGGTTATTTTTATCTTTTATGTGAATTACTTTGTTTTGACAAATATATTATAAATTGTTTGAGAACAGTAATTGTATCTTACATTTCTTTCTATTCTCAGAGGCAGAAGCTACTTTCTACTTTCCAGACAAGTAATACTAAATTCAGAGAGGCTGTGACTCACTATTGGTGGAACTGGCATTAGGGTGGGATTCTATTGGTTGCAGCTCTGTGTTTTTTCAATTTTTACCTTTTTGTCATCAATATTATTTTGTTCATAATGCAGTAACAATATTAGTAGTTACAGCATATATGTCTTTTTTAGATTTTTATTTATTTATGATAGTCACACACACACACACAGAGAGAGAGAGAGAGAGAGAGAGGCAGAGACACAGGCAGAGGGAGAAGCAGGCTCCATGCACTGGGAGCCCGACGTGGGATTCGATCCCGGGTCTCCAGGATCACGCCCTGGGCCAAAGGCAGGTGCCAAACCGCTGCGCCACCCAGGGATCCCAACATATATGTCTTCAAAGTGTGTTGTGCACAGTATTTTTAAATTTGTGCAGGTAAGCTTTCTTTTTCTGTTTTACATAAATGAGAGGTCATACATTTCATATAATGACCTAGATATTTTTCCTCCATTCCCCCCCAGGCATCCTCTTCCAGCCCATGAAATACATTTCAGTGCTGTGTTTTCTTAACTTTAAATAAGATACAACAGTGAGTGTTCAATCAAAACAATTCTAATTGGTTACAAACATAAACATAACCTCATTTCACCCATATTGTTAGAGGAGTTAATTGGACCTACAGAGCCACCAGCTAAATACATTGGTTTATGCAAATAGTGAATCTAATTTCCTCTAAAGACATCTCTCTGCAGGAGCAGTTGAAGGAGATAGGAAGGAGAGAAAATTTTGGGTGGAATTTCAAAAAGTCAATTTGTTGTCGATTATCTGCTCTTACTAGATAGACTTGGAAAAAAATCATTATATGATTTATGTGAAAAAATGTATTTGTGTACACATAATTCTCTTCAAATAGGAAGAGTATTACCAATAAGGAAATAGTACATTTTACACTGTAGTTGAGCTCAGCCAAAATTGACAGGGATGGACTTCCCCCTTTTATTGATCTATTCCCTCAAAATCTTTCATCAATATTAAAAGTTTAGTATTGGGAGACTTCCAGGAAAGATGGCAGAGCAGGAAGATCCTAAACTCACCTCATTCTACAGATACAACTAGATAACACCTACCTCAGTGTAAATTACCCAAAAAACAATCTAAAGACTGGCAGAGCAGACTCTCCACAGCTAAACGTAGAGAAGAAGACATAACGAAGGTGGGAGGGGCGGAGACATGGTTGGGACTTAAGTGGGCCTGCTGGACTGCCCATATGAGGGAGGGACATGGCAGGATGGAGAGAGGAGAGAAACAGACACCAAGTACCCTAGTGGGTAACTCACACAGAGAAGACAAATCCCCATTAACTTTGGCTTTGTAAAAACCAAAGGGGCTTAATTTCTTGAGTTCTTACAACCTGTGGGGCTTAACACCTGGCACTTTAAAAGTCAGTGGGAGAGATGAGGGTTAATAGGGAACAGTCCTTGCCCCTAAAGAGACAGCATGACAAATAGCTGCTTGAAGATATAGCATAGAAGCTGCAGTTTGAAAAATGCTGGGGTATATAGGAAGACTTATTTACTAATTTCAGAGTGTGATAAAGGGGCAGGGATCTTTAGGAGACTTCTCTAGGAACAAGGTTGCTGGCAGGTGCCATTGACCTCCTCTGCCCTCCCTAACAGCCTGCCCATGCTGTTCTCCTGCAAACATGCCCTTTCCAGCCAAATCTCACCTCCAGGTCCTCTCCCACAGCAGATCTGAACAAACCTTGGTAACACTGCACACCTCCCCCCTGCACTCTTCTGTGGATCTCCTCCTTCAATCAGGCCTGTGAAGCTGGCTATAGGTCCCCTCCTATAGTAGGCAAGGGCACATCTTGTTGGCACTGTGCACCCTGACTCCACCCCCTCCTGTAGACTTGCCCCTTCCAGCTCTGCCATAGGAGTTTTCTAATGAAACTCCAGGTCTCCTCGCACAACAGACCTGTGTTGCAAACCTTTCTAATAGTACATACCCTTATCCCGTGTTCTCTCATGAATCTGCCTCCCTCCAGTGCACCCTTGGACAGAGCCCACCCAAAGCAGTGCCATGGCCTGGTAGTGTGCAAGGAGCCTCAACAGTGGCCAGGACTACTTCAAAATGACTCCTGTCCTGAGGAGAGGGAAAGATAACTACCTATACCAGTCTGACTGTAGCCCCTGTTCTGACTACAGGCCCAACTACTAATGAAAGCTTCTTGGGGGACAACATAGGGAAAGCCCCTGAAGTTTGCTACTACTGCATCTCAACTCAAGGCCAAGGTGGCTCCAGACTAGTCCAATAATACCACAGGGACCAAACACTGCCCATAGCAGGCAAAGGGAACCACCGCAGATGACTGGACTGAAGGCAAAAGGTGCTCAGCCACAATAGTAGGGCACACTCAATGCACATAGGAGAAACCCCTGAAGCAGCAGGTTCTGATGAACAGGGGGCATTGCCCTCCAGAGAACCATAGGACCTTTTTTTTTCCCCATAAGGCCACTACTTTCAAAAGCAGGAGACATAACTGGCTTTCCTAACAATAGAAACAAACACAGAGATCCAGATAAAATGAGAAGACAGAGGAATAGTCCCAAATGAAAGAACAGGACAAAAATCACAGCAAGAGAGCTAAAATAAATGGATAGAAGTACTATATCTGATAGAGAATTTAAATTAATGGTCATAAGGATACTCACAGACTTGAGAAAAGAGTGGAAAGTGAAAAGAAATCTGGGGTACCAATACTTATATTGGACAAAGAAGACTTTATTTTTTTTAAAGCATGTATGTTTTATTTATTTATTTTTTATAAATTTATTTTTTATTGGTGTTCAATTTGCCAACATATAGAATAACACCCAGTGCTCATCCCATCAAGTGCCCACCTCAGTGCCTGTCACCCAGTCACCCTCATCCCCCGCCCACCTCCCCTTCCACCACCCCTAGTTCGTTTCCCAGAGTTAGGAGTCTTTCATGTTCTGTCTCCCTTTCTGACATTTCCCACTCACTTTTTCTCCTTTCCCCTTTATTCCCTTTCACTATTTTTTATATTCCCCAAATGAATGAGACCATATAATGTTTGTCCTTCTCCGATTGACTTATTTCACTCAGCATAATACCCTCCAGTTCCATCCACATCGAAACAAATGGTATTTGTCATTTCTAATGGCTGAGTAATATTCCATTGTAGACATAGACCACATCTTCTTTATCCATTCATCTTTTGATGGACATCGAGGCTCCTTCCACAGTTCGGCTATTGTGGACATTGCTGCTATAAACATCGGGGTGCAGGTGTCCCAGCGTTTCATTGCATCTGTATCATTGGGGTAAATCCCCAGCAGTGCAATTGCTGGGTCATAGGGCAGACCTATTTTTAACTCTTTGAGGAACCTCCACACAGTTTTCCAGAGTGGCTGCACCAGTTCACATTCCCACCAACAGTGCAGGAGGGTTCCCCTTTCTCCACATCCTCTCCAACATTTGTGGTTTCCTGCTTTGTTAATTTTCCCCATTCTCACTGGTGTGAGGTGGTATCTCATTGTGGTTTTGATTTGTATTTCCCTGATGGCCAGTGATGCAGAGCATTTTCTCATGTGCTTGTTGGCCATGTCTATGTCTTCCTCTGTGAGATTTCTGTTCATGTCTTTTGCCCATTTCATGATTGGATTGTTTGTTTCTTTGCTGTTGAGTTTAATAAGTTCTTCATAGATCTTGGAAACTAGCCCTTTATCTGATAGGTCATTTGCAAATATCTTCTCCCATTCTGTAGGTTGTCTTTTAGTTTTGTTGACTGTATCGTTTGCTGTGCAAAAGCTTCTTATCTTGATGAAGTCCCAATAGTTCATTTTTGCTTTTGTTTCTCTTGCCTTCATGGATGAATCTTGCAAGAAGTTAACTGTGGCCAAGTTCAAAAAGGGTGTTGCCTGTGTTCTCCTCTAGGATTTTGATGGAATCTTGTCTCACATAGATCTTTCATCCATTTTGAGTTTATCTTTGTGTATGGTGCAAGAGAGTGGTCTAGTTTCATTCTTCTGCATGTGGATGTCCAATTTTCCCAGCACCATTTATTGAAGAGACTGTCTTTTGTCCAGTGGATAGTCTTTCCTTCTTTGTCGAATATTAGTTAACCATAAAGTTGAGGGTCCACTTCTGGATTCTCTATTCTATTCATTGATCTATGTGTCTGTTTTTGTGCCAGTACCACACTGTCTTGATGACCACAGCTTTGTAGTACAACCTGAAATCTGGCATTTTGATGCCCCCAGCACCACTGCTATTCAACATAGTACTAGAAGTCCTAGCCTTAGCAATCAGACAACAGAAAGGAATAAAAGGTATTCAAATTGGCAAAGAAGAAGTCAAACTCTCCCTCTTCGCCGATGACATGATACTCTACATAGAAAACCCAAGAGACTCTACCCCAAGATGGCTAGAACTCATACAGCAATTTGGCAGTGTGGCAAGATACAAAATCAATGCCCAGAAGTCAGTGGCATTTCTATACACTAACAATGAGACTGAAGAAAGAGAAATTAAGGAGTCAATCCCATTTACAATTGCACCGAAAAACATAAGATACCTATGAATAAACCTAACCAAAGAGGTAAAGGATCTATACCCTAAAAACTATAGAACACTTCTGAAAGAAATTGAGGAAGACATAAAGAGATGGAAAAATATTCCATGCTCATGGATTGGAGGAATTAATATTGTGAAAATATCAATGCTACCCAGGGCAATTTACATGTTTAATGCAATCCCTATCAAAATACCATGGACTTTCTTCAGAGAGTTGGAACAATTATTTTAGGATTTGTGTGGAATCAGAAAAGACCCCGAATAGCCAGGGAATTTTAAAAGAGAAAGAAGACTTTAAAACAGGGAATAACAAGAGACAAAGACATTATATAATCATAAATAGAGGAATCCACAAGAAGATATAATAATTATAAATATTTATGCACCCAATATGGGAATATATATATAATATACATATATATGTATATTATATATATATAGCAGCTAATAACAAAGGAGGTAATCAATATGATACAATAATAGTAGGAAACTTTAACATGTCACTTGCATCAATGGATAGATTATTGAAATGGAAAACCAATAAGGAAACAATGGCTTGGAATCACACATTGGACTAGATGGATCTAACAGATATATTCAGAACATTCCATCCTAAAACAGCAGAATATACATTCTTTTCAAGTGTACACAGAACATTCTCCAGAATAGAACACGTATTAGGCCACAAAACAAGTCTCAATAAATTCAAAAAGATCAAAGTCATACCGTGCATCTTTTTCCACCACAATGCTATGAAACTAGAAATTAAGTATAAGAAAAAATTTGGAAAGAACACAAAGACATATGGGTTAAACACCATTCTACTAAACAATGAATAGGTCGATCAAGAAATCAGAGAGGAAATTTAAAAAAAAAAAAAAAACAACACATGGAGACAAATGAAAATGAAAACACAGCAGTCCAAAATGTTTGAGATGTAGCAAAAGCTCTTAAAAGAGGTAAGTTCATAGCAATACAGGCTTATTCAAGAAGTAAGAAAAATCTCATATAAATAACCTAAAGTTACAGGTAAAGGATTGAGAGAAAGAACAAACAAAACCCTAAACCAGAAGGAAGGAAATAATAAAGATCAGAGCAGAAATAAATGATACAGAAACTGAAAAAAACAGTAGAACAGATCAGTAAAACTGGAAGGTGGTCTTTGAAAAGGTCAACAAAATTGATAAACTTTTAGGCAAACTCATAAGAGAGAGAGAACTCAAAAATCAGAAATCAAAGAGGAGAAATAACAACCAACATCACAGAAATACAAAGAATTATGAAGAAATATGAAAAATTATATGCCAACAATATAGGCAGCCTAGAAGAAATGGATAAATTTCTAGAAACATAACCTCCCAAATCTGAATCAGGAAGAAATAGAAAATTTGAGCAGACTGATTACCAATAATGAAATTGAATCGGTAACAGTATATTAGCAAACTAAATCCAACAATACATTAAAAAAATCATTCACCACAATCAAATGGAATTTATTCCTGGTATACCAAGGTGGTTCAATATTCACAAATCAATCAATGTGATACATCACATCAACAAGAGAAAGGATAAAAACCATATGATCATTTCAGTAGACAGGAAAAGCACTAAACAAAGTACAAGATCCATTCATGATAAAAACCCACAACAAAGTAGGTTTAGAGGGAACATACCTCACCTCAGCTTTACATGAACATACCTTTCATAGCTTTTAAAAAGCTTATTAAAAGCTTATTAAAGCTTTACATGAAAAACCCATAACTAACATCATACTCAATGGCAAAAGAAAAAAAAAGAGCTTTTCCCTTAAGATCAGGAAAGACAAGAATGTCTACTTTTATCATCTTTATTAAACATAGTACTGGAAGTCCTAGACACAGCAGTCAGACAAAAAATTCAAATTGATAGGAGGTAAGGAAGAAGTAAAACCTTCACTATTTGCAGATGACATGATGCTATATATAGAAAACTCTAGGGATTGCACACACACACACACACACACACACAAACTACTAGAACTGAAAAATGAATTCAGTAATGTCACAGGATACAAAATCAATGCACAGAAATTTGTTGCATTTCTCTACACTAATAATGAAGTAACAGAAAGAGAAATTAGGAACAGTCCCACTTACAATTGTACCAAAGATACTAATATCTAGGAATAAACTTAACCAAGGAGATGAAAAACCTGCACTATAAAACAGTGATGAAAGAAATTTAAGATGACACAAATAGAAAGGTATTTCATACTTATGGATTAGAAGCACAAATATTGTTAAAATGTCCATGCTACTCAAAGCAAGCTACAGATTTAATATAATTTCTATCAAAATACCAACAGCATTTTTCACAGGACTAGAACAAATAATCCTAAAATGATTATGGAACCACAAAAACCCTAAAGAGCTAAAGCAATGTTGAAAAAGAACAAAACCAAAGTAACACAATCCTAGATTTCAAGATGTACTACAAAGCTGTAGTAATCAAAACAGTGTGCTACTGACACCAAGATAGACACATGGATCAGTAGAACAGAAAAGAGAGTCCAGAAATAAACCCACAATTATATAGTCAAATAATCTTCAATAAAATATGCAAAAATATGCAATGGGAAAAAGTTTCTTCAACAAATGGTGTTGAGAAAACTGGACAGTTTTGTGCAAAAGAATTGAACTGGACCACTTTTTTATACCATACACAAAAATAACTTAAATTCTAAAATGAATTAAGGCCAAATGTGAGACCGGAAGTCATAAAAATCCTCGAAGAGAGCACAGGCAGTAATTTCTCTGACATTGACCATACTAATATTTTTCTGGATATGTTTCATAAGGCAGGGGAGAGAGACAAAAGCAAAAATTAACTATTAAGATTACGTCAAATTAAAAAGCTTCTGCCCAGCAATGGAAACATCCAAAAAAACTAAAAAACACCCTACTGAATAGGAGAAGATATTTGCAAATGGTGTATCTGATAAAAGATTAGTATCCAAAATATATAAGGAACTTACACAACTCAATACCACCCCCCCCACAAATAATCTAATTAGAAATGGGCGGAATACATGGACAGTTCTCTGAAGAAGATGTACAGATGGCCAATAGACACATGAGAAGATGCTCAACATCACTCATCATCAGGGAAATGCAAGTCAAAACCACAATGAGTTAGTATCACATTACACCTATCAGAATGGCTAAAGTGAAAATCTCAAGAAACAAATGTTGTCAAGGATGTGGAAAAAAAATGAACTGTTGTGCACTGTTGATGGGAATGCAAACTGGTGTAGCCTCTACTGAAAAGAGTATGGAAGTTCCCTCTGATCCAGTAATCGCACTACTGGTTATTTACCCAAAGAATATGAAAAAACTAATTCAGAGGAATACATGCACCCCTACATTTATAGTGTCATGATTTACAATAGCCATATTGTAGAAGCAGCCCAAGTGTCCACTGATAGGTAAACGGATAAAGAAAATGTGGTAAATACTGCTGGGGATTTACCCAAAGATAGAGATGCAATGAAATGCCGGGACATCTGCACCCCGATGTTTATTTTTTTTTTATTTTTTTTTTTTTTTATGTTTTATATACAAGTTCTTTTTTTTTTTATAAATTAATTTTTATTGGTGTTCGATTTACCAACATACAGAATAACACCCAGTGCTCATCCCGTCAAGTGTACCCCTCAGTGCCCGTCACCCATTCACCCCCACCCCCCACCCTCCTCCCCCTCCACCACCCCTAGTTCATTTCCCAGAGTTAGAAGTCTTTATGTTCTGTCTCCCTTTCTGATATTTCTCACACATTTCTTCTCCCTTCCCTTATATTCCCTTTCGCTATTATTCATATTCCCCAAATGAATGAGAACATACACTGTTTGTCCTTCTCCGGTTACTGTGGCCAAGTTCAAAAAGGGTGTTGCCTGAGTTCTCCTCTGGGATTTTGATGGAATCTTGTCTCACATTTAGATCTTTCATCTATTTTGAGTTTATCTTTGTGTATGGTGCAAGAGAGTGGTCCAGTTTCATTCTTCTGCATGTGGATGTCCAATTTTCCCAGCACCATTTATTGAAGAGACTGTCTTTCTTCTAGTGGATCGTCTTTCCTCCTTTATCGTATATTAGTTGAGCATAAAGTTCAGGGTCCACTTCTGGGTTCTCTGTTCTGTTCCATTGATCTATATGTCTGTTTTTGTGCCAGTACCACACTGTCTTGATGAACACAGCTTTGTAGTACAACCTGAAATCTGGCATTGTGATGCCCCCAGATATGGTTTTCTTTTTCCCCTGGCTGTTTGGGGTCTTTTCTGATTCCACACAAATCTTAAAATAATTTGTTCTAAGTCTCTGAAGAAAGTCCATGGTATTTTGATAGGGATTGCATTATACGTGTAAATTGCCCTGGGTAACATTGACATTTTCACAATATTAATTCTGCCAATCCATGAGCATGGAATATTTTTCCATCTCTTTGTGTCTTCCTCAATTTCTTTCAGAAGTGTTCTATAGTTTTTAGGGTATATTTTGAGAACCATTTGAATGGTAAATGGTTCTCCAACCTTTTATTTTCAGGTTGTAGGTGTCCTTCTGTCTAAAATGAGTCTCTTGTAGACAGCAAATAGATGGGTCCTGTTTTTTAATCCAGTCTGAAACTCTGCGCCTTTTGATGGGGTCATTAAGCCCATTCACGTTCAGAGTTACTTGAACTTCTTCTTAAAGGGGAGTTTTAAGAGTCCCCCTTAAAATTTCTTGCAGAGCTGGTTTGGAGGTCACATATTCTTTCAGTTCCTGCCTGTCTTGGAAGCTCTTTATCTCTCCTTCCATTTTGAATGAGAGCCTTGCTGGATAAAGTATTCTTGGTTGCATGTTCTTCTCATTTAGGACCCTGAATATATCCTGCCAGCCCTTTCTGGCCTGCCAGGTCTCTGTGGAGAGGTCTGCTGTTACCCTAATATTCCTCCCCATGAAAGTCAGGGACTTCTTGTCTCTTGCTGCTTTAAGGATCTTCTCTTTATCTTTGGAATTTGCAAGCTTCACTATTAGATGTCGAGGTGTTGAACGGTTTTTATTGATTTTAGGGGGGGATCTCTCTATTTCCTGGATCTGAATGCCTGTTTCCCTTCCCAGATTGGGAAAGTTTTCAGCTAGGATTTGTTCAAATACATATTCTGGCCCTCTGTCCCTTTCGGCGCCCTCGGGAACCCCAATTAAACGTAGGTTTTT
The DNA here is from genome assembly GCF_905146905.1 of Nyctereutes procyonoides. Lineage (NCBI taxonomy): Eukaryota > Metazoa > Chordata > Mammalia > Carnivora > Canidae > Nyctereutes > Nyctereutes procyonoides. Next base: position 13,380,615 of record NW_026575133.1, on the reverse strand, counting down.
CTTCCTTAGACTGTCATTTATTTGCCTTAATCTGTCTTCATGGTCCCTTAATTGATTGTCTCTTTTTTCCTCAGTTTCCCTCTTTGCCATTAACTTGTCTTCTATGTCACTCACTCGTTCTTCCACCTCGTTAACCCTCGTCGTTAGGACTTCTAGTTTGGATTGCATCTCATTCAATTGATTTTTAATTTCTGCCTGATTGGATCTAAATTCTGCAGTCATGAAGTCTCGTGAGGCCTTGATGCTTTTTTCTAGAGCCACCAGTAGCTGTATAATGGTGCTTCTGAATTGGCTTTCTGACATTGAAGTGTAATCCAGATTTTGTAACTCTGTGGGAAAGAGGGCTGTTTCTGATTCTTTCTTTTGAAGTGAGGTTTTCCTTCTAGTCATTTTGCTCAGTGCAGAGTGGCCAAAAACAAGTTGTATTGGAACACGGGGGAGTAGCACTGGTCCGTCCAGCTGGTCTTCTGGGGGAGGGGCCTGTTGCGCTGATTTTCAGGTGTTAGCACTTGGGGGAGCTGCTCTGCCCCTGCCTGCTGCAGGGCTCAGCGGGGGTTGTTTACCCCGTGGGGCCCCAGGAGGAACAACCGCAGTTGCTATGGCAACTCTGGAAGCCTGGATTCAGCCTCCGCAGGAACTACGGGGCTCGGGCTCGGGGCTCTCGGCTCTCCGTCCGCAGGGCCTGGAGGCTCCGGGGCGGGGCCGCTGATCTGCTCAGCTCGGGGCAGGAGCGTCCTCGCGGTCCTGGGCCCTCCCGGCCTCTGCCTGTCCCGGGGGAGGCCGGATCCTGGGCTGTGTCCCGGCGCCCTGTGCTCCGGGGCCTGCGCTGGTGGATTCGCGCTCCCGCCCCGCAGCCCCCTCCGCGGAGCCGCTGCCCGAGCCCCTCCGAGCTGCTCCGGTCGGTCCCGCCGTGCGCGCTGCAGCCCTTAGGGAGCTCGGAGCACTCCCCCGGGGCGCAGGTGCCTGTTAGTGTCCCCGGGAGCCCGAGGGCATCCCCGCCCTCCTGGGTCCTGCCCCAACTCCCTGCGAGCCCCTTTCCGCCCGCCCGGGAAGGTTGGTGCAGCTCCTGCTCCTCCGGGACGGGGCTCTCCTGTCCTGGGGACACTCGCCCCGGCCTCAGCCCGGCTCCTCGCGGGGCCCCTCCCCCTCGGAGGCCTTTTGTTCCTTTATTTCTCTTTCCCCGTCTTCCTACCTGGATCGAAGCGCGAACTCTTCTCACTGTAGCGTTCCAGCTGGTCTCTCTTTACATCTCAGGCCGAATTCGTAGATTTTCAGGATGGTTTGAAGGTTATCTAGGTAATTTGGTGGGGACAGGTGACTCGGGGACCCTGCTCTTCCGCCATCTTGCCCCTCCCCCTCCACCCCGATGTTTCTAGCAGCCATGTCCACAATAGCCAAACTGTGGAAGGAGCCTCGGTGTCCATCGAAAGATGAATGGATAAAGAAGATGTGGTTTATGTATACAATGGACTATTACTCAGCCATTAGAAATGACAAATACCCACCATTTGCTTCAATGTGGATGGAACTGGAGGGTATTATGCTGAGTGAAGTAAGTCAATCGGAGAAGGACAAACATTATATGGTCTCATTCATTTGGGGAATATAAAAAATAGTGAAAGGGAATAAAGGGGAAAGGAGAAAAAGTGAGTGGGAAATGTCAGAAAGGGAGACAGAACATGAAAGACTCCTAACTCTGGGAAACGAACTAGGGGTGGTGGAAGGGAAGGTGGGCGGGGGGTGGGGGTGACTGGGTGACAGGCACTGAGGTGGGCACTTGATGGGATGAGCACTGGGTGTTATTCTATATGTTGGCAAATTGAACACCAATAAAAATAAATAAAAAAATAAATATATGGTAAATATATATAGTGGTAAATACATATAGTGGAATATTTTTCAGCCATAAAAAAGAATGAAATCTTGTTATTTGCAATGACATGGATGGACCTAAAGGGTAGAATGCTAAGTGAAATTAGTCAGAAAAAGACAAATACCATATGATTTCACTCAATGTGGAATTCAAGAAACAAGACAAAGAAAAAAAGACATGAACTAAGAAACAGACTCTTAACTATAGAGAACAAAATGATGGTTCCAGGTGGGGAGGTAGGAGAGGGGATGCCTGAAATTGGTGAAGGGAATTAATAGTTCACTTAATATAATGCACACCAAGTACTATACAGAATTGTTGATTCATGATATTATATACCTTACATGGGTGGAAGGATGGGTTAAATAGGTGATGGGAATTAAGGAGTGTACTTATATGTTGAGCACTGGGTAATGGATAGAAATGTAGAATCATTATATTGTATAAATGAAATTAATATTACACTGTATGATAACTGGAATACAAGTAAAACCTTAACCAAACAATATTGTTTGTATACCTTAAGTTAATATATGTTGTATGTTAACTATACTGGAATTAAATAAAAGAGTTTAGGAAATTTAGAACTGACAGGTGTTTTTCTTTCTTTTTTCCCCTTCTTTGTTATGTTTGCTGTATGAGCATACACGTCTTTTAAGAAAGACAAAAGTAAAATTATATTTATTTAGCCTTATTTGACTTAGAATTTGCTCAGATTACATCTATCTTTAGCAAGTTAGGGAAACTTTTTAAGATTCATTTTTTTTTAACCTGTGAAAGGGGTGAGAGGTCATGTAAAAATTACATGATAATGTGCTGCTAAACTCTAAAGTGAAAGGGGTACTTTGCCTTACTTTTTTCCCCCCAGAAAAGCCTACTTTGGCCAGTCTGGGAACATTGTTTACAATCTAACAATAAATAAATATGCTAATATAAAATTTTCATAATGAGTTCACTAACAAGATGCTCTCTGTGGAATATTTTTCTTACCATTTAATCAGATTCTAGTTTTTGTGTTTTTTAAACATGGCACATAATTTTTACTTTCCAAAGTAAAAAATGATGGCTATTCAGTAAATGCAAATTCGTGAGACTTGCTAACTACTTTCTACACCTTAGTTGGGAAATCTCAGATGTGCAAATCTGGGTTGAGTTATAAGCTTCCATTGCTTTGTAGAGAGAATGTTCCTTTCTGTAAGTCTTCTGAACTTCCCCTTTCTTTGGGATTTCTTAAAACAGAAAAATAAAAGTGGAGGTAAATGTGTCCTCACTCATTGCTCATTATTAGTATGACTTTTTTTAATTGAGCACTGCGTGCTGTCACATATTTTACAAATACCTGAGATCTTTACTTTGCATATTCTTTGGTGGCTTGAGATTTTTTTCTTAGCATATTATTCAGTGCACATCTCAGGAAAAAAATCAGTAACTGTCACTCAGTTGATCTACTTGCTGTGGCATGTTGGTTTGCTTTGTGTAAGTAATGCTAAATTCCATCTTCCCAGGGTCTGTATCCAAACATGATTACTAAGACTACATGCAACCTGACATTGCGCTATAAGTTGCAAGGCATATGGAAAAGGTCATCTTTAATTATTAACTTTGTGAGTCATAATTGTTATAAAGGTATTTAAGGGCTTAAAATCCAGAAGAGGAGATGAGATATATTCATGTAATAATTAACAAAAAAGAGCAGGATCTGGTTAAGAAATATAACATATGAATCAAGATATCAGTGGAGGCTAGAAATACATCACTGTATTTCTAAGTATGATACTTGGGGAAGGATTTTGGGAATAAGCTTCATGGAGTGAGTAGGAATTAAGCAGGGTTAATTGTAGGAAGAGAACTGTTCGATGGGGTTTGAGATTTGGCTTATGGGAACAAAATTGTTGATTTTTTTTTTTGTCTGAGTGTTTACAGATGACACTTTTTTGATTTTGCTTTCCCAAGAGGCACTTAAAATTCAATGTAAGTGATGTGGGGGCCTTCCCTTATATATAATTTTAATAGGCACTTATTTTTCTATCTGTCAGCTTACTTTCTTTTGGAAAAAGATATTTCTTTTCTTGCAGAAGGATTTCTCTCCATACACCTCCAGCCAGTCATTTCATTTATATATACCTTCTAAATAGTTTTTTTTCCCCCCGTGCAATCTTGCCATTTTGGTCATGTTTGATTGGTTGAAAGGTGAATACTATGGCTGTCCAGTTCTGCCTGGACCAAAAGTCTTTTGCCCAGGAATTTGGTTTCGGAAATAGAAAGAATATTGAGCCAGTCTTGGAAATAGAAACTAGGCCAGTCTTCCTCTAATACTGAAACTGTTAGGTATAAACCTGGGGAGCTCTCAGCAGTCATGATTGGTCATGTGGAGCAAGATGCTCTGCAGTGAGAGAGAAGAATCTGGCTAACACATAGAAATAAGAAAGATTTAAAAAAAAAAAAAAAGAAGAAAGAAGAAAGATAGGAGCATCTTACTGGATCTGATTTCCTGACACCCAACCATTATCTTGGTATTTTGATAAGGAATTTAAAGCATTTTATTTCTTGTCTTTCAATCACAAAGCATTTCTTTTACTTTGACAAATTTAAAATTTGGTTAAAAATTGGATTCTGAGCCTCATGAGGCTATTTTGCAAATTAGGCAAAGGCTCTCCCTCTAGGGTGGCTTAGTTAGCCTCATGGATTCAAAAATTGTTGAAGGGAGTAGAGCTAGGTTTCAGGTCCTATTGCCCCCTCATCTTTGACTTCTTATCCAGTGGAACCACTATAGAGGCCCTGAATCCTTAACCTTAGGTATAAGCCAATTTTGGTTAGAACTCTCTATGCTACACTCTTTGTTGTGGCTTTGTAATTATCCACAGCATCCTGGGATAATGACTGAAATAACCTACATTTTTCTGCTTTCTTTTTTAAGATTATCCACTTTTTAATCAATCTTTCTGATCCCCAGAAAATGTATTTTTGGTCACTTCTGTTCACGATGGTCATGAGGGTTAGTGGATAGGGGTAAAATTTGTGGGGATAAAATAATATGAGGCAAGAAGAGCAAGTGGCTAGCTTACCTTCTGCCTTATGATTTGAATAGGAAAAGAAAAGTTGGTGAATAAATCATACTCTTTATAGTTACACTAAATCTGGACATTAAATGCCATTCCCAGTGCTATTTAGTAGAAGAAAATTAATCCCTAATGCAAACAGAATGAACAAAGAAAATTATGCCTGGGCTTATCAGATCATGATTTAAGACCTTGTACATGGGCTGGTCTCCGAACAGGTGATGCTTGCCCTACCCCAAGGTTAGCTAGAGTCTTTTCAGGCACCAGACATAGCCAGGACATCCTACTAAAACAAGGATATGTTTTTCTCTGAGTTTTGAGAAGAATTTACACAGTCCACAATGGAGAAAATACGTAGTATAATTTTCCCTACAAACTTTTCCATGAAGAAAAATATAATATATGTTTTGGGGCAAGAAAGGAAGAGCACATTTTATCTTTGGAGCAAGCAACCTGGTTGGCAAGTCTCATATGAAGCTAAGATGGGGCAAGTGGGCTCATGTTGAGCACTGAAATTCTCTAGCTTCAGATTTTTCTGAAGTTATACTTTACAAATTTAAGGGTAAGGAAAAGAGTTTTAAAGAGAAGTAGGTAGCTTGTGATTTATAAAGTCATTGAGTCATCTTTCCTGCCTTCAGTTTGTATATGGTGTTTCTGCATCCCTACCACCATTCTAAATTGTTATCTTTCATCATGTGTATTACACAAACTTTTGGAATCTCTCCCTGATATTCCTCTCACTTCCCTGAATTCTATAAGCCAGAGTTATTTTTCTAAAGCATTTAATATGAGAGGCATTATATAACATGGTGGTTAAAAGTTTGGATCTGCAATATAGAGCTTAAAAGCAATCCATAACACTATTAAAATCATCCTCAAGTAACTTAGTTGCATGCATGCTAGAAGAAAGCCCAAAATATTTTAAGGGAATAAAAACCCCAGCACTTCATAATGTAAAATTCACAATTCTGTTGTTCAAGAAAACATTACCACTTTAGCAAAGAAGTGGAAAAATATGATTCAAAATCAAGAAAATTAAGTCAATAGAAATACACCCAGAAATGAAAGATACAGAATCAGCAGATAAGGAACCTGATTACTATTATAACTATAGCAAATAGGTTCAAAGATGTAAAGGAAGACATAAACATAATGAACAGACACATGGGAAATTACAAAAAAAAAAAAAGAAAATAGAAAATAAATATAAAAATTGGAAGGGGAATGTATCATTATCTGTGTATGTCTATGTCTCTACCTCTTGTCCCTTGATCTGTTTCCATCTCTCATGCTATGATTGTCTTGGCATTATTTTTATCATCTCTCTCCTATGGAAATCTCTCCATCCACCTGTTTTTCTGTCTGCCTGCCTGTCTGTCTGTCGCCAAAACACAAAGTGTCAGCTATCCACCTGTTTTTATAAATAGACATATGACTGCAACCAAATACAAAAAAAATCTTTTGGACTATTCAGCACTATTAGACAAAAACTGAGAATTATTTTAGAGGGAAAATCCCATCCTTATGAAGGGAAATCATTTATCTTTAACTTAACTGGATTGAATAATAATTCTCCAAACCTTCATTTCTTTAGAGTCATTATTAATACAAAGCCTCTATTATATATAATTAGGGGGAAAAAGTCACTTGGATTAGAAATGTCTGTGCCTCTCTGGTCTTACAATTGTGATATGAGCCTTTTGGATTTCCAACTACCAAACATCTGCATTTCTGCTTGATGCTGTCTGTGAAGGATGGGCATGGGACATTGGCAGTTCTAGAGAATTAAGGACCCCCTCCATGCAATAATCAATAAATGTGTTAGTGCATAATTGGCCTTTTAGGAGGAACAGTGAATTTATTTGAAAAGTCACCCTTTATCAGCCTCCTTCCCTTATCTGCCTTGTTTTCCTACTCCTCATTTCATGTTTTCTAGGATTGCCTCCCAAACAACAATGTTCACTAGCATTCTATTCTCAGGGTCTGTTTTCTAGGGGAACCCATACTAAGACAGCACCTGAGTTGAGTGTTGTGGCTTTTAAGATAGAAGATAGTATATAGAACCTGGAAGCAGAGAGGAACTGGCTCTTATTGGGAGGTTATGTTCTTTAGGTAGATGTGTGATGAGGGTTAAAGTTGCTTTGGAAATATCGTAGGAAAATACCACATTGGAGACCAACATGCCTTCTCTTATTACTTCAACATAGCAAGATTTTCTTGGGTTGGAACTGATGAGTTTATTTGTTTGATATACTGCTAAAATATTTGGCTTAATCTTAGGGACAATTATGTATCAAAAATTAAAACTTTGAACACTGGAATGATAACAAGAGCGCTCCTACTGTTAGGAAGAGAACAGTGCTTCCGGTTCCTATCTCTTGCTCTTTCCAGATGGCCACTGAGTAGAACACAAGGAGCAGTTCTCTTACTCTCTTTAGTTATTCAGATCTTTCCTTTCTTCTCTTTCTTGCACCATAGCCAAATTCTTTAGATGAGTATGGTTTCAAAATGAGGATCAAGTTAACTCACACTATGTGTATAATGGTTAGCAGTCACACTGATTGCATTTGAATTTAGACTTTGATTTATTTGCTACCTAATCAAGCTACTTAACCTCTCTAAGTCCCAGTTTACTCGTATGTCAAAAGGAAACAATATTAGAGAACATCTTATATACTTGTTATAAGAATTAAATAACAGATGTAAACTATTTAGCAAGTGCCTAACATTTATTAAGCATATGTTAAGGCTAACTATTAATATTTTCCCATTGTTGTTACCCTATCACCCATCCCCAGGCCTTTCTTTCCTCTTTCTTACATCACCATCGATATTTATTTCCATTATTCATTTTCACTACCAAGACCTGAGAGTTGGCAGGCTGTGTAATGAATAATTTTCTTTCATTTAGCTTAGATTGCTGACAGTGTATTTCATTAACTTTTGCTCCAGTGCCTACAGACTGGGATTTCAGGTAAATTGTTTGTGGTCTGTGCTGGGATTTATTTTTTAGTTGGACATATTTCTTTCTAACCTAGAAACTTGCAGTAAAAATAAAGCAGGTGCTAAGAGAAATGAAAATCTTAAAAGTAGCCTGGAGGACCTTTATTTTGCAAGAGTCTCCTCTCTCCTTCAAAGCATTTTGACTCAACTAAGGAGATTTACTTTTCTCTTGTCCCTAAAAAGAAATACATCTCTTGAAAGAGTGGAGGTGACAGTAACTATATAATAGATGGTGAATGTACTGACTACACTTCAAAGGAGATCCAACCACCAATGTGATAGGACACTTTGCTTTTGAAAATAAACAAAGAGAGGTCCCTGCTGTATTTGGATGTGTAGATTGCCTGAAGTGCTAAAAATGCTACTTAACAAAGATACAGAATAGATTGAAGCTTCTCCACCAATTTACTTCTAAAAAATATATTCTGGTTGTTGAACAATTTGAGTTACTTTTAGAAAAGTTTGATTCAGTAAACATTATCCTGCTTAATGCTAGTCTGATGCTTGGAAAATGTTGTAGCTAAAGATGAAATTCTATCAGAGGGAACAGCATTTGGTTTATTAATGAATTGAGGAAGATAAAAATTTATTAATGAATTAGATTCTGCTTTGACTTCCATTGTGAAAGGTAATTAGTTTATCTTTGTTTTGGTTTAATTATAGAAACAACCTAAGTAGACTCCTGGTGTGAAATGATAAAGTGTATGAAATTAAAGGACAAATGGGGGGAATCAACATTTTAGATTTAATATTGTATACTGAAGATTTAATTAATACAGAGCATGTCACTGATATCAGATGACTGGCATTGACAGATTATACTGTGACTAATATTTCATCTCATATTTTTCTATACTCTAGACTTGAGAGAATCACGGGATTCTTTCTAAGTCCTATGGAATATTTTTGATGCATTTGTCACTCATCTTTGTGTTTAAGGATGATGCTGTTGAGAATATGTGAGTATGCAGGTGGATGTTGACATTGTTCTTTCCACATTATTGTCATGTGACTAAACTTTTCTGTGGTTGGAGGTTTTGTTTTTTGTTTCTTTCTTTCTTTGTTTTAGAGTCTATGGTTATAGCTGACATTGGTGTTTGGATCCTTGATTGGCACATATGATTGTTCAGACTCAATAGCTTTAAACATTTAATTTTCATATAACTGTGACCAGCCTATTGTTGTGCACTACCACATCTACTTCCGTCATGCTTCCATGCCTGTATTTAACTGCTGTGTGTAATGCAGCTGTTTGTATTTCAATCCAATGTGAAAAGAAAATAAGGTCCATAACATGGTGACTTATAGCACTCAACAAGTGTTTCCACTTATCCTCCTGGAAGAAAGCAAAAACCAAACTGTAGCCCAAATTTCAAGGACATGTGTTACATAGATGACAATTCTTTATGGACTAAAGTTGAATGTCAAGAATAAATAGATAAATTTCATGGTCTCGTGAACTATATATTCATATCCTTTATCCCTTTTGAGTTTGCTCTTTGGCAACACAGCATTCCCTATACTATTTCAGACATACTGCAAGTCAACAAGGCACATGGGGATCTAGCAGGTGAGACTTGTCTAATTTGGAAAAGTCTTCTACCTTAAGGTTGAAATTTTATCACACACCATTTGGTGGCGACATACCTACCTAAGTGTTATGGATGCCTTATTGGTTTTTTGGGAAATCTAGAAAACAGTTGATAGCACCTTGATGTGGCTAAGGATGGGGAATCTGGCTCCCATTTTCTTTGTTTCCACAAAGTTTGTGTTATGAGCCTTGTTCCATCATCATTCCCTTTGGAAGCCTGCCCTCCTGTGACTATATATTGGTTTCCTGACAAAATCTCTCTATATTGGCATGCCTCCTGGTTTCCCTGACAGCACTTTAGCCCAGGAAAGGTTCCATTCAGGTAGGAGACCAGAATAAGCCATCTGATTAAGGCAACTGAATTTTCATATGGGATATTGTGTGGTGTTCTTGGCATCTCTGGTGCCCTTTTGTTTTCATCTGTTAAGGCTGCTTAACAAAATACCTTAGATTATGGCTTAAACAATAGAAATTTATTTCCCATAGTTCTGGAGGCTGGGTACTCCAAAATCAAGGTACCAAAAAGGTAAGTTTCCTCCTAGAGCTTATTTTCTTGGCTAAGTGGCTACCATCTCATTGTGTGCTCCTATGGCTTTGCTTTGTGCGCATATGAGAGAGGGAGAACAAGCTGTCTCTTCTTATAAGGGCACCAATCCCATAATGAGGCTCTACCTCTATGACTTCATCTAACAATAATTAACTCCCAAAGTCTCCATCTCCAAATATGATCACAGTTTGGGTCAGTGCTTTGACTTGTGAATTTTGGGAGGACATTACCATCTAGTCTGTAGCACCATTGTTTGCTAAGGAAGACTTTATGGGCAACTGCAAGGGCTTAAAAGTTAGGCTCTGCCTGGGACAGTGGCTTAGGTATGGTGGTCATAGAGGAGGATTAAGAGGGGGTTTTGGATTATTAAAGAAGTGACTCATGTAGCATGAAGACAGCCATCCCAGGTTTATTTCACTCTCCTGAAAAACCCCATTAGTCTGAGATACAGAATTCAAGAGAAAATCAGATTCCAATTAAAGAAGGAAAATAACTCATTCTGCCTCCAAAGAACAGAGTACTGTGAACACTTAAGTACCTGATGATTGAGAAAGAGGCTAGTGAAAAGCTTAATCACTTCATTTGTCACTCATATAACTTGCCTTTCCCTCCTCTCTGTCCAAGTCCTTCTCTTCCTCCTAAATTGTTTTCATGACCCTTCCTCATTTCTCCTTACATGATAGTCTCTTCATATTTCTCCTTCTTGCGTTGAATTATGTTTCAGTGCTTTCTAAGAAGTGATGGCTGATTTGGGATTTACAGGGAGATTCGACTTAGAACTAGTATTTCTAACTGCTGTTGCATGTTCAGGTGTGGCAGGCTCCTTTGACTTGTCGTGTCCCTCTGAACATCTTTCTCAAAACTGCTTCTTTCATGTTGGTCATCTCTTTCTTTCTGGTCAACTATGGGAGATTTTCTTTCCATTTTCACTCTTTTTCATCTCCTCCCGCTAATTGCTCATGAAATCATGTTGATTTTAGATTGTCATAATCCTCTTTCCCTTTGTCAGACAATTGCATCCTCCATCTACTGCTTAATCTACCCCTCCCTTATATTTTTATGGGAATTAATATAGTACCTTGTTAACTGTTCTCCCTTTCTCCAGCCTTGCTAATTTCAAAATCCACCTTCCACAATTTTAGTGTGGTTTTCCTAAAATGCATGTATAATTGTGCCTCTCTGCTAAGAAAAACAATCTTTTAGTAATTCTTTGACTCTCACAGATAAAACTCAGACTCCCTAGGTTGGCATACATGGGTCTCTTTATGATCCAGCCAGTCTACTTTCTGGTTTCATATTCTATTACTTTACTTTTATCATCTTTACTTTCACCATATTGAGCTACTCATATTTTCCCAAAGTATTATGTTTTGCCAAAGTCTACCTTTGCAAACGTTGTTCCTTTTGCCTGGAATGCTTCTTTCTTATTTCTTTATCTAGCAAACTCATTTTGAGACTTCAAAATCAGGGTCAAACATCACCTTACTTTGGAATTTTCTCTCCCTGCCTATTCTTTCTTCCTTTTCCCCTCACTCCACTTAAGATAAGTTAACTACACCTCCTTTATGCATTATATTTTACTCTGTATTATAGTATTTTTTTCTGTCTGCCTGTCTGTCTGTCGCCAAAACACAATGTGTCAGCTGTATTATAGTAGTTTTTAATCTGAAATTTTCTTGGTATTTTTGCAGGCCTCTGAAATCATCATTTTTTGCCCATTTTTTCTTGGGGACTAGCTTAGTGCTTGGTACACAGTTGGTGATCAAATATGTTGATTGAGTGAATGAATAAATGAATTAAAGAGTAAAGTGAAAAACTCTTTGAATAAATGCTGATTTGTCAAAGATTTCTCATTTTATTTCTTATTTCTTATATTACATGTTTCTTGAGCAACTGATTTCTCCATGAACTTTTATAACCTAAAAGTCTAGAAGAGTCTGGAATTATTTTCCCTCTGTGGCATAATAGACATTAACAACTAAATACATTTTTACAGATTTAAAAAGAAAAGGAATCTATCACTGGTTTTAGTATTTTTCCATTGGAAATCTCAGCTTCATGTATCACTGTCCTACTAGAAAAACGTCTTCTATTTCTAGACTTGAAAGAATGGAAGTGTAAATTTATAGCTAAGAATCAACCACCTCTGAAACTTACTCTCACTAGTACATTTTTTCCACCTCACTGTGAAATCAACTTTATTGTTGTTTCTATTTGTATAATTACCTTATGCTTTTTGGAATAATCTGAAAAATGTACAGAAGTGTATAAAAGATCCCCAAATCTTACTTAAGTCCTTTAATTCTGAGATGATCCCTAGACATTAGTTGACATTTTGCATCTTCTTTAGATATATATCCATACACATATATTGTTTGACAGAGATGAGATTATTTCAGGTGTGATATATTTGGGGATATATTTTCAAAAATTCATTCTTTTGTTATTTTACTTCCCCACTTCTCTTATGCAAGCCCTTTCATCTGCATCAACTCTTCTTTCCAAGCCAGAAAACCGATGAGGTCCTGGTAGAGGATAGGCAGACAGGCATGAATAAATGAGTGAATGAAGTAATATTTTTTAATGAAAAATAGAAATTTCTAGAAATTTCTCCTAGTTTCTTATTATCCAATTCATTTATTAGTTTATATTTTTAGTTTGATTTTTAAAATTTTTCTTATTTGAATTCAATTTGCCAACATACAATATAATACCTCGTGCTCATCTTATCATGTACCCTCCCTAATTATTAGTTTATTTGTAAGGAATTATTTGTGTTTTGTTTATTTTTTTAGACTGTGATTTCAATTGGCCACTTGGACCAAGTTTGTTTTGAATATCGTTGGATAAGAGACCATGACGTTCCACAAACTATTGCTTCAATTTCTTTCAGATAAATTTCAAGAGAGGTACTGATGATATGTGAATGAGTACTTGGATTTTCACTTATAAAAGAGCAAAGTTGATCTGCTAAAGATTACTTTTCACATTTCTATTTATAATGAAAGAGAGCATTTTTGAGGAGCCTCATTTCAACATTCTCACAATTAGTAGGTGCTTTAACTTTAACTTTTTGTCGGTCTGGAAGATCTAAAATCGTACCTCATACGTCTTAAAATTTTCATTTCTCTGATTATTAGGGTTGCTAAACATATATTTACATGGATTGGGCAAACATGTTCTGTAAATTACCTGTTCATAGCTTTTGCCTATCTCCTCTCCTCTTTTAAAAAAACTTGTTATTTTGAAATAATTTTAGATTTATAAAAGATATCTGTATAACTTCACTGGTGAAGTTAAACCTTAATTACTTGACTAAGGTCGTGTCTGCCAGTTTTTTTTTTTTTTTTTATTGAAAAGTAACTATTTTCCCCTTTCACATTAATAAATATTTTGGGGAAGTACTCTGAAGCTAGGCAAATATTGTATTTCTTCTCAAACTTTTACTTACTAATTTTAGCATTCATCAGTGAATATCACCTATAGTAATTATTACTATGCTGTTCTAATAGTAATTTTATATTTCCTTCATCCCTTCTACATTTATTAAAATTCTTTTATCAGGAGGAGATACCACTTCTTTTCTATTTATTTACTTGTTTCATAATTTGTTTATATTGGTATATCCTTATGGAAATTTATTTTCTTCTTTGGATTATAATCCCATAGTAACATTATTTTCTAGTACAGGTTATTACAGATTTGGCCATTGGGAGCTCTGTTCATATCCTCTGCTGGAAGTACTTCTTTAGATAATTCTTTTTTTTTTTTTTAAGATTTTATTTATTTATTCATGAGAGACACAGAGAGGTGGAGGGGGGCAGAGACACAGGCAGAGGGAGAAGCAGGCCCCATGCAGGAAGCCTGACGTGGGACTCGATCCCGGAACTCCAGAATCATGTCCTGGGCCGAAGGCAGGCACCTAACTGCTGAACCACCCAGGGATCCCCACTTCTTTAGATAATTCTTAAAAAGTAGATCTGTTGGAAATAAATTCCCACAGTGTTTGCTTGTCTCAGAACATCTTTATTTTTCTTCACTTTTGGAAAGGCATTTTTAACACTCACTTCACTCACACCCCACTCTTTCCTTTTCCCCTGGCAACTACTAATCTGTTCTCCATTTCTATAATGTTGTTATTTCAAGAATGCACTGTAAATAGAATCAGACAGTAAGTAATCCTTTGGGATTGCTTTATTCACTTGCTAAAATTCTCTGGAAATTGATCCAGGTTGTTGTGTAAGCCAAGAGTTTGCTTGCCTTCCTTCCTTCCTTCTTTCCTTCCTTCTTTCCTTCCTTCCTTCCTTCCTTCCTTCCTTCCTTCCTTCCTCTTCCTCCCTCCTTTCTTCTCTTTCTTTCTTTCTTTCTTTCTTTCTTTCTTTCTTTCTTTCTTTCTTTCTTCTTTCTTTTTCTTTCTTTCCTTTCTTTCTTTCTTTCTTTCTCTCTCTTTCTCTCTTTCTCCTCTCTTTCTCTCTTTCTCTCTTTCTTTCTTTTCTTTCTTTCTTTCTTTCTTTCTTTCCTTAGCAGTATTTCACGGTATGGGTATGTCTTAGATTGTTTAGCCATTTACCTGTTGAAGGACATCTGGGTTGTTTTAAGGTTTCAGCTCTTATGAATAAAGCTTCTCTGAACATTTGTGTATAGGTTTTATTTGGTGTGTGTGTGTGTGAATGGAAGTTCTTCATATCTCTGGATAAATGATTAGAAATTGCAATGGTTGTGCTATGTAATGTAAGAAACTACCAAATGTTTTTTTGGAGTGGCTGTACCATTTTACATTTCCATCACCACTTTATGAGTGATCCATTTCCTCTCAACCACCAGCATATGGTGGTGTTACTATTTTTTATTTGAACCATTCTGATAGATGTGTTATAATATATCATTGTGGTTTGAGTTTTTATTTTCCTAATGGTTCATGATGTTAAACATCTTTCCATGTGCTTATTTTCCATCTGTGTATCTTCTTCAGTAAAATGTCTTTTCATGTCATTTGCTTGTTTCCTTATTGAATTGTTTTTATTACTGTAGAGTTTTGAGATATTTTAATATATGCTAGATACTAGTTTTCAGTTGGACGTGTGGTTTGCAAATATTTTCTTCCAGCCTGTAGCTTATCTTTTCATCCTTTTAACAGGACCTTTCACCTTGCAAAAGTATTTAATTGTGATGAATTCTAATTTGTCAGTTATTTTTTTGATTTTTTAAAATTATTTATTTATTTATTCATGATAGTCACAGAGAGAGAGAGAGAGAGAGAGAGAGGCAGAGACACAGGCAGAGGGAGAAGCAGACTCCATGCACTGGGAGCCAGACGTGGGACTCGATCCGACGGGTCGATCCAGGACCGCGACCCTGGGCCAAAGGCAGGCGCCAAACCGCTGCGCCACCCAGGGATCCCTATTTTTTTAATTTTTTTGGGATTATGTTTTTGGTGTCAAGTCTGTAATTTTATTTCCTTTGGAGTCCCCTACCCCTTCTGACTTCTTTTGAATTGCTTGGATATATTTTAGAAATGGAATTCGAATTTAGTTATTGGTTGTTTTACTATACTTTTTGTATTTTTAGTGGTTCTCTAGAGATAAAACTGCTGCCATGTCCTTTATTTTAACAGTCTACTTAGAATTGATATTTTAATACTGCTCATAAACTGCAAAAAATTTTTTTCTACTTCAATTTACCACATTCTTTGTCATCTTTCATTTTATAGTTGTCAAAAGTATTACATTTACATAGAGTAACAATCCATAAGAAAAATATGATTTTGCATTAAATAGTCTTATGCATTTTAAAGAAATCAAGAGCAAAATAATCCTATATTAACACAGATATTTTTCATTTTAAATGTTCTTCATTCCTTATGGAAGTTCTGATTGTCACTAGTATCTTTTTCTTCAGCTTGAAGAAAATCTTTTAGCACTTTGCATAGTGTAGGTTTACTGGCAACAAATTTAGTTTCACTCATCTAAAACAATCTTTATTTTGCCTTCATTCTCTGAAAACTATTTTTACTGCATATAGAATTCTAAGTTGATATCTTATTTTATTTTCATTCAGTATATTAAAGATGTGCTTCCAGTGTCCTCTGGTTTCCATGATTTTTTTATTTGCTCTTCTCCTTATATCATGTCTTTTATTTCTGACTGGCTTCAGAAATTCCTCATTATTTTTGATTATCAACAGTTTGAATATAATTTTCCTAGATGTGGTTTTCTTCATATACATCCCATTTGGAACTCACCGAGCTTGCTGAATCTGTAAATTTATGTATTTAATCAAATGTGGATAGTTTGCTACCATTATTTTTTAAAGTATTCCTTCTATCTATTTCTACTTCCTCTCCTTCAGCAATTTCAGTAACAGGTATGTTAAGAACTTCTGATATTGTCTAACATGTCTCTGAGTCTGTTGATTTTTAAACATTTTTTCCTTCAGATTAGATAATTCCTATTAATGTATTCTCAAATTCACTGTTTCCTAAGCCTTTCAAGGTAAACTTTTTCAAAGATTATATTTTTTACTTCCAATACTACATTTATTCCTTTTTAATATTTTATTTCCATTTGAGACTTCCTTGTTTTTCATTCATTATGAGAATATTTTTTTTACCCATTGACCATGGTTATAAGAGCTATTTTAAAAGCATTTGCTGCTTATTACAACTACTAAGGTATCTTGGATTGGATTTTTAATTATCTTTTCCCTTGAGAATGAGTGACATTTTCTTTTCTCTCTTTATGTTGAGTAATTTTACTTTGCATCTTGAATTCTATAAATAATATGTTTTTGAGATTCTGGATTCTGTTAATATTCTGTGAAGAACATTACTGTTTTTATTTAAACAGTTAATTAGCTTGATTAGACTCAAAACTGAAAACTCTTTTGGATGGAGTGGATAGTGGTTAATAGCCTAGATTCTAGATCAGTTTGCTTCTAGTCTGTACCACGCATAAATAACTAAACAGACAGCCAAGAATTTTGCAGAGTTTATACATTGTATTTGGTTTTTGCATTCTTTAGTATTCTCCTTTCTAGGATTTACCTCTTGCTGGTGATGCTTGCTACTTCAGGCAGCTCACTCAGTTTTCTCTGGCCGGAAGCATGGCAGACTTTCCTGAAGAGATTTAGTCCGTCTATACCATGCTGCAACTACAGTTATCTTCAGAGCAAAATCCCATAAATGGGACATTCATCCAGGAGCTGTCATTTCATCTAGGTTTTTAACTCCTTTCCAAGATGTGTCTGACTTTCTTCAGTCTCCAGAGCTCTCAGGTAATTGCTTAATGTATTTTTCCCAGAGTTTATAGTTATCAGTAGAAGAGTCAGTTTGGTATAGTCTTACTTGTTCATACCATTAGTGTGTTTAAATTAGGGCTATGTTTAGTTTCTTTTTAGGGAATGGTATTTATTTGCCAACTTGTGATGGTAGTAATCTGGATTGATTTAATTTAAGTTCCAGGTTATTGAGTTCAAGGGTTTATTTTCTTTGAAAATATCCCAGCAAGTCAAAAGTTACCTGGGATGAAGATGTACTAGCTCAGTGGTTAACAGCTCAGACTTTAGACTCAAGCATCCTGGGAAGTTGTTTAATTTCTGCCAGCCTCAGCTTTTACCACCTATGAAATGGGGATAAAATCAGTATCCACCTCATAGAGTTGTTGATTGAATTATAAAACACTTGAGTTTGTACTTACCTATGATATACTCAGTGAACGTTTGCTTTTTGTTATTACCATACACTTGTACCACCCCAAGTCACCTACTATTTCAGAATTTGAAGCAACCCTGTCTTGACTGGGAGTTCAAAGGAATAAGATACATGATGGTTGGATAGTGACTGGAAGAGAACAGTCACTGCTTGTAGTTGTACGGATGCAGTAGAAGCAGGTCAAATGGTGTTCTCCAGCACTGGGTTGCAGGCTATGTGAAGGCAACAGATTTGGGAATTTTGGGAGAAACAAAGGTGGTGTTAGAAGGAGAGAGGGTAGACAATGAAAGGAAAATATACTCCATTTCAGTTTTTCTAAGGTCTGGAACTATCAAGAAGAAGGTGGCTGCATAAATGTAACCTCTTTTTTCAGCGGAGAAAATGGCCTTCTTTCTTGACTTATGGCATAGCTGGGACATGGTCCTGAGGAAAGATGGGAAGGGACGATAAAGAAACTTAAAGGACTGAACTGTGTTTCTCAGTGCTCTTTACCTTGCAAGTGAATGACACTAACACTCATAGAGTTGCCACCATTTCCCTAAGGTGATCTCTTTAGGGGAGTCCAAAGCCAACACTATTTTGGAGAGGCCAGCAGGATTATTGGGCCCATCTGAGACAAAACATTCTTTTGAGCAGAGCTATCTCAAGTGGTGCAATCCTTATCAAATTCACATTTCTTTTTACTGGACAGTGCCATCTACCCTCAATAATACCTAGCATTTTCCAGGTGCTAGGGCCTATATACATAGTGCTTCACATGCCTTATCACATTTAATTCTTAAAATCCTTATCTCAAATCATCCTGAGGATTTATGACATACAACTTTTATAATTTCCAAAACTCCAGATTCCCAAATTCAACTACTCCCTGAAACTCTTTTGTTCCATTTTCCCAAGGCAGCCTCTTAATTCTCCCCAAATTCAAAAGGAAATTTTTTTTTTTCTCTGACAGCCTTAGCACACTAATGATAGAGTGAAGATTGATTAAGATCCAAATTACTCCAGTGAGTAAGGCAAAGGAGGAAGCTGGAGGCTCAAGACACTCACTCCAAATTTCATCTCATGATTTTTCTCTACATTACATTTATTAACAGATTTCTCAAAACTGAACGGTGCATGAGAGAGAGAGAGAGAGAGAGAGAGAGAGAGAGAATGATAAGTAGCTTGTAGACTATGTCACGCAAGGTGAAAGAAAAGAGCATGAAGTTGCTAGAACAGGAACTTGGCTGGATCCCTTGATAATGACCTATTATTTCCATTTGTGAAGGTTACACACAAGAGAACATCCCAGGAATGTTTTTCTCATTGTGTGCTTTTTCTTTTATGTTTAACAACTCTACATGTACAAAATCCATTTAGCAAAATGCTACCTTGGGTTTCAGAATTTGTAATACTGAAAAGCAGCAATTAAGACCTCCTGTGACTCATAAAATAAGCAATAAGGGGTTTTGAATATGATGGAAAAATAGATGGAAAAATTTGTGCTCTTCTTAGGGAAATATTGCTGACATATTTAGTAATAATGAAATATAATACCTCCATGGGGCAAAACTAAAATCCATTGTGCAGTGAAAGAATAGATGCATTTAATTTGTTTAGGTTTCTTTGTTCATTTTGTGTTTCTTGTTAAATCAGTTCAAGGTTATGACTAGTATTACTAATGTCTAAATGGTTGAGGGGAAGCATGGTATAGAAAATTGAACTTTCCCAGCCAGATTTTGGAAGGTGAGATATTTATGCAAAAATGACTTCTCTCCTTTTGCTATAAGAATATACTTTTGTTTAATGTTCAAGAAGTCAGCAGGAAAATAGCTTCCTTTTATATTACCTATATATTTTCCTAGATATGCATAAATTTAGAAGTACAGTTTTGTCTATGGCCTTAATGGTTTAACCTCATATAATTGCCACATTTCTGGCCTTTTCTCATGAAACATGTCATAATACAACCCTCTAATGTTGACTAGTTCATGGGATCCTCACTCATTATTGATGGGATTGCAGGTAAAACACAGGGTTCCAGTTAAATTTTTTTAAAGATTCTATTTACTTATTCATGAGAGAGAGAGAGAGAGGGAGAGAGAGGCAGAGACACAGGCAAAGCGAGAAGCAAGCTCCATGCGGGAGTCCAATGTGGGACTGGATCCCACCTATCCAGGATCACATCCTGGGCCGATGGCACGCACTAAACCTCTGAGCCACCCAGGGATCCCCAGTTCCAGTTAATTTTGATTTCAGATTAACTACACGTAATTTTCATTATAGGTATAATTATGCCTCATGGAATAGGTGAGTCATACCAAAAACTTATTTGATGTTTATTTGAAATTCAAGTGTAACTGAGCATCATGTCTTCTCATTAGCTAAATCTGGCTATCTGAAATTTTGGTTATTCTTGTGCAGAGAGTGATGGTGAGACAGGGCTTTGGTGTTTAGTGAAGTTAGACTCCATAGGGCAGGCTTTAGGCTTGAAGAAACAAACCATTAGTTTGACTTCAATTGGCCTTGAAATGATGTAATTTTAATGGTGCTTCTAAAAACCCCTAAAGTAAAATTCAAAAATTGTGCTGCATGTATGGACACAGTGTAGTTGGAAGTGAATGATGATGACACTTTGTACTCAGTACTGACTGAGTTCCAGAAGAATTTGGAAAAAATTTTTTAGGTAGGGTGGGAGGGAGAAAAAAAAGCACATTATATTGAATTTATTTTCCTGAATAAAAATAATAGTAATAATAATTATGGTATTAGAAGAAAGGGAGACAGAACATGAAGACTCCTAACTCTGGGAAGCGAACTAAGGGTGGTGGAAGGGGAGGAGGGCTGGGGGTGGGGGTGACTTGGTGGCGGGCACTGAGGGGGGCACTTGACGGGATGAGCACTGGGTGTTATTGTTATTCTGTATGTTGGCAAATTGAATACCAATAAAAAATAAATTTATTATTAAAAACAATAAAAAAAAATAAATCAGATTAAAAAAAAAAAGATACCCTCAACAGCCACCCAGTATTATGTAATGTTTCCACAGAAGAGATGGTCTGGTTTAAGATAACAGCTATTGGGGTATTTTAATATCCTTAGAAGTTATTGGTTATCATATGACATTTGAGAATTAGCCTGTTCATTCTTAATCCCATCCCTATGTTGATGGGCGAACATACTTGCAGTTTACCCTTATTCTCAATTGAAAATTTATATTGGCTTTTGGGAGCAAATAGGTGTAACAATTTTCAGAAAATACTAAGTACAGAATACTAAAATATCTACAGAAATGTATGTGTGGAAAATACTGAGAAAGAGTTTCTAAAAGACAAGGCAAAAGCAGCATACTCAGAAGTACATTCATGCAACTGCAGGGTAACGTTCACAAGCTCTACAGAGGAAAACGAGAGCAGAAAAGTAGTAATAGCTCATGATTATATGCCTTCATTTAATTTTTATCCTTTTGAAAAAAATATCAGTAAGGTATAATATTACTCTAATGTGATATTTGGGATAACTGGTATAGAGTGGTCAAGTGAATTTCCCAAAAATGTTAGTAACTTAGAGACTAAGCCATGAACTGTGGTTCTTAAGCTCTTTTAGGATATAGAACCTTTAATAATTATTTAAATGCTGTGGGTCTTTTTCCTGTAGGGTGTGAGTGTGGGGTTATTTTGCATAAATTGGAGAAATTCTGTGGCGCATTTCAGGGAATTCTTAGATCCTTGAAGCCTTTGGAGTCTATGTTAAGGATCTTTGCTCACCTGGTGGGCTTATTCAAACTCTTGACTCTGTCAAGCTTTAGGGTATAATAGTTTCAGAAACCAGAAAAGTGTTATTTAAGGTAAAATGTGGAAAAGGGATTAAACTCAGGTATTGTGTCTAGGTTTTTGAAGGGCATTTGTGAAATGAATTATGAATAGCATCCTAACAATGACTAACATGGTTAAACTCTTAATCTATGATGTCTGGAGCATAAGTTTGGGATAAGAACTGAAAACCTCCATGTTGTGATGTCTTGGTGCTAGGGCTTCTGGTATGGGTGGTCATCCTGCAGTCATTTCTCTCTCTCTCTCTTTAGATTTTATTTATTTATTCATAAGAGACACACAGAGAGAGGCAGAGACATAGACAGAGGGAGAAGCAGGTTCCCTGTGGGGAGCCTGAAGCAGGACTGGATGCCAGGACAACGGGATCACATGAGCCAAAGGTAGATGCTCACTCACTGAACCACCTAGGTGTCCCCCAGCAGTAGTTTTTGACAAAGCTTTTAGCAGCCTATAATGAACTGGAAAAGAAATAAAGACAAGTAAATCCTTCATAAATATAACTATATTCTAAAGTTATATCTTTGCATTGTTTTCCTTTTCTTATAATAAATAGCTATTAATTTTAATGACATGGTCATGTTAAAAAGCAGTACAGTGGCAGGAATGCAAGCTCTGCTGCTAGATTCAATAGGAGAGAAGAAGCATAATGTGAAGAAAAAAGTAATTTTGTCTCAACACCCAAATCCTCTACCTCTTAACCTCTTGGCCCCTCCTTCTCAAGAAATAGCCTCTTTACATAGAGGAGAGTGAGAAGGACAGGAACAGATGATTTCAGGTGCATTTTACTTCAGATTTTGTTTACATGGTATTACTTTTTTGTCTCCTCTACTGGGATGCCAGCTTTATGAGAAAACCATCTAGTCTGTTTTGTTTGCTGCTTCTTGCCCAACAGTTAGAGTAGTGCATGGGGCAGAGTAGATATCCAAATTTGATGAATAAATGAATGTAAAGTTAATGAATCAAATTAAGTGCCCAATACTATCACCAAGGACTTGTGTTAATCATGTAAGCTGTCTGTCCTCCTTCGGCACTTAGTGTCCCCTGCTAGTTAAAGGCATGGTCTCTGCCTAAACCAGTCCAAAGACCATTACTAGGTGGGTGCAGTTGGAACCTTCCCCGGAGCCTAGCTACAACATAGGAAAGAACAGTTCCAGTTAGTCTTTCTCCCTCACCACTCTTCCTTCAGTAGAAATTCAGCTTTCAGGATGACTAAACCCAGTAAATCACCAGCCACAGGTAACTGTTACTGGTTACAATTGGTTTTTATTTTTATTTTTTATTTATTTATTTTTTTAATTTTTTTTTTTATTTATGATAATCACAGAGAGAGAGAGAGAGAGAGAGAGAGAGAGAGAGGCAGAGACACAGGCAGAGGGAGAAGCAGGCTCCATGCACCGGGAGCCCGACATGGGATTCGATCCTGGGTCTCCAGGATCGCGCCCTGGGCCAAAGGCAGGCGCCAAACCGCTGCGCCACCCAGGGATCCCTACAATTGGTTTTTAAAGTCAGGTAGCTGCCAACTAAATATTAAAAGATATTTGTCTTTATTCAACTGAATAGAAGGCCTTTCCTTGTATAAGTGTATTAAGCTGAGATAGGAAACAAACCTATTGGCTGTAGTTTAAAATAACTGTGTTTATGAAAAAGAATAATGTCATGCCCACTTCAAGGATGAAACTGCTTTTTGTTAAGTGTTTTAGGTGTATGGAGGTTATATTTCTTTTATCATCATGAAGTAAAATACATTTATGTCTTAAGATATTCTGTGAGGCAACAGGCAGTATCCAAACACTATTAACCAAACAAGTGTGATGAATAATAGGTGTCACCAGAGTTCCTGATTTAAAGACCCCAAACCATTGTTCAAACAAAGAGACAACTACCCAAAACAACAAGGAAAAAAGATATTACCTAGATCTTAACCCCAAACCAACAAAATGCTCTTTCTCAACCGTAAAATCTATTAATCGAGCCCATAAAATCTGCTGTATCCCTACTACTTACATATAGGGATAGGAAGATAAGATATACATGCAGGAGAGGAAATAGTATTTATTTTACCTATTTAATATACAGACAGAGACCATCCATTGGAGTAATATCTTATATATGGTATTGTTCTTTTTCATAAAAAAATGACAAATTTCAAAATATCATTGAAATGTGCAAAAAACCTTTATTAGTAAGCCCCTCCCTGCTAGCATTCAGAAATAAGACCTTTAGATCAGTGGTAAACATTTAAAAATCAAAACTCAATGGATTACTGAAGGAAAAACATATATGAACAGGTTAAGAGAGAGATTCTAAGTATTTTTTGGAGGGCTTCTAGTCAACATTCATTTTATAGGTGACCAAGATCATTCACCATGGAGAGGGAGAACAGAATCCCATGTATTCGGGGTGTGGGATAGAAAAGCCAAGCAATTTTCTCTTTTCCTTCAGCAAGTGGTTCCTCCCACTTAAATCAAGTCATTTACCTGGTACAGAGGTATATTATTCTATCTGAAGCTTTTTTTTTTTAATTTTTATTTATTTATGATAGTCACAGAGAGAGAAAGAGAGAGAGGCAGAGACATAGGCAGAGGGAGAAGCAGGCTCCATGCACCGGGAGCCCGATGTGGGATTCGATCCCGGGTCTCCAGGATCGCGCCCTGGGCCAAAGGCAGGCGCCAAACCGCTGCGCCACCCAGGGATCCCCCTATCTGAAGCTTTTAATCTGTATTATTTTTGCAGATTGGCATTTCTAAAATATTTTCTACTTTATATAAATTATTCATATATAAATGAATGTTGTTTTAATAATTGCTTCAATTTTAAATAAGTGCATTGAACCTATATTTTCCTAAATTTAATTAGTTATGGCTCATAGCAGGAGTTTCTGGAATCTTTATTAGTTAAAGTGCATTGTGCAGTCTAAGGTGGAGAGAGTGAGTATATTTAAGCTTTTCAGGTTATTTGATCACAGCCTCCCTTGCGCCTTTCTTGAGGTTCTTTTTATGGGATGTGATTTACACAGAATACTCTGTGGGGCATGCTGGGATAGATACATTTGGGATATAATCACTTAGTGCTCCCTGTCTTGTTTGCCAGATTCAGGTGTATCTCATTCAAGAGTCACCAGCCAAGGACACAGAATTCCCTCAGACATTCCTCCAGTATCCACGAATCTTCCTGGTGCTGAAGAAGGGTGGCCTGCCCTGCAAGGGAGGTTGTATTTGTGTTACTGCAGATGCCTGTCTCTCAACTCATCTGCTATAGGTGGATTAGACTGTGGAAACCAAACTTCTCAGCAATAGATGCACTTTCAGTAATCACCCAACTAATTATAGAGAAGAAGGAGGCACTTCTAAGAAGCACTAACATTACTAGTAACCTACAAAATCATTTAAGTGGGGTTTAAAAAAAGGATTTAATTATTTATTGGGAGAGAGAGTAAGAGAACACATGAGTGGGATGGGGAGCAGAGAGAGAGAAACTCAAGCAGACGTCATTGCACTGGGCATGGAGCTCAATGTGGAGCTCAAGCCCATGACCCAGAGATCATGACCTGAGTCAAAATCAAAAGTTGGACGCTTAACCAACCAAGCCACCCAGCCCCCCCCCCCCCCAGGAAGGTTTTAAATCTCCTAAAGAAGGTAGGAAGTGGTGAACATTACAAAAGCATCTTAGTTACCAAAGCTTCAGTAGAAACATGACATCCAAGGTATTTCTTTGTCCTTATTCAGGCTACTATTTACTGAGCACCTACTATGTGACAGACAATATGCTAGGGGTATTCAGGGATAGTGTCTCAGTCCCTATGACAATCCTGAAAGGCACAACTTATGAGCCCTATCCCTCATTTTTTTTGGTGGAGCTATCTGAAGCTTAGAGAAAAGTAAGTACCTCAGTCATGGAGTTTATTAATAGCAGAGATGGGAATGATGTACAGTACTTCTGTTTCCAAACCAGCATCTTCCAGCCTTCCTACTACACTCTGACCAAATTCACCTGGCCCTTCTGGCCATTCTTGGTAGAAGAAGGGACCTTAGAGAGGCGCACAGGAAAAATAGCTGCTTAAAAAAAGCAAATAAATTAATGTACTGAACCACTCTTTGCTCTTTGTAGGAGTAGGGAGTTCTGATTTCTAGTATTCTGTTGTATAAATAGACCATGACTTATTTATCCACTCACTTCCTCATGAGGGTTTTTGTTTATTTATGGTTATTATAAATAAGGCTGCTATAAGCATTTGTGTCCAAACTTTTTAAAGAGACTGCTGAATTGTTTACGAGAGTAATTGTACCTTTTATATTCCCACCAGAAGTGTATGAAAGTTGAAGTTGGGCCATGGGATGGGGCAAAGGTGAGGATACTCAGACATGGACAGAGGCTTGTGTGGTTTGATATTTTAGGGTGTGAAAGGAGGAGCCCCAGGCTTGGGTATCAGCTTGTTCAGTGTGGAACAGAAGAGAAAGGGGGTTGATGGTGAGGGTTTAAGTTATTAACAGTCAAATATCAAGAATAGAGAGTCAGACTCTTAGGACAATTTACCCTTGATATTTCACTGATGGCTAAACATGCCACATTTCATTTAATTGAATTTGAACTTAAGTAAGCCAGTAAGGTCTACAGTGAGGCCTACAATATGAGGCTCGTAAGGAAGATGAAAGTTTCACTGAATATCTTTTTTTTTTTTTTTTTTTTTTTTAGTTTCACTGAATATCTTGTTCAAGAGCCTAGTATCATGTATTCTGAGAAATAAAATGAATGCTTTGGTTACTATAAGTCATTTTGGAACTCACTTATTAAGTGATGCCTTAATAAATATAGAGATATGTGTGACCTTGATTTATATTTTGGTATCTGTGAGGCAAGAGATTTTCAGAGGTGTTGTTTTTGTTTTCGTTTTTTATCTTCAAGTGGGAAACCTTTACCACTGAGAAGACCAGACATCCAGACCATTAGCAGTGGCTCAAGAGTCTGTAAAAATGTATAGAATGGGTCATTTATTGGCTAGTGCATCCAGTGCTGAGATAACTGTGTAAAGTTTGGCCAATTTTGTTTTATCCTTGGAACCCATTCTTTATCTCAGATGCCGTTCTTAACCTATAGGTGAGAACAGGGCCCAGATTTGACTCCATCCTATAGCAAGAAAGCCTCAGTTGATGTACGAAGTTTGTGGGATGCTGCTTCCATGGTCCAAGGCATAATAAATGATTGGGTACAGAAGGTCACAGGCTTAGGGCCTCTATTTCTAGGAAAGCCCAGTCAATTTGTGGCCAGTAACTGCTGCTCTAATGACACACAGTGTGAGGCTGAGGTGGTCATTTTCTTGTATCATGAAAGGTTCATGACCAATTCATGGCCATTATGGGTGGTCCAGAGACTCCAAAAGGCATAAGAAGAGACTGCTAAAGGATTTATAGTGAAGGGATCTTTGGAGGGCACTAAAGGAATGCCTGTTGCATTACAATTTAGACAGATTTTAGTACCTTTACCGCAGGGGTCTCACTCAAGTTGGGTAAATTTTCAAGTAACAACATAAAATGGCTTAAGTAAAATTTGTAAAGAAGGAATATGTTGACTCTAGAATTAAAAAAAAAAGCCTAAATGACTTGGGTATTATTTTAGCATTGAGCACCTGAAAGGGTTAATAGCTGTTTCTTGACAGTGTCAAAGAGGGAGCAGCCCTTGGTTTACCAAGTAATTTTCAGGAATTTTACCAAGGTAGCAGTACCTTGTATTACATGTAGGGCAATGGTCCATCCCTCTTTGTGAGCTTTTTTGTAAATAATTTTCTCGAATGAGTATTTGTAATGATTTTCCTCAGGGGAGGATGTCATCAATATAATGTCACTCTTGGGCTCCTGGAGAAAGGTGGATGTGGCTGAGCCCTTGTGTGCAAAAACTGTGAGTGATGGTAAGGCTGCTGAGATGTTCCTTGGATAGCCAAGGAAAGATGTTTTATGTTCTTTCAAAAGTGAGGGCAAACTGTGGCTGAGAGGCTATTGAAATAGGCACCGACAGACATTAGCCGAATCTATAATAGCAAAAGATTGCTGATTGGATGGAATTAGTCATTTCAGTAATATTGAGTATGGAGGCATTAATGGGTGCAACTAAGGCATTGAAGTGGTAATCTACTATATGACGTCATTTAGTCTTTTGAAGTTTAACAACAGAGCAAAGTGGACTGTTAAATGAAGAAGCAATGGGCATTATCATTCTTTCTCTAAATGGGTCTTGCATAAAAGATTCCAATCCTTGAAGGACTTGTTTTAATTTAGATTGGGCCATACTAATTGTTTTAACTGGGAGAGATAGTCCATAGGGTCTTATTGTATAAAGCCAATTTGTAAGTGCCTAAGACTTAATTTAATTTAAATTTATTACTCATTGAGTCAGAGTGTCCATGCTCACTATAGGACATAATAGGGTAATGGGTGATAAGACCGTTGGAAATTTAGGCCAAGAGATAGTTCTGATGATTAGGGGGAGGCATCTCGCCCTATCTATTTTATGTTTAGGAAGGCCCCTAAGATTGTAGAGGATACTTTGATTAAATTTAGTGGAATGCCAAAGTCTAAGTGTAATTTGAGCCCCAGTATGGATTAAGGCCATGAATGTTTGCCAATTGATGCATTTCATCAGATTGTGGAGTTAATGCTGAACCTATGTTGTAGAGGCACAAAGCCAATGATCTTTTATTTTATTAATTCTTTTACTAAATTTTGGATTTCAAATTGGGCCAAATTGCAGACCTTTTAGTTTGTTGTTTTTGTTTCCTTTGTATCCAGTTTTCTTCATTTTGTTTTTCCATTTTTTCCCCCATTGGATATACTTTTGTGGGCATGGAGGTGGGCTACCTGACTCATATGCATATATTTTTCCCCCTAAAGAATCTCATATCAGTATCATGTGGGTTAGAGAACTTCATGACAGTGGCTGATTTATAGGGTTTATGGCTCCCAGCTTATACATTGTGTTTAGTTCACCCCTGTGCTATGCCTCAGGCATGCTGTGGGTAATTTTTTCCTATAATCCCAAGGATCAGAATCTTTGTTGCAACAAAGGCATAGACAGCAATAGTAGCAGAACTATTTGAGTCCTGGTGAACCATCTGCTCTTAGGCGTGTGGACCTAAGTATACCACATGAAGGCTGCTCCTTCTCTCCCTCTCTCTCTCTCTCTCCTCCTTAATGACTTCTCTTTCAGGGTGACCATATATATATATTTTTATTCATGAGAGACACAGAGAGAGGCAGAGACATAGGAGAGGGAGAAGCAGGCTCCCTGTGGGGAGCCTGAATGTGGGACTCAATCCTAGGACCCTAGGATCACAACCTGAGCCAAAGGCAGACATTCAACCACTGAGCCACCCAGGTATCCCAGTGACCATATTTCTTATAGAATGTAGTTTTTCCTCTGTCTAGCAGCCTTCTCCTGTCCTCAAATGCCGAGGAATGAAACTTTTGACTTAACTTTGGGTAAATCTGTAACAATGGCAGGATGGGACTTCACAAATGTCAGAGGGTATAGGCTTTCAGTTATAAGATGAATAAATTCTAGGTTTCTAACATACGGTATGGTATTGTGTATTCGAAAATTCCTAAGAGAATATATCCTAAATGTTCTTAGTGCGTGAACACACACATACACACAGGTAGTTATGTAAGGTGATGGATGTGCTAATTAACTTGGTTTTAGTAATTACTTCACAATGTATATACATATATATATATATATAAGTCAAATCATCATGTTGTATACCTTACATATACATAATTTTTGTCAGTTATGCCTCAGTAAAGCTGGGAAAAAATGAAATGGCTATATACCTTAAAAATAAAAACTAACAAGTGGAGTATTATGCCATTTGTTTTGAAGAGAAATCGGAAACTATACAGTACAAAGTGGTAGCACTCATTATTTCTGGGTGATAGGAATGCGATTTTTTTCTTTTTGATTGTTTTATAATCTGTTTTTTTTTCAGTGACTAGGAATTAATTATGTAAATTTAAAAAATAAATTTTGCCAACAAAGACATTTAAACAGAGATTCATATCTCTTGCTGTTCCCCAAATATTTTTTCCCAAATATTTTAAGACATTTTGACTTGATATATGGATAGGCCAGGAGATTTTTTTTTTGTATATGTTTTTATTGGAGTTCGATTTGCCAACATATAGCATAACACCCAGTGCTCATCTCGTCAAGTGCCCCCCTCAGTGCCCATCACCCAGTCACCCCAACCCACTTCCTTTACCACTTCCTTTTCCACTACCCCTTGTTCGGTTCCCAGAGTTAGGAGTCTCTCATGTTCTATCACCCTCTCTGATATTTCCCACTCATTTTCTCTCCTTTCACTTTTATTTCCTTTAATTATTTTTTATATTCTCCAAATGAATGAGACCATAAAATGTTTGTCCTTCTTCGATTGACTTACTTCACTCAGCATAATACCCTCCAGTTCTATCCACGTTGAAGCACATGGTGGGTATTTATCGTTTCTAATGGCTGAGTAATATTCCATTGTATACATAAACCACATCTTCTTTATCCATTCATCTTTCGATGGACACCGAGGCTCCTTCCACAGTTCGGCTATTGTGGACATTGCTGCTATAAACATTGGGGTGCAGGTGTCCCGGTCGTTCATTGCATCTGCATCTTTGGGGTAAATCCCCAGAAGTGCAATTGCTGGGTCGTAGGGCAGATCTATTTTTAACTCTGAGGAACCTCCACACAGTTTTCCAGAGTGGCTGCACCAGTTCCCATTCCCACCAACAGTGCAAGAGGGTTCCCCTTTCTCCACATCCTCTCCAACATTTGTTGTTTCCTGTCTTGTTAATTTTAGCCATTCTCACTGGTGTGAGGTGGTATCTCATTGTGGTTTTGATTTGTATTTCCCTGATGGCCAGTGATGCGGAGCATTTTCTCATGTGCTTGTTGCCCATGTCTATGTCTTCCTCTGTGAGATTTCTGTTCATGTCTTTTCCCCATTTCATGATTGGATTGTTTGTTTCTTTGCTGTTGAGTTGAATAAGTTCCTTATAGATCTTGGATACTAGCCCTTTATCTGATATGTCATTTGCAAATATCTTCTCCCATTCTGTAGGTTTTCTTTTAATTTTTTTGACTGTTTTTCTTTTTCTGTGCAGAAGCTTTTGATCTTGATTAAGTCCCAATAGTTCATTTTTGCTTTTGTTTTCCTTGCCTTCATAGATGTATCTTGCAAGAAGTTGCTGTGGCCAAGTTCAAAAAGGGTGTTGCCTGTGTTTCCTCTAGGATTTTGATGGATTCTTGTCTCACCATTAGATCTTTCATCCATTTTGAGTTTATCTTTGTGTATGGTATAAGAGAATGGTCTAGTTTCATTCTTCTGCACATGGCTGTCCAATTTCCCCAGCACCATTTATTGAAGAGACTGTCCTTTTTCCAGTGGACAGTCTTTCCTGCTTTGTTGAATGTTAGTTGACCATAGAGTTCTCTCTTCTGTTTGATCTACGTGTCTGTTTTTGTGCTAGTACCACACTTTCTTGATGACCACAGCTTTGTAGTACAAACTGAAATCTGGCATTGTGATGCCCCCAGCTCTGGTTTTCTTTTTCAATATTCCCCTGGCTATTTGGGGTCTTTCCTGATTCCACACAAATCTTAAGATGATTTGTTCCAACTCTCTGAAGAAAGACCATGGTATTTCGATAAAGGATTGCATTAAACGTGTAAATTTGGGCCAGGAGATTTTAAGAAAAAAAAAAAAAAAAAAAAAAAAACAAAGGCTTCAGAGAAGGGAAGGAATAAAATTAAGATATTTGAAAAACATGAATGAAATTATTGTGGCTTTTCCTCAGAGTGGCATATGCTACATCATTTTAGGATTATTATAACATGTGTTGGGGAAAAATAAATTGGTACAATTATATGTAAAGGGTTCCAATGTCTCTTATTTCATCCTTTTTTTGAATAATATTAATAGAAAAAAATTGGTCTTGTATAATTTACATGAAATAGTCCCTCCTTCTCCACTCACATACCTGAGAAAAATCACTTAGAACATATATTAGATTATTTTTCCTTATTATATGATCTGTCATTTGCATCATTGCTTGTAGAACCTTAATAAAGAAAAATCTTAATAGTATTTGCATGATAAAGCAAAAGCTGCTAATAAGTAGACATAGTTCTGTATAGTCATTACATTTGAGTGTATTGGAAGGGCTACCATATGTTGTGTTGTCAAAATTGTATTATATGACCAATCAATTTCTGTATGGAGTTTTATTATTCTGTAATTAATATAGTAAGGCTGACTGGTCTTGAATATTATAGGTACGCAAGAAGATAGAGGAATAGATGGTAGGAGAAAGATGGATTATTTAATTTATTTCTCAATTAAAACTGACACTTTGGGTAGAGAAATCTGTTATCTGTTTTTTTTAATGGTTCATTTGCAGCTGTGTTTATCGTTTTAATAAGTAAATATATTATCTCATTAGGGCAGCATATTTATAAACACGGCAGCATAAGTTACTCATATTCAGCCATAGCATGTATGCCCCAAATGGAACCCCAAGCAGAAGATTTATTAAATCCAATGAAATTGAAGGGTAGACCTTATTGGGTGGAGGCTATAGGCATCATGAGGTAGTCACAGCAAAAAGCAACATGTTGCTTTTTATGCAAGGACAAGCAATAGTTGCAAAGCTTTATTATTTATTTATTTATTTATTCATTCATTCATTCATTCATTTGTTCATTCATTTCCTGAAGTTCTCTTAATACAGCTATTCAGAAATGTGTGGTTGTAGGGCACTTGGGTGGCTCAGTTGGTTTATCATCTGACTTGTGATTTCAGCTTAGACTGTGATCTCAGGGTCATGAGATCCAGCCCTGCATGGGGCTCCAGGCTTCTCCCTAGGTATAGAACCTGCTTAAGATTCTCCCTCTCCCTCTGCTCCTTCCCCAACTCATGCTTTCTCTCTCTCTAAAAAAAAAAAGAAAGAAAGGAAGAGAGAAAGAAAAGAAAAGAAAAGAAAGAAAGAGAAAGAAGAAAGGAAGGAAGGAAGGAAGGAAGGAAGAAAGAAAGAAAGAAAGAAAGAAAGAAAGAAAGAAAGAAAGAAAGAAAGGTGTGATTACTTCCTTTCAACAAATGTGTATGGCAAACTACCATCCAGATTGTTGATAGGTAATAAGTTTATTGCTGTCCATTGTAGACACTGATACAATGCCTAGTGCCATGAAGGCTGAGAAGGGGAGATCTGAGCCAAACTCTGGTGCCATAATTCAAGTTTTAAAAGCTCCGGCCTTGGATTAGGAAGAGTTGCCTTTATTCTCAAGCAAACGTCTGCCCTGGTAAATTCTAACAGATTAGTGGATACAGATTGAATCAATCAATTAATCGATCAATCATATATTTAATGAGCACCTACTATCTTCTTTAGATTCAAATCCCAGTTTGGTATCTGTAAGACTGGTAAAGAGTCCAGTAAGAAAAGTGTTGTTTCTAAGCAAAACAGGAATATAGCTTTCTCTCACTGTACCTCCCATAATCTTACATTTAAATGACTCAACAGTGTAAGTTCTCATTTCTAATAAACAGTGATTGAGCACCTACCATGTGGAATGCACCATGCTGGGCAATGTGGAAGACACAAAAATAAATTATACGTGGTGCTATCATGTGACACATATGCTTTTATTCCTGTATATATTTTTGTGTTCATTAATTTATATCTATTTACAAATAGCTTTTATTTATCTATTTGTAAAAAGCTGTCTTAAAGCATTAGAAGCAGTACATTATACAAAGTACAAATAGCAAAATAAAAACC
Organism: Nyctereutes procyonoides; assembly: GCF_905146905.1. Lineage (NCBI taxonomy): Eukaryota > Metazoa > Chordata > Mammalia > Carnivora > Canidae > Nyctereutes > Nyctereutes procyonoides. The sequence continues at coordinate 13,347,206 of NW_026575133.1, read as the reverse complement.
CATAAACTCAAACAGTATGGCAGGAGGAGATATGTTATAGATCTTCTGCCTGGACAAAAGGAAATTAAATGAAGTTTTTAACTATGCTCCTATATTTTTATAAGTTCTGAACTATTTAAAAATTTGACATTTGGTTTTTATGATAGAAGAATGAAACAGCCTGATACATAAGAGTAATCAGGTTTATTAAAAATGTAGATTCTTCATGTGACTCCACTAAAAATACTCATTTTAAAAATAGACAGTTCTATGGATATACTTACCTACAATCTACTGAAATTAACATTTTTGGAAGAATATGTTAAAGATTTTTTTTAATGGACTTTGGCCAGCTGAAGCACCTCAGGGCTACAGAGAGCAAGACAGATGTAGTCTAGGAACCCCTGGCGTATACAGACAATCCTGAAAGACAGATGTTGAATTACTATCTAGGTATTTAAAGTGAGCAATAAAGAGGTGATTTGAGTTTCTATGGATGTACATTAGATAGATTTTATCTTCCCTAATATTTTAACTGAAGAATAAGTATGAACTTTCTAAGTCCTCAGGGATTAGTCTGGGAGAAGGGATTCTAGACATAAGAAAGGGTTCATGTAACAGTAAGAGAACAAGAAACAAACAAAAAAGGCATGTGTGGTAGATTGTAGGGAGAGAGAAGGAAGGAGAGGGAAATGAGGATGGAGCAATAAATTGGTAGGTGATGGTGTGAGAAGCTAGTAATGCATACATAAAGTCCTTACTATAACTTCTTGCTAACGTTGAATGTTTAAATGTGTTAGTAAGGGATCCCTGGGTGGCGCAGCGGTTTGGCGCCTGCCTTTGGCCCAGGGCGTGATCCTGGAGACCCAGGATCGAATCCCACATCGGGCTCCCGGTGCATGGAGCCTGCTTCTCCCTCTGCCTGTGTCTCTGCTTCTCTCTCTCTCTCTCTGTGACTATCATAAATAAATAAAGAAAAAAAAATTAAATGTGTTAGTAAAAGTATCTTTAGTTTTATTAATCTATATTAGGTTAAGACATTGATTCTTTTAAAAAAATTAATGAGAAACAATTGACAATTATAATTGTATATATTCAAAGTATACAATGTGATGAGGCTCAGTTGGTGGGGCAGGCAACTCTTGATCTTGGGGTTGTGAGTTCAAGCCCCACATTGGGGATGGAGCCTACTTAAAAAAATTAAAAAGGAAAAAGTGCTACAATGTGATGATTTGCAAAATGACATAAACATTGCAAAATGATTACCAAGATCAAGATAACTAACATGTTAATTACCTCACATAACTTTGTGTGTGTGTGTGTTTGTGGTAAGTAGTCACCATACTGTACGTTAGATCAACTTATTCTTTCTGTAACTGAAAATTTAAACTATTTGACCAATATTTCCCGTTCCTTTTCCCCTACTTTTCAGCCCTTGGTAATCACCATTCTGTTCACTGTTTCTGTGATATCAACTTTTACATTTTTTTAGATTCCACATAAAGTGAATATTAATGTTAATTTTGATAAAGATTTTTTTTTCTCCTATCAAAACTGAGTTGGTTTAAAGAAGGAGCAACAGAGAAGTGTGAAGCTAAGGTGGAGTCATTGGAGCAAGCTTCTCTGCAGGACGTTGTGCTCTGCATCTGGTTCAGCAGCAGCTGGGACTTGCTACACTGTTAGCAAGGTGCTGTGAAGAAACAATTTTTTTTCTGAACCAAGGAGCTGACTTGTTGGTCTAGTCTTAGAAAGACAAAGTGTTGTTACCAAACATACTTATTCAACTTCCCTGCCTCTTTGAGAAACAAAGTTTGCTTTATGCTAGTTTCACTGAATTATGACATGAAGAGAAATCCATAAACCTATGATATATGATCAAAATTCTTTCCAAATGCTGCTGTATTTTACAGTTGTTCTTCAAAGTTTTCTTTTAGGCTTCATAAGTGAATATCTCCTCAACTGAAGTATAACCTCGAAGACAACCAAGGACCTTATTTTCAAAACAAATAACATATGCATAATGTTTTTCATTTCCTCACCCACACCATTTTGTTTGTATCTTCACAATAAATTCAGTGAGGTGGGTCTTGATGATGTCTTCATTTTCAATCTCAGGTAAGCAAAGCTCTGATGGGGAGCCTGGCCAACATTGTGTGTTACTTAGTGTCTCAGATCTTCTGAGACAGAATCTTCCAAATCTGCACAATGCTTTTTTATACCTTTTCTTTCCATATTTGGGCCAAGCAAAAGAACTGGCTCATGTTAAACATTTATTAAGTATTTTTATTGAATAATTTATGAATACTAGTACTGGAAGAGATTGGCAAATTAATTTGTAATGTAAACTTCTAAATTTAAATGTCATATATCTGAAAAAATGCAGACTATAAATGTACATTTCAATGAGATTCTATCCAGCTAAGCAGCACCCAAGCCAAGAAATAGATTACCAAATGCAAAGTTATCTCTGATGTCTCTTTTCAGTAATCCCTCACACACAGAGTGTCAAGCCTTCCAATAGAACAGACCAATTTTGCCTGTTTTTGAATTTTATATAACTGAAATCATACAGCATGCATGTATTTTGTGGCTGGTTTATTTCACTTGATGTTATATTTGTGAGATTCTTCTGTGTTGCTCTGTTTAGTTATGGTTCCTTCATTTTCATTGATGCACAGCATTCTAATGTATGCTTTTGCTTCCAGTTTGGGCAACTATGAGAACTGCTGCTCTGAACATACTTATTTTTGTTTCTTGGTGAATAAATGTATGCATTTCTGTTGTGTGTAAATGTTATCAGGGAATTTCTGGGGTTTGAGGTGTGTATGTGTTCAGTGTTAGTGAATACTTGCAAATAGTTTTCCAATATGTTTGTACAAATTTATACTCATTAACAGTGTACAGAGGTAACCATTTTTCCACATATTTGCTAACTCTGTGCTTGAAGTTTTTTTTTTCTTTAAATTTTAGATGTGCTGATGGGTATATAATATTTTCCTGAGGTTGAGGTTTTAATTCTCAGTTCCCAGATAACTAGTAACATTTATTCAGATTCTCTTTTCCCTGGAAAAGACTGTTAAGGAATAAATACATATAAACAGATATTTCAAACCTAATATATCCACAACAGAAATTGTTCTCTCCCTATCAATTTCATTTATACTCAATTTATTCTTTACTTTTTTTATGTCATGTTCCATGGCATTCATAATCAGAAACTTTGGAGTTGCCCATAACCCCTCTCCTTTACTCCCTACCTCCTAATAAATTACTACATGCGAGATTTTATTTCAAAATATTTCTTTTTTTTTTTTTCAAAATATTTCTTAAATACAGGAGCTTCTTTTGAAGGCACAGCCATTGCTTCAGATTTGGTCCTCGTGTTCTTTTGCTTTCTCTATTGTCTGATAGTTTGCTTCTCTCCAGAGTTAGCTTCTCAAAAACACATCTGGTTATGCTATTTTTTCTGCTTAAAACTCTTTGTGAGCTCCTAGGTTCTGTAGAATTACATCTGTTCTCTACTTTCTGATCCTTGCATCTCCAGGCTCATCTGCTTCCACTGTTCTCATGCCCATATGTTCCAGTAACAGGGGGATTATGTGCTATCCCAGGAGAAACTGTCTAAGACACAGTACGAAAGTGTCTGTCTAGCAGGAAGTGGGAATTGCCATCTGGTGCACTGGAAGGAGCTTTGGGCCATGGAGTCTGATGATCCTGGGTTAAGATTCTATTTCTGTTACTTAACAGCTGTTTGACATTTGGCCCATTACACAGCCTTTTATGAGCTTAAATTCACTCACCTGTCAAAAAGAAATGGTAATTCTTACTTTGTGGCTATTATATGGGTTATACATAATACTAAGAAACAGGCACATAATCAACAAGTGGATGGATTATGGAAGACAGGAAATTAAGGAAGGGAAGGTGAGGATTATGGAGGAAAAGAGCACTTGAGAATCTCATGCCCACTCTTGACTTTGTCAGGAAAGGTTGGGTTTGATGATATGCTGATCCAAGAGGGGAATATTATAACAGGTGTTAACCTCAAACCAGATGCTATGTAAACTTGTCTGAACTAGTTAATTGAGGTATGAAGAATGTTTTTCATAGAGGAGTGGGATTAAGATCTGAAGTCTGGAGGTGATGAAGAAACAATGTTTTGTAAGTGCAGGGCACAATACCAAAACCCAAAAACATGGTAATTTTCAAGAATATAAAATTGACTAATTTTGGAAATCTTTCTACTGAATCAGATAATAGCCAGCCTACTATGGCCAGAGGGTCAGGGAGATAAACATGGCTACTGGGCCCTAGTCCTCTAAATCAGTGAACTAATGCCAATGAAGAGACCTAAACAAAAGGAACTTAAAAACTACATACAGGGTTAAACGTGGTAGCTGCAATAGACCTACCCACTAGTCAAAGGACTGTCGACACCTCCCACAAATATTCCCATTTATTGTCTCAGGTCAAGTGCAGTAGTCATATTATCTGCTTCCTAGGGTTTCTGGGTAAATCTCTTCTCACTTAATGAACTTTCCCTGGACAATTATATCAATACTTACGGTGTCCTACTAACCCTATGCAGGTACTCCAAGATAACATTACCTTTCTGGGCACTACAATGGGATCATTATGTTGTGTACTTATGTTTACTCTGAAGCTTTGTGACTAGCAGACATAAGAGTATTAAAAATAAAAAATAAGATGGCTTCTGGGCATGCTATAATACCATTTTTCCAAGCCTTGGGCTATCAAGTCCTGAGAGTCTGTGAATTCAACTTAGTTTTTAATTCTGCAACACACACAATTGAATTTTGAGTGTGATTTTCGGTGAAATAAGAGATTATTTCAGGGATATAAAGATGTCTTGTTCTTTGTCAATTGGGCTATGAGTTTATAGTCTTGAGCTTGTCGCTCTCTTTATGTATGCTCTCTAGTACAGTAAGAAAATATTCTAACCTACATGCATCAAAAGCAGATGCTCGGTTCCATAAGTGTCTTTAGACACTTGATAACAATCAACCACAACTGACAATTTAATTAATCATGATGCATGGCATTCTAAGAATTACTGATTTCTCTTTTCCCATTGGTGAGGAGCTCCACACGTTTTTCAAGGTCAAGAATACAGCCAGACCAATCCATCAATCTCATTTATGAGGTTTTTGTTTCCTGGGATTATGTTTGATACCAACATAGTATCTGACTCAGGATCCAGTTAGATACAGATAAATCATACTAAATATGGCAAGAGAAAGAATTTAGTGTAATGAATTAGATAGAGAAGTATTAGAGGATGTAAAGATAAAAATAGAACACTAACAGAATTGTGCCCCTGAGGACTGAGGTATAAAAATTAGTGGGATTTCCAGAATCTGAAAACTTAGAGAAGATGCCCTGGAGAAATGACACTCAGATCCTTGAGCATGGGGTATTATGCAGCTGTAGCTAATAGCACAGGAACATAGAAAAGGGACTTTGCAGTGCTAGGGTCCAAACTCTGAAGAGGAAGTACTGCATGGCTACTCTTGACACCTTAGGAGATCAGAAGTTGGACACTACTGAGTTTGGGTCCAGACCTTTGGGAATGGGCAATCTCCCAGTAAGTGCTAGTGCTTATGAAGGAACACAGTGATGTTGTTTCCTGGAGGACTACAATTACTAGAGACCAAGGCTAATAGCTCCTGATGGTGATGAAGCTGATTCCTCATTGCTGGAATGAGGCTGTACTGAAGCTGATGGGAAGAGCAGCTTCATGTCTTCCAGGTTCAAACTAGCAACCATATCAGTGGAACTCAACAAGAAACCATCTGAAAAAATTAGAAATAGAGTTTTCAGAATTCCAATCATAGTATTATAAAGCAGAATATGGATGGATTGATTTAGAGATGAGTGATATAAGTTAATGTGGCTTTTAAACAATATATGTATATAAAATTGAAAAGGAGTTGGTCAGCTCAAACACAGGGAAAGGTATAAGGTTGTGATATGAGGAAGAGAGAGAGCATAACCATAAAATGTTAATATATTTACATGTAAGAGGAAGGCAAAAGTTACATGTCAGAAAAAGTTCAATATTCTATGAATCTAGTTAAGGAAAATCTGTGTGTGTGTGTGTGTCTAGGTTCTTACCTCCCCCAATAATTAAGACTTGAATATAGATAATTCAATTTATATTTATCTTACTTACATCCTTACTTTTTTGAAAATTACTTGTATTGAGTTAACTGTAAGGTAGCATAATATAGAAAATCATCATAGGTCATGATATCAAATCCAACATAAACATATGAGGTAAGGAAAGTTTATATAAGAAGTCTTTATGATAGCTTTTCCCTTTTCTAGGAGGATTCATCATCTATAATAAAAAATGTATCAGAACTCTAATATAATAAACCATCCGATTTGTCTTTACAAGAATAGGAGAGAACTATTCGAAATTTCTAATTTGGTGGGTTTTGCTTTTAAAGTATACAACCATCAAAAATATCATGGTAATGGTAAAATCTTTTTGCATAAACAGTGATTCCATTCTCCCTGTACAGAAAGTGAAAGGAAACAGAAAAGTCTTGCTTGAGTTCAGTATTGTCTGTCACTCATAGATCTGGAATCAAGTAAAAGGTTGAAGAAGACCGTTATAGACATGATGTAAAGAGGATGAATGGAAGCAAAGAATGAGGAAAGGTAGTGTTGAGAGCCAACTGAAAATTGACAGTTTCGATTCTGAGTTTTCCTCAAGCTGTTGTGTTGATAAATAATTGTATATTATTACTATGTAACCCTGAGTAATCAGGAGAGAGGACCACTGAAGTTGTCTGGATGTAAGAGGAAAGTATTTTGCAAATGATCCTTGGTAGACTGAAATTTTTCTGCTGGAATATTTAAAGGCTCTGCATATTTTTTAAAAATTTAGCCCCTGAAGATAATTCTGTGAATGATGATCAAGTTCAGGGCATCCTGGTAAGACAAAGCAAAGGGAGGAAAACAACCTCTCTCTAAGAGGAACTGAGCTTTAAAACTGCAAATAGGGCTCAGGGGGTTAAGCATCTGCTTTCAGCTCAGGTCATGATCCCAGGATCCTGGGCTCCCATCAGGCTCCTTGCTCAGTGGGGAGTCTGCTTCTCCCTCTGCCCTTCCCCCTGCTTGTGATCTCTCTTTCTCTCACCTCTCTCTCCCATAAAAAAAGTCTTAAAAAAAAATAAACCTGCAAATAGTTCTTTGAGATTAAATACCATACTTCTAATCCCAGAGATAAAAAGCAAACAAACAAACAAACAAAAAAACCAAAGTTGTCAAAACAATGAGAGGTTGTTCTGAAATTCTAGATGGAGAGATGGGAAATGATCAGTCCCAATTTGTGTTTATTATTCTTGGAAAGTTAAAGAAAAAATTGGCAGATTAAAAAAAAAAGCAAATGAGCAAAAAGAAAGTATACATATTTTCGTCTTGATTTTGGTGAATACTTCTCAGATTTGCCCTAAATGCCATTTTCTGGGTGGCAAGTTTTTTTTTTTTTTCTCTCTTAAATCAGCAGTTGGTGCTTTTCTGCCCATTCGGAATTCCTTGAGAAAAAAATGAGTGCGAAATCACACAAAGGGACTAGAATCAAAGTCAGCTGCTGATGGTGTGATCTGGGGCTTGGCTTCTTCACACGCATTTGGATTTAGAGTCCAGAGTGGGTGCCTGTTTTATGAGCTCTCCACATTGATCAGTAGTGCTCTACTGCCAGAATATAACTTCCAACTACTGATTTGCAAGTCAATTGAGTGAATACCTTCCATCAAGCCAAAAACATCAAAGCTCTGGCAACCTCCTTGTCTATGAATACACTTTCTTTGGGCACTGACATTCTGTGACCTCCCAAGTGGAGCTCAGGTGCACTGAATGCCAGCAGTGGGCAAGATGCTAGCTCTGCAGATTTAAGATGAAGGAGGCACAACCTCTGCCCTTAAGATGTCCATAGTCTTCTGAGGGGAGACAGAAGACTACATATACATATAACAAAGAAAAAGCTAAAATAAAGGTATCTTCAGATTATGTTGGGAGCACAGTGGAAGACTGAGGATAGGATGGGATGGAGTAAGGCAAGCCAGAGAATATTCTTGAAGATATGTGGTCTAAGTCTTGAAATATGAGGAGTAATAATATTAACATCAAGAGCCAGTATAGGTAAGTACTTATTGTGTGCCTGACATGGGCTAAGTGGTTTGTAGGTGGTACCTCATTCAATCCTCAACATCACTATGAGATAGATGCTATGATTATTATCATCCCCATTTTATGGATAATAAAATGGAAACTCAGGGAGGTAAGTGGTGAAAAGGACATTTAAACTTTTTCGTGAAGGGCCAGATGATATAATTTTTGGCTCAGTGGGTCATATGGCTATTTGTGACAATTACTCAATCCTGCCATTTTAGCATGAAACCATTTATAGGATAACATGTAAATGAATGAGTGTGGCTGTGATAAAATAAAACTTTATTCATAAAAGCAGAACAGATTTGGTGGGCCTGCAAGTGAAAAATGGCCAACCTGTGGAGTATGTGGGTCTAGAATCCAGATGGAGAGGTAGAAATTTACAGGAGCAAATGAAATCTTTAACTCTAACCATATTTCCTTGTTGGAGATGCTGGGAGGGGATTTTATTACCAGTTGGACTGCCAAATTGGATGCCATAAATATTTCCTGTGCATGTTCTAAGGGCTTAGCAGTGTGTTATGTTAATGGATCTTATTATTATTTTGCATTATGATAATGATGACACATGAGCAAGTGAACTTTGGGAATGTCTTCAATATTAAAGCTATGATGGGAGTTTGCTGTATGAATTCAGAGAGAAAATAATCATTACACAATAAGATGTGAGACATTTCCAGGATTTTAAATTAAATATGCATTTATAAATACATGTAGTTTTTGTTTATTATCATGCATATAAATATTTTTAAACTACACATTCATTGTCCTAGGTTTGGTTTACCCCATATAAAGAATATAATTTCTGGTTTCTCTAATTAGGGATTATTAGAAAGCTGTTGGCTGGAATCTGAAACTATTGTCACTTAGCAAGAACAATTGAGAGTTATGTTGCCTCTACTTGTTTCCAGATTTGCTTTCATGTCTCCAGGCCTGGTTGGTGAAAGTCATAAAGGTAAATTAAACATACCTGATCCCTGTAGTCCTGGGGCTTATAGCCTAGTGATAAAGTTAGAATTAGCCGATTACCCATGGCATTGGATGCATATTTTTAACTGTTATTTATATCCCAAAGGGGAATAGTTTTATGAGGGCTTGTAAACTGGGAATTTCTCCCAGTGAAAGGCTAGGGAGTCAGAAAGGCTCACATCAATCCAAAACACAGGAGCACTTTCATTGAGGTTAACTCAGTAAACTGTGCCTTGAACAGATGCTCTTTCTTGGAGATCTCATCCTTCCCTTGCAGCTGAAGATGCAAACCATGCACAGGAAGAAGGCACATTATCAGGAGCTCATCTGCAACCAACTCCAATGCCAACTGCCTAACCTTCTCTTCTTGTGTTAGAATTGACAGGAATTTATTGTATCTTTGGGACAGAGAATATATCAGCCCATATATTAGTTTTTGGAAATAGGCAGTATTTTCTGCTTTGCTCAGCCTACACTGACTAATGGGAACCTTAATAGCTTCAGAACATTTCCTCAAAGTGAAAACCTAGGGAAATTCATATTACATGAGTTGAATATGAGAACTCTCCTGCTATTAAGGGTACTTGATATTTTTCATAATGGTCTTTTCATTTCCCTCAGAGTGAGCTACAGAAAATGAGGCCTATTTTAGTATAAATCCTCTCTGTATGACAACATTCTAAAATAAAAATTATAGAAAAAATAATTTTTTCTGTTTTGAAATTTGCTCTATAAATATATTTGTATTGTAGACCTGTACACCATTAATCAGAATAGACAGTTTTCCTAAAAGTCCCTTTCTTTTCTTATATTTACTATTCTTCCATGTTACAGGCTGAGTTGTGTCCCCCCCCCCCACACACACACAAATTCAGCTGTAGAAGTCCTAACTCCTGGTACCTCAGAATATGATTGTATTATATGGAGATAAGTTTCTTAAAAAGATAATTAATTTAATGAGGTCATCGTGGTGGGCCTTAATCCAGTATGACTGGTGCCATTTTAAGAACAGGAAATTTGGACAGGGACAGGTGCAGAGAAAAGGTGGCCATCTACAAGTCAAGGAAAGAAGCCACAGAAGGAAAACTCTGCTGCACTCAGACTTCTAGGCTCCAGAAGTGTGAGAACAATAATTGCTGTTAGGTCTCTCAATCAGTGGTACTTTGTTATGACAGTCCTATCAAACTAGTGCATTCCATGAAAAACAAACAGTTTAAAGCTAACCCCAAATTACAAGGAAAGCGAATTTAGGAGCTCACTGACTAGTTTGTAATTTTGTACTAGTGGTACCTAGTATGTTTCTTGGAAACAAACACAGGAACATTTCTCAGGACTTGATTGTTTTTGCTTTGCTCTCCGTGTGTGACACATCATGTGGTAACCCTCCATAACCCTCCATCTACTCTGGATTTAATCTAAAATAGGACATTTACTACATCCACTATTTAGCATTATGTTATTAGAGATGTCAGTGTAAAGGACTGCATTTCAGGAAAGAAGCATGCTGGCCACAAAACAAAACTAATGCTATGCATATAAAATGAAGAACCACATGCATAACAATGAACAGAACTGCTCTGAGGAGAAACCATAGGCATCTCCAATTCAAAATGCAAATCTAAACTCATGCTAATTATTCAACATCTTCCTGAGAGTCATGGCTATTTCCAGAATAGGGGAGTCTAGGTCCCTACAGGATTTGCCTCAGCATTCCCTCAAATACCAAGTTACCTTACCTTAAAAATAGAACCCAGTTTATGAAAATGAGACCACCCTCACTTAGCGGGAATGTGACTGATAACTCTTGTGTAAAGTGGCACACACAGTGTGAACTGAGGGGATTGTAGTGCCCTACCCCCAGGGGAAGTTCCTTAAGTCTGTAAGCACAGTTTTGCCCACAGATCCTTCTGGTGTGAGAAGGCTAAGGCATAACCTGGAAAGGTTCTTCCAGTCACTTCCATTGGAAGCTTTTATTTTATTTTATTTTATTTTTTTAAGATTTTATTTATTTATTCATGAGAAACACAGAGAGGAGAGAGAGAGAGGCAGAGACACAGGCAGAAGGAGAAGCAGGCTCCATGCAGGGAGCCCGATGTGGGACTCAATCCCTGGTCTCCAGGATCACGCCCTGGGCTGAAGGCGGCGCTAAACCACTGAGCCACCCAGGCTGCCCCATTGGAAACTTTTAGAGCTGCTGTTCTATCTGCAGTGGCTTGGGACAGCTGCAAAATTAGGGAGCATGGCAAATACAACCCAGGATGGTCCTGGGCTCCAAGGAGACCCTAATACTAACAAGAGTGTGTTTGAGACTTTTAGTGCTGAATTTCCTTTGGCTGTCGCTCCCTGAAGATGGCAGACGATTCTACCCATTAAATGTGTAGGCTTTGGATGAGACCATTGTCCCCCTGTAAAGATCAGGACTGAGGGATGTGCCTTTAGTCTCATCTACCATTGCTTCCAAGAGTTAAATTTGAGGTTAAAACCTGTGCATCTGAGACTTCATCTTCTTATTTGTATTAATATGAAAGAAGTACCAAAAGACTTTCCTCTTGAGTTTCCAAGAAAAGTCCAGCTTAATTTAATACCAGGATTTTAAAAAACACATCTTGTCTTTTGTGCTTTATTGACAATCTCTCCAATTCAATTCAATACTATATTTATTTAAGGCCACCAAGTGCTGACCTTATAGGGCATGCAGAAGGTAAAGACTCAGTGGTTCAAGACCCTCTGATTTTGTCCTGGTTTCCTTTATATGTGAGTCCAAGGCAAGGTTGGCTTTTAGGGTGTGTAACCAGTGTAACTGCAAAGGTCGCCACTCAGAGAAGAGCTCCCACTCTCAGGTTTGATGCTATGCAATTACTGTCATGAAATTCTTATGTCATGAAATTTTATATATGGTTCTGTTTTATAAGTGAAATCTGATGGGACAATGGAACATGCAGTGGGGGCTGGGAGTCTTGTTCAAGTGCTGTGCTGTCTGCTTCTCCTGGAATGGCTCTCAGCCTGCTCCCTAGCCCCTCTGTGGTGGCTGCTGATACCTTTCCTCCCCAGCAGGGACCTGGGCACAGGCAGCATCTGCACTCGACCCACAAACATCCCCATGTCCAATGTCCAGCATATAAAAAACACGACAACGAGTCAAGAAAAAGTCAGTGGAAGAAAGAAAAAAATATTTTCTCCTTGATTTTTAACAAGGAAGCCCACATTTTAATTTTTCATAGGGCCCTGAAAATTATATAGCTAGCTGGTCCTGACCCAAAGCCATTCTACCCAGTGATAAATAAATCATCTGTCCCCCTTGATATTTTCAGCAAACTAAAGTCTCTTTCAGTTGCATCACCTCTGATGTCAAGGGCTTTGTGTCTGCTGCCTTGTCAGCTCCTTCTGTCTGCCCTGCCCCAGTTCAGAGAGAGATCACTTGCTTTGTGCTGCAGTCTAATTTGATATAGAATCATAGTTGAGTGTTTAGCCCCTAAGGAATTTATAGTGCATGTGGGAAGAAGAGACACAAATTTATGTCCAGAAATTAAAAGAAAATATGTTAAGGAAGTTTTAATTAATGGAATGGGGAAAAGAATGACAACTCTCGGAATAAAAGCAACTGAGTTGGAGCCAGGCTTACAAGAAGGAAAATACACACTGGGTCATTTGGTGTCTCTAATATTTAGTATCCTAAACTGAAAACAATGAGAACAAAGATAAGACTGTATTATTGGGTTTAATGAAGATGAAATGATTTCATGCATATGAAATTATTATGTGATTCTTAGCATCCTACAATTATAAAAAATAAAAATAAATATGTGATGACGGCTTCTAAACATATGTGGTGTAAGAATAATATATTCAGTAGAAGAAGGCAGTGGAGTCACCAGTGAATTTGGAATTTGGGTAGATAGTAACCAGAGATTCACTTTTTCTCTCTGAAGGTTAGGTGTCAACGATTATTCTGACTGTTTTCTTAATGTTTTTCTCCATTAATGCCTTTCCTATAAGTTTTCCAAACAATAGATACTCCCCCAAAGGAGTATTAACTGTGTACCTTATGCACTCTGAATGCCCAGGAAAAAGCAGGTATCGGTGACCCTATTGCAATAGTCATTAAGTTCAGTTATGGAAAACTGCACCTTAGGGTACTTGCAGACACTGGTAAAGAAACTTGGGAGTTTGATGAAATAGGAAAGGGCTATAGATTCCTTCTATCCAAGCTGCTCAAGACTGAAAGCATGCTTAATGGATTTACCAGCAAATTCACTGGGTCCTTCCAGTAGGCAGGATTTGTACAGTGTATTACTATCCTTCCATATGATAAGGACAGACCCCTCCTCCATCCAACTGCAGTCCTTTATGCTGAGCATCAGTAAGCCTAACAAAAGTAGAGCTGGGACTAGGACCTAGGCCCCCTGGTTTACAATTAGTCAGTAAATCTGACAAATTTTACTGATCACCAATTGCTAACTCTGAGGATACATTGGAGACTTTGGCAGGATTTGTCCCTCTATTGTGAAGCTCTCACTCTGGGAGGAGATTCACATTAATCAAATAGTTACACATTTAAATTAAATTCAACCCTCAGAAGAATATTGCATCATGAGATCACAAAACAGAAAACGTTAACCTTTTCTGGGAGGTTGGGATCAATGAAGCTGAGGGGTGATATGTGAGCCAGGATCTAGAGGAGGAGTGCCAGTTAGCTAGGAGATGACTGGGGAAGAGAGAGAGAAGGGTCTCAGATAGAAGTTCCCTTGGTAGGACGAAGTGTGGCAGGTGTGAGACATAAAGCAGAGGTGTGTGGTTGGTGTGCTTGAAGCAAAGACAGAACATAGAGTGTGGTGTGAGAAAAGACTGGACAGATAGGCCCTGGCTGAATTACATGTGACTCATGTTAATATTCATTTAGGAATAGTGAGAAACTGTTAAGTATTTATTTTAAGTGGGGGAAATGGATATATGTCCGTTTTTTAAAAAGAGCTCTTTTATTTTAACATAGTCCTGGACATGATGAATATGGAATTTCTTTGAGACATACTATGGCAATACCAGTGGGACACCTGGTTTAGGGAGACCATAGCTCAGAGGGAAGGCTTGTGAACCATCTGTGTATGGATGGCAGTTGAAGCCCTGGCTGTGGTGATTTCCATTAGGGACTCATGCAAATACAGCTAACAATTTAGTGACGAAGGTTAGAGGAAAATGAATCTAAAAAGGAATTTGATGGAAAGTCAAAAGAAAGTTAGTACACCGGTGGTCATGGAAACCAAGGGGCAGAATGTTCTAAAAAGTAGAGTGTGTCATGGTGGAATACACTTTTGATGGGTCAAGTTAGAGGATGACTAAAATACATCCCCTGGTTTAGTGACTTAAGATCACTAATGACTTTGGTGATAGCATTGGGATGGAGTGATGGAGTAGTAGCATGGACACTCAGAGAAGTGATAAAGAGGTGAGGAAGGGAAAAAACTCTTCAGAAAAGTAAGACTGAAGTGATGCAGTGAGACAGGGGGATAGCTGGATGAATTTACCATTACATCAAGCGTTCCTGTCTGTGAGTCTGAGAGTCTGGATTTCTACTTCACAAAAACACACGTGGTTAGACTCCAGGTTGTTGCAGAGACAGCTCTGGGGTTCAGAGTATCATGTCTGGTTCCAAAATGCCAATGAAATCCCACGTAAGCAACCCATCTCATGAAATAAACCTCCAATATCCTATGTAGCACACTCAGGCTGCTACTGGAAGGGTCTCAAAAATGAAAAGATAACATTCCACAAACCATATGATGTCTTTATTTTGATAAAGAAAAGTACAGCTCTGGGAAATATCTTAATATAAACAAGTAATGTTTCTGTTAATATGGCTGTATTTGAAAGTAATAGATTCACTCTCTTATATGGCAAGTGGTGAGAACAGTTCTGTTTTCTTAACAGCCTGTTTCATTAACCAAAGCTGTTTATTTCTTAGCATTAACTCACTGATCTTGACACTTGGATAAGCAGAGACTATCTAACATATATATTTATTTATGATTCCTCCAAACCTGTCTTCTCTAAGGCGCCTTTAATTTTTATTGAATGAGCTTTATGTTGGTGAAATGTTGCACTTACTTGTCATTTTCTGGGAGCTGTAATTTAGCATCTAATGAATGTAGTTCACGGGTTGCTGAAAAATGCAAAAGATCAGCAGCTGATGCTGGGGGTTTAAATGGGACTCCCGGATCAGGCTGAGAAAACACTTTTCAATGTGTCCTGGACAGGAAAGTAAAACTGGGCAGTTTTCAAAGGAAAATATTGATGGATGTTGAATATACTAAAGATGGACACTTGTTATGGTAAATTTAATAAATAATTGTTAAGTATATTAAAAGCCCTTATTCATCAGCTGCTGCACAATTATGATGTCATATATCATGCTATGGGTTTTGCAAGCTTATTTCATTTAATCACTGCGACAACACTATCAATTGGGCAAATTGCTTAACTTCGCTGACTTTCAGTTTATAAATCTGCAACACAGAGATTATGATGTTGATTAAACTTATAAAGCCAGCTTAAAGTGGGAAAAATAAATTTGAAAACTAGTTCCAGACTTCTACTTCTGGCTAAGATAAAGTAACCAAAACTTACTCTCTGACCTGAAATAACCAGGATCCAGGCAAACATGGCTGAAATAATAGTTTTCAAGAGATTGGTAGGGAAATCAACCATTCCAATTTAAAAAGATTATCAATGGAAAAAGGATGGTCTTTCAAAAAGTGCAAAAACACCAATGACAATCCATTCCTTCCACCACATAGAAAAATAAACTAAATATTTACATAAACAAACATAAGCAACATTTTTACATAAACATAAATGTAAAATTTTAAACTATAAAACATTTTTAAAGAATGAACAAAAGAGGAACGCCTGGGTGGCTCAGTGGTTGAGTGTCTGCCTTTGGCTCAGGGTGTGATCACGGAGTCCTGGGATCGAGTCCCACATCGGGCTTCCTGCACAGAGCCTGCTTCTCCCTCTGCCTCCTTCTCTGTATCTCTCATGAATAAATAAATAAAATCTTAAAAAAAAATGAACAAAAGAAAAGGTTACTTTGGCATAGTGAAAGAGTTTTTAGGTCCAGCACCAAAATCATTATTCATAAAGAATTGCTAAATTATACTTCACAAAAACTAAAAGATAATTCTGCTTTTTAAAAAATATTCATAAGAGAATGAAAAGACAAGCAGTAGGCTGGAAGAAATTATTTGCAAAACACATGTCTGATAAAGAATTTGTATCCAGAACATATAAGGATAGCTCAAAACTCAGTAATAAGAAAACAAACAATCCAAGATTGGATCCTCAAAGATGCCAAATAAGTACACAAAGATGATCATCATCATTACTCAATGAGATATCGTTATATATCTATTAGAATGATGAAAATTACAAAGTCTGATCATATCAATTATTGGTGAGCCTATAGAGGAAGCAGAACTCTCAGACACTGCTGTTGGGAATGTGAAATGGTATAACCACTTAGGCACACAGTCTGGCTATTTTTTTAAACAGTTAAGTATACTCCTACCACAGGATCCAGCCATTCTGTTCCTAGGTATATTTCCAAGAACAAAGAGAACATATGTTTATATGAAGATTTGTAGAAGAAGTTTATAGTAGCTTTGTTTATAAAAGCATGAAATAGGAAACAACTTGAGTGTCTTTCCATAGGTGAGTTTATAAATAATCTGTGGTATATCCATAAGATGGAATGCTATTCATCAATAAAAATGACTTAACTATTAATACATGAAACAGCATGAACAAATCTCAACATAATTGTGGGGAGAAAATACAAAAATATATTATCTCTCATGGTGGGGAGTTTTAGCCAGCTACTGGCTAAAGACTAGAAGAGTAAAGAGAAATGTATAGTTAGACCAGAGAGTTACTTGTAAATGTGAGAACTAAAACACAATTTTTACTGCAATTTCCTTATAAAAGGAAAATATTAGAAGTAACAAAAATACTCAGCAATGGGAACTGCAAAACCCTACAACGAAGCCACTGGAGAGCCTGCTGTAGCTCTTTGTGTACTTGTATATAATAATCCTCTAAGATGATGAGTAAATGACAGAAGCAAGGCACAGAATGCAACCTGTTGGATAAGAAAATCAACAGCATACATACACATATTATCTGGAAAGATAACTAATGAAAATGTGCTTATAACTGAGATGTCTATAAGGAAGAACACTAACTAGGGACCAGGAGTAGGAGGCTAACTATTTACTGGACAGTTTCTTATACTTTTTTGAATTCTGCACCATTTGCGCATATATTAATTTTTAAAATAATTAGTTTTTATTTTTTTTAATTTTTTTAAATTTTTTTTTATTTATTTATGATAGTCACAGAGAGAGAGAGAGAGAGAGGCAGAGACATAGGCAGAGGGAGAAGCAGGCTCCATGCACCGGGAGCCCGACGTGGGATTTGATCCCGGGTCCCCAGGATCGCGCCCTGGGCCAAAGGCAGGCGCCAAACCGCTGCGCCACCCAGGGATCCCAAATAATTAGTTTTTAAATTTATTGTGCAGTTAGATGAAATTCACATAGCCTAAAATTAACAACTTTTTTTAAAAAAAGATTTTATTTATTTATTCATGAGAGACACACACAGAGAGAGAGGCAGAGACACAGGCAGAGGGAGAAGCAGGCTCCATGCAGGGAGCCCGACATGGGACTCGATCCTGGGTCTCCAGGATCAGGCCCTGGGCTGAGGGTGGCATTAAACCACTAAGCCACCCGGGCTGCCCATAAGATTAACAACTTTAAAGTGTACAAATTCAGTGACATTTAGGATGTTCAGTGTTGTGTGATAATCACCTCTATCTAGTTCCTAAACATATTCATCCCTCTCAAAGGACAACTTGTATTCATTATGCAGACATCCTCAACTAATAATTAGTTTTTAAAGGAAACAAACAAAACAAAACCCTGACCACAACATGCAAAGCTATCTGCCATCTGCACCACCTTAATCAAGTCTAGCCATACTCTTTCTTCCTAGGTTGAGTCACAAAAGTCTCGTTTCTGTGCTCCTTGAATTTACTGTATCTTTTTCTCTCCCCATTACCTTTTTACATGCTGCTCTTTCTGCTTCTAACACCAAGTTCCCCACTTTTCATCTATCAAACTACTAATCCTTTTGAAGTTTCCCTAAATACCCAGGCTAGGATTCTAGCCAGGTTTGCTGCCCAGTGTAGGAAGCTCTCCCATAGCTATGGAGGTCATGAAGCTAGTTAGGGATGTCATTGGGATTCAGACCTAGGAAGACTGAGGCTGAAGCTTATGATTTTAATAACCCAGCTCTGCTAGCCATTCACTGGCACATCTAGTTCTATTTAATTCACATCTGATAGTACAAAGGTAATTCTTCATAAATGCAAACCTTAGTTCTCAAAAACATGCACTCTGAGTGTTGGGACATATGATGTGTGTCCCTTTTGGCTTCCTGCATAAAGTTCCAGGGTCTATCACAAAACAAGACACATGTAGGATAAATTATTTTGAGCATAAATGAACATTTGGGGAGTTAGGGTAAATGGAAACCAACCAGCCAGTCCTGCAGTGACACTAGTGGCCAAAGGTGAGAAGGCAGCCCCTGACTACTTCCTTTTCCTGAGCTCTACACCATTATCTGCCTATAATGAATCACATGTGAAATTGGAGAGGTGTTTTTGTATGTTTGTTTGTTTGCTTGTTTTTTTTTTAAAGATTTTATTTATTTGCTCATGAGAGACAGAGAGAGAGAGAGGCAGAGACACAGGCAGGCTCCATACAGGGAGCCCAACGTGGGACTCGATTCTAGGTCTCCAGGATCACATCCTGGGCCGAAGGTGGCACCAAACCGCTGAGCCACCCGGGCTGCCCATTGGAGAGGTTTTTAAGGGGAAGGAAGCAACACACAGATCTTGAAACAGCCATGAAGGATTTTTAATGCATGCCCCATATTTTAACGCACGAGAAAACAAACTACAGAAAGTTGCGGAAAAGAGGTCAAACTTGCATTCCTTGAGGCAGTTCCTTGGGGCCTGACATCCTGAGCAAACCATTTTGGATCTTTCCCTGAGTAATTGGTCACTGGCTAGACATTTTTAGACATCTGGATTGCACTCCAGGGTTCTATAAGCCTTCAGGGGGAATGGGCCTGGGTTCTTTGGCATGAAAGCCATTCTCTTCATTGTGCATATGAGAGTGATGCCAGGGATTTTGTACTCTTTTGAAAAGTGGACACCACAGCTATATGTCCTATAAAGCTGGCTGCCATGGTGCTATTGCAAAAGCACCAATTGACAAAGGTCACATAGTTAGTAAGGAGAAATAAATCTTACCACCTTGATGACAGCCTGTACAACTGAAGCTGAGGATATAGAGGGCTCTGAGAAAATGGAATCTTGTAGTCTTTGACAGTATGATTATTACCTGCTGTCAACTTATATGGTATTTTCACAAAAAATTACTCATTATACTTCATGCAGATACTAATTTTGTCATCAAATATTGCTTAGGAGGACATTAACACTTTAGGAATTTTTATACTAAAATTGGCTGAAGTGACCCTTTCAACAAATGCACAAGACCACCCTAACCATACCCTTCTCATTCTGAGAAATCTGTAGGATTGCTTCCGTCTTAATGTAGGGCATCAGAGAAAACAAGGAGATTCAACTAACAAGGCAGTGTCTGGAATTTGGAGACAATAGCAGAACTGGAAATGGTTTACAAGGGTTCTGTGACTTTTTTTTTTTAATTTTTTATTTATTTATGATAGTCACACAGTGAGAGAGAGAGAGGCAGAGACATAGGCAGAGGGAGAAGCAGGTTCCATGCACCGGGAGCCTGACATGGGATTTGATCCCGGGTCTCCAGGATCGCGCCCTGGGCCAAAGGCAAGCGCCAAACTGCTGCGCCACCCAGGGATCCCGCTGTGACTTTTTTTTAAACAGAAAATCCTCCTCTTAGCAGTAGTTTTAACTTTTACTTTATGTATTTTTAAAATTTAAATAAAAAGCTCATATTTGTGAAGTATTAGTATTTGGCCAATGTTCACTGATGAAAGAATAATGTATTTTTGATGCTATGTGGTGATGGTGACAACTAACATTTACTGAGTATTCACTAAGAATGAGGCACTGTCCTGTATACTTACCCTTCCTGCCTACTTAAATTCTCATAACTACCAAATGAGAGAAGCAATATCATTATTCCCATTCTATAGATGTGAAAACTGATCCATGGGTTAACAAAATTAAATAACTTGATTATAGTCACATAGCTAACCAGACATATGACTATTGTCATCACTGCATTTTGCCACTTTCTGTTTATAGCAACCAGTTACTGAGTACTTGATCTTGATTCTCATGTTGGTATTTTTTCATAACAAATGAGGTAGATCTCATCATTTTATAGATAATGCAACTGAGGCTTATATAAATTAAACAACTTGTCCGTAGTCACCTCTGTTAGTGTCCCCTAATTTTCAACCTAATAATTAAATCTAAATCTCATGTATTAGAGAGTACTTTTGCTCATTTCTCTGGATATGAAATTTTGTTCTTGTCTCCAAGGACACCGCATTTCCAAATCAGCTCAGCTTACACAGCTTATGCACAGAGAACCACTTTTTTTGGACCCTGGCAAAGAGTTTTCCAGTCTTTAGGAATAAAGGCATATATCTGATACAAAAGAGACCTTGTCTTTAACTTGGTTTATCTCCACAATGAAAAAAATCTTGTGCCCTGAATCTAATTGCATAGAATTGATGTGTGAAGTGCAATTTTTTATGTGTTTCATCTTCAAGTTGTTCTTCAAGGGTTTAAATCTTTGTTCCAATAAAAAGATAAAAATAAATTTCGGTGTTAGATTGCTTATGTTGATGTCTTATCTTGATCACTGTAGAATTGGAAAATTTGCTTCCAGCAGAGATGTCTATAGGAAAGATTTGGTTGTATTTTCCAAATGTATTTACAGCCATAATAATGTGCTTGGCTTTCATTTTTTTAGCACTTTATGTAAATATCTTAATTAACCCTCACTTTACCCAAGACCTAGGTATTGCATCCATTTTAATAAGGCACGGAAAGTGTGAAGCAAATGGGAGGTCATATGGGCAGAAATATAATTGCCAAAGGTCACATAGTTAGTAAGGGACAGAACCACTGACACTATAGGCACTACTTACTAGGCATAGCAATTACATCATTAAAATTAAAATGACATGAAAGGGCAATTCAAAGGACATGCTAGAAGTAGACAAACTGGGAGAAGCAGTGGGAGATGAAGGGGTTTCCTGCTGCCATATGAGGACAAGATAAAATTAAAAATAAAGTGTGTGTGTGTGTGTGTGTGTGTGTGTGTGTGTGTGTGAAGAGGGTGAGGGAGAGAGAAGAGGAGGGAGAGGGTGAAGAGAAGAGAGAGAGAGAGAGAGAGAGAGAGAGAGAAAGAGATGGAGAATCTCTCTGGCTTAGAAAGACAAATGTTGAGAGAGGACATGAGCTATGGCAAAGGAAAGTACAAAATGTTGTTTGCCATATGGAATGACATGCAATTTGAATCAAAATATTTGCCATAATGGAAAACCATGTGAAACTCCGCTCCATCATTTACCAGCTGTGAACTTGGATTGGACAAGTTGTCTAATAGGGATGGTAATTCTGTCCCCCTAGTGTCACTGTTAGATGCTAATGAGAAAATGTGGATAAGACCCTCAGAAACCTTTGGCACATCTCTTATAATGTTATATTGTTCCAAGGTTAAAAAAAAAAAGACAAGTCAGGAGGGCAGAGTAGTGGTTGTCAAATATTTAAATGCACTAACGTGGGGGAAGGATTAAATGTTTTTTTCTGGCTACTGGTGAATAGAAACAAATTCGTTTTGGCTAAATGACAAACCTAGTTTCAATAGTGACTGACTAGAAGGGGACAGTTTTCCTTCAGAATGTGTGGATTTTCTGTTTTTGGAGAGATTCAAACACTTGTGGTCACTGGATAGGAGATTTGAGTGTTAGATCAACACAAATTCAGGTAAACTATAAAGTCATTTATAATCTTTGTAATCTATGGTAATAACAAAAGTTAACACCAGGAGAAAGTGGATTTCTCTACTGATTTAGGTATCTCTAGGCCAAGGACTGCCTTCTTTAAGGCAAATTTGTAACAAATAAAAGAAAATCTTATTTCTAATAATAAGTGGTTTGTTGAAGGAATTAAGTATTATGATACATGTTTTGGAAGGCCTCTGGGGCCACTTATAAAAATGTGTCACCTTCAAATATGATATAACTGGAAAATATAATTACTTTAAAACATGTCTAAACAGAAGTTTGGAAAATATTATGTTGGAATTGCATGTTTGTTTGTATGAGTCCTTTTCTAAGGCAGGTGTCTGTAAACTCTTTCTATTAAGAGCCAGATTGTAAATATTTTAGGCTTTGTGAGTGGTTTCTGTGTCAACTGCTCAGTTTTGCTGTTGCAGCTCTAAGGCATCCATAGACAATATGAAAATGAATAAGCGTGGTTATCTTCCAATAAAATTTTAAGACAATGACTTAAAGGCAGTATTTTGGTAGTCTTAACTCTAGAGCATAAGCTCTATGAGGGCAATATTCCGTTAGGTTTCTCAGTTTCAAGCAAAGTAATCACCTGTGCATAACGAGTAGAAAATGAATTTATTAAAGCATATTTGGCAATTTGAAGAATCCCTAAGAGGCTAGAGAACCAAGATTAAGTGCTACAGAAAATAAAAATCACTATAGTTATGCTTCAGAACAGATCCTATAAAGATGCCTCTTATCCTAGGCACCTAAAGGTATTTCCAGAACTAAGACTTACCGCTGTCCCTGGATACTGAGAGGTACTATCTCTTTTCTTGTTCTCATCAGCCTGACCAGAATAGGATCAGTGATGGCCATGCTTCATTGCCTCATCAGCTGTGCAATCTAAGGCCAATGTGGATGACTCTGATTTGTAGAGCCAGGTAAATGCCTACATCTTAGCTGCAATGAAAGCTGGGTATATAAGTATCCAGTATTTTCATCTTACATGATTGATGCATGAGATGGAGAATTACCTAAACATAAGAAAGAGGTTCCATTTCTGGGTAGTAAAATATATCTACAAATACCCACTATAAGAAAGACCTTTTTTTCACATTTATTTCTGTGGTGCCTAACATGTTGTCCAATCTCTAAGAGATTGATAAGAATAATATACTTAATAAATAAGTAATAGAAAGTAGAAGAGCTACTAAAATGTTGAACTTTTAAAGGTGATACCACAAGAATTATTTTATTCCCACACTCTATACCTAAACTCTACTTCTTATAGTAGGAATACAATGCCCCTACTTTGATGAGAAGACAATGGCCTTCTCATTCATTCATTAATTCACTCATTAATTATTTGTGAATGTTCCTTTGTGTCAGGCAATATGATAAGTGGAGGAGACAATTATGAGCATAAACAGAAGTAGAGCCTTCCCTGATGGCATTCCTCATCTAGGTGAGGAGAAAGACATCAATAAGAGGAGAAAATGTAAAATTCCAAGTTACCTAGCTGCTACAAATAGTATTCAGAATATATAAAGAACTCTTACAACTTGACAACAAAAAAGTAAACTACCCAATTAAAAAATGAACAAGGGACTTAAACATTTCTCCAAAAAAGATATACAAATGGCTATATGTACGTAAAAAGATGCTTAACATCATTAGTCATTAAGAAAATGCAAATCAAAACCACTGTGAGATATCACTTCATACCTATTAGAATGGCAATAATAATAATAAAAATAATGTTCTGGCAAGGATATGAAGAAATTGGAACCCTCATTTATTACCAGTGAAAATGTAAAATGGGGGCAATGGCCAAATGGCCATCCAAAACAGTTGGCAGTTTCTCAAAAGGTTAAACATAGAGTTACCATATGACACAACCATTCCACTCTAAGTATATATCCAAAGGATTGAAAACAGGCACTCAAACAAATATAAGCATATAGATGTTCATAGCAGCACTGTTTGCAATAGATAACAGGTGGAATCCTTGGAAACTAAATATCCATCAACAGATGAATGGATAAACAAATTGTGGTATATATACAGTATGGAATATTCTTCACCCAGAAGAAACTAAGTATTTATTACATGCTACAACATAGATAAACCTCGAAAACATTATGTTAAATGAAAGAAGCCAGGCACAAAAAAGTCACATATTATATAAACAACGTAACCTTACACCTAAAGGTTCTAGAAAAATAAGAGCAAGCAAAACCCCAAAACAGTAGAAGAAAGGAAATAATAACGATTAGAGCAGAAGCAAATTAAACAGAAACTGAAAAAATGATAGAACTGATCAATGAAACCAGGAGCTTGTTCTTTGAAAAGATCAACAAAATTTATATAAACCTTTAGCCAGACTCATTGGCAGGGGGAAGGGATTCAAATAAATAAAAACAGATATGAGAGAGGAGAAATAAAAACTGACATCACAGAAATACAAAATAAGAGAATATCAAGACAACAAGTTGGACAACCTAGAAGTAAGGGATAAATTCCTAGAAACATATACACTCCCAAAACCTATGTAGGAAGAAATAGAAAATTTGAGTATTCTGATTACCAACAATGAAATTGAATCAGTAATCAAAAACCTCCCAACAGGAGTACCTGGCTGGCTCAGTTGGTGGAGCATGTGACTCTTGATCTCAGGGTTGTGAATTTGAGCCCCATGTTGGGTGTAGAGATTACTTAAAAATAAAATCTTGAAAAACAAAAACAAAAAACAGCCACTGACAACCAAACAAAAAACCAAAAACAACTCCCCAAAACAAAAGCCAGGACCAGATGGCTTCACAGGTGAATTCTATCAACCAAAGAAGAGTTAATATCTATTTTTCACAAACTATTCCATAAAGTAGATAGAAGAGGAAAGAAAGCTTCCAAAA
Source organism: Nyctereutes procyonoides (assembly GCF_905146905.1). Lineage (NCBI taxonomy): Eukaryota > Metazoa > Chordata > Mammalia > Carnivora > Canidae > Nyctereutes > Nyctereutes procyonoides. The sequence continues at coordinate 13,322,073 of NW_026575133.1, read as the reverse complement.
TCATTCTATGAGGCCAGCATTACCTTGATATCAAAATCAGATAAAGACACTATGAAGAAAGAGAACTATAGACCAATATCTGATGAACATAGATGCAAATATCTTCAATAAAATGTTAGCAAACCAAATCCAACAATACATTTAAAAAGTTGTTCATCATGATTTAGGAGGGCTTTATTCCTGGGATGTAACAGTGGTTCAATATTCACAAATCAATGTGATACTTCACATCAACAAGAGAAAGGGTAAAAGCCATATGATTTCAATAGATGCAGAAGAAGCATTTGACAGATTAGAGTATCATTCATGATAAAACCCTCAGCAAAGCAGGTTTTGAGGGAACATACTTCAACATAATAAAGGCTATTATGAAAAATCCACAGCTAACATCATACTCAATTGTGAAAAATTGGGAACTTTTCCTTCAGGATCAGGAACAAACTGTTCCTGTGGAAAGTGAATATCCACTTTCTTCTCTTTTATTCAACATAGTACCAGAAGTCCTAACCACGGCAATCAGACAATAAAAAGGAATAAAAGGCACCCAAATTGGTAAGGAAGAAGTGAAACTTTCATTATTTGCAGATGACATACTATATGTAGAGAACACTAAAGACTCCACCAAAAAACTGCTAGAACTGGTAAATGAATTTAGTAAGATCTCAAGATACAAAATTAATGTACAGAAATCTGCTGCATTTCTCTACCTTAGTAATGAAGCGGCAGAAAGAGAAATTAAGAAAATTGTCCCATTTACAACTGCACCAAAAATAGTAAAATACCTAGAAATAAACTTAACCAAGGAGGTGAAAAACCAGTATTCTGAAAACTATAAAACAGTAATGAAAGAAATTGAAGATGACACAAAGAAATGGAAAGATATTCCATGTGCATGAATTGGGAGAACAAATATTGTTAAAATACCCATGCTTCCCAAAATAACTGACAGATTTGATTCAGTCTCTCAAAATACCAAAAACATTTTTCACAAGACTAGAAAAAATAATCCTAAAATTTGTATGGAACCACAAAAGACCCTGAATAGCCACAGCAGTGTTGAAAAAGAGGACAAAATGAGGTATCACAATCCCAGATTTCAAGATACATTACAAAGTTATCGTGATCAAATAGTGTGGTACTGTCATAAAAATAGATACATAGATCAGTAGAGCAGAATAAAAAATGCAGAAGTAAACCCACAGTTCTATGGTCAATCTTCAACAAGGCAGGAAAGAATATTCAATGGGAAAAAGTCTCTTCAACAAATGGTGGTGGGAAAACTGGACATCAATGTACAAAAGAAACTGTACCCCTTTAAATTGCACTATACACAAAAATAAATTCAACATGGTTTAAAAACCTAAATGTGAGACCTGCAACTATAAAAATCCTAGAAGAGAAAACAGGAAGTAACCTCTTTGATATCAACTGTAGCAACTTTTTTCTAGATATGTCTCCTGAGGCAAGAGAAACAAAAGCAAAAATAAACTATTGGGAGTACATCAAAATAAAAACTTCTGCACAGCAAAGGAAACAATCAATAAAACTAAAATATATGCTACTGAATAGGGGAAGATATTTGCAAATGATATATCTGGTAAAGGGTTAGTATCCAAAATATATAAAAAACTTAAAAATTCAACATCCCCAAAAACCAAATAATTCAATTAAATATGAGCAGAAGGCATGAGTAGACATTCTCTAAAAAAGACATATGGATGGCCAACAAATACATGAAAAGATGTTCATCATCACTTACCATCAGGGAAATGCAAATCAAAACAAAAATAAGATATCACCTCCCATCTGTCAGGATGGCTAAAATCAACACAAGAAACAATTGGTACTGACAGGAATGTAGGGGAAAAGGAACCCTCATGCACTGTTGGTGGAAATGCAAATTGGTATAGCCACCGTGGAAAACACTAAGAAGATTCCTCGAAAAGTTAAATATATAATTACCCTATGTACAATCCAGAAATTGCACTACTGGGTATTTAGTTATTTACCCAAAGATTACAAAAACACCAATTCATAGGAATACATGCACTCCTATATTTATAGCTGCATTGTTTATAATATACAAGATATGGAAGGTATTCATTATTGATGGATGGATAAAGAAGATGTCATATATACGTGTATGTGTGTGTGTGTATGTATGAAATGTCCCTGTGGTGCATTTATATATATCCATATCTATTCATATCTGTTTATATATATATAATATATATAATAATGTAATAATATATTATATAATAATATATTATATCAATAATATATATTATATTAATAATTAATAATAATATTATATATATAAAGTGGAATATATTCAGCCATAAAAATGAAATCTTGTCATTTGCAATGACATGGATGGGGCTAGAGAGTATAATGCTAAGTGAAAGAAGTTAGAGAAAAACACATACCATATGATTTTACTCATATGTGGAATTTAAGAAACAAAACAAATGAACAAAGAAAAAAGATGAACCAAGAAATGAACTCTTAAGTACAGAGAACAAACTAATGGTTACCAGAGTGGAGGTGGGCAGAGGAAGAATGAAATAGGTGAAAGGACACTTACCATGACACTGAGAAATGTGCAGAATTGTTGAATCACTATATTGTACATCTGGAACTAATACAACACTGTATGCTAGTTCTACTGGAATTAAAATTTTGACAAAGTCACATATTGTATGATTGTATGATTCCATTGATGTGCAATATCCAGAATAGATGAGATGGATCCTTAGGGAACAGAAAGTAGGTTGGTGCTTGCTGGCAGCTAGGAGGAGGAGGGAATAGGGACTAAGTATGGAGTTCCATGATTGTCAGGTTTTTTGGGGAAATGAAGTTGTTCTGGAACTTGATGTAGGTGGTTGCACAGCACTGTGAATGTCCTAATGACACTGAAATGTACAGTTTAAAATGGCTACTTTTATGTTATATGAATTTTACCTCAATAAAAAGCAAAGAAAACAAACAAAAAGAGTGTGTGTGGAGACTGTCTAGGGGGCTGAGGACTAGTTCATGCTAGGGATAGGACTATGGAGTTGGATAATGGGAGAAGTGAATCTCAGTAACCAACTGGAGCTAGGGTTGATGTCAGAGGAAGAGGAAGAGGGGGAGGACAGACATGGATTTTGATGTTCATGACCAACTTAATGCTGCAAAGGGACATTAGTGAGAATTCAGTCATATCAGAGTTCTCCTCCAAACTCAATATCTGATATTTTTTAAAATGGACTTACAGACTCATAAAACCAATTCTGGTTAAGGCCATTTATTCCTTTCCAATAAAACTTGAAGCTTTCATTTGATCCAGTAAAATTCTTAATACCATCTCTTTATCTCTCTCTTTAAAAAGCCATTTTTATGTGTTCTAAGCATAATAATTATCTACTTGACAAATGTATTCCTAATTACACAATTACTTTATTACATAGTATTAACTTATAAATGCCTGAAGTCTGAGATCTGTCTGGGAAAGAAATTATTTTATTCAATGTATAATGTAATTTCCTCTAAAATAATTATTGAAGGATTGGGGGAGAAAAGGATTTGGCTGGAAAGCTCTAGTGTATAATTGTAGAACCGCTATGGCTGATGGAAATAAGGTTTAATGATGAAGTGAGGCAGGATTGATTAGAAATCCTTGCTGGGTCCTTATTTGCTGTGAGGTATGACTTTGCATCTACATGTGTGCATGAGTGTATGTATATGTGTGTATGTGCAGGAGTGTGTGTGTGTGTGTGTGTGGTTAATGCAGTAAGAGAAAGTGTCTTTGCCATGAAGTAGTCTTATTTCCTGTTCAAGTGGCAAGGCGTTGAAAACAATTGTCTGTCCATGTGGCATGAATGCCATCCTATCCCAACCTCTGAAATTCATCTCCTTGTCTTTATAACAGTGGCTATAACCCCTACATGTTAAAGGCAAATATAGAAAAGTGATGTAGGACACTTTTATCAGCTATTAAAAACTCAAAAGGAGTACAATCTTCACACTTTTTATATTCTCCTAAAGCTAAGGATAAATCTTAGGGGCAATAGAAATTTTGATGGAGAGTATGTTGAAATCATAGACTGGAAACCTAAAGCACTTCTGGGAACCTTGATGGATCAATTTAGTCTGGTAGTTGGGGGACCAGTAATCAAGGGCCAACTTTTCTAATTTGACAGGTTTGCAGAGGTCTTTATTGACCTTTAATGAGTTTTGCTTACATGGAAAGGCTTCTCCAAAGCTTATCTTGGCTCCTCCAACAGCCCCAGAAGTTGGGAGTTCTCTGGCTCAGAAATGTGAACAAACCTGAGACCATTTTCTTGAGAACTCCCCAAGTTCTGATCATTCCCTCTGGGACACTGGACAACTCAGTAGAAACCCCACTATTACCCTGAGACTGCTTAGGTAGACACTGCTCTCAACTGTTCCAGTATATATGTATACCCTAAATTTTCTCTCCCTCTATCCTCTCTCCCTCTCCCTCTTTCACCTACTTTACATGAATATGTAAACATGCCAAAATGTCTTTTTTTTTTTTTGCCTATCTCTTATTTTTCAGACTCAATGTCATTTTCTGTGGAAATTTGTGTGTGTGTGTGTGTGTGGGTGTGTGTGAGAGAGAGAGAGAGAGAGAGAGAGAGAGAGAGATTGAGAAAGAGAGAGAGATCTCCACCCATGTGTGAGAGAAACCAAGTTCCAAATTCTGGGAGGAGGGGAGAAGTGGGAATTCACTGTTGGTACAAACTGGACAATGAAGACCTCCTTAATGGAGAGGAATGTGGCATTATTGAATGGATCACTGAATCTCTTGCCAGTTTTTCAGTGGAAGAGAAAATGAGGCCAGTGACTGCATGACATAAGCAGAATGGGTGTGGATGGTGCAAAAGGGGCCGAGTCCTGGCTCTAGTCCTTGCACTAACTCTCTGCATTTTTTAGTAGACCTTACTGAACTCAGGTAAAAGAAGCAATTAAATGTCGATGGCAATTTACACCATTTAATTAAAAACAAACACAGATAGTGGTTACCTTGGGGTAGGAATGGGATAACTGGAAAGGAATGGAAAGGTGCAGGAGAGCTTCTGTGTTTCTGGCAATTTTCTATTTCTTGATCTATATGGTGGTTACAGGGCTTGTAATCACTCTGTATATTCAGTGTACTTTTCTATATGTATTTTATTCTTCAAAAAACCTTTTTAACACAAAATATGCAAAACAAAAATATTACAACCATATGAAATCATTACTGAAAGAAAAAGACCCGGGGGGCCAGGGGGGGCTCTGTCAGTTAAGTATCCAACTCCTGGTTTTGGCTCAGGTCATGATCTCAGAGTGTTAAGGTCGAGGCCCGTGTTGACTCCATGCTCAGTGGGTAGTCTGCTTGAGATTCTGACTCTATCCCTCCCTCTCCTTCTGCCCCTCCCTCCTCTCTCTCTCTCAAATAAATAAATATTTGGAAAAAAGGACTCAGAATAAACACATCAAAAAAACAACACAGGGCAGCCGGGGTGGCTCAGTGGCTTAGCGCCGCCTTCAGTCCAGGGCGTGATCCTGGAGACACCCAGATCGAGTCTCACGTCGGATTCCCTGCATGGAGCCTGCTTCTCCCTCTGCCTGTGTCTCTGACTCTCTCTCTCTCTCTGTGTCTCTCATGAATAAATAAATAAAATAAAATAAAAAAACACAAAAAACCCTACGAAGACTCACCTTGTTTGAGGGATTGCAGTTTCCTAAGGAGACTGGAGACGAACAGGCACGCAGAAAGAGGTACCGGTACTAACATCATAACAATTTAGGATGGACTACTCTGGACAGCAAGTCTCTATCATAGAAATGATCCTCTCTTAAAGTTTCTGTTGAATACGGCCTGGCTACTACACAGACTGATTTATTTTCATGAGCTGCATTCTGAAGCATTTCAATATTTAATCAGTTTCAGGGAGGAGGTAGTAAGTCGAAACCGATGTTGAAAATCAGCTGTCATGTTGTTGCCCTGGGACGCTATGATCCCACAACACAATGTGATGGGATATTAATGTAACCAGGGCACAGGGAGACTAGGAGCTTATGAATAGGACTGTAATCATTCCTGCTAACACAGATAACATTTAGATAAATGCATCCCTTTCATTGCCATTAAAGTCTACTTTTAATTACGGTGGGGATCTGTGTTTAAAATAAAAGCAGTTGAGGGTTAGAAGAAAAAAAAAACTCTTATACCTTAAACATTGAGTAATCGCTATGGCTTGTGGTCATGAACCTGTGCTGGAGGAATGGGATCCATTTATACCACAGAAGGCTGGTGTCCCTGACTTTGAACAGATACCAGCATGTCTCCGAAGCTTTCAGACACAGTTCTTGACAAGCTTGGCAGCAAAGAGGCTCCTATCTTGAAATCAGTACTCAAATAGCCAGAAGTTAGTGCCGCAAAACTAAAGTCTAACAAAACAGGATTTATGAGACAACAAATTGGAATAGCTCTTTTGGAGAGTTCTCCAGAGATCCCTGGAATAATTGAGAATGTGCATTCTTTATGACCCTGCAATTTCACCCCTAGGGATATACCCTATAAAAATCTACTCATATGTGCACACAGAGACCAGGATAGAAATGTTCATAACGGCTTTTTGTGTAATATTGAAAAATTGGAAAGTAGCTCAAATTCTGTTCATGTGAGAAAGATAAATTATGGCATATTCATACAATGAAATACAATTCAGCCTTGAAAATAACTGAACTAGAATAATTTATATCAACATGAACTTACCTCATTATATTCTTGATTATAAATGCAATTTGCAGATGAATACAGAAGAATATAATAATATTTTATAAAGTTTACCAACATAGAAAAATTATATTGGAAAATACTTAGGGATCCATACATAGTTAGCAATGATGTAAAGAGTTGTGTATGAATAATGAACACCGAGTTTAATATAATGGTCATCTCTGAGGAGTGAGGGGGATGTGAATAGCAAGGAGTCACAGGATAGGAATTCAATATGGAGATCTTTGTAGTGGCTTCCCTGTTATTCTTTTTATTAGCCATTTTGCTTTTTTTTTTTTTTGCCATTTTACTTTTTTAAAGATTATTTATTTGAGAGAGAGACAGAGAGACAGAGACAGAGAACAGGAGCAGGGGGAGGGGGCAGAGGGAGAGGGAGAAGCAGGCTCCCCACTGAGCAGGGAGCCTGACACGGGGCTCCATCCCAGGACCCCGAGATCATGACCTGAGCCGAAGTCAGACCCTTAACCAACAGAGCCACCCAGGCACCCCTAGTCATTACACTTTCTAAATGGTTAAAATGATTTATAAGACAACTTTTAAAAGTCAGTCTGAAAATACAATTAGAATTTATCTATTTACTCATTTATGGGTCAATCTATTTTTCATTCAATAAATACTTACTGAGCTCCTGCTTTATCTAGGTGCTCTTCTAGGCGCTGTGTGAGAAACAAGAGAAGTAAAAGGCATAATCTGTCCCCTGAAAGGGCTGATAGTCTAGATGGGAAGACAAGACACAGGAAAATTTAGGTAATAGTATGATAAGGAAGAGATCTGAAAGAAATACGCAGCTTGAAGCAGTGGTACAGGTGGAGCCTTATTCCCAGGAGTAAATCTACTCCTTGGATTCCTGGCTCTTCCTTCCAGGATACAGTGGAATCTATTAACTTGGCAAATAATCCCACTCAGGGCTGGTTGGTTTCAAAAACTTCTTAAGATTGCTGAAACTCTGCACAAATAGTGACTTTCCTTCTGTGTTGTGTGTGCTTTGTCAGTGTAAGTGTAATAGCTCTCCTCATGAGGTGTGACAATGGCAGGGCTACCTCCACAATTGTTCTGATGCCTTGTGTCAATAGAGCTCTTTGTGACTCTGCTTTACCCAAAAAATACACAAAAACATATAGGTTTGGACCAGAGCTGCTTTACCCCTCTCACAAGAGAACTGAAAGATGTAGTACAGGAGGATGTAATGCAGTTGTCCATTTGGGACTGAGTGAGAGATATTATGGAAAAGCCTAGAACATCTGGAAGGTCCTTATTAGCTGTGATATTTCCCGTGTCAACTTCCAAAAGTAAAGGATCCTTGAGTCCATGGAAGTATCATGTTTGAGGTTTCCCAAAGTGAGTCCAGAGATTGTTACTGCTGAGGTACCATTAGAAAGGGATTTCACTTGGAAATACAGGATCCCATGATCAGTTGTTCTAGGTTAAACCAGATGAATTAAAATTAGTCAGGCTTCTGTTCTGTAAGACTTTTTGGAGCCTCTAGGATGGTAACGTGATGGCAAGTGTCTGAGAGGGGGTGGAGTTTGCAGCATTTTCTGAATCTTGTTCAGTTTTTGTTGTTATTGTTGTTCATATGCTACATCTTATGAAAAACATTTGGGGAAACAAAGATCTAACCCAACTTTATTATTTCACCCAAGAAAAATTGAGGCATAAAGATGTTAGTTTACTGACATCCTACGACTGGTCAGTGCTGAAATTCAGCAAGGGAAGAAGAAGAGAGGGGTCACTGAATAACTTTTTCCTGAACAGGTATGGATAGCATGCAGCAGATATTTACAGTCTGTGTAATGCTAATGGCTGAAATGGACTTGCCTTTGAACTAAACAGGGAGTGATGTGCCTGTTGTGATATTACTGAGTCATATGACCAAAGATATCCCTTATCATTACATGCATAGCAGAAATAGTTTACAGCAGGAACAATACTCCTGTATTACTTATTATAGCATTTGGGATAACAAGAATAGGCAGCTTAACATTACTGACATTGCTATCCACACATATAAATCCCTGATGATCTACACACATTCACTAATTTATTTTTTTTAATTTTTATTTATTTATGATAGGCACACAGTGAGAGAGAGAGAGAGGCAGAGACACAGGCAGAGGGAGAAGCAGGCTCCATGCACCGGGAGCCCGACGTGGGATTCGATCCCGGGTCTCCAGGATCGCGCCCTGGGCCAATGGCAGGCGCCAAACCACTGCGCCACCCAGGGATCCCCATTCACTAATTTATATTTTCACAAGCTAATAGTTGATTAAAGGGGAATGGACCTTCAAGATTGTTAAATTTAACACTTTAATTAAAAAAAAAACTTTTTAAAAATATTTATTTATTTATTTGAGAGAGGGAGAGAGAGTGCATAAGCAGGAGGGGCAGAGGGAGAGGAACTTTCAAGAAGACTGCACTAAGCGCAGAGCCTGATGTGGGGCTCGATCTCACAACTGTGAGGTCGTGACTGCTCCTAACCCTTTAGGTTAATTGAGGAAACTGCGGCTCAGATGGATTGAACAATTGAAGTCACACAATTTGTTTGTGAAAGATCTGAGATGAGAATGTGGTTCTTCCTCTCTCATTCTGTGCTATTTCCAATTCTGTGTACATGTTGCAATTATTGGAGATAGTTTATGCACTACTACATTTTATTCTCATTCAGATTTTCATTTGTCTTTGCAATTTAAAGTATGATTCTGAAATAAATAATTTGTCATTCCTGGGTGACTAGATCTCTTGTTCACTTAAGGCAGAGAATGGAGACTGTTACTTACCCTGCAGGCGAAGAGAGGGTCAAGAAGTAACTATTTGTCAAATGTAGGATTTATTAATCATGAGTTCCCTTGTTTAGAGATATTTCATGTCCATTCATTTTCAAGGGAGGGATAGCTCTTCCTTCCCATATTTACATTCCATCTGTGCTACACAATATAAATAAGGACAGTAAGTGAATATAAGAGCTGTCTAGCTCAGAACAAAATAGCAACAGCCCTTTGTAATACACAGTACAAACAAATGTTAGTATGCATTTGTTATTCTTTTTTTTGACTGAGAAAAAAGGGAGATATGAATTTGCTTCTCCCCAGGCATGGGCCTGTGTCTCCAAGCATGCTTGGAATCATCAGGAATGCTTTGCAATCACACTTTTGCTCTCATTGGAAGATCCTTCATCCTTTCATTGGGACCCTTTAAGTCTGAGCACTGGTGCTGATTCTGAATTGCTCTGGTGTGCCTGACTTTCTGGAAAGAAAGACCTCCCCCCACCTCAGTCATAGAAATACTTGTTCCCTGCATAGTACATCCAAGTTCTCCTTCATGTAAAGAGCTCCTCAGGGTCAGCATTTCTGCCTTGTTCCAGTCTAGATGTTTTCCCTCAAAGATATCTGACTGCCTGTCTCTAAGAGCAGGTCATTTTACCCAGCAGTCAGTAATCATGGGGCTGGTTCCATATCCTCTGATGGTGGCTCCAGATTGCCTGTAGTGTTCTGTGTTGACTGGGCAGGGCTCATTTTTCTGAGGCACTGATCCTCAGGCTTTAGCTCCTCCTGCCGAGCTTACCAGGATTAGCCTGCACCCTCTTCTGGTTCATCTTATTTCTCTAGAGCCAGGTCTTTCCTATCTGCAATTTTTGCCATAGACATTTTGCCAAAGGCCAGATACCTTCTAGGTCTTTCAACTCTGTGCCTTCACACTTGGCCAGCCTTATCCTATTATGCTTAATATCCTAAAGGAGTTTTCCAACTGGAAGGCTGGAAAATTTCAGTTGGTTAGGGGAATATTCTGGAACATATATACTTACTTGCCAAAGGTGATGCTTTCCCTGGAGGTGCTGGTTCTTGGTACTTCTAATACTATTCTCAAATGTAGATTTTGTCAATATGCACCATAGATATGGATGCTCTTTCTTTCCTAAAAAAGTGAGAGTAACATTTTATGTTATCTGGGACAAGATTAATGTCAGAGGTAGCAATGATATTAGAAATATCTAAAGTACCTGGCAACTCAGGTCCAAACTGTTATAGCAACTATGCTCGTGCAGGTTATTCATCTCTACAGACGAATGTAAATACTTCATCAGAATCCAAGTCCATCTGGATTTCCCACAGCTTGTTTAAGAAGCTTTGTGTTTGGATAAGAAAGCACAGTGTGGTTTCCTGTGCATTGAGATTCTGTATCTCCTTGAGATGCTCTTCATTTTTTTTTTTTTTTTTTCAGATGAGATGAACACTGTGGGATTCTGATGGAGAAGTTGGCTGGTGAACTTTGGGGGAAGGGGGATCAGATTTATTCAATTCTTAAAAGATTAAGATGTCAGGCTCTCATCAGAATAGTCAAGTTACTTCTGAACAGCCTTGCTGACTCTAGAGTTTGAATGCTTCTGATTGATAGGCCCAGAGCATCCCCAAGAATTTAGAGATTATGGGTTATAATAATTTAGATTATGGCAGATGTCTTTGTAGATGTTCAAAATCAAATTGTGGTGGTACTCTGCTTTTCGTCTTGAAGAAAGAAAGAGTGGGAAATATAGAGTGGGAAATATGGCTAGGAGGGAACTTTTATTTTAAAGCAGTGTTTATTACTAGCATATAAAATCATTAAGGTAATAGGTATTTAGTGCCCAGTATTTGCAAACTACAGAAAGGAAAATACTCAGATAAAAATAAAAACTACCAAAATCCCACCAGAAAAGGATAAATGTATTGTCTTATAAATCTTTCTGATTCTTCACATATGTGTATATAAAAATAGGCAATGATATTTAATGGCATAAATAATATATACATTTCCTAGCGAGAAAACTGACTGCAATTTTAACAAAAAAAGGGGTTATTTTGGTTTCATAATTCTATGTAGACTTTTCCACCATATGATATTTTGGGCCCTCTCTCCTATGCTTTAAGTATTCATATAAATAATTTTAATAGTTGTTTCCAAGTCCATAATAAGAGTGTACCATTGTTTACATAATCAGTTTATCAGCATTTAGGCTGTTTGCCTAAAAAATATAAATAATTATTCAGTGCCCATTTTAATAGAATTTTTTTTTTCCGATGCAAACGAACGAGGGTTTATTAACAAGCTCCAGCTTGGGTCCAAGTATACCCGACACAGCAGAGCAGGGGCTTGGACCCCGAGGTTAAGAGGGGTAGCAGTTTTATAGGGGCCAGTGGCCAATGAGACTGTAACACACACAGAAAGTTGCATAGTCATGTCGGTCTGCACGCAGGTGGCCAATTGAATTACAATTTACCCTGTAGTGACCGTTTGAACTAGCCTATCACTCGGGTCAGAATTGGCGTGCAGGTTTGGCGGGCAAAAGGTGGGGTTTGCATTCTTTGGCGGTTAGGGGTTCCGCATTCCTATGAGCTGGTTTTTGGTAAGGGTGTGCTCAGTGGCTTGACTGGAGTGGGGGAGTGCCTTAAGCAATAAGCAGGTCATGGGGGGGTTATACATGAGATGGCAGGTGTAGCACAAAATGGAGTTAGTCCTGCTCTGCTTGTCCGGGGGTAGGGGATTCTTGTTAAATTTAATAGAATAAATTTTGAGTATACCCATGGCTATGTCCTCAGGTTCCTGGAAGAGGGATTACTAGGTCAAATTATATACACATTTTTAAGACAGTTGACCCATAACAACAAATTGCTTTCAAGAAATATTGTACTCACTCACGGCCCTATCACACTATATTATTATTACAAAAAATGTAAAAAACAACATTAATTTTGATAATAAGTTAGATAAATAAATTTTAGTCTTTATGCATATGTTAGATTATTTATGAGCTTAGCATTTTTAATTTGTGATTTGTATGTACATATATTTTGATCATATCTTGAACATATATCTGTTATGATGTTCAATTTGTCATATTGATGTGAAGGAATAATTTGTTTTGAGGCTAATATAACTATTTCCTCTCTATGTCTTTCAAAATTTCTTCCAGTTTATTGTTTACTTTCTAGTTTGCTTAGAGATATGTCTTTTTGTCTGTGTAATTATCTTAGAAGTGAGAAGAAAGAGATAAAGCTATTTTTTCTAAATCTCCATTTGTAGCTTGAAAACAAAGTTCACATTCTGATGTAAAATACAGCATTATGAAATGGGTTTCTACAGAACAGCATGTTTGGCATTTGATTTCCTATCTTTACCATGTTTCTGGACAAGAGGCCTATCTAATTCACTGTCTATGTTCTCTCTGCCCAACATTTAAGGAGATTGATGTTCTTGCATGCAAACAATATATCTACAGAAAAACTGCTCATAAAGTCTCTTTAAAGATGCTTAGTGATATAGACTTTGGCAGAAAGAGAAAATTCCAACTATATTGTTTCAAGTTCTTTAAGAAATCATCAGTTGAAGTTTGATTGATGGGCATTTCCCTCATCATTCATGCCTAACATCTCTGAGTTTACTTCTGAAAACTCTAATACATTTTCCTATAGGAAATACATAAAGTGATTTTTCGGGTTATGAGGTCTTTTTGCTTCCTGTATCTAATACAGACAGAAGATAGGTTGAAAAAATGACCAAAATTAATATCAGGCACAGATCCAAACAAAAAAAGAAAAAGAAAAAAAATCATAAAATTAAACAAATGAAAAGACATTTTGACTCTTAGCACACAGCTAACTTTAAATATCTTTGAAGTCCTTTTTCATGTATCCCTAGTGTGTCAGGTAACTTGATTCTTACCTTTCAAAATACAAGAGTACCATCAGTTGGGGTTGACAGTCTGGGATACAAGTAGAAATTTGTCCTACTGCAAGGTTAAGATCAAATCCACCCTTGCATAAAATCTTCCCTCAACATCTTGCAAGGATATTTAAAATTATACAATGTCAGATAATTAAGTGGTCCTAACAAAGAGAATCAGGACTATAGATGCGTACTCTTGTCCATCCCAAGTAAATGCAAAATATTATTTTCCTCATGCGAAATATTGAATTTTCCAGATGAACAATCAATACTTTGTATCTAAAGATCATGTTAACTTGCTTTTGGAAATTTCTTTAGCAAAGAGACCACATTTGACACAACAGCTATATTTGGATCTGAATCTGGTTTGAGTTTGTAATAGTTCACTATCGTTTTTAAGGTTCTGGCTGATGTTTCTAGTGGCCAGACTGGTAAATTAAATGGATATAATGGAAAGTACCACTTCTTTGTCGTTTAGGTGTTTATCAGTGGCATTAATCTCTGCCTCCCTAATAGGAGAGTTTCTGTTGCTTTCACTTTTTTTTAGCTCTGTGATAGCTTTTACCTATAAGCCAAGGAATCAGTGTGGGGGTTCTGCCAATTAGCAAGTATGTAAAAATCTAATGATAAATTCCAAGACTAGGGAAATGACCCCTGATATGTCTTTGGACTAAGTGGATTATATGTAAGCTGGACCTGGGTCACAGCTCCATTTATTAACTGGCATCTTACTCTAATGGGGTGAAGCATGATGATACTATGGGTTCCCAGATATTAATGTCTATTAGAGTCATGTATCCAGTAGTTTTTGGAATGTTTGGATATTCACCTTTCCCCAGCAGTATGGTTACCCAATTATATGGTTGTAGTTCCCTTTGGGGAAGAATTATAAGTATTATGACCATATTTGGGGAAGAATTATGAGTATTATGATCATATATGCTTAATGTCATTATATTGTAGCTCCTTTCTTCTGGTAATAAGTCTTCTTCAGTCAGTTGGTTCTGAGTTTGAGAACTGGCTCAGATCTAGAAACTGGGCAGGAGATTGTGACTTTGTTGAGAAAATTGCCCTTAGCTTCTTAGTTATCCATCTTTGATTTCTTTGGAGCATATAGATTTACCTTGGCAGTACAGACATTGTGTTTCATAGAACACAGTATCCATAAAACTCTCTGTAGATCAAGACCACATTGGCTACTATTCTTACCTTGTAACTCAGCTCATTATAATTATGCCCACGCTGTCTTAATAGTTAAATGCTATCATCTGACCTCTGCTGTTTCAGAACCTTATAATTTTCATTGCTAAAGTGAGAATAGTTCTGTAATAGCATCTCCTATCATTAGCTCTGGCCTCTATGGACAGCAACTTCTGTCTCATTTCTCCCTTCACAGCTTTCAACATCCATTATGGTATCACATTCAGGCTCACAGCCAGGTGATTATTGTACAGCTGTTGGCAAAATATAGATAAGTTTAAGCAGAGTTGAGGTTGGCACTTGAACACAATGGAGGGAGGGGTTGACATCAATGGTGTTTATAAATGAGTGAACAACATAAGGAACTATGGGATTTAGCTGGGTAAATGAAGGGGGATGAGTGTCATGAGGTGAGGAATGAAAAAGAGGCAGGGGAAGGTGATTCACGGTGGGTATTGTGGGTTATTGTTAGGGCTTTGGATTTTATTATATGTGTAACAATAGTCATTATAGTGTTTTAATATATGAGATTTAATTGATGAGATCTAAGAATAGAGATCAATTCATTCTTTAGAGCACTTTGCCTTTGAGGAATTACTTGGCCAACAGTGAAAGTGAAGGAATGGAATAGTATGGGAAGTAGTTGAGAAGTTTTCTATGACTGGAGTAGAAATAAGCAGGGCAGGAAGGGATGAAGGAAATTAATCGAGCCAGGTAAATCTATGGGTGCATAATGAGAAAGGCATTAAAGGATCCTTGCATAGAGCATGCTTGAAAGCAATGAGACAAATGACTTTCCTTTGCTTACTTGTCACAACATGGTTACCAAGGAGTCATGCAGCATAATCAGAAATTGAGGGAGAATTACTGTTTAGATAGAATGGAACTACACATGTTTTAGGATGCTAAATCATTTTAACATTTTTAGGGTCCTGAGTCAGAAGGAAATCCATGATGTGTTGGGGGTAGTAATGACTCTACTTCCCTGCTGTTCATATCAGTTACTTTTTATGCTTGTGGCTGAGGCTCTGTGAGCTTGGCTTCTGATGAGTCTTTAGTATAATGTAACATTTGGTACTTTTTCAAATCACTCAAACTGTAGCAAATATATTAGGGAAAATGGAGGAAATGGCAGTATCTGTGAGTTTTATGTTGTTTAATCCATGTCACATGAAGTAAAGCTGAGTACATGCATTTGGAACTGTTAAAAAGGATGTAATAGAAAGTATTTTTAAAAAGATTTATTTATTTATTTATTTATTTATTTATTCATTTATTTATTTAAGCAGAGGAGGGGCAAAGGGAGAGGGAGAGAGAGAATCACAGTGGACTCCCCACTGGGGCAGCCCTCAGCAGGGGTCAGTTTCATGACCCTGAGATCAGGACTTGAGCTGAAATCAAGAGTTGGATGCTTAGCCGACTGAGACATCCAGGCACCCCCAATAGAAAGCATTTTAAGAATAAATCAAGATCACTATTCCATAGCACTATCTTACCTTCTAAAATAGCTTTAACCTCCCATTGTAAGCTCTGCTTTCTGTTCATAGGTTTGAATGATTGAGAGTTGGATTATGTAAGGTAGGTATATAGCTCAGTACTTACTAATAACTTGATGTGAACACAATCTTGTATTGTTCCTAATTTTGGTGTCACTTCCATGAGGACAGTGGTTGTGTTGGTACATTTTTTGATTCCTTACTGTACACTATGCAGATGTAGTTTAAGCCCAGTGACAATCCATGAAAAGATCTTACTGAGAGCCCTCATGTCTATGTAGGCACCTTCCTTGACTTGGAAATAGATGCTGAAGACTCAGGTCTTACACCTAATGTCTCACACATCTATTTGAGCATTTTGTAGGCAGCCTCAAGTCTGCTTTTGAAAGTAGGTGAAACATAAGTAACTTTGCATATGTTATTATATATGCAACTGTGGTATGGCCTTTACTAAAAACCAAGCAAGGACATTGATGGATTCTTCTCATCTCTCCATCTCTGGAAGTGACTGGTCTTCAGAAGCCCTTAATGAATATGTGTTGTTGAAGAGTTGCTCTGCTATGAAGATAAAGCACATTTACATGGTAAAGTTAAATAACTTTATGAGAGATACATAAAAGATAAATATAACAACAAATAAGTAATCACAAATACCAAATTGAATTGTTGAGGTTTGTAAAAAAAAAAAGAATTCTTAGTCTATTTCCTTATATATCTTTCAGTTATATATGTTAACAAAGTAAATATAAGCCCAGAAAGTGTCCTAAAGTACTTATAAAGAAACATATAAATATGTGGGGGGCATTTGTGTTGTGGGAAAGATCAGAATGCAGATTACAATTTTTCAGGTTTCGTGGAATTATATAATTTATTTACACCTTGGGAAATAAATACCTATCCTCTGTTACATGGTTAATGAAGGGACAGAGTGGGGTAGATTTGAGTGGTAGACAAGCATAGATCAAAGGTTCAACATCTGGTTTGCAACAGATACTTGCTTGAAATTCAGTCATGTTTATAGAAGGCTTAAATAGGATGAAACATTGTGAAAAGGATCTGCTACCAACATTAATAATCACAACATCTCACTGGACACCAAAAAGCCATTCCTCCCTTATCTCAGCCTGTCACTTAAAATAGATGAGCTTTGCTTTCAAATTTCTCCCTTGGAGTTTCTGGTGGTTTTGACATTTTGCTAGCTGTTCTTTTAGAATTGCTTTTTTTACATAAGAAAAGAAAAAAGTCCCTAGTGAAATAGAGTACCTATGAGGTCCATTGCTTTGCTGAGGCATATACCATGTGAACCAAACCACCTCCCTCCAAAGCACTTTCATTCCTCTTGTAAAAAATTCACTGTAGGATCAATTGCTTACTAATGCTCAAAAAGTGTCTTATTTTATAACCAGCTTGACATTAACACAGGCAAAGCATTGGCTACAAAACAGATTTCACAACAAGAATAAAGCAGGAGATAGTGAATGGTAGACAATGAAGTGATGAGAAGTGGGGAAAGGGAAACAAAACTGACTTGTGTAAATCTTAATGGTATTTTGTCTTACCTGCCATTATTCCCTGTGTTACAGATGGGAGAGAATGACAACAAAACTAAGGATTTATGACTAAAGCTAAATATATCTATATACTAGACACACATTCTTAAACCCCAAATCAATCCGACATATTATCTATGGGCTACATCAGGTTGTTTCCAACCACAATTTGATGTAGATACAAACCTCTGTATATATTGCTTCCAATGGTTACTTGGTTTGTTTCATCTATAGTCCTTTTCTTTTAACTTGGAAAAAGTGCTTGAACCCCTCTTATTCACAGTAGCTTCTGCCCAGATAGCTTAACACTGGTGCAAAGCTGTTCCAGTATATTTTTGGGATGTTTTCTGTGCTCTACTGCCCTGTGGTTCCCAAGACTGGAAACCTGGGGTATTTTCCTGTGCAGAGAATTGATTTGGAAACCTTTAGCACTGATGAGACTCTTTTCATTGATCCAACTCAGCTTAATCATTACATGGATAAAAGATGGTCACATTTCCTTTGCTTTGCAATTTAATGACCAAAGCCCATTATTATTATAAATGTATCTCTGTGTCTTCCAACAATTTTTATGGATACAATCAAACGGTAAAACATTGTGTCTCATGGGTCTTAGCGACATCTTCTTTTTAAAAATTATTATTATTTTTAAAGATTTTATTTATTTATTCATGAGAGACCCAGAAAGAGGCAGAGACATAGAGAGAGAAGTAGGCTCCTCACAGGGAGCCTGATGTGGGACGCAATCCCCAGACCAGGATCATATCCTGAGCTAAAGGCAGACGCTTGACTGCTGAGCCACCCAGGCATCTCAGAAACATCTCCTTCTTGATACCACTGTACCTCTACAGTCCTCTGCCTTTCTCAATGATCAATTATACAGGCTTATAAGAGGAAAGCAACATGCAAGTTGTGGGTGCTGGCTGTGCAGGACTTCCAAAGACTGAAAGTGCAGCTGGAGAGCAGGTCTGTCAGATTTGACCCTCTCAGACAGGGTAAAAAATGTCATGAGTAAAACCTATAGAGGTCAGAGTTGAGTGACACAGGTGGGGGGAGGGGGGCGGGGTTGGCACTCACTTGTAGCCCTCTGAGATACTCAATGGTTTCTGTAATCATTTTCTAGCTCTGTGTAAATAATTTTAAATCAACAATTATTTTATATTTGCATAGGTCTGTCAAAACTGACATTGGCAATTATTTTTAGGTGTATCACTGTCTTAAGATTTAACCATGGGAACTTTGAGTTTGTCATTTTTTAAATTAAATTAAATTAAATTAAATTAAATTAAATTAAATTAAATTTATTATTATTATTTTTTAATTTTTTGAGTTTGTCATGTTTTAATTCTGGTTCCCTAGGGGTGCCTGGCTCACTCAGTCATGGTTGTGAGTTTGAGCCCTACACTGGGTGTAGAGATTACTTAAATAAAAATTAAAAACATTAAAAAAATCTGGTTCCCAATATATGTTTATTCTATAGGGATTATTGTGTAAATGACACAGTAAGGAAGTGCTCTCAGGTGAAACCAGTAAGAGAGCAAAACTCAAAAACAAAAACCAATAAAGTGTAGGAGAAGAAGCTGGACAAACATGTTTCAGGAGAAATCCAGCTTCAGCTTGATTCCACCAGAGAGGCAAGTCAGCTGGGCCATGTCAGGGTGTTGTGTAAATGATGTTTCTCTTCGAGATTATTCTTAGTTTCTGAAGCTGTATAATTTGAGATTTGTGAGAGGATATAATCCCACCTCACTCCTATGGTCCTGATGAGTAAGCACTCCTACTTCATTTAGATTTCCTTAGTTTTTACCTTTCTGTTCCAGGAATCTCATGCAGCATCTTAGTACTTATGTTTCCTTAGGTTCCTCTTGGTTGTAAGAATTTCTTAGATTTTCCTTGTCTTGATGACTTTGACAATTATGAAGAATACTGGTTTGTGTTTGTAGAATGTACTTCTATTTGGATTTATCTGATGTTTTTCTCATGAATGTCTCATAAACGTGTGCAGCTTTTAGGAGGAAGATCACAGAGATGAAGTGCCATTTTAATTACATCATATTAAGGATACCTACTACCAATATGACTATCATTGCTGATGTTGACCTTGACCACCTGTTAGGTAATGTTTGCCAGGTTTTTCTTCTGTAAAATCATTCTTCCTACCCTTTCTCATGTTGTAGTTTTTAGAAGGCCACTTAAATCTATAAAAAGAATACATTTTTTGCTTCCTGCTCAATCAATGGTGCATTCTTTCTTTTTCTTATACACTTGAAAAAAATTCTAAATCCGAAAGACAAACAAGGGCCAGGTCAGGCAGGATTAGGTGGATGGTGTTGAGGATTTTCAGTTTTGCCCAGAGAACGGGGATAGTTATTGTTAGGGAGGTTAAACAGAGGAGTGATGTGATAAGAGGTATCCTTGGGGGTCTGGAAACTGGCATTAAATCTATTTAAATAGAGCAGAGCTTGAGTCTGATGAAAGAGCTCTTTCCCTAGTGCCCTTACCCAACGTCATCTACCTAAGCAGGCCAGAACTCCTAACAGTGTTTGACTCAGCTTTAAGAAAGCAGCTTTTTGGAGTAACAACTTATTCTTGATTAGGTTTAACAGGAAGATCAAGCAAACTGCACCCTCACTTTTTTTGTAGGAAGGATTCTGTTGTCTTCTACAGCTTTACTAAGCCTCTTGGCTAATTCCAAGGAGCACCAAAACTCAAAATTCTGACCAGTAGGATGATAAGGAGTAAAATAAGTAAACTGATAAACTTGAAATAAATCTCTGAGTATTGTGGAGATCCCTGGGTGGCGCAGCGGTTTGGCGCCTGCCTTTGGCCCGGGGCGCGATCCTGGAGACCCGGGATCGAATCCCACGTCGGGCTCCCTGTGCATGGAGCCTGCTTCTCCCTCTGCCTGTGTCTCTGCCTCTCTCTCTCTCTCTCTGTATGACTATCATAAATAAATAAAAAAATTAAAAAAAATCTCTGAGTATTGTGAATATAGCATAGGAGATAAAAATGATGCATTAAATAAAGAGCTTAATAAGAGTTTCACTTAGTGCCTTTCAAAGATGAACTATTTGTTCTGTGTTCACTTCTCATGTTGCCCTGAAAAGCATGAGTTTCTCTGTTACCTGCATGAGTTATCTGTCTAATAGCATCAGTGTCCCTGAATTAATATATTAATATAGTGATATCTCTAGCTGTCTATTAATTCCTATCTTGTTGGCCCCCTCTTTCCAAGTGTCAAATATCTGCTAATAAAGCTTTAGTTCAGGAAAATAAATAGATAAAAAGAAAAATGCTCTTCCATTGTTTGTATGTATTGCAGTTTCCCTACTAGTGTGATCCCCTGAGAAAAAGGCTGACTTTCTAGAAATAAGCCTTATCAACATTTATGGGAACCCAGAGTCCAGAGCAGAATTAATCAGCAGGCAATACCATTGGTCTCTCCAGAAAAAGCTAGGAGATGGAGTGTCTGTAGTTGGTACAGTGAGGCTGGACCTATGATAGTAGTGGTGGTGGTAGTAGTTGAGTGAAAATAATTATAATCATAACAATAATAGCTGAATTTTACTGCTAAGCAGTATAGTAAATAAGGCAATACACTGTCTCACTTAAAACTCAAACAAGTCCATCACACAGATAATAGTTCTCCATTGTTCAGATGAGAAAACCAAGGCTTCTTCAGGATCTCATGATCTGCTCCATTATTCACAATGTGCTTCATGACTAAGGTAAAAGGGATATCAATGAGCTATCTATCCAGTGCTCAATGTTGGTGGTATTTATCTTGTTACTCTTACATCCTCCATAATCCAGGCCCTGCCACATTGTGGTTGACTCATTATATCTCCTTCTGTCTTTTCCAAGTATACTTAGGGAAAGCCAGAAATGATAGCCAGTCCTATGTTCTTTTAGTTCACTAAACCGTTTTCATTTTCTGTAGATTCCTTATCTTCCTCGCTAGATGCAGTGTGAAACAGCAGCAATATGGTAGGACTTGCAATTTGGTCATTTTGACCTCTCATCTTCCAGTTTGTGATGTTACCTTCACCTTATATTTAGCAACTTCCTTACCTTAAGCATTGGGGTTGAGTGAGAAGATCACTAAGATTCTTGTCTGCTACAGAATTATGTTTCTATGATTACACTTTTCGATCATTTAATTCCTTTAAACAAAAACTATACAAACAAGAACTTGGTGTTATATAATCTCAGACTTAAGAATGAGTTAGAACTGGTTCAATGCTGGAGTGATTGTCATACGAAATCAATATGATTAGCTTTAACATCATGGATGGAGGGAGGCGGGGTAAGATGGCAGAAGAGTAGGGTCCCCAAGTCACCTGTCCCCACCAACTTACTTAGATAACTTTCAAATCATCTTGAAAAACCAACGATTTCGGTCTGAAATTTAAAGAGAGAACAGCTGGAATGATACAGTGAGAAGAGTTCACGCTTCTATCAAGGTAGGAAGACGGAAAAAAAATAATAAAGAAATAAAAAAGCATCCAAAGGGGAGGGGCCCCAGCAAGGAGCTGGGCTAAAGCCACGGGGTGAGTGCCCCCAGGACAGGAAAGCCCAGCCCTAGAGAAGCAGGAGCTTCACCAATCTTCCCCGACGGAGAGGCGCTGGCAGGGAGCTCAGGCAGGATCCCAGGAGGGGCGGGGATGCCATCAGGCTCCCAGGGGCACTAGCAGAGCACTTGCGCCACGGGGAGAGCACGCCACACCCCGCGGCTGAGCTCCCTAAAGGGCTGCAGCCCTGGGCCGGGGAGCAGCTCGGGCGGGGGCTCAGGCGACTGCTCCAGGGAGGGGGATGTGTGACTCCAGGGTGCGATTCCGGGGGTGCAGGCCCGGAGCCCAGGGCGCTGGGGGACACAGCCCAGGACCCTGTGCTCCCCCGGGACAGACGGAGGCGGGGAGGACACAGGGCATGAAGGACGCTCCTGCCGCCAGGCACCCCCGAGCTGTGCAGGTCAGCGCCCCCCGCCCCGGAGCATCCAGGCCCCTGCAGACTGGGGGCTGCAGTAGTTACTGCGGGAGCTGACTCCAGGGCTGGGGAGCTGGCCACCGCCAGCGGGGTTGTTCCTCCTGGGCCCTCACAGGATAAACAACCCCCACTGAGCATCACAATGGCCTCACAGGATAAACAGGATAAACAGCTCCCACTGAGCCTTGTACCAGGCAGGGGGCTGAGCAGCTCCCCCAGGTGCACACAGCTGAGAATCAGCACAGCAGTCCCCTCCACCAGAAGACCAGATAGATGGACAGGGGAAAAGCAAGTTATTGACCAAGCAGCACTGGAAAGTTCCAGGGGAAGACGAGGGATTTACAGTATATAGAATCAGATGATACTCCCCCTTGTTTTTTGTTTTCTG
The DNA here is from genome assembly GCF_905146905.1 of Nyctereutes procyonoides. NCBI lineage: Eukaryota > Metazoa > Chordata > Mammalia > Carnivora > Canidae > Nyctereutes > Nyctereutes procyonoides. Next base: position 13,298,964 of record NW_026575133.1, on the reverse strand, counting down.
TTCGCTTCCCCCCACCTTTTTTTCCCTATTCTTTTTCTTCTTCTTCTTCTTCTTTTCTTCTTCTTCTTCTTTCTTCTTCTTCTTCTTCTTCTTCTTCTTCTTCTTCTTCTTCTTCTTCTTTTTCTTCTTCTTCTTCTTTTCTTTTTTCTCTTCTCTCTTTTTCTACTTTTTTCAGTACAACTTGTTTTTGGCCACTCTGCACTGAGCAAAATGACTAGAAGGAAAAACTCACCTCAAAAGAAAGAATCAGCAACAGTCCTCTCTCCCACAGTTACAAAATTTGGATTACAATTCAATGTCAGAAAGCCAATTCAGAAGCACAATTATAAAGCTACTGGTGGCTCTAGAAAAAAGCATAAAGGATCCAAGAGACTTCATGACTGCAAAATTTAGATCTAATCAGGCTGAAATTAAAAATCAATTAAATGAGATGCAATCCAAACTGGAGGTCCCAACGATGAGGGTTAACGGGGTAGAAGAACGAGTGAGTGACATAGAATACGAGTTGATGGCAAGGAGGGAAACTGAGGAAAAAAGAGAAAAACAATTAAAGATAGTGGGGTTGGTTATGGGAAATAAATGACAGCCTCAGAAGGAAAAAATCTACGTTTAATTGGGGTTACTGAGGGCGCTGAAAGGGACAGAGGTCCAGAATATGTATTTGAACAAATCATAGCTGAGAACTTCCCTAACCTGGGAAGGGAAGCAGGCATTCAGATCCAGGAAATAGAGAGATCCCCCTCCAAATCAATAAAAACCGCTCAACTCCTCGACATTTAATAGTGAAACTTGCAAATTCCAAAGGTAAAGAGAAGATCCTTAAAGCAGCAAGAGACAAGAAATATCTAACTTTTATGGGGAGAAATATTAGGTTAGCAGCAGACCTCTCCACAGAGAACAGGCAGGCCAGAAAGGGCTGGCAGGATATATTCAGGGTCCTAAATGAGAAGAACCTGCAGCCAAGAATACTTTATCCAGCAAGGCTCTCATTCAGAATGGAAGGAGGGATAAAGAGCTTCCAAGATAGGCAGAAACTGAAAGAATATGTGACCACCAAGCTGGCTCTGCAAGAAATACTAAGGGGGATTCTGTAATAGAAAGGGGAAGCCCAAAGGAACAATCCACAAAAGCAGGGACTGAATAGGTATCATGATGACACTAAATTCATATCTTTCAATAGTAACTCTGAACGTGAATGGGCTTAATGACCCCATCAAAAAGTGCAGGGTTTCAGACTGGATAAAAAAGCAAGACCCATCTATTTGCTGTCTACATGAGACTCATTTTAAGCATAAGGACACCTATAGCCTGAAAATAAAAGGTTGGAGAACAATTTACCATTCAAATGGTCCTCAAAAGAAAGCAGGGGTAGCCATCCTTATATCAGATAAATTAAAGTTTATCCAAAAGACTGGAGTAAGAGATGAAGAGGGACACTATATCTTACTTAAAGGATCTATCCAACAAGAGGACCTAACAATCATCAATATTTATGCCCCGAATGTGGGAGCTGCCAAGTATATCTATCAATTAATAACCAAAATTAAGACATACTTAAATAATAATACACTTATACTTGATGACTTGAATGTAGAACTTTCTACAGTTGACAGATCTTCTAAGCACATCTCCAAAGAAACAAGAGCTTTAAATGATACACTGGACCAGATAGATTTCACAGATATTTACAGAGCTTTACATCCAAACACAACTGAATACACATTCTTCTCAAGTGCACATGGAACTTTCTCCAGAATAGACCACGTACTGGGTCACAAATCAGGTCTTAACCAATACCAAAAGATTGGGCTCATCCCCTGAATATTTTCAGACCATAATGCTTTGAAACTAGAACTAAATCACAAGAAGAAGTTTGGAAGGATTTCAAACATGTGGAGGTTTAAGGACCATCCTGCTAAAAGATGAAAGGGTCAACCAGGAAATTAGGGAAGAATTAAAAAGATTCATGGAAACTAATGAGAATGAAGATACAACTGTTCAAAATCTTTGGGATACAGCAAAAGCAGTCCCGAGGGGCAGATACATCGCAATACAAGCATCCATCCAAAAACTGGAAAGAACTTAAATACAAAAGCTAACCTTGCACCTAAAGGAGCTGGAGAAAAAACAGCAAATAGATCCTACACCGAGCAGAAGAAGAGAGTTAATAAATATTCAAGCAGAACTCAATGAAATAGAAACCAGAAGAACTGTGGAACAGATTAACAAAACCAGGAGTTGGTTCTTTGAAATAATTAATAAATTAATAAGATAGATAAACCATTAGCCAGCCTTATTAAGAAGAAGAGAGAAAAGACTCAAATTAATAAAATAATGAATGAGAAAGGAGAGATCACTACCAATACCAAGGAAATACAAACAATCTTAAAAACTTATTATGAGCAGCTTTAACGCCAATAAATTAGGCAACCTAGAAGAAATGGATGTATTTCTGGAAGACCACAAACTACCAAAACTGGAACAGGAAGAAATAGAAAACCTGAACAGGCCAATAACCAGGGAGGAAATTGAAGCAGTCATCAAAAACCTCCCAAGACGCAAAGGTCCAGGGCCAGATGGCTTCCCAGGGGAATTCTATCAACCATTTAAAGAAGAAACCATACCTATTCTACTAAATCTGTTCGGAAAGATAGAAAGAGATGGAGTACTTCCAAACTTGTTCTATGGGGCCAGCACCACCTTAATTCCAAAACCAGACAAAGACCCCACCAAAAAGGAGAATTATAGACCAATATCCCTGATGAACACAGATGCAAAAATTCTCAACAAGATACTAGCCAATAGAATCCAACAATACATTAAGATTATTCACCATGACCAAGTGGGATTTATCCCCATGATGCAAGGCTGGTTCAACACTCGTAAAGCAATCAATGTGATTGATCATATCATCAAGAGAAAAACCAAGAGCCAATGATCCTCTCAATAGATGCAGAGAAAGCATTTGACAAAATACAGCATCCATTCCTGATCAAAACTCTTCAGAGTGTAAGGATAGAGGGAACATTCCTCAGCATCTTAAAAGCCATCTACGAAAAGCCCACAGCAAATATAATTCTCAATGGGGAAGCACTGGGAGCCTTTCCCCTAAGATCAGGAACAAGACAAGGATGTCCACTCTCACCACTGCTATTCAACATAGTACTAGAAGTCCTAGCCTCAGCAATCAGACAACAAAAAGACATTAAAGGCATTCAAATTGGCAAAGAAGAAGTCAAACTCTCCCTCTTCGCTGATGACATGATACTCTACATAGAAAACCCAAAAGACTCCACCCTAAGATTGCTAGAACTCATACAGCAATTTGGCAGTGTGGCAGGATACAAAATCAATGCCCAGAAATCAGTGGCATTTCTATACACTAACAATGAAACTGAAGAAAGAGAAATTAAGGAGTCAATCCCATTTACAATTGCATCCAAAAGCATAAGATACCTAGGAATAAACCTAACCAAAGAGGTAAAGGATCTATACCCTAAACATTATAGAACACTTCTGAAAGAAATTGAGGAAGACACAAAGAGATGGAAAAATATTCCATGCTCATGGGTTGGCAGAATTAATATTGTGAAAATGTCAATGTTACCCAGGGAAATTTACATATTCAATGCAATCCCTGCCAAAACACCATGGACTTTCTTCAGAATGTTGGAACAAATCATCTTAAGATTTGTGTGGACTCAGAAAAGACCCCGAATAGCCAGGGGAATTTTAAAAAAGAAAAGCATAGCCAGGGGCATCACAATGCCAGATTTCAGATTTTACTACAAAGCTGTGGTCATCAAGACAGTGTGGTACTGGCACAAAAACAGACACATACATCAATGGAACAGAATAGAGAACCCAGAAGTGGAACCTCAACTTTATGGTCAACTAATTTTCGATAAAGGAGGAAAGACTATCCACTGGAAAAAGGACAGTCTCTTCAATAAATGGTGCTGGGAAAACTGGACTTCCACATGCAGAAGAATGAAATTGGACCACTCTCTTACACCATACACAAAGATAAACTCAAAATGTATGAAAGATCTAAATGTGAGACTAGCTTCCATCAAAATCCTAGAGGAGAACACAGGCAACACCCTTCTTGAACTTGGCCACAGCAACTTCTTGCAAGATACATCCATGAAGGCAAAAGAAAGAAAAGCAAAAATGCATTATTGGGACTTACTCAAGATAAGAAGCTTCCTCAGAGCAAAAGAAACAGACAAGAAAACTAAAAGACAACCTACAGAATGGGAGAAGATATTTGCAAATGACAGATCAGAGAAGGGGCTATTATCCAAGATCTATTAAGAACTTATTAAACTCAACAGCAAAGAAACAAACAATCCAATCATGAAATAGGCAAAAGACATGAACAGAAATTTCACCAAAGAGACAGACATGGCCAACAAGCACATGAGAAAATGCTCCACATCACTGGCCATCAGGGAAATACAAATCAAAACCACAATGCGATACCACCTCACACCAGTGAGAATGGGGAAAATTAACAAGGCAGGAAAACAACCAATGTTGGAGAGGATGTGGAGAAAGGGGAACCCTCTTGCACTGTTGTTGGGAATGTGAACTGGTGCAGCCACTCTGGAAAACTGTGTGGAGGTTCCTCAGAGTTAAAAATAGACCTGACCTATGACCCAGCAATTGCACTGCTGGGGATTTACCCCAAAGATACAGATGCAGTGAAATGCGGGACACCTGCACCCCGATGTTTATAGCAATGTTCACAATAGCCAAACTGTGGAAGGAGCCTCGGTGTCCATCGAAAGATGAATGGATAAAGAAGATGTGGTTTATGTATACAATGGAATGTTACTCAGCCATTACCAATACCCACCATTTGCTTCGATGTAGATGGAACTGGAGGGTATTATGCTGAGTGAAATCAGTGAATTGAAGAAGGACAACCATGATATGGTCTCATTCATCTGGGGAATATAAAATATAAAATATAAAAAATAGTGAAAGGGAGTAAAGGGAAAGGAGAAAAAATGATTGGGAAATATCAGAGAGGGAGACAGAACACGAGAGACTACTAACTCTGGGAAACGAACAAGGGGTGGTGGAAAGGGAGGTGGGTGGGTGTTGGTGGTGACTGGGTTATGGGCACTGAGGGGGGAACTTGATGGGATGAGCACTGGGTGTTATGCTATATGTTGGCAAATTGAACTCCAATAATAAAAAAAAGAGAGAGAGAAAAAAAACCATCATGAATCAACTTGAGAAAATAAACCAAAAAATACGAAGGCTTCATGTAATAGTGAGGTAATAGGACTTTTCCCCTCTTTTTAATGGGTGTACATATTATCCACTCACACATTATTATTAAACAATACTCTGTGTGTGTGTGTGTGTTTGTAAAGGAAACAGAACTCAAACTTGTGAGAAATATTGATAAATATTTTTAGTTAACCATTATTATTTTTACTGATTTAAATATCTGTCTGGCAAGAGTCTGTATCTCATGCATATTGCCAGATGATTCTCATTTAGGTGTTAATATCTAATTAGGCTTCATTAGTATAGATTGTGATTTTTGTCCTTATTTGATACACAGACCCTAATTTACAGGTAAACTAAAAAAGCATTTTACAACCCTCTGTTAAGTCTCATAGCATTTAAATATCCTTTATTTCTACAAAAGGCCAAACACTGCAACCATTGTGTTTGAGATAAGAGACACTTGAACCTCCTGTAACAGACCATACTGCCCCTCATTTATAATGAGCATGCTCTTCCTATAGCACCTCATGCCAAGATATCTTTTCTCTAGTTCTGAGCATAGCAATGATTAAGTGGTCACCATGTGATCAAGGGATTGGAAGTGGCAATTTCTCAGAAGTTCTTTCCTCACTTTTATTTTAAGTTTGAGTTTCTTTGTATCAAATAGTTAATGATTATAAAAAAGCTCTTCCAATAGAACTTTCTGGGATTTCTAGAAATATTGAATATCTGCACTGTCCAATATGGCAGCCACTAGTTACAAGTGACCACTGAGCAGCTGAAGTGTGACTAGTACAACTGAGGAAATAAATTTTTAATTTAATTTAATTTAATTCGATTCAATTTAATTTAAATTCAAATGTAAACAGTTCCTTGAGGCTAGTGACTCCTGTATTGAACAGCGCAGTTTTACATCTCAGAGCTGGAATTTGCAATTCACCTTGTAGACATTAGGGAGTAGAGCCTGTTCTCTGCCCCCAAACTGGTCAATCAAGCAGTACGCTCTTTGAGGACAAGTCTACCTTATATTTCTGTCCATATTTGCAATTTCTTCAATATGAAATGTTCTTAGGAAGATTTCTACTTGTAAGTAGATGGAGTGAATGTACTTTTCCTTATTCTTCCTGCCAAGTACAATTAAAAACTCTTCCTTTGTTCTTTATCAGCCTGATAAAGATGATAGACCAGTAGACAAATAATTACAATACTCTGTGATAAATGAAACCCACTGGCACATGCATTTTATATGCATGATACTAGTAAATATTCCTTATAATTATTGATAAGACTTTACTGCTACCTCTACCTGAAGAGATCTGTGAATATCTAATGAGATTGTCCATGAGCTGAAACTTGAAGAGAATTTATCAAGTGGACATTTCTCACAGAGGGAACAGCATGTGCAAAGACCTGGTAGCATTAAGTCATTTGTAGAATTGCACTTTCATTGAACATCATACAAGGCTATGATTTGTCAAAGGTAATGAAATTGCTTCAGCAGCAGAGCTTTGAATCAAGGACAGTTTTCTTTCCACATCATCTCTCTCACCAATTGCAAGTATCCAGGCCCTTTTATTCCTGAATGGAATGATGCTTGACCAATTTGCTTCCAAATGGGTGCTCAAAACATATTATATTTATTATTCTTGATTTTGAGCCACATATCTTTGGGTGCACCACATTAGCAAATTGCATAAGATCATAAAATTATATCAAATGCAATTGAAACCAAAACATACAAATGAGGTCTGGGATTCAGATACTATAGTGTGTCTTTATCTTTAATATCCTTTATGAGTCCCTGGAAGCTGTGGTAGATTGCTTTTTGAAACTTGATTTTCTTTGGCCACTTTTCTTCCCTTCCCTCCTCTGTCTTATCCTCAATTTCAAAAGTGAGGGAGATCAACCTTCTTGCTGTAATCTGAACTTGTGCAAACTAAGCCAGGGCCAAGGTCATGAAGGACAAAGGATTTATAATTACACTTAAACCATTTCCCTAGTGGACCCAGATTGAATTTTTGCAGATGAAATTTCAAGTACCAATTAGCTTAGCAACTTAGTTCTTTTATTGGTCCCCTTTCGTGCCCTCTACTTCCCAGAATCTGGCTTGAATACTGCAATTCCTGGCCAGGGCAGATTCTCATTCCAGGAGGTCTGATAGCTTCCATACTCTTGGGTGGAAATACTACTGTCTGTCACTGATTCTCATAGAAACAGGGACAGTCTAGTTGAAAGTGAAAACTACCAAACTTGTTTTGAAGCTTCTTTAAAAAGTAAATGGCTCAATAATTTTTAACCCAGTTATTCACACTTCCAAGTGTATCAGTCTAATCAGATTGTTTTACTGTATAGCTGTGTTTCTCAAACATTAATGAACATCAGTTTCACCTGGTGATTGGGCTCTCTCAGAGGGTCTAATTCAATAGGTCTCAATTGGAGCCTAAAGATCTGCATTTCTAAAAAATTCGTGGACACTGATGAAAAAAACTACACTATGACAACCACTGCACTAATTCTCATCTGATTACATGGAGAAGTGAATGACTAGTAGTGATAGCTCTTCCTGGATGTATTTGGAGAATGAAAGCTTCACAAGGAGGAGGTAGAACAAAGGGGGTTAGAGAAGACCTACATCAAACTTGTTCCCTGGTGACAAGCAAAATCTAAATGGGTAGTCACTGTGGAAGTAAGTGGAAAGTAAAGGTCAATTGCTGTTGATCTATTTGGAAAATTTCATCGACTGAAGGACTGTGTGCCAGTTATTGAATTCATTCTTTTTGACTGCTCTATGAGAGTGGATTTGAGTCCTCTAAACGTTGTCCCTTTGCCAGCTAGCATTGAAGCTTTTTTTGTAGAGGGCACTGAGAGACACTTTTGGACAGAAGGTGTTTTGCATTCTGGTTCCAGTGTGCCTGCTTGGCAGGATTCTGCAGAATTCATGATTTTCTAGCACTAAGCTCCTACATTGCATGGCAGCAAGCAGCACCTAGGTGCCCGCAGTTTACTGGCACCCCCTCAGGCAGTTTTCCTAGCCCTCTCCCCACGAACAGCTTTTCTTAGCCCCCTAGTGGGCAGATTCCCAGCAAGTTTTATTGATGGAGAACCACAGTGACTCCTCTACTATTCTGTGGGCTACCACTGTGTCCTGTCAGCAAAGCCCAGATCTTATTTCTGGGTGATCCCTGGCAGTGGGGGTTAGTAGGAGTTTCTAATAAGTACTGTACCTGTGTTCCTCATAGTTTTCTTTACTTCTTATTAGTCAATTCCCTGTCATTGTTACCAATCTTTTTATTAAATTTTCCTTGCTCAAGTTACTATGTGGTTTCCTTGTCCTGATTGGATCCAGACTGACACAGGTGAGGAAGACATGTTCTTTCTAGCTGTGCTGTTCCCCGTACCTTTTCATCTTCAGAAACTCAGAGGCTTTTGGGGGAAGACTCCACCTTTCCTTGCTAGCATTTTTGTCCTTGTGTATATTCCTGCTCTACTAGCTGAATCAGTGTCCAAATGCATATTTCAGTGACCTCTGTTTCAGGTCCAGGAGTTGTAACGTTGTACCTGTCAATATATTTGTTTCTTGAATGTAGCTTCTAGCCTTTTCCACTTCCATTTCATAGAAGTCCCATTTTTTGCAACCTTGGGTCCCAAGAATTTGAATACAGAACATTTGCTAAGTTCTCATTTTGTGCAAGGCACTGAGCTAAATTTTTATATGCATTATTTTATTGAATTGAATCTATACGAATACAACATAGAAAGATATTATTTTCATTTTATATGAAGAAACCTCCCCCCTTGTAAGTAGGGCCAGCCCTAATCCAGAGGCAGTCCACCCAGTCTTCTTCCTGAAATTTTAGCAACTAAAAGCATTCTGTTTACAATAAGAAAACCGTTCCCCCCCACACACACCCTGATTGGAATGTCCCTGAATAGGTTCATGTTGACCCTCCCCAAAATCAACCTGGATGCTCAGCGACTCCCGCGGTTCTTTTGTCTTTAGGCAGTTTCTTTCCTTTTGCCTTTTAAAAGATCCCTGTAATTGCTAATCGGGGCTCTTTTCCTCCTCGGAGGCGGGGAGCCCGTTTGCGCAAACGTTCAATAAACCCTCTTGCTAATTGCATCTGCCTGTCTGGGGTCTGGGTCTCTGGGGCGTCCACCGGGCCACGTTGGCACCCGTGAGCCAGGGTCCAACATTTGGGGGCTCGTCCGGGATCTGAGACGCCCCAGACTCAATCCTAAGACCGGTAGGAGGTAAGACCGAGCTCGCTAAATGTCATATCTGTCTCGTCCGTTTGTCTGACTGGCCGGGTCTGTATTGTGCCTGCAGGACGCTGTACTCTGTATTCTGTATTTGGACCAGCGGGGGAGGCAGACGTGCCCGAGACCCCTGGTCCCCCTCCGGAGTCGGACTCCGGAGTGGTCTGGAAGAGGAACGGAGCCCCGGCACTCCCTCCTCTTCGGGGAGGGTCGTGGTTCGCGACCGCTCCCATCTGAATCTGCCGCGCCAGTCCTGTCGTTCGTGTGCGTCTGTTCGTTCCGTGTTTTTCTTCCTTTCCTGTCCTCCTCCTCACCGCTCACCTCTTCTCTACACCCATGGGGCAGACTGTAACCACCCCTTTAAGCCTCACTCTAGATCACTGGAAAGAAGTCGCCGGCCGGGCACACAATCTTTCGGTCGAAGTCAGAAGACGAAGATGGGTCACCTTCTGCTCCTCAGAGTGGCCGGCTTCCAACGTCGGGTGGCCCAGGAACGGAGCTTTTAATATTGACATTATCTTGCAGCCGACCTGGGATGACCGCCAACAGCTCCTGCAGACTCTCCTCACCACGGAGGAGAGACAGCGCGGCTACTCGAAGCTCGGAAAAACGTCCCGGGGGCGGATGGGAGGCCCACCCAGCTGCCTAATGAGATTGAGGATGTTTTCCCCTTGGTTCGCCCGACCTGGGACTACGACACTGTTGCTGGTAGGGAGCGGCTCCGTCTCTATCGCCAGGTACTCCTAGCGGGTCTCAAAGGGGCAGGGCGTCGCCCCACCAATTTGGCAAAGGTACGTGCTATAGTGCAGGGAAAAGAGGAGACGCCGGCAGGTTTTCTGGAGAGGTTAATAGAAGGCTACCGCATGTATACTCCCTTTGACCCCTTGGCTGAAGACCGCCAACCAGATGTAATTATGTCCTTCATTGGACAGTCGGCCTCGGATATTCGTAATAAGTTACAACGGTTGGAGGGACTTCAGGGGTACACCTTACAGGACTTAGTGAAAGAGGCAGAGAAGGTTTTTAACAAGCGAGAAACTCTAGAGGAAAGGGAGGAAAGGATCCGTAAAGAGCAAGAGGAACGGGAGGATAAGAGAGATAAAAGACGTAATAAAGAGCTGACTAGGATACTGGCCACCGTAGTACAGGGCTCAGGGCAGAGTAAGTCAGGACAGAGTAGGGACCTGGGCGACAAAAGAGGACCACGGGTTGAACGAGACCAGTGTGCCTACTGCAAGAAAAAAGGACATTGGGTTAAAGATTGCCCAAGGAAGGGCCAAACGCAGGGACCTAAAAAGAAGCCCATTCCTGTTTTGTCCCTAGAAGATGAAGATTAGGGGTGTCAGGGCCAGGAACCCCCCCCGGAGCCTCGGATAACCCTTAAAGTGGGGGGACAGCCGGTGACCTTCCTGGTCGATACGGGAGCTCAACATTCAGTTTTAACTGAGGCAAAAGGACCCTTGAGCTCTAAAACGTCTTGGGTTCAGGGGGCAACTGGAGGCAAGTTATATCGATGGACAACCGAACAGAAGGTCCACCTGAGCACTGGGCAAGTAACGCATTCCTTCTTACTGGTCCCAGACTGCCCTTACCCTCTCCTAGGCAGAGACCTTCTTTCAAAAGTAGGGGCCCAGATACATTTTCAGCAAAAAGGGGCCACTATTACTGGCGCAGAAGGGCAGCCCCTCCAGGTACTGACCTTGCGCCTAGAGGATGAACACCGGCTGCACGAGGACTCTCCACCGTCCGTGCAGCCCCTGGATTCTGAATGGCTCACTAACTACCCTCAGGCCTGGGTGGAAACGGCCGGAATGGGACTAGCTGTAAACCAGCCGCCCATAATTATAAACTTAAAACCCTCGGCCACCCCCATATCGATCCTGCAATATTCAATGAGCTAAGAGGCCAAAGAAGGCATTCGGCCCCATATACAGAGACTATTACAATTGGGCATTTTAATACCTTGCCAGTCGCCCTGGAATACTCCTCTATTACCCGTAAAAAAACCCGGCACAGGAGATTACCGGCCGGTACAAGATTTACGAGAAGTTAACTGGAGGACAGAGGACATACATCCCACGGTGCCGAATCCCTACAACTTGCTCAGCACCTTACCCCCAAGCCATGTCTGGTATACGGTGTTAGATCTAAAAGATGCATTCTTTCACCTAAGGTTAAGCTCTCAAAGCCAGCCTATTTTTGCTTTTGAATGGAAAGATCCTGAGACGGGATTCTCAGGACAACTCACTTGGACAAGGCTGCCGCAGGGATTCAAAAACATCCCCACTTTGTTCGATGAGGCCTTGCATTGGGATTTGGCAGATTTCCGAGTTGGCCATCCGGACCTCGTCCTTCTGCAGTACGTGGATGATTTGCTCCTGATGGCTAGGACAGAACAGGATTGTGTAAAAGGTACGGGGGCCCTGCTTGAGAGACTGGGAGAACTGGGGTATAGGGCCTCTGCCAAAAAGGCCCAAATAGGCCAGAGACAAGTGACCTATCTGGGATATCTCCTGGAAGGAGGCCAGAGGTGGCTGACGGAGAGCCACAAAAAGGCTGTAGCCCTGATCCCAGCACCCACTAATGCCAAAGGACTACGAGAGTTCCTCGGCAGTGCTGGGTTCTGCCGCCTCTGGATACCCGGGTTTGCGGAGATGGCGGCTCCCCTATATCCTCTCACGAAATCCAACACCCCCTACCACTGGGGAAAGGAGCACCAACTGGCTTTTGACAAAATAAAAAGGGCCTTATTGACCGCCCCTGCCCTGAGCCTCCCAGATGTAACCAAGCCTTTTACGCTATATGTCAATGAACATAATGGAATAGCCAAAGGGGTCCTAACTCAAAAACTGGGACCCTGTAAAAGGCCCGTGGCATACTTTTCAAAAAAATTAGACAGTGTGGCTGCAGGATGGCCCCCATGTCTCCGAATAATAGCGGCTGTGGCAGTCCTGGTAAAAGACTCAGACAAGTTGACTTTTGGCCAACCCCTCACTGTGGTGGCCCCCCACGCCGTAGAGACAGTCATCCACCAGCCCCCTGATCGATGGCTCTCAAACGCCCGGGTCACCCATTATCAGGCCGTGTTACTGAATTCTGAGCGGATACAGTTTGGAACGGCTACATCTCTAAACCCGGCCACCTTGCTTCCAGAAACCGAGTCCCCCTCCCTAGTAATGCATGATTGTCACCAGATCCTAGCTGAAGTCCATGGCACCAGAGGGGACTTGACGGACCAGCCTTTGCCAGATGCTGAAGCAACCTGGTACACCGATGGGAGTAGCTTTCTACGAAATGGTGAGCGTAAAGCTGGGGCAGCCGTGGTAGATGGGAAAGCTGTCATTTGGGCCAGTGCCTTAGAGCCTGGGACTTCAGCTCAAAGGGCAGAGCTTATAGCCCTAACTCAGGCCCTAAGAAAGGCTAAGGACAAAAAGGTCAACATTTATACTGACAGCAGATATGCTTTTGCAACTGCCCATGTTCATGGAGAAATATACCGTAGAAGGGGTCTCCTAACCTCAGCAGGTAAAAACATCAAAAACAGAGAAGAAATACAAGATCTTCTCCATTCCCTCTTTCTGCCGAGAAAACTGAGTATAATTCACTGTCCTGGGCATCAGCGAGGCAATGACCCAGTAGCAGAGGGGAACAGGATGGCCGATGAAACAGCACGGGCCGCTGCACTAGGCCCACAGGCCCTCTCCCTACAAGTACCAGAGGCTGTCCGGACACCGGGGCAACTCTCTCTCGAGTACTCAGACAGCGACCTAGATATCGTCCAGCAAATAGGGGCAAAATATGACGAGCAAATGAAGGTCTGGAAACACCAAGGGAAGACGGTCCTGCCCCAGAAAAGGGCCAAAGAACTGGTGACTCACCTCCACCGATGGACTCACCTCGGACACAAAAAATTAAAAGCACTCCTCCGGAGAGAAGGTCAGACCTATTACATTCCCAAACTCCCCTCCCTGATCCAACAGGTAACCGACGCTTGTGTACCTTGTGCTAAGGTAAATACCAAACACCTCAAGATGCCTGAGGGAACCAGGATGAGGGGAGAAAGACCCAGAAGTAATTGGGAAGTAGACTTCACCGAAATCAAGCCAGGTAAATATGGTAACAAGTACCTCCTAGTGTTTATAGATACCTTTTCAGGCTGGACAGAAGCTTTCCCCACCAAGCGAGAAACCGCCCAGGTGGTTGTCAAGAAAATCCTGGAAGAAATTTTCCCCCGGTTTGGACTGCCCAAGGTAATAGGGTCGGACAACGGCCCCGCCTTCATCTCCCAGGTAAGTCAGTTGGTGGCCAGATTACTGGGGATAAATTGGAAATTACATTGTGCATACAGACCCCAGAGCTCAGGTCAGAAAGAATGAATAGAACAATTAAAGAGACCCTAACTAAATTGACATTGGAGACTGGCACTAGAGACTGGGTCCAACTCCTCCCTATGGTTCTGTTCCGAGTCTGGAACACTCCCGCGCGCCATGGGCTAACTCCTTACGAGATTCTCTATGGAGGTCCCCCACCAGTAACGGACTTACTAGATTCTGCTCTTGACCCTCTTGCTAACACTCCCGGTTTACAGGACAGGCTAAAGGCGCTCCAGATTATCCAGCACCAGATCTGGAAACCCCTTGCGGCTGTCTACCGCCCCGGGGACACAACCGGCCCACACCCGTTCCAGATCGGGGACTCCGTCTACGTCAGGAGACATCAGTCCAGGACGCTTGAGCCCCGCTGGAAGGGCCCATATACTGTCCTACTGACCACCCCAACCGCCTTAAAGGTAGACGGCATTGCTGCTTGGGTCCACGCCTCACACGTCCAGCGCGCCCCATCAACGAGCACCGCTGACGCCAGCCAGGACAGACCGGACGAGCCACTCCAATGGAAGCTCCACCGCACCCAAAACCCGCTCAAGATAAGACTTTCAAAAATTGTTCAATGACAGTTGTTATATTCCTACCTCTCCTAGCGCTCTTCACCTCCGCCAAAGGTGACCCTCATGCCCTCAAAAGGTTAACCTGGCAGGTACTAACGTCTGGGGGTGACGAGGTCTGGTCTATAACTAAGACCGCCCCCGTGGGAACCTGGTGGCCTAACCTATATCCTGACCTATGCAAGCTAACCATAGGGGCCCCTAGCCCATGGGACCTAGAGGGATACTTCGACACCTCTAGAGCCCCTAACCAAGAAAGCCCTCCAGGGCGACTGGGATTAGACCCATGGGGAGGATGTGGCACGCCTGACAGAAGGGCCATGCTAAGCACTCTTCCCTTTTATGTCTGTCCCGGGCACCACAGAGATCGCAGGCTAAATCCCACCTGTGGAGGAGGGGAATACAGAATGGAGGCCCTCCTCCTCCTGGGATTATATCACTGTCAAGGCTAACTATACTCACCCGACATTTAGCAAATGGAAAACCCTTAATTATGGGCCCTGCCAAGGGTGGTGTCATCCCCTACGGATATCCTTCACGGAGCCCGGAAAAAGGGCTACTTACTGGGCCAATGGATATACGTGGGGACTCAGGTTATACAAATAAAGGACAGATGATGGTTTTATATTCAGAATTAAACTAAAAATAGAATCCCCAGACCCCGTGGCGATCGGGCCTAACGCGGTCCTCGGGGAACAAAGAGCTGCCCCGGCCCTAGCCGCAGGGAGCGCCGCACCCACTAACTTCGCGGTCACTCCAACCCCTGGGTCGTCACCCGAGACGGGACAATGACTGTTTAATCTTATCATAGGGGCATTCCTGGCCCTTAATCGAACCAGCCCCGATGTAACTAAATCCTGCTGGCTCTGCCTTGCATCCCCCCCCCCCCTTATTATGAGGGAATTGCTACTTCAGGGACCTATAATAACATCACTAGCACTCAGGGATGCACACCCGACTCCAACCACAACTCACCCTTACAGAAGTTACAGGACAGGGAACCTGCATAGGAACACCCCCCCGGGGCTACCAGAGACTCTGCAACACTACCACCCCGATTTTGGGGACTGATTCTTACCTGGAGCCCCAGCCGGGAACTTGGTGGGCATGCAACAAAGGCCTCACCCCCTGTGTGTCGGCTAAGGTTCTAAATAGCTCAAACGACTTCTGTGTCATGGTACAGATCATACCCAGGGTGTTCTATCACCCTGCTGAAACTCTAGAAAATCAGTATGATAAACATCCCACCCGTTTTCGGCGCGAACCTGTCTCCCTAACCTTAGCCGTTATGTTGGGACTAGGGGTCGCTGCTGGGGTGGGTACTGGCGCAGCTGCTCCGATCCAGGGCTCACGACGTTATATAGAACTCCAAACAGCTGTAGATGAGGATCTACGGACACTAGAGCAGTCCGTTTCTAAGCTAGAGCAGTCCCTCCCCTCACTTTCAGAAGTAGCACTTCACAACAGGAGAGGCTTGGATTGACTAGTCCTGAAAGAGGGAGGACTGTGTGCGGCCCTGGGAGAGGAAGGCTGTTTCTATGCAGACCATTCTGGAGTCATCAGAGACTCCATGGCCAAACTCAGGGAAAGGTTAAATAAAAGACAAAGGGACCGGGAGGCCCAGCAGGGCTGGTTTGAAAGCTGGTTTAACCAGTCTCCCTGGTTGACCACCCTAATCTCTACCATTCTGGGCCTCTAGTTATCCTGCTCCTGCTGCTAACTTTCGGCCCCTGCGTCCTCAACCGGCTGCTCCAGTTCATCCGAGAAAGATTGTCTGTTACCCAAGCTCTGGTATTAACTCAGCAATGTCGGGCCCTCCAAACTGAAAAAATAAATGTTCCCTAAGATTTTAAGGTTAAAATCAGCCCAAACAAGAGGAGGGAATGAAGAAACCTCCCCCCTTGTAAGTAGGGCCAGCCCTAATCCAGAGGCAGCCCATCCAGTCTTCTTCCTGAAATTTTAGCAACTAAAAGCATTCTGTTTACAATAAGAAAACCGTTTCCCCCCCCCCCACACCCTGATTGGAATGTCCCTGAATAGGTTCATGTTGACCCTCCCCGAAATCAACCTGGATGCTCATGCGACTCCCGCGGTTCTTTTGTCTTTAGGCAGTTTCTTTCCTTTTGCCTTTTAAAAGATCCCTGTAATTGCTAATCGGGGCTCTTTTCCTCCTCGGAGGCGGGGAGCCCGTTTGCGCAAACGTTCAATAAACCCTCTTGCTAATTGCATCTGCCTGTCTGGGGTCTGGGTCTCTGGGGCGTCCACCGGGCCACGTTGGCACCCGTGAGCCAGGGTCCAACATATAGATGTGGAAACCGGGGATCCCTGGGTGGCGCAGCGGTTTGGCACCTGCCTTTGGCCCAGGGCGCGATCCTGGAAACCCGGGATGGAGTCCCACATCGGGCTCCCGGTGCATGGAGCCTGCTTCTCCCTCTGCCTGTGTCTCTGTCTCTCTCTCTCTCTCTCTCTCTCTCTCTCTGTGACTATCATAAATTTAAAAAAAAAATTATAAAAAAAAAAAGATGTGGAAACCACATTTTAAAGTGGAGAAGTAATCTGCTCAAGTTATTACAAAATTTAAAAGACAGAGCCCACTATCCCCAAAAGGCTGACTCTTTCCCATCTGTGTTTTTGGGTATGGAGTCTATCATGCTGTCAATGCAGTCCCTATTTCCGAAGTAAGGGTTAGTGTGTGTATTTCTAAGGACATTTGTAAGTACGTGTGTGTGTCGTCCAGATGCAAACACGCATGGGTATCTTAGAATAAAGAAGAGATGATTTCACTCTAAGGAATTTAGCTTCTGATTATAATATGAAATTTCTTTAAAATCATATGAGTATCTCTTAAAAGCAGTACATCAAGATCTGTCCTTTGGCCTTCGCCAGGGAAGAAATGACCTGTCATTTCAATCTTTAATAGGAAAATATATACCTAGCCTGAAGTTTGTGAAAAGTGTTTTATTAGTGGGCAAGAGTGATGGCTTATTATAATTAATTCTTTCCTCAAGGCCATACCTCTAAAAATAAGAGACAAAGAGTATTAAGGGGAATGTAGTTACAATCAGAGGAGGATATGCATGTTTGGTAGCACCTCTTTACTTAACATACCTGCTTCTTTCACAGTTCCTGACTTCTCCACTAGTCAAAGCAGAGGGCGCATTGTTTGCAGGATCCCGATGAAGAATTCATTAGCATACAATCATTTCATGACCTGGAATAAGGCTTGTGGCAGGTGAGGAATACTGGATCTTTTTGGTTATCTTTTTCTTTTCTTTTAAGATTTATTTATGTTAGAGAGAAAGCACCAGCAGGGGAAGAGAGAAAGAGAGTATATCAAGCAGACTCTCCACTGAGCATGGAGCTTGAAATGGGGCTTCATCTCATGACCCTGAGATCATGACTTGTGCGGAAATCAAGAGTAGAGCACTTAATTGACTGAGCCACCGCGGTGCCCCAGTTTTCTTGAAATTAAGTAATGCTTTTAATGGTTTTTATTTATCTGATGTGTGGATCAGAGGAAAGGAAATTAATTAATGATTATGGGCTTTTTGATCAAAGGGGGCTTAGTGAAACTTGGTCTTACAATTTATGAGTTAAAAGAGTATTATGTGGGCTCTACTTTTTGAGCTTCAGTTTCCTCATCTGTAGCATAGAAATAGTAACTCATTATTTTTTAGGAATAATTAAGTGGAATAAGTATAGAAAGTGTTCCCGGCTTAGAGTCAAACTCTAATGAACAGACTCTGACATATAAATAATAATCCTCTCCATTTATTTAGGCCTTTACATTTGCAAAGCACATTCACATTACGTCATTTCATCTTCATGACTACCCCTTCACTAGGCAGATATTCTTTTTTTTTTCTTTTTTTTTTAAGAGAGAGAAACTCTGGGTGGGAGGAGACATGAGGGAGACGAGGGAGAGGGAGAGAGAATCCCAAGCAGGCTCCCTGCTAAACAGAGTGCCCATGTGAAATCTCACAACCCTGAGATCGTGACCTGAGCCAAAATCAAGAGTCAGTTGCTTAACTGCTTAACATTGCACCCCCTTAGGCACCCCTAGGCAGATATTCTTATCTCTACTTGCTCATATGATTTGTAAATAGAATGGATGATTTATCTAGATTTGTTATCCAGAGTTTTTGATCTACTAGATAGAGAAGATAGAGATTCCCTCAGGCCTATGAGATGCAGTAGAGCTACTCAAATCTATTCATGTGGCAAAGTACCTATAGAATACCTTGAGGGCTAAATAAATTATCCTAGTGCATAACATTAATAGATTATAGGTTATAGCAGTTATTGAAGTTAAACATTTATGAAAGAAAAATATATAACTGCAAATAATTCAATCTGTTGTTCTAATTTCTTAATGAACATTGGGGAAAATGCATACTTTTTTCCATTTTAAGATACCTTGGTCAAGTTCCTGCAAGAATAGCATTTTGAAACCTCCTTATGTAAGGCAAGGTCACACTGGTAGAAGTCACCTGTTGTCAGGAGATCTATTTCTTTTATGAAGAGGAAGGGAGAGATTGAGAGCTACTGTTGTAGTCAGTTGGTCTATTCATAAATATATTCTTATCCTATTTGACACATTGCGATAGTACTTTCCTTCCTCCTCTAAAATGGGTATAGCTTTCTGACTTGCTTTGGTCAGTGAAATAGAAGTGATATGTAATGACCAAGTGTTCATAATTGCCTATTGCTTACCTACTAACTAGGTTGACCAAACTTTAGTCAGACTTCTCTCCTTCCCATAGACCCCTAAACTGTGGCTTGGTTCAGCAACCAATAAGATGCAGAATATAGCTTTCCATCCTTTCACCCTTTAACAACTCATTCTGAGAATCAGCCCATCACAGGCAGGAACATTTTTCTCTTGAACCACTGCAATCATGCTGTTTTCTAGTCTTCATTGATTGCTGCCTTTCCCAATAACATTCCTGCCAGACTTACTCAACTCTTCCTATAAAAGAAAAGCCTTTTTCTGCTTAGTTTTGAGACACTTACAGATCCTGAGGTTGGAGCAGAGAATGCTCTATTGCAATAGTTATCTTGACAAAAGTCTGTCCTCAATTAAGTTTTGATTTGTTTTTGTTTGGCAGAAGTTTTAAGTGTTGAAGAATGATAAATTGTAAGTGATAATTAATCCTTTTGGCACTTCATTATTTTTACTGATGTGATTCTATATAAAATATGTGGTGTGTGTGCATGTGTGTGTGTGTTTTGAGAGAAAGATATTGAAAAACATATAAAGAGAGATAAATAGAAAGTATGAACATGTCTTATATGTCTTGGTACTTTCATTTTCAACTGAAAAATAATAGCAATATTTATTGGGCATTTACTACACTGAGCTGCTGAAAAGGCATCATCCCATTAAATTCTGACCAAAGCTCTATGAAGCATGTCGCAGAGATATCTCATCTCACAGATCTCAAGAAACTAAGACTTAGAATATTTAAGTTTATTTACCAAATTTTCATAATTAGTGAGTTGCAAAGCTGTCTGACAATAAAATTCATGCTTTTAATACTCATACCACATTACTTTTCTCTGATTCTCTGTGTCATATTTATTACTAAATTTATTGAGTTTTTTTAAAAAAAATCATATTCTATTTAATAAGAATGGATTGAATTAGGTGTATATATAGGACTAGTTTAGACACAGGGGAGATAAAAAAGATGAATGCACCTCAATGTTTTTAAGGGGTTTGCAGTTTGAAGAGAAGATGAGGTATAAGCAAATATCTCTAAAATGAGGAACATTATAAATGTCATAGACCAAGGATACACAAAAGACTATGGGAGTCCAGAAGAGGGAAGAATTCTTTCAGGTATTGGAGAAAAATCTTTTAACTCTGCTTTTAGGATAGGATCTGCAGAGATGAAAGAAGGGAAGAGTATAATCATGAAATGGAGACTCCATGAAGAACCTTCAATAGAGTATTTAGAAATTGGGTTTGATCCATAAGATTGTCATTGAAAATGAACTCAGGGTAGCTTATAAAATTTAATTTATAGTTGTATGATAGTTAAAATGCTTGTGAAGATGAAATGAGCTGGTTCTGGAGAGATGACAAGAAATTAAGTACATTGTAAAGAATACCATGTTCCCTCAATGTCCCATGGGATGACTAAATTAAATAGCTGTGGCAGATCCAAATCCCTGATGACATTTTTGACATTTTCCTGCTAGCTATGTTTAATACACAGATACAGAATTTAGCATCTCTGGACAGTATACAGAAAGGAAAATGGCCTCTGTAGTGTATGATTTAAAATATGACTTCACCCCATCTTAGCTGCCATGTGCCTTTGACACCCCACACACCTGGGTTTCTCTTGGGGAGGACATTTATATTATCTGCATCTTTTAGAAACCAACCAGGTCTGGTTATAGATTCTACTAAGAATCTATAGTTCTCCAGGATGCAAAGTAAGAGAATCTGATGTCACCATGAAAATGAGGCATATTTTAAAGAGAATAGTACTTTTTTAAAAAAATATTTTATTCATTTATTCGAGAGAGAAAGAGAGAGAGAGAGAGGCAGAGACACAGTCAGAGGGAGAAGCAGGCTCCATGCAGGGAGCCCCATGGAGGACTCGATCCCAGGACTCTAGGATCACACCCCAGGCCGAAGGCAGGCGCCAAACCGCTAAGCCATCCAGGGATCCCAGAGGCTAGTACTTTTGACTCATTGCTTTGAATATACTTTGATAGCAATTCCTTGCTGGGGGCATGTCTAAAGTACAGGCTGAGAACTGCCAGTGAAGCCACTGGTGGCCTTTTTCTTTGATGGAAGTGCTACCTGTTGGTGTCCCAATTGTGTTACTTATTTTCATCTCTTCTCTAGTGACCATTCTTTCACCTCACAAACATTTTAGTGCTTTAAGTCTAAAAAAGGAGACTGTATGTTAGTGGATGTGATTTCTCTTACCAGTTCCTGACCAATATCAGTGAGACTCTGAGCTCAGGATTCCTGGTTAAAAGTCCCAAGCCACTTCTTACCAGAGTGAGCTATATATTTACTGTTATTTGAGGCAGTGATGAGGATAAATGGACTTTGGAGTCAGGCACATAGGCTGTGTTCAAACCCTAGCTCAGTCACTTAATAGCTGAGTATCTATGTTTGGCAGTCAGTGTATAGATGAGTTGGTTGGTTGATGTTCTAAAAAAGTGGATATAGTGCAGTAAAAATGATCACTTTGGCTGTGAGAACCAAATTCTTATATTCCTTTTATTTGTACTTTGAACATCTATCCACTAGACCTCCTCTAGGCTCTTTGAGCCATGAGTGTCTTCAGTTAAACCACAGAGCCCAAAGTCAAGTGGGTAGTTCAGGAGGGAGGAAAAAGCATTTTTGACAAGTCCTTGGAATCCAAGTCTCTGGAGGAATTCAACTGATATGTAAATTTTCATACGTGAAATCTGAGTGCTAATACTCTGATTCACCAGCCTGATTGCTTATGGCATTCACAGGACAATGCTCCAAGCCTTGGAGACATTGGTTTTCTTGACTATACAGGAGTTTAGTTGTTGAGTAAACCTTATGAGTCTTGGAGAAAAGTTAATGCTGCTTCAGTGTACATTGAATATCTCTGTTCAAAGGGTTAAAATGTTTCTTTCCCAAAGTGACTGACAGCTGTGAGGGAGCATCTGCAGAATTTCTTTGTGATCCAAATGGAGATCCAGTGTCTGCTTGATGGTTCTTTTTTTTTTTTAATTTTTATTTATTTATGATAGTCACACAGAGAAGAGAGAGAGAGGCAGAGACATAGGCAGAGGGAGAAGCAGGTTCTATGCACCGGGAGCCCGACGTGGGACTCGATCCCGGGTCTCCAGGATCGCGCCCTGGGCCAAAGGCAAGCGCCAAACCGCTGCGCCACCCAGGGATCCCCTGCTTGATGGTTCTATTCTGAGTTTGATTTCACCCTGTACTTGTCCTTGTTAGATATAGCAGTAAGGAACATCTTTGAAAAGTGCAGGTGGAAGATTCAAAGAACATATTTTCTGCGTATCAGCATGTAGGCCACGAAATTTGGGGTCAATAGCACTCAGCTTTAGAAACACATGACAGGCTCTCCTGGCTTCTGGATGCTGGCTGGGCTACATGTTGAGTGCTCTAGGAAAAGGAAGGTTGAAAGCTAAGAGGGGAACACCAGCAAAGTTCTGGAAGGAGGACAGAAAGACAGCATGTAATTTCAGAGCTCTTCTAACTTTGTGACTTATTCTTTTCTTATGGGCTATTTACAGAGCTGAGAACCGGAAAGAGATCTGTCACCAAGTCACTTAAATGAAAGCATCAATTACAATAAGCACAACTCTAATTGGCTGTTTCCACTTTTCATAATTTCTCTAAGTCTTCCTAAACCTTTTTTTTTTCTCATTACAATTCAAGATGCCAGCTGCTTAAATTTCAATGTTGCCTCTGCTTGGTTAAACTCATCAGTTTCTGTCACAGTTTCCTTAACTGACAAAATGTAAGACAATTTACCCATCCCAGCCTAATTTATACCTTGCTGGATCTGATCAAAGGGGAAGAATAAACACAAGCATTGTTGATGTGCCATACAATTAGCAGTGAGCTGGGCTATCAATAGTACCTTCAGATTTTTCCTAAGATACATATTAAATACCTATCCAGAATCTGGTCTGCCTCCTGAGGGACCAGGGAGAAGAGACATCATTTACTAAACTTCCTGAAAGGCAGTCAATGGGCTATTACAGTGACATAAGACAATATATTATTTTTTTTATTGCTTTGGGAGATATTTAAATATTTAACTATCAAAACTTTTAATATGCTTATGTGTAATGAGAATTTATTTATTCATTTAATTTATTTATACATACATGCACACATACAACAGAAATCTTTTGTTCCCCCAAACTATCCCTGAGGACCAGTCTTCTGGTATGCCCTTTTGGAAAAAGCTGATTTAAACAGCTTGTTTTCATTGCAGTTTACTGATTAACAAATCAGGTGGGAAAATGATCCTCTCCTTTGGAGAGTGACATCATGAAAGGCCCTCACCTAATTGTAATAGTTGCTCCTTTTTGTCATTAAGGGACTGATCCAGGATAAATATCTTGTAGCAGATACAGTTAGTTGCCCTCCCATGGGCATTCTTTGATCTGATTTATTCTATCTTGCTAATAAACTATGCTTTTGGAGGGTAATAGAGGAGCAATTGAACTCTTATGAACTTTACCAGATATTCACTGTCTCAACTTCCTTTGTACTTGAGGGTGACTTAGTAACCCAATTTTGGACAATGAAAGAAAAAGGGACATCAAGTGGGGTGAAGGGATAGGATTCTAGAGTTTCCTGATTGGGAAAGAAATGAAGGGATAACTCTTTACTTGATTTTATTTAGTGTTAGTGCCAAAAGTGTTTGCTTTGGTATTTGCTCATAGATTTGTTGTTGTGATAATTGCAGTCTGTGTTTCTATTTAGGAATAAATCTTTAGCCTTGAAAATGTTGGGGGATATGATAGCCATCTTTTGTTGGAGAACAAACAGTTCTACCAATGAAAATCAATACTTAAAAGATAGAAGAACAGAAAGACACAAAGAACTTGATTTCCTGAAGACATTGTTTAGCCATTGCCCTGATGGTGGACCTGCCAACTTCCAGATTTCTTAGTAGGTAAACAATGGATGATGTTATGATTTCAGTCACCGATAGGCAGGTATACTGGTTTCATATTGCTGCTGTAACAGATTACTGTACATTTAGTGTCTTAAAATGACACAGACTTATTATCTTATAGCTTTGGAGGTCAGAAGTCTGAAAAATATCTCAAGGGGCTAAAATCAAAGTGTTCACAAAGCTGTGTTTCTACTGGAGGCTCCAATGAAGAAACTTATAGAGGTTATCTTCACATTCATTGGTCCTGAAAGCCAGAAGCATAGCATATTTTCTCCTCTTTAACTTCTGCTTCCACCCCTACATTTCTCTCTCTCTGACTTTTACCCTCCTTACTCCTTCTTATGAGGACCCTTGTGATTACATTGGGTCTACATGGATATTCCAGGAAAATTTTCCCTTCTCAAGATCTTTACTTATCTAAAAACTCCCTTTTGTCATAAAAGATAATATATTCACATGTTCTTTAAATTAGGTTGTGAACATGCTTGGGGGGGGCCATTAGTCTACCCACCACAATATTTGTACACTCTGATACATACTTTAAGTTCTTTTCTGTCTAATATGTGACACTTTACCTTGCTGTCTTTTTCCAAAACTGCACTTCAGATTGTGCATACTTCAAGGGAAGAAAGGGTCTCTCTAATGTTTTGAACAGCATCTGAACATATCTTTTTACTGATAACAGAAAAACTTTGCTTGTTTGCTCTAAGCTTTTTGTCTAATTACCTATTTACCACATATACCTATCTACCAACTTTTCAAAATATTAAGATTGTTTATTAATGAAATTGCAAATTATTTTTTCACACATTTTAAGGTTTTGATTAATATTACTTTGATCTTGAATCTGTAAGTGATGACGTGAGACTCTCCTTTCCTTTCTTAGTCTCTCAGATACTCAGTCTGCTATAATGTCACTTATACTATTCAATAAACTTTCACTTCCTCCTGGCTCTCATTTGATTTCTATCCTGTGGAAGCCAAGGCTCTCTTAGATGGTCTTGCAGGATCCCGCTGGGTCCTCAGACCTGGTCTGCCTACATCATAGTATTCTTGTCATTATCATAAATTTTGAGAAGTTAATAAACATAAAAATAGCAACTATATGATTGTGAGATTTATAGCTATTTTTATTATGCTACTCATTAGGAAAACTTAATTGAGATGCATGGGCAGACTTGATTGTATCAGATTCTTTATGAAATAGATTATAACATCATAGTAATCATGATGATGATAATGAGGAAGTGGATAAGGAGGAGCTGAAAGAGGAAGAAACTATCTCTGAACTTGTGGCAGATATTCTATTAACTCCATGTAGAATCATAAATGTTGTGTAATTTCCTTCCCTCATCTCTCCTATTTTCTTTTTATTTAATATTTATTAACTTTATGTATTAAACTCTACTCAAGATGCTGTAGAGAAAGCGTATTACAAAGAAATACATATCCTGACAACAGAAGCTTGATGTTAAGCTCAACAGAAGAAAGAATGCTCTCAAATTTTGTGTATTTTAATAATAAACAGAAAAATTATTTGGAACTATAGAATACATTTCAGAATTACAATTATAGAATATATTATAGAATTACAGAAATATAATTATAAAATATATTATAGAATTATAATTATAGAATATTGATAAATAGAAAAAGAAGTCACTCAAGCTTCAAAGTATGAACCTGAGTACTATTCAATGTATAAGTGGAAGACTGAGTTCCTACTAGTCTACTTCCAATGGCAATAGTTTTACTGGTTGTAATCATGTAATTACATTACATATAATGTAATTTTATGTCTTTGGTGGATATTTGTCAATTTTTTTTATAGATTTTGTTTATTCATGAGAGAGAGAGAGAGAGAGACAGAGAGAGGCAGAGACACAGGCAGAGGGAGAAGCAGGCTCCATGCAGGGATCCTGAGGTGAGACTCCATCCAGGTTCTCCAGGATCATGCCCTGGGCGGAAGGTGGCGCTAAACTGCTAAACTACCTGGGCTGCCCTATGCTGCTCTTTTAAATGAACATCATATTAAAAAAAATTCCATGATGCTATATTTTTCTGACCATAATTTAGAATTAATGTATGATATTCAGTTATGTCAACATTACAGATGCAGCTATTATCTTATTGTTAGAAAAGCAACTCACAATCATATAGTTGCTATTTTTGTGTTTATAACTTCTCAAAATTTAAGATAATTACAAGAAATGTAATCTACTATGATGTAGGCAGGCCAGGGGTGAGAACCCAGCAGGGTCCTGCAGGACCATCCAAGAGTGTCCGTGAGTCCTTGGATTCCACAGGATAGAAATCAAATCAGATCCAGGAGGAAGTGAAAGTTTACTTATTTTTTAAAGATTTTATTTATTTATTCGTGAGAGACACACAGAGAGAGGCAGAGACATAGGCAGAGGGAGAAGCAGGCTCCCTACCAGGACCCTGATGCAGGACTCCATCCGAGGACTCCAGGATCATGACCTGAGCCAAAGGCAGACACTCAACCACTGAACCACCCAGGTGACCTGGAAGTGAAGGTTTATTGAATAGTGTAAGTGACATTTAGCAGACAGAGTATCTGGGAGACTGAGAAAGAAAAGGAGAGTCTCATTATCACTTGGGAATAGGGGTTTATATTGGGAAGGGGTCCAGGGTATGTGTTTCTTCAGGAGTCCATGTTAGTGTCTGATCAAAGGTGAATGACAGGTGACTAATAGGTGTTATTTCATAAATCATCAAAGATACGAGGTATTGATGCCAGTGTCAGCTGAGATTTGTTTGAAGCGAATGTCTTGGAACATGTTTGGGATCTTGTTCTTCTTAGATGTTATCAGGTGTTTGGGGGCCTAGGATATAACTCAGAGGAATATCAACTTTCTGGTTTCCCCCTTGGAGTAAGAACATAGCTTATTTGGTTTATTCAGATGCAAGGTAAAATACAGAACATGAGTCAATAAGGCCTCACAGAAAAACAGTAGAAAGGAGCCTTTATAAAAATGGAGTGCCTTCAGTTTCCTATCTCAACTACATCAAAATGAATGCATATTATATTCCTTATCACAGTGTTTTCCTGAAAGTTGATAACAATTTCTTATGTTCCCACGTAGTGTATAGGAGTAACAAATTTATTGTATTCTTACATATTTGGGGAAGCATCAATGAAAAATAATTTTATTTATTTTCTATGTGGAAAATATAGAAGGAGAAAAGATAATTTCTCTCTACCCTTCTAGGTTCTCAGCAGGGAGGACAGATTAGGGCAGCTCAGGTTGGATCAGAGGTTTAGTGCCGCCTTCAGCCCAGGGTGTGATCCTGGAGACCTGGGATTGAGTCCCACGTCTGGCTCCCTGCATGGAGCCTGCTTCTCCCTCTGCCTATGTCAATGCCCCTGTCTCTCTCTCTTTCTCTCTCTCTCCCCCTCTCTGTGTGTCTTTCACACAGAATAAATAAATAAAATCTTAAAAAAAGATTGATAGGAGAGAAATAAGCAGAAGTTTAATAACATGTATGCCTCCTATATACACATGGTAAATACCCAAGAAAACTGAGTAACTCCCCCAAATGACCCAGGCCATCACTTAAATACCAACTACAGCTGAAGACAGAAGATATGAGAGAGAGAGCCAGGTTTTCAGGCAAAGCATGGTAACCAAGGGTATGGTTGTTAGGCAGGTTTAAATCCATACCTTCTCCATTGATAGGAGTTTCTACAGACTTAGTTCTCTTCCTGGTATATAGAGAGATATCCTTACAAATGGAGATTTCCCTTATAAATGTAAATTACTCATTCAAAAGGGTAATTTCCACTTGGTTTTCAGAGTTTGTCTTCTATTGGCTGGTTTTTAAAAATATGATCAGCCTAAAATAATTTTTATGCCAAAAAGGCATATTTTAGGATAACAAATTTGTCATTTCTGCTACCCCTCAAAAATAATACACACACACACACATTTCTGTAGTTATTCAACAGGTTGAACAACTGCATAGTGATTTGATAGATGGAAGATGTCTAGTTGGAGTATAAATCCAACTTTTGTTTTTTTTTGTGTGTGTTTGTTTTCCTTTTTTCTTTTTTTAAAATTTTATTTATTTATTCATGAGAGACACAGAGAGAGAGAGAGAAAGGCAGAGACATAGGCAGAGGGAGAAGCAGGCTCCATGCAGGGAGCCCGATGTGGGACTCATTCCTGGGACCCTGGGATCACGCCCTGAACCAAAGGCAGACGCTTAACCACTGAACCACCCAGGTGTTCCTCCTTTGTGTTTTTCAATTCTAGGACTTCTATGAATCTAGTTGAAGAGAAACAAAACAATGAAATGTGTTGTGCATGCACGTGCTAAATTCAGTAGAAAAAGAAATAGTGGACTTTTATTTTCCTTTTACATGTTTCCCCTAATTTATTCAGTTGTCTTAATCCTTTTTTATTCCTCCCCGAAGGATTCAATCTTGACATTTCTCTAATGGTTACTATTTGATTACCAGTTTTTAAGAACTGCCAACCTTTAATCTGGCATTTGCTTTCCTTCATCTCCAGAGTCTCAAGGTCCAGCACTATAGCTTTAGGAACTGAATTCTAATCATCGAGAAGAAGCCTGTTTCTTTCTTTCTTTTTTTTTTTTTTTTTTTTAAGATTTTATTTATTTATTCATGAGAAACAGAGAGGCAGAGACACAGGCAGAGGGAGAAGCAGGCTCCATGTAGGGAGCCCGACGTGGGACTCGATCCCAGGTCCAGGATCAGGCCCTGGGCTGAAGGCGGCAGCGCTAAACCCCTGAGCCACCCAGGCTGCCCAAGAAGCCTGTTTCTTTTGGAGACTGGTAGCACAAAGGCAGATAAGTGTGTATGTGGGAAACTTTGTAAGAGATAACCAGAACTATGGGACAGATCAAGGCCCTAGAATTTACTGGAAAGTAAGGTCAATTTAGCAGTATTACTTGACTAATAGTTTATGATGACGTGATTAAACAAAAACAAAACACATGCTCTGTGGGAACTCTAAGGTGTACAATTATTTCTGAGGAATGTTTGGGTCCTCACAAAAAGAAAAATGTTTTGTTTGATTTTCTCCCTAGCTTCACATATAGATTAAGTGGCATTAGAGAAGAAAAGTGCTTAATATGTTTTTTATTATTTGTTTTTTTCCAAGAAACTGTTGCTCTGAACCAGATGCTGAATTAATAGAGTCAATCTAAAATCTTTCGTAGTAAAGGTTAGGTTATGTAATGCTGCTAATCATTTCCCCATGTTATCAGTTATGAGTTTGAGATAATTGAGAACACATCCTTCTTAGCCTTTGTAGGAAAAGAGATTTTGATCTTTCTATTAAAAAATGTTAGTGCATCAGGGAAACAGAATCTTTGTGGCTGCACATGTATAGCTAGTAGCACAGTCAGCAAGAATTTCCCCTTCAAACAGGCTATGGTCAAACCACTCTTAACGAGAAATCAAATAGCTTAATATGATGAGCTTCATCTGAAGATGAAGAGTATAAATGTACCTGAGTTTCTATTCTGGATTTCCTGCAACTTGCTTAGTGACTATACTACTTTTTTCTGTGTCTGGGCATCAATTTTCTCAACTATAGGAGAGAGAGGTTTCTCAACGATAAGAGAGATGAATGGACAGTCTCTAGCACCACTGCTTCCTCTAAAATTTGCAAGCAGATATTTTCCTTGTTTTAAATTTTCTGGGAATAGGAATCTCATAATTTCTCTATTAAGTCTTTCCTCAAACTTTTTGGCTCTGATTAGTCTCTCTTGCACTCAAGAAGCTCAGGTTGCTAATAACAAAAGTTAGTATCTGTATATTTTACTGGTTAGGCACATAGATTCTGAGTCATATGATCTGAAGTGAAACGCTGTTTCTCCAACTTGTTAATTAAATGATTTGGGGTGAGTTATTTAACCTCTTGAGATTTGTTTTCTCTCTATCATAAATTAGGGATTATGATATAAACTCATCAAATAGTTTAGAAAATCAAGTAAGATAAGCCATATATACAATGTACAGTGGGAATGCAATGAATTATAGCCATTATAGCTACCTATCGGAAACCCCTAAAGAGCTGCATTTATGGAAGTATCTGGAGGAATGACATATTAAGAAATACTTTTTTCTTTATATTTCTTTCTACTAAAATGAATATCATCAAATCTGGCTAATATACAAGGGCCCATGTTTCCTATCCCTATCTTACTTTGTTCTTCAAGAATATCTTCTTGGGAGATCCCTGGGTGGCTCAGCAGTTTAGCACATGCCTTTGGCCCAGGGGGAGATCCTGGAGACCTGGGATCGAGTCCCATATCAGGCTCCCAGCATGGATCCTGCTTCTCCCTCTGCCTGTGTCTCTGCCTCTCTCTCTGTGTGTCTTTCAGAATGAATAAATAAATACAATCTTTTTTTTTTTTTTAAAGGAATATCTTCTTGGGGCATCTGGATGGATAAGTGGGCTATGCATCCGACTTCAGCTCGGGTCATGCTGGGATTGGATCTAGCCCCAGGTCAGGCTCCACACTCAGCAGAGAGTCTTCTTCTCCCTTTCCTTCTCCTTCTGCCCCACTCTTCTGTTCAATCTCTCTCTCTCTTCCAAATAAATACATAAAATCTTAAAAAAAATAAAATAATATCTTCTTAATGAGAAAGATATTGACCTAGAAAATCTTCACTATTGGCTTTGTGTTTCCTTTAAGTGCCAAAAAATTAGCCCATTTAATTGCCTATTTGGGATTATTGGGTTATTAAAAAGCAATTTAGTCAGTTAATATTTCAGCATATTTTTAATGAATATCTACTGTGTTCCATTTACATAGCTAGATGCAGTAGTGAGAATTAAGTTGTATTTGGGGATTTATCTTTTATCTCATCTGAGAGTTGATCTATTAACCTGAATGATTGCAGACTTCAAATCCTCAGAATCTTGGTGAGTTTTGTAGAGATAGAAATTTTGAGTGGGAGAGAAGGGTTAAGGAAGAGTCCGATGGACAGTCAGACTGCCTAATCTTCCATAAGATCTTTTCAGCAGGATGGCACCTACTGTTATGTGAGATGTTAATTGGAGTGTGGTACTCATCTTATAAATGAAAGGGAGCTGCATATAGGAGAAAAGGAGAAGTTTTTTAATTTGCAAAAAGTGTCCTCATGGACTAGGCAAGACTCTGCCTTCCAGGTGAACAGTGTGTCCAATTGTGAAGCTTTCCCTTCCTCTCTTTCCTGTGTCCAAATGTTCAAAAACATACATTAAAATTTTTAGAAGTGCTCAGTTTATTATGCCAATAAATCCTTTTTGGGTCTTTTAAACACCTGCAGTGGATGTGAAATGTTTATATGAAAATTAAGTCAGGGTCCAAGTCCCTGCTCTGCTGTGTAGGGTATACTTGGACCCAAGCTCGAGCTTGTAAATAAACCCTCGTGTGTTTGCATCAAAAAAAAAAAAAAAAAAGTCAGCTACATTTTTTCTTAATTAGAAGTGTGTGTGTATTATATATGTATAGTATATATATATATACACATACATACACAATCATATAACATATGATATGGGAAACAAAGGCAGAAGAAAACTTATTAAATTTCCTTACTACTTACAACCCATGGACAAGTCTTCAAAATAGGCAAAGTGACATTCCTCTAGGGACTCAACTGCCTCACTGTTAATATTTTGCTAAGGGCAAAACACAATTTTAGCCTGATCCCCAGGATCCTGTAAGTCTACTTTAACATATAAAAATTCCTTTAGAAATATCTTTTATCTTTAAACCCCTCAAGATATGTGTTGGCAATCATTCCCCAAGCATATGGCTCACCGATATGCATCTGAAGGGTCTCATGACTAACGTTTTATTAGACAGCAATAAATGACCTTTTCCCAACAATAACTAGCCTCTTCAAGGTCCTGGGAATGCTTCCAATATTCCTTAGTGACTTAATGCTATCCCTAACCCCTTCCCAACTTGAAAATGTATAATGGGTCACTCCACTCCTCATCACCCTGATGGAGGTCTTTCAGCCCACAGGTCCTGTCCCTGCACTTTAATAAAACCACCTTTTTGCACCTAAGACATTTCGAGAATCCTGTCTTGACTGTCGGCTTTGAACCCTAACATCTTTTCCTACATTAGTATATATCCATATATAGTAACTATATATATATATATATATATATATATATATATTAGTATCATATACATATACACATAGATTTAATACTATTTACACATAATAACTTTTAAAAAATAGATCTTTACTGTGAGCAGAATTTAGTGTGCCACTGTGGTATTATTTGCTTAGTGCCTCTCTATAGATGTGATTTTGCCTAGATTCATTTTCTTGGTGGACAGTGTGGGAGGCAGGTTGGCAGTAGCAGTCTCAGAGGAGGACACCATACTCCTTTTTAATGGAAAGTAGATCTTCCTGGGATATTTTCTTCATGTGATCCTGAAACCTTGGAGGAGAAACAAAACGTATGTCAAAATAAAATAGTCAAATAAAAACATTTAATTAAAAAAATAAAAACACACCTAGAGTTTGCCATAGTTTTTATACCTACTAAATAATTTCTCATATTTATAATTTAGGAGGAGGGGGCTTTTACAAGGATGACAAAGGACGAAAGGGGAAAGAGACTATTTTCCTGCCTTCCCCTTCTTAGAATGTCTTTTTAGGGGCCATTGTGGGTGTGGGCTGAGACCTTTCTCTAACCTTTGCAATGCAGAATAATCTCTCCAGGGACTAGAAAAGCCCAATCTTCAATTTTGCAATGCAGAGTTGTGTTCAAGGTCATGAGACTCATTCCCCCTTGAAATGTGAAAATACACCTCTGGGAGTCTATTTCGAGGTATAACTATTTGTTTTTTCCAGGAGATAAGAGAAGCTTTATTACTCTTACAGAGGAGGTCAATTAACTAAACAAATAGCTACCTCAAATCCCAAGTGAATTTTGGATCTGCTTTGCAGTTTAAATTGTGTGAAATTTTATTCTGACTTTGTAGTCTCTGGTGGACTACATATATGCATCTACTCTAAATACATCAGTTTTCTTTATTTCCATATTAATATGGAAATATTTCTCTTTGTTGGTAGGATTTTTACTACCTCACTATTTTACAGGTATGAGCTCATCTTCAGAGAACTCTCAGAAGATCCTATGAAATAGGAGCTATTATGGCACCCAATTTTTTATAGGAGTGAAAACTACGTTTCAGCTAAGTAAGTAACTTTCTCTAGGTTACAAAGGTAGTAAGTTGCATGGCTGAGACTCATATTTATATTTGACTTCAGAATCTGTGCTCTTCCTCTCAGTATGACACTGAATCTATATCAGTGAAATGAGATTGTTATCGATGCCCTTCACACTTCAAAGATGACAATAGGATCAGGGAGATTAACAACATTGGGCAAGCTTCCACAGGCTCAAACTCAGGTCTTGAATTCCAGCATGGGACATGCAAGAACATTCAAAAGAAAAGTTTGACTTTGAAGCTCAACAAACAAGGCTGGAAACAAATAGTAATTTTAAAACTGTTCTAACTAAACTATAATCAACTGTTCTAAAATAGAGATGGGATTCTTAAAAGAAATGGGTTTATGACCTTGTCTACTTCTCTTTAACCCTCTGCTAGAGGACAGAGAACTGTGTTTTCCAACTTGCAGATTGATGTCATTTGAGAAGCTCTTGAAGCAATGCTTGGACTCAGGTACAGCCTTGCCTTTGTGAGGATGTGTTTGTCATTTTCTGTGGTATGAGTCTGGCTTCAGATTAAGGGCACCATCTTGGTCATAATGACTTGATATGGAAGATTGTATGGTAGATCACACTGTATGTGCCAGGGCGAAGGGCATGACTACAAGGTAGTCTCTTAATCAGCAATTAATGAAGGGTTTTTCAAATGGTTCTCTCTGTGATATTTTATGATGTGTTCCTATACTCAGGAGACTTACTTATGTTTTAATTGAGGAGATAAATAGCAATAAAAAGCATAGCATCTTTAGAAACAAATAGATCAGAGTTTATAGATTTCTGGCTGTCTCTGGCCAGTAGAAAGATATATTTAATTTGGCCCTCAAAAGGCCTTAAAAATAGTGAACTAGTTGCTAACACGTAAAAATATTGAATCTTAAAATTTTCATAAAAAAAGAAAACTACAATATGATTTTAAGTTTAAATATTTTATTTATAGCAGTAACAGATTGTGTATCATACTTCTACTTTCCTGGCTTTAATGGGAGTAAATTCATCAATAATATTTTCAAAATCTACTTTGTTGCTTTTCTCATGTTTCATTAAGAGAATTGCCATATTTGACGATTTCTCTTGACCGAAAATGATCTTTAAAAATTTTAATGAAGTTAATTATATGAATTAGCTGATTAAATAAAATTAAATGAATTAAATGAATTTTTAATGAGGTTAATTCTATATGCCTTTTTCCCATTTAAAAGAATTGTATAACTACTTTAGTATTCTGGAAAAATTAATCACTAAAAATCACATAAAAAACATGTATGTAGAGGTGCACTTTTTTTTTTCTAAGTCTCCAGTATGATTCAGCATAACACTAATCTTTATTTAAAATTTTGACATTTGGCTCACTGGAGATTTTTCTGCATTATTTTGACTTGTTAAAATATTGAATTATAATGTTATTTATCTTGAATTCTGAATTTTTTGACACTTGCCTCATCTGGATCCTGTCTCTTTCACTGGGGGGAGTTCACCTCCATCATTGAGCCTTTTAGTATTGTAGCTCAGTTCTGTGTGATGACAAGAGGGCTCCAACATCCACTGCCAGTGATCTCTCAGGGTAGCTATTTATCCTCGCATTTTAAAACACTGCTTGTATTTTGGGAAAAATACCCATGTGTCTGCAGCCACATCCTTTTTTTTTGCCCAAGGCATATTTGATTCATGGGTGCAATGGGCAAATGAAAATGAGGTCTTGGAGGGAAAATTTCTCCAGAACAAAGTGGATAATTTATATTGAGAATATTTTTCTTAGGATTCAAGCTGCTTGTTTGTGAAAAATACTCCTGCAAGCGCTACTACAGCAAGTGTGATATGCACATGGGTGTGATGACCATGCTGTGATTTACTCTTACAACTTTTTGTAGTTATTTACACACACACACATGCATGCACACACACCATTTTCTCTTCTTGCGCATACTGGACAAGTTTTATTGTATCCATTAGTAATAGCTAATTTTATCCAGCACATATGTACTTGCTACTGTGCTAAATGCTTTACATACTGTGTCACTTTCAAGCCAAATCATGAAATACTTAATATTATTCTTCCAACTTTACACTTAATTAATTATTCAGTCATTCTTTCAACAAATAGCAATTGTTCTAGCTGATAGTGATCCTACAGAGAACAAGAATCACAGACTTCTACACTCTAAAGTTTACATTTTGGCAGATGAAATCAGATGAATAAATAAGTAAAGTAGATGGTACGTTAGAAGCAACAGAAATATAAAGCAGTAGAAGGAGGTTAGGGATATTTACAATATTAAAATAAGATCCAGACTCTGGGGATGGGAATATCTGGATTCCTGCTTACACAACTGATGAGTGGTGCAGCCTGGTCTATCTGTCATGAAAAGTGCTTTAAAGCCCCATCCAGGAATGAGAACACTGAGGATTAGAGGAATCATGCACATATGTACAGCCTCATGACTTTCCACTTGACTCAACTTGAAGGGCCATTCTTTTCCACTTGGCTGGGAAGCACATACTGTTTCAAGTTTCAAGTCAATCACTACCTCTGCTGAGAAGCTGGTTTCAAGACCCTGTCTTACTCCACTCCAGGTAAGAGAAAACACTGTAGCCTTTCTTCTCTGTTCTCTGGGCCCCAGCCCTCAGGCTTCCTTGTGGCAGAGAGTTTGTTTGATCTTGATTGTATGTCCCCAGGGCTTGGTGCACTTTAGGTGCTTAACTAATGATTGTTGAATGAACATCAGGGAAGCTCAGGATAAAAGGCCAGGTTTTCCAATTTTCAATATCCTGGAGAATGCTGAAGTATTTTATAATAAAATCTTTTCTGCTTTCCCAAGACCTTTATCAGAGGGCCTTGTCATCAACTCCAGTGTATCTAAATTAAGATCCCCCCCCCTTTTTTTGACCCAAACTTCTTGTAGATACAAGCATTTTACCATTGAGTGTGGGAAAAAAAAAAAAAAAGGTGAACTTGTAAACTCCTGATTTCCCTGAAAACTGAAAACTGTGAGAGATGAAAACTGGTCTCATCACCAGGACCAGGATCATTCATACCAGTGCTAGTGTGAGAGGCCATCCCTCCTTGGTGGAGGACTCATCTCTGGTGGGAACAGAGATGGAGATGGGGATAGGAAATAACATGGTCCAGGTTTGGATGCCCTGTTTGGGCTCTGCAGGTCCTTTTCAGGAATGGATCCCTGGCTGATGCTTTGCACTCCCTCTCTCCTTTACAGTCTCCTCTGACTTCCTGCTGAGCCCAGCTGGCAGTCTCAGGCTTTGAATTTGGTATATTGAGGTCAAATTTTATCATTTATATTGGTTGGCCCATTTTGGTCAAATGTTAAAAGCGTTGTTTGAAAGCAGAGGCTCTGGAGTCAGGCTTCTGGTCTTTGAATCCTGGCTCCTCTTCTCCACCTTATTCAATCATCTCAATCATGGTGTGAGGCAGGTATTGTTTCCACATTATAGGAAATGGACTTAGAAAGTTTAAGTAACTTCCCCCCCAAGTCCACAGCCAGTAGGGGGCAGTGGTGAGACGGACCGATTCTGCCTGAGTCTGAAGTGGGGGCCCTCTGTCCTAGAGGTGCTGGGCACTCACACCTGCCAGTTCAAATACATTTACTTTATCTCCTTCCTCTGAGTATCACACCTGCTGCTAAACACAACTAATGCTTCCTGCTCCAACTTTTCATAGTGAGCATAACTAGGAATTATATGGACTTGCACAAGGGAATGAGAAAACTGCCAAATGTTGAGTTCAACTAATTAATGTGAAGTTTCTTAAAGATTTTGCTAAGAAAGCCATCACATACACAGAGTGTCCACATTTCAATATCAAATAGTTATTTTTTTATTTGTAAAATATTTTTCAAAATGGCATACAAATGGAAGTTTTGAATGATTTGGCACTTAAATAGCATTGCTGTTTTGAAAATAGTATTAAAATTTTTTTTCTCCAGAATTTCAACCTACTTCCAAATTTTTCTTACACTGATAATTTTCTTAATCTCTTCTTACAGCACTGGGCAGATAATCTGCTCTTAATTATCTTTCACATAATAAAGGTTTGCTCTTTCAACAAACCCATTTCCTTAATAGTATTCTTATTAAGGAGATGCTAATCCTACATATATCGGACATCCTCAACTATGCTTCCACTTTATACAGCACACATTAAAGTTCATTTCATGGTCAGATTACTCTGTATCCCATGCTGCTCCTACCTGTTAGGTGCTAATTAATACTTATTTATTTAGATTCTTTCTTTGCTTATGCCAGAGTTTATGAAAGGGTGTAGATTTTTCTATTTATTTTTACCCATTCATTAAGTGGTTTATAGAAAAAAGCAGCAGTTTAGACAATTGTAACAGTCTGGGCACCTGGGTGGCTCAGTGGTTGAGTGCCTGCCTTTGGTTCAGGTCATGATGCCAGGGTCCTGGGACAGAGTTCTTTATCAGGCTCCCATAGGGAGCCTGCTCCTTCCTCTAACTATGTCTCTGCCTCTCTCATGAATAAATAAATAAAATCTTTTTAAAAAAATTGTAGGGATGCCCTGGGTGGCTCAGTGGTTGAGCGTCTGCCTTTGGCTCAGGGCATGATCCTAGGATCCCAGGATTGAGTCCCACATCGGGATCCCTACAGGGACCCTGCTTCTCCCTCTGCCTGTGTCTCTGCCTCTCTGTGTCTCTCATGAATAAATAAATAAAATCTTTTAAAAAAATTGTACAGTCCAACATGTATAAGATGCTAACATCTAAGGGATATTGCCAACTTGACAGTAATTAAAAACTAGTTCACAGTGAGATATATGTATTATGATTTTAATGAATTTATAAAGTGAGATAATTCTTTCATAGGTTCTTTTAAATCTTAGATTTTTAGAAAAATTAACTAGAAAAATGATAGAAATGAATACTACATTTTGATATGATGATTAATAGGAGAAATTAAAATGCTGGGTTACGTTCAGGAAATAAATTTTTTGAACACTTACTATGTAATAGGCACATCAATATAATTCATTCCATCTTTTAACAGTTATTTGTTATCTCTTATACCTATTTTATAGATGAAGGCCTTGAAGATTAGACTGATCAAACAACTTTTTTAAGGCAGGTTAAGGGGAGCATTGCAGGCAGAGTATGTGAAAGATTGGAGGCCAAGGAACGTGGTGGAGACTAAAATAACAACCCATGGCTGGAACATGGGTATGAGCAGAGTGATTTGAACTAAGCCCAGGAGGCAGGCAGGGCACATGTAAGGGTATACAGAAAATGCTGAGGATACTGGGTTTCATGCATCATTTGGGGATAGAAACTCTCACTGCTGCATGAGGCATGCGTTGGAGAGGCTATCACAGCAGTTGTGGGGAGATGCTGGTCACACTGCCTGGGGAGTGGCAGGGAGATGGGGAATGGAGAGTTTTGAGAGGTATGAGGCAGGCAAGAGTTAAAGGACTCATCATTAACTGGGGTGTGATGAAGGTATGAAACATGATTTCCAGATTTTGAGTTTGTGTAACTTAGTGGAAAGTGGTAGCGTTCCTTCTCACGGGAGCATAAGGGGAGGAACAGTGGCACAGGCAAATTGTGAGTCCATTCATGAAGGGTGTGCAGCACATCCAGCATAGATGGTCCATATCCATGGAGCTCAGAGAGGAAACCTCTGTGCTGGCCATTCAGATTTGA
Source organism: Nyctereutes procyonoides (assembly GCF_905146905.1). Lineage (NCBI taxonomy): Eukaryota > Metazoa > Chordata > Mammalia > Carnivora > Canidae > Nyctereutes > Nyctereutes procyonoides. The sequence continues at coordinate 13,259,951 of NW_026575133.1, read as the reverse complement.
GAGCAACAGGAGGAAGCACTGATTCCCTATCAGTTTCACAAAGTGTATCCAAAAGCAGACACACTTGCTTGGGGCACTGAGCAGAGGCCTCTGCCTATGTCTCCTGAACTCAATGATCCATTCCTAGATTTTCTTTTGTAAGATCTTCTTCCTCTGACTTCCTCTGTCTAGGCAAGGATGAAAGCTCAGCTTGTGTTTGATCTCAGCTTTTCCATTTATTTTTGTAAATGTAGGCAATTTATTTATTTGACCCTTCAGTTTCCTCCTCTGTGAAATAAGAATAATGATACCAAGCTAGTAGGGTTGTTTGAAGATTAAATAAGTCTATTGGTATTTTGAGCTCTAATAACACTCACCGTGGTAAGTATTTGACAAAGTTAGCTAGCATTATTAATGATGTCGATTAATATTAAAATATAAGTTCCTGGGTCCTGATCCAGGATTCTTATGCGCATCACATTACATGGGTGGATAGCATTTGTGTGTGGGTTTGGCTGTTGAGTGTCTGCCTGGGGATGAAGAGTGGCATGGAGCCTCATGGTTCTGGGCAAAGAAGCATCAGCATCACCTGGTAAACTCCTTAAATATATGTATCCTTGGACTTTAATACAGACTTCAAAATCACAATCTCAGGATCCAGAGCCCAGGGAACTTCTATTTCCCTTTTTTAAACAAACTCCCCAGGGTCTGGAAATACTATATTGGGTGATGTGTTATGATTCCCTTTATGTCAGAGATAACTGTGTATCTACCAAAGGGTGTGTTCTCCTTTGAAAGTACAGCTTTTAAGCTTGGAATTGGTGCTCTGTCTTTTGAGTACATTTGCAGTCAGGCAATGTCAGGTGCAAGTGTGTCTGCTTTTGGATAATAGAGTGTGAGTGGAGACAAAGCTTTGAAGAACTGAACTGGCCCTGTCTCTTCTGCACACTCAGTCCCCTTTGGCTCCCTGGGGGTAGACTGTACACTAGGCTCTAGAGCATGCTATTTTCACAGGATGGAAGAAATTTAGGTTTCCTTGAAATTCATGAAAAAACTGTGTTCTATTACTTCTATGAACACAGAAGTAAACTTCTAATGTGTTAAGTCACAGAACTGTGGGGGGCTCTTTAGCACCTAGTGAGATCCTAACTGCTGTTCTACATGAATTCTCCTCTAAGGAAATAGCATAAGAAGCCCCATGAGGGAATATATCATGCCATCAACAATGTGCTAGCCCCTGAGGATACAAAGGATGAAAGTTGTCTATTATTTGATTCCTATAACCTAAACCCATGTCTAAACAATGCCAACATTTCAGTTGTGATTTGTCCTTTATATTTTTAGGTGATTACTTAGTATTAGAAAATTGTGCATTTGGAAGACATTTCTTAAGATTCCCAAACACCCTTTGAATATAAATTACTGAAAATCAGCAGCTTTCAGATCAGCCTCACCCTTTTCCTTATTAGCTTACATGTGGTTTAGTGGTTTTGTTTATTTTTAAACAGGAGATGGGCCTATGTTCTGTATCTCCTCAGACAATACTTGGTTTTATAAAATACAAGAATGCTGCTCCGAAACCATTAATTAAAAGCATGAATCTCTCACAGGGTAATAGTGTAAACATAAATATTCACAAATTATTTATTTTAAATGCAGGCTGGCTAAATTTACATATAGATTACATTTGAAATGTATGAAATTATTTTCTTTCATCCTGATGGCTTAACACTACTCATTTTTAATGGTTATAGTTGCTGGATTAAGTGCCCCGAGTCTTTCCGTCTATCTGGAGCTATGAGAACTCTAATCCAGGCAGACTACATGGGGTTAATTTGCAAATTATTTCCAAGAAGGCAGGGAAATGATATGTTGGAGAGAAATTGACGTGTATAGATCAGAATGAAATAGAATTGATTTTTTAAAAAAATTTAGTTAATTTATTCATGAGAGACACATGTAGAGAGAGAGAAAGGCAGAGACATAGGCAGAGGGAGAAGCAGACTCCCTGCAAGGAGCCTGATGTGGAACTTGATCCCAGGACCCCAAGATCACACCTCCAGCCTAAGGCAGATGCTCAACTGCTAAGCCACCCAGATATCCCAAAATAGAATTGATTTATGTGACTTGAGAAACTCATGCTAACCTCCCCTCAAAAAGAAAAGTTTGTAGATGGGGTTGAAGAAGTTAGTTATCAAGTCCTTTTCTTTGGTACTAACCTTTGACTAGCATGATCTCATCTTGTTCTTTGTTTAAGAAAGGTGTTAATTTCTTTTCTTGGAGGTTTATTATACACACACACACACACACACACACGCACGCACACCCCCTTAGAACCAGCTCTCTCACACAGCCTGACTGTATAGATTTGAGGCTGAGCCCTCTTTCTTTGTCTCTGTCTCTCTTTTTAAAGACTTTATTTATTTGACAGAGAGAGAGACAGAGACAGAGAGAGACAGAGACACAGAGAGAGCACAAGTAGGGGAAGCATCAGGGAGGGGGAGAAGCAGGCTTCCCGCTGAGCAGGAAGCCCAATATGGGGCTCAATCCCAGGACCCCGGGATCGAGGGCAGATGCTTAATGGACTGAGCCACCCAGGGGCCCTGTTTGCCTCCTTAAAGCAAAGATTTGTAGAGGCCATGGGCAGTAGTATTAGCATCACCTGGGAACTTATTTAAAGGTTAGTACTCATGCCATCTAGATCTACTAAATCAAGAACTCAGGAGTTAGGTCCAACAATTTGTGTTTTACACATTTAATATTCAATTAACACGTTTAATTGTGACGCACACTGAAGTTTGTGACCCTATGACTTTGAATTGTCATGTTTTATATATTTCACTTATGACTTTGATGACAAATTCTTTGCTTCTCTATTTTCTTCGGGACATGTTAGCAGACTCAGCTTGTTGAGATACATTGCTCCCTCAGGGAACAATAAGCCATTATAATCCATAAACAGAGCACTAGAAATAGCAACCGACAAGCCTTTACAGGAAACTCCCTCCCAATTTTTGTGCTTCCCATCTCTCCTAACACATTGGTTCTCCCTCCTGCTTTTGCATGTAACTGTGTGATCTTGGCTCAGTTGCTTAAACTTTCAGAACATCAGTTCTTTAGAGTATTAAGAAGTGGGTTGTATTTTCCATGTTCAGATACATGTTGTGATAATTAGTGAGATTATAATTGCTTTTTTATTCTCTGAGCCTGAATTTTCTTCTGTCCTTCCAGTTATTTATTGGCCAGTACCAGAAATGGACACTTTAGATTTATGGAGTGTGATGATTAATTTTATGTGTCACCTTGACTGGCCATGGGGTGCTCAGACTCTTGGACAGACAGTATTCTAGATGTGCCTGTAAGGATGTTTCTGGAGGAGATTCACACCTGAGTCAGTAGACTGGGTAAAGCACATTGTTCTCCCTAATTTGGATGGACCTCATCGAATCATTTAAAGGCTGGGATAGAACAAAAAGCCTGAGTAAGAAGGAAATCCACCCGCTTGACTGCCTTTGAACTGGGACATCTGCCTTTTCTTGCCTTCTGATGTGAACTGAAGCATTTGACCCTTCCTGGGTCTCAAGTCTGCCAGCCTTCAGAGTGGAGATACACTATTGGCTCTCCTGCTGTTCAGGCCTTTGGGCTCAAACAAGAAGTATACCATTGGTTCTCCTAACTTTCCATCATGCTGACTTTCCCTGCAGGTATTGGGACTTGGAAGTCTTCATAATGTCTTTCTGTAAATCAATATGTACATTCAATTCGTCTGTTTCTCTGGAGAACACTGACTAGTACATAAATTAACCTTCCCACAAGGAGCCACTTTAATTTGCACACTTGACTAAGGTCAGATTTTAGGAGGGTGAGCGTGGAGTAAGGCCTAAAATTAAGGCTAAATAATTCGTAATACCTTGAAATATAGAACTGAGAGGGTCTTGAATAGCCCGACTGCAGGTTACCTCCCTACTTTGATCCTGCAAATATGGTCCCCCAGCCAAACAACTCCCTTGTCACATCTGACCTGAAGAGGATTTTCTAATTCCTTGACAGCCTGTAGAATTATACAGACAAACCAATAATATCCTCCTACAGAACCAGGAACCATCCCACCCTCTTGGTATTACAAAGTCAGCCTCCTGAACATACTCTGGTTGTTTACTCAGTTTCCCTATGTCCCTACCGGCAAATAGTGACCCCTTCTCTGGTCTGTGACTATATGTGAAGAATAAATTGCTATCATTTATGTCTGTCCATTGTCACATGTTGTATATTTGGCCATCCCCAAAACTGCAGGGTGAAAATCACTCCTTCACCAATGGGGTCTACAGGAGGTAATTAAAATTGGGGATAGGTGGGTGTAGATGTCAGTGGAAAAAAAAGGAATGGGCAATACTGATTGATCAACACGTAATGGAAAGTATTAATTAATCCATTGGGAATATTGTTCATTATACTATTTCTCAAAGATATATATTATGCTATTGTTCATTATACTATTCACTATACTATTTCAAAAATACTATTTATTATACTGGATCCAGCCTACTAGATTTCCCTTAGATTCCTAAACCTCATCCAGGTTCATTGACTCATTTTTGGAAGTAGGGCCTGGGATGTTGCCATTTTTATTTTAATAGTCTTGCAAGTGCTATTCCTGGTTGAGAATGTGTCCAGATTTAGAGGAGATTTGAAAAGATGATAACAAGCAAAAGACTTAACAATTACTTGTAATGAGATTTTAGTTTGGAAACAGAACAGACAATTTTCCCTCCCTGTTCTATCTACCTGCCTTCCCCACTTCAGTGCCATAGCCCTATAGCCACATGGGGTGGAATGAATAGACCAGCTCTGGCTCTCCTCTGCCTGGCTCAGTGGTACAATACAGCCTTGGTTCAGGAGCAAGTGTGCTTTCAACCATTTCAGATCCTTCTTAGGAAGCAGGTGAAAAATAACTTATGAATAAACATTTGAAATAGGGCAACAACAAGCATTTTAAATTCAGCCATAGGCCTCCAACCCTCAAATCCAAGGGCAGTTGGTTTCTTACAAACAAGTAGCCAACCCTGCATATAGTGCCTGGAACAGCTCCAACTCCACAGAGCCATTGTGAAATAAAATCATTCCTTTGGCTAATAATATAAGCTTCTTATTAGTTCCAAGCCACTAGTAATGATTGAAGTACTTGTTTATTTTCCCCACTTTTCTATTTATTTTAACACAATTCTCTTTCACTGTAAGGGTTCCATTGACCATGCTACATTTTACTCTTTTGCTTTTGCACCAGATAAGAAACAGTCAAGCAAATGGGCCCATAAATGTGTTCTGAACCCTTCAGTGTAGATTCATACATCTAATAATTTATGATATTCTATATCTTCATTAGAAACTCTTAGCACATCAAAATGGTGTTTGTTGAACTTGACAAGGTGATACATTATACTTGTGTTACTCTTTCTTGCTCATGGTTATGGGATATACTAATGAAGATGGATAAATATCTGCAAAATTAAATGCTGAGTTTTCACAAATACAATGGATTAATTTTCTGGCTCTTCTGTCTACTGCATCAGAGAGAATGATTAAGGTTAAAGGCAACTGAAATTTAGCTGTTCAGAATGACTGGAGGTCTTTTCCAAATTTGATTCTACTACAACGTTGTAATTCTGATGAAATATCTGTAAGGACAGTTTGTCTAATACCTTTCCTCTCCCATGGAAACTCACTGCCCTGAACTCACCGTTTCTGATCAGTGCATTTTCAACTGTTTAATCATATTTATGCCAGAAAAAGAGCTGATAACTATAAGCTTTCTGAGCCTGTTTTCTCATTTGTGGAATGAACATCTCAGTGTGATTGTGAGGACCATTCACAACACCCTGAGTCTCATACTCAGGTGATTGTGTTTGCTTTCTTGAACTGCGGGTTGCTCCAGGCTATTCTTCTTTCCAGTTTACTTATTCTACTAAAGCCACCTCAGCTCTCAATGACCACTTCTTCTTTTCTAATTTTCCCATGTAAATCTCTTCTTCTAAAAGACCAGAATTGTTCCTTTACTGCATGTCTTAAATGTCAGGCATTTTCAGAGTGTTTTGCAACTTTAAAAAAAAAAAAAAAGTCCTGCAGGAGAACATAGGCATATTTTACATTTTACTACGTAGTACTGGATTGCACTCCTTTATGACATTCCCAGTAATGTTCTCACCAGAGTTTATGAGCTAATCTGTTTCACATTGTTTTCATTAATGCTTAGATTCTTTTTTCCCCCTAATTTAATGTCAATCACTTTTAAAACACCACTACCTATGGGAAAGCAATGTTTTCTAGGGTTGTTAGTAGTTTGAGCCTGGTCAAGTAGGTTATGCACAGCAGTGGAGGGCCAGTTGGTGAGTGGAGAATGAGGACAAAATAATTTTCTGCACAGTGGTCAGATCATAAGAGGGGAAATGATATCAAATGCAAACTTGTCCTCAGGGAAGGTAGAAAGGAAGGGTTTGGCACAATGGTTTGTTCTTGTTGGCAGCAATGATGACTTTGCCCTGTTTTAGGATGGGGCAGCCCATCTTGGAGCTTGTCAGGTCAGTTCCTTATGTTGGGGGCCACAGTGAGCCCCACAGGGTGGTAGGCACTGCAGGAAAGATAAAAGAAGCAAAGATAATCTCCTTTTGTCAAGTCTGTAGCTACTTAGAGCAAACACAAAGAGAATTTGGATAAACTTGGGAACTTTTTTTTTTTAAGATTTTATTTATTTATTCACGAGAGACACAGGGCAAGAGGCAGAGACACGGGCAGAAGGAGAAGCAGGCTCCCTGCAGGGAGCCTGATGTGGGACTCGATCCCGAGACCCGGGATCCCGCCCTGAGCTGAAGGCAGACGCTCAACCGCTGAGCCACCCAGGCGTCCCAACGTGGGAACTTTTGTTTGTGTTCTATTAATTAGTTACTCTCACTTTAAAATTTTTATTTAAAAGGAAGACTATGATCAAATCTTACAAAATGGGATATCTGGCATAATGGGGCTTGAATTCTTCTGATGATCACCTGGAACTGGAAAGCTCTCTGGGGTGTGGACTCTGCAGTTTTCCACCACTGCCACCAGACCCCATTGTACATATACTCAGCCCACCTCATTCTTATTCACTGTCTGTAAGGACATGAGGTTTCAGGATATAGGCTTAGATGGTTGAGTCAAAATGCCCACACGAAATCAGTGATAACAAGAAGGAAAAAAATAAAACTGACCCAGACTCATTGACTTGTAGATCTTTCAAATCAAAATCATATTAAAGAGACTTTTAAAAGCCTGACATTTAATATGGGATCATATTACATAAAACCTTCTGAATCTTGGTTTCTTCATTTAACAATAAGCAGTAACAACATGTGATGCTCTTTCAATCTTTTTTCTTCTGTAAAGTGTTTCTTTTTATTGTTGTTATTTTGGGTACAGGATCCCATCTTTTCTCCCCCTAAAGTTTTCACCCATTCTGTTTTATCTTTTTCCCATCTATTTCCTGCAACTGGGGCCTTGGGAAATTAGCAAAGACTCAGATTCAGACAGCCAGATTCAAATCCTAGTGCTGCTGTTTAGTAGTTGAATGACCTTGCGTAAATTATGCAGTTGGAGTTTCCTCATTTAGGAGAAGAAGATAACCTTTTGCCTACCACATGAGGCTGTGGTGGAATCAGATGGCTTAATTCATGTAACACATTTTGAACAGTGCATGATATATATTAGCTATTATTTTTATTCAATTACTAAAGAATTATTAAATAAGATGATCTATTATCTTGGAACTACAATAGCAAGTTAATCATTTCTGCTATTTTATTTTATTTATTTGAAAGAGAGAGGGGAGGGAGAGTAAGAGAGAGTGAGAGAGAGAACCTGAGTGGGGAGAGGCAGAGGGAGAGGGAGAAGCAGACTCCCTGCTCAATGTGGGGTTCCATCCCAGGACTCTGTGATCATGACCTAGCCAAAGACAGCCACTTAGCTGACTGAGACACCCAGGCACCCTTATTTCTGTTATTTTATAAGGGTACAAATTATTTTGGAGATGTTAAATATAAATGTTAACCATTACTCATCCTATGTAGTAGCAGATACATTGCTTATCTCATTTCATCCTTAGAACATTAAGTCATGTTATTACCTTTCAGTATATTTATTGAGCACCTACTTTGTCCAGATGTCCCTTAAAGCCCTAGAAATTCATTAGTAAAGCCATCAGATAAAAAGCTGTCTTCTCACAAAGCTTACATTTCACTAGAGAAAAACAAGAGGATTTTTATATTTATTAATAAATAAAATATATAGCAGATTAGGAGCTATGAAAAAATAATAAGGCAGATGTGGTGGATGACAGGTGTGATTTTTCTCATTTCTGTAGAGAAACTGGTACAAAGAAAGTTATTAATTATAGTCATTTTTAAAAAAAGGCATCTGCCTAGCTCCTAATGATCTCTCTTGTTTTCTGGAACATCTAAGGACGGACAGAACAGCAGCATTAGCTGTGACTCTGTGTTTCTTTGTATAGTCTGCCTTTCATAGTTGGCTGCTATGGATGGGAATAGAAGTGGATGTTAGTTCTCAGCTAGGCTAGTAATATTGTTTCTCTTGGGGACTTTGTAATTTGAGTCAAAACATTCAGCGACTGTAAGTTGGCAGTGGTTATGGACAGGTGCTTGTCTGAGCTGTTAGAATGAATGCAAATGATTATGCTCATGCATATTAGCTAAAGTGAAAAGTTATTACTGTAAGAATATGTGAACAGAGGAGATACACATCTACTGCAGCCTGAGTGTCATGCAAATCCGGGAACTGGATTTGCCATGTCCCAAGGTATTGAACTTCTGGGTGTGTGAGCTTCCAGTGCTAAATATACCAAAGCTCACCTTAGCATATCAATTCAAGACTATCCTTAGGTAGGTGAACATATGTGCATATATTCTACATAAACTCCACTGAGCCCATTAATAAAAACTGAGATGCCTTGATGCCATAGACTCCAGTTGGTAAAATAATCTGTTATCTTTTCCTATTTGCTTATGCTGTTTGCTGTTACTTGTGAACAAAAGAACCTAATTAAAATAATATATACATGTATGCACATATATACATACATATTACCTGAATAGACACATATTGACAATTCCATAGATATGTACATATATTCACACATGTCCTTCATATGTACAGATAGATATGTATGTATACACACCAAAGTATTAAGTAGCTATGGGGTACTTGAACTCATATCTGTATGTGTTCTGTGAATACTTCTTTTGAAGAATAAAACATATAAACCCTTGTTTTAAAGAATAAAATGCCATTTATCTCATTAACTTCTTGGAAGTTAATCCAAGAACATCTCAAAAATCTTGTTTCCTTAATGTTAAAAAGTCACCTTAAGAATTTAGGAGCACTTTCTTCTCTTCTCCACTCCTTAATTACCAATGCCCACAGTTTAAAAGACTTCCTTGAGTGTCCCTGGATTCTATTTTTCCAGCGGATTTTTTAGCAAGATCAAATTCCAACAGCAGCCCAGGAAGAGGAATGAGCTGGTGCCTCCCTGCCACCTCACACAGAATGGAACTGACCTTCACACTCAGTTGGTTTCCTGGTTGTGCAGAGATTCTATGAGAGTGACTGATATTACCAGCTTCTCTCATTGCAAAAGTTCATCTTCCTCTGTGAATTAAAGCCAAGGACCCCAGCTCACTAGTAAACATCTGGCGTTTCTTGATAGCACTGCCAGGCACTCATTTTGATTCTTCATTCTGCTTTGTAATCTTCTGTGTAGTCACCTCCCTGAAGTTGTTTATCTTGAAAGTACATGCTGGAAGTCTACGCTAAATAGACAGATTTGTCAAAAGCTACTAAGTAATTCATTGCCTTCTTGTGCTTGAATGGCTTTTACTGATGGCTTTACCTGCTGATGGTTTAAGTATGTCATTCATTACATTTGGGAAAAATGCATATTAATGTGCTTAGCGGGTAGCTTGGGAAGCAATGTATCTGTATTTTACAAGGAGCTAATGGACATGCATTACAAATCTAAGTATTTCATTTGGAGGGATGACTACGATGATGCTGGTTGGGTTGCATCTCTCTTATGAGCGCTTCCTAGGGAAGTGATCAGTTTTAAAGCATCCATTCCTGTGCCCTGCTCAATTAGTTGCTCTGTGAATTGTTGATCTTCCATCTAAATTTGCAAAAGTGCTACACACTTACAGTGATGCTGGGGAAGCCAAATCAAAGTAGTGCAGTGAAGTGAATATTGAACTGAGGTCCTAAGAGCTGTGTGACCTTCGATAAGCAACTGAGTCTAAGACTTAGTATTCTCTCTCTTTTTTTAAAAAAAGATTTTTATTTATTTATTCATGAGAGACTCAGAAAGAGAGAGGGAGAGACACAGGCAGAGAGAGAAGCAGGCTCCATGCAGGGAATCTGATGTGGGACTGGATCCCATACTCCAGGACCATGCTCTGAGCTGAAGGCAGATGCATTTAACTGCTGAGCCACCCAGGTGTCCCTCATTGATAAATAAAATACCTATTCTTGTCTTCCTCCAGGTTGTAGTGATTTTTAAAAGAGGTGATATATATGAAAACAGAGCTTTATTTAAAAGATTAAGTAAATTGGAGCACCTGTGTGGCTCAGTGGTTGAGCGTCTACCTTTGGCTCCGGTCATCATCCCAGGGTCCTGGGATCAAGTCCCACACTGGACTCCCTGCAGGGAGCCTGCTTTTCCCTCTGCCTGTGTCTCTGCCTATGTCTCTGTGTTTTTCATGAATAAATAAATAAAATCTTTAAAAAATTAAGTAAATTATTAGACATTTTGTTTGATTATAGTTATTTGGTAAATAAAAATAAAGTATGAATTTATGGCTTCAAGTATCTTTTTTATTTTTATTAAAAAAAATTTTTTTATGATAGTCACACACACAGAGAGAGAGAGAGAGAGAGAGAGAGAGAGAGGCAGAGACACAGGCAGAGGGAGAAGCAGGCTCCATGCACTGGGAACCTGACGTGGGATTCGATCCCGAGTCTCCAGGATCGCGCCCTGGGCCAAAGGCAGGCGCCAGGGATCCCCTCAAGTATTTTTTTTTTTAATATATTTTTAGGACAAATTTTCAGGAAAAAGATTTCTTTTGATTTTTAATTTTATTTATTTATTCACAAGAGATAAACAGATAGAGGCAGGGACACAGGCAGTGGAAGAAGCAGGCTCCACGCAGAGAGCCCCACGTGGGACCCGATCCCGGGTCTCCAGGATCATGCCCCAAACCACTGCACCACCAGGGCTGCTCAGGAAAAAGATTTCTACATTAAGGATTGTAAACACTAAACAGAACTTGTTAAGTTCACAAAGAATGTCTCCATAAGTTTTAGAGTTTGACATTCAAAATCAAAATTGGTGAACAAAGATATTATTTCTTTCATTTTATAGATAGAAAAGCTGAACCTAAAATAATTCAAAGGCTATTTAAGCCTGAGTAGAAAGTAAGAAGCAGAGTCAGCCTAAAAACCATCTGTTGGCCTCAGGATTTTCCCATTAATCAGGGGGAAATAAGGAGATTATTTGTTTGTTTTTATTTTTTATTTTATTTTATTTTAAATTCAATTAATTAACATATAATGTATAATTGGCTTCAGAGGTAGAGGTCAGTGATTCCTCAGTCTTTTACCCATTGCTCATTACATCATTGTCCTCTTTAATGTCCATCACCCACCTTCTTAATGCCCCTCCCCTTTAGTGAACCTCCGTTTGTTTCCTATGATGAAGAGTCTCTTATGATTTTTCTCCCTCTCTGATTTTGTCGTTTTATTTTTTCCTCTTTTCCCTGATAATCCTCTATTTTGTTTCTTAAATTTCCCATATGAGTGAGATCATATGATAATTGTCTTTCTCTGATTGACTTAGTTTGCATAGCACAATATCCTCCAGTTCCATCCCCATTGTTGCAAATGGCAAGATTTCTTTTTTTTTTTTGATGGCTGAGTAGTAGTCCATCGTATATATACAACACATCCTCTTTGTCCATCAATGGGTGAAAGTATTATTGGAACTTTGATAAAGATTGCATTGAATTTATAGATGACTTTAGGTGGAATGGACAATATTAATCCTTCCAGCCTATGAATACTTCTGTGAGGGAGCTGGGACTAAGAATGAGTTCTCATTTGGGATGTGCAGGTGGAGTGTTTCCCTCTGGAACCTGGAACCCTCAGGACTGCTATGAGACGTGGTTGTGAGGCTGAGCCTTGAACAGCCTTGAACAGTTCCCTTTCGGGGTCTCTGGGAACACAGACAGGATTGCCTTCTTCAGGGCCCCTGTGCCAGCAGGAGTCATTCATGGATTATGACTGGGACAGGCTGAAGCCCAGTTAAGGGGTCCTTTCAGAATTTATAGTTTGGTGGACTTACCTTCAAAAGCTCCTGAACTATGACTGAGGGAGAATGGATCTGGTTCATAAGCCATAGCTGGGACAGAGCTCCACAGTTGGAACAGAGGTCTGTATGCCTATTTTCCAGCACACAGGTAGGCATGACTCCTCCTGGGTCCCTTGACATATAGTGCTGGTGACCCAAAGCCAAAAAGAGCTGTAGCTGCATCCTCAAAGATAAGGATATGGAGCTGTTTGCCTTTATGCAGCTGGGATCACAGTTCACAGGTCAGCCATTGGTGTGTGAACCTGCCTTCTTAAATTGGCTCTCCATGGTCTTAGACTCCAATGCGGTTTCACCATCTCCTATCTGAATCCAAGTGCTCTAAGTCATTTTTGTTCAAGGATGGATACTAAATTATGGTTGTTGAGAGGGGGTTACATAAAAGGGATGTCTTATTGTCCATCTTGCTGATGTTGCTCTAAAACCACCATTGTGCCTTGATTGAAATGAAGTAGTACGTATAGCTAGAAAAGGCTATGGAATGAAAGGGGATAGATTTTAGGGTGTGGATTTTATATTTGCTTTACTTTTCCATCCTCCTAGGGATGATGAGGTTCAGCGTTGGATCTTGTTGTATTTCTTGGATCAGTTATAACTCTGAGTGGGTGAGGTTGGTCAGGGCTGGCCAGGGTTGGTTTGTTGAAACTTGAAGCTATCCTCTTGCTGTGTTTCTTCAATAATCTGTGGCTCTGTGGTGTGAATTGATGGTAAAAAAAAGAAATCCTTATTTTTATTAATGATTCCAATGTCTGAAGGGCATGAATAATTTTCCCAAGGTATCTAAATGAGTCTTCAGCTAGCTGGCTGTACTCAGTCCTTTAGGGTAACCAGTATCACATGATGAATGAACTGAGGGCCTTGGCTTATGACTCAGGAAACAATGGAGATGGATGTTCAGCCTGTTTTAGCAGTGGGTTGTCATGTGACCTCATCATATTTGGCAATGAACAATAATGATTTTCTTTATGCAAATCTCTTTCTTCCCTCCCTTAATGATAATGGGCTTCTTAATATCTTTGTTCTTCTCACGTGTTACCTATTACAGTGCCAGTTATTCAGAGTAGAATCTTTTAAAAATAAATCTTCTCTGCTCTGTTCCAGATGGCTTCTATAATTGCTTTATTGCTTTTGCAGATGTTATAGAGAAATTTAGAAAATAAGCCAACAATGGATTGCAGCAGCTAGTGAAAGTGGCCTTCTCTTGTTGATTATTCTGTTTGGAAACAAATATAATCTGTGTATCAGCTGATGCATTGTGTTTCATAAGCTCAGCATTTATGAGGTTTTCAGAACTGCAGATTTATCATTTGGTATGAGAGGGTGTTCTTGTTGCTTCTTGGAAGACTACGTCCCCATAAATAAATGTAGTAGGACTAAGCTATGTCCCCTTGAACTGACTTCTGGAAGAGTTGTGTAATTATAATCTCTTATATTTCAAAATCTTATTTTATAGTTTTAACACTATTTTGGCAATAATCTTGAAAAGAACATCAGACAGGTTTAATTATTGCTATTGCTATTATTCCCATATTCCTGAGGGACAACTGAGGTCCAAACAGGATATGACTACTCAAGGTAATAAACTCCACTGCCTATTCAGTGTAGAAATCTTTCCTACAGCATCCTTGGCTGATTGCAGGCCAGTATCTGATGGAATGTTTCTAGTGATAAAGTACTTTTTTTTTTCATTTGGGGATAACTTTGACTTATTAGAATGAATTAAAATTGTTCTTTTATGACTTTAACTTTGTCTTAGGATAGCCATCTGCATTTTATGGAGGAGGTATGCTTGTGGGTATCGAAGCACTTTCGGATTATGTTATTTAAGGTTCACTGTAGCTCAACGTTCCTTACTAAAAACACTTCTTATACTAGAAACTGATCATCTTGTTTATGCAAGTATTTTCCTTAATTTCTCTTGACCCTCTAGTATGTCTTCATATAATTTATACTCTCATATTGACCAGTTTTGTTAGTCTGTATCCTTAATATTTTTCAAAGTGACAGTCAACAGATCTTCTGAAAGTATTTGCTATTAGTGGAGAAATGTTTGACCGTTATGATGGAGAGAGTATAGAATATATTTAGAGCAGTCATTTGAGAGATGGTTACAGACCTTCTTGTTTTAGAATGATTTTGATAGGTCATTTATGTGATAAAGGTAGAAACTAAAATTGTTTCATAGATGTGGAAGAAATGTAAAGAGAATGATTAAAAATTGTGTCTTACTTCCAAACAAAAAGACAAAGTGGATTATATTGAACAGAAATGAAATGCATGCAATTGAGGGGAAAGATAAAGGTTTGTAACTAAAAATAAATAAATTTGTGTTAGTAAATTTAGGGAAGAAGTTATATAAACTATATAGTGATCATATAAGAAATGGACAATATAAGAAAATAACAAAATAAGACTTCATTCTTTTTTTAAGATTTTATTTATTTAATCATGAAAGACACACACAGAGAAAGAGAGAGAGAGAGAGAGAGAGAGAGAGAGAGAGAGAGGCAGAGGCACAGGCAGAGGGAGAAGCAGTCCTCCATGCAGGGAGCCTGACGTGGGACTCGATTCCGGGTCACCAGGATCAGCCCTGGGCCGAAGGCGGCTCTAAACCGCTGAGCCACCGGCGCTGCCCAGACGACTTCATTCTTAACCCTTATTTGTACCATAAGAATGGAACAAAACAGAGCTCAGTTGGAACCCAACCAAATAATCTGAAGACCTGATTTATGGTAAATTATAAAAATATCTCACTCTTACTCTCACTGACCCTCACATGCAAATACCCAAAGCTGTTGCAAACATCAAAAACATTACCTGAGCTAGTACAAGTCTTAGTCTAGTTAATTCTACATTAGGAGAAATCTAGACAGAAATTTGAAGGAAATGGTTCTTTGAAAAGAACCAACAAATTGACAAACCTTTACCAGGACAGACCAAAACAGATAGAATATAAAAAATATCGAAATCAGTAATGAAAGAGGAGATGTCATTACCAATCCTATGAAAATTAAAAGGTCTAAAAGGAAATTTTATAAACACACTTCTACCAAAAATTAGACAAATGAAATGGACAAAGATAAGCAGACACAAATTATGCAAATAAAAAGAGCTGAGTTGACTTACAAGTTAAAAAAGGAACCAGTAATTAGAAATCTTTCTACAAAGCAAAGCCTGGACCTACAGGACTTCATTGATTGAACTCTTATAGAAAAAAATAATAGGAATGCTTTGTAAAGCATTTTACTCTGTCAGTAAAAAAAGAGAAAACATGTTCACATTTATTCTATGTAGCCAATATTTTCTGATACTAAAGCCTAATAAAAATATTATAGGAATCAAAAATTATGGAATGATAATCCTTTTGAACATAGGTGCAAAAATCCTAAGCCAAGTAAGTATTAGCAAATCAAGTCCAGTAAAATACAAAAAGACTAATTTACTGTGATTAAGTGGAATTTATATAAAAAATGCAGGGTTGGTTTAACATTTAAATGTCAATTTAGGGTGGCTCAACAGTTGAGCATCTGACTTTGATTCAGGGAGTGATCCCAGTCTGGGAATTGAGTCCCGCATCGGAGTCACTGTGAGGAGCCTGCTTCTCCCTCTGCCTATATATCTCTGTCTCTCTCTCTCTCTCTCTCTCTGTGTCTCTCATGAATAAATAAAATCTTTTAAAACAATGTCAATTTATACAATACACTACATTAATAGAGTGAATGACAAAAATCACAATTAGCTCAGTAGATGTGGAATAGACATAAAACAAAAATAAAAACAGGGGTTACCTGGGTGGCTCAGTCTGTTAAGCATCTGCCTTTGGCTCAGGTCATGATGCTGAGTTCCTGCCATTGAGGAGCCCAGGAGTTGGGCTCCCTGCTCAGCCAAGAATCTGTTTCTTCCTCTCCCTCTGCCCCTCTGCCCCCATGTACACACACGTGTTCTCCCTCTCTCTCTCAAATAAGTAAATACAATCTTTTAAACAATAAAAACAGATTAAAGATGAAAAATCTCAATAAACTATGTAAAAAAGAAAGTTCTCAAAAGGATCAAGGGTATATATTAGAAATTTATAGCTAATATCATACTTAATGATATTAGACTGAATATTTTCTTGCTAAAAATGAGAATAAGGAAAGAATATCCACTCTTGCTATATCTGTTCAACATTTTATTGAAACATTTAGCCAGAACAATAAGGCAAATAAATGAAAATTAGATAGATATATCCAGTTAGCAATGAAAATAAATAAAACTGTCTTTATTTGCAGATGACCCGATCCTTTATGTAGAAAATTCTACTCAGTGTATCAAAATAAAACCCTTGAAACTCTACTATTATAATAAAGGAGCTCAATAAATTTTCACGATACAAGAATGGCATGCACTATTAATCATATTTCTACATATTAACAATGAACAACTTAAAATGAAATTAAAATAGCAAATGAAAGGTAAGACTAATACACTAAATACTGCAAAATTTTGCATAGAAAAATTCAGGAACGCATAAATAAATGAGAGACATTTCATGTTCATATATTAGAAGATTATCAAGAAGAACATTCTTCATATATATCTGTAGAATATCAGAATTTAGGCCTCAATTCTTCATCTAGAGCTTTTCTCCTATACCATTTTGCTACTTGTGACAAAAGTTAAATATTTAGGCCAAAGAGATTAGGAAAGTAGAAACTATTTTTAAGCTTACTGTAGATTTTAATGTCAAAACAAACTAAATTTCATAACATAAGATTTCATAAATAAATAGCATTTGTAAGCTAGTGAAATATCAACCCAATAAAAATAATAATAACATTTTATTTATTGATCTAGAAAGATGCTCATGGGTCATTGTGGCTTGACAAATGCAGATAGAAAAAGTAACATATATATAATACAACATATGTATTTCTAAGTATGGAGAAATGTCTAGGGAAATTCAAATTAATAGTAATTATCACGGAGTGGTAAGATTAAGTATGATGTTTAATATGTTTCTTTGAATTCTGGAGGGATGGTTTGAATCCCTTAAGATGAGTATATATTATTGTAAAAAAAAAGAATAGGTAATGTGCCTTAAAAGATATACATTCTTATTCTATGTCTTCTTTGTACAAATTATTTTTTATAGAATACTCCATCTGGTCTTTTTCTCTTTCCCTCCATATGTAGTTTTTGGCAATCCTGGCCTGGGATTCTTTGCCCTCATTTGTTAGTTCTGCATCTCGTCTTGGTTTTTAAGTAAATGGAACCCTGGAGTTTTCTTATCTATTACTACAGTTAATGAACATAAGGTTAGAGGACATTGTCTTAATTTTGTAGCACACCAGTTATACAACAGGGAATCAAATTTGGCAGTTTCCTCTCTCTTCAGATAAATTCAAATTTTATATTCTTGACTGAGCTGCTCTCTGATTTAATGACACTGATTGCCTGTTTAAATGTATGAATGGCTGGGGAGTCATCATGCTTCTCAAGAAATAACCACAATTGACAGGCTACTCATCAAGGGAAATGAGGTCTTAACGTGAATGTTAATTTCCATTGTGTACATGTTTAGGAATAAAATGTCAACATTAGAAATCTTTAAATATATATATATATATATATACACACACACACACGCACACATTAAAAGATTTATTTATTTATTTGTTCATGAGAGACACACAGAGAGAGGCAAAGACATAGGGAGAAGCAGGCTCCTCACATGGAGCCTATTGTGGGACTCCATCCCTGGACCTAGGATTATGCCCTGAGTCGAAGGCAGAGGCTCAACCGCTGAGCCACTCAGGCATCCCTTTATATATTTTTAAAAACTTTTAATTTTAGAATCATTTTAGATTTATAAAAAATTTGCAAAGATAGTGCAGACTTCTTATATACTTTATATCTGGTTTCCCCTATTACTCACATATTAGTAGGTGAGTTTATCCTAATTAACTCACCAATGCTTTTTACAATATTATTAACTAAGTTACATAATTTAGAGTTCCTTAAGTTTTTTAAAAAAGATTTTTAAAATTAATAAATTAGCTAATTAATTAATTTGAGAGAGGGAAAAAAGAGCATGAACAGGGGAGGAGAGGAAGGAGAGAGACAAGCAGACTCTATACTGAGCTCTGAGTACAAAATGCTGAGCCAGAAGTGAGGCTTAATCTCAGGATCTTGAGATCACAACCTGAGCAGAAACCAAGAGTCATGGCAGCCCAGGTGGCTCAGCGGTTTAGCGCCGCCCTCGGCCCAGGGCGTGACCCTGGAGACCCGGGCTCAAGTCCCACCTCGGGCTCTCTGCATGGAGCCTGCTTCTCCCTCTGCCTGCATCTCTGCCTCGCTCTCCTCTCTGTGTATTCTCATGAATAAATAAATAAAATCTTTAAAAAATAAATAAACTCTAAAAATTAAAAAAAAAAAAAAAAGAAACCAAGAGTCAGCTGCTCAACCCACTGAGTCACCCATGCATCCTGAGGGTCTAAATTTTTAATTAACGTTCTTATTCTGCTTCAGATCCCATCTGGGATACTGCATTAAATTTAGTCATCATGTGTCCTGAGGTGCTTCATAACTATAGCAGTTGTTCAGACTTTCCTTTTCTTTTTATGACAGAAAGCTTTGAGGATGTGTTATTTTGTAGAATGTTCCTCATTTGAGGTTTGTCTAATGTTTTTCTTATGATTACTTTATGGATATAGATTTTGGGAGGAAGCTACAGAGGTAAAATGCCATTCTCATTATATCATATCAAGGAATATTCTACAGTATACCGTTTCACTATGGTGTTAATCATGACCACCTGGTGGAGTACTGTTTGTCAAATTTCTCCATTATCAGAATACTTTTTTTTCCTTCTCCCTTTCCATGCTGTACTCTTTAGGAGGAGGTCACTATGAGCTAACCACACTTAAGAAAGGAGAGTTATGTTCTGCCTCGCTGAGGGCAAAGTATCCACAAAAATTACTTGGAATCTTTCAGATGGGAATTTACTTCTTCAACCCGTTAATTGTTTATTCAATCATTCATTTATGTAAGTGTGAACTTACGAGTATTATTTTATACTATGGGTTATAATTCAAAGCTACTTACTTTTAAATTCTTAAATTGCTCCAACTTTAACCATTGGACCTCTTTTACTTGGCTCTGTGTCTCTCTAAAATGCCCCCATCATGTGTGTTCCTTACTTTTTGGCATTATGCAATGATCCAGGTTCATCTTGTACATTTCCTGGTCAAGCTATAGAATCAGCGGTTTTTCCAAGGAGCCCTGTTTCAATAGTGTCCATGAAAACAATTACACATATGTTACATCTTTCAGTATTGTCCAAAGTTCTTGGATGTTTTGTTTTGTTTTCTTCTTTTTTTCCTCTTTGCATTTCAGATTGGTAAATTTCTACTGACCTTTCTTCGAGTTCACTGATCCTTGCCCTGGCTACGTTGAATAAATTGATGGAACACTTCAGAATGTGTTTTTTTCTTACTTTTTGGCATGGCTTGTAATTTTTGTTGATATCTGAATATGTTGTGCTGGATAGTACCATATGATGTAGATAGTCCTTTAATGTGAGAATTTATATTCATCTGGTTGGGAGTTGGTTGTGTTTAATGCGTCTTATAGCTGTAGGTTCAAGAGGCTTCACATTTTTCTAGTGTATTTGGTTTTGTACCCCTGTTGAGTTTGGGGTTCCCTATGTGTTCTAGTCAGAGAAGATGAGAGCTTACCTTGCAGTTTTTTCAGCTATAGTTCACTGTTCTTATATTTGGTGTGATGGTAAGGTATCCAGGAGGTGTACATTCTATAGCCTTGGATTAATTCTCATCCTTTTAGTGGTTTATGTCTCAGAGCTGTGATCTTCACAAATGTTTCCACACAGACATTAGTAATATAACCACCCCTGCACCCACTCTCCACTTCTTTCTCTGCTGTAGTGTTTCCTATATTTATTTAAATGTATTTTTCCTGTTGACTATCTTTTTCCCCCCCATCTTGAATAAGATAAGAAGGCTGGAGGATACTGACAGGAGGAGGGTTCCCCTTCCCCCAGCTGAGATTAGCTTTCAGAATTGCACTGTGGAAAAATCTTTTTTTCCTGGAGAGTAGGTTTTTGTTAAGAAGAAGTTTCCACATATATTGCATAATGGTTACACTCCTATTTCCTGCTCCTAGCCAGAAAGGAAACTTTCTTGGATCCTCATTGTGATAACTCTGTATGTTCCCAGTGGAAAAGCCTATAAGATTGTGTGGATTGTCCTAAGACTGAGTCTACCAGGAGTTTCTCATTCTCAAGCTCATCTGTGTTTAGGTTAAAGCAATTTGTCAAAATTACCATGTAAGTGTTCCTACCAGTTTATAACTTCAGAAACTTCCGCTCCATGTAAATAGATCTCACATACTGTATTTCTCTAACTCTCCAGGTTTTAGGGTGGCTGTTAGACTTGTGACCTAAATTTTCTGATGGAACTACAAAAAGTAGTTGATTTTCAGTTTTTTCACCTAGCTGTAAGGAGTGACAGTGACAACTTCTGAGCTCTTTACATGTCAGAACTGGAGCCAGACACTGCTTAATTTTCAAAGTTAGTGGGAAGAACTGAGGTATTTAAATATTTGCCTTAAAAGGATCTTGAAGAATGACCAGATACAGAAATGGCTTAACTTTTCTTTAATGAAATGAAAACATTTAATGAAATTTAATGAAAACAAGATGAGTAAAACCTAGAAACTTGAAAATGTTGTTATTACTCTTGTTCTAGTCTGGGCTCCTGGATAAGTATCTTTCATTCATATATATTCCTCTCAACCCCTAACTCCTGCACACCAACATGTTAATAAAAATGATAATTAATTTTTAAATTAATTGTGTTCTTACTGCTCCTGGTAGTGTTCTAACTTATGTGCATTTATTTTCTCAATTGATCCTCACAAACTACTATTAATATTTCACGTTTGAAAGATATTTCACTGATGGTTATAGAAGTTTCATGATTTGCTAAGGTCACAACTGACCTAAAATTAAAATTTATCTTCAGAAAAAAATATTGACTCAAATGTTTATACCCAATGATGAATTTTCTCTTCTTAGAGATATTAATTTTTAAGCCTTCTGTCTTATAGTTGAAAGAAGTGAAACCTTAGTTTAGATATTTTAGATAGGAGGACAAGTGAGGATCAGGACAACTTTGGATCAGGTTTTCCAGATGTTTGAAGTGTCTTCATGTAGGTAGTAACTTCTTTTGTTTTACACAAAGACATCTTTATTTGGCCTATTGTTATAATAATCAATGAGACAGAAAGGCAGGTAGTGAGGTTATCTTTTACTATGAAATGATATCTGCCATTTCTGAGAAGGAATGAATTATTTGCCAAGAATTCCTCAATTGAGCAGTCACATTCTGAACACTGGATTCTCTTGCATAAAAACCATTCTTCAAAACATCTGAATTGGATAAGGTTATTATTTAATTTTCCTGTCATTAGCTTACTGGTGATTGGGAACAGAAATATCACAAGTTTTATGGAACCTGAGGTGAGTCAGGTAGAAGGTGTAGAAGGAAATTTTTAAATTAGAAATCCCTACATCAGCTTTGTTTTTCCCACCTATCTTATTAGAATTAGGGAAACCAGGCAGATCTGTTCATTTAATAATGTAGGTCCCTGGGTGGCTCAATTGGTTAAATCTCTGACTCTTGATTTCAGCTCAGGGTTGTGAGATCAAGCCCTCAACAAGCTCTACACTCAGTAGATGTCTGCTGGAGATTCTCTCTCTCTCCCTCTGCCCCTCCCCACATGCTTGCCGTCTCTCTAAAATAAATAAATCTTTAAAAAAATAATAATGTGGAACATCTGAGAGATCATTTTTGTACCATTTTAATTGGTGTTCTTGAGAAAGGGCCATGGTTTATAATTTGAGTCTTCCTCCCTCTCTCCCTTCCTTCCTTCCTAAAGCACATGAGATTTTCCTAGGATATTAAAATCAAACAAACACAGAAAATGGTTAGTCTTAAAAGGAGATGATTAATTCAAGTAATGGTGGTACAAAGCATATAATCAGAGAGCTTTTGGTTCATCCGCTCTGTTGTCAAACTGAGCCACCTTTGATGGGTTGTCTGGAGAGTCTCTTCTGACTTCCTTGCCTTTTTAATTTGTCCCTTTGTACAGTCATTGGGCTCTCTTTGTCTTTCATTTTTTTAAAAAGTACATAAACCATCTGTGCCTCTATTGTAGTGGTTCATGGTCTAGGAATGGATCTGTGCCTGGGAAAAGCTTGGGTTTTTGCCTCTTTTTTTTTTTTTTTTGTTAAACTAGGCTCCTAATTTTAACCATTTTGTCCCTTTGGTAGAGACTATTTCTTCTTCCTTTAAGGCTTAGAGACAGTCACCATTTCAGATATGAATACTTGAACATATTTGGCTTTTTTGACCATCAAATTGCTTCTAGAGAAATCTAGAATCAATTTAAAAGTCCTATTTAACTTTCATAGTCTTACTTCATCTCTGTCATCTACTTAAAATTCCTGGTTACAACACACAAAAAAACTATTTTTTACATAAAATTCTCCACAATACAAATGATCTTACACAAAAATATCTAAAAGTTAATATTTGTTTCTTGATTAATTTGATGAAGTTTTTTCGCTCCCTAACTTTAAAAGTGATGGACAGATCACTAACACTTCCTGAATTTTGCTTTTGCCAATCATCAAATGGGGCTAATAAGACTTGTTTTAACATGTGGGAGTCTAGAACACTTAGAAATTATAACATGGTCTGAGACAGAGAGGTAGTATATGAAGATGAAGAGGAATATCTTCAGTTAACATTTATGTTAATTATATGCCAAGCAGTATAATATGCTTAACCTACATTATTTTACTGGATAGCTCATGTAAGGCTTAGAGATTTTCAATAACTCACCAAAGGGGCACATTTAATAGACCGTAGGTGTTATTCTGTTTTTGTCTGGTTCAAAACCCTTAACTACTATGATATACTGACTTCCAACAGCAAGATGCTGGTTGAGTGCCTTTTGTCTACCAGGTGTTCTGAGTATTGGAGAGAGTCCACTCTGCCTTCATGGAACTTGTCCTCCAGAGAATGTTAGTGGCTGCACATGGAAGCAAAGAGGTTCAGGACTGTGAGTGCTCAGGTTAATGCTATGTGACATAGCCTGGCTTGGCAGCAGGTAATAGTCACTGTGCAAGCTTTGCTTGCCTATCCCTTCTCTTCCTACCTATGTCGTACTGTTGACAGCCTGCCACCTTGCTTATGGGCTCCTTGGAATTGTCATAGATGGGTCTACTCTACTGGAAGAGGGAAATCATGTATGATAATTAAATGTGGTCATAGGAAATTACTGCAGTTGTTGCCATCAACTAAATTAGTCTACCTAGCAGGGTCTCAGAAAGCTTTGTAGATCTATTTGGTTGTGTCTTTAAACAACATGCTATAATTTAGACATTTTATACCTAAAATTTCTTAGCCACTTAAAAAGAATGGGAGGTAAGCTTAAGTGTGATGAGAGAAATCTATGAACTTCTGCTACATGATAGTGTTGCAGAAAATATATGCTAGCTCAAGTCTCTCTCAGTTTACCAATACCATTCTTTCTCTCTTTTTAAAATATTTTATTTATTTATTCATGAGAGACACACAGAGAGAAAGAGAGGCAGAGACACAGGCAGAGGGAGAAGTAGGCTCCATGCAGGGAGCCTAACGTGGGACTCCATCCCAAGACTCCAGGAACACACCCTAGGCTGAAGGTGGCACTAAACTGCTGAGCCACTGGGGCTGCCCTGGTATATGTGCTGCTGAAGTGAGCACCCAATACCATACTCAATCATTAATTCATTATTCCATGTAATGTATGTGCATTGCGTATCATATGTTAATCAACATGCT
Source organism: Nyctereutes procyonoides (assembly GCF_905146905.1). Classification (NCBI taxonomy): domain Eukaryota; kingdom Metazoa; phylum Chordata; class Mammalia; order Carnivora; family Canidae; genus Nyctereutes; species Nyctereutes procyonoides. The sequence continues at coordinate 13,235,630 of NW_026575133.1, read as the reverse complement.
AGGTGCTGAGAAGATAGATAATATAATTAAAACAAATTTCCTTGTCCTTAAGGATTGCACACTGTACTAAACATACAAGATTATAAAATTTGAGTGCTATTAACCATTTAGATAATTTTTGGCCTATGTTTTTCATACTATGGAATAAATTATTACCAGAAAGGCACATCTGGGCACAAAATGGTATTAGGAGGTGAATTATGTATATTTTGTTAACTAATGAGATTTGAATCATATTAAAGTAGTTGGCTTAGAAGAAAAGAACACAGAACTTTTACACATAGGTGGGATGGTGGTGGGTACAGAAGATAATATTACTTTAATTTTAGAAAAACTTATTAATCCCTGGCATTTCAGAACAGGTAACAAATAGAGAAAACAATTTTACATACTTTGTTGCATATACAGGGTTGATAGAACCTGAGTCAACTGCAATGGATATTTTTCTTTTTATTCAAATAATGCACAGACACCCAGAGTTGATTTTACTCCAATTTTGAACAAACTATCATCTTCTTTTGAGCAAACCAAGTATTTCCCTGGATTGCAAATAATCTTGTCCTGGTGGGATCTAACATTTTTCATTTGGCTGAGAACCCCTCACCCTTTCCTTGGAGGCAAAATTACAAAAAACCAGTGGACCCAAATTCCCAGTATATCCAGGAAATTCCTACTTTATGCCTGCCTGTTTGAACCCAAATCCTGTCCAACTAGCATCCCCTTTCTCTTTCAGAAGAATTTCAGTTTGGGTGAATGATACAATCAATCAACAGATCTTTTTTTCCACATTCCTCAGTAATTCCAAAAAGCCCTAAACAATCATTGTTCTCCAATACATTCTAGGAAGAGATTTGGAATCATAACAGAAAGTATCTATTTTCCTGCTTGCTGTAGTTAGACTTTCCTGCCAAAATAGACATTTTCATATACTCAGAAGCCTACTAAATATGATATTTGCCTTATTGCTTTTCAGTGCAGGGTGTGTTGATAGGGGAGGCAGAAATAAAATAAAAATAAAGCTCAATTGCATATTTAAATGGATTCCCACTTTTGGCACAGAAAGACTTTCACAGATCATGGCAGCTAAACATTATGTAGCTATAAACATCAAAGTGGCTGAAAATCACACGCTGGACCATTCACGCATTCCAGGTTGCTAAGTGTAGCCACCTCTCCCTGGATTGGAAACCCTTTCCCCCCCACAAGATAATTCCAATAAGGAAGCAGGGTTTATAGGAGTTTCTTAGAAGGACAGAAGAGTTCTTAAGATAAAGGGGTTTGAAATTATGCAAATTTGGGTTTGAGACTTCTGACTAGAAATAATTTCTGGGTAATGGTTGGCACTCAGTTTCCTAATCTGTATGAAGTAGATTCATTGCTCATAGAGTTGTTTTAAGATAATGAACACAGAATGTCCAATGTATCTGACATTTAGTAGGGTCTTAATGAGTTGTGTATTTAGGATCATTCTTCAGTTTGGGACTGCAACCCTCTGTCACCTCTGTCCTTTTCTTTACTTTTCCCCTTTCTTTTTGGTTTTATTCATATCTGGGCTCTCCATAGAATTTCTTTGTTGCCTGTAGCTTCAAAGAATATATGGAGCTCTTTGAAAAGGCTTGTTTACACTGTGTATTAGGGCAGCCTTTCTGCTTTCTTTTTTATATGGTGTCTCATTTTAACTGCTTAGCAGAACTTATTGGGTGTTTTCAACTTTCTTGATTTATGTCAGGGTGTATGTGTGTACTTTCACCCAGCAATCATTATTCAAATATTTGTCTTATGCAGATAAGTGGAATGGAGGTATTAGATTATCTCCAGCTCTTTGGTTTGTCTGTTCTTTGCTTCTCATCTGAAAAAATGCCTCAGGGCTTCTTCTTAACCCTCTTTGTTTAGAATTTAAGCAGGCTTACATCTGTGATCATCACTATAACTACTAAACTCAGTTTTAGAATACTTTGTTCCTGTTTTGGGAGGCACTGGGAGGTTGAATTTAGAAATCAGAAGTGAATCTTCTTGAGTAGAAATTTGGGATCTGCGAGCCTCTTTTTGGAACCTTGCTTTATCTCAGAGCATCCCTGTACCTGGAAGTTGTCAATAAATGGAGAAAAGAGGAAGCAAAATGAAGGACCAGGCCAGAGAGGTGACCTGTCTGGGTAAAGGCATTAAATATAGATGGTTTGTGAAAAAGGATGATGAAGGAAAGTTGAAATGAGAAAGAGCTCTCTGAATCTCTTCTCCCAGCACTCCACACCAAATAAAGAGAAAGTGTAAAGGACAAGAGGGATTGTTTAGTGAGAATAACCAGGAGGAAGTTGAAAACACCATGGCAGTTTAGGGGATAGGTGATACATTGGAGATTTGCAATAATACAATCTATTTTAGAGTAAGTAAATGTAAGGCCATGTAAAGTTTTTCTTAAATCTAAGGGTGAAGGAATTAGCATATTAGTGAATACAACACAGTACAGATAAGTGTTTGCATTTTCTACTTCTAGACTCAAGAAGACTAGAAATGATAGCCTAGCTCTGCTGCTTTCTGCCTCTGTAATCAGTGGGCAAGTTAGGCCCAGTAAATTTTGTTTGTTTCATCTGTGAAATGGGGACTATAATAGTTTCTATGCTATAGGACTGTAATGAAGGGAAATAATGCATGGAAACCACTTGGCACTGGGGTTATAGAAAATTCTTAATTAACAGTTGCTATTATCATTAATGTATTAATGACTTTCTGTTCCAAATGCTATGGCAGTGCTTTACATACATTATCTTATTTAATTCCCATAAAGCAGGTGTTATTACCAACTCCCTACATTTTGTAGAATGGAAAATGGAAGACTTGAAGAAGTTCAGTAATTTGTTCAAGACCAGGTGCCTAGTAAACAGCAGAACTGAAACCGACATCTCTAGTCTGCATGCCTCTAAATCTTGTGTTTTTTTTTTTAAATCATGTCATACTGTATTCAATACAAGTAAATAGTTTATATTGTACTGATAAAAACTCCAATTTTTTTCAAAATAGAATATGAAATCAATATATGTGAAGAATTTAGGTAATATGAAAAGACAATACAGCACTGTAAGGGCTGGACATATTTAAGTGGAACAATCTATCATGACACCTCTTTACATGTAGCTATGCTAATGCACAGAGGTATGCTCTTCAAATGGGATGGTCATTGAAGTATCCAATATCCACTTCTTTTCTAATTACCCTTTCTTTTAGGACAGAACAATGAAATGATCCTGAATATTCTCAGGTTGTTCACATTTTCTGAAAGATAGGTGCTTATCAACACTACGCAGGCTAGCTAGTTTTCTTATGACTTTCTTATGACTTTCTTATGGGTCCCTAAAGATGAAATTTCACTTAATTCTTATAAATGATATATCCAAAATTTATTTTCCAACATGAAACACCCCAATAGGAATTTATATATATCTATTCTTTGAATATTTGTTCTTTGTTTCAACAAACATATATTAAATGCATAAGCTATTTCAGTAACAGTGATTTAAAAAAAACACAAAACAAATACAAAAATCCCTTTTCCCTCCTACAGCTTATATTCCAGTGACAGGAGGCAGATAATGAATGGTGAGGCCACAATAAATATGTGCATTATATTAATGTGTTAGAAGATACCTGAAATGGGAAAAATAAAGACAGATCAGAAGCACCTGTCTGTGGAGATGTCACACTTATAATGTGTGGCATTCAGGCAATGCCATGTTGAGATGTGGCATTTAGGATAAGATTTGAGGAAGATGGGAAGGTATGAGCCCTGTGGATGTCTGTGGCAGGAACATCGTAGACAGAGGGAAGAGGGGACAGCAGTGTGTATTCCGTCCAGCATGATTGGGACTGAATGAGTGGAGAGAGGGTAGAGGAGAAAGAACTGCAGAGAACTGCAAAGAGAAGAATGATGGTTTGATTGTGTAGGACATTGTTGTCCGTTTTAAGGACTGTAAGGACATTTTGTTCCAAGAGAAATGTGGAGCCCACTGGAAGTTTTAAAGCAGAGATGAGACATGATTTGACCTACCCTTCATAGGATCTGCTAGGCAATTGTGCTCAGGATGAACTCCATTTTTGTAGCCTTCTCTTACCCATTGCTTTTCCCTGAATCTTTTTTGTTTTTAGCTTAACCATCTAGAATCAGTTCTTTTGAATCCTACAAGGACTCGAAGTCTGGACTAATGGTTCTCAAGTGTAGGGATCTTCTGTATTTTTAAATTTTCAGTGTTTAGCACAACACATATCACATAGAAGGCACTAAATATTTGTTTAATGGACATTTCTGCTCTTCCAGGAGTCTTGATGCTCAGGAGGATAGCTCATTCTTACATTTCTTCTTAATTTTCAAGATGCCCCTCACACACTGGGTAGTAGGAAAGCTTTCTTACTCTCTTTTCTCTGTTTACCAATTAATGTGGAGAATTCATTAAATATTTCCAATTTGACATTTCCAGTATTTATTGACTACTTTTACCATGCATTTCTGCCTTTCTTTCACATTTCTAAACTTTCTTCCTGATCTCTCTCTTCCTTTCATTATAGCACACTTACTTTTAACGTGTATTTTATATAAATATAATGTATTGTAAAACTTTTGCTCTTCTGTTTTGCTAACTTAAGACTAGAGACTCACTGAGTCCTCCCCTTCCTTTCTCCTTCTCCTTTCCTTCCCTTTCCCCTGTCTTTCTTCCCTTTCCTTCCCCTTCCCTCCTTTCTTTTTTTTTTCAAGATTTTATTTACTCATGATAGACACACACACACACACACACACACACACACACAGAGAGAGAGAGAGAGAGAGGCAGAGACACAGGCAGAGGGAGAAGCAGGCTCCATGCCAGGAGCCTGACGCGAGACTCGATCCCAGGACTCCAGGATCACGCCCTGGGCCAAAGGCAGGCGCTAAGCTGCTGAGCCAACCAGGGATCCTCCCTTCCCTCCTTTCTTCCCTTCCTCCCTCTCTTCCTTCCTTCCTTCTTCCCTCCCTCTCTCCTTCCTTCATTCCAGAGAATAGAATTGAATGCCATTGAAGTTACTTTGATGAGAAGAGAACCTCTGAACAATAAAAATGCAACCAAAAGTATGATTTCCTTGGATTCCATCAGACTAATAGAATATGCTTCCTGCACACGCTCTCTGCTTTCTCCTTCAAAATGAGTTCTTTTCTGGTTCCCCATCCTGGAGAAGACTTTCTTAGGTGTGAAATAATATTAGAGAAATAAAAAGTCAGGATTACTTTCAACCTTTCTTCCCTTTTTTTGTGCTGGATAAATTTTCTATAATCTTATGTTAAAATGCAGTTTTTGATCTAATATTCTTCTCCCTCCATCATTTCATCCCTGTATATATTACAGTTCTCTAACAACTTTTATTTTCTAAACATTTGCCGATTCTTTCCTCCAAACCACGTATAGGTGGGTATGAATGAGATTTACACGGGTATGGAAATGACTTTGAGAAGATGTTTTAACACTAAAGTTTTCTTAAAAATATTTTATCTCAGAAAGCAGATTTACTAAAGTTTTTTGGAGATTCTGGTTTAGTTCATTTTATGATGGCAATTATAATAGAATAAGCTGAATATAATGATATATAATGACTTAAAAGTCCATGAAGATGAACAGTTTTTAAGGAAAAAATATTAAATTAATGTTAAGCTTTGGGATTGTCTGTGTGTAAATATAATTTTCAGTTGGAGTAGCATGTACAAAATTAAAGTCACAAATCATAATGAATGCTCACTGTTAGGAAAAATAGAGATAATAAATGATGTTCTTATATCAGCTCTGCTATTGGACATTTGTCTGTTTTAGAGCCCAATCCAACAAAATTTTCTAATTTGACATTCTTTTTTGTATGTCCTTGGCATATGCTTTAGGTGGACTGAACCCTGATTATTGCAGCAACCTTTCAAGAATACTGATATGCTGGCTATTGTAAATATACTATCTGAGGCTTCTTTTTCTTTGTCCCTCTTGAGACTGGTAAATTATTTCTAGTGTGAAATGCCTAGGTTTTCAGGCACTGAGATAATAGCCATATCTGATTTTACTATCACTGTCTAACACTTACTCTGCTCTGCTAGGTCTCCAATTATGTGACTCTATTCAATATTTTCATGAGGGACTTCAACTGAATTGGTATTAGTGATCATACCTGCTTTTAAGAAGAGAGTCTAGTTTTTTTTTTTTTTTAATAAAAAAGGAAGAATTATTTTGGCAAGGCCAGCACTAAAGCCTTAGAATTTTGGAGAAGATAAAAATTCTGATTTCATGTGTTAAATCATTACAAATCACTGTGTTTCTGTATGTTGCATCTTCTGGCCTTCAGTGAAAGCAAAACCATGAATTTGTATCTATCTATCAAATGATTAGAAAAGTCTTTCAGTAAATATGATAAAACAGTACATGGAATAAAACAACACAACAAAATAAAACAGAAAATGGAAGAATTTAATGCCTTGAGGCCTTTTCTTCCCTCTGCTTTAAACTGTCTGGTGTATTTCTCGGTTAAGAATGGACTGCACATTCAAAAAACAATAAAAAGCTGGGTTAAAGGTACAGACCCTGGTTCCGGATGGCCTGTGTTCAAATTATAGCTCCACCTTTTAGTTGTTCTATGACCTTGAATACATCATTTACTTCTCTCTGCTTCTATTTTCTTAGTTGTAAAAAATAGATAATAATATTTTCTTCATAATGTGGTTTTGAAGTTAAAATGAATTAAAATATGAAAAGTGTCTAGAACAGTGCTTGGAACAGAGTGAATACTAAGTGTTAGCTCTAATTATAAGGAATATTAACTATAATTATTATAATACCATATTACTCTGCAACTGATGTCTGCTATTCATGACAGCCAAGCATAACTTTCTCTTTGCTTGGGAATGAGCTCTTAAATTTTCTGTGGGAACTATTCCTTTCACATTGTGTATAGTGTTGTTTTGACTTTCAAGGTAGGACTACCTATAGGCTCAGGCAAGAGGGATCTTGGGTATTTAGACCCATGCCTCAGGACCCCCTAAACTTTGGAGTCCTGTTTGGTGCTTAGGACCAACTAATATGGCAGTACTATTTAGGCATGGTACCCAGCCTTGACCAAGATCCACATAGTCTCTGGTCTTTCTTATTTGGAAGCACACTCCAACCATCCACTCCATACAAGGAGTTGACTACATGCCCCAAGGAACTCTGGGACTGCAACTGTGCGGTTGTTCCTGGGGTTCATAGTCAGGGTCTGATTTGGGAAAGCAACTTGGTAAGTGGAATACTCCTGCTGACCATCACAATATTTCTTTCTCAAGATTAAATGAGATTTGCTTCCAGATAGTACTAACATCCAGATCTTAGGTGATACTTACTCATGCGGAACATAAGACAAATTCTGGGCTCTGATTTATCGACAGTCTACAACTAATCGCTGGGCATGAGCCACTAGTGCTCTTCTTGTCTGTGTTCAGAATATTGTGCTTCCTCTGGTCAAAATGATCAGAGTGTGGCAGTGGTGGAAACAGGAGTCCTTTACACTGTGTGTCCTCCATAACTGCCATTCAAGGATTCCCCTCAGGTTCTATAGCACAAATCACACACTCTTTTGAGGGTAGACACAACTATGTGTCTACATGCTTTTAAGACTGTTGCTTCTCAATGGCAACAAGTCCATCCAATTGAACTTTTCTTCCTTTAATCTTTCAAATGTAGTGAAAGAAACTTACTCCACATGCGCTCAAAGTAGAATTGGAAGTCTTAGACTGTGTAATAAGGCAAGAAAAATAAATAAAAGATAGCCAGATCAGAAAGGAAGAAATAAAATGATCCCTATTTGTTGATAACATAAATTTACAAGAAACCTATTTTTTTAAAACCTGGAATTAATAAGTGAGTTTAGTAAAGTCACAGGATAAAGTCAAAATATAAAGCCAGTTGGATATTTTTAGATTAGCAATGTATATTTGGAGACTGAAATTAAACTTCTACTTTTACAATGAACTAAAAAAATAATGAAATAATGAAATATTTAGGTATAAGACCAACAAAAAATACACTGGATCTGTATGTTGAAAACTATGAAACACTGATAAAAATATTCAAAAGAGCTAAATAAATGGAAAGACAGGCCATATTCATGGATTAACAAATCATCATAGGAAAGATGTGAAATAGTTCCAAAATTATTTATAGATCAAACTTTATACCAATAAAATTTCAGCAGGATTTTATTTTGGTAGGCATACATAAACTGGTTCTAAATTTTATATGTAAAGGCCAAAGAACTAGAATAGTTAAAACAATTTTGAAAAAGAGTAATGTTACTCAATTTTAAGATTTTCCATAAAGCCATGGTAATCAAGATTGGCACTGCCAAAGAGAGAGACATACAGCTCAAACAATAACAGCAACAACAACAAAACCAAACCAAACCAAAAAAAGATCAGAATAGAATTCAGAAGTAGATACACATGAATAAAGATAATTTGTTTTTTACCAAGTTACAAAGCAATTCAATAAAGAGTTTTTTCAACAAATGATGCTAGATCAATTAGATATATATGGAAAATAAACAAAACTAAGAAAAAATATCTTTATTTAAATCTTACATGTTCAAAAATAATCTCAAATGGATCATTGGCTTAAAGATAAAATGTAAAACTGTAAATCTTTTAGAAGAAAATACAGAACAATGTATGTGACTTCATTGATGAATTTGTATACATGACCCAATGCATAAAAGAAAATTTGATAAATTTGACTCTGTTAAAATTTAAAATGTTAATTTTACCAATGATATAAGTAAGGGAATGAACAAATAGCCTATAAACTATAAATGAAGAGAAATATTTGCAAACCATATATTTTACAATAGATTTTAACTGGAATTTATAAATAGCTTTCAAAACTGGAAAATTAGAAAATATGATACTACACAGACATACAGATCAATGGGACAGAATAGAGACCCCAGAAATAAACCCACATTTATATGATAAAAGATGAAAGAATACAATGAGAAAAAGACAGTATTTTTAATAAATGTTGCTGGGAAAACTGGAAACTGAATGTAAAAGAATGATACTGGACTACTTTCTAACACCATATACAAAAATAAATTTAAAGTGGATTAAAGACCTAAATTAAGTCCTGAAACCATAAAAATCCTAGGAGAGAGCACAGGCAGTGATTTCTCTGACGTCAGCCATAGCAACATTTTCTAGATATGTATCCTAAGGCAAGGGAAACAAAAACAAAAATAAACTATTGGGATTACATCAAATTAAAAGCTTCTGCACAGCGAAGGAAACATGTCTACAATACATAAAGGCCTCTCAAAATTTTATAATATGAAAACATTCAATCTAATTTAAAAATAATATTGAAAAATGTTTTAGCAAAGAATACAAATATGCACAAGAAAAAGTACTCAGGGTTATTCATCATTAGGAAAATGCAACTCTAACCACAATAAGAAATACTACTCATGTTTTTGAGTGACTTGAAAAAAAAAAACTGACAGTACCACATACCTCTGAGGATACAGAGAATCTAGACCTCTCATACATTGCTGATGGGGTTGTAAAATATTATAACCACTCTGGAAAACAGGTGCACAGTTTTTTATAAAGTCAAATATATACTAACCAATATGATCTACTACTTCCATTCCTAGGTTTTTATCTGAAAAATAAAAACTTATGTTCCCACAAACACTTGTGCATCAATGTTTATTGCAGCTATATTCATAATCACCCCAAATTTCAAATGTTGAATGGATAAATGAACTCTGGCATGCCCTTACAATTGGATACCATTCAGCTATAAAAAGGAACATGCAACCGATTGAGTACTGATATGAATGAATCTCAAGGGCATTATGCTAAATTGCAGAAACCAGATTTAAAGGGTTACATTCTGTATGATTACATTTCTATAACATTCTGGAAAAGCAAAAATATAGGGAAAAACATACCGCTGCTTGCCAGGGCCTAGTATGTGAAAGGAATGTTTGATTATAAAAGGGCACAAGGGAACTTTATACTGTGATAGAGCCTTTATATCATGACTGTCTGGGTGGTTATACAGTGGTATGCAATCATTAAGGTTCATAGAATTATATACTAAAAAGGATATACTTTTTTCTAGATATAAAAGATGCCTCAAAAATGGAATTAAAATATAAGGCTGTAGGGGTGCCTGAAAGGCACAGTTGATTAAGTGTGGGACTCTTGGAATTGGCTCAGTTCATGAATTTAGGGTCCTGGGATTAAGCCCCACGCTAGGCTCCACATTCCATGGGGAGTCTGTTTGAGATTTTATTTCTCTCTCTTCCTATGTCCCTCCCCCTGATCATGTGCTCTCTCTCTCTTTCTCTCTCTCTCAAATAAATAAACCTTTAAAAAATATAACCTTGTAGAAATGGTATATCAATGAAACTGGGTGGTGAGTGTTTGGGAGTTTGTTATACATTTTCTCTATTTTGTACTTTGGGAAAAGTACAAAGAAAACAAAATTTATATATATATATATATATTATTATATTTATTAGATTTTATTTATTTATGAGAGACACACACAGAGAGAGAGGCAGAGACACAGGCAGAGGGAGAAGCAGGCTCCATGCAGAGACCCTATGTGGCACTCGATGTTGGGACTCTGGGACCATGCCCTGAGCCAAAGGTACCGCTCAACTGCTGAGCCACTCAGGCATTCCAAATAAAACAAAAATTAAGAAGGCTAACACTTATTGCTGGCAGGAATTTGGGTAAAAGGATGCTGATACATTACTGATGAACATGTAGATTGCCACAATTTTTTTGGAAAGCACTCTTGTAACAGCTGTTAAAACTTGAAACTACATAAACCCTCTGTCCCAGAAGGCCTACTATTCGAATCTTTCCCATAAAAATAAGAGCTCCAGGTTTTTAAAGGTATATGTACAAGAATGTTTATGACAGCATTGTACTTAGTGGCAAGCAACTGAGTACAAAGTGAGTGTCTGTAATGGAGAACTCCAGAAACACTCCCTCGTGATACCCACTTTATAGCCACCTACTTATCCCAATAGCACATTGGCTTACTTAATTACAGAACAGCTGCACTTTGAAATATTATGCAGATACTAAAAAATAATGAATCAGACTATTAGTTTACAAATTGAATGGATGACAGTGTTTCATACCTAGCTCTGAATGACTGCAGCATGTGCATATTTAAACTCTATGTGCTATTTTGTGTTTTATTTTCCCTCATTTTTTTTTTTTTTTGATTTATGTTCTTTTTGGCCTTCACCTTATCTTTTTTAGGGTGGTAAGAGTTAATGAGCTGAATTTAGGGCTTGGAATTAGAGTAAATTACTACTGAGATAGCAAGGCCTTTTAGTTCTCTTTGTTCATTAGGTTAACACTAGCTCATTGGCACATTGCAATAAGATTTGAGAACAAAGCCTTAGATGATGCTTCTGCACCCACATTCGTCCCCAATATCTCATGCCTACTATGAGCCTAGCCACTCAGAAGTTCTAGCGCTTAGCCATCTCTCTCTCTCTCTCTGCTTGCACTCTATGGCATGAGAAACCACTCATTTTATTATAGAATGAAGTGGTTAGGGGACAGCAATTGGGAGGCCAAGTTCAATGTGAGGAGAGTTGTGTGTCTCAGGAGAGGTCTCTATTGGTAACCCATTCAACTGTAGTCTCGTCATTCCATTTCTATAAAGTAGTAACTGATCTGTGCTATTGGAAGCCATTGTGCTGGTAACTGTAACAGGCTATCACTTTGGGAGGGCATGAGGGTGGCTTTTTGGGAAGCAGATAACATTATTTTTCTTGATATTGAGGCTAGCTGCATGGATGCATTTAGTTTGTGACAACTCATCAAATTGTACCCTGATTTTGGTTTTCTTTGATACATATATACAAAATCTATGTATGTTATACTTCATATTAAAACATACTGAGGGACGCCTAGGTAGATCAGTGGTTGAGCATCTGCGTTTGGCTCAGGGCATGATCCTGGAGTTCCGAGATTGAGTCCCACATCAGGTTCCTGAGAGTCTACTTCTCCCTCTGCCTATGTCTCTGCCTTCTCTCTCTCTGTCTCTCATGAATGAATAAATAAAATCTAAAAAAAAAAACCCATACTGAAGTACACTATACTTCCATAGAAGGTTAAACATAAATAAAAATAACATATTATATTAAATAGGGTTATGAATATTAGTTACTGTATAAATGATCATGAAATCTCAATGACTTAATATAATAACATTTTACTTCTTACTCATATTTCTGAGACTGTTGCTGACAGAGAATATTCCTGAGTAGCTCTTCTCTAACCACTGACTCAAGGATCCAGGCTTCTTCCATCTTTAGACATGGCTATACTCAATATTTGGTTCTCTGTTGGAAAGGGATACAGGAAAATCATGAACGGTGGATCTTTAGGGATCAGGCTTGGGAATAGTGAGTATCACTATACTAATATTCTAATGGATAAAAGTGATCAAATGACTTCACCTAGGGGCAGGAAAATTTAGTCTTTCAATTTTCCCTTAGGGAAATAATACAGTTTGATAAATGTATTATTTTGTTTACATAGACTTTATTTTTTTAAAAAATATAATGCAATCCATTTGGAAGAAACAGGATTGCCATTTGAAACAAAAGAACAACAAGTGATTGAATCATTTGAGAAGACTTCCTGGAGAGAGCAGTACTTCAGTTGTGCCCTGATAGATGAAGGCAATATTGAATAGGTGGAGGGACAGGAGAAGCATTGGTCTTGGGGACATTTTTCATTATTAATATACCAACACAAAGAGCAGAACAGAAGCATCTCTACTATATTGCAATTGTTGTAAGTATCCCTCATTTTCCAAAGGAAACTTTAGGATGAAATTAAATTTAGAAGTTGGAAGTGGAAAGTTGGAATTGCCTCTACTGTACTTAGGGGACAGCTTAATCAATTTTTTGCCTTCAGGAATGTAATGATCTTTTGTTTGACATTACTCCAGACAAGAGGGTTTACTTATCTGCTTTATAAGGATTTTGTCATGTATCTCCCTCCATCCAAGATATTTTCTGGCAACTTCAGCATGTCCTGTGTTCTTTCAGTCTATTTTGCATGCATTATAGTCTTGCCCTCTCCACTAGACTCTTCTCTCTCAAAACAGTTTTGTCCCTCAACACAAAGCACAGTATGGAGGGTATAATAGTTGTAAGAAACTAAGACATTTTGATTCTTTGTTTCATTGGGTCTTGGAAAATATTTAGCAATACAGTTTTTTTCCCTTGCTTTATCTTCCCAGATTTTTACACAGGAACAACAAAACACCAGTATCATGAATTAAATCTTCATATCCTTTTCCTCTTTGCATCTTATCAGTGAGGGAGCAAGAAACTAGGTTGTAGTAGTTACCATCATGAAGCTATGTTGTTTCCTCATCTTGGAGGTGAGATGCAGAGCTGAATTTTATGAAATTCCCACCCTGCCTTTTCATATAGTCACAAGTAATCCACAGAATGTTGAGTATTTTATGTTCCAATACATTATTCATTTAATGCTCTACCATATTTACAGATTGGGGCCATATGTGCTTGTATGTGCATTCAAGATTGGCTTCAAGCTCTAGTGCTACCACTTTCAAGACTTAAGATAATTTGTGCAACTGCGATTATTTCCTGACATCTCCTTTGCCAACTTGGAATCTTAGATGAGCAAAGAAATAGCAGTAAAATGTCACATAAAAGCAAATACATATCCAATTGGTGTGCCTCCAAGAAGCATCTCTCAACAAAGAATCTTCAGTCTATGTTAAACTAGTATCTTAAGTTAATAGATGGTTCTGTTTTAGATCAATTTAATGGGAGAAAAGTAGACCAAACGAATTTTTATTTTCTAATATGAAACATAATCTAAGAATGTGAATAATTTTGTTTTCATTTCCATTATCTTTAAATCATTGTGTCATTAGGCATGTTGGCAAAAACAGTAACAAATGTCAAAGGGCAATGTTTTCTCTGCTAAGCCACTCCAGTACCTTACTGGAGTCTTTATCTTCAGTGCTGGGGCCAGGTTCTGAAAATCTATTGTATTTATTAGGTATTTCCATAATTAAGAGGAAAATATTCATAATTAAATGTCAGGCCCTTCTATGATTAGGGCCAATGGCCAGAAAATCCAAGGAAGGGTTTAAGGTGTTACATGGGAACATACTTGACTTTCCAAACAACAAAAAGGGATTGTCCTGACCCAAGCAGGTGAAACCAATGACAAACCTGGTAAGTCTTGTGGAAGCCTTAAAAGTTGAAGTTCTCCCAGTTTCTGGTTTGCTAAGTACTGGAAGTGCCCAGGAAAAAGTTCTCCTGAAAACACACTATTCTCATCCCTCCTTATGTGCATCAGAAATTAATTTACCAGCTAAGGCACTTGAAATGATGCCTTAAATGTTATGAGACTGTCCAAAATCCTCAGCAGTGCTGAGCCTCAATGGTTTCATGTTTCAGGCTCTCCCCTGCTGTGTTTTAAGAAAGACTGCTCATCCTATCATCGTCTTTGCCAGGAGTCTGTCACTTTCCCTCTCTTGGCAGGTCTTCCAAGTTGCTGGCAATAATTCCATTAATTTCAGAATGTGGATAACTGACAATATTCATTAGTTTTTTATCCACGCTCCCTTCTCTGGACCAGCCCAGTGTTGGCTAAAGAGTGAACTGGTTGGCTCCAAAGTCAAGGTCAAGAGCAACACAGACATGAGGATTAGAGATGTGGAAGAGAAGGATGAAGAAGAGGAGGAGAGCTAAAATATTTCTGGAGGGTGAAAAACTGAGTTGGAGAATCACGTATTTTAGGACCAGAAACAAACAAAACAAAACAAAACAAAACAAAACAAAAAAACAAGACAGCTTGGAATTTAGGCATTATAAAATGTCAAAATCTGAGATTTACCAAAAAATTTTCTGTCACAAGCAATGGTGAGGATTATGAGGAGGATGGTGATGATAACATTTATTGAGTCGTTATTACATAGAGGGCACAGTTTTACATTGCTTCATATATATTTTCTAATTTAGTCCTAAACATAGAGCAGGTATTACTATCATATGCATTTCACATATGAAACAACCAAGGATCAAGATGTTGTAACTTGCCTAATGTAATGCAGGCAATTAGGTGCTCAGGGAAGACTTAGACCCACTTCTGCTTGATAATAGAGTAGGTGCTTTCATCTTTTCTCATCTGTTTTAAATATTGTATAAAATATTTTTGATGTCCCCCAGATCTCCTACACCAGTTCTGTGGGTAAGTCCTGTGCTCCTGTGTTTCTGTGAGCTTCTCCTAAGGGTTTGTACCTGCTGTTTAGAGGCTGATCACTGGGTTTGTGGAACAACTTTGATCAGACAAATCAGAAGCCAGAAATGCCTGGGAGTTTTATTCTGGTTGGAGATTGTGGGAATTCCTGAAGGAGTATGAAAACCCAGTTCCACCTTGAGTTGAGATGAACTCTGTAATGAAATTGTGCTGCAGAGCCCCAGCTGCCATTGGGCTGAAGGCTAGTATGATGCCTAAAATAGAACACTGTTTGGGCCTTTACCCTCTCTCCCTGCTTCTTTCACTGCCCTCCTGGTTTCTCTTGGGAAAATCCCTTTATTTTTGTTATTTTTTTTTATAAATTTTTTTAAAATTTTTATTTATTTATGATAGTCACAGAGAGAGAGAGAGGCAGAGACACAGGCAGAGGGAGAAGCAGGCTCCATGCACCGGGAGCCCGACGTGGGATTCGATCCCGGGTCTCCAGGATCGCGCCCTGGGCCAAAGGCAGGCGCCAAACCGCTGTGCCACCCAGGGATCCCGAAAATCCCTTTAATAAATCACATGCAAATCCTGTCCTCTTGCCTGCTTGCTTGTGGGGGGGGGCATGAGTGGGGTGTATCTGAACTAAGACAATTTGCTTTTGTACCATTCTACACTTGACCCTACAAATGAGCCAACTTTAATGAAAGGCAATATTATATAATAATTGAACACAGCTAAGGAAGAAACTTTAAAAATTGTTCTACATGTTTATTTGTCTTCCTAGTTACTCTCATATCATTCATTCAAGCATTCATTCAATAAAAACATATTTTTTACCATGTACCTTGGATCAACGTAAATGTGTACATACCCCTGCATGTGGATAGCAAGTGTATACACATAGGAAATTCAGAAGGGATAGAAGTCTCAATAAAATTCAGTCCTTTATAATCACGTATATCATTTCGATTTCTATAATATGATTTCTTCTTAATCTGAATTTATTATAGTTTGGAATATTTTTCATGACTGGGTGGTGTTTGGGGCAGAAAAGCTTGAGAATGGTGTTGGCTCAGACTAGAAATCTTCACTCACAATAGGTTGAGTAAACATCTTCCATATAGTACTGATAAAGCCACTTTCTTACAGTTTTTGGAGCTTGGTCTTGGGGAAAAGGATGAGTCATAGAAATAAAAGTATTCATAAAAGAAAATGTTAATAATATGATTTATTTTGAAATGTAGATATTGCCCTGGCTGCATGTTACCCCTTCACTCCAAATTTATTTTGTGATTTGGTGTGAGAGGTAAAGGGATAAGATTTTGAAAGGAAAGTGAATAAACTCAGAAATTTTTGTTTAAAGATTTTGTTTATTTATTCATGAGATACAGAGAGAGAGAAGCAGAGGGAGAAGGCTCCATGCAAGGAGCCTGATGTGGGACTCGATCTCGGGACTCCAGGATCATACCCTGGGCCGAAGGCAGGCGCCAAACTGCTGAGCCACCCAGGGATCCCAAGCTCAGAAATATTTTTAAAGATTTTATTTATTTACTTATGAGAAACACACAGAGAGAGGCAGAGACATAGGCAGAGGGAGAAGCAGGCTTACTGCAAGAAGTTCAATGTGGGACTTGAACCGGGATCCCGGATCACGCCCTGAGCGGAAGGCAGATGCTCAACCGCTGAGCCACCCCGGTGTCCCAATAAGCTCAGAAATTTGAACCTGGATTCCTCAATGTTAGAAACCCCAAAGATCTGTGGGTTATAGATGTTACTCCCAAGTATCGCTGTCTCTCACTCCCTTCACTGTCTTTTTTTTACTTCTGTCATTTTTTTCATTATATGAAAATTCTCACTAGGTTTAGAGAATGTTCCATCTACAACACAATCTTTCTCATCAGTTTCAAACCTCAAGGCTATGCCTGCCATTCCTATACACATATTTTAGTTGCTTTTCCCTTTGCTTCTTAATGACATTTGCTCTTTTATTCTTAGAGACATTTACACTTTAGCTATCTTTCTGAAATTAACAGTGTTGTGTCAGGTTGCATACCCTTAGCCAAAGGCTATTATAAAGTATACAAGACAAACAAATAAGTACAGGGTAGTCCGCAGACTGATTCAAAAGAGAGCATTTTTGAGCACGTACATATGCTTTGCTCTTAGAATCATCAAGGAAAGAACTCACAATCATCAGCACCAACTTTATTTAAATGTATTATTAAAATAAATTTAACATTAAAAGAAAAGTATTGAAGAAAGAGAGACTCAAATTCGTATGCATGTCTGTGTGAGTTAATGAATGATATCTTTCCAGGGCCCCTGTTAAATGAATACATTTAGAAATCATCTAGCATGGATTTGGAAAACAAAACTCAGTATAAAATTTGTTGTGGGGCAGCCCGGGTGGCTCAGCGGTTTGGCGCCTGCCTTCAGCCCAGGGTGTGATCCTGGAAACCCAGGATTGAGTCCCACATCGGGCTCCCTGTGTGGAGCTTGCTTCTCCCTCTGCCTGTGTCTGTGCCCCTCTCTCTCTGTGCGTGTCTCTCTCATGAATAAATAAAGAAAATATTAAAAAAAAATTTGTTGTGAAAGAACCTCCAGCTCAAAAGGCCACAGATTCCGATTCACTGGGCTAGATAGAAAACCAGATGGGTTTGCTCAGCGTTGAGAGCTGGCCCAAAAGTGAGTTAGTGGGAAATGTGAGTCAGGGGTAAAGTCAGAGGAAAAGAGTGTGTCATAGTTTCACAAAAGAAATTCTGGATAAGGACTTTATAGAAAGTATATAATACTTTCAAAACTTAAGTTTTAGAGCTCCTTCATAGACCTATTGAATCACACTCTTTGGCAGTAGGGTCAAGCATAGCTGGTTACAAGGGCTTTAAAAGATGTCTTCAGGGTCTAGTTTCTCTCCCACACTATAACTTAGTGTTAACACTATTATCATCATTTTCGTGTTAATTCTATTTTCAGTGAGGATTTTCCTCTTGGTCACATTGGGTGCCAGTCATTCCTGGGCTACATTTCGTCTGCCTTCTTTGTGGACTGAAATGTGCACCTACTCCCTTAATTGTGCTGAAAAAGTCCTAGAATTAAACATTATCATCTCTGGTTGGTTTGACTGGGTCACATGCTCATTCCTCTGTCAGTTACTGTTGTCACAGTACTGTTAGCTGGATAGGTATAGATTATGTGGCACCGGGGTTGCTTGAATGGAGTTAACACCACTGAGCCACATGGATTGAAAGAGTACGGGAAGGATGGATTCCCAAATGAGAATGGGACGTGTTATCAGAAGTTCGGTATGGGGGCAGCCCGGGTGGCTCAGCGGTTTAGCGCCAACTTCAGCCCAGGGCGATCCTGAAGACCCGGGCTCTCTGCATGGAGCCTGCT
This sequence comes from Nyctereutes procyonoides, assembly GCF_905146905.1. Classification (NCBI taxonomy): domain Eukaryota; kingdom Metazoa; phylum Chordata; class Mammalia; order Carnivora; family Canidae; genus Nyctereutes; species Nyctereutes procyonoides. The sequence continues at coordinate 13,216,939 of NW_026575133.1, read as the reverse complement.
TCTCTCTCTGCCTGTGTCTCTGCCTCTCTCTCTCTCTCTATCTGTGTCTCTCATGAATAAATAAATAAAATCTAAAAAAAGAAAAAGTTCCGTATGGAAGATAGTCTTGGGGAGAGAGAGGGACTAGAGACAAGTGGCTGTTAAAATTGTCTTAGTCAAGGGGCAATGGGAGACTAGACCAAAGGGAGCTAACTTGAGATGAAATGGATATAATAATAGTTAAGAGGTATTTTATTTTATTTTTTAAAAGATTATATTTATTTTATTTGAGATAGAGAGAGAATGCTAATGGGGGAGGTACAGAGAGAGAGAGAGAAGCAGACTCCCCACTGAGCAGGGAGCCAAACATAGAGCTCCCTCCCAGGACTTGGGGGTCAAGACCTGAACCGAAGGCAGGCACTTAACTGACTGAGCCACTCGATCGCCCCTCAAGAGATATTTGAGATGTGTAATTGAAATGATTTTTATATTTGTTGATTAGATTTAGGAACATCAAAGAAATATCATTTCTAGCTTTATCTTTTATATCTGAAAGTCCAATATTTGACCTTAGATGGAGCTAGATTCCATTTTTTGTACGATGCTGTACAGGGTTTTCTCTATGTACATCTTGGCTTAATTTCCTTTGAGCTGATTTCCTTCTCAGTATGCTCCATATCAGGCAGCAAGACGGCATCTAGCAGACCTGGGTTTACAAAATCTTTAAAATTCATCTTTCCAGTGTAAGAGTTCAAATATTTCTCCTTTGGTACCTATATCAATGCCAACAAAAGATTACGAAAGGCCATAATTTTATGGTCCGAATTGTTTCCCTCCAAATTCATATGCTGAAGCCCTAAGCCTTAGTACCTTAGAATGTGAGTTTGCTAACGAGGTAATTAAGATTAAATGAGGTCATATGCATGCGCCTATGTTAGGGTTATCCAGAGAAATAGAACCAATAGGAGATATGTACATACATACATACACACACATATATATGTATGTATATACAGAAAGACTTATTTTAAGGGATTGGCTCATGTGATTATGTATGCTTGGGGAGCATAAAATCTAGAGCTGGGGGCTCAGGAAAGAGTGGCAGAATGTTGGCAGACCAGGAAGAGCCAGTGTTATAAAGTCTGAAGGTAGTTGCTGGCTGAATTCTCTCTTGCTTGGTGGAGGTCAGCCTTTTGTTCTAAGTAGGCTTTGAACAGATCAGATGAGGTGCACCCACATGTTAGGAGGTCAGTCTGCTTTACTCAAAGTCATAGATTTAAATGTAAATTTCATTCACAAATATCCACACAGGGCAGCCCCAGTGGCTCAGCGGTTTAGCACTGCCTTCAGCCCAGGGTGTGATCCTGGAGACCCGGGATCAAGTCCCACATCGGGCTCCCTGCATGGAGCCTGCTTCTCCCTCTGCCTGTGTCTCTGCCTCTGTGTGTGTGGGTGTGTTTCTCATGAATAAATAAATAAAATCTTAAAAAAAGAATCCACACAGAAAAACCCAGGATAATGTTTGACCCAATATCTGGGGACTGTGATCCAGCCAAACTGACACATATAATTAATCATCACAGGCATCTAATCAAATCTTTATGGTGCTTTTATAAAAGAAAATGTGGATATACAAGGAGACACCAGGGATGCACACACACGGAGTAAAGACATAGTCAGAGATGGCCATTTGCAAGCAAGGGATCTTAGGAGGAATGAAATCTACTGTCATCTTGGTCTTAGACTTATAGCCTCTAAAACTATGAGAGAATAAAATTCCGTTGTTTAAGCCATCTAGTCTGTTGTATTTTGTTATGGAAGCCCTAGAAAATTAGTACAGTGCCCAACTACAGACCAATCACTGTAAAAGATATAAGGAGGATGGGGTACTTTTATTGGACAGACTGAATCAGATGTTCACCCCTGAGGCTGGAAAAGTAAGGATCATAACTGATAATTCCAAAAGAATTACAAAGATTAGAATTGAAAATTTTTCAAAAATTCTACAAAAAGTAATTATGTCTGAACTAATTACTCCTGCCATAGTGATATTCTTCACTGAGATTGATCCTAGGGAGCCACAGTAATGGAGGAATAGGGAAGTGTACCAGAAAAATGGAAAGATAGAAGAGAGACAAAATTCAAGGCTTCTCATTGAAACACCCATGCTAGGAGATGCTGAAATTGTATGCCAAAAGACAGGAAATAAGAGACATACACTGTGAGTGACATAATACCACTGAAGCTTTTAAAAGAAGGGACATTGGGCCATGTAGGTGGCTCAATGGTTGAGCATCTGCCTTTGGCCCAGGGCATGATCTTGGAGTCCTGGGATCGAGTCCCACATCAGGCTCCCTGCGTGGAGCCTGCTTCTCCTTCTGCCTGTGTCTCTGCCCCTCTCTCTCTCTCTCTGTGTGTGTGTGTGTGTCTCTCATGAATAAATAAATAAAATCTTAAAAAAAATAAAAGAAGAGACATTTATAATTACATGTCACCAATGGAGGTACTTTAGATAGGCAGAGAGATAGATTATAGATTAAGGATATAGATATAGGTGACAAAGATATAGATATACACACCTTAGGGCAGCAAGAGATGTCTTTTAGAAGATGTTTTCTTGCAAATCACTGGCTATCAGCACTAAGACTGGGATTTCCAGGTCCTCAGTTAGAACCATAAAAATATGCCAGGTTCCTTTTGCTTATACTCAAGCTTAATGACCATACTCTTCATTGCTAATTAGCTTTTATGTTTTCACATTCTAAAAAGGGGGGTTTTGATTGGTGTGCTTGCTACCATCCAGTTTAGAGCACTACTGTTGGGAAGAATTTCACACACGTCATCTCAGAAGTGGTTTTCCATCTTCATATTTTGCCAGTATATGGATGCTTTCAGCTCATGACCAAACCCATAAGTTCAAACATATGTTATTAAAGTTGTAGAGATCTCTTTATTTACTCAGAACACAAAGCATATAACATAGAAAAATACCCAGGAAATAGAGTTAGTGTTACTTTCCAAGGCATCAAAGTTTCCTCCACAATGAAATCAACCATGAGTAGTTCATAATTTATTGTTTATTACAAGGTTATGATGGTGATGGTGATGATGATGATGTTAGTATGATAGTTACCACTAAAATTTCTCTTTAAGCCAGGTTCTTCCTGGAGTGTATTGTTTTATTTACTTATTTTTTATTTTATTTTTTTTAAAGATTTTATTTATTTATTCATGAGAGACACACAGAGAAAGAGAGAGAGAGAGGCAGAGACACAGGCAGAGAGAGAAGCAGGCTCCATGCAGGGAGCCTGATGTGGGACTCGATCCCAGGACCCCAGGGTCAGGCCCTGGACTGAAGGTGGTGCTAAACCACTGAGCCACCTGGGGTTCCCTGTTTTATTTACTTATTTAATTCAAAAGTACTCTACCAAGAATGTAGGATTATTAACCAATTTGATAGACATAGAAAATGAGTAGATTTTAAATAGGCTGCCTAAATATTCAAATTTAATAAATATTGCGGAAGGCAAAATAGAACTGTAATCAAAATTCTAGTTCTAAAAGTGCTCTAGCTGTAGTGAATAGGATCAATGGACCTTGATAATTTCTTTGATGTTTTTCCCAAAAGCACTTCAGGACTTCCCCAGAGACCCTTTTTAATAGGCACATTATTGTGAATCCAAGAAGGGATCACATCCTGCAGAGAGAGGGAGTTGGCATGAATCCCAGAGAAGAAGACTATGATTCTAAAGCTTTTCTGCTTCTGAGATTTTGCTGAGTGTCTTTCACCATTCACTCAAAATGAAGCATTTCAAAGTCAGACTGTAATAACCACTAACTTAACCGTAAGGATGATGATTTTGGGAATTCTCTGATGAAAGTGCTATTTCTCACTTTTGCAGGAAAAGTATGTAAAAACTTTTCCCACCTTTCTTTCTCAGCTTTTTAGGCTGCTCATTTGATGACACTGCATATGTATTTGTGAGAAGTTACAGGTTTTTTTTAACTGCAAAAGTTTTATTATTCTGAAACGTCAGAAGACACACATTTGAGAAATAGCTCCCTTCAGGTGATAGATTCCTCCAACATGTATTTCCAAAACTATTGAAATCACGATCTCCATCACTTCTTATTTCATAGCTAAGCTTAATCACCCAGCTATGAATGTAATTCCTTCACATTATTATAGATTGCATGTCAGTGTGAGATATGGCTATGATGGTACCATCCAATAAATCTGATGAAAATGGAGAAGTTTCTCTTTGCTAGCATTGAAAATTTTGGTTGATTTGACAAATGACTTTTTCACACACATGTCAGAAAGAGAAGAGTTCAAATTCTCATATATTAATGATAATGGGTATAATATATTATTAAATTATTATAAATACTTCTCTACGACAGAACTAGAGTATCCTGTATGCTATAGCTGAATGGATCACTAAACTTGACCATATTCTTGAATATTTATTGAGTAAATAAGGAAGAGAGGAGGCTTCCATGGGGTTCTGAGGGGTCCTTGGTAATTGGGCTTCATATTTGCTCATTACATTTTCCTTTTTGTGCAGCCCCTAAGTGGCAGCTTCTGGTCCTGCTGCTCCATCACCACCATCTGCTGTTTTCGGCCAGGTCCTTTCCTTCCTGAACCTCCTGTGGGACGCAAACAGTTATCATAAATTCTCTTATTTCCCAGTTCCTAATATAAGCACAGTAACCGCAGAGGGTTTCTAAAGTTTTTGCTCTGTGAGTTAGCATAGGAATTACATGGGAAATAAAATGTCAACTGGTTTCATCTGCTCCCCACACACAGCAAAACATGTCTGGGCCTCAGCAATGAAAAAGATATGTATAGATGGACAAACTAAGAGCAAGAAAATTTGTAGGGTTGCAGCAAATAAGCTATTCCCTACACACCAAATTCATTGCAAAGCACATAAAGAACTTTCTTCTGCTTGCTATTATGTGCCTCTAATGGGCTAGGCTGCCTTAGAATGTGGCATAAGCTGTCAATCTTTGATGCTAAATTGAAAGCTATAAAAGGATCAAATGTAAGGATCATTAGGATAAAAATTATACTGTTCCCCATAGTCTCAGATCTAAGCTATTTCCATAGTCTCTGTTCCTATTTTAGTGCCAAAGGCAAGTTTAGAAACAAACAAACAAGAAGCTTATTTAAGGTATAGGTTACAAGCATATTGACAGAGAGAGGAATGGTTCATGGGCAATCATAGATGTGGTGCTTGGAGACCTGCCAGTCATTTTCCAGGACAAATCTCTTAGGCCATGACCATATAGATAAATGCCAATTTAATATGCTTTAAGTTGGTATCTCAAAACTCTTGTAAGGTTATCCTGGTGGAAGAGTTACAGTCAGATCATGAGTACCATTGAGGATATAGCATGAGATTTTGGGTTCACTTTAAGAGTCAGGGGAAGCCATTGAAACAGTTCAAGCAGAGAAGTGACAAAATCTGATTTATGCTTAATAACCTTTGTCCAGCTGTTGTGTAGTGAGTGTATTAAAGAGGGCCAAGAGGAGAAGCAGGAGGCCAAGTGGGAACTGTAACAGTGGTCTTGGTAAAAGTTCTCAGTGAACACACTGGAAGGTGATTTAAATAGAACTCAGACATCCATGTGTTTCTGCCTGCCTGTCACTGAGCCAGGCTCTGTCAGATTGGAATATGCTCTTTAGGCTGCAGAAACAGAACACTCTCCTGATAAACTTCTGGGCAATCAGTTGCCTCTGAAAATAATTTTTAGAGAAATTTCTATTTATGTCTTTTAAATAGAGAGAGAATGGAAAAGAATAACTTGGTATGCTTATGGGCAAAAGTAATAGGAAAATAGTAAAAATCTTTCAGTGTAAAAGTAATTACCCAAAATCAAAGGCATGAAAGTGCTAGCTGGCTCTCATAAGTGTGTTTTTCATCATGTAAATCATGTTAAATTTGAAATGCGAGAAATGATGTTTCTCTGGGGAAGCTACATGTAATTTTCAGCTACATAAATTTATTTGCTCTCATGCTCTAGGCAGGTGTCACCTCAACCTATGGTCTAATGTGAAAAGCATTAGCCAGGCCAATGTATATATGAAATACATGGATAAGTAGCTGTCCCCTGTGCCTTGTATGTGTCTTCTTAGAAATATTAGGCTGACATTGTTTAATAAGATATTATGAAGCTAATTCTGCATCTCCTTTCTGATTGCTGGAAAATTGGTAGCTGCCATCCAGGGAAATGGATCTCTGACATTTTTTTATTTTTCGCTCCAACCCTACAGAGCTTTAAAGACTATTATAAAAACTATCTTTGCTGCTACATTCATTATGGGATATAAACAGACTAAATTCCAGAATAAAATTTTTCCCTCGGATTCTTCTTTATTCTTATTATAAGCCTTTTGGTGCTTTTTTGTTTGTTTAAAACACATGAAATAAACTCTGAAGCAACTTGAGTAACTTTTAAGACCCCATCTGGTGTATTGTTGAAGAAAGACCTGTATGATTCCTTCATACAGGCTTTTTCTGCATCTGTCTTTAGGGTAAATTCAGTTCATTGTGTATATCTATTCATTTATTCAATAATTATTGAACCTTTATTATTTGCAGGGACCATGGTAAGCACTGCACATCTATTAATGACAAAACTGATGATGAAACCACACACCCAGTGCTTTTTCTTTATGATGTATAAATATGTTATTCAGCATCGTGATAGGATATGGCCCTGAGATTTTGTTCAGAAGTGCAAAGGCAAACATTGCCACTATTGTCTCATTGGATTTAGATATAAGTAGAATGTTCTAAGGTCCTGGAACCAGAATCTGTCTATGAGACTTTTGGATCTGAAGTGGATAATATAGTACCCTGTCCAGACTCCTGCTTCAGGAGAGAGCCAATTTTTTATTCTTCCACTTGCCGGAAGTGTTTACCGATGAGTCTCATTTGTGTCCCTCTCCAGAATTGTATTCTGGTGAGGGGAGCTGGTCTGCCTAAGATTACAGTTCTCCCCAAGGACTCCAGTAATGTGGATGATGGGGAACAGACTGTGTTCTCTTGCCTTAATTTGGACAACTCTGATGGACTGTCTGAACAATGATTCCCTTGGGACCAATAGAGTCTGGTATTGAACTTACATCACAGTTCCACCTTTCCCTCTCCCAAGCTCCCTTCCTTACACGTGTTGATTCTAAATGTACTCTTCAATAAACTTCCTCCAGGAAAACCTGCATTCTAGTGTCTACTTCCAGAGAACTCCACCTAAGAAGGGGGTTTAACAATTTTTTAAAAATAAATTCAGCTTACAATTTTGTGAGCCTAATATACACAGACTCTATAGTTGTCATTCCATTTCCTTCCTTTATTCTTTACTCTTTGCCAAATCCCCTTAAGTTAGCTAAGGTATGTCCCACTAACAAATAAGAAATTGAGACTTGAAGACTGATTTGCTCCAGGTCACACAGCTAGCAAATAGTGAGTCAGGATTCAGGCTTACTCCTGTCTGATGGGAGAGCCTGTACCCTCCGGCACCCTGCCATATGACTTCCCCTTATGCCCTTTAATCCCCTTCTAATTTTCCTTGTGGAGTAATGTGGATTTCACTATTTTTCATCCTCAGAACAAAAATTAACTTTGGATTTTTCGAGTTACTTTCTGGTTTTGTTTTTCTCCATCACAACAAAAATCCCAACATGGAATGAAGTTGGGGACAGACATTCAGCTTGGAATGTGTTATGTGGCTGTGTTGTTCATAATGCTTTAGGTCACCCCAACAAAGATGCCTTGACCCCATACATGAGAATACATATAGTAGCACTTAAAAAAAAACAAGCAATGTAGAATGCCATGAAAGATAACCCAGTCATCTTGTAGCAATAAAAATGACACTATAATTGGGATATGTAATGGGGATAAAATGTCATCTACTTTGAACTGGCATCCTGATGTATTGGCCATTTAAATGGTATCTATTCAGAGGTGTACAGGGTTTTCTGGGTGGGATTCAAAGCCTCTTTCTCTGTATCTTCCATCCCTAAAGTGACTGACAAGAGCTTGTCACATTTCTACATTGCTTTCACCTGGAAACCTAAATAAATAAATAAATAAATAAATAAATAAATAAATAAATAGCAAGAGCTCAGCCTCCATAGTGGTGAGCTAAAGAGGATTTGTGGATCTACTCACTCAGGACACATGACCTGATGCTTGAAGGGCTGCTTTCCAGAAAAGGGATCTGACTTTCACTTGGACCATCTATAGGAGAGTCTGCTGGCCCAGCCTTGTGCGGTCCTAGGATGCTTCTCTGTGAAGCCTTCTGATTATAGTCTTCTCACCACTAAGCACTATGGAGGCCAGTGGTTACAAATTGAAATGGTTGTGGAGGATTGATATCTCATGATGCATCAGAAATTGGTATTAGCACCTAACTGACTTTGTTGTAGATAAGTCCTCATCTACCGGATGATGTAGTCTCTGGTGACAACACTCCTGTGAAGGTTTTTCTGGTGCCGATTATCACATCTTTTGGAACATTAGTTCCAACAATTTATTTTATACATAAGAATCAAATATCATAAACTTTGATGATCAAAAACTATGATTCTCTCACGAGACCTTGGGAGAAACCACTTTACTACTATGAATGTTTCCTTCTCTATAAAATGAGAATCATTATTCCAGCCTTTTGAAGTTGTTGTGAAGATTGAAATGAGCTAACGTAGGTAAAGTACTTAGGATAGTGTCTGCCGCATAGTAAGTTACTCAATAAATGAAAGGAAATGGTATCATTGTTGTTCGTGTTGGGCTTTGAATAAGACTTGTCTTCCTAAATGCATGTTGATACCAGAAAGATGCTTTCTGGGATGAAATACATTCCCTGCCAGCAGAGAAGACACTGGACAGCATTTTCATGGTGGCAGATAGCCCAAGCCAGGACATCTTTTCTGAATCCCAGTCCATGAGCAATACCATTTGGCTCCCTGATGAAGGGGTCTCTGATTCTCATTTATTGGTCCTGCCACATCTTTTGCTGTGGACCTGATTCAGATTAAAGAACATATTCTTTTTTGCTTTGCATTCTGAGTTGATGTTTTCCTGGAGATCCATTTCTCCTGATCAATCCATCCCCCCCAGCTCCCATCACTTTTCCTGGTAATGCAATGGATGTGAACAACCAACCAACAGGAGAGAAGTTTCAAATAAACAAGATGAAATGCCAAAAATAAAGTATGCTTTCTTAAAGCAGAATTTTCTCTTCCTTTTCCATTCTCTGAAGTGTGAAATTTCTGAAGTATTAAGGGCAATGTTAGTGTCAACTCCAGAACAAGGGGACAAAACACAGATATCTCCATGGGTTTTTAAAAAAGTATATATAAATATCAAAAAGTAAACTTCTGGGTTTTAACCAAATTATGTTAGGTTAATTATTTAGCTTCAAAAATGGGGAAAGGGTTGAAAAGTGTCTGTTTATTTCCTATCAGGAAACATGAGCATCCACTCTGCAGCTTATGCTTTTCAAATATAAATATACACAGGGATATCCTGTGGATCTTGCTGAAATGCAGATTCTGACTCAATAGAGTTGGCCAGGTGCTGAGACTCTGCATTTTTAACAAGTTCCCAGGTGATTCTGAGACTTCTGATCTAAAGACAGTATTTGAGCAGCAAACACCTAAGGCATGTTCATCTCTATGGCTCCCTTTTGGTGTGTTGTTATTACCAAACTAGATGCATGTGCATACTCATTATATAAGTCCCACTCTCAAGCATTCATATGGTGCTGAAAAGTAGAGAGATGTATACACAGGTACTGTACCTAATCAAATAATGACAATATTATGTGATAGGTACAATGAAAATTCACAGAAACTGCTCTGGGATTCTAGAGTCAGCGGACTCAGTCAGCCTCATTCAGAGAAATCCTTACAAAAGGGTGTGATGTTGAATAGACTCTTTTAAGAAGAGGAATGAATGTTCCAGGGTTGTGGATGATGGAGAATGTGGGTGAAATTGGGAGTCACCCGTATGGCTACAAATGGCCTGTAGAAATGTTTGTTTTTTCATTAATAGAAAAAGAAATAAATTTGTGAGCCAGACTTAAGCATTTCCCCATATTATTGGGGAAATCAGTACATTTCTCCTTTAAAAGGTAGGCATAGCTGTGTCCATCTCTTCCATCTCTCTTTGCCAAACCACAACCAGCCTTCAGGATTTTGCTTCGTGAAGCTTTCTCTGAGCACCTAAGTCAGAAAATATTTTTTTTCTTTTTCTCAACTCTAGAGCACTCACATTTATTGAATATAAACATTTTGCACATATCCCTGAGATCTGAAACATCTTGTAGCATCCTGAAATACTGAGCAGAATTTTTTATACCTAATAATCACATTATAGTTATCATCCAAGTGCCAGATACTATGTACTTTTCACTTCACAAATTCTCCTATTTAATTCTTACAATAATCCTATGATATATGCAGTATTATCACTAACCTCATTTTACAGATTCAGAAACTCAAGCTTGGTTCAGAGAATAATTTTCCTCAAATCACTGAACCAGAAAGTAGTAGAGCTAGGATTAAAACTCTGTGAATGCAGTGCAATTAAATACCTCCCTGTGTTGGATGGATGCATTGATAGACTGTGTTGCTGATTCAAGATTGCTGCAATTTTTTGAATGTCTTCCATTTTGATGTTGGGTTTTATGTCTCTTTCCCTCTAATTTGGGTGGACTCTGTGACTGCTTTGACTCATAGAATACAGTGGAATTGATCCTATGCCAGTTTATGGGCCCAAGTCTTAAGAAACCAGAACTTTATTCATCTTATTTCTTAAAATATACAGTTTTAGATTCTTTAGCCACCATGTCTGAAGTTTGATATGTTGTTGGAGGAATGATTCAAAGAAGCCCTAAGACTGAGAGAAGGGCTTATCCCTGAGACTAAAACCCAAGAAGAAGAGTTTCCCAATTGAGCCCAGCCTTGCAAGGAGCTAAGGCATCAGGCATTTGAGTAAAACTATTTGGACCCCCACATTAGCCCAGTAGCTCACCGAGTACCACTGAATGACCTCAGTTAGTGTTTCATGAAGTAGAAGAACCACCTAGTTTAATAGTCCACAAATTCATGAGATACTATGATATGGTGGTTGCTTTAAGCCATTGAGTTTGAGAATAGTTTCCTATGCAGGAATTAATAGCTAAAAGAGCATGTCATGTCTGGAAACTGATTAGGAACCTGAAAGTGCTTTCCTTGAGCTCCTTCTCATGGCAGTCCTGAGATGTTATGGAGGAATGGAAACAAAAAATAGAAAATCATTTCTGACTTTTAGCATCTTATTTTCTTCTCTGTCTGTTGTTAGTGTGTGTTATTAATAATGGTAAAGAGGGATGTATAGTATGTCAAAATCTCTTAGGGTATAGATAACTGGCACTGAGCGTAATCCCTCAGTTAAAGATGATAGATTTTTTTTTGCCCTTCTCCCTGAAGATTAAGCACTAATCTTAGATTAGGGTTTTAGAGCTAGAGGAATTTTAGAAGTTATTTAAATTAATCATTTATTTTACAAATAAAGAACTGGAAGGCATGAAAGTCAAATCACTTGATTAAGTATAGTGCTGGAAATAGAACCTATAGGGCAATGAATTATGCTATATTATGTGTATGTATGTGTGTATATATGTGTGTATGTATGTGTGATATAGATTTAGGTATATGTATGGCAATACTGATCTACATATTGTCATAAATTGATATTCACAATTACATATTAATGCTGCAGAGTGAATTAATACATTGAGATTCTCAATTAAAGAATGTAATCATTACCAGTGTTTCTCAAATTTGACTCTACATTAAAATCGCTGGCGGTTATTAAAAAAATAAATTACTGTTCAAGACCTAGACCTATATATCATAATTTAATTGTTTGTGGGTGGCTGCAGCAGTTGGTCTTTTTCTTTTTTTGTAACAACCCTGGTAACTAATAACTGATTTATTTTTAGTAACTAGTAATTTTGGGGTTTGTAATTTAATAAGCTTATATAGTATTAATGATAACTTTTTCTCTCTTCAGTGACCATATATAATTTCTATGGTTTCTGATTTAAATAATTTGTGTATCTTTATTGTTTTTAAGAAATTTTTCTATTTTTTGAACTACATTCTCTTAACATGAGCTCATTTCTAACATGTGCTTAACATGCAGTTAACACAAACTTTTCGTTTTAAATCTCAATCTCTTGAAAAAGAATTTGCTTTCTGTCATCCTTCTCTCAGCCTCCAATGGAAGATCCCAATACAAAATAGGACCACTAGTCAGCTTTTGTAATACCATTTCACATTAAGTTGATAAATCATCCAAGCAAGAGTCATTTATCAAACATACATATACTTAAATAAATTAGCTTTTTGTGAAGAATGTGCTGGATTTATTAGCTAGAGGTTGCTAATAATTTATCACACCCTCATTTGTTTGAAATATAATTCACAAACAACCCATAGTTAAATTAAATAAAAATATCTGAATCTAGGTCTAATGCTTTGGAGGAAATATAATTATAGCTCATTGCCATGTCATAAAACTATTTTGGTGATCCCAATTGCCCAATGGTTGCTGGCAAATTTCAAAATGGCATGATACATATCATTTAATAACATTTTTATTTACAAATATAGGTTTTGAAAATGGTTGAACCACTGGGGAAAACTGCTAATGGTCACATGGAATTTCTGTATTATTATTGACAATTACTAACAAATCTGTAATTATCTTTTTTTTAAGATTTTATTTATTTATTCATGAGAGACAGAGAGAGAGAGAGAGAGAGAGAGACAGGCAGAGGGAGAAGCAGGCTCCATGCAGGGAGCCCCACGTGGGACTCGATCCTGGGTCTCTGGGATCATGCCCCGGACTAAAGATGGCGCTAAACCACTGAGCCATGGTGGCTGTCCAAATCTGTAGTTATCTTAAAATATTTTTTAAAAATGGTTGATAACCTCCATTGCTATACACATTGCCCTCACCCCAGGTCTTTTTTCTTCTGTGAAATGAAAAAAAAAAAAAAAAAAAACTTCCATGTATGTGTTTATTTGAAAGAGTCTTTGGTTTTTCCTGAGATCCAGACTGAATTCCAACAGATTAGGAACCACTCCATCTTCATAGGCTGTCTCTTAAATGCTTTAATATTCAAATGAAAACACAGTACTTGACATTATAAAACCCAAAGGCAAAAAAAAAAATGTGCTCTGATACGATAGAGTGGATAGTTTCATTGATGTCTCCACATTAAGGCCAGTGGATTGGTTTTTGCTCATGTGGTCCAGAAAATTAAAAAAAAAAAAAAAAAAAGAATGCAGTATAATCTAGTGGTTAAGTGTGCAAGCTCGAGAGTCAGTCTTGACCTTTGTTTCTGTGACTGTGGACATGTTCCATAACTTCCCTTTGCCTTCAGTGTTTCATTTTAAAATAGAATTAATAATAGTACTTACTGCTTAGGATTCCTGGGAAGATTGAGTCACAGAATACATATTCCTGACATTTAAGTGAACTTTCAGTAATGGGGTGCTGAGTGTGAGAGATACTGTGATTATTATCCCACTGCCTCAAAAAATTTGGTCAAGACAAATAGTAAAGTTACAGAGGCTTTCCTTCAAACTCTGACTGAGTTTGTCAGTAGTCTTAGCCCTCCAGGATGTAGGGTTACCTGCCTTCCATATATCTCTCATTAATTGTGCCTATTTTGTGGTCTGCATCCCTGAATATTCATCAAGACACAACCTTCTCAAACTCAGCTTACAACCATTGATTCAGTCTTTGCTACTTTTCCTGTATCTGATTTTCTGTGGTCTCTACTTGGTGTCCTATTGAAAATAAAGTATGTCCCTGGATCTCTGACACTGTCCCCTGACCTTATTATAACCCTATTCTGTGGGTTATGTCCCTTTATCACTAATTATAGGTTGGCATATTGTTGCAAACACATTAGTGACTTGGAGCCATAGCACTTCTGCCCACCTTGATTGAATACTATGATGTCACTACCGAATTAGATTTTTATGAATATCAAAATCTTTCTGAAACTATTCTGAGGTTGCTAAATTTTTGCACCCTGTTGAGAAATGCTAGCTACATGCAAGAGTTAGCCTTTCAGCCTGGCCAGTTTTTCCAGCTCAGTCAAAACTTTCTTCCTCTTATTTTGTACCATGTTCTTACTTTGGTTTACATTGCAGCATGCACTGCAACTGAGACTGAATGAATTAATAAGGATTTTGAATTCTCTTTTATCAAAATGTTTTTGAATGATAAAAGAGTGGATAGAGACATCCTTAGGCCCAGGCTTTGGTTGGGGCTGAAAGGTCACTTGCTTCTTTTTTTCCTCCCTTTGTTCTGTGTTCAAGAATCTCACCAGCAGTGGAGGTCTGAAGTATTACAGTTTGATTGTATTTGTCTTTAAAGTTCTAGAATTTCAACAGTAATAACAACAAGCTTAATTTGGTATGCATGTTCACTTTTTCTTATAATATACAAAACATGTGTGTAACATTCAATGGCGAACTGGTCATCAAAATAAGTCTAGATACATTAGAACTTACAAAACTTCAAAGCAATCCTTCTTATTGTCTAAGAATTCATTAGAAATGTATGTCAGAATTCCTTTTTTGATGCAAAAGTGGGCTTATAGTTTGAAGATGGCTCCAATGAAAATATTTAGATTATACTTAAAACATGTACATAATCTGTATGATAAAAGTTATAGAATATTGATGAGAAAAATCAAGGGCACCTTAATAAACAGAAATATAGAATGTTCATGAATTGGAAACTTGGCATAGTAATGGTGCCAGTTGTTCTCAAATTATTGTATGAGTTTAATGCAATTCCTATCAAATTTTCAGCAAGATTTTACAGAGAGAGACATAAAACAATTTGAATGAATCACTAGGGATATAAACTGAGTGGAAAACAAGCAAACAAATAAAAATTCCAAAAGGTTATATGCTATCTAATTCCATGTATATGATATTTTTTGAAATAACAACATTTTAGGGCTAGAGAACATATTATTGGCTTCCAAATGGTTAAGGATGAAATCCTATGCAATCCTGTACAATCCTAGAAGGTTGGTATGATTCGAAAAGGGCTGTATGAGAGATCCTTGAGGTTATACAACTGTTCATTATTTTAATTTGATGGTGGACACAAAAACCTATGCATATAATAAAACTGTATAAACTGAACACACACACACACAAATGAGTAGAAATTCAACTGGCAAATATAAATAAGAAAGATGGATTTTATCAAGATCAATAAAGTGGTTGTGATATTATTGTATAGTTTTGCAAATGTTACTACTAATTGAGGGAAAGTGGGTGTAATAATTTCCTAGAATTGTGTGACTAAGTACCATCCATTCAGTGGCTTCAAAGAACAGAAATGTGTTCTCTCACAGTTCTGTTAGCTACAAGTTTCAAATAATGGTGGTGGAGCTATGCTTCCCCCAGTGCTGTTAGGGAAGGATACTTCTTTGCTTCTTCCAACTTCCAGTAGCTGTAGACATTTCCTTGGCTTATGGCATCATCATTTCTTTTTTTCTTTTTAGATTTTAGTTATCCATTCAAGAGAGACACACAGAGAAAGAGAGAGGCAGAGACAACGCCAGAGGGAGAAGCAGGCTCCATGCTAGAATTCAATGTGGGACTTGATCCCAGCATCCTGAGCCAAAGGCAGATGCTCAACCGCTGAGCCACCCAGGCATCCCTGGCAGCATTATTTCAATCTGACTCATTTTTACATGATTGACCTCCCTCGGTGTGTCTCTATTTCTGTGTATCTTTTCTTCTTACGAAGACAGTAGACATATTGGATTAGAGCCCATTCCAATGATGTCATCTTGATTAAACCTGTAAAGACTTATTTCCAAATAAGATCATATTCACAGAAACTGGCTATTAGGACTTCAACATATCTTTTGCGGGACAAAATTCAACCTATAGCATTGGATAAAGGGCATCCAGAGTTTAGCTGCATTTTTTTCTTACAAAATGCAAGTGAATATATTATCTCAGTAAAAAATTAATTTAAAACCAAAAGCAAGAGTTGATAGCCATGGCAGCCAACATACTGATTAACCATATTAGCAAGTAGCATAGGGGCCATTTCAAGAAATATGTTTTTTAATCTGGTATGTGTGATACTGTGCAGAGAGGGGCAAGCTGATTATATGGGGCCAGCCTCCAAAGTAGATTATAGTAACCTGGTCTAACAGAATACCATTGAGTATCCACAAAAATTTATTAATATGACCCTCACCCCACTTTCCTAGAACTGAGAGGACTCTGATCAGATATATGCTGTATTGCTGATTCAGAGAAATATTGGTATCAATCGATTTTTTTTTGCATCTGATTGAGGAAGAAAACTGCAAGTTTTGATATTTTCAGGTCAAATTTTTAGGATTTCCTGGGGTCTTTCCTATAGAGAATTTTTCAGTGTTTTGTATAGAGTTAGCTTGAAGAGAACACCTAGGTCACTGTTTCCCCTTCAAAATGTTGGGTATTTAAGAGTGAAAATAAAATCAGATGTATCTCCAAGGTGAGTTATTTGTGATAATGTAGCAATAAAATTACCAAGAATACTAGAAATGAGGACATCAGAGTAGATTATATAGTTTTCCTTTGAAAACATGTTCTGGAAAAAAAAAAAAAGAAAACATGTTCTGACTTTAAACTTAGCTAGTAAAAGAGAACTTGAGTTCCTGTACGTATTCACACAAAATTTAATATGATCTGGGACAAACCCTTTGCAACTTTTAAGCCTTCAGTAATAAATCAATTCCTTCCTGCTAAATGGAAATTGAGGGGCTTGTAAACATCTCCCAATTGGAATCAGGCAGGAGGAGATCATCTTTCAGCTGTTTTGGAGCTCAGAGTAGGATCACTCAATTGACTCAATTGAGACAGACAAGCATTTAATTTGTATTTTTTAAAGCCTCAATACAACATTTACTTTCACTTTTTTCCCTGCGTAATACCTTTTTGTTCACTCTTTATCCACAAAGAGAAAGTTCTTATGTAGAATTTTAAGAAATGATCTCTTTTCAAATGAAAACCATTTAGGAAAGCACATTGATGGCAATGTACCTAAACAAGGATATACTTTCTAATTAGCTCAGTTGCTCACATTGCATAATTAAAGCTTATTGAGGCCAATTCAAATGAAGAACTGTCTTCTTTATTTTTTAAAGTATCATTTAAAGTGGTTTGGAAATTAACATTATTCTAATTACCTCTTTTAGAAATGAGTTTTTATGATTGAAGAGGAAAGGTATGATCAGTTTGGTTTTTGAGACAAGTTGGTTGTGCTCTCTAATTTTCTCTTGTCCTGCCTTTGCCTCTCAGACTTGCTTACTAACCTTTGGTACCAAATCCCTGGCAATTTCCATTTGTTCACATCAGGTCTTCTGAGATTACCTGAGCCCACTTGTTTTGGGTATAGGTAAAACTTCCCTAAGAGAAGGGAAAGTATGGAAGGACATGTCTCCAAATTCACAACCAGTCAAAAATAAGCATGTTGAGTCTTTGACTTTCCCATTCCCACAGAGATCCAAGGCCTCAAATCCCACAAACTACTTATTCTATCACTTATGATACAAATAGACAAATGAATTATTAAGCTAAGCCCATCCCTGACTGGGGCAAGAATGCAGGTTGTGAGGAAGCCAGGACAAAGATCACATCTGAGCTCCCCTTCATGATGCTTTCTCCTGAGAGTTCTCACCATAATGGCTCAAGAGTAACTTTTTGATGATTTTAAATGTAATGAGGGTGATTCCTACTAGGAATATACCAAATGAAGAGTCATGAGTGCTTCTTCCCTTAGTCTTTTTTATCCTGGCCTGGTTGGGATTCTGTTATACCTAAGACATCTTTGGGGCCACACTGAGATGAGCATTGGTTTAAAAAGGGTTTTAAAAAACAGAGAGTTTATATTAAATTTATTTAAAATATTTAATTAAGGATAATTCACCATTTCATGGTTCCAAACTCAAAAATTATCAAATGATATAAAGTAGGGCTCCACTTTGAGCCCTAGAAATCTAGTGTTTCTCTCCAGAGATAACCACTATTATCCATTTCTTATATATCCTTTTCAGCTATATTTTATGTATGTATATGTAAGTATGCATATTCTTTTTTATTTCTTTCTTAAAATACATATTAGTTTGCATTGAGACTTGTGATTGTTATTGTTGTTTAACAATATATCTTGGGGAATCATTCCATGTCAGTATGGACAGAGCTCTTTTATTCATTTTTTACAGCTGTATAGCATTCCAAGATATGAATGTGCCATAGTTTATTCACCTCAGGCCTAATATGGGCCTCCACATTATTTCTAACATTTGACATGTAGTAGTGTAACTGTAGGATAAATAGCGGAAAAGAAATTGCTAGATTAAGAGCTATATGGATTTACTATGTCACAGATATTGTCAAGTTGCTCCCCCTAAAGACTGTACTAATTTCTATTTCATCCATCAATGTATAGTATTTCTCCAAACCCTTATCAGCATGTATATATGTGATCATTTAAACCAGTAATGTGCTTGTGTATGTGTGCATGTGTGTACTATTATATGTGTGAAAGACATGAAGGTAAATGGTTAATGAAATTGAATCTAGAGCCTTCCCTCTAGACACTGGAATCTGCTAGTGTTGCAGTATTTAAAAACCAGCCATTGATCACCGAGGTTATTTCAACTTGATTTTTTTTTATCTCACAAACATATGGCAAAAACTATGATGTCACCTGTTCATAGCTCAGTGTTGGAGAAGAGGTACTTGGCATGTCCACAACCATCTGCATTGCCCCTTAAGCCTATTTTAGGAATTGCAAGGAAGAAGTATTGACAGATTTTTCAGGTGAAGATAGAAAGTACATGGTGAGTTGTCGGGATCCTTGCCTAGCTTTTCTCTTTCTAAAACATGGAGGACATATGGCCATTAAAGCATTTAAGAAAAATATATTAAATTGATAAATAAGTGAATATGGTAGAAACTTAAGAATATGGGCAGCCCGGGTGGCTCAGTGGTTTAGCACCGTCTTCAGCCCAGGGCATGATCTGGAGACCCGGATCGAGTTTCCCATCAGGCTTCCTGCATGGAGCTTGCTTCTCCCTCTGCCTGTCTCTGCCTCTTTCTCTGTGTCTTTCATGGATAAATAAATAAAATCTTAAAAAAAAAAAAAACAACTTAAGGATAAATGACCAAGCCACAGATTTTAAAGTGGCATAATTAGGAAATAGTCAAGAGGGTAGAACACTGGGGCTGTCTGCTTTCTACACTCTGTCAAGTAACACACACCTTCTTCTCTTCATCCTACAGGTTGTAATTTATAAATGTGACTTTTCTCCTACTAATCATTAATCATGGCTATCTGGTTCTGATATTGAAAGGTCAGAGTTGACATTTTAATATAGCACCTGGGCATCTCTATTAATTTCTTTTTATATTATTTCTCTAGCATTCCTGGGAGAATGAAGACATGTATTAGAAAAGCTCTTTAAGAAATAAGTGGTGTTAGTACTTCCTTTAGAATAATGTAGCTGGGGCTCCCACCTCTACCTAGCCAGTGAGAAAGGGAAAAATATTTCATAAATAAAGATGTACAAACAAAAATCGAAGGCTGTCCACCCACAGTAATCTGACAGAAGAAACAATTGATTTAAAACAGGTTCTAGCTCTGGTGTACCGTAACCAAGGTTTTTCTCATTGGACCTTGAAAAACAATTCTACACTTTGATTCTGAAAATGGTGCAAAGATTGCTCCAGAAGCAGAGTAAGCATCTCTTACCTTAGGTGAAAAATAGACTAATGCTTGTAATGCAATGGCTCCCATTTGGCAACCTAACACATTTTGTTTTGGTGTGATACGAGATTTTACAACTATGTTGTTCTGGATTCAGGAAAATGTCTAAAGTGGATGGACGTGGGTTGTAATTGATTGAACTACATAGAAAGGAGAGGGGAGATGAAGAAAGGCAGAAGAGAAAGCAAACTGGTGCCCCCTTTGGCTGCAGGTGTGAAAAGGGATTCCAGGAATATAGGCACACTGCTTACATGTGAGGGTGGTCAGGAGGAAACCGATCATATCATATCTTCTACAGTATTCCTTCTGTCTTTGCTTTGAACCATTTCTAGAACTAAAGATCTAAAATGATGAAAGTGAAGTACAAAGGGGAAAGCAGGAACACAGGCATTTACAAGAACATGACTCATGCTGATCCTGTTCTTAAGTGCTTTACAAGTATTTGTGAAGTTTTTATTAATTCATCTGTATAGCACCTCAAGCTATATCTCAAAAATTTCACCACAACCTTATGAGGTAGCTACTATTATCACTTCATTTTAAAGATGAGGGCATTGAAGCTTAAAGAACTTAAGTGGCATAGACACTTTCATCATTAAAAATGATAGTGATGGGGTTTGAATCTGTATCTATAAAACCAGAAAGCTCCTAATTATAGTTCTGAATTGCTAGGACACTATTAGTATAAAGTAATTTTTTTAGAAGATTGGAATTAAATAAATACTATTTACTATTTAAAATGAGATTTTTAAAGAAGAATAGTTGGCATTCAAATGCTACATTTTAGGCAATTAATAATTTGTGCCTTCTGCTTGCAACCAAGTGCCCATACAATTAACCAGGCATTATTGAAGTAGCTTTTAAATTTAGAGATGTGTGTAGGCAAGCAATTGTATGAGGGCCTGTGGTAAAAGTCAGCAGTTTTTAAGCAGAAAGAAAAAGATTTAGAAAGAAAACTCTATTATAAAATCATCAACTTCTTTTTGCTTAAGGTAAAAATCTTATAACATGCTGGAAAAATATATTACAAATGAGTGGAAACCATCATCTAGATTTTTGCTCTTGTTGTGTTTATGCCTGAGGCCTTTTTATTTGATCATTGTTTTATTAATGGACTTGAACCAATGAACAAGCTGGGGAAAGCTGCAGTACCTGTGGTATGAAGTATATCGTTGGAAGAAAGACTTTTTTTTTCACATCCAGGTGTAATACATCATGGGAGTCAATTTAGCATGGGTAGCTTTGATATATGGTTGAGGGCTAGGAAATTTTTCAGGGAAGTAAGCTCAGTCAAATTAATCCATACTGGAGGAAGAAATTCACCAGAGAGAAGAGTCCTTCTCCAATGTATATTTGATTATATAATTATGTCCAAAGTTCTATTCTCAAAGGGTTATGCTGTACAAAGCTAGAAATAGTCTGTAATTTATATAATATGCAATAGGTTGAGCACTCAAGATCAGGAAATCTAAAAAGACAGATACAGATGGTCCCCAGTTTACAATGGTTTGATTTAGCAATTTTTCAGCTTTACAATGGTGCTCAAGTGATATACATTCAGCAGAAATTATACTTTGAATTTTGAATTTGGGTGTTTTCCTGGGCTAGTGATATGTGTTACAACATTTGCTTGAGATACATGGCAAGTGGCAGTGACCAGAGGCTCCCAGCCAGCTTTGCAATCACAAGTATAAACAACCAATACACTTAAAACCATTCTGTACCCATACAACCACTCTCTCACTTTGAATACAATATTCAATAAATTACATGAGGTATTCAACACTTTATTATACTATAGGCTTGTATTAGATGATTTTACTCAACTGTAGGCTAATATAAGTTTTCTCAAAATGTTTAAGGTAGGCTGGGGTAAGCAATGATGTTTGGTAGTTTAGGTGTATTAAATGCATTTTGACTTAGGACATTTTGAGTTCACGATGAGTTTATCTGGATATAACCCCATTGTAAGCCAAGGAAGAGGAAGACCTGTACTATGGCACCACAGTGAAGTCCCTTGTTGAAGGTAGGGATATAGAGAAATCCAATTAAATTTTTTTTAATCTCCTCTGGACCAGGCACATTCAGAGCAAGTGTTTGGTAACTAAATGCATGAAAGAGTGGAAAGGAAGTGAAGAAGAGAAAAATATATGATGGATTGTGCTGGGAGTCACAACTCATATGCATGATATATGATTGTAGAGCAATTATTTTACATCAGGATTTTGACATATGAAGTGGCTATGTTTCACATATCATACTTTCTTCTAGTATATATCATACCCATATAATTTATATCTGGATGGACTTTTGAGGATCATTCACTTTAATCCCCATATTTTACATATAAGAAAATAAAGGCTCAGAGAAGTTAATAATCATAAAATTTTACCCTTTTGGATAATAGAAAAGCTGGAGTTAGAATATACATTTTCTGATATTTCCTTTGATACACAGATTTTTTCCCCAGATAATTTGATCCCATAAGCACAAATTAATAGAAAAGAATGAAATAGAATGCACTTGTTTTCCAACTTTATTGGTAACATGAGAAAAGATAATCCATGGTGTGGGAGAAAATATTTGCAAATCATACACATGATAAGGGTCTTGTATACAGAATACATAAGCCTTACAACTAATAATGGAAAGACATATAACTCAATGTGAAAATAGACAGTGGACTTGAATAGCTATACATCCATATTAGAAATACAAATAGACAAAAGCACATGAGAAGATGCTCAATATTATTCGTCATAAGGGAAATGCAAATAACAACTACAAGTTATCACTTTATACCTCTAGGATGGCTAAAATAAAAAATACAGACAATAACCAGTGAATTCTAAAATGGTGCAGTCCTTTGGAAAATAGTTTATTAGTTCCTTAAAGTGTTGAGTATGAAGTTATCATATTACCACACAATTCCACTCCTATGTATATATTTAGGGGAAATGAAAACATGTCCATACAAAAATTTTTACAGAAATATTTGTAGAAGCATTAGTCATAACAGTAAAAAAAAAAAAAAAGAAATAACCTAAATGTCTATGAACTGATGAATGGGTAAATGGTATGTTGTATAACCATAAGTGGGGTATTGTTCAACCATAATAAAGAATGAAATATTGATACATATGCTACAACATGGATGAACCTTAAAACATTATGCTAAGGAAGAAAGCCAGACACAAAAGTCACACATTGTATGATTCTGTGGAAAATAAAGAAAGGCCACCCAAATGAGAACAAGAAAAGTCTATGTATTCAGTTTGCTACGGTAAGGGAGGCAGCCACCATCCCTTGGACTTGGTAGAGTCAAAGGCAGGAAGAAGAGTAGGAAAACTTTATAATGGAAAAAGAAAGATGATTTCAGTTATGTTTGGATTGGATGCTGTTGACATAGGGAAGCTGTAGGTGGGCTAATTAGAAGTAGGACATCCTAAATAATTGATGAGGGGTAAATATTTGGCTTTCTCTGATTGGTCTAAGTTGGAAATGGGAGCAAGAATTAGAAAAATATCAGTTATTCATCAAGTCCTAGATATTGTGGGCCTATTGTTATTGGGTTTATTGTCTGACTTCCTTGGCTGGTTACTCTATATAGTAGGTTGACTTTTTGGACTGGGAGTTCTATGTGTATACTCTATATTTATACGTAGCCTATCTGTGTGTGTGTGTGTGTGTGTGTGCGCGCATATTCAGTCTCTCCCTTCATTGTAGTAAACATCCAGAATAGGTAAATGCATAGAGATAGAAAGTATATTAGACATTGTCTAGAACTGGAGGGGTGGCATGGGGAGTGATTACTAATTTAATGGTTATAGGATTTCTTTTCAGGTTCTAAAATTAAATTCTCATGATGGCTGCACAACTCTGCAAATATACTAAAAATGACTGAATTGTATGTCCTATGTAGATGAACTTTACGTATTTAAATATCAAAAAAGCTTTTAAAATAACTCACTAATGACATTTTATTCATTTAAAATGATAATATTTTGAATGCATTTGGTTAAAAGCATCTATAATTAAATTAATTTCAATTTCCCTTTATTTTTATTAATCTGACTATTAGAAAATTTAGAATTTTACGTGTGGCTAACACTTAATTTTTATCTCACAATTTTGATCTAACAAGAAGTCAGGCATTAAAAAAGTAATTACAAGTATAAAGAATGTTATGGATGGAGAAGTTTTATAGGTTTGTTTATACTATTATTTTTGTTTTTTGTAAACATAGATGAAGAAAAAGAAATTTCTATGAATTTGTTAGGAGGATATAGAATAACCTGTACCTTTTCATTCCTGGTTTAGAACTCTTGTCTTCCATCTTATAACTGCCTTCATTGTATAGAAAGAACTATAGGCTTTGATCAGTTGTTAACTTCAAAGGTTTCTTATCACATTGAGATTGATGAAAGCCGTGGACACTCTTCTCAGGATGGAGGTGGGGAGATAAATTTATGTACGATGATGAAATCTGTTGATTTGTATAATATCTATGCACACCTTCTGCTAAAGGCATGTGGACTTGTTTTTGGTCAGAGGAAACATCCTTCCCCTTTATTATTTGAGTGTGTGGGGTAAGGGATAGTTCCTTTTCTAGTCACATGATTAGTTCAGGAATACTTTACCTGGCCTATCCTGGAGATTTTATGATGGAGAATCTTCTCCTTTGCTGAACTCATAGCAGGGAAAGTCTAAAACAGAAGATTTTGAGGCCTATCACCTGGAGACAGGTGACTTGAAAGATGAAAAATAACAGAAACCCTTTAACATCACTTCAACCTCCAGATCCAGTTTTAAACTAATTTGTCAGTTAAGAAGTCAATACATTCACTTTGTGGTTAAGCTAATTCGGGATGGGTTTTCTGACATTCACAAAAGAAAGAACCAGACTAGACATAAGGGGGATTTACAGATATCATTCAGGACATCCACAGGCCTCATCTTGAGGTTCCCCAGAGTATATCATTGGTAAGCTGGGAGGATTGCTTTGCGGGCTTTGAAGTGCATAATTAATCAATTTAAATTATACATTTTCTTTGTGAGTCATCTTGTGTGCTGTGCTTGTTTGGGAAAGAAGGGACTTGTAAATCAAGAGTCCTGTATATTCTCTTTTTCTTGTGGAGGTAGAGGGCCAGTCACATCCAATAATTAGTTGAGTTATTTATTTATTTATTTATTTATTTATTTATTTATTATTTATTTATTTACTGGAGTTTGATTTGCCAACATATAGTATAACACCCAGTGCTCATCCCGTCAAATGCCCCCCTCAGTGCCTGTCTCCCAGTCACCCCATCCCCCTGCCCACCTCCCCTTCCACTACCCATTGTTCATTTCCCAGAGTTAGGAGTCTCTCATGTTCCATCACCCTCTCTGATTTTTCCCATTCATTTTTTCTCCTTTCCCCCATAATCCCTTTCGCTATTTTTTATATTGCCTGTATGAGTGAAACCATATAATGATTGTCTCTCTCCGATAGACTTTTCACTCAGCATAATACCCTCCAGTTCCATCCACGTCGAAGCAAATGATGGGTATTCTTCACTTCTAATGGCTGAGTAATATTCCATTGTATATATAGAACATATCTTCTTTATCCATTCATCTTTTGATGGACACCGAGGCTCCTTCCACAGTTTGGCTATTGTGGACATTGTGCTATGAACATTGGGGTGTAGGTGTCTCAGCTTTTCACTGCATCTGTATCTTGAGTGGTTTTCAACTTAGATTTTATCAAAACCACCCATTTATTTATAGTGTGATGTCCCTTGGACCACACTTTGAGAATATTGAAATAGGAATATACACTTTTATCTTTTCCCATACTCTTTCTCCAACACTAGTCCCACATAACCTCAGAGTCACTGTTAGAATTTAGTTTGTATATCAAATTATATTATAGGTGCAAAAAAGTGACTTCTAGGCTTTCTTTTGCATAGGGTCCTCTGTGAATAATATTGGGGATTTTGTGGAAGATTTGGGTCTATGGTAAATTCTGTCATCAGAGCTTGGAAACTGTGAGACTATGTGTGGGATTCTCTCCTACCCTATGAATGAGGGGGGGGAAAGGACTTTTGTAGCATAGAGCTTAAGCCTAAGTGGATTCATGGGCATCTATCTGTCCTGGGGGACAGAAGTCATCTAATGTACAGGGGGCAGAGCCTCTGTGAATTCAAATACCATTTGCATCATAATATCCATTACTAGTGGGTTTGCACTAGGGCTATACTTTAGCTGCTTTGTGGAAGCAACTACACTGGAGCTGTCCAGGTTCAGAGAAGCCTAAAAGCTTTTTGAAGGGGTTGTGTGAGGAGAGAAACATTGCAGACTTTATAGAACACTCACTGAAAGTATCTACTGCAGGAAGCTGCTACTACAGCTGCTTGATGTAAGGACTAGAGCCACAGCTAAAATCTCATGGGAGTACTTGCTGGGAGTTATCACAGATATTTATTAAGCACTATCTGTATTCAAGGATTTTGTTAACTTTGAGAGCATCATCAAAGAAGGTAAGACATTGTCCCCTAAGAGATCTTGAAATGTAGAAGGAGACCAAGCAGTCTTGAGTGCCTAACCTATCCAGCAGAGATAACAATATCTGTCTGACAGGGGTCCTTAGGAAAGGTAAATACTCTATGTAATCTTTTATAACATAAAACACTCAGTCCTGAAATATGGCAAAATTCTTAACAAGTGTGTCATTAATGATTATTCTCATTTCCTCACTGTAAATCAAGAATTATGGAAGAATCTGCATGCTCTGGATAGGAGAAGAGTTGGACAACTCTTACCAAGACGTGTGGTTCAGTTGCAGGAAAGGGATACAGGGGCACCATTAGCTCTTGGGGATTTTCTTTGTTTCTTTTGGATTCCCTAATTTAGGAGTGATGGCTCCTTCATTCACTTCCAGATTTTTTCTCAATTCAAAAATGTGTGTGTGCGTGTGTGTAATATCCCCCAAGAAATTATAATTGCTTACTTAGCAAGTTTTCTACATATGACTGAGATCCAAATACATGACTTAGGTGATCCATTTTCCTAGGTGACTGACATTTATTGAACTCTCATTCTGTGCCAGGTACTGCATTTAGAATACTTTATTACATAAATTATACAACATAGGTACTATTATTACCCCTATTTTACAGATGAAGTGAATGAGGCTAACCCTCCTAGTTATATAATAAATAGTTATTAGAGCTAGGATTTAGCCCTTGCCATCCCTGTTCCAGAGGCCACATTCCTACCCACTGTACATTTATGATCCCTTGATGGATCACCTAAGGTTCTCAGAGCATTTAGGACTATTTTCTAGTCCATTAGCCAGCTATTAACATCTTGGGAAATTTCTGGTTCTATAGATTCAGAATAACAGAAATGGAAGATTTTGTTGCATCCTGATTAAACTTGACTCCCACCTCCTGTAATACAAGGAAGGTCCACCCACATCTGCCACCTACCCCTGCCATCTACCGATTGTCATTTGCTTAGTTAATCCCAGGCTGGTTAGGTATTTCATTGTTAACCTTTACCATCAAAAGCTTTCAGCCTACCCCCTTTGCCTCTGGAATCCTGTAGATGTGAGTCAGTTGGGGAATTAAATAATTAGTTAAAATATACATCTCTAGGTCCCACTCCTAGAAATTCTGAAGCAACTGGTCCTGTCGGTGTTACAAGCACCTGCTTCTGTAAGTGCCCCCACTGTTTCTGACTTATGTTTTTGGATCATGATGAGGAATATTGTTGTATATAAATGAATTTGTCAGAAAATGTGGTCTTTGTCCTTAATATTAGAATTCTGTTAAAATACACAGACATGGGGAGCCTGGGTGGCTCAGTTGATTAGGTGTTTGGCCCTTCATTTCTGCTCAGGTTATGATCTCAGGATCATGAGATTGAGCCCCACATTGGGTTCCACACTTGATGGGAAGTCTGCTTATGATTCTTTCCCTCTGTGCCCCTCACCTCATTCTTTCTCTCAAATAAATAATTCTTAAAAATACACAGAATATTAATATGAGCAGATATAAATGGTCAGATTTATATCAACTTTAATATATACAAATTGAAATGTATTTATTCCTTTTCTGATATTAGCTATGTGATCTCTCCTAGTTATAGACATTTAACTTGCCTATGAGACCATTTTATCTTTTTTGAAGCATTTTCCCATCTTAATTTCTTAATTTTATCATTTGGAGCTTAAGAGATCCAAATGAAAATACATATCATCCCCCATTTTACAGATGAGGGAACTGAGGCTAAGTAATATTAGATGGCCTTTCTAGGTTAATTAGGCTTGTAACTATTGTTCTTGGCCGTGTTTATGCCACAGGATGCTCCCTTAAATTGCCATCGGAATTGTCTCCCATAGATAGAGATCTCTTTAAAGGCCATCCTTGAATTCCTAGGATAGAGGACATCAACAATGTATTGGGTAAAGAGGGTCATCTAAAGGCACTTTGGGTATGAGGTGGGACCATATTCAGAGAAATTCTTCTAAAAGTAGTACACCCTCTTCTTGATGATGTTCCCAGCTCTGTCTTTAATGGTCAAGCCTTAGCCAGAAGATAGGGAAGAGAGCATAGAAAGAGTTCAGAAGTCCTCTAGTCCAAAGCACTCATTATTCACAAACACAGAGCCCAAGAGGCAATGCATGTTCTGTCTCTAGTGGCTACAGTGAGTTAATGACAGAGCCAGTGCCAGGATATCTGTTGCCTGAGGTTCCACAATGGGTTGGAATGAACCCTAGGATGAGAGTCAAATAGACTAGGTTTTGAAATTTGCCTTTGTCCCTTACTGGGTTTGTGACCTTAGGCGAGTCACTTAATATCTTTGAACCTCAGGATCGTCATCTGTGAGGTTGGGATAACAATGCAAACCCCATGGACTAGTTTTTTGTATTACTGATATTTCAAAACAGCTGGCTTGATTCAGAGTAGTCTCAGTGAATGATGGTTTTCTTTCTTGCCTAACAGAACATTCAAAGCGCATTTTCATTCAAAGCGCATTTTTTAGGACAAGTCTGGACACCAAATAACTTGTTCTATGGCTTTTTGTATATCTACCGTTTCTTAGATACTGCCACATTTGTAAAGGAATATCGTGCTACATATTTATGAATGCAAATTGGACTCAAGCGCTGCAGCCTTTGACTCTGCAAATTTAGATCTGGATATTAACAGAAATTTCTGCAAGTGGTTCTGGATTATATTAGTCAAGAACAGGAGGGAAAATGGCCAGGGGACACCAAATAAGCCTTCCTTCCTGATTATATTTGGTCTTGGGAGTAGCAGAAGGAAGTGAGAGTCTTGGTGGGATGGACTCCTATAGAATCACTAACACTCCAAGATTATGAATGCCATTAGTCAGGGAATGTTGCTATTTTATGTACTACTCTTTGCATAGTAGCTGACACATAATAATACACCATTACTAGTAGAATACATAGTTAATATGTATTGAGGAAAACAATTTCTAATTTTAACTTTTAATAGTTTCCCACATCCTATTAGTGGCTCATTTATTTCATTTTGATTAGTTTTGTCCCTCCAGCTATGCTGTAACTTCTTCAAAGGCAAGTTCTTGTTTTTTTCTTTTATATAAATTTATTTTTTATTGGTGTTCAATTTGCCAACATATAGAATAACACCCAGTACTCATCCTGTCAAGTGTCCCCCTCAGTGCCCGTCACCCAGTCACCCCCACCCACCCCCACCTCCCCTTCCACCACCCCTAGTTCGTTTCCCAGAGTTAGGAGTCTTTCATGTTCTGTCTCCCTTTCTGATATTTCCCACTCATTTTTTCTCCTTTCCCCTTTATTCCCTTTCACTATTTTTTATATTCCCCAAATGAATGAGACCATATAATGTTTGTCCTTCTCCGATTGACTTATTTCACTCAGCATAATACCCTCCAGTTCCATCCATGTCAAAGCAAATGGTGGGTATTTGTTGTTTCTAATGGCTGAGGAATATTCCATTGTATACATAGACCACATCTTCTTTATCCATTCATCTCTCGATGGACACCGAGGCTCCTCCCACAGTTTGGCTATTGTGGACATTGCTAAAGGCAAGTTCTTGTAAAATTAGTTATGCAAGTAGCTCCAATTTGTAAGGTATCTACTTTTAGTAAACTATCTACTTCCAGATATACCACAAACAGTATCCTCTCCACATTTTATATTAAGTTGATAATTAGTCCCATATGACAGATGAAGAAATAGGGAGATTGTAATCTGTCCATGGTCACATAGCCTGTTCATAGCTAAGCCAGTGGTTGAATCAAGGCCCATATTCTTCACCATCATACTTCTCTATCCCACACAGTGTTTTTCAGAGAGTTTGCACTTTCAAAGTATTGAATAGGATCCATGATTAGTGGAGCTGGGTAAAGTAAAAATCTGACATAGAGAAAATGGCTTTTTTTGTCTGTTTCCATTTTAGGCAGCCCTTATGCTTTTCTAGAGCTGTCCATGGCACTGGCTCCACAATGTCAAACCCTATTCAGGCCTATTTATCTCAGGGAGTGCCTTCTCCTTGCAGTTTCCTTGACCAATTCTCTTCATGAAAATTTGCTTTGTTGTATTTTGTTAAGTGTCATTTATAAAATGTTTATGCTGAATCTGTATTATGATCATTTTATAGGGTAAATTATTTAATTCTCACCATAACTCTATGAGACAAGTTTTATTACTATTTACATGTTAAAGATGTGGAAACTGAGGGTCAGGAATTTTAAGAAATGAGATCAAGGCCATAGAAATAAGACTCATTCCATTGTACCCTTCTATTTGTTCTTTTTTCCTGGGTCAAAATCCTAAATGCATAATGAATGAATGGGCTACTGTACTAAACATACCTTAAAATTATACGTTTTGAAGATTTCAACTGATGCCTCACATTTGATCTTAACACCAGGTTTAAAGGAAGAAAATATAACCACAATAAAAAACTTGAGTGATAATTAGCAGCAAGTAAAAATGACAAGGATGAAAAGCTTTGGTGTCCTGTCTTTATCAAGCACTGCCCCTTTGGTCCCCCAACATCCTGTCCTACACAACCCTTCCATGATGTACTTCTACATTTTATCAGGGACCTTTCCAAAAACAAGTGTCTGAGAGTGGATATTACATACCCCAAGACCACTGGGAAGAGATTTTGGCATAAGGAATATCTTCAGTGTTTCTTTAGTGTCACCACCAGGCTGTTGCCTTGCTTAAGGCCAAACCTTCTCTTTAACCCACATTAAACTGACACTATACTTGGGTTATGTTGGAAAGGTATTCAGATATGTAGTCTTGTAGAGTTCTGGTGAGTTTGGGAGTCAAAACTCCACTTCCTTTCTATGGAGAAACATTTATTTGAAGTGTAAAATTTCCTTTTATTTCACTTCCATTACCTTTGGCATGTTAAATTAAATTTAAATATTGGTTAAAATTGAGTATATTTCAATTCTATTGAAATAGATTTATAAATATAGCTGTTTTTCCACTCTTGTATTTATTCTTAATGAATAGAAAGACAAGAGAAATGATGTTCAACAAATGGTAATGCTGTTTTTCCCTACCTTGGGATTTCAAACTTTCAGTGATTTTATTTTAACTTCATTTTTTTGGCATACTTTTATATTATGTATTTATTACATTTAAAAAAACCTATTTTGCTTTCATAAATCACTATTAAAGAAAAAATAAATTAGTGTGTATGTTTCCTGTGGCTGCTGCAACTGCCACGATTAAAACAACTGAGGTTTATGTTCTCATGGTTCTGGAGTCCAAAAGTCTGAAATCAGTATCACTGGGTCAAAATGAAGGTACCACAGGGCCATACTTCCTCTGGAGGTTTTAGTGGAGAATCTGTTCCTTACCACTTTCAGCTATGATGACTGCTGGCATTACCTCAGTCTTCAAGAACAGTATCTAAATTCTCTCTGCTCCATCTTCACATTTCTTCTGTGTGTAATCAAATTTCCTCTGCCTTCCTTTTATAATGATATATGTTATTGCATTTAGGGCTCAGACAAATATCTATAATGACCTCTGATCTCAAGGTCCTTAATTTAAAACATCTGAAAAGTCTGCCATTTAAGGTAATATTTACAGATTATGGAATTAGGACCTGATATTTTGGGGGACAATTATTCAGTGTACCATAAATAGTTTCCAAATGGAGAGTGATGACCAATGAAATTTCATACCTGCTTTTTAAATAGATTCATGCAATGTGAAGCCCTAATTTCATGCCCCGAATCAGCTCTGTCTATAATTAGATGACTGTAAGGCCAATTTACCTGGGATAGTTCTAGTTTATTATAGAATTATTAATATAGGGATGCTTGGGTGGCTCAGCAGTTGAGCATCTGCCTTTAGCCTAGGGCTTGATCCTGGGATCTGGGATCGAGTCCCACATTAGTCTCCTTGCAGGGAGCCTGCTTCTCCCTTGGCCTGTGTCTCTGCCTCTCTCTGTGTCTCTCATGAATAAATAAAAAAATCTTAAAAAAAGAATTATTAATATACCCTCTTTACCCTCAACAGTGTTTTGGTTTATGTAATAAATTATATGGCCACCTACCATATGCTATAGCATATGTCCACAAAGCCAGGCTGTTTTAGGTTTATGGGAATCATGAGCTTAGGGCCAAAGAACATTGCTGGGGACAAAGTGGACACCACATTCCACCATATCCCTCCTCTATAAGAAGCTGCCAAATGATAATGAGAAGACATGTCAGCAGATTGGGGCTGGAGCCCAAATGGCTCCTCAGTGGGTCTGAGGATGTATGTAGCTAGAGTGGCTGGTGATAGGCATTTAAGCTGCTATCGGCACTTTTATTTTCACTTCCTTTTGTTAATAGTGTCTGTAATTGCAGAGCAAGGGCAAGGACATTCATCTGCTGTTCTCTGGTAGGCCACGTGGCCACAGGAAGACTTGGCATCTTCTCTCTCCACCACCACTATCAATAAATGTGTTTGGCACTTGAATGGCCTCTGGGAGCTGATGTTCCCTCTATGTTAATATAATCTTCTATCTTTTAATCATATTGAATTAATTCATATGAATTATCAGTGAGATTTAAGAATAAAAACAGGCATTGGTAGGGATGCTCTAGGATGGATCATGTTTTCAGCCTATTCTATTGTAGATCATTTGTATAAATAGTTGACTTAAGAGAGATTTGATTTTTTTTTCTCTCTGTTCCTTTCTTCCTTTCTATCTTATTTTCTTCCTTCCTTCTGCTAAATATCCTTTCTATTAGTAGTCTAATTTAGATACTACTATTATACCCTTTTTGTTGGTAAGGAATCCTAGACTCAAATATGTTAAATAGTTTACCCAAAGGTTACTCAGGCTGAGTTGGCAATCAAACCTGAGCCATGTGACTCTGGAGTCTATACTGTTAATCAGTCTAACTTATTCTTTATCTCCAAAATAAATCATCAATTAAAAAATGGAAAACTTTTGGGACATCTGGGTGGCTCAGTCAATTAAACATCCAACTCTTAATTTCCACTCAGATCAATATCTCGGGGTTGTGGAATCAAGCTCCTCATTGGTCTCCTCACTCAGCGGGGAGTCTACTGGAAATTTTCTCTCTCCCTCTCCCTCTGTCCCTCCCTTCCACTCTCTCTGTTTCTAAAATAAATTAATAAAAATAAATAAATAAATCTTAAAAAAATAAAAAAGGACAACTTTATAGCTATAAAGTTCAGAGAAGGCATCTGTGTACTAACAGTAGTCAGGACTAGTTCTCTGGAAGCTATTGTTGGGTTAGGAGAGAATTAGGCTCATTGATAGCAATGGGATCAGAGAGCACTGAACAATAGAGGCCAGTTGATAGCACTTAACTTCAAATAAATAGCCTGCAGGCCAGGATTTAAGGAAGGTTATGATGTTATAGAAACATCCTAGGAGCAGGGGGCCAGGGACACCCACCATTCATGATGGCAGCTGCAGGTACAGACCCGGGGAGGGGTGGTTCCTCAAAGAGGGGCCTGGAGGTCGGTGGAGGGTGTGTGCTGCTGGCTGAGAAGATGTGGTTTATGTATACAATGGAATATTACTCAGCCATTAGAAACGACAAATACCCACCATTTGCTTCAACGTGGATGGAACTGGAGGGTATTATGCTGAGTGAAGTAAGTCAATCGGAGAAGGACAAACATTATATGGTCTCATTCATTTGGGGAATATAAATAATAGTGAAAGGGAATATAAGGGAAGGGAGAAGAAATGTGTGGGAAATATCAGAAAGGGAGACAGAACATAAAGACTCCTAACTCTGGGAAACGAACTAGGGGTGGTGGAAGGGGAGGAGGGCGGGGGGTGGGGGTGAGTGGGTGACGGGCACTGAGGGGGACACTTGACGGGATGAGCACTGGGTGTTATTCTGTATGTTGGTAATTGAACACCAATAAAAATTAATTTATAAAAAAAACAAAAAACAAAAAACAAAGCAGAACTTGAAGGAAAAAAAAAAAAAAGAAACGTCCCAGGAGACTAATAAGCAATTAAAATAAAAGTGTGGAAATCGGAAAGGAAATCATCCTTGGTATTTAAGTAAAGGCTCTCATCTGTGGTAGCAGGAGGACACAGAAAGCTGAGGATTAGGTATTGAGTCTGAGTGGCTAAACTACAGAAATTAAAAGCCCAACTAAGAGAGGTCTGTTTTCTTGAGGACTAACAGTGAAAGAATGGGACTCTTCAAGGAAAAATCTAGCTGCTCCAGATTCTAGCAGACAGACTGTTGTCAGCTCATTCAGGATTTGTGTCACTGCAGCCAACTCCCCTAAGGGCATGACCAAAAGCCTGGCCATACTGGCCCATCAAGGGGCAACCTAAACAAGCCAAATGTATTCCAGCACTTCTAGTGGGGTTGGCCAAGGTCATGTATGACCTGCTTTGCAGTTAGACTTCTCCTTTTCACCAATCTCATTTCCTCCAACACTCTTCCACAGGTGTTTATCCCTAATAGATGTCCATCATGCCAAACTCCTTATTATCTACTTATGAAATAACAATGTACAATAGACTCTGAGAATCATCAGGCCCAACTTTTCTTTGAAAATAATTAATATTCTTCCTTCCCCCACACTAAGGAGAAATTATGTAGTCAGAAAGGTAGAGTATCCTAGATATTCAAGAAAGGAGGATTCCCCTAAAAGACACCTGTTGTATGCTAGGCCTATTGCTAGGTATAGTCTGACATACCATCTAGAGACCTCATTTTTCTTTTCCTTCATTAGGTTCTGGTGCTTAGGCATTGCTTTCTGGAAGCAGACAGATGTTTCCAGATAGGTACAAACTATAAAGCATTTGATTGGCTAAGTATTCTTGGATTTTTGTTGGCTTACTCACACAGTGAAGTGTGTTACATCAAAATGTTCCTAAAGCTGACACCTTCAGAATGCTTGATCACCAGCCACCAAATTTGGAACGAAAATATCGCCACTTCCAAGTCTTTTGGGTAGTATTCCTTAACCAATTCTGGGGGATCACATGGCTCCCCAGTGAGAAAACTGGCTGAGTTTATTCATCCACCCATTCTGACCATTGAAACATGGGATAGCAAAACACAGTTCTGCTGGACAGTTGTTACAGCTTCATGGAGCTGGTATCACTCAGATGTTTACAAAAAGACTCATCTAAGAAGGGTAGGAATCTCAAATGCTCCATATCATTTTTATCTTGGAGAATGACGATTCTAACAACTTTGCTGTCCTCTACCACAAAGTGCCACATGGAGAGGTGTGTATCATCTTTAGAGCTACTACCATTTATAGCATTGAGTCAGATTTCATGGGTCTCTATTTGACAGATTTAATGTCTAACAACTACTGGGGAAAATTTATCCAAAGTTTCTGGAGATGAAAGAATTTGCCTGTCTGTGAAGAGGAGTGAGTGAAACATTTGCACAAAGAGTCTTCAGCAGGTTATAACCCATAAATCTGTCAGCAAACTTTATCCTTCATGTGTCTGAAATTATGCAAGCTTCTTTTTTTCTTTATTGTTATTTGAATTATGCACTCTGTATTGTAGATAGATCAATTCTTCCGAGGCAGCTAACTGAGCTGGTGGAAGACAGGAATGTGTTTTATTTTTATGTCAACCTGCTTTGATTCAGTGTTTAGAGTGACATATAATCAGATACCAAGTTAAAAAAAAAAAAAAAGATCTGTGTTAAGTGTAAACTTCCTTCCATCATGACCAATGAGATGTAATTGGTGCTATTGACAGCATTCTGGCCTGCATTGATTTTCTTATCAGCCTGAAATCTGATGACAACTTTTTTTTTCACCCTGACTACTTGGTTATGAACCGTTGCAAAGGAAAACTTATGTAAATTTTAAGTTGTTATATGTAGCCATGCTGCTTTTCCTAAATAAGCAAGCTTGGGCATATGTTATATGCTACAACAACATAATAATTACCACTTAGTGACTTTTAGGCAGGGTTGCCATGTACTGCTCTTCAGAGATCCTAATCTACTTGCCAGTTGGTTAACCAGAAGAAAAAGCACATTTTTCTTATTCTCATAAAGGTAGTATGGACTTGCAGAAGTCTTGATACTGCTTGCCCACTTAATGAAGATTTAATGCACTATCATGTTTATGTGAACTCATACAAGGTAAATATTATTTTTTTAAGATTTTTATTTATTTATTCATCACACATCACACACACACACACACACACACACACACACACACACACAGACACAGGTACAGGGACTCAATTCGGGGACTCCAGGATCATGCCCGGCCGAAGGTAGACACTAAACCATTCAGCCACCTGGGGATCCCCAAAGGTAAATATTATTACTTGCAACATACAGCTGCAGAAGATAAGCCCTATAGAACTGATACAAATCATCCAAAGTCAGAGGATCAGTAAACTGGAAGACTCATTTCAAGTCTTGGGAAACTGCAGAGTCCCGGCTTATTTCCCCTCAGCTGCTAGGTCTACACTGCACCACAGAGAAAAGCCTTTCTGTAGAAAGGAGCTGAGCTTTTTCATAGTCAGATTAGATACCAGTTGGTTTGTCTGCAACTCTTCCAAGCTGTTGTAAATACTTTTGGTTATAGTGTTTCTGGATATTCCCAAAGCATTAGCCAGCAGGAAGTGAAACTAAAAAAAGCTTTGTGTAGTTGGCTTCTTCACATCTTTTCTTTTACAATTAATATAGGGGCTCAGATCTATTTGGAAAGAAAGGAAAACAAGTGCAAATAAAAGGATTGGAGGGGGGGAGCCAAAGAAAAACCACGGAGAGATTTCATGGGAACCTAGAAAGAGCTGAGCCTCAGAAATGTCAGTAATAGAACCTCCAGAAGGACAGCCCTAGAATGTGGCTGCCCTCTCAACATACTCTAGTCCATGTGATCTCTCTTAAATCATTAACTTGCCTTTTATCTGTATCCTCTGGGATTTCTTTATGACTGTAAGGTACATGGGCTGGTAATCTCCACTTTCATGGACCTCTCATTTCTAACATTTAGGACTGGAATTTTCCTCTGTTTATATTCCCAATAGAAGCTTTCTGGATTTTGAGCCAGAAATTGACCAGTCCATGGGTGAACTACTTCTAATCTCAGATGTTACCTTTGGGTTGGGATGGATAGCAATGTGGTCCTGTGGTATAGCACACACCCTACAGAGGATAGTGGCTGGAGATCTACGTAATAGCAACATTTCAGCCCCTGCATATCAGCTCTGAACTTATTCCATTGCTCTTGTTCCCATCCTCTACCTCTAACATCTTCCTTTATCTGTTCCCTTGGTGGTAGATCCCATGGGCATCACTCCTTTTTCTGACAAGCTCATGGATTGGTTTATAACATTTAAAGTGATCCTCTAAGCTCTTGTGTGGTACTCCCTGAGATGCTGTTTCCCATACATATTCTTGAACCTCATCTAATCAGACCCAGTTTTGATGTTTTTCCTATAAGGTTTTGCTTATTACTATTTCTACTATCACTGTACAATTACTACTACTACTGCAATTCTACTACTATTATTGCTACCATTGCTACTACTACTAACATATATGAGAATGTACAAAATATCAGACACTGCTGTGTTATTTTTATGTGTTAGCTCAATTCATGAAAATCTTATGTAGTAGTTAACATTATTGTTCCTGTTCTGTTGATAATAATATGAGGTTTTGGTGAAAGTAACTATGATAGACAAGGCAGCACAGTTTTCAGAGTGTGTTCCAGATGTATCTGACTCCGGAGTTTGTTCTTAAGCACAACATTGCCCTTGTAAATGACTAAAAACTGGACAGTTAATATCTAATGCTGATTGAGTGTCCTGTTTATGAGGAACCATCTTCATGTGTAATATATATCCACGTCTTATCTTTTTGACTAGACTTTGAACCTATTTTGGGCAGGAGCCATAGAATACATGTTTCTAATGTCTTCTGTAACACATCCTAGTTAGAAACACAGATAAAGCTCACATATATTTATTATCTGTCTGCACCCACATTTTTCTTCAGCTTTAAGTTCTGTCAAAAATAAACTATAGCTAAGTGTTTCTTCTATTCAACTCCAATATTGACATTCGAAAGACAAGAAAATTTAATGTTATTTTTCTTAGCTTAGAGCTCAGACCCTTGAATATGAAAAATTTTCAACAATAGAATGTCATCATCTGCATAATGCATTTATTCTGAACTGGTAATGATAGAAGCAGTAAATGTGATGGTCTGGTTCAGGCTGTGCTGGTAATAATTAAGAACATTGGAAAAGAACTAAAAACCTAAAACCAGTGAGAATAAAAACAAAACAAAACATATTTGCCTTGCTGCACTGAGTACAGAGAAAAACTAGCACCTACCTACCCCTTAACATTTCTAAACTAAAGAAAGACTCTCAAACATCTTTTTTATCATTATTAACTGGTTGAAACAATAAAATACCTTCTTTATGTTCTTGCAATTTTGCTACCTTCCCAGCAGGCAGGCTGGAACTTGGATCTCTCTACTCCATGACTGCCAAAATAATAACATAAAAAACAGAAGAATAGTATTCACCATTTCCTGATCTGTCCCTCCTCAGTTGAGGAACAGCCAGCCAGGAACTATGTCTGGGAAATGGCTTTTAGAACCAACAGATGCATAAGCATGTGGGATTGCCCTTATTCTAGAAGGTCTCTTATTCACAAGGTTTGGGGAAGAATGGGAAATGATAAAGATAGAAAGGATCATTGTTCACAGATGTCTCCATCAACATAACCTCAGATATTTACTTTTTATTTCAGTCAATTTCTGAGCTGCATTGAAGGGAGATTTGGAGCTAAAGGTCAAGGGGTGGTGATGCTGCTGCTAATTACCAACCATTTGACTTTAGGATAATTATTTAGATTTTTGGTCTCAATATTTTAAAAATGTATTAATTTACCTATAAAAGGGGATATATAATCTTTATCCTATTTTTCCACATGGCTGTTGTGAGGATCTAATAGGTTAGTAAACACTAAACACTATAAAATTACAAAACTCAAGTAAGAATTATTATTATGATTTTATTATCTCCATACTGGCTACCAAATGGCTTAAGAATGCAGAAATACTTTTTTCCTATGGTCAAATAGGACAAATCTTGACTTTTCTCTAAGGAACTTTCTCTCTGCCTAGAAAATAAAAGGAAAAAAGATAAGTTATTTTATCATTATTTTGACATGTCCTTAAATAAAATAACATCTGGATTCACTTTCCTTCTACACTGCTTTTAATCCTAATTCCATCTTCTTAAGCCATACAGGATGCCTGAAAACAATTCAAAGAATATTGATAAATTCCTCTTCCTAATTCCGTTCCTCCATGGACAAAAGCATTTTAATTTATTTAGTTTTTTAAAAAGATTTTATTTATTTATTTGAAGAGAGAGAGAGAGAGAGAGAGAGAGAGAACAAGTGGGAAGGGCAGTGGGAGAAGGAGAAGTAGGCTTTTTGCTGAGCAAGGAGCCCTATGTGGGGCTCAATCCCAGGACCCCAAGATCATGAGCCAAAGGCAGACACTTTACCGACTGAGCCACACAGGTGCACCTGGAATAGTTTGAATTTAAAAGAAGACTTCACTGATGACTACAAAAAAATCTTGGGCCCATTGCAGACATGGATTTTTGAACCAGTAAATTTTGATACTCCTCAAATATTACCACCAAATAGGGCTCATTGTACTTGTCATCAGAGTTACCTGTCCCCCATTAACCTATGCTGGTTAGTAAAGTATAGCACAGTGTGTCAGATCATGGGCTTAAGTATCTTACTGACCTGGAGTTTAATTCTAAAACCACCAATCATTAGCCATGTAGCTTTAGCCAAAAAACTTTAACATATTGAACCACATTTTCCTCATCCCCCTAAAAAAATATTAGTAGCAAAATCCATCTGACAAGATTATTGTGAAGGCTGAATGAAGTGTAATACTTAGCACCATGTCTGATACATGTAGTATATCCCCACAAGTTGTGGATATTATAATTTCATTACTGTTATTATTTGGTGAATTAGTAAACCTGAAGTTGATCGGAGATGATACAAGTATGTTTAGGAGATCCAGGTAGCTTCCATCTCCCATTCAGCTCTGCCTGACCTTTGCCTGTGTCTAAGTTTTTCCCAAGACTTGCACTTCAGTTAATGACCAAATTAGAGGTAATTTCTCCAGTGGCTTCTTGAAGGTCAGAGCCTACTCTTTGGGGAGATTTCCTATTCAATAGATAAGGCTGAGACCAGGGGATTATGATTGCATTAGCTCAGAACCTGTATCTCTGGCAAGGGATAACCCTTTTAGTTTTTTTCAGGTAATATTTCATTCATAATTGATAACGTTTAAGGACATCTCCATCATCTGCCACCTAATTTCACCTAGTGAAATATGCTGTTAACTAACACAGTGGTGCCTGAAATGTCTATTGATTCTAAGGGCTGTCATCGCAAACCAAATGTATTGCCACACTTGGTTAAATAAGCCAGACACTGACATCTTAAGCACAAAGAAAATATTCTCAGTGAAACCATTGAAGGGCAAAATGGGCAGTTACCAAGGTCTCTCTCTCTTTCTCACTCCACATCCTCTAATCTTGTGTAGATTTAATGTCATGGCTCAACGTGGAAAATGAAGGCTAGTGCTTAATTACGTGCTGTTGGTCCTTTATTTGAAAGAATTCTTGAAAATACCTGAAAAATAGAAAGATGTGACTGTTTCTTTTTTTTATTTTTTTTTAATTTATTTATGATAGTCACAGAGAGAGAGAGA
Source organism: Nyctereutes procyonoides (assembly GCF_905146905.1). Classification (NCBI taxonomy): domain Eukaryota; kingdom Metazoa; phylum Chordata; class Mammalia; order Carnivora; family Canidae; genus Nyctereutes; species Nyctereutes procyonoides. The sequence goes on along the minus strand of NW_026575133.1, from coordinate 13,175,810 downwards.
GACAGAGACACAGGCAGAGGGAGAAGCAGGCTCCATGCACCGGGAGGCCGATGTGGGATTCGATCCCAGGCCTCCAGGATCGCGCCCTGGGCCAAAGGCAGGCGCCAAACCGCTGCGCCACCCAGGGATCCCCAGATGTGACTGTTTCAATGGGCATTTAGCCAAGAAAACAGATGAGATTTATGTGAATGCCAGAGTCCCAAAGCCTTTGTATGTCATTTCTCCTGGGGTGGAGAGCTCATGAAAAAGAGGGCTGCTTCTCTTGCTGTTTCTCATAACTGCATTTTGAGGAACTATTCAACGAGGGGCTCTTCAGTGCACTTGAGAAGTCACAAGGCAATTGATTTATTGAAAATGAACTTTAGACTTCTTTTGACCAATAGAATCATGATAATTTCTTTAAGAAGTATATATATATTTATTTGGGAAAGTAAAATTAAAACAATAACAATGCAGTGAATAATTACACAGGACTAATAGTAATAAACAATTATACAAAACTTGACACAGTTCACTTCCATTAGCTTGCTAGGCAATCACCATAAAGCCGTGGAGTAGGCTGCATGAGCTAGGTAGTGCCTTGCTCCTCAAAGACTGCCTACACACAAGCTTCAAGAAAATCACTCCTAGCTGAGGGTGGGATTTGGAGTGGGGAGAGGAGAATCCATGGGAGTGGCAACTGTTTTTTTAAAAATGAAGTTGTATGAGCCTCCTTTGGAGTGACATATTGGATTGACAAATTTGCAAACAATGAACCTGCTTGGCTTTTCTTCTGAGGTGGTAACTGCCTGCATGTAGGTGAGGTTATCTTTTTCTTCTGCCTCCTCCTTCAGTGCGGGAGGACTGCCCTGAGCCAGTGCTTCTGAGTGTACGGATGGTCTTTCTAATTCTCAGCTTCAACTGGCAGACTTACTTGTTTTGCTTTGTGTTATGTTTGTTTTTATACTATGTCTCTCTGTTTTGATTTTATCATAGTAAAGGTCATATTTTGAACTCTCCTGGACCTTTCTCTTTTATTCAGAACCCAGGATGGAATAGAGGGCCTTTATTGGATCTCCTGAGAACCTAATCTTTTTTTTTAAAGATCCTACTTATTTGTTGAGGTGGGGGGGGGGGAGAGAGAAAGCAGGGAAGGGATAGAGGGAGAGGAAGAATCATAAGCAGACTCTATACCGAGTGCAGAGCCTGACACAGGGCTCAGTCTTACCACCCTGGGATCATGATCTGGACTGACATTCAGAGTCTGGCGTTCAACTAACTGAGACATCCAGGCACCCCAAATCTAATCCTTTAGGTAGGCTTTTCTTGGTTAAATTTTCCCATTACTCACTCATTAGTACAGAGCAATTTGTAGACCTTTGAATACTTCCTTTGATCTCAATACACCCAGGCTACTCTCTCTGTTTAGAGAATCAACTTAGTGTAAAGTTGTTTGTTCTTTAAGCATGATGGGTTTTCTTTCTTCATTGAATGGTACTTTGAAAAGACATCCTTTAATTTATGTCAAAAGAGACACACATAGGAATTCCTTGGTATGGGAAGTCTTTCCCTTTAAATTCCTGGGCAAAGACACAGCAAATATCATTCTCAATGGGGAAACACTGGGAGCCTTTCCCCTAAGATCAGGAATACGACAAGGATGTCCACTCTCACCAGTATTCAACATAGTATGAGAAGTCCTAGCCTCAGCAATCAGACAAGAAAAAGAAATAAAAGGCATTGTAATTGGCAAACAAGAAGTCAAACTTTCCCTCTTCACAGATGACATGATATTGTACCTAGAAAACCCAAAAGACCCTACCCCAAGGTTGCTAGAACTCATACAGCAATTCGGCAGTGTGGCAGGATACAAAATTGCACCCCAAAGCATAAGATACTTAGGAATAAACCTAACCAAAGAGGTAAAGGATCTCTACCCTCAAAACTATGGAACACTTCTGAAAGAAATTTGATGAAATATTCCATGCTTATGGATTGGAAGAATTAATATTCTGAAAATGTCTATGCTACCCAGGGCAATTTACACATTCAATGCAATCCCTATAAAAATACCATGCACTTTCTTCAGAGAATTGGAACAAATCACCTTAAGATTTGTGTGGAATCAGAAAAGACCCCAAATAGCCAGGGGAAATATTAAAAAAGAAAACCATAGCTGGGGGCATCACAATGCCAGATTTCAGGTTGTACTACAAAGCTGTGATCAACAAGACAGTTGGTACTGGCACAAAAACAGACATGTAGATCAATGGAACAGAATAGAGAACCCAGAAATGGGCCCCCAACTCTATGGTCAACTAATATTTGACAAAGCAGGAAAGACTGTCCACTGGAAAAAGGACAGTCTCTTCAATAAATGGTGCTGGGAAAATTGGACCGCCACGTGCAGAAGAATGGAACTAGACCATTCTCTTACACCATACACAAAGATAAACTCAAAATGGATGAAAGATCTAAATGTGAGACAAGATTCCATCAAAATCCTAGAGGAGAACACAGGCAACACCCTTTCTGAACTTGGCCACACTAACTTCTTGCAAGATACATCCATGAAGGCAAGAGAAACAAAAGCAAAAATGAACTATTGGGACTTCATCAAGATAAGAAGCTTTTGCACAGCAAAAGATACAGTCAACAAAACTCAAAGACAACCTACAGAATGGGAGACGATATTTGCAAATAACATATCAGATAAAGGGCTAGTATCCAAGATCTATAAAGAACTTATTAAACTCAACAGCAAAGAAACAAACAATCCAATCATGAAATGGGCAAAAGACATGAACAGAAATCTCACAGAGGAAGACATAGACATGGCCAACATGCACATGAGAAAATGCTCCGCATCACTGGCCATCAGGGAAATGCAAATCAAAACCACAATGAGATCCCACCTCACACCAGTGAGAATGGGGAAAATTAACAAGGCAAGAAACAACAAATGTTATAGAGGATGTGGAGAAAGGGGAACCCTCTTACACTGTTGGTGGGAATGTGAACTGGTGCAGCCACTCTGGAAAACTGTGTGGCGGTTCCTTAAAGAGTTAAAAATAGGTCTGCCCTATGTCCCAGCAATTGCACTTCTGGGGATTTACCCCAAAGATACAGATGCAGTGAAACGCTGGGACTCCTGCACTCTAATGTTCATAGCAGCAATGTCCATAATAGCTAAGCTGTGGAAGGAGCTTTGGTGTCCATCAAAAGATGAATGGATAAAGAAGATGTGGTCTATGTATACAATGGAATATTACTCAGCCATTAGAAATGACAAATACCCACCATTTGCTTCGACATGGGTGGAACTGGAGGGTATTATGCTGAGTGAAGTAAGTCAATCACAGAAGGACAATCATTATATAGTTTCACGCATATGGGGAATATAAAAAATAGTGAAAGGAATTATAGGGGAAAGGAGAGAAAATGAGTGTGAAATATCAGAGAGGGAGACAGAACATGAGAGACTCCTAACTCTGGGAAAGGAACAAGGAGTAGTGGAAAGGGAGGTGGGCGGGGGGATGGGTTGAGTGGGAGACAGGCACTGAGGGGGGCACTTGACAGGATGAACACTGGGTGGTATACTATATGTTGGCAAATTGAACTCCAATAAAAAATACACACACACACACAAAATTCCTGAGCAAAGAAATGCCACCTTCATGGGCTTCCTATTTTTCTTTCCAGCTAATTAGTTCCACCTTCCATTCATCTTCAAAATTGTTTCTTTTAATGTTACTGAAAGTTAATGTCAGTGTGCCTTATATAATAGTTTATATGTTATTATTTCTTTTGCTGAATTGAAGCCCCTGAAAGTAGGGATTGTTGGAGTTTTCATTTCCTTTGTATACATCTGGGTTTTAATCCAGTTCCAGAAAGAGCATGTAATCTGGGGCATCAGAGGCCTCATGTTTCTGTGCTCAGGATCAACATAAACAGGCCTGTGAATGGATATTGAGAATGAACCTGTACACAGTGATAGGAGAGCCACATTCAGTAGCCCAGGGGTGGTGGCTCTGACTTAGACTGAAGGGGGAGACTGGAGAAGGGGCACTGCACATGGGAGAACCAAGCTCAAAGTTGCTGCGGTATTTCTGACTAGAGGGTCATCAGTCCAGTAGTATTGGATACATGAAAGGTAAAATTGGAGGGCTTAAGAGTTTCCTTATTTTAGAAACAATTGGGTGTAAACTTTGGGGAAACTACTGGGTTAGAATTGAGTACAGATTTACCCGATTTGTGAGAATCTACTTTTGAACATGAATGTTCATCCAAAAAAAGAGTTTATATAAAGAAGTTTGAGTGTTTATTCATATTAACTGTAGCTGAGAAAAATATCTGCATTTGGTGATGATAAGGCAAGCACTAGGCAGCAAGATGCTCATATCTTAATTACAAGATCATATTAAAACAAGGCAATTTAATTGCAATTAGTGTAAAATAATTTATTTATAAACTGCTATTTTATGTGTTTCTATCCTATAATACATTTTATTCCAGCCTGGTACTGTATGTGTCTCATCATACCATAAAGTGCAAGGTCATTAACCTGCAATTTCACTTGCCATCTTGATTATGATATGCCATCTTTCTGTGTTTAGTATGGAATTGCTAAGTCTTCTTAGGTTATTTATTTGTTACTTTTAATTTCTCTGCAAACCTCTACAAGGCTCTGATTACAGCTGTTTAAACAAGTATGACCTGTGCTGTAAGCAACTGGCTTTCCTTAAACATCTGGAAGGGGTCCGGAATGGGTTCTGCTCTTCACCTGTCTCTCCTTCATCATATTTGTCTCTGATTGCTAGTGATTCTGGAAGCTCAATACGTTTATCCAACTTCAGAAACATTAGAGTTCTTGACACCTTTACAGAGAACACTTGGAATACAGCAAAGTGAATTGCAGATAAACCCTAAGCAAAATGCTACTCCTTTTCCTGAAGCCAGCACATTACTAAACTTTGGGTGGTTTGGTTTAGTGAGCTGAGTAGAGTTAATATGTATGACAAGTGTAGAGTTGTGGGGTAGAAATCCCATGTTGATAGCTTCTTCCAGGTAAAACCTGTTGAACAAAATACACATGCAAACTTAGTCCAAGGCAGCCACCACTGGGTCACTCTTGGGTTCAGATATGTGGATAGATCAACACACATCTGCCTCCACTGCTGGCAGGGTGACTGAATATTCTCATGAATTAAAAGGGAATTACTGTTTACTGTGTGCTATCAGCGTGACAAGAACTGCTGAGTTGCACATTTTTTATTTCAGATCTCAATCCAATTTCCAAACTCTTAAAGCTAGATATTACTAAAAACTTCATTTTACATCCAAAGAAACTGAGGCTTAGAGAGGAAATTGTCCCTTGTTCAAGATTACACAGTTACCAGATAGTTGACCCCAAAGCTCTTGCAGTGCCTCACAGCCCAGGGTCCTTTCAGCCTTTCTGCATATAGTTTTTCCAAGATTAGTTGCCTTTTCTGAGGATTCATTCTGTAAGTTTCCTTTCCTCTGTGTAGTCCTATGTTCACCACAAAATTGTTTACTAAAGCTTTTTGCACAGAAGGCAAGCAGAAGTGAAAGTGCAGGGCAGTCACAGTGAAAGTCCCACTCTGAGGGAATGAATAGTTCTGAATAACCAGGTTTTCTTTATTTATGGAACAGCATGGCCATATTTATTCCCTTAAAATTAAAAAAAAAGTTCTTTGACTATTTTTTCCCAAGATTAATTTTACATCCTGTCTTTTTTAACATAATCACTTTACATATCTATTTGTTTAAATATCTGCCCTCGCCACAGAATGGTGACTCCATAAGGACTGTGACATTGATAGCAATATTAATTATATATCCCTTGCATGGCATACCAACATGCTCAATAACTGCTGGATTAATGACTGCCTATTGTGGTCATTATTTATATACCTATAAATTAATATAATGTGCTTTAAAGAGTATTGAAAAGTATAAAGCTATTTGTTCCTTATCCTAAAGATCTGTTGTTCTTTTTTGTCTGTTTTGTGTAATTTTTCAGTTTTTTTCTTCATTATCAGCTCTTACTCTCCACTGCCATTTATTTAATTTTCAGCATATGTCTGCCAATAGGAGGCATCTGCTCCTTTGAATATGAAAGCTAAAATGAATTAGGAAACCAGATGCCCTTCATTATTCAAATTTTGTAAAGGTTCAAAGCCTCTCCTAGGAGTGAGTGAATGTGTTTATGTGGGAATTTATGGCATCTTCCACAAGGAAAGGAGATTTAAGTACTCCAGGACAACTTTCTTAGCTTCTTGATCTAAATCTGTTTTAGGAAGTTGACAAATAAGTAATCGTAGTAGGCACCAATGGTACCCTGACTGCATCTTCTTGGCTCTTACCTGTTCATTGCATGCTGGCCCAACTTCGAGCTGTCATCCCTGCCTCTGTCTGTCTGCGGCTTTCTCTGACTACCAGATCCTGCTCTGCCCATAGATTTTACTGGCCAGATGTGCTGGAGAATTACCACTCCTAAGGAGAGGAGGACCCTCAGCCGATGACCAATGGGATATCCCTTCCCACCTCCATGTGTGATAACTAAGATGTACATTCCCTGCCAATTCCCAGACTTTCATACTGTGATTATTATCTAGTCATTCATAATGCTAGCTTGCTTAATAACTTAGCTCTGTTGAGGGCACCTGGGTGGCTCAGTCAGTTTAAGTGTCCGACTCTTGGATTCTACTCAGGTCATGATCTCGGGATCATGAAATGGAACCTCATGTCCAGCTCTGAGCTCAGTGAGAAATCTGCTTGAGATTCTCTCTTTCCATCTCCCTCTACCTCTCCCACTACTCATGCTAAATAAGTAAGCAAGCAAGCAAACAAACAAACAGAAAGTCTTAAACAAAAAAAAAACAAAAAACAAAAAACAAAAAACAAACAAACAGCTTACCACTATTGGCTTCCTACCTTTTGTTGTCTTTTTTATTTCCCTACTTGTATTTCCTGAAATTTCCTCCCAAAGGGGAAACCACTTGTATTTCCACCTTTGTCTCAAGGTCTACTTTCCAGGGGTATGCAAACTAATGTAAGGTTACAGATAAAGGAAGTGTTATAGTGCTTATAAAAAGGGAATCACTTTGGTCTAAGGAGGTTAATATTTGGTTATAGAACACTTAAATTCTCTTCAGATTTCATCATCCATGTTGCCCCTGTTTCTCTTAACTGCCTACCTTGTAAATATTAGAAAAGCCACATATTTTTGTCAGTAGATATGGCGTGCTCACTACAGTATGGATTCAGACTTGTTGCTTTAAGTATCAACTCTTAGGGAAAATGGTGCTGAGTCAGAATGCAAGGTGAAGGGGACTGAGCCAATGACTTTAGCATCAAGTCAGCACTGCAGAAGCCAAAAATGAATTTTTTTGGCACTTGTGGCCCTTAGAAAGGTGACATTGTCTGAATAAATCACTGGTTTGCTCTTTTTGTCAGATACAGATTAATTTGCATTTTTCCTCTTTTAATTTGCATATGATTGGCAGTTCGAAAGGACAGTACTATTGCACTGCAGCTGAAGAAGGAAAATAATTAAAAAAAAAGGAACTTTTCATCCAGTGCTCACCTGTCTTCCTTCAAAGCACCATGCTCAAAAGGGGGAATGATAGAAGCACTGGCTTAGAATTCTTCTCCCTCTATGAAAGGTAATTGTAAGGACAAATGTGAACTTCACTGGAGGAAAAAAAAGTCTTTTCAGCAAATGGTGGCAAGACAACTAAATATCTATGTCAAAACAATGAAGTTGGGGGCACCTGTGTGGCTCAGTAGATTAAGCATTAGACTCTCGGTTTCAACTCGGGTCATGATCTCCTTGGTGGTGCTTAGTAGGGAGTGTGTTTGAAGATTCTCTCCGTTTGCCCCTTCCTCACTTTAACTCATGCATGCATATGCAAGCTCTCTCTCTCTCTCTCTCTCTCTCTCTCTCTCTTTCACATAGAGATCTCTTTATCTCTCTCTCAAATAAATGGGTAAATCTTTAAAAACAAAACTGTGAAGTTGGACTTCCACTTCACATTATACACAAAAATTTACTCAAAATGATCAAAAACTTATATATAATAACTATGAAATACTAAAAAGAAAACCCAAGACTAAATCTTTATGACCTTGAGTCAGACAATAGTTTCTTAGATATGAAACAAAGCAAAACTAACAAAAAGAAAAAATATTTTGGACTTTATAAAAATTAACAACTTTTTGTTTCAAAGGAAACCATCAAGAATGTGAAAACACAAATCACAGAATGGGAGAAAATATTTGCAAATCACATATCTGATAAAGGACTTGTTTCCAGAATAAAGAACTCTTACAATTTAGCAATAAAGACATATAAATCAGTTTAAAAAGGGAAAAGTCAATGAATAAACATTTCTCCAAAGAAGATCTACTGAGTCTTCAGTAGATCATTTGGGAAATGCAATTGAAACTATACTTAGCTACCATATCATACCCACTAGGATAATTATAATCATAAATACAGATAATAAACAGTTATTGGCTAGGATGTGGAGACATTGAAACCCTCAAACATTTGTGGGTAGGAGTGTAATATACTGAAGCCAGTTTGGAAAACAGTTTGGCAGTTTCTAAAAATGCTAGACACAGAGTTACATATGACCCAGTAAATCTGCTCCTTTGTATATAATATGTCCACACAGAACCTGTACCTGAGTTTTCATAACAATATCACTGATGTTAGCCAAAAAGTAGAAAAAGCTCAAATATCTTCAACTGGATAACTGATGATAAAAATCTGCTTTATCCATTCAACGGCACTGGTAAGTAAAAAAAAAAAGTACTGCAACAGTATGGATGAACCTTGAAAATGTTATGGTAAGTGGAGGAAACTAGTAACAAAAAACCATATATTATATAATTCCATTTATATAAAGTCACCAGAATAAGTAATTCTGTAAGACAAAATGTAGATTCGTGGCTACAAGGAATTTGAGATGGAGGGATATAGGAAGTAGTTGTTGAGTGACTGCTGATATGAGGTTTTTGAGGGGGTGATAAAAATGTTTTGAAATTTATTGTGGTATGGTTGCAGAACTTTGTAGCATATTAAATTCACTGAATTTTATACTTTAAATGAGTGAATTGTAGTATATGAATTATAGATCAATATAGTTGTTAAAATGCTCATTGACTTTATATACAAATAATAATAATGTATTCTATACTTAATAACTTTTGTATAAATAAAATATATGACACCAAAGCATAGAATGTGGAAATGGAGAAAGCAAAGTGTGCTATTAATATCAATAGTTTATTAGTTTCGATATCTAAACAAAATATTTAAGTATTTTCATTTTGGACTAGACTATCATCTATTTATCAAAAAATATATATGTATATGTATACTATATATACATATATAAACATATATACATATATATATTTTATTGTGATCTATTCTGTACACTGTTTAGCAGTACTTTGATCTATATTCTATCCAGTGAATGCCAGCAACATTCTCCTCTCCCTTTCCTGCCTTCCTCTATTTGTGCCAATGAAAAAATGTCTTCAGATCTTGTCACCTGCCCCTTGAGGGACAAATTATCCTGTTAAGAATATCCATTATACAAGAAGCAGTACAATCTGATTTCAGTATGATGTTTTAGTTTCCCATCTCCACTATAACAGATTACTGCAAATTTAGTGCTATCAATGAAAATGGTTTTATTTCTTTTTATAGTTCTGAAGCTCAAATGTCTAAAATGTTACTCCTGGGCTACAGTAAAAGTGTCAGCAAGGTCATGTTCCTCCTGGAGCCTCTTTGGAAGATTCCATTGCCTTGCCTTTCCCAGCTTTTAGAGGCATTCCTTGGCCATGGGTCCTTCCTCCTGTCTTCAATGTCTGAGTGTAACATCTTCAAGTTTCTTTCTCTCTGTATTCTCCTTTGTCATCACTTCTCCTTCTTCTGACTCTGACTTTCTGCCTTTCCTTTATATTATTTTGGGCTCACCTAGAGTAATACAAGTTCATATCCTCATCTCAAGATCCTTAACTTATCGCATCTGCAAAGTGCCTTTTACCATTCAAGTGACATATTCACAAGTTCCAGGGATAAGGAGGTGGACAATTTGGGAGGGAATTATTCAACCTATCACAGTAGATTTTGGTGAACACCATGGCCCTAAAGCAACCGTTAGAATAAGAGTGATGTATATTAAATGATGTTCTAAAGGTTTTTGATATTCTGCTCATTTTGTAAATTCTCTCTATTCTTTGGATGGATAACTTACTTGCTCTATGACAGAAATGTTAGCCTTTCCTAATTGTTTGCCATTAAAATCTCTATTATCTTTAACAAGGCTTCTGGGTATGATTTTTTCCATACTCCAAATAAGCCAACATCCTCAGGCAGGTCCCCATAACTCCTGACCCTCACTTCTTAGGAAACTATCTGGAGTGGAATCTCTATGCCACAGAGCTAGAGCTGGGGCAGAGAGAGGACTAGAGATGCCAATTCTCATGACCTGCCTTGCATCTCCAGAATAAAGCTTTTATAGCAGGGACCTTAAGGGTATGACACAGTTTCTGATTTAAACACTACACAGTCCCATTTTTTTTTAACACAGATTCTTTAGATTTTCTTGAGTGCTTATTTCTTGATTTGTTGTATAATTATCAGAGATTTTATTTTATTTTTAAAGATTTTATTTATTTATTCATGAGAGATACACAGAAAGGCAGAAACATAGGCAGAGGGAGAAGCAGGCTCCCTGCAGGGAATCTGATGTGGGACTCGATCCCAGGACCCCAAGATCACAACTTGAACCAAAGGCAGATGCTCAACCACTGAGCCACCCAGGTGCCCCAATTATTAGAGATTTTAAATGTTCACTTTTGAAACTGTTGTCAGGTTTTATTGCCATTATTTGGGGGAGAGGATTTGTGGAGATCCTTATACAGTCTTTCCAAAAGTCCCATCTCTATATTGTCTCTGTGATTCTGTGTCTTTTCCCATGAGTTCAATGAATTAAGATGAGACTTGAGCTTCCTTCTATTCAAAACACTGCCTATTCTGTATAAGGCTGAGGCCCTGGTTTGCACCAAAGTTGCTCTAAATTTGAGTTGAACTCTTTCTTTGAATCTCCTTAAAGATGTTTGGATTTGAAATCTATCACCATTGGATATTTTAGCACTTCCAAGCATAGAGTTCAATGAGAGCATAGTGCTCTGCCTAAGGAGAATGTTCAAAATCTTTTGTGTCAGGAGTTACACTTTATAGGAATCATGAGAGTTTCAATATTCCAATCCAATTCACAAATGAACTACATAGATTGTTTTTTTTAAACTTATGACTATAAAAGCTGTATATTTTTGGTTTGTAAGAAAAAGAAATATACTTAAGCAAATTTATGCAAATAGAAGAGCAGTTGTTTTAAGAATTCAGAGATCTCACAGATCTTATGGGAATTAAATTTGATAGCTTAAAACCATTACAGATTTTTCTGTGTCTAAATGTGTCTCTGATTCTGTCAAATTATGTCTCAATTTGTATTTCTGTGTGTCTGTCTCTGTAAGATAATATTTCTGTTTCTGTCTGTTCATATATCCATCACCTTCTGCAGAGAAGCACCATTTGCTTTAATCTATCTTACTCTTTCAACTTTCTTCTTTGCCCAAATCTTAGTTTTTATGGGGCACAGACTCTAGCCCTAACATTATGTGAAATTTTAGCTCAGACATTTATACCAACTGATGCTTATAGCAATATTAAATATTAGGAAAATAATGCTTTATATATTAAAAGAATACCATTAGGCTGTTTTTCCACCTATAGCAGAACTTTCTTCATATTTGTCTTCCCTTCTAGTACTAGATCATAACCTTTGCTTTACTTGCATTTCACCAGTTACCAGCATAGGAACCAAAGAGACTTAAGGATTAATAATTGCTACAAGTGGGATCCCTGGGTGGTTCAGCAGTTTAGCACCTGCCTTCGGCTCAGGGTTGTGATCCTGGAGACCCAGGATCGAGTCCCACATCAGGCTCCCTGCATGGAGCCTGCTTCTCTCTCTGCCTGTGTCTTGGCCTCTCTCTCTCTGTGTGTCTTTCATAAATAAATAACATCTTTAAAAAAAATAATTGCTACAAGTAAGAGAAATTCAAGCAAGTTGTTTCAAGGTTGGTTTTAGAAACCTTGGGTGGCTTCACCAACTAGATTACTTTGAGTCTGTGCATGCTCATGCCCAAAGCTGTTCCTAGTTAAAGGTAGTTTCCAAGAAGCTTAGAAAAAGCTGTTCATCATGATTAATGATCACTTTTTTCTTCTTTGTTTCAGCTGTGCAAAAGGGAAAATAAACACTCCTTTGTGCTGGAGGGCTAGCCAGTGGTTCTATAGATAATGATGGGGTAGCCATCTACCTCCCAGTATGCCTACCCTAGCTTTCCCAGCTCATGGTGGCCATGTGAGTGTTAAGAGCAGCTTGATGACCCATTATCTAGTTCTGCCTTCTAACTCTGTTGGGGAATGAGGAGACCCATCTGTCCTTGCTGTTGCCCTCATTGGTTCCTCCAGGTACTATCTCTGCTTCTCTTTTAATTATGTAATTGGGAACATGTGGTGTTTTGACTATGCGAGATCAAAGGAAGGAAATTGTTTTAAGTACACATGATTACAAAGATGGAAGTGGACTTGCCACTTCAAAAGGAATACCTAATTTCTTTTTAAAGGAATGCAGTATTTTTTTTTAAAGATTTATTTATTTATTTATTTATGATAGGCATAGAGAGAAAGAGAGGCAGACATTCAGGAGGAGGGAGAAGCAGGCTCCATGCCGGGAGCCTGATGCGGGACTTGATCCCGGGACTCCAGGATCGCGCCCTGGGCAAAAGGCGGGCGCCAAACCGCTGAGCCACCCAGGGATCCCCCTTTTTAAAGGAATGAATGTGCATGAGCTTTGGAGATCTTGAGTAAAACTTAGATCAACTACAATTCTTGCCTGTGACTTTGAGGAGATTACTTGACCTCCTTGAGCCTCAGTTTTCTTATTTTTAGCTGTGAGTGATAATGCCATCTGAGAAGTATTGTTGAAGGGAATTGCTATCACCAGGGTTGAATCAGGACTGAACTATGGCTAGAGAGGGTATGAACTGATGCTGGGGACCAAGGACTGGGATCGTTTGGTTTTGGTATTTAGCACTGCTCACTTGCTTGGTTTTTAGCACTTGGCTTTGAGTTCCTTCAAGAGCCCCATGCCCCCCACCCTGTGTTTGTTGATCTACTTAATTAAGATGATTTTTGCTTTTCTGGCATAAGTTCTTCAAATTTTCCATGGTATATTAGAAACTCCATTCTCACAAAATATTTATAAAATATTTATATATGAGAGATCTACTTTAACCCAAAGTGAAGTTTGGTTCTCAAATATTCTTTTTATAAGTATTTCCCTGGAAATATTTGTAATATAGAAAGTAAGATTTTCTTGCACCAGAGTTTAAAATAATTTTGGAAGACTTATGTTTTATTCCAACTTTATTTTATAAATTTTTAATTTATACTTTTATTTATAAATTTAAAAAATTTATACCTTTTGATTTATACTTTTCAAAGCACTTCATGTGTGTTATTTCATTTGATTCTCATGATAGCAAAATTATTATTTTCATTTTTCAAATGAGGGAGATTGTGACTCAGGAAGTAGCAAAAATAGAATTGGGACTTAGGTCTATTTATTTCCTAACCCAATATTCCATCCATTTTTGCCATATTCTCTTCTATCAATAATGTTGTTTTATAATGTAGTAATAATAATGTTAATGATAAGGAGAAATATTTCTACTAATTTATGCCCCACATAATTCTGATTCTTACAGAAAGAAAAAAACTACTTCTAAACCTATCTAACAATTTGATTTTCATATCATGATCTAAAGGAACTAATTGTTCCTCACTTTTTCTTCATTACTCCTAAATTTTCTTTCTTACTCCATGAAATATTTTTTAGTACACTATTTCATAACTTTAAATAGTGTTACAAGAATGACTATTCAACCATGACGTTTCTAATTGGCTACAAACATAATCCAATATCCTCATTTTACCATATTGTCAGAGGAGTTAATTGGACTTGCAGAGCTAGCAGCAAAATATATTGGTTTAAGCAAACAGTGAATCTATTTTTTCCCATAAACAGTCCTACACAGGGGCGGTGCAGAAAAGAGGCAGGGAGAGAGGCTTCTCTGTATAACTTCAAAAGATCAATTTGGTTCAATTTTCTAGTCATGATAGATGGACATAAAGAAATATCATTCATTTATTTTAACATATACTATTCTTGTTAAATTGGACCAGATCAACAAATAAAGAAATGATAAAATTTACAGTACAATTCAGCCCAGCCAAAATTAGGGGAGATGGACTCTTACATCCCACTCCAGACACTTCATATATCAAGTCCTTAGGAGCCTTAAGAATTAACATAGAGAAATATATATATTTTTGTAAACAACATATATCTCTTTTAAAAATAACATTATTTATTCAGATTTCACTAACATAGACTGGGATTTAAAAAATATTTTATTTAAATTTAATTTGCCAACATATAGTATAAACACCCAGTGTTCATCTCATCGAGTACCCTCCTTAGTGTGTGTCAGCTACCCTATCCTCCCACACTCTTCCCTTTCTGCAACCCTTTGTTTCCCAGAGTCTCTCATAATTTGTCATCTTCTCTGATTTCCCCCCCACTCAATTTCCTTCCTTTCTCTTACAGTCCCTTTCACTATTTTTTTTTTTTTAGATTTTATTGATTTATTCATGAGAAACCCAAGAGAGAGGGAGAGGCAGAGACACAGGCAGAGGGAGAAGCAGGCTCCACGCAGGGAGCCCGACGTGGGACTTGGTCCTGCCCTAAGCCAAAGGCGGCGCTAAACCGCTGAGCCACCCGGGCTGCCCACACTATCTTTTTATATTCCACATATGAGTGAAACCATATGATAATTGTCTTTCTCTGATTGACTTATTTCACTCAGCATAATACCGTCCAGTTCCATCCACATTGAAGTAAATGGTAGGTATTCATCCTTTCTGACGGCTAATATTCCATCATATATATATATATATATATATATATATATATATATATATATATACCCACCACATCTTCATTATCCATTCTTCCATTGAAGGACATTGTGACTCCTTCCACAGTTTGGCTATTTTGGACATTGCTACTATGAACATTGAGGTACAGGTGTCTAGACTGGGATATTTTGGTCAATATTTACCTGAGTCATTAGTAAAAACTTGATTCTATTGATTGTAGCCCCACCCCCCTACACACGCCTCTCTATAGGCAAATCATAAACTACTTTTAAGCCTTGCTATGTTGCCCATTAAAGTATACTTCCTTACCTCTTGGAGATAAGCAATGATTGAATGAGAATGTCACTTTAAACTTTCATCTATTGCACATATTCAAGAAGAAAAATTATAAAACTCAACAATCATATTGACAGGTATAAAAAAAGAAGATTTATTTCAAAGAACAAGCTGTTTTTACTCCTGCAGGGATCATTGTTTATATCCTAACAACGAAAATCCCCATGCCAAGTCTGTATGATTAGTTTTACTGGAGCATATTCTGGTTACAAAATGGTAATTAGATTTAAATTATTTTACTTTTTAAATATTCCTTATAATTCTGAGTTTAAAAAATTCAAATTGTTACTGTAGTCAAAATTAGTAAGCTGGCATGTTTACTGTTATTAATGCCTCATTTGATGAGTCTCAGCATGAAAAATCTGTGTTCAATCACTTTCTTTGTCTTCTGGAAAACAATGAGTACTCCTTCGAATCTCCTCTTCTGAGATGAACTTTAAATAGATAAGAGAAGAGATAGTGTGATGGTCTCCTGATTCCATGATCATTATTAGTATAAGTGCTTCAAGGTGGGCAAAGCGCTGACTCACATATGACAACACCAGGAGTTTGATCACTTAGCCGGAGATGATACTTAGATATTATTTGTACTGGGAGCTAGTTTATGTCTCAGAAAAAAGTCAGTTACCCTGGAATTCAACAGTCTTCTCATCATGGGGCTTTTCAATGGGCTTCATATAAACAATGCTAAACCTTTCTTTCCCAAATCTGTTCTCAAACAGAAATTCACTAGGAGTTTAACCAGGTGTGAGGTACTAATTACTGATGATACAGCAAAGATATTTGTTTCTTAACTATGCTATTACTAATAATTCTTACAAGATTTTTAATGAGCTGACAATAATGACTGAGGTGATAATAATGTCTTCTATGAAAGACAATGGAGGGGATCCCTGGGTGGCTCAGCGGTTTGGCGCCTGCCTTTGGCCCAGGGCGCGATCCTGGAGTCCCTGGATCGAGTCCCACGTCGGGCTCCCGGCATGGAGCCTGCTTCTCCCTCCTCCTGTGTCCCTGCCTCTTTCTCTCTCTGTCTATCATAAATAAATAAATCTTAAAAAAAAAAAAAAGAAAGACAATGGAAAATAAACACAATATATCATCAATGAATGCAATGTGTAAGTTGTTACTATCATTATGGAAGTTTGGGTAAAATTGACAGCTGTGGATATGATACTTGGTAAAAGCTTCAAGGAGGAAAAAAGAAATGTATTCCGTATTGTGAATGTGCAGAATTTAAATAGAATAAAGTGTTAGTGGTTATTCAAATAGAATTGAGAATGGGATCACACGATCAAAGTTATTGATGATTTTGCCTGATTACATGTACCATGTTATTCCTTTTGTGTATTCTAGTTTGGTAGGAAAGTGCACTCAGATAGGTGTAGCAGGGCCTTCCCTTGTATATGTAGTTATAATGGATTCCTAATTATTTTTTCTGATCAATAGTTCTCCATTTTCTGGGAAAAGCAATTCAATACTTCCTAAAAATGCTACCCTCCAATACCATTTGGCTTACAAAGAAATGAGTCCTAGATAGAATTTTTTACATGATCCTCCCTAGTGACAAAATGTCCTTTATTTAAGGATGAAGTGACTGACACCAGCTGTGCTAATGAGTCCCTTCTCCATGTTTTTGAGACTTGGAACCATGAAGAGTGTTAGACCATAAAGTGAAAGAACTTACAACCTTTTCCTCACCACCAAAACACACAAAACAAAACCCACTAAAGTATCTGAACATTTGCTAGCTTGACAGAAAAGCACAACATTAAGATTTGGTGTCATGTAAAAACACTTCAATATCAAAATGAATAAAAAGAAAATAAAACCCATAAAGAATTACTGCAGAAAATCTGGAAACAAAATTTTATACAAATCAACTGAATTCACCTAAACCCAAGGCAACTACTATAAGAGTAAATAAGAATTATAGTGAAAAAAAATGACAGGGATTAAAGTGATAGACTAGAATATATATATTTCATAAAAAGAAAAGCAGTAATGGAGGAATAGGACTAAACAGGCATAAGACCATAAAGAAAACAAATAGTGAAATTACAGATGGAAATTCTACATTTAAAATAAATAGATTAAACAAGTAAAAAGACAGAAATTGGAAAAGTTTTAAAAATGTATAAGACATACATTTGAGACAAAGACATGAAATAGATTGAGATTAAATGGATGGAAAAAATTAAACTATGGAAACTTTTAAAAAAAGAGAGATGTATAGTGGCTATATTTATATTAGTCAAAATAGACTTCAAGATAAATGTTACTAGTGACAAATAAAATTTTATAAAGATAAATGGATTGATTCATCAAGAAAATAAAACAATTACAAATAGGTATGCATCTAACAGTAGAGCTCCAAAATGCATGAAAGAAACTGTCAGAATTGAAAGAAGCAGATAATATAGCAATATTGTGTAATAATCACGTATATTAAGTTTCAGAATATTTTCATCATCCCAAAACAGTTTTCTTCTATTTCCCTATCTCCCTAGTTTATGACAGTCACAAATCTGCTTTCTGTCTCTATGCATTTATTTATCCTAGATATTTAGTACAAATGGAAACAGAAAACTTGGCAGTTGTATCTGACTTCTTTCATGTAACAACATGTTTTTAAGGTCCGTACATGTTGTAATGTGTATCAGTGCTTCATCTCTTTTTATGGATGAGTAATAGTCTATTGAATATATATATATATATATATTACAAATTTTTTTGTGTGTGCATTCACCTGTTGAAGAGCACTTGAGTTGTTTATACCTTTTGGCTATTGTTAATAGTGCTAATGCAATCCCAGATGAATAGATAAATATTTGTCCAAGTACCTGTTTTCAATTCTTATGGGTACATACCTAGTGGTGGGTTATATCATAATTCTATGTTTAAGATTTTCAGGAGCCACCAAAATGTTTCCAGAGCTGCTGAACCATTTTAACATTCCCACCAGCAATGGACAAGTATTCTAATTTCTTTACATTTTTGCCAATATTTGCCCCCTTTCTCTCTCTCTTCCTTCCCTCCTTCCTTCTTTCCTTCCTTTCCTTCTTTCTTCCTTTTTAAATTCTAGGCATCTTATTGGGTAGAGTGGTAGCTCACTGTGATTTTTATTTTCTTTCCCCAAATGACTTATGATGTTTAACATTATTCTATGTTCTTGTTTATCATTTTTTTATCTTTTTTGGAGAAATTTCCAAATTCTTTCCCTCTTTTTAAATTGGTTGCTTATCTTTTTATTGTTGAGGTGTAAGAGTTTTTTATATATTCCAGATGCTTATCACTTATCAGATATATGATTTGTAAATATTTCCTCCCATTTTGCAGGGTATCTTTTCACTTTATTTATAATGTCTTTGGATACACAAAAATTTTAAATTTTGATGAAGTTCAACTTATCTATTTTTTATTTTGTTGCTTGCACTTTTGGTGTCATATCTAAGAATCTACTGCCAAACCCAAAGTCATTAAAAAGAATTACTCCTATGTTTTCTTCTAGAATGTTATTATTTTCTTTTTCTTTTTTTTTTTTTTTTGTTTATAAACATTTGGAATTTTATTTAAAAAAAAAAAAATCACAACCATGAACATTGTTACAGTTAGAGGCCCTCTTGGTTCTCCACAATGATACTGAGCATGCTCACAAGGGGTTCCCATTGTTTAGTCTTTAAACAACCATCTTTAAAAGAAGGGAAAACAAACTCGTCACACTACCATTTAACTTGTTTTAATGTTTCTTCACAAATGGTGAAAAATACTAAAGTACAGACAAGGAATAATCATAATGTTGTGGCCAACATTATAAATATGGAATTATAAATTTAAAACATTTTCTGGTTTAGAAAATAAATCTGGTAGTCAATGCAGCTCTGCGGGGTCTCTGCGTCTAGTAGGGCGGGTCTCTGCGCTCCTGACGGTGCTCGCCTTTATCCATTTTTCCAGGTCCTCCACGCCTGCCTCTTCTTCCTCCCATCTGTTCCATCAAAGGTCCAGGGGGCTCACCAGGACTGCCTCATCTTCCTCCGCCAAAGCCACCTCGGTCCATGCCCCGGCCACCACGGAAGCCCCCTCTGTCTCCACCGCGGCCACCTCTGAACATCCCACCGGGACCACCGTGGTCCACGAGGCCACCTCTTCCTCCCCGCATGCCGCCAGGGCCTCCTCTGCCACGGTCACCACCCGGGGGCGGGAAGGGTGGTGGAAGGAAGCCTTCAGGCTTCGGGGCCTTACACTGGTTGCATCCTGTTCTCCAGGTGAAGTTCTGGTTTCCACACTCTGGATTGGGGCACTGCCAGTCCCCAGCTCGGTGCTGGACGTTTCCTCCTCCAGATGGGTTCCCTCGGGAACCCCGGGGTCCTCTTGGGGGAAAGCCACCTCTGTCTCCTCCACGGCCTCCCATGTGACCCATGGGGCCCCCAGGACATCCTGGGTCCCCTGGACCTCCACGGAGTGGAGGTGGCATCCCTCTGCCCTCAGGGGAGGCATACCACCCCGCATGCTGTTCATTGGACGTTTCTTCCAAGCAAGAGAAACCTTAAGTTTGCTTCCTTGAAAATCTTTTCCATCAAACCACTTCACAGCAGCCTTGGCAGTTGGTGGGTCTTCATAGGATACTGTAGCATCACCTTTGGGCTTTCCTGTTTCCTTGTCCAAGTAGATATGGATCATGGGTTGTCCGGTTCTCTTGTTCATCTTAACAACTCCACACTGCTTAAAGAAGTCAGCCAGATCATCTAGAGTCACATTGTCATTTAAGCCTTGCACATAAATTGCACTGTTGTCAGAGTCTTCATCTGGATCTACAGGTGTGCCTAGATCAAGATCTGGTCCTTCATCCATGGGTCCACCAGGCTTATTGAAGCCACCTCGCTCTCCAGCGCCCATTCCACTGAGTCCTCCTCCCCGCCCACCTCTGCTCATGCCTCCACGATCAAATCCCCCTCTTCCCCTGCCCGGGTTATCAGGGCCACTCATTCTCCGGTTCTCTCCTGGTCCGGAAAATCCTCGACTCCTGCCCATAAACACCCATGCTACTGGGGTGGTCCTGTCGGAATGAACTCTGCTGCCCTTAGCTGCTGCTCTGTTGGCTATATTGAGCCTGGCTGTAGGATCCAGTTTGGGGGGGATAACTAGTGGGCGGCTGCTGCCCATAGCTGCTTTGTTGACCATAGCTACTCTGCTGTCCATAGCTGCTCGGCTGCCCATAGGTGTTCTGCTGAGAGGAACTGCTCTGATCATAACTAGTCGACTGTGTAGAGGAGTAGCTGGTAGGAGGATAAGATGGTGGTGCTGTGACTGGCTGCATGGGGTAGCTCCCAGGTACCTGGGGATAACTGTAGTTAGTCTGTACATATCCTAGGCTGGGCTGGTTGTAACCCCCTGTGCTAGATTGAGGTTGACTAGTCTCAGCGGGTTTGTTACCATCCTGTGGTCTTGCAGGTGCGGTGGCTGCTGGCTGCTGCCCATAGGCTGGGTAAGCAGGCTGAGTGCCATATGCAGACTGAGCTGCATAGGAGGCCTGGGTGGTAGTGACCGTAGCAGTGGTGGTATCATAAGCACCAGTGCCGTACCCCTGGACAGGCTGACTGTATGCCTGGGGGGCAGTTGGAGTAGTATAACCAGCGGGAGGCTGTCCATAAGAAGTTGCATAGGCGGTCTGCCCATAGGTCGCAGTGGTCTGAGCCTGGGTATAGGTGACCTCAGTGGGCTGTCCATAGGTTCCAGAACTCTGCTGCCCATATGCCTGGGTGGTCTGTGCATATCCTTGAGTTGGTTGGGCGGTGTATGCACTGTAGCCCTGCTGGGCTGCAGCTTGGCTATAGGTACTGTAATACGTGGATGCCATTTTCTCTCCTACCCTCTCGTTCTCTCAACGTCCGTCTCCCTCTCGCTTTCCCTCTAGCTAGAATATTATGATTTTCACTCATATTTAGATCATTGACCCATTTGGGGCTATTTTTTTGTATGAAGTTTATAAAGTGTGAATCTGCATCCTTTTGCACATGGATTTCTGGACTGTTAACTATTCCATAGCTCTATATGCCTACCCTTGTTCTAATATCAAAGTTTTTTGATTACTCTAGCTTTGTAGTGATTTTTTAAATCAAGAAGTGAGTCCTTCAAATTTATTCTTTTTTAAATATTCTTTTGGCTATTTAGAGTCCCCTGCAATTCCATATGAATTTGAAGGTATCATAGCTTTTCCATTTCTGATAAAAAAAAAAAAAGGTCACTGACATTCCATATAAATTTGAGGTTTCCAACTCTTACATTCTGCAAAAAGAGGCTGTTGGAATTTTGATAAGGATTGCATTGAATCTGTACTGCAGACTGCTTTCGGTAATATTGCCATCTTAACAATATTAACTTTTCCAATCCACAAATATGAGGTGCATTTCCATTTATTTAGGCCTTTTAAAGTTTCCTCCAGCATTATTTTATAGTTTTCAGTGTATAAATCTTTTACCCCCCTAATTAAATTTATTGCTGATTATTTTATTATTTGTATGTTATTGTAAATGGAATTTTCCTAATTTCCTTTGCAGATTGTTTATTGCTGGTATATAGAAACATCTAATTTCTATGTATTGATCCTGTAGTCTTAAACTTTGCTAAATGTATTTATTAATTCTAGTAGGGTTTTTGTAACTTTTGTTTAGGATTTTCTACATATAGGATCATGTCATCTGCAAATAAAGATAGTTACATTTCTTTTTTTCCTTTTTTTTTTATTTTGCATTTCTTTTTTTCCAATGTGGATGCCTTTCATTACTCCCCCCTGATGTGCTGTATAACTTACAGCACAATGTTGAATAGCACTGATAAAGGCTATCTTTTTTTTTTTCCTCTTTTAGGGAAAATACTTTCAGACTTTCATTATTGAATATGATATTATCTGTAGGTTTTTCCCTCATAAATGTGCTTTAGTCTCTAATAGTGTTCTATTACCTGATAAATGGGATCTAAGGCACATTGGGGCTTTGGAAGGTTTTGTGAATAGGTCTCAGTAGGGGTCTGATGGATTAGCTGGATGTTATTTGGGTAATCTTTATGGTGCTCTATGACTGTCCCAGCACTGCAATTTACTTGTGAACTGAATGTTGTTGGCACTCATCATGTCCCCAGAGGGTATGGGTCCTGAGACCATGTGACTCTGCTCATGCCTTATGGGCTGTATAGCATCATGAGGGGAAGAGTTAGGAGTTTGAAGATAAACAGGAAAGAGCTCTAGTATGTATTTGAAGTTTATATTTATCTACTCTAATAACAAGTCTGGTTTGATATCTTCTCTGTGCACAAACTAAAGATGAACTACTGTAAATATTCATCTCCTTTGTCCTTTGTACTGTCATTTTCCTTGGATTTCACTTTAGGTGGAGTCTCAGGGGATACAAGGCACCATTTGAAGTTACAAATGACTAATTTTATGCTAAGGCTGTCACCATCTGCAATACACAGAAACATGCCAAAGGAATGTAGTAGATATTTCTCTTAGTGCTTTACCCCCATTGACCTTCCAAAATATTTAACTAATGTCATAATTAACAGGTGACATACCCAATTATCCTCTAGTAGAGAAAAAAAGTCATTATATCTTTTTGAATAGTCTGATTACTTATCCATAGCAACTAGAGAAGTAAGCTCCCTAACTAAAAATCAAGTTTGCAAGATCCTGTCAAAGAAGACTTTCTTCACCAAGAAGGCTATCTCCCTCTTAATATCTTAATGTATCTTTTTTCTTAATATCTTGATATTTTTTGACATTCATGATAACATCATAATAACATATTCACCATTGCCATAATAGTGATGGAAAAATTAGGGTTTCCTATATGTGATACGCATTTATATGTGTTTTTTTTTTTCACTTACTTCACACAAAAGAATCCTATAAAGTAAAAGGCAAACCTATGATTTCCATTTTGTCAGTGAGCATTGGAGAAGTTAAGTAATTTGCCCAAGGCCTTGTAACTAGAGTTACAATGCTAGAGTCCTATTGTCTATCTTTCTGGAGTGAGAATCTGATGCTATAACCATTTGCACTCTTATGTCTTATCTAAAAGCATCTTTAATGCAAATTTGTCAATACATGCCACAGTAACAAATTATTATTATAATTTTTTTTTTTTTACTTTGTCTTTGAGAAACAGTAACATTGATGTGAAAATGTTGGAGTTTGAAGCAAATGGCAAGAAAAGAATTCTTGAGGTGTCTTCAATGCTATTAATACATGGGGGCAGGGACACCTGGGTGACTCAGCAGTTGAGCATCTGACTTTGGCCCAGGGCGTGATCCTGGAGTCCCAGAATTGAGTCCCACGTTGGGCTCCCCGCGGGAAGCCTGCTTCTCCCTCTGCCTGTGTCTCTGCCTCACTCTCTGTGTCTCTCACGAATAAAGAAATAAAATCTTTAAAAAAAAATAGATGGGGACAGGACCCATGGACAGAAAGCACCGCACTGGGGTTTTGAGGAGTGGTTCATTATATACTTTCAAGTTGGACAAGTGGTTAGGGATAGTTTAAGTCTCTAAAGAATTTGGAAGCAAGGACCGTGAAGGGCTAACTGCTGTTAGGAAAAGGTCATTTATTACTGTCTAGTAAAAGCTTAGTCATGAGACCCTTCAGATATATATTAGTGGGCTATATGCTTGAAGGATGATTGCTAACATATATCTTGCGGGGGAGGGGTAGAGATAAAAGAAGTTTCCAAAGGAATTTTTATATGTTAAAGAAGATTTACAGGATTCTGGATGTTGGGCTAGTGTTGAGCTAAGGCTGCCTTTTGCCCATAGTGAAATATGAACATCAAGGCAGTTGAGTTCCTAGAGGAAGGTCACTTTGCCTGTCTCAAAGACTTGTCAATGGGCTCTAAGTTGTAAGGAAATTTATTTTTTTCTTTTGCCTTTGATCTCCACATTAGCATCAGCCAACATAGGGCTCATCTATCAATGGACAGAAGAGATTTTCTTAATCAAGAATAACACATCAATGTCAAAATTGGGAAGGAAATCCAGTGCACTCATGGCCAATATCTCTGCCATATTAATAAGGATTTATTACAACCTTTCAGTAATTAAATACTTTTACATTGATTTTTCTTTAGCAACAAGGTTCTATTATAGGATATTTAAAATATTTATTTTACACCTGTTATGTCTGGGTGTCTTTTGTACTGTATATTTTCCTCACAACAATCCTGAAAGATAGCCAATGCACTTATCATCCTGGAGATATAACAAACTCATAACTTTCCCAAGGTCACTCTTATGATATACTTAGGATTCCTAACATATCTTTGGGTGCCAGAAACTATGTATTTAATCTCTAAACCATGTGGACTTTCTGATGTAGCTGATACTGTTCATCAAAACCTTGATGTGAAGATTAAGAAGGTGAGAGGGAGTGGCACTGAGAAAGAAAAGGAATGGAAAAAAGTATCTAGAGGAAGTTTGGGGTTAGGTGCCAGGGTAAATAAAGTCAGGAAAGGGGTAATTATGAGAAGGACTGAAAAGAATATTTTTTCCTGTTTTTTTCTTTTTTTTTTCTAATACTGGATTTGGGTATGACTTCAAAGAAGGAAAGTAACAACATGATGGAGTACTGCTTGTGTAAACACTTCTCTGTTGATTCTTCCTCTCCCCATTAAATGGCTTACATTAGAATTGATATTCATTGGCGTTGGTGTCACCAAGTGTAGCCAAGTTCTTGAGCTGAAGAAAAGAGGGAAGGATATCAAAGGGAAGTTCTATTTTAAATAAGGATTGCACAAACTATTTTAAAAAGGTAAAAATAAAAAAAAAGATAAAAATAGTTGTTTCTGGTAGCTGGATTTGGGGAAGTGGAGGCATTGGTAAAAGACACTGTGAACTATCTTCATTTTATTAATAAGAAATTAGTATAATTTGTTGATTTTAACTGTGATTTTCACTATATAAATGACATCTATTATGAAATTTAAAAGTCTACAAGAAGTTAAACATAGATAAGGAGCATAGTTAAAAGGAAAAGAAATATTTGTTTTTGCCTTTCTGAGATGAAGTTAGGAGAGTAACCTAAAGATGGTGTATTATCGACATATCTTAAGCAATGTCCCAGCAAGTGCTAGTCACACTGAGGTTCACCACCAGGAAAGAGTTAGTTCTTGGCACATAATAGATACATGACTACTGAATTGATCTTAATTAACTCTGTGTAGAAAAACGTAAGAACCAGGACGGTTCCCTCAACCACCAAACTTTTTCAGGGCATGATTGCCCCACTTGAGTAAAAAGGAGTATTCTCAGAATCAAAAGCCACTTCACATTAAAGGGACTAAAAACTTAGTTATAATAGGAAATATGCCATGAGAAAAATGTTGAAAGCCAATAGAGATGATATTATGGCTCATCTGTATGCTTGTTTTCTTGCTAGTATCTATCATATAAACACAGAGCTAAGGCATTTGTCATATAAGATTTAGAATCACTGGGTCAGAGTCCAATGTTATTTGAGTTGAGAAGAAAGCAATGCTGGTTTTTAAAAATTTAGATGTTGAGGGATCCCTGGGTGGCGCAGCGGTTTGGTGCCTGCCTTTGGCCCAGGGCGCGATCCTGGAGACCCAGGATCTAATCCCACATGAGGCTCCTGGTGCATGGAGCTGCTTCTCCCTCTGCCTATGTCTTTGCCTCTCTCTCTCTCTCTCTCTCTCTCTCTGTGACTATCATAAACAAATAAAAAATAAAAAATAAAAAAAATAAAAATTTAGATGTTGATTTTTAAACACCAAATTAAAATAGTTTAACTGATCTTGCTTAGTCTTTTTCATCCAAACTTTATGTTTCCATCTATAGTAAAGTGACATCAAATCAAACCAAACCACCAAAGAAAGAATTATACCAGAAAGATGGCCAAATAAGACTAAATAAAATATAAGTTGCCATTAAATTATGGAATCTTATTTCTGGGAAGCAAGGAGCAGGTGTGTTCTTAGCAAGAAGTGGGTGATTCTTTTGTGATGTTCATATGATAGAAGCAGCACCCCTTCTGGAAAAAGCATCTGTACATAATTCTAACTCATGGCAAGTAACTGCAATGATACAGGTACATACATTATTTCAATAAATCTGATTCAGAACATGATATTGCCACACAGGCAGTAAGTGCCCAAAATATTGGTGAGAAGCCAAAGAGAAAAAAAAAATGAAGTGTGTATTCTGGAAATAGAGACAGACCTGGTGAGAAAATAACTCTACACATCCATGAGTAGGAACTGGGGAGCACAGCAGTGGCTCCATCACTATTACCACTGTGGATCCCACAGAGTCACATTTCAATCATGTGCCTTAGAATGGCCATCATTTATTTCCTGAAATAAGACGTGGGAGGGAATTGTAGAGGCAGCAACTTTTTTGTTGAATATCTCTACTCTAATAACTTGATATTTATTTTCCCAGTAAACTTCTTAAGTGGTTATTCTGATAAGTTTTCTATAAATGTGGAGTGGGAGCCTCAAACTAAGTAATGGATACACAGCCAATATGTGACACAGCAATAATTCAAGCATACTTTTTTCTTTTACTATAGCTTTTATATTATTTTTTGCACGAAGCTAGGAATAGAGGGAAACAAGGCAAGCATCTTTCTATATTTGTATGAATCTTTGTTCCTGTTCAGCCCCTCATACCTCACCTCTCACTCTGTCCCTCTGTCTTTATCTTTATCATCTTAGCCTACTTTGGAAATCTGTCCACTCATCCACTTTTCTAGTAAGGATGAGACTCTCCTAGGTCAAGTAAATAGGCTATCTTGGATTATTCAAAATGATTACTTACGCTCAGCTTTATCTTGAAAATAGATCTGTCCTGGTGAGGCACTTTTAATTTGTTTCTAGAGCAATTACCAATAGTTTTACATTATCTTAGGCTACCCAGAAGTCTAGAGGCTTGCATTAAGAATAACTGGAGCAAAATAAGGGCAACCAAGAAGAGCCTCTGGTTTCTGAGAGAAAGCAGGAGTTGTACTATTTGGAAGCAGAGAGGAACTGCTTTTACTCTGGCCCTAAGTTTTAAAGGGGTGCATGAGTTAAAGTTATAATGCTTCCAAAATCCCTTAAGAAAATTCCACATTGGAGACACAAATGCCATCTCCCAGTGGACCCCATGGATCCTTCTGTGATTGAGCATCTGAAGAAGCAGTTGGCTCATTTACAGTCCATACCATATGAAAGAGTTTTGTGTTTCAGGCACTAGAAAAATCCCCAAGAAGTTCACAACATTGACCTCTGAGAGAGACTGGGTTTAATAAAAGGAATGAGAGTCGGGTCTCCCATGTCTCGTTCCTCCAGGGAGCATACTTAGTGCGCAGAATGGTAGGAGGCTATGCCTCTTGCTGATTGGTTAGTTAGAGTATTCTCTCTCACACACGCACACAGACATGCACACTCCAGTAAACTTTCCTCCTTCCTTAAGTAGGCATAGTTGCAAAGTGCCATAGGATGTGAAGCTACTATTATATGCGTAGTGGTCAAGCATTTTACTGCCTGACTGATTAAGTTTTTACCTTAGCTACACTACTTAAAACTGCATAAGCCTCAATTTCCTCATCTGTAAGATGGAGATAACAATAGTCCTAATATCACTAAGTTGTTTAAGAGGGATAACAAATGGAAATTGCTTAGCACGGTGCCCACCACTTGGTAATTTCTCAATGGAAATTTACTGCTAGTGTTATCTGGTTGTGTGTATCCATTGTTGGACACTCTGATGTTCACTGAAGTTTCTTCTCCAGAAGTCTTTTCCTTTCTTATCTCTCCTGAAGCAGTATATTCCAGTGATTACCCATTCCTGGCAAGGCCCAGAATTTAACCCCCCAGTTATCTGAAGGATGATTCACTTTAATTTAGCTTGAGCCTTGCTGTTGCTGTGTTGCTTCACTGATGTCTGCTTTCCTGTGTAAAGAATCTAAGAATTTAATTTTAGGTAAATATTTAGTGATCTGTCCAGGGTTTTATATTCTGTGTGGGCTTATTCCTCCCTGAAATGGCAAGATCTATTAAAAATGAAGTAACAGCTTACAGAAATGAGCAAAGTAATGCTGGCCAAGAAAGAAAACTTTCATCTTTCCAGATGATCCTCTCTCACTTTTTAAACCATTTTCTTTTAGACAAATACACCTAGCCTTTATCCCTCTTGTCTGTTGCCTTTCTCAGTTCATGTGAAACACTCAGAGGGAATTGTATGTCAGGAAGCAAAACCTCAAAAACTCAGCTAAGTGGACTGCAGCATTTATGACACTACACTATGCATTAACAACAAAACAAAACAAAGCAAACTGGATAAAAATGTTACTTTGATAGTAAGACATTGGAAGACAGACTTCAAAAATGTGCAATGAACCGTAAGGGAAGGAGGGGAACCTGAATGGGGAAAAATCCGAGAGGAAGACAAACCATGAAAGACTCAACTCTGGGAAACAAACTGAGGGTTGCTGAAGAAGAGGTGGGTGGGGGGATGGGGGTAACTGGGTGACAGGCTTTAAGGAGGGTGCATGATGTGATGAACACTGGGTTTTATATTATATGTTGGGAAATTTAATTTAAATTTTAAAAAGAAAGAAAAATGACTACATTAAATATATGAGTAGCAAAATAAAATTTAGATATACCAGAAAATAAGAGAGGAGCACACCATGACAATGACTGGGAAACAGGTTGTTTATCAGGGGACAGTACCATCCATCTCAGTGTACTGAGCAGGAGTTGAATACTGAAAGATTCATGAAGGGTAATGAAAACAGAGAAGCAGAGTTAGAATACAGGGATCTAGTTTGATGTGTACAATTCTGACAGAATAAAGGGGGAAATAAGAGAGTGAAACCAAGAGCCAGTCTCCATGTTCATTTATTTTTCTTTCTTTTCTGACCATATTTATATGCTTTTTGTTTATTTAATAAGAATGGCAAAACATAATATACATGTTTCCAGAAGTAAATCTTCTCTATATATTTCTGGAATTTATTTCTAGAGTTTATTTCTTGTAGGAATATTTAGATACAATGTGTATGTGCAAAGTAAAGAGAGTCCTATTGGTGGACTCAGTGAAGGATGGAGTAGCATGGTCTCCTGGCTGACAGTTGATTTAACCCCTGACACATCCTCATTGCCTGACAGCTCTTTGTGCTTGCATGTAAGCCAGAGTCCAATTAGTCTGCAGTACACTTGAATGGAATTGGTTCAATGGTAAAGAAAGGAGACACAAAGTTTCACTCTCAGAAGATGTGCAAATAATGACATTGGGGAAAACTCAGTTAAGATCAAGTATGAATGGTATTAGGGACTGAGAATCTTTGTTTACCAAGATCTTAGTGACCCTCTGAATATAGCCTACTTCTATGACTAAACTAAAGATATCTATTTTTCTACACATACTCACTATAGTGAGTATGTGTAGAAAAAGGGAGAGAGAAAATGCTCTGAGGTCATAGAGACTATACAGCAGATAATGAATGCACACAAAATAAGCCAACCAACAGTATTTTTGTATGTTTTCTTCTGAAGATACATGAAGAAAGGCATTAATTATATTTGGTTATATAGGTTGCCAGGAATGGTAAACATGTTACTTGAACATTTAGAGGTATAGAAGAAAAGTAAAATTTTCTCTACAAAATGTATTTTGTTTTATAACCTAGAATTGGAAAATTTCATTTACTTGCAAAAATTAGACTCAATGACAGGTTATTCAGTTCATTACTAAGCTAGCGCTCACAAAACATCATTGATAAAGATGTGGCTAAGATCTCCATGCAAGGATAACACTTGGTAATTTTGATTGAAGGAAGAGAGGAACATTCAGCAAATTAATGAATTAGAAATCTGTTTCTGTAATGTTGTGAAAGAAAATTCACTTTTCACTGTTTAGGTTTAAATGTAGAAATATCACCTAAATGAGTTTCTGATGTCAAACGGAACAGAATATGCGAAATAAAAACAAAAATGAAAGAAAACACATTTTAATTTACTAATGGACACTAATGGCTTTGAATAGGACTAGGCCTTTCTACTGATAATATATGATTAACCTCAATCAACAAAATTGTGTCTAATGTATTTA
This sequence comes from Nyctereutes procyonoides, assembly GCF_905146905.1. Classification (NCBI taxonomy): domain Eukaryota; kingdom Metazoa; phylum Chordata; class Mammalia; order Carnivora; family Canidae; genus Nyctereutes; species Nyctereutes procyonoides. The sequence goes on along the minus strand of NW_026575133.1, from coordinate 13,145,290 downwards.
ATCATTATTCTTTTCTGCTCTAGACATTAGGTCATCATTGGTCTGACTGTGACACACATACTTCATGCTTTTGTCATTGGTCTGTCTTTTGAGGAGGATTCTATTGAGGAAGATTATCATCTAGGTATGCAATTGTGGCTACAAAGTCAGGTAAGTCTTCAACTATTCTTCCATATTGAGTAACCACCTTTCAATTTTGCGTAAAAATTCCTGTTTTGGAGTTTGTTGCTGTCCCTAGTTGGTTCAATTCAACTGTCTCAGTTTTCTTAATTTTATATTAAAGAAGTTTGGTTATTCTTGTACTTTCTACCATTTTTCAGCTATTATAGAATGATAGTGACATATATAGAATATCATCTTCTTTCGATCTGCTGCACATTCCATAGTGCTTTGATCTAGAGGCAGTGAGAGTTGCAATGATAGTGTGTGTGCTGCTGTACATCATATAACTCACAAGTTTCCTCTTTACACTGACTGAAAACAAACTCAAAGTCCATTTCTCACTAGTGTTTAACACTTGATGGCAGTCCTTTCTGAAATGAGGTGAGGGTAGTAACTAAACAATTTGTTTAGATTTGTGATGCTGTAAGCTTTTTGTCCTTCATATTTCATGGCCATTAAGTCTTTGCATACTTCATACTTTGACTCTTTAATAATATTTCCTCTCCTATCACAATAAGCAAATGAGGCAAATATGGGTGATTACAGCTGCTGTAATTTGTCTAGTTTGGAAATTTATTCTGTTTTAACTTTGCAGTTTAATCATAGGGCTGTCTGATGGTTGCTTACCTACCTAGGTGCTATGCTAGTTGGGAAAATCACAAGATGGCTGATGACTCTTATTTATAGTTGTGGGTCCAGTTACCTATTTTCTATTTTGTCTCCTCTCCACCATTTTGAACCATGATAACCTTCTTCCATCATTATCTTTTATCTTAGGAGTAGCTCAAGTTTATTATCCTGCAAAAATTCTGCATCCTCGCATTCCTAGTGGGTTTGATCTCAGTAAATCAGCCAGAAAGAGATTCATGGTAAGAGGGAGTCCTGAAAGGTGCCATGTGCTAAGCAACTAAATTTTCTAATTGAGCTATAATTCTGGCCACATAAATGCTTCAGATTTGGGAGCACATGCTATGTATGACATGCTTACCCGTAGTTGGTAGTTGTCACTGTTTGCTAAAAAGAGACTTTATGAGCAAATGTACAGGTCATTCTTGAGGTATCTTAATGCTGGTCCCTGTTTGGTATGTTCATGGAGTCTCATCTATGGTGGAGAAATTATCAAATTTCAAGGATTATCAAAGATTGATCCATGGGCTATGGAAAATGTCACCACAAACTCATTATATTTTATTGGAAACTATGAAATCCAGGTGTCTGGAGACAGCTAATTTTCAACTAGAGGAGACTAAATGCATATACTGCTGAAAAAAGTATATAATTTCCAAGAATAGTTTTTGTTTTCTTTAATGTGTTTAATAAAAGTTTACGCAAGAACTGCTTGGAATAGACTTCTTAGTGTGTTATTTCCAGGAGGGGTTTATGGAAAGTTTAATTTCTTCATGTGTTAGTAATTTCTCCCTATGTCTTCTGTCACTGTGTCTTCATTCTTCTCCACATTTACTTGGTTCTGACCCACTTTCATCTCACTTAACAAGGTAGATCTCTCCATTCCTCATTCATGCATTGAATTATAGACTGTTGTTTCTTTAGTTAAATAATATTTCAAAAAGACATCTTTATTTGGTATTTCTAAGGCCTGTTGATGACTTCTAGCTGAACATGCATACAGGTTAATATGACTCAGGTTGTCTCAACTGAGCTCTACTTCTCCTTCTCTGGGAATGAACATCTGTGGGTTTATGATGATCCAATCCAGAGGCCCCTATTTCAACTCTTCCTTTTTCTCAACTCCCATTTCTAGTCTGTCACCAATTCACATTGATTTTTATATTTTAAAAATATTTATTTATTTATTTATTTATTTATTTATTTATTTATTTGAGAGAGAGAGAGAGAGAGAGAGAGAGAGAGAGAGAAGGGAAGGGAAGGAGGGGCAGAGGGAGAAGGAGAGCCCAAGCAGACTCTCTGTTGGAGCCCAATGCTGGGTCTGATCTCACCACCCTGAGATCATGACCTGAGCCCAAATCAAGAGTAAGATACTTAACTGAGCCACCCAGGTACCCCTTGATTTTATTTTATTTATTTATTTTTTTTTTTGACAATATGTAGTTCAGTATGTAAGCTTCTGCTCCTGTTACTCCTTGTCTAAATTACCAAAATGGCTCCTTAGTTAGGTTTTCTACCTCTAGTCCTTTTTGCAATTCATCCTTCATTCTATTTTCTGTGCCAAAATGTCAAATTTGTGTCACAAGTTAAATCTGATCATGCATAACCTTTGTGTAAACTTAGTGGCTCACTTCAGTGCTCCTTGAATCTGAGGATGCAGTTCAACTCCTTACCATTTTACACAGGATTCTTCCAAATCCAGCTCTTGCTTATAGTCTATGCTCCCCACCATGCAAGCTTTGCTTTGACATGTTACTCCCTTTGTGTCTCCCTTAAAGCATCACATTTTCTCTCTGGACCTTTGTGTACATTTTTCACTCTGCCTAGAATGCATTTTATCCTACTTTGACTTGTCCTAAGTCTAGACCCAAGTGTCACGTTTTGCAGGAAATGTTTCCTTTCTGTTCTCACTTTTGCTCCAGATGTGTAAACTATATGTAAACTCCTGTGCCTTTATTTTATGTTTTATATTTCACAATTCTGTAACCATATGTGCTCTTGATGCAGGACTGTGAACTCAGTGAGGACAGGAACTATGTATTAGCTTCTACCTCTTCTTGCAGTTGGTTTATTACTTCAATGACTATTTTGCTCTCAATATGTGTTTATTAAGTGGGCAAATTAAAGAACAAGTGAATTGCAAATTCTCTTTTGAATGAGTTTTATTAATTTGAAAAAATCTTGGTTTTACTGTCTATACACAGCTAATTTATAGAATAACTTTCTCCCAGAATGTTGTGGAAAGATTCAGTTTATATCCTCTTGCTTTGGTATAATAGACATTAAATGAAACAAAAGTTGTCTTTGAGAGAGAAGAATCAGAGTATTCTAACTATAGATTCAGGTATTGTTACTGCCTGTTTGTTTTTTGGACTCACACCTATGTGTCACGGCCCCATCAGCAAAATAAGTTTCCTAACTCCACAAGATGGTGGAGTTTTTTTTTTTTTCCAGGTGCACAAAAATTTATTTCTGTATCAAAATGAAAGGAGCAATCATGATGCTAAGTTAGCCATTCTGATCATGCAAATTTATAATTCTGGGCTCCAACTGGGCTCAAGCACCCATCCTAGGTTCTAGGGAAAGTGCTGGTCACTTGGGATGCCACAGAATGGAAGAGTAAGTGAAAACACTGGCAGAGCAAAATGCCTTCATTTTCAAATAATCTTGCCCATGGCCAAGAAAACCAGTAAAGACAAAGCCTTCCTTCCTATTGCATGGGGGGGGGTGCCACAGAAGCAGATGAGGAGACCTCCACCAACCCCACCAGTCTCCCACCAGCAAACCCAATAGGGAGCGCCAGCCACCTGCAGCACCTTGGTTAGCCAGGACTCCTCCTGGGGCCGCCTCATGCCTCAGCATCTCACTCTGATGCACAGGGATTCACTGAGCTACTTTTCTTTTTGCAGAAAATGTCTTTCTCTCTTTGCTGTCATGCTAGAACATGAGCCCTCAGAAAACAAAAATATCTGCACTCCAATGCTGAGTCCCCACAGTAAACTGCTCAAATCTACCAGCAGCATTCTAGTACTTACAGGAAAGGAACTCTACAGGATGGTGGCATAGCCATGGAAATAGGAACCAAGTATATCTGAAATGCATCCTCTTTCACTGGCACTTTTTTTTGATGTCTGATCAAAGACATTTGTCAAAATATGAAAAGAAACAGCTGGATTTTTTCCAAGCACCTGGGCATAAGAACAGCTGACCCAGATACAGATGGTAAAGGTGGTTTCCCAGTCAGTAATGCTGATGTTATTTTCCTTAGAGGTGACCTACTCTACCAATCTGAGTCAACACCCTTTAAAATATATTTCCCTCAGAAGTAGATTATTCATTAATATGTTGGCAGTAACTATGGTTGGTTTTAATTTTTCCCAGAGTCATAGCTCCTTTGAACTGATGAGTCATGTAGTGATGCTGAGAGAAAGTGAGGAATGAGAATAGCTTTAACATTGATGGTTTAAGAAAATGGTTGGTGTGATGGAGGGATACATTTGAGGGAAGAAATGAAGAGCTCTGTTTTAGATGTGAGAGCTACGTAAGTGAGAGCTGCCTAAGCATATGCAAGGGGAAATGTGGATTAGGTAGCTAAATATATTGATTTGCAACTAGAAAGAAAAGCCTCATGAGAGATACATAGTTATTATGAGATTAGATGATATTACCTAGGAGGAGTGAATAGACAGAGAAAATCAAAAGATCCAGGTCAGCTAAAAGAAGCAGAACCAGCAAGGAGAACTGAAAAGTGCCCAGTGAGGCAGGAAAAATCTATTGAAATTAAGTCAATCTCTGTACTGATCCTGAACACATACAAGGAAATTCTATTAAAGATAATATTATTGTATATAATTGAATATTTCATATTCAATTACAGAAATAATTGAGATTTTTTTCTCTGAAATCTAGAACTGTTAATAAAAGGTCATGTTGTAATCAAATATTTTTGGCCAGCCCAACAAATATCTACCCTAAACATTCCTAAATATTAGGAACCCTATAGAAATTCAGATATCCAAACTCTAGATTTTCAAGGAGAAAATAGAACCAGGTTAATGATCTTGCAATTCATCAATTTCATTTTAATTGATAAAAATGAAACATGTATTTCAACAGTTATTGTCAGAGAAAAATCAGACAAGATACCACGTCTATGTAAAATAGAAGCAAATGCTGAAAATCATCACTTGGCTTAGAATGATTGATCATTTTTTTCTGAGATGAGCCACTATTAAAGATACACCTTCTGATCTTCTGGTTCAGTCATTTATTATTCAGTGTTTCTATCTGCTCAGCATGTACCAACTAAGGATATAGTAGTAAATAAAATGCCTCAGAGATGCAGTAGGATGAACCTAACATTCCTTAAGTGTTAATTTAAAAAGCTGAAACTGAAATGTGTCTGCATCTGTCTTAGGCCGTATTAATATATTCTCAAAAAAAAAAAAAAAAAAGAAAAGAAAAGATTATGCCAAAGTAATCCAGTTAAAAAACAAGACAATATCTGGAGTACCGAATGAGAAAATGGAGAAAGAGGCCCTGGGGGACTCAATGGTGAAAGTCAGAGACTCTCCCCAAGAAAGTAAAAGAAACAAAAAACATGACAATCACTATCAAAGTGTTCCGCACTCCTCTGAAAATGTTGGAAGTGGATTATGTAGTTTGCCATCCCTAGGTGGAAAGAAGATAAAAAACAATTAGTTCTTTGACTAATTGACTTTGCCAAAAAAAAAAAAAAAAAAAAAGAAGGAGCTGCATGCAGATTGCAACCACAGTAATCTGAGCTGCTGCTAATGTGGAGAAGAAAGAGTATAGATTGGCTTGGAGTTATCTGCTGAGAGGGTCTATCTGGCAAGCCGCAAGCTTTAGTGTTTTAGAAGGGTCTCAAAATGTTGCATGGCCTCACAGAATATACTGCATCCCTAGGTCTCAGGAAATAATCCAGGAAAAGGAATAAAGCATAAATTGCCATGGATTAGGTAATCTTGAATGACTGCATGTAACATCTACCCTGAAAGCTCAATGTTTGACATCATTTTATGCTGTTTTTAATGAAGGCAAACCTCATCATATTATTAAATTTGCATATATTTAGATATCCTGAACAGTGATAGAAGAGGGAAATATACCAACCAGATATATTCTATATTCCTAATTTAGTGAATTCATGATAAATGACATAAATGGAATACCTACACACGGCTCTACAACCAGCCTATATATTCCTTGACAGCATGGCAAGGTCTATGCCACTTAGTTTTGTATGTAAATAAATCTCTTGTAACAATGTTGTTTGTTAGTATTTAAAGTGGAAAATAGAGAGCTATTTGGATAGAAGAACTTCAGCCGATAAAAAAAAAAAAAGGTAGATTCAAGGAGGGATGACAACTTGAAGGCAGAAGCTGCATTATTATTTAATTTGTTGTATCTTTATAACGTGGCACATTGTAGATGCTTGCAAAAAAAATTGAATGGATTAGAGAGTTTTTAACTTGCAAAGCTGTGATTATTGTCTTCAAATGCTGGATGGATTTGTCTGTGGGTTACAAATTAGACTTGTATATATTGCTAAGGGCTTAATCCACAACAGTGAGTGGGATTTGCATATGAGTATTCAGTTAAAAATAAGAAGTGCTATAATGTCACTTCTGATTTAGTTGTATCTTCCAATAAATTCATAGCTAGTGTGAGAGATTTCTTGTCCAATGTTGTGTTCCTATCTCCCAGCACAGTGCCAGATAGTAGAAATTAAATACATTTTTAAATAAATGCATAAATGATGAGCAGAGCTTTTCACGCTAGTGAGCTCCCTATTATTAGCAGTGTTGTACATTACTTAAGTACCTCCACATCATGAACCTTTACCACAGAGATTAAAAAAATAGAGTCCTAAAAAATTAAATAAATAAATAAATAAATGAATAAATAAATAAATAAAAATTAAAAAAATACAGTGAACTAGATAACACAAAATGGTTATTCTAATCATGGAACCTGTGTTAGCATTCTCCAGAAACATAAAAGCAGTAGGAGATATTATATGTTTCATCTCATTTATATGTATGTGTGTGCGTATACCAGTTATTCTAGGAATCGGCTCATGTGTTATGGAAGCTGAAAAGGCCTATAATCTACCATTTGCAAGTTGGAGAACTAGGAAATTTGGTGGTATAATTCAATTTGAGTCCAAAGGCCTGAGAACCAGGAGCTCCAGACGTCTATGGGCAGAAGAAAGGAGAGAAATCATCCTCCTTTGGCATTTTTTGTTCTACTTCGGCCCTCAATGGATTGGGTGATGCCCAGCCATGGTGAGGGAAGATCTTTTCTCCATCTACTGATCCAAATCCTAATCTCTTCTGGGAATACCTTCACAGACACACCCAGAAATAATGTTTGGCCATCTATCTGGGCATCCTTAGCCCAATCAAGTTGATAAATAATTAACTATCACAGAATCTTTAAAGGAATTTTCCTAGGATTCACTTAAATTCTTTTAAATTGGAGCATGTGCTTTGCTTAGAAGTAATAGCCTCTCCATGTAATTTTTAGAGAAATGTTCTCCCCCTAACTGTAAAGCAGTTTATGAGGGAGCAACCATAATAATTCCTTGGTCTTCAGTGAGAAAAGAGATCTGGGTGCTCCATCCTGACTATGGAGAGAAAGTATTATGTCTTTAAGAAGTCAAGTGGCTCTCTCTATTTTCCCCCATAGTTCTCCCAGTTACTTGGATTTCAGAAGCTGCATGTTTTCCAGGCCAGCCTTAGATGGGTCCCATTCACTCTTAGGAGGTTAACAAAAGAAAACTTTGTTCTTAAATGTTGGCTGATTATGGAGTTTATGCAGGGAATTCAAGCCAGACCATAATCCCTAGAACCCATGCTGTCAGATGTTCCTTAAGTGTTGACCTTAAGAGCCATCTATTGCTTTGATGTATTTGTGTGTGTGTGTATGTGTGTGCTCACATGCTGCTTCTCATGGACAGAGCTCTCACTACATGAGAGCGGTCATGGTAATATCTTTGCTATTTGCTGGAGCTTTCTTTTTATGGGAAAAATCATATTAACTGGAATTTCTTTTTCTAGTAGAAATATTCTGCTACTGGAGTTCATATTGAAGCAGTATAGTATTGCTTGTTTTCTTAGAAAAGCTGCTCTGCTCTTAAAATAGCACCTTCCTAAGGTTTTTAAATCAGCTTGGAATGATGGGGACCATTTTGATGTTTACCTGTTCATACTCTCTTCCATTTCTAAGTTGATGGGCACAAATGCATATTTACTGTCTTCTTTTATCCTTAATTTAAAATGTCTCTTGGCTATTGGGACAAATTGGAATAACAATTTTCAGTCAACAGTGAGAACAGAATGCTAAAATATCTTCAAAAAGAAAAATAAATAAAGCATGGCATGGGTGAAATGTATTTTGCCACAAAGAACCTTTGTGACTAAATTTCACAAGATCTCAGAAGGGAAAAGAGAAAGGGAAAAGAAATAATACTAGCTAATGTATATGTAGCATTTTATATCATTCAACCTTTATCCTTTGATGATTTATCACAATAGAATTAAATTATTATTTGGCAGGAGGGGAAACTGAGGTATAGTGTGGCCAAGTGACTTACATAAGGTCACATGGTAAATTAGTTTTTTAGGTCTAGGGCAGTGGGTCCTAAGGCTCTGATAGTTTGGCTTACGGAAATTTTCAGGATTCTGTGAAAGCTGTTGTTGGGGCGGCGGGGGGACGCTCCCCTTCTAGGTTCCTTGACTGGCCTAATAAATTGACTTAAAACAGGTTAACAGGAGGGGTGGGTGGATGGCTCAGTCAGTTAAGTGGCTGCCTTTTGCTCAGGTCATGATCTCAGGGTCCTGGGATCGAGCGCTGCATCAGGCTCCCTGCTGGATGGGCAGCCTGCTTCTCCCTCTCCAATGCTTGTACACACACACACACACACACACACACACACACTCTCTCTCTCTGTCAAAAAAATAAAATCTGTAAAAAACCCAGGTTAACAGGAGAAAAACAAATTTTAATTGGGAACATACAGGAGCTGATAGAAATAACAAGCTTCCAAAAGTGATCAAAGTAGGCAGTTTTTATACCTTTTAAACACAGAAAACATTATTTGTAAAGAATTAACAAAGGGATTTAGGCTTGGGGTAGCAATTAAGTGAAGAAGTAATAAAGTTTGTTTGTACATCTCTCTTAGCCCTGAATTCCCTTGTCTCTGGGATTAAGGATGCCTTCTATCCTCCAGGTGCAAGGATGGTAGCCTTCACATGGGGAATTTATTTCCTTCTTTCAGGAGGACAGAGGAGGATCAGCAAGTCCTTCTTGCACCAGCTATTTCCTAAATAACTCTAATTCAAAATAATCAATATGTGAAAGTGGCCTATTCTGGGGTGGCCCACTCTGAACCTCATTATTGTGGATCCTCTCTCATGGGTCAGAGCATATGTGTGTGAGTATGTGTGGGTATGTGTAGGTGAGTGTGAGGGAGTGTATGAGTGTGTGTATGTGTTTGTGTGTGTGTAAGAGAGAGAGAGAGACAGAATGAGAGGGGTTACCTGCAATTAGATAAAATTTTTTAGTTGACTTCAGATGATTTCTAGGCCCGTCAAATCCACCTATGGACTCTGATGAGACTTCTTCATCACTGGAGGGTAATTTCCCAGTCTACTGATGATCAAGTTGATGACACATTATTAAAAGGGCTAGTAAGGGGGATATTGAAAATCAGGTAGTGCATAGTTTTTGAAAGCCATTGAAAAATAAATTGCAAACAGAATTTTATGAATAGTTAGTACAGTTATGCTCTTATTCTACAATATCTATAACATAAGTGATGAGAACTGAAACCTTCCATAGGCTGGTATCTCGGGGGTGGGGCTCCTGGATACAGGTTGGTGGGCCCTCCTATGAAGTAGGCGATGCCTGGACAGAGTTTGTTCTTGCAAATGGACATTTATCTTGTAATTTTTCCTTTAAAATATCACTGAGGGCCATGAATGGTACTGGTCTAATGTCTAAATGATTGCCACATAATCACAGGTATATTGGATAGACTCTGCCTGTTACTACATGGATCTCTACTTACTCTTTGGAAATGGAATTATATAAGGAAATTGAGACAATTTTATATTTGTTGTTTTACTTTATCCATATTGTTTAAATTTTATGCAATAAACTTGTATGACTTCTAATATAAAAAAATGAAAAAGAAAGATCCACATATTAATCTGTCATTTTACTTTGCCTTTCTTCACCATCCAAGTTTTTCTCTTTATATTATTCTCCAGATTTCATAATAATATTATATTACCCTCAAGTTTTTTCCAATATGGGCTTTATCCTCTTCAATTACATTACGGACTCCTTGAGGACAGGGACCATTACCACGTCATGTTTTCTCCTTGTGCTTAGTTTTTGTTTTAACACTGTAAAACTATTATGTATCAATTAAAAATGCAGATATTTCATTTAAATATCTTAGCCAAGAAGAACATATTTACATATTTGCACATACAGCTTATTCTGTAATTTTGGACTATTTTCAGGGGGTAGACTCCCATGATTAACATTACCGAGACTGTCTTTGGACACTTTTAATGCTTGGATTCATATTTCTTAATGGCTTTCTTATAGCATAATAAACTCAACACAAATACAGGAGGGCCAGCTGAATTTCTCTAATCATTGGTTATTTCCATTAAAAAAATTATGTCCAGTGTGATAAATCAAAATAGTACCCCATGATTGTTTTATTAACATTTTTGAAGTTTAGACACTTTTCTATATACTTAATTTTCTAGTGCATTGCCTCTTGTGATTTTTTTTGATGTCTATTTAGTTTGGCTTGGAGTATTATTTATCTACTTCTACTAGTTTTTGTAGGAAAACATTTTGGCCCTTTGATGTATTTCCTAGAGCTACTTGTTAGTCTATGCTCAATTAGATAAAATGGAATTTTAAAGTTTATTTAGCAAAATCTATGCAGAGTCCTCTCTTGCTTTCATACCTAGTTCATGTTGATTCTTATACTCCTCAAGGACAAGTCTGTGTTTACTCTAGGATTTTCAAAATGGAAAGCATGATTTATAGTTAAGAAATTAAATAAAACGTTAATTGTCGGGAATAAATGGCAAGTGTTTAGGTTCTGGAAGTGATTCATATGGGTTTCACGTTTCCTTGGACCAACAAAACATCCTTTTTCTCCTACTCTAGTTAGTTGACGTCAAGCCAATCAAGACTTTACTGAAAACATGTGCATTCCTGTAGTATTTTTTTTTAAGGGAAGGAAATCTACTGAGTATTGACTCTTTGTCAGGCACTGTGCTTATATAGACAATGTTATTTACTTTCTACAGCAATCCTCTAAAGTTAGTCTTATTTCCACTTTATAGATGAGATAACTGAGCCATGAGATGCTTAGATAATTATATAAACACACACAATTAGTAAGAAGAGCCAGGATTGAATCCCAGAAATTCCCAATTCAAATTCTAGTATAGACACTTTGCAAAATTATCTTCTGGATCCTCCTGATACCATGTGCTCTACTACTCACTATTTTCTCACATCACTCATTTAAATCACCTGTCTGGCTGTTGTAAGCATTTACATTCCAAAGCCTGCTATAACTTTTCACCCCTTTATTTGCAAAGAACAGGATTGATGGTTGGGGTGTAGCCCAATTAACTGCTAGGGGATTGACTGGATGATGTTTTCCTCCATTTATTTCTAAAAAAGCAGTTTGTCCTTAGCTTGGAGGAGGTGAGTTTCCCAATTTTTCAGACTCGAAGATGAAAGCACCAAGAATAGTGACTTTTCCAAAGTGGTGACAAGATGCACAAAGCAGCCATTGGAATGTTTCAGGACTGTGAATATACATCAAACTGATGGAAAAAGAGGACTAAAAATCAGAATCTAATGCCTTTTGGGTCTTCTTGTTCAGCAGTTTGCATGTTACATTTACTGAGAGGTCATGTGGCTACCTTTTGTCAATAATTTGGGAAATGGATAAAAGTTCCTGTTGTGTAACAAAAAGAAAAAAATTATTTTTTTAAGTCACTTCTTTCTAACCCACAGAACTCAAAAGCTAGATAATCATGCATAAAGATTGGTTTCTTGGTTTCCTTTGGAAGAAAAAGCTAGAAAAGGGTATCTCATAATTTTTGCACAAAACAAAGTCACTAACAGAAGCAAACATACCAACAAAGAAAATGCCTTAGTGCATTTAAAAAATAAACTTCATGTATTCATTCACAGAATGACTTCGTGTGTGTGTGTGTGTGTGTGTGTGTGTGTGTGTGTGTGTGTGTGTGAACTTACCACTAGAAGGCAGTGGGCATGTGTTTTGTGACATAATCTAAAGTTATATAGTGGGAGTATGTATTGTGTTGCCATCACATTCTAAAGTCACAAATAGAAGAGAGTTCTAATTCCTACCTGGAAAATTACTAGCTTGGTAATTTGGGGGATGCTGCATAACTGCTCTGAACTTCACTTCCCTTATTTGATAAAATAATGGTAGCACTACCTACAACAAAAAAGTGCACACACTACCATTTGATTGAGAAAGCTAAAGCACAAGAACACTAGTCTGTAACTGATTTTTAACATATGCTAGTTTATTTACTGCATTGAAGTAACACTTCTGAACCTCCAGGACATATTTGCCCTAGAATATTCAGTGATGAGAATTGTTGGTTTGACCATCGTTGACTGCTAAGCCCTTTATGCTGACTTTAGCTCAGGGTCCTTGTCATGGTTCAGATTTGAATGCTTTCTGAGTAATGGTGATCTATTCAGAGGGTTAATCCAGAGTGGTAAGGTTTTCATCTTTACTTGGTAAGTTTCTTGGAGGAGCTCACCACTCTAGACTGAATCATCATTTGTATTTGTGGTCAACAAGAAGAGTATACTGCAGAGTAATTATGTATTAATTCTATTGTATAGCACAAATGCTGATCTCTCTGCCATAAATTGTCTTTTTTCTACAACCCTGGGTTTGGCTAGGCACCTATCAAGCTACTTTAGACCTGCAAAATATTGTGTGTTGGTCTCCATACCAGTGGAAGCAAGTGGGCAAGCTTTCCATTGACCCAGTAAACAAATTCTTAGTAAGCACTTAAAGTTCCTAGTATACCATAACTCACAAATTATTGCTAAAGTGAAAAAGTGAAGCTTCGGAGTAGGGCTTGGAATCAGGTAGATTTTATTGGATTTGACCTCTGACACTTTGGAAATTAGAACAAGTTAATGACCATTTATGAACCTCACTTCCCTCATCTGTACACGGGGAAATGGTACATAATGTACAGGGTTTTATGAAAGTTTGAGAGAATTGTACATACAGCACTCTTAGTGCAATTCCTGGAATATAAGAAGCCCTCAATAATGGTGTCTAATACAATCATCTTCATCATCATCAAATCTTGCCACCAACCCTCAGTTTATGATGTCTGTTATAACTCAATAGAAATCAATGAGGGAGGAGATTTTGCATCAACCAAGTCTTATGTGCCAATTACCAATGCATTAGGTGGAGATGGCAACTTGAGAGGAGGGGTTGGGGAGTAGGGAAAAAAAATTGACAGTCATAGGAAAAGACCTTTCATTGCATTGGCCTCACCTTCTGTTCTTTGAGATTCATTTCATAGAAGTATACATGGTGAGGTCTGACACTAAAAGTAAATGTCAATCCCTGAGAGTGTAAGATGTTAACAGTTATTAATAATAACTACATAACAGAGACCTTTCTATTCCCAGAGAGATATTACTTCTCCTGTATCTGATTTTCCAGATTCATGCATTTATTTACTAAATCAATTTAGACCCATTATTTTAGAAGCAGCAGAAAACTTGACCCAAATTATTTTGGGCAGAGGAAGAACTTCTTTCATCCATGTAACTGGAAAGTTCAGAGCTTGCTAGGTCCATGTAGATTTGATACTCAGTCTCAGCAACATCTTCTAGACTGTTTTCTTCATTCTCCTGAATCTTAGTTTTATGTTAGCTGTAGTTCCAAGATCTATTGAAAACAGCAGCCCCAGGCTTATATGTTCCCATATTCAAGGTCATTGCCAAAGTGAATGTCACCTTTACAGTCACTAAAACAAAAATCCTAGATGAACTTTAAATTTTTAAACCAATAGCAGTGTATAGTAAGATGGGATGATAGGCCTAGGTTACATGCCACCAATAACATCAAATCTATTCAAAGAACATGGATAAGAGTGGTGCTTCTTCAAAGGATAATCAGGGTTATTTTTCCAAGAAGAGGGTGACTGTATGCCAGCCAGCAAAAAATAAGATCATACAAGTTCTTTATTTTCTGTGGAGAAGCTTCGTTTACTCTAACTGTTGAATGAAACCATTCCTTCCTGCCCCAACTAAAGTGTCACTTCCTCCATAACATATATTTTGATTCAAGTTTCATTATCTTGGTGAATTAGCTTTCTGACGCAATAAAATCCAAATGGCACTTTTGCTTCTCATGTGGATTTTATTATAATGTGCTTTTTTTTTTAAAAAAAAAGATTTTATGTATTTATTCATGACACACACACACACACACACAGAGAGAGAAAGAGAGAGAGAGAGAGAGAGAGAGAGAGAGAGAGAGAGGTAGAGGGAGAAGCAGGCTCCATGCAGGGAGCCTGACGTGGGACTCGATTCCGGGTCTTCAGGATCATGCCCTGGGCTGAAGGTGGCGTTAAACCGCTGAGCCACCAGGGCTGCTCATAATGTGCTTTTCTAAGTTGTATTTCAACATTTGTCTTAACTAACTAAAAACCCATGAAAGGCAGAGACTCTGCTTCATCATCATGGAATCCATTGAAGCAACCAATATCGTGACCTACACTCAGTAGATATAGTATAAACACTTCCTGAATTAGGTTTCAACAATAATTCTATTTCTAAAATAATAACTGTATTTCAGTTGGAAAATTAAAGAAAACAAAACAAAAACCTGAGCTTTTATCCCATTTCTTTTGGGGAAACATGGTTCTAGATTTTACCTTGAAATATTGTGAAGCTTGGTTTCAGAATTTGGCTGTGGTTTGAATTTAGAAATTTGAGCTCATGTGAGCCCATAGATAAAATGAAGAGTATCTTCAATTATAGAGCAGAAGCTATTCCATGTACCTGCCTTCTTAATCACCATCTTAACATAGGGATTTTTTTAATGTGAACTAAAAAGATTCTTAAGAAGCTAATGAAAGGTTGGGGAGAGACGTGTTTGAAATATTTCTTTGTGAATTTTTGGCATCCTTAGAATTTTCATGTGATTCATAAACATGGGGATAATTGGAAGTGATATTCTGGCCTGCAGGTTTGTGTACCACAGACAATCCAACAAGAACAAAAGAAAATGGTCCAATATCTCCACTTGAATCTTATTTTCATGTACTACAAATCAATCCATAGTGGAATCAATCTTTTATAATAGAGATGAGAAGATGAGGTTGAACTATTATTTAACCTCTAATTTTAACTTCTGATTTATTTCCTGGGAATAAAATATGTTCAGAATTGGGAACTTTCTATTGCTTTTTTAAGTTGAATTTGATTAAGATATTCTAAATCGACATGCATTAAATATGCTTTAACACATTATTTCTATATTATGGTGGCAATAAAATCATTCATTAAATATCATTGAGTATATACTATGTGCTAAGCTTTGAATTGGGTACAAAGAAAGGGAATTATCCTAAATAAAATAAAAACCGTTTGCACAGTGAAGGAAACCATCAACAAAACAGAAAGACAACTTACGAAATGCAAGGAAATATTTGCAGATGGTATGTCCTATAAAAGTTTAGTATCCAAATATATAAAGAACTTATACAACTCACCACCAAAAAAATAATCTGATTAAAAAAAGGCAGAGGCCTCAAATAGACATTTTTCCAAAGAAGACATACAGCCAACAAACACATGAAAAGATGTTCAACCTCCCTAATCATAAAGAAAATGCAGATCAAACCCAAAATGAGATATTACCTCACACCCGTCAGAATGGCTAAAATTAAAAAAGACAAGAAGCGACAAATGTTGGTGAGGAAGTAGAGAAAAAGGAAACCCTCATGCTGGGAATGTAAATTGGGACAGTCACTGTGAAAAACAGTATGGCGGTTTCTCAAAATATTAAAAATAGAAATACCATATGACCCAATAATATCCAATAAATATTGGATATTTACCCAAAGAAAATAAAAACACTAACTTGAAAAGATGTGTGCATGGCTGTGTTTATTGTAGCATTATTTACAATAGCAAAGATATGGAAGCAGCCTAGGTGTCCATCAATAGAATGCATAAGGAATATTACAAAGCCTTAAAAAAGAATGAAATTGTGCCATTTGAAATAACATGCATGGACCTAGAGGGTATTATGCTAAGTGAAATAAGTCAGACTGAGCAAGATGAATGCCATATAATTCTATTCATAAATGGAATCTAAGAAAATATAAGCAGACAAAAAAAATAGAATCAGAAGTATAAATACAGAGAACAAACTGATGATTGCCAGAAGCAGGGAGCCTAAGGAGGTGGGCAAAATGGGTGAAAGGGAGAGGAAGATACAGGCCTCCAGTTATGGAATGAGTAAGTTGCAGGAATAAAAGGCAGAACATCAGAAATACAGTCAATGATACTATAATAGTGATGTAATCCGATAGATTGTAGCTACAATTGTGAACACAGCATAATGCCTAAATTTGTCAAATTACTAAGCTGTACACTGGAAACTGGTATAACATTGCAGGTCAACTATACTGAAAAAATGTAATAAATTTTGAAGAATGTAAATCATATCAAGTTTGTCTTCAGACCAAAATAGAATTAAACAAACTATCAATAATCCAGAAATAGCTGGAAAAATCTCAAAAGATTTAGGAATCAAACAATACACTGCCAGATAACTCATGGATCAGAAAAGAAGTTTCAAGAGAAGTTTTAAAATATATTTTGGCTGAATGAAATGGAAATACAACTTATTAAACTTTGTGGGGGTGTGGCAGACATGCTTGGAGGGAACTTCATAGCATTGGATTCATATATTAGGCAAGAAGATCTAAAATCAATGATTTAAGCTTCCATGCTAGGAAATTAGAGAAACAAAATTAATCTAAACCTAAAGCAGTCAGAGGAATAAAAATAATTTTAAAAATTAGAGCAAAAATCAATGATATTGAAAACAGGAAAACAATAGAGAAAATTAGTGAAAATAAAAACTAGATCTTTGGAAAGATAAGAAAAAATTTTTAGTAAACCTCTAGCCAGACTAAGAGTGGGGAGAAAGAAGGGAAGGAAGGAAGGAAGGAAGGAAGGAAGGAAGGAAGGAAGGAAGGAAGACCTAAGTGACTGTTACTAGATAGGAATGTAAGATCAATTCTGTTGACATTAAAAGCATAATAAAGAAAAGTTATGAACAACACTCTGCTTCAAAATTTGATAATTTAGATGAAATGGATTAATTATATGAAAGATACAATCTGCCAAAACTTACACAAGAATAAATATACAAGTTAAACAGGACTTTATCTATAAAAATATCAAACCAGTATTAATAATCTTCCACAAAAGAAAATTCAAGATGATTTCAGTGGTAAATTCTATCAATCATTTAAGGAATAAATGCTACTAATTCTCCATAATTCCTTCCAGAAAATAGAAGTAGAAAGAATACTTTCTGGCTCATTCTATGAGGCTAGTATGAAACTAATACCAAAACCATGTGAAGATATCACAGAAAAGGAAATCTATAAACAAATATCTAGTGTGAACATAGATGAAAAAATCCTCAAGAAAATATTAGCAAATTGAATCTGGCAATATATAAAAATGATCACCTTCAATGATATAAATATCTAGAGTCTTAATGGAGGAAGGAGGATACATAAATATGCAAATTTCTCAAAAGTAACCAAACTATGCACTTAACATACACATATTTTATTTTATCTAAATTATACTGTAATTTTGAAAAGTTTACTGAAATTCAAAGATTTTGACAAATGTATGTACCTATGTATATACAAATATGTATGCTTATTTTTTACTGGTTATAGGATACATTTTCTTGTTTCTTGACATTGCTTTTAATTTTGTATTACCTGAGTGCTTATCAAGATTTCAACAGTTATACATGCAAAACATGTATGCAAATTATAAACCATGTATGCAAATAATTGAGAGGCTGGATTTTCTTCTCTCTCTCTCTCTCTTTTTTGTAATGAAAGTTGAGTTTTGTTTTATAAGACAGTTAATTTTCTTTATTTTTACCTGTGGGATGCCTGGGTGGCTTAGCAGTTGAGCGTCTGCTTTTGGCTCAGGACATGATCCTGGAGTCCTGGGATCGAGTCCCATATTGGGCTCCCGGCATGAAGCCTGTGTCTCCTCCCACTGCCTGTGTCTCTGCCTCTCTCTGTGTCTCTCATGAATAAATAAATAAAATCTTTAAAAAAATAAAAAAATAAAAATATTTATTTGTTTATTTGAGAGAGTGAGAGAGTAAGAGAAAGAGAGAGAGAGAGAGCAAGGGAAAGGGCAAAGGGAAAGGGAGACCAGCAGACTCCCCCCTGAGCCAGGAGCCCGATGACCTGGGGCTTGATTCCAGGACCCCAAGATCACAACCTCAGCGAAAATCAAGTCAGATGCTTAACCAACTAAGCCACTCAGGTGCCTCAAAGATAGTTAGTTTTCTGATGGATATGTTGATACTCTCATGGCTTGGTTTTAAGACTTGTTAGGACAAAAAAAAAAAAGTCTTGTTAGGACAAGTCTAGAGAATCCCTTATTTCGGGGGTAGAAGTACTTCACATGTAACGTGGTCTTTTTGGTGTATTCAGTTGACCAGCACTGAGACTTCAAGGCCATTGCATGCTGGCCTGTCAAAAACAGTGCATTTTCCACCTTATTCTTCATTCTTCCATGTACATTCCTCCCTCCCATGTATAGCTCCCTGGCAGGTTTTCTCTACTAATCTTCAAATCTTCACTCTACACACACAGTTTAGCATTCAAAGACCTAATGGGACACCTTTTAATTTTGGAAGCTCTTTTTTTTAAATACAACTTTCTTCTTTTTAGTACTCTGTTCCACAAATTCTAGTCATCTCAGTATCCCAATTTCTGTCACCTCATTTCAACAAGGCTGCCATGTTCTGCCTGAACTTTTAATTCTCTAACTCATGCCAGTCTTGAAAGTACTCTGACTCAGAAAGCTTGAGGGAATGAGGGTTCTAGCTCATGTGCTTCTCCTCTGTCAGAAAGCACACTTCTGTGCTTCCTGTAGTCCAGTGTCTAAAAATAGCTGACTCATATATTTTGTCCAGTTTTATTGTTGTTTGTGTTGGAAAGGCTAGTCTAGATCTAGTTTCTTCAGCATAGGCAGAAGCAGACATCATTATAATTATACTTAATTGCTTCCAATGGCTTATGGCTATTTCTACCTTTACCTTTGAATAATGTTATCAGGGAGATTTAATCTTACATTACTACTTGTAACATTAATATTTCACCCTCTCCTTTAGGGATCATCATCAGGATGATGGATTAGATCATCAGTTCACCTATTATATGTAATTTCCTGGATTGTCTATAAGACATGGATAAAGAGAAACTTCAGTATTATTGATGTGATAAAGTAAAAATGATTAATAAAGAGAAAAAATTTATCAGATTCATGACATTTGAATGGATTGGAAAGAGCAACAATATATTAGATTAAAAATGTATTACAAGATTAATCAATTTCTATGTGTAGTTTTGTCATAAGAAATTAGTATAAATTATGATGTTTTTAAATACCATGGACACTGAAGAAAATAGAAAGTAGATGATGTGAGGCAAAAAGATAATTTATTTTTCAGTTACAGATGAAATATTGAGTATGGAAACATCCACATTGTATAGTTTATGATCCATTTTAGAGTTATTAGCATAAAAATAAATACATTATCTCATTAGGGCAGTGATGGAAAACTCTGCTACCAACAACAAGCTCTTATGTTCACCCATGGCAGATATGCCTTGAACAGAACCATGAGAGGGGATAATGTTTACCTAAGCAAGCATAGTTGAGAGTAGGGATAGAAGACATGGTAATAGAAAAGGGCAATGTTGTCATTTTGATGAGTGTTATTAATAGTTGCTAAGTTCCCATACTAGATAAACATTCTTAGAAATCTCTGTGTCTCTCAGCAACAAATGTATATTTCAAACCTCATTCAGGATGCAAAATATTAATAAAGAAAATACTGTATAAAAATCACTTTAAATCAGAGCAGATACATGTCTTAACATTTGAGACAACTGAGAGTAATGACACTTACTAGTTTCTCCCAA
Organism: Nyctereutes procyonoides; assembly: GCF_905146905.1. NCBI lineage: Eukaryota > Metazoa > Chordata > Mammalia > Carnivora > Canidae > Nyctereutes > Nyctereutes procyonoides. Next base: position 13,125,146 of record NW_026575133.1, on the reverse strand, counting down.
TAAGTAAAGTGAATAACATCAAACTCAGAAGGTTTATATGAGATTTACATTATCCCATATAAAAATGCATCTTGTAAATTATCTTGCACATGGCTATCTATAATTTAATAAATCTTGATTAAATGAACAATTTCATAAACTACTATTATCTCCATGTTATAGGTGTGAAATATTGCCTAACGGTTAATTTGACAAAGGGCTCACAGGTAGGAAGTGACAGAGCTGGGATTCTTTTTTTATTTTTAAAAATTTATTTATTTATTTATTTACTTACTTACTTACTTATTTATTTTATAAATTTATTTTTTATTGGTGTTCAATTTGCTAACATACAGAATAACACTCAGAGCTGGGATTCTAACACAACCCCTTCTTCCAAAAGTCTGTCTGGACTTGAATAAAAAATATTCAAGTAGTATAATATGGAATTGTATATGCCAATACTATGAAGTCATCAAGTAAGGACCATTTGGCCTTTTCTTTTCTCCCCCATTTACCCAAGAGCACTGAACAAATAGTGAAATATTTCATTTTTCAGTAGCAACTGATAGTGCACTATATGGAAGGAGCTTTGTAAGGCACTGTGCAAGAACAAAAAATAATAATAATAAAACTACTTTCCATAGGAAAGGACTTTTAAAAAGCTTTATCCCAGCTAGGAGAAGGGAATTCCAACCACTTAAGTCCCCTTCAGGCTTCCTATCTCATCTAAAAAGGGAAAAGGACATAATCAACAGCAGTCAGATCTTCATGGAAACGTATTGGGAGTATGGAAAACAACTGGAAGGGAAATAGGGCAGTAGGGAGGGTTTTACCCAGGAAGGGAACAGCTCAGACACACAGGTCAAAGAAGAGACTGGAATATAATTTAGGATTATAGAGCACTGCCCATACCCGACATCTAACCACCACACCATCAGGGCTCTGATGCAGAAACAATGGATTACAGGAGAAAGGGTTGTAAGGCATAAACTATCTCTAAGAAGTAGTACTCAGGGAAGCCCAAGGTCAAGAGAGACAGAAATAAGGACACTGGAGAAATCTGAAGCTATAACAAATATTAAAAACACTCCATTTCTAACAGATTCACATAAATCCTTATACTAAAGTCATATTTACTTCAGTTCCTGTTAACTAATATAATGTTTGGCTTTTATGAAAACATACATGGACATGAAAAAACAAGCAAACAAGAAAAAACACTGAAGAATGAAAACAATAATCAGAACCAGACGAAGCTGACACAGATGCTGTAATTATCAGAGAAGGAATGTAAAATAACTGTGATTAATATGTTAGATATTTAATGGAAAAGTAGGCAACATGAAAGAACAAATGAATAATATAAGCAGAAATCTAGAATCTGTACAAAATAGTCAAAAGGAAATGCTACAAGTCAACAAGAATGAAGAATGCTATTGATAATGTCATCGGTAGACTGGACAAGACTGAAGAAAGAATCAGTGATCTTGAAGTTAGGTCAATGGAAACTCTCCAGACTAAAAGAAGAAAATTAAAAAAAAAAATCAGAACAGACTATTTGAAAAATTTGGAACAATATCAAAAGGTGTTTTATTTATATAATTAAAATGCCAGAAGCAGAAGGGAGCACGGAGAAGTATTTGAAGTAGTAATGGAAAAACTTTCCAAAATTAATAACAATTCTCTAAAGTATATTTCTGGGAAGTTCAGAGAATATAACAAATTTGACACATACACAAACTACAGAAAAGCAAAAATAAAGAAAAAATCTGGAAAGAAGCCAGCTGTAGAGAACCTTACCTATGAATATTAAAATTACAGTGTACTTGTCATTAGAAACTATACAAAAAAGATGAGAACAAAGGAGAATATTTAGAGGATTGAGGAGAGTGGAGAAAAAAACCTCCAATATAGAATTCTATATCCAGGGGATCCCTGGGTGGCTCAGTGGGTTGGCGCTTGCCTTCAGCCCAGGGTATGGTCCCGGGATCAAGTCCTGCATCTGGCTCCCTGCATGGAGCCTGTTTCTTCCTCTGTCTGTGTCTCTGCCTCGTGTGTGTGTGTGTGTGTGTGTGTGTGTGTGTGTGTGTCTCCTGAATAAATAAATAAAATTTAAAAAATAATTCTATATCCAGAGAAATTATTTTAAACTGAAACACAAGGATTTTCTCAACAAAAAAATAGAGGGAATTCAAAGCTAACAGACATGCCTTGCAAGAAATGTTAAAAGTTCTTCATTCAGAAAGAAAACAAAAGAGGTACAAAATTTTAGATATGCATAAAGAAAGAACATCAGAAAATAATAAATTTAGGTCAAATAAAATGTTTTATTTGTCTTGTTAATTAGAACAATAGTTATCTAAAAGATAGCTGTTTAAAGCAATGATAGTAACAATATGTTGGATAATTGTATTAAGTGGATAAGTGAAAATGAATAACTTGTCACTCTGAGTGGGATGGAGGAAGTAGGAACACTACTATAAGCTACTTGCATTGCATGTGAGGTAGTACAATGTTACTTGGCGGTGGACTTAGACTAGATACAAGGCACATTGTAAATCAAAGGGTAATCTTAATTTTAAAAAAGTAATTGTTAGCTAAGAGGATATAAATGTTTCTACTGGATTTGAACAATTAAATAACTGGATGTTGGTTGATGAAAGCCAGTTTTCTTGTTGTTGGAGTAAGAGGTTACCAGTAAGCAAAAGAAGTAAGCTAAAATGATACCTGTGGCAATGGATCAGAATTGGAGCTATCAGAATGAACTAATGTCTAGCTTAATATAGAGATAGATGCATATAGAAATGCTTATGTGCATGTGCATATACAGAGGTTATTATTACACACTTCCACGCTGTGTCAGCTGAGAGTATGTAGAAGCAAGACATCTTAGCAACAAGTACACCAATCACCCAGCTCTTGGCTTCTAATACTATTCTCTAATAGCAGGAACCAGAACTCCTAGGGATTATGTCTGATTCTAGGGCTAGACAGGAAATATAAAGATGAGTCTGGAGCATCTTTCAATACTGGAAAGCAAACAAACAACAAAACAACAAAAACACTTGAAAAAGAAAAAAATATATATTTTGATGAGAAAATATCAAGGGACACAGGAACCATGAGAGTTCCCAATATAAAAAACTGAAATAAATTTGAGCAAAAAAAAAAATAAATGAATTCATATTGAAATATAACTCAAAGTATATAATAAATATTTATATTATTATTAAGTATATATTTATAATTAAACATATATATTATATATATATTTAAATTAGGGAAAATAAAATCTTCCATGAAGAGTTCTAAATAATTTATGTGGATACTGTCCTCAAGATGAAGCATACTTCCCCATTTTTAAAAATGGAGTAGACATACAGTATGTAAAGTGAAAATACAGTATGGAAAGGAAGAAAAAGAATATGGTAGAGAAATTTATAAACACAATCTCAGCCACGTGATCAATGTTAACATCAAAGTGATATGTCCATAGTTTGTACCTATTAAATCATTTAAAGAAAATGACACTCACCTCTATGATTTCCCTCCCCCCAAACATATAACCATTGTGCAATCACAAAAATTATAGATAAGCTCAATGGAAGGACATGGTACACAGTATTTGACTAGTACTTCTCAAAGTGTCAAGGTCATCAAAAAGGATAAGGAATGTCTGAAAAATTATTATAGCCAACAGGAGCAAAAGGAACCCCAACTACAGAATATAATGTGGTATCCTGGATTCCAAAATGGAAAATAGTAGGGATCCCCTATTATTATTTTATTACTGCCAATTTCTTCCTTTATGTCTGTTATTAGTTGCTTTATATAGTTAGGTGCTCCCAAGTTGGGTGCATAAATATTTACAATATAAAACCAGTACAGAGCTTAAAGGACAAAAGAAGTAAAATCAATCATATCTATAAAAATCAGTCAAGGGATTCACAAAATAAAAGGACCTGAAGTATGATATCACATACATAAAATGTGTGTGTGGGAGTAAAAATTTGGTGCTTTTAGAATAGTTTCAAACTTAAGCGACCATCAACTTAAAATAGACTGCTATATGGATAGGATAAGATATTACATATGACCCTAATGGTAACCACAAATCAAAAACCTGTAATAGATACACAAAAAATAAAGGAAAAGGAATCCAAGCATACCACTAAAGCAAGCCATCAGACCACAAGGGGAGAGATCAACAGAAGAAAGGAAGAGATAACTAAAAACAAAACCAAAAACAAAACACTGTAAAAAAAACAACTGACAAAGTTAGGAGTCTTTATGTTCTGTCTCCCTTTATGATATTTCCTACCCATTTCTTCTCCCTTCCCTTCTATTCCCTTACACTATTATTTATATTCCCCAAATGAATGAGAACATATGCTTGTCCTTCTCTGATTGACTTACTTCACTCAGCATAATACCCTCCAGTTCCATCCACTATGAAGCAAATGGTGGGTATTTGTCATTTCTAATGGCTGAGGAATATTCCATTGTATACATAAACCACATCTTCTTTATCCATTCATCTGTTCGATGGGCACCGAGGCTCCTTCCACAGTTTGGCTATTGTGCACATTGCTGCTATAAACATCGGGGTGCAGGTGTCCCGTGTTTCATTACATCTGAATCTTTGGGGTAAATCCCTAACAGTGCAATTGCTGGGTCGTAGGGCAGGTCTATTTTGAACTCTTTGAGGAACCTCCACACAGTTTTCCAGAGTGGCTGCACCAGTTCACATTCCCACCAACAGTGTAAGAGTGTTCCCTTTTCTCCACATCCTCTCCAACATTTGTTGTTTCCTGCCTTGTTAATTTTCGCCATTCTCACTGGTGTGAGGTGGTATCTCATTGTGGTTTTGATTTGTATTTCCCTGATGGCAAGTGATGCAGAGCATTTTCTCATGTGCATGTTGGCCATGTCTATGTCTTCCTCTGTGAGATTTCTCTTCATGTCTTTTGCCCATTTCATGATTGGATTGTTTGTTTCTTTGGTGTTGAGGGGAGGAGGGCAGGGGGTGGGGGTGAATGGGTGATGGGCACTGAGGGGGGCACTTGACGGGATGAGCACTGGGTGTTATTCTGTATGTTGGCAAATTGAACACCAATAAAAATAAATTTATTATTAAAAAAAGAGATATAATTGATAAAAAACAACTGACAAAATGATATTGAGTACATACCTATCAGTAATTACTTTGAATGTAAATGGATTGAAGGCTGCAATCAAATGATACAGGATGACTGAATGGATAGAAATGCAAGCCTCATCTATTTGCTGCCTTCAAGAGACTCACTGCAGACCTAAAGACACATGCAAATTGAAAGTGAAGGGACAGAGAAACATCCACCATGTAAGTGGAGGTGAAAAGAAATCTGGGGTAGCAATACTTACATCAAACAAAATAGACTAAAGGGAGACTGTAACAAGAGACAAAGACCTACATTACATAATGATAAGGGGAAGGATCCAAGAAGAGGATATAACCATTGTAAAACCTTAACAATGAGAGAAACAAGGTGTCATGGAATATATGGGAACTTCCTGTATTATCTTTACAACTTTTCTCTCTCTCTCTTTTTTTTTTTTAAGATTGTATCTATTTATTCATGAGAGACAGAGAGAGAGAGAGAGAGAGAGAAGAGGACATAGGCAGAGTGAGAAGCAGGCTCCTGCAGGGAGCCTAATCTGGGCCTCAATCCCAGGACCCTGGGATCATGACCTAAGCTAAAGGCAGATGTTCAACCACTGAGCCACCCAGGTGTCCCTGCAACTTTTCTGTGAATGTAACACTAATATAAAATAAATTTTTTTAAAAGGAAACCCATAGAATAGAATGCATTTGTGAAATACATGTCTGAACATCCAGATTATATAAAAATGGACTAATTTTTTTTCTGGTATGAATCAATTTTTAAGACCAGAGAGTCTGATAGAGAAGTGGATATAAGATTTAAACTGACACTCTGAAGATCAGTGATCAATAAATATATCACAATTGTCTCACTAGTCATTAGGAAGATATATATTAAAATTATAATGAAGTTCCATACATACCCAACACAATGAATAAGATGAAAAAAACTGTCGATTGATAATAGCAAGTATTGGAGAGAATTTGAACAATCAGAAATCTCACCACTGTTGGCCCAGTGTGTGTGTGTGTGTGTGTGTGTGTGTGTGTGTGTACTTACAAAACACATATACCTACCTAATCTGTACATATAGTGAATATTCAGTAAATATAGGTATATGCACACACAATAGAAAAGACATGTACTTGAATGTTTATAGTAGCACTACATGTAATCACCTAAAACTTGGGACTACTCCAATTATTATCAACAGTAAAATAGACTGAGGTATCAGACCTTCATATACCAACGCTGAGATTGGAGCATCAATAACTCCATGTAGCAATATGGGTAAAAATTACAAACATAATGTTGAACAACAGAAGTTAAAAATAGAAATATAAATGCTATAGGATTCCATGTCTATGAAGTACAAAACTAGACCAAAAAAAAATTCCTTGGTGTTAGATGTTAAAAAAATGTGGTTTTTTTTTGAACACATGATAATTGGAAGGAGTCAGGAAGAGACTTCCAGGAGGCTTTAATATTCTGATTTTTGAACCAGTGTAGAACCAGTACATTCAGTTTTTGAGAATTCATGAGGCTGCATACTTTATCAGGTGCACTTCTCTATGTAAATGTGTAGACGTGTCCTTATATACATATATATATTTATACATATACCAATACATGCATATTCAAAAATATGTTAAAATATATAGACATGAAAACATACAGAATAACTAAAAGAACATCCAAAAGAATCAAAAAGCAGGTCAAAAAAACCAAAGCATAAAAACCAGAGTAAAAGAAAAAACAAGAATTATGTAATAATGATAAGGGGGAAATCAAGGGAGAACCATTTTATCAGAAGACCTGTGCTTAGGAAATGTTATATTATGAGATATAAAGCTACACAGTGAGCTTCCTGAGTGCGATGGCCAAAATGAAATAGTGGGTATCTCTGTGTATGTGTGTATAACAAGAAAAGTTAAAATAGTTTTTTAATACTTTTTTTAAATTTTTTATTTATTTATGATAGTCACAGAGAGAGAGAGAGAGAGAGAGAGAGAGAGAGAGGCAGAGACACAGGCAGAGGGAGAAGCAGGCTCCATGCACCGGGAGCCCGACGTGGGACTCGATCCCGGGTCTACAGGATCACGCTCTGGGCCAAAGGCAGGCGCTAAACCGCTGCGCCACCCAGGGATCCCCTAAAATAGTTTTAATATTTTATATTTTAAGCTAGTTTTGAACTCCTATAAATATGACATTTGAGTATGTCAGAGACGTTAAGAACCTAATATGTGATATTGTTAGCATATAATAGCATATAATGTACTTTTTTAATAAAAGATTTTATTTATTTATTCATGAGAGACACAGAGAAAGAGAGAGAGAGAGAGAGAGAGAGAGAGAGAGGCGCAGAGACACAGGCAGAGGGACTCAATCCCCTGTCTCCAGGGTCACACTCTGGGCCGAAGGTGGCGCTAAACTGCTGAGCCATCTGGGCTGCCCATATAAAGTACTTTTTGTCTTATACTTTGTTCTTTCCAAGAATGCTCTGAAGAATAGACAACACGTCCTTGAACACACACATTAAGATTCATGGTTAGGAGCCTTCGTGGTGGGACATTGTGTTGTGTAGCCTTTGTCCAATCTGGGACTTATCATTTATTAATTCTTTAAAACTAGCAAAGCACTAGCTCTAGTTGTGATTTTCTAACCAGTTTTATGCAGGGAAGAAACACACTGAGAAAGAAGATACAGCAGTAGGCCCTGTATTTAAATAACAAAATGTTTTTTTCCCCCTAAAATCATAATTCTACAGTTTCCCTGCTTCTTGGATAAAAAGGTGTTTTATGCTGATTTAATTTAATTGATACAAAAGACAAATCTAAAACCTGTGAGATATGTTCAGCGTTTTATTTTGCAGTTTTCCTTCTGGTCCTTTCTTTCTCTTTAAAGTTCATTATTTATTCATTGTCTTTGGGCCTTTGAGCAGATGACTGACAAGGACAATGACAGCAGAAAAGAACATTGCTTGAGCAGAAGAAAAACTCAAGGAGTGCTGTGTGCTTTTGTTATGAATACAGACAGGCTATGAGAGATTGGGATGTCACTCCAGTCAAATAGCAACAGAAAAGGAGTTTTTATGTTTGTAATTGGAGAGCAGGGAACTGGAGGGATTTGGAAGAGATCTTAGCTGTGAATGAGGAGCTGAAGAAAGGAAATTAGAAGAAATCTATATTTTCGCTAAAACTATTAGCAAAAGCTTCCCTCAGCTCCTGGTGGCAGGGCCTTGCTCAGACCCCCATTGCATTTTTGACCCTTTAGGAAGATCACACTTCAGCACCGACTGTTTTTTCGGGGCAGCTGGGCTTGCCATGTGCAAGTAAATGCCCGACTACATGGTTCAGAAAACCAATCACTATTCCAGAGTGAGTAGGAGCACTCCTGAGGGAGGCAGAGAGAGCAGAGACAGTATTGCACCCTGAAGAGTCAACATAATCGGGAGTCAGAAACTGTCTCTAAGGCAAAGGGCAGGTTCATGGGACACTTTAGGGGTGGATATGAAGGGTTCGAAGCAGTTAGCAAATGTGAATGCAATTCAACTTTCCAGCTCCCTACCCCATGAGTTCTAGGTGTCCTTACCCAAGTTGTTTTTTAATTCCATTTCAAGTTCCAGAATGACGTTGCTTGAATTATAATTTTCTGAGGATGTAAGCTTTTGTCATTGCAGAACTACAGCCATCCTTCTCTCCCTACCACCATGAATAAAATGGAGCAGCAGACCCCTTGATAATCTGTAGCAACTACTCCATAAATTCAGAGTGCACTGCATCTAAAAGCGAGGACAGGCAGTATTCTCTTCTCTGTTTGAACCTTACCTGATCTTTAGTCCCACCTCCAAGATGGTGACACTCTTGACTATCACAACTTGAAAGATGGTTTCTGTCTTATTTGTTATATAGAATTAACTAATTATATCATCGCATGTATCTTGCCCCGAATTGTTATTGTTGTACAAATATTGACGTATTTTGTGTGCCTCTCTTTCTGTGTATTGATTTTTTGTATTGCATTTCTGTTGTATTTCTGCAAGTCCCCAAATATGTGTGAAATCAGATTCCTGCCTCTCAGTCTATCCCCCAAGACACCATGTGAACCTTTCAATGGCTGGCTCTGTGCCACATTCTGAGGTGGATTAGTCCTGCACAGAAGCTTTTTAAGAGTGGTTCCTCAGATCACTCTAGCCTGTGGGCCTTAGAGATGCAAGTCCTACTGATTTGCAAAGCTCAATGTTTTGGGGGCTTATGTCCCAGGTGCAGGTCTTAAAAGTTAGGTGTTCTCTATGTGGGGTTCAAACCCTTCACTTCTCCCCGAGAAGCTCCAGTTTTTGAGTTCCCTCCCAGTTCACTGTGCCAGAGATAGGGTTTATGTGGAGATTGTGTCTTATCTACTTTGATGTGGATCTTCCTTCTTTTGCCTAATGTCAAATATGCTCAGCCAGTTTTTAAAAAAAAATAAGTATTTCTACTCCCAACTTGGGTCTTGAATTCATAACCCCAAGGTCAAGAGTCACACACTCTACTGACTGAGCCAGCCAGGCCCCCCTGCTCAGTTGGTGTTTAGATTTTCATTTTGTTTTGTTTACAGAGGTGTTGGATTTGGTATGTTAGCAGGAGGAAGTGAGTTCAGGATCATTATATATCAACAACTTGAACCGGAACTTGTTTACATTTTAAGTGTATTTTAATGTATATTTTTCTATATGTTTTCCTTTTTGACTTTTTCTATTTGTTATAATGCCATAATTAGATTGTACCTTCCAAAATGTTGTAGGATGGTGTGTCAAAAACAACCAATAATCTGAATTAAATTTTAGAGTTTCCCAATCACAGTCTTATTTTATTTGTGTGCCTCAGAAATCCTATGACACAGGAATTATTAAGACCTTAATTTTAAAGATGACACAACTGAAGCTCAGAGAATTTCCTCATGATTATAAAGTCAATAATAACTCAAAGCTTCTAAGTCTAAATGGCTTAGCTCTGCTTCAGCTACTGCTATTTCTATGTTTAATTCCCATTTTTGGATCAGTCAGGTACTCAACAATGTTTGTGATTATACAAATAAACATAAATGTACATTCAGCATGATGGGCACTCAGTGTGGATACCTATGTGGGGAATGGGAAATCTTGGTTTTCTAGCTTTTGAAATGTTTATAGTTTAATGAAATCATGTAAATTAGACAAAATGTAAAACAGCTTGTTAACAAACATCATAAGTTATTATCAAAGGGCTGTGGAGATACAGACAAGGGTAGTGTTTAATTTGTTTCAAGAGCACTGGGTAAGTCTCCACAGAGAAGGGTCAATGTCTCTGGATCCTGAAAGATGAATCAGAGTTTTCCGGGTGAATAAACAGGGATGAATGTTCTGTAAAGGGAGAATAATGTGTACGAAGGACATGGAGTTGTGAAGAGATCTAGGACCAGTGAGAAGAGCCATGTGCCTAGAGGGTTGAGAGAGGAGAGAAAATCAGTCATTTGGAGAGCAGGTTATAGAGCTATGTATATGGCCTCTTTTTGGAGTAATATCCATGTCAAGTCTGAGGTTAGTCCTTTACAGTCCTGTTTATCAGAAGGACTTCTACTATCCACTTTTTATAATGAGATTTTTAAAATGAAAAGAGAAGAACCACTACTTATTATATTCCTCTTATATATCTAAGTCCAATAGTAGGTACTTTATGGGCTAAAATATAGACTAGAATATCTAGTCTAGATAATATTGGTCTCATTTTACTGATGATGGATCTGAGGGCAAGAGAAAGTAAGTAACTCACCAAATGGCTATAAAACTGATAGGCCATGCATCCAGGATTTTTACTCTGGATCGACTCTTTAACTTCCTATGATTTTGCCGGTAATGAGAAGAAGGGGACACACATACACAGCATATTGGAAGCTGGAAGACCTGTCATAAGAGAAAGAAATTATAGATTGGTTAGACCAGTAAAGATTAATGTTATGAGGGCCTGAACTAAGGCAGAATTAGTGGGCTTGGTGAGAAAGATGGAATTTGAGGGATGTTTCTAAGATTGGCTTATTCTTTCAATTTTGTAATGCAACCAACATTAAGTTACAGATTCTTTTTAAAAAATCACATCAAATTATATCATTTTTCGTCTTTTTATATAGAGTTAAGTAAAAAAAATAGAAAAAATAAATATTTGGCAAATTTTTTAGCCTCCTTTTCTCCATCCCAGGAGTATCTATCTTTCTCACATTCTTCCAGTGTGATGAGTTCTTTATGATCTCAGGATCTTTGCATATGCTCTTTATTGCTTGGAATTTACACACAGATTCTTTCAATTAGCTGCTATAGGCTATGCTCTCAACTTAAATGTCACTTTCAGTGAGGTCTATTTTTGGTCCACAATCACTTTCTAATGATAAAACCTGGTCAAGATGAAATAAGCCAACTTGAGTCGTAGTAAGATACCTATCAGTAGAAGTATTTGTAGAGGATCTATCAAAGATTTGTTGGAAACTAAATAGGCTACAATAAAAGGAAACACAAAGGGCTTAAACATATGTTGAAATATAAGGACATCCTCACTGAAGAAGTGAAATATTGGCTGAAGGCTGAGAAAAAGCCAGTTTTATAAAAATGGGGGAGGGTTTGTTGAATTAAGAGGAGTGTAGGAGAGTATTCAGGGAAGACAAGAGTGTACAGAAGATCAGGCATGCAATAAACATGATACACCCAAGAACCAGAAAGAAGAGCAATGTAGCTGGACCATGCCCAGGGCAGCAGAGTTAAGGGTAGATTGGCAGGCAGGATTATTGTGCAGAAATGGGCCTTGATGCCTATGCTGAGAGGTTCCCTTAGAGCCTCAAGGTAAAGAAGCTCAACTGACCTTCATCGTGAGCTGCAGGAGTAAAACTCAGAGTTCACCAGAGGTCTGTGGTCCCAGCCAGTTCCATCAGCCAATGGTTTACTGTCCCACCCATCCTGGTGGAAAATTCAAACAAGTCTTTTCCAAAGTCAGAATATGAAATATATTCATCAGAATGTGTCTAAGGGAAAGGTCAGGGATGTGCTGATAAGTCTTTCTGCCTTCCCCACATGAAAGAACACTTTAAACCTTGTCCTGTCAAATGCTCTGTTCACTTCAATATTATTCTTGGCTGAAGGAAAGGCCTGTGGGGTTTGTGGAAGTTGGCTCCCTTAATATAGAATTTTTCATGCTCCTTATAAAAATGTCACTGGGTTGATTCAAAAATATTTTTATTGGCACCTGAATTGGTGAGTCTGCCAAAGACTCTATACAAGTTGATTCTTTAGGACACACTAGTCTTCCTCCAGGAAAGAACAAACAAAATCCTCAGATGTGAATCTGGAGAAACTTGCTCTAAGAGCTCTTTGCAAACACATTATTTTATGGCAAACTGGAGACAACTGAAATTGCCCTGGTCTGCCAAGGAATAGTCCATTTTATTTTTTTCCATTCTTAACTTTAAAAATATTAGTTTCAGGGGCACCTGAGTGGGTCAGTAGTTGAGTGTCTGCCTTTGGCTCAGGTCATGATCCTGGTGTCCTGGGATCAAGTCTTACATCAGGCTTTCCATAAGGAGCCTACTTCTCTCTCTGCCTGTGTCTCTGCCTCTCTGTGTGTGTCTCTCATGAATGAATAAATAAAAATCTTTAAAAAAATATTAGTTTCAAATAGTTTGTAAGTTTTACATCTTAATCATTTTTGGCTTAGGGTGACAGAGGCATCACACCAAACTACACTTCTAATACAGTCTACTTTTTTATTTTCTGAGCTGAGACACTAAACAGGTTCCTTCAGAAGGTAACAAGAAGGGATCCCTGGGTGGCGCAGCGGTTTGGCGCCTGCTTTTGGCCCAGGGCGCCGTCCTGGAGACCCGGGATCGAATCCCACGTCGGGCTTCCGGTGCATGGAGCCTGCTTCTCCCTCTGCCTGTGTCTCTGCCTCTCTCTCTCTCTGTGACTATCATAAATAAATAAAAAAAAAAGAAGGTAACAAGAACTCAGATTTCTACTCTTAACAATGTAACATTGCCTCTTTGACAACAGATGAAGAAAGTAGTGATCTGTCAACTTAATTTGTAATCTGGGGATGAATCCATTAATGAAGCTGCTCATGTCACATTACTCAGACTAGCCCAGAAGGTCAGAGCTTTCTCCAGCACTCCCGCTGAGGTTATTTTGAAAACGAACACAATTTTCACTGTGGAGGAATGGGTGAGACATACTGAACTATGACAGTAAAATGGGGAAAGAAACCATGAGGTCAGAGGTTAGTTCATGGTAATCACAGATAGGTCATCTGGAGGTCAAACACTTGTATGAATATGTTAATTGAGTTCTTACAGATAATTAATGCTTTCTCATCCAATTTATGCCCTTTCCAGGCAAACTCTGAGGGTCAGCACTGTGCAGTTTGCAAAAGATTTTCAAATAGACTTTTTTTTCTCTTGAGGAAAAATAGCATCAATTACTATTTGTTGAGCATCTTCATGCACCAGATACTGTGTACCAAACATCATAGATTAATAATTTTATTTAATAATTAATAATTTTATTTAATATTTTAAACAACTCCAAAACATGGGAATTATTATCACCCCTATTTTTCAGGTGTAGAAGTTAAGGCTTAAAGATAGTGTGGGCATAGTGAAGGATAAAGCTGGTGCTAAGTGCCATTAAGAATGTCTGTCCATAGATCTGGGACACCTGGGTGGCTCAGTCAGTTAAGTATCTGACTTTTGATTTCAGCTCAGGTCATGATCTTGTAGGATCGAGTCCTGTGTTGGGGTCTGAACTAGGTTAGAGCCTGCTTAAGATTCTCCCTCTCTCTCCCTCTCCCTCTGCCCCTCCCCACTGACTCCAGCTACATGCATTGTCTCTCTCTCAAACTCAATAAATTAAGTATTAAAAAAAGAAAAAAAGAATGCAGAGCCTAAGCCTTCAATACCCCTGTGGACAGGTTGGTAACATATGGAGAGTCCCCCACTTATTCATGTGCCCAAGAGTGATCTTTTTGAACTTTGATTCAATATTTATTAAAGGATAATAGTTAATAGTAAAAACTTGATGACAATTAAATAACTAAATGTACTGAATGTGTCTGACATGTTGCCTGATACCAGATAGGTGACCTTTGCTTGACTCTGAACTTTAGAATCATCTCAAAAGCAGGCAATAAGCCACCATTTTAGTTCACCTAAAAGTATTTTGCTTCACTAAAAAGCATTTTTGTAAGTGGTTGGCCATTCCTACCCTTGAAGTATTCGAATAATTTATCCATAAAGACACAGAAAAAGTTAAGCATAGCCCACTAGGCATGTGATCAGACCCATATATCTGATAATCATAGATATGGAGAAAGAATTCACAGAAGGCTTCAATTGATAGATGATGCTTATTTCTTTAATTGCAAAATATATGTACTGATGTTCATTGAATGTGTTGATACTCTCACCATATCTGAACCACCTTATAATAACAAAAAAGAATTTAATGCTAACAGTCCCCTCAATGCTCCCAATTTTCAGACTGAACACTTGTTTATTTGAAATTTCCTATTCTTATTTCTTTTCCAATGAACCGGCTCAGAGGTAGATATTCTCTCAGGGTTAGACTGATCTATCTCTGGACCATTGTGCTTAAGAGTTAATATAATATGGTTTATCACTAAATCACTCTCTGGTTATGTCTTGTGTGATTCTCATGTCTGCAGCCAGAATGTATGACAGAGAACAGACACCATAGCTCAGTCTTTCTTTAGTTACTCAGGGTATGAAGCATACTTAAGAGCAATCAAGACGGAAAGTTCAATGAGGGCAAGGAAACTATTTGTCTTTTCCTATTGGATCTTTAGTACCTTGGATCACATCTGGCATGTAGGAGGTACTCATGATACATTTGCATATTAGCTGAACTGATTGATTTTATGCAGTAAAATTTTAGAAGCTCTCACAATTAAGGATGTGTTATATTTGTCAAGAATTATCATTCCTTCAGTTTCAACCTTTAACACTGATGTTGATTAAGCTTAGGAAAAAAGCAGCAGATATAATGCATAGCCAGAGGCTACACGATAGCATTATTATCAATTGTAATAATAACAATAAAAATTAGTTACACTAATCATGCGCTGGATACTACACCTAGTGCTTTATCTATTGTTTCATTCAGTCATAAGAAAGGAGATATTTATTACATGCTCATTTATAGGTGAGAAAATGAAGTACAGAGAAGTAAATAACTTGCTAAAGGCCCCTAGTAAGTTGCCAAGTTGAGTTTTGAGCATGGTGGTCCACTCCTGGGGCCACCTGCTAACCACTGTGCATAATTGTGATCCCAGGTCTCCAAATCTTACCTCAAGACTGCCTGCAGATACTCTTTAAAAATGAGAGATGAGGGGCCCCTGGGTGGCTCAGTCAGTTAAGTGTCTGCCTTTGACTCAGGTCATGATCCCAGGATCCTGAGATTGAGCTCTGCATTGGGCTCCCTGCTCAGTGGGGAGCCTGCTTCTCCCTCTCCTTCTGCCTGCCACTCCCCCTGCTTGTGTGTGTTCTCTGTCAAATAAAAAATAAAATCTTAAAAAAAATTAAAAATAAAAAAAAAAACAAAATAAGAGATGAATATCCTAAGAGACTTCATGTGGAGAACTTTTCTTTCCTCTAGTGCTTACTCCTAATGGCATAAAATACTTATAAATCCCGTATCATTTTTTGGCAGCATAGTGAGGTAGTAGTAGCGTTCTATGATGGTTAGAGCAAGGACCCTTAAAAGCTGTGCATTAAAATATATATATCTGACTAGTCCATTTCCTGCTTTATAAGTGGTAGTGAAGGTATCCATATTTTAGGGCTGTACACTGTTTGACAGCACAAAGGCTAATATATGAAAGTAAGCTATTATCATTTTATAATAACAATAATAATTACCATAAAAGTAGCATGGGTCCTTTGTGTTTCTGTCATGAATGAATATAGAGCCGTGGGTGAGATTTAGATATAGATGCTGAATAATTTAGAAGACCTTTGATCACTATTAAGTTCTCCTTGTATTTGTATAATTCTTCCACAGTCAATTGTCAAATCAAAATTATTTGGTTATTTTCTAAGCTGAAAAAAATAGGATCATATGATATGACAAAAGATTTTGTCCTGATATCTAAACACACATAAACACGCACACACATACACACACACAGGCTTAGCAACACTTAATAGCAGATTCAGTTGTACTTTTATTGAACAAAACTAATCGAGAAGAATATAAACTATCTACAAATGCCACTAACTTGTAAATCCAAGATGCATAGCCATCATATCTACAGTGCAGAGTATTGCTAGGCGGATGCCTCTTTCTGTATTCAAAGCTGTCAAAGGCTTGCTTTGATAAGACATATTTTCTTATCTCAACTCCTCAACCATCTTCTTCTGGTGAATATTTTATTATCCAGCAAGGCTACTATTTCATTATCTTTCTAGATTGGTTGCTCCAAATTGCTCTAATTTTCTCAGCTCTTGGAGAATTTCCAATCTATAGGCATATTGTCCCACTCTCTTGCCCACTTAGTGTTACACTGCATGGTATGAATTTTGTTTTTTGTTTTATTTTTTCTCTTCCCATTCCTTTTCCTTCCATTTCTCCTCCTACTCTTTCCTTCATGAACAATTAAGTTTTACAGATATAATATTAGGCAGGATGAGGAAAGGACGTGTGCTAAAGGGAAAGGAAGCATGCTGCCTAGCACCGAGATCAAAAGTGAAGCAGGGAAGGGAGGGTGTACATGCCATGGTGTGTGGGAGGAAACCACACTGGAGTGTGTGATATCAAATGGGTAGAAGATAAGGGCTTCCCTGGTGGACATGGCCCTGCATAACATGCTGGAGCTTACACTGGGTAATGTGGTGACTAGAAGATGTGAAAGATTTATTATATACAGGATGATTGATGGAAGAAAATAAATTGAGGATAATGGCAGTTTGCTTCTGACTGTGAGAAGGTAGATAAAATATCAAAAAAAAAAAAAGAAAGAAAAAAGAAAAAAAAAGGAACAAAACTGAAAAGATTCCTTTCAAGATTCAAAAGAATCAATATTCAAAAGGTATCTTTTCAGTTTTGGCAGATTGGAATCTGAAGTATCAGTATGACTTTGTGAAAGTGTGCATGTGTATATGTTGTTTGATTTTAAGTATTCCTTTTCTCTGTCCATTGAGAGGGTCTTGAGGCAGCGAGATATCAATAAAAATGAGTACACCTTATCCCCAGATCTTGTTGTCTGAATAAATTATCCACTAGTAGGAACAAGGGATATCTTTTTGTGCCAGAACAAAAGTAACAAAATACTCAAAGAATTATGGGAATATGTCAAAAAGACACAAAAGCCAGTTATGAGGGCCTCCCTGTGCTAAATTGAACAAGAATTTGGACATCAAGATAAATAAATAATGCTAGTAGCAGGTTGCAACCAATTGCATAAAATAGGAAGCCATAAATTCAACTGTGTACAAATAAATGAACAAATAATTTTGAAGAGTAAAAGGATCTTTGCATAGTTTCAAAGACACTCTTCACAAACAAAACACTTGGAAGGAAGAGTTAACTTCCCAGTGGAGAAGCATCACTTAATCAACATCATCATTTGTAATAATAAAGTGAACATTATCAATAATGAGATATATTAAAATCATTCAGATGACAAAAGAAGAAAAGAGAACTAAACATGCATCTAATCTAATCGTGGTAACAGAAGACAAACACATGAAGGACTGTAGTATAGCAAGCCTGGAATCTTTATTTTTTATTTTTAAAAAGATTTTATTTATTTATTCAGAGAGAGGCAGAGACATGGGCAGAGGGAGAAGCAGGCTCCATGAAGGGAGCCCAATGTGGAACTCGATCTGGGGACCCCAGGATCACACCCTGAGCCAAAGGCAGACACTTAACTGCTGAGCCACCCAGGCATCCCTGGCCTGGAATCATTAAAAGTATTAAAGTTATGAAGTCAAGGGAAGACTGAGGAAATATTCCAAGGCAGAAAGAGACATAAAAATGAAATATAGCAAAGTACTCTGCATAGGACCTTTGAGCTATAAAGTCATTTTTGGGACAATTGGTATCTAATTATTATATGGTGGTAATGTACCAATGTTAATTTCTGGCTTTAATCATGATTGTTGTATTATGGTTATATAGAAGAATGTCCTTGTTTAAAGGAATAACACAATCCTGTTGTGGGGACATCAGAAACTCACTCTCAAGTCATTCAGCAAGAAAAAGTTCTTTTGCAGTTGCCTTTATAGGACAGAACATATTTTGAAGTGGCCAGTGATTTTCAAACCCCTAGTCTATTAATAGGTACCTCTCTCCCTCTCCCTCTCTCTTTCTCTCTTTGGAGTTGAGCAAACAGGCAGATCAACAACTGTTCAGCTTTGCCACTTTTAAGTTGTATGACTTGAATAAGCATATAGTCTTTTCAAACTTCAATATTTTAACCTATAAATTTAGGATAATAAAGATGAAAAGGATTAGCATAGTACCTGGCTAATATTAATCATTCAATAAGTTAGGTGTGCCACTATGTTATCATTGTTGTTCAAGTGTTTTTGTATCAAACTGAACAGATTTATCTTACACTTTTTAACATTTTAAAATTCATTTTGATGTGTTTTATTATATATGTTTATAAATTATTTTTGATGTGCTTTTGTGTACAGCATCACAAAGGACTATATCTTTGTTCACTTGTTCAGTTCACTCCTTAAGGTATAGTCATAGGATAAACTGTAATTTCTGGATAAAAGGCATGCTACTCCATTTTAAATAATGGTTAGCAAAGTTTTTCTGTAGGGATACAGATATTTTCAGCTTTTCATACCATATAATGTTTGTTACAGCTACTCTGTCAACTGTAGGAAAAAAAGCAGTCATAAACAAGTGAGTGTTATGTAGTCCTAAAATTTTTATTTACAACAACAGTAGGCCATATTTGTTACTAATATTATGAAATAAAAGATTCTTTTAGTGTTTTTTGTTTCAAAATACTGGGAATCAGGAGAAAATCCACTTTCATTTTACAATAACCTGAATATAGAAATTCTACAGCATAATGGAGATATGTCAGGAGCCATAGATGGAAATATGTTTGCTCTCATCTGGCAGCTGTGACTCCTGTCATCTGAGGTCCGCTGTCCAATTTCACTCCTGACCACATTGACCTCAGGCAGAGAGAAGCTTAGAAAAACATGGCAATGGTGCTTCACTCTTTAATGTAAAAGAGTAATCAGCTTATAATGGATTTTATGCTTCATTTCAAAGTGGAACATAGTGTAGTGTTAATGTGGATTTTTAAAAAGGAAGGTGCTATTTAGTAGCTTTATGAAATAGCAGAGATTAAAGTCTCTAGTTTCTTCAAGGTTGAGCTTTGCTACGAGTCTTTCTCTAATACTTTCTTGTATATTTATATGAACTATTTGATAATTAAGATGGTTTGCATTTCCCCAGTTAATATCTAGGTTTTCTGGAAGTCTGGGCACTTTTCTGATCTAAGGCTGCTGTTTATAGAGGAGGAATCTAAGCAGCAATTGTGTGACATAGCCTGGACTGACAGGAATTTTGGGCAAGAGGTCAAAGGTTGCTGAGAAGGGGACTTCCCAGGACAGATCATCCTGAGTTAACATTCCCCTAGTACACAGTGTGCATTGTTGTGGGGACTGAAGGTTCCTAGAACTAAGGGGAATTGCACTTCAATGAAAACAAAATAGCAACAGTTCAAAATGTCCTTTCTGGAGCTAGCCTAAAGATGTCAATAAGATGGTGTCACAATTAATTATATAAAAGCAAAAACAGCACTTATATGGGACCTACTCTTTGCCAAGCACTGTTTTGAGCTCTTTACATATATTAACTCATTTAATTCCCGCAATACCCTATGAGATATATGCTCTTATGGTGATCATTTGAGAGTTGCATGACCTGAGGGCAAAGATTGCTCAAACTTACTTAGACTATAAAAACAAAAATGTCAGCACTAGTGTTGGAAGCTAGTGGGTCTGACTGCAGAGTTATACCAAGCCACAAGATGTAATATGAATGCTTAATAGTAAATTAGATTGGCTCTAAATTCCCATAGCATCTCCAAGAGTCACACACATCTCCTGAAAATAGGACCCTGGCACAGCTAATGACTAACTTTTGTTAAGTACCATACATGTAAGCTTCCAACACCATGCTATAGAGGCTACATCTTATTTTCCCAAATTTCTTGTAGAATAGTTCCTATTTATATTCTCATTTGACAGATGATGGACCCAAAACTCAGTGACATAATTTTTTTATTTCTAGAACACATTACCACTAAGTGGCCGGGCCAACATTCACATGCAAGTTTGTCTCTAATGCCCCAAATCGTAACAAATATTCTATGCAATTTCAGAGATAAAGTAATGGAAAAAGCACTGGATTGGAGTAAAGATATCTAAACTTCAGACCCAGGTCTCCTGTTGTATCTTTAGAAGGCACTGGTCAGATATTGTCCTTCTTTGACTAAATTTCCTGCTATATGAAATGAGACTATTTGTCTTAATTACTCTTCTTTCCAATAAACATGTTATTGTATGATTCTGTGATTTTTTGTATAAAAATATGTATGAGTATAGAATTTTCAAATTCTAAATTATCTGAAGATATATTTCAGTCACCAGAGCTTAACAAGTAAACAAAGAAAAGAAACTTAGATTAATGATACTTTCAGTCATTGGAATAGAACCCCAAAATCTTAAATATGGAATATCTACAGAAAAATAAGCTAATTCTTATATCTAATAGAAATCATGTTGATTTCCCCAGGCTCCATTTTTCACATCCATACTCTTGCTCTGTGAATCCTAGAGCAAAGCTTCTGGTTTTGGATGCCCCACATACCATATATGCAGTGTAAGACCACAGGAGTTCAGAACTCTTTTATACCAAACTGCCATGCAAATCCTGAACTGTATTTCAAGGTATCCTTCAATGTTGAATATCCTATTTAATCAAGGCATGCCAATGCGAAATGGAAAATGAGTGGACTATTCACTCTGTATTTTGCAGGATCTCACTAACTCATGTCCTCTGGCTTTTTGAGGGTCATTTCCAGTTTCTAGCTAAATGTAATATTGTATCATAGAAAAGCTTTTATTGGGTTATTTCTAGGTTCATCTCATTTAGAATCTCTCTTCCTAAATGCCCTCACTTCCCCTATACACACACTCTGTAATATGTCTAAGACTCCTTCTACAGATTGCTGAAATCTGAAAGATAATGTTCATTCCTTGTACCATTTAAACCAAAAGTTTCCTGAACTTTTTTTTCTCTTAATTATTATGTATTTCCAATACAGCAGACTGACACCCAGTTCCTCTTTGCTAAAAGTCCATGATATAAAGGCTGAAAATGCCACAGAGTACACTTGCTTTCATATGATTCTTTGGTTTTAGGACATAAAAATATGACTTAATCCGTGCAGTGGGTCTTGAGGGAAAGTATACAATGGTGGGTGATGGGAAGGTCTGGAAAAGAGATGCATATGGACGTTTTCTACATCTTCTTTCAGAAATGTTTAGGTGAATATATGATGCATGGAAGAGTGGCAGCCATTTTGTGATTATGAGGGCATATGCCTGTGGACTAAGACCAACATGCTAAAGATGCTGAGTAGTAATATGGAAATACTTGGGTCATAAATAATATTACTATTCTTCCTAATTAACCAAATCTGGAACTCTCTGGATCTTCTTTAGTTGAAATGATGAAAGCATTGATCTTGAGCACCTTTAATTGATTGTTCTATGAATTTCGGCTAAAAGCTTTTTGCTACATTATGCAAATCCAAAATACCTACTTGCAAATGTTTTACAATCCCTTCATCTATTGTAGCATGTTTTATTTCATGATCCTGGCAGAAGTGTTATTTCAGAAGAACACTAGATGGCAATATATGCTCCATAATTTATGGTGGGGGAAGGGAATTTAAACTTAAAGTTCAACTATCAAAAGTATACAAAGTTGACTTAAACATGAAAACACATTGGTTTTGCTTATCCTGTAACCTGTAAGAATTATTCTTTTAATTAAGCAGAAATAAAAACAAGGGGCATATTTGAGTACTGGGTCATTAGACAAGTAACTAACTCTAATGCCCTACCCAGATTTTAGGAACACATACCTTATTGTAGAAGACTGTCCAGACAAAAGCTAATGACATGAAACCTGACTTATTTCCTATTTATGTGAGGCAGGCCACTATGCCTATGGCACAGATAATAATTCAGGAGTACCATGTGTAAGATTGATATACCTTTGGAAAGAGTTACATTTTCTTTTGGGTCTAGAGAAAAATTATTTAAGAAATGCTAACCACTGTAGCATTTTGTCTGTATATGTCTGTATATGCAGCCTAAGCTTCTGCCCAAATATCATCCTTTAGATAACTTACTTTTATTTCTAAAAGATGGTCTTAAAGATTGAAGTTGTTTTTATTCTTGACAGGAATTTGCATGCGAATTTACCTCTGTGTCTTAATACATCAATAGAACACTGTTATATAAAACATATCTTCCTCCAGATAATGTTATGTATAGTATCAGCTGCTGCTTGGAGCATCTGACACTTATACATGGTACATCACATGACATACATTATTATTGTAATGGGACACCTGGGTGGCTCAGCAGTTGAGCCTCTGCCTTTGGCTCAGGTCCTGATCCCGGGTTCCTGGGATCAAGTCCCGCATAGGGCTCCCTGCAGGGAGCCTGCTTCTCCCTCTGCCTATGTCTCGGCTTCTCTCTCTATGCCTCTGATGAATAAATTAAAATGAAATCTAGGGCAGCCCGGGGGGCTCAGCGGTTTAGCGCTGCCTTCAGCCCAGGGTGTGATCCTGGAGACTTGGGATTGAGTCCCATGTCAGACTCCCTGCATGGAGCCTGCTTCTCCCTCTGCTTGGTCCCTGCCTCTCTCTCTCTCTCTCTCTCTCTCTCTCTCTGTGTGTGTGTGTGTGTCTCATGAATAAATAAATAAAATCTTAAAAAAATGAAATCTAAAAAAAGAAGATATTTTT
Source organism: Nyctereutes procyonoides (assembly GCF_905146905.1). Lineage (NCBI taxonomy): Eukaryota > Metazoa > Chordata > Mammalia > Carnivora > Canidae > Nyctereutes > Nyctereutes procyonoides. The sequence continues at coordinate 13,101,931 of NW_026575133.1, read as the reverse complement.
GCATGTGTTGAAGGGATAATATCTATGTATTTATATTCAGAATTTGCTTCATACACCGATCACCCTCTGTGTGAATTTCCTATAGTTGCAGCTAATCTTTGAAGACACATTCTTGTGTATCAATAGAATTATAATTTATTGAATTATAATTTATTGAGTTATTTTAGTAAAATATATATATAATATATATACATATATATATTTTATAATAACATGGACTTGAAGAACAGATGAAAAATTAGTCAGTGGATTATTTGCAATTGTATCTCAGTGGCTGGACTATTGTTTTTGGTGACAGCTCTTGCTTAATTGCTTGCATTGGCCCACCATAATACAGTTCAAAAACAAAAACAAAAACAAAAACAACTTGTTTCAAAATGTCTTTCATCATAATTAATGAAGAATTGATTTACTTTAAGTCTTATGACAAGTAAAAACTAGAGAATATTTATCTTAAACATGTATAGAATAACAGTGTTTAAAGTTATAGAAAAGTGTGTGTATTTTTTTAGTGTGTATCTTTAAATAAATATTTTAGATGAAGATGTGCAACTGGTTTTCATTGGTATTATTTTTTTCTCTGATGCAAAAATAAAACAACTTTTTTTTTTCAAAATAATATATTCTCATTCTCTCACTATAAGATTGTGGGAAATCACAACTGTGTGCTTAAATTACTTGTCACTTTGAATGTCCTCCCCAGGAAGATGATGAAAGGCAAAGTCTTAGTACAAGACATTTTACTTGAGTGTATTCCTAAAAGGATCAGTCTTGGATGGAGGCATATTTATATTTTTTTTTCAACAGTAATTGAACAATTGGGCTCATTTCTGAGTTTGAGATGACTGATAGGTTTCTTATACAGGAAATTGTTGCAAATCATTCAATAGGGATGGACATCTCCGTAGCCATATCAATGGCAGAATTGAAGTCAAATAATATTTCTCACAAGGTAATAAAAATAGGTAACATTTTGTGAGAGGCAACAGGAGCTTAAGCTGTGTTATCTCCAGCCGTCACAACATTTTTAAGATAACTGTTATCCCCCAGTTTACAGAAGTAAAAATGAAGTCCAGAAAATTTAAGTAGCTTACTGGTAATAGAATTTGTCTTTATTCCACACAGACGAGTTAATAATTATACAATTCTCTAAATACAATGCACATGTGTGTGTATGCTTGCACACATATACAGTACAAGAAAGATTGCATGATTGGGCTCATTTTAAGTCGTTGATTTTTCTAACTATTGGTGATGAAGAAATATGTTTCTCTAATACATGGGTAGAACAATAATCTATGTTTGAAATAATAGTATATATACAACATTGCCTAGAACATAGCAGATGCTTAGTAAATATTTGGCAGAAGACTGAATGCAATGGCATGGCATTAAGCTTTTATTTTTGACAATGTGAAACATTTATTAACACTGTTTAAAGCTGTGTCAGTATTTTGTAATAATAGTAAATGTGTGATTTACAGAGAGACTTCCAATCTGATGAGCATAGGCAGAAAGAAACAATCTTGAATTTTCTAATTCTAGCAGAGAATTAAAGTTATTCCCAAAGACATGTTTAACTTCAGATGTGATGTGCAAACAAAACTATTAACTCCTTTAAGAAAAGTCATTACTCTATTTCTGAGAAGGAATGAGTGAGAAGACACTATAACTCTTGCTGGTCCTTAAGTCTCTTTTTCAAATATTTATTTTATAAAATTACAGTAAGAAAAAAACCCTGTCCAATGGAACAATGCTTATGTTCCAAGTTAGAAGAATTTTTAGTTTCTAAAGCAATCTAGGTAGAAAATAATTTGAAATTGAATTATCCAAGATACTATGATTTTATTAACACGAATAAAGTAAAAGAAGAAATTCCCTGAGAGAAATTCAAAATCAACATAGTGGCAATACTTAGTAGCTTCTATTTAATAAATAAACTTAGTTATGGTTTGGAAAATAGAAAGCATATAATGAAGCATCTGTTTTAGACTGATTGTCAAGTCAGAAAACATTTCTGCCTCAATGAAAAGAAATACTGCAGGAAAATGCTCAGCTCATTTTTGATAAAATATTAATCTAGTGCCTCTTTATGAAATTGTTAATATTTGTTACAGAAAGTTAGTATTTGTGATTTCTCTATTCAGCAGTGTGGTTGAAGAATAAAATTACCTCATTTCAGAATGCATTAGACTGTTGTTCATGAACACAAAAGATTTATATTTCATTTTAAGCCTGATAGGATTTTTTATATGAAATATGTGCAAAAATGTTTTAAAGAACCAACATTCTTTCCTTTTTCTTTCTACTGACCAAGCTATTTGTTTTCCTTGCTGGGTGAATCAAAAAAAAATTAAATAAGCTAATGTTTTATTCCTTTTGCATCATCTTGAATAGCAACTGTTTCTTGAATTATAAATAAGGAATGCAAGGACTAGAGATTAGAAAGAGGACCTGGTTCTTAAGCCAGAGCCTTACAAGGTGAGGCTGAGTCTTCATGTCTGGCAAGAGACAAGCCCCCTGCTCTCTGCTTTGGAAAAATAGTGCTTGTCCTCTGTGTCTGTCAGATTCTGGATTCTTCTTGGTCTCCAATTAGGAGACTCTCACTGAAATTTTTTTAAAGCTTTTATTTATTTATTCATGAGAGACAGAGAGACAGAGAGAGAGAGAGAGAGAGAGAGAGAGGCAGAGGGAGAAGCAGACTCCCCACAGAGCAGGGAGCCCAACACAGGACTCCATCGCAGGACCTTGGGATCACGACCTGAGCCGATGGCAGGTGCTTCATCAACTGAGCCTCCCAGATGCCCTGAAATTCTTTATTGTACTCTTTATTCTTGAGTATTTCCCCTTCTGAGTACACCTTTCCCCCTGAGAAGTATGTATAGATATCTTTGGATCTCCCCACATAATCAGAAGTTTGGATTTTTACTTCTAAGATCCTTATAGACTCTTGTAAAGAAGCCATTTGCATTCTTTATCAAATTAAACTTGGATCCAGGAGCCTTTGGAATGGAGGAGGATCTCTACTCAGAAAAGAGTGACAGATTGACCCATGAAAGCTGATCTATGAACCCCCCCAAACAAGATTCTTCCTTGAAGAAACTTCCTTTTCTCATCTCTGCCATGGTGAGGATTCTCTTCCTGACTAGCCTCTAGGTTAGAGGTTGATTTTATTGCAAGATGAGGCAAAGTCCTTATACTCTTGAGTTTCTTTTAGAGATAAGGCAACCCACAAAAAAATAAAGAAGAAAACAGGGAGGCACATTTTTATTTAAACAGATTTTTTTTTTAAAATTTAGGTCTGGGCACTCCATAGATCTGGGAAGTTGCCAGATGGCCTGGGATTTTCCCATCAAACTCAGGCCTTGATGGAAGTCCAACAGCTCCAGGCAAGAGGTTCAGAGTGAGTGAGGACAGTAGCCTTGGGTGCTCTAGATCCAGTCCTGTCTCAGGGTGGGTTGTACACAGTGCTGTTGCCACAGGTCTAAGCAGATTTCTTCTAAATAAAACCCAATTAGCAGCTCTCTTTTGGATAAGAGAAAAACCACCTTTGTGCTAGAGAGTAAGTTATAATACTTTAAAGGTTGTATGGGTTAGGAATCCCTTTGGTTGCAAGGAACAGAAATCTTCCCTATTCTTCAAGTGGCTCAAAACATTTAAAATATTCTTTTTCTCAAATAAAAAAGATTCCAGATGTCAACAGTGCAAAGCTGGTGCAGTTTCTCCGTGATACTATCAAGGATCTTTCTCTCTGTTGACTCTTATTCTTAGTGCACTGGAATTTTATCCTTATGGTTGTTACCTCATACTTCCCAGAGGATTTTGTGCCTCTCATCTTCATAAATACATTCCAGCAGGAAGCTGTGTTTACATCTCATTGGCAAGAATGGTGTCACATCCCCTCCCTCCCCCAATCTACTAAGAAAGCTGGAAGTGTGCTATTTATTTATTTGTTATTTATTTATTTATTTATTTATTTATTTATTTATTTATTATTTTTCTTTAAAGATTTTATTTATTTATTCATGAGAGACACAGAAAGAAAGAGGCAGAGACACAGGCAGAAGGAGAAGCAGGCTCCATGCAGGGAGCCTGATGTGGGACTTGATCCCGGGTCTCCAGGACCACGCCCTGGGCTGAAGGTGGTGCCAAACCCCTGAGCCACCAGGCTGCCACATTTTTATTTTTTATAGTTTCTCTTTTGGCGATTGTAGACAGAGAAGATGATTGCAGAATGAATGCTGCTTCTGCCACCCGAGAGTGTCTGCCAGAAAGCGAGAGATGTGGGAATACTTCTTAGCCCATTTTTGACATGTTGCTAACATAAGTCAGCATTAAGTTCTTAGAGGAGTTTCATATAACTGGTGGCTTTTCTCCTCCTTAATATCTAATAATTTCCTTGTAAAATTTTGGAGAGAATTTTCATTAAAATCTCATATTTTCTCAAAATTGTACTCAGTTATCAATACCTCTACAAACACATACTTATGAAATCACATGTGTAAAAGAATTTCAAAAATCTTATATTTTTGTTTTCTTTTTTTCTTTCTATGTAGTTCATTTTTTTTAAAGACTTATTTATTTATTTGGAGTAGGGAGGGGTGAATAGGAGGGGGAGGGGGAATCTCAAGCAGACCCCTGCTGAATGTGGTGACTGATGCTTGGCTCCATCTCACCACCTGAACTGAAATTAAGATTCAGATGCTCAATGGACTGAGCCACACAAGTGCCCCTATGGTTCATTTTTATGATTCTTCATCCAAAGGCCAATTTAGCTAGTTTGATGAAAATTATCATAGTGACCAGTTTGCTATCTTGTGCTATTTCTCTGTTGGAATTTTTGCTCTGTTTGTAGTTCCCATTTGAGCATTTCTAAGTTCCCAGTATCCTATCCTGGGCAGCAAATCATTTATTCACTTGAAATGGACTCAAATGTCTGGCTTATTTAGAGAGGAACTCCCCATTGTTCGTTGAATTCTCTTGCTGGGATGGCTTTCTTTTAACAGGTAAGGTGTGGGATATTAGAGTTGCCGGCTGAACCTTAATTTGATACAGTATCAGGATTTAATCCATTCCTTGAATTAGCTGAAATATGCTCCTCCTTTCCTTGTACATTCCATAGCCACCTCCTACCCTGTCCCATTCTCCCTCCAGAATCTCTGTTCCCTGCCGTTGTGGGTGGACTTTGATTGAGTGGATCATACCCATTGCTCTCTCTTAAATTTGAATATCAGAGGGCACTTGGAAGATAACAGCAGTTTCTTTCACTGGTGTGGCTCTTTGAGGTTTCAGACCTTTCTATGTCCAAGATACAGTGGTCAACACATATTCTGGAACTTAACAAAAACTTGAGAACTGAAAAATGAAAAAATTCTCTCTCCAAGTCAAGTAAACAAAAATATAAAAGCAACCCAGAATCTGAAAGGCCAAAGACAGGCTTTTGTGTGAATTAAAACAGCCAGAAGTGGTGGGCAAATGCAGTTTTGGGGAAGGAAGCCTTTATTTCAAAAGGTCTAAATCAGTTCTTAATGGATAGGACACGAGGCCACTAGTCACAGAGCATGTGCACATTATACCCCAAAGGCAGAAGAGATGTATCAGTGAACTAGACACATGCTGTCAGCTGTTTCTGCCCCACCCACAGACTGTCCTATCACTTTCTGCTCCAGCCCCTGTCCTCCTCTTTCAGAGGTTCCAGATCTGGAGGCAGGTATTAGGAGGCCCTGGTTGAGGGTGTGATTGAGATACACAGTTTAATTTAAAGCCATAGGCAGTCTATTAGGGATGTCTTCATGAATGTAGAAGATGGGTTGTAAACAGCACTGAGGCTGGGGGTATAGAACAGGGGTGGCAGAAGTGGTTAGAAAGACAAAGACTGTGGCATCAGGATGACTAAGGGTCAAATTCTGACCCTTCCATTGCCTGCTGAGTCCTTGGGCAAGTGACTTAAATTCTCAGTCTCAGTTTTCTCATATCTTTCCAGAAATTGCATGGGGGAAATAATATCTCCTGCAGAATTTCTAAGAGAATCTAATGATTTAAGAGAACATATACAAAGTACCTACTATGCAGTACATGATTACAAAATGGTAGCAATTGTAAAATATCCAATCATGAGTTCATGATTTGGATATATTCCATAAATAATGGGGTCAGCCAGACAGTCTGTGCTTACTTGCTCCACATAAAGATTTTTCTGCAGTGATGGAAGAAATCAGTTGCTTGGCAAATGATTGCTAGAGATTCATCTTTATCCCTGCTGTGAGAGGTAACAGTGTGAAGACTTTCTACAAACTCCATTATTTTTGGAGTGTGTGATTAATTATTCATTAAGTAATATTTTCATTGATGAAGTATGCATGTTATTTCCTTTATCTCATTTTTCTCATAAATTTAATTGTTGGGTTAATTATAATCACTTTATAATTACTGTATTTGGGCATTAATTATATCACATCAAGCTATTAATACTATTCAGCATAAAACTAATCAAATCATGAACACACATAGCCCATGGGGCTTACCTGTAATACTTTGTTTCTTTCTTCTTTTTCTTTATTCTTTCCTTCTTCTTTCTTTCTTCTTTCCTTCTTCTTCTTTCTTTCTCTTTCATTCTTTCTTTCTCTCTCTTTTGTTCTTTCTTCTTCCTTTCTTTCTTTCTTTCTTTCTTTCTTTCTTTCTTTCTTTCTTCTTTCTTTCTTCTTTCTCTTTCTTTCTTTCTTTCTTTCTTTCTTTCTTTCTTTCTTTCTTTCAACACATTTGGAAAGTCTTCTAAGTGACTTAGCTGCTCTTCAGTCCCATTTTCTCAGAAGCATGCCACACCCACAAATGTGTTATGAACCTTATTTCACCTACCAACAATCTGGATTCATCAGTCATTAGTTTCTTCAGCTAAAGGGGCATTTACCTTGTTAGATGTTTCCTAGGACTGGATTCCTGCTACAAAATGTAATTCTCCATGTCTATCATTCCACATACAAATTTACTAAGTTTGAAGTTTCTTTTTTAAAAATTTGTTATTTTATGCTTCTGCCAGAGGAGCATTATGTATAGAAACCTATTACCATTCTTTGATTTAGAGAACATATTAAATCATTTATGAGATAATTTCTGTCAAAATCTTCTGTTTTTCACTTTGTAATTATTTTTGAATATGTCAAAAATATTTAAACCTTAGAATGAAAAAAAAAACTAGATTATAGAGTCAGTATGTGTCTCATTTTTCCATTTGTGTGTATGCATGTGTATTAAAATTCAAAATGCTTACAACAAAATATAGGAAATCTTTCTCCATTACTTCTTACTCCCTAGTTCCTCTTCCCAGAGGTAATCTTTTTTAAATTTATTTTAATTGCTTATTTAGATATCTTTATATCCAAATAATGTATTTACAGTGATTTAAAAAAATTCTTACTTTATCAAGTTGTCACATATATAGCATATATACAGTAGTGTTTGGTATACTATAGTAATAGATAAAGATACAACATTCTGGGATGCCTGGGTGGCTCAGCGGTTGAGCGTCTGCCTTTGACTCAGGGCATGATCCCATGGGATGGAGTCCCACATCAGGAGCCTGCTTCTCCTTCTGCCTGTGTCTCTTGTGTCTCTGCCTCTCTCTCTCTCTCTCTCTCTCTCTCTCTGTGTGTGTGTGTGTGTCTCATGAATAAATAAATACAATCTTTAAAAAAAATACAACATTCTTTTTTTTTATGATAGTCACGAGAGAGAGAGAGAGAGAGAGAGAGAGAGAGAGAGAGAGAGGCAGAGACACAGGCAGAGGAAGAAGCAGGCTCCATGCACCGGGAGCCCGATGTGGGATTCCATCCCGGGTCTGCAGGATCGCGCCCCGGGCCAAAGGCAGGCGCCAAACCGCTGTGCCACCCAGGGATCCCAAAATACAACATTCTTATATAGCACCTCATGTCCACTTAGATTCTCCCATTCTCCCAGTGGATTTATTCCAAATACTTTTGGATAAATATTCACTATATATATTATTATGACTAAGTATATTGAAGATACAGAATTGTATTCTTTTTTTATGGAACATCTTGTTTTCCCTTCATTATTATCTGTTATTTTGACCAGTTTTATAAATTTTAATATGCCTATAATTTGTTCTACTGCATCTATTAAATGCTTATTATCTCCCCCCACCAAAAACACTCAAATATGTCTAACAGTTCATCTGTTTTTTTTTTTTTTTTTTTTTTTTTTAACACTTCCCTGGAGCTCTCTCTTGAGTTTTGAATCACCTATTGAAATCTGGGCTGGTTGATTGTGAAATAAACCTCAAACCAGTGTTCCCTAGATTCTTTATCTTTCACTATCAATGAACTTCTTTTATTTGGTGGGTAATAGCTCTTCAGTAGATTCCTGAGAAATAATGTCTTAGAACAAAACACCAAGTCACTGTATGTATAAAATGTCTACTTTCACACTTGATTGAAAGCTAAGCTGCATATATAATTCTAAGTTAGAGATAATTTCCTTTCAAATGGTATGTTAAATACAACTGCAAATGCTTTGCTAATCCTTTTATTAAGGGGATGCAGTATAATTACTCTCTCCTTGAATTTGGACTAGCCTTCGTGACTCACGTGATAAAGAGCTCACAAACTATTTTGTTTATTCTGGAGCTAGGTCATTAAGAACTTTGTGGTTTCTATTTAGTCTTCCTGAAAAATTTGCTCCAGGGAAGAGGTATACTGAAATCACCACGTAAGGAAGAAGTCCAAGCAAGGTAGTATATGAAGAGGCTGCCCAGACAGAGGGATGCCTATGCAGTCTCCAGTTGGTCCAACCAATCCAGCCCAGATCCTAGACTTTGAATGAAGAAGTCATTTTGAAGATTTCAACTTAGTAGATGTTACTGGAGAAATAAAATAAAATAAACCATTTATTTAACAACAAAAAAACAGATGCCCTAGACTTAGGATCCTAATCAACTTATCTCAGCTATTTTTAACTATTTGAGCCCCCTGGCTGAGGCTTCCATTATCTGGGGAAGAAAAGAACCATCACCACTGTGCCCTGCCTTAAATTTGTAGGCATAATTAAATGGCTATTTCTTTATGCCACTAAATTTTAAGAAGGTTTATTATTCAGCATTTGATTGGAAACCTACCTCTGGCTTTAATGCTGTGACTGAAATGGCTGATACCATTCTGAGTTCCTACTCCTTTGGCCTCTCTGAAAAGAATTTCTTATTTTAGGAATTTCTTATTATTCTGAGATTCTGAAATTGCACAAAGATGCACATTGGTTCTCTCACTCCATTCATAATGCTAAACATGTGGACTTTCAAACTGGAAACAGGTGATTTTTGTTCTTCATTCTACTGATGTGGTATATCATATTAATTGGTTTTCATATGTTGAATCATCCCTGCCTCCCAGGGCTAAATCCCAGTTGGTCATGGTGTATAATCCTTTTAATGTGCTATTGAATTCAGTTTGCTAGTATTTTGTTGAGAATTTTTGCAACTATGTTAATCAAGGGTATTGACCTATAGTTTTCTTTTCTTTTGGTGTCTTTGTCTCACTTTGTTATCAGAGTAATTCTCATCTCGTAAAATGCATGTGGAAGTGATCCCTACTTTTCGACTTTTTTTCAAGAGTGTGAGAGAGTTTAGTGAAATATTATAATACAAAGCTATACTAATTAAAATAGTGTTGTGTTAGCATAAAAACAGACACATTGATCAGTAGAACAAAATCACAATCCTAAAAATAATAAGCAGACACAAATATTGTCAACTAATGTTTGACAAAGAAGCAAAGAATAGTCAATGGGGGAAGGATAGTCTTTTTAGTGGTGCTGGGAAAACTGGATATTCACATACAAATAAATGAAATTGGAGCCCTATCTCATGCCACTCACAAAATTAATTTGAAATGAACTAAAAGCTTAAAAGTAAGACCTGAAACCATAAAACTTCTAGAAGAAAACAGGAGAACAAACTCCTTGACATCAGTCTTGGCAATGATTTCATAGATATGACACCAAAAGCTCAAGCAACAAAAACAAACTTAGACAAGTCTGACTATATTAAGCTAAAAAACTTCTGTACAAGAAAGGAAACTATCAATAGTGTGAAAAGGAAACCTATGGAATGGGAGAAAACATTTGCAAACCATTTATCTGATAAGGGGTTAATTTCTAAAATAGATAAGAAACGCTTATAACTCAAAAACAAACTAATACAAAACCAATAGCAAATTTATAACAAAGCAAAACAAACTAATAACAATTTAAAATGAGCAAATACTTGAATATACTTTTCTCCAAAGATTTTTAAATGGCCTCAACATCACTAATCATCAGGGAAATGCAAATCAGAACTAAAATGAGCTATCATCGCATTCCTGTTAGAAGGGCTATTATCAAAAAGACAAAAGACAAGTGTTTGGGAGGTTGTGGAGAAATTATAACCCTTGTCCACTGTTGGTGGGAATGCAAAATTCAGCTGCTATAGAAAATAGTATGGAGTTTTCTCAAAAAATTAAAAATGGAATTACCATTTAATCCAGTAATTCACTCCTGGGTATCTATCTAAAAGAATTAAAATCTGGATCTCAAGGAGATATTACCACTCCATGTTCATTACAACCCGATGTACAAGAGCTAAGATATGGAAACAACATAAATTTTCATTGACAGATGAATAAATAAAGAAAATGTGATATATACATGGAATGGAATATTATACAGCCTTGAAAAAGAAGGGAATCCTGCAATATGTAACAACATGGATGGTTCTGAAGAACATTATTTTAACAAGTGAAGTAAGCCAGTCACAGAAGGACAAATTATGCATAATTCCATTTATATAAAGTATCTAAAATAGCCAAATGCATAGAAACAAAGAATACAATGGCAGTTGCTACGGGCTGCAAGGAGGAAAGAATAAGGAGTTGCTAATCAATGTGCATAGGATTTGAATTATGTGAGATGAGTCAGTTCTAGAAATGTGACATACACAGTTGTGCTTATAGTTAACAAGCATATTAGACGTTTAAAGATCTGTTAAGAGGGTAAATCTCATTCTGTGTTTTTATGAAAATAAATTTTAAGAACTAAATAAATAAGCCAAAACCAAAACCAAATCGTAAAGAGAGGTTGGTCAGTTCAAAGAAATTCTCTGATTAGTGTTGGTTGCTCATTATCATTTTAAATCAGAAATTTGTGTTAATACTATTTTTTCATCCCATTATGTTCATTTGAAAAAAATCACTCACACCTAATTTCCTTGTTAGCTTTTCTGCAGATGTTGCTTGATGTGATCATAATGGTGAACAAATAGTCATCATCCTATGTTAAACTCATTGCCATCTTTATTTCTTTATGTCTTAGTTCAGTGCTGTACCATTTTTCCCTTTCCATTTTCCCAACTCAAGCCTCATGTGCGTAGGAAGTCTTCTATCTCTATTCTTATCTCCTCTTTTTTTTCCTCATTTCCTAAAAGCTAGTGTTTCATATTTATCACTGTTCCATGCATCAAAGTAAGCCATTCTGGGGTAAACAGTGACACCTTGCAGAAGTCTAAAATAGCCAGATATGTAATTTAAATTCACCAATACTCACTATAATAAAGAACTAGGTGAAAATAATTTTATTTATGTATTTTGTTTAACTCAGTGTACATAAAATATATTATTATGCAGTTGTGATCAATATCAAAATATTAATGGGACATTTTACATTTCTTATTGGTATGAAGTCTTCCAAATACAATATGTATTTTATACCTATAAAACATCTTGTGATGTGGTCTGGTTAGTGCTCTTTTGAGTAATTGATAATTTGCTTTAAGTTATTGTATTTGGATACTATATAGAAGCTTGTATGATGAGTTCTGTCATGTTCCGATGTTAAATCTTGCCTCTCTTACTGTTTTCTTGCTAGTTAATGGCAGCTCAAGAATTGCAAACTCTTTAGTACGTGGAGGTGCATGCAATATGTCAGACTTGTCAATTTTATCTTTCCAACTACGTTATGACATTGCTGCTTTTCTGTATTCCCTTAACACTTGTCATGATGTTACATTTTGGATATTTGAAAATCCTTGATTTCCTCTTCCTTTCCTCTCTCTCCCTCGTCATTATTTTCACTTTGTTCCAAGAAAGCATTTTGAATTATTTAAACAACATAACATGAAATGATGTTGATTATAATTATAATAATCATAATATTTTAGAATTTAATTCAGAATTTTAACTTTGTGAACAATATAATATTTATCAAGGTACTTTCAGCTGAAATGCTCAATAGTTATCTCTTTTCCAGGAAAAACAGTACCAATTGCTTTAAACTTTTTCTAGGAATACTTATGAACATTCCAAACTAAGGAAGATTTTTTTGTTATATATATTAAAAATATATATAATATAATGCTCCTATATGCTTATGATGACTTTAAGACATTTAGCCTCAATGAAAAACTTAAATTATTTGGACATTCTTACTGAGCTGCAATCTTTGTTGTTCCTTCAGAACAATATGGGTGCCATCATATATATCTTAGTATATAGAAGACATTTATTTCTACTGGGCTTTTTGAGCAGGATAACACTGTGATTCTATTTTAACTTTTAACTATATTTTAACTTAAATGTACTTCTAAGCATAGCTTTAAAATATGTCTCCACTAAGTAACTAAAATGTTTTAATTTTTTAAGTAATGCATGTTATAAAAATGTATCCAAAATGCTCTTGGACAGGATCATTAAATGTTCTACTTATATAATTTTAAACTCATTTAATTGCACTTTAATTGGTGGAGTTTTAGAGTAGTTAGGTATAAAATGTTACTGGAAATTGTCAAGGTCCCATTTTCAAGACCCATAATGGAGAATTGTGGAAGCAAATTAAATTTACAAAATGTAGAGAACTTCAATAAGCTATTTTATGAAGAACCATGGATACCAACTAATGAACGCAAAAAAAAAAAAAAAGAGAGAGAGAAGTTGATGCAATCAGATGTGAGTAATTGAAAGTGTGGGTGAAGAAAAGGAGGGGATGCTAATCTGTGCCCAGTACATTGGGAAGGTTTCTGCTAAGATAAAATATCAACTTTCTAATATTCATATTCTTGGCAAAAGATCCCCTCCAATTTCTTTATTTTGAAGGATGCATAGGGTGCTACCTAAGGAGAAGAAAATTTTGTTGTTGTTGTTGTTGTTGTTATGAGGGAATAAAATTAAGCATCAGATTTCTAGGTATATTATCTCAAGAACAAAATTGATTTACTCCCAAAGACCATGTAGATTAAAGATGTGACCAACACTACAAGGGAAACAAATATTGAAAGATCAGATCCCTTTCTTATGTACCTCAATAAAATGTTATTCAGTTTTCATAATGTACTACTTGAAAAGACAACAAGAAAATTAAATGCAGGAAAACATATGACAACAAATGGGAATTGACCTGGTATGAGTATTGAACCCTGGTTAGGCCCAGAGAAGAAACAAACAGAATGTGATTATTTTTTAAAGATTTATTCATCTATTCATGAGAGACAGAGAGAGAGGCAGAGACACAAGCTGAGGAAGAAGCAGGCTCCTAGCAGGGAAGCTCTCTTGCATCAGCAGGACTCGATTCCAGATCCCAGGATCATGCCCTGAGCCAAAGACAGATGCTCAATCACTGAGCCACTCAGGCATCCCCAGAATGAGATTAATAATGACACCCCTCACTTGCAGTACTTAAGTGCCAGATAGTATTCACAGTACTTATGCCATTTACTTTATCTAAACTGCAGGATAGGTAGGACCTATTTTTATTACACTCAAATTACAAATGAGGAAACTGATGCACAGAGATTTTATATGACTTCCTTAAGACTACATACCTGATAAATTGCGAAGTTCAGGTTTGAACCCAGGCAGTCTGATGGCAGAGTTTAAACTATTGACCTTCTATGTTGATGGGTTATGTGCTATAAAGTGAGTAAAAAATTTACCTGTAAGTAAATTAAAGCCAAAGTAATTTTAGCTCTAAAAATTAACCAATAATTTATATTTAATTCAGAGCTATTTCTGTATATCAGGTTCATTGACCTGCATTTTGACACAGATTTCTAGTTATTACATTATAGTGAAGAAGAAAACAACAATTGAATTAATTCCTACTTAGATGAAGTTTTCAGTTTAGACTTCAGTTATCTAGGATAGTGTTTCTCATATTCCCTTAGCAATAAGGATCCTTGGTTAGAACGCATATATTGGAGCCCAGACTTGAAAGGTTCTGATTTAGACAGGCTATGTTATAGCCCTACAATTGGCATTTTTAATGAGAAGTCCGGGGATTTTAGATATAGTTTAGAAAAATTCTTTTATTGGATATTCTTTATGGTACCAAGACTTCTTAGGTGGTCCATATATTGCGCTCAAAGAACCTCATACTTATTAACACTCTCTGGTCACTGCTCATTTGCTCTTCACTCTCTCCTTCTAGACTATGAAATATTTAAAGGCAAAGACTGCATTAATCTAATGCTATATCTCTAATATCTACCACTTAACCTTCCGCGCAATAGGTGCTTTATAGCTATGTGTTAAAGAAGTAAACATTGTTTATATAGAATGAATGAGTGAATGTATGATTATGAGATGGTCTTAGAGTTTGTCAACTGATGAATCATTTTTAGATGACTGGTTTATTATGCCTACTTGTTTCACTTGGATGTCTGTGTAGACAAAAAGTAAAATGTTTATTTCAGTGACCTATTCTATATTTTAAAAAACCCTTATTAGCTTATGTTTCTCTTCTCTCTCTTTTGATATTGCCCAATTTTAGTTTTCCTTTTCAAATTCAATTCTTGTAACTTTATGCCATTTTGTAGAGTTTCTCAAAAACGTGCTTATGAACTAAACTATGGCACTCATTGAAAATGGATACACTTCTTTGGCAATTTCTTTGAAAGAATCAAGGGTCCAGAATATGATATTTTCATATTGTTCCTCTTCTTGGATAGAGACAGAACCTTGGAATTTCACATTAATGTCTTCTGCTCTGGCATAAACCTTCATCAACGATGGGTCTATATCATTCATTTTAACAAGTATTTAATGGTATGCTTGCATGATGTCAAATACTAGAGAAGAGAAATTTCACATGCAGATTTTTTTCCATTTTTATAGCATTTTCCCACACATTATCCCATTTTACTTTTGAAATAATCATTTGAGCTACGGAGAACACTTGGCATTATTCTTATTTTTTTCAAAAACACTAAGCTTTAGAAGTAGAGTGATTGCCCAAGGTTAAACACCTGCCTAGTGACTCAGTTGGGACTGGAACCCATTTCATAAAATTGGAAAGAGAATGCAATCCAGATTCTCTCTCAGAAAACTCATTCAATTAAATCAACAAACATTTACTGAGCCAATCCCCAGTGATGGGTAGTGAACTAGGAATTGGGAATTCAAAGACAAATAAGAAATTATACTTTCCCTCAAGTAACTCATAGATTATTACAGGAAATAGACTTGTAAACAAGTGCATTAAAATCAAAATAGTAAGTGATATTATAAAGGTATGAACTGAATGCAGATTCCAGAGGAAGGAGCAAAACTTGCTCAGGGCAAACAGAAAAAACTTTTTTTCTTTTAAGTTCAGGAACAAACATAAGAAAGATAATTTAGTTATGGGTGCCAGAAGGGCAGGGAGAGTTTAAATGTTTCCAAGAAGAAGGAATAGTATGGTAAAGAAAGCCTTATAAAAGACTCATCTTCTTTACGGCAGGTGTTGGTTCATAAACTGGACCCCTATACAGAGGGCAAGAGGAGATGGAAGAAAGAGGCAAACCATTCCAGAGGCAGGTTTTATATACAAGGAAACTTACATATGAGGCCTGTCTTGGGCCTGTCTTGGTTGCAAGATGAGTAGATCTGCAACCAGATATATATATATATATAGCATCCAGATATCAACAACACATTGCTCTCTAAAGGCTGCATCCTTGTAAAGAGTTCCCACTGCGGGAATGGTGAGCAGAGCATACTTTGCAAGGATAGAGGTGGGAATAGAGGTGGGATGAGGAGCCTCCTATTGCTCAGTCCAGGTCTTGGTTGACCCAGTGGTCATATTCTCTTGTAAACCACCTCCAATGGCAAATTAGATTTTCAGTGCAACTGGACCACGTTCAGACAGGACAGGAGGATGTCAGGGAAGGTAAATATGTTGGTGTTCCTTTCAACTAATATCCATTTTCTCTATTTAATGGGATTCACTGATAATCTTTAAAGAGAATGGCTAAGAAATTGGACTGTTATGGAATTACTTCATCTCTATTACTCTTCACTGAACCTTAAATGTGCATTCTGATCTCAGCACAAAAAAATCTTTAGAACAAAGTTCAACCACCATATTTTATAACTCAGCTTGCCCTTTAAAAGTCTTGCCACACCAAATAGTTTCACAAAATACTCTTGTGAACCACATGCGGTACTCCTCTTTCTTATATTTGAAATATATTTTTGTGTTCCTTGCAGATTGGTATCCTGGGAAATTCTTAGCTGAAGTATTACAGAATCCTCCCTGGACAGTTAGCTAGAGAAGAGGGTATAGGAAAGATGTCTTTTGCTTTGAATGGCAGGTTAAAATGTCTGCACTGACATTATTCAGGCACTGAAACCAATATAATGTAGGAGCCTGTGAGGAGTAGTTTTTAAGTTTGAAGAAGCTGTTTCTGGAGGGGATGCAACCTTACTAGTTAGGAAAATTAGAATGAAGAGTCACTGGAATTGGAAAGACCAAAGGGAAGCCTGTTGGGGGAATGTAAGAGACAAGGGCATGCTTGAGTGTTGTCACAATGTTTTAGAAAGAAACACAGGAATTCACAGACATTTTGAAGTGCAACCAACTTCATTTAATGATTAATTAAATAGCTTGATTGATGGCTCTGGAAAGAGAATGGGATGTGGTCAATAAGAGACTGGACTTCAAAATCAGGGAATCGGGCAGCCCTGAGTTTGAATCCTAAATGCACATTTCCCAATTTTATTTATAAATTGGGAATAATGCACCTTCTCCGGGTTGGTCATGAGGATAAAGGTGATATTTATGAATCCTGACTAGTTCAATGCTTTACAGAAATAATTTACTTAAGTAATTACACACACTAGTAATGAAGATGGTGGTGAGACTGTAATTGGAAATGAGTAAATTTTTGTTGATTAGATTACCATTCCTTAGTAATCTTGTACCAATGAAGACCCCAGGACTTTTCTTCAAATTCTTCTCAAATATGCGTATCTCTATAATAGATTTTTTTTAAATTTTTATTTATTTATGATAGTCACAGAGAGAGAGAGAGAGAGAGAGAGAGAGAGAGAGAGGCAGAGACACAGGCAGAGGGAGAAGCAGGCTCCATGCACTGGGAGCCCGACGTGGGATTCGATCCCGGGTCTCCAGGATCACGCTCTGGGCCAAAGGCAGGCGCTAAACCACTGTTCCACCCAGGGATCCCTCTATAATAGATTTGTATTTCATTTCTTTATTTTTACATATTTTTACCTTAATTTTCTTGTTATAGTTTCTAAATTCTTTTTGTTTGTTTTTGAGATTTGATATTAGCTCACTCTCCAGTCTGCTAGCTGTGGAGACAAGGCACAAATTGTAAATTTTAACCTGAGGTTCTTCCTGACACCACAACCTGGCAATGTGCCACTAATAGTGTGGTTCATTTTGATGATACAAAGTGCATGATCACAGGGTGTGATCATTTGGATCATGATTCCTGCAGTTGTAGTAAATTCAGGTAATTCTCTGGTGCCTAATGATATCTGTAGCAGTTTCCCATAAGACAGCCAAGAAAATATTCAAATGTTCTTACCTCAGTACATAAAACAAACACCCAGAGGACCAGAAAGTTATTTCCTATTCCATCATATATTCTTGCGCTATGTATTGGTTGTTCTAATTTGGAAAGTTTGAGATATTGTTAAGGCTGGAGGCAGTTTTTTGATTTGGCAAGGTGGCCTTTGATTGCATATTGGTTATATGAAAAACCTTGGAAAAACTGGATGAACATTCTCCAGTCTCAGCCATAAGATACTTAGGTGCTAGAACTATAATCTTAAATGTCACTTATTATCTCAATTTTCAACCTTGTAAGTGGCTAATTTAAAACCAATTTCTAGGGCCAATTTCCCAATATATAAAGTGTACAAAAGCCAACTTTGCTGGGTAAGGATTTAAATTTATAGGTCCTCTATTTACTAAATGTATGATTTTCAAAGATTACTAAATTTCTCTATTTTTAAAAATATTTTATTTATTTATATATTCATGAGAGACACACAGAGAGAGGCAGAGACACAGGCAGAGAGAGAAGCAGGCTCCTCACAGGGAACCTGATGTGGGACTTGATCCCGTGGGATCATGCCCTGAGCCAAAGGCAGATGCTCAACCGCTGAGCCACCCAGGCATCCCTATATTTTTAATTTGAAAATGAGAATGATAATTCCTGTTTTGCCTACCTCGAAGATCAAAGCAGTTAGTTTACATAAGAACTATAATTTGGGACGCCTGGCTGGTCAGTGGTTGAACACCTGCCCCTGGCTCAGGGTGTGATCCTCGGTCTCGGGATCCAGTCCCACGTCAGGCTCCCTTCCTGGAGCCTGGTTCTCCTTCTGCCTACATCTCTGACTTTCTCTCTCTGTGTCCTTCATGAATAAATAAATAAAATCCTTTAAAAAAAAACAAAACTATAATTTATAAAATATCACATATCACACACATTTTAGTTTTGCTACATCAAAAGAGAAACACCTATGGTTGTACATGATAAAGGAATAAATGTATAGTTTAAACAACACATATTCTAGAAATCAGAAGAAAATATTTGAGATAGTTTATATACAAACCATTTTCTATTCATTCCTAACTTACCAAATGATTGGACATACTATTCTATCAGGTTATATTAATCATATCATGTGATTATCCAAGTCATAAATGAATAGACAATATCTAACATTAGATATTGTCAAAAACCATGGCTGATAAATTTGTTGAAAAATTGGAAGTATTTTGAAGATTGGGCTCATGAGGATTTTGAAGCTTCCTTATTCCCTACCAGGGATGGGTTTTGTGCTAGATTAAAATTTATAGAAATTGCTACAGTTTTTTGTTTCTTTTTACTTTCAGAGTCTAATACTTCAATCTTTAAGTACAGGATGGCTTATAATTTGATTTGGCCAATATAATGTGGTGAAAACAATTTTGTTTTGAATTCTGAGCCTGGACTTCAAGAGACTTTGTATGATTTTGCCTTTGCTTTAAAAACTTTCACCACTACCATCATTTGAACAAGTCCATGCTATCCTGGAGAATGAGAGGCCATGCAAATACAATGAGCAGTTCTTCCAGCTGAGCCATCTTAGTTCAGTTGGCCTTGAGCTGACTACAAATGTTTGAGCAGACAGGGCCTAGAGCATGTGAGTCCAGCTCAGACTCACAGAACTACCCAGCTCACTTGCACACTTGTAAACTAGTAAATGCATCAAGCCACTGAG
Organism: Nyctereutes procyonoides; assembly: GCF_905146905.1. NCBI lineage: Eukaryota > Metazoa > Chordata > Mammalia > Carnivora > Canidae > Nyctereutes > Nyctereutes procyonoides. The sequence goes on along the minus strand of NW_026575133.1, from coordinate 13,082,402 downwards.
TTCAGGGGTGTTTTGTTACACAGCTATATATAAGTGTTATAATTAGTCATGTCTGCTGTAGGTAGAACGTAGTACTGATTTCCATCACTAACATGGTTAATTTGAACATCCCAACACCATTTTTTCCAAGTTCACAATATGGTTTCATAGTGATGAGATTCATGGCATTTCTTATGACAGTTGGGTTCCATTATCTCTAAATTTGTAAGGGGGGCGGGGTCCTGAATGTTCATGCTTTCTATTAGTACGGTAAGTGTGTCTGTTTCTTGAGCCTCACAGTCTGGAATTCTGACAGCCTATAGGTTATTAATGCCCTTTCCTTTATGATGCATTACTATTAGGAAATCATACATGAGGAGCATCCATTAGGCCCACATAACTTATGGACTGACAAATCTATTACTATACAATTGCAAATTCCTCTTACTTCTCTGTGACTACAGTTTATTTTGAATATTAATCCAAGTGCTCTTTGGGGAAATAGAGAATAGTTTTAATAAGTGATCATTTAAAAAAAAAAAAAACAGGACCATGGGCAGAACACATTAAGAAAAAGTAGATACAACTTCCACAGCTGGTTCTTCATTTGTATATTTTCTTTTTTTAAAATAATTTTTTTAAAAGATGTTATTTATTTATTCATGAGAGACACACAGAGAGAGGTAGAGACATGGGCAGAGGGAGAAGCAGACTCCCTGTGGGGAGCCCAATGTGGAACTCAATCCCAGGACCTCTAGATCATGACCTGAGCTAAAGGCAGACAGACACTCAACCACTGAGCCATACAGGTGTCCCGTTGATTTGTCTATTTTCAAACCTGTCTCATTTGCTTGGCAAATAACTGTTGGTACCACTAAGAGAAAGAACGAGAGGAAGATGAGTGGGTCCACAGGATCCCATTGAATAGATGAGAAAATGAACTCTTGCTGCCCTAGAGGCAGGGTTGCATGCCTTACTGCAATGTGAAGTTTCTGATTTCTTTGTATGTGGTTTCTGCCCATGGCAATGGTCTTACTCAAGCTAGTGAAGATTTAATGATAACAGCAGGTCTATCTCTAAATCTTGCCTCTATAATTATAATGGCTTATGAAAGTTTTTGCCTCAAGTCTAGATTTGAAGTCCTCAGAAAATAGTCCTTTTTCTTTTTAAAGCCCACTAAGTGAGTGATTGGAGTAGATAAAAAAAATCACTTTCTGCATGATATTTTGTAGATTAATGACTACATTGAACCATTCTAATGATAGATAGGGAAATTATTTCCACTGTAACTTAAAGAACTAAAACTGCTGTATTTTAAATTAAAGAGGCCTAAAATTTGTCAAGCTTATCAAAAGTACATGAGCAATGAAGAGGTACAAGTTTATAACCCATTACAGAGCACGTTAATTTCTTAACATGCATAATTTTTCTGCTTCATTACTGTTGGAGTGATCCTCGTGGAAAACAGTAATTTTGAGAAAAAAAATAAATATGGGACTGAATAATAGCTTTCTAGGGAAATGTTGAGATTTCGTCATTTGATTAGCGTGTTGCAAATTAATTTTATTTCATTTGTATTGCCTCCTCTGTAGCCTCTGTAGCCTAAGCTAGAAATATGATCTACTTTGTTTAGTAATTAAATACAGTTTTGAACTAAATCCAGTGAAGTCAAGGCTGTAAGAATAGTGAACAAATGCTTTACTGAAGTTAGAAAAGGCAGTGAGGTAAAGGTAATATTAGCTGAAAAAAAAAAAAGACAATTCAAATTATGCAAGTAAAACTATCATCTTGGTCACTCACCTGGAAGATAAGAAATTTACTTACTGAATTTGTGAGCCTTGGAAAGATGATTTCCATGCAGAATATTACAAATTTCAGTTGACTTCATCTTGAACTAAGGAAGGAAACTAGTCTTCAAGTTTATTTTTGGTTCAAAGTACATACAAAGGATAGGGCTTGCACGATTAGTAAAATGTTTCTTATCTTTAGTCTTTCTAGGAACTAAAAGATTTTTCAAATGAGGCTCCTGGTAAATGCAAATCAAGAGTATAGCTGTAAGACCCTTTGTTAAACTCTGCAAAGTTTAAGATGATCCCCTAGTATTTCCTCTCAGACAAAAGAGCTTCTAAATTCCCTAAGGGGCATTGTTCCACAGCAGCCTGGTGAGAACCAGTGTAGGTAGAGTCCTGTCTCCCTGTCTCTCAGCCTTCCCAGCTATTTATTTTCCTTGTGTGTGTGTGTGTGTGTGTGTGTGTGTGTGTGTGTATGTGTTTTGTATGTCTAATCCCATCTTGGCCTCTGTTTCCCCCAGAACCTTATTTAAGTTAAGCAGAAAGAAATGTTCTGTATCCCAAGAGTTGCAATTAAAGATCTAGAGTTCTGTTTCAGTGGTTCAGGCTGCTCTGGCTTGAGTCATGTGACTATCCCTAAGTCAATCACTGTGTTCAGGGGTATATGCCATGCTTCTTGGTCGTTCCTGAGTGACATTTTAATGCCTGATATTCAGGCAGGATTAACCCCTTCCCACCTCAACAACATGTTAAGAAAATAGTGTAGAATAAATCACCTAGGAAAACAAGGGACTATAACCAGAAGGGCAAATGAATACACTGCAGGCAAAAACATCAGCTGTGTACTCCATACTCAAATTCCTTTCCAGCCTCTTTTTTCAGACAGGCAGCTTGTGATGTAGTCTTCCCCTATCACACTGTCAGCCTCCAAGTAACACACACAGTCCTGCTTGACTTCTCACTTCACTTCCCACTTCCCTTTCTGGGCAAACACACATCTCTTTACAAACACTCCATTAGTTTTGATGTTTGTCTCAGTGCTCTGTTGTGTTTGAAGGGTTTCTCTAAGGTCTTCTGACATTTCCTGATTGCTTACTATGCATGGTTTCTGTTTTCCTCCTGGGCCATCATTCTTAGAAAGGCATCCACTTCATCAATATCCTTTAACACCGTTTGGATTTGTGGATGTGCATTCAAGCAGGAAGGGAGGCCTATGGAGGTGTGCAGACTCTCACTGATGTGTTTTGTCAAGTACTAGGAACATTTCACGGTAAACAGAGGAGCAGGCTTAGACAGGCAGACTGCTCCTTTCATCATGGGGCTAATAGGACAGAACTGGTGGGTAATGGAGGGAATGCTCAGGTGACAAGGAAGGGACATGTTGCTGAATATGTATATGTTAGACTCTTACATTCTATCTCTGGCAGAATTATCAAGTCTTGGATATTTTTATCTGACATGGAGAAACTGTTGCTACCACTCCAGCTCGGATTATAGGATACCGTAGCATTCAGTGTGTATTCCACAGCTTGCCACCTGCTCATTGAGAATACTCTCTGATATTCTGGATTGGTCCAGGCATTTCAAGCCAGGCTCATATTATAGGAATGACAAAATTCTGTCTCAAAGTTGCCACTGTAAATGCAGTTCTCCCTGGCTGGCACACAGTTCTGAGAGTGTAATGGTGAATTTAAATTCCTGGATAGCTCCAGGCTGTTGCTCAGAACTTCTATAGTCACCTTTGTAAAAGTTGTCATTTGATCACAGTGTGGATTGTAGAAGAAAGCATATATGATGTGCTACAAAAAGATTACATTTTTTTCCCTCTTTAGACTTTCACCAACTTCTATTATCCTCAGATGATGCTTGCCTGAATTATTGATTACATTGTTGTTGATAGAATGTTAATTTTGTAATACTACCTGCTTTGTGCTCTTAAAAGCTAGAATTCTTTACAGCAAGAATTTGACTTGGGAAAGTCAATGTTTTAAATACAGAGTATGAAATCTTTATGTTACCATTGATGTAAGTATCCCATGAAATACTTGTTGTGTTTCATAAATAACCAAGGAAAAGCATGTATTCTATAGGCATGTATTAAATATGTACAGCTATGCTTCTCATTCTTTAGACAGGGTAGATACCCACTAGGATTCTTATGGCCTATTCACTTTGCCATTTCCCACCCTATTTCTACAAGCAGTGATTCCATTTATGGCCTTACAGTGCTAACTCTATTAAATCCATCTTTTAAGGGGTTTGTAACAGTGTTTGGGAATGTGGTGGGATGTTGCATAGTATTCAGTGTCTTATAGTTCACAGCGTACAGGGCTAGGAGTCTGGAGTCATAGATGCTGTCAACCAGATTGTGACCTTCACTTTCAATGTTTACTAAATGAAGATGTTTGGCTTTAGTTCCTTTTAGTCCTAACATTGATTGGTCCTGGAATTCTGTGCCTCTACAGCTTCTCATGAATGTTTTTGGTGGATTTCAGGGGACTTTTTATAAAGCCTTTGCCATTTTAAGACATTAAAGAGCACTTTAAAAAGTTTCCATGCCTCAAAAAAAAAAAAAAAAAAAAAAGAGGATAAGTCATTCTTAAGATATAAAACCTGGTATCATCATTATCAACATTATTATCATCATCACAATTACCTTAACCATCAACATCCATATAACCACCAATATTTATTCAGTGCATTTTATGTTGTAGGCCCGATGCTAAAGGCGTTATATGTATTTTCTCATGTGATCTTGCAATCAAAGTTACTAGCATTATCTAATTTCATAAATGAGAAAAATTAAATTGAAAGAGAGTTTGCCTAAGGATGCACAAGTAGGAAATGATGGAAAGCAGTTCCCAAAGTGAGTTTAGTCTGACTCCAAAGTGTATGTCCTCCACCGCTATTCTGTATTCACTCATGTTGAACACAATTAATGAAAGAAATTGCTGAATCTTTTAAGAGTCATTATTTTTTAAATTTTTAAAAGATTTTATTCATTCATTCATTCATTCATTCATTCATGAGAGAAAGAGAGAGAGACTGGCAGACACATAGGAAGAAGGAGAAGCAGGCTCCCTGTGGGGATCCCAATGCAGAACTCGATCCCAGGACCCTGGGACCACACCCTGAGTCGAAGGCAAATGCTCAACCACTGAGACACCCAGGCATCCCAAGACTCATTATTAGATTAAGCAATAGAATAAGAACATGTTTTCTATTTTATATATGAGTGCCCTACATCCACGCATACCCACCATATACATTAATGCCCATCCTTAAATTATACCTCTATCCAGTGAAAATAGATCCCAAATTTGTCCATGATAAAGCTGCCAAAACCTGGGCATCAAACTTCATAATGTTTCCCTTTGGTGCTCTTTTAAACCACTTTAAGGGGCCCCTGGGTGGCTTAATCAGTTGAGCATCTGCCTTCGGCTCAGGTCGAGATCCCAGGATCCTGGGATCAAGCCCTGAATCAGGTTCCCTGACCCCTGTTTGGTGGAGAGCCTGGTTATCTGTCTCCCTCTACTCCTCCCACTCCAGCTCTTGCACACTCTCTTTCTGTCATTTGCTTTATCTTTCACTCACTCTATCTCAAATAAATAAATAGATCTTAAAAGCCCCACTTTTTAAAGAACTTTGTTGCCTCATTCCTTCATTTCTGTTATGTATTTTTCAATTATTCCCATGTATTTCTAGGATTGAATATTCCAATGACTCATTACATTTTAGAAATATTTTCTCACAGTAAAAAAGCAAATAAAAGCTCCAAAAAAAAAAAAAAGCTCCAAAATATATGGTCATTTCTCTGCTGATACCCTTAGTTAGAAAACAAATGATAGAGTAAGGAATATTTGCTTTAATTTTTTTCTCCTGCCCAAGCTTTTGACAACAGAAACAGTTAATTTTCTTTGTTTTCTGTCTTTACCAAATGCTGAGTTTGTCATTTTTCTACTCAGTGAGAAAGAAGGCAGTTCTTGTAGAGTTCCCCAGGGATCCCAGACTCCTTTCCCACTCCAACCTGCCCTTTGAATGGACTTATAAGGATTTTTAGAGGCTAGAAGCAGAGGGAGGACTACTGAGAATTTGCATACATTGCTCTACTTTCATATATTTATTTAACATGCTTCCAAACATTTCCTTGTGACCTTGAGTTGTACATTTAAAAATTAAAAACTTTAACTTTCTATTCAATTTGAAAAAGGAAATTTTGCAAGTGAATTTTCATGGTGGTAGTCATTTTAACATGTCATCATAAGAAATGGCAATAGAAGTAGCATCTAATGTAGGATTGATTATTCATATGCCCATATTCAGTACCTGTTGGCTTATCATATTCTATGTCTGGCCTTATAAGCTCATGATGGTAAGAATCAAAACAACAGCAACATGACAGATTTGGGCTCTGTCTTTATGGGCAGAATATATATGTATTTATATGTATTTATATGTATTTATATGTATTTCCCATCTCTCTATCTATATAGTTCCCTTGACTATATTTTCCTCATGCCAGCCCTGTGAGGTTGGATTAATTGTCCCCATATTACAGATGACTGTGCAAAACAGTATGTACAATGCATACAGTCCTTATTGGATTGTGAAATCAAAAAGAAACATGTGAAAGGTCAAGAACACATGCTAGTTTATTATTATTCATAAATCTGGATCATTCAGATGAAACATATAAAAAAAATAAGTGAAAGGGTGTGTTTATTGTTGGGTTGGGCAAGGTCAGTATCTGAAGAAAAGACAGTAGTTGAGATGAGAGAGCTACTTACATTGTGAATTTTCCAGTTATACCTATGCATCACATATTGAATTAGGAAGATAGGATTGGAACTAAAGGGATTGATCTGGGAAGATATATATTCCTTTGCATGATATATTTAAGTTTTATTTATGTTAGAGACTTTATTTCTCCCATATAAGCTCTATATGATTTGCATTATTATTCTAATTTTACAGAGAGACAGACTACACTATAAAACAACCTATACATGACTCTAAATTGCCAATTTCTATGTACACATTTCACCGTCCAAGCAGGGGATGCAGAGGCAAGTGTTACAAAGAACGAGATGCATAATAATTTTGTTAAACTTCTAGATATAGCCTTACCTGACAGCATTTTCCCAGTTGGTTTGTTTGTTTGCTTAAGGTCCTGAGGACATAGCTTAAATTAGATTTTTTGTCACTGTAATCAAGACAGTCCTGATTTTAGTGTGGAAAAATGGAAGGGACAAAGTTAGACTGCAGTGCAGCTCAGAGTCCCTCTAGCAGAGGAGCTGGGGAAATTATTCAGGGTGAATTTTATTTTTCTTTTCATTTGTTTCAAAGACTCTCCTTACCAAATCAATTATCACATCAGTATAACTGAGAAGTTTTCTTTTTTCTACTTTCATGAAAGGGAACTTGCACATTTCTAAATAAGCTAAGCAAAAGATAAAGCAGAAAAAGACCAATGTTTATTACGAAACATCTGAAACCAGTGCTGTCTCACTAAGACTGATTTAGAGTTATTCAAGTGTTAGAAGCTGGGAAGAGATGTTCTTCCCTACCCAAACACCATTCATTTTATTTGCACTGGCTGCTTTCCAGAGAGCTGTTGCCCTTTCCCTTTCTCTTGTCTTCGCACTCTCCCCTTTATCAATTAGTCAATTATTCAGTTTGTCTTTCTGACTCCCTTTTACATCCTTTTCCTGTTATTTTTTCATCTCAAGGAGATAAACCTTCAGAGAGAGAAACCTCTAACCTTGCAATAACCCTGTGACGGATGGCTCTGCCAATTATCTTTTTAAAGGAATATAATGCAGGCTTTATGTATCTCCTGAATGCTACATTCTCAATCCCTTATCACATACTCAAAGAGAAAGTGGTAGGTTTCCTGCCTTCATGACTTAAATGGAGGTTGCCTTTCCTTTTTCCCTATGGTTTTTGATGATCATAACTTAAAGTAATAAAGTTTGAGGTAATGGGGCAAAAGGAGGTAAACTGGGGGGTTTATAATGAGAATGTCTGTTTATCATTCCCAAAAGATCTCAAGGTCTCTCTACAGGCATTAATGAAATAAAGGCTCCAGGACTCATAAACACACACACACACACACACACACACACACACATGCACACACACACACAAATATGCTTTCTAGCTCATTATTATTGCTGGCCTGGGATTGTGCTCAGCATGAGTATATAAGCATTCTTATAAACAACTGTTTGGAATTCGCCAAAGGGGTTAGATTGAGTGAAGGAATGGAGAAGTGTGTCCTGTGTCCTTAAAATTATAAAGGGGTTGGAAGGAGCCATGACAGCCACTGAAGGGGAGCAAAGTGGATCTGCACGAGGAACTGTAGGTGGTGGAATTAGTCAAATCATTTCATAAGATGGAGAAGAATACAAATGAGGCAATGACTCAAGCTAAGGGGTTTATGGAGAATACAATGGTGGGCAGCTGTCCTTAATAATTTCTGAGGTGGGAGCAAGACTTGCCAAGGAAAAATTGCACTAGGAACAAGTTAGATTATGTAGCAGGGAAAACCTTCTCTGAGCAGTGAATAGGAATGCTTTAGAATAGGTGGTGGAAGACAGATATGAAAGCTTCATATCTCAATATCTGGAAAAGAGAGATTTGTTTTCACCTAGAATGAGAACTTCTGTAGTGTTCTCACAAGATTTCTTTCCCTCAGAATTAAATGTTTTTGATGAAATCATATAGAGAAAAGGGAGAGGGAGAAAAATATAAATAATAAGATTTAGTGAACAGGGAGGGCATGAAAAGCATGGCTGTCATGGGTGAGAGTAAAACTTTGAGCTATGTCCAAAAGCAGAGCTGTGCACTGTGTCACAAGGAGATTTTGTTAAACATCAGATTATGATTTAGGAGTCTTGATTTGGACCAGATAGTCTACAGTCCTATCAAGCTTGCAGGTAATGCCAATGCCGCTGGCTTGAGGACCATACTTAGAATAGCAAAGATAAGACAACAGGTATGTATCCAGGTGAAGTGTAGGTTGATATAAACATCAACAAGTTTGAGGAGAAAAAAGAGAAAGATGCTGCAAAGGAGAAACCTACAATCTGGATAAGAGTGATGGAGCTGAGAGTTGGTATTTCCTACAAGTTTATCCGTCATACTCCTTAAAGTCTGGGGTGTGGCTGAGAGTAGAAATTGCATACTGGTTGCATGAGTCTCTGCTTTGGCAATGCTTCACAGCATTATCTTATTGTCCCTCTGTTTTCTCACTTCCTGGCTTTGTTAAAATCATGTGGGGTGAAGTGGCTATGTTGGGAAGAGTAAATGGTACCCTGAGTAGAGTCATAGAAAAGGTAATCTAGATCTGTTTTCCCCTGATTTTCAGAATGGCAAGTTAATAGAGACCCTCTCAGCTCTCATTCCGTACTTTCATTTCATACTTGAAAGCATTGTTTTTTTTGTTTTTTGTTTTTTGTTTTTTTTTTTTTTTGCTCTATGTGTCTGTGCCAGTACCACACTGTCTTGATGATCACAGCTTTGTAGTTCAATTTGAAATCTGGCATTGTGATGCCCCTGGCTCTGGTTTTCTTTTTCAATATTCCCCTGGCTATTCGGGGTCTTTTCTGATTCCACACAAATCTTAAGGTGATTTGTTCCAACTCTCTGAAGAAAGTCCATGGCATTTTGATAGGGATTGCATTGAATGTGTAAATTGCCCTGGGTAACACTGACATTTTCACAATATTAATTCTTCCAATCCATGAGCATGGATTATTTTTCCATCTCTTTCTGTCTTCCTCAATTTCTTTCAGAAGTGTTCTGTAGTTTTTAGGGTATAGATCTTTTACCTCTTTAGTTAGGTTTATTCCTAGGTTTCTTATGCTTTTGGGTGCAATTGTAAATGGGATTGACTCCTTAATTTCTCTTTCTTCAGTCTCATTGTTAGGGTATAAAAATGCCACTGACTTCTGGGCATTGATTTTGTATCCCGCCAACAAGCACATGAGAAAATGCTCTGCATCACTTGCCATCAGGGAAATACAAATCAAAACCACAATGAGATACCACCTCACACCAGTGAGAATGGGGAAAATTAACAAGATGGGAAACAACCAATGTTGGAGAGGATGTGGAGAAAGAGGAACACTCTTGCACTGTTGGTGAGAATGTGAACTGGTGCAGCCACTCTGGAAAACTGTGTGGAGGTTCCTCAAAGAGTTAAAAACAGAGCTACCCTCTGACCTAGCAATTGCACTTCTGGGGATTTACCCCAAAGATACAGATGCAGTGAAAGAACGAGACACATGCACCCCAATGTTCATAAGAGCAGTGTCCACAATAGCCAAAATGAAGAGCCTCAGTGTCCATCAACAGATGAATGGATAAAGAAGATGTGGTCTATATATACAATGGAATATTACTCAGCCATCAGAAAGGACAAATACCCACCATTTGCTTTGACGTGGATTGAACTGGAGGGTATTATGCTGAGTGAAGTAAGTCAATCGGAGGACAAACATTATATGGTTTCATTCATTCGGGGAATATAAGAAAAGAAAAAGTGAAAGGGATTATAAGGGAAAGGAGAGAAAATGAGTGGGAAATATCAGAGAAAGAAGACTCCTAACTCTGGGAAACGAACAAGGGATAGTGGAAGGGGAGGTGGGTGGGACATGGTGACTGGGTGATGGGCACTGAGGGGGGCACTAGATGAGATGAGCACTGGGTGTTAAACTATATGTTGGCAAATTGAACTCCAATAAAAATATACAAAAAAGAGAAAACATTGTTTTTAATTTAGAGTCATTTATTTTCTTAGAAGGACACACTGAGAGAATGTTCACTTTTACATACTCTTCAAATAAAGGATCTGATGCTAAGAACATACAAAAATTTCCAGTTACCTCAACATAAATTCTACATTTATTCATTTTTCTTTCTTCCTGTAATTTTCCAGATTTAAGGTTAATTGACCTTCCCATAAGTGAGAGCAGGGGTGCAGTAATATTTCACCACATGTTAAAAGAAACTGTCAGCTGTTATTCCCCCACCTTTTGGAGGCTAAATGGTGCTATTATGTTTACAGTAGTACCTGCATGAATCTGGATATTTTATTATTGCAATCTCATATTGGAAAATTTCTGAAATGTGTTAATTTATGTTCTTTTTTTTAATTTAATTTATGTTCTTATAAATCACCATGCTGGAGTAATGAAGAACAAGTGTTCAGGACAAGGAATGGGCTTAGCAGGTACTAAAAGGAGCATCAGTCATCGTTGTCCTCTTCATGACACTAGCCCCCTCTACAGTTTAAGTCCCTTCTCAAACTGCAGCTTAGAATGATGTCATTAGGCAATGTTTCCAGGAAAGGAATGACGAGTAGGTTACATCTCATGTACTGACTGGAATCATTTATTAAGTGGCTGTTCAGAGCATGTGTTAAAAAAGACCCTGAGATCTATATACACTCAGTTTAGAAACTGCTTGGTTTGGTTAATGCTGACCATCATGGACACCAGAGAGGAAAGTGACAGTGTTTGAACCATGAAACTTTCCAACTAAATATTTTAAACTAGACCAAGGTTGAAAACTTTTGTTCAGACAGAAACCTGTGCACAGATGGATATTTATCACAGCTTTATTCATAAAGACCAAAACTTGGAAGCAGCTAAGATGTCCTTTAGTAGTTGAATGGATAAACTATGGTACATTCAGACAATGGAATATTATCCAGTGCTAAAGAGATTTGAGTTATCAACCTGTGAAAGACAAGTGAAAGGAGCCAATTTGAAAGAACTATATACTGTATGGTTCTAACTATGTGACATTTGGGAAAAGGTAAAACTATGGAGACAGTAAAAAAAAAAAAAATCAGTGGTTTCCGGTGGGGGTGGGAGGGTTGGTAAATCAAAGCAAAGGATTTTTAGGGCAGTGAATATACTGTGTATGATATTATAATGATAGACATATATGATTATACATTTGTTCAAACACATGGAATGTATGACACCAAGCATGAACCCTAAGGTAAACTATGGACTTTGGGTGATTAGGATGTGTCTATGTGGATTTATCCTTGGTAAAATCCTGTACCATCTGGTGGTGATGCTGATAATGGGGAAGGTTATTCATGTGTGGATGTAGAGAGTATATGGGAAGTCTGTAACTACTTCTCAATTTTGTTGTAAATCTAAAATTGCTCTAAAAATTGAAGTCTTGCAAAAAAGAAAATAGAGACCAAAGAGCACAAATGATTTCAAAACCTATGATAGAAATCAGATATCACAACACCTGGAGACTGGGAAAATTTCACTGTTACATAATGACATTAAATGACAAAAAACACAGTGGAACATATTTTCTAGGCCTCTGCAATCTTTGATCATGGAAATAACACTAAATGTTTACTAACCACTTACTGTGTGCCAGACACTCTTCTCAATCTTCACTCAAGTCATGGATGGATGCTATACATATCCTGGCTTATTATTCTCCCCAACAATCCTGTGAAGGAATTGTGATGATTCATAAATATTATTTTATGAATGAAAGAAAGTAAATTAATTCTTTAGAATCATTAGTAAATTCTTAGAATGATGAGTGCATTTGGGTGGCTCAGTCAGTTAAGCATCTGCCTTCAGCTCAGGTCATGTTCCCAGGATCCTGGGATAGAGCCCCATGTCAGACTCCCTGCCTAGCTCCAGGGAGTCTGCTTCTTTCTCTCCCCCAGTCCCTCCCCTCACCATTCATGCACTCTTTCTTAAATAAATAAATAAGCTCTTTAGAAAATTATCAGAATGATAAATATAGATGCATAAACCAAATTACTATGTAGTGCTAAGTATCCATCATTACTACATTTTTAAATTTAGCTTTTGGAAAATAGAGCAGGTGGAAAAAAAATAGGTTTAGACTTTTGCAGGTTCTTTTTCATTACCCATAACTGGGACATTCAAATAAAAATGCAAAAAAAAAAATAAAAAAGAGAGATCCTATTATAGAGAATCTACGTAATAGAATGCCCTGTGTATGTTTTTTTATGCGAGCATACTATTAAACCCTACTTTACTGCAGATAAATATTTTATGGAACTAATTTGTGTTTCTAATTCATTATGAGTCTCATTTTTTTCTGCCATTATATATTCTTTATTTTAACAGCTAAAAATGGTATATGAAAATTAAGATAATAGTGGTGATGAGGGAAGGGGACTTCTGTCAGCCACTTCTCCACCAAAGAAATATTATCTACAGAATATGAGTGATGTTTATTAATTTGTATTAAATTTTGCTTTGCAAGACCCCCTTCTTTATTCTGACAGTTGTGGTAAAATTATATGTCCACGTTCAATCCGTTCCTTGGAAACTAATACACAGATAGTCAACGGTTCACATAAGTAGGGGCAGGTCATGTAAACAAATCTTCAAAATCAGACCTTGTTATAGTCAGAACAACTTGGAAAAAAAGCAAGTGTTTCTACACATCCTCATAGTCGTCCCATTTGGAAAAGCATGAATGTTGTTTCCATTCCCCGTGAGTGTGCTCAGCTATCACAACACTGCTGCTTCATCTACAGGAGTGAAGTTCAGGGATGAAGCATCAGATAGCAGAAAATGGAGTCATTTTCAGTTTCATGATCTTATTTATTTAGAATCGAGAAGTTTTATATAAAAGAAGTGGTAGATGGGAGGATGTCTGGATTCCCAGATATAAAGCATTAAGGTCTCTAGCTGTAACTGTAACTGCAAAAATAATAAAGTATAAAGATATAATGGACCATGATAGAGTGGAAGGAACAATGGCTTCAGATTCACAAAGACTTGCTTGAATCATGCACCACCACTTCTCAGCTGTGTAAGGTTAGTCATGCTAATAATTATTGCTGAAAGTGTTTCCTCATCTCTCAATTGAAGGGAGCGCCTCCAGCTGATTTTATGAGGCACGCTTGATGCCAATGTGCAGATGGAGCACCAGAGATCGGATCTCATCAAATATAGTATGGACAAATATTGATCTATTTATGCAATGACTAATTGTTTCTTCTGGCAGCAAAGTGGGATGATGTAGAATCTGGAAAAGAAAAAGGAGGCTTGCATTAAAGAATATTAATAGTTGATGTTAAAGTTTAAGATCATCCCTCCATCAATAACCTCTTTTGATTCAAAATTCACAAATCAGATTCCATCAGTTTTGAATATTTTAATTAGATGAAAGCAGGTATAATTTGTAGCTACATTCTGATAATCTTGAATTTAGCATATATGCTTTTTTTTTTTGAGACAATGTGTGGGGTAATGAAAAGGAAGGTAGATTGCTGTTTGTAGTCTTGAATCTAATACCTTTTAGGTGTGTGATCTAGGACAAGTTTATTCACTTCTCTGAGCCACAATTCCTTCACCTAAAATGGAGATAAGAATCCCAATCTTATCACCTGACAGTTTTTTAGGACACCAGGGGCCCTATATGAAGTAATTACTCCTTTTTCTGGAAACCTTACTCCCCCGATCATCCTCTTCCATTTCTTTCATGTCATGGGCCACCTTCTTCCCTGTTGTCTCCTTTGGTTTATTGGATTCTACAGTTCTTGAGGATGGGGAAGTGTCTTACTCATTGTATTTCTAGCAGTGCTTGGCACATAGTAAGTGCTCAAAATGTCTTTAAGGGAGGGAGGAGAGAAGAAAGGAAGTTAAGGAAAACATACTTATTGATTCAATCCAATCGTTTCTCTTAAAAACACGATGAAAATACCAAGTATTGTTATGATGTTTAGCCAAAAAGATAGTGAACCTCTGACTTAAACTCTTCTCACTGGAAGCATTTTGTTTGTATGATTGTTGTTATCAGTTTTTGCTCTTCCCCTGGCTGCTTTATAGGTGATGTGACCTCTTCATACAGCCTCTCTCTGGGCATGTGGTTTCTGTCAGGGATGTGGAGAGGATTTCATCAGTAAGAGGAAAAAAATAAAAAAACAAACAAGTGTGCTTTGGAAAGAACATGTACCTGGAAGGGTTGACGTCTTCTTCCATAGTGCTCCCTTCTATACTTTCCTTTGTATAACAGTGTTTTATCTGCTTACTTTCTTGCTTGCTTGTTACCTTTGGAATTTGATCCTAACACAACTTAATTTAGATCTTGAAATCAACTGATCTGGAGCAAAAAAAAAAACAAAAAAAAACAAACAAAAAAAACACTAGTTTTCCTTAAGCTTGCCATTTCCAGACCTAACCTCTGTAAGCCCACAGCATAATCAGTTACCTCCTTAAAGTTTACAGATTCAATTAATCTGTATCAAAATCCCAAAGACATTCTCCACAATAATAGGGAAAAAAATCCTAAAATTCATACAGAACACAAAAGAAACCACATAGCCAAAACAATCTTAAAAAAGGAGAACAAAGCTGACAGTGCCACACTTCTTGATTTCAAAAAATATTACAAAGCTATAGTAATCAAAATAGTATGGTACTGGCATAAAACCCAACAAAGAGACAATGGAATGGATTAGAGTCCAAGAATAAAACCATCCATTTATGTTCAATAGATCCTTGTCAAGGATACCAAGCACACACAATGGGGAAAGTATAGTCTCTTCAATAAATGACGTTGGGAAAACTGGATACTTATATGCAGAAGAATAAAACTGAACCCTTATCTCAATCCCTATATAAAAATCAACTTAAAATGAATTAAAGGCTTAAATGTAAAACCTGAAACTGTAAGACTACTAGAAGAAAACATAGAAAAAGCTCTTCTTGATACTGGTCTTGGCAACAAATTTTGGTTATGACACCAAAATCACAGACAACAAAAGCAAAAATAGACCAACTAAAAAGACCACTAAAAGAAACAACCAACAAAATAAAAAGGCAATGAATAGAATGGGAGAAAATATTTGCAAACTATAATTGTGATACGGTGTTAAAATCCGAAATATGTAAGGAACTCAACTCAATAGCAAAAAACCAAATAACCTGATTTTTAAAAATGGATGAAGGACATAAATAGACATTTCTCAAAAGAAAGCATGAAAATGGCCAATAAGTACATGGAACGGTGCTCATCATTAATCATTAGAGAAATAAATCAAAACCATAGTCATATATCACCTCATACCTTTCCAAATGGTAATTCCAAAAAGTCAAAGAATTATAAGAATTGGTGAGAATGTGGAGAAAGGAAATCCTTAGACATTATTGGTTGGAATATGAATTGGTACAGCCATTATGAAAAACAGTATGGAATTTCCTCAAAAAATTATAACTATCATAATGACTCAACAATCTCATTGTGGATATACATCCAAAGGAACAGAAGTCTGGATCTTGAAGATATATCTGTATTCCCAAATTCATCGCAGCATTATTCAAAAACAGCCAACATACAAAAACAACTTAAGTGTTCATTGGTAGTTGAATTGATAAATAAAATGTGACACCCACATACACACAATGGAATATAATTCAGTGTCTTTTAAAAAAGGAAATCCTGCCATTTGCAACAACATGGGTAAAATTAACCTGGAATACCTTATGCTGAGTGAGTTAAGCCAGACACAGAAAAATGTATGATCCCACTTTTTAAAAAAGAATTTTAAAGGTTTTATTTATTTATTCATAGAGATGCAGAGAGAGAGAGAGAGAGAGGCAGAGACACAGGCAGAGGGAGAAGCAAGCTCCATGCAGAGAGCCTGACATGGGACTCCAAGATCATGCCCTGGCTGCAGGCGGCGCTAAACCGCTGCGCCACTGGGGCTGCCCTGTATGATCCCACTTTTATGAGGAATCCCAAACTGTCAAACTTATAGACACAAAGACTAAAATAGTGGTTGCCAGCTGGGAGAAGGGGAAAAGGAAGAGATGTTGGTCAAAGGGTACAAAGTTTTAGTTATGCAAGATGAAGGAGTTCTGGAAATTTTATGTACAGCACTGTTTTATATATTTGATATTTGCCAAGAGGTATGTTAGATCTTAAAAGAAATGTCACCACACACACACACACACACACACACACACACATTCTTAAGTATATAGAGGCAATGGATGAATTATTTAGCCTGATTGTGGGATCTTTTCACAATGTATACATATACCAAAACATCAAGTTGTATACCTTAAACATATACAATATTTATGTCAAAGATGTCTAAACAAAGTTGTTTAAATTATTTAAATATCTCTAAATTTAATTAGTAAATATCCCATCATGTTTTGTTTTGTTTTGTTCCATTTTCCTGAAAGATCTATCAGCACGTTCAATCCCTATACAAGCAGATTCCAACCAGCATATTGGGTCTTTGATGTTATATAGACAGTTTGTCACAGGGGACATGAAGTTATAGGTACATATGGCCTACTTTACCAGCAGTGTTAATTTTGCTCTATGATCTTAGGGAACATGTAGCTCTTCAGGTCTTTGAAATCATGAACTAAACCTCTAAAGTTAGAGTGGAGAATTTTAAGGGATAACATAATTTCGAACCTTATTTTTAATAGAACCAAACAACACATGTTCAGTCTTTTTTCTGGTTTGGAGACACTTTGTAAAGGCTTAGGTCTTGAACTACTGAAACTTTTATGCTGGCAATAATGACATAAAAGATTTGGGCAATGGACTGTGGCCATCTCTAAATCAACTTCGTCCTTATAATCTCTCTACATGGAGAGAACTCACTTCGAAGAGAACTCTTAGTTGGATTCTAACACTATCTTCCTAGATGAACTAATTAGACTTTTAGACTTTTATTCAGTGTTGGGTTGAGAATAGATATGTTTATATATATAGTAGTGTATATTGACATAAAATGTTATAGGTTACATATAAAACTCAACATGCATATATAACATACATGTATACATAACATGTATATGTATATAACATAAATGTGTACATATATGTATACGTGTATACATCTACATGGCAACATGGCTCTGGAGTTTTTGCCCTAGAAGTTGTTTCAGGAGTCACTGAGCTAGAGGTTGCTGTACAGTTTCTTCTGCTATTGTATGTGGATGCTACTGTTTTTGCTGATATGTTTGGCAGCCTGACCCTGAGCTGATTTATCATGCTTGGTATCAGTTGCTTAGTAGCAGTTGTGGCAGAGCTCAGCTTACTGAGACAGTTTATACTCATGCATGAGTGGTTGACAATCTTTAATCATCTCACAAGAAAGAATCTGAACTCTGCCAAACTTGGTACTTGTTTTCAGGAAGGCAAACACTAACTCAATGATTTTCAGTTTATTAACCGTGTGCAGCTTTTGCTGGCGCGTAATTTGGGGCAATTAGTCATGAACTTGTGACAATATAAGCTTGCCCTGCCCTCTGCAAATAACAGCAGTAGGATGAAAATTTTACTCAAACTCCATAAGAAGCTCATTCTGAAAGAGCCAGTTGATCAGGATATAGATAAGAGACTCTTTCTAGCAGAAGGACGGAACAGCTGTAGACAACATATACTAATCTTATTTTATAAGGAAATGGTTACATGCAATTAGAAGAAAATCCTTATAGGGAATGACACCACATTCTTAGGGAAGGATATGAATTAAGGATAATATCCATTTGAAACACATTTGTAATTGATTCAGCATAGAGAACTAAGAGTAAAATACAGCCTCCTTCATTTACTCCAAATCTTTTAAAATGTTAGAAAGCATATTGAAAAAATCCATAAGCATGCTTGAATATAGAAAGATAACCTTCAGCTAAAGAGCAGCTGTGAAGAATCCCAAGCAGATGGAAAGTGAAATGGAATACATTGAAGAAGGGAACCACGGCTCTGGCATGCACATCAGATGTTTGCTGCAGGAGAGGGTGAAGACCCTCTCTGAGTCTTCCAAGCCTAGCATTCTACCTTCCTGATAGATATGGAAATTGAGGCTCAATTTAAATAGCTTGTCCAAGTTATAATCAGAGATAAATTTCAAACCCAAAAATGTCTCACTCTCAAGCCTCTGAGTTGATTGTTCTTATAGATTGCCTCCTATGTGCCATACTTTATATAGAATTCTAAATGATTTCTGACAGCAATTACATGAATTTTCTCCCATTTTATAGATAAGGAAACTGTGTGAGGACCTTGGGTTAGTTATTCCTGTGGGACTATGCTTTCTAAGACTCTGTTCTTAAAACCTACTCTTCATCTTTCTCCCTATAGTAATATTAGTAAAGGGCCAGATAAAGATTCTAGGCCTTCTAAATCTGCCCTGTCCACTCTTTTTATTGGAGAAGTTAATTCTGTATTAACTGTATTAACATTCTGTATTAACACATTATTATGGATGTGTGCCTGATGTTGTCATGTTATAACTTTATTTCACAGGTAGAATAAAGAATGTTAATATAAATATTTGTTTATATCCTGATTTTTATATACTAGCCTTTAGCTCCAGCCATTGGGTTCATGTATGTGAAGCCTGATCTGGCATAGCTTAACGTGAAAAAAAAATCAATCTAAAGTATTGTTGTTATAATTCTGTAGGTAGCACTGAGGATTTAGAAACTGGGTTTTATGTATTTAATTTTAGAGGGTAAAATGATTGTTTGATGACAGGAGAATCAGCACCAAGGTTGAGAGATTCAAAAGTCTTATGGGTGGGAGGTCCCTTACTTAAAGAAACCTAGAAGAGGTAAAGCAGAGTTGCAAAGCTGATGTATTAGTGGATAATTATCAATTTCTTAAAAGCTCTTCTGACTTACAATGGAGTTAAATTGGGAGGCTCTTTAAGTGGCAACTTTGAGTTTTTAAGCATTGATTTATAGTCCACAGTCAAGAGAAGACCTAATGGAGATTTAAAAGCCCACTATAGTTGGTAATACTGTGTCACATGTTTGAAAGGTATGGAAAGAGTGGATATTGAAAATTCTCATCACAAGAAAAAGCTTTTTTGTAATTATATATGGTGACAGATGTTAATTAGATGTATTGTGGTTAACTATACCCTTTCCTGATATCAAATCATTATGTTGTACACCTTAAATAATGTAATGGTATATATCAATTATACATAAACAATAATAAAAACTTTAATGATGTCTGTATATTTGCAAGAGTTTGCAAACCAGTGACCATAGTGTGACATTGGCCCACAAACATATTTTATTTGGCCCATACAAACATGGAATGTTGTATGGGCCACATGACTGTTCTAAATTTGAATTAGTTGTCAATATTTAAAGTTGTATTTTTCACATAAACATTAAGATTTCTGGCTTCTGATGAAAAATCAAGATCAGGCAACATAGGGCAGGATTTTCCCAGAGCAGCCATCATATGGAGCCCCATAATAGCTGCCCATTATAGAGGGCCATTACGTCTCCAGTTTGACACAATCCTCACAATCATAAGTCATGTTGATAGTATATATACCCTTGATATGAGTTGATGAGAATGTCACTTCATCTCTCTGTCTGCCTTCCCATAACCCCAATTTAATCATGAGGAAAAACATCAGACAAAACCCAATTGAGGAACATTCTATAAAATACTGAACAGTACTCCTCAAAATTATCAAGGTCATCATAAACAAGAAAAGTCTGAGAAATTGTTATAGGAGACATGGTGAATAAATATAATATGTTATTCTTGATGCAATTGTGGAACAGAGAAATCTAGGTAAAATCTAAGAAAATTCAAGTAAAATATGTACTTTTCTCAGCTTTATTGAAGTATAATTGACAAATAAACCTGTAATGTACTAAAAGTATACATTTAATTCACATATACATTGTGAAAGGATTCCTGCTAGCTAAGTAATTGACATATCCATCACTATTTATTTATTTATTTATTTATTTATTTATTTATGATGAGTGAATTTGAGTTTCTCTTAGCAACCTTCAATTATACAACACGCTATTGTTGGCAATGATTGCCATGGTTTACAATGGATCTGCAGAACTCATTTGTCTTATGACTGAAATTGGTACCTTTTAACCAACCTCTCCCTATCCACCCCCACTCCCATCTCTTGGTAATTACTTTTTTACTCTATTTCTTTGAGTATGTTTTTTTCTTTTATTTTTTAAAAATATTTTATTTATTTACTCATGAGAAAGAGAGAGAGAGAGAGAGAGAGAGAGAGAAAAGCAGAGACACAGGCAGAGGGAGAAGAAGGCTCCATTTAGGGGGACTGATGTGGGATTTGATCCCGGGTCTCCAGGATCAGGCCCTGGACTGAAGGTGGTGCTAAACCACTGAGCCGCCCAGGCTGCCCTTTTTCTTTTTTAAAGAAAAAAAAAAAAAAAACAACAGTGAACTAAATTAAACAAACTATTGCACACAGGATATATTTTTCAAAACTGCGGTATTTTTGAAATAATTGATAAAAATCAAGCTAGGCAAATGCTATTTTACTCATAGCTCTTCAGCATATCAATTGAGGCTTGTTTAGTGAATAACAAAAAACGAGTTTAGCATTTGTAATATTTTGAGTAACCTCCATACTGGAGAGATTTTGGTTGCTTCTCAAATGACAGATTCTGTCTTTGTTGCGTTGTCATCTCCTTCTAAAAAGTAATGTAGATGATTCTAGCTGAGTCTGAGTCAAAATGAAGAGAACACTGAGGGCTCAATGTTAGAGCTAAATTCATGCTGTTCTGGAATGACATAGATGGATTCTAATGTGGCTCCAGTAATTACATGTGACCTATGGCACCACAGTGAAGCTCTGGAATTCTGTATCTCAGATCTTACCAGCCTTCTTCTAGAATTTGCTCATCTAATTCTCTAACAACTCTATATACTGCATTCATTACCACCTCCTCATATTTACCTATATTGGCCTTCCCCTACCCACTTGTTCATCTATATTTTATGTCCCATCATGTTACTCTTCCTGATAATTTATTTCCACACTTGTCTCACCCATCCTTGAAACACTTTGAGTACTTTTCACCTAAATTACTCATATTAATACTTAATTGTAAAAAAAAAATACTTAATTGTATTTATCTTGTTTCACATTTTGAGTTCTTTTTATATCCAAAGCCTTAGTCAACAACTCATATGAGGAGGCTGGGAATAATAGTCTGAATTCTCTAGAGTCCTCAGTGGTATTCCACACCCGTTGTTGGAGTTAATTGAATCCTCTCCACATCACTATACCCATTTTTCAAGCTCTTGCTTATATCTCCCTATTGATTTCTTAGTGTTTAGCACATACACAATTTCAGTGTGTCTCACTTGTTAAAAAGGCAGATTCCTGGATTCCAAATCAAGAGATGTGATTCAACTCGCTTTGGATGGATTTAGAAATGTATCTTTGTGATTCCAAAGAAGGTGAGTCAAATACCAAACTCTGAGAAATGCTTCTACAGATCTTCTAAACTCTTCTATTTATATAGAACTTTAAGGCACCAGAAAGTACTTTCTCAAAAAAATGCCTACAGCTCTGCTTCTCCAGCCTGAATCTTCAGTGGCCATGCAGCCCCCAAATATCTATTCTAAGACAAAGAATCAAAACTGCCCAAAATAGAGAAAGGAAAAAGAAAGACTGATGAAAGTATGAAGTCTGCAGAAAGGTGGCTGCCTGAGATTGAAGACAGGTGAATGATCCACATTTTTGGAACAAGTAGATTTTCCAACTTGAAGCTTAGTAGGGGCAAAACCACTCTTAACACCCACGGAGGTATACAGTTATTTGTTCAAGAATTTGGAAATAACATCAACTGTGATCCCTACCAATTTTTATTTTATTTAGCATATTATTCCTATTTTAATGCCTTAATGTTGGGGCACATTAGTACAAAATATGCAGTTCCAACCAGGATCCAAGCTGGGTATGTGATATGTTACCAGGTCATGGAGTGCTTTTCACATTTCCCATATGAGAAGATTTAGGGCAAAGATCTTGGATTAGGGCAGAATTTTGATACAATTCAGAGGGACAACTAGTGTTTGGTCATGAGTCAATAGTCATTAGCAGTTAAACAAGGAATTCACTTCAGAAACTAGGAATTAAGGAGGCACATAGGAGAGAGTGAGTGTAACAGTTTTATACAATGAGAAGAGCCTCCCATTAGATGTTGAAAAGTCTAGGTTCTAGTACTTAAATTAAAAATATTAGTGGCAAATATTTGTTAAGTACTTGCCATATACCAGGAACTAAGCTAACAGTTTTATTAGTTATCTAATTTAATCTTTTCTGAAATTCTATCACATGGGTATTACCTCATCTATTTTATAGACATAAGATCCCAAGTCTCAAAAACATAAAATGACTTGCCCATGTTAATAGCTAGTAAATGGCAAAATGGGGATTTTAAACCAGTAAATTTTACTCCAGCAGTGCTGAACTATTATACACTCTTCAGTCTCTCCTGGCACATATTAGGAGACCTAGGTATATCTTCATACAAATGAGAAAAATATATATACATATATACATATGTATATATATATACACATACATATATATATATGTTTATTCCAGTCCTTTTCAATTTCATTGTAAATATGAATATTTCATGTTAAATGGAAGATATGAAAGTGCTTATAAAAATATATAATACTATTCCATGGGGAACTTGACAAACTTAAGTACCTATAAAGTCCAGGCAGGAGATATAAGCCTAATCTAAAGGAAGATCTAGCACATTGTTACTGCCTGGGAATGCAGACCCAAAGTTGTAAGATTTCTATTTTTTTCAGAAAAATCCATGAATCCTTAGTATAGTGGACACTTTCTAATGATTAAATAAAGGCTCAAATTAAAAGAACAACAGCCAAAAAGAACTAAGTTACGAAGATCAACAAAACATGCCTAGAAGCTTCTGGATTGAGGTATCTGTACTATATAAGCAGGAAATCTTTTATTTTCAGAAACAGTTACTATACTAGAGAACAAGAATATATACTGGTTATATCAACTTTGGTAAGGCATATGACTTCCTAGGGCTTCAACTGCCTCAACTATGACTATTCTCGCAACCATCTGTAGACCTATTTCTACCTCAATCTGAAATCTCAAATGTTCATAATAAAACTCATGCTATTGAATTTGAGCAGTTCATAAGATGGTTGAGATGTAAAACACTTTTATTAAAAAAAGAAAAAAAGAAAAAGACTAGAAGATACTTTTGTAGCAGGTGACAGACAAGTCCAAATGGGCTCTTATTTGCATTTGGGGTATTCTTTTCCCAAGTAAAGGAGAGATTAGATAAAATCAATGAAAAATTCCAAAGATGGTCCAGCAGTCTGAGTATAGGAGTATGCAGGCAGCTGGAATCTGGCAGTAGAATATATTTGGAAAGGATTAAGTAAACACAAATTTGCGATCTGGGGATTGGCAATTTGGTGAGCTTGGTCTAGAGGAGAGAAGACTTGTGGGGCAGCTGTGATTTTAAATAGATGAATGCTATCAGATACAAAAAGATGTTGATTTTCTTTTTCTGCAAGACTCTTAGAGGTTTGAATTTGCATCAGTGGATGAAGGATGCTGGAGAGAAATATGGTCTTGGGAGAAAGAATCACTTCTTAAAGCTGTTTATATAGACAGATACTTCAAGAGGCATTTTGAGTTCACTATTTTAAGTATTTAAACAGAAGTTACAGAAATACTTGGCAGCAATTTTGGAAAGAGGATTTGAGCAATGCCATTTAGGGTTGGAGGAATGAGATAGTGATTTGCAAAACTGACTGCCCATAAGATTCACCCAGAAGGGTGGTTTGGCATGGAGTAAGCACAGAATCTAGTTCAGTATGTATGAGGTACATATATGAATGAATAAAAAACATGTATTTCTTATTAAGCAGATCCAGGTGATTCTGTTCAAACCACCTGTCTGCAGAAACACTGGAGTAGGATTCCTTAAGCCTCTTATATCCCCAGGATTGTCAGAAAAGGAAGAAAAAACAGATCACGAACATCTACTGAGCAAATGCTTTGCTCCGGGTACGAGCTATTTGCATTATATTTATTTCATGGTATGCTCACTCATCCTTACTGTTTCATACATAATTAAAGTAAGGCTTCAAAAATTTAAATAAATGGTAGCCATGAGATTAAGGGCTAAGTAAAGGAGCAGAAATTTGAGTTTGGTGGTTTGCTCCAAAATCTCTTAACTCATAGGTACACTGTCTGTGCATAGTATTTTACTTTGCCACAAAAATCTGCTGTTGGAGACAGGGATCTGGTAAAGCATAAGGTGGGGCAATAATCTCAGGAAGAGGCTAATAGTTAGTACCTTTGCCAGGTAATCAAGCACTGTGATTCTGTATAGTCCTCTCCTCCAAGCAGTAAAATATTATGGCTGTCTTTTACCCCCTTGCCACTGAGATGGGGGTCTATGAGAATTTGAGTAAATTAAATCAAGGGGCAAGGGCAAAGACAAATGAAGTGAAGCAACAACAAAAATAAAAGTATTTTTTTCCAAACAGAATAGTATTTATCTATTAGTGCTGTAGGCTGACTGTCCACATTTAATGAATGCTGTCCTTAGAGCCACACAGAACTCCATAATGAATATGAAAAAACCTAATAACATGAACATAAACATAAACAAAGTGACCTGTTTCAGAAGGAAATAGGGGCAGTGCCTGCAGTGTTAAACATTTTAATTTTCAATATCTCCACAGTTGCAGCAAAGCAGAGTGCTATCTATGTGATAAGCAGAGAATTTTGTTCACTTCTTTAATTTATTCTTTTCTTTAGGGTAGAAGTCAAATGTGAAGGGATTTTCATTTGTAAATAGACCAAATTTTGCCAAATTGAAATGGTCTCCAGGTTATAAAAGTTGGCTTTGGCCTTGACTCTTTTTACTTATTCTCAACAAATCAGTGTTCAATCTTGTTGCTTCCAGCTCTTTTAGCTGAGATGCTTGAAGATGGCACTAGAAATGGCCAGTGATGCATATAATATGTTGCAGAATCACAAATAGCTGAAGTAAGTTCAATACACACACATATACACAAGCACACTCATATTGACTAGAGAACTATGAATATATTGTACATGATTAAATAAACTATTAAATTTAAAGAAAAGGATCTTCCTTGAAAGAACAATGGGTCATTGTGTTATACAATTCTGCTATTTTATTATTGATGACTTGGGGGTCTGCAGCTCAGAATGTTATCAACAAGAAAATCCTATGGCCTCTAAGACACATCATGATATTTCTTTCTTTATTAAAGTCTTGGCATACATTGATGTCTTCTTTACTGTGCAAAATAAGTGTTAGCTCTCCAGATAGACTGACAAAAACCTCTGGTAATAAATATAATATATAAGAGAAGAGAGAAAGAAGATAAGGAAACCAATTAGAAGTTTGCTAGCATATGGCAAGAGGAGTATAAAGGGAATACATACTTATAAGGCTCAATTCAGAGAAAAGATTTCTGCCTGTCATCATGTGAGATACATATTAAACTCCCAATAAATGTGTGCTAAACTGGATTAAATCTGGTGACTGATTGGATAAAGGAGAAGGTAAAGCTGATGGCTCAAATGTTTGGTTTACTTCTTAGTTATATAAAGTCCTTCGTTTCATGAATTCTAATAATTTTAACAAAAAAAATAGAGACAAATTGGCATATCTGATCACCATGGATTTAATACTCCTTTATTCCCTTTAAAATAACTTTACCTTAAATAGTTACTTAAGTTTTTTAAGCCTGAAAGTGTAATCATACGTCAGTCACAAAGTGGTTGTAGGTTACCATGTCTGTTTCTCAACATGGTTTGGTCTTTATCCTTCAGCCTTCTACCTAACAGAAACTACTGATTAGATATTGATTATTACTAAGACTATTTCATGGATGGAGAAGACACAGTCAACCTTTTACTAGTCCACACTGGCCTCATTGAAAATTACATTACATATATCAAAATACCATGGACTTTCTTCAGAGAGTTGGAACAAATCATCTTAAGATTTGTGTGGAATCAGAAAAGGCCCCGAATAGCCAGGGGAATATTAAAAAAGAAAACCATAGCTGGGAACATCACAATGCCAGATTTCAGGTTGTACTACAAAGCTGTGGTCATCAAGACAGTGTGGTACTGGCACAAAAACAGACATATAGATCAATGGAACAGAATAGAGAACCCAGAAGTGGACCCTCAACTTTATGGTCAACTAATATTTGACAAAGCAGGAAAGACTATCCACTGGAAAAAAGACAGTCTCTTCAACACACGGTGCTGGGAAAATTGGACATCCACATGCAGAAGAATGAAACAGGGACCATTCTCTTACATCATACACAAAGATAAACTCAAAATGTATGCAAGATCTAAATGTGAGACAAGAATCCATCAAAATCCTAGAGGAGAACACAGGCAACACCCTTTTTGAACTTGGCCACAGTAACTTCTTGTATACATGTAACTTCAAGATACATCCATGAAGACAAGAGAAACAAAAGCAAAAATGAACTATTGGGACTTCATCAAGATAAGAAACTTTTGCACAGCAAAAGAAACAGTCAACAAAACTAAGAGAAAACCTACAAAATGGGAGAAGATATTTGCAAATGACCTATCAGATAAAGGGCTAGTTTCCAAGATCTATGAAGAACTTATTCAACTCAACAGCAAAGAAACAAACAATCCAATCATGAAATGGGCAAAAGACATGAAGAGAAATCTCACAGAGGAAGACATAGACATGGCCAACAAGCACATGAGAAAATGCTCCGCATCACTGGCCATCAGGGAAATACAAATCAAAACCACAATGAGGTACCACCTCACACCAGTGAGAATGGGGAAAATTAACAAGGCAGGAAACAACAAATGTTGGAGACGATGTGGAGAAAGGGGAATCCTCTTGCACTGTTGGTAGGATTGTGAACTGGTGAAGCCACTCTGGAAAACCGTGTGGAGGTTCCTCAAAGAGTTAAAAACAGATCTGCCCTACGACCCAGCAATTGCACTGCTGGGGATTTACCCCAAAGATACAGATGCAATGAAACGCCACGACACCTTCACCCCGATGTTTATGGCAGCAATGTCCACAATAGCCAAACGGTGGAAGGAGCCTCGGTGTCCATTGAAAGATGAATGGATAAAGAAGATGTGGTTTATGTATACAATGGAATATTACTCAGCCATTAGAAATGACAAATACCCACCATTTGCTTCGTCGTGGATGGAACTGGAGGGTTTTATGCTTAGTGAAATAAGTCAATCGGAGAAGGACAAACATTATATGGTCTCATTCATTTGGGGAATATAAAAAATAGTGAAAGGGAATAAAGGGGAAAGGAGAAAAAATGAGTGGGAAATATTAGAAAGGGAGACAGAACATGAGAGACTCCTAACTCTGGAAAACGAACAAGGGGTGGTAGAAAAGGAGGTAGGCAGGGGTGGGGGTGACTGGGTGACGGGCACTGAGGAGGGTACTTGATTGGATGAGCACTGGGTGTTATTCTATAGCTTGGCAAATTGAACACCACTAAAAAATAAATTTAAAAAAATTGAAATCTGAAAAAAAAGAAAATTACATTACATAAATTACATTAATGTTTTCTCTGTACTTAGCTTTTATCATCCAAAAAAATGTTTAAGACAGTGAGTAATATTGAAGTCATAAGAAAGAGTATTCATGTTTTCTTTAAATTGTTTCTGTAGTTCAGTGTGCCTTATTAGTTTATTCCTGTGGGTATATAATAAACTTATATACATTCCATTGTACATTGTGTTGTTCCAGAAAGGAAATTTTTTTACTTCATACAAATATGCACTTCATTCCTGGATACCTAGTTACTTGATAGCTTTGCATTCACAGTTAGGCTACCTCTTTTGATGATTTCTCATGCTATTCCAAAAGTGAGCATATGCTTTTCTATTTTGGTTATAAAGAATATTCTTATCCTGAACTTAGTCATCCATTTTCTTCCCTTATACCACATTGTGAGATCAATTTCGAACCTTCCTTACTATGCTGTGTATCACAGAACATAATATCAGCTTCAAAGATACTATGAAGTACAGGTTACTTGATTACACAGAATACATTGAAGAAAATCAAGAATACTGGTCATAAAGGATTTCTACCTTAACAGTTGTTTTTCTTAATTTTCCAGAAGTAAAATTTAGTCTTTTATGAGAATCTCCATTAAAGTTGGGCATCTGGGAACATGTCTCAGTACTTCCTAGTCAACTAGCTAGAGCATACCAACTATTACCAATTATCTCATGTTTTTATGACCTTTTATTAAACATATTTCATGCTTAGCAGATGCTCTGCATTCCTATTATATGGTATATTTATCCTTACATGATGAAATAGTTCTGTGTCCTTAAATACCTGATTAGAATCAGGGACTTCTGCCATCAGTATGCCTCATTATGAGACATTATAAAACAAAAATACGACACAATATGAAATGGTAAGTTACTGGGAGTTTATTGAATATACCTTACAACTGGCCTTCCTTTCTAAATGTTTTCATTACATTAAAATAATCTTTGGCATCCCATGAATCAATGAGTATGGCAACTTGGAATTTGTTACTTGAATATCTTATTTTTTTAGAGTGTAAAATCAAAATATTCAGGCAACATTGATATATCTTTTCATAAGTAGCAGTTCAATTATCTCTGTCCATAAGGTGGAAGGTTTTGCAAAAGTAAGTATTGTATATTATCTATATCCTCTGAATCAAAACAGCATAGGAAAGGGAATTATTCCTGAAGTCGTTTAAGTCATATTAAAAAAACAAAGAAAAGAGTAGAAAAGGACTAGGATATGAGAATCAAAACGGAACTCAGCCAAAATCTGAGTCCAATGTGTTTACAAAAATTACACTAGTAACTGCCAACTAATCCTGAGCAATCCAAAGAAGAATGCCATTATCTACACACAAGTGGGAATTTATGAAAATGACCTTTGTAGGACAAATAATTTTGCTGAGCATCTGGGAAAAGTATCTATCATCTATCTTCCTGTTATCTGTGTATCTATGTATCTATCATCTATCTGTATCTATGTGTGTATATTTGAACCCCTCATGTGTACTCTAATTGATTCTTAATTTTATTATATTCTGAGAAAAAATTAAATGAAGGGAAATAAATCTCCTCTATAACAAAAGCTAAAAAGAAGTTGCCTCAGGGTTAAGAATATCATATTCTTAACTCTGAAGGTAATAATCTTTCTTGAAAGAGAAATATGGCCAAACTAATGAGAGACTGCTTTGAAATTCTAGATGGGAAAATCATAATGTTTCTCTTGGAAAGTGGAAACACTGGCAGGTTCATTAAAATGAGGCCTTCAATTTTTCATCATGGTTTTGATGAGGGTAACCTCTCATATGCACCCAAGATGTTGGCTTCTCAGTGACAGTTTTTTCCACAATAAATGATCAGTTAGTATATTTGAAGAAGAGTGCTACATAGAATTATTTGAGGGAAAATGAGTTTGTAACTACAAAAAGAGGCTAGAATCAAAATCAGTTGTATTTGTTATAAGCCAAGACTTGGCAGTATCTCAGTTATGTAGATCCAGGATCCTGGTAGAATACTTTGAAGATCAGCTCTACATGTTAGCTAGAAATCAGATGGCTGGCAAAATACTTCTTCCAGGCACTGATGTAGAAGACAATTGAGTGAATAACCTTCACTGAGCCAAGAACTCTCAATCCTGATAACCTTTCCCTCTACGACTATTCATTCTCTTCTCTAGTAAAGGTGGGCCTTGCTATTTCCAAAATCTACAGAAGGAAACTTGTGCACTGAACATTTTCAGAGGACTAGATGCTGGCACTAGTGATTCAAAAGTGAATTAGGCCCAGTGCTTGCCCAAAAGATGCTTACAGTCCTCTGAAGAAAGAGGAAGAGATAAACTATGATCATGGTATTGGTTAAGAGTTGCTAAAAAGTATATACAAGTTATAATGGGACTAAGGTAGAGGAAGAATGAGGTGAATATGGCAGGGGCATCACAGAACAAAGATCTTTGAAAATGAATGATCTGCATGTTGAAAAATAAATGTTTATATGAAAGTAAAAACTCAGAGGAGAGTAAGTGATGGATGGACACGATATTCGGACCTATGTTGTTTACAGAAGGTCTGTTCTTTACCAAGGCTCATATATGAAAACAGAAGGGCAAGAAATCCAATAAAGGTGACAAATTATAATTGCTTTTTACATTTTTGTATTTGGGATATATAAGAAAGGAGAACTAACATATGATCTGACAGTTCCACTTCTGGGAATATGTCCAAGAGGAACAAAAACACTAACTCTAAAAGAAGTCTGCACCTGCATGTTCTCAGCATTACTATTTACAATAGCTAAGACATGGGAACAAATCTAGGTGTTCACTGATGTGTGAATGAATAAAGTAGATGTGAATATTATTCATCCATAAAGAATTATAATATCCTACCATTTGTGACAACATGGATGGAGCTTGAAGGCATTATTCTAAGTGAAATAGTAAGATGGATAAAAACTATTACTGTATAACTCACAGAAAGAGAGATCAGACTTTTGGTTACCAAGGGCAGAAGGTATAGAGAGAGGTAGAAGGAATTGCAGGAGAGTGGTCAAGGGTATAAACTTCAGTTATAAGATAAGTAAGTATTAGGGATGTAGTGTACAACGTGATTACTATAGCTAACACTACTGTAGAATGTAGGAAAGTTTTAAAGAGGTAAATCCTAGGAACTTTATCACAAATATCCTTTTTCATTTTCTTTTTCTTTATTTTTTACTGTATCTATATTAGAAGATGGATGTTACCTAAACCTATTGTGGTAAACATTCTACAACGTATGTCAATTGAACCATCATCCTGTTTATCTTAAATTTCTATAGTGATATATGTCAATTATTTCTTGATAAAACTGGGAGAAAAGGAAAACAGAGAAAAATAAGAGAATGATAACTAAACTGAAGATGTAGGAAAGGGCTAAATTAGGTAGCATCTTCCAAGCTTTACTACAGAGTATGGATTTTTTCTGGATAACAATGTAATGCCATTGAATAGTTTTCAGTAGTGTATTCCACTGGGGTCGCCTAGGGTTCACCTAGATTATTCTACAGTCCATGGATGAACTGGCTTATCTGTGTGGAGAGAGATTGGTTTTGGCTGATTTAGGCTAGCCTTGGCTGGGACAACAGTATGTTAATTGCTTCTGCATTTTTATTGTTTAACAGAAGGCATGTTTTCATTACAAAGTCAAAGATATGAGGGCACAAGTAGAAACTGCAAGTGCTTTTACAAGATTCTTCTTGTAACATTTGCTAACACCATCCAAAGCAAGTCAGATAAATGAACACAGAATTGAAAAGCAAGAGTTCATACTTTGCCTCTTGATGGTGAAATCCATTATCAATGGTTGAAGTAAATAAATGTGATCAGCAATGCCATTGAGCTGCCATAGTTTCCCATAGTGAACATGACAATT
This sequence comes from Nyctereutes procyonoides, assembly GCF_905146905.1. Classification (NCBI taxonomy): domain Eukaryota; kingdom Metazoa; phylum Chordata; class Mammalia; order Carnivora; family Canidae; genus Nyctereutes; species Nyctereutes procyonoides. The sequence goes on along the minus strand of NW_026575133.1, from coordinate 13,050,288 downwards.
TAAATTCCTTCCAGTGGGCAGCCTGGGTGGCTCAGTGGTTTAGCACTGCCTTCAGCTCAGGGTGTGATCCTGGAGGCCCGGGATCAAGTCCCATGTCAGGCTTCCTGCATGGAGCCTGCTTCTCCCTCTGCCTGTGTCTCTGCCTCTCTCTCTGTGTGTGTCTTTCATGAATAAATAAATAAATTTTAACAAAAAAATATAAAAAATAAAAAATAAATAAATTCCTTCCAGTATGGTTTAAGAGTTAGTTACTCCACATTCTTACTAACACTTAAATGTGTAGATATTTTGTGTACTGTGATTTTGTTTGCTTTTGCCTAACAATTAATGAAGCTGAGCACATTTATACTGCTTTATTGGCAATTTAGATATCCTCTTTTATGAAATTAAATACCTATATAATTTTTTTGGTTTAGTTGAGAGTTTTGTCCTTTTATCCACATTAGGTTGTGTGTTTGTATTTATGGGGCTGGGTACAAGTTATATTTATGGGGCTGGATATAAGTTGTTATGCTCACTTTGAAAAACGTGTGTGCGTGTGATTGTGTGTGTGTTTGTATTTCATACATTTAGAATCTATATTCTGTATATATTTCATACTTTTCATATATATGTATATATATTTCATATTTTTCATATATATGTATATGTATATATGTACCTATATATACACACATACACACATATACACACATGCATATTCATACTTTACTTTCCTCCATCTTTCTCGGGGTTGATGTTTCATTCTTCTAAAGGCAACATCAATGACAGATGTACTGAATAAGTGTGTTCTGCAGTGCATCAGGCATTGTTTATTATTTTGCTCAGCCCTGAGCTAGGAGATACATGTGACCCTGAATCGAAGAGAGCATCCCTTCCTATAAAGATTTTATGGTGTAGATTAAAGGTCAAGCATAATATTTCTGAGAGGAAGCAACATAAAATTTTGAGCTACTGAGGCATTTAAAATCCTAATTTAGAATTCTCCCTGTACATGGACTAGCTGTTCAAGTTTGTAAAATTTATTAAACCACCCTGAGCTTCAAAGTCCTCAGAGGTGGCATCTTGTTTATTCATCAGACCTAAGGTCATGTCAAGAAAAGGGGATAGTTCACCTGTTAAAGTCCTATTCCAGATTGGGGGGAAAATCTGTCTTATAAAAATGGTAGAGTGGTAGAGTAATATTATATATATTATTTTTAATAGTAAAGAAAGAAATAGAAACATGTCTAAGGCTGTTTGGAACTAGATTTCATGTTTTTACATACTACCACAATTTCCCAAGAGGTTACATTTAAACTATGCAAGTGTCCTGAAGTTTTTGATGTATGTCTACACATCTGTTTCATATGGCAGAGCAGGAGAGAAAAATTTCTAGGGGAATACTTTAAGTTACACAGGGTGTCTGGGTGGCTCAGGTGGTTAAGTATCTGCCTTTGGGTCAGGTCATGACCCCAGAGTCCTGGAATGGAGCCCCACATTAGGCTGCTCGCTCAGTAGGGAACCTGCTTCTCCGTCTCCCTCTGCCTGCTGTACTCTCTCTCTCAAATAAATAAATAAAATCTTAAAAAAAGAATTTTACACAATGACAACCTATCATGAAAGTTCAGTCCACACTGAAGAGAATAGAATCTATGAATTATTGGAAATGACTCCACAAGTTTCTGTACATGGAAGAGAAAACTTGAGGCTAAGAGCTCCTAGAAAGAGGGGCAGTCTAAGTATATGCACAGCTATCACACCCTCAGGTATTAGGTTTAGCTCCAAAGCCAATTTTAAAGTCATTTTGAATGACATTTTTATTCAGTATGTGGTACATTTGATTGCAGCAAGTAGATCTCTCAGAGAGAAAAGTCTTCCTACAATGACATAGGATTCATTCATTCACATCTCTGAGCTATTTAAAGGAAAGTGTCCATGGGATTATATCCTTAATTTAAAGTTGATCAAATTGTTCTGTCATTGTTAGTATGTTTTTATTCAATGTAAGAATTGAAATAATAATACCTTTCATATAGTTGAAATTGGGACTTCAGAGAAATTTACCTCTTTGTTTATATGGTAGACTGAATAATGACCTCCAAAAATGTCCATGTTTTAATTTGCAAAACCTGTGAACATGTTACTATACTTATAAAAGAGACTATGTTGATATTTTTAAGCTAAAGATTTTGAGATGGAGACATTATCTTGGATTACCCAATGGAAAGTCATAATACTTATTTTTCCTTATTGATCATAGGAGCTCCTTAAGTATTTAGTATAGTAACTCTCCTCTCATATATTACAAATATTTTCATGTGATATTTTATCATTTGTGTTGGTAAAAGGTATTGTTTCTGTTTATGTATTTATTTTAGGGATGGAGAATGATAGAATTATTCTTTCTAAAAATCAATAGTGCAACATGAAAATTCAAAATTCACCTTCCCACATCACTATCTTACTACAGAATGAATTCTCATAGAATAGAATTGGTGTTTGATTGTTTTTACCCTTCAATCAGGCATATGTGTTTCACAATTTAAAGTTCTCGCTGCCCAGCATTTAAAGAGGTTGATGTTCTCGCATGCCAAGCAGTAAATCTACAGAAAACTGCCCATAAAGTCTCTTTCAAGGTGCTTAGTGAGATAGGCTTTGGAGAAATAGAAAATTTGACCTATATTGATTCTATGTCCTTTGAGAAATAGGCAGTGTGGGCTTGATTAATGAGCATTTCCCACCTCATTTATGTCCAAAATCCTTGAAATTGACATCTGAAAATTCTTGTACATTGTTCCAAAGTAAATTATGTTGAGTGCCTTCTCTGGTTGTGATATCTCTGCTGCCTATGGCCAAGTGCTTAGCCATGCAGACAATAGTCAGTTTGGGAAAGAAGCAAAAGAAACAAAAATGAAAACAAAGAAAACCTAAAGTATGATCAATATGCTCTGAATATTAGACCATATATATATGAATAGATATATTTAAATATCTTTGAGATTATTATTCTTTGGCTTCCTGAATGACTTTTTGTTTTTAACTAATGGGAAAGTGTGGATTTTATGGCATTATTTTAAAATTTAAGTTGCATGCTCTTTCTTGAATTATACTCCAACATCCACATTGATACAGGAATTAAAGAATCTTAGAAATGTAAGAGATCTTATAGATATGTTTACAGAGTGGTTTATATACAAGACTATGCATTAAACTCATCTGGGAATATTCTTTTATTTCCCAAAATACATGTCAGGCTTATACCCTAGAAGAGGAATTGATAAACTTTCTCTGTAAATGTGAGTTATTCAATATTTTAGGCTTTGTGGGCCATGCAATCTTTGTAGTCATGACTCATCTCTGGTACTTTAGCTCCAAAGCAGCCACAGATAATGTTTAAATGGGCATAGCTGTGTTTTGATTAAACTTTATTTATAAAAATAGATGATGGTCTAGATTCGGTCCAGGATTGTATTTTGCCACTCTCTGCTACACAAGGTCAATTTGATGTGCCAGTGACTTAACTGGCTGATAGAAAAACAACATCATTTGTCTTCAGAAAATGATTGCCAAAAACAAAGTCTTTCTGATGCATCACCCGGAAGATCTTGAATAAATTTTAAAAAATACTAGACATGAAAAGAAAGCAGAAAGTATCAGCCACAATGAAGAAGAATATTATTCTAAAGTTGAAATTAGTAACGTCTTTAAAATAGCTTTGATAAGTGAGTTAAAAGTATGCTGAAGTGATGAATAGATAAATATATTAGAAGGTTAGGAGAGATAATGAAGGGAAAAATCAGTGTAATATAAGAATACCATAGATTAAATGAATCAGAAGCATGAAGACTAAGCAATGGAGAACACAGGAAAAGAAAGACATGGAGAAAAAATAAGAAAATGAACATCATATTATATTTTTGAAGCTGGAATTAAAGAAATATGTGACAAAGACAATGGGGAAAAATGAAAAAAATAAAGCGATGCTATATTACTTTACATTTTTGTCTCTAAATTTCATCAAGAACAACTCTGAGATCCAGGAAGTATAGTAGAACCCAAGCAGAATAAATAAACAAATGAACAAACAAAAATTTATCAAGATATATCATAATTATCTGTTGAACACTGAAGATGGAGAAAAACGATCTTAAAAGCAGAAAGAATGAATCATGTATTACGTAGAAATTAAAAAAATAAAAATTCCAATAACTCCTCATCAGAAACTGAAGGCGAAGAGACAACAAAATGACATAATTAAACTGCTAAAAAAGAAAACAAAATGCCTGCTTATGTGGAATTTTATACTTTGAGTGCTTTATACAGCTAAATCTAATCTGAAAAGATAAGGAAGGATGTTTATTATGATGATGTTTGAGTTGAAGCTTCAAATGAGAGAGTTTACCAAGTGGTTGTGGGTGAAAGGAAAATTATTCTTTTTTTTTCTTTGAAAACTATTTTGACATTTTATGTTTTAGTTGTATAATTATTGAATAAATTTTATGTGTAATGTGCAAATTTAAGATATACAACATATTACTTTGATGTATTTATATATTGCAATATGATTGCTGATGTAATGAAATTTATCACATTACATAATTATAATATTGTTTTTATTCATTACATTCTGTATTAGATCTCTATGGCTTACTTTCTACTTATTATAAGTTTGTACTTTTGTTTTTTATTCCTATTTTTTATAAAGTTTTTATTTATTTATTCATGAGAAACACAGAGAGAGAGAGAGAAGCAGAGACATAGGCAGAGGGAGAAGCGGTGATACTGGTGATACTCAGTCCCAGGACCCTGGGATCACAACCTAAGCCAAAGGCCAGATACTCAACCACTGAACCACCCAGGTGCTCCAAGTTTGTACTTTTAAACACCATTGCCTTGGTCCCCTCACCCCATAACCTGGTAGCCACCATTTGATTATCTGTTTTTCTACAGGTACAACATTTTTAGATTCCACATAATAGTGATATCACATAGTACTTGTCATTCTCTGTCTGACTTATCTTGCTTAGCATAATGTGTTCAAGATCCATTCACGTCGTCACAAATGGGAACATATCTTCCTTTCTTATGGCTGAATAGTACTCCATTGTGTATATGTACTATATCTTTTTTATCCATTCATCTGTTGATAGGTGTTGCTTCTGTCTTGGCTACTGTATATAATGCTACAGTAAACACGATGGTTCATATAACTCATTAAAATTTTGCTTTCCAGGGTGGCCCGGATGGCTCAGTGGTTTAGCGTCACCTTCAGCCCAGGCTGTGATCCTGGAGTCCTGGGATCTAGTCCCACATCAGGCTCCCTGCATGGAGCCTGCTTCTCCCTCTGCCTGTGTCTCTGCCTCTCTCTCTCTCTCTCTCTCTCTCTCTCTCTTTCTCTCTCTCTCTCTCTGTGTCTCATTAATAAATAAATAAATAAATAAATAAAATATTTAAAAAAATTCTGCTTTCCATTTCATAAACCTTTGGGTTTACACCTAGAAGTAGAATTGCCAGATCATATGGTAGATCTATATTTTTAATTATTTGAGGCACCTTCATATTGTTTTCCACAGTGGTTGGACCAGTTCACATTCCCGCCAACAACGTAGAAGTATTGCATTTTCACCACATCCCCACCAGCACCTGCCATCATCTCCTCTTCCTCCTTCTACTCTTTGAATAATGGATTTATCTTTTATTATAATTGACACACAATGTTACATTAGTTTCAGATGTACAATATAGTGATTCAACAACTCTAAACATTATGCTGTGCCACTGACAAGTGTAGCTACTGTCACCATACAATGCTATTACAATACCATTGACTTTATTACCTATGCTATAACTTTCATCTATTACTTATTCATGCTATCAACTGGAGCTATACAGCTTCACCCATTTTGCCATCCTTTCACCCCTGTCCCCTCTGGCAACCTCCTCTATTTATATGTATGTTTCTGTTTTTTTGTTTCTATTTGTTTGTTTTTAGGTTCCATATAAGTGAAATCATATGGTATTTGTCTTTCTCTGTCTGATTTAATTCACTCTCTAAGTCCATCCATGTTGCTGTAAATGTCAAGATCACATCTTTTCTCATGGCTGGTTTATTGTAATATATACAATATTCATTTATCTTACTCATTTTCTATCAGTGGATGTGGGTTATTTCTATATCTTGGCCATTGTAAATATTGCTACAATAAACATAAAACACATATCTTTTCAAATTAGTGCTTTTATTTTCTTTGGGTAAATATTCACTAGCAGAATTACTGAATTATATGGCATGTCTTTTTTGAAGAAACTCCATAATGTTTTTCACAGTGGCTATACCAGTTTATATTTCCACCAAGTGTGTGAGGTTTCCTTTTTTTTACATACTCACCAACACTTGTTATTTCTTGTCTTTTGATACTAGATATTCTTACAGGAGTAAGATGATATCTCATTGTGGTTTTGATTTGTATTTCCCTAATGATTAGTGATGTTGAGTATCTTTTCATGTATTTGTGGGATGTCAGTATGTCCTCTCTGGAAAAATGTATATTCAGGTTCTCTGCCCATTTTAAAATTGTTGTTGTTGTTGTTGTGTCTGTGTGTTGAGTTGTAGAAGTTCTTTATATATTTTAGATATTAACCTGATATTGGATATATTATTTGCGAATATCTTCAACTTAGTACGTTGCTTTCTCAATTGGTTGATGGCTTCTTTTGCTGTGCAAAAGCTTTATGTTTTGGTGTAATTCCAATAGTTTATTGTTCCTTTTGTTACCCTTGCCCAACGAGACATATCTAGAATTGCTAGACATTGCTAAGGGCAATGTCAAAGAAATTGCTGACTATATTTTATTCTAGAGTTGTTTTTTTGTTTATTTGTTTGTCTTTAATTTCAAGTCTCACATTTAGGTTGTTAATCCACTTTGGGTTATTTTTTGTACGTGGCATAAGAAAATGGTCCAGTTTCATTCTTTGCCTATAGTTGTCCAGTTTTCCTAGCATCATTTATTGAGGAGACTATCATTTCTCCCTTGTATATTCTTGCCTCTTTTGTCATAGATTAATTGGACATTTAAGTGTGGATTTATTTCTAGGCTCTTTATTCTGTTTTATTAACCGATGTGTCTATTTTTGTGCCATTACCATTTTGTTTTAATTATTATAGTTTTCTAATATATCTTTAAATCTGGAATTGTGATACCTCCAGGTTTGTTTTCCTTTCCCAAGATTGCTTTGGCTACTCACGGTCTTTGTGGTTCCATATAGATTTTAGAATTATTGTTCTAGTTATATGGAAAATGCTATTGGTATTTTGATAGGAACTGTAGATTTCCTTGGATAGTATGGACATTTAACAACATCAATTCTTTCAACCTATAAACATGGACTATCTTTCCAATTGTTTGCATCATCTTCAATTTCTTTCATCAGTATTTTACTGTTTTTAGAATACAGGTCTTTTACCACTTTGGTTAAATTTATTCCTAGATGTTTTATTCTTTTTAGCACAATTATAAATGAACTTGTTTCCTTTGGAAAATTTTAATTCTAGTGTAATTAACATGCAGTGTTACATTAGTTTCATATATACAATGTAATAATTCAACAGTTCTATATATTACTCAGTGCTCATCCTAATGGGTATACTCAATCCCCTTCACCTATTTCACCCATGCCCCCACCCACCTCCCCTCTAGTAACCATCAGTTTGTTCTCTATAGTTAAGAGTCTCTTTTTTGTTTATCTCTTTTTTCCTTTGCTCATTTCTTTTGTTTCTTAAATTCTACATATGAATGAAATCATTTGGTATTTGTCTTTCTCTGACTTATTTCATTTAGCATTATACTCTCTAGATCCATCCATGTTGTTGCAAATGGCAAGATTTCATTTATTTTTTGGCTTAGTAATATTCCATTATATATATTTATATGTAAATGTATGTATTTATAAATATATATACTTAGTAATATTCCATTATATATATTCATGTATAGTTTTCATATATATAAAATTACATTCATATATATTATGTATTACTCATATGTAAAAATATATTTATATAGTAAATATATATATATATATTATATATATACACACATTCTTGAGAGAAAGAGCCCATGCATGAAGAAGGAGGTACAGAGAGAGAGAGAGAGAATCTTGAGCAGACTCCACAGCCATCCTGAAGCCTGATGCAGGGCTTGATCTCATGATTCTGAGATTATGACCTGAGCTGAAATCAAGATTCAGACACTTAATCAACTGAGCCACCCAAACACCCCTTCATTGTATTGTATTAAGAGTTATGTACTTATTGACATTTTTTAAAACTTTTTTCTAAAGATTTTATTTATTCATGAGAGACACACAGAGAAAGGCAGAGATATAGGCAGAGAGAGAACAAGGCTTCCCTTGGGGAGCCCAATGTGGACTCAATCCCAGGACCCTGGGATCACAATGTGAGCAAAGGCAGATGCTCAACCAGTAGGCCACCCAGGTGTCCTTTTTTACTTGTTTTATAGTTGTTTTTGGTATTCTCTGTTTCTTGTCTTGTTCTCTTTTCTCATGGTTGCTGGATTTCTTTAGTGATATACCTGGGTTTCTTTGTCTTTATTTTTTGCAGTAATATTATTACTGGTTTTTGATTTGTGGTTACCATTAAGTTTATATATAACATCTTATACATACAGAAGTCTAAATTAAGTCAACATTCATTTAAGTTTGAACCCATTCTAAAAGCACTAAATTTTTACTCCTCTCCCCCTACATTTTGGTATATAGTATCATACATTACATTCTTTTATTTTGTGAATCTTTTGATTTTTAAAGATATATTTAACTGTACTGCTTTTTGTGCTCCCTGCTTTTCTTACTCCTTTCTCTTCCACTTAAAAAAAAATCCCTTTTATTTCTTGTAAGGCTAATTTAGTGGTCATGAATTCCTTTAACTTTTGTTTGTCTGGGAAACTCTTTATCTTTCCTACTGTTCTGAATGATAGCTTAGCTGGATAGAGTGTTCTTGGTTGTGTGTGTGTGTGTGTGTGTGTGTGTGTGTGTGTGTGTTTCCTTTCAGCACTTTGAATATATCATGTTACCCTCCTCTGGCCTGCAAATTCTCTGCTGAAAAATCACCTGATAGCCTTATATAATTTCTCTTATATGTAACTTCTTTCTTTTGTTTCTAAAATTATCTCTTTATTACTACTTTTTACCATTTAACTACTATGTGTCAACTCTTTGGGTTAATTTTGTTGGGGATCTCTGTGCTTCCTGCATCTGGATTTCTGTTTCCTTTCCTAGATTCAGGAAATTTCAGGTACTATTTCTTCAAATAAATGTTATGTCTCTTTTTCTCTCTCTTCATCTTCTGGGATCTCAGTAATGCAAATGTTATTATGCCTGATGGTGTTGCTGAGTTTCCGTAATCTGTTTTCAGTTTTTATTGTTTATTTTCTCTCTCCTGTTTGGCTCTATTTTTTTCCATTACTCTGTTGTTCATGTCATAGATTTCATTTTTCTTCTTCTCCTAATTTATCATTTTTCCCACTAGTGTATTTTTGTTTTGTTTTGTTTTTCCACTAGTGTATTTTTAATTTCAGTTACTGAGTTCTTCATTTCTGATTGGTTCTTTTTTTTTTTTTTAATCTTTTCTATCTCTTTGTTGAGGTCGCACTGAGGTCTTCTACTCTTAAGTCCAGTGAATATCTTTATGGTTATTACTTTAAAATTTTTAGAAGATTTTATTTATTTTATGAGAGAAACACAGAGAGAGGCAGAGACACAGACAGAGGGAGAAGCAGACTCTTTGCAGGGAACCCAATGTGGGACTTGATCCCAAGACCCTGGGATCACACCCTGAGCTGAAAGTAGATGCTCAACTGCTGAGCCACCCAGGTGTCCCTACTTTAAATTTTTTATCAGGCAAATTACTTATCTCCACTTTATTTAGCTCTCTTGCTGTGATTTTTACTTGTCCTTTCATTTGGGACCTAGTCTTCTGTTTCTTTATTTTGTTTAACTCTCTATCTCTGTTTCTATATGTTAGGAAGGTTAGCTATGTCTCCCGCTCTTGAAAGTAGTGCTCATATGAAGAGGAGGTCCTGTAGTGCCCTGCAGCACAATGCCCCCTGTTCACCAGGACCTGGGACTTTAGCAGTATCTCCTGTGCATGTTGCATGTGTCTTTTTGCTGAGAGCTGTGATAGCGTTGAACTGCATTGTGTTCTTCTTGTGTTGTCTCCTGAGAAGCTTTCATTGGTGGGTGAGATTCACAGCCAGATCAGATATCTGCCCCCGGCTCACTGCTCAGGCCTTAGCTGGACTGGTGTCTGTTTATCATCCTCTTTCCTGAGGACAGGTGTCTCTTTGGAGTGTTGCTTTCCCTGATTGAGGTTGCTTGCACACTGCCAGACTTGTGGTATCACCTTGGATGGATGCTTGTCAAGGGCATGTTGCAGGGCAGAAGTCCATAGGAGAATGTGGGGGTGGGATGCATGATGCCAGCAATGTATGCACCAGTATGCTGTGAGGTGGGAAGTGAAGCTGCTTTAGAAATATCTTGCCACTGGATTGGAGGGGGTGAGTCCACAGGAGAGTGGAGGTAGAAGGTAAGGGGCAATTGCCTTGCTACCAATGTCCATGCAGGTCTGTTGTGGGAGAGGACCTGCAGCCACTAGGGAAAATTCCTGTGAAGTCTGGCTGATTTGAAGGGAGTACATTTGTAGTAATGCATGGAGACAAGCACATTCTTAGCAAGCATATTTAAGAGTGCTCACACTTTGGTGAACAAGTGTCAGAGTATTTAAGTTAGGAGGCAAGGGAGGGAAATGAGTCCCATCAGCTCTTTTTTTTTTTTCTTGAAGAAATCTAAAGATCCCTGTCCTTTCAACACAGGCTCTGAGATTAGTAAGTAAATATTCCTGTATGACCCAGGCATTTTTCAAACTGTTACTTCTATGCTTTATCTCTGTGAAGCTGTTTGATATCTTATCTCTTTAAGGGCATGAACTAAGTTTCCTCTTGTACTCTAGCTTTCCCAGAGCTGAGCCCACCGATTTTTAAAGTTCCAGGTATTAAGCCCTCCTGATTATAAGAAGTTAGGTCCCTCTGATTTCCAAAACCAAATATGGAGATTTGTCTTTCCAGTACAGTTTCCTCATGCCTGAGATGCCCAGTGTAGGTTTTGTTCCTCTCCCCTCACTGCACTGACAGCATCTCACAGGTCAGTTTGGTTCCTGACTGCATCTCTACCCTCGCTGCCTTTTTCAGTGTGGCTTCTTCACTACATTGAGTTGTGAAGAGTCTGTTCTGCCAGTCTTCAGATTGTGATCTGCATTATTTACATTGTTGTGGGTGTTATTAATTGTATCAGTGGAACAAGGTGAGTTGAGGACCCTCCTATTCTGCCAGCTGTCCCAGAAGATTGGAAGTGTTTTCTTAATTTCTCTTTCTGTGACTTTGTTATAAGTATATAGTAATACAACAAATTTTTGTATATTAATTTTGTATGCTGCTACTTTACTGAATTCATTTATTCTAATAGGTTTTAGTGGAGTTGTTAGGATTTTCTATGTATAACATAATTTCATCTTCATGTGACAGTGATAGTTTTGTTTTTCCTTACCAATTTTGATGACTTTTTCTTTTTCTTGTCTGATTGTTATGGCTAGCAGTTCCAGTACTATGTTAATAGAAGTGGCAAGAATGGACATCCTTGTCTTATTGTTGATCTGAGAGGAAAAGCTCTCAGTTTTTCACTACTGAGTATAATGATAGCTGTGGGTTTGCCATATAGGCCTATATTATGTTATGTTCCCCCTAGACACACTTTGTTGAGAATTTTTATCACAGACAATTGTTGAATTTTGTCAAATGCCTTTTCTGTATCTATTGAGATGATCCTATGATTTTTATCTTTCACTTTTTTCCATGGTGTTTCATGTTGTTTGCTTTGTGAGTATTAAACCATCCTTGCTTTCATCCTTAGAATAACTCCCACTTGACCATGGTCAGTGATCCTTTTAATGTATTGTGGAATGCAGTTTGCTAATATTTTGTTGAGGATTTTTACAACTATGTTCATCAAGACTTTTATTTTAAATTTATGCTATGGTTAGAGTTTAATATATTGTTTTAAAGTAGAGTTACAGTATTCTAATTCTGGCTCATTATCACTTTAATCAGAATTTTGTTTATTTTTGTCTTTTCAACGTGAAAAGCTCCTTTTAACATTTCTTGTAAGTCAGGCCTAGGGGTGGTGAACTCCCTCAGCTTTCATTTGTCTAGGAAAGTCTTTTTTTCTCCTTCTTATGTGAAGGATAACTTGGCTAGATTGAACATTTTTTTGCTGACAGTTTTCTCTTCAGTAATTTGAATATGTCTTTCAACTATCTTCTGGCTTGTACAGTCTCTGGGGAGAAATCTACTTATCACCTGCTTCCTTCCTCCCACCCCCAAGTCATTGTGGTCTCTCCTTGAAGAAGCAACTCTAGCTGTAATATTTGTGGCCAGGCAAATACCCACTCACTGCCTTCACCCTCCACCTCCTCTGCCAGAAAAGCTGTGCTCACTCACTGGTTGACCAGTTGTCACCTTCTTTTCCATCACCATCTCTGCCACCATCAGCTCTGTTATTGCTTCCCTTGCTTTACTGTCTCCTTCAAAGCCCAATCTACTCACTTTAAAGTACACAGATGAGCAGATATCTTGGGCATCTTGATACACTGTGCAGAGGTGCTCTTTATTTTTTTTTTTTTAGTTATGGATGTTCAATTAATTGTAAATCAAAGTAGAGAGATAAAAGGAGCAACTCATGCCACTATGATGCTGACATCACCTGTATAAGACTGGGAGGAGGGCATTCTTCAAAGAGGAGACAAGCACAGTCATGACAATATTAAATAAAAATGCATGTGATATGAATTGCATAAAGGTGGAGTGACTTGTTCTAATATTATGCAAGAATTCAGTGGCAGAGCTTGTTTTCAAATTCAACATTCTTTCCATATCTTCATTGGTAGTTTCAGGTATCCAGTTTCTGACTAACACACTGCTTCAAGCTTCTTAAGTGAAATGCTGCCTGAATTAATTACCCTCCTAGTAGGTGTTCAGAGCAAATTATCACCTTTATTTTATATTTACAGCCACAGTTGTTTGTTTTGTTTTGTTTGGGGGGGGACGACATTTATTGATACTAGCAAATTAAAGCAGTTATGATCATGGTAATAGCACCACTTGAGTAATTAAATGCAATTGAAAAGTAAATGTACCAATTTAGGCTGGACTTGAGCTATTAAAATATGCATTTACATTTCATATCCGTTGTCTTTCCCTGGATACCATAATGGACTAAGCTCTGCAAGTTTATTGTTTTGGCAACCACTCCCATCCCTGTATTTGAAATGTAGGAGAACAATCCACTTGATGTAAACTGATTATAAACAAATTATGCTAGACTTCAGATAATGAAGGATGCACAAATATATTTGCATTCAAACTATTATCACTGGTAGGGCTATATTAGACTAGTGTAAGTAGATATGAAATAGACTTTAAACAGGATTTAACAAAGCAAGTCTGTAAACTTCCTGTAGTCTTGCTGAATATTATAGTATATTGCAAAATGTGGATATTTCTATTTTGGCTGCTCTATTTATTTAAAATATTTGGCATATTTTGGAGACCAGCCTATCCTCCCTTCAACAGTAATTGAGTTGAATGTATAATCATATTTCATATGATCAAACCAAGGATTGCACCTGGTCCTGTGGCAATTTACACAAATAAATAGGGACTTGACACCTCCTTTTCAAGAATCATTGTTCCATATAGAAAATAATAAATACGATCTTTTCACTTTTATTATTTTATTTTCCATTTAAGACGTAATAAATATTTCAAAATAAACATACTGCAGTAACTAACTTTCTATCCAACCACTTTACATAGTAAAGATATACAACTTAAGGCTATTAGAATAACAATTTTGCAAACTGAAGAATTTGTGTATTGAATTTGTTTGTATATAGTTGCTAAATGTATTGGGATGGTTTTAGCTAAAGCTGCTCAAATCCCATGGATCTTTGAGCCAAAGATGTGTTCCCTGATGTAACCTAGCCGCTTGTGAGTGAAAAGGATGATCTATTTTAGATTTCCCACCCTGTAGATTCTTGATATAAATAACAAGGTGAATCAATTATACATTGTCCATAAATGTGTCCTCAGATTCTCAACTCTCATCAACTTTAAGCAAGTTTTTCCTCCATCTGTAAACTAACAAAGATGAAATAATAATTGAAGTTTGAATATTTGGCATTTAGTTTTTCTAGGATATCCTCCAGAATACAAACATCTTTGTCTCTAGATTAATGAATAATTTACCAACTAAATTAACCTTTAAGTCTAGAGTCACCAGAGTTGGAAAAACCCAAAATAATGATAATTATCAATGTATGTTATTATTTACCTGGCACCAAACTCAGCATCTTACAAACATAAAATTATTTGATTTTAACAATGGCCTTATGACATAGTTATTACTATTATTCTAATTTTATAGATGAAGAAATCAAACCTTACACATGTCATTCAAGAACTCATTTGCTGAATAAAGTGTTGGATGCAAGAGTGCTAACCTCAAAATCCATACCAAGGGTCTGCAAACTAGATTAAGGGGAAAATCTAGCCCACTATTTGTTTTTGTATGACCTGTGAGCTATTTTTAAATGGCTGAACAAAATCAGAGAAGAAAAATATTTCCTGATCCATTAAAATTATACTAAATTCAGATATAAATATTTATAAATAAAATTTTATTGCAATACAGCTATGGTCATTATGTAATGTCCTTATCTACTATAATGACAGAGTTGAGTAATTCTAACAGACCTAAATGTGGTCTTCCCATTGGTGTTTTTTTTTTTTTAAGATTTTATTTATTTATTCATAGAGACAGAGAGAGAGAAAGGCAGAGACACAGGCAGAGGGAGAAGCAGGCATCATACAGAGAGCCTGACGTGGGACTCGATTCAGGGTCTCCAGGATCACGCCCTGGGCTGCAGGCGGCGCTAAAACGCTGCGCCACCGGGGCTGCCCCTGTTTTGTTTTTTAATTGAAGTATAGTTGATACATGATGTTACATTAGTTTCAGATGTACAACATAGTGATTCAACAACACTATATGTTATACTCACAAGTATAGTCACAAACCATCACCATATAACACTATTATGATGTCATTAACTATACTCCCTATGCCGTGTCTTTCATTCTGAATGTTCTCATCACTTTGCACTGCTGCTTGGCACACTACAATTTGGAGTGAGGCAGTTATACCTTGACGTTGTTTTGGAGCCTCAAATATTGCACTCAAATGTAGTATGCCATATCAAGATATTTTATTTATATTTTTATTATTAATGAATGCAATATCAACATAAAAAGAAAAAGAAGAAAAAGTAATGTGGTTTAAAGGCACACTAGAGTAAGGATTATCTTATTGAATTAGATGTCAAAGTATTATGTTTACTATGCAACGATATTATAGCTATTCTAAAAGAATACAATATACATTGACAGTACCACACTAAATAATTGTCATAATATCTACTGACAGTAAAGCTATGTTTAGAAAAATTAGAACATTTAAAGCAGAATATCTCATTATAGATAGCATAATTTCTTCAAAAAAATTAAAAAATGAGATGATAACTAAAGTGAGTGACTTATTTGTTACTAAACAAAAAACACATTTTAACAGTTGTGAGGTCATTAAATCATGTTTGATTGCAACAAAAATTAAGAAATGTGTTTAGAGGGAACAAAATTGTTAAAAACTATTTGACTGTGAAAAATATAATAAAGATTTGTGAAAATTAGGAGCAATATCAGTAGTAAATTAAAAGTAAACTGGTTGTTTTTGACTAATTTTCCTTGACTCTTGATGAGTTAAAAGAATTTCTTTTTTTCCAGGGCTCAGTACTGAGTTTGAAGTGATTGAAGAACTAGCCTTTATTCTTAAAGCATAACAGACATGGAATAATTATAGGCAACAATATTTTCAAAGTTAAGACAACATTAATTCATTAAAACCTGAAGTAGAATCTACTATGATGTGTTAACTGACTGTGGTAGAAGTTTTGACAATGCTTTAAAAAAGATTATTTGGGGAAGATTTATAAAGCTTGTAAGAATGTACAATATCTAAAGTTTATGTTTATTATATTATTCATCAGCATGTCCTTTGTGGATAATATTTTAATCACCTCTATGGTATTGAATGAGTAGTGTCAATGGTAAATTTCATCTGCTCTCATGGTCTTAAACATTGTTGTTCCATGAATTTTTGTCAAAAATATAAGCTGGGTATCCTAACTTGTCTTACCAGTGGTGACATTTTATCATATTTTTTTATGTCAGGTCAAAATTTGAAATTTTTCTGAATGAAAACTGTCCTCCATCATTATTAAACACTGACTGACTTTAATAAATAGCTTGTTTGAGGCTTCATAATACTTCTTAGTGATTACAACCTACAATGTCAAGACAAAACAGAGCTTATAGTTAAACTTATATTGGCTTAAAATCATTTCCATTTAAAAACTAATATTGTCTTGAAGCACAAGTAACAGTTGCTTTATAACCTTCCTTGGCTGACAAGACTTAAAATAAGAAATAAAATCATCATTCTCACACAAATTTTCAGTGCTCAATTTTCAATTTCCAGACTTAAATTATAGTCTCATCAGTGTATTTTAGACATGAATTCAAGTGAAAAAACATTTTCATTTTTCAAAATCAACTTAATTATGAAATTGAGTAGCTTCCTTCCACCTAATCTTCAACTGGAAATGATGAATTTGCAATATTAAAGCATGATAAAAAGCAAATGTCAAGAGAATAATCTCAGAGAATTCTACGAATAATTTCTAAGCAAAAGATGTATCCACTCTTATATGGAGAGTAGTATCAACAAGATGGCATAATGGGAAACCCCAGCTTCCGTTCTCCAACAAAGTCAATGATTACACAGATATCTGTGAATAAAAATAGCTTCAGAAGTGCTCAGCAGTCCACTTAAGAAACTTTAGCAACACAGTGGAACAGAAAAATTGAGAATAACCACATGAAACATGAATAAAGAATGACTTGACTTGCCTGCATCATTTTATTTTCCAGGACAGCACTGTTCAGCACCAAGAGGTAATAATGTAGCTTGAAAGGGTTCCTCTTGCTGGAAAAGGGGGCATGGAGGGAGCAACCAGCTTCTTCTATCTTTAAGGGAACCAAACAAAAGACCTACTTTAGTCTCACCCCATCCAAGGTCTGGCAAAGCTGAGATGGATAGACATGGCTAGGACTGAATGGTTTTATTGAAGAGTTAACAAAATGTTTGAAGGGAAATTAACTCCAACCCTCATAAATTCTTCAAAAGTTGAAGGGAGAAGATTTTTCTCAACTTATTTTGTGAGGCCAATATTACCCTGATACTAATAAGCAAACGAAAGTATTACAAGAAAATAAAATTACAGACCAATATCCCTTCAGAACATAAACTCAAAACTCTTCAAAATTACAAACTAAAATTCAGCAAAATATACAAAGGATTATAAACTATAGCCAAGTGAGCAGTAGTGCAAAGATGCTTCAAAAATTAAACATTACTATATACTGTATTCAAAAATAAAAGACAAAAGTTACACAATTATTATTTGACAAAATCAAACCCCCATCCATGCAATAAAAAAAAAACAACTCAACAAATTTAAATAGAAAGAAACTCCTTCAACCTAATAAAAAGCATTCATGAAAAATCCATGACTTACAATATACTTAATAGTGAAAGATTATTAAAAGCTTTCCTCTAAAGATCAGAAACAAGACCAGAATATCCACTCTTGCTCCTTATATTGAACATGACACTGAAGGCGTTAAGTAGATCAACTAGGCAAGAAAAATAAATGAAATATATCTTGTAAAATTTTTAAAAAGTTATCTTTTCACAAATGAAATCATTTTGTTTATAGAAAATCTTAAATTCACACACAACTTTTAAAGCTAACTTCAGGGTTCCCTGGGTGGCGCAGCGGTTTAGCGCCTGCCTTTGGCCCAGGGCGCGATCCTGGAGACCCGGGATCGAATCCCACATCGGGCTCCCGGTGCATGGAGCCTGCTTCTCCCTCTGCCTGTGTCTCTGCTTCTCTCTCTCTCTGTGACTATCATAAATAAATAAAAATTAATTTTAAAAAATGGAATCTTTAAAAAAAATAAAGCTAACTTCAGATAAGTTGCTAGATACAAGACAACTATACAAACATCAACTGTATTTCTATACATTGACAATGATTATTCCAAAAAAGACTAAAATACTTTCATAATAGCATCAAAAAGAAAAAATAACTTAGAAATACATTTAACATATTAGACTTGTACACTGAAACCACCAAACATTATTGAAATAAATTCAAGAAAACAAAAATAAATGGAGAAACATACCATATTCATGAATTGGAATATTTAATGTTGTTAAGATAGTGCCAGTCCCATTATTGATCTATAAATTCAAAACAGTCTGTATCACAATCCCAATTTTTTCTTTTCTTTACTTTACTTTTCTTCTCTTTTCTTTTTTTTTTTTTAGCAAATTGACAAACTGATCCTTTAATTTTTTTAAAGACATATTTTTTTAAAGATTTATTTATTTATCTATGATAGACAGAGAGAGAGAGAGGCAGAGACACAGGAGGAGGGAGAAGCAGGCTCCATGATGGGAGCCCGACGAGGGACTCGATCCTGGGACTCCAGGATCGCGCCCTGGGCCAAAGGCAGGCGCCAAACCGGTGAGCCACCCATGGATCCCCGATCCTTTAATTTTTATATAATTTCTGTGGAACCAGGAGATCCACAACCATCTTGGGGGGAAAAAAGGAGTAACATTGAAGGGTTAATATTTCTTAATTTAAAAGAATTACTGGAAAACAGTGGTGATTAAGGCTGTGTGGTACTGACATAAGTATAGGTACATAGATCAAAAGAATAGAATTTTGAGTTCAGAAATAAACCTTTGCGTTTAAAGTCAATTTATTTTTGGCTAAGGTGCCAATAACACTACAAGGAGGAAAGAATAGGTTTTTCAGCAAGTGGTGTTGAGATAACTGGATTTCTACATGCAAAATGCAAAATTGGATTCACATAACAGACATAAATTCATTCAAAACGTATTAAAGGTATTATTACTAAAACTATAAAATATAGGCATTAGTATTTGTGACCATGGATTAGACAAAGACTTCTTAGATATGACCCCAGAGGGGCAGCCTGGGTGGCTCAGCATTTTAGCACCTGCCTTGGCCCAGGGTGTGATCCTGGAGATCCAGGATCGAGTCCCATGCCGGGCTCCCTGCATGGAGCCTGCTTCTCCCTCTGCCTGTGTCTCTGCCTCTCTCTGTGTCCCTCATGCATAAATAAATTAAAATCTTAAAAAAAAAAAAAAAGATATGACCCCAGAATGCCCAAGCAAAAAGACAAAGAAAGAAAGAAAAAAAGAAAGAAAGAGAAGAAAGTCATCTGAATTAAATCATGTGAGCTTTGAATGAAGTTATCAAGAAAATGAAAACAAACAAACAAAAAACAAAGCAGGGGCACCTGGGTGGCCAGTCAGTTAAGAGTCTGCCTTCAGCACAAGTCATGATCACCGATCCTGGGATGAAGCCCCACATTAGGCTCCTTGATCAGCAGGGAATCTGCTTCTCCCTCTATCTCTGCTCCTCCCTGCTTTTCATGCTCTCTCTCTCTTCCTCACTCTCAAATAAATAAATAAATAAATAAATAAATAAATAAATAAACAAATAAATAAAATCTTTTTTTTAAAGAAAAAAATAGATAATGGCATAAAATATTTCCAGATAATACATTTGTAGAGAGTAGTATCTAAAATATATAAAGAACTTGTCAAATTTCACCATGGAAAACTACCCAAGAGGCTTTTTATGGAATGATGAAATATCCTGGAACTAGGGCATCTCCGTGGCTCAGTGGTTGAACATCTGCCTTTGGCTCAGGTTGTGATGCCAGGGTCCTGGGATTGAGTCCTCAATCAGGCTCCCTGCACAGATCCTGCTTCTCCCTCTGCTTCTGTCTCTGCCTTTCTCTCTGTGTCTTTCATGAATAAATAAATACATAAATCTTTTTTTTAAAAAAAAAGACAGAAAGACACCTACAACATGAAAATAAAAGGTTGGAGAACCATTTACCATTCAAATGGTTCTCAAAATATATCCTAAAAACTATAGAACACTTCTGAAAGAAATTAAGGAAGACACAAAGAGATGGAAAAATATTCCACGCTCATGGATTGGCAGAATTAATATTGTGAAAATGTCAATGTTACCCAGGGCAATTTACACATTTAATGCAATCCCTATCAAAATACCATGGACTTTCTTCAGAGACTTAGAACAAGTTATTTTAAGATTTGTGTGGAATCAGAAAAGACCCCGAACAGCCAGGGGAATTTTAAAAAAGAAAACCATATCTGGGGCATCACAATGCCAGATTTCAGGTTGTACTACAAAGCTGTGTCCATCAAGACAGTGTGGTACTGGCACAAAAACAGACACATAGATCAATGGAACAGAATAGAGAACCCAGAAGTGGACCCTGAACTTTATGGTCAACTAATATACTATAAAGGAGGAAAGACGATCCACTGGAAAAAAGACAGTCTCTTCAATAAATGGTGCTGGGAAAATTGGACATCCACATGCAGAAGAATGAAACTGGACCACTCTCTTGCACCATACACAAAGATAAACTCAAAATAGATGAAAGATCTAAATGTGAGACAAGATTCCATCAAAATCCCAGAGGAGAACTCAGGCAACACCCTTTTTGAACTTGGCCACAGTAACCGGAGAAGGACAAACAGTGTATGTTCTCATTCATTTGGGGAATATGAATAATAGTGAAAGGGAATATAAGGGAAGGGAGAAGAAATGTGTGAGAAATATCAGAAAGGGAGACAAAACATAAAAACTTCTAACTCTGGGAAATGAACTAGGGGTGGTGGAGGGGGAGGAGGGCGGGGGGTGGGGGTGAATGGGTGACGGGCACTGAGGGGGACACTTGACGGGATGAGCACTGGGTGTTATTCTGTATGTTGGTTAATTGAACACCAATAAAAATTAATTTATATATATAAAAAAAAAGGTCCAGAATTACATAATGTTGATATTTGCATAAGTTTGTAATATGCTAAAAAAAAAAACCCACTGAATTTTACACTTTAAAGGATGAATTTTATGGATACAAATTATATCTCAAATACCTTAAAAATATATGTGGTACTAAGCATGACTTAAAGTGGCACAGGACAAGAGCCTATCTTTTTTTAAATTATTAAAGCTATTTATGTATTTTTTTGTCCTAATCATGTGACTCTAAAGTTACTGATGTCTCTGTCATGATTTCTCTGAGATGGTTCTTTTTTCCTTGTGACTTCACTATCATAATTTTCCTTTTTTTCTCCCATTGCAATATTGTTAATAAATTCTGATTATAAGAGATAAAGCCTATTCAATTTTATAGAATGTTTAGAAATTTATTTTCAAAACTATATTCTAGATATTTTACTAGAAAATAAAGATAAAACATTGAAAAAAACCAAGCATCATCTTTGCTCCAATTGAGTTTTCAATTTACATAATGATAAGCAGACATTATTTAAGTCAGGAAAGAAAACTAGTGGAATATTTTTCGATACCATACTATAAAGGACTAAAACTAGCAGGACTGCATAGCTAATCTTGAATATAAACTAATAACACATTTTCCTTGATTTATCTCTTAGTATATGTTTGCTAGTCACCATATTCAACTGAGATGTCAATTTCTAAAGAAACAGACTGCTTTAAATCAATATTCAGTTAGTCTTTGCCAGTCAACCAGTACTGCTAGATTTTGGACCTTTAGAGTTATAACGTGTGATAAAAATAATGAAAAAAGTGAGAAAAGATTATTGGTAGATAAAGATATTCACTTTAATTCAGTTGAAAGCATGATACAAATACTGATAGTTAATAAATTCATTCAGTTATAGGTTAGAGATCTAGAGATGTCCTGGTAGCCAGATCCATTGTCATCTGGGTCAGCTTTACTGAGTTTCCAAATTCTATTCTGGATTACAGGTGACCATTGCCAGAATATCACTACTGCTTCAAATCACATATATTTGTAATATGTGTAATATATATATTCATATGTTACTTATATATATATAATTTATTTATATATTTTATAATTATATATCCAGATATCTAGAGAGAAAGACAAATAGAGGGAATGCATTTTTTAATTAAAATATAATTAACATTTGGTTTCGTAGTAGTTTCAGGTATATGACAAAATGATTCAGCAATTCTATATATTATTCAGTGCTCTCCTTGGTAAGTGATGTCACCATCTGTCACTGAACAACATTATTACAATATTATTGACTATATATTCCCTGTGCTGTACTTTTCATCTCCATGACTTATTTATTTTATCACTGAAAGTCTACAGTTCTTAGTCCCCTCTAATTTACCAAGCCCTCCAATCATCTCCCCTCTGATAATCACCAGTTCTCTGTATTTAAGAGTCTGTTTGTTTGTTTTATTTTTTTGTTCCACATATAAGTGAGATCATATGGCATCTTTGTCTTATTTCACTTAGCATAGCATCCTCTAGGTCCACCCATGTTCTTGCAAGGGGCATGATCTTGTTTTTTATGGCTGAGTAATGTACCGTTGTATATATAAACACATCTTCTTTATTCATTCACCCATTGATGGGTTTTAGGATGGCTTCCATAACTTGGCTATTGTAAATAATGCTGCAATAAAAATAGGGGTACATATATATTCTCAAATTAGTGTTTTATTTTCTTCAGATAAATATTCAAGAGTGGAATTACTGAACATGGTATTTCTATTTTTAATTTTTAGAGGAAGATTCATACTGTTTTCCACAATAGCTGCATGAATTTGCATCTCCACCAAGTGTATGAGGGTTCCCTTTCCTCCATATTCTCACCAACGCTTATTTCTTGTCTTTTAGTGCTAGCCATTCTGACAGGTGTGAGGTGAAATATTGTGATTTTGATTTGTATTTCCCTTATGGTTAGTGATGTTGAGCATCTATTCATGTGTTTACTGCCATCTGTAAATCTTCTTTAGAAAAAATGTCTATTCAGATCCTCTGCTAATTTTTTAATTAAGTTCTTTGTTATTTTACTGTTGAGTTGTATTAGTTCTTTATATTTTGAATATTAACTACTTATTAGATATTTCATTACAATATCTTTTCCATTCACTAAGTATGCTGTTTTGTTGTTGCTTTCCTTCATTGTGGTACTAATAGTGTATTTTTGCTTTTGTTGCCCTTGCTTGAGAAGATATATCTGGAAAAATGTTGCTAAGGTTAATGTCAAAGAAATTACTATCTTTGCTTTCTTCTAGGAGTTTGTTTGTTTGTTTGTCAAGTCTTACATTTAGAACTTTCAACCATTCTGAGTTTATTTTTGTATGTGGTGTAAAGAAACGTGGTCCAGATTCACTCTTTTGCAGATAGCTGCTAGTTTCCTCAGCATCATTCATCAAGGAGACTATCTTTTCCCCATTTTTGCCTTCTTTGTTGTAGATTAATAGACCACATAAGCATGAGTTTATATCTGAGCTCTCTATTCTGTTCCATTGATCTATATGTCTGTTGTTGTGCCAGTACCACACTGTTTTGATTACTCAAGGTTTGTGGTGTATCTTGAAATCTAGGATTGTAATACCTTCAACTTTGCTTTTCTTCCTCAAGGTTGCTTTGGCTAATTGGGTCTTTTTTGATACCATACAAATTTTAGTATTATTTTTGTAGTTCTGTGAAAAATAGTGTTTCACAGGAGTTACATTGAATATGTAGTTTGCAAGGAGGAGGGGCAAGATGGCAGAAGAGTAGGGTCCCCAATCACCTTGCCCCACCAAATTACCAGATAACTTCAAATCATCCTGAAAACCTACAAATTCGGCCCGAGATTTAAAGAAAGAACAGCTGGAATGCTACAGTGAGAAGAGTTCGGGTTCTATCAAGTACGACTTGATTTTGGCCCCTCTGCACTGAGCAAAATGACTAGAAGGAAAAACTCACCTCAAAAGAAAGAATCAAAAACAGTCCTTTCTCCCACAGAGTTACAAAATTTGGATTAAAATTCAATGTCAGAAAGCCAATTCAGAAGCACAATTATAAAGCTACTGGTGGCTCCAGAAAAAAGCATAAAGAACTCAAGAGACTTCATGACTGCAGAATTTAGGTTTAATCAAGCAGCAATTAAAAATCAATTAAATGAAATGCAATGCAAACTAGAGGTCCTAATGACGAGGGTTAACGAGGTAGAAGAACCTGTGAGTGACATAGAAGGCAAGTTGATGGCAAAGAGGGAAACTGAAGAAAAAAGAGAAAAACAATGAAAAGATCAAGAGGATAGGTTAAGGGAAATAAATGACAGCCTCAGAAGGAAAAATCTACGTTTAATTGGGGTTCCCGAGGGCGCCAAAAGGGACAGAGGTCCAGAATATGTATTTGAACAAATCATAGCTGAAAAATTTCCTAATCTGGGAAGGGAAACAGGCATACAGATCTAGGAGATAGAGAGATCCCCCCAAAAAAACCAATGAAAACCGCTCAGCACCTCGACATTTAATAGTGAAGCTTGCAAATTCGAAGATAAAGAGAAGATCCTTAAAGCAGTGAGATACAAGAAATCTCTAACTTATATGGGGAGAAATATTAGATTAACAGCAGACCTCTCCACAGAGACCTGGAAGGCCAGAAAGGGCTAGGAGGATATATTCAGGGTCCTCAATGAGAAGAACCTGCAGCCAAGAATACTTTATCCAGCAAGGCTGTCATTCAGAATAGAAGGAGATATAAAGAGCTTCCAAGATAGGCAGAAACTGAAACAATATGTGACCACCAAGCTGGCTCTGCAAGAAATATTAAGGGGGACTCTGTAATAGAAAGAGGAAGCCCAAGGGACCAATCCACAAAAACAGGGACTGAATAGGTATTATGATGACACTAAATTCATATCTTTCAATAGTAACTCTGAACGTGAATGGGCTTAATGACCCCATCAAAAGGTGCAGGGTTTCAGACTGGATACAAAAGCAAGACCCATCTATTTGCTGTCTACAAGAGACTCATTTTAGACCTAAGGACACCTATAGCCTGAAAATAAAAGGTTGGAGAACCATGTACCATTCAAATGGTCCTCAAAAGAAAGCAGGGATAGCCATCCTTATATCAGATAAACTAAATTTTATCCTGATGACTGCGTAAGAGATGAAGAGGGACAGTATATCATACTTAAAGGATCTATCCAACAAGAGGATTTAACAATGATCAATATTTATGCCCCGAATGTGGGAGCTGCCAAGTATACCAATCAATTAATAGCCAAGGTTAAGACGTACTTAGATAATAATAGACTTATACTTGGTGACTTGAATGCAGCGCTTTCTACAATCAAAGGTCTTCTAAGCACAACATCTCCAAAGAAACAAGAGCTTTAAATGATACACTGGACCAGATGGATTTCACAGATATTTACAGAACTTTATATCCAAAAGCAACTGAATACACAAGTGCACATGGATCTTTCTACAGAATAGACCACATACTGGGTCACAAATCAGGTCTTAACTTATACCAAAAGATTGGGATCGTCCCCTGCATATTTTCAGACCATAATGCTTTGAAATTAGAACTAAATCACAAGAAGAAGTTTGGAAGGATTTCAAGCACGTGGAGGTTAAGGACCATCCTGCTAAAAGATGAAAGGGTCAACCAGGAAATTAGGGAAGAATTAAAAAGATTCATGGAAACTAATGAGAATGAAGGTTCACAACCATTCAAAATCTTTGGGATGCAGCAAAAGCAGTCCTGAGGGGGATATACATCGCAATACAAGCATCCATCCAAAAACTGGAAAGAACTCCAATACAAAAGCTAACCTTGCACCTAAAGGAGCTGGAGAAAAAACAACAAATAGGTCCTACACCCAGCAGAAGAAGAGAGTTAATAAAGATTTGAGCAGAACTCAATGAAATAGAGACCAGAAGAACTGTGGAACAAATTAACAAAACCAGGAGTTGGTTCTTTGAAAGAATTATTAAGCTAGATAAACCATTAGCCAGCCTTATTAAAAAGAAGAGAGAAAAGACTCATATTAATAAAATCATGAATGAGAAAGGAGAGATCACCACCAACACCAAGGAAATACAAACTATTTTAAAAACATATTATGAGCAGCTATATGCCAATAAATTAGGCAACCTAGAAGAAATGGATGCATTTCTGGAAAACCACAAACTACCAAAACTGGGACAGGAAGAGTTAGAAAACTTGAACAGGCCAATAACCAGGGAGGAAATTGAAGCAGTCACCAAAAACCTCCCAAGACACAAAAGTCCAGGGACAGATGGCTTCCCAGGGGAATTCTATCAAATGTTTAAAGAAGAAACCATACCTATTCTACTAAAGCTGTTCAGAAAGATAGAAAGAGATGGAGTACTTCCAAACTCATTCTATGAGGCCAGCATCACCTTAATTCCAAAACCAGACAAAGACCCCACCAAAAAGGAGAATTATAGACCCATATCCCTGATGAACGTGGATGCAAAAATTCTCAACAAGATACTAGCCAATAAGATCCAACAGTACATTATGAAGATTATTCACCATGACCAAGTGGGATTTATCCACGGGATGCAAGGCTGGTTCAACACTCATAAAGCAAACAAAGTGATTGATCATATCAGCAAGAGAAAAACCAAGAACAATATGATCTTCTCAATAGATGCAGAGAAAGCATTTGACAAAATACAGCATCCATTCCTGATCAAAACTCTTCAGAGTGTAGGGATAGAGGGAACATTCCCCAGCATCTTAAAAGCCATCTACGAAAGCCCACAGCAAATATCATTCTCAATGGGGAAACACTGGGAGCCTTTCCCCTAAGACCAGGAACAAGACAGGGATGTCCACTCTCACCACTGCTATTCAACATAGTACTAGAAGTCCTAGCCTCAGCAATCAGACAACAAAAAGAAATAAAAGGCATTCAAATTGGCAAAGCAGAGTCAAACTCTCCCTCTTTGCAGATGACATGATACCGTACATAGAAAACCCAAAAGCCTCCACTCCAAGATTGCTAGAACTCATACAGCAATTTGGCAGTGTGGCAGGATACAATATAAATGCCCAGAAGTCAGTGGCATTTCTATACACTAACGATGAGACTGGGAAAGAGAAATTAAGGAGTCAATCCCATTTACAATTGCACCCCAAAGCATAAAATACCTAGGAATAAAGCTAACCAAAGAAGTAAAGAATCTATACCCTCAAAACTACAGAACACTTCTGAAAGAAATTGAGGAAGACACAAAGCGATGGAAAAATATTCCATGCTCATGGATTGGAAGAATTAATATTGTGAAAATGTCATTGCTACCCAGGGCATTTTTACACATTTAATGCAATCGCTATCAAAATACCATGGACTTTCTTCAGAGAGATGGAACAAATCATCTTAAGATTTGTGTGTAATCAGAAAAGACCACGAATACCCAGGGGAATATTAAAAAATAAAACCATAGCTGGGGACATCATAATGCCAGATTTCAGGTTGTACTACAAAGCTGTGGTCATCAAGACAGTGTGGTACTGGCACAAAAACAAACACATGGATCAATGGAACAGAATGGAGAATCCAGAAGTAGACCCTCAATTTTATGGTCAACTAAATTTCGACAAAGCAGGAAAGACTATCCACCGGAAAAAGGACAGTCTCTTCAATAAATAGGGCTGGGAAAATTGGACATCCACATGCAGAAGAATGAAATTAGACCACTCTCTGACACCATACACAAAGATAAACTCAAAATGGATGAAAGATCTAAATGTGAGACAAGATTCCATCAAAACCTAGAGGAGAACACAGGCAACACCCTTTTTGAACTTGGCCACTGTAACTCCTTGCAAGATACATCCATGAAGCAAGAGAAACAAAAGCAAAAATGAACTATTGGGACTTCATCAAGATAAAAAGCTTTTGCACAGCAAAAGAAACGGTCAACAAAACTAAAAGACAACCTACAGAACTGGAGACAATATTCGCAAATGACAGATCAGAGAAAGGGCTAGTTTCCAAGATCTATAACTTATTCAACTCAACAGCAAAGAAACAAACAATCCAGTCATGAAATGGGCAAAAGACATGAAGAGAAATCTCACAGAGGAAGACATAGACATGGCCAACATGCACATGAGAAAATGCTCTGCATCACTTGCCATCAGGGAAATACAAATCAAAACCACAATGATACCGTCTCACACCAGCGAGAATGGGGAACATTAACAAGGCAGGAAACAACCAGTGTTGGAGAGGATGTGGAGAATGTTGCATGTGCACTGTTGATGGGAAAGTAAACTGGTACAGCCACTCTGGAAAACTGTGTGGAGTTTCCTCAAAGAGTTAAAAATAGATCTGCCCTATGTCCCAGCAGTTGCACTGTTAGGGATTTACCCCAAAGGTACAGATGCAGTGAAACGCCGGGACACCTGCCCCCCAATGTTTATGGCAGCAATGTCCACAATAGTCAAACTGTGGAAGGAGCCTCAGTGTCCATCGAAAGATGAATGGATAAAGAAGCCGTGGTCTATGTATACAATGGAATATTACTCAGCCATTAGAAACGACAAATACGCACCATTTGCTTCAACATGGATGGAACTGGAGGGTATTACGCTGAGTGAAGTAAGTCAATTGGAGAAGGACAAACATTATATGGTGTCATTCATTTGGGGCATATAAAAAATAGTGAAAGGGAAAAAAGGGGAAAGGAGGAATAATGAGTGGGAAATATCAGAAAGGGAGACAGAACATGAAAGACTCCTAACTCTGGGGAACACACAAGGGGTGGTGGAAAGGGAGGTGGGCAGGGTTTGGGGGTGACTGGGTGATGGAACTGAGGGGGGTACTTGATGGGATGAGCACTGGGTGTTATGCTATATGTTGGCAATTTGAACTCCAATAAAATATAACTGAAAAAAAAAGAATAAGTCATGGAGATTAAAAATGCAAAAAAAAAAAAAAGAAGAAGAAGAAAAGAATATGTAGTTTGCTTTGGGTAGCATGCAAATTTTAGCATTATGAATTATTTTAATCCATGAGCATGGAATATCTTTCCATTTGTTTGTGTTATCTTTAATTTCTTTCATCAACGTTTTATAGTTTTTAGAGAACATTTTTTTCAAAAGAATGCAATTTTGATCCTATCCAAATAATATAATGTTTGCATAGAATCAGTACATGAATGTGCCATTTCCTTAACATAGGTTATTTTAATGACAATGAGATCTCAATATTTCATACTAAAGTCCAATTTCATACAATAGGATAATGTAATACTCTCATATGTGCTAAAGTGTTATAAATAAGAATCATATTCAATTTGTGCATTTAATCCTAATTACAGAGGTTACAAAACATATATTTGGACCACCATTTGTTTATGAGTACCATGAAGTACCAGGGCATATTCATTAAGGCTCTTAGCCTATTACTTTTAATTATTTCCAGTTAAACTCAGTAAAGTATCTCTTGAGGAAGTAGTTTATTATTTTTTTTTTGCTAGATCCACGATACTAATTAACCCAAATAAAACTTATTACTGATGAATTTGGAACTTATAGAGGTCACTTTAAGGCAACTAGAATAGTAGAAACCTGAGTTAGGTAGAAGGGCCCACAGTGCCTCCTACCCCCGCTGAATACAAACAGACCCACCTCAAAATATCCATGAGCCCTAACCAATGGATCACTTACATCTGGATACAGGTACCAAAAGAGGAATATTCTGTACATTCTCATACCTCTTCATCTTCCCCCCCATAACTACGCCCCCCACCTCCTGCTTCCTCAGGACAGTCTCTCCTTTGCTGTCCTGCCCACTGCTCCTTTGTGGTGTATCAATAAACTTCTATCTCCTTTGTTCTGCCTTGGATGAATTCTTTCACCACCTGCACTGCTAGCCTCCACCTGTTCCCAGACACCCCTTAGAACTAATTTTCCTTTTTCATAGTTGCAACATAATCCTCATAGTCCATCTTTCTAATAAAACTTCTTCCATTGTGCTCTCCTATTGACTATTTCTCAATGGCAGGTGATCTTTTCCTTCTTGGAGTTTTATAAATTTTCTGTATTTTATGTTGGGACAATCTGCCATCTAGAACATTGTCCTCCCTTTGCTGGGCTGTAACTTCATTATACGTAGAAATCCTTTTCCTGTTCATTCCTAAATCTTAATTTTTTAAATCCCTAAACCTAAATTTGAATCTCAGTCCTCCAGTTGGCCTTGCAGCCAATAGTCTCTTCTTCCTTTTTTTTTTTTAAGATTGTATTTATTTATTTGAGAGAGAGAGAGAGTATGTGTGTGAGCAGGTGGAGGGACATGAGGGAGGGACAGAGGCAGAGGGAGAGGGAGAGAGAATCTGAAAGAGACTCCGTGCTGAAGGTGGAGCCTATCACAGGGTTCAATCGCACCACTGCAAGATCATGACCTGAGACAAAATCAAGAGTCCAGCTCTTAACCAACTGAGACACCCAAGCACCCCACAGATATTTTCTTCTAAGGCTCTTTCTCTCTCTCTCTTTTTAAAAGGTTCTCTTTTTATCATGGTCTTAATAACTGTTTTATCAAGAAATAACTTTAAAAACATTTGAACGGAAACTAGTTAGGGGAATGTTCTTGGAGTATGAGACCATTTCCTCAATATGTTCCAAAAGTCTTTTGGAATAAATGGAGACATGGAAACTAAGTAAGTCTCCTAAGGATGCACAGCAAGGAAGGAGGAAATCAGACATTCTGGACTGGCTGAGTCAGAATCTAGAGCTGAAGTTCTTGACTTCTAACCTATCCTTGATAAGGGTATGGAGAACCAATTTTAATTCCATTCATTGTCTCTACCATTATAGTTCTAATTCCCATTGACTAAGATATCTTCAGCAAAATCAGTGCATAATTCCAATTCACACTATTTTTTGAGCTGAATAAATAAAAACTTCTTAAACATTAGTGCAACTCCAATAAGTTCAACAACAACAAAAAAAGTATATGCAAAGTGAAAAAAAATAGCTCTCTTAGATTACATAGCCATTTCTAGCTGGATTGATTTTTAACATAGCTATTTTTAAAGAGATTTTATTTATTTATTTGAGAGAGAGAGACGATGAGCATTGGAGAGGGGTATAGGGGGAGAGAGAAGCAGACTCTGCTGAGCAGGAAGCTCGATGCAGGGCTCCATTCCAGGACCCCAGGATCATGACCTGAGCCAAAGGCAGACATTAACCGATTCAGCCACTTAGGTACCCCTTAACATAGCTATTTTTAAAATAGCCTTTTATGTTTATGTTTAAACATAACATAAACATCTTGAAAACTTGAAAACAAGTCTAAATTAAATTAAATTAATTTTTTTGAAACAAAGCGGCTTTATACTTCACACCTTCCTCTTTTATAAGGGAAATGTCCTGGACCAGGTGTGGCAACCACTATCTCTCCATGTGACAAAGATTCTTTGTTTGACCAAACTTCAGTCAGGATCCTGAACCTTCACTTAGGCCCACTTGTGTACTTCCTTATAAAACTGAGTGTTAATAAGAAACCTGCTGATGCACGTGGGTGGCTCAGTTGGTTAAGCATATACCTTTGGCTCAGGTCATGATCCCAGGGTCCTGGGCCTGAGCCCATGTTGGGCTCTCTGATCTGCAGAGAGTGTGCTTCTCTCTTTCCTTCTGTCCCTCCTGCCCTGCTGTCTCTTTCTCTCAAATATAAATAAATAAATAAATAAATAAATAAATAAATAAATAAAATCTTTATTTTTTTATTTTTATAAATTTATTTTTTATTGGTGTTCAATTTGCCAACATATAGAATAACACTCAGTGCTCATCCTGTCAAGTGCCCGTCTCAGTGCTCATCACCCAGTCACCCCCCACCCCCCGCCCACCTCCCCTTGCACCACCCTAAATAAAATCTTTAAAAAAAGAACCTTGATAAGTCAGTTTAACTAGAACCACCCTCCCTCAATATCTGATCACCATCAATATCTGATCAGGTTCCTTATTCTTTACCATCTCCCAGGTGATGTCTTATCATCTTGATTTGTCTTCAGCAAGAATCCCATTATGTTGCTTTAGTCAGAACCCTCTTTGCCTCTAATGTTCCTCTTAAGTAATCTTCCATCTATTGCTCTTAAATCCTGCTCTTTGGCTGTAAATTCCCACTTGCTTATGCTGTATTTGTAATTGAGCCCAAACTCCCTTCCCATTGCACAGTCCCATAGCACTGGTCCTGAGTAGTCTACCTTACTGTGTTTAACAATTGTCATTGAATTGTCATTTAATTTTTTAAAGATTTATTATTTATTTATTTATTATTTATTTATTTATTTATTGAGAGAGAGAGAGAGCACAAGCAAGGGGAGTGGGAGAGGGAGCAAGCTGAGCAGGCAGCCCAATGTGGGACTTGTTCCCACCGTCCTGGGATCATGACTTGAGTCGAAGGTAGACACTTAACTGAGTCACCCAGGCACTCCAAATTTTTATTTTTTTAATCAATGTCAAAATTTAGTTTTGGGTACCACAGCAATGGTCTTTCTTGCTTATGGGAAAGAGAGAAGAGAGCACTGTAGTCTTCTCAGCAAGAAGGTCCAGCCCTGTAGCAAAGGCCTACAACATACTGCAACCCTATCAACCTGAGCCTTTTAAGGTTGACATTAGGTCTCTTCAGTGGAGAGTAGGAGTATAGGAGAAACTGGGAAAGCGAAGAAAAGTTCAACATTGAGAAGCTGGGAATAAACTTTATATATCATAGCTCAAAATTTTGAGAATTCTAAACAAATGATAATTCCAGTAATATCAGGCAACATATACATGCCAAACCTTTCCCACAAAATTTACTAAAAATATTGACCAATTACCAAAAAACACAGCTACTTCTAAAAGACTATAAAATTCTGGGAATAGTAATAAGTATCAACAACCTTCAAGGAGACATGACCTAAGCCATAAAAAAAGAAATACATCTCACAGTATTGTATCATATTTTTAACATGGAATCTAAAGGAGGAGGAATTGGTTGAAAGAAATGATAGTTTACTAGCTCAAATTTATTTTTCCATTTCTTTGAAAAATAAAAGAAATAAGACCCAGATATTTCAAAATTCTAGAGAAGTAATATGCAATTTTCCATCTTATTGAGAATCTTACTAGACAGCAAAAAAAAAAAAAAAAGAAAAGAAAAAAGAAAAAAGTCAGATAAAAATGTAATGGAGTTTACTGAGCCACTTCAAAATAGGAATTTTGAACTTGCAAATGAGTCATTTGCCAAGAGAAAATTATATGTGAAATAAAAATCTAGGATATTATTATTTAATAAATCAAATGAGAGAATATTGTGCATGTACATCATTGTTTATCCCACATCCACAGATTTTCCGATATCTGTGTTAGCAATGATCACAAATCCACTAGCAAAACACATTTTACAACATGTTAGCCTCATATATTATGATAATTCCAGCAGTCAAATGGTAGATGTCCCTTTAAAAACAAAAATAATTAAAATAAAGCATTTTACCAACAGCTGCTAATTTGTTGAAGGTAGAATATCCTTTCTTTCAATATTTAGAGCAAATAAATTGTTTTCTAATTTAATTAATGATCAAAATTATTGTCATCTGTTTTTTTATTAACATGGTTTGATTAAATGAATAATGTACAGTTATAAGAATTGTGAAGTTGTGGAGTTGGTGGCAGAGAACTTTTGTTGAACTTTTGTGTATGTAATCATAAAGGGATATGCTATCTAGAAAAGGAGAAAAATGGAATGTGGGAGTGAAACGTGAATAGTTTTGAACCTCTCCTCTCTTTGGCTGCATTCTGTAATGTTTCGAATGAATCAGTGTTCATCTGATACAATTTTATAGTATCTTAATTCCATTGGATCCTATATTTGTATAGAGTCTGGAATTTTTAAAAATAATAATGATTTGAGCTGTACATCCACCTTTTAGGAACAAAGGGAATCGATTGATTGATCAATTGATAAATAGATATAAAGTCAACTAAGGCATAGAGACATTAGGAAACTTGCAAAGGTCATACTGCAAATTAATGGAAAAAAACAGGACTAAGTTTATCATTTACTCATTAATTCTTTTGAATGCACATTTCATAGGCTTATAGTCCATCATTATTAAAGATAATTTAGTTCAGTCTATAATTGCACAGATGCAAAAACTAATGTCTATGCAAAAGGTAACAGGCCTATGGCTACAAGAAAGGACTAGATCAAAATTGGGAGTCTAGATTCTTTACTTCACATTGCTCTTGTGAACGTACCTCTTAGCTTTACAAATGATTTTGAAATTAATTTCAGTGTTTCCTACCACAAACTGCACTTGTGTCCACACATGGACTTGCCATGGAACAGGCTTCTATGTACAGACCTGGCTTAGCTCTGCTTCTCTAGATGGCTTGGAACTGAAGCAAATTTCGTAAGTGTGAATGCATGTAAAGCCATATGTTGATGAAGTATGACAACTGACATCATCAAAATACAACTTTATTTTTATCTTCTACCATCTTTTAAAATTATATTCAAGTCAGGATGATTTTCCTCTGATGTTGGATGAAAGCTCTTCAAGACCTAATGCCTGTAAACTCACTTTTTCTTTTCTTTTTTTTTCAGAAGAATATTCTACATCCACTTTGTCACTAAGTCTCATTTCAGAAATCAGAATGTCCAATCCAAAATATTAATTAGAACACTGAATTTTACTTAATATTAAAACCTTTCCTTCTTCAGTAAGAACTTCATTGAGAATGGAAGCCTATAGTAGGAAGGGGAGCATGATCAGCTTCTTGTTTAATTCTTTATCTGTGCTTTTCTACCTCTACTTCACCTCCTGGGCACATTCTGACACTGTCAGGGTCTGGGAAGGGTGAGGGTAAAGTAGTAAAGGCAAGTGAAATTTTTCATTTGACTGGTACAATAACAAGCTGTTCTCATGCTCTCTGGGACTCAAAGATTTTTAAAGCTAACTTTTTTCCTTCCTTCCTTCCTTCCTTCCTTCCTTCCTTCCTTCCTTCCTTCCTTCCTCTCTATTGTTTATAGGGTTGTTTTTTGTTTTTTCCAACTACAGTTCAGATGACTTGAGCAAGTAGTAGATGTGTTATTTTCTACAGTGATTTGTAGATCCCTTATGGTGACTCAATTGGACAACACCCATTATGAACCCAGGCTGGGTCTTCTCCTTTCAGATGGTCTCCATCTACCTGTAAGAAATACCTAGATATCCCTTATTCTGACCAAATCTTGGAGGTAGACAGATTACGAGGTCGCAGCCCTCTCTTAGATGCTCTATGAAGTAGCACTTCTGGGCTCTCTTTCTGTCTGTGGGGAAAGTCACAACAGCTACAGAGGGGTCATATCTAATGAGTAGACCAGGGTGATGTCTTACACTAGAAATGAGATGAAACAGTTAGGACTTCTATTTTCCTTCAAGGTGGTGGGCAAATCAGAGCATAGGAATAGCTTTTTTTTTTTTTAAGATTTTGTTTATTTCTTTGAGAGAGAGAGAGAGAACATGCATGAGGAGGGTGAAGGGGTAGAAGGAGAGTGAGAAGCAGACTCCCTGCTGAGCAGGGAGCCCAATGTGGCACTTGATCCCAGGACCTTGGGATCCTGACCTGAGCTGAAGGCAGATGCTTAACTGACTGAACCACCTGGATGCCCAGGAATAGCTCTTTCTAGACAAAAATTCTTCTCAAATAGTTCTTACAAAATGCTCTCTTTTTTCCATTTGCCAATCTCTTTTTATATATTTTATCTAGCTAAGGAATCCAAACATTGTAGAACTGATTTAGAGAATTGCCCCCCCCCCTTCTTTTGGACTATAGATGACACACCTTTTAACTTCTGCAATATGATGATTTTAAAACCTTGCTTTAGAAATTCTCATGTCTTGTGTGTGGTTGAAATTCATTTTTAATATATTTTAGCATGTGATTTATAGTCAAGGCTACGGGTATTTAAGAATTAGAGAAGCCGTTCCGGCAGTATAATAGGTCCACCAATGACTTTATTAGATGTTGAGGTAATAAATAGATGGGAAAAAGAAACAAATTTAGGCATGTTATTGGTTAACATCATTTGTGAATTGTAGTAAAGATCTTATCTCCAATCAGCTCTGGGTTTGGAGATAATTGGAAGAGGGAACATATTTATAAAATCTCATGTAGGGATTTATCTTCCCAGACTTCCACAATTATAATTGTCCAATCAGATTGTCTCCTCTAAACCAAATTAAAATTTTGGATATTTATGGTTGCTCTTTAAAGTTTTCAAAACATTCAATAAATGGTGCTGGGAAAATTGGACATCCACATGCAGAAGAATGAAACTAGACCACTCTCTTGCACCATACACAAAGATAAACTCAAAATGGATGAAAGATCTAAATGTGAGACAAGATTCCATCAAAATCCTAGAGGAGAACACAGGTAACACCCTTTTTGAACTTGGCCACAGTAACTTCTTGCAAGATACATCCACGAAGGCAAAAGAAACAAAAGCAAAAATGAACTATTGGGACTTCATCAAGATAAGAAGCTTTTGC
Source organism: Nyctereutes procyonoides (assembly GCF_905146905.1). Classification (NCBI taxonomy): domain Eukaryota; kingdom Metazoa; phylum Chordata; class Mammalia; order Carnivora; family Canidae; genus Nyctereutes; species Nyctereutes procyonoides. Next base: position 13,013,543 of record NW_026575133.1, on the reverse strand, counting down.
ACAGCAAAGGATACAGTCAAAAAAACTCAAAGACAACCTACAGAATGGGAGAAGATATTTGCAAATGACGTATCAGATAAAGGGCTAGTTTCCAAAATCTATAAAGAACTTCTTAAACTCAACACCAAAGAAACAAACAATCCAATCATGAAATGGGCAAAAGACATGAAGAGAAATCTCACAGAGGAAGACATAGACATGGCCAACATGCACATGAGAAAATGCTCTGCATCACTTGCCATCAGGGAAATACAAATCAAAACCACAATGAGATACCACCTCACACCAGTCAGAATGGGGAAAATTAACAAGGCAGGAAACAACAAATGTTGGAGAGGATGCGGAGAAAAGGGAACCCTCTTACACTGTTGGTGGGAATGTGAACTGGTGCAGCCACCCTGGAAAACTGTGTGGAGGTTCCTCAAAGAGTTAAAATAGACCTGCCCTACGACCCAGCAATTGCACTGTTAGGGATTTACCCCAAAGATTCAGACGCAATGAAACGCCGGGACACCTGCACTCCGATGTTTCTAGAAGCCATGTCCACAATAGCCAAACTGTGGAAGGAGCCTCGGTGCCCATCGAAAGATGAATGGATAAAGAAGATGTGGCTTATGTATACAATGGAATATTCCTCAGCCATTAGAAATGACAAATACCCACCATTTGCTTCAACGTGGATGGAACTGGAGGGTATTATGCTGAGTGAAGTAAGTCAATCGGAGAAGGACAAACAGTGTATGTTCTCATTCATTTGGGGAATATGAATAATAGTGAAAGGGAATTAAAGGAAGGGAGAAGAAATGTGTGGGAAATATCAGAAAGGGAGACAGAACATAAAGACTTCTAACTCTGGGAAATGAACTAGGGGTGGTGGAGGGGGAGGAGGGCGGGGGGTGGGGGTGAATGGGTGACGGGCACTGAGGGGGACACTTGACGGGATGAACACTGGGTGTTATTCTGTATGTTGGTAAATTGAACACCAATAAAAATTAATTTATTAAAAAAATAAAGTTTTCAAAACAAAATTTTTAAAAAGCATTATTTCCTTTTTAACTTGGAAAATCTTTATATTAACATGCATTTTCCATACAATTTACCAAAAGTAAAAAAATAAAAAGTGTTCTCTTTTCTTTTGAAGTCATTCATTTGATACCATCATTATTGATGAAAAATTACAAATACAGTTAACAGATCATTACATTTGTAATTTTTCCCCATCATCGGTTTTCCTTTTCCTGCATTAGCTCTTCTAGACTAAAGCAAAGAGCTACATTGACAGTGATGAGCAAGAACATCTTGTGCTTTGTCAATTCAAATAAATCCTGAGCTAGTAAATGACAAGCTTTGTTATTAGTAAGGATTGACATCTAATGATGTCTAAAAAAAAGGACCTGTGTATACACAATCACTAGTGCTGATGGTATTTTAAAGCATATTTTTTAAAATCCATCATCCCTTTGACATGGTTTGATTACACCCAGTATCTTTATTTTTCCTGGTTTTCTATCATTGGTTCTATTTGAAACTGATCTGAAATGCAAGACATTTTCTCTGCCTAACGCCCATTGGGAATCAAGTATTTTGTTAATTATTTCAAAAAGTTATTCTAATTATAAGACATACTATGTTTTTGAATGCAAGTAAAGCCAAATTGCCCATTAAGTCTAGACCTGTAAGAAGAAGCACAGCAAAATAAGGATGATGTTACCGAATGCTCCCACTGTAGAATTACATTATCAGTGACCATGTTATTTACTTGATTATTGTCCTTTCAACATAAAGCAAATTGAACTGGCAAATACATTTTTCCCTTCAGATACATTGCATAGTCATATTTGTTTGTACAAAATAGTTAAAAATGACCCACGATGTTTGTAAGAGGGTTGGAAATATTAACTGCCCAATAGTTATCTGGTAATAGTGAAGCATGAATTGTGGAAAGACTGCCTGAGGCTCCATGTAGTTTCTTCTAATAGGTGGCTGTGTAGCCAGTTGCTAACTTAATACTACTTGAGTATCATTAGTATTAAATAGTAGTAATTAAAAGTACTATTATTCCTTGCATACTTGTACTTGCCTCAGGTAGTTTTTGTAAAAATGAATTATATAATGCATGTAGAACATACAGCAAGTTTCTGGCACATAGTGAACATTTAATAAATAGGTAGTAATATTTTTTTGTAGATTGTGAGGCTGTTTATGTATCACTCAGTCAGCCATTAGTGACCATACCAGATAGCGAGAGAAGCATTGGGATCAAAGCAGATTGGCAAGCAGTCACAGTTTCTGTTTTCAAGAGCTTTCCATCTAGTAGAGAAGATAGACAAAACACAGAACCAAGTGAAATAATTGCACAGTTTAATAAATTTTATAAAGAATAAAGGGATGAAATAGGAAAAAAAATGGTGAGGGATCTATGTTAGCTAAGATGTTAGATATGGAATCACCAAAAAGGAGCATTTACTATTCCCAGTGATGTGTTTAAGAGGGGAGAGCTGTGTGAAGAATATGAATAAAAGTATCCAAGCAGGTGAACAGCATGCACAAATGTATGAGAAAGAAAAATTGTTAAAACATCAAAAAACAAAACAAAACTGTTAGAGAAAGACAGCTGGAGCATATTGTGAGGGGAGTGGGCATCATTCCCTGAAGATAGTCAGGATTCATCTAACTCAAGATCCCATTGACCGTTGTAAGGATTTTTGGATTTCATTGTGTGGAATGGGAACCCACTGAAAAATTTTAAGCAAAGGTGTAGCGTGACATAGTTTACATTTAAAAAATCTTTTGTGCTGCGTTGTGGACAAGTATCTCCAAATGTTTTGTATCCTAATCAGTTAGTGAAGGAGGTAGGATATGACCCAGGTCGTCTTTCTAACAACCAGGCCCTTAACTATGCTGCAATGTTGCTACTGCTTCTACAACTCTTATGTCTAGGGATCCCTGGGTGGCTGAGCGGTTTAGCTCCTGCCTTTGGCCCGGATCGTGATCCTGGGGTCCCAGGAACGATTCCCATATCAGGCTCCCTGCCTTGAGCCTGTTTCTCCCTTTGCTTGTGTCTCTGCCTCTCTCTCTCTCTCTCTCTGTGTCTCTCACGAATAAATAAAAAACAACAACAAACAAGTCATGTCTAGACACTTTCATATGTTCTCTGGGTCATTTTTAGTTACTTTGTACAAACAAATCTGACTGTACAGATTATTTGAAAGGAAAATGTATCAGCCATTTCAATTTGTTATTGTGTTGAAAAAAATTACATGCTCAACTATTCATGTAACTCTAAGTTATATCATTTTCCTTTTGCTATTGTTCTTCTGATAGGCTGCCCTATTCTTAATTTAGCTTAATCTTGCCCTGAATCACATATGTCTTATAATTACAACAATATTTTTATAATAATTTACACAAGTTTTGGTTCCTAATTGGTATCAGGCAGAGAAAGTATCTTGCATTTCAGATTACTTTCAAATGGAACCAATGATAGAAAACTGAGGGGAAAAAAAGATATGCAAAAAAGATTCATTAAACCATGTGAAAGGAATGATGAATTTTTTTAAAAGATTATTCTTTAAAGCACTATCAGCACTACCAGTGATTCTGTATACAGAGTCCATTTTTTAGACATAACTGGATGTTAATCCTTGCTAACAATATAGCTTGTCATTTACTAGCTCAGGATTTATTTGAATTGACAAAGCACAAAATATTCTTGGTTATCTCTGTTACCATAGCTCTTCACTTGACTCAGGAAGAGCTTAGTGCTGGAAAAAGAAAAATGATGACGGGGAAAGAAGATTACAAATGTAATGATCTATAAACTGTATTTGCAGTTTTTCATCAGTAACGACAGTATCAAGTGAATGGCTTCCAGAGGAAAAAAAATACTTTTTAAAAAATCAATTGGCAAGTAACATGGCATATATGTATTCATAAGAAGACATTTCAAGTTAAATAAAAGATTTTTTACATTTTACTTTGAAAACTGGAGAGAGTAACCATAAAATATAAAAAACCCTTAAACTTGGTTTAGTGGGGACCATTTGATTAGAGAAGTGTAATTGTGTAAGTTTTGGGAACTAAATTAAAATTATGACTGAGCAGTTCCTATATAAAGTTTGGGAGATATAGTTCCTCTCCAGGTCATCTCTAATCCAAATACTACATTCGAGTTTGGACCTTTCATTTTCTTTTTAAATTTTATATATATATATATAATCATATATATCATAAAATTTCTGGCTTGGCTGATAGTGTCGAGTGGCTGCGCAGCCTCCTTTCTGAGGCACTGAAGCTGAACAGGGATCAGAGTGCCCTCCAGGTGGACTTGCATGATCACTACTCACGGACCATGCTTTCCTACTGAAGCCGCGGACCTTAATGATAGGCTTAGTTCGAAAATTGTACGTTTAGGCAACTTAGTTTTGAATTTCCCTATCCTTGTGGTTTTCATATGCTTTTTGGGGGTGGTGTAGGTTTCACGTTCACACGTTTCTGTTGTACCCGTGTTAAATTACTTAAATTTGTAAAGTAAACTATGAAATAAAACTTTTCCACTGGGAAAAAATTATATATATATATATATATATATATATATATACACACACACATACATATGATTATATATATGATTATATAGAATATATAATCAAATGAAATAAATGTTAATAAAAGTACACTTCTACTTATTTTATTTTTTAAATTATATTTATTTATTCATAGAGACAGACAGAGAGAGAGAGGTAGAGACACAGGCAGAGGGAGAAGCAGGCTCCATGCAGGGAGCCTGATGTGGGACTGGATCCTGGGTCTCCAGGATCATGCCCTGGACTGAAGGCGGCGCTAAACCGCTGAGCCACCTGGGCTGCCCTTCTACTTGTTTTAAACAAAAGTATGTATACCTAACATTTCTGTTATATTTATCCTGCATCCATTGTCCTGTGGTGCTGCTGAGTTAATGTGACCCATGCTAAAGACAACTGTAGTATTAAGGAAATGAGCACAGTAGCAGTGGAGGCAGGAGGTGCACCAGTGCTGCTTCTGTGGTTGTCCAGATGAAAACTGAGGCTTGCTTCAGCTAGGGTGGTAGCAATTCTGAGCTTGAAAAGCCAATGAGTTTAAGATATTTTTCTCATATATAATGTGGCAATTTATTACAGGAGTTCACGACTGTTGCTAGTTCTTGGCTTATAGTATCAATGGTTTTCCTATTGAATGCTTATTCATTTTAAGTCTATCAGTTCATTTTGAGTCTATCAATGAAGTCTATAGAGGAAAATTAGTAGGCTAATGGACTCAAAACTGTCTAATTTGAGTAGCTCACTTTCCAACATGATTGGCCAAGAGGAGTTGATTTGGAGAATTTGTGATGTATTTATTTTGCATATTGACATAGATCAGTGGGTTGTAGACATGTATAAAATTAAATGTAATGATTTCCAAAAATTAAAGCTAATGTATATTTTATTGAACCTTTTCTCAAATGAATAACCAACACAAGGCATTAAAAAATCTCTAGGTCTAAGTACATTGACATCAAATGGATCTCAAACACTCCCTCTTTAAGAAATTATTGAGGCCAGCGTGCTTGGGAAGGTAGGAGGTCTAATCACTATGGAGACACAAAATCTCAGCTATATTTTCATCTTTCTGCAGAAAGTGTTTCATATTAGACAATTTGGGTTTATGAAAGATTAATAATGATCAAGGATTAGGTAATTAAGTGAATTCATTCAAAATCAGCTTTGTCCCTTGGCCTTCAATTCACTGATTTTTTCTTTTTCCTCATGTCATTCTCAGTCCTGTGCGTGGGAGGGATCTGTTAATACACTTGCAGCAGTTTGGGGGAAGGATTCTTGAATAAAGATTGTTGTAAACGTTTGTAAAGCAATTAAATGTGTCAGTTTTCCATTAGTGTTACATACCAGCTTTGAATTTAGTGGCTTAAAGCAACAACACTCATTTATTTGTTCAGGAATCTGCCCTTTGGGCAGACCCTGGCAGGATCAGCTCTTCTGTTTGTCACAGCATTAGCTGGGGCAGATTCACTGGGGGTTCAGCATCCCCACTTGAGATAGCTCGATTGCTATCGAGGGCATGCAAGTTGGCACTGGCTGTCAGCTGGAGTTAGGTTTTGAGGGCCTCTGTTCCTCTTCCTTATGGCATAGTGGCTGAGTGCCAGAGCATGTGTCAGAAGAGAACCAGACAGAATGTGTTATCTTCCTCTATCCAACCTCAGGAGTCATATAATGTCACTTATGTCATAGCCACAGTCTGCCCTGATTAAGAGAAGGGAATGTCAAAGTCATACAATAGGTAGAGCACATGGGATGAGTGAAATTGTTGCAATCATTTTTAGAAAATACTATTTCTCGTAACTAATTTTTTTCTTAGATATCATCTAAAAGTTTTCATGTTTGATGATAAACAATTACTCTGAGAGTAATTAGATTTTCTGTAAGGTTACCATGTAGGTATTAAGAAAAACAAAGTTCTATTAGAAACTGGAAATAGTATTATGACTTTATTGTCATTGTCTTGTATTTTTTAGCATCAATGTTTGTTGGTTAAGTCAAGATATACTAGGGTTTCAAAAACTGCATTTCAGTTTGTTGCAGTCAAACACACACACAGGACCTCACATTAACCTACCCCACCACATGCACACACAAACCCTGTTGCTGCTTGGCATTTCTAGGATATCCTCTGGGCTAGGTCATTCAGACTGTGCTCTGGGTCAGATCAAGGTGTCAATTCCCAAAACCCAAGAGCGGAAAAGACACCATCCCTACCTCCTCCACACATATCCAGCATGCAAACTAATGGTATCGACTAAGTTCCTGGAGCTCTGGAGACCAGCTCCTGGTGGGGACAGGCAGCAACTAAGAGAGAAAGGGTGGAGTGGATGTGGGGCCAGCTTCCTCAGAGAGGAAGTCACTTGGGGTGGTGACAGCTGCAATCCGCACACAGCCCAGGTCGCAGCTCCTTCCCTCCTGCCGCCCAACCAGCCAGCCCACAGCCCCTCTACCAGTGCTTTCCATACACCTCCAACTCGGCCTGGTGGTGGCTTGTCCTCTTCAGGCGGCCCCGCCTGCCCCAGAACTGTTTTCACCGACCCCCCTTCCATTTGAAGGGACTCGGGATCCTTCTGAGCCCTCCCCTAAGACCTCTGAGGGGAGATCGCTGCGGTGGCACTCAGGTTTGGGAGCTCCCTCGGGTTCCACATTGGGAAAAGGTGGGAGAAGTTGTGGCTCGGCGGCAGGGCCGTCTCTCCAGGTCCGCTCTGGGCGCATTGGTCCTCTACGCGCAGGAGGTAATGGATCCGTGCGCACTGCTCTCCTGCCACCGACACCCACACCCGGGCCCAAACCCCACCGCTGCACATAACTGCCCAGGGTCCAGCTCTAGGCTCAAGAAATCCCAGCCTGGGGACCCCTGGGTGGCGCAGTGGTTTGGTGCCTGCCTTTGGCCCAGGGCGCGATCCTGGAGACCCGGGATGGAATCCCATGTCGGGCTCCCGGTGCATGGAGCCTGCTTCTCCCTCTGCCTATGTGTCTGTCTCTGTCTCTGTCTCAGTCTCGTCTCTCTCTCTCTCTCTGACTGTCATAAATAAATAAAAAAAAAATTAAAAAGAAAAAAAAAAAAAAGAAATCCCAGCCTGCGTAGGCAAGGCAGGGCTCCCCCGACACCCCTGCCTCGCGCAGTGCGCCCTCAATCCGGAGCGAGTGGAGATGGGGAAGGGCACAGAAACACCAGTTAGTGCCCTGCACTGAATCAGCAAGGCAAGGACAAAGCCCTCAGTTTCCTGATGGAGGAGCTCAGGCAGACCAGCATAGGGTTGAGCAAACAAGAGGCTCCGTACAGAAACAAACCATGATCTGCTAGTCCAGTAAAAAAAAAAAAAAAAAAAAAAAAAAAAATTGTGCAGAGTGAATAGAGAAAGGGAGATGGGACAAGAGGCCAAGAGATGGAGGGTGCAGAGGAGGGTTAAAGCCAGCTATGAATAGGGTGGAAAGGAGAAGAGGTGAGATGGGTGCTACTTTCTGCATTTGAGAGACACTATGAACTGCAGACTTTACCCATATTTCTTACAAATAATAAAACCTGATAAAAAAAAAACCTTATCTTCATCTCCATTTCATCCTCCTCTCCTTCAAATCCAAGAATCCAGAAAGCTTCTACGCAAGCAAATTTATTTCCAGTCTGTTTCCTCAGAAAAGCACAGATTATGCAGCCCGCTACATTTCTCTGTGTTTTCGGTTGTAATGTAACTGCCAGAAACTTTTTCAGAAAAGTGTTACTTTAGTTACTTAAGCCTTCTGTTAAAAGTTGTGCACATTTTAAAATAATGACCTACTCATTTTTATTTTTTGGTACATAGGTATATATTGCATTAAGGCAAATCATGATAATATATTTAGTATGATATCATCCACAGGGTTTACCCTACAATTCAGCCTTTTTGTCAGAGGTTATGATTGTATATCTTTCCCAGGAGTGGTTTAATCAAATAATTGAATCAGAAATTCTTTCCATTCAGGTTTGAGAGACTTTGCCTTCACTTCCTAACTCAATTACCATATCTTTCATATCATAACTCTGAAAATTAATCCTGCAATTTGAACTTGGATCTTCTTATACTAATTAAATAACTTCCCTGCTGCTTTAAGTAATTAATCCAAGATCTGTATTTAAGAAGAAAATTTAAATTTTTGAAACATGTAAGCCTTGTTAAGCCAGGACTCAAAGAACTTTGGGCTTGAATTATTTTTGACATTCATTGCTTTCCAAGTTTCCAAGTGGAAAATATACCTTACCCTTTTGACTTCTATATTTGTTCATATCTTGAAAGAAATATCTTGGAATGAAAGAGAAGAAAGCATATCAGAAACCAGAAACTTCAATTAGGAAATGGAGCCGCATACTACCAGCCAGTATCATCAACAGTTCCATCACCCTAAAATGTGATCTGTGCTGCTATTTTGTAGTCACCTTTTCCCTCTTCTGTGTCACTTGTTAGCCACTGATCAGCTCTCCATCTCGTGGTTTTGCCTTTTCCATAATGCCAAATAAATGCAGTCATCAACATGTAGCCCTAGGTCCTACTCCTTTTGCTTAGGAAAATGCTTTTAAGGTCCATCTGTGTTTTTGCATGAATTCATAGTTCATCCCCTTTTATTGCTGAGTATTGTTTCATTGTATGGATGTACTTCAATTTGATTATCCACTACCTTATTCTAAGACATCTTGGTGGTTCCTAGGTTTTATAACTAAACCAGTTATAAATCTCTTTAAGAAATTATTACAAAAGTGGTTAAGTTTTTGTTGGGTCTAGAAGTTTGAGTTGTAGTTCACCAAGTAGAAATGTTAAATGAAAGACTTGGAAGTTGGAAAAATAATAAAAAGAAAACTTTCAGTCTAAACTCTACTAGCCATTCTTAGGAAAGGCTTTCTGAGTGTTAGGTTTGTTTTTTTTTTTTTAATTTTTGTTTGTTTTTACATGTCCAGGGCTATTGCAGGAATCAAGGAAGATACTGCGTACATGTAAAATATCCAGCATGTAGTAAAATGCTATACTGTGTTGGCCATTGTCAGAACTACAACTGGGTTCAGCAGCAGTTTTTGAGCACAACCCGTATGCCAATCACGGTGTTAGTAGTAGTAGCAAAACAGATGACCCAATGACCCAATTCCTGAATCTCAGCCCAGTATTTATGAGATCCAGATCTGTAAAAGAAGAAACACAAAAGGTGGTATGTACCTAGCACACAGATGCAACAGCAGCTTCCCTTGTGCATGTTGGCCTAGTCAGTAGATGGAGGTTGGTGAAGAACATACATAGATATCAATCATTAGAGTTAGTGCAGGGTACTGGAAAGAACATGAACTTTGGAGGCAAAGAGAAAATGTTCAACTTTATTATTAATTTGGCTAATAAATCAATAGTCTTGGGCAAGTCACTTCACTTCACAGACTCTTCAGGATTTGTGATTATTAATCAGCATATAAAAATTACCTGACACATTCACTCACTCACTAACATATTCGTTCAACAAATACTAACATTTAGCTCCACAGAACAGATAGGACAGGAGCTGAAATCAGAAATAAATGACATGAATAATTAATTTTGGATGATGATAAATTATGTATATTTAATAAAATAGGGTGACATGATACAGAGTGACAGAAGAGGAAACATTATACAAGATTGTTGAGGAAATACTTTCTAAGGAGGGGATATTTTGACTGAAATGTGAATGATGGAAAGGAGTTGACTATGCTCAGTGGATAGTTATATACACATAACGAATGATGTCATGTTCTTTCCCAGAAAAGTAGATATCAGATCATTAGGTCAGAAAGATTATTTTACTTTTGGAATGTATCATAATTACCTAAGGACTTCATTAAAATGTGGATCTCAGGGCCCCAAATCCCACTTGCCTCTTAGTCTAGCACAGACTGAAGGTCTACTTTCAAGTTTTAGCAAAACAATCCAAGTGTAGCTTTCTTTTCAACTCACTATCCCACCTGATTCAAAAGAACCAGCCGATGCATTATTGTTGTGCTTCCAGCAGCCTAGTTAAAGGGAAAACTGACTGTCTCCTAAGGTCCTGAAAGGTAGCAAGAATGCCTGAACTTGTTCTGACTGTTGACCATAAACAGGCTCTTTCAACTATAGCAGTTTCTATTCCACTAGCTTCCCTGTTGCCTAAAAAGACTACTTCTAGGAAAACACCATGAATCACTTTTGACTGGATAGTTAAAATAATCTCATCTGCTTAGAACCTGCCTTGTATCAATAACATTGCGATTAATGTCATCAATGTAATCAAAAGGATTTGATTTGTATGGCTCTTGTTAGACATTATCATATTGCCACTTTAACCAATTGGGTCAGTATACATTACTGCCAGCACTGGCCCAGGGTATCAGATCAGCAGTTTCCCCTTATCCACTGGGGATCTGTTCCAAGACTATCAGTGAATGCCTGAAAGCACAGATGGTACAGAGCACTATATTACTGTGTTTTTTTTTTCCTACACATATACACTTATGGTAACATTTAATTTATAAATTAGTCACAGTAAGAGAATAACAATAGTGTAATAGAACCATTATAACAATACACTATAATAAAAATTATGTGGATGTGGTCTCTTTCAAAATATCTTCTGGTGATCATGTGAAATTCTAAAATACCTACATGATAACCAGAGGTGAGGCAAATGATGTAGGCATTGTGATGTAGTGTTAGGCTACTATTGACTTTGGATGATACATCAGAAAGAAGATCATTTACTCTGGACCCTGGTGGACTTCAGGTAACTGAAAACTGTGTAAAACAAAACCACAGAAAAGGCGGGACGGCTATATACCCCAACTGTGAATAAATAGGTTTTCAATGATTTTTTTTTTTTAGCTTGGAAGAACTGATACTTGTTTTACCTGCATACTTTTTAAATTAAATATCAATATCATTCTCTTCCCTTTCAAATAGCTTAACAAATTCTGGAGATACTGCACCAGTTGTCTTTTCTTAGACTCAGTTCTGTTCTCTCTTTGTCTCAGTACCTTGTTCTAGAATTCTATCTGCAAATCTTTAGTGACATGACATGAAAAATTGTGAAGCTGACTGCCAAGAGGGTCAGGTACAAGTGGGAAGATGATCCCTATATTGGGGGCTTTGTCAGGGCTGTGAGAAAGACACCCCTAAGTTTATGCACTCTGAGCCCTTTGTCTTTGCTGCCCTTCCCTTCTTACTTGGATAACTATGGGATGCAAGATAAGCATTCAAAGCAACCTCCAAAAGGTAAAAAGCCCAGAAGAGTTTTTTAGTCTGAGACACCCAGCAGGAAATGAAGAGAGTTCAATTTCTCCTTTTTGCCTTGGTGATAGAAGGTGGTCTGGTCACAGGTTATCTGTTCTTATTTCAGCCTTAGCTTTCTGACAGAAGGAGCAGAAATAATTATTTCATTAAATTTAAAATTACAAAAAGGAATACACTGATATGTAAGAACCCCAAATGCTCCTCTTTCAAAAAGTATTCAGTATTGACACCTGGCTGGCCCAGATTGTTAAATTCTGCCTTTGGTTCAGGTCATGATCAAGGGTCCTGGGATCAAGCCCATGCTCAGCTAGGAGTCTGCCTCTCCCTTTCCCTCTGCCTCTCCCTTAGCTTATGCTCAAACGCTCTCTCTGTCTTTAATGAATAAATAAAATATTAAAACAAAAGTATCCGGTAATGAGTTTAATGTGTTTTAACAATGTTACATAATTTTCTTTAAAAAATAAAATAATACTATCACATGTAAAGTATTAGAAAGCAATATTATGGACACGAGTGTACTTAAGAACCCATCTTTGTCAAAACTTAACATTTTGCCATATTTCAGTTTTTTTCATTGCTTATTCAAAAATATACACCCACAATAAACTTGGTTGATTTTTTAACAAAATAGAATCATACTTTTCTTATTGTTTCTAAACTTCACTTCTTTTAAAAAAAATAAATAAACTTCACTTTTTATTCAATAATAACTCATTTTTTTCAAGTTAGCATTGATGTTTCTCAACACAGGATACAGATTATAATTATTTAAGGAGCTTTGAAAACAATACCCAACATCCACACTCACATCTGTAGATTTTGATTCAATTAGTTTGGGGCTGTTTAAAAGACCCCAGATTAATCAGATAGATGGCTGGCCTGGCAACTATTAATGTGACTATGCCTCCTTTATTTAATTATTTTTTTTAGATGTTAGACATACCATAAGTTACTTTTCCACAACTTGTTGATGGATATTTAGGTTCAGTTCAGTTTAACCACACCTGACTTAGTTATTTTTTCTCCCAAATATATTCTGAGTCCTAATGTAGCTGTCTCTGGTTGATAGGAAAGGCACTCCTGAAATTGTGGGACACAGACCCTAGACCTAATTTGCCTTGGCTGAAAGCTAGCTTAATTAGGAATCATGGTAAATGATGCGTGCTTAGATGTGACCCCAGAAAAGGCAGGTAATGACCCAATGCAGATGCATCTACTCAGGGCCAATCTGCAGGTTAATTTATGGCAGGCTAATACTCCCTGATTTGTGCTTATTTAAGCTCATTACCACCACACCCAGACTGCCCTAGTAGCTCAGTTGGCCATTTGACTTGAGGGATAACCATCACTAGTTTTCCTCTTTCGAGGAGTAAATGTTTTGCCTGCTCTACTGCTGAAGTGTCTCATGAAAGATCCCGGGAAACAAAACATGGGACAAATAAGTATTAGATTCTTTTACTTGTGCAAAAGAGAAAAAAAAAAAAAAGGAAATACTGAGTTTTATCATTCAGCCTTACAAAGCTTAACCTTTCATGCATGTGTGACCTAATGTGCTCTTCAGAATTTTTGTCTATGTAAAAAAACAAGCAAAACCTCTGAAGGGAACTAAATTTAAATTTAAGGGAATTGGATTTTTATCTAGATTTCTGGTTTCTAGGAGAAGGCTGGTTCCTATAAATGAGAATTTTTTTGAAAAGAAATGGCAGTTGCTGGGAATGGTGTGTTGTTTCGGTATTGCTTTCTCCCTGCTGAGAGCAAAGGGGGTCTCCCCTTTGCTGAGACTCTGGTTTTAAATTCCAACCTGAGCTTCTTTTGAAGACAAAGCAATTTACTGCTAGATAAATGGTCATAATTGCTGGCAAAAAAAAACTTGGTATTTGAGGTAAAATTTATCCTTCTCAATCCTTGGCAAGACCTGAATCTGCTTAATTTTATTCATTTTTCCACACATATGTACAGTGACAAATTAAGTGCCAGATACTATGTGAGACGGAGGGTCATCGGTGAACCAAGCAGGGATGGTGTCCTCTTTCACTGAGTATGTAATCTGCTGGAAAAAAACAAATGAAAACGTCACTGTCGGAATATAATTCAGGAAAAATTTATCCCTTTGTTTTTACTTTCCCTTCTACCTTCTCCTCTGGCTTCCCTTGAATCCTTCATTGCTCTCTCTGCACGCCCTCCACCCCCAGAGGAAGAGCACCTGGAATCCCTGGAGATAAAGTATTTGAATCTATGGGGGAAATGGCACAATGAATCCCCTTATACAGATGAGTGAGAAAGTCTCACAGCCCACAAGAAAGAAATTAAATTGTCCTGAGTGAGAGACCAGCAGCTAGGCCATGGAGGATGAATCAGAGAGGGTGGACTGAGCTAAGAAACAGGCTGAGAAGATGCATGTGCAGGGTAGGTGTGGGAGGGTACCAGATTCAAATATGTGAAATCATAAGCCATATATACAATTTTAGAAAAAGTGTATTTTTAGAGCTGCAATTCTTTACTGAAGAACTGCAAGTCATACAAAGTGTCCCTTGGATATAGTGAGCACTTGGCTCAATTTATGAGCTGAGGCTGAAAAAACTTAGACAAGTTTATAAGTGAGTCACTCCAGACAGTGTCTGGGTCATAATAGATGTTTAAATTGATGTAACAGAGCAAATTCTTCTGTCTCAAAACTCCCCTTGAGCCATTATCAGTGTTGGACCTCTGGATTAAAAGGGCCATGTAATGACCCTGGAGGTAGTGGGTTGGTATGCAGCAGGAATCAAACTTCTTTTGTAATGTGCTACTTAATAAATATTTTAGGCTCTGTAGTCCACAAGGTCTCTATCATAGTTACTCAACTCTGCTGTTGTGGCTCAGAAGAAGGGTTGGTCTGGCTGTCACTCTGTTCTAATAAAACTTTGTTGACAAATAGAGGTTATGGGCCAGATCTTCCCTAGGGCTGTAGTTTGCCATCCCCTGCCTTAGTGAAGGAACACAGATCTGGGAGGCAAGAGATATAGGTGTTAACTCAGCTTTACCCCTTTCTCTGAGAAGTGACCTTGGGCAAATCACATTGTGTTTCAGCCTGTACTGTCTTTTCAAGGGAAAATAATGAAAGCTGTTTCATATGTCTGGGTTATGGTGAGAATGATATGAAATTGCAGCATTGGAAATCCTTTGAAGAAATTTAAAAGCTTCATACAGTCCTGAGGAGGTGATATTTTATTGTCCAACTTTGGCAGTAAAGAGTAGGATTTTGTATTGAATTGGAATGACTGCTCACTAGTTTCATGACCCCCTAACGTCAGAAACCTGTTTTCTTTCCTCCTGCCACTCTGTCCAGTCTCCTTCTTCATTTTCTTTCATGTCCCTAACATCTTAGCTTTAGCTCCAGATACATCAGTTTTTCCCTAAAGCCCCAAAGCCAATGCATAAACTCTCCTGCCACATAAAGGGAGAATTAACATTTGTGGCCCAAGTAGCTCCCATGTGTTTCCCCCTCCCTTCCAAAGCCCATTTGTCCTGTTGACAGGAGCAGGCATTTTATATGCTCTACTTGTGGTGTTAGTGTGGAGTGGTTAAACTGTATTTAGAAATAAATGGTAAAATAACAGTTGACAGGGGAGCTTTTTAAAGATCCCATTTCCTACATGTTTAATGCTTTTCTAGCTCTTAGGGAGTAGCTAGGGGTCCATTATGCCTTGGAGAGCAAGGCTGGAAGCAGCTACTTCCACTCCCCCGCAAGCATTTTCATTTTAAATAAGTCCTGTGTTCTTTATATATATATAAGTTTGCCAACATAGAGTATAACACCCAGTGCTCATCCCATCAAGTGCCCTCTTCACTGCCTGTCACCCATTCACCCCATCCCAAAGTCCTATGTTCTTGGAGAGCAGGAGCTGCCTTTGAAAGGGTGAATGCTTCCCTGACTCCTTGCTCTATCACTGTGCTCCTGGGTCAGAGAGTGGGAAGGAGAGGGTGAATACAGTTGTCTCTTGAGCAACATGGTGGCTAGGGGTGCCAACACCCTGTACAGTTGAAATTCCATGTGTAACTTTTGATTCCCTCCAAAACTTAACCTCAAACAACCTACTGTTGATCAGAGGCTTACCAATAATAAAAAAAAAAGAAGCCTACCAATAACACAGCCAATTAACACATATTTTTTATTACATGTATTATATACTGTATTCTTATCTAAAGAAAAGAAAATGTTAAGAGAATCAGAAGACAAGATACAGTACTGTATTTATTAGTACAGCAAATTTACATTGTTTACTTGGAAGATGAATTGTCTGTCAATAGTCACATCAGTATGGTCTCATATATATCTTACAAAACACTGTAAATCTTATGTATCACTGTCACTAGACATAAAAATGAAAAGATAATGTAAAAAAGAAATTCGTACATATAGGTTTAATTCATGCATTGATAACAAAGCAACAATATGGTTGCTATAGTGGCCTAGTGTAATCAATACAATTGCTTCATGGTAGCCTAGCCTATACACTAATGAGTGAATCCTTATAAAATTTCTGTGGCATAGAGTAGTTGTCATATTCATAATACAGTATTGGAATTACTAATAGTTACATATATTAAAAAATACTTACCGGTTGGGGTGCCTGGGTGGCTCTGTCTGTTAAGTGTCCAACTCATTATATTGGCTCAGGTCTTGATCTCAGGTTCTTGAATTCAAGCCCTGTGTTGGGCTCCACACTGGGCATGAAGCCTACTTAAAACAGAACAAAACACTTATGTGTTAATAGGCTAATATGCAGTTTCTCCAATTGTGTGAGAGAGGCATACTGCATGGTAATGTAATTATTCAAAAGCAAAATTATAAAACAGTAAGAAAACTAACACATCATTAATTTTATATTAAATATCACTCACTTTATATCTATTTAATGATAGGCTGTCCACTTCTATCTAAATTCTGCACAAGATCTGTACAATAAATATTTAGGTGATGATGTTGGTGACATGGCATCTCACACAGTTCTTGCTGTACAGTTACTGGATTTTCACATGAAGACCCTCACACACATAGAGAATAGATAAATTTATTAACTATACAGCATAAAGGTTATTTACTATTCATTAACTGGAAGTGGATCATCCTAAAAGTCTTCATCTTTGTTGTTTTCATGTTAAGTAGGCAGAGAAGGAGGAGGAAGAGGAGAAGGATTAGTCTTGTCTCAGGAGTGACAGAGGTTGAAAGGTGAAAGTGGAAGGGGAAGCATGGAACATTCAGTGAAACTTTATGGAAATACATCCTAATTTGTCTGACTTTTTGGTATTTTTAATTGCTCTAAAAATATTTCTATATAGTACATTGGCTAAAGTTTCAGTGCTCAGATCCTAGAAGGGCCCATGTCCTAAAAGATGTCAAAAGCCATCTTGAATGATTGGAACCCCCCTGACAGATTGTCTAATGTCGGTTTGTTTTCTGGCACTGCTTTTTTATCTTCTTCCTCATCATCTGGCACTGTTGAGAAACACTCATCTCCAAAGTGTCTTCTATTAATTCTTTGGGTGTAGGGTCTGTTAGCTCTTGAATTTCTCCAAGATCTGTATCTTGAAACTCTCTACTCCTCACCTTTTCTTGGCTATATCCACAATCTTTTTCATGATCTCCTTGATTGGCCCTGTCCTAAGTCCCATGAAGTCATGCACAACATCTGGTTATAGCATACATTTATTGTTTCAGACTTGATGGAATTTTTGTTGTTTTTTTTTCCTACAGTAATGATGGCATTTTCAATAGTATAATCCTTCTAGACTCTCATGATGTTCTATCAGCGTTCTCTTCCATAGCATTGACAATCCTTTCCATAGAATATTGTGTTTAATGAAGCTTAAAGGCCCCTTATGACTACCTGATCTAGAAGCTGAACTGGAGATGTGTTTGGGGGTAAGTAAACTACTTTATTGTTGAAGTTACAGGGTTATGGGTGGCCAGGGGTATTGTCCAATATCAAAAGAACTTTAAAAGGCAGTCTTGTATTGGTAAGGTACTCTCTGACTTCAAGGACAAAGCATTGATGGAGCCAATTGAGAAAAAAAAATTTATTCTTGTTGTCCAGGCTTTCTTGTTGTGCAACCAAAAGATTGGCAATTGGTGTTTCTTATCTCCCTTCAAAGCTCAGTTGGCAGTTTTATGGAGCAGGGCAGTCCTGAGTATAAACCTGAGTGCCTTTGCACAAAACTTTATAGTCTATGCCTTCCTGGCTTAAATCCTGGTGCTTGGCTCTTTTCCTTATAATAATTCTTTGTGGATTTTCCCCCCCCAGAATAGCATATATTTATCTGATTAAAAAGCCATTCAGGGGATCCCTGTGTGGCTCAGGGGTTTAGCGCCTGCCTTCGGCCCAGGGCATCATCCTGGAATCCTGGGATCGAGTCCCATGTCGGACTCCCTACATGGAGCCTGCTTCTCTCTCTGCCTGTGTCTCTGCCTCTCTCTCTCTCTCTCTCTCTCTCATAAATAAATAAATAAATAAATAAATAAATAAATAAATAAATAAATCTGTTCAGGCAGATATCTATTTTCCTGGTGGTTGTCTTAATGGCATCTGGGAACTCCCCTTCTTTCTCGTGGTTAGCAGGAGCTGCATCCGATATCTTGAATTTTTTAAGCCAGATCTCCTTCTAGAATTATCAAACCATCTTTTGCTGGCATTTAATGCTCCAAGTTTAGATCCTTCGCCTTGCTTTTGCCTAAAGTTGTCATATAATGACTTTGTTTTTTCTCTAATTATATTAGTCTATAGGTATGCCTTTCTTAGAGCAATCCTGCACCCATATAAAAGCTGCATGTTCAATAGGAGATGAAAAGGTATTTCAAAAAAAAAGTGCAAGATTTTCATGCCTGCTGATACAGCTGCAATGATAGCTTCACAAATTTCCTTTTCTTTTTTCCTTCTTCCCACCCTTAGTGGTCCTTATGCTGGATTCACTTATCTTACAATGACAGGCAACCTCAGCTGTAGATGTCTATCAATTGCATATCAAGCAATTCAACTTTTTCTTGTAATGTCATGACTCCTCTGCTTCTTGGGAGGGAGCACTTCCAGAATCACTAATGACACTTTGTATAGGTCTCATGGTGTTATTCAGGGATTACGGTATTACGCTAAACATAATGAAAAATATGCACAAATCATGAGAGATCACTTTTTACTGCTATAAGCAATTTACTAGAGAGACAAACTGTTTATGTGGAGATGATTATTGTCACATGGAGTTTTAAGTGGATGCTCACAACACTTGAGCTCACTGCAATAGC
Source organism: Nyctereutes procyonoides (assembly GCF_905146905.1). NCBI lineage: Eukaryota > Metazoa > Chordata > Mammalia > Carnivora > Canidae > Nyctereutes > Nyctereutes procyonoides. The sequence goes on along the minus strand of NW_026575133.1, from coordinate 12,994,431 downwards.
AAAAGGAGGTGGCTACAAAATTGTATAGTACAGTATGTACTACAGTTAATCTTATGTAGTTGTAATTTAATACTGCATCTTTACATTTGTTTATATTTCTCTCAGTTGCAAATGGTACCATGTATGGCTTATATATGCATAAGTTTTGATAAATTTTAACTTTTTATGATTTTTGTATATTTTATAGTAGTAAATGATAGACTACTATTTACATATATTTTATGCATTTATAACATATCAACTTTTTCTTAATTTCAATAGTTCTAGGCTACACAATTCATCTGCAAGTTTTTTTTTTCAAATTTTCACAAATCTCTGAAAGCTTTTCTAATATTTTTAATGATGAAAAACTGCATATAAGTGGACCCACACAGTTTAAACTTGTGTTGTTCAAGGGTCCACTACATAGTGGATGAAAAATGGGGAAGGAGCTAGTCAGGGACTAAGATAAGCCTTTTGTTCTCCCAGGCATCTACTTCTGAAGGAGAGGTGTGGGACTGTAAGATTATTTCCAACTCTTCATGTTCCTTTGACTCTTCATCTGGCATCAGTAGGGAAAAATGGATACTCACTCCTCTATGTTTCCTGCCAGAGAGTGATCCCATTTCAAGGCCCCTGCGTGTAGGTAAAGAGAAAGGGAAAGCTGATATGTCAGTTTAGCAATAGAAGGAATTCATGTTCTCTTGAGGTTCTGAGAGTAGCCTTTTTGCACTTCTCATCTCCTGGCTGGAGGCCTAAATGGAAAGGAGGTTGTTGGGGACAAAAAGCCCTTCCTATGGGTTCTGGGAAATCATGAGAGGGCCAGAACTAGGCCAGAAAACCAAGCCTTCAGGCAGTACCTGCCCCACAGTGAGTGTTAGGTAAATATTTGCTGATTGGAGAAAAAAAGGAGTACTCCTCCCACATCTCTGTGGGCAGACACCAAAGGACATGGCCTAAAGTCCTCCAGGGGGCTCTTTGCTGCTCAGTGACATCTTAGCCAGAGAGTGCAGGATAGACTCTAATCTGCAGGAGTCCACACCTGGTTGATATCCACAGTTACCTGCATTTTTTCATATATTCTTTCTTTAATTTATTCCTTCATTCTGAATTTATAGAGTATTTATTGTTTCAGTGCTGATGATTCAGTAATGCATACAATGGTTACAGTCCTTACCCACCTAGAATTTATGTTCTAGCTCTATGGCTTTACCTATCTGGACTTTCCAAATTATGGCCAGCTCACAGAAAGGTGTTTTTCTTCCTGTGCTGTGAAATATTACCATTGTTTGTTTGTTTTGTTTTATTTTGTTTTGTTTTTTTATCATTGAGGATAACAAGTGACATTTCTTCATCTGTAAAATGGGCATGATAATGTCTGTTTGGCATAACCCACCAGATTAATGTGGGATAAAATTCCATTTGATAAATTTTATATCAAAAGTGTCACAGAAGCATAAACATCATTCCTTAGATCTGCATTTAATTATTTCTCTTGTTTCAAATTAATATTCCTTGACACTCCCCACCCTGTATACCACCTCCACCCATTATTCTAAAACACCCTTACAGGCAACACCAGAGTGTCATTCTCCTCCTGTGTCCTCCACAGTAAATGACAGTGCTTGGCACATAATAAGCAACTGAGAATGCAGAAAGGAGGACGAGAGCAGACCACCCTACCCAGTTTCTGTGACAAATGGTGCTCACCCTGTTGGTGGAATTGAGCATTATTTGCTCTTCATTTTGTATGTTTCTTATTCTTCTGGTATTTTTCACTGGACTCCATAGACCTTTGTTATAGGTTTTCTTACCAACATTTGCTTACTTTATTTCTTGCTCTCGATATCCCGTTACAGCTGTAGTTGCTATTGCTACAGATGCTACTTCTTTGTGTGAATATTATGGATTTTAGTAGACAAGACACTGTCCCTACTTGAGTACAAGGAGAATTCCCACAGCTAAATCCATCAGATCCAGCTTAAACTCATGAGATCATGAGCTTTCTGATTGTGCCCAATTAATCAATCAATGCATTTTTTAATGAAAAATTCCATAATACCATACTATTTTATATCTTCTTCCCATTCTCATTTTACCAAAATACCATAGCCATTTTATAGTCTTATTAAATCACATTTTATGCAATTTTGGAAAAAAAAACATTAATATACCAACGCTAATATTGTACTCTTGGGTTTGTAGGTTCTATAATTTACAGTTTTTTTTATTATTTTTTTAATTTATGGTTTTAAATTAAGCTGTAATGAGAAATTTTAGTGTTATATCATTGACTCTTGCCTAATATTTTTCTTAGGATAAAATTATTAATTTGAATCACTGGATCAAACTATGTGCATATATTTTTTAAAGATTTTATTTATTCATTAGAGACACGCAGAGAGGCAGAGACATAGGCAGAGGGAGAACCAGGCTCCTCATGGAGAGGCTGATGCCGGACTTGATCCCCAAACTCCAGGATCACGCACTGAGCCAAAGGCAGATCCTCAACCACTCAGCCACCCAGCATCCCAAGATGTACATATTTTTTTATAGAATTTTATTTTGGGTGTTCCTTGCTGAATTATTTTTCAGGTATTCTGTTTTGAATCTTTCTTTTCCTAAAATAATGACTGTTCAGATTTTTAATTACATCTCATTATGATAAAAAGCTCTTTTTGTATTTTTAAGTTGCTGAAAATGTATCCTACCAGACATGGTCAAGAAAAGAAACTTGAAACAAAATATAGAAACACCTTTAATGTTTGTCACAATGATAAAAATTTTAAACAAGTATGAATATATCCAGATAAGAGCTCTTGTTACTGATGTTTGTCCAAACAAACCTTATATTTTGTTTTAATTTCATCAAACTTGGCAATTGGAATGGACTCCTTTTTCCATGTTTGAAAATGAGGACAAAATGTGTGTATGTGTAAGTGTTGATTTTTAATTTTAATTTTATTTTTTATTTATTTTTTGGTGCATGATTTAAAAAAAAAATCAAATTAGGCTTGCTTATTTTATTGTAAGCATCTCCCAAAGACAGGAGGAAGCTGGAAGTGGTGGATGTAATTGTAGTGAATAACTTGGAGTCTTAATTGTAGCCTATGTAATAGGTTTTTCTAATGCTCACTTTCCAGAAATACTAAAGAATGACTATATAAAATATATTTTTTATATATTTATATATATTGGTAGGTATGTATCTGCAGGTATATATCGGCAGGTATGTATCTACGTATCCTCCCTCCCACCCCCCCCCCCCACACACACTGTTTCTCTTGTTGAATCTTCCTTTCCCCATGTCGTTGAACAGTCTTGAATAGAAAGGAAAATTGGGTGTAATTATTTTTAAAGACTCTATTCCATGGTGACTTCTGTCAAGTGTCCAATTTTTCAGTTGTCCTCCCTTCTCATCCTCCTATTCCCTTCCCATCTTCCTTCTATGCTTCCTTCTTTCTTTCCCCCACTCCTTTCAACACCTCCCTTCTTAAGAGGTCTCATATCTCAGCTTAGTACTTCATAGCAGACTTTAACATGACTTTGGAACAATCTGGATCCACAATTTTATAATTAGAGGACCTGGGGAAACGTTTCTATTCACACGTCATTGTTACTAGATTTTCATGGGATTAAATATTGGCATCAAAGTCCTATGATATTAGAGCTGGAAGAAACTATAAAATATCCTATTTAACTGATGAAATCTAAGGGACAAGTTATGTCTTAGGGCAAATTCCTCTGGTAAGTCAGTGGCAGATCCTAAACTAAGTTCCGGTTCATTTTGGGTTTTAGTTTAAAGCGTTATTCCCAATTTTCTGTTAATTGAGTGAAATAATTATTCATTATCCCTTATTTATTTCAGAGGCTTCCTTTTTCCCCCTTCCTCCTTATTTTGTTCTCTCATTCTTTTCCCCATGGCCCTACCCCATCATCACTAGAAATTCAGGAGAGTTGAAAGGTAGAAATGTCTTGGTTTCTGGGTTACATCATTGTCACTATTCTTGTTTGTTCTGCTCCTCTAGGCTAACCCACAGCCAAATGTAGAACCTCTTCAGCCTTGGCAAACACTTGAGAAAAACCTAGGTCTAGTTTTATTTTCTGATATATTTTTTTATATAGAAAGCATTGGCTTTTTTTTACTTTCCTTCCCATTGAAAAGAACAACAGTATTTTTTCTCTTAGACAATATGTAGTTTATGACCATCTCTTTTTTTCATTGTGAATCATGGCTGGGGGGGGTGAGTTTATCAGATCTTGTTCATAGTCTCATTTTATAAAGGAAGCTACTAAGACATGGTGTGGTTAAATCACCCAACTAAGCTCTCACCGTAAGTAGGCAGAAACCCAGACCTAAGGCTACTAGTAAAATTTAAATTTTATTCGTTAAACTATATTACTTTTCCATAGTTTGAAGTTTAGATGGTGACTGATTGTGAACATGATCTTGACTATTAAATTAGTGCATTTACAAATTCTGATTGAGCAAGAATAGATAGATTAGATCTACTTGTCAGACTCTGCTCTAGACATGAAGGATGCTAAGAAGATAAACACTTGTCAAATTTTATGTTCAAAGAGGGTGCATTCTCTCTGGTAGAGAAGATAAAATAAAACTCTATAGTGAGGCAATTGATAAATAATATAAGAAAAGAATATATAATATGCTATGAAAGTCTCAAGCAGTGAAGGATTTCTTTTGGAGAGTATGAACTGAAGTTCTTTTATAGTTAGTAAGAATTTGAACAATATAAAAAATGTATAAGAAAATGGTGAAACTAAGCCGAAAAGAGTTTATATATGATATAGCCTTGAAAGGATGTTTTACCTAAAATATTGCCATTAAAGAAATTTGGAGCACTTTATTTACTATATAAGCTAATTATTAGATGTGTTAAGAGGTTTGTGAAGATAAAATGAAGTGACACTAAAAGAAAAGGAGGAATTATAAATTTTTTAAAGAAATCACTGCCCGGCTAATGACATGATATGGTTAAATTAGCAATGGCAGTACCAAAGCCCTGGTGACATTTTGTGGAAACTTTTAAAATCTTACCTATACTGGTTTTAATCAGAGACCTGGAGATTAGTGTCATTAGAAACTACAAAGAGATGAAAGTGGACACCTCAAATGGGACTAAAATATGTTCTGATCCTGAGTTGTTTCCCAGTACTTTCATAGGGGAAGAGGCTATTTTTTTTTTTTTTTTTTTTTTTTTTTACCAAGAGCTATTTCTGATTTCCAGAAAATAACTGGCTGTTATTTGGAATCTGTAATTCTCCAGGGTCAAAAGCAAGAGGAGCTTTTTACTTGACGTTTTTGTCCTGTGATGATAGCACGGTGCAGACAAAACTATCACTTTTCAATGTGATGAAACTTTTGACAGTTACATTTTACTGGACTTTATAGTAATTCTCTTTCTAAGGCATGCCCCCAAATAGGAGTTTTTAACTGCCAGTGAAAGCTTCTCTTGGTGGAGACACTAACAACCTGGTTGTAGGGCTTCCATATCCTGCCCCACCCTACCCCCACTTAGTCCCCCTGCCTTTCCCTTACCAACCTCTCTGGGACAAATCTAAAATGGGGAAATTGTGTGAGTGGGTGCGGCTTTTTGTTGTTTGTTTTTTTGTTTTTTTTTCACTAGCCACTGTGCTCTCTGAAGACTATGGAGGCAGCACTTTATGAGAAGGGAATGCAGGGGGAATTCTAAGGGTAATAAACAAATGTTGTGTTTGGTGATCTATGGACCAATGGATTTGACTGGTGGAATCTCTGGGGAAGGTAGTATTAGTCAGAAAGTTTCATCCATTGGGCATTGAAAGCTAGTTTCCCTAATCCTCACCATTATTTTCCTTTCTGACAAGTGTGTACTAGGTTTCTCCTAGACCCGAGGGATTCCAGCCATGTCAGTGTTCTCCAGTGGGCCCACATAACCCAATACCAGGTGGAGGAAGACAACTGGGAAAGATAAAGGAGAGGGGATTTCTGAGTAATTTCTAGATTAATCAGAATTAACCTCTAGTTGAGGGACTTCTGGAACTAGAAGTTTCTAGAGGAACCAGAGGTGTGTGTGTGTATTCATAGCATGCAAACACTATAAAGTTCTTACCTTCCATCCTAGTTGCTATAATAAATGTAGTACAATGTTGCTTGGTCTTCTTGACAGCTAAAGAAAGAGAACTGGATTTGTGTATTTGCAGGAAAAAAAAATGAATCATGAAGAACTCTGGTCCTAGAGTGTGCTGGAGTGTGCATTAAATGCTTAAACAATACCTAGATGGTGTCCCCTCCAGAGACATTGGATTAGTAGTGAGGCTGTCTACATAGGTTGTGTTGGAACCCTGAACGTTTTGTAAAACTATGACTAGTTTGCATAAATTTTGATCTTGCTGTCCCCTAAGCCAGCAAATGATAGTAGTGAGATTTTTTGTTGTTGTTGTTGTTAAATAGGGTTTGCATATTCAGGTGAGAACTTAATTTGTGTTGGCTATCAACCTGCAGGTCATGAAGGCTGGGATTGCTATTACTGAAACCTAGGAGAATATAAGAGCCCTTCGATACCTTCCAGACTCTGGTTTACCTAGGGATTGACAAGTCTAGAATAGTAAACAATAAAGGTTGAGGAAAGGTATCAGAAGAGAGAGACTGCAATTCCACAACTTCCCTGTTTCTATGACTGTTTTGTTTGTCTTAGACTATTTGTAGAGTAGATATTTGAGGCAAGAGTAAAGTCACATGAAACTATTTACTGAAATTAACAGGTAAATTGGCTGTCTCTACTTTTGTAATCTCCAAGCCTCAGAAAACAGTATTTTCCATTAAACAATATTAACTAGTCCTACATTATAATTATAGATGCTAGTAGCATTACATTCTGGTTATATTCATGTTTTTGTTAGATCTTCATTAAATGAGAGTTGTGTTGTAGCTTACTCATTCCTGATTTATACTCTGTTCAGAGAGAAAGAAAAGAAAATATAGCAAGCAATCTTGATAGGCATCATGGTGAGCAGTAAGTGGGTTTAATCAATAATATTAAACAATCCCTCCTAGGAAAATACCAAGTATTCAACCAAAAATTGTCTGTAATCTGACCTAATGAGCAGAAGAGGAATATAGCCCAGAATGCATTCCATGGATGTTACACACAACAATGTACTCTGTAAACAAACTATAAATAAATAACACACTGGAAAAACTTTAGGTTAAGCATTTGTGTTATACCTACAGGATTAACAAAACCTTTAATATGGTAATATGAATTAAAATTACTATAATTTCTTTCTGGGCCATCTTGCAGGCTGTCTGTTCTCTAAAACCCATTGGAAATAGTTTTTTTTTTTTTGTCACATTCAAATTCACAAGTAAACTGGGGACTCAATCATCATAATGATTCTATCAGAGAAAGTCTTGAAATGAATCATGGGTAGTTTACTAACCAACATTCTTTGCTCTTTTCCCAACTTACTTGCTCATCAACTATGGCTTTTTAAAAGGAATATAGTTATAGTTCTGTTATATTCAGAATTTTGTGTGAAATGTCATTTTGGGAAGAAAGGAACAAGCCAACAGGAAGGTAAAGATTGTGGACTAGGATTACATCATTGAGGTACTGTACTCACTTTGGAACCACTTTCCTCCAAATGACTTGTTATATGAATGATGAATATCCTTAGGTTTAAGCAGCCGAGTTTCAACTTTTCTGTGACTTGCAGCTAAAAACACCCTGAGTAATACATAATTTAGTTGCTTTTATTCTTTTGCTACTTCTATTTCTCTAATTTCTCCTCTGACGTAGTGTTTCAAGGAAGCAAGTGTCTTTCTTTAAATATTTTCATAAGTGTCCAAGTTTAATATGTTTTGACTTGGCTTCTCTTTTCAAGGACTGGTCAAACCAGTGAGGTTTTTTTTCTAAAAGTAACTCCCTTCCACCCAATATTCCTCAAGATGCTTGAGGTAAGTCTTTTTTTCTACTGTCTGACAAGAAACGGGCAAAAGAAAAAAAAAGTATATGGCACACACTATGCCTCTATAGTTAATTAACTGGAGCCACTATTCCTTTTACCATTGTAATTAGTTCTGGGTCAAGTTGTAGGCATCCCTTTTGCATTTCAAATAGAATTTTAGTAGCAAAGACTAAGCTCACCCAGAGCTTTTGAGGGACAAATCCCTTGAGTTGATTGAGGTTTGTCTTTTATTCTCCTTGCTGTCATGCTGTCTTTACAGCTGGGCAGCCTGTTGGCAATAGGGTTGTCAGTAACTGAGTTGCAATTTGCCTAGATCCTCAGGGAATCCTACATAATGATGTATAATTAGGATTCAGGAAATGCAAACAACTACACTGAAAAGCAGTCACAGGCTACTTGGCATCTTTTAATTTATGGCTATTCTGTGCTTAGAGGCTAATGCGTTCCTTACTGCCTCTTACTAAAACTAATACTCTTATTCTCTCAAGCTGGCATAGGTTAGATTTTTTTCCTCCATCAGTATACCTGGAAGGAACTTGGAATAACTATATCTGCTCTATGAGAGTTTGAGAAGCTGAGAAAATAGAAGCAGAGCTAAAGGTGGGTTTCATCTGCCAATCTACCTAGTACCCAATGGTATACCTTGTGTTTTTGACATCAGAATGCATCATTATTTTAGCAGCCCCCTCTTCTACATGACGATTATTTCATTAATCATTACATGAAATAATCAATGAAAATAATGACAAAATGTAAAGCAGATTATTTTCTTTTGTTGAATTTTACATATATCACCCTGACAGAAGAAAAACACAGAGCAGATAGAAAAAAGGGAAAAAAAATAAATGAATTAATACTTTTCTATCATATTAATGTAGTTAAGTTTTTATTTCAATTCCAGTTAGTTAACATACAGTGTAATATTAGTTTTAGGTATACAATATAGTGATTCAACCCATTATTTTTATTTTTTTACATCTACAAATAGATATGTATTGAGTAATAACATTATAGTTAATTTTTCCTAAATTTGTACAATTTAATTGCTTTTATTCTTAACTTTTGCTACTTCTCTCTAATTTATTTCTTTAATTTCTCCTCTGATTTAAAGTGTTTCAAGGAAGCAAGTGTCTTTCTTTAAATATTTTCATAAGTGCGCACATTTAATATGTTTTGACTTGGCTTCTCTTTTCATGGACTGGTCAATGAAATTTGTCATGTAAATTTGTCAATGTCTAATAATTATTTTTCTTTCCATATTCTTGTTCAGTGGTCTGTAATCTCATTTAGCATTTGGCTACCTTTTCTCATTTAATCTCATTTAATCTTTTGGTTTCAAAAAGTTCCATGTACATGAAGCAAATATGTAAATAATTGGGAAAATTCTTAAAGTTAAGGATAAGTTTGTCATAATTAATAATAATACTAAATTATAAACAAAGAATTGCATGTTTTTGGCTCTTTGAGTTTCATTCCAATGGCTTTCAAACATGTCTGCAATTTAAAAGTCTCTACTAGAGCAGCCTGGGTGGCTCAATGGTTTAGCGCAGACTTCAGCCCAGGGGTGATCCTGGAGACACGGGATCTAGTCCCACGTCAGGCTCCCTGCATGGAGTCTGCTTGTCCCTCTGCCTGTGTCTCTGCCTCTCTCTCTGTGTCTCTCATGAATAAATAAATGAAATCTTTATTAAAAAAAAAGTCTCTACTAAAATATCCTTACCAGAAAATTCATTGTAAGTTTATTTTTGATAATTTATTAATTTCTTTTTCTACAAATATTAAAAAATGACCAAATAATAGCAAACATTGAAATTTGATTCATCTATTGAGAATAAATGTCTAGTTCTAAGGGCGAATAGTCAAAGCATACAAATGTTGCTTATTTGAGTACCTCTGCCAGTCCTAGTGGTTACTTTTCTTATTAGGACCTTTTAAATTATTGCCAAGATGTTGGTTCACAAACTCAGGAACTACCCAGGTGAAACCTGAAACAGGCCCTCGTATATGGAGGGCAGGCAGAGACCAAAAGAAGAGGCCATTCTAGTTTGGTAGAAGGCAGTTTCAACAAACAAGGGAATCTACAAACAAAGTTTGAACTACACAGCCACAAAATGAATAGTTTCCATACCTGCTGGCCAGAATTTTAAAAGTTTATTTAGAGACCTGAGCTGAGTTCTGTCCCATAAAACACATTGTTTTCTCAAGCTTGCATTCTTGAAAATGGCTCTTGCTGTGGGAACAATGAGCAGAGTATAATTCCAAGGACAAGGTAGGGGTGAAATGTCTCTGACGGCAAACCTGACATTCTCTTGCCTTCATTTCCATTTTTGGAAAGCCTTCATTTTTACTTCTCAAAGCTGATTTTCCAATAGTAAGTCAGTCTGTTTTGTTTTTGTTTGTTTTTCATTGCAGATAGCTACATATGGAAATGTATAGTGGTAATGGGGGTAGTATATGGATTATAAGAAATGAGCAAAATTGTAGGTTAGATAAAAAGCTGTTGAATATGAAAGCAGAACCAATTTAGCAGTTTGTGTCACTTCCGATGATGACCTTACTTAAATGATTAAATATTGCATGAACTTCAAAACTTTGGGTTTATTGTTAAGAAGCTTGTTTATTTTTGTGTTTCATTTTCTTCCTCTTAGCATAGATTTGACTTCATCATAAGATATGCACATATGCCATTTATTAACTCCTGCCACCACATCGATCCATCATTCTAAGTTAAAAGCTGAAATAGTTCTGCAGGCTAAGTGTAATTTCTTCTTAGTGACTTGATTTGCATAAAAATACCTGTAAACATTGACAGGTTACAAATTAGGGAGTAAGAGAAAAGGAACGGAAGAGTCTTTGTTTCCCACAGGAGGAAGAAAATTATGCTGAGCTTTTTATGGATGAATTTGTTGTAGATCTGGAAAATAGAATTTCTTTGGGCCAAATGCTGTAGCAAAAGGTTCATGAAGTCAGTAAGTCCTATATTTATGTTGCTAAGTAGGCTTTAAGGTATGCTAGAGAAAATAAAGCACCATGATATAATAAAAAGAGTAACAGGTAAGGTAAAAAGTAGTCCTACTTCTTCTTCTATCACTGACCAGTTCTGTGACCAGACAAATTACTTTACATCATTGAAAACCAGTTTCCTCAATATTTTTTTTTTTTTTTTTAGGGCATCTTGTTTTTTTTTTTTTATTATTTTTTTTATTTATTTATGATAGTCACAGAGAGAGAGAGAGAGGCAGAGACACAGGCAGAGGGAGAAGCAGGCTCCATGCACCAGGAGCCCGACGTGGGATTCGATCCCGGGTCTCCAGGATCGCGCCCTGGGCCAAAGGCAGGCGCCAAACCGCTGCGCCACCCAGGGATCCCAGTTTCCTCAATATTTTATGAGAGATCTGGACTAGACAGTCTTGAGTCTTTTCCAGATCATCCTTTCATGAAGTGCTCATCTTTCTTGTAAAAATCCCTTGCAAGGCAATTGCATACCTCCCTGATTAAAGCATCCCTCATGTTGTGGAGTCAATTAGCATCTTGTGTATACCCAAGTGGATTAGGATATGAGATAAAAGGGAGTTGCATCACAAGAAAGGATTTTAAATTGGCCCCAATCTATGCATCTTCATCAGTTGCTCTATTATCTTTTCCCTGGTGAATGGAAAATAAATAGTATATTGACTGAGCACACAGGCTCTGGAGTCCTATGCTCTGAACTGGATTTCAGGATTTCCCCACTTATGTATTTATTTATTGTCAGACCTTAGTTATTTTATTTGACTTTTTGGGCTTAGGACCTATCTCATCAGGAAGTCAAGGGATCAGTTGAGTCACTCCATAGAAACAACATTCTTCTCATGCTTTAAGACCCATCCCTATGGTAATGACTATGCTTATGTTACAAATCTTCCCTTTGATGCTCTGTATTGGCTTCTATTGGAACAGGCTTTTTGTGAGTTGCTCTTTCAGTTCTTACAAGTTGTTAAACAGTAGTATGTTTACTTATTCTACAAATATTTATTTGTGCCTTAGTATGCTTTTTAGAGTTTAATGAAGAGTATAACGAAGAATGTTTGTAAGTTTGGTTTTTCCCTCTTGCCTAATCAAGAATTTATTCATCTGACTTCACGTTTATGGGTGGCAGTATCAAATACTCAGTGCCCTGGAGAGCCTCTCTGGTGTGAAGAGTTGGAAGTAAGAGAATGGCTTGTGGACACCAGACAGCTGTCCCTCTCCAGTAGTGCTTCTGAGATGTTCACTGAAAAAAAAAAAAAAAAAAAGGTGTAAGCTGAGAATGTAAACATGGCTGAATCCTAGAGGAAAGCAGGCTTTTAATTTGTGCAATAGTATTTAAGGATGAAAGGAGCCCTGCCTTCCAGGGTTAAACATCTGTGGTTTTATTTCTCTTCTTCCCAACTTTTAGATCTTATATACCTCCTATCCTTAGATCCCCATCCTTGAAGGCTATGAATTTTGTTCCATTTACTGTCTTCCTGTTTTCATTACTATGTAAAAAATGCTCTAAAACATGCATTTAAATTTTTATGTAGTACTTATTTTATTATACTAATAAATCTTTTTGTTTGCCAAAGCTCCATAGTGGGTATGAAGTGTTTATATGTAAATTAAGAAAACACTCTGTCATTTTAATTATGTAGAGCTCTATATAGTGGCAAACAAATGCTGGATGATAGACTGGGAAGTGTTTTTCTACAGTTATTTCCATAGGCCATCCCAGGGTTGTTTCATTGGCTCTAATCTGGTGCAGCTTCCACTGCCACAGCAGGAAAAAAGGGGATCAGTCCTTTTTTCTAAGTGGGATTTTTAAGTACTCTTTCCTACCCCCTGATCTAAGTAAAAACACACATTATTACAGCACACTGAAGTTTTCTGTAATGAATTGTAGCCTTTTCATTGGGGTGGTGGTTCTCAAATATAGCTTTATATTAGAATCAAGAAAGGAGCTTAAAACATTTCTAATGTCTAGGGCTCATCCCAGAAAAAGAAAAAATAATTAAGACTCTGTTTCTAATTATTTTTATCAGTATTTTAAAGCTTCCAGGTGATTCTGTTTTATAGGCAAATACTGAACAAATTGCTTTCTGAGGAATATATTTGATAACAGCAAGGAGTAGGTTAGGACCATCTGTAGACCAAGTAGAAAATTTTCAATACTTCTTGGTTACATAAAAACTCCAGCATATACATGTAGTTCAAAGACAGTTTCATTGACAGACACACAAACATGCTTGGAGAGACAAACCATATACCCTTAGGTATATCTGGTATATGACATAGAGTCATATTCTACAATGTTCATTGGCAGAAGCACAAAGCATAGACATATGCATTCATGATACAGGTGCATAGATCCACACACAAACACACAGATACAGCTATGCACAGATTTGGATTTGGTAGTTGGTATGCTACACAATACACACAGGGGTGCCTAAGTGGCTCAGTGGTTAAGCATCTACTTTTGGCTCAGGTCATGATCTCAGGGTCCTGGGATCAAGTCCTCTACATTAGACAGCCTGTCCAGGCAGGAGTCGGCTTCTCCTCTGCACTTACCCTCCCCAATAAATAAATAAAAACTCTAGCCTTTGTATGTGTTATGTATTTTTTTAATGTAAAAACAGACATACATAACATTTAACTTGTGTAAACACAATCCTAAGCATCCAGACTTGCCCACAATAAGAATATTCAAGGATTCACACATAGAATCATTCATAGACCTAGAAGAACAAGACAGGAAACCATAAACAGACATGGAGAGATACGTTAAAAAAAAAAAAATTGACCTTGGAACTTTTTACCTGTTTGCTCAGAACATCACTGGGAATTATCTGCTGCCTCTCTGGATACAATCTGGCCCAGCTTGGTGCCTCCAGATCCCTTACTTATATGGCTATTGTGTAAGGTATGATGGCAACTGTAGTCTCAAAGGAGGAACATGTTCGACTTATTAATGGGAAAGGAAATTCTATTGAAAATTTTCCCTCTGAGTGTGGAGTGCTGATAGATAGATGAATAGCAGATCAAACAAGTCCTAAAAATCATAACACATAATATTTGAGTGTCATCACACATTTCCCATATATTCTCATATCTACAAACTAATTTTATTATACCCACATTTATAGATAACTTTATAGGTTTGATATCCATCTCATTTGATCCTCTGAGCAATCAGCTAGATGGGTAGATTTATTATCTTCATATTATACTATGAGATTAGAATTGACATTATGATTATTCTTTCTCTCTGAAAAAGAGATTCAGAGATATTACCCTAGCCAAGGGTATTCCAAGACAAGCCCAATTCCTGGTTCAGGTCAATTTTACCTTGACAATGAGCTGTATAGGTCTTGACTAGATGTAAAAGGAGAAATATAACTTAGATCCTAAAGACCCAGCTCTAGAAATAGAACAGCAGTATGTGTGTCTGAAATAGAGTTAGCATCAAATGCTCACTCCCTAAAAGACAATGGGGGTGTATATCTGAGATATGTGTAACTGTTCTTTTTAGTACAAAGATTGCTGCCATTAAAACAGATTTAGAACACACTGCATCTGGCTTGTTGGGTGTTGAGATAATCAGGACTTTGGGGGGGGAGGTTTCTGTCCATGTGTTGTTTTCTGTAAACAAGTCTGGATGGAAATAAAACTGTGTGGGAAGACATTTGGTTAAATTGACAAGTGAGATTATTTTTTAAACCTCTCTTCTGGGGATCCCTGGGTGGCGCAGCGTTTTGGCGCCTGCCTTTGGCCCAGGGCGCGATCCTGGAGACCCGGGATCGAATCCCACGTCAGGCTCCCAGTGCAAGGAGCCTGCTTCTCCCTCTGCCTGTCTCTCTCTCTCTCTCTCTCTCTCTCTCTGACTATCATAAGTAAATAAAAATTAAAAAAAAAACACAGAAATTAAAAAAAAATAAATAAATAAACCTCTCTTCTATTTAGACTATGGAGATAGCTCTGTGTTCAAAGGTGTGGTTATAAGATCTCCCACCAACCAGCAAGAAACTGTGGATTTCCTGATCAGTTATCGTGTGCTTTTCTCTGAGATTGGGTTTGTACTAGACTCTAATGGGAATCTTTTTACTCTCATGGTTTCAGTTTTTATTTAGTAGACAAGTAGTGATTAGAAATTACAAAATGACTGGACAAAAATAAAGACAGACCAAAAGCCAATGAAATGAATTCAGTGTAGAAAAATTGTTTGGCTTTAAACAAATTGTTTTAGTGAATCACTTTCCAACATGTAAAAATAAAGATTATTAAAATAGAAATACAGATTCCAAACAATATATTTGTATCATTTCAAATGATTAGAAACTCTGGGCCCGATTTCCACATGGCAAAGAAGGTTAGGAACTGTTCCAGTCTCTCTGCTTTCTGTTGTCTTAATTCAGTTTCATTCACTCATTTGGGTTAACTTCCTGGTGCTGTAGTTCTATAGGTTTATAATCTTAGACTAAGCAATAATTAAATCCAAACCTGATGATTAATGGCTTAGTAGTCCAGGTGGAAAAGGTGAGTGAGAGTTGCAACAGTCAGAGGAAGCCTCACAGAGGAAGTGGGAACTAAGTTGTCTTATAAGAAATCAGGATGTAGACAAGAAGAGTAATACATGCAGGGTACTTGAGAGCAGTTTAACTGAGAAGTGGCAGAAAAAAAGCGAATGAAAAATATAGATGGATTAAAGTTCTACAAATGATAATCAACACCTAAAACTTGAAGAAGACAATGTAGGAATCTTTATGATACCAGGACTTGGAAAATATTTTTTTACACTAGACAGAAAAAAATCTCAATCTATACAAAATCATGTTTAACCTTTTTGAAAATTAAGAAGAATTTTGATCAAAATACAAACCACAGACTCGGAAAAATTATGAATAACACTGGCAAATAATATATAAAGAATTTTTACAAATAAATGTGCAAAAGGCAGTCAAGAAAAGGGGCAGGAATTAGTGAAAATGTCATTCAAAAAGAGGAAACAAATAGTAAAGATAGGGAAGGATGCTCACCTCTCAAACTATCAGGGTTACATAAGTTAACATAACAGTGAAATGTCTGTCATTCTGTAATGTGTTTACAAAATTTTAAGCGTTTGGAAATGATGAGGAAAAGTAGTAACTTACAGACTGCCAGTAGGAATGTGAACTGGTAAAATCCTTTTGGTTGCAAGTTGGTAATGTTTTGTAAAGTTGGGTATTCATTATACATCTTTGAAGCAATTTTGTGTTTGTGTGTGTACATTTATCCTAGGGAAATTATTTCATAATTGTACAAGGAATCATTTGGAAGAATGTTCAATGTTGCATCACATGTAAAACCCAAAATAGTGTTCCTTAGCAAGAAATAGATGAATAATTGGTGGTATACGCACTCAAGGGAAAAACCACTGTAGTGAAAATGAATAGGGTAGTACTATATATTTCAACTTTACCAAATTTTATAAGAGCAATAACTTCCAAACAGTACATATCATGTAGTACCATTTACATCAAGTGTGAAAACA
Organism: Nyctereutes procyonoides; assembly: GCF_905146905.1. NCBI lineage: Eukaryota > Metazoa > Chordata > Mammalia > Carnivora > Canidae > Nyctereutes > Nyctereutes procyonoides. Next base: position 12,977,954 of record NW_026575133.1, on the reverse strand, counting down.
TGCAAAACACAACAAAGCAATAAAAGACTAAATGAACGATCTAGGGAGAAAGGAATATTTTGTACTAGAACTAGGTTTGTGTGGCAGAAGATATGACTCTGACTCCGGCTCAGAGTCGGAGGTGCTGGAGTGGGACAGCCTGTGAGATACAGGCTCTCTTGCTGGACCTTCGAGAATCACTTTGCTTTTATTATCTGATCAAGCAGCCACTGTCCTCTTTTCAAAGCTGTTACCTGGGGGAAAATAGCTGTTACAGACTGATGTGTAAGACACTATTCATGTATGGTTACAAAACATTATCTGAAGAAAGATGAAAGTCTACAGAGCAGTCAGCTCTGAAAGAAAAAGGAAAGGAAGAGTTACAAACCATTTTTCATTCTTCTTTCATCTGAGGGGAAAGTTCAGAAACTCACACATTGAGATCATTCACTCAATCAAATAAATGTTACCTACTGCTTCAGGATTTTCAGTGGGTTTCTAAACTGCTCTCTCTGCCCTTTGTCCCTGCCTGTAGTCTACGTCCTTCATTCCAGATGAATTTCCTAACAGTGTACTTCTGAAAATTTATGTGCAGTCCTGTCCTCTAAAGTCCAGATCCTGCAACCTCCAATATCTGGCTCCATCTTCTCTTGCCAGGCTTATCAGCTGCTTACTTCACAGATGCTTGCTGAGAGTCTGTGTCATGCAGCCTTCTTTGTGAGCCCTGGAGGCTTGAGGAGAGGAAGAAGCACAAGGACACTTTCCTAATTGTGTTGCATTCCAGTGGGATTACAGAGACAAACATTGAGTCCACAAGGAGGAAGATGGCTTATGGCATACGTGCTATGCATTAAGGGAAACAAGCTAGGGTGGTCAGAGAAGACGCCTTTGTGAAAATATCTGAGCTGAAGTCTGAGTCATGAGAAAGCCTCAGTCATGCACACATCAGCGAGACAGGAGATTGATGTCTCTGTTTTCTTTCTTATTCTCTGGCCTAACTGACCTGAGACACATTCTATTCTTCCTGGTTGCTGTGTTTTGGCTTATGCTGTTTCCTCTTTCTAGGATGTATCTCCCCCAATGTCCACCTATGGGAGCTCCATGCCTGTTTAGATCCCGCCTCTTCCAAATGCTGTCTATCTGACCTCTCCTAGTTTAAGTGTTAGTGCTGGGATCTTTTGACTTAGGACTCTCCCGATTACATGCAACAGAAGCTATGTGGAACTAAGAGTAAGCACACAATGGTGAAATTGGTTAATTTAGGGAAACAAACCATAGAATTAGCAGAGGTAGGGCTGGTCTCCAGGATGCCTGCATGTCAGGATTTGTCTAAAGGGGAAGTGCTTCTCTGGATTGCATTTTGTCTGTTCCTAGTTCCTAAAAGCATCATCCCAAAAGTGCTGCTTTGCCTCAGCAGCAGCAAGGCCTTCTTGGGGCAGCAGCCGAATCCTGTTTATAGTTTTCCCAGCACATAGTTCCACCTTGCCTTCCCTTCCATCCTCACACACTGACCCCCCACGAGCCTCCCACCAGTTGCCTGGCAACCTGCTTGAAAAGTCTAGGTTCCAGCTCCTTTTCATCACTCTTTTTAGTTGAGTGACTCCAGCACTGAGTGGTAAGCAGCCTCTCTTTGGAGGCCCAGGTCCTGGTCTCACGATGAACCTCTCTCAAGGAAATGCATTTCAGCCCTTTTCTTTGTGTTTCCAGGGTGTCACATTATGGTTGTTTAAGATCTATTTCTATTAACTTTCTGTGTATTTCCACATTTTCTATGAAAGGCTTTGTATCAGTACTCAGGAAAAAAAAAAAAGAAAATAAAATAGAGGCACTCAAAGTTACTATAACGAACTTTCCCAAGTTTCAAATTGCTGTGTTTTTCAACTGCAATTTAAGCCCAAGTCTCTCACTTCCCAGCCCTATAACTTTCTTCTTAATAGCATGCTTGCTTCCTCTAGGAAGAGCTGGAATCACATCTGCCTTAGTTAACAGCCCTTGCTTTATATGTATTCTTTGGCTTTGTTCACCCACACTTACTCAGTGGTACCTATGGAAGGCATGGTGAGTAATGTGTGCCTCGGGATTAGTACTCACGTTCTAGGTCTCTTGGCCTTGAGAAAGCACAGGACTCACTGGCCTGTAGATATTACCTGCTTGGACTTCTTGCATGCATCTGACTAATATCATAAGTGGCCTGTTTTCCATCTGTCTTTGTTGTGCCGGCCTCCTCGTGAGATGTTGCTTTCCCGGGCTGCTTTATTTTCTTGACTTTGCTCAAGCCACACCAGCCTCACACATCCATCTGTAAATAGACCTAGCCTTCCTTCCGGTGATGATCTGTATCCAGCTCTTTTCCTTTTCCGATAGTTTTAAACACTTTTGCAAGGTAAAAGTCTAGGTGAAAGACTAATAAGAACTCAACCTAAATGTAAAAGGTCAGCAAGTTGTTTGCCTTAAAAAAAAAAAAAATCAGCCATTGAACCTCTGTTAACAACTTTATTATCAAGTGCTAATAGGTTTGGCAAAGGTGCAGTTTTCCATTAGCTTAATTGAATAAAGATGGAGATTAAATTTTCTCTTCTGTTTAGGCTCCTCAGGCTGTCATTTCAGACATCTTTTTTTTTTTTTTTTAAATTGAAATGCCCATAAGCTCAAAGGAACTTGTCAAGAAGATAAAACAGGTATAGAAGCCAATGACTACAAGACAGCAGGACATTTTCAAACAGTCTCTCTCTTGGGGGAGACTTATACTTGGGTTAGCTTCAATCCTCTCTCTCTTACCCTCCTCCACCTCCTTCTTCTTTCTCTCCAGGAAAATGGTCACTTGTCTATAGCCTTAACTGTCCTAGTCTTCACCTTGTTTATGTGCCCAGAAGGCTCCTAGAAATGAGTTCCAGGACAAGAAAGGGTGAGCTAACTTACCAATAAGACTATATTTCCTTGAGTTACAACTGCTATGAATACAGCCACACAGATGACCACATTGTATATCTTTCTGCATAGCATATTACATTTGTCTTCACAAGTGATCACACCATTTTTCCTCCATGCAATATCATGAAGTAGGTGGTACAAGTATTATAATCTCCATTTCAGAGATGAGGAAAGTTGAGGTTCAGAGGGATTAAGTGAGTTGCTGTTCTTTTCAGCTCTAATTTCAGGAAATCATTTTGCACTCTGATGCCCAAATAATTTTGATGTACTACAGATTGTGTCACATCCCTCACATTGCCAATGGAAAAAAAAAAAAAAAAAAAACTCCTGAATGTGACTAGCAATATTTTCTTGAGCTAACTATTTGTACCTCTCATAATCTTCTACAACTGTATATTGGGATCTCTCATTGAAAGCATTTATTAATAACTGATGTATGGAGCACTTAATTATAATCTAGGCACTTAATAAATACATTAATTAAATAATCTTATTACAGGTATGTGAGGCAGCCATTATTAAGATCACCATTTTGAAGATATATTCACTCACTCATTCTACAAATATGTTTGGCTTGTCTCCTATATGACAAACTATACTAAATAGGAATATGGCAGTAACAAAATGTACAAAAACCTATTAACTATTTTTTATGTATATTGAAGTATTGTTGATATGTTAATTTCAGGTTATAACATGTGGACCTGACATTATCTACATTACAAAATCCTCACTACAATAAGTGCATTTACCCTCTGTTATATAAAATTATTACAATATTAATCTATGTTATTTCTCTATGCTGTACTTTTCATCTCTGTGACTTATCTTTTTATAACTGGAAGTTTGTACCTCTTAATTCCTTTACCTATTTTGCCAATTCCCCATCTCCCTCTTTTCTGAAAATCACCAGTTTTTTTCTCCATATTTGAGTCTTTTTATCTATATATTTGTTCTTTTGCTTTTTAGATGCCACATATAAATGAAATCATGTGGTTCTTTGTCTTTCTGACTTTTTTCACTAGCATAATACCTTCTAGGCTCATCTGTGTTGTCACAAACAGCAAGTTTTCATTCTTTATGGCTGAGTGATGTTGCATGTATATATATATATATACACACACATATATATATGTATATATATATATGTATATATATATATACCACATCTTCATTATCCATCTATCAATGGACATTTAGGGTGCTTCCATATTTTGGCTATTGTAAAAATTCTGCAATAAATATAAACAAATAAATAAATTCTTATATAAATAAATAAGGGTGCGTATATCTTTCTGATTTAGTACTTTTGTTTTCTTTGGGTGAATACACAGAAGTGGAATTACTAGATCATATGGTATTTCTATTTAAAAAAATTTTTTTGAGGAACTTCCATCTGTTTTCTATAGTGACTACATCAGTTTACAGTCCAACCAAGAGTCCACAAAGGTTCCCCTTTCTCCACATCCTCACTAACACTTATTTCTTACCTTTTGATGCTAGCGATTCTGACTGATGTGAAATGATATCTCAATGTGGTTTTGACTTATATTTCCCTGATGAGTAATGATGCTGAGCATCTTTTCATGTTGGTCATCTATTTGTCATCTTTGGAAAAATGTCTATTCAGGTCTCTGCGCATTTTTAATCAAATTGCTTGAGTTTTTGATGTCAAATTTTAGGAGTTCTCTATGTATTTTTAGTATTAACCTTTTATCAGATATATTTGCAAATAACATCTCTCATTTGGTAAGGTTGTCTTTTTAGGCAAAATGCTTTTCAGCTTGATGTAGTCCCAATAGTTTATTTTTGCTTATTGTTACCCTTGCCTGGGGAGATATTCAGAAAAATATTACTAAGGCTGAAGTCCAAAACATTGCAGCCTATGTTTCCTCTTTGGAGCTTTATCATTTCAGGTCTTATATTTTAGGTCTTTAATTCATTTTTTACTTTATTTTTGTGTATTTGGTGTAAGAAAACAGTCCTGTTTCATTCTTTTGCATATAGCCGTCCAGTTTTGCCAACACCATTTATTGAAGAGACTGTGTTTTCCCCCATTGCATGTTCTTGCCTCCTTTGTTGTATATTAATTAACCATATAAGCATGGGTTTATTTCTGGGCTCTCTGTTTTGTTCTATTGTCTATGTATCTGTTTTTGTGACAGTACCATACTGTTTAGATTACTATAGATGTGTAGTCTATCTGCCTAAAGGTTTATCAGTTTTCTTTACAAAGGATCGGTTCTTAGTTTCATTGATTTTTTTTTCTATTTTTAGTCTCTATTTCATTTATTTTTTGCTTTAATCTTTATTTTCTTTTTTCTGACTTTGGGATTTTTTTTTTTTTTAGTTCCTTTAGGTATAAGGTTAGATTGTTAAGATTTTTCCTGTTTCTTGATATAAGACTGTATTGTTGTACATTTCTTTCATAGAACTGGTTTTACTGTATCCCAAATATTTTGGATCATTGTGTTTCCAATTACATCTCTCTTAAGGTGATGTTTTGTTTTGTTTCATTTTTTAATTTCCTCATGGATCCCTTGGTGTTTTAGTTGCATGTTGTTTAGCCTTCACTTGTTTGTATTTTTTTCTAGGTATTCGTTTTTCTCTATTGTAATTGGTTCTCAGTTTCATGGTGGTATGCTCAGAAAAGATGCTTGATATGATTTCAGTCATCTCAAAGTTATTGACTTTTCTTTGTGGCCTTACATGCAGTCCATCCTGGAAAATGTTTTCATGTGCACTTGAAGAGAATGTATATTCTATTTTTCTGTACATATCTGTTAAGTTTATCTGGTCTAATATGCCACTCAAAGCTGCTGTTTTCTTAATAATTTTCTGTGGGGTGAGATATCCATTGATGTAGGTAGTATATTAAAATCTACTACTATTACTGTATTATTGTCCATTTCTCACTTCATGTCTGTTAATATTTGCTTTATAGAATTCGATGCTCCTATGTTGGGTGCATAGATTTTTACAATTGTTATATCTTCTTCTTGGGCTGATCCTTTATTATTTTATTATTATGTGATTCTCTCTGTTTTAAAGTCTACTTCGTATGATAGAAGTATTACTAGCACAGCTTTCTTCTTCTTCTTCTTCTTCTTCTTCTTCTTCTTCTTCCAGTTGTTTGGAATATATTTTCTCTTTCTTTCACTAAAAATCTGTATGTTTCTTTAGGTCTAACATGAGTCTTTTATAGGCAGCATATGGATGGCATTTTAAAAAAAAATCTATTTAGTCACCATAGCACCATAGGTCTTTTGTTTAGAACATTCAGTTAATTTTAATTTAAGATAATTATTGGAAAAAAATATAGTGATTACAGATAGGTGTATACCAATTACCATTTTGGTAATTGTTTTCTGGTTGTTTTTGTAGTTGTCTGTTTTTTCTCATCTTGTTCTCTTCCCTTATGATTTGATGACTTTCTTTTGTATAAACTTGGATTTCCTTCTCTTTATTTTTTGTATCTATTATAGGTCTTTAGTTTATAGTTACTATAAGATTCATATATAGTATCTCATATATATATATATATATATATATATAATTAAAACCAATTTCTTTAATGGAGCACTGCCTGCCTGTTTTTGGTGCACACTAGTTACCAAGATCCACCTGAAAACACGTTTCATCAGGACATCCATTCTCTGCTGGGTCCCACTGTCTCAGCATTGGGAATGATATTAACAGCTGCCCATATGCATGGATGTGAAACGTTGACCTCACTCAGTTGGGATGTCTATTTTAAGTAGCATTTATAGTTGTCCCAGGAACTGTGTTTGAACACAGTTACTGGAAAGCCTCTTTCTTCCAGTATCCACACACACATACACACACCCTGACATTCTTAGTAAAAATTCTAGTATGTTATGTAGATATATTTATTAAAAATAACGCTAATATAGTCCTGGGGCACAACGATTCCAAGAGGTTTTTGCAGCAGATTTCATTATAATTACTTAACAACTAGATAATAAAGGTTTATTTTTTTTTAATTTACAGAGTCACTAAATAATAGGAAAGGAAAGATCTTGATAATCTTTGCAGGCGCCGAGGCAAATGGGTCGAGATTCCTTATATACAAGTTTTCTGGGATCTGCAGTCCAGCCCCTCCCTCTGCTCCCAATGCTCCACCACTCAGGTCCTTTTGGCACGGGCACCTCTCCCTCCCTTCCACCTATTCCCTCAGCTCCAAACGCCCCCCTGCATCCTTTCCCCCTTTCTCTCCCTCGGAGTCTCCAGAGACCTTGGCTTGTCCACCTACTGAGGGGACGCCAGCCCTCCCGGCTCCCTGTCTGGAACCCCCTGCCCCCTTTCCTTCTCCTGCCTCCCAACCACACACCTCTTTACAAAATATATATATATATATATATATATATATATATATAATATAAATATTTTAATATATAAAATATAATATAAATATAAAATATATAATATAAATATTTTAATATATAAAATATAATATAAATAATATATATATATACACATAATAGGTTGACAGTCACTTCAGTTCAAACACATTTAAAAGCACTATTACATTTTTAAATTCCCCTTTCTTTTTTATGTATTATATCATATTTTGTATCTTTTTATTTTATATATTCTTTGACTAATTTGTTAGGATATAATTGTTTTTTCCCACTTTTGTCTTTTATCCTTCATTCTACTTTTTTTGTGATCTACTTCCTCTACTGTATGTTTGATTTTCCCAGTAAAGGGTTTTTTTTGTTGTTGTTGTTGTTTTTTTGTGAGATCAGTTTAGTGATAGTAAACCCTTTGTTTTTCTGAGAAACTCTTAATCTCTCCTTCAGTTCTGAATGATAATCTTGGCAGGTAGAGCATTCTTGGTTGTAGATTTTACTTTCAGGACATTGAATATATTATGCTACTCTCTTCTGGCCTGCAAAGTTTCTGCTGAAATCAGCTCTTATCCTTATGGTGATTTCACTTGTGTATAACTGTTTGCTTTTACTACTTTTAAGATTCTCTTTTTATTTTTAATTTTCCCCATTTTAGTTATTTTGTGTTTTGGTATGGACTTCCTTGGGTTCATCTTGTTGGAGCTCTCTGTGATTCCTAGACCTATATATCTGTTTTCTTCCCAAGGTTAGGCAAGTTTTCAGCTATTCTGAAATAAATTTTAGACCCTTGCTCTCTTTCTTCTTCTGGGGCCCTGATAGTGAGAATGTTAATACGCTTGATGTTTCCAGAGGTATCTTAACCTATCTTTACTTTTAAAATTATTTTTAAAAAGTTTTTTGCTTTTATGATTTCCATTACTCTGTCTTCAAAGTGGCTGATCTGTTCTCTGCATCCTCTAATCTACTGTTGATTCTTTTTAGTAATTTTCATTTCAGTTGTTGCATTCTTCAGCTATGACTGGTTCTTTATATTTTCTCTTTGTTATAGTTCGACTAAGTTCTACTAAGTTCATTCACTTTTCTTTCAAGTCTGTTAAGCATCTTTATGATCATTACTTTGAACTCTTTATCAGATAATTTATTTCATTTCATTTAAGTTCTTTTTTCTGGGATGTTGCCTTCTTTTGGGTTTGGAACTTGTGCCTTTGTCTCATTTTGTCTCACTATCTGTGTTTGTTACTGTGTTAGGTAGGTCAGCTATGTTTCTGATCTTGGCCTTATACAAAAGATGTCCTATGGCACCTAGTGGTGTAATCCTTTCTGGTCACAAGAAACAGATATTTCAAAGGCATCCCCTATGTGGGCTCTGTGTGCTCTTCTGTTATGGCTGGGCCATGAGCCCTTTGAGCATTCTGCTGGGTTGGCCTGGTCCTTAGCTGAGCTGTCTTCAATGACTGGTTGTGACTGCTACAGGTGCACTGGTGGATAGGGCTTACCTCTGTTATGACTGACTGAGAGGGCTAACTGTAGCTGCTGCAGGTATATAGATGAGTGGAGCTAGGTCCCCCAATTCCCAGGGCAGGAGTTGTTCTGCAGGGGCACCAGTATGGTGGGGTAGTAGTTATCCAAGGGGCATACCAGTCCTGACTGATGCAGCCCACTAAGCGCTGAGGAAGGTGCCATTTTGGAGGTGTGCCTGCTAGGGCAAGTCCACAAAGGAACCCCTGTATGGGGCAAGCAGTGAGAGCTACATAAATGTAGGGGATCACAAGCAAATAGTTATACACCAGTATCTTACTAGCTAGGCTAAAAAAAGGGCAAGAAAAATGGCACCTGACTATACCTCTTTTCCCAGAGAATATCCCTACAGATCTCTGTCCTTCCAGAACACTTGCTAACAATGGTCAATAAATCTTCATGTATACCCTAGATGCTGTTCAAACTTCTACTTTTGGTCTCAGGCAGAGTGATAAACCACACTGGCCCTTTAACAGCGGAAACTACATTTCCTTTAGCTTTCTGGCTCTCCCAGAGTTAAGCCCCAGTGGTTTTCAAAACTGAAGCTAAACTCTGCCAATTTTCATTTTTTTAAATATGTATTTATTTATTTATTTGAGCAAGAGAGAGACAGAGACAAAGAGAGGGGGGAGGAGGGCAAAGGGAAAGGGAAAGAAAATCCTAAGCAGACTCCCCAGTGAGCCTGGAGCCCAATGTGGGGGTCTGTCTCATGACCTTGAGATCATGACTTGAGCCAAAACAAGAGTCCAGTGCTGAGCCAACTGAGCCACTCAGGTGCCCCAAACCCTGCCAGTTTTCCAAAGCCTGAATTAGGGGGACCCATATTCGTGGTGCAGTTCCCAGGGCCATAGTTGCTTGATACGGGGCTTGACTCCTTCCTTCTCAAGAAGCACCTTCATGCCTGTGATGATCTTCTTGCTTGTGGATTGCTGCTGCACTGGGGGTTTGGTTCCCTACCATGGCTTTTCCCCTTCTGCCCTTTTCCATGTGGTCTTTATGCCTTTCACATGAAAGATCTAGTTTTTCAGTCACAGGTCATGTTCAGAGAGAGTTGCATTACATATAGATATAGCTTCTGTGTCTGTGGAGAGTGATCTCAGGATCCTCCTACTCTGCCATCTCCCTCTCTGTCATTCACCCCCCAGAAGTTCATTCTTCAAGGGCTGACCAATAGGTTAAACCCTCTCTATCAAGTCCTGCAGTCCTTTATGTACTTTTATTTTATTTTAAAGATTTGATTGATTGATGAGAGAGCATGAGTGGGGAGAGTAACAGAAGGAGAGGGAGAGAGAATCCTTAAGCAGTCTTCCCACTGAGTGTGGAGGCCAACATGGGGCTTGATCCCAAGATCCTGAGATCATGACCTGAGCCAAAACCAAGAATTGGCTGCTCAACTGACTGAACCACCCAGGTGTTCCACATAGGTACTTTTTTTTTCCCCTTAAGATTTTATTTATTTGACAGAAAGAGAGAGTAGAAGCAGGGGGAGCATCAGGGAAAGGGAGAAGCAGGCTCCTCACAGAGAAGGGAGCCCGAAGCAGGGCTGGATCCCAGAACCCCAGGATCATGATCTGAGTTGAAGGCAGACACTTAAGCAATTGAGCCACCTGTGTGCCCTTCACATTTGTATTTATAATAAAACCCTATTGCCTTAAATAATGTTTCATCTGAGGAACTGTTAAAATAGTAATCTCTAGTATACTTAAAATACTCTTTCCCCCCAAAAAGCCCTCAAACTTAATTTAGGGACAAAACATGTTTTTTCCCCAATTAGTATAAAAAGGGAGATAGGCTTGTAAACCAAAGATTTTACCCAAGAACTAAGTGAGTTGAAAGCTCAGCCTTCATTATAGGTCAAGGATCATTTTTTCTGGGCCTAACTGCATTGATTCCCTATACAAGTGCTAGTTTGAGTGGCTGACATCTGTTTGTGATGAATAAAGCAATCAAAAGACAAAAAGAAAAAAAATTATAGCCCAAGCTTGGAGTACACCATATTACTCCTGTGAGTACCTCCAGGAAATGGATGTCTTGCTGTTGTTCACACCATTCATTTTCTTCCTTTTCCCCAGCCTTAACTGATTTCCTGCTGGATATTAGTCTTTCAAAATATGCTAGGCCAAAGTCTGATAGTTACTTTTTTGATCAATTTGGGTTAAATGTCCAAAAAACAGGAAATAAACTGTTATTCTGGCTTTATAGTTTCTACTTCTACTGAGCATTTACAATGTTCTTGGCACACATGAGGGCATCCAAATCCTGTAGGAAGAGTAGAAAGGTGGGCATAACATTGTCCTGTTAAGTTTGGGGTTCTGGAGTTAGAATGCTTAGGTTGGAATCCCAGTTCTGCCACTTTATATAATTGCTTTATTTGATTCCCCCACCCACCCAAATACACCAATGACTAGGTAATACTATCATTTCTATTTTCCAGATGCAGAAACTGAGGCTTAGAAAGTTTTGTAATTGGTCAAATTTGCACAGTCTACAAGGGTTAATGGTAGTATTGAAACTGTGACTGTTTGACTGTAAAGCTAGCTTCTCATGTGGAAGGTCTGGTTAGTCAGTCTCAGGTCATGTTCAGTGAGCTGTTACATGTAGCTGTTGTCTCTGTGTTAGTGGGAGGTAAGCTCAGGATCCTCTTCCTCTCCTGTAATCCTCTCTCTCTCTCCACACTCCCCCCCAGAAATTCATTCTTCAAGTGCCAGACAATAGGCTGAACCCTCTCTATCAAGACCTAAAGACCATATGTACTTTTATTTTATTTTAAAGATTTGATTGATTGATTGATGAGAGAGCACAAGCGGGGAGAGGGGTAGAAGGAGAAGGAGAGAGAGAATAGGCCTTTCTTTGTACATAGGTACATTATTGCTTCATAAAATTAAACTCTTCCTAAAACTCTTTCCAGTAAACAAACTTGAGAATTATAAAGATTCCTCCAAGGGAGTTTATTTTATTTTATTTTACAGATTTTATTTACTTATACATGAGAGAGACAGACAGAGAGAGAGAGTCAGAGACACAGGCAGAGGGAGAAGCAGGCTCCATGCAGGGAGCCCGATGTGGGACTCGATCGCGGGACCCCAGGGTCACGCCCTGGGCCGAAGGCGGCGCTAAACCACTGAGCCACCCGGGCTGCCCCCAAGGGAGATTAATAAACTATTGAATATTGAGTTTATTTATTTATTTTAAAGATTTTATTTATCTACTCATGAGAGACACACAAGGAGAGAGAGAGAGAGAGAGAGAGGCAGAGACACAGGCAGAGGGGGAAGCAGGCTCCATGCAGGGAGCCCCACATGGGACTCGATTCCGGGTCTCCAGGATCATGCCCTGGGCGGAAGGCAGGCGCCAAACCGCTGAGCCACCCAGGGATTCCCCAGCCACCCAGGGATCCCCCAGCCACCCAGGGATCCCCTTGAATATTGAGATTAAATAATTTTAATTTCTTAAAGATTTAAAAAGAAACTATCACATCAACAATTCTTTGAATCATTAATATGTTTATCTACATATCAGCTGACATTCTAAAGTATTTTTCTAATAATTTAAACTTAACATAAAAGACAGAATTGTTGTCTTTGCTGCCATTTTATTCTCTCCGGAATCTCCCTGCATTTCCACTTTAACAGTTCTATGGTATCTTTCAAATACTCTTAATTTTTTGTACCAAGTTGGATACGCACTGATACAGATCTTCCTTATATAATTACTTTTGTTAAACAAGTCAATTTTCTTAATATGTTTATTAAGTTAACATTAATTTTATCTCAATGAGAACTTGGCTATGCTTCCAACTTTTACACCAATATAAAAGTTTAATTCATTTTCAAATTATTGAGTTCACACTCTGATCTTTCAAATTAGATACTAGTTAATACTTTTTTTTCTTGCTTACTTATTTGAAATTGTCTTTTTTTTTTCATCTCAAAGCCTATGAAAGCATGTGAAACAGAGCAGTCGTGTTGAAAATTATGGCAGTTCAAACTTTGGCAAAGATGCAACATACTAGACTAGGTATTTTTAACTTGAAAGTAATTTTAAATGTCTGTAGCTGCCTTCAGATAAAGATGCACTATGATTTTAATAAATTTATGAATTGAGAAAAATATTTTAAAGGTTCTTTCCAACTTAGAATTTCAAAACAGTCACAATTTAAGGAACAAGAAAATGGATATACCTTTGTAGTAGGTAGGATAAAATTTAAGTAAGAACTATTTAGGGGAAGAGAGTTTGTTGAAAAGTTTGAAAGTTTGTTTCATCTTTTATTATTTAAACGTGGTGGGATTTTGGTCCCCATTTTATGGATGAGGTGACAAGGTTTAAAGTGGTTAAATGAACCTCTAATGTGAATTAAAGGGAGAACTTCAGACCCCTATGTGCAAAGACTTACCCTAAAAAGGAGGGGCTGAAAGTTGAAAGGATGGGACTAGTGGTCTGAGCAGAGGACTATGAGATAGATAGGGCTGATACATGGAGGATTTTCAAGGAAATGTTAAGTATTTGGGGCTTCAACCATTATTCCCTGGAAATATCAATCTTGCCACTGTATGATATATATATCAGAAGGTGCAAAGGTTGAAGCCTATTTAGAAGACTCTCGGAGTTGCCAAAGCAACACGATGGTGGTGTGAACTTGGGAGTTGGTGAAGTGCCGAGTAGATGATTTTGAGAGAGATTTTGGAAATAAAATGATTAATTGATTTATGGCTCTATGGAGATGGTGGGGAATGCTGTTGTAGAATATGTTGAGCAGGATTCCCAGGTATAGACTTGCAACACTGGGGGGGTGAGGGAGATGTCAATATTTGTTGAGATTATTAACCCTAGGAAGGAACCAAATTTTTAGGAAAAGGTTGTCAGTTTGTTTTAGGACATAATACTATGATTGCCTGTGAGACATCTGAAATAAGTAGTTAGATGTATAGACTTGGAATTCAGGAAGGTTATTTGGATGGAGATTTAAGTGAGAAAGGAAAAGTATTTGTTGAAGTGATTCTCCACAAAACTTTGCCCAATTTCAATCAAAAGTCTTTGATTATCCTTAACTCAACGTGTTTTAGACCAAGTGCTTCAGAATCACCTAGATAAAAGTGCACTAAGAAGGATGAAAGATTGTTACACTGCTGAGGTTTAAATCCCATCTTATCTTCTAGAATAACTTTCAGAACTTAATCTTTCCATATCTGTTTCCTCATCTGTAAAAATTGGATATAATAGCTAACTTTGAAAGTTTTTGTGCAGGGAAAATTAGGTAATTCATGAAATACTCCCAGAACAGTGCTCGGCGCATTTTATTTTATTTTATTTTTAAAGATTTTATTTACTTATTCACGAGAGACACACACAGAGAGAGAGCCAGAGACATAGGCAGAGGGAAAAGCAGGCTCCATACAGGGAGCCTGACGTGGGACTGGATCCTAGGTCTCCAGGATCACGCCCTGGGCTGAAGGTGGCGCTAAACCACTGAGCCACCCAGGCTGCCCTCGGTGCATTTTAAATATATATTTTTTTTAATTATTTATGATAGTCACAGAGAGAGAGAGAGGCAGAGACACAGGCAGAGGGAGAAGCAGGCTCCACGCACCGGGAGCCCGACGTGGGATTCGATCCCGGGTCTCCAGGATCGCGCCCTGGGCCAAAGGCAGGCGCCAAACCGCTGCGCCACCCCGGGATCCCCCTTGGTGCATTTTAAATGCACAAGAAAGGTTAGCTAACATTATTAGCTGGGAGTTTGTTAAAATGGAGCTAGGATTTACATGGTCTTTAAGTTTGGGAGTCATTGAATTCCATGGTAGGTATTCATGCATCAGTTAGTCTAACTGGGATCTTGCTTAGAGATAAATAATGGATTTCAATTAAGTAGTTCTGGTTAGATCACATAGAGGTGTGCTCTGAGGGATTTTTTTTTTTTTTTGAATACTCATTTCTGGATACTATCAGACCTCCTAAAGTATGATATATGTATCAAAAGCCACAGGAATATGTATTTGAAAATAAACTTCCTACATACATACTTAGTGATATGCTGACCCAGAGACTGACAAGTAAGCAATTAAATAACTTTATGTAGATGGCCTCTTGAGTTTCCTTTCACATTATAGATATCTCAATGGCTTAAAAAAAATGTGTCTTTTTACTTTTTAGAGTAAGTAATTTTTGCTGACAATAGGCTGCTCAAGCCCCTTTGCTTCTAAGTATGGCCATAGGATTAGTTCTTGCCATTGAAATGTGAGTGGAAGAAATATAACTTTAAGGTCAGAGTTGTGAAGAAGTAGCTATTCATAGCCAATATTATATTTCCTGCCCAGCTGACTTGATGTAGAGGATGATGAAGCCCTAAGGGATACTGGAGGCAAACGATGGAAGGAACCTGTGTCTCTGGACAACCATGTTCAGGAAGAACGCTTACCAATCTGAAATACCACATTAGGCTCTATAAGGTTAAAAAATAAGTTTCTAGGGGCAGCTGGATGTTTCAGTTGGCTAAGCATCTTCTGCCTTTGATGCAGGTCATGATCCCAGGGTCCTGAGATCTAGCCTAGTGTGGGACTTCCAGCTCTGCAGGGAATCTGTTTCTCCCTCTGCCCCTCCCCATGCTCATGTTCCCACTCCCTCCCTCTCTATCTCTCTCTCAAATAAATAAATATTTTTAAAAATTAATTTCTATCTCACTACATCATAAAAATAACGAGGCATCTATTTTGCAAAAAATGTGTTACCCTCAACTTTCAACACGAGGCTTTTTCCTACCTCTAAGTCTGCAGTGGTTAAACTCTATGTGTCAACTTGGCTAAACTATTTATTGTGGCCAGTTGTTTGGTCAGACAGTCTAGATAATGCTATAAAGATATTTTATAGATGTAATTAACATCTACAATCAGTTAGCTTTAGGTGAGATTACCTTTGATAATCTGGGTGGGCTTTATCCAATCAGCTTGAAGGCCTTAAGAGTGAAAACAGATTTTTCTGGAGAAAGAATTCTGTCTCAGGACTATAACATAGAAATCCTGCCAGAATTTCCAATCTGCTAGCCTGACCTGTAAGTTTCAGAGTTGTCAGCTCTCACAATATATGTATATAAATGTATAGAGATGGACGGATAGATGAATAGATGGACGGAGATATCCTATTGGTTCTGTGTATTAGCCAGGGTTCTCCAGAGACAGTCTATAACTTCAAAAGATGCAGGAATAAATGTATCTCTGTCATTATGGACATGGACCTGTAGTTCATACTGTAGTTCATATACTATATGTTGAGGATTGTTCTAAACTGAGGATAAAAAGAATAAAAACATACTTTTTGGTGCTTAGAGCATAACCTAATTATGAATAAATGTTAACTTTTCAGTCATTCTTGGCTTTATATTTCATATGGCTCAAATATGTAGTCACTTTTAAATGTGCATTTTATAGAGTCATTTTATTTTATTTTTTTTTTTGTGTGTTTTTTTTTTTTTTGTGTAGAGTCATTTTAATATTCCATGGTACTTCTTTAAATTGGAAACTTTATGCTTGGTATTACTCCTTTTTTTGTTTTTCTTTCTTTTCTTTTTTCCTTTTCTAGTTTAGAAAGTTTTTTTTTAAGATTTTATTGATTTATTCATGAATACACACATAGACACAGAGACACAGACAGAGAGAGAAGCAGGCTCCTCAGAGGGAGCCTGATGTGGGACTCAGTCCCTGGACCTGGGATCACAACCTGAGCCAAAGGCACACGTTCAACTGCTGAGCCACCCAGGTGTCTCATTTAGAAGGGTTTTAGTAGTTTTTCTTAAATTTCATTTACTTATTTTTTTATTTTTTAAAAACTGAGTATAGTTGATGCACAATGTTACATTAGTTTCAGGTGTACAGCTTAGTGATTTGACAAGTTTATACATTATGCCATGTTCACTACAGGTATAGCTACCATCTGCCCCATTATATCACTATTATGACATCATTGACAGTATTCTTTATGCTATGCTTTTTCTTACCATGACTTACTCATACCATACTGGTGGCCTGTATCTCCCTCTCCCCTTCATCCATTTTGCCCAACTCCTGGGCCCCCTTCTCTCTGGCAACCATTAGTTTGTTCTCTGTGTTTATAGTTCTAATTCTACTTCTTGTTTATTCATTTTTTAAGAATTCCATTTATGAGTGGAATCATGATATTTATGTTTCTCAATCTGACTGGGACTTATTTCATTTAGCAGGATACTCTCTAGATCTATCCATGTTGTCTCAAATGGCATGATTTCATCATTTTCTATGGCTGTCTGCATTTGGCACCACATTTTCTTATGCATTTGTCTATTGATGGACACTTAAGTACCTTCCACATCGTGGCTATTGTGAATAGTGCTATAATAAATGTAGGAGTGCAGACATCTTCTTAAGTTAATGTTTTCATTTTTTCTTAGTAGATACCCAATAGTGGAATTGTTGGATCGTATGGGTATTTGTATTTTTAATTTTTTGAGGAAATCCCATACTGTTTTCGACAGTGGCTGTGCCAACTTATTTTTCTACTAACAGCACATGAAGGTTCCCCATTCTCCACATTTACACTAGCACTTGCTGTTTTTTAAATTTTTTTTAAATTTATGTTTAAAATTCTTTGATTGGAATTCAATTTGCCTACATATAGCACAACACCCAGTGCTCATCCCACCAAGTGCCCCCCTCAGTGCCCATCACCCAGTCACCCCAACCTCCCGCCCACCTCCCTTTCGCCTACCCCTTGTTCATTTCCCACAGTTAGGTGTCTCTTATGTTTTGTCACCCTCACAGATATTTTCATCCATTTTCTCTCCTTTCCCTTTATTGTTTTTCACTGATTTTTATATTCCCCAAATGAATGAGACCATATAATGTTTGTCCTTCTCCGATTGACAGGCTTCACTCAGCATAATACCCTCCAGTTCCATCCACGTTGAAGCAAATGGTGGGTATTTGTCGTTTCTAATGGCTGAGTAGTATTCCATTGTATACATAGACCACAGCTTCTTTATCCATTCATCTTTCAGTGGACACCGAGGCTCCTTCCACAGTTTGGCTATTGTGGACATTGCTGCTAGAAACATCGGGGTGCAGCTGTCTCGGCTTTTCACTGCATCTGTATCTTTGGGGTAAAATCCCAGCAGTGCAATTGCTGGGTTGTAGGGCAGATCTATTTTGAACTCTTTGAGGAACCTGCACACAGTTTTCCAGAGTGGCTGCACCAGTTCCCATTCCCACCAACAGTGCAAGAGGGTTCCCCTCTCTCCACATCCTCTCCAACATTTGTTGTTTCCTGCCTTGTTAATGTTCCCATTCTCACTGGTGTGAGGTGGTATCTCATTGTGGTTTTGATTTGCATTTCCCTGATGGCAAGTGATGCGGAGCATTTTCTCATGTGCATGTTGGCCATGTCTATGTCTTCCTCTGTGAGATTTCTGTTCATGTCTTTTGCCCATTTCATGATTGGATTGTTTGTTTCTTTGCTGTTGAGTTAAATAAGTTCTTCATAGATCTTGGAAACTAGCCCTTTATCTGATCTGTCATTTGCAAATATCTTCTCCCATTCTGTAGGTTGTCTTTTAGTTTTGTTGACTGTTTCTTTTGCTGTGCAAAAGTTTCTTATCTTGATGAAGTCCCAATAGTTCATTTTTGCTTTTGTTTCTCTTGCCTTCATGAATGTATCTTGCAAGGAGTTACTCTGGCCAAGTTCAAAAAAGGTGTTGCCTGTGTTCTCCTCTAGGATTTTGATGGATTCTTGTCTCACATTTAGATCTTTCATCCATTTTGAGTTTATCTTTGTGTATGGTGTAAGAGAGTGGTCTAGTTTCATTCTTCTGCACGTGGATGTTCAATTTTCCCAGCACCATGTATTGAAGAGACTGTCTTTTTTCCAGTGGATAGTCTTTCCTGCTTTGTCGAATATTAGTTGATCGTAAAGTTGAGAGTCCACTTCTGGGTTCTCTATTCTGTTCCATTGATCTATGTGTCTGTTTTTGTGCCAGTACCACACTGTCTTGATGACCACAGCTTTGTAGTACAACCTGAAATCTGGCATTGTGATGCCCCCGGCTCTGGTTTTCTTTTTCAATATTCCCCCGGCTATGCAATGTCTTTTCTGATTCCACACAAATCTTAAGATGATTTGTTCCAACATTCTGAAGAAAGTCCATGGTGTTTTGGCAGGGATTGCATTGAATGTGTAAATTGCCCTGGGTAAAAATTGACATTTTCACAATATTAATTCTTCCAATCTGTGAGCATGGAATATTTTTCCATCTCTTTGTGTCTTCCTCAATTTCTTTCAGAAGTGTTCTGTAGTTTTGAGGGTATAGATCCTTTACCTCTTTGGTTAGGTTTATTCCTAGGTATCTTATGCTTTTGGGTGCAATTGTAAATGGGATTGACTCCTTAATTTCTCTTTCTTCAGTCTCATTGTTAGTGTATAGAAATGCCACTGATTTCTGGGCATTTATTTTGTATCCTGCCACACTGCCAAATTGCTGTATGAGTCCTAGCAATCTTGGGGTGGAGTCTTCTGGGTTTTCTATGTGCAGTATCATGTCATCGGCGAAGAGGGAGAGTTTGACTTCTTCTTTGCCAATTTGAATGTCTTTTATTTCTTTTTGTTGCCTGATTGCTGAGGCTAGGACTTCTAGTACTATGTTGAATAGCAGTGGTGAAAGTGGACATCCCTGTCTTGTTCCTGATCCTAGGGGAAAGGCTCCCAGTGTTTCCCCATTGAGAATGATATTTGCTGTGGGCTTTTGGTAGATGGCTTTTAAGATGCTGAGGAATGGTCCTTCTATCCCTACACTCTGAAGCATTTTGATCAGGAATGAATGCTGTATTTTGTCAAATGCTTTCTCTGCATCTATTGAGAGGATCATATGGTTCTTATCTTTTCTCTTGTTGATATGATGAATCACATTGTTTTACAAGTGTTGAACCAGCCTTGCATCCCACGGATAAATCCCACTTGGTCATGGTGAATAATCTTCTTAATGGTTTGGATCCTATTGACTAGTATCTTGTTGAGAATTTTTGCATCTGTGTTCTTCAGGAATATGGGCCTATAGTTCTCCTTTTTGGTGGGGTCTTTGTCTGGTTTTGGAATTTGGGTGATGCTGGCCTCAGAGAATGAGTTTGGAAGTACTGCATCCCTTTGTATCTTTCTGAACAGCTTTAGGAGCATAGGTATTGTTTCTTCTTTTAACATTTGATAGAATTCCCTTGGGAAGCCATCTGGCCCTGGACTTTTGTGTCTTGGGAGGTTTTTGGTGACTGCTTCAATTTCCTCCCTGGTTATTGGCCTGTTCAGGTTTTCTATTTTTTCCTGTCGGTTTTGGTAGTTTGTGGTTTTCCAGAAATGTGCCTATTTCTTCTAGATTGCCTAATTTATTGGTGTGTAGCTGCTCATAGAAAGATTTTTAAATCGTCATATTTCCTTGTTATTGGTGGTGATCTCTCTTTTCTCATTCATGATTTTATTAATATGAGTCTTTTCTTTCTTCTTTTTAATAAGGCTGGCTAATGGTTTATCTATCTTATTAATTCTTTCCAAAAACCAACTCCTGATTTTGTTAATCTGTTCCACCGTTCTTCTGGTCTCTATTTCATTGAGTTCTGCTCAAATCTTTATTAACTGTCTTCTTCTACTGGGTGAAGGTTTTATTTGCTGTTCTTTCTCCAGTTTCTTTAGGTGCAAGGTTAGCTTGTGTAGTTGACTTCTTTCCAGTTTTTGGATGGATGCTTGTATTGCAATGTATCTCCCCCTCAGAACTGCTTTTGCTGTATCCCAAAGATTTTGAATGGTTGTGTACCTTCATTCTCATTAGTTTCCATGAATCTTTTTAATTTTTCTCTAATTTCCTGGTTGACCCATTCATCTTTAGCAGGATGGTCTTTAACCTCCACATGTTTGAAATCCTTCCAAACTTCTTCTTGTGGTTAAGTTCTAGTTTCAAATCATTATGGTCTGAAAATATGCAGGGGACAATCCCAATCTTTTGGTTTTGGTTATGACCTGATTTGTGACCCAGTGTGTGGTCTATTCTGGATAAAGATCCATGTGCACTTGAGAAGAATGTGTATTCAGTTGTGTTTGGATGTAAAGTTCTGTAAATACCTGTAAAATCCATCTGGTCCAGTTTATCATTTAAAGCTCTTGTTTCTTTGGAGATGTTGTGCTTAGAAGATCTGTCATTTGCAGAAAGTGCCATGTTCAAGTCTCCAAGTATAACTGTATTATTATCTAAGTGTGTCTTAACTTTGATTATTAATTGATTGATATACCTGGCGGCTCCCTCATTAGGGGCCTACATATTCATGATTGTTAGATCCTCTTGTTGGATAGATCCTTTAAGTAATATAGTGTCCCTCCTCATCTCTTACTACAGTCTTTGGGAGAAACTTTAATTTATTTGATATAAGGATGGCTATCCCTGCTTTCTTTTGAGGACCATTTGAATGTAAATGGTTCTCCAACCTTTTATTTTCAGGCTGTAGGTGTCCTTAGGTCTAAAATGAGTCTCTTGTAGACAGCAAATAGATGGGTCTTGCTTTTGTATCCAGTCTGAAACCCTGCGCCTTTTGATGGGGTCATTAAGCCCATTCACGTTCAGAGTTACTATTGAAAGATATGAATTTAGTGTCATCATAATACCTATTCAGTCCCTGTTTTTGTGGATTGTTTCCTTGGATTTCCTCTTTCTTTTACAGAGTCCCCCTTAATATTTCTTGCAGAGCTGGTTTGGTGGTCACATATTCTTTCAGTTGCTGCCTATCTTGGAAGCTCTTTATCTCTCCTTCTATTCTGAAATAGAGCCTTGCTGGATAAAGTATTCTTGGCTGCAGGTTCTTCTCATTTAGGGCCCTGAATATATCCTGCCAGCCCGTTCTGGCCTGCCAGGTCTCTGTGGAGAGGTCTGCTGTTAACCTAATACCTCTCCCCATAAAGGTTAGGGATCTCTTTTCTCTTGCTGCTTTAAGGATTTTCTCTTTATCTTTTCAATTTGCAAGTTTCACTATTTAATGTCGAGGTGTTGAACGGTTTTTATTGACTTTAGAGGGGGATCTCTCTATCTCCTGGATCTGAATAGGAGATCTCTTGGATCTCCTATTTCCCTTCCCAAGTTAGGGAAGTTCTCAGGTATGATTTATTCAAATACACTTTCTGGTCCTCTGTCCCTTTTGGCACCCTCTGGAACCCCAATTAAACATAGTTTTTTTCCTTCTGAGGCTGTCATTTATTTCCCTTAACCTCCTCATGATCTTTTAGTTGTTTTTCTCTTTTATCCTCAGCTTCCTTCCTTGCCATCAACTTTTCTTCTATGTCACTCACTCATTCTTTTACCTCATTAACCCTTGTCATTAGGACCTCCAGTTTGGATTGCATCTTATTTAATTGATTTTTAATTTTGGCCTGATTAAATCTAAATTCTGCAGTCATAAAGTCTCTTGAATCCTTTATGCTTTTTCTAGAGCCACCAGTAGCTTTATAATCATGCTTGTGAATTGGCTTCCTGACATTGAATTGTAATCCAAATTCTGTAAGTCTGTGGCAGAGAGGACTGTTTCTGATTCTTTCTTTTGTGGTGAGTTCTTCCTTCTAGTCATTTTGCTCAGTGCAGAGTAGCTAAAAACAAGTTGTACTGGAAAAAGGAAGAAAAAGAACAAAAAAAAAGGGGGGGAGGGGGAACAAAAAAACAAAACAAAAACAAAAACAAAAACAAGGAGGAGTATCCTCTGACTCTATATACTGTAAGTCCCTAGACTTTCCCTCCAACTTTCCAGCGCTGCTTGTTCAAGAACTTGCTTTTCCCCTGTCCTTCCAGCTGGTCTTCTGGGGGAGGGTCCTGCTGTGCTGATTCTCAGATGTGTGCACCTTGGGGAGGCGCCCCACCCCCTGCCAGGTGCAGGCTCAGTGGGAGCTGTTTATCCTGTGAGGCCCCTGCTCCCTGGTGGCCAGGCTCCATCCCAGGCACAGGATGACACCAGGAGGGACACCCACAGGAGGGACACCCACACTGGCGGTGGCCAGCTCTCTAGCCCTGGAGTCAGCTCCCGCAGTAACTCCTGCAGCTCCCAGTCCGCAGGGGCCTGGATGCACCGGGGCGGTGGGGGGCGCAGATCTGCACAGCTCGGGGGCGCCCGGGGCAGGAGCGTCCTCACTGTCCTGGGCCCTCCCCGCCTCTGCCTGTCCCCGGGGAGCATCAGGGTCCTGGGCTGTGTTCCCCGCACCCTGGGCTCCCGGGCCTGCACCGCTGGAATTGCACTCTTGGGGATGCGCAGGCCCCTCCGTGGAGCTACCACTTGAGCCACCACCCAACTGCTCCCAGGGCCCCACCGGGGTGCCCTCCAGCCCTTTAGGGAGCTTGGCCGCAGGGTGTGGCGTGCTCTCTCCTGGGGTGCAGTTCCTGTTAATGCCCCTGGGAGCCTGAGGGCATCCCTGCCCCTCCTGGGATCCTGCCCAAGCTCCCTGCCAGCGCCTTTCTGTCGGGGAAGATTGGTGAAGCTCCTGTTTCTTCGGGCCGGGGCTTTCCTGTCCTGGGGGCTCTCGTCAGGGCCTCAGCCCGGCTCCTTGCTGGGGCCCCTCCCCCTGGGATGCTTATTTATTTATTTATTTATTTATTTATTTATTTACTTACTTATTTACCTATTTATTTATTTTTTCCATCTTCCTACCTTGATAGAAGCAGGAACTCTTCTCACTGTAGCATTCCAGCTGTTCTCTCTTTAAATCAGGCCGAATTTCGTAGGTTTTCAGGATGGTTTGAAAGTTATCTAGGTAAGTTGGTGGGGACAGGTGACTTGGGGACCCTACTCCTCCCCCATCTTGCCCCGCCTCCCTCTCCTCTTTTTGATTTTAGCCATTCTAACAGGTGTGAGGTCATACCTCATTGTGGTTTTAATTTGCATTTCCTTGATAATTAGTGATGTTGAGTATCTTTCTTTTTTCTGAGTTTTTTAAATTAAGTTTTAATTTTAATCCTAGTAGTATATTTAATTTAATTCTGTATATTAGTAAATATACAGTGAGTGATGATGAATATCTTTTCATGTACCTGTTGCCCATATACACGTCTTTGGAAAAACATTTATTCAGATCCTCTGCCAACTTTTATAATTTGGATTATTTGGAGTTTTTTGGTGTTGAGTTCTTTTATATCTTAGATATTATTAACTCCTTGTTGGATACATTATGTGTAAATATCTTTTCCCATTCAATAGGTCATCTTTTTGCCTTCTCGATGGTTTCCTTTGCTGCACAAAACTTTTTATTTTAATGTAGTCTTAATGGTTTATTTATCTTGTTTCCCTTGCTTCAGGAGACATATCTAGAATAATACTGGTATGCCCGATGTCAGAGAAATTATGACCTGTGTTTTCTTCTAGGATTTTTATGATTTCAGGTCTCACATTAAGGTCTTTAATCCATTTTAGGTATTTGTGTGTAAGATGTAAAGAAGTGGTCCAGTTTCATTCTTTTATATGTAGCTGTCCAGTTTTCCTAGCAACATTTATTGAAGAGATTGTGTTTTCCCCCATTGCATGTTCTTGCCTCCTTTGTTGTATATTAACTAACCATATACTTGTGGATTTGTTTTGGGGCTCTCTATTCTATTCCATTGATTTATGTGCCCATTTTTGAACCAGTACCATACTGTTCTGATTACTACAACTTTTTAACATCTTGAAATCTGAAATTGTGATACCTCTAGCTTCATTCTTTCTCAGGAAGCTTTGGTTATTCAGGGTCTTCTATGGTTCGTTATTAATTTTAAGGTTATTTGTTCTAATTTTCTGAAAAATTATATTGGTATTTTGTTAGGGATATAGTGAACAATCCTAAAACAATGAGTGAACTCCCAAAACAATATAGTGAACTCCCAAAACAATCTAGGGGAGTGTGGATATCTTGACAATATTAATTCTTCGAATCCATGGGCATGTAATAGCTTTCTATTCATCTTCAATTTCTTTTATCAGTGTTATATAGTTTTTAGAGTACAGGTCTTTCACCTCTTTAGGTTTATTCCTAGGTATTATTATATATATTATATTATATTATATTATATTATATTATTATTATTATTATTTTGGTGCAATCGTAAGTAGGTTTTCTTTTTTATCAATTTCTCCTTCTGGGACTTTGTTACTGTAGCTTTTTTGAATAGGAGATAGATCTCTATTTTGTAGCTCCATGTACAGTCAATTACTGGGTTTTATGAAATGCAATAATGTGCTCCTAAATAATTTAAAATAAAAAAGATAATTTATGAATATTTATGTTTATATTTATTATTTTAAATGCATTAAGTTTACATAGTGATGAAAGTTGAAAATTATGAAATGCTATTTTCTTTTTTTTTTAAGGATTTATTTATTTATTCATGAGAGACAGACAGAGAGAGAGAGAGAGAGAGAGAGAGAGAGAGAGGCAGAGACATAGGCAGAGGGAGAAGCAGGCTCCATGCAGGGAGTCCAATGTGGGACTCGAACACGGGACTCCAGGATCATGCCTGAGCCAAAGGCAGATGCTCAACCCTGAGCCACCCAGACATCCCAAAATGCTATTTTTCTGTTGATGCTAGTGGCTTAATTCCAGTCATGTTTTATGGATGAGGTCCCTGGACAACGGGCCTATATTTCTTTGTCTGAATGAGAACACATGGTTACTATCTTCATGCAGATCACACAGTATTAAATTGCAGACTATTTTCCAGATGACCCGAAGAGATGAGTTGCAGAGATTCTGTGGCATAGGAATTAGAATTATTGAAGTTAATTCACTTGACTTGAGAAACTTATAGTCTTTCCTTTTGAAAGACAGTTTATAAATGGAAGTTTTATTAATTCTTGAGGCTATGTGCCTTGTGCCACCTTTTGATCAGCACCATTTCAGCTGTTCTGTTAGAAAAAGATGATAATCTCTTTGCGCAGAAGTTTATCATCCAAGCTTGTAGGTATACACATGCATATGCACACATGCATTCCTTTGGCAAGGCTTTCTTACCCATATATTATGTAAGTAGATTTGCAATCTCACACTTATTTTAGGTTCACTTTAGAATCACTTTCATTTGGGTTTGGGTAACATGTTATATTTTTCATTCATTTATTTTCATAATCATATTACTTAGCATAGCCAACTTACTGGGCTACTTTAACTACTTAAGGAATAATTAATATCCATAATCTCAAACTGAGATTTAACCTCCAACATCCAATTCATAATAATGAATTCCATCCTCATTTTCGCTTTTCTTGCCGTTCCTACTCCATTCACGTGAGTTTGATCAATAACTTGACTTTTCTGAACATCAGTTTCTTCAACCACTAAAAGGGGCTGGAATGCCAATGTTCATAAAAATCCTGTAGCCATTAAATGGGATGACAGTCTTCCTATATCTCTGCAGTATCTGTTGCTTTTCTTTTCACTATTACTCATTTCCAGGGAGAACCAGAAATAGGTATTTGTAGTCTTATATAATGGCCTTTACAATGGGACCAGTACCGTTTCACACAAGAGGTTAAGAGCAAATATAGGGAAGTTGGAGTGTGGGACAGGATATTAATGGGAAAAAAATAGATGTTAATAAACAAGTCCTATATAAGGTAGCAGCCAATCAAGTGTATTGATTGATTATGTTAGCACTACTGAAAATATAGCCCCTAGACCATAAGATGCACCTCGGGTGATTGTTAAACATGGGATGTCTTGTTCTTATTCAAGGTACCTTGAATCAAAACCTGGGGTGGGGTGGGGTGGGGTGGGGGAGCTAGAGTTGGAAAACAACATTTTATTTTATTATTTTATTTTATTATTTTTATTTTCTGATTTTTACAAGCTCTGAGTGTGATCCTGCAGGACATAGAAATTTTAGAATCACTGACCTAAGGTTTATTTATTACTGTGGTACTTTTGAAGATAATACAAATATGTGCTATTTAAGCTGCTACCTGTCAATTTTTATTTTAGGAATAGTAATTGGATAATTTTTACTTTAGAAATAGTAATTGGATAATCTCCATACACATCCTCTCTCACTTCTTCCACACCAACAAGTATACTTGGATAGGGTGGCAGGGTTAGCTCTGGCTTGCTCCAAAAAACCTGGTTGTGGAAAACACAGCCTTGATACAAAAGCAAGTATTCCTTAAACCACTTTGAATCTTTTTGGCAATTGGCCATTTCTTATAAACAAAATAGATAAATCTCAAAATCAAATATATTTTAGAAGCCTCAGGCCTCTGATTCTCTGATCCATGGGAATCCTGCTGAACCTTGTTGATCAATGCTACATTATTGACTTTTTTTGCTTTGGATAAGACATATAGCCAAAGGATCCATAAATTCAACTCAAACCTTTCTGAGTCAGGAGTAAAATCCTTTTGGGAAACCAAAGACAGTGAGGGTTGCTCTTTTCTTTTTTTCTTTTCTTTTCTTTTCTTTTCTTTTCTTTTCTTTTCTTTTTTTTCTTTTCTTTTTGTGATTCTAGTATTATACTGAAGTTGACGGAAAAGTCTCCATTTTAAAACTAACTCACACATTGACTCTATATGTGATTTTGTAGCTATGTGTTTATATACACAGCACTGTATACAAAAACACACTTTCCTATGTAGAATCTGATGTACTAATGTGGGAAAGCAAAAACTGTGGCTGGACTATCATGCTGGGTTCTATAAAATAATAGGCTAACATCTGATGATACTCTTTACTAAATTATTTTGCTTTTATTTCTTTATATCTTTTATTTCTTTGGGCTTTTTTTCCTTGAAGATAGTTTTTTGTAACATTTGGATAAAGATTTATTTATTTTTTTATATATATTTTTTATTTTTATTTATTTATGATAGTCACACAGAGAGAGAGGCAGAAACACAGGCAGAGGGAGAAGCAGGCTCCATGCACCGGGAGCCCGATGTGGGATTCGATCCCGGGTCTCCAGGATTGCGCCCTGGGCCAAAGGCAAGTGCTAAACCGCTGCGCCACCCAGGGATCCCCATTTGGATAAAGATTTAAAGCAATTGTATTGCTATCTTTAAAAAATAGAATGGATGTGTAGGTTGGTTGACTTTGCCCCTCTTTTTTTTTTTAATGTCTCTGATTCTAAAATCTATTGTTTTCTGAGAATTTATTGTGTGTCAGGCCCTGGAATAAATACTTTGCATACATGTCCTTTTATTGTACAACAGCCCAGTGAGGTATGTATATGTAAATATGGAGAGGTTGAGTGAATTGCTCCATTCCCCCAGCTAGAATAGCAACAGTAACTTCATTCATTAATTGATCTCCCAGACATTTATAGAGCACATATTATATGCCATTATTCTAGGTACTGGGAAAATAGTGAACAAAATAGTCTGTCTTCTCAGAGTCTATACTCTATGGGGAAGAAAAATATTGTTTCAATTAAACAAGGTATATATAATAAAGGGCTGTGGAAAGAGTACCACGATAGAGTGGTAGAATGGACCTATTACTTAGGATGTAGTGGTAAAAGAAAGACTTTCTGTGTACCTGACTTGTTGTCCATGAATGAAGTAAAGAAATAAGCCATGAGAACATCTGGAGAATGAAGTTTATCAATATGGCACATAGTGTCCTGTAGGAGCTGGCCCTGGCCCTCTCTGAAGTTCCACACCTTTCCTCTTGCTCCTCAAGCTCCAACACAACTTGAACATCTCTTATTCTTCAGTGAGCTCTGTGCTACCTATTTCAAGGTTTTCATTCATGTTTTTTTCCCACTTCTACTTGAATATCCCCCACCCAAATTCTTTGGGCTGCAACATTTTCCTATTGCTGGATATGTCTTCAAATATTTACCACAATAAGAACAATAGAAAAAATGCAGGTAGGAGTCTTCTTCTGCATGGCAGGTTGGAAGAGCAATGGGGAAGGGGGTGGATGATATGAGTTGCTAAGCATCTACTACTACTATCTGTAGATATTATGTATCAAAGCATTGCCCTGTTATGTCAGACTGTGGTTCACTCATTTCTGTGTTCTGTGCTCTTGTGTTTGTATGTTTGATCAGGATTGATATATGAGAAAATGCTTGTTTTTAAAATATCAAGACTCTGCCCAGTTATGTGCAATTTCTCATAATCTGTATGGACCAATTGTTATTTGTTTGTTTGATTGTTTTGTTTGTTTGTTTATGGAGGAAGGGAAGAGAGAGAACCTTAAACATTCTCTTGAGAGAATCTTAACATTCAGCCTGGAGCGTGACTTGGGGCTCAATCTCATAACCTTGAGATCATGACCTGCGCTGAAATCAAGAGTCAGGGGCTTAACTGACTGAGGTACTTCTCACATTTATTATTTAAAACTTCATTGAATCAGCTAGCAATTTTGACTCTATCACCTTTCAGATTGATATTTCTCTTGCTGAGGTGGTATTTTTCACTCCTTCCATCTGTACCAAATCTTTTTTTGGTCTTGCAACTGGTGTCTTGGGAATATCTTTTTTCAATTTGGTAAACAAGAAAGAACAGTAAAGTGTAACTGAGGAGACAGTTTCTCTGTTTCTCTATTTACACCTTGCTAGATAACTTTGGGAGCGATCTATGTTTTTTAATCTCAAGTTCTTTATCTGAATAATAGGATAATAAACCTGATATTTATTCAAATAATTCAGTTTTTATGATGTTTCACTAGACTAATAATTGTGAAAGATGAATGCCATTCCTTCTTAACTTTAAGTCTTCTGTATAGGTTTATTATTATTTTTGGTACCATTGTTAATATCATCACTAAAGTAATATATGTATATTAAAAACAAATCCGATATTACTAAAAGCTCCATAATGAAAAGTTCCTACTCCATTGAACCCTAGACGTAATCTCATTAATCTCATCCCCTGGATATAACCAATTATTTAATCATTCTTCTATTATTCTTATATGTTTATATCAGTGTTTCAGTAATATTTTTCTATATCTGTCTTGATTAATTCATTTTATTCATTCATTGTATTTATATTATATGCTTTTCTCCATTTCCCTTTTGCAAAATGCCCCTTTTCTCTCTATATCAAACACAAAGAAACTGAGTCTGAAGAAAATAGACATTTTCTTTCATCTCTAATTTCCAGGTATCCTGGACAGGAACCTCATTGCTCTGAGGCCGAGGGCAGCATGCTGCTCTCAGTAATTTGGGGTTCCCTGAGAGAATGCTTTCATTTGATTGCTGATCCTATGGTGAAGAAAAAAGGGGAAAAAACACAGAGAACATTTTGGCAAAATATATCCTCAAATCATGGGAGACATGCTGCCTTACTTAGTCACAATTTAATGGTTTTTGAGCTTTAGTGAGTTTGAGTCTTTTCTGACTTAAATTTTTTCCTTTATGTACCTTTACTTAACAATATTAACATGCATAATTGGACTTGAACTTTTGCAACTCTCAAAATAAATGAAATGAAACACAAATTTCATTATCTTTTCTGTTGCCTCTGGTTTGTTTTACAAACCTAATATTCACAAAATGAGGCATTTCACTTTTTGCTTTAGGGTTGTGAATAAAGACAACATAAATCAATGCCTCATTCTTACCTGGAATTGCATAAAAAGAGGGTCCCCCAAGAGGATTAGAATTATTTTGGGGGAAAAAAGGATATTTCTCACAAGGAGAAACAAAAGCATGGCTTAAATTACACAAGAAAAGATTGAAGGCAAATTAATGATCAGTGTGGAGAAAGTAAAATATCCTTGTTTAGTGAAGATTACAAAACACAAAGAAATAAATATTTTACCTGAGTGAGGCAAAAAAATAATTAATACTTGAGGCAGAGAATTAAATTCACAAGGGGAATGGTTAGAATAAACAGCTCCATCGGATTAAAACATAATTTAAAATAGAATATTAATTAAGGGATAAATTAGCTTGTATAAATTTGGCCCTTCGGCTACCTGTTAAAAAACTGCTTTTGTAATAAGGATTTAATTTCTCTAGGATTTTGTAAAGAATACTGATAGAAAATTACAATGTTATGCACAAGAGGACACATAATATGAAAACAATGTTCTTACTTGACTAGTTTTTTATTTTCAATATACTTTGATATTTTTTCCCCAGTTTGAATTTCATGAGAACTTCATAAAATAGGCAGTTATTAGTGTCTATATATTGTAAATTAGTAAAAACAGCTTCACAGACTGAATGATTTGTCCATAGTGAATCAGTTTGATTGGGTCTAGAATCCGCTTTTTGTAAAAATTTCTAGTATTTATGTTATTTTTTCAAGAAATAAAGCTCTAGATCGAGTTAGAAAAATATAGCATCATATTTTTTCATTCATCCTTTATCCTTCTTAAAATTAAAATTTAATTTCTCCAAGAAATTCTTTATAAATTTTCTTATTATATCTCCCAAAACTAATGAGAAGATTTAAGGTTACTTTGTTTTACTGTATTGATTATCTAGTTTTGTCTTTTCCTGTTCTCCTTTCTTCTTCTTTCTTTCTTCCCTGTAGGCTGTACACTATTCTAGCAGGAATAAGAAAGGCAAATTAACTTAAGTATTTAGAGCCTGGATATATAATTCAATCAGACTGAGAACAAAATCTCATTCTAGCACTTTACATGGACGACTTTCAATAACTTACATAATCTCTAAGCTTCATGCTACTATAAAATAATACCTACTTCTAACTGGCATTAGATTTTTAAAATTGCCCATCCATTGCTTATTTCTGATGGGTATGCCAATCATAGGACTCCACTTTATGGCCTCTAAGTTTGAATATATGACCTGAACTGGACAATAAGGGAACTTTGTTCTCTTGGCTATGGTAATTAGTTAATGGATAGATACATGACCCAATCAACATCAATAAAGTCACTATCTTGAACTTCCATGCTTAAAAATGCATGGGTGATTCTTCTTGATAGCTTTAAGTATCCACTTTCTCTGCCATATGGAGGAATCTGTTCTTAGCATGAAAGAATAGATCAAAACAAAGAGAAGTGGGTAAAGAAAAAGAGTAGGCACTATATATATATATAGTGCTCGATCCATTTTTACCCATTCTTTCTAAGTGCCTTGAAATGCTAAAATTGACTTGTTATCTTTGTTATGATTTTATTTCACTTGATTTAGTTAGAATTCAGCTTATGTTTATGCTTGAAGAATCCTGACTAAAAGCATTATGTTGTAAAGTTGTGGTGGAAATTGAATAAAGTAGTATGTAAAGTGCTGTCCATAATGCCGGACACATGTTAAATATGCAGTCGATGTTAGCTAAAAAAATAATTTAAAAAAATTATTGATAATGTTGGTATATATATATATATTTTCATATTTTAAAATCTTTCAGGACAACATTCTATATGTTGGAGATTCTCAATGATGTTTGAATGACTTCTTCCCTTTTCTTTGTACAATCAGAGAAAAGATGTTAGAATGGAACTTGGGATCACTTGTATATAAATGTCTTTTTATATTTTGTCAACTATAACTATCTAGTTAATTCATTCTTATGATGGACAATTTTAGTATACAATCAATGGGACAAAATAGGAAACCCCAAAATAGAGCCATAGATACATAGTTCACTGATCTTTGATAATAAGGCAAAGTCAACTACATGAGGAAAAGAACCAGGTTTCTTTCTTTTTTTTTTCCTTAAAAAGAGTTTTGTTTTTTTTATATAAATTTATTTTTTATTGGTGTTCAATTTGCCAACATATAGAATAACACCCAGTGCTCATCCCATCAAATGCTCCCCTCAGTGCCCATCACCCAGTCAACCCACCCCCTGCCCACCTCCCCTTCCACCCGCCCCAGTTCGTTTCCCAGAGTTAGGTGTCTCTATGTTCTGTCACCTTCTCTGATATTTCCCACTCATTTTTCATCCTTTCCCCTTTATTCCCTTTCACTATTTTTATATTCCCTAAATGAATGAGACCATATAATGTTTGTCCTCCTTCAATTGACTTATTTCACTCAGCATAATAACCTCCAGGTACATCCACATCAAAGCAAATGGTGGGTATTTGTCATTTCTAATGGCTGAGTAATATTCCATTGTATGCATAGACCACATCTTCTTTATCCATTCATCTTTCTATGGACACCAAGGATCCTTCCACAGTTTGGCTATTGTGGACATTGCTGCCATAAACATCGGGGTGCAGGTGTCCCAGCGTTTCACTGCATCTGTATCTTTGGGGTAAATTCCCAGCAGTGCAATTGCTGGGTCATAGGGCAGATCTATTTTGAACTCTTTGAGGAACCTCCACACAGTTTTCCAGAGTGGCTGCACCAGTTCACATTCCCACCAACAGTGCAAGAGAGTTCCCCTTTCTCCGCATCCTCTCCAACATTTGTTGTTTCCTGCCTTGTTAATTTTCCCCATTCTCTCTGGTGTGAGGCGGTATCATTGTGGTTTGGATTTGTATTTCCCTGATAGCCAGTGATGCAGAGCATTTTCTCATGTGCTTGTTGGCCATGTCTATGTCTTCCTCTGTGAGATTTCTGTTCATGTCTTTTGCCCATTTCATGATTGCTTTGTTTGTTTCTTTGGTGTTGAGTTTAATAAGTTCTTTGTAGATCTTGGAAACTAGCCCTTTATCTGATACGTCATTTGCAAATATCTTCTCCCATTCTGTAAGTTGTCTTTTAGTTTTGATAACTGTTTCTTTTGCTGTGCAGAAGCTTCTTATCTTGATGAAGTCCCAATAGTTCATTTTTGCTTTTGTTTCTCTTGCTTTCATGGATGTATCTTGCAAGGAGTTACGGTGGCCAAGTTCAAAAAGGGTGTTGCCTGTGTTCTCCTCTAGGGTTTTGATGGAATCTTGTCTAACATTTAGATCTTTCATGCATTTTGAGTTTATCTTTGTGTATGGTGCAAGAGAGTGATCTAGTTTCATTCTTCTGCATGTGGATGTCCAATTTTCCCAGCACCGTGTATTGAAGAGACTGTCTTTTTTCCAGTGGATAGTCTTTCCTGCTTTGTCAAATATTAGTTAATCATAAAGTTGAGGGTCCACTTCTGGACTCCATTGATCTATGTGTCTGTTTTTGTGCCAGTACCACACTGTCTTGATGACCACAGCTTTGTAGTACAACCTGAAATCTGACATGGTGATGCCCTGGTTTTCTTTTTTAATATTCCCCTGGCTATTTTGGGGTCTTTTCTGATTCCATACAAATCTTAAAATAATTTGTTCCAACTCTCTGAAGAACAACCATGGTATTTTGATAGGGATTGCTTTAAACGTGTAAATTCCCCTTGGTAACATTGACATTTTCACAATATTAATTCTTACAATCCGTGAGCATGGAATATTTTTCCATCTCTGTGTCTTCCTCAGTAGAACCAGGTTTCCTTACAGAAATGTCTGATTCTAGGATTGTTGCAGGAAACAGGCATGATGAACCTGGCACATCTTAAAGTTCCAGAAAATAATACAACATTCAAAAACAAAACATTGTCAAAACGACACAGAGCCCAATATAAAAGAGCTTCTAGAGTCCAAAGTTGGAATAATTTGAACAATACAAGCAATAAAGCTGTATGAATAATAACTCAAAATATGAAGGAAATATCCACAATTCCATAATGAAGTGAATGAAATGAATAAATAATTGAAAGAGAATAAGCAAATTTCCTGTGCTAATTAATTCCAAATTATTTATGTGGATATTCTAGCCTGAAGGATGTGAAGTGTTCCTCCTAATTTCTTAAGTGTAAGCTGTACATAGTGACTTCTTTTTAAAAAGTACAATATGGAAAATTGAGGGGAAGAGCGTAAATTCATAGTGAAGAAATCTGACCAACACTACCTTGGCAAAGTTACGAAAGTCAGCATCAACAGTGATCATTTGTGTGGATAGTATATGTACCCTTGTTATGATGTAATGAATATGACAAGTTACCAATGTGGTCTGCCCCTCAGAAGACCCCAGGCTAATCATGAGAAGTGGATAACACAAAACCAATAGGTAGACAATCAATAAAACACCTTATCAGTACTGTTCAAAACTATCAAGGCTAATGAAGGCAATTCTAAAAAAAAAAACTACCAAGAGGATCCTAAGGACACATAACAACTAAATATAATGGTAAAATAATGGTAACAACTAAATGAACATAGTATTTTGGTTGGGATTCTGGGCCGGTAAAAGGATATTAGATAAACACTGAGGAAATCTTAATAAAATGTGGGATTTAGTTAAAAATGGCACATTAATATTGGTTTATTAAGTGTGACACATGGACCAAATTACTATAAGATGTTAATGATACGTATAACTGGCTGTGGGATAAATGGAAACTTTCTGTAATGTCATTACGGGGTTTTTGTTGTTGTTGTTTGTAAATTTAAAACTATTCTGAAAAGTAAAATCTATTTTTAAAATTTAACTTCTAAAACTTGAAAAGTGGGGGATCCCTGGGTGACTCAGCAGTTTAGTGCCTGCCTTCGGCCCAGGGCATGGTCCTGGTGTCCTGCGATCGAGTCCTGCATCGGGCTCCCTGCATGGAGCCTGCTTCTCCCTCTGCCTATGTCTCTGCCTCTCTCCCTCTCTGTGTCTCTCATGAATAAATAAATAAAATCTTTAAAACAAAACAAAACTAAATTAAAACCTGAAAAGCAGCCATAAGATTTGAATGGTCATTTCACCAAAGAAAATATACAAACGTATGAAAAGATGCTGAATATCAGTCATTGGGGAACTTGAATTAAAACCACTGACATACAATTACATACTCGTTACAATAACTAAAAAGACCAGCGAAGGTCCATTGTTGATGGAGATGCAAAACAACTAAAGCTCTCATACATTGCTTGTGGCATTGCACAGTGGAAGAGCCACTTTGAAAAAGAGCTTGTAGGGCAGCCCGGGTGGCTCAGCAATTTAGCGCTGCCTTTGGCCCAGGGTGTGATCCTGGACACCCTGGATCGAGTCCCGCATGGGGCTCCCTGCATGGAGCTTGCTTCTCCCTCTGCTTGTTTCTCCCTCTGCCTGTGTCTCTGCCTCTGTTTCTTGAATAAATAAAAAAATCTTAAAAAAAAAAGAAAAAGAGCTTGTAGTTTTTTTATATGTAAACATATCCCTAACATAAAGAGTCATAATTACATTCTTACCTATTTATATAAAATAAGTGAAAAAAGATTCACACAAAGGCTCATTGAGTTTTCATAGCAAATTCATCCATAATATTAAAAATTGGAAATAATCCAAATGCTCATCAACTAATAAAATAAGAAATCAGTGGCATACTGACATTGTAAAATCCTACTTGACACAGGAAAGATAATGTAACAAGATGGATGAATTTCAAACCGATTTTGGTGAGCATAAAAAGCCACAACTAACAATTAAATACTGTGCAATTTTAGATATGAAATTTAAAAAAAATAGCACAAGTTTACTAACAGAAAACAGATGAATGGTTGCCAGGGCTTGGGATTCCAGGGAGAAGATTAAATGCAAAAGGACACATGGATATTTTTTGATTGATATAGTCAATAGCATGATCATGATGGGGATTATATAACTATGTTTGTCAAGGCTCATCAATTATATACTTAAGATTGGTGTGTTTTATTATATGTGAAGTATACCTCAATAAACCTGACCTTAAACAAAAAAGCAAAGACACAAAATGTGTAAAACAAAAACTTCAGGAGAGGAAAACTCTGATATATGAAATGGAAAACACACTATGGAACATTAACAACAGATTATGTACTGCAAAAAGAAAAGATTATTGAACTTAAATAGCAACTAAAACTATCCAAAATAAAACACAGAAAAACAAAACTGTAAAGAATAAGCAGAGCTCATTGATGTATGTGAATTCAAATATTTTAATATATGTTAATATTTTAATATATTTAATATATGTTAACCTTAGGCCCAAGGAAGATAGAAGAGGGGATGTTTAAAGAAATAATTGCATAATATCATTATGTAAATTTGTGAGTAAAGTACAAATTCAGTTTCAGAGAGCTTAAGGAAACCCGAACACAAGAACCTTGATGAAAACTCACTGAACCTTGATGAAAACATCACAATAAAATAGCACAAAACCAGTAAAGATAAACCTTAAAAGCATCCTCTAAAACAAATGAGAAATAGTTCATAAACCAGCAAAAGTGACATAATCACTACAATTATCAATTTATCCAAAGGAAATCAGAAAAAGTAGGAAAATGTAGGAAAGAAGAAATAGACAAAAAGAAAACAAAGAGCAAAACTGTGGCTTTAAATTTAAATATAACGATGATTACATTAAATGTAAACATTCTAAAAACTTCAATCTAAATGCAGAGATTGTCAGGTTGTACAGAAAATCAAGACTCAGTTTTATTCTGTTTACAAATAACCCACTTTAAATATAGATATATAAATAGCTTCAAAGTAGATGGGAATTAGTACATACAGTGTACTAACACCAATCCAAAGAAATCTATAGTACCTATATCAATCTCAGAAATATCAGAAATTAATATTACCAGGAATAAATAGTACCTAATATTAATGGTAAATGGATAATGTATCATAGCCAAAGGTGTTTATCCTAGGAAGTCCGTGTTGGTAAGACATTTGAAAGTTAATTATAGGGATCCCTGGGTGGCGCAGCAATTTAGCTCCTGCCTTTGGCCCAGGGCGTGATCCTGGAGACCCGGGATCGAACCCCACGTCAGGCTCCTGGTGCATGGAGACTGCTTCTCCCTCTGCCTATGTCTCTGCCTCTCTCTCTCTCTCTCTGTGTGACTATCATAAATAAATAAAAATTAAAAAAAAGGAAGTTAATTATAATTAATCATATTAACAAATTTACAATTAAAAACTGCCTAGTTACTTCAAAAATGCCAGAAGAAAAGCTTCTGACAAAATTATAGATGTATTCAATGATTAAAAAAAAAAAAACCTCAGACTATTGGCAAACTAGGAATAGAAAGAATGTCCTTAAACTAATAAAGGTTGTGAATAAAAACAACAACAACAACAAAACTATCTACCATCACATGAAATGGTAAACATCAGATAGTTTTTCTATAAATTTAAAATTATGAGAAAGATTTCCAGTCACTATTTCTATTCAACATCATATTAGATAATATAGTAAAACCAAGAAGAAGAGAAAAAAAGCATCACGAATAGAAAAGGAAGGGATAAGGCTTATGGGCATTACATGGAATCTCTAAAATAAACTCCTAGAACTAATGTGAGTATAGTCAGTTTACAAGATCAACATAGAAAAATCTGTCATATTTCTACATACTAGCAACAAATATATTTTGTGTTGAAATATTTTGAAATATGATAAAAAGATGTGAAAGGGCTATGCACTGAAAACAACAAACTACTTAGGGAAATTAGGGAACACCTAAACAGAAATAGATACTACTCTCATCAATCAGAAAACTTAGTATTAGTGTATCTATTCAAACTGATGTAGAACTACAATAAATGTTAATAAAAAATGCCAGTAGCGTTTTTTTTTTTTTCCTTCAAAATTTCCTCCTTAAAGATAGTGGAAAATTCAACCAAGTAGAGAATAAAATTTGGTTCTATCCTGAGTTCTTGAAGTTTTGAAGTATGAGTCATCATGTTTTTGCCTAAGGGTTGAAAGTAAACATATTCTACCAAAACCTATAGCTGTAAGAAGTTGAAGCAAACATCAGTTCAGAACTTAGTCAAACAAGATCAGTATTGAGGACAGCCCTAGAACATGTCAATGGGTATTAAATATTCAGAGTTGGCAGAAAATAAGTAAAACCAAAACTATAGACATCTTAGCACTGTGATTTGAACCAGACTTAGTTTTAAGGTATATGTCAGTTAGAAATTTCTTAGAGAACTCTTATCAAATTAGAGGCAGTTGAGTTCAGGAACAAAATAATGTAAAATGTATCCTTGAAAACTAAGCTTACCTGACATCATGAAGTTGTCACTATTTCAAATTAAAATATATATTTTCTTTATAATTTGAGTTTACTCCATACTTGTCATTCACTTAAGGTGTTCAGAAATATCACCTTAATGAAGTAATCAAATAATTATTTCTGGTGTGAGAGAAAATATGGAAAGTCACTTTGAAGATATACTCTGTTGACTCTATTTACTGGATTTAGCCTGGTTGATTCCCACTGTGTTAAAAATCATTTTGTCAATTAAAAATTCATATATACTTGTTACTTTAATAGTGTAAAATCCCATAATACTAATGCTAACCTAGGTACACAGAGCTAGGTGAAGCGTTCTTAGACATGACCCCTAAGCACAACTGAAAATGATAAAATGATAAATTGGGCTTCGTCAAAATTAAAAACCTTTTCAGTAAAAAAGCCTTATTATAATGTAAAGACTATACATTGGGACACATTATCTACATACCAAAATCTAGCAAAATTCTTATGTATAGAATACATAAAGAAATTTAAAAATGCAACACTAAAAAAATAAAATCTGCTGGTAAATGGGCAAAAGACTTGAATACTCATTTCACCAAAGGGAATACTAACATATTACATAGAAACAATCTATGTTTTATTCGAGTTCCAACAGAAGAGAGGGAGAAAAGGCACAAAACTTACTTAAGAAATCATGACTGAGAATTTCCCAAATATGGTTAAATTTGGACATTTAAGTTCATGAAGCTCAAAATTCCCCAAATAAAGTTATCCTTAAAA
The DNA here is from genome assembly GCF_905146905.1 of Nyctereutes procyonoides. Lineage (NCBI taxonomy): Eukaryota > Metazoa > Chordata > Mammalia > Carnivora > Canidae > Nyctereutes > Nyctereutes procyonoides. The sequence goes on along the minus strand of NW_026575133.1, from coordinate 12,938,502 downwards.
GATCTTTTTCAAGACATACTATAATAAAACTATATAAAATCAAAGACAATTTTTTAAATTGCAAAAGAAAATGGAAATAGTCATATATAAGGGAACCACTACAAAGCTACAAGTGTATTTCTCTGCATTAAGCTTTCAGGCAAATGGAGCATGGGTGAAGTATCAGAGTGCTTTAAAAAATAATTATCTGTACACCAAGAATACTTTACTCAGGAAAGTTATTCTTCTTAAATGAAGGTAAGATAAAGGCTTTTACAAACAAAAGCTGAGGATTTTATCACCACTAGATCTGCATTACAAGAAATGCTAAAGGTGGTTCTCTAGGTTGAAACAAAACTAGCAATCTGAAAACATAGGAAAGTAAAAAAAACTCACCGTACAGGTAAGAATACAGTCAAATTCAGAATATGGTAATATAATGATGGTATGTAAATCACTTTTTTACTCTGGTATAAAAGCTAAAGGACAAAAGCATAAAAATAGCTATAGGTACATTAATGTGTTAATGGATACACCATATATTAAAGATGTAAATTGTGACATCACTTAACAAAATACACTGGGAGGAGTAAAGTGCAGAGTTTTTGTATGTGGTTAAAGTTCATTTGTCACCAGCTTAAATTAGACCATTATACCTGTATGAGGTCTTATGTGGCTTACTAATATAAAATAATATATTTACTAATATAAAATATGTAGCAAAACATAAAAAATACAAACAAGGGACTTAAGATTACTGGTACAAAAATCATCTAATTACAAAGAAAATCAGCAAGAGCCAAGAGTAGAAGAAAGGAAGAAAAAGAACTACAGAACAGTCAGAGAAAAATAAAATGGCAATATATCCTTACCTATCAATAATTACTTTAAGTGTAAATAGACTACTTCTTAAATCAAAAGAAACGACTGGATTTTAAAAAAAAGCTATCCATATGCTACCTACAAGACAATTTTCTTAGGGCACACAGGCTGAAAGTGAAGGGATGAAAAAGAATTATTCCATGCTAATGGTAACCATAAGAGAGCAAAAGTGGTGCTATTTAAATCTGACAAAATGTTAAATCAAAAACTGTCGAACAAAAAAGTCACTATAAAATAATGGAATCAATTCATCAAAAGGATATAAAATTGTAAATATATATACACCCAATATCACGCTCACAAATATGTAACAGAAATAAAAGAAGTAGTTAACAATATAATAACAGTAGAGGATTTCAATACCTTATTTTCTGTTGGATAGATCATCCAGACAGAAAATCAATAAGGAAACAACAAATTCAAACAAAACTATAGACCAAATGAACCTAATAGACAAATACAGAACATTACAGTCAACAGCAACAGAATACATATTCATTTTAAGCACACATGAAACATTCTCCGGGATAGATCATATATTAGGTCAGTCAGAAAGCAAATCTTTATTTTTTTAGTTTTTATTTTTATTTTTTATTGGAGTTTAGTTTGCCAACATATAGCATGTTGCCCAGTGCTCATCCTGTCAAGTGCCCCCCTCAGTGCCCATCACCCAGTCACCCCAACCCCCTGCCCACCTCCCTTTCCATTACCCCTTGTTCGTTTCCCAGAGTTAGGAGTCTCTCATGTTTTGTCATCCTCACTGATATTTTCACTCATTTTCTCTCCTTTCCCCTTTATTCCCTTTCACTATTTTTTATATTCCCCAAATGAATGAGACCATATAATGTTTGTCCTCTCCAATTGAATTACTATAAAGCAAATCTTAACAAATTTAAGACTGACATCATTTCAAATGTCTTTCTGATCAGAATAGTATGAAACTAGAAAATAACAGGAGAAAAAAATAGAAAAGTTATAAAAATGTAGAAATTAAAATACAAATACTTCTAAACAACAAGTGGGTGAAAGAAACCAAAAATGAAATGCTAAAAATTTGAACTAAGTGAAAATAAGAACATAGTCTACTAAAATTTTAAGGTATGCAACAAGAGTTCTAAGAAGGAAGTTTATTGCAATAAAATATCTACATTAAGAACACATAAGAATTTCAACTAAATTCATATGTCAAAGAATTAGAAAAGAACAAATGCAATCTGAAGTTAACAGAAAGAAATTGTAAAAATCAGAACAAAAATAAATGAAAAAGATAGTAGAAAATGGTAGAAATGATGAATTGGAACTAAAGGGGTTTTTTTTTTAAATAAAGTTGAAAAACCTTTAGGCTAAAGACAAAAGTAGACTCAAAATTACAAATAAAAGGGGACATGTACTACAGCAGTTATAATGTCCCATATGATACCACAAGATACAAAATACAAAAGATTGAGAATTACGAACATTTATGTCAACAAACTAAGCAATTGAGAAGAAATGAATAAATTTCCAGAAATATAAAACCAATACTGACATGAAGAAAAAGGATGTCTAAACATATTAATCATGAGTAAGGAGATTGAATCCAAACCTCCCTAAAAATTAAAGATCAGGGGCTTGATGTCTTACTAGCAAATTCTAACAAACATTTAAGACAAGGCCAACAGCATCACCTTAATTCTAAAACCTGACAAAGACCCCACCAAAAAGGAGAATTATAGACCAATATCCCTGATGAACATGGATGCAAAAATTCTCAACAAGATACTAGCCAATAGGATCCAACAACACATTAAGAAGATTATTCACCATGACCAAGTGGGATTTATCCCTGGGATGCAAGGCTGGTCCAACACTTGTAAAGCAATCAATGTGATTCATCATATCAGCAAGAGAAAAAACAAGAACTATATGATCCTCTCAATAGATGCAGAGAAAGCATTTGACAAAATACAGCATCCATTCCTGATCAAAACTCTTCAGAGTGTAGGGATAGAGGGAACATTCCTTAGCATCTTAAAAGCCATCTATGAAAAACCCACAGCAAATATCATTTTCAATGGGGAAACACTGGGAGCCTTTCCCCTAAGATCAGGAACAAGACAGGGATGTCCACTCTCACCACTGCTATTCAACATAGTACTGGAAGTCCTAGCCTCAGCAATCAGACAACAAAAAGACATTAAAGGCATTCAAATTGGCAAAGAAGAAGTCAAACTCTCCCTCTTCGCTGATGACATGATACTCTACATAGAAAACCCAAAAGAGTCCATCCCAAGATTGCTAGAACTCATACAGCAATTCGGCAGTGTGGCAGGATACAAAATCAATGTTCAGAAATCAGTGGCATTTCTATACACTAACAATGAGACTGAAGAAAGAGAAATTAAGGAGTCAATCCCATTTACAATTGCACCCAAAAGCATAAGATACCTAGGAATAAACCTAACCAAAGAGGTAAAGGATCTATACCCTCAAAACTACAGAACACTTCTGAAAGAAATTGAGGAAGACACAAAGAGATGGAAAAATATTCCATGCTCATGGATTGGTAGAATTAATATTGTGAAAATGTCAATTTTTACCCAGGGCAATTTACACATTCAATGCAATCCCTGCCAAAACACCATGGACTTTCTTCAGAATGTTGGAACAAATCATCTTAAGATTTGTGTGGAATCAGAAAAGATCGTGTATAGCCAGCAGAATATTAAAAAAGAAAAACATAGCTGGGGGCATCACAATGTCGGATTTCAGGTTGTACTACAAAGCTGTGGTCATCAAGACAGTGTGGTACTGGCACAAAAACAGACACATAGATCAATGGAACAGAATAGAGAACCCAGAAGTGGACTCTCAACTTTACGATCAACTAATATTCGACAAAGCAGGAAAGACTATCCCCTGGAAAAAGGACAGTCTCTTCAATAAATGTTGCTGGGAAAATTGGACACCCACATGCAGAAGAATGAAACTAGACCACTCTCTTTCACCATACACAAAGATAAATTCAAAATGGATGAAAGATCTAAATGTGAGACAAGAATCCATCAAAATCCTAGAGGAGAACACAGGCAACACCCTTTTTGAACTTGGCCACAGCAACTTCTTGCAAGATACATTCATGAAGGCAAGAGAAACAAAAGCAAAAATGAAATACTGGGACTTAACCTAGATAAAAAGCTTCTGCACAGCAAAAGAAAGAGTCACCAAAACTAAAAGACAACCTACAGAATGGGAGAAGATATTTGCAAATGACAGATCAGATAAAGGACTAGTATCCAAGATCTATAAAGAACTTATTTAACTCAACAGCAAAGGAACAAACAATCCAATAATGAAATGGGCAAAAGACATGAAGAGAAATCTCACAGAGGAAGACATAGACATGGCCAACATGCACATGAGAAAATGCTCCGCATCACTTGCCATCAGGGAAATACAAACCAAAACCACAGTGAGATACCACCTCACACCAGTGAGAATGGGGAAAATTAACAAGGCAGGAAACAACAAATGTTGGAGAGGATGTGGAAAAAAGGGAACCCTCTTACACTGTTGGTGGGAATGTGAACTGGTGCAGCCACTCTGGAAAACTGTGTGGAGGTTCCTCAAAGAGTTAAAAATAGATTTGCCCTACGACCCAGCAATTGCACTGCTGGGGATTTACCCCAAAGATACAGATGCAGTGAAACACCGGGACACCTGCACCCCGATGTTTATAGCAGCAATGTCCACAATAGCCAAACTGTGGAAGGAGCCTCGGTGTCCATCGAAAGATGAATGGATAAAGAAGATGTGGTCTATGTATACAATGGAATATTACTCAGCCAGTATAAACGACAAATACCCACCATTTGCTTCAATGTGGGTATACCTGGAGGTTATTATGCTGAGTGAAGTAAGTCAATTTAGGAGGTCAAACATTATAGGTCTCATTCATTTGGGGAATACAAAAATTAGTGAAAGGGAATAAAGGGGAAAGGAGAGAAAATGAGTGAAAATATCAGTGACGGTGACAAAACATGAGAGACACCTAACTCTTGGAAATGAACAAGAGGTAGTGGAAGGGGAGGTGGGCGGGGGTTGGGGTGACTGGGTGATGGGCACTGAGGGGAGCACTTGGTGGGATGAGCACTGGGTGTTATGCTATATGTTGGCAAATTGAACTCCAATAAAAAAATTTTAAAAAAGACAAGGCCAATATTATCCTCATATCAAATCAAGATAAAGACACTATAAGAAAAGGATACATCAGTATTCCTTATAAACATGCATTTAAAAATCCTCAACCAAACAATAATACAAATGCAATAGTGTACTAAAAGGATCATACATCTTGATCAAAGGCAATTTATTTCTTGGATGCAAGGATGGCTTAATACATGCAAATCCGTAAACATGATTTGCCATATTAACAGAATAAAGAATAGTCACATGATCGGTGGGAGTAAAACCAATGTCAGTCTCTGAGCAGCAGCCTGCCTGTGGCTGCCAATGATTTCTGTGGTCAGTGTTTCTTTCATCAGTCTACAGCGCGAGGAATATCTTTATGAACCTCTTCAGGGATCTTTTTGGCAAAAAGAATGTACATTCTCATGGTATACTTGGATGTTGCCCGCAAGACCACCATCCTATACAGCTAAAGCTGGATGAGATCATGACCACTATCCTCACCACAGGCTTTAATGTGGAAATAATGGAGTATAAGAATATCAGCTTCACTGTGTGGGATGTGGAAGGCCAAGACAAGATCTGGCCTCTGGTGCCACTACTGCCAGAATGCATAAGGTGTCCTCTCTGTGGTTGACAATAAGAAAGATGACGTGAAAGAGGACTATAAGTAGCTCATGAAGATGCTGGTGAAGGATGAACTTGCAACCAAGGTGTTTGCAACCAAGCAGGACCTCCCCAATTCCATGAATGCAGCCAAGATTATGGACAAACTGGGTCTGCATTCCCTGTACTGTAGGAACTGGTGGATTCATGAGACATGTGCAACCAGTGGGAATGGGTTCAATGAAGGACTGGACTGGCTGTCCACTTAGCTTCAGAACCAGAAGTGAGCTCTGCTCCCCAGCCCCCTCACAATCTCTCCTTTCACTTTGCTTTATCTGCCCGTGGTGTGAGTGCCAGAAACTGTCTCCTTGGTTGGTCACAGTGTACTTCACCATGCCATAAATGTGCAGACTCAGCTTGCATCCAGGGGTTTAATTTAATGTAAATATTTTGTGTTCCCAATAATGCAGTTTCTGGTACTTCTTTGCAGTATTACGAAAGTTTTTGTATTGTTTTGTTTTGTTTTGTTTTTAAATTGTAACAAGAGAGTCAATCCACTCTTCAATAGTGAGTAAGGGTTTTAGTCACACAGAGCCTCCAGAAGTTGCTATGTGGACCAACCTGGCGCTCCTTCTCTGGGCATTAGATCTGTTTTGAGATCCATTTGAGTGGTTTGTTTTTAGCCTGAACTCAATACATTTTTAAAACAGTTAAAAATACAAAATAAGAAGAACACACAGAACGGCGAAAAGTGCCTAGTATAGGTTCTGCAGTAGTGGCCTGAGTCTGGTCCACCAGTGGACATTTTCCCCTCAGGAATGTGAGGCCAGGTGGAATCAGCCATGATACATTCTGCATGGTCACAGTAATGTCCCTGTGATTCACCCTGCTTGGATCATTCCACATCCCCTAGCATTTGTGCTTGTACTTCTGCTTATACAGCCACTGGCTATGGGGCTGAAGCTACCATTCATGGACCCCTCAGAGGGACCTGGTCTTCCCTGGGTCAGCATGGGCACTCTGGTTTGCTCTGGGCTGCCTGGGGTCTCACCAGCAGAAGGATGGGTGGGCCAGTCATCCTAGAACCTCAGTCCTTGAATACCTAGGTGCCCCCATCTACATGTGCTTTCACTCCCTCAGCCTGCAAGGGTCAGGATCACCATCAAAATGATAACCTCTACATTTTTCTTTTGTATTTTGATAAACATAGGAGAAGTTGAGCTGTTAAAGTTTATCTTGGGGAAATCTTCAGGGCTGGTTTATTTGGCATGGTGGAACCTCTTATTGCTTTCAATACACAATTAGTAATCAACTGATTTTTATACTTGTTTTCAGTTTTCATTTCAACAAAAAACTACTGTAATTATAGCTACTAGAATAAAATCTTTTGACTATTAAAAAGAGGAAAATCAAATGATGATCTCAGGATATGCAAAAAACTGGCAAAATTTAATACTCTTTATCATAAAAATGTTTAAAAAGTTAGGTTTAGAAGGAATGTACCTCAACATAATAAAACTCACATAGGTGAAAAACTCAACAGCTAGTATATTCAGTGGTGAAAAGCTGAAAGTTTTCCCTCTACAATTGGAAACAAAACAAGGATTCCCATTGTTACCACCTGTATTCAATGTAAAAAATGCTATCCAGAACAAGTAGGGAAGAAAAAGAAAAAAATGCAAACTGTAAAGGAAGAAGTAAAATTGTCTATTTTCAGATGATATGATCTATAGAGAAAACTCTAAAAATTCCACAAAAGAACTCATTAGAGCTAGTAAATTCATTAAAGTTCCAGGATACAAAATTAGCATATAGAAACCAATTGGATTTCTATACATTATCAATGAACTATCTGAAAAAGAAATGAAGTAAACAATATCATTTATAATAGCATCAAATATAATAACTTAAGAACAAATTTAACCAAGGAGGTGAGATATCTATATACTGAAAACTAGAGAACATTGATGAAAGAAATTGAAGAAGACATCGGAATGGAAAGATATTCTGTGTTCGTGGATTGGAAGAACAAGATAAAGTCATTTTAAGAAACTTAAGAACACTTAAGAAACCTAGGAACACAGCAGGAGGCATCACACTTCCTGATATCAAACTATATTATAAAGCTATCATAATGAAAACCATATGTTATTGATGTAGAAAGTCACATAGATCAATAGAACAGAGTAGAGAATTCATAAATCCATGCATATATGGTCAATTAATTTTTAACAAAGCCAAGAATATACAATGTGGAAAAAAATAGTCCCTTCAATAAATGGTGTTGTGAAAACTAGATATCTAACTTTCAAATGGAAAGCAATGAAACTGGACACTTACGTTGCAAATATACAACAATAACCTCAAGATGTATTGAAGACTTAAATATAAGACCTGAATCTATAAAAATTTTTGAACCATATTGAACTAAAAAATCCTCTGTGCATCAGAAGAAACCATAAACAAAATAAACTTATGGAATTGGAAAATATTTGCAAACCATATATCTGATAAAGTGTTAATATCCAAAATATTGAAAGAATTGATACAACTCAATAACCAAAAGGGAAAAAAATGTAACTGAAAAAATGAGTGAAGTACCTGAATACGTATTTCTTAAAAGAAGACATACAAATGGCCAGCAGTTACATGAAAAGGTGCTTAGCATAGTGATGCTGATCATCATCACATTTTCCTAATCATCAGGAAAACGCAAGATACAATCACGATGAGATATCGTGATTGCTATTGCTATGAAAAACATGCAATAAACTTGAGTGCAGATATCACTTTGAGATCTTGATTTCTTTGAATGTATATCCAGAAGTAGTATTGCTGAATCTACAGTAACTCTATTTTTAATTTTTTGAGGATACAAACATTAAAACGGACATGATTGTTCATACCATGTGATTATCACACAAAAATTTGTACGTGATTGTTTAAAGCAGCTTTGTTTGTAATAACAAAATCTGTAAACAACATCAATGTCCTTTGAGAGGTGAAAAAATAAATTCTAGAATATCTATACAATGGAATACTACTCAGCAATAAGAAGAATTAAGTATCGATACATATAAAAACCTTATGGATTTCTAAAACATGCCTAATGAAAAAGTCTGTCTCAAAAGGTTTCATATTGTATAATGATATCTCTATCACATTCAGGAAAATCTATAGAGTTGGAGAAAAGATTAGTACTTGCCAGAAAACAAGGCAAAAGTGAAGGAACAGGGTGTGTTAATATGTAGCAGTAGTACAAGTCCCTCTGTGATGTTGGAGCAGTTCTATATCTTGATTATGGTAATATAGATGGATCTATTCATGACATAAAATTGCATAGAGCTATGCATGCACGCATAAAAAGTGCATCTCAAAAATAGTAAAAAGTAAGTTATATCTGTAATTTAGTTGACAATATTGTGTCAATATCAATTTTCTGCTTTTGATGTTATATTAATATTACATAAGATTTCACCCTTGAGAAAATCTGGGAAGGGCTGTGAACTCTTTTTGCAGATCTCTGGTCTATAATTACTTAAAAATAGAATTTTAGAAGAAAATTCTCCTTAAAACATGAATTTATGTTTATTAAGATTTTTATAATATAAAATTTTACAACCTTAATACAACTGGTTTAATTTTTATATTGCTTCCAGACAATGTACATGTCTTTTTTGTTCTTATAGTTGATTAAAAAACAGTTCAATATTTTATCTTCTAATTGTATTTTAAACATTTACTTAGAGAGTAATTTAATATTTATGAATTTGATTTTCATGGAAACCAAATGTGCAATTACATTTATATAACAAAAATAAATTTGGAAAATTAATAGGACATTTTGCTATTTGCAATTGATTGATACTTTGAAAAGACACCTTAACTATATTTTAATACATGTCCTCTTTTTAAAATTTAGTAAATTTATTTATTTTTTTATTTTTATTTTTTATTTTTTTAGTAAATTTATTTTTTTAGAGTAGTTTTAGCTTTATAGAAAAATTGAGCAGGAAGTGTTGTTTCCAATAAACCCTGTCTCCTCCCACTTCCCCCATTACTATCATCTTGCATTAGTTTCCTACGTTTGTAAAAAAAAATAACCAATGTTGATATATTATTACAAAATGATGTTCGTAGTTTATATTGGGGTTTATTTCATGTTGTACAGTTGTGTGGGTTTTGAAAAATTCATTACAGTATTTTACAGAACAGTTTACTGATCTAAGTATGCTGTGTGCTCAACTTATTCATCTTTCCTTCTATTTCCTAAAACTCTGGCAAGCTCTTATCTTTTCACTGTCTGGAGAGTTTTGCCTTTTCTGAAACATATAGTTCAAATCCTACAGCATGCATTTTTCTCAGACTGGGTTCCTTCACTTAGCTGTGTGTTTAAATTTCTTCTATTCTTTTTTCTTCTATTCATTTCCTTATATTACTGAATAATGTTTTTTGTATAGATATACCATAGTTTATCCATTCACCTACTGAAGGGCACTTAGTTGCTTCCAAGCTTTGACAATTGTGAGTAAAGCTGCTATAAACATTAGTGTACAACGTTTTTGTGTGGACATCAATGTTCAATTCATTTGGTTATCTAAACATCATGGAGTGTGATGTCCGGACTGTAAGATAGTACTATTTAGTTTTGTCTTCTAAACCATCCATACCATTTGCAATACCTCTCACAATTAATGAGAATCTCCATTGTTCCATATCTCAGCCCCATTTGGTGTTGTTCATGTTTGCATTTTAGCCCATTCTAATAGGTGTGTTACAGCATCTTATTGGTTTTTTTTCAATCTATTGTTTTAATATCACATATGATGCTGAGAATATTTTAATGTGCTTATTTGCCATCTATGTATCTTCTTTGATGTATCCATTCAGGTTTTGTGTCCATTTTTAAATTGGGTTGTTTTCTTATTGTTCAGTTGTTAAAGTTCTTTGTATATTTTAAATACAAGTGCTTTATCAGAGTCTGTAGCTTGTCTTTAAATTCTCTTAAGTATCTTCTTCAGAGCACAAGTTTTAAATTTTGATGAAGTCCATCTTACCTTTTTTTAAAAAAATAGATTGTGCCTTCATGTTTTTTCTTTTTAATTTAGTCATCCCTTAGGAAAAAATTTTAGAAATGATATTACTAGATAAAAGTTTTGGAACACTAAATAAGTCTAAATTGATATGGATTCTTCCCATAGATTTTAGATTCTAATGTGTGTTATGTGAAGAGAGCAAAAACTGCATTATTTTTTCCATTAAAAAAACTGAAACTGAGGAAATTTAGGCAAATTGCCCAAGGATGAGGGCATTCAGTGGTGGAGCCAGGTCCAGAACAACTATCTTCATGTCCTGAGATTATCACAATAATTCAGGAGAAATAAGTAAATCTTTTATTGTTTGCTCATTTTATTTTACATAAAAGTGATTATTGATTACTTTCTAAATTTTAGAGTATTTCTAAATTTGATTACACAGTTTTTAAGGGAGGATATGAATGAAGGACAAAGGAGAATTTTATTCACCATTTTCGGAATGACATTAAAAAATGAAGATAACATGGCTAGTATGCATTGAGTACTTCTATTTAAAATAGGCACAATAATAGTGTGAATTAATTTAATTCTTATGTAATCTTGAAATAATTTGCTACAATGATTCTTAATTTTCAAATGAATAACTGAGTTTTAGAAAAGTCAAGGAGCTAGTAAGGTCAATATCAAAGAGTAATTTTCACATTTGACATTCAAAACAGGGTACTCTTATCCTTAATGACCATATGTCTTTGTCTTGTTATTGATACAAAATAAGCTGAATAACTATACTCTGGGGTTATCAGTAACAGATTCTGGGTGGTGGGTTTCAATTTTTATTAATTTTCACAAAACAAGTGGATGATTTGGGTAAAATCTTGAGACCAATACTTTCTTGAATTTTTCCGACAAATCTGTGGTTTGCAGCATGGGTCAGTTGTTAAAAATCCATATTTTTTATCGATGAGCATGGTGTTCTGTAGGCTTAAATGAGCCCTACTCTATGTTTCAAATATGTACAGAAGTGGGTGCTTACTTAGCCTGTTCCAGCTGTGGATCAATATGTGACTCGGTGTGTCCGATAATAATGTTATTATGCTAATAATTTGTTTTAATAATTTCTAGGCAAATCTTTCTTTATCAAAATGGCTTTGTTAATATATTTTTAAAGATTTTATTTATTTATTCATGAGAGAGAGAGAGAGGCAGAGACACAGGCAGAGGGAGAAGCAGGCTCCATGCAGGGAGCCTGATATGGGACTCGAACCCGGGTCTCCAGGATCACACCCTGGGCTGCAGGCGGCGCTAAACTGCTGCGCCACCGGGGCTGCCCCCCTTTTAATATTTTTATGCTAACCTGCCATCTTAGAGTGCCAGTTACTTAGGGGAGAGGTTTTTAAAAAAATAGTGTATTTTCTTCACTCTCTTCCAGATGGCTTCATAGTTGGTATATTGTTTTTGCAGGTGTTGTAAAGAGAACTTTAGGATGCAAGCCAACAAAACATCAAAGAAGGTAATAAAAGAGGGCTTTTTCACTGAGTAGTCATTATGTAAAAACAAATATATTTTATATCAAGTGCTAGTATGGTAGAATGTGAGTCAAGCATTGTGTGTGTAAACTGCATGTCAATTATTTTGGTTAGAACTGGATCATTTGCTTTATTGAGAGGTGGGGGAGGTCTTGGGAATAAATTTAGTAAAAGCCACAGGTCAAATGTTCTTTTCATTTTCAGAAAATTTATGTAATTACATTGCCTTGCATTTTTATACTATCTCATCGTTTTAAAATTGTTTGACTATCATTCTGGGAAGAAAGGCAGGTACTATTACCCAGGGAATCATGTTAAACAAGATGATGTTTGGAGAAGTAAAGTGATTTATTATAATGCCATTCAACTCTTCAATGAACAATGATTTCAGCCTTCTGACTGCTAAACTGACCTTCCATATACTATTCTCGTACCACAGAATATTCTAAACATAGGATCTCTGATATAGTTGCAGGTTAAAAATTTTCCACATCTTTAGAGTATCATTTCCAACACCCAAATCTGTAAGAATTCAAAAGATTGGTCTGGTATGCTTTTAATTTTTATTAATTCTTTTTTTTTAATTTGGTTTCAACATACTGTTTTCATGAAAAGAAGCAAGGATGAGGGACATCTGGGTGGCTCAGTGGTTGGGTGTCTGCCTTCGGCTTAGGGTGTGATCCCCAGGTCCTGGGATCAAATCCCACATGGGGCTCCCTGCAGAGAGTCTGCTTCTCCCTCTGCCTATGTCTCTGCCTCTCTCTGTGTGTATCTGTCATGAATCAATAAATAAAATCTTTTTTTAAAAAAAAAAAGAAACAAGGACAATTTTCACTGGAAAACTCTTAATTTTAGAATTTGAGATGGATCAAAGAAGAGATGAAATTCAACAACCTATCCCAGCCAAAATATTTTCTCCACCCTTTCTGGAAAATGCATGACTTCGACACAAATTTTCTAAAAATGAGCTGATATATTTTCATTTTTGAAATTTCTGAGTTTAAGACTCTTATTAAAGGGAAGTAGTATTTGTTTCTCTTCACTTGTAATGGGTCTCAAGTTTACCATGTGCATAAGCAGATCTGTTTGTTGTATGGCAGAATAATTTATTTAATTGGTCTAATATTTCACATTGACTCAGTAATCATCCCATTAATCTTCAGCCATTGTACTGCCTTCTTATCTCTGCTAGATTTTTTTTTTTTACACCAAGAGTACATTGATCTTCTAATTAATTACCATATGGAAAGTGTCCAGATTTTTCATCAGGCTGGTCATTTTCAGTTTTCACTAAACTTAAAAAATTCTTCAAGATGCCTCAACCCATTAATTATTCTTGAAATTTCTAATAGCTAAGAAGGAGTTGTGATACTTATGGTGGAGAGGAATAAAACTTATTTAGGAGAACCATTTGGGAGGATGGTTCATAAGTTCTTCATGTTGCAGCATGTTTTTAGTTCTGCTGTTTTCCATAATAGAAGGAAATGGTAAAATTGTGACAGAGATAGAATAAATAGAGAGAGTGGAAACTCCATTCTTTCTCAAATAAAATTATTAAATAGAAGGTTTTAATCAGTTATGGAATTTACTGTACTGAAAAGGGACAAATTTCATGGTTAGTCAATAACAGTAAATTAAGATATTGTATTTAGGAAAAATTACAAAGCTCATTAAAATTTTATGGGGAAACAGACACAATAATACTGCTGGATACTTGCTTTCTTAGGGCCCCAAGAGTCCAGCTGGAGTCCAACCAAATATAACTGAGGAACAAACTTAAATTGAACTGTCTGTGCCCTCTTCTGCCTAAGTGACCTTACCTCCTTGATAATGATATAAAGATAAAAATTATAAGAAATGTAACAAACTATAATTAGGAGTCCTAGAACCTGAAGACCAGCCAGCTTCACTCTTTGGTTAAAGTTCAGGGTGGGAAAATTTTGGATTATGAAGAAAAGAGCTGTACTGAGCATATGGGCTAGTGACCATCTAGAATGTTGAAGATCTGTTGAACGCCCTGCCAACTTTAGAACATAAAACAGTATTTCAGCCTGTTGCCATTGCTGCACGGAAGGAAATTTATGAGGGAGCAGGTATTTTAATGGGAGGATCTATAACTAGAAAAGAGACCAATACAGGTTTTTTTTGTTTTGTTTTGTTTTGTTTTGTTTTGTTTTGTTTTGTTTTAAGGAGACTTGTGCTAGGAAACCATCCTTTGAATTTAGATACTGATGTAAAGCATCTGACTATGCTATAATTTAGTTCAAAAATAGATTTAAAACACCAATAATTATCCCCACTCATGAAAGGAGGATTTGGAATATATTGGTTTTTTTTAGGATTTTATTTATTTATTCGAGGGAGGGAGAGAGAGAGAGAGAGAGAGAGAGAGAGAGAGAGAGAGAGAGGCAGAGACATGGGCAGAGGGAGAAGCAGGCTCCATGAAGGGAACCTGATGCAGGACTCGATCCCCAGACTCCAGGATCACATTCTGAGCCAAAGGCAGGTGCTAAACTGCTGAACCACTCAGGGATCCCTTGGAATATATTCTTATTAATTTTTCTTATTATAAACAGGATTGGTGATTTATTATAAAGTATGGAAAATACTGAAGAAAAATGTAGAAAATGTGATATACATATATAGCTGAACAAATCCTCAGTGTTTTTTTTCTTTCTGTAGAACTTTCCATTGTTTTTTCTATGCATATGTATGTTTTTTTATCTAGAGCCATATTTTATAAAATTGGTGTTCCATAGTGTCTATCTACTCTTTCATAAGCTGATTTCCCACTTAACACAAATTTTTGTTATTAATATTACTCTAGGTCTTGATTTTTAAGGGCCATATTCATCATTTCCATGTAATGTAATTTATTTTTCCAATACCCTCTTAGGGTTATTTTTTCTGTTATAAGTATTTCATATTCATAAATATTTATTATATTTGTAATGTTTTTTTCAGTATAAATTCCAATTTGTCAAAATATTAGGATAAATGACAAAAAGTTTTAGGCATTTAATATATATTACCAAAGTCCATGCCTCATAGCAAAGTCTAGATACTAATTTTAAAAAAATAAAATAAGCAGTTTGGAAATTTTATGAGGTAAAATGATATTTGAGGCTATAATAATCTGTGTCTTTACCAGGGCAACGAAGTATCACTGACATTAAAATTTCTTTGATGCTTGTTAGTGGCAGATAATGTCTAGAGCAGAGACTGGAAGGTTGGTTTCACCTGAAGGTTCTGACACTGGCTTGGTATACATCTTGGCCAAGTTTCCTTATCCCTACTTCTTAGTTTTTTCATCTGGCAAATGGAGGAACAAATAATTCCCATCATTTGTATTTTATCAAGATGCTATGAAAATAAATGAGGTCATCATCCAAATCCTTTTTCAGATTTTATCTACCTGTAGAAGGTCTAGATGTGGTTTAATACCCTTATTGGATTGTTTATGATAATAATAGAAGATTCATGTTTTCATGTGTCTAGTTTAAAAAAAACTATCATGTTACTGAGAACCTTATAAATATCTACATTTAGAATTAGTTAGTTTGTGGTTTAGAGACTTATGCTAAAATTTTGCTTGTAATTTACTACAAAATATAACTTACACATTTCCCCATGATTTAAATTACCCTCATAGTTTGGCTATGAGAGTTTAATTTATGCTAGCTCATATATATATTCAGTAAGTAGTCATGTTTTGGCTCAAAGGTATAGATGTTTGACTTTAATGGTATGTAATATTTGCTTTGACTATCTTGGAAGAAAGCCCTAATTTTTAAAACTATGTGCTATTGCCTCTGAGATGACCACATTCATTAATTCTAGGTTGATTTCTAGCATGTCTGGATCCTCCTATTAATTTTATAGGTATCTAATAATGCAGGTGAAATCGACAGTAGCCTAAACAAAATTGTTGAGTAAGAAATGGATAAAAAACAAAATTACAATTTCCTTCAAAATACAAAATGAAACCAAATATGACTGGTTTTTAATTTATCACTGCATTAGAATGCTTCATTTGTTTAGTTAAACTTTAAAGCTTTGAAGGGTCTCAGGATATCTCTCTCATTCTTTTATTTTCTAACATATGCATACTGAGACAGAAAAGGCAGTGAAGGAAACCAAAGCTAGCTCTAGTCTTTAGGTTGATGTATAGTCCAGTGTATTTCAAGCACAAGTTTCGCTTCTTGACAAGAGCTGATTAATTTTTTTTCTAGGGGTATGCATTAGAAGTATTTCACTCATTACGGTTCATAATACCAGGAAACAGTACATAACATATTTGTGCAAAGTAGGAGATATGCTAAAAAAAAAAAAATTCTGATGTCACCAAGTTGGCAATGTAGTAGGTTACTGATACACTAACAATGAACCATCTAAAAAAAAATAACAAAAAAAGGAATTAATTCCTCTTATAATACCTTAAGAAATACTTTTGAACAGTTTTAATCTTAGAAGTGAAAGATTTATGAAAGATTTATACACTGAAAACTAGAAAATTAATGAAAGACGTTGAAGACTTAATTAGAAAAATTTTGCTCTGGCCAATGAAATTACTACCCATGTTCTCTCCTAGTTTTATGGTTTCAGGTCTCACATTTAGGTCTTTAACCCATTTTGAGTTTATTTTGTGTGTGTGGTGTAAGAAAGTGGTCTAGTTTCATTCTTTTGTATGTAGCTGTCTAGTTTTCTCCTGTTTATTTTTAGAAGCTGTCTTATCCCCTTTGTCATAGATTAATTGACCATTTAAGTGTGGGTTTATTTCTAGGCTCTCTTACCTTTCCGTTGATCTATATGTCTATTTTTTTGTGCCACACTACTTAGATTACTCAGCTTTGTAGTATATCTTGAAATCTGGGATTGTAGTATGTCTAGTTTTGTTCTTTAGATTGCTTTGGCTATTCAGGAACTTTTGTGATTCCACTCAAGTTTTTATAGTATTTGTTTTAGTTTTGTGAAAAATCTTGCTATTTGAATAGGGATTACAGTGAATATGTAGGTTGCTTTGGCTAATATGGACATTTTAACAATATTAGTTATTGTAAACCATGAGCATGGTATATCTTTCCAGTTGTGTCATTTTTTTTTTATTTCTTTCATCAATGTCTTCTAGTTTTTGGAGTACCTATTTTTTATCTCCTTGGTTAGGTTTATTTCTAGGCATTTTAATCTTTCTAATGCTATTATAAATGGAATTATATTCCTGATTCTCTTTCTGCTACTTTGTTATTAGTATATGGAAACACAACCAATATCTGGGCATTAATTTTGTATCCTTCAACTTGCTGGATTGATTTATTGTAATAGATTTTTGGTGGAGTCTTTAGGGTTTCCCTTTTTTTAAAAATCTAAAATAAATTAATTAACATACAGTTTATTATTAGTTTCAGAAGTAGAGTTTAGTGATTCATCAGTTGCATATAATACCCAGTGCTCACTACATCAAGTACCCTCCTTAATGCCCATAACCCAATTACCCCATTCCTCCACCCACCTAGAATATCATGTCATCTGCAAATATTGATAGTTTAATTTCTTCTTTACTAACATGGATGATTTTATTTCTTCTTCTTCTCTGATTGCTGTGACTAGAACTTCTAGTACTATGTTGAATATAAAAGTGGCAGTATTAGGTGGTGCAGCGGTTTGGCGCCTGCCCTTGGCCCAGGGAGCGATCCTGGAGACCTGGGATCGAATCCCACGTCGGGCTCCCGGTGCATGGAGCCTGCTTCTCCCTCTGCCTGTGTCTCTGCCTCTCTCTCTCTCTCTCTCATAAATAAATAAAAATTAAAAAAAAACATTTTAGACATATTTATCTAGTTGCTGATATTAAGGGAAAAGTTCTGTTCATTGTTGAATTTATTAGCTGTGGGTTTTTAATATATGGATGGCCTTTATTATGTTGAAATATGTTTCCTCTAAACCCACTTTGTTGAGAGTTTTTAGCATGATGGAATATGGAATTTTATCAAATTCTGTACCTATTGAGATGATTATGATTTTTATCCTTTGTTTTGTTGATGTGGTGTATTGCATTGATTGATTTATAAATACTGAACAATCCTTGCATCCCTGGCATAAATCCCATTTGATCATGATTAATTATCCTTTTAATGTATTGTTGAATGTGATTTTCTAATATTTTGTAAAGAATTTTGGCATCTATGTTCATCAGGGATATTGGCCTATTGCACGCACGCATGTGTGTGCATGCGTGTGTGTGTGTGTGTGTGTTGTGTCTTTCTCTGGCTTTGGTATAAGGGTAATGCTAGCCTCATAACATGCATTTGGGAGCTTTTCATCCTCTTTTTAAACTTTTTAATAGTTTGGGGTTATCATTCAGCCATGAAAAGGTATGAGATCTTACCGTTTGTAACAATACGGATGAGAAAGACAAATACTATACGATTTCACCTATATGTGAAACATTAAAAACATAAAACAAATGAATAAACAAATAAAAAGCAGAACCAAACCTATAAATACAGAGAATAAACTGATGGTTGCCGGGGTGAGGAGGTGGAGGGATGGGCAAAATGGGTAAAGGGAAGTGGGAGATATAGGCTTCCAGTTATAGAATGAATAAGTAAGTCATGGGAATAAAAAAGTAAAGCATAGAGAATATAGTCCATGATATTGTAATAATGTTTTATGGTGACAGATGTTTGCTACAATTATGGTAAACATATTTGCTACACTTATGGTAAACATAGGAGAGCATACTTGTTGAATCATTATGTTATAGATCTGAAACTAATGTATCATTGACATTGTCAACTATACTCAAATAATAATTTAAAAAATTGGGGATCCCGGGGTGGCGCAGCGGTTTGGCGCCTGCCTTTGGCCCAGGGCGTGATCCTGGAGACCCGGGATCGAATCCCACGTCGGGCTCCCAGTGCATGGAATCTGCTTCTCCCTCTGCCTGTGTCTCTGCCTCTCTCTCTCTCTTTCTCTCTCTCTCTCTCTCTCTGTGTGACTATCATAAATAAATAAAAATTTAAAAAAATATAAAAAATTAGAGATACAAATAAATGAAAAAAGTATTCCATGTTTGGAAGAATTGTTATTGTTAAATGTCCATATTACCCAAAGCTATCTACAGATTCAATGCAAATCCTATCAAAATTCCAACAGCATTTTCGGAGACATAGGAAAAATATTCCAAAAATTTAAAAAGGTCTATGAATAACCCTGAGTAGCGAAAGCAATCTAGAAAAAGAAGAACAAAGCTGAAATCATTATACTTCCTGATTTCAGACTATATCAGAAAGCTGTAGTAATCAAAACAGTATGATGTTGGCACTTAGGTCAATAAAATAGCACAGAAGTAAATTCATTCATATATTTGCCCATTATTCATGTCAAGGAGCCAAGAATATGCAATGGGATAGGGTGTTCTCTTCAGTAAATGGTGTTGGATTTATTTTATAAATACATTACAGTACTATAAATGTATTTTCTCTTTATGATTTTCTTAATAACTTTTTTCTTTCATTTAATGTAAGAATGCAGTCTATAAAACATAGAACATAGAGAATATGTTTTATTTTGTTACTGATTACTTCCAGTCAATAGTATGCTCTTAGTAGTTACATTTTGGGATACTCAAAAGTTATATACAAATTTTTGACTGCCCAGGAGTTGGTGCCTCTAAACCCCATGGTGTTCAAGGGTCAGCTGTACTTGATTCTTTGCCTATTGCTAAGGGTGGCTTATTTATATTATTTACCAATAAAAAGATCTTGCTTTTCAATACCGTATCTTGTCTTACAAACATAAGAAGAAACAATCTTAAAGTAATGGAATATTTCTAGGAACTGAGTTTTTCTGTAAAAATACTGTGCTACCAGTGATTTCTATATTTACATCTATCCAGCATAGTTAAACTGTACAAAATTGGAATGAAATTACAGTGTATTAAGACATACACAATTATTTTATGCAACTAAAGAATGATAATTCAAATCACAAAAATTACTATTGCTTCAAGCTAACATTTTTGGAATTCATGGGACATGGCTTGCTTTTCTATCATTTGCTCCACAATTTCTGCCAGTTTCAGTCAATCTGTTTTATGCATGAATTCTCAACATTCCAGCTGAAGCTTTGTGGAATATCTTTTAAAAATTTGCATTCTCATTACACTTCCAAAACTCCTGTGTGACATCAATCAACTTCTCACCATTTTTTTTTCTAGGCAGTAGGAGATTTCAGAGATTTTCCATGACAAAACTTGAATCTTTGACTCCATTCTCACAACCCTGGATAGAAACACTGTCCTTTGGTTTAGGGAACTTAAATTCCTCTTTATTAGAGGATTATTCACAGAGTGCAAGGTTTTGAGGCTGAATGATTCTGAGGCAACTATTGCACATGAGCCTACTGGATTTTCATAACTGTAGCCTTTTCCATCATTAGTTGGGCACAGGGCAGCTTATTGTCCAGAGCCTCAGTTGACGTGTGCTCAGTCTGGTCCCTACTCCCTTGATGGTAAACATTCTTCTGCCTTGACCTCTGGAGTATTTGCAAAACATCTTGCCCATCCCTAAGATCTTACTGCATGCCTCTTCTTGAAACTTAGCACTGTTTGTTATGATCATTCTCCACATGTTCTTTGAGATTGTCAGACTGTGATGTTCAGATCAAAAGGAAGGTGGCCACATGGCATCATGGTTGTTAGTTTAGTGTGTCAGGAAAGTGTCTGAGGTGCTAAATAATAAAGTGTGAATTGGAGTGTTGTGTCACCTTGGTCAATTTGAGCAAATCCAAAGACATAAACTTTACTGGGGAATCCATAGAGTTATGGGGAATCCATAGAGTTATCATTCAAAAGCAGATTCTTAGGTATGAGGTCTCTGTGTGTGATGCTTAATGCATGACCATATCATAGAGTTAGAGCTGTTTCCTTTGGAACTTGGCTGCTGGCAGTCCCGGTGGCTCAGCAGTTTAGGCTGCCTTCAGCCCAGGGCGTGATCCTGGAGACCCAGGATCAAGTCCCACCTTGGGCTTCCTGCGTGGAGACTGCTTCTCCCTCTGCCTGTGTCTCTGCCTCTCTCTCGGTGTGTGTCTCTCATGAATAAATAAATAAAATCTTAAAAAAAAAAAAACTTGGCTGCTTTGCTTCTTGGTAATGTGCTGGTGCTGGCTGATACTGTAAGATAGCTATCCTTTCCATCTTGCCTGTTACAATTGAGCCAAGACTTGGGGCCTGATTCATAAGGAAATTGTATACTGTTAACAAATATTTCAATAGTATGAACTATATTAGGGCATGTGGCATGCATTGTGCGTGGTCATATATCATTTCTGACTTATAAATGACCAAGAAATTTTTTCAGTGTATGAGAATTCTTGGCTGGATCTTTTTACACAAACTTAAATTGGATCACTAAACTCAGGTCTTAATTTGATCCTAATATGTATTACAGCCCTCAAAATATTAGTTTCCTTGATGACTTTCTCCATCTAACACCTTTTTATGTACCCCATCGGGATCTCATCCTCAAGAATAGAGAGTATATGTATGCATATATAATATATGTATATACATTTCTTGAAATATTTACAATAAATCATTATTTGTACACATAGTAAAGTGCCATAAAGCAATAGGGGAATTTATATGTAATGTGCTTCTTCAACCTTTTAAAGTGGCTGAATACTCTATCTGGTCTTTTTCTGGACAGGATATCTTTCCCCTCATTTATTGGTTTCTTAGTCTTTATTTTTTAAAAATATTTTATTTATTAGAGAGATAGAGATAGAGATAGAGATAGAGATAGAGATAGAGATAGATAGAGAGAAGCAGACTTCCTACTAAACAGGAAGCATGATGCAGGACTTAATCCCAGGACCCTCGGTTCATGACCTGAGTGGAAGGCAGACACTTAACCAACTGAGCCACCCAGGTGCCCCTGTTTTCTTAATCTTTAATTTGTAATTTTGCATAGGTAGGTAGGACCACAAAGTTTTGATTTCCTTCTTTCTTTTCCTCCCTCCTTTAGCAGTCTTTTTTTTGCAATTATTAAACATAGGGTTTGTGTGACAATTTCTAAAATTGTAGCAAACATACTACGTAGAGAATAATAGAACTCAAATCTTGCTTCTTTTAATAAATGAATTTTATATTGATATCCTTGACTGATAATGTTCTCTGATTTAATGGTACTTATCATATTTTTAATATAGGAATGGCATGAGAGTAATCATACTTCTCAGGAAACAAGCATTGCTTAATAAGTGAAATAAGATATAAATTATCTGTATTAATTTTCAAAATATTGACAGTTTATTTTTGTTAAAAAAAGTGTCAGATTTAAAGAAATACCTCATCTTCCAGGGAAAGGAATAATAAAATATTTGTTTTAATGGACTTATGAGAATCACTGTATGTGGGTATGGTCTATCTATATTTAATGGGTATAAGAAATTTCGATGGAAAATTGGTTTCCTTTTCTGGTTTTATCCTTAGCTCACTTGAAGAATTACTTTAATATCTTTAACACAGGGTGGCTCAGCAGTTTAGAGCCACCTCTGGCCCAGGGTATGATCCTGGAGGCCCCGGGATCGAGTCCCACGTTTGGCTCCTGCATGGAGACTGCTTCTCCCTCTGCCTGTGTCTGTGTCTGTCTGTGTCTGTCTCTCTCTCCCTGTGTCTCTCATAAATAAATAAATAAATAAAATCTTTAAAAAAATATCTTTAGCACATATTCCTACTCTACCCCCATACCAAGTGTAAGATGGGAATAGTAACAACTGACTATTATTGAGTATAAAGTGCCAGGCAGGGTGCTTAACACTTTTTTTTCTCTTCTCTCCCAGCTATATTGACATAACTGACATAAAACACTGTAACTTTAATGTGTACAATAGAATGATTGTTCACGTGTATATATTTTATATGATTATCACAATAAATTTAACACACTTTTTAACTCACATAGTTAGAACTTCTTTTTGATGAGAACTTCTAACATCTACTCTCTTAACAACCTTCAAATATATGATAGAGTATTGTTAACTATGCTCACCACGTTGTGTATTGCAGCCCCAGAACTTAATATCACTTTTTTCAATTAAGAAAAAAAAAATTCAAACAGTGCAAGGTACAGAAAAGAATTTTACAACTCAGTGAATTTTGATAAATGTTTACACGTATAACTGCTACTCAATCAAGATACAGAGAATATCCATCACCATGAAAGTTTGCTCAAGCCCTTCTAGTCATTCCCTATATCACAAATGAACTGTTCTGATTACTATCACTTTATATTATTTTCTCTTAGCATATATAAATGGAATAACAGTGCTCAGAATATTTCATCAAGAATAATGTTTTCCGGGATCCCTGGGTGGCGCAGCGGTTTAGCGCCTGCCTTTGGCCCAGGGCGCGATCCTGGAGATCCGGGATCGAATCCCACGTCGGGCTCCCGGTGCATGGAGCCTGCTTCTCCCTCTGCCTATGTCTCTGCCTCTCTCTCTCTCTGTGTGTGACTATCATAAAAAATAAAAATAAAAAATAAAAAAATAATGTTTTCCAGACAGCCTGGGTGGCTCAGTGGTTTAGCGCTGCCTTTGGCCTAGTGTGTGATCCTGGAGACCCAGGATTGAGTCCCATGTCAGGTTCCCTGCATGGAGTCTGCTTTCTCCCTCTACCTGTGTCTGTGCCTCTCTCTCTCTCTCTCTCTGTCTGTCTCATGAATAAATAATCTAAAAAAAATAATGTTTTCCACAGTTCACCCTTATTGTAGAATATATTGCTTGCTTGTTCTTTCTTTAGTTGTTACATATTTCATGATATAAATATACTACAGTTAAAAATTCTGTTGATATACATTTCTTTACAGGTTTTGGCCACTATAAGTAAAGCTACCATAATATTTACTTTTGTGAACATAGAGTTGCCCTTCTCTTAGGTAAATATTTAGTAGTGCTAATAAAAGGACTTAGGGTAGAAGTATATTTTATGTCTTAAGAACCCACCCAACTTAAAAAGTCTAATCATCCCACAACCTCAGTAGTGTTTGGAATTGTCCTCCCCTAAGTTTTAGCACTTTAGTAGGTATGAAATTGTATTACACTATGGTAATGAGTAGCATTCCTGGATGAATACCGATCTTGGATTTGTTATTTAAGCCTGCACCTCATTTTCTTCATCTGCACAATGTGTTTTATTTTTTTTAATTTTTATTTATTTATGATAGTCACAGAGAGAGAGAGAGAGAGAGAGAGGCGCAGAGACACAGGCAGAGGGAGAAGCAGACTCCATGCACCGGGGGCCCGACGTGGGATTCGATCCCGGGTCTCCAGGATCGCGCCCTGGGCCAAAGGCAGGCGCCAAACCGCTGCGCCACCCAGGGATCCCTGCACAATGTGTTTTAAATGTCATGTGTGTCACATGTGTGTCATGTGTCAGTGTTGTGAGGATTCAATGAGATATGTATGTACAACTAGTGTCTGTTACCTAGTAAGAGCTTAATAAATCTTAGACTGAAAAATGGCTCTCCAGGTTGGGCTTGTAGATCTGTGGCCCTTTCTCTTATTTCCCTTGGTTTAAGATTTATTTCATGCTCAGTCTACCCAGAAGAGCACTGATTATTTCTGTACCATTTGTAGCTTGAAAGTATAAGAAATACCTTTTTAAAAGAGCATGATGTTGCACTGTATACCATGGCTGCTCCTCTGCCTTATTGTTTATTTAATATTTACTTTTGAAAATTCAGTAGATGGGCAGTCCGGGTGGCTCAGTGGTTTAGCATCGCCTTCGGTCCAGGGCCTGATCCTGGAGTCCCGGGATCGAGTCCCATGTCAGGCTCCCTCCATGGAGCCTGCTTCTCTCTCTTCCTTGTGTCTCTGCCTCTCTCTCTCTCTCTTTCTCTCTCTGTCTCTCATGAATAAACAAATAAAAATCTAAAAAAAAGAAAATTCAGTAGGGTTGAGATAGCTTACTTGGGTAGCATTCTTAATGTTTTTGTTATGAAAAACTTTTTTTTTTTTTTTTTACCAAGCAACTTTTATTCAAACATTTCTGGAGGTAGGTAGTACAGTGTTTCTATGTTTCCACTGCACTTTCATCTGTCCTGTTATTTGCTTCCTGAAATGTGCTATAGGCTGCATATTATACTACCTTTGTATTTCATTATCTGTGATCACTGCTTTGGCCCTTGTAACATCATGGTTTTTTGAAACTTTGTTTCAGATTTGGGGGCATTGTGTGTAATGAATTTAGAAATCAAGCTCTTTCTTCTTGAGTCTAAATAGAGATGCCAGTGAATCTTTCATTAGAACAATGTTTTCTCTCCTGCATTACTGTATATATTATTATTATATAAACTGACAGCTGTTGAGGAGGGAAGCAATTAGGAGAGAGGAAAAAAGAAATGAGGAAACAAAGCCAGAAATGAGGGTGACTCTTGTTAAAGGAGCCAAGGAGATAACAATGGTAGAACTGGAGAATAGGAGAGAAAGAATTTTCTGGTCATTTAAAGGGGGGAGGGATACAAGCAAAAGGGATGAACCTTTTCTACCAAGAAGAAACCTATAGCTATGGCTATTTTCATACCTGCAGATATAGCAGGAGGCAATGTAAAAGATGTTAAAGAGAATCCTCTAAATATCTAATGTTTATACATAATTTTTATTTTTGAACTTTAAAAATAACCTTTTATTTTTAGAATAGTTTTAGATTTACTGAAGATGGGGGATCCCTGGGTGGTGCAGCGGTTTGGCGCCTGCCTTTGGCCCAGGGCGCGATCCTGGAGACCCGGGATCGAATCCCACATCGGGCTCCCGGTGCATGGAGCCTGCTTCTCCATCTGCCTATGTCTCTGCCTCTCTCTCTTTCTCTCTCTGTGACTATCATAAATAAATAAAAATTTTAAAAAAAATTTAGATTTACTGAAGATGTACAAAGATAGTCCAGAGTTTATACCCCTTAGACTTTTAACTAAGCTACAACCTATTTGATTGTTAGCATTGTGCTTTCTATGTTTTATCACAACTAAGGAACTAACTTCATTCAAATTACAAAAATTTCCTGAAATTTCTGTTCCAGGTTCTCATCTAGAATAAAACATTATATTTAGTTTTCATGTCCCCTTAGCCTCCTCTTGACTGTGACAATTTCTCAGACTTCACTCGTTTTGATGGCCTTGGCAGTTTCAGGAGTATTTATCAAGTTATGTTGTAGAATCCCCCTTAATTTTGTATAATGTTTTTCTCTTGATTTAACTGGGGTTATGGATTCCTGGGAGAAAGACCCTAGAGGTGAAGTGTTATTCTTATCATGTCATATCAAGAGTACATGTTACCAATATGACTTATCACAATGACTTTGATCACTTGGCTGAGACAAGTTTGTGCTAGGTTTCTCAACTATAAAGCTACCCCTCTCCTTTTTATACTCTACTTTTTTGGAACTAAATGCAGCTCTCATTAACCCTAGTGCAGATAGTGGAGTTAAGATCACCTGCTGGAGAGAAAAGAATCTACATAAATTATTGCAAAATCTGCATGTGAAATTTGCTTCTTCTCTCCCCTTCATTTACTTAATCATGTTTTATTTTATTTATTTATTTTTATTTTTTAAAGATTTTTAAAAATTTATTCATGAGAGAGAGAGAGGCAGAGATACGGCAGAGGGAGAAGCAGGCTCAAGGCAGGGAGCCTAATGCGGAAATCGATCCTAGAACTCCAGGATCATGCCCTGAGCCAAAGGCAGGTGCTAAACCACTCACCCACACAGGGATCCCTTAATCATGTTTTATATTTAGTTTTTACTTTGGGTTATAATTTAGTACTACATTATGTATTCTGGTGCTCCTATTGTTACAGCTATAGATGTTCCTTTGTCTACCCATTGGATGCTCTTTCAAGTTGACAACAGTAATCCTTTGACATGCCCTCATTTTTTTCTTTTTTTTTTGTTTCTGATCAATTCTTTACTTTCTGGCATTACAATGTTTTTAACATTTTATTTTGAAATATTTTGAGATGTTTGGGAAAAAATGCAAAAATCTGGAGTATAGAGTTGTCTCACACCCTTCATCTACCTTCTATTTTGTTAACATTTTACAGAGCCATAGTACATTTATCAAAACTAAGACATTGACATTTATATCAGACTTTTAACTAAGCTACAAACTCCATTCAGATTACTAGATTTTCCACTGATGCTTTTCTTCTTTTCCAGAATCCAAAAAAGTATATCCTGTTGTAATTAGTTTGCATGTTTCCTTATCTGCTCTACTTGGTGACAATTTATCAGTCTTTTCTAGTTTCAATACTATTGAAGATTAGTAGTCAGGTATTTTGTAGACTGTATCTTGAATTTGGTTTGTCTGATAGTTATTTATTCATGATTAGACTTAGGTTATGGTTATGGGAGAAGAATACCACAGAAACAAATTGCCCTTCTCATTATATCATATTATGGAATACATAATATCAGCATAATTTAATATGGGTGATGTCAGTATTAACTTTTGTCATTTGACTAAGGTTCTCTTAATGTGCTTTATTTGTTAGAAGTAAGTTCTAGGTTTGGGACACCTGGATGGCTCAGTGGTTGAGCATCTGTCTTTGCCTCAGGTCATGGTCCTGGGATCCTGGGATCCTGGGATTGAATCCTGCATATGGCTCTCTGCAGGGAACATGCTTCTCCCTCTTCCTATGTCTTCCTCTCTCTGTGTCTCTCAGGAATAAATAAATAAAATCTTAAAAAAAAAAGTAAATTCCAGGTTATGTGGACACTCAATGAGAAGGGAATTAAGCCTTATATCCTAAAAGTAGAGATATCAAATAACAACCACCATAGAAATTAACTTTGGAGAAAGATTGCTGCTCTTCCTTTCTCCTGCCTCCTCAAAATTGAGACCTACTGAAACCTCTTACCCAGAGCTTCTGGTGAACAATCTGGAATATCCTCAGGAAATTTGGCATGTGGGAAATATAGTGGCAAAGTTTGTTCTGAACAATGAATTGAAAATACATGCAGTTGGATGCTGTGTCTGGTATTTGTCAGGTCAGTGGAATATTTTACCTGCTACACAGGCTTCTGTTTTCTGTTTAAGCAAGATCTGTTCTTTTTAATCTTATAAGTGATTTTATTTTTCTATATTTTTCTATTTTGTTATATTTCTTTAAAGAAGTTTTAGTATAGTTGACACACAATGTTAAACTAATTTCAACTACAGAACATAGTGATTCAACTTCTATATACATTTTGCTATGTTATTATCACAAGTGTAGCTACCATCTGTCATTATAGAGTGCTATTACAGTATCATTGACTATATTGCCTATGCCATGCTGTGACCTACTCATTCTATAACTGGAAACCTATATCTCCCACTCCCAACAAGATCTATTCTTGATTTCCATCCTAGAGAAGTTTGTTCATGAGTAAATAATAACATAGAAATAGTTCACAGTGCTTTAAAATCTTTCTCTGTTTAACTGAATTGACTTTACCCTAAAGTTGTACTATAATTAGGTTCTCATTACAATATCCTTCCCCCTCTATTGTCCCTTCCCCTTTGCAATTCCCTTTTAGAACTCTCTCTGCATTGGCATTTGCTGACTCCGCTTTCCATGTAGCCTATGAGTGGGTGTGGATAAGCAGCTTTACCCTCTATGGTAATAACTTTAAGTGTATGTCTTCTCACAAATGGATGCCAATTAAATGCTGTTCATTTAAGTGTGGCCCTTCTGACTCACCACTGTAGTTCCTGCCCATTAATATAAATATCATGACAGAAAAAATATAATAGTTATAAAAGACTGTTGGTCAATCTTTGAGGAAAAAAAGCATAGCCATTTTGGGTTGATATTAAGCTTTAGCATTAGCTGAAGTGCTGTCCTGCATAAATGTGACAATGATTTCATGTAAAACCCCACATTTAGGGGTAGGAATGTTTTAAACACAGGTCCCATATTAAAATAAAATTTCACTTATAGTAAATGAGAGTTAATAGGCTATTGATGTGTTTAGTGTTTGCTGGTGAGTTGCAAAATAATTTTTTTCATGAGCTCTGTTATTCTGTATTTGCTTGGTTTGGAAGCCAAGCCAATAGTACCCTTTTGTTTGACATCATCTGCATTTTTTTGTGAAATATAATCCATGGGTGAGTCTAGATTTACATCTTTACATCTCTGTAAGGTCTAGATGGTATTGATAGCTAATCCTTTTGAAAATTCTTTTTATAAACTTCTTTTTCTTTGTCCCTTCTGAAACTATAAATCCTTTCCTACATGGGTTTGCAGGCAAGACTTAGGGGTGGTTTCCTATTGTATCATCACCTGTAAAATGCCGTTATGCATGGCTAAGCTTCCAATTATGTGTCTTCATCCAATATTTTGATGAACCCAAAATGACATGGTGTTAGTGACATCACCTGCTTCAAGGAAGGACTTCTGATCTCTAAATATGTAACAAAAGGTATCTTTTGATAACATTTGGGCATGGAAGTCCCTGAGTTTTGAAGATAGTAGACTTTTGAAAAGCTCCATCGCCAAACCTCAATTACATGCTCTGAATCATTATGAACTTTGATGTGTGAATGTGAGTATTTTTTAATCTTTGAAGCTTTAGTGAAATTGAGGCCATGAATTGGATTCTGATTCATAAAATTTAAGTTCAAAAACTCTTTCAATAAATGCAATAAAGTGGTATAATGAAATAGCTTAGTGGCTTTGTGTTTTTCCTTTTTTTCTTTGCATGGCTTCTCTTAGCTCAAGACTGGCTGCTCTATTTCAGGGTATTACACTTTTGAGAAGCAGTATGTAGTAGAGGTTAATAAGGGAAACTCTTGAGTTAGGTGGCATCAGTTCAAATTTTATTTCTGCAGTTACTTAGCTGTGTAACTTCGGATCAGCCCTTAAGCTCCCTTCACTAAAGGGTCTTTATCTGCAAAGTAGGGATAATGAGTAGGGAAAATGAAGGCTGTTGTAAGTGTTCAATGAGTTAATATCAGTAAGTCTTAGAACATGACCTGGCACAAAATGTTGTTTACATTTGAATATTATTATAGAAATATTTGCTGGTTAGTAGTTTCCTGCCACAACAATAAGTAGTGGACATCTGATGTTTTGTCTGCCTGGCATCCCTTCTTTCTTCTATTGGATGTTATTTGTTCAATAAAAGCCTCTTATCTGACATATTGAGTTTGTAAAATTTACATCTAAGAACAGCTTTCTTCTAGTCTATGTCTTGGTTAGACTGTCAGTTGAGTCACATTGTCCTCCCCCAGTCATGAGAGTTGTCACACTTTAAATGAAGTCACACTTTTAGTCACACTTGAAATAAAACAGTACATTAGGTCCCTTTTATGGAATATACTTCTTAACTACTATCATTTACTTGATTGAGTCATTAGATTTAAAATTCTGTGGCATGGTATCTATGTTAAACTTCAAATAATTTAAAAATGTGACAAACTTCAAGTTGGCAATAGTTATGGTATTAAAAATTGTGATGATTTCTTGTTTATGTAATCTGCTTAGTTTTGAATCCATCTTCCATGCATAGCTTCCTAAGAAGAGTGAGATTATCATTTACCCTTTACATCTACAACCTATGACAGCAGATTTTTAAAGGGCTTTATGTAAAGTATGATATTACAATTTTTCTAAGCATTTAAAGAAGGATTATAAGAGTATATGCTAATGTACTAATTCTGTTCGGAAAAATAAGCCAGAAAAATAGATGGTATTCATTAGGTTTTAACTAAACAGAGAAGTTCCTTACATAGTTGACCCTTGAATAACACTGCATTTAGGAACACTGAGCACCCCACCCACCTACCCAGAATAAAACATCTGTGAATAACTTTTGACTCTCCAAAAACTTAACTGCTAATAGCCTGCTGTTGACCAGAAGCTTTCTCAATAATATAAACAGTTGATTAACACATATTTATATGTGTACTATATACTATTATTCTGATAATAAGCTAAAGAAAAGAAAATTGTAAGAAAAAGAAAATACATTTATAATATTGTAGTGTATTTATTGAAAAAAAATCCAGGAATAGGGGATCCCTGGGTGGCTCAGCAGTTGAGCACCTGCCTTGAGCCCAGGGCATGATCCTGGAATCCCGGGATCGAGTCCCACATCCGGCTCCCTGCATGGAACCTGCTTCTCCCTCTGCCTGTGTGTCTGCCTCTCTCTCTCTCTCTCTGTGACTATCATAAATAAATTAAAAAAAAATTTAAAAAAATCCAGGAATATGTGGACCTATGCAGCTCAAACCTATGTTTACCATCAGTCAACTGTAACATCAGTTATAGTAAGAGAATAAACCACTAATGTGTATTCAATTTAAATGGTTATATATTTATCAATTATCAAAAAAATAAACTGTACATTTGAAAAATAAAACAAATAAAAATAACATCAAGTTTCTTGACTCTCTCTTAGGAAATTGAATCTTGGGTAAGGTGATACAGACATAGTCACAGTTGATGCATTTCAAGGGTAGTGTCCCAAGGTGTCTATCTTGTCACTGTTATTTGTATCTCCATAGTGGTCCTGTCTCTGTTTTATTCTTTCTTCAGTCCCCCTTCTACTCCCTCCACACATATAAGTCTAAATGGCAGTTTAGGAACATCTACTGGTACTTGGCATGCTTCCTAAAAGGCTCAAATTCTACCTTCCAGAGAGGATCCTTGTAGAAGAGGAATTCAAGACCAAGCAGGCTACATAAATCTAAGAAACCACCACAATTTTTAGTACCGGAACTGTTGCTAACTTGCATGAAGTTTGTTAATCACATTTCAAAATGGTTGAATTTCAGCAGACACTGTGGCACAGAATTTTTAGTTTAAAATTAAATCAGGTAAGTGATAATTATCTGGGCCTTCTAACCATAAAGTTTTATCTCCTTGGGGTGAAAATTTTGTTATTTTTCAAAAGAGAGTACCCTCAAGATATGTGAAGTCTCTTTATACATAGGCACAATAGGAATCTACTTGGACTATTTGTAGGATATATACATAAACCAATTTAATTTTCACCCCCTCTTTGAATTAATTCATTTTACTTCTCAATCTTCCACACTTAATTTTTTTTTCTTTTGCTTGTGTTCAATGAGCCTAGAGTACAGATATTGTTTCTCTAATAATTGTAAGCAGAAAGGAATGGAAGGCAGTATTGAGTGAAGATCTTCACTGTATTATCTATGACAATCTAACTGAACAGGGATCAATCTTTGATACTGTGAAATATATATATGAATATGTGTACGATTTAGTTAACATTTCTTTTTAAAGATTTTATTTATTTATTCTTGAGAGACACAGAGAGAGAGGCAGGACGTAGGCAGACTCCCCACAGGGAGCCCCACTGGGACTTGACCCCAGGACCCCTGGGATGGTGCCTTAAGCCAAAGGCAGAAATCAACCACTGAGCCACCCAGGAGTCCCTGATTTAGTTAACATTTAGCATATTATGCATTCAAGTAGTCCATCAAATGCTTCCTGTGTGGTAATCACTTTGTTTGGTTCTGTGATACAAATGTAAATGACACAATCCCTGCCATCAAGGAACTTTTAATCTTTTGGGAGAGATATGTATCTGATATGTTGCCAAATACAATAGCCTTCAGATAAAAACTTTTGATACGAGATTCACAGTGGTTGCCAGCCTTCACTAGTTTTGATGCTATATATCAACTTTCCCTTCTTTTCCTTAAAAATATCCTTATTTTTTTATAAAAGTATTGAAGTATTAACTTCTATACATCACATTAGTCATCCAAGTATTTTAATAAGTCTCTCCTCTGAACTGCAGTATTGATTTATATGGGATTTGCTTTATTTAAATATTTTATACTCAGAATATTAAAGTACAGCTATTTAAAATAGGAATTCCTGCCCATGGAACATATTATCAAAGATACTGAAGGTGTAGTGCAGAAGGACTCAGCTATTTCTATACTTCTGGTCAGATCTTTGTTCTCATCTCTCTGTACTTTGCTTCTCCTGTGTCTGCCACAGTACTGTGGTTAGTAGAGATCTATCATCATGTATACATGGTAGTATTCACTTGAGTTGTGGGAAAAATGGTAAGATTAAATTAGAAGGCAAACATGAAACCTACGGGCTCTTCTCAGGAGATGGAAGAAGAAACTATCAAATGACATAAAAAAAATCACAAAAGATACAATGGTCTTCCCTGGCCTTTATGGAGAAATATTGAAAGATATTGTATTAGGACTTACTATTTTACTGTAGTATATTCTGAGTTTTAGTTTTGCTGTGATACAATTATTAATGAATAAAGCTGGAAAATTTGGTAAGATTTATAATAGTGGATCCCAGCAGTAGCTGATGTCACATCTTGAAGACCTGGTTTAAAACATGACAAGCATCCGCAGCACCTGGATGGCTCAGTTGGTTAGGCATCTGACTCTTGATCTCAGTGTTGTGAGTTCAGGTCCTGTGTTGGACTCCATGCTAGGCATGAAGCCTACTTAAACAAATGAAAAACATGGCAAGTCTCTAACTAGTCTCCTCTAAAAGAGGAATGATTTTCTCCACATTTTTCATACCTGAAAATCAGGGAAGAGGTACAGTTGTCTGTAATTCCAAGGCATCTTCAGCACCATTTAATAGCCCAAATAGAACACTTTACAGTTTCCTTCATCTTTACTTTCTTTTCTTCATTTTCTTGAAATAATTCTTGTCTTAGGTAGCTGGGGACCCAGAAATAGTTGTACAACTTCAACTATCCACCTACAAATTGTGAGCCATTCTGGTTCTTTGCTCAGTGTACCAAAAATATTCTTTTATTTCCATTTTTAAAGGAAGATGGATGTGTTGTTGGAGTAATCATTGTTGTCGTTAAGAAACAGATACCCAAGCTAAAAATAATGGGGAAGGTGGACTTTGAGAAATTCAAATAAGACTGGACAAAACCCTGAAGGAAGTGCTGAAGGGAATAATACAGTAATGTCACTAGAACCAAATCAGGTGACCTCTTTGTAATGGGCCCTTTTTACCACTGAACTCATTTTTAGGATCCCATTATGATAGAAATGGGCCTGGCAAATGAGTTCTGAATGGATCCACACTTTAAAAGTCTTTGCCTGGGTGGCTCAGCTGGTTGGGCAGCCAACTCTTGATTTCAGCTCAGGTCATGATTTTGGGATCCTGGATCCAGCCATGTGTAGGGCTCTTCACTCAGCTGGGAACCTGCATAAGGATTCTTTCTCTGTCCCTCCTGCTTGTGTGCTCTCTCTAAATAAATTAATTAATTTTTTAAAAGTCATTTCATAACTGCTTCTCATCTGGCCATTAAAAGTGTAACTTTCAGGATGCTTGGGTGGCTCAGTGGTTGAGCATCTGTCTTTAGCTTAGGTCATGATCCCAGGGTCCCAGAATCAAGTCCCCCTTCAGGCTCCCTGCAGGGAGCCTGCTTCTCCCTCTGCCTATGTCTCTGCGGCTCTCTGTGTGTCTCTCATTAATAAATAAGTAAAATATTTTTTAAAAAGTATAACTTTCAGGGGTGCCTGGGTGGCTCAGCAGTTGAGTGTCTGCCTTCAACTCAAGGTGTGATCCTGTAGTTCTGGGATCGAGTTCCAGGTAGGGCTCCTTGCATGGAGCCTGCTTCTCCCTCTGTCTCTGTCTCTGCCTCTCTGTCTTTCTGTACCTCTCATGAATAAATAAATAAAATATATTTTTTTTTAAAGTACAACTTTCAGAAAGCTTTTACCATCTATTTCCATTATAGAACTTACAATTATTACAATGGGAGTATTTTCTGCATATTTCCCCTTGCTGCATGATATGACAAAATTATGCCCATCTTGGAAGCCTAATTTTATCATCTGCACATTTCCTTAATTAAAAATATAATTCTGCTTTTTATTTTCATGCTGAAAAAAGTAGGAATCTTATAAATAATTTTTATGGTTTGATGTCAAATATGCAAATAAGTTTTTAGGAAGCATGAAAATAGTTTAATAGGATTGCAATAAATTTCCTTTTTATGTAATATTTTGAAAATATCAATACCAGCCAGTTGATATGCTAAATATAAATAATAGATATCCCCTCAAATGAAATAATAAAATCTAATTCTACCTGTAAACTTTATGGAAGGAGTAGAAAACAGCAGAGCTCTGTAGCAGAGGCATAGACAGAATTTTCAGGGAGATATCAGTGGCTATTTGGATTCTCATGAAGAACATTCTCTTATTTTTGTCTTGGCCACATCTTATGCTATTTTTCTCTTATTTATTCAGTATAATATTTTTGTGTAACATCAGAGAGGTTGAATAAAATTCCTAGCCAAGGAATTTTGATGAAAGGTTTGTTAGATCTTTTATTTTTCAACAGTTTTATTGAGATATAGCTTATATGCCATAGACTTCATTTAAAAGTGCACACTTTAGTCATTTTAACTATATTCAGAGTTGTGTGACAATCACTACTATCTAATTTTATAGCATTTTCCTCATTCCAAGAAAGAAATGTTAAATTCTAATCCATTCAAGAAACTCTCCATTTCTCCCTTCCGCCATCCTTCAGTTGACACCCACTTTCTGTCTATATTTGTCTTTTCTGGACATTTTATGAGCATAGAATCATAAAGTATGTGGTCTTTTATAACTGGTTATTTTCACATGTTCAAGGTACACCTGCCTTGTACCATATGTCAGTATTTTATCTCTTCTTATTGTTAAGTAATATTTATATAGATAAACCACATTTTGCTTATGCATTCACCAATTGGTAGATATTTGGGTTGTTTACCCTTTTTGACTATTATGAATAATTCTGTTATGAATATTTGTATATACAGGTTTGTATGGCAAGTATGCTTTTATTTCTTTTGGAAATATACATAGGAGTAGAATTGCTGAATTAAATGCAAGCTCTGTATATAACATTATGAGGTGTTATCAAAGGATGCTCCAAAGTGGTTGCATACTTTTCCAATACTGCCAGCAATGTATGAGGGTTTTAATTTGTCCATATTCTTGTTAATACTTGTTATTCTTGATGTTTTTAATTTTATTCATCTTAGTGTGTGGCAAGTGTTATTATGGTTTTTATTTATATTTTCTTAATGACTAATGATATTGAGCATCTTTTATATGCTTATTGATTATATTTCTTATTTGAAGAAATGACTAGCTATTTTGTCCATTTTTAATCTAATTTTTTGTCTTGTTAAATTTGAATTGTAAGGCTTTTCTGTATATTTTGAATTTAAGTCCCTCATTAAATATATAATTGTATGATTGTAAAATTTTTCTCCCTTTCTGTAGATTGATACATAGACTTTTTAAGTTAGGTGAATCCCTGTTTATGTGTGTTTTCCTTTGTCATTTGCTTTTAAGATTCTTCCTTTGTTTTTAGACAATTTATTTATAATGTATCTAAATGTGGATCTCCTTGAGTTTATCATACTTATAGTTTGCTAAACTTTTTGAAAATGTGGACTAATGTTTTCACCAAATTTGGGAAATTTTTGACTATTTTTTATTCAAATATTTGTCCCTATTATGTGTCTTCTCTCCTATGACTCCTATTGAGTATGTTGGCATACTTGGTATTGTTGTATAGGTATTTGAGGCAAATATTGTCATTTTCTTTTTCTCTATTCCTTGGGCTTCATGGTCTCAATTGACTTGTCCTCGAGTGTTTTTTTCCTCTCCAAATTAAATCTGCCATGGATTGCTTATGGTGAATTCTTAATTGTAGTTATTATAGTTTAAAAATCTAAAATTTCTATTTGCTTCATTTAAAAATAATTTCTATTTATTGATATTGTCTATTTTGTGAGACATATTAATTAATTATGTAGACACGATTTTCTTTAGTTCTTTAAACATGTTTGTAATGGCCCAATTAAATCCTTTTGTAACTTAAAGTCCAATATCTGAGTTTCCCCAGGCACAGTTTCTATTGACTTCTTTTTTTTTTTTTTAATATTGACTTCTTTTATCCCCCACTGTGCTATGATTACACTTTTCTGTTTCTTTACATGTCTTATAATTTTCTTTTGAAACTAGATATTTTAAATAACATAATGTGGCAACAGTGGAGGTCAAACCCTCCCCCTTCAGAGTCGGCTGTTGTTGCTATTTGCTTCTATTTTTGCTATTTTTTTTTTTTTGCTTAGAGCACACTTAGAGTGTTCCCTGGAGTGATTACATAAAATATGTATTGCGTGCTGTGTGTTACTACTTAGGTCTCTGATCAGTATCCTTTGTAGTCAGCTTATAATTAGAAAGAAAATTCCTTGAATTACTTACCTAGGAATTCTAACATTTCTTAGGTGGTTGTGTGCTATGTCAGGATGTGTCCTCACTGCTCCAGCAGTTCATAACTCTATCTTCGCCATACTTCCTGCTTGTGGAAAACCTCAACTCAGAAAAACATGATAGACTAGGGCTTTCTGTTTTTCCCAGTTATGTGCATACTCCAACCCATGCATGTGGCCTTCAAAATTCCAAAATATATGCTGGAGCTTTTCAAATTTCCTATTGGTATCTGATTTTCCAGATCTTTCTTTTAAGTATTTTAACCAACCTATTTTTTGCCCCAACTCATATTACTACATAAAACTTCCATGTTCTTAAATTATAATTCTGGATATGAACCTTTTTTCCCACTATATGAGCTGAAGCAATGTCAAATAATGAAAATCCTATGAATGGGACTTTTTCAGGGAGTTGTCAGACAAGCCGTGTAGTAATACATAGAGTAATAATACTTTGGAGAAGAAGCTTTTTGAAAAACTCCAATCTGGGCAGCCCCAGTGGCACAGTGGTTTAGTGCCACCTGCAGTCCAGGGTGTGATCCTGGAGACCCCAGATTGAGTCTCACGTCAGGCTCCTGCATGAAGTCTGCTTCTTCCTCTGCCTGTGTCTCTGCTTCTCACTGACTCTCTGTGTCTCGCATGAATAAATAAATAAATAAATCTTTAAAAAAAAAGGCTTCAATCTTAATATGTACCCTTTAGTGTAATAGGCAGCTGATTTTCACCACTTCCATATTTTTCTAAAGTTTTTGTTTTAATTCCATTTAGTTAACGTACAGTGTTACATTAGTTTCAGTTGTACAATAAGGTGATTCAACAATTACATACATCACCTGCTGCTCATCATGATAAGTGCACTCCTTGATCCCCATCCCTTATGTCATCCATCCTCCCACCATCCTCCCCTCTGCTAACCATCAGTTTGTTCTTTGTACTTAAAAGTCTGTTTCTTGATTTGTTTCTCTGCCTTTTTTTCCCCTTAGCTCATTTGTTTTGTTTCTTAAATTACACATATGAATGAAATCATATATTTACTTTTACCTGATTGACTTATTTCACTTATCGTTATACTCTCTAGCTTCATCCATGTTGTTGCAAGTGGCAGAATTTCATTCTTTTTATGGCTAAATAATACTCCATTGTTCACGTGTATATGCAGATATACACATATATATCTATCTATCTACATATATATGTACACATATGTACAAACCTCACATCTTCTTCATCCATTCATCAGGCAATAGATATTTGGGCTGCTTCCATATTTGGCTATTGAAAATAATACTGCTATAAAAGGGTGCATGTGTCCTTTTGCATTAGTGTTTTTGTAGTCCTTGGGTAAATACCCAGTAGTGTGGTTGCTGGATCATAGGGTTGTTCTAATTTTAACTTTTGAGGAACCTTTCTACTATTTTCCAGAGTGGCTGTGCCAGTTCACATTACCAACAGTGCAAAGGTTTTTTTCCTCTACATCTTCACCAAATCCTGTTGTTGCTTATATTACTGATTTTAGCCATTCTGACAGGTGTGCTATCTCATTATAGTCTTGATTTGCATTTCCCTGATGGTAAGTGATAATGATCATGTTTTCATGTGTCTGTCCATCTATATGTCTTTTTTGGAGAAATGTCTTCTTTGGAGAATTTTTAATTGGGCTATTTGTTTTTTGGGTGTTGAGTTTTATAAGTTCTTTATGTATTTTGTATAATAACCCTTTATTGGATATCTCATTTGCAACTATCATCTCCCATTTGTGTTGCCTTTTTGTTTTGTTGATTGTTTCCTTTGCTGTGTAGAAGCTTTTTATTTTAATGTAGTTCCAATGGTTTATTTTTGCTTTTGTTTCCCTTCCCATAAGAGGCATACCTAGGAAAGAAGTTGCTACAGCCAATGTCAAAGAAGTTACTGTCTGTGTTCTCTTATGTGATTTTCATGGTTTCAGTTCTCACACTAGGTCTTTAATCCATTTTGAATTTATTTTTGTAAGAAAGTAGTGCAAGATTTATGGTATAAGGAAGTGGTCCAGTTTCATTCTTTTGCATGTAGCTGTCCAGTTTTCCCAACATTATTTGTTTATTTATTTATTTATTTATTTATTTATTTATTTATTTATTTATTTATGATAGGCACACAGTGAGAGAGAGAGAGAGGCAGAGACACAGGCAGAGGGAGAAACAGGCTCCATGCACCGGAAGCCCGACATGGGATTCGATCCCGGGTCTCCAGGATCGCGCCCTGGGCCAAAGGCAGGCGCCAAACCGCTGCGCCACCCAGGGATCCCCTCCAACATTATTTGTTGAAGAGACTGTCTTTTTCTTTTCGTATATTCTTTCCTGCTTTGTTAAAGATTAATTGACCATATAATTGAGGATTCATTTCTGGGTTTTTATTCCATTGATCTATGTCTCTATTTTTGTACTACTACATACTGTTTTGATTACTACAGCTTTTTAATATAATCTGAAGTCCAGAATTTTGAAACCTCTAGCTTTGCTTTGCTTTGATTTGCAAGGTTGCTTTGGCTATTCAGGGTCTTTTACATTCCAAACAAATTTTAAGATTATGCTAGGTCCATGAAAAATGCTGTTGGTATTAGATATGGATTGCATTAAATGTGTACATTGCTTTGGGAAGAATAGACATTTTAACAATATTGGTTCTTCTAATCCATGAGCATGTAATGTCTTTCCATTTCTTTGTGTCATCTTCAATTTCCTTCATCAGTGTTGTATAGTTTTCAGAGTATAGGTCTTTCCCCTCTTTGGTTAGGTTTATTCTTAGATCTTTTATTGTTTTGGTGCAATGATAAATAGAATTATTTTCTTAATTTCTCTTCCCACTGCTTCATTTTTGGTGTAAAAAATGCAATAAAATTCATAAATTTTTATGTTGATTTTGTATCTTGTGACTTTAATTAACTCATTTATTGGTTTTTACAGTTTTTTGGTGATCTTTTGGGTTTCCTATACATAGTATCATGTTATCTGCAAATAGTTAGGTTTTATTCCTTCCTTACCAATTTACCTTTTATTCCTTTTTGTTGTCTGATTGCTTGGGCTAGGACTTCCAGACTATGTTGAATAAAAATGATGAGAGTGGACATTCTTCTTTTGTTCCTGACATTAGGGGTAAAGCTCTGTTTTTCTCCATTAAGTGTGATGTTAGCTGTGAATTTTTCATAAATGGCCTTTATTATGTTGAGGTATTTTCCCTCTAAACCTACTTTGTTGAGAGTTTTTATCGTGAATGGATGTTGTATTTAATCAAGTGCTTTTTCTGTGTCTATTGAAATGATCATATGATTCTTATCCTTTCTTTTTTTTTTGATGTTATGTATTAGGTTGATTGATTTATGAATGTTGAACCACCCTTGCAACCCAAGAATAAATCTCACTTGATCACTGTTGAATGATTTTTCTTCATGTATTGTTAATTTGGTTTGCTAGTATTTCGTTGAGGATTTTTACATCTATGTTCATCAGGGATATGGGCCTGTAGTTCTCTTTCTTAGTGGTATCTTTATCTGGTTTTGATATCAAGGGAGTGCTGGCCTCATAGAATGAATTTGGATGTTTTCCTTTCTTTTCTAATTTTTGGAACAGTTTGAGAAGAATGGGTATTAACTCTTCTTTAAATGTTTGGTAGAGGGCAGCCTGGGTGGTTCAGTGGTTTAGCACCGCCTTCGGCCCAGGGCATGATCCAGGAGACCTGGGATTGAGTCCCACATCAGGCTCCCTGCGTGGAGCCTGCTTTTCCCTCTGTCTGTGTCTCTGTCTCCCTGTTTCTCATGAATAAATAAATAAAATCTTAAATAAAATAATAAATAAATAAATAAATAAATAAATAAATAAATAAATAAATATTTGGTAGAATTGACCTGTGAATCCATGTGGTGCTGGACTTTTGTTTCTTGGGAGTTTTTCATTACTGATTCAGTTTCTTAGATGGTTATTAGTTTGCTCAAATTTTCTGTTTCTTCCTGTTTCAGTTTTAGTAGGTTATATGTTTCCAGGAATTTATCCATTTCTTCAAGGTTATCCACTTTGTTGGCATATATTTTTCATAATATTCTCTTATTTATATTTATGTAGTGTTGGCTGTTATTTCTCCTCTGTC
This sequence comes from Nyctereutes procyonoides, assembly GCF_905146905.1. Taxonomy (NCBI): domain Eukaryota; kingdom Metazoa; phylum Chordata; class Mammalia; order Carnivora; family Canidae; genus Nyctereutes; species Nyctereutes procyonoides. Next base: position 12,896,899 of record NW_026575133.1, on the reverse strand, counting down.
ACTTGTGATTTTATTTATTTGAATCCTTTCTGTTTATTTCTTGATAGATATGGCTAGAGGTTTATCAATGTTATCATTTTTTTTCAAAGAACAAGCTTCTGGTTTCATTGAGCTATTTTTTTTTCTTTAATTCTATATAATTTATTTCTGCTCTAACTTTTTACTTCCTTCCCTCTGCTGGTTGTAGAATTTGTTTGTTCTTTCTTCTAGCTCCTTTACATGTAAGGGTTAGGTTGTTTATTTGAGATTTTTCTTGATTCTTGATGTGGTCCTGTATTGCCATGAATTTCCCTCTTAGAACTACTTTTTCTACATACTAAAGGTTTTGGACCATTCTGTGTTTATTTTCATTTGGTTCCATGTACTTTTTTATTTCCCCCTTTATTTTCTGGGTGACACATTCATTGTCTAGTACCATGGTTTTTAACTTCTACATATTTATGGTCTTTCCAGATTTTTTCTTGTGGTTGATTTCTAGTTCCACAGTGTTGAGGTCAGAAGATATACATGATATGACTTCGATCTTCTTGAATTTGTTGAGGCTTGTTTGATGGGCTAATAAATGACCTATTTCAGAGAATGTTCTGTGTGTACTTGAAAAGAATATGTAATCTTCTGTTTTAGCATTGAATATTCTGAATCTATCAGTTAAATCTGTTCCAGTGTGTCATTAAAAGCCATGGTTTCCTTGTTGATTTTCTGTTTAGATTATTGGTTCATTGATACAAGTGAGGTGTTAAAGTCCTCTACTATTTTTTTAAAGATTTATTTATTTGAGAGAGAGAGAGCAAGAGTGAGCAGGGAAAAAGGGAGAGAGAGAATCTCAAGCAGACTCTGCATTGAGAATGGAGCTGAAATGTAGCTTCATTTTATGACCCTGAGATCATGACCTGAATCAAAACCAAAGGTCAGACATTCACCCAACTGAGCCATCCAGGTGTCCCCAAAGTCCTCTACTATTATTATATTATTATTGATTAGTTCCTTTATGTTTGTTATTACCTATTTTATGTAACTGGGTGCTTCTATGTTGGGTGCATATTTCCAACTTTCATATCTCTTGTTGGATTGTCCCCTCAATGATTATGTAGTGTCTTTGTCTCTTGTTACAGTCTTTGTTTTAAAGTCTATTTTGTCTAATATGTGTTTTGGTACTCTGGCTTTCTTTTCATATTCATTAGTATAATATATGTTTCTCCATTCCTTCACTTTCAGTCTTCAGGTGTCTTTAGGTCTAAAATTAATCTCTTGCCTACAGCATATAGATCGATCTTATTTCATCCGTTCTATCACCTTATGTCTTTTGACTGGAACATTTAAGTCCATTTACATTCAAAGTAATTATTGATAGGTGTTTGTTTTCATTTCATTATTTGTTTTGTGATTGTTAATGAAGATTTCCTTTGATTTTTTCCTCTCTCTCATGGTTTGCTTTCTTTAGTGATATATTTGGATTTCTTTCTCTTTATTCTTTGGTTATTTATTAGTGATTTTTGATAAACGGTTACCATTAGGTGTGTAACCTTATCTGCATTTGGAAGTCTAAGTTGATGGTCATTTAGCTTTTTACTCCTCCTCATGTTTTTAGTATATGTTTTTTATAATTTAGATCCTTTTATTTTTTGAGTTCCTTGACTGATTTTTTACAGAAATATAAATTTTTACTGCTTTTGTGTTTTCTGCCTTTATACTGTCCCTTTTGATCTGTCCTTTCTACTCAGTCCCATTTAAATTTCTTGCAGAGTTGGTTTGGTGGTCACAAACTTTTTTTTTTTTTCTCATCTGGGAAACTTTATCACTCTTTCAATTCTGAATGATAGCTTTACTGGATAAAGCATTCTTGGCTGAAGATTTTTACTATTCAGTACTTTGAATATATCACACCACTGTCTTCTGATTTGGAAGGTTTCTGCTGAAAAATCCCCTGCTATGCTCGTAGGGTTTTCCCTAATAGGTTATTGCTTCTTTTGTCTTTCTGCTTTTAAATTCTTTTCTGTATCATTATATTTTGACATTTTAATTACAATATGTCCTAAAGTGGATCTGCTTTTGTTGATTCTGTTGTGGGTTCTCTATGCCTCCTGGATCTGGATATCTGATTCCTTCCACAGATGAGGGAAGTATTCAGGTTTTATTTCTTCCAAAAATTTTTTGCCCTCTTTTGTCTCTCTCCTTCTTCTGGGACTTCTATAATATGAATGTTATTAAATTTGATGGAGTCACTCAGTTCCCCAAGACTATTCTCATTTTGCATAATTATTTTTTTCTCTTTTGTTCAGCTTGATTACTTTCTATTACTCTGTCTTCTAGGTCACTAATTTGTTGCTCTGCTTCTTCCACGTTGCTATTTATTCCATCAAATGTGTTTATCCTTTCATTTATTAAAACCTTTATCTTTGCTATGTTGGTTCCTGCAGGTGGCCCTGTGCTTCTGCTGAGGGGCTGGGGAGGGAAATGGCAAGAGCCAGTTCTTTTGTCCCAAGAGCTGTCTCTCAGTGAATGCTGTCTCTTTGGAATGTGCTCTGAGATGAACAAATACCCTTCCTTCTGTATACCCCAGAGATTCTTCAGATCAATTTTTCCCTGCTGTGTGTCTGCAGGTTGTTTGCCCACTTTCTCTTCAAGAACAGCACAGTGCTGTCTGGGCTCTCTCATAGCCAAGTCTTCTGACCTTTAAAACTCAAGTGTTTAATCCTCATTGATTTCCAGAAGTCTCAAAATTTGGTTCCTTTTGTTTCCCAAGCCATTGCTATGGGGATTCCTTTTCTCCATGTGTTCCCCTGTGTGCTAGTCTGTTCCTAGCCCTCCTCTGCAACTGTAGCTTCCTCCCCACTTGAGTGGCCACAATCTGTTTTCTCTCCCAACCTATGTCTCTGTGCTTCCTACCTTCTTTGATGTGGTCTATTCTCTACTTTTAGTTTTGGAGTTTACTCTGCCAGTCTTCAGGTAAATTTCTAGGATATTTTGGATGTTTGATAGTTACCTAGTTGTATTCATGATATATAGTGAGCCTAGGGTTCTCCTATCCCTCCTCCTACTTCTTAACCTCTCTACAGCTTCCATATTTGTAAGGCTGTTGGTTTTTGTTTGTTTGAGTTTTAAGGCTACTCTAGAGCTGAAGAGAAGTTTTTGGAGTGGAACAAATTCATACACAACAAATTTTCTATTTTTAGTTTAATTTAGCCTTTAAAAAATTCTGCTTAGATTATTACAAGCGTATGTTAATTTTCACAATTCTCAAACATTTGATTTCAGGAATTTTGACCTGTGTTCCTATTGCTTTTATGCAGCTGTAGGTTTTTCACAGGCTCTTATTCCACTATTTTGAAAATATGTCTTGACCTGTAGAACTCTTAATTTTGAGTTCTAATATCATTTTGATTATTTAGGGCACCAAGTCAAAACCAAGAGGCTCAGAGTTCTATTAGTCTACCTGATGAGTTTTCTGAGATCCTCAGAGCAGTAGACCCACCTCTAGTTATTTTTCAGTTGAATGCATAAACATAACAAATTGCCTTAATTATCATTACAATTATTCTGAATCCTCCTATCTTTTAGGGGCCCAGTGAAATAGTAACATTTTAGTATTCCACAAGAAGAGGACAAATCGGTGGGAAAAAAATATTGGTTAAGAATACTGTAACAACGTCTGGAAAAATTAAGAATCCTGTCATTTCTACTCTGGGAATTATACTTTAACTAGCCCTACCACATTTCTTCTTTGGATAAATTTTGTTACAATACAGAATGTGATTGTTAATGAGCTTTTGAGATAAATAATTCTAAATCACAAAAGCATCCTACCTTTCATTAAAAAACCATCAAGGTCCATGCTCCTGCTTTGGTAATTATACCCTAGTATATACTATTCATTAGAGTAACAGTCCCTTCATTACCTTTGCTTATGAGTTCATGAATATCTGTTGATTCCACAGGGTTGACTTCCATTTAATTGTTGCATGTTTACATTGCATAACACATTACATCCCAAGGTGTCACTAAATACGGTGAATTTTTTTTTCATGAATTTCTTACGTGTAAGCGAGATGAAGCTGAGGATGGAGAATGGCTGAATTTGATTTTAACAAGAGTTTGATTTTAATGATCACATGCTGCACAAATAAAATAAGAGGAGCAATGAATTATCATTATTGAAAAAGAGACATATGCGTCTCTGATGTAGGCTATTTCTCACAACCTTCCTTAAAGATCTTTACAGCTCCAAATAGAATAAAAAAAATAAAATATATTTTCAAAGATAACATTAAAAAATTAAGTGGCTTTCTTATGTGTTTAATCTGTAGTGGCTTACTTAGAACTTGCCAACCATTGCTTTGTAAATGTCCTTGTGTTGTTTAACATATGCTAAGTGTCCATACGCCTACTATAAGTTTACTAAAGGACATCTCTAAGTTCTTTGGTGTTTGAATTTCTTCAAAAGTAATTCTAACATCCTATAGGCTCTAAACTTGTTTCTTCACTACCTAGAACTTTAACAATCAGATAAAAACAAAAATAGTTTAGACTAATTAGATTATTAGAAACCTATATCCTTTGCAACCTAGGTTCTAAATTAACTTTAAATTATGCTGAAATGCCCCCAACTGGCAATTTTCATGGCTTAATCAGTATTACTGCTCACATTATTAATGTACTCAAGGATTACAAAATTTAAATTGAATTTAAACAAAATACTTTCTATACTCCTAGGAGAGTTAACAAACATAAAACAGATATGCCTCACCTTAACCATCAGAACTACTGTCTTGCCTAATTTCTCAATAGTAATAGCACTCATTGCTATAAAATACACCAGTTGGGTATGACCACTCTCTGAGTGGGTAATAAGTAATAAATTAAAATGAGTAATAAATTAAAATTAAATTTAAAATTTATCATTTACATTTGCTCTATAAAATTTGACCCATGATCTTGCCCCCATGATTAAAATAGTTAAGACAGCATGAACTCCCATTATATAATACCTATTTAGATAAAGAGTGATTATGCCCACTATCTTAACAAGTATAAGCTCAATATGACCTGTTTTTAGACCTGGAAAGAATGAATAGCACCTCATTATACTATGGTCTCACCGATTAGCCCCATATTCAACATTATTAACTTTTTTTTTTCAATCAGAAACTAGTAGATACTTAGCAGTCATGCTTTGTTCAGTATCTATGTCAACAGCCTCTAAACTACAGTTTGACTTTGTCAAAGGGGCATAATATGCCTTTAAGCAGCTAAATTTTAAAACATGAAATATCCATAAAGTTAATAAAATACTTAGATTCAGTTCTAGGTCACACACATTTTTGGTAGGGAACATGTAGTGATTCCACTTTTCCCTTTTCTGGATCTTTTTAGGGCTTTATTTCTGAGGGCCATCAAGAACCCTTATCTGGTTTCAACCATTGACCTCACTGATAACAGAGGAAAAATTGTGAAGTGAGAAGGTAGAGAAGGCTGTTGAAATTAGGGACTTACTAGGAAAATATCTCATCTCTATCCATCAGCACCTTTTAAATATCTGTGAAGACTAAAATCTCCGTGTAATAACACCATTTAGTTTCTAGTGGCAGAATAGTTGGCACTAATCACTGTCTCTATGTCCTGCTCTCATCAATTCCTATTCTGTGATCTGCCCAATTTCCAAACACAATAAAATAAATTCAGAAAGTATTGTATTTGACAGTTGCCACCAGAGAGCTCTATATCCAGTGCAGTGAAACACAGAAAAGGAGAAAAATAGCATTTCCATAATCATGATATTTGTTAGTTTTCCTAGAGAAGATAGCTGAACAACATCTTGAAGAATAAGTAGGAGTTTACCTGACTTAGAAGAGAGAAATCTGGAGCATCACAGGGGTGTGAGATAGTCACAGCTAATTGGTAAATAACAACTAATTGATGTGTATGGACATCTGTGATATAGGAGGCCAGTGAGCAGTAAGCAGTTAAAAATGACATAAGGCAGGCAGAGGGGCACAGATAAACAGTGAGGTTGATGACAGACATGGAAAAGGTAAAAAATCCAGTATCCATGGTTCTCCTGGTGTTGTCTTTAACCCTGGGCAGTTCAGTCATACCAGGTTTGTCCACAAGCTTGGGGAGAAATCTCCAGTGAGACCAGTAGAGGGATAAAAGTTTTTGGTGAGTGATCTCTCTGCTCACCTGGAAGATTCTACTTTGGCTATGTGGAGAGCCCTATCTAACACATGAGTGCAAAGTTCTGCCATTTTCTCAGCACCCTCATTTGGCCAGGCTATAAGCAGAGTTCTAGATCCATTGAATGATGCTCCTTTCCCCATTGTCTTGTGCAGAAAAATACAAACACAAATAATTAAACTATTTATGGAATTGAAAGTGCAATGGTCTAGGTAGATTCTTAAATAAATAGAAATAAATTGAGGTGCTGAATAAAGAGGGAGAGGAAGAGAGAAAGGTTGAGTATGGAACTATTCAACCTTGGGGTTAAACTGATTTATAATTAAAATGGGGAATATTTTAAAGCCATATGAATTTTTAAGTCCTGTTTTCATCATTTATATATTGTGTGATAGTAGGAAAAGTAATATCTGTGAAAGATTCCCCCCCCCTTAATAATGGTAATTTGGCACAGGATTATGGTGTTTGATATAAAATATACAAAATAGCTATCACAGTGTTTAGCACAGAAGAGACAAATAGAATTTGCCACTCAACTTGGTTTGCCAGCTGATTTTTTTCTTTTTCTTCAGAGAGACTGTACATGGGCACTAGCATGAGAGGAGGGGCAGAGGGAGAAAATCTTAAGCAGGCTCCTTGCCCTTGTCCTTTGTGGGGTTCTGTCTCATGATCCTGTAATCCTGACCTGATCCAAAATCAAGTCAGATGTTTAACAGACTGAGTCACCCAGGTGCCCCTGATTTTTTTCTAATAATAATAGGAGTCTTGAAAAAAATATTTCTTTCAAGGGAAAAAAAAAAACTCACAAACTTCAAAATGCCTTTTTTTTTTTTCTAAGTTTCAGGCTCATTTCATGACCACTGTGGGGAGAAATGTTAGCATCATCTGCCTCTGCTGTAGAGGCTTTTGTATTTCACTTAGTTTATGATTGCTTTCTCTCCTTTTCTTCTATTATGAAACATAGATGGAAGGTAATCTTATTAATACAGTCTACTTAATTTTAAATCTAGCTTGTTCATCCTTATTTTCATCACATCTTGTTTATTCTTTCAATAAATGAAATAAATATTAACAAAAAGATAAACATTGTGAGAGCCTGCCTCATGAGAGTATGTGGAATTGCCTATGCTTTATGTTACCATCATCTATGTGCTCAAGGAAAAGAGTGAGAACAAATATTCAAAGGATGGCATATTTCCTGAGTAGTACAAAGCTTAGGATAACACAACCTTGTGCTTTTCCATCAGTAATTTTTTCCTTCTTACAAAAGATGTCAAAAGTCAAGGTTAATTCCATTAAGAAAACTTTATTTCCTAAAAGAAACTTCATTGTGCTTTTAAAGCATTAATATTGTCATACTTTGTGAAGTGACTACAAATTATATTTTTGTATTAGTCTAACAACAAAGCCTTATTTTTGCAACATATTAGTGAATTTGCAAATTGTAAAAGAATTTACTTAAATTATATTTTTTATTGGTTTTCCCAGTGTTTTAGTATAAGTTACATAAGTTTATAAAATGTTTGAAATAAAGCCCATAAGCTTTAGTTGCTTAGTAAAAACAATTAATTGGATTAAAAATTAGAACTTTTGCATTACACTTAAATCAACTGGCTAATAAACTTAACTTTTTTTGTAGAAATGAATGTCTCATTTGAGAAGAAAATCTTGAGTAAGTTGAAAATGTGGGAAAATCAATCATTAGGTGTTCGGTTGGTATGTAATAAGGTTGATCCTGATTGTATAGACTGTGGCTCATGAGGGGCAAGTAGTGTCATCACTTCTCATGGTGGAGGTTTTTTGTTGTTATTTATTATCACTTGTCTTTTAGATAACTCTTAATCATCATTGTTGATGAAAATTGATCTGTAAAATCTAAATTAGTGGATTAATTTGGACTATATTAATCAGACTATGAAAATGTCCATATCATTCCTTGAAAAACTTATTATTTAGAATTTCTTATAAAAATTATACACATAATTGAGGATTCTCAGGGCAGGAGGATCTGTTCTACCCAACTGAGCATTTGATTCTGTGCTAGGTCATTGCTTGTACATACCCGGTTGAACATTTGTCTTCTGAATTGAACAACAAAATTACTAAAAGACAGATGTAGATGTCACTAGATGATTGAACTTAGTTTTTTTAAAAGATTGGCACCCTTGCAAGTTTTAGAGGTAATACATTCTTTTCTGCTCTTCCTTTGACTAATGAAGTACTCTGTAAGATGATGACTGAGTTAAGGACGTGATATAGATATAGAATAATTGTTTTATGCTTTGACCCATGAAAATTAACTGAGCTAAGTACCTTCAAATTTAGTATTTAGAATAAAATAATAGCAAGAGATTAGCTATTTTATTATATAGTAGTGTAGTAGAGTGTGCTGTAGGGGAGATATATAACGTATCTCCTGTATCTTTTTCTCCTCCTCTATTCTGCCTTTTTCCTTAAAAAAGGGCAGGGGGAGCAAAAGAAAGAAATGCCTTCAGTAAATCTCCTTGCCTTCTATAATTTCTACTTCCTGATTTCTACTGGATCTTCTCTTTGAGGCACTTTTACCTGTAGTCACTGTGTCCCCCCAAACACTTGAATTTATTCACACCAGCGTAAATACTTTAGGCTGCCATTTTAATTATGTGCTTACTTTCACCCTGAAATCATTTACCCTCCTAAAATGCCTTTATCTTTTTTTTTTGTTTCATGAGAGAGAGAAAGAGAGAGAGAGAGGGAGGCAGAGACGCAGGCAGAGGGAGAAACAGGCTCCATGCAGGCAGCCTGAGGTGGGACTCGATCTGGGGTTTCCAGGATCACACCCTGGGCTGAAGGGGGCGCTAAACCGCTGAACTACCTGGGCTGCCCTGCCTTTATCTTTCTAATCTGATTGTTAGTAAACGACAGTATTCTCTGCTCAGAAAGTGACTCCAGTCTCCTCTCCCAATGTCTGGCCAACCACCCTAAAATTCCTACTTAAACTATTTTCTTCTAAGTCTATGTCATCCATTTTATTGCTCATACTGTAAACATCTAGTTTGGCTCTTTATTAAGCCTCAACAGATTATTGAAATACTCTCTAAATGATTAACTTGCTATCAGTCTCACACATTTTAGTCAGCATTGCTCTCCACATTGCTGCAGAATGGTCTTCCTAAAATGCCTATAAAATCATGTAGCTCACTTATTTAAAATCATACAAAAAAAACCTCATCTCTCTCCTAACGTCTTATTTATTTGTATGTCAACAGGCCCTGCACACCCATTCTATCTCATTTCTTACAACATGACCACTGACACACTAGGCGTCAGTTGTTCCAAGCTAAATGAAAATCTCTCAGCTCAGACACTCACATCCAGGTATTTGAACCCATAGAGTTCCATTTGCATGAAAGCGCTATCCCAACCATTGGGAATAAAACTATTTTATCATTTAGTCTGTGCTCTGCAATTGCAAATTTACTCTCTACCACATTCCTCTGAAATTTTCCTATAAATTTCTAAATTACTCATTTTTCTTAATACTTTTTTGATGGTCATTTTTTTCTTTGGCAAGTATTTTTATGTTATTGCTTTCCATGGCCTTTTAAAGAAAGCTTTGCCTGGAGGAGGGGCAAGATGGTGGAAGAGTAGGGTCCCCAAACCACCTGTCCCCACCAAATTACCTAGATAACCTTCAAATTATCCTGAAAATCTTCGAATTCGGCTTGAGATTTTTTTTTTTTTATGATAGTCACAGAGAGAGAGAGAGAGAGAGAGAGAGGCAGAGACACAGGCAGAGGGAGAAGCAGGCTCCATGCACCGGGAGCCCGACGTGGGATTCGATCCCGGGTCTCCAGGATCGCGCCCTGGGCCAAAGGCAGGCGCCAAACCGCTGCGCCACCCAGGGATCCCTCGGCCTGAGATTTAAAGAGAGACCAGCTGGAACGCTACAGTGAGAAGAGTTCGCGCTTCTATCAAGGTAGGAAGACGGGGAAAAAGAAATAAAGAAACAAAAGGCCTCCGAGGGGAGGGGCCCGCGAGGAGCCGGGCTGAGGCCGGGGCGAGTGTCCCCAGGACAGGAGAGCCCCGTCCCGGAGGAGCAGGAGCTGCACCAACCTTCCCGGGCGGAAAGGGGCTCGCAGGGAGTTGGAGCAGGACCCAGGAGGGCGGGGATGCCCTCGGGCTCCCGGGGACACTAACAGACACCTGCGCCCCGGGAGAGTGCGCCGAGCTCCCTAAGGGCTGCAGCGCGCACGGCGGGGCCGGAGCAGCTCGGAGGGGCTCGGGCGGCGGCTCCAGCGGAGGGGGCTGCGGGGCGGGAGCGCGAATCCAACAGCGCAGGCCCCGGAGCACAGGGCGCCGGGACACAGCCCAGGATCCGGCCTCCCCCGGGACAGGCAGAGGCCGGGAGGGCCCAGGACAGCAAGGACGCTCCTGCCCCGAGCTGAGCAGATCAGCGGCCCCGCCCCGGAGCCTCCAGGCCCTGCAGACGGAGAGCCCCGTAGTTCCTGCGGAGGCTGAATCCAGGCTTCCAGAGTTGCCATAGCAACTGCGGCTGTTCCTCCTGGGGCCTCACGGGGTAAACAACCCCCGCTGAGCCCTGCAGCAGGCAGGGGCAGAGCAGCTCCCCCAAGTGCTAACACCTGAAAATCAGCACAGCAGGCCCCTCCCCCAGAAGACCAGCTGGACGGACCAGTTCCAGGGGAAGTCAAGGGACTTAAAGTCTACAGAATCAGAAGATACTCCCCCGTGTTTTTGTTTTTTTTTCTTTTTTCTTTTCTTTTTGATTTCTGATTGCTTCCCCCACCCCCTTTTTTTCACCTTTCTTTCTTTTTCTTTCTCTTTTTCTTCTCTTTTTTCCTTTTTTCTTCTTTTTCTTTTTTCTTTTCTCTTTTCTTTCCTTCTCTCTCTTTCTCTCCTTTTCCCAATACAACTTGTTTTGGCCACTCTGCACTGAGCAAAATGACTAGAAGGAAAACCTCACCTCAAAAGAAAGAATCAGAAACAGCCCTCTCTCCCACAGAGTTACAAAATCTGGATTACAATTCAATGTCAGAAAGCCAATTCAGAAGCACTATTATACAGCTACTGGTGGCTCTAGAAAAAAGCATTAAGGACTCACGAGACTTCATGACTGCAGAATTTAGATCCAATCAGGCAGAAATTAAAAATCAATTGAATGAGATGCAATCCAAACTAGAAGTCCTAACGACGAGGGTTAACGAGGTGGAAGAACGAGTGAGTGACATAGAAGACAAGTTAATGGCAAAGAGGGAAACTGAGGAAAAAAGAGACAGACAATTAAAAGACCATGAAGACAGATTAAGGGAAATAAATGACAGCCTAAGGAAGAAAAACCTACGTTTAATTGGGGTTCCCGAGGGCGCCGAAAGGGACAGAGGGCCAGAATATGTATTTGAACAAATCCTAGCTGAAAACTTTCCCAATCTGGGAAGGGAAACAGGCATTCAGATCCAGGAAATAGAGAGATCCCCCCCTAAAATCAATAAAAACCGTTCAACACCTCGACATTTAATAGTGAAGCTTGCAAATTCCAAAGATAAAGAGAAGATCCTTAAAGCAGCAAGAGACAAGAAGTCCCTGACTTTCATGGGGAGGAATATTAGGGTAACAGCAGACCTCTCCACAGAGACCTGGCAGGCCAGAAAGGGCTGGCAGGATATATTCAGGGTCCTAAATGAGAAGAACATGCAACCAAGAATACTTTATCCAGCAAGGCTCTCATTCAAAATGGAAGGAGAGATAAAGAGCTTCCAAGACAGGCAGGAACTGAAAGAATATGTGACCTCCAAACCAGCTCTGCAAGAAATTTTAAGGGGGACTCTTAAAATTCCCCTTTAAGAAGAAGTTCAGTGGAACAATCCACAAAAACAAGGACTAAATAGATATCATGATGACACTAAACTCATATCTGTCAATAGTAACTCTGAACGTGAACGGGCTTAATGACCCCATCAAAAGGCGCAGGGTTTCAGACTGGATAAAAAAGCAGGACCCATCTATTTGCTGTCTACAAGAGACTCATTTTAGACAGAAGGACACCTACAACCTGAAAATAAAAGGTTGGAGAACCATTTACCATTCAAATGGTTCTCAAAAGAAAGCAGGGGTAGCCATCCTTATATCAGATAAACTAAAATTTACTCCGAAGACTGTAGTGAGAGACGAAGAGGGACACTATATCATACTTAAAGGATCTATCCAACAAGAGGACTTAACAATCCTCAATATATATGCCCCGAATGTGGGAGCTGCCAAATACTTAAACGAATTATTAACCAAAGTGAAGAAATACTTAGATAATAATACACTTATACTTGGTGACTTCAATCTAGCTCTCTCTACCCTCGATAGGTCTTCTAAGCACAACATCTCCAAAGAAACGAGAGCTTTAAATGATACACTGGACCAGATAGATTTCACAGATATCTACAGAACTTTACATCCAAACTCAACTGAATACACATTCTTCTCAAGTGCACATGGAACTTTCTCCAGAATAGACCACATACTGGGTCACAAATCGGGTCTGAACCGATACCAAAAGATTGGGATCGTCCCCTGCATATTCTCAGACCATAACGCCTTGAAATTAGAACTCAATCACAAGAAGAAGTTTGGAAGGACCTCAAACACGTGGAGGTTAAGGACCATCCTGCTAAAAGATAAAAGGGTCAACCAGGAAATTAAGGAAGAATTAAAAAGATTCATGGAAACTAATGAGAATGAAGATACAACCGTTCAAAATCTTTGGGATGCAGCAAAAGCAGTCCTGAGGGGGAAATACATCGCAATACAAGCATCCATTCAAAAACTGGAAAGAACTCAAATACAAAAGCTAACCTTACACATAAAGGAGCTAGAGAAGAAGCAGCAAATCGACCCGACACCCAGCAGAAGAAGAGAGTTAATTAAAATTCGAGCAGAACTCAACGAAATTGAGACCAGAAGAACTGTGGAACAGATCAATAGAACCAGGAGTTGGTTCTTTGAAAGAATTAATAAGATAGATAAACCATTAGCCAACCTTATTAAAAAGAAGAGAGAGAAGACTCAAATTAATAAAATCATGAATGAGAAAGGAGAGATCACTACCAACACCAAGGAAATACAAACGATTTTAAAAACATATTATGAACAGCTCTACGCCAATAAATTAGGCAATCTAGAAGAAATGGACGCATTCCTGGAAAGCCACAAACTACCAAAACTGGAGCAGGAAGAAATAGAAAACCTGAACAGGCCAATAACCAGGGAGGAAATTGAAGAAGTCATCAAAAACCTCCCAAGACACAAGAGTCCAGGGCCAGATGGCTTCCCAGGGGAATTCTATCAAACGTTTAAAGAAGAAATCATACCTATTCTACTAAAGCTGTTTGGAAAGATAGAAAGAGATGGAGTACTTCCAAATTCATTCTATGAGGCCAGCATCACCTTAATTCCAAAACCAGACAAAGACCCCACCAAAAAGGAGAATTACAGACCAATATCCCTGATGAACATGGATGCAAAAATTCTCAACAAGATACTAGCCAATAGGATCCAACAACACATTAAGAAAATTATTCACCATGACCAAGTAGGATTTATCCCCGGGACACAAGGCTGGTTCAACACTCGTAAAACAATCAATGTGATTCATCATATCAGCAAGAGAAAAACCAAGAACCATATGATCCTCTCATTAGATGCAGAGAAAGCATTTGACAAAATACAGCATCCATTCCTGATCAAAACTCTTCAGAGTGTAGGGATAGAGGGAACTTTCCTCGACATCTTAAAAGCCATCTACGAAAAGCCCACAGCAAATATCATTCTCAATGGGGAAGCACTGGGAGCCTTTCCCCTAAGATCAGGAACAAGACAGGGATGTCCACTCTCACCACTGCTATTCAACATAGTATTGGAAGTCCTAGCCTCAGCAATCAGACAACAAAAAGACATTAAAGGCATTCAAATTGGCAAAGAAGAAGTCAAACTCTCCCTCTTCGCCGATGACATGATACTCTACATAGAAAACCCAAAAGCCTCCACCCCAAGATTGCTAGAACTCATACAGCAATTTGGTAGCGTGGCAGGATACAAAATCAATGCCCAGAAATCAATGGCATTTCTATACACTAACAATGAGACTGAAGAAAGAGAAATTAAGGAGTCAATCCCATTTACAATTGCACCCAAAAGCATAAGATACCTAGGAATAAACCTAACCAAAGAGGTAAAGGATCTATACCCTAAAAACTATAGAACACTTCTGAAAGAAATTGAGGAAGACACAAAGAGATGGAAAAATATTCCATGCTCATGGATTGGCAGAATTAATATTGTGAAAATGTCAATGTTACCCAGGGCAATTTACACGTTAAATGCAATCCCTATCAAAATACCATGGACTTTCTTCAGAGAGTTAGAACAAATTATTTTAAGATTTGTGTGGAATCAGAAAAGACCCCGAATAGCCAGGGGAATTTTAAAAAAGAAAACCATAGCTGGGGGCATCACAATGCCAGATTTCAGGTTGTACTACAAAGCTGTGGTCATCAAGACAGTGTGGTACTGGCACAAAAACAGACACATAGATCAATGGAACAGAATAGAGAACCCAGAAGTGGACCCTGAACTTTATGGTCAACTAATATTCGATAAAGGAGGAAAGACGATCCACTGGAAGAAAGACAGTCTCTTCAATAAATGGTGCTGGGAAAATTGGACATCCACATGCAGAAGAATGAAACTAGACCACTCTCTTGCACCATACACAAAGATAAACTCAAAATGGATGAAAGATCTAAATGTGAGACAAGATTCCATCAAAATCCTAGAGGAGAACACAGGCAACACCCTTTTTGAACTTGGCCACAGTAACTTCTTGCAAGATACATCCACGAAAGCAAAAGAAACAAAAGCAAAAATGAACTATTGGGACTTCATCAAGATAAGAAGCTTTTGCACAGCAAAGGATACAGTCAACAAAACTCAAAGACAACCTACAGAATGGGAGAAGATATTTGCAAATGACATATCAGATAAAGGGCTAGTTTCCAAAATCTATAAAGAACTTCTTAAACTCAACAGCAAAGAAACAAACAATCCAATCATGAAATGGGCAAAAGACATGAAGAGAAATCTCACAGAGGAAGACATAGACATGGCCAACATGCACATGAGAAAATGCTCTGCATCACTTGCCATCAGGGAAATACAAATCAAAACCACAATGAGATACCACCTCACACCAGTGAGAATGGGGAAAATTAACAAGGCAGGAAACAACAAATGTTGGAGAGGATGCGGAGAAAAGGGAACCCTCTTACACTGTTGGTGGGAATGTGAACTGGTGCAGCCACTCTGGAAAACTGTGTGGAGGTTCCTCAAAGAGTTAAAAATAGACCTGCCCTACGACCCAGCAATTGCACTGTTAGGGATTTACCCCAAAGATTCAGATGCAATGAAACGCCGGGACACCTGCACCCCGATGTTTCTAGCAGCCATGTCCACAATAGCCAAACTGTGGAAGGAGCCTCGGTGCCCATCGAAAGATGAATGGATAAAGAAGATGTGGTTTATGTATACAATGGAATATTACTCAGCCATTAGAAATGACAAATACCCACCATTTGCTTCAACGTGGATGGAACTGGAGGGTATTATGCTGAGTGAAGTAAGTCAATCGGAGAAGGACAAACAGTGTATGTTCTCATTCATTTGGGGAATATGAATAATAGTGAAAGGGAATATAAGGGAAGGGAGAAGAAATGTGTGGGAAATATCAGAAAGGGAGACAGAACATAAAGACTCCTAACTCTGGGAAACGAACTAGGGGTGGTGGAAGGGGAGGAGGGCGGGGGTGGGGGTGAATGGGTGACGGGCACTGAGGGGGACACTTGACGGGATGAGCACTGGGTGTTATTCTGTATGTTGGTAAATTGAACACCAATAAAAAATTAATTTATTAAAAAAAAGCTTTGCCTATCTACAAGTTATGAAGATGGTCTTCTGTGTTTATTTATTCTTAATAGTTTTATGGTTTTAGCTGTTAAATTTAGATCTATAATCCATCTCAAATTAACTTTTACATATAGTGTGAGGTAGTAGTCAAGGTTTGTTTTTTTCCCATATGAATATCCAGTTATTTCAACACCGTTTTTGAGAAGGATTTCTTTTCCCAATTGTTTGCTTTACCTTGATGGGCATTTTGATGTCAGTCCTCCAAATATGGTCTTATTTTCTCTAATTTTCTTTTAAAAATACTCATGGAGTTGTGTATATCTAAACATTTTGGAATCAATTTGTGAATTTCCACAAAAATCCCTGTTGAGACTATCATCAGTCTTATGCTGAATCAATGGAATAATTACTTTTTGAAATTTTTATTGCCTTCCTGAACACAGATACTTTTTTTGTTTGTATTTTGCTTGACTTCTTTCTACTGGTCTCTTAAGAGCTTGCTTAATGATATCGTGTCTTCCTACTTTGTTCATTCTAATTAATTCTCTACATTTCGTCTTTTTTTAAATGCCAACTTAGCATTTCTAAAATTATTTATTTAAACTTTGTCTAATAGTTGTATCAATTCCAGTGTTCTCACTTGGAATTTTAAATGTTGGGGTCTCCATAATCCATCAATCATGAATTTCCATAAGTTTACCTTCACCATTTTCTCACATTTATTTCTGTTCTTCCATCACCATTGAACTTGCCCTAGATGCATGATCTCCACATCTTTCAACTTTTTCCTCTTTATTTTAACTCTGAACTAATTGTCAGTTCAATTTTCCTAAAGCAAAGCTTTCTTTGTATCACCATCTTGCATAACAACCTTTGATGGCTCCCATTACTTGCCTGTAGCAGACAAAAATACCTGAGTTTTAAACTACAAACAAGTAGGTATAATCTCATTTAATCATCATAGCAAATGTGTTATTATTCTAAATTTACAGATGTGGAAATTGAACATGAGAAATCCTAAGTGGTTTCTCAAAGTTAATGGAGCTGTTAAGTAACAGATATTCCCACCTACTCTAATGATGACATCACTATACTCCTTTTTAAGGCAAATCATAAAGACACTGATGTTCATGGTAGAAAAAGCAGTTATATATACATATGTAGTAAGATTTTTGTTCATGATTCTACTGTAAATGGTAACTAGCATCTGAAGAAAGACTTTTTTTTCTTTTTGGAATCACGAAAAAGAACAAATTCAAATCCATTATCTTTCACTAGTCTCATTTCAACAAAGACAAAAGAGGCTAGTTCAAATTAACAGTGCAATAGAAAAGTTAGTGACATAAACGTATATATAACTTACAAATAACCAATAAACTCATTGCTTTCCTACCTGCTCTTCCTAGTAGCCTTTCTCAATTCATTATATTTAAAAAGATTTATAGATTGTCAAGCAATATCTTTTCTCAATGATATATATTTTATAGTCAAAATGGAAAGATTGACATTTTTCTTCTATGATCCTTAGTTTGTTCTGAGATTAGTCAGACCTGAAAGAAGAAGCAGGGAGTCTTTAATGGATTATACACTGATATATTTAGATAAACCTATGTTGTGTAAATATGACAGTAATGGAGTTGAGCTCCAAAGAAACAAAATGAATCGCTCCCTCAGAGTATGCCGCCTCCAGTAAGAGTCAGAGGTTTCTTTTGTTGTAAATAACAAGAGAAATAAAAATGAATAAAGTCAGCAGAGAAGAGAAGGATTTGAAATAAAGTAACATTATACTTTTTTGAAAATGGATCTGTCCTTTGTAAGCAGAGACAATAAAATAGTCAAGTAGGACAAGGACTCAGGAATAAAAATGAAACCCTGCTTATTAGATCAAGGAGACCTGTGCTCTCTCAGACTATAATATTTTCTTCCTCTCTACAAAGATAAAGGTTAATTTTGAGACTTGAGATGGAGGTATAACTGTGCAATACAAACACCTATGTCAGAATTTGTAAGTGATGATAAGTGGAAAATAACCAGGTAGTAATGAAAGAGAATAAGTTACAGAGCTTAATTCTAGGCAGTGGTCATTACAAGGGTGGATTTGGAGTGGCTTACAAATGAGAAGCTGCAGAAAAAGAAAATGAGTTTTCATTTACAAATAGCTTTTAGTAACTAATAGAGAAGACATTAACAAGTGTGTATATAATGTAGTATTAGACTTCCCACCACCACTACTAAATTTGAAAGAAATGTAAAGGGGAAAATAATAACCCAAAGAGTAGTATGTATATACTACTATATACTATAATCATGAAAAACAATACTGTTTTTCCCCCCAGGATGTAGGTCATGGGATTCCTCAGACCAGTAATTTAGAGATTCCTAACAGAATTATTTCTTCCTTTTCATAGTCATGCATCTGTACAGGTTACTGCCATTACTCTGAATGATTGTTACAACTTCTGTAGAAAAAGGGAAAGTCTGGCTGGTAATTGAGAGTTGAAGATACAAATGGTAGTAGAGATTTCTGTGGTTTTTATGCATAAATATTACTACATTTCCCAAAAGACAGTTTTTAAAATGGTGGTGGTGGTGGTGGTGGCAGTAGTGGTAGTAGTAGTAGTAGTAGTAGTAGTAGTATTTAGTCAAACCTAAATTCCTCTAAAACATCCCTGATAATTCAATACTGACCTATGCTTTAGTGCTTCCAATATAGAAAGATTATTACTGACTAGAGTAGTATGGTCGTCTTTGACCTAGACAATTTTGATTACTGAAAATAAGGCTTATATCAAACCAAAACCATCTGTGATTCTTGATTAATAGCTTAGCTCTAGCTGGACAGAGAGTTGCTAATGTCTTCTCTCTAATTTTTCACTAATATTTCAGTCTATAGTCTAAAATACCTACTTATTTTAATTACATTTTAATGATATTAAATTTCTTCACCATGTTAGCATTAATGATACGTATCCTCTTTAGTATATCTGTTCTTCTTCCAATACAGAAGCATAACTAATATTTTATGCCATTTTAAGTTTCATGCTTTTTATGAAGTTTTGTAGAGCTATTTTAATTTTTATTAAAATTCTCTTTTCTGAACCTCAAATGTTTTGTATAAGACCTATGTAACATATAAGTCTTGTAATTTCTAGATATTTAGGGTAATTAATGCCACTTTCCATAAAATACAACAACAAATTTCAGTGGCTTTATGCAATAGGAGTTTATTTTTCACAAATTCAAAATCCAGTGTGGAAGTTGTTGGTTGGATATTTCTTCTGAGAATCGTTTCTCCCGTTATTAACTAAGGAGTCCAGGCTCCCCCTATCTGGGTCATTGCAATTCTATCACAGAGATTCCATGACTATGATAAAAGGGGAATTGACAGAACAATAACACATGATTTGAAACTTGAAGCCAAGTTTGAAAATAGTATATATTATTTCCATTCACATTACACTGACCAAAATTAGTCATATTGCCTTACTTAGTCACATAGCTTTCCAATGTAGTCCTCATGTGTATCCAGGAGGTAAATTAGATAATTTGATGAATACTTAGCATTGTGTCTGCCATACATTGCTCCTTCCCTCCAAACATGTGACTCAGTTTGGGGAAGCAAGATGACAACAGGAAAGTGAATGAATAATGAAGAGTACTTTCTCAGGTGAGAAAATTTTCTGGCTAAAGAAGAATTTGAACTAGCCATTGAATGATTAACATGTATTTTTCTAGGTGGTGGGAAGCATTCCTGGTGAAGTGTCTCACATAAGCAAGTGTTTAGAGCAATGAAAGTATACAATTTTCCTTTTGAATAGTTAACTATCTATGGGTCCTTATACTTAACATAAATTGATCTAGTACCAAGCACAGCACAAGCTCATCCTCACTAAATAGCAGTCAACTCATTAATTACTCCTTCCCAGAGGCCCTTTCAGAATTAGTTTTAAGGTGTATTGACACTGGGAGTTGTCATTACATTTATTGTAACTACATGCCATTTTAATATATACCTTTCATGAATATGCATTATCTTCACATGCACAAACTTAAATGACTGAACAGTGAAATAACTGTCTTCAAACTCAAGGTCAGGAGAAACACAGACACAATAAATGAGGAGAAAATGCTAAATACAGAATAAAAAGGAGGAGGAGGAAGGAGCAAAGACATTTCCTAAGGTAATGAATGTGGTGAGGAAGCAGAGCATTTTAAGGCCTGAACAGACTATAATAGGCTGAAATTTGAAGTTTTAAGAATTAAAAGCATAGCAGGATTTCCATTTCATATAAACAACTAATATTAACAGAACAATTAATCCAAGGAAGACATGGTTTTACATGTGTTTGCATAGTAACATTAATTTAATCCTCACAATAAATTTGTGGGTAGGATACTATTAAAACATCTATTGTACATATGAGGAAACCAAGTCTCAAAGGGATGTACATATGAGGAAACCAAGTCTCAAAGGGATGAGGTTATTTACTCAAGGTTGTTCCAGTAAGGGACAACAGAGCTCAGATTTAAACTCACAGTAGATTAAATAATTACCTTAAATATGGTGGCCAAAGAACCACACAGCACAGTTCTGGGAGGGAAAGTGGGGAATTGGAGTAGAAAAAAAAAAAAAAAAAAAAAGCTAGCATAGGTTTTTAAGAAAGAGAAATAAAAGAAGAAATATGGTGAGATCAGCCTATCTCCTGGCTTGTTGTCATTCCCCTGTTCTAACTACATTTTCTGACTTCATCCAAGAAGTGGAAGTTAAAATATAATTCAAGGAAGATAAACCATAGGTTTTAAACCTGTCTTTCATTCCCGTTAACAGCTCAGATCTTGTTATCTATAGATTTTGCTTTCACACAGATATTTATTTCTCTTATCCACTTTCTTTCTCTAACTTTTCTTATTTCCTCCATGTATGAAAACTCATGTGGTCCACAGATTGTTCTATCTCTAGATCAGTCTTTCATTCAGTGAGTCTTGTCGTCTTTCTGCTCATATCTGGAAAATTCATTTTGGCTGTACAATTCTGCTCTTTTAGTAAATTTTTTTCATCTTTTTTCTTTGATTAACACTTTGGTGTCAGATTGTATTACTTTTAGCTAAACTATAACACATATATAAGGAAATATTGTCTCAAAGAGTTCTTGAATATTTTTGAATATGAAAATATTCAAATACCAAAAATTTCAAAGAGAAAATTAAAAAAAAAACCCTTGCATGTTGATTTAAATTTAGTACCTAAAATGAATTTAGCACATTTGAAGTCATCATCTCAAAGAAAGGAGATACAAATTTATATCACTTCTCTGCGTGATAACGCATGTTAAGATAACGCATAATTCACTTTTTAAGAACGGATGTGTCAAGGATAACGTTTTAAA
Organism: Nyctereutes procyonoides; assembly: GCF_905146905.1. Lineage (NCBI taxonomy): Eukaryota > Metazoa > Chordata > Mammalia > Carnivora > Canidae > Nyctereutes > Nyctereutes procyonoides. The sequence goes on along the minus strand of NW_026575133.1, from coordinate 12,875,393 downwards.
ATATGACACAATATATCTGGCATCCATTCAGCTATACAGGGCAAGTAAAATTGTATGGTAAAGAGTTGAGCTCAGAAGTTTCACAATTCAGATTAACTTGATTCTAAGAAAGATGAAATGTTTAGTTAACAAACTTATAAGAGAATTATGAATCAGTAGTTAGTCACACTCAGCAGAGTCTATCACGATTTTCTAAAAGGTCATCTGTAGGACACCTACTTGACAATTACCTGGGTGCTTTTAAAAATCAGAATTCACAGCTTCTTCTCAGACTAACCCTTACATATTATTTGGATGAGTTTGTGAATAGTTGGATATGGGGGCTCAAAAGCTATTTTCTGGGTCTGTTTTTTTTTCTCCTTCACTTTTCAGTGTTAATTCAGTTAACATTTTCTCTGGGTTAACTGTGTCTGGAACACTTTATCCTCTTTGTCACAAATTGGCTGCCAGGCATGTCCAAAGCTCTTTTCTCTAGAATTCATATATAGCAGAAAAAATGAGTCTGCTCCTTCCATAGCTCAAATAAAAGGCCCAGCCTTACAAAAAAAAATCAATTAAGTGGGCAATGGGGAATTCTGCACCATCAAAAACTAAATCATACCTTGTGATACAGAAAGATGATTTATGAGAGTTTGGAGAATGGATTTGGATAAGGGAAAAAAGACTGGAAATTTGAGACTTTTGAAGTAACTAGGTGCCTGATAAATAAAAGTAGCCTGAATTGACAGGTAGAAATGAGAAGAGAAAATAAACAAAAGTATAGAACCAAGAGACATTTCAGAGGTATAGTTGACACATTTTGACTGGATATATGTATAGCAGTAGAAAGCACATTTCTGATTGGGCAATGGGTGGATTTAACTTGAAGCATATGTAGGTCCAATAGCTCAGATTATGTAAGCAGACTTTTATCTTGCATGTCTTGATTCTGCTTTCCATTTTCCTTCTATGCTACTATTCAATAGCAACCACAGCACTCTTGGAAATTAGATTCCTTAAACTAAACTAATGCTTTTGGTGTAGTTGCTTGTGTCATTCAGTGAAATTGTTTTTGTTCATTGGGCCCATTCCCCCAAATGACTTTAATGTCATCTTTGAATAAAACACTGTGTTGAAGGAAGTTGCGGTTATAGGGTATTCTTCACCAGCCTGCTTGTATCATATGCTCACACTTACTATATTAAGGTAAGTGAGGCCACATGATTGATATATACATTCAAATTACAAAAATAGAGGGAGCTAAATTTACTAAAGAAATTGTAAATTCTGGAGCAAATCATTACAAACCCCCTTCAGACTTCTATTCTGATAATTACCTTTGTGCTAGAACATAGGGATCAATGAACAAGGAAAAAGAATGATAAGGATAGAACATAACCAAATTTTCTCCAATAAATTATGGAAGCCAAAAGATTATGCTGAAATTAGATGTCATGATAATCTTAGAAATAAATGTTTATGTAGGATAGCAGTCAAGTTTTTTAAAGAAAAGGCACATGTAAATGATCTTAATTAATGTAGGAAGAGGTATTTTAAAGAATGGAGAAATAAGGGGTATAAAGAAAGTCTTTTTAACAGGAAATCTGGATTTCAATGCTGTCAAGAGTGAATTATGTCAAGATCCTGAGAACTAGTAAAGATAATCCAGTATCTTTTAAATATATTTTAAAAGTATATTTAAAATATAACTCAAGCTCAAAAAAATCATCCTTCAGCTTGGTTTCTTAAATGAATTTATTTTCTGACAGTTTTTGACTATTTGATATAGTAAAATTGAGTACTAACACTCATTGGATTTTTACATCAAGTCACCTTGAGAGCATTTAGTTATGCTTATATCCAATCCATGTACAATGTCCTTCAGTTTGTGCTCCAGTCCCTGGTTCAACCATCTGGACAAAGTGGCAAGATTGGTTTCATCTTTGGAAACATGGTGCATATGCTGAAGGAACTCACTCAGGAAAGACCAAGCTGGGGCTACTCTCCTGAGGCATCAAGGTTTTCTCCTATAGAAAAATCAGTAGTGGAAGAAAAGAAACCAATGTGGATGAACAATGATGATCATGATGGTGAATATTAACATCTATATTTTACTTTCTATCCATTCAGGCTCTGCATTAGGAGCTTTACATGTAGGGGCACTTGGGTAGCTCAGTCCATTAAGCATCTGACTCTTGGTTTTAGCTTAGGTCACCGTCTCAGGGTCATAAGATCTTACTCCATGTTGGCTTGGCCCTCAGCAGGGAGTCCACTTGAGATTCTCTCCCTCTCCATATGCCCCTCCCCCCCACTTGCACTCTCTTTCTCACAAATAAATAAATCTTCAAAAAAGAGCCTTACATGTATTCTCATTCACAACAGTGCTATGAAGTAAGTGTGGCTATTACCTCCACATTATAAATAATGTGCTTGATTTATAGAGCATTTTTTCTCACCTATTTAACCTATCCTCTTCCTTCCTTCTGTAACCATCAGTTTGGTCTCTATAGTTAAGAATTTGTTTCTTGATGCGCCTTTCTCTTCCTTTCCTTTGATTTTTTATTTTGTTTCTTAAATTCCACATATGAGTGAAATCATACGGTATTTGTCTTTCTCTAACTTATTTCACTTAGTGTAATCTTTAGTTCCATCCATGTTGCAAATGGCAAGATTTCATTCCTCTTTATGAATGAATAATACTTGGTTGCATATATACACCACCTTTTTTTCTGTTTCCATAATTTAGCTATTATGAATAATGCTACTATAAACATCAGGGTGCATGTATCCGTTTGAATTAGCATTCTTATATTCTTTCTGTGAATACCTAGTAGTATAATTGCTGGATTGTAGGGTAGTTCTATTTTTAACTTTTTCAGGAACTTTTATACTGTTTTCCAGAGTGGCTGCGCCAGTGTGCATTTCCACCAACAGTTCAAGAGGGTTCCCCTTTCTCCATATCCTTGCCAAGACCTTTGTTCTTGTGTTGTTGATTTTAGTGATTCTGACAGGTGATGTGATATCTCATTGTAGTTTTGATTTGGATTTCCCTGATGGTAAATGATGTTCAGCGTTTTTTCATGTGTCTGTTGCCCGACTGTAGGTCTTCAAAGTAGAAATGTTTGTTTGGGTCTTCTGACCATTTTTAAATTGGATTGTTTATTTGATGTTGAATTTTATAAGTTCTTTATGTATTTTGTATACTAACCCTTTATTGGCTATGTCATTTGGAAATATCTTCTCCCATACCATAGGTTGCCTTTTAGTTTTGTTGATTATTTCCTTCACTGTGCAACAGCTTTTCATTTTGATGCAGTCCCAATAGTTTGTTTTTGCTTTTGTTTCCCTTACCTCAGGAGACCTAACTAGAAAGAAGTTGGTATAGCTGATGTCAAAGAAGTTACTGCCTGTGTTCTCTTATAAGATTTTTATGGTTTCAGTTGTCATATTTAGGTCTTTAATCCATTTTGAATTATTTTTTTATTTTTTTAAAATATTTTATTTATTTATTCATGAGAGACACACAGAGAGACAGATACATTGGCAGAGAGGGAGAAGCAGGCTCCCCATGGGGAGCCCAAGGTGGGACTTGATTCCAGGATCCCAGGATCACAACCTGAACCAAAGGCAGACACTCAACCACTGAGCCACCCAGGTGCCCCCATTTTGAACCTATTTTTGTGAATGGTATAAAAAAAGTGGTCCAGTTTCATTCTTTTGAATGTTGCTATCTAGTTTCTCCAGCAAGATTTGTTGAAGAGACTGTCTTTTTCCATTGGACATTCTTTCTTGTTTTGTTGAAAATTAATTGAGCATAGAATGGTGAGTTCATTTCTGGGTTTTCTATTCTGTTACATTGATCAATGGAGACACTGAGAAATTGTAAAAGTAGCCCAAGTGAGCACAACTAACATAGTGTTAAAGTAGTGAAGTGCTGAGGTAAAAAGTCTGTTTTTAAAGTTGTAGCAATTGAAGTTTTCTGAGAGTTGAACAGCTGCAGTATGACTTATGATTCACATATGTAGCACATATCCTCTTAAATGATGATTTTAAAATGTCCAACTGTTACAAATCCAAAAGAGATCATATCGTGCATGGCAATGGAATTCTGAGGAATCCCAGCTCCTATGGTATGGTATGGTATCACCACTCTTTTTGTTGTAGTTAAAAGATATTCATGAGTAGATGAAACATTTCCAATGTAAAATATAATTCTTATTAAATTCTTTAAAATGATAGTATTGATTGGAATTTGTATTATCTGATTAAAGTGCCACCTACTTTGCTAAGAATTTCTTAGAACCTCTCCCTATTTTACATGATCCATCTTTAATTCACACATTCCATAATGGTGTAGTAAGGAGTTCATACAGGCACATAAGAAAGTTAAAGTTTTCTAGCTTCTGTTTGAGCTTCCATTCCTCTAAAACTTCTGAGACATATCATCATTCAGATGACGGTTCAAAATTTTATTTACTTTTGTGAGAAAGATTTTTAATCAAATATATGTATTACTCATTATGTATTTAAATAAACTCAAGATTTTGACATCTCAATAGACAATTTTAGTTGATATTTTTTATAGTTTTGCCTTTCTTATATTTCATCCCATGATTCCTTTTTACATTTAAATTTAAATGTGCTATTTTATTTAACCTTTTTTTTGAGGAAATTGAATATTCTCATTCATTAGCAAGAAATAATTCAGAGTTCTTAAGCACACGTTATCCATTTTTCCAATGGTAACACTGCAAAATCATACAAGCATATTGATTTTAAGGCAGTCAAGATATAGAACATTTTCATCACCACAAGAGTCTATCATATTGTCCTTTTACAACCATACCCACTTTCCTTCCACTTTTACCTTTTCTTTAAAACCTGTCAACCACTAATTTGTTCTCTATTTTTATAATTTTATCATTTCAATAAATGTTATAAAAATGAATTCATATAGTATATAACATTTTGCTAATATTGGTGTTTTGTTTTTTTTTTTTTACTCCTCACAATTCTCTGGAGATACACTCATATTGTTACTTTATCAGTGTTGCATTCTTTTTTCTCCCAAGTAGGATTCCATGGTATAGATGAACCACATTTTTTTAACCATTCATCCATTGAAAGACACCTGAGATTCTTTTTTCCCCCTTGCCTTTGGCTGTTACAGATAAAATTGATTTAAATACTCATCTCAGGGATGCCTGGGTGGCTCAGTGGTTGAGCATCTGTCTTTGGCTCAGGTGGTGATCCTGGGGTCCTGGGATTGAGTCCCACATCATGCTCCCTGCAGGGAGCCTGCTTCTCCCTCTGCCTGTATCTCTGCCTCTCTCTGTGTGTGTTTCTCATGAATAAATAAATAAATTCTGGAAACAAAACAAACAAACAACAAAAACTCACCTCAGCTGTTGGGTGAATAATGGACTACAATGAGCAAGAATGGAAGCAGAGAGACCCAGAGGGATGCCATTACTATCACTCTATGACAAATTCCGGCCACCATGGTAGGAAGATTCTTTAGGCTGGATTTGGTGAGCACAAGTGACCAACCAGGCTATATGAGATGTCTAGTCTCTCACTAGTCTATAGAAATTCACTACTTTCATAATTTTCATAATTTACTTTGGGCAGTTATTTCCCTTTAGGAGAAAAACAGAGGCAGCGAAGCCTCTGTTTCCTGTTTTAAGGCAGGCAGAACTTAAAACGTCTTATATTTAATGGCCAAAATTAATGTGAAAGACAACAACATTTTTTGAAAAAATTCCTCAAAATCAAAGACATGAAAATGTCAGCTAAAATGAAATTAGACTTGGGATCTTTCCCCAGGAAGAGTGGGGTAATTGTCAATCACATAAAGATATATTTTCTCTTGAGCTCTAGGCAAACAGCCCTGTAATCTGTACTCTAGTCTCTTCTCTATTACATGTGAGAAGTGTTAGATCAATGTCTTATTGAAATCAATTTTAGGTGAGGCCATCTTTCCTGCCTGATACATGTGTTTTGTTAACAGTATTATGCTGGGATAATTTAATAGCTGTTATTAGAGAGATAATTCCACTTCTTTCTTTTTGGTTGCTGGAAAATTGATGCCTACCATCTTTGGAAAATTATTTTCTGATACAATTTTGTTCTTCATCCCTGCTTTGGGGCTTTTAAATTATTTTAAGAAGTATATTTGCAACTACACTCGTCATAAAATATAAAAGGTCTATGTTTTAGAGTTACCTTCACCCTTCCTCCCAACAAGATTTCTCATAATTCTTTATTGTAATTCTTTATATGCCATTTTACATGTGAAATCAATCCTAAAGCAGCTTAAACAGCTTCTAAGATTCCCTTTAGTGTTTTGATAAAGAAAAAAAAAAGTCCTTCCTATATTTTCTTATGTGTCATCTCAAGGTTAAGGCCTATAAAGCATGAACATTAATTGATTAATTAAATTTTGGAAAATTACATGCCACGCACAGTGCTACATTCTAGACAGATAGTGGTGAACAACACTGACTTATTAAAAAAAAAATCTCTCGGGATCCCTGGGTGGCACAGCGGTTTAGCGCCTGCCTTTGGCCCAGGGCGTGATCCTGGAGACCCGGGATCGAATCCCACGTCGTGCTCCCGGTGCATGGAACCTGCTTCTCCCTCTGCCTGTGTCTCTGCCTCTCTCTCTCCCTCTCTCTCTCTCTCTCTCTCTCTCTCTCTCTCTGTGACTATCATAAATAAATAAAAATTAAAAAAAATAAAAAAAAATCTCTCTACCTTTTCTTATACTGCTTTCAATCTGAAAGGAAGTTTTCAATATTTTACCATGGAATATGATACCTGTTATAGAGCCTATTGTAGTTTCCCTTTATCATATGAAGGAAGTTTTCTCTACTCTTAGTATTTTCACATAAATGAGTACTAATTTTCAGTAATTTTTTGTATTTTCTGTGATTATACATTTTATATTTAATCTTGTAAATATAGTTAAACTGGTTGATTTTTTTCAAATAGGCAAAACAATCTTAAATGCCCAGAATAAAAGCTACTTGATCATAATGCCACATGACTTACTATTGTTCAGTATTGTTGAATTGAGCATTCTTGCATGTATGTTTATGGGAGATACCAGCTTTAAATTTCCATTTTCATAACACTGCTAGATTTTTTTAAAAAAGATTTTATTTATTTATTCATGAGAGACACACAGAGAGAGATAGAGACATAGACAGAGGGAGAAGCAGGTTCCCTGCAGAGAGCCCAATGCAGGACTCAATCCCAGGACTCCAGGATCATGCCCTGAGCTGAAGGCAGATGCTTAATCACTGAGCCACCCAGGTGTCCCACATTGCCAGATTTTTAAGTCAATAATATATTGATCTCAAAGACCACTTAAGAAGTTCTCTTTTAATACTCCAGAAAGAGTAAGTATAAAATTGGTACTGTTTCTTCTTTAAATATTGGTGAACACTGGCCTGTAAATCTATCTTGTCTAGGAGCTTTTGGTTTTGCAGTTGTTGCTTTTATGGCCATTGCTGTTGATATTTTAAGTTTTTAAATTAAGTATTTAAGCTCTTTCACAGATATAGAATATTCCTTTTGGAAAGAGCTGTTCATAATGTTGACAAAGTATTCCTTAAGAAATTTGACCATTTTATATAAAGCATCAACTTTATTGGCACAAAGCTTTTGATACTATCCTTTGTGTATCTTTTCAATTATGTAAAATCTATACTGATAAAGCCTTCTTTTTTTAATAATAAATTTATTTTTTATTGGTGTTCAATTTGCCAACATATAGAATAACACCCAGTGCTCATCCCGTCAAGTGGCCCCCTCAGTGCCTGCCAACCAGTCAACCCCACCCCCCCACCCACCTCCCCTTCCACCACGCCTAGTTCATTTCCCAGAGTTAGGAGTCTTCCATGTTTTCTCTCCCTTTCTGATATTTCCCAACCATTTCTTCTCCCTTCCCCTCTATGCAGATTTCAGGTTGTACTACAAAGCTGTGGTCATCAAGACAGTGTGGCACTGGCACAATAACAGACACATAGATCAATGGAACAGAATAGAGAACCCAGAAGTGGACCCTGAACTTTATGGTCAACTAATATTCGATAAAGGAGGAAAGACTATCCACTGGAAGAAAGACAGTCTCTTCAGTAAATGGTGCTGGGAAAATTGGACATCCACATGCAGAAGAATGAAACTGGACCACTCTCTTTCACCATACACAAAGATAAGCTCAAAATGGATGAAAGATCTAAATGTGAGACAAGATTCCATCAAAATCCTAGAGGAGAATACAGGCAACACCCTTTTTGAACTCGGCCACAGTAACTTCTTGCAAGATACATCCACGAAGGCAAGAGAAACAAAAGCAAAAATGAACTATTGGGACTTCATCAAGATAAGAAGCTTTTGCACAGCAAAGGATACAGTCACCAAAACTCAAAGACAACTTCCAGAATGGGAGAAGATATTTGCAAATGACGTATCAGATAAAGGGCTAGTTTCCAAGATCTATAAAGAACTTATTAAAGTCAACAGCAAAGAAACAAACAATCCAATCATGAAATGGGCAAAAGACATGAAGAGAAATCTCACAGAGGAAGACATAGACATGGCCAACAAGCACATGAGAAAATGCTCTGCATCACTTGCTATCAGGGAAATACAAATCAAAACCACAATGAGGTATCACCTCACACCAGTGAGAATGGGGAAAATTAACAAGGCAGGAAACAACAAATGTTGGAGAGGATGCGGAGAAAGGAGAACGCTCTTGCACTGTTGGTAGGAATGTGAAATGGTGCAGCCACTCTGGAAAACTGTGTGAAGGTTCCTCAAAGGGTTCAAAATAGACCTGCCCTACGACCCAGCAATTGCACTGCTGGGAATTTACCCCAAAGATACAGATGCATTGAAACGCCGGGACACCTGCACCCCGATGTTTCTAGCAGCAATGTCCACAATAGCCAAACTGTGGAAGGAGCCTCGGTGTCCATTGAAAGATGAATGATAAAGAAGATGTGGTTTATGTATACAATGGAATATTACTCAGCCATTAGAAATGACAAATACCCACCATTTGCTTTGACGTGGATGGAACTGGAGGGTATTATACTGATATAGCCTTCTTATTCATTTGTTCTCCATGCTCGTTACACATTTTTCATTACTTTTCTTTCTGTATTTCAAGTTGGAAATTTTTGTTACCATAACTTCAAATTTACTATTCTGTATTCTATTTTCTATCCAACCTAGCCAATGAGTTTTACTTTCCAGTTGTTTTTTTTAGTTTTAAAATGTTTATTTAATTCCTTATGGATATTGATTCTCTGTTGAAAAGTCCTTTTATCCACTTGGCCCAGTCATCCTCTATTATCTTCAACATATTAGTCACAGTTATTTTAAATTCCTCATATGCTAATTTCAATATCTGAGTCATCTGGGAGTCTACTTCTATTGTATATTTTTTTCTTCATTTCTAAAATGTCACATGCTTTCTGCCTCTTTTCATATCTAGTAAATTAAAAAGAAAAAGCATTACAGCAGATATTATACATAGTAGAAGTTTAAAGGCCCCAGTGATGTTTCCTTCCAGAGATAGTGCTCCCTCCTCTTTTTTTGATAAAATGAGGGTCAGCTCTCCCCAATAAATGTGGGATACATTGCAACTATACTAGGATTCTGCACATCTCTGGACAATATTTCTTGTGCACATTCTTCCTATTCTTTTGTCTGATAGTCTAACAAGGCTCAGTCTTCTCATTCTTGAAGGAGTTTTGGATATGCTCTGACATTTTGACACTAGCTTTTATTTTCACAGTCAGTAGCTTCAACATGGTAAATACGCCAGTGGCAATATTAGATACATGTTGGAAGCAGACAGCTTCATAGTGAGAATTTTCCTATGAAGTTTCATAAGATTACAGGAGATTTTAATCTTTCACTGTGGTCCTACAGTGTTCCATGCACAGACCCACAGTAGAGGAATGAGGAACTCAGTTTTCTTAAGATTCTAGATTGTCACCTCAGGCACACATGACAACCAAAGATTTGCTAGTTTCTCATTCACCTAGTCATATATATTTGCTTTGGCAAGACCTGATCTCTATTTCATGCATAGGATCAGCAAATGCTTCAGGGAAGAAATTAGCAAGAAATTTTCAGTTGTCTTTGAAAGGATCTCTCTGGAATTAGAATTCATTTAGTCTGTTTCTTTCATCATCATCTATTTTTTTGATTAAGATTTTTATGTTACCCAGCTTATATTTTCTGTACATTGAATCCTTAATGACTTCAGTGATCTGGGATACCTTCCCTAGAAGAAAAGTCCTATACTTGGATCTTAAAGTCTGGTATTTATCAGAGCTTAAACCAAGGCCCACTTTATATTAATTAGTTTTTCTATATTTTCTCATTTTCTTGAGACTATTAAAAATCATATTTTCAATTCAAATCCCTTTCTAAGTTACAAATTGTTACACAAAACTATTTACTTAGCCTTCTGGATATTACTAAAGGACCTCAAATTTAGGTCCAGAACTGACCTTAGTACTCTTTAAACATGCCCTTTTCAGCAGTCTGGTGAATCAAACATTAAATTATGTGAATAGAATCATATGAGTTATCCTTGCTATCTATTTCTACACAGTTTTCTAAATCTAGTGCACTGCAAATTACTGATGATTTTACCATCTAAGTATCTTTTAACCTATTCGGTTTATTATATCTGAATTCTTGATACTGCTATCATTCCATCTTGAGTAGAGTTGCAGTAGCCTCTTCATTTGTGCCTTCCTCTAATTCATTCTTAAGAGATTGACTTTTTTTTTTTTTCCCACAAAGCTAAATCTAACTTTGCCACTCTTTGCTTAAAATTTCTTGGTAACTTCCTTTTTTTTTTTTTTTTTAATAAGTAAGCTCAAAATCCTTAGTAAGTCTTTTAAATCCCCACCTATATATCCAACTTCTTTTTGCAAGTATCTCTTTCATGGTCTATTTTCCATCCACATTGGAACTAAGAAGAGATTAGCATAATTATCTCAGAATATTTTGAAATAAATACCAGACACCATATTTCATTAATAAATATCTGTACAAACCTCTAATTTGTAGGATCTTTTAAAATATGACAATTTTTTTTAATCTAACATTATTTATGTCAATATTTTCTTAGAATCAAATGTGTACTCAGTCCCTACCACATCCCACTTTTTTGGCTCAGAATCAAGATAATGTCCATATATCTATGGAGACTTTTAATATATTGACTATTTTTGTCATTAATTTTTAAAGAAATCTAGTTTATTTGCCCTATAAAGTCTTCTGCACTCTGAATGTTGCTGAAGGCATCCTCGTGGTGTTTAAAATGTTACCATTTTCTCTAAACTATCTTTCCCTCTATTTAGGGGAAGTTTAGAGGCTTAGTTTCAGAGGCATTTTTAGATTTACATTCAGTTTTTGGCAAGAAGTACATTGTAACTGATATTATGTACTTCCATTGGGAAATAGTTCCTAGTTTCTATTTTTGAAAGCACATTTATTAATTATATGTCCCATTATTGCTTTAATACCAGTTTTGCTGATTAGATTAAAATACAATATGTAAATGAAACAATTCTTTGTCATTTACCACTGTAATCCACATAACTAGCATAATATCAGATAAAATATTTTCAATATATATTTAATTAAATGAATAAATGAGTGTGTATCCTACAGCTTGCACCATTATGTATTTAGGATTCCAAACTGATCTTGGTGTTCTGCTTTAAGAAGCCTGTGCCTATCACTTCCTTAGCTGAATATGAACTTCAGAAACCCTTGGCATAAAATGTCATATAATATCTTTGTCCAAATCTCTTTACTAAGGAGGGCCAAATGCTAGAATGTCTTTTAGCAGCATAAACTCATGTCCTTAGTATGACTGTGGCCTCCCATTAAAATACATGTCTGATAAACCTCAGCATTATCAAGAGAACCTACCATTTATTCTATCCAACACCTGGCAATTGGCCTTTGGTCTCACTTTCTTAGAACATTTACTAAGGAAGATCTTATTATTAGATATTTCCTTTGTCTCTTTGAGATATACATGTATCTCTTACAACTCAGGAGTGTCTCAAGGAAGTGAAAGCCATTCCTTTGAAATAGAATCATCAGGTAAGATGAGGAATATAAGGGAAGGGAGAAGAAATGTGTGGGAGATATCAGAAAGGGACACAGAACATAAAGACTTCTAACTCTGGGAAATGAACTAGGGGTGGTGGAAGGGGAGGAGGGCGGGGGGTGGGGGTGAATGGGTGACGGGCACGGAGGGGGACACTTGACGGGATGAGCACTGGGTGTTATTCTGTATGTTGGTAAATTGAACACCAATAAAAATTAATTTATAATAATAAAAAAAAAAGATGAGGCCTCTGTTTTCTAGTCTCCATGGGAGAATAAGATCCTAACATGGATAATGGCCAGCTAGCAGAATTACACATACACTGATCACCCCTTTATAATTTCTCACTTAACTGACTCTACTTGTACCCTACTCCCTTCCTTTGTTTCCCCTTTAAAATACCCAATCATGTCTATGCAAATCTAATAAGGTCCTACTGCATGAAATCTGTTTTCACCACTTTAACTAATATTTGGCTATGTTTATCTTTGACATAGAATAAGATCATGTAACAATATATATTGATGAGTTTCTGGTATGGTTCCAAACTGATATAATTAACCTCATATTTCATGTGCCACAGAGACCTATGAGCTAATGAGGTATCTTAAAGTCTATAGACCTCTGCACTTTTATCTTTCTGAAGCTGATTGAAGAGATATGCTCAATATACTCCTTAGCTTGAGCATTTCTACCTATTCAAACTGTACCAAAGATCTTAATATTTCTTGACTCTGCTTAATGCCTACCCGACTAAACATAAGCATGGTGGTCAGAAAAATTGTTGATGATAGGAGAGCCACATTTTGGTTTAGAGTCAAGTAAACTCAGTTAAATCTAATAAATTTTTCACTTCGTTCAAAGACTGGGATTATTTCCACAGATGCAGATTTAAGTAGAGCTTTTGTATCTTTATTGCTTCTTTATTTTCTGTTACTTGAGTCACACACTGTCAACTTACACAAAAGTAATTCTCTCCTAACTTCCAATTTGAAATAACATACTTTACTTCATTTTCTCAGCCTGAAATAAAAGGTTCAGATACAAAACCAGCCTAGTGCTGCACAATTGTGGGGCAATTCCACATTAAGTTGATAAATCATTCAGGCAGAACTCATTTATCAAAAATACATTTACTCACATCACAGTCACTTTGTGTGTGAAGATACTAGCTTGGTTGTCCAGCACTTACTAAATAATTCATCAAACCCAAATTTGTTTGAATGCACCAAAAAATCCCTATAGGAAAATGAAAATAAAGCCCTTATTGCTGGGAATAATACATTGGAGGAAATGTGGTTGTAGCTCATAATTAGATCTTAAGTGCTGAGTTCAAAAGTTCTATATTTCCTGGTGTATTTCATAACAAATAAAATAAACATAACTTAAATACATATTTACATAATACATATTTTGTTGTATCTCTTGATTTAAATGTGGTTGGTATTGCCTACTGCTGCTTATGCCTCCTATCAAGGTCTGTCTTCTGCTGATAAATAGAAAATAATAACAATCTCATATGATGGAGACAAAAACCTTTGGTTTTGACCCGAGTTACTAACTGAATTCCAATATCTAAGACAAGTATTTTGGATAAAGAGAAAAAGTAGAGTATCCAGAAAAAACAGTCCCTGCAATTCATGAAACACACACAAAGTCTCTGTTTATACTTAAGAGCTAAGACATATCCTTATTCAAAATAATGAATAGTAACAGGAATGATTCTGCATCTGAACCCATGAGCTGGTTCTTTGTTCTATACCTGGTTGGTGAATCAACAAGCAGAGGAAGACGTTTTCTAGGTATAGTGGTTAGGCAAACAGGCTCCAGAGTTGGGCTGCTTCATCTAATGTACCAACCTGCTCATCCTAGCTGGGTGAACTTGAAGTTGGAAATTTTCTATGTCTGTGTCATTTTAAAAGAAATTATATGTAATCTTTCTATATTACCCAATAGCCATTCAAACTTACTATATTAGGCAAGCTTAGATGATGTTGTTCCATGAGCTTAAAACACACAATTAAAAGAAATGTTATTTGAGCTTAAAGCAATCATAAGAATGTTCCCTGCAGACTTCCCACAACATAACTGGACATGGGCTCTTGCTGCTGCTCTCTGAAACCATCCCTATTTATGCTGAGACCACACTTCTTGGGGACTTCTCCCAGTCAATAAAAGAATGCAGGAGATATAATAAGGCAATCTACTTTTATGAGACACAGGACTCCTCTGACTATGGACCTTGGCTCAAGGTTTCACAGATGGCCTTGCTGGAATTTCCTAGGTCATTTCCACCCAGTCTTCTCTCTCTCTCACTCAGAGGCAATGTGACAAGCCCAGGATTCCCTGGCTCCCTCCTTATTTCTCCTTCTCCTTCTTCTCCTCTTCCTCCTTCTTCTCCCCCTCCAACATCTGAAACACTTGCAGGCTTGTCATGGTCTTGGTATCTACTATATAGGAAGTAACATGTAGCCCCTACTCTACTGTCCCCTCTCAGCTGGAATTATTAGGTCTTCCTACCTTCAGATCATGCCCTGCCTATTTTCTGAGTCGTCCTTGCCCAGAACAGTACATTGACCAGCAGTTTCCCAGCACACCAATTCATATGGTCTGAGGTGAGTCTGAGTGCTATAAATTGGCATTACTTTTGCTTATTGTGTATTAGACTTTAGATTGTCAATCAACTTAACACCAGCTTCCCGCCATATTAGTTTGGTTTATATGACTGATCTTGTCTATATTGGGTTCTTTACTCCCAGACCAAAGTCTGGCTCTGAATCCTGGTATACTTGGCTGACTTTGACATTCTACTTAGCCCTTACCATCCCCTCCTTCTGAAGAGGTTAATTTTCTTCCTGAATTGTCAGCCACAAACTGATGCTTGTTGCAAATGAACATCTTTGTTAATGCATTTATCTTGTTATTTCTCATTTAAATTTCTATGATTATCATGTATACAATGGAATATTACTCAGCCATTATAAATGACAAATACCCGCCATTTGCTTCGACGTGGATGGAACTGGAGGGTATTATGCTGAGTGAAATAAGTCAATCGGAGAAGGACAAACATTATATGGTCTCATTCATTTGGGGAATATAAATAATAGTGAAAGGGAATAGAGGGGAAGGGAGAAGGGTGGGTAGGAAATATCAGAAAGAGAGACAGAACATGAGAGACTCCTAACTCTGGGAAACAAACTAGGGGTGGTGGAAGGGGAGGAGGGCGGGGGGTGGGGGTGACTGGATGGCGGGCACTGAGGGGGGCACTTGACGGGATGAGCATTGGGTGTTATTCTGTATGTTGGGAAATTGAACACCAATAAAAAATAAATGTATTATTAAAAAAATAAATTTCTATGATTATCAGAATCAGACCAAAGCTTGTCTGAGTTGGTCATATATGGGGGGACAAAATACTAGTTATGGTCAGAGATCAGCCTATTAGGCTGGTAATTTTCTTTAGAAAAGTTAAGACTTTGTTTTTGTTGTATAGGGACAATTTGGTTGAGCCTGCGACATGCACTGGAGCTGAACCCACAAGTGGTGATTAAATTAATACAGAATTTTCAATTCTCTTCTTATTGTCAATAGGCTTTGGGGGGTGGGACTAGACAAGAAAAACTGGAATCTAAGAAACTCATCTTTTGAGACTAAAACTAATATAAAAATGTGCCTACATCTTTTACTTTTCTCCTTTTATTATCCAGAAGCTCCCTAGCAATGAGATTGAATTATCATGATTTAATTTTACTTTTTATAAAAGCTGTCAACACAAACCAAACATAGCAGATTTGTATTTTTTCTTTTCCTGATTTTCCTCTTATTTGCATATAAAATATGTATATTTTGATAGCAAATTAGTTATCATAATAACTTTCATTACATTTTATCATATTATCATAACTTTAAAAACAATCCCTTCTAATGTCTAAGTAATCTTAGAAAAGGATTAATTTGTTTCAATATTGTCCTCTTTCTTTCCATCTTTTCTTTCCATCTTCATCTCTCTATTTCTATCATCTCTCTTCTACATAAATACTCTTTGTTCCTATCGGAGACTGCAGGCCCTCTCAAGGTTACTATTTTGGTGGCATAATCTCAGATCAGGAATCCATTTTGACAGTCAAAAGGGATTACATGGGTTCTACAGGAAGCCTGTGGAAAGGAGGATTTGATTGCTGACCTCAGAACCAATGAGACTTATAAGTAGAGTTGTTACACTGTACTTTCCCAGAGAAGCCTCAGGAATCTTCTTCTAAATAACTGTCATAAAATCAAGAATCACAAATCTCCTGGAAATTAATGAGGGAAGATAAATCTTTGAAAAATAATGTTTGATCTAAGGGATGTGCTAACAAAACTTTCTATGAAAACAGTTGTTCTATTTACTGTAGGGATATTGATGAGCATGCTATTTCTTTATGAAAACCATGGGAGAATAATCTCTTAGCTTCCACTATGAGACCTGATGCTATTTCTCCTTATCAGTTGTTTTATTATGTTGCAAACTCTGTAACTTTTGTAGCTAACATTTTGTTTTGTTTTGTTTTGTTTTAGCAGCTCTAAGACTAATTTGCAAGTGACCTTTTAATATACAAATTTTGAATACCAGCAAGTCTTCCCTTGGGTTTTGCCTTATTTTTCTTCTTAATTTTTATGTCTTTTATCAATTCTCTTCTTATGATTATCAGAACTATGTACTATGAGATGTTATCATACTTAATTGAGTGCAATCAGTATCCTCTTTTTTATGGTATTGATTTAAAGCATGCTAATGTTTTTGACAATTTGTTCTCTGTAGTCTCTTTTTGGCAATCATATTGTTTTTCATTTATTGAGTTTTTCTCTTTTGTGATACCATCCTCAGTGCTTGGTAATTCTTGGTCCTTTGATTACTCCCAGAGTAGTTTTCCTTTACATTTTCGCCTTTTCCTATTCCAATTTCTTCTGTTGTATGTCATTCAAATATTCTTCATTTTCTGGTCTAGAAATAGAAATTATTTTCAGCATATTTAGTATTTTCTTGTTTGGAAATACCAAATGATTTTGGGAGACATGAGTGAAATCCATGGGTTTAGTTTCTTATCTTGATTCAGTATTCTTCATTTATTTCATGACTCCATGACTCATGCAAGAGGGGGGGGATACTATCATTTGGAAGTCTCTGACTCATTCTAAGGGCTATTAAAAAAAACAAAGATAAGGAAACCCAAAAATCTTATCAAAACCAACAGATAAGATAGGCTGATCTCTGAATGTGTAAAATCTTAAGAAAACCAGGGAGCAATAAAGCAATAACATGGGCAGTGGGTGCTATTGGCTGTCAACATAAGGTTACTACCTAGAAATAGGTTTGGTTAATTGCATATAACTCTTAGGTGTCAGTATACTCTCTTGAATAGTTTGACTAGTTGTTTCTAAAGGGTAATAGCAGACAATAGCCATTGAGACCTGTTTGTCACTGTGAGAACTCTGGAAAAAAATCCCATTGTATTATCCTTTCTTGTCCCAGATCCTATAGTGGTTTCCCTTATCAGATATGTTCCATGTTGCTGATCTGAAATGTAGACTCAGGGATCCCTGGGTGGCGCAGGGGTTTGGCGCCTGCCTTTGGCCCAGGGCGCGATCCCGGAGACCTGGGATCGAATCCCATATCGGGCTCCCGGTGCATGGAGCCTGCTTCTCCCTCTGCCTGTGTCTCTGCCTCTCTCTTTCTCTCTCTCTCTCTCTGTGACTATCATAAATAAATAAATTTAAAAAAATAAAAAAAAATGAAATGTAGACTCACCCAGAAGGCAAGCAGACATTTGTAGGCTGGACCTCACATGGGGCATAGCTATAATTTTGTCACTAGAAAAGGAGTGGAGTTTCTGCCATTGCTAGAAATTAACTAAAGGCTAGCCATGTAGAGGATTTTTTATTAGGTCTAATAAAGACAGTTTGAAGAGACCAAGGATTTTCATGGTGTTTGTGCTATTAAAAATAAATATTTGGGGGCACCTGGATGGTTCAGTGGTTGAGCATCTGCCTTTGGCTCAGGTTGTGATCCTGGGGTCCTGGGATTGAGTCCCCCATTGGGTTCCTCATGGGGAGCCTTCTTCTTCTTCTGCCTATGTCTCCACATTTTTCTCTGTCTCTTATAAATAAATAAAAAATCTTTAAGAAAATGAAGATTTTATTAGGGATAAAATAATTATATAATAATCTCTGTGAAACACAAATCTCAGTTATGGTGTGTTCTTAGTCATTTTTTCCTATTTTTATTTCAAAGTTTATGTGCTTTGTTAGTCAATTTGTATATTTAAGTGGCATCTGTTTTCCTCATATAATAATTGGAATTATATGGTTCTCACTTAAAAAACAGAACTTTTTTTTTTCCCTAGTGTGGTTCACTAAGCTCCCACTGGACTGAACTTCCTGAAGACAACAACTATAAACTCTGGACAAACTCTGGACAAATATATATATATATATATATATATATATATATATATATATATACACACATAGGAAGGTGATCCCAACAAAGCAGGTTATAAAGGAGGGTAGCACTTGAGTGAAAGTGTCCGCATGTAGTGAGTTTCTACATTTTTTTGGTCTCTTAACCTGAGGGTAAATCAAAATTATTGTGATGAAGAACAGGTAAAGCATCAAGTTAAAAAAAAAAAAAGGTGATTTTCTTTTCTTTTCTTTTTTTCTTTTCTTTTTTTCTTTTTTCTTTTCTTTAAGATTTTATCTATCCATTCATGAGAGAGAGAGAGGGGTAGAGACACAAGCAGGCCCCATGCAGGGAGCCCAATATGGGACCTGATCTCAAGTCTCCAGGATCACACCCTGGGCCACCTTTTTTTTTTTTTTTGCCTGAAAAGGTAGTGAAAGAGTTTGGAGTAACCTTACCTCATAGGTATTGGAAAATAAGGAAAGAATCCCAGAGACAAGAGTCAGAAAAATGAAGGAACAAAAAAATTGCCTAAATTTCTAATGCAGAAAGATACAGATGTGGGAAAAACAGCCTAGCTAAGGGTAAAAGAACTGATTGGAAATTTAAGATGCCCAGAGGACATAATAAGGGTCAGTCCAATTAGTGTATTGCTTATTACACACACACACACACACACACACACACACACACACACACTACTTAAAATCATATAAAAGAATAAACATGTATACAATATTCACAATGTGCATAATATAAAACAAAAATTATCCCACATGTGAAGAGAAAAATGTGCCCCCTTCTCAAGAGAAAAGATACTCAGCAGAGTGACTCAGAGATGAATGAGATATCAAAATTAACTGGCAAAGATTTTATAAAAAACTAGTATACTCTGTGAAATAAAGACAATATTTTTGTAATAAAGAGTAAAAAAATCAGGAAATAGAGACTCTAAAAGCACCCAATAAAATGAATTTAAAAATTAAAAAATAATATATTATAAACATTCAAGATGAGACTTATTTCAGAAGACATGAAAAAGGACAGTCAAGAATCTGGAATGCAGATAAATAGAAATTATCTGGTCAAAAAAACACAGAAGGATATAAAAATATCAAAAAAGTCAAAGACTTACAGTCCTGTAAGAAAATATCCAATTGAGTAACATATATGTGATTTGAATCCTAGAGGAATAGGAGCAAAAGAGCAGAAAAAGAAAAGAGATTTAAAGAAATAAGGGGTGAAAACTTCATTCATTAGGGAAACACAAATTTACAAATTTAAATTCTTAGTGAAACTCAAAATAATAGTTGATCTGTTAAAAAAAATAAATAAACAGGGATCCCTGGGTGGCGCAGCGGTTTGGCGCCTGCCTTTGGCCCAGGGCACGATCCTGGAGACCCGGGATCGAATCCCACGTCGGGCTCCCGGTGCATGGAGCCTGCTTCTCCCTCTGCCTGTGTCTCTGCCTCTCTCTCTCTCTGTGTGTGACTATCATAAATAAATAAAAATTAAAAAAAAAACATTAAAAAATAAAAAAAAATAAACACACAAAAAAGTCTTGAAACCAGCCAGATAAAAATGACTCTTTTCATGAACAATAACTTGAAAAATTTATGACCTTTTCTTTGAAAGTATTGAGGTCAAGTGACAATGGAACAACCACTTTAAAGTGTATTTGAAGGGAGTAGATACTGTCATGTCATGGATAAATTGTATTATCTAGCAAAAATGAAAATAAAATGTTACTATGGCAATTTTATTTGGAATATGTGAAGTAGAGAAGTTTTTAAGAAAGTTCTTTATCAGAGGATATCAGAAAGTATACCAGAAGATATCTCAGTTCTTCAGAAAATAAAGCATTAGATATGGTAAATACATTATTGTTCTAGTAATGTGTAGTAATGTTTTGAAACCAATGAACAGTTAGTGAGAACTGACATACCTATAGCTAAAGTAAGAATATAAGTAAATAGAGAAAAAACTATGATATTTAGATTTAATGTGTTTTTTTTTTAATGTGTATGGTTTAATATATCATGGAATTTGACAACAGATGACACTGTTTTGGAGTTAATGGCAAATATGTCAGAGGAAGTCTAGGAAAATTATAGTAAAAAAAAAAGTCAGAGGAAGTAAGTTAAACAAAAATAACCCATCACCCAAACAAACACACACCACAAAAGAATAGAAAAGAGTGGAGGGTAGTCCAGGTGGCTCAGCGATTTAGTGCCACCTTCAGCCCAGGGTGTGATCCTGGAGACCTGAGATCGGGTCCCACATTGGGCTCCCTGCATGGGGCCTGCTTGTGTCTCTATCCCCCCCCCTTTCTCTCTCTCATGAATGGATAGATGAAATCTTAGAAAAGAAAAGAAAAGAAAAGAAAAGAAAAGAAAGAAAAGAAAAGAAAAGAAAAGAAAAGAGAAAAGAAAATAGTGGAGAAAAACCCCCTCCTAAATTATGTTTTTGTGACCAAAGTTCCATTCTCTGAAGACTATGTTCCTGATTTAGCTTCTGTAAATTCACAAAATGTCAGGAAGTGCATTCAAAGTTAAAACAAATATTTAATCATATCATTGACCAACTTTGTAGTAGCTGTAGTCATAGTCTTTGAATTTCATCAATAGATAGAAATTTGGGGACCAGTATGAAGTTCTTAACTCAAGTGAGGATAAGTGAAAACTTGCTTCAATCTTGACTATTATCAAGGCCTTAGTAAATAAAAAAAAATAAAAATAAATAAATAAATATATATATATATATATTTTTTAATGCTGTTCAAGAGCTATTGAAATGATTAAAGAAGAGGAAAATAGAATGAGTAGTATCAGGGAACAGGGCTACTTTTCAATCTAGAACTCTAAAAGAATAATTTAATAATATAACTTCATGAAACTGATATGATTTGGGTATCATACTTTGGCCCAAAATATTGCTAACCCCAAGAATTTAGCTCCCAAAAGGGCTTGAGGGAATATGGAGTCTAACCTCCATGTTTTATACAGAGCAAGTGTTTGTACAGATGAACAGTGGAAGTGGAAATGTCACTGTGTTAGCACATGGTCTTGAATTCCAGACCTGAGTCTGTAGGCATGCTTGAGATTGTCTGGAAAGGGAATTAGTGATGGTCTGGTTCTAGGTAAATTAAGCAGATTATTGAGACTTTAGTTTCTTAGAATCTTCTCCCTTTCTAAGGGAAAAAAACCTGAAAATATTTTTTCTTTAAACAATAGAGAATATTTATGCTAGGTAGTATACTCTAGCCAGATGACCTCTTATGGTTGTATTGGTTTTCTAATTTTAATTATTTTTTCATTTTAAAAGATAATGTCAATATTTTTCCAAGTAACAGATGCATCTATTCTTTACTCATGAAATCTACGTCTAGTATTTTCTCCTACCTAAATGCTATGTGTGCAAGGTTATCATTAATTGTAGTATTGTTTATAATACCCAAAGACTAAAAATAGTTGATAATTTTATCAAAAGAATCTTGTTAAATAAATTATGGTATATAGGGCAGCCTGGGTGGCTCAGCAGTTTATCCCTTCTGCTCAGGGCATGATCCTGGAGACCCGGATCGAGTCCTACATCGGGCTCCCTGCATGGAGCCTGCTTCTCTCCCTCTGCCTGTGTCTCTGCCTCTCTCTTTCTCTCTCTCTCTCTCTCTCTCTCTCTCTCGAATAAATAAAATCTTTAAAAAATAATTAAAAATATTATGGTATATATAAATGTTACAATAAACATTTTGTAAGATACTTTGTTAAAGAAAAAAACTCTCCATATACTTAAAAATATTTTCTAAGAGTTAAAAGGAACTTCTTTTTCTGTGCTCTAGTGGCAATGAGAAGAGGAAGACATCATCATTTAGCATTGCCAAAATAAATTTAGATATCACCTCTTCATCTACCCTCTGCAGACAGCACTTGATAGCTATTGGTCTTCTTTTCCTTTCAACTGCCACACTTTGGAGATACATGTGTGCCTGTTCTCATGTTTATGAAGTATGTGGTGGTGAAATAACTGTATGTACAAATTCAATTTAACACCTATTAGGAAAATGATTGGGGATTTTATTTTCTCTTTCTAAATCTCATTTTATCACCTAATAAAATGGGTAGTGATATCTACCCAATAGATATTGTTGATACAAATTAAATGAGTTTATTTCAAGGAAGCATTTTTTTTCCTGGAATAGTAGACTTTAACAGAGGAGCTCATGCAAATTGCATATTCTCTCTGTATAAGCCTTAAGTCTGCAGTTAGTATCCAATCATTTTTAGGGAACTTTTCATATCAGTGACATATACTTTATTAGATAAATTTAAGAAAAATAAAATGTTCAGATTAAGATATTCTGTAGTTGGACGAGGGAGCCATAACTTCTTCATTTAAACCTTTGGTCTAAGGCAGCTTGTCCTGGAAAAAAAGATATATGCTTCTTTGAAATTCACAAAGTTGTTACCACCTCCCTTTGTTTCAACGAAATGAATTACTAAGTGTTGTCAACCACTGTTCCTATTAAAACCATCCAAATTATAATCTATAAAGGCTCTGTTACAGTGGAGGAAACCAAGCTCACTTGCCCATAGTCACCCAAATAGAAGATAGTTGGTCAAGGTGGGAATCGGTTCTAGAAAGTCTGATTCTAGAGTCTTGTTCTTAACCAGTATATTTCATTATTGCTTCTAGAGAAGATCTGATGTTCTGGAGACTGCAGTAATAGTTATTATAAATCCAAAGATTCATTTTGAGCTTCATTTTCAGCATTTACAGAAAACAAGAGGAGAGAAAGAACCCATAAATGTTGTGAATTAGTTTACCATTCCCTACCACATCTACCTGTCTGCTAGTGCCTGGAAACTAAATGAATGCCAAGTACTACCACCATTTCTCTAATCTGCTTCTGACAAACCTGTATTCCAGCACAGGGCAGCACCTTCCAACGCTCATCTCCTAACCCTCACATGACACATCTCAGAGCTTTTCTAAGGGTACAAAGTAAGTGGAAACAACAAAAATACCTAGTTATAGCTGGCAATTTCAATATGTAGAGTAGGAGATAGTGTAGCATTTCTCACAATGTGGCTTGGAGACCAAATAATCAATTGAGGAATGGGTTAAAAAGGCAATTTCATATGAACCCTGTGCCATGAAATTTTGATTTAAATTCAATAAGTCTGAGGTATTGGGGCACCTTGGTGGCTCAGCGGTTGAGTGTCTGCCTTTGACTCAAGTCATGATCCTGGTGTCCTGTTATCGAACCCCACATCAAGCTTCACAGGGAACCTTATTCTTCCTCTGTCTGTCTCTGCATCTCTCTGTGTGTCTCTTAATTAATTAATTAATGCCATTTTTTTATTTGCTTTTGTTTTTGTTTTTTGAAGGGGGGATGGATTGAGGGAGAGAGAATTTAAAAAGGCTTCATACCTGCCATGGAGCCCAATACAGGGCCTGATTTCATGACCCTGAGATCATAACCTGAGCTGAAGTCAGCAGTTGGAAACTTAACCAACTGAGTCACCTAAGTGCCCCTCTGTAAGCATTTCTTATTTAGGCATTTTGTGGCAAAATTTGAGAAACTATTAAATGTAGATGCATTTATTATCGTATGTGTTCTGTGGGGTGTGTATGTTTGCATTTTAAAAATTATGCAGAATATTGCTGTGAAAAGGCATAAATTATTAAAATATTATTGATATCATCTTCTTAGATTGTATTTTTGCTTCTAGTTGTAGTCATGTTCCAGATTATATTAACCCTTCAAAGCCATTTTATATCAGATTTCTGCCATTTAACTTCATGAGATCCAAATAAGGACACAGGTCCCAATGCCTTGTGAAGTTGAAGAAATTGAGCACCAGCAATGTTTAAGCAAGTCAGAAATGATGCTGCTAATCATGGTTTTAAGACCAGAACTAGAATCTCATAAACATCTAGGGGAGTGGGCCTGTCAATCACATGGTGCCTAAAGAGGCCAGCCCCCTCTCCATCCCCCACACACTTAAAACAGGATTTCATTATTTCTGATGCCTAAAGCCAAATCTCAACCAGCCAAGTTTGGATCAGGCTTCTGGGAGGCTCTGCATTTTTCTCTCTGGAGTGAAAGGATCTTATAAAGAAAAATGGATTTCCTTTGAAATTCTTCCATCAGCCCCTATTGGATGTACAGTTTCCACCCCTTTAATGGGCCACATTACCCTTTTGGGACAAAGGGAAAGGAACTCATTATTTGAAGAGACCCCAGGAGTTTTCTGCTTTAAACAACTTGTTTACTGGGAGTCACTGGCTCAATCATTGGAGCATCTGACTCTTGATCTCAGGTCATGAGTTCCAGGCCCATGTTAGGTATAGATTACTTAAACAAATGAAACTTAAACAAAATTAATACCTCATTTACTCATATAACAGAAGAACCCAAACAGAATGTATGGCTCAAGAACATGCTGATGGTCAGTTAGAGACAGAGCCAAGACAAAGCTGCACATCTCTTCTGCCACAACAGTGGGATGGGAAGAGCCCACAAATGAAAGTCCAAGAGACATGGCTTTGCATTCTGCATCTTCAATTTGCTGCCTTCATGATCTTAGTAGGTCACTTAACTCTTCTGAGCTTCAGTTTCTTTATGAAATAAAGATACCAAATATCTCCTGGGGCAACCGACTGAATTTAAGATAACATTTGTAAATACTGAGTACTCTGAGAAAGCAGGTTCCCCATTTCAGACCATTTTTAGATTGATTCTTTTTTCACTGAGTCTGAGAGAAATTTTATTCCTGTTTACCAAATGACACTCTGTCCTTTTTAATGTCCTGTAACATTTTTTTTTAAAGATTTTATTTATTTGGGCGGCCCGGGGTTGCTTGGTGGTTTGGCGCCGCTTCCGGCCCAGGGCCTGATCCTGGAGGCCCAGGATCGGGTCCCATGTCGGGCTCCATGCATGGGGCCTTCTTCCTCTGCCTGTCTCTCTGCCTCTCTCTCCCTGTATGTCTTTCATAAATAAATAAATAAATAAATAAATAAATAAATAAGATTTTATTTATTTATTTATTCATGACAGAGAGAAAGAAAGAGAGAGGCAGAGGCAGATGCAGAGGGAGAAGCAGGCTCCATGCAGGGAGCCCGACGTGGGACTGGATCTTGGGACTCCAGGATCAGGCCTTGGGCCAAAGGCAGGCACTAAACCACTGAGCCACCCAGAGATCCCATCCTTTGACATTTTTTAAAGAAATGTCCCATTGATTATAAATTTAGTTCTGAGCATCTCAAAGAACTGAGACATAATACTAAATTGACCTTCTGAGCCTGCTGGTGAAGTGGCCCAGGCAGTGACACTCTGAGAACAAGGTCCTAGGAAGAAAGGTCCTCATTTCTTGGTGATGAAGCTTAGCCAGCACCAAATCTAAGTTGGGCCTTTATATCCCACTTTTTTCTTCAAGGAGACATCTGTTACATTCTAAAGAACATGCATTCCCACAAAGGAATTCCAGAGTAATAAAATAGTAAAAATGAAAAAGATGGTGGTAATTCCAACAGGTGTATTTTGACTGGTACTTTTTAATAAATGAGAGGAGTCTTTAAAAAAGGGGGTGGTGGTGACTAGACAGTCTTCTTAGTTCATTTCAAAGGATTCTTATCTACATGATAATATTATCAAATGAAAATAATATTACTTAAATTATCAAATATTATACTGCATTTCTCTTGAATCTCTGGAAGGTAGCAATTTGTCTTTTAAAGATAATCATATATTTCACTGTTTGCTTTTTTAATTTGTGTTTGTTTTATTTTTGATGCTTAGTAAATTAGCAGAGTTATTGACTATGGTTAAATAGTTTACTCACTATCTCTCAAATCTTAGGGCTGGAGAAAGCTGCAAAGTCACATCAACTTTTCCAGAATTTAGGAGTAAAAACAGTTCAGGGATTGATGAGGCCAATATGAACTTTTGCAATAGAAAAATGGAAGAATGGCTATCTGCTGCTCTTCAGCTCTGACTTTATTTCCTAAGTTGGACATTCAGTTCAGAAAGGGAAAATTCACAGCTGTACACACAATACTGACACCCAACGAAGGGCAGAAATCCTAAGTAAGGGGCTCGTGCTGCTGCATATTCATGGATGCAAATCAGGCCCCACAGCTACAGCACTTGGCTCTGAGATTTCCAGTCTGGGTATTAACAGGGATTCCTGCAGGTTTCTATGAATATTAACCAGGAGGGGGATGTCAAACAGACAGTGAGTGCATGTAAAAACTTTTCTTCTGTCCTCTTTGAAAAACGCAAGCTTCGGGTGAGAAGATGCTTTATCCTCTTATTTAGCTTTTTTTCGATTTGGGGCATTTCAGGGCTTCATTCATGGAAGAAAATTGGAGAGCCCTGGGCTCTTCCTGTAGACTCACCAGCAGCCCTGGACATAATTGCAAGGATTATGGCAATTATTACTGTATCCCAACCTGTTAGCAGAGTTAGCTCCATGTGTTAGTTACCTATTGTATAACAAATTGTCCCAAAACATAGAGGCTTAAAACAAAAACATTTATCATTTCTCTATGCATCAAGAATCTAAGTGTGGCTGAGCTGAGTCCTTTAGCTCTAGTTTTGTCCGTTTATTTGTTTGTTTTTTTTCCAGAAAGCTAGTCAGTTCAAGGCTTAACTGTGAAGGATCTACTTTCTAGTTGGCAGGATTTAGTTTCTCAGGAGAGGGCCTAGTTGGCCAGAGACCTTGTGGACCTCTCCATAGAACATTTCATAATATGTCACATGTTTCATCAGAGTGAGCAAGCGAGAGGGCAAGGGACAATGTCCTCACAAGAGAGACAGTGCTAACAAGATGAAACAACATAATTTGGGTGGTATATAATTTATCTTTTATCTACAGTTTTCCAAACTCATCAAACTAAGACTCAAGGTCAGTTTTTTAAAGGATTTATATGGGAAATCTCTGAACTATTTTTATAAAACTTCTGTAAATTGCAAACCATTTTAAAATTAAAAGGCTTATTAAAACAATTATTTAAAAGGGAGACTTGGTGGGGACTTTAAAATTAATGGTAAGGATTCTGGAAGTGTGAAAATGACATTTTTTTTCAATCTCACTGGATCTTTATGTAAAACTAGACAGGTAAGCTAGATAGCAAAACTAAAACCCATGGATAACATATACAACCAAATCAGATGGTAAAGCTACCCCACAAACTCCAAAATGCAAAAGCTAATCACAAACATGTTATATGATTAGTAACCACAAAAGTCCATTGGTGTCTGTGTGAAGAAGAAATAAACATCAGAAATGCCATTAATACTAACATGAGACTAGGAGCACCCTAAAATACCCAACAAAAATTGATCAGAAAGAACAGAAATCTATTTAGGAACAGCAGCTAAAACAGGGAAGAGTGTTGCCCTCTCCAGTACTAACCAAGGGTAAGGGGCATGCCATAGAAAATTCTAGAGGGCCTGTAGCCACCACACAATCAACACAGCAGGACTCCCAGTACAGGGCCCCACAAGGAAGTGGAAAGTGGTGGACCCCTAATTGGACTGATTAGG
This sequence comes from Nyctereutes procyonoides, assembly GCF_905146905.1. NCBI lineage: Eukaryota > Metazoa > Chordata > Mammalia > Carnivora > Canidae > Nyctereutes > Nyctereutes procyonoides. Next base: position 12,847,265 of record NW_026575133.1, on the reverse strand, counting down.
CACACTATAAACAAAGGAAAGAAAGATCCAGAATACATCCTGATTGTGAACAGATTCAAGACATTCCAGAAAACATCACCTCTCCCTTCACTTTATTTAAACACCAAACAAAAATAACAGAAGAGGGAACTCTGGAATTGGAAGAACTTTCCTAAGCCAGGCTCATTAAAACTTTGAAGAAAAAAATAATCCTACGTAAAAACAAGCAAAGTATCAAGATCAGAGTTCATACAACGTGATATGGCTATTTATTTATAGTATCTTTATATTCTGCTTAATGTGGCAGGTAAGGTTGATGAAATTATTATAATAAATTATGTAATTATTAAAATTTTAAAAACTTTAATTTTGTTCTTATGTTATTTCCAGCCCTTGGCTTAGGATTTAATATGTACTATCCCATTAAAATCCTCATGTCAGTCTTATATTATGAGCAGTATTATTTGTTCTTCTCTAAGAGAAATAAGCTGGAGCTTAAAGAGATTGAGTGTCTCTCCAGGTGACAGTCTTGCCAAAGGTTCAGTGGGTTGTTCAAACTCAGGCAGTGTGACTCCAAGGTCTGGAAGTCTAACATAGTTGCACTTTCTAGAATCTCTAAAGTCTCACAGTCTGGAAAACTGTAGGCAGGTATTTGAAAACAGAAACATACAGGAGCTGTTTACAGGCTCTCAGTACATTCCAATTTCCTTGATGTTCAGAGCTAAAAGCCAGAGAATAGCCCTCAAGATTAGATGCTTTTTTTTTCTCTCCTTTTTTCTTTTTCTTAGTTTCTTCCATCAAGAATGATGGTTAGAGCTTTTATCTTTATTCTATCTGGTTTGGAATTTTGAATTCTCTTATCCATCATGTAGCACCATATTCTAAGCACTATGATGAACTTTACAATATTTGATTTCAGCATACATTTGAGAGAACAGGAGAATATATGGCAAATGGCCAACATTTTATATTATTATTCTTAAAGAATACATTTTTGGTGACTTATAGAAATTTACAAAATTTAGCAAAGTTTGTACTTGGCAATCCCTGCCTCTTTTTCATGTATCCAGTCTTCTCCTTTATCAGTGGGCTCCCATTTCCCCAGAAACCTCCTCTCATATAGGAAAGACAACTGAGATACTGATTCACACAGACATATTACTAACTGGATATTTTCCCACTTCATGTATACTTATTAAGTGCCAACCACTACACTAATATCTTCCCATAATCATCTAATTTATTCCTTATCTTAGCCTTAAATAGTAGATATTTTCACTCCACTTTAATAAAATATCTGGTGCTCCAAATATATAGCTATAGTTCAGAAAAAGTACGCTACCCCATGGAATTAAAAATTAGTTCTGTTTATTTATAGATAATCACTACCTTTTCCTGGTGTAGAATATGTACAATCATCTGCTGGAGGCCCCACACACTGCCTATACATAAGGCTGGTCTTCAGAGTTAGCTGTGATTTCTCCTTATTACCTTGATGCTAAGGCTGCCTTTTTTCATATTGAGGGAAGAAGTTCCTATCAGAGACTCCAAGAATCCTCAGGCTCAGTTCTTTGGGCAGAGTTAGCCATTTCCCTTCTACCTGACTCAGTAGGAACCTCTCAAAGAGAAGGCCAAGGTGCCCTATGTGAGGAAGAAGGGAGGAACATTTTGTTGAGAACTTAGGCAATTTGCTAAATCTTTTCAGACTTATGTCATAAGAATCTTATTCCTATTTTTCTTTATTGTGCCTAAATATTTTTTTAGCAGTTTGAAGTAGAGAAAGTACAAAGAGGGAGAGAGAATAAAACTAAAGGAACTGTTAGTGGAACTTTAAAAATTCTTTTTTTTTTCACCCCATTACTGTCAATATTATATTGAAGTCTTTTTCTGGAACTTGCTAACTCTGAAACTTTAAAACATAGATTTGAGCTCTGCCAACCCTGGATATAAAAGTGTTTTTTCTGACTTATCTTTCAGATGGTGCTTTTTAACCAATTTTCAGTGTTTGCTTAAGGTACTCTTTTTACCTGTCATATTCCCTTGCTTTGAGGATGAGAATTTTATGGTTCTGAGTTCTTTTATTTCCACCTCTACTGAAAATTGTAAAAAGAACACAGGGTGACTAAGCAATTGCCACAATGTTCTGAGATTTGAATTGCTTAGCAATTTTCTGAGGTGGACCTCTCAAAGAGGATCAGGGACTGCAAATAATGCCTCCATCCTATTTCTAATTTGAACTATTAATTATTTCAGGCTTTCTGTCCTCCATGTAAAACACAACTTGGGCTGGTTGATGGCACTTTTAGAGCTCCTACAACTTAAGTCTTCAGAGCACTACCATCTGTAGCTTTAATTCAGTTTGAATAAGTTCTTCTCAGACAGATTTAAAATTCATCAAATCCTAAGAAAAGATCATCTGAAGAGTTTTAAGATTAGCTTATTTTCTTGTCTTCAAAGGAAACAAGTGAACATTTAAACAGAGGGCCTTTAGTTGGTTATTACCCATAAATTTGTCAGCAAAATTTATCCTTCAGGTTTATAAAACTAGGCAAGGCTTCCCCCTTCCCTTTTAATGTCATTTTGAATTATGTACTCTATGTCATACAGAGATCAAATGTTTCTTGACTGATGGCTTATCTTTTGGAAGTCTGGGAAGTATTTTCTTTTCATGTCAACCTAACTTTTAATTTTGTACTTAAGGTGAATTTGGTCAGTTATCAGGTTAAAAATTTAATCTGAAATACATAAGTACAAATCACTTTCTGTTAACACCAATGAGTTGTAATTGGTTCTTTTGACAACTCACTGAACTGCATTGGTTTTCCTCATCAGGTGAAATGCTTTATGATTCTTTTCTTAAATTTTCATTTCAACTACCTTACCAGTTATATGACTTTCTCTAGGGGAAATGTTAGTTTCAACTTTCTTAAATGCACCTATGTATTTTCCTGATATACATCATTCACAAAAATCTGATGAAAAATGCCATTTACTAAATATCACATATTCAGGATTCTCATGAAGTTGTATCATATGCAAGAGTACATCTCTAAGGGAGAATATGGAGACTAAAATTCAGTCTACATTCCACAAATTGTCCAACAAGAGAGGGCTAAATTTTTCCAGTTCATGAGAAGAATGATTTTGGAAGCTATATAGATATGATCATATTTAGTCTGTCTTGGGTGCTCCTCTCTCCATTTCACAATTACAGAAACTGAGGCTCAGAAAAGTAACCTAGCTAGCCCAGGATAATATAGTCAGTAAGTGGAGGGTAAGTTGCACTGTCTTTCCTTTTTTTTTTTTTTTTTAGGATTTATTTTATTTTATTTATTCACAAGAGACACATACAGAAAGAGAGGCAGAGACATAGGCAGAGGGAGGAGAAGCAGGGTCCGTGTAGGGAGGCTGATGTGAGACTTGATCCTCAGACTCTGGGATTAGGCCTTGAGAAAAAGGCAGGTGCTCAACTACTGAGCCACTCAGGCATCCCTGCACCGTGTCTTTCCTGAATATAACTAGATTCAGAATGGCTTCTTCATGAATCTCCCAAGTGTAACAGATACTTTTATTTATAGTTTTTCTGGATCATTCTCATAGCATCGATCAGTATAAAGTAAGAATTTAGGAAAATCAGGGGGATCCCTGGGTGGCGCAGTGGTTTGGCGCCTGCCTTTGGCCCAGGGCGTGATCCTGGAGACCCGGGATCGAATCCCACGTCGGGCTCCCGGTGCATGGAGGCTGCTTCTCCCTCTGCCTATGTCTCTGCCTCTCTCTCTCTCTCTCTCTCTCTGTGACTATCATAAATAAATAAAGAAAAAAAAATTAAAAAAAAAGAATTTAGGAAAATCAACTTTATATTTAGTTGACTTCTCCAGCTTTTTGCTTGCCTAAGTGAACATAGGGTTTCTCTTCAAGTTAAGTCTACTTTTGTGATGAGGAAGACAAACAAGCTCAAATAAAACTGGTAAAAACCATTGTATGGCAACAAAGAGTTCTCAGAACAATCTGAGAACAGCTACGGACAAGACTTCAGGAGAATGAGGAAACAAATCTCTAGAAGAGAAGTTTTGCTATATGGTGCAATCTTAATCTCACAGTTTTGTTTTCTGTCTATAGATTCTCTGCACACAGGTTCCTTTCTGCTCTATTTCTTCTCAGTTGCTTCTTTCCTAGATTCTACTCCTTCATAACTCTGTGTCCATATCAGCTAGTAAGAGCAGCCTCAACTTCAAGATCACAGGACTGTAAAGCTCCATCATCTGAAATTCTTTTTGGTGTCTTCATTCAAATTCCCAACCTGGGAGTCCAATTGCCTTTACCCGTCTTTCTAAACCAAGAAATAGCTGGTTTATAGATAGTCCACCCTAACTCAGGTTACTTATCCCTTATTTAATTATGGTGATGGAATGAGCCAAGAGGGGTTACATGTTAAAATCGTCTTTCTGCAAAAGCTAGAGGTGAGAGGACTCCTATTAGGTGCATAGATAGCAGGTACCTAAAGTTCTTCTAAAATACTTTCGAACTACTTTGAAGTCAAACTGCTTGTCTTCTGATAATCAGCTTAGGAAGGAACACTAATAATTACAAAGCATTATAAGAGTCCCAATGGCTACAGTTCTCTGTTAGAGATTATGATTTAAATAATGATAATAATTGTAGTTATAACAACTTTTCCATTATCATTAATATAATTAGTAGTAACATTAATCTGAAATAACTAAAAATATTCCTATAGCCATGACTCCCAGATAACGCCATCTTCAAGCAATTCTACAGAATCCTTTCTCTGACTTTTTTTTTTTTTCTCAAGAAATTGACCCTGAGTGAAATTTGCCCAGGGCCTCCCTGAAAGTCAGGGCTGCTCTGTAGGGAGCTGTTTTCCTCAGTGAGTCGGACTAAGCAAAAAGATTGTGATTGCGTTAGATGAAAGCTGTATCAGCAAGGCAGAGTCTGATCTGATCATAGACTAATTCAGAAATCCAGTCCTTGCAGAGACAGCAATTTAAGTGATAACCTGCAAGAGAGGGCTCATCTTGTTTTCTTTAAGCAGGACTTCACTCCTAACTGATATGTTCAAAAGTGTTCCTGTCACCCACTACCTTAATTTAATAAAATACCTTGTTAATTAAAATAGTGATGCATAAAACAACTTTTGTTTCCAACTTTGTGGGCCAAAGTAGTAGATAGGCAATAACACTGACAAATGAGGAGAATGCCCAAACGTTTCCCTTCCTTGCTTATCCAAGGCCTGGGTCCTCAGTCATAGGAGTGGGGCATTGACTTACCAAGCACCAGCAAATTATGAAACATTTCCAGTGAAACTTTGCAAAGAAAGTAAGCAGCTTCCAGTGTCTGCCAACTGGCCCTCTGGGGACTTAACTTTGTATGGCTATACATAAAAATAGAGAGCAGAGTTTATTTATTTGCTGCTTGGACCTTACTTGAACAACCACATGACAGGCTTTGGGAGAAATAAAATGTTACTGCTTCAATGGCTATTTAGTCAGGAAATCTTACTTGTAGATATGCTGAGTGACCAGAAATTTCTGGCAGCAAATACCAGATTCGAAGAATATCTGAAGGTTTCTTTACCATGAATAGCAAAGTCTTCCCCAGTTCAACTCTGTAGGTCTTATTTTTCATGTGTTTCACCTGAATCCTTTGCTTAAGCCACAGCATGCTTACTTTTGCCCACCCTGACCCTCTTCACTCAGGATATTCATCAGTTTCTCCTTCTTCATTTGATTCATCTCACCCTTTAAGTTATTGTTGACTTCTGCTCCAACAGTGTCTTCAGTTTCCCTAATGAATAAAGACCAATAATTTTTGTCTCTTTTAAACCTACAGTATTTTTGAAGTTAAATATTGTGGTAATTGTGTAGACTCTGGAACCAGTTGGCCTGGAATAGAAACCTAACTGTGTCATTTCCTAGGAGATAGACCTTGGAAGTCTCCTAATCTCTTTGTGCCTCAGTTTCTTCACATATGAAGCAGGGATAATAATAGAACTTATTTCATCATGGTGAAGATTGGAATGCTCATGTGGTTTTCAATGTAATGTCTATAAAAAGTGATTTTTATCTTTATGTGGGCATAGTTTTTAGCAAATGTGCTGTGCTTGAGGGCAGAGTTTTAACTTACATGTCCCTGTATCTACAGAAGTCCTCAAGTTAGAAGACACTAAGATAAAAATAATTAATTGACTTAATCATTCCAGATTGCCCCTTAGTGATTGTAATGAGCTGTGAGTTAGCTTTTCTTTCTTCCTTCCTTCATTTAACCAATTAATATTTTTGAGCACTTAGTGTATTTCAGGATTTAGGAAAATACAGGTCATTGTCCTGCTCTCAGGAAATGATACAGATAGACACATGAATGGATGACTGGAATGTGAGGAAAACAGTGCTATAACATGGCTAGCACAGGAGCAATGGGAGCACAGAGTGGGACAAGTAATCCAAAGGAATTCCATGACACACAATCAGAGCTTACAACTGTTGTGGCATTTCTGACAAAGGTGTTAACCATCCAGTACTAAATCTTCGGTACTGGATGGTGAAATTAGATAATCCTAGAGGGGCTCTAATCTTTAGGAGGAAAAATCATTTTAGAAGAAGACTAAATCAAGATTTAAAGTATTTCTTGAGAGGCAAAAGGGGTTCGAGTTTATCCAGTTCAGTGTAGTATTGTTTTCCTTTGTAAATAGTCCTCAAAAAGGCAGGAGTTTCGGGGAAGAAATAACCCTAATTTTTATAAATTGGGGTAGTTGGAATCTATATGCCTCCATTCCTGTACAGAAGTTTGAGAGTATATTCAGAACTACTTTTGCTGAATCAAATTGTTTTATGTGGTGTCAGTTCAGTCAAGAGACAGGCAATAAGCCACTCATGACTTAATTACTAGACCATATTAAAATACAGCAATTTAATTGCAATTAGTGCTATAATAATTTATTTATAAAATGCCAGTGTATACATTTGTATTTGACAATCCATTTACTTTCAGCCTGGTACTGCGTGTGCCCCATTAAATTATAAAATGCAAGGTCATTAACCTGCAATTCCACTTGTGATCATGTTATTAAATAGCATCCTGTCCCTTTTCTGGTTGAGACAGAATTGCTAGATCATTTATCTGTAACTAATTTCCCTGTGATCTTCCAAAAGCTCTTATTACTGTTAATTAAGCAGGTGTGACCTGTGTCGAAAGCAGTTGGCACTCCTTGAACATCTGGCCAGGATCCAAAATTGGGTCAGGTCTCTTTAACACTCTCATTTTCCTCTTATTTGCCTTTAGTCATTAGTGATTAAGGCAGCTGAATACTTGTAATCATGTTCAGGATCATTGGGGTTTGGGGAACTTTAAAGAGAGCACCTGGCACATGACCAACTACACTGTGGATAGACTGTAGAAGCAAAACATTCACTCCACTCCTGAAGCCAAGATGACACTTAATGTTAGTTGGTCAAGGCCGTTTAGCTCAGCATTATAGATAATGAGTCTAGGATTTGGAGAGTGAAAATTCCCAGGTAGGTTCTTTCTCATAGATTAAACCTGTTTCATAAAACACCAATACTCCTGTTCCAGACAGCCATCACACATACCTCACCGGGTTTGTCTGAGCTACAGACTCGACAGCCAATATGACTTTTCTTCATGACTTTGCAGAATAAGAATAGAGAAAAGAAAATGAAGCTACTCTTTGTGTTGATTTTGTTGATGTATTAGCTAACATTGAAAGTGAAAGTTCTTAGCTCTTGCTCAAGCAAATTTTCCTATAGAGCTCTCAGGTATTCCTGTAAACTTAATTTTCAGATAAAGAAATTGGGATCCAGAAAGAAGATTTACTTACTTAAGTTTGCACAGTTACTACGTAGGTAGCTGAGCTAGTATTTAAAGTTAGGGCTGCAGAGCGTCAAAGTGCTTGGCAATAAAATACAATTCAGTTACTCTGTAGGACCACCATGTGCAGAGCTAACTGTTATCCTGGGCTTAGGTAAATCACCTATCACAAGTATTAAGCATGCTTGGTCTTTATCTTCCTTTTTTTGGGAGGGGGTGCTGACTCTCTGGCCACATTACTATTGCTAAAATTTTTCACACTAAATGAAAGAAGTGCATTGAAAGTGTAAGGCAAATAGACAAATACAGTCAAATTTCAGATACTGGTAACTTTTGATCAGTGAGACAACATACACATATTTAAGACCCAAAAATGAGTGAAGATAAATATCTTACCTTTGTGATGCAATTGCGACTGTTTTTTAAGCTCTCTTCCTGATAGTTTATTATTAGTCTATAGAAATGTAACATATATCTATCTCTATATTAATTTTGTAGCTTGCAACTTTACTGAACTCAATTAGGTCTTTTTTTTTTGGTATAGTCTTTAAGGCTTTCTATATATAGTATCATCTCATCTATAAATCATGACAGTTTTGTTTCTTCTTCCTTTCCAATTTTTATGCCTTTTATTTTTTTTCTTGTGTAATTGCTGTGTCTAGGACTTCCAATAGTATGTTGACTAAAAAAAGTAAGAGTAGCCATATTTTCCCCTGAACCTGCTATTTGAGGAAAAGCTTTCAGCTTTATTCTGTTGAGTACCATGCTAGTTGTGGGTTTTTCATATATGGCTTTATAGTCTCCCTAAACCCACTTTGTTGAAAGTTTTTATTATGAATGAATGTTATAGTTTGCCAAATACTTTTTACTTCATCTACTGAGATATGATTTTTAGCCTTTATTTTGTTGCATGATGATTGATCTGTGGATGTTAAACATCCTTGCCTCCTTAGAATAAATCCCTCTTGGTCATTGTATGTGATACTTCAGATTTATTGTTGAATTTGGTTTGCTAATATTTTGTTGAGGATTTTGCATCTAAGTTCATCAGGGATATTGGCCTTTATTCTCTCTATCTCACTCACTTTTTTTTTTCTTCAGTGTCATCTGGTTTTGGCATGGGGTAATGGTGGTCTCATTAAATGAATTTGAAAGTGTTCCTTCTTTTTTGTTTTGTTTTGTGTGTGTGGTTTTTTTTTGGGGGGGGGAATAATTTGAGGAAGATACATATTAACTCTCTTTAAATGTTTGGTAGATTTCACCTGTGAAGCTGTCTGGACTCTGGGTTTTTGTTTTGTTTGTGTTTTATTTCCTGATTACTGATTCAAGGTCAATTTCATTATGAATTGGTCTATTCAGATCTCCTATTTTTTCATGATTCAGTCTTGGAAGATTGTATGTTTTAGGAATGTATCCATTTCTTCTAGGTTGTCTAATTTGTTTATAAATCAGAGTTTATAGTGTTCTACATAAATTATTTATAAAGTGTTTACAGTATTCTCTTATGATCATTTGTATATCTGTGGTATTGGTTGTAATTTCTCCTTTTGCATTTCTGATTTTGACTCTTTTTCTCTTGGGGAGTATGGCTAAAGGTTTCTTGATTTCATCTTTTCAAAGAATCTGCTCTAGTTTCATTGTTGTTTTGTTTTGTTTTTAGTCTCTATTTCGCTTATTCCCATTCTGAACTTTATTATTCACTTCCTTCTACCAATTTTGGATTTTATTCTTTTCTAGTTCTTTTAGGCATAAAGTTAGACTGAGATTTTTCTTGTTTCTTGAGATAGGCCTATATTGCTATAAACTTTCCTCTTAGAACTGCATTTGCTATGTTTCAAATATTTTTGGAATATTGTATTTCTACTTTACTTTTCTCAGGGTATTTTTTGATTTCCTCTTTGATTTGTTGACCATTGGTTGTATAATATCATGTTGGTTAGTATCAGCTTTTTCTCCTCTCAGTTTCCTTTTGTAATCTATCTCTAGTTTCATACTATCATGCTGTGAAAAGATGCTTGAAAGGATTTTAATATTCATAAATTTACTAACTTGTTTTGTAGCCTAACATGTGATCTATCCTGGAGAATTTTCCATGTGCACTTGAAAAAGGTGTATATTTTGCTGCTTTTGAATGAAATTTCCTATATATCTCCATTAAGTCCATCGCATATGATGTGAAGGCCAATTTTTCCTTATTTTCTTTTTAAGATTTTATTTATTTGTTCATGAGAAACACAGAGAGAGAGGCAGAGACACAGGCAGAGGGAGAAGCAGGCTCCATGCAGGGAGCCTGACGGGAGACTCGATCCCGGGTCTCCAGGATCAGGCTGAGCCACCTGGGCTGCCTCCAAATACCCATTACTTTGATTGTTGGATCATAAGGCAGTTATATTTTTAACTTTTTTTTTTTTAACTTTTTAAGGAACCTCCATAGTGTTTTCCACAGTGGCTGCACCAGTTTGCATTCCTACCAACATTGAATGAGGATTTATTTTCCTCTGCATCCTCACCAATACCTGTTTGTTTCTTGTGTTATTTTAGTCATTCTGACAGGTGTGAGGTGATATTGCCTTATAGTTTTGCTTTGAATTTCCCTGATAAGAGAGTGGTGGTAAGAAAATTTTTCATGTGTCTGTTGGTCTTTTGTAGGTCTTCTTTGGAGAAATATCTGATCATGTTTTCGCCCATTTCTTTTAATTGGACTATTTGGTGTTTAGTTTTAAGTTTTATAAGCTCTTTATATATTTTAAATACTAACTCTTTATCAGATATATCATTTGCAAATATTTCCTACCATTCCTGTAGATTGCCTTTTAGTTTTGATTGTTTCCTTTGCTGTGTAGCTACTTTTTATTTTGATGAAATCCCAATAGTTTTTTCATTGTTTTCCTTCCATCAAGAGACAAGAAAAAAAATTGCTATAGCTGGTGTCAGGGAACTTCTAGCTTGTGATCTTCTATGATTTTTGTGCCTTTAGGTCTCACATTTAGGCCTTTAATCCATCTTGAATTTATTTTTGTGTTTGGTATAAGAGAGTGGTCCAGTTTCATTATGTTTCATGTTCACTTTTTCCCACATCAATTGTTGAGAGATATTCTTTTTTACCATTGGATCTTCTTTCCTGCTTTGTTGAAGATTAATTGACCATATAATTGAGGGTTCATTTCTGGATTTTCTCTTCTTTCCATTGATCTATGTCTCTATTTTTGTGCTAGTCCCATACTGTTTTGATTACTACAGTTTTATAATATAATTTGAAGTCCAGAATTGTGACACCCCCAGCTTTGCTTTTGTTTTTCAAGATCGTTATGGCTATTTGAGGTCTTTTGTGGTTCCATAGAAATTTTAGGATTGTTCTTTTTTTTTTTTATAATAGTCACACACACACACGAGAGAGAGAGAGAGAGAGAGAGAGAGGCAGAGACACAGGCAGAGGGAGAAGCAGGCTCCATGCACCGGGAGCCTGACGTGGGATTCGATCCCGGGTCTCCAGGATCGCGCCCTGGGCCAAAGGCAGGTGCCAAACCGCTGCGCCACCCAGGGATCCCTTTAGGATTGTTCTACATCAGTAGAAAATACTGTAGGTATTTTGATAGAGGTAGCATTAAACATGTAGATTGCTTTGGATTGTATAGAAATTTTAACAATATTTATTCTTGCAATTCATGAGCATAGGATATCTTTTCATTTCTTTGTGTCTTTAACTTCATTTGTCTTTTATATTTTACCAAGTTAAGGTCTTTTACCTCTTCAGATATGTTTATTCTTAGTTATCTTATTATTTTTGTTGCAATTGTAAATGATACTGTTTTCTTAATTTCTCTGTCTGTTGATTCATTATTGGTGTATAGAAATGTGACAGACTTCTATACATTGATTTTTATTTCATACTTTACTGACGTCATTTACTAGTTCTAGCAGTTTTTTGGTGGAGTCTTTCAGGTTTTCTATATATAGTCACATGTCAGCTGCAAATGATGAAAATTTTACTTCTTCCTTACCAATTTCAATGATTTTTATTTCTTTTTGTTCAGTGAATGTTGTGGCCAGAACTTTCAGTACTATGTTGAATAAAAGTGGTAGGAATGGACATACTTGTTTTATTGTTGACCTTAGGAGAAGAGCTCTGTTTTTCCCATTAAGGATGACATTAGATGTGGGTTTTCATATATGGCCTTTATTATGTGGAGGTAAACTTACTTTGTTGGGGGTTTTAATTGTGAAAAGATATTGTACTTTGTCAAATGCTTTTTCTATGTATATTGAAATGATCAAGTTTCTTATCCTTTTTCATATTAATATGATGTATCAGGTTGATTGATTTATGAATATTGAACCACTCTTGCAACCCAAAAATAAGTCCCACTTGATTGTGGTGAATGATTTTTTTTTTGTAATATATTGTTTGATATGGTTTGCTAGTATTTTGTTGAGAATTTTTTGCACTTATGTTTATCAGGGGTATTGACCTTTAGTTTTCTTTTTAGTTTTTTGGTATAGGGGTAATACTGGCCTTATAGAATAAATTTTGAAATTTTCCTTCCTTTTTCATTTTTTGGAATAGTTTAAGAAGAATGGGTATTAATTGTTCTTTAAATGTTTGATAGAATTTACCTGTGAAGGCAGACATCTGGCCCCATACTTTTGTTTCTTGGGAATTTTTGAATGACTAAGTCAGTTTCTTTGCTGATTATCAGTCAGTTCAAATTTTCTATTTCCTCCTGTTCCAGTTTTGGTAGGTTATGATTCCAGGGACTTACCCATTTCTTCTAGATTGTCCAATTGTTAGTATAGAGTTTTCATAATATTCCTTATAATTATTCGTATTTTTGTGGTGGTGGCTGTTATCTCTCCTCTGTCATTTGTGATTTTAAGTCCTTTTACTTTCTTGGCAATTCTGCCTAGAAGTTTATCAATTTTACTGATTTTTTTTTCAAAGAACCGTCTCTTGATTCTATTGATCTGTTCTACTGTGTCTTTTTTTTTTCCTGTATCACTTATTTCTGCTCTAATATTTATTATTTCCTTTCTTCTTCTGGCTCTAGGTTTTTTTTATTCTTTTTTCTAGCTTCCAAATGTGTAAAGTTAGGGTGTTTATTTCAAATTTTTCCTGTTTCCTAAGGTAGGCCACTATTGATACAAACTCCCTCATAAAACCGTTTTTGCTGCAGCCCAAAGGTTCTGAACTGTTGTGTTTTCATGTATTTTTTTAATTATTATTTTATTTCCTGGTTGGCCCATTGCTTGGTAGTATGTTATTTAACCTCTATGTATTTGTGCTCCTTCCAGATTTTTTTCTTGTTCTTGACTTCTACTTTCTTACATAGCATTGTGGTCAGGAAAGATGCATTGAATGACTTCTGTCTTTTTTATTGTGTTGAAGCTTGTTTTGTGGCCTAATATATGATCTGTTTTAGAGAATGTGTGCACTGAAAAGAATGTATATTCTGCTGTTGTAATGGTATAATATTCTGAACACATCTATTAAATCAATCTGTTCCAGTATATCATTCAAAATCATTGTTTCCTTGTTGATCCTCTGTTTATATGATTTAATGATAAAAGTGAGGTGTTAAACTCCCTTACTTTTATTGTATTACTAATTAGTTCCTTTATACTTATTAATAATTTTTTTATGTATTTAGGTGCTCTCATGTTGGATGCATAAATATATTTACAACTGTTCTGTCTTCTTGTTGGATTGTCCCCTTAATGATTAAATGTGTCTTTTTCTCTTGTTACAGTATTTGTTTTAAAGTCAATTTTGTCTGATATAAGTAATGTTACTCTGGCTTTTTTGACATCCATGTCCATGTCTATCCAGGGGATCCCTGAGTGGCTCAGCCATTTAGCGCCTGCCTTTGGCCGGGCCATGATCCTTGAGTCCTGGATGGAATCCCACATCGGGCTTCTTGCATAGAGATTGCTTCTTCCTCTGCCTGTGTCTCTGCCTCTCTCTCTCTGTGTGTGTCTCTCATGAATAAATAAATAAAATCTTAAAAAAAAAAGTTTGTCTATCCCTTCATTTTTAATCTGCTGGTGTCTTCAGGTTTATAATGAGTCTCTTAGGAGCAGCATGTATATGGGTCTTATTTTCTTATTCTGTTACCTGATTTAATTGGAGCATGTAGTTCATTTACATTCAAAGTAATTGCTGATGTGTATTTATTGCCATTTTATTACCTTTTTTGTGGTCATATCTGAAGATTTTTTTCTCTGACCCTTTCTTGTTTTTCTTTCATGGCTTGCTTATTTTGGGTAGTATTTTTGGATTTTTATTTTTTTGCGTATTTATTAGTGGTTTTTGATTTGTGGTTACCATTAGTTGTGAATATAAACTCTACTTTATATGGCAATCTATATTCAATTGATGGTTGTTTAAATTTGAACCTTTCTTTTCTCATCCCTTCCTTATACATTGGGTATATGTCATATTTTATATCCTTTTATTTTGTGAGTTCCTTTACTATTATTTCTACTAAAATAATCCCCTTTAATATTTGTTACTGGGCTGGTTTAGTTGTCATAAACTCGTTTAGTTTTTGTTTGTCTGGGAGATTCTTTATATATCCTTCTATTCTGAATGATAGCCTTGCTAGATTGAGCTACAGATTTTTTTCCATGCAGCACTTTGAATATATCATGCCAGGCTCTTACGGCTTGAAAAGTTTCTGCTGAAAACTCCCCTGGTGGCCTAATGGAGTTTCCTTCTAAGTAACGATCTTCTTTTTGTCTTGCTGCTTTTACAATTATTTTCTGTATCATTACATTTTCCCACTTAAATTATGTCTTGATATGGATATGCCTTCATTGATTTTGTTGGGTGTTCTTTGTGCCTCCTTGATTTGGATGTCTGTTTCCTCCGATTAGGGTAGTTTTCATCTATTATTTCTTCCAATAAATTTTCTTCCCCTTTTCTTACTCTCCTTCTTCTGGCACTCCTCTAATGTGAATGTTTTTATGTTTGATGAAGTCACAGATTTCCCTAAATCTGTTCTCATTTTGCATAATTCTTTTTTCTCTCTTTTGTTCAGCTTGGACATTAAGTCATTCCTCTGCTTCATCTAGCCTGCTGTCCTTTCCATTGTACATGCTTCTCATTGGGTTTATTGATCCTTTTATCTCTATGTTATTCCTTTTTCTGTGTTAATGCTCTCAGTGATATCTTCTATTTTCTAAAGTCCAGTATCTTTATAATCATTACTTTAAATCATCTATGAGTCATGTTACTTAGATCTCTGTGGCTTTGTCCTGTTCTTTCATTTGTGACAAGTTCCTCTGCCTTTTCATTTGTTTAAGTCTCCATGCTTGCTTCTGTGAGTTTATATATATATATATATATATATATATATATATATATATATTAGGTGAAATGATTACTTCCCTCACTCTTGAAGGGAAGTGGTCTTGTGCTGGAGCTGTTCTGTGCAGCTCAGAAGTGAAATTTCCCCTGGTCACCAGAGTCAGATATCTCATGTGGGTTGTGTGTGCCCAATGACTTTGATAGGGTTGCAGCTGCTATACAGTGAGAATGGGGCTTGGCCTACTTGCCTGGTCTGGTTGTGGCTCAGACACTGTGAGAGAGGAGCAAAATTTCAGCTCCTTGCTCATTCTGGTTGCAGCTTTGTCTTTATCCAGGTTGACATGGCTCCATGCTTGTTAGCGCTCCAGATGCTCTTGTGGCCCTATTGTCATTTGAGTGCTTCAGTGAGTGGATAGAAGGTAGGACATTCATCCTGCCCACTTAGTACTGGAGGTGAAGAGAGCACTTTCTCCTTTGTGAGCAGGCTAAAGGCAATCCACCAAACAGGGCACCTGCCAGAACTTCTGTCCCTAGATAAAGTCCCTGCAGGTTCCTGCTTCTCTGATAGCTGCTTTATAACTAGTAAATAGATCCTCCTTTGCTTATAGTCTAGTCACTTTTCAATCTGCTACTTTTGCACTGGATCTCAGGGTGAGTGGGTTTGTGCACAAGCCCTTTAAGAGTGGTGTCTGTTTTCTATAGTTCTATGATTTTCCTGGTCTTAATCTCCACTGATTTTCTAAATGAGACATTTTGGGGACTTGTGTCTCTAGTACCCACCCTCAGGGTTAGAGTGACTAATGTGGTGTGCAATTACTTTACTCCTTGAGGGATATTGAATTTTATAATTGTGGGGTCACCATATATGAAGTAGGGTTTCAGGCAAGGTTGTGTCTCCCTCACTACCCCTTCTCTATTTGACTCTTTTGTCTTTTGTTATGAAGATGCTATTCATCTAGTTTTCAGGTCAGTTAGAGGAAAATTATTCCATATATAGACTTTATTTCATTCATTCATTCAGTTTTGCTGTCAGTGGGAGGGATGAGTTCAGGGTCTTCCTACACTGACATCTTGAACCCTTCTGGAGTGTTTTTAAAAACTAAGTAAAGGGATCATAGACCACCTGTGTTTGACTTTACCCAAAGGACAAGTTAATTTATTCATCTTTAAGATAAGAAGTAGCTTCACAGCTTTGAGCAAGAGACCTAGTAACTTAGGCACCTATCCTACCATAGCAACTGGGAGATAGGAGTATTATCTTTCTTGATAGCTATTTAATAAGGAATGACTCCCAGGTCCTTGATAAAGACATTCTCTGGTTCCTTAAACTGGCAAGAGCTTTAAAAGATATTTATATATATTTCAAAGGGGGCAGATAAATAATTTGCAATTTTTCTAAAGTAAATGTTCTAAGAAAAGGGAGGGGAAGGGCCTATAATCAGGAAGAAACTTGTTAGCCATTTAGTCAAACTGAAGGAATATCTAAGACTGTCTTGATCTATAATTTTCTGTTAAACCTCCTCTACCAAAAATCACATTTGCCAAAACTTCTTAGCTGTTTGAATACACAATGGGCATCCCTGAGATTTTCATATATACATATATAAACAAAAGGCCAAGACAACTACAGAAACCCAGCAGTTTCTGTTTTCTCTGTGTCCTCAGATACCTATTGGTACTCAAATTGACAGGGGAGATAGAGTAGGGGCTATACCATAAACCAAAACACACAGGGAGTACAGAAAGGAGAAATAGGAAGAGGAAAGAGGCATGGAAGGGAAAGGGGGAAAATACATTTTTATTGTAGCAAGAATTGCATCATTGATAGTATACCTAGTGAGGGGCTTGGTTGGTGACTATAAATACTCCATATCTACACTGTTGAGAGAAGTACACTTCAGTATATGTTCCCTTAAGTGATATGGAAAACAAAAGAAAGAGGAAATGTAGATAAAATCAAATTTCCTTGTAACCTGCAGACCACTGACAGCTAGAGTATAACATTCCTCCAGGAAACTCCCAACTGTCTTAATGTTAATACTTTGCTAGAGGGAAAAACAACCTTAGGTTGACAATAGCTAGGCCTCCAGAATCCTGTGAGTCCTCTTTAGCATATGAAAGTCATTTTGGAAACTTTACCTCCCCCAACTCCAAAGTGTATAATCACCTATTCCTTGCAATTCCAGTGCAGCTCTTTCTGCCCCCTGGATACTGTCCTGATGCTTTCATTAAGCCACTTTTCCACCTTTTTGCACCAAAGACATTTCAGGAATTCTTTCTTGGTTGTCAGTTCTGAACCTTACCACTTGAAACTATATCATAACTATTCTGAGCAACTGGGAATACTCAACTGAAAATTAGAAAAGACAGGAAGAGGATAGTTAATCAGTGTAAGAGGTAGAAAAAAATATGGAAATACTTAGTTGTATTTTTGTCAAATTGACTGGAATATCCTTTGAATCCAGATTCATAAATATAACAATAAAAGGAAGAGTTACATGACAGAAGTCTTTTTAGTTCCTTTTATATAAGAAACATCAGGAATATGGTGTTTGGAGATTTAATAACATTTCAGAAGAATACATAGTATATCAAGGATTGACCTGATTCCCAGGCCTATTTACTTAGATTCTGGGTATCTTTATTTGCAGTTTAAAAGTTCAATTACAAACACAAAATTGTCATGAAAACTTAAAGAAAATAAACCAAAAGCCAAAATAGATTTTTTTTTTAGTTTTTGAAGAACTAGAAAGCTAATTATAATAGCAAAATATTTAAAATAAAATGAGAAAAATACCCAATTAGAGCAAATACAATTTGTCAGCTATGACATTTATATAAAGAAAAACTACATGGTATTTGTAAATGTCCTAATATAAGAGGTTTTGAGTTTTTCAATAACATTTTTCCTTACTTGGATGCAATAAACACATCCCATATTGTAGGGAAAAAGCACTGACACTGTAGATTGGTTAATCCACCCCCATTCCTTCTCAACTGCTGGGATCACTGAGGAGCTATACCAAACGCCCATGGATGGCTGATAAGTGGACTCCAATAAATGCACAAAGCAAGGGGAATGTTTTTTTTTTTTTTTTTTCCTTGCCTAAACAAGACTTGGGGTAAAGGCCTTCTAACAGTACCACATAGGGACCAGACTCCTAAATAGTAGATAAACTGCTCTGCTCTGCTCAGTTCCCCAGAGCAGAAGTCAGGGAGTTTTTCTCTTGTAAATCCTGGAGAATAACTGCACCTCCCCTTTGGGTCTTAGTTCACATTGTCTGGGACTTTAGTTACCTATTCATATATATGTCCCCTTTTCCTCCTAGGTAAAAAGCCCCCTAGGGACACACAACTATTTCCCTATAGCTAAGTTCTCAATAAAGAACTTCTAATCAAGCTATGTAAATAACAAAGACTATTTTTTCTTAACATATTTCAATTCACACAGTAATAAAACTGGTGATTTTGGAATTATAAAATAATTACAAATATGCTGCTTTTTGAAACATTTTAACATATTTTATAACCAAAAAAGAAAACCTATTTTAAAATGGGAAAACTTTAATTTCTACTATAACTTCCTAGGTGGAGAAATTGCATTCTGAAGCAAGGTAACTTTATTCTTTAACCAAGCTACCGACTCCAAAATTTAAGCTTCACTGTCCACCCACTCTTTTTTTTCCCAAAAAACATTTACAGTATAAAAAGGCACTAGACGAATAATTTATAAAAAGGAGGTCAGCATTTACTTTCACTAATTTATCAGGTAGGCAACAATGCTCCTATTTTACAATCAGACTTTATTTCCTAGTATTCATGTCTTGTTTTTCCAAAACAAGACTAATTTTGTTGCATAAAAACCAGAATAGTAGCTATTGAAATAGGATTATTTCTGAATCTCTCTCAAAGAACAAAGGAAGTTGTTATCAGTGTTGTTAAAATTCCAATGTCTTATAAAATTCAATTATGATTATTAGGCTTCTAAAAATTTACATTAATTTTGGAAGATGGTATATTAGGTTTTAGAAAATAAATATTCTGAAAAGGAACTAGAGAAATATTACCCTTCTCTAAATTCTTTTGGGAAATAGATGCTAATGGTTATTCCTGTTGTGTTCCCTTTGAGAAAATTGTTAATATTGATGGGTAAAAATCATTTTAGTGAAAGACTTGTTTTGGAAAGATGTTAGAGTTCAGAACCAATGGCTTGAGACATCTTTGGCGTAAAAAGGTGATTTTTATTAAAGCACAGGGACAGGACCCATGGGGCAGAAAGAGCTATACTGAGGAGTAGTTGATGGTAAACATTCAAGATGAGAGGGGGCTAGGGATAGTAGAAGTCTCTAAGGAATTTTGGGAATAAGGTTTCCAGAATCTTGATGGGACTAGCTACTGTTGGGATAAGGACATTTAGTACTGTCTAATAAAACCTTAGTCATGAGACCCTTCAGATTTATATCGGTGGGTTATACATTTGGGGGATGATTGCCAACATGCTTCTTGGGGAGTAGAGTTAAAGGAAGTTTCCAAGTAAATTCTTATTCATTTTTATTTTATTTTAAAAGATTTTCTTGGGGTACCTGGGTGGCTCAGTGGTTGAGCATCTGCCTGTGGCTCAGGTTGTGATTCCAGGGTTCTGGGATCAGGGCCCACATTAGGCTCCCTGCAGGTAGTCTGCTTCTCCTTCTGCCTGTGTCTCTGCCTCTCTCTGTACCTCTCATGAATAAATAAAGAAAATCTTTTATTTATTTATTTATTTATTTATTCATTTATTTATTTTATTTATTTTTAAAAATATTTTCTTTATTTGAGAGAGAGAGAGTGAGAAAGAGAGAGAAAGAGAGCCAGGAGGAAGGGAGACTGAGAAGGAGAAGCACACTCCCTGTGTGGAGGCCGAGAAAAATAAGGCCATTCCACCTTAAATTCAGCGTTAGTACAAGTATAGCCATCTCAGGCCCCTGTAAATAAGAGCTGAACTTTACCTTACTTCAGTTACAGGAAAAAACAGGTTAATACCAGTGGCAGGAAGTCCCATATTAGAATGAGAACAGAGCTTAAGGCCTGTGACAGAAAGTCCCATATCAGAATGAGAACAGAGTTTAATGCCCTTGAAAGCCCCATATCAGAATGTAAAGAGAACTTGAGAAATTCCTCCACCCCTTCTGGAAATCCCCTAGACCAGCCCATAAAAACCCGGCTGGAACCCACCTTGGGGTCCAAGTCAGGTATACTTGGACCCAAGCTTGAGCTTGTTAATAAATCCTCGTGTGCTTACATTGGTGTGTCAGCTCCTTGGTGGTTTCTCGGATTCACAATCTTGGGCACAACACCTGGTGAGCATGGAACCTGATGCAGGGCTCAGTTCCAGGACCCTGGGATCATGACCTGAGCCCAAGGCAGATGCCACCCAGGCACCTCTCAATGAAATTTTTATATGTTAAAGTAGACGTACAGGATCCTGGGGGATTAGGCTACAATTGCTTTTCACCCTTAGCAATATATTAACATGGAGGCAGCTGAGTTCCTAGAGGAATGTCACTCTGTTTCAAGGATTTGTCAGTGAGCTGTAGGTATTAAGGAAATTTAATTTTTCTTTTGCCTTTGTTTCCCACATCAGACTCAAATATAAGACTATTTTCATTCCATTCTTGGCTGAATAAAACCTTATTTGTCAATGTTTAAGTAAAATATCCTATTGAGATCGATGTTTTGCTCATGTTCATTGAACCTTTGAACATTAGTAAGTATTCTGCATGTGTTACCAAGATAACATACAGACATTGACAAGTACTAGACAATTTTCTAGGTTGTATTTAGATCAATAGTAATGTTCACTTTTATAACTGTCGTCTACAAACCAAAAATATTTTCTAAACCAATGTGAAAGCATTTCTCTCTTTAGAGCAATATAAAATGAGTTTTGAACATCCAGTAATAAGCATACTGTTGGTCCAAAATTGTGTAAATAGGGATTTATGCAAATTATGAACAGTAGAATATCTAGCTAATGACCATGACAAGTGTTCCTTAAAATTATTAGCTAACTGGATATTCTTTCACCAAATTTTAGGATCAACATTCAGGTTCTGTTCTTACTAGATTTTTTTTTTTTAGTTTGTTTCTTAATATATCTTTACCTGGCCACAGCAAATTTATCATAACACATACTGCATCCCAAACTAGAGTTCATATGTTTGACTCAAAATTCTTTTTAATGGTTTAGCAGATGCTTTGCAGGATTTTTGAAAAATATATTTCCACCATAGACTTCTGCCCTCATAAGTTTCAATATATATAGTTAATTTTTCCCCCTTCCTTCCTCCATGGACTTAGTTTGAGCATTTGAGCACTGAGAAAGGAAAAATTTTCTTTATGTCTGAATTCTCATGTGTATGTATTAGTATGTATGTATGTCCAATAGCGTAGAGTGGTTAATAGCATAGTGCGTAATTAAAAATCCTGGGAGTTAATCCTATTTCATCATCACCTGCAAGTGGTACTCATCATATTACTTAAGCTTTCTGGACCTTCTATTCATAACTGTAAAATAGAAATATTAACAGCTTTTCTAAAGATTTGTTGTGAAAATTAGGATAATGCATTCAAAGTTTCCATCACATAGTGATTTCCCTAAGTAAATGGTGACTATTTGTTTACTGTGAATGTGATATGGTCATTTTTTAAATTACCTTTTATTTTTCTAGTTTTATTGATATATAATTGGTATATGATATTGCAAATATATGTAAAATGTGATGATTTGATAGATCTATATGCTAAATGATTACCACAATAAGGTTGGTTAACAAATCCAGTGCCTCAATAATTACAGCTTTTTTCTGTGATAAGAATAGTTTAGATCTGCTCTCTTAGCAACTCTACTGTTAACTATAGCCACCCTGTTAAATATTAGATAACTGGAAGTTTGTGCTCCTTGACCAACATCTCCCTATTCTTTTCATCCTGTCTCAACCTCTGGCAATCGTCATTCTAGTCTCCATTTCTAAGAGTTCAGTTTTTTTTTTTTTTAAGATTCTACCTATAAATGAGATCATAACAATTTTTATCTTTCTCTGACTTTACATAATGCCTTCAAAACTCGTCCATGTTATTGCAAATGGTAGAATGTGGATACTGTCTAGCCCTAAGGAAATGGTAGTGCTTCTGGTCCATTGTTCATTAGGGTGGCATTGGAACAAGGGTACACAGCTTAGATATCAGATAGTGCTCTATTCTAGTTGTACAGATGGGTGAGAAGGAGTGGTCCAGGGGCTGATAGGGGCTGGAACCAAATACAAGGATTTTGGGGGGTTCCCTAGCCAGGATCAAAATATTCAGACCTGGTTCTGAAGGCACAGGTAAGTATGTCTCTTACCAATACCCCTGTCTGGCTAGAATGCTCCTTGACTATAGTGGGAGGAGCTGGAACTGAATATAAGGACTTCTCAGGATTTCTTGGAGTATAAACCAACGTGTCTCTGTTGGGTTGCTAGGCTGTCAGGTCTCCTGGTGGACTCTGGCTGTGATGGGGCCAGGAACCCAATACAGGGTATTTAGGATCTTCAAAGTTGCAGAGGTAGAAGTATCTCCCTCTGGGTCCTTGGACTTGCAGGACTACCAGTTGACTATGGCTATGAAGAAACTGGAACCTTTTATAGGACCCTTTTAGGATCTCTGGTACATTTATTGTCTTCTGGTCCTTGTGCTAGCAGTCCTGTTGCAGACTGCAGCTAGGACAGGTTGGGCCCAGTTACAGGGTCTTATCAGAATCTACAACCTAACTGAATTCAGTGGGCTTACTTTTAGGGTCCCCTAGACATGGCCAGGAAGGGATGGAGCCAGTTCAAGGGCCACTTCAGAGTCTATAGCTTGGACCAAGTTCTATATGCTTAATATATAGGTGGGTGTAACTGCTCCCAGGTCTCTTGATATGTGGTATGGGTGACAGGACAAAGTCAAACAGCTATAGCTGAGTCCTAAGGGATGCTGATCTATGTTTCCAGGTCTATAGCTAGGACTATGGTCCATGAGTCAGCCACCTAGGTGCAAACCTGCTTTCTTAGCCTTGGACTTTGCTTTCACTCTCCTTCCTGGTATCCCAAAGTTCTCACAGAGGTCCACAGATGACTATCAAATTGTTTGATGGAGAGATGTGAGGGATATCCTGTTCAGCCACCTTGTTGATCTTAAATCTGAGCTTTGTTGCTATTCTTTTGAGTGGATAGAGAAGGGTAGTAGTTCACATAAACACAGTGAAAAATACCTAAAGATGTGTTTGTGGGATCCAAGGAATTTAACAAAAATCCCCTACCCCTGGACAAGCAGAGCAGGACTAACTCCATTTTGTGCTACACTTGCCATCTCATGTATAACCCCCACAAGACCTGCTTATTGCTTAAGGCACTCCCCCACCCTAGTCAAGCCGCTGAGCACACCCTTAAGGGAAACCGGCTCATATAGGAATGCAGGACCCCTAACTGCCAAAGAATGTACACCCCGCCTTTTGCCCACCAAACCTGCATGCCAATTCTGACCGGAGTGATAGGCTAGTTCAAACGGTCACTATAGGGTAAATTGTAATTCAATTGGCCACCTGCCTGTGGACCGACATGACTATGCAACTTACTGTGTGTGTTACAATCTCATTGGCCACTGGCCCCTATATAACTGCTACACCTCTTAACCTCGGGGTCCAAGTCCCTGCTCTGCTGTGTCAGGTACACTTGGACCCAAGCTCGAGTTTGCAAATAAACCCTCGTGCACTTGCATCGGTGTCGGCTCCTTGGTGGTATCTCGGATTCTCAATCTTGGGCACAACAGTGTTAAATGCCTTGGCTTAAGTTTTTATAAAAAGAAAGCTTTAGCACACCAAAATGCAGATTACAACATTAAAATAAACCACTATCCAAAACATCCTATGAAACACGAACTGAAATTCAATATATTCCATATTGAAAATATACATTTCAAACACTTCTTGAGGGGGAAAAATGCTCCAGCTATTTGAATAACTTTTGAAATAGTACCAAATAATTTCATCATTTAATTTTCTTCAGTAAATTAGATAGTATGAAAATATATTTTACTTAAAATATTTACTTAATGCACACATTTATTTCATGTTCTACATTATGTACCTTATTTTTTTAAAGAAGGTATTGTCAAGTTTTGTTATAGCTTCAGATATGAAGCAAATCAATCTCTCTATGAGGAAAGAGCTATTGAAACATTATTTGCATCCTAAATTTCATATCCCTAAGAAGCCAAGTAAGCAATAAAAGCCAGTATAAAGATGAGCATTCCAGCAAATGGGAAGCAGTGATATCTGTGCAAAACAATCAACTGGTCCTCTGCTTCCTGTGACTGCATATTTATAAGGAAAAAAAAATTCTGTACATCAATAACTTCCTTTTAGAAAAAAAAGTGTTCAATTCTATTTTCATTTGTTCAGTCCTAAAATTTTCAAATAGCAATTTATGCCACACATGAACTGTTTTGAAGACATTACTTTTAATCAAAAAACTTTGTAGAAAATAGTAATGAATTTATAGTTAGGTACCTGAATTATAAAAGTAAGCTAGCTAAAATATTCTAGTTAATTATTGAGATATAAGACAATGTTAATAGGAAAGAGGTTTAAAAAATCAAAACTTAAGGACACAATTTAGTCAAAGATGTTTTCATGAATTTTCCCTAGACTACTTTATTGGTGAATATAGTCAAATAGAAAAAGTTACACTTCCCAGAGCTGGGCATGTCTAAATTATTCACAATCCATTTGGAAGACCATCTACAATACAGGTAGGGTTATATACTACACTCAAAAGTCAGATAGAGGGAAGTGAAGATGTGTGGGTTATTAGTTGTTTTTCTGAAATGTCCTATTGAAATCATTCATATTTTTTTTCTGATTTTTACTCAAAAATATAGAAGAGCATAATTTATATTTTCAGTGTAACAAAACATTGTATAAATTTTTGATTGTTCAACTTTGTTTTTTACATTTAGAGTCTTCTCTTTCCATCCCATGGCCTTTGTGGCATCAATCTTCTTTTGCAATGGCACGCTAAACTATAGCAAGTCACGGGAAGGTAAAGGCTTACAAAGCCTCTAGTAAATTTGAGAAGTAGAACTAGAAAAAATTTACTTCAATTAAAGGAATACACAAACTAAAACTGACTTAAAATAAGTGTATTTATCATCTCACCCAGCATATATAAAGGGTTCCAGGGAGTATCCATTAAGCAGAGATGTGACATCATCAGTGGCCAGGGCTTCTGCCTTTCTGCTTAGCATTTTTTAGCTGTTGTCTTCCATCTTTAAACTTGTGGCCTTATGGTCACAAGATGGCTGCCACTATATCATGTTATTCCACAACTGTGTCAAAAACAGAAAGTAGACTAACCTACTGTTTACTAGAAGCCCTTCATTGTTTACTTTAAGTCCATTTGCTATAGATTAAGTTGAGGGGGAGAAAGTCACTTAAAAACCTTGGAGAGCAGATACAGCATATACATTTTCAGTGTACCTAAAAGATTACCAAAACTCAAGGACAGGATGTTTACCATAGTCTTATTATAATCCATTAACAGAAACAAATGACTCTGCTTATATAGTATAAAATGACAAATCCCATTAGTCTTACCTTTTAGATCTCAAAAAATGAATATAGAGAAATCCTGGACATGTGTTTTGTGAGTTGGGGGAGGTACAGAATAGAACATGAACACAAAAAGACAGGATTGTCTAATAACTAAACTTCACCAAAGATGTATCTTAAAAATTTCTGGAAGACAGACACCAGCATGTATGAAATGGAAGAAATCCTAGAAATTTCACTAGATTTAGCACAAAGCTTCTCAGGGTCTAATTGAATAAGGTTGATGGAAAACTATACATATAAATCCACCTTTCAATACAGTTTAGAACTGGTAAGGTAATTTGGCAGAAGTTTCTAAAATCCTGTTCATGTTATATGTGAGGCATATTTAAAAAAAAAAAAAAGAAGAAAAAAAGAAAACAAAAAGACACTTTGAGTACTCACTTGTAGATGTCCAGAATTTGAAATAGAAAAATGCCAGCAAGGCATCTTTTGAGATTCGAGAAAAATTTTTCACTGGAAGCTTCTAGTGGATAGTTTTACATAATCGTAGACTATCATCCTAAAGGAAACAGGAGTAATCAAGTCTAAAATTTGATTCTATCCATGAGAAAATTGAGATTCAAGAAAATAGGTACATTCATAGTGCTGAAACAACCATTTGAATCTCATTTATTTTGCCAGTCTAGTGTTCTAATATTTCAATTCTAAGAATAGAACTTAATTTGCAAGGTGATTGGAAATTTGAAATATAAAGTTCATAGTAAAATATTTAACATATACATAGTAGGTACTCATAAAGATTGTACCAGGACTTCACTTTAAAGGGCCTATCTCTATAGTGTTAAAACTAGAGTGGTTTTAACAGAGCTGGGTGATGGCATAAAGTCAACTCTACCTGCTATAGGATCCATCCAGTATTAGACTTACTGGTGTTATCCAAGTCTCTTAGGATAAGGCTTACATCAGAGAAATGCCAATCTCCTGTTGGATCTACAACATCAACCTTGGATAATGTAATTCATTTGAAAACAAAAAAAAATGTATGTAATTCCCAGGTACTCATTATCAATAGATAAAAGTCAGAGAAGCACTAAAAGTGCTCAATCCTAAAGAAAATATGGATTTAAAAGTCCTGACACTTAAAATGGGAAGCTTGAATACTCCCACAAATATTATGTAAACCATATTGTCAATGCTTCTTACCATATCATGGTCTTTCTGTACCATATACCATTTAGAATCAGGTTAAGGTTCATTCAGACTTGATTATCACTCAGTGTTCTAGAGTAAGGCAGTAGCTGAGTGCAGCTTGTTCTAAGAGTAGCCCTGGCCAGCAGCTGAAATGCTTGAGTGCAGAATCAGGTGTGAAAGACACAGCACCTTAATAATGCTGCCAGGCTGAATCCAAAAGCCATACTCTGAAGATATCAGCATTTCTCACCAACCTGGAATGTCCATACCAAGGTCACTTTGAAGTAAGAGTTTATTTCCATCAAAATTTTAAACAGGAAACAGGATTGATTGATTGATGAATGGTAACACTTCTAAGTAGACTAGGAAAAGACACATTATCTTTTGAACTAAAAATCCTAGTTGTAAGCATATATATTCTCAGTATTGGAAAAGTGCTCAAAATGAAAGATGCACAGAGATGTTTGCTGCAGCATTGTTCATAAGAGCAAAAATAAAAAACAAAATTGGTATATACTGAGCTAGCAAAACTTTATTTCTCTAAAGGACCAGGTAGCAAATATTTTAGACTTTAAGGGTTATTCAACCTCTGTTACAATCATTCAACTCTGCTGTTGTGCTATGAAAACAGTCACGAACAATATGTAAAAAACAACTTCATTTATAAAAATAGGTAACTTTGCTTATAGGCTATAGTTTGTCCACACAATAGGAAAATATAAATGTAAAAAAGCTTGAGGTAATTTTATTTAGATAGACATAGAGAGATATCACTGATAATGATGACAGTTTTTATTGTGTACTTACGATGTGTCAGTTTATGTGCTAGGTTCTCTATATGTTAACTCATTTTATGTTCAAAATAATGCTAGGATGTTTTATTATCCTGAAATTACTAATGAAGAGGCTAAAAAAAAAAAGACTGTAGCTTGCTTTAGGGAACAGGGATTAAAAGTGGTAGATCCATGATTTAAGTCATGCTCTGCCAACTCCAGAGACAGGTCTTTGAACAATAATCCCATATTTTGATTCCAGAAAAGCTACTGGACTTGTCAAAATGCTCTCTATCACTGCTGGAAGAAACAATAAATGCAGTGGCCAATAAAAAGTAATTTTTAAAAAAACAAATGTTAGAATTACTGTAATGTAACTTATAATTGGGAAAATCCTGAGATAATATGGGCCATGGTAAGAAAATCCCCTGAGGGTCATGAGCATGAACACAGTTGGGAACTACTGAACCAGACAGACAGAATAGGGGACAATGATGCTTGTAATGAAGTATTTCCATTCATTTTAGAAAAATATGGGGATTTTTAGATTGGAAAAATATATCTCATAAGTTGAAATCATTGGAAGCAGATGGTAAGATGGTTTTGGAGTACATTGTGTTTGTTAGGAATAGACATCTGTGAAAAGAAGAAGAAAACTTTGAAGCCAAGAGAGAAGTTAAACTGGGATTCAGGCCTGATAAGGACAGTCATCTGGCAGTGAGTGCTGGAGTGAAATTTCCCATCAGAGTATCTGATAGAAGGCTAAATAGCAGCATTACAGAGTCACTAGATATAGGTTGCTCCAGAAAGGATAAAACCTTGAGTTAGGTAGCTCTTTGCCACTTTAGAGACTGCTTCAGTGGCAATCTCTAAAGGTGCTTCCAGCTGTATCTTCTCCCCAACAAGAATTTCAGTAGCTGGGGCAAGAGTTCTGTCATTTGATGAGAATCTAGATTCTGTATCTCCATGCCCACTTATGGCACTTTTTAGATGAACTTTACCATATAGGCTTGGAAGCTAAATCCTTCAGAATTCTGATGGATCTCTCTTCCTGAGGAAACCCAAAAGAAGATTAGTAGGATGTAAGTAGAGCCCCTAATAGTGCAGCTGATCTCAGGAGTGCAGCTGATTCTCATTTTCTCCCTCTACTATACATTATACATTCTCCTCATATTTAGAGGGCATGTATTAACAGTGTTGGTGGATTTACCCAGGTAGCATGACCCAGACCTTCATTTCTTAAGGATCTAAACACCTACTCATTATGTTCTCCTAAGGTTTTGATTCCCATACTATTTATTTATCACTTAGATTAGGTAAGGAAATGCCTATAGATACTAAAATGGATCATCTGGGCCTCAAACATATCTATTCCTAAACTCACTATGTGATGGCCAATTCCTTTATTCATATGGTGACTCCTATTTCCTAGGCATAAAACACCCAGAGTGTGCAAGCAACCATCAGTGGCACTTTTGATCTATTCTCTGATAAAAGTGTACTCTGTTGCGTTTCATAGTAACCTCACTGTGGGTTGCTGAACTTTGATCAGGATGTCATTCATTATCTGTATCCCAGATGCCCCTACTCTAACAGAGTGGGCATGTTGATATTTTAGGTCTCTGGGTATCAATGTTAAATCACATCCTTTGTTCAATAGTCCTTAAAGCCATGATACTTAGATAGCTTCGAAGTCATTTATCCTTGGATGTAGCAAGACAAAATTGAACCAACTATAATCCAATAACTTTTCTTGGACTCATCAAAGAATAGAAATTATAGGGGAAACTGCCATCCCCAAAAGCTAAAGAAAAAAAGGCTAATTCAGAAAGTCACAGCTAAGATTTGCTTTCTGAGCAGAAGCCTATGAAGCTATAAACTTGTATGAACATTTCAGTGGTAGTTATGATGACTTTCTTAGGCTAGATGTAGACTAGGCTGAAAGTAAGAAACTCTTGGGGTCTACATATGTACTGCAGCTCTCACACTTCTGTAGGTTTTACCTGGAGGATTCCCACCAATTTCTCATGCTGAAGATCCAAAAAGATCCTTTATGGCTCTGGCAGGGGTAGGGAGGAGTAATCATTGTGAAATAAGCCCCTCAAGTTCTCTATAATAAAACTCTACTCTCTAGGGTTAAGAATCTTATTCCAATGGGAGAAAGGACATAAATCGCTTTCCAGCAACTTTTAACTTTCCTGCCTCCCTTAAGGGGGAAAAAAAGCCATGCCAATAGAAAAACATGTGTATCACAGACCAAGGACACAGGCACAGTAAAGAATAAAATTTAATCATAAAAGTATTGAATGCTTTCCCTACTCTACAACTTAACACTACTTCAAGAGGGCTGTAATATAATAACAATGGATTACAAGTGAAAGACACGCAAGATGTAGATTCCTTAGAGAAACCCAAAGTCAGGAGGGTAGACAAACAAAAAGACACTTAAGAGTCCTGAAGTTTCTGGCATCCACAACTTCAGCAAACATTTAACACAGCCCAGCTTCTAGTCAAGTTAGCATAAACCCTCATAAAAGACTTTACCTCAATGCCTATTACCAAATCCAACATGCTTGGCTTTCAACAACAACAAACAATTACAAGGTATGATGAAGATAAGAAAATAAAATCTAAAATAACAAACCAAGCATCAAAACCAGACTTAGATATGACACAAATGTTGGGATTATGAGACAAGAAAATTAATGTGACTGATTAGCATGATAAGGCTTTTATCTTAGTTTCCTAGAGTTGTTATAACAAACTAAGTGGCTTAGAAAATACATTGTTTTAACAGATATAAAATGAAGGTGTTGGCAGGGTGATTCCCTCTTGGAGATTCAATTAATCTGTTCCATGTCTGCCTCTCTCCTCATTTCTAGGAGTTGCAAGCAATCCTTGATATTCCTTAGCTTGTGGAAACATAACTGAAACCTCTTCCTCTATTCCCATGTGGTACTCTGTGTATCTGAATCTCCGTCCAAATTTCTCTCTTCTTATAAGGATACTTATCATATTTAATTCAGGGCCTCTCTTAATCCAGTATGACCTTTTCTTAACTGGATTATATCTGTAAAGGCTCTACTTCTAAATAAGGTCACATTTACAGATTGTGGGTGGATATGACCTTGGGGGACACAAATCAACCCAAAATAGGCTTTCATGGAAAAGTAGACAGGGGGGAAAAAAAAAAGAAGGAAAATGATGGGGGGGAAAAAAACTGTAGGAGAAATGAAGTATGCCTTCGATGGGCTCAACAGTAGTCTAGATACAACCATGAAAATAATAATTGAATTTGAAAGAGGTTGATAGAAATTTCCCAAACTAAAATTCAAAGAGAAAACAAGAAAAAACATAGAAGAGGACATTCAAAAACTACAGAACATTTCAAAAGATGTAACGTGTATAATTGGAATATCAGAAGGAGAGAAAAGAAGAAACAAGTAGAAGGAATATTTAAAGTAATCAAAATTAATGACGCAAAGAGGAATTAAGAAAGAAAAGAAAAAACCCACCTGAGCTTATCATACTCAAATTGTAGAAAACCAAGAACAAAGAGAAAAAAAAATTGACAGAATTCAGAAAGAAATACCTTAGGTGAGAGAGGAGTGAAATATTTAAAGTGTTGAAAGAAGAAAAGAAGAAAAAAGAAAGAGGAAGAAAGAAAACACCTTAAAATTTTATATCCAATGAAATTATCCTTAAAAGTGGAGAAATAAAGACTGATTTAGATAAATAGCATCTAAGAGAATTCATGGCCAAAAGCCTTTCCTATAAAACATGTTTTAAAAAGATTTTTAGGGTGAAGTTATAATTCTGTGCAAAAAAAAATGTTGGAAAAGAAATAAGTCAATTTCATAGTACAAATAATGATGATTAATGATGCAAATTAATAATTTGGAGATTTCAGGACTTCCAGGATGAAATGCAGCTATGATAAAACAATCTGTTTTACAAATGTGTGTACTGAACTATGTGGGAGAAAAGGGTGCTGACCCATATAATTTTTTTTAAAATGGCCAAATTAAAAGCAAAATGAATTGTATTTAATCATTGTACTCTAGTTGATAAAGGTGTTTCTTGCAGGGGTATGGATGAATAGTTCTGATGACACTATGCATGTGTGTGCATTCTGGAATTGAACAATTAAGGAATAACAGATACTGTGAACCAGGTTTCTCACTGTTAATATGGGAAGTATTCCAACAGACAAGAGGAAGGCATAAAACTATCAACGTGGTGATGAATTAGAACTGGAGACATCAGTATAAATACATAGTCAGTTTGATACAGATGTTTACATATAGAAATATTTATAGATATGTATGCATTTATATAGTTTAATATAACACATATATCCTTATTCTGCCAGCTGATAGGGCCTAAGAAGCCCTGATATTCCATTAGTAATGAGCATAACTAACTCCCAAATCTTAATTGTAGTTGTTCTTCAAAAAAGGAAACAGTGCTCCTTGGAGAAATAGCTGAATAGTTCACATGAATACTGGGACAGGGTCTATATAGGATGAGCCTAGAGCTCCTTATAGCATCAGAAATTAGAATGCTCAAAATATAGATGTATTTGCACATGTGCATGTATACATACACAAAATGATGGAGTCAATTGAAAGAGTTTCCCATGGCCAAATTTCAAGTAATTTGAATATATAAAATATATACAAAGAATAAAATAAATGTCCATAGTAATATAAATAATTAAGTAAATAGATGTTGAAGACATATATATGTCCCATACATAAGAATTCTAAATAATTTATGTAGATATTCTGTCCCAAAGAAGGCAGAGCATAACATTCCCCTCTTTGAGAGTGCTGTGTGCATAATTTCCCTCCAAAGAGTACAATATACAAATGGGGGTGAGGAAGAGTAGCTTTAGTTGAAAAACCACAAAAAGACTATTTTAGCCAGATCATCAGGTTCAATATTGTCAGTAATAAATCAATTTAATAGTATGTACCCTTGCATGATATGATAAAAATAGCACTTTACCTCTGTGGTCTTCTTTCTCCAAACCCATAACCCGTGTATCATGATTAAAAAAAACAAAACAAAACAAAAAAACAGACAACTTCTAATTAAAGGACATTCCATAGAATAATTGACCAGTATTCCTCAAAACTGGTAAGATAATTAAAAACAATAAAAGCCTGAGAAACTGTTAGAGTTAACAGGACCCAAGGAGACAAGATGACTAAATGCAATTTAGTGTCTTGGGTAGAATCCTGGAACAGAAGAAGGACACTGGGGGAAATACAAAGCAAAAGCAAAAACAAAAAACCAAAAAACAAAACTAATGGAATGTGAATCACATATGGGCTTTAGATAATAATAGTATATTAAGGACTTCTGGGGAAGATGGCAGAGTTGGAGGACTCTAAACTCACCTCATTCCATAGATGCAACTAGCTAACACTAGGATCAGTGTAAACAACCTAGAAAATGACCCAAGACTGGCAGAAAAAATCTCCACAACTAAATGTAGAAAAGAAGCCATATCAAAAGAGTAGGAAGGGCAGAGATATGGTGGGGAGCTAAACCTCAAGGGTCTGACTACCAGAGGGAGGAAGGCAGATATGGAGAGGGGTGAAAAACAGACTATTACATGGGGAAGACTGTCTGGGGGAAGATAAAAACCATAACATTTGGCTTTAAAAATCAGAGAAGCTGATTTTTTTAAAGCTCCTACAACTAGCAGGACTTAAAGCCTGGAACTTAAAAAATCAGTGGGCTTGGCTTTGGAACAGCTGGAAGCTGAGTCTCTGCCTTTGCCTATAAAGAGACAGAATGACAAACAGCCCGTGGAGATACAGCACAAAAGCAGCAGTTTGAAAAATGCCTGGGGCATATGGGAGGGAGAGGTATTTACTAATCTCAGAGTTCACTAAGGGACTCCTCCAGAAGCAAAAGACTGGCAGGAGCCTTCTCCCTCTCCCACTGCAAGTATCAACACATGGACACCTGCAGGAACCAGCTCAGTATCAGCATTAACTATCTAACTTGCTTAAACCATTCCCCCATCTCTCCACCTGGGCCTGTGTCAGTTCTATCACTGTGGGTGCCTTCCCCCAGAGGCCAGCACAAACCTCAACAACACTATGTTTTCCAACTGCATGCTTCACAGGGCCTTGGTCCCAGCAGGAGCTTCAGCAGCTTGTCATCTCTTGTGGAGTACATACAAACCTTGTTAAAACTGCATCTCTTGCTCACACATGCTTTGTGAAATAGTCTTAGCCAGCCTCAGTCTTCCCAGTGGCTGTGTATCCCCTGTGGAAGAGGACTAACACTACCTTGTGAGAAATGCATGCCTGCCCACTACTTTCAAGAGGAAGAGACATAGCCAACTTTCCTAATACAGAGATTTAAATTAAATGAGGAGACAGAAGAATATGTCCCAAATGATGGAACAGGACAAAAATCACAGCAAGAAACCTAAAGGAAATGGAGACAAGTAATATGCCTGATAGATAATTTAAATTAATGATCATAAAGTTACTCACTGGACTTGAGAAACACGCAGAGGAAATCAATGCAACCCTTAACATACACATATTAAAGAACTAATCAGAAATGAAGAACACAATAACTGAAATTAAAAATACAGTAAATGGAATAAATAGTAGGTTAGAAGAAATAGAAGAATGAATAGGTGGCCTGGAGGACAGAGTAATAGAAAGTAATCAAACTGAACAAGTGACCAAAAAAAAAAAAAAAAAAAAAAAAGCAAAATTAGAATAGATCCAGGGAACTCTGTGACTCCAAGTGTAATAACATTTTCATTATAGGGATTCCAGAAGAAGAGGAAAGTGGTCGGAAAATCCTTTTGAAAAAAATAACTGAAAACTGCAGGAATTTGAGAAAGAAACAAATTTAGGTTCAGGAAGCACAGAGATTTCCACCCCCTGTTCAGATCAACCTAAAAAGGTCCACATCAAGACATGAAATAATTAAAATGGCAAAAGGCAGTGATAAGGAAAGAACTTTAAAAGCAACAAGAGAAAACAGATACATACATGGGAAACCTCATAAGGCTATCAGCAGATTTTTCCACAGAAACTTTGCAGGCCAGAAGAGAATGCCAGGATATACTCAAAGTACTGAAAGGAAAAAAATCTGCAACAAAGAATTCTCTATTCAGTGACGCTATAATTCAGAATAGAAGAGTGAGTTTCCCATACAAACAAAAGTTAAAGGAGTTCATGGTCACTAAATCATCACTATAAGAAATGTTACAGTAGACTCTGAGTGGATAGGAAAGACTATAAGCAGGAGTAAGAAAAGTGGGAATCACAAAAGTAGTAAAAAAAAAAAAAAGTATATCTGTAAAAATCTGTTAAGGGATTCACAAAACAAAATGAAGTATGAAACCATGTACCTAAAATGTTAAGGGGAGAGGAGTAAAGAATGTGTTCAAACTTAAGTGACCATCAACTAAAGATACAGACTGCTATACACAGAAGATGTTATATATAAACCTAATTGTAGTGACAAATCAGAAAGCAGTAACAGATATCCAAAAACAAAGAGAAAATAATCCAAATGTATCAATAAAGAAAGGCAACTTATGGTGAAAAAAGAGGGAAGAAAGGAACAGAGAAAATCCACAAAAATAAACAAAAGCAAATAGCAAAATGGCAATAAATTAAAAATGGCAATAAATACATACCTATAAATAATTACTTTGACTGTAAATGGACTTACATGCTCCAATCAAATGACATAAATCTTGTTTTTTTATTCATTCCATCATTCTCTATGTTCACTACAAGAGATGCACTTCAGACCTAAAGACACATGCAGATTGAAAGTGAGGTGATGGAGAAACATGTATCATGCACATGGATGTCAAAAGAAAGCTAAAGTAGCATTACTTATATCAGACAAAATTGACTTTATTTTTAAAAATTATTTACAATTTTATTTTTTAAATTATTTATTTATTTATTCATCAGAGAGAGAGAGAGAAAGAGAGAGAGAGAGGGGCAGAGACATAGGCAGAAGGAGAAACAGGCTC
The DNA here is from genome assembly GCF_905146905.1 of Nyctereutes procyonoides. NCBI lineage: Eukaryota > Metazoa > Chordata > Mammalia > Carnivora > Canidae > Nyctereutes > Nyctereutes procyonoides. Next base: position 12,811,536 of record NW_026575133.1, on the reverse strand, counting down.
CATGCAGGGAGCCCGATGCAGAACTTGATCCCAGGTCTCCAGGATCATGCCCTGGGCTGAAGGCAGGCTCTAAACCACTGAGCCACCCAGGCTGCCCTATTCATTTATTTTAGAGAGATCATGTATACACAAATAGGGGTAGGAGCAGAGGGAGAAGCAGACTCCTTGCTGAGCTTGGAGCTGATTCAGGGCTTGATCTCATGACCCTGAGATTATAACCTGAGCCAAAATCAAAGGTTTAATCCATTGCTTAAAATAACATATTGGATCAGATATATTTAATAGATATATTTATCGTATTCCATCTTAAAACAGTAGAATACTTGTTCTTTTCAGAAACACTCAGGACATTCTACAAAGTAGATAACACATTGGTTCACAAAACAAGTGTCAATGATTTCAAAAAGACTGAACTTATATTATTCATTTTTCTGACCACAATACAATAAAACTATAAATCAACCACAAGAAAAATCTAAAAAGAACACAAATATATCGAGGTTAAATAACATGAGTGAGTCAACCATAAAATCAAGGAAGAAAACAGAAAATACATCAAGAGGGATGCCTGGGTAGCTCAACGGTTGAGCGTCTGCCTTTGGCTTAGGGCATGATCCTGGAGTCCTGGGATTGAGTCTCACATCAGGCTTCCTTCATGGAGTCTTCTCCTTCTGCCTGTGTCTCTGCCTCTCTCTCTCTCTCTCTCTCTCTCTCTCTCTCTCTCTCTGTCTCTCATGAATAAATAAATAAAATCTTAAAAAAAAAAGAAAATACATAGAGACAAATGAAAACACAATGATGTTCTAAGAGGGAAGTTTATAGCAATACATCCTACCTCAAGAAGCAAGAAAAATCTCAAATCTCTTCCTTACACATAAGGAAGTTAGGAAAAGAACAACAAACAAAATACCAGGAGGAAGGAAATAATAAAGATTAGAGAAGAAATAAATGATATAGAAACAAAAAAAAGAACAGATCAATGAAACCAAGAGCTATTTCTTTGAAAAGATCAACAAAAGTGCTAAAGCTCTACCCATACTAATAAAAAAGAGGATACAAATAAAATCAGAAACAAAAGAAGAGAAACAACAACCAAATCCTCAAAAATACAAAGGATTGTAAGAGAATATTATGAAAAATGAAATGCCAGTAAACTGTACAAGCTAGAACAAAGAGATAAATTCCTAGAAGCACATAACCTATGAAAAATGAAACAGTAAGAAAAAGAATATTTGAACAGATTTATTACCGGCAATGGAAATGAATCAGTAATCCAAACACTCCCAAAAAACAAAAGTCCAGGTCCTGATGCCTTCACAGGTAAATTCTACCAAACATTCAAAAAAGAAAAAAAAAAAAAGAAAATGAAGAAATACTTCCAAATTCATTCTATGATGCCAACATTATCCTGATTCCAAAATCAGTAATAAAGTATAAACAAAGAAAACTAAAGGTGAATATCTCTGATGAAAAATAGATGCAAAAATCCAAAAATCCTCAAAAAAATATTAGCCAACCAAATCAAACAATACATTTAAAGGCTCATTCACTGTGATCAAGTGCAATATATCCTTGGGCTGCAAGGTGGTTCAATAGTCACAAATCAATCAACATGATAGAGTACATCAGTAAGAGAAAAAATAAAAATCAGACTATCATTTTGAAAGACACAGAAAAAAACTTGACAAAGTATAGCATCCATTTATGATAAAAACCCTCAATAAAGTTCAGAGAGAATATACCTTAATGTAATAAAGATTATATGAAAAATCTGCAAGTAACTTTTTAATGGTGAAAAACTAAGAACTTTTCCCCTAAGGTCAAGGATAAGACAAGGATGTCCACTCTCCACTTTTCTTCAGCATAGTCCTGGAAATCCCAGTCACAGCAGACAACAAAAAGAAAGAAAAGGCATTCTTAAGGAAGAAGTAAAACTTTTACTATTTGCAGATGACATATGACTATATATTAAAAAAAAAAAACAAACCTCAAAAGTCTCCAGTAAGAAAGTATTAGAAATGAAAAATGATTATAGGAAACTCACAGGATTCATAATATTTCTATATACTAATGAACCAACAGATAGAGAAATTTAGAAAGTGATACCATTTACAATCACACAAAAACTTTTAAGATACCAAGGAATAAACTTAACCAAAAAGGTTAAAGATCTATACTCTAAGTACTATAAAACATTACTGAAAGAAATTAGAAATGACATGAGTAACATTATTTCACTCAAGGAACTGAAGACACAAAGAAATAGGAAGACATTCCATGGTCATGGAATTTATTAGTATTTACTAATAAAATGTCTATATTATCCAAAATAATCTACACATTTAATGCAATCTCTATCAAAATACCAAGAGAGTTTTTACAGAGCTAGAACAAGCAATTCTAAAATTTATATGAAACTGCAAAAGACCCTGAAGAGCTAAAGCAATCCTGAAAAGGAAAAAACAAAAAACAAAAAAAAAAACAAAAAACTGCAGGTATCACAGTTCTGGGCTTCAAATTATATTACAAAGCTGTAGTAATCAAAGCAGTATGGTCCTGACACAAAACACCCAAATTAATAGACCAAAGTAGAAACCCAAGTTATTAACCCATAATTATTTGGTCAATTAATTTTTGACAAAGTAAGCTGTAATATGCAATAAAAAAAGTCTCTTCAACAAATGATGTTAGGAAAATTGGACACCTACATGCAAAAGAATGAAAGTGCACCACTTTCTTTCATACACACAAAAATACTCAAAATGGAGTGAGGACCTAAATGTGAGACCTGAAACCATAAAAATTTTAGGCAGTAATGTCTCTGACATCAGGCATAGCAACATTTTTCCTAATATATCTCCTGAAGCAAGGCAAACAGAAGTAAAACTATTGGGACTACATCAAAAGAAAAATGGGGATCCCTGGTGGCTCAGTGGTTTGGTGCCTGCCTTCAGCCCAGGGCGTGATCCTAGGGTCCCAGGATGGAGTCCCACATCAGGCTCCCTACATGGAGCCTGCTTCTTCCCCTGCCTGTGTCTCTGCCATTCTCTCTCTCAGTGTTTCTCTCATGAATAAATAAATAAAATCATAAAAAAAAAATCTTTGACACAACAAAGGAAACAATCCACAAAACTAACAGACAACCTACTGAATGAAAGAAGGTATTTGAAAAAGACATATCTGTTAAAGGGTTAGTATGCAAAATATATAAAGACCTTACACAACACCATGAAACAAAATAATCCAATTTTACAAAAGGGTAGAAGAAATGAACAGATATTTTTCCAAAGAAGACATAGAGATGGCTGACAGACACATGGAAAGTTGCTAACATGACTCCTCATCAGGGAAGCGCAAATCAACATCACCCTGAGATGTTACCTCACACCTGTCACAATGACTAAAATCGAAAGCATAAACAGCAAATATTGATGAGGATATGGAAAAAGGGGAAACTCATGCCCTGTTGGGGGAAATGCAAACTGTGCAGCCATGTTTTTTTTTTTTTAAAGATTTATTTATTTATTTACTCATGATACACATAGAGAGAGGGGGAGAGAGAGGCAGAGACACAGGAGGAGGGAGAAGCAGGCTCCATGCAGGGAGCCGGACGCGGGACTCAATCCCGGGACTCCAGGATTGCACCTTGGGCCGGAGGTAGGCGCTAAACCGCTGAGCCACCCAGGGATCCCCTGTGCAGCCGGTTTTGAAGACGGTGCAGAATTTCCTCCAAAAATTAAATAGAACTACCTTACAATTCAGCAATTACTCTAGTAGATGTTTACCCAAATAATACAAAAACACTAATTAAAAGAGGTACACGCACCATGTTTTTATATTATTTGCAATAGCCAAATGATGGAAGAAGCCCAAGTCCCACTGATAGATGAATGGATAAAGAAGATGTGATATATATAAAATATAAATTTATATATTCATATAAAATATAAATAAATATAAAATATATTTATAAATATAAGTATATAAATTTATATTTTATATATAATATGTATATAACATATATGATATATAATATGAATATATATTTATATTTCATATAAACCTATATTTAATGTATATAAATATATTTAATTATATTTATTATATTTATATTATATTAATTATATTTATTATATTATATACTTAATTATTATATTTATTTTAATACATTTAAATATATATTTATATATATTTTTATATATGTAATGGAATATTATTCAGTCATAAAAAGAATGAAATTTTGCCATTTGCAACAACAAGAGAGTACAATACTAAGTGAAATAATCAGAGAAAGACAAATACCATATGATTTCAATCATGGAACTTAAGAAAAAAAATGAACAAAGGAAAAAAATGAGACAAACCAAACAATAGACTCTTAACTATAGAGACAGATGGTTACCAGAGAGGAGGTGGGGGTGACGGGTACGTGAAATAGATTAAGGAGATTAGGAGGAGACTTATCTAGATGCACTGAAAACATATGGAACTATTGAATTACTCTATTGTACAACTGAAATGAATGTAACATTGTATATTAACAATAGTGGAGTTAAAATCTAAAAACTAATTAAAATAACAATTATATTGTATTAACATGGATTCATTAAACAAAGGTACCAATAATGTAAAAAGATAATAAAGGAAACTGTTACATGATATGTAGCATTTCTCTGTACTATCCTTGCAATATTTCAGAAAATTTAAGTTTTTAAAAATAGTTTATTATTATTTTTTTTAATGTTGGGAATCTTTTTTTCTCAGGGCATGCTTACCAGATAAATAGCCTCTGGGGAGTACCTGTGTTTTGTTTGTTTGTTTGAGGAATATATTCCTCTGCATTATCTAATGAAACACAGAGAAGAGTAGCTCTTTTTTAGGAAGGTCAGGCTACTTCAAAGGTTTTAAAGGTTCTAAGAAGCCTGGATATGTAAAATATCTGGGAACTTCTATCCATATGTCACTATCTCATATGTCAGGGTTCTAGGTCTTCCCATCTAATGTACTGATTTTGGGATAACAGCTCTCCTATGATTGGGCTTTTTACCTTCTTGAGTGAGGATGTCTCCACTCAGACTATTAGGTTTGAGGCCCAGTCTTTGACTTTCTCAGTCTTGCTTCTGCAGGAAGAGAGTTTTTTGGTATGAAAATAAAAGAGGTCATCTGGCTCTCACAACTAGTTTTCAACTACCTAATTAAGCTGTCCATATCCTTTCTTCAGATCATCAATGGCTTTTACCAAATAACCATTCAATCATGTTATCCTGATAGTTACTATTTCTTCAATACCCGAAAATGCTTAATGCATTCCACGTACTAGTGCATCCCCTCTATCAGTACAATCTTACAATTCATCATTAGTGAAAATTCAACAAATGAACAGTTACCTGTGCTTCACATTGCCATGAAGGGGTCCTCATTGCCAGTACAGGAGTGAACCAGCTCCAAAACTCCATCATACTACCTGTGTTCTCACACAACTGCACTTATATTGCTAAGTGAAGCAGTTAGTCACCCAGTGGCAGGAAAGGGGAGAGCTAAGATTGTGGTTGAAGTTAAAGATGCTGGCCAGGAATTAACATATTTGGGGGTTGGGGGGAGGGAAGAGAAACAGGATCAGTCAGAAGAAAAAGTAAAAATGAAAGACTTAGCCAATCTGGTTGGGAGATGTGGAGTGAATGTTTCCCATCAGAATATCCTGATCAGAGAAACCTCTATAATCCTGCACTGTTGAGTTGCCTTGGATAGGTGAGATCATGGGTGATATGGCACTATACTGCTGGTGTAGACCTCTCTTCTAACAGCTAGGAAGTAAGTGCTTCCTCAAATGGTATTTGAGAAATCTATTTACCACAAAGAGGAATATATTTCACATACAGAATTGAGTCATTAAGAACAAAAATCTACCCCTATAAACACTACATATATATATATATATATATATATATATATATATATATGTTGACTGAATTTTCAGCTAGTCATAATTTTGTGATTTATTTTTCTCAACAAGGGAAATTCCATAGAAAGACAATGAAATTTACTTTTTAATGTTTACTAAGCTTTTAGTTTTAAGTATAATTAAGAAATGTTCTTCATCAGACCATATGTTCAACTGTTCATTTGGGAATATACAACTTCTTTAATCACATAATTTATTCTGGTTGTCCATTTATTGGGAAGAATAAAGGAAAGTGAGGGTACTCTCGATCAAAAATCTACAAAATGATCCGGTATTTACAGTCAAAATTCTTTTAATGTTCCAAAAGGAACTTATCATAGAAAACCCAAGAATCTCTGATGATGATAACTTACATTTATTCTCTGTTCCGTGCTGAGTACTTTGCAGGTATTCTGTAAGCCAGGATCACATAGGCTTTGGAAGTAGGTACAATCATTCCCATTCTACAAATGATATAATTACTTTGGAAAGGTTAGCAATCTTACTCAGAGTAACACAGCTGATAAGGACTCTCCTACAATTTTAAACATCCTGTCCATAGTCAGACTGCCAAAGGAAAAGGTGTGAAATCTACAGATATACTTGGAATAAGTGTCAGAGGAAAGTTAAGGTTACCACACATTTCTTCTGGGATTTTGTCTCTTATAATTGAGAGATTAACTATAGAAACTGTTATAGATTCTGACTGGAAGCAATGTGCAGCAGTTAAGAGCAGGGGCTTGACAAAAGACTGCTTAAATTAAAATTATGTCTCTGTCATTTTTCAGCTTTATGACTTGAGCAAATTACTTAAACTTACCAATGCCTTATTTTTCTTATTAATAACAGCAGTAACAATGATTGCTTGTTATGATTAAATATAGTATCACTTAACATGGTATATATAACACTAAGCAAATGAAAATATATTTATTGTTGGTGTTAATGATATTGTTATTGTTGCTTAGTAATCTCTAGCTATGCCTTATATTCACTGTTTAATTCAGACAAAACTAACTTTAAAATTTAAGTTTCAAATTTGAGGAACTCATCCTCAGTTATGAGGATCTAAGAAATTCTAATACTTCCTATCAAATAAGCCAGTAGTTTCACATAAGTTGAGTGATTATCATACACAGGTATTATCTTAAGTATTGGAAATCCAGTAATAAAATATAAACTGATCTGTTCTTGCTTATATTTTTGTCTCCTGTGGTCTGCAGTATGCCTAATGACATGAGGAAAAATAATGTGACATGTGGAACTCGTATGTTCCAAATGGCAAGCAGGACAGAGGTTATTGTGACTTTAAACATAATAATATGAAGAAAGACCACAGTTCAAGGGGAAAAGGGCATCTGCCTCTGGATGTGTTCCTAGAAGAGGAAGCACTTAAGAATACTTTCTTTCTGAAAACTATAGCTGGTTGTCTCTGGGTTTAATTAATTTTTTTTCAAATGTGTGAAAACCAAACCAAACATAATGATCTGCATATACTTAACTCTCAACTAGGAGAAATAAAAATAAAGTATTATCAGTACAATTCAAATCCTTCATAGTCCAGATGATTATTCCCAATAACTTAGATATCCCTACCTATCCTGTATGTTGGAAATTAACTATTAACTAGAGGATAAGCAGGATTATTCAATTATTTGAAAGGCATTCAATGACTCACAACATCCTTTTCATGAATGCAAAATGATCTCAAGTAAAACACAAGTATGAGCTATTGTTGGATCTATTGGGTATCTCTAGAATTCAGAGCCAAGCTATTATCCCTGATATGCTCAATACTCTTATTAGCATTAATATATTACACTCTCACAAGGGAATAATTTCCCTTTTCCCATACAAGGAAACCACAGTTAAGAGAGATTGCCCGGTCACTTGGATACATAGGAGAACTGGAATTTACACTGAGTCCTCCTAATTCCTATTATCAGACTTCCCATGGGTGCACCGAGAGCTTAGATGCCATGAGTACAATGGACTCATTTAAATTTTTGTTTTACCAGATACTACGTGAGAGACCTTGGGAAGGTTTACTAGTCTCTAAAATCCTCAATATCCTAATATATATCATAGAGGTGATAATGTCCATTTTATAAAATTTCTATAAAATTTCATAATACATGTAAAGTACTTCATATAGTCCTTAATTTCCCTAAAGTAAATGCTGAACAAATAAATGCTGAACATTATTCTTTCTATAGAAGAAGATAATTTAAAAGTTAAAAGCTGGCTGTATTTTAAAAGTTGACCCTTAGAATTTGCAAGACACTTAGGTGACTTGGCTTTGAGAGGTGAACATTGTGAATTCTGGGTATAGATAATTGTTGAAGAGCAAAGTTGCTTATTGGAACAGGGCTAAGTTATTAGAATGGTGTTCTTGTCTCCTGCAATGAAATACCAAAATCCTGAAGGCTTGACTCTCCTCCAACCTTAATCAATACCACAGCACAGCACATCTTTTCAAGCTTTAAATGACTTCTGAAACTCTAGAAAGCTTTAAACTTCCTGGATAAATTTGAATGGAAAAATTGTAATGAATTCATTAATAGCATCTTCCCCAGAATGAGGACTAAACTAACAGCTCAGAGCTTTCTTTACCTAGGTTACAGAAGTGACCTCTTATCTGAACTAGAAATAGCTAATTGGATATTATTAGGAGCAAACAGTAAATATAAGTTCTCATTTATTTTTAAAAAGGGATATGATCAATACCCTAATCAGAACACGCCCAGGCCTGCTTAAGGATATAGATCCCTCCAAACCAAAAATACTCTTACTGTAGAACCCATGAACTGTGGTTGGGAAAAAAAAAGATTATAAAAATAATTCAAGAAGATTGGAGATAAAACTTGTCACCTCTAGGTAGGCAAGGGCAATTGAGGTACTCTAGGGGTTCTCAAAGAATAATGACTTGTTGAAAAAGCTCTAAGAGGAAAGTTCTCTAGATACATATGCTGACATTCTTATTTGGTCTTCCCTGGAAGAGCAAGGATTTGGCGGGGGGGGGGGGGGTTGGGAGGGGGGGGGGAGTTAGTCCAAGCAAATTCTTTTTCCTATTTGTGTGAACTGGTGCCTAGAAATAGTAGCAACTCACTGACATTTCTCCATGAGGTTTGAAAAATTAGATATTGCACAAACCAACTTCTATAACTTCTACAGACCTTTCTTTAACCAAGAACAATATTACCCTGAACAAGAGTATTTGAAGGAAAATGGCTTGAAATATTCTTTCATGTGGGAAGCTCAAGAAGATTTATAAGCACATACCTGACCTTCTCTGAGAAATAGTTTGATTTAATCTCTTTCATATTCTGCCTTTGCAAGAAGCTTCTTTGAAATTTTCTCAGGATATATATATATATATATATATATATATATATATATATATATATATATATATTTCCACTCTCAGGAGTGGAATATAACTCATGAATAAAATTTTCCTGGCTTAGAGACTACTGCTGAGCTTTGAGTTGTTTCAAGAGAAAATAATTTAGTGCCTTCATCCCAAGGATGAGAGTCAGTCAAGTTTCTCCAACCTCATGATATTAAGGACACAATTCAATACAGCATCAAATCTTAAACCCGGCTTCTACAAAACTCCTGTTTACCACTCCAATCTTGTATCCTTGATGCTAATCCTTTCTCTCTCTCCTAGACAAATCACATTGCTCTTTTTTTTTTTTAAATGAACCAATCATATTTTCACTTTCCATTAGTTCCTACACACTGGGCATTTCTTCTTCCTAGAAAACTCATCCAGCCTCTTATTTCAAAACCACAGCTTTCCCCTTCATCTAGTAGGTCTCTTCACATCAAAATGTATTATTCCTGAGGGAGCATTTATGATCCTGAAATAAACTAGATCATTGTAGTATTTCTTTCTTAGGAGCTTTACTTTGCTACACAATCGCATCCTTGTTCATTGTATGCATTTTTGAAATATACTATAAATATATTTGAAATATATTGAAATGTACTATATAAGAATATACTATTTTTATAAGTTGATTGGAATTTTCAGGAGGCCCAGTGCTATGTGTCTTTTGCATTAATATATCAGTTGCACAGCAATGAACCCAGAGAAGTGTGACTAATTAATGTTTGTTGAAGTAATACACAAACAGGCTTCCTACCCTATATAGGATTTCTACTTTGTTTCCATAGCACTTACTTCTAAATGCCTCATTAGGTACTGAGGGTATATGCCTTAAATGATTATTTTCTTCTCATGGCCATTTTTCTTTGTAGACTGTTAGTGACACAAGGAAAGAGTCCATCTTATTGGCCCATCTGTTCCTAACTCTTTGATTTTGTAGTGGATACATAATCAATATTTTTGGTTAAAATTCTACTCTAGAGTCAAACTTAAAATGTCTAAAAGATCTGAAGGGCTGAGAACGAGGAGAGCCAATGATGTAAGTAAGCTCCAGTATGAATCTAAGACAGAAGACTGATGTCCAGTCTTTAAGGTAGGCAGAGAGAATGAATTCTCCCTCTCTGCCTTACTAATCGATTCAGGTCTTCAGTAGATTTGGGGGGTCACATAAGATGGGTCTCTTTGTTTTCCTAAACTTATATTCAGAAATTGACATCCCCCCCTTTTTTTAAAGATTAATTTATTTTAGAGAGGAAGGGAGAAAGAATCTCAGACTTGGTGCTGAGCATGGAGCCTGATGCTGGGCTTGATCCCACAACCCTGAGATCAGAATCAGATACTTAACCAACTGAGTCACCCAGGTGCGCCAAATTGTTGACATTCTTAACCACAGTCTCATTTTGACGTACTCCTGATCCCTTGGTTTGCGTCCTGAATTAAGGCACCATTCCTGTCTTCCAGTTCTTTATGCAGAGTTCCAATTTCTGTCCCTTGGCCCTAATCCTCTGATCAATCCAAATGATGCAGATCTCTGAATGTCTCAATAGCACAGGGGTTATGCAAACCAGGGAATTTCAATGCCTGAGGGCCCTTTGTCCTGGGAAGACTCTCCTAGGGTAGGGCCACCATAATGGCTTCTCTTATTCCAACCAGGGTCTTCTGAAAACCAGGGTTGAGTGAGGAGGCTAACAGTAAAACAGTATTATAAACATTTATAATTATGTCATAATGACAATATATAGGAAGAAGATTGACCAGGAATACATAAGATAATATTACAAAGGGTCCTAATGTAGAAAAGCACATTGGGGGCACCTGGGTGGCTCAGTTAAGTGCCTAACTTCAGCTCAGGTCATGATCTTAGGGTCCTGGGATCAAGCTCCATGTGATGCTCCCTGCTCAGTGGGGAGTCTGCTTGCCCCTCTTCCCCTCTCCATCTCTCAAATAAATTAATAAAATTCTAAAAAAAAAGTGCATCAGAATAGACAAGACATATAAAAACAACCATAAAACAAGTAACAAAATGGCACTAAGTGCATAGTCATCAATAATTACTTGGAATGTAAATGGATTAAATACTACAACAAAAAGATATATGGTGACAGAATGAATAAAAAAGGAAGATCTATCTATATGCTGCCTACAAGAGACTCATTTTAGACCTAATGACAAATGCAGATTGAAAGTAAAGGGATGGAAAAGCATTTGTCATGCAAACTGAAGTGAAAGGAAACCTGGGGTAGCAATACCTATATCAGACAAAATGACTTAAAACACAGACTGCAAACAAGATACAAAAAAGAACACTATATAAAGTGAAAAATACAACAAGAAGATATATAACATTTGTAAATATTTATGCACCCAATTGGGGAGCACCCAAATAAAGGAGCTAATAACAAACATAAAGGAAGTCATCAACAGTAATACAATAATAGTAGAGAACTTTAACACCTCACTTACATCAAGAGATAGATAATTGAAACAGAATATCAGCAAGGAAACCATGGGTTTGAACGACACATTAGACCACAAGGATCTAACAGATATATTCAGATCATTCCATCCTAAAACATAATACAAAGTCTTTTCAAGTGTATGTGGAATATTCTCCAGAATAAATCATGTATTAGGCCATAAAAAAAATTCAAAAAGATTAAAGTAATACCGTCATAGCACAATGCTATGAAACAGGAAATCAACCACAAGAAAAAAATGTGGAAAGAGCACAAATACATACAGGTTAAATATCATGCTGCTAAACAACGAATGGGTAAACTAAGAAATCAAAGATGTAATAAAAAAAATACATGGAGACAAACAAAAATGAAAACACAATGGTCCAAAATATTTCAGATGCAGTAAAAGATGCTCTAAAAGGGAAGTTTAAAGCAATATATCACAAAAAGCAAAAAAATTATCAAACAACCCAAATTCATACCAAAAGGAGCTAGAAAATGAAGAACAAACAAAACCCCAAGCCAAAAGAAGGAAGGGAATAAGAAAGATTAGAGCAGAAAAAAAAAAAAGTAGAAACTTAAAAAAAAAATAGAGCAAATTGATAAAACCAGGAACTGATTCATTTGAAGAGATAAAAAAAAATTTTTTTTGTTAAACTTTAGCTAGACTCATTGAAAGAGGTCAAATTAAAACAATCACAAATCAGAGGAAAATAGCAACCAATACCACAGAAATGCAAAGGATTATATGAAGGTATTATGAAAAATTACATGCCAACAAACTAGAAGAAATGGATAAATTCCTAGAAACATATAATATCCCAAAACTGAAATAGGAAGAGATATAAAGTTTGAACCAACGATTACCAGCAATAAAATTGAATCAATAACCTAAAACTCCCAGCAAACAAAAGTTTAGGACCAAATGGATTCATAAGTAAACTCTACTAAACATTTGAAGAATAGTTAATATTCTTCTTAAACCATTCTGAAAAACAGAAGAGGAGGGAATGTTTCCAAATTCATTCTATGAGGCCAGCATTGCCGATTCCAAAACCAGATAAACAAAAAAAGAGAACTACAGGCCAATATATCTGATGATCAGATGTACAAAAATCTTCAACAAAATACTCCAAACAGAATCTGACAATACATCAAAAAAATCATTTATCAGAGTCAAGTGGAATTTATTCCTGGGTTGCCAGAGTGATTCAATATTTATAAATCAATTATCTTGATATATCACATCAATAAGAGAAAGGATAAGAACCATATGATCACTTTAATAGATAGAGAAAGAGCACCTGACATAGTACAATATCTATTCATGATAAAAAAAAAAAAGCCCTCAACAGAGGAAGTTTAGTGGGAACAAAATTCAGCATAATAAGGGCCATATATGAAAAATCCACAGCTAACGTCATTCTCATGGGGAAAAACAGAGCTTTTCCCCTAAAGTTAGTGAATAAGACAGGGATGTCCATTCTTGCCACTGTTATTCAACATAGTACTGGAAGTCCTGGCCATAGCAATCAGACAACGAAAATAAATAAAAGACATCCAAATTGGTAAGGAAGAAGTAAAACTTACTATCTGCAGATGACATGATACTGTATATAGAAATCCTTAAAGAATCCACCATGAAACTTCTAAAACTGATCAATGAATTTAGTAATGTCATAAGATACAAAATCAATATGCATAAATCTGTTATGTTTTAATCAACTATTAATATAGCAAAAAGAGAAATCAAGAAAGTAATCACATTTAAAATTTCACCCAAAATACAATAACTAGGAATAAACTTAAACAACAATGTGAAAGACCTGTATTCCTGAAACTATAAAATGCTGAAAAAATAATTTGAAGATGATACAAACAAATGGAGAGGTATTCTGTACTCATGGATTGGAAGATTAAATATTGTTAAAATGTGCATACCACCCAGAGCATTGTACGCATTTATTTATTTTTTGTTTTTTTGTTTTTTTTTGTATATTTTATTGTAGTTCGATTTGCCAACATATAATATTACACCCAGTGTTCATCCCATCAAGTGCTCCTTCAGTGTCCATCACCCAGTCACCACATCCCCCAACCACCTACCCTTCCGCTACCCCTTGTTCATTTCCCAGAGTTAGGAGTCTCTCATGTTTCATCACCCTTTCTGATATTTCCCACTCATTTTCTCTCCTTTTCCCTTTAATCCCTTTCACTAATTTTTATATTCCCCAAATGAATGAGACCATATAATGTTTGTCCTTCTCTGATTGGCTTACTGTACTCAGCATAATACCCTCCAGTTCTATCCACGTTGAAGCAAATGGTGGGTATTTGTCATTTCTAATCGCTGAGTAATATTCCATTGTATACAAAGACCACATCTTCTTTATCCATTCATCTTTTGATGGACACTGAAGCTCCTTCCACAGTTTGGCTACTGTGGAAATAGCTAATATAAACATTGGGGTGCAGGTGTCTTGGTCTTTCACTGCATCTGTATCTTTGGGGTAAAGCCCCAGCAGTGCAATTGCTGGGTCACAGGGTAGCTCTATTTTTAACTCTTTGAGGACCCTCAACACTGTTTTCCAGAGTGGATGCACCAGTTCCCATTCCCACCAACAGTGCAAGAGGGTTCCCCTTTCTCCACATACTCTCCAACATTTGTTGTTTCCCATCTTGTTAATTTTCCCCATTCTCACTGGTGTGAGGTGGTATCTCATTGTGGTTTTGATTTGTATTTCCCTGATGGCCAGTGATGTGGAGATTTTCTAATGTGCTTGTTGGTCATGTCTGTGTCTTCCTCTGTGAGATTTCTGTTCATGTCTTTTGCCCATTTCATGATTGGATTGTTTGTTTCTTTGCTGTTGAGTTTAATAAGTTCTTTATAGATCTTGAATACTAGCCCTTTCTCTGATCTGTCATTTGCAAATGGGAGAAGATCCCATTCTGTAGGTTGTCTTTTAGTTTTGGTGACTGTTTCTTTTGCTGTGCAGAAGCTTTTTATCTTGGTTAAGTCCCAGTAGTTCATTTTTGCTTTTGTTTCTCTTGCTTTCATGGATGTATCTTGCAAGAAGTTGCTGTGGCCAAGTTGAAAAAGGGTGTTGCCTGTGTTCTCCTCTAGGATTTTGATGGAATCTTGTCTCACATTTAGATCTTTCCTCCATTTTGAGTTTATCTTTGTGTATGGTGTAAGAGAATGATCCAGCTTCATTCTTCTGCATGTGGATGTCCAATTCTCCCAGCACCATTTATTGAAGAGACTTTCCTTTTTCCAGTAGATAGTCTTTCCTTCTTTGTTGAATATGTGTTGACCATAGAGTTGAAGGCTCATATCTGGGTTCTCTATTCTATTCCATTGATCTATGTGTCTGTTTTTGTGCCAGTACCGGACTTTCTTGTTGATCACAGGTTTGTAGTAACAACTTGAATGGTTGTTTTTTTTTTCATTTTAATTAGTTTCTATGAATCTTTTTAAATCTTCTCTAATTTCCTGGTTTACCCATTCATCCTTTAGCAGGATGCTCTTTAACCTCCACCTGTTTGAGTTTTTTCCAAATTTCTTCTTGTGATTTAGTTCTAGTTTCAAAGCATTATGTTCTGAAAATATGTAGGGGAGAATCCCAATGTTTTGTTATCAGTTGAGACCTGATTTATGACCCAGTACGTCGTCTATTCTGGAGAAAGTTCCATGTGCACTTGAGAAGAATGTCTAATCTGTTGTGCTTGGGTGCAAAGTTCTGTAAATACCTGTGAAATCCACCTGGCAAGAAAGCTCTTGTTTCTTTGTTGATGTTGTACTTAGAAAATCTGTCATAATCAGAAAGTGCTGTGTTGAAGTCTCCTACTCTTAGTATATTATTATCTAACTATGTCTTAACTTTGGTTACTAATTGATTGATATACTTGGCAGTTCCCACATTGGGGCATAAATATTCATGATTGTTAGGTCCTCTTGTTGGATAGATCCTGTAAGTATGATATAGTGTCCCTCTTCATCTCTTACTACAGTCTTTGGGATAAACTTTAATTTATCTGATATCAGGATGGCTACCCCAGCTTTCTTTTGAGGACCATTTGAATGGGAAATGGTTCTCCAGCCTTTCATTTTCAGGCTGTAGGTGTCCTTAAGTCTAAAATGAGTCTCTTGTAGACAGCAAATAGATGGGTCTTGCTTTTGTATCCGGTTCAAAACCCTGCATCTTTTGATTAGATCATGTAGCCCATTCACATTCAGAGTAACTAATGAAAGATATTAATTTAGTGTCATCATAAGACCTATTCAGTCCCTGTTTTTGTGGTTTATTACTTTGGGTTTCCTTTCTTTTACAGGGTTCCTCTTAATATTTCTTGTAGAGCTGGTTTGGTGGACACATATTCTTTCAGTTTCTGCCTATCTTGGAAACTCTTTATCTCTCCTTCTATTCTGAATGAGAGCCTTGCTGGATAAAGTATTCTTGGCTGCATGTTCTTCTCACTTAGGTCCCTAAATATATCCTGCCAGCCATTTCTGACCTGCCAGGTCTCTGTGGAGAGGTTTGCTGTTAATCTAATACTTTTCCCCATAAAGGTTAGGGATTTCTTGTCTCTTGCTGCTTTAAGGATTTTTCTCCTTACCTTTGGAATTTGCAAGTTTCACTATTAAATGTTGAGGTGTTGAATGTTTTTTATTGATTTTTTGGGGGGATCTCTCTATCTCCTGGATCTGAATGTCTGTTTCTCTCCCCAGATTAGGGGAGTTTCCAGCTATAATTTGTTCAAATATGTTTTCTGGCCATTTGTCCCTCTCTGCACTCTCTGGAACCCCAATTATATGTAGATTTTTCCTTCAGAGGCTGTCGTTTATTTCTCTTAACCTTTCCTCATGGCCTTTTAATTGTTTTTCTCTTTTTTCCTCAGCTTCCTTCCTTGCCATCAACTTGTCTTCTATGTTGCTCACTCTTTCTTCAACTTAATTAAGACTCCAGTTTGTATTGCATCTCATTTAATTGATTTTTAAATTTGACCTGATTAGATCTAAATTCTGAAGTCATGAAGTCTCTTGAATCCTTTATGTTTTTTTCCAGAGTCACCACTAGCTTTATAATTGTGCTTCTGAATTTGCTTTCTGACATCAAATTGTTTTCCAAATTCTGTAACTCTGTGGCAGAGAGTACTGTTTCTGATTCTTTCTCTTCTGGTGAGTTCTTCCTTCTAGTCATTTTGCTCAGTTTAGAGTGGCTATATGAGCAGGCTGAATCAAGAATATCATCCATGACCTAAGTAAATTTCACCCTTGTTGATTCTTCCGAGGTCAGATACCAGAAATTGAAAAGAAAGATCAGAATGAAATAAAACAAAAGGACCACTAAAGTGAAAAACAAATTTTAAAACAAAGTAGTTTTAAAACATAAAAGGCCAAAATCACACAGAGGAAGAAAAAAAATAAAAGAGAAAAAAATGAGAGAAAAAAGCAAAAGTAAAGAGGAAGAAAATAGAAAAAACATAAAAAACAGAAAAATAAAGGGGGTGGCTGGGAGATGGTGGTGGTGATGAAGTTGTAATGGAGGGAGAATATAGTCTATGTGAGGGATCCTAGAGGGTGATCCTCTTGGTTCTGAGTATATTGAGTTCTATATGTTAGAAGATGCTCAGTTCCAAAGTTATATAAACCAGAAATACTTGTAGAGGGCCCCAACATTGACCACCAAAACATAAATGAGATAATAGAGGGGGGCAGAATGGGAATGAGGAATCTCACAGAATGAACCAGCAAGGTATACCCCTCGGTTCTGGTGCATGCTGGTCATATTTTAGAAGGTATTAACTTCCACCATTGTTGAACAAAATGAGGCAGAGAAAACAAAAAATACAAAACAAAACAAAAAAAGATATCTTGTGTATCTCCCAATATTGAGTATGTTGAAGGGAATCCAGAAGTGGAAAATATATCTAGGACCTGTAATTGTAGAAATATGAAAGTCAAAAAGGAAGAAACTTAAAAAAAGAAGAGGTGGTAAAATATTGTAGTTCAGGTGTGAAAAGAGAAAAAAATTAGAAATTTATAGTCTGTTATAAAAACGAGTTGTACTGGAAAAAAAGAAAAAAAAAAACAAGGAGGGGTATGTATCCTCTGGTTCTATATACTGTAAATCCCTCGACCTCCCCTGGAGCTTTCCAGCACTGCTTGGTCAAGCACTTGCTCTTCCCCTGTCCTTCCAGCTGGTCTTCTAGGGGAGGGGCCCGCTGTGCTGACTCTCAGGTGTGTGCACCTGGGGGAGCTGCCCCACCCCCTGCAGGGTGCCAGGCTCTGTGGGAGCTGTTGACCCCTGGAGGCCTCTGTTCCCTGGCAGCCCTGCTTCTCCCAGGCACAGGGTGCAACAAGGAGGAACAACCCCACTGGCGGCGGCCAGCTTCCCAGCCCTGGAGTCAGCTCCTGCAGTAACTCCCACAGCTCCTGGTCTGCAGGAGCCTGGATGCTCTGGGGCGGGGGGCGCTGACCTGCACAGCTCGGGGGTGCCCGGGGCAGGAGCGTCCCCGCTGTCCTGGGCCCTCCCCGCCTCCACCTGTCCCGGGGGAGCGCAGGGTCCTGGGCTGTGTCCCCCGTGCCCTGGGCTCTGGGGCCTGCGCTGCTGGCATTGTGCTTCCCAGCCGCGGCTCCCGCAGGCAGCAGGAGCAGCCCCCTCCCCCGGAGCCCCCGCCTGCCCCCCGGCTTCTCCCCGAGGCCCCGCCGGGCGCTCCAGCCCCTTACCGAGATGGGCCCGGGTGTGTGGGGTGCTCTCCCCGGGCGCCCCTCCTGTTAGTGACCCCGGGAGCCTGGAGGCCTCGCTGCCCCTCCTGCTCCTGCCCGGGTTCCCTGCTGAGCGCCTCTCCCTCTGGGAAGAATCCGGTGCGGAGTTTTAAAGTTCCCACTTCTCGGGTGGGACCTTCCTGACCCGGAGGCTCTCGCCACCCGGCCTTAGCCAGGCTCCTTGTGGGAGCCTTCCCCCACTTGATTCTTTTTATTTTTCCACCTTCCTACCTTGTTAGAAGTAAAAACCCTTCTCCCTGTAGCGTTCCAGCTGTTCTCTCTTTAAATCTCAGGTCAAATTTGTAGGTTTGGAGGAAGGTTTTAAAGTTATCTAGGTAAGTTGGTGGGGCCAGGTGATTTTAGGACCCTACTCCTCTGCCATATTGCCCCATCTTCCTCGCATTGTACACATTTAATGCAATCCCTATCAAAATACCAACAGCATTTTCACAGAGCTAGAATAATCCTAAAATTTTTGTGGAACCATTAGAGACCATGAATAGCTAAAGCAATCTTGAAAAACAAGAACAAAACTGAGAGTATCACATTCTCTGATTTCAAGATGTAGTACCAAGCTGTAGTAATCAAAATGATATGGTATAGTCACAGAAATCAATAGAACAGAATAGAGAGACCAGACATAAACCTTCAATTATATGGTCAATGAATCTGACAAAGTAGGGAAGACTATGCAATGGGAAAAAGACAATCTCTTCAACAAATGGTGTTGAGAAAACTGGACAGCCACATGAAAAAGAATAAAACTGGACCACTTTCTTATACCATACACAAAAATAAATTCAAGTTGTATTAAGGGCCAAAACATGAGACTTAAAAAAAAAATCCTAAACAGAGAACAGAGGCAGTAATGTCTCTGATATTAGTGGTAGCAACATCTTTTCTGAATATATCTCCTGAGACAAGGTAAACAGAAGCAAAAATAAATCACTGGGACTACATCAAAAGAAAAATCTGCACAACAAAGGAAACAATAAAAAAACTAACAACCTCCTGAATGGGAGAAAATATTTGCAATTGGTTATTTGGATTATTATTCTGTACATTATTATCCAAATAAAGGATTAATATCCAAAATATATGAAGAATTAAAAAAAAGAATTTATATACTCCAACACCAAAAAACCACAAATAATTTAATTAAAAATGGACAGAAGAAATGAACAGAAATTTCTCCAAAGAAGACATTGAGATGGCTAAGAGACATATGAAAAGATGTTTAACATCACTAATTATCATGGAAATGCAAATCAAAACCACATTAAAATACTACCTCATACCTATTAGATTGGCTAGAGTGAAAAATGCAAGAAATAACAAGTGTGTTGAGGATGTGCAGAAATAGGTACCCTCCTCGTACAGAGTTGTTGAGAATGTAAATCAGTGCAGCCACCTAGTAAACAGCATTGAAGTTTCTGAAAAAAAAATGGAAAAAATAGAAATACCATATGGTCCAGTAATTCCACTACTGGGTATTTGCCCAAAGAAAATAAACACACACTCATGCACAATGGGATATTACTAACCTTAAAAGAGATTGAAATCTTGCTATTTGCAAGAATACAGATGGCTCTAGAGAGTAAAAATCTAAGTGCAATAGGTCAGAGAAAAAAGACAAATACCATATGATTTCACTCATATGTGGAATTTAAGAAACAAAACCAAACAAACAATGCAAATGGAGACAGAACAAAAAACAGACTCTTAATTATAGAGAATATACTGCTGCTTACCAGAGGGGAGATAGGTGGGATGATGGTGAGATAGTTGAAGGAGATTAACAGTACACATAAGATGAGTACTGAGTAATGTACAGAATGGTGAAATAGCTGAAAGAGATTAAGAGTCCATATGAGTACTGAGTAATGTACAGAATTATATTGCCCACCTGAAACTAATATACTGAGTTCTCAGTTACTGCAGTGGAGGTAATTGGGAGCAAGGAATAGGTAGCAAAAAAGATAGCTCTTTTGGAAATGAAATCAGTTCTTTTTGGAAAAGATTAATTGTTAGAAATTCAGCCTAAGAGTACTTTCAAGGATAGGAGGTTGCAATGAAAGGCATGGATCTCGTGAAGATACAGCCTAGATGCTAAGCCAGCTACTCTGCAGGAAAGAATGGGGAAATAAAACAGGTGAAAAGAGGCCGCCTAGTGCAAGAATAAATATCTAACATGGATCTCAGAAATAATTCCTTAAAAGAAGCTACAATCTGATTGGATTCGTCTGTAGAGAAATTTATATTCTAGGGCACTGTTGAAATAGTATAGTGATCAACTGGAAATTAAGAGTTCAGTGCTGTACAATAACTGAAAATTTAAAACGTTACGACAGGGGCTTAGAATTAGATTTGAATTGGCAGAGTAATTAGTGAAGTTGAATGTGGACTGATAGAGATTATTCAAAGCAAAGAACAGAAAGAAAAAAGAATGAAGAAACTTAGAGAGCGCCTCAGAGAATTGTACACCACCACCAAGAGCACTACATTGTATATAATGGGAGCAGAAGGAGAAAGGGTCATTAACAATAATTTTTTAAAGAATAATGGTAGTAAACTACCCAAAAATTTATTTTATAAAGAATTACCTGTACATCCAGGAAGCTCAAAAAACTCTAAAAAACATAAAATGCAAAGGGATACCTTATAGTTAAAACAATGACAGTTCAATATGAAATCTTGAAAGCAGCAAGTGAAAAAGGACTCATCTTTTACAATGGTCCTCCAATAAGTAACAGCTGACTTCTTAGTGGAAGCAACAGTGGCCAGAATGTGGTAGTTAATAAGTTATGTTCTCTTAAGTCACAATGAACATCAAATTAATAAATGTTAAACTATATCTCCTAAAAGAGATACAGGTTTATGTTTTTGTGAACCTCTTGTCACAACATTTTTATCAACCAAAATACAATTTGCATTATCTGTTTGCCAGCATCCTTATAAAACAAGTCAGTTTCAGCTATATTGAAAACTCACTCTTTCACATAATCATTTACCGTGTATTGGAAAGTAGGTAGTTTTTTAAATCTTCTGCAGATTCCTGACTTTTGATTTGTCATTTAGTTGTGACACCAAAAAGCACAAGGAAAAAGAAAAGACAAAGTGGTCTTAATTAAAATTAAAAAAAACAATATCGTGTTTCAAAATGTATAAAGAAAGTAGCAACACAACCCTGAAAAATGCCTGAAAATGAGAGAAAATGTTTGCAAACCGCATATCTGAAAAGAGACTTGTATCTGGAATAAAGAATATTTACACCTAAATAATAAAAAGAGAACTCCATTAAAAATGGGTGAAGGAGGTGAACAGATATTTCTCTAAGGAACATATACGAATGGCCAATTTAACTTCTAGGTATATCCAAGAGAAATGGAAACATATGCAGGTGCAAAAGCTTGTACATGAACACAGCAGCATTTTTCATAATAGCCAAGAGATGGAAACATCCCAAATGTTGATCAATAAACAAATAGCCAAACAAAACGTGCTATATCAACACAATGAACTATGATGCAGTTATTAAAATGAAATACTTATATATACCACAACATGAATGAATCTTGAAAACATACGGTAAATAAAATAAGCTGGCAACAAAAGCCCACATATTGTATGATTCTATTGATATGAAAGTCCAGAATAGGGAAATCTATAGAGATAGAAAGAAGATTAGTGTTTGCTTAAGGCTGGAGTTGGAGGTGGCTACATAAGGATTATGCACACAGATGAATATACTAAAAAATATTGAATTATGTACTAAGTAGGTGAGCTATATCTTATGTGAATTATATCGCAATAAAGCTATATTTTTGAAAAAGAAAAGACATCTTTAATTTTATTTATATTTATTTATTTCTGATAGTCACAGAGAGAGAAAGAGAGAGGCAGAGACATAGGCAGAGGGAGAAGCAGGCTCCATGCACCAGGAGCCCGACATGGGATTCGATCCCGGGTCTCCAGGATCGCGCCCTGGGCCAAAGGCAGGCGCCAAACCGCTGCGCCACCCAGGGATCCCCAGAAAAGACATCTTTAAGGAAGTGACCTGGATACTAAGTTCTCAATGATGAGTCTTGGTGGAATGTGAAAAGAAGTGGAAGGATTACATGAAGAACAGCTAATGTAAAGGCCCTGAGGTCTGAAAGAGTTCATAATAAAATTAGTGTAGGTAAAAGGGCATGGAAGTGGCAAAAAATGAGAAAAATAAAACATGCATTTGATAGACAATATACAGGAATTTGATATCCATGGGGATGATTTTAGGCTTATTCCTAAGTCAAATGAGCATATATTGAAAAAACTCTAAGCAGGAAAGAGATTTAATATGATAGGACTTTTCAAAAATATTCTGGGACAGGTTTGTCGAAAATGGTTGGAGAAGCTGAGTGGTGGTGGCCACATTGCTTAGAAACATGTGATGAATCATATATCTTTGGAATTTTTTGAATGCAGATGTTTTCCACATCTTTTATATAATTAAGGGAATGAGAAGGCTCCTCACTTCCAACACTAGGGGAGAGCAGGACTGATGAAAAATTTAAAGAGGAATTCACTCTTAGAATCATGTTAGTATAGGGTTGGCACTTGCAAGATCTTGATAATTCAAAAATTTCATACCCTCCGAACTGTGCTTACAATGCCCCCCTTCCAGCTCTGATGAGAAGCTTAAGGATTTGATCCAGAAGAACATCCATTTCCTATAAGTTTTGTGAACAGAAGCATGTTTCCTAAGTTCTCTCAGGCTCAGATTCGTGACATACAAAGTGAGATTCATGTTAGCAACTTCATAGTGTGTGGTTCTGGTGCATTAATTTTATGATTACAACTATGAAGCTGCTACACCAAAAGGCCAAAGGATTTAAGAAGCACTCGATTACAGTATTCTTCTAATACTTTAAAAATTGGTTATGTAGCTCCCTTGTCTTTAAAAAAAAAGTTTCAAAACATTATTTTACAGGATGAGTTCTTTAAATTGAGACATACATACATGTATGTATATATGTATGTATTTCCACTTGGCCCAAATTTACATCTCCAGCCTTATTTCTTTGTATTGTAATTTCCCTTGAGGCTCAGGCAAATTGCAGTTCTTACCCTTTTTTGCTTAATTTGGAAAACTTACAACCTGTGTGTATCAAGGTAAAACAATAATAAAACCCTAAATTTATGAGGCAATTAAAAATGGGTAACAAAAATTGTACCATTAATTACTTCTATTATAAGTAAGGCAGAAATAATCACTATGAATAAGTGAGGGTCTTGAATGGAGCCAAGGTTGCCCAGGGGTCCTTAAACTGCCCATGAATTCGTCTTCTCTCCACCTACCCTAAGGTTTAAAGGCAGTTTCAGACTCTCAACATTCATCTCAGCTTGGTACAAGTCAGTAATTTTGCTTTCCAGATATGTCTAAGGATGAGTCCTGCTATTTCTGAATACCAGTGATTTCCTAAGCAAGTTTGCCAGATAAATGTATGCAAAATGAAAACCCAGCCATCATCAGGAAACTGTGTGGCTTTGATATTCCCATCACAAATAAATATGTAAATGGATATAAAATATATGAATATCCAAACATTTTTTGAAATGTCTTGATGAAAATCTATACTTCCTCTCTCTTTCCCCAGTCATTGATTCACAAATAAGATTGCTTCCAATTTTTGCCAGTTCACTCTTCCCTAATTACAGACATGGAAGTTATCTTCCTGCTTCTATTTTTGTTGGCATGACTTTCCAGTTCTTCATTTAGATACATGGAATTCATATACCTAACCAAACTCTACGTTTGGTTTAAACTCAAAATATTGTTCTTGCAGAGGCAATGCACCTGGCAATCACCTCCCTGAGATCTGAATACAAGTACACATGTACCTTAAAGAGACACTGGTACCCAGGAAAAGAACCCAAAACTATAAAATAAAACAATATTTGAAAATAGTTTTGATCATGTATCACAGGTTCATGTGTTTATTGTCTTTTTTCAGTGAAATGAAATTGATGTAAAACAAACTTTGCTTCTCAGAGTCAAGGATGCTGTATAGGATTTGGAAACAGTGTTTGAAAGAAATAGTTTCACTATATTTGAAGGAAGAGTTGAGCTTTTTCAACAGAAAAGTCTTACTTTTTGCCCTGTACAGAAACTGACTAGAAGGTCACAACTGTGGTTCTAGTCCTGAGAGGGCTCCCTTATCTCAGCATGAACCTCTTTTTTTTTAACTCTCTAAAACCAACTCAGAGGAAATTATTTTTCTTTATAAGCCTATTATGAATGAGTTAAATAATTTTAAGTGAATGGCAACATAAATAATAAATATAACATAAACATGGTTGAACATTTCACCATTATTGACATATACTATTTAACACTTTATTAGCTCTTTTTAATTTCATAATATTCCTTGTTCATTTCTCTAATTTCCTTCTCAGTCACTACTTGCTAACAACACGAAACTTCTATAATTTCTTCACATATACCTTGTTCTTTCCCATCAGTGCTGATGGGTATCTGCTGATGGGTATATGAGAGATATTCTCAATATCAGCACACACCTCCTCCCATTTCTTCATGTAGCAATTTCCTAGTGCATTTCTATTCATTCTTCTGTATTTTTTTGAAACAACCTTGCCTTAGAAGAGATCAGTTGGATTTGTCACATATATTTGTAAACTCACCTCATCATTTCTGTTACACATTTCTAATTATTGTGTAATATCTGTTCTCCCCGATAGACTGCAAACTTCCCAAGGCAGAGATAGCATCTGTCTTGGTGTTCTCTTTCCCCTTCTGCTGCTTCAACTGGTTAAAGACCAAAGCACCTTAGTGTCTGCTGAAAAGAAAAAAAACGCCTTCAAAAATTTTATTGTTAGCTATGGCTCTTGGATTTGTGTAAATATGGAACATTTTTTATGAGTGTTTTTGGTATTAAAAGAAGATATTTACATTTCGGATAAAACTGTGCTATAAAATATTATATTTAGGTTATACAGTATCTTCTATAAAAATGGAATGAGAAATATCTGAGTTTGGAATAGTTAAAACTTGGATTAAATTACTTGAATTAGTTCTTATTAATATATATACTTACATATAGTATGGTTTGGTCTTATGCCTCATAAAAAAAACTTTCCCTAAGTCTATTACTATATAATTCTTGTTTTTGTTTGTTTTTAATCCTGGTTTTCACTTTTGCTTTTCTTGAAAGTTTTTGATTATCAATTTGGGGAAGTATTGCATTGTTTTTGTAGCTTACATTTTTTTGTTCCCTCAAATCGTCTTTGAAAATTCTTGAGAAAAAAATATTCTAACACCTACAAATCTGTAAGAAAGAAAAATTACATATGTGCACAGAACATGTACTTGATTGTAAAGATATTATTTTGTGTAATTTCTTGTTGTGTCTTATGCAGTGCCTCATATGGTGTCTGTCATATGATGTTGTTCCATTATTTTACTTAAAAACAGAAAGTTATTATATTGTTGCATTGCATTTAGATATGAAAAATGAGGGAGAGAAAGATGAGTGTTCCCTGTTACAGAAATGGTATAGGGAAATTTGCATCATGCTGCTTGAAATTTTCAAAAACCCAAAGCAATAGAGGAAGGTGTTATGCTATGGGTCTTGAATCAGATGGCGTTGGTTACGAACAAAGCTCTAATTCTGAGATCTTTGCTAATTTCTTACTTTTCTTAAGCTCTCTGAGTCTCAACTTTCTAATCTGTAAAATTAAGTTAACAGCATCTGCAATGTACATTCAAGAATTGATTTTCAAAATTGGTTATAAAACACTTACTATGTATTAGGTGTTATCAAAGAATTATTGGTTATAAAACACTACGTATCAGGTGTTATCAAAGAATTATTGATTAGTCCTTTAATCCTTATGATAGCACTATTAATTTGTTATTATCTATTTTATTTATTTATTCTTTAAATATTTATTTATTTATTTATTTATTTAATTTACTTACTTATTTATTCATTCATGAGAGACACACAGAGAGAGGCAGAGACATAGGCAGAGGGAGAAGCAGACTCCCTGCGGGGAGCCTGATGTGGGACTTGATCCCAGCACCTCACAATCATGACCTGAGCCAAAGGCAGACATCAGCCACTGAGCCACCCAGCATTCCCAGTATCCAAGGCTTAGAAAGATTAAGCTATTTGCCTATGACATGCAATAAATGGCCTGAGACCATCTTCTGCTCAATTTTCTAGCAAACTTGTAAGTCTCATGGCTTTGATGAAATATCTCTCTCCCTAATAGTTTTACTTTATCTTGTCATACGACACAGACTTATCTTTATTAGCATTTTATAGACCCTGCTAAACAGTGTATCATATAATAGGTGGAATAACAATCTAATAATCTCTTATCCTGGTGACAATTCATAATGATAGGGGGAAAATTCACACAGTTTACATCTCCAGATAAAAATCTCTATGACAGCATTATTTAGAGATGAAGGTTAATATAGACAAAAGCCTGTGAGACTAATTGAACATAATTTGTTCAAAATTTCTCCATAACTTGTTATAATTATCTCACCATGAGATAGCAAATGGTGTTGTAAAGAAAAGTAGCAATAATTCCTTTCCATTTTTCATGGATTTTTATTGTAAACATTTCTGTCCAAGAAATTTTATCTTTTCTTCAGTTACTAGTTGAGTAAAATATTGACAACACTTTGGGGGAAATGAGGTTGTGAAACTCAAATTTTACATATCTTTATTGCCACGTATTTTTTGTTTTAAATTTACCCCCTCCAAAATATATGCTTAAGTATAAATAATATATATACACTGTAAATAATTCAAACAGAGAAATAATGTATACACTCATATCACATAAAGAAAAATTGCTCACATTTTTTAGGTTTTTCATATATATGATAGACTTTAAAAATGAGATGACATAACACCATTTACTTTTCACTAAATATATATCAGTGTTGTTATTATTATCAAAGGCTGCATGGTAATTGGTTATCTAACTGGAACTATGTTGATGGCATCTAGACTATGTTGGTATTTCTAGCATTTTTTATTTGTATTTACTTTGTTTCTGCTAAGTTCCCTCAGGCTGGCCCCTCACATCATTTTGGTCAATTACATGAACACTGTTAAACTAATCACTGGCATGAAGAATAAGATTACGGTGGTTGAGACATGGGAAGATGTCAGGCTAGGAGGATCCCGAGCTTACCACCACCAACAGAAACATTAAGACTACAACCACATATAGTGCAACACATTTTGAAAACAGATTAAGGCAAGCAGAACAGCTCTCTCACAATTACAGATATAAAGAATAAGCTGTATCAAGGAGAGGAGAGGCAGAGACACAGCTAGGAACCAAATCCCCAGGGCAGAAATCCACAGCAAATGTATCATAGGCACAAATATCCCTGAGGGGCAAGGAGATCAAGCCCTACACTGACCAGTCCCCACCCTGGGGATGTGCACCAGGAAGATGAGCTCCCATAATGACTGGGTTTGAAAATCAGTAGGGCTGAACTCTGTGAAATTCAGACAGCTATAGGAAATTGAGAGTCTGCACACAAACTTACTCAACATGACACCAAACACAGAGGCAGAAGTTTGAAAAATGCCTGGGTTATATGTGAAGGAAATTATGCCAGAGGGGCAGGGATCTGCTGGAACTTTCTCCCAGAAAGAAAATGTTAGCACGTGCCATATTTGTTGTGCTCCTTCAGTCCTGTCATCCTGATGCTGGTGAGAGCCAGTTCTGGGTACTTTCTGTCTACTTTTTTACCACCACTTTTTCTGCCCTGCCATTCACCGGTGGATCCAGCCTACCCAACATGCCTGTCCCAGCAGGCACTTCTCTATCTAAAGAAGCTCCTGCCTGCTACACTCACCAGGCAGGTTTTATCAGGAACAGTGTTCCCTCCCAAAGTAACTACTATCCCATCACACTTGGTAGACATCCCCAGGCAGAACCACACTCCTCCAAACCAATTCCTGCGATGGTTGGGGTCGGGGACTCTACCTACTAGCAAGTCTACAGCAGCTGGAGCCAGGTCTCTCAGCCAACCCCACCAATGGCTAGCTCTGCCCTCAGCAGTTATGGCTGAGTCACAACAGGAAGGTGCCTGCAGCCTAATCAGGGGCACCAGTGGAACATCTGGTTCAGCGTGACCCCACAGGACATCTTCTACACAAGTTAAATACTTTCAAGACCAAGAGACTCAGATGACCTAACACATTGAAATATCACAGAGAGTCAGACAAAATGAGGAAACAGATGAGTATATTCTAAACAAATATGTTCTAAACAAAAAAGACAAAAGGTCAGAAAAAGAACTAAATGAACTAGAGAAAATTTACCCACTTAGACTTCAAAGTAGTGGTCATAAAGATGCTCATTGGACTTGAGAGAAGAGTAAATGAACTCTGTGAGAGTTTCAACAAAGAGACAGACAATAGAAAAATGAACAACTCAGACGTAAAGAATACAATAATTTAAATGAAAAAATACATTAGACAATATCAAAAGCAGCTTAGAGGATGCATAAGAATGGATTAGCAATCTGGATAGCAGGATAGTAGAAATAATCCAAACTCAAAAGAAAAAATAATAATTTAAAAATGGGGATAGGTTAAGACAGTTCTGGAATAACATTAAACTTTCTGACATTTGCCTTATAAGGGTCCCAGAAGGAGAACAAAGAGAAGGAAAGATCTGAGAAATTCCCTACCCTAGGGAAACTGACATCCAAGTCTTAGAAGCACAGAAAGCCCCTAAGAAGATGAACCCAAGGAGGTCCATAGCAAGACACATAATAACTAAAATGACAAAAAATAAAGAATCTTAAATGCAGCAAGAGAAAAGTAGCTATTTATGTAAAAGAAAACTCCATATGGAGTTTTGATATTTCAACAGAAGAGAGTGACATGATATATTGAAGTGCTGAAAGGAAAAATCAAAAACAACAATGAAAAACACTACAGCCAAGAATACTCCACCCAGTAAGGCTACCATTAAGAATTGATGACAAAGAATTCAGACAAACAAAAATTAAAGGAGTTCAGTGCCACTAAACTGGCATTATAAGAAATGGTAAAGGGGCTTCCTTAAACAAAAAGGAAAAGGTCATAACTAGAAAATTATGAAAGGCAAAAAAACTTCATTGGTAAAAGCAAACATACGATAAGGGAGGTAGATCTATCACTTATAAAGCTAGTGTGAAGGTTAAAAGACAAAAGCAATAAAATCAATTATATCTATAATTATAAGCTAAGGGATACACACAAAATAAGGTGTAAAATATAATGTCATACACATAAAACATGGAGGGGAGAGTAACAATATAGTGCTTTTAGTATGTGTTTGAATTTAAGTGGCCATAAAAACTTAAAGCAGTATGCTGTATACTTATGATGTTTTATATAATACCTCATGGTAATCACAAGACAGATATAACAGATACAGAAAAGAAAATAAAGAGAAAAAATCTAAGCATAATAAGGAAAGTCATCAAATCACAAAGGAGAAGAGAAAAAGAAACAGAAGTTCAAAAACTAAAAAACAATTATCAAAATGACATTAAGTACATCTCTATCAATAATTACTTTAAATGTAAATAGACTAAATGCTCCAATCAAAAGACAGAGTGATTGAATAGATAAAACAAAACAAAACAAAACAAAACCGAGACTCATGTATATGCAGACTATAAAAGACTCACTTCTGACCTAAAGACACATGCAGACAAAATGCAGGGATGGCAAAAAATATTCCTTGTGAATGTAAGAAAAACAAAACCAAATACGGTAGCAATATTTATATCAGATAAAATAGGTCTGAAAACAAAGACTAACAGGGAAAAAGGAAGGGGATTACATAAGATAAAGGGGAAAATGCAAAGAAGGATGTAACAATTGTAAATATCTATGTACCCAACACAGACATACCTATAAATATAAATACATCTTACAAAACATATTAACAGACATAAACGGAGAAGTTGACAGTAATATAATAATAGTAGGGGACTTCACCCCTTTAATCAATGGCTAGATCATCCCAGAGAATATCAATAAGAAAATATTGCTTTTGAACAATACATTAGGCCATATCGACTGACCTGATAAATATAGAATATTCCAAACAAAAACAGCAGAATATATATTCTTCCCAAGTGCACATGGGTCATCCACCAGAACAGATCACATGTTAGGCCACAAGACAAATTCCAATAAATTTAAGAAGACTAAAATTTTATCAAGCATCTCTTCCTACCACAGCATTATAAAACTAGAAATCGAGTATAAGAAAAAAAAAAGCTGTAAGATAACAAACAGGCTAAAAAACATACTACTCAACAAACAGTATATCAGCAGACATACCAAAGAGGAAATAAAAAAAAAGGACCTTGAGACAAATGAAAACAGAAAAATAATGGTTTGAAAATTTTTGAAACATACCAAAAGCAAAACTAGAAGAGAAGTTTATAATGATTCAGGCCTACATCAGGAAACAAACAAACAAACAAAACCTCAAACAAATAAATAATCTAACCTTACAACCAAAGGAAGTAGAAAAATAACAAAGTTTAAAGGTAATAAAAAGATGGTAGGCATAATAGAGATTAGAGCAGAAACAAATAAAATATAGGCTAAAAATAGTAAAGATTAATGAAACTAACATCCAGATATTTGAAAAATGAACAAAATTGATAAACATTTACTCAAACTAAGAAAAAAACAGAGAGGACTCAAATAAATTTTAAAAAATGAAAGCAGAGAAATTATAACTGACTCCACCAAGAATTATGAGACTACTCCAAAAAAGTATATGCCAATAAATTGGACAATTTAGAACTGAATAAATTCCTAAAAACATACAATCTTCCAAGACTGAATCAGGAAGAAATACAAAACAAACATTCTAATTACTAGTAGGGAAATTGAATCAGTTATCAAAAACCAAAAGCCCAGGACCAGATGACTTCACAGGTGAATTCTCCCAAACATTTAAATAATTGATATCTATCCTTCTCAAACTATTTT
The DNA here is from genome assembly GCF_905146905.1 of Nyctereutes procyonoides. Lineage (NCBI taxonomy): Eukaryota > Metazoa > Chordata > Mammalia > Carnivora > Canidae > Nyctereutes > Nyctereutes procyonoides. Next base: position 12,779,930 of record NW_026575133.1, on the reverse strand, counting down.
AAAAAAACGAAGAGGAAAGAATACTTCCAAATTCATTCTGTGAGGACAGCATTACTCTGATACCACAACCAGACAAAGAAAACACACAAAGAGAGAATAAGCATCCTGATGAGAATAAGTCACCTGATGTGTCATGCCTAAGGTCCCAATTCTAAAGGCTAACACTGGACCTGAGATTCAGAGTTGTGAGTGCAGTAACTCAAAGAGGACTATCAATCTCATATTTGGTATGTGGATAATAATAAGAATGTGGAGAATATTTATACTAGGAAGGGACTTAGTGTTTGGAAAATGCTGTTACACTCATGACCCCAAATATAAGTTTAACATCATGTTCAACATTCCTACCATATATTCATTCCACTAATGCTTCAGAAATTGCAGCTGAGCTAGATGGGAAAACCAGAAAGATGTACAAGAGTGGCAAAATATGCCCAAAATATGCCCATCTCTTTAAGGCTTTGTGGACCAGGAATGTGCCTAGGTTTGAACTAGCTCACCTCATGACTCTGGGGCCAGGGGTATAACTGGCAGTGAAAATCCCTGATTGGATGGATTCAGGAGAGCATGATTCAACATACAGAGAAATGCAACCAATGAAGGATCAAGCCACTGAGGCAGGACAGAGAGAACTTAATGGGATACATTTCTATTTTCTGTGCATCACTCTTCTCATCTAAATGTTTCTGCACACCCTTTGGCCCATAATTGTTACTAAGCAGCCACAGCAGGCATTGCTTAAAAACAACACCACATTATTGTTACTGGATTTCAATGCTACACCTGGAAAGGAAAGACTGGAGCTTTGGAAAGCCAAAAGGCAATCTATATCCCTTCCCCAGGTGGAGCAATGTTAGATCCAGGAGAGAAAGGGGGCGCTGAAAAAGGGTACATTGTCTTTTTGGTTTCTTGAGATAATTTGTCAATAAAAGCCACTTCCTCTGGTGGAAGGAGGGAGGGAAAGAGAAAGGGAGAGAGGAAGAAAGGAAGAAAAGAGGGAGGGAAGAAAGAAAGAAGGGAAGGAATTACAGGCAAATATTCCTGATGAACATAGATGTACATTTTTTTGACAAAATATTAGTATACCAAATTCACCAATACATTAAAAGAATACTCACCACAATCAAGTTGGATTTATTCCAGGGATGAAGGAGGGTTCACTATTTGTAAGTCAATTAACAGGATCCATTTTACAACAAGTGAATGGTAAAAATCATTTCAAAAGATGTAAAAGAAGCACTTGACAAAATTCAACATCAATTTTGATTAAAACATCTCTCAACAAATTGTGTTTAGAGGGAACACATCTCAGCATAATAAGGTCCATATGTGACAGACCCACAACTAACATATCCAGTGGCAAAAAGCCTAATATTTTTCTTAAAAGATTAAGAACAAGACAGAGATGTCCACTCTTGTCACTTTAATTTAACATAGTACTGAAAGGTCTGGCCACAATAATCAGACAAGTAATAGAAATAAAAGGGATCCAAATTGGTAAGAAGTAAAACTGTCACTATTTGCAGATGACATGACACTTAATATAGAAAACCTGAAAGACTCCACCAAGAACTATTAGAACTAATAAATTCAGTAAAGTTGCAGAATGCAAAATCACTGCACAGAAATCTGTTCTGTTTTTATACACTGATAACAAACTAGCAGAAAGAAGAATTAAGAAGGCAATCTCTTTTACAATTGTGTCAAAAAGAATAAAATATCTAGGAATATAATTAACCAAAGAAGTAAAAGACTTATATTCTAAAAACTATATGACAATGGTAAAAGAAATTGAAAATAGAACACAAAAAATGGAAAAATATGCCATGCTCATGATTTGGAATAATTAATATTCTTAAAAATATCCATACTACACAAAGCTATCTACAGATTTGACACAATTCCTATCAAAATGCTAATAGTGTTTTTCACAGAGATAGAAATACTTCTGAAATTTGTATAGAACCATAGAAGACACCAAATACCAAAGTAATCTTGAGAGAGAACAAAGCTGGAGGTATTATAATCCCAGATTTCAAACTATACTGTAGTATAGTAATCAAAATAGTATGATACTGGTATAAAAGTAGACACAGATCTATGAAATAGAATAGGGATCTCAGAAATAAACTTACACTTATATTGTCAAATGATCTCTGACAAAAGAGGCAAGAACATAAGAACATATAATGAGCAAAAGATCATCTTTTTAATAAATAGTATTAGGAAAACTGGACAGCTACATGCAAAAGAATGAAACTGGACCACCTTCTTACACCATTATACTAAAATAACCTCAAAAGTATTAGATTTAAATATAGGATCTGCAACCATAAAACTCCTAAGAGAAAACATAAGCTATAAACTCTTGGTCTTAGCAATATTTGGGAGTATCTGTCTCCTTGAGCAAAGACAACAAAAGCAAAAATAAACAATTGAGACTACATCAAACTAAAAGCTTTTGCACAGTAGAAGAAACCAACAAAACAGAAAGGCAACCTACTGAGTGGGAGAAGTTATTTGCAAATGATATATCTGTTAAGAGGCTAATATCTGAATACAAAGAATGTATACGGGATCCCTGGGTGGCTCAGCGGTTTGGCGCCTGCCTTTGGCCTAGGGCGTGATCCTGGAGACCCGGGATCGAATCCCACGTCGGGCTCCCGGTGCATGGAGCCTGCTTCTCCCTCTGCCTGTATCTCTGCCTCTCTCTCTCTCTCTCTCTCTTTGACTATCATAAATAAATAAAAAATTAAAAAAAAAGAATGTATACAATTCAATACTAGAAAAACAATCCAATTAAAAGATTGGAAGAGAACCTAAATAGACATTTTTCCAAAGGCATACAGATGGCCTACAGATGCATGAAAAGATGCTCGACATCACTAAACATCAGGGAGATGCAAATCAAATCCACAATGAGATATCACCTCAGACTTGTCCGAGTGGCTAGAATCAGAAACCCAAGAATTAACAAATTATGTAAAGGATGTGAAGAAAAGAGAATCCTTGAGCACTGTTGGTGGGAATCAATTTACCAATATACAGAAACCTTTATGGAGGCTAAAAAAAGAGAAAGAAAGAAAAAGAAAGAAAGAAAGAAAGAAAGAAAGAAAGAAAGAAAGAAAGAAAGAAAGAAAGAAAAAGAAAGGAAAGAAAGAAAGAAAGAAAGAAAAAGAAAGAAAGAAAGAAAGAAAGAAAGAAAGAAAGAAAGAAAGAAAAGAAAAGAAAAGAAATACCATATGACCCAGTATTTCCACTACTGGATATTTATCCAAAGAAAACAAAAACCCTAAAAAACACATATACACCCTTATGTTTATTGAAGCATTATTTTCAGTAGCCAAGATATGGAAGCAACCCACATATGCATTGATAGGAGTGTGGGATCTTGCTATTTGTGACAAGATGGATGCATCCAGAGGGTTTTATGCTAAGTGAAATAAGTCGTATAGAGAAAAGCAAATACCACATGATTTTATAGATTCTATGTATAGAATTAAAGAAAGGAATAAACTGATGAAAAGAAGAATCAGACATATAAATATAGAGAATCAATGGTTGCTGGAGGAGGGGTGGGAAGGTGGGCAAAATAGGTAAAGGGAAGATACAGGCTTCCACTTATGGAATGACTAAGTCACCAGAATAAAAGGTACAGCACAGCGAATATAGTCAATAGTATTGTAATATTGTAGTATGGTGACACTTGTGGTGAGCATGATATAATGTGTAGAGTTGCTGAATCACTATGTTGTACACCTGAAATCAATTTAGCATTGTGTGTCAACTGTGCTCAAAAATTCTTCTCATGATGAAACTTCATTAACTACAACAAAGATAAGACATATTATAAGAAAATATTTGTAATACACAGCTGAGGAAAACCTTGTACCTATATGAGAATATAGGTAACATATGAAAACCCTACAGATCAATAATTAAATGACAATCTAATGAATAACATGTCTAAAAGAGACTAGCAGAAATTTCACTAAATGGATAAATAAATAAATAAATAAATAAATAAATAAAATCACAAAAGTTTATGTTGATGACAATCTAGAAGAACCATAACTCTCATGACATTGTCGGTAGTGTATAAAAAAGCAAAACAATTTAGAAAATTGTTCAGCTTTTTCTCACAAAGTTAAACATATCCCTACCCAATAGTTCACTGTTATGAGTCTATCCAAGAGAAGTTAAACATGTGTGGGCTCTGAAAGACTTGTATAAGAATTTAAAAATTATTATTTAAAATAGCCCCAAACTGAAATAACTCAAATATCAACAAGAGAACATATTTTGTCATATGCTTATAAATATGCAGCAATAATGAACAATGAACTACTAGCAAACACAGTAACATCAGTGTATCTCAAATCACTATGGTCAACAGAAAAAGCCAGGCATAAAAGTATACAGATTGCAAGATTCTCTTTTGTTTTTAAATAAAGTTCAATAGCACTCAAATTTAATTTCTAAATTAAATTAAAACTGCTGTCATAACAGCAGTTCCTGGTGGCTGGATGGGAATTAATGAATACAGCAACTTTCTGGGTTGATGGAAATATTCTTTATATGGATTCCTTAACAATTTTATAAAGAGGTATTGCTACATACAGGTAAAAAAGGTGCCAAATATAATGGAATCCTTGAAGCTAAGGATTCATGTGGGCATTGTGCTAAAAAAAATGAGATTATTAGTCAAGAAATAATTAGTCCACTAATTTCTTCTCTTTGGCATGGAAGATCATCCTGCTCTCCTGGTGTTGGCCTAATCACAGGACCCCTAACTCAGGGAGTTAAGAATCCAGTAACAGGTAAAACTAATCAACGACAACAATATTCATCCTTATTTTGGAATTTCTTGCTGGTAATTCCCAGTCCCTGGTTAGGTGCTTTAGTCATACACAAATAAAGTTTAATTGAAATACTATAGTACCAAATTTCTTACATATTTTAAGTTAATTAGCAGGTCTCTTAGATGTCTCTTCAGCAGTCTAGAAACACCATATTAATTAATTCAGGAGTCACTTCTGATATCTGCCATTTGCCAGATCCTGAGGTAATAATTTAACATGATCCCTGCCTTCTTGCAGCCTATAGCCTTCCATTCTTGCATTAAATTGTAACTCATAGCTAAAAGACTTCTCATTCAAATTATCTCCAGTTACTGTTTGAAATGCCAACAGCTAACACACTGCTAGATATTTATTTACATAAAGTGGTATGACCTCAAAAATATTACTGTAAAGTCAGGGGTAGCTTCTTCAATCAGTTCATCTATCATAAAGTCTCCAGTATAATTAGTCATGAGGAATTTATCTGACTAGTACGCCCCCTTTCTCAGAGTTACAGAATATATACACAATATGGACTAATATTTTAACTAACATATAATGTACAGTATTTATCAAACACTCAATATTGAGTGTAGATTCTGGATATTTGTACTGAAAATTCCTATGAAACATGCAAAGCTTATTCATTTACTCATAGTAATTAATGCTTTTCATCCCCTGGGCTGGCTTCTGAGAACTTCACTGTCCTTTTCTCTTGTGAGGTCTCTTAGTATTTCTTCTAGTACTGAGGTACTAATTCCATATTTAAGGTGTTCAATAATTTGATATATGTATACGTTGTGAAAGGATTACCATAGTCAAGCTAATTGACATATCCATCACCTCATAGTCATTGTGTGTGTTGAACACCTAATGTATCTTCTCTTAGCAAATCTTAAGTATGAATAACACTGCAATGGTCATAGTAGCTCAGATCTCTTGTCAATGCAATGGCTCTACCAATTTACACTCCCACCAGCAGTACATAAGGATACCATTTTCTCTACATCCTTGCCAATACTTGTTATCTCTCATCTTTCTTAACAGCCATTCTAACAGGTTAAGAGGTATCATCTCATTGTGGTTTTGATTTGCATTTCTTTGATAATTAGTGATGCTGAGTACCTTTGCTTGTATCTGTTGGCTATTTGTATGTCTTCTTTGGGGAAAAAAGTTTCTATTCAAGTCATATGCCCATTTTTAATTCAGGTTATTTGTTTTTATGCCATCGGGTTCCTTAAATATATTGGACATTAACCCCTTATCAGATAGGTTTTGTTTGTTTGTTTGCTTGTTTTTGTATATATTTTTTTATTGGAGTTCAATATGCCAACATATAGCATAACACCAAGTGCTCATCCCGTCAAGTGCCCCCCTCAGTGCCCGTCACCCAGTCACCCTTTTTGTTTGTTTTGAACTGAGTCCCTGTCTTTACCGTTCCCTACTGAGTATGTTAAAGGGATACTCAGGATCATTCAGTCCTCCAAGCTTTTCCTCTCAGTATATAATAGGCTACTCTACATTTTGATATGGCCATTTTTCTGAAGTCTCTCCCCATGGTAAATCTGCAGTTCTGTTAGGTGGTGATGGGGAAGGGACTTTGACAAAGCAGGGTGATGAAGCCTCATTTACCAAGAAAACATAAACTTTTTTTTTCTCACCTTTTCAAAGAGGTTTTCCTTGACCACCCATATTAAAACAGCATCCTTGTCAGTCTCCCACACATGCCTTTGGTGTACTTACCTCATGGCTTATATCACTACCTCAAATCATCGTATTTATCTATTTTTTACTTGTTTATTATCTGTATTCCTTCAACTCTATCTCCCAAAGTCTAACCAAAAAGTGAGCTCTAGATAATTAGCAGCTCTGCCCTGTATTTCTCATTTTTCAACATACTGTCACGTGGCATATAATCAGTAAAGATACCCATTTAATAAACGGATTTTTTTCAATTTATTAAGTGTTTTTAAACCAGGACTTTTTTTTCTTTGTCATGGCTTATAAGTTTAATTATTCTAAACAAAGTTGTCATTCTAAGTGCACTTCTATCTTAAATTTCTTATTTTTATTGAAAATAATTGAGTGATTATTTACTTTCAATTCGTAGATTTAACTACCCATCATTTTGTGAAATTTCTTTCACTATGAATTTTGGAAACCTGTGTTTCTCTACCAATTCTAGTATTTGTTTATGTGTGTATTAGATACCTAGGGTCCGGCATGGGCAGGAGAGCAAGGAAGGAAGGTAGAGGATATTTGAGCCTTAATATTACTCTTGAAGTTCAGATGAAATCTTCACTATAATTTATAACCATTTTTTCAGTACTTTTAAAATTACATATTTCATATTTAATATAATAAATCTCTCTCATAATGAAGAGCCTAGGGACCAAAACTGATACTGAAATTAACCTCGTTCTAAGAATGAAAAATGACTGTTTTCAATTACATAAAGTAATTCCATCAAAACTTGATACAATTTTTTAAAATGGAAGTTGGAAGTCTCCTATAACTTGGACAGGTTTAAAGAAACAGTAGTATCTAATTTTTTGCTTTACTTTTCCTGTGAACATTATTTAGCAAAATTTTCTTATATCCAGGGCTTTTGAACTTTTTTAGGGTAGTTTAGAACATGATTATAGCAAGATGACTTCCTTCTTTATATCACAACATGCTAGTATAATCTCATTACACACAAATAAAAACTGCAAAATAATTCTTAAAAGATCTGATTTTAAAAAAAATAGACAAATATGCCCTTATCAAGGCGTTTCATCCCCTGAGAAGAAAACCTATTGTTCAGACTAGTTCATCTTCTAATCCATAATTCCCACTTCAGGTAGCAAGTTTTTAAGGAAATGTGTCTTTTTGCTTATAACAATAGTGATATTGATAACTGTTAACATATATTGAAAAATTTCTAAACACCTGGCTCTATGCTAAGCTCTAGGAATGCATACATTAAGTTTTACAAATCTGAGAATGGAAATTTCTACCCCTTTTATGTCAATAGGGAGGCTAGGTATTTTTATTGATACAAGTAGAAAGTGAAGACAGAACCAGAACCCAGGCAAGAGAGGAAATGGGGACTAGAAAAATGTCAGAGTGAAAGCCCATGTGAGCTACAGAGAAGCATTAGGAAGAGCCATGAATGCATTCAAGAAAACTTTGAAAGAGATTTCGCCTAACTTCGTGGCCCAGCAATTGACACTTGTACTCATTTCAAACTAATTCAGTCATAAGTCGGTGAAAGTTCATGAAATCTTAAAGCTTGTGTATATAAACAAGCCATAGTTTTCTATCCGTGATGCTAGCAGTCTTGAACATAACTTCAACCAGTCTGAGTCAGTGGCCTCACAAGTTAGCAAATCAACATGGTTGTTTCCATGGAACCCAAAATCAATTTTTAGAGAGTACTTTTTCATGATGTATAGGCTCTTGAAAAACTCCATTCTCTCTTGCTCAGTCTATCACAACCAACTAAATAATTTTCCTAAAGGACCTCATGCTTTCTCATTAAGTGGAAAGAATGTCTTAAGCATTAATCACATTCTCTCAAAGATCTTTAAATAAAAAATGAAGTCAATGGAAGATTCTCCCCCCCCATATCAATCATCTAATCATCCAAAGACATTTCACTGCTATTTGATACATAATAATTATAAATAGATGAAGATTAACCTTTTATTTATACTTTAAGGGTTAAAAATATTTTTAAATTGTATTATTTCAGGCCAACTTATGTTCCACTAATGTGTTTCTTCAATTACAGTTACTGATCTATAAAGCTTATTTTTCCTTACCTCTTTCCACAGAAGGATTTAATAATGTGCTAATAAACTACCATATATTTAAATTTGGACAGACTTTAATTATTGTGTTTTTCTTAAGGAAAGTTGAAAAATGTGACAAATAAATAAAATCTCACCAGATACAACAAGAAACAGGGTCTAAATCCTTAAATTTATGCGTAGCCAGGAGAACATAGATTATGTAAAGCCTACTACGCAGATATTTTGATTTCCTTTTTGTCTTGAAAGTGAAACAAAATTGCATTCATGAAGCAAAGATGAAGAATTTATTTCTTGCATAAAGATTTCTCATCTTTCAGAACCTTGTCGGAAAAGTTAGCTTCCTCATTATCATTTAGACATTTACTTTACTTTTCTTAACCTTGAACTTATTCCATTAGAGTCACAAAATCTAACAAAGTAACCTAAACAAATTTGTTGCAAACAAGTCTTTGACATGCAAAATGGATTTTTGTTTTGCCCTACCTAAGTCTTATGTTTCATTATTATTAAAAATGTCAGTAATATTTTGCCTGCTGGGAACACCGATTTTCCTTCAATTTTTCAATCTTATTCAAAACACGGTATTGAATATTTTACAAGTTGCAGTAGATCTGTGTTATTGCTTTTTAAAATTACAAACTGTGAACCCTGTACTGGCATTTTGCTAAATGGTTTCTGCACATGTAGATTTGTCAAGCATTTACAGAAAGAGAGAGAGAGAAAAAACCATTCTTGGATAATTATGATCTTGCAGGTGACCTTCAGAATCTAAAATAATAAGGCTTCATCAAGGGAGCAGGCTGTGTTCCTCCACAATCCATAAGAGTCTTCAGCTCATAAACTCTTCTTTTACTGTGTGTCACATAGTCCATCAAATACTTCAAATACTGTCAACTTTCTGTCTCCTTCTGTTCTCCTCTCCTGCCCTGTGCCCATGTAACATTGACAAACCTATCGATTCAGATCCTGCAGAAACAATTTATGTGCTGAAAGTCTCCTGTGTTTCATTCAGCCTTATCTATTGTTTATTATCAATTTATCAATTTTTAATTTACAAACGTGTGTGTTCAGAAAGGTATGGCTGTTCTAAGAATTGTTAAATTTTCAGTTGGAAGAAATTAAAGGGGATTCGTGGAAAAAAAATAAAGCATTTTGGAAAAAGGAAGTGAGTAGTGGACCACAGATTTTAGAAATTTAATTTTATTGAGGTTTATACAATAGACTTAGTAAGACTGAAAAGCATTAAATCGGATGAATATTAAATTATATAGGCACCTGTATTTCTGTATCTGTCCACTTATTCATAAATTTAACTCTAAATCTATATTGATATGTATATCCGTATTTACACCTAGATATTAGGAAAAAATGCACACTCACACTAATACCTCCAATTTCATTGTAACATGGTAGTGTTTATTTCAGCTTCTGGCCTTCCACAATTTTAACTTTCTTCTCTGACAGAGAGAGACTCTTACTCTTCACAGTAGATTTCACTTAGAAGTTCAATTCTGAAATATAAATCAAGTCATTTCAGAATGGTTAATGCATACTATTTTGGAAAACAAGCTAACTAGAGTCATTTTAAAAAAATATTATCCTTAGCCTGAGGACTTACAGTCAAAATACTATGTTCAAGGATTATTCTTCCATCTTCAACTTGTTATTCATTTGAAATAGATCCATCTGTTTCTGTTCATATTTCATTTCCCCCAAAATCTTTGCTGATTTATTATTTACTTTTTTCAAGTATGTGAAATAAAACATGGTTATAAAAGCCAGTTATTTTTTAAAATGCTGTATGCAGAGAAGTGTTACCATCCATTTTCTTTGATCTCAGTCCTCGTACTCTATCTACGTCACTGTATTCCAATTTCCCATCCTTTCACCAGTCTACCCCTTTTCGTAGCCAATCTCATGAATTTCTAATTTGTCCTTGTAGCTCTTTTGCATAAATGAGTTAATATATGTATACATTTTTTACTCATTTTTCTACACAAAAGACAACATATATAGAAACTCTTTTGCACTTTGCTGTTTGCAATAAGAAATATATCCAGATAATAACTCATCAGTTTATTGAGAACTTCCTCATTTTTCATTAAACTACACAAGACTCCACAGATTTATACACGATGATACACTCAATTACCCTCTTATATACGAACATTTAATATGTTTCCATTATATACAAGCAATGCTGCAATGAATAAGTGTATGTATGTAGTATTGTTTGAAGTGTATTTGAGCAGGGGGAGCAGTTCAGTGTAGAAAAGGAGTCTAGCCAGCAGTATATTCAGTCTCAGCTGCAGGTGTTAGCAATACCAAATGGAAATATCCTTTCGGAATCAGTTTTTCCCTTCAGAAGCAACAGTCTATGCTTAAGTGCAAAAATTAAAAAAAAAATGCATCTTAAGTGAGATGCAGACATGTCACAGAAGAGAAAATTAAGGGGCTAGAATGAGGATACTGTGATGGGAGAAGAAAAAGTTACAACCAACATATGAAGAAATTGCAATTACATGAGCTTAAGAACAATTAGCTGAGAAGGCTGTCCACACAGTTCTTGGTGTGTGCTCCATTCTCCCATGGCAAAATGAGTTATTGATCTCTTCTAATTAGAAATTGCTCTTCTCAAGGATCCCCACATTTTGGATCATCAGTATTTTGCCATGGAATCAAATGAGTTTGTGTTGGCTTTTAACTGACATATTGATTCAGTTTTGACAATCCTGGGCCCCACTCCACGTTTTTTTCCATCTCTATCCAATTTGACCACACTGTCTCAGGACAGGTCTATCATGTAGAAATTTCCAGAATCAATGTGCAGTTGCTTATAAAGATAACCATGATGACCAATGGGCACCACCAACTCTGGATAAGACTTGTGCCTCAATCTGATGCAGCCATAGTCATCATAAAGCCCAAAATGGAAATTCAGCTCTTAGCCGGTGCTACCATTTAAGTCTTCCTACAACCTTGAATTATTTCTGGCTTAAGTTATTTGGAGAAAAGCCAGAAAAAAATGCCAGGAAAAAGTTCCCATAGGGAAACAAATATATTCTTCACAGGAAGCCTGCTGCTCTTATGGTTAAAGTGAGCGTTAAAAGCAGGTCACAATATATTTAAATGGCTAGAAGAAAAGCAAATGATAGTCAGAATCCTGACATCCAGCCATAGTTATGAGCTTCTAGGTATCTTGTGCTTTTTCAAACAGCCTGACAGTGAAGCAGAGGTAGGTAAGAATTTACAGTCATCAGTGTAAACAACTCAGAGAAGCTAGTCTCACCCATATTTACTTTGTTAGCTAGTTATTAAGTTGGGCAAAGGAAAATATGTATTGCTAATGAATTCTGCAATGACTTAAAGAAAAAAATGATAAATGATACAAAAGAAAAGCTCATTACACAATTAAATTATTCATTTATTTAACACCACTCCTAATACAGAAAGGACAGTCATGGAGTGTGATGTCATTGTGACAGGTGAGTTGCAATTCCACTTCTTGATCCTCAGTGCAAAATAGGAAACTTGGGTAGATATAAAATTCACAGTAGTATCAAGAGCTAACATAACAACTTCTACTGCATCACAACCAAATGGCTGTGGTGTGAGTTACAGAGAAAGTATCTAAGATACCTTGATGCCAACATGCCAATACAGAGGCATAGTTGAAGACATCTTGGAAAGCACAGCAAACTACCTGGTCTGGGTAATGGACATTAAGAGGTACAGTGTGCTGAGTCTGAACAAAACTTTGGTTCAAAGTTGTCTACAACCACAGTCTCCAAAGCAATAATTCTTACTGAAGTGCAATCAGTGATAACAGTATGGGAAGATAGGTGAACTTCAACTGGACCTTGCATCTGCTTATACAAATGGTAACCAACAGCGTGATTCTTACACATAAACCAGTAACTCATCACAAATGTGTGCCACAACCAGAATCATCTCAGATCTGGAGCAAAGTTAAATAAGTAAATTCAGCAGGCACATTTCCATCACTCAAGGGCAATTATACCTTTTCAGGGAGAAAATCTACTTTAAAGATACTAGTGTTACTGGTAAGGTAAAATGTGTTTACACATTTCCATACTTTTGTTTTAATTCCATAAATTGTATTATTTCATCAAGAATCTACTTATGGGGACACCTATTTGGCTCAGCGGTTGAGTGTCTTCGGCCCAAGGCATGATCCTGGAGCCCTGGGATCGAGTCCCACATCAGGCTCCTTGCATGGAGCCTGCTTCTCCCTCTGCCTGTGTCTCTGCCTCTCTCTCTCTGTGTCTCTCATGAACAAATAAATAAAATCTTTTTTTAAAAAATAATCTACTTATGTTATTTTATCACTTCATTCTATTGCTCACTATGGAAGGGGAAGCAACCCTCTAATTCAGCTTGCTAATATCCTTTTGATTTATCAATTATTAAGTGTTCTCCTCTCTCATAGACACTATGTAGAGTATTACCTTAATAACTTGTCACCCTAGTTCAATGACAAACTGGACAATCTTTCCTAAAAATATTTAACTTGTTGAAGGTAATTCAAAGTGCCCAAAGATGGAATGTAAAAATAAAGTACAACTAATGAAGAAGATCTTATACCACTTCTACATTATTACAAATAGTGCTAGCATTTTTAGCTCTCCAAGCAATGTATATATATATATATATATATATATATATATATATATATATGTTTATAAACTTATAAGTTTATATATATATATATATATATTCATGAGAGACAGAAAGGCAGGCACTAAACTGCTGAGCCACCCAGGGATCCCACAATTTATATTTTTAAGCACAATTTGTTACCTTTCTTTTACATCTTCATGAGCAAAATTTACAAGAGTATCATTAACATATTTGATCAATAGATTCGTATCCTTTTACATTGTTCTCTGTCACCTTGGTTGTCTCTCTACAAATGAATTTATTTTCTTGGAAAAAGGTAAATGACTTCAGTTTACTTATAGCAGAGACAAAGTACATAGAATCACAGAGATTCTGATAAGCAGAAAGCCTTATTCCTGAGGATCCCATAGATTAGTTCCTCATCAGGATTTCCCCACTGACATTTTTGGCTCACCTTTTATGAGTGAAGTTTCTCACCTGCCTTGGGAAACATGGCATCAGCATAGACCTAACTGATTTCTAGCCTCCCAGTATGCAAAAGGGAAGTCACCATCATTAGGCTGTGGGGCTCTGCTGAGACAACAACCACTAGTCTCTGATCACTCTATTCCCTTCTGCACAGAGTGCACTTCCAGCCACTGATTTGCAGATATACATCATATAGCAGCACTCCTGGAAGGTAGAAATCCCAGAAAAAATCTTGTTAATCCAGGACTTGTTCTCAAAATTTCCTGCTGGACTACTTTCTGATATCATCATTTTCTAAGTGAAATTTTAAAAACACAGAAAATTAAAATTTGAACATGGAAAATTGTCCTCGTGTGTATCCTTTTCTGCTTTTCTCTTTATCCTGTCAGCCTAGTGCACACACAGACTAGAGCCTCAGTTATAACTCAGCTCCCCTGACTTCATCCCCCTTCATGAATCTTTCAGTATTTGCACTTCTGCTCAATACACTAAGATGGATGGCACTGTCCCCTGATAGACACCAATGTTGGCTCCTCAGGCGCTGGGATGTTTTCTCTCTCCTCTAATTTTTCTATAATACCAAAAGTTCATTTTCACTGCTCATATCCTTATAGTGTGCTCATTTTTCAAATATCCATTTTCCAATATAGTGTTTTCAAGGTAACAGCATTTAGCTAGAGGAGTTATTTGATTAGTATACAGCAGGATGTTGCAACTATTGGCCCTTACTTCACTCAGTTTCCACCAGCTTTACAGTTTGTTGAGTTAGCCACTGTCCACTCACCAAGAGCTGAGAAAGTACAGAGGAATGGACCAGGAATTCAAATATTAAGAAAAAGAAATAGTATCAGCTGGTAATATGAAAGCCCTCAGAAATTTTGTTAAGATTCTTACTTTTCTAGTAGCTACTTTGTGTTTATTGTAACAGGCTAGTTCAGGAGACCCACCTTAAACATGAACATAAATACGAGCCTAGACCATGGATGGTTTTCATAAAATCTAATTCTGGACATTGAGTAGACATCATCAAAATCACTAGCAGTAAATGTCAAGCTATAAAGAACACATTCTTTATATAAGTCATGCTAAATCCTGGACCATGGCCAGTATGAGGATTCATTGAAATATACACTTTAAGATACAAGAGCTAGAGAGGCTCTTGGATTTAAGACCCCAATGGGCACAAAGATCTCTATCAATGGACCACGAGAGGCTGATTATGACAGATATTTACTGAGCACTTACTGAGTTAGATGTACTCTGCTAAGTGCTATGTAATTGCTATCTTATTCAGTCTTCCAATAACCTGGTAGAGGAGGAAACTGATGCATGGGAAAAACTAAGGATCTTGCCTTAGGTGATAAGGTAATATCACAAGAAAATAGGAAGTCTGAATTAAAGTGCAGTAGTGTAGCTAGTAAATATAATTTTTAACTATTACGGTTAGGTGGAATCTATGCTATGCCCATGAGCATTTACAACACAATCTATTGTGGGGCAAGTGTGGAGAAAGAGAAGGAGGGAAGGAGAAAAAACAGAGGGATAAAGGGAGAGAGACAAAGATAATGAGGGAAACTATTCATATGAAACAGTGCATGGCACTGCCTCTTAATTTTTTTTTTTCTGACCTTAAAAGGGATAAGACCTGACTCTGCTGTTCACTTCCATGGAGTGCTTCACAAATGCTCCTTATATTGTGAGCATGTTGCTGTTCTATGTATGATCGTGGTGTTTAAATACATTATTTATCCATTCATTATGGTTCTTAAACACAAGCCTAATAATTCGTCAGTTCTAAAAGCAAAGAGACCATTATTACTCTGGTGGGAAACTGGATTGTGGTGATTACCATGAGAGGCAGTATTGTGTTCTCCATTGTGGCTTATTTTTGAGAAATCTTCAGGACTAATGTTAGGTTGATCTTCATGTACCAGCTTTAGAACTTTACATCTCAGTGAGATACAGATCCCTTCTGCTTCTAGAATATTCCCCTTCTTATCCCCACCCCAAATGGCAGCTTAGAAGCCACATATTGTCACAGGGTTTTATTTATTGTTATTGTTATCTTTCATAATAAGGACTATGTAATTGTGAGGAGTGTAAGAGATCTTGCTTTTGAAAATTAATCTTTCAATAAAATTAAAGCAAAAGCAATTCAAGTTTCCTCCCAATGATAGACAATTTTATTTTAGATTTTTGCAATTGTCCTAAACTTTTTAATGACCCAATGTTATTCTCCATATTGCCCATGTGAATGTGTGTGTTTACAGAAAAATGAAAACACAAGAGACTTGGCATATAGGGATGCAAAAATGAAGGTAAAGATGGGCCATGAGAGTAAGAGGCTAGGCACAGCCATGGACTAGTACAGACAGGTAAGTATCTCACACATACATAGTTTTGTTCCCTTTCTTGTCCATTTGCCTACGTTCTGGTGGAGTTTTGTGGTTGATTTGGTTTGTTCTTTCCCTGGAAATACTTTATAATAAAACACTTTCACAAGCATCCTCATTTCAGGATCTGCTTCTTGATCCCTACTCAGAAGGCAATAATGCTTTGTTAGATGTTATCTATTCCCTATCTCATTTACCGAATCCCTTGATGGTGTTTCCTTAATCTTCTAAATAAGCTCCTTGCACTGAGTTCTTGTCTGGGCATACTTCTGAGTAACCTAAGTACAATATATATGCTAAATAAACTCAGATAACCAGCTCCAATCTAGTGCACCCTTTGTGTAATTCGTCAATATTTATGCTTACTTCTCCAGCACTACTTCTCTTAATGAGGTAGAAGGGGGCTCCTGACTCACTGACTCCAAATCTAACAAGCATTGTGTCAGTCCTATGTTTATTTGGTGGGAATTGTTAAGATCAGGGGTATCCTTTTTATTTGATTTTGGACTTCTTTATTTATAGAAGATTTACTTTCCTAATTAGATTTCATTCTAGCTAATGTGAAATCAATTCTCACTCCAGACATCCAAATGTGACTGAAATCATTGAAGTTTGACCCAAAATATGTTAGGTGGCTGGGAGAGCTAGCCTGGTAGTTACATACTGCAAGGGAGTGACAAGATATATGAAATAATTATATATTGAGAATCCACAATGTGCTAAGAGCTAAGTCCTTCCTACAGGCGTATCTCAGAATGATCAGTACATACTGGATCTTTGGTTACAATATGACTCACATCTCTCAAGATAGGAACAACTAGTTATCTGTCTCTTCCCTTTGCCAGTGTTTTGTATTCATTTTATAATGGTCTAGGAGTTGTTATTCTTTTTATTATTATAATTATTCTATCAAGTTATTTCAAGCACTTATTTTAAAATGGTAAATAGTTCTACTTTTATTACCAACAACAATAAACTAAGTCCTTTCTTTTTCCACCTCCCTCCACCACTGCTGTGGTTCCCCAGTGACAGCCACTTTAAATTCAATAAGTTGTATTTTCATGTAGCTATTGAAAATACAATTTCTCTTTCATCTGTACTTCCAATCTTCAAGAGAAGAACAGTGTGGTGCTGGGAGATATTGGTCATGCCAACCTTCATGTTCTCTTCAGCTTAAGAAAACCTTAGACAGGCTTCTTCTTGACAATAAGCCCTTGACCTCTCTGTTCTTAAAGCACTTGCTTTAGAAAACTTGCAACTATAAATTCTTTGTGTCCCTTTGAGATTTAAATCTTCTCCCAGTCTCTGCCCAGCATTAAATCCCAAGAATGTTTTTCTTCAGGACCTGGTAATTATCCTTTTCAAATGTAATCATCAAGAAAGAGTGTCTGGGCAAGATAGAAACCTAACATTGATAAGCACCAATTGACAAAACCAGATGGTCTAATCACACAGATCAACCTCCCCTCTAATATCCTCCAGTATGTTTCCACTAGCTCACCTGAGCACTTAAAAACCCTTTTACCTTTTGTTTCAGTGAACATGAATTCAGTCTCTTACCAACTACAATAGTCATGAGTAAAGTCTTCTGTGTCTGTTTAACTCTGTCCAGTTTGATTTTCCTTTGATGCCATCCATCCTCATTTTGTTGTGATAACTTAAGCCACTGAACTGGAGGCAGAGAACAAAAGAACAAAGGAACACATACAAGTGTCTGGAACACACAGTACTGCATAAGGTCAAGATTTTCTTCCCCAGGGCATTGCAGGAGGCAGTCTCAGGGAAATAAGGGGGCTTTCCTTATTCAGTCCTTTGGGTCATATTTCCATCCATCTTGCATTCTGTCCCACAGTCTCCATCCACCTGGACAGCTCACTGCCCATTCCACTTTTCCCCCTTCCTCTCAGCCGTTCTTCATTATCCTAATGTACATTCAGATTTCCATGCCAAGTAGGCAGTCACCAATCTTTACTAGACCAATAGGCAGTGTGGAGGCTTTGGAATCTCAGTTTTGCTTTGCATCCTGACTCTGCTATTTTAATAAGGATGACCTTTGAGATGTGATTTGATTTTTCTGAGCCCCAGTTACATATTTTCCCAAAATGAAAATAATGTTACTTAGATTTTATGATTATTCTGAGAGTAATGGGAAGTATATAAAGCAACTGTTACACACTGAACAAACAAAACAACTAAAACATAAGCGTGAAACAAATATTACTTTTCCCTGCAATGAAAACTGATTGCTGAAAAGAAACAAAAAAGCATTGAAAGGTGGCAATAATTTCTGATTATGATAGGTCAGATCTTAGCTATTAGAATACTGCTACTTCTTCACAGCCTTGGCACTAATTTGCTGTGAAAATTTCTGATTTTCTGATGATTAATTTACTGGAGAAAATCTCTTGTGTGTATTAATGGGCATCAATGAACATTAATAGCCATTCTTGGGCCCTACTCTAAACAGGGCACACAGTGAAGTTAATTTCTGCTTGTGGCAGGTCCTGAAATCTCTATTCTAAAGAATTCCAAGATACTTTCAGTTGAAAAGTGATGAAGAACAGTGGTTAGGTTTTCAGATTTATTTTAGAAAGACAAATAACTCGGGGCATCTGGGGAGTGCAGTCAGTTAAGCATCCAACTCTTGGTTTGGGTCAGGTTGTGATCTTAGGGTGGTAAGACTGATCCTTGAGTGGGCTTTATACTCAGGGCAGTCTGCTTAAGATTCTCTTCCCCTCTCCTTCTGCCCCTCCCCTCTCTAAAATAAACAAATCTGGGGCACCTGAGTGGCTCAGTAAATTAAGCATCTGCCTTTGGCTCATGTCATGACTGGAATCAAACCCCACATCAGGCTCCCTGCTGGTCCTTTCCCTCTGCTGCTCCTCCTGCTTGTGCTCTTTCACTTTCTTTCTGTCAAATAAATAAATAAATAAAATCTTTAAAATAAAATAAAATAAAATAAAATAACAAATCTTTTTTTTTTAAAGACAGACAACGTCTGCCCTCAAGTAAGACTTATAGATCTTTTTTGGTGGGGTCTTAGAAGTTTAATATTTTATTAGGGAGCTATTGATATTAATGAGTGCATGGTAAGACTTTACTTCTCTCTCAAGGATAATTAGATGTATTAATAACAGTTTTAAGAGTAGGGTAATTCATTGGAAGAGATACCTATTCTACCATTGTGATGTCTTCATGGAGGGCTAAAAATGATGGTCTCAACATATATTTAGTCATTTGGAAATTCAAATATTTACTGTGGTGTCAAGATTCCTCTGAGATGAAACTCCAGGAAATGACAATGAAGGGGATAAAATAGATGAACGTTTACCATAGTTCCTTTAAAGAGTTCATCCAAGGGAAGTATGTAAGAATATTCCCCAAAGCATATTGGTTATTAGAGGAGATAAATATTGCATACGATATAATAAAGCTTTCCTCACTTTATCTCCAGAGTCTCATTTCTTCCCCTGTGTTATGTGGCCCTTAGAACATAACACAGAGTCACTTGCTCTCAGAGCCCAGATGCTCTGAGGATATAGTACATGCACCCAATGAACTGAGCTTACAGGTAAATCACAGTCCAGGGACGTTCTTGCAGCTGTGCTATTTCCAGGGCACCAAAATAACATCTACATTTGATAAATAAAGTTGCATACAAAAAAACTTTTAAGATCTCCAAATATCTGCAAATAAAACTACGACTTTGGGGTCAAGGTAGGCTTGGCTTACCTCCTCTTTTTGTGAATGCTGATATATGGAAAATTTTTAAAAAGATTTTATTTATTTATTCATGAGAGACACAGAGAGTGAGAGAGGCAGAGACACAGGCAGAGGGAGAAGCAGGCTCCGTGCAGGAAGCCTGATGTGGACTCGATCCTGGGACTTGATCCTGGGACTCCAGGATCATGTCCTGAGCCAAAGGCAGATGCCCAACCATTGAGCCACCCAGGTGTCCCTGACAAATGGAAATTAAATAATTGTCCAGACAGGCTTACAAACCTATGCCATGCATTAGATATTCACATTATTCACAAATAGTACTTTTATGCACAAACACATACCCTAAATTGCAATGTAATTATCTTTATTCAAAAGATAATTTTAGGACTAATATAAAATATTTTTTCTTGACATTGTTATTTAAGTCCCAGTTAATTAACATACATTAGTTTCACTTGTAGAATTTAGTGATTCATTCCTTACATACAACAGCCAGTGCTCATTACAGTGCCTCCTAATACCCACCATCCATTTAACTGATCCCTCAGCCTACTTCCCCATCAGTAACCCTCAGTTGGTCCTCTATAGGTAAGAGTCTGTTTATAGTTTGCCTCTCTCTCTCGCTCTCTCTCTCTCTTTTTTTCCCATGCAACACACAGACTATATGTTTTAGCAATGGTATTCAAATTCAAAGTTGATGAATGGTTTTTATTAATTCAATTCAGATAATTCTACAATTTAATATATAATCTCATCTGGATTTAAAATAATCCAAAAATAATTTGAGAATTTGAGGGTCTTCAAATACCACCTGCCCTTCATGGTAAGTCATGGAAATCACAAAGGACTCATGGAAATACTTTCTGACTCCTTAAGAAGTTACTTTCATTACCAGTTTAAAGAACAATAACCTCAGATCATCCCTGTGCCCCCAATAACAAAATCTTAACTGTAACCTTTTTATTTATCCAGGTAAACCATCCGTTTTCTCTTTTCTGTCTTGGTATTAATACCATATGCCAATTACAAATCACAAATGTCTCATTATGAATACAGGCCAAATAATCATGCAGAAAAGTGTACTTTTCTATTCCAGAAGGCATAGCCATAAAAATCTCACTGTCCCTTTATGATACTGAGATACATGAATCTTGATCCTCAGTTCAATGACTAATCAGGCAAAAATATGTAGATTGCATGTCCAGTGTGATCCAAGAAGTGTTATAATTACAATATGACTTTAAAAAAATTCTTTACTAAGGTATAAAAAGAATTAATTATGGTTTGCAATAATACTGAGAGTTCTAAAGCTAAAAAAAAAAGCAATAATAAAAAAAACAAACTCAAATCCCTCAGCCACAGGACCATTAAATGGTATAATAACACATTCTCATAGGTTTAAGATTTATATATAGGGATCCCTGGGTGGCGCAGCGGTTTAGCGCCTGCCTTTGGCCCAGGGCGTGATCCTGGAGACCCGGGATCGAGTCCCACGTCGGGCTCCCGGTGCATAGAGCCTGCTTCTCCCTCTGCCTGTGTCTCTGCCTCTCTCTCTCTCTCACTGTGTGCCTATCATAAATAAATAAAAATTTTAAAAAAAGATTTATATATAAAATGAAGTGTCATTTAAATTTAGGGTATGGAATTAATAATGAAAATAATGGGATTATAGTCAAATCATAATTATTCAGGGTCCTGATACAATAGTGGTTGAACACAACTAATGCTAATCAATTTTATATTTTAAGAAAAATACAAAATTTTGGAAATTATTTAAACTATTCTTAGGTTAGACAATAACTCCTCTTTGAAATATGGCAAAATTTAGTCTCATATCAGCATTTAACTATATCAGCTCATGCAGCCAGTATTACTCTTGGGGGGAAATAAGTGCATGAAAATAATATAGTTCATGTTTTGATTATGATATATAAGAGGGAGGATTTTAGATCTTGGATCATGTTGATAACTTTGTGTGGTCGGGTTGGACTAAAGGAAGACAATGCCTATTAGAATAGAGGGAAAGAATCACTAAGTAAAATGTGATGTAATGCATGGCAGAGGCTGCTGGATGCCTAACAAAATCCATTGCTTTATTTTACTTGGGTACAAAGCTAAACCAAATTTCCCAGACTAGGGAAATTCATTAGGTTTTACCATATGACTGAGTTCTAGGCAATGAATGTGATCAGAAATTATATGCCTCACTTTTAGATCTGATTAATACAAATCTTCCCAAGATAACTTCCATGCTATTTCCCCGTCCACTGGCCAGCTCTATATGAAAATTAGACACCAAAGAATAGGGAAGTTGCATGAGAGACAGTTCTAGATTCCGGAATCATCATAGTTAAGAAAGCTGTCAGCTGACCAGAAACACACTGTGGGCTATCGCTTTGAGCTAAATAATAAATAAAATAAATAAATAAATAAATAAATAAATAAATAAATATTTTTCAATTGTGTTTGTGTCATTTTCCAATCTGAAGTCTTTTTTTTGTTGTTTTGGTCTGGTTCTGTGCTTAACATTTTAGATCTCCCAGCACACTGGCAAGAAAGCATACAGAGGCTGCTTAGAAACAAAAGAATGCCTACTAAACATCTGGTGCACATTTAACTAAATAACTTTATACTTAATGCATTTTGTACAATAGTTTACCAATTTTGACCTGATCATGATTTGGATTTATTCATGACCTTCTACCCTGCATTACTCCTTCGATAATTAAGAACAGCCTCTTTATTAATATATTAGTTTCCTAGGACTGCTGTTAACAAAGTGCCACAACACAAGTAGCTTATAACAACAGAAATGTGCTCACAGTTCTGGTGGCTAGAAGTTCAAAATCAAGGAAATTCTTCCTTGCTTCTTCCTAGATTTTGGTGGTTTACAACCTTGGGAA
The DNA here is from genome assembly GCF_905146905.1 of Nyctereutes procyonoides. NCBI lineage: Eukaryota > Metazoa > Chordata > Mammalia > Carnivora > Canidae > Nyctereutes > Nyctereutes procyonoides. The sequence goes on along the minus strand of NW_026575133.1, from coordinate 12,757,164 downwards.
TCCCTTGGCTCACAGATTCATAAATCTGATCTCTGTCTTCATCATCAGAATGTGTTCTTGATCCTGTGTCTGTCTTTGTCTTCACTTGACCATCTTCTTACAAGGATACCAATCATATTAGATGAGGGGCTCTCTGAGCTCCAGTATGAGATCATATTAACTCACTACATTTGCAATAACCCTTTAGTCCTTCTCTAATGCCCTGATGTTCAGTTTGTTTCCCCCTTTCTGTGAAATCCTGTATCACTGATAGTTTAAGCATTAAATCCTTAGCACATCTTCGTATGATTGCTAGTCATATTGTGTCAGGATTAAAACAAAGATGCAGAACCACTAGAAGTATCTGCACCAACCAGAATTTAGTCATTATTCTACATTAATTAACCTGCAGACAAAATTTGTGCAAAAGATCTTACATTCTTGAAGAAAACAGATTAAGCTTTCTTAGAAGCATTTAAAGGCTATGAAAATACAGTAAAGGGGAAAAACTAATTGAGCCAGAAACAAAGGCCTCCCAGGGAGAAACTGCCCAAGTAGAAGTCCCTCAATAAGACAAAGAATACTTTGGAAAATGAAACTCTAAAGTAACAGAAGACACTGAATCTAGGGTTCCTAAACCCAAAGATCCTATCTAGGCTATTGACGCTTGTCTACTCAGCAGGAGAGACAAATGCTTTGTGAATGTATAAATCACCAACCCTATACAGAGCAGTCAGTGAATGCTTTCATGAGCACTGATTTTGCTCATACAAGCAGACATTACATATAACAGAAGTACAACATCCATTTTAATTAAAATGCATTTGAAAAATCTCTCAAAGCCCTACAAGTATGCAAAACTCTTAAAAAAAAGGCTAAATGTGTCTAATTCTTATAACTAATAATAGCATAATAATCTTGCTGAAGTTCACTCTTAGGTATGTGATGTTCTCCATCAATATAACTAATTCCATTTACACAGTTAATGAGGAATTTCTGAGTCTAAATTATGACCAAAGGGAACAATTAGAATTAAAGGTTAAATAGGGTTATTTTCCCCTGTATTTTCAAGGCAACTAATCCCCAAACTTGACCTATCAAGGAACCATGCCTTTCAATATCTATGTTCTTATGTAATTTCCTTTTCCTGAATTTGGCCGGCTCTATAATTTTCATTTGACCAATAATATATGGCAATAGAGGTACCTTGTGACTTCCAATACTAGTTCATAACATTTTTTCTTCTTGTGTCTTGTTTTTTTTTAAACATTTTTTCTGTAGCATCTGAGTAAGAAGTATGGATACCCTGAGCACCATCCTCTGAAGAAGCTCACACTAGTTGCATAAAGATGCTACATGGAGAAAGAGATGGCTAACTAGCCAAATTTGCTCTACCTATTCCAATTCAGGTGTCAGACATGTGAGTGAGAAAGCTCGGTCTTTATACCAGCAAAATTTTCAGATAATTCCATATGCAGCTGCCACATTCAATATCTCAAGTCTGAACTGCTTTGCTGATTTTGCATAGCTGATAAATTATATAACATCTTCCTAAGTTTCCTAGTCTCTAAAATGGAGACAATGATAGGACTTACTCTTAAGAATTATTTGAAGATAACTGTCAATAATAAGTACTACCTTTAAAAAGACACACAGGGGGAAAAAGTGAAGTAAGAGAAATACAGTCTTCAATGACTTCTTTATTGAAAAATCCTACACAAATTAGAATAAATTCCTTTTGTGGGTAAGTATGTTTACTAAATGAGCTATTTCTTTTTTCTCTCAACTTTATTGAAAATATCACAAGCAAGAAAAATGTAAATTTTCAAAACAAATAAGGAGCAGCTTCCTCCTCGGACCCTGTGCCCTGACACCATCAGTGGAGTGACAATCTTTTTTTTTTTTTTGTAAATTGCCTGTGTGTGACCACATGTACATGTGTGTATTTGTATGCTTGTGTCTAAAGAGAACTAATTTTACCAGAGAGTGGGAAATACAGAGGATTCTGGAGATTTTAAGGTTGAATTCTTTTGCCTGTGCAGGGCAATTAAAAACATAATTATGCAGGGTCTTGTAGGGAGTTATGTGGTGGCAGAAAAAGAGAATAAATAAAATTAATAACTAACATAAGGCAATATGTGCATTTACTTACATCAGTAAAAGGGACACTTTAGCCTCTGCCTGGGTCTGTTGATATCACTTACCACTAGAAGTAGGCAGTTAGGGGATCCCTCAGTGGCGCAGTGGTTTAGCGCCTGCCTTTGGCCCAGGGCGCGATCCTGGAGACCCGGAATCGAATCCCATGTCGGGCTCCCGGTGCATGGAGCCTGCCCCTCTGCCTATGTCTCTGCCTCTCTCTCTCTCTCTCTCTCTCTCTGTCTCTCTCTCCCTGTGTGTGTGATTGTCATAAATAAATAAAAATAAAAAAAAAAGAAGAAGAAGTAGGCAGTTAGTTCTGAAAGTAGCTCCTTTCACTGTTTCATGACCAGGCTGAAACTAATGGGAGAACCACTTAGTTTTAAAGATAACTCTTCTCACTATTTGGGGTTAGAGTGTATCACATGGGATGGCAACATTTTGTCACCAAGTTTGTGCTTCCCATAAACTTAAAACAATGGAACACTCTTCATTTATAGTAAGAGAACACAGCAGCCACATACTGCAGAATACATAAGGCAGTTGTACAATTTATTATGCTTATCAGGTTAGTTTTGAAAAAACTAACTCTTTCTCCGGAAGAGAAACTCTCTTTCTCCGGAAGAGAAATTCCAGAAACTTGGACTATTCACTGTAAAAGGGCCTTAAGGGCTACCTTAAAGTTAAGACATGGGGCTGAAAGAGTGAATGTGGTTAGAGCTTCTCTTCACTTGAATTCATATAAGAAAGAAGCAGGTATGTCCTTTCCATTGGTTAATCATCTTCTTGTGTAATATAATAAGGATAATAAAAACACATTACTTAATATTACTCAATACCAAGGAACAGAGATATCTGGCAAACGTCTTTCTAGCAATCTATATAGAAAAGTGTTACTTTCACATGATAGAGAAAGGAAACTGAAGTGAAGCAAAATGTTCTTTCACCACAAGAGAGATGAACTCCAATTCCCCAAATCTTCAGTTATCTACAAACATGCTCTAATCTGATAGGATACCAGTCTACCATCAAGACAACTCCTTTGACATTATAGTCAGGTACAGTACAAACTGAGCCATAAGTACTGACTAGGGATACCTTGTCTCTTCCCTTTTTCCAGGAGAGCTGGACACTAGGACTGGTCCATGATTCTAGTGACAACCCAGTCATTGTGCATAACCCAGTGTACCACTGTCTAAGCCACTCTGGAGACATATACTACTCTTGAAGAGAACAACCAGGTAAAGAACAGACTAGCAAAGAACAGAATTAGACAAGTTCTCCTAGACTTAAGATAATTAGTGATGCTAAATGGGCCCAAGTATGCATGAATGAATAAGCTCCTCAGTTCTCTTCTCTCATAGCTTTTATGTTGAGCTATGAATTGAAGACCAAACACACATGTATAATTCAAGTCCCTGCTTAATATAGTCTGTGTATTAAAAATTTTCTATATTTAATGTTTTACTGTATATTAATATGGCTTAAACATTAGAAAAATATGTACATATAAATTTTAAAGCTATACAGTAAAAAAAACAACTCAGTATTTCCCTTGTTTACTTAATTTACACCCACCTATTCATTTAGATAAGCACTTTTTCCCCTTCTTACGTGCTTTTCTATTTTCAATACAAATGCAAGAAAATACGAATATTATGATCTCTTATTTTTATTTTTTAAGATTTTATTTATTTATTTGAGAAAGAGACAGAGATAGCAAGAGAGAGCATGATTCAGGAAGAGAGGGAGAAGCAAACTCTCTGCTGAGCAGGGAGCCCAACTTGGGGCTCAATCCCAGCACCCTGGGATCATTACCTAAGCCAAAGGCAGACATTTGACTGACTGAGCCACCCAAGCATCCCTGATGTTTTATTTTAAGCAAAGATTACATATAATGCATTTATTTGCGTGTTTTTATTTAGATATACACTTTTTGGTATTTTATTATGTTCATGGGAATTATATTTATTCATTTTACAGATGTTTGCCACTCTAGCAAATAGATTTTCCATAATTTATTTATTTAAACAGTCATGCTAATGGACACCTGCTTTAATTCAGTGGCTATTATAAGTAATGCTGCCATGATAGTCGTTGTATATATGTCACTTCACACAGTGCAAGTAAGTCTAAAATATGAATTCCCAGGAATAGAATTGCTGGGACAAACTGAGTTGTATTTCCAATTTTGAAAAAACAAATTACTAAAAATTTGAAATAAAAAATGATTTTTTTCACAAATGTATCCAGGTTATTCTGGGTTGAGCATTCCAGGTAGTATTTCTCTCTTAATTTCAAGGGAAATGAAATGATGTCGTCTTTTCAAAGTCTATTCACAAACCGAGGTATGGAAGATATTTTTGCTTACCAACTAGGGTACCGTGGTACTAGCTTAGAACTAGTACAACTGCACAATTCTCTGCTCAGACATCTTTGAGGCATCATCTCCACTGGCCAAGGTTTGAAATTCTACTACTACTGATACAAATGGCTGTTTTCATGACTCCTCTGCACAAATCCATACTTTATAGTGGTGGACATCCAGGCTTGTACTCTTTTGTCTGTAGTCCTCTTCTCATACTGTTTTCCTCAAATATTGCTTTCAAAATCTAAGTAGGTAAAATTGTACATATCTTTCAAGGTCCTTTCTACTTAAATGCCTCCTCCTCCATAAAGTGTGCCCAGATCTCTTTTTACATTCTACTTTCAACTCTTACATGGATCCTCATACATTCCACTATTTGATCCTCCCTCCTATTGCATGATTTGGCACCTAACATGTCCTTTTTCCCTCCAGATCACAAGGTTTTCTAAAGTAGAAGCCACATCTTATCTTTCTGTCTCTTTGCATCAAACTAGCAGAAAGCCTTACACATGATCAGTGCTTATAAATGTTTGCGGTGATTCTTGTCAACTCCCTAAAGCTCTTAGCTATGATTTTTCTTGCTCTTTGCTCTGAGGAACTGTGACAGCAACTCTTTTCATGATAATTTTCTGTGACTACTTCTGTTGATTTCTGACTGGTTCTTGCTCCCTATAGTTTCAAAAAACTCTTAGTCTCCTCCAAATCTGGACAGTTACATTATAGTTTCTTCCCTTTTGAAAGCTCCTCACAGTTGAGCCTAGTGAGATTCCTGTAATGGGTATTGTGCTGTCCAGTTTAGATCAGCAGTTAAGGAGGACACATGTTGCAAATGTCAAAAAATTCAAATCATAATATTTTAGGCAAAAAATGAGAATGCAATGACTTACATATAAGACCATTTCAGGAGAAGAATTCTCCAGACATGATCCACAGGCTCAAGGTATATCATCAGATTCCATGTGCTATTTCTCCAACCTCTACTTTCTTGTGTGTTGGCTTTACATAAGTGGGTCTCTCCATATGACAGCTCTAGCAGTTTATCCCTTAGAACCTTCCTCTTTGAATTCAGGAAAAAGAGAAGTCTTCTTTTTTACAGTATGTCTAGAATGTGCCAACTTCAATCAAGGATTATTCCTGAACAATCACTGTACTGAGAAAGTTGAGAATATTCCTGAGCCAAATCACAATGTAAGTAGAGAGAAAATTTCCTAAAGAGAACATCAAGCTGCTTTCACCAGAAGTGGGGATGGATATTGTATAGATCCACATTAGAAATCACTACAAATCATAAATTTATTTTTTTTTGGCAAAAGGAGTCTACAGCTTTCATGAGATTTTCCTTGTGATATAATTCCCTTTAAAATGGTTAAGACCAGATATAAACCAATGGTTCTGTAAAAACTCTGAGGATAGATGTGAATGACAGGAATAGTAAAATTGAAATAAAATGTCTCAGATTATCATTTGTAACAATCATTAAGGGGTTTCAATGTATGAATCTATCAAAATTTGAATATTAATATCTAAGATAAAGTGTACTACATTTCCCAAGGATTCTTAACAATTAGGATTTTTAAATATCTACCTCACAGAAACTCCATAAGGAAAGAGATAATGTCTTTCCTATTCAAGTATTTGGTTAATTTTTGATGACACAAAGTTTTAATGAGTATTCAAAAATGGATTAAAGCACAAAACAAAAATAATCAGAATTTTTATCAATCTTGATTCCCTGGGCTTTAATTAATAGAAAAGCAGAAACTATAGTTTCTTAGAAAATCTAGATTATAATTCCAGTTTTCCTATTAATTAATGGTATAATCTCAAAAATTATTAATTTTGCTGCACCTCATTTTTTTGTAAAATATAGACTATTATAGAGAATATCTAAAACACTTTGCATAATTAAAATTGGTGATTTAGAAACATCTGCATGGCTCAGTCAGTTAAGCTTCTGCCTCATTCAGTTCAGGTCATGATCCCAGAGTCCTAGGACTGAGCCCCATGTTGGGCTCTGTGCTCAGTGGGGAGACTGCTTGTTCCTCTCCTTCTGCTTCTCCCTCTGCTCATGCTTTCGCTCTTTGAAATAATAAAATATTTAAAATAAGATAAAATAGGCAATTTATATATGTGGTTCAAGTATGTCACTTGGAATACAATAATTTTATGGATCAAAATTTGAATATAAAATGATTAAAGATTTAGAACATGCACAAGAAGTTCTGACCCTTGAGACTATCCATTTTATACTTTTCTTCTTTTAGTTCTCTTTTACCCTTTCATGCACTCAGTTACTGGACACTTGTTTTCTATATGTCAACCCTGAGGGTTCTAAAATTTAATTAGTTCCTTCTATATTCCTGCCTTGAATTAGTCACCCTACTTTGGTTCAATAGTATTCATCTTTTGATATTATTCAATATCTAGCTATCAGTCAAGTACCATTAATTTACTGCAAAGAGTGGTTTTAAAATTTTCTTTTCTGATCTTAAGTGAACAGCCCCATGAAACATAATATGAATTATAGGAAACTATTTTTCGTCAATCTTTATCTTAGAATAAAGCTTGGTGACAATAGGATAGTAAAGCAGGCATTGGAGAGGAATACTCCTCCATTGACCTCTTGTTCCTTGTTTTTTATTCTTCCATGAATGATTGATTTGGTTGTACTTACTTTACCAAAAGACTTTCTTGCTTTCATCATTCATCATTCCTATCCTTAACAAATTGACTTTTATGAAGTATAACACCTAAAAATCAGTCTATCATATCTATCTATAACTATCTCTGTCATTTTAAATTTTCAAACTCTGCAGTTCTTATCAGCTTGTTGATTGGCTTAAGATCATTAATAAAACAATAATAAAATAAAAAGCCCTGAGGCTAAACACAATAAAAGTAAGAAAATAGATGACTATTGCAACTCATTTTTACTATATTATTCCAGTATGCTGATTTTTAAATTTACCTTAAGGAAAAGGTGACAACTTGAGTATGATTTTCTTTTTTTAATATTTTCCCTTCTATTTTAAGATTATTACATTTATATTTCAGTCACTCCAGTATTTTTCTCACATCCTTCTTTGGTTTGAATCCAGGGTTTACTTTAACATCATACAGTTACTTTTATGAGTATCCGCCATTGTTATAAAGTAAATGACATAATTTATTGACTACACAAAACATAGCATTGGAAATATGCTTCTTTGCTAAAATAATGGTTACATATGCAAAAATTATTTATTTACTTCACATAATATCTTAGATATTCCATAAAAGAATTAAGAGATTTTTAACCATATCAACCTGGCTTCAAATATCAGAGCTACTATTTTATAATAATAAAAAGCTTTTTGCCTTTGGACAAGGCTATTTCCTCATCTCTATAAGTGAAAGTACTATCTATAACTAGAGTTATGGTAAAAATATGAGACAGGACTTTCAGTATATTTAGTTATGAAAAGGATGCATACAAAGTTCTCAGTAAATAATAGTGTGTGCAGTTTTGTTTTTATTATATTCCCTGTATATACCTTTTGTGTTTCTATGCAAAAGGAAATTTCTACTGTTTTCCATGGCAACTAAACCAAAACAGAGAATCCTACATTTTTTCCATATAAGATATTGTAACAAGTTGGTACTCTGATCTTTTTCAGAGTCTGTCTAGTATGCAGTCTAAAACAGCTTCTCTTCATCAACTTTGTTTACCTGCAAGAGCCCTGAGCAAAACAGTTTTACATAATCCCTTACCTAGGCCACTATGGAGTAACAGGCACTGGGTTTATCCTTGGCCAATAACTATCGGGGGGGGGGAATCATATATATTGGAAATAAAATAAATATTAAAACTGTTCTTATTTTCGTATGGCATAATTGTCTGGATAGAGCTGATTAAATCTACATAAAAGCTAATAAAATTAATGTTTGGGATAAATCGTGTCTCTATCCAAATTTATATGTCGAAGTCTTACCCCCAATACCTCAAATTTGACTGAATTTGAAAACAGAGAATTCAAGAGGTGGTGTAATTTAAGAGATGAGCCTTTAGGATGGACCCTAATCCAATCTGACTGGTGTTCTATTTTTTTTTTAAGATTTATTTATTTATTCATGATGGACACACAGAGAGAGAGAGGGAGAGAGAGAGAGAGAGGCAGAGACACAGGCAGAGGGAGAAGCAGGCTCCATGCCGGGAGCCCGACGTGGGACCTGATCCCTGGACTCCAGGATCGCGCCCTGGGCCAAAGGCAGGTGCTAAATCGTTAAGCCACCCAGGAATCCCCCTATTTTTTTTAAGATTTTTATTTATTTATTTTTTCAGGAGAGACACACACACACAGAGGCAGAGACTTAGGCAGAGAGAGAAGCAGGATCCATGCAGGGAGCCTGATGTGGGATTCGATCCGGGGAACTCCAGGATCACTCCTTGGTCCAAAGGCAGGCGCTTAATCACTGAGCCACCCAGGCATCCCTGACTGGTGTTTTTAAAGACAAAATAATGATGCACAAATGGACACTAGAGATGTGAGCCCACAGAGAGAATGTGGCTATGTACAGGCCTAGGACAGAGAAGGCAAAAGAAACTAAACCAGCCAAAACCTTGGTCTTGGAGTCCTAACCTTCAGAACTTTGAGAAAATAAATTTTTGTTATTTAGGTCACTCAGCCTGTGATATTCTGTTGTGACAACCCTATCTACCTACTAATTGAATTTAGGAAGATTTTGGCATACAAGTTCAATATGGAAAAGTAAGTTGTATTCTATATATAAGCAAGGAACAATCAGAAAATGAAATTAAAAATAATTCCATAGACATTTTCTTCAAAAACATGAAATACCTTTAGATAAATCTGACAAAATATATGAAAAACCTGTAAACTTAAATCTGTAAAACATTGTTGAAAGGAAGTAAAGACCTATATGGACAGATATGTATACCTTGTAAATGGGTTAGAATACTCAGTATTCTTATGATGTCAATCTCCTAAATTTATCTACATATTAAATGCAATCCTCATCAAATTCCTACTCAGCATTTTTCTTAGCAATGGGTAAGCTGATTAAAAAATTCATATGGAAAGGCAGAGGAATTAGCAAAATAACTTGGTAAAACAACAAAGTTTAAAAGTTAAGTCTATTTTGTGTGTGTGTGTGTGTTTTAAAGTTAAGTCTATTTTGATTGTAAGTAAGGGTTGTTATAAAGTTACAGAAACCAAGAGAATAAAGTATTGGTGTCAAGATATGTAAGTAGATCAATGGAAAATAATAGTGTCCTAAAATAGATCTACACATATATGGGTAACCAATTTTTTTTATACAGATACAAAGGCAATTCAATAAAAGAAAAAAATTTCTTTTTAAAGATGGTAATGAAACGACTGGATATTTATGCCACAATATGAATGTCAATCCATACCTCACACCATATACAAAAATCATCTCAACTTTGACTATAGATTAAACATTCTAGGGGATCCCTGGGTGGCTCAGCAGTTTAGTGCCTGCCTTCAGCCCAGGATGTGATCCTGAAGTCCTAGGATCAAGTCCCACATCGGGCTCCCTGCATGGAGCCTGCTTCTCCTTCTGCCTATCTCTCTCTCTCTCTCTCTCTCTCTCATAAATAAATAAAATCTTAAAAAAAAAGAAAATTCTACAAGAACATTTGAAATATTTTTGACTTTGGATTAGGCAAATCTTTCTTATTTGTGACAAAAAATAGTATCCATAATTGAATAAATTGATAAAATGGTCTTCATCAAATTAACAGCTTCTATTTTTCAAAATACAGTGTTAATAAAAAAGTCAAGCTACTGACTTGAATAAAATATTTACAAAGCATATACCTGATAAAATATTCATATCCAAAATATATAAAGTATTCTCAGGGTGCCTGGGTAGCTCAGTAGGTTAAAGCATCTGACTCTTGGTTTTGGCTCAAGTAATGATCTCAGGGTTGTGGGACAGAGCCCTATGGCAGGCTCTGCTCTTAGCCTGGAGTCGGCTTGTCTCTCTCTCTCTGCTCCTCCCCCTGCTCACACTTACTCTCTCTCTCCCAAAATCATACATAAATAAAATCTCTTTTAAAAAAAGAACTCTCAAAACTGAATAAGCCAACAAATAACTGAATGCACATATGGGCAAATAACTTGAGGACACATTTCACTATAGATGTTATTTCATATGCAAATAAGCACCTGAAAAGATGCACATTATCATTGTTCATTAAGAGAAATTCAAATTATAAGAACAATATATCCCTCAACATGGAATAATGGTATAATATAATGGCATAATCACATTATGTACCACTTATTATAAAGGGGGAAATTAAAAAGACTAATTATAACAAGAGGTGGCAAGAAATTACAGCAACTGGAACCCTCACATACTGTTGCAAGAGGCAAAATAGTATGGTCATTTTGGAAATTAGTTTGATTTTTTTTAAAGGTAAACATACTTTTACAATATGGTCCAGGCATTCAATCCCTCAGTATTTGCCCAATGAAAGCAAATATCTATGCAAATTCTTGTAAGGAATTTATAGCAATTTTAATTATAATTAGTAAAAACCTGGAAATAATCCAAACAACTACTGTAAAGGAATAAAGAAATTGTGATTTATTTTTATAGGGAAAACAATTGGATAGTATTTAGTAACAAACGGGAATGAACTATTGATACACCAACAGAGATGAATCCCAAAATAATGATGGTGGATTTAAGACACCAGAAAAAGGAGTATATACTTTACTCCTGCATTTACATAAAAGCAGAGGAAATGCAAACTGCTCTACAGGGAGATGGATGGAAGGAGTAGGAGGAAGATATTTTACAGGGGAACCAAAGGTTTCAGTCACTAATGTCAAATATAGATATGCGTGTGTGTGTGTGTGTGTGTGTGTGTGTGTGTGTGTGTGTGTAGGGGCAGCAAGGTGATCCCACATCAGCAGGATGTCCTATAATTTAACTAAATTCTGACACTATCTACCTGGAGATAGCATATCACACAGGTTGTGGGGTCAATCCTATAACATCGCCATTGCCCCCTCCCCAACATTCAGATACTGACTGCAAATACAAGTTGTTAATTGTCTTCTGACCAACTGGGTAAAAATCAGAAGTTCCCACAACTTCCTGCTTGGGTTTGATTGATTTGGTAGAGTGGCTCACAGAACTCAGGAAAGGTGTTTACCTATTAAATTATAACACAGGAACAGCCAGATGGAAGATATGCATTGAGCAGTATAAGAGGAAAAGGCACAGAGTATCCATGCTTTCTTAGAGAAAGCTACTCTCCCTAAACCTCCATGTGTTCACCAACCTAGCAGCAGCCTTATAATCCTGTCCTTTTTTTTTTTTTGGAAGATTTTATTTATTTATTCATGAGAGACACAGAGAGGGAGGCAGAGACATAGGCAGAGGGAGAAGCAGGCTCCCTGCAGGATGCCTGATGCAGAATTCTAGATCCCAGGACTCCTGGATCATGGCCTGAGCCATAGGCAGATGCTCAATCACAGAGCCACGTAGGTGTCCCTCCTTTGGGGTTATATGGAGTCTTCAATTACGTAGGTCTGATTGATTAAATCATTATCCACTGGTAATTGATTAACCCCCATCCTCTCTTTTCTTCCCTGGATATCAGGGGGTGGGGCTGAGAGTTCCAAACCTCTAATCAAGAGATTAGCTCCATTGAAAACCACCATTCTTAGGGGCTTTCCAGAAGTCACCTCATCAAAAAATAACAAAAGACACCTCTGGCTCTCATCACTTAGGAATTTCCAAAGGCTTTAGAAGCTACGTGTCAGAAAAAGGACAGAAGACCAAAGATACAGCTTTCTCATAAATCACAATATCATAGGAAAATTTGTATATTCAAAAGTAATGAATATTTACTATTTTTCACAATGATGATCTCTGAGTGTATACATTTAATAAAACTATTCCAATTGCACACCTTAAATATATGTATTTTATTATATGTCATTTAATCTTAATAAAGCTGATAAAAATGAAAGTGAAATAAAGAACTTTTCAGAAATACAAATGCTGTAAGAATTCATCAACAGCAGAACTATACTACAAGAAGTATAGTACAATGAATCTAACCTATATAGGAAAAGATCCCATGACATTTAGAATTCTCACTGATAGTGATATTTTCTTGCATAGAAAAAAAAAGAGAATAAAAGAAAATGTATCTCCAAAAGTTCAGTTTTATAGATGCCACCATCCAACTTGTTCCAAAACAGCCTAAAGATAAAAAGTCTTCTTGAGAATCAAAGGAAAATCCAGCATCCTACATGCAGGCTAACTGAAAAACAAGCATAATTATTCTGGTCTCATACTATGTAGGAAGAAGCCTTGCCTGAATATGTAGAAAATGACCAGACTGAAATACTGACCCTTGTAATAGCTAGCATTCCACAGAAGTCCAAACATATGACAAATAGAAGAGTTCCAGACATGCTCCAATATTCATGGAGGTCTATTCTAGAAGTGCCACAGGATCCCAGTAGAAAGGGCTTTCTCCAATATATATGCATTGAATCACTGTGGCTCTGTGTAAGAAATCCACTTAAAACAAGAAACTAGACTGTGGTGGATAATATATGGAGAAAACTTAATCTTTTCAGAAAAAGTCATTAGCAGGGTTAGCATAGACTGTCAATGGATCTTGCAAAATAGGCCAGAATTCAGAAATTTGGTCTGGGAAATTAGGTGAGTTCAAAGAAGCCAACACAGATAGTATTATGGACAAAACCAAGAGGGGAAGGAGAGTGAAAAGGTTGTCATTATTATGAGTACTTTGATATCCAGACCACACTTAAGACACAATCAGGACGAGTTATTATGGACACATGAACAGGTGTACTGGAACTGCTAATTAAATTCCAGCTGCTCAGAAATATCTCAGAAATGAGTTAGGGGCTATGCAGAAGGCAGAAAGCTTCACTCACATCGATTGAAAGGATTTGATTCAACATTCTTTGTGACCGAATGGATTAAGTCAGTGGAGCTAACCTCAGTCTATCCTCAGTGCCTACTATGCATCAGACACATGATTCTATGATTTAATTCCCCAACTAATTCTAAGCCATAGACAATGTAGACATATAATGTACTTTGAATGTGAAAACTGAAGAGAGGGAGGGAGATATTGAAGTAAACTATCCAAGGTCACACAACTAAGACAATAATTCCAGAGTCTGCATATTTAGTCACCTAGTTACGGTAGCCTCTCTATTGGTTGGGGCACCTTTGATGACAGAAAAACACACCAACTCAACAACCTTAAGGCAGAGCCACCTCTCAAACAATCCATCATTTAAAACCAGGTTGTCCTTTTCCTTAAATCAGAGAAAGAGAGAGAGAGAGACAGAGTCCCCAAGGTTTTATAAATACTAAATACTGCCTCCTCCTTTGTATATAGACATTTTAATTGATGCACTAGACATTTTTCCTTAGGTACTAGAGTTCAATAAGGACCGAAGGAAAAAACAAAATTTTTGTCTTCAGCACATGAGGTTATTTTTTCCTCATCCTATAGCAGAAAAAGGTCATAGGATAGGTAGGAAAGTGGAAAAGTGAAAAGATGTAAATAATAGTATAATTTTGAAATCAACAGTAACTTGTAAAATTATATTAAGTTGAATTTACTGTGGCTACATTGAAATACACCACCAACCTCTTAACTGTTGAAACAGTGTAATGGTGGTGTCATATTGTGATGAGCTGTATATTTTATCCAATATATGATTCCCAGGTACAGAAATTTTTCTTTAATTTTATTATGGATTTTTTTGTATTATGTTTCAAACAAATCAGAGTTTGATAAATTATTTAGTGAAAACTAGATATGAATCCAGCACCCTCTGCATGCAAAGCAAATTTGATTCAAGTAAATGTATTTTTGACAAATGACTTATGCTTGCATGATTTATCAATGTAATGTAGAATGCCCCTAAAACAGCATGGCATCAGGCCTGTTTTGCATTTGGTCTTTCCATGGAAATATGAGAGAAGAGTGGCAAAAGATATAATTCATTTCCATAAAGAAGGTAAGAAAAGGTATTTATATTAAATTGACAGTCTGTCTCAAACAACAGAGAACAAACAAAAGTAATAAAGAAGCAAAGTTTACTTGAATCTACCATTATGGAAATTATCTTTGCTAAAGAAAGAAGATATATCATTAGAGCTAACAGAGCTTATTCAGCTGTAACATAGAGTACTTTCTTGTTTGATAAACTTCAAAAAGCCACAGTCAGCTTAGAGTTAAAAGACACAACCGGAACATTAACTAGGGAAGAAAAAGTCCTCATCTGGGTTTGGAATCACACGTACTGTTACATTCCAAAAGTTTGCAGTTATTTATAAGCAACACAATCAAGAGATGCTTAGAATCACTAAGAAAGCATAATAGGCTAGATACAGGGAGAAGGGGATACAGAAGTATCAAGGATGTCTCTAAGTCTGTTCAACATTGTGAAGATTTAGAACAACAAATTCAAAATGCTGAAAACAAATCTGCTTTGGGGATTATTGACCACGATTATAATTCTAGATTTGCTGCATCTGAGGTGGGTTTTTAACATTCAGTTACATATGCTAAGCAGAAAGTAGAATGTATCAATCCATAGTTCATAAATGGAGTGAGCTGAGCACAGAACCTAAACAAGTCCCTGAACTTGAGAACACTAAAGGTTATACAACACACAGACATGATACATATGTATATGTAGATATGTATGTACATTTTTTCATGTATGTACACTAAAAAATTCATCTTTAAAAAACAAATATAATACGAAGAATTAAAAAAAAAGTTAAAAGTAGGGAGGAGAGAAGCAAGATGGCAGAAGAGTAAAGGACTTCATTTCATCTGGCCCCCTGAATTTAGATAGATAACTATCAAGTCATTCTGAACACCTATGAATTCAAACTGGGTTGTAAAAATAAATCCTGGAATTCCACAAATAGAAAAGCAACTGCTTTTTGCAAAGCAGCAGATGTGGAGAAGTGAATCTGAGGGGATATGTCGGAAGATAAGGGGTGAGGGAAAGGAGCCTCTCTAAGCCAGCTGTTGAGAAGCGACTAGCCCAGGAGAGCAAAGTTGGAACCTTTAGAAATCTGCTCTAGTGAGAGACATCCCTTACTGAAGGATGCTTAGGTGGTCAAATGGGGAAGAATTCTAGGCAGGACAGTGTGGTCTCAGGATCCTCAGGGTCACAGAAAGATTGGAGTTCCTGAGCCAGAGTTCCCAAGCACTGGAGTAGGGAAACTGGTGAGGGTCAGCGAGCCCTCGAGGGGGCTCGCAGCTCAGTTTGCCATAAACCAGGGACCGTAGCATGATTAGGTGACAGCTGTCCTGCAAGGGCCCTGCAAAGGACAGAAAAGCAGTGGCCCTCTACCTTCCCCCAGGAGGGGTGGTATGGGAGTGCACATGATCCGGTAACTGCTCGCTAATTGCAGGGGCCTTTCAAAAGACAGAAATGCAGTGACCCTCTGCCTTCCCCGGGGAGGACCCCTGTGGGCAGGCACCACTAGGGTCTGCAGAGTTTGGCATACACAAAAAGTAAAGACCCCTTATCACTGAGCATTTACTGAACAGAGGGGACAGCGATCTTTCAGCTTTGGGCCTGAGATTGGCTGTGGCCATTTTAATTTTCATCCTCTAAGGAGGCACAGAAAGGGAACAAAAGCCACATAGAGCAACCAGTAGCAGCTCACACTGAGCCCAGCTGCCTGGCAAGAGATGCTTCAACTATGCCCAGGCAAACACACCTGAGAATCAGTGCAGCAGGCCCCTCCCCAGAAGACCAGCTGAAACAACAGGTAAACACCAATTTATGGAGCACACAGGACTGCAAAGACTACAGGGCTAGGAGGAGAAAATATATAGAATTCAAGGTTTTTGTTTCATTCATTTATCTTTCAGTTTAAAATTTTCCTTTTCTTTTTTCCTCTTTTTTTCTTTTCAACTAGTTTCTTATTTTATCAATTGTTTTTAAGTCTTTTTTAACTTCCTTGTTTTACATTTACATTTTACAGATATATTCTTCATTTTTGACTTCCTTTCATTATATTCAATTTTAAATTATATATAATAAAATTTATATATATATAATTATATATAATAATTAAATAATATAAAAGTAATATAATAATAAATTATATATATGTCTAAATAAATTATATATATATATATATATATATATATTTATATATATATTATATATTTTTGCTTTCTTTACAATTTTGGGATTGGGTGTCTTCTAACAAACAGAACAAAACATACCCAGGACCAAGTGAATCACCCTGTTTTGTCCACTGGGAAGATAATATTCTCCCCCTCCCTATTTTTTCTTTCTTTTTCTTTTCTTTTTTGGTTTCTGATCTTTTCAGATTTGTCTAGTGTTGTATTTTACCTAGGCCATGGTTGATATTTTTTTTTCTTTTGTTCACTTGTTCATCCATTCTTCTCAGGACAAAATGACTAGAAGGAGGAATTCACAACAAAAGAAAGAAAAAAAAAGAGGTAGGTAATTTTGCCACAGATCTAACTGATACGGATATAAGTAAAATGTCAAAGCTGGAATTCAGCATAACAATTATGAAGTTACTAGATGGGTTTGAAAAAAGCATAAAATACACCAGAGAATCTCAATGCAGAAATAAAATCTAACCAGGCAAAAATTAAAAATGCTTTAACTAAGTGCAATCTAAATTGGATGCTCTAACAGCTAGGATAAATGAGGCATAAAAGAGTAAGTGACATAGATGATAGGTTGATGGAAAGGAAGGAAGCTGAGGAAGAGGAAAACACCTAACAGACCATGAGGGGAGGCTTCAAGAAATCAGTGATGCCAAAAAACTAAACAATATTAGAATTATTGGGGTCCCTGAGAGAAGAGAGAGAGAGAGAGAAAGGAGGGACAGAAGGTATGTTGGAGCAAATCATAGCTGAGATCTTCCCTAATCTGGGGAAGGAAAAAGCATTCAAGTCCAAGAAGTAAAGAGGACCCCTCCCAAAATCAATAAAAATAGATCAACACCCCGACATATAATAGTCGGGGTGTTGATAAAGAGAAAATCCTGAAAACAGCTCAATACAAGAGATTATTAACCTACAATGGTAGAAACATTAGGCTGGTAACAAATCTGTCCAGAGACCTGGCAGGCCAGAAAGGGGGACATGATATATTCAGGGTTAAATGAGATGCAGCCAAGAATACTTTATCCAGCAGGGCTGTCATTCAGAATGGAAGGAGAGATAAAGAACTTCCAGGACAGACAGAAACGTAAAGAATTTGTGACCATTAAACCAGCCCTGCAAGAATTATTAAGAAGGATCATGTAAGTGAAGATAGAGCCCAAAAATAACATAGACAAGAAAGAAACAGAGACAATCTACAGAAACAGAGATTTTACAGGTAATACAATGGCATTAAATCTATATCTTTCAATTGTTACTCTGAATGAAAATGGGCTAAATGCTCCAATCAAAAGACACAAGGTGTCAGATTGGATAAAAAAGCAAGATCCCTCCATATGCTGTCTATAAGAGACTTATTTTAGACCCAAACCCCTCCATATGCTGTCTATAAGAGACTTATTTTAGACCCAAATATGCCTCCAGATTGAAAGTCAGAGAGTGTAGGACAATTTGTCATGCAAATGGACCTCAAAAGAGAGCTGGTGTAGCAATCCTCAGTTCAGAAAAACTAGATTTTGAACCAAAGACTGTAGTAAGGGATTAAGAGGGACACTATATCATACTGAAAGAGTCTATCCAACAAGGAGGTCTAGCAATTATAAAAATTTATGGTCCTAACTTGGGAGCAGCCAATTATATCAACGAATTAATAACCAAATTAAGAAACACATTGATAATAATACAATAATAGCAAGGACTTCAGCACCCCACTCAGAGCAATGGACAGGTCATTTAAGGAGGAGATCAACAAGGAAACAAGGGCTTTGAATTACACACTGGACCAAATGAACTTCACAGATATATACAGAGCATTCCATTCTAAAGAAACAGAATACACAGTCTTCACTATGGCACATGGAACATTCCCCAGTATAGATCATATACTGGGTCACAAAACAGGTCTCAGCTGATATCAAAATATTGGGATTATTCTCTGCATATTTTCAGATCATGATGCTTTGAGCCTGGAACTCAGTCCAACAGGAAATTTGGAAGGAACTCAAACAGTTAGAGGTTAAAGAGCATCCTACTAAAGAATGAATGTGTCTAGTAGGAAATTAAAGAAGAATAAAAAATTTAATGGAAACAAATGAAAATGAAAACACAACTGTTTAAAACCTTTGAAATACAGCAAAGGCAGTCCTAATAGGGAAGTATATAGCAATACAAGTCTCTCACAAAAAAAAAATTAGAAATCTCTCAAATACACAAGGTAACCTTACACCTAAAGCAGCTGAAGAAGGAGTAAATAAAACCTAAACCAAGCAGGGGAAGAGAAAGAATAAACATCAGAACAGAACTCAGTGAAAGAGAAACCAGAAGAAGAGTAGAACTGATCAATGAAACTAGGAGCTGGTTCTTTAAAATAATGAATATGATCAATAAATCTCTAGCCAGGTTTATCAAAAAGAAAAGAGAAGGGACCTAAATTAATAAAATCATGAATGAAAGAAATTAGATCATGACCAACAGCAAGGAACTACAAATAATTTAAGAACATATGATGAGCAACTATAATTTGCCAACAAAGAAGGCAATCTGGAAGAAATGGATACATTCCTGGAAACTTATTAACTACCAAAACTGAAACAGGAAGAAATAGAAAATCTGAACAGACTCATAACAAGCAAGGAAATTGAAATGGTAATTAAAAATTTCCCAACAAACAAGAGTCCAGGGCCAGATGACTTGCCAGGGGAATTCTACCAAACATTTAAAGAAGAAATAATACTTATTCTTCTGAAGCTGTTTCAAAAAACAGAAATGGAAGGAGAACTTCAGAACTCATTCTATGAGGACAGTATCACCTTTATTCCAAAACCAGATAAAGACCCTATCAAAAAGAAGCATTACAGCAAATATCCCTGATGAACATGGATGCCAAAATCCTCACCAAGGACTGGCTAATATGATCCAACAGTACATTAAGAGGATTATTCATCATGACCAATTGGGAATTATTCCTAGGCTACAAGAATATTTCAATATTTGCAAATCAATCAATGTGACACATCATGGTAATAAAAGACAAGAACCATATGATACTCTCAATCGATGCAGAAAAAGCACGTGACAAAATACAGCACCTTTTCTTGAGTAAAACTCTCCACAGTGTAGAGATAGAGGGAACATACCTGAATTTCATAAAAGCCATTTATTAAAAGCCACGGCAGGGCAGCCTGGGTGGCTCAGCGGTTTAGTGCCGCCTTTAGCCCAGGGCCTGATCCTGGAGACCTGGGATAGAGTCCCACATCAGGCTCCCTGCAGGGAGCCTGCTTCTCCCTCTGCCTGTGCTCTGTCTCACTCTCTCTCTCTGTCTCATGAATAAATAAAATCTTTATATCTATCTATATCTATATTTACCTATATATCTATATCTATATCTATATCTATATCTATATCTATATATATATATATATGCCACAGCAAATATTCTCAATGGGAAAAACAGAGCTTTTCCTTCAAGTTCAGGAACATGACAGATGCCCACTCTCATCACTATTGTTCAACATAATACTAGAACAATATTTATTGTTCTAATTAGCAATCAGACAAAAAAAAAGAATTAAAAGACATTCAAATTGGCAAAGAAGTCAAACTCTCATTCTTTTCAGATGACATGATACTATATATGGGAGAACCCAAAAGACTCTACCACAAAATTGCTAGAACTCATACAGCAATTTAGCAATGTGGCAGGAAACAAAATCAAAGCACAGAAATCAGTTGTATTTCTATACACTAACAATGAGATGGGATAGAGAGAAATTAAGGAATCAATTCCATTTAAATTGCACCAAGAACCACAAGATACCCAGGAATAAACCTAAACAAAGAAGTAAAGGATCTGTATTCTAAAAACTACAGAACACTTCTGAAAGAAATTGAGGAAGATACAGAGATGGAAAAACATTCCAAGCTCACGAATTAGAAGAATAAATATTGCTAAACTATCTATGCTAACTAGAGTAATCTACACATTCAATGCAACCCCTATCAAAACACCATCAACATTTTTTAGGATTTTATTTATTTATTCATGAGAGACAGAGAGAGAGACAGAGACACAGAGACATAGAGTCACAGGCAGAGGGAGAAGCAGGTCCCATGCAGGGAGCCAGATACGGGACTCGATCCCGGGTCTCCAGGATCGTGCCCTGGGTGGAAGGTGGCGCTTAACCACTGAGCCACCCGGGCTGCCCCACCATCAACATTTTTCACAGAGCTGGAACAAATAATTCTAGAATTTGTATGGAACCACAAAAGAGCCCAAATAGCCAGAGGAATGTTGAAAAAGAAAACAAAATCTGGTGGCATCACAATACCTGACTTCAAGCTGTATTACAAAGTTGTAATCATCAGGACATTATGGTGCTGGCACAAAAACAGATACATGGATCAGGGGAACAGAATAGAGAATCCAGAAATGGACCCTCAATTCTATGGTCAACTAATCTTTGACAAAGCAGGAAAGTATATCCAATGGAAAAAGAATAGTCTCTTCAATAAATGGTACTGGGAAAATTGGATAACTACATGCAGAAGAATGAAACCGGACCATTTTCTTATACCATACACAGAGATAAACTCAATATGGATGCAAGACCTCAATACCAGACAGGAATCCATCACAATCCTAGAGGATAACACAAGTTGCAACCTTTTTGACATTGGCCACAGAAACTTTTTGCTAGACACATCTCAAAAGAAAAGGAAAACAAAAGCAAACATGAACAACTGGAATTCATCAAGATAAAAATTTCTGCACAGCAAAGGAAACAGTCAACAAAACTAAAAGGCAACCTATGGAATGGGAGAAGATATTTGCAAATGACATATCCAGTAGAGGGCTAGTACCCAAGATCTTTAAAGAACTTAGCAAACTCAACACCCAAAAAACAATCCAGTCAAGAAATGGGTAGAAGACACGAAGCAACATTTCTCCAAAGACGACATACAAGTGGACATATGAAGAAATGCTCCATATCACTTGGCACCAGGGAAATGCAAATCGAAACCACAATGAGATACCATCTTACACCAGTCAGAATGGCTAAAATTAACAAGACAGAAACAATAAATGTTGGTGAGGATGTGGAGAAAGGGGAACCCTCTTGCACAAGCTGGTACAACCATTCTGGAAAATGGTATGGAGTGTCCTCAAGAAGTTAAAAATAGACCCACCAATTGTGTTACTGGGCATTTACACCAAAGATAAAAGTGTAGTGATCTCAAGGGACATCTGTACACCAAAGTTCATAGTAGTAATGTTCACAATAGCCAAACTGTGGAAAGAGCTGAGATGTCCATCAACAGACCAATGGATAAAGAACATGTGGTATGTATATATACAATGGAATGTTTGTTAGTCATCAGAAAGGATGCATATTTATAATTGTGTCAATGTGGATGGAACTGGAAGGTATTATGCTGAGTGAAATAAGTCAATCAGAGAAAGGCAATTATATGGTTTCACTCATATGTGAAATATATATGTATATAACACTTACATTTGATGTGGAATAAATTCATATATCAATGGTCAATAACTGATATTTGATATATAATATATATTAGGACCATATTTCAAATATATATGTGTATGTGTGTGTATATATATCTCAAAAAAATGTCTATATATGCCTATCCTTATGCTAACAGTCTTGATCATTTTAGCTCTGCACTAAGTTTTGGTATCTCAAAATATGAGTCTGCTATTTTTATCTTTTTTAAGAGTGTTTTGACTATTATGGGTCACTTGAATTTCTTTTTGAATTTTAGAATCATCTAGTCAATTTTTTAAAAAGATTTTATTTATTTATTCATGAAAGACACACACACACAGAGGCAGAGACACAGGCAGAGGGAGAAGCAGGCTCCATGTGGGGAGCC
The DNA here is from genome assembly GCF_905146905.1 of Nyctereutes procyonoides. Classification (NCBI taxonomy): domain Eukaryota; kingdom Metazoa; phylum Chordata; class Mammalia; order Carnivora; family Canidae; genus Nyctereutes; species Nyctereutes procyonoides. Next base: position 12,734,572 of record NW_026575133.1, on the reverse strand, counting down.
CGACATGGGACTCAGTCCTGGGTCTCCGGGATCACGCCCTGGGATGAAGGCGGTGCTAAACCGCTGAGCCACCTGGGGTGCCCCATCTAATCAGTTTTTACAAGAAAAAAAAAAAAAAACAAAAACAAAAAACCCAAAAAGCTAAGATTTTGATGAGGATTTTGCTGAATATGTGGATCAATTTGAGGAATATTGCTATCTAGTAATATTATATTCTAATCCATCAAAATGGGATACCATTTCATACATGTTTTAATTTTTGAAATAATGTTTTGTAATTTCCAGTGTTCAAGTCTTCCACTTTCTTTGGATTTTTTTTTCATATTTAGAACTTACAGTGAGATATTAAATCAAGACATTTTCTGGAGAATATTCCATATAAAATGTATTATCTGTTGTTGAGTAGAGTGTCCTATAGTTATCTGTAGTATTAAATTGCTTTATAGAGTTAAGTGGTCTGTTTCCTTGCTAATCTTCTGTTTAGTTCTAAGAGTTACTTTTCAGATTTTGTTTTTTACCTTAAACCAGTTTCTGCTAGCCTGATATTTCTGATTTGTCTGATTTCATTTTTAGCTGCCAAAGACTGTGCCATTGATTTTAACTGTGAAGAGAAATGGCAATTGATTGTAAATAATATTAATATCAGTTGCTTTTTAAGCATGCATTACAATGAACCAGTCTTTAAAAGCTTTCTTGTGACAATGAAGAAGCCAAGGGAATATTGTAACTCTGAAACTTAGCCCTTTCATAGCCCCTGATGCCTATAAGTAATGGCAAATATCTATATAGATATACAAATATCTTAAAAATCCTACAGAGGAGTTGGAGATATAATTATTGGAAATTAACTTTTATTTTATGATACATCTCACTAGAAATTAGGGAGCGTACAGAATTTGTGTGTATATATATATATATTATATATATATATACTATTACACAATGTCGGCCCAACATCAATAAAACAACACATTTCAGACACAATTGATTCCTCTTCGGTTCATTTTTCCAGAAAAATAGAACTAATGCTTTTCAATGTAATATAGAAAAGAGCAGATTGTAGTTTGCAGTGGTAAAGGCTTTGAGCTTGAGAGAGACAAGAATTTATTGGGACTTCAAGTGTACCTTTCTGGTAAAATATATCATCTCTAATTTCAACTTATAACAAGATTCAAATGATCCAAAATAGATTTATAAAAGAGTTGGCATTTTTTTTTGCCTTTACTTTTTTAGTTTTAGTTTTAGCTTAGTTTTTTTGTTTGTTTGTTTTTTTGCATAGCTGAAAGATTTTGCTCTATCTTCTCAAGTTTTATAATTTAGGTCCCTATGTTTTAAAGGAGAAAGCATAGATTTAAAAAAATAGTTTCACAGAAAATATTAATCTAAACTAATTAAGAAATCGAATAGTGAATCCTGGAAGGTTGAATAGTAACTTAACATCTGAAGAATCTGACTAGGAGACTAAGTATCTGGTCAGAGATACTTAAGCCCACTAATTCTGGTCTGCGTCTCCTCCTTGCACTGGCTGGGAGTTCTCTTTGAGGTGAATGTTACAGCTTCCTGGATGTTTTCTTTATTTCATTCAGTTTATGCCATCTTCAATAAGCCCTTCACACAATGTTCTACAACATCTGCTTTGACTAATCTGTGAGCTCACATTAGACTATTAGGGACTCCATACACTTTTTTAAAGGTATTCTAAAGAAAACAAAATCTTGTTTCAGAGTGAGGATAAGAGTCACATCTAGGTCTGTGATCCCATCCAAATATGCAAGCAGGTCTAGCTTAAAGGAATTGTAATGGGATTGGTTTAGGTCAGTGATTTTCAACTCTGGCTGATTCTCATGAAGAATTTGTGTAAATGTCAATAATCCAAGCATTGAGCTCCAAATTTCAGATTTAGTAAATACAGAGTGGGGGCCTTAGCATCTCTATTTTTAACAAGAACCATGACTAATTCTGATGGCACTGTGTATTTGGAAACTTTGGACTAAATTATCTCAAATACCCAAGCAGAAATTATTGGTAAATTATTTAGTTTTGTCTTTCCAAAGATAATTTGTTTTTTATTTGCTTGTAGACTTATTTTACATAATTTCCCCCGGTTACACATACAGGGTCTACCATGCCTTATTTGTACCATTCACCTCACATCTGCTTATAGGAAAGTGTCTTTACTCAGTGCAAGCCTGACACAGATGGCCTGTGGACCTATAACATCTCTAAATATGATTACCTCCTCCCCTACCAAAACAAGCTGCCAAAGGTAGACATAGGGTTTTTTTCTTACTTGGTTGCCTTTTATAATTTCTCTCTTTTTCTTTTCACTCTAACATCTGTCTGCTGCTTCAGGAGATTTTTTTAAAAAAACATTTATTTATTTATTCATGAGAGACACACAGAGAGAGGCAGAGACATAGGCAGAGAGAGTAGCAGGCAGGGAGCCCAATGTGGGACTCAATCCCGGATCCTGGGATCATTCCCTGAGCCCAAGGCAGATGCTCAACCGCTGAGCCACCCAGGAGCTCCTGCTTCCAGAGACTTTATCACCTACTTCATAACACATTTTTCATCTTTGTCCATTGGAAGCTCTCTTAGCAGAACTTATAGCAGACAGGGGGATAGCATATCTGAATAATAAAGGACTTTGCAAAACAATGTGGTTGATAAGACAATAAAGCTTTAGATGAAAATATAGATGAATGTCTTCAAGGCATTCATAGGTAGACTGGTGGCCTCAGAAAGGGCAAAGTTTAAAATTTGGACTACATTAAAATTGAGAAAGTTTGTTCATCCCAGGACACCATTAGGAACATGAAATACATCCGTCTGTAGGAAAATATATTTTCTATACTTACAACCAACAAAGGGCTTATTTACAAAATATGTATACATCAGCATTATCCCGGGTAAGTAAGCCTGTCTTCTGAGCAACTTTGGTCAAACTACTGGAACACAAATTTTAATTTCTCGGAAACACACTTTAACCTGTTCTTTCCTGGATACATTTTTTAGGCTGGTATTATATAATCTAAGTGAGTAACACAGCCTGTTACCTTGTCTACAAATGGTTAGACCAATAACTTATAAATATAATGAAGACAACCAGATGTAAGTGTAAAGGAAATGTTCAACAACCTCTTAGTTAACTAATTATGTGAAATTTTGCTCAGTAGATATACTAAGGGAAGAAGAAAATAAAGTATTTTTATGTCTCAAGCATAGTTTTAAGCAGTGAAGATTTTAAAAATTAGTAAAATGAAAACAAACATTATTAAAGAATCTGTTCTAACAATAAATGTATTTTTATCAAATAGTGACATTTATTAAGATCTTACCTAGTGTAAAGAATTCTAAGATTTTTATGTCTTCATCTTTTAGTCCCATAGCAAGTTATATTATTCCCATTTTACTATTGTAGAAACTGAATCACAAAGAAACTAAATGTCATTTTTAGTGTAACACATTTAATAAAGGGCAAAACCATGACTTGAACTACATAGTTCTACTCCAGGGCCCTTCTTTTTCCAACTATCCCATATGTCTATCAGAACTGAATTGTGATAGACTAGTTATAGAGATTTGTATTAAGAGTGCATTGAAGAGGTGACACGGAATAAAGTTTGGCAAATGAGTAGAAGTTATTAGTCATGTTAAGAATTTAGCTAATATCCAAGAAAGAATTGCCAATTGTTTCAACTGATAAGAGGATTGATTAATTGCTTAAAGAACCTTGGTTTAGTAAGTATGAGTGGCAAAAGCAAACCTAATGATGACTCTTGGTTACATAAAGCAGAACTCCAACTCAAACTGACTTAACAATAAAATGATATGAGCAATTTTTTTATTTAATTGTTTTTTTTATTGGAGTTCAATTTGCCAACATATAGCATATCACCCAGTGCTCATCCCCTCAAGTGCCCCCCTAAGTGCCCGTCACCAGTCACCCATCCCCCGACCACCTCCCCTTCTACTACCTCTTGTTCGTTTCCCAGAGTTAGGAGTCTCTCATGTTCTATCACCCTCTCTGATATTTCCCACTCATTTCCTTATCTTTCCTCTATAATCCCTTTTACTATTTTTTATATTCCCCAAATGAATGAGACCATATAATGTTTGTCCTCCGATTGAATTATTTCACTCAGCATAATACCCTCCAGTTCCATCCACATTGAAGCAAATGGTGGGTATTTGTCATTTCTAATGGCTGAGTAATATTCCATTGTAGACATAGACCACATCTTCTTTATTCATTCATCTTTCTATGGACACTGAGGTTCCTTCCACAGTTTGGCTATTGCGGACATTGCTGCTATAAATATCGGGGTGCAGGTGTTCCAGCATTTCACTGCATCTGTATCTTTGGGGTAAATCTCCAGTAGTGCAATTGCTGGGTCTCAGGGTAGCTCTATTTTAAACTCTTTGAGGAACCTCCACACAGTTTTCCAGAGTGGCTGCACCAGTTCACATTCCCAACAACAGTGCAAGAGGATTCCCCTTTCTCCACATCCTCTCCAACATTTGTTGTTTCCTGTCTTGTTAATTTTCAACATTCTCACTCTTGTGAGGTGGTATCTCATTGTGGTTTTGATTTGCATTTCCCTGATGGCAAGTGATGCGGAGCATTTTCTCATGTGCTTGTTGGCCATGTCTATGTCTTCTTTGGTGAAATTTCTGTTCATGGCTTCTGCCCATTTCATGATTGGATTGTTTGTTTCTTTGCTGTTGAGTTGAAGAAGTTCTTTATAGATCTTGGATACTAGCCCTTTATCTGATAGGTCATTTGCAAATATCTTCTCCCATTCTGTAGGTTGTCTTTTAGTTTTGGTGACTATTACCTTTGCTGTGCAGAATTTTATCTTGATGAAGTCCCAATAGTTCATTTTTGCTTTTGTTTCTTTTGCCTTCATAGATGTATCTTGTAAGAAGTTGCTGTGACCAAGTTCAAAAAGGGTGTTGCCTGTGTTCTCCTCTAGGATTTTGAGGATTCCTGTCTCACATTTAAATCTTTCATCTACTTTGAGTTTATCTTTGTGAATGGTGTAAGAGAATGGTCTAGTTTCATTTTTCTGCACGTGGCTGTCTAATTTTCTCAGCACCATTTATTGAAGCGATTGTTCTTTTTCCAGTGGATAGTCTTTCCTGCTTTATCGAATGTTAGTTGACCAAAGAGTTGAGGGCCCATTTCTGGATTCTCTATTCTGTTCCATTGATCTATGTGTCTGTTTTTGTGCCAGTACCACACTGTCTTGATGACCACAGCTTTGTAGTACAACCTGAAATCCGACATTGTGATGCCCCCGGCTCTGATTTTCTTTTTCAATATTCCCCCGGCTATGCAGGGTCTTTCTGATTCCACACAAATCTTAAGATGATTTGTTCCAACTCTCTAAAAAAAGTCCATGGTATTTTGATAGGGACTGCATTAAATGTGTAAATTGCCCTGGGTAGCATTGACATTTTCACAATATTAAGTCTTCCAATCCATGAGCATGGAATATTTTTCCATCTCTTTGTGTCTTCCTCAATTTCTTTCAGAAGTGTTCTGTAGTTTTGAGGGTATAGATCCTTTACCTCTTTGGTTAGATTTATTCCTAGGTATTTACGCTTTGGGGTGCAATTGTAAATGGGACTGACTCCTTAAGTTCTTCTTCTTCAGTCTCATTATTAGTGTATAGAAATGCCACTCATTTCTGGGCACTGATTTTGTAACCTGCCACACTGCTGAAGTGCTGTATGAGTTCTAGCCATCTTGGGGTGGAGTCTTTTGGATTTTCTATGTACAGTATCATGTCATCTGCAAAGAGGGAGAGTTTGACTTCTTTGCCAATTTGAATGGCTTTATTTCTTTATGTTTGATTGCTGAGGCTAGGACTTCCAATACTATGTTGAATGGCAGTGGTGAGAGTTGACATCCCTGTCTTGTTCCTGATTTTAGGGAAAAGGCTCCCAGTGTTTCCCCACTGAGAATGATATATGCTGTGCGCTTTTCATAGATGGCTTTTAAGATGCTGAGGAATGTTCCCTATATCTCTACACTTTGAAGAGTTTTGATCAGGAATTGATGCCGCATTTTGTCAAATGCTTTCTCTGCATCTATTGAGAGGATCATAGGTTCTTGTTTTTCTCTTGTTGATATGATCAATCACATTGATTTCTTTATGAATGTTGAACCAGTCTTGCATCCCAGGGATAAATCCCACTTGGTCATGGTGAATAATCTTCTTAATGTACTGTTGGATTCTATTGGCTAGTATCTTGTTGAGAATTTTTGCATCAGTGTTCTTCAGGGATATTGGTCTATAATTCTCCTTTTTGGTGAGGTCTTTGTCTGGTTTTGGAATTAAGGTGATGCTGGCCTCATAGAATGAGTTTGGAAGTATTCCATCTCTTTCTATCTTTTGGAACAGCTTTAGTAGAATACGTATTTTTTCTTCTTTAAACGTTTGATAGAATTCCCTTGGGAAGCCATCTGGCCCTGGACTTTTGTGATAGGAGGTTTTTGGTGACTGCTTCAATTTGCTCCCTGGTTATTGGCCTGTTCAGGTTTTCTATTTTCTCCTGTTCCAGTTTTGGTAGTTTGTGGTTTTCCAGAAATATGTCCATTTCTTCTATTTTGCCTCTTTTATTGGCATATAGCTGCTCATAATAAGTTTTAAAAGTGTTTGTATTTCCTTGGTATTGGTGGTGATCTCTCCTTTTTCATTCATGATTTTATTAATTTGAGTCTTTTCTCTTTTGTTTTTAATAGGCTGGCTAATGGTTTATCTATCTTACTAATTCTTTCAAAGGACCAACTCTTGGTTTTGTTGACCTGTTCTATGGTTCTTCTGGTCTCTATTTCATTGAGTTCTGCTTGAATCTTTATTAACTCTCTTCTTCTGTTGGGTGTAGGTTTTATTTGCTGTTCTTTCTCTCGTTCCTTTAGGTGCAGTGTTAGCTTTTATATTTGAGTTTTTCCAGTTTTTTTGAGGGATGCTTGCATTACGATGTATTTCCCTCTCAGGACTGCTTTTGCTGTATCCCAAAAATTTCGAATGGTTGTATCTTCATCCTCATTAGTTTCCATGAATCTTTTTAATTCTTCTCTAGTTTCCTGGTTGACCCATTCATCTTTTAGCAGGATGGTCTTTAACCTTCACGTGTTTGAATTTCTTCCAAATTTCTTCTTGTGATTTAGCACTACTTTCAAAGCATTATGGTCTGACACTATTCAGGGGACAATCCCAATCTTTTGGTCTTGGTTAAGACCTGATTTGTGACCCAGTATGTGGTCTTTTTGGAGAAAGTTCCTTGTGCATTTAAGAAGAATGTGTATTCAGTTGCATTTGGATGTAAAGTTCTGTAAATATCTGTGAAATCCCTCGGGTCCAGTGTATCATTTAAAGCTCTCGTTTCTTTGGAGATGTTGTGCTTAGAAAATCTGTCATTTACAGAAAGCACCATGTTGAAGTCTCCAAGGATAAGTGTATTATTATCTAAGTATGTGTTAACTTTGGTTATTAATTGATTGATATACTTGGCAGCTCCCACATTAGGGGCATAAATATTCATGATTGTTAGGTCCTCTTGTTGGATCGATCCTTTAAGTATGATATAGTGTCCCTCTTCATCTCTCACTACAGTCTTTGAGATAAACTTTAATTTATTTGATATGAGGATTGCTACCCCTGCTTTCTTTTGAGGACCATTTGAATGGTAAATGGTTCTCTAACCTTTTATTTTCAGGCTGTAGGTGTCCTTAGATCTAAAATGAGTCTCTTGTAGACAGCAAACAGATGGGTCTTGCTTTTCTATCCAGTCTGAAACCCTGCGTCTTTTGATGAGGTCATTAAGCCCATTCATGTTTAGAGTTACTATCAAAAGATATGAATTTAGTGTCATCATAATACCTATTCAGTCCCTGTTTTTATGGGTTGTTTCTCTGGACTTCCTCTTTCTTTTACAGAGTCTCTCTTAATATTTCTTGCAGAGCTGGTTTGGTGGTCACATATTCTTTCAGTTGCTCCCTGTCTTGGAAGCTCTTTATCTCTCCTTCTATTCTGAATGAGAGCCTTGCTGGATAAAGTATTCTTGGTTGCATGTTCTTCTCATTTAGGACCCTGAATATATCCTGCCAGCCCTTTCTGGCCTGCCTGGTCTCTGTGGAGAGGTCTGCTGTTAACCTAATACTACTACTCCCCATAAAGGTTAGGGATCTCTTGTCTCTTGCTGCTTTAAGGATTTTATCTTTAATCTTTGGAATTTGCAAGTTTCACTATTAAATGTCGAGGTGTTGAACGTTTTCTATTGATTTCAGGGGGGAACTCTCTATCTCCTGGATCTGAATGCCTGTTTCTCTCCCCAAGTTAGGGAAGTTCTCAGCTATGATTTTTTCAATATCTTTTCTGGTCTCTGTCCCTTTTGGCTCCCTCGGGAACCCCAATTAAACGTAGATTTTTCCTTCTGAGACTGTCATTTATTTCTCTTAACCTTTCCTCAGGATATTTTAATTGTTTGTCTCTTTTTTCCTCAGCTTCTTTCCTTGCCATCAACTTGTCTTCTATGTCACTCACTCTTTCTTCTACCTCAGGATAAATGGTATTGTAGATAAACTTTGGGTTTAGGGGGGTGGGTGGTTTGTTTGTTTGTTTCTGGAGAGCCTTAGTTAACCCCAATGCTGCCAAATTTCCCAGAGGGAAAACATGTAAAATGCAAACTTTCCTGGGGTTCCTCTAATTGTTAATCCCTGGTGGGCTACTTTCCCAGTCTGACCTTGACAAGAATGTTAAGGAGTAGAAAAAGCATACAAACTATTTAATGAGATTTCAGCTGAGACTGCCAAATGTACATCAGAGTAACTTGCTCTTGAGCACCTATGGGTTGAGTCAAGTGTCACAGAAGTTTGTGTTAACAAGGGAGAAAAGAAGAGAAACATCTGATATACACTATCCTATCCCTCCTATTCCCTCTTTCAGGCATCAGATTGCCTGAGCAAGTAATTTTACCTTCCTTGCCTGAGTTCCCCTCCTATACTATGGGGTCATCTTCTGATAACATGCTGACAGCTAAATAAACACACAATAGTTATTCTCTTTTTTTTTTTGAAAATTTTATTTAAACCCCAGTTAACATATAGTATAATATTAGTTTCAGGTGTACAATCTAGTGATCCAATACTTGCATACAAAGCCTGGTGCTCATCACAAGTGCACTCCTTCGTCTCTTTCAGCTATTTAACCCATCCTCCCACACTCCTCCCCTCTATTTGTTTTACACATTTTTAATTTAAAAGAGTAATGATGATGGACAGACTCTGGAAAGAAGAGGAAATGGAAAATACATCACTTGTAACCCTCCTTTAGAGAAAACAACATGATATTTTATTTATTTATTTATTTATTTTTAAAGATTTTATTTATTTATGAGAGACAGAAAGAGAGAGAGAGATGCAGAGACACAGGCAGAGGGAGAAGCAGGCTCCATGCAGGGAGCTCGATGTGGGACTCGATCCCGGGTCTCCAGGATCATGCCCTGGGCTGAAGGCAGCACTAAACTACTGAGCCACCCCGGCTGCCAGATATTATATTTACTTTGTGATTCTGTGGTTGTGCATGTGTGTGACTTTTAGTTATAGTAGTAATATAAAAGTCTATATACATTGCCTTTTGTTATGTCATAAAGTTTTTCCTCTGTTATATTTTGAAAGATCATTATGAATGTTGCAGGATATTCTATCCTTTGGTATGGTAAATTTGTTGAACCTTTATCCAATAGTGAACATTTAATTATTTCTAGTTAAACGAAATAAAAACAAAACTCTGTGTGTGTAATAGATTTTTCTCATATTTAAGTATATATTCTTCCATGAGCAAAGGGTAGGCTAAAGTTTGTGAACTTTTGAAAGGTGTTTGACAGAGAATTGACAACTGCTTTCAGGAAAGTTTGGGCCAGTGTAAAATCATGTTAATAGTGTAACTCAACTGCCCATATTTTACTGCTGTCACCACTGCCAATATAGAAATTTATCATTTCCATCATTTCTTATCTGTTATGCAAAAACAACGCTTAACATATTATGATTTTGGTTTTGTTTAATTAAAAAGCAAAGACTTTTTCTTAATGTCTTTTATATTATCTATAAGTTAGATATTGTCCTTTGCCTTTTAATCTATAGGCTTTTAAAAAAATTTATCAATTTTGTTATTATTAGTATAATTATTTGATTCAATTCTTTGTGGTTTGTTGTTAGTCTTTTATTTAAATGTTGAGTTTTTAGACTTACTTATTGATCAAACCATGTGATTTTTTTTGTCTTAAAATATTATTTCAAAAATCAAGAATAGAAGAAAATATCCATCAATAGTTCTGTGAGCTAATTAAGGACATACTTTCTAGTTTGGTTTTATATCTAACTTTTACCCATCTGGGAATTTAAAATGGCATTTTGCCAGAAAAGCATGCATTTTTTTTCATTATCTTTTTCTTCATCCAGAAGGGAACAGATCCCTGCTTGTGAAGATATTGATGAAGGGTTTAAAAAAGGGGGCCGGAATATCTTATTCTTTTTATTCTTGCATCAATATTAATTATTATTACCATACACCGTTCTGTATTTAAAAAATACCTAGTAGGAGATGGTATGTATAAGTGCAGTGCAAAGGAAAAAAAAAAAGAACTGAATGCTATGATATATATAAAAAAAAGGAGAGAGAGAGAATGTGCAAACACATGAATATGCATGCTATTATAGCTGTTGATGATGGAATTACAGAACATTTCATATAGGAGACATCCATTAATTTATTTATGTAGACAGAAGAAAGACAAAAGGTAGAATTATAGATGAGTTCTAAGTGGGCTAGAAGATGTTCTTGACACAAGAACTTATTAAGAAGAGGGAAAGTGGTAAAAAACAGTCACGTTAGGAGTTTAGACTCTGACTACTGAGTGCTGTTGTTTAACTCTGGGCTCAAGTGTTCGTTTCATCAAGAGCAAAGTAATGAATAGTCATCCAAGATTTTTTTCAAAGGAGTAGTTTGAACAGGGCTCTGATTGTAAGAAAATTACCGTGGCAGATAATCAGTTTTCTGGGATAAGTGAAGTCTCAAAGTATGAAGACTACTGTAAATGAGTAATACCGGATTCTGAGTTTGGTCAAGTTGAGTAGAAATGAAAGTGGAGTTTTAAATGAAAGAAAATGGTAGAGGAAAAATGTCTAAACGTCCAGATTAATAGTAGGAATAGACAGAAAATGAGCTAAAGATGAACCCAAATTTGCCATGTGAAATATTGATTAGTTACTGGATTCAAGTATCTAATATACACTTGAAATTGTGTGGCTGCAACTTAGGAGAGGGCCATGGATACAGACATAGAGCTTAAAGTTCTTAGTATATATATATGACGATGGAGCTGTGGAAAAGGTACCATTGCTGGGGAGGGCTAAACAATAGTGCAGACTACTTAAGGGGTTAGAGTTGGAAAACATATGAATGGAAGTAGAAAAGGGAGAAGCCAGTAGAAAATAATGGAAGAAACAAACAGGAAAGTAGGAGAATAAGGCAGATGTGTGGAATAGCTTGGCACAAAAAGGCCTCACAAAATGCAAGTGAGAAAATGCCTTTGGAGTTGATGTGTTTGAAGTTGGTATATATTAAGGATATAAAAACAAAAACGAAAAATCCTCTAAATTACCAAGCTAGATTGAAAAGAGCTAAGAATTTCGTGGTGGAGGGACATCTGGGTGGCTCAGCAGTTGAGCATTTGCCTTCAGCTCAGGGAGTGATCCTGGAGTCCTGGGATCAAGTCCCACATTGGGCTCCCTGCATGGAGCCTGCTTCTCCCTCTGCCTATGTCTCTGCCTCTCTGTGTGTGTCTCTCATGAATAAATAAATAAAATCTTTAAAAATCAATTGTGGTGGAGAGAGAAAAGGAGTGAAATTATAGACTATTTCTTGAAAAAACCTATAGTACAGAAAAGAAAAGAAAAATATGGCTTTAGGAGTTACCCAATTGAAGGAAAGCTCTCTTAGGAGAATTAGACAAAGGGTTTGTCACCGATGGTAATATTTTGTTATTCACTTGGCTTGGGAAAGTCTTAAAAATATAGAGGCAGACATGAAAACAATATCCAAAAGGCCAGAAAAGGATAGACAGGGGTCATTCATGCAAAAGAAAAAAAAAACGGTAGGGAAAGAAACATGGGCAATTTAAGACAACAAAAGGAGACAACTTCATAAACATGGCCTTAGCCCAAGTAAGCATATGAAGAGTAATTTTATGGAATTAAAGCATTCAGAAGTGAAACCAAAGGGTGAAGAAGAATAGGAAATGTTGGTAAAAGCCATAACTGAAAATATATCTAGTACTTAAGAGGAAATAAATAAAATGATATATTGGCAGGAATAAGAGACCCACTGTGTTACAAAATAATAAGCTTCTAAATAGACACAAAAAACAAATTTGTGGGTTTTCCTAACAATGTTAGAATGTTCTCATACTTTGGAGCCTGGGGCTAGATATATGTTACGATTCTTCAGTTCACGTTTGTTTATTTATTTAACAACACATTCAACAATCATATATTATGAATGCACTATGCATTTTTAGTAGATATGACATGAGTGGAGATATATAAATGCACAGGTAACAGTTCTAACCATTAAGAATTGAGAATTTAGAGGATATGAGAGAAGAGTAAAGTAAGGATAGATGACACTGATGGATATGCAAGAATCAGATAACTGAAAACTTGCTTTTGCATATTAATGATAATCTTGAAGTAAAAAAGTGATTCATTGGAGAATTTTAATTAGTTGTATAACATGATCCCTTTATTATTTTGGCAAGTCTGCTCTGTTATGGAGTAGAGAATGGGTTAGAGGGTAATACTGTGGACACAGGGGACAAGTAAGACTACTTACTTATTACTTATTTACTTCTAAGATTACTTAAAAGTGAAATGATATGACACAAGTCAGTGGCAGCATATTGGTAAAGAAGTTAAACTATGACTATTCTCAGACAACATGATACTATACATAGAAAGTCCTGAAGATTCCACCAAACTACCAGAAGTAATAAATATAGTAAAGTGACAAGATGCAAAATTAATACACAGAAATCAGTGTCATTTCTATGCACTAAATAAATTTAAGAAAAAGCACCATTTACAAGTGTACTTAAGATAATAAAATATCTAGGGATAAACTTAAAGAGTTAAAAGTCCTGTACCCTGAAAAACTATAAAACATTGATGAAAGAAATTAAAAGGGCAGTCCTGGTGGCTCAGCGGTTTAGTGCCACCTTCAGCCCAGGGTGTGATTCTGGAGACCCAGGATTGAGTCCCACAATCAGACTCCCTGCATGGAGCCTGCTTCTCCCTCTGCCTGTGTCTCTGCCTTTCTTTCTTTTCTTTCTTTCTTTCTTTCTTTCTTTCTTTCTTTCTTTCTTTCTTTCTTTCTTTCTTTCTTCTTTCTCTCTCTCAAATAAATAAATAAATAAATAAATAAATAAATAAATATCTTAAAAAATAAATTAAAAATGACACAAACAAATGGAAAAATATTTCATGCTTACAGATTGGAAAAATTCATATTATCTAAATGTCCATTTATACAAAGCAATCTACAGATTCAATACAATCCCTACCAAAATACCAACAGCATTTTTCACAAAACTAGAACAAGTAATACTAAAACTTGTATGGAACCACAAAAGACCCTGAATAGCCAAAGCAATCCTGAGAAAGAACAAAGCTACAGGCAATTGCAATTCCAGATTTCAAAATATACTACAAAGCCGCAGCAATCAAAACAATATGGTAATGTCACAAAAAATAGACACACTGGTCAATGCAACAGAATAGAGATCCCAGAAATAAACCCACGTACATATAGTCAATCTATGGCAAAGGAAATAAGAATACATAATGGGGAAAAGACAATCTTTTCGACAACTGATATTGAGAAAACTGGACAGCTACATGTAAAAGAAAGAAACTGGCCCCATACACAAAAATAAACTCAAAATAGATTAAAGACCTAAATGTGAGACCTGAAACCATAAAATCCTAGAAAAGAACACAGGGAGTAATTTTTCTGACATCCGTCACAGCAGCAGGTTTCTAGATATGGCTCCTAAGACAAGGGAAACAAAAGCAAAAATAAACTACTGGGACTATATTTTAAAAAAAAAACAACTTTTACACAGTAAAGGTAATCAACAAAATGTTAGTTGTATAATGGGACAGATGGTCATTATATTGTGGTGAACATAGCATAAATATAAATTTGTGAAATCACTAAGTTGTACACGTGAAACTAATATTGTATGTCAACTATACTAAAAAAAGATTCTTCACCACATACACAAAAAATATACCCATCAGAAATTGTAACTACTTTACCATTTATTTAAAACTCTTTCAGCCATTATTGAGACACATTAAAATAATATACCCACACCTCTCTTCATTTTCTGACTCAGAGACTCACATCTGACTCAGATGACTTAAAACATCCCTGTTTACTAAGTAAATATACATATATCTATATAAAATATACATAAATATATGTGTATTTTTTTTCTATAAGGAGGAAGGAAAATGAAAGACAGGAGGCAGAGAGAAAAAAAGTTGGATATAGCAGATTCTGAGTTTAGTATTTTGTAGGTAATGTAACATGGGGTCAAGAATTAAGGTAAATCCGAGGGTAGTTAGTAGGGTGAAAAAGTGATAAAGGTTTTTGGACTTGAAAAAGCATAATTCTGAGGCCAGGACATTCCATTAACATACTTGTTAGAATATCAAGAGATGACAGCTAAAAGAGGAGTTGAGAGGAATATGATAATCTAAGTAATGAGATCTTTCAGGAAGTTGAAAGAGAATAAATCAAGGTAGAGGACAGCTGCATTAAGGGTGGATAAAGTCTAGTTTCAACAAACAGAAAGAGTTACTTATCTGCATTTTAAAGATGGATAGGTTTGATACCCATCAAGTCTTGGCATCTGAGCTTTGTAGTTTGAGAGAAGCACATGCTTCATCATTTTAAATTTGGAAACTCATCCTCCTTTTGTACTTTTCTGTAATGAGTCCTGTTATAACCATCTTTGAGAGACAACAGAAGAATCCTCTGCAAGAAAAAAAATACTGTGTTGCCTTATATTCTGGTTCATGTGTTAAGAAGAATAAATTTCATCATTTTAATTTATGGGTGTAGATAAGGAACAATGAATTAAGTCATTACGAGTTGTAGTGAGAATAGAGTATTTGACAACAGGCTCTGAGTCTCTGTCACTTGTTATCTCTGTAACTTGGGACATGTTATTTTTCTTGTTTTTTTTTTTTTTTCATCTGAAAAAAAACAGGATGAATATAATCAACTTGTTGAGATATTATGAGAAGTGAACAAATGAGAATCTGTTTCATATAGAAAATGATCAGTCATTATCCTCCATGGGGATGCTGTGATTATAATGATGTCAACCCATTTGGCTGGAGAGGAGATAAGAACCTAAGTAGGTCATAATGACCTTTTGCCTGTTTTAGTCATAGGCATTTTTGAAAGAACTCAATAGTTTTTGTAAATATAAGAAGAGACAGATATATCTTAAACTCATTCAGAGCTCACTCTTTTCTTTTCAGAGCCTTACTTTTCTTTTCTTGGGAATGAATCAAAATCAGGTTTTCTAAAACTATAAATGGAAGCTCTGGATATAAAAGGAAAATCACCGTTGCGGTTTAATAGATCTTAAAGTCCACATTCATATGTAACAAAAGTAAAAGTGTGTGCATGTATGTGTGTTTGTGTGTGTGTGTGTGTGTGTGTGTGTGTATTTTTTAATTGACATTTAGAGGGACTCCTGGGTGGCTCAGTGGTCAGCAGTTCAGCGCCTCCCTCCAGCCCAGGGTGTGATCCTGGAGTCCTGGGATCAAGTCCCACATCAGGCTTCCTGCATGGAGCCTGCTTCTCCCTCTGCCTGTGTCTCTGTGCCTCTCTCTTTCTGTCTCTCATCAATCAATAAATAAAATATTTAAAAAAAATTCACATTTAGAGCAAAAGTCATGTCTCATGAAACATTCACATTTCCTCATTCCTGGGATTCTGTTCCCTTCCTTATCAAAAAGATGCTGCTTGTTGCTACTTCTGCTGGACATTTCTCCATGTATCCATATGCCAGGGTGTGGAACAATTACCTGGAAGGAAAATTCAGCTTTGGAAAACATACTTGAGAAAATAAGTAGTACCTGTTTTGAGTAAGTTGTATCATCACGAGAAGAATAAATGTTTAATTTCTCTAATAAGAACACTGAGTCCACCCATTCTTTTTTTTAATAAAATAATTTTTTATTGGTGTTCAATTTACCAACATACAGAATAACACCCAGTGCTCATCCCATCAAGTGCCCCCCTCAGTGCCCGTAACCCATTCACCCCACCCCCCGCCCTCCTCCCCTTCCACCACCCCTAGTTCATTTCCCAGAGTTAGGAGTCTTTATGTTCTGTCTCCCTTTCTGATATCTCCCACACATTTCTTCTCCCTTCCCTTATATTCCCTTTCACTATTATTCATATTCCCCAAATGAATGAGAACATATAATGCTTGTCCTTCTCCGATTAACTTACTTCACTCAGCATAATACCCTCCAGTTCCATCCACGTCGAAGCAAATGGGGGGTATTTGTCATTTCTAATGGCTGAGGAATATTCCATTGTATACATAAACCACATCTTCTTTATCCATTCATCTTTCGATGGACAGCGAGGCTCCTTCCACAGTTTGGCTATTGTGGACATGGCTGCTAGAAACATCGGGGTGCAGGTGTCCCGGCGTTTCACTGCATCTATACCTTTGGGGTAAATCCCCAACAGTGCAATTGCTGGGTTGTAGAGCAGGTCTGTTTTTAACTCTTTGAGGAACCTCCACACAGTTTTCCAGAGTGGCTGCACCAGTTCACATTCCCGCCAACAGTGCAAGAGGGTTCCCTTTTCTCCGCATCCTCTCCAACATTTGTTGTTTCCTGCCTTGTTAATTTTCCCCATTCTCACTGGTGTGAGGTGGTATCTCATTGTGGTTCTGATGGAGTCCTGGGATCCGTATTTCCCTGATGGCGAGTGATGCGGAGCATTTTCTCATGTGCATGTTGGCCATGTCTATGTCTTCCTCTGTGAGATTTCTGTTCACGTCTTTTGCCCATTTCATGATTGGATTGTTTGTTTCTTTGGTGTTGAGTTGAATAAGTTCTTTATAGATCTTGGAAACTAGCCCTTTATCTGATACGTCATTTGCAAATATCTTCTCCCATTCTGTAGCTTGTCTTTTAGTTTTGTTGACTGTATCCTTTGCTGTGCAAAAGCTTCTTATCTTGATGAAGTCCCAATAGTTCATTTTTGCTTTTGTTTCTTTTGCCTTCGTGGATGTATCTTGCAAGAAGTTACTGTGGCTGAGTTCAAAAAGGGTGTTGCCTGTGTTCTCTCTAGGATTTTGATGGAATGTCAATGTTACCCAGGGCAATTTACACGTTTAATGCAATCCCTATCAAAATACCATGGACTTTCTTCAGAGAGTTAGAACAAATTATTTTAAGATTTGTGTGGAATCAGAAAAGACCCCAAGCAGCCAGGGGAATTTTAAAAAAAGAAAACCATATCTGGGGGCATCACAATGCCAGATTTCAGGTTGTACTACAAAGCTGTGGTCATCAAGACAGTGTGGTACTGACACAAAAACAGACACATAGATCAATGGAACAGAATAGAGAACCCAGAAGTGGACCCTGAACTTTATGGTCAACTAATATTCGATAAAGGAGGAAAGACTATCCAGTAGAAGAAAGACAGTCTCTTCAATAAATGGTGCTGGGAAAATTGGACATCTACATGCAGAAGAATGAAACTAGACCACTCTCTTTCACCATACACAAAGATAAACTCAAAATGGATGAAAGATCTAAATGTGAGACAAGATTCCATAAATACTCTTTAGAGAAGCGTTTCATCTGTCTCATTCAAAAACTATAGATTAGTAAACTTTCCTGATAATTATCTTTGAAATCTCACGATCTTTCATGTCCTTTCTGTCAAACATATGGCATTTTAATAACAATAATAATTTAAATTAGTTGGCTGTTGCCCCAGCTCCAATGCTCAGGAATGTCCTCTTAGCCCCAAACCCTACCTGCTGTTCAATAAATTCTGAAGATTCAAGAATGATGTTTACTATGTACTTATAAACAGGCCAACTCCCACTGAACAATGATGCCATCTATGCCCTTCAGTCTCCACAGGTACATTTTGGGATCCATTGTGCCTTCAAGTAATGTTTTTTTCTGGGAAGAGTTTACTAGAAATTACTATGTACTCTGACTTCTGTTAAATGGAGGCACAAGTCCCTTGAGGTACTTAAATTGTAAAGCGTATTATGGTGAGAATGAGAATTTCTAACCCCCCTTTAGTCACACCCTGTTAGAGGTATATTCAAGGATTGCCCATTGTTTTTTAACATATTAGAGATCTTTCAGCATAATAAGTCCTTGTTTTCAGTTTCTACCTTGCAAGACTTGCTCCATATCTAACTTAGAATACAGTCCCTGGGGAATTAGATTAAAATGAGTGAAAAAAAATTTACCTATGCTCAGCAACATCCCATAATGAAAACTTAGTTACTGAGTTATTCTTTCCTTAGAAAAGACCCTCTCCTGGGAGCCCCTGCAGTCTCGGGAAAACAAACTTTTGACAGGCTCATGTAACAAATTGGTGGAGAAACTTCTGAATCTCTCTGAGACATCAGCTGTTTATTTCCCAATTCTCTACTCCACACTCCTATTCCCCTGCTATGAAAATAAATCAACTACTGTGTTTTCCTAGTTTTTTATTTCATCCCACTAACCTTATTATCAATCTGCTAAATATGGGACTTGTTAGATCAGTACACTTGAGAGAGGTACCATAGAAAGAAACTTTCTGTGATTATTAAATCCTTAAACCAGTTTGGAAATGGACCACAAGAAAGGTCGTCTTACCAATTCACAAACTGATCAAAATGCCATCAGAAAAGACAATTTCTCCCAGCCAGTTAGAGGGATACATGATCTTTTAAGAAAATACAAATTTATTTTCTTTGTTATATATTAGTGTTTCTGTCATATGGCAGTTTTTAGTTCAGTTGAAAGGACAAATGGTTGGTCACCCTGAGAACACAAACAAACATTTGAGTTACTGAATCACATACTCAAATGTATAAAATAAATTGCCATTCTATGAGAATGTGTTTGGAATTGTCATGAAAAAATTTTTAAAGATTTTATTTATTCATGAGCAACACAGTGAGAGGCAGATACATAGGCAGAGGGAGAAACAGGCTCCCTGCAAGGAGCTTGATGCGCGACTTGATCCCAGGATCAAGGGGATTATGGGCTTCCCAGGACCTGAGCCAAAGGTAGACGCTCAACCACTGAGCCACCCAGGTGCCCGTTATGGAAATTTTTATAGCACAGAAGGAAAGAGAGTAGGATTTTAAATTACGCACCAAATTTAGATAGATATGAAACAGGGGTATACATCCCAAAGGAAAGGACACTTTAATATTCTAAAAATTTCCTTTGATTAAGATTTCCTTGGTTAGAATCAACTATTGGTGATACGTATATCACAGGAAAAGCAGACTAAAATGCCAGTTCATGAGGACCAAGGGGAAAGGCTTACCCCCTGTCAAATAATTCTGAAGCTACTTGCCCCTTTAGGACCAGTAGCTAAAAAATAAAAGTTCCCATTCCATGTCATTTTGGTCTTGATCATTTTCCGCATTTTATGCCTTCTTGTTGCAACTCTAGACATAGATTTTTCTCTCATGTCACAGAACAATTTTTAAATAAGTAATAGTTGATTTGCTAAGATCTTAAAGTATAAAGCAAAGCTTTCCTAATTTTAAACCCCCTTAGCTTTGCTTTATAGAGTAACTGATGCCTGATCTCTTTTATTTAGCATTTTTATCAGAAAGTATCTTTATAGCCCTGATGCTTCAGCAACACTAAAGAAAAACAGTTTGGTTTAATAAATTCAGTATTTGGCAACCTAATAAAGTTACCAATAAATTGCAAGAATATATCACTGTTGGACTAAAACCAATAATATAATTAGCCCGGTTTACCCATGGGCTTTTAATCACATAACAATCACTTTATCAGGTGTGACTGAGTGCAAACCTTTAACAATTGAACCAGAGTTTCTGTTGAGGATTAGAACTTTCTCAATGGACCTTATATTGACTTTCATTATTTTTATAGGTGTGTGTGTGTGTGTGTGTGTGTGTGTGTGTGTAGTCATTCCTAATAGAAAGATCAGAATTATACTGACATGGCTATATACAGTTGAGGGAGTTCCAATAGTTCCAATAGTTTATTTTTGCTTTTGTTTCTCTTGCTTCAGGAAACATATCTAGAAAGAAGTTGCTACTTACTGATGTCAAAGAAGTTACTGACTGTGTTGTCCTCTAGGATTTTTATGGTTTCAGGTCTCATATTTAGAATTTTAATATATTTTGAGTTTATTTTTATGAATGGTATAAGAAAGTAATCCAGTTTCATTCTTTTGCATGTTATTGTCCAGTTTTCCCAACATCATTTGTTGAAAAAACAGTCTTCTTTTTCCATTGGATATTCTTTCCTGCTTTGTTGAAGATTAATTGACCATAGAATTGTGGATTTACTTCTGGGTTATCTACTCTGGTCTATTGATCTATGTGTCTGTTTTTGTGCCAGTACCATTCTGTGTGGATCACTTTGCACTATAACCTGACATTTGACATTGTGATACCTTCAGCTTTTCTTTTCTTTTACAAGGTTGCTTTAGCTCTTTGGAGTCTTTGCTGGTTCCATAAAAATTTTAGGATTGCTTATTTGGCTCTGTGATAAATGCTGTTGATATTTTGATAGGGATTGCATTAAATCTTTAGATCGCTTTGGATAGTATAGACATTTTAACAATATTTGTTCTTCCAATTCATGAGCATGGAATGTCTTTCCATTTTTTTGTGTCATCTCTAATTTCTTTCATCAGTGTTTTATAGTTTTCAGAGTACAAGTCTTTTACCTCTGGTTAGGTTTATTCCTAGGTATCTTATGGTTTTTGGTGCAATTATAAATAGGATTGATTGCTTAATTTATCTCTCTGCTGCTTCATTACTGGTGTATAGAAATGCAACAGATTTCTGTCTATTGATTTTGTATCCTATGGTTTTACTGAATTTGTGTATTAGTTCTAGCAATTTTTTTGTGGAATCTTTCAAGTCTTCTATATAGAGTAACATGTCATCTACAAATAGTGAACATTTTACTTCTTCCTTGATAATTTGGATGCCCTTTATTTCTTTTTGTTGTCTGATTGCTGTGGCTAGGACTTCCAGTACTATGTTCAATAATAGTGTTGAGAGTAAATATTCCTGTATTGTTCCTGACCATAGAGGAAAAGCTCTCAGTTTTTCCTCATTGAGATTGATATTAGTTGTGTGTTGTTTATAATTGGCCTTTATTATGTTGAGGTGTGTTCCCTCTAAACATACTTTGTTGATGATTTTTATCATGAATGGGTGTTGTACTTTATAAAATGCTTATTTTGCACCTATTGAAAAGATCATATGGTTCTAATTCTTTCTCTTATTGATGTGATATGTCAGTTTGATTGATTTGTGAATATTGAACCACTCTTGCACCCAAAATCAATCTCACTTGATTGTGGTGAGTGCTTTTTAAAAAAATATTGTTGGATTCATTTTGCTAGTATTTTATTGAGAAATTTTGCATCCATGTTCATCAGGGATATTGGCCTGTAGTTCAAAATAAAAAAGCTTCTGTGCAATGAAAGAAATAATCAACAAAACTAAAAGGCAATTTATGGAATAGGAGAAGATATTTGCAAAAATAAATAAAGTGTTAGTATCCAAAATCTACAAGGAACTTATCAAACTCAATAGCCTGAAAATAAATAATCAAATTTAAAAAAGGGCAGAAGATATGATTAGATATTTTTCTAAAGAAGACATAGAGATGGCCAAAAGTCACATGAAAAGATGCTGAACATCACTCATCATTAGGGAAATACAAATCAATCCTACAATGAGATATTACCTTACAACAGTCAGAATGGCTAAAAAACAAAACAAAACAAAACAAAACAAACCAACCAACCAACCACAAGAAACAAGTGTTGGCGAGGATGTAGAGAAAAGGGAATCATCTTGCTCTGTTGGTGGGATTGCAAACTGGTATAGCCACTCTGGTAAACAGCTGAGAGTTTCCTTCAAAGTTAAAAATAGAACCGTCCTATGATCCAGGAATTGCACTACCAGATATTTACTCAAAGAATACAAAAACACTCATCCAATGGGATATTTGTACCCCAATGTTTATAGCCTCACTATCTATAATAGCAAATTGATGGAAACATCCTAACTGTCCAATGACTGATGAATGGATAAAGAGGTGACAGATATATAGACATATCTCACATTTGAGTTTATAGATATATCTATATATTTATCACAACAAAACTCAAATTTCATGAAATGCAACAAACCTAGTACTCACTGTAAAATTTTAAGATGCCCAGCATCTAATACAAAATTACTACTTGTACAAAGAGTCAGGAAAATATAATCTATGGTTAGGAAACATAATCATTCAATAGAAATTGATCCAGAAATTATAAAGACAATGCAATTAAGTGAAAGTATGATAAAAACACCTATGATAAATATGTTCCATATATTCAAGAGGCAGAGGGAAAGATGAACATGATAAAGTGGGAAAGGAAACACTTAAAAGAGATCCAAAATGAAGAACTTTGTAAAAGTAGCATTATAAATATATTAGATTGGAATAACAAGATAGACACACTGGAGAAAAAAAAGATTGAAGGGAAAAACTTCCCGACATAGCAATGGGAAGTATAAAATGTAAATACAGAGGGAAAATATTAAAAATAGTCTAGAAGAACCAAGAAACATTTTGCTCAGGAGGAATATATTTGGAAAACTCAATTTATGTACAATATATGTGATTTTTGAGATGCCCTAATGTATTTCAGCAGTGAAGATATTGGAGACCTAGAAGGTACTAAGTCAAGATAAGAATCTGCATTGTAAGACTGAATTACTTAGGTTGAAGGGCTATATTTTCTGAAGGTCCATCACTGACATTGGATTGTAGGCAATTGCCATGGCCCTTGACAAGTTCATGTTTACCTGTGTCCTTCTGGTCTCCAATGTTTTCACTCTGGTCTGAATAGAGGTTCCTGGCACACTGAGTCAGGGATAGGTGCCCAGGCACTGCCATCTCCTTGCTGTTTACCAATTTAGCTGTCTTATTTGAGTTATTCCATTTGTCTTTCCACACACCTCTCTTCCATAGCTACCAGATTTCCACCATCCTTTAAGACACACCTCAAATATCACTTTCTTTGTGAAGCTGTGCATAAGTCTTTTCATACTCACATAAAATCTATTTATTTACCACACCTGTGATTCTACTTCACATAGCACAAAAAATATTTTTTCTCTCTCCTTTCCATGTCTCTTTCTTTGATTTAATGAAATTCTAAGGGGCAAAGGATTATTTTTTTGCTGTTACTCTAACAACATACGGCCTGACGTAGTTGACATTCATTAAAAATAATTACTATAACAGTTAGTAATTCTGAAATATGTAAGTACTCTGTTATGTGCTCTATATGCAATTGAAAATAAATTTTACATACCCTTGGGATAGGCTTTATTACTTTTTTTTTTCTATTTTACAGATGAGGAAACCAAAGCACAGAATAAGTTAACTTAACCCAATTCACATTACCAGTGAGGATCATAGATGATTCTGAATTCGTTGAACTCAAGAACTCTTATCATAGTTGGCACTCAGTAAACACTAGTAAATACTAGGAGATTAGCACCAAGCAGTGTTTAGAGATCACAATTATAAACAGATATACCACTACTAGAAATTTCTATTACAAAAGCAGGACAAGATTCAGCCACCATGATTATTTGAGAGGTGGTGATGGGCAGAAATGGGGAAATTTTTCTTTCTTTGTCATTAACAAGAAGCTTTCCTACCCTCTGACTTTAACATTTTCTCTAGCTTCTGATTTGGTCCCAAGACTGGAATTCATTTGATGAGTTTCAGAGCTATTTAGTTATGAAGTCAGGAGATAAAAGATGAAAACAATCAGAAGAGGAACCTATCCTCCCTGTGTATTTTAGAATTGGAATCTATGTATCTTATTAACATAAGCAGCATTTCATGTTTCCAATTTCCCTGTACTAATGGCCTGCTTCAGAGACAATTTAGACAACTAGAATCACAATGCAGAATATTCTCATTCATCAGGGGAATTTCGCTTCATCATTAGGAAGAGGTGAGATAATACAACCTCAGAAGATCTAAGACTAAAAAATCTTTGAGATTTACTTTTTTCATCTCACTGTCTGGCAAACATAAATATATTCACAGGTTGCTAGGCCCAAGACATCTAGACAAGATGCTTTATCAGTTCCCTTATGTATCATAAACCATTTATAAATATTAGATTTACCAAGCTTTTTAAAAAACCCAACCCTTAGTTTGTCCATAACAGCCTTGCTTTTAGGTTTTAGATATCTCAGAGTATATAATTCTGGTTTTTTAAAGATTATTTATTTATTTATTCATGAGAGACACACACACACAGAGGCAGAGACACAGGCAGAGGGAGAAGCAGGCTCCATGCAGAAGTCTCCAGGACCATGCCCTGGGCTGAAGGCGGCACCAAACCGCTGAGCCACCGGGGCTGCCTTGTTTTTGTTTTTTTAAGAATGATCAAGAATATGTGGTTCATGTATACAATGGAATATTACTCAGCCATTAGAAACGACAAATACCCACCATTTGCTTTGACGTGGATGGAACTGGAGGGTATTATGCTGAGTGAAGTAAGTCAATCGGAGAAGGACAAACAGTGTATGTTCTCATTCATTTGGGGAATATAAATAATAGTGAAAGGGAATATAAGGGAAGGGAGAAGAAATGTGTGGGAAATATCAGAAAGGGAGACAGAACATAAAGACTCCTAACTCTGGGAACGAACTAGGGGTGGTGGAAGGGGAAGAGGGCAGGGGGTGGGGGTGAATGGGTGACGGGCACTGAGGGGGGCACTTGACGGGATGAGCACTGGGTGTTATTCTGTATGTTGGTAAATTGAACACCAATAAAAAATAAATTTATTATAAAAAAAAGAATGATCCATTCAAGTACTTGAATATAGTACAAAAACCACCTTTGGTACCAAACAATAGCTGAGGATTAATTCAACGCTGAACCATTTATTATACTTCACGGAGATGCTATAGATCTTGGCATAAATGGAATTTAGTACAAATACCTAGAAAAAGTGTGGATACCAGTCTTTGAAATATATTATTTACTCAGGCCTACATCACTGTTGGCAAAATGTACCAATGAATTACTATATTGTCTCCCTTCTACAAACTTTTATGCCTATTACTTCAAACTCTTCATGAGCATCATCTACTATTCCTATATACTTCACATCAACTCACTATTTTTACATTAGGTTGGCTTAGTAAAGAAGCTAGTTTTACAATTTTATTAAGTTTAAAGTAGGAGATTTTCAAGCACTGAGACAGCATGAAACTTTCCTTCAAAGAGGGACACTTAAAAAAAACAAAAACAAAGAGGGACACTTGCACATTAAGCAATAGAAGGATAATTACAAAACAACTGTCAATAAAACAAAATAAGACACTTTAAATTAAATACATAAGTAGGTCAATTAATTATGTCTTTATGCTATTCTTGCAGCCTTTTATTTATTTCTTTAACCATTATGTTACTCCACTCAGAGCAAATAATTCTTTAAGCATAGGGGATAATAACAACTTGTAGACACATGTGACTTACCTCTATAATTGTTTTTTTTTTATTTGCTCGGCAAGTGATTATTAAAATAACTCCTTAATAAGTTGAAACTCAGGGTAATTCATCTCTGGGTGCATCTCATATACAGCTCAAGAGATTCATGAATAGTGATGGGGCTAATGTTTTGTCCATGCTTAGTGATTACGTGGTTAGAAGATATTATTTTAATACAAGATCACAATAATTAGCTTGAAGCCATCCTCTGGGTATCAACATTCACAGGTTCATAGGAACAGGTAATTAAGAAACTGTTACCATAATGAATATCCTGTTCTAGGGTTTAATTACCAAGGCAGAACCTAGGCTTTGATGTTTTTTTTAATAGAAGGTAGAATGCTTTTCTAACTCTTTTTTTTTCTCCTTTCAAAAGCTCATTAACTACAACACTGCACAGTGTATAAGATCATCCAAGTGAGATAAGGTGTAGAGATATGCAAACTATGTGTTCAATAGAAGCCCTCATCAAAATTTGCTGCTTTTCCTTAATGCCATTATTTATCTTGCCCCATAGATGGTGCCTGGTGCCAATGTGCCATGTCCTCACTGTGCAGTAGTATGCTAGCCAGCAATGCCTCTCCCAAATATAGAAGAACACTTTCATTTTACATGGTATTAGGACTACTCTGGTTGTGACCAACTCTGAGAGATCAAATTCAACCGAGAAAGACCTCGAGCTCAGTCTTGCCTCAAGGACCCTGAGAATTTATGACTCTGCTTATAAATCTCTGGTACTTTGGGATTTTACATGATGACTCAAAACAAAATGATGTAGCACTCTCTAAAATAAGAGTTTCAATACCCTGGTTTGTTGGATAAATAAATATAATTGTGGGGCCTCTTTCTGATTTTGAAAAAAAAAAGTTAATAAATAGAGAAAATGAAGCATGAGTTACTGTCAAGACAAAATAAATAAATAAATGAAGGAGAAGGAAGAAGTGAAGGAAGGAGAAGGAGAAAATACCAGGAGCATATAGAAGTCACTGGGATCTCAACAGAAGTAGTGCCAAGTTCTTTTGCTCAAGGAGCTCTATTTATTCATTCTTTAGATTAAATTCACAGGAAACACTAGATTTTAAAATTTCATTAGGGGTGGATGGATATTCATTATTTATACTTCATTTTTTTCATAATTTCAATTAAAGTCATTATATATAGAGAGAGAAGAAAATTATATCCACTCTATTAGAGTTGTTTGAATGTTTCTTATACATTTTATATGTGTATTTGTTTATAAAAATGAGTAAGTGTTGTCTGGAAGAACTTTTCTCAAAATGAAGATAAAGGTAGGGGTATATTTATAATTATGGAAACATATACTGTATGTCTTAAATACTCAAGAGGTATAATTTAATGATTCTGTATGGTAATGAGTTATTGGGAATAGTTATCCTTTTAATATTAATAATCACTAGTTCTTTAATGGAGATGGACTGCAAAATTTATCTGGAGGTTATATTTTTTAAGTGGCTAGATTCAAAGCAGCTATAAAATGACTTTTGAAGATTAGATTCAAACGGAGCTCATTCAAACAGTCCATTTCCATCATAATTGCATTTTTAAAGTAAGAGGGAAAAATGACCTCTTCTAACAAGTCACCTGCTCCAGCAAAAGCCTGTTGTCAATACAAAATTATTCCCTACTGTAATATCTGAAGAGTTTTGGTTTAAACTGGCTTAAAAATCTAAGGAGCTTCACTATCTCAGTGTTCTTTTTCCCCAGATTCGATTTTTTTTTTTAGCTCACATCCCTATTTTCTCTCAGAAGAAATGCTTATTCTGCTTGCCCATTCATCTTCCATTAAAACGTATAAATAAATGAGTTTGTTGTGTGACTAATAATGGAACCGACTTGATTCACAGATCCCAGACAGTATCAAAGGAACAAATTAGGGTACACACCTAATTTTGTGTTTCAGCTCAAATGATGAAATAGGTATTATTCTAAAAAAAAAAAATCTGACAAAATAAGGTACAGCAAGGGGAAAGTTGAAAGCAGATTAATTGCATGTATGGGGTATGTCTTCCTGATTTCACACCATTCAATACTGAGATTCACTGTCACAAATCAAATCACAATTCCCCAGATGATTGCACTGGTAGATTAACTGTGGTAGAAATAAAAATTCTAGGACTGTTATAGAAAAATACCATGACCCAAATCAAGGTATTCTATCAAGATTTCTCAAATGCTAGCCATGACAAAGATAAGTTTTGTTACTGATTCCTATGCGGATTCCTTATTTTCTCTTCTTTTTCTCAATCCTACTTTATACACTCTTTACAGAAAAGGAAAGATTTCTGCCCACCGTGCTGTTGTAGCAGATATAAAGTAGGCAGAGGAAAGATCAGGGCAAGGAGGATGGGATCTGTGAATTCCATGTTCTAAGTATTTAGGTGGCATCCATTATAACCATGCTTTCCTGTCTTATATATTTTTGGACATTTTAAGTGTAAATGCTTTTAGTAAAATTAAATTATGTTTAACCTAATGCCACACTTTAGTGAAGAGAATTTTAGAAGTGCATGGAAGGCATGTTTAATGGATGCTATTGAGAAATTTCCAGAAATGACTAAGTCACATTTTAACATAAGGAAAGTCTAATATGGAACAAAAAAGCTGATGGACACTGGCAGCCAATGTGAATTCAACAAAATATTAACAGAATTTCCTTTGTCTCCAAAACTACTTTTTTTTTAAAAAAATTATTTATTTATGAGAGACACTCAGAGAGAGAGGCAGAGACACAGGCAGAGGGAGAAGCAAGCTCCATGCAGGAAGACCAATGTAGGATTCAAACCCAGGTCTCCAGAATCAGGCCCTGGGCTGAAGGCGGTGCTAAACTGCTGAACCACCTGGGCTGCCCTGTCTCCTAAACTCCTTGAAAGTGGGGACTGTTTCATTCATTATTGCATCACAAACCTACTTACAGAGCTTAACGTAGAGACGGCATAAAAAAAAATCCATCAATGAATTAATGCCTTTTTTATTGAATTAATAGCACATTTATATTTATATTACTACTCCAGAATATCCAGTATCTCATTTCACTTCGGTGACATTTTTTTTTAAATTGGAGTTCAATTTGCCAACATATAGTATATTACCCAATGCTCATCCCATCAAGTGCCCCCATCAGTGCCCAGCCCCCAGTCACCCCAACCCCCTGCCCACCTCCCTTTCCACTACTCCTTGTTCGTTTCCCAGAATTAGGAGTCTCTCCTGTCCTCAGTGACATTTTTTGTAGATAATAAATATCTCTCTCAAACTGTACCTTGTAATTGTATGTGTATCTCTGTATGGTTAGAAAAGACATCCAGAGAAACTCTGAATCAGGCAGGACCTAATAACTTAACAGATGCTCATTAAACTGCCTTCTATGACAGGTAGTTCTGGATACTGTGATCACTGATTTTGTTTAGAGGATGTGCATACTTCTGGTAGATCTGAATTTCTCAGGATAACAAAGAAGTGTAATGGTTCTAATTTTGGGTTCTAATTTCAAGTGTTTTCTAAAACAGATACAAATATTTTTAGGGAAAAAATGTAAATGCTGGATAATTTTTTAAGATATTTTTCAAATATTAGTTTGAGGAAGTTGATAAATTATTGGTTCACATATCTGTTTGTTCTTCCCAAGAATATACAGTAAAGAATTTACAGGGATTCTTTAAGTGAACGCGGTCTAAGTAAACTGACAGTTAATGGTCACACATTTTTAACAGATTCATGGCAAATACATAATTCCATGAGGCTTTATTCCAGAAGTTCTTATTAGAAGCTTTGTAAGGAGTATGATGTTATCTTTGAGCCCAGGCCTGCTTCATAATGTCTTTCCTCTCCCTCATGTGGAAATCTACATTAAAATAGTTTTGGGCCCTTTCTAACTCTGCTCCCAGATATCAAGAATAGAACTTTGTTTAATCCATCAGTTTTGTTTTTCTCTTACTCATCTGTGTTCCCAAGAAACAAACAAACAAAATAACAGAAAGAAAGAAAGGAAGGGAGGAAGGAAGGAAGAAAGACAGATAAAGAAATAAAGATATTGAATTAGGGTCAAAGTTAGTTGCTGATATTCTATACTTAAGAGTGGCATACGGAGGAGGTGTCATCAGAGCAGCAGGGGAGACAGTGGGTTTAAATGAAAATAGCTATTTGAAGTTGAAATGTAGAAGATGCTACTGAGTCACAAAAGAATTCAGTTATTTTAAAAAACATAGCAAAGGATGGCAAAGGGAAATGAATCATTCAGATGATGAAGTGGCAGCTGCTTCTTGTTAAAAGTGAAGCTAGAGAGAGCTTAAAAAGTTTATCTAATGGTAATTCACATTGGTGATTTATTCACAGATACTTAAAGGATTTCATTCTTCTGATTTCACTGAGGGATCAGCAGCAGTGAGGATTGAAATATTTTATAGTTAGTGGCTTAAATACTGACCACTCAAAGGGATGTCAGCTCATAGCTCTGAAATGAGGTGCTGCAGCCTTTCAGGCATTGGACTATGGAGTGGTCTGGAGATTTTGAGGGAGGGGCAAAAATGATCACTGGCCAGTACAGATGAAAGAGTAGCAGTTGAGTTGATGGATTATTTTCCAAATGATGTGGATATATTTTAATATTTCAAATTCAGGGACAGGCATAACAATGTATTCTAGGTAAGCATCAGTCTCCTGGGAATCATCAAACACGCATTTATTTAAGAGAGGAAACAGAGGGCTAGATAAGGCTTGTCAAGCATTTCTCAGCTAACAAAGAAAAAAAAAAGGGTTCTTGCTTGACAGAAGTGTTTATGTTGTATATCACAGAAGAGAGAGGACTAAATATTGTCTCAAAGATTTATGGCTTGAGAACTTCAAAAAATTAAGGAGTCATTAACTAGATAATCTTACAAAGGGCAGGTTTGCAAAGCCAGGATGTGAGGTGGTGATAAGCATTTGCTTTTTGACATATTAAACTTAAGATGCTTATTAGACAATTACTAGATATATCAAGTAGCAGAGTGGTTATAAGACTCTGGATTTATAAGAAGGAGTCTGAATTAGAGGTAAAAACTTAGGAGTTATTACCACACATAAAGTCACAAAATTAAATGAGATTAGGGTGAAAGTATATAGAGAAAATAATTTTAATTACTGAGTCCTAGGGTATATGAATATATGGGTTTGTGAAGAGTAATCAGCAAAGATTAAAAGTCAAAGACTCAAGAAGAAGAGGAAGAAACAAGGCATGTGGTGACTTGGAAGTCAAATGTAAAAAAATGTTTCATAGAGGACTGATTGGTTCATAAAATGCTGTTAGATAAGTGACCTTATAAATTACCACCCAAACCTAGATCACAGAGTGAAAGTGGATGCTATAAATAATTAAGACAATAGACACAAGCCAATTTTGCTCTAGGAAAAATGGGTTGTATTGGCAAACTATTCCTAGATCATCTTAGATACATGAGAATTGATCCTTAAGTTCTGCAAAGACCATTAGTAATCTTTATAAGATTAACTTTAGAGGATTGGTGGTGACTGGAGAATGCACAAGAGAAAAGAGGGGAAGAAGAAAATGTGAGGCTACAGAGTATAGACAACTCAATATATACCAAGGAAGGGAGAGTATGTAATGATAGAAGGGCAAGTGGAGACAAAAGTGTACTTTTGTGTGTGTGTGTCTATGTATGTATATGTATGCTTCTATGTGTGGGTTTTTTTATTTAGTTGGAGAAACAGTAAATTATTTTTCCCAATTTCAAAGTGGACATGTGCTGCAACCACACCAAAATGCAGTCTGTGTCTAGGACAGGGAGCCTTCAAGTGAAAAACTTGCATTGGCTTCAAATGTCTGGTAAGCCGTATTTTACACATGGATGCTTTAATGCTGGGAGCCTGTGCAGTGCCATTTGGAATATTTTGTTGCTTACCTCTACAAGTAGAATTTAGTACCTTCCTGATATTAAAGTTCACAGTCTCTTCAGGACCTAAGATGCTATTAGTCTGACATGAAAGCTTACCCCAATAACCATAAAACTCACCAGCATGACTAACTGAATAAATCAGGAAAGGCTGGCTAGGCAACATCCCCTTAAATTCTAGACACCAGACAATATTATAAAAAAAAAGAAGGCAGCATAGTCAACAGCAGGAATAGATTCTGCAGCCAAATGCAAAGGTGTGAATCCTGCCCCACTAACAGTTAGCTGTATAACCTTACCTGAATTTCCAAATTTCTCTCTGACTCAGTCTCTACACTGTAAAATAGAACTATAACACATTACCTACCCATACTTCTTGGGAGCAAGAAAGGAGTTCATACCTATAAAGTGTTTGTAAAAATATTTGATACATAATAAATGCTTAGAGTGAGCTACAATATTTTGAATGTTGGATTTTTTTGTATAATTTTTTATTGGAGTTCGATTTGCCAACATATAACACCCAGTGCTCATCTCATCAAGTGCCCCCATCAATGCCCATCACCCAGTCACCCCATCCCCCACCCACCTCCCCTTCCACTATCCCTTGTTTGTTTCCCAGAGTTAGGAGTCTCTCATGTTCTGTCTCCCCACTGATATTTTCTACTCATTTTCTCTCCTTTCCCCTTTATTTCCTTTTATTTTCCCCAAATGAATGAAACCACATGGGACCCCTGGGTAGCGCAGCGGTTTAGCGCCTGACTTTGGCCCAGGGCGCGATCCTGGAGACCTGGGATCGAATCCCACGTCAGGCTCCCGGTGCATGGAGCCTGCTTCTCCCTCTGCCTGTGTCTCTGCCTCTCTCTCTCCCTCTCTCTGTGTGTGTGACTATCATAAATAAATAAAAATTAAAAAAAATGAATGAAACCACATAGTGTTTCTCCTTCTCCTATCGACTTACTTCACTCAGCATTACACCCTCCAGTTCCATCCACATTGAAGCACATGGTGGGTATTTGTCATTTCTCATGGCTGAGTAATATTCCATTGTATACATAAACCACATCTTCTTTATCAATTCATCTTTCGTTGGGCACTGAGGCTCCTTCCACAGTTTGGCTATTGTGGACATTGATGCTATAAACATTGGGGTGCAGGTGTCTCAGCCTTTCACTGCATCTTTATCTTTGGGTGCAATTGTTGGGTCCTAGGGTAGCTCTATTTTTAACTCTTTGAGGAACCTCCACACAATTTTCCAGAGTGGCTGCACCAGTTCACATTCCCACCAATGGTACAAGAGGGTTCCCCTTTCTCCACATCCTCTCCAACATTTGGTGTTTCCTGTCTTGTTAATTTTCCACATTCTCACTCGTGTGAGGTGGTATCTCATTGTGGTTTTGATTTGCATTTCCTTGATGGCAAGTGATGTGGAGCACTTTCTCATGTGCTTGTTGGCCATGTCTGTATCTTCCCTGTGAAATTTCTGCTCATATTTTTGCCCATTTCACGATTGGATTGTTTGTTTCTTTGCTGTTGAGTTTAAGAAGTTCTTTATAGATCTTGAATACTAGCCCTTTATTTGATACGTCATTTGCAAATATCTTCTCCCATTCTGTAGGTTGTCTTTTAGTTTTGATGACTGTTTCTTTTGCTGTGCAGAAGCTTTTTATCTTGATTAAGTCCCAATAGTTCATTTTTGCATTTTTTAAAATTTTTTTTAAATTTTTTATTTATTTATGACAGTCACAGAGAGAGAGAGAGAGAGGCAGAGACACAGGCAGAGGGAGAAGCAGGCTCCATGCACCGGGAACCCGACGTGGGATTCGAACCCGGGTCTACAGGATCGCGCCCTGGGCCAAAGGCAGGCACCAAACCGCTGCGCCACCCAGGGATCCCTCATTTTTGCTTTTATTTCCCTTGCCTTCATGCATGTATCTTGCAAGAAGTTACTGTGGCCAAGTTCAAAAAGGGTGTTGCCTGTATTCTCCTCTAGGATTTTGATGGATTCTTGCCTCACATTTAGATCTTTCATCTATTTTGAGTTTATCTTTGTGTATGGTGTAAGAGAATGGTCTAGTTCCATTCTTCTGCACGTGGCTGTCCAATTTTCCCAGAACCATTTATTGAAGAGACTGTCCTTTTTCCAGTGGATAGTCTTTCCTGCTTTGTCGAATCTTAGTTGACCATAGAGTTGAGGGCCCATTTCTGGATTCTCTATTCTGTTCCATTGATCTATGTGTCTGTTTTTGTGCCAGTACCACACTGTCTGGATGACCACAGCTTTGTAGTACAACCTGAAATCCGACATTGTGATGCCCCCGGCTCTGGTTTTCTTTTCCAATATTCCCCTGGCTATTTGGGGTCTTTTCTGATTCCACACAAATCTTAAGATGATTTGTTCCATCTCTCTGAAGAAAGTCCATGGTATTTTGATAGGGATTGCATTAAATATGTAAATTTCCCTGGGTAGCATAGACATTTTCACAATATTAATTCTTCCAATCCATGAGCATGGAATATTTTTCTATCCTTTGTGTCTTCCTCAGTTTCTTTCAGAAGTGTTCTGTAGTTTTTTAATGTTGGATTTTGAGTGGTAAATTGGAAAAGGGCATTAGTCTTTATCAAAAAGCAAACAGGTCTTAATTTCAGTTATAATTCAAGGTTCCTTAGATAATACCAATAGAACAGTATAAGGTAAGTGGTTAGAGCCCAGATGTTAGAATCAAAGTATCTGCAGCAAACCCTGGTTCTGGTCTCACCTGTGGGAGTTTGAGTAAGATATTTAACTGCTTTATGCTTTCGTTTCCTCTTAAGTAACAGAAGATAACAGTATAAACTTTGTAGTATTGGTGGGAAGATTACATGAAAAACTTCACATGACGGGTATAATTCTTTGATGTGAAATTCTAGATTGCTTTTGATTTTTTTTTTTACTTTATTTTTTCCCTTTACTTCCTTTCTCATTCAAGGGTACATGAAGGTATAAGGTGTGAACCATCTTTGGGGAAGGCATAAACACAGGGAACCAGGAGTCAGATCTCAAGTTTCAATCTGTCTGTAACACCAGTAAATCTACAGTGATGATAGTTTATTTTCAGAAACAAGTGCTTGAGAACCAAAAAAGTTATTCTTTCTCCTCTGCATTCTAACTTTATTTTAATTTTGATTTAAAATTGTGTTTTTAAATATAAAAAGCTAATGCCTAAAAAAAACAGAGTTTAAACAACAGACCAGTAAGTAAGAAACAAAATTCAGAAGGACCAACTTCTGGCCTAAAGATAAAGAATCAGAAGAAAAGAACCAGGGTTTATTTTTATTTTTATTTATTTATGATAGTCACACACAGAGAGAGAGAGAGAGGCAGAGACACAGGCAGAGGGAGAAGCAGGCTCCATGCACCGG
Organism: Nyctereutes procyonoides; assembly: GCF_905146905.1. Classification (NCBI taxonomy): domain Eukaryota; kingdom Metazoa; phylum Chordata; class Mammalia; order Carnivora; family Canidae; genus Nyctereutes; species Nyctereutes procyonoides. The sequence continues at coordinate 12,699,325 of NW_026575133.1, read as the reverse complement.
GAGGACGATGTGGGATTCGATCCCTGGTCTCCAGGATCACGCCCTGGGCCAAAGGCAAGCGCTAAACCGCTGCGCCACCCAGGGATCCCAAGAACCAGGGTTTAGAAGCTGGTGTTCTCTAAGCAGTAGATCATTATTCTATCCACCTATACACTTCCCAAGATGCAAGAAAGCAGACAGAAATACCATTAAGGAGGTGCCTGGGTGGTGCAGTTGGTTAAGCATCCAATTCTTGGTTTTGGCTCAAGTCATGATTTCAGGGCCCTGAGATCAAGCTCTGCCTCGGGTTCATGCTCAGCGTGGAGTGTGCTTCAGGTTCTCTTCTTCTTCTGTCCCTTTCCCCCCACCAATAAATAAATAAATCTTAAAAGAAGAGAGGTGCCTGGGTGGCTCAGTTGGTTAATTGACTCTTGGTTTGAGCTCAGGTGTGAATCTCATGGGTCATGAAATGGAACCAGTGGGAGTTTGCTTGGATGTTCTCTCCCACTGCCCCTCCCCCTACTTATACTCTCTCCCCTCTCTCTTCAAATAACTAACTCTTAGAAAAAAAGGGCCATTGATTAAGGTTTAGGGTAACACAAAACAGAATTGCAGATGATAATCCTTGGTAGAGAAGCTTTATAGGCTACACTGTGTGGATAGTAGAATATCAGTGCATGAAAGTGATATCTAGGTAGTGGAATATGAGTTTCCCACATGGTCCTGCTCCAATTTTACACCTGCAGAATGTAGGCAGGGGGCTTGGCCCTGGAGTGGGCAGTGAAGATGAACTTGAATATACCCTTTAACTAACTGGAATGGGTGTCGGAGTCAACACATCACAGATTTTCAGAAATTGTGGAACCCGCTCCCCAAAGTCTGACTTCAGAGTTGAAGCCTGAGATTCTCCATTATTTTTGAGAATAGTGAAAGCACTTAAAGGGTTGCATAAGAACAAAATGTTATAATACATTTAAAGAATGTAGCACAATACCGGGTATATGTTAAATGTTCAAACAGTAATAGCACTTGATTTTAATATTGAGTAAGAAAAGTTTCCCTTTATAATTTTCTCAGGTAGAACAAAAGCAAAGTGGACCTTCCATATGCCACAGTCTTGATCTTTTGGCAGTGATAAATTAGGTTAAATTGAATTGTATTTAATATCAACTTCTGAAAATATACTGTGAAGGGACCAGGTTAAATCTGTGCTAATAGGTAAGGAAGAGTTCTGCAGCAGGACCCTCAGGAGCATACATTATTCCTTTTATCACAACTTCTATTTCCATATATGTTCAGGGCTTTGCAATGAATTTTGGTGGTTTATTCCAAGGATATATCCATTAGTTTATGACCATATAATACTCTTTAAATATCTAGGAAGGCTTTTCTTTCTTTCTTTCTTTCTTTCTTTCTTTCTTTCTTTCTTTCTTTCTTTCTTTTTCTTTCTTTCTTTTCTTTCTTTTTCTTTCTTTCTTCTTTCCTTTTTTATATGTATATTTTTGCTTATGACAGCATGTTTTTTTAAATATACTTTAAAACATGTAGTCACTTTCCCCAAAATAAGTCCTACTCATATTTCCATTGTTAGAAAGGAATAGTTACAGTGACTTTAGAGGGTTCTTTTAGAGCCCTAAGGGCGCAAGTGATTGATGTTTATTTCTAATAGAAGAGACTTCATACTTAGAAATCCATTGCTAGTCATCTAGTAGTATCTACCTGGTCCAAACAGAAGTACGGTCTTTGGAATAGTGGCTATGGTTCATATTAAGGAAGTATTCCTTGGCAATACCAGGATTAAGTGAACAGTGTGAACATCCACAAACAAATTGAGTCATATGATACCCTAAGTGTATTCTTCATACATATATTGATATTCATACATGATATTGATCATGTCCTACTATGCACGTATCAGGTGTTTAGTTAGGGATTAAAGATATAGACAAGGATAACCTTTTTTTTTTTCACTTTTATAGGAGCCAAACTGAACACATGTTAGGACTTAACTTATTTTGGTCTCTAGATCCTTCCTAGAATCTGGAGGATATATGGGATTTCTCACTAGAAAATGTACTTATTCATGTTTGCCCTGGAATTCTAATATACTTCAAGAGATTTCATTCATTCATTCATTCATTCTTTCATTCATTCATTGTGGAAGTTTGGCCACAGAAATATGCTTGGAGAATAATGAGGAGGTTTTTCTTTTTCTTTTTTTTTTTTTTTTAAGATTTTATTTATTTATTCATGATAGTCACACAGAGAGAGACAGAGAGGCAGAGACACAGGCAGAGGGAGAAGCAGGCTCCATGCGGGAGCCCGACCTGGGATTCGACCCCGGGTCTCCAGGATCGCGCCCCGGGCCAAAGGCAGGCGCCAAACCGCTGCACCACCCAGGGATCCCTGAGGAGGTGTTTCTAATGATATTTGGAAATAAGCAAATGTTTCCTAGAGATGTCTCCTAAACTGAGTTTTAAAATAAAGCTAAGAGTTAGCCTGACAATGAAGATGTAAAGGATAAACCTAGGAGATAGGGCTATAATGAGCAAAGACACAAAATCTGACAGCAGCATAGCAGGTCAATTAAGCTGAAGAAATAAATATAAGCCAGGACTGAGGATGGAGAGAGAAGCCAAGTCACAGTGGACTGCTTTCTCGTGTAAACAATACAGTTAAAAATATTTTTATCAGTTGAGAATTTTGATGCGGTAAAATTTATTCAAAATTCTAGTTAAAAATAAAACCAGATAAAAATAGAGTTTCTGTTGTTGAATTAGTGTGTGGTGTAGGCAAACACCATGCTCATCACACAAAAATGTTATCTGTGGAGTGCAAGATAGGCTCTACTTATTTTTCGAAATAGGTCACATTGGTAACTACATGGAATGCATTTATGATTTCAAGTAGAGAGAATAGTAAGAGGCTCTGGTTGTACTTTGGGCAAGAGCTAATAAAACTTGAGGTATGCTGTATCCTTTACCTATTTTTAAATCAATAATTAAGTCATGTAAGTAATACCTCATTTCTTCAATTATTAAAATCCTATGTTTCCTGAAAAAATGTCCAACTTTATTTGGTTTTTAATAGCCAAAACTCTAAGAAGCCTAAATATGTAGATGTGAGTCCTCACATTACTTCTATAAAGGCCACCACTCACAGTCAAACTTTAGCTATTATCCATGACAGGAGACCCTAATTTGAAAATCTGTTTATTTCAATTCTGGTATAAAGTAATATCACTTTTAAGTGTGATTGGCAGAAGAAAGTAATAAGTTTTATAATCATGGTATTTGATGGCTAGAACTAGTTTTAGTAAGATTTCTTTTTTTTTTGATTAACATGTTTTATTAAAGAAAAGATATGACAAAACCCAAATCAGTTATTGCATTATAGTCTAAAATAAGTTTCTGATCCCTAGCCATTTAGATAAAATAAATAAAACAAGTTGTTTTCCTCCCATATCTAAAAATCTCCAGTAGAAGTATCCTGATACATATAGTTTTCTTTTTTTTTAATAAATTAATTTTTATTGGTGTTCAATTTACCAACATACAGAATAACACCCAGTGCTCATCCCGTCAAGTGTCCCCCTCCGTGCCCGTCACCCATTCACCCCCACCCCCCGCCCTCCTCCCCTTCCACCACCCCTAGTTCATTTCCCAGAGTTAGAAGTCTTTATGTTCTGTGTCCCTTTCTGATATCTCCCACACATTTCTTCTCCCTTCCCTTATATTCCCCTTCACTATTATTCATATTCCCCAAATGAGTGAGAACATACACTGTTTGTCCTTCTCCGATTGACTTACTTCACTCAGCATAATACCCTCCAGTTCCATCCACGTTGAAGCAAATGGTGGGTATTTGTCGTTTCTAATGGCTGAGTAATATTCCATTGTATACATAAACCACATCTTCTTTATCCATTCATCTTTCGATGGGCACCGAGGCTCCTTCCACAGTTTGGCTATTGTGGACATGGCTGCTAGAAACATCGGGGTGCAGGTGCCCCGGCGTTTCATTGCATCTGAATCTTCGGGGTAAATCCCTAACAGTGCAATTGTGGGTCGTAGGGCAGGTCTATTTTTAATTCTTTGAGGAACCTCCACACAGTTTTCCAGAGTGGCTGCACCAGTTCACATTCCCACCAACAGTGTAAGAGGGTTCCCTTTTCTCCGCATCCTCTCCAACATTTGTTGTTTCCTGCCTTATTAATTTTCCCCATTCTCACTGGTGTGAGGTGGTATCTCATTGTGGTTTTGATTTGTATTTCCCTGATGGCAAGTGATGCAGAGCATTTTCTCATGTGCATGTTGGCCATGTCTATGTCTTCCTCTGTGAGATTTCTCTTCATGTCTTTTGCCCATTTCATGATTGGATTGTTTGTTTCTTTGGTGTTGAGTTTAAGAAGTTCTTTATAGATTTTGGAAACTAGCCCTTTATCTGATATGTTATTTGCAAATATCTTCTCCCATTCTGTAGGTTGCCTTTGAGTTTTGTTGACTGTATCCTTTGCTGTGCAAAAGCTTCTTATCTTGATGAAGTCCCAATAGTTCATTTTTGCTTTTGTTTCTTTTGTTTTCGTGGATGTATCTTGCAAGAAGTTACTGTGGCCAAGTTCAAAAAGGGTGTTGCCTGTGTTCTCCTCTAGGATTTTGATGGAGTCTTGTCTCACATTTAAATCTTTCATCCATTGTGAGTTTATCTTTGTGTATGGTGCAAGAGAGTGGTCTAGTTTCATTCTTCTGCATGTGGATGACCAATTTTCCCAGCACCATTTATTGAAGAGACTGTCTTTCTTCCAGTGGATCGTCTTTCCTCCTTTGTCGAATATTAGTTGACCATAAAGTTCAGGGTCCATTTCTGGGTTCTCTATTCTGTTCCATTGGTCTATGTGTCTGTTTTTGTGCCAGTACCACACTGTCTTGATGACCACAGCTTTGTAGTACAACCTGAAATCTGGCATTGTGATGCCCCCAGCTATGGTTTTCTTTTTTAAAATTCCCCTGGCTATTCGGGGTCTTTTCTGATTCCACACAAATCTTAAAATAATTTGTTCTAAGTCTCTGAAGAAAGTCCATGGTATTTTGATAGGGATTGCATTGCTAGAACTCATACAGCAATTTGGTAGCGTGGCAGGATACAAAATCAATGCCCAGAAATCAATGGCATTCCTATACACTAACAATGAGACTGAAGAAAGAGAAATTAAGGAGTCAATCCCATTTACAATTGCACCCAAAAGCATAAGATACCTAGGAATAAACCTAACCAAAGAGGTAAAGGATCTATGCCCTAAAAACTATAGAACACTTCTGAAAGAAATTGAGGAAGACACAAAGAGATGGAAAAATATTCCATGCTCATGGATTGGCAGAATTAATATTGTGAAAATGTCAATGCTACCCAGGGCAATTTAGTAAGATTCCTAATCAAGAAATAAAACTTCAGGGGCACCTGTGTGGCTCAGTTGGTTAAGTATCTGATTCTTGGTTTTGGATCAGGCCATGATCTCAGGATCCTAAGATTGAGCCCTGTATGGGGTTCTGTGCTGAGTGGAGCATCTACTTGAGACTCTCTCCTCCCTCTGCCTTCCTCCATTCATACTCTCTCTTTATCTTTCTCTAAAATAAATAAATCTTTAAAAAATTAAAACTGCAAAAAAATAAGCTTCAATATATTGAAGTTTTTGAATTATACTTTTCTGACCAATAAAGTTTCGCTTTTTGAAAAGTTTGTTTCATTACCTGCTCTTTTACCTAAGAATGGAATCCAAGTCCACGTTCCCATCTCACCATTTATTTAGCTATGTCCAATGATATCTAAATCCCAGCAGTGAACACAATGTAGACTCAAAATGCAGTTTCCCCTGACACTACTTCTTATCATCACATTTGTCTTGATGTAAACTTTTCACAATATATTACATTCAGTGAGATTTTGTTGAATTCAGGAGTTGGCTACTTAAGTAGTTGGTTAATAAATCTATCATACTGAAGTTATAATCTCAAATCAAATTAATGATTACTGGAATACTTCATTTCATATAATAAATGCATGACATATTCTTGAAATTTACACATAAATTGATTCTTGAATACATAATATTTTTAATGAACTCTAAAGAAAGTTGTGGCATATACTTTGGGGAAATGAATGATCTCTTCCTTATATAAATTGTAAGTTATTTTTGTAGAAGACATTTTTCCCCCAGTGAAGCCACCCAACAAAGGCATTTGTCAAAAGAACAGAATGCCACAGGCTCACAGATTCCCATTTACAATGGGGAGAAGATTGAAATTTGGGTCTGTTAAGGGTGGGTTTCTGGAAGGACCTTACTTGACCTAATTTTTATACCAGTTTCTTTTACTTAATTCTCTCTGACAGCCTTCACAAGGACTTCTTCAAAACTATAAAGTTAAAATAGTCTCTGAATGTTAATAATTCTACTGTAATCTACTATTATTTCCTCTGTCCTTTAATAAGCTAACTGGAAAGAGAAGTTAATTAGAATATATCCAGAGATTATGACTAGGTTGACAAAGAAACTATCTCCTATATGGAGTAATTAATGGAATAAAATTATTTAGTTTGAGGAAGAGAGGATTCAGTGCATCCATAAGAGCTCTGTACAAATATATGAAGGATTGTTCTGTGGGGAAAAGGGGCAGACTTATTCTGACCTTCCAGTACCTAGAATTCACATGTAAGAATTAGAAACACATAAGATTAGGACTCCAAAAATTTATTAAATTTTCTCTAAATGTAAACAGGTTGCTTCTTGAAATAGGGAGTCTGTAATCATTGAAGTGTTCAAAAACATTGGGCAGTCATACTCCAGCACAGCTTATATAAGGAGATGGATTTTTAAGCACCCCTGATAAATTCCAGCTCTAAGTGTCTGTATGTAGTAGACTGTAATGATGACCACAATACTTCATAGCTCTCTTTATCAAGGCATGGAATCTGGTGCCCATTATGTGCTAACTCTGGGCTTGGACATATTTATTCGACTAATGAGATGTTAGTAAGCAGAAATCTGAAAAGGAGTTGACCAGTAGGACATGCTTTGGAACTGTCAACTGTGTGAACAAGGCCATGTTACCCTGCAAAGATACTGATGTTAATACACACAAAAGATAAGCTGTCCCAGCACCACACCCCACTCCTACCATCACCATGGACCATCTTCCAACTAAACTGGCATTGGGATACAAATTATGATTGGGCTTAGCGTATCATAGAATCTAGAGCCAAAGAAACAGTTAATAGTTATTCCTTTAAAACACTATGATTCAGAGTTTGTTGTTATGCTGCCATCAAAGATAGATAAATATATACATAAAGAAAGTTAATCTAAGCATACAGGGAAATAAAGAACATTTACAAAAGTGGTACAGATCAAAATAATTATATAAAGAACAACATAAAATTTAAAAAATTATCTGAAGAATGGGAGAGATCACAGAAACTTGTGGTTGTCAGGAATTACTTAAAGTGGAAACATCATAAATCAGAGCTTGAAGAAAAGTCAGAGTATGAATAAAGAGATAATTAGGAGGGTACAGTATGAACAAGTGGCTCAATTAGGGTTCTTTGATTGTAAGAACAGAAACTAACTTTGGCTAAAGAAAAGATAAAGAGGAATTTATTGAAAAGGTATGGACACTACTTTAGAAAAATCAAAGGAAAGACTAAACAAACACTCCCTTAAAAAGGACAATGCAGGGCAGCCTGGGTGGCTCAGCGGTTTAGCACCTGCCTTCAGCCCAGGGTGTGATCCTGGAGTCCTGGGATGGAGTCCCACATTGGGCTCCCTGCATGGAGCCTGCTTCTCCCTCTGCCTGTGTCTATGCCTCTCTCTCTCTTTCTGTGTCTCTCATGAATAAATAAATAAAATCTTAAAAGGGAGGGGGGCCAACAACAGTAGGACTATTTGCATCTGAGTAGCAAGGACTAAAAACGATTCTATTAAGAACACCATCCATGGTACATATTAGCTTCAACCTGTCATATCAAAATCAGCCTTCCAAGGCTGAAACTCTTGGAAGAAAAAGTTCTACCTTGCCTAAGAAGATCTAACTTGGAAGAGAAGTTCTAACTAATTCACCCGTGCCAAGGAGGGAGGGAGGTGGGAAATCTCATCTATATTGGAGGAGTGGCTTCAAAGGAAATCCAAGGTACTATCACCAAAGGGAGGAGGAAGAAATGCTGACTGGGGTCCACTACACATGATTATTACATGCTAATAATAGTTAAATCATACGATAATAGATAACATTCACCCAATGCCATTCTACATTCATACGATAATAGATAACATTCACCCAATGCCATTCTACATTCTTGAAATAGAAACTCAACCCCAGGAAGAATGATAGAAATATCAGTCTTATTTTACAGGTAAGTCAAGGGAGGTTTTCTGATTCACCCAGAGTCATGGAACTATCAAGTGGCAGAGCTGGGACATGATTTATACTGCTTGAGTCTCGAATGTACTGTGATACACTTCAATTATATTCTTTTCTACTTCTCAAATGTGAAATACTTGTTCAAGGAACTAAAGTAGACCGTCTGGAGGAAAGGCAAATGCAATAATAATAATAATAATAATAATAATAATAATAATAATAATATAAATGCAATATTCTATTCTATCATATCATCTTAGTGTATCTACAGAAAAGATGTTCTAAGCCATTATTTTATAAGGCAGAAGCAAATCTTGTATTTGCTAAATAAATCTAAATAAATAATATCTAAATAAATCTACTTCTACTTTATAAAATCCTGGAAGACTACACACACAAAAAATTAGGAGTATAAAGTCTGCTAATTTAAAAGTTCTATATCTTCTTATTCAAAATACAGGGGATTCAGTGCTTATATATTATCAAAACATTTCATTTCATTTATTTAAATATGAGAACTCCTATAGAAAAGATAAGATACTAAAATGTCATTTTATGTATCTCATCAAAATATTGAACAGAATCACATAATTAGAAACTTAGTCGAGCAAAACAGGTGGTTAGTAGGTGATGTGTAATCAATAAAATACCATTGCATCTTTGAGCTTAAAAATTAAGGCCATTTCATAGTGGTTAGGGTTGATTAGTCTTGATTCAGGCAAAGAAAATAAAACCTTTAAGCAGGGAGACTTCAAAAAAAAATAAACAGGGAGACTTCACAATGGTAGTGATACCAATACAACAAATGATTGCAGTAATAATTAGAGTTAGTCAATCTAAGATATATTTTACATAAAATTATATCAAATAAGATATTTCTACTGGATTAAACTCCAAAATGGACAAATGTTTGATAGCAGAGATGATGAAAAAATAAGTTCGGTATTAACCATTAGAGACCAATGTTGTATAAAAGCAGCCTTGCTAGCAATGAACTTTTGTTATAATTGTGATCTGCACTTTGGATAGTCTATTGCTAAAGTCAAATTTTGATTAAAATAATTAATGTTTCTTTTAAAAAAATAGTTTTCATATGGATAACATTGTATTTGCAAAACTAATTGAAAAGCATAATATCATATCAAAGTGACTTTGTCCCTTAACTCAAAGATTACTCCGATTTGTGAATTTTTAATATCTTTACATAATAAATATCTATATTCAGCTTATTTCAGTGTGCTTTTAGAGTAAAAACCCTTAATAGAGTCTCAGATGATCCTTAATAAATCCCCACATTTACAATAAAGTACTACAAAGTCTTTTGTGACAAAACACATTTTAGTGTCATTTCTAAGCAGTGTGAATCCTTTCATTCTCTGTTTCCTCCACATACAAACCATATTATGATCAAAGTCAGCAGGAGTCCACAGAGAAAAACTGTTAGAAGTACTGTAGGGAAGATGGGGAATGGAATGGTAAATGATTTATGGATAGTAGTATTAAATTACTTTTTCTTTTATTATAATATTACAGAAAGCCTGTCTATAAAAATAAATGTAGTGACTGAAAAAAATGCAATCATAAAAATTATTTTAATTTCTCCAATGTTATTTTCTTCTTTTTAAAAATTCTATAGGATTGAGAGAAGGCCTTGTTGATAAAGGAGAAAATATTATAGGGAAACTAGTAACACAGGTATTGGGGAGAATATCCAATCTGGTTGTATTTTCTATAATGCTGATGAGGCAAAGCATGAATTTCCCTTCCAAAATCATAAACTGAAGATTTGTCCTGGTATATAGATCTACCAAAAGAAACAGTAGACAATGGGAGTCTGGGTTAGAACTTAGGCTTAAGAAATCAGAGAAAGGGAAGAGTCTAACTTTTGAAATAAATTTTACCAAGACACAAACATTAATGAAAAGAAAACAGGCTAAAATAAAGCCAAGGTGAAGACAGAGAGGTAAGTTAAGACTAGAAATAAAAGCTCTGGGGAAATAAACACATGCTGAATTGTTCATGGGAAGATCATAAAGCCATGAGCTAATTAACAAATACTAGAGAAATGAAAAAAAAGTTCAAATTTAAAATTAACCAAAGTATTTGTTATGTCTTTTGGAAATTAGAGGAAAAAAGAAAAATAACCATTTATATAGTGAATAACTGTTGCACAGGAGAAATATTTAGGTATTTATTCAGCAATCATTAAACCACACCTGAGCACAGTTTGTAAATTTACTGAAAACCAGGGATAAAGAGAACACCATAAAAGCAGCTAGAAAAAAAAAATAATTGCATGCAAATGTAAAACTGTGAGAAGGGTAAATTCTCACCAGAAATAACAGAAGATAAAAGATAAATAGAGCAATTTCTTTAAAAGAACTATATGTGGGGAAGAAGGTAGTCAAAATAATTCTATATTCAGCAAACAATTCTATAAAAAAATAAAAGAAAAAATGAAAATATTTTATTTGAATAAAATCTCAGAAAATCCATCACCAGCCAATGTAAACTACAAAAGACATACCAAAAAATTTTGTTGAGCTAAACAGAAATGAAATTAAAAGAGAATTTGGATCTACAAGAAGAAATAAGATAACTAGAAATGATAAATATAGGGTTAAATATACTACTTGTCCTCTTAATATTTTAAGACAATTGACTCTTTAGAGCAGAAATTGAGGGTTACCTAGGTGGCTCAATAGGTTAAGGGTCTGCTTTTGACTCAGGTCATGTCCCAGGGTCCTGAGATCAAGCCCCACTGCTCAGCCGCGATCCTGCTTCTTCCTCTTTCTGCTGCTTCTCCTGCTTATGCTCTCTCTCTCTCTCTCTTGCTCTCTCTCTCTCTCTCTCTGTCAAATAAATAAATAAATAAAATCTTTTTAAAAATAAAGCAAAAATTGAAAGGATATACTTTGAGCTTTATAGCATATATGGAAGTAAAATGTATAACAATGCCATAGGAGATGAAAAGATGTAAAAAGGGAATTATACTGTTTTAAGACTCTTCTGTAATTGTGAAGTAGTATAACATTAAGATACACTGGATAAATTAAAAATGAATGTTGTAACCATAAAAGCACCAATACCAACATGCAAAGAGGTATGGGTAAAATGCTATTAAAGTAGGTAAAACTAAATAGAAATAATTAAAATAATGTAGGAAAGGAGGATCAGAGAAATTAAGAGGAATAGGGACAGATAGAAAACAAATAGCAAGGGGGATCCCTGGGTGGCCCAGCGGTTTAGCGCCTGCCTTTGGTACAGGGCGCGATCCTGGAGACTCGGGATCGAGTCCCACGTCGGGCTCCCGGTGCATGGAGCCTGCTTCTCCATCCGCCTGTGTCTCTGCCCCTCTCACTCTCTGTGTGACTATCATAAATAAATAAAAAATTAAAAAAAGAGAACAAATAGCAAGAGTGTACTAAATATAACTACATTAATAATTCTATTAAATATAAATGGAGTATTTACTAAAGTTAAAAGAGATTTTATGAATGAGTTGAGGAAATATTCAATTTTTGCTATACATTAGAGATACACTTTTCATATAAAAGCATAGTGAGGTTTTAAGATGATAGGGAAATCTATTCTATTCAAACATTAAACAGTATTATGAGACAAAGTGACATTTTAAAATGATAAAGTAGAAGATTAATCAAGAACATGTAACAATCCTAAATGTTTACTTATTAAATAAAAAAAACTTCAAAATAAATAAGTCAAAATTAAAAAGAACTAAGTGGAAGAATTAGACAAATTCACAATCACAGAGAAAATGTCATAACACCTTGGAGAGCTCTTCAGCAGTTTCTGACCAAGTTAAACTTTTATCCTATGACCCAGTGATTCTACTCCTAGATATTTACTTTTCATTATTTTATTATTTTATTATCATTATTTTTATTTTATTACTTTAAATTTATTCATGAGAGACAGAGAGACAGAGAGAGAGGCAGAGACATAGAGGGAGAAGCAGGCTCCCTGTGGAGATACCAATACAGGACTCCACCCCAGGACCCGGGGATCATGACCTGAGCTCAAGGTAGACACACAAACACTGAGCCACCCAGGTGCCCCTAGGGATTTAAACACAGACTGTAAACTTGTGTTTGCAACATATATTGTATGTATATATTGCAGATTTTGTTTGTAATAGCCAAAAACCGGACCCAACCCAAATGTCCATCAGCAAAGGAATGGACAAAAAGTAGTATATTACAGTTAAATACATGGACTAATAAAGGAAATGAACTATGAGTACCTGCAACAACAAATCTCAAAATTATGCTAAATGAAAGAAACCAGATACAAAAGTGTATACCACTGCTTTGTGTAATTTGTCTTTAAAGGTTGTAATTGTTCTGTTATCAATAATACAGTACATAGTTTAGTTCTGTAATATGACTAAAAGGTCTGCGTGTTCCTTTTCTCTGGGAAGAATATACAACACTTTGGAGGATATACATTTTTTTTTCAATCCATTTCAATTCCAGTGGCTATCACAAAAGTGATAGGAGGACTTCAAGTATTACATGTGACTCAATTTGGATTTTGTTATCTTCTCTTTTGGCTAATTTGTTCTACCTTTTTCATTTAAAATATTTATTTTGTCAAATTATTTTAGCAATAGAATGTTTCACATATTATTAAAATTAAAATTTCCAATTGGTGGGGTAGGAGGAATCCTTTTCTCTCTTTAAGAGTTGACCATCTATATCACAGCCACTTCTAATAATGAAGTGAGAAGAGTCTGAATGGAGACAGCTGACCATAGAGGAGAAGTGGGAAAAAACAAAAGAATCAACATCTCTGTCCATCCAAGGTCTTCATTTCTCTCAGTGTGATATGAATGTACTTACGTGAGTCGGTCCACTGCAGTCTCTCTGAACTCGGCTCCATCTGCTCTACCCATTGGTCATTACGAGGAGCCGCACTGGGCTCAATATTTCAGGCTATTAGCTGTGCCTCAACTTTTCTTTTGCAGATACCCTTGTAGTTTACCTCTTCACCTATTTAAAGTATTTCTCAAATATCACCTTTAATGAGTCCTACTTTTCACTTCATCTGAAAGGGTAGTAATTCTCCAATCATGCATCCTTCTTATCCTGTTCTATTATTTTTTTTACTGATGTCACTGTTTATGGAACACTTATATATTTTATTTTTTATTGTTTTAAAGATTTTATTTATTTATTCATGAGAGAGACAGAGAGGCAGAGACATAGGCAGAGGGAGAAGCAGGTTACCCACAAGGAGCCCCATGCCGGACTTGATCCGGGATCCTGGGATCAGGACCTGAGCCAAAAGCAGAGGCTCAACTGCTGAGCCATGCAGGGGTCCTCACTTATATCTTTTAAAACACACATTTTAAATTTATTTATTGTGCATTGCTTGCTACCTATTTTTCTTCACTGGAATATAAGGTAAAGATCAGTAGAAAAAGGGTTTTTTTTTGTAGCTTTTGGTAATTATTGGACCCTTCTCCAAACATTTGGAAGAGTTTAGCTTTCTGCAGTTATCATGATTACATATAGCAGTTGAAGTATTTCCTATTTAAATACATTAAATGTTTACAGCTTTTCCTATCCAATTTTATTCAAATTCTCTGTATCCATTGATGTTTAGTTTAGAAATAGTTTTGAGGCTCTGCAATTTTAATGATAATGCGTTCATTTTATCCTAGATGTATTATGATTAAAAAAGATGTCTTTGGGATCAGCAATAGTGAAATTAAATCCGGTTCTATTCTTTACATGAGGATGTTGTTTAACTCTTTGAATTTTCAGTTGACTAGTCTTGATTTGGGGGTGAGAACATCTATTACTTTATTGTAAAGACAAAAGAAGATAATGCATATAACAGGCTAAGATAGTGTCTTTATTGGGACGCCTGGGTTGGCTCAGCAGTTGGACATCTGCCTTCAGCTCAGGTCATGATCCCAGATCCGGGACTGAGTCCCACATCAGGATCCCTGCAGGGAGGCTGCTTCTCCCTCTGCCTCTGTCTGTGTCTCTCATGAATAAACAATAAAATCTTTTAAAAAAAGATAGTGTCTTTATTGAGTACCTATCATATTCCAAATACTCTAATAAATATTTCACATGCATTATCTCTTTTATTTCACAGAACAATCTGCTGAGATAAGAGTTGTTATCCATATTTTACATATGAAGAAAAAAAAAGACAACTTCAGGGGTAAATGATTTGCTCAAAACTACAGTGTTAGGAAGCAGCCAAAGGAATGTTAACTCAAGTATTTCTGTAACCACAGGTGGAAGAGGTATCCCAAATTGTATACCGGGTCAGTGCTCTGCACATAATTATGCTAGTTGCTTTTCCCATTTCCCTCATATTCTAGAAGAAACTGCACTTCCTGAATTCCAATGCAGATTAAATAAAAAGTAATTCATTTCTACTTTTTAGTTTGTATTTATATACTTTTTAAGATGCTCATTTTTTTATTTCTTCATTCTTCCTTTATGTTTTCCAAGCGACAGGAACGTCTGGTTTCTGAATTCCGTACCATGTCCCCAAAACAAGAAGCAAAACCTTTCAAAAACTGTGCTTAGGGTTGCTGTGGTTATACCAGCAATCACAGATGTAGGCTGGCATGAAACCCAAGCAAAAGAACGTAAAGTGTACTTCAGGATAAGAAGCAAAGGAATAGACAGAGCAAAGATACTTTGACATGCAGAACCATTCTCTTTCTCCTGCTTCTGTGCTGAAGGAAAACATTGAATAATTATTGGCAAACAAATCCGCACATAAGAGTAAAACTTGAAAACACTGCACAAATTACCCCAACTATGAAGAATGGAGACATCAAAGAGATTAAAAAAAAAAAGCAGAGAGTCTGCCCTGTGTATAATGTAAGCACAAACTTTTTCAAAGAGCTGTATAAATGCTTTGAAGCTACACACAGCAAAGAAATAATTAAGCCCTTCATACACAGCCAGAATTTGGCTAAAGCCAAAACAAAGAGGAAAAATAAAGTGGAAGAAAAAGAGGTGATGCAGAATTTCAAGGCCCAATCAGAAGAGTGACACTAATCATAAAAATTAGTAAGCTCTTACTATATATCAGGAATTATTAACACACATATGTAAGTATATGTTCACAATCACATAAATATGTATAGCATATATTGTATGCTACATGTAATGCATATATATGCATTATATATTCATATATAATGAATTTATACATTATATATAATTTCATCATATATAATTTATACAGTTTCAATCCTCATAAAATTCTACCAAATAATTATTACCCACTTTATAGGAATTAGGAAACTGATGTTTTAATTAATAAGCATGAGACCTAAGATTACACAGCTATTTAATTTAAAAACAGGATTCAAATTCAGATCTATAGTATTTTGAAATACTTTAATTATTATGCTGTCCTCTTGAAAAAAAAAAAAGCACACCATTTTCCAGTTCTTGTTGGAAGTACTATCTGAGCCTCCCAGCAGCATCCATATCTAGCAATGTGGAAAATGATGTTCTATTCTACTGTTTTCAGCAATTTGCTGTTCATGACCACGTAATGTTTAGCCATGCCCTATTAAATACATATCACATCCTTCTGTACCAGAAATGGGAATCTATTTAAACAAGCAATTGAGTTTTATTGTTATTTTATTTTCTGCATAATCCCCCTCCCACACCTTCCCCTTTTTCTAAAGCAATAAGGCAAATATCACATTAGCTGGCTTTAGTGTATATGGAAGTATCTGGGTTGTCAGGAGAATTTAACTATAGGGAATAGACACATGGTTAGTTTCTACTATAAAATTTCCCATGTTGGCCAAATACCTGCCTGAAAAGTGCTGGAGTAACTTTTTTTTTTTTTTTTTGAATTTTAGGGAGAATGCCAAGAAGATCTGTTGGTTATATATACAGTGATCACAAAATACATTCAACTGGGAAATTTTGTAGAGTGACCTGGATGGGACATCTGAACAGTAAGTGTATATGGAGGACTATTCTTAAGACAATTTACCTAGTTTTGCAGCTCAGTGTTGCACTAGATTCCTCAAAAGGACAGGCAGTCTTGCTCAAAATAGAAGAAAAGTAAATGCTGTGCATTTGGGTCCTATTTGATAGGAATATAAACATGTCTTTGTAGGCTCAAACCATCTCTTACCTGCATAATGAGAATAGTCAGGAAGATTATGTTCTCTGCTTATAACACTGTCTAAACTGCCAGGATGTGTGAAGTCCAGAAAATCCTCAAGACAGGAATACCGCTCCCTCTTCTACCAACTCACTACCCACAAATATGAGCTTTATGCTATTTCCCTCTGAAAATGGGCACCTTTATATATTTCATATATCATCAGTCTTTATTTATATATCTCCATTAGTACTTATACATGCATTTATAAAAATCTAAATATCTTGGCAATACCTAACATACCCAATTTTTTATCTAAAATGGAGAAAAACTTAAGTCCTGCGTATCTGTAAGTTATGTGAACTCATTAAGGACAAGGGGATACATTCTATGGATAATTTATGTTTCCCCAATATGTGTATTAAAATATATCAATTATAAAACTGAATGAATAGTTATTTGTTGAAAATTAATGTTGGAAAAATTGAGAGGAACATCTAAGAATGACCATTTCAGCCCAGGTATTCCACAGCAAATCCACACCCAGAATTCTCTTGTCCTCAATTCCAGCATCTCCTAAGTTCTTTTTATTGGGGAAAAATCCATATTAGAAATGCCTAAATTATAGCATGCTGCTTCAGAACTCAACCATATTGACCCAAGACATCTTCTGGGGCCCAGATGGGTGGATCAATTCATATTATGGAAACCCATAAACAGCTGTTGGCAATAATTTCTAATGACTTAATTTGATTCTGACACATGATGCCCTGACCCCTTCATCTGAGCCCATCTGTGAGAATGGCAGGGAGCCCACAAGCAGAGTGGCCGGCCACAAGCCATCAGCCGCCTGGCACAGGTAGGGAGAGTGGGTGGAGTGGAGCTGGCAAAACATTGCTGCCACCAAGCCAAGGCATTCACAGCAGTAGCTTGATCACCTCTCAGATCTACTCTTTTTGCTTTCACTCATGGCCACTGACAGTCTGGGACAAATAAAACAGGGTAAAATGAAACCTAGTGGAAGCCAAAAAATTAAAAGCACTAAAAGTAGACTAAAGATAGAATGTGTTGGGACTGTGAATTGAAGGAGAGAAAAAGGGCATTTTAAGAGTTAATCCTCATGGTCATAGAGTACCAGAGCTAAAGGATGGCTTAGAGCAAAATGTTCAATTTCCACAGTTGACAAAAAAATTCCAGAGAGAAGTAATGAATTATTTCTCATAAAAATCTCTATTTCTTTACTTTTATCATATAGTAAGCTCCAAGAAGATAGGGATTATCTGTTTTGTTCAAGGATGTATCCCCAGCACCTAAAACAATATTTGAAACATAGTACTCATTTATTAAATGTGTGTAAACAGATCTCAGAGGTTTCTGTTGTGGAAGTTAGTGTAACATATTTTATTTATTTATTTATTCATGAGAGACACAGAGAGTCAGAGACACAGGCCAAGGAGAAGCAGGCTCTCCATGGAGAACCCCTTGCAGGACTCAATCCTGGGACTCTGGGATCATGCCCTGAGCAGAAGGCAGATGCTCAACCACTGAGCCACCCAGGTGTCCTTGTATAATATATTTTAAGAGTTTAAAGTCAGAGCCAAACATATGATTCTGAAAGCTAATTATGGTCTAGTAGACATGCAACTCTGGGTTAGTTAGTGTTTTGATTTAGTGAAGAAGGGACAAAGCTCTGGGTGTGCAGAGTCAATCCAGATTTTGTCATGCCCTTCAAAGAAGGCAGAAAGAAAGGAAGCAAAGGAGGAAGAAGGGGAGGGGTAGCAGAGTGGAAAGAGGAAAGTAAAGGGAAGAAAAATAGGGAGAGAACTGAAAAGGGAAAGAGGATGAGAGACAGAAAAATAAAAAGGGGTGGCCAACACAGAAAACCATAGATGTTGATGAGGATGCAGAGAAAGGGGAAACCTCTTATATTGTTGGTGGGAATGCAAACTGGTGCAGCCACTCTGGAAAGCAGCATGGAGGTTCCTCAAAAAGTTAAAAATTGAACTACCCCACAAGCCACAACTGTACTACTAAGTATTTACCCAAAGGATATAAAAATGCAGGTTCCAAGGGGCACATGCGCCCTGATGTTTATAGCAGCATTTTCAACAAGAGCCAAACTATGGAAAGAGCTCAAATGTCTATTGACTGATGAATGGATAAAGAATAAGTGGTATATATAAATAATGGAATATTAGCCATAAAATGAATGAAATATTGGCACTTGCAATGACATGGATGGAGCTAGAGTGTATTACACTAAGTGAAATAAGTCAGTCAGAGAAAGACACATACCATGATTACACTCATATGCAGAGTTTAAGAAGCAAAACAGATGAACACAAGGGAAGGGAAAAAATGAGTCTCCTATGGTTTGCTCCCCTCTCTTTTGATGATAGAGAACAAACTAGGGGTTGATGGAGGAAGGTGGATGAGGATGGGCTAAACAGGTGGTGGGCACTAAAGAGGACACTTGTGATGAACACTGGGTGTTACATGTAAGTGATGAATTCATACATTCTACATCTGAAACCAATTTTACCATATATATATATTTTAAGACTTTATTTACTTATTCATGAGACACACACACAGAGACAGGCAGACAGAGAGAGAGATAGAGAGACAGAGACACAGGCAGAGGGAGAAGCACGCTCCATGCAGGGAGCCTGATGTGGGACTCGATTCCGGGTCTCCAGGATCAGGCCCTGGGCTGAAGGTGGCAGCGCTGAACCACTGAGCCACCAGGGCTGCCCCCAATTTTACCATATATGTTTAAAAAAACTTGAAAAAAAAGGGAGGGTGGCCAATAGATCAATGAAAAGATCCTCAACATCAGTATCCATTAGACAACTGCAAATTAATACCATAATGAATTACTACTTCACACCCATTAGGATATTTATTTAAAAAGAGGAGGGGGGAGAGAAGAAACTGTCAAGTGTTGGCAAGTATTTGGAGAAACTAGAAATCAGATATTTTATGTGCTATTGGTGGGAATATAAATGGTATAGCCACTGTGGAAACCACTTTGGTGGTTCCTCAAAATTAAACATAGAATTACCATATGATTAGCAATTTTACTTCTAAGTATATACACAAAAGAATGGAGTCCCTACTAGAACTCAACCAAATAATTGTACACTAGTGCTTCCACAGAATAATTCACAGTAGCCAAAAGGTGGAAACAACCCAAATGTTCATTGAAAGATGAAGAGATAAACAAAATAGGGTATATTCATACAATGGAATATTATTCAATCTTAAAAAATAACAACATTCTGATGAATGCTACAACATGGATGAACCTTAAAAATATTATGTTAAATGAACAAGTCAGATAGAAAAGAACACGCATTATAAGATTTCATTTATATGACACCTAGAAGAGACACGTTCATAGACAGAGAAGGTAGAAAAGATGCTAATGGAGGCTAGATTGAGGGGGATAGGAAATTATTGCTTAATGGGTAGAAAGTTCTGTTTAAGATGAGGAAAAGGTCTGGACATGGATAGTGGTGATGATAACATAGCACTGTGAATGTACTTATTGCCACTGAATTGCACATTTAAAAATGGTTAAAATGGTCACTTTTATGATATTTGTATTTTACCATAGTAATGGAAGGGTAAAAAGAAGAAAGCTAATACAGAAGACTACAGTACAAAATAATTTTTTCCCCAAATGTAATGGACAGTACTTTGTTGTCAATCTGGTCTCTATTCCTCCACTTTTCTTATCTCTCTCATATTTCCAATGGGTGATTAAGGAAAATGATTCTAATCTCATCCCAATTGCCACAATATTAGTTTAAGACCTCTGTAATGGAGGGCTAAGAACATCAGGTCACTGAAGTCCCTGTCCATATATTTTTTCTTTTTAATTATGTTAAAAATCAGAATTTTTGTTGATATTTGTAAGAAACAGATTTCTACTGCCTCTCAGGTGCTAGTGAAGAAAGCACACCTATATCTCTGGTGGCAGGAACATCATAACCATAAGGAAAGTATCCTGAGAAAGAATCTAGCACAGAAGAATATATCTTGGGGGGGGGGGGCTTTCAGAAAAAAAAAAAAACAGAGCTGTTTTTAAATAAAACTTGTTTAAATAAAACTTGATCCCATCCTACCTCTGGTCTTTTTAAAAAAATAATTCTGAGGACTTTCTGTTATTTTCAGCAAAAATAATTCTGTTGGAAAACCAAAAACATCCAATGAGGTTTTCAATGGACTTACTTTTCTCATTTATGAAATAAAAATATTTGAATAATCAGGTCTTCATAGAGATATCCCTTAACACTGTAAATCCTTAATTTCATGAACCACCATCCAAAGCCAGAATTATCTTTTTGTCCTTAGAGAATTCTCATATTCCTACATAAATTTAAAGTAATTTATGAAATGGAATTGGTCATAGAACTGTTTAATAGTAACTCTATGATCACATGCTATGCATTTTCATTATTAGATCAAGTTAGTTTCCTCCTATCCAAAGTTTGTTTGCTTGTTTGGTTTTGTTTTTAATTCAGTCTAGGGACCATCCTAAATGGATCTCCTAGATAGTAGTCTCAAAAAGCAGCTTATATGAAAAATAATAGAATGCCCCCAGCAACCTTCAGAAATCTCAATTAAGATGGTGCCTGGGTGATTTGTGTAAGTGCATACAGTATTAGAATTAACAGGCCCATCACCAGCTGCCTTCCTTAATAACAAAGAGAATGAAACAGCATTTTACAATGCATATAAATATATTTACAGCATTTTACAATGTATGTAAATATATACATTCATACTGCATGCACACCTACATGTGTCAATGTATATGTTACATATATTGAATACATACATACAATAAATCTCCCTTTTAAATCTATTCTAAGGAATAGAAGTTCCAAGTAAGAGCTTAAGATAAAATAAAAAGCCTGGACAGTCATAATACAACATGCCCACTTGGAGGATTCTTGAGAGATACTAAATTTTTTATTCTCAAGAAGAGGCAGGTCCTCCATTGTGTAGGAAGATACCTGTAACTGAAAGTCTCCCTAGTTTTCTATCATGATTTTTAAGATATTGTTCTTAAACTTATGTAAAATCAGTTTTTTTGACATGTGAAAGCATTTCAAAAGCACAAGAGTCTCCCTAATCCAAAAAATACTTTTCCAAATGCCAACCGCTACATAAAATATCCACAGAAGGATACAAATTTCCATTCACCAGTAAGACAGAACCCTTAAAATATAAGTAGATCCCTATGAGGAAATGGATACTGTATCACTACTGAAATTTGCATTTTATGAAAATATTTAGAGCTAAAATATTTCCTGCAAATGTGTTGTTAATTGTGGCAGCTTAATAAAAGAAAGCATTGTACAGAAACAAAACCATCACCTTTGCAATCTAGGTAACTCTAAATTAAGATCTCATTATTAGCCCCTTTTGTATTTGTGACCTTGGAAGACATTTAATCTGAGCCTAGAAGGGTTGCTGTCAATATTGGATAATTTTTTTTCTTTATGCATAAATGAATTTTTAAATTTGAATACAGTGGATACTCAATGTTACATTAGTTTCTGGCGGACAAGTTAGTAATTTGACAACTTTATACATTATGCCTTGTGCACCCTGAGTGTACCTGCTGTCTGTCCTGATACATTACAATATCATTGAATATATTCCTTATGTTGAGCCTTTTATTGTATGGCTTACTTATTCCATAAATGGAAGTCTGTATCTCCCACTATCTTTTACCCATTTTTCCCATTCTTATCCCTCTTCCCTCTGACAACCCTTAGTTTAGTATTTATAGATCTGATTCTGCTTTTTATTCTTTTTTTTAAAGATTCCATTTATGAAAGACATGATATTGTATCTGTCTTTCTCAGATTGATTTATTTTACTTAGTGTATAGTCCTCTTAAGGTCCAACCATGTCTGAAATGGCACAATCTCCTCACTTTTTATGACTGTGTAATATTTCATTATAATTATTCTCTCTCTCTCTCTCTCTCTGTCTCTCACACACACACCCTACATCTTTTTTATCCATTCATCTATTGGTGAACACAATTCCAGATTTCAATATATACTACAAAGCTGTAGTAATAACAAGAGTATGGTATTGGCACAAACAGACACATAGATCAATAAAACAGAACAGAGACCCCAGATGTAGACCCACATTTATATGGTCAGTTACTCTATAATAAAGGAGACAAGAATATACAATGGGGAAAAGATAGTGTCTTCTAAATGATGCTGAGAAAACTGAACAGCTACATAGACAAATGAAACTGGACCACTTTCTTACACCAGACACAAAAAAATAAACTCAAAATGGATTAAGGATCTAAATGTGGGACCTGAAATCATAAAAAAAAAGCCTTGAAGAGAACCCAGGCAGTAATTTCTCTGACATCAGCCAAACAATATTTTTCTAGATAGGTCTTCTAAGGCAAGGGAAACAAAAGCAAAAATAAATTATTAGGACTACATAAAAATGAAAAGCTTTTGCACAACAAAGGAAACCATCAACAAAACAAAAAGGCAGCCTACTGAATTGGAGAAGATATTTGCTAATAATATATCCATTAGGGGGTTAATATCCAAAATATATAAAGAATTTATACAATTCAACACCAAAAAAAGTCCAGTCAAAAGATGGGCAGAGACATTTCTCCAAAGATGGCATAGAGATGACTAATAGACACATGAAAAGATGCTCAACATCAATAATCATCAGGGAAATGCAAATCAAAATCACAATGAGATATGAGCTTTCACCTTTTAGAATGGCTAAAATGAGACAAGAAATAGAATGTTGCCACTGACGTGGCACTGACGTGAGAAAAAAGAACCTACTGCCACTCTTGGTGGGAATGCAAACTGGTGCAGCCACTGTGGAAAAGAGTAAGGAGTTTCCTCAAAAAATTAAAATAGAATTACTATAGTTGATCCAATAGTTCAACTACTAGGTATTTACCCAAGGAAAATGAAAGTAATAATTTGGAAAGATATATGCACCTCTATGTTGATTGCAGCATTATTCACAATAGCTTTGAATAAAATTTAAAACCTCTGGCAGAGTCTATGACATTTAATAGTCACTAATTATTCAAAGAGAGCAGTAGGTCTTTGAGGACCTAAAGGGAAGTAGGAGGCAACAGTGGAGAATCAAGAGCATAGAGGATAGGACAGGCTGGTGATATGCAAACAGAAAGTCCTAACACGCCTGATACGCTCTGATAAGTTTTGTTTATTCCTCATCATTGTCAAGGCCAGTTCTGAATGAAGCACTAGAGCTCCCAGTGACAATGCAAGATCTTGCAGCCCTGCACTCTTTGGCTTATTTATTCAGTTTCGCCATTAACACTATGATAACAACCACTATGATAACGACTTTTATTTTAATTTTATTTAATTTTCAATTGATCACTAATACTGGGACTTATTGCAGTGGATCCTGATTGATGTTAGAGTAAAATGTCATTCAGTGACAGTGATGGGCCAATGAGTTTCTACTGCTAAGAGAAGGAAATGTAAAAAACAATTTTCCATAAAAAGGCAGACAAATCTTTGTCTAAGCACTGACCAGAATGTATTTTAAGGCAAGTGTCAAAGGCTAAATATAAAGCAGAAATCATACAGTCTAATCCATTATCAAAGAAATTTAAGGGCAGACAAATACTAGCTCCTCTAAAAATAAAAAATAAACCGATAAAAAGCAAAAACCCCAGTGGGTTCTAAAACTTATTTGGAAATATTAGATGATAGCCTAAAGATGAAAAGTTTGGATACTATAGTCAGGTATATGTGAGTCAGAGTATAACATTCAACACTTGTTATCTTTTCAATCTGGGTAAGTTGCTGAACTCTAACTTTCAATGAATTCATTGACAAAATGAGGTGATTATAGTTTTAAGCTTATAGGATCATTGTGGAAATCAAATGGAAAAAAATGAAGATAAAAAATGTAGTGCATGGACTAACACATATTTATTGTTTTTCTCACTTGCCTATAAGTGATGAATATTGAAAAAAATACATAAGGAAATTTACTAAGCCAAGGCTAGGAACAACAATAAATTACTTTTCAGGTCCAGGGTCTTATCCATACAGTATCTATTCATAAAAGCTTAGTCCATTCTCATAAATTGTCATATCTTAAGACTAATTTAAGGCAGATATTTAAACGCTGTACTCCTTCATACTAACTGAGAAATAAAATGTTCTCTCAAAGTTGACATTTATAAAAATGCAAAAAGGAAATATGTTTAAAATTAACATTCTAAGACCTCATTTCACTTGCTGAAGAGCCTGACAATTACCATTGTTTCCTGGGAAGCATGATTACTCCCAAGTTGATCATACATTTAAACAGGTAACAGTGCCATAAAATCAGAGAAGATCCTCAGTCAAGGATATGAAGATAAAAGATCTCTCTCAGGGAAGGCGATTATTGAATAGTGTTACTATATATAACAGTGTGCTTCAACTTCGAGAAAATGTTCCCAAAACTTATGTTTACTAACTGCAATAAAATATAAGAAACTCCAGGGTTCCATTTACCTAGAAAGATATAAAACAAATGAATGGAAAGCAAAGTCTTTTGGCCAGGATTGTCAGAAAAGACATATGGAGTGAGAAATGAAAAGGCCAGCTGGAGAATTTAACAAAAACCAGTTTGAATAGTTAAAGACAACATACAGGATCAGAATTGCTGCCTTGCCTTAAATCATGTTATTTTATTTTTGTACAAATGATAAATGATGATTACAAATATTTGAAAAATTTAAAAAGTTTAAGAAGTTCAAGTATCTTTCATGATCTTGCGAACTAGTTCCATACTACTATATTTTTAACATTTTATTATTTTTACTTATATATTTATATAGTTTATATTTTATTATTTTAATATTTGTAACATTATTACAGATATTTCTCTGTATCCAGTCATCATTTAGATGCATACATAGAATTTTAAACACAAATGCCACATACACTGTTTTGTAATCGGTGGTTTTTTTTTTTAATAATAATCACCATAGACATTTATTTAGGTCGATATATTTTATACCATCATTTTAAATGACAAGATCATATTCTTTTGTATTTATATTCATTTATAGGGATCCCCGGGTGGCGCAGTGGTTTAGCGCCTGCCTTTGGCCCAGGGCGCGATCCTGGAGACCCGGGATCGAGTCCCACATCAGGCTCCCAGTGCATGGAGCCTGCTTCTCCCTCTGCCTGTGTCTCTGCCTCTCTCTCTCTCTCTCTCTCTGTGACTATCATAAATAAATAAATAAATAAATAAATAAATAAATAAATAAATAAATAAAATATTTATATTCATTTATAAATTTCCTAATAAGGAAATGTGGACCATTTTCAGTTTCCCGATATTAGAAACTGCACAAGTTGAGCATGTGTAAACTTTTTTGAAATTGTATAATTATTTCCTTGAGTCAAAAAGCAACCATTATTTTCTAAGATGAAGAGAGTCATAGTAGAAACGTCACCTTACCTAGATTCTCATTCCAGATTTAATTTCATTCATTCACCACATCTCTATCTCAGTTTCTAAACTGGTAAGATGAGAAAGTTGAGAATGAACTCTAGAGCCTTTACCAGCCTCAAATTTCAAAATCTGTAAATAGAGAAGTCCTAAACAGTAACAACTTGAAAGTGATGAATACACAACACAATGGAGGCATGTAAATGTGAATTTACCTTCCATAGTCACCTAAGAGGCACCAGAGGACCCGGATCACCATCTCATTTGAAATAATTGCATTTTGATCAAATATATTGAATGAAGTTTTATATCCATTCTTCAAATGGGGAAACCAAGGAAAACAAGAATGGAAAGTCCTTACCCTAAATTATGTATGTCCAGCTAGTGTCAAAGCTTTGGCTGAATCCAGACTCAGTTTTTTGATCTAGGGCTTTAGTCACAAAGAAAAACTGCTGAATAAAGAGAATATAATTGCCAAATTGAAGTCAATTGTGCTGCAGTTCAAAGGTGAAACGACAGATAATTTAGAAAATGATGAAATCTAAATGGAAAGCATGTAAGTAGTAATTAAAGAATAATTAAGAAATCAGAGGTGCATGCATGTGGTAATCAAAGAAAGCTAGTGCTAAATACCACTTTTTGTCCATTAAAATTGCATTATTTTCAATAATACATACCTGGGGTCCTACTCATTGAGCAAGAGAGTATGTACTTGTCAATACATTTCAAATGACTAACCATATCCATGCATTTGGCTCAGTATTTCCAACTATGGAAATTGTCTTAAAGAAATATTCATAAATGCATATAAATGTTTATGAACCATTATCATAATGATATGTGGTTGTACGCACCCATATGGTGGGTGTCCTGACTGAGCACACAGGCCCCAGTGTCCCCCAGGGTGGCCCTCCCTCCCAGAAGCCCAACTAAAGTCCTTTGGAGGTAGAAGAGGTCTACCCTACCCAGCAAGTTCCATAACTCACAGAATTCTTAAAACACAGTTGTTTCCTGGTGATCTCATTCTTCTCCTGCTGCTTAATCCCTATAAAATATTTCCCCAGATCACCCCTCAAGTTAAAGCTGGGTAGTATTTGAACTGCATTAAAAAAATTATCATCAGGGGTAAGATACCTCTGAAAATAACAGAATTTGGGAACATACACTATTCAACACAGATCAAGACTTCAGATATACTTGGCTGGACTTCAACAGAAGTCTTGGTTCACCTCAGTCTTGTGTTTTCGGTAACTCAGCAATCAGTACAGTAAATACCCATTTAAATCAACAATATTTATAAGACAATGCTTTTTGGAATTAGAACACAGTTCTCATAACCTCCCCACCCATCATTACTGTACTGTGCAGCTTTTATCTCCTACAATTACATAAAAAACCTTACCAGTTAAGCATGATGAAACAGGAAGTCCTCAGCAATCTGCTTAGTAATACTCTAAAGGAATCCCTATCCCATCACTAGGTAGCATATGCAAGTTCCACAATAACAGAAGACACATTAATATAAATTAAGTGCTGGCATATAATGAAAATTTTTTAAGAATACTGAAATATGAAGATGACAAGCATAGTGAAACATCCAGGTATTATCTTAATATGTGATACACTGGAAATTCAAGATATGTTTAGTAAAAATATTTAGGAGAGACAAAATGCTTTATACCAATATCTTAAGCTTTTCCAAGTAGAATATTTGAGAAACATTGAACATTGAAATTGTCAAATCCAAAATCCCTCCTTAATTCACTACAAGCAGAACTATCCTATGAAGAAGAGAAGACAAGCCTAAGGCTAATTATAACAGGAAGATTAATTTCAAAGCCTCTCATAAGAGTTTGTCTAAGCACTGTACAAAATGAAATAAATCAGATCAACTGTAAAAATATTTAGTCTGAATTTGAACGAGTAACTATCAGAGATGCTGTTAGCACTGTATTTATTCATTCATGCACATCTATAAAACCTTCTCATGATGACACTGACACTTCTGCTTTGAGAGCTATGGTCTATATTCCCTCTCCTTGATTCTGAACAAATATGTGGCTGCAACAGATATTAAGCTATACAACTTACAAGACAAAGTTAGAAAAGTGATAGAACATGCCTCTGTGTGTGTGTGTGTGTGTGTGTGTGTATGTGTGTGTGTGTGTTCCTTTCTTTGGAGCTTTGAGGTGGCATATAATGAGACTCACTACCTGGAGGCTACCATGCTGGAGAGAACATACAGGGATCAAACTGAGATAGAGATATACCAAGAACTCCAGCTGTTCTAACCACTAGGCAGTTTATGTCCTCCCTGCCCAGGCACCAGATTATGTGAATAGGTGATCCTCTACATGTACATAATCTTCTACAGTGAACTGCTATCAGTCACCCTGTTAGAATCCCTGAACACCACAGAACTAATTGAACATGAGAATCAGCGCCAATCTATGTAAAGGAGCAAGGAGGAACCAGTAAATTCTTCTGGGTTTATTGTTCATAAAATTTCCAGAAAATCTGGAAACTGGGAATTCTGGTACTAGAGCATTTTTTTAATTTCCAAAAAAGGGAAATGAATATATTAGTAATGAAAAGTGAAAGAGAAAAAGATCCCCATTCACTCTTCACATATCCTTAGACTCATTCTTTCCATGTGACCTGCTACCCTTAAGGAAGTTCGTCAGGGCTTCTCCACATGGCAATCTCAGGACCACAAGAGAGTGCAAGATATTGAGAGACCTTGCCTTTAGCACTCATATAATGTCACGTACACAAAATTTTCTTGGTCAAAGTAAGCTACAACTTCACTTAATGGAGGATACACAAAGTCATGTTGAAAAAGGGAATATACAAGGAAATGTTTTACCCACAATTAATCTAACATATGTCCCATTGACCACAGTGTTTGATTTAGCCATATGGTAGCAAGCAAATTGTCCCCTTCTTCTGTATAAATTAGAGCCTGCAAGGAAATCTTAGAAGGTAAGCATATCTAGGAGGGGAGATTGGGAAGTAGGGGGACTCATGGAGGTGAGCACTAGAAGATATGCCTCCATGTGGCTTATGGCTTTGTGAGTCTTCAGCTATTCATTGACTAGTAGTCTGTTGGCCACTGCTGGTCAGCAGGAACAGCAGTTAGGGAGACAGAATGGAGAGAGGGAGAAGGAAAATTAGGAGAAACTTGTACTTACAGAGTAGCTCAACATTTTCTTGTTACACATCCAGTGATGAACTTTTGAGAGTACTGACTTGCTTTACTATTACTTTTCAAATCTCACATAACTTCCATTTTTGCCCAAATTGAACAGAAAACTACACAGGAAAAGGGATTTAGAAAAATGTAGTGCATAGCTTTAACCAGGTTGACACAGCACAGTCCTGCAAACATTTAATTTTCTAAGTCCTGTTTGTAATAACATTCCTTATAATAAATATGGATTATATTTATAACCAAAAAAAGTGGATCAAAAACAAAGAATTAATGTCTCTCCTGAAATATTACAAAGCAATTTACATAGTTGTTTATTTCATGTTTGCTCATCTTGTGGTATCTCTAAGCCTTTATTATCTTCTCTTTCCTCTAAAGATGATTGGGTTTTCTTCTCATTGGGGTAGTTATGATTAATTTTATGTCAACTTGGCTGGGTCACAGTGCCAAGGTATATGGTTAAATATTGTTCTGGATGTTTCCATGAAGTTGATTTTTGGATGAGACTGATATTTAAATATGTAGACTTTGAGTAAAGTTGATAACCCTCTCTAAAGTGGATGAGCCACATCCAATCAGTCAAAGGCCTTAAAAAGAGACTGACCCCTGAACTGAAGGATTTCTGTCAGCAGACTACCTTTGGATCCAAACCACAACTTTTTCTTGGATCTCCAGTTTCCCAGCATGCAGCATTCAGCCTACCTACAGATTTTTGACTTCTTAATCTTTCACAATTATTTGAGCTGATTCCTTTAAATCTCAAACTCTCTCTCTCTCTCTCTCTCTCTCTCACACACACACACACACACACATACATACAAGACATGCACACACCCAATGTTGGAATGTTGGTTATATTTCTCTGGAGAACCCTAAAACCATAGCCCTTTCATTTATCATTCTAAATTCCTTAAGATCATTGTCATTCATGTCCTGCTTCTCTAACAACCTGCCTTTAGAATTGAATGTGACAAAGAGGCTAGATCTGCATTGTCCAATAGGGTAACCACTAGTCACAGGCAATCCTTTAAATTTAAATCTAAATAAAAATAATATTAAAATTCACATCTTTGCTCATACTAGCCACATTTCAAGTGACCAGTAACCATTTGCAACTAGTGGCTAACACACTGGACAACAGAGATTATAGCGCATCTCCATTATTGTTGAATATTTTGGATATCACGGCAATTCACAAATCATCTTCTATTTCCATATGGAAATCTCAGCTAAAGAGAGGAAGTACTTTCTCCCCCCCAAATTGAAAGTTGTCAGAATCTACCTTAGAAAGCTTTAAGAGGCCACACAAAGCTCAGATAATATATAGCAAACCACACACTAAGGGACTAGAGAGCTTCTGGCAATTTCTCAGCACTCAAAAGTGATCGGGGACACACTCAAGTTTATATACCTTCTCAGTCTGTAGTGTTTGTGATCTCTGTTCTCTGTAGCTAGCATCTATTTCCAAAATAATGTCACCTTCTATGATGTATGAGATGCTGTGTAACAAGCAGTCCTTACTTCAACATGAGGAAAAGAGATCAGATAATGAGATATATGCCAGGAAACACATCTATAGTCTCCTGTAGAACATAAAACACTTTTTTTTCCTTGGAGAGCATAAAATGTCACTTACGATGCATGTTTTGCCAACGCTCAGGTATTCTTTCAAAGAGGCAATCTCCAGTTGCAAGTGGAAAACTAACTTTAATTTTTATAATTGCCTGTTCCCTGTCTTGGATGAAATCATTCAAGCTTTTATTCCAACTATCTTTCTATCATTTCTTTCTTTTTTTTTCTATCATTTCAATAGCAGACACTGAGTTAGGGAGAATTTAAGGAGAAAAACAGAGATAAATCAGCAGATAACAAACCTATTTTATGACATTTATAAAATCACTTTCTTCTTCTTTTTTAGCAGATAAATCAGCAGATAGAAACCTATTTTATGACATTTATAAAATCACTTTCTTCTTCTTTTTTCCATTATCCACCCTTATTTTATTGGTGTACAAAGAGTATAGTTTTTCATTAGCCAGTACTGGCTAAATGCAAAAGAAGTAAAACTTTTACAGGAAAAGTTCTGATTTGGTGATTCTGCAAATTTGGAGTCCATGTGAGTTATTTCCTTTTATTAATCCCACCTCCCTATAATCATTTGGAACAGTAGAGACCCAACAATCTAATCCAAAGTGTTGTAGTCCATGGGTAACGAGAATGAGGCAGGCTGAGAACAAATTGGGGACACAGAAATCTGAAGAGCATGTGCTCACGTGCAGCTACATAGCAGCTACATAGCGTTAGCTGATCATTGAAGGAATTAAAGTTCAATGTTGCCAGAGTTTTCCAATTTTAAAAGGGAGTTTGAAATCCCATTATCTGAAATCTCTCATTTTTAAAATGCTGACAGTTTAATTAAAAAAAACGTATATCAAATAAACTATTTTTCTTTCAAATTAGACCCAAATTCTTTTACTTTGCTTTTAGTAAACTCCTTGAAAATGACAGTATGGCTTTTGCTTTCTTTTCTTTTCACTGCAACCTCTACCAAAAGGTAAGTGTCCACTAGACTCAACAGGACAAGTCAGTTCATAGCTCTCATCTTGGAAAAGGTCAAAGTCATGGCAGCCAATGATGTAAGTGAAAAACAATCATGGTGGTCCAAGATTGTAGATATCAACTAGAGTAGTTTAGTCCCCTGGAGAACATGTGGCAATAACTGGAGACATTCTTGTTTGTTACAACCTTGTGGGGATTGCTATTGACATTTAGTAGGCACAGGCCTGGGATGGTGCTGAACGTCCTAGCAGTATAGTCTCTCTGTAACAAAGGATTATCAGGCCCAGAATATCAATAATGTTGAGGTTGAGAAATCCTTCTCTAGATCCTATTTATGCATGGAGGACCAATGTTTATCCACCCTTGCTATTGGTGATGTGAGCACTGACAAGAAGACACATTCACCTATGGTCTATTATCCAGGTATGTTGTTACCTATATCCTAATCACACATATTAGGACCTGTTTGCCCAGGCTCAGACAGGTTAAAGCCCAGAAACTGTTCAATTTCCAGAGACAGAGGTCAATAAATAACTAGACTACATCAGATTGGCAAAAAATTAAACATTCTGGTAAGCTCAACTATTGGTGAGGAAGAGAGAAATTAAAGTGTGTTCATACACACCAGCAAAGCATAAATTTAGAAAGCCAAAGATGATAACAATCCTTGTTTTTATGTAGGTTTCAAATATGTATGCCCTTTAGGAAAAACAAAAATTGCTGAATTCTGATCTACAGCAATAACTTTGAAAATGTGGTATCCAGACAAGCAACCTGGGAACAAGCATTACCTGGGAACCTGTTAGGCAAAATTTAGGCTTCACAGCAGGCTACCAAATCAGAAACTCTGACGATAATCTGGGTTTTCACTAGCCCTCCAGAGTATTTTGATGCCTACAAAAGTTTGAGAACAACAGACATAGGAAAGAATCTTCAAAGCCTGTTTGTACGTTAGAATGACTTGGGTGGGAATTATTAAAAATGCAGACATAAGATTCTACCTCTAGAGATTCTGGGCTCATCTGGGACCAGTGAACACCTAGATATCCTGGACTATTTCCTGGGTTCTCTCAGTATAGAATCAAGGTGTTTACATGCTTCTGAGTTATGACCCATGTCTTCATTTGTTACAGTTTTCAGAAATTGGCATATAGACACTTGTTATCACAGGGCTGCTCTCTGAATTTTTACCGGTGAAAAATCAAATGCAAATATTCTCTGGGCTTCTTTCACCTAAGACTGACCTGGAAACTTTCATGTCATTGCAGTTGTATTTTATAAAACAGACAGAATCTCAAAGCGGCCATCTTCTGTATTATTTCAAAATCTTGAGTCTCCTTTAGATAAAAAAAGCATTTTGTATTTCACTCCATATGTGAGGAAAAGCCTCTCCAAGATTGTTAGAGTTTTCATTATTTAAGATTCTTTTTAATAATAAATCTATTTTTATTGGCGTTCAATTTGCCAACATACAGAATAACACCCAGTGCTCATCCCGTCAAGTGCCCCCCTAAGTGCCCGCCACCCAGTCACCCCCACCCCCCGCCCTCCTCCCCTTCCACCACCCCTGGCTCGGTTCCCCGAGTTAGGAGTCTTTATGTTCTGTCTCCCTTTCTGATTATTTCCTACCCATTTCTTCTCCCTTCTGCTCTATTCCCTTTCACTATTATTTATATTCCCCAAATGAATGAGACCATATTGTCCTTCTCTGATTGACGTATTTCACTCAGCATAATACCCTCCAGTTCCATCCACGTCGAAACAAATGGTGGGTATTTGTCATTTCTAATGCCTGAGTAATCTTCCATTGTATACATAGACCACATCTTTTTATCCATTCATCTTTCAGTGGACACCAAGGCTCTTTCCACAGTTTGGCTATTGTGGACATTGCTGCTAGAAACATCGGGGTGCAGGTGTCCCGGCGTTTCATTGCATCTGTATCTTTGGGGTAAATCCCCAAAAGTGCAATTGCTGGGTCGTAGGGCAGATCTATTTTTAATCCTTTGAGGAACCTCCACACAGTTTTCCAGAGTGACTGCACCAGTTCACATTCCCACCAACAGTGTAAGAGGGTTCCCTTTTCTCCGCATCCTCTCCAGCATTTGTGGTTTCCTGCCTTGTTAACTTTCCCCATTCTCACTGGTGTGAGGTGGTATCTCATTGTGGTTTTGATTTGTATTTCCCTGATGGCAAGTGATGCGGAGCATTTTCTCCAGTGCTTGTTGGCCATGTCTATGTCTTCCTCTGTGAGATTTCTGTTCATGTATTTTGCCCATTTCATGATTGGATTGTTTGTTTCTTTCCTGTTGAGTTGAGTAAATTCTTTATAGATCTTGGAAACTAGCCCTTTATCTGATACATCATTTGCAAATATCTTCTCCCATTCTGTAGCTTGTCTTTTAGTTTTGTTGACTGTATCCTTTGCTGTGCAAAAGCTTCTTATCTTGATGAAGTCCCAATAGTTCATTTTTGCTTTTGTTTCTTTTGCCTTTGTGGATGTATCTTGCAAGAAGTTACTGTGGCCAAGTTCAGAAAGGGTGTTGCCTGTGTTCTCCTCTAGGATTTTGATGGAATCTTGTCTCACATTTAGATCTTTCATCCAATTTGAGTTTATCTTTGTGTATGGTGAAAGAGAGTGGTCTAGTTTCATTCTTCTGCATATGGACGTCCAATTTTCCCAGCACCGTTTATTGACGAGACTGTCTTTCTTCCAATGGATAGTCTTTCCTCCTTTATCGAATATTAGTTGACCATAAATTTCAGGGTTCAGTTCTGGTTTCTCTATTTTGTTCCATTGATCAATGTGCCTATTTTTGTGCCAGTACCACACTGTCTTGATGACCACAGCTTTGTAGTACAACCTGAAATCTGGCATTGTGATGCCTCGAACTGTGGTTTTCTTTTTTAATATTCCCCGGCTATTTGGGGTCTTTTCTGATTCCACACAAATCTTAAGGTGATTTGTTCCAGCTCTCTGAAGAAAGTCCACTGTATTTTGATAGGGATTGCATTAAACGTGTAAATTGCCCTGGGTAACATTGACATTTTCACAATATTAATTCTTCCAATCCATTAGCATGGAATATTTTTCCATCTCTTTGTGTCTTCCTCAATTTCTTTCAGAAATGTTCTATAGTTTTTAGGGTATAGATCCTTTACCTCTTTGGTTAGGTTTATTCCTAGGTATCTTATGCTTTTGGGTGCAATTGTAAATGGGATTGACTCCTTAATTTCTCTTTCTTCAGTCTCATTGTTAGTGTATAGAAATGCCACTGACTTCTGGGCATTGATTTTGTAACCTGCCACGCTACCAAATTGCTGTATGAGTTCTAGCAATCTCGGGGTGGAGGCTTTTGAGCTTTCTATGTACAGTATCATGTCATTGGTGAAGAGGGAGAGTTTGACTTCTTCTTTGCCAATTTGAATGCCTTTAATGTCTTTTTGTTGTCTGATTGCTGAGTCTAGGACTTCCAGTACTATGTTGAATAGCAGTGGTGAGAGTGGACATCCCTGTATTGTCCCTGATCTTAGGGGAAAGGCTCCCAGTGCTTCCCCATTGAGAATTTTATGTGATGTGGGCTTTCGTAGATGGCTTTTAAGATGTTGAGGAATGTTCCCTCTATCCCTACACTCTGAAGAGTTTTGATCAGGAGTGGATGCTGTATTTTGTCAAATGCTTTCTCTGCATCTAATGAGAGGATCATATGGTTCTTGGTTTTTCTCTTGCTGATATGATGAATCACATTGATTGTTTTATGAGTGTTGAACCAGCCTTGTGTCACGGGAATAAATCCTACTTGGTCATGGTGAATAATTTTCTTAATGTGTTGTTGGATCCTATTGGCTAGTATCTTGTTGAGAATTTTTGCATCCATGTTCATCAGGGATATTGGTCTGTAATTCTCCTTTTTGGTGGGGTCTTTGTCTGGTTTGGGAATTAAGGTGATGCTGGCCTCATAGAATGAATTTGTAAGTACTCCATCTCTTTGTATCTTTCCAAACAGCTTTAGTAGAATAGTTATGGTTTCTTCTTTAAACGTTTGATAGAATTCCCCAGGGGAGCCATCTGGCCCTGGACTTTTGTGTCTTGGGAGGTTTTTGGTGACTGCTTCAATTTCCTCCCTGGTTATTGGCCTGTTCAGGTTTTCTATTTCTTCCTGTTCCAGTTTTGGTAGTTTGTGGCTTTCCAGGAATGTGTCCATTTCTTCTAGATTGCCTAATTTATTGGCGTATAGCTGTTCATAATATGTTTTTAAAATCGTTTGTATTTCCTCGGTGTTGGTAGTGATCTCTTTTCTCATTCAGGATTTTGGTAATTTGAGTCTTCTCTCTCTTCTTTTTAATAAGGCTGGCTAATGGGTTTATCTATCTTATTAATCCTTTCAAAGAATCAATTCCTGGTTTTGTTGATCTGTTCCACAGTTCTTCTAGTCTCGATTTCGTTCAGTTCTGCTCGAATCTTTATTAACTCTCTTCTTCTGCTGGGTGTAGGATCTATGTGCTGTTTTTTCTCTAGCTCCTTTAGGTGTAAGGTTAGCTTTTGTATTTGAGTTCTTTCCAGTTTTTGAATGGATGCTTGTATTGCGATGTATTTCCCCCTCAGGACTGCTTTTGCTGCATCCCAAAGATTTTGAATGGTTGTATCTTCATTCTCATTAGTTTCCATAAATCTTTTTAATTCTTCCCTAATTTCCTGGTTAACCCTTTCATCTTTTAGCAGGATGGTCCTTAACCTCCACGTGTTTGAAGTCCTTCCAAACTTCTTGTTGTGATTTAGTTCTAATTTCAAGGCATTATGGTCTGAGAATATGCAGGGGACAATCCCAATCTTTTAGAATCAGTTCAGACCCGATTTGTGACCCAGTATGTGGTCTATTCTGGAGAAAGTTCCATGTGCACTTGAGAAGAATGTGTATTCAGTTGAGTTTGGATGTAAAGTTCTGTAGATATCTGTGAAATCTATCTGGTCCAGTGTATCATTTAAAGCTCTCGTTTCTTTGGAGATGTTGTGCTTAGAAGACCTATCGAGGGTAGAAAGAGCTAGATTGAAGCAACCAAGTATAAGTGTATTATTATCTAAGTATTTCTTTACTTTGGTTATTAATTGATTGATATATTGGCAGCTCCCACATTCGGGGCATATATATTGAGGATCGTTAAGTCCTCTTGTTGGATAGATCCTTTAAGTATGATATGGTGTCCCTCTTCATCTCTCACTACAGTCTTCGGGGTAAATTTTAGTTTATCTGATATAAGGATGGCTACCCCTGCTTTCTTTTGAGGACCATTTGAAAGGTATATGGTTCTCAACCTTTTATTTTCAGGCTGTAAGTGTCCTTCTGTCTAAAATGAGTCTCTTTTAGACAGCAAATAGATGGGTCCTGCTTTTTTATCCAGTCTGAAACCCTGCGCCTTTTGATGGGATCATTAAGCCCATTTACGTTCAGAGTTACTAATGAGAGATATGAGTTTAGTGTCATCATGATATCTATTCAGTCCCTGTTTTTGTGGATTGTTCCATTGGACTTCTTCTTAAAGGGGAATTTTAAGAGTCCCTTTAAAATTTCTTGCAGAGCTGGTTTGGAGGTCACATATTCTTTCAGTTCCTGCCTGTCTTGGAAGCTCTTTCTCTCTCCTTCCATTCTCAATGAGAGCCTTGCTGGATAAAGTATTCTTGGTTGCATGCTTTTCTCATTTAGGATCCTGAGTATATCCTGCCAGCCCTCTCTGGCCTGCCAGGTCTCTGTGGAGAGGTATGTTGTTACCCTAATACTCCTCCCCATAAAAGTCAGGGATTTCTTGTCTCTTGCTGCTTTAAGGATCTTCTCTTTATTTTTGGAATTTGCAAGCTTAACTATTAAATGTCGAGGTATTGAACGGTTTTTATTGATTTTAGGGGGGGATCTCTCTATTTCCTGGATCTGAATGCCTGTTTCCCTTCCCAGATTGGGAAATTTTTCAGCTAGGATTTGTTCAAATACATATTCTGGCCCTCTGGCCCTTTCGGCGCCCTCGGGAACCCCAATTAAACGTAGGTTTTTCTTCCTTAGGCTGTCGTTTATTTCCCTTAATCTGTCTTCATGGTCTTTTAATTGATTGTCTCTTTTTTCCTCAGTTTCCCTCTTTGCCATTAACTTGTCTTCTATGTCACTCACTCGTTCTTCCACCTCGTTAACCCTCGACGTTAGGACTTCTGGTTTGGATTGCATCTCATTCAATTGATTTTTAATTTCTGCCTGATTGGATCTAAATTCTGCAGTCATGAAGTCTCGTGAGTCCTTAATGCTTTTTTCTAGAGCCACCAGTAGCTGTATAATAGTGCTTCTGAACTGGCTTTCTGACATTGAATTGTAATCCAGATTTTGTAACTCTGTGGGAGAGAGGACTGTTTTTGATTCTTTTTTTTTTATTTTTATGTTTTTTTTATGATAGTCACACCACACACACACACACACACACACACAGGGGGGGGGGGGGTAGAGACACAGGCAGAGGGAGAAGCAGGCTCCATGCACCGGAGCCCGATGTGGGATTCTATCCCAGGTCTCCAGGATCGCGCGCTGGGGCAAAGGCAGGCGCTAAACCGCTGCGCCACCCAGGGATCCCTGTTTCTGATTCTTTCTTTTGAGGTGAGGTTTCCTTCTAGTCATTTTGCTCAGTGCATAGTGGCCAAAAACAAGTTGTATTGGGAAAAGGAGAAAAAGAAAGAATAGGAAGAAGGAAAGAAAAAGAAAAAAATGAAGAAAAAAAAAGAAGAGAAGAAAAAGAAAAAAAAGAAAAAGAAAAAAAGGGGGGTGGCAGAAGCAAATGGGAAAAAAAAACAAAAAAAAAACAAAAACACGGGGGAGTATCTTCTGATTCTGTAGACTCTAAGTCCCTTGACTTCCCCTGGAACTGGTCCGTCCAGCTGGTCTTCTGGGGAGGGGCCTGCTGTGCTGATTTTCAGGTGTTAGCACTTGGGGGAGCTGTTCTTCCCCTGCCTGGTACAGGGCTCAGTGAGGTTTGTTTACCCCGTGAGGCCCCAGGAGGAACAACCCCAGTGGCGGCGGCAGCTCTGGAGCCCTGGAGTCAGCCTCTGCAGGAACTACGGGGCTCTCCGTCTGCAGGGCCTGGAGGCTCCGGGGCGGGGCCGCTGATCTGCTCAGCTCGGGCAGGAGCCTCCTTGCTGTGGGCCCTCCCGGCCTCTGCCTGTCCCCGGGGCACAGGTGTCTGTTAGTGTCCCCGGGAGCCCGAGGGCATCCCCGCCCTCCTGGGTCCTGCTCCAACTCCCTGCGGGCCCCTTGCCGCCCGGGAAGGTTGGTGCAGCTCCTGCTTCTCCGGGACGGGGCTCTCCTGTCCTGGGGACACTCGCCCCGGCCTCAGCCCGGCTCCTCGCGGGGCCCCTCCCCCTCGGAGGCCTTTTGTTCCTTTATTTCTTTTTCCCCGTCTTCCTGCCTTGATAGAAGCGCGGACTCCTCTCACTGTAGCATTCCAGCTGGTCTCTCTTTACATCTCAGGCCGAATTCGTAGATTTTCAGGATGGTTTGAAGGTTATCTAGGTAATTTGGTGGGGACAGGTGACTTGGGGACCCTACTCTTCCGCCATCTTGCCCCTCCCTCTTCTTTAAGGTTTTATGCAAGTTTTAGGCTTAGCTCTTTACTGGTCTAGAAGTTTCTGCTTCTGGCCACTTAAAAGCATTTGTCATATTAGAAGTGTAGATTTTCTTTTATTTCTTTTTTTTTAAA
The DNA here is from genome assembly GCF_905146905.1 of Nyctereutes procyonoides. NCBI lineage: Eukaryota > Metazoa > Chordata > Mammalia > Carnivora > Canidae > Nyctereutes > Nyctereutes procyonoides. The sequence continues at coordinate 12,659,803 of NW_026575133.1, read as the reverse complement.
GATTTTATTTATTTATTCATGAGAGACACAGAGAGAGAGAGAGAGAGAGAGAGAGAGAGAGAGAGAGAGAGAGAGGCAGAGACATAGGCAGAGGGAGAAGCAGGCAAGAAGCCCAATGCGGGACTCAATCCTGGGACTCCGGGATCATGCCTTGAGCTGAAGGCAGATGTTCAACTGCTGAGCCACCCAGGCATCCCAGAGTGTAGGTTTTCTTAGGCATATATAGTATGAAAAGCCAAAGACAATATAGAAAACACTATAGACAGAAAGATGATATACCAATGTGGAACAGGGAGAGAGAGAAAGAGAAAGGGTTGGAAGGGTTGTATGATAGCTCAACTGTACAAGATAAACAATGAGAAGAAACACTCAGTCTTCACTCAGAACTGCCAAAATAATAGCTAATTGTTGGTCTTGGGGTGGCTCCTTTTTTTATTTTATTTTATTTTATTTATTTATTTATGATAGTCACACAGAGGGGGGGGGGCAGAGACACAGGCAGAGGGAGAAGCAGGCTCCATGCACCGGGAGCCCGACGTGGGATTCGATCCCAGGTCTCCAGGATTGCTCCCTTGGCCAAAGGCAGGCGCCAAACCCCTGCACCACCCAGGGATCCCCGGGGTGGCTCCTTAGTACAACAATAGAAAGTGGCAGGAAGAAGGGATATTGTTTTGGAAAATCCTCCCAGGTGATTCTAATTAACAACAGCAACCTCTCTACCTTTTTTTTTTTTTTCCATAGGCTAAATTGCCTTTTATTTTTTTATTTTTTTAATTTTTATTTATTTATGATAGTCACACACGGAGAGAGAGAGAGAGAGGCAGAGACATAGGCAGAGGGAGAAGCAGGCTCCATGCACCGGGAGCCCGAAGTGGGATTCGATCCCGGGTCTCTAGGATCAGGCCCTGGGCCAAAGGCAGGCGCCAAACCGCTGCGCCACCCAGGGATCCCCCTCTCTACCTTTTGATAAGTGCTAAGCTACAGATTTAAACTCAAATTCAGGGGTGCCTGCGTGGTTCAGTCAGTCAACGTCTGCCTTGGGCTCAGGTCATTATTTCTGAGTCCTGGAATTGAGCCTAGCATCAGGCTCCCCACTCAGCAGGAAGTCTGCTTTTCTCCCTCTGCCTTCATCCCGCTTGTGTTCTCTCTCACTCGTTCTCTTTCAAATAAATAAAATCTTAAAAAAAAACTTATATTCAGCCACACAAAACTGCTATTTATACAGTGTCCACTAGTGAACAAACCAGTGATGAGAAAATAAGTAAAATAAGTTGTAAACCTCAACTTCTAATTTAATTCTGAATATTTATCCATCTCCTTTAATTCTCTCTCAGAACATCAATTTAGCCATAGGGATACAAGAGTAATCACATGTATATTTTATCATTTTGTCAAGTTCAACAAATAGAGGTGCTAATAGTCTTTAATGGAGACAGAAACCATCATGAATTTTTAAATAAATAGATTCACAGATTAAATAATTATTAATAGGCTATTTACCAACCAGGTTGATTGTGCTTAGTTCAGGATTTGAAGGCTAATAAGACATGATCTTTCTAAACTCTTAGTCTATTGATATGACTGTAGGGAAGGTGTGAGTGAAGTGCTAGGGGTATTTGAGATCAACTGTGCCATAACACTTGAAATATTTGATATTGAGAGTTTGCTGTACTTAGTAGGTCACTTATTTTTTCCATGTTTAATTCAGTATAATTAACATAGAGTGTTATATTAGTTTCAGATATACAATATAATGATTCAACAGTTCTATTTCTTAGTGCTCACCATGGTAAGTATACTCGTAATTCCCTTTATTTTATCAATCTTCCCTCCCACCTCCCCTCTGGCAACTATCACTTTTGTTCTCAGTATTTAAGAGTCTAGATCTTTGTTTCTCCCTCTTCGTTCTCTTTTTAAAAATCTGTTTCTTAAATTCTACATATGAATGAAATTGTATGGTGTTTGTCTTTTTCTAATTGACTTATTTCACTTAGCATTGTACTCTCTAGTTCATCCATGTTGTTATAAATGACAAGATTTCATTCTTTTTTATGGATGAGTATATAATCACTGTGTATGGGGGCTCCTCAAAAAAAAAAAAACTGAAAATAGAATTACCATTTGAACCAATAATTCTACTACTGGATATTTACCCAAAGAAAACAAAAACAGTAATTCAAAAAGTGCAAAAAGATATATACACCCTTATGTTTATAACAACCAAGATGTAGAAGCAACAAAAGTGTCCACTGATATATGAATGAAAAAAAAATATATATGATGCAATTTACTAGGTCATTTAAAATTCATAACCACATTATATTTACTATCATGTACTAAGTGAAGCTCAAAGGCATTAAATTCGTTGCCCAAGAACTCACTACCAATAAGCATAAAACCAATACTCAATTGGATATAGAATATGCAATTCTAAATGAAGATGCATTCTCTTCAATTCTGTGCCTCCTAAAAAAGTAACTATTTACTCTTAATGTGGTAAAGGTGATGGGGTAGGTAACTCTCATTGGAAGCTCAAAAAGGGAGTATAAACCCCACACCTTTTGGAAAACCACAACACACGTAAACAGAGTAAAACACACACACACACACACACACACACATATACAAATACATGTAGTATATACCCTGAGCTTGAACAAAACTGAAGCATTCTTCTGCAGGAATATTTGTTTTAGCACCATACTGTGAACTTTCAGTTCAAAAGAGGAAAACTTTGTTTTATCACTTCTGTAATAGAACAGGAAAGAAAAGAAGACTAGAAGAAAAACAAATTAACTATGGCACTTTTCAAATCCATAAGCAGATTGATGCACCTCTTATTAAAGTCCTTTGCAGTCTAAAAAGCAACCTAAATTATATGGAGAACAAATGGTCCCTGACATGGTCCTGCAGTCCATTAAAACAGTTTCCTGTTATTTAGCAATGATGCTGAACAAAGGGTATTGAAGGATGTTGGTGTCAGCTGAGTTCCTTTTACCAATGTGAGGATGATGGATTTGGGGACTTGGGCTATCTGGGGATAGATCAGGGGAGGGTGTGCAGTTAACACTGCACTAAAGATCACTTCGGACTTAGCAACTTTATCCATCTAAGAAGAGAAAAGCTGTCTTTTGTGAGGAATAAATTTTTTGCTTCTTTCTAGTGATAGAACTACACAAGTTGTTTGGTTCTTTGGAACACAGGAAACAACAGGATAGTGGAGGAGGCAAGGCAGGAAGAAACAGCGTGGTCAGCTATGCCCCTTGAGGATCTGACTTCCTAAATCTTGACTCATTCATAAAATGAGGAGGATAGATGCTTAATTCATGAAATATTTTTGAGCACTTACGATGTGTTAGAATCTGTGCTTGATATAGAAGATACATAGGTGGAAAGAAACAGATCCCTCACCTGCTCATGGAGTGATAATAGAGGAGATAAACATCAATTTATCTTGATAAACATCAAGAGATATTATCACTCCTCATGGAGTGATAATAGAGGAGATAAACATCAATTAAAAAAAATCCAAGAAGATTGTTGCAGATTGGCTTCTCCTGGAAGCAGACTCTGAGATGGAAATTAGTAGGGTGACTTGTGACCACCACCAGTGGGAAGGAAAGAACAAAAGTAGGATTAGGTAGAAGGGGGGCTGTAATATAGCATGACAAAGGCCTCAGTCATTCCTGTGAGGAAGTTTGGCTTTTCTTTTCTTTTTCTTTCTTTCTTTCTTTCTTTCTTTCTTTCTTTCTTTCTTTCTTTCTTTCTTTTTTTTTAAGGAAGTTTGGCTCTTAAATAGCCTTTAGAAACCTCCAGAATCAAGTAAGGCAGTCTGGACTTTCTATGACTTTCTAAACCCTCTATCTGACTCTAAGTTTCTATAGTCATCTGATGCAGGCTGTTCCAGCTAGTAAGGTACACTTTTCAGCCAAGACATTTCTAAAGAGGGATAACATTTAAGGGATTCCAGAAGACAATGCTGGCCTAACAGTAGATCTGAGCAGGCTATCCAAGAGTCTGCTACATTGATGCATAGTTATGAACTGTGATTGGTACTATAAATAAGAGATAGCCCTAAGAACAGACATGAATAGGAGGAGGATCTGCCTAGTTTGAGAAGTAAAAGAAGTCTTTCTTGAGGAAGTTGTAATTAAGCTGAGATGTGAAAAATGTAACTAGGCAGAGGCGTAAGGGAACAGTACTCCCAGATGAGAAATTACCAATGCAAAGTCTCTGTGGCTTCAGGAACATGGTGCACTTCCAGTATCCAAAACAAAAACAAGCAAACAAACAACAAAAGCAGAAGACAGAGACTAGAATGGGAGAATGGGAACCTGTATTCTATGGCAGAGACAAGACCACAGAGCATTTTGCAACCCAAGTTGAGAATTTAATTGTAAGAGCAGCAGAAAGCTATTGAAATATATTGCATGGCAATGGTTGGGTCTGGGTAGGTATTGGGAGGGTGGGAGGGGCACGGTGGGATGATCAGTTTTGCATTTTATAATTATCCTGGCTGCTAAGCTGGGGAATGGACTGAAAAGCAGACATGCTCTCTAAAACCCCTATCAGGTTCTAAGTTTCTACAAAGACTTAGAGGCAGTGTCACTGATCTGGAAAATGATTATCTTCTCCCACAGGGTACAGATTCTAAGATGTGATAATATGGCAGTCAGAATATTATTGATGATACCTAAAACTTTTTTAAGTGTCAACTAATAATTCTACCAACAGTCCATGAGATAAGTACTATAAGATTTCATTTCATGAATGAGATAATGGTAATACACTATTAAGTAAAGATTATTATTCCTATTATCTAGATGGGAATTTTAAGCCTTAAAGAGGTTGCATGTGTCACCCAACTTCGTAGAACTAGTCTGTAATTCAAACCCTGGCAGCCTTATACTAGACAGCTTCAACCAAAACCAAAATAGCAATATAATTTACATAAATGTATTAGTAAATTTTCATATAAAAATCAGGCACAATTTGTTAAATGATAAGAAGTTAAAACTTGTTCTTAAATGTAATAAAAACTATATATTGTATTTTGTATTTGTTTTCTTATGTTTTTAGTGAATGCTATTCAAAAGCATATTAATTTAGAAAACATTCAAAATGTAAAATACAAGTAATTTTAAGGAGTCCAAGAGGTTACATATTACCATTATGTTATTTAGGGTTATTATCATTGACTGCTAGAATAAGCACACCTCAAAATCATTCTAGCTTACCATGGTAAAAATGCATTAACAACATATGAATCCCCAATGACCTTGTTTCTCATTGTCAGGTGCCCTTTCATCCCCCAAACAGGGATACATTTTTTTTCCCATTTTCAGGCTCTTCCTTCCTTTAGGAAGCTTACTTAGCAGGATCCTTTACATTAGCCCACTAAAAGAGCCAGGGAGAGAAGGAAAGGCAGGGAAGTGGTCTGTATCACTGCTGCCCACTTGTCATTGACCAGAATTTAGTCCTACGGCTACATCAAATAGAAAGGAACTAAGGAATACAGACTAGCTATGTGCCTGAGAGGCATAATAAATAGATGCTGATGACTATATAACAGTGTCTGTTATGATTATAAAAGATATTTAAAAGTCAAACAGTTTTAAAACACTCACCCCCCCACCATTAAAGCAGCTATCTGGTGCCTAAATTCCCTTTTATTTTTTTCCAAGACACTTTCTTACAGAGACATGGAAATATTTAAAATGAATCCCTATGCCAGCCCCTCATTTTAATACTGCTTATGTGTTCTCCAGAGCAGCCACTAAACCTGAAGTTCAAACTATGGCTGAAGCCCACACTGAAGAAATGAGAGTCAAGAATTTGCTCTTCATCACACTATTCTCAAAGCTAATTTATTCTTCAGTTTCAAAGTCCTTACTTAAAAATTGTTGAGTAGACTCCTGGATATGCAATCTATATGCAATTGTATGATTCAAAGCTAAGGTTTAGGAGTTAACCACAAGATTATCATGATAATGTGGACACAGATGAAGAAAATAATAACTAATAATCATGAGTGGTAGTCTGTCATAATTATAATATTTCTCCCAAATTGTTTTAAACTCTTCCAACAGAGTTTTTCTCATTGTATGTCATCTTCGTAAGGCTTATAGGTTTCAACTCTATCACTCCTCTACTTCCTTTTTTGTAAATTCCAAGTAGCCTTTATTCTGAACTGCCTTTGTAGTCCTCATTCTCAAGACAGCCACAGAGAATACTTGGGAGTGAACAGCATGATCCAGGATTTTAAATTCACATAAATGACAGCCAGTTGCAATCAGTGCAACACAGTCACAGTGTCTACAAGATAACAAATGCATTTGCTCCTCCAAATAGAAACACACAGAGCAGAGATTGAACTATTTTTTTCAAGTCTGAGCCTACATTGAGGTTTCAATCTGAGCTAACGATGATAAGAATTAATGAAAATAAAAGTGATAGAAAGTAGTAAGTGGTTCTATCTGACAACAGAAACTGATTATTTGTCTATATCGCTCAAAGTTCTCTTTCAGTCCTAATTCTTTAACTCTTGTATCTTCCATACAGAGTTGAGTGAGTGCCTATTTACATGGTGCTCTACAAGAAACTCTCCAGGAATGAAGATAAGGAATCATCATCATCATCATCATCATCCTCATACTCATCATCAATTATTGTAAGATTACTGTATGCCAGACACTGTACTAAACCTTTACATGTTTTCATTAATTCAATGGTCATTGTAACCCTCCAAACCAACCAGGTTTTATATTAGTCAAAACTTCCAGTTTCTATGTGAAAACTCCAAGTCCATGTAGCTTTAAATAAAGTGAAGGGAGCTAGCAAATAATAGTAAATCAAGATACTGGGAAACTAACATTTAATCTGTTATACTTAGAACTCTTATTCATTCATTTTCTTACCTTCTCTCCACCCACTCTTCTCCCTCCCCCCTGTTCCTTTAGACATGAATCATTTTCTTCTTTCAAACCATGACTTGAAAAAAGAAAACAAAACATGACTTGTCTATGTGGCAGGGATGAGGAATGATGGTCATCTATAGCGATAAGAGGTAAGTACCCCTTCTTGCTCTAAGAACACAAATGATCTTACTTCCCTTAGGTTGTATGTCCATTATTTAACAAATACTATGGCTAATTTGCAGGGAAGAAATTTTCTGACTAGTCTATTCTGGTTCCTATGACAGGGAATAAATTCCTTTATTGTTGGCTACATCAGAATCACCTGGAAAAATAGTAAAGGTGGCAGACAAAATTCCCTATGTTAATTTCAACCAGGCTTTATTATTTCGTTGCATTACGTTTGAAAAAGTAAAGCTTAAAGAGTTTAGATCATTTGTCTAATGGCATCCATGTAGAAATTTGGGGACAGATTTGATACATGCTGATTTAAAATTTAAAATACTGATTTAAAAAACATTTAAATTTCAGTTAGTTAACACATATAATATTAGCTTCAGGTATATAATATGTCAATTCAGCACTTCCATACAAGACTCGTGCTTATCAAAACTGTACTCCTTAATCCCCATCACCTATTTTATCCACACCCCTCTGCTCTGGTAACCTAATGGTTTCTATAGATAAAAGTCTGTTTCTTTATTTGCCTGCTGAACTATATCTCCAAATTTTGACTCAGATCTCTGAAGTCATCAATATAGGAAGACTATCAATATAGGATATGTATCTATTTGATTTAACACCCTTCACTTTCATTCTGAGGGTATGCAACATTTAATATGGATTACAATCTACTTTTTAAGGAAAGAAACTTATGTGGATCTAAAGAAGGGTACAGAATTTGCTAACAAGAAAAAGAGGAAAGGACTACTTTTTAAATATCACTATATTTAAAAATCAATCCGGATTTTTGCTTTGTGTTTGTTTTAGTCATTTTAAATCTTCAGTTAAGAGTACTTAGCATTATGGAGAAGGCATATGAAGTCGAGGTTCAGTACAAGTCATTTACATTCTGTGGGTTACCTTTGTATTTATCTAAATCTCCTACCCCATCTATTTCATGCAGCCACTTTAACATTAAAATTATGAAACAAATATCAAAGTGTTTTGAAAAACTACCCCTCCAAATATACAGTATTATTATTTTGTATTATTGCTTTCTACATAAAAGCATGTGATTGTAGTTTGTTGACAGTTTTCTGAAAGTCAGAGGGAAAGAAAGACCACAATATTATAGCTTTTGTAAATAGGCATATTGTACTCCAATTAATTCCCCTCAGTTCCTCTTATTTTAAGTTGCCACTGTCATTCTTCTTCCTGTTTTCCTCCTTGTCTTTTATTTGTCTCATTATTAAAATCTCATGAAATTATCTTTGCTGAGTCTTTAGATAAGACTCCCATTGATTAAATTTTATACTTGATGAAAATTTTTATTTACATCAAAATTAAAAATAGCTTCTTTTTCATTTGTCCTCTTCTGTTGACAAGAGTATTCTCTTGGCTTTCTCCACATTAATGCATATTTTTTTTGTTACCTTCTCTTAGTCTTTTTCTGTGATTCTTGAACAATCCTTTTCAGTTCCTTTCATAAGACATCTCTTTTTACCCCAGGATTTCAACTAACTCCAGATGAAATCTGGGCATTGATTTACAGTAAGTTCTCACCCAGTGCCCTAAGGAGACAAGGCAATAATGCTCTATTTTTAAATAATTGGTTTAGAAAACCAACCTCAAGTGCAGCAGAATAAAAAAAATGGGATTTATGCATCACCTCATCTATTTTGACAGTTGTAAAAATCTAGGTCTGATTTATATATCCTAATGTTACAAAGATGCTGAGGGTAGAAAAAGGGAAAGCCATCTTATTGTCAGAGCAGTTCTCATAGCATCTCAAAGATCATTTAATTTTGTCTAAGATTGCTGTTGATTCAGGGGATTCTGGAGGATTTCCATGTTTCCATGCCTTTTCCTACAATGTAGTAAATGAATAAAAGCAGTGATGCATGAAACCCTACATTTTCATTAGCCCCCATCTCAGACAGCTTTATGACCTTTGATCTTAGAATGGTGTTATCCCTGAGTAGATATCCATCCCTGGTAACCATGGCACTGGAATGGGAAGTGAATAGATCCTCATTTCTTCTAAGTTACTCTCTTTAAACTCAAGATTTTTTAAAAAAGAGAAATAACAAGGATGAGAAATCAGGAAGACACAGAAAATAAAGACAGTTCATAAGTGGATAAACCAAAATATAGACATAGGAGCATATTATTAAGAATTTTGGGTTAACCACCCAAAGGTAGTTATTAATCAGAAATGATTAATAGTAGTTGCATATATGGGTAAGATTTCAAATGGAAGCAATGGTATAAGAATGTTTTTGACTATGAAATGTTTATCATAGATGTGCATGCTTCAGTAAAAATCATTGGTGATGATTTAAAATATGGCTATTGATAAAAGAGACTAAGTTTGACATGAAACATGATCTAAAAATTTTTAAAAAGTCATTTACAGACAAATCATATATTACCCCTTTGGGGAAAATAGAAGTTGGGGTTGAATAAGGCAAGAGGTTGTAAAATTTTCCAATAGGCATCTATGAAGAGAGAGAAAACAGGGATTATTCCCTGGCAACTGGCAGAGAGCTTGAGAGGCAGGCAGATATACAGCAGTAGAGCAAAGTGCAGGTACAAAGGCAAACACGAAGAAACAAATGCAAAGATATTGTTTAGACTTTGACTTTCCAGCAAAAATATAGAAAATAGGGATCCCTGGGTGGCGCAGCGGTTTGGCGCCTGCCTTTGGCCCAGGGCGCGATCCTGGAGACCCGGGATCGAATCCCATATCGGGCTCCCGGTGCATGGAGCCTGCTTCTCCCTCTGCCTGTGTCTCTGCCTCTCTCTGTCTGTGACTATCATAAAATAAAAAAAAAAAAATTAAAAAAAAATAAAAAAGAAAAAAAATATAGAAAATAGGCTAATAAATAAAGATTTAAGTTTAGAATTTTCTTTCATAAAATAAGGAAGTAGATAGTCCATTCACAAAGTTTGCTTCTCTTCTGTGACTTACCACTTTTACACAAGTGGTGAAGTGGGTATGAAAAAATATCTTCAGAGACATATATAGTGTGAATGTGAAAGTGGCTGAGGGGAGCTATTTAGCAACCCTCTAGATCCTTGCCTGCTCTATGCAAGACTATTGTTATCAAGAAATGAAATTTTTTCTCTTCCTTTTTTGCTTGCTAAAGAATTTCATGCCTTGTTTACAAGGAGTTAGGACACTTTTGTGGGCTCTTTTCTTGCATGTTTTTATAAATGGAAAAGTAAAAATCAATAATGCTGTGCTGGTCAGTTTGAACTTTTGAAGCAAAAAAAGAAACCCCTCACAGGTGTTAGAGTACGTACATAGTGGCAATTACTAAAAAGGCACTTCAGTTTTGCTATTGACTGGGAACTAATAAAAAGATTATATTATCCACCAAGAGCAGGTTTTCATTTTACACCTGTTCTGCATAGCTGGTGATATCCTGGGAGCTGTGAGTATGACTTCATATTTGTGAGTTTCTGGATTCCTGTGGATCTGAGGGTTGCAGTCTGAGGCTCCTTTAAGAACACACATGTTTGTGGCTACTTTTATGATGTGTTTCTTTATATGACATGCTGACCTTATTTGAAGTGGTTTATGGAATACTAGCCTATGTAGTACAGTTGCAGCCTGGGAGAGAGCTAGAGCTGGTTCTGTTCACCCCACCCCAGGGTAGCTCTACTTGTGGGAGTAGGCAAGGATTGTCAGTTACTCTTGCAGAACTAAAAATTCAATAAAGCTAGAAACCTTTTTTTCTTATTTATATCTCCCTTTAAGCCTCTGTAGAGATAGGCACAAATAAATTTTGGCAAAGCTAAACAAAGTATCTTAAATAAAAAAGCTTCTAAACAAAACTTCACCAGTTCTGATTCAGTATATCTAGAGTAAGTAAAGCTGAGGAATCTCAAGGTTTAACCATTACCCAAGGTCAACCTGGTAGCTGGGGGCCACTTTTTGAGAAATATGATAGTTAATATTCTTAGATTGTTTTATTTTTTTAATATCTGAGTTCACTTGTTGGTCAGTCCCTGCTTTTTGGGCTTATTCATTCCAGGTCCCCATCCATCACCTTTATAAAATCATCTCATCTAGTGTGTGAGGACAACTTGGTCTCAAAGGCAAAAGATGCTCTATAAGACTAAGAACAATTTGGTGGTCTTCCCAGAAAGGAAATGGTAGTGATAGAGAAGAATTAATCCCAGAGAAAAAGAGATTATCTTGTTATATTTAAAATTGTATACGAAGAAACATTTGACTATCTTTTGGTTGTGGAAACCTGCATATAGAAAGCTCAAGTTACTGGTTCAGGTCTCACAGTTCAGAGTAGGAGGGGAGGGCCTGATGGGGACTATAAAGAAAGGGACATCACTAGAAGGCAGGGTGTGGAAGCCATCATGAATTGGAGGCTTTTGATTTTTCAGTGTGAAAGGTCCTTCTTTAGATAATCATTGATCATTAGTTTTTTAGAGATGAATGTCAAAAACCTGACTGTGCTACATAGGATGGCTTTGAAAACAAAATATACAAAAAGTTAGTTTTAGTTTATAAAATCACAAGTGAAAAGCATGAAAAGTATACAGACACATGAAAAGATGATCATCAGGAAAATGCAAATCAATACTACAATGAGATATCACATCACACCTGTTAGAATGGCAAAAATAAAAAAGACAAGAAATAACAAGTATTGTTAAGGACATGGAGAAAAGGGAACCCTCATGCACTGTTGATGGGAATGTAAATTGGTGCAACCACTGTGGAAAATACTATGGTGGTCTCTCAAAAAATTAAAAATAGAAATGCCATATGATTCAATAATTCAATTACTGGGTATTTACCCAAAGAAAACAAAACACTAATATAAAATATATGAACCCCTAAGTTTACTGCCAAGTACAATAGCCAAGATATAGAAGAAGCCTAAGTGTCCATTAGTAGATGAATAGATGAGAAAGATGTATATGTATGCACACACATATATATACATACATACACACACACACATATATATACATATACACAAACAAGATACACAATGGAATATTATGCATCAATAAAGAAGGATGAGATCTTTCCATTTGCAATAACATGGATGGGCCTAAAGTGTATTATGCTAAGTGAACTATGTCAGAATATGCCAAATATCATATGATTTTACTCATCTGTGGAATCTAAACAAAAACAAAAACAAATGAATTAAAAGAAACAACAGAATCCAACCTGTAAATACTGAGAACTGATGGTACCCAGAGGTAAGAGGAGTGAGGGAATTGGCAAAATGGGTAAAGAGGAGTGGGAGTTACAGTCTTCCAGTCATGGAGTAAGTCATAGGAATAAAAGGTACAAAATAGAGAACATAAACATAGTAAATGTTATTGTAATAGCACTGTATGGTACCAAATGCTAGTTACATTTGTGATGAGGATAAGAGAAGTTGGTTGTACACCTGAAACTAATGTAACATTGTGTGCTAAACATACTCAAGAAAAAAAGACAAAGATGAGGTTCTGGTCTTTTATTTACTATTAGGTTATACCCTAACTTAAGTCTATGCATGTGTGTGTGAGAGAGAGAAAAAGAGACAGAGACACAGTTCCAGCAAAGGGGTTTACTATACTTTCAAACAAAGAAAAATCTAAGTTGGAGTTTATCAAAAGCAGACATCTAACAAGAGTTTCAATAATTAAACCTGTAGTCTCTGACTCTGAGAGGAAACAGGCACATCATGTTTCTCAGGTCATGAGAGAAAAACCCCACATCATTCTAATTTCAAGCCATGGTTGCTCTCCGACACATTCTTTCTGGATCTCTGAAAACCAATTTGCACTTTTCCCCTTTGGAGGCTGCTTACTATCTTCAACAAGACAGGATGTGGAAGGTGCTTTGTCCAGGATCTCAACCATAAAATATGAATCACATTCTAAGCTCTCAGGAGGAACAGAAAAAAATAAATTTCAAGTTTAACCTATGTGTAATTTTGGCAGACACATAATTCCCAGGTAGTTATGTTTAAACTGATTGCCTCAGATGCTTTTTAATGGTCTTAAGTAATGTTCTGGAAGCAGCATTGTTTTATTTTATAAAACCAGGTTATTGATTGTCTAAGAACAATTTAAGATGAGGTTTGAAAGTCAGAGGTCTTTGTGGCAGTATCTAATGAGATTCATATCTCCTGTCACTGGGGGGCAGAAAAAGAGAATTTCTGGTTTAATGAGAAGGAAACATCCAAGGGAGAAGAAGGTAAGCTTTAAGGTTTGTTATTGCCTGATCACTGTAAGCTATTCATGTGAGGACACCGGTAGACAAGGAAGGGAGTAAAAAAACCAGGAACAACTGGCCCCTATCATCACAAAAATACAGTCACTACTACATATTGTGGGGGCTGAACGTGGGGGGACAACAAAGAATAGCTTGTATTTCTGCCATGTTATCTGGGCAGGAAAGGTCATTCAGTATTTCCATGTAGCACTTTCTGGTACTCCCTTATCCATTGTTCATGGCAGATTGACAAGTATAGTGGCTATGGCCCTAGAAGGGCAGGTGATCAATGGTTTTCACATCTTAGCAAGGAAGATCTGGATCACTCCACCAATGAGCCTCTTAAGCCTGCAAAGACACTAACAAGGGTGAGGGAAATCTAAATGTGCAGTACAAGACAGAGCTATTCTTCCAGTGGCAGCCCCCAGACTAGTTCTAGCCACAGGGAATATGGTCCATCCCAAAAATCTTGAAAGATTTCTTAGGAAAAGTCTCACTAGAATTGTAGAGAAGCTGTTTCCAATGTATCTGAGAGCTGCAGAGTGGAATGTGGTACATGCTGACTTATGTTGCCTCTAAACCCTACAGGATCAATTCACTCATTTGCTCTGCTACCAGGATGTTTGCTTACTGAAAATTTGGTGGAACTCATCCTCAGGAAAGACTGTCAGCTCCTGGGAACTGCCTCACCTGAGGCCAGACTTTTCCCCAGGGGAATCTCTTATCAATGATTGCCCAATATGTTCTCTCTAGTCACTTCAGTTTGGGACATCCTTGTAAGACCATTGTAGCATCAGACTCCCATGTGGGAATGGCAGAGGTTTCTGTTGAGACTACATCCTTCTTGACCACATTTTTCTGTAATGTGTCCCTTTCCTCACTCCTTTACCAGTGTGGTTTCCTGGAAGATGACTCAATAAACTCCGTCCTCAAATCTCAGCCTCACAGTCTACATCCTTGGTCAACTCAACCTACAATCCTTGATCCCTTCCCCCTTTCCAAAGCTATTTGTCTTTAAAAAAGTTTCCACCTTCTACTTATTTTTGGAACTTAAACACCTGAAAATCATACTCATACTCAACATCTGCTTGTCCTCAGTCTAGGACATTCACTCAGTTGACTTACAAAATCCTTCTCAAATTATCTATACTCCCCTTGAACTGCCAATACCCTCACCAGAGCTATTATTATCTATCTTTACTGACTATGAAGCTCTACTCCTCCCTTATCATTTTAAGACATTCTTAACATGTGGTGAAAGTGATCATCCAAATACACAGTGAATGGGTCCCCAAACCCTTAACCTTTTCTTAGTGACGTTGGATGTGCCAGCCCTGCCTGGAATGTGGGACTCAACTCAGCTCTTCCTTCCCTGCCTCTAACTTGCTGTTTCTTTGAGTTCTGGTCCTTTGCACATTTTGCCTCTCTGAATGAGGTTCTCCCCACCACCAAACTTATAACCATACTGAAAGTCTCACCCTACTCACCTACAAAAAGGGATTAAACAACCAATTGAGTAAAACTGTTGAAAGATGAAATAAAGTAAGCATAAAACTGACATATGTTAGTTTTAAAACATTTATCCCAGTATCTTAAGTTTTGTGCTTTAATCTTTTCCTTGTGTTTTCTCAGAGGCTCAATGTTAAAAGCAAACTTTAAAGGACTGATTTATATCAGTTAAGAAATCTGTAGAGCATCCTGCTCTGCAGCATTCTCACTGAAGTCTGTAATAGCTGTCAGGTTAATAATATCCCCTAGAATTTTGTGTCTTTATCAAATGTGTTTGTTGGCCTGCTATAATTTTCAAATGACTACTTTGTTCCACAATTTGTTTAAAAAGCAGATAAAAGACTTTAATGAAATTTACACACTTTCAGGAACCCTGACATGAAGAAAAAGGAAGATTCCAAATAAATGAGCAAGTAAAAGAACATTAATTAGCATTTACTTAGTAATATACCACAGTACTCAATAATTTAAAATTAAATAGAAGCATAGCTAAATTCTCCTTGAAGTAAGATTAATGTCACTCTAGTATATAAACTCTCCAAAAAAGAAAAAAAAAAACTTAAGAAAAACAAAGTTTTATAAGGCATATTGATATCAGGATATAACTACCTTGTTATAGCAAGAAAGAAGGACATATAAAGAACTACTATATAAGCCTCTGACATGTACAAGCATTGCTTGATTCTGGAGATAAAAACAAATATTTAAGATAGTAACAATGATTTCATTTAAATTAAGTCAAACTATTAAAAGATTCTGTTAAGATAAAAACAAATATTTAAGATAGCAAAAATGATGTCATTTAAATTAAGTCAAACCATTAAAAGATTCTGTTAAGATACTATAATTAAAAAAAAATCAAGACCCTATATGTAAACACTAATTTAAAAAGAAAAAAAACATCTCTAGTGTCTTTAAGAAAGTAAGTAAATAAGTAAATATTTAGATTCAACATTCAGCCACATATCAAATTCTTCTTGGGAGAGCCCTTACAATTTTCAGAGATGCATGCTATGAATTGTTTTAGTAGACAAATTCTGCTTTTAGCAGAAAAGAGACATCAAAATAGAGGACAGTGGCAAAGATAAAGGCATCTGAACCAGCAGGTCTGAGTACTGTCACAGTTCTATCAGCTAAACACCTGGACTTTGCACTCAGGAACATTTCAACCAAATTGTTCTATTTTTCCATATTGATCATGTAAGTTAGGTAGGCTATTTCACCTTTGTAAGCCTCAGTTTCCTCATCTGGTAAGTGGATTTAATAATATATGCTCATGGTGCAATGATGCACCATGGGTCAAAGATGCAAGGAATATATAAAATGGAGAGCCAGATTTAAACCCAAACAATGTGACTCCAGGGCCAACATTTCTTTTTTCTAATTTTGACATGTAATTGACATATGACACTCTAAGTTAAGGTGTACAATATGATGATTTGATATACCTATAGATTGCAAAATGATTACCACAATAAGAACACCTGTATACCTCACTTTTTTTAGTGAAAAACTTTTAAGATTTGCTTTCTTAATAATTTTCAAGTATATAATATAATATTGTTAACTACAGTCACCGTGCTCTGCATTAGATCCCCAGAACTTACTCGTTTTCTAACTGGGAGTTTGTAACCTTTGACTGACCTCTCCCATTTCTCCTGGCAACCACCAATCTATTCTGTCTCTGTGACTTCAGTTTTAATCTATCCCACACATAAGTGATATCAAGCAGTATTTGTCTTTTTCTTTATGGCTTACTGTTTTGTAGCATAGTGCCCTTCAGGCTTATCCATGTTGTTGTAAAAGTCAGGGTTTCCATCTTTTTTTTCGGATGAATAATATTCCACTGAATACATATAATACATTTTCTTTATCCATTGATTTGTTAATGAACATCAAGTTGCTGTCATGTCTTGGCTATTCTGAATAATGCTTCCATGAATATGGGAGAATGCAGATGTCTCTACAGGATAGCGATTTTGTGTTCTTTGGATCTAAACCCAGAAATTAGATTACTGGACTATATGATAGTTTTAAATTTAATTTTTTTTGGAAATCTCCATACTATTTCTTACAGTGGCTGTACCAGTTTACATTCCCACCAACAAGAGTTCCCTTTTGTCCACATCCTAATGAACGTCAACACTTGTTAGTGCTTGCTTTTTTACTGATAGTCATTAACAAGTGTGTGGCAATATCTCACTGAGGTTTGATTTACATTTCCCCAGAGCCCATAATCTTGACCCTTACCCTAGACTTAGTCACAGTACATGTTATGTATGCCTAATGCTCAAAAACTGCTGGAGAGACACAAATATTATTTGAAACATAATTGCTTGTTTCACATATTTGAGAATTTGCCCCAAATAGGTCAAGATAAGAAGTTATTAAAGTTGGCCATAATAGGGGTTCCTGAGTGGCATTTGCCTTTGGCTGAGTCATGATCCTGGGGTCCTTTGATAGAGCCCTATGTTGGGCTCTCTACTCAGCAGGGAGTCTGCTTATCCCTCTGCCTGTTGCTCCCCTTGCTTATGCAGTCTCTCTCTGTGTGTCAAATAAATAAATAAAATCTTTTAAAAAAAGAATTTGGCCATAATATGCCATAATCAGAGATTGAAAATAGTCTGGGAAAGAATAAGGTAATCCTGGGAGTGAGAATAAAGAATAAGAAAATGAATAAGAAATTCAGATGCTGGAGCCATTATGTAGCCAATATACTATGTGCCTATGTTATACTTTTAAAATTGAAATAACCATACAAGAAAATGCAGAGATCTTAAGATCTGAACAGCTCCCTTTAATGAGGAATTGGCTGAAATGGAGCATGAAGACAATTCCTGAGGGTTGGAAATGACCTATACCTTGTTTTCCATAGTGGTTACCTGGATGTATACAACTTATATAATTGTTAAAATGAGCAGGAATTGGGGTGCCTGGGTGGCTCTGCCAGTTAAGTGTCTGCCTTCAGTTCAGATCATGATCCCAGCATCTTGGGATCAAGCCCTGCATAGGGCTCCCTGCTCAGCAGGAAATCTGCTTCTCCCTTTCTCTCTCCCCTGCTTGTGCTATCTTGCTCTCTTTCTCAAATGAATAAATAAAATCTGTTAATAAATAAATAAAATTAGTGGGGAATAAGAATACAAAGTACAGTGTATGCTTTCAATGAATAGGCTAATACATGTACATCATTTACAATAGCTAGGATATAGTAAGTACTCCAAAAACACGTTATGATGATTCATAAGCCAATACGGGTATCATTCTGACTGTACAAAGGTGAGAAATTAGGCTAGAGAGAACGACAGGGGATCAGACCCTAGAGGGACCTATGGTTCATACCAAAGAGTTGGTACAATGGCCAGATACCAACAGGGAACATTTTAGTTAGGGTATTACACAGATTTTTGTATCACATGCTGTCACTGTAGCAGCAATGTGGAGGACAGTTTGCAAAGTGAGAGACAAAAGTACTTTAAATCATTAAAAAAAAACCCTTGAGTCTCACTTTCCGCATTTGTAGATGAAGATAATAAAGGCCTAATATAACTCAGAATGTTGGAAATAACAGAAAAAAAATGATGCAATGTATAAGTTAGGATGTTGATAGATATAGAGGTCTTTGTAGAATAAGGGTCAATATTTTGGATGTGTGATGAGTTTGGGATGCATCGGATTTGCTTGGGGGATTGTAAGCAAGTAGCCCTAATCCAGGGGAAAATATTCAGGAATAAGTTACTCCCCACTGCTCCCCATTTCCAGTGGCATACTGGCCACTCTGGTGAAACATGATGCAAGACAATAATTAAACTGCTGTGACTACACTGGCACATTCTATATGCAGAAAGACTTAAAAGAGAAAAGGAAGAGTATGTCCTGCACCGCAGGCACTCAACATTCAGGTTATTCTAGAACTTTGGAGGACTGTGTGAACAAATGACAAAGAAGTAATTTACAATGGCCGCTGGAGAAAGGGAACTTACCCCAAGAGGGCCTCTTGTAATGCCCTGCCAGTCCCTTGTCACTGGCTTGGGAGGCTGTAATTTCTTTTGAAGTTCTTAGCTCTGGTGTCTTTCATATTTCACAGAAGTGAAATGAAGCTCTTGTAGTTACAGCCTGAAGTAACTCAAAGAGATCAGTAATTTAAATCTCCATCTTTATTTAATTAAACAAATGGATATCTGCCCCCTTGCCAAATATATTATCCCTTGCCAATTAAGTCATTACAGAAGCTCAGAGGCTGAATTCTCCATTAAGAAAAATAATTTTTTGACAATTCAGTTTTGGATTGAGTGCTGATTAGCCTTTCAACCTAAATTTAAACTGTGAAAGATGGAAAACAAGAATATTGGGTATGGATTTTTGTTTCCCTACACATTAGCCAATAAGCATGCATGCTTACTGAGCACTTGAAATATGGTTAGTCCACGTTGAAATGTGCTGTAAGTATAAACTGAATTCTGAAACTTAGTAAAAAAAATAGAATGTAAAATATAGATAACTTCAATATTGATTATAGATTGAAATATCATTTTGGATATATGGAGGTAAATAATGTATTATTAAAATTAAATTTACCTTTTCTTTTTTTTTCTTTAAAAGTAGCCACATCTCTTAAGTAGATACCAGAAAATTTAAAACTACATATATAAATGTATTTGTGACTTGTATATTTCCATTAGACAGTTCTTAATATATACCCTCTATAGTTACATGAGATCCAAAATTAAAAGTCAGCACAGGACATGTATAATGATAAAGGGGTCAATCCAACTGGAAGATATAACACTTATAAATATTTATGCACTCAACATAGGAGCCTATATATATATATATATATATATATGTCTATATATATATTATATAACAATATTCAGCCTTAAGAAAAGAATGAAATCTTGTCACAATGTGCCTGGACTTCAAGTGCACTATTCTAGGTGAAATAAGTCAGAGAAAAACAAATATCTAATGATCTCACCTATATGTGGAATAAGAACAGAAAAAAAAATCCTAGATATAGAGAATAGGTTGGTAGTTGCCAGATGCAGGGGTGGGAGTTGGATGGAATAGGTAAATGGAGTCATAGACACGAATTTCTAATTATGAAATAAAATCATAAATCATATAAGTACATTATATACAGCATGGTGATTATAATAAATACTGTATTGCATATTTGAAAATTGCTTGCTAAGGGAGTAGGTCTTAAAAGTTCTCATCACAAGAAAAAAAGAATTTTTTGACTGTGTATAGTGATGTATGTTAGTTGTACCTATTGCAGCAATCATTTCAACAATATACACAAATATTAAACCATTATGTTATAAAATTCATATAATGTTGTATGCCAAATAAACCTCAATACAAAAAAAAAGTGGTGTCTGAAAACTAAAGGAAAACTGCTGTTTGTAAAGGTATGAGATATTAATTGTGTTAAAAGTTGCTGCTTTTATTACTTCATGTATGTTAAATGGTGACACAGAACACTTTCATCATAGAGTGTAGTATGATATAGAGTCAGCAGGTCTGGGTTCAAACTCATCAGCTGCTTCCTCTGTCAAATGTGGATATGAAAACAAAACAGTCATTATGTACATGCATGTGTGTCAGGCTAATGTAGGATGAGGCAAGGACAAATCCTAAGAAAAGATCTAGACAGAGGCACTGGGAGGACCCCGGCAGGTGGTCAAGTTCTAACAAACTTGAGTTTAAAGGTAGGAAAAGAGTCACATGTGCATAGCATATCTAGGTAGAAAACATCTAAAACATAGATAATACTCTGATGATTAACTGCTCAGGACACATAACACATGAATGCTAATTCCAGAGCAG
Organism: Nyctereutes procyonoides; assembly: GCF_905146905.1. Lineage (NCBI taxonomy): Eukaryota > Metazoa > Chordata > Mammalia > Carnivora > Canidae > Nyctereutes > Nyctereutes procyonoides. The sequence continues at coordinate 12,639,145 of NW_026575133.1, read as the reverse complement.
AGTCAACTTACTATTTAGCTCCATTTGCCCCTTAAAAGTGGGTTAGTTTTATTTATTTTTAATAAAACTGAGATCATGCCATGCATATGATTAGATACCCTGATTTTTTCCACTATTATATCCTGAACATTTTCATATGACATTAAATTTCTTTTAAAATTGCCATTTTTAATGACTGTGTACCTGCTTATTATGTGGATATACCACCATTTATAGGACTGTTTTTTATTGTTTGACATTTGTGTTTATTTTCCAACATTTACTACTATGGAAAATACCACCGTGGCAATATTGAGCCTATATTGCCTTTTGTGGAAAGTGAGCAAGTCCTGCTCCTTAGAGATTATGTGAGATATATGCATGTGTATACACACACAGTGGAATATTAGTTATAAAAGAGAATGAAATATTGCCATTTGTGAAAACATGGATGGACCTAGAGGATATTAAGTGAAATAGGTCAGATAGAGAAAAACAAATATCATTTGATTTCACTTACATGTGGAATCTCAAAAACAAAACAAACAACAAAAAATAGAAATAGACTTATACCGGTGGTTCCCAAAGGGGAAAGGTTGGGGGGTAAGCAAAATAAGTGAAAGGGATTAGAAGGTACAAACTTCTAGTTATAAAATAAAGAAAATAAAGGAATGAAAAGTACAACATAGGCAATATAGTCAATAATAATAATTTTCTATGGAGACAGATCTAACTTGTGGTCAGCATTTCATAAGGTATATAATTGCTAAATCACTATGTCTGAAGCTCATACAATATTATATGTGAATTGTACTTCAAATAAATAATGATTGCATGAAACGCCGGACACCTGCACCCCGATGTTTCTAGCAGCCATATCCACAATAGCCAAACTGTGGAAGGAGCCTCGGTGTCCACTGAAAGATGAATGGATAAAGAAGATGTGGTCTATGTATACAATGGAATATTCCTCAGCCATTAGAAACGACAAATACCCACCATTTGCTTCGACGTGGATGGAACTGGAGGGTATTATGCTGAGTGAAGTAAGAAGACAAACATATGATCTCATTCATTTGGGGAATATAAAAAATAGTGAAAGGGAATAAAGGGGAAATGAGAAAAAATGAGTGGGAAATATCAGAAAGGGAGACAGAACATGAGAGACTCCTAACTCTGGAAAACGAACTAGGGGTGGTGGAAGGGGAGGTGGGCGGGGGTTGAGGGTGACTGAGTGGGGGGCACTGAGGGGGGCACTTGACGGGATGAGCACTGGGTGTTATTCTGTATGTTGGCAAACTGAATACCAATAAAAAATAAATTTATAAAAAAATGATTGCAGACTTACCTCAAATTTTGGTCTCCTCATAAATACCAAAGTGATTAAATAAAACCAGTCAAAATTTCTTACTTTTTTCAAATCTGTTTTGTACATAACTTTATACATTAATTGCAGTATATCCTCATTATTTTCTCTTTTCCTTTTATTTCAAGTTATTCTGAAAAAAAAATCTCTAATTCAGCATGAGACAAGCAGGTTCTTACACTTTCTCCCTACGTCTTCTATCCTTGGCTTAGTCATTCATCATTCACATCAACCAAGGCTTTTGGCGTTTTTTTTTTTTTTTCAAAAAAATTTTTAACTCCTAGATTCTGTGCTATAAAAGGCGGGATCTGACACAGGAATCAATAATTGCTCCTTTAAAGAAGAGAACCAGGAAGGAAATATTTCAAACACTTATAAATTAAAAAGTGAAAAATATAAAATGGTACAAAGTGGCACATGTCATAATAATTATGAAAAAAGTCCTGCATGCCGAGGCTGTGTGGAGACAGATAATATTCTTTGTGGAGTGGTGGTGGATAAGGCAAGAGAGTGAGATTAATCATTTGTAGCACCCAAATAAGAAGAGATGGTTTGGGATTGGTTTTCTTTCAGAGAAGGCCATGCTTTCTAGCTACTACATAATGACATTTGGACTGATAAAAAATAAAAAAAAAGAAAAAAGGCTGAGAGAAGCTGAAGGTAACAGTGATTGTCCATAAATGAACACCAAACCTCAGAGAGGCATAACACTGCATACTGCAAGCAAACTTCCCTAGAGTAGCATAATACCATTCTATTTGCTCTGGGGAAAAGCCAGCCACAAAAATAGGATAGAAACACTGAGATTGTGTGGAATAAATGGGTTTTGCAAGGATGGAATACAGAATGTGCCATGGAAGACTTGGGATGCATGATGTGTACAATCTTCTAAAGCCTCTGTGATGCTTTTTTAGCACCGTGGTGGGGGACAGCAGCCTTAGCTTGTTGTATGCCTGCATCCAGAGATAGAGCTTTCTGAAGCCACATATGTTCATAAAAAACAAAGGGAACTTTTTCTTTTTTTTCTTTTTTTGCTATACCTGAACACCCCCCCCTCCCCGAGGTACAAATTTCTCCCCAACTCCAGCGAGATGGTTAGTGGAGTTGCCATTCACTTCACAAGGGTGGGCATGTGACTCTTGAGTGACAAAGCCTACATTCTTGTTCCCCCACTGCCCTGTTCCCAGGCATAGCCAGGTTAAAAAAAAAAAAAGGCTAGGAAGGAGAATCCTTTCTTGGTTTGTTAGGTTGGTCGGTTTTTACTTGAGGGTGTTTGGGGGAAGTTATCTCTTATATTCAGAGTCTTAAACATTTAAGTATAGAACTACCTGCAACCATAGGTCCAGGTTTATGGGAAGAGAGGAGAAAAATAGCCTAAAAGAGTACAGTAACATACAGAAAGGAAAGCAAGGAAAAGAGAACTGTTGACTCACTGTTACAGCAATGGGCACAGCGTTCCCGAAGCCAGCCATACAGCTGACTACTCTGTTTTTGGCTTACCTAAGCCAATAAAGTTGACTCTTATTTTTGCTTACAACTAGAGTTGTTACTTGTCATCAGGACAGTCCTTAGCAAAACAAAGAATGTTGTGGTGTTTCCCTTAAAGCTTTTACAGGTAAGAGAGGATTTGGTTGAGGAAATCAGGTAATGCTTGATAAAGGAGGTGGCATTTAAAGCAAAGTGGGCCACCCAGGGGAGGAAATGGGAGAAGACACATTCCTGGCACAGGAAACAGTATGGACAAAGGCCAGGCACTAGGAAGTACCAGCTATAGTCAGGGCAGAGATCAGTTTGTTCAGAGCATGAGAGGAAAAACATATACATCCTACATAGATATTTCCATGGCTAACATTTTCTCATCTCTCTGATTTCATCTCAAAAGCTACTTCTTTGAAGGAGCCTCCCCTGACCACCCTATCTAATGCTTCCAGTCATTCACAGTCATATATCAGTTGAATCTGTAGCATTTATGCCAGATGCAATTATCTACATTGCTGGTTCATTGCTCTGTTGTCTGGTTCCTCTGCTTACTGGACTATGAATCCATAGAGACAGGTATTTTGTTCATCTTGCTCATCTGGTTGACAGTGCCCATGAAGGAGCCTGCATGAAGCAAGCACTAAGTAAATATCTGTTGAGTAAGTGGGTAGGAACAGAAAGAAAAGCTGGTGCCAGAAGGGAGCTGTAGAAATCAAACTTTATGCAGAAGAGAATAAGGATCTGGGGTGCACTGTCAGAGCAATGCTTTTGGGAGACTGACTCATTTGGCGTGTAGGCAGTGTAGAGGTAGGTGAGCACTGACAGAGGGGTCACTGCAAATTCCCAGGTAACAGGTAACATTTGTTGGTTGAGCGAATTATTTGAGAGATTATGAGTCTTCACAATCACAACAAAAAGAAGAATAAATGCATCATGTCTTTTTTCTTTTTATCCACCTCTTAGAGCTAATTTACCAGTAGACTCTCCTCTTTCCTTCAGACAATGCTTTTCTAAGCAGCATTTTTCATAGAAATCTACAATACCTACCCATCCCCCACCCTCTTACCCTCCCAAAGGTAGTGGCTTTAAACAGAGAACAGTGGTAGTGGCAGTTTGATCACAATAAAAGCAATAAGATCTGCTTTCGTGAGTTCTCCAGTCTTCCTGTGTCCTGAGGGGCAGAACAAATCAATCTTACCCTCAACCACGCAAACCCTTGCTGGTCCAACAGGGCAGCCCTGTATTATCTGCATAGATCAGGTGTATTCAGTTTGGGTGTTCATTTTGTTTTGCAGGTTTTTACACTTACTAGAGTTTCATATTACATATTGCTGTATTACAACTTTGTTTTTCTTTAAACATCTGAATTAGGGATTTAGCCAAAGTAATATGTAACTTGAGTCTATTACCACTGCCGTTTATGTTCTCATTGTGTGAATAGTGTGAACCAGGACATTTAAATACTTACTTACTGAAGAACATTTTAGTTAGTTCTATTTTTTTATAATCTTTCACACAATGCTACATTGGATATGCTTATCTCCTTGTATTACTATGTAAAGAAATCTCTAAATTTCTAAACATGGAATTGCTGAGTCCAATGTACAATATTCTATTTTATTAGATTTTGTTAAATTGTCCTTAAAGACTGCTGTATCATTGATGCATCATTCAGCACGATATGAGAGTTATTTTCCCATATCCCTGTTATTCCTTTGGAATTGTAAGACATTTACGTTCTATTTTCACAAATATAATGAGTATGCATTGTTTTGCATCTCGTATTTCTTGTGTGCTCAAAAATATTCTCTTGTAGTTCTTGGCCATTTGTGTTTTCTCTTCTGTAGCATGTTAATAAGTTTTCTCTATTATTCTATTACTTTGTGAGTCCTTTGTATTTTCTGTAGTTCTTTATTAACTTTGGAGTCCCTTGACAATCCTGCTACAAAGATACTCTCCTCTATTTTCTTCTTAATACACCAGAATTTAATTTTGCATTCACCTTGTGTTCTTCTCATCATCTCTGTACTTAATTTCCTTCTATTCCTCCCTCCTGCAACCTTATCTAATTCCTGACTCCATATAGGACAGATTCATTCCCACTACTGAGCTTCCTGACTGCTCTTCCCCCTCCCTGGCAAACCCCTTCTCTAGAATCCTAAACTATTTGTCAATGCATTAATGACTTAACTTTTTGCTTAACGCAAGAGTTCTAAACTCAGATACCTACAGCAACCAGACAGGTAATCTAAACAGATAAAGTGGGCCCAAATTAAGACAATCTGGAGTTTTTGAGACTGTGTTAAAAATGGAGATCATGTGTTCTTGCTTAAAAACAAACAAAAAACTATTGTTATGACAAAATGTGGTCTTAGCTTGCTTTGTCAGAACATCTGATACTTTTATTTTTCCTGTTCGAATTATAGATTTGCATGTGAAAGTCTCTAATTTTTAAATATTGGCAGATAGTGTAAGCATTTTTAAGAAGTAGTATGTGGGTCAAAAGAAAACATATCTTTCAAGCAGGATTAGCTCTTTGGCCTCTAATTCTAATTCTTTCTAGTAAGGCAACGATTTGTAAGCATCATTTGTTTCCCCAATTAAACCATAATCCATTTGTGTACAAGAGCACTCACTTTGTATCTGTCACAGAAACAAAATCATGAAAATGTTCAGTGTGTCCTGACTGCATGTTGACTGACACAGGACTTTATAATCATGTATGAGTAGCCAAATACTGAGGAAGACATCTCATAGGGGATTTCATAGTGAGTCAAAATGACCAACAGTCTCTATCTTCCTACTTTGTATTTGTCATTCCAGTCAAATTCATGTCTACAGAAAAGACAAACAGACAAGCACATGTTCTCAATGCTCAGCTCTCTTTACCCAAGCAACCTAGATGCAATCAACTCATAAGCTTTTTTTTTTTTAAGATTCTTATTTATTTATTCATGAGAGACAGAGAGAGGGAGAGAGGCAGAGACACAGGCAAAGAGAGAAGCAGGCTCCATGCAGGGGGCCCAATGTGGGAATCGATCCCAAGACTCCAGGATCATGCCCTGGGCCAAAGGGAGCCGCTTAACCGCTGAGCCACCCAGGCATCCCAACTCATAAGCTTCTAAGATAGTTCTGGTATGCATGTTAAAAGGACAGTTGCTCGGACCTCAGAGAAGCAGGGATAGGATAGAGAGAAGTAGAATACAGATTCAATCACATAGCTTTCTAGAGAAAATCTTACTTTTAAGGAAATTCAAAGTATCATCATTGCAGTTTCACTTCCAACCTGGAGCCTTGCACTCAGAGTTGTAATTCTTTCCCCCACCTGATCTAGCTCACAGCCAGTGGGAACATCAAGAGACTCGTCTTACTGTAGAGATCCATCAAAGGGATTGTAATCAGAACACTGGATCCCAGGCTACCTATCCTCATGAGGAATGGTGGCTAACAAGTTCTCCTCTGTGCCATCAAATCAATCCCTATCTCAGAGAGGAGAGATAGTGTCTGATATTGATTAAGAGCACAGTCCCCCAGGCTAGTCACATAGGAGAGTGCATCTCAGACATTTTACTTACCAGCTAGATATAATGGGTTGAACGGTAGACCACAAAATCTTATGTCCACATCATAAACCCCAGACCTTTCATGAATGTGAACTTAAAAGAGATCTTTGCAGTTATACTTAGGGATCCTGAGGTGAGGAGATGATACTGGATTATGCAGATGGGTCTGAAATATCATGACAAGTGCCTACTACAACAGGCAGAGGCTGTTATCAGAGGCTTCACCCACACAGAAGAGAAGGTTATATGAAGACAGAAGCAATGAGGCTTTGCCAACACCTTGATTTCAGACTTCTGGACTCTAGAATGTGAAACGATAAATTACTCTCATTTAAAATCATAAGATTTGGGGTAATTTGTTATAACAGTCACAGGAAACTAATAAACTGTTGACCTTAGATATGTATTTAACCTCTTTGTAGTATCAGCTTTTACAAAGGCACAATAATAGTGGTCATCTAAGTGGGATTTGCTGAGGATCAAAGGAGGTCATAGCTCTAAAGCTCTGCATAAGTGGTGAGCAGTAAGTATGAACTCATTTGCCAATGTTAAGGGGCCACGGAGGTATTATTTATTAACATTGTGACATGCTATTTTGATCTACTGACCGATGTCTGTCAGGACCCCAAACTAGGTGACTTTTTTATTTCTTTCCCAAGACTGCAAAGTCACACTGTGGGAAGATTCTCAGTAAAATCTCCTTTTCCATTGAAATGCTGCATAGTTCCCTCTTTTAAGATGACCATTTCTATTTAACCTTTTGTGAAACAGAACCTCTGTAGGGGAAAGGGCATGTGACACTGAACTGAATTCAATCACATCTACAGGGAACAAATGAAGGTAATCCAGCACCATGCTTGTAGCAATACCGTAAAAGCTTCAAAGGGCACATTTTTTAGTGTGTGTCTCTATTTTGGGGTATCTAGATTTATCTCTGTAGTCGATCAGAATCTCTGTGTCAGTATGAACCTCTCTGTATTGCTGTCGTGTGCATGTCTGCGTAAGCCAGGAGTGATACTATACATGTGTATCCTTCTGTGTGCATACATATAGACATGAGCGTCTATTGTCCGTGAGTCTTTGGTAATTTATTTGTATGTGTGTGTGTAATTGTCTTAAGTATGTCTGTGATTGTCTATGTGTCCACTTCTCTGTTGTAGGTGTATATGTGTGTATCTCAGTGTGACTATGACTGGGCTAAGTATAAGTACCCAATATTTATTGGAAAATGATCAACATCAAGAAGCCCCTATTATCAACAATAGCCAAACTGTGGAAAGAGCCCTAATGTCCACTGACTAATGAATGGATACAGAAAACGTAGGGAAAAAAAGTTGTGGTAAATGAAATCTTGCCATTTTCAATGACATAGATGTAGCTAGAGTATATTATACTAAGCAAAATAAGTCAGAGAAAAGCAAATACTGTATGATTTTACTCATATGTGGAATTTAAGAAATGATACAGAAAAACATATGGGAAGGGGGAAAAGAGAGGGGAACAAATCATAAGAGACTCTTAGAGAGAACACACAGGGTCCATGGAGGGTAGTGGGTGGGGGATGGGCTAGATGGGTATGAAGGAGAATATTTGTTATGTTGAACACTGAGTGCTGTATATAAGTGATGAATCATTAAATTATACTTCTGAAACCAATATTGCGCTGTATGTTAACTAGCTAGAATTTAAATAAAAATGTGCAGGTAAAAAAAAAAAGAAGCTTCGATTTGCCCAGAAATGCTGCTAAATTACTCCATACTACTGTCAAGCCTGTAGAAAATGTAGACCAATGATTCTTGATATTGACTACAAAAGCAAAAAAAAAAAAAAAAAAAAAAAAAGAATCACCTGAGGGCTTTAAAATACTACATCCCACATCCCAGAATTCCAGGTATTAGATATTCTGAAATACTAGAAAATGTTATGAGGTAGGGCACAGACATCAGCATTGCTTAATAATCTTCTCATGTCTGGGGCACCAGGGTGACTCAGTCAGTTGAGCACCTGACTCTTGGAGTCTTGATTTCAGCTCAGATCATGATCTTGGGGTCCTGAGATCAAGCCCCCCCATCAGGCTCAGTGCTCAGCAGGGAGTCTGCTTGAGATCTTTCACTCCCTTTTCCTCTCCCCCCTCCAAGTAAATAAAAAAGAAAACAAAACAAAAAAACTTCCCAAGTGATCCTAATAATTGCATCTGAATTGATAGCTGTGCCAGCTAAAAACCCTGGCCTCTGCTGTTTCCCTGGAAAATGTGAAACTTACTTGTTTCACTTGTGTGACTTTAGTTTTATCACAATTCGATAGGGAGGATAATTTAATTAGCCTGGGGTAGCAGAGGGCAGCCTCTCCCCTTTCCTGCTCAAGATGATGAGGCATCAGAGAAACCTAAAAGTCCACAGCCTCCATATTAATCCATAGAAACAAGAGAGAAAGTCCCCTCCTAGCCCACCTTCCTTATTTTATAGGATATCTAATTAAGAAGTGATGGCCTGGCTTTCATGTTCATATAAACTCTTTACATTCACTGCATGTATTTAACAAACAGAAAGAGGATATATAGGTATAATAAAACAAGTACTTCATAAAAATTTAAATGTGTTTTGGAGCATGCTTTACAGAGGAATAAAAAAGAGGAGGATGGGAAGTAAGATAAAATTGCTAACTTTGGAGGGAGTATTAAAATCCAAAAGACCTGAAAAAGACAATCTCAGATACTTAAAATGTGGGAAGCAGGGTACTAGTCCCTAACACAGCTTTGTGAAAATTAGGAAAACATTTTGCTTTCTCTAAGCTCCAATCCCTGCCTGCCTCACTAGATGAATATTTTCCAGCAATGGGCCTCCTGTAGTTTTGCTCATGGGGATGATACACAGATCAGATTGTCTGGGTTCCCTTGTGATACTTTCCTACTCCTGAATTGCATCTCACACCCTTAGAGAATACTCACTCAGAATCTGGGGATTTTAACTCTGTCACCCACATATTTTGACATTAAAAACAATAGATTTTAAAGTATTTCTCTGTAATTCCAACCACACTGAACAGTATATCAAAAACATGGTACGTACTTAATAAATATTTGTTAAATGAATACATTACTGTCCAATGACAATTTGGATCTGAATGGGCAATGCAGATATCTCCCAACAGATATGAAGCCAAAGAGCCTTTGGGAGAGCTTTGTCAAATTTGTCAGCAAGAGAACATTCCTTCCAACAAAATAGTTTTGGAAGATCATTAAGAGTAGAGGTAGGAAACACAGAACTGTGTTTATCAACATTACTTGCTGATAATTCAACCTAGCAGGGAAGGAGAGTAAAAACTGAATGCTGTTATTCTTCTAGATATTTCCATTCAGTAGTTAATAACATTTCAGGGCTCTTACATGAGTTTTTAATGTGATTGAAATGGTGTGGTGGCTTTGTAATATGTCAAATTGACTATGATGAGCTACATTTCCCAGAATCTCAATTCCTGTAAGTTTCTGATTTGTTTAATCTCTAGATAAATGTATGCAAAAGTTTTGGAAGGTAGGAGTAAAGCCGTAGTCATTCATACTCTTAGAAGCTCAGTGTAGGTCAGGGCCTAACGCAGGTTGTGAAAGATTTTGCCAATCATCTGGTTTATCTTTTGCTGTAATTAACAGCCATACAATTGATCCAACTGTAAGGCATCTCTTCCTTTGGCATCTTTAAATCCTAGGCCAGTTACTGGGATAGATTAACGGCAAGAGTTTCCTTTGAAAGTCATCCACAGCAGTGAGTTTGCAGGCTTGTAGGTAGAAAGAGGCCAACACAAGTTCCCTTTATAGAAAGAGATTCAGGTTTGGGCTCTTTCCTTGTAAGACTGAGTTGTACCTGCTTTTTCTCCCTTCAAATAAATCTCTCAATCCAGAGGATTCATCCTATGTCTTCTGGTTTATAGCCATAGAAGGAACAGACAAAAAGAGATGATCTTACCAGATTCCCAAGTTGTAAGTGATCAAACTATTATAATACATAAATTATATAATATTGCTCCTGGTGGTTTTCTTTCTCTGGTTGCACCCTAAAGCTGATACTGGAAATTGTTGTAAAGGCAAAAAGCTTTAAGGGTAGATTCTCAGAATTGATTATGAGCAAACTGGAAATGATTCCTTGACATGATTAGATTTGCATGCTTTAATATTTTTCCAGTGGTAAATAAAACACTATTAGTCTATGACATGTAGTGGCCAAGCAGCTAATTAAATGGTCATTTGTTGATGTTTGTAATCAAATCCCTGTAGAAGGGATTGCAATCATTGAATATTTTAGTGAAAATAATCACTACAATGTGGTTGTTTTGTTGCTTTAAATTCACTAGAGGTCTTGAAATAAAGTTAGAAGCTCAGGGCTTTAAATTTCCAGCTCAAGAGCAGTTTAAGAGACTCAGAAGCTTCTGTGATTGCCTAAAAAGAAAACCTTATTACCTGCAGCTGCAGGACTGAGATTTTTGAAAAACAAACTTAATAATGGAGATGGCTGAATAACATCATAAATTTCCAAGTTTGCAAGGTCTTTTATGTCAAAGTAAGGACATTCTTTATGAAGAAGTAGGACCCTGAAATTTGGGATGAGGGCATATGGAAAGATTCTGATGAAGCAGAGGGAATTTGACTTACGAATTCTACTTAACCTTTTTTTATCAAATCAAAAGTCAAGGGGGGCGGTGGAAATCTTAAGTCTAAAACAAATAATCATAATCAGAGTGATATATAACACAGATTGGAATTAAAAGAGAATTTAAATATAGCTAGTATGTTAAAGGCTCACATAAAAGAGATGGATAGCATGCAAGACCAGATAAGTGACAGGAGCGGAAAGATGCCAATGTAAGAAAGAATTACAAAGGAAATATTGGACATCAAATACATGGTCACATGAATGAAGAATACCCTGCTTGAGCTCTTCAGTAGTCATGACACAACTATGGAAAGAGTTAACAAGCCTAAAGATAAATCAATAGAAATTATCCAAACTGAAAAGCAAATAGACACAAAATAACAAATGGGAACAGAATGTCCAAAAAAATTTAAGACAGAAAAAGAGGGAGGAAGAAACAAAGACTACAACAAATAGAAAATAGCAAGATGGTCAGTTTTAATCCAGGTATACCAGTAATTAGTCTATATATAAGTAGTATAAAATCACCAATTGTAAGACATATTTTGTCAGACTGGATTGAAAAATTAAAATTCCTTAACTTAGAGCCTCAGCTAAATTAAAAGTAAAGGGGTGAAGGGAGATACACCATGCCAATATTAAATCAAAAGAAAGCTGGAGTACTGGTGCTAATTTCAGACACTAGCCATTTCCTATGAAAGAAGTAGTACAGCACAGATATTGGAACTAGGAACTCAGGTCAGAACCAAGGGCTTTGGAGCATAACTCCTTGTAGAAGTTAGCTTTAATTAAGGAACTGCCAATATGTGCTCTGCTGGATTTCAGAATTGCTATTATCTAATGACTTCTTGTGCTCCCATTTTCTCCCTTTTTGCATAGAAAGTTCTATAGTAATTACCTTGTAACAGTCTCAAATGTGTGTATCGCAAATTTATGGGGCAGCTTGTGACTTTAAATCAAAGCTCTCCAGATGTGCAGGGACTGTATTTGAGGAATTGTACCTGAGGAGCACTGTCTGCACCAGGACCTGATTTAGGTATTGGGATCATGGATTTTTAAATGATGTGTATGTAGAGGAGAACTTTGGATACTCTGAAAGCCAGTAAGTGTATTTTTTCATGATGGAAGATTGTAAATCACTGGGGTTAGAGGGCAGTCTCTGGAGTCAAACTATTATTCTGATTATTCTCACTTCTTGGAATTCACACTCCTCAAACGGAAGTCAGACTGATGGCATGGCCACCAGAATATTGTGAATGTGAAGGTGTATGAGTGTTGAGGTTAAGTTATTAAAGGTGTTGCAGTTGCTGCCTTGGCCTTTTGGACAGTTTTCTTTTTTTAACAACATTTTATTTATTTATTTGTGAGAGACACAGAGAGAGGCAGAGTCATAGGCAGAGGGAGAAGTAGGCTCCCTGCAGAGAGCCTGATGTGGGACTTGATCCCAGAACTTGGGATCATGACCTGAGTCAAAAGAAGACACTTAACCACTGAGCCACCCTGGTATCCCTTGGGCTGCTTTAATAGGGGAAGCTAGCTGCTATGAACACTTAAGCAGCCCCGAGGAGAAGCCCACATGGAAAGGAACTAATTTGCTAGCACAAACTTGCTAGTAATTTGAGTCCCATCAACATCAGCCTAGTGTCTCATGAGATACCTTGAGCCTAAAATATCCAACACAATTCCTTTCAAATTCCTGATTCACAAGAACTTGAGAAAAAAAAATGAATGATCATTATTCAAAGTTACTAAATTTTGGAATTATTTGTCAGATTAAAAAGTGATAACCAATATGGATAAAGATATTGTTAATATTTCTTGAGTCTTCACTGAGTACTAGACACGGTATTTTCAAGGTCCTAGGCACCAGTCTTTGTTTCATTTTATTTTATTATTTATGAAGTAGTTATAAATATTATGCAACTTTCACAGCTGAGAATATAAAAATCCAAGAGGTTAAATATATAAATAAACCTATATAAGTATATAGGTTTACCAAACTATCAAGTGAACAAACTAGGATACCCTCCGGTCATATGATTACAAAACCCACATGATTATCCTGTATGGTGTTTGGTTGTTGCATCATAAGAGTTAATTATTATCACCAACCAGTAATAGAAAAATTGGTAAATGTGGAGACACATAGGCAGGAGCTGCTTGGAAATCTTACAAAATCCGTTTTGTATTCTACAGACTAAGCTGCTTTAGACCAACATGAAATGTTCTCTGATCCCACAAATAATGACTATAAGTGGATGACATGGGGTTGCATTTCTCAGTGATTTGTAAGACATGAAAAATGGTTACCTCACTAAATTTTAGAGCAAGCATTGGACTTAGAGATGATTGGTTCAGGATTTTCAATTGATAGTTGAGAAAACTGATACTCAGAAATATGAATGCATAGGTCTATGCACTCAGTAACTTAGAAAAAGAATCAAGATGTTGCTTATTTTTCTTTGTCATACTGCTTTATGTTTCTCTTGAATGACTTAAGCAAATCTATTTTAAAGATTCTATTTATTTATTCATGAGAGAGAGAGAAAGAGAGAGAGAGAGAGAGAGAGATAGGCAGAGAGAAGCAGGCTACATGCAGGGAGCCTGATGTGGGACTTGATCCTGAGACTCCAGGCTTATGCCTTGAGCCGAGGGCAGGTGCTCAGCCGCTGACCCACCCAGGAGTCCCTAAGCACATCTATTTAGAGTTAGATTTATTGACCTCCATATTCTTTGGTCATTGTAGTCCCAAGAGAGTCTGATTAACCACATTTTTATTTTTTACGATAACAGTAAAAACTATTTCTTTGTGAGAACCAGAAAGGACTGTTTCCTTCTCTCAATCCCACCATTTGTAATATGGGAAAATGCTTACATGCACATGCAAGATTTAGACATGGCCAAGACAAGACAGCTCTGTGATGACCTTCATCAGTTGTTACTATTTTGGTTCATATTGAGGGAGATAGAAGCCTGTGGGAAAATCAAGACTGCCTTGTACTATATTCATTCTATTCTCTTCATGAAAGGATGAAAGAAAAACAAAATATTTTCATATTTAGGGATGCCACACCAACAGTTTAAAATAGCAAAACCTACATTTCTTGAGATATGTGCACCCTTAAATTATGTTATCAGTGCATCTAAGTAAAGGAAACTATGAAATTGGCCCAGGTATGAAGGATACTCAGCAGCTTTTTATCTGACCAGTGTTTTTATTTATCTATTACACACCACATTTCCCCATACTTATCTCCACTTATTGCTACCTGCCTTCAAAAGGCAACTTACTGATAGAGTTTTGGCTTTGTGAAGCAACGATGTAAGATCTCCAGACCTGGAGATGAAGAAAATTAAATGTCCAGTTATAACTTGGCTGAACTTAAAAGAGCTAATCAGAAAGTGACCATTAGAGAAATGTTATCTAGATTACATCCTTTAGGAAACAGTAAAATAGAGAATGGAGAGAAAATTGGGACATAAGGGCAACACATAAAAGGGGTAAAGAGTCACCTTGAAGATTATTCTCCTCTGAATTTAGCACGTTCAGACACAGCATGTTATATGTGGCCTTTACCCCCCCACACTATAATTTTTGTATTCTCAGAATTAAAAATGACTCAAAGACTCCTTATTCCAACTTTTCCTCCTAAGTTTCCTTCTCCCATATTTTTACTGTTGTCCAACCTAAGATTAAAGAGCTCCAGGTTTTTAAAAGTGTCACATTCCTCAGCAGCTCATCATTTTTTAGTTGTCTGTATTATAAGTTCTTGCTTCATGAACAGAGAATCAGAATTCTCAACTAGTAAATGAATATATAGATATGTCATTCTTTTTTTCATATTCAGAGAAGTATAAACTAAAAATTGTATTTTCCATACAACATATGAGGAAAATCATGTATGTGTCTTACATTGGGCTGCTATAACAAATTATTATAGACTGGCTCCTATTTTGAAACCATTCTGCACCCATCCTGGCCTTGTGGTTGAGGTAGCAACCCTGATAATCTCTGAATTACCTTCAAGGTCATTTTTTCATTAACCATACACAATAGATGCTGGCTTATTTAGATGGCTTACTCATCTTTTCAAATAGGCCATGTGCTTCATGTTGTCTCCTGAATAGGTTCTCAATTTTTCCTCAACAGAGATAAGCTGAGAATTTTCTGAACTTTCTAGTTCTTCCTTTTTGATTAACAATTCCATGTTTAAGACATTCCTCTCAATGGAGAAACACTGGGAGTCTTTCCCCTAAGATCAGGAACAAGACAAAGATGTCCACTCTCACCGTGCTATTCAACATAGTACTAGAAGTCCTAGCCTCAGCAATCAGACGACAGAAAGAAATAAAAGGCATTCAAATTGGCAAAGAAGAAGTCAAACTATCCCTCTTCGCAGATGACATGATACTGTACATAGAAAACCCAAAAGCCTCCACCCCAAGATTGCTAGAACTCATAGAGCACTTCAGCAGTGTGGCAGGTTACAAAATCAGTGCCCAGAAATGAGTGGCATTTCTTTTAAAAAAAAATTTTTTTTATTTATTTATGATAGTCACACAGAGAGAGAGAGAGAGAGAGAGAGAGGCAGAGACACAGGCAGAGGGAGAAGCAGGCCCCATACACCGGGAGCCCGACGTGGGATTCGATCCTGGGTCTCCAGGATCGCGCCCTGGGCCAAAGGCAGGCGCTAAACTGCTGCGCCACCCAGGGATCCCATGAGTGGCATTTCTATACACTAATAATGAGACTGAAGAAAAAGAACTTAAGGAGTCAATCCCATTTACAATTGCACCCCAAAGCATAAATACCTAGGAATAAATATAACCAAAGAGGTAAAGGATCTATACCCTCAAAACTACAGAACACTTCTGAAAGAAATTGAGGAAGACACAAAGAAATGGAAAAATATTCCATGCTCATGGATTGGAAGACTTAATATTGTGAAAATGTCAATGCTACCCAGGGCAATTTACACGTTTAATGCAATCCCTATCAAAATACCATGGACTTTTTTCTGAGAGTTGGAACAAATCATCTTAAGATTTGTGTGGAATCAGAAAGACCCTGCATAGCCGGGGGAATATTGAAAAAGAAAATCAGAGCCGGGGGCATCACAATGTCGGATTTCAAGTTGTACTACAAAGCTGTGGTCATCAAGACAGTGTGGTACTGGCACAGAAACATAGATCAATAGAACAGAATAGAGAATCCAGAAGTGGACCCTCAACTTTATGGTCAACTAAGATTTGACAAAGCAGGAAAGAGTATCCACTGGAAAAAGGACAGTCTTTTCAATAAATGGTTCTGAGAAAATTGGACAGTCACTTGCAGAAGAATGAAACTGGACCATTCTCTTACACCATACACAAAAATAAACTCAAAATGGATGAAAGATCTAAATGTGACACAAGATTCCATCAAAACCCTAGAGGAGAACACAGGCAACCCCCTTTTTAAACTCGGCCACAGTAACTTCTTGCAAGATACATCCATGAAGGCAAGAGAAACAAAAGCAAAAATGAACTATTGGGACTTCATCAAGATAAGAAGCTTTTGCACAGCAAAGGATACAGTCAACAAAACTAAAAGACAAGCTACAGAATGGGAGAAGATATTTGCAAATGACGTATCAGATAAAGGGCTAGTATCCAAGATCTATAAAGAACTTATTAAAGTCAACAGCAAAGAAACAAACAATCCAATCATGAAATGGGCAAAAGACATGAACAGAAATCTCACAGAGGAAGACATAGACATGGACAACAAGCACATGAGAAAATGCTCCGCATCACTGGCCATCAGGGAAATGCAAATCAAAACCACAATGAGATCCCACCTCACACCAGTGAGAATGGGGAAAATTAACAAGGCAGGAAACAAATGTTGGAGAGGATGTGGAGAAAGGGAAACCCTCTTAAACCGTTGGTGGGAATGTGAACTGGTGCAGCCACTCTGGAAAACTGTGTGGAGGTTCCTCAAAGAGTTAAAAATAGATCTGCCCTACGACCCAGCAATTGCACTGCTGGGGATTTACCCCAAAGATACAGATGCTGTGAAACACCGGGACACCTGCACCCCAATGTTTATGGCAGCAATGTCCACAATAGCCAAACTGTGGAAGGAGCCTCGGTGTCCATCGAAAGATGAATGGATAAAGAAGATGTGGTCTATGTATACAATGGGGTATTACTCAGCCATTAGAAATGACAAATACCCACCATTTGTTTCGACGTGGATGGAACCGGAGGGTATTATGCTGAGTGAAGTAAGTCAATCAGAGAAAGACAAACATTATATGGTCTCATTCATTTGGGGAATATAAAAAATAGTGAAAGGGAATAAAGGGGAAAGGAGAAAAATGAGTGGGAAATATCAGAAAGGGAGACAGAACATGAGAGACTCCTAACTCTGGGAAACGAACAAGGGGTGGTAGAAAGGGAGGTGGGCGGGGGGTGGGAGTGACTGGGTGATGGGCATTGAGGGGAGCACTTGATGGGATGAGCATTGGGTGTTATGCTATATGTTGGCAAATTGAACTCCAATAATTAAAAAAAGACATTTCTCTCTTCTTTTTACTGTTACTTTTATCAAAGGAGGATATAGGCTCTTCCTTCAATGTTTTGCTAAAATTTTCCCCAAATAGCCAGTTTCATCACTCACAAATTTTACCTTCTATGAAATACTAGGACGTGGACACAATTAATCCAAACTCGTTCACACTTAGAACAAGGATCACCGTTTCTCCAGTTTTCAACAATATGTTTCTCATTTTCAATTCAAGATTTCCTCAAAATGTCCATTATTGTCCATATATCCACCAACTTTTTGCTCATGATCACTTCCTTATTCTCTACAATTTAGGCTTTAGCAATAGCTTTCTTAATTGTTTTCTGAGCTCTCACCAGAATTACCTTCAGCAGTCTCTTTAGCAATACAAGTTTTTTTTCTAGCCTGACCGTCAAAAATCTTCTAGCTTCTACCCATTTCCTAGTTCTAAAGCCAATTCCATATTCTAGGTATTTGTTACAGCAGCATCTCCAATTCTCACTAATTTTCTTTCTTAGTCTGCTCTAACACAATACAATAGACTGGGTGACGTAGACAATAGACATTTACTTCTCTCAGTTATGGAGGCTGCAAAGTCCAAGATCAAGGTGCTTGACAGTTTCAGTATCTGATGAAATCCTGAAGTCTAGTTCACAAATAGTACCTCTGGCTGTAATTTCACATGGCAAAAGAGGGGAGAACTCTCTGGGACCACTTTTATGAGGACACTAATTTCATTCATGAGGGCTCCACCTTTATGACCTAATCACCTCCCCAAAGCCTTACTTCCTAATACCATCAACCTAGAGGTTAGGTTTCAACATATGCATTTTGGAGTGATAAGTGTTCAGACCTTGGCAGACATGGTTTAATTCAAAATTAAAAATACACCTTTTAAAAAATTTTTATTTATTTAATCATGAGACACAGAGAGAGGCAGAGACATAGGCAGAGAGAGAAGCAGGGTTCTTGCAGGGAACCCGATGTGGGACTTGATCCCTGGACCAGGATCACGCCCTGAGCTGGAGACAGATGCTCAACAGCTGAGCCACCCAAGTGTCCCTAAAAATAAATCTTTTATGTTACAATTACTACTATGGAAAAATTGGTAAATTGTATCTCTTCTAAGCAGATAATATTGGGCATTTAATACTTGCTAAGAAGGGATCTGGATACCAAGGATGTTTCAAATCACTGCTGACAGTATTGCCTATCAAGGTTTGCTTTATACTTTCTTTGCTTTATATTTTTGTTCATTCTAAACAAGGTATAAGCCAGGCAGTAGTAAGTATGCAGTCTTACATTTATCCACACTAGAGGGTGTCTCACAAAAATACATGAACTTAATGGGCACTTGGGTGGCTCAGTCGGTTGAGTTGCCAGCTCTTGATTTCAGCTCAGGTCTTGATCTCAGGGTCCTGGGATGGGGCCCGGCATCAGCCTCTATGCTTAGCAAGTAGTCTGCTTGAGGATTCTTCCCCTTTCTTCCTCTCCCTCTGCCCCTACCACCATTTCTCTCTTTCACTCTCTCTCTTTCTCTCAAATAAATAAATCCTAAGAAAAGAAAAGGAGAAGAGAAGAGAGGAGAAGTGAAGAGAAGAGAGAAGAGAAGAGAAAAGAAGAGAAGAGAAGAGAAGAGAAGAGAAGAGAAGAGAAGAGAAGAGAAGGAAAAGAAAGAAAAGAAAAGAAAAGAAAAGAAAAGAAAAGAAAGAAAAGAAAAAAAAGAAAAGAAAAGAAAAAAGAAAAGAAAAGAAAAGAAAGAAAAGAAAAGAAAAGAAAGAAAAGAAGAAAGAAAAGAAAAGAAAGAAAAGAAAAGAAAGGAAAAAAAAGAAAAGAAAAGAAAAGAAAAGAAAAGAAAAGAAAAGAAAAGAAAAGAAAAACATGAGCTTAATAAGAGGCCAACTGAAAATTCAAGATGCTGGCATCTTAAATTGTCACATGAAAAAAAAAATAAGGTGATATTTGGAGTCATCATATCAAGTGGAGATAGCAATTCAGGTTGTTTGTTTCAACTGAAACTTTTATTGAAATGACTTTAAGCAGGAATATTGTATAAATCCTAGCTCAGCAAATAGTTTTAAAGAGGAAGAAAAAAAAAAGCTGGTATTCCAGACACTGTAAAATTATATCCTTCATGCTTTAACTTTTCCTTTATGCTCCCTTCTTTCTTTCTCAACCTCCACTAAGTACTGTTTTCAGAACATGCAATTTGTAAGCCAAACAGGAGTCGAGACATTCCAGGTGGACATAATGCTGTTCTATCAATCAGTAATAATATAAAAATATATAAGTACCCTTTTAAATTATCTTAATCATGATAAAATAAACATAAGATTTACCATCCTATTTTTAATTGTACAGTTCAGAAACATTAAATAGCTTTACATTACTATGCAATCATCACCATCATCTATCTCCAGAACTCTTTCCATCTTCAAAAATTCCAACTCTCTCCCCATCAAATAATTCTCCATTCCCATTCCATCCCCCACCAGCCTCTGGAAACTACCATTCTAGTTTCTATCTCTACTAATTTCATTAATCCAGATATCTCAAATAAGTGGAATGCTATAGTGCTCATCTTTTTATGACAGCTTATCTCGTGTAACCTAGTATCTTCAAGATTTATCCACAATGTAGTATATGCCATCATGTTCCTAATGCTGCTTTTAGAGTGGGTTTTCACCTGTTCTGATTTTTTAAAGGAGATAGCAACATTAGGGCAGATCTATCGGAAGATAATGCACTGATATATGACCAATACTCGAAATACTCAAGTCCCCAAGGGTTTCTAACACAATTTCTTCAGAAACTTTTTCAAACTTCAGTGACTCTGATGGAGACAAGCTTTGGTTATCCTTGTCACAGAAAGAGTTCTAAGTTTGCTGAGCTACCAGAATCTTTCCCTAAGGCTGGAAAGCTTCTATAAGTTATGGACCTGTAACTCATAGATTAAACCCCTATCCTAAGATCTAGCACCAGGTTAGATTCCAAGAGCAAGAAGGATAATAGACCTAAATTTTAGTGTTCAGAACCTATGTGTGGGCATTTCTACTTAAATAATTTCCTCCAGACACTTTTCATCCCAAATGATTTGTGAAATGCATTCCTTTTTTCCTTTATCTGCAAAGGGGCACCTTCCCTTGGACTGTGAGAGCAAGCTGGGAAGCACACACAAGCATGAGGAATATTGAGGAGGTCAGAATTCAATTCTGCTTAAATGACCATTATCTCTCCCCAGGGGTCTCTCTCCATTGCATCCACACCAGCCTAAAAACTCACTATAGGTCATCAAATAGACCAAGTATCTCTCCTCAGACTCCCGGGTTTCTTTATTCTCCTCACTACAGTAGTTTTCTCTCAACATCCAGGTTTGGAACAAAACTTTCCCAGGTTTGCCTCTCCCTTGAATCAAAGATGTTAATGGGCTTATTCAAAGCCATCTGTCTATCTATTTTGGATAGATTTGGGATTTGAACACACATCTGTGACTGATACCAATGATCTCCATACACATAACTGCCTAGTCCTAGTGAGAGATGGAGATGAGCTTTTAATGCAGGTAGTCCAAAGGCAGCTTGTATGTATGCCTTTAATCAATTTCCATTGTGACCTCCAGAAAACCCTCTCAAATTGTTGGTCAGACTCTGGAAAATGAAATTACATTATTTTACACTCAGCTTCTCTATTTGTCAGAATTAGGTAACTAATATTTGTGAAAGTGATGGACATTTAAA
This sequence comes from Nyctereutes procyonoides, assembly GCF_905146905.1. Lineage (NCBI taxonomy): Eukaryota > Metazoa > Chordata > Mammalia > Carnivora > Canidae > Nyctereutes > Nyctereutes procyonoides. The sequence goes on along the minus strand of NW_026575133.1, from coordinate 12,617,828 downwards.
AGTAGATGGAAATAACCCATACAACTGATACACTAAACAGTGATATTCTTATAAGAGTCAACTAATTGTTCCACAGACAGTTTCAAACTTGTGTTCCAAAAATGTTCTAAGCAAGGAGCTACTAAAATGTTAGATTCAAAGTCTGATTAAACTTAGGAGTCATGCTTTCTCCTTCCTCTCTATTTTCTCTGGTTCTTTAAAGTATTTGCTGGAGGCAGGTGATGAAGTTCAGGATGAGAGAGGAAGGCAGCTGAGTGTGGTAGTGGCCTGATGTGATTTAGAACTAAGTGGGGAAAGCAGCTAAAAACAAAAACAAAACGAAGTACAGTAGCTGAGCAGGATTTGGAGCCAAACAAGGAAGGTGGTTACATGAAGGATTGATCATTAGGATATGGGACTGAGCAAAGAGGGTGTCTGAGGAAGTAGCAGTCTGGGTGTTCAGTACACAGCAAGAACATGTGTAAGTAAGGTGGATGCCCTGTTGAAAGAGCTGGCCAGTGTATTAATAACACATGGGGCAAATGAGCAAATAAAAAATACATGGAGTATAACAGGAGATAGATTTCTCACTAGCAAAGAAGGGAGCTACAAATGTAGAGGAGCCTATAATGAACCACAAATAGTTGGATTTGAATTAGAAGTACTGATGCAACTCACAACTTTCAGTAAATATAGTTAGATATAGAAATAAACCGAGTGTGTGTGATATACATACATGTCATTTCCAGTTTCATCCACTGAAAGGTCAGTAGAAATGGGGTTACCTAAGCACTCAGATCTTGACTTTTAAACACCATTCTCCATTAAAATAAACCAGATATTATTAGAGAAAAGACATTAACGCTGGGGCAGTGAAAGTACATGATATTAGAATAAATTATTGTGCCGACCAGAGAAAAGTGTTCAGGGAATAATAGGAAAAATGTCCAGAAAACATAGAAATCCCCTTACAAGAGGCTTCCACTAGTCAATTTGGGCAATTAAAGAATAAGAATAAACAATGATAGTAACAAATTAAAACCCATTAAGTAAAATAGAAACCCATAAGTTCCTACTTATGTAACTAAATACACAACTAAATAGATGAAGTAAAAACTCTTTGGAGCAAAATGCCCTATAGTAAATGCAGGAGGGATCATGTCATTATAAAAATAATCATTCGGTAGGCTTCATAGTAATAACTGATTCATGCTTGGAAATCTATAAATGTCATAACTGATGGGAAATATGAGAGAAAAGACATTTACATAGTTTCTTTAAAAAATATTTATTTATTCATGAGAGACACAAAGAGAGGGGCAGAGACATAGGCAGAGGGAGAAGCAGGCTCCCTATGGCAAGCCCAATGTGGAACTCGATCCCAGAACCCCAGGATCATGCCCTGAGCCAAAGGCAGACACTCAACCACTGAGCCACCCAGGTATCCCACTTACATAGTCTCAGAGTGTGTCCTCATAAAATATTTCAACAGGAAAGAAAATTATTGAATAGAGGAGAAATCTGATAGCCACAATCTTACCTAAGTGACATCAATGTTTACAGAAGTAATTATGGAACAAACCCACTTAGAGTAGCTCCAGATAGAATTTAACAAGTATACAGTACATGCATATGTAATCCGAATGCAATCATGAAAAAAAAAACAAAACGAATTGAATATTGAGCAATATTTGACAAAATAACTTACTTGCAATCTTTAAAAAAATGAAATATTAGAAAAAAAAACAGTGAAACCATTCCAAAGACACTACAAAGTCATGAAAACTAAATTAAATGCATTATATTGGATTGAGTTATTTCCAAAAAGAACACTATCGAACACCTGCTTTCTTGTTCTACATGGGAAGACTATGGACCTCACCACTCCATCTTAACAAGTGAAAGAATGAACAGACAAACATCAACAGTTGCTCTTAGATTCATAAGGGAGGGAAGACACAGGACAAACCACTGTCCCCAAGACTGCAGAAACAGAGAGGTATATACAGCAAGTCACAACTTATTGGAACAGAAACTGATGAGCACAAACTCCTATGGGAACCAGTACCTACAAAGGAACATCTGAACTGTACTTAAAGAAATAACTGGAGGCTTAGTGCAGACAGACAACTCTGGGAGTTGAAAGGAAAAATCCAAGGAGACCTAGTCATAAAAGGGGCCCCACAACTTTGTGAAATTTACCTCCAGGAGTTCAACCAGCTTCTCAAAGTAAGTATCAGAGAAAAATTCCCCTAGGCTTTTGGTAGGGGGGCAGGCAAAAGAAATCATTTTCAAATATCCAGAGCATTCTGTTCTTAACAAGTCCTGTCCTCAATGGAAATTAGTTAACCAGAGCCTAACCTACTAGGGTATTATCAGAGCTTAAGTGACCTGGAGAAAGGGAAATACCCAACTTGAGTCCCCTCTAGCCTTCCTGTCCCACTTGGTAGGGTGGGTTAAAACAAACAAACAACAAACAAGCAAACAAACAAACACAAAAAGCCTGAGAAACACTTGGGAAGTTATTAGCCTAGAGGTATGGGATCACTAAAAACACAGACTTAATTATTCAACTATAGAATGCTTTCCCTTTCCCCACAGCTCACCACCATATTAAAGGCCTATATATAGCAGTTACTTTCACCTGGTTCCATTATGTCCAAATATCAGGAAAAAATTTATAAGGGACACCAAAAGAAAAAAAAAAGAAGAAGAAACAGAGCAAACAGAAGCAGACATGCAAAGATATTGAAACTTTCAGAGTGGGAATTTAAAACAACTATAATTAATATGCCAAGAGCTCTATGAATAAATTAAACAGCAAGCAACAACAGGTGGGCAATGTATGCAGAGAGATGTAAATCCTAAGAAATGGCAAAAAAGAAATGCTAAAGATAAAAAACACTGTAACAGAAACAAAGAATACTTTTGATTTTCTTATTAGTAGATGGGACATGGTGGAGGAGACTCTGTGCTAAAAGATGTATCAATAGAATTGTCAAAAAGCATAAAGAGCAAAGACAAAAAACAAAGCAAACCAGAAAACCCAGAATATCTAATTACAATTACAAAAACCATAGTCCTATATGCATATGATAATACCAGAAGGAGAAGAAAGAAAGGAACAGAAATCTTTAAAACGATGTCTGGGAATTCCCCTAAGCTAACATCAGACACCAAACCACAGATGCAGGAAGCTCAGAGCACACCAAAACCATGCCAGCACCAAACCTGGTGAGAGGATAAAGAGTAGCAGCAACCCTCAATCATTGCTGGTGGAAATGCAATCTAGTTCAGCTACTTTAGAAAACATTCTGTGAGTTTCTTACAAAACTCATCCTCCTACTCTGAGATTCAGCATTTAACCTCTTTGGTATTTACGAACAAGAACTGGCAATTTACGGGGTGCCTGGGTGGCTCAGTGGTTGAGCGTCTGCCTTCAGCTCAGGTTGTGATCCTAGGGACCTGGGACCGAGTCCCACATTGGGCTCCCTGCAGGGAGCCTGCTTCTTCCTCTGCTTAATGTCTCTACCTCTCTCCGTGTCTTTCATGGTAAATAAATAAAATCTTAAAAAAAAAAAAACCTGATAATTTACCTCCATGCAAAACCTGTGCAAAAATGTTACAGTAGCTTTATTCATAACTGTCGAGGCATGGAAGCAACTAAGATGTCCTTCAGTGGTAAGTGAATAACCTCTATAAACTGTGGTATGTCCAGATAATGGAATATTCAGCACTAAAAAGTAGTGAATTCTGAATTCTCAAGCCATGTATGATATGAAAAAAATTTAAATGCATATTATCAAGTGAAAGAAGCCAATCTGAGAAGGCTACAAACTGCATAATTCCAACTACATGAAATTCTGCTCAGAAAAACTATGGAAACAATAAAAAAGATTAGTGGTTGCCAAGGGAAGTCTGCACAGGAAGAATAAAATAGGGCACAGAATTTTTAGAGCAGGAAAATACTCTTTATGAAACTTTATGATATGATCTTGTCATAACACATTTGTGAAAGCCCATAAAATTTACCATACCTAAATTAATTCTAAGGTAAATAATGGATTTACCCTTGGTAAATTGTTCCATTCTGGTGAGTAATGTTGATAATAGGGGAGACTATGTATGTCTGGAAGAAGAGGATATAAGGGAAGTGTCTATACCAAGGCTCTAAATTTTGTTGTCAATCTAAAATGTCTCTAAAAAATAATATCCGTCATGTAAAGCAGGAATTTGATGTTTATTGTGGCTTTTTTTTAGTAAGCCTTTTGGTCAATTCTGTAAATAATACAGTCTTCCAAAATTAAAGGAATATCAATATAAATAATATTTCTTCTAAAATAGTAAAAATGGACTAAACTAAAAATAGAATTTGGGAATTAAATTGTTTTAATTATTATCAAGTATTTCATTTTAATGTATTTTGTGGTTATGTAGGAAAATATCCTTTGACTATAAAGAATGTACATGAAAGTATCCGCATGTTATATTAAGTGATGAATCCCTAAATTCTACTCCTGAAACTAGGATTACACTATATGTTAACTAACTAGAATTTAAATAAAAATTTGAGGAAAACTAGAGTTTCAAAATCTAGGCGCAAATTGTAGGGAATTTCTTGTATTATTCTTACAATTTTTCTATAATTTTGAACTTGTTTAAAAGAAAGCATTGAAAGTCATTAAAAGTACTACCACATTGGTAACTGTCACCTTGTTTTCATGTAGAAATATGCATGGTACAAAAACACTTCAGGGAAGCAGCGTCTTTTGAATTTTTTTCCTGATGAACCACAGCTTCTTAACACAACCTACCATTTTTTTGTAAGATACCAGGTAATAGATGATGACTCAGTAAGGGAAAATCCACCTTCTTTCCCTGGTGAAGACAGCAAAGCCAAAGCCACTACTGAGACTAAAAGTCAGTTCTCATTAAATCTATGCCATAGAGACTATTTTCATCTGTGTTTTCACTTTTTAGGGGTATTAACTTCTGTGTTTGAGGATTATAAACACTAAAATATGAATTTAAGGAACTTTCTGAGAAATTTTATAAAGGATTTTGATCCCTGCTATATAATTCAGGGGTCTCAAAGGATACTGGCCTAACAGGAAATGCTTCACAAAATTTTCAATTTAAGCATCTAGGACCACCTCATTTTGTCTTCATACCAGTTGCTTTAGCTATCAATGTATTTAATTAACCTTCAGAAAATAAAAGGTCTTCCAACTTTCTTAATGTCAACATTTGGTATGAAACATAACTTCTTAATACTTTGCTGAAATCCCTTTAGTCCACTTCCACAAGTGTGCTGTTCTCCTTGTTTGTTGCCCCAAATCCCATCCATTGTATAAGCCTACTTAAAACATCTATCCTCTGGAAGGAATCCACCCCAATTACAATGACCATTACCATTTGTTGATTCCTATCCTGTGTGCTTTATTCTAGAGTTACTTTTTTATATCTTCTTGACTAGAAGGAGACCATAAGCTTTCCTTAAGTGTATTGGGGTTTGTTTGTCTCTGTAGCCTCTACAATGTTGAGAGTTCTCAAAACAGAAATAATTAAATGCATTCTTAGTAAATGAGTACTATTCCAAAGGTAAATAATTTAATGTCTGTGGTAGACAGATTTTAGGGGGTCCTGCATGATCCCTGCCTTCTGGTATTCAAAACCTGGTATAATTCTATTCCCCAGAGTACAGGCAAGATTTGTTACTTGATACTAAGAAATATAGCAAGAGTGGCAGGATGTACATTATGTATACTTGAATGTATTATGTAAGATTATTATACACATCATAAAGGCAGACTCTCTTTCTGAATGGTTTTAAGAAAGAAAATAGTCAGACTGAGAAGGCTTTTGTGACAAGGAGCTGATGATGGACTCTGGCCAACAGTCTGCAAGCAAATGAAGCTCTTAATCTTACAGCCTGCAGGAATTAAGCACTGCCAACAATTAGGTAAGCTTGGAAAAATATTTTCCAAGTTGAGCCCCAGATATGAACACAGCTCTATCTAACATCATGATCACAATGAGACATTTAAGGCTTGTTATTTGTAGTATGTACAGACATTAAATTATAATGTAAGGGTGGTTCAATATTCACAAATTAATCAGCATGATACATCACATCAATAAGAGGAAGGATAAAACCATATGATCATTTTAACAGATGCAGAAAAAGCATTTGGCAAATTACAATATCTATTCTTGATAACAATCCTCAACAAAGTAAGGTTAGAGGGAACATATCTTAACATATTAAAAACCTTATAGGAAAAACTCACAGCCAACATACTCGATGGTGAAAAACTCAAAGCATTCCCACTAAGGTCAGGAACAAGACAAAGATGTTCATTTTAATCACATTTATTCAATATAGTACTGAAAGTCCTAGCCACAGAAATCAGACAATAAAAATAAATAAAAGACATTCAAATTGACAAGGAAGAAGTAAAACTTTTACTATTTGCAGATGACATGATTTTATACACACACACACACACACACACACACACACACATAACCAAAGTATTCTCCAAGAAACTTCCAAAACTGATCATAAATTCCATAAGGTTGTAGGAAACAACACCATTTACAATTGTACCAAAAAAGAATAAAATACCTAAGAACAAATCTAACCAAAGAGGTGAAAGATCTGCACTCTGAAAACTATGAAACATCGATGAAAGAAATTGAAGATGACACAAACAATTGGAAGTCTTTTCCATGCTCATGGATTGGAAGATCAAATATAGTTAAGATGGCCATACTACCCAAAACAATCTACAGATTTGATACAATCCCTATCAAAATACCAATAGCATTTTTCACAGAACAAGTATGAACATGAACAATTCTAAAATTTGTATGGAACCACAAAGGAACTTGAATGGCCAAAGCAATCTTGAAAAAGAAAAACAAAACTGGAGGTATAGAATTTCAAACTTCAGAGCTATAGTATTCAGAACAGTATGGTACTGGCACAAAAATAGACACACAAATCAATGCAACAGAATAGAAAACCTAGAAATAAACTCATAATTTTATGGTCAATTAATCTTCAACAAAGCAGGGGGAAAAAATCCCTGAAAAGACGGTCTCTTCAACAAACGGTATTGGGGACAACTGGATAACTACAAAAGAAAGAAAGAAGAAAAGAAAAAGGAAAGAAAGAAAAAAAAGAAAGAAGAAAGAAAGAAAGAAAGAAAGAAAGAAAGAAAGAAAGAAAGAAAGAAAGAAGAAAGAAAGAAAGAAACTTCCAGACCACATTCTTACATCAGACACAAAAATAAACTCAAAATGTGTTAAGGACCTAAATGTGAGACCTGAAACATAAAAATGCTAGAAGAGAGCACAGGTAGATTTCTCTGAAATTGGCTGTTAACAGCTCTTTCTAGATATGTTTTCTGTGGCAAGGAAAACAAAACTAAAAATGAACAATTGGGACTAGATCAAAATTAAAAAAAAACTTCTGCACAGCAAAGGCAAACCAACAAAAATTAAAGACAATCCAGTGAACGGAGAAGATATTTGTAAATGATATCTGATAAAAAGTCAGTATTTAAATTCCATAAAAAATTTGTATAACTCAATGCCAAAAAAACCTAAATAATCTAATTTTAAAATAGGCAGAAGAAGCACCTGGGTGGTTGGTATACTAGGTTGGACATTCAACTCCTGATTTCAGCTCAAGTCATGGTTTCAGGATTGTGAGATTGAGTCCCAAGTCAGGCCCCGTGCTGAGCTGGGCATCTGCTTGAGATTCCCACTCCCTCTGCCCCTCCCACCACCAAATTCACTTACCTTCTCTCTCTCTCTCTCTACTCTCTCTCTCTCCTCTCTCTCTCCCCCTCCCTCCCTCCCTTCCTCCTAAATAAATAAATTAATAAATTAATAAATAAATCTTTTAAAAATAAGCAGAAGACACGAACAGAACTTTCTCCAAAAAAGACATACAAATGGCCAACACACATGCACACGGAAAAGATTCACAACATCACTCATCATCAGGAAATACAAATCAAAACCACCACAAAATATCACCTCACCCTTGTCAGAATGGCTGAAATAAAAAGTTTTTAAAAAGTCAAAAACAAAAAGCAAGTGTTGGTGAGGATGTGTAAAGGTAGGAACCCTGATGTATCATCAGTGGTAATGCAAACTGGCACAGATACTGTGGGAGACAGTATGGAGATTCCTCAAAAAGTTAAAAATAGAACTACCCTATGATGGATCCAGCAATCACCTTACTGCGTATTACCCAAAAGATAAAATAACATTTCTTCAAAGGGATTCATGCACAGCAATGTTTATTGCAGCATTATTACAATATTCAAATTATGAAAACAAAATAAACGCCCATCTATAGATAAGTGGATAAAGAAGTGCAATATATATAACAGTGCTATTAAGTCATAAAAAAGAAGGAAATCTTGCCATTTGCAACAACATAGATGGATCTAGAGTGTGCAGTGTTAAGTGAAATTGGTCAGAGAAAGACAAATATCATATAATTTCACTCACATGTGGAATTCACCAGGAAGGAGGTGGGGTTAGAAATGAGTACAATAGGTAAAAGGGATTAAGAAGACAATTATCCTGATGAGCACTGAATAATACATGGGATTATTGAGTTACTATATTTTACACCTGAAATAAATATAACACTGTATGTTAACTACGTGGAAATTAAAATTAAAAAATTATAATGTACACCTGAAACTTATATACACAAAATGTTGATTCTATTTTTAAAACGTTTTATTTATTTATCCATTATTTTTTTCCTTTGTGTTCTCTTTTAGATCAAAGCCTTCAACTTACTTTTTTTCCTCATCTCCCTACCCCAAAGTACCAATGACTCATAGAATCCAAATTAATTATAAGATGTGCTTTGCTGTTAAAATTCAATTTCCCAACAAAATTCTGGGAATGTAATGGATAGTCTCCCTTTCTTTTGAATCTCAAGCACACTTTATCTTTGAAAAACTTTTATTTCATTTAAAACATATTTTCTCTCTTTTTTCACTATTATCTTTTCCCTCTGTTATGTTTTCTCTCTTCAGAGAGGCAAAGTGTCTCTTTTGCCTAAGCTCAGTATCCAGCAAAGTCTTCTGTAAATATTTGCCAGGTGTAAATCCAGGGACCAAAAATCTTGAAATCATATAATGGTGTTGCTAACCCAATTCTTGATGTAGAGACAAAAAAACATAGTCCTGAAGTTTCAAAAGAGTTTCTGGAATTGCTTATTGAGAAATAGAAAACTACTGCTCATTTATAATGTATCAGAGAAGAAGAGCCAAAGCCCTAATAAGGATAGAAAATCCAGACTCATAACATGCAAGGATTTGCTTTAGGCGAAATGGTTTGTGCTGTTGCCCTATTCTTTGTGGTCCTTGATCAAGGGCCAGTAATGAGCTGGGAGACTCAAGAAGGGTCACTTTTCCTCAAGATGTTTTGGTTTATCTTGCAAGGTCAGTGAATCTGCCTTAAGTCTATTGTTGAGACTCTCATCCCTGAGTCTCATGAGGCTAAGAGATTTTATCTTTCTGGAGAAAAAAATAAAAAAAAAAAAACAGAAACAAAACATGGTACTGAGGATGTAAATAAATCAATTATTCATTCTACTTCTGTGTCGAGTAGGCAAACAGAGCTGCATAGGTAGGTCTCTCTGGGGTGAAAGATAAAACAACATAATGTCAATGTGCCTATGACACTATGAAAGATTGTAAAAGATTCCTGTTAAGGTTAATTATCACTAGTGAGCACTGACCAGGTGCTAGAACTTATCTCACTTTGTCTTCTCTAAAACATTATGAGTTTAAATATTATCATCATGTTACGTGTGACTAAAATGAGGCTCAGAAATATTGTGGGATTTAAACCTTTCCAGATTCCATAAATACCAGAGTTAGGATTCACACTCAGCTCTCTCTCATCCCCAAATCCATATTCCATAAGTAGTTTCTTTTGTCTTGTTATCGTCTGCCTTTGAATTCATATGTACACCTAGGCAGAAGAGCCACTTAGCCTCTCTGAAGAGAGAAAAAATAACAGAAGGACAAGATAATGAGTGAATCCATTAAAATTTTTAAGTTGCCAGTCAAGTTTTAGGACTGAAATTAGTATATTCTTCTCTGGGCCTTTGTGCCAATTCACAAACTAAAACCATGATCATGAGGGTCTAATTGAGATGCTTGCTGCAGAGAAAGGAATTCATAATTTACTGAGATGCAGGAGTCAAGACATACAAGGGGGTATTTGTGTTGACTAAGAACTTGTCAACTTTACATGGTCCCATCTTCCATTGTAACTACACTCCCTATAAGACCTTCCCATTCCTCACCTTTGACAGTGTGTGAGTAAGGAGGAATTCATTAATATAAGCCATTGCTCCTGCCTGAAGAAAAAAAAAATGATCCTCATAAACTGCAAACTAGGTTCTTCTTAAAAAAAAAATGAAATAAGACTCCGTGGCTCTCCTGAGAAGCCTGAGGAACAGTTGTCGATCCATTTATTTGAGAGACACTCAAACCATTCTGAGAAAATTTCCTTTTCTGGCCAAAAGCTATCTCTCTGAGATGAGAGCAATATGTCTCTTCTAAGATACACATAAAAGCATGTGCATGAGCACACAGCCACAATATCATTTATGTACACACCATGTACAAGCCCCCAAACCTCACCTCAGAAAAGAGAAAGCACTAACAGACATATTTGGGAGTTATCCCAAAATATGAGTATAAAAGAATCAGAAATTAAAGCATGGGCAGGAACAGATCTAAAAGACTGGAATTCAAACTCTAGCCCTCTTACATATTAGGAAAATCTTAGAAAATTAATTTTTTATCTCTAATCCTTAATATATCATTTATAAACATAGGGGTAAAACATATCTACTACCTTTTGGTGTTGTTATGAAGAGGATTTAGTTATAATAAAAAACACATTTTAACAAAGGGAAAACATTTAGCACAGGCTGGCATGGAATGGACCCTCAATAAATGCTTTTCTTAAAGCAAGTGAATTTCTAGATTCCAAGTAGAGAGATAGGCTTCCATTAAGTATGAAAGGGAAAATGCTGGCTTGATAAAGAAAAATGGTGGCAAGGCACTGGGGTGCACGTCCTGAGACAAATCCTCTCACACTTTCTGCACCAGTTTTATTTCAGCAATCACGTATTGACAAGCTACCATATGCAACTTATGGTTTGTCTTTCTTGTTCTCTTGTTCATGCCTCCTTCCTGTTTGTCCCCATGAGCACATTCCTGATTTTTATGAGGAAATCCCATTTGTTTCCTTTGAATTATATCTTATAACACAATTGCACAAGTAGATACTTCATATTGTTTCACAGGCACAGATGTCTTACTTATAAGGCCTTATTCACTTCTAATTGAGATGCCATAGAGAGGAAGGAGGAATCCAGGGAAGCCAGAGGAAAAAGTAGCAAGGCAGGCAGAGCACAGTAAAACAGAATAAGTGGTGATAGAGAGAGATGCCCAGAATTAATATCCTCAATTAGCTCCATGAGGGCAGGAACCACACCTATTACATCTATTCCAACCCCTTAGTCCCTAGAACAGGGTCTGAATATACCTGTAGTGTGAAAAATAAAGCTGAGAAAAAAAAATGTTGGAGAATAAAAAAAGCATTTTAAGCAAATCAACTTATTTCTCAGCAATTAGAAACATTGTTCCTACGATTATTTTCTTTTTATTGAAAAGGATCTAAGACAAATTTGAAGACAGAGATAAGAACACAGGGGCTCCAGCTATAGGCAACTGGCAGTGTGCAGAGCAGGGGATAAAGAAACTTGGCAAGTTATAATCCCAGTCCTGTCTTTGCTCACTTGTATATACCTTTTCCAATAAATCATTATTTCTGAGGACAAATATCTCCCAGGAGCTAAAAACCTGGATAAAATTTGTATTTATTTGCTTTTATCCCATAAAAATGTTCATAATATCTTCTCTTGCCTACACTTTGTATATTTTGTTTGTAAAGCACAGAGAATTTGAAGACCAAGGGCTGTAGGAAACTGGACACAGTTGCATGCAAAGAGAGAGTTCTGAAGCTGATTTGCCACCAAACAAATAAATCATTAAACTCATTTACTTTTATCAAGTTATGTCTTCTACACCAAAGAAAAGTTTTATTTTAATAATTATGTCATGTTTTTCTTTGCATAGATGTCTTCTGAGACACTTCCATTTGAAAGCAGAAGACTTTTTTAATAATAAATTTATTTTTTATTGGTGTTCAATTTGCCAACATACAGAATAACACCCAGTGCTCATCCCGTCAAGTGCCCCCCTCAGTGCCCGCCACCCATTCACCCCCATCCCCCGCCCTCCTCCCCTTCCACCACCCCTAGTTCGTTTCCCAGAGTTAGGAGTCTTCATGTTCTGTCTCCCTTTCTGATATTTCCTACCCATTTCTTCTCCCTTCCCTTCTATTCCCTTTCACTATTATTTATATTTCCCAAGTGAATGAGACCATATAATGTTTGTCCTTCTCCGATTGACTTATTTCACTCAGCATAGTACCCTCCAGTTCCAGAAGACTGAACACACTATCTACAAAACAGGAAATCCTGAGTTTTTGATCACTGTTGTCATATAGCCAGTTAAGTTCTTGGATACACTTCTGTGCCATGTGCTGTAGTAATAAACAAAAAAAGTATAAAACGTTAGAAAATTCCAGTATCCCATATATAACCTACAAACTAAACCTACATTAGATGCCTACGGCCTTTTCCAGGATCTAATCTAAGCTTATATCTTTTACTGTGAATCATAATTACTAAAGCTATCTTCAATCCAATGCAAATTAGTTCAGTGGTTCTGAACCCCAGTAGTAGGTGGTAGGTGGTATCTCTGTATCAGCCAGTGACTTGGTGTATAATAGCTGGATCATGACTCAGGAAGTATGTATACTCGCCTTTATTTTAATGCGTCTGCAAATAATTTGCAATATTCATTTACTTGTAACTTTTTACAAGTAACTAAACCTGCATTTTCTTGTCCTCCAATTTCCACTGATTTTTGTTTCCTGTTTCTCCTATTACTGTTTGTGATAATTTAACTGATAGGTGTTGTGCATCTATCACATACCAGGAACTATGCTGAGTGTTGAGGCAAAGTATAAGAAAGATAGCCACGGTCCTCAGCCTTTTGGAGTTTGTATTTCAGGAGCAGGGAGAGGACAAACTAAAATAGGGAGGAGGAGGAAAAAGAAGAAGTATATAATCATATAATTAATGATGATAACTTTTAATCAACTTCAGTTGTATCTTGTCTTAGGCTTCTTTCAATTTGTGATTTATTTAAGTAACCACTGTGTGCCCAATGTTTACAAAAGGTAGTTTAATAAATCCACCCAATATCCCTAGGAAGTGATTACCATTTCTTTTTTTTTTTAAATTCACATTCAACCATTACAATCACTTATGAGGCAGCACTATTATCATCCTCATATTACAACTAAGAAATGGGATCTCTTAGAGTTTAGCAACTTTGAGGTCACAAACCTATCAACGAGGGGACCCAGAATATAAAGCCAAGTCTATTCCCAAAGTCTCTGTTCTTAGCACAGGTGAAACAAACTGAGACCAAATGTTAGATCTTGCCCTCTGATTCACAAGTGGAGGAATATTTAAACCAAACCAATGTGACCCCAGTCCCTGGTCCCTTCTCTTGCCCATGAAAGATTAATCTTCAAATTCTAAAGTATGCATTGAGGATATTACTAATTTGATCATTCATACCTTGAATATTTCCAGTAGAGGGCTTGGCTTTATTTGTCAGACAAATAGAAAGCAGGCATGACAGCCATTAGCCTATTTCTTCACCTAAGGGACAGTCTTCCTGCTTGCCTTTGCCAGTCTGTATCTCCTGTCTAATCCCTTTCTGCTCTATACAGTCTTCCCCATTTCAGCACATGGGTACACACTGCCTACTCTACATCCCCTTAGCTCTTGCCAACTCCTGAGGCACCATGTTCATCTGCACCCATCTATGCTTTTCTGGCAATATTCCTCAGTCATGTTTGTGGGTATGTACACATACATGAGCAAAACAGAAAACTACCACAGCCAAAGACAGTAGAGGACAGGGAGACAAGCAGAGAGAGAAAGTGACAGGTAGGTGGTTTCTGAAAGGATAGAATCTTGGTGCTCCATTGTTCACCACAGCCATCTGTGGAGTAGACACACCATTCCCCACCACTGCCTCCACTTTGGCCCTTTTTTCCTGCTTGCCCCTGGGATGGAGCCCAGAGTGGGTGCTGCTTATCAAACTCCTGCACTGCTGTTTAGTCAGGAAAGCCTTACAGAGTTCTGTACTGGGGGTGGGAGAGGGAGCTGCCTCTTCACGAGGCCCTCCACCACCTCTGAAGACAGAGCCTGGCCAGCACCACTCAGTTCCCGCCTGCCCTCAGTGGTCTCGGATCCTGGTGTGAATGTGCTGTGAGGGCAGCACCATCTCTTTAATGTTCATTGAGGGCTTAATAAATGTTTCCTAAATGAAAAAAAAATAACAGAGAGGGAAACAGACATATCACAAGGAGAGGAGGAGACTGTGGGAAATCACCAGAGCCAAGGAACAATATCTTTCTAGAAGAGATAAGGACTCTTACTCTGCTAGTTATCATGCCAATTACATTAGGAACTTTTACTTGTAAACCCATTAATCCATCCTGTGACGAAGGCATTATCATTTCCTGCTTTTAATTAAATACATTTTTAATTACATACATTTTTGTTTGTAATTTCATTTATAATTTTTAAAACTATTTATAGCATTTTATATATTTTATGTATATATGATTAAATATATATGGTTGCTAAACACATTTTCCAAACTCACAAGCTAATAAATGATATATAATATTGATATACAATAATTAATATATAATATATTATATATTGTATATATATCTTTTACAGATATATATGGTTGTTTTATATATATATGTGTGTGTGTATATATATATATAAAACTATATATATATATAGTTCTTAAACACCTTTTCCAAAATCACACAGCTAATAAATGAAGAAGCCAGGATTAAATCTATATTGCTCTGTTGTCAAAGAAGGTTTTCTACGGGAACCTGGGTGGCTCAGTCAGGTAAGCATCCAACTCTTAATTTCAGCTCAGGTTAGGATCTCAAAGTTGTGAGATCAAGGCCAATATTTGGCTCTGTACTGGGCATGGAGTATGTTTGAGATTCTCTCTCTCCCACTCTCTCTCTCCCTCCTCCTCTCTCTCTCCCTCTTTCTTAAAAGGAAGGAAAGGAAGGAAGGAAGGAAGGAAGGAAGGAAGGAAGGAAGGAAGGAAGGAAGGAAGGAAGGAAGGAAGGAAGGAAGAATTTTTCTAAAGCTTTAATGTTTTCTACACTAGTATTTGGAGAAAAACGTTTTCTTCACTGTGGCACAAATGACAGAAGGGTCAGTGGGACTGAGGACTGAGTAAGGGCCTGTAATTGGTTGGTGACTAAGACAAAGGTGATCCTGTAAGTCATTATTCATACCAGGATACTTTGGAGAACAAAAGCAAGTGTTTTTTTAATAATTATGCCAAGACAGTAAGAATAAAATGAAATTCAAAAAAATATTTTAAGGTCACTTGTACTCAAGTCAGAGATTAAATTTAGTGTTCATACAAATCAAATCAAATGCAACAGCCACACTATTTTTGCACCCTTGTAAACTTTCAGTAAAAGAACCAATGCCTAGGATTAAACCCATTTTCTCCAACTCTTTTCAAGTCTTTATGAGACTGAGAATCTGAACAAAATATAAGCTTTACTCTGAGGAGACTGCAAACCCTGAAGGAGCATAAAATGTAAAAATACAGTGAGTGACTATAATTGCAGTATTAAAACTCTTCCTGGCTGACCCAGAACCATTTATGGGCTGCTAAATTAAACACTAAGCTAGTTCAGCATCAGAGACCTCTTGAGGCTATTTTTATCTTAGGAAACTGAACGTTCACCTGTGAAAGAAAGCCCAGATGCAAAGTCTTTGGCTCTTGTGATACATGGGGTAGACAAAAATGCCCTCTCAACCACCCCAACTTGCTATACCCAAATAGATCAGGCCTGACACTCAGAATTTTATTTCAGTGATTCCTAATTGCAGCCCTCTGAGATAGGTACTCTTCTTATATTTAGTTTACAACTGAAAGAAATGGAGTTCAGAGAAGTTTGGGTTATTTGCCCAAGATCACAGAACCTGTAATGGTTGGCAGTTCAGCACACTTTCAACCCTGTTCTATAAATATGTAAGGCAAATTTCTCATAAATTTTATTACTACTTATTTATTAAGTATCTTCTATATGTTAGACCCTTGGGATTTCTCAGTACCCAGGAAGCTGCTATTATCACTGGGGAGATTTGGAAATGTTATAGGATAGTACAACAGAAGGGTGAAGATTCAAAAGAAAATTAAATGATAAGGAAATCTAGGGGAATAAATTTCTATTGGTGCATTTAGGAAAGATTTTAAACAC
The DNA here is from genome assembly GCF_905146905.1 of Nyctereutes procyonoides. Lineage (NCBI taxonomy): Eukaryota > Metazoa > Chordata > Mammalia > Carnivora > Canidae > Nyctereutes > Nyctereutes procyonoides. Next base: position 12,601,328 of record NW_026575133.1, on the reverse strand, counting down.
ACAAGTGAGACTTGAATTGGATTCACCACCTACTGGGGAAAGTCCTGTATTCAGAGCCGGAAGACAAGGAATAGATATTAAGCTATATTTGCAGTTATGGCTATGGTTTTCTCATATGTGACAGAGGAGATTGTCTACATGACACCCAAGGTCCCTTCCAATTCTAAATCATACTGTTGCTTAGAGGTCAACATTGCACTCAGAACACACAGTACATTATTCCACCTTGAAAAGAATTCTGCTCTGAGACAAGACATGTTTTGGTCACTGTACCTTTCAAAGATACTGTAATAGGAATGATTAAGTCTTTGTGGTCACCACCAACCATTTCATAACACTAGAGTTGTTACTGTGGCTGCTTCTTGGTAGTAATCCACTTATTTGGAAAACAATGCCTCACCATCAAGTATAACAAGCCTTGGGGAATAAAAAGCAGTTATAAACCTCCTCAAGAAGCTCAAAATCACAAGAATCATAACCTGGAGTGCTGGAGCCAAATTCAGGTCATTAATTATATTATTACTCTAAACAGTTTTAAAATATTGATCAGTTACGAATATTTTAAAATTGCACAATTTCTCACTTGAAACAAAACAAAATAAAACTGGTCCTCTAGGTAGAGGAGTTTAGAAGGGACTAGAGGGTGTAGGGAAGAAACTCTTTCTGGCATATGTTTCACGTATAAGTTTTACCAGGAGCAAAGAGGATTCCCAGAAATTAGTAATTGGTATGTTGAAGGAATCTATCTCCGTATCTGAACCCCTTTGTGAAAACTCATGTCAATGGGCATAAACTTTACAACAAGAATAAGAAAAGAAAATCAAATAAATGAGATCTACCTCCATGGGTGTGACTCTCTAACTTTAGTCTAGTGCCTACTTTTCCATCCAAAAATTTGTATGATTCATATAAAAGTGAAAGAGACCATTTATTTTGACCCAGGTTTTTATTACCCAATCTTCCCTCTGTGCTCTTGCAAAATTACATTTTTATTCTAGTTCTCAATCTTTATAGAGCCATGTTGCCTATTTTATTTCTCCTGAACTTAAATGACAAGAGCCACAGCAGGCCCAAGCATGAAGCTTTAGGAATAAAGCACCTGGAAATTTTTGTTTCTTGGGCTTGGACAATTAAATCAAACTTTGCTCTGAAGGGTACCTTGGGAAGTGACAGGCTTAATAGCATGGTGAGTAAACACTGGGGTTGCCATTGCATTTGAGCTATAGTCTCTTTATAGTACAAACTGGATAGAATTCATAGCTCCCATTTCCTAGAAGAGAGAAACATTTTGGGTTTCACGGAGGAGATAACAGCTGAGTTCTAAGGAGGTGGTCTCCAGCCTTGCTGGGGAGGGGAAGAGGTAATAGATGAATGATATGATTGCTCTGTGTCTAACCATTCAAGAATAAACTTTTCCTTTAGGTTGACAGATTAGAAATGCAAGTGATTGTGAACCAAAGTCATCCAACTTTGCTCTCTAGTGAATCAAATATACACTGCAAGTTCGAAGTTCATTTCCATTCTTCCTTGTCCTGGTTACAAAGATACTAAGAACTAACTTTGAAAACTTCTTTTCAGTTACCAAGTTGGAATTAAGGATTTTTGGAAGGAGAAAAAAAAAGAGCAATTTGTGTTAAATTACATTTAAATATTTATATAAGATTAAGCTCATACTATTGGCATAACCAGTGTTGCTGCCATTATTAATCATGGCTCTGGATGATAAACACACTTGATCTGCAGTACATAAGTACAGCATTCCCCTCGAGTTCTGGACATGGTTTAGAGTACTTATGGTACTTTTTCAGATTAACAATTTTGCTTTAAATTTTAAAATGCCTGAAAGGTAGAGGTTGAAGTAAGACATATTAAGCATATTTAAGCTTCATGTGGTACATCCCTCTAGTACACAAACTCTACTTTTGGAATACTCTCCAACTATAAATATTATAAGAAGATCAGAGTGGAGTAAAAAAAAATTAATGAGGTTTGGGTATTCTTCTTAGAGTTTGAAAATAAGAACAGTAAGAATAACCAAAAGACATGGATAATAGAGCAAGAGGAGGAGGGTAGAACATGTCAGGATTCTGGGTTGTTTTTTCCTTTTCCCAGAGCATACTAAAAATGGGAGGTGTCAGTGATGTTTGGGAGTAGGTGTGATATCATAAAATACCAGTAACTTCCTAGTGGCCTCATTTCTGCAGTGCCTCTATATCTCTCAGCAGGAGAGACCCTAATTGTGGGTCATTGACACTGCCGAGGAGGAGAGAACAGAACCCACTATTCACTATTGCATGTTTATTGATATGTCAGTGCAGGTGACACACTGAAAACATCATCCTGGCACTGAAACAGCAAGCATCAGGGGCTAAGATCCTTGGGAGATATCTCTGCCACCATCAGTGAGCTAGGTAAGCTGGAAGAATTTCCAGCTGGGAGAACCCATGCCATCATTGCTGTAGGGGAAGGCCAATGGAAGTGTCCTTGTTACTCTTCATTGCTCAAGGTATTTTTGTTACCACTCAAAAGGCTAATCAGATCTCAACCAAGGACAAATCCCCACCTTAAGAGATACACACATGCTTCTGGAATGAAGCAAGTGGTTTCCTCAGATAAACAATTTATTTTAATTTTCCATGGGTATAATTATTTGGCTCTGATTTTAGCTCCTGCCAGACATTTGAGTTTTTTTCCAGGAGTTTTGACACCTGCTTTGTTCTATCATTTATAATTAGTGTCCATATAATCACTGTCTTTCTGATTTGAAACTCAGCTTGCCTGCCTTGTACTATGTGTCTTTCCGCTAGTCATGACTTCTGGCTGTGATCTAACCTTGAGCAAGTACCTTTGTGATAGTTAAAGCCCTGCTCTAGGTGTCTGGATTCTTATCTGGCATGCCAGACACTTGCACACATATGAGCATAATAGAGATTGAAAAGCTTAGTTTCTCCGGCCCTGGCTTTTTTTTTTTTTTTGGAAAGTCTTGACGTCCCCTATGTGGCCATTGTAGCTACCAGAGTGTGCCAATTACATTTTTCATCTGTGGGAGAACCAGTATACAATGTACGATTCTATTTAGTTCCTAAACATTTCATAGAACCCAAGAATATTAGGACACTCTCTTATGCACAGTGTCAGGAGGTCCAAATGCCCATCTGGCTTTTTGTACAAAGTCACATGTTGCTATTTTTGCTACATATGTTTTAGTGGAGCTGCCCACAGGCATCTGCTCTCTTGTACCCGATCACCTACCCCTCCCAGTTGCAAAATTTAAGAGCTTATTAATGGCTGGGGGAGAAAGATCTCCTCTAAATGACTCTCCAGCAAGTAAAAGATACTCTCAGCCTCATGTGCCCTGTTATTTTTAACTGATTTACTTGATATTCCAAATTTCATTTATTTTTTTAACATTTTTTATTTAAATTCAATTTGCCAACATGGAGTATAACACCCAGTGCTCATCCCATCAAGTACCCTCCTCAGTGCCCATCACCCAGTTACCCCATCCCTCCACCTCTGTCCTCTTCTGCAACCCTTTGTTTCCCAGAGTTAGAAGTTTTTCATGGTTTGTCTCCCTCTCTAATTTTTCTCACTCAGTTCCTCTCCTTTCCCTTATAATCCCTTTCACTATTTGTTATATTCTCCATATGAGTGAAACCATATGATGATGATTCCATTGTGTATATATACCACATCTTCTTTATCCATTCATCTGTCGAAGGACATCATCTAACATCACAATTTCTCAGAAAGAAGACACTGCTGAGGGCAGCCCTGGTGGCTCAGCGGTTTAGTGCTGCCTGCAGGCCAGGGTGTGATCCTGGAGACCCTGGATCGAGTCCCACATCAGGCTCCCTGCATGAAGCCTGCTTCTCCCTCAGCCTGTGTCTCTGCCTCTTTCTCTCTCCTCTCTGTGTATTCTCATGAATAAATAAATAATTTTTTTTAAAAGAAGACACTGCTGAGGCCACATCCATATATGAAGTCCCTGGAGTTTCTGTCATCTCAGTCACTGCATGCAATACCTCTTTTTGGCTTGGCTGTGTCTGAGGCAGGTGGGAGCTGACACTAGGATGGGGAGGGCCTACTTTCACTCCAAATTCTAAGAAGAGTACATTCCATGGATTGGGAAAAAATCCCAGTGTAGAAGAAACCACCTGCCTCTGGTTACAGCTAAGAAGGCTTCTGCACTCACAGCTATGTAGACCCTGTAGATCCAAGTATGATATTCCTGCCAAGAAATCCATAGAGCCACAGCTGCTTATCAGGGATGCATCTATTTTATTGTGTTAGTATCATTATCATCATCACCATCATCGCCATTATCTCCTCCTCTCTGCTCTCCTCTTGCTGCACCTCATCCCCTTTTCCCCCTCTAGCTCCTCTTTTTACATTTTCTCTTTTTTTTCCTCCCTAGCAATCCATTCTCCACATATACAATATTTATAAAGTGTTTTCAAATATTTTTCTCTTCTAGAGATCATCAGAGGGAAAAAAAAGGTAAAACAATACACTGTAAGACAGATTTTCCTATTTTTTCTAAGAAGGGGCTTAGTAAAAGAGAACAGTATCCTATAGGATCTCACAGTACATTAGAGCATATGGAATATTTTGTCTTTTTTTATTTTTATTTATTTTTATTTATTTTTATTTTTTATTTTTATTTTGTCTTTAAAATAAACTAATTTGAGAAAAAGGAAGTCACACCAAATAAGATTTTTGATTATTCCATGTACCATATCTCTAAATATTTAACAATGTATGTTTGCCTTAAAAACAACCCTATTAGGAAGTTATGATTATTATGTTTATTTGCAGAGAAGGAAACAGGCATCCCTAGCTTATGTCCTTGTCCAAGTATACCTAGCACAAAGCAAAACTAAGGTTAACTCAAGTGGTCTCACTAAGAGTACAACTATACTACACTGGAGGTAATATGCTTGTTTGCTCAACACATAATTAACATTCAAAAGATCATCTGATTTGTTCCAAATCACACTGATAATGGAGCCAAGTCAGGATAAAACTGTTTTCTCCTGAATGTGACTCAAAACTCCTTCCTCAGTATAAAAACAATAAGTCAGACACTAAGTCAAACTCTTTTAAAGTGCTAGTTTAGATGTACAGTTCAGAGATAGGCTAAGAATAATAGATTTGTCCTGCTGTCAAACATGAGACTTCCTTACTTGGAGGCATTGCCTGAGAGTACTCTTTTGGAAAATAAAAAATATATATAGAGAGATTCAAACTATAAGCACTGTGCTCCTAGTGTGGACTAGAAATCCCCTGTGCCAGCTCCTTTCATAGCTTATGGCATCCTTGCAACCTCCTGAGGAAGTGGGAATACTCCTTGTTTACAGATAGGAAGAAAGGAAGTCACAGAAGGTAAGTGACTGATTCTAGGTGACAAAGCTGGTAAATAGCAGACAAGACCCTGGACCAGATCTCCTGAGTTCTGGTTCAGGATTGTCCCATTCAGTCTAGAACTCATCAGAATCTGAACACTGCATGTCAGTTATGAGGGTAGTGAAAATATCTCAGAAAGGTAAGTCTGTAATTAGAAAACTGGCTTTGAAAGAATACAGCATTTTTTTTTCAATCTGGTCTAGATACTGTACCAACAGTCTTTCATCTCATCCTTCATCGTGGAGTAGAGTTCTAGTATCAAGACAAAGGCTAAAGCTGTTTAAATTTGAATCGTAACCACCTTGACCTTAACAGAACGCTTTTACAGTTTCTGTAAATGTCTTACCCTTTAATAATTAATTATACAGACCTCATAAACTGGATAAGCCTGACTCCACACTAATAAGCTGCTTTACTGCCCTTCATATAATTTTACTGATCCCTGCAAACTTGTTTTATAATAGTAATGCTCTACTTAAGAAAGCAGAGTGAACTCTGAGGTTTTTACCATCAGGTTGCCTTCTGTAGGGTGGTGGGATGGAGATGTGGGGGAGGGGAGTTCCCAAATTAACAATCAGGTCACATTAGATATGCCAACTCTTTCAAAAAAAAAAGAGATAAAAGTTGTTTTTAAGTCAAAATAAATGTTTATTGAAGAAAAAAGAATGAAATTAAGCATAAACTGCACTGGAAGCCCAGTATGGTAGAAATGAACTCTGCTTCTAATATATACTCTGTCTTTAATGGATAATTTGTTTCCTGGAAGAGTCTGGCCCTAAAACCATCTAGTAGGCACTTGTAGCTTCAAGTCAAAGTAAAACATAACTCTGTTTTGGGCAAAGTGGACTAGAGCTATAAGCCAATTTCTGGTTTCATGGAGGGGAGGGATTAATGGGGCAAAGAGCCTGAAGACACTGCATACCATGTTATTATTACAACATCTGTACCCACATATTTACTTTGTTATTTTAATGTGATTTATATACGTGAACAAAAGTTCATTTAAGTACATAGATGACTCTAATATTTTTAGTTGAAGCTGTTACTATTAACAGAAGTCCAAGCATTCAATGGGTAAGCTATAGTCTCCACATAATTGGCTAGATTCAGCTCTTAATCAGGTTCTCCATTAGCCACAGTACTAGCTTAACATTGAAAGTCATAGTGCTGAGCCATCTGTCAATGCGTGCACAATCAGTCACACATTCTGTTTCTCTCCTTGGTTATGCACCTGTTCTTGTCCTCCTTCTTTTCATTGCTTTTCATATCAAACAAATTTCTAGTTCTAGATTCTTTTCCATGATCTTATCATTGAAGATGACTGTGATAAAGAAAGATGTGAGAGGAAATCAAACAATTAAGAAGAAGCATCTACTCTTGTTCTTTCATTTATTTAATCAAACTTGAATAAATAAATCCCTTGCCTCAAAGGGCACAGGACTGTCACAGGAACAAAAAACAGACTGACAATTGAGACTATAAGCTTTTGAAAGGGTTGCTATAAGTCTGCTTCACTTAACATGAAACAGTTCCTTCCTGGGAATAAACATTTATGTCAAAGTCATTTGTAGGAACAAAAACACATCTGTGGTATTTCAACAAGATGTTTGGGGCTTATAGCAAACTCAGTTCACTTTCTTGTTATTGAACAACCGAGTCAATGAGGTCTACCTCATCTAGGGACAGAGTCTCAAAGACTGGCCCAAGAAATGTAATTAAATTTAATTAACTCAACTATTCTTACTCTCCTACTGTTCAAAGAACCAGCCAACTTATCTCTCCAACCAGATGGTGAGCTCAAAAGAAAGAGTGATAACATATTTCTCTATATTTCCATCAGTATATGTCTAAATTAAATCAAGGACTCAAAAAAAAAAGTAATTGTAGGACCTACTTAAAAAAAGAAAAAAAAAAAAGGAACTGAGCTAGTTTGTCATGGGAATGAGGAACACGAAGCCTGAACTACAAATCTGTGTCCACATGTTCCTGGCATTCCCAGGTGCTAGCCAAAGCCTCCAGCTCATTCTTTTAGCCCTGACTCCATTAGATGTCCCAATTTTGTTTTCTATGTGTAAAGGTAGGAAATACATGAATTTTCTTCCCACTTTGATAGAATAATAGAATGATTTTACCCTGCTGAAAAGTGGAGCAGATACTTTCATGATAGAATACATGTTTTCAAATTTTAAAAAGCACTTTTAAAACGGATCCTCAAATAAATAAATAAATAAATAAATAAATAAATAAATAAATCGGATCCTCCTTTCCCACTGCATTTCCCAGACAACATAACTGAGTAGATATGGCTATCATCACAAAGGATAAAAAAAAACCCACAAAGAGCTACCATATGAATATTAAGAGTACACATTGAAATAAGCTTGACTAATTAAATTAAAATAATACAGTCAAGTATATTACTGGACCACCTAAAATCATCTCATATACTATGGCATTGCATGTACCACCCTGAGAAAACACTGAGCTTCATGATTCCTAAAGGTCTTTGACTCTAAATTTCTCTCTCACTTCTTATGAAGGATCCAGCTTAACAGACTGATGCACATAAGATGGATACTCTGATCAGATAGACATTTCTGGGAATCCAGGTAACTAGACCCTCCATTCTAGGGTTTCAAAGTTAAGATCTAATGATGCAAGAATTGAAAAGTCTATGGAAACATTCTTATCCACCACAGGAGGGTGGGAAATACACAGATACCATAGAAGAGATATCACATTTGAGGATGGCTTCACTCATGGCACATCTGGCCTTTTTCACTTTTCTCAGGAAAAATCAGCGCATCAGGCTTTAGAATCAGTCAACTAAGGACTTACAAAGATCACCTGAATCGTATACATTGCTATTAGATGAAGTCAATCAATAGGTAGTACTAGTAGTATATACCTGCACTATTCCATATGCTAAACACTTGCTACATACAATTATTAATAATTATATTTACATTAATTAAAGTTAAGTAAAACAAAAATGCCATTCCTCTGTTGCACTAACTGTATTTCAAATGATTGATAGCCACATTTGGCTACAAACCACTATATAGAACAGAGACGTATATTTCCATCACTGCAGGAAATTATATTGGAAAGGATTGCTCTAGGGTCTCTTCTGATGAAGTCTCCAGAAGAACTACATATTAGCATAAAACAGTGTTACATGAGAAGGTATGCTCCAGCTGAAATTGCATGTATGTTCCTACATACACATATACCCTCTGCAGTCTAAGGTCTCTATCTTTATAACAATAAAATCTAGAGGGAACTTCATGCATCCTTTTTTTCCTCACCACTCTCCCAAGTTCTGATTCTCTTACTCATGCTTCCATTATCCAAAGCTTCTTGTGTTAAATCAATAGGGTTAATATGCTTCAAATAGGAGAATAATAATTATATAGAGGGCAGGGGGTGGAGGTGACTGGTGGCAGGTACTGAGGGGGCACTTGATGGGATGAGCACTAGGTGTTATTCTGTATGTTGGCAAATTGAACACCAATAAAAAATAAATTTATTATTACAAAAAATTATATAGATTAGGAGATTTTAATGAAAAGTTATATGGTCTACAATCTTTTGCTCCTTCCTGCTTTGCCCAAAACCAACCATGCCGATAAGTCTCAAAATCACACTGAGATTCAGATCACTATCTCCATCTGAAAATTTGAAAATGAGATAGTCAACCAAAATTAAATGTAAAATAACTATTGAGTATTTGGACTATCATAGATATGTTTAGGTTCTCATGATCAGCTTTTTTGGCCTCAGAACATCTGGGACCACCATGTCAAGTGAACATCAAGTTTATTTATAGATGAGATTTTCAGTGGTTTTCAGTGTTGTGAAGGAATCTTAGGATTGTTAGGTGTTAGGTGAAGGCATCTTAAAATTATTTGATTTAATGAGTTTCATATGGAGATTTAAAACTGCATTATTTTTGGTTTTCTGAGGATGATGACATAGTGAATTAGATCTTTAAATTCCCACCAAGGAAGTTTTTAATCAATGAATGAAAAAATTGACATCAACTAAACCCAGTAAGTTAGACTTCCTTTCCAAACAGTATCATGGCAGCAAGATTGGCTTTCAGTAGAAGGATAAGTGCCCTCTGTACCGTCTCTAATGGAAAGAATTTAGTCATCTAAGTTCCATTGACACTGAGGTTTCCTACATCTGAGGCAAAGGGAATAATGAATGCCTTAAGCATCCACTGCAGTTTAAGCTCCCTATATTTTAAGTACACACTTATTTACTGTCTCCCAGGAATAAGCTATGTTCCCCTAAGTAGCTGTTGCACACTGGGTATCACAAACAATTATACAGTGGGTTAATAACCAAAAGAGCTAATTTTTATTGACATATTCTAGACATTGTGTTAAATGTTTTATTTGGATGTTTCATTTAATCCTAATAATTACACTCAATGCAGATGCTATTTTTTACCTCATTTTACAGTCCAGGGAAATGCAGCTTAGAAATACTAAGGATTTGTCCAGAATCAGATTATTATTAAAAGAGCCAAGAATTCAACCCAGATAGTCGGTTCATGAGCCTATTCTTTTATACCATTCTGTAAAACTATACTTGTTGGTAAGTCTAGTTTAAATGCATATTTACCTTTGTGTATGGTGAAAGAGAGTGGTCTAGTTTCATTCTTCTGCATGTGGATGTCCAATTTTCCCAGCACCATTTATTGAAGAGACTGTCTTTCTTCCAATGGATAGTCTTTCCTCCGTTATCGAATATTAGTTGACCATAAAGTTAGGGTCCACTTCTGGGTTCTCTATTCTGTTCCACTGATCTATGTGTCTGTTTTTGTGCCAGTACCACACTGTCTGGATGACCACAGCTTTGTAGTACAACCTGAAATCTGGCATTGTGATGCCCCCAGATATGGTTTTCTTTTTTAAAATTCCCCTGGCAAAAAAAAAATAAAATAATAATAAAAATAATAAAAAAATAAAATTCCCCTGGCTATTCGGGGTCTTTTCTGATTCCACACAAATCTTAAAATAATTTGTTCTAACTCTCTGAAGAAAGTCCATGGTATTTTGATAGGGATTGCATTAAACGTGTAAATTGCCCTGTGTAGCATTGGCATTCTCACAATATTAATTCTGCCAATCCATGAGCATGGAATATTTTTCCATCTCTATGTGTCTTCCTCAATTTCTTTCAGAAGTGTTCTATAGTTTTTAGGGTATAGTACCTCTTTGGTTAGGTTTATTCCTAGGTATCTTATGCTTTTGGGTGCAATTGTAAATGGGATTGACTCCTTAATTTCTCTTTCTTCAGTCTCATTGTTAGTGTATAGAAATGCCATTGATTTCTGGGCATTGATTTTGTATCCTGCCACGCTACCAAATTGCTGTATGAGTTCTAGCAATCTTGGGGTGGAGGCTTTTGGGTTTTCTATGTAGAGTATCATGTCATCAGCGAAGAGGGAGAGTTTGACTTCTTCTTTGCCAATTTGAATGCCTTTAATGTCTTTTTGTTGTCTGATTGCTGAGGCTAGGACTTCCAGTATGATGTTGAATAGCAGTGGTGAGAGTGGACATCCCTGTCTTGTTCCTGATCTTAGGGGAAAGGCTCCCAGTGCTTCCCCATTGAGAATTATATTTGCTGTGGGCTTTTCGTAGATGGCTTTTAAGATGTTGAGAAATGTTCCCTCTATCCCTACACTCTGAAGAGTTTTGATCAGGAATGGATGCTGTATTTTGTCAAATGCTTTCTTTGCATCTCATGAGAGGATCATATGGTTCTTGGTTTTTCTCTTGCTGATATGATGAATCACATTGATTGTTTTACGAGTGTTGAACCAGCCTTGTGTCCCGGGGATAAATCCTACTTGGTCATGGTGAATAATTTTCTTAATGTACTGTTGGATCCTATTGGCTAGTATCTTGTTGAGAATTTTTGCATCCATATTGATCAGGGTTATTGGTCTGTAATTCTCCTTTTTGGTGGGGTCTTTGTCTGGTTTGGGAATTAAGGTGATGCTGGCCTCATAGAACGAATTTGGAAGTATTCCATCTCTTTCTATCTTTCCAAACAGCTTTAGTAGAATAGGTATGGTTTCTTCTTTAAACGTTTGATAGAATTCCCCTGGGAAGCCATCTGGCCCTGGACTTTTGTGTCTTGGGAGGTTTTTGATGACTGCTTCAATTTCCTCCCTGGTTATTGGCCTGTTCAGGTTTTCTATTTCTTCCTGTTCCAGTTTTGGTAGTTTGTGGCTTTCCAGGAATGTGTCCATTTCTTCTAAATTGCCTAATTTATTGGCTATAGTTGTTCAGAAAATGCTCTGCATCACTTGCCATCAGGGAAATACAAATCAAAACCACAATGAGATACCACCTCACACCAGTGAGAATGGGGAAAATTAACATGGCAGGAAACCACAAATGTTGGAGAGGATGCGGAGAAAAGGGAACCCTCTTACACTGTTGGTGGGAATGTGAACTGGTGCAGCCACTCTGGAAAACTGTGTGGAGGTTCCTCAAAGAGTTAAAAATAGATCTGCCCTACGACCCAGCAATTGCACTGTTGGGGATTTACCCCAAAGATACAGATGCAATGAAAAGCCGGGACACCTGCACTCCAATGTTTCTAGCAGCAATGTCCACAATAGCCAAACTGTGGAAGGAGCCTTGCTGTCCATCGAAAGATGAATGGATAAAGAAGCTGTGGTCTATGTATACAATGGAATATTACTCAGCCATTAGAAACGACAAATATCCACCTTTTGCTTCAACGTGGATGGAACTGGTGGGTATTATGCTGAGTGAAGTAAGTCAATCGGAGAAGGACATTATATGGTCTCATTCATTTGGGGAATATAAATAATAGTGAAAGGGAATATAAGGGAAGGGAGAAGAAATGTGTAGGAAATATCAGAAAGGGAGATAGAACATAAAGACTCCTAACTCTGGGAAACAAACTAGGGGTGGTGGAAGGGGAGGAAGGCGGGGGTGGGGGTGAATCGGTGACGGGCACTGAGCGGGGCACTTGACGGGATGAGCCCTGGGTGTTATTCTGTATGTTGGTAAATTGAGCACCAATAAAAATAAATTTATTAAGAAAAATAAATGGATATTTACATCTAATCTATCCAGTGTTGAGACAAATGCAATGAGTGATTTGACTATAAGAAATACTTCTCCTTTCAGATGCTAATCAACGGGAGAAGATTATGAGGAGAAAATACTGGGGTTTGTTGTTTTTAGTTTTGTTGTTGTTTTGTTTTAGAACTGTGATCTTCTGGTTTTATCATGTTGAAGAGACTCAGTGATGCTGATTCTATGTGACCTCATATTCCCTGAGCCACTGAGCCAAGAAGTAATCCCATCAAGCTGCGTGTGATGTTGAACTCAGAGAGTCATTGTTTCTCCATGAGCAGCATCAACCTATCATTTTTTATTTTCCCTCCAAATTACCTTAATAAATAAAATTATAATAATGTGTCTTCTTTACAGGGTCCCTGGGTGGCTCAGCCTGTTAAGCATCTGACTCTGGATTTCTTCTCAGGTCATGATCTCATGGTTATGATCAAGTCTCCCCTTGGGCTTTACACTGTCTCTCACGCTCTGATCTCAATCTCTCTCTCTCAATTAATCAATCAATCAATAAATAAAATCTTTCAAAAAATACTGTATCTTCTTATATAAATATCTGTGAAAATTAAGATTTTGGCTTAACTTCAATTGACTTAGTTTGTATAGCCACTGTCTATTATTGGCATATGTAAACCCAGTTGAGCAAAGAACAAAATAAAAGTGGCACTAACAAACTTGGCATAATGTACTCCATAATACTTTAATTTGGGCTACTTGATCAAAAAACATGATAAAAACACTCATGTTCCATTTCCTTAAAAAGCAGAAATATATTGGATATTTGTAGAGAACTTCTATCATGCTAAATAACTGATTTCTACTATAAATGAATCAATAATACTTTAAAATGTTTATATTTAATTTCAAATTTTTGTGTAATCTATAGATTATACAAATGTACACATAGATGCACAGTACATACACATAGACATAAAAAAAGAATGCTTAAGATAAGCTTTTGTTTGGGGTTGAAGTCCACATGATATCCAGAAAATGAAGTAAGATCGTTACAGTTGCTTCCAAATTTCTCCTCTAATCAACAAAGTATTTTTTAAACAAAGGCCTATTATCTCTTCTATTGGCACCTCTAAAAGTGAAAAAAAAAAGATATTGCTACTTTGCAGACATCTACATTATCTGTGTATCCACATATGTCATATAGTTCTTGATCTTACTCTATGTCAGATGTTCTTTAGGTCCCTGGAATAAATTGATAGATGATGCAATCTCTGATATCTGTCTTCATAGAATGAGTTACTACTTTTACTTTTTTTTTTAAACTTGATAGTAGTGCTACTTATTCCAAATCTATAAACTTACTTTTAATATATTGCTGCATATAAATCTATCACATTCAGTACAAGTTCATTAGTGGTTTTTCTAGGTGATAAGGTAGCTTTTCACTTTGTTTTAATTTTTTATTTTTTAAAAACATTTTATTTATTTACTCAGGAGAGATACAGAAAGAGAAAGGCAGAGACATAGGAAGAGGAATAAGCAGGCTCCATGCAGGGAGCCTGATGCCGGATTCTATCCAAGGACTCTGGGATCATGACCTGAGCCAAAGGCAGATGCTCAACTGCTGAGCCATCCAGGCATCGCTTTCACTTTGTTTTAAATAAAATCCACCCTGATTTTTAAATTTAAAGAAATTCCTATGAATAGATACACTATTAACAATGAGGAAGCATTGTTCCCCAAATGTATAGGAGAAACATTATATGTGAAATATTATGCAATCATTAGTGCTATACTAAAGGCATAAGTCTATGTTATCTCTGCACCCTGCATATCTAGTATACCTTACTTAGATGTCACAGATGCTCAATATCTGGAGCCTGAAAAACCAGTACAATGATTCATACTTAGAAGGCACTTCAGACAAGTTCCACTCTATTCGTGTTAATAATACAGGGAATGAAATTGAGGCCAGGAGAGACTCATGTGCTGTGACCACATGGCTAATTCATATATAGAGCTAGAACTGGACCCTGAGGCTCTTGCCTCCCAGTAGAAAACTCTTTATTCTTATAAAAACAAATATAAATTAAGCACCTACTGTGTGTTAATATATTTCACATAATCTTCAATATTTAAGTTATGTAAACATAATCCACATGTTTCAAATTATGAAAACAAGGCACATAGAAGTTAAATGATTTGCCAATCTCTTACATGGTCTGCTGAACAACTTGAATAACTGTGGATTCCATCACTATAAAGGAAAAGAGAGGAGGGTGAAAGAATTTCAATTGAAGTTTCTGTCATTGTTCTGCTCTTTATATCTTTGGCTAACTAAGTCATTGAACCTTGTTAAATATCAGCTCTTTCTTCCATGTAATGGGAATTATAAAACCTCAAGATAACTGATAAATTAACTGGGGTCATTTATGTAGAGAAGCTCAAATATTAAAACAACCTGTCCCAGGTTGGGTGCTTAGTTCAAGGAAAGATTGGGTTGATGCAGACCAACTCAAGGAAAAGGGTACATGGAAAATAATTAGTAATGCTTTCTCACATAGACAGCATTAATATAGTAATATTAAGAGTCAAGGAAATGATTGGAGATGATTCTCTTTTTATTTATAGTGAAAAATGTTTAAATTAACTCTAGCACAAAAATGTGAGAAATCTATCCTAAGAGATAGTAATGAGTGTCATTGATCTATTAAGGACTTTGAAAGATTAATGAGGTCCTGATTCATGGCACTTTGGACTTCTTAAAAGGTTTGAAAGATTAATGAGGTCCTGATTCATGGCACTTTGGACTTCTTAAAAGGATACACTAAATACACACTCTTGTACACATCCATTAGCACACTAACTATTGAATATAAAATTAAACCTGGGCATAGCATATCATGACTGAATGGGACAGAAGCAGTCTAACAGTCTTCTTCATGAAAGTTATGCTATGCACACTATCAGATTCAAAGATTCCACACATGTTCTTATAAGTATCACTATTTACCAACAGACCAACTAAGGTCTCAGAAGAGAGGAATTGCAATGCAACCATTATATCACTTGACACAACTATAGTAGGTCCATCTATAAAGGAACAGAACAGCAAAGAGAAGGAGGTAGCAAGATCTCCATACAGAATTGCTGAGAATAATGATGGGTAACTTATCATTATCATACATGTGTATCTTTAATGTTATTGAAATCAATAGACCTTTCTAGCAAAAATTTTTAATTTTAAAGATGGGAGTTTCAATGGATGTGTGATACTTGGAGCTTGAAAGATGTTGAGAAGTTTATTCAATGAGAAAGGAAATCTAAGTGTGAAATCATAAGTACTACTAAGTAAATCCTCAGGCTTGGAGTTAGTAGAGGGAAGAAAAGTGCTATACCTACCATTCATGTGTATAGAAATTTGCATTATCATCAGACTTTTATTCATTTGAGGTTAAATGACTCTTAGTAAACAACCTGGATAGACATTATCCCTCTTTATAAAGGAAAAATAATCAGAGTTGGATTGTAAATAAATTGCCATGGTCACATATACAACAAATAGGATGAACTCTAATTTACTTATTCTCTTTGGTTTTCATTTTGCCAAGTTTCCTTCAAATAACCTGTATTCATAGTCCCAATTAGATACATAGTGTCAGATATAAATATATTCATATAAATATATTTCTACATTTATATAATAAATATTTTATATGTATATAATATAGAGGGGGAGTTTGGGAATACAGTTATTAGAAAATGAATGTCTTCATAGAGTGGAAGTGGTTAAAATGCTAGAGTATTCAAATACTTGTTAATCCACCAGCTCTGTGTTTACTGCATTAGAGTTCTTTGCCTGTTGCTGAGTTGTATCCCCACCTGATAAGCCCCATGATACTTATAAGCAACAAGGGTGGGCAAAGGTGGTAGAAATAATTTGAGTCAATTCTTAGGTGATGTTATTGATTAGTCAAAGACATATTCCTGTAACTCTTTGCAAAATCTTTCAAGAGAGGAACTAGACGAAAGCAGTTTAATGCAGGAGTGATATTTT
Source organism: Nyctereutes procyonoides (assembly GCF_905146905.1). Lineage (NCBI taxonomy): Eukaryota > Metazoa > Chordata > Mammalia > Carnivora > Canidae > Nyctereutes > Nyctereutes procyonoides. The sequence continues at coordinate 12,584,780 of NW_026575133.1, read as the reverse complement.
GCAGTTAAAACAATGTAATTTTCAAGCCCTTTGCTTCTTAGTCTGATGACCACCAGATACCTATTTTTAAAGCTTCCCTTTAACGTCAGAAACTGAGTTGTATAAAGCAGAGGGAAAGTTATTCAACTGGTTTAGTAAGATTCAAGTTCAAATTGGAGTTTTAATTATAGTAGTTAAGACATGAAAACTATAATAGGTTAGATAGGAAGTGAGGGCTAAGTCTTGAGTACCTGAAAGGAAAGATTTTTTTTTTTTGCTTCATTTATTTGATTAACCCAGTATTAAGAACCACTATAAATCACAGCCCATGTAATGAAGACTGAATGGTAAGGGGAAATCCTGAGTATGTTCTCTGATATAAACATCAATACTAAATGCTTTATCACAATTTGCCTTAATGCAATCTATGTCTGCATACCAAAATAACTCAATGAGTATATTATTATTTTTAAATGTTCTTATTAAAAATAAATAAGCACAAACCTCTGGGAAGGTTTCTGACAAATTGCATTTGCAAACTGGTTTTGATTTGTATTTTCCTGATGATGAGTGATGTTGAGATTTCTTGAGTGATGTTGAGATTTTCTATACAAATGTTAGCCATTTGTATATCTTCTTTGGAGAAATGTCTATTTGTGTCTTCTACCCATTTTTTGACTTGAGTTTTTGGTTTTTGGGTGTTGAGCTTCATGAGTTCTTTGTAGATTTTGGTTATTAGCCCTGTATCTGACATGTTATTTGCAGATATCTTTTCTCATTCTGTAGGTTGCCTTTTAGTTTTGCTCATTGTTTCTATTGGTGTGCAAATAGTTTTTATCCTGATGAAATTCTAATAGTTCACTTGGCTTATGTTTCCCTTGTCTCTGGAGAATTGTCTAGCAATAAATTGCTGCATCAAACCACCATGAGATACCACCTCACCCTTGTCAGAATGGCTAAAATTAATAACTCAGGAAACAACAGATGTTGACAAGGATGCAGAGAAAGGGGAACCCTCTCACACTGTTGGTGGAAATGTAAACTGGTGCAGCCACTCTGGAAAACAGTATGGAAGTTTCTCAAAAAGTTAGAAATAGAACTACCCTCAGACCCTGTAATTATTGCACTATGAGGTATTTATTCAAAGGATACAAAAATAGTGATTCGAAGGGGCACATATACCCCAAAGTTTATAGTAGCAATGTCCACAACAGTCAAACTATGGAAAGGGCCCAGATGCTTGTTGACAGATGAATGGATAAAGAAGATATGGTGTGTATATACATTGGAATATTAGCCATCAAAAAGAATGAAACCATTGCATTTGCAATGATATGGATGGAACTAGACTATATTATACTAAGCTAAATAAGTCAGAGGAAGCCAATTATCATGATTTCACTCACATGTGGAATTTAAGAAACAAAACAGGTGAACATAGGGAAAGGAAGGGAAAAATACACACACACACACACACACACACACACACAGCCCTCCCACTCCCCTCATACTCCCAGTCCCCCTCTCTCTGTCTTTTAGGAGATACTGGAATGTCCTGTCACAAAGCATTGACTGATGGGTTCTCCAAAAAAAAAAAAAAAAAAAAGAATACACTAAGGCACATGTTGCACAATACTCAAAATGTGACTCTTTTACCACTTTATTTCTGAGTAGCAAGACCCTTACACCTTTTTGTCTGGTCTTCAGCTCCACACACTCTGACTTAGGAATCAGAAAATAGGGATTTGTTTAGAGAAGACTGTTCGTGGGAAAGGTGTGTAGAATGAGCCTATGAAGCTAGATATCTCAAAAGATGGGTAAACTTTTGCAGAAATTCCCTAATACAGAAACTCCATTAATTTCAATTCTCTGATGAATCACTCATCCTGCTTCCTATCTTTTCCTTCTAGACTAGTCAGAGCTTCACTGCTTCTGCTCCGTGGTTTTCTGCTATGCTAACTGGAATAGTGGACCATGGCTCAACTGTATGTGAAGTCTCTTCAACTTCTGCAACTGGAAATGGATGGCCTTTTCCAAGTCTGCTGGAGCCCAGGATTCTGGCACCCTCCCTCTGAGAGGTCCTGAAGGGATTGCCAACTCATGCTCTTACTGTCAGCTTTGATCTGTCCCTTTTAGTCTTCTCTGGCTACCATGTCTGCACACAAGTCCATCTAAGAAGTTGCAGGGTGAGGCAAGAGTCCTAGTGAGGGAAAGCCCCCCCAGGTTTGGAGCCTAGATTGGTGGGAGGTGTTGAGAGCAGGAGGCAGTGCTCCTAGGCACTCAGGGTTAATGTCCAGACCAATAGCCATGAACCAGCAATGAATGTGTTCAGCCCGACCAGGGGGAGACTGTTAGACCTAACTTTTCCCCGCACTAGAGCGAAAAGAGGGTTCTGAACTGGAATTAGGAGAAACTGGGCTCTTAGAACTCAAGAGTTCAATTCCATCCAAGTTGGGTGGAGGTAGTGCCAAGCAGGTGGCAGCTGCTTACCTGGGCTGCACTGAGCTGGTTTTTAAGGAGACTTTTGAGAAACCAAACCATCACCACACAGGGCTGGAGTCAAACTGAGGTCATGATGGAGCCTCCCCTGGTTGCTCTGGCAGAGGAACTGGGAGGGAGGTCTGGTGCTGCCACAGCTCTCTGCTGCCAATGAACAGAGTAGCTCAGGAGCTGGATATGGCACAAGTTACTCTGTGCCACCAGGGACCTTACCCTTGGCATCCTGGGCCCCACAGCTTCCAGTCCCCATTCTGAGCTTGTGCATGCTTTTTATGGAGGCCATTTACCTTGGATTCTGGGAGTTAACAAAGGTCTACTCTACCATCTTAGTCTCAAGGATTGGACTCCTTTACCTGATGCAGAACTCAAGCTTTGGATTTCTGGATTGGAGAAAACCCTGGAAAGGCAGCAGCAAAAAGTACTGTCTGGGCACAGGTGCATGCAATCATCATGCCCAAAAGATCCAAGGAAAGGATGATTGTCTCCTTACTGATAGGAATACAACTAGTTAGCAAAGAAATTAAGTTTGAAACCAGAATGAATTTTAATAACAGATTACATATTCTACACTATTTTTCTTACCCAACTCAAAATAACTGCATATATTAAACACTGGCTATAATATGGGAGCTTTAAAATCACTTTGGATAACAATGCATTTGAGCAACCAATTCTGGGAATTACTAAGAAAAGTTATGCTAGTTTAGGCTGAAGGAGAAGCAAAAATCATCCTGTTTTCCACTTAAATTCTTCTACTTTAAAAAAGTGTCTTGAAATACCGTATAGTTTCTCTTCATATAATGCTACTGTATTGGTTCAGGTAAATGACAACCATACTTTCCCTTTCATTTTTAAGTTCTTTCTTCCTTGATACATAGTTGGCTATAGTACACATAGTATGTCTCCCAATTAGAACCATGATTTTTATTAGTTCTTTAATTCCCTTGAATATAATTTTAGATGTCTTCTACATCAGATTGTTTTTATAAATAAGATAGAAAAATAGAGCAATTTTGTTGATTTTTTTCAGACCCTACTCAGGAAATGATGGGATTTTTTTCTTAAAATATTGTCAAAAATCAACAAATTTTGGCACAGACCTGAAATCAGTAATTATATCTCTGCTTACACACCAACTTAAATTGGCTTAAGAAAAGGATTAAGTCCTCTTATCTGCAAATATTGGGCTAAGATGCTCTAACCATTTTATTTTTATTTATTTATTTTTAGATTTTACCTATGTATTCATAAGACACACACACACACACACAGAGGCAGAGACACACACAGGTAGAGGGAGAAGCAGGCCCCATGCAGGGAGCCCAATGTGGGACTCGATCCTCAGTCTCCAGGGTTCAGGCCCTGGGCTGAAGGCAGCACTAAACCGCTGAGACACAGGAGCTGTCCGCTCTAACCATTTTATATGGAGATTGTAAAAGGTAAGCCCATTCTATGACAACTTGACAATGTAGATATTTTTCTGTGTAATGTAACTTCAATCTCAGTAAGAGTAAACAAGCCTGATTTTTTTTCCTAACTTATAAATTCCTACCAGTGCTCCAAAAGATAGGGAAAAGGCATTCTCCTGCAGCTTACAGAATAACAAAAACAAAAAACAAAAACCCGCAAACATGTACCCAACATCATAGAATTAGAGAGCAAATGAAGAAGGAGATGGCTGTTATTTCAGCCCTCAACCAAATCAATTCAATTTCTTTCTTTTCAGCTATAATATCCTACTTGTACAATCATTTTATGTTTTTAAAGAGTAACTTCTATAATCAGTGGGGAAGTGAAACATGGTATAATAGCATTATCCTCTTCCACTTTCAGGTACAAAAGATAGGTAATGACAGATCAACAATCTTATCACAGCAAATAGGTAATGCAGATAAAATCTAGTTTTGAAAGAGATCAGAAAGCTGTAAATACAAAGAAAACTAGATGAACTAAAACTTCAGTGGAGAGCCCTTCATAAGTGAACTGAGAATATGATGTGCTTCTCCTTAAGTACATTTGCAGAGACTGGGCATAGACTAAGAAATATATCAAAAGGAGAAAATTACTACTAGGGATTAAAATAAAGAAAGGAAAACGGTGGAGCCTGTGGTATCTGTTACAGAAATCAACAAAAATTTTAACAATACTGCTAGTGAAGCACAGAAGAATTTCCCCACAGGAGTTTTACTGAATTACCAAGTGGCAGAATGGTCTAAAAAAACTTAAAATGCAGAGTGAAATCTACAACTGTAGAGTGCTTAGAACACAGATCTGTGAGAAATAGAACAAGTGCCCAAGAAGTTTTATGTTTGAGGCCTTTGAAAACAGAGATGTATTATATCCAGTAAAAGCTGTAATCCAGCCCTGACCCTACACAAATACTGCTTGGATTGAAATGATGAGCTTCTCACCAGATTTTCATATAAAAATAAACTTTAAATTTGCTCTGGGAGAAAACAAAATAAAGAAGCTATTTTTAAAATATAAGCTTGTACATAAAATTCATAGCATGTTGGGCAGCCCCTGTGGCTCAACACGTTTTAGCCGTCTTCAGCCCAGTGTGTGATCCTGGAGACCTGGGATCAAGTCCCACATCAGGCTCCCTGCATGGAGCCTGCTTCTCCCGCTGCCTGTGTCTCTGCCTCTTTCTCTCTCTCTGTGTCTCTCATGAATAAATAAATAAAATCTTTTTAAAAAATTCATAACATGTAAAGAGTCAGGAGACAGAAATGAAATGTTCGAAGTCTCACAGGTCCTAGAAATAATAGATTTGGTAGACAAGATACTAAAGTTTTTACATGAACTTTAAGTATTATTACATGATACTCATGGTGAATGTGAAGGAAGATTACAAAAGTTAATTAAACATTGCTAGGAAAGTCATTCAAAATAGTCTGGAGGACATTGAGAAGGCAAGCAAGGAATATACATGTCTCCTGTTTCAATTTTTGCAACGGCATGAACTCTTGACTTTGTCAACTGACTCCAACTACCTCCTGAAACACATCTTTTTACATTGGATGGAAAGAGAGATAATGCAACATCTGTTAGCTAAATACCCAATTGTGTATTAGATGATTTAGCTATGTCAGTACCAAAGACAACTCTTTTTTTTCTGCTTTTATTTATTTTTTAAATAATTTTTTTGATGTTCAATTTGCCAACATATAGAATAACACCCAGTGCTCATCCCATCAAGTGTGCCCCTCAGTGCCCGTCACCCATTCACCCCCACGTCCCGCCCACCTCCCCTTCCACCACCCCTAGTTCGTTTCCCAGAGTTGGGAGTCTTCCATGTTCTGCCTCCTTTCTGATATTTCCCACTCATTTTTTCTCCTTTCCCCTTTATTCCCTGTCACTATTTTTTTTGATTTTTTTTTAATTTATTTATGATAGTCACACACAGAGAGAGAGAGAGAGGCAGAGACACAGGCAGAGGGAGAAGCAGGCTCCATGCACCGGGAGCCCGACGTGGGATTCGATCCCGGGTCTCCAGGATCGTGCCCTGGGCCAAAGGCAGGCGCCAAACCGCTGCACCACCCAGGGATCCTCCCCTGTCACTAATTTTTATATTCCCCAAATGAGTGAGAACATACACTGTTTGTCCTTCTCCGATTGACTTACTTCACTCAGCATAATACCCTCCAGTTCCATCCATGTCGAAGCAAATGGTGGGTATTTGTCATTTCTAATGGCCGAGTAATATTCCATTGTATACATAGACCACATCTTCTTTATCCATTCATCTTTCGATGGGCACCGAGGCTCCTTCCACAGTTTGGCTATTGTGGACATGGCTGCTAGAAACATCGGGGTGCAGGTGTCCCGGTGTTTCATTGCATCTGAATCTTTGGGGTAAATCCCCAGCAGTGCAATTGCTGGGTCGTAGGGCAGGTCTATTTTTAACTCTTTGAGGAACCTCCACACAGTTTTCCAGAGTGGCTGCACCAGTTCACATTCCCACCAACAGTGTAAGAGGGTTCCCTTTTCTCTGCATCCTCTCCAGAATTTGTAGTTTCCTGCCTTGTTAATTTTCCCCATTCTCACTGGTGTGAGGTGGTATCTCATTGTGGTTTTGGTTTGTATTTGCCTGATGGCAAGTGATGCGGAGCATTTTCTCATGTGCTTGTTGTCCATGTCTATGTCTTCCTCTGTGAGATTTCTGTTCATGTCTTTTGCCCATTTCATGATTGGATTGTTTGTTTCTTTGCTGTTGAGTTTAATAAGTTATTTATAGATCTTGGAAACTAGCCCTTTATCTGATACATTATTTGCAAATTTCTTCTCCCATTCTGTAGGTTGACAACTCTTTTTAAATAAGTTACAAAACTTTGTGGCTTTTACTTTATAAGATTACACTTCCTGCTTGCAATTTTGAGCATATTTTCAATTTTGGTCAACTCTGTGCCTTCCAGTTTGCAACCCCTAAGATCCGAAATAAACACTTTTGATTGCTTTATAACCTTTTCTTGGTCAATATAAGAAAATAAAAGAAATATAGGAAAATTAATTAGAAAATAAAAATGTTTGTAAGAGATATAAATTCCAAAAAGGGAATAAAATAGACATTCTAAAATTTAAAATAAAAGGTCTGCAATTGATAAGCCATTAGATGGGTATGAGAACAGATAGAAAGCCTAATAAACGTCAAGATGGATCAGTAGAAAAAAATGAAGAGTAAAAATAAACAAAACAAGGTAACAAATATGTGGGTACAGTCAAAGATCAAAGAATATGTTAAACTATAGTTCTGGAAGGAAAGTCAATAAAAAGATGAAGAAATATTTGTCAAAATTGTAGCAACAATTTTATAAGAACTAAGACATTCATTCACAGATTGAATAAAGTTAATAAAACCCATGCAATACCAACATAAAGGAAATTATATCTAGATCAAATCCCCATAATTCAAAGAATAGAAAATCTTAATAGCAAATAGAATATAAATAATTCATAACTTACTGTAAGATATTTCCCTGAAATTTTACTAGAAATTATGGAGATCAAAAGGCAATGGAATAGTATTCAAAAGGCAATAAATAAACTAACAAAAAGAGAAATCTAGTAACTAGAGTGATATATTTCATGAAAATATACTTCAAGAAGGAAGACTAAATAAAAATATTTTCTGACAAAAGTTCAGGTTATCAGATGCCACCAGTCCTCTATAAGAAACATAAAAGGACATTTAGGCTGAGAGAGTTTTCTGAATGAAGCCCAATAATGGGGAAAATGGATTTATGTGGATATATATAGAAGAATCATGATTGTTAATGCAAAAATTGTAACAATGGACTGACTCATGGTATATAAATTATATCTTAAGATTGATAGTGTAAAGTTCCCAGTTATGGAGTAAATGAAACTAAACTCACATGAATCTTTTGCATTATGTGAAAAGTGTTCAAAGTTTTGGGCGCCGGGCAGCCTGGATGGCTCAGTGGTTTAGCACCGCCTTTAGCCCAGGGTGTAATCCTGGAGACCCAGGATAGAGTCAACGACCGGCTCCCTGCATGGAGCCTGCTTCTCCCTCTGCTTGTGTCTCTGATTCTCTCTGTCTCTCTGTTTCTCATGAATAAATAAATAAAATCTAAAAAAAAAAAAAAGTATTGGGCACCTGGTGCTCAGTTGGTTAAGCATCTGCCTTCAGCTGAAGTCATGGATCCAGGGTCTTGGGATGGAACAGCACTTGAGGCTTCCTGTTCAATTGGGAGTTTGCTTTTTCCCTTTACCCCTCCCAAGCCTGCTTATGCTCTTGTTTGCAGGATTTCTCTCAAATAAATATATTTTTTAAAAGAAAGAAAAGTGTTAAAAGTATTAAAGTAGACTCATACATCAAGGTTGTATATGGTCATCTGCATAAAAACTACTAAAAGAAAGTAAATAATGTATAGTAAATTTCTAACAGAAGTGATGAAGTAAAACTGAATAATATTTTGCATATAGAAAATCATTTCAAGGGGATCCCTGGGTGGCTCAGCGGTTTAGTGCCTGCCTTTGGCCCAGGGCGCGATCCTGGAGTCCCGGGATTGAGTCCTGCGTCAGGCTCCTGGCATAGAGCCTGCTTCTCCCTCTGCCTGTGTCTCTGCCTCTCCCCCTCTCTCTTTCTATCTCTATATCTATCATGAATGAATAAATAAATCTTAAAAAAAGAAATTCATTTCAATATGATGGCAACAAATATTTGGAAATGGAATAAAATGATGTTATTTAAAGTAGGTATACAATTTTCCAATTATTAAAATATCAAGATAAAAATGGTAGACATGGAAGATTTCTTATTAGAAATAGGTAATATTAACTACTGTGGACATTTAGCAAGAATGGTGAGAGCTAAAGTAACGTGTGCGTGTCTATGTGTGTGTGTGTGTGTGTGTGTGTCTTTAGTATGACTTAAGTCACCTTTGGTAAACATACTAGTTTCCTACAGATTAAGATTTAAATAGTTTTATTGAATTTTAAGCAGTCTGAAGAGCCAAGGATTTCATCTATGCAATAAAATCTGTACCAGGGCAGAACCATATGCAGACATGTGCCCATATGTCTAAAAATATATTAACTATGATGCTAAGTTCCTTAATAAATATTTTAATAGTTTGAGTTACAGAAAATTTGAAAAAATAATACAGAATATTCCTATTTTTCTCATAGCCAAAGGTACAGGTGTACTGTATCAATTAGTGAAGCTATATTGATACAATGTTGTCACCCAGCATCCATAATTTATTCAGAGTATTTTGGATTTTACCTACCATCTTTTTTTTTCTGTTACAGAATTCTATCTAGGAGACCACATTACCTATATATAGTCCTCATGTCACTTCAGGGCCTTGATTGTGAGTTTCTCAGACTTTCCTATTTTTTTAATAACCTTGAAAGTTTTGAGGAGTACTGGAGAAATATTACATAGAATATCCCAACTCAGGATTTGGCTATTGTTTTTTCTCACGATTAGGATAGTGATAAGGATATTTGAGAGAAAGACCACCGTAATAAAGTCCCATCTTCATCACATCATATCAAAGTCACATACTATCAATATGATTTATCACTGCTGATGTTGACCTTAGTCATATGGCTAAGGTAGTGCTTGTTAGGTTTTTCCATTGTAAAATTACTCTTCCTTCCCCTTTTTCATACTGTACTCTTTGAAAGAAAATCAATATGTTAAGAACACAAGCAATGGAAAATCATGTCCCCATCCTTTAGGGCAGAATATTTGCAGAAATTATAGGGAATTTGTCTGCTTGAAAGGTTCATCTTTTTCTTTCCTTAATTATTTCTATTAGTGCAGACTCTTGGATCTACAGTTTTATCATTTAGGTTATAAACCAAAACTACTTTATTTCATTGCTTCAAATTTTCTGCTTTGACAGTGATTCCTGGTTTCTTTTAACATATTCCAATAGTTTTTTGTTTGTTTGTTTGTTTGTTTGTTTTTACTTTTCGGCACTACAAGATACTTTGACTTATCTACTTCATTTTTTTTGCCACAGTTCTAGAATTAGCCATTTCTCCAAGGATACCTGTTTTCTTTATATTGGAGAACAGTGTTAGAAATCAAGATCCATACATTAGGTGTCCTCCTTGTTTTATGGGTGTTGTTTTTTTTTTTAAGTATTTCAGCTAGCAAAACAGCAAAACAAGGATTTACCTTTGTTCTACACCTACATATAGATGTGTATAAACATATATCTATAAATATTTTTATATGTAACCATCTGTATTTATACTAAACATGGTTCATATTGATTTTGCCAACTCTAACCTATAATCACATTTATTATTCTAACTTTCTCCCTTATTCATCTGTAATTTATATTCCAAAAGTGAAGAAATTGCCTCCCATTATCTGTCAACCACTTAAATAGTATTCAATTATAGTCTACATGTATAACAGTAGAATTGTTAACCGTACTACCATGAGAAACAACCTTATCTAGTACAGTGTTTATATGTGATTTATTTCTCCTTTAGTATGATAGATCTTATTCCTTCGCAACAATGGCATAAGTATGTGTGTCTGTTTGTATCCCTTTCCAACATTTTTATATAGATATATGCACACACCTATAGATATATGTCTGCATACACACATATATATGTGTATGTATATATAAGTTCTACTATCTTTAACATTATAAACATTTTACATTATTAACATTATAAAGTTATATAAGAAACTGCCTATGGAAAAAAAGGAAAAAAGTCTACAAATACTGTAAGTAAAATTAATATAATGGTATCTTTAGCTATTTTTACACATTTTGTTAATGCCAATTAAATTTTTTCACTGTAAGTCATCTCAGTTCAGAAGTTTAGATTCATGTTTATTATAAGCTTGACAGCAGAGGCACAGACCTGACTATAGAAATAATATCCTCAACAATAGCATTTTCTCACATTAACAAGGCAATGCAAAAGGACTTGGCTAAGTTAAAAGTTTTTCAGAGATCTTCCTAAGCTCAGTTACAGTAAGACAAAACAAATGGAGAATTCATTATAAGCCAAATACTTCAAAGATTAGGATATAAATGAATAGAAGTAATCCATGCCTGGAAGACATAAACAGACATTTCTCAAAGAAGACTTGAGAAGGATAACAGACACATGAAAAGACATGTGTCTTTTGAGTGACCAACATCACTCATCATCAGGGAAATATAAATCAAAAGCATGATGAGATATCACCCCACACCTGTCAGAATGGCTAAAATTAATAACTCAGGAAACGACAGATGTTGGCAAGGACGTAGAGAAAGAGGAACCCTCTTACACTATTGGTGTGAATTCAAACTGGTGCAGCCACTCTGGAAAAAAGTATGCAGGTCCCTCAAAAAAGTTATAAAAAAAAGTTATAAATAGAACTTCTATGACCCAGCAATTGTATTACTAAGTACTTATCAAAATGCTACAAAAATTCAGATTCAAAGAGGCCCATGCACCCCGATGTTTATAGCAGCATTATGAACAATAGCCAAACTATGGAAAGAGTCTGAAAGTCCATCAACTAATGGATAGATAAAAAAAGATATGGCATATATAGACAATAGAATATCTCTCAGCCATCAAAAAGAGTGAAATCTTGCCATTTGCAATGTCATGGATGGAGATAGAGCATATTATGCTAAGTGAAATAAGTCAACCAGAGAAAGACAAATACCAAATACTTTCACTCATGAGTGAAATTTAAGAAACAAACAGTGAACATAGGGGAAGGGGAAACAAGAGAGAGAAAAGGAAACAAACCATAGAGTCCCTTAATGATAGAGAACAGAGGGTTGATCAAAGGAGATGGGTAGGGGGATGGGCTAAACAGGAGATGTGTATTAAGGAGGGCACTTGTGATGAGCATAGGATGTTATCTGTAGTGATGAATCACTAAATTCTACACCTGAAACCAATTTTACCATATGTATCAGCTGACTAGAATTTAAATAAAAACTTAAAAAAAAAATCACTGCCCATATGGTTCCTACAATCAACTGGAATTGGAGGTTGTCATAGAAATCAACATATGACAAGTTTCAAAAGAAATAAAGGAATTAAAGGATTTATAGGAGAATCAGTCACATCATTTGAGAAATACCGATCAAGAAAATCCCCATAGGAGGCAGGTAAAATTAGAAAGATAAATATAAAAAATATGTCAGTTTCAATTCTAATAAATGATGACAGAAAGCTAATGAGTTGTATCTGTATTCAATTGCATGATATATCCGGCCAACAATTAGACCACTTCAATTTAATTTGGTAATTTCATTGGTTAATTTCAATGAAACATGAGTAAAAAGTTCAGAGACTTAGAAAAATGCTTTGGGTATTTAGAAAGAACATATAGATAGTCAAAATATTCATTTTGTAATCCATAGCAATGATGACTAATATGCAAGCATACAAGGTTATTAAAAAGTGTATTAGATTATAAAGCTACCTTCTATATCATATGACCCTATAGCACAAACTAGGAGCTCAATGCTCTAGTGATTTAGCAGTCTCATTAAAAACCCTAGAGAGGAAGCAAACTGATTTTTATTACTTTGCATAAATAATGCTGTTGACCTAGAATCAATAAATAGTCTGGGTATTTTTGGAGTGAGGTAGCCTTATCATAGTTACTTGGAGTCAGAATCATAATTGGGAACTACAAAGACTATGATAAATCCAGGTATCACTAGAACTGATGATCAAGGTGTCCTCTAATATGTGAACTAAGCACAAATCTACACGACAAACTCTCAAAAGTCTGATAATTTATGCAAATTATATCATTCGGTCCCTATTATTTGCACAGCAAAGATAATACCTCACACTAGTACATGAGGCTGGGTTGCAGAGCATCTATTTGGAGGTGATTTTCAGTGGACTTTAAGAATAGACATATCAAGAAGGAGAGGTCCGAGATGGCAATGTAGAAAGACCTTGAACTCACCTTCTTCACAGACACACCAAAATCTATACCTACATATAGAACAATTCTTCCTGACGAACAGAAAACTGAACAACTTCTGCACAACACAGAGGAACTAAATAGGGAATGGCAGGAACAGAGACATGGTAACAATGAAAACACTCCCCAATACTGCACACTATAGTGGAGAGAAATAATACTGAGGAACTGAGAGCAGGCTTGGCCATCCTGGGGCACAGGAAAAAAAGACATGCTTTAAAAGGTCAACTAGAATATATAGGAAATAAGTCTTTGCCAAATGGTAGGAAACAAGCTGGAATGCTCTCCAAAGTAGAAGGAACTTCAAGTACCACTGTTTACATTTCCCTTCCACCTTGATTGCATAGCAGCAAAGTCCAGGCACCCTAGCCAGCCTGCCATCCCAGCAAGCCAGAAGCCTTTAGCTATTCCTCCTAAGAACTCCCCACTCATGTCTACCCTAGGTCTAGCTGTCCCACCAAGGTGGCTCCAGCACAGCACGTACTGGGACACACATGTATAGCACCTACTATAGCCCTGACCATCTTACTGAAGCAACTGACATGCAAAAACTCCTGAAACACACTAGGCCTGTACTTGCTTCAGCTCCAACTGTCCTTCTAGCCTTCCTTTTATGTGGAGAACCATGGGACTGACCACCCAAGCCCACTTCAGCTCTAGTAATCCACCAAGGTACATCCTGTATGGAGGGCCCTGGAAATTTTCTGGTTATATCTGTTTAAGGTCTAGTCACTTTACCAGAGCATTCTCTATGAAGAATATCCCAGGACTACTAGCCCATGCTTTGCTACATCTCTGGCCAACTATGTCAAACTGTCAGGTACATGCAGTCTACCAAGAAGACAAAGTTATTTCCCTCAAGACTAGAAGAAGTATCTGTTCTGCCTATTGCATAAAAGCAAACACAGAAAATCAAGCAAGGGGAGGATACAGAGAAATACGCTCCAAACAGAAGAAGAAAATACAATTTCAGAAAAAGAACTAAACAAAATAGAGATAAACAACCTTTCTGATAAGGAGTTTAAACTAATGGTCATAAATGGGCTCATCAGACTTGAGAGAAGAGTGGATGAACTCAGTGAAGACTTCAGTGAAAAAAATATAAAAAAAAACCGATAAGAATTGAAGAAAACAATCACTAAAACGAAAGAAGAATCAGTAGAAGAAACCAATAGCAGATTAGATGAGTTATTAATCTGAAAGACAAGATAACAGAAAACCCTAAGCTGAAGAGCAAAAAAAAAAAAAAAAAAAAAAAAAAAAAAAAAAGAAAGGAAAAAAAATGAAGATAGGTTATCTCTGGGACATCATCAAGCATGCTAACATTTGTAGTTTGGGGTCCCAGAAGGAGAAAGAGAGACATGGGGCAAAAAGTTCCTGAACCTGAAGAAGGAATCAGACATCCAGATCCAGAAAGTACAGAGAGCTCCAAACAAGAGCAAAAATATAATGCCTTACAATGTGTTCAAACTTAAGTAATCATCAACTAAAGATAGACTGCTATATACTTAGGATATTATAGAAGAACCTCATGGTAACCACAAACCAAAAACCTCTACTGGATATAACAAAAAAAGAGAGAGAAAGGAATACAAGCATAACACTAAAGAGAGTCAGCCATCACAAAAGGGAGCAAAAGAATAAAGGAACCTTAAGACCTAAAAAACAGAAACAACCCCACCCCGAAACTCACATACACGCATGTGATGGCAATAAGTAGAAATATATCAATAATTATTTTTTTAAAGATTTTATTTATATATTCATAAGAGAGAGAGGCAGAGACATAGAGGGAGAAGCAGGCTCTTGTGGGGCCTGATGCAGGACTTGATCCCCGAACTGGGATCACACCCTGAGCTGAAGGCAGACGCTCAACCGCTAAGCCACCCAGTCATCCCTCAATAATTATTTTAAATGTAAATTATATCACAGTTCCAATCAAAAGACTTTGTGTGACTAAATGGATAAAAAAAAACAAGAGCTATCTATATGCTGCCTACCACAGACTCACTTCAGACCTAAACACACACACAAACTTAAAGTGATAGGATGGGGAAGGATATTCTATGCAAATGAAATAAAAAGGAAAGTTGAGGTACCATACTTATATCAGACAAAGTAGACTAAAACAAAGACCAGACCAAGAGACAAAGACTTGGACCTAGAGACAAATGTATGGCATTACATAATGATAAAAGTATCAATTCAATAAGAAGATGTAACAATTGAAAGATCTGGGCACACCACACTAGAGAATCTAAATATATGAAAAAATATTAACAGACACAAAGGAAAGAACTGATGATACAGTAACAGTAAGGGACTTTCACACACCACTTACATCAATGAATAGATCATCCAGACAAATGGAAACAGTGAGTAACTTTGAAAGACATATGAGACCAAGTGGACTTAACAGATATACACAGATACTCCATCTAAAACCCACAGAAATCACATTCTTTTCAACTGCACATGGATCATTCTCCAGGATAGATCCCATTTAAGGTCACAAAACAAGTCTCAATAGATTTAAGCGTCTTTTCTGACTACAACTGTAAGAAGCTAAAAAAAAGTTACAAGAATAAAACTGGGTAAAACAAAAATACTGAGGCAAAACAACATGTTGATCAATCAACAGGTCAAAGAGCAAGTAAAAAACACCTGGAAACAAATGAAAATGGAAACCTAATGGTCCAAAATTTGGGGGATACAATAAAAACATTTCTAATAGGAAAGTTTATAGAGATACAGGCCTACCTCAAGAAACAAGAAAAATTGCAACCTAATCTTACACCGCAGGAAACTAGAGAAAGAACAAACAAAGCCCAAAGTTAGTAGAGCAAAGGATATAATAAAGATCAGAACAGAAATAAATGAAATAGAGTCTAAAAAAATCAATAAAAAAGATCAATGAAACCAAGATCTGGTTCTTTGAAAAAACAAAAACTGATAAACCTTTAGCCAGACTCAATAAGAAAAAAAAGAGAAGAATCAAATAAAATCAGAAATAAAAGTAACAACCAACATCATAGAAATACAAAGGATTATAAGAGACTACTATGAAAAATTAGATGCAAACAAATTGGACAACCTAGAAGAAATGCATAAAATCCTAGAAACACTATTTTAAAAACTAAATCAGGAAGAAATAGAAAATCTGAGTAGACTGATTACTGATGATGAAATTGAATCAATAACAAAGCCTAACAATAAACAGAAGTCCAGGACCACATGGCTTCACAGGTAAATTCAACCAAACACATAAGAATTAATACCTATTCTTCTCAAACTATTTCAGAAAGTAGGAGAGGAAGAAAAACTTCCAAATTCATTCTATGAGGCCAACATTATCCTGATACCAAAACCTGGCAAACACACACACACACACACACAAAAAGAAAAAAAAGAAAAGAAACTACAGGTCAATATCCCTGATGAATACAAATGCAAAAAGTCTCAACAGAATATTAGTAAACCAAAATGAACAATACATTTAAGGATTATTCACTGTGATCATGAGGGTTTATTCCAAGGATTTAAAACTGGTGAAATATTCCCTAAATTATTCAACACTATATGTAGTATTAATAAAATGAAGGATAAAAACAATATGATGATCTCAACAGATATAGAAAAAGCATTTGATAAAATTCACTTCTGTTCATGAAAAGAGAAAAACCAATGAAACTGATTAAGAGGGAACACACTTCAATATAATAGAGGCCATTTATGACAAGCCTATTACTACAATCATACTCAATGGTGAAAAAAAAAAAAAACAGAGCTTTTTCTCTAAGATCAGGAACAAGACCAGGATGTTTATTCTTGTCACTTTTATTCAACATAGTGCTCAAAGTCCTAGCCAGAGCAATCAGACCACATTAAATAAATAAGTAATAATCTAATTAATAGAAGTAATAAATATGATAAATGACACAATACTATATACAAAGACTCCACCAAAAAACTATTAGAACTAATAAATGAATTCAATAAAGGTTTAAGATACAAAACAAATACACAGAAATTGTTTTTCTACATACTAATCACAAAATAACAGAAAGAAAAATTAAGAAAGCAGTCTCATTTACAACTGTACCATAAATAATAAGATATCTAGGAATAAACTTAACCAAGAAGGTGAAAGACCTATGCTCTAAAGACTATAAGGCACTGATGAAAGTAACTGAAGAAAACACAAACCAGTGGAAAATAGATCATGCTCACAAACTAGAACCATATTGTTAAAACATCCACACTACTGAAAGCAATCTATAGATTTGGTGCAATCCCTGTCAAAATACCAATAGTATTTTTCACAAAACTCAATTACTCCTAAGATTTATGTGGAACCACAAAGACCCCAATTAACCAAAATAATCTTGAAAAATAACAGAATCAGAAGTATGAGAATCTCAGAGTTCAAGATATACTACAAAGCTATAGTAATTAAAACCGATGGCACAGAAACAGGCACATTGAATGATGGAACCGAATAGAGAGCTCAGAAATAAACCCACACTTAAAGGTCACTTAATCTATAATAAAGGAGGCAAAAGTATACAATGGGGAAAAGGCAGTTTCTTTAAAAGTCATGTTGGGAAAACTGAATAGGTACATGCAAATGAATAAAACCAGACCACTTTCTTATACCATACATAAAAATTAACCTCAAATGGATTAAAGACCCAAATGTAGACCTGAAACCATAAAACTCCAGAAAGAAAATGCAGGCCACAATCTTTCAGATATTGGCATTAGCAACATTTTTCTCGATGTGTCTTGCCAGGCAAGGGAACACAATAAAAAATAAACTATTGAGACCACACCAAATTAAATGCTTTTGCACAGTGAAGGAAAATATCAACAAAATGAAAAGTCAAACTCCAGAATGGGAGAAGGTATTTGCAAGTGACAGATCTGATAAAGGCAAATGGACAACTACACACACACACACACAGACAAACACATACATATGCACACACAAATAATCATCCACTTTAAAAATGGGCAGATGATCTGAATAGACATTTCCCAAAGAAGACATGCAGATGGGTAGCAGGCAGGTGAAAAGAGAGTCAACATCAGTAATCATCAGGAAAATGCAAATCAAACCATAGTAAGATATCAACTTACACTAATTAGAATGGTTAGGATCAAAAAGGCAAGAAATAACAAGTGTTGGAAAGGATGTGGAGAAAAGGAACACCGGTGGGAATATAAATTGGCTCAACCACTATGGAAAACAGTATGGAGGTTCTTCAAAAAATTAATATAAATACCATACAATCCAGTAATTTCACTACTGTCAAAAAGACATATGCATCTCTATGTTTACTAAATCTTTGTTTATAGTAGCCAAGATACGTAAGCTATTCAAATATCCATCAATAAGTGAATGGATAAAGATGTGATGTGTATGTGTATGCACATACAGATACACTGGAATATTAGCCATAAAAAGGAAGAAGAATTTGCAATTTGCAGCAACACGGATAGATCTAAAGAGTATTAGGCTAAGTGAAATAAGTCAGAGAAAGACAATTACCCTATGATTTCACTCATATGTGGAATCTAAGAAAAACAAAAACAAAATCAAAATCAGAAACAGACTCAAATACAAAGAACAAACTGTTAGGTGCCGAAAGGAAGTGGATGATTGATGGCCATAATAGCTGAAATAGTTATAATATTAATAAGTCATGAAGAAAAAAAAACTATAGCAAAAGGAATATAGCTAATAAGATTGTAATAAACTTGTTTGGTGACAGAGGGTAACTACAAGGATCATGGTGAGGATTGCATATAGAATTGTCAAATAAAAAAAAAAGAATTGTCAAATCACTATGTTGCACACCTGAAACTAATATAGCATTATATGTCAACTAGAATTAAAAAAACAAAAAAGGTGTGTGGATATTGCAGCGTTGAGCAGGGTAAACAATCCAGAAATGAGAGCTTAATATTACCCTCTACTCTTTCACTCTTCTTACCAGGAATCATACTACTATTTTTTACTTATACCAAAAAGTCAGAAAATACAGCCATGAGCCAGTTCATCCTGTGTCTGTTCTTGCAAAGTTTTATTGTAACACAGTCATATTCATTGATTCATTCTGGCTGTTTTCATACTACAATGGCAAAGTTAAGTAGTTGTGATGAAGAGTGTATGGCCAGCAAAGCCTAAAATGTTTACTATTCACCATTTTACAGTAAAAGTTTACAGGCCTCTGCCTTATATTATGGTCATCAATAGTTTCCCATTGATTTTGCTTAATAATTTGACTAAGAAATTGTTACTTTCACAACATTGTGAAAGCATGGTACCATTTCTTCCTTTTTTTTTCTATTCTAATTCACTGTCTCCTAAAACACAATATGGAATACAATTATAAAGTTTCAAAAAAAGAAAGTTTCATAAATATTTTTTCAATAAATATCTATTAAATATCTATAAATAATTTGATAACTATAGATACTGTGAGAAAGAAAAACAGAAGTATCTTTAGAATAACAAAAAAGTATCAAAGGCAGTATGATTTAAGGAGAAAATGAATAAAACATGAAAAAAGTAAACACACTTTCAGTAATCTACAAAAAAAGGCTCCTGACATGTTTCCATTTAAGCAATGCCTATGACTATGTACTTGTTATTTCCCAGGGACTAAGAATTTATTGACATAGCCAGTCCTTTCATTGCAACAAAAAAACTGTAGGGGAGTTACTACAAATTTGTGAAATACACTTAAAAATATTTTATTCATTTAGCAAATAGTTCTTAGAAATATCCTTTTATGAGGTAACCTTCGGTAAAGAACAGTAGGCATCTAGAAAAATAATACAGCCAAAAGACAGAACATGTTCAAATGGCTGTCAGAAAGTGTTACAACCTAAATTTATTTCTGCCTTCTAAAAGGTATGTAGAAAACAACAGCTTTCAGAATAAAAATAAAACATCTCTAGATAAAGGACTATTAAGGAAAGGTTTGATTGCACGGATGTGATTTCTTGAAAGCATCAATTTGAGAGTCTGTATCTATAATTTACTGAACTGTTAAGTAAGGCACTGTATGTCATCTGTCTTATACATGATATTGTAAATATTTCATGGCTTTAAATTTTTTCTATGATTCTAAGTATATGTGTTTGTATACAGCTTAATATGTTCCAAAGCAGAAAAGAAAAAATATATATATTTCCCTCACTCAATAGCTAATTCTATTCCTCATACAATAGGACCAAGATTAAGCTCTCTTCACGAAACTAGAATAGCCTGTGTCTTGGTTCCCTGACCTCCCAGTGCCATAAAAAATGTCATAAAATTCTCAGTTCATGGAACAAATTAGCTTTGCATTTTTGATTATAAAAACCACTACTCAGTATTTTAAGTATCTTAAACATTGGACTTTATTATTGTGAAAACATTGGACTCAAATAAGCAATCACATTCAACAAATCACATTCAATATATACAATATACAATAATTCAAACAAATATTATGTACTCTTAATCTCCAGCAGGACTTTTTATTCCCAACCAGGTCTAATTCTTCAGAATGTCATTTGGGATCTCCCAGCCTTAAGGCAATCCAGGCAAGATTGCAGCATGTGATATACATCAAGAGGAGTGTTGAGGGTTACACTGGAAAGGTTAGGTAAAGGCCAGATGATTAATGGCCCTGAAAGTTAAAATGAAAATCTGTCTTTTATTCTTCAGTCCAAACAGAAATTAGCCAAACACACTGTCACATGAAGTCTTTGACTTCCCTGGACACCAAAGCTAATGTGAGCACTTTGTTCTGAGGAGGAGCTACAAGGGCAATAAAACCCAAGCGCTTTCAAAGTCCCTTTACAGCATCTCTCAGTTGGTAAGAACCAATCTAAGTGAAAAGGAAAGCAGAATCCATAACTGTGTAAAGGTGAGGAGACAAATGCGTATTGTGTTTTCCTGGGAAGAACCACATGCTCTGTAGATATGAAAATGTGTGAGACAGAGGTTTTCTCCATTGCTTGACTATTCACACCATTTTTGACCAGTGTCAGGAAAAACATGGATGAGGTTACAGGTTATCACTTCATAATCAGAACCTCCTCAGTATACATCCCATCCACTTGCTACTATGACATTCTCCCCCCCCCTTTTTTTATAAGAAAGTTTCATAAAATATTGGTGGGATTCGGGAAAATTATTTTTGTAGCATACCTAGCCACCTAGATCAGTTTTCTGTACACAATAAATTTTATTTTTATAAAGAATTTATAATTGCTGGTTAACATTTCAGTATTAATAGTTTTCATGGATTCTTGGAGTAGCAACCAAAAGTGCTCTTCAAAATTGAAAAGTCTGTAGAGGGAGGTATAGCTATTGGACTAATGATAAATTATTGTTGGCCAGAAGCTTTCTACATTCAGTCAGATATTGCTGACTGCTTGTGACAACACAGTGTGTCGTGACTCTTATACCAGGAAACTTGCTCTGACTATCTGTACTCACTTCCTGTATGGTTATGAACTATATCTGGTATGTGGGGGCTTATGATTTTCCTGTCATTTTTAATGTAATGACTAAAAGTCTATATGGATCAAAATTCCAGGTTACACACACTTGTACACAGTCACCTTAGGAAGAGTTATAGTCAGCTCTCTCCTGGAAATGGCTGTATTTTGCCTGAAAATTTTTGATCTTTCATTTCAGCTGCTTCAGGGAACTGAAGAGATGTTGCCATGTGGCCCCCACTGAGCTGTGTTCATGGCACCCTAGACCATCCCAAAGATATAAGCTTGAGTCACTCAGCAGCTTGTCAGGATAGAGATGGGGAGAACACATCACAGATGTGTCAGTCAGGCAACTGAGGCCATGATAGCCAAGGCCAGTGAAATACCACAGTTAAAACATAAAATAAGGGGGTTCTTTGGTGCCTCAGTTGGTTAAAAATCCCTCTGGTGATTTCCTCTCAGGTCATGATCTCAGGGTCCTGGGATGGGGCCCTGCATTGGACTCTGCTCAGCACAGTCTGCTTCTCACTCTCCCTCCATTTGTCTCCCCATCCCTGCCCCATTGCTTATGCTCTCTCGCACTTATGCTCTCTCTCTTAAATAAATAAAACCTTAAAAATCGCTCAAAACAAAGAATTGAAATAGGATATGTTGTACAAAAAATAGACATCCAAATATATGATGGCTCAAGCAAAATTAACATTTCATGTTTACATAACAGCAATGGTAAACAAAATAGGTTAGTGGTGAGAACCTTCTCCACAGTCTTTGAAGAGCCCAAGATGATAGAAGTGCTGCCATTTAAACATGTGGCTTTCAAAATTCTCTTTGTAGTTGTCTGGATTCCCACCAGCTACAGAATGATAAGGATATGGAGGACCAGGCTTCAATGGCTACTTTATTTCAGAAGCTATTTTTAAAAAATCTTTCATATTCCACTCTCCAGAACTCTGTCAAATGGCCACATCCAAATTAAAAGGACTTGAAATAGAGATATGTGCTTAAGGAGATAAATAGAACTTTATTGTGGTAACAATTTCTCATAAAATAAGCAAATAGTTGTCTTTTCCACCAAGGCATTTCTCCAAATTGGGAGGCAGAGCCAAAGCTGGAGCTTGCATTTAAACTAATCACCACTGTGTAACTTAAAAAAAAAAAAAAAAAAGAAAGAAAAAAAAAAAAGGAGTCACTTAACCTTCCTGGGCCTCTGTTTTCTCACCTACAAGATGGTGATGAATACAAATCTGAGCAGTACTGTTACTGGGACAACTAAATGAGATCTAGTGATCTAGTGCTTGGTTCTTAGACTCTTAATAAATAGCAATTACAAGAGGCCCATGCTCACTGAACCCATGTCAGAGTCTTGTTTCAGTCTTGGAAAAAAATATTTACTCATAATCTGCTCAAAATTTTCTATTATTTTACCCTTTCCACAACTTAAACACATATGTCCTAGTTGGAATGAATTCATAGACATAACTCAATTTAAACACCTTTTCCCCTGTCCTCAAGGAAAAATCACCTCCACTGAAGAACGTCATGTATGTGCATTCATTGGTCCCCTGTAACTCAGAAGAAATGGACATTTTATAAATATTAAATCAGAATGAATTTAAGTGTACCAAAGTCTACATTCAGGGTTGCCCTGTTGTATTAACAGTAAAGGTTATTGCACTTTGGTCCACATTTAGAGCAATAAACTAGCCTGAAGTTTATGAAAGTTTATTTTTAAACCCCCAAAATTCAGGAAAAGGCAATATATTTGATTTCTTTTTCTGTGTTTTTAACTCAAAGACATTCCATAATTAATGATTATTGAAAAACATGTAAACATTATCGCCATATAAATCAAGGTTCTTCGGAGAAATGGGAAAAAATAAGGTATTTATTTAGAGAGAGATTTAAGGAATTGGCTCATGTGATTATGGGGCTGGTAAGCCCTAAGATCTGTAGGATGAATTAGCAAGTTAGAATTCCAAGAGAGCTGATAGTTTAGTTTTAGTCTGTGTATAAAGGCCTGAAGCCAGAGTATAGTCTGAAGATTGACAGGCTTCAGACAGAGAAGAGATGATGTTTTAGTTGGAGTACAAGGGCAGAAAAAATCTCACATACCAATTCAAAGGCAGGCAGGAAGAACTCTGTTACTGGAGGGAGGGTAAATCTTTTTGTTCTATTTAAACCTTCTATCATTTGATGAGGCTTTCCCACATTAGGGAGGGCAATCTACTTTACTCAGTCTACCTGTTAAATCTTCATTTAAAAAAGAAAAAAAACTCTCATGTAAACACTCAGAATAAGTTTTGACCAAATAGCTGGGAACCTTATGGACCAGTCAAGTCAACCACCAAAATTAATTATTAAAATCACCACCACTATCAGCATGATGGTAGTAGAATACTATTAAAACATACCTTCCAAAATGCACTCTTACTGGTAATATCTGTTTATTGATTTAGTGATAAGAGAAGGCATTCATACTATTTTCTCACTTAATGAGTACATGGCATCTTTTTTTTCCCCAGAAATATTCTGTGTATATAGCTTAAATGTCAGTGTTGTATAAACATCACCTGGTTCGTTTATAGATACAGAGGCTAGGAAGGTCAAATGCATACTACTGTCAACTCATCTCTCATAGGGAAAGTCGAAACCAGGAAAAGGAAAGAAAACTTGTTTACTTTTCTTTTTTCCTCAAATGTTAATTTACATTTTTTTTTAGTACATCCTATTTCATCTATTGGATTAATTGATAGGATTTGGAAGAAGACAAACTCTCTAGCCCTGGCCGCCAGTACTCTGCTTTAAGATGTGATGTGAGGGATCCCTGAGTGGCTCAGTGGGTTTAGCGCCTGCCTTTCACCTGGGGTGTGATCCTGGAGTCCTGGGATCGAGTCCCACGTTGAGCTCCCTGCATGGAGCCTGCTTTTCCCTCTGTCTCTCTTGCTCTCTCTCTGTATCTCTCAAGAATAAATAAATAAAATCTTAAAAAATAAATAAAAATAAATAAAATGTGATGTGAGACAAATTAAACAAGTTACTATTTTTCCACACACTTATTTCTATTTTTTATGAAGGGAATATTGATGGTCTATTTTATGCCAAGCCCTTCCCTAGTGCTGAGGACAAACAGTACAGATAGGACAGATGAAAGTCCTATTTTCATGTAACTTACATTATAATCAAGCAAATGCAATCGTTTTGTTACTTAGCAATATTGTGTGAACATGCTAATCTCTATTCTGAGTTCTGTACGTTCATGTGGTTCACAATCATTCTTTAAATGTCCAATTCAAATATGACTTAGGTCTTAGAATTTGGAGGATGACATAACAATACACCACAGACTTCTTAAGCAACAGAAATTTCTTTCTAAAAAAATTATTTCTCACACTTTTGGAAGATACAAAATCCAAGATCACAGTGATAGCAAGGTAGATTACATCATCCTGTGGCCTCTTTTCTTGGCCATCACCATTCTCTGAGTTCACACAGCCTCTTCTTTATGAATGTATAGGGAGAGAGGGCAAGCTTTCTGGTGTCTCTTCTTATAAGGGCACCAATCACATCATGAGGGTCCCCCTAAATAACTTTATCTAATTTTAATTACTTTCCAAAGCTCCCCTCTACCCACCAAATATCATCACATTTTGGGATTAGAGATTTAACATTTGAATGGAGGTGGGCATAAACATTCATGTAGTAACAACTTACTTCATAAAGTATTTCCTGATGCCTCTGCAAAGAAATTAGGGTCCTCCTGCAAAACACCTTATGTTTATAGTTCACTCTTACTAGAGAGTGTATATTTCTTGCAGATAGAATTATAACAAATTATTATTTCTGATTATAATGCCGAGCCCCGTAGGGACTCATGCATATTAGGTACTCCATCAATGTTTATTAAATAAATGAGTTAAAAAATATCTCAGTAGGTCCATCTTTAGATATGGAATTCCAGGTCTTTCATCCAGAATCATAGCACCACCAGATGGGCATAAGTATCACACACTGTTTCTCCAGGTAAGCAGGCCATCATTATTTGTATTCAAGTTATATTTTGTTCATTAACTTTGAAGTTATGAAAATTACACCAGACTCTTCTCCACTTTTTCTTACTTAGTATCTGTAATGAATCTTAGACCTAAAATAAATCTTTAAGTCCTCTTTCACAGTAGTTCCCAAAGCTAATTATCTATGATCAGATACCATCCTCCAGAGATTATTTCAGTTATTATTTTGCTAAAACCTAGGCAATATTTTAAACACACACACAGCAAGTGATTCTAATATACATCAAGTTTGGGAATCAAGATCTAAAGCAATTTCCTTATATGACACATGTAAGAAAACTCATTGTCTGTTACAGTGAAAAAACTCAAGGCCAGAGATGTCAAGTGATTTACAGGGTTGGGGATTGTCATCCAGATGATCTAGGAAGAGTTGACCAAGTTTCCTACTTCATACTAATTTTTGATCAAATCATGCCTTCTTTCTTCTTATGTTACCAAGTCATGATATACTCAGTCAATACTTTCCAAAGGCCCTACCACACATACACTTACCAATTCCCAAGAACACAAATGCATATTCTCCTGAACTTGTTGTAAGGCTTTCATTAAACACAAATATTCTTTGATTTGGTTTGATGAACAGTATTTGTTTTCACAACAAAACTTAACCCTATCTCATAGCATACATGCAGCCATTGCAGGGTAAACAAACTTGCCATAATCCCAACCCCAGGGTAATCACAGAAAATCTCTACAAGAACAAATTTTCACTGGATTTTCTTCTTCTCGGAGTTGTTGTGAAGGTTAAGTAGTAGAACACACATAAAATCTTAAGCATAATATTTAGAATGCATTTTTACCATTGTTCAAAAGTAACAATCACTATATTATTATAAACTACTTTTACTTTTTCTAGGATGATGATCAGTGATGTATCGCAACTTTGATATTATGCATCAATCTGATTGCAATCAATCTGATTGCTATAAATATCAAACTATGCATCCTTAACGTTATATGTTTTTTTCCATACTAGACTCTCATTTTTGTACAATATTCTATAAAATAAGTCATATTAAATGTGTAGGGATCTGATTGTTAACAGGAAGCTAAGGCTATAACTGTTGCAACACTGACATTTCAAAATATGACAATTAGTAACATTCATAATCTACAACAATATGAATATTTGTCATGTTCTAAATACATATATATTAAGATTTATATTAAACTACGTCTACTAGGACCACTATAACAAAAATATTAGATCCTGAATGGCTTAAACAACAATCTATTTATTACAGTTAAGGAGTCTGGTAAGTTTAAGATGAAGGAACCAGCCATTTGATGTGTGGTAAGGATCCACTTCCTGGTTAGCATTAGGCTGCCTTCTTGCTGTTTCCTTAAGTAGCTAATGATCTTTTAGCTACTTGTAAGTGTACTAACCCCATTCTAGAAAACTTCAACTTCATGCTATAAACTCTCAGAGGCCCCACCTCTAAATGCCATCATGGTAGGGATTAGGGCTTCAGTGTATGAATTTGTGAGGGTAAGGGGACACAAACACTCAGTCCATAGCATAAAACTTATGTGTAAACCAGATTAGCTTCAAGTATCTTTACCTCTAGTCATGGTGATCTTAACTACTTGCAATGCCAGTTTTCTTCTTCTGGCTATGAGAATATTTCTCAGACTTAGGGCTCAATTCAAGTGTCACACTGAAATGGGCCATTTACATTGTATTTTTTTTCCTTTGAATTCCTATTTCATCTGTGATCTGAACCACCCATCCATGAAGTTCATTTATGTGTCTTTTGTCCAGTAGGCTTTGGTTGAAAGTAACAGATCACTGAAAATCTCTTAAGTGAGGAGAATGTAATGTAAGAACAAAAGGATGCATGTGGAACCCAAAGACAGGTCACAGAGCTGGTGGGGCCTTAGAAGGAAGCTGGATCAGGATCTGGAAGATATTGGGAATCATGAATCATGAATACTGCTTTCTTTCAGCTCATCTCTGCAGAAATAAACTATGAAGATCTGGTTTCTGTTATACTGAAATGTTATACTGTTATACCAGTGATGATAGAGGACAGTTTGTCACTAAATAAGAAGGATTGAAACAGATTTTTGACATTTATCAAGTGCAGCTCATTTATGTAACTGTTTCTTGGGGGCATCACACTGACATACATGTACATAAGTTGTTTATTTTCATTACTTCAGGGCTTTAAATTCTGGGTGGCAAAACTGCCAATATAAGGTTAATATTTCAAGTTTTAAAATATAATTTGAAGTACATATACTAAAAACAATCATTTTTGTGGCTGTTTGGAAGCTTCTTTGTCTAAAATAAACTATAAAGAGGCCTCTTTGTATAGAAAGACCACTGGCTAAACTGAGAGAGGGAGGAGACGGAAAGAGGCATTTATGAGAAAAAAAAAGGACACATTTTCTTCTCATCTCATTTCACAAGTTTTTGTTGAGTTTCTATTATATATGGGAAGGCACTGTGCAGAACATTTCATGGGATACAGGGAGATAAATGACACAGAGTTCCCTCTAAGAGCTGACAATCTAATACAGAAAAGATACATGAACCTAAGTAATCCAAATTCATGGCAGGTTGTAAAGTATGCTTGGGTGTAAGGAAGAAGGCCAGACTAACCCTACAGGCAAAGATAGTCTTGCTACCCAGGGAAGGAGAGATTACTCACTAGACACTGAGGAAATTGAATTGAAGATAATCATAAAATCAAAAGTACTTTTGCCCCCCTTCAAAGAAAGTCTAGTAGAGCTCTCAAGTGCTAAAGCTGTATACTCATCACATGTCATGCAAACAGTTTCATTATGTGCTTATTTGAAGTTTTATTATATGCTCACTTGTCATCACAGTGTTTTATCAATGTTCTTAAGGCATTTCACTAATAACAAATGGGACTATGAAATAATGACATTGAGTTTTTAAACATTTATGCCTGAATTTATACATTTATGTTATGACTTTTGTTACTTAACACATAAAATAAGAGTGCAATTCTTGCTGTTTAGAGGCTGCATAGTAGGTAAAGCCCTTAGATTTAGGTCTAGCTGAATAAAAGGTTTTAGTAAAATATACCTGTAAATATACTGTCTTTATAGAGTGCTGCATTCCTGGGGCCTAATGGCAGATATAGTTTAAGGAGTTTCACTAACAAAACAAAGGACATTTGTTTATGTTTCTTTCCTTTATGCTTCTGCCTGGCACCCCCATAGTATCTCATCCTCACCATGGAACCATCTTCTAACTTCTTTGAATACAGTGTATACAGTGTGCCCACCTTTCCAAATTTTACCACCTCCTTTTCAAAATAGTTGTTTTTTGTTTTTGTTTTTTTGTTTTAGAGTTTTTCTTGGTTGTTTTGAGGAGTTTTTGTTGTTGTTTTGTCTTTTGGGTTTTTTGTTTGTTTGTTTGTTTGTCCTGTAGGACTGCCCCTGACCTCTGGGTTGAACAAAATATTTCTTAGCAATTAATTTGAAAATTATAATCCCAATCTCCAAATGATCATTTGCCTATTCCAATATCAAATCCCTTGTATACAATGTGTTTGACAGACTCTAGATTGGGAAATATCTGAAGGAAAAAAAGCCTTTTTAATGTGTCTGTCATAGCTGAGACCTCATTACTGATAATTATATAAGCTGATAATAGAGGATCCAAGGGTTGCATGTGGGGTGCCACAGAGAAACAGGTAATATCATTTTGGATTTCATTTTTAGTTGTTGTAAATAAGACTCTAGGTTATACTGAAAAACTGTAAACAAAAGAGGCAAAATAAACTCCAAAACTTTCACCCAAAAGACATGTGCCCAGGTTTATCCATGTAAATTTGAAATAAAATCTTTTCTTAATTATTAAAAATTACTCACATAGGCTATTCACTTCAAATGTGTAAATGCCCACCAGCCATTGTATCTGATGTAATTTCTCCTATGGTCTTTAAATAAAGGATTGCTACTTTTTATTCCTCTGATTGACACCATCGTCATTCCTTATTTTTAATATGGATTATTATTTATTTAAACGTCCTTAATTTTAGATTGGTCCTACTGACAAGATCATGACACTAGACATCAGGAAAATTGAATGTCATCACTATAAGAGCAGGAGAAAGCTTTTTACCTTTACTTTCTTAAAGTTCTTTAAATACGAATCTTAGAAGAGCTGTAGGCCCAGAAATAGCCCTGCCACTATTAGGTAGGAAGTTAGGAGAGGGAGTAGGAGAATAGGGATTAACTGTGTGCTGTGCCTTTAAGTATTTTAATTTTTTTTTCTTAAGTTTTAAGCAGTATTTATTTGTTGGAGAAATAGATAGTTATGAATTCAGCTGCCATGACAAGGTTCCCATTTTGAAATGTTCAATGAGTCTAGGGTGGGAAGGGAAAAGTTAGAAGATTTTCATATTTTTCATAGACAGGCAAACTGCTAAAAATGAATGAGACACTAGGAAAAGTTAAGTTCCAGTTGGCTGGGATATTGCCATTGAACCAATGAATCTTGTCTCTCATGGGATCGTTGGCAGAATGTATAAAATACTAATGAGCAATTGGTTGTTGTTAGCTTTGCCCGGAGTGGGAGAGAGGAAAACCTAGTCTCCTACCAGTGGTACTAAGACAAGACCTGTGAGGGATCCCTGGGTGGCGCAGCAGTTTAGTGCCTGCTTTTGGCCCAGGGCGCAATCCTGGAGACCCGGGATCGAATCCCACGTCGGGCTCCTGGTGCATGGAGCCTGCTTCTCCCTCGGCCTATGTCTCCGCCTCTCTGTATGTGTGTGTGTGTGTGTCTGTGTGTGTGTGTGTGTGTGTGTGTGTGACTATCATAAATAAATAAAAATTAAAAAAAAAGACAAGATCTGTGATAGCTCAACTGTGCCAATCCAAACCCATCAATTCCTACTACTCTAGAACCATCTTAAATAAATCCATAATCTAAGCAAAAACAATGTCCTTCATATTCAAATATAGTTTCAAAACAAGTTTAATCTCCATTTACAAACAGATGGTCCCCATATATAAAATCAATGACATTCATTGTTTTTAGCCACAATCAGAAAAATTTTCAGAACATCCAAAGGACGGACACTGACTCTAAACAAGAGACTGTATTCTCTAACAAGCCTTAGAAACATGTAATAGGGTCTGCTGAGTTACTTATTGCTCAAATGTAACTACCTGATAAATTTATCCTAAATTGATCTGGGCCTGACATGATAATAGTTTGCTTACAGATTGACCATTTTTCATTATTTTCCCCCTGGGTTAGCTTGCATATGATCAAAGCAAGATGGCTGGTTTTCCTTTCAAATTGGAGATGAAAACAGAGAAATTACCAAACAAAGCCAGATTTTAGAGGACAGTGTATTACAGCTTCCCAGGAATCAAAGTTCATTAAGCAAAAATGCCCAATTCAATAGTTGAAACCCATGGTAAGTTAGTGTATTTTTCTGTAATTATATTTGATTATTCTTGTGATATTAATTCCCTTATCATAGCTGCTACAATATGCTGCTGAAAGAGACATTCCTTCCCCTAAACTATGTGACTTGGAATTAAGAATATCAGATATAATTTGTTCTGAGCTCACATGAGAGAGGGGTAATTGGTTTGGTTCCCCTCCATTAAAGAAGTCAAAGCACTGTGATAGAACCCAGATATTTGCAACTGGAGATAAGGAATCCTATGGAAATAACAGTGAATGTGACCCCGAGGTTTATGGTGAAATAGTTACATGATCTTGGAAATTAAAGTTACATGAAAACAAAGTACTAAAAACTATTGAATGTTGTCATACTTCTACACTGTTTTTTTTTTCCTGAGAATGTCCTCCTCTCTTCCTATATTCTCCTAGTAAATCTGTCTTCTCCCTTTAAATTTCAGTTCAAACATTACTAGCATATGCTCTTGATTTCTCCATGTAGAGAGTTGGCTATAAACATCCTCAATAATAATGACAATCTCTAGCATTCATTTGTACTCTGCACATAAAATGGTATGATATTAGTAGGAATTGTATACCACATTTGAATTTAGTTATCTATCCACATACCTGAAGTCCTATTAGATGCAAGTTTCTTACATATCAGAAATTGCTTAAATTTATGTATGCAATATACACTACAGTGATATCATACAGTATCTAATATTATATCAATATGTTTCTATCAGACTAAAAGGAATATAGTGGTATTTGTGTCCTTTTCACAGAAATTTTATAAGCACCTAATGAAATGCTATTTGTGAAAGTGTGTCAGTTCTAATATGCTATACAAATGTCATAAGTTATCATAATCTCCCAACTAGAAAAATTAAATCTACATGAAAAATCACACGGCTTCTTATTTCATCTTTGTGGAATCTATGTGCAAGAGAACTCTTGCTTTCTGATCTTGCCTGTACTGTTATAACATATATCAAGAAATGTGAATGTGGAAACCTTCTTGTTTCTTTACAACAATACAAGGAAGCATAAGGCAGAAAGAAAAAAAAATGAGAAAAGGAATTTAAGGGAGAGAAAGTCCCTGCCACTGGAGCCCCAGGGCCAGGACACCTATGGGTCATTATGCATTACTACCATTTCAAGCCTCAGAGGCTTGGAACAGCCTTAATCTTTACTATGTTCCACATGGATACACAGGTAAAGAGGAGTGCACATACTGCCAAAAGGAAAAGAGACAATCCTCAAGACACATATAGACCATGAATCCAGCCTTAAAACAGATCTTCTAGGGACTAAGGACTGTCACAATGTCAATCATCAAATATTTACCAAAACAATATATTTCTAGAATTTTACTTCTGTCTTTTCTTATAGATATATCTGGTAGGATTAGATATAGAAATAGAGACAACTATTTTCTTTGCTATCCTTCTCTAAGACGAAAGATGACAGGATTATTTACTTGTGTAAATAAATTCTATGCCCTACACTAGAACTTGGCACGTAGTAGGAATCAATAAATATTTGTTGAGTAAAAACGAGTAAATACCATTATGTAAGAAACCCAACTCTCTATTTTTTTTAAAGATTTTATTTATTTATTCATGAGAGACGAGAGAGAGAGAGAGAGAGAGAGAGAGAGAGAGAGAGAGAGAGGCACAGACACAGGCAGAGGGAGAAAGCAGGCTCCATGCAGGGATCCTGACATGGGACTCAATCCTGGGTCTCCAGGAATCACACCCTAGGCCAAAGGCGGCGCTAAACCACTGTGCCACCCAAACTGCCCTCAACTCTGTATTTTTTAGGTGGGGGAAGAAGTATTGTAGGAGATAAGGAAAGGAGACCTGACTCTTAGAAGAGAACCAGGCATCATTAACTCAGAGACCAATTTCTTCTGGTAAAGAACTGGGACAGATGGAATCACGAAGGCTCTTCTGTCCAGGCTCTGCTCATTAACTGTGGTATTAATCATCGGAAGGACCAGTAGTTACAGAAGTAGAATTTTGCTCTGGCTTTGTCATTACTTATGAACATGACCAAAGTTTTCTGAGTTCCACTTTCCTAATCTCAAAACCTATGAGGCAGAAGGAAGCTCGCTCAGTGATCATCAAACATTACTCCCTGATGCATAGTTTATGGAAAGAAAGATCCAAGGTAAATGTCTATGGGTTTATGACAGAGATTTAAGTTAACTATGGCAGGGA
Source organism: Nyctereutes procyonoides (assembly GCF_905146905.1). Lineage (NCBI taxonomy): Eukaryota > Metazoa > Chordata > Mammalia > Carnivora > Canidae > Nyctereutes > Nyctereutes procyonoides. Next base: position 12,551,666 of record NW_026575133.1, on the reverse strand, counting down.
ATAGAGTTCCTTTGACATATTAACTTTTATTTATCCAGTGAAGGCAAATTGCTTCTTGAGCATTGTAATAAATCAAGGTTCAATTTAAAATAATTCTTACACACAAAATATCTAAAAACAAACACATCCTCCTGAAGGACGACAGAATAACCTCTTTGGGCTTACCACTTCCTATTTGGCACATAGTAGGAATCAATGGGGGATTGTGAAGCTCGGGGCTACCATCATCTTTCAAGGTCTCTTCTAGATGCTAACATGATTTTTCTTAATTTGAGTCAGATAACTCCTGTTTTTCCCTCAAATCCATTTTTTCTTCCCATCTTGATATTCTAAATATTCTTATTTGAAGAGTTGTGATAATGCACTAGAATTATTTAAATTATTTTAGTAATTCCAAATGCAATAATCATCCTGTATTAATAAAATCCCTTTCATTTTGGCCACTCTGTCTCCAAATGCCTCACCTAAGGATCAAACATTACATTAAGGTGTGAAATTAAAAAAAAAAATTTCTCTATGTTTTCTTTTTCAAAAAGCGCACCATTATTGTATCTCAATATTTATATCAGCTAGTCTATTTTTTCTCTACAGTAAGCTGTTGGGGGGAAAAGTGTGAATAGAATTGCTATTCATTATTTTAATTCTTTTGGTCATGCTAATTATAGTATGTAATAACTGGAATATATTTTTTCAGTAAACTTTTTTTATTGCATTAAGTAGCCATTGAGAGCCGAGGATTAAATAGTATTGTACAATAGACATTGGGTTGGTATTATAAAGTCCTATTATTATGTAGCACTAACAGTCATTCTAGGATTGGAGTTGCTAGAAATAATTAGCATTCTTTATTCCAGCCTCCAAATTTAAGAGTGTCCTGGATTACTTATAGAGGCCAAGGGAAAGGATTCCTTTGTTTGAAGCCATTGAGGCAACTCTTGTCACCATAGGAATTACAGAGTACTTGAAATCAGAATAGCCATATAATTCCTGGAATAGAAAGTTATGAGGTACAGCCTCAGAAAACTGAATTCACCCAAACATTGTTAAAAGAAAAGGTAAAGGCCCTAGGTGGAATGGCCATCTGAGGATTTGTCTTTAGGGCATTACATGTGACAACTCAATTTTACAGAAAAGGAAGTACTAATAGCAGAACACTTCCCTCATCAACACACTGTCTTTAAAGGAATAACTGCACAGAAAATATGGCAATTAATCTCAAGGGGAATTTATATCTTTGTCCTTAAAACTTGGCTACCTACATATTTTTGTCACTGCATGTCAAATTAAAATACATATAAACAAGACCCCCAAAGCAACTCCCATTAGTTAATGTAATATTAGTTTGTATTGATAAACCAGTGATTGTCCATTGCCTCCAACTACATGTTAGAATCTTCTTTGATGGCAAGAAAAAATTAATGAATCAAAATAATTTTTTATATAAGAAAAAAATGTAAAAGCAGAAAAACTTCACATAGCCTTGTTCCTCAAACCACTACAACACTTTATTCAAAATGATTAAGAGGAAGTGGAAAAACGCTTCCAGAATAGGGCACTAAGAACATGAAAAACTTTTATCCCTCAGAAAAGCAATATAACACTGGAAAAAAGTAGAAAAATAAGCTTTCTGAAACTCTGAAAATTAACTAAAAGCTTTCAACAATCTGAGCAGACTTTATCCAAGAAAAAATGACGGAGTTGCATTTTCAACAAAAATTACAAGACATATAAAGAAACAGGAAACACAAACTACTATTTTTCATAGGAATAAAAATATGTTAGTGGAAACTATTCCTGAAGATATCCATAAGTTGGATTTACCAGATAAAAACTTTAAACTATCCAGAGGATTAAATGAAGACTATCTAAAGAACTAAAGGAAAGCATGAGAATGAGATTTCATGAAATAGAAATTATTAACAAAGAGATGATAAAAATGATTCCAATAAATTCCAGAGTTGAGTGGGATGCCTGGGTGGCATCAGCGGTTAAGTGTCTGCCTTTGGCTCAGGGCATGAGTGATCCTGGAGTCCCAGGATCAAGTCCCATATCAGGCTCTCTGCATGGAGCCTGCTTCTCCCTCTGGCTATGTCTCTGCCTCTCTCTCTGTCTCTCATGAATAAACAAATAAAATCTTTAAAAAATTTCCAGAGTTGAAAATATAATAACAGTTATAATAACTAAGAATTTAGAAAACAAATTTGAGATAACAGATTGTCAAATCAAAAAGAAAAAAAAATGAAGAAAAATGAAACAGACTTAGAATACCATCAGACAACCTGATATTTGCATCACGTGATTATTAGAAGGAAAAAAGAGACAAAATAAAGAATATTTGGAAAATAATTGCTGAAAACCTTCCAACTCTGAAGAAAAACATCAATCTTCAAAATCAAGAAGTTCAATAGACTTCAAGTAAGAAAACTCAAATGTAACATATCTAGAGATACCATAATAAAATGGTCAGAAGAAAAGGACAAATAGAATCTTGAAAGCAGGGATCCCTGGGTGGCGCAGCGGTTTAGCGCCTGCCTTTGGCCCAGGGCGCGATCCTGGAGACCCGGGATCGAATCCCACATCAGGCTCCTGGTGCATGGAGCCTGCTTCTCCCTCTGCCTGTGTCTCTGCCTCTCTCTCTCTCTCTGTGTGACTATCATAAATAAATAAAAATTTAAAAAAAAAAGAATCTTGAAAGCAGGAATGCATGCATACATTCAATTCATTATGTACTAGAGATTCTCAATGAGATTGACAGCTGGCTTGTTAGACACTGTGGATACAGGAAGGCAGTGGGAGGATATATTCAAAGGACTGAAAGAGAATCACTATAAACTAAGAATTTTATATGCAAGCAAATCTTTTAAAAATGAGTGAGAAATGGAGATATTCATAAACACTGAAGCAATTTGTTACTAGCAGGCTTCACCCATAACAACAACAACAAATCCTTTAAAATAAAATAAAGAACACTAGATATGGACTCATATTCACACTGAAAAATAAGGACCATTGGTAAAAGTAAGTAAATGTCAGTAAATAGAAGAAACACATGGAAGAAACAGATACATTCATGATATTTAAAATATAGCTAAATACAGAGAAAAATATAACACTGTATAGACATAACTTATAAAGATGTAATATGTGGGATGGTAATAACACAAAAGAGGAACAGAATAAAGCTATAATGGAGAAAAGTATTTGTACACAATTGAAATTAAATTGGTAGCATTCCAGATAAAATGTTTTAGGAAATTAATTGCAATATCTAAGACAAATGTTAATTTAAAATAAACATGGTAAAGAAAAAAAAGGATTAAAATGGCACACTAAAAAATATGTGCTTAATATAAACAAGGCAATAAAAAGGAACAAAAATATGCATAGAAAAAAGCAAAAAGACAAAAATAGCTCCAACCATATCCAACATAACATTAAATTTGAATGGATTAAATATTCCAATCAAAAAGTAGAGATCATTTTGTTTAATTCCAATATGCTGTATATAAGAGATCTACTTTACATTCAGACACAAATACGGCAAAGGATGAAAAATGAAAAATATATATACATGTAAAACATAAGCAACTTTAAAAGATCTGGAGTAGTTAAATAATGTCAGACAAAGTATAACTTCAGGGAAAAAAATGTTTATGGAAACAAGGAATACATTTTATCATGACAAAAAAGAGCCCATCTATCAGTAAGATAGATGAAAAATTTTTTTCATCTAAACTGAACTTTGTTACAGGGACCCACAATTCAAGAAGTATGCCCAATAAGACAGATACCAGTATATAGCTTAAGAGATATCAAGCAAACCAGAAACATTAGATCCTAGTAAATGGCTTTGGAGGTAACAGAGTATTTTTGGTCTGTCAGAGGAGCACATGGGAATGAACACAGAGAACCTCAGCCTTGAAAGCTTCTGACACTAGGCTTACTATACAATCTTTTCAGAAGCACTTGTGTTCTCCTGACCTGTTAATGTAACTATTAGCATCTGTCCTTTGCTCACTAATTTGTCACTGTCACTACTTATTCCTTATTGACATTCTTTTGAGGTCTTTGATGATTCTCTGGCCTTGAGATCATCTTGTTTTCCCTTCCTTTTATGCATAGCAAATAACAAGTTGTTTCTATTACCATATTCCACTTTCTCTAGCACATGCATATCCTTGGGTGCCCTGATCTGAGAAAGTAGTAGTAGATAAAACTAAAAAAAGCTAGAGTCAGAGGGCCTTGCCTAATGAGTAAGCAGAATGGATAAGAATCCTGGTGGAGCAGATGAAGAGTTAAATTCTTTCAACACAAAAGCATAAAATCCAAGAGAACTTACATGAGTATTTCCCTGTGAATAAAACATTGCTTAAAAGTAGACATGGTGTGTTGGCTGCTTGTGGTCATTTGGCCTGGTGTAGAGACAGGTGTAGAGTGATACTCAGGGAGTTTGTGTTTATCAAGAAAATTTATCATCTAGATTTTACTAGAGGCTGAGGCCCTATGAAAAGCTTGAGAAGAGCAAGGTGGCAGATTGAAGAATGTGGTGCTTTGGAATCAACAAATCTAGTTTTGAGTTAGAGTCTGCTACTTAACCAGCTTTATGAAAAGGAACAAACTTTCAACTCTTTTCTGAGTTACATTTTCATCATTAGTAAAATGCAGTTAGTATTACTACCTGAATCAAAGATATTAAAGGAGATACTGATGAAAGTATTTTGTCATCTGCAAGTATTAAGTAGATAGTATATTGGTTTGTAGAAAGACAGTAGATGTTGAAATGTTAGAGGTTATGTTTCTAATGAAGTCAGTGAAGGAAGCTTTACACCTGTCCTTGGGCCTTATGGTCCTACCTCAATTTGGCAGTGCTCATGTTTCAATACATTTTTAGGTTAATCAAGTGCTTGGTAATACTCTACAAGACTCGTATATAAATAAAAACCCAAAGAAGAATTTCCTTAAGTTTATAATGAAGCAAAATAGTTTATATGGAGAGGGGAGCTGTGATTTTTGGCAAACCAAAATGATGCCCAAATACCTTAGTATATGATGGGTAAACAGGTAATTTGATCCTGAAACGTTATCAAGACCCACCCTATTTCAGACAATGTTTCTTTTGTTCACATAATAAGGGGTAGACCAAGAAGACTGACCATATTCTCCCAAAAGTCAGAATTCTGACTTTTACCCATGGGACAAAACTATTTTTTTCTTTTCAGGGGTCACCTAGTATCCCTTTCCCTCTTTTGTTCTAGCTACTGATACATTTTGCCACAGAATAGCAATGAAGTTTGCTGACTACAGATTCTGCTCATACCAATGGAAGTTAAAACTTCAGCCCAGAGAGAAATTAAGAAGAAAAACAAAAAGACTTTTTAAATAAGGATTATTCTCCTCATCATTGTTTCGTTGAAGTTGGGGAATTCCTAGCAGCCCATCATGGAGGGGTCTGTCCAGTTGGATTTCCAAATTCATGTGATTAGCCTTTTATTACTCTTGGGAACTTAGAAAGAGAGGTAAATGTCAGGAAGTCTTTCTTGTTAAAAATATTTCTGTGTTGCATTTACTTGTTAAAATTTTTCTTAATTGCACTAAAGAAATCACATAAAATTTTTAATGTAAGAAAAATAAATTAAGAGGTTTTTTTCTTTTTTTTTTTTTTTTCACTGAGAGAAAAGTTTAGTCATAAGCAGTGGCCGAATATCCTTTAAAAAAGAAACAGGGATCCCTGAGTGGCTCAGGAGTTTAGCGCCTGCCTTTGGCCCGGGGCATGATCCTGGAGAACCAAAATTGAGTCCCACATCAGGCTCCCTGCATGGAGCCTGCTTCTCCTTCTGCCTGTGTTTCTGCCTCTCTCTGTGTGTGTCTCTCTTGAGTAAATAAATAAAATCTTAAAAAAAATAAGCAGAGGAATATAGGAGGAAAAAGTAATAATGATTATGATTCAGAACTAATCTGAAGAGGCAGCAGTAGTTCAGATCAATAGCAAATTTCCTCTCTTTTCCTGAGGTCTCCCTGAATTGCAATGTGCCCAGAGATTTTAATTTCCACGATCTCTATACATCTGATCAATTCTCAAGCAGTTGACTTCAAATTTATGTTTAATCCACTAGAATATTCCCTGTCAATCATTTTATTTACATAGCCTGGTTGGAGGATAACTGGGACAAGTGAACCAGGCTAGTGGCTTGACCTTACTCCACATTTTAAGATAGCTGTTTCTTTCTTGAAGATCTTCATTACCTTCTCCCTACTTCTTCCTCCCTCTATGACTATCAGTGTTTAAAACCTAGATCCTTAGAAAAATGGATTTCTGATGAAATAAGAGGGTAGACAGGCAACTACAAGGGTATGCTAGAGTCTCCAGAGCCAAAAGAGAACCAGATTTCCCCCCATCCTATAGGTCAACAGCAGAAATTTTAAATGAATGTTATACATTTAAAAACACTAAATGCATTTTGGGGGTACTTTGAGAGTCGGATTACAAAAGAAGAGTGGTATTGTAAGTATTATCTGCTTCATGTCATAGGATCTTCCTAACTTTCTCTTTATAGCAGTTAGAATTAGACACATTTGTACAGGTAATTGTGTCATTCCAGCTAAGCTATAAACCCTGAGAATGGAAAGCTTTCTCTTGTGTTCTATTGCATCTCTGGTACCTAGAACAGAGCTTGATACATAGTAGCTATGTTATTGTAGTGCTTAGTACATGGTGGCTATGCTATACATTTGTGTTGGATAAATGACTATGTATGTTACTGAAAATAGGCTCATTATAACATTTTATCAAGCATTAGAAATGACCAAATGGAAATGGCTCAAATTCACAGGTCTGTAGATAGCTTTTATACATGGTTAGAATTATTACCATCTACCTGTTCCAAGATAAACTTTAACATATATACAGAATATACAAATCAGTAGAAAGATATCCTGTGCTGACTGGAAGAAATACTGTTAAAATGCCCACACTATTGAAAGGGAAAAAAACACATAAATATTCCAATGTCATTTTTTCACAGAAATAGAATGATCCTTAAGTTTGTATGGAACCATAAAAGACCCTGAATAGCCGCAATCTGGAGAATGAAAAAGTTGGGGAAAACAGACTCCTTGGTTTCAAACTGTATTACAAAGCTATAGTAATTAACACAGTGTGGCATTGGCATAAAAATACATACAGAGATCGATGGGACAGGATAGAAAGCCCAGAAATAAATTATACGTGATCAATTAACTTATGACAAGGAGCCAAGACTGTGCAATGAGGAAAGGGCTGATTCTTCAATAAGTGGTACTGGGAAAGCTGGACAGCCACACACTAAAGAATAAAACTAGAGCACTATCTTAGAAAATACAAAAAAAAATTCAAAATTGATTAAAGACCTGAGCACAAGATCTGAAACCATAAGACAACCCCTAGAAGGAAATAGGCAATAAGTTTCTTAATATTGGTCTTGGTGATGACTTTTTGAATTTGACACAAAAAGCAAAGCAACAAAACCAAAAAACAAGTGGGACTGCATCAAACTAAAAAGCTTCTGAACAGCATAAAAAGCATCAACAAAATGAAAAGGCAACCTATTGAATGGGAGAAAACATTTGCAAATCATGGATATTGTAAGGGGCTAATATCCAAAATAATCCAATAGCAAACAATCTGCCTAAAATATAGGCAAAATATTGAATAAACATTTTCCAAAGACATACACTGGTCACTGGTGGTTCAAGAGCAAAAAAGACATACACATGCAAACAAGAACATGAAAAGGTGTTCTACATCGCTAATCACCAGGAAAATGCAAATCAAAACCACAATGAAATATCACCTGATACCTGCAAGAATGGCTATAATAAAAAAGAATCAGGAAGTGTCAGTGAGATGTGAAAAAAAAGATGATGTTTGTGTGCCATTGTGAGAATGAAAATTGGTACAGCCGTTATGGAAAACAATATGGACGTAACTTAAAACATTAAAAACAGAGTGATACTTCAATGACTTAGCCATTTGAGCTACCTGCTTTTCATTTCAGCTCAGGTCATGATCTCAGGGTCCAGAGATCTGCTCCTCTCTTGGGTTCCCCACTCAGTGGGGAGTTGAGGATTTTCTCTCTCCCTCTACCCCTCCTCCACTCATGTTCTCTTTCTACAATAAATATATCTTTAAATTAAAAAAAAATTAAAAATAGAACTACCATATGACCTAGCAATTTTTTCTTTTAAAATATATTTATTCATGAGACACAGATTGAGGCAGAGACATAGGCAGAGGGAGAAGCAAGCTCTCTGCAGGGAGCCCAATGTGGGACTCAATCTCAGAATCCCAGGATTACAACCTGAGCCAAAGGCAGATGCTCAACCATTGAGCCACTCAGGTGTCCCCAGCAATTTCATTCATGGTTATTTATCCAAAGAAAGCACTAATATTAACTCAAAAAGATGTAGGAATCCCATGTTCATTTCAGCATTACTTATAATAGCCAAGACATGGAAACAACTAAAATGTCCATGGATGGATAAATAGATTTAAAATTGTGGTCTATATACACAATGGAATACTATTCAACCACAAAAAAATGAATTCTTGCCATTTGTGACAACATAGGAGGACCTTGAGGATATTATGCTAAGTGAAATAACAGAGGAAGACAAATAACACATGATCTCTTAGGTGTGAAAATCTAAATATTTATGTATATAAATGAAAATATATTACACTAGTATATACTTATAAGTAAAATACTTATATACTTATAAGTAAAATAAGACATATATAATACTTAAATTTTTAAAAACATTCATGGAAACAGAGTAGAGTCACAGCTGCCAGAGGTGGGGCAAGAAAAGAGTGGGAGAAATAGGTAATTTTTTTAGTTGAAATACATTTTTTAAAAACCTCATACTTAAAAAATTGCTAAGAAAAAGCTAGTTCATTTATCTCTTTTTTATCTCTCTTTTTTTAAAAGATTTTATTTATTGACACAGAGAGAGAGAACATAAGCAGGGGGAGTGGCAGGCAGAGGGAGAGGGAGAAGCAGACTCCCTGCAGGGAGCCTGATGTGGGACTCCATCCCAAGACCCTAGGATCATTACCTGAGCTGAAGGCAGACGCTCAACCACTGAGCCACCCAGGCGTCCCTACATATCTTTAGCCATAAGCATGTTTTAAGAGTCTTACAAGTGTTTTCTAATGGATTCTGTATTTTATAATCACACCTGTTTAGATTCATCTCTAAGTACATCCCTAAGTAATAATCTAATAATTATTTTCCAGGTCATTCTTCCCATTTTCTCCATGAGCTCTTCCTGGCCTGTGTGTGTATACACACAGAAATGCGAGTATATATGTATACTTTGACATATATACACATTATTTCAAAATATAAACTTACTAAGTGGTAATGCGCATCTTTGTTTATATGCTTTTCTCTGAAGCTAGTGCGCTGTTAAATACTGCTTAGTTCAGTGCTTATATATAACAATTTTAGTAAACTAGGGGGTTCTTCAGATTACATTTTTTCCTTACAGAGAAGATTTTTGTGATATGTAAGTTCAAGTTTACTTTTGGATTACAAGAATGGGGAGAACTCCTGGTATTATGTAGGAATTATTCATCAGAATAATTCAGACTGCATTATTCAAAATTATGAATAAATGGAACTAGTGAATAAAGTGCAATGGTTGCAGGTGTCACTGTAATGAGTGAATGCTGTGACTCTATTTGAGTGAAGGAAGATTGTTTTCCCCCTGTGGTGCCTCAGAAACAAACACTGGGAGAAATAAAAGTAAATTTATTGTAATGATATCTTTAGAGGAAAATATTAACAAGAGAAGAAACCACAAATGTTGGAGAGGATGTGGAGAAAGGGGAACCCTCTTGCACTGTTGGTGGGAATGTGAACTGGTACAGCCACTCTGGAAAACTGTGTGGAGGTTCCTCAAAGAGCTAAAAATAGAACTACCCTATGACCCAACAATTGCACTGCTGGGGATTTACCCCAAAGATACAGATGCAGTGAAAGACCAAAACACCTGCACCCCGATGTTTCTAGGAGCAATGTCCACAATAGTCAAACTTGTGGAAGGAGCCTCGGTGTCCATCGAAAGACAAATGGATAAAGAAGATGTGGTCTATGTATACAATGGAATATTACTCAGTCATTAGAAATGACAAATTAAAAAAAAAAAAAAGAAATGACAATACCCACCATCTACTTCGACGTGGATGGAACTGAAGGGTATTATGCTGAGTGAAGTAAGTCAATCGGAGAAGGACAAACATCATATGGTCTCATTCATTTGGGGAATATAAAAAATAGTGAAAGAGATTAAGGGGGAAAGGAGAAAAAATGAGTGGGAAATATCAGAGAGGGTGACAGAACATGAGACTCCTAACTCTGGGAAACGACCAAGGGGAGATGGGCGGGGGGGGGGGGAGTGACTGGGTGATGGGCACTGAGGGGGCCATTTGATGGCATGAGCACTGGGTGTTATACTACATGTTGGCAAATCAAACTCCAATAAAAATGCAAAGAAAAAGAAAATATTACAGCTTGGAAAATACAAAGAGGACTGCAACTATCCATATTGTGCTAAGGTTAAGTTGATGAAGTTTCTCATACAAAGTAGGGTTCAACGGTACAAAGCAGTAGAAAACAAAATCAAAGATAGAATATTTAGAAAAGATGTGAATATAAGTTGCTAAGTTGAACATAAATTTCAATAGTATATAACATTAGTCCCAAGAGGAAGTGACATGAAGTGGATGGAGAAGGCATTGGGCTGGGTCCAGGTAGGCTTTGTGAACTGAACCATGTCTCGTCCGCTACAGGGGTCTCCCCTTCACCACTTCTTTCCCAAGTGCCCATAATCTCTTCTCTCTTGAAGTGTGAGTGCTCTGTCAGTTTCATTCACGAGGCCCTAAGGTTTTGATAATTTTGCATAACTACAGTAGTGGATAAAATAGTTTCCCTGGGAACTAATGATGCTGAAATTTATGTTTCTAAGTTTGTATTTATAATGTAATGTTTAAAATAAGGGTACCCAGATTGCACAAACTTTAAGCCCACCAAAGCTAGGTTCCCTCTGCCCTATTATCACATACAAGTTTTTCTCATAGCAACATCAGGGAACACAAAAATGCACCAGTAAAAGTGTCTTCTTGCCTTTCTTCTTTACTTCCAGGTTCCCAACTCTCTGTGAATGCCTTTGGGAAGGACACAAGAAGAATATTAGATGGCAGAGTCCTCATCATCTTAGATTGGCTTTGCCTATCTAAGCAGAAGTGTTAGAATTCTTACATTAGAGAGAATGTAAAGGATTAATACCTTCGTGGTTCCTTAAGTCAAGATAGGACCACTGAATCCTATTCTTTAGGGAAAGGGTTAGGTAAAAAAAAATTAGATGAAGAAATTTTAAAACCCGGCAGAAGAGTAAACAGATTTACCAACCAAGGTTACTGGGATGTTTTAAATGAGCAGTGGAGCGAAACATACTAAATTACTGGCCTTGGCCCTTAGCAGTCAGCAAAAACTAAAATAGCAGTTGGTTTTCTTATTTGATTGGTTTAAAATAAACCGTTTATAAAAAGAGCTAACAAAATGTGTGAAACCACTAAGAGCACCAAGATAGTAAACTGAAGGTAAAACCCATCAATTTTAAGTGGAGGGATGAAAGCAAATAGCTTCCTGACTGCCCAGTGAGATGCTGTGATCATTAATGTTGACAGAATATTTTCAAAATTCTTCAGCTTGTCAAAAATTGTAGTTGAAATTCAAAAGAGATGCCCACTGCAGACCAGTTTTGAGTCTGGAAATTATGAGTGTCCCCAAATCCCATTCTACCCCACCCCTACACTCACCCTTAATCACCTTAGTCTGAGATGCTCACTTATCAAACATAAATTACCAAATAGTAATGTACATAATAGCAAACATTTGGCTGAAGGAAACAGCCTGTATTCTCTCCCTTTCCATCACATGCATGTTTTTGCATGTTTCTTTTAAAATCATTTAGAAGTTTTTTGAACTTGTGTTTCCCATAAATTCAAACGATCTGTAACAAAAGAAGTAGCATTCTATTTCTCTCACCGCCCCCAAAAGAGTCATTCAATTTAACAGGTTGTCTATTGAACATGAATTATCTTGTGATCCATTTAATATTGTTCTATTGAAGCTATCAGTTTCCTTTGTGATGTTCAATGCTTTGATGTATTTGTGCTTTATCCTCCTAGAAAGGGGAATAGATTCCAAAATAACTATTCCAAAATAGTTCCAAAAGTAACTATTCAGTGCCTATGATAGGTACTACGGAGATGTTGAGGTGTCAGTGTCCTGAGAAAGGCTATCAGTAAAACACCCGTGACACAGAGATGTTAATAGCAAATCACAATCTACTTGTATTTCACCCCCTTATTCTGAGACATAAATTTGAGGCTGCAAATAGAGAAGAGTTGTATTTTTCTCATCTTTAGTTCTCCAGCATCAAAACAAAACTCTAGTACTTGACACAGAATCAGTAGGGTGTTTTATCTTTTTTTTTTAGTTTATTTATTATTTTTGGAGGAGCAATAATAGTGTCAATTCCATATCCATATAGAATTTAGTGGGGCATCTAAAGGTATACAATACAGGCCATAAACCATAGCCCAATGGAGAGAAGGATCTACTCAAATGGGAATAAAAGACATCAAACATATGTAAATCTTAATATTGTTGACAAACTTTCTGCCTACTTTTTGCTGCTTAGATTTTTATTAAAGGAAATTTTTTCTACCTAGCTTTAAGGACTGTTGTTGGAGCTAATAGCCTCCAGGTATTAGCACCTGTAAGATCTACAGGAGTTTGAATCAAGATCATGCATGGTCTTTTCATGTAGCTTCCAGCCAGTAGCTGAGCATGGTGTTATGAGGGCATGGTCACATAGGACTCTTCTACCATAAAATCTTTGCCCTGGAAACCACGCTTAAATAAAATCCAACTTTTGTTTTTTTCTTTCATAGACCTTGCTCTTGATGCCTTACCTTAAAACTTATTGTCAAACCTATCACCACTTTGATTTTCTATGTTTTCTCCAAATTTCCTATTTCTAGACTTTATTCTGTTCCATTCTTCTGTTTGTCTGTGTTGTCTTTTACCTTGAGGTAAACACTGAAAGTTCCAGATATGTTTGTTCTTCATTTTTAACTAAAGTTTTATTAAGGCAAACATACAAGTAAAGAGAATAAAGTTAACCCCAGAAGGGCATTATAGGAAATGATCGCCATTTTGCATTTCTTCATTTGTTTTTTCTATTGCTGTTTTAGATTTTAGAGAAGTCTTAAGTTCACCAAAAACTTAAAAGGGAGACTTCCCATATACTCCATGGCCCCACAAATGCAAAACTTCCCCATTGTCAACATATCTCAACAGAATGGTATATTTGTTACAATTGATGAACAACTTTGACACATCATAATCACTTAAAATTCATAAGTTACATTAGGTTCACTCTTGCTGTTGCAAATTCTAAGGTTTGGACAAATGTTTACTGACATGTAACTATCATCATAGTATAAATATTTTTACTGCCCTAAAAAGCCTGTGTTCTGCCTATATTCATCCCTTCTCCACACATTCCACAAGTGCTTGGTTTTGGTTCCTTTTAAAGTATGCAATTTTCTCATTTATTTTGAAGCTGTTGTTGGATTGGGTACACCTCTTGGCTTTTTATGTCTTCCTGATAAAGTCCTAAGCCTATATTGCTTATCTTTGTAATATTTTGATTTCAGTAGTTTATGATATGCTAGATTTTGCTTTTATCTATTGTTTTAAGATTTCCTAATCTGTGTTAATGCCATTCATCAAATGTGGAATATTCTTAGTCATTTCTTGACAGATTTTTCTGTGTTGCATTCCCTCCTTTTCTGGGATCACAATTATACATATGGAAGAAGATTTGATTTTTTTCCCCACTCGTTAATCATTTTTTGTTCTTTTTATGTTTCGAGTTTTTATTTAAATTCTAGTTAACACATAATGAAATATTAATTTGAGTAATAGAATTTAGTGATTCATCATCACTTACATAAAACACCGGCTCCGGCTCCGCTGGCCACCCCCATCACTGCCACTGTCCGAATCGTTGTCACTGCCATGGGCTTGGCCTCTGTCCTCGTCATCAGAATCCGCTTTGTCTTCTGAATCTGCATCACTGCCAAAGATCTCCTCTTTGTCCCTAGCAGCCCGGGCCTCGTCTTCACTGCTCTCATCCTCGCCGCTACCACTCTTGTCACTCGCCTCGTCCCTGTCACCCTCTTCGCGTTCACTCTCACTGCCTGAGCGCTGAGCGTGCTGATGATAACAGATGCACTCTTTAATCCCCACCACCTCTCCAGTAACCCTCAGTTTGTTCTCTATAGTTAAGAGTCTCTTTTATGGTTTGTCTCCCTCTTTTTGCCCCACCATATTTATCTGTTTTGTTTCTTAAATTCCACATGAGTGAAATCCTATGGTATTTGTCTTTCTCTGACTTATTTTGCTTAGAATACTTTCTAGCTCCATCCTTATTTTGACTTTTGCTAGCCACAGTCTTTTATAGACATCCAGTGGATTTACTTCATTTTTAAATTTTAAAATTCCCATTTAAGTTTACACTTATCTAGTTTTGCTTTCCTCTAAGTTTAACATTTTTTTTAAATCCATGTAAGCTAATTCCAATGTCTGCCTCATAGATCTATAAGTATTGACTTCCTTATTATGTGTTATATTTTTTCCATTTCTATTCATGCCTATTTTGTACAATTGTGTAATTGATATTGTATATGACATCTTGACATATTTTTTCTCTAGTTTATACACATACATAGTATGTACATATCTAAAATATGTGTGTGTATACATTTAGGTGTGCATGTATTTTTTTAAGGCAAAGTCAAATTAGTAGATAGTTTTGATCTTGTCAAGGCTTGATTAGAGAAGTCTATATTCATTTTCTCCTTTCTACAAGACACAACTTCTACTAACTTTGTTCCTAGGATGATGCTTTTCAAAGATCTCAAATGAATTCTAATGTTATTCTTCAAAAAACCCAACGTATAACCTCAGGTCTCTGCAACATCTGAAATCTTTGTTCAGCTCTTAACCCCTCTTATATTTTCTGCTAGATCCTGTGCAATCTCATCCTACCGAAAGGCCAAGATTTTAGCCAAGGACAAAGGGGGATAATCCCAGGAAATTTTGAAGTATTTTCTCCTTGTCTTTCAAACTATATTTACCATAACAACCCTGAATTCTGCTGTTTCTTCCATGCAGTGAAGCTTTAGTTTTCTGTCAGGACTCTAACTTTTTGCATAGTTGGGATATTTCTCTAGACAGAAATCTGGGGTGAATATGGAAATCAACTAAGTTAGGATTTTTCATTTTGCTTTTGTTTTGGATCATTTTCCTATTCTGTCCATTTTCTGATGCCATCAAATGGTTGATTTATGATCTTGGCCAAGTTCTAGACTAGCTTAGGATGTGAAGGTAAGTCTAATACCAACTATCAGAATTATAAGTTACAAATTAGTGAAATATTTGTGTGTTCTTTTGAATCCTTTCTAGGATGTTGAGGTTCTGAGACCATCTCCAATATCCATCTTGGTTTCCAGTTTATGGGGAAAATCTGAAATATATTTGATTAAGAATGAACAAATTAATGAGTAAAGATTTTGTTAAATGGGAAAAAAAATTGACTTATCTGATAGGATTACTAGGAATCATCAAGGGTCTACTGACTGATATTTGAAATGTCCTCAACACAACAGAGTATCAAATCTGAAAAGCACTCAGTGCCAAAATCCAGAGTAACTATGTTCAATTTCTCATTCTATTACTGGCAAGTCCATGATTTTGCTAAGGTTACTTAATCTTCCTGAGCTGCAATTTCAAATACAAAAAAGGACATGTGAAACTGGCCTGTGGGAAGGCTTACACAAAAAGTAGCTGCTTATAATTCCTGTCTCTCCTGTAGAAGTTTAATAGCTCATTTTGTTCCTTTATCTCAGCTACAAATAATGATATGGTAATGGAATTATCTGGATAGATTTTTCAGCATATAGCCAGATCATACATAGTGTGGTCTGGGAATTAATGTTATTTCATTAAAGTCCCCAATTCTAATGACAGCCAAAGTGTAGAAATAAGGCCAGAGAAAGCATTGCTCCTTGTTAATAACTAGGTTTTAAAATGATGGCTTTCTCTCAGTAGAAATACACCTATCTTGAACAAGCATATTCAAC
Source organism: Nyctereutes procyonoides (assembly GCF_905146905.1). Classification (NCBI taxonomy): domain Eukaryota; kingdom Metazoa; phylum Chordata; class Mammalia; order Carnivora; family Canidae; genus Nyctereutes; species Nyctereutes procyonoides. The sequence continues at coordinate 12,535,408 of NW_026575133.1, read as the reverse complement.
CTTAATAGAGTTGCATTTTAAGGTAAACAATGTACTTTTTCATATAAACTGCATATAATTTATTTATACTTATATAATATAGATTTTCTCATTAAAGGTCAGTGGATTGGGGAAAGTTGGAAACATACACTGGAATATGAGATTGTCATTTAGAGAACACTTTCCATGGAAAGAGTTGCAAGGAAGCTGTGGGTATCTATTCAAGCCTTTTGTGCTTGAGGAAACTTGCATGGGTCACAAGCATTGAGAGTTGAGTGAGGGGGAAAAAAACAGGTTGGAAAAATGCCTGCATTCAGGAGAAGACAAAATGGGAGACAAGTTCTCAAATGGGTGAGATAAGGTAGGAATGTGAGTTGAGCCAAGAACCAAGAGGCAAGATCTGCAAATATTTAATAAATTAACTTCCTGCATTCAAAATGGCCCTTTATGGTGTGACGTGACTGTAGTTCACAGGAATGACAGCTGGTTTAAATTTTCAGGATTAGAACTAGCCATCATGGGTTGATAGTGATCTAGCAGAGGAGGAAGATATTTTGAATCATGAGAACATTCGGATCACAGAAGCTTGAAGTTAGAATTTTAAGTGCTATAGGTAAATACGAAATGAAGGGGTCCGTCAGAGTGGGTCATTATTGAGATATCACAATTAAATTGGCAAGCTGGTGAGGAAGCATTACTCTATAATATAGTTCAAGGAAAGATTACAAAGCAATCTCTTTGGGGGGAATTAGATATCAAATATGAGTAATTGGGAAATATTCCTTCTCTTATCCAGGAGTCAAGACTTATAAGACCTGTAAGCCAGACAGGCTGAGACCCCAAAGCCATCTCAGTAAGGTTAGAGGGAGCTAAAGCCAGTGTGACATGAATATCTGTCAAGCTGTCATAATGTCTAGGATTTTTCATTTTTGTACATTGAAGGAGACTGAACAGATTTCTGATAGCTCTGAAACAATGCCTAATAATAACAACCTTATATTTGGTCCAAGATAGTAGACAAATGACCAATTATAGAACCATATAATTTTAGATTTCAATTCCCTATATATATTTTTAGGAGATAATTTTGCTTTCTTCTTTTAGTCATCCTATCTTTCTTATCATTCAGAGATTTTTTTTTTTTTATTCAGTCTCCCACTTGCCCTTTTATCCTGCAAAAGGAATAGAGGTTTGATAGCCTAAGGCTTCTTATATGTTCTAAAGACTCTTGGATATCCAACTTCAAATGTTCAAACCTTTTAGATGAATACCTGGCCAGAGGTGTAGGAGTCATTAACTTATGCTTCTTCATTACCTAAACAGAGCTTCTCTAAGCCTTACGCCATGACATATGAATCTTTTTTCCCTTTATATCACATACACACAGGATCCTTTCCTTTCTTGAATTCCAGTTTAGGGCCTCTAAGACCTTGATAGAATTCCAAGTGTCTGTACCCTAGACCATTTAGTTTACTGGGAGGGGCTGGGCAAGAGGCCAATGGCTCACTTCTATATGTATTTTCTAGTGATTCATCACTTATATAAGTTAGGAAAACATTTCTGCTGAGGTTAATGATTAATAAGACCTTTAAGCAGTAAATCCCCTCTTCTCATTCTCTGGGCAGTAATGACAATACTCAGGTCTCAGAGAGATGAAAACTTGCTATTTACCAAGGTGATACTTTTCTAAAAGCAGTTATACTTGCTAAAGCCACAGGAAGACTTTGCAAAGGGCCAGCAACCTTAGTTTTATTTTAAAATCATGACTCTCTCTGCTCTAATGGAGCACAGTGGCTTAAATGAACATTCTGGAATCCAGTGACAGAGCAATGTCTTTTTTTTTTTTAAAAAGTAAGCTCTATACTCAATGTGAGGCTCAAACTCATATGACCCCCAAGATCACAAGTTGCATGCTCTACTGACAGAGCCAGACAGGCACTATGAGAAATGCCTCTTTAGAGTAACTGGGTCAGTTATTAAATTTTTACCTGTCAGCTCAAACCTATCCTTCTTTGTCCTGTTTGGTGACGACAGAGTTGAATTTTACAGAATATGTTTGGGTTTTTTTTGAACAAAGAATAATTGTATAACAATTAAACCAGCTTTCCCAAGTGTTCAACATCTTATGTAACTAAAGATAGGTATAAAAGCCAAGAGATTAACATCCATAAAATCCTTTTAAATAATCTGCATGCCTTGGGGCAGCACCAGTGGCTCAGCTGTTTAACGCTGCCTTCAGCCCAGGGCAGGATCCTGGAGACCCCAAATTGAGTCCCCACATCGGGCTTCCTGCATGGAGCCTGCTTCTCCCTCTGCCTATGTCTCTGCCTCTCTCTCTCTCTCTCTCTCTCTCATGAATAAATAAATAGAATCTTTAAAAAAAAATCTGCATGCCTTATTTACCTTTTTCATGGAGGTAAAGACTCAAAATGAAATGGGGAGATGTTGGGGATCCCTGGGTGGCTCAGTGGTTTAGCACCTGCCTTCAGCTCAGGGTGTGATCCTGGAGTCCCAGGATCAAGTCCCACATCCAGCTCCCTGCAAGGAGCCTGCTTCTCCCTCTGCCTGCCTCTCTCTCTCTCTCTCTCTCTCTCTGTCTCTCAAGAAATGGGGAGATGTTGAAGGTCACCTTTTCTCTGCCATAATTTTCCCCCTTGGCATTCAACTCCTATGAAAAAGCATACAAGAAAGATCACATTTATGATTAGGAGTAACACTTCCAGCTGCTATGACTGCATTTATTTCTCACAACAGCAATCTACATTTAGCCACTACTGTATATGGAGACTAACATGTGTCAGAGCATGACAATGAGCATTTATTTTGATCATTAATAATTCTTAAGCCATTCAACATAGTAGCATTAATAATTTAGCTCTTTTGAGTCAAGATACCCAGAAGTAATATGTCGCTCCCTGGGATCCCATTGGTAACTTTCTGTGTCAATATAAATTTATTACTAAGCTTAGAAATGAAGTATTATCTAAGATTGTTTAATGTCTTAAAGATTCTAAATTAGAAAATAAGAATTATTGGGGTGCCTGAGTGACTTAGTCAATTAAGTGTCAGCCTTCAGCCCAGGTCTTGATCCCAGGGTCCTGGAATTAAGTCCAGCATCAGGCTCCCTGCCCAGTGAAAATCCTGCTTCTCCCTTTCCCTGTGCCCCTCTTCCTTGCCCCCCCAGCCCATGCACAGCGAAGAATTAACTCAACTGTAGAAGGCTGCTCTTCGGTATACTGAAGTTCAGGATACTAAAGAGGAGATTTTGTTTTACTTTTATTTCAAATGGCAAAATATTTAAGTCATTCAGCATTTATTGCATAACAGATGGTGCTCAAACTTTTCTGGTAGGAGTTATTTCATAAAATTATGTATAGGTTTTTTTAAAGCTTAAAATTGACACATTACCTCAAATGTGTGAGCATTTGCTTTTTGATTGACTTTGCAAGAAAGATTGTTTCAACATAATATTTGGTTTGACTGTTGCTCTACAGAAAAAGCATATCTTAAGGTTTACAACCTAACCTTTGTTTTATTGGGGAACATTTTTTTAAAAGATTTTATTTATTCATTCATGAGAGACACACACAGAGAGACAGACAGAGGGAGAAGCAGGCTCCTCGCAGGGAGCCTGATACAGGACTTGATCCCAGATCCCAGGATCATGCTCTGAGCCAAAGTCAGATGTTCAACCATTGAGCCACCCAGGTGAGGACACCCAGGCATCCCTTATTGGGGAATAATCAACCAATATCTGGAATCACATAATTAGCCCATGTATTCTAGATGCCCAATTCAATACATAAGAAGTGATGGAGACAGAAGTAGGGAATAATTTTCTCATTTTTAAAAAACATGTTAATACTAAAAGCTTGTATTTTAAGAGTACTACTTAGCTCAGACTTTCCTGAACTCTATTTATTCCTCAGTTTAAACCATGTTCTTTATTTGCTCAATTGTGAACCCTAATTTTATAGACATTCAATACCTAAATTATGTCATATTTATAAGCTCTTCGGAAATTATCTAGTTGTGCAATCTAATTCTGTTGGTTACAAAATTCATCCAGAGTGTCTCAGGGTCATGCAGTTCATTGAAGGCAAAGTGGAAATAAGGATTAGATTTTCTAGTCTACTAGTTCTTTTCATTAATTATTGATAAAGGTATTCAAGCATTGGGGAGATATTTACCTTAAAAATATTAAAGACCTACTATATGTCAGGAATTTGAGATGGAAAATTTATAAGATAGGCATAATCCTTGATTTCACATTTATAATATAAAATATAACACATTCAAATCTCTCCTGCAATTGGAATCTATTAGCATGTCTTTAGCAAGGATTTGATAGCATCATTTTGGATATTAGTCTTATCACTTTAGATACCATGTGGAAAATGTACTAGAAGAGTAAAAGTTGAGTAATGGAAACAAGTAAGAGAGCATAGTGGGGTAAACATGAAGAGTGACAGATTAGTTTCACAAGAAAACAGGTTTTGATAAAGAGCTTAATATTCCAAATGGTTTATTAGAGAACTTGGGTGAGAGAAACAGCTTTGAGCAGGACAATAGAACTATGTTGCTGCTAAAATATGGGTCTCAGCTAATCCCAAAGGGAATTCTAAAGTTAGAATTCTGAACTTAGAAATGGCCTATCAGAGAAGTTTCAAACTGAGACAAGAATGTTGGGCCTTCATACCACAAATTGACTAGAGATAGGAAAAAGGCTGTGCCTGAGAACAAGTTTAACATTGGATGAGATAGTACCCTTTAGCTGAATGCAATTACGAGAGAGGTCATATGGGAGCTAGCATCAAGCAACACTTTTGGAAGTTAGAGGAATAATGATTAAGTTCTGAAGAAGAGACCTACATGGTGCCCAAGATGTCACTTGAATGGGAAAGGAGAGGAAAATAATATATTCACAAGGTCAGAATCTGAGGTTTTTTGGATATACAAAATGGGTGGGAAGGAGGAGTCAAGGATGACCTCTCATGGGATCCCTGGGTGGCTAAGTGGTTTAGTGCCTGCTTAGGGTGTGATCCTGGAGTCCCAGGATCGAGTCCCACATCGGGCTCCCTGCATGGAGCCTGCTTCTCCCTCTGACTGTGTCTCTTCCCCCACCCCCCTGTGTGTCTCATGAATAAATAAATAAAATCTTAAAAAAAAAAAGATGATGTCTCATTTTCTAATTTACGCACCATTGTTGATGGCATTGATATTTTGGGGAGGGGGGAGTATGATGATTTAATTCGTAGTGCCACAGCTAAAAATGGAGATATTTGAGTATTGATATAAGTTTAGATGGAAACACATAATATGCAACCATCAGAATATCAACAAACGAGGGCATTTCCCTCAAGTGCTTATATAAGAGTAAATACATATTAAAAAAGATACTTGTCTCCTGAAAATAAGCCAGAGGACTGTATCTCTCCTTTTTCTTACATAATTGGCTTTAGAAAATACGTAAGTTCTCTCTTTGAAGTGTAAATGGTTTTTAAAAAATCATAGTGAATCAAAATTAAAAAAAAAAAGCCCCTTGTCCAGGATTAAGAGAAGGGAATGTCTTTCTCAGGGATCTGGAACCCTCTCTCTGACATGTAACCATTAAAAAAGATAACACCAGTTTCTGTAAGAGGGTAGGAGCCTAAATTCCACAGATGCCTCACCCTAAGTGGCAAACTATTTCCTCTCATAAATATAGGACAAGTTTATTTTTCTTTTGGACAAAGCCAATTAGCAAACAGATGGCCGTCTCAATTATCAGGTGAACTATGTGTGACAAATGAGGCCTCTTGAGGACTAGTTATTTTTTTATCTTGAGATGTTATGTGTAATAGATTGTATCTGCTTGGGTAATAGCAAAGGTAAGATTTGTTCTGTTTTTGGAACTTTTTAGCGTACTGCCTGTGGAGCTCATCACATTCTGGTTTAATATTTATTCAGTAATAAAATTGTGTTTTGTTTTATTGTTGTTGTTGTCTCTTGACCATTGTGAAGAAGTGTTGTGTCAGGAGGAGATTTTTTTTTTTCATTACATCTCAATACTTACCACCATAGACTGAACAACGAAGACCTTCCATTTAATGAAATAGGACTTAAAAGCCAAAGGAAAAAAACAAAAGTAAATAAAGGGAAACAGTATAAACCTAAGGTCACAGGTTTAGTCCCAAGGTAGAATTGAGTGGTGAATTAGAAAACAACATAGAATAATGTATTTACTACTAAAAAATTATCAGAGAAGTCAAAATAAAATGTACAAGTAGAAATTATAAAATTAGAATTTTAAAAGGTAATTTCAGGTAAAATTTGGTGTCAGACACAAAAAGTTGAAGCAGATTTTTTAAAGTATTTAAAAATTTTAAAGCTTAACTATTGAAGAGACATAGTATATCATAAAAATCTTATGTTACATTATGTAATCCTAACTAAATTCGGTTAAGCTACTGAACTACAATAATAACAAATTATATATGCAGGGAGAAAAGGCAAGATTTTCTTTTCTTTTTTTATTTATTTATTCATTCATGGAGACAGGACGGGGGTGGTGCAAAGACATAGCAGAAGGAGAAGCAGGATCCATGCAGGGAGCCTGATGTGGGATTTGATTCTGGGTCTCCAGGATTATGCCCTGGGCCAAAGGCAGGTGTTAAACCACTGAGACGTCCAGGGATCCCAAAAGGCAAGTTTTCTACAGACATATCAATTAAGGTTTATTTCAGACTTCCCCTATATCAATATTTAATGCCAAACATGACCTCAGAGGATAAAACATCCATAAACCCATTTTTTGGGGAAAAAAAAAAACTACAAAATTTGCCATCTGAAGTTGGTCAATCCAAATAAAGAACTCAGGAATGGAGAAATTGACTTAAAAAAAAAAGGCTGATTTTTAAGGAGGTGATGGTGAGAAGTGAATCCATTCAAATTTAGATTAAATTCTGAACTGCAAATTAATGGTTACAGAACAAAATATTAAAAATCCTAATGTAAAAATATTATCATAATTAGTGAAAATCAGGAGGTAGAAGGAAATTATAAGAGCTAAAGAAAAAAAGCCTGCTATTTTTATCATGCATAGCAGGAAGTCAATGAAAATTATCTTAAAGCACGAGGTTAAAGAAACACCTAATGGTCCCATCCCTTTATTTAATAACTTCTTCTTAACCTTGAGTGAATCTATTATAGAGTGGTACATCTTGTGATGAGGAAATATATATTTGAAATTCAGCAATTGCTCCAGTTCATTCTGCTTATTGTTTCAGTGAACTTACATTTAATGCATTTTATCACATTTTTTAAAAACAAAATGTTATCTCAGGATCTGTTTCAATATACATACACACACATACACACACACATGCACAGAGATGCACTTACATACTTAGAGATTTGTCTGAAATCATGCTTCCCAATATAGAGATTAGTTTATTTTAATTTGAAATTTCACTGTGATATTTTCATCATTATTTAAGATCTTCATAATGAGCATGTAATTTTTAACCAAAAATATTTTATTTTTATATAATTTTAATTTTATATAAATATTTATATTACAAAATATTGTAATATACAAATACACAAATATACAAGATGTTACATTGGCTAATTCTTAGAGTTGACATATAGATTATTATTTCTATAGATCATTATTTTTATATATCAAAATGACTTAATTCACCTTTACTTAAGCCTTTATCCATTCAATTCTGGAACCTTCTCAGAGGTATTCATTTTGATACTCCTCCTTTAAGGTACATTTCTATACATATAGATGCATGTATTTATGTATATAGTATTACTTTTTAGAAAATATTTTATTTATTTATTTATTTGAGAGAGAGAGAGCCAGCATGAGTGGGAGGGACTGGGGCGGGGCGGGGGGAGAATCTGAAGCACACTCCACACTAAGCATGGAGGCAGACACAAGGCTTAATCCCATGACCCTGAGACTGTAACCTGAGCCAAAACCAAGAGTTGGATGCTTAACCGACTGAGCCACCAAGAAAATATATAGAGAGGATATGTACATATACATACATGTATATGTATACACACACACAATAAGAATTTAGTAAGTTATTTCAGATTACTCATATTGTTCCATAAATGTCCATTTTTACTTAATGGTATTATTAATTTTTATGTTATATAGTTCAAACTCATGCTTTTTAACAGTTGTGTAATATTCTATCATTTAGCTATTCTTTTATTTTGGGTAATTTTCATTTTTTCATATTCTTTCCTAATATAAGGAATGCTGGAATTTTAAAATCTGATAATTTGCCCAAGAAAATATTTAAACTATGACAGACTGGCAGTTTCAAGTTCCTCTAATCCCCCCGCCCCCACATACACACATTTACACTGAAGATGCAGTGGGGACATTAAGTGTCATTACCAGTAAGAGCTAATTCAAAGGGAGAGACATTACTAAAATGGAGACATAGGTCAGTACTAACTTTGCCCTCACCTCATAAGAGAATTTAGTCAAAACCACAATGAGAAAAATCCTAGAACTGGGGTGAAGCTGAGGCACTTCCTGCACCAGAGCTCAAGAAAGATTGCATTAATGGATAAGAGAAGTATCTACACAATAACCATATTGTCCTTTCCCCAAGCCAGTGCAGAACCATGTTGAGGGGTCCCTCTGAGCTTCATTTCCCAGTAGGGAAATAACTAGGAGGGACAGCCTGTCACTCCCAGCACTATGGGTCACTTTGTGAAAGCCTTCATTCTGATCTCACCCCAAAGGGACTGCAGGGGATTAACTATTGGAAATCTGACTGTGAAGGAGAAGGGAAAAAAGTCCCCCAACAAGTAGTACACAGGTCTTGGTAGGTCAAATTTATGTGTGAAATGTCCAAGTACTAATCCCAACCAGTAGCTTTTTTTTCACTGCAAAACCAAGTTAGTGATGCACTTTTACCAGGAAAACTCAAGTGGGTGTAAATCTGCTTGGTTTCAATAATCAAAAAAAAAAAAAAAAAAGGATTTTTACTGGCCCTAGATCCTAGTTTGTCCATACCCAGGCAAGGAAATAAGTCACATCCCACCTACTGTGGAGAATGTCACCTGGTACAATCTGATCAGAATGGCTGCTCAGAACACCTAGAAGTTTTAAAAACCAATGGCATTGGAGACTGGGCAGGCAAACCAGTGAATCTGCTTAGCAATGTAATTTAGCTTGCAAGTCAGCCTGAGTTAAGACAACAAATAAAACTTCATCAGCCTTAGAGTAGCTTCTCCCAGTTCTCCACAGTCAGATTGAATAATTGGTAGTTCTGTTCATTGATAAATATAGCCACCAGCCTGCCTGACCAGGGAACCTAACCAGAATACATGGGATGTTGTATAGCCCATCCAACAGCTATATATGCAGTGACACTTGAAGGATAGACCATGGCTTTCCCCATCTGCAGAGCAACACTGATGGACTCATCTGACCAGGAAATGTAGTTTATACTCTTGCCTAATTCAGTTCCCTAAAGAATGAATTGTATAAGCCCTGGGTACTGTTCTGATGCCATACTAGTTCAGGGAAGCTAGCTCATGGCCTCATTAATTACTGAATAAGACACCAAGTCCTGACTATTTAGTAAGCCTGGCCAGAGGATACAGGTATGGTGGGGCCCAACTTGGGGAACCAGACCAACACCACCCCATGCCTGATCCAATAGTTTCAAAATAGGTCAAAAGACTTGACCATGCAAAAAAGAGAATCAGCACCCTGGAGGAGACAATATTAGAATTCATTCAGTCAGAAGAACAAAAAGAGAAAAGAACATAGATACTAAAGAAAGCCAACTAGACTTACGGGACACAATGAAAACATTTAGGGTATAATTCCAGAAAGAGAAAGGGACAGAAAGTATATCTAAAGCACGGACAGCTGAAAATTTCCTGAATCAGTGGGAAGAAATGGACATACCAATCCATGAAGCCCACAGACCCTAAGTAGGTTGAATTGAAATAGGGCTGCACTAAGATACATTATAATTATCAAAAGTCAAAGACAAAGAATCTTAAAAGCTGCAAAAGAGAAAAGCTACATACAGGGAACTCCTATAACACTAGTGGTAGATTTCTCAACAGACAATTCTGGCCAGGAAAGAGTGCGATGACATATTCAAAATACTGAGGGAAAAAGAAAAAAGGAATGGAAAGGAATCCTATAACTGAAGCCATCCTTCAGAAATGGAGGGATAAAATTTTAAGCAAAAGTTGAGGAAATGCATTATCATTAGACTTGCCTTACAAGAAATGTCAAAGTTAGTTCTTTGAGTAGAAGTACAAGAATGTTAATTATCATGAAAACACACAAAAAAAAGTAGTATAAAATGTCCTGGTAATGGTAAATGTATAGTAAAAATTAGACTCTGTAATTTGGTAATGGTGATGCATAATTCACTTAAAACTTGAATTTAAAAGTTTTTTAAAAATGTAGTAAAAAATACCATAACCACGAAACTTGTAACATATAAAACATGAACTATAATAGTAATAACCTAAAATGTAAGGAGGGGAAATAAAAGTGTGAAGTTTAGGAATTCTATTGAAGCTGTTACCAGTTTAAAATAGGATATTATGATTTAAAAATATTTGATATAAGCTCTATGGTAAGAAGGGAGAGTCTGTAGGAATTATACAAAAGAACATGATAAAGAAATCCTACTAATATCAAAAACATCAAAATATGGGGGAATAAAAAAGAAAAAAAGACACAGCAGAATAAGATACAAGGGACAAAAGATCTACAGAACAACTGGGAACAATGAACAAAATGGCAATAGTAAGTCCTTACCTATCAACAATTACGTTAAATGTAATCCACTTAAATTCTCCAAACAAACAGGATAAAATAGCTGAATAGATTTTTAACACTAACAAAAACAAAATCCCATAATCTCTTACCTACATTGACTAATACTGAAGAGGGATGGAAAACATTACTTCAAGAAAATGGAGAACAAAACAAAAGTGATAGCTATACTTATAGTAAAAGTGATGTCTATACTTATAACAGATAAAATAGACTGAATTAAAAATGGCAAAAAGAACCAAAGCGTCATTATGTAATGATAAAGGAATCAATCCATCAAGAAAGTATACCAATCTTAAGTATTTATGTGCCCAACATGAGAGCACCTAAATATGCAAGGTGAAAACCAAGAGCTAAAAGGAAAAATGAACAGGAATACGATAATAACAGCTGAGGATTTTAGTATCCCACTTACATCAATGAATACATTATCTAAACATAATCAATTGGAAACATATTTGAACACTGTAGAATAAACAGACCTAACATATCCAGAACATTGTACCCAATGACAACACATTACATATTTTTTCAAGTGCACATAGAACATTTTCTAGGATAAACCATGTTAGGCATCAAGACAAATATTAGGAAATTCAAGAATAAAATCATATCAAGTATACTCTCTGACCACAATGGCATGAAGTTAGAAATCAACTAGAGGAAAACTAGAAAATTGACAAACACATGGAAATTATTATTTTTTAAAAGATTTTATTTATCTATTCATGACACACACACACACACACACACTCACACACAGAGGCAGAGAAATAGGCAGAGGGAAAAGCAGGCTCCATGCAGGGAGCCTGATGCGGGACTTGACCTTGGAACTCCAGGATCATGCCCTGAGCTGAAGGCAGACACTCAATCACTGAGCCACCCAGGTGTCCCCAAACACATGGAAATTAAATAATGATCTCCTAAACAACCAATGGATCAAAGGATACATTAAAAGAAATATGGCCACTTAAATTAAAATTGAAATATGATGTACCAGAGGTTTTGAGATGCAGCAAAAAGCAGTTCAAAAAGGGAAGTTCATAGCAATAAATGTGTATGTTAAAAAGAAATATCCTAAATATGCATCTTTATATCTTAAACTGGATAAGTAATCCTAGCCCAAATTTAGTGGGAAAAAATGTAAATTAGAGCAGAAATGAAATAGAACAGAAAAATAGAAAAATATGAACTGGTAGTTGGTGCTGTGAAAAATTTAACAAAATTAACAATACATTAGCTAGACTAACCAAGGAAAAAAAGAAACCAAATCAACAAAGTTATACATGAAAAAGGAGACATTACAACCAATACCACAGAAATACAACAGATCATAAGAGGCTATTATGAATAACAATATACCACCAAACTGAAAATTCTAGATTTAAATTGAAAAATTCTTATAAAAAAACATTCAACTTATCAAAACTGACTCAGGAAGAAATAGATCATCTGAATAGGCCAATTATTAGTAAGGAGATTGAATCAATAATTCAAAATGTCCTGAATGAAGCAAAACTGTGAACTAGATGATTTTATTGATAAATACTTTAATCAAAATTCAAATACTTTAACAATCCCTCTTAAATTCATCCAAAATATCAAAGAGGTAGGAGCACTCCCAAACTCACTTTATGAGGCCAACAATTATCCTGATACTAAAAATCAGAAAAGTATAGCCCAATAGTCCTAATAAATATAGAGGCAAAGTTCTTCGTATTAGCAAAATGAATTTAGCAGCACATTAAAAGGATCATTTGCCATTATCAAGTGGGATTTATCCCTAGGATGCGATGATGATTCGACATATATAAATTGATGTGACACATCACATTAACAGAATGTAGAATCTCAATATCAATAGATGAAAAAAAAGCATTTGATACAAGTTCAGATAAAATGATTAATATCTCTTAAATTAAGCAAAAGAGAAACATCTCAACATAATGAAGACCATATATCACAATCCCACAGGTTATATAATATTCAACTCTGAAAGTTGACAGCTTTTCCTCTAAGATCAGTAACGAGACAAGGGTGTCCATTATCCTCACTCCTTTAAAATATAGCAGTGAAAGTCCTAGATAAAGCAGTCAGGCAAGAAAAAAGTCATCAGGGTTGCAAAGGAAGACGTAGAATTTTTTTGTATTTGCAGATGATATGATCATATATAGAGAACCACAAAGACTATTATATTTAATCAGTGAATTCAGTAAAGTTGCAGGATACAAAATTTATACATATTAGTGTTTCTGCCACCAATAGTGAATATTGTGAAAAAAAAAATTCCTATTTACAACAGTATCCAAAAACATTGAAATCCTTAGGAGGCAAAAGATCTTCATTCCAAAAAGTTCAAGATATTAATAAAACATATTCAGGAAGACATAAATGAAAAGGTATCCTCAGTTCATGCATTGGAAGAAGTAATGTTAAAATGTCTGTACTACCAAATGTAATCTACAGATTCAATGCAATTCCTTTTACGGTTGTTTTTTGGTTTTGTTTGTTGGTTTGTTTTTAAACCAGGGGAAAAACAAACCACCTAAAATTTATGTGGACCTCTATGTTATACTACTCGCAAAAATTAATTCAAAACAATTAAATAAAACCTAGAACAAATTCCTAGAATAAAAGGATAAAACTCCTTGGCATGGGTTTTAGTTACAATTTTTTGGTTATAACATCTAAAACACAAACAACAAAATCAAGAACAAACAAGTAGGGCTGCATCAACCTGAAAAATCATCTGTGTAGCAAAAGAAATAAAGCAAGAAAACCTATGGAAAGGGAAAACAGTTGCATATATAGGATAAAAGAATATCAAAAACATTTAAGGAATTCCTAAAACTTAAAAGCAAAAAGGCACAACTCAATTAAAAAATGGGCAAAGGACTTGAATAGACATTTCTCCAAAGAAAATATATGAAAAGCCCACAGGTACATCAAGAGGTGTGTAAAACGATTAGTTATGAAGGAAATACAAATTAAAACCACAGTAACATATCACTTCATGCCTGTAAGAATGACCATAATCACCAAGATAAGAGAGAATTTCTGGCATGAATGTGGGTAAAAGAGTATCCCTGTGCACTTTTATAAACTGTGTACTGTGTAAATTAGTAAAGACTAGGGAGAAGAGTTTGGGAAATCTCAAAAAGTTAAAAATAACAACAGTGGGGATCCCTGAGTGGCTCGGCGGTTCAGCACCTTCCTTTGCCCCAGGGTGTGATCCTAGAGTCCCAGGATCGAGTCCCCTGTCAGGCTCCCGACATGGAGCCTGCTTCTCCCTCTGCCTGTGTCTCTGCCCCTCTCTTTCTACATGGTGAAATTATACCATATTTGTCTTTATATGTGGGATCTATACAACTCCTAGAAAAAGATTAGACCAGAGGCAGATAGGAGGAAGAATTGGAGGGAAATGGTCCCAGGTACAAACTTTTAGTTATAAAATAAATAACTACTAGGAATGTTACTTACAACACAAAAACTACATCTAACATGGTTTTGTGTTACATAGGAAGTTGAGTTAATCCTTAAAGTTATCATAATATTACCTAGGGATTAAATAAAAGTTAAAAATCAAAATTAATGACCCCATGTTATCTGTAATTTGGCTAATAGGAGGAAAAGTCTAAAACTTTAAGAGTTGTCAAAACATTCTGAAGTTAGAGGTGGTTTAGGGGTCAGGTAACTGGAGCAGATGGTTTTATGAATATACCAGTTTAGCCAGAATAGGTTCTACACATAGAGTATTTTTTTCTAAATTCCAGAATCTTACTCAGGCTCTTACTCCCCACCCCCCTCCACTTATCTTCATGTATCCAAGTTTTTCTCAAGGCCCAATTCCTCACTCAACCCTCCTTCAATTAATCTGAACAAAGATGTGCCAGGATGGAAGTTCTTGTTTACGTGCTGCTTATTTTACTTGTACAAATATCATAAATTTTCTAAGTCTAAAACTTTGTTTTCCCTTTTAGAATTATTTCGGGTCTACATACAAAGCAGGGATAAGAATGAATAAAACAAAGAAATTAATGCACAATGATTTGTTTGATCAAAATGGTGCATCAGATATCTTGCCTGTGATAGTGTCTAAGTACGTAAGTGCAAGGGATTGTGGAAGACTAAGGTAATGGCCAAGAAATTCTCTTTCCTGAATAGTTGAGATGCCTGTCCGTTTTCTGAAATAATCACTAGGCTAATACCATTATTTCCCTTACCATCTCAATTGCTCTGTGCCAGTTCAAATCAGACACACAAAGAAGATGTACAGAAGCCCAAATCTAGTTTTTAGCATTTGAATCCAGGCTTGAATAAGAAGTCAATTGTTCCCTGCTCTTCTATGTGCGCTCCCATTTCTTGGTATATGAAAAATGTCAGCTTCCCTTTCCCTTTCTTACCATCTGATCTCTGCAGAGAAGAGCAGCTCTTTACCTCTTCCACTGTCCTTATCTTTTCTCCTTATTTTTAGGAATTTTGGCAATAGATATACTGTCCTTATCCATTCTCGCTTACCTGTTTTACATGCTAATGCCTTCTGTACTCTGTGTTGCTTCTCTTCTCCACAGGAAGAGTAGTATTCCCACACAAAATATATCCAGTAACCATCCAAATAGAAGCCACAATATTCATAAGAAAGCCCAGGTAAGCATCATACATTGAGAATTAATTACCACAATATTAAGAGACCCTGCAGCTTGGTCTCTAGGACAGAAGATTAATTTCCTTATTAATCATGGTCTCTTCCTAGGAGGTTGAGGGATTTGAAGGCCTAAGCCACTAGTTCTCCTCCTTAGATGCTACTTTCAAGGAATCCACTCTGGGTAGACAGCTTGAGATTGAGGGCAAGTGTGATGCCTAGTCCCCATCTTCACTACTCTTCAAGACTTTCTCACTAACCAAACTCCCTTGAGACAGATGAAAGCCATCTGACATCCTTCCTTATAGACCCATTTTTTTTCACACTCAAAGAAAGATACAACTAACTTGCATTACCCTGCCTTTGCAATGAACTTCAGCTAAAATATTCAACTGTGTAATCTCCAAATGCCCTAGATGACATTGCACTGGATATTATTTAAAATCATGCTTCAAGGGGAATAAAGCTTAATAATTTAAGCTTTCTTGGCTTTTTAAATTTTCTCTTTATTGCATTTTGGCAGGGCACACTAAGTATAAATTGAATAAAGTGAAACATCATACATTGAGTATTAATTACCACAATATTAAGAGACCCTGCAGCTTTGCCTTCTGAGCTGAACAATGGCAAACTGTGAGGAAATAGAATTTTAAAAGATTGCTTGCTAATCTTCCTCTACTCAGAATGTGAGTTATGCACATGTTTCTTAGCTTTTATATTTTACTTGAATTCTATTAACAGGAACAACTGTTGGCCTGAATGAAGCAAAAGCTGGACCCACAGATGTTATGTAGTAGAACAGATGATTCTAGGACAGAATCTATTCAAGGGCTCAGAGGTGAAGATATGGAACTAGACATGAATTCCTTCAGATGCCAAAAAAAAAAAAAAATCCCGGGAGATAGAGATGTCAACTCCTACTTGAAAGACAAAAAGAAAAAAAAAATCTGAAAGCCACTGACCTGGGAAATTTACACAAACTTCATACCTCATACCAAGTGGAGAAAAAGAGGCCTTAGCAGATCCAAAGCAGTGGGCATAGAACAGAGTGAGGAAGTGTTTGAGGTATCTTATACTTGTGGGCCTAGGGATGGCCAATGAAAGACATAAGAGAAATATAAATTGTGTCTTGGGCATCAATTTGTGTAGGGAAAAAATTTGAATTCAGCTATGAGTTCTTTGCAGTGATTACACATTATCTAGAAGTGAATACCCTTCTCATGTAATCTCCCCGTGAAACCTGAATAGGTGATTTTATTGCAGGGAAAAAGAATCATAGGTCTACCAACAGCAGGAGTCCTCATAGCATAGCCACAAAGTGGCTGGTTAAAAAAAAAAAAAAAAGAAGAAAAAAAAAGATGATAGGAATAACATAGGTTTCTATCCCACACTAACAAGTAGACTTGGGTGCTACAACCTTGTGTATCATCCATCATTACTGCCAACACTGAAATAGCAAAATGTTTTCCTCTTGAGGGTAGGCAAAAAAAAGTCTATTATTGCAATTTTCAAGATTACACTGAAAGTACTAATATCCTATGAAGTTGAAAAAAACTGCATTTTAATGTCTAGAAGACAAGTCTACTTATCTAGGAAATTCAAACTAATGTTCAGGTAAGACCCTAATATTAATTTGTGTATGTCATAAAGTCACAGAATACATGGTTCATTCAATAGTCAACAATTAATTTTATTTATATATACAACTATGTGTATGTAACAGTTATACATATAAGTTTTCCTCAAGTTAACCCTTATATTCAGTGTATCCTCGTTAAAACATCAGCAATTTATGTGTGCATGTTAGTCTTTATAGAAACTGTCAAGTTAATTCTAAAGTTTAAATAGAAATTCAAGATCCAAGATTACCAAAGAAAATGTTGAAGAAAGCTAGCAAATATACAGTACCAAAAACTTACTTCTAAGCTGTGGTAATAGTTCACAATCCTAGTAAAGGATAGCTACACAATGAAATATACAGAACCCAGAAAATTCCAAAACCTGTAAATTTATCCAGTATCACTGAAATGATAGTAGTATAGTGGGGAAAAGATCGTCTTCTCAGTTAGATATGTTAGATTTTTAAGAATTATATCTAGATCCTTATTTCACTTAAAGTTCCAAGTAGATGTCAGATCTAAATATGAATGGAAAGTAGTAAAAAATATTTTTAAAGAAAACTAAAGGACATCATTTGGATTATAGAGTGAGTAAACCTCTTCAACAGGACACAAAAACTACAAGAAAATTAGTAAATTAAAATTTATCAGAACAAAAAGTTGCATTCTTCACAAGATATTACTAGGATTAGAAGGCTAACTTAATTTTTCAGACATATCTGACAAATGTGTTGTATTTAGAATATATAAGGGATATTTACAGATCAGTAAGTCCTACAACCCAGGAGAAAAGTGTACAAAAAAATTTAGCACTTTATGAAAAAAAGGATACAAAATAGCCATCAAGTTAATGAAGAGATACTTAACTTTAGATATCATAGAAGTATAGATTAAACATGAAAGGCTTAAATGAAAAGATAACTTTTGGCTGCGGAATACCACTAAATATACACTGCTGGTGAGTTAAATTGGCACAGCCACATTGGCTTACAATTCAAGATTATCTAATGAAGCCTAACAACGACATATATGAAGTCCAAGCAAGCTCACACTTAGACATAAGTACATCAAAAATGTTAAATAAAATGCAAACATTGGAATATAGCAGCATTTATTACAGCATGCACACAGATACACAAAACAGAAACAACTGTCTACAAGTCCATCAGCATTAAAATAATTAGATATTCCCCTACTTTCACTTTCAACCTATTTGTTTCTTTGGATCTAAAGTGACTTAATATACCACATAGTTGAAGTTTTTAAATCCATTTTATCAATCTCTGTCCTTGATTAGAAAGATAATCCATTTACATGTAAATATTTACTGATAAGAGACTTGCCACTTTTTTTTTTTTAACCTTTGTAACTTTATCTTATTCCCCTTATTATGGTGGTTTGTGTTTGATCTTTTTGTAGTGAAGTGTTTTAATTGTGTGTGTATGTGCATTTTATAGCTGTTTTCTTTGTGTTTACTATTGGGATTACATTAAATATCCTGAAAGTATAATGCTCTAACTTAAAATTTATAGCATCTCAACTTTAACTACGTACAAAGTGCTGCTCCTTTACAACTTTATCCTTATCCCTTAAAGTTATCAAAATATTACATCTTTATCCATAGAACACCCAAAAAAATTTAGAATACACCAGTCTCTAAATCTAGTAGGGAAACAAAATGTAGGTTCACAAACCAGAGTTACAATACGGCTTTTATAGCAGCCCATGTATCCCCTTTCTTGAAACCATGTGCAGGGATCCCTGGGTGGGTCAGTGGTTTAGCGCCTGCCTTTAGCCCAGGACACAATCCTTGAGTCCTGGGATCAAGTTCTGGATCAGGCTCCCTGCATGGAGCCTACTTCTCCCTCTGCCTGTGTCTCTGCCTCTCTCTCTGCCTCTCTCTCATGAATAAATAAAATCTTAAAAAAAAACAAAAAAACAAAAAACATGTGCTATGACTGGTGTGTTCATTCCAACCTACAGAACTGTCTGGCATGTCTCACTATGCAAATCTAGCAGTAACCAACTCTCAATTTCTGTTTATCTGGGCATGTCCTAATTACTACCTTACTTTTAAAGAACAGTTTTGCCAAATATAGGGTAATTTATGGTTACTTCTTCTAGCACATTAAATATGTAACTCCACTGCCTTCTGGCTTCCAAGGTTTCTAACAAGTCATCTGGTGATAATCTTATTGGGGATTCCTTTTGTGTGATGAGTCATTCTTTTTTTGCTGCTTGCAAAATTATCCTTGTCTGCAGTAGTTTGATTTCATAGAATTCAGTGTGGCTGTCTTTTAGTTTATCCCAATTGTAGCTCAACTAACTGGATATTTATATTCACAGCTCTCAAATTCATGGAATTATCATCCATTATTGTTTCAAATATTTCCCCTGCCTCTTCTTTCTTCTAGAAGATCTACAATGCATGTGTCTATTTTATGGTGTTCCACAGGTCCTGTAGGTTCTCTTCACTCTTTTCATCTGCCTGTTCCTCAAACGTGGTAATTTCAATTATCCTATATTCAAGTTCATCAACTCTTCTGTTTGAATCTGCCTTTGAATCCCTCTAGTGAATTTCTCATTTCACTTATTTTCTTAAAGATTTTATTTATTCATGAAAGACACACACATACACACACACACACACACAGAGGCAGAGACATAGGCAGAGGGAGAGGCAGGTTCCATGCAGGGAGCCTGGTGCAGGACTCAATCCCAGGTCTTCAGGATCAGGCCCTGGGCTGAAGGCAGTGCTAAACCGCTGAGCCACCCGGGCTACCCAGCTTTATCATTTCTGATAAGTTTTATATTTAATATTTTTGTATTATTCATACTTTTACTTTCTTCATGTTTATCTTTTGTTGAGTGTTTAAGGAAGCTGTTTCCAAGTCCTTGTTTGGTAGATCTGCCATCAAGTATTTTTCTGTAATAGTTGATCATTTTTCTCTCCTTCGAATTGACAATACTGTGCTATTTCTTTGTATAGTGTTTTTGTTGTTGTTGAAAACTGGACATTTTAACCTGACATACAGAAGTGCAACAAGAATGGCTACCTGCCTTTTTGTCTCTACCTCCATGATCAGAAGCAACATTTAGCAGAGGCAGAAATTAGCAATCAAAACATGATGGATCCTTGATATTTGTAGAACAAAATCGTTTTTGACTGCCGTAGCTCCTAAAAGCTGTGTTCAAGTTATCCCAAAATGTGTTCACCCACCTATATGGCCTGGGTGATTAGTAGCTGCTGCCTAGCTAAAAGTTGGCTTTGAGGGCAGCCCCAGTGGCACAGAGGTTGGCGCCGCCTGCAGCCCAGGGCGTGATCCTGGAGACCCAGGATGGAGTCCCACGTCGGGCTTCCTGCATGGAGCCTGCTTCTCCCTCTGCCTCTCTCTTTCTCTGTGTATAAATAAATAAAATCTTAAAAAAAAAATAAAAGTTGGCTTTGAACAAGATCAGTTATGATTCACTATCCAATCTTTCCCTTGAGAGTTGAAAGCCTTTAATAGACTCTAGACAATTGTTAAATGGGACAGATTCTGCTAGTGTAACTGGTCTGAATGGCTGTGCTTCCTACTCTACCATCTTCCCACAATCCCCTCTGGATATGATTTTTGACTATGGCTCTTATTGAATGATTTTTTTTTCAAATCACCAAACCTGTGTTGTTCCTTTCTTCCTATAAAAGGGGAGACTAATAACTACTATTCTAGGAAACTCTTAACGAAGAGCTTACCATGTTTCAGGCAATGGGCTATGCATTCCAATATAAAACACACATACACCTATAAGGCTGATGATACGAGAAGAATTTTATACTTAACAAAAACACTACTAATCCCATAAGGTAAAATAATTTCTCAAAGACACTGAGCTACTATAGTAAACAGTAATGACTCTAGAGAACATAGGTACCTATTTACTTTGAGCATATGAAGTATACCTAAGTTTTTTTTTCTTTTTTTAATTTATTTTTTTATTGGTGTTCAATTTGCCAACATATAGAATAACACCCAGTGCTCATCCCATCAAGTGCTCCCCTCAGTGCCTGTCACCCACTCACCCCCACCCCCTGCCCACCTCCCTTTCTACCACCCCTTGTTCATTTCCCAGGAGTCTCTCATATATACCTAAGTTTTCTGACACAGTGATAAACATAGTGTCAATTCTCAAGATATGGGAGCTTAAGCAATAAAGGTAACAGTGGCTGTAGCAGCACACCTAAAAGGAGGGGCTACCTACGTGTTGCAATGGCTCAGATAGATCTGGGAAACATCTTTCCCATCTGGAAAAATCAGATGGTGAATTACCTAGTCAGAGATTATTGGAACTTTAAGAACCTAGAGAAATTTTAAGTATTTGTTTTCCATTTAAGTAACAAGTCATAATTTTCTACATTGCTTGTCTTACCCCATTCCAAGGATAAGGAAGCTAGCAAATGGGGGACCCATACACTGTCACAGTTTTGATATGGGAGGATGTCTAGAAAGAGGGACCCAGAGAATTGTTAGGTGAGATCCTATGTTGAGACATAGATCACATTGAGAGTATGCTAGTTTGGAGCAGGCATGACTCCCTCACATTAAGAAAATGCACAATTTCCCCACATAGCAAAAACAAAAGCAGAACAAGGAGATGGGCTTATCTAAAACAAAGTGGTTCGGGATCCCTGGGTGGCGCAGCGGCTTGGCGCCTGCCTTTGGCCCGGGGCGCGAACCTGGAGACCCGGGGTTGAATCCCACGTCAGGCTCCTTGCATGGAGCTTGCTTCTCCCTCTGCCTGTGTCTCTGCCTCTCTGTCTCTCTCTGTGTGACTATCATGAATAAATAAATAAAATCTTAAAAATAAAATAAAATAAAACAAAGTGGTTCATCTGTTATTCCTGACCTATATGGCCTATTGTTCATAATACTCTATCAGAGTCGTTCTCTGCTTCCTTTTCATAATGTTTTGAACATTTAGTATCTACTCATTAGAAAGACACCATATTCTAACAGATTCTTTCCTAAGTGTTGTGCTTCCTTTATGATTTTGATTCTGCTATTTCTTATAAATATGTATGTGTATATGTACATGTTTTTAGGAAAAGCCCCTCTACATACATCCTATGTTTGAATTTTAGCAAAAATACTAAAATTGAATCTTAGATGAAATTTGTAGGAATCATCTCAAAACTACTCTTAGAGACCCGATTGACACTGTCAGATAATCACTTAGAGAACGTCATAGAAAAAAAGAATTAAACATTCTTTTCTCTCGTCACACTCAGCTACACACCTGGGTCTAAAGCATTCTTCCTTTTCATGGAGGATGTAGGTGGACAATTTATTTCATGTCTGCAGGACAGGGCTGGTTCTGTTCTTATCTATGTAACTACTTATGACTGAAGAGGCAGAAACAAATACTTATTCAAATATATTTTCACAATAATCTTAGGTGGCTTAGAATTACATGGACTGAATACAGCTTCAACAGCTTTCAAATAGATGACACAATCCTATGAATGATTTCCCTTCATAGCTCAGAGATGTTAGCTTTCTGATATGATAGGATTTATCTATTTCCTTGGATGAATGCTATCTGCTGGTATCTTATAGCTTCATAGATCAGATGAAAGCTTTCAATTAAAATCAGAAAAACTGGCTCTGGATTAAAATCTAAAACCTGGGGGATCCCTGGGTGGCGCAGTGGTTTAGCGCCGGTCTTTGGCCCAGGGCGCGATCCTGGAGACCCCGGATCGAATCCCACGTCAGGCTCCCGGTGCATGGAGCCTGCTTCTCCCTCTGCCTTTGTCTCTGCCTCTCTCTCTCTGTGACTGTCATAAATTAAAAAAAAAAATAAAAAATAAAAAAAAATAAAATAAAATCTAAAACCTGAAGCTGAGACAGCTGTAAATAGACTTTTCCACTATCTATGACCTTACGTGTTTCAGATGTCTTTTTTTTTTTTTTTGACATAACTTATTTTATGGGAAAAAAAGTGATTCAGGTAGCTTTAAAGACTTCTCTAAGGATCCCTGGGTGGCACAGCGGTTTGGCGCCTGCCTTTGGCCCAGGGCGCGATCCTGGAGACCCGGGATCGAGTCCCGCGTCGGGCTCCCGGTGCATGGAGCCTGCTTCTCCCTCTGCCTGTGTCTCTGCCTCTCTCTCTCTCTCTGTGTGACTATCATAAATAAATAAATAAATAAATAAATAAATAAATAAATAAATAAATAAATAAATAAATAAAAAGACTTCTCTAAATTGCATCATGCAAATATATCAACTTTACTCTCCCTTCTTAACAGGGATTCTTCTGAGGTTCAATATATGAAGGTATTTGTAAGAAAAAAAATTGAAACTTAAACTATCAGTTCTTAGGAAGCTGTATAGAAAGTGAAAGCACATACCCTAGTTCTGGGCAGTTTTGTCATCTGTATTATTTATAAGTTTAAGAAAAAAATTTGTAGGGTTTGTTATGACTATTTTCTACTAAAATGGGACAAAAATTTCATTAGGTGATACTATTCTCCTTTATTTGCCTTGCTCTCCTCTTGGTTTAACTTAGTTCCAATCTCGGAAAAAAAGCACTAGCCTCCTAGGAATTTTATCAAGTCAATTTTAGAAGATTAATTTACTTAGTGTCTAGAGAATTCAGTTCTAATAAAGGTCTAGCATTCTTTTCTTAGGTCGTAGGTTCAAGTCTACATCGGACCTTATGCTGATTATGTTATGGGTGTTATTGCAGACAGGCAAGAGTTTTATTCTGCTTAAGGGTCAATCCTGTTTCTCTGCACAGAATTCAGCACACTAATGTTTGACATGCAGCAAAATGGCTTTGTTCAATTCTGTCTTGTGACAGGTAGAAGCATTAACTGGTGTTAGAGTTGTCTCACACCAGCTGAATTCAGGGGACCTGGAGTATGTAATGGACATGACCTGTAGTAGTGGAACTAATAGCCACTGAATTTTGTTTTCTTGTGTTTGCATGTGGTTTTTGTTTTCCATGAGTTTCTCCTGCCCTCCAAAAATAAATGGAAGTTTAGCCACAAATACAATACCATAGCCATTGCCAGTGATTTGGTATGGTAATGCTAATCACAGAATTGGAAGCACTGTGCTGCAGGAATAAAACTAACCACAGTTCTGTCCAGCTCTGGCACAAAAAATTGTGAGATATTGCTGTTTAAGATGGGTCTCTACTTAATGTCCCCATTTGAAAAAAAAAAATTAAAAAGTGGGACACCCGGGTGGCTCAGCAGTTGAGCGTCTGCCTTTGGCTCAGGGCGTGATCCCAGAATCCCAGGATCAAGTCCCACATTGGGCTTCCTGAATGAAGCCTGCTTCTCCCTCTGCCTGTGTCTCTGCCTCTCTCTGTGTATCTCTCATGAATCAATAAATGAAATCTTTAAAAAGTTTGGATTCAATAGCTTAACTTATATTTCATAGGTCACAGACTGAGAGAGAGAGAAAGAGAGAGTGAGTATTGTTTCTGGTTCTTTCTTTTGTGGTGAATTCTTCCTTCTAGTCATTTTTTCCAGTGCAGAGTGGCTGTATGAGCAGGCTAAGTCAAAAATATCAACCACGAACTAAGTAAACTACACCCTAGATGATTCCAAATGATTCCATTTTCAGACACAAGGAAATAAAAGAAAAAGAAGAATAGAACAAAATAAAAGGATCAGTAAAGTGAAAAACAAATTTTAAAACAAAGTAGTAAAAATGAAAAGCAAAAAAAAAAAAAAAAACAAAGACAAAGAAGATAAAGAAAAGAGGAAAAAAGGAGGAGATGGTGGTGAGGATGTGGCAGTGGAGAGAGAATGTAGTCTACCTGAGGGGTCCTAGACAGTGATCCTCTTGGTTCTGAGTGTCTTTTGCTCTGTATGTTAGAAGATGCTTAATCCTAAATTTATATAAACCACCAATACTTATAGAAAGCCCCAACATGGACCACCAAAACATAAACAAGATAAAAGAGGGGGACAGAATGGGAAGGAAGAGAGAATATTATCTCACAGATGAACCAACACGGTGTTCCACATGGTTCTGAGTGTATTTTGGTCATGTGTTAGAAGGTACTAACTTCCACCATTATAAAACAAAACAAGGCAGAAAAAACAAAAACCTGTATCTCATAGAAAACAAAAACCCATATCTCAAAAACCCATATCTAAAGTTGGAAAAGAGAAAAAATATTAGAAATTGTTAGTCTGGGCAGCCCCGATGGCTCAGCAGTTTAGTGCCGCCTTCAGCCGAGGGTATGATCCTGGAGACCCGGGATCGAGTCCCATGTCGGGCTCGCTGCATGGAGCCTGCTTCTCCCTCTGCCTGAGTCTCTGCCTCTCTCTCTCTCTCTTTCTCTCTCTCTCTCTGTGTGTCTCTCATGAATAAATAAAAAATCTTTAAAAAAAAGAAAAACAAAATTTTAGTCTGATATAAAAACAAGTGGTAATGGAGGGAAAAAAAGGACCCTCTAGTTCTATATACTATTTTCCCTCAGTCCTGGAGCTTTCCAGTGCTGCTTATTCAGTAAACTTGCTTTTCCTTTGTTCTTCCAGCTGGTCTTCCAGGGGAGGGCCTGCTGTTCTGATTCTCAGGTGCCTGTGCCTGGGTGTGGATGCCCCACCCCTTGCCAGGTGCTGGGCTCAGTATAAGCTGTTTATCTTGTGAGGCCCCAACTCTCCCAGGCACAAGTTGCAACAAAGAAGAAAAAAAATAGCAGTGGCCAGATTTCCAGCTGTGGAGTCAAGCTCCCCTGAGTAACTAACCTCAGTCTCCCAGTCCACACAGGCCTAGAAGCTCCAGGGGCAGGCATGGGTGCACTGATCTGCACAGCTTGCAGAATGAGAGTTCTTACTTTCCTTTTTTTTTTTTTAATTTATGATAGTCACACACACAGAGAGAGAGAGAGAGAGAGAGAGAGGCAGAGACACAGGCAGAGGGAGAAGCAGGCTCCATGCACCGGGAGCCCAACGTGGGACTCGATCCCGGGTCTCCAGGATCACGCCCTGGGCCAAAGGCAGGTGCCAAACCGCTGCACCACCCAGGGATCCCGAGTTCTTACTTTCCTGTACCCTCCCTGATTCCACCTGTCCCAGAAGGAATAGAGGATAGCCAGCTTTGTCCGCTTGGGCACCCTGGGATCTGAGGCCCTGCACCACTGAACCTGCACTCCCAGGAACCACCTCTCCTCCCAAAGGGAACAGAAGAAACCCACCTTTGTCCATTGCCAGGCTTTAGTGTAAAGGCCACTCTGGAGCCCACCTGCATAACTGGACTGGCTTCTCCCAAATGCCCCGGAGGGCTGCAAGGCTCTAGTCCTTTACCAATATCATGCCGTGGTTTGTGGTGAGCTTTTCTCCTGAGTGCCTCTCCCCTTATAGTGACTCTAGGAATCTTGGGGCTGCAGTGCCCCTCTGATTCTGCCTGCTTTCCCTGCTAGACAGTTTTCTTTCAGGGAAAACTCTGACACAGATTTCTAAAGTTTCCACTTCTCCAGGGCTGGGTATTCATGCCCCAAATGCTTTTGCTGCTCCACTTTAGCCCTACTAGTTGCAGTTCCCCTCCTCCACTTTATTCTTTTTTTAATCTAGCCTTCCTACCTTGTTAGAAGTGAAAAATTTTCTCTCTGTAGGATTCAATCTGTTCTCTCTTTAAATCTCAGGTCAAATTCATAGGTGTTCAGGATATTTTGAAAGTTATCTAGGTAAGTTTGTGGAACCAGAGGAGCTGAGGACCCCTACTCATCCACCATCTTGCCACCTCCCCCTTTCTGTGAGTTTTAATTTTTTTTAAGTTTTTATTTATGTATGATAGTCACACAGAGAGAGGCAGAGACATAGGTAGAGGGAGAAGCAGGCTTCATGCACCGGGAGCCCGACGTGGGATTCGATCCCGGGTCTCCAGGATTGCGCCCTGGGCCAAAGACAGGTGCCACACCGCTGCGCCACCCAGGGATCCCTTTCTGTGAGTTTTAATTCCAAGAGTTTGACAAGGTCTTCATCCTCCCCTGCTTTTTTTTTTTAATAAATTAATTTTTTATTGGTGTTCAATTTACCAACATACAGAATAACACCCAGTGCTCATCCCGTCAAGTGTCCCCCTCAGTGTCCGTCACACACTCACCCCCACCCCCCGCCCTCCTCCCCTTCCACCACCCCTAGTTCATTTCCCAGAGTTATGAGTCTTTATGTTCTGTCTCCCTTTCTGATATTTCCCACACATTTCTTCTCCCTTCCCTTATATTCCCTTTCACTATTATTTATATTCCCCAAATGAATGAGAACATACACTGTTTGTCCTTCTCCGATTGACTTACTTCACTCAGCATATAATACCTTCCAGTTCCATCCACGTTGAAGCAAATGGTGGGTATTTGTCGTTTCTAATGGCTGAGTAATATTCCATTGTACACATAAACCACATCTTCTTTATCCATTCATCTTTCGATGGGCACCGAGGCTCCTTCCACAGTTTGGCTATTGTGGACATTGCTGCTAGAAACATCAGGGTGCAGGTGTCCCAGCGTTTCATTGCATCTGAATCTTTGGGGTAAATCCCCAGCAGTGCAATTGCTGGGTCGTAGGGCAGGTCTATTTTTAACTCTTTGAGGAACCTCCACACAGTTTTCCAGAGTGGCTGCACCAGTTCACATTCCCACCAACAGTGTAAGAGGGTTCCCTTTTCTCCGCATTCTCTCCAACATTTGTTGTTTCCCGCCTTGTTAATTTTCCCCATTCTCACTGGTGTGAGGTGGTATCTCATTGTGGTTTTGATTTGTATTTCCCTGATGGCAAGTGATGCAGAGCATTTTCTTATGTGCATGTTGGCCATGTCTATGTCTTCCTCTGTGAGATTTCTCTTCATGTCTTTTGCCCATTTCATGATTTCCTCCCCTGCTTCTAAGCAAGGGGGAAATTAGTTGTTTAAAAAGATCCCAGATTAGGGGTGCCTCGGTAACTTAGTTGGTTAAGTATCTGACTCTGGATTTTGGCACAGGTTATGATCTGAGTCATGAGATCAAGACCTTCCTAGGACTCTGGGATAAAGGTAGAGCCTGCTTAAGATTCTCTATCTCCTGTGGGGCACTTGGGTGGCTCAGTGGTTTAATGCCTGCCTTTGATCAGGGCATGATCCCTGGGTCCTGGGATTAAGTACCACATCCAGCTCCCTGCAGGGAGCCCTTTTCAGCCTATATGTCCCTGACTCTGTGTGTCTATCATGAATACATAAATAAAATCTTAAGAAAAAAAAAAAGATTCTCCATCTTCTCTGTCCCTTCCTCCTCCCTCCCCCCTACTGTGTGTGCTCACTTGTGCACTCTCTCTCAAAACAAAACAAAAAATATACAGATTATTTTGCCATTATGTTCTTAAGAGGACTGCTCTTAAATTTTACCAGAGGTTATTTGTCTATATTTTAAGTTAGCCCAATTAACTCGGGAGAAAAAAATAATACCCAACTTCAGCTTAATCTTCCATATGAGGCAAGGGAAATATACAAATCTAGTTGCCTCTGGCTAACTGGTCCTGCCTAAAGTAGGAGTTACTGAGAAGCTCTTGTAAAGTTCACAGTCCAAGGGCGCTGGCTTACTAAACCATGGAGACATAATTGTATTCTAGAATGCTTCTCCCCCAAATCACCCCCACCACTGTTAGCACCACATCACTAAAAACCTATTTATTTCAGTTCCTTTTACTTAGTACATCATCATGCACAGCTATCAAAAAATTGCATAAAATGTTAAAAGGAAAATATAAGAAGTTTAAAGAACTGAGTAAACATCAGAATTAGAGTCCTAGATGTCAAGAGTGTTGGAATGAACAGACCAGGATTTAACAACAAAATCACTAATATGCTAAGCTCTCTAATGGACAAAGTAGATAATATGTCATAAAAGATAGATAATGTGAGTAGAGATGAGAATAAAATTCTCTAGGTCAGAAAACACTAAACAGAAATCAAAAAAATCCCTTAAAGGGCTTGCTAATGGACTCCACATAGCTGAGGAAAGAATTTGACCTTGAGGATATGTCAACGGAAATTTTCAAAACCAGAAAGCTAAGAGAAAAATTCTGAGGAAGAAAAGAAATATTCAAGAATGTTGGACAAAAGTTATAACTTATACATAATGAAGATACCAGAAGGATAAATAGAAAGGAACAAGGAAAGGAATAGGATTTGAGGATTTCTTCAAATTAATGTTAGACACCATGCTACAGATCTAGGAATCTCAGAAATCAAATCAATGCCCACTCCACACACACACAATAAAAAAAATGAAATCTAGGTATACCATATCCAAAACAGCAAGAAATCCAAGAGCAAAAATTTGAAAAAGATAAAAACTTATATAGAAACAAAGAGTTACATGAAACTTCTCAGAGCCCCATGAGCAAGAAAAGCATTGCAAAGTACTAAAAGGAAAGAAGAATAAACTGCCAACATAGAATTCTATATTGAGGGAAGGAATTTTCCAAAAGTGAAAAAAAAAAAAGAATTCTCAGACAAAAATTGAGGGAATTTGTTTCAGGTAAACTTCCTAGTAAGAAATGTTTTTCCAGAGTGAAGAAAAATTATATAGACTAGAAGCCCAGATATGAAGAAAAGTACTGGAGAAAGAATAGGTTACAAAATAGCTTTTTATCTTTCTTATTCTTAATTAATCCAAATAGCAACAATATATTCAATTATATGTGCTCATATATGTGTATGTGCACCTGCATATAGATATTTATGTGTAAGTAAAATAATAGCAATGAGACAAATTAGGAATATTTCATTATTTTAAAGTTGTTTTCATTAGCTGTGAAGAAATATAGTATTATTTAACAATGAATTTGGATTAGCTGTAAATGAACACATCAGGCTCTAGAGCACAATTAAAAGTTTAAAAATTATAATTGAT
Source organism: Nyctereutes procyonoides (assembly GCF_905146905.1). Taxonomy (NCBI): domain Eukaryota; kingdom Metazoa; phylum Chordata; class Mammalia; order Carnivora; family Canidae; genus Nyctereutes; species Nyctereutes procyonoides. Next base: position 12,505,458 of record NW_026575133.1, on the reverse strand, counting down.
ATATTATGAAAGGAGAATATAATAAAATGTTCAGTTAAAACTAAAAATACAGAAACCTTAGAAGATGGAAATAATAAAGGACAAGAACAACACATAGCAAATAGTAGCAAATATAGCAGATCCTGTAATCCAACATTGTCAGTTAATCTAAAGATCATGTAAATATATCAATTAAAAATATTTTAAGAGTAGATAAAAAACAAGGCAACTGCACGATGTCTAAGAAACTCATTTTAATTTTTTTAAATATTTTTTAAAATGAAAATAAAAATATACCCTATTAACTCAAAAAAGTTACATTAATTTCAGCTAGAGCCAACATAATGGAACAGAAAGTTGTCAGGGACAAAGAAGGGTATTGCATTAAAAAAAAAAAAAAAGGAGTCAATCCTCCAGTAAAACAGTCACACACACATTAAGGATTTCTAACAAGAGAGCATCAAACTACATGAGGCAAAAACTGATAGTAGGCATATTTATTTTTCCTGAAATTCTATTATATTTGGACATGTCAGCTATCAGAAATTAGCAGATCTTGCAGCCAGAAAGTTAGGACCATAATTAAACTCCATATTAGAAGTCAATGGATAAAATTGGCATCTATACACTTATATCCAAAGAGCTAAATATACCTTCTTCACAACAATGTATAGAAGGTTATATGCCAGGGCACCTGGGTGGTTCAGTTGGTTAAGCCTCTGTCTTTGGCTCAGGTCATGATCCCAGGGTCCTGGGATTGAGTCCCATGTTGGGCTGTCTGCTCAGAGGGGAGTCTACTTCTCCCTATGGCCTTATTCCATTCATGTGCACACTTTCTCTCTTTCTCTCCTCTTGATCATGCTCTCTCTCAAGTACATGAAATCTAAAAAAAAAAAAAGAGGAAAAAAAAGTTACAATGACCAAGTGAGTTTTTCAGGTATGCAGGGCTGGTTCCAGGGGTGGGGTAGAGAATCAATACCCTCTACCACATCAACATGTTAAGAAAAATTGCATGATCATATCAATAGATGCAGAAAAAGTACTTGACAAAAATAAAAACAGCCACTCATGATAAAAAACCTCCCCAAAAATTAAAAATAGAGATCTTCAACATGATAAAGGATATCTACAAAGACCTATGACTAACATTATATTTAATGGTGAGAATCTAGAAGCTTTTCTGCTGAGATCACAATGATGGCAAGATATCACCTCACAACATAACTTTGATCATTGTACTAGAAGTCCTAGTTAATGCAGTAAAAGATAACAAAAGCTATAAAAAACCACAAAGGAAAAAAATAAAACTGTTTGCAGATGATGTTATTGTCTAGTATAAAATCTGAAAGAAGGACCAAGAACTTCTGGAACTAATAATTACAGCAGGGTTGCAAGATACAAGGTTAATTTTTAAGAGTCAGTTGTTTCCCCACATATCAACAACAAACAAGTGAACTTTAAAATTAAGGAAAAAAAAACATTAGCACCCCTAAAAATGAAGTATTCAGCCATAAATCTAGCAGGAAATGTACAAGATCTATAGGAGGAAAACTACAAAAGTGATCAAATATAAAGAGATTCTTTGTAATACTGAATCTTTCTATACATGAACAAAGATATCAGTTCTTCCCAACTAAGTATAGATTCAATGCAATCTAAATCAAAATTACAGATCATTTTGTGCATATCAACAAACTGCATATAACATTTATGTAGAGAAGCAAAAGATCCAGAATAACCAACTCAATATTAATGTGTAAGAACAAAGATGACTAATACTACCTAACTTCAGCAGTTATTACAGAACATTAATAATTATGAGTGATATTGGCAAAATAATACACAAGTAGATCGATAAAACAGCATATAGAGCACACAAATAGAGCCACATAAATGTAGCCAACTCATCCTTGAGAACTAAACAAAGGCAACACAATGGAGTTAAGATGATCTTTCAACACACGCTGGTGGAACAAGTAGATCTTCTCATGACAAAAGTAGAATCTAGACATAGATATACTTTTCACAAAAAAGTAAAAAAATAGGTCACTGGCCTAAATGAAAAACAGGTCACTTTAAAATTTCTAAAGATAACATGACAGAATCTAGATGACCTCGCATAGGACAATGACTTTTTAGATACAAACCAATAGTGTGATCCTTGAAATAAATCACTGATAATCTGGACTGCTTTAAAATTTAAAACTATGCCAAACAAAAACAACAACAATAAAAACTATCAAGATAATGAGAAGATAAAACACAGAGTAGGAGAAATCTTTACCAAAGACATAAATTGTGGAAGATTATTAAAAATATACAAATATACAAAGATATACCCCAAATCTCCAGAACTCAAAAAAATAACTTCCTTAAAAGTGAACAAAAGGGTGCTTGGGTGGTTCAGCGGTTGAGCATCCGCCTTCGGCTCAGGTTGTAACCCTGGTGTCCTGGGTTTGAGTCTCCCATCAGGCTTCCCGCAGGGAGCCTACTTCTCCCTCTGCCTGTGTCTCTGCTCCTCTCTCTCTTAAATAAATAAATTTAAAATACTTTATAAATTTCATAAATATTTTATAATTATTTATTATAATGTATAAATATATATTATATATTTTAATACTGATGAAAAATTATCATCTCATATTATTAGGGTATTGCAAATTAAAACACAGTAAGATATCACTGTCTACTTATTTGAATAGCCCAAATCTGAAGTCTGAAAACACCAAATGGTAGGAAAAAGGTGGAAAAACAGAAATTAATTGTTTCTGGTGGGACAGCAAAAACAGTTTAGCCACTTTGGAAAAAAGTGGTTCCTACAAAATTAAAATATTTTTACCATAAGATCTAGTAATCATATTCCTTGGTATTTATCCAAGGTGAAAAATTATATCCACACAGAACCTGAACACGGATATTTGTAGTAAACGTAATTTGTAATTGCCGAAGCTTGAACGTACCACAAAGTCCTTGATTAGGTGAGTGGATAAATAAACTGAGTTGCTTATGAATTTTTATGGATTACTATGCAGAATTGAAAATAAATGGGCTCTCAAGCCATGTAAAGACATTGAAGAATATTAAGTGAAGATCACTGAGAGAAGGAAGTCAATCTGAAAAGCCTATATACTGTAGGATTCTTACTATATGATACTTTGGTGAAGGTAGAACTAAGGAGACAGTAAAAAAGATCAATAGTTGCCAGATATGATGGTGGAGGGAAGGGATGAACAGGTATATCAGAGGATTACAGTGAAACTATAATGTCTTTATGAAACGACAACTGTGGATAGAATTATATGTTTGTAAAACGCAGGAATGAAATCTAATGTAAACTATGGATGAGGGATGATGGCATGTCAATATAGACTCATGGATGTTAACAAACATACCATTCTGGTGCATAATGTGGGTAGTAGGAGAGGAGGTACAAGCACAAAGGCTGAAGATATATGGGAACTTTCCATATCTTTTGCTCAAATTTGCTGTGAACCTGAAACTGCTCTGAAAATAAAGTCTGTTTAAAAAAAAAAAGCTTACTGAATATTTTGGGTATTATTAAATACCCAAATTTCTAATGATTTTATACTCCCAACTGAACATACACCCTTCAAAGGAAGAGGAGGATGGGTCATTATTCTTCTGGTTCTTTCAGAGGCTCCAACTAGATGACAGCCTCCCCCAAGTAGAAGCTACACAAATACTCAACAAATGAATTTAAATAGTTACAAAATTCCAGAACTTTTCTTCCAGTTTCTTATATTTCTGATACACAAAACATAACCATGACAAATACAGTAACTGAACCCACCGCCATATTAAAAACCTGTGTACTCTTTTTCAATTACTCATAGGTAATTGCCATAATGAATCTAATACTTGTAATTCACATTCATTTCTATCTTTCCTATTCATGTATGGATTTTCACATAACCTACAATATTCCTATCTTTTTAGACTTTAGAAAATACTGTTTCTAGTCTCCAAATTGCTTTTTCACCCATAAATATGCTTGAGATAAACTGATGTTGATGCACATCTAACTCATTTAGTCCCACTTACTTTTTAGTATTCCTTCTTATGAATATATAATGGGCTTTTCCATTCTTAAATTAACAGGATTTAGGTCATTATCAGTTTTCACTATTACCACAATGCTGTGGTGAATATTTGTACACATGTCTGATGTCTGATAAGCAGATGGATGTCAAGTACATGTAGGAGTGGAAATGCTGAGTTCTAGCCCATGCAAATTCCAATTTTATTCATGTTTTCCAGACAACTCTTCAAAATGGTTGTGCAACTTACTCTCATGAGTCCCTATTTTATAAAATTATGATTTTCCAACACTAATAGCCTTTTGGGTATTGACATTTACACTGATGTTTGCAGTCAGTCTTACTCAAGGCACTATACCTTCAAGGCCCTCAGTTACTCTGGTGTCCAAGAGCAGGGACATAAGGTCACCATACTTTTAATGGACCTCCATCTCTACTGTTATTGCATGACCTAAAGCCATAAGAGTTTACTGTCCAAAGCATAGGAATTCCTTCTTCCTAACTTTAACTATTTAGAATTCTTCCATTTCCAATACAGCTTCCATTAATAACTTAATGTTCGGTTTAATGGCAGAGGACTGCATTTATCTAAGTGTGATCTGTTTTAATTTAATAGGCTGAGTTGCAATCCAATTCATATGCTATACTCTGCCTAGATCTTAACAAGCGTAATATCCTTTCTCATTGCACTATAGAATATTAGCACTACAGGTCAGTAACACAGCTGCTAATATTGTAAAGTCTGGATAACTATAGACTTCAACTAATGCCTCATAACTTAAGTTTATGAAAGACATAATACCTCAGAGCACGGTTTAAGTAACAATGAAGTATTCAGGCCATATTTCAGAGGAAAAGCACGTTAGGTGATCTTTTAAATAAGAATTAATGATCAAGAACTGCCCGTTCTGATTTAATGTTGAGGTTACTACTCCCCCCCAACCCCCACAGTTGTTTTTCTTTTTTTAAATTTTTTAAATTTATTTACGATAGTCATACAGAGAGAGAGAGAGAGAGAGAGAGAGAGAGAGAGAGAGAGGCAGAGACACAGGCAGAGGGAGAAGCAGGCCCCATGCACCGGGAGCCCGACGTGGGACTCGATCCGGGGTCTCCAGAATCGCGCCCTGGGCCAAAGGCAGGCGCCAAACCGCTGCGCCACCCAGGGATCCCCCCACAGTTGTTTTTCACCCAACTTTTGGTAACTCCTACAAATATGATTAGGAATCATGATAGATAGAAATGTATCGCCATTTGATCTTCTGCTCAATAAAGATTTGAGGTGGCTTCTAGATTTTGTTTTAATAGGTTTTTTTTAAGTATTGCATACAAATAGAAAAGTACATAAATAAATAATAATGAAGTTTCCAGTGAATATACCCATGTAATTGGCATTGAGATGAAGAAAATAAAGTTACCTACAAAATCTTTAAAACCCCTTTGGTCCTATTTCCAAACATCCCTACCAACTTAATTACTATGAAAGGGTTTTGTTTTCATTTTTGCTTTTTGATGTCTTATTTTTTAATGATATTCATTTAAACATTAGACCAAATAGTTCCTGAGAAAATGAAGTGAGTCAAGGGTTAACCTGGAGTCACAAAAGAAGGCAGAATGTGAATTAAGCATTGGGTTGGACTTTGTGATGTCTTTCTAGTGTCCATTCTGTTACATTCCACAACTACTTGTTTTGTTTTTTCACTTCCATTTAGAATGGAAAGAAATTCAGCAGCTAACTGAATGATGTTATCTTTCCATTATGAGAAATTAAATTCTCTGCCTTGGTTGAGTGCCTTCAACTTCAGGTAAACTTCCACTACTAGTTTTTGTTAGTTTCGGTTTTTTGTTCCTTATATTTTATATGAAAACAAGTAGAGTAATTGGAGGGAGTTTATTTTCATTGTGGGAAAAAATAGTCAGGCTTATATCAATTTGTAATTCTAAACAACACTCACTCATAGTGTATACTAGCATCATGACACACCTGTGGACAATATCAAGATATATTATCTAAATTCCTCTTCAAACTAGGACAAGTCAGACAGACACAAGGAGCATAATACCTAGAGCCTGTAGTTGTTTCCTTAAGATTCATTTTAGTTTTTATTGAGTTGAGGTCAAATTATTTGTAAAGTGACCTTGGACAATTAATAAAACTTCCTGGGAAGGCACTAGACAGTGACTAAGCAAAAACATTATCTAATGGTTCACCCAGTTTCACCCCACATGGAAATCCTTAAATGTGATCTTTGCTCTTGTACCCCATTAGGCTGCCAGACTATTGGAAAGACTGATAATTTTTCAGGTCCTTCTGCCAAACTCTGCCCTTCCACCACCTTTTGTTCTGCATAGCTAATATTTTGTTCTACACAGCTAATAAGTGTTTGGATACCTAACTGTTCAATATATTCTATTATGAAATTAACCTGCAAAAATGTCCAGTACACTTGTTATTCCCTGACTTATTGATTCTAGTCATTCTAATAGGTGTGAGGGGATACCTCATCATGGTTTTGATTTAGATTCTCATAATTGTGATACTGAGCATCTATTAACCATCTGTAGGTCTTATTTAGAAAATTTTAAAAATGATGCCTATTTAGGTCCTCTTTCCATCTTTTAATCAGATTGCTTTTTGTATTGAGTTGTATAAGTTATTTATACATTTTAAGTATTATTCCCTTATCAGATATATCATTTGCTAGTATGTTGTCCCATTCAGTAAGTTACCTTTCTGTTTAGTTGGCTTCCTTCACTGTGTAGAAGCTGTTTTAATGTCATCTTCATAGTTTATTTTTCTTATTACCATTGCCTTAGGAGACCTGTATAGAAAAATATTGCTATGGCTCATGTCAGATAAAAAGGAACTCTCATGCACTGTTGGTAGTAATATGTTAATACAGCTGATATGGAAAAAATATAGAGTTTCCTCAAAAAAGATCATAGAAATACCATATGATCTACTAATTCCACTACTGAATATTTACCCAAAGAAAATGAAAACACTAACTTGAAAAGATCTATGCACTCTTATGTTTACTGAAGTGTTATTTACAATAGCCAAGATAGGTTGTTTCCCTAAGTCTCCACTAATTGACAAATAGATACTGAAGATATGGTATATGTACAATGGAATATTATGTAGCCATACAAAGGGATAGCATCTTGCCATTTTTGGCAACAGGGTAGATCTACAGGGTATTATGCTAAATGAAGTCAGACTGGGACAGACAAATACTGTATGATTCTACTTATAGCAGTCATTTAAAAACCAAATGAATAAGCAAACACAAACCAGACGCAGACCTATAAATACAGAGAACAAACTGATAGTTGCCAGAGAGAAGGAGGGCTGGGGGGACATGCATAATATGTGAAGAAGAGTGGGAAACCCAAGCTTCCAGTTAGGAAGTGAATGAGTCACATGAATAAAAGGTACAACATAGGGAATGTAGTTAATAATACTATATTAACTCTGTAAGATGACAGATGGTAGCTACACTTATGGTGAGCATAGCATAAGATACAGACTTGTCAATCACCGTTGTAGAACTGAAATTGAAGTAACATGGTATGTCAACTATCCTCAGAAAATTTGGATTGCCTAAGTACAAAGCCATTTCCAGGATATCAGTCTCTAAAAATTCTAGTTAATGGAGATTTTGTTGGATGGTCAGTTGGATTCTGTTGGATGGTCAAGTGCAAAAAGCTTGAAATTTCAGATTGTTATTTGTGTTTTATCACCACTTTCACTCACAATACCTTGGGCAAGTCCTTTCATTGTCCTCTGTTCTTAGGGCTATTGCTCTATTTTTGAGCACCCATTTCCTTAGTGACAGCATTATCAGTACAGACTCTCTCATCTGAAACTTCTTTTAGGGAAGAGAAGGACAGATGTATTTAACAAATGGAATAAGTACTTGGCTGCTTCTGAAAATAGATTTTTTCAGGAGATTTGCCAACAGAATCTGTTTGCCTGGCAGGACTCCAGGGGCAAAGTACTAATTTCCATAATATTCGATATGTAATATAACTCCTGACCAATGAGACTAGATATGAGGCTACCAGTTCAAGAGCATTTCTACTTTCATGGTGAATTGTGTTTTACATACACACACAGATACACACACACCTATGGACATATTACCACTCTACAGGAAGCCAGCATTCCAGCCTGAAAGCCCCATCAATCTGGTCTCTTTTAGACTGGTTGATCAAGTCTATCTTATCTGTCCCAGGGATATCAAGTCTAAAGTTACCCACTAGAGCTTATCAGCACAACTCAACCCTCTGCGTCTAAGAAACTATATACATGAGGTGAAATAATGCTTTTCTTAGATAAGTTTTAGAACTTGGATCATTTTAACCTGCTTTCTTTAATATACTAATTACAGATAGAATACATTTGTCTCTAGTTACTGATTATTATACTTAAGACACAGAAAATAAATTTTTAGAGGATATAGAAAAAGGTTATCAAGAGTATTATTGGCTCAAATGAAAGCTTCAGAGTTTTATAAGAGAACACACACTAACTAGATGTCACTTCATATGCCATTAGGTGGGATGCCTAGGTGGCTCAGTGGTTGAATGTCTGCTGTTGACTCAGGGAGTGATCCTGGAGTCCCAGAATTAAGTCCTAGGATCAAGTCTCAGATCGGGCTCCCCAGAGGGAGCCTGCTTCTCCCTCTATGTCTCTGCCTCTCTCTCTCTGCATCTCTCCTGAATAAAAAACAAAATCTTAAAAAATATATATAATACATGCACACACACCATTAGGTATCTTAAATATGATCAGGCAAAATTAGGGAGACAGTTCCATATGGATTCTCACGTACTTATAGAGCATGAAACTTGGCTTTGACACTCTTCTTTCCCCTCCTTCTTCCATATCACTTTAAAGTATTTGAATTCTACCTATATAACAGGCATTGTGCTAGGGTCCATGTCCCACACATCTTTAATTTGTCATTGATGGTTTGCTTCTATCTGTCTCTACCATCACCAAAACCCATCCTTGCCTCTCATTTGGACTAGTCTCCCAGGTGATCTCACATCCTAGCATACCTCTATTTTTTCAGAACAGCAAGAGTTTCTCCACTCCCACACTCCCATCCCCCCTCCCAAATATGATGAAGGTAGAAAATGGTGGTTTCTCAACTCTTTAATAACTTCTCAGAGAACAGTTTTGGAATACTTGTGTTCCAGATTCTAGGGTAGGACCAGAGGATCATGTGATCTTTCCCAGTACGTAAGTTGTTGAGATGAACATTTACCAATCCATTGAACTAGAGGTTCTGTCTGGGAGCAAGGGGGAAAAGAGAAAAAAACAAAAATTGAGCATCTAGATTGGAAAAGAAATAAAAACCAGTCCTTATTTGCAGATAAATTGTTATTATAGAAAGTTCTATTACTTCTATTAATTTTTTTGGTGAACTTAAGTTTAACCAAATGTAGGACTGAAGATGAAACTCAATTGTGTTTCTGTATACAGACAATTATTGGAAATTAAAGCATCTTTCATAACAGGATATAAAAATATGGAACAATATGAGGAAGGATCTGCAAGATTCATATAGTGAAATCAAAAAAAAACATTACTGAGAATAGTTATACCACGCCTACAGATCACAGGACAATATTGGTGATACAATATCAGTTCTCTTAAAGTTGGTCTACAGATTTGACACCACTACAAACAATTTTTACAAGAAAAACATTTCAAGCTGAGTCTAAAAGTATAAAAATACAAAGAACTTAGAAAAGTCACAACTTTGAAAAAATGAAATGCAAAGATCTGTTGCCTGACTTTGATTACTAGAGCTTTAAAATGATTTTTAAAGTATAGAAGTGGAAAATAGACCAGTAGATCAAAGGGACAGAAGAGAATTCAGAAAGAGGCCCATATATTGGTCTTCAATAAAAGTAAATTGAAAGGGAAATTGGGGCAGCCCGGGTGGCTCAGCGGTTTAGCGCCACCATTGCCCCAGGGCCTGATCCTGGAGACCCAGGATCAAGTCCCACGTCGGGCCCCCTGCATGGAACCTGATTCTCCCTCTGCCTGTGTCTCTGCCTCTCAATCTCTCTCTCTCTCTCTCTCATAAATAGAATCTTTAAAAAAAAAAGGGGGGGGGGAAATTAAATGGATAAAGGATAGTTTTCTATAATAGTGCTGGAAAAGCTAGATATCTATACTTTAAAAAAGAGTTCAGTGAATTTCAAGCTTTGTAAGAATTAAATTATGGCTTTAAGTGCGAACTCAAAAGTTGTAAGTCTTCTGTAGGAAAATCTAGGAGAAAATTTGAAATTATACATGAAATAGAAGTTTTAGATATTAATATATAGTCTATAAAAATATAATTGTACTTCATCAAAATGCAGAAATTCTCTTCAAAGGACACTATTAGGATGAAGAAAGCAATCCACAAACTCAGAAAATGTTTGCAAATCTAGGAGTTTTATCTAGAATACATAATGAAATAACTCAACAATTGTCAAATGAAAAAATGAGCCAAAAACTGAGCTGACAAAAGAAAGAAAACTGTGTTAATGGCAAATAAATATAAGACTTGATGTTCAATATCTTTAGTTACTATCAACTTTATTGGCTATAGTGAAGATTTGGAAATTAACTTGAAACTACAATGTAATACTATTACCTATAAAAAATAAAAATATTAAAAGGTCAAAATTAAGTATAAAAGACCAAATATTTTGCATATGGTGGAACCAGAATCCTCATACAGTGGAAATGTAAGATGGTACAACCTCTTCAACAAGCAGATATTTTCCTAAAAATATAATACAGATCTCTACTATATGACCTAGCAACTATAACTCCAAATAGCTATTCAGAGGATTGAAAACCTGTGCCCACATAGACTTATACAAACTGCATAGCTGCATTGTTTGTAGTAGTCTCAAACCAATTATGGCCTCCATGTTCTAAATACTGAATTCTACTCAGCAAGAAGTATGAACCATAGGTAAAGTAAATCAAAATGATTACATTGAAAGAAGTCCTACTAAGACAACATGTTGTAGGTTATTTTTTTAAAAGTAAAAGTCCTCTCTCCCTTCCCCCTCTCTCCCCTCTCCCCTTTCGCCCCCTTCAGTATTTAGTTATTGAGACAGCCAAAAAACTGACAGTATAATTATGTTATCAAGGATTACATAGGTTCTCTCAAAGCCATTAGTATCCTTTAGTTTTGGTTTCACAGGCTGTCAAGATGGTAAAACTCACTTCTTTTAACTATACTATGGCAGTCACAGTATCAAGGAAAACATGCCTGTGATCATTTTTGAGTAGTAAGCAAAATCTTTACCATTACTTGCTAAGCAATTAAGTACGCAGTTACTGTAGTAGCTTAGATGCCAAGGGTGAATGGACCAGAGACAAAACAGCTTTGGATATCTATGGGATTACAGTCAGATGTTTAATGTGTAACTACTGGTGATTTATTTATTAACAATAAGGTGAAGAGTACACTCCTTCTAAAATATCTCTTCCTTACTTGGAGCTCAAAGGAACTATTTGGAGAATGTGAAGTTTGACCTTTTTTTGTGCAAATTTCTTGGGTTTACATTCTCATGAATTAAATATAGAGCACACATTATTCAACCTTAATGGCCATTTAAATGCCTGTTTAGCCTCCTCTCAACCACAGATATTTTATACAGGAAATCAATAAGAGACACATGGTAACTTAGTACTTAGGATCAGGACTTAAAAATCCTGTCTTGTCTCCATGGTCCTAGAATTTGTGTCACTGTGGAGTGATCTCACTGGTCTAGGACTTCTCTAATTCCTCAAATGTCCATTCTGTTCAATATTGCTCTTTCAATGGAATTTTAGCACACCTAGGATTTGTTTTATACTAAATCTCAAAGGAATATGCAGGGGACATAGGATCTACGCCAGACCTCAGAGCACTTAGATTAATATTAGAAAGTTAAACTTGTGTTAAGATATGGTGAATAAGATACAACTTTATATAATTAGATGGGAATCCATCTAGTTAGAGAATCCCCTTCCCTGCATCTAAATTCCACATTTACTATTAGTTATATGATCCTTTATAGTTCAACTATGATCTCCCCCTATCAAATTTGGATTTTACTATCAACTTCACTGGCTGGAGTAAAGATTAAACACAATAACCCATGTAAGCGCTCACCACAGTGCCTGGTTAAAATTTAAGTCTGCTAAGAAGCAGGAGTCCACACATAGCCCCCCTTTTCCATGACAATCCTATCAAGAATGGAGGTCACTCTATGGGAAATAAAGTTGTTCCATAGAAGCTGGAAAAACATTCAAATCATAGTCAAGGGGGAAAGCTTTTATAGCCATAGCAAGAGTGTTGAGACTTCCTATACTGAGTAGAAAGAAAAATGAACCAAAAAGTTAAAGTTACAAGTCTTTGAAAAATTGAGGAAGAATAAATATATCATAATGGATAGAACTAAGACCATGGGGCACCCAGGTGGCTCAGTTGGTTAAGCGTCTTTGGCTCAGATCATGATCTAGAGTTCTCAGATCAAGCCCCTGATTGGGCTCCCTGGCTCCCTGCTCAGCAGAGAGAGCCTGCTTCTCCCTCCCTCTCTGCCCCTCCCACTGCTCATGCTCTCTCTCACTCTCTCTCAAATAACCAAACTCTAAAAAAATTATAAAAAGAACTAAGACCATGAAGTATGTTGGAATGTAGAGGGATAAGTTTAGCTAGAGATAGCTCCATGGCATAGGTTTTAACTATCAAGGTAGAGAGCCAGGCAGAATTAAGAAAGAATTAAATGAGTTTAAGACATTATTTTGGTTCAGGATAGTAAAAGCTACATAGTTCTATGTATTGTTTAGATAATATAAATTCTATACCTTATATTCTAAGAAGAAAATGAGTACATACAAAAAATGCTAATGTAAGCTATAGAAACTTGGTCAAATAACAATTAAGACCTAGAGGTAGTATGCAGTTCAGAGTATACACAGTATACAGAGAGTGAGTGGGGCCTAGTCTATAGTAGAATACTTGTATAAAATAGTATTACTATTTTTAGTTAAGCATATAAGAGTAGCTAACAGGTATGTACCATACTATGTGTCAGGCTCCCTAATAAAGGTTTTCCCTATTTTAACTGATTTGATTAAACATTTAAATTAGAACAGACTATAAATAACAGGGTTTGTTGCTATTCCCCAGCATAGGTACACAACATAGCAAAGTAAGGTATAACATAAGATATACTGGTTTTATTCGCAACAGAGGTATGCAGAAGTTGACCCACATATCTGTGCTGAATTTAAATAGACAGATGGAGAACCTGGAGCTGTAGTTACTTCCCGGTAACATGTCCACCACCACTGACATAATTGTCTTCATTGTGGCCATCAGTATCACCTCCCTTAATATTTTTAAGCACCTATTTTTACATCACATGTTATAGCATTTAATACTCTTAACAATCTTGTTGAAAGAATAGTCTTCCATTCTAGATGAATACTATGACTCTGTATAAGTAATTTTCCTAAGTTTATAAAGATAAATGGGGACAGGATAAGAAAGCAGATCAAGATTTGAATACATACCAAGTGACTTGAAATTCTACATATTTCTCCTGAGCTTTAGGGGACCTTTTAAAACAAAAGTCAAGAGTGGAACTACCACAACTGGATGTGGCACTCTGTGTGCAAAGTCACTGCCTTTTCTCTAATGAAATGAAGAAGCACTAGAAATAGACCAGATTATTATATACTAAGTCTTGTATTTTAAGAGAAAGACATTTGTTTTAAATACTCTACTCTTCATGAGAGAGTTCCCGTCTTTCTATCCTCATCACCAGGATCTCAGGCCTATTATTCACAATGGAGGAAAAATGATGAAACCAGAGTTATTCTGCTTTTACTTAGAGTGTGGAAAGCTACATAAGACTGTTACCCCCACATTAACAATTACAAGTGGAAGCTGAATAGTCCATAAAGTCATACATTTGGTGGAGGCACAAAAGTTGAATTCATAAGGTAATATAAACTCAGAAGGGACTAAAAATCGGAATGTTAAGTCAACACCATCCCAAGACAGGATGGAAGTTGCAAATCATTTCATCCTTGGCAGAGAAGCAAGGCTAAGATATGGCCAACATGAAAGAAGGTAAAAATAAAAGACATCAATTCTCAAGTTCTTCTAATTGGCTTTTCCCAGATGGTTATGAATATAGAACATAGTTTAGCGCTTAAAACATGAACTGGAAAGAAATTATGTCACATTTCAAAAAGATTTCTAGCTCTTGAGGGTGGGAACCAGGTCTTGCATCCTCTGTTTTTATAGAGTACTGTTTGGATACTCTAAAATACTCCCAGCAATCAGTTTAATTCAAAGAACACAGGTCATTGCAGTGTTTTTTTTCTTTTTTCTTTCCACAGAAAGGAATATGAATTGGATCCAAAATTATAGACCTGAATTAATCTAGTTTCAGCCATTTATTTGAGAGCTTAGGCAAAGATTTAATGAACTTAATTGTTCATTATGTAGTTTTAAGGTTAAAATAAAAAAATCATGGGTGAAACGCAGACTTTACTTTTAAATGTAGGTTAGTGACTGCAAAGACAGGCATTTTTCCACCTCTGTTTTTTTTTCTTTGAAGGCATTACAAATTATTCATGGGAGATTCTCCCTACATTGAGCCTATATAAAGTCTCAGATTCTACTCAACACAGAGGTATATGAAACATCTACAAACTAATAGGATCTGGCAAATGGATTATGACCTCTTTAATATCTCTAGTCTAATGGGAATGGATACATGGAAGAAAATGAAAATGAAAACATAATAGATCAAAATCTTTGGAATGCAGCAAAGGTGATGATTCCTGCAGTAAAGATCTACCTCAAGAAGCAAGGACAGTCTCAAATACAAAACCTAACCTTACTCCTCAAGGAGCCATAAAAGGGACTGCAAATAAATCCTAGAACCAGAAGAAGCGAAATAAAAATTAGAGAGGAAATAAATGATATGGGCAAACAACCCAGTAAAACAAATGAAATTAAGAGTTGGTTCTTTGAAAGAATTAATAAATTTGAAAAACCCCTGTCCAGACTTATCAAAAAGAAAAAAGGACTTAAATACATAAAATCACTAATGAAAGAGCGGAGATTACAATGAACACCACAGAAATACAAAAACATCATAAGAGATTATTGTGAGCAATTGTGTGCCAACAAATTAGCCAATCTGGAAGAAATGGATAAATTCCTAGAAACATATAACTACCAAAAGTGAAAACAGGAAGAAATAGAAAACCTGAACAGACCCATTTTTCAAAGAAATTCAATCAGTAGTCAAAAATCTCCCAAGAAAAGCCCAGGGCCAGATGGCTTCTCAGGGAAATTTTACCAGATGTGTAAAGAAGAATTAAAACTATTCTTCTCAAACTGTTAAAAAAAAAAGGAAAAAAAAAAGAAATGGAAGGATAACTTCCAAACTCCTTCTACAAGGCCAGCATTACCTTTATCCAAAATCAGACAAAGACACCACTAAAAAGAATTACAGACCAATATCCCTGATGAACATGGATGCAAATATTCAAGATACTAGCAAATAGAACCCAACAGTACATTAAAAGTATTATTCCACAACCAAGTGGGATTTATTCCTGAGTTGCAAAGATGGTTCAATATCTACAAATCAATGTGCTATATCACATTAATAAAAGGATAAGAACCATATTCTCTCTCAATAGATGAAGAAAAAGCATTTGACAAAGTTCAACCTCCATTTTTGATTAAACAAAAACTCAACAAAGTAGATATAGATGGAACATAGGTCAACAAGGCCACATATGAAAGGCACAGCTAATATCATCCTCAATGGGGAAAAACAAAGCTTTTGTTTTATATAAAGAAATACATTTACATAAAGAAATGGGAAAATATTCCATGCTCATGTATTAAAAGAACATACAGTGTTAAAATGTCTATGTTACCCAAAGCAACCTACACATTCAATGCAATCTCTATCAAAATAACACTAGCACTTTTTATAGAGATCAGTCCTAAAATTTGTATGGAACCACAAAAAGACATCAAATAGCCAGAGTAATCCGAGAAAAGAAAAGCAAAAGTTGGAAGCATCACAATTCCAGAGTTCAAGCTATACTATAAGGCTGTGGTCATCAAGACAGTATAGTACTGACACAAAAACAGACACATAGATCAATGGAACAGAACAGAGAGCCCAGAAATGGACCCACAACTATACAGTCAACTAATATTCGACTAAGCAGGAAAGAATATCCAGTGGAAAAGATAATCTGTTCAACAAATGGTGTTGGGAAAATTGGACAGCAACATGCAGAAGAATGAAACTGGGACCTCTTTCTTACACCATATGCAAAAATAAATTTGAAATGGATATAAGTCCTAAATGTGATACAGGAAATCATCAAAATTCTAGAGGAGAACATAAGCAGCGACCTCTTTGACCTTGGCCATAGCAACCTCTTATCAGACTCATCATGGGAGACAAGGAAAACAAAAGCAAACATGAACTTTTGGGACTTCATCAAGATAAAAAGCTACTGCTTGGTGAAGGAAACAATCAAGAAAACTAAAAGGCAGTCTATGGAATGGGAGAAGATATTTGCAAATGACATCTGATAAGGGGTTACTATTCCAAAGTCTATATAGACCTTATTAAATTCAACAACCAATAAAACAAATAATCCAGTTAAGAAATTGGCAGAAGATGTGAATAGACATTTTTCCAAAAAACACATACAGATGGCTAACAGGCACATGAAAAGATGCTCAATATCACTGACCATCAGGGAAATACAAATCAAAACCACATGAGATACCACCTCACACCTGTCAGAATGGCTAAAATTAACAACTTAGGAAACAACCGATGTTGGTAAGGATGCAGAGAAAGGGGTACTGTTGTTGATAGGAATGCAAACTGGTACTGTCACTCTGGAAAACAGTATGGAGGTTCCTCAAAAAGCTAAAAATAAAGCTACCCTATGACCCAGGAATTACACTACCAGGTATTTACAGAAAGGATACAGTACTACAGATTTGAAGGAGTACATGCACCCCAATATTTATAGCAGCATTATGAACAATAGCCAAACTATGGAAAGGATCCAAATGTCCATTGACTGTTGGATGATAAATATGTGGTACATACATGTATGTACACACACACACACACTAGAATACCACTCAGCCACCAAAAAGAATGAAATCTTGCCATTTACAAAGATGTGGATGGAGCTAGAGTGTATTATGCTAAGCAAAAGAAACCAGAAAAAGATACTATATGATTTTACTCACGTGGAATTAAAAAAAAACAAAGTAGATGAATACATTGGGTGGGGAAGGAAACAAGCTTTAAGAGACTGTTAAGGATAGAAAACAGGGTGATGGAAGGGAGAGGGCTGGGGATGGGCTAAATGGGTAATGGAAAGACGACACTTGTTATGATGAGTACTGGGTGTTATATGTAAGTGATGAATCACCAAGTTATATTACTGAAAACAATACACTTAATGTTAACTAACTTAATTTAAATAAAAATTTGAAAAAAAAAACAGAGTGGCAAGGAGGCAAATTATAGCGACTGCTATGGAATAGCATAAAATACATGTTGAAAAAAAATATAAAAGTAGTCAGGAATGGCTTGAGTTGAGTTGAGAGGTTGATAGGAAAGGAGATACAAGATCATGAGAAGTTCATTGAAATGAAAATTCTAGGTGTTTATAAGAATAAAGTGTAGATTGGTAATAGATAAGTCAATGAGAAGCTAGATAAATGCTTTTCTAAATTGTGCCAAAGAATTTGAACCTTACATTAGAGAATTTTAAGTAGGGGAGTGGGATCAAGTTTATATTTTCAGAAGAATATCTAACTGTGATGTTCAGAATAAACTGGGAGGGATATACTTGACCCTGAGAGCAGTTCAGATCTATTTTAAGATTATAGTTAAGAGTTGAGCAGTGGAAATGGGGAGAAATAAGGTAATTATGACTGGGAATGTCAAGCAGCTAATATTTCTAAATATCTTATAATCTATATCCCCAGCCAGTTTCCTACCCCACCATGAGATTATATTAAAGCAAATCAGACATTATATCATATCATCTATTAATAATTCTATCTCTAAGCATTTATTTTCAAACCTTATCATTATAACCAAAATAATAGACCATTTCTTAGAATCATTTATACCTGGTCAGTGTTCAAAATCTTAAATAAGATCTTTTTAAAAAGAACAGTTGGCTTCTTCAAATTAGAATACAAAGTATCTCATTGCCTGTGGTTAATGGCTCTTAAATTTTTTTTAAAGATTTTATTTATTTATTCATGAGAGACACAGGCAGAGGGAGAAGCAGACTCCATGCAGGTAGCGCAATGTGGGTGGGACTCAATGTCAGGACCCTGGAATCATGCCCTGACCAAAGGCAGACGCTGAACTGCTGAGCCACCCAGGTGTCCCTCTTAAATCTTTCTGATAGGTTATTTCTTCCTTCTTAAAAAAATACCAAGAATAGAGTTGGTTTCCTTTTGGAAGAGGTTATCAAAAGGACCTAGCCATCAGTTGACCACTGAGCTGTACCTGGGAAATTGAGGCTTCTCACATCTCTCTTGTCCTCTTGGCAGTGTAGGTCTGGCCTACTATCTTCATACTGGCTACCATTTCAAGGATGCAGCCTTCAGATAATAAGGTGGTATTGAGACTACTTGGACTGAACACATTACTAAACCTAGTTAAAGCCCTTGCATGTACTTTCATAATTCTGGTGGGTAGGTGGAGAGATCTACTTATCTTGTCACTGTCCAAAGCAAGCCTCAGATGGAAGTTTCCTTGCTTATTAAAGCTGTAACCTACCAATCTGAGGTGGTTTGTCTCATTTTTAAGTCTCTCATATTTCACCCAGCAAATTCCTGAGGTTGTAACCCAGCAGTGATTTAGCAGCTTTGAATGATAGAGGAAGGGGAAAAAATGTCTGAACTCATTAATTTTATCATCAAGATGAAGAATGTTGTTTATTAAGGTAAAAAAAAAATCACTGGAGAAATAGCAAGTTTGTTGCAATGGATTACAAATCCTGTTGATATTTTCCAGTAAGGAGGACTGTGTGATATATGGATTAATAGGCCTCATAAGCAGCTAATATCCCCAGTCCATAGTTCAGAGACAATGAGCACCAGTTTTTAGTTTGGGGTTCCTCCAGCCATGGGTTATGACTAAAACAGTTTTAATAAGATTGCTATGGTAGGTGTCTAAAGAGAAAGGTAAAATGCTGAAAATATGGTATTCAGAAGTTTTACTCTAACTCCTACATTTAGGAGTTAAATATAGCAACTCTAAACACATCTCTGCTTGGATTTAAAGAAGTCTTTCTTTAAGTCTTTCTTTAAATATTTTAAGAGGGACAACTACTATGGATCTGTAGAAGCCAAACATACAAATACTATACAGTGAGAAAGATTAATAGATTTTTATTAAGGAAGTCTGAGAAAATGTCTTAAGTTCGAAACTGTGCCATAAATAATAGTTAAGGAACTGACAGATGGACATGAGGTAAGAGGGGAAGATACCCAGGCAAATGGCAGCAGTGGCACAAAAGCGGAGGAAAGGTTAAAATAGTGTTAGAGTCTCTCCAAGCAATTGTCAAAAAAAAAAAAAAAAAAAAAGAAAGAAAGAAAAGGTACTGGAGTAAGTTGCTCTGAGTGGGATGAACAAACTTTGCTAAGGTCTTGCTAAGAGACCAGAAAGCACACATGCATGCATACACCCACACTAAGAGAAAATAAAAACAAGAAGCAAAATGATAAGAGACAACAAACCCCTTTTACTTTCTCCAACTTTCTAGTCTCCCATTACTGTGCCATATCAGTAAAATTTAACAGGAGGCAGCTGGCAAACCAGAAATGTGGCATGAGACCAGCTCCAGCTGGGAAGCAATACTTCAATAATTGGCAGTTACCTAACTAGTAATTTAGGAATTCGTTTGGGTCTACAAAGTTCTTCTATATTTATGTCATTCAATGTATTTGGTCTTCACATAGCAGACATGAGGACATCCATTTTCCACATGAAGAAATCAGGTTAGAACAAATGACATTTATATATCCAACATTATATGGATTGCAGAGTCAGCTTTAGAATATAAAGCATGGCCTACCCTTCCACTGCTCCAAATATTACAAGATCCAAATCTTACTGGCAACTGAACCCATGAGGCTACTTGATTCCAGGAGTCCTAATCTCCTGCAGGAATAGAGAGCTGGATGTTTGGGATGCTTATTGTCCCACGTCATAGAGGATAGGCATTAGTCTTAACTAAATTCAGAATAAAATGAAATATCTACAGCTGAAAATATGGGATATCCAAGATCATCTGACTCTAATGTTCATTTAAAGAATGATACACATTTTACAAATGCTGGAAGAATACAATTCAGTTTAGCAACCAAAATAACTATCATAAGGAGACGTAATACCCACGCTTGCCCTGCCCCTGTGAAAGCAACAAACTCCAGTTGGTTTAAAAAAGGATTTTCCTCACCCTGCTACCATACAAGGTAAATTACCATGACTGGCAGACAAATGTATCCTTACCTCCAGGAATGGCATTCCTTCTTGCCATCTGCCAAAAACAAACAAATGATGATTTAAAAGCTACACATAGTTGTGACGACTACAAGGTTAAGGGCAACCCTGAGCATTTTGCAGTTGTGCAGCGTACAAAAACAATTCTAAGGGGCAACCTGTTTTCCATAGAAGGCTAGTTGTGTAGGTGCTTGATAATTTTTTTTTTTGAAGAGATGCATTTCTACAATCAAGTTTAGCAAGTATGTATTTTGTTCTAACTGCTGGACTTACCAGTATCTTTATTTTAATGGGCATTATGGAGCTTTATGTATTTTCCAAATTTTTATGCTAAAAACTGAATTTTTTTTTCTAGGAACATCTGCAGAGAATTATGCTAATAGTCTATGAAACAGACTTGGAAAAACATTTATTGAAATAGATAACATTCCTGGCCCTACGACCAATACCCTTATCTTTTACTAAAGATTTACCCAGAAAGAAAAGTTCCACTTGATTTCAAGATTTTTCTACTGCCATTTTATACTCTGACAGATGCACATTTAGGTTGTTTTTGCTGTTTAGTACACAACTGTAATTCTTTTTACAAAAAACGCTAAAGATTACCAATAGAAAATATGCAAAAGAACCCTTCCCAAAAAATCTAAGATTTTTCAGCAGGGCTGTTTTAGGGTGAATGTATATTGAAAATTCCCCAGTTTCTCTCTTTTCCCCTGACAAATCCAGACCATTTCCTCCGCTCACTAGAAAAGGGCTTTGTCATTGTTATGTGAATGTAGAGAAGTCTGTTACATACAGTATTTGCATCTCTTGATTTGTGTAGCCTTCTTGAGTCAGGCTCCTCTTAAGAGCAGAGGGAGTCTTAGGGTGGCTGTGGGCTTGGCTTTTTGAATGGAAAAAGATGGCAAAGGGAAAGGGGTAATAGAATTGGCCAAAATACTTGCATCTTTTGTTTCAAACTGCCTTCTATCACAAGATACTAGAACTAGAAAGGTCATCCAACCCTTTTACAAGGAAGAAACAGAATGATGAAGTGACTTACCCAAAACCCATGACACACACACACTAGCTTCCAAACAAGAAATAAAACTGAAATCTCCTACCCCTTCATGCCTAGTCAGTGCTATTTATTCACTGGAGAGCCTTCTTCAGGTGGGCTGGGTTAGTTGGGATGCATTTCACATGGCTTACATCAATGACATTTAAGACTGGCTAATCATCTCAGCTGAACTTTGCTTATAGCTATAGATTTCTCTTTTTTTTTATAAATTAATTTTTATTGGTGTCCAATTTACCAACATACAGAATAACACCCAGTGCTCATCCCGTCAAGTGTCCCCCTCCGTGCCGGTCACCCATTCACCCCCACCTCCCGCCCTCCTCCCCTTCCACCACCCCTAGTTCATTTCCCAGAGTTAGAAGTCTTTATGTTCTGTGTCCCTTTCTGATATCTCCCACACATTTCTTCTCCCTTCCCTTATATTCCCCTTCACTATTATTCATATTCCCCAAATGAATGAGAACATACACTGTTTGTCCTTCTCCGATTGACTTACTTCACTCAGCATAATACCCTCCAGTTCCATCCACGTTGAAGCAAATGGTGGGTATTTGTCGTTTCTAATGGCTGAGGAATATTCCATTGTATACATAAACCACATCTTCTTTATCCATTCATCTTTCGATGGACACCGAGGCTCCTTCCACAGTTTGGCTATTGTGGACATTGCTGCTAGAAACATCCGGGTGCTAGTGCCCCGGCGTTTCATTGCATCTGAATCTTTGGGGTAAATCCCTAACAGTGCAATTGCTGGGTCGTAGGGCAGGTCTATTTTTAATTCTTTGAGGAACCTCCACACAGTTTTCCAGAGTGGCTGCACCAGTTCACATTCCCACCAACAGTGTAAGAGGGTTCCCTTTTCTCCAGATCCTCTCCAACATTTGTTGTTTCCTGCCTTATTAATTTTCCCCATTCTCACTGGTGTGAGGTGGTATCTCATTGTGGTTTTGATTTGTATTTCCCTGATGGCAAGTGATGCAGAGCATTTTCTCATGTGCATGTTGGCCATGTCTATGTCTTCCTCTGTGAGATTTCTCTTCATGTCTTTTGCCCATTTCATGATTGGATTGTTTGTTTCTTTGGTGTTGAGTTTAAGAAGTTCTTTATAGATTTTGGAAACTAGCCCTTTATCTGATATGTTATTTGCAAATATCTTCTCCCATTCTGTAGGTTGTCTTTGAGTTTTGTTGACTGTATCCTTTGCTGTGCAAAAGCTTCTTATCTTGATGAAGTCCCAATAGTTCATTTTTGCTTTTGTTTCTTTTGCTTTCGTGGATGTATCTTGCAAGAAGTTACTGTGGCCAAGTTCAAAAAGGGTGTTGCCTGTGTTCTCCTCTAGGATTTTGATGGAGTCTTGTCTCACATTTAAATCTTTCATCCATTTTGAGTTTATCTTTGTGTATGGTGCAAGAGAGTGGTCTAGTTTCATTCTTCTGCATGTGGGTGACCAATTTTCCCAGCACCATTTATTGAAGAGACACTAACAATGAGACTGAAGAAAGAGAAATTAAGGAGTCAATCCCATTTACCATTGCACCCAAAAGCATAAGATACCTAGGAATAAACCTAACCAAAGAGGTAAAGGATCTATACCCTAAAAACTATAGAACACTTCTGAAAGAAATTGAGGAAGACACAAAGAGATGGAAAAATATTCCATGCTCATGGATTGGCAGAATTAATATTGTGAAAATGTCAATGCTACCCAGGGCAATTTACACGTTCAATGCAATCCCTATCAAAATACCATGGACTTTCTTCAGAGACTTAGAACAAATTATTTTAAGATTTGTGTGGAATAGCTATAGATTTCTAGGTCCCACCCCACAGCTTGTGATATCAAAATCCTAGAGACAGTAATTTTCCAAACTAAAATCTTTCCTAGTGAGTCTGAGATAATAAATGTTGGATAACTCTGGAGAAGATCATGCATTTTGAGAATCATGAGATATAACTCCATTTGGCCTAGACTTATTTGCCTTTATGCAAATATATATGATTGAAGGAGTTGAGAGTATGATTGCTACTTTGACCATGTCTAACTGAGTCTTGCTGTATGATATATACTGAATTGGTTACTTTTTTTTTTTTTCAAGTCACACCCATTCTGAAAGCTGGGTTACTATGACCTATCCGGGGTTGCATGAAAGACTAATTAATTAGTAGAAGAAGAACATTTTAATCTTTTAGTAAAAGTGTCTAGAAATTGTAATGTCTCTCCTTTTAACAACACTTTGAATTCCAAATATTCTAAAATGATATAGAAACCTCCAAGTGATTAAAAAAATAAACAAAGCCTGATCTACACATGGGTCCAGGACCTGGACATTCCATACAGAAATATTTGTTTGGAGGAGAAATAGGTGCTCTATGATTCAAAAGCATATTTCACTTTAAATAGAATGGTCTTTCCCATTTCTTTCTTCTTAAAGATGGGCTATCGCACCTGTTTTTTGTTTGTTTGTTTTTATTTTTGTTTTGTTTTGTTTTGTTTTGAATGAGAATAAAAGGACAAGTGGTATTTTCATTACAGATAAGAAATATATGTTTTAGGCATACTCTGGGGAAATGCACCAGCTGGCCAATTATGCTTAGAAGTGAGCTGCCATGGAAAATGAAATCCCACTGAGGTCTCTTAAGTCTTTGCATGTTTGCAAGGTGCAAGTGTTTATACTGACAGAAGAGGGTTTTCAGATCTTATAGATGGCAACGAGACCAAAAGATGCATTTTAAAGAGAAGAACAAACCAATAGCCAAAATTTGACTTGTAATTATCATAAATCTCTTGTTATTTTTTGCTCTTTTATTGTAGGTATGTAGAATCTACACTGTATTAGAAATTCTGTTTTTAGAGACGGTTCACTTCCTGGAACTAGAGGTGAGAATGGCTTTCCTTCTTGTCTTCTCACAAGTTAGTGTTATTAGCAGCCGTCATTGTTATCAGCACCAAAACACTTTTCCATGTATGTCAGGGAATCACAGACCAAACAAATTCTGGAAAACAACATGAAGCGATAGTTAAGAATGTGAGATCTACCATCAGACTTCCTGGAACAAAAGCCTGACTTCATCATTTTACCAGCTGTGTACATCTATGCAATTTACTTAACCTCTCTATGGCTCAGTTACCAGCATAACTGACAGAGATGATAATATCTCCAACATCAAAAACTGCAAATAAATGGTCAAATTCAGAGGAAGAAAGGCCTGGTAAATATAAGGGAGGATTCATGGATGAGGAAACATTGAAGTTTGACTTTATAGGAGGTATAATTTGGCCAGTAAGAGAATGAAGAAGATGATATTTTAGACTTAGGAAATAGACTGAACAAGAGTATGTCATTTGGAACAGGCAGATATATTTAAGGAACAATGAGTAGATCCTTTGGATGTTCCAGATTCCTTTTGTTTTGAAAATCAGAGGGAAACCAAACGCAAAGTTGCATTCTGGATTAATGGTGGAATTGAAATGTGGAGGCAAGTTTGAGCATAGTGTAGACAGGAATTACCCAGGCAAGCCTAGGGTTTCAGGGAGCTCCCCTGCATCTGCACTGTCATAGGGAAGTCACACTTTGTATGGGAGATGGGTGAATGTCCTTTGGTGTCTTTCTGAAAGTCAGATTTGTTGCTTGACTTTGCTTGCCATAGGATCCAAGGACAGCCCACCAGCAAGGGAATAATGAGATGAAAGAGGTGATTCCTGGCCTCTGATCCACCAGATATTCAAGATGTAACCACGAGCAAGTCTCTCTGCCTCTCAGACCCCTTCTCCCTTCATGGTTTATCTCTTATAGACTGGCTGTGAGAATTCAATGAGCTAATTTCTATGGCAGATGCCTTGAGGGTTGTCAGGAGCTGTGTTAAGGAAAGAGTAAGGAAATTAAGATAAATTTGATAATATCTACTGGGATTCATATTGAGAAAAAAGCAGACCACATATCCAGTTCCCAGCCCCTGTCTCTTCTTTCCTCCTAGCCTCAAAGCTATCAACACTTCCATGGGTAGAGATCCCTCACTCCTGTGCTAAGCACTATGCTAAGTGCCTTCTAAGCATTATGTCAGTCAGCACCTCCACTCCATAAAGTAGGTACTACTGGTATTCCAGTTTACAGATCAGAAAAAAGGATGCCCAAGGCTCCCTCATTCATAGTGGGTCAACATTGTATCATATAGCACCTTTGCAATGAACCTTCAAGTTTACATCATAGGGGCCCTGAAGCCAGAGGTCAGCTGCTTACATACTGTTCTGTGTCACCTGGTACAGGAAAGCCCACTACTGTCACCTTCCCCTTTGTTACTCTCTTGACTTCCAAGCACCTCCAATTTGCCTTCTTGATTGACAATACGTTTATTTTAAGAACCAGAGAGAACAGAAGCACATATTAAATAGACTTTTGCTTATTGACAGCCTTCATGGTGCAGTAGAAGGAGCCATGCTAGAATATCCTTCAGAGAAGCTACTGACTCTGTCTCAGCCATTAACTTTCCATGATCCCTCAGGCAAATAGCTTACTGCTTTGAGCCTCAGTTTCTTAATCTGTAAAAGATACCACTGCTTGACATTCTTGCTTGCTAGGATAAAATTAGATTACAGATATGAAATAGATTTGTGAACTCTAAAGCACTATGACGCTAATCCCTGTTGCTTAACAGAAGCACAATGGAGTGATGGAATGGAATATGATAAAATGATATTAGTGAAACTTGACTTGAATTCAAGCACCATGGATACCATTTAAAACCATGCAATATTTTTCAAATGAATCCTAGTCTCTGAGCCTTTGTAATCCGATAGCAAGAGATATAAAATTTACCTTTTACAGCAAGCTTGCAGGGATAAAAATGGGAAATTGCCTAAGACTGAACTCTACAAATCATTTTTAATATGTGCCATAATTCATGATGGCTAGCAATTAATATACATTAATTTTTTTTTATAAAAACCTTGTTAGGGTATATTATAACTTGTTAAATAGATTCAAGGTGAATGGGCCTCTTTGGGAGGCTAAGTAACCCTGTGTAAAATACAAATAACTTGTCTTAAGAGGTGATGAGAGGGTTGAAGAAGACACATCCACCTAAGAGGTAAAAACCTCTTTTTAGTTATGGAAGGGTTAATAAGTCTTAAAGAGTGGATGCTATTAATGAAATAGCTCTTGGCTACGCCAGCTCCTGCTGTTTCATTTGGCAATGAGTGCTGCATTTTCCTTCATCATGACCTTTTCACCTTTGAAAGAGCAAGAAAGGTAGGTTCTTGCTGTGAGGGGCCCAGGTAACCAAGTTCTTGGAGTAAGATCAAGACTTTCTTGCAATCTATCATGCTCTCTCCTTTGATCTTTAGCTGGGCCTGGCGCTTGCTCAGTGTTGTGGTCTAGAGGTTCTATGCTGCATGGAATAAACTGAGTGTAGCCCTTCACATGTCTTTAGTCTTCAGTACCTCCAGACTCCAGAAAAAAATGACGAAGGAAGTTGTTTGTTCTGCAAGGAAGGTGTAGCCTAAGAGACAGCCGGTGAGTTATCACTTAAGAAATCATCCAGTGCCTGGATGGCTCAGTGGTTGAGCATCTGCCTTTGGCTCAGGACGTGATTCCGGAGTCCCAGGATCGAGCCCCACATCAGTCTCCCTGCATGGAGCTTGCTTCTCCCTCTGCCTGTGTCTCTGCCTCTCCCTCTCCCTGTCATGAATGAATAAATACAATCTTGATAAAAAAGGAAATCAGTGTTTATATGTATTTCATGGACATTCATGGATCAGCCTCATCATTGTCTAGCTTTGTGTCTTTATGGTGTTATATTACCTCTGTAGGTTTCAGTTTTTTTTTTTTTATCTGTTAAAAAAGGACAATAATGTCAACTTTTCCTGGTTGTCATGAGAATTGCTTGAGGTAATGGATAAAGAAATTAGCATAGCAATTAATTCATGTTAAGTATTTAAATACAGTTGCTTTTACTCCTGTTTCTTTCCTTTTGCAGATCATAGAAATACAGGGGATTTTACAGTGAGCTTAGGCTGGTTTGTGCCATTCTGAAGAGTTTTCTGTAGCACTAATGATAGACATGAGGATTTGCTAGAAGCTTTGGGGAATACAAAGATGTTTACATTGTAGCCCTGTCTGTTAGTAGCTTCAAAGCCAGCTGGTAAGATGGAACATATGCAGAGAATGAGATCTAACAGAAGGGGATTCCTATGGGTGCCTAATGAGTGGCCCAGGTGGCAGGTGCTGCAGGAGCTGAAAGGCAGAAAGGTCACCCTTTGTGGGATGGAGTTGCTGGGGACCTGAGGTCAGACAGACTAAGTTTGAACCCCAGCTACACTATTTACTAGCTGTTTGGCCCTAAGTAATTATCTTGCTATTATGGTGTCAATTCTCTCAAAATTGAGTAAGCAATTGTCACTAGCTTAGGTAGTTAAGGTAGCATATGTAAGTGTAGAATATGAAAAACACTTGCAATAATACTCATTACTCACTAATAGCTCAGAAAATCTTATAACTATCATTGTTATCTCTATTCTAGACTCTTCCACCTGATTTCCCTGTACCCTACAGGCTTTAGGATGGCTTTCTTGGACAGTAATTCTGATCATGTCATTGAGTTTGACAACAACCATGCTGATTCACACGAGTGCAAATGAGATGAACAAATCTCACATCCTCAGCTTCTTAAGATCTGGACACAACCACCCTTCTCCTTTAAATACCTCCTATGTCTTTTTCCAGTCACTAAGATAAAATAAAACGTGAACCTCCTCCTCTCTTGCTAATGTGTCTAAGTTTTCTTGATCCTTTCAAAGAAATTCTCCTTGGTTATCCTGCTTTCCTCCCTTCACCCAGCATTCTTTATATACTTTCATCATACCCATAATCTATATTTGTCCTAGCACTGCATCTAGTGTATATTAAGTACTCAGCAAATATTTATTGGGTAAGTGCATAAATGAATGAATGAATATATTTAATAATTTAATAACTTTAGAAGAATTGTACCATGTCAGATGTTTTCCTGTTACTATAGACAACATAAAAAAATCCAACATCTTAGGTAACTCTATGAAATATTTCATCCTCAAGAGGAAAATCCAAAAAATGATTAGTAATAATATTATAAAATAACATTTTACTTTCAGGTGAACAAAAATAAGTATAAGTTCATCTTACTTGGAATTTTAACATGTTGGTTTAGAGAACATGCTCTCATCATGTCTTATTATAAGTAGAGTAAACTCATATTCTCAGGACAGTTCCAATTTATGCCCATTATTCTGGATTAATTTTTAAAGCACCTTTTTTCTCTTTTAAAAATATTTTGATTCTGATGATAAATTATAATGTCACCCTAATTATAAAGAAAGTTTACTTTTAAAGTTAAAACAAAATTAAAAGGTCACATAGTAAGGAAGTCCAAAGGTAATTAACCCTGTCTAAAGACAACACTTCAAGGGCAAGCTAGCATCATTTACATCATACAAAGTATACAGCTTATCTTTCAAAAATGTTACTAGGAGTCTTCTGTGAACTACTGTTTTTATACGGTTCTATGTAATGGTCTGCTTATTTTCTGCCTCATACACATTCTCTTCCTTCTTTTTCCTGTATCTTGGGCCATGAACACAACCTACAGACACAGGATAAAGATTCAAAATAACTCTCTCCAGTGTTTAAGTGATAGAAATACAAATCACATTCATAATGATGACCTAAATAATGATCCCACAAGAATACCCATGTCCTCATGCCCAGAAGTTATAACCATGTTATACATGGCAAAAGTGACTTTGCAAATATGATTAAGTTAAGAATCTTGAGATGGGGAGAGTATCATAAATTATCTGCATGGCACAATATAATCACAAGGTCCTTATATAAGGGAAGTAGGAGGGCCTGAGTCAAAGAGATATAAAAATGGAAGCTGAAGTCAGACAGGAGAGAAGATGCTATACTCTTGGCTTCCAGCATGGAGGAAGGAGCCAAGGAATGTAGGCAGCCTACAGAAGCAGAAACAAACAGGAAACATCTCTGCCAACACTTTGGTTTTAGCTCAGTGAACCTGACTTCAGACTTTGACCTCTAGAGCTATATGAGAATAACATTGTGTGTGTGTGTGTGTGTGTGTTTTAAACAGCTATTTAA
Organism: Nyctereutes procyonoides; assembly: GCF_905146905.1. Taxonomy (NCBI): domain Eukaryota; kingdom Metazoa; phylum Chordata; class Mammalia; order Carnivora; family Canidae; genus Nyctereutes; species Nyctereutes procyonoides. Next base: position 12,475,624 of record NW_026575133.1, on the reverse strand, counting down.
AAAAATGTTATAGCAGCAATAGAAAACTAATATACTAAGTAACTGAAAAAGAGCAGTGTTTATGCTAACATAACTCAGAATTGCATTAGCACCTTGCTTCAGATTTGGCTGGATTTAATGTCACCAAAAAGCTTTCTCTATTTCTCATTTCTACTTTATCTGGCTGGTATTCCCCACACAGAAGCCTAGATTCTCCACAATAACATTCTTTAACTGCAAGCCTTGTAAAACATAGTGTCTCATTTCTTGTAACATAAACAAAAATTCTAATAATAATTTTAGTTGGCTCAGTTTGGGTCATGGGTCTATTTATCACAGTGGAGGAGGGGGATCTGATATGATCATATGAGTCCTAGGTTATATGCTCACCTCTGAATCTAGAGGGAGATGGGGGTCAATGCAGCAAAATCATATGAACTAAAGGTCTGGGAAGTTTTTAGGAATTCTGGGATCATGTTATTAGGAGATTGGAGTATGGTAATAGTAAGCAGGCAAAATCCATACAAGTCACTGCTATCAGCCTTATGAGCATCCTCTGTTTGAATAATAGATTAATTGTTTTAACACTAGAAAATGTCCAATGAAATTTTTTCGTTTTGTTTTACAAGATATTCTCCTTCGAGTGGCATTTCAAATTCTTGGATTATTTTCACATTATTGCTCTACTATCCATGTCTACAGAGTTCTCTCCTGTCAGACAAAAGATAGTTATAAAAGATCAACCATAGAGAAAATTTATAGGTGGGGTCTGAAAGTAGAATTCATCATTTACATCTACATTTCATTGCCCAGAACTCAGGCATATAGCTGTACTGAAGTACAAGGAAAACAGGAATTTTATTATCTGTAAACATAAAAGAAAAAAGAGAACTGTTGGTGAATTACCAACCAGTTTTTCCCATAGATTCATTCTTATAACTTGTTTCTTTCTAATCTCTAAAATCAATTTATATACTCCAGAGATGTTAACAAGTGTCTCACTTATAATGGACAGAGATAAAGGAACATGGATAGTTTTGGAAATAGGAAGGGCCACAATTTCCTAGATCCTTGCCATTGCTGTTCCAGGGACCAGCTATTTTGCCCCCTTATTGCTAACTGCCTGCTTAGATTCCAGTCCTAGTCCCCCATGGTGGTGCTATCTCCAGGCCAGGTTAGTGGCTTTTCTACCAGTTACATTTTGTCCATTTCCAAACTGCCTAAATTAGCTCTCAATCTTGTTTGCCATTTACATGCCTGGTTTTGCTGTAGGAATCATAATATCCTTATTTTCCTACTTTCAGCAGTTTTTTTTTTTTTTTTGAGAGAGAGAGAGAGAGAGAGAGAGAGAGAGAGAGAGAATGGAGAGGAAGGGCAGAGAGAGAAGGAGAAAGAGAATCTTAAACAGGCTCCATACCCAGCATAGAGTCTGATGAGGGGCTCGATCTCATGATCTGAGATCATGGTATGAGCCAAAATCAAGAGTTGGATGCTTAGCTCACTGAGCCAACAAGGCACCCCATTCTACTTTGACCAGTTCTCATTACAATATTTCCTTTCCTACTTTAGTTAAAAGTTTTTCAACACCTCAAAAATAATACTGATTTAGCACTTAGTTGTAGACATTTTCTCTAAGCTAGGCTTGTTTTCCACGATCTAGGCTCTGAAGTCCTTCTGTTTTCACTCCCTTTCCAAATAAAAGCTATGGACCTAAGAAGGTGGGTAAACAATAGAGGAATAGGAGGGGGAAATTGATTGGAAAAGCAGGAGGGAGAAGGTGGATATTTTTCTCCAAGCTGTTCATGGAGCTTCTGCAAAGAAGGAGGACAAGAAAGGAGAGTGTGAAAACATGAGGATAACAAAAAGCTGGAGAGTGAGAACAGGCAAAGGGCAATATCACAGAGCTGCACTCTTCTGAAGATCTCTGTGAAATGATTCATTTGCTAGCAAAGGATACAGGTAGTCTATGAGAACAGAGCTTTGGTAATGCTGTGAATTTCCCATGAGAGATTTGATTCTTTTATTTTTTCAGTAGTACACTGAAATCTTTGAGACTATCCCACAAAAGTTTCATGGATGATATCCTAGAGAATTCTAACAACGAGCAAGTGCATATATATGTTTTTTCAAATTATGTCATTTTTTATGAACACTTAAATAATAGTAACTCACTCTGAATGGGGAGCTCTGAAGTTTTGTTATATACTATCTGATCACTGTGCAATCACACACTTGTTCATGGCTTTGCTCCCTTCTTTCAGATGATTGATCAGAAATAGGTCTTCTCTAGCCTGAGCAGACAATACCACCTCATACTATAAGCAAGTGAAAGGTCAAGAAAAAGTAAATGAAAAAATAAAGGATAATTGAGGTACAAATGGGGAAATGAAAGATATAAAATAGAATGAGGACTACAAAGGAGGCTTCTATAAAAGCATATGTTTTCCTTTTTTAAAGATTTTATTTATTTATTCATGAGAGATACAGAGAGAAGCAGAGACATAGGCAGAGGGAGAAGCAAGTTCCCTGAGGGGAGCCCGATGTGGGACTCAATCCCATGACCCCAGGATCATGACCTGAGCCAAAGGCAGATGTTCAACCACTGATCCACCCAGGCAGAGTCCTCATGACTGTGTTTCTCTATTGGCTTTCCAGATAGGTTGTGCATAGAGAGTTCCAGGCTGACTTCATTGTGAAGTCTTGAATCACATTTCCAAGTATAATAGATTTCTTGTAAGCCACAAAGTGGAAGTTCACCAAGTGAAATGACAGAATTGAGACAGGAATATGTAAATTCATCCAGTAATAAGTGGGAGAGTTTCTGTATAAGATTAAATTTCCTTTTAAATATTCTACTACTCTTTAATAGTAAAACTCTTAATATTTAAATATAGGCCATGACAATGAAATTTTCCTCTAGTCCAAAAAGAAATAAATAGGAGAAGGCTTGTTTTGTAATGTTTTGCATAGTAGTTCTTAATGCATTTGACAAATTAGTTACTATTATCATGATTTACCTCCCATCTCAGTTATCAACATTTTCATGGGAAAAAACAAGACAAAATTGAAAATGTATCTATCATACATCTCTTTCATAATATCCACACATCTTAACATGGCCTCCTTAGTGCTTTGCACTGTATTGATTTAGCTAAAAGGGGAGTATGTTTCCTAGAATTCTCTCCCTGTAGGCTCTGTGTTAGGATTATTCATGAAAGACATATGAGTAAGATTTGGAAGGCAAATATGAACTAGCAGTGGTATTTACACTTGGAAAGTTGTTGTAGGGTCAGGCACTGTTGTAGTTCTCCTATATTGAGAACCTTAAATCCTCCCTGTGTTTTGATTTAGTTAATGGCTCACGACAATGTCTCTACCTTTAGACACCCAAACAGAACAGAGGGAATGGTTCCAAGTTGACCTCAGTGCCTTAAAGTCAGACCGTTTTCTCCTAGGACAGAAAAGTCACCTGTCTTTACTCTGGGGAGACAATTGTTTAGGAAGTGACATGGGCTCCATGTGACCAGGCCATATTTGATGGGGAACAGACAGAAAGAACAATTTCTGCAATAAATAGAAGGCTTTGCTATTTACCAATGAACATGAGGAAAAATGTTCTACTGTAGCTCCTTCCAAAAGAATATACTTTTTTTCCTCTCAATTTTGCCAGCCTCTAGGTGAATACATATCCCTGTCAGAGAAGGTTGGTCTTAGAAAAGGTTAGAAGTTCCCCATCCAATAACATTTCAATTCCAAAAGCTAGTTAACTTGGCTAATTGATTCTCAGTTGGCGAAATGATAAAGTACTTGGAAATGGAAAATTGAATTTTCACATATGAATTCTTAATAATATAATCACTAATTTAAAAAAAGGAAACTGGGTAAAAGAAGTGTTGTCATAAAGAGATAAAACACTTTTTTTCTTCATATTGTTTTATCAAATATTTAGTATCAATGTGTTGAAAGAAAATTCTTCACATAAAAGTCAACATGAAAATGAACATATAAAAAAAAAATCATAGTCCCTCCACCTAAAAGTAACTTCTATAGACATTTTGGTTGGATTTGAGTCCATATGATGTCACCCAGCTGTATACATATTTCCTATTAAAAATACACTTATACTGTTCTGTAATGTTTTTACCATTTTTAAAAACAGATTAAAATTGATATGTTTTCACATTAGTGATTGTACTTCCATAACATCAGAGGCATAAACTTAGATAAGTAAATGTGCTTAAACATAAACTGTCAGTTGCATAGATTTGTAGCTTTACCCTTTGAAAGTCGTGGCCAACTGCGTGGCAATAGTGCCTTGTTCACTTTGAGGCATTGCTTCAAATTTTTCTGGACTAGCAGCATGAAGATGTCTTTCCTCAGGTATAAATGCCCTATTTTAATGAAATAATCCTGATGAGCAATGATTTTCAACATTTTTAGGAAATGACAGCCTAAGACAAGCAGATGAACATGCTGACAAGCAAATAAAAATGAATCAAGTTCAAGGAGCTTCAAAGTGGGTGCTGCTGGAGGGGTAAGGGCTGTAGGACTGCACCATTGTCACTCTTGATGATAGCTGAATTCTTCATGAATTCTCCTCTGTCTGGAGCCATTAGAGGAAGAACCATAGCTCTAAAAAGCTGACTCCCAGGGAGGTTATAAAAGGAAATCTTTCTGGGGCTATACATTAACTTCACACCATATAGTTCATGATTAAAAATAGCATTTGTTTTTATGGGACATCTCTTGTAGAAGCTACCCGACTGGGCTACAGATTTTAATGTCACTGGGGTCTCACTTTATATGAGAGCAATAAATGCATTCCTGCAAAGTTGGGAGTGATTTAGATTTAAAACAACTGAATTATATTTAGAATGCACTTGGATAACTCAATGTTTAAAAGAACCCTGCAGTGAATCCCTTGGAAACTTAAAGAATCCTTTGGTTCTGTGAATAATCATGGTTCTTGAAACCTTGCTGAATTGTTTGTGCAAGATCAAATTTTTATATTGAAGGAGTAAAGTCTGTGGTTTTCTCTCAGGTAAATTGTATTCATTAATATTTATGAGATTCTTTGTTTTAGATGGTGAGTCTTTGTTTCTTTTTGTGGCCATCATGTTTCTTTCCTGAAATGTTATATTTTTCAGTTGTCATCACTACTTATATCATGCTAAATATTTTACATATTATATCCATGTTGTAGATTATATGTAGGAAAATAGAGAGAAAAAAATGGGAGTCAATTAGCACCCACTATTTATCATGGATTGAGAGCAAAAACAAAAAACACTATTATAATCACATCAGCAAAAGGACTCTTCCCAACTAAGAAAGAGAAGATGTTCAAACCAAGAAAATGCATCAGATATATTAGTGGGGGGTTAAGAAACAACTATGTAAAACTCATTGCTAAATGTATTGAATTTACATTATTTGCTTCTGGTAGGGAAAAAATAGACAAAAAAAAAAAGACTAGCAGAAAAGGATGACAGAGTACATCCATCTTTCAGGAAACTATAACTTGTTAATTATTTAATAAATAATTGGCATTCTAGATTTATTTATGGAGCAAATTTCAAAACAGAGAAAGCCATTTTAAATTTTTTGTATTGTTATTATTATTATTATTATTATTGAACAGTGCTGCCATAAATACTAGATTTACACATAAATAGGTCACATTTTCCACCAGCCCATTTGAAGAATATAGTGTCGATAGCATGAGAGTTCAAGAAATGTGCCTGAGACGGTGTGGGCCACATCCATCATTGCAGGCAGAGTAACGCAGGAAATACTTTATACTATATATTATAATATACTACTAGCAAAAAAAATGTGGGACAATAAATTCTTTGGTATAAATATATTTAATAATCTCCTTCCCCTAACCAAGCCACATCAGGAAGAGAGCATCAAACTGCTAGCTGGGAGTGGGTTACAGATAGGCCCCAGCAGTTTCTAGAAGAGAATGACATTTCATTGCAAGAGTCTTTCCTCTCATCACTGTGGGCTTTTGGCAATCACCAAGCTACATCCACATCTAGGCTGGTTGTCAGTCTTCCCTGACTCCCTACACTATGTGAAATACTTTGATACTACTCTAAATCTTTCTGTTAATATACTCATAATAGCTACAAATATGTTCAGTATTATGAATATTGTACCATGTCTGTCTCTGGTACTAGACTCTAAGTTCTGTGAGTTTAGGGACTCTGGTTCACCTTTGTGAACCGTGTCAATCAGCCTGCGGACTGTGAAGTCAGATGCTGGGAATGAGTAGTTGCTTTACGTCAAGAGACAGCATGGACACTGGAAGCCTGGAATAAAGATGAGAGTTCGAACACAGGAGAGGGCCCACTTCAGGTCCTTAGGCAGGACAACTGACTGCTGACCTCAGGAAGAAAATAATGCTCAGCTTCTGGGGCCATGTGCTGCTTAGAGACTAAGATTATTACAGAATTTGAGGATAGGTTGATTTAAGATTTATTCCATTTCAAATGTTCTACATCACTCCTGACAGGTCCTTATGGAGACTCCTTGATGACAGGAGCTGTGTAATTGATCTTCTCTACTTACTCATCAATGCCTGATACATGGGCAGACCCCAAGTGCACAGGCTGGTAGACTGATGTGGATTTGAAAGTCTTTGATTGCAGAAGGGTTAACCAAGTTAATACAACCCCTGCTTTATTTTTAACCTCAAATAGAAGTGTCCAAATAAGTGAAACTCAGGTCCTGGAAGCTGCTCAGGACTTACTCTATGGTCTGGCTTCCTCACACTCTTGGAACAGACAAGCATCTGGTGATGACTTTAATATCTTTTACTAAGATGTCTTTTTTTTTTTTTTTTAAAGTTGAAGGTCTGGAACAAGGACATAGGGCACTACAATAATGTTCTAGTTGCTTCCGTGGTTAGTCTCCTACATGTATCATGTATGTATTTATTCTGAGCAAGTTGACAACTGACATTAAAGAGATTCCCACATAGTAGTGCGAAAGAAGAGAAAAGTACCTAGGAAAAATGAAGAGCAAAGGGGATCTCTCTCTGGCACAAGCAAATAATAAGAGGAGAGAACTTTGCCTTTAGCCTTGCAGCTGCCCAATTACACTGTTTTCACTTCAGGGAAGAGTATCAGAAAAAGGAAATAGGCAAAAGATATAAAAAGACATCTCATCAAAGAGACCTGTGAATAGCCAACAAGCACATGAAAAGATTCTAAACATCCTAAGTCATCAGGAAAATTCAAATTAAAATCACAATGAGATACGACTTCCTATCGGCAAGAGTGGTTAAAACAGACAAGTGCTGGAGAGAATGTGGGGGAAATTAGAGCCCTCTGGTGGTAATGTTAAAATGGTGCAGCCACTTTGGTAGTTTCTTAAACAGTTAAATATAAACTTGTCATATTCACCCTCAATTTCCCTACTAAGATATCATTCCCAGAGAAAGGAAAAATTATGTTCATAAGTATTATGTTCTACATGAATGTTCATAACAGCATTATTTCATGTAGCCTAAAAATGGAAACAACCCAAATGACCATCAACTTATAAATGAATAATATGAATGTGAATATAAATGAATAATATGAATAATATGTTTATCAGAGAGAACACTATTCAGCAGTTACAAAGATGAAAGAACTTATACTAGCTATGACAAGATGAATCTCAAAAAATATTTTTAGCTGAATAAAGCTAGATGTAAAAGACTACTTATTGCATGATTACATTTATGTAATATGTCTAGAGAAACATTATTTATAGAAACAAAATATAAATAGTGGTTATCTGAGGGTGGGGATGGCAATGGAGAGTGAATGCAAATAGGCACTAAGACTCTTTGTGGGGGATAGAAACATTCTAAAATTATATTGTGATGAAAGTTGCATACCTGTAAGTTTTCTAAAAATCATTGAATTGTACACTTAAAATGGGAGTATTTTATGGTATACAAATTATACCTCAAAAATATTCCATATGATTAAGGAAAATAACTATCTCATAATCTAGAAGTTTGTAAAACTAGAAATGAATTATTTTTCTACACGTACCAGACCAACAATGAGCCAAGAAAATGTGCTAAAATGTTTAAATATATGCTAATACACACAAACTACATATTCATGTAATGACACATGTATTTTAAAACACTGAGATCTTTTTTCAATGTTTTTGATGGTTTTTGCTTTGAAATTTTTAGAGCGGTGTCCCATTAAAAAGTGACATTAAAGTTAACATTAAAAAGTGGCCCCTGGTCTTCTCGTGTAATTCTGTGATATATCATCATTATTTTCAAATTTAGTAACAATGTATTAACCTAACACAATATGCAGTCCTTGGAACACACTCAGTGACACTTGTGTATTCTATGTAACTATTCATCTGACAATTGCATCTTCCCTCCAACATCCTCAACAAAGATTTATCTCTAAAGATCAGGAATGTATTACTTCCTGAGGCAACACATTACATGGCTCTCTAAATCAAAGAAAAACCTATTCAGATTTCTGATGAATAACTTTACTTGCATAACCTAGAGCAATATTCTCCAATACAACTTTTTCTGTGATGATATAAATATTTCCTCATCTATTCTGTCCAATACAATGACCACCCTCTAGCAATATATTGCTTAATTCTAATTGATTTAAATTTAAATAACTACATTTGTCTGTAGTTATTGGTATTGGCTGTATGTAATATGTATTGGCTGTACATATTGCTGTATTAGACAGCATAGGCATGGGGTTCATCCAACTTATCTGAATCAAAAAAGTTAAAGTCAAACTTCCTTGACAAACCTGCTTGCCTCTTCTTGTATTTCCCACCTCAAAGATAATTACAATCCTTTATCCAGTTGCCCATTCCAGAAATCATGGAATTATTCTAGAGTTATCTCTGCTTGCGATCTGTCACGAAGTCCTATGAAATCTACATTCCACACAATCCTTATTCTTGTCTGGCTTCTGTATTTCACTGATCCTATCTTTTCATGCCTCTTTATTTCTCTCTGCATTCTGTGTCAGTCTGTTATGCCTCTCCATTACTTGTCTAACCAGCCTACAACCCATGTCAGTGCATGACTACTACAACAAGCTCTCTAAAAGGCATGACTTTTTTTTTTTAAGATTTTATTTATTTATTCATGAGAGACACAGAAGGAGAAAGGTGGAGACTTAGGCAGAGGGAGAAGCAGGTTCCATGAAGGCAGCCCGATGTGGAACTCAATCTGGGAACTCCAGGATCACACCCTGAGCCAAAGGCAGTGGCTCAACCGCTGAGCCACCCAGGCATCCCTAAAAGGCATGTCTCGGTAATGTCCACTCTATTGCTTGAAATTCTTGAGTGCCCTCCAATGCATTCTAGATATAATCTAGTATTTGGTTGAGGTACATCATGATCTGGTCCCTTCTTGCTATTCCTTTTTTTTTTTTCATTCTTGCTATTCCAGTTCACTTGTTGTTACTCAGATTTGCTTCCTACATTTGTACAGGCTGCCTTTTTATATTACAGACTGTCCTCTACATTTTTATAAGCAAGGCAGTGCTCAAAGACAAGAACAGATGCTCCAGACCCATATAGTCTAGGTTTGTATGTTGGGTCTACCACTTAGCTTTCCTTAGCTTATAGTTAGCTACTTGTAAAAGAGGAATAATAAGATCACCTACCTCTTAGAGTTGATGAGATAATATTTATAAAGCATAATCAGTATATGTTTTAGACATTCCACAAATATTTGCTATTGTTACTAATATTCCTGACATGTCCATTTAACAGATCCCTACTTATATTTCAAGATTCAGATAGTACATATCAAGGATATCATTTGTACTGGCCCTTCCCCTCCTACCCCATTTTTCCTCCTAGAATGTAATTTCATGATTAAATTGGCATGCCATTTTCATTGCTCTTTATATATATATATATATATATATATATATATATATATATATATATATGGTAATTACTATTTTCTTATATTCAACTCCCCTATGAAGATTGTAAACACCTTGAAAATAAAAACTATGGATCCTCCAGGTATGACTCACTAGACCCAGCATCTAATCCACTATACATATTCAATAAATATGAGCTTCCCAAATGAAGTTTGCAAAATAACACAGTTTTTCAGGAATGAGTATAGAAGTCTCCAGATGTAGAGGCTCCTAAGATTGACATTACTAGGATTGGTAGTGTTAACTACTTTAAACTTCCAGATCAATGGTTCAAATGAATAATCTACCAGCACTGCTTTAATAAAATGGACAATCTGTAAGTCAGACATCCTACCAGAACCCTGGATCCAAAAAGCTGTATGTAGCTAGCCTTGGGTCACACTAGAGACAGCTGATTTTTATTCCAGGAAAATTAGATTCTGAACCAAGTCTTCATCAGACTTGGTAGAAAAGCGCTAACTATGAATTTTCTCTGGTACTTCTTATCCTCAAGAAGTCAACATTTGGGCAAATATGAGGCTGCTCTTATCAAAATCAGAATGGAAATTGGGGTACCTGGGTGGCTCAGTCATTTGAGTTGTCCAACTCTTCAGCTCAGGTCATGATCTCAGGATCATGAGATCAAGCCCTTCATCAGGCTCCATGCTGGGCGTGGTGCCTGCTTAGGATTCTCTGTCTTCTTCTCCCTCTGCTTCTTGCTCCTACTTGCACACACTCTTTCTAAAAAGAAATAAAACATAAAAAAAATAACTCAGAAAGGAAATACTAATGGCCTTACTTTTGTTAGAGCTATTACCTTGATTACCTTTTCATAGTGACCCTAAACCAGCCCTCATAAGTTTTTCAACGTTCTCTTGGAAATGATCACTACTACAGAAGTTAAGAAGATGACATTGAAACTTATAGATGGTTAATTTTATGTTTCAACGTGGCTAAGCTATAGTTCCCAGGTATTTCATCAAACACTGACCTAGGTATTGCTGTGAAGATGTTTTGTAGATGCAAGTAACATCTACAATCATTAATTTTAAGTACTGGAGATTACTTTCATACTGTAACTGGGCCTGATCCAAACTGAAAGGCCTGTAAAAAAAATCATTTCCCAGAAGTAATTCTATATCGGCACTGCAATACCAGCTCTTTTCCTCAGCCTGCCAGTCTGCCTTACAGACTTTAGACTTGTCAGCCTCCAAAATCACATAAGCCATTTCCTTCAAATTCTTTCTCCCTCTCTGTATGTGTGTAAATATATATCCTACTATGTGATTAGATAGATAGAAGGAGATGTACATGCATATATCTATATGTATCCTACTGTTTCTGTTTCTTTGGATAAACTTGTTCAGGAATCAGAGATTGTACCAAGGGACTGAACTTTTAAAGTATGGTTAACCTCCAACCTGTCCAAGAGGATTCATCAACCTTTCCAGGCTCATTTTTAGAAAACTTGCTTTTGCATGAAGACAACTTTGCATTCAGGCTCTGATGGCTCAGAACCACCTGGCAGAAATGGGCATAATTGTTTGAGGACAAGAACTTGATAGACCCAGCCTGTGTGCATGATGATTTTTAGAGTAGTTTGGCTCTAAAATCTTAGCTCTATATCATTTCTCATCTTGTTCACCCTTCTTAAACCCTTTCATGAATTATCCTCTTTCCTACTTAGTCTTATTTCCTAAGGACATAGGTGATACATAATCCTCAAGTCTTGAAAAAATGCATTTGATCTTTTTTACTTCTGTAAATGGATAATTTTACTACTCTTTATATAATAGTATATTACCAGCAGCAGCATTTTTTTGATGGCCCTTTACACTAAGATGTAATAGTATAAATGAGAAACCTAAGAAATCAAAATGTTTCTACTCTATCTTTCATGTGTGCACAAATAAGATAGCTTATTGTATGTGGGTAATAATATACCATTTTATTATAAATAAGAAATGCTTTTAGAAAAGAAAAACTGTTATAAAGTAATGTCAGTAACTCACTACCTCACTGTTTTACATTTAGGTTTAGGCTTGATGACTTTTTATGTAATAACTTATTATATTATACTGTCTTATGTCTATATCCCTGAGGCAATTTTATAAAGATTGAGAATCAATTGGATTTATAGAAAATCTGAATGAAAGTTTAATTTTATATTTAAATAAAAATACTACCATGCAGAGATAAGAAGAGAAAACACATATACACAATAGTTCTTCCTCAACTATCTTTATAGAAGACTAGTAATTTTCTGAAACATGCTTTTCTTTTTACTGCACCTTGTTTATAACTATAGCATATAAAACACTCAGATTTATTCATTCTCTGTCCCTGCAGCCATTGGTGATAATTTCTTAGATGATTTTCTGTACTTGCAATTACATGTTCCCTCCCAATTTATGGACAAATATGACTAAAAGGTTTATTGCTCAGAGAGAGAGAGAGAGAGAAACCAAAAGAACACTTAATGTGTCAATAATTAAGTTATTATCTTTCATTTATAAATACACAAGCCTTTACACTGACTGAAAACTATGATTGCATGAAGAATTCTTTTTAAGATTTTATTTATTCATTCATGAGAGACACACAGAGAGAGGCAGAGACACAGGGAGAGGGAGAAGCAGGCTCCCTTTGGGGAGGTGAAAGCAGACTCAATCTCAGGATCCCAGGATCATGACCTGAGCCAAAGGCAGACACTCAACCACTGAGCCACCCAGGTGCCCCTGTACGGAGAATTGATCTAGGGATTGGAACATCAAAGATAAGATTCTGAAATGATTTGGTAGTGCCTGTCTCTCACCACAGTGTTGAGCTTTTTTCCAACAAGAAATCGGATACTAAAATTCCAAATAATTGCAACAGACTAATGAATAATTAAGTCATTACTTTTGATTAATGTGATGAAGTGCCTACCTAAATAACAGCATAGGAGAGACAAGTTTGTGCTAAACATGACCATTAAACATGTGTGGGTGTACATCTATGCATGTTTGTGTGTGTAGGTGTATATGTGTCTTATATGCTATAGTATTGACAGAAATTAAGTGACGATCTCAGGGCTTACTTATAGTTTCAAATTAAGTTGCATTAAAGGTGAAAAATGGGACCCCTGGGTGGCTCAGAGGTGGAGCATCTGCCTTTGGCTCAGGGCATGATCCTGGGTCCAGGGATCGAGTCCGGCATGCAACTCCCTAAGAGGAGTCTGCTTCCCTGTCTATGTCTCTGCCTCTCTCTGTGTGTCCATCATGAATAAGTAAATAAAATCTTTTAAAATTTTTTTAAAATTAGAGGTGAAGACAAAAAAGGATTTAATGGATATGCCAAGATACTCTCCTCTCTTTCAGATCTCATTACATTTAAAAGCTCTAGAAATCACACAACAACCATAGGAAGTCTCTGAAAGATAGGAAACAGAAGGCATACTGCCTAGGAAACTCAAGATTTGAGGAACAACATGGTGTTGAGTTATTGGGGTTTGGGTTTCCTTATTGCTTCTTAAATAAGACAGAGCACCAGAAGCCTTCAAGCCAGAACTGGTAAATGGCCCAGACAACAAAATCTCCTAGGAAAGCTTTCTCACATTGACAAAGAAGTAAGTAAATGAAGAGACATACTAGGTTAATGAATTGGAAGACTCAACATAGTAAATGTATCAGTTCTTAAAAGTGATCTCTAGACTTAGTGAGATTCCTACCAAAATCCCAGAATGTTTTAGTGGATATAGACAAGCTTTCTCCAAAATTATATGGAAAGGCAGTGACCATAGGATATTTAAAACAATCTTAAAATGGGAGAAATTACTCTACCCAATGTTAAAGTCTACCAGATAGTCACACAGGGACACATATAACTCAAGAATAAAACAACAAACAATCCAATTTTAAAAATGGACAAAGGACTTGCATAGATATTTTCCAAAGAAGACATCCAAATGGCCAACATCATGAAAGGTTCATGAAACTAACAGAAAAAGGTGCTCAATATCACTCAACATTAGGGAAATACAAATCAAAACCACAATGAGATATCATCTCACACCTGTTAGGATGGCTATTATGAAATGACAATAAGTATTAGAAAATATGTGGGTAAACAGGAGATCTGATGCACTGTTGATGGAAATGTAATCTTGTACAACCACTGTCCCTAAAAAGTTAAAAATGGAGCTAACGTATGATTTAGCAATTCCACTTCTGGATAGATAACCTAAGAAAATTAAATTACTATCTCTAAAAGATAACGATATCTCCATGTTCATTATAGCATGATTTATAATAGTCAAGACGTGGAAACAATCTAAGTGTACATCAGTGGATGAATATACAAAAGAAATATGAAAATATATGTGTATATATGGTGAAATTTATGTATTTCATATATGTAATACAGTATTATGAAGCTATACAAAAGAAAGAAATCCCCTGCAGCCTGGGGTGTGATCCTGGAGACCCAGAATCGAGTCCCACATCAGGCTCCCTGCGTGGAGCCTGCTTCTCCCTCTGTCTGTGTCTCTGCTCCTCTCTCTCTGTGTCTATGAATAAAATAAATAAAATCTTTAAAAAAATAAAAAAAAATTATAGTCACTGGCTTAAATGAGCTCATTGTACTATGTGACTGTGTCGTGGTGTGCTAGAGCAAGGCTGGCCGCCGGCCAAGTGAGGCTATTTTGCAGTAATATGGATGTATCTTTTGGGCATAATGCTAACTAATATAAATCAGAGAAAGATGATTACTGTATATCCTCATTTATATGTGGAATCTAAAAAGCTGAACTCCTAGAAACAGAGAGAGAGTAGAATAGTGGTTGTCAGGGGTTGAGAAGTGGGGGCAATGGTGAAATGTTGGTCAAAGGGTACAAACTTCTAGCCATAAAGTGAGTAAATCCTGGAGATTATAGACACAGCACAGCGACTATAACTAATAATATTGTAACAATATTTTGTTACATATTTGACAGGTGTTAAGAGAATAGACTTTAAATGTTATCACAACACACACACACACAAATGATTATTATGTGAGGGGTTAAAGGTGTTAACTAACCTCATTGTGGCAATCACTTTCCAATATATACGTGTATCAACTTGTCATATTTCATACCTTAAACTTATACATGGTGTAAGTCAATAATATCTCAATAAAGCTGGGGGAAAAAAGAAAAGCAAAGACTCTGGGCTTTGGCTCAGGACAGACCAAGGAAGTAGAATATGGGTAAAAAATACAGACTCATGTCAGGTCAAGAACAAACTAAAGGAGCACAGACTATTGATGGCATTCGATATTTATTTTTGAATTCTGGGATTTACAGCCTGGATCCCCTAAAGGCACTTTTGGTATCAGGGACTATGTTGGCAGGAATACCACCTACAGAGTGTATTTCTAATTTCTTGCTGGAGACTTAAATCTAGAAGACCAAGAATAGAATAAAGTGATGTAGAAGAAAGACTTCAGTGTCAGAGCTGGAAAGTCTCTAAAATATTCTAAGTTTCTTCCCAAGATTCTTGGCCACTGGGCAGATTTTTCAAAGTAGATGTCAGGTGAATGCCCCAACTCTTTTTCTTTAAAAGTACTTAAGAAACATTTTGGCCAATAAACCATTACATGAATATTTCTATTTTTGGATTAACGACTATATTTTGCCTTGTATATAGGTATATCTAAACTGCTTTTATTATTCCTTCTATTATTTAATTTTTGAAATATTTTATTTATTTATTCATGAGAGACACACAGAGAGAGTTAGAGACAAAGGCAGAGGGAGAAGCAGGCCCCCTGTAAGGAGCCCGATGACCCCAGGATCACTCCCTGAGCTAAAGGCAGATGCTCAACCACTGAGCTACCCAGGTGCCCCTTATTCTTCCTTCTGGATTGTAATTATGAGAATACAAGGTATGGTTTATCTCTTTCTAAGTCTTTCCTCCTACCACTACTTCTACTTAATCCAGTACCTTGAACATGGTAGGAACTCAATAAATAGTGCAAAATTTAATGGAATGTCTTTAAAAGGTGTGAAAAGTTATTCCACCCTTAGGACACATTTAATTTCTCTGACACTGTGATTTTCTCCTTGCTACCACCAGCGCTTCTGGACCTAACTGTTTTGCCCATACTTCCTGCCTGGATAACTAGAAGTGAACCTTTTGCTGATTCACAATCACTTAAAATGAGATCTTTTCATTCCCCACAAGATGAATGAAAATAAATAAATGTGGGTTCATTAAAAATTGATCATTGGGCTTGAAAATATTTGTGTAGTAATCATGGTCAGATTATGTCCTATGAACCTCAAACAACATCTCATTCATTAAGAATATTTTGCTTTAAGGGGCATGACATTGGAATACTGGGATCAAGTCCTGCATCGGACTCCCTGCATGGAGCCTGCTTCTCCCTCTGCCTATGTCTCTACCTCTCTCTGTGTCTGTCATGAATAAATAAATAAAATCTTAAAAAAAAAAGAATATTCTACTTTAAAAATAAACACAAGGATGTAAAAATAAATGTTAGGCGATTAGATATGCTAAGTGTTATTACCATAATAAAATAAAATAAAAATAATATTTTAACAGTAAAAAACAAGCAAAAGTCACAAACAGACATTTCACCAAAGAGAATATAATTGCAGATGACGCATATGCACGAGATGTTCACCACAGTTAACCGAAAGGGAAATGCAAGTTGAAACCACAATGATATCTCATTACATACTTATCTGAATAGCTAAAACTAAAAACAATAACAAAAACAAAAACAAAGTGACAATACTAAATGCTGAATAGGATATGGAGAAACTGGGTCATTCGTAGATTGCTGACGGAAATGTAAAATGGTCCAGTCACTCTGGAAAATAATTCGGCAACATTTTATAAAGCTAAACATGCAGTTTCCCTGTAACCCAATAACTGCATTTGTTGACATTTTTTCCAGGAAAATAAAAGCTATGTGCACGCAAAAATATGTAATGATATTCAAAGGAAGTTAAGCATAGCTATAAAAGGGCAACATGAGGGGTTTTTATGGTAATGGAGCTGTTAAGTATCTAAACTGCATCAGTGTCAATATTTTGCTTTTGATACATTACTCTAGTTCTACAACATACTCCCTTTCAAAACTGAGTATGCATGATCTTTGTATTATTTCTTACAACTGCTATAAATCCATAATCATCTCAAAATTAAAAGTTTAATTGTAAAAAAGTGGTTAAATGGTGCTCTAAAACAATCTTTTAATTTTTATAAGGTCACAGATATACTTACTGCAAATTAATGTTTAATAGTGCTGGTTGCAGTACTACATAAATGAATTTATAGAGTCACCCACTTTTACTTATATCTTCTATCCTAAATATTACATTCATGTGGGTTTCAAAATGAACCTCTTCTTCATCCAATTAGCCACCAGATTCTACTAATGATTAAATATTTAATCGGTTCCTAAGACATTCTGAACATAGACCTAACCCAAATACTACTTCTGAAGCATGGTTCACAGTTATATATATATGTTTTTTGCTTCAATTTAATTGTCCCCTAATTTTTTGACTGTTGCCTTTTTTTCCTTTCACTTCAGATCATATTTATTGACAGAAATCTATTCAATGTCTCTAGAGAGCCAGTACATTTTGGGCTATAAAAATGGTATCAGCACAGAGACTTAGTTAAAAAGGAAAAAAAGGATGTTGTAGAGGCTATATGACTTTTAACACTTCTGTATCAGGAGCAACCACAGCCTCTGACTAAGCACTGCTGCACAATGAAATTGGCTCACTGTTTTTCTGCAGAAAAGTAATTACCTCTAGAATTAATAGTGTGGTATTAAATCTAGCTATTGTATTTACAGTGCTGTTATGCACATAAAGTAAATATATTGACTTAAATAATAATTGCCTCTTGCCTCTGCTATTGATAATTCCAGATATATATTCTATGTTTCCCTAGCCCATACTGAAAACATCTTCCTTCAAGCATCTTGATTTAGTAAAAGAGGTAACACACAGCTAGATGTAGATTTACTGTTAATGAAGAAAGCGTCAAGGCTGAACTGACCTTTATTTAACCATATCCCACTTTAATTTAGAAAAATTCAGTCAGCTTGAAATGGAGAAAAAAAAAGAAAAAGAAAACATGATTTTCTTATTTCCCTTTTCCTGTCCTGGGGGAAGAAATAAAGAAGTAAAACAGAGCTGCCTGAGCATCACAAAGGGCTGCTATGCATTACTTTGATGTGAAGACATAGAAAATTGAAATTTGTATCACCAAGGGCACAGCTCCCTCCACTGGGACAGGTCATCTTGATTGTATTTGTATTATTGGCTTGCATTACATGTTCATCACATTTCTGCTCATCCATTTCATTTTGAGAAAGCTCTGCATTTCATTAAGAGCAAGGCTGCATTATACATGGACAGACAATTCTTGGCATTCATTGGATAAATATCATTACATCTTAAAAATAATTTTTTTCTCAAATTTTCTTTTGCCTCCTTGCCCTTGTACCCTTGTCCCTTGCCCCTTGAATTAATTTTACTCATATACTTTCAGAAACCAGCTGAGATCACAGGGGTAGGTCGGGAAACTGGCAGTCTCAAATGTTCCTCTGCTCACAAATGTACCACAGGTATTATTCCTTTCCTGGAGTTACATTTCAGGTCTCCAAAAATGCCCCATGTGTTCTAGGCATACAATAAGCCTGTATTCACTATGTGCAGTGATGAAAACGTTTTGAAATCAAAATTATCAGAAATAAATTTTTGGGTCCATCACACATGAGCTATATATATAACTTCTCAAAGTTATATTACTTTTCTTATCTGTAAATTCCACCCCAGAGAGTTGTGATAAAAATAAGGTATAATATAATGAACATAAAGAGAAATTATCACAGTGACTAGATCAGAGTGTATGCTAAGTAGAATATTGTTAAAGAGAATGTCTGGGCTAGAATAGATTTGAAGAACCTGCTTACTACATTATTCCCATGGACTCTCAGACTTGAGATGGGGACATCTAAATAGACTAGAAAAAAGCTAATGATCTTCAAACTTTAGTTTATCTATTTCCTCCCTCTTCTCTCTAATGCTAAAATCCATTTTGGAACATTCCATCAAGTGTTACTTTAATCATCAATTGCATATCTCTGCTGGTATCAGTAGATGTGTATACATCTGTCACCTCTTGGAGAAGTCTTCTACATAACTAAGCAATTTTGAAAATGCATTCTAATATACACACAAGGCAGGACCCAGTACATTCCGCTCAGTGAGGCTAATTCCACCCTTGGGATCATAAAGAACAAATTTAACCTCTCTTCCCACTTGACAGCCCTTTGGGTAGTGGAAAATACCTATTATGTCCTCCCTTGACTTCTCTCCTTTGAAGTTATTTTATACTGTTTCTCAAAGTATGAGTTTTTGAAACCCAACCTTTTGTTTACCCCCCCCGATCCAAATGCTGTTGTTAAATACACTCCATATCTAAAGTCTCAGTTGTCTATGTCCTTTTTGTTCTCTGCCAAGTAATCCACCTTTAATTTTCTCTTTCCCTATTTCTAATAAATCCTTCCGTTGACTTTTAGTGAACACCAAAATTAATTTGGGGGAGTAGTATTTGAATTTGTTCAGGCTTCTGTAAAATGAGTTCTGTATTTTTTTCATCTATTTTCCATTTCTTAGCAATACAAGATTCTTAAAGACAAAGTCCATTGCCAACGTGAGAATCTAAGATTTTAAAGTTGTGACCAGGTGAGATAAACAGAATTGGCCCAAATTCCTGTTATCATAATGTTACAAACTAGGCACTTGAGGTCCCAGAAGGTTAACTTGCTGTGCCCAAGATTGCGAATCCAAAAACCACTAAGGAGCTGACACCCATGCAAGCACATGAGGGTTTATTTGCAAATTTGAGCTTGGGTCCAAGTATACCCGACACAGCGGATCAGGGACTTGGACCCCGAAGTGGGTTCCAGCTTAGTTTTATGGGCTGGTCTAGGGGACCTCCAGAAGGGGTGGAGGAATTTCTCAAGTTCTGTTTACATTCTGATATGGGGCTTTCAAGGGCTTGAGCTCTGTTCTCATTCTAATATGGGACTTTCTGCCACAGGGATTGAGCTCTGTTCTCATTCTAATATGGAGCTTTCTAGGGCATTAAGCTGTAAGCTGTTTTTTTGTTGTCGTTGCTGTTGTTGTTTTCCTGTAACTAAAATAATGTAAATTTCAGCTCTTATTCACAGGGGCCTGGGATGGCTGTACTTGTGCTTAACACTGAACTTAAAGTGGAATGGCCTTAATTTTCTCGCCCTCCACAAACTGACTTCCAGAATTCATACAATAGCATTAGTCTCCTCCCTACTGTTCAAGGGATCTTTCAACAATACAATTTTCCATTTACTTCGTACAGATATCTCAAGCCAGAGCCCATTTTTTTTAACCTGAATATCCTGAGATAATATTTAAAAGTTAAATTTTACATTAACGTGATAGCTTTTCAGTTTATTTTAAAATAGGGACTTTTGCAAGTTCTAAGGCCACATTCCCACTTTCCATGGAGTTCAATGGTGCTTGTGCCATGTAGAAGGGATCACACTCCATGTGACCTGGCTAGCTTCTATAGATATAAAGTTTACTATACTACTTCTTGCAAAGCATCACATAATTTTCCAGGCATTTCATATCTATTCTTTTTATTTGAGCCCATCACAACACTGTATAATATATGGAACTGGTGTAATAATAATTGTGTATTTTAATAGTATTGAGATGAGATAGCTAATACGTCGGGCAGGGGTAGTGTGGTACGGTGATTTGGGTACAGGTTTTTAATAAATGTTATGTATAAACATTTCCTTCAGACTAGGCAGTAGAAGCCAGATTTCCTGGTATCAAATATAAAGATCCTACTATAGTGACACTAGCCATATTCACTAATTCATATAATTCTCTTGTCTCCAGTTCCTGGATTATCTTAAAATGAAAGCCTCATTGGGCTGCCACTAAGGACTCTCTCACCATCATGCATTAGATGAGTTATTGGAACATCTCAGCATGCTTCCCCCACCCATCTCATCCCATATGTCTATATGAGAAGTGTGTAGAGTGTCCTGCAGGTAAGGTAACCCTAAATCATATAGTCAGAATGGACACAAGTGAGACTAAGTGGGGTTTTGTGACCTATTAATACTGACTACTAAAATACATATTTATAAGATTAGGTAGTTGAATGCTATGCTTAATTTAGTAAATCACTGGCCATAGGACTGTAGCTGAGGTCCCTTTCAAACATCTCTAAAAACTCAGCAAAACTGATTGGTTATATAAATGCCTGACTTTTCCTTTGTAAGGGAATATCAATCTGGAAAATTTTCCTGTCAAAAACCTAAGCTCTTCATCCATCCCCAAAGCATAAAATGTTCACAAAGAAGATATGCAAGCAGTTAATAACATCATGAGAAGGTGCTCAGCATCATCAGTTGTTAGGGAAATGAAAATCAGAACTACAATCTTCCATTTTACACCCACTAGGATGGCTACAACTGAAAGGCAGATAATAACAAGCTTTGATAAGGATGTGAAGAAGTTAGAACCCTCATATACCATTGATAAGAACATACAATGGTATAGCTGCTTTGGATAAGTCTAGAAGTTTTTCAAAAGTTTGAATATAGAGTTACCAAAATGATCCAGGAATTCCACTCTTATATATCCAAGAGCAGTGAAAACATATGTCCATACAAAAACTTGTACTCAAATGTTTATAGAAGTACTGTTCATAATTGTCAACAGTGAGAAAGGCCTAAATTTTCATCATCTCATGGATAGAGAAATAAAATGTTATATACTCATATAGCCATATAATGGAATATCATTCTGCAGTAAAATCAATGTAGTACCAATATAAGCTAAAACATGGATGAACCTTGAAATTTTTACCCTATTAGAAAGAGTCACAAAAAGGATTCTATTTATATGAGATGTCCATAATGGTAAAACTATAGAGACAGAAATTAGATTAATGTTTGCTAGGACTAGAAGGAGGGGAACAGATAGAAGTGACTGTAAAGTACCTGGGGTTCTGATGGAGAGATAAAATTAGATTTGTTTCAAAATTAGATTGTGGTGGTAGTTCAAAAAAAAAAACATTGAACTCTACCCTTAAACGGGTGAAATTTATGGTTTGTGAATTATATAACAATAAAGTTACTATAATACATTAATAAAATGATAGGTCGCAATCTATTGGTCTAACTCTTCATGCCATCCTTAACAGGGAACACTCATAGTAATAATAACACTCATAGTAATAAGATTTTTATAGGGTTCTCTTCCACTCTGGACCTAGGAGGGTAGACCTGAGTGCATTATCTATTTCCAGCCAAAGAGGAGCACATTTCGTTCTCTCCAGTAATAACTTGTGCCTGATTAGATTTCTTGTTCCATTATTGCTGACTCTATAGTGAGGTGTTCTTGTGATGTTTTGAGATTTGGAATTATAAGGCATGAAAGATATAGCTAAAAAAATAAAGAGAATGAATGTAGACTGCCTAAATCACGGGGCAAGACTCCATTTCCTCAGTCTATGCTATATGGCATCCTGAAGTTTGTGTTTGAGAGGCAGCCATTTGACCTTCTTATGTGTAAGCTGTATATATCTGCGCACATGCACCCTTTAATCCTTGAATTATTTGTCGACACAATAAATATTAGAGAAGCATGTACTCATTTTTAAAAATTAGTACTTAGTAAACAACTACAAACTACTGAAAATCCAGGGTAAATAGACCCAGGTTATTTTTAATCCTAATTTTTTCCTGATCCAATAATGTTTTTTTTTCTGATAACCCCTCACTACAGAATAAATTTTAACATTAAAATACATCATTTTATCTTAAGATTATCCCATCTCAAGCCATGGGATTTTTGAAAATGCATTTATAGACCATGCAAAGTCATATAAATATAAGGTATTATTATGTTTAATAACACAAAACTTTTTGGAAGAGTTATTCATTGGCCTTTAAAACTGTCTTTAGGCTATAGACATAGGTTTCTCTTCTCTCCAGGTAGTTGAGATACAGATTCCTATGATAAAGGAAAAGTCTGAGGTAGAGAATTATTATTTGTTAGGATAAAGGTGCAAGAGGAGAGTGGTTCTTCATGATGATTAAGTGGAAAGGTTTGGGTAGTATTTCTTTTTATTTTCTGATCTGTTGATTTGGAGTATCTGCAATCATCTAGCTAGAGATTACCCATAAACAGGCTGATATAAAGGCCTGGAATGTGTACTGAAGAAACAGTTTGATTATATGGCCTCATTCATTTGGGGAATATGAAAATTAGTGAAAGGGAATAAAGGGAAAGGAGATAAAATGAGTGAAAATATCAGTGAGGGTGACAAAACATGAGAGACACATAACTCTGGGAAATGAACAAGGGGTAGTGGAAGGGGAAGGGAGCGGACGGTTGGGGTGACTGGGTGATGGGCACTGAGGGGGGCACTTGGTGGATGAGCACTGGGTGTTATGCTATATGTTGGTAAATTGAACTCCAATAAAAAAATTAAAAAAAAAAGCCGTTTGGAACCATCTGTGTTTAGGTGGTAACAGAAACCACAGTATAGGGGTACATAAGTGGCTCAGTCAGTTAAGCAGACAAACTCTTGGTTTCACCTCAGGTCATGATCTCAGAGTTGTGAGATGAAGCCCTAGGTCAGACTCCATGCTCAGCACAAAATCCAGAATCTTTTTTTTTTTTCAACACAGAATCTGCTTGAGATTCCCTCTTTCTGCTTTCATATTTTCTCAAATAAATAAAAAATCTAGAAAGAAAGAAAGAGAAAGAAAGAAAGAAAGAAAGAAAGAAAGAAGGAAGGAAGGAAGGAAGGAAGGAAGGAAGGAAGGAAGGAAGGAAAGAACCACTGTATAAATGCAATCACCTGGGAAGGACCTGCAGAGTTGTAAAGCCAAAAGTTCCAACTCAAGAATCCATCTCAATAGCAGAAAATAAGGTACAGAAGATTATTACATTTTCTCTTAGTTACGTGGCCAATAAGTGGTAATTCCAAAAAATTAAACCAAGTCCTTCTGCATGACTCCAATATTCTCTTCTCTAAGCCAATCTCTCTCTGTACTACAAATACTTGTTGAATGTTCACCATGTATGCAACATGTATAAGTCTCCATGGAGAAGAAAAGAAGAAAAGGCAGATCCCCTTGAAAAGAGTGTCATCACAGAGAGACCATCTTTTATGAAATGTCTAGATTCCCTCTCCATTGTCTATGCTTCCAACCCTTCTCCTTACTGAGACCTTCATTTTGTCATCTTTGAATCATTAGAGGCTTCATATAATCGAAGCCCTAACTTTGGTTCCTTCATGGTAATTCATGATTAGAACGCATAAACCAGAATTATCTTACAACATTGTCCCTCCTACTACTCTCTTTTATCCATAGGGTAAAAATCCAACACCCTTAGTCCAAAACCAATGTCTCCTTCATCTGCTCTAACCCTTCTGGTCTCTCTTATCTCCCTCTTCAAGGCAGGATAAAGCCTCTGAAGAAGCCAGACTTCCCAGTTCATTATTCAAGATTCTGCATCAGTAGACATATTTTCCAGGCTTACAAGTTCTTATTCTATTTTTTTCTACCCACCTAAGTTGCACTTATTTAAAAGATCCTACTTAAATGTCATGTCCTTTGAGAACACATCCCTTAGAATAACAGGCTGTTATTTCCTCTATACACCTACCTTCTACAATTCATTTGTCCTGGAATATATTGTCAGACACATTTCTGAATTATATTATTATTAGAGCAACTGGAAGGTAAGAACTCTGCTTTGAGTTTGATCAGTTGTCTAATTAAAGAGATCAAACAAATTAAACAGGACAATCACAAATTGAACACAATATACATTTCATAAGTAATTAAAACAGTAACATTTATTAATGACCCAGCTGTGAGCTATCATAGATAGAGAATCAGGTGAAGGCATAGGATGCTCAAGTTTTTATCCAACAATTGCTTCACAGAGAAAATAGTTCTACACTTCAGCCTCATATTACCCATAAAATGCAAATAAAACCCCTTGTCCTTAGTTATAAAAGAAATTGAGTAAGGAAAGTAATTAACAGTAAGCTACAGCTGCCCCTTCTTGGATGACAGCAGGCTTGAGTTTAGAAACCTCAGAGCCTGTTACAGAGTGTATTCTCTTGAGCCATTCCACACTGTACCTGAGGGCTTTGAGAAGACTCTAATGTTCCCAAACACTAATTAAAATAAAAGGCTGCCTGGAGACCCTCGAGAAGAACTGTGTCAGGAAGCCAATTAGCTAAGGTCCACCCCTGACTCTGCCTGCACAGTACTTCCTTTAAGGCTACTTTCCTATTCCCTTTTTATTTTTATAATCTGTAATTAGTTACTGTGGCATATAATTTCCATGACCACAGGCAGCACTTAACTGTAGCATCAAGGCACCTGGGATAAAGATCAGCTCTACGGAGATTATATGTTGGGTGATTAGAGCACATCAGGACAGAACATTCCAATTGTCTGAGACGCACAGACTTCTGAAAAAAGTATACCCTCATCGGCACATCAGGTTTCTAGGTTGTAACCAGATGCCAGTCTTGGTCCTGAAAGGAATACAACCATCTTCCCTGTACCAAACAACCGAAGGTATCATAGACTCTCAATTCAAATTATGACAGAATTGTACCACGGTAAAATTGGAAAGGCAGGTTTTAATTTGACATCTCAGAACAGCACTCATATCTCTCTCTCACACACACACTCTCTCTCTCTCTCTCATGTTCTCTCAAATCTTTCACCTGCTTTTAACCCAACCTTTCTGTATATTTGAAAAATGTTAATAAATAATTACTTCTCCCATGAGTATACTCCCTGCTATTCACTCTTTCACTCATTATCGAATACCCACATTTGCTTATATTCAGCCAGAGTTTTTGAAAGATATTTAGCTTAAACTACAAAAGGCTGATGTCCTCATGGACTATTCAGGTTACTAAGAAAGAAGGCAAAGTTAATATTTGTGGCTCACTTCTATGTAAGGGACAAGGCAGTTTATGTGTATTATTTTGTTTAACATCTACCATGAAGTCAATATTGTTATCCTAGTTTTTTTTTTTTTTTTTTTATTTAGGATAGTCACACACAGAGAGAGAGAGAGGCAGAGACATAGGCAGAGGGAGAAGCAGGCTCCATGCACTGGGAGCCCGATGTGGGATTCGATCCCGGGTCTCCAGGATCGCACCCTGGGCCAAAGGCAGGCGCCAAACCGCTGCGCCACCCAGGGATCCCATTATCCTAGTTTTAAAATAAGGTAACTGAGATTTGGAGAGATTAAATAAATATTTAAAGTTCACAGATATAGCAGTGTTAGAGATCCAATTTGAACTCAGGACTGTCTCCAAAATCCCTATTCATTTGCTACAATATTGTTTGTAATAATTGCAATATGATATATATATATATATATATATATATATATATATATATATATATATATATAGTTTACACAAAAGAGGAACTATCAGAGTGGTATTATCCAGATGCTGTCTTTGTTTGGAACTGAATTCACATGACTGTGTGAAACATAAAATAAAATTGAAAATGAATAGGTATTTTCTGAGAAAATATTACAGAGGAAGAAAACCTCTGTGGCCCCAACACACATCACTGGAAATCATGCATTACAGGTGAGCCTGGCCTGAAGATTTCCTCCCAGAGTGGTTCTCAAACACAGAGAGTTTCTATCACTTAGGGAAGCTTTTTCATGCATAGGCATTGTGTATTCGGACAAAAGAAAATTTGTAGTACATTTGTAGAAAACGCAAATAATATTGGCGAGTCAGGTACAGGTAGGAAGAACTTAGTTATCCATAGCTTTGCATAGAATGTCACTTCAAAGGGTTTAAAGAATGGAAAAGATATAGAATGTAAATGGGAGGGGGCATTTTACATACACATAAGTAGCTGGAGTAAAAATCACATACTAATCTTTCTTTGTTTACTTAGAATGTGGACCATCTGCTGTTTAACATCATCCCTTTTTATAAATTTATTTCCTTTTATTTCCTTGAATTGACATATTATTTAAAGGTTCTAGCTCTCCTTCCTCAGAAGTTAGAACTCCTATTATCTGTATTACTGATTTGCAGTTGACATCGCACAACTCAGTTTTGCAGGTAAGGGATGTGGATTTAAAAATAAATTTAAACAATTTATGTGAAGCCCTGTAACCTCACAGATCATGAGACACTTTTTCAGAATCTGTAACTCCAACCATTCTTAGTTTCTTTCCTTCTCCAAAACTTGAATCTCTTCAATGATTCCACAAAATCTTGGCATATACTGTTTCATTTGTTATGGTGTCTTTATTTGCATTACTTGTTTGTACAATTCATTATGTACTTCATTTCTCTTTTGTTAGTATTCTTTATATCCTAGATAATGTATGCACAATCAATCATTTAATGATCACCACAACCCTGGGTGTCATGGTCTCAATTTCACAGATGAGTAAATAGTTTCAACTATATTATATAACCTACCCAGAATTACCTAGCTTGTTGGAAGTGGTCACAAGATTAGAATTTGAGTCTGTGGAAATACAGAGTTCTTGCTCCATTCATGAAAGTGTGGCACTTGTTATCCTTGTCTTCTATTTCATTAAGAGTTACAGTTATACCTAGATATTTTTGGTGCTTTCTATTTGGCACATAGGCTTTATATTCTTTTTGCAACTTATTAGTTATAAGACATTTTCTAAGA
Organism: Nyctereutes procyonoides; assembly: GCF_905146905.1. Lineage (NCBI taxonomy): Eukaryota > Metazoa > Chordata > Mammalia > Carnivora > Canidae > Nyctereutes > Nyctereutes procyonoides. Next base: position 12,447,911 of record NW_026575133.1, on the reverse strand, counting down.
ACATGGTAATAAAATAACTAGATTCCTATCAATAGGGCCTTCTTCCAAAAATGTTCATGGTCTCTCACATGAAATAACAGAATAATTACAGGAATTAAGGAGAGCAGTTTTTGCTTTTCCAAAGAGGATATATCTGAGAAACAATGGAAGCAGCTAGCTGTTTCTCTGTTAATAATGATAGTGTCTGAATTTTAAGGATTATGTTTGTAGTTTGTTGCCTTCTTATATGAATTATACACCATCTGTATGTGTGTTTCCTAGCAAATGACTGAGGAGGAGCGTAGTATGATTTGACCACACTGATCAAAAACAGAAATGGTGCTTTAAAGTTCCACTGAAAATAAATCAATTTGAACTAGATCTCAAGAGGCAATTTATGTAAGGGAGTGGAAACATAGCTGATGGAATAAGATCTCCCTCCTTCTCTCGCTAATGTTTCAATTTTCATAGTAGGTTTTAGCCCCTAAAATAAGTCATAAAAAATCTGGCAAAAGAAACATAAGATACATAAGGAATTGCCAAAAAAAGTGAGATTTATAAAATACTCACCTGCAGTGAAATTGTGTTTGATATTATCTTATAATAAAGACATATAAATGTAGCATCCCACTTCTGGATCTCCTCTATACTGACACATCAGCACAATGTTATTGAATGATTCCATTACAGGAAATGAATATGGACCCCCAATGTCTTGCTTATTTGTTTTCCTGTTCTCAAGAAGGTATTCTTCTAAATGTAGTCATGAAATATAATTGGGGCTACAATTGTTCCTTGGGGTATATAAATTCAGTTTTAGCTATGTGCTATTGACCCCACCAGTCATTGTTTAGAAATATCCACAGTTATTCAATAGAGTCATTGTGGAGATCAAATGAGAGTGCATGCAAAATACCTCACCAGAATTTGAATGGGTTCGTACTGAGGCTGGTATGAAAGAGCAATTTATGAACTGGTGACTGTCCCTACCTGACTATCTTTCATCTTTGTCTCAATTAGTGCTATACCCTCAGAGCAAAGTAGTTTAACTATGCTTTATAATCAAGAACAATTATTTCTCTAAAGCTACTTCCTAGTTTATAAAAGCACCTAGTTCATAATGCTGTTCTAAAGATTAAAAAAAAAGACAACATGTAAAGAACTAGAACAGTGTCTGACACAGTAAAAGATTAGTAAATGCTTAGCACTGTTACAAAAGTTGAGGATTTGCAAAGACTCTGAATAGATTCCTTAAAGAATATCAAGAATCAACTGTAATCCATGTGATTTAATGCCAGCATGGTTTCAGTTTCAGATCCCTAGTATCAGTCCTGATAACATATGATTTCTATAATAAGTTTAAAATCATATTTGGGGGTGCCTGGGTGGCTCAATTGCTTAAGTGTCCAGCTTTTACTTTTGACTCAGATCACATAATCTTAGGGTCATGAGATCAAGCCCAGTGATGGTCTCTGCATTCAGCTCAGAATCTGCTTGAGATTCTCTCTCCTTCTGTCTGTCACCCCAATCGTGCGCCCTCTCTCTCTCTCTCCCTTAAATAAATAAATAAATAAATAAATAAATAAATAAATAAATAAATAAATATTTAAAAATCATTTGTGCCTATGTATGTTCTTATATATGAGGGTTGGGAAATGGAAGACACAGAAAATGTCCCTCTTCTCTCCCATGTCCACTCTGTAGGCATCACTACTTTTACATCCTAGTACTCTTTGTAAGCCAAGTCCGGAATTCAGAATCCCTCAAAATAATTATAATAATTGGATTGGAGCCCAGGGGAGATAACCTATTTGACATTACTTTCATCTGATGCCATTATTTTGAATCACAGCTAGTAGAGTTGAACTGGAAAAAAAAATGAATGGAATAAAATTGGACAGGAAAATAACAAAAAAAAAAATTACTGCTATTCTTTGAGCATCTTCTAAGTCTTTCCTTCATGGCAGAAGTATTGGTGCAAGAGAGGAGAGGAAAGGAATAAAACATAGAATGCCAGCTGGCATTTTTTTAAATATGTGGCTAAACATCCCTTTCTTACGTTTTTGCCGTTTAGATTCTACTGACCACTCATTTATTCATTAATAGCCTTTCACAGGGACTCATCTTCCTCAAATGTTCTCCCCTTTGGATTCTTGGTTCAAATCATCCAGTTGGAAGCCTCTCTGTTGATCCAGTCTGCACACGGTTTAATAGTGTTAGTAGCTCCCTTCAAACCTTATCTACGTTTGTGAGGATGCTTGAGGGAAGAATGATTCCTTGAAAGGACATTAGCATTGTTCTTCTAAACTCCTTCTCACATGAGTAATTTTTGTAAAAACTCTGGGATTAGACACTACATGGGCATTCTGGGGTTAATCCTAGCATAATTACAATAAAGTGTTACTTGGTAGTGTATTTATGTTTTTATGAGTCATGAGCCTCTTATTTCATTACTGACTACTCAGAGCACAATATCTGTTGGGACTGATAAAGGATCATCCTCAATCTAAACTGAAATTTACCTCCCTTCCTCTCATTACATCAGCCTTTATCAGAGTAAGACATGACTATCAGAAAACAGAGCTTCTCAGCAAAGCATGGTTTTAAGATGTGAATCCAAGCAAATCACCACTTTCTTTCCACATATGTATGGAATGAAGAATAAGAAATATGTCATTTGGAGGATACATAACAACAAAAATATCATGATATTCCCTTAAGAAAACAATTTGTAGTTTATTCATCAGTCATTTACCTAGTTCATATTGATTATATTCTTTCTCTCTCCCTCTTTGAGAGAAATGAGAGAGAAGTGACAAGAGATAGGAAAAAGTAAAATTGGCTCACTGAGGAGGAGACAGAAAAAATGAGAGGATGCAGACAAAGATTGGACGCCTCTATTCTGAAGGCAGAAGTTAGGTTGTGAAACGACTAATAACATAAACATTGCAACAAAGTGTAAGTTAAGTAAATTATATTTGGTTGTTTGCTTCCCACTGGTCTTGGATGCTAAATAATAAATAATTAGCTGTCTTCTGCTTTATGTTTCACCTGAAAAATCTCAAAATTTGCTCAGCCAGGTGAGGCTTTTGTAGGGTCTCATCAATGGGGATAACTAAAAATATTTATTGATTGGGTAATTAAAGTGAAATGAGTTTCTTCTCTATAAATGTAAGAAAATTAGGGATAACCCTCATCAATAATTTCCCCAGCCCTTCTGCTGGAGAGTCATTGCCTTTCAATCACTTCTTGTTCCTTTTACTCTTTTGTATTATGTCAGCCAATTTTATTTTGTTACCAGTGACAAAACCAAATCTAAGTCAAACTACTTTAAAATTTAAAAGGAAATATAAAAGATGTCTCTGAAAGTGGGGACCATTCAAAAGAATCATTGAGTCTCTGCCTATTTATAACTTGTTCCTTGATATAACTTGATTAGTTTTATCAAGCTAATCCCCAGGAGCTTCAGCCCTGAATGGTCATTAAAATGTGTGATGCTGTATAAGAAAAGTCCATTTCATCTCCAAAAAATGTGCTGTGCATTTTCCTATTATTTAATTCCAATTCCATCCTACTAACAATATATGATGTGTAACTCTGGAAAAGTTATTGTGTAGTTGGCTGCTTTTCCCACATTAGTATCCTTTCTTATGCTGCTATTTTGCCTATAAACCTGCTTACATCCTGTAGGCTTCTCCTAAAAGATCTTGGTCTGCGCTCAACCCCATACAACAACCTGTATCATACAACTCTGTCCTGAATAATAAACTATTTCATATTACTAACATTTTATAAGTTCAACTTGTTTCTCAATCAGAGAGAATCTGTGAATCCATGCACTGCCTCAATTCCCACTTAACATTGCATATTGTTTACAGAAAGTGGACATATAAGAATCATAAATATTTTGGTTTTTTTCATAAATATTTTGTATTTATTGTCTAGTTCTGTTCATTTGGAGCAGTAATTAATGTAAATGCCTATGAGGGCTTATCTAGAGTAGACATGTGATTACATATGCATACATATATAATGCACATGATTACATATACATGCATATGCAATTACATATGCATACTATTAACTTTCCTCAGGCTAGGTCTCTTATAGCCATTGTCTATGTTTCTTACTATCCTAAAGATTATAATGCCAGAGATGGCATACAGCCAGTACTTAGTAGATGTATAAGACTGTTCAATTCTCACAATAAATTTTTCCTTTTGCCATTTCCTTCATGATTATGAGTTAGGCAGAATCATTGCCAACATAAATATATCTTTTAAAGTTGAATTTCCTTTTTAAAATGAAAGAAATTAAAATATTTTATTTATTTATCTCAAGTGAACGACTCAAAAGTCATAGAGAAATGTTTGAAAGTAGTCTGTAAACACATGCAAACTATAGAGCACATGCAAATTATTTCCAACAGGCACTCCTCTGAAATCTTTATGTTAGCAAAAACTACCAGAAAAGAAAGAGAGTGACAGCAAGTTCATGATGTCTAGGAAATTGACAATATCCTTGTCCAAAGTGAGGGGGCAATTCTTTTTCCTTTCCTCTGATTGGTTTTGGGGATATATGGCCAGCTTCACTTTTCAGTGAAGAAATACAATTAAGTAACAAGACAGACTACTTTTTATTGGCAAAGATTTGACTTGTTCCATTGTTAGTTTTAAATACAACAGAGGATTATCCCATGCTTGTGCCTTCTATTTATGGATTACTGTGGTTAGACATTTTAATACTTTTATGAGTCATTGAAACTTTCACTGCTTGAAAATTCACAGATTAAATTTAACAAAAATAAGCATAGAAACAGAGGAGAGATTCAATTGCTTCTTTAAAATTCAATATTTAAACATTTAAGGGAAATATTTTAAAGATGAAATTATAGAAGTGGGAAGCTTACCACTGATAGTACTGAGTATTTTCACAGGAAGAGGGTTATAATGAGTCCTGATGGTATATACTGAGGAAAGGGATCTAAGAATGAAAATCCATTTCTCCTCTAAGGTTAATGGTTTTATAAGAGGCACCTGGAAGTAACCAGTAATTTATCATTCCTCTTGTGCCCATATGGGATCAAATTTGGCACAAAGACATAAATCATGGGCTTTGAAATAGACAAACTTGGAGACTTGAATCTAGCATTTCCTAACTGATCATGAGCAACCTTTCTTAAAGTTGTGTTTTCTCATCTTTAAAATTGAGATAATAATAGCACCTCCCAACCTGGAATAATGAAAGTTAAAAATATTAAATGAGAAAATATATGTAATGTGTTTGGCACAGCATATAGCACACAGTAAGCCCCCAGTAAATGCTGCCAATGATGAGAGTATCACATATAACACCTATCAGGCGGCCTCTCCTCTCAAGAAATTATTTTAGGGAAATACAAGTTTCATTATTAGTCTTTAAGACCTGGAAATAATTAAGAATAAATAAAATGTTTAGTAATCCACTAACATATTTCATGTAAAATAGATAGTTGTGTAGAATCCCAGAACAACAGTAAAAGTGAACTAAGTCTAGTGTCTTCTTTTCACAGATGCTGAAACTGAAGGTCACAGAGTTAATTAGCAGCAGAGTCTAGATTAGCATCCATGACTCTAGTCTTCCAGTCCAATGCTTTCAACTGCATCTTATGGAAAACTTGGTAATACTTCCAACTGCCACAAAATGTCTGAGATATAACTTACATAGTTATGTAAACCAGTGAGAACCCAGATGGAGTCAATGATGACAAAAACAGTAGGGCAGAGAAAGGCCAACTATGGCTTACCAATGACTAATTCTTCTTTACAGAATAATAGTAGATGATATATGCAGAATACACAATAAAACAGGGGGAAAACAACTTTGGAAAACCACCAACATCATAAATCATTCAGAAAAGAATCATAGATTATTGCTAGAATCGCTGGGTGAAAGGAATTTGGGAGAAAAATATCCATACAATCTCCAATATTACTTACTGATGACAAAGCAGAAAAAGCACCTTAACAAAGAAGAAATCCAGAGCACAATCATTGATGGTGGGGTACATGGGTATGCGTGTGCCTCTTGCTGGGAAGTAGTGAGAAAAACAGAGTATTGCTCCTGTAATATTACTCATTTTAAGGAGTCACTCTTCCCTCAGAATTTTGCCTGGATTCAGTAATGGAGAAATATTAGAGAAACCAAGACTGAAGGCCATTCTATAAGATAATCTGTCCATTACTGTTTGAAAATGAAAATGTCATGAATGAAAAAGAAAGGTGACAAATTTAACATAGATTAGAGAGATTAATGAAGCAGGATTACTAAATTCAAAATGGTATTTCTCTGAGCACAGATTTGAAAGTCTTTTTGTCTCTAGGGAATGTTGTAAAGCAACAACAACAACGAAACACATCCAACATGCTGTTGTAGTGCTAAGAGGATCATCAAAGAGATGTGGGATGGGAAAACAATATTTACTTCAGGTACTCTGCTCTTTCTTCTACAGACACATCTGCCTCCTTCTTGAACACAACTGGCATCTTAGATCTCTTGTATTACTCTTGTTCCTCTTTCAGGTAATTCTGACTCTCTTCTTCACCTCCTTCAGCTCTTTTCTTAAATAGCATTCGCCGACTATCCCATCATCCTTCCTTAATTTTCTCCTGAGAACTTTTCACTAGCATACCATATATTTTAATTTATTCATATTGTATACTTTTGTCTCCTTATCCCTAGAATATGAATACTGTAATGACAGAAAATATTATCTATTCTTTTTACTATTTTTAGTGCCTACTATATTCCAGCATTGTGTTGTATTTCATTCTGTTATATGCAGCCTCCTTGTATGAGCCTTTTCATAACCCAAGAATTCTAAAAGTGTAAACGTAACTTTAGCAATAACTTTGGCTTGTAATGGTCATAAGAATAGTATAATTCTCCCAAGAAGAGCATATCTAGGCTTCACAGAAGAAGTTTTATCTTTCTTTTCCCTGATTATGTTGAATTTACATATTTTTAAAAATGTCAGAAATTAATATAGTCACATCATTAAAAAGCCCATGAATGTACAAAAATTATTTTCTTAGAAGTCTGTGTAGAGGGATTGTACAATCTTCTTGATATGATACTTATGGAAAATTCTGCTGAAAGATAGGGAGAAAAAAAACAAGACTAGATATTAAAGTCTCCTGGGAATCTACCCTCTTACTATAGCTACATTATGAGATAAGGAAAGTTGGTCAGACTTGGACAAGGCCGACCATCCTCATGCACGATTTCTGCTCTAGAGTCTATATATGCTTTATATTTAAAATTATATTTCTGACCCATCATCAATAAATCATGCATTCTAAGGACTCTTCCCACAGCATTAATTCTTCTGAGTTGAGCCAAATGTGCGTTCTTCCCCAGCTCCCTCATAACATGATGTTCCAGCTTAAAAAATGACTACTGAGGATTTAATCTGAATCCCATAGGCCAAGAGACAGCATAAAGTTAGAGGAGTCCCACAGGAACTGAGCCTCTTACTGTCAGCTCAGCCTTGCATCACCTTTAATCTCTAATAGCATATGTGGCAAAGCATTGTGTAGTTCCGATGTCATGAGTCAATGGAGAAGTTCCTGTCCCAGTCAAGGGTTTACAAGAGCATCCTCTGCACACCTGCTGAGCTCTAAGGTGGACACAGTATCCTCTTTTTACCTGAAGAATGGCTGTTCCCAAACTAGACCAGTTTCCAAGACTGGATCATCTGCCACTTAGATAAAAATTAAGAGATTCTCCTGGACATATTAAAAAACCCACCCATTCTCTCTCACCTCAGTGAATCCAACATCACTCATTATGTCTTTCCTGCAATTAGCTCCATGATAAACTGGACAATCAGAATGTCACTGTCTACCCTCCTGTTTACTATAAAGATTCCCTCGTACTTGAGACAACACATCGACATGATTCTGATGACCACGATAAGTCTCCCTCACTGCTTGAATGCACACGTATAGAGTGTCAAACAGTGTTAACAAATATTGATGAAGCCAGCACTGTCTCAAGAGTGATTAGCCCGGGTGGGGGGGGGGCGGGGTATGGAAAATGGAATAAGCCTCATAAGCATTCAGGGGAAATGTGAGCAAACTTTAAAGAAACACTTTCAACACATTAGACCTCTGAGGAAAACATCAAAATTAATGAAGTATTTGTAAAGAGATGTGTCTTTGCCAGAAAAGCAGGGTGAATTAGGTGTGATACCAAGTATGAGGGTTCTGCATGTTGTTTTAAGGTGAAAGACTGGGAGAAGAAAAGTATAATCTCATAATCTTCCTTTCTGGAAAAGTTTCTGGCAAGGTAAGAGCCTTAAAGCATAGATTGAACAATTGTTCTGGCCTGTCAGGCAATCATCCCTTACTTCCCATTCTCCTTTTTAATGACCCATCTGCCACTCTTAAACCACTTCATTGAAATAGAGAGGCTTGCCCTGCTCAGAGACTGGGATGTGATTCAGGAACATCACATATGATAGGTTGAGAAGTAGGCATGTGACACAAGCCAAGAAAACCTGAGTCAATGAGACTTATTTCATAGGCCATTTTTAGAACAACTGAGAAACAGATCATTTCTTTTGCCAACTTTAAATTAATAGGATGTAAACCTTGAGATGCAGGGGTCACCATAAAAGGGAAGTGAGCTTTATGATGAAGCCAAAACATAATGCAGAACAGAAATATGGAAAGAAACTATTTTAATCAAGCATCACATGAGATGGAATCTAGCCTTGTTCTGAGCCTTTTAATTTGATCAGCCAATAAATTTATCTTTTGTTTAAGCCAGTTCGTGTTAGATTTGTGTCATTTCAATCAAATGAGTCCATACTTCTGATATGTTTATGAACTTCTTTCCCATCAATATCAGAATGCTAAAAAGAAAACTTTTCTCTCCATATCCTTACTTGTTAAGCATGCAGCATCTTTGTTCAAAGTACACGGTGTCCTGTATAGTATAAGGTCAGAAAAGTCTCCTCTTTTAAGCTGCCTAAAATTGTTTACCTTATTTGCCAGGACATCCACACTTTATATTCTTATCAACTTCTCCCAGAATCTCTAAGTGCCTTTGCCAACAGACTCCTCTCAGGAGTAAGTTTCTTGCCCCCACATCCTGATGCCTCAACTTAATGATTTAGATATATGATCTGCTACTTTTTCTCAACAACTAAGATTTGCCTCTTCCTCCAAAACAAACCTGATAACCTGCAGTATGGAAACTGACCTCTGCTAAATTCAAGTTCCTTAATCTCTAACTTTTCCACACACAGAAGCCACTACAGTCCTTCTTTATGATGGATAAGAACCTTTCTCAATGGAACAAATAACTCACCCTTCCTAACAGGTAAGACCTGGCAAAAACTGTATGCAATAGCAATGGATGCAAAACAGGTACTTCTTTATAGTTCCTGAAAAGTGGCTTCTCTCCTGGAAGAGAATTCATTTTCCATAAACAGAACCCTAAATAAATATAATTGTAAAGATTTTTAAATAGTAGGTTGCCTATAATAGGAGACAGACTAAACATTTAAACTGAAAATTATTTTACTCAATCATGTTACTCATTTTACACAATTCTGCTACACACATTGTAAGAGAAAGGCAGCAGGTCTAGGCCTGGTCCCTGCTCATGTGGTTCTTCACATAATTAATGTATTAGTAGGACAGAGCTGGACATGGAGATTTTATGTCACCAGAGTAAGATACTCTTAGTATAGTAGGACAGAGCTGGACATGAAGATTTCATGCCATGAAAGTAAGATACTCTTGGAATGAGTATTCTTTCAGTTCCTAAATCTAGGTGACATGTAGCTGTCACCCACAGCTTTAGTCTAGATCAGTCTCATGGCACAGTCAAATCTGACGGGGGGGACAAATTTTATGTCCCCCTGGAAATCTCTTTATACAGCATCCAATCAGCTTTATTTATGGATAAGCTAATATTCTGCTTGTAATACTCCTTCTTGCTTTTTTTCCCTGTAGCCAATATATCATCATCTCATTCTTCTGTTCCTTTAGCTGAGTTCTTGACTGACAGCTCAGGCCCCAAGAGAGAAAGATGTTTTTATCTATATCCTTGTCAGGTCAGACCACATCAGGGTCAGACCACTCCCGAAGTCGGGTCACTGTGCCGTGGTTTCTACTACCCCTACCTTCATTCTGCTGATAGCCAATAACAGCCTGGTACAACAAAGTGGCTAACAGCAAAATATCATGTCAGACGGATCTTCATTCAAACCCTCCCTCTTCAATTTGTTGCTGTGCATTTTCACATATTTAACCTCTATTAACCTCATCTGTAAAATAAGAAAAAAATAATTTGGAAAGAATTAAATATAATATTTTAAAGTCTTTGTCACAATATTTGGTATATGTGTTCATTGTTTCATTTATTCAAAATATTTATCATGCATTTATTATGTTTCAGGAATAGTCATAGGTACTAGAGTACCTAATACATGTTCAATACACAGAGGAATCAACATAATATTTATTATCATCATCACCATCACCACTGGTACCATCAGCACATCTGTTCATTTTCTTATTAATTCTCCTATTCAACATTATTCAAACGCCTAAAGCTACCCTTTGCACATAAAGATGAATAAGTGACAGTCCCTACAATTCAGGAATTCATGGTTTTGTGGAAAAGACAAAGATGCTAAGGGCACATAAACAAACACCGTTCTCTGTGTCCCCTGCAAAGAAAGACACTGCAGTGGCAAAAACTTTGGTCAGGCAGCACCCAGTATCCTTTCAGCAGCTTCAGAGTCCATTTCATCTGTGCAGAGTCACTTTAAATGAAGAAATTTCCCTCTCAGGGCAATTCTCCTCAGATGACTGAGCCAGGAAGCAATATAAATGCCAAGCCATTTTGACCCAATATGGGACAACTCTGATGAACAATATTTGCTGAAAAGTTCCTTGCAAAATGGACCGATATTTAAGGACCTGAGTTGCAATTTAATTTGTCTTCACTTTTCTCAATTCTGCTTTCACTCTTTTCCCTTCACAGGTGTTACTCCCTTAAAAATATCTTGCACCTTAAAGTTCATCTCAGCATCTGCTTCTGGGGAATACAACCTACAATAGTTGCTACCTTTAATAATTACAACTTCCATTTATTGTTGAGAAAACAGGTAATAAAATGGAATTTTATGGTAGATTCATTCCCACTCAGATAACCAAGACAACGTTACTGGTAATAAGTAAAGCACAGACAGTTCCCTCAACAAAGTAGAGACTTAGTTGTTAAAATTTCACCAGTGGTAAACAAACAAACAAATAATAAAAATTGTCACCAGCAGTAAGTTGTTATAGTGAATCGATATACTGAAGGATGGAATCACACTAGTGAGCTCAGAACATCTGGCATTTGAAATGTATGGAGGAAATAGTAGATATAAAATAATGAATTTAGCTGACTAAGCAATAGTGATGACTTAATAAAGGATAATGAACAGCTGAGGAAGAGTAAAAGTAATAGAAATCCAGAGGGCCTTTTTGGTTGTACACAAAGAAGCTCTCACGTCCTGTAGTAGAGGGTTAAAGAAGGAAGAGAATTAAGATTAGGGCTCAACTTCAATGGCAGTGAAAAATACAACCAAGACAGATTAAATATGCCATATTCTGGGCCTTGGTTGGAAAAATCTGGATCCCTGATATATAGTGAGGAGATGTATGAGTAGATTTTCCCAAAGATATGAATTCCTTTGAATACCTCAGGTCTATAGAAATGGTTCATTCATTCCTTTCATTTTTTTAAGATTTTATTTATTTATTTATTTATTTGAGAGAAAGAGAGAGCATGAGCAGGGGGTGAAGGGTAGAGGGAGAGGGAGAAGCAGACTCCCCACTGAGCAGGGAGCTCAACCAGGGGCTTAATCCCAGGCCTCTGGGATCATGACCTGAACTGAAGGCAGACACTTAATTGACTGAACCACCTAGGCACCCCCATACATTCCTTAAAAGATCTCATTTCCCCTATTCTGGAAGACAATGCAGAGATCCTTCTTTCATAAGACAATCTATATGCCACTCAAAATCAATTCCCACTTCTGTGCCTGACCACTAAGTCTATGACTTGAGTAATATGGTCAGGACAATTTTGAGGGTCAAGATGAAATACAGGATCAAGGCCAAGCCATTGCTCTCAGGCTTTGGTTCTACATTATTTCCAGTTACTTTTCCAAAATATGAGGCCAGGAAGATACAAAATTGTGCAAATGAGGTATCTGATACATCTCTTTACCCCCATTTTAGAGTTCTAATATCCATTATCGCTGTTGCCAGTTTTCTTTAACATTCTATCAAATCTCACCATTTAAAGGAATTGTGCACAACTATTGTGACTTTCTTATGAATTACATTCTTTGGAACCACATTCTAATAATTTATTCAAATTCAAATATAATCTCCAGGCATAATAAATGATGATATTCAAATTTAAGGCAAAGCTATCACACAGGAAACAATGTCAGTGGCATAAAATTAAAAATGTAGCATGCTAATAAATTAGGATAAAAACAGCACTTCCTTAAAAAATATTAGCCTAATGTATACTTATTCTTCTTTTTCTGGAAAAGAAATGATAACCACAAGATTTTGAAGAGCCATACAGTAATAATAAAGCTGAAACATAATACATGTTAAAATACAAAGGTGGTTCATAATGAATTATAAATTTGTACTTTTGTTGTCCACACATTTTCAGTGAAATTGAAAAATTATAGAACTTTTTAATTTAAAGTGGTATATTTTTATTTCCTTTAGCCATAGTGGAGTAATTTTCTTATCTATTATTAAATGGCTTAATACTTTCATTAATCCATCCATCATAAAGCAGGACATTATTTTTATGCTTATTTTAATCAATCATTTTGCTTCTTCCAGAAAGCAAAACAACTATTTTCTGCTGATTTCAAAAACAGACTTAAAGCCAGAATGTACATAAGCCATTGCAGTTATATGGTGGTATTTATAAATAGAGTTGTATTATTATCATCTCTTCTTTGACATGATTACTATTGTTGCTACAGATAGTAGAATGATTATGGGTGTGTAGAGACCTTTGACTTTGCAGAGAGGTAGAGAAGCATGATATCAGGAGCCACTGATGCTGACACTAGGGTATATTGATTTCCTCATTAAACCCATGGGGAACCTGTGTGGTTGCCAATTTCACCTCTTGCTCCTTAACTCTTGGGCAAAAATAATCATTTGCTGAACAGCTGGAGTATGATTGAAGTCTTCATATGAAGACCAAGGAAATTTTAGGTCCTATTAGGTGTGATACAATATGCTTTATCTGTTCCCTACAAAAAAATGCTTAAATCCACATATAAAGTGAGCCACATAAAGGAAATAGTTACTCAAAATACTATATTAAAAATTTTGCAGATTCCTAAGTGAAATGGGATCCCAAGGAACTTATTTATCTGAGATTATTTTCTAAGAATGCTGTATTATTTAAAAACGATGTACAATAGAATAAAATACCCCAAAGAGCTGAAAGATTGGCCAGAATTTAAAAAGTTGAGGCCCAGATCAAAACTCTTCAGAGTGTAGGGATAGAGGGAACTTTCCTCGATATCTTAAAAGCCATCTACGAAAAGCCCACAGCAAATATCATTCTCAATGGGGAAGCACTGGGAGCCTTTCCCCTAAGATCAGGAACCAGACAGGGATGTCCACTCTCACCACTGCTATTCAACATAGTATTGGAAGTCCTAGCCTCAGCAATCAGACAACAAAAAGACATTAAAGGCATTCAAATTGGCAAAGAAGAAGTCAAACTCTCCCTCTTCGCCGATGACATGATACTCTACATAGAAAACCCAAAAGCCTCCACCCCAAGATTGCTAGAACTCATACAGCAATTTGGTAGCATGGCAGGATACAAAATCAATGCCCAGAAATCAATGGCATTCCTATACACTAACAATGAGACTGAAGAAAGAGAAATTAAGGAGTCAATCCTATTTACAATTGCACCCAAAAGCATAAGATACCTAGGAATAAACCTAACCAAAGAGGTAAAGGATCTATACCCTAAAAACTATAGAACACTTCTGAAAGAAATTGAGGAAGACACAAAGAGATGGAAAAATATTCCATGCTCATGGATTGGCAGACTTAATATTGTGAAAATGTCAATGTTACCCAGGGCAATTTACACGTTCAATGCAATCCCTATCAAAATACCATGGACTTTCTTCAGAGACTTAGAACAAATTATTTTAAGATTTGTGTGGAATGAGAAAAGACCCCGAATAGCCAGGGGAATTTTAAAAAAGAAAACCATAGCTGGGGGCATCACAATGCCAGATTTCAGGTTGTACTACAAAGCTGTGGTCATTAAGACAGTGTGGTACTGGCACAAAAACAGACACATAGACCAATGGAACAGAATAGAGAACCCAGAAATGGACCCTGAACTTTATGGTCAACTAATATTCGACAAAGGAGGAAAGACGATCCACTGGAAGAAAGACAGTCTCTTCAATAAATGGTGCTGGGAAAATTGGACATCCACATGCAGAAGAATGAAACTAGACCACTCTCTTGCACCATACACAAAGATAAACTCAAAATGGATGAAAGATTTAAATGTGAGACAAGACTCCATCAAAATCCTAGAGGAGAACACAGGCAACACCCTTTTTGAACTTGGCCACAGTAACTTCTTGCAAGATACATCCACGAAAGCAAAAGAAACAAAAGCAAAAATGAACTATTGGGACTTCATCAAGATAAGAAGCTTTTGCACAGCAAAGGATACAGTCAACAAAACTCAAAGGCAACCTACAGAATGGGAGAAGATATTTGCAAATAACATATCAGATAAAGGGCTAGTTTCCAAAATCTATAAAGAACTTCTTAAACTCAACACCAAAGAAACAAACAATCCAATCATGAAATGGGCAAAAGACATGAAGAGAAATCTCACAGAGGAAGACATAGACATGGCCAACATACACATGAGAAAATGCTCTGCATCACTTGCCATCAGGGAAATACAAATCAAAACCACAATGAGATACCACCTCACACCAGTGAGAATGGGGAAAATTAACAAGGCAGGAAACACAAATGTTGGAGAGGATGCGGAGAAAAGGGAACCCTCTTACACTGTTGGTGGGAATGTGAACTGGTGCAGCCACTCTGGAAAACTGTGTGGAGGTTCCTCAAAGAATTAAAAATAGACCTGCCCTACGACCCAGCAATTGCACTGTTAGGGATTTACTCCAAAGATTCAGATGCAATGAAACGCCGGGACACCTGCAGCCCGATGTTTCTAGCAGCCATGTCCACAATAGCCAAACTGTGGAAGGAGCCTCGGTGTCCATCGAAAGATGAATGGATAAAGAAGATGTGGTTTATGTATACAATGGAATATTACTCAGCCATTAGAAACGACAAATACCCACCATTTGCTTCAACGTGGATGGAACTGGAGGGTATTATGCTGAGTGAAGTAAGTCAATCGGAGAAGGACAAACAGTGTATGTTCTCATTCATTTGGGGAATATGAATAATAGTGAAGGGGAATATAAGGGAAGGGAGAAGAATTGTGTGGGAGATATCAGAAAGGGACACAGAACATAAAGACTTCTAACTCTGGGAAATGAACTAGGGGTGGTGGAAGGGGAGGAGGGCGGGGGGTAGGGGTGAATGGGTGACGGGCACGGAGGGGGACACTTGACGGGATGAGCACTGGGTGTTATTCTGTATGTTGGTAAATTGAACACCAATAAAAATTAATTTATAGAAAAAAAAAATAAAAAAATAAAAAAAAGTTGAGGCCCAGAAGACTAAATGTATTGTGTCATAGAAAGCATGAATCCGTATTCCATCCTCACTAAAACATTTGAGATAGTAGGGACTCCGTCATTCTAAGGAATAGCATAAGTTCTAATACTAAGCTCCGAGAGTTTGGATATGGGGAAGAGAAGAGTAGAGAAAAATCAAATAATTTAATCTATGACATAGATACAAAATGAGAGCACAAATACTGCCACTTCAATCTCCTACATATGGCATAAATCACCAATTTTTCATAAAACTCTTATCTTCTGAATTTTAAGAAACTCAGAAAATTCTTATCAAGAAAGTCTTCTGTTCAACCATACCTAAAATTTCAAGGACAATCTTTGTTGTTATCTTAGATGATCTATGACAATAATCAGTGTTATCTCAAATACTCTGAACATTAGGTACCCTACCTCATCCATGCATAAACCACATAGAACCTTTCATTTCTCAATATTTTTTGGGGGATATTTCTTGTCTAAACTCCCATTTATCCCTTTGTTATGTCATGCATTACCTTGAGAGTTTATCTTTTTCTGCAGTAATGTCATCTTAGCTGAATGCTGTTTTATAATTTAGAAAAATACTTTCACATGATTTATTTCTGATGTTTATAACAATACTATGAGGTATGTAATAGAGGTATAATTGTTTTCACATTCTAAGAAGTAAAATATGGGAATGAAAAAAAGTTAAAACCCTTTGGTTTCTTATTTTTAGTAACAAGAATAGCTAAAATGAAAAGTCAGAACTTCAAGCAGAGCAGTTGGACTTTATTAATTTTATGTATTGGGAAATCTGCCTCAAATTAATATTTAAAGAAAAATAGCTAATATAAGAACTTTGAAAACTGTGAGAAAAAATTATAACGTATCTTCCAAAAATAGGACCTATAGATACTGTGGGGAAGTCTCAAAAGACCTTCCAAGGTCTCCTGAGGGTTTCAACCTACCTTTTAAGAGCTTAAAAACACCTAGTTTAATCCATTTGTTCTGTCTCCAGCACTAATAATATACCAAAACGCCAAGAGTGGAGCAACCAGATAATCACATAATGATATACTGTGGTAAAGAGATTAGTTTCTCATCTTCCAGGCATTTGTTTTTGCACTTAAACAAAATTATTTAATTTTTTAAAGCCTCTTAATTAAAATAGCTACAAATGCTATTACACACCAGGAAATTACCAGGCTTTAGTAAATCTGCAAGAACAATTTTCAACCATACATTTTGTGCCATTAAAATGTGTCATTGGTGGTCACACTGTAAGCAAATAGTCTTAGAAAAGACCTGTGGTCAAAAACTAATAAATTGTCCTTTGTCCTCTGAGCCACAGTTTCTTCCAGAAACAATGAGTCCAAAATTTATGACAGAATTTAAAAAGCTTAAAATATCTTCCTTAAAGGAAGAAAAATATTTCAGAAGGAAAACAAAAACCCTTAAATAGAGAAATGATCAAAGTACATTGTACAAGTCTTTCTGCAGTGAAGTGCTTAAGTCCTCTTGTCACAATGATAACAGAGTTATAAAGATATAGATCCGTTCCTAGAAACATGTCCTAAGATTTCATTAGGAAAAAAAAAAAAGTACTGTGTGTCAGTAGTATGTTTTCCACTGTGCTTGTCACTTTTCTTACATTATCTCATGAGATTTTTGCAACTACAATCCAGTAACTTTGGGGGACTCTGGTCATTCCCTCTATAAGAGTAGTGTTTTTAGACATCACAAAATTTTGGAATAAAGATTGATTGATTCATTGAACGATCAAATAATGGAATAATTTCACCATTTCTAAGATACAAAGCAAATGAGGGATCAGGATAGCATTTTTAAAAGAGGGCTAAGTGTAACATGAAAAGCTATGGAGTTAGGAAGAATAATTTCAGATATAGAT
This sequence comes from Nyctereutes procyonoides, assembly GCF_905146905.1. Lineage (NCBI taxonomy): Eukaryota > Metazoa > Chordata > Mammalia > Carnivora > Canidae > Nyctereutes > Nyctereutes procyonoides. Next base: position 12,430,203 of record NW_026575133.1, on the reverse strand, counting down.
CTAAAATGACAAATGAAACTGAGAAAACAAACCTTATTGAACTTTAAGCAAAAAGGATGGCAGTTTTCAAGATTCAATGTCAATTTGATGAGAACTCCATTGCTAAATTATAGAACTTTCTTTTTTAAACAACTTTTCATTTTCATAGATGAAGGCATAGAAAGCATACTTAACAACATATAAATGGCATGTATCAGAGAATAACAAATATCAACACTCAAAATCACACATATGACATGCAGACAAGAGGGAGAGTGAATATCAATACTTGAGAAACAAGAAGAAATTTTTCACTGCTAGAAAGTTTTTCAATTTAAAATAAAAAGAATATAAGTTCATAAGTCAGAGATAGAGGCGCTATAGAGTAATTTATTTTTTTATAGATTTTTTTATAATTTTTTTTCAATTTTTATTTATTTATGATAGTCACAGAGATAGAGAGAGAGAGGCAGAGACACAGGCAGAGGGAGAAGCAGGCTCCATGCACCGGGAGCCCGACGTGGGATTCGATCCCAGGTCTCCAGGATCGCGCCCCGGGCCAAAGGCAGGCGCCAAACCGCTGCGCCACCCAGGGATCCCAGAGTAATTTATTTTATAAAAAAGCCTGGAGGGATCATTGACCACTTACTGGTTATGAACTTGTAGTTCAGCCATCAGAACAGTAAGAAAAATATATATCTAAGATTTTGAAAGCTTTAGCCTTCTCAGTTATGTGAGCCCTTTGTGTCAATCATGCTGCTAGACACTTTACATAAAATATTTTATTTAAGCCTCACAACAATCTTATGAGATGGTTATCCTTATTTTGCAGCCAGTTCTGTTGATGTTAGAGTCCATGCTCTTAATGCCACACTACACTGTCCTCCAAGAATGTCCATCAAGGGACATTCTTGCTCTGTGCTCTGGACATGTCATATCATCTTGAGAGCAAACTAGATATAATGACTTGTATAGGATAATAAAAAAGAAAGAAGGTATTTGAAACCTGGCCCATATACATAAATTTAAAACTCCTTTATAAAATAAAGCAACTTTAAAGAAAGCAAATGATTTGTCTAGAGAAGGTGATATGCAGAGAACACAACAAGTAGTCTTTATACACATAGAACAGTCCATGAATTCATATTGTTCTGGTAATCTGAAAAGTGGTTGATGGACCATTGTTGTAGAAAGGCAAATTTTACCACAGATAAAGCAGAAGTAATAATTTCAGAAGCCTTAGAACATCATAAGTAGCTTTTCAAGAGAGTAAATGACACATCACTGCAATGCTTAAGACAACTCAAGAAGATACAGGTTAAAACTGCCTGAGAGAACCAGGAACAACAATTTATTTATTCATCTATTTAGTCAACTCATCAACTCAAGGTTCTAAACAATGTGGAACTTCTTTTAGCAGTCTACACAGAGTCAAAAATCAATCATCTCAGGTTGTGCCAACTATCATTAAATTAATTGATCATCATCAGTTTCTTTTTTTTTTAAGATTTTATTTATTTATTCATGAGAGACACAGAGAGAAGGAGGCAGAGACACAGGCAGAGGGAGAAGCAGGTTCCACACAGGGAGCCCGATGTGGGACTTGATCCCAGGTCTCCAGGATCACGCCCCAGGCCGAAGGCGGCGCTAAACCGCTGAGCCCCCTGGGCTGCCCCAGTTTCTTTTTTGTAACAAACTTTATACGTTATTGTTTAGCTCATATTTAAATAAATATTTTCAATAGAGTAATGGTGTAATATAATATACTAATATTACTGATTTAGCCATGCTCTTCTCACTGTGTACACATTACTTCTTTAATAATAATAAAAAAAAACATTTTTTACCACCTCCTATTAGCATGTTATTTTGTGGAATTTCATTGGAAATTTCTAGCTTGAAAATTGCATGATTAATAACAAAATACCAGTAACACCTAACAGAGGCTGAATGTAGAACCAGTTTTGCACAATTCATCACCATCTGCTAGGTAATCCACCTTGCTGCTTTAAAGAAACCTAATATTAATGTTCACAACTGTTTTTTTCTCTCCACCACTTCCTCTGTCATCTCTGATCAAGTTAACACTGCTTTCTGAACTCTCACAATGGCTTTGCTTCTGGTGTCTTCACGTCTGCCTACAATCTCCTCTAGTCCATTTGACAAGCCCAGATGTTGCCCTTCCCAGATATATCTTCCTAAAAGTAACAACCCTTCAAGCTTCAGACATTGTACTTGGCATAGAAAACCAAGTATCATCCTGCCTCTCCTCCTCTTGATGACTATGTTCCTACCAAAAGGACTGGTATAGCCTTTGCATAGGACAACCATCAATAAATTGTTCAAATGTAACATGAAGCAGACATTTGTAGCAGTAGCTAGACCTACTTTCAGGGACAATATTGCATTAATTAGAAGGAACATTTTGGTAGGTTGCTTGAGGTCTGTAGTTAGTCTTCTAAAAGTCAAGACTTCCTAATTTAAACTCATTCTTTTCACTCAGCATAATACCCTCCAGTTCCATCCACGTCGAAGCAAATGGCGGGTATTTGTCATTTCTAATGGCTGAGTAATATTCCATTGTATACATAAACCACATCTTCTTTATTCATTCATCTTTCACTTGACGGGATGAGCACTGGGTGGTTTTCTGTATGTTGGCAAATTGAACACCAATAAAAAAATAAATTTATTATTAAAAAAAAACTCATTCCACATCATTTTCTGTTGTCTTTTCTGATGGAACATGTTTTCCTGGAGAGGCTGTGGATCTGTCACGTCTGATTTTCATCTGAAGGTTACCTTAGTGAGAGATTTGTTCCTCCTAGACTGTTGGTCTCACCTTGGGTCAGCATGGTGCTTCAGGAAAACTATTTGTCCTTAGTATAATAGAAATCTGCAAGTCTAATATTTCATTTTTATCTTTTAAAACCAGCACATAGGGATCCCTGGGTGGCGCAGCGGTTTCGCGCCTGCCTTTGGCTCAGGGCGCGATCCTGGAGACGCGGGATCGAGTCCCATATCGGGCTCCCGGTGCATGGAGCCTGCTTCTCCCTCTGCCTGTGTCTCAGCCTCTCTCTCTGTGACTATCATAAATAAATAATAATAAAAAAAATATTTAAAGCCAGCACATAATTCCTCTTCCTCTTCAATAGCATCCTCCCTAGTCCTTCAAAATAAAGTTATTGGAAATGAGGATTTATTGAAAATAAAAAAAATTGGCAGTTGACATTTGTATCTCCTACTTACTTGTTTGTGATGAAATATATCTCCTGGCTCCTTAGTTAGGGAGCTACATGAAGTCCCTCTTCTTGAAACCCCCTTATTACTTCATGCATTCTTCTGATAATATCACTATGATGGGTTTTTGAAAAATTGAATTTCATCACATATCCCACTATTCTAAACTTTATAAAAATTTCAAGGCAATGAAATGAACTTAAAAATAATACAAATTGAATATTTTAAATCCTGATTGAGAAAAAAATTTAGGTGCATTTTAAAAATAGATTATTACTCTAAATTTAAACCTTTTGATTAATGAAAAGAATTTTTTAAGCTATGTTTAAAGTTAATTTACTAATGTATTTTTACCAGTTTTTATATCTTATTAATAAGTGCTAAAATTTATTTATGTATTACAGATATACTTTATCATGTAGATGTTTTACAAATATTTTATGCTAATCTGTGACTTGCTCTTTTGTTTCCTGAAAATATCTTTGGAAAAGCAAAAGGGTTTTTGTTTTTGTTCTTGATTTTGATAAAGTCTTGTCATTTTTTGATTCATACTTCTGTGTCCTTTATAAGAAATTATGGCCTAATCCAAATCACAAATATTTTCACTTCTTTTCTAAAAGTTTAATAGCTTTAGCTTTTATATGTAGATCTGTCATCCTTTTATAGTTAAATGGGCAAAATATTTGAACAGACATTTCATCAAATAAGATGTGCAAATGGAAAATACGCAAAGAAAAAGATAAACTATATCATTAGTCATTAGGGGAATAACATTAAAACCATAATAAGATATTACTATACTCTTAGTAGAATGGATACAATTTTAAAGACTAACAATATCAAGTGTTGGTAAAAATGCAGAGTAAATGGAACTCACATGTATTGGTGATGGGAAGGTGAAATAGAACAATATATAAATATATATATATATATGGATATATAGATATAGGTATTATACATTTACAAGATGAGCTATCAATTCCACTCATAGGTAACTATATGAGAAAAACAAAACAAAATGAAACAAAACAAAAAAGCAATGTTCACATGGAGACTTGTATGCAAATGGTAATAATAGGATTGGAAAGAACCCAAATGTCCTTCAACTTGGGAATGGACAAACTCTATGACATATCCATAAAGGGAAACACTATTCAGCAATAAAAAAGAATTAACTACTGGGCTGTGCAGTGACATAGATGAATCTCAAAAACTTTATGTTAAGTAAGGAAAGCCAAACACAAAAGAATACAAACTAAATGATTCCATTTACATGAAATTCTAAAAAAGATAAAACCATAGTGACAGAAAGTGTGGTTTCCAGAAGCTAAGACAGGGCCAAAGAGGATGCTGGAATGAGGGAAATATTCTCTAACTTTATTCTGACAGTAGTCACATAATTTGTCAAAATGCACTGAAGTATGAACTTAAAATTGCCGAATTTTATTGTATGTAAATTATACTTTGATAAGCTGATTTTAAAATACTGTTAAATTTAAATGTTTTTAAATTAAGGAACAGAATGATTTACAAAATTTCATTTGTCCTCTCCCTAAAATAAATGAGGTGAATATATGAAATATAGATATTTCATAAATATAGGCATATTTTATGGCATGTATAATGTGCTGGAGGAATCATATCAAAGCTTTTAGTTCATTGTAAACACTGACAGTTTTAACAGCCCTACTTACTGCAGCATAAATTGATTCTAGTCACCATAAGGAGGTAAGACCTTAGTTATTTGATTTGAATTTGAATTTGTTTAAGTATTTAAAACCCATTTGCTTTGTCTTCCACTGAAAATTTCAAGTGCTTTGCACTAAATGCAACACTTTCTCTGGAAGCGTTTGAAGTAACTGGAATTATTTACTCTTTAGGGAAATGTCTGAGGATCTGTTCAAGTAAAAGTTCTCTGTAAAACATTATATTTCGTACTAAATTAAAATACTAGAGTATCATGATCTTTATTAACATTATTATCATCAGTAGTTTCTGAGCTTTTTAAATCACCAAAAAATCTTTTGCAAACAAGGAGAAAGAAATGACAGCAAAAGGGGACATCAGGGATGTAAAATGTTCTCAAAATACATAAAATGTACTATGGGGCTATAAAACAATGAGTCTGTAATATAAATTTGGAAATGAAAACTAACAAAATAAAATAATATGGCATTATGTCCTTGAGAGCCTACAGTCTCTGAGTTGACTAGAATAATAAGAAAACAAGAATTTAAATTTGAAAACATGGCATGGCTCTTCACACAATTTGTAACATTCAAATAAAAGTACTTAGAGCAGGCTATGGCTAGATGAGTACTGATTTTGGGTTCCTATTACTTTGGCATCTGTTCTGAGTTAATAAAAATAAAAATCAGAAGAAAAAAAGAGCAGGCTATGAAAAACTCAAAGGGGCAGTACAGAGAACTTCAGTGCCTACTTTCCACTGCCATGTATATAACAACGATCAAGTCTGGGAAACACTACAGGATCCAGGAAGAGAGAGAAAAGGACTAGAGGACTTAGAAGCCTTCTTAGCAGAAATAGAGCTGAAGCTGGGCCTTGTTGGACTAGCAGGATTTAGACGAATTGAGGGAAAAACAGAAAGGACTTAACACAAGAAGATAACGTATGTAACATAAGGTAGAGAATATAGTGAGGTCAGAGCCAATGCCATCGTGTCAAACAATGCCTCCAGATCATCAAACCGGGAAAGACAGAGTTGAATAAAAATATAAATAGTTTCCAATAAACATAATGGGGATTAAAAATTACCATGAACATTTGATTGAAAATGGTGGCCTTTGGGGGAAAAAATTAAATACAAATTTTCCAGAGCTGAATGACATTCAAATTTGGATTGAAGGAGCCCAATAAGTGTTTGCTGAAGTGAATAAAACGAATCCAACCCAAGGCACATATCTGTAGAATTTCAGAATGCCAGGGATGAATAAAAGCTCCTACAGGCTTTGATATAGTAAGATCAATATGGGACTCAAAGAACATCAGTATTTCCTGTTAATATTGTATACTAAGAACAATAGAGCCATGACTTCAAATATTAGGCAGGAAAATTTATTTCAGCTGAAAATTATGTATTCAGCCAAACTTTCATTAAAATGTGAAGACAGAAAATGCAATTTAGACATGAAATCCCTCTTTTATTGTTTTTGTTTGTTTTGTATTGCTTTTGTTTTATGCTTCCATGAATCTTTGTCAAGAAGCTACTGAGGAGGAATCACACCAAAATGAGGTAAATTAACAACAACAAAAAAAGAGTATCCAACATTCAGAATGTAAGAGATGTAACAGATCTAAAAGTAATCAGTAGAGATTCCATTATTTGAATGGACAATGAAAACTTAAGAGAGAGACAGCTCAAGGGAAATGAAAATTGCATCAATGACTTTCAGAAGTGTTTGAGCCATTTAGAAAAAAAAACAGTCATATAATGATAATGGTAGAAATAATTTATATTGGGTATGTTAAATTATGCAAGTGATAAGAAAATAAACATAAGGATAGTATATTATTTGGCATTTTAGAGGATAACATATAGAGAGGCATAGTGATATAAATATTGGTATTCCTTAATAAATTTTGTTAACTGTATTGGAGAATAGGAAAAAAATAGTAACTGGGGATGAGTTGCTATATGTTAGTGCTAGTGCTTAATCTTCCTTTGTAATAACAGATGTTATTACAGAATTATCAACAGATAATTCATAAAATAATAAACCAAGAACATATAGACATAGCATTATAAATACATGAATGACAAGAAAATTACACATCAATAATTAAAAACAGGTTTCTTCTAGGTAACCGAACTGGAGAATTTGAAATGCTGAAGCAATAGTCACATCATATTGTTATAATTATTTTAGTATTTTATTTTTTTATTTTATAATTTCTAATAAAAAATTGAGAGACATCATGGAATTTATACGATTGGAAATCTTTACCGAAAAGTAAGCGACTTCTTGTCTACGACTTCCTTTCCTTCAGGATTTTAAAATGCCACAAAATGATGAAACTTGTTGACTAACCTAAGCAATGGTGCTACTAGGAAGACTGGATAGCTTGGTGGTGCCTGTTTGTTCACAGCCTTGGGATCTTGGGAATTCCCAGGTGAAATTTAAACTGTCTCCCTTGTACAGAGAGCAAGAAGAGATCAAAGAAAGAGGCAAGTCACTCCAGTTTGATAGGTAGTAGATTCAATAGGCAACTCACCTATGAAGCTTGGGTGGATACAAGATGAGTAGATCTCCACACCTTTTGGGCAGAATCTTAAAGTTTATACAGAGACCTTAAACGGGTTCAGATCCATATTCAGTGATGGCTTGAAACCACCTTGCTCTTTCAGGGTTACATCCTAGAAATAGCTGCTGGCATGAGAATTGTAGGTGGAGAATAAATATATCTACATCAGGGGAGGAGGGAAAGAGCCCTGGATTCCCCTGGTCCAGCTTGTGGGTCAAATAGTGGTAACTTCCTCAAGATGACAACCCTCAACAGAGCCAGGATAAGCCAACAGGGAATATATTTCAGACAAACTTTGTTTTAAAAAAATATGCCCTTAGAGAAAATAAGCTTGACAGTTTATCTACCCACCATTCTAGTATATTTGAATGCTTGTCATATGTCCCACGTCTATATGATGTTATCTGAAATATAGAATTCAGTGGCATTTTTCAAGAAGACAGATATATTAGTGTTCATGTAGCAGAGTGACAGAGTCTCTAGATAATCCATTTGTTGAATAGTTCAAGACATTAAGGCTGCCTCATATGTAAAAGATTTGACAGAACATGTTGGATGGGTTCTAATGTTTACTGGTCTATTCTAATTCTGTGTATCCTGAGAGGGTAGAACTATGATCAACATGTGGAAATTAAAATGAGGTGATATCCGTTCTATAAAACAAAAAGAGTACCTCTGATTGTAACTGTGTCACATTGGAGTTCTGAGCATTCTGTCCCTATAGTTATCTCAAATTCTCAGGTCTCAGTATACAACAATAGTACTGTCCTATCTCTAAGTAATTTAAAGACAATTGCATTGTACTTGAGTTACTCCTAAAATGTTAGAACTGCAAAGGACTTTCAACACCATTCTCTCAAACTCCTCCATTTTACAGATAATGAACCTAAGGACCACAAGTATTAAATTGACTCAAACAAGGTCACACAACAAATGAAGATGAAACAAGTACTCAAATTTCCTTGAATACAGTCCTATACCGTTTCTCTTACTTATTGCTCCTTTAACATGAGTTCAATCCAAAAACTTAATTCAAATAAATAAATTAAATAAATAAATAAATAAATAAATAAATAAATAAATACAAACAGACAGACTCTGAGGTGCAGATATCAAAACTCTGTAATGGAATAACACATATGGAGATAAAGAGTTTGTGATAAGGGTCTAGTCCTAAAGCAGGGTACAAAACTGAATGATTGCTCTGGAATTTACACTTTCTCCCTGGCTTCCAATGAGTAGAAAGGCTAATGATGAGCCTGGTCTACTGGCTGGCAATTTTTTTTTTCTATAATGTATCAAATAAATATTTACGCTTTGTAGGCCACATATGCTTTCTGTCCCATAGTCTTTATTTTTGTTTCTTCACAACTTTTTAAAAATAATAAAAATCAGTTTTAGTTCAATGGCTATACAAAAATAGGCCACTGGCCATTCAGTCACTGTCCAGTTTTTTGACCACTGGCCTAGGCCATGAGTAAGAGAGAATAAGGTAATAAATGTCCTTTGAGAGACAGAGACCTCCAGATAAGAAAGTGAGATCCACAAGACAGTGTAGATAGGTGATCCTATTGTGAGCAGAAAATAATTTAAGGACTCCTAAGCTATTAAAAATCCCTTTAAAATCTATTAGAAAGAAAAAAAAAGGAATAACAGCTAGAGAAAAGAGACAGGCAATCACAGACCAACAATGAGTCATGTGTGATCCCTGAGACCTGATGAGTTTTATGCAGAATAATATTGTTAGTGGCTTGATGTGCTATCAATTAATGCCATAACACAGTGATTATAAAGCAATTATAATTAAATTTAACAACGAACTTCATGGGTAAAAAGGAGGTGAAGGAAATAAGATGCATAATTCAGTAAGGAAAATGTTGTTTACTGAATAATTAATCAAAAACACAAAAAATGATGGGAATCTTAGAAAATCTCCACCGTCAGTGTCTCCTTTCACAGCAGGAAGAAGGATGAGACTCCACCATGCAGCCATTAAGTAGGTAATTTTTCCCTTCAGTGCAAAGTAAAAAACAAGTAAACAGAAATTAAAATCACACCTGTCCCTCTGCTCAAGTATTTTTGCAATACTTCTGAATACTGAGCTTCCTGTGGGTATAGTCTGGAGATAGGTGATTAGATAGATGGATATGTAGATGGATCAATCAATAGATGGGTGGATAGAAAGATGGAGAGTTAGAGAGAAATAGAGATAGAGTTTTAGCATGTGCTAGTTCATATGCATCAATTAATCCTCACAAAGAAAGTTACACAGATTATATTACCCATTTTAGAGGTGGAAAACTGAGGTTTACAGAAGTTAGGTAATTGTCCAAGCCCCATAGGCAGGATGCGGCAAAGTCAGAATTTGAATATTGGTTATAGAATACCAAAGCTTTTGCTTGTTCATGATCTCTGTCTGCTTCCCTTATAGACATCTTCCACTTCTGGTAAATGCCTAGATTCTATGTTTTCTATTCCAAACACATCAGACTGCCTATGGCTTTAAGTTAACTCCAGTGTAGCCAACATAGGGCCCCTTAAAACACTGTCTCCTGGTAGATGAAGCTTTGGAGAAAGGGGATGCCTTGGAGGTGTGGCTGGAGACATGATATTGAGAGGAAGTATGATTATGGGAGCCGCTGGAGATGGACCCACTTGATTTGACTTAAGCCTAGATTTATTGAAGTGCAATATGCAATCAACAGGTATAATTGACTCCTGCCCCAGATCTTATTCTGACTATCCATAATACTATTGCTATTGCTGCTGCTGCTACTACTATCTCTACTTTTTTACTCTACTAGCACTACCATCATCATCACCACCACCAGCAACAGCAACAACTTCCTTCAGAAACACTGATTTTGCTAATAGTTTTTAGCTATTAAAATCTTTACAAAGTTATCTCATGACCTTTGTGAAGTTCATGTTCTTTCTCATGGATTTTAATGTTGTATTAAAATAAGAGAATTATTTCCACTTTGTGTCTTGTACATTAGAGGAGTCTAAAACTCCAAAGCGTCAAGTAAATGGGGAAAAATAAAACAAAAACACACTCTTGCAAATTTCTCAATACCATCACATCCTTATTAATATTTAAGACAGAGGAATGGCATAATTTATCCACCATGTCTGCCATTCAGAATAGGAGAGATAAAGAGTTTCCAAGACAAACAAAAACTAAAGGAATTTATGAACACTAACCCAGCCCTGCAAGAAATATTAAAGTGGTCCTTTGAGTGATGAGAGACTAAAAATAACAAAGACTGGAAAGGAATAGAAACAATCTACAGATACAGTGACAGTACAAGTAACACAATGGCACTAAACTCATATCTTTCAATAATTACTCTGAATGTAAATGGACTAAATGCTTCCATCAAAAGACATAGGGTATCAGAATGGTTAAAAAAAAAAGAACACCCCCACACACACAAAAAAAAAAACAACCCACAGATATGCTGCTTATGAGAGACTCATTTTAGACCCACAGACATTTCCAGATTGAAACTGACAGGGTGGAGAACCATTTAACCTGCTAATGGACATCAGAAGAAAGCTGGAGTATCCATTCTTATATCAGACAAACTAGATTTTAAACCAAAGACTGTAATAAGAAATAAGGAAGGACACTATAGCATAATAAAGGGGTCTATCCAGCAAGAACTAGAAAAAGAATGGCAAGTAAAACTTAATCCAGCCAGAGAAGAGAAATAACAAAGATTAGAGCAGAAATCAATGATATAGACATTAAAAAGAAAAACTGGAACAGATCAACAAAAGTAGAAGCTGATTCTTTGAAAGAATTAACAAGATTGATAAACCCATAGCCAGACTTATCAAAAAGAAAAGAGAAAGGACCCAAGTAAACGAAATCATGAATGAAAGAGAAGAGATTACAAGCAACACCACAGAAATACAAAAAATCATAAGATAATATTGTGAGCAATTACATGCCAACAAATCAGACAATCTGGAAGAAATGGATAAACAGATGATAGATAGATGATAGATAGATAGATATAGATATACCAACTCCTAGAAATATATATATATTAATATATATGCATATATATATTTATTTATACCAAAACTGAAACAGGAAGAAATAGAAAACCTGAACAGATCCATAACTAGCAAAGAAATTGAAGCAGTTGGGGATCCCTGGGTGGCGCAGCGGTTTGGCGCCTGCCTTTGGCCCAGGGCACGTTCCTGGAGACCCGGGATTGAATCCCACATCGGGCTCCCTGCATGGAGCCTGCTTCTCCCTCTGCCTGTGTCTCTGCCTCTGTCTCTCTCTCTCTCTCTGTGACTAACATAAATAAATAAAAAAAAAAATTAAAAAAAAGAAATTGAAGCAGTTGACGGTGTAATCAAAAATCCAACAAACAAGAGTCCAGGACCAGAAAACTTCCTAGGGGAACTCTACCAAACATATAAAGAAAAATTAATACCTATCCTTTGAAACTTTTCCAAAAAATAGAAATAGAAGGAAAACTTCCAAACTCCTTCTACAAGTCCAGTATTACCTTGATTCAAAAATCCCACTAAAAAGAATTATAGACCAATATCCCCGATGAACATGGATGCAAAAATTCTCATCAGGACACTCACTAATAGGATCCAATAGTACATTAAAAGGATTATTCACCACAACCAAGTGGGACTTACTCCTGGGTTTCAGGAGTGGTTCAACATCCACAAATCAATCAATGTGATACACCACATTAATAAAAGAAATGATAAGAACCATATGATCCTCTCAATAGATACACAAAAAACATTTGACAAAATACAGCATCCTTTTTTGACAAAAACCCTCCACCATATAGAGATAGAGGGAACGTACACCAATATCATAAAAGCGATATATGAAAGAACCACAGCAAATAACATCCTCAACAGAGAAAAACTGAGAGCTTTCCCCCTAAGGTCAGGAAGACGACAGAAATGTCCACACTCACTACTGTTGTTCAACATATTACTGAAAGCTCTAGCTTCAGCAACCAGGCAACAAAAAGAAATAAAAAAGCTTTAAGTTTCACCCTTCACAGATGACATTATACTCTATGTAGAAAACTCAAATGACTCCACCAAAATATTGCTAGAACTGATACAGGAATTCAGCAAATTCACAGGATATAAAATCAATGCACAGAAGTCTGTTGCATTTCTATACACTAACAATGAAACAGCCGAAAGAGAGATCAAGGAATCGATCCAGTTCACAATTGCACCAAAACCCATAAAATACCTAGGAATAAACATAGCAAAAGAGATAAAACATCTGTATTCTGAAAACTGTAGAACACTTATGAAAGAAGTTGAGAAAGACATAAAGAAATGGAAAAATATCTCATGCTCATGAATTGGAAGAACTAATATTGTCTATGCTACGTAAAGCAATCTACACATTCAATACAAACTTTATCAAAATGCCACCAGCATTTTTCACAGAGCTGGAACAAACAATTCTCAAATGTGTATGGAGCCAGAAAAGACCCCAGATAGCTAAAGTAATGTTGAAAAAGAAAACCAAAGCTGAAGGCATCACAATTCCAGACTTCAAGCTATATTACAAAGCTGTAGTCACCAAGACAGTATGGTACTGGCACAAACAAAATAAAATAAAACAAAACAGACACATAGCTCAGTGGAACAGAATAGAGAACCCAGAAATAGATCCTCAACTCTATGTCAACTAATTTTTAACAAAGCAGGAAAGAATATCCAATGCATAAAGCAGAATTTCTTTAACAAATGGTATTGGGAAAATTGGACAGCAACACGCAGAAGAATTAAACTGGACCATTTACATCAGTATGAGGTGATATCTCACTGTGATTTTAATTTGTATCTCCCTGATGCCTAGTGATGTTGAGCATTTTTTCACGTGTCCATTAGCCATTTGTATGTCTTCTCTGGGAAAATATCTGTTCATGTCTTCTGCCCATTTCTTGACTGGAAGTTTTTTGGGTGTTGAGTTTGATAAATTCTTCATAGATTTTGGAGACTAGTCCTTTATCAGATATGTCATGTTAAAATTAACAACTCAAGAAACAACAGATGTTGGTGAGGATGCAGAGACAAGGGAACCCTCTTACATCATTGCAGCCACTCTGGAAAACAGCTACTCTTTGAAAACAATCTCAAAAAAATTAAAAATAGTACTACCCTAGGACCCAGCAATTACACTACTAGGTATTTATTCAAAGAATACAAAAATAGTGATTTGAAGGGGCACAGGCAGCCTAGTGTTAATAGCAGCAATGCTCACAATAGCCAAACTATGGAAAGAGCCCAGATGTCCATCAACAGAGAATGGATAAAGAAGATGTGATATATATATATATATATATATATATATATATATATAGATATAGAGAGAGAGAGAGAGAGAGAGACTACATATATAATCATGGATTATTACTAAGCATCAAAGAATGAAATCTTACCATTTCAAACAATGTGTATTGAACTAGATAGCATTATGCTAAGTGAAATAAGTCAGTCAAAGATCAATACCATACAATTTCACTCACATGTGGAACCTAAGAAACCAAACAGATGAACATAGGGGAAGGGAAGGAAAAATAAAATGAGATTGAAAACACAGAGAGAGGCAAACCATAGGAGTCTCTTAACTCTAGGAAACAAACTAAGGGTTGCTGGAGAGGAGACTGGTTGGGAGGATGGGGTAATTGGGTAATGGGCATTAAGGAAGACATTTGATGTAATGAGCACTGGGTGCTATTTGCAACTGATGAATCACTAAATTTTACCCTTGACACTAATAATACACTAGATGTCAACTAAACTGAATTTATTTTTTTTTAAAAGAGAGGAATGGCAACAATAGTAATCCATTCATCAAAGACCAGAACCACTGCAGAGAACACAGAAATAGAAGCCAGAATGGCATACAGTGACATACTGTAAGAATCCAGAAAACAGAATTTAAAAGTAGCAAGGACAGCAGGAGTAGGGCATTCCAGCCAGGTCAAGAGCTGATCCCACACTGTACCACACTGAGATGCATGGCTGATTAACTACAAACATCCTGTAGCTTCAGTGTTGAAGTAGATCTTTCTTAAGAAGACAATCTAATGAATAGGAACAAATTTCCCTCCTTGCATAATTTAGGTATTTGACTTAATCTCGGCTCATGAAAGAGTACGCATGTGCATGTGTGTACCAATGAGTGTGGACATGCATAACAAGACTTAGGAGCACAAACTAGAGATAAACTAGAGGGGTGTCTGGGTAGCTCAGTTGGTTGAGTATCAGACTCTTGATTTCCATTCAGTTCATGATCTCAGGGTTGTGAGATTAAGCCCGGCATGTAGCCTACTTAAGATTCTCCCTCCCTCTGCCTCTCTCTCCTTCTCTAATTAAAAAAAAGAGAGAGAGAGAGAGAGAGAGAGAGAGAAGAGAGAAATAAACTAGAGGTAAAGCAGAGAGAAGAGAGTCTACCAGATACACGAATACATCATAAAGTTGACAAAAATTAATTGCACAAATAATTGTGAATTTGAATCTAGAATCATGACAACAACCAGCTTGAGAGCAGAAGAGACTTTGATGGGACTCAGGATTTTTTTTTAATACTTTCACATGAGAGATATCATAAGTGAGAGGTGGCATGTGCTTTGACAAATAAACACCTTTTTTTTCCAAAGGAATTGAGTTTAATAAAAATTTTCCATTTTTTCTTGTATGGACGACAACAAGGAAATAGAGAAAAACTGTGTCTCAAGACATCAGCAAGCATCAACCCAAGTCTAAGATGTTCAAAACTACTGAGGTCAATGTAATTGTGCCTTGCCCCACCCCCCCTGAAAAAAACCATACTGTCTCTCTCTCTCATTCTCTCTCTCTTGCTCTCTCTCTCTCTCTCTCTCTCTCTCTCTATATATATATATATATATATGTATATATATATATATATACACATATATACACACATATATATAAAATCTATGATATATATATTCCTGTATATTGATTTATCTATATATATTTCAGAAGTAATCTTTTTACAAAAAAAAAATCCCTTTATTTTCCCCAAATACTGATAAGGAAATTCTTTTCCTTGTTCTCCAGATTTTCGCATGGTTTGACTTGTATCATATCATTCCCTCATAAAATATACAACAAAATATAACAATCCTTCCATGTCCCTCCAAATAATTAATCCCTAATCCTTATAGGCTGGTAAATGTATGAGCATCCTCACAGGGTGCAATTTACAGGAATCACAAAGATTTCCCAAAGAAAAGGTAGAGCTTTAGGGGCAGAAATCTGATTTATACTACCCAATCACCTTCATGCATTGCTTGTCTTTGTTTCAATTAGGAAAGTAGGTGGGTTTGGTCCATGGTCAATAAGAAAGATTTGGATTGACTATGTGTTGGATCATCTTAATACTAAACACTTTAAGTTGAATATTAATATTAAACAATTGCTGGCCTCTTTCATCTTGGTGGTTCATTTTATGTGTCTTCAATCTTTTTAATGTCTTATTATTTGTTCTTGAGAGTGGCTAGGATCTTATATATGGATATACATTCATGCATAACTTTCACTTTGTAAAGTTCAGTTGGTCCTTTAAGGGTAATTATTCTTCTAATATATTTTCCTTCTTAGTCACTCAGAAGCCACAGAAATATGTTCATCTCATTTGGATTGTAATATAGACTAGCATGTAAGTATACTACAGACACAAAAACCAAGGGTCTCACAAGTGAACATTGATTACTTGAAGGGAATACAAGATGCCAAAATAAAGTTCTAAGACACATTCTAAAAAGCAAACATGCAAAAACAAACAGCAGGATAATTACTCTAATAAAATAAGAATTGCAGAGAATGTTCCTAACTGGAGACACTAAGAGCTCAGGCTAGGTCACTGTGGACTGGTTTCACTTCTCCAGAGCAGAGGTCAAAGGCTCTTCCTCAACCTGACTTGTAGGGCCCACTTCCTGTAACTGCTATGTGTCTTTGCAAAATATATTCCTTTTCTCTAATTTAGAGAGCCCTCAGGGACAAGTTTTTTTTTTCTTTTTTTTTATTATTTATTTATGATAGTCACAGAGAGAGAGAGAGGCAGAGACACAGGCAGAGGGAGAAGCAGGCTCCATGCACCTGGAGCCTGACGTGGGATTCGATCCCGGGTCTCCAGGATCGCGCCCTGGGCCAAAGGCAGGCGCCAAACCGCTGCACCACCCAGGGATCCCCAGGGACAAGTTTTCAATGTATATCCAATTTCTAGACAGCATGGGATGCCTTAGAAGTCATTGAAACTCAATAAGACTTTGGTGTTAACATTTATGCAAATGAAATAGATTGTAGCTTCTGCAATTTATGTTGACACACCTAGGGAAAAATGGGATTATTGAGAATTATAAACAAATAGGGAAAGATGTTGAATTTCTAAAACATTTTTACATACCCCACATAAAAATACTACAGCTTAAATGACAAGTAAAACCTATTTCCACTCAAAGCAACATAAGCAAACAAATCATATTTTGAGGTAAGGTAACTTCATTCTTCAAACAGGCTTCTGACTACAGAAGTCAGCATGAGATACCCCCACCTTCTGCCACAGATACTGACAATTTTGTAAAAAGGAAGTAGATTAATAATACAACAAATCTGAGCTGAATGTTTTCTTCTGTTATTTTGCCAGCTAGCAGCACTGCTGTCTTATTTTAGATTCGATCTTAACCTTACTTTCTATTATGTACTTACTATTGTTCCAAAATAAGATAAATTTATTTTCTACAAGCCACTGAGCAGTTGCCATTAAAATAAGATTGATTCTGAATCTCTAAGGCAAACTCCCCTTTTGCTTTATTTTTTATCAGTGTTAATGAAAACACAGTGTCTTCATAAAATTCAATTTAACATTTTTTTTCCACATGGAGTGTTTTAGATACTTAAAAATCTCAGTTATTTGGACATAAGTTAGATCTTTTTCCCCTGCAATATTATTTTAAAATAATATTCTAAAAGGAATTTAAGGAGAAGGAAACTTTATTCTTAAATAAATCCTCTCTGAGGAATTAGTGAATAAGGACTCTTAAAGGTTTGTAGTTATTTTTGCTCAAAACAATCAAAAGTAGAATATGCTCTTAAGATAGTTTCAATGGTTTGCTAAAAATTAGTACTAATAACTAAAATGTAAGATTTGCTGATTTTATTAATTTTACTTAAAACAAACATTCTTAGAAAATGCATGTTAAAATAAAATCTCAGTAAATATTTTGCCTGTGCACAATGAGCTTTTAAAGAACAGTAGCATAATTTACTGTCACATTGTCATTGATTCAAGCTTTCACCAAAAATTTACTAAATGCCTACTATTTGCTAGCAGAAATTATAGGTTCTACTTAATTCTATAATTATGTCCAGTTTTACAACTTACTTTTGCAATTGTCCTTTCCATATCAAAGAAAAAATTAAAAGAAATTTTAAAAACAGGAAAAATTGGGATGCCTGGGTAGCTCAGCAGTTTAGCACCTGCCTTTGGCCCAGGGTGTGATCCTGGAGTCCCGGGATGGAGTCCCACATTGGACTCCCTGAGTGGAGCCTGCTTCTCCCTCTGCCTATGTCTCTGCCTTTCTTACTCTCTCTCTCATTCTCTCTGTCTCTCATGAATAAATAAATAAAATCTTAAAAAAAAAGAAATTTTTTTCTATTCCTAAGTCATGTGGATGGTACCTTAATGAACTCTATAAGATTAAAATATGTGCACTGTTTAAGGTGATTCCTTTAGAACAGTGCATTTGATACATTATTCATATTTCTTTTAAATTTGAAAATATGACTCATGCAACTATATAGTGTGGACACAAGATATTGCTTACGGTTATGAACTAAATGAGTATAATTCAACCAAATATTAATAGGATTAATGTTCTGGGGTTTTCCATATTAGATTTACATAATGTGTTCCTGACTACATCTCTATCCAGTTACTGAACATTTGTCTAACACCGTATTTTGCTTTAAAATTTAGAACTCACACAACCTCAGTCAATAATGTCAACTGTAGGAGTCAATGACACATCAGGATTTGAGTGGCTAAGAATATTAAAACTTAGAGGTATGCTCTCACTAATACCCTTACTAGAATTCAATTTCCCTTATGTTCTGGCCTCCACTTATTTTATTTTATTTTATTAATATATTTGAGAGAGATAGAGAATGGGGGTGAGGGGAGGCAGAGGGAGAAACAGGCTCACCACTGAACAGGAAGCCTAACTCAGGGCTCCATCCCAGGATTCTGGGATCATGACCTAAGCTGAAGATACTTAACTGACTGAGCCAACTAGGTACCCCTGTTCTAGTCTCCATTATCTTAATTTTAAAACTGCTAAAATCTCCCTCTTATAATGTGTCTGAACATATGTGATGATGTGTGTGTATACACAAGTGTGTGTTGGTGGTATGCATGCATGTGTGTATGTGTAAGTGCATGTACTGCCTGAAAATGTGTGTATCTATGTATTGAGCAGCATGTCGTAATTGAGATCTTGAATATGATGGGACAGATTTGTATTTTATCTTATTTTATTTTTTTAAGATTTTATTTATTCATGAGATACACAGAGAGAGAGGCAGAGACACAGGCAGAGGGAGAAGCAGGCTCCCTCTGGGGAGCCTACTGTGGGACTTGATCCCAGGACCCCGGGATCATGACCTGGGCTAAAGGCAGATGCTCAACCACTGAGCCACCCAGGCATCCCCCAGATTTCTATTTCAATCCTGGTTCCATTACTAGCCAGAATTTGATGGTCAGCAAGTAACTTAACTTTTCTGACCTTTTACTCTATAAGTATAAAATGGGATAATATAGATTGCTTATAGTTGTATCATTATTTTTGATACACATCACACACAGAACATTAATAAAAGGGTGATTTTTTTTCTTAATGTGACAAATGTTTGTTTTTTTAAAAAAAACTCAGCTTTATTATTGATGTTTGGAAAGAGTGAGGGATTTCCTTAAACCACAGTAAATTTCTAACAATTATTTCTTAAGTCCAATGCCTTGGATCATTTTTATGGAAAAAAGACACACAAAGCATTGGTTTTACAATCATTGATGACTATATAAAATATCTTTTGTTAAAAATCCAACTTTCCTATGTTTAAATCCATTATCATTTCATATTCTTCCTGGGAGAAAATATGAAAAAAATGAATATTTTTAGCACCTAGATTTTGTCTCCCATAGTTATTAATGAAACAGTAAGAATATCTCAATTTCAAAAAGAGTTAAATTCTATGACAAAATGATTAGAAATATGAAAATGAGTTTTATACTCTTTTTTTTACATTTTTAAATTTAAATTCAATTTGCCAACCTATAGTATAACGCCCAGTGCTCACCCTCCTCAGTGCCTGTCACACAGTTACCCCAACCCCCTGATCACCTCCCCTTCTGCAACCTTTTTCCCCCCAGAGTTAGGAGTCTCTTATGGCTTGTCTCCCTCTCTAATTTTTCTCACATAGTTCTCCTCCTTTCCCTTATAATCTTTCACTATTTCTTATATTCCATGTATGAGTGATACCATATTTCAGAAAGCACAATTCATCTCATGCCTTGATTTTTTTTATTTTTGTTAAAGATTTTATTTATTTGAGGGACACAGAGAGAGTGCATGCAGAGCTGGGGGAAAGAGTACAGGGAGAAGCAGGCTCCCTGCTAAACAGGGAGCCCAACGTGGGGCTTGATCCCAAAACCCTGGGATCATGACATGAGCCAGAGGCAGATGCTTAACTGACTGAGCCACCCAGGCACCCCACCCATATGCCTTCAAAACATTGATATTCTTAAGGTCTAAAGCACATCAATCTGTTTTCATAAATTAAGTGGGAAGTAATCTTGCGAACAAGAGGTTTATTTTAGCTTATAGTTGATGTGCTGGAGGAGTGGATTAGGCAGTAAGATTTTCCAATGAAAATTACAATCCAGTTAATAGAATTTAGTGACATGGAAAACAACTCAGTGATTACATTTCAGTGCTCTCATTAGTTATATCTAGGGGGAAAAAACATTTTATTTGCCAAAGGAGGTCATTTATTGGTCCAAAGGAGGTTGTTTAATTGGTCTAAAAATTGTATCTCAAGTAGTGGCCATAGGTACCAGAAGGATCATAGAAAGGATATGTTAGAATCATGGAGCTGAAGGCTAAATTCTGGGGAAATATCCTCTTCTATGAAGCAATAGTTTGCCCACATTAAGAAAATAGAATTGTTATACCACTTCTACATACATATCTATGTTCCACCAATATAATTGAGGATGTACAAAAGATTATTTGGATGAAAATGGTGTGTAATCGTAGGTGTTTTACTAAAGAATCAAAGCATAGTGTCAGCATCATGATTAGGACTCTTCCAAAGAGGGAAAATCTACCATATTATAGACCATGGTTAAATAGGCAGCTCAATAACATCATCCAGGACCCAGAAGCTTTCATATTTCCAACGAGCGTCAACAAATGACCTTTAAATGCAGACTTGATCCCTTTTGCTCTTACAATGTCTTCACGACTCCATCCATCATGTTATCAAACAAATGAATTGAAATATGGGAAGGAGAATATTTCTTTGCACTAACTTTCTCAGAAGCCCCTCTGTAGTCTTTCTGTTTAATCCCACCGGCTTGTATTAGGCCACATGCTTGTAGTGCTAACTTCAAAAGAGGCTGGGAGAGAGCAACAATCCGGTAATTTTACCTTTTATATGGGAGTTGGTCTCTACAGAAAAAGAAGAGAGGTTATAAACTAGCGTTATCTGCCATAATTAGAGACAGAGACATCAAGCTGAGAAAATCCCTCAGATCAAATATTATATTCTTTGTGTATTAACCCTTGTGATTCTTTAAATCCATTGGAGAACAGCAGACACAGCTTGAAGAAAGGTCTTTGGACATCTTTAGTCTAGCTCTAAAATGGATAATCTTGGGGATCCCTCGTGGCTCAGCGGTTTATCACTGCCTTCGGCCCAGGGCGTGATCCTAGAGACCCGGGATCAAGTCCCATATTGTGCTCTCTGCATGGGGCCTGCTTCTCCCTCTGCCTGTGTCTCTGCCTCTCTCTCTCTGTGTGTCTCTCATGAATAAATAAATAAAATCTTTTAAAAAATAAATAGGGATCCCTGGGTGGCACAGCGGTTTGGCGCTTGCCTTTGGCCCAGGGCGCGATCCTGGAGACCCGGGATTGAATCCCACGTCGGGCTCCCGGTGCATGGAGCCTGCTTCTCCCTCTGCCTGTGTCTCTGCCTCTCTCTGTGTGTGTGTGTGTGACTATCATAAATAAATTTTAAAAAATTTCAAAAAATAAATAAATAAAATGGATAATCTAAATATGATTTTTATAGGAAAGAAAAAAATTTATTTATTTATTTTATATCCCTTTTTAATTCTAGGACTCTCCTTTCCCCATTAGGGCCTGCCTTATATAATTGGGGTATATGAAGTCAGATAAGCCTCTCAGAAGGTTCCCCTGCTTCTGCTTGAGGTTTTCAAACTGTGAGGCCCTCAGCGCATGAGCACTCTATGGTCCAGACTGTATTAGACCTCATGGTGTTTCAGGTTTCTCTTCTCTGTCCAGTAGTACTAGATCAGATAAATATCCAGAATCCCAGAGAACTTTCAGATCAATCCTAATAAATGCAAGAGTCTAAGACAAAGAGAATAAGAAAATAAAAATTGTCATAGATGGTTAATTTTAATAGATAAAGAAATGTCAAAGAAGAGCTTGCAGCAGTATTTAACACTGAAGAATCTAGGAGCATTAAACATGTACTTCATTCATGAGGATCCTAGAATAATCTTCTATTTTATCTAACAAATGCTAGTAGTCACTCCTACTAGCATTCCCTTCTTTCTTCAATTTAAATATATGTGTTGCATCCCTAATAGCCTGGTTGTTACCATATTAGGGAGTGGGGGATCACTCAGTGTGAGTTTCTCAGTGTTCTACTCATGATAAGGGACAGAGTGGTGGGAATGATGTAGGATGGCGAACTTTATGTAGCCAGTGTCAGCTCTGCAGCATAAGGGACATCACTGCTTCCAGGCTTGAACCAATATTCTGTCAGCTGTGTCAATCTGCTTTCTCTACCATCTAGAAGGTCCACATCTAGGTCAATTTGAGCTGACATCTTCTTGCATGTTTTAAGTATTTTTTTTTTTAACTAAAGTAAGTTAGAGAGTCTTTTCTATATAGACTTCAGTTGGCAAGAGACTGGGGAAAGGTACATCCTCTTTGATCCAAAAGTTGCAGTGGTAGGTTTTATATGGCATGTAACCTTATTAAGCTAATTCTACAGATAAAAATATTGAGTAAGATTAAATGACTTTTCAGGGTCACAGAGCTCAAATTTGGTTGAACCAAAGTTTGAACCCAGGTCTTCATGACACCAGAGAGCTGTTGATTCCTACATTACATCACAAGAGTCCCTGGATCTTCAAAATGCTCTGCATTGGTGTAGAAACAACTGCGTTTAACTTCACCAAATCCAGAGTTAGTTATTGATCAAAGTTATATTTTAAAGAACTACATTTTTAAGGCAACATTCTGTGACTCAGAGTAGGAAGAGATACTAGGGAAATGTGGTCTTGTGCATGAAAATTTACCCAAAGGCCATGATGGAACCATTGATCTAAAAAGATAATAAAAAGAATGATGTTTTTTAATGAGGCATGTGCTAAACACACAAAGTGCTGTGTGTGAGTAGAGGAGAGAATAGAGTTACTTGGTTTGAAAGAAAGTGGAATATGCTGCTCTCAGGGGTAATGAGATGAATATCTCCCTTGATGTCAGCATGCATTGTAGATACAGCCACTGTACATACCGGGTTTCGCCTTAAGAGTTCCTATTATAACTTTATCATTTTCAATCAGGGTCGCTCAATGAAAATCACAACAAAATCTATAATTATTTCTAGGGGTTGGTAAGTTTTCACATACAGATATTATAATCAAAAAGAAATCCTTTGTCATACCAAATGCCCTACTTCTTTCTTGGGAAGATATAAGAACTGTCATCACATAATTATGGTTTGGTGGCCTACTTATTGGGAATATTAAGCAAATAAGTAAAGACTATTAAATTTTCTAAATCATCTAACATCTACAGTTAACTCTCCTCAGAATTCCATATGCAGCTCATGATAGGAAGTCCGAGAGTCTCCTGCAAATAGTGACAACAGTGCTAAGGATAATAATGAAAATTATAAGAACAACTTGCATGGCTACCTTTTTGCAGGGCTCTGTGGGAAGCACTGCCTAGATATTCACTAAACAGGCAGTACACATGCGTGTTAGAGAACGGATACATTTTTATCATTTTATACAGCACAAACCTTGTATGGAGAAGTTAAATAATTTACACAAAGTTACATCCATAAAAGGCTAAGCAGAGACTCCCTCCCTGATTTGAGTCCACCCTCCCTAACCCTCATGCCTTTAAAAGTAAAATGCTGTGAATGTTATAAATATATCATTGTAACCAGGAATAAAAGCCAGGGGAATGAAAGCAAGCCCTCATTTATCCCTGGCCGGGGGTGGGGGTCAGTGTGGGGTTGAGGGGGGTGGGGAGTAGGGGTCTCATACTGTGAAAGAGGACTTGCATATACTGCTTAGTTAATGATCTTGAAGTGGGATTCTGAATAGGACTTAAGTTCAAACTCTGGGTCACTTACCAGCTTTATGACTTTAGCACTTTACTCTCTGTGCCTTATTTATACCTCACTGATAAAAATGGAAATGGTAATAATAATGCCTGTTTCTTAGCATCAATTGTAACATTAGAGTTAAATAATTTAAAGCAATAGATCATGCAGATAACAAAAATTCAGTAAGTTATTGATAATACCATTTTACTGTTACAGCCTCTGGCATAACCTACATTCCCTCCCCCATCTGAACTCAAATAAAATGATATTTAACCTTAAAACTTGAGGAATGATAATCCGTGGCAAGGAGCATCTCATCCTTAACAATGTAAACTTGAAAAATCCTAGCACCTCAAATCAATTAAGCCAGATGTTCCACACTTACACTGAGTTCCTGCTAATTACAAAACACTGGCCCTGGCATAGCTGCTGCAGGAGTAAAATACAAACAGATCCCGTTTTTGTGGACATTTCAATATCCTTCATGATGTGGTATATTTCACACCTGGAGGTAAGACGCAAGACCCATTTCTGTGGGCTTAGGTTTCAGAAGATGACAAAATAATTACTCATGAAACAATTGGAGAACAGCCTGGTGATTTTAAGTACAAAGTACTGATTTTAAGTACAGCATTCAGACAAGATCAGAGCCTAAGAGAGGGTCCAAAAGGAAGCCTCTGGGAGGAATCCCTGGAAGAGGAAAATCCAAAGATATAAAAAATATATTTTATTATTTATAAATAAATAGCTTATTACTTATAAATTTATAGTTTATCATTATATGCAGAATAAATATAATGTAAATCTGCCTAAAATTATTTGGAATATGTTTTATTATGAACTCCTCCAAATATACAAAAATCTATAATGAATAAAACACATTGCCTCTTAACTGTGTAATACCAATACAGTTGAAATGCTAAAAAAAAAAAAAAGAAAGAAAAAAGAACTCTCTATGACCCTTTTGCTGCTTCACACAATCCTTACATCCTTGCAGATATATAAGCCTATTTTAAGTACTGAAAATGAACACTTTCAATAAACTTGTAAGCAGATTATTGACTTACCTGTATGATATGAATAAACAAGTATGTTCTGCATCTGTAATACAGCTCATGTAAAGGCAAAAATAGTTTATTTCGTGAACTCTGTGTAGCTATTAAGCTCAGAACCCAGTAATGTTTACCTACGTTTGGCTAGAGAATGTGCTAAACTCTCTCTCATTATCTTAATTCTCATAAGGAAATTATTTTTCCCCAATTTTCAGATTTAAAAAACAAAAACTATACTTTATCTTAGAGGCTGTGCAGGGTCAGTTGAGTACATAAAAGAGATGGATTTATACTCGGTCCCTGATTTACAAATCCATTGCTGTGTGTCTGGTCCAGTCCTGACATTTTGCAGATATGTGATAAAATTCAGTCTCTGAGGTTATCCTAAATGGGTTTCAAGTACTAGCTTAAACATATGCTATGCATGTCACTTCAGGCAAGTTACCTGAACTCTTTAGGGCTTTATTTACTAATTTTCAAAATAGAGATAATATTGATAACTCTCTGAGCATTCCAAATATTTAATGAAATCATTTATTAAAAATGATTAGCATAATTCTAACACACATAGTAAATGCTAAATAATGATAGTAATTATTGTTATTTCTTTTGTGAAGGTTATTTGAAAGCCCCAAAGCAAAATGCATTATATGAACGCTTGGAATATTCTGTGTTATTTGAGTGCATCCTGGAGGCAAGTGAAATGGTTGGGGGTTTAGATACCAGGGCTACCTGCATGTAGTGGGACTGACCTATTGCCTTTTCTTTTAGGATTAAATAACCAAGAACTCTGAAGGTATGAGTCAACTCCTGATTCTACCATTACTACATGAAACCCTTGTCCTTCCCTTATGGAGAAATCTCTTCAGTCTTGAAATGACTTCCAAAATGCTGGACAAAGCTTTGGTTTCCTCAGAAAATTATACTAAAGAGTGAGAGTGGGTAATTAGAAAATATCTTTCCTGATTAGGAACTAAGTTAACTGGGGGCTTCCATCACCACCACCTCAGCATTGCCCAGCAACCTACTTCCATTCAGCTCCCTCCCCACCTAGAAAAATAAATGCTGAATCTGAATTAGGAATACTTTCAAAGGTTAAGGAGAGTTAAGTCTGAATTCTTACTCATTTTCAGAAATGAATATCATCATGCCTCATATCAGAACAAATTCTCAGTTGATTCAGGGAAACAGGCAGGCAATACACTCATTTTTCCATCCAGTGAAGAATATGGGAACAGCAATTGAAGAGACTTTAAAAGGCATTTAAATAGACAGTTTGGATGGAAAATCCATCATTTCCATATTTGCCTCAGCAATTGTGCTACTCTCACATTCCCCCTCACCACCAATAATGAGTTTTTTACAAATATTTTTCAGAAGGAAAGTCCCCTAGATATAGATAGTCAGAGTCATATTTAGTCTTCTCTATAAGGGAGAACTGCTGTGGTTAACACATGTAAAGCCCTTTGTGGATTTGTCATTCCAGGTGTTCCAAAATAGCAAGTTTGAATTAATTCACTTGTATTTTTATGTGTAGCCTGAAATATTGGATATTGTGACAACCAACTTCCACAAACCTCAGACAAATTTTTTTCAACCAAGCATAATAAGGAAATGACCAAGAGCATTTGAAGGGAAATGCTATATACTTTCCTCTCCTGTAGGAAGTACACAGAGATTTATGAATTTATGAGAACCTGCCTGGCTTTCTCTAGAGACTTATTATCATTTAATCCATTGTATATTCTGCTTTTGCAAGAGACTTCTTTGAATTTTTTTATTGAGATCAATGAAAGTTACATTTTTGATGATATATTTGCTGGGACCACAAGCCACTTTTGAGCTTTCAACTCTGAGCTGACTCAAAGAAAAGGAAATGTGCTGTTTGTACCTCATGAGTGGAGAGTTGATCAAGTTTCCTATCCCTCAGATATAAGGGTTACTTTCCAACATTGCCATCAAGGTTCAAGCCCCATCCTACAGCCCTTTTCCTACCTCACAACCAAGCCTAAGCATTCAAATTATTATACCAGTCAAGCTGGTATTTTTGCTTTGTCTTCTGCTTCTAGAAAGGACAAGGTCATTTTTCACTCCATATTTTTATTTCAAGCTCTTACAACCCTTCCCTGCTTGTCGGTCAGCTCTGCTCCTTTCCCAATTCACCTAATTGAGTTTTTCTTCTTTCTCACATTTGGACTAGTTTAGGTTCTTCCTATTTCCATTTAAGTTTTATAATAAGCTTGTTAATTTATATTATTCTTCAAGTTTGCTGAAATTTTTATTGAGATAGCAAAGAACCAATAGTTAAATGAGAGTAGAATATCTTAATATTGAGACTTCCTGTGAAGCCTGAGCCACAAAAATAGATCTTGTACCCCATTCCTGGTGCGAAATACACCACATATTGTCACTCTAGGGGCATTAATTTAATAAAAAACAATCTCTAAAGTGCTTACCATAGGGCCTAGACTTGAGGCACAATTTATTTCCTTTGGATTCTATCCAACTCTCCAGTCTCTTCTAATAAAATACTTACCCACAGGGCCACTAACCTTAAGGCACAATAAGGTTCTTGCCACTGTCATAACACTCAGCAAATTACTTAATACTCTGTATTTTCTACATACCATTTCTCTTTGCAACAAATGTTCAGCTATCTTTATTCACCTGTTAAGCTCCTACTAATCCTTCAAATCCCAGAAAATTGCAAAGTCCTTGGTAAAGCCTCGCCTAAGTCTCCTGGAATGGGTGGAATAATTGCTCCCCTTATCTGGAATCCACACATTATTCTTTATGCCCATTAATTATTCTTAAAGTTTAGTACTGAAATGTGTCTATTTACATGATTCCGTCAGACTGCCAACATTACAATGGTGAAAGAAAACAGGGTTGGTTTGCAATTCATCTTTGTATCCCCAGCAAGTTGAACTGATTAACTATGGAGTTTAATGTACATAAATATTTTGCAATTCAATCACACACATTTATTGGGCATCTATATGAGCCAACCTTATTCTTGACACAAAAATGAAAATAAAAGTATAAAACATGTTACAGAAAAGAGCAAAAGTTTAGACTCAGAATCTCTGAATTACTATAGGTTGTATAATACTGGAGCCCAGTTTCTTCATCTTTCATATAGAATCACTAAGACATTCTTCCACACAGGAATTTTTTTAAACACTAAATAAAATGTGGCAATGGAAGCCTAAAATCTTCATATAATTGTATAATTTTTTTAAGACATGACCCTTTGGGGACACCTGGGTGGCTCAGCGGTTGAGCATCTATCTGCCTTTGGCTCAGGGTATGATCCCTGGCCCGGGATTCAGATCCCACATTAGGCTCCTTGTGGGGAGCCTGCTTCTCCCTCTGCCTTTGTGTCTGCCTCTCTGTGTGTGTTTCTCATGAATAAGTAAATAAAATCTTAAAAAAAAAAGATATGACCCTTTGATTTTATGAAATTCATAAGGCTTACATTGAATTTAATTGGGGTTCAAAGTCCATATATACTCAGAAAAATGCAGTAATTTCCATAACATGACAAAAATATAAGACACTATAAGATGTACCCAAAGAATGGAGTCATTAGTTTGTTTTCTAACAAGTAAGACAGGAATGACAGTTGTGAGTTAAAACACTAAGGAGTCTACATAGAAGAGACATCACCAGAAGAATAAGTAAGATTCAAATGTAGGGAGTGAAAACTAATTATGTATTTGTGGGGCTCCAGGGGGCTGCAGCACAATGTGGATTTGCAGTGCATCTAGTATACAGTTTGAAAGAATATCTACTGGTTCAGTTTATATTCAGTGATGGGAAACAAAAGACAGCTACAGGTACAAAATAACAGCAGTTCCCTCCTCATAACATCATAGTTGACAAATGTCACTACACAACCTGAAATGTGGCTAGAGAACGGTGTGGATAAGAATGTGGAAATCACAAGAGGTGGCGGCTGCAGAAATGAAGCCTGGGAAGGATTCCTCAGTAGCTGTAGGCTCCCAACCCTGTGCATTAGAAGATGCTTTCCTCCACCCACTCTTTCACGTAAAGGCAGTTTCTGGTTCTTGATTACAATGATTTCCCAGGGTACAATTCAATGATTCTATTCTCCCCTTTTCTCTCAGGAGTGCCCCTACACATTCTGTTTAATAATGGATGGATTTAATAATTTAGCCAGGCATTTGAATGCACCTTGCAAGCCAGCATTACCTTTGCAGAGCTGTCAGTGTTAAAGTGAGGTTTTCTCACCACCAAACCTGATAAAAATAGAGATTAGAAACAATCATCATAAGCAAGAGCTGAGTAAGGTTTCTGTAACTGGTTTTGGTGAAAGTGAAGGCTTCCCCTAACTGTCCTTCCTCAACCAGTGATTCAAAAACAACATCCTTCTGGACTTCTCCAATTTACTGTTCTTCAATTGCAGACTTAAAGCTTGTCTTTTCATCTCTTTCATTGACATAACATCTCAATCCTTTGTGTAGGTAATGCACAATCTGTACACTTAACAAATTCAGAAGTCATTGGATTTTACTTTTGCTCACAGTAATGTTCTTCACTGCATAAGCACTGTACTTGGCAATCACCCACCCAGAGACCTGATTTTAATAGATAAATATGTATTTAAAGAGACAGCAATGTCCAGAAGAAAAATCATCAAATTAAATTCTACTTGGAAATAATTATGATCACAAATCACAATTTTATGTATTTATCTTCTTGAATCAATCCAACGAAATCGAGACTTAACCAATTTTGTTTCTCAAAAAGCTAAGGATATTGGATATAGATATTTGGAAATAGCTCATTTTTTATCTTTAATGGTTTAAGTTTTTATTTGAATTCCAGTTAATTAACATGCAATGTAATATTAGTTTGAGATGTACAATATAGTGACTCAACACTTTCATACATCACCCAGGACTCATAACAAGTACCCTCCTAAATCCCCACAACCTTCTTAACCTATCCTCCTGCCTACCACCCCTCTGGTAACCATCATTTTGTTCTCTACAGTTAAGAATTTGTTTCTTGGTTTGCCTCTCTCTTTTATGCCCCTATGCTCATTTGTTTTGCTTCTTAAATTCCATGCATGAGTGAAATCATATGGTATTTGTCTTTCTCTGTCTGACTTATTTAGCTTAACATAATACTCTCTAGATCCAACCATTTCATTGTAAATGGCAAGATTTCATTCTTTTTTATGGCTGAGTAATATTCCAGTGGGGTGTATGTTGTGTGTGTGTGTGTGTGTGTGTGTGTGTGTGACCTCATCTTTATCCGTTCATCAATTGATGGACACTTGGGCTGCTCCCACAGTTTCACTACTGTATATAATGCTGCTATAAACATTGGGTTGTTGGCAGCTCAGTGGTTTAGCACCACCTTCTGCTGATCCTAGAGACCCGGAATCGAGTCCCATGTTGGGTTCCCTGACTGCTTCTCCCTCTGCCTGTGTCTCTGCCTCTCTCTCTGTGTGTGTCTGTCATGAATAAATAAATAAAATCTTTTAAAAATGGGTTGCAGGATGCTTGGGTGGCTCAGTGGTTGAGTGTCTGTCTTTGGCTCAGGGCATAATCCCGGATTCCTAGGATCAAGTCCCACATTGGGCTCCTTGCATGGAGCCTGCTTCTCCTCCCTCTGCCTGTGTTGTGTCTCTCTTTCTGTGTCTCTCGTGAATAAATAAATAAAATCTTTAAAAGAATTGGGTTGAATATGTCCTTTTGAATTACTATTTTTGCATTCTTTGGGAAAATACCTAGTAGTGAAATTGCTAGGTCATGGGGTAAATTCTATTTTTAACTTTTTGAGGAAACTCCATACTATTTTCTAAAATGTCTGCACACAGTGTGCATTCCAAACAAGGTTCCCCTTACTCCACACCCTCACCAACACCTATGGTTTTTGTGTTGTTGATTTTAGCCATTCTGACAGTTATGAGGTCATATCTCATTATGGTTTTGATTTGTATCTCCCTGACGATCAGTGATGTTGAACATATTTTCATGTATCTGATGGCCATGTACAGGTCTTCTTTTGAAAAATGTCTATTCATACCTTCTGCCCCTCATTAATTAGATTATTCATTTTTAAGGTGTTGATTTTTATAAATTCTTTATATATTTTGGATACTAACCCTTTATCAGTTATGTCATTTGCAGATATCTTCTCCCATTCCCTAGGTTGTCTTTTAGTTCTGTTGATTGTTTCCTTTGCTGCACAGAAGCTTCTTATTTTGATGAAGTCCCAATAGTTTATTTTTGCTTTTGTTTCTTTTGCCTCAGGAGACATATCAAATAAGAAGTTGCTACAACCGATATCAAAGAGGTTACTGCCTCTGTACTCCTCTAGGATTTTAATGGTTTCATGTCTCACATTTAGGTCTTTAATCCATTTTAAATTTATTTTTGTGTATGGTGTAAGAAAAACAGCTTAATTTAAAAATTATGACACAGTTGACTAGTCCAGCTTTTTTCACAGAGATGGCTGGTAAGGCCCAGTTGGTACTGGCACCTGGCAGTCTCCACAAATTAATAAGATACTGAGAAATAAGTGTTCAGAACCATAAAAAATCTCACTCAGAAGGCTTTGTGACTCCTCCATCTTAGCTGAAAATTACCTGCTTTTTCTTTATTTAAACCAACTCACTTTTAAGGAAGGAAGATGAATTTTTAATTTATCAGACTTTTATGAATATATGCTATATATTCAAGTCCATGGTAAAAATATTACTAGAGGGATCCCTGGGTGGCGCAGCGGTTTGGCGCCTGCCTTTGGCCCAGGGCGCGATCCTGGAGACCCGGGATTGAATCCCACGTCAGGCTCCCGGTGTATGGAGCCTGCTTCTCCCTCTGCCTGTGTCTCTGCCTCTCTCTCTCTCTCTCTGTGACTATCATAAATTAAAAAAAATATTACTAGAGAACATTCACAATTTGGAAAGTTTTCTACTATGTCTGTTATAGGTTTGATTTGACTTCCTGCTCCATCAATCCTGGCTCCCATCTGTGGCATCATTTCCATATCCCTCAATTTTTACACTTCACACATACTGGCTTTCTTTTTCTACTAGTGACCATGCATTTTCTTACCACATGGCCTTTGCACACACTATTTCCTAAAATTAGAATCCTTTCTCTCTCCTTACTTTCTCCATTCACTTAATATATTATTCTACATTCTTCACATTTTAGTTGAAACATCACTGGCTGATAGAGAATTACATTTGTCTATTATACATGTACTTAAAAATTCTATAATAAATAGGTCACTTTTATTACATGTTTAATTATTTTCAATATTTATCTTTCCTGATTTAATATGAACACTACAAGGTCAATGTCTATATCTGTCTTGATCAGAACTCACCTCTTGAGCCTAAAACATTATTTAAAAAGGTCTGTTTTACTAGTTTTAGTTTTGTGTATCTACACAAGTGTTACCTCTTTTAAAATAGTTCTAAGAGAAGAATGATATATAGGACACTCAGAATTTTAATAAACAAACTTGAGACCTAACAATCATGTATGTTAGGATGACCAACACTCTTAACAACAACAAAAAAATCAAGCACATATTTCTATAGGTAAATCTGACTCAATGTTCCTTTTATTAGACATTAAGTTCTATGTAAAATATTGTATTTAGCTTTTTTTAAAGGTATGTATTTATTTCAGAGAAAGAGAGAGAGACAGGCAGAGAGGGACAGAAGGAGAGGGAAAAAGTCTTAAGCAGACTCTGCATTGAGCATGGAGCTCAACGCAGGGCTTGACATGAGGCTTGATCTCATGAACCTGAAATCAGGGACCTGAGACCACAACCTAAGCCAAAAACAAGAGTCAGACATAACCCACTGCAACATCCAAGTGCCCCATATTTAGCTTCTTATTCTGATTCTCAGGAAGCTGGTAGCTTATCTTTTTACACTGTGAGGTTATCTTATCGAAGCTTTGATTTTCAAATAGAACTTTTTTTTTCACCTTTTATCATTATCCTGAATTTCTCCTCCTCCTCTTTCTCTTCTTATTCCTTCTCCAGCTCCTTCTCCTCCCCCTTTGCCTTTTTGTTTAAACCCTGCTTCATGTTATGATTTGTTTAAAGGTCATTTGTTCTTGGCAGTGGTACTATTTTTGATGGATTCCTGGATATTTTGTCTTAGTTTCTGCACATTTATTAAATGGTCTTTCAAATATTATTTAGAGTGTTCTTTTTTTTTTCAAAGATTTTATTTATTTATTCATGAGAGACACAGAGAGAGAAGGCAGAGACAGAAGCAGAGGGAGAAGCAGGCTCCATGCAGGGAGCCTGATGTGCGACTCGATCCCTAGACTCCAGGATCATGCCCTGAGCCAAAGGCAGACGCTCAACCATTAGCCACCCAGGCGTCCCAGAATGGTCTTATAAGACAGCCATACCATAGTTAAAAATGCCAATTAAAAGAAAATTATTTTATTCTTTTTTTAAAATAAATTTATTTTTTATTGGTGTTCAATTTACCAACATACAGAGTAAGTCAGTGCTCATCCCGTCAAGTGCCCTCGTCAGTGCCCATCACGCATTCACCCCCACCCCCCACCCTCCTCCCCTTCCACCACCCTAGCTCGTTTCCCAGAGTTAGGAGTCTTTATGTTCTGTCTCCCTTTCTGATATTTCCCACATATTTCTTCTCCCTTCCTTTATATTCCCTTTCACTATCATTTATATTCCCCAAATGAATGAGAACATATAATGCTTGTCCTTCTCCGATTGACGCACTTCACTCAGCATAAAACCCTCCAGTTCCATCCACGTTGAAGCAAATGGTGGGTATTTGTCATTTCTAATGGCTGAGTAATATTCTATTGTATACATAGACCACATCTTCTTTATCCATTCATCTTTCAATGGACACCGAGGCTCCTTCCACAGTTTGGCTATTGTGGACATTGCTGCTAGAAACATTGGGGTGCAGGTGTCCCGGCGTTTCATTGCATCTGAATCTTTGGGGTAAATCCCCAACAGTGCAATTGCTGGGTCGTAGGGCAGGTCTATTTTTAACTCTTTGAGGAACCTCCAAACAGTTTTCCAGAGTGGCTGCACCAGTTCACATTCCCACCAACAGTGTAAGAGGGTTCCCCTTTCTCCGCATCCTCTCCAACATTTGTGGTTCCCTGCCTTGTTAATTTTCCCCATTCTCACTGGTGTGAGGTGGTATCTCATTGTGGTTTTGATTTGTATTTCCCTGATGGCAAGTGATGCAGAGCATTTTCTCATGTGCGTGTTGGCCATGTCTATGTCTTCTTCTGTGAGATTTCTGTTCATGTCTTTTGCCCATTTCATGATTGGATTGTTTGTTTCTTTGCTGTTGACTTTAATAAGTTATTTATAGATCTTGGAAACTAGCCCTTTATCTGATATGTCATTTGCAAATATCTTCTCCCATTCTGT
Organism: Nyctereutes procyonoides; assembly: GCF_905146905.1. NCBI lineage: Eukaryota > Metazoa > Chordata > Mammalia > Carnivora > Canidae > Nyctereutes > Nyctereutes procyonoides. The sequence continues at coordinate 12,395,548 of NW_026575133.1, read as the reverse complement.
AGGTTGTCTTTTAGTTTTGTTGACTGTTTAATGAATAATTAATACTAGTGAATAAACTATAAATTCAGAGAAAAAATATAAATTCACAAAAAATAAATATATAAAACAAAAGTGTCTTGAGAGATGGTATTAGGTGTAAGTCATGTTTATCTTATGCCCAATGTCTAAAATGATACTTTTTCCCTTATAAGAGCTCAACCTTCGCTTGAAATGAAAAATTATGCCATTGATTCACTGTATTGGGGTGTGAGATGAAAGGAGATACAGCGTGGAGTGCCTGAATTACTGATGTCTCAGATGTGACCCATGTTCTTCTTCAGTGTAACTGCACAGAGGAATTGGTATCAAGGTACTGAAATTTGTCAAAACCCCAGACAGGAGGGCAGATTAAGAAGCTAAAGGTCTTCGAAAATCCTGAGTTTGGGTTTCAGTTCTTTCACTTACTGGCTCTGACAACTTCAAGCAATTCACCTCTCTGACCTTCATTTTGCTCCATGGTCAAATGAAGATAGTAGCAGAATCTGCATTCAAGCTTTTATTCAGTCAACATTTGTTGGGTGCTGACCACATGCATACTGTTTTATATGCATTAGCTTATTTAGACATCACATCAACTCCATGGTTTGGTGTCATCCTTTTTACAGGTGAGAGAAACTGAGACTCAGAGAGGTGAATTTGCCCAAAATAATGCAGTTGAAAAAAGTGGCACAACTTTTCGTGTTCATCAAATGTTCCCTCAGAAACCAACTTTAAAAATGCAGCTGCATATTATGCTCCCATAGCAGCAACTTACATATTTCAATTTTAGCAGGATTATCACATTATACTGCAATTACATGCAATATAAACATATAACACTATATGCCAAGAACAGTGCAATGTGCTTTGCAGTAATTATGTCATGTAATCTCACTCCCCTATAAGATATAATTATTATGTTCATATTTTGGATGAGGAAACTAAGGCACAAAAAATTTAAGTGATTTCCCTAATGTCATATATCTAACCCATGGAAGAGCCAAGGTTTAACCTCTATCTCTGTCTGTTTCCAAGTTCAAGTCCTTACTAATTGCTAAAATTCAGCTTACTAAGAACCTTTCAAAGACAAAAACCACAAATAAAAGGAGATCTAAATAGAAACCCAACCAACACTACAACATCAAGAAATATAATAGATAGGTGGAATGTCCACGTAGTTAGAGGTTTTAACAATATAGTAAAAAAATCAAGGAGTATGTTTTCCAGGCTATGCTACTATCTTGGTAAATACTTGTTGACATGGACCCAAGTGGGTCAGATGATCCCTAACCTAGTACTAGAGAAATTACAGGTGCTCGATAAGTATGTGCTACTTTATTGATTCACCCAATCTCTATCCCACACTACTCTAACAGGTAATCTCTGAGAAAATAAAACAATCTAGCTGTTTATTTGCATTAAACACCCATTTTCCTAATATAATGAATGAAGCTATACATTATCAAGTTGGTGCGGATATTTCCTCTCAGCCTGTGAGGCAGCACTAGCTGTAAGAAGAATCTAAAATAGAGGTAATAACTAATTTATCTGAGATGGTTGTTTGCAACACTCATTTGTTGCTGGGGAATGTATACACAAATTTTCAAATTTGTCTGTATTCTTAGAGGACTGTAAGATGTAAACCTTCTCAAATATTAATAACCTCTGTCCAAAATACAAAATCTTATCCTTTTCTGTGATTGCATTTTGCTGTTCTTGGTTTCTACTACAACCAGGCCTTTTTCTTCAGTTAGGTAAATATGTTCTCTTTTTGCTGTTGTATATGGGGCATTTGTGTCATGTGAGTACATGAGTGCTTGCTGTAAGAGATTTCTTTTGCTGCTTTAATAAGAGAGCATAATGCATTTATTTATTACAATAATAAACACAGCTGTAAAATGGACCATAAAAAATAAATGACATGAAAATTTCTGTAACTAATGTGTCAACTGTAATTGAGAAATAAATTAAATGATCCATCTGCTTCCCTCCATTGATTCCACTATTTTCTTCAGTATTTAGAATACGTAAAGTGAAGTCAGTATTATTAATGCTAATTATTCACTAACAAAAATGCCACATTGATATTGATTGGCTTCGTAATGTAATTTTGCCAATATCTAACGTACTATTATTCTTTTCAATACACTCAAGTCTAATGAGCATATGAACTCTCTGTCTCATTAATATTGTTTTCTCTTCAATTGATAACTATTAAGTTTTATCTATGTGGTTGACTTACGGGCTTTTGTGTAATAGGTGGAACAATAACCTAATCTATTGCAATGATTATGATTTCAAAGGAGAGAAGAAAATAAATAAGTAAATAAATAGATGTGTTTGGTGTGTATTAAATCATAAGATGTAACCTTTTTGCTAATCTGGTTCAATGACAAGAGTCAAAATAGCCAATAGTCATTGGAATGAATTTACAATATCACATATTTCCCTTCATTTTTAAGCATCTCACAATAAAGTAGCATGTGTCAGCTCAGGGAAAATAAGGATTTATTTCTACTTCTTCAGTTTCTTTTTTTTAAATTAACCCTTCTCTGTAGCTGAAGTCAGTTTTTCTTCTTAAATCTCCAGCCCCATTCATGTCACAACCAAGTAAATTATTTGCAACACTTTAGAGAGAAAATGTGAATGCAAAGTTGCATCTGTAAATGATTTTTCTTCCAATGTTTCATTAATTTAATCATATAAATAATTCATATTAACTGTAATAATAATATGTTTTTAAATATAAAATAGAAATCACCCAGATATATCTACGCCAAGAGCTTCTTGTGTGTCTATACCAATTATTTATTGTTATAAATAAACCATTCCAAAATTTGACTAATTAAATGGATAACATTTATATTCCTGACAATTCTGTCATTTGGTTTGGGCTGGTAGGTTTGGAAGGAAGGAAGGAAGGAAGGAAGGAAGGAAGGAAGGAAGGAGGAAGGAAGAAGAAAGAAAGAAAGAAAGAAAGAAAGAAAGAAAGAAGAAAGAAGAAAGAAAGAAAGAAAGAAAAGAGGCAGGCTTTAGAAACTGTTTACTGTTTAGAAAAAACAGAAACTGGATTTTTATTTTTATTTTTTTAACTCATGTATTTATTCATGAGAGACACAGACTGATAGAGAGGGGTAGAGACATATGCAGAGGGAGAAGCAGGCTCCATGCAGGGAGCCTGATGTAGGACCCAATCCCGGGTCTCCAAGGACCATGCCCTGGGCGGAAGGTGTCGCTAAACTGCTGAGCCACCCAGGCTGCCTGAAAACATCTTTTTAATCTGTCATCTAACTAGCCATGAAACACAAAGAAGAATTTCAATAAATATATAATAAGTTAATTTACCTCACATCCCATCAATAAAACATACCACAGAGCACATCTAATTTAGCCATTTAAAATGTCTTCTTTGGTTTCATAAAAGCTGTAGATAACCCCAAATTCAGAGAAGTATTTTATTTCTAGGTAACACAGGTAAAGAGCAACTGTAGAAGTTAAATAAGCTTAATCTAATTGACCTATCTCTATTAGAGGTTAGAATTAATTCTAACAAATAGTTTCATGTATAGCACAAGAAAAATAAATCACACAAAAAATGAGAATTTAAGGCTTAAAGATTGGCATTTCTAGTTGTATGTCACGTTTAAATAAGACAGTAGATCTAAAGAGCTAAAATTCTCTCTGAAAACAAAATAAAACATTATATTTATCCAAACATTTATCCCCTCAGTTCTTTATATGCTTCAAGACTTAGAAATTTGTTCAGGTTACGAGGACCACAAATAGGATGGTCTCTTCCACAGATGGTGCTGGGAAAACTAAATGTTCATGTGGAAAAGAATGAAGTTGGACCCTTACTTCACACCATATGCAAAATTAACTCAAAATGGAGTATACATAAGAGCTAGAATTACTAAACTGCTAGAGGAAAATATAAAGAAAAAGCTTAATAACATTGAATTTGGTCATGATTTCTTGGATATGTCACCATAACCACAGACAAAAAAAAAAAAGCAATGAGTGGGAAAATGGGACTATATCAAACTCAAACTCTTCTGGAATCAAATCAATACAGTGAAAAGGCAACCCACAGAATGGGAGAAGATATTTTCTAATCATATATATGGTAGGGGATCAATATCCAGAACATAAAGAGCTCCTAAAACTCAACAATAACAACAAAACAATTTAAAAATGGGCAAAAGAGTTGAACAGACTTTTTTTTTCAAGGAAAGTATATAGTCAGCAAGCATATGAAAAGGTGCTCAAAGTCACTAATCACTAGATAAATACAAATCAAAACTACAATAAAATAGCACCTCCTAACCATCGAGATGACTACAATCAAAAGCAAATAAATAAAATTCAGAAAATAAGTTTTGGGAATGGCTTGGTGAAATCAGAATCCTTGTGAATTCCTAATGGGAATGTAAAATGGCACAGTCACAATGGAATATAGTATTGAAAGTTTCTCAAAAAAATAATGATAGAATTGCTATATGATCCAGCAATCATATTTTTGGGTCTATATTCAAGCAAATTCAAAGCAGAATCTCCAAGAGATATCTGTACACCCTATTCATTTTAGCATTTTTCACAACACCCACCAAGAGGGGGAAGCACCCCAAATGTCCATGGATGTATGTATGAATAAACAAAATGTGATATATACACAAAATGGTATATTATTCAGTCTTAAAAAAGAAGGAAATTCTGTCTCCTTCTACAATATGGTTGTGTACATTGAGGACATTATACTATGTGAAATAAGCCAGTCACAAAATGACAAATACTAGAAGCGTCTACTCATATGAAGTATCCGAAGTAGTCAAATGCATAAAAGCACAAGATAGAATGGTGATTGTCAGGGACAGGGGAGCCCAAAACAGGGAGACGTTCAATAGAGAAAGAGTTTCAGCTTCACAAGATAAAAATTTTAGAGATTTAGGGGATCCCTGAGTGGCTCAGTGGTTTAGTGCCTGCCTTCGGCCCAGGGCATGAACCTGGAGTCCTGGGATCGAGTCCCATGTTGGGCTCCCTGCATGGAGCCTGCTTCTCCCTCTGCTTCTCTCTCTCTCTCTGCCTCTCATGAATAAATAAATAAAATTTTTTAAAGAATTAGAGATTTTTTATACAACAATGTAAATACACTTAAGATCACTAAACTAGCACTTAAAAATGGTTAATGTGGTAAATTTCATGTAATTTTTTTACTTTATTAAAATTAAAAAATATCAGTGTACACAAAAATTATTCACCATATTAGAATGTTAATTTGAAAAGAATTGCATGGAATATATTCTGTATTTGAATCAAAGTTATGTTCCTTATTCATTAACTCAAAACCTCAGAACTCTTGGAGGCTTCTGGGTGGCACAGTCAGTTCAGGTTTTTTAGCTCAGGTCATAATTTCAGAGTATTGAGATCAAGTCTGATATAGGGCTCCATGCTCAGCAGGGAGTCTGCTTGAGATTCTCTCTCTCTCTCTTTCTCTCTATGTCTCTTTCTCTTCCCCCCACCTTCTCATCCCCTCCAACACACACACACCTTCTCTCTCTCTCTCAAAAACAAAAAACAAAAAAACCTCAGAACTCTAAGTGTAAGTCACTGACACTTCTCTGGGGACCAGACCTTCCACTAATTCAAAGCAAAATCTAGAATACTCTTTTCATGAAATAAAGGAAATTGACTCATACTTTTTTATTCTCTCCCAGATTTTCCTTTCTCCTCCTCTGGTCCTCCTCTCCCCATATCTCCTGGATACACATTGCCCAGATTAACTGATCAGTTAATCAACTTGTATGTTGAGGATGTGCCTACCATGTACCTGGCATTGTTAAAATAAGAAATAGAGTAACCTGCTAGGTCGTACCTTATCAGGCTGGCAGGCCAGTTTCCAAGAGTTTCTGGAGACTGAAAACTCCTTATGGATAAAAGCTATGAGTTTCTCTTGCTGCAAAGGCATCAAAAGAGGCCACTGTACTATGTGCAAGCTTTGCATACATGCAATGCTTGACCAAAGGACAACATTCTCCACCAGCTTAGAACAGACAAAAATCACATATTCCAGACAAAGTCTTCCTCCATAAGTGAATTGACCACTTGAGAAAAGCCCTGACACTGTGGGCACACATGAGGATGTTTTTTAATGTAAGGGACAGAAACACTATAATTGACTTAAATGATGAACATATTTATTGTCTTGAATAATAAGAAGAGATGCAGAGGCAGGCAGTTTCTGGGTCATTAAATACATACCTTAATGACAGCACCATGGCCCAGGTTCCTCCTAACTTTTGGCTTTGCCAACCTCAATGTGTTGGCCCCTTCTATGGCCATAAAATGTAAGCTGCAATTTCAGCTGGCATTTGTGGATAAGCAATGTTGTTCCAAAAAATGAAGGTGTCTCCTTTTTGTTGTTGTTAAGATATTTATTTATTTATTTATTTATTTATTTATTTATTTATTTATTTATTTATTTATTTCAAGAGCGTGGGTGAGGGGAGGGGCAGAGGGCAAACTACCCACTGAGTGCAGAGCCTGCAGAGCTCTATCCCATGACCCATGAAATCATTACCTGAGCTGAAACCAAGAGTTAGACATTCAACTCATTGTGTCACCCAGGTGCCCCTGGAAGTGTGTCTTTTCATGGGTCTTTGTAAAAGATAAAAAGAAAAAAAAAAATAAGCAGAAAAATCTCTTTCTCCTGAACACACCTTTAGCATATCTCTCCTCATATGGCAATCACATCTCAACACACTCATTGATAATAGAAATTGGATGACCCTTATCTTGGCAGTAAACAATAATGTTTCCTGGGCTCTACCAATAAACCAGTTCTACAGTTTAAGATATATACAATTTTTTTTCCTCTGGGACTCAACTTTCTTGTTTTCCCTATTGGGCTGTAGTACCTATTTTTAACCACACCTTTACTTGAAAAGCCTAATTCTATGTATTTGCTGACTGTAGGATTCTGGGTTAAATTTCAAAGGTTCAAAGGTGTTCAAAGGTGACTAAGTGACAGTTGTTACCTCTGAAGATCTTAAGTGACTAGGGAAAAAAAACAACAACAAAACATGCCATTGGATTAATGCTACTGATGCACAACTGAGTACCTAGTGGATCTTGAGACTAAAACTTAGATGAGATTAGAGACAGGAGGCATATAGAGAGAAAATAGTTTCTGAGTGTCTACTCTGAGCATTAGATCACTGCCCTCCTGCTCCAAAAGCTAACAAGTTTTAGAATTTTCCATAATTTGGAACAATAAAATTTCATTGAAAAAAATGTATGAACTGGAGAAGTCTTGAGTGTTTCAAAAATAGCCAGGGAAGATAAACTGATATTCTTTTGGAAGGGAAAAATATTCTTCATTGTAAAGTATTATTTTCTATCAACAACCAGCACATTCAGGGGTTGGCATTTTCCTCCAATGTCAGCCCACATCATCTAGTTCCATAAAAATCTAAGTGAGAATAGAAAGTGAGGATAAGTTAAGGAAATGTCACTTTCCTTGGACCCCCTGCAAGATGACTCCCCTACCATGTCACATGTGAGTTAATTGGCACAGATGGTTTTCATTAAATGTGTCATTTTCTGCACATCAGCTTAGGTTGTTTCATACAGGTGACTATAAACTAGGCTGAGATGAGATGTGATGATGATAATGATGTTAAGAATGTCAACAATAGCAACATCTATAATTTATTGTTTCCTATATCACAAAAACAGTGTGCTAAGAATGTTACATACATGAATTCCTTACAGTGTCACATGCACCCTGTTGAGGCTTGCTGAAGCTCTAAAGAATTAAATTCCTTGCTAATGGAACTACAGCTTGTAAGTGGTGGGTCCAAACCCAAAGTCTATCAAACTATAGGCTGTGTCCTTTATTTTAATATGATGTCATTACTCTACATCTTGTCTTGGAGTAACCCATGCATTTATAGTGTGCTGAACCCATGGCATATACCTAATAAGTATGAAGATTGGGGCAATGGAAAGTTGCCCACCCTTCTCTTACTGGCAGGGAGATTAGCACTTGTTTACTTGGAGAGTCTAAGGGGATTAGCTGGATGTTTAGCTCAGTTTAGATTAGGGCTTCTTAACCTCAGCATTATTGACATTTAAAGCCAGATTATTTGTTGTAAGGAACTGTCCAATGCATTGTAAAATGTTTTCAATTAGCAATAATCGTGCCTCGGATAAACCTCATTGGCTACGATACTGCCACTGTGCAAAGCTGTAAAATGTTTAGCAGTATTCCTGGCCTCTCTTACACTCTAGATGCCAGTAGCATCCCCTTCAGGTGTAACAACCAAAAACATCTCCAGACATTTCCAAGTGTTCCCTGTGAGGCAAAATCACATTCGGTTAAGAGACACTGGTATAGATCCTTGCAAAATAAGGTATTGATAAGGCAGAGGGACCAAACTGCTGTCTATGATTAGAACTATCAAATAATGCATTATTCTGAAATATGTCCTGTTCTTATGGATTAAATACATAATTCTGATTGATTAAAGAAAAAGACAAAGGCCAGACAAGATAAACCTTTCTAAGAATTGGATTAACTGAAGTTAAAGACCTAGCCATCTAGATTGGACATTGAATCAATGCCTGCTTCTTTAAAGAAGTTTAGTTCTGGGCCATGCTTAGGAACAAGCTGGTACAGTTGGCAAAAGGGGCTTGGCAGACCACTGGGCTGGCCACCAGCTCTCTTCATCACATTCCCCTTGGCAACTATATGCTAGAGAGCAAGTCTTTAGGAAAGGACGTGAACAGGCATGCTTTTACTCTGTCTCATTTGGCATAATATACTGGTAAAGTAAAGAGTATACAATAGGTCTTTGAGGTAGTCATTATTACTCCCATTTTAGCCAATATAAACTTGATATATAGAAAAGTTAATAGCTTCCCTCAAATTGCCAAACTAGCACATGGAGGAATAGAAATGAGAACACTCCAGTGCTTCAATTCAGGCTGCTTCAATTCAGTGCTATTCATAGTACTCAATAACCAGCAACTGAATTCTTTCCATCAACAGGGAAGAAAATTAGGGAGTTATTAATCTTTTAAAAGTACATATAAGAACATTACATATTTCCTTAAGGAACATGAATAAATCTGGAATGAGCAGAAATAGCCTACTCTCCAAAGGAAACAGGAAAACCACTTTACATCAGTCTTAACCTCCAGCTCTTGGTTTTCATGACTATCTTAAATATGTTAGTAAATGTAAATTTGCATATATGTTTTCAAAACAATTATCAGCCCTTCTATCAGTCTTCTCAGGCCACCACTCTGCCTGGGTAGCTTTAACAATAGAAATTTGTTTTTTCAGGGTTCTAGATACCAAAATTCCAAGATTAAAGTGGCAGCATGGTCTAATTCTAGTCAAGACTCTTTCTGCCTTGCAGATAGTTGCCTTATGGCTATATCCTCACATGGCCTTTCTTTGTGTGTGGGCTCAATAGAGAGAGAACTCTTTGGTGTTTTTTCTGATAACACTAATCTTCTTGGATCAGGGTTCCACATTTATGTCTTCATTTAACCTTTATTTCATTAAAGGCTCCATCCATCTCCAGATACACCCATACTTTGGATTAGAACATCCAACATAGGAACTTTAGAGGGACATAAATGTAACAGTTCATAATTGTCATAGCCTTCCATCAAGTTACATTGATAAGAAGGCATAGAATTCAAAGCCAGAGCAGTTATCCTGACTGTCCCTTGGAAACATCACTATATTATTTGCTCTTTGCAGCTTTTGTTTCTTTTTCCCACCTTTTATTTAAAAAAAAAATGAAAGGAAAGATCTCCCCTAACCTGAAGAAAATATCTTCTTTCAAATAAACTTGAAGGACAAAGCCATCTAGACTTTTCCCTTTGTTCCCTTGCGATGGGTGGGACTGAACTGAAACCATGACATCTTTTGCAGAAAGCTGCAGAGATTCTACAGTAGGTGGCACAATCATTGCTTCCTAGGATGAGGCAGGTGGTATATATTATAGAGAGGGCTGCCGTACCATCATAGACAGTGGTGAGGTCTCAGACAAAGTGAAAAGTACATCATGTCTAGAGAATACCTGAGAGGCAGTTCTGCTAACTCGGTCTGCAGTCAAACAAACTATTTTTGAATCTGGCTCTATTTACTATGTAGTTTGGGGTAGTTCTTTAATCACTTTGTGCCATAGTCAGTAAAGTATGAGCAAAAAGTCAATTAATACATATTTTGTACTGTTATATGTATTATATACTGTATTCTTACAATAAAGTAAGCTGGAGAAAAGAAAGTATTATTAAGAAAACAAAAGGATGAGAAAACACATTTATAGCACTATACTGTAAAGACTATACATAGGCAAAACACCCAGTGGTCTGGTGTATCTGTCTCTTGCTTCAAAAGTGTTTGGAGGGAACAGACCCAGGGATGTCCCTTCTTCCATCTTCCAACCTCCCTATATACAACCTCTTTTCCCGTCATAACCTTTGGAACCATCTTCTCAGCCAGAGAACACTATTATTTGAGCTTATTGTTGATCAACCATGAGCTCCCAGATTCCTGAGAATTATTCCACTGCAGTAGAGTTGCTGTCAAGCCACTGGTCAACATGCATCTGCATACCTCCCACACCCACCTTTCTCTGGGCTTCTATTTTGACTGCAGCAATGTGGCTCCAGATAGCTGGGCCACATCTTTCTGGAGTTGGGAAGACAGGTGCAAGGGTGCCAGAGTCCCTTAAAGATGCAAAAACAGCCTGGTGGCAATGCCCTCCTCCAGGATGTACAGAAGCTGTCCCAAGATGAGTAGGGTAAAGCCATGGACTCCATGAAGGCTGCCATAGTTCTGAGAAAGAACCTAAACCAAGCCCTTTTGGATCTGCATGCTCTGGGTTCCGCCAGCACAGACGCCCATTCCTGTCACTTCCTAAAGAACCACTTCCTAGATGAGGAATATTAATTGAGAAGATTAGGACCACCTGACATGTCACTGGCAGGCAGGCCCCCAAACTAGGCTAGGTGACTATCTTTTTGAAAGACCCACTGTCAAGTTTGACCAGGAGTCCTCAGAGCCCAGCAACACTTTCGAGGTCCCTCTGGCATTCCCCTCAGTGTCAGAGCTTCTGTCTAAACCTGTACCTATAGCCACTAGGCAGCTCTTTTTAATAATAAATTTATTTTTTATTGGTGTTCAATTTACCAACATACAGAATAACACCCAGTGCTCATTCCCGTCAAGTGCCCCCCTCAGTGCCCATCACCCATTCACCCCTACCCCCCGCCCTCCTCCCCTTCCACCACCCCTAGTTCATTTCCCAGAGTTAGGAGTCTTCCATGTTCTGTCTCCCTTTCTGATATTTCCCACATATTTCTTCTCCCTTCCCTAATATTCCCTTTCACTATTATTTATATTCCCCAAATGAATGAGAACATATAAAGTTTGTCCTTCACCGATTGACTTACTTCACTCAGCATAATACCCTCCAGTTCCATCCACGTTGAAGCAAATGGTGGGTATTTGTCGTTTCTAATGGCTGAGTAATATTCCATTATGTACATAGACCACAGCTTCTTTATCCATTCATCTTTTGATGGATACTGAAGGTTCCTTCCACAGTTTGGCTATTGTGGCCATTGCTGCTATAAACATCGGGGTGCAGGTGTCCCGGCGTTTCATTGCATCTGTATCTTTGGAGTAAAACCCCAACAGTGCAATTGCTGGGTCGTAGGGCAGGTCTATTTTGAACTGTTTGAGGAACCTCCACACAGTTTTCCAGAGTGGCTGCACCAGTTCACATTCCCACCAACAGTGTAAGAGGGTTCCCTTTACTCCGCATCCTCTCCAACATTTGTGGTTTCCTGCCTTGTTAATTTTCCCCATTCTCACTGGTGTGAGATGGTATCTCGTTGTGGTTTTGATTTGTATTTCCCTGATGGCAAGTGATGCAGAGCATTTTCTCATGTGCATGTTGGCCATGTCTATGTCTTCCTCTGTGAGATTTCTCTTCATGTCTTTTGCCCATTTTAAGATTGAATTGTTTGTTTCTTTGCTGTTGAGTTGAATAAGTTCTTTATAGATCTTGGAAACTAGCCCTTTATCTGATACGTCATTTGCAAATATCTTCTCCCAATCTGTAGGTTGTCTTTTAGTTTTGTTGACTCTATCTTTTGCGGTGCAAAAGCTTCTTGTCTTGATGAAGTCCCAATAGTTCATTTTTGTTTTTGTTTCTTTTGCCTTTGTGGATGTATCTTGCAAGAAGTTACTGTGGCCGAGTTCAAAAAGGGTGTTGCCTGTGTTCTCCTCTAGGATTTTGATGGAATCTTCTCTCACATTTAGATCTTTCATCCATTTTGAGTTTATCTTTGTGTATGGTGTAAGAGAGTGGTCTAGTTTCATTCTTCTGCATGTGGATGTCCAATTTTCCCAGCACCATTTATTGAAGAGACTGTCTTTCTTCCAGTGGATCGTCTTTCCTCCTTTATCGAATATTGGTTGACCATAAAATTCAGGGTCCACTTCTGGGTTCTCCATTCTGTTCCATTGATCTATGTGTCTGTTTTTGTGCCAGTACCTCACTGCCTTGATGACCACAGCTTTGTAGTACAACCTAAAATCTGGCATTGTGATGCCCCCAGATATGGTTTTCTTTTTTAAAATTCCCATGGCTATTCAGGGTCTTTTCTGATTCCACACAAATCTTAAAATAATTTGTTCCAACTCTCTGAAGAAAGTCCATGGTATTTTGATAGGGATTGCATTAAATGTGTAAATTGCCCTGGGTAACATTGACATTTTCACAATTTTAATTCTGCCAATCCATGAGCATGGAATATTTTTCCATCTCTTTGGGTCTTCCTCAATTTCTTTCAGAAGTGTTCTATAGTTTTTAGGGTATGGATCCTTTACCTCTTTGGTTAGGTTTATTCCTAAGTATTTTATGCTTTTGGGTGTAATTGTAAATGGGATTGACTCCTTAATTTCCCTTTCTTCAGTCTCATTGTTAGTGTATAGAAATGCCATTGATTTCTGGGCATTGATTTTGTATCCTGCCACACTGCCGAATTGCTGTATGAGTTCTAGCCATCTTGGGGTGGAATCTTTTGGGTTTTCTATGTAGAGTATCATGTCATTGGCGAAGAGGGAGAGTTTGACTTCTTCTTTGCCAATTTGAATGCCTTTAATGTCTTTTTGTTGTCTGATTGCTGAGGCTAGGACTTCTAGTACTATGTTGAATAGCAGTGGTGAGAGTGGACATCCCTGTCTTGTTCCTGATCTTAGGTGAAAGGCTCCCAGTGCTTCCCCATTGAGAATGATATTTGCTGTGGGTTTTTCACAGATGGCTTTTAAGATGTTGAGGAATGTTACCTCTATCCCTACACTCTGAAGAGTTTTGATCAGGAATGGATGCTGTATTTTGTCAAATGCTTTCTCTGCATCTCATGAGAGGCTCATATGGTTCTTGGTGTTTCTCTTGGTGATATGATGAATCACATTGATTGTTTTAAAAGTGTTGAACCAGCCTTGTGTCCCGGGGATAAATCCTACTTGGTCATGGTGAATAATCTTCTTAATGTACTCTTGGATCCTATTGGCTAGTATCTTGTTGAGAATTTTTGCATCCATGTTCATCAGGGATATTGGTCTGTAATTCTCCTTTTTGGTGGGGTCTTTGTCTGGTTTTGGAATTAAGGTGATGCTGGCCTCATAGAATGAATTTGGAAGTACTCCATCTCTTTCTATCTTTCCAAACAGCTTTAGGAGAATAGGTATGGTTTCTTCTTTAAACGTTTGATAGAATTCCCCTGGGAAGCCATCTGGCCCTGGACTTCTGTGTCTTGGGAGGTTTTTGGTGACTGCTTCAATTTCCTCCCTGGTTATTGGCCTGTTCAGGTTTTCTATTTATTCCTATTCCAGTTTTGGTAGTTTGTGGCTTTCCAGGAATGTGTCCATTTCTTCTAAATTGCCTAATTTATTGGCATATAGCTGTTCATAATATGTTTTTAAAATTGTTTGCATTTCCTTGGTGTTGGTAGTGATCTCTCCTTTCTCATTCATGATTTTATTAATTTGAGTCTTCTCTCTCTTCTTTTTAATAAGGCTAGCTAATGGTTTATCTATCTTATTAATTCTTTCAAAGAACCAACTCCTGGTTCTATTGATCTGTTCCACAGTTCTTCTGGTCTCGATTTCATTGTGTTCTGCTCGAATCTTTATTAACTCTCTTCTTCTGCTGGGTGTAGGATCTATGTGATGTTTTTTCTCTAGCTTCTTTAGGTGTAAGGTTAGCTTTTGTATTTGAGTTCTTTCCAGTTTTTGAATGATGCTTGTATTGCGATGTATTTCCCCCTTTGGACTGCTTTTGCTATACCCAAATATTTTGAATGGTTGTATCTTCATTCTCATTAGTTTCCATGAATCTTTTTAATTCTTCCTTAATTTCCTGGTTGACCCTTTCATCTTTTAGCAGGATGGTCCTTAACCTCCACGTATTTGAGGTCCTTCCAAACTTCTTGTTGAGATTTAGTTCTAATTTCAAGGCATTATGGTCTGAGAATATGCAGGGGACAATCCCAATCTTTTCATATCGGTTTAGACCCGATTTGTGACCCAGTATGTGGTCTATTCTGGAGAAAGTTCCATGTGCACTTGAGAAGAATGTGTATTCCGTTGAGTTTGGATGTAAAGTTCTGTAGATATCTGTGAAATCCATCTGGTCCAGTATATCATTTAAAGGTCTCATTCCTTTGGAGATATTGTGCTTAGAAGACCTATTGAGTATAGAAAGAGCTAGATTGAAGTCACCAAGTATAAGTGTATTATTATCTAAGTATTTCTTCACTTTGGTTATTAATTGATTGATATATTGGCAGCTCCCACATTCGGGGCATATATATTGAGGATTGTTAAGTCCTCCTGTTGGATAGATCCTTTAAGTATGATATAGTGTCCCTCTTCATCTCTCACTACAGTCTTTGGGGTAAATTTTAGTTTATCTGATATAAGGATGGCTACCCCTGCTTTCTTTTGAGGACCATTTGAATGGTAAATGGTTCTCCAACCTTTTATTTTCAGGCTGTAGGTGTCCTTCTGTCTAAAATGAGTCTCTTGTAGACAGCAAATAGATGGGTCCTGCTTTTTAATCCAGTCTGAAACCCTACGCCTTTTGATGGGGTCATTAAGCCCGTTCACATTAAGGGTTACTATTGAAAGGTATGATTAGTGTCATCATGATATCTATTCAGTCCTTGTTTTTGTGGATTGGTCCACTGAACTTCCTAAAGGGGAATTTGAAGAGTCCCCCTTAAAATTTCTTGCAGGGCTGGTTTGGAGGTCACATATTCTTTCAGTTCCTGCCTGTCTTGGAAGCTCTTTATCTCTCCTTCCATTTTGAATGAGAGCCTTGCTGGATAAAGTATTCTTGGTTGCATGTTCTTCTCATTTAGGACCCTGAATATATCCTGCCAGCCCTTTCTGGCCTGCCAGGTCTCTGTGGAGAGGTCTGCTGTTACCCTAATACTCCTCCCATAAAAGTCAGGGATTTCTTGTCTCTTGCTGCATTAAGGATCTTCTCTTTATCTTTGGAATTTGCAAGCTTAACTATTAAATGTCGAGGTGTTGAATGGTTTTTATTGATTTTAGGGAGGGGATCTCTCTATTTTGTGGATCTGAATGCCTGTTTCCCTTTCCAGCTAGGATTTGTTCAAATACATATTCTGGACCTCTGTCCCTTTCGGCGCCCTCGGAATCCCAATGAAACGTAGGTTTTTCTTCCTCAGTCTGTCATTTATTTCCCTTAATCTATCCTCATGGTCTTTTAATTGTTTGTCTCTTTTTTCCTCAGTTTCCCTCTTTGCCATCAACTTGTCTTCTATGTCACTCACTTGTTCTTCCACCTCGTTAACCCTCGTCATTAGGACTTCTAGTTTGGATTGCATCTCATTCAATTGATTTTTAATTTCTGCCTGATTATATCTAAATTCTGCAGTCATAAAGTCTCTTGAGTCCTTTATGCGTTTTTCTAGAGCCACCAGTAGCTTTATAATAGTGCTTCTGAATTGACTTTCTGACATTGAATTGTAATCCAAATATTCTAATTCTGTGGGAGAGAGGACTGTTTCTGATTCTTTCTTTTGAGGTGAGGGTTTCCTTCTAGTCATTCTGCTCAGTGCAGAGTGGCCAAAAACAAGTTGTATTGGGAAAAGGGAAAAAGAGGGGAGAGAAAGAAGGAAAGAAAAGAGAAAAAGAAAAAAAGGAGGAAAAAAAGAAAAAAGAAGAGAAGAAAAAGAGAAAGAAAAAGAAAGAAAGAAAGGAAAAAAGGGGGTGGGGGAAGCAAATAGAAATCAAAAAGCAAAAAAACAAAAACAAAAACAAACTAACAAAAAAAAAAAACACGGGGGAGTATCTTCTGATTCTGTATACTTTAAGTCCCTTGACTTCTCCTGGAACTTGTCCGTCTAGTTGGTCTTCTGGGGGAGGGGCCTGCTGTGCTGATTTTCAGGTGTTAGCACTTGGGGGAGCTGCTCTGCCCTGCCTGGTCCAGGGCTCAGTGGGGGTTGTTTAACCCGTGAGGCCCCAGGAGGAACAACCACGGTGGCGGCGCCCAGCTCTGGAGCCCTGGAGTCAGTTCCCGCAGTAACTCCGGAGCTCTCTGTCTGCAGGGCCTGGAGGCTCCGGGGCGGGGCCGCTGATCTGCCCAGCTCGGGACAGGAGCGTCCTTGCGGTCCTGGGCCCTCCGGCCTCTGCCTGTCCCGGGGGACGCCGGATCCTGGGCTGTATCACCGGTGCCCTGTGCTCCCGGGCCTGTGCTATTGGATTCCCGCTCCCTGCCTTGCAGCTCCGCAGAGCCGCCGCCCAAGCCCTAGGCAGCTTTTCAACCACCATCAAGCTCTCTCCCAAACTATGGACCAAATGGAAACAATAAAGCTTTTTGAAAAAAAAAAATATGGTGTTAAAATGGACCCATGCAGTTCAAACCCACATTATTTAAGCATCACCTGTAAAACTCTTATCATCCTCATTTACAGATAATAAAATTAGAAATCAGATTCCAACCATATCTGAGGTCATACTTGAGATTTAAAATGAGCAATGTGACAAAATAAATCTGTCCTTAATTATGGGAGATGTTCCCATTTCAGACGGGGTTGCCATTGGAGAAATCAACATCAAAACATGGGAATCACATACTTTCAGAATATAGAACATGCCTAAAATTGGCTTTGTTAAAAATTAATGTGCTGTCCTTATTTTTGTCATTGGTAAAAGTCTTGTCAAAGTCCAGAGTTGGCCTATATACCTGCATTCAGGAACACACCAGCAAACTAAATGGAGGTTTTCAATTCTCATCCTATATTTTCCAAAACTTCTAGAACAAGATAGGTATTTTCAGGATGCCATTCACATTTCATTTTGCAAATAGCCTTCAAACACATACACAAAGTATCTGAATCCAATCTCCTCTGACTCCATTTAAAAAAAAAAAAAAACACAACTTTTTTTTACACAACTCTTAATATTGAATTAAATGAACCAAGAAACTACCACCCTCAAACACTGAACTTGGAAATGACCCTCAGGTAAGGAAGCATTCTTAGCAAGGAGTCTAAGGATGAAATGAAAGGATCTGAAAATTCTTAGAAGCTACAGACAAACTTTTACCAAAATGGTTATATCTGCCATGGCTTTAGAACCCAAAGAGCTTAAAAAATCACCACTCTAGGGATGCCTGGGTGGCTCAGCCGTTGCGCATTTCCCTTTGCTCAGGGCAAGATCCCAGAGTTCTGGGATCGAGCCCCACATCTGGCTCCCTGTGTGGGGCCTGCTTCTTCCTCCACCTGTGTCTCTGCCTCGATATCTCTGTCTCTCTCTCTCTCTTTCTCTCTCTCTCATGAATAAATAAACAAATAATCTTTTAAAAAATCACCACTCTAGTTTCAGTCAAGAGCTCAATAAATAACCCCAGAGAAATCACTTGAATATTATGCCATAGGGAAATAATGTAATACCTGAAGGATACACTTTTAATGTGATAATTATTGCATGAAATAAAAAGCTATATAAAACTGACCAAATATTACTTCTCTGACTCATTTAGCTAAAGAGAAGCTTATAACACTATTGATAATAATCAGTATACCGTTTCATGAGAGTCCTTTTGCACAAGTTCCATTGCACTTTTGTTACTTAGAGGCTCTACTTCGATGCTTTAACTATTTTTATTCTTTACTGATCTTTTATTATTCTGTATCCATTGCATTCTAAGAAGTTTTATCTTTAGTGTGTTCCAAAATCCAATAAAAATTTAGGTTAAAAATAAATGGTAATAGTTAAATTGCACTTCTACCTGTTGATAAGTGGGTGGGAGTTCAAATGAAAAGTCACCTACCAAAAAAAAAAAAAAAGAAAAAAAAGAAAAGTCACCTACCTGCAATTATCCATGTGACACAGAATCATTTCCAGGAAGATTAAGGATCATCAGTAGGTACTGTTCTAAATCAGAGAATCTCTTCTGAGTTGAATGGGAGAACCTGCTGTGAGGATGTCTTCCAATTTTAAAATATTTCCACCTAGGAAAAAAAAATCCAATCAATGTGACTTTGTCACACAAACAAAAAGCTCTCCTGAAAGGATGACAGACACCAAGGACACAACCATTATAGTTCTCTTTCAGCTTTTCTGATTTATCCAAAATGATAGCAACCATACACACACATTGTGTGGACCTCAGTAACGCTTAGCTTTTAGATGATACTTAGGATTGACACTTATGGATGCTTAATACTATGAAATCTATTGATTATGGCCCTGCTCCCATGGTGAATTTTCTGCAGAAGCTTCACAACCTGGTACTCAGGAAAAGTCTTTTATTAAGTTAAGCTCCCAAATAAGGATTCTACTCTTTGCCCAAGGATTCTACTATTCAACTTGAATCTTTGAAAATCAAGGTAATGAGGTTTCAGTCAAGATGAAGATAATCTAGAAAGAATAAAGACCTTTAGAGTTAGTTCCAATGTAACAGTGACCCCTCCATTTCACTGCAGTAGAGAGTACATAGCTAGCTCTCTTTATCATAGATCAAGAAATGATGCCTCCTTGACAAATGCTTTGAAGGTAGAGAAAGTTGATTTCCCTAACATCTTGATAAAGAAGTATTTCATATGCAGAGAAAACACATGCTCTAATTTAATGGGATCCCAGAAGGTCAAGATTAGAATAGACAGACAGATATTGCATATTATCAAAACCAACCTCTACTTATGCTGCCATTCTTACTACATACCCAGGCTATATAATGACTTGGGCAATTCTAGAACACCTACAATGATAGGAAGATCAGTATTTCCATATTGATGAGCAGTTCCAATAGTTATTTAATATGCATATATGCAAACATTTATTTTAAAAAAGTGCTTTTTAAAAAAAGTATTTATTTATTTGAGAGAGAGAGAGAGAGTGTGTGTGGTGTGTGCGTGTGTATACATGAGCGGTGGAAGGGGCAGAAGAAGAGGGAAAGACAGGATCCTCAAGCCGACTTGTGCTGAGCCCAGGGCCATGAGATCATGACCTGAGCAGAAACCAAGAGTTAGTCACCCAACCAATGGAACCACCCAAAAGCCCTAAAAATTACTTTGGGACAAAAATCCTCCTGGACAGTTAACTGGATACGTATAGACACACATTCAGAGAGGCTATATATTAGCAGGAGCTGCACTAAAGCAGCAATTACAATAGCACTTTCTCCCTTATGTTGAACTGAAATCTTTGCCTGAAACTTAATCACTATTCCTAGATTAGGAATTACCTAATCTAGGTAATTCCTATAGATTACCTCTCAAGGGCACACATCATATGTCTAATAATTTCCCACAGGTCAAATTCTTCAGCTGCCATGATTTTATCAGGCTTCTCTTCTGTTGGTCAACAGCCTCCATTTCAATGAATTTATTCCTTGATTCATTCACTCAACAAGTGTGTATTAATTATTCATTATGTGCCAAGGCCTGGAGGTGCAGCAGAAAAAAAATGTAGACATTGTCCCTATTAGATGATATAGTATTCTGAATCTCTTATTATTTTTGAGTAAAAATTCCTCTGTAATTGTCTCTCACTTACTGCTTGAAATAACATCTAGTGTAAAAAGATATATGGGACATACCCCTGCCTTCACAGACCAAAAAATTTTGTAGTGTTAACTGTAGTTTCTGTATCCTTGTTAATATCATGAATTCTCAGGGAAATTACTTATATGGCAATATTTCTAATTGATGAGTTTCTCTATAGCATCAGTCTTGCAGACATATGAGATATGTTATTATCATTATACTAGACATAGTTAACTTAAAATTTTTAATAGAATACGTATCAAGTAATTTCAAAGACTGATTATAGATCATGAGAATTTCTCCTATGATGGGTTAGACAGCAAACTCCATTTACCAAACACACAAAAATCGATGCTTTATTCCTTTTTTTTTTTTTTGAGAACTCAAGACCTCTTAATTTTCCTTTCACTCTAATTTGATACTAAGGAGTGCAGGATAACAGAATAGCATGCTCTTTGCTCTTTGTTGTTGACTGCACCTCAGGTTACTGAGCCTTTAGTATCTATTGCTTCCATCTCACCCACCCATGTAACACAGTGGCTGCTTTCTCCCCATCAGAGACACAGGCTTTCTAGGAACCTCTCCAATATACTAAGATTTGAAGGGGAATTTTTGGTGGAGATTGACGTTTTTCTTCTTTTTCTTTATTCCTTTTTCTTTTGTCATTCTTGTCTTTTTTCCTTTTTCATGGACAGAGTTCCCACCTTTTTTTAATTAAGTCCTCTAAAGCATGACATTTTCCCAAGCTTTTCTCTCTGTGCAATAAAATTGCATGAATACTTAATGACTATTCTCTCACAAGAATATTTTGATATGACATCTAAATAAAACATAGAATTTTCAATCATTCCTTAACAACTTATAAGCAAATAGGGCATTGTTAATATTTTCATGAGTCTCACCTTATTGCTACCCCCAAGGAGAATGGGAAGGCTTGGCAATGTTAGGGAAATAAGGTATCACTTACAAAATAGGACACGTAAAAGGCAAAAGATTTATACGATCTGAAGAGAAACCAGGGCAGCCCCAGTGGCGCAGCGGTTTAGCACCGCCTGCAGCCTGGGGTGTGATCCTGGAGACCCGGGATCGAGTCCCACGTCAGGTTCCCTGGATGGAGCCTGCTTCTCCTTCTGCCTGTGTCTCTGCCTCTCTCTCGCTTTCTCTGAATGAATAAATAAATAAATCTTAAAAAAAAAATAGGACATGTATGTTTGTAAACTCTCAGAGATTTCTCTGTCCAATTAATCTAAAATTGCATCCATAGTAAGCCTCTCTCACATGGTCATGATTTTATTTTCTCCAGAGTGTTTTCCTTGATCTAAAATTAACTTTGTTATTTACTTCTTTTTTGTTTATATATTTATTCCCCCTATCACAGTCCCACTTCCACTCCTAACTAGAAAACCAACTGTACAAAAACAGGCACCTGAGGGGATATTATTGGTCACTGTATCTCCATCTGGAACAAAAGTAGCAGGAAAAAAGTATACTCACACATGTTAAAAAATGAACCAGGGAAGATAGATTTTCCCTACTGACTTATCCCAAGAACTGTCAGCTGTTATAAACAAAGTGCTCATTCTTAGAATTCTGACTCTGCTTTCAATTAATAAATAGATATATTGAGAACTATTGAGACTCTAGATGAAGATGGTGACTTACAAATTCCTGAATTTCCCTCCTCCTACCAACATATCAAATATGCCCCTACATATAAAGTTATTCCCTCTGAGAGAAATCCAGAGATGGGTTTAATGAGTCTTAAATCTCAAGAGGGAGAAAATGCCCAAACAGAAACAAGTATGAATATGTAAGCCTGAGACACATTTTCACGATAAGCCCCACCATTGGCACAGGACCATACAACCAGGAGGGAACACCTAACTCCCAGCAACTTGCTGAGGATCAAAGGATATGAGCCACACATCTGGAACCACAACCTTTACGGCTGCCATCTAGGGGATGAAACCTCAACTTATCTAGCTCCAATAACCAATGAGGCTTGCATTCATTAGTCTCTCAGGACTATAGCAAATGGAAAAGTAGCTTTCAACAGGGCATATTCACTTTGTCTATGCTTCCGCCCCCACCACTACCCCCAGGGCTTTCTGCTAAGGAAGCAGGAAAAACAAAAAGATCTTTTTGATCAGTCTTTTCCTGACAGGAGATAGGCAACATGTTTTACAAACTACTGCCTCAGGGTCTAACATACAGCTGTCATGCATCTCAGCTCTAACTATGATCTTTCTGGAACCCAAAAGAACAGGTGGGCATTATCACCACCTATCTTTATCTAGCTTACTTCAACAATAAAATAAAGTCGCCAGCATTTCCCTGGAAGGACCCTGTCCACACACAGTCGCCCAACTTTTATAGCTGCTATCCAAAGGATGAGCCCCCAAATCACTTACCTCTGATGACCAATATGACTTGCAATCATGAGTCTCACAGGACTAAGGCAAAAAAAAAAAAAAAAAAAGGTAGTTTTTAAATGGGTGAGGGAACAATTCCCATTCCTGTACACTCAAGCTCAGTATATAACCTCAACACAATAAAGGACATTTATGAAAACCCACAGCTAACATTATATTCCATGGTGAAAAGCTAAAAATGTTTCTTCTAAGATCAGGAACAAGACAAGGATACCTACTCTCACCACTTTTATTCAACAGAATACTTGAAGTACTTGCCAGAGCAAGTAGGCAAGAAAAAACTTTAAAAAGCATCCAATTCACAAAAGTAGATGCAAAATTACTTTTGTTTGTAGATGAAAAACTGATCTTTTATACAGAAAACACTAAAGACTCCACCAAGAAATTGTCTGAACTATTAAAAACTCAGTAAAGCTGCAGGGTACCAAATGACTATACAAAAAGAAATTGTACTTTTATCCACTAATAATGAACAAGTGGAAAGAGAAATTAGGAAAGCAATCTCATATGCAAAGCAACAAAAATAATAAAATACTTGGTAATAAATTTAGCCAAGAAGGTGAAAATTCTACTCACTGAAAGGTATAAAATATTAATGGAAAAAATTGAAAAAGTCACAAATAACTAGAAAAATATTTCATGTTAAGAGATTAGAAGAATTAATATTGTTAAAATGTCCCAACAACCCAAAGTGATATATAGATTTAATACAATCACTACCAAAATTCCAATTTCATTTTCACAGAAATAGAAGAAATAATCCTAAAATTTGTACAGAAGCACAAAAAATAATATAAAATAAAATAAAATATAAAATAAAATAAAATAAAATAAAACAAGCATTTGAATAACCAAAGCACTCTGAAGAAAGAAAAACAAAACTGGAGGCATAACAAATCCTGCTTTCAAACTATGTTGCAAACCTTTAAAAATCAAGACATATGGTGTATTGGCATTAATATAAGACACATTGACCAATGGAAAATAATTGAGATACCAGAAATAAACCCATTCATATAGATGATCAGTTACCTTGTGATAAAGGAGCCAAGACTACACCATGAAGAACAGATCACTTCTTCAACAATTGGTACTGGGAAAACTGATACCTGCATATGTAAAAATGAATCTGAACCCCCTATCTTATACCATACAAAGAAATCATCCCAAACCAATTAAAGATTTGAATGCAGTACCTGAAATAATAAAACTGGAAGAAAATATACGGGATGGGCTCCTTGAAATTAGTGTTGGCAAGGACTTTTTGGCTAAGACACCAAAAGCAAAGAGAATACAAGCAAGAATAAATAAGTAGGGCTATATCAAACTAAAAGCTTCTGCCTAGCAAAGGAAACAATCCATGAAATAAAAAGGCATTCTGTGGAATGGTAGAAAATATTTACAAGCCACATATCTGATAAGGTGTTAATATCCAAAATATACAAGGAATTCATACAACCCAATAGCAAAACGTAACCCAACTAAAAATTGGCAAAGGACAGGAATGAACATTTGCCAAAAAAAGACATAAAAATAGCCAAAAGATACATGAAAAGATGATCAAAACACTAATCAACAAGGAAATGCAGGGCAGGTGGGGCAAGATGGCGGAAGAGTAGGGTCCCCAAGTCACCTGTCCCCACCAACTTACGAAGATAACTTTGAAATCATCCTGAAAATCTACGAATTTGGTCTGAGATTTAAAGAGAGAACAGATGGAATGCTACAGTGAGAAGAATCTGCACTTCTATCAAGGTAGGAAGACGGAAGAAAAAATAAAGAAATTAAAAGGCATCCAAGACACTGCAAAATTTAGATCTAATCAGGCCAAAATTTAGATCTAATCAGGCCAAATTTAAAAATCAGTTAAATGAGGTGCAATCCAAAGTAGAGGTCCTAACGATGAGGGTTAATGAGGTGGAAGAATGAGTGAGTGACATAGAAGACAAGTTGATGGCAAGGAAGGAAATGGAGGAAAAAAGAAAAAACAATTAAAAGATCATGAGGATAGGTTAAGGGAAATAAGTGACAGCCTCAGAAGGAAAAATCTACATTTAATTGGGGTTCCAGAGTGCGCCAAAAGGGACAGAAGTCCAGGAAGTATATTTGAACAAATCATAGCTGAGAACTTCCCTTACTTGGGAAGAGGGAAACAGGCATTCAGACCCAGGAGAAAGAGAGATCCCCCCCTAAAATCAATAAAAACCGCTCAACACCCCGACATTTAATAGTGAAACTTGCAAATTCCAAAGATAAAGAGAAGATCCTTAAAGCAGCAAGAGACAAGAAATCCCTAACCTTTATGGGGAGAATCATTAGGATAACAGCAGACCTCTCCACAGAGACCTGGCAGGCCAGAAAGGACTGGCAGGATATATTCAGGGTCCTAAATGAGAAGAACATGCAGCCAAGAATACTTTATCCAGCAAGGCTCTCATTCAAAATGGAAGGAGAGATAAAGAGCTTCCAAGATAAGCAGAAACTGAAAGAATATGTGACCACCAAACCAGCTCTGCAATAAATATTAAGGGGGACTCTGTAAAAGAAAGGGGAAGTCCAAGGAAACAATCCACAAAAACAAGGACTGAATAGGTATCATGATGACACTAAATTCATATCTTTCAATAGTAATTCTGAATGTGAATGGGCCTAATGACCCTATCAAAAGGCACAGGGTTTCAGACTGGATTAAAAAAAAAAAAAAAAAAAAAAAAAAAAAAAAAACAAAAACAAGACCCATCTATTTGCTGTCTACAAGAGACTCATTTTAGACATAAGGACACCTACAGCCTGAAAATAAAAGGTTGGAGAACCATTTACCATTCAAATGGTCCTCAAAAGAAAGCAAGGATCTATAAGCCATCCTTATATCAGATAAATTAAAGTTTGTCCCAAAAACTATGGTAAGAGATGAAGAGGGACACTATATCATACTTAAAGGATCTATCCAACAAGAGGATCTAACAATCATGAATATTTATACCCCGAATGTGGGAGCTGCCAAGTATATCAATTAATAACCAAAGTTAAGACATACTTAGATAATAATACACTTATACTTGGTGACTTGAATGCAGCGCTTTCTACATCAAAGGTCTTCTAAGCACAACATCTCCAAAGAGCCAAGGATACAGCCAACCGAACTAAAAGACAACCTACAGAATGGGAGAAGATATTTGCAAATGACCTATCAGATAAAGGGCTAGTTTCCAAGATCTATAAAGAACTTATTAAACTCAACAGCAAAGAAACAAACCATCCAATCATGAAATGGGGAAAAGATATGAACAGAAAATTCACCAAAGAAGACATAGACATGGCCAACAGGCACATGAGAAAATGCTCCACATCACTTGCCATCAGGGAAATACAAATCAAAACCACAACGAGATACCACCTCACACCAGTGAGAATGGGGAAAATTAACAAGGCAGGAAACTACAAATTCTGGAGAGGATGCGGAGAAAAGGGAACCCTCTTACACTGTTGGTGGGAATGTGAACTGGTGCAGCCACTCTGGAAAACTGTGTGGAGGTTCCTCAAAGAGTTAAAAATAGACCTGCCCTACGACCCAGCAATTGCACTGTTAGGGATTTACCCCAAAGATTCAGATGCAATGAAACGCCGGGACACCTGCACCCTGATGTTTCTAGCAGCCATGTCCACAATAGCCAAACTGTGGAAGGAGCCTCGGTGTCCATCGAAAGATGAATGGATAAAGAAGCTGTGGTCTATGTATACAATGGAATATTACTCAGCCATTAGAAATGACAAATATTCACTATTTGGTTCAACGTGAAGGGACCTGGAGAGTAATGTTGGGTCAAATAAGTCAATTGGAAAAGGACAAACATTATATGGTCTCATTCATTCGGGGAATATAAAAATTAGTGAAAGGGAATAAAGGGAAAGGAAAGAAAATGGGTGAAAACATCAGTGAGGGTGACAAAACATGAGAGACACCTAACTCTGGGAAATGAAAAGGGATAGTGGAAGGGGAAGGGGGCGGAGGTTTGGGGTGACTGGGTGATGGGCACTGAGGGGGACACTTGGTGGGATGAGCACTGGGTGTTATGGTATATGTTGGCAAATTGAACTCCAATAAAAATTTTTAAAAATGAAAACAGGGAAATGCAAATCAAAACCACAATAGCGTACTACCTCACACCTATTAGGATATCTATTACCAAAAAGACAACAAATAACAGATGCTGATGAGAATGTGGAGAAAAGTGAATCCATGTATATTGTTGATGGGAATGTAAACTGGCACAGCTACTATGCAAAACAGTATAGAGAGTCTTCAAAATATTCAAAATGGTAGTACCGTATAATCCAACACTCCCACATCTGGTTGAATATCCAAAAGAAACATAATCACTATCTCAAATAGATATCTATGTTTACTACAGCATTATTCACAATAACCAAGATATAAGAACCTAAGCATTCACCAACAGATGAATGGATAAAGAAAATAAAATATGATACATATACACAATTGAATTTCTTTTCAAAGATTTTATTTATCTATTCATCAGAGGCACAGAAAGAGAGGCAGAGACACAGGCAGAGGGAGAAGCAGGCTCTGCGCTGAGCAGGGAGCCCAATGCAGAACTCGATCCCAGGATTTCAGGATCACCACCTAGGTCAAAAGGAGACACTCAACCACTAAGCCACCCAGGTGCCCCTACACAGTTGAATATTATTCAACCTTATAAAGAGAAAAAATCTGCCATTTGCAACAACATAGTTGAACCTTGAGAATATTATGCTAAATTAAATAAGCCAAACAGGAAATAAAATACTGCATGATATCACTCATATGTATGAAATCTTAAAAAAATAAAAGAAAAAAAGAATTCATAGAAACAGAGAGTAGGATGGTTGCCAGGAGCTGGGAGGAGGGGACAAGGGGACAGGCTGGAAAAACAGACAGACTTTCTCTTTTAAGATGAATAAAGTTTAAGGATCTAATGGATAACATGTACCCAAACTGATAATACTATTTTGTATCATTGAAATTTGCTAAGGAAGTAGAAGTATTTCACCAGAAAATAAAAACAAAAAAAAACAAAACAAAACAAAAAAAGAACACACAAGCAAACAAAAAAAAGGTAAATTTATGGGGTGATATACTATTAACTTGATAGTAGTAATGTAATTCATAATGAATTCATATACCAAATCCTGATATTGCATACTTTATTTTTCTTTTTAAAGATTTTATTTATTTATTCATAGAGACACAGAGAGAGAGAGAGAGAGAGAGAGGCAGAGACACAGGCAGAGGGAGCAGCAGGCTCCATACAGGGAGCCCGAAGTGGGACTCGATCTGGGACTCTAGGATCATGACCTGAACCGAAGCCAGGCGCTCAACTGCTGAGCCGCCCAGGTGTCCCATGATATTGTATACTTTAAATTTCATTGACTGTGATGCCTCAAAATGTTTTAATTATTTACAATTGAACATGAAATTATGGTAGATAACAAAACAAAACAACAGAAAAAGAAATTAAGGTAGATGAAGAAAAGGAGAACTTTCTCAAGGCCAGAACAGTAGCACTTCATGTGTCAAGTGGCTAGACAGCCGTCACTCTGCAAGCAGTAATCACTGAAGTTTGTAGACACTGCTGAGCTTGGGAACTCCTGGAATAGTGCTTTCTTGTAGAGTTCAACAAGTGAAGATTTGGTACTAAAGATTGAGGCATTGTTGCCTAAAGAAGGAGAAAGCAAAGAAAGTAACAAAAAAACTGTCTAAAGTGTTTGTTGCATTGTAAAGTAATTCTGGGGGGATTAAGACACAAGAGCAAAAAAAAAAAAACAACTATTAAAATGACAATTTTGTCAATTATACCTCAATAAAGTTGAAAAGAGATGATAGATGATAGATGATGATAGATAGATGATGATAGATAGATAGATAGATAGATGATAGATAGATAGATAGATAGATAGATAGATAGATAGATAGATAATAGAAAAATCTGTCCACGGGGTATGCCTGGGTGGCTCAGCAGTTGAGCATCTGCCTTTGGCCCAGGGCATGATCCTGGAGTTCCAGGATCGAGTCCCACATCGGGATCCCTACATGGAGCATGTTTCTCTCTCTGCCTGTGTCTCTGCCTTTCTCTGTGTGTGTCTTTCATGAATAAATAAACAAAATCTTTTTTAAAAAAATCTGTCTGCAAAACTACTACATTTAAGTTATTTTCCACATTAAAATTTATAGTCTGTATTCCTATATATTGCCTTATTTTGGTTAATTACATATTAGACACATGGGGTTGGGATAAGAATAGGCAGATGATATTTGAGCCACATGTGATCTCTTTTTCACCACTTCAGATTTCAAAATAAATTCAAAATTGCATTTCTGACAGTTGTTTCTATATTTTAACTTTAAAAATATACATACTAATCATTTAGTTTACTAATACATTTTAAACAGATGGCTTTGGTGACCAGTTCTGATACAGACACTAAATTTATACTTTTTAAAAAAGATTTTATTTATCTATTTGAGAGAGAGAGAGTGAGAGAGAACATAAGCAGGGGGGAGAAGAAGCAGACTCCCCGCTGAGTGGGGAGCCGGATGTGGGGCTCAGTCCCAGGACTCTAGGATCATGACCTGAGCCAAAGGCAGATGCTTAATTGACTGAGCCATCCAGATGCCCCAGACGCTAAATTTATTCTCATAGACTTTTTGAAAAATCTCATTTTCCCCAACTATAAATAATCGTATCAAAACTGAAAAAAAAAGTGGACCATATTTTATAGTCTGGGAGATCTTCATAATGGAGGAAAACAGATATTTAGTAATATTTTATAAATATATAAGAGATTTACATTTTATCAAGAAATGTTTGACATGGTCATGTCAAAATATATTGCCTTCTTATGGAATAATATTCTTCTACAGACAATACACAAGAAACAACCATTAACATGAGATTGTGTTGAAGTTTACAGTTTCCCTCATCAAGAAGGTTTTTTTTAATAAATATATAATTATACATCAGTCAAGGCATTTCCCTTTCAGTATATTATGACTTACTGGTGGGGGTGGCGGTCATGTTTCTGCTGCTGCCTATGGTAACTTGTTTCTGTTACAAGTTTCCATGTACCCAGTAGAAGACATATTATTACATTAAAACTTCTTAACACTGAGAAGTAGGTGTCTGTCCCCCCTCTTATAAATGAACAACTTCAACAAGGAGAGATGAGGTATAACCTATCAATAACAGTTAAAGGGAGAAAGAGCAAAAATTGGAACCCCCACCCTACAGGGATCATTGGGAGTGGAAAAACATGATAGTGAAGGCCCATGAGAGAAAAAGAAACCATGAAATTGGGAACTTAAGAATGGTTCCACCTAACCTTGCAACAAAACAAATGATACCTAGGGGTGTGCCTGGCTGGTTCAGTGGGCTAAAAGTCCAACTCTATTTCAGCTCAGGTCATGATCTTAGGGTCCTGGGATCAAGCCCTGAGTCAGGCTCCATGCTCAGTGGGAAATCTGCTGGAGGATTATCCTTCACCCTCTCCCTCTGCCCCTCCCCTTGGTGCTCCCTCTCTCAAATAAACAAAATATTTTAAAAGAACTACACACACAAGTGATAACTGGGGTACCATGTTAAATTAATTCATTCATGGGCCATCTCAAATTCTTTGAGTTGTGTCCCAATATTCTAGAGTTCCCTGAGTATCCAAAAAGGTGTGGCTATAATTTAATTTCATCCATTCATTTGTGCACTTACACATATCGTCTTTAAAATATTTGAGTTCTTAGTAAATGTCAGGCAGTTGGGCACACTTTGTCCTGCCCTGGAGAAATAGATCTCACCCTAGCAGGGGCAATAGTGAAGTGAACAAATCCAGACAAACACAGAGCTCTGACCCCATATACCTCTGAATAGTATTCAAACATCTCTCCTGTGTAAAGGTCAGTCCAACAAAATCCAAATCTTGGAAAATACTGCCTATGAAGTATAAGCTCTTGAAAAACTCAGTTCTCTCTCATCTACACATTGTGGCAACCAAGTGAATCATTTAGCTTCATGTCTACAAAATGATTTCCTGATAACTTAAAGTGATATTTCAAACATAAATTAGCCTCTCTCAAAGTCTTTTCTCAACTAAAGAAGATTTACAGCATTAATTAAATAGAAGAAAATCTATAGAGAACACTTTTGTTTCTTTGTATTGATTTACTAGCCATTAAAATACTTTTCAACTTACTAAGAAATAAAAAAGAATCATAAAATAGAAAAGATTGATTTTTTTTAAATATAGTAAAAGGTTTTTTTAATTGTTTTGTTTCCTAATATTCTTAAGCTTTTCAGGCTAATCAAAGTTTACATAAAGTGTCTCCTCAATTCTAAATCTGAACCTATGAAACCCAATTCACTATAAATCAGAGCTTCAACTTCTCTCTTCTAAAAAGAAAAAGGAAGAATAATGGAGGAATAAAACATGTGGTACTAAACATTATGATATTGTTACCATAGCATTTCTCTTGAGAAAAGGTAAAAAATGTGATAATTAGGTAAGCCTCCTCAGGACAAGAAATAGCACCCTAAAATCTATGCACAGTCAGGAGAATATATATTACATAAACACAAGCTGGCCAGTACCTTGGTTTCCTTTTTTGCCTTCTAAAAATGAAACATGACTTCATTCAAGAAGCAAAGGGATGAAGGCACTTCTTGCATACAGATTTCTCACCTTCCAGTATCTGCTTAGAAAATCAGCTGTTTTCATCTGTGTTCGTACCTCCTCTCAACTATTTAGACATTTATTACATTCTTCATAACCTTGAAGTTATTCCAAAAGAAAGAGAATAGCTAAGAAAGAAACCTAAACAAATTAAATAGAACCTATTCTTTGACATGCAAATGTGTTTTAGTTTTGCCCCACTGCGGTCTTATGTTTCATTATTATTAAAAATATCAAGCAATATTTTGCCTGCTGGGACTGTAGGTTTTACTCCTATTTTTCAATCTTACTCAGAACCTCTTACTGCATAATTTATGAGGTACAGCAGCCTTTGGTTGTTGTTTTTGAAAATTATAAACTATGAACCCCATGGTGGCATTTTACTAAATAGTTTTGTACATATTGGCTTTTGAGCATTTATAGAATAAAATTACAAAATGAGAAACTCTTTTTGGATGATTATTCCCTTGTGTGCAATCTTCAGGAATGAAAATAATCTGTTCTTATTAATGTAGCAAATGAGTCCTCTACTCTCAGATCATGAACTTTTTTTTCATCTTTGGTGGCATAATCCTCAAACTACTTTATCAGTCAGGCTCTTTCTATTTCCTCACTAACATCCCTTCACCCTACTTTGCTGAGAAACCTATTGATTAGGAGTTACATGGAGATAACTTACTTGCTGAAAGCTTGAGTGATGTATTAATGCATCCTGTTTTCTTCCTTGCTTACTCTGTGGGGTTCTGTGAGTTTAATGAACTTGTCATGTATGTTTGCAGTGTGCTAAAGCTTCTGAAAAAATAATTTTCCTTTGAAAAATAATTTCAAAATTTGAAAGGAATTCATGGGAGAAAGGTAACAATATATTTGGAAAAAACAAGACAGTTGAGCATACAGGTTTACAAATAAATTTTAAATTAGTTGTATTTTGTTCCGTAACTCTTTTCAGAATAGATTACTATAGTCAAAATTTTCCTGTCAGGATGGACAGAGTTGCTGTGAAGATCAAAAGAGTTAATATATGTTTTGAGCAGGGACAGACCCATGGTGAATGCTCAGCAAATGCTTGGTGTTATTATTGTTTCCCCTTATATGAGAGTCATTATAACCCATCAAGAGGATTTGGGGTAAAAGTTCTTTAAGAGGAATCTTGATTGTATCAGAAAACTTCTAGGAAAAATGAATATTTAGATTCTAACTGTGATTAATAGCCAATATGGAAGATTCACTAAAATGGCTAAGTTCTTCAAAGTGTTAAACACAGAGGTACCATATAACCCACCAATTCCACTTCTAGGTATATACTCAAGGGAAATGAAAACATAATGTCTATACTGAAACTTGTACATGAATCTTTAATGAATCTTTATGATAGCATTAATCATAATAGCCAAAATATGTAAACAGTCCTGTTGTTCATCAGCTGGTGAATAGATAAACAAAACATGGTATATACATACAATGGAATATAAATTTGCCATATAAAAAGAATGAAATATTGATATTACTGCAATGTGTACGAACCATGTAAACAGTGTGGTAAATGAAAAAAAAAAAGCAGGATGCAGAGGAAAGATGGGAAGGATGGAGTAAAGGAAGAAAATAAAAGGAAGAAAGGAGGGCAGGTGATATGTAATTAATGACATAGACAGTTGACCCTTAAGCAACATGGGGGTAGGGCACCAAATTCCCACTGCAGTAAAAAAAATCCATGTATAACTCCGACTCCCCAAAAACTTAACTACTAATAGCCTACTGTTAACCAAAAGCCTTACAGATAACAGAAACAGTCAATTAATGTATATTCTGTATGTTATATGCATTATTACTGTATTCTTACAATAAAGTAAGCTAGAGAAAATGTTACTAAGAAAATTATAAGAAAAGTAAAACACATTTATAGTATTGTACTGTATTATCAAGACAATCCATGTATAAGTGGACCTGCACAGTTCAAATTTTTGTTGCTCAAGGGTCGGCTATAATTGATACATACTGTCTTGTTCAGAAAGCAGTATATGGGGCTAGAGGAATAGTTGTTATATGGAATTTCAGGCACCAAGGTTAAGTAGGTGACGAAAAAAATAAAAAAAAAAAAAGTTTACTAGTAGCCCTCAGATGGCCCCAGAGTCAATAACTTGCTTTTTTCATGTATATCTTCCCTGCTTCTTCTAGCTCTAAGCACATGCTCTGTTTCTGATTTAACTCTTGCTCAGCCTTAAAGTGATACTGGCTGGTGCCATGATCCTGACAACCCAGGACTTGTGTCTGTCTTTCAGAAGCAGTGTAGCCAGGGTTTTATTTCCTTGAGGCAGAAAATATGTCTGTACTTCCAGTCTGAAGGCCTCAGAAAAACTATAGCTCAGACTAAACCCATGCTCCCACTCACCTCCACCTACAGTGAGCTCTTGGATCACAGATGGAGCATGGCTGGAGGCCTGAGTGGGTTCCCTTTCCAAGACCCAGTGGGCATATTACATACATCAGAAGATGTTCCTTGATGATGGGCTTACTCTGCTCTCAAGTAGCCAAAATGTCACCAAGGCTGAAGGCAGAGACAGAAGAGAAGGCTATTATGCTAACCCAGGCAAGAAATATAGCAGGTGAAAAGCCCCTCAGTGTGTGAGTGGGAGGGGGGATTGAAAACTGGGTAAATAAGTAAATGTAAAAAAAAAAATAAGTAAATGTATCATGAATAGGTGTCAGTGATTAATCTAGAGATAGAAGAGAGAAGAAGCTGTCTGGCTTAAATGGCCAAAGAGATGCTGATGCGGTTTATGGGATGATGAATTACAAAGAGGGGGTTCTTCAGGGAATCCTATGGAGGCACATGAAGTCAGAAGAGCCTGCAGGACTTTGAGTTGAGAATGGGCAGCAGCAGCTAGAATCCTGAGTAGAGATAGTGTTTAAGACCAGTTGATTTCTTTGAAATAGCAAAAAATACAGCATTGAAAGCAAGAATGTGGGAGGAATGCATGTCCTAATACATGAAATGAGGATCTTACACAGCACAGTACAGGAGAGGATGAGGGGAAATTGAAGGGAGGACAGAAAGACAATCTGCCAGTAAAGATATACTCTTCCACAACCCCCAGTCTGTTCAGGCCCATGGAAACATGTTTTGATTAAGCGCAGTCATCTCCTGGAAAAATGCATTGTTGATTACTGCTGGTTAGATGTTGATTTTCTCTAAACTACTGAATTTGAGTGTAACAATTTTATCAGAGTCTAATGAGTTTGGGATGACTTTATGAATGCCCCATGGAATAGTCTGGTGACTTGGGGCCACACTTCAGATCATGTTCTACCTCCAGGCTATCCTAAACTGCCCTTTCTCAGACCAAACCTACCTTTCTGTTCATCTCCAGAGGGAGCTGTGAAATTTTTCATAAAGAGAACAGACTACTGGGGGGTTGGGGCTGGGTGGCTCAAACAGTTAAGTGTCAGACTCTTGATTTTGGGTCAGGTTGAGAGATTGGAACCCCACGTTGGGCTCTGCACTGGATGTGGAGCCTGTATAAGATTCTCTCTTTCCCTCTCTCTCCACCCCTCCCTACTTATGCTCTCTCTCTTAAAAAAAAAAAAAGAAAGAAAGAAAAGAAAAGAAAAGAAAGAAAAGAAAAGAAAAGAAAAAAAGAAAAGAGAAAGAAAAGAAAAGAAAAGAAAACGAAAAAGAAAAAGAAAACAGAGTACCTTGAGGCACCTGGGTGGCTCAGTGGTTGAGCATTTGCCTTTGGCTCAGGTCCTGATCCCAGAGTCCCAGGATCTAGTCCTGCATCAGGCTTCCCTGCTGGGAGCCTGCTTCTCTCTCTGCCTCTCTCTCTCTGTGTGTCTCTCATGAATAAATAAATAAAATCTTAGAAAGAAAGAAGAAAGAAAGAAGAAAGAAAGAAAGAAAGAAAGAAAGAAAGAAAGAAAGAAAGAAGAAAGAAATAGAGAAGAAAGAAAGAAAGAAAGAAAGAAGAAAGAAAGAAAGAAAGAAAGAAAGAAAGAACGAGCACAGAGTACCTTGAAGGTGAAGGTGTCCTGATATTTACATGTCAACTGAGATATGCCTACTAGGACGTCATGAGTATGTTCAGAAATAGCCAGGTCTATATTACAGGAATATGAAGATGTGAAGCTGCTAAGATTGAACATCTTGGGTCAACTAGAAATTCAAATTCTTAGTGAGCTACAACAGGTTCTAAAACAGCAGCTCTGCCAAAGATTAAAATGAAAATAGTACCAAAGGTACAATTGCCCATCTACTGGACTTTGTAGCTACAATTGCTCACCCAGAGAATCGCCACTATTAGCACCAGCATCCTGAAACAAAAGAGCCCCTGACAAATGAGTCACTAATGCTTTTCCTTGCCAGACACCAATGACTAAAGTCTGGAACAGAAGAAAATAATAAGCAAACACAAGGTCAATCATTTATTATCAGTGAGATAGTCTTCTTAATTAAATTCATAAATTCCCATTATTAAATTTAAAAGGACTTTGTGTTTCTTTACTTGTATATTAATTTCCTACATTTCACAGCAGGAACTCAATTAGTTTCTATTTCTATAGTTAATTAAAACAATAGATAATTAAATTAATTTTCAAAAAAATAGTCTGACTAGGTCCCTAAAATATATTTATTTACTAAATGTTTTTCCCTCATTCATTTTATTAATTTACTGTATGTTATTTTCATCTGTAGACATTAAATAAGGTTTCACATTTGGTTTTTGACATTTTTAAAGCCCTGCCTCATGATAAATGGTATTTTTTTTCTTAAATTAAGATTTGTTGAATGTTACTCAAATTGTCCAACCATATAATTTTTAAAAATGCAATGTATGTCTGTAGCTCTTCTATATCTTTATTAAAATAATGTTCAAGTAACAATTTTAGCTTTCCAAACCACCTATATATCCAAAAATAATTTGTTGCTTTTTATCATCATATAAAATTATAACTAAAGCTTTCAAGACTATTACTGGATGATTTTCCTTCTACTTTATCAGTGAATTCAGTATCTCCCATAATGTTCCTGCTACCTTAGTTCTCTCTTTAAAATTGCATTTCTTTTAAGAATAAGGAGAAGATCAAATCTCTTTAGCTTAATGCTAGTAGAAAGCAGAGGGCAGAGGGTCACTGCAATCTTGGTAAGCAAAGCAGCTCAATTTTCAATGCTATTTTGACTTGTAGCAAATAAGAAGGATTGTTTCACATGCCTAATACAATTATCCTGTCCTCATGATACAAATCTGATATACTGTGAGGAATCACCTCAGCTTTCCTCCTGCTGAGAAGCCACAAGCTAATCTTTGTTCTTTCTTTTCTTTTGTTCTTTCTTTTTCTTTTTCTTTCTTTCTTTCTTTCTTTCTTTCTTTCTTTCTTTCTTTCTTTCTTTCTTTCTTTCTTCTTTCTTCTCTTTCTTATCACACAGAGTATCGGACACCATATTTTTGGGTAGTGTAAGAAAAGCCATGAGAAACACCTTCCAATTCCTCAAGACAAATTAACTTACCTTTCCAAAGACTTTTCCCCAGAATTTCTAGGTACTAAATATTATAAATAGTCTAGTCTAACATCATTTTCTCAGATCTGTCTACACCTGCCTATTTTGCAGAAAGATAAGTAAGTGGCAAGATATTCATATACAGTGAAACCACAGAAATAAAACAAAAACAAGGATGAGACTAGGGTGGTGCTAGACTAGAAACTAGAAGCTTCAGGGCACCTGGGTTGCTCAGTGGTTGAGTGTCTGCCTTTCGCTTAGGTCGTGATCCCAGGGTCCTGGGATTGGGTCCTGCATCAGGTTCCCTTCAGGGAGCCTGCTTCTCCCTCTGCTTATGTTTCTGCCTCTCTCTCTGTCTCTCAGGAATAAATACATAAAATCTTAAAAAAAAAAAAACTAGAAGCTTGACAAAGGCATAAACATATAAGTATATAAAAGGTAGCTTATCCTTACATTTTGTTTTGATTTTTATCTTGATTTTATAGGAAATGTTAAGAATTATGGAGAAATAATGGAGTTTGAATGTCAGTCCATTATTAACTGGTGTGTCTTTAGACAAGTAATTTAAGTTCTCTGAGATTCATGTTTTCCATTTATAGACAAGGCATATAAAAATATTTCTAGGCTGACGGAGGCAGCTCAGTTGGTTGAGCTTCTGACTTCTTTACTTTGGCTCAGGTCATGATTTTAGGGTCATGAGATTGAGCCCCACATCTTACAGGCTCTGTACCTAGTGATGAGTCTGCATGAGATTTTTCTTCTCCCTCACCTTCTGCCCCTCCTGCACTCTCTTTCTTTCTCTAAAACAAATAAATCTTTTAAAAAAAAAAAAATTCTTATGGGGATCCCTGGGTGGCGCAGGGGTTTGGCGCCTGCCTTTGGCCCAGGGCGCGATCCTGGAGACCCGGGATCGAATCCCACATTGGGCTCCCAGTGCATGGAGCCTGCTTCTCCCTTTGCCTGTGCCTCTGCCTCTCTCCTCTCTCTCTCTCTCTCTCTCTGTATGACTATCATAAAAAAAAATTTAAAAAAATTAAAAAAAAATTCTTATAAGGTAATTGTGAAGTGTAGAAAACCGCCTGGTGTATGCAAAAACTTTCCTGATCCTATTCTCTTGCAACAGTGTGTATTGGCACATTTTCAAACGTAACTCTTCACGTGTGCCTTTGGTGATAATGCTGGTAGCCATGGCAAAAGTTCTGATCTTTGTTTCTCAGACTTTGGGCAAAAGATTACTTGCAAAATAATTTATCTCCATTTTCAGAACTTGTTTGCTTCTAAACAATGTTTACCCTATCTTCTGTCTGCTTCTCAGTAATGGTTTTTTGTCTGGATGACAGTATCAAGCTTTGTCAGGATTTGTGTGGAAGAAAGCATTCCTTCTAAATGGACAGGTGTATTGCTTGAAACAGAATAATGGATGACATAGAGATGGACTGTCTGGAGTGGTCTATCATTTTCATTACCTGAACATCACATAGTAATCGTCATGGTTTAGTAACACTGGCATTCTCCTCATCTCTCAAAAAATAATATTCCATCCATTCACAATAACATCCATTTTGGGGGGCCTTAAAGTAACTTTTTTATACAGATATTTTAAAAATAGAGCATTTTATTTTGTCCTTGCAAGTGTTCTTAAAAATCTCCATGCTGTGCAGTATCACTCATCAAGCAAAACAGAACTTATGGGGAAAAAGTAAAATTAGGGGCACAAGACTCAAAAAGTTCATAAGAGAAATATATATATATATTTCAGTAGCACAGTTTTATATATATTAAGGGTTACAAAACACATAATGTTCCAATAAATATAGTACTTTAACTTACAAATATCAGATGTCTGTTTGTGGAAGCAGACCTCTAAAGAGTACAGCTTATGAGTTATTGTAAAGTGGTAGAAGCAGGATTTTGTCTGAAATCAGATGAAAAGTTATCACACTGGGGTGCATGGATGTAGCTCATGACACAGTGACTTGACCTGGCTCGTAAATGTCTGAAGTGTGTGATGCGTGTTTGTTTTGTGGATTCCTACAGAGCTCTGTTCAGTTGGCTGCACTTCTCCAAGTCTACTTTGTATTTCACATGAACAGAAGTGTCCATAAGCAAACACAAAGTGTGTGTATATTGATACCTAATATATCAATCATGTTAGAAGAAATTCATGTTCTCAAAACATGAAATTATAGCAGAAATGACTGAATGTACTTTTTTTAAATGTTTTATTTATTAGACACACACAGCAGAGAGAGAGAGAGAGAGAGAGAGAGAGGCAGACAGACAGACACAGGAAGAAGGAGAAGCAGGTTCCATGCAGGGAGCCCAATGTGGGACTCCATTCCAGGTCTCCAGGATCACGCCCTGGGCTGCAGGCACCGCAAAACTGCTAAGCCACTGGGGTGGCCCTGAATGTACTTTTTCCTCAGAATAAGCACATATGCTATTTTAGATGACAGGAGAGGGTGGACAAAACATTCTCCAGTGATTTTGGTGGCTTTATACAACTAACCAATAATACCTATATTAAGAAAACCACTATCATATCCTTTTCAAGAAGGAGATGAGATTAATGATTCATTGGTTCTATATTGGATTAAGTTTATTTGATGATAAATGGTCAGAGAATAGATACCAGGTAAATTAAATACCATCTATGTTTGGTGTTAAATCTTTATTTAAAGAAAACTTATTTTCTAAGTTCAAATTTATCCCTGATTATATAAAATTCATCCTATTCCCTATGGCACTAATGTTACTGAAGTAAAAGTGAATTCTGGTGAGAAATGCATCGAGTGTCTAGGGGAAACTAGTCTAGGTATTATATATCCCTTGAAAAGTCCATGTCAATTTAGTAGCCATGTGTTTAGAACCCTCTAGATGTGGGAAGAAAAAGCTCAGTGGCAATTATTCTCTGGGACCTCAGTGATAACCCAGGTGTTCTCATCTGAAGGTCTTACTCACAGACTCATATCAGAAATGAAAGATTTTCATTGAACACCTGTCTTTTGTTTTCCCTCTGGCTAACATCCTTGTTTACTTTTTTGATTTATTGAGAGTTCTTTTTTTCTCATTATAATGCTTTAAGTACAATGTTAAAAATAGCATATTGTACTGAAGGGATTATCAGCATCAACAATGGCAATGACAACAGCAGACACATGAAAAAGACAGCAGTGTGATGCCATCTCCCTCCCACATAAATAAAATCTTCATTATCATCCTTGTCTCCAGTCCTTTGGAACAGAGGAGTGCTGGGAGACGCCCACATTCAGTTAAGAATGAGTCTTACTTAAACCACTAAATGGAGAAGGAGGGAGCAACATTCTATATCAGAACAAGCAGCATGACTTCATCATGTCATTCTTTTTTTCCCCCTTGATCTCATTTCTAGAGCCATCCTGAGACAAATAATACAGCATGGGGCACCTGGTGGCTCAGTTGGTTAAGCGTCTGACTTCTGCTCAGGTCATGATCTCAGGGTCTGGGATTGAGCTTCTTGACAAGCCCCTGTTTTGTAGGGCTCTGTGCTCAAGAAGGAGTCTGCTTGTCTCTCTGCCCCTCCCTGTGCTCATGCGCTCTCTCTCTCTCTCTCTCTCTCTCTCTCTCTCTCAAATAAATACATAAAAATCTTAAAAAAAAATACAGGAGATTTTGCACTGCCACTGCCCTCAACTCTTGCTTTCTACCTCCCAGCCCATTGCCTCACGTGCCGGCTGCCTTCCTTTGGATCCCTCATATCTTCTTTTCCCATAACCTTACCTCTCTTTTCCTGGCAAAACGTTGGTACTCTTAGCCCTCACCCCCTCATTTCTCTGTCTTGACCTTATCTCGGGTTTTCACACAAAGGGATCAATAACAGCTAACAGGTAACAGTGGTCTTTGAAATAGGATGGTTCATGGTTAGCCCAGTAGAGTTAGGTTTTCCTCTCCAGTCTTGGCAGTTTCAGGATTACCCTGGGAGGTGACTCCACCTCTCTAAGCTTCAGTGACACCATTTCCAAAATAATTATGATAAGCTGTCAGGATAGCTTTGAAAATAAAATAAGCCATGTAGAAACCTAGCATATAATAAGCACTATAATAATGCTTTCATTTCCCCTATACTGATCATCTTTTGCAGGAAAAAAACAAAAAGCATTTAGGAATTAAAAGCTCATTCCTACCCTTTATAGGATAATACAACTATCACTCAAAGGCCTGAAATAGTTTCTGAGACCTCTGCTTTAAAGATTTCAGGTATGCTTTCCGATGAGAGGTGGTGAGGCCCCAGACCTCAGGCATATTAAAACAAAAGAAAAAACAGACAATGCTGACCTCAGTACTTATTAGCTGAGTTGCCTTGAGTAAGTTGCTTAGTAGCTCTAAGCTTCATCTGTAAAACACAGATAAGAAAAGTGCCTACATCCTAGATGTGTGTATGGTGTGTTGGAATTAAATGAGGTACAGCATTTAAGTGAATAGTTCAGTGTCTCATTTGTATGAAATACATTTTTAAAATGCATTTTGGGGGTTATTTTCATGGTGATGATGAAGATGGTAATGGTGATGGTAATGAGGAAGCTGGTGATGATGACGTCAAAGAGCATAAAAATGAAACTACCAAGACTTCAAGAAGGCTTAAAGTTCTTAAAACTTTTAGTGAAAGAGCTTATTTCTGCCATTATTATGGATAGTTAGTGAGACCATTGATATAAAATGTGCTGTGTGAATTTACTCCTCTACCACAGGATAAATGGATCTATCACCTGCTAACATAAGTTAAATATTATGAAAGTTATCAGAATAATTCACTGAGGGAAATACTAATTGTACTACTTGCTCTTGCTTTAGTGCTTCAAGTAGTGATGGCATCATCATAAATTTAGTCATGGTAACTTCAAATATTTACTGTGGTCCCTTGAGACGCCACTTGAAATGAAATCTCATGAAAATGACAATGCAGAGGACAAAACAATTGAATGTTCATAGGGGTTCTTTAAAATCAGCTCATTTGGGATCCCTGGGTGGCGCAGCGGTTTGGCGCCTGCCTTTGGCCCAGGGCGCGATCCTGGAGACTCGGGATCGAATCCCACGTCAGGCTCCCAGTGCATGGAGCCTGCTTCTCCCTCTGCCTATGTCTCTGCCTCTCTCTCTCTCCCTGTGTGACTATCATAAATAAATAAATAAAAATTAAAAAAAAATAAAATAAAATCAGCTCATTTTCACGGAGAGCACAGGAAATATTTCCAAAGCAGACTAATTATTAGAATAGTTAAATATTAACTTCAGATGCACATTAGTTTTTTCCTGTCCATCTTCAGGATCCTGTGTCATTCCTGTGTAGCCCATAAAGCATGATGTTGCATCACCTGTTCTGAGAACCCATGACAGGTATATATAAGACCTCAACTAGGTAAGTCACAGTCCAAACTTGCCACCTTATGGATCTTTAGATTTAAGGATTGGCTGGAAAAATGTGAGTCTGTAAAAATACTATGTTTCATTAATCTCATTCCCTCCACCATTCTCTCCACAACTGGATACATGTCTTACCTACTAAACAAGTTACATTCCTCCTTTTCTAAGATGACTTTCTAAATTAGCTCTGTCTCCTCAAAAAAGTGTTTACAAATTGGGCAATTGGTTGAAGATTCTTTTCATGTACCTGGCATCTTCCCAAACCTCAGAGAAAATAATGTATTTGGGGCAATGTTCTAGCCTCTGTGTCCAAGAGTTACAATCATACGTCTGTTGCACCTAGCCCTCTGCCCAGCCCTTTTGTGGACATCTTTTGTTGTAGAACCACCCATTAGTAGGTCTTTCTCCTCAGAGAAAGTTTTTGAGTTTTTCTCCTCAGATGGTAAAGAAAAAAAAAAAAAAGACAAAGGCAAACAAATCATTTGCTCCTCTTAGCACACACTATCACCTTTGTCCATTTATGGGTCATTAGGGGAGTTATAAGTAAGGAGATAGTAACATAGCCATTAACTGAGGATTGATAAGCTTAATGGGTAGTCATCTATTATCTTAGCTA
Organism: Nyctereutes procyonoides; assembly: GCF_905146905.1. NCBI lineage: Eukaryota > Metazoa > Chordata > Mammalia > Carnivora > Canidae > Nyctereutes > Nyctereutes procyonoides. Next base: position 12,352,761 of record NW_026575133.1, on the reverse strand, counting down.
CTGTCACAAGATGCTTTGGGTGATTAAAACAAGGATTTGGTGTTTGAGAATAGAAGGGAAGCATTAAATAGTAGAATTTAGCACCAAGGCTGAGACTCACCCAAGCTATCTGTGATGGTGGCTTGTATTGATTATTATACAAGGAAAACCATCTGGGGGAGGGGAAGGTAGTATTTGAAATTAGAATCCAGCCCATACTCTATTCACTGAGTGCTGTGTCTTTAGGACAAAATCTGGCCAAAGAGGATGCCTTTTAAAAAAATTGGTATAGAAATAATGTAGAAGCTAGTTCAGGATCTGAATCGATGGATTCAATTCCAGTCAATTGCACTCATCCTTGTGGATGAGGAAAGATGCATTAAACAGAAAGGGTAATTTGATAAGTAAATATAAGGAACCCTAATTCAGAACCTCAGATACAACAGAGCCAGAAGAGTGTGCTCTTACTCTCTCCCCTGTCTACATCCCCCTGTATAGTAGTTTCATTTTTCTCTCCCATCAAAGACTAGCTTTCTCCAGATGTCTAAAACATTAGACTGACAAGTCCTCTAAAGTTTTACAGTTTATAGCTTCTTTCCAGAGACAGTCAGATTTCAAGTTCTTTCCTGATTTATTGTGTCAAATGCTTAGAGAAGAGACTATCTATATTTGAATATTTCCATCTTCTAGGGCTTTCATAACAAAGTACCATAAATTAGGTGGATTAAAATATAAAAAGATAATTGTCTCACAGTTCTGGAAGCTATGAGTTCAAGATCAAAACAGTGTTCTGGAAGCTATGAGTTCAAGATAAAAGTGTCATTAGGGTTGATTCCTTCTAACAGAATGGGGGTGGGATCTGTTTGAGGCTTCTCTCTCCTTGCCTTGTAGATGACTGTCTTCTCCTTCTATTCATGCTACTCTCTGTATACTAATTTCCCCTTTGTATAAACACATCAGTGGCATTGGATTATAGTTCATCCTAATGGACTCAGCTTAATCTGGTTAGCTCTATGAAGACCTTATATCTAGAAAAAGTCACATTCTAAGGGACTGGAAGTTAGGACTTCAACATATGAATTTTGATGGGACACAATACAACCCATAGCATATGTACGGGAGCACCCAACCCACAACTCCATGAGTGTTGTTAGCTAACACCTCTAGTCCCCTATCCTTGGAAATTGTTCTCAGTTAAACAGAAGCTGCCTTGCTTACAACATTATTCTCTATTACTAAAAGACCAACCAGGTCACAGACAAATTGTGTCTGACTTGAAGGTACAAAAGTCCAACCTCTTTGCCTCAAAATTTGAACAGTGTGGTCAATTTAGGCAGCAGAGCTTCTCATGGGTCTGGCTTTGCTTTTGTGACATCTTAGGAGTCTTGTGCATTCGGTTCATCTTCTTTACTCAATTGAAAACTCTTTCCATCTTTCATAATAATTTTATATATTTTATAATATTCATTATCAATAGCATTTTCATTAACATTTACCTTGATCTTGGACACCTGGGTGGCTCAGCAGTTGAGTATACACCTTTGGCTTAGAGCATGATCCCGGTCCGGGGATTGAGTCCTGCATCAGGCTCCCTGTGAAGAGCCTACTTCTCCCCCTGTCTATGTCTCTGCCTCTCTTTTTGTGTCTCTCATGAATAAATAAATAAAATATTTAAAGAAAAAAATTACATTGATTTATCCATTAGATCTGGTAGCATAATGCTGGTATATTCTTGGTAATACATATTGGGAAACCAATCTTGATAACATGAGGCTTACCATCACTTACACAAGGCACACTGAGCAAGCACAGAAAGCACAACCAATGAAGGGCAGGGTACTGACTTTCACTGAGATGTAAATGAACTTCTATTCATTGGATATTAGGCTAAAAAGTGTCATTAAGCTAGAAGATTAAAAGTGAAGTATTCATAATATGAGGGACAGTGCTTTGTTATCACAGAACACTATTTGTGGTGAAACATAGATGAAGAACAACATCATCCTATCCCTTCTCTTCTCTAATTGAAGATATCTTATAAAAGGAGAAATTCAGATGCGTTGAGGAGATTTTTGTTTTTAACAAGACAAAAAGAGAGTTTGCTTCAACACAGATTTCCACCTTTGTCAATTCAGGCATTGTGAATGCCTAATGTACCAGTTCAGTAAGTGAAATAATGAACATTTTGAATTTCTGAAAAGGAAAATTTATGAAATACATTTAAAAGCACAATAATCACAATCACTATAACAAAATGCTACAAGAAATCATTCCATGGAGAGAATCTGTTTTAGTAAACTAATTCTGAAAATTTGTCAAACCATATTTATTGTTAGTATAAAAATAATGTTTCTGGAGAGACTGAAGAGAGCTTATTCATTGAAGTGATATAATTTTTTCCCTACATAATTGTCTGAATCATTGTTTCTTGGATTTAATCTTGGCAACACTTTCTAACATTTGTGTTGGACTTTACAATTGAAAAGCACATTATCAAAGGACTCCTGGTTCTGGCTAAGATGGAGTGACTGTCTCCCTTTAGCCCAACTGAAGAGCCCTCGAGGTAATATAATGAGAAAGCATAGGAAGACCCCGTTAAAATGGAAAGAAGGGAGACTTTCCAGACACCTAAGACTTACAGAACAAGAGAGTAATGAGTTCCCTGGGTTTTCTCATTGCCTCCCATATTTCCTGGACAAGGCAGAAGCTTGCAGAAGCCTCCAGCCCTAAACTGCTAATAGGCACGGAAATAAAATAGTAACGTCAAATTCCTCCAAAGGAAAGCCTATCTCCCCTAGGCAAAGGATCAGAAAAGGGGTGGCCTAAAAAATTGCAACACCCAAACTACTCCAACAAAATGTCAACAGGAAAACCATACATACACACTATGGCTGAAGTGTCAGTGAAAGAGTGGGAACTGACCTACCTCACCTTTAGAGCAACATCCTAGGGAAACAGGGAGCAGAGCTCCAATTTCTGTGCCCAGTAGTGTCTGTGAGGCTGAATGGGGAGCTGATTTTCAAACCCCTGCTCACTGAAATCATGGTGTCTCAAATCCCATGCTGAAATAGGGCAGAGTAGAAAGCTGATCTCCATTATTGCTAGAGTAGAAAAGTACAGGGTACCCTAATTCCCCTGCCAGGGTGATATTCAGCAGAGGCTATAAGCTGAACTTCTATAGCCACCCAGGTTTTAAATGGTGCTGGGTCATATGGTATTTTTATTTTTGATTTTTCAAGAAAAATCGTACTGTTTTCCATAAGGGCTGTACCCACTGACATTCCCACCAACATCACAAAGATTTCTTTCTCTTTACATCCTCATCAACAATGGCAATTTCTTGTCTTTTTTTACTCTAGCCTTTCTGACAGGTATAAGATGATATCTTTGTGTGGTTTTGATGTGCATCTCTTGATGACCAGTGATGCTAAGGACATTTTCATGTTATCTGTTGGTCATCTGTATGCCTTCTTTGGACAAATGTCTATTCAGGTGCTCTGCCCATTTTTTTCATCAGATTATCTGTGGTGTTTTTTGTTTGTTTATTTGTTTTTGGTGTTGAGTTACTTTTTAAACTTATTTTGGATATAAGCCCTTTATTGAATGTGTCATTTGCAAATATCTTCTGCCATTTTGTAGGTTGCCTTTTTGTTTTGTTGATGGTTTCCTTCACTGTACAAATGTTTTTTAGTTTGGTATAATCCTAATAGTTTATTTTTACTATTGTTTTCCTTGTCTGAGGAGACACATCTAGAAAAATGTTACCAAGACTACTGTTAAAGAGATTAATGTTCCTGTGAGATTATTTTTGTGTATAGTGTAAGAAAGTGGTCCCATTTCATTATTCTATGTGTAGCTGTTCAGTTTTCCAGGACAATTCACTAAGGGATTATCTTTTCCTCATTGTATATCCTTCCTCTGTCCATTATATGACCAAATTAATTGATCATGTAAGAGTGAGTTTATTTCTGGGCTCTCTGTGTGTCTTCTTTTGTGTTAGTACCATACTGTTTTGATTGGAAAGCTTTGTACTATATATTGAAATTTGAGATTGTGATACCTCTAGCTTTGATCCAATAATTCTACTATTGGGTATTTACCCAAAGAAATGAAAACGCTAATTTGAAGATATATGCACCTTTGCTTTATAACAGCACTACTTATAATAGTCAACATATGGAAGCAATCTAAGTGTCCATCTTTAGATGAATGGGTAAAAAAGATATATACACACACACACATGCACACACATACACACACATATGCACACACTGGAATATTACCCAGCCATAAAAAAGAATAAGGTCTTTCTCATTTGCAACAACACGGTTGGATGTGGAGGGTATTATGCTAAGTGAAACAAGTCAGACAGAGAAAGACAAATACTCTAGAATTTTACTCATCTGTGACATCTAAAACAAACCAAACACAGACTTTTAAATACATAGAACAGATTGATGGTTGCCAGAGGGGAGATAAGTGGGGAAATGGGTGAAATAGATAAAGGGAATGAAGAGGTACAAGCTTCCATTAATAAAATAATTAAGTCAAGGAAATGAAGAGCACAGCATAGGGAATAGAGTCAATAATACTGTAATAATGTTGTATGGTGACTACATTTATTATGGTGAACATTAATGTATAGAATTGTTGAATCAATATGTTGAATATCTGAAAGTAATATACCATTGTAGGTTAATTATCTTTCAATAAAAATAAATTATGCTGAGAAATGGGATTAACTGGAACTCTGCTTCCTCCTTTTTCTTCCCCTGTATCAGTGAAACCCAGTGTGAAACTAAGCTTCCACTTCAACCTGCAGCAATAAATGATGTGAATCAACTAGTGCTTTCCAGTTGTGTCTGAGGTACAATTCTGCTTCCAAAGGGTAAAAACACTCAGTTTCAAAAATTATTCATCCTCATTTATAGATAAATAAACTAAAACTCAGGGAGTTTAATTAACCTGCCTAAGACCATACAGTTGGTAATTCAAAGAGAGGTATATGGTTTTAGATTTTTCCTGGGAAGACATAGATACATTTTTTTTCACTCCCTTGAACTAATCAAAAAAGCCAGGCATTATTCCTATAATGTCTTCAATGCCATTATTTACTTTTACTTAAAGGTTAAGCTTTAACCCCACAGATAATCCCTCTCCCACCCCCCCACCTTAGGCAAAACATCCGGTAGATCTTAATGCTGTTCTAAGAAGAGAAGACCAGATAGCTCCTAGATGGCTATAATCAATCAGACGAGGGTAAAGCCAATGACAGGTTTCTTTAATTCTCAGCAATGTGAAAATGCAGACTCAGGTAGGAAAGCTGGTAATAATAACAAAAACAAGGAGTGAATACAAGCCACACATCACAATTGTCTATGGATCCACTGACCAGACCATCAAAGGAGATGTGGCTCTCCTTCATACAGGTGAAACCAACCAAGAGATATTAGCCTTCAGATATGAACAGCCCATTTACCCCAAGCCTGTTTGGAAAATATTTATAAAATATTTTGGATCATCTACTGGTGTGAGCAGAATCAGAAGGGTCAAGTTGGTGAAGCACTGAGAGATTCTATGGCAGAGCCTGAAATCTCTTGCCTCTGTGTGCGTGTGTGTGTGTGTGTGTGTGTGTGTGCATGCGCACGCACATATATTCATTGTTTCCATTAGTTCATTTGCTGGGAAACAATAATTAAAAGACCAGAATTATAAAGGTGATCCCTGTGTGGAACACAAATTTACTTTCTCTACAAATAGTTTCTGATTCCTTCCCACCCAAACCCCCTCAAGTCATAGAGAGGGTCAGGACAGAAAGTGTAGGTGACACAAAGAAAATCATCTCAACTATTAGGAAAACAAATAAAGAAATAACACTGACAACAACAAAACAAAGACCATTATCTGATAATGCCTTCTTATATAGGAAACATTGTTAGGCTTTTTCTCTAGCGCTTGAGACACCTTCTTAAGGTAAGAATTATCCATGAAATAGATTTGGTCATTATAATATTGTTTGACAGAACTGAATTAATGTATGTTAGTTATAATAGATTATGTTTTGATAGAGCACAGGATCCTTAAGTATCTGGCTTCAGAGCCATCTGAAGTACAAGTTCATGAGGCTATTCAAAAAAGAACCATCCCGGCAAAAGCATTTTTATAGACTTGTATATCATCCCCTACCCTTCTCACAGTCCCTGGGCCCCCAGCCTTATCTGAACAAAGCTTTTAAAAAGACCCAGATTTGTTGCCAGTTAGCATAGGCATCTAAGAAGTCACGTATCCAATGTTCCACAGAAATTAAATTTTGAGAGGAGAATAAAGCAGAGAGTAAAGTTGAAGCAGTGGATTGCACAGAGAAATGAGCAAAAGAACAGAAGCAGAAACAAGAGATTAAAGGCTATCCAAAAATTCAGAGAGATAAAGATTGGCAAAATAATAATAATATAATATATTATAGAAAGATTAGAGACAGGAAGAAGTAGGAAAATATTTTTACTCCTTATACTTTGCCAGCTTCTATATCCATATCCATGAAATCTCCTAAGGGACTGTATACTTAAAATAGTTCTCACTCCAAGCCCTATCCAGTTTAGGCAAATTAGTTTAAGCAAGTTTCTTTTCTTTGCATGCCAAAGACAAGTGGGTATTCTCAGGTGCACAGGGCCTTTCACCCAAGGTCATACCTTTCCTGGGGCAGTTTATTTAATTGTCAGCAAACTGTGGAGAAGATAATAGCATTTTCCTCACTGTTCAGGTACCCATAACATAAACTTTGCAAACCATCAAGTGAATGAGGACAAGAACTAAGAATGTTCCTGGCAAACCAGAGACTATGATAACAAGAACTATTACAGCTATGGGAAGCAGGCCCTGAGGGCCCATGACACCTTGGTGATCTGACCAAGATAAGGGGCAGGAGGTCCAGACCAGGTATTTCCTTTTTGCTTCTGAAGCTTTCTGATTCCTTCTTTTCATAGTTTTATCTCTATTTAGCACTTTTTCTTATAACATTACAGCCAGAAAGGCTAATCTGATCCATGTTGCCATATAAATAATGACCAAAAGTTAGAATCAAAATGTGAGAAGTGTAATTTGAGTCCTTAAAGTAAGAAAACAAACAACTTATGCAAGTTTAAGGATGATTTTTCTAACTTCAGGCCATTAATCATGGACAGGTCTGTCTCTGAAGCTATCAATCCTGACACTGCAGTTCTGGAACAAAGAGAAATAGCAAGCAAAGTGACCTACGTGTCTTCTCCCCATGAGCTCAGGTGCCTGGCAACTGATATAGACATAGAAAGTGAGTTGCATTGTGTTGCTTCTCTGTCCTTGTGATTTTGAAAGATCTGGACTGAATCATCAGGAGGTCAAGTCACTGCTACTCTAAGGAGACTCTGAGTTACATATTGTAATGTTCAGAGATATTCTCTGGTCATCTCAGGAATGGAAAGCAAGGCAGTAATTCTTTGCATCTATAAGAACAATATAGCCAACTGTCCTTTTCACTCTTATGTGCCTAGTGTGGGATTTGGGTAAAGGAAAAAGATATTGTCACTTGGGACTAAATTTGCAACTCTATTATTGTCTATTCATTATCATCAACCAGTTTTGTGGCTATAAGCATGGACTCTGATTTAAATGCCAACTTTGTCACTCACTAGGTATATGACCATGGATAAATAAATCATTTCAACTTGCTCAACCTTACCATAAATGAGGATATTGACTACTTACCTTATGGGTCTATTGAGAGAAAAGCATGAACTAAATAAATGTAAAGCGTACATAAGACTTTGGGCAAATTCACTTTTGAGAAGTACTTGCTATTATAAAAAAATAATAAAATTAGGACAAACTTAACAAAGCCATTCTCCAGGACCAAGTGAGAAGTAATCTCAAAATGTTTTTTAAAACTTCTGTGAAGAAGAGGAAGAAGGGTATAAACTGAGTAAGTGGTAGCTTCAATTTTATATTCAGGTATTTCACTCAGCCCTGTTGAAGGACTCACAATTAAACTACAGAATTCTGGATAAGTAAAGCATGTGTGCACACATGCACATACACACCTAGATCCCTCTATATAAGATGATTTTGTCCTAGAGATCTTTTCATCTTCACAGATATATCTTCTTCAAATTTGTTACTTGGCTACAAACTTGTTGTTTGTCTAGATGTATTATAATCCATTAATCTACTATGCACTCCATTTTGGTGGAGTTACTAGAAAAAGGTCGATGATTGTTGTGTAGCTAACAAGAAGATAAAGGAAATAAGAAAGAGCTGGAAATGTAACTAAATGCCTAATCATTCAGGGAACTGTAGAGACGGGCTTTAAAAGTCAACAACTTGCACATTCAGGGTTGAAAGAGATTGACGAAGTGTTTTACAAAAATGTTATGCTGAGGCCCTTAAACAAAACGTATGAAAGCTCACACCCAAACTTAGCTAACCCATTATTATCAATGATTTTAAGAATTGTCAATCTTTGGGGTGAAAAACAATGAAATGGAATTGCTTCTTTTACTAAGTTTAGGTTCTATATTCAGCAGGTAATATAAAAATTGCATGTTGTCAAAATTGTATTGGAAAGTCCCTTGAGGCACCTAAAATGTATAATATATGCAGTTGGAAATATACAGCCCTGCACAGTAATATATATGTACCCCGAAGTGAAAGAACCACTGAATTTGATAAAGGAAGGAACAAAAAGAAAGTCCCCAGGCTTATGTCAGGGAAGTAAAACCATTCTGCTTTCAAGAAAACTGTCAAAACCCTGGCATTTTTCCTTGAGCAGTAGAAGGACCTCCCATACTCTAGTTGTTATGTCCAGGTAAAAAGTGACCCACAGGTGAAAAATAACCTACCTCCACATGGGTTGTCACAGCACATTAAAAACACATTTATGAATAAAAAGTCTCTATTAGCTATACCCATATTAGAGCCTATGCCTTATAAAAATTAATTATGCATTAAGTTAAATTCACCCTGCTGCTGTTGGTGATGCTGATGCAGAGTGTCTTTTTCACTCTTGACCAGCACTGGGATTATGATGAGCTTCAACTGTATTAACTCCAGCCAAGAGAAAATCATAAAACAATCTCCTCCCTGAAAGAGACACAGGCCTGTGGGAGAGGGTCATTGGTTGACCTGCAGTGTAATGTGCTGCTGCAGACATTCATTAAGCAGAGTCCTGAAGAGATGGCCCTTAGCAGAGAAACAGAGTAAGGCTAGAAATGTGGTCATTCTTTCATGTTGCCACATGAACTTTGCCTCCTGCCTGCTCCCAGCAATCAATCCAAACTTCCTTTTAGGGATGCATTAATCCAAGACAAAGATGCAGTAATATGGTCAGAACAACATAAAACTAGAAAATGTCAATGCTGGAAAGGGCTTTGTACTGAACTGCATCACTTTGTGAAGAAGGAAGCAGGCACAACAGAAACACCACATACTGAAGGTAACATTACACAGAAGGAAAAAATATATATCTCCATTACCAGTCTTCCTTTTATATTTCCTATTGCACATGTTTGTTACTCTATTAATTTCACTTTAATTTTTTTCCTCAATCTAAGGGGAAGGGAATCCTTACAAGGCAATTACTCCTCTCTCATTTGAACACATTAGTGTGTTATGTACTATTTATTTATTTTCTTGATTATTCTTTAAAATGCCCATGTAAAACTTCTGTACTTTGTTCAGGTCAAAGATTCAAAGAACAACAGGAGAAGCCAAGTGACTGATAAAGAGCTCGATATTCACACCACTGAAACAATACAGCTTAATGCTGAATAGAGTGGGTAGAATGGAATTAACAGTTAATGAGAAATCTACTGTTGGCCAGATATTGTGTAGAGGTCTAGCATACATTCCTCACCTTGCAGAAATTCTGTGATATCAATTCTGGCATCCTCATGACCCTTTTATAGGTGAAGCAACTGAATTCCAGGCAGTTTAAGAAAATAATTCAAGATTTCCTAGCAAGTAAATGATAACTGAGATTTAAACTCAAGTCTACCTACTTCTGAAAAGCACACTATCTCAACTCCCACACATCAGCCCCAAGGCAAGAGATATCTTCTGCAAAGCTATTTTTTTTTTTGCATCAGAAGTAGATGCCTCATAAATAGAGTTGGATTTCTTTCAAAATAGAAACAATATAAGGGTGGGAGATATGACTACCTCTCTGTAACATTTTGGCTTCTAAAAGCTTTTTGCAAAAACTACATAATAGGTCGTTAGAAAAATGGAACAGATTTTTATATGCCATTTTTCCAAATGGGATAACAGAAGCCAGATGAGCTCTTGGAGTTCCCAAGGTAAGTTAATAGGGGGCCCAGCCTGCCAACAGATCTCGTACCTCCAAGTCCAGATCTCTCTCTACCACATTATGCTGCTAAGAGATGTGAACAGAGGGACCCTTGGTGATTCTTACATTTCTAACAGTAGGTACTTTTTTCCCCCCTCAGAGAAGTTAAATTGTTTCCTCCACTCAAGATAGGAGGGTGGAAGGTAAAATGTTTGTTCCACCACCAGGCTTAGGAGCTGCTAAAACATGCTGGATTTAGCCTTGTCTGTCTCCTTCCCGCCCTCAAGCCCTCTTACCTAGAGAAACTACAGTAGAAACATTTCATTGGAAAATCTCCCCTTAGAGAAAGGGTCAGCCCTGGAAGAATTATAATATGCCTCATGCTGAGAGCTGGCTCAGTATGGTTGGCTATTCCAGCTCTGTAAGGACCAGTAGCAAAAGGAAAGGGTCCCACTGTGCCCCACTTGAGCACTGATCTGTTTACTGTATGCAAGCTTAACCTCCAAATGGTCTCTGGGCTTTGCAAGTCCCAGGGACAGATATTCATCCTTCAAATAAATAAGTGAGCTAACATTAGTAAGAGCTTTACCAAGTTCTACCACATAAATAATCTAATTAAATTCTGAACTGAATCCAATATGTACTTTGCATTTTTGTACTGAACTGCATTTTGTCATATAGGGTAACTGCTTAGTGATGAAATTACTGAATTGACTGATTTGGCCTTGAAAATCCTATGCCCTTTTCTCCACACCTTCGTTTCATTTACTTAATCACTTCAGACTGTTTAAACCTTGGTGGTGGGAATTTCCCCTCAAAAGCTTTTGGAGACCTTGCCTTTCAGTGTCTCAGATATCCAGGCAGTGACCAGCTCCTGAATGCTAGAGAGAGCTCTTCCATGAGGGAGATACTTCACAAAGAAGCAAAGACTAGATCACTCAGACATGTGCCCCCCTCTTTATTACTATGTAGATAGGAGGGGCTAGACTTTGGTCTGATGCTCAGTGAATGCATCATGTATGCTTTTGACTTGAATTTTCAATCTCATTTCTTCTCTCCATTTGGTACAATAGTTTATAGCTTCTTATCACCAATGTCACAATTGTCTCCCTGTATGCTAGTTCATTCTGGAGGCCTCCCATTCTTAAGAAGTTTTTGAATTTGTTGTTGCAGAGAGAGAGAGAAACCTAAGTGGAGGAAGCATGATGGAAGAGAAAGAACAGCAGATTTGGGCCTGCTGCTTTGTCCTTTAAATAAAACTCACATGCATCTTAATATAGTCTATTTGTATGAATCCTTATATGTGATGCCATGCTACCTCTTCCAAGCAATTGCTCTGTCCTGTTTTCTGCATTGACCCTCTACAATTTGATCATTTCTATTAATCTACAATTTCTGATCCCATTTCCTGGATCTTTATAGTTTTTCTAGTCTCTTAATTTGTTAAAAAAAAAAAAAAGGCAAACTTCTGAGACACAGGTTGTGGTTCTGGGGTCTTGGGATGAATGCCTCATCAGGCTCCCTGCAACAAGCCTGGTTCTTCCTCTGACTATGTATCTGCCTCTCTCTGTGTGTCTCTCATGAATAAATAAAGAAATATATATATATATATATATTTATATATATATATTTTTTTATTTTTTATTTTTTTTTAATTTTTTTTTTTATTTATTTATGATAGTCACACAGAATGAGAGAGGGAGGCAGAGACATAGGCAGAGGGAGAAGCAGGCTCCATGCACTGGGAGCCCGACGTGGGATTCGATCCCGGGTCTCCAGGATCGCACCCTGGGCCAAAGGCAGGTGCCAAACCACTGCGCCACCCAGGGATCCCTATATATATATTTTTTTAAAGACAAACTTCTTCCTCTGGCTTATTGCATATGTTCCCTTGTCATTTCTGCAGTCATAACACTTACCTTTTATCTGTGTGCTCTCACTCTCACTATTCCATTCCAACAACTATATATAAAATCTCCCTTTGGTAAAATCTAATCACAAAACACCCTAACACCCAACACCCAGGCAAGGGAGCAACAAACCACATGAGTTCTGGAGATCGCTACTCCTCAGTGGAGCCTATATTCATCTATAAATGGGACTTTGACTACATTATCTGAGGAAGAAAGAAGGAAAGGAAGGAGGAGAGGAGAATGGTTAGTTTGTACATGCAAGATGACTGATCAGAATCTGAGAGGTGAAATGAACTGAAGGAAAATAGAATCTACTATTTTAAATTTTACCAATGGAGAAAATAGTATGTCAGTAGAGCTCAGATAGAATGGGTCATGGACTCCATTGAGATCATATGAGAGCTATGAACATTTAACAGAAGAAAGTGTAAGTATATATAAAGTAGATATATGCATACAATTTCACGGAAGCCTATTCCAACCTTAGGTTATGAAATAACCTAAGAGCCATGAAATTGGCAGTCAGCGCAAGACTCAGTGCCACTAGTGTTTGGGCCACACATTTGGTACTTAATTTAGAAAACATGTATTTATGTTTATGTATTAAAAATCATCTTGATTTTCTCTAGTTGTTCCATGTATAGTAAATTAGCATATTTAACTATGACACTTGCTGAATAGGTTTACATTAAATATGTAGAGGGAAAGAAGGAAATGTGTAATCATCTAGGTCAAATTAAATAGATAGATTTGTGTTACAGACACCATTTTACATTAAATTCAATAATTTCAAAACCTTTTTTTTGTTGTTTTTGTTAAATACATTTACCAATCAGCAAACAATAATTTATCACATGAAGTATTCTATTTTTAGGTGGTAATATAATGCCATATTGAGAGTTTAGATGATTGGAGTTCCACTTCATATCCCAAGATATTTGAAGTTGAAAGATTATCAGGTTAGGTTTTATATTAAATTGATAAAGTGCAAACTAGAGAAAGAAAGAGGTGCCTCTCTGCTTGGGTGATAAATGATAGTGCATCTAAAATGTTATTACAATTTCACTGAATCATGAAACATAGCAAATATAATTAATCATAAAACCATACCAAATCTGCTGAAGACAGATAAAAAAAAACTCAGCAATATTCTAAAACCTAATAAAGGGGTGTTTAAAATGTTGCTTTAACCTTAAGTGTTTTTAGATGACTTTATATTCTTGTTTAAAACCAGTTTTGTTATATTCCACAATAAGAATATATAATGCAATTCACTAGGGCAGGTAGAATTAGGCTCCAAAGTCCTGGAAGTATCTGGAAGACAAATAAGTGAGAAAGTATCCAAATGTCATAAAATTATCAAACTCATAAATGTATTTTTATTAACATGTTCATTAGAAAGGCCAGTGAATGCTAAACCCTCAAGCTTTATCATGAAGGAGAAGTTGTCCAACTAATTCATGAGATTATAATTGCTGGTATAGCACATGCAGTTATGAAAATTCACAGATGCCTTAGTTCTCCCTTGAATAAGGGGCTCAGTGTGGTCATTGTAAAGAGAAAAATTCTCAGGATCTTTGATATGAACTTAAGTAGATGGGGGACATAGGGAGAGGTTTGTAAAAGGGTAAAAAACTTTCAGCTGTAAAGTCTGAAGATATAATGTATAACATTTAACTATAGTTGATAACATTGTATTATTGTATAACTGAAATTTGCCAACAAAGGAAAACTTAAATGCATATATATGTATATATATATGCATAATTTTAAAAATAAGTAAATCATATGTAATATAATAGTTACCTTATATACATATTATATATAAGATATATACAAATATATAATAAACAAATATATGAGGTGATGGATATGTTAACTACATAGGAGAAATTCTTTCACAATGTATATATCTTAAAATTTTATTTTATTTTTAAACTCCTTGAGAGCAGGAACCCCAACTATTTGGTTTGTTATCTCCAGTCCCAAGCACGGTGTGGGGTATACACAAGGGTTCAATGAATATCTTCTAATGTCCAGCAGCCATCAAGCATTTTGTGAGGACTCATGTCTCACATGTAGGTTTGATTCTAAGGTTGATGTGTGATACAACAGTGATAGTCACATATCTGAAGTTCCTTAGGGAATTGCCAAGTTGGAAACTAGCATACAGTCTCTTTTCCTTCAGGGAGCTACTAGATCACTGTTTCTAAACTTACATCCAGATAAGGCTTGAGTTTAGGCACCAAGTATAGTACAAAATAATAGACCTGCAATTCGGTGGGGTCAAGTGAGGCCTAAGGGCCACAGAATCACTGTAGGGTAGTATAGCACTGTCTTGTCACTCATTTCTCTAAGTTCCATGGCCAATTCCCATGTCAGAATGAGTGCAAGTGAGGGGATTTCACAGTAATGCTGAACTGACCAACTATTGTAGGCAGGCTCAGGCTAAAGGGGCCTCAGGTTTTCACTACCTTGACAATCTCTTCCAGCTGGAGGAAGCTTAAGTGATCACCCAGCCTCTAGGGAGCCCAGCCACAAGTAAGACACCTCATGGGAACTCTATTTATTCCCTTAGCCATGGTCTGTAGGAAAGAGGTTATGGGCCCCTTTTGTGGGGCATAGATCTGTGCTGCTAAGGTCTTTCTTGGAGTCATCCTTGGGTCTCTGCACAGGCTTAAATTGAGCCACTAAAGGCCCAGGTGCCAAGGAAGCCAGGGCAATAGAGCTTATTCTCACTGTTTCCAGTCAGGTATGAGAAGTGAAGCCTTGGGGGTTGAGGACCAACCATGTGGCTTTTTGGGTTCAATGACAGGCCAACCCAGTTTAATTTCACTTTAAACCTTGCAACTTGCAACTTCACCATATACTTGCTGGGCAGCAGAGGGAAGGGGCCAAAGATCTTAGGCACAGTGTAGATAGGGGATGAAGGGGCCATCATGGAGGCCATGGTGGTAGCAGCTGATGGCAGCAGTGGAAGTGGCAGCAGGGTGGGTGGCAGCTATGGGGAGGTTGACTGGTCTTGCAAGAGGATGAGTTCCAGTTTCTTCAGTTTTTTTCTTCTCTTCTTGGCATCCTAGCAGTAGAGGTACATGCAGCTGATGCTCCTCTTCGGCTGCTCCATGACCTAGTACATCTCCAGGGCACCCATGCTGTTGCAACAATTCAGTTCCCTCTGGACTGCACAGAAGAACTTTGCTAGGCTTGTTTACTCTTGTGCACTATCCTCTGCACCAGCACAGGTTTGTGGTCTATGCTGCAGAAGAGTCTGCATGGTATGTGCTCAGTGTAGATGGCCCCTGTCTTTCCAAGTCTCCCTGGGAGATGATTTGGCAAAAAAAATCACACACTGGGGGAACTCACTGCTGAACTCAGCCAGGACCTCCATCTTAGAGGGGCTGCAAGCAGCCAGAGTGGCATCAGGGCAAAGTGGTCTTTGGGAGGGGGTCACCAAGGCTTCAGGCATGCAAACCCTTCCACTTGTTTCAAGCTGGGAGTGGAAGGCAGCTCTCAAGGTCTGGATCAGGTCTCCCCGTGTAATGTGAATCCTCCAGGCAGGAGCTTGCAGGAATACACCTGTTGTCTCTCACACAGCCACTGAGCCCACATATCTTCCCTCTGCATGCTGCTATTGCCTGGATCGTTCTTTAGATATCTTACAATTTTATTTGTAAATTATACCTCAATAAAGCTGGAACTTCAGTAGCCTAGAGTCAATTTCTAATCTAAAGAATTCAGAGTCAAAAGACTCATGTCAGTTCCAGACTGGAACGAAAAGGAGTGTGCATTCCTAGTCCAAATTGTAATATCATTTCACTGGATGGTTTTCGGAGATTTATAGATTTGGAACTGGTAGGTAGAGTATATGCTGTATTCACTGGAACTCATTTTACTTAAAATGATAAAAATCTAATCCAAAATAGCTTAACAGGGGATCCCTGGGTGGCGCAGCGGTTTGGTGCCTGCCTTTGGCCCAGGGCCCGATCCTGGAGACCCGGGATCGAATCCCACATCGGGCTCCCGGTGCATGGAGCCTGCTTCTCCCTCTGCCTGTGTCTCTGCCTCTCTCTCTCTCTGTGTGTGTGACTATCATAAATAAATAAAAATTTTAAAAAAATAAAAAATAGCTTAACAAATAAAACAAATAACAAAAGGAAATTTATATAATGCCCCATAAAAGTAGGAAGTCAAAGGAAATCTGAAATCAAATATTGAAATATCATGGGGGCTTTCCTTTGTTTCTCAGTGTTCAAAAAGGTATACTAATACATTAGCCATAGCAACATATTTAAGTATGCCCTAGAAATTTAAGATAGTAAATAATTAGGTAATTTTTATAACCTGTTCTCATCTTAGATTCACATTCTAATCAGTTGTAAGGAAACTAATAACCAACATGAAGGATATTTCATAATCGTAATAGTTTGAGTTAATTATTTTATATCAATGTTTTAATTATTGTCAAGTCTGGCAAACTTTCAGTTTTTGTACTGTGCCCTAAAGACTCAGAGATTTAGGTTGAAGTCAGCACACAAATATTTAGGAGGTACCAAGAAATTTAGAGCCACATAATCCTGAGGTCATTTAGCTTCCTTACCAGCCATGTGACCTTAGCCAATTCACTCAACTTTTCTGAGCCTTAATTTTTTCATCTGAAAAATAAGGATAAAAATATTACTACCTACTCCAAAAGGTCATTTTAGTTAATAAAGGATACCATATGTGAAATCTACATAGCACAGTGCCTACCACACAGAAAAAATCCAGTCTAATTACAGTCCTTTCCCTAAGTTGAACTGTAACTCTAATTTCTATTTATTCAAAAATATTGACTGTCTACTATGGACCAGGTATTATAGTAGATATCAGTAATTTAAATATGAGTAATACAGGTTCTTTTTTAATATTTTATTTTATTATTATTCATGAGAGACAGAGAGAGAGAGAGAGAGAGAAAGAGAGAGAGAGAGGCAGACACAGGCAGAGGGAGAAGCAGGCTCCATGCAGGGAACCTGATGTGGGACTTGATCCTGGGACTCTAGGATTATGCCCTGGGCTGAAGGCAGGCGCTACACCACTGAGCCACCCAGGGATACCCACTAATACAGGTTCTATATCATTCAAGCTCTTAAATTCTTGTGAGATGAAAGGAGAAAAAAATGTCAGGACCCTGGTAGGTACATGCTGTATTTAGCCTTTCATGTTGTACTGGGAATCAACCATCTCTTCCCTAATGATGAGGCTTTATAAGAAAAAGTCCATCTTGGGACACCTGGCTAAGTCAGCTAAGCATCTGATTCTTGGTTTTAGCTTAGGTCATACACAGTCTCAGGGTCATGGGATCAAGGCCAAAGTCTGGCTCACGCTCAGCAGAGTCTGCTTAAGATTCTATCTCCCTCTCCTTCTGTCTCTCTACCCCCTCCCAAAATAAAGAAATAAAACTTTAAAAAAGGGAAAAGAAAAAGTTCATCTCAATGAACTGACTGCAGCCAGTTACAGATTTATTTGCTCCTTTTCGACTTCTATCGCTTTACTTAAGTAGCCTATGAAGAAGGAAGGAAGGAAGGAAGGAAGGAAGGAAGGAAGGAAGGAAGGAAGGAAAGAAAGAAAAAAAATAGTTAATCTTCCTGAAAATGAGCTCCTTCCCCAGATACAGCTTGGTCCTATATATGGATAACTAATTGCCAAGTTACCCTGCTGGTCAGTCAGACATGCCATAACATATATGAATATTAACAGTAGGCAGAGCATAAAATCAAAACAGTGATCTCATTCTAAAATAGGAATTCAGAATGTGATAAAATATGAGATGACTCACTCTTCTAAATATAGCCTCGTAGCATATATGTTTTCGGCCCAATTATTTACTCACTTGCTAAGAGGAAGTCAACAAAATTCTCTTATGGGTCCAGAAAAAAGAGGATCTGTATCAAGTGTAGTCAACTTGAATTGCACTAGTTCCTCCCAAGAGCAAAGCCCTACAGTTTGGCAGTCACTTTAGGTCCTAAGGGGATTTACTATGTCACTGCCACTGAAGCCAAAGTGTATATTCAACCTCCTTGAATATGGACTAATGGAAATTGTATTTGAACCTACAACTCCTGGACTGAAAGAATTGCTGAGGGATTGAATTTCTAAATATAAATACAATAACTCTCTGTGGATATAGCTGAAGCATCTCTCAGCGCCTTAACTTGATGGGTTCTGCCAATCACAGGGGACAGTGGAGAGAAGTGTTGAATAGTAGAGAATTGAAAGTGACTTTTTCAATTCACAATTTACTCATTAGCTTTTACTTGGGCATATATAGAGAGTATAAGACCATCAGATTATAAGTCATGAGAAAACATGAATTGTGTATACCTTTTCCACCATCGTATGCTTAGAATCTAGCACAGTCCCTGGTATATATTTTTTGCTCAGTAATGAACTCCTAGCAAGATCATGACACTCAATAGAAAAGGACCTTTTGAAGACAATTATTCACTCTGTCACCTGCTTCCCTCTTTACACACTGGGCAGCCAACTCTATGCAAAGTGCTATCCAATATCACTCCCTTAGCATTCTATTTATCTCAGTGGCAAAGACAGGCATCATTCAGCAAACTACAATAATCTAAGGTTGAAATTCAGACTGTGTAGGAGTTTTTTAAAGGTAATGAATGTTAAAAACTATTTGATAGGAATTCATGGAAGGCTGGGCATTGAGAGGTAAGTAAAAGTTTCATCATAAGTTGGTTAACACAAGAAGTTTAAAAAAAGAGAGAAGAAAAAAGCAAAGTTTAGACAAAAACTGCTACTTCATTACACAAATATATATTTTCATTATTCTAAAATAAAATACACTAAATTTTAAAGAAATAAGGAACACAAGAAAACTTCTTTATGAATGCTAAGTTCAACATAATGACATACAAGCACATTGGTAAAGCCCAAACATCTCTTCAAATTATTTTACTTTATCTGTTTCCTCCTTTGTAAATGTGGATAGTTACTATGCCTACTTCAGAGGACTGTTCCAATGATTACTTAGACACTTCTTGTGGGACTCCTGATATACTGTTTTTCTAAGAGGATTTTTTTTCAGATATTAAAAAGGAAGGAGCAAAAAGTTTTGATAATAACTTTAAAATAAATGAATTACATCAAATTAAACAGGTGTAATTTCTGTAGGGTATATCAGATCAGCATCAATAATATCAGATGTATTATAAATTTCCAAGAGAGGAATATAGTATACTACATTTCCAAACTTAACTTCCTCACCTACAGAACCTTATTTTATGAAGCAGCCAAAAAACTCTTGTTCTGTGTTACCCATTTTGAGAATCACTGATTAAGAGCAAGTCATTCGGGACACCTGGGTGGCTCAGCAGTTGAACGTCTACCTTTGGCCCAGGACATGATCAGGGAATCCTGGGATCAAGTTCCACATCGGGCTCCCTGCAGGGAGCCTGCTTCTCTGCCTGCCTGTATATACCTCTGCCTCTCTCTCTCTCTCTCTCTCTCTCTCTGTCTCTCTCTCTCTCATATGAATAAATAAAATCTTAAAAATAAAAAAAAGACCAAGTCACTCATTTTAAAGAAAGGGAACTAAGCCAAGACTGGACTGAAATGAAACAAGGAAGGTGCCTAGGATGCAGAATTTAAGGAGGCACTCATTCTCAGGGCTGACACTACACTTTCATAATTCTTACAGTTAGTATGTAGATTTAAGGGCTTCCTGCATGTTTCACTTGTCTTATCCTATCCAGGTCCTAGGACTGAGACCTTAAGAATGAAATTAGTCACCCACATGATAGACCTAGGGTGTTAATGTAGGCATCCTGGTTTCCATACTAATCTCTTCCCATAATATTACTCTTGAGAATAACTTGGAAACTCTTGAGAAATATCAAACATCTGAAATACCAATTGTCTGATCCCTAACCAGCCAACCTCAGAAGTGCTCTGTCAGTTCCCTCACCCCAGGTTAGCATTGGTTAGCATTGGTTCTAGTCTGGGACCTTACTAAGAAAGTATCAAATATTGATTTAACTTAGGATTTAAACAAAATAAAACTCTTGGGAGGAGGCTCAAGGGAGTGGCATAGGAAGATATTGATTCTCCTCCTTCCATGGAGACAACAAATTTACACCTGTGTATGGAATAATTTTCCTCTGAAAAGGACCTGAAAGCAGGACCTCCACAACAAAAGACAAAGTAGACACATTAAGAGGAGTAGGAGAGGCAAAGACACCACCTCCCCCAGGAATCCTGCCTCTAATGCAGTGCATCCCCAATTTGATGGATCTCAAAAATACAGAACTCTCCTTGGAGGAATGATGAGACTGTGCCCCACATCAAGCACCCAGACTCTAGCTGCTGAGACTGAAAAGATGAGCTCCCAAAATGTCTGGATTTGAAAATCAAGGGTGTAAGACCAGAAGAATTACACAACTATAGGCAATGAAAATAATACTCTTAGAGGGCTTGTGCACAAACACAATAACCATGAGATTCAGTACAAAAGCAATAGATTTAAGTTTAAAAGTAACTAGGCAATAAGAGAAGGAAACTCACTAAATTTAAAGCAGGTTCCAGAGAAGTAGAAACCTACAGAGGACTTTACCAATGAAGGATGAACTCGTGGAAGCCATTTTTGCTATCTCATGCCATCTTCCTGGTGAGATGGTAACGATAAGGTATCGTTTTTGGTGTCCTCCCTCTAGCCTGATAGCTAGCACTGGAGGCATGCGCTATCCTGTGTCTAATTGGGCTGGCCAAGCACCCACTGCCCTGTCCATCCTGTGCAACACTCAAGCTGCCACCAGGATGAGTGAATGTTCTGAGGCCTGTCCTCCTTACTCAGCTGCCAAGACACCAGTGGGCTGGATGAGTCTCTGAGACCTGCCCTCCCCATGCAGACACCTAACCACAACCCGGAATGTCAAGTGGTTTGAATGTTGTTTTCCCATGTAGTGGCTGAGCCACAAGTCCAGATGAGTGCACCAAGCCCTGCCATCCCTACACAGTAACCACAACCTAGTGGTTGTGACCCACATAGCTAGTGGGCACATGTGACCCACAGCTAGTGGGCACATGTGACCCACAGAAGAGATGACAAGAGAAGGCCTGGATTTAGTGTGAGGGGAGATTGTGCTTCTGTGCAACACAGAACAGCTCCTTCACAAGATCACTCTCTCAAGACTGAGAGAACTAGCCACTTCACCTAATACACAAAATCACAGAGACACAGACAAAATGAGGAGATAGAGGATTATGTTCCAAATCAAAGAGGCAGATCTCCTGAAAAAGATCTTAATAAAATGGAAATAATCAATGTGCCTGAAAAAGAGTTCAAAATAATGGTCAGAAAGACGCTCACTGATCTCAGGAAAAGAATAGATAAACACAGTAAGAACTTCAACAAAGAGATAAATAAGTTATAACTAAACTAAAAAATACATTAGAGAAGTTTACCTGGAGAATGGATGAAATAAAAGCACAAACCAGAGAACAACTGGAATACAAAACAATGGAAAACACCCAGAGAGCAATGAAATGAAAAAGAGAATTAAAATAAATGAGAATACCTCAAGAGATCTTGGAACAATATAAAGAGGAATCACGTTTGTAATTTAGAAGACTCAGAGAAAGAGAGAAAGCAAGGTCCAGAACAATTATTTGAAGAAATAATGGCTTAAAATTTTCTTAATCTGGGGAAGGAAATGACATCCAGGTCCAAAAAGTTCAGAGAGTACTAAATAAGATGAACCCAGAAAGAAACACACCAGGACACATTACAAATGAATGGTAAAAGTTAAGAAGAAAGAAAGAATATTAAAAGCAGCATGAGAAGGGCACCTGGGTGGTTGAGTGTCTGCCTTCAGCTCAGGTTGTGATCCTGGGGTCTTGAGATCAAGTTTCACACTGGGCTCCTCACAGGGAACCTGCTTCTCCTTCTGCCTATGTCTCTGCCTCTCTCCGTGTCTCTCAGGAGTAAATAAATAAAATCTTATATATAAAAAAAAGCAGCATGAGAAAGGCAACATATTCATACAAGGGAAACCCCATAAAGCTAATAGCAGATTTTTTCAGAAGAAACTTTATAGGTCAAAATGGAGTGACATGCATACGCAAAGTGCTGAAAGGAAAAATAAAACAAAACAAAACAAAACAACTGCTAACCAAGGATTCTCTTACCAGTAATGTTATTCTGAATTGAAGGTAAAATTAAGAATTTTTGAGATAAGCAAAAGCTAAGGGAGATATAACCACTAAAACCACCCTTATAGGAAATGTTAAAAGAACTTCTCTATGCTAAAAAGAAAAGGCATAAAATAAAAATAAGAAAATGTATAGAAGTAAAAATCATACTGGAGAAGATAAATACACAATAAAACTAATGGATCAACAAGTTATAAAGCGTGTATGAAGCATGAAAAACGAAAGTGATAAAATTAATTAAAACTACAATCATTGGTAAAGAATACATAAACTAAAAAGACCTAAAATGTGCCATCGAAAATAGGAAACATGCAAGGGGAAGTAAAAATATAAAGCTTTAGAATGTGTTCAAAATTAACCTACTATCAACTTAAAAGACTGTTCTATACACAAGATGTAATATGTGAACCTTACAGTAACCACAAGGAAGAACTTATAGTAAGTAAAATAAAAAGAACTCTAAACATAACACCGAAGAAAATTATCAAACCACAGGAAGAAAGAAAAGAAAGGAACAGAGAGGAACTGCAAGAAAGTCAGAGAACAATTAACAAAATGGCTATAAGTATATAACTTACCAATAATTACTTTACATGTAAATGGACTAAACTCTTTCAATCAAAAGACATAGGGTATTGAATGGATAAAAAAGAAAAGATTATATGCTAATTATAAAAGAGTCTCCTCAAATATATAGATACTAAGACTGAATATGAAGGGATGGAAAAAGATATTCCACGTAAATGAAAACAAAATAAAGCTGAGGTAGCAATACTTATATCAAATAAAATAGACTTAAAAATGGAAACAGTGAGAAAAGACAAAGAAGAGCATTACATAATGAAAATGGGGTTAATCCAACATATGATATACCATTTGTAAGCATTTATGCATAACACATAGGAGCACCTAATATATAAAGTAAAAATTAACAGAAATAAAGAGAGAGGTTGACAGTAATACAACAAGAGTAAGGGACTTACCCCACTTACATCTGTGCATAAATCATTTAGACAGAAAATCAACTAAGGAAACATTGACTTTAAATGCCACATCAGACCAAATACACTTAATAGATACATATAGAACATTCCATGCAATGTTGGTGGGGACATAAGTTGGTGCAGTCACTATAGAAAAAACATGGAGGTTCTTCAAAAAATTAAAAATATAACTACCATACACTCCAGTAATATTACTTCAGAGTATTTATCTAAAGAAAATAAAAACACTTGTTTGAAGATATATGTACCCCTATGTCTATTGCGACATTACTTATAATAGTCAAGATATAGAAGCAACCTAAGTGTCCATCAATAGATGAATGGATAAAAAAGATGTGAGATATGTGTGTGTGTGTGTGTGTGTGTGTGTGTGTGTGTATAACGGTATATTACTCAACCATCAGAAAGAATGAAATCTTATCATTTGCAACAACATGGATGGACCTAGAGAGCATTATGCTAAGTGAAATAAATCATACAAAGAGACACATACCATAGGATTTCACTTATACGTTCAATCTAAAAGAAACAAAGAAAACAAAACAAATAGAAACAGACTCACCGATACAGAGAATATACTAGTACTTGCCAGAGGGGAAGGTTATGGGTGAACGGGTAAAATAAGTGAAGAGGATTAAGAGGTACAAACTTCTAGTTATAAAATTAAGTCACAGGGATATAATGTAGAGTATATAGAATATAGCCAATAATACTACAATAACTTTGTGTAGTGATAGAAGATAAGTAGAAATACTGAGGTTATCATTTCATAATGTATAAAAATACTGAATCACTATGTTGTATACATGAAACTAATAAAATAGTGTATGCCAATTATAATTCAAGGCAAAGTCAGCTGGCTCTTTGCATTCAGCAGTGGACTTCTCAAACATCCTACCCCACTCTGCAACCACCCTGACCTCTTTCCCCCAGGCTTTACCTTACAAGAAATAATAGAATCTCTGTTGGAGGCTTAGTCTAGAGCTGCACCAAGGAATAGGATATCCAATAACCACATGTGGCCATTGAACATTTGAAATGTGGCTAGTCATAGGGGTCCTGTAAGTGTACTCCCTATATTGATATTTTTGTGATGATTATATGTAAAAATGCTAATGTTTAGGTTACTGTATTAAATAAAACATTATGGAAATTAATGTCACCTGTTTAATTTTTTAGCTTTTCAATGCAGCCACTAAATTTTTTTAAAGTAGACTCCATGGCTAACATAGGGCTTGAACTCATGACCTTGAGATCAAGAGTCACATGCTTTACCAACTGAGCCAACAGGCACACCTAAGATTTTTAAAATTATAAAACAAACTCATATCCTATTTCTATTGGCTAGTTCTGTCTAGAGTCAACCACTTAACTTAAAGCCGTAGGCAGCTTACTAACTTTGCCTCAAAGAATCCAGAAGCTGAGTTAAGGAAACTCTGGTAAATAAAAGAGGAAGAAAGTGTCTATAAAGGAGGCAGCAGCAAATGGTAGAAAAGAAAAAAGGTTTTGGTATCAGGAGTGACCAAGGTTTGAGTCTCGACTCATCACTTCTTGCTGTGCAACTATGGGCAATAATCTAGCTTCAGTGAGCCTCAATTTTCTATCTTTAAAACAAGAATATAATACCTCTTGATGGTTTTTAAGATAGTTTATATGAAGTGTCTAGTACAGTATATGTTTAATAAATGGCATAACAAAGAAATTATGCCAACAGGAAACTCAGAATTCAGTAGTATTTACATAATTTCTAGGATCTGAAGGAAAGGCACTGGGTATAGAGGCAGGATGGATCACTGCCTAGTGGCTGGGGTCTCATTCTTCTTACTGTGAAAGTGGACAGTGTGGAGGTTTCTAAGAAGTCTGATTTTTTTTTCCGTGTGTATCTTGGGGCTAATTATCCCTTAAGCTATTTTTCTATTCATAAATTATACAACCAAGTTTTTTTTTCATTTTCTTTTTGCTTATAAAAATTATTTGGTAATCTAATTATAATAACTTTGTAATTATTGTTTTAAAACATTCATTGGTGTCACATCAAGCCATTGATAATATTATTTAGCATAAAACTCATCAAACCATGACCAGGCTCAGGGCAGAGCTTTGCGTATTACAGTCATCTCTGTGTGCTTTTCTCTCCTTTTTAATAACCTTGAAATGGCATTTTAATACCTTAGATGTTCTTACATCTTATCCTACTACCTAGTTGGTAGTAAACCAACTACAAATGGATTGTGTAGCCTGCTTCTTAGAACATGGCCTTCTGTCTCTCAAAGAGGAATTCTTTCTCCCTCTTTTCCATCTGTTTTAATTTGCTAGGGCAATTGAGATATGGTAACACAAACTGGGGGTCTTAAACCACAGAAATTTGTCTCATAGTTCTAGAAGTTAAACTTCTATATGACCAAGGTATCAGCAGCATTGTTTTGTTTTTTTTTTTTTTGTTTTTTTTTTTTGTAAGGGCTTCATGAGAAAGATTGTTCAAGGCCTTTCTCCTTGCCTTCCAAATGGCTGTCTTCATGTTCATGTGGCATTCTCCCAGTATTTCAGTCTATCCCCAAATTCCTCTCCCTTTTGTTTTTGAGGACACCAGTCATATTGGATTGAGGTAAGCCTCAATGATCTTATTTTAACCTAACAAAGACCTTAATTTCAGAGGAAGCTTACACTTTTAGGTACCGGAAGTGGGGATTAGGACTTAAACATATGAATTTACTCAACCTATATCATCTACCAATATCCTGGACTCATTATTTATTAGTTTTTCCAGCCAAAAGAGACTAAAACTGAAATGGAAAATACTGAATCACAGTGCTGGTGGTTTGTTGGTTTGTTTGTGTTTGTTTGTTTGTTTGTTTTTACCTTCCCCACGACCAGTCTCTTGTCACAACAGTTAAGTACATACGTCTGTTATCTGCTATTATGGGATTTTGTTATCTGAATCTAGCTATATTTTCATTTTTTGAGTTAGGCCTTTGTCAGAGAAACTCATGTGGTAGAAAGATCAAGAAGCTGTGTCAAGGAAACTTGAGTTCTAGTTCTGCCTCTAACTTGATTTATGACCCTTAGAATGTTTCTTCACTGTCTTTGGTTCTTGGTTTGCTCATCTATGAAATCAGGTAGATTTGATGATGTCAAAAGCTCTTTATGTTTCCATCTTTCTAGAATCAGTTAAATTAAAATGAAATTTATCCTTAATCACTTACAGACTAAAAAGCACCCCTACTAGTTTTTGTATGGATTATAAAAAAAAATTCTCACTTTCTGGAACATTGCCGTAGTAGGTATGTAAATCTGTTTTGATTATAAATAGCAGTGTTATCCCCTAGAGTTGTTTACCATGAAACTTATACCAGGAGATTGCTGGAGAAGAAAATGTATGAAATGGGGAATATGAATCATGGATAAGGAAATTTCACCTCAGAACCACCCATTAGTAGACAAGTCAGAGCCTTCATCGAAAATGCATTAGGTGCCAAAGCAAGAGAGCTTATAGAGAATTCTATGCAGAGGTATTTTTATTGTGTAACTACCACTTCTGTGTCTGCAGCCACACAACTGCTGGTAGGTTGGAGGTCACTATTAGGCAGCATTTTCATCTCTCTGGACAATGAGTCGTTTGTTGCTTACTTCCTCATCCATTCATTATTTCTAAATTTTTTTTAAATTTTTTTTAATAGGAGTTCAATTTGCCAACATATAGCATAATACCCAGTGCTCATCCTGCCAAGATTATTTCTAAATTTAGACAGTAAATTCTCTTGTTACTCCTGCCTTGCAAGTAAATTCCAAATTTCTATGTTCATTAAATGTTTTTTTTTTTAATTTTTTTTAAGTTTTTTTTTTTTTTTTTTTTTTTTTTTTATTTATGTATGATAGACACAGAGAGAAAGAGGCAGAGACACAGGCAGAGGGAGAAGCAGGCTCCATGCACTGGGAGCCCGATGTGGGACTCGATCCCGGGTCTCCAGGATCGTGCCCTGGGCCAAAGGCAGGCGCTAAACCGCTGCGCCACCCAGGGATCCCTATGTTCATTAAATGTAACCCAGAACTATAGCATAACCTAATGAGTTGTATTAGTTTTATAAAACTTCTGTAGAAACTACAAACTCGGTGGTTTGTACTCTCACATTTCTAGAAGTCAGAAGTTCAAAACCATGGTATTGGGAGGGTCATGCTCCCTTTAAAGTCATTAACAGAAAATTCTTCCTTACTTCTTCCAACTGCTGGTAGCTCCAGGCCTTCCTTGGCTTGTGACAGTATAAATCTAATCTCTGCCTCTGTATTCATATGGCCTTCCCTTCTAGTCTTTTCCTCTTATATTTGTCCTTTCTTTTTCCTAGAATGAAATATTTGGATTTATGGTGCTGATAGATAATCGAGGATGAATTCATTTCAAGATCTTAAGCTTACTTATATCAGCAAAGATATGTTTTACAAATAAATTCACATTCCTGGGTTCTAGGTGGTCATTTCTTTTAAGGGCCACCATTCAACCTATCATATGGTCATTCTGAGAAATAAAGTTCCCAGCATAATCAGGTTGACATAGTACAATCCAGAACGAACAAACTCTTTGCAACTTGTCATCTATACATACCTCATTTAGCCAAATTTGCTTCTACATAAAATCAATATTAAAATTATATTTCCTTATAAAATGATATAATTATTCTTTGCAAAACTGAAAATACACTAACCTTCTCCTAAGAACAAACATAAAACTATCATTTGTTATGTTTTTATGTATATTCTTCTTTGGGTATATTTCTTCCTGCTCTAGTTACATATTCTGAATTTTCAATACTGAGATTTAAGTTTAATCATTATTACTCATTCTTAACAGTACTTATTTTTAGATATTTGATAAATAGGAGAGGAAAAAATTTTATATGAATTACATGTGCAAAAATATTCATGTCAAAGCATAGAAGAAATATTCGTAAACACGAAAGGGTTCATTTGCACAATTGCTCACTTGTTGATACCTAGTATTCAAAATTTCTTTCTTCCATCACCCACACCTTCAGAAAGAACTTCAGCTGGTCATAATTCTATACCTGGGGGATGACCCAAATGTCCATATCTGAAATATCTGTGCTACTAGAAGTTCTACATGTATTTCATTGTTGATATTTATTACTAAGATTTTTTAAAATTTTATTTATTTATTCATGACAGACATAGAAAGAAAGAGGCGGAGACACAGGTAGAGGGAGAAGCAGGCTCCATGCAGGGAGCCTGATGTGGGACTCGATCCCGGGTCTCCAGGATCACACCTCGGGCTGAAGGTGGCCCTAAACCACTGGGCCACCGGGGCTGCCCTATTACTAAGATTTTTAACAGGACAAAGCAGTAACACACCAGAAGACTTCTTATGTTTAAGTCACATCATTCCACATCTCTATCTTCTAGAAACAATCCAATTTATCCCTGATAAACAGGTTAAATCGTCCTAACTGTAGTTTCTCCCTTCTTTGCCTATCAGTTCATTGACATGGAAAGCCCACAGTTGTCAAGTGGCATTCTTAGAATGCAGTTAATAAAATTATCTTATTGTGTCACATGTTGGAATTATTTAGATCAAAATCATCTAAGCCAGAAGAACTCAATTTTTTGTATTAGGGATGAAAAAAAATTTATAATGGACTATTAGAGCTGATAATATCCCAATTGCATGCCTTGATCTCTGGATCCATGAATTCTGAAAGTAAAAGAAAGGTTATTATATCACAGGTTCAGATAATAAAATACATCCTGGAGGACATACCTCAGAGCCTCAAAGTGTTGTCATCCTCCGATGCTGTCAGTGTATCTTTAAAAGGTCATTCTCCATTCTATCAAGCCATATGCATCATAATGTGGTAAAAACAATGAATTCCCTGAGTTTGAATCTACTGGTATGTTGCATTTTCTGCAAATTGAGTTCCCTAGTCAGAAACAATGCTAAGTAACATGCGTGACAATAAATAAGGCATCCTGTAACTATTTAGTTGGGAATTTTGGCAGAATCATTGTCGTCAGGAAAGAAAATCCATATCCAAAATAAGTGCCCACTTCAATGAGAATAAAGTACTGCCTCTTTCTTGATGAAGACAGTCCAATGTAATCAACTAGCTACTTAATGGCTGGTTGGTTCCCCAGATAATTTTGAGCTCAGTGTTAATCTGTGTTGTTGGCAGGTTGAGCTTTTGCCGATAGCTGTGGCCAGATTTACCTTGATGAAGTGAAATTTGAGTTTCTGAAAATATACATAAACTGTAACCTTTTCACCATGGCCAATTTATCATGAGCCCATTGGGCGAGGATAGTTAGGCCTAGGGAGAGAGATTGACTGACATTTCACTTAATATTTTATCCACATAATTACTAATATCATTAAGATTCTCTCCCAGCTAAGGTTACTCTTTTGTGATCATTGGCACTCACCTCTTCCCTTGACTCATTGACCACTCTCTTCCTTCTAAATATTTGAACATACAGGCAAATCATTAGTCACTGTACACAAATTAGAATAATTCTATATTTTTGGCCATTTCTCCTTAAAGGCAAAATTCACGATCCTCTGGATTGATCTTATCTTTCACATCAAATTAACTCAAGTATTATGATATCTAAGTTTTGGGAAAACTTCCCTGTTTTAAAGTATGGACATCCTGGCAACTCAACTTGATTCAATGCAGACCATCTCTGAGTTCAGTTTTCAAACAGTAAGAAAACTGTTAGAACCATTCTCAGTGCTTCAGTTTAATAAATCCAGCAATTTTGTCCAGTGTATCCATTTGAAATAGTTGTCTTAACAATAAATTCCTTCTTCTCTGATTTAAAATTCTCATAACATTTCCATATATATTTCAGTTCTAATGAAGAAGTTAGCAGTCTTAAAATTATATCGGTGTCTACAATCTTAAGTCAGGGCGCATACCTTGGATCCAGTCTCCTGGAACCCACTAGAACTACAGCCATCTGGTTATAAATCTAGTTGCAGTGAGATACTGTGTGGATAGGTCTTGAACAGTATCCCCATTCCCCTACAATCAACTACCTCAGGAAAAACCATTACATGTTCTTCAAGAAAGGTATAAAAATTTCATTCAGACAGGGCAGGGTGATTTGCTTCTCCTGGAAGTTGAGATTTGGCAGAATTTGTAGCTTCAAACCCATCAGTCTCATCAGAATTTTCCATTTTATTTTTATTCTAGTTTTCTTTATTATTATTATTATTATTTATTTATTCATGAGAGAGACACACACAGAGAGGCAGAGACATAGGCAGAGGGAGAAGCAGGCTCCATGCAGGGAGCCAATGCGGGATTCCAACCCGTGTCTCCAGTATTACACCCTGGGCTGAAGGCAGGTGCTAATCCATTGAGCACGCAGGGATCCCTATTCTAGTTTTCAATGTTCCACTCCTCCTAACAATATCCTACCATTAACTTGAGAGAATCTATAACGATAGTCTTGAGTTCAGATTTTTAGCAACTTCAACACTCTGACTATAGAAGATATGGGTTACTTTCAAGGCAGAATGGAAGTAGTCTGGTCTCTTATTCAAACAGTTATCTGGGAATTTGAAGTTCTGTGCTCAAATGTGTTACAGGTTTTTTTTTTGTTTTGTTTTTTGGTTGTTTGGTTGTAAGTACATCAGTACTCTTAGAAGCAACCACAAATACCTACAATCATTTTAGTCTTTATTTCTTCTATATTGTTCATTGGCTCTATGACAGATCTACTTAACCACCGCCCCCCCCAGCCTTGCCTTCTGAAAGCACTTAACTCTGAGTGACCAAAGGTCTTAAATTTAGTAACACTTTGGCCAAGGCCTAACAGATACTATAAATGTTCTATTTATCCCTGGCAGCATTGTCATTAGTCCAGCTAAATCTTGTCAAAGCAGAAAACCAATTCCACATTTCTTTCCTTAAGATTCATACCTGAATCTTCAAACCTTTAGTCATAGAAACAGAGTAGAGTATTAAGAGATTAACAGACTTATTTTAGATATTAGATGTGCAGCAAGAGATGGAGAGATAAAGGTCAGAAAGTAGGAGTCAGAAGCTTAGAGAAAGTATCACTAATTGTTCCTCTGAAGCACTGGCACAGTCAAACAAATCAGAGCTTTTGGTGAAATCTGAAAAGCTAGGCAATATCCAGCTGCTAAAGTAGATCTATAAAGGGTGAGCTTGCGAGGAGACTGGCAGGAAGGTGTGCTGTTATAAAATTACCACTCAGTGGTTCTGTAGTTGTTCATCTGGTAGAGGGCTAATGGCAGCAAGGTCTTTAGTCTGGAAAATAAGCCAGATGCAAAGCAAAGGACATCAAAGACAAATTGTACACGCTGAGCTGATTTCTATTTATATATGAGCATATCTCCTTAAGACAATCTTCTAATATTAATGGCAGTTGCTATATTTCCTCCTTCCAAGTCTCATGCAACTTTCTCTTTGCCAGCCTAAGCTGGTATCATATAGAGGTGAGCATTCTGGGCTCCACAGCTCCAGCTTAGCTAAGTTCCCACTTTAACCAAGTTGACCTGGAAACATCTAATATATGTTACATATTATGTTATATATAACATCTAATATATGTTATATATATAATGTATATATATACATTAAAATACATAAAATATATATAAAATATATATAAAATATAAACATATATATAGCAATAGTAGTCACTGTTCACCTCAGTTTGGAACTGTACACACTGCTCAGTGCAAAGTAAAGCTTTCTGTGGACTGCATCTACCTCTCACATGCCAGACAATATTTATCTTTCCAAATTCTGAATTATAACCCAGAATTTATTGATTGCAGTTTTATTCTCCTGGAGATCCACATCCCACAGACTTCTGACCTCCTACTGAAAAATAGATTACATTCTGTATGTTTTATATCTGCAGAGTGTAGCTTGTTGTTTCCTGGATTCTGATGTAATGATCTTTGTCAGTTTCTTTTGTTTAACCTATGTGATTGTATACCTTCTAGGTCAGCAGCTTCCTAAAGAAATGTGTAGGGGTGCAGGGGATAAAAGGAGGAGGAGGAGATGGGGGAAGAGGAGAAGAAGAAGGAGAAAAGAGATTGTGTATGTCTGAAAATTCTCTTTATTTTATTGTCCCTGGATCATGAGTTTTGCTGAATATACAATTCTAAGTTGAAAATATTTTTTTTTCTTGGAATGCTATTTAATGCATATATCTTATGTTTTGTATCACCAATAAGCTCATAGAAATGCCTGTTATTATTCTAATTTTCCATCCTCTTTTAGCTTTCTAGAAATTCTTATGATCTTTTGAACTTTCAAATTCTGAAATTCAGCAAGGCATGACTTGATTCAGATTCTTCCTATTCACTGTATGGACTATTCAGCCTACTGCTATTCAATCTCAAAATAAATGAATTATTTCCTATTTTTCCCTTCAAATTAGTATTTTTAAATAGGAAATCCAGATTAATTTTGCTTTTCATTACCATTATTTGTCTATATGAAACAAACTTTATGTTCATTCAAACCTATTTTTCTTTGTTTGGTTCTCTGGAGATTATGCTCTGTATGATGGTTACCAAACCTAGGCTAAGTGCATCCAACACTATGCTGTGTTTGTTATAATTTGTGTGATCCTTGAATAAGTCTGGCTTTTCATTCCATTCATCCAGACAGCAGTAGACTAAGAAGGTCCACTGCATGTGCCATGTCTTCTAGGGAATCTTGATATCCATTTATTAATTGTCTTTCTCTGAACTCTTGAACCACACATGTTAGCATTTTATATGCATAATAGTAGGAAGAAGGCATCCTTTTTTTAAGATTTTATTTATTTATGCATGAGAGACATAGAGGCAGAGACACAGGCAGAAGGGGAAGCAGGTTCCATGCAGGGGGCCCCATGTGGGACTCGATCCCGGGTCTCCAGGATCACTCCCCTGGGTTGAAGGTGGCTCTAAACCGCTGAGCCACCCGGGCTGCCCGAAAGAAGGCATCCTAATATTCTAGGTAATTTTTTTTTAAATTCAAGATAGTTTATTCTAAGTACATTTATGTAAATATTTCTAGAAAGTTCTGTGATAGGTTATAGTATTTTTTATTTTGATTTTATTAAAGACTATGTAGAACAGTTGCTGGTTTATAGTAATATTGAGAGAAAGGTACAGAGATTTCCCATGTACTTACTGCCCCTACACATGCATATTCTCCTCCTTTATCAACATTATTCACCAGAGTGGCACATTTGTTTTGATGAGGATAATCCTACAATGACATATTAAAATATGGTTTGTCTTGGGGCTCACTACTGGTGTTGTACATTTTACAGGTTTGGACATGTGTATGACAGATATCATATCATAAAGAGTATTTTTATTGCCCTTAAAGTCCTCTGTGATCTGCCTATCCATCTCCCCACCCCAACACACCCTTGGCAAGCACTCATCTTTTGATTGCCTCCATAGTTTTGTCTTCTCCAGAATATCATACAGTTGGAATCACACAGTAGTAGCCTCCTTAGACTGGCTTTTTTCAAGTAAGATATATTTAAGGTTCCCCCATAGCTCTTCATGGCTTGATAGCCCATTTCTTTTTAGCGATGAATAATAGTCTATTTCCTGGATATACTAGTTTATTTACCCATTTACTTACAGAAGGACACCTTGGTAGCTTCCATGTTTTGACAAATATGTATAAAGCTGCTATAAATATCCTTGTACAGATTTTTATGTGGTCTTAAGTTTTCAAGTCCTTTGGGTAAATATAAAGGAGCACAGTTGCTGGATCATTTGGTAAGAGTATGTCGAGTTTTTTTTTTTTTTAAGATTTTTATTTATTTATTCATAAGAGACACAGAGAGAGGCAGAGACATAGGCAGAGGGAGAAGTAAGTTCCCTGCAGGGAGCCTGATGTGGGACTCTATCCCAAGAACCCAGGATCATGACCTGAGCCAAAGGCAGACACTCAGTCACTGGGCCACCCAGGTTGAGTTTTGTAAGATACAGTCAAAATGTCTTCCAAAGTGGCTGTACCACTTTGTATTCCTACCAGGAATGTATGAGAGTTCCCGTGTCTCCCATCTTTGTCAGCATGTGGTATTTTGAGTTCTTAATTTTGGCCGTTCCAACAGATACATAGTGGTTAATCTTTATTGTTTTAATTTGCATTTCACTAATGACATCTGATGTGGAACATCTTTTCATATGCTTATTTGCCATCTGTTTATTTTCTTTGGTGAAGTATAAGTTAAAGCCTTTGGCCTATTTTTAAAATTTTTAAAAATTATTTTTAGTTTTAAGAATTCTTTGCATATTTCAGTTAACAGTTCTTTATCAGATGTGCCTTTTGCAAATATTTTCTCCCAGTCTATGGTTTGTCTTCTCATTCTCTCGATGATTGCCTTTTGAAGAGCAGAAGTGTTTTTTTTTGTTTGTTCAGTTTTTTTTAATGAAGTCTAGTTTATCAATTATTTCTTTTATGGATCATGTATTTGGTGTCATTTAAAAAGGCACCACCATACCCAAGGTCATCTAGGTTTTCTCCTATGTCATCTTCTAGGAGTTTTAGTTTTTCATTTACATGTAAGCATATAATCCATTTTTAGTTATATTTTGTGAATAGCATAAGATCTGTTTCTAGATGATTGTGATGATGATTCCATGTAGATATTCAGTTGTCTCAGCACCATTTATTAAAAAAAGCTATCTTTCCTCCCTTGTATTGCCTTTATCAAAGGCAAACCCTTTGCTCTTTGCCAAAGATTAGCTGACTATATTTATTTAGGTCTATTTTTGGGATCTCTATTCTGTTCTATTTATCTATTTGCCTATTCTTTCACCAAAATCACATTCTCTTGATTATTATAGCTTTACAGTAAGTTTTAAAGTCAGGTAGCATCAGTCTTTTGACTTTGTTCTTTTCTTTCAGTAGTGCTGGCTATTCTGTCTTTTGACTCTATATAAAAACCTTAGACTGTTTGTTGAGATCCACGAAATAACATGCTGGGAATTTGATTGGGATTGCACTGAGTCTATATATCACGTCGGGAAAAACTGACATCTTGACCATATTCCATCTTCCTATCTATGAGCATGAAATATTTCTCCATTTATTTTGTTCGTTCTTTATTTTTTTCATCAGAATTTTATAGCTTTCCTCATATAGATCTTATATATATTTTATTAGATTTGTACCTAAGCATTTCATTTGGGGGGGGGGCTCTAATATCAATGGGATTGTTTTTAACTTCAATTTCATTTATTTATTGTTGGTTTATAGGAAAGAAATAAACTTTTGTATATTAACTTTATATCTTGCAACCTTACTATAATTGCTAATTAGTTCCAGAATTATGTTGTATTTTGATTTGTAAAATTTTTTGTTTATCCGGCTCTGCCTTACATATTAATAATGATAGAGGAACTGTAAGCAGTTGAATATATAATACTATTGTATATCTATTAGTCTTATCTTTCAAGCTGTGTTATTTATTTCTTGTTCTGTATTGTCCTAGGAAATGGTTTTGGGAACCATGGAATAGACAGAATTTCAGAAATTCATGATTTCCTCTCACGTTTTTTGTTACTTTCACCTTGTTCCAGAAAGAACCAAAGATTTTATATAACATATAAATTACTTGTGAAAACAATATTGATCATAATACTTTAGATGTGTTTTATGGCACAGAATGTGACTTATTTTGGTGAATATCCACATGAATCTGAAGAGAATGTGTAATCTTCTCTTGTTGTATGAAATAGATGTCAATTATATTCAGTTGATTCATAGGCCTGTTAGGTTCTACTATGTCCTTACTGATTTTTTACCTGATTGATCCATTTTTCAGAGAAATATTCAAGTTTCCAAATATAATAGTGTATTTACCTATTTCTCCTTGTAGTTGAACCAGTTTTTACTTCATGATATTTTGACACTTTGTTGTTAGGTTTATACACAGTGAAGATTGTTATGTCTTCTTGGAATAATGACTTCTTTATCATGCAATGGCTCTCTTTATCTGTGATAACTCTGTTCCACAGTCTTCTCTGTTGGAAACTAATAGAACAGAGTTCTATTTTTTGTTTGTTTGTTTGTTTGTTTTTTAATTCATGAGAGAGAGAGAAAGAGAGAGAGAGAGAGAGAGAGAGAGAGAGGCAAAGACACAGGAGGAGGGAGAAGCAGGCTCCATGCTGGGAGCCCGACGCGGGACTCGATTCTGGGACTCCAGGATCATGCCCTGGGCCAAAGGCAGGCGCCAAACCGCTGAGCCACCCAGGGATCCCCTGTTTTTTTTAATTTTACTTTTTATTTTTTATTGTGATAACATGGAATATCTTTCTGTATCCTGTTCCTTTTAATCTACACGTGTCTTTATTTTAGAGCTATTTTTCCTAAACAACATATTTTTGTGCTTCTGTTGACTCCAACAATCTCTGTCTTTTAATTAGTGTCTTTAGAGTGTTGTTTTTTAGGTTATTATTGATATGGTTGGAATAATATCTACCATATTGCTTTTTACTATCTTCAAATTGTTGTTCTTACTTTGTTTCTATTTTTGTCTTCACAATTTTTTGCCTTTTAGGTTTTAAGTGGGAGTTATACTACTCCATTTTCTCTCCTCTCTTATTGTATCAATTAGGTTTATTTGAAAAAAAAAATTAGTGGTTGCCCTAGAGTTTGAATTATACATTCACAACTAATCTAAGTCTACTTTTTCTTTCTTTCTTTCTTTCTTTCTTTCTTTCTTTCTTTCTTTCTTTCTTTTTTTTAAGATTTACTTATTTATTTGAGAGAGAGAGAGAGATGGTAGGGGAGGGGCACAGAGAGAGGGAGAGAGAATCTTAACCACACTCCACACTGAGCACTGAGCCTGACAAGCGGCTTTATCTCAAGACCCTGAGATCATGACCTAAGCTGAAGCCAAGAATCTGACACTTAACGGACTGTACCACCCAGGCACCCCCCATGCCCACTTTCTCTAATAATACTATATCACTTCATGGATAGTGAAAGTATCCAATAAAAACAAAATAATACTAATTACTTTCTCCTATCTCTTGTATCATTGTTATCATTCGTTTAACTTATACATAAGCACATACACATATGCACACATAATTGCATACATGGATATTATTATTTTGAACAGTGATCTGTAAATCAACTAAGAATAAGAGAAATAAAACTTCTCACTTTACCTTCACTTATTCTTTTTCCAATGCTCCTTTCTTTATATAGATCCAAGTGTCTGAACTATATAATTTTCCATTTCTCTAAAAAAACTTTTGAAATTTCATACGAGACAGATCTAATGGAAATAATTTCGCCTGATTTTTGCTTTTCTGAGAAGTTTTTACTTCACTTTTGAAGGATATTTTGCAGAGTATAAAGTTCTAGGTATGAGCGGTTTTTTTAACTTTATTTTTTATTTTTTTTAAATTTATTCATGATAGACACACACAGAGAGAGAGACAGAGAGAGAGAGAGAGAGAGAGAGACAGAGAGAGAGAGAGAGGCAGAGACAT
Source organism: Nyctereutes procyonoides (assembly GCF_905146905.1). NCBI lineage: Eukaryota > Metazoa > Chordata > Mammalia > Carnivora > Canidae > Nyctereutes > Nyctereutes procyonoides. The sequence goes on along the minus strand of NW_026575133.1, from coordinate 12,314,835 downwards.
AGCCAGAGGAAGAAAGAAGCAGGCTCCTCTCAGGGAGTCCGACGTGGGACTCGATCCTGGGACTCCAGGATCATGCCTTGAGCCAAAGGCAGATGCTCAATGCCTGAGCCACCCAGATGTTCATAGGTATGAGTTTTTAATCTCTTAACAATTTTTAACTCTCTCAATACTTTAATATTCAGTCTAGTCTCTTCTTGCATACATGATTTTTAAGAAGTTGGATGAAATTCTTATCTTTTTTCATCCACAGATATGTTTTTTCTTCTACCTTCTTTCATTACTTTTCTTTATTGACTTTCTGAGCTTTGAGTATAAAATGCCTAGGTGCCTGCCTGCTTGCCTTCCTTCCTTCCTTCCTTCCTTCCTTCCTTCCTTCCCTCCTTCCCTCCTTCCTTTCTTTCTTCCTTCCTTCCTTCCTTCCTTCCTTCCTTCCTTCCTTCCTTCCTTCCTTCCCTTCTGGGCATTCTCTGAGCTTTCTGGATCTGTGATTTGGTGTCTGCCATTAATTTGTGGGAAATTCACTGTCATTACTGCTTCAAATATTGTTTCTGTCCCTTTCTCTCTTTCCCCTCCATCTGGTATTTCAATTCTGTGTATTTTATATCTTTTGTAGTTTTCCTATAGCTATTGGATATTCTCTTCTTCTTTTTTTTTTTTACTATTTATTTTGTTTTGTTTTTCAGTTTTAGATATTTGAATTGTCATGTCTTTAAACTTAGAGACTCTTCTGTTAGCTATGTCTAGTCTACTAATAAGCCCATTGAGGACATTCTTCATTTCTATTAGAGTGCTTTTAATCCCTGGCATTTTTTTTATACTTTCCTAGAATTCTCATATTCTCACTTATATTATCCATTTGTTCTTACACATTGACTACTTTTTCCATGAAAGCCCTTAGCATATTAGTCATAGTTCTTTTAAATTATTAGTCTGCCTTTCCACAAATTATAGAGTATACTAAAAGTCAAAAATAGATATTTAATAATATAATTAGTAGGGGAGTATTCTATAGTCCTAAGATTAGTCTAAGTCTTTTGGTGAGCCTGTGTCCCAGATGATGAACTTTGCCACTGCTCTTTTCAGTCTTTTCTTCCTCCTTAAGTAAGACAGGATGACTGGAGAGGCCACAGCTATGTATTTCCCTTCCCTTATGGGGAAGGCTAGAGAGGTTAGAGTCAGATCATTCTCTTCCCCAAATGGAAACTTAGAGCTGACTAGAGTTGAATATCACTCCCCGCACCCCAAGGTAGTTTAGTCTCTAATAAAAGTCCAGCAGGCTTGGTTCTAGTAAATTTTTTTCTCCTGAGAATTGGCCTCATTAAGAATGGCATGCTCTGAGGTATTTCAAAATGGACACTTTTCCCCACCCATTGCTAAAAGCAAAAAAATATATATATTTTTTTCTCTTACATTTACTGCAAGGATTTGGAAGAGCTCCTACAGGCAAAACTCACAAAAGTGTGGAAGCCCCCTCTATTACTAGATTCTTCCAGAGTTTTTAACTCTCCTATTTGTCTTCAATAAGCCCCCAGTAATTTATCAGTTATAATTCAGGTTTTCCTACCCTGCCATTCATTCTTACAGAGGTTTCTGCTCCAGTAAATTATAATTCTCTGTGTCTGCTTGAGTGTCCTTCCAATTTGGGGGGCATTAGTTTGCCCTGAAATATCACTTCTCTGAAAGATCTCCCAAAAAAGTTGATTTTTCACTGTTTAGTATTTTTTCTTGTCTTCAGGATGGAGCAGCAACTACTAAGTTTCTCACATTCTGCACTAGAAACCAGGAGTCCATAATACCTTACTATTTTCATTTTTGTAAATAATTGAAGATTTTCTCAAAGTGTTTTCATGTATAATGATCTTCAGCAAATTCATGTCCAGTAAAAAACAAACAAACAAAAACAACAGCAAAACATTTACCTTAAACTTTTTTGTAAAAAGTAACCATTTTAAATGACTTAGAAATATCCTTTGTAGAGAAGGCAACCAGGTTTCTGTTTTACTACTAATAAAAATCGTATTAGAAAATTAAACTCTCACTTGATCATGATGAAGGTAATAAATTTTTGCTCCAGTGAAAGGAAGCTTAAATCAATTCTGGTATTCTCATTGAGCTGCAAAATTGTTATTTTTTCCTCCAGTATAATATAGATGCCATAAGCCATGCCTAAATGTGCAAAAGACATTACTTCCATTAAGGTTTTTGAGCAAGATGAGACTTCATAAGTCTCTATTATACCTTATAACTACATTTTAATTTTAATTTTTAAACATAGCTTTAATCTTATTAGCTGACCAACGTGGTTTAATTTCTAAAGTAATAGAATATTTTAAAAATCTCTTTTAAAATGCTCTTAGAATCTTTAAATACTCTACTTCTAATATTTTTTAAGCTTACTTAATTACTTGCAATTTTGTGAAGCTTTAGAGTAGTGGAGAATGGGATGTGATTTGCAATTACCAATTTTCTAGCCTCATGTCTAGACTTATTAACAAAAGATTTCATAAACTAACAGTTTGTTTTCCAGATAAAAGATCTTCAAGAGGCCAAACAGTGAAAAGCCAATATATACAAACATCTGAAAGTTAAGGGATAAAGCAGTAAATTTAATCATATGTAAGTACATTTAGGGTTTGGAGTAAAGCAAATGATGAAAAATGTATGTACAATACATTGGAGAAAAATTAATCAGTGGAGATTTCATATAAGATTCCTAATTTTTGTATTCAAGGAAATTGCCACTTCCAATGATTTTATTTGACTAGATGGTATGCTGTTCAAGAGAGAAAATAATTATTTTCTGGGTACAAGTTATATAAACGAATCATCAGATTTATTGATATACCTTATCCTATGGAAAAGCAAACTGATTAATTTCCCCAAAGTCTGTGCTGAGTAAGGATGGGATCAATTCTACCTAGGGAAACAAGTCTCTCATCTCGGCATCCCTCACTAAGAATATAACTCTTTTTTGCATAATCAGAAAGATACTCCAAATAAAAATGTTCCATTAGAAAAGACAACAGGGTCATTATCTATAAGGAAGGGGATGATAAATTATGGGGGTTAAAGTAGATACTAGGTTAAAATTAGAAAGAATAAAATGAGTAAAAAACAGATGAATAATAATATCAGATGCTCAAGTTGCCTGTGTCAGTGGCTGTTCTGTATATTTTAAACATACTAATTTAGTCATCTCAATGGCACAATGAGGCAGATACTCATCACTTCCTTGAAAAAAACAAGCCAAAGAAGAAGAAGAAGGAAGAAGAAGAAGAAGAAGAAGAAGAAGAAGAAGAAGAAGAAGAAGAAGAAGAAGAAGAAAAGAAGAAAGAAGAAGGAGGAAGAGAAAGAAGAGGTGGAGGAGAAGAGGAAATCTGGGCACTGAGAATATATGTGATCATACTACAGTGCTTAGCAATGGGCATTTGTTTCTCTTTTTAAGAAACTATACAACTGCTTTTCAAATGTTTGTAACACGTCAATCCTCATCATTACCATGAGATTTCCATTTGCTCCTATCCTCAGGAATGCTTGATAGGATCAGTCTCTCTCTTTTCTTTTTTAATATGATCAATCTTTTTAATGTTAGCCCTTATAATGGAAGTATAGTATCTCATTATAGTTTAAATTTGCATTCCTCTAATGACTAATGATGAGTATCTTCTTATGTGCTCATTTTCCATTCACGTATCTTTTTTTTTTTTTTGTAAAATATCTCTTCAAATATTCTGCTCCCTTTTGTTAGGCATTTGTTTTATTATAGATTTATGTATATTTTAGATATGTGCTCTCTGTCAGGCATTTGTTCTGCAAATATTTTCCCATAATCTATTATTTTCCTTTTGTTTTAATAGTGTGTTTTGGAGAACAAGAGTTCTTAATTATGATTAAGCCGAATTTATTTTTTTTCTGTGCTTTTTATGTCCTAGTTAAAAAAATAGTTGCCTAATTCAAGGTCATTATGATTTTTTTCCCTTGCACCTTTTTCTAGAAATTTTATAGCCTTAGTTTTACAGATTTTTGATACATTTTAAGTTAATTTTTGTGTATAGTATGAAGAAACAGGTTGTTATATTTTGTGTTTGCTTTAATGTCTATCCATTGTCCCAGTACCATTTGTTGAAATAAAAATTATTCTTCCTACATTGAATTGCTTTGTCACCTCTGTCAAATATCAATTTTCTACAAATATGTTGGTCTATTTCTGAAACCATTTATTCTATTCCTCTAAGTTATATATTTATGCCAATACTTTCTTGATTACTAGAGTAAAATAACCCTAAAATCAAATACATCAAGTGCTTTCACTTTGTTCTTTTTTACAAAATCTACATTTTACAGCATAATTCTTTTATATATGATATATTTTTCCTTCTAAAGGGAAAATACTATCTTATATAATAATAATAATAATAATAATACCCTAGACACCCAAGTCTGGAGGACACTCTGTCTCTTAAGATGGAGTGCAACTCATTATTTTTGACCACAGATCCTTCCTGAGACCAGAATGGTAGTAGGTCCACCAATGGCCTTTTACATTTCAATGACACATTACACAGGTGATGATAAAGAAGAACATTAGTAAAGCTATGTAGTTACCTGTGCCTTATAATTTATAGTCAGTCATATAGACAGCTAAAAAAATAATTAAAAATCCATCTATCTATCTATCTATCTATCTATCTATCTATCTACCTATCTATCATCTTGCCCTGGAGGATGACAAATACAGTTTTCCCCATTAAATGTCATTGTGTAACTTTTCTGGCTTTCTCTTATCTTGGCATCTTGAGATACTGTTGATGTGAATATAGAATTGCTAGATAGACAGGGCAGCTATCACTCACAAACAATATCCAAGTAAGATCTCAGGAAAACTAGGAAGACCCCTTATAACCATATACAAATAATTCAAATAATTCTTAGATGCTTTTCTTGGAATAGAACTTAATAATTTATTCTTAAACTTCATTTTTGCAAGTGGCCTTTTTAAAATAAGTAATCTTTATATATATATGTATATATATATATATATATATACCAAAAACCTCAGCTATTTTTTGTTGTTGTTCTGAGATTGCTGCTTTTATTTTTTTATTTTTAATCTTAGATTAGTAATAATACTTGCTTTGCTTTACCTGATATAGCTGTTGTAAGTATCAAGAAAGGTAATGTATGTGAAATAATCGTGTAATTTGTAACATATCGTATGTACATGGTAATACATAGTAAAGTGACAAATAGATATCAAATATTCTAAAATAGTGAGATGGAACATTCCAAGTACTTTGTGAAAATGCTAGTTGTTTTTTAACACAGTTTTAATGTTCCCTTCATACTGGCACCTTATTTGGGGAGGTCAGAATGAAGATAAAACTGTCTATGATCATAGCTCAGAGATTACACATAGAATTCTCTTTGAAAGGTTGAATGTTTGCCTGAAGGTTTATGTTGCAAAATGTTTTGAGTTTTTCTCAGTACTCTGCATTAAAGAGTTTTTTGGTAGATTAATGATGTTTTATATGAGGAGAAGATGGGAGTGATATACATCTCTCTTTCATACCATAGGTTATATCTACTTCTTTGATTATTTATCCCCTTTCCTCATAATTAAATTCCTAATTCTCCATTCTTGGTGTTGTATCCCCTATTATTTCATGAGACAGCTAGAATCCACCATTCCCAAAATTGTTGATGGGGCTAGGCTATCAGGATTTCTCTTAGAACAGTATCTTCTGAGCCTCTCTGTTTTTTAAATTATAGCCAGTGCCAGTCTACCAACTCACCCCAGTGACATTTCCTTTATAGTACATCCTGTTCATTATACCACAGCAATTTTAGAAAATCACTAAAAATTATTTCATTGGGCCTATGTCACTTAAAGACTAAAGAATTTATTATTACAGTGTTACAAATGCCACATCCCTCTCTCCAATACATTTTTTTTTATTTTTTTAAATTTATTTATGATAGGCACACAGTGAGAGAGAGAGGTAGAGACACAGGCAGAGGGAGAAGCAGGCTCCATGCACCGGAAGCCCGACGCGGGATTCGATCCCGCGTCTCCAGGATCGCGCCCTGGGCCAAAGGCAGGCGCTAAACCGCTGCGCCACCCAGGGATCCCTTTCCAATACATTTTGAATGCAAATTCAAGCAGTACTTTATATACAGGAAAGAGCCTTCTGAAGAGATATTCAGTAGATGAAAAAAAAAATAGAGTAAAATTCAAGGCTCCTCCAGGAGCAGTGACTTAGACATCTTTATTTATCTTGAACTGCTACTTATAAACCTAGCCATGTGCTTTGCTCATGAAAAGTTTTACCATAAGAAAAAGGGTGAGGTAGGAAAGGAGTGTATCAAGTCTCCTGTGGGTTTGATAAGGCAACTAGCTCTGTGTTCCCAAGAGTCACCATTGCTGACTTCAACTGTTACACATTCAGTATTGCAATGTGGGTTTCTGATTTGTTCTAAAGCCTAACAATATCCCTAGTTTTTCATGGGTCTATAGAAATAGTGGCAATAGAAACCCCATTTTTTTATCTTCGCATTCTAATTGTGATAGGTCCTGAAGATATTCCTTTGGTCTATCTTTGGAATCAGCAGAAAACAGTACCTTCTTTTCTGGAACGTGAGCCATGAGTGATTGGAATAGGCATAAAAAACACTCTTTGCTTTATGATGTGTGAATTAATGAAGGTATTAAACCATTCTAATGATAGATAAGGAAATTATATCTGCTGTTGCTGAAAGAAATAAAACTTTTATCATAAATTAAAGAGGTTTAAACATTGCAAGCTCATCAATAGTGCATGGACAACAAAGAGGTACAATTTTATAACCCATTATGAGGCACCTTAATTTCTTAACATCTATCATTTTTCTGCTTCATATATGTTGGCTTAATTCTTAAAAACTTACGGAAAACACCAATTTTTGCAGAGAAGAAAAATAAATATGGGTCAGGCTATTATTTTTAAGAGGAAAGCTGGGATTTCTCTATTTTATTAGCATGTCGCATTGTTCATTTTTATCCCATTGACACTGTTGTATAGATAGCAGCTGTGCCCTGAGCTCGAATGGCATGATTTACTCCTCAAAGTATGTAACCAGATTTGTAATAGATGGTTAGATATATTCGTGAATTTTCATAGCAGAAATGGCACCCCCTCATATTGGTAAAATCCTATGGAATTTGTTGATTCATTAGACCATGGCATTACACAATATAATACCATAAAAAGTGATTGGAAGAATATCTTTATAGATATTTAAAATTTATAGATAGACAAGTCTATGACTTTATATCATCTCCACAGCTATGGTAACCACTATTGTGGCCAGCTTTCTGCTCATGCAATCTGGTAGCACCTTGCCTCATGCCTTGCACCACGTAACAAACTCTTACTTCTCATCTTGAAACTACTCCAATGCCAGGATATAAGATGCTTTCAGGAAACTATTCAACATTGATACATGTCCAATCTAGCAATACAATCTGGGAGTGAAGAATTGGCACACTGTAGCTATTCTTGACAAGTTCAAGGTAAAAGGTATTCATTAAGTGTTTCTAGTATAGGGTAGGACACCCTGGGCTCAGTACAATAAGATCTCCCATTGTGGAGGAACCATGCAGAAAGTATGTTTTATTGAAGGTATTTGGAGAGATATCTGCAAATGTAAAGAAATATAATGGATTGGGATTCATATGTGAAGTGGTCAGCTTTGACCAAATCATAGCAATTGGCCAAAATACCCTATCATTTTATGTTACTCAGCAAGAAGATGAAATCCTAAGGGATTTGATAGATTATTTTCTGTGTCTACTTTCTAGAAAGTCCTCTTAATCTGTGCATCAACATATTTTTACATATCATACCAGAGATACAAATCTTAGTATAAGTCTCTAAATGACATATATTGTAAGTTAATATTGGGCAATTTATTATCTAAAATTAATTTCTTCAACTATGAGGAGAAGCAGGTACAATTTCTTCTGTGAAATCTATATATGTCCTTCAAAGAATTAATAATACAAAAATATCTGTAGACCTTTCATATACAGATATTGGTGCCAGACTTCTACCTTTGACACTCCTTTCTGGGATCCTAAAAGTTGACAGAGATCACTAGATTGCAACTCCATAAGGGCAGGCTTTAGGATATTGAGCATAATGACTGTTAGGCACTGAAATATTTTTGAATTAGTAGGTGAAGAATTCACTGCTTTGTGAACATTCTATTTACTCTGCTCACATATCCAAAAAATATTGTCATTTCTACCCACAAATCATTTTTGGAAGGGTTTTCACTGCTGCTTTTTTAACTCAGCTCCTTATTCTTAATTCCCTACTCACCTGGATTGTAGCAGTAGAGCTTTATTGATCTTTCCTACTACTGTCTTTTTTCATTCCAGCCCATCATACACACTACCATTGCATTTAATCATAATCATATCCTACCATTTTAGTATCACTCTATCTTTTTGATTGCCAGAAGATAAGATGCAGACTTTTGGGGCCATCATATAAGAAATTCAAAGAAGTGCCCCATGAAAGAAAAAATGCACCAGATCAGTTAAACAGGCAAGAAAGACTGTTCAAGTGTCTTGCAGCAACAGAGAGATTGAACTCAACTGTTTTTTTTTTTTTAAGGCAGATTGTGTAGGCCCAGTAATGAACTACTGGAAAAGTACTAGAGGAAGTTGGGAGTAGGTGAGTCAATGTGATGAAGGCCAGCATGGTTTGCTAATTGTGCTTACCCAAATGCTAATCCTACTCTTCCTCAAAGACTGAGGGATAAAGTTTCTATGTTTCCCAGTGATTACATTTCAAAGAGATGGCCCCCAGGATTTTGAGAAAGACATTTCTGTGTAGTATAAAAAGACATTTCTGTGTAGGAGGGGAGAAAATTTTACAACTGCCAAGTTTTCTGAAGTAAATACTGCTTTGAGAAAAGAGAGACCAGGGGCCCATAGTCAGGAAGAAACCTAACATTAGTTAAACTAAGGGAACTGGGAAGGCTGTCTTGGTCACTCTTCACTCTGGTCAGAATAGAAAGCAACTCCACTGCTTTATACCCTCCACATGATACTTGTTCTCTTGTCCTTGCTCTCTTTCTCACACTGGATTCCTCTGTGTTCACTTGGGATTAACCTTACTAAACCGATTTTTCTGATTTTAGGGATAAAGGAAACAGAAAAGTTGTGGTTGTTTCCAATGGTCTAGAAAAAATGATCTAGGACTCTAGAGTCAAGATTGCTGATAACCAGTTCTGTGACCCTCATTTCAACATCTCTAATATGCACCTTTCATTTCTCTCTATTCTAATATGGGTTGCTCCTAGAATTTTATTTTTTTCTTTTTATTTATTTTTTAATAAATTTATTTTTTATTGGTGTTCAATTTACCAACATACAGAATAACACCCAGTGCTCATCCCGTCAAGTGCCCCCCTCAGTGCCCGTCACCCATTCACCTCCACCCCCCGCCCTCCTCCCCTTCCACCACCCCTAGTTCCTTTCCCAGAGTTAGGAGTCTTTATGCTCTGTCTGCCTTTCTGATATTTCCCACACATTTCTTCTCCCTTCCCTTATATTCCCTTTCACTATTATTTATATTCCCCAAAAGAATGAGAACATATAATGCTCGTCCTTCTCCGATTGACTTACTTCACTCAACATAATACCCTCCAGTTCCATCCACATTGAAGCAAATGGTGGGTATTTACCGTTTCTAATGCCTGAGTAATATTCCATTGTATACATAAACCACATCTTCTTTATCCATTCATCTTTGGATGGACACCGAGGCTCCTTCCACAGTTTGGCTATTGTGGACATTGCTGCTAGAAACATCTGGGTGCAGGTGGCCCAGCGTTTCATTGCATCTGTATCTTTGGGGTAAGTCCCCAGCAGTGCAATTGCTGGGTCGTAGGGCAGGTCTATTTTTAACTCTGAGGAACCTCCACACAGTTTTCCAGAGTGGCTGCACCAGTTCACATTCCCACCAACAGTGCAAGAGGGTTCCCTTTTCTCCGCATCCTCTCCAACATTTGTTGTTTCCTGCCTTGTTAATTTTCCCCATTCTGACTGGTGTGAGGTGGTATCTCATTGTGGTTTTGATTTGTATTTCCCTGATGGCAAGTGATGCAGGGCATTTTCTTGTGCATGTTGGCCATGTCTATGTCTTCCTCTGTGAGATTTATGTTCATGTCTTTTGCCCATTTCAAGATTGGATTGTTTGTTTCTTTGGTGTTGAGTTTAAGAAGTTCTTTATAGATCTTGGAAACTAGCCCTAATCTGATACGTCATTTGCAAATATCTTCTCCCATTCTGTAGGTTGTCTTTTAGTTTTGTTGACTGTATCCTTCGCTGTGCAAAAGCTTCTTATCTCGATGAAGTCCCAATAGTTCATTTTTGCTTTTGTTTCTTTTGCCTTCGTGGATGTATCTTGCAAGAAGTTACTGTGGCCAAGTTCAAAAAGGGTGTTGCCTGTGTTCTCCTCTAGGATTTTGATGGAATCTTGTCTCACATTTAGATCTTTCATCCATTTTGAGTTTATCTTTGTGCATGGTGAAAGAGAGTGGTCTAGTTTCATTCTTCTGCATGTGGATGTCCAATTTTCCCAGCACCATTTATTGAAGAGACTGTCTTTCTTCCAGTGGATCGTCTTTCCTCCTTTATCGAATATTAGTTGACCATAAAGTTCAGGGTCCACTTCTGGGTACTCTATTCTGTTCTATTGGTCTATGTGTCTGTTTTTGTGCCAGTACCTCACTGCCTTGATGACCACAGCTTTGTAGTACAACCTGAAATCTGGCATTGTGATGCCCCCAGCTATGGTTTTCTTTTTTAAAACTCCCCTGGCTATTCTGGGTGTTTTCTGATTCCACACAAATATTAAAATAATTTGTTCTAACTCTCTGAAGAAAGTCCATGGTATTTTGATAGGGATTGCATTAAATGTGTAAATTGCCTTGGGTAACAGTGACATTTTCACAGTATTAATTCTGCCAATCCATGAGCATGGAATATTTTTCCATCACTTGGTGTCTTCCTCCATTTCTTTCAGAAGTGTTCTATAGTTTTTAGGGTATAGATCCTTTACCTCTTTGGTTAGGTTTATTCCTAGGTATCTTATGCTTTTGGGTGCAGTTGTAAATGGGATTGACTCCTTATTTTCTCTTTCTTCAGTGTCGTTGTTAGTGTATAGAAATGCCACTGATTTCTGGGCATTGATTTTGTATCCTGCCACACTGCCAAATTGCTGTATGAGTTCTAGCAATCTTGGGGTGGAGTCTTTTGGGTTTTCTATGTAGAGTATCATGTCATCGGCGAAGACGGAGAGTTTGAATTCTTCTTTGCCAATTTGAATGCCTTTAATGTCTTTTTGTTGTCCTATTGCTGAGGCTAGGACTTCCAGTACCATGTTGAATAGCAGTGGTGAGAATGGACATCCCTGTCTTGTTCCTGATCTTAGGGGAAAGGCTCCCAGTGCTTCCCCATTGAGAATGATATTTGCTGTGGGCTTTTCGTAGATGGCTTTTAAGATGTTGAGGAAAGTTCCTTCTATCCCTACACTCTGAAGAGTTTTGATCAGGAATGGATGCTGTATTTTGTCAAATGCTTTCTCTGCATCTCATGAGAGGATCATATGTTTCTTGGTTTTTCTCTTGCTGATATGATGAATCACATTGATTGTTTTACAAGTGTTGAACCAGCCTTGTGTCCCGGGGATAAATCCTACTTGGTCATGGTGAATAATTTTCTTAATGTGTTGTTGGATCCTATTGGCTAGTATCTTGCTGAGAATTTTTGCATCCATGTTCATCAGGGATATTGGTCTGTAATTCTCCTTTTTGGTGGGGTCTTTGTCTGGTTTTGGAATTAAGGTGATGCTGGCCTCATAGAAAGAATTTGGAAGTACTCCATCTCTTTCTATCTTTCCAAACAGCTTTAGTAGAATAGGTATGGTTTCTTCTTTAAAAGTTTGATAGAATTCCCCTGGGAAGCTATCTGGCCCTGGACTCTTGTGTCTTGGGAGGTTTTTGGTGACTGCTTCAATTTCCTCCCTATTTATTGGCCTGTCAGGTTTTCTATTTCTTCCTGTTCCAGTTTTGGTAGTTTGTGGGTTTCCAGAAAAGCATCCATTTCTTCTAGATTGCCTAATTTATTGGCGTAGAGCTGTTCATAATATGTTTTTAAAATCGTTTGTATTTCCTCGGTGTTGGTAGTGATCTCTCCTTTCTCATTCATGATTTTATTAATTTGAGTCTTCTCTCTCTTCTTTTTAATAAGGCTGGCTAATGGTTTATCTATCTTATTAATTCTTTCAAAGAACCAACTCCTGGTTCTGTCGATCTGTTCCACAGTTCTTCTGGTCTCAATTTCGTTGAGTTCTGCTCGTATCTTTATTAACTCTCTTCTTCTGCTGGGTGTAGGATCGATTTGCTGTTTTTTCTCTAGCTTCTTTATGTGTAAGGTTAGCTTTTGTATTTGAGTTATTTCCTGTTTTTGAATGGATGCTTGTATTGCGATGTATTTCCCCCTTAGGACTGCTTTTGCTGCATCCCAAAGATTTTGAACGGTTGTATCTTCATTGTCATTAGTTTCCATGAATCTTTTTAATTTTTCCTTAATTTCCTGGTTGACCCTTTCATCATTTAGCAGGATGGTCCTTAACCTCCACGTGTTTGAGGTCCTTCCAAACTTCTTGTTGAGATTTAGTTCTAATTTCAAGTCATTATGATCTGAGAATATGCAGGGGACGATCCCAATCTTTTGGTATCAGTTCAGACCTGATTTGTGACCCAGGATGTGGTCTATTCTGGAGAAAGTTCCATGTGCACTTGAGAAGAATGTGTATTCCATTGAGTTTGGATGTAAAGTTCTGTAGATATCTGTGAAATCCATCTGGTCCAGTGTATCATTTAAAGCTCTCATTTCTTTGGAGATGTTGTGCTTAGAAGACCTATTGAGTATAGAAAGAGCTAGATTGGAGTCTCCAAGTATAAGTGTATTATTATCTAAGATGTCTTAATTTTGGTTATTAATTGATGATACATTTTGCAGCTCCCACATTCGGGGCATATATATTGAGGATTGTTAAGTCCTTCTGTTGGATAGATCCTTTAAGTATGATATAGTGTCCCTCTTCATCTCTCACTACAGTCTTCGGGGTAAATTTTAGTTTATCTGATATAAGGATGGCTACCCCTGCTTTCTTTTGAGGATCATTTGAATGGTAAATGTTTCTCCAACCTTTTATTTTCAGGCTGGAGGTGTCCTTCTGTCTAAAATGAGTCTCTTGTAGACAGCAAATAGATGAGTCCTGCTTTTTTATCCAGTCTGAAACCCTGTGCTTTTTGATGGGGTCATTAAGCCCGTTCACGTTCAGAGTTACTATTGACAGATATGAGTTTAGTGTCACCATGATATCTATTCAGTTCTTGTTTTTGTGGATTGTTCCACTGAACTTCTTCTTAAAGGGGAATTTGAAGAGTCCCCCTTAAAATTTCTTGCAGGGCTGGTTTGGAGGTCACATATTCTTTCAGTTCCTGCCTGTCTTGGAAGCTCTTTTTCTCTCCTTCCATTTTTAATGATAGCCTTGCTGGATAAAGTATTCTTGGTTGCATGTTCTTCTCATTTAGGACCCTGAATATATCCTGCCAGCCCTTTCTGGCCTGCCAGGTCTCTGTGGAGAGGTCTGCTGTTACCCTAATACTCCTCTCCATAAAAGTCAGGGATTTCTTGTCTCTTGCTGCTTTAAGGATATTCTGTTTATCTTTGGAATTTGCAAGTTCCACTATTAAATGTCAAGGTGTTGAATGGTTTTTATTGATTTGAGGTGGGGATCTATTTCCTGGATCTGAATGCCTGTTTCCCTTCCCAGATTAGGAAAGTTTTCAGCTAGGAATTGTTCAAATACATATTCTGGCCTTCTGTCCCTTTCGGTGCCCTCGGGAATCCCAATTAAACGTAGGTTTTTCTTCCTCAGGCTGTCGTTTATTTCCCTCTATCTATCTTCATGGTCTTTTAATTGTTTGTCTCTTTTTTCCTCAGTTTCCCTCTTTGCCATCAACCTGTCTTCTATGTCACTCACTCGTTCTTCCACCTCGTTAACCCTCGTCTTTAGGACTTCTGGTTTGGATTGCATCTCATTCCATTGATTTTTAATTTCTGCCTGATTGGATCTAAATTCTGCAGTCATGAAGTCTCTTGAGTCCTTTATGCTTTTTTCTCTGACATTGAATTGTAATCCAGATTTTGTAACTCCGTGGGAGAGTGGACTGGTTTTGATTCTTTCTTTTGAGGTGAGGTTTTCCTTCTAGTCATTCTGCTCAGTGTAGAGTGGGCAAAAACAAGTTGTATTGGGAAAAGGAGAAAAAGAGAGGAGAGAAAGAAGGAAAGAAAAGAGAAAAAGAAAAAAGGAAGAAAAAAGAAAAAAGAGAAGGAAAAAGAAAGAAAGGAAAAAGAAGGGTGGTGGGGGGAAGCAAACAGAAATCAAAAAGAAAAAAAAAAAAACACGGGGGAGTATCTTCTGATTCTGTATACTTCAAGTCCCTGACCTCCCCTGGAACTTGTCTGTCTAGCTGGTCTTCTGGGGGAGGGGCCTGTTGTGCTGATTTTCAGGTGTTAGCACTTGGGGGAGCTGCTCTGCCCTGCCTGGTGCAGGGCTCAGGGCAGGTTGTTTACCCCGTGAGGCCCCAGGAGAAACAACCATAGTGGCAGTGGCCAGCTCTGGAGCCCTAGAGTCAGCTCCTGCAGTAACTCTGGAGCTCTTAGTCTGCAGGGCCTGGAGGCTCCAGGGCGGGGCTGCTGATCTGCTCAGCTCGGGGCAGGAGTGTCCTTGCTGTCCTGGGCCCTCCCGGCCTCTGCCTGTCCCGGGGGGAGGCCAGATCCTGGGCTGTGACTCGGCGCCCTGTGCTCTGGAGCCCCGCTGTTGGATTTGCCCTCCCGGCCGCGCAGCCCCCTCCGCGGAGCCGCCGCCCGAGCCCCTCCGAGCTGCTCCGGGTCCGCCTTGCACGCTGCAGCCCTTAGGGAGCTCGGCGCACTCTCCCGGGGCGCAGGTGTCTGTTAGTGTCCCAGGGAGCCCGAGGGCATCCCCGCCCTCCTGGGTCCTGCTCTAACTCCCTGCGAGCCCCCTTCCTCCCGGGAAGGTTGGTGCAGCTCCTGCTTCTCCGGGACGGGGCTCTCCTGTCCTGGGGGCCCTCGCCCTTGCCTTAACCCAGCTCCTCGCGGGCACCTCCCCCTGGAGGCTTTTTGTTTCTTTATTTCTTTTTCCCTGTCTTCCTACCTTGATAGAAGCACGGACTCTTCTCACTGTAGCATTCCAGGTGTTCTCTCTTTAAATCTCAGGCAGAATTCGTAGATTTTCAGGATGATTTGAAGGTTATCTAGGTAATTTCGTGGGGACAGGTGATTTGGGGGCCCTACTCTTCTGCCATCTTGCCCCTCCTCCACTCCTAGAATTTTATGCCTCTAGTCAATTTGTTGTGAGATTTCCTGATGGAGTTCAGAAGGCCTGTTAGAGATCTAATCATTTTATAATCTTTTAGATTTCTTTGAAATCTATATTTTCCCCAAAAATAACTATTTGGGGGAGAAATCATGTTGAGAGTGCCATATCTGACATTGTCACAATCATGATCATCAAACTTATTTATGGCTTATTATGTACCAAAATGTTGTTGTTTTATATCCATTTTCTCACTTTATTTTACAATAACTTACTAAAATAGCCTTCCTGAATATTCTATGTTTTCCAGTTTTAAAAAAGTGAAGCACAGAGAGGTTTACCAATTTACAAAGGTAGGAAGTAATTGAACATGTTTTCTGTGTTAGATTTTTCTGATTTCAAAGTCCAGACTCCTTAACAGTATGCCATACTTGCTCCCATATGGACAAAATTACAGCTGTAATAACTGGGCCATTTTATAGCCCTTTATGAAAATGTAAACTTACTTTAAAGATAGTTTTGTTTTTTTCAGTTCTCTCTCTCCCCCATCCTCCCATAGGCACACACAGTGCTCATTAAAATTAATCCTTCATATCTTACTCATCAAATGAAAATAGGCCTAGGAACCTATTACTATTAAATTTCCCATATCCAGGATTTAAAACCTCAAAATGTTTCCCATAGATGCTCAAGAGCTTTAAACTTTTCTTATTAAGAAACTACTAACTCCTCCTTTTCATTGCTATGTAATCATGAATCTTCTAGTAGTCTGAACATTATATTGACTCATAAGACTACTAAAATACTTAGCCCTAGTAAGCCATACATAAAAAGCACAAACACAATACAAATGAATAAGCTGATATCCATAATTTAAAAACAAATAATTTTTTAAAGGTAGATAAGACTATTTTTTTCTTTGGAAACTACTAAAAAGGTGCTTTCATAATAGTAGGGTTGTTGTTGTTTTAATTATCGTGGAACAAAATAGAAATGGCAAAAGGAATATAGCTTGAATGTCAAAATCAACTAGACTGTCAGATATACACATGTAGTGCTATTTCTGCACCAGCTTTGGCTTTATAAACCTCACAGTTAGTGACAATAATGAAAGGATAGATGCAAGTTTTCTCCTGAAGAAAATGTCATCCTGAAGTGTGATACACACACACACACACACACACACACACACAAATATGTATATATGTGTACACACATACATTATGCATTTCATATTACACTTATTTGATGTTTTCATTTTTTAAAACATTTTGCTTAAGCTGTATTCAATTATTTTTTATCACATGTAGATAGATATTGTCATGAATAACATAATCTTGAAGGATGATCATAATGTGGTTGAATTGAGGGGTAGGGACCTATTAGTAGAGACATCTGGGGGATAACCAATAAGGTGTGTCCTTTATTCACTTCTCATTTACAAAGAAACAACTCCTTTGGCTTTAATTATATGATTAATAAAACAAAGAATCTGGGTTTTTATCTCTATAAATGGGACCTTGCAAAGTTCTAAGCTAAGCAAAGGAATATAAGATCTCTGGAAAAAAAAGTTAAAGTAAGCACATACTAATATTTATAATGAAAAGGCAAAGGCAATGTTTTCCCTTTTGTTTTTCTTAGAGATATTAAAGTGTGGTGGAAGTTGGCAAAAGATGCAGAGAAATGCTTTTTTTGATAACTAAACATCATTTATTTAACTTACAATAACTGCTTTATAATTACTTTTATAGACATCATTTCACATATTGCTGCCTTCAAGACAGCAACTCTTGCTCGCGTTTGTGTGCGCATGCTCTCTCTTCTCTCTCTCTCTCTCACACACACTCATGTGCCCCCCTCCCTCCTTCTCACCTGTCCTCAGTTAACCAATGAGTCAACCTCTCAGTTTCTCTCTTGCTTTCCCTATATCCTCATTTGTTCACTTCAAAGAGAGAACCCTTTTACCCTGTGTGGACATATAATACAGTGATTAGATATCCTAGTCAGTTAACTTCTTAAAGAAATATAATGATTCTTAAAATATTTATTTAATAACACATTCTCCATTTCTCATTTCATACTCAGGCTAAAACAAAGACTTACTTATTTTCATATCTTAATATTAAACCTTTCCTCTTTAGTTCTAGTTTCTGATGATCATGCAATATATTAACAAAGTAACATAATGGGTGGAAAGGAGGTAAACTTGAGAATGATCATTTATTATTCTCAAGAGATCTCCAGTTCTGTGTAGGCAGTAATGAAATAAGGGTTTTAGTTTCATAAATAAATAAGATTCCTAGCAATCAATCTTTATTCCTGAATTGAGGCAGTGACCAGAGTGCTCAGGCAGGATAACTTGTTCAGCAAGTATTCTAGAAATCATGCCGATAATGTATAGGTTAAATGAAGGAAGATGGGCAACTCCATTCTCAAGTATTGGAATTGTAGAGAAAGACTGCAGAGAGCCTTTGAAATTATTAAACAATTGTCAAAATGGAACTCCAACAATGGTAATAGACATAGAAATATTCAGATCAATTCAAGAACCTAGAGTAGAGTAGAAATGAGAAATGACTCCATGTCTAGGGCTTTTTTTGCAAGAGAACATGGTGACCAGCACTCAATATTTTCTGAGGTCTGAACAATAGGCAATGAGTTCACCATGCACCTTGGTTTAGATTAGGCTGCAGAGAAATTCCTTGAGAAGGTGAATCAAAAGCTGTAGCATGGGTGACTAAGGATAGTTATTGAAACTCCTATCTCTCCAGATCTTGTCAGAAGTGATTCTCAACTGAGATTAAAGGATCTATAACATCCTCACGAATGTTTTATCACAGAAGCCAGGATATGAGGTGTGTTTTTGAGAGGAAGTCATAAAAAGAAATAGTCCATTTCTCAACCTATTGTATTCTCTTGACCTTACTGCCTAGAGACGGAGGAAGGGGGACGGTGGTGGAAATAAATAAGAAAACAGAAAAATAAATAAGACAGAAATAAATGAGAGAATAAATTAGGGGGAAAATGGAAGAACCAAGAGAGGATAGGCAGGAACATCTGAGCAATAAGAAGGCATAAGATCATTTGTGTCAATGATCAAGGAGAAATCAGGTTGAAACAAGTATTAACTGGCTTGAAGGATAAAAAAAGAAAGAGAGTTACCCAAAAAGGCCACTCATGTCCTGAGGATGGGAGAATGTAGAGCCTGGGAGAGAAATGTTACTATAAAGTTACCTACCATAGACTTCCTCAAAGTTGGGGATATGACTAAAGAGCTGGGGGCTGATTGAGCACATCTCTAGTATCATTCTGTCCTGCTTGGATATAAAACTTTCTTGTTCTTTCTGCTTTTCCATTTTTACTGTCAATTTTATTATTGCTTCTAGTCATCTGTTCTTAAGAGCAGCACAAGGAGAACCTGAGCAAATGAGTTGACTACGCTCTATTATTTAAAAGGTAAGAGACAGAGTGGAGTTGGAGCAGTTGGAGAATCTATTTTTTACTAGTTTTAAATAAGTATAGCACAATGGTTAACTGCGTCAGTCATATAAACTTGGGTGTGATGTCCAACTATTATAAAGTCAGTGACTTCTGGGATCCTTGGGTGGCTCAGCAGTTTAGCACCTGCCTTCGGCCCAGGGCATGATCCTGGAGTCCTGGGATTGAGTCTCGCAACAGGCTCCCTGCATGGAGCCTGCTTCTCCTTCTGCCTGTGTTGCTACCTCTCTCTCTCTCTCTCTCTCTCTTTCTCTCTCTCTCTCTCTCTTTCTCTCTCTGTCTCATGAATAAATAAATAAAATCTTTAAAAAAACAAAAAGAAGTCAGTGACTTCTGACAATCTCTTAATCTTACTATTGAGTCTAAAATTTGGCAAGTGGAAACAAATACAGTCTACTAAGAATTATAATAAGGATTAAGTTAAATAGTGCATACCATTTTTTTAGTATGGATTTGTTAAATTTTCAACGTGTTATTTTAGTAAAAAGAACAATAACAAGAACATCCTCAAGGTTATGATTTTAAACAAGTACTCTCATCTAAAGTCATTTTTTTCAGCATGAAAATATTTTTTACTTGAAGCGTACTTCAGAATACACAGTTCTAAAAGATATATATAAATATTTTATCTAATAAAAATAGAATATGCATTTTCTTCAAGTATACACAGAATTCCCTGGTTAAATCGTTAAAAAGAGACATAACAAGTATTACAAATTTTAGAAGACTGAAATCATACCAAGTATATTTTTCAGCCACAATGGTACAAAACTAAAGGTTGACAATAAAACAAAAGGTAGAAAATCTACAACTTAAATATTAAATATTTAAGATATAAATATTAAAAAAAACACTACTGCACAAGCAACGGGCCAAATAAGAAATCAAACGGCAAATCAAAATATGTCTCGAAAGAAAAAGAAAACACAATATTCCAAAATCTATGAGATGCAGCAAAAGCAGATGTTAGAGTGAAATTTATAGTATAAATGCTTGCATTAAGAAAAAAGTTCAAATAAACATTATACCACAGGGGACTAGGAAAAGAAGAAACTTATCTGAAATTTAGTGGAGGAAGAAAATGACAAAGAAAAATCAGGAATAAATAAAATGGAGACCAGAATAAACAATACCATAATATTGAAAGTAATGATCAGTTTAAAAAAATTGGCAGTGTTTCAACTACATTAACTAAGACAAAAAAGAGAGAATATCCAAAAACCAAAATGAGCAATGGAAGAGAAAACAGTAGAACAGAGAACCATAGAAATACACAGTGTGATAACAGATTATTACAAACAATTATATACTAACAAATCAGATAACTTAGGGGGGAAAAAAAACCAGGTAATTCCTAAAAATGCACAAGTTACCATGACTGAATCATGAATATTGAATCTAAGAAATAAGAACTCTTCTTAGGTCAATAACAAGAATGAAAGTTGATATGGAATAAAAAATCTACCACAGAAAAGCCCAAGGCCACATGGTTTCACTGGTGAATTCTACCAAACATTAAAAAAATAATTAATGATAATATTTATCAAAATCTTATAAATAATGGAAAAGAAGTAATACATTCAAACTCATTCCATGAGACCAGTACTACCCTGATACCAAAGCAGGATAAAAACAATACAAGAGCAAAAAGGTCGCATTTGTCTGATAAAATTATTGTTATTTTGACTTTTTAAAATATCCATTTGTGTGATAGATGCTCTTTAAAGAATAGGCATAATGAAGAAGTGGAAAAGTTCAAGAAGGCCAGTTATGGTAAAAGTCTATGTTAAATGTATGACTCTCATTGTCTTTGCAAAGATTAGGGTAACAGCATGTTCGTTCAGTAGAAAAAAACTGATGTCATATCCTAACCTGAAAACAAAAATTATGTGAACCTGCTTTTTAGTTAAAAAAAAAAAAAAAAAAAAAAAAAAACACATCTCTCATCAGGCAGTTGGGTTCATATCTAAAATATAGGCCAGGTTGGATTCATATCTAAAATATAGAGCTAGTAAAGGGATAGACTGTCTGGATAACTTGACAAGATAACTTGATAACTAACCATTTGAAGATTTACCAACAAAGCAGTCTTGAAAACAGGCAAGGAGTGGTTCAAAAAACAACAATAGTCAAATAATGACCTTAACAAGCTGTGATTCCTTCTGACCAGCTTTCTTGTGGCCAGTGTTACTGAAGAAGAATACGGCCAAGGATTAAAAAGGGACTAGATCATGGAGGAACACTCATTTTTTCCAGTGTCTTGGATATAACCTGTCTTTGTCCTCATCCATGCATACCACCTCCTCTTCCATTCTTTTTAGAATAACTCACACTGTACCTTCAATTCTGAAATATACATTTTGCCAGTCTAGACATGTCCAGACTCAAAGATATGTTCTATCAAAATCTCCTAGGAATTTCCAAATTCCTGTATGAGAGAAAGTAACTATCTTAATTTAAATTCAGTGCCTACATGTGGTCTAGTTAACTGTGGTAGGTTCAGCATCAAAGCAATGACTTCCATGTCTTTGATCCTTTGGATCAGGGGACCAATCTGAGATGGGCAGATACTGTGAAATATTAATAAAGAAAATTGACTATAGGAATGTAAGCTGTAAGAAGCCAACACTTTATACTTATTCAAATAACTATTAGTATCTGACAGGTTTTCTACCTTATTAGCTTGGTTCGAATTAACTGGATTAATGTGGAAATGCTGGAAGTAGTGAAGGCTAAACTGAAGAGTCATCATCAAGAAACTACTCTGTATTCTATTCTCCATGAGTATCATAGACCCTTCCATCACTTGCACCAGATTTTAGTTTTACACCTCCAAATTTTAATTTGGAGTAAAAGTAAGAGATTATTTTATTTTTCCCTTATGTTCAAATCAAGGGTCTTACCTCAAAGTTAAGTGCCTCAAATCAAGTTACCTAAAATCTAATATTACTGGTTCCTTTTTGTTCTGTAATTATTGCCTTGAGGGTTTATTAATTTCCCCATTACTGGTTGAAGAAATGGGTAGCATTCTTCCACATATTAAAGGAAAATACCACTCCATTCTCTACATTCTTTTCTCCAACATTCAGTATTAAAGATAAATTCTCCTGTCAGTTTTATTTCAGCACCTATATGAATCTAAATATTTTATTATTTGAGCTTTTACACTGACAAATTTTGAAAATGAACTAACTTTATGTTCTTACAAATCATCTTGCTGAGATAATGAAGATGAGTGTTCACAACAAGGAATAGCCAGAGCAGATGCTACAAGAGACATCAGTCATTCTTTGTTCTTTTCCTACTCTAATCTGTCATCTTGGCTCCATCAAGTCCATTACTTCTGAGACTCACATACTGCCTCCTATCAATTAATCAGGGTTGTGGTAGGCTGAATAATAGCCCAATAAATATCCAGATTCTACTCTCTGGAACCTGTTACAGTGTTACCTTATATGGAAAAATAGATTGTGTAGATGGGATTAAATTAAGGATTTTGAGATGAAGAGATTATCTAAGATTATCTAAATAGAGAGTACATATAATCATAAGTATCCTTATATAGGGGGATAGGTATATGCTGTTATCTTGATTTTAGCCACATTAAATTGAGTTTCTTTTCTTCAGATCAGTAAGAGAATGTTATTGAATGTTATTTCAAGCCCCAGATTTTGTGGCAGTTTGTTATAGCAGCAACAGTGAACTAATACAATGGTGGTCCAGATTTATATTGAGAAGGATCTTAAGGACTTTCCAGACTCAGAATAGGATTGGGATTCATTAGTCTTGCTTGCCATGAGTGAAAAAGAGGCATAATGGCATTTGTGCTGTTCATGTTTAATTTCTGCATATTTTGAAAGATACTACAGGACAAACATCAATTTAAAACCAATTGCAGAGATTAGATGTTATGTAATCTGGAGCCTGTTGTCATTGTACTGGCATTTACCACATGAATAGTTGTTCCTTGGCATTCTAAAGAGATCTATTCAGACACCTTGGCAAATCATTAGTTGGTCACATCATCCAAAATTTCCTAAGCATTTTTTACATACCATTCACTATTCAGAATACTCTTTTTTTTTTTATCTTCACAGCAGTCTTATGAATAGGGGTAATTATTATAATACAGCTAACCTATAAGAAAATTGAGGCTAAGAGAAGTTAAATAGTGTGTTGATGACTAACTGCTAGTAAATAGTTGAGCTGGGTTTCAAGCCCCAGCAGTCTGACCTCACAGGTCTTAACCCCTGTGCTGTTGGATCTCCAGTGTGTTGGAGAATTGACATTAATTGTGACAGGAAGTCAAGAGAGTGAGGTCACTGAGTAGCCTTTCTCCTTAGCTGCTTAACTTGCTCCTTCATAGCAGTCTGGGGAATACCTCTATTCAGCCTTGGCTGGGCACTGTATGTACACATTCCTACTTAATCTCCACAACAACCTTATACCACAGCTGTGATTTTTCCTAAATGTTCACTTTTAGGGTCTCTAGGAAATATTAAAAACTCGGAAACCCTAAATATCAGTGGAATACTATAGCATTAAATATTTTTTACCAATCCATTTAAAGATTAGATTAGCTCTTGACAAGAAAGCAATAAAGATAGTAGGCAAGGTCATTATCATTGGCAATGATAGAAAATTTGGGTAAAAATGAAAGAAAAAGGGAGGTCTAGGTACAGAGAATGTGGATGCATATTGTCGAGCTACATTTATCTTCCCTTATGGCCAGATAGCAGCATGCTCCCCTTCACTATATTTAACTCATTTGTGTGTACAAAACATTATGTACCTATTTTCTCTTTTGTAAGTTACTTGTTATTTATTTTAAAGGATGAGATTATCAAACAATGGGAAAACCCTGAAAATATCAAAAAGCTGCACAAGGAGTCTCCCTCCTCTATGGTACTAGGGAAATGCCAATAGCTGAACTCAGGTGGTGGCACCAGGCCTGAATCACATTTTTCCATGTAGGAAAATGCTGATATATTTGTGGAATATTTCATTGCTCCTTTCTGGCTGTAATGTGGGATACTGTAGAGAAAAGAAAGGAAAAGGATTGCCTAAGGTGCATTAATATTTAATTTTAAGATTTAAATTGTTTCTGCATTAATAGAGTTGTCTGATTCATAATTCAAATATTAAACTCAGCCAGTTTTGAATTTGTAATTGGCTATGGGCCAGCATAATTTGCTCATTGCTATATTCTAAGAGACTAGAATAAGCATTAGCATTTTTCTGTTTATAGTATTCTTTTTTATTTTTATATTTTCTCTTTTTTGAGAGAAGATGGAATAATAAATTACTAATCATGTGATCAGTTTTTAATTCTGCTTCATCATCTTTAGTTTTATGACCTGGGATGAATATTTAGCTCCTCTGTCTCAACAACAAAGACTAGAGATAAAATACTAGTTCTGTCTATGCGTGAGAGAGATATACATACTATAAAGAAAAATAAATATTCATAAATATTACATGAATAAAATAAAATACATCTTTGACAGATGTGGAGAGGAGGGGAAGAAAGGGAGTGGGGAGAGAGAGAGAAGATCTATCAGCATTTTGTGAGATAATGAGATGAAGTGTTTGCTCCCTAAACTCACACAAATCATATTTTTTCTTTTTTTCTCTTTCTTTCTTTCTTTCTTTCTTTCTTTCTTTCTTTCTTTCTTTCTTTCTTCTTTCTTTTTTTTCTTTTTCTTTTCTTTTCTTTTTTTTTTTTTTGCCATAGTCTATCATTTTATCTTTTTCTCTCTATAAAACTGCATGTTCCTTGAGGGCAGAGTCTTTTCTGCTGTACTTTCAGCAGTGCTCATCAAAAAGTTGGTAGTTAATAAATGTGCATATATGTCATGTAACAGCCAAATATCCTTATGATTTTCAGCTACTAAATTAACATTATTTGGATTTCATCCTTCCCATAATAAGCATTGCAGTTTCATGATTGAACCTCTGATTTTGCCCTTAGGTAAGCAGCCTCCATGAATAGTTTCTAAACAATGGATCAAAGGCTTATTAAAGCCAACCTATACTCCGAAAGGGAAAGAAAGCAGGGTTGGCGGTAATAAGTCTTTTACACAAAGGCTCTCTGGGCATTTTATTTCTGTGAGCAACATTAAGAATGCTGTGGGCAGAATAATCCCCCTCACCATTCTGCCAAAAATGTGCATTTCGTAATCCCTGGAATTTTTTAACATGTGACCTTACGTGGCAGAAGGGACTTTAGATGTGTTTAAATTAAGGATTTTGATTAGCCAGGATTATCCAGGTAGCTCCAATGTAATCACAAGGGTCCTTATAAGAAGTAATCAGAAGGGTCTGAGGAGATATTGACAATGGAACGCCTGATGATGAGGCCAAGAGTTGGGGACTGTGGGCAGCCTCTATGATCTACAAAGTACAAGACTCCCTAGAACCTCTGAACAGAACACATCTCTGTTGACATTTTCATTTTAGCCTGTAAGAGTCATAAGACCCTTACCTCCAGAACTGTAAGATTACACATTTATGTTATTATACTAACTTTGCAGTAATTTGTTACAGCAGCAATGGCAACTAATACAGTAAGGAATCTAACAGAAACTCAAGTGTGTAGGAGAGAATAAATATCCAGAAAAGGAGTCATCCTGGCAGATAATGTTCCTCTCTGCCCTGGTGCCCAACAATAACATTTTTGCTTTGTAGCCTGGACAGCTGCCCTGAGTTTGATCCTTAAAATTGAATCTCCTGAAGAGGGAATACAACTCAAAAGGTTTTCTTAAGAAGCCTGCCATTTTCAGTCCTGATTTTGTGAATCCACAAAATCATTTCAAATAGCTCTGTACATTCCCAATATGAATTTAATTTTTTCTAAACTTATGTCTTATGTTGTTTTACTATTTATATTATTTTTTATTAGCCTTTTCCCCCTATGGGTATGATATAGCAATAACTGCATACTTAGTAAGATTGCACTCAAAATGGTACACCTGTATTCCATAGCACTTTGCCACAGAATACATTATGCCACTGGATAAGTATGATCTATCTTGTTGGATAAATATATTAGTATTCTGGGAACCTGGTATTATGGTAAAGCCTACATGAATATATGAGTAAAATGCTCATATATTCATATCTTATATTACAAAACACAATTCAAAATTCCCTTGTATTTTTGAAGAAAAAGTACAAGGCTTCAGAGGAATATTACAGTAGACACATTCAAATGACACCGCTACTTCCACCAAAAAATCCCCAAGGCTTTTGTAGAGGGATTTCATGGAGTAATTTCATTTGGAGTAATATCTTTTGTCCACAAAATATTTATTTCTCTACTTATGCACATATAGGCAAATGTCTAATACCACACTATCAGCTTTGAGTCCCTTTAATGCAAGGATTTTATTTACTCTACCCCTTCATATGCCTTCTATTCATTCATTCAGTCTTGATTATTCATTACCTTTCTTCAAACTCAATTTACATTTTCG
Organism: Nyctereutes procyonoides; assembly: GCF_905146905.1. NCBI lineage: Eukaryota > Metazoa > Chordata > Mammalia > Carnivora > Canidae > Nyctereutes > Nyctereutes procyonoides. The sequence goes on along the minus strand of NW_026575133.1, from coordinate 12,288,401 downwards.
CATCTCAATGCCTTTATTCATTTTGGTCCACATTCCATGAAATCTCTTCTATTGTTTCTGTTCCCAATTTGTGTCTGACAATTCTTTAAAACCAAGCTCAATTTTCACTTCTCTCAGAAGCCTTTTGTAAACCCTCCTTTCTCCTTTTGTCACATTAAGCAAGAACATTCACTCAACAAATACCTATCAATTCCCAGCTTCATGCCTGGTACAATGTCACGCATTGGGTATACAAATGTGAACAACATACCCACCATTTGCTTCAACGTGGATGGAACTGGAGGGTATCATGCTGAGTGAAGTAAGTCAATTGGAGAAGGACAAACATTTTTATGGTCTCATTCATTTGGGGAATATAAAAGATAGTGAAAGGGAATAAAGGGAAAGGAGAGAAAATGAGTGGGAAATATCCGTGAGGGTGACAGAACATGAGAGACACCTAGTTCTGGGAAGCAAACAAGGGGTGGTGGAAAGGGAGGTGGGCGGGGGATTGGGGTGACTGGGTGGTGGGCACTGAGGGGGGCACTTGGGTGAGCACTGGGTGTTATGCTATATGTTGGCAAATTGAACTCCAATAAAAATATACATACAAAAAATGTGAATGACAACGTTTGGATTATTTCTCTTCTGATCTTTTTCTATCTTATATAAGTGATTACTTTACTGCCTGGTGCTATATTCATTTCAAAACATATGTGAAAGAACATGGAGTTGGGAATCAGGTGGATCTGAGTAAGAATCTGCTATTTGGGTAACACGTCTATGATACTGAAAAATAAAATAACTTCTCTGAACCTTCTTCTCATCATCCCAGTTATGATGAGATTTTTAATTATGGTAGATTTTTAAATATTGTGTACCAATGACTTTACAGGCTAAGTAGTCAATGATTAGAAAATATCAGTTCCTTTCCTTCCTACTAGCTTGCCTATTTATTAAGGGCAGAATCTTATGTGGCTAATCATTTTATCCTACATATGACCCAGCCCAATTCTAGGCAACAAGTGAGGAGTCAGTAAAAAGTGAAAGAACAAGTATCAATAAATTTGCCCTCCAACAGCAGTAATACAGTCATGAATATTTTTGAGTAAGTGGAAGCTCTGAGAACTGTTTGGGGGATGTGGAGAACAGTATTGAGTATATATTTGAGGAGGCTGGCAATAAATCCTAGATGATTAGTTAATAGAATACAATAATAATTAAACATTAACCCTAAATATATCATATGTATATCCATTAGAAAATATAACCTTTAGCAAAATCATTCTGAAGAATCTGGTTTGTTGAAGCACTGGTTCATAACAAAAAGAGGGTGAAGTCTCCTAATAATAGGTAGAAAGGCTGAGGTAACATTAACTGAACACTTTATGAGACATTCAAGTACAATCAGGGGTAAATTCTAATTGGAGAGTGAAATTACATCCCAAAAAAGTAAAATCGTTTGAGGGAGATATTCACTTGAAAAATTCATCTAGGAGTTCTAATTCAATCTATAAACAAAAAGTACATATTCCTTCTCATACACTGTATCCTTAGAAACGCTGAGGCAAGGGGGCTTCACTGAATAACAAACTATATCATCTGAAAAGGTGAAAAAAAGGAAATGTATCAGTAAAGAAAATCCCAACCACAGCATGGACATTTATGGAACTGCTGTGGATTGAGGAGCATCATGCCTAGAGGTGGTAGATGCTGAAGATTGGAGAAGGTTCAAGGAATTCCATCTCTTCAAATCTTTTGAGGGCTACCCTATCTCAGTTATTGCCATGACTTTTGCTTTACTGGCCCTCTAACCTTCCTGTCTCCTACTTCTCTCGAGTCTACTCAATTCAACTTATTTGTGTATTAGACTCAGGCCTCCCATCCCAATGTGCAGACTTCCTTCAGCTATTTAGACCAACATTTTGGATAAAGATTGACAGTACCTTTTTAATGGTACCAAAAATGAAGCCTCATTATAAGAAGTAGGCAGGGTATAATAGCTACCAGAAGCCTCTCCCAATAACAAATGCTCCCACTTGCCACTAAGGACCCAAGGAATTTCTTCAACAGATAAATATATGCATCTCTACACATCAGTGCCTCAAATGGCATCTCACCACTGACAATAGTTCCAGAACCATGTGAATGTGTGGTACTGACTGAATCAGTAGATGGAAAGAGAAAGGGAAAAAAAAAACTAGCCCTGATTTTACAAAATGGAGGAACACTAATTTTCAAAGATATGTGTTCATTTTGCAGGCTGTATCTTCCAAATTATATAGCAAGATAATTATCAAATGTAACCCAAAATCCTGAGAAAGATTCTGATTCTGCATTTTAGACTATTAAGATGACAGGTTTTCAGCCCCCATTTCAACAGTTTATTATGCTAAGTCTTATGGGTAGATCTTTCACATATACATTTTCACAGAAGGGCTCTTCTGATTTCCAGCTGGAGATAAAAAGGGATTTTTGAATCTGCTTTTGTCTTTTTTCTGGTTTTGTCACTTTGTCTTAGTAGAGATTTTGGTTGCTGTTTCTAGGGCTTCATTCTGTTTTCTATCACTTTATCTACCATTTTCTATCCAAAGTAGAACTGGTTCACTATGAAGGAAGAGATATTGTAGGCCACATATCTCAGCCAATTTCACACTGGGCATATCATAAGCTGGATCCAGAGACTTCCATTAATATAGGACACTATAATGCAATACAGAAAGTATTTCTGCCAGGAGTACTTTAATAGGACGCTCCTAAGTATTCTCTTTATTCTCATTTATTCATAATTCATATCTTTCTTCATCACCCACAATGTAGTACATCTCCATTACATTAACATGTCCCTCCATTTATCTATGTTGGACCCTGGCTCACGGGTGCCAACGTGGCCCGGTGGACGCCCCAGAGACCCAGACCCCAGACAGGCAGATGCAATTAGCAAGAGGGTTTATTGAACGTTTGCGCAAACGGGCTCTCCGCCTCCAAGGAGGAAAAGAGCCCCGATTAGCAATTACAGGGATCTTTTAAAGGGCAAAAGGAAAGAAACTGCCTAAAGACAAAAGAACCGCGGGAGTCGCGTAGCATCCAGGTTGATTTCGGGGAGGGTCAACATGAACCTATTCAGGGACATTCCAATCAGGGTGTGTGGGGGGGGAAATGGTTTTCTTATTGTAAACAGAATGCTTTTAGTTGCTAAAATTTCAGGAAGAAGACTGGATGGGCTGCCTCTGGGTTAGGGCTGGCCCTACTTACAAGGGGGGAGGTTTCTTCAATCTATATTCTCCATCTTTATTTTTTTATTTTTATTTTTTTATATTCTCCATCTTTACATGGAAAAATCCTATCTTCTGTTCATCCTTTAATATTTTGTGAGATTTTAAGACATGTTTCATATCATATTACCTCCTCTTCCAGAGTATTTTGGTTTACTATTAGATCTTTATCACTGAATTTATATAGCACTTACCATCTGCATTGCTCATTTTAATACTTAATCATTAGCATCTGCTTCTATTACACATAAAGAGTTTAATAATTAAAGTGCACACTTCTAACGGGTTGGTTCCATAACTTCGAAGTCCCTAGGACAGCTCCTACACTGTAAGATCTATTGCTGAAATTATTTCACTAGTGTGCTTCCTCTGTGTGTTTTCTCAAATCTCAAACAGCTCACAAGAGGTTGTTATTACAAAGGCAGATTTTTGGACTCTTCCCTATAGAGACTGTGAAGTTTATTTAACTATGAGTTTTAAATATTTCTTCTATTCTCAGTCTCCATCCATATCTCTCTCTCTCTCTCTCTCTCTCTCTCTCTCATACACTTTCCTTCTGTTTGTTGTGGTGTTATTTCTTGTTATTTGTTTCTATAATTATATCATGTAATTCTGAGGCAGGGAAGCCAAAGAACAAAGTCTAAAAAAAGTACTGCCATGCTTGCTTCACATGTTTTTATTCATGAAGCTCCAGAGGCATTAAGAAGTCCTGTCTAAAGAAAAAAAAACACCTCTGCTCACTGAGTCTGGATTTTCTTACAAAATACAAAATATTTGGTCATACAACTGTTAATAATATATTGCAATATTCAATATTAAATTCTTACTACTGGAAAAACAAGAAAGAACATTGAAAATGTGGTATGTGACTATCCCTAGATATGAGATTGAGTCTGGATTTGGGGTACAGGTAAATTTTGTGCATTACTGATTTAACAGAGGTAAAATTGCCCACTTAGGTGGCCAATGAATTATATAAGTCTCTTAGCAACACTTGAAAAGGACATCATCTGCACTTCTACAGCCATTGATTTACCTAGTAAAGCATGAAATTTGATTATCCTCTTTTTTTATTTTTTAACAGTCATGGCTAATTGGACATAAAACCATCTAGTCCTATTTGGGATCAAACTAAATATATGACTCAGTGAACCCTGCCCACTCAAGGCGATCATGAGATTCCCTATACACAAATTTTTAGGGGTAGATTTGGTTAGCACAGAATGTTGAAAATGTTCAGTTGCTCATTAAGTTCTTGGATAAAAGACATTTCCAAGTCTCCCCATACCATGAAGCTTTTAGTTTGCAAAGTAGCAGAGACTGGGAATGAGGGGGGCACCTCAGAAACAAAAGGTATGAAAGGGAGACACAGTAGGAAAATTTCTGCACTAGAAATTAAGGGACCTTGGTCTCAGCTCTCAGCCTGGAATAAATCTCCAAAATTAACATTTATCAAGCACTTTGCTAGTAGTCTCTATACCTTTTCTTTTTTTCCCAAAGTCATATTCACTTTACAAATAAAACCATGTCTGAGTAAGTAGCTTTACCAATGTTACATGGTAAACATGTAAGTGTTTAAGTGGTAAAACTGGGATCTGAAGTAGGTTATTTAACTCCAAAGACCTCTAAACTACTGTATTTTTCTTCCACTATTTGATTCATGGAGAAACGTCAGATACCTTAAGCTGTATATGTGTATACATGTATATGTCTATGTAAATATGTTTTTGTGTATGTGTATTCTAATTCGGCATTTTCTTAGTTGTCCTATAGCAAATACTAAAATGTTCATCAAAGTATATGATACTATAGCAAGGCTGGGCTTGCAAATATAACAGTCTACAGAAATCAGACAATGTATGTAAAAGGGGTTTGTTTTGTTTTACATAAAATGTCAGTATCACTGAGCTCTTGTCAGAAACCAAAACAACATCTTATTGTATATGGAATATAGGCCTGAGATTTGTAGGATTTCTCAATTATTTCTACATAATTTTATGTGAAGTCTTCTGATTTTGAAATATTGTGTTAGAAAAACAAAGAAAATTCTGGTCAACAGAAAGTCTGGAAGTTACTGGCTTGAGATGCACTTTGGAATACCAAAGTGCAAAGTCGCACTATTAAAAGGAGACCTTATAGTAGAACGCAGGAAAATGATATTTATACAGATGTGGGAAATATCTCCCAGGATCTCAGTTGCCTATGCACAATTTGAGTCTAGCAGTTGATTGCTCTAGTTGCTTTTACCTGTTCTCCAAATCTAAATTTTAGATTCTCATAATAAAATCCATGGCTCCCTGCATAGAGCCTGAGTACCCTGCATTATGACTGAGGAGATAGAAAACTCCTAGATAAAAATAACGTGAGGAACATTTTATGGCAACTTAGAGACAAGATCATCTTTTGTGCTCAGCACTCAAGGGAAGGAGTGATTATAATAAAGCAATGCAAAAAATTCAAAAGACAGTCCAGATATCAGAGAAGAGAAAATGTGAACAACTACTATTCTAATGGGAAATATATTTGACAAGCATTTGGTAAGTGCAAGGTTGGTACTTTAATGTGGGACAAATCATTCTATAAAGAGAAGATTCAAAGGGAAGTAGTAAGTGTTTTCAAATAACTGCAAGTTTGTCAAAAGGGAATAGGAGTTAAATTTGTTGCTTGTGGCCCAAGGAACTTTGCTGAAAGCAAGACACGTTGGTTGGGTAGACTGAAGATGTTATATATGGGAATGTTGCTCTAAAAGGGAGTGAGTTCAGCCTTAAGGACTCTTTTTAGTGTTGATTTTAGGACTCATCTACTAGTAACGGATTCTCTAAGGTTTTGAATATCTGAGAATGTCTAAATTTACTTTCTTTTTTAGTAGTGATTTACTAGGCATGGAATTCTTGGTTGAGAGCCTTTTTCCTTTCATCATGTTGACTATGTCATTCTGTGATGGATTTTGATGATGGCAGTTTATGATGTATCTAGATCAGGATTTATTGGCTTTATTCCACTTGGAGTTTGCTGAAATTCTTGCTGAACTTCTTGCTTGTGTATATTAATATTTTTCATCAAATTTGGGAAACTGCATTAGGTCTTCCAAAAGCTCTCTCTGCTCCTTTCTTTCTTCTCCTGGGATTCCCTTATTTTTTTTTTTTTTAATTTTTTTTTTTTTAATTTTTATTTACTTAGGATAGTCACAGAGAGAGAGAGAGAGGCAGAGACACAGGCAGAGGGAGAAGCAGGCTCCATGCACCGGGAGCCCGATGTGGGATTCGATCCCGGGTCTCCAGGATCGTGCCCTGGGCCAAAGGCAGGCGCCAAACCGCTGCGCCACCCAGGGATCCCCTGGGATTCCCTTATAATGATGTCAGTATGCTTGATGATGTCCTACAGGTCTCTGAGACTTTCCATTTTCCTCCATTGTTTTTTTTTTTTTTCTTCTTCTTCCTTAAACAGGATAATCTCAATTGAGCTATATACAAGTTCACTAATTTTTGTTTTCTTGCCTGTTCAAATCTGCCTTTGAGCCCTCCATTGAATTTTTCATTTCACTATTGACTTTTCAACTTAAGAATTTTTACCTGGCTCATTTTTTATTTTATTCTTTTATTTTTTTTAAGATTTTATTTATTTATTTATTCATGAGAGACCACAGAGAGAGGGGGAGAGAGAGAAAGAGGGAGGAGAGAGAGAGAGAGAGAGAGAGAGAGAGGCAGAGACACAGGCAGAGGGCAAAGCAGACTCCATGCAGGGAGTCGGACGTGGGATTTGATCCCAGATCTCCAGGATCACACCCTGGGCTGCAGGCGGTGCTAAACTGCTGCGCCACCGGGGCTGCCCCCTGGCTCATTTTTTTAAAGAAAATTCTACTCATTTAGTAACTTCTTTATTTGCCAAGACCTCATTCTTACACTAAACTCATACTAAACTAAAAGAATTTTAGTTCTTCAGATGTGATTTCCTTTAGTTGTCTGAACTCATTGAGAATAGCCGATTTGTCTAGTAAGTCCAATGTCTGGATTTCTTCAGTGATAGTTTCTATTGACCACTTTTTTTTTTTTGTTTGTTTATGGGCCATATTTTCTAGTTTCTTTGCATGCTTTATTTTGTTGCTGTCATTTTTGAAAATTGGACATCTTACCTAATACAATATGGCAACCCCAGAAATTAGATTATCTCTCATTTCCAGAGTTTGTTGTTGTTTTGTTTATTTAGTGATTTTGTGATCAAATATGAAGTCTGGGGCAGCCCGGATGGCTCAGTGGTTTAGCGCCACCTTTGGCCCAGAGCGTGATCCTGGAGACCTGGGACTGAGTCCCATGTTGGGCTCCCTGCATAGAGCCTGCTTCTCTCTGCCTGTGTCTCTGCCTCTCTCTCTCTGTGTGTGTGTCTCTCGTGAATAAATAAATAAAATCTTTAAAATAAATAAATAAATACATATGTACATACATAAATAAATAAGAAAAGTCTGTATTCTTTGTTGTATGTGTCCACTGAAGCCTCTGCTAGGTTAGCTTTAGTGGTCAGCTAATGATTTAATAAACATTCCCCTAAATGCTTGAGGACAATAAGTCTCCTAAATTAAACAAGCTCTGTGGTATTGCACGTTTCAATTTCCCAGAGACTGGAGCATCAGACAACTTAGCTCTATTCACCCATTTAGTTTATTTATTTTCCAAGATAAAAAGTTAGAAACTTGAAAGTCATTTTTTTTTATGTTAGGGACACCAAATTTTGCTATATTAAAAATGGACTCTGGATAAGTGTAGGTCAGCCTGGCTTTTTTTTTTTTTTCATTATCAGTAAATCAACATAGAACTATGATCAGCTCTTTTACGAAACAGAAAAGCTTGGAAATGTTTTCAGAAGGGATCAGTGATGCATACATTATGTTACAGAACTATATATTTCTGAGGAAAAAGCCAATTATATATAACATACCCAGAGAGATAAATACATTCACATAAGAGGTTTTATATCTGCAAATCACATTATCTCGTAATTATATAACCCATACAATAAAGTGTGGATTTATTTTTCACAGACATTTTTCTATGTTTGTAGGAAATATGGTACTAGCTTCCAGCCACCAATGAAGCTCAAAGCTGTTACTTTGACATTAATCTGATCTCAAAGCTTAAAGATTCTAGCTTATTATTTCTTTCACAAAGTTCCATTGCAATGAATATCGACCATCTTACAGCCCTCATAGCTTTCATCACTACTGTAACAGTCAAAAGCAGTTACTACGTAGTACCCAATTTTAACAACTCTGTAGGTTCTTTGCCACAATCAACAGGTGATGATCTTGCTTAATTGTGATGAAACTGTATGCCATGGATTGCCAATTTCCTTTTAGAAAAGAGCCAGCATTAGGTTTAGTACCAAGTAACCACCAAATCATTTCCAGAATGCATACTCAGATGGTTCTGCTGACTTTGAAGAGACACAAGAAGAATAGATTGGATAATAACAAAAGAAATGGGAGCCTGTAACACTGCCAACTAATCCTTGGGTGATAGACTATTGCTGACGGAAACAGGAAACAAAATAGGAAGGAGTAATTCCTATTCCCTTTCTCCTGTGTCTTATTTTATTTTTTATGAGACCTAAGAGGAAGCCATCTAATGAAGGAGAGATGTAGTTTGTAGTCTCAGTTTCAATATCATAAAGCAGAGAACAAAAGGACAAATGTGAGGGAAAGAAGAATAACGTAATAATTGGTAGAACTTTTTTGGCAGCAATGAATAAATTCTTCAAAGTAAGCTTTTTCTTCAGGCCTATACTATATTTTTATAAAACATAGGGAATGAATCTCTAAGTTCAAACTCAAAGATATTTATGTATCTATATAATTGTATATTAGTATATATTATACAATTACATAATTTTATATAAATAAATATGTAATTTTATACAATTATAAATACATATTAAATATATATAAAAGTCATAAACTTTTAGTTTTCTATGAAAATATTAAAGAAAACCTGATTATGTGTGTTTCTGAGTTCTTGCCTTTCCAGGTGGTCTTTTACCTTTAATGTAAAATCAAATTTGCATACATTTTTACTCTAAACTCATTCTATTAGTGCTTTTGGAAAAAAAATTTATGGAGTTAGCTACAATACACTACAATATAGCAAATCATTACCAAAAATATCAGATATAAGAAAATAAAACTGAGGATATTGGAGTTTATTTGAATTTATAACACCTTTTCTTTTTCTAAAAGAGCTCATTATTTACAACAAAATAGTATAATGGAACTCATATGCAATAAGCTATTCCATTTGAATGTCTATAAATAAAAGAATAAGGCATTTTGGACTTTCACTTGGGTGTTTCATTGAATTTCTTGTTTGGGGCCATCAAAAATAGACTATTGGGCATAATGTATTTTTGCATAAACAGTAGTTTCATCCTTCCTCCAGAGCAAGTGAATGGAATCAGATAGGTTTTTGCCAAAATCAAGGATTGTGCATAGCTTGTGCCTTCCAGAGTCTAGACAAAACATAAAAAGAGATCATTAGAGGAAGTGTTTAAAATGAATGAATAAGAAAGGAAGCAAAGAGTTAGGAAGAGGTAGATTTTGAAAACCAAATCATATACTGGCGGGCACAAAATTCTAGGTTACGTTCAAATATTTGTTTCTACAAAGAATTTCCCTAGTAATTGTCAGGCAAATCTGAGCAACAAGAGGGAAGGCTTCTGGTGTTGTCTGATTGCTAGAGCAAGGATTTCAGAAAGTGAATCTTGGTATGCTGAGAAACTCTCCTGGAATGCTTGAAAGCCAAAAATAGTTTTGAAGTTTTTGTCTCTCAAGTTCATGCTAAAATTGATAAGCAGTTGAGGACATTTCAAAAAGAAATGAAGGAAAATAATGTCCTTTATAATAGTTGATGAGTTTTAAAACTACAGATAACACTTCAAGTTAAAAGAACATATTTGTAACACTGAAAATAGTGACCTTTCTAGAAAAAAACAATGTGTTCAAACCAGTACAGTGTGAGTTACTAGATGGAAAGATGAACAATAGTTCTTGCTTTTATATCTGTAGCTTTTAGAACAGTAAAAATGGCAGAGCCAAAAAGTAAGACTTTTCTATCATTTTGATCAGAAAAGCTTCATGTTTGCCAAACATATTGGATTCTTTACAATAAAAATCTTCAAAATTAATTAGTATTTGGCATTTTTTTTTTTTTTTTTTTTTTTTTTTTGCTCATACAGGATTACTTGAGCTCATACAGGATTACTTGTAACAGGATTACACATTTGGAAGCAACAAAATAAACTAGAAACAAACTTACTATTTTTGATGAAAGATAAGGCTTTGCTGATCATAATTGTTTGTATTCCTGATCCTCAGGGGATGTCTGAGGTACCAATCTTCATGGTAGTCAAAATTTCACAAAAGGAAGGGAGGATGGGAGGGGGCGGGGAGAGAAAGAGGGAGGGAGAAAAGAACTTCACTGGCAGGATTATACATCCAATTACCTATGTTTATGTTAAGTGAAAAAGGTCCATTGAGTCAAGGAAGCCAATCCATTAGGAACATCTCCTTCTAAGTCTACCCAACCTTAGCCCTAAAAAAGATAAAACTAAGTTGATATAACCAAGTGTTATTTTACCTAACAATAATGGCAGTACACATAAGTGTTAGAGAAAGTGAACCATGGCTGCTCTAGACATCGATTTTGTATTCAGATGCAAAAAAACAAAAACAAACAAATGAAATTATGAAAATTCAATATTTTAAATGCATGTTCAGTTTGCAAGTAGGTACATGAAATTTTTGAGCAATATCATGCCAATAAATATTTATATATTCCATATTCACATAGTTGAGGGGTTCAACTGAGATGAATAATGCCATTCTTGGTTTCACAAAGTGCTGAACTAAAAGCAAGTGGTTTTCTGGAATCTGGAGTTGTCATTTAGAACAAATAATAACCATGCAGAACATTGGAGGGAACAGCTTCCAGGTAGGGAAAGGCTTTTTGCACTCCATTCTTTTCCTGGGTGCCCTTTTCTCCTTTCCCAAGTGACATGTTTTTTGTGTTTTGTTTTGTTTTGTTTTGTTTTTTTCTCAGTGCTTTTCAATTCATGAGCATATTACTATGAAAAGCACAACAGAAAACAATGACTCTCCATGAAAATAGACAAAAATTCTTTTGTCTCTCTACTTCAATTCACCATCTCATCCCATTCCCCAAAATAAGATTCCTAATCATATAGTCTTCATGGATCACCCAGAAATGTATTTGCCCAAGAAGCAGTAAAACAGCCTTAGATTGTAGCTCCTGAGCAGCTTCCATGGGCTTCATTCAGAACTGTATTTTCTAAATCTTACTGACAGAAAAGATGAGAAGTTAATTGCCTTGGTGGATGTTTTGCTGTCAAACTTTTCAAACTCAGAGGAGTGTATCAGACAATAAATCTGGAGCACATCCCTATTCTTGTGCGGAGAAATTCGAGAAATAAATTAGGAATTCTAAAACCCAGGCTTTACCTCAAAGAGATGAATGAGAACACATCAGGGAAGATGTAGAGCATTTGAGTTGGATTGGACCTTAAATGCCACTGCCATCCTGGCCCTGCTCTTAGGCTACAGGCATCCCCTGGCCCAGAAAGCAGAGCGTTATTTTCTGAAATAACAAAATTGTCTTCTCTCTGGAGGCTGGCTCTAACAAAATCCCAGTCTATAATTTTAGCTTTCCTGATAAGACTTAGGGTTAACGTTCCATTTTGCTCTGACCTCCCATCATTGGTTGGGCTCCCAGAATCTCACCTCTTTTTGGAGTTAATATGCATTCCCAGTATTTACTTGCCCAGATAAAGGACCTGATATTTCCTATCTCTTGATATTTATCACCCTTTGTAACCAAAGGAATATGATAACATTGAGAAAGATCACTTCCATAATTAGATTACAAAATATGGGGACCAGGGGTGCCTGGGTGTTCAGTTGGTTGACCATCGGCCTTTGGCTCAGGTCATGATCTTGGGTCCTGAGATAGAGCCCTGAACTGGGGTCCTTTCTCAGCACGGAGCTTGCTTCCCCCTCTCCTTTGCCCCTCCCCCTGCTCATGCTCTCTCTCTCTCTCTCTCTCAAATAAATAAAATCTTTTTTAAAAAACAAAACTAAAATATGGGGACATCTGTCTTGCTAGCATACTCTGTTTCCCTCTTGACTGATAGGCTTTAATGAAATCAGCTGCCATTTTGAAGAAGATTGCACATCAAGAAACTGAAGGCAGCCTGTGGTTGACTGCCAGTTAGGAACTGAGACCCCCAATCCAATAGCCCTTGAGTTATAGATTCTACAAACAATCAGAGGAGCTTGATATGGATGCTTCTCCAGTCTAGTCTTCAGGTGAAACCCTGGCTCTGGCTGCCGCCTTGATTGTAGTTTTGTGAGAGACAAGAAACAGAAGATCCAGTTAGCTGTGTATACTTTTCTGGCCCATTGCAATAGGGGTATGTGTGTGTTGTGTTAAAGTACACATAACATGAAAGTTAACATTTTAACCACTTCTAACTGTAAAATTCTATGGTATTAAGTTCATTCACATTGTGGTATAACCATCATCACCATCCATCTTCAGAACTTTTTCATCTTTCCCAACTGACACTCTATCTCATTCAGTGTTAATTCCCTGTTTCCCTCTCCTCCAGCCCCTGATTATCTGGTATTCTACTTTCTTTCTCTATGATTTTGATTATTCTAGGTATCTCATATAAGTTGATTCATACATTACTTGTCCTTTTGTGACTGGGTTATTTCACTTAGCATTATTTTTTTCAAAATCCACAAATGTTATAGCGTGTGTCCAAATTTTCTTCCCTTTTAAGGCTAATATTCCATTGTATGTGTATGACACATTTTGTTTATTCATTTATCCATTGATGGATGTTTGGATCACTTCCACTTCTGGCTATTATGAATAATATCACCACAAACATGCATGCACAATATGTAGTCAGGTTGTTGCTTTCAATGATTTTGGATATATAACCAGAAGTAGTAATTCTATGTGTATACTTATTTTATCTTAGTAATTGCCATACTGCTTTCCACTGTCCACTCCATTTTACTAAATGTGTGTTAAGTTACCAGGGTATGTAGTAAATTGGTACACAGCAATACATAATGAAAAGGAATAGCTGTTAGGACACAGAAAAATGAAAAAAATATATATAGTCCTTGTACCGATGATGCTCACAGCCTACTAGAGAAGATAGAAATGATCAAATGCTCGTGGAATTCCATGTATGTTCACAACTGTTATATATATAGAAAAAGAGAAGTATATGGTATAAGATTTTATAAAAATTGATTTCACCTAGGCTAGGGAGTCAGAATTACTGTCAACGCAAGCAGCAGGAGTAGCTTCAATTAAACCAGCTGGCTAATAGCTTGTGACCCAGATTTAATAATAAAAAAAAGCCCCTCGCTTTAAGACCTCATCCTTCCCTTGCAGCAGAAGTTACAAACCATGCAAGAAGAGAAGAATTCATGTTATCAAGACCTCATCTGTAACCAACCCTAATGTCAACTGTCTAACCTCTTCTTATATGCAGTTGTTGTAGAGTGGCAGAAATTTATTGCGTTTCATAGCAAAGATTTTTCTGGTCTATTACCGTTTTGTGTGTTTGCTTTATTTTATTTTGTTTTAAAATAGACAGTGTTTTCTGTTTTGCTAAGCCTTAATTAACAGATATGAATCTTACTATCCCTCAAAGTAAAGATCTAGAAAGATTCAGTATTACATAAGTTAATATGGAAATGTGAGCAGGCATTATTAGAATCTTCTGTTATAAAGACTAAAGTGTTTTGTTTTGTTTTTTATTTTGTTTTTTTGTTTTAATTTTGGATCTTTCATTTCCCTCAAGTTAGCTTGCAGAATTTTTTTCTTATTTTGGTTGAATTCCTAGATGTCTGGCAGCTAAGCTCCAAAATAAAAATAAAGAAACCAATATATTTGGTCTCACTCAGAAGTTTGCTCTACAAATATTATGATACTAGACTTACATATAACAATTCAGAAGTGACAGTTCTGCTGAAAGTTTTATGTTTATCTCCTTTCCACCAGAAATAAGTAATGGGAAAGAAAATTTATTAAGAAAAATAAATTTTGAGGTTCATTTTGCAGAGTTAGTTAGGATTCTTCACTATGGTATTTGTTTTCCCGTAGGCATGAGCAACCTCTCTTCCTCTCAGGGCTAGGACTGGGGTATTACTAATGATGTGGTTAGGACAGTTTTGATTCTTTTTTTCTTTTCTCCTTCCCTGTTGACTGTCACAAATCCAGTGCTAATTGGCTACATGATTTGGAGCAGTGTTTTTTCATGTCCTATATTTAGAACTGCAATATTAGAGATGATAAACCAAAGGATTGATATTAGGAGAAAAAAGACACATAGATACAAAATGAAAATAGCACTCACCATTTAAAACAAAATATCCTCATAAATAATTGTAAGTAAGATGAACTAAAAGCAAGCTGTAGGTAATCCTACACAATTATGACAAACTAAACTTACACAACCAATCAGCAGAATTTTGAGAGCCATATTTTCTCACACAGTAAAGGGAATGTTTGAATTTCTTGAGAATTCATTGCAAAGTAACTTCCACATTGAGTTACTCTAATGCCTATAAGTGGAATTGTCTGTAAATTCTAACTTCATGATGCAGGAATGAGTTATTACTCTTGTTATAAAGGGAGGATATGCAGAATTGGAAGGGCTGATTGTAGTACCTTTTCTGGCCCAATGGGGTCTCTTCTTCAAGAGAAAAAGGCCATAAATCTTAAATATTTTCAGAATCATTCACTATTCAGGTATAAAGTTTTGTCTAGGCCAAGAAAGGTTCCCTGCAATTATTTTCCTCGAAGTCAACTTTTTTACATCTGATAAGACATCTACCTGTAATGGCTTTGGAACAAGGCAGGATTAGTGAACATTGCAAGTACAATCAAAACCTGCACAGAGCAAGTACAGGGCGCCTGGGTGGCATAATTGTTAAGTGTTTGACCTTGTTTTTACTCAGGTCCTAATCTCAGGGTCTTGAGATCAAGCTCCATATCAGGCTCTCTGCTTGGCACAGAGTCTGCTTAAGTTTCTGCCTCTCTCTCTGCCCCTCCCCGCAACCTGCACACATGCTCTCTCTCTCAAATAAATAAATATATCTTAAAAAAAAAAAAAAAGTGGCACAGGGAAAGTGCATTTTTTTTCTTTTTTTCCCTCTCCCAAGGAATGTGTCTTCTGAAACTATCCATGACTTATTTTCTTTGCTTGTCTGCCATTTATTGAAAATTATAGAGGTCATTACTTATTAAATATTGAACTCTTTTACCAGCTCATTATTACCAAGGAAAAACACAGCATTACTATAATCAGGAAGCCAAACTAAAGAAGAAAATCAGAGTAAATATGTCCTTTCACAGCCCAACCTGCTGTGGCTTACAGTGGGTTAAACTTTGCTTTCAAACTATGCACCTAAGGATCCATCTTTTTATTTCTATGAGAATAGAAGCAAGTGAAGAATAACTGATCCTTCAGGTTCCCAAGTAAACTTTGGCTTTACTGGGATTAAAAAGCAGATCTTTACTTTTGTTGTTGTTGTTGCTGCTTATTATAAAGCTTTCTAATTTAATTTAATGTTGTATATATCTAGGAGTGCCACATTCCATTGTTTCTTCTCTGATATCAACGGTTTGGGGTCTGACTGTCTTGGTCTTTAGATTTATACTCAACCCACTCTTCAAATATCAGTCCACCTGCATCTAATGTTCCTTTTAGATTTGATATAAAGTCATAAAACACTGCCACCTCACCCAAAGAGGTTATAGTTTATGCTCAGAGAATAGGTATATATTTCTTCTCTCTCTCTCTCTCTCTCTCTCATATATATATATATATATATATATATATATATATAATATATATACAGAGATATATATGTATCTATACCTCTGTGTTTATATGTGTATATATTCTTCCAACATAGACTGTTGCCTATCTTCTATCCATCTACATACATAGAAAAAGAGGGTGTGTGTGTATATATATGTGTGTGTGTATATGTGTGTGTGTATATATATATATATATATATATATATATACACACACACACACACACGCACACACGATAGAGTTAGTGGAGGAAAACCATTTCTAAAGAAACATAGTGATTTTATTATATAAAAAGCTGAGTTTTAAACCAGGCCCACTAGAGGGTGATACCAAATAGACCACTGCCTTCTATAATCCTCAATTTCTTAATCTGAAAAGTGGGAACAGAGACAATGCTTTTATTCTAATTTCCTCCATTCAAACTTCAAGAGACTGGGCAGACCAGGTGGCTCAGCGGTTTGGCGCTGCCTTCAGTCCAGGGCCTGGTCCTGGAGACCCAGGATCGAGTCCCACGTTGGGTTCCCTGCATGCAGTCTGCTTCTCCCTCTGCCTGTGTCTCTGCCTATCTCTCTGTGTGTCTCTCATGAATAAATAAATAAAATCTTAAAAAAAAAAGAAAAAAAAAAACAACAAACTTCAAGAGACTGAGAACACTCCTTAAAAGACTTATTCCCAAATGTATTGGCCCTCTGCGGATTGCATTTGTACTGTGTGTATAGAAATTTCAATAACAAAAGAAATCTTTTTGTTGTGAGCATCATAGTCAATGGCAGAGCCATAACTGAACATTAGCCTTCTAGTTTAGAAGTACGCAACTTATCCAATTGATTGAGCTTCCATTAGAATAGGTAGGAGATGCAAGGGAGAAGATAAGCATATATTATTTTTGTCATCATGGATCTTACACTCTCAAAGCTAGCACTTTGAGAGCAGACAGGTAGACGGACATGTACACACAAGCAAACGTATAACAAACATGCAAATTAGAATTATACCTCCTGGTGTGTACCGTGTTAGGAGACTATAAAGTAGGGCAGGTTGACTTTGGGAGGTATGAAGATACCAGAGGAAGTGAAAAAATGAGCTGGAACTTAGAGGCTGAGTTGGAGTTTCTAAGTCTGGTTGGATAGGTGGGAAAAGAGAAAATAAGCAGGAACTGTACCAAGTATAAAGGGCATAAAGCAGGTGTGTATGGTGAATGTGGTTGGGTAAACAGAGAAAGAGTATGAAGTAGGAGAGAAGGCTGGAAAGACAGGTAGGCAGTGGCTAGGCCATGCAGGTTCTTGTATGTTATGTAATTGTCTTAAAATTTTTTATCTGTTTTTAAGAACAAGGAGAAACCTTTGAAGAAGTGGTATAAACTAAAGAAAGAGGATAGCATAATCAGAGACAGGATTTTTTTTTTTTTTTTTTAGTAAGTGCTTTTTGGATACAATATGGAAATTATTTTGGGGGTAACATGGATTAAGGAGACAAGTTAGAAGACTCATGAAGCCTTTTTAAGACAGAGACCATGGTAGCATGAAGTAGATTGTTGGTAATTTTATTATTTTCCTATGGCTACTCTAACAAATTTGGTGGCTTAAAACAACAAAAATTGGGGGCACTTGGTGGCTCAGTGGTTGAGCATCTGACTTTGGCTCAGGTCATGATCCTGGGGTCCTGGGATCCAGTCCTACATCAGGCTCCTCACAGGAAGCCTGCTTCTCCTTTTGCCTCTGTCTCTGTCTCTTTCTCTGTGTCTTTCATGAATAAATAAATAAAACTAAAAACAACAACAAAAAATGTATTCTATTCAGTTCTATGGGCCAGAAGTCCAAAATTAGTTTCACTGGACCAAAACCAATATATCTATCTATCTGGAGGCTGTAGGGGAGAATCTATTTCTTTCCTCTTCCAGCTCCCAGTGGCTACTGGCATTCCTTGGCTTGTGTCTACATCACTCCAATCTTTCTTATTGTCCCATTATATTCTCCTCTTCAGTGCACCAAATCTCCCTCTGCTTCCCTCTTATAAGGATACATCTAATAGTATTTAGGACCCATCTGGATATTTCAGGATAAACTCCGCAAATTAAGATCCTTAATTTAACACATTTGAAAAGTCTCCTTTGCCATATAATACAAAGAACTAGCCAAATTGCAGAGTCTGAAAGGCAAAATCTTCCTAGACTAACATCAACTACAAGTTTAGAGAGCTACAAAAATTAGCCTCAGTTTCAATAATTTACCAGAATGACTCATAGAACTCATTAAAATATATTACACCCACAGTTGTGGCTATTACAAGGAAAGGTATAGGTTAAAATCAACCAAGTCTGGAAGCTTCAAACTACAAAGCTTCTTTTGTCCTCAGGATGCATTATGCTCCAAGCACCAATGTGTGAGAGCACACTTGGAGTATTGCTAACCAGGGAAACTCATTCAAGTTTTAGTGTTGAGAATGTTGTTGTCTATTATTTTTTGGTGTCCAGTGACATTCAAGTTTTAGTGTCCACATGATTGATTAATTATCCATGAGGCTGAACACAGTCTTTGGGTTGAGTGAAACTAGATAATTTAAAATGCCCACTCTAAATCATGTAATTGATCTTTTTGGCATGGCCAGCTTCTTCTCAAAGATGTAGTATGGCCAGGCCAGTGCTAAACAAAGAGACTCCTATGAGATGTAAAATAGATTACCTCCCAAAAGCCAAGGGCAAAGGACAGACCTGTCTTTGGGCAAAATAAAATTCTTTATTATGTAGAAATATTCACAGTTTCCAGGTATTAGGGAATAGTTTATTTTTTGTTTGTTTGGGTTCTGTTTTGTTTTGGTGAAAGAAAGGTCTGGGAGGGATTATTTAGTCTACTACATGGATATTTATGTATCAGAATTTTAGTTGATGCACATTATAACTACATTATCTCCATACAGGTGAAGGAATCTGAATAGGAGTTAAGAAATAAAGTCTATGAGTTGATAGTGAATTGGATATGAAATATAAAGGTGAAGGAAGTGATAATATTTACTCCTATGTTTCTGGCATCAAAAAATAGAATGAGGGTGGTGGAGCTGAGGGGTAACTAGGCTTGCAAGGGGAAAATTATACATTTGGTCCTTGACATGTTAAGTTTGCAGTTTCTTTTTCTTTCTTTCTTTCTTTCTTTCTTTCTTTCTTTCTTTCTTTCTTTCTTTTTTATTTATGTACATCTCTAAATACCAATTTCCATGTGATAACCATTCAAAAGAATCTCAAACTCAATAGAGTTGTCTGGGTCAATGTGGTACTTATTAATATATTGCTTCTCCCACCCCAATGCACCTTTTATTGCCTATTTGTCATAAAGGTAGACCCTGTAACTATTGGTTTGCCAGCTGGATCAATGTCAAGCATGAAATCAGAGGGACCGGAAGGACCTGGGGCAGGAAGGGGTCTCTCTTCACAGTGCTGGTATTTCTCTTCCAACAGGTTCCTGAACTGAACAACCCTTGCAGTGCCATTCTTTAGCACAGGCGGGCAATACATCCCCAGCGGCTTCTCCAGGCTGCCTTTCAGACAGGTTTCCAATGAGTTTTAATTAGGATACCTCCCTAAGCCTTTTCCTCTGACACCCCAGAAGATAGATCCCAGCAAGTTTCTGGGGTGCAGCATCTCAAAAACTGTTCTTCTACATAATAAGCCAAAGCTGTCCTCTCCAATCAGATCTAATCTTAGCCCTAGGCTAAAAAAAAAATAGTGCTGATAGGCTAAGTAAAAGAAAGTCTACAAATATTGTTTTATTTGGCTATAGGGAGATTATTTGTAGGAACCAAGGGCAGGTGGCCCCAGAAGGTATCACTGGCGTATTGATTATTTTGTTTTATTTATTTTTTAAAGATTTTATTTGAGAGACAGAGAGTGACCTCGAGAGAGAACAGGAGCAGGGGCAGAGGGAAAAGCAGACTTCCCTGCTGAGCAGAGAGCCCAGGACCTGGGATCATGACCCAAGCCAAAGGTAGATGCTTAGTCAACTGAGCCACATGGGTATATTGATAATTTTAAATAAAAGTTACTTAAGAGGTTCTGCAAGAACACTCAAACCCTCTTCTTTTCCCCTGAAAACAGGAAATAAATCTCCCAAGTGAAAGGTACCCTCCCATTACCAGGATGTAAAGAGACATTGCGATCACCAGAAATAGGAAATTTATAGCCATGAGGGCTGTATAAACAACTCTTGTTACCTTTATGAATTTACTACCCCAATCCAAATTCTATTTAGAATTCCTTACTAATTGAAACTCCCAAAGTTAAGTTTTCTTTCTCCTGACAATTCCCCACATATTGATTGTCTCTTTGTCCAAAAAGCATTAAAAAATGTCTGCCGTGGTCATTTCTTTACATCTCAATTTCATTACTAGGCCTCCATGTGCATGTATAATAAAATCTCAGTTGTTTCTCCTGTTAATTGATGTCATTGAAATTTAACTTAGTCCAGCTGGAAGACCTTAAGGATGGAAGAGTTTTTCCTTCCCTCCAATCTTAAGGAAAGCTCTTGAGATAGAGAAGGAGGCAAGAACAGACTCTAGGGAGAACCTCAAGAAAATTCTGAAAATCAGTTTTACTGTCCAAAGAGGGAAGAAAAAGTGAGAAGTTACAAGCTTGTCCAGCTACTTTATGCAGCTTACCATTAGCTCTTCAATTCTGGGATTCCTACCTCTAGATTCCTTATTCTGTGAAATTTCCCTAGATCAGATCTTGAAGAGGTTACTGAGGCAGCCCTGGACACAACTCAGGATATCCACTGGGCTTCTGAGACTCCAAGAAAGCAAATCTCAATCTTTTCTTAGACAAGAAAATCTCCAAGTGTCTAAGTGTCCACCAATACCTTATCCCAAAGCCTGGAAACTGTTGGAATGTTCTTGGAATGTTCCAAGAATAGGAAGTTATCATGTGATGGTCCCACTAATTTTTATCTCTACTAACAAAAATGCAGCTCTGAGGAACATCTCCGTAGGAACAAATGCTATTTCTGTTCATGTAGCCAGGATTCAACAATAACAAACCCACTATTTTATGTGGCAAGCCACAGTGACATCCTGTTTTCCAAAATAATCTGTCTCCTTAATTGAAACTATTTACCTCCCATCGACTCCCTTGATCCTGCAACTTGAATAAATACAAACTGATAAATATAACACTTTCCATGTGATCTTGAAATCCTGTTTGTTATGCTTCTTTTTGTTTTTATAGAGGAAGTTT
The DNA here is from genome assembly GCF_905146905.1 of Nyctereutes procyonoides. Classification (NCBI taxonomy): domain Eukaryota; kingdom Metazoa; phylum Chordata; class Mammalia; order Carnivora; family Canidae; genus Nyctereutes; species Nyctereutes procyonoides. The sequence continues at coordinate 12,267,014 of NW_026575133.1, read as the reverse complement.
CATGATGATGAAAGGTTGCAAACCCTCACTTGCCACTTGCCTGCAGCAGTAATTGAGCATCTAATAGCCATAATTCACAAGTATGGGAAAATGCAGAAGCTAGGCAGATGATGATAGGACACAAACGGAAATGACTTTAAAAAGGGAGCAAATTGTGGCTACAGGGGCCCAGGGCACGCTGCCCCAACATGTTCCTAATAGCATATTGATTATTTTTTATTGAACCTACTCAGGAAACGTCCGGGAAATGTCTGGTGCAAGGACACTCTGACCCTCCTCTGTCCCCCGGAAAACAGGAAACACTTCTCCTGTATAAAAAATACCATCCCTACACCAAGAAGTAAAATGACATCCTCATCACAGAGATAGGAACTTTAAAGTCAAAAAAGCTGTAGGAACAAACCTTGCTATTTTTTTTTTTATTATCTCAACCTAAGTGTTGCTTAGAACCCCTTACTAATTAAAGCTCCCAAACACTTGTTTTCTTTATCCTGTCAATTTTTCACAATTTATTGTGTCTGCTAGAATAAAAACTGCTTGCCTCCATCATTCATTTGTTCTCAATTTCATTATTGAGCCTCCGTGTGCATGTAATAAAACTCTGTGTTTTTTTTTTTTTTTCCTCTTGTTAATCTGCCTCATCTCAACTTAATTCCTAAACCAGGTAGAAGGACTCTGGAGCTGGGAGAGGTGGGAGAGGAAATTTTTTTCTTCCCCAACACAATGTAAAATGGGAATCAAGCTGAAGAAACATGCTCCAAGAGTACATGAGAAGGAAATACAAGAAAGAAAGTTAAAGGCAGATTATTGGTGGATGTTGGCTACACTGAAGACAGAAGATCTTCTGTAATACTACAGTAATAACACTAAGGACCAGAATGTTAATATCATCCTTTTTTTACTAAATGCCATGTGCTGTGATGCCATGCATTGTGTCAAAGGCTTTGAAAGGTGATCTCATCTGTGCATATAAAGTTCACATTCAGCATATGGAGTGCAAAGCAAAAATTATTTAGTTGATAAATATGTAAAATGTGACTAAGTTCACAATGCTGACTTAAATTGGCAAATACAGATTTTAATATATAAGATTAAAATATAATATATTATATATATTATAATATAGAATATATAATATATAAGATTATATATTTAATATATATAATATTCAAATATAACATTTTAAACTTATATACAACAGGTTTTTGAAAGTAAATTTTTGCTGTCCTGCAGGATTTGGATTGATAATAAGGGTATATGTGAACTCTTCCTATGACTCAGAATCAGAAAGGTAAAGCAGTATTTCCTCTCATGCAACTTTCTGCAAGTCTATAAAACGAAGGGGTTGGCCTAGGTGATTGCTCTGGTCCTCTCAAGTTAACATTTTACTATTCTCCTTGCTGCAACCCTTTGTAGAGAGACTACTTGATTTCCTTCAGCTTCCACCAGACAAAGTAAATTCTAAATAGTCCTTCTCAGTTGTATACAGGAATGAATACATGAAAGAAAGAATGACTCAGGATCATAGCTCACAGTGCTGTTTCAGATACCAGAGGAATAAAGGTATATGCAAGGTATAGAGTGAGAACCAACCTTCTTCTGATGTCCCTGGACTCTGAGGTGTCAGTCCACGCAGAGAACGCTAAGGCTGGAAGAAATCCATGGATATTAAAGACAATCAGGCTACAAATGCTCTTGTTGCAACAACCTGTTCATTTTTTTTTTTCCCTTTCATCTTGATTTTCCAACATCTAATAACTCTGGAGTTCAGAAAACTCACCACCTTGTGCTCAGAGACAATCAACCAACTGAAGTGGAAAAAGAAGGTGTTAGTAGGCCCTCTCTGCCCCTCCACTATATGGTGATAGCCTCTCAGGGGGGCAGGCCAGCTGGTTTCAGCAGTGGACACTGATGGGCTCTGCTGATCCATTTCCTCTGATCCATTTTCAACTCCCACCACTAGCCGACAGGTGAACTCTCGCAGGCAAATGTTTCTTGCAGGAATACTGAGTTGGTTTAACAGAGAGAACCTGCTAGTGCTGATTTATTTACGGTAGCCTGCAACCAGGCCAGGGGGAGGAAATACCCAAGAGATTCCCAAACACACACACTTGGATTTATATACTTTCATAAAACCTTACACTCCTTTGAATGGTCCACTCTGCTCCCCTCTGAAGTCAATCTGCACCACCATCTGCTTGTTCCTTCTAGATGCTTATACTTTGTTTTTTCTTCCAATAGATTAGGTCTGTCTATCCAACTCCTTATATCACTATGTTATTAAAATATAAAAGTGGTTTGGAATCTCAGGTGATCCCTGTCCTTCTGTGACTATAACCCTAATGCTCTGCTTGGTTTTCTTTCAAATGTGAACAAATCAAACTTACTTTTGAGATACAAATAAACACATTCATTTTTCCTTTTAAGTCATTACTTGTTCTTAAATTCAGAACGCTTCCTCATTGTCCTTGCCTTCTTGGTTTTGATATTTTATTATTTTTGACTGCTTTTCTTTTCTTTTTCTTTTTTCTTTCTTTTTTTTGGGGGGGGGGGGCAGGGCTCTTTTTTTTATTTATAAAGTTAGCTAATTCCAAAAATTTATTTTGAAAAACTTTGATTTTTATTTCACTTTCGGTAAAAAATGTTCAGATAGGCAGTGTGTTTCTTGTGGGTGAAGGTAAAAGGAAGGCCCTGGATACTTAGAATATTAAATTCTCCTTTGTAGCCAAAACAGCATCTATCTCCCCGCAAGCCTTTTACAGTATGTTAAATATTTTAAAATAGAGTCCCTTCTGCAAATAACTCACAAATAATTAAGCCAGCCCAAGCAACCTTTCCCTTTTCCTTCTATTTCAATAGATGGTTAAAGACTATATGCAAATATCCAGATTGGGTTTTGTTTTTGCTTTTCACATCTAAGAAGTAGCTTCATGGTTGCTAGAGAGAGACTATGATTTGGACAATAGTGAGCCAAGTTCTCAGCTGCCCATTTTGGCTTAATTCATCAATTTTGTGAAAGTGTAAAACTACCCCTTTTCCCTTAGCGCCAGGGCCCTGGGGCAGGCCACAGAGAAGTTCACAGCTCTACATGGCCCTCCTCATCAACTGCCTTTTTCTAGACTGTGCCTGGTAATTACTCACTCTGGGAGCAGCAGCTGTGTGGTTGTCCTGGGCAGAGCTGGAGCAGAAAACCTCCCACAACTTCAGGTTGTTTTATTTGCCCCCATTTCCTGCTTTTCCCTTCCTCTTAGAAGCAGTTGTTTGTTCAGTTTGTTAAACTGAAACACTTGTTGTAGGGTTTTGACTAGGTCTCATACTGACACACTTATCACAGCTGTGTAAACAGGCTCATTCTTACAGAACCTTTTGAGCTCTGCCCCTCGCCCTCCAGACCCTCCCACTCCAGAGCCCGCCCACAGTTTAATCCCTATTTCCTAAGCAAGGTCCTCACTACAGTCCAAGATTTTAGGATTTCTGAAAAGTCTACTGTGGGTTGAATAATTCCTCCCCATCTGTTCCTTTTCAGAGACTAATAGACTCTGCCAGGATGGCGTTTGAATCTCTTTAACCTCTCTGCCATGAGGTCTTTCTACATAATGAGCTGTGAAAAGAAGCTGAGGCTTAAAGAGCTAGAATCACCCAAGATTTGAGGCTTTGGGAAGTTAAAATAATCTACTATCCAAGATCAACTGTGGCTAGATGCTGGGCCTAGGGTTTAAATCAGGCACTTTGACCCTGGAGACAAGAGGTTAACTAATCCACCACATTATTTTCCCAGGCTTTTTACCCCAAGAGTACAGCTAAAAACTATTTTTAAACAGTGAGTGGAGCATGTATGAAACCACATGCATATGCGTGTGAATGAGTGCTCCATCCACCTCTGAGGGACAATTTCTAAAGCCCATGCCTGTGACTGAGCAGGGGCGATCTATCTTTGCTGCCCTGTGGTGCTGGGACACCCAGGACTGGTCAATGTCCAAGGTGGTCCTTCGTGAAACTTCCTCCATGCTGAGCTCAGTCTTTTGCCAGCTGCTGCAGGGCTACACAGCTCCATGTGACATATTCTTGCTGCTAAAACAAAACCCCTCTCAAATGTGAATTCAAATCACTTACCATCAAGTGACATTTCCAAATTGCTCATTAGTTTATTTTAGAATGACCTGGAATTGATGTTTAGTCGCAAGAAAGGGAATTTTCTTTAAGATTATTTTACCCTGTCCTACCTATGTTTACTAGTTTGTGTGTGTACATGTGTACCTACCTTTTTATATACATATGTAAAGATATATATATATATATATATATATATATATATATATATATATATACACACACACACATACACATAAATATGTGTTATTTGGGGGGATGGTATGCAGAAATACTATTGAAAGCTCTTTTTGTTGTGTGTATAATCATTTCCTTCTAACATACAAGGAATTTTAAGAACATATATTATGTAGAAAACTTTATTTTTCTCAAAAGGAATCTCAATTTGGGAAACAGAATAATAAAAGTTAACTGACAAATTACTTGAAATGGGAATTAAGTTGAGAATTAATTAGCCCTGCTTCTAATGGTTTGTGTGAATGTATATTTCAGCATGTTCATGGCATAAATTATAGTTATAGAAACAGGTAATGGTAAAGGTTTAAAATTACTAAACTAGCCTCTGTTTGCCCTTCATTTATCTAGCTGTTATTTCAGTGAAAACATGTCACATACCATTTCTCTCAAGAATTCTATCTAAGACTTTAACCAAGAAAAAATAATTTTTAAAACTCTAGAAATAGGAGTGCATGAGTGGCTCAGTTGGTTAAGTGTCTGACTCTTAATTTTGGCTCAGGTCATGATCTCAGGGTTGTGAGATCAAACCCTGCTATGACTAAGCTCAGTGGGGAGTCTGCTTAAGATTCTTTAACGCTCCTCCAACTCTCTCCCTCTCTAAAAGAAAGGAAAAGAAAAAATAAAAGAAAAAAATCAACTGTAAAAATACAATTATATGAATGTTCACCAGAGTATTGTCGATAATATTGAAAAACTGAAAACATCATTATGTAGATTAGACAATGGTGAAAACAAAAACAAAAACAAAAAGAACCCATGAATTTAATTGAATACAATCTAGCTTTAAACATGTCATTGCCAAATGAATGTACTGATGTGAAGGTATGTCAATATTAAGCTGTTACATTAAAATATAAATTAAGCCACAGAGATTTAAGGTACAGCATAGTGATTATAGCTAATAATACTACATTGTGTATTTGTAGCTAGGAGAATGGATCTTCTAACTTCTCATCACAAGGAAAAAGATGTGTAACTATGTATGATAATGGATGTTAACTGACTTGTGTGAGGATCATTTTGTAATATATGCAAATCTTGAATCATTACATCGTACACCTGGAACTAATATAATGTTTTGTCAATTATATCGCAAAAAAAAAATAATACTAGCTAGAGGGAAAAAACATCAAAAAAACAATTAAAATATCCATAACACAGCAAAAAGTAAAAATATATTAATTAATGTTCATGTAATACATATTAAACCTGAACTAATTTTTTGCTCTAGAGAGAAATTTTACTTTGAATAAAACTCTAAAGGGGACCGACCAAATGTGCAGCTCTGTATTTAGTAATAAATACAATGCCTCTTATGTTTCTACGGATTTCAAATTTTATAGGAAAGATTCAAGGTTTGGTGAAACTTTTCCTTCATTAGCTCCCATAATCAAGTCATAGTGGCTTACCTATTCTAAAAAATAAATGACACGATGTATCAGAAAAAATAAGTTAATAAATATTACAGCATAAACTTTTTGAGGAAAAAAACAGGTATGGAAAGTGTGTTGAATCATAATCACAAAAATGTTTAGAGGTTATTTTTAGGAAGAGTGTTTATGAACTATTTTTTCTTTATATTGATATTTATATTAAGATTTTATTATAATTAATGCATACAGAAAAATGTCTTATGCCTTCATAAGGGTTGATTGTATCCTTATGAAAACTCTAGTTTCTTTCTTGACTTGAGTTTTGCTTGAATAAGTGGTTATAATTTTCAAAAAGTATATGAATATACATATATTCATAGAATATGTGAATACTAGGTATTTCACAATTTTTATATTTTACCACTGAGAAGCAATTAGGCAAGTTAATAACAACTTTCAGAATAAAGTGTGTGATTAGTAGAGAATTCATATATTTGCCAATAGTCCTTCCTTGATAGGGACATGACCATAGTGGAGAGAGAAAGATGGAGCATGCTCTTGAGGGGAGCAAGTATGTTCCTCTTCCTCATTCCAGTCTTCAAGCCTCTTTTCTAACTGTGAGCAAAGCCTTGTGTGCTCATGAGGTGCTATTGTAATTGTGGAGATGGTTCTACTGTAAGTCTACTGCATTGTGAATTTTAACCTAATCACATGGGGGGAAAATAATGCACCTGAGTAGCTTATCTCCCTGGAGAAAAATCTTATCAGGGAGGAAACTGTCTGGCCTCAGGCCAATGTGGGCCAGTCAAGTGATAATCCTATTTCTGCTTTTGTCCCTTATTTCAAAGTGAATAATGTAGAAACCTTTCTGTGAGTCATGACCCAGCTCATCCCACTCAGTTAATTTAAGAATCTAAAATATTATTGTCATTTACCTAGAGTAGCTTCAGGGTAACTCATCTCGCAGAGAATCTGAGCTATTAAGGCTATCCCTGTCCTAAACCACAAACTTCCTCTCTAGGGCCATGTCTCATAATTTGTCCACATTTAACATGAAGAAAGGAATCAACAATTAGCCTAGAAGCGGAGCTCACATACTATAAGAGGTAAGGGCACCCATATTGGAAGGAGGATGTTCTTAGTCTGGCCCCCTCCCATAATAGTGATGACTGGACATAGAAAGGCCTGGATCTTGCCTCGGACTCCAGCAAAAAGGGCTGGCTGCACTGGGATCTGGACCTAGGGGCGCTAATTGGGTCTTCTGTACAGATCCAGGTATAGATGCAGAGAGAAAGTTCATCCTCAACATTCAGGCTTGGAACAAAGGGCTATAGCACCAGAAGTCCTGGTCACCCAATCAAAAATTCTAAGGAATGACCATAGACAGGAATCCAGGGATGGGATTATGCACAAGTGTAGGCAGATATACATTGGCATCAAAGAAGTCTATGAGTTGGGAGGTGAGTCATAGCCCTAAAATGAAACAACACAGGATTCAGGGATTGGGAAAAACTGAAGAAAAATGACAGAGCCTTAATTTTATAGATATTAGGATAAAAGATTAGTAGACCCTGGGGATGTGGTTTGCATGCTGTGATTTGAATGGGATCTCAGGTCATAGCTGGCTCACAAGTGAGCATGAGAATACTGAGCATTCTTTTCTGAGGTTGTTCCAAGAAAGGAGGGAAGATGATCCTGCAGATGGCCATAGGGCAAAGAGAATGGCCAGAAGTGCAGCTTTGGTAGAGCTTTTGGTCATAACTACCAGAAGGAATGACCAGCACCAGAAAAACCTGACCTTTTTGAAGATCTGAGTCCCTGGATTAGAGATTGTCAATGAGGAGAGGCAATGCTGCTCCAAAGCCTGCTGAGTGATGCAGATAAGTAAGTGCCACCCTGCCTGGAAGTTTGTCAGAGCCTTGGAAAGATCCCTTTGCTAGAGATATAACTCCTAAGGTAATAGAGAAGTCCAGGGCAGCCTTGGTGGTGCAGCGGTTTAGCGCCACCTGCAGCCCAGGGCGTGATCCTGGAGACCCGGGATTGAGCCCAAGTCAGGCTCCCTGCATGGAGCCTGCTTCTCCCTCTGCCTGTGTCTCTGCCTCTCTCTCTCTCTCTCTCTCTCTCTCTCTGTGTGTGTGTGTGTGTGTGTGTATCTCTCATGAATAAATAAATAAAATCTCAAAAAAATAGAGAAGTCCAGCTTTAACACAAATTATCTGTACTCATGGTAGTATCTCTTTGATGTGCCTGCTGTACATCCGGGTGAGGAAAACAGAGCAAATGAGTCACAGAGATAGAACGGTGATCCTTCTAGCCTGCTTAGAACATCTATTCTCTTGTTCATTAGCTGTGCTCCCTACTAGAATGTAAGTCCTTTGAGGGTAGTGATGGTCCAGTATTATTCCCTGGTGTATCCTGGAGTTCCATATAGTGCCTGAGTTGAGTAGTTGTAGGACAAGGGTAATGTTGAGAAGGGGCATGAGGTGTTGCTCCTATGCTGAACTGGTCAGACTGGAACATGTCTCCCGGATTTGGCTACTGGAAAAGAGGAGAATAAGTCAGAAGTCAGATTCATGTAATGTGATATGGGAACTTTCCAAGGCAGAGCAGAGACCCAAATGGGAAATTGAATGGAATGTGAGAAGAACTAAGGTCCAAAAGATGGAAGGACACAGTATCCAGTATCCCAGAGTGGGACCAACTTCTGGAGAGATGGAAGGAGCCATGAAAACAGCGACAAGCTTAGAGAAGCAACGTTTGGGTGTTTTAATAAAAGGAGCTTACTACAACACGGTGAGACCTTCCATTGTCTCTTCAGACTCTCATCACAAGGTGATGATGATGGTGTTGAGGATCTGACCTATAACCACCTCAAAGTAAAAATGCTGGTTGTCGGCAGCTCAGCTCAATTGCCAGGTGTCTGAGTAACCAATTAAAGTAAAAAAAATGAAACTAATTGTTGTACTTAATCACTTATATAAGGAAGGGGCCAAACTGGAGAAGGAACGGACGGACTCCCTTTTTAATTTTGCTATCCACACCTGCTGAGAAGTGCCATTGGCTACTGACTTTCAAACAACAACAACAACAACAACAACAACAACAACTACAAAAACTGGTAGTTTGTGAACCCAGGGGCCAGAAGGAGTGAGATGGGGAGGATGAAGAACAGAAAAGCACCAAACATTTTTCATTGTGAGCTCCTTCTAGGAAATAATTGCTGTTAACCTCATAGATTGTTAAAATTTACAACTTTGGTGGGCACCTGGGTGCCTCAGTTTGTGCATCTGTCTTTCGCTCAGGTCATGATCCCAGGGTCCTGGGATTGGGTTCTACATCAGGCTCCCAGAAGGGAGCCTGCTTCTCCCCCTGCCTGTGTCTCTGCCTCTCTCTCTGTGTCTTTCATGAATAAATAAAAAATCTTTAAGAAATAAAAATAAATAAAACTTACAACCTTGGGGCATTTGTTCATTTGGTCATTTACCCATGTATCTATCATTAATTGAGCATCTACTACATGCCAAATTCTGTGCTAGGACAGGAGTTAGACATGACTCTTATTCTAACCTGGAAAAAGGAAGCTCAAATATATACCTAAGGGCAATGCAATTAGGGCGATGGCAGATTTCATATACATACAAGGAGGAAAGAGAAAGGACACTCAGTGGCACGGAGGACATCACTGAAAGGGTCAGAAAAGGCTATGACATGTATGGTGAAGTAAGGATCATTTTTTGCCTGAATGTTGGGTAAGGTTGAGCAATATTTACAGAAAAGGATTAAGTTGGGTTCATATCTTGAAGCAAGAAGTGCGATTAAGGAGGGCCCTTGTTGTGATGAGTGCTGGATAGTTTATGTAAATGTTGAATCACTAAATTGTACACCTGAAACTAATATTACACTGTATGTTAACTTACTGGAACTTAAATAAAAACTTTAAAAAAAGAAGGAAGATTGAGAGGGAGAAGAAGTGAAGTCATATATAGTAGGGGAAGTGGTTGTGGAAAAGATGGACAATGAAAGGGGAAATTTGGATCTTTTTCCTACTTTGTACCCAGACAGATTCTATGCTATAGATATCAAAGGTACCTTTAAAAAAAAATGCTGCATCTACAGTGTCTGAAACAATGTATAAGGCATTTCTATGCTGGACTGGTCAGTATCATTGGATACTCATCTAAAGATGACAGAATGGGAATTAAGATGACAGAACAAGAGAAGGACATGTTTTTGGTCACAGGTGAAGGGTCTAGAAATAAGGCTGGGTCTGGAAATACCTCATTCATTCTATCACTTGCCTCACTGGTCCTCACTGCAAGCATGATAGAACCATGGGATATCACTGTGAGAGAGAATAGCAAGTCTTCTCCACATCTCCCAACTGATGTAGGATGTTCCTGTAGCACTTTCTATGCTGGCTATTTCCTTGCTTTGCTGAGAAACCTATCCTTATACCGTGCTCTGATTTCTAGGATGTAAACAAATTTTAAATATCTAATTTCAAAAATGTAAAAGGTTTTTCACAAACACAAATTTTAATTTTCTGGTATGGTTGTAAGAATTCTGAGGAATGGGACGTATTATATGCTGACTGTTTACTGATGTCAAAGTGTAGCACAAAATGAGACATCAACTTTGTACCTTCCAAATCTCTTTCAATGCATGATATTAAACAAAAAAGGATTTTGAGGAGTTGGAATAAATGCAAACGAGATTAACATATAATGACATAAATTGCTAATCCAAGGAGGTACACCAATTCCGACTCCATTCCCTGTATCCTCAGCTCTAGATTGTTGCCTGACTCTTTATGATTTATATGTGAAATTTATAGGGGTTAAAAGGAGAGACTGCTCACAAACCTTGAACTAGCCATAAAGTTAACATTCTGTGGTAGGGGGGTACTTCCAGCTTCAATTCAGGGAAAAGCTCTTTTGGAAAGGTGTACTTTTGGTCTTCCCACTATTAATAAATCTTCACTGTGATATATGTTACCACATCTGACTGGCACAACAGGACTTTAATGCCTGTTCTTCTCCAGTTCCTCTGGGATGCAGGCCAGCCTCTTAATTATGCACATAAGTGAATATAAAAGCAATGCCATGGATCTGGCACCCTTCTGAAAAGCAGGCACTGCATATACATTTTCCATAAAAAGCTTGCCATGGTGCAATTAAAGGAGAAATAAATCTTACTATCTTGATGACAGCCCGTGAAACTGAAACCAGGCAATATAGATTTCTCTGAGAAAGTGGAAACTTGTATTCTTTGACAGTGTAATTATTACGCTCTGTCAAATTACTTGGCTTTTGTTCAAAAAAATCACTTAATACTTCATGCAGATATTACTTTCGCCATCAAATCTCACTTTGAGAAAAGTTAATAATTTAGGAACTTTTATATTTAAAAATGGCAGGTCCATCAGATGCATGAGATACCATAGCTGGATATCCCTCCCGCCCTGCAAGCTTTATGTCATTGCTTTAGCCTCACAGTAGGGCTTTGGAAAGAACAAGGGGATTGCACATTAAGGGGATCCTTCTTAGGAGATGTAGAGGTCCAAGTGTCAACTATCATTGACAACAGTTGGAAATAGTTTAAGAGAATACTGTGACTTTTTTTTTTTTTTTTTTAGAAGAGAGACCTTTCTTCTTCAGCAATAGTTTCTTTATTTTAGGACAGTTTAACTTAAAGCAAGGATCTCATTTCTGTAGTAGATAGTCTCCAAGTTAATGTTCACTGGTGAGTAAAATCCATTTGTATTCTGGTGGCAGCAATTATAGCAATAATGAGAATTTTAATTGACGTTTACTAAGCAATTAATATATGGCTGGCATTTTTCTGGGTCCTTTAAACATACTACCTTGTTTAACTTCCATAACAGTGTAAGATAGATTATATCATTACCCCATTTTTCAGAAATGGAAATGAAAGTTCAGCAATACTAAAGAACTTCGCCAAGGTCACACATTTAGCATGAATTTGTACCCAGGCGATCTGAGCCAGAGCCAATCATTTTAACTACCATACCTCACTACTTTCCTGTAACAGGAATGTTATTAAATTATCATTCAAGAGGCTACATTATTTTTCAAAGATGAACATTAAAAATAATAATGTTAGCTGATCTTAATGTCTTTTTTGGTGATAACTATAGATTTAGAAGCATCTGGGACTCCTGGGTGGCTCAGTCAGCTCTATAAGCCCCCCCCCCCCCGCCCCAGCTCTCACTTCAGCTTAGGTCATGATTTCAGATCCTGGGATGGAGCCCTGTGCTGGGCTCTGCACTCAGTGCTCAACAGGGAGCTTGCTTCTCCCTCTGCCTTTGCCCCTCCCTCGGCTTGGGTGCTCTCTTTCTCTCTCTCTCTCTCAAATAAATAAAATCTTAAAAAAAAAATAGAAGCATCCTCTATCTAGGAGAGATGTAAAAAGAGAGGATTTGGTTGGTTTTCCAAGTCTATTTGTGATAATGTTTGATATGTTATTGTTTTCAGATCTTATAACTTCTGAATGATCCTTAAAAATTTCAGTCAAATCTCCAAGCTTTGCCAAGCAGGCTTTTGTACCTTTAGTTAGACTCACCATATTCTTTGTCATCATAGGATTTTCACAACAGTGTCCTGTCCGTGAGTAATTGTTAGTTGGTCTTCCTGTGACAGTGAGTGAAGGCTGGAATGACCTATGTTGCCATCATGGGGACATCACTCCTTCTTTGTCATCAGAGAAACTGATCCTGTTTGAGATTTCTTCAGAACCATGCTGTAGTTGGAGCTGTTCTTTCCAATCCACCTTTTAGGTATTCACAGGTTTTCCCCTCAGTTTTCAGAATTGCAGTGTGGTCTGAGGGTTATCCCCACTTACTCCTGTTCTCTCCCTGTACTACTTTTCACAGGTGTTCCTCCAATGAATCTCTTAGACATTTCACTCCATGTTGGTGTCTGCTTCTCAGGAGTCCAAAACTGACATGTCTAAGCTATTAATACTCAAGTGATTGTAGCGTCCTCTGGAGCAATATGAATATAGGGCTCATAAATTGCAGCCATCACTTTTATATTAATGATATTCATCAGATTCCTCAAGAATTGTTGGGGCAGGGACACCTGGGTGGTTCTGTGGTTGAGTCTGCCTTCGGCTCAGGGCGTCATCCAAGGATCTGGGATTTAGTCCCACATCAGGCTTCCCTAGAGGGGCCTGCTTTTCCCTCTGCCTATGTCTCTGTCTCTGTCTCCAGGTCTCTCATGATTTTTTTTTTTTTTAAGAAGAATTGACGGAGCAGGTCTCAGCATCCCACACCCATTTAAAAATGGAAATCCCTAGGCCCATGAACATGCTCTCCTTCCTCTTCCTTACTTCTACATATCCTCTCTGCTCTCACCAATTCCTATGCCACAGGAGGTGGGCAGTGCTAAAGTAGACTTTGTGGATGTGTCCATCGCCGAATCTTCCCGCTCTCAGAGATCCCCAACCCCTTTCTCTTTTAAGGATACTCATAGTAGAGTGCTTCAGTAATGTATCTCTACAGAGAAATTTGATGACACAATCTATTGACATTTGAAGCTTAGGGTAGGAACCAAGAAATCCTCAATTTCAAGCCAAGTTCCAAGACAGTTCTTCAATTACTGAAGGTACTTGACCTATAAGCATAATAGCAAATATCCCCTTCCAACTTGCCTTTCCAGTCTGAAAACAAGAGAATTATGAGGGGCTAAAAATACTACCCCACCCCTTTCTTAGTCTGGGTCTGAAGGAATGACACTAATGAAGTCCTGGCATCTGCCCACACAGGGGCAGGAGGAGATGCCTGATTCTCCTCTGGAGAGTTTGCGATCGAGACCAGCGTGAGTCTCTACCATTTCCCAGCACGACTACCTAATCTGACCAAACCTATTCTTGGGCTTTGCCTCAATGGCACACTCTGTCCTTATTTCTTCCCCCAGATAACTGTGAGCTGTGTAATGTCTTCACTACTGTGTTTCAAATCCAATGTATCCTCTAAACTCAGATCAACCTCTGGCACTTTCTATGCAGATTTTTTACCTTCCCCCTGGCCTTATCTCCCATTCCACAAAATATAACAAAACTTTCCTTCTCTGCTGAACATTAACTGAACTGGTAACGTTCTCCTTTTCTTCAAATGCTGTCTTATATCCTTAACTTGACTATTAGTTGTTAGAGGTTCTGTGTTAAGTGCTTTTTCCATCTGTTATAACATCTAATGCAGAACTTCTGGCATAATAGGCTCAATTAGTATTTGTAGCTGATTCATATGGCTTTGTATAAATACATTTAGCAATATTTTAGGAAATTATCACCTAATATAGATTAAGCTGCATCTTTCCTCTAATACTAACTTAGGATTTTAAAGATAGAGGAGACACAGGGTTTCATTATCTAAATTCCTTACTTTTCAGGGGGATAATCTAAGCCCAGAGGGTGAAGTGACTTGATTAAGACTGCACAGATGCTGTTGATGCAATCTCACTTGTGTTAATTAGCTTGATTATGGTGATTATTTCATAATTTATATAAATTATCATGTTGCATGGCCTCAATGCCAATAGCTATAGAAGGAGAAATGTCTGATACATAATGCTGTTGTGCAAACAAAATGCAGGTCAGTTGTCAGGTAAGGCACGTTCTCACTGCACAGTGCTATGTCCACAAAAAGCAATAGTGATTGTTATTGGGAATGGCAATAAAAGGAACAGCCATAGAAAATCATCAAAAACTGGGATCCCTGGGTGGCGCAGCGGTTTAGCACCTGCCTTTGGCCCAGGGCACGATCCTGGAGACCCGGGATCGAATCCCACGTCGGGCTCCCGGTGCATGGAGCCTGCTTCTCCCTCTGCCTATGTCTCTGCCTCTCTCTCTCTCTCTCTCTCTCTCTCTCTCTATCATAAATAAATAAATTAAAAAAAAAGAAAATCATCAAAAACTGCCTTCAAGCCAACCAGGATTTCTCTCCTCATACCCCAAATCTGTGTCCAAACTTTGTTCTTGATGTTTATAAAAATATGTTATTTAAAACTAGGTTGTATCTTTGGAAGATTCTGAAATAGTCTAGGAAAATTTTGTATAAAGGCTTACATATAAAATACAAATGATGGTTGTCAAAAAATCAGCAGTATAGCAGTGGAGTCCAACCACCCCACTTTCATCATTGATATGACCAGTGAAAGGGGAGTGTGGGAAGAGGACTTAACTGAACACAACTCAGCTATATGCAGGCTTTCCACATTTAGGTCTATTACTCTTTAATGCATTAGGTATTTCCATTATGGTTATCATCATCAACATTATTGAGACTGAAATTGGTGCCTCTAGGGACATATTAGTTTACTATTGCTTTCTATTAAATTACCATTAATTTAGCAGATTAAAATATTAAACATTTATTTATTGTCTCATAGTAGATCAGGAATACAGGCTACATCTTTCACTCAAGGTCTCAAAAGCTTAAATCACTATTTTGGTAGAGGTGCATTTTCAGCTGGGGACCAGGGTCCTCTTCCGAGCTCATTCGGGTTGGTGACAGCATTCAGTTACTTGTCATTGAAAGACTGGGGACCATTTCTATTATTGCTGTTTGTTTGTTTTGTTTTCTAGCCATTGGTCAAGGGTCATTCTCAGTTCCTAGGTTCTGGTCATACGGCCATCTTGTAATATGAGTGTCCCTCTCCCGAACCAGCACAAAAATATCTCTCCAATCCATAACGTGACCCAATCAAGGGAGAGGGCTGTGCAACTACAGTCACTGGTCCCATCATACCAAAGGGAAAGGATTATACAGATTGTATGCAAAGGAGCAAGAATGATAGGACCCAGTCCAGAAATCTGCCTATGACCAAGAGGTTTTGTCCTGATGTGCCATGGATCTAGACATAAATTGAAGAAGGTAAATATCTTCAGCAAAGTAGGAAAGTCAGTCACTGACTCCACCCATCTCCCCATCCTTCTAACCTCTTGGGTGAAGATATTGCTTTGCCTCAGCAGTCAGAAAACCAGAAAGATTTCTAATTTCTGCTTCAGCAATCTCCAATAATCTGAGCAGAGCAGTGATATACCTCTCCTGGGTTTTAGTTTTCTCATTAAACACCAAGATCTAACATATCTTTTCCCTCCTCACAAAGGATTTTGAGAAGAAAATGAAAAGTAAAATAATAAAAGTGATAATGAACTTGGAAACTTTAAAAAGAATGAGACTCTATATAACTAAAATATGGAGAGAAACTAGCCAACATTTTTATAAAGTTCTTAATTTGGGCCAGATACCCTTTTAAGTACTTCACATTAAAAGCACATTATTGACTAGTTAAAATAATTAAGGAGGACTAAATTTAATAGATATTTATTCATATGGCTATTCACATTTTTAAAGCAAAATATCAGCACTTTTCATCCCTCACCATGTAACTCTCCATCTTAGTTGCAGCACAGGAAGTTAAAATATTGTTGCCAAGCCTTACATGACTTGTAGGAAAAATAAGGTAGATTGTTTTACCTCTAAAGGAATTGGAGTGAATTTTTCTGACCTTTGTAGCCCTCATCAAAATAAATTGTGCAAAACCTCTGCTTCCTTGACTCTCTGACATCAGAATCAAAGTCCAATGTGGCATTCTCAGATTAACAGAGGCCAGGTTACATATCTGTGACTTACCTGAACAGGACTCTAAGAGCATCAGTGTCTTGAATCCTCATCTCTAGAGAGGGAGGCAACCTCTTTGTAATTCACCAAATACAGGAAAAAGATGTTGGGTAGTGAAAAAAAGGATGGTAAATTCTAACATAGCTGAGAACTGAGCCTTTCACACATTTTATTCCCATTCAGCACCTAGCACAGTATCTGGTGAATAAATGACTCTCAAAAAATACACAATGAGGGAATGAAACATAGAAATATCAATACTTACTTTATTCCAATTGTTCAAAATGCACCCCAAGAAATAAAGGAGCATTATCATTATAATTGACTATTTTCAGACTAAGAAGAGGCAAATACATACTTAACCTTTAATGTTGAAATAAGGTTAATTATAGTCTTCTGAAAATATATACCTTGAAGGCTTCAGAGCCATCAATTAATAGTAGGATAGCAACATCCACATTTTAATTAAAGGCGACTAAGAGAGCTGACCATCCATCTGTCCATTCATTCATTCAATCATTGATTCATGTTCTGACTTTAATGCATACTTCATATTCTTCTTTATAACCTCCTTAATTAAAAAGATAAGCATAAAGAGACATTGTACTTACCCAGATGCAGTGTATAGTTAAGCCTAGATAAAGGCAGTAATCCTTAAAAAAAGAAATAAGCAATTCTTGCCATTTGCCAGGCTCTCAAAGAGAGTACCTAGTGCAAAGAGCTTATACGAAAGATATAACCTAAACAAAAGGCTCAAAAAAGAGCCTTTTTTGAAGAAGTAATAACTGAACGATGTTATTAGTTTAAAACAACTAATAGAAAATAACCAACCAACCAGGGTAGAGGCAAATATCCCAGAAAGACAGAAATAATAGCATTTTTAGAAACTTTAAAAAAGAAAAAAAGGGAAGACTGTTGTTGGAGCATATGGAGTGTCCTGTGACATCAGCTGAGGCATGTGGCAGGTGAGACCCCAGGCTAATTTGAAGATCTGTATCTTTACTTGTATCTGAACAACTGAAGAAGGGAAGGGGGCTCATTAGTGGGTTTGCATGCGAAGAGAGCTGACTTTGCCTTGGTCAGATATGGATTTTGAAAGATAATCATTCTTGTATTAAGAATAATTGCAGGGATCCCTGGGTGGCGCAGCGGTTTAGCGCCTGCCTTTGGCCCAGGGCGCGATCCTGGAGACCCGGGATCGAATCCCACGTGGGGCTCCCAGTGCATGGAGCCTGCTTCTCCCTCTGCCTATGTCTCTGCCTCTCTCTCTCTCTCTGTGACTATCATAAATAAATAAAAATTAAAAAAAAAGAATAATTGCAAGCAGGCACAGGAGAGGAAGGAGGAGACAGGCTGGCAGAAAAGTTCCAGCAAGAAATGAGCAGAGCTTTGACAAGGATTGTGGTGGAATTGAGGAGAGGCAAACTTTTACTGACAAAGGTGATGGTAGGATTGAGAAGAGGCAAACTTTTACTGACAAACTGGATGAGGTTGGGGAAAGAGAGGAAGCAGGAGAATGAAAACAAGCTTTGCCTCAGTCCAATCACAACTCAGTGCTGCACGAAGATGCTAGTGAGAGTCCAGCCACATTAACTTCCCCTAGCAGTTCATCATGCACCTCTATTGAGAATTAGCATGTAAACCCATAAACCAAATCTAATTAGTCTTTTTATTCTTTGCTAATAAAACTTGAAACTTTCATTTGATCCAGTAAAACTCTTAACCACCCTTCTTTATTTTCCTCTTTTAAACGCCATTTTTATATGTTCAAAGTAAAATAAGTACTGACTAGTGAAAAATGTATTCCTAACCCCACAATTACTATATTAAAAAATTACCAGCTTAAAAATGCTTAAAGTGAGATTTATCTAGGAAATAAATTACTTTATTTAATGTGTATTGTAATTTTCTCTCAAATAATTACTTAGGGGTTATGGAGAAATGAGGTTGGGCTGAGAAGCTCCAGTGTATACTTTAAGGCAGGCACCATGGATTGCTGTGTTATGAGAGGGGTCCTGGTTTCCTGTGAAGTGCGAATAGGCATAAATTTCTGTGTATATCATGTGGGCATGCAAGTGTGTGTATAGTTGTGGTTTACCATGAATAGGGTTAGGGTTGGGTCCTCGACTAACAAGAAGCTCATTTTCAGTCTTAATGATTGAAAGTTGAAATAAGTGTCTATGTGGTGAGACCCTTTCCACCTGTATCACTGAAAGCTTCGTCTCCCTACTTCTATTACAGCACCTGACATGCATGTTTAAAAGCTTCTACTTCTTAGACAGGCAACATAAAATATTTTAGGCAGCTATTAATGACCCACAAGGAATGTAATTATCAAATTATGTCTATTTTCCCACAAGTGAGAGTAAATACCAAGGTTAATAGGAACTTTGGTGGAGGGGAGGTGGGAATCATAAATTGGGACCTTAGCACTTCTGAGCACCCAATGAGTAAATGCAGAGCCCTAGAAACTACCAGGAAGGGGGTTGGAAAATAGGTAACCCACAGCTGACTTCAGCAATTATTTAATTTCACAAATTTCTGGGGAACTGGTTATCTCTCAAATAAATCATACATTGAACTTAGATATGACTTTTGCTTATGTGGAGTTTTCTCAAGGCTTAGCCTAGTTCACCTCACTTCACAGGGATGTGCCATTTTGTTAGCTCATGCATGGGGCAAGATAGTACACTATATAGTAGCATAATTAGGATGCTATAGAAAATCTCCCCAAAAAAGTCCAAATATCCCCCTTAGGTTTACTGGACTTTTCTGGAGAAACTACACTACACATGACAGATGGATTGGGCTATACTGAAGGGGTCTGGGGTATGGATTTTGTTCTTTCAGTTCTCCCCTTTGTTTCTATTTTCCCTCTTCCTTCTCAACTCTTGACACCCTTGCCCTGCCTGCCCACCCCCTGCAATTCCATTCCTGGCTCCTATACTTGAGAACCTAAATGCATCAAAATATTACCCTTTGCTCATCCTTCAGACCTCTGCATAAATATCATTTCCTCTGGAAAGTCCTCTCCCCCTCTCAAACTCCACACCCCCCACCATCCTCTATTCAGAGTTACATTAGGCCCTGCTTTTTATATCATCTAATTTAATGCTGGTATTTATTTTGCACTTGATTGCTAATTTGCTTGCATACACCAATGTCAGCTGGGGGCCTTCTTGCTTCTTGAAATCTGGGTAAAATTGAATTGAACCTCTCAATACCATGGCCTAAGAAAGCTCAGGCTGACGGGTAATGAAAAGGGATTTTGAGTGGACATGTATTCTGGTTTAGAATTGGTGAGAAGACTGGGACATAAGTGCCCTACACTACCTGGGCTTAAGTTGAAATTCATGCCAGTGCTCATATTTAACAACAGTAAAACAATGATAATTAAAAGGATTTATCTACATATTGTACTTTATTGAAGAGTTTTTGAGGGAGAGCTTCCAGGAATGTGCTTGTATGCCAAGTGTATCTCTGTCCCTCATATCCTGTCTCTCCAGCTGTTCTAGGGAACCAAAACACATCTCTTTTTTATTCAGATCACCTTTTCCCTGCAGAACCTGGACATCAGCCAGCACTTGGACACTTAGGGTAGATGGGACTTCTTTCCCAAGTCCTTATCCATATTATATCCATCAAATTTCTCTTTCCAAGAGAAATCCTGCCATTTGTGTTAAAATAATACAATTTTCTCCAGCTCATTACACTTGCTTATTTCCTTTATTAGATTATAGGTTACATGAGAGAAGAGATTATATTCATCCTATTCAGATCTGTATTCCCTGCAGAATGTCTGGCATATGAAAGTGACTAGCAAGAATTTGTTCCAGGGAATAAATGAATGGGAGAGACACATCTACCTACTGAAAATATGGAAATGCCTGAAATCTTGACATTCCAGGCTTTCAGTCAAGAAACCATTTTTATATGTTTATTCATGAGAGAAAGAGAGAGAGAGAAAGAGAGAGAGAAGCAGGCTCCATGCAGGGAGCCCATCATGGGACTTGATCCAGGTCTCCAGGATCAAGCCCCAGGCCCCAGGCGGTGCTAAACCGCTGAGCCACCCAGGGATCCCTAAGAAACAATTCAATTAAGCTTTATTGAGTCACTCCTTGATGCTTTAGTAAAATATGCATATTTTGGGGGAGCATATAAATTGACTATGTTCTTGCCCTAACAAAATATACAATGACAAAGACAAAACTAATACATCTGAAATAATAAGCCAATTAGGAAGTAAAAATCTGTTTGGAATTATCCATATGATGAAATAAATTTATAGATATAAAGAGTAGAATGGAGGTTTCCAGGGGCTGGTGGGGAGGGGGAGAAAATAGGGGTTGCTCTTCAACAGATATAAAGTTTCAGTTATGTAAGACAAAATGTTCTAGAGGTGTGCTGTACAACATAGGGCCTCTAGGCAATAATATTATACTGTGCATTTAAACCTTTAATGAGTGGATGCATCTTATGGTAAGGGTACTTTCCATTATTAAAAGTGAATAAAATTTTCAGATAAGGATATGGTCAGTGCTGGCTGGAATATTTGAATAAACTTTTATATGGGGGCAGCCCCGATGGCTCAGTGGTTTAGTGCTGCCTTCAGCCCTGGGCATGATCCTGGAGACCCGGGATTGAGTCCCATGTCAGGCTCCCTGCGTGGAGCCTGCTTCTACCTCTGCCTGTGTCTTGCCGTCCCCCCTAATAAATAAATAAAATATTTAACAAAGAACCTTTTATATGGGGGAGCCTTACCTGGGTCTTAAAGGATGGGTAAGATTTGCACTGCAGGTGGGAGTGGGGTGGAATGTTCTCCCACATGAGGGAGTGGATAAGAAGTCAGGATAGTGAGATTGAAGTGAGCTTGGAAGGTATTCTTAACAGATAGAATTCAGCCTGGGTGGAGGAATATATAGATTAGGGAGAAGTGAATCTCAGATTACATAATAGCTTATGCTTGGAAAGCCAAGTAGAAACATTCAGACTCCATATATGTAAGTAATGAGAAGCCATTGTAGGATTTTGAGCAGAAGAGTGACTTGATTGATGTTTATGTCAGATACCTCATATGTCAGACTCATAGTCATCACTTTACACCTTTTAACTGCCCAGTGGGTTGAGACATGTTAATATATTATAGATAAAAGTCTGAGACCCAAAGAGTCCGATTAAATTCCCCAAAGAACACACAGCAAACTACTGGCAGAGATTAGGTCCATTCCTGATCCTTAAATTTCAAATTTGAGGCTCTTTATATTCCATCTTTCTGATTACAGAAAAGATTACAGACAGATTAAGAAGAGATAGGAATGGTGGGATACTGAGGTGGCCTGAAGGGTGGAATGAAACATTGTTAGAGGGCAAGAGAAGAAATTCTTAGTAGGTGAAGACTCCACAGAGCAAATACTGAAAAATAGCTCAGGCTCTCAGTCTGCTCTGAACTAACTGAGCCTGGAGATGGCTAAAATACTCAGAAGAGAAGAATCTTTCAGGGTCCTTTGGAGCTGTTGGAATATCTTTGGGCTCTGGGCTCTGAGTTGTGTCCCAGAGAAATCACAGCAGGGATAGCCATGGTAGGAAATGAATATTCCATCTTCAGACTCTGAGCAGATGCCACTTTGCAACTCTAGTCAGTCACTAATGACTTCCTTGACTAAGCCTTTGTCAATTTTGGGGTTGCTTGATTTTCTGCTGGGTCTCTAACTGGCCTGTAGGCCACAGAGTGCAAAGGTAGGGAGGAAATGAGGTAATGTCAGAGGAAGAAAGAAAGTAAAAAGGCTGTCCCCAAAGTATCTGTGGCTGATGAAGTGACTCAGGTGTTTATATGGACAAATGGTAGGGAACCATCTTAGGAAGTCAGACTTTGTTGTGAGGTCCTGAGGAGAAGGTTGCCCTAGCAGATCAGGCTGCCACTTTGATTCAAGTAAGTGGTTCCTAAACTACTCAAAGCAATTGGAAAGAGCCTCTGTTAAGTCTCCAGCCAAGCATGTCTTTTGTGGAAAATCCAGTGAAGGTGTTCCCAGAGGAACTGCCCATTCATGGTTTATCCTTTATGTGAACATCTCGTACCCTGACATTGGCTGATCCCTCATCTGAGATGGGACATTTTCCTTGCTATACACCTATAGGAAGTATTATTGTTTGCCCAAACCCAAATAATGGAGAATGTTACCTCAGTAGTAATCTTAGGGCATGGGTTTGAAATGATCACAAAGGAGGTGAGTAGTCTCATTACAGGTTTTAGATCACGTTATCATTCAATGAATGGTTTTAAGGAGTCAAGCTCTGATCTTACATTATTAAGAACTCTATGAGCAATGCTCTAAGATGATTTTTATTGTTATTCTACAGATAAGATGAGATACAGAATGCAAAATGCTATAATTCAAAGCTTTAGGAACTGAAGTAACTAGATTAAAATATACATGAGGAAACAAATTGAGATGTTGGTATCCAATATTTTATTTTTTTGTTACATCACAAAATAATGAAATCACAACTCATAGGAATATTTAATAACTGACATACGATGTTATGGGAAAGGATTTTCAGCTTAAAGGCAAGAATTCTGGTTGAATTGAATGAATCCATATTTCAGCACATGTTCTGAAAATTGTCGAGCCTTGAATTATATAACTTATGTATACCTGACTTTTGTTGAAAATTGTCGAGCCTTGAATTACATAACTTGTGTGTACCTGACTTTGTTGTCATTTCTCGTTGGCTGTTTGAAAGTACATGTAGCAATGCAGTTCTAATGCTGGTTCTTCTACTCCTGTGTAACTCTGAGTGAATTATTTCCTCTTTCTGGGCTTTACTATGTAAAATGTAAAATGCTTATTTGATGTATTGTGTGACTTTAAAACCCAGATAAATAGTTGCTTTGGACATTGGAGAGTGCCTGGAAGAGAGAACCAGGGGAACTCTGCAGGTGTGGGGAATGTTCTATTTATTGATCTATGTTCTGGTTACAAGCTGTATTCACTTAGTGAAAATTTATTGAAATGTGCATTTATGAATTTTTCACTTCTCTATATTCATGTTTTATTCAATATTTTTTTCTTAAAGGTAAATAAACAATAAAATATTCTCTCTAAAAGAAGACAGGTATAAACACATAGAAACTAAGCAAATAGACAACAAAAAATAAATAAAATGGCATATGAATCTCAATTTCTTTTGAGAGATTACAACACTCAGAGGACACTGAGGGCAAAAGTAACTGTTTGAAGATTAAAATATGCTAGTAGTGACCATATCTCTAAATGGGATGGGTTTTGCTTGTTAGCAAATGCTTAATTAAAAGATCATCTAATGTAAGCTGCCTTTTGAAATATGGCTGAATGCTGCACAACCTGAGTTTTTAAATTAAACTTTATTCTGAAGTACTATGATATTTAATAAATGAAACACAGAGATAGTCCATTGAAAATTTAGAGCAGCCCGGGTGAGTGAGCGATTTAGCGCTGCCTTCAGCCAGGGCGTGGTTCTGGAGACCCAGGATCAAGTCCCACATCTGGATCCCTGCATGGAGCCTGCTCCTCCCTCGGCCTGTGTCTCTGCCTCTCTCTCTCTCCATGTCTCTCATGAGTATATAAACAAAATCTTAAAGAAAAAAAAAAGAAAATTTAAATGTGCAGTTTCCCAGACCTTAGAACCTCAGCAGCCATACTGTCACCCCGTGGTATTATTAAGCTACAGTGCAGTGTCACAAAATATTGAAGGTGTTAGAACACAGGAGAAAGTAAGTAAGAACACAATCAGTTTTGTTAACCCAGATTAATTTAGACAAATTCAAGCCTTTCTTTGCCATTAATGGTAATCTACAACCATGCTGGAACCTCTGTTTATAAGTGGGCTGCCAACCACTGAGGATAAGAAGGAAAGAAATTGTAGACTTCAGGGGTGCCTGGGTGGCTCAGTGGTTAAGCGTCTGCCTTTGGCCCAGGACATGATCCAGGAGTCTCCGGATGGAGTCCCACATTGGGCTTCCTGCATGGAGCCTGCTTCTCCATCTGCCTGTGTCTCTCATGAATAAATAAATAAGATATTAAAACATTTTTTTAAAGAAATCTTAGACTTCAGATACGGGGCACCACTGTGACATCAAGTTGTGAATTGGAACTGGAACCCATTGGACCACAGCAGGTATAATTTCTTGCTCTTGAACCCACACAAAGTCTCTTAGGAGCTTTGAGACACGGCTCCTTAAGCAAGTCTGGGAGCAAAGACTTTCCTCTTGTAGAAGTTATTGCCCAAAAGCTAAGGTTAGTGTTAAAAAACTGAAGTTTTATAAATGAGAATTCATAGGAGTATTATTTGAATAACCATCTGATAATCCCTAGTAACACTGAATATATGTAGACCTTATGGTATAACTGTTCCACTCCCAGGGATATTCTCTAGAGAAATCTGTTTATTTGTGCAACCTAAGACATGTATAAGAATGTCTAAAGCAGCATTTTATTAAAAGTAAAAAAAAGAAATGGGAACAATCCCCAGATTTTTATCAATATAAAAATGACTAATTAAATGCTATACATGTATAAATACAATAAGATACTATTGAGCAATTAAAAGAAGTGTATTAGAATCTCTAAAGTGAATAAATGTAAGCTGCAGACAGAAAAATTTAAATAATTTTGAAAATGTGAAAAAAACACTATATTTTATTAGGAATCAATATATAAGAAGTAAATATGAGTTGCACATGAACAATAGTGTGAAGTTCATTACATGGTCACCTCTGGAAAAGTTTGCAAATAATTAAAACTGTAACCCATCTACTAACCCACCATGCCTACTTTTTCATATATGCAAAAAATATTTACTGAGCTTTTCCTTGACCTACTCCATCTTCTGAGGGCAAAGAAATGAACAGAAGAAGAATATGATATAGTCCTTGTCCTCAAAAGATCTATAGTCTTATTGGAAGGCACATGGGGGACTTTAGACTGTAGTGTCAGCATTTAATAGTGAAGAAATGGTCTGAAATGAAGATACATTTTGAAGCAAAAGTATACACAAGGCCTAAGTTCCAGTGTATGTTTAAGGATAGGGGGAATAATGTGTGTGAGGCAAAACCAACTCTGCAAGCACAGAGTATAAATCCTTCCATTGAGCTCTTCATTCTTCTTTCCAAGATGCAGTGAAATCCATTGATTTGACAAATGATTCTGTTCAAGCATTGTTACTTCAAATACCTTGTAACAGCCTAAAGTTCGGCAAAAGGATGTTTTTTTTTTTTTGCTTTGTGATGTATGTATGTATATATATATATATATTTTAAATATAAGTGTAATGACTCTCCTTATGAATTCAGATTAGTGATAGGTGTCATATAAATTAGTCATTTTGTATTTGGAGAATACACACAATGGTTTTTACGAAGTCCTTTATAAAAGAACACAATGGAACAGACTAAAGCAGATTCCCCACCTCGAGAAAACAAGTGTGTATTATAGGAAGATCCAATGTCATTCTTGACAACATGTATGCTGGATTATAAGAGACTTGCAGGGATATGCTAGATTCAATCACCTGGAAGGACCTTTTCCAGATCTAAGACTCTCTAGCTTCTGCTTTCAAACGTGTATATAAGCATTGTCTTTAAACATTGCCGTGTATCTTTAAGAGTCTACCATGGGGGTATCATCTTGTAGTCTGAAATCCCTTGGTTAAGCTATATTATCATCGTTAAATTTATTTTAATTATAGCTTAGGATATCTCAAAAATAACAAGCTAGATGCAGCTGCTTCAATTATATCTGTTCTGAAATTCTTGATTTTGAAATTCAAAGGGATTCCATAGATCTTGTATTTCAGAAGTTAATAAAAAGGATTGAGTTCTTGCTTGAGTTTTCTATAATTTTTATATTTTAAAGCTCAGCTCCTCATTCTGCCTTCATTTTTCTAGAATGAGAACCTATTTACTTTGAGCCCAATTTTACATATTTTATTCTTGACATTCTTATAAGTAAAGGCAGGGCCACTATTATTGAATCCATCTTCCAAGTAAGAAAACTAATACATGGAGAGATTGATTTGCCTCAATTATTGTGATGAGCAGACACAATCTGAGGTGGTTGGTTCCCAACCTCATGCTCTTCTCTGCTACCTCATCTTAAAATGTAGGAAAGTTCTGTACAAATATACATGCACGCCCATACAACGCATGTGTTCACAACTGCATGCATGTGCACGCATACACACGCACTTCTCTGAGAGTAGGTAGAGGGAAAGATGCTATATACAAATTATTAAACCTGTTTTTTTTTTGTTTCCTAAAATAGAGTTAGTAGGGAAGTGGTATCTCATAATAAGGATTTATAAATCCCGTTGCATAAATAGGCAGTCTAATATGGCAACAACATCAAAGTTTTAAAAAAATTTAGACTTTACATTGTTTAGAGCAGTTTTAGGTTCACAACAAAGTTGAGAAGGTACAGATACCCTGCATACCCCTGATCTACATGTGTATAGTCTGCCTTACTGTCAACATCTTCCACCAGAGTGGTACATTTGTGATAACTGATGAACTTGCATCGACATGTTATCCCCCAAAGTTCACAGTTTACATTAGGGTTCACTTTGGTGTTGTAGGTTTGCTCAAAAGTATAATGATATGTACCACTCATTAGAGCATCATACATAATATTTTCACTACCCTATAAATCCCCTAACAACACTATAGTTTGAATCCATATAAACAATCCAAGGTACCTTGGAAATTTATATACTATCAACTGTCCTCAATGTGCATGCATGTCATTGTATCTGATGGCCTTTTATTAAATGCTATGACCCAGAAACAAAGAATTCCATAGTTAAATAAATATGATATAAGCTGGGAGATCTAAAGTTAAATAGCTTTCTTCTCTGCCATACTTCTCAGAGACTCTAATGTGTGATGAAAAAGTCAGATTTCTGAGAAGAGGCATGGAATGCAGCATTTCCAAACATTTGACTACAGAACGGTTTCTTTTATGGCGAATTTTATAAAACTCCTTTGGGAAATGTTGCTCTAATCCAACCTTAATATCTTAACAAAAGAGGAAACCAACATGTAGAAAGGTGAAATGATTATTCAAAAATAGTTTGATAAGGGAAATTAAGCTAGAGAGTTGGGGAGAGATAACGGACTATCATTCCCCCCCTCCAAAAAAAAAAAAGAGTGAATATAATTACCTGCTATTTTACAGCCCATATAATGCTATTAAAACAAATATATCCTCCAGAAAACTAAATAGGGAATTATGTAATGCATGTATATTTCACACTTCTAAAAACATTCATCATCATTAAACAGCATTCAGAAGGCACACAATTTCAACTCATACATTAAATATCTATTAGACATCTGGAATACCTACAGGAGATTAACATCATTCTCACATACAGAAGTGCTCTGATAGTAATAATGAACACGCTTCATAGGCCCATGGATAGATCTATGTAATTAAGGGGAACAGGGTTTTTATATCAGTTAGGCTAATCCCCTCATTTTGAGTAAACTGAGGCCCAGATGGATGAACTAGCAAAGGCAAACACCTGACTTTGGCAGCTATGGCCCAAGAGCCTGCATTCCATAAGCATGTATAACCATGTCAAACTTTCTGGAAATGGTTCGTGGCATACCCCATTCCATTCTTATTTGAACTTCCATTCAGGTTTATAGCATAGAGAACAATTATAAAATAATATCATGCCATTCCTGGGTGAACAATTCTCCTGCTCAGGGAAAACAAAGTAAATGCATGCTTTCCCTTCTGAAGAGGGTGAGGGGAATAGCTGCATGATGCATGTCCAGATTCACTTGCCATGTATTCCTTTGTTTAGAAATATCTGCTTTATTTAGAGATGCACACCCCTTTCAAGGAGAAAAATAGGCCTTCTTTCTTGTCTGTAAATTTCATCGGTGTTAAAAAGCATAAATAAGACCAATGAATGCAAGAAATAGAATCATCTTTCAGACCAAAAAAAAAAAATTGAACTTTCCTTGACATACATAATGGAAAGAAGAAGAAACATTATTCTTTTTCTGTTTGTTGTTTGTCACTAGGCAGGCTTGGTGTCATTACAAAAATTTACACCTGCATATCTAATACCAGGTTCTTCTCTGTAAAGTTCTTGGGGTTTAGTGTTTCTGCCTGCCCCAGTATTGGATAGGGTCCACCTGACTGCCTGTCTAACAATACAACCAAGTAGTAACCTTAGGGTTGGGTAACTATATTGTGACCACGGGCCTGAGTTTTCCTTGAACACTCACTTCACTGGTCAATGCTTCTTTTCCTGATGTGCTGGCCCTCAGACTTTGGATCATCCTGCCCAGAAGACAAGATATGTCCCGCCTTTCTCCTTAATTTCTATTCTCTGTTCTCAGTTACCATTGAGATCCTTTGAATTGTAAACTATTGTCTGGAGACTTGCAATGTCTACTGGAAAACTCTAGGCTATCTTCAGTTCTTTGTTTTACCACACACGGCTAATCCTATTCTATGACGGTAAGAATTTTTCGTAAAATATCAGATCTTTTCACCAAGACTACTTGATCATGGCAAAACCAATATTCCCAAGTACCAGTTTGGCCAACAAGCAGCAGAGATGAGATTATCTTTATCTTCTGATAAAGATAAGCAATACTTGATTAACTTAGATCAATGTCAGAGATTGTGACTCAGCAATATGTGGGCCACCTAGGATCTCAAGTCTAAATAGTCACATCATCTCTGCTATTAGTGATTTTTCCTTTCCCAAAGTAAACCAAAGTATAATCATTTATCAGAAACCAAATCTACCTAGCCTAGGTCTGAATTTCACTCCTTGTCAGTTAATTTTGATCCTTAGATTTCAAAGCATAGCATAGACTAGCAATACCTGAAAATCATAAGCAGCAAAGGAAAACAACAGAAGAAAAATGATGTGGCTTCATGGTTTACAGTTTCCAGTACATTCTAGTGTAGATTTGCTGTTTCTTTATGATTGATTACGTGACTGAAAAAATGAGACTCATGCTTCTGACTTTGGCTTTCATTTAAAATCCAAGCTGAAAGCTGAATATCATGATTTTATTGGCTGAACCAGAGAGTGAGGACTCTTCAGATCCTCCATAACTCCTCTGATTATGTTTGGCCATACCTGCCACATGGGTGTACAGGATGTCCTTATCTCAGAATGATAAAAGAAGCTCTCTTGCCACCTGAAATAAAAAGCAACTGTTCAACATCAAGAATTACAACTCATGCCCCTGAGGTATGTTCTTTGGGAACATCTCAGCCTCATCAAATGAATGATAACTTGCTGGTAAATCACATTTCTTGACAGGGGAAGGGGGAAAGACTCAAACAACAGAAGATGGCGGAAGAGCAGGGTCCCCAAGTCACCTGTCCCCAACAAATTACCTAGATAACCTTCAAATCATCCTGAAAATCTACGAATGCGGCCTGAGATTTAAAGAGAGACCAGCTGGAACGCCACAGTGAGAAGAGTTCGCGCTTCTATCAAGGCAGGAAGACGGGGAAAAAGAAATAAAGGAACAAAAGGCCTCCGAGGGGGAGGGGCCCCGCGAGGAGCCGGGCTGAGGCCGGGGCGAGTGTCCCCAGGACAGGAGAGCCCCGTCCCGGAGGAGCAGGAGCTGCACCAACCTTCCCGGGGGAAAGGGGCCTGCAGGGAGTTGGAGCAGGACCCAGGAGGGCGGGGATGCCCTCGGGCTCCCGGGGACACTAACAGACACCTGCGCCCCGGGAGAGTGCGCCGAGCTCCCTAAGGGCTGCAGCGCGCACGGCGGGACCCGGGGCAGCTCGGAGGGGCTCGGGCGGCGGCTCCGCGGAGGGGGCTGCGGGGCGGGAGCGCGAATCCCACAGCGCAGGCCCCGGAGACACAGGGCGCCGGGACACAGCCCAGGATCCGGCCTCCCCCGGGACAGGCAGAGGCCGGGAGGGCCCAGGACAGCGAGGACGCTCCTGCCCGGAGCTGAGCAGATCAGCGGCCCCGCCCCGGAGCCTCCAGGCCCTGCGGACGGAGAGCCCCGTAGTTCCTGCGGGGCTGACTCCAGGGCTCCAGAGCTGCCGCAGCCACTGGGGCTGTTCCTCCTGGGGCCTCACGGGGTGAACAACCCCCGCTGAGCCCTGCACCAGGCAGGGGCAGAGCAGCTCCCCCAAGTGCTAACACCTGAGAATCAGCACAGCAGGCCCCTCCCCTAGAAGACGAGCTAGACGGACCAGTTCCAGGGTAAGTCAAGGGACTTAAAGTCTACAGATTCAGAAGATACTCCCCCGTGGTTTTTGTTTTGTTTTGTTTTGTTTTTTTGTTTTGTTTTTGCTTTTTGATTTCTGTTTGCTTCCCCCACCCGTTTTTTCCCTTTCTTTTTTCCTCTTTTCTTCTCTCTTTTTTTCTTCCTTTTTTCTTTTTTTTTTTCCTTCGTTCTCTTCTCTCTTTTTCTCCTTTTCCTAATACAACTTGTTTTTGGCCACTCTGCACTGAGCAAAATGACTAGAAGGAAAACCTCACGTCAAAAGAAAGAATCAGAAACAGCCCTCTCTCCCACAGAGTTACAAAATCTGGATTACAATTCAATGTCAGAAAGCCAATTCAGAAGTACTATTATACAGCTACTGGTGGCTCTAGAAAAAAGCATAAAGGACTCAAGAGACTTCATGACTGCAGAATTTAGATCTAATCAGGCAGAAATTAAAAATCAATTGAATGAGATGCAACCCAAACTAGAAGTCCTAACGACGAAGGTTAATGAAGTGGAAGAACGAGTGAGTGACATAGAAGACAAGTTGATGGCAAAGAGGGAAACTGAGGAAAACAGAGACAATTAAAAGACCATGAGGATAGATTAAGGGAAATAAACGACATCCTGAGGAAGAAAAACCTATATTTAATTGGGGTTCCCGAGGGCGCCGAAAGGGACAGAGGTCCAGAATATGTATTTGAACAAATCATAGCTGAAAACTTTCCTAATCTAGGAGGGAAACAGGCATTCAGATCCAGGAAATAGAGAGATCCCCCAAAAAAATCCATAAAAACCGTTCAACACCTCGACATTTAATAGTGAAGCTTGCAAATTCCAAAATAAAGAGAAGATCCTTAAAGCAGCAAGAGACAAGAAATCCCTGACTTTTATGGGGAGGAGTATTAGGGTAACAGCAGACCTCTCCACAGAGACCTGGCAGGCCAGAAAGGGCTGGCAGGATATATTCAGGGTCCTAAATGAGAAGAACATGCAACCAAGAATACTTTATCCAGCAAGGCTCTCATTCAAAATGGAAGGAGAGATAAAGAGCTTCCAAGACAGGCAGGAACTGAAAGAATATGTGACCTCCAAACCAGCTCTGCAAGAAATTTTAAGGGGGACTCTTAAAATTCCCCTTTAAGAAGTCATGGACAATCCCAAAACAGGATAAAGATATCATGATGACACTAAACTATCTTCAATGTAACTCTGAACTGAACGGCTTAATGACCCCATCAAAAGGCGCAGAGTTTCAGACTGGATAAAAAAGCAGGACCCATCTATTTGCTGTCTAAGAGACTCATTTTAGACAGAAGGACACCTCCAGCCTGAAAATAAAAGGTTGAAGAACCATTTACCATTCAAATGGTTCTCAAAAGAAAGCAGGGGTAGCCATCCTTATATCAGATAAACTAAAATTTACCCTGAAGACTATAGTGAGAGATGAAGAGGGACACTATATCATACTTAAAGGATCTATCCAACAAGAGGACTTAACAATCATCAATATATATGCCCCGAATGTGGGAGCTGCCAAATATATAAACAATTAATAACCAAAATTAAGACGTCCTTAGATAATAATACACTTATACTTGGTGATTTGAATCTACACTCAATACACTTTCTACACTCAATAGGTCTTCTAAACGCAACACATCCAAAGAAATGAGAGCTTTAAATGATACACTGGACCAGATGGTTTTCACAGATATCTACAGAACTTTACATCCAAACTCAACTGAATACACATTCTTCTCAAATGCACATGGAACTTTCTCCAGAATAGACCACATACTGGGTCACAAATCAGGTATGAACCCATACCAAAAGATTGGGATCATCCCATGTGTATTCTCAGACCATAATGCCTTAAAATTAGAACTAAATCACAACAAGAAGTTTGGAAGGACATCAAACACAGGGAGGTTAAGGACCATCCTGCTAAAAGATGAAAGGGTCAACCAGGAAATTAAGGAAGAATTAAAAAGATTCATGGAAACTAATGAGAATGAAGATACAACCGTTCAAAATCTTTGGGATGCAGCAAAAGCAGTCCTAAGGGGGAAATACATCGCAATACAAGCAGCCATTCAAAAACTGGAAAGAACTCAAATACAAAAGCTAACCTTACACCTAAAGGAGCTAGAGAAAAAACAGCAAATAGAACCTACACCCAGCAGAAGAAGAGAGTTAATAAAGATTCGAGCAGAACTCAACGAAATCGAGACCAGAAGAACTGTGGAACAGATCAACAAAACCAGGAGTTGGTTCTTTGAAAGAATTAATAAGATAGATAAACCATTAGCCAGCCTTATTAAAAAGAAGAGAGAGAAGACTCAAATTAATAAAATCATGAATGAGAAAGGAGAGATCACTACCAACACCAAGGAACTACAAACGATTTTAAAAACATATTATGAACAGCTATACACCAATAAATTAGGCAATCTAGAAGAAATGGATGCGTTTCTGGAAAGCCACAAACTACCAAAACTGGAACAGGAAGAAATAGAAAACCTGACAGGCCAATAACCAGGGGGGAAATTGAAGCAGTCATCAAAAACCTCCCAAGACACAAAGTCCAGGGTCAGATCGCTTCCCAGGGGAATTCTATCAAACATTTAAAGAAGAAACCATACCTATTCTACTAAAGCTGTTCCAAAAGATAGAAAGAGATGGACTACTTCCAAATTCGTTCTATGAGGCCAGCATCACCTTAATTCCAAAACCAGACAAAGACTCCACCAAAAAGGAGAATTAGAGACCAATATCCCTGATGAACATCAATGCAAAAATTCTCAACAAGATACTAGCCAATAGGATCCAAGAGTACATTAAGAAAATTATTCACCATGACCAAGTAGGATTTATTCCTGGGACACAGGGCTGGTTCAACACTCATAAAACAATCAATGTGATTCATCATATCAACAAAAGAAAAACCAAGAACCATATGATCCTCTCAATAGATGCAGAGAAAGCATTTGACAAAATACAGCATCCATTCCTGATCAAAACTCTTCAGATTGTAGGGACAGAGGGAACATTCCTCAGCATCTTATAAGCCATCGACGAAAATCCCACAGCAAATATCATTCTCAATGGGAAGCACTGGGAGCCTTTCCCCTAAGATCAGGAACATGACAGGGATGTCTACTCTCACCACTGCTATTCAACATAGTATTGGAAGTCCTAGCCTCAGCAATCAGACAACAAAAAGACATAAAAGGCATTCAAATTGGCAAAGAAGAAGTCAAACTCTCCCTCTTCGCTGATGACATGATACTCTACATAGAAAACCCAAAAGACTCCACCCCAAGATTGCCAGAACTCATACAGCAATTTGGCAGTGTGGCAGGATACAAAATCAATGCCCAAAAGTCAGTAGCATTTCTATATACTAACAATGAGACTGAAGAAAGAGAAACTAAGGAGTCAATCCCATTTACAATTGCACCCAAAAGCATAAAATACCTAGGAATAAACCTAACCAAAGAGGTAAATGATCTATACCCTAAAAACTATAGAACACTTCTGAAAGAAATGGAGGAAGACACCAAGCGATGGAAAAATATTCCGTGCTCATGGATTGGCAGAATTAATATTGTGAAAATGTCAATGTTACCCAGGGCAATTTACACGTTTAATGCAATCCCTATCAAAATACCATGGACTTTCTTCAGAGAGTTACAACAAATTATTTTAAGATTTGTGTGGAATCAGAAAACACCCCGAATAGCCAGGGGAATTTTAAAAAAGAAAACCATAGCTGGGGGCATCACAATGCCAGATTTCGGGTTGTACTACAAAGCTGTGGTCATCAAGACAGTGTGGTACTGGCACAAAAACAGACACATAGATCAATGGAACAGAATAGAGAACCCAGAAGTGGACCCTGAACTTTATGGTCAACTAATATTCGACAAAGGAGGAAAGACGATCCACTGGAAGAAAGACAGCCTCTTCAATAAATGGTGCTGGGAAAATTGGACATCCACATGCAGAAGAATGAAACTAGACCACTCTCTTGCACCATACACAAAGATAAACTCAAAATGGATGAAAGATCTAAATGTGAGACAAGATTCCATCAAAATCCTAGAGGAGAACACAGGCAACAGCCTTTTTGAACTTGGCCACAGTAACTTCTTGCAAGATACATCCACGAAGGCAAAAGAAACAAAAGCAAAAATGAACTATTGGGACTTCATCAAGATAAGAAGCTTTTGCACAGCGAAGGATACAGTCAACAAAACTCAAAGACAACCTACAGAATGGGAGAAGATATTTGCAAATGACGTATCAGATAAAGGGCTAGTATCCAAGATCTATAAAGAACTTATTCAACTCAACAGCAAAGAAACCAACAATCCAATCATGAAATGGGCAAAAGACATGAACAGAAATCTCACAGAGGAAGACATAGACATGGCCAACACGCACATGAGAAAATGCTCCGCATCACTTGCCATCAGGGAAATACAAATCAAAACCACAATCAGATACCACCTCACACCAGTGAGAATGGGGAAAATTAACAAGGCAGAAATCCACAAATGTGGGAGAGGATGCGGAGAAAAGGGAACCCTCCTGCACTGTTGGTGGGAATGTGAACTGGTGCAGCCACTCTGGAAAACTGTGTGGAGGTTCCTCAAAGAGTTAAAAATAGACCTGCCCTACGACCCAGCAATTGCATTGTTAGGGATTTACCCCAAAGATACAGATGCAATGAAACACCGGGACACCTGCACCCTGATGTTTCTAGCAGCAATGGCCACAATAGCCAAACTGTGGAAGGAGCCTCAGTGTCCATCGACAGATGAATGGATAAAGAAGATGTGGTCTATGTATGCAATGGAATATTACTCAGCCATTAGAAATGACAAACATCCACCATTTGCTTCAATGTGGATGGAACTGAAGGGTATTATGCTGAGTGAAGTAAGTCAATCGGAGGACAAACATTATATGTTCTCATGCATTTGGGGAATATAAATAATAGTGAAAGGGAATAGAAGGGAAGGGAGAAGAAATGTGTAGGAAATATCAGAAAGGGAGCCAGAACATAAAGACTCCTAACTCTGGGAAACAAACTAGGGGTGGTGGAAGGGGAGGAGGGCGGGGGGTGGGGGTGAATGGGTGACGGGCACTGAGGGGGGGCACTTGACAGGATGAGCACTGGGAGTTATTCTGTATGTTGGCAAATTGAACACCAATAAAAAATAAATTTATTGTTAAAAAAAAGACTCAAACAACACCTCTACACAATGAGAGACTGGAACTTTTCTCTAGCTAGCTGCCCTATGTAAAATAAACTAAGTCCTTGTTGTAATTTGCGATGCCAAAATGTCAACACTTGCTGACTTCCTATAAATCTGAAATTTGGGGATTAGAAATAGTCTTTTTTTATTCATAGGTACTTTTATTTAAAATGCAAATTAATGAGTGCCTGGGTGGATCAGTTTGTTAAGTTTCTGCCTTCAGTTCAGGTCGTGATCCCAGGGTACTTGGATGAAGCTCCATGTCATGCTCCCTGCTTAGTAGGGAGTCTGCTTCTCCCTCTCCTAATCTCCCTGCTTATACTCTCTCTCTGTCAAGTAAATAAAATCTTAAAAAATTAAATAAAATGCAAATTGATGAGACAATGGAAATGGGTTGAGTTACAGAGTAGAATGGGTTACCTTGACTGATGTCATTGAAATCAAGCCTTTCTAACTCTTCCTCTTGGGACACAAGGACATGTCTGTCTTTACATTTTGTACTTTACATTTAAAAAAATGCAATCTCATCTCTAACCAGGATTATTCAGAGATTAGCTACAATATAGCACCATATTTAGAATAGTCCCTACTTCTGCGGTCTTCTCCATGGGGCAGCCAAAAGTCCTGAAGTCTAGATTCTCAGCCTTTGTAGTTTGTACTTCTCTGAAAATACACTTCAATTCCTTTGTCTATAAAAAAGGAGAGAGTGGTGAGAGTGGTGAGACAGCCTAGTAGAGAGTATGAATTGAGATTATTGAAATGAGAGAGAGAGAGAGAGAGAGAGAGAGAGAGAGAGAGAGAGAGAAAGAGAGAATGAGAGAGAGAGAGGATAGGTTTATTCAGGCCTTAGAAACACAGATGGAGACTTCAGGCCAGTGTCAGAAGATATCAGACTGATCCTATGAGATGCCTACTGTCTTTGTAGGCCAAAGTTACTTTCAGCCTGGGTACTCCAGAGGTAAAGGATCTATTTGTCTCCACAGTCCTAATGGTTGAGTTACCTGCCTTATTACACTATGGCTAAGCCTTTATGAAGGTCAGGGTGATGGAGTAGAATACCTGCAGATTCAATTCTGACACATAGGAGATGGTAGCTTTTCCTAAGCAGTTCCATTCTTAAACCTCCATACACAAATGTAAACAACTGTGTGTATATGCGTGCATGTGTCTATATTACAATTTACTGCATACTCATCATATGCCTGATTCTATAAATTCTGTACACTATTATCTCATTTAATTCTCATGACAGCTCTCTGATGTAGGTACTTACTATTTGTGCATATGGGCATAAGAAGAATATTACAAAAGGAAGAGAATGGTTACTGAAGACCACTTGGATCCAGATGACAACTTTGCCAGGGGTTAGCCCATCACAAGTCCCATACAACTTCCAGGGAACTAGCTGGAGATTTAACTCTGTCCTGATCTGACACATCCTCAACATCACCAGCAGATACACTGAACTGGTGCTCACAGAGCCATAGATAGTGAAGAACCAGTTTAATGTGCAGATGACTTTTGGTCCCATAGAACATAAAGCCCCCAGAACAGAAAGACAGCCAGTATATAAAAGAGGCAGTTCTGATGCCAGGTCCCATTCCTTTATGGTCTTTGCTCTTTTCCTCATTAGCTATTTGACTTAGGATAGTTTTATAACATCTATGAGCCTCAGATTCATCTTTTATAAAATTAGAGTACTGAAGTCTTAGTTCAGTGAGGATTACTTAAGGTTACACATACAATGCACTTTTTTTGTGTAGTACCTGGCAACAAAGTAAGCTTTAGATAAATTATTAACTTTCAGAATTATTACTACTAGTAGTAGTAATATAAAAATATGGAGAATTACTTGGCATACATTAGGTGTCAAAAAGTGTTTGTGGAAGGATACTGGCTTTTTCAAAGCTTATGAAAAACATAAATAACATAAAGAAAACATAAAGAAAAACAGACACAATAATACACGCCAATCTTTTTTACCTACTTCAGTTTGCTCTGCTGCCGCACTATTCCACATCATATAGAAACCAGCATAGTTTTTCTAGGGAATGATGACTAGAAGTTTCTATGACACTAAACATATTGACATTGCTAATCTTTGTCATCTTTACAACTTCTCAATGGAATAGTCAGGACAAGTATCACTTGGCTAATGAGGTTATCTAACCAGTAAAATATCAGAAAATGAGTCAATCCCCATATTATCTGATTCTTCACTGTAAATTCTGGTTACACTATTACAGATTAGGTCTATTCTATATTCCTACTCCCCTCAAACCTGTGAATCAGCAAATCAAAAGTAGTAAGATCAACTGTTATTGCTTTCACCTGCCATAAGCCAGTCTTGAGCAAAGCCACTCTACAGGGGCTCACGCATGGTTAATGCAGTGTTAGGGGAAGGATGGGAGTGCTACTGAGTCATGTATAGACGCTTGTATAAGTACTTTCTTGTTTCACTGGAGGGAAACACATAACACTCATGAAAGTTTTGAGTGGAAGTAATGATGGAAGCAGCCTAAGATTAGTTATAAATTTGTATCCATTGTGAAAGGAAGAATATTGGAAGAATCTAGCTCCTATACTAGTACTTGGCTCTGCATGGACTAAATAATGTTTCCTTCCTGGGCCCCATGTTTCTCATAGAAGACTTTGGAGTATTACTTAGACTTAAAAAGAAAACAAGCAAGCATAGTTGAATGAATTTTCCATCTTAGATCTTATCTCAACTTAGGTGAAAGTGGCTTCATCATAAAAATAAATAAACAAATGAAAAAATAGGGCATATAAGCACATAAATAAATAAAATTTGGAATAATAGTTCTAGAAGAAAAAACTACTCTCAAAAAAAACCACTTTTTTTAAGTCAAAACTCATAGAAAAATTAATACTATTTTATATCAGGAGGTACAATTTATCTTCTGTTAAAAATCCCAGAATTTGATGTTTGGTTTGTAGCTGTCTTTCTCTTTCAACGAGCATATACATATCTGTGAAATATTGAAGAACAGAGGAAAAAAAAACTTTTAAAAATATTTTTATTTATTTATTTGAGGGAGACTGGGGAAGGGCAGAGCGACAAGCAGAATCCCTGCTGAGTGGAGGCCCAATGTGGGGCTCCATCTCAGGACCTTGAGATTATGACCTGAGCTGATGCCAAACACTTAACAGATTGAGCCACCCAGGTGCCTCAAAAATAAACCTTTAAAAGGATGTCTATAAGACACTTGCAAGATGACACTCCATCACAAAAGCCAACACATATTCAGCGTGTTCTGTATTGAATTGTGCTGCCGCACACCCATTTGATGTCCTCTCTCTGGTACTTTGGAATACAACCTTATTTGTCAATTGGATTGT
Organism: Nyctereutes procyonoides; assembly: GCF_905146905.1. Taxonomy (NCBI): domain Eukaryota; kingdom Metazoa; phylum Chordata; class Mammalia; order Carnivora; family Canidae; genus Nyctereutes; species Nyctereutes procyonoides. Next base: position 12,227,780 of record NW_026575133.1, on the reverse strand, counting down.
TGCAGGTATAATTAGTTAACACAAAGTCATATTGAATAGGATGGGTCCAATAAGGCTAGTATTTTTTTTTTCTGGATTGTAGATAAATCTCTCTCTCTCTCTCTCTTTTTTTTTTTTTTTGGATTTTTTTATTCGATTTGCCAACATATAGCATAACACCCAGTACTCATCCTGTCAAGTGCCCCCTCAGTACCCGTCACCCATTCACCCCTTCCCCCTGCCCACCTCCCTTTCCACTACCCCTTGTTCATTTCCCAGAGTTAGGAGTCTCTATGTTCTGTCACCTTCTCTGATTTTTCCCAATCATTTTCTCTCCTTTCCCCCTTATTCTCTTTCACTTTTTTTTATACTCCCTGAATCAATAAGAACATATAATGTTTGTCCTTCTCCGATTGACTCATTTCACTCAACCCTCCAGTTCCATCCACGTTGAAGCACATGGTGGGTATTTGTCATTTCTAATGGCTGAGTAATATTCCATTGTATACATAACCACATCTTCTTTATCCATTCATCTTTCGAAGGACACCGAGGCTCCTTCCACAGTTTGGCTATTGTGGACATGGCTGCTATAAACATCGGGGTGCAGGTGTCCTGCCGTTTCACTGCACTGTATCTTTGGGGTAAATCCCCAGTAGTACAATTGCTGGGTCGTAGGGTAGATCTATTTTTAATTCTTTGAGGAACCTTCACACAGTTTTCCAGAGTGGCTGCACCAGTTCACATTCCCACCAACAGTGCAAGAGGGTTCCCCTCCTCCACAACCTCTCCAACATTTGTTGTTTCCTGTCTTGTTAATTTTCCCCATTCTCACTGGTGTGAGGTGGTATCTCATTGTGGTTTTGATTTGTATTTCCCTGATGGCAAGTGATATGGAGCATTTTCACTTGTGCTTTTTGGCCATGTCTATGTACTATTTGGTGAAATTTCTGTTCATGTCATTTGCCCATTTCATGATTGGATTGTTTGTTTCTTTGCTGTTGAGTTGAATAAGTTCTTTATAGATCTTGGATACTAGCCCTTTATCTGATCTGTCATTTGAAATATCTTCACCCAATCTGTAGGTTACCTTTCAGTTTTGTTGACTGTTTCTTTTGCTGTGCGTAAGCTTTTTATTTTGATTAAGTCCCAATAGTTCATTTTTGCTTTTATTTCCCTTGGCTTCATAGACATATCTTGCAAGAAGTTGCTGTGGCCAAGTTCAAAAAGGTGTTGCCTCTCTTCTCCTCTAGGATTTTGATGGATTCTTTTCTCACATTTAGATCTTTCATCCATTTTGAGTTTATCTTTGTGTATGGTGTAAGAGAATGGTCCACCTTCATTCTTCTGCATGTGGAAGTCCAATTTTCCTAGAACCATTTATTGAAGAGACTGCCCTTTTTCCAATGGATAGTCTTTCCTGCTTTGTCAACTATTGGTTGACCAAAATGATGAGGGCCCATTTCTGTGTTCTCTATTCTGTTCCACTGATCTATGTGTCTGTTTTTGTGCCAGTACCACACTGTCTTGTTTATCACAGCTTTGTAGTACAACTTGAAATCCGGCATTGTGATGCCCCCGGCTCTGGTTTCCTTTTGCAATATTCCCCTGGCTATTCGGTGTCTTTTCTGATTCCACACAAATCTTAAGATGATTTGTTCCAACTCTCTGAAGAAAGTCCATGTTATTTTGATAGGGATTGCATTATACGTGTAAATTGCCCTGGGTAGCATTGGCATTTTCACAATATTAATTCTTCCAACCCATGAGCATGGAATATTTTTCCATCTCTTTGTGTCTTCCTCCATTTCTTTGAGAAGTGTTCTGTAGTTTTTAGGGTATAGGTCCTTTACCTCTTTGGTTAGGTTTATTCCTAGGTATCTTATGCTTTTGGGTGTGATTGTAAATGGGATTGAATCCTTAATTTCCCTTTCTTCAGTCTCATTGTTAGTGTATAGAAATGCCACTGATTTCTGAGCATTGATTTTGTATCCCGCCACACTGCTGAATTTCTGTATGAGTTCTAGCAATCTTAGGGTGGAGGCTTTTGGGTTTTTATATGCATAGTATTATGTCATCTGGAAGAGGGAGAGTTTGACTTCTTCTTTGTCAATTTGAATGCCTTTTATTTCTTTTTGTTGTCTGATTGCTGAGGCTAGGACTTCCAGTACTATGATGAATAGCAGTGGTGAGAGTGGACATCCCTGTCATGTTCCTGATCTTTGGGGAAAGTCTCCCAGTGTTTCCCCATTGAGAATGATATTTGCTGTGAACTTTTCGTAGATGGCTTTTAAGATGTTGTGGAATGTTCCCTCTATCCCTACACCCTGAAGAGTTTTGATCAGGAATGGATGCTGTATTTTGTCAAATGCTTTCTCTGCATCTATTGAGAGGATCATATGGTTCTTGGTTTTTCTTTTGTTGATATGATCTATCACGTTGATTGCTTTACTAGTGTTGAACCAGCCTTACATCCCGGGGATAAATCCCACTTGGTCATGGTGAATAATCTTCTTAATGTACTGTTGGATCCTATTGGCTAGTATCTTGTTGAGAATTTTTGCATTGATGTTCATCAGGGATATTGGTCTGTAATTCTCCTTTTTGGTGGGGTCTTTGTCTGGTTTTGGAATTAAGGTGATGCTGGCCTCATAGAATGAGTTTGGAAGTACTCCATCTCTTTCTATCTTTTGGAACAGCTTTAGTAGAATAGGTATGGTTTCTTCTTTAAATGTTTGATAGAATTCCACTGGAAGCCATCTGTCCCTGGACTTTTGTGTCTTGGGAGGTTTTTGATGACTGCATCAATTTCTTCCCAGGTTATCAGCCTGTTCAGGTTTTTTATTTCTTCCTGTTCCAGTTTTGGTAGTTTGTGGTTTTCCAGAAATGCATCCATTTCTTCTAGATTGCCTAATTTATTGGTGTATAGCTGCTCATAGTATGTTTTTAAAATGGTTTGTGTTTTCTTAGTATTGGTGGTGATCTCTCCTTCATTCATAATTTTAATAATTAGAGTCTTTTTATTTTGTTTTTAATAAGGTTGGGTAATGGTTTATTTATCTTATTAATTGTTTCAAAGAACCAACTCCTGGTTTTGTTGATCTGTGCTACAGTCCTTATGGTCTTGTTTTATTGATTTCATCTCGAATCTTTATTAACTCTCTTCTTTCACTTGGTGCAGGATTTATTTGCTGATCTTTCTCCAGGTCCTTTAGGTGCAAGGTTAGCTTGTGTATTTGAGTTTTTTCCAGTTTTTTGAGGAATGCTTGTATTGTGATGTATTTCCCTCTTAGGACTGCTTTTGCTGTATCCCAAAGATTTTGAATGGTTGTATCTTCATTCTCATTGGTTTTGATTAATCTTTTTCATTCTTCCCTAATTTCCTGGTGGACCCTTTCATCTTTCAGCAGGATGGTATTTAACCTCCACGTGTTTGAATTTCTTCCAAATTTCTTCTTGTGATTGAGCTCAAGTTTCAAAGTATTATGGTCTGAAAATATGCAGGAGACAATCCCAATCTTTTGGTTTGGGTTAAGACCTGGTTTGTGACCCAGTATGTGTCTGTTCTGGAAAAAATTCCATGTGCACTTGAGAAGAATGTGTATTCAGTTGCATTTGGATGTAAAGTTCTGTAAATATTTGTGAAATCCATCTGGTCTAGTGTATCATTTAAAGCTCTTGTTTCTTTGGAGATGTTGTACTTAGAAAATCTGTCATTTGCAGAAAGTGCCATGTTGAAGTCTCCTACTATTAGTGTATTATTATTTAAATATGTCTTTACTCTGGTTATTAATTTATATACTTGGCAGCTCCCACATTAGGGGCATAAATGTTCATGATTGTTAGGTTCTGTTGTTGGATAGATACTTCAAGTATTATATAGTGTCCCTCTTCATCTCTTACTACAGTCTTTGGGATAAACTTTAATTTATCTGATATGAGGGATGGCTACCCCAGCTATCTTTGAGGACCATTTGAATAGTAAATGGTTCTCCAATCTTTATTTTCAGGCTATAGGTGTCCTTAGATCTAAAATCAGTCTCTTGTAGACAGCAAATAGATGGGTCTTGCTTTTTAATCCAGTCTGAAACTCTGCGCCTTTTGATGGGGTCATTAAGCCCATTCACGTACAAAGTTAGTATTGAAAGATATTAATTTAGTGTCATCATAATACCTATTCATTACCTGTTTTTGTGGGTTATTTCTTTTGGCTTCATCTTTCTTTTACAGAGTCCCCCTTAATATTTCTTGCAGAGTTGGTTTGGTGGTCACATATTCTTTCAGTGTCTGCCTATCTTGGAAGATCTTTATCTCTCCTATTCTGAATGAGAGCCTTACTGGATAGAGTATTCTTGGCTGCATGTTCTTCTAATTTAGGCCGGAATATATCCTGCCAGCCCTTTCTGGCCTGCCAGGTTTCTGTGGAGAGGTCTGCTGTTAATCTAATATTTCTCCCCATATAAGTTAGAGATCTCTTGTCTCTCTGCTTTAAGGATTTTGTCTTTGGAATTTGCAAGTTTCACTATTAAATGTTGAGGTGTTGAACAGTTTTTATTGATTTTGGGGTGGGACCCTCTGTCTCCTGGATATGAATGCCTGTTTCCCTTCCCAAGTTAGGGACGTTCTCAGCTATGATTTTTTTCACATATGCTTTCTGGCCCACCTTCCCTCTCAGTGTTCTCTGAAACCCCAATTATATGTAGATTTTTCCTTCTGAGGTTGTCATTTATTTCCCTTAACCTTTCTTATGTTCTTTTAATTGTTTTTCTCTTTTTTTCCTTAGCTTCCTTCCTTGTCATCAGCTTGTCTTCTACGTTATTCACTCTATCTTCTACCTCATTAACCCTCGTCATTAGGACCTCCAGTTTGGATTGCATCTCATTTAATTGATTTTTAATTTCAGCCTGATTAGATCTAAATTCTCCAGTCATGAAGTCTCTTGATTCCTTTATGCTTTTTTCCAGAGCCACCAATAGCTTTATAATGCTTCTGAATTGACTTTCTGACATCAAACTGTAATTCAAATTTTCTACTCTGTGGCAGAGAGTACTGTTTCTGATTTTTTGTTTATGGTGCGTTCTTCTTTCTAGTCATTTTGCTCAGTGCAGAGTGACTGTATGAGTGGGCCGCATCAAGAATAGCAAGCGTGACCTAGGTAAATTTCACACTAGATGATTCTGCCGAGGTCAGAGACCAGAAGTTGAAAACCAAGTCAGAACTAAATAAAACAAAAGGACCACTAAAGTGAAAAACAAATTTTAAAACTAAGTAGTAAAAAATAAAAGGCCAGGAATCGTAAAGAAGGAGAGAAAAAAAAAAGAGAAAAAAAAGAAGAAGAAAAGGGGGGTTCTGGGGATGGTGGTAGTGAAAAAGTTGTAGTGGAGGGAGAATGTAGTCTACCTGAGGGGTTTTAAAGGGTGATCCTCTTGCATCTGAGTATGTTAAGTTATCAATATTAGAAGATGCTCAGTCCCAAATTTAATAGACCAGAAATACTTGTAGATGGCCCTAGCATTGACCACCAAAACATAAATGAGATAAATGAGGGGGGCAGAATGGGAATGAGGAATTTCACAGAATGAACCAGCATGGTATACCACTGGGTTCTGGGTGCATGCTGGTCATGTTTCAGAAGGTATTATCTTCCACCATTGTTGAACAAAATGAGGCAGAGAAAACAAAACAAAACAGAACAATAACCCACAAAACAACAACAACAAAAAACATATCTTGTATATCTCCCAAAGTTAAGTTGAGTATGTTGAAGGGAATTTAGAAGTGGTAAATATATCTACGACCTGTAATTGTAGAAATATGAAAGTCAAAAACGAAGAATCTTAAAAATGAAGAGGTGGTAAAATATTGCAGTTAAGGTACGAAAAGAGAAAAAAATGGAAATTTACAGTCTGATATAAAAGAGTTGTACTGGAAAAAGGAAGAAAAAACAAGGAGGGGTATTCTCTGGTTCTAAATACTGTAAATCCCTCGACCTCCCCTGGAGCTTTCCAGCGCTGCTCGGTCAAGCACTTGCTCTTTCCCTGTCCTTTCAGCTGGTCTTCTGGGGGAGGGGCTGCTGTGCTGAGTCTCAGGTGTGTGCACCTGGGGGAGCTGCCCCGCCCCCTGCCAGGTGCAGGGCTCAGTGGGAGCTGTTTACCCGGTGAGGTCCCGGTTCCCTGGCAGACCGGCTCTGTCCCAGGCACAGGGTGACACCAGGAGGAACAATCCCACTGGCTGTGGCCAGCTCCCCAGCCCTGGAGTCAACTCCCGCAGTAACTCCCGCACCACCGGTCCGCAGGAGCCTGGATGCTCTGGGGCGGGGGGCGCTGACCTGCACAGCTCGGGGGCGCCCGGGGCAGGAGCGACCTTGCTGTCCTGGGCCCTCCCCGCCTCCGCCTGTCCTGGGGGAGCGCAGGGTCCTGGGCTGTGTCCCCCGCGCCCTGGGCTCCGGGGCCTGCGCTGCTGGGATCGCCCTCCTGGGCCGCGGCTCCCGCAGGCAGCAGGCGCAGTCCCTTCCCCCGGAGCCCCGCCTGCCCGCCGGCTTCTCCCCGAGGCCACCCCCCCCGGTTTCTCCCTGAGGCCCCACCAGGTGCTCCAGCCCGTTACCCAGATGGGCCCCCGGGGTGCGACGCGCTCTCCCCGGGCGCCCCTCCTGTTAGTGACCCCGGGAGCCTGGAGGCCCCGCTGCCCCTCCCGCTCCTGCCGGGTTCCTTGCTAAGCGCCTCTCCCTCCGGGAAGAATCCCGTGCGGAGTTTTAAAACTCCTGCTTCTCTGGGGCTGGGCCTTCCTGTCCCGGAGCATCACCCCCTGCCCACCCCCCAACCTTAGCCTGGCTCCTCGCGGGGCCCCTCCCCCACTGGATTCTTTTTTATTTTTTTTTCTGCCTTTTTAATTTTTTTTTTCCCACCTTCCTACCTTGTTAGAAGCAAAACCCCTTTTGTCTGTAGCGTTCCGGCTGTTCTCTCTTTAAATCTCAGGCCAAATCCATAGGTTCTGAGGATGGTTTGAAAGTTATCTTGGTGTGTTGGTGGGGCCGGGTGAGGTGAGGACCCTACTCCTCTGCCATATTGCCCTCCCTTCCCCTCCCCCCTAGTATTTTTATGTAAAGGGAAAATTTAGACCCAGGGAGAATGTCATATGAATATGAAGATGCAATGTTTCTACAAGCCAAGAGATGCTAAATATTGCTGGCAATTGACCAGAAGCTAGAGGGGTCACATGGAACAGATTCTTCTTCAAGCCCTCAAAAAGAGCCAACCCCTATGACACCTTAATTATGGACTCTTCTAGCCAAAATTGTGAGAGAATGTATTTTTAATGTCTTTATTTTTATTATTTTTAAAATTTCTGCTTTACCACTAGGTTAGTTGTACTTTATTATGGCAGCTCTAAAAAACTAATACAAAGGGAAATAGAATTCGTCAGAATTGATAGCCACTATATATATATAATAGCCACTTATATCACTGGATACTTTTACAATGTTAATCGTCAAAAGTAGACAATCCTAAATATAGTTAAAGCTGTTTCACTCTCAGGGTTTAAGTGTTGCTCTGGAGAAAGTTTCAGATTTTTATTTCAACTGAAAGTTTTGCCATTTTGTGATGTAATATAATTGCAACAGGTATAACTCATTGAGGAAAATTTACTTTCTGCATAGATCTATGATTCATGCATCCATATGTCTAATGTCTAAGCTATTTAGAAGAAAGTGTTTATAGGATTGTATCATCAATTTAAAAGCTGCTGCAATTGTTTATTGTGTCAGTATGATTTTAAGTCATGTTAGAGCATTGGCTGGAAAAATTTGTCGGAAAAAGTGACTCTTCATTTTGTTAAAAATTGTGATTCAAAGATCATTTGACTTCTTATTTTTAACTGGACCTATAGATGGGCTTGAAAACAGGACCATGTCTCTTTTGCTGTTTTCAAAAGTTGTAATTCACTACTAAATCATGCATTAGAGATTGGTGCATAGTCAAATGGAAATGTCAACCCAGGCTATACTTGGCTTATATGTGTTGAGAGAAAAAGGTTTTAAACTCCTTTCCTGGTAAGTGCTTTTGAAAGCCTGGTTATAGCAGTCGCATCTTTGAGTTTTGTATGGATTTTAACATATTTCTCTGAATTCCATATGGGCCTCAAGTAATTTCTTGAAGTTGCATAAAAAGCAAATTTTCTTTTTGCTACAATGCAAGCATTAGCAGTTTGTAGCCAAGAGGACTTCTCTTAAAACCAGAAAAAGACTAACTATATCTAAATCCTTATTATCTACCTATCTACCATGTTTCTTTACCATCTATATCTCATTTATTATAAATTTTAAATGTCCAGTAGAGTTATTATTTAAAGAGCAAACCAAAAGTAAAGTCAGACCTCCATGGAATATATTTAATCAGTAATTGACACTTAGGTCAGCAAAATTGAAAAAGAATCCTTTTTCCCCCTGGTAAACATTTTTAGGCATTTCTTTAAGCTAAAGAGGCTTTTTGACTATATGTGAGAACAGTGGGCATTTTCTCTTTTCAAAATAAATACTTGTAGTATGGTAAATCAAAGTCCATTTGCCAACATTTGTCAAGCTATTTTTGTTTAACATAGTTAACATATAGTGTAATATTAGTTTCAGGAGTACAATATAGTGATTCACCAATTCTTTTTTTTTTTAAGATTTTATTTATTTATTCACAAGAGACACACACAGAGAGAGACAGAGACACAGGCAGAGGGAGAAGCAGGCTACATGCAGGGAGCCTGATGTGGGACTCGATCCTGGGACTCAAGGATCATGCCCAGGGGTCCCCGATTCACCAATTCTATACATCATCCCATGCTCATCATAAATGTACTCTAATCCTCTTCACCTATTTCACCACCCACCCTCCTCTCCTTTGGCAACTATTAGTTTTTTCTCTGTAATTAAGAGTCTGTTTCTTGGTTTATCTCTTTTCCCCCTCATTCATTTGTTTCTTAAATTTCACATTTGAGTGAAATTATATGGTATTTGTCTTTCTCTGATTGACTTATTTCACATAGCCTTATACCCTCTAGGTCCATCCATGTTGTTGCAAATGGCAAGATCTCATTCTTTTTGTGGCCGAATAATATTCCATTATATATTATATACATAAATACCACTTCTTCCTTACTCATTCATCTATCAATGGACACTTGGATTGCTTCCAAAATTTGGCTACCGTAAATAATGCTGCAATAAACATAGGGGCACGTGTATCTTTTTAAATTGGTGTTTTTGTATTCTTTGGATAAAGAGTAGTGAAATTGCTGGATCATATGGTAATTCTATCCTTAAGTTTTTGAGAAAACCCCATACTCATATTTGTCAAACTCTTTATGGAAATAATTGTCACAATATAGTACAGATGTTTGATTCCCCATCTTTACTATATATCCTGACAAATAGCTATCCCTTAGTTTCTTGATACCCAGTATTTATAGAGGTGGATCCAAAAGAATGATTTCACAGAAAAACTGCTTAAAAAGTTTTAAAGATGCCTAGTGAGATAGAATTTAAGGGTAAGAAAAAATTTACTCTATTAATTTGAAGCCTTTTGAGAGATAGGTAGTGAGACTATTTATTTATTTGAGGCTTTTTAAAATAACAGTTATAGGTTTATAACAAAATGAAGAAAAAGATACAGAGATTTTCCATGTATCCCTATCCCTACATATGCCTAATATCAACCATTATCAACATCATTTATTATTTTTTTTTCTTAAGGATGAACCTACATTGAAAGATCATGATCACCTAGAGGCCACAGTTTATCTCAGGGCTCACTCTTGCTATTGCAAATTTTATGGAATTGTACAAAAGTATAATCTACATATTTACCATTAAAATATCATACAGGGTATTTTTACTTCCCTGAAAACTATAAATTCTAGAGATCGGCTTTACAACATTGTGCTTCTAGCTAACAATATATATTAGGTACTTAAAATTTTAAGAGGATACATCTCATGTAGAGTGTCCTTTCCACAACAAAAAAAAAAAGAGAAAGATTTGAAGAATTCTCATGTATATCATGCAAACCACTGAATAATACCTGCACAGCTCAGACACAAATCAAAATAGAAAAGGCTCTCAGAATTGAATTGATATTTAGAACACATATTCAAATTTTAACCTGTATACAAGGAAACTAAGAGACACAAAACTAATATAGCAAAGCCTCTGAGTACTAAATTGGGATTTGAACAATGGAAGATGAGGTAGAGTTTGCCTGATATTGCATTGACGGTCTGTTAAAACATCATCATTCAGCAAAGGGATAAAAGAATTCACAAACTACAGATAGAAACTTTCATAATATCCAGCAATAATCCAAACTTAATTTACATACTAAGAAAAAGGAAAGTGTGACATAATCTCAAGAGAAGAAACAAAAACAACGGTCATCCTTGAGATGATCCAAATGTTGCAATTATGAGCTTAAGACTTTTGGACAGCTACTATAATTATCTAAGAGCTAAAGGAGGAAAGATATAAAATGAATTAAATGATAGGAAATTTCAACAGAGAAATAGAGATAAGAAACACTAAAATGTAAACTTCAGAATTATAATTTTAAAAATGTCTAAATGGGATCCATAGCAAAATAAAAATAACAGAAAAAAATCAGGCAACTTGAGGAATGATTAATGTGAATGATCTAATCTGGGGAGTTGAAGAAAATTAATAAAATTTTAAAAATAATAAAGACAGAAGAGCCAATGAAGAAAAGAAAGAAGGAATTGATAGGAAAAAAGTAAAGTGCTATCAATGAAGAGGTTTATTTTCAGCAAAATCATCCTTGAGGAATGAAGGTAAAATACATATCAGAGAGAGTAATTAATACAAATTGTCACCATCAGATATTTTGTACAAGAAATTAAAGAATTTCTACAAACTAGAGGAAAATACCTGAAGGAAACTTGAATTTTCAGAAACAAAGGAATAATATCTGAAATGGTCTTATCTGCATAAATACAAAAGACCTTTTTTTACTCTTAAATTATTTAAAACACAGATGGCCACTCTTATTTAAAAAATAGTTTTAGGGATCTATTTATTTATTAGAGAGAGAAATAAAGAGCATGGGGATGGAGAGAGGCAGAAGGAGAGAGAGAGATAAATCCTTAAGCAAAGTCCCCAGTGAGTATGGATTTCACTATGGGGTTGGATCCTGAAACCTTGAGCCAAAACCTTGAGCCAAACTCTTGAGCCAAAATCAAGAGTCAGACATATAAACAATGAAGCCACCCAGGCACTCCTATAGATGACCACTTTTAAAGCAAATGTTACAACACTGGCTTCAATTTAGATTTTGTGAAATAATATTAAATGTAACCTAACTGTTAAAGTTCAGGTTTGTAAATTCTACTCCCTATTGTAAATAAAAATACAAAGAAATACAGAAAAAATAGATGTATTAAAATAGTATAAGACTTCTGGAGAAGATGGCAGAGTAGGAGGATCCTGAACTAATATCATCACATGGATACAATAGGATAAGCCCCAAATCTGTATAAATAATTGAGAATATGACCTGAAGACTGGCAGAACAGATTCTCCACAACCAAATGTAAAGAAAAGGCCACATACAAGGTGGTAGGAGGTTTGTAGACATAGTCTGGAGCTAAATGGACATGAGGAACTGTCCATAGGAGAGAGCAATGCCATGGTCACCAAGAGGGAAGAGAAACAGACTTTCATACCAGACTTCCTAGATGTTGGGAGCTTGCATGGGGAAGAAGAATCCTTATAAAATTTATTTATTTTTTAAAGATCTTATTTATTTATTCATGAAACACACACACACACACACACACACACACAGAGGCAGACACAGACAGAGGGAGAAGCAGGCTCCACACAGGGAGCCTGATGTGGGACTTGATCCTGGGTTTCCAGGATCATGCCCTGAGCTGAAGGTGGCGCTAAACTGCTGAGTCACCAAGGAAGCCCAATCCTCATAACATTTAGATTTGAAAACCAGAAAGTGCATAATTTTATGAGTTTTTGCAATCAGTGGGGCTTGACACCTGAAACTTCATAAATCAGTAGACTTGGCTTTGAGGAAGCTTGGAGAGCAAGAGGAAAGTGAGTCCCCACATTTAGACACAGCATGGCAAATAGCCCCTCAGAGATACAGGATAGAAGCATTTGGAAAATTGCCTGGGGTATACAAGAGGGAAATTTGCTTCCTAGTCTCAGAGAGTATGCTGGAGGGGGAGGGATCACTGGGAGACTTCTCTAAGAACACTGAGGTGGCAAGTAACATTTTTCTCCCTGGACATCCAGGCTAGACATACAGATGACTACAGGAACTAGTTCGATGCCCACACTGTCCACCTAACTTGCTAAAAGTGGACTGCATGCCATGTGCTTCTACTTATCTATTACCTCCAACCCAGAGGGCCTCAACAGGAATTTTGGATGGCTGCAAGCCCTCTCTCACAGCAGACACGTACAAAATTTGCTAGCACTGAGTTCCTCACCAATGCATATTCCTGACAGTCCTGCTTCCTTTAATAAAATAGCCTGGCAGTGTGCCTATAGCCTAGACAGGGGCCAGTGATACCCCAAAGTACTCTTGCTCTGGAAAAAGAAGAAGATAATCACACACACACCAACCCAACTGTAGCCCTAGTAGTGAGCTGGGGGCTGAGATCTGATCTGGCTGTAAGCCCCACCCGCCGACAAAAGCTTCTCAAAGGAAAATACACCCTGCATCTTGGTTCTATTGCATCTCTGTCAAATGCTGGGTTTGACTCAACTCAAGCCCAAGGTGGCCCCAGTCTGGCCCACTAACAACACAGTGACCAAGCCCTGCCCATAACAGGCAAAGAGAGCTGTTGCAGATGACTTAACTGAAGACAAACATGGGTCAGCCACAAGAGTAAGGTGCATTCAGCACACATAATATACACTTGTGAAGCATCAGATTCTGATCAGCAGAGGACATTGCACTGCAGGGCACTACAGGAATTTTCTTCATAAGGTCACTATTTCAAGAGTAGAAGATGTAACTGACTCTCTTAACAAATAGAAACAGACATAGAGAGTTAGACAAAATGAGGAGACAGAGGAATGTATCTCAAACAACAGGACAAAATCACAGCCAGAGATAGGAATAAAAGTAATATACCTGATAGAGAATTTAAATTGAAGGTAATCAAAATACTCATGGGACTTGAGAAGAGTGGAGAGCCTCAGTGTGAACCTTAACAAAGAGATTGAAAACATAAAAAAGAAGCAGTCAGAGATGAAGAACTTGATAACTGAAATTAGGAATACACTACATGGAACAAATAGTAGCAATAGGAAGTAGAAGAACAGATCAGTGAGCTGAAGAACAAGATAGTAGAAAGAAAGCAAACTGAACAAGAAAGAGAAAAAAATGATAAAAAATGAAATTAGATGTAGGGAACCCAGCCAAAACACCATCAAGCATAATAACATTTGCATTATAGGAATCACAAAAATAGAAGATAGAGAAAAGAGAATACAAAATTTATTTGAAGAAATAATAGATAAAAACTTCCTGATCTGGGAAAGGAAACGGGGATGGTTACATAGAGATGCATAGTCATTGAAATGTCAAAAAAAAAAAAAGTAGTTATAAAGAGAGAATTTTAAAAGCAACAAGACAAAAATAAAACAATTACATACAAGGGAAACCATATAGGGCTATGAGCTGATTTTTCAGCAGAAACTTTACAAGTCAGAAGAAAATGGCATGATAAATTCAATGTGCTGAAAGGAAAATACTGTAGCCAAGAATACTCTATCCAACAAGGATATCATTCAGAATAGAAGGAAAGGTAAAAAGTTTCCCAGACAAACAAAAGTGAAAATCCACGGCCACTAAAAGAGCCCTACAAGAAATGTTAAAGGGGACTCTTTGAGGGAAGAGGAAGGAGTGAAAGCAGGATAAGAAAAGTAGAAAGCACAAAAGCAGTAAAATTAAGTACATCTAAAAAATTAGTCAAGGGATTCACAAAATCAATGTATGTAAAGTGTGACACCTTTACCTAAAACGTGGGGGGAGAGGAGCAAAAATTGAGTTCTGATGTTTAAGTGACTATCAACTTCATATAGACTGCTCTATGCATAAAATGTTATGTACAAACTTAAGGATAATAATCAAAGATCAAAAATTGGTAATATATATGCAAAAAATAAATAGAAAGGAATCCAAATATATCACTAAAGAAAGGCAGCAAACTGTGAAAGAAATGAGAAAGAAGAAAGGAATAGAGAAGTACTACTAAAAAATAATAAAACAAGTGACTACATGGCAATAAATACATACCTATCAATAATTAGTTTGAATACAAGTTGATAAAATGATCCACTCAAAAGACATAGAGTGATGGAATGGATAAAAAAAGCAAGATCCATCTCTATGCTGCATATAAGAGTCTCGCTCATTTCAACTAAAGACAAGCAGATTGAAAGTAAAGAAATGGAAAAACATTATTATGCAAATGGAAGTGAAAAGAGCTGGGACAGCAATATTTGCATCATATAAAATAGACTTTAAAATGAAGATTGTAACAAGAAACAAAGAAGGACATTATAAAATCATAAATGGAACAAACAAGAAGATTTAACAATTGTAAATATTCATGTACCCAACGTAGGAAGACTCAAATATATAAAGCAGTAAATAACAAATAAAGGAAGTAATACAATACAATAGTAATTAATAATAGTAATACAATAATAGTAGGTGACTTTAACACTCACTTATGTCAATGGATTGCGTATCCAAACAGAAAATCAACAAGGAAACAGTGGCCTTGAATAACACGTTGGACCAGATGAATCTAACAGATGTATTCAAAACATACTATTCTAAAACAGAAAAAAAAAAAAAAAAAAAAAAACAACAGCGAATGCACATTCTCTCAAAGTACACATTGCACATTCTCCAGAATAGATCACATATTAGGCCACAAAACAAGTCTCAACAAATTCAATAAGATTCAAGTTATACCATGCATTTTTTCTGACCACAACAGTATGAAACTAGAAATCAGTCACAAAACAAATCTGAAAAGAGCACAAATGCATGGATTTTAAATAGCATGGTACTACACAATAAATGGGTCAACCAAGAAATCAAAGAGGAAATTTAAAATTGCATGGAGACAGAACACCTTGGGTGTCTCAGTGGTTAACCATCTGTCTTCAGCTCAAGTCATGATCCCAGAGTCCTGGGATTGAGCCCTGCATCCAGCTACTTGCATGGCAGAGAGCCTACTTTTCCTCCCTCTCCTTTTGCCTCTCCCCCCTACTCATGCACTTTCTCTCACTCTGCTCTCTCTCTCAAATAAATAAATAAAATCTTTAAAAAGGAAAAAGCTTCCCAACAAACAAAAGACAAGACAGCTTCACATGTGAATTTCTACAAAACATTTAAAGAAGAGTTAATACCTATCCTTTTCAAAGTATTTCACAAAATAGAAGAGAAAGGAAAGCTTCCAAATTTTTTCTATGAATCCAGAATTACCCTGATACCAAAAGCAGATAAAGACATTACAAAAAAAAAAAAAAAACAGACACTATAGGGCAGTAACTGATGAACAGAGATGCAAAAAATCCTCAACAAAATACTAGCAAACTAAAAAAAAAAAAAACAGAAACAAAAAAAAAACAAAACAAGACAAAAACAAAACACAAACAAAACAAACAAACAAAAAAAAACCCCAAAATACTAGCAAACTGAATCCTACAAAACATTAAAAGAAATCTTTCACCAAAATGGAATTTATTTCAAGGGTGCAGTTATGGTTCACTATTCACAAATCAATTAATGTGATACATCCATCAAGAAGAGAGAAGGTAAAGAACATATGATCATTTCAATAGATGGAGAAAAAGCATTTAACACACCACAATAAAATTCATGATAAAAACCTTCAACACAGTAGGTTTAGAGGAAACATACTTCAACATAATAAAGGCCACATATGAAAAAAACCCATAGGTAACATCACATTGAATGGTAAAAAAAAAAAAAAAACTGAGAAATTCTCCACTAAGGCCAGGAAAAAGACAAGATGTCCAATTTCACCACTTTCATTCAGCATATTATTGGAAATTCTAGGCCACAGCAATCAGACAAGAGAAAATAATAAAAGGAATCCAAATAGGTAATGAATAAGTAAAACTTTCACTATTTGCAGATGACATGATATTATATGTGGAAAACCCTCCACCAAAAAGCTACTAGAAGTGATAGATGAATTCAGTAAAATCACAAAATGCAAAATCAATGTACAGAAATCTGTTACATTACTCTACACTAATAATGAAGGACCAGAAAGAGAGAATTTAAGAAGTGATCCCATTTACAATTACATCAAAAACAATAAAATACTTAGGGATAAATTTAACCAAAGAGGGGAAAGATTTGTTCTCTGAAAACTAAAACACTGATGAAAGAAATTGAGGACAACACAAATAAATGGAAAGATATTACATGCTCATGGATTCAAAGAAAAAAATGTTAAAATGTGCATTCTATCATTCTAAAATGTTAAAATGTGCAAAGCAATCAAATAGATCATGTAAATCGAATGTAATCCCTATTAAAATACAAAAAGCATTCTTCACCAAAGAACAAACAATACCAAAATCTGTATTTGGAATCACAAAAGACCCTGAATATCAAAAGCAATCCTGAAAAAGAAGAACAAAGCTGGATCACAATCCCAAATTTCAAGATACACTGCAAAGCTACAGTAATCAAAACAGGATAGTACTGGCACAAAAATGGACACATAGATCAACGGAACAGAATAGAAAACCCAAAAATAAACCCACAATTGCATTATTAACTAATCTTTGACAAAACAGGAAAGAACATCCAATTAGAATAGGACAGCCTCATCAACAAAAGTGGTGTTGCATTTGTTGCAACATGCAAAAAAAATGCAAAAAGAATGAAACTGGACCACTTTTGTACACTATACACAAAAATAGATTCAAAATGGATTAAAGACCTAAATATGAGATAGAAAACCATTAGAATCCTAGAAGAGAACACAGGCAGTAACTTCTTTGATATCAGCTGTAGCAACTTTTTTCTAGAAGCTTCAGAGGCAAGGGAAAGAAAAGCAAAGATAAATTAGTGGGACTGCATCAAAATAAAAACTCCATACAGCAAAAGAAACAAGAAAACTTACATCAAAACAAAACCACAGTGAGATATGACCTCACACCTGTCAGAATGGCTGAATATCAACAAAAGAATATACAAAAGGTGTTGGCAAGGATGTGGAAAAATGCACCGTTGGGAATGCAAACTGTTGTAGCCACTATAGAAAACAAAATGGAGGTTCCTCAAAAAGTTAAAAATAGAACTACCCTAATGTCCAGTAATCACACTACTGGGTATTTACCGAAAGGATGCAAAAACACTAATTCAAAGGGATACACACATCACTATATTTATAACAGCATTATCTACAATAGTGACGATATGGAAGCAGCATGGATAAAGAAAAGGTGATCTATATCTATATCTATCTATCATCTATCTATCTATCTATCTATCTATCTATCTATCATCTATCTATCTTATATTACTGGCCATAAAAAAGAAATCTTGCCATTTGCAAGTACATGGATGGATCTAGAGACTATAATGCGAAGTGAAAAAGTCATTCAGAGAAAGACAAATACCTATGATTTCACTCATATGTGGAATTTAAGAAACAAAACAATTTAAAAAAATAGAAAGAGAGACAAACCAAAAACATGGACTCTTAACTACAGAGAACAAACTGATGGTTACCAGAGAGGACTTGGGTGGGGAAATGGGTGAAATAGGTGAAGGATATTAAGAGGACACTTGTCATAATGAGCACTGAGAAATGTACAGAATTGTTGAATCACACCATATGCCTAAAACTAATATAACACTGTGTATTGAATGTACTGGAATTAAAATTTTAAAATATATAAACATACATACAATAGTATAATAAAAATATTCAAAGACACAATGGGTGAGACAGCCATTGAGCATCTGACTCTTGGTTCAGGCTTGGGTCATGATCTCAGGGTCCTGAGATCCACCCTCATGTGAGGCTTCTCACTCAGCAGGGAGTCGGGTTCTCCTCTCCCTCTGCCTCTTCCTCCTGCTCCCCCACTTACTGTTTCTCTCTCTAAAATAAATAAATAAAATCTTTTTAAAAAAATACAGAAGATAGCAGGAAATGGATTAGAGAGATAAAATAACCAAAAAATGAGAGGCATTCAGGAAATAGTTAATTAAATCATATACCAAAACATAACTATGTAGTAGTTACGCTCAAATTTAACATTATACATTCCAATTAAAGCACAGATTGACATTATATTAAAACACACATGCAGCTCAACTACATGCTATCTAGAAGGTACACATATAAATATAAAATATAAATAGGTTTAAAAGTTAAGGAAGAAAAACTGAAGGCTGAAGTATTTTTATTAACAACAGATATATAGATTTCAAGATAAATAGTATTACCTAAGATATAAGTCATTTCACAATTAAAAGGACAACATTCTTCCTAAAAGTTTAACTGCATATACATGTGCTTTATAAGAAATATAAAACAAACAAATAAAAGAAATCTACAAAATGCATAAATCTAAAATTGAGGAAATTAAAGTAACAAAAAAAATTTCCAGTCATATCTGAAAATTTTAAGCCCTTCTCACAGCAATTGGCAGACATCAGACAAAAACTTCAGTGGAGGATTTGAAAAACCAATTTGATCTAATTTTCACTTATAAAATAGTATTTCCATTTGCAGAGTATAATGGGTTTTTTTTAAGTATGCAAGATATTTTGATTTGAATAGACAATAATTCTAGGCAATAAAACAAATTTCAGCATATTTAAAAGGATGGCAATTGTTACTCTGAATGGCTCTGATAAGATTAGTAATAATACATTCAGGAAAATACCATGTAAATAAAAATTATCAATATTTTATAGATAAAATAAAAATATTTTAACCAATATTGTTAAGCAATAATGTCTAAATAATCAGTTGGTCAGATATAAAATCTCAACTAATATTAGAATACACTTAGGGATGGGAAGGAAAATACAAGTAACCCTTAAGTATTATATATAAATATAGTCTTGATTATTCATTCTCCTTGAAAGGATTTTAAGAGCACTCATTAAAAACATTAGTCTGCAAAGATGCCTGGGTGGCTCAGCGGTTGAGCGCCTGCCTTTGGCTCAGGGCATGATCCCAGATCTGGGGATCGAGTCCTGTGTTGGGCTCCCTGTGAGGAGCGTGCTTCTCCCTCTACATCTCTGCCTCTCTATCTCTCATGAATAAATAAATAAAATCTGTTAAAAAAAAAAAACAAGTCCCATGGATATAGAATAAAAACCTTAAAGAAGTTTATAGATCTCCAGTTGGTGTTGATTAAATTAGCTTTTCTGCATCATGAGAATCAGGGAGATCTTCCTGGGACATCTGGATTCAACAAAGAAAAAGCATCAACCCCAGTTTCATCAAAGCTTTCTCACACTTCATTTAAAATTACATATGATGCTCTGGTAAAGTGGAAGGAGATTAGATACATGAGGTCAGGGGGTTCTGCTTTTTTTTTTCAGGGGCTTCTGCTTAATTCAAGAAAGATGGTTCTGCAATAAATTAATAATAGAATGCTTGATAGTATTTTTAAGCACTTATCTGTATTGTGCATTTAGTACGCACAGAACACTTTTGGTTTTGTAGCTATGTTTAACCCTCTTTTACAGATAAACAAATGGAAGTTAAGAGAAAAATCATGTGGTCCTAGAGTAAGTAGGTGAATTAAGAATTAAAGTCATGTAGGGATGGATAAAGAAGTGGAGTATATATAAGATATAGAGTATCATTCTGCCATAAAAAAGAAGGAAATCTTGCCATTTGTGACAACTGGATGCACCTGGAGGATAGCATGCCAAAGGAAATAAGCCAGACATAGAAAGGTTAAGTATTCTATGATTTCACTTATATGGAATCTAAAAAAGTTTAACTCACAGAAGCAGAATAGAATGATGATTACCAGAGGTTGGAGTGGAAAGGGAGAGAACAGGAGATGTTGGTCAAAGGGTGCAAACTTTTAGTTGTAAGATAAATAAGCTCTATGGGTCTAATGTACAGCATGGTGACTATAGTTAATAATATTGTATTATAGGTATGAAATTCCCTGAGAGTAGATATTAAATGTTCTCATCACATACAAAAATTGTGTCTATGTGAAGTGATAGATGTGTTAATTAGCTTGTTTGTGGTAATCACTTCACAGTGTGAAGTATATCCACACTGTATACCTTAAATAGATATAGTTCTTATTTGTCAGTTATACTTAATAAAGCTAGGGAAAAATACTCAAGAAGTTTGATTCAAAGTTCTGGGAACTAACCTCTGTGCTATTAGGGCCCCTAGCCTACAGCACATAATACAGAAGGAATGGAGAGAGCATTTGCAGAAAGACAAGGCAGATGGGAAAATGACAATGGGAACTGAAAAAGCCACTTAGCTGCTTCACTTTTCCTGCCAGAATCTAAAAAGAGTATCTGCCGAAGTCAGAGATGAAAGTGATGGTAGAAACCTTTAAATAATTCGTATGTCCCAGAATTATCCTGATTCTCTGGCAGGAGGTTAGCAATGCCCCCATCCAAAATAATAGTTGCCCTCTTAGGAAAACAAGGAAATATATTTATAATTTGCATTCTGAATGAAGGAAAATTGGCAAGTGATATTTTAAAATTCCATTTATTTAAATTTGCTATCTCTGAGAGCAGAGACAGTATTTCTTAACACTGTAGTAATTAATACATGATGTGTAATGTCTTATTTTTATTTAATGTATAGCTATTAGGCTCCTGCCAAGATGCAATAAAAGGAAATTAAAATGGCCAGGAAGACATAATATATGGCATTTTCTCCTCTGAATCATGCTTTTAAATAACATTCAGTCAGTGCAGTGTCATCCAGGCCATTTGGGGATTACAAATTGTATTATTAATAAATTGTTTTCCTGAGATGAATTGAACTAGCAGAGGCGATGCAAATTAGATGTATCTTTCAAAGACTGTGAAGAAACCGATGCATATGAAAGGATGTGGGGTTCTCAAGTTAGCATGGTGGTTGACAAGGATAGGGACAAGATCTATTCCCTGCAGTTCATTTCTCTCCTTCCGAACCTTTATAAATATAAACAGCCTTCTTGTAGATGCATTTCCTGAAAGTTTTACCTAAAGAAATAGGTACAGTGCATAGATTGCAGGGTAGAAGCAGTGGTCATAGGCTTCTGCCTCCACCACCAGCCAGAAGGATTATGGTCTCAGTGAATTTGTGATGGTTAATTAGGTCTTTGGCCCTCCCAACAATACTTGCTTCTAAATATTTCATTATAAATGTCCTAAAAATCTGGGTAGGGTCCAGATTTTTTTCTCCATGTAATTCCATATTTTCCTATGGAAAAAGACAGAATATGTAAAAACAGGAGGATATGTGGAGAAACTAAGAGATACAAGAAACAGGAATTTCTTTTCAATATTTGTTAAGATGAAGAGAGAAATATTACAAAAAATTTAGGAAGGAAGCTACAAAAGGCCTGTGCTACAGAGTGAAATGGCAGAGTAGGGAGAGAGAGGGGGAGAGAGAGAGGATGAAGGAGAGAAAGTAAGAGATAGAAAGTCTCCCAGATGATATATGAAAGGCAGAGAAAAAGCTGATGAGCTGGAAGCAGAGGCAGGAGGGATATAGAGAGACTGCACAAACAGTGAAAGCAGTTTGACCAAGTTTGGAGAGATTTTCCAAAGCTATGGAACATATAGTTTAAATATGGAAGAGGGTATATAACATAGATTTACAACACAAGAGACTTTAGAAAGTGACTAATCCTATATAATCAGCACTGAGCTCAAGAAATTAAATGCGATCAAACCCTAAAGAAGCCTGTATCTTGCTCTATAACACTCTATGACATCAAAAATAACTATTATCCTGATGTGTAAGGGCATAGGTTGGTTATGCCTGTTTTTGTCCTTTATCTCTCAATGTTACATTTGTGAACCACTGTTCATATTAAACTGATTAACTTCAATTTTACTTTTTCTGATGAAATAAGAAATAGTGATTTTTTTTTCAGAATTTTATTCATTATTCAGGTATCTTCCTTTATAAAATGTCTGTTCAATGAGTTTTTTTCATTTTTCTAGTATTGTCTATTTTAACATAATCTCATTGAATTATAGCTATTGTTTATAGATTTAGAATACAAGTCCTCTGTCAGATACATGCATTTGAAAACACCATCTTTAAAAATAAATGAAAACACCATCTTTCAAACTGGGGGATTGCCATTTCACTGTCATTGATGTCCTTCGATAAACAAAGGTATTAATTTTACACATTATAGTTTATTTTCTTTTCCTCTGGGTTTAGGATTTTGTTGCCTCTTAAAGAAATATTAGTAAGCTCAACATAGTGAAAATATTACTTCTATTCATCCTACAAAGCTAGTTATTTTGTTGTAAATCATTATTCAGATGTGAAATCAATCTGCAAAATATAAAATATTCATACACTTTTTTTTAGTATGCTGTTAAATAGATTTTGTAAGAGATCTAACACTTTTTTAAATGAGAACAAAGTGAAAACTACATGTTTTGGATTATGTTACTATATTTAATAGCTGCCTTTGAGAAGAAAAAAGTGATATTTACATTTTGACTCTTTCAACCTATGAACACAGTCCATTTAGGACTTTAATAATGTATCTTAATAGAATTTTATAGTTTTCAATTCAGTAATCTTGCATGCCTTTTAAAAAATATTCTTAGATGTTTTTGATGCTATTATTAGTAGCAATTTTTAAATTTCACTTTTATTTTAATATAACATAGAAATCCAGTATTTTGGTATATTGACATTATATCTAACAAATTTGTAAAGGGTGTATTAATTTTATATTTCCATAATAGTTTTTATGTTCTACATAAATAAGTCATCTACAAATAATAACAGCTTGATCTTTTTCTTCAAAGTCTAGATGTCATTAAGTATTTTTCCTTACCTTCTTTCAATGGCTTGGCTATCTAGTAAAAGATTTAACAGGGTTAGGGCTAAGAGGCATTTTTTTCTCTCATTCCCTATCCCACCGGAATATCTGAGTATTAACTATTTCTCCACTGAATTCAATCTTTACTATAGACATTTTAAATGATTTTTCCTTAATTTCTTAATTTCAGAATCCTTGATAACCTATTGAGGCTACAGATGAGAAACAATTTTACTTTCAAACCAACATATTCTTGGCTTCTTTATTTTCCTATAATTTTTTTTCTTTAAAACTTAGCAGGTTTGGGGGTTTTGTTTTGTTTTATTTTATTTTGTTCTTGGCTTGTTTTGCTTCATATCTCATTTCTGTATATTCAAACCCCATTATAAGGAGACTAAAGAAACCAGTTGGCACTTTTGAAAACTGGCTGCAAATTTCCTTTCCCAAATCCAAGAGTAATTGGATAGATATCCTCCTTTCCATGTTACTACAGATGTTTTGCTAAATATTCTGCAACTACATGGTCTCCAGAGGACCAGTGGTCTTGCCTTTCTAGTTAGTGTACAGGATATTCCTAATACCTGGTTTATGCTTGGGCTAGTTGAGCCAAGAAGCTGCTGCTTTAAGGTGGAAGAGACAGCGCAGTTTTTAAAAGTTGTGTCCACTTTAATTTCCAAGGCCCTGGATTTGAAATATAGCCAGTCTCTTTTCAAGATATTTTGGCTAGGAATAGCCCTGCTTTCTAGCTATCCATATAAGTTACCTTTAATTTTAGTCCCTGAGATTTGTTGAGCTGGGTTAGTGTTGTCTCCATAGTGCAATGTAATATTCAATTTTTTTGTCATTATTCAAATTGTGGTAAATAAATCGGGAAAAATGAGACAAAGGGACATGCTTATCTTCTGTTTTTTGGGGGGTTTTTCTTTCTGCATTACATGGAATAAAACCATTTAAATGCATCAACACTGTTTTTACAGGATTTATGCTGGCATTTTCTATGAAGTCATGCTTTGAGTCTTCTACTTATTCAGATTTCCCATTGCATCATTTTGTATGGATGTAGAGTAAGCACTATGATATATATATATATATATATATATATATATATATATATACACATATATACATATATATACATATATATATACACATTTCTGGAAGTCTCTAACATTTGCAAATATTTTATAATAGCTTCATTAAAAGAACCATCTAGCTGAGAAGTCACAGAATATATGAAAAAGTTAAACACCATTATAAGAGATACATAAATATTCAATACAGCAATGTCAAAGAATCATAAGATAATTCATGCTCAACAAGTTTTTATAGAATCAAGCTGAATAGAATTATTGAGGGGCTAAAGGAAATAGAGTTTAGTTCATTTTCTTAAGATCTTCCAAACTAATAGGAAGCGTAACCACAATTCTTCTAAAATATTTTAGAGTATTTATAAAGAAAATTGAAAATCCATGAGAATGCATAGAGTAGGTTGTAGAAATTGTCAGGTCACCTGCTGTTTATCCAGATAATTGCAATGATAGAATTCACTCAGAAAAAATGGGCATTATGGTGAATTATTAATTAGGTAATAAGATATGTTAGAGTTTGGCTCACAGACAGTGAAAGATTTATGAATCCATTATAGCCCACAACAGCTAGAGGTATTTTTAAATGATTCTGCTTCTATTCTTAAATGCCATCACTTCTTATGGGGCATCAGGTAACTGCTCCTCTTGCCTCTTCCCTTCATTTAAAATTGATAGATTCTTTTTTTTTTTTTTTGCTGTCAATTTTTTTTTTTTTTTTGCTGTCAAATTTCATTTCAGATTTGACTATGTGTCAACTCTTCTTTATGGATAGCTTTTTAAGATAGAAAGGAATCCATGATTCTAGTTTTTTTGTTGATGGCTAAGAAAAAAAAGCAAGTAATTGATCTATGTGTTCTGCTTTACAGCTCATTTTCAATGTCTCCAATCATCCTGGGTAGTAAATTATTTATTTGTTCTTTTAAGTACTAATTTTTCTACTTAATTTCCACCATAGAATTAGGGTAAAGTACTATGCAGGCTTCACAACACTGCTAAGATATTAATCTTAAATTACTTTTTCCCCAGAATTCTATCTTCATGCTTCTGCTCTAATCTACACTCCAATATTTTGATGCTGACAAATTTCCAGCATGGATGCCTAATTTTCACTGCTTGTGATGACTTCCACTCTATATATCCAAAGGCATTCAGGTGAGTTAGGAAGCTTGGAGGAGGGGATAAATTATTGGAGCAGAGTTATTGCGGCATTTCTAGATTTCTGTCAGTCCATCTAAGTCAAGGTATTATATAAACGTGAGGCTTAGAAGGATCCAAGACAAGGTAGGGCCCAAATATTAAAAATTCGAGGAACTCTTTTAAGATAAACCCACAAAACTATGAATACAAAACTAGGTAAAAGTAAAAGTAGATAATTCTTCAGAATGAGAAAATAAGAGGCCTTGGAAGGGGGCTGTTGTGAGTGGCCCTGAAGTATAAGCTACATTATTAGTTCATACTGAAACTTCTCATGGGGAAAAATATGTTAGGGCATGATGTTCGAAGAATTCTTAACAAGATTCCTTATCTACTGAAAAGAAGTCCACTAGAATTGAATTAAAATGTAATAAAATAATAATTTTACTTACTAAAATGAATGAAAGTGAAGTTACTTTCCCCCCATTCTTTTCTTGTAAATCAAGGTATAATTGATACATGACATTATAATCAGTTTTAGATGTACAACATAATGATTCAATATCTGTATGCACTTCGAAATGATCCCCACAATTCTAGTTACTACCCATCTTTATAAAAAACTACAAAATGGTTTTCTTGCAATGAGTACTTTTTTATTACCGTATTTTATTTAAATTCAACTAATTAATGTATAGTGTATCATTAGTTTCAGATGTAGAGTTCAGTTATTCATCATTTGCATATAACACCCAGTTATGTATTACATTACATGCTTTCCTTAATGTCTATACTCAGTTATGCCCCCCCGCCCCCCGCCACCCAGCTCCCCTCCAACAACCCTCAGTTTGTTTCCTGTAGTTGAGTCTCTTATGGTTAGCTTTTCTCTGTAATTTCATCTTATTTTATTTTTCCCTCCCTCCCCCCTATGATACTCTGTTTTGTTCTTAAATTCCACATATGAGTGAAGTCATATGATAATTGTCTTTCTCTGATTGACTTATTTGGCTTAGAATAATGCCCTCCAGCTCCATCCATGTCATTGCAAATGGTAAGATTTTATCCTTTTTGTTAGTATACACACACGCCACACCTTCTTTATCCTTCATCTGTTGATGGACATATGGGCTCTTTCCTTAACTTTTTATTTTTTTTAATTTTTATTTATTTATGATAGTCACAGAGAGAGAAAGAGAGAGAGGCAGAGACATAGGCAGAGGGAGAAGCAGGCTCCATGCACCGGGAGCCCGATATGGGATTCGATCCCGGGTCTCCAGGATCGCGCCCTGGGCCAAAGGCAGGCGCCAAACCGCTGCGCCACCTAGGGATCCCCGACATCTGGACTCTTTCCATAGTTTAGCTATCGTGGACACTGATGATATAAACATTGGGGTGCAGGTGCTCCTTCAGATCACATTTGCATCCTTTGGGTAAATACCCAGTAGTGCAATTGCTAGGTCATAGTGTAGCTCTATTTTTAACTTTTTGAGGAACTTCCATACCATTTTCCAGAGCGGCTATACTACCTTATATTCCCACCAACAGTGTTAACAGGGTTTTCCTTTCTCTGCATTCTCACCAACATCTGTTGTTTCCTGACTTACTAATTTTAGCCATTCTTACTGGTGTGAGACAGTATCTCATTGTGTTTTGATTTGTATTTCCCAGATGCCGAGTGATGTTGAGCTTTTTTTTTTTAATGTGTCTGTTGGCCATTTGTATGTCTTCTTTGGAGAAATGTCTGTTCATGTCTCCTGCCCATTTCTTGACTGGGTTATTTGTGGGGTTTTTTGTGCAATGAGAACTTTTAAGACTTACTCTCTTCATGACTTTCAAATATGCAATACAGTATTATTAACTCCAGTCACCATGGTGTATATTATATCCCCATGACTTATGTATTTTATAACTGGAAGTTTGTACCTTTGGACTCTCTTTTCCCATTTCCCCACCTCCATCCCCTGCTTCCGGCAACAATCAATCTGTTCTCTATATATGTAAGTTTGGTTTCCTATTTCACTTTAGTGTAATGCCCTCCAGGTCCTTTCATGTTTCAGCAATCAGCAAGATTAAATTCTTTTTTATGGCTGACTTTTTTATATATTGTATACTCCTTATGCACTCATTCATTGATGGATACTTAGTTTTTTTTATATCTTAGCTAATGTAAATAATGCTGCAATGAACATGGGGTGTATATATGTTTTTGTGTTGGTGTTTTCATTTTCTTCAGATAAATACCCAGAGATGGAATTACTCAGTAATATGGTAGTTCTATTTTAAGAACTTTTTAAAGAAACCTCCATACTGTTTCCCATAGTAACTACATTAATTTACATTCCCACCAACAGTGCTCAAGGGTTCTCTTTTATCCACATCCTCACCAAGGCTGTTAATGTCTTCTTGACAGTAGTCATTCTAACAAGTATGATGTGATACTTTATTGTGGTTTTGATTTTGATTTCCCTGATGCTTAGTGATGTTAAGCATCCTTTATGTATTTGTTTGCCATCTATATTTTTTCTTTGGAAAAATGTCTATACAGATCCTCTGTCCATTTTTTTAGTCTTTTTTTTTTTTTGCTAATTATGTTGTATGAGTTCTTTGTGTATTTTGGATAATAACCCCTAAACATATATATGATTTGCAAATATTATGCAAGTGAATAAAGTTCTACAACTTGGAATAAATTGTAAGACTTGAAATACAAACTCAAGTATGCTGATTCCTTCTGGTATGACAGAGGTTTTATACACACACACACACACACACACACACACACAAAGGGAGAAGATAATGTATAGAAGATAAATTTTTAAAGAGACCTGAAAAAGGGGCAAAAGGAGAGTTTAATTCTACTTTGTGGAAAGCCAGAAAGAGGAAGCCTGTTCACAGATTTGCCCCGAAGTTCCCTCAGAGTACAGCAAGTCTATGGGCAAGGGGTGCGGTGGGGATTGGGTGGTTAGGTTTCTTTTTTTGAAATGTGTGCAATGTAGTCCATACCCAACTGTGTATACCCAGGTTTGTCCCCTCCTTCTTTCTTTCTGATGAATGCTTTGAAGGTGTTTTGTTCTGATCCAATTTGAGACTGACCCAAGTCAAAAAGAGATTGTATCACAGATTCTATTAACAGCATAAACTGTGGAGTATTGAATGATTGGACATGAACTATGAGAAGCAGAAATTAAAAGAAAATTCCTCATTTGTGTTTTACGTGAAACCATTTGTTTCCTGTTCCATTAGCCCACTTTACAGGTGGAAACAAAACCAACAATGTCTGTGCTTTGCCTATAAATGACAGTTTCAGAGAATATACCTCTTGCTTCCAAGTGTAGTTTCTCACTTTTCCCTTTTCTCTCCCTCAACGAAAAGCATCTCTTACCTACACTAAGATTTGCACACTGATAGCCACTTGGAGTTTGTGGGCTAAATCTGCAAAGCCTTGTGAACATCTAAAGTTTGAAGAGCCTTTTGAGGGTCTAAATTACAAAGACTGAGCTTTCAGGCAGCATTTTGTGGGAGCACAAATGTCACAGCTGCCCAGTTAGCCATTCTATATGGTCAACTCTACTGTGATCAGTAGATCAGGGCAGCAACTTCATGAACAGTGAAGGATCTGGAAACATTAAGCATTGATGAGACTGTTCTCAGTGATGCCATATTTTCTAAATTTATCTTTTTATTTTTTTCATATTTTCTAAATTTAATGATTGAAGGGGAGAAAAAGATGATTACATTTCCTTTTCTTTTCACATTCATGATAAAAACTCAGTATTTATTTAAAGCTCTATGTAGAGTACCAAGCAATTTACATGAACACTATTAAATGATGAGTCATCCTATCTTCTCTCTTATAACAATCTCTTTCTTGGCAGCTTGTAACATAAGCATGCTGTTTTCTGCTGTATCTATTTAAGCCTGGTAGAAGCAGGAATCATGCAAGGTATCAATAGTAGCAATGCCAAAGTGCCCACGAATTGGAATCCCACTGAAGCAAACAGTGTACCAGGTTTGGGGGGCAGCACAGACACATGATAAACTTTGAGAAGTGAGTATGCCTGGGAGAAATTTTTGAGTAATCTGTTATTTGTAGCTCATTTCCAATTGTATTTTGGAGTTACTCAGTTCTATTTTTACATGTTTTTTAAAGACTTGAATCAGTTTATATTTGTACAATAATTTAAGTCTATTATTTGTGCCAAAAGCCACAATCACTGTTATGTTCAGATATGCCTCTCTAGACTGTATGTGTATTAGGATTCTGTAAGACCATATCTTCAATATATCTAATGTCTACTTGATACATTTGTCCAGCTAAAGGGATCTACAAGGTGCCATCTTAATGCTTTCAGAAGTATGCAAAAGAAGCATGCAAAATATGACAACCACATCCTAGATTATGTCTTTGCCCTGGTTCTTAGTCTTAACAGCAATGCTCTGTATTCTTGTTATTATTGCGGTTACTAGCTTAAAAATCACAAATTTAGGGGCACCTGGGTGGCTCAGTTGGTTAAGTATCTGTATCTGGCTTAGGTAATGATTGCAGGGTCCTAGGTTAGAGCCCTACATTGGGCTCCCTGCTCAATGGGGAGCCTGTTTCTCTTCCCTCTGATGTCTCCCACTTGTGGTCTCTGGCTCTCTCTCTTTCTCTCAGTCAAATAAATAAATAAAATCTTTTAAAAAATCACAGTGTTATTATCCTATACTTTCTGGATGCAGGAGTCTGGGCATGGCTTAGCTACATCCTCTGTTTCAGAGTCTCTCACCAGACTGCAAGTAAAGGTGTTAGCTAAGTCTGGTATCTCATCTAAAAGCTTGACTGGAGACAGATCTACTTCAAAAGTCATTGGATTATTGGTAGAATTCAGTACCTTAAGGATTGTTGGACTAAGAGCCTTAGTTCCTACTGACTGTTGGATGGAGGCTTTCTTAAGTACTTAGCCATGTGAGCTTCTACAACATGGAAACTTGCTTCATCAAAGTATAAAAGCCTAATAGGCAGCAAAGAGATTCTCATAGCACAATAGAAGTCAACATCTTATGTAAGCTAATCATGAAAGTGACATCCCATCTCTTTGCCTTATTTTATGGATGTAAGCAAGTCATCAGATTACATTGCAGTGGAGTTTATAACAAGAATGTGAATACCAGAAAGTGTGGTAACTGAGGTGGAACATCTTAGAACATGCCTACCCCAATAATTATGCACTTATTTTATTGTGTGGTTAAATTGTAAAGTTTTGATTTAAAAGTATAAAAATAGGGATGTTGGCATAAAAACTGTTATATACTTAGTAAAGGTGTGATAAAGGCAAGTTGCTAAAGACAAAGGTTTTGAAATGTATATGAACTAGACAGCTGAAAATAACAATAAAAATGTATTTACCTTCAAATTTTTTCACATGTCCAATTTCTCATTATACTTTAAAGAAATAGTAGTCGGAAATATGAATACTCCATTGCAGGTGTGACTTAGGCAACAAAAATACTGTAGAAATTCCATCAGCCATACTCAAAAGGTCTTGTAACTGCCTCAAAAATATGAGCAACCCCAAATGTTCTAAACAAATTAACTTTTGGTGTAGATATTGAAAAAATATGGGATCTACATATTATGTGCTAATTAGGAGAAATTACCTACTGAGACACATGTTCTTCGGAAATTTACAGAAGAGTTAAAGGCATGGATTAAAGGACAACTTTACAAAATATGAGTCTAAATGAATACATATTATGTTTATTTTAAATATATAATGGGATAAAAATAAAAATCAGAATAAGCAGCATCTATATTCAGAAATCCAAATAAGAAATGATAGAGATTTGGTTTTATTATTTTTATTTTTTTAATAATAAATTTATTTTTTATTGGTGTTCAATTTGCCAACATACAGAATAACACCCAGTGCTCATCCTGTCAAGTTCCCCCCTCAGTTTTAGTTCTAAAGTTCACAGCATTTAAATGTCCATAGCTTTTAAATGTCTGAAAACTGTTTTACTGTACCACATTGCAAGCCTCATATTTTTGGGCTCTTTATATCTCTCTTCAATAGTCTTTGTAAGCCAGAGGTACTTCACTGAGCTTATCTACTCCTTAGTGAACCTTATCAAATGTAGCTTACCTTTTCAATATTTGCCTTCAGATTCTCTTATACAATGCTTTATGGCTATGGGGTATGTTTCTGTCTTCACATTGTTGCAAATATGTTGTTATTTTTCTAGTCTGTAATAGCTTCTTTACCACCTCTTGTCCTTTCTCAGTGCAGTGCAACACATTTTAAGTTTCTTATGGGAGCATGCAACTTTTGGTAATGATATCTCTATTGGTTAATGGTTAAAGCAATACTGTGGCATAGCGCTACCCCAATTTAAAACAGCATTATTATGCTCTTAGGACTGTAAGTTAGCTGGCATTTAACGATCTCTACTGGCCTCAGCTTCAGGCTGTTGCTTCAGTTCATGTCTACTCCTGTATGTTTGTTCAGAGACCTCAACCAGAAGTATGATATCCAATACCTACATGGAGTATGTTTTTCTCATAGTGCTTGATCAAATCAAATAGAAAAAGTCCACATATGCAAACACATGTCAATACTCTACCCATGTCACAACTTCTAGTGTTCCATTAGCTAAACTAAGTCACACGACAAAGCTCAAACACAGTTGCAGAGGGAATGCATACTCTGCCAACACTGTGGCCATGGCAGTGAGAAGAAAGTGTGTATCTATTGCATGGTGGCAATAAAACTGAGACTCCAGAATTAACCTACCATCGTATGAGACCTAAACTGAGTCAATCACAGTCCTTTCTTTGGGAATGGAGACTAAAAATCTGCCCATGTCCATACCATCTACAGAACCCATTCTACAATAAGATTTGATTGGGCAAAGAGAGCCAATCTGAAGAGAGAGATTAAAGCTGCCTTTTTTGTCTCTGAAACACCTGTATCTTTATTACATATAGTTTTTTTTATATTATATTCACTCAAGTGATTCACATAACTTGAAAACTAATGTGCCCAACTAATGTAGAAGGGCTGGATGTTACTGAAGTCAATGTGATTGATGAGATTGTATATAGACTAGCCTTCTCATCCCAGACAATCAGAAAACAGACACATGATTTCTTTAGTTTCTGCTACTTCTCTAAAGCCCTACAGAGAGAGTGGCCTTGCTGTCATGGGGAATTGGCAACTTTCACATAATAGCAAGTGAAGACCACACAAGAGTGGATAGATAATTAAAGATAGCACCACTGTTATTAGAAGAAAAAAAAAAAACATCTCAAAGTGCACATTCCATTGGCAGAACGAACACTTAGTTAAGCATTCACTGAGTATATTCTTTCTGGGTCCAGTTCTAGCACATCGATTTCAGGATTACTGGATTTCTCTTGCTTATCTACATGGGAAAAAAAAGAGTTAGTCATAGAATGAACGTGGAGCAAAGGTAATTTACTTTATAGATTTAAATGGGTTTTATAAGTAGCCATGACTGAATCTATAAAAATACTGCAGCCTGGTATTGGAATTGACTGAATCACTTCTTGCTATAAATCCTTGCATGAAAACTTATGGAGTCTCTCTTGTGCAAGGGGGGTTAACTGGGCATCCATTACACTAAACCTAATAACATAATGACATATATAGAATGGACCCAAAAGTTGTCCTTCCTTGAATGTTAGCAGCTCTATTTGGACTTGGATCAAGCAGAGCACATTGTGTACTTTCTGAACATTCTAGCCTCTGTGCATAAGCCATGAAGTCAGTGCCAGCTCAAGGGTACTGACTAATGAAACTGCCATGTGTGTGTCTATGTGTTTGAGTGGTAGGAGAGAGTGGAATCTGTACTGAATGTAGAATCCCAGTGGTCAGATTTTAGAAAATATCTTGTGTTTTGATATCCATTTTATAGACTTTTATTCCTACAAGAGACACTTCACTGTTCACAGAAAATTCCTTTTCCTAGGTCTGAACATCAGAAGGTCAATGCTAATATATTTGCTCAAGCGGAGGAGACAGGGAGTTTCATATAATATCATAGACCCTACTGATCATGTGATGATTAGCTTTTCTCATCACAATGACAGATTAAATGAAATCAATAAGGCTATAAAAATAATGAAATAGAAGTACCATAGGAAAAAAAAGTCAATACTTCACTGTTCTTATACATTATTCCTTCTGGTATTTGCAAAAATCTCCTGAATTTATGTCCACTGAAAATACAAGTCCTTTGTTTAATTCATTCCGGATAAAGTATAGGATTAGTGGCTGTTTGTTTATTTATTTATTTGGAAGGGGTGGGGGCAGAAGGAGAGGAAGAGAGAGGGCTCCATCTCACAACCCTAAGATCATGACATGAGCCCAAATTAAGAGTCCCATACTTGATGTTCCAGAATAGTGGCTTTAAAATTAGAAAGATACGAGTTTGAGCATAAAAACTTACTATCCCCATCACCTTACTCTCTCTCTATTCCTTGGTTTCTTTACCTCCTAAAGATGAGGTAATGAAGTCTACTTCTTAGATTTGTTGTAAGAATCCCAGAAAGTCACCATAGGAAAAAAATTTAGCATAGTGTTCAGCTGTAATAAACACTTATTTCTGTCATTACTGCTTTATTGTCTCTTATTTGGTTTGTAGAGTAACATTGCATAATGAATGTCCCATTGGTGAAAATTAATTTTTATGGGTAAAAATGAAGAGCATTACATAACAACATTTCATGTTCTATTTATCTTTATTTCATTCATATATAAATATTCATTAAACTATAGCAAATCCATTTCCTTCTGGGCTTTGAGGTTTTTGAGATATGTGTTTATAGAACTTTAAGTTAGAAAAGGTGAATTCTTTACTTATTTATTCTGAGTTTTAGTTTTATAAATAAAGAAACAAAGCCCTCAAAAGATAGAGTGGTGTATTTCAGGAAAGTTATGCTAGGTAGTGACAACTGAAAGTAGAATCCCTGATAGAATGCTGAGGTAAAGACATTCAATTTGTTGATGCCTCCCTATGTCCATGTCCTTGTTAGTCCCTTACCACAGGGTCTCTAGGATATGGCTAGCTTTGTTTGACCAATGAGATAATAGAAATCTGACTCATGTAGAGACTTGTTCATTGGAGGTTGAAGTACTATGGAATGATCCCTACTACAAATATTGAAGCAACATTTCATTGTTCTTATCTATCATGTCTTGATGTATCTTGGGATTTTGCCACTAAGATAAAAAGAGGTTGATCTATTAGTAGAAAACAGAGCATGTGGGAAGAGACAACACTTAGCCAAGGTATCACAAACATCTTAGTCATCCGAGCCAAGCTTCATCTAAAGATAGCTAGGCCCGAACCCAGCAAGTACAACAACTGAGTATAGCCAAAATATGTAATTCACACCAATATGGCTGTTGTTTAAAGCCACTCTGTTCTGGCAATTTTGTTACAAAGCAAGATATAATGGATATAAAACTAATTCTAGTTTACCTTGTACTCTGCCATGTAACCTAAGGACTGAAATTAAAAATATGATTTTTACATCGAGATAGATGCATGGATGATGAAGATGTGGTATGTATGTATAATGGAATATTAGTTATAAAAAAGATGACATCTTGCCATTTGTGATGACATGAATGGATCTAGAGAGTATCATGGTAAGTGAAATAAGGCAAAGAAAGACAAATACCAAATGATTTAACTTATATGTGGAATTTAAAGAACAAAACAAATGATTAAACAACAACAACAAAAAAAAATCAGAATAAGACCTATAAATACTGAAAAGAGACTGATGGTGGCCAGAGAAAAGGAAGTGTGAGGATGAGCAAACGGGTAAAGGGGAATGGGAGATACAGGCCTCCAATTATAGAATGCATAATTCACGGGGATAAAAAGTACAGCACAGGGAATATATTCGATGTTATGGTAATAGTGTTGTATGCTGACAGATGGTAGCTTCATTTGTGGTGAGCATAGCATAATGTATAGAGAAGATGAATCACTTTGTTGTACATTCAAAATTAATGTAACAGTGTGTGTCAGCTATATTCAAATAAATAAGAAAATGTGAGTTTTTCTGGGTTGAGATCCTAATAATTACTGAATTAACATGAATAAATTAAGGATCTAGTTTGCTCACTTTGCTCACAATTCCAGATTGTGTACCTAAACACTAAATTTCCAGTCTCATAACTAGGAGGCTGGAACAAGGGTGATTATGATTTTATTTTAGACACTAGTGCAAAGTGAACAAATGCATTGGTCCCACAGCTTCTAAAAAACATTTGTTTTGAAAAGTTCACTACACGTTCCAATGTAGAATGATAGAGTCTTCTTAAAACTCATACTGCCTAAGCATAGCATCCAGGAATACCTATCAGGCCGCCAAGGGTATAATCATGAAACAAGCTTAATTAAGTGCATACTAGTGAACAAATTTGGAACATCTGCACTGTCAAGACCCTGTATTTCTTCAAAGCAGAGACAAGAAAGACAACTCATCTGTTGTAGTTCTAAGAGAAATGAGCTGCGGCTGCTATGATATTCCTGAAAGCATCTGCATCACAGAGCTAGATCTGAAAATCATTGTTCAGTCAGATGTCCAGCACTAGAACCAAGGTTGTATCAAAAGCAGATTTCTAGAACTGCATTTGAAAATAACGATTGTGTCTTTGATGTATAGCAAGACTATTTTAAAACTTAGAACTTTATAGGCACTGTGTTTTGTGCCCAAACCTCATTATTGTGTGAATGAAACAGGCAGTCTCACAGGTGCAGAGACTCTATACTTGGGGGTGGGGTATGAGGAAAGTCTTCACGGATTAGTTTCAGTTATCACATTCTCACTGGTACCCACTTCTTGAACCTTTTTCTTTGCCCATTTGGTCTTGGCATTTCAGTTTGGAGTGTATGTCCTCTAGCTACTGCTGAATTTCATATTCCAATTTAGGGCATTTAGAAAAGTTGCAGCTATAAGCTCCTACTCTCAGCTCTACCTTTCTGCGCATTCAGATGTCTGTCCTAGAAGGTCTTCTTCACCCTTCTCAGCATGAGGATAATAGTGATGCTCCTACTTACATATATTTTGAACTCTTTGGTCTTCCACTCACAGACCTTATTTCCATCTGTTCACTCCCACTACTCCACTTTTTTTTTTTTTTTTTTGGTCATAGTGACTCTGCAGATTTTTTTTTTTTGTGACTCTGCAGATTTAATGAAAAACTTGCCTATAACATAGTATTCAAACTCATAAACAAGCAAAAAAAAATTAAGGGTCGAGGATATTATATTTTTCAGAACACTTATTATTTTGGTCAACTGAAAGGCTCCATAAACTATGAGTTGGGTGTTGTGCCCAAGATTGCGAATCCGAGAAACCGCCAAGGAGCCGACACAGATGCAAACACATGAGGGTTTATTTACAAGCTCCAGCTTGGGTCCAAGTGTACCGACACAGCGGAGCAGGGACTTGGACCCCGAGGTGAGTTTCAGTTTAGTTTTTTATAGGCTGGTCTAGGGGATCTCCAGAAGGGGTGGAGGAATTTCTTAAGTTCTGTTTACATTGTGATATGGGGCTTTCAAGGGCATTGAGCTCTGTTCTTATTCTAATAGGGGCTTCCTGCCCTTGGCTTGGGCTCTGTTTTTATTCTAATATGGGGCTTTCTAGGATGTTAAGCTGTAAACTGTTTTCTTCCTGTAACTGAAGTAAGGTAAAGTTCAGCTCTTATTCACAGGGGCCTGGGATGGCTGTACTTGTGATAACGCTGAACTTACAGTGGAATGGCCTTAATTTTCTCGGCCTCCACATTTCCCCCTCTCAGAGGAACCTAAGGAAGGACCCAATCATGGGTCCAGGTTGCCCTCAGAGTGAGCCAGGGGGAATGATTAAGCCAGGATTCTTACCAACCTTGTTGCTATTCTCGCTTCCATTTACATTGCAGGGAAGAGGCAACATCTTACATTTAAGGCAGCACATAACCATCCCCACCCCACCCTTTGTTGTAAGAAGACTAAGCCTAATCCCCTTCTATTTTGAAAGACAACCTCAGACTAGGGAGTCTTAGAGGTGGGAAATAAGTGAGAAGGTGCAGTCTTAGCTTTAGGGGAGTGTCCTTGTCCGGTTGGCTTTTCCATTCTGGAACAAAGTCCTTGAGAATGGCGTGTGGGTCAGCTGGCCCGACGTGGGTGTAGTGGACCCAGGGAGTAATCCTGTCGACCTTGAGAGCGGTGGGAGTGGTCAGGATCACGATATAAGGTCCCTTCCAGCGAGGTTGAAGTGTCTGGTGTTGGTATCTCTGCATGTACACCCAGTCACCTGGCCGATATCGATGGGGGTCCGGGGGTGGCCCAGTCTCATAGAGGGCCTCAGCTTAGGCCACACCTGCTCATGGGTTCGTTGTAACATTTGGAGGGAGAAAAGAAGTTGGTGATCATCAAATTCAGCAAGCACCTCAGGTTTTAAATTGGGGATAATAGGTGGAGGAAGACCGAACATGATCTCGTAGGGAGTCAGTCCCATCTTATATGGGGAGTTCCTCACCCTATATAGGGTGAAGGAGAGGAGAGTCACCCAGTCCCCGCCAGTCTCCAGGGCTAATTTAGTTAAGGTCTCCTTTAATGTTCTGTTCATCCTCTCTACCTGTCCTGAGCTCTGGGGCCTATATGCACAATGTCATTTCCAATCTGCCCCAAGTATTTGTGCCACTCCCTGTGTTACCTTAGAGATGAATCCTGGGCCGTTGCCTGACCCAATCCTAACAGGAAAACCATACCTCGGTAAGATGTCTTCCAGCAGGTTCTTGGTCACGGTCTGTGCCGTTTCATGTTTGGCGGGAAATGCCTCTGTCCATCCTGAAAAAGTATCTACAAACACTAGTATAAACACCTGTATCCGTATTTTCCAGGTTTTACCTCAGTGAAGTCCACTTCCCAGTAGGCTCCTGGGTGGTCCCCTTGGAGCCGGGTGCCCGGGTTAGATCCATGGGCCGTGGCATTAGTTAACTGGCATGCGTGGCAGCTCGCCACAATCTGCTCGATCTTTGCTCGAGAGTCTTTAATAGTGATCTTTGCATGTCATATGAGGTCTCCCATCTTCCTCCTTCCCATGTGAGTGCTCGGATGCATTCTGGATAGGACTCGCCGTCCTAGTTCCTCTGGCAAGATGATGCTGGAGTCTGCGGCCCTCCACCAGCCACACAAGCACTGGGTCATAGGCAAGCGTTTGATCCAGTGTAAATCAGCATCAGTATAGTTGGGGGTGTCCTGCAGGGTCGGTGCCCCCGGACCGGGTAGCGTGGTTG
This sequence comes from Nyctereutes procyonoides, assembly GCF_905146905.1. NCBI lineage: Eukaryota > Metazoa > Chordata > Mammalia > Carnivora > Canidae > Nyctereutes > Nyctereutes procyonoides. The sequence goes on along the minus strand of NW_026575133.1, from coordinate 12,189,198 downwards.
CTAAGACCTGGGTCACCAAAAGGGCCACCTCCTTTGCTTTTAAATCGGCTCGCCGGTTTCCCCTGGCTACTGGTGTGTCTGCCTTTTGGTGCCCCGGACAGTGGATGATGGCAAAGGCCTTGGGCAGCCAGAAGGCCCTCAGGAGTTCAAGAATCTCCGTTTTGTTTTTAACAGTCTTTCCCTCTGCTGTCAGGAGCCCTCTCTCTCTGTAAAGGGCTCCGTGGATGTGAGCGGTGGCGAAGGCGGACCTGCTGTCCGTGTAGATGTTTATTTGTTTACCTTCCCCCATGGTCAGCGCCTTGGCCAGTGCGATCAGTTCTGCCCGTTGAGCTACGTTCGGGCTGCCAGTGGCTCCGCCCAGACGGTCTCGGTCTTCGTGGTTACGGCTGCCCCCGCATATCTGAGTCCTCGGACAAAACTGCTGCCCTCCGTGTACCAGGTGGCGTCCGTGTGTGGCAGTGGCTGGTCCTGGAGATCAGCTCTGATTCCGCGCCCCTGTGCCAAAATTTCTTGACAGTCATGCAGAGGGGGATCCCAGTCTGGGTTAGGGAGTCGAGAGGCATGGGGTATTGGCGGCCCCTGACAGGGTCTGCCCCCGGCTTTAGTTCTATGTATATGGCCAGTCGGTGCTGGTCCAGTTTCTGCCCACGCTTGGGGAATTCCTGCAGCCGACGGTCAGTGTCAGTCATCGGGGCCGAAGCACCTGAATTGGGTGTCCCTCCTTGTTTAGGACTTTTGCCCCTTCGAGGTGGAAGCAAATTTGTGCCCCCATCTTGGTGAGCAAATCCCGACCTAACAACGGGTAGGGACACTCAGGGATGACCATGAAGGAGTGGGATACCCGGCCCGTGCCGAGATCCACAGTTCTTCGGGTAGTCCGTGAGCATTGTTTGGTGCCCGTGTTGTTCTTCCGGACTTTCTCTATTATTATAGACTCGTTCTGCTACTATCACTAAGTCCTGCAAGCTCTTCTCTCCCAGTCTCTCTACTCTTTGCAATTTTTTAATGTCCGGAGCGGCCTGGTTAACGAAAGCCATGATAATTGCGGCCTTTGTTTCCGGGGCTTCTGGGTTCATAGGGGTGTACTGCCTAAAAGCCTCTATGACTCTCTCTAAGAAGGCTGCTGGACTCTCGTCCTTACCCTGCCTCACATCTAGACCTTGGCCAGATTGGGAGGCTTGCGCGGCAGCCTGGAGACCTGCCCCTAGAGTCTGGCGGTGGACCCGGGGTCTCTCCTTACCTTTAGCCGAGTTGTGCACTTTAGGGGGTAAAAAGGGTTTTAGCCAAGGAGGGGAATTTTCGGTCATGTCCTGCCAGGCCAGGATGTTGGGCACCTGGTCAGGGTGGCCGGCCGGTTTGTCCCTGAAGATCACGGCCTTAACCTGTAAGATAATAGGTAGGTGGAAAGTTCCTTCTCGGGGCCATCCCACGCCAAAGGTTGGCCATTCTGATATGCAATAGATTTGGAATCTCCGTCTCCTTATGGAAACAGTTATGACAGTTAACAAAGACAAATGCAGTAACACAGACAAATGCACAAACAGTTAACAAGGACATGGTAACGCAGACAAACGTTGCAGTGAGGCCGCAGTGACAAAACAGAAAGCAACCCGAAGGGCTGGCAGCTGGCCCTCCTTACAGATGAGGACCCCGTCCTCCTGGTGGGGGCAAGGGGCATCTCCGCCAGCGCGTCTGCCTAAGCCAATGCCGACCTAATACAGATTGGAATTCCTTCAGGTTTAGAGCTCTCAGAAATATGTGCGCAAAAGGTGGAAAAAGTTGAGTGCACTCACCACACGTGAAACCCTCCGGATAGGGTCATGGGGGTCTCTCGGATCCCGGACGAGCCCCCAAATGTTGTGCCCAAGATTGTGAATCCGAGAAACCACCAAGGAGCCGACACCGATGCAAACACACGAGGGTTTATTTACAAGCTCGAGCTTGGGTCCAAGTGTACCCGACAGGGCGGAGCAGGGACTTGGACCCCACTACTCCACATTTTTTAAAATTTTTATTTATTTATGATAGAGAGAGAGAGAGAGAGAGAGGCAGAGACACAGGCAGAGGGAGAAGCAGGCTCCATGTAGGTAGCCTGATGTGGGATTCGATCCCGGGTCTCCAGGATCACGCCCTGGGCCAAAGGCAGGCGCCAAACCGCTGGCCACCCAGGGATCCCTACTCCACATTTTAATATGTTTTTATCCTAATAATGCTTCTGGAACAGTTATGTTTTTCCCCCCAAACAGGCGTTTTATTTGTACATGAACCACTGGAATTTCTTTCTTTTCCCGTTTCTCATTCCTTTGAATGCAAGTTTCTGAATGATACGTGATTTTTGCTTACCTATGAAATACCAGAGAATCTCTTCACTTTTGTAGTGCACTTGTCAACTTGTATTTAACTATCACAGTCATCTACCTACAACATAAGATAAAAGTACTCTGGGAGCCTTTTAATTTTTTCAAGACATATGCTGTGGTTGTTATCCTTATACAGTACTGTTAGCATTATTTAATAGTCCACTGACTACTGTGGAAGAAAAGGTGCTATCCTTTCTCAACAGGTTTACAATATAAACTAGAAATATATATATATGAAATCTAGAAAAATGTATATGAAATTAGGAAAACACGGAGTATGAATGGAAAGAACACTGAGGAGAAGTGAAATATAGGGTTGTTTTAGCTGTGTGGAAGGGGACATGCACATTTGTCTTCAGGAGCATTGCTTTGATGACTCAAGCAGGCAGCAAATTAGTTTACATTTGGGAAGGGCTTTGTTTACCCATTTTAATACAGGTATGTGTTCATACTTCTATTCCACTACTCCCAGATATGTCATGCCTAGCTATGATAGGCACTTCTTTTTTTGTTTGTTTGTTTCATTATTTTATTTTTTTTTTTTTTGATAGAGAGAGAGAGAGAGGCAGAGACATAGGCAGAGGGAGAAGCAGGCTCCATGCACCGGGAGCCCGATGTGGGATTCGATCCTGGGTCTCCAGGATTGCGCCCTGAGCCAAAGGCAGGCGCCAAACCACTGCGCCACCCAGGGATCCCTGTTTCATTATTTTCAGCTGTAACCTGCACAGTTACTTATTCAACAAAGGCACACAGGGGTCCCAAATGCAACGGGCACAGAGCAGGCCCAAGGGGTATGATAATGAATGAAAGGTCTCTGTCATCATAGAGCTTACATTTCAGCCAAGAACATATTTATATATTTGCCAGTGTTAAGTATGTGTTTATACCTATTTTAGAAGAAAAGTGCTGGATCATATGGGAATTTAAAATGAATTTAAAATAAATAACCTAGTCTAAGGGGTGATTATTAACCAAGGAAGATTTTCCTGATTATGTGAAAATTAATCAATGCTCTCAAAAGTAAGTAGGAAAGAAAGAGGATGAAGTAGAACAGAAGTCAGGAGAATTCAGGCAAAGAACAGTGGCATGTGGAGGCCCCTGAGGCACAAGGAGGCATGGCACATTTAAAAGAGTTCAGAATATCTAGTGTGACCAGAAAGCAGAAAAGACTGGTGAGAGGTGAATCTGGAAAGTCAGACAAGGGCCAGATCATGCAGTGTCCTGTTCATCATGTTAATAATTTTGAGTCTTATCCCAAAAGCAATGTGACCCATTGGATCTGAATTTTCTGGAGTCTGGAAATTTTAGCATTATATGTATATAAAATATAACATGGCTTAACTTTGAATTAAAACATGTGCAGTTAAAGCATGCAGAAGAAATAATACAGTGAATCCCTCTCCTTCTTGGATGTTTTTTTTTTCCCCTCAAAGGCACCCTAAGAATTTTATCTGATACTTTTATCTTTATAATACTCATGGAGAGAAACTGTCCTTGACTACTTGAACAGGCAGGGTAGAAAAGAAGCTGGTTCCCAAAAGCTATCTTGGGTTCTATATGTCTGTTCTTGTGTCATTACTTTCTAAATTCCTTGAGGACTCAAGGTTCAAAGAAAATAGCCATGGAAATGTGACAAGAGAGATGGGGATGAGTGGGTATCAGTGAGAATGTAATAGAAGAGTTTAATTGTTTTATCCACTTCTACCCTGGGTGCCCCCATCAGTTGGTGTTTGTCATGTTATGCCTATTAACCTGGAAGGAGGTAGGTTTTAAATGTATTAAATATTAATTTGAAGTTAATAATCTGAAAATTAAACACATCACTGGATGTTACTAAAGTCAGCATCTTGAGAATTCTTTTTTTACTAAGAGAATACCAGCAATTAGGGAAAGGATTTTCCATTGATTGCATTGATAGTTCTGTTTTCTAAGCTTAATTTGAAGAAAATATTTTTCTATCCAGTCAGTCCTTTCTTTTGATGTAAATTTGCTGGGCCCACTTCCTTTTCTTGCCTGGCATGTGTTCTCTCAGTACTACTTCTCCTACTCCATCCCACAACCCTCTCTCCTCATCCATCTGCCAAATGCTTTTCTGCTTTTGACTCCCATTGACTTCTTTATGGTGGTGAAATTGTGCAGAGGATATTTCTCTCAATAATTGAGTCCAGGAATATTATATCAAATGGAACTTCCTACCATTCAGTTCTGTTATGTCACAGAACACATTCTCAGGAGCTATAGTATGAGGCTGATCATGTGAGTCATTTAAAACTCAACTGGACAAAGTCATGGTGGATGTGGTACCAGGAATCCCCCCATTTCAGTCACAATAAAATTAAAAAGACAAAATGATCGCAAAAGGATCTATCTCTTCAGTTTTGTTTTGTTTAGTTTTCTAAGCTGAATTTCATAATTTTACTGAAATCAGCTATATTAATAGACAGCAAGATTCTTCACTCTTTTGGTGTCAAATTTACTAAGCACTGGAACAAAAGGATTGAGCCACAAAAGAAAATCATTGACTATGAAGAAATAATCTGATATCATGAATGAAAGTTTGCCAACTTGGTATTTAGAGACATGGGCCCTAATTCTACTTCTCTTTCTAATTCTGTGATCAAAGGAAGAAAAATTGCATGAGAACAGGCAGTAAGTTGTGATTATATCTTATGATAAATAGCCTGATTTCATATATCACTTCTTACAATATTTATGTATCAATTTTGTCAGCCAATAAATATAATTAACTTAAATTAGTATCCATTTTGCCATTAAAAGATTAAGATGAGGGATTCCTGGGTGGCGCAGCGGTTTGGCGCCTGCCTTTGGCCCAGGGCGCGATCCTGGAGACCCGGGATCGAATCCCACGTCAGGCTCCCGGGGCATGGGGCCTGCTTCTCCCTCTGCCTATGTCTCTGCCTTGTCTCTGCCTCTCTCTCTCTCTCTGTGTGACTATCATAAATAAATAATTTAAAAAAATTAAAAAAAAAGAAAAAGTTTAAAAGATTAAGATGAGAGATGCTTGGGTGGCTCAGCAGTTGAGCGTCTGCCTTCTGCTCAAGGTGTGATCCCAGAGTCCTGCGATCAAGGCCTGCATCAGGCTCCCTGCATGGAGCCTGCTTCTCCCTCTGCCTGTGTCTCTGCCTCTCTCTCTCTGTGTCTCTCATGAATAAATAAATAAAATCTTTAAAAAAAGATTAAAATTATTTCTCTCCTATGCATTTACTACTAATAGTGCCACTACTGATACTACTACTACTACTACTACTACTACTACTACTACTACCTGCTTCTATTATTGTGACTATGATTATGATTGTGGTACACACCAGCCTCAAAGAACATTTCAGAAAATTTTCCTAACCCAAAATATGAAAACATATGCATTGCCAGTGTAGAATACAACTATGTTCCTAGGACTACAGTGTCATGGCTTTTCACTATGATATCAGAAAAAAATATATATTCTTAAAATGCTCTGAATTTTTAATAAAAACCCCACTAGAGTTCCACAGATCAGCAGACTAATTAAATGGAGCTCTTAGTTTATGGAGCATTTTCCAAAGCAACCTCTCATTTAAACCTGAGGATAATCCTGTGTGGTATGAACTATTATTAACTTTATTGATCCATGAAAAAAAACTAAAGTTCAAAAGGAGGAGTAGTTTCTTCAGAGTGAGAGTAAGTCCAAAGTAACATCACCTTGGGTCCCATAGCCTTTTATTCTTCTTGTTCTAGATACTTGCCCTTCTCAAGTATTTAGGGGGCTTCATTCACTAAAAAATGTTCAGGTGACAAATTGTATGTGCCAATTACACTTTCCTCCCTTCATTTTCTCCTCTACGTGTTCTGTTTCAAGACTACACACATAAATACAGGTAATATTTTAACAAATGGTATTTTATGGAATTTTATTTTTTTAATTTTATGGAATTTTAATGAATAGTAAGGTGTTTTATCCATTATCAGGATGAACTTAGTCCTACATACACAATAATGTAAACAACTGCCACAAGTTGTTTAAAAGACATGCCTGTGTCTACAAGAGTACACACTGAGGTTCTATAGATAATCTGCAAGAACAGACAAAAAACAATTTAAGGTTATTAAAGTCAAAATAGAGAATATCTCTGGGGGAAATTAGATGATAGATGATTAGATAGATAGATAGATAGATAGATAGATAGATAGATAGATAGACAGAATAGAAAAGTTGGAGAATCAGTTACCTACTCCAGAGGCTATTTAAATATACCAGTGAGAGGTAATGAGAGTAGAGACTATTAATAGTGCCTAATTAATACTTGGCTGTGGAAAATGATGGTAAAAGAAAAGTTAGGGGTTATTTTCAAGTAATTTCTGGTAATATTAACTAAGATGATTCAAACCAGATAATCAAATAATTCATCAAATATAAAAAAGAGCTGGTTAATCTCTTCCTATGTTTTCTGTGAAAATCTGCTGATGAGTATGAGTGCAATTCACCAAGGAGATGTTTTAGCTGGTGAGGTAAGCCTGTGATTCATTAGCATAAACACATTCTAAGTCATTCTGGCCTTAAATATTGTCCAGGGATATTGTTTAGAGAATGGGGGCTAGGAATTAGAACTTTAAAAATAAATAAATGAATGAATAAATAAAGGATTAGCAAAAATAGGAGGTGAAGAAGCCAAAGAGGAACAACCAGGAAAGCAGAATAAGATCCAGATGGTAACAGAAGACAAGCAAGGACAGCATTTCAAAGACTAATCAAATCTACAAAGAATCTACAAAGTTCAAGTCATGTAAGATTTTACATTGTCCATTGGGTTTGGGTATTAATGGCTATCAGTTATGCTTGCAAGAGAAGAGAAGTGAAATTGGTAGTGTGGTGATGGTGAAATTGATTGCAGTGAACCATAGAAGGATGTGGAGGTGAGACATAAAAATTGTGAAGATGACTATTCACATCAATTTGAAAGTAAAAAAAGAATGAGGTGGAAAACTAGATGCCTAGGCTTTTGACTAATGTCAGTTTTATAATATTAGAAAGACTTGTGGCACTGTACTTGAAGCCAAAGTATCGTTGAGAGATAGAAAAATTAAAAACAGAAAATGGAAGAGTACTGGGATTACAATCTTGGTGGAATAATTAGCTTTGGACAGAAGTTCAGGTTTGTATACCTTTGACATTGGAAGAAGGACCTTATGGGTATTGAAGATATAGATTAATTGCAAGCAGAGGCAGAGAGCCACCATCTCAAAAAGAAGGAGGTGAAGGCATCAATCTACTGCATAAAGCAAGTAGAAAAGGTTGAGAATAGGCTGAACAGAAGGGAAGAGGTATTACAACCTTTTTTTCCTTCTCAGTTTTCTAATATCACCTTGAAATATTGAAAAATAGTAGTAGAAAGCCATTCAGATTTCAGATTTGTAACATATAGTGAGAATGAAATGCTACAATTATTTAAGATCAGGAGAAAATACACTGCTCACTAACCCTAGTCCCAAGGGACCACAGAACTGGATGTGAACCCACCCTTTCTAGTCAATGCCAGCCCTTCTTCAGTACACTCACTTTAACCAGGGTAGGACAAAGGTGAGGTGAGTGAGGCATTCATCTCAGACACAGCATTGAAGGAGACACCAAACAACTCAATAATTAAGACCACATTATAAAGCATTGTCTGAAACAATTGAAATTAATGCAAAAAATATATTGAACAAAATACAACTTTAGTGAAGATTGGCTCCTGATGTAAATTGCATTACTCTCTCACCCTAATTTCCCTGCTTCCGGAAATGAGCCCATCTCCTGAGCCCCAACACCACTTCCCCAAAACATTAGTAAATCTGTTTTCCTCCTTTGTTCTAAATGACTGAGCTCTGCAACCAAACTTGCTTTTTGCTTAGCAAACAATAGTTTGTTTCAGATACATCTGACTACTCATCTTTTTTCCTCAATCTGAGAATAATAGCAGGGCATGTATATTTTCTGTTAGATAAGGGTTCCTAACTCAATCTTGCCATTAATATACTCTGAGACTTGGCTAAGAATTGTTCTCTCTGGGTGTATTTTCACATGTATTAAGTAGGGTCTTATTTTGTAATAAAAAATGATTCTTATAGATACCTTCAATGAAGGGTGTTACTGCAAGGAATCACAGAAATAAACTTAAGGTTGCTATGGTCACTGCCTTTTAACCCTGAGGCATACAGCAAGCCTTGAAGAAAGCCCATGGAAGTAATTCTGCTTCTTTTATGACAGGGCCAAAGCACTGGTGACATCCTTTTGTTTATTCTTTAATAACAAAGATACAAACATTTAAAAAACTACTTCCCCGGTATTTTTCTCTCATAAAAAAAAATTAAGCTTTGAGATTTTACAAATCATCTCCAATCATCACACTAACTCAGTTACTTTTTTTCTAAACAAAGCAAAGCTGCCAAAAAAATTTGGGCAAGACACATTACTTGAAATTACCTCAGCCATTGCTAGCTTGGGATGCTAATAATAACAAAATACATCGAGTGCTAATAATAACAAAATACATTGAGTGCTAATAATGCTCAAGGCCCTGATCTTTATTTAAATTTTCTTTGGATCTTTGTATTCATTTTTCAAGGAAGTTACTGTTATTATCCCATTTCACACATGAGAAAACAGAAGGAAGTGATGCAAGTTTGAGCAACTATGATGGAGAAGAGCCAAGATTTCAGCAATAGGCTGTTTTGCTCTGGAACCCACATTCCTAAACATTATGAACTTCTGTTTTAAAGTTTGCCACACAATATCAGATTTAAAAAATAAATTAAAAAGATGAACTAGAAATGTAGTACTTGGTCAGAGGTGTATATCGCCACAATTGCAAATTATATTATTATAAATAAGTCTTTTAAAGATTGTAACTACAAAATAACATAATAAGTTTTTGTTGTGATTATGTTTTCTAGAGTCATAAATATATGTTTAAAGGCTGGTTAAAAATTGCTTTAATATTATGTAAAAGGGTGCTTGTGGCTTAGAATAAATTCTTTAGTATTCATATTGGATACGATTCAAAAAGTGTCAAACAACTTCATCTTAGAAAGCATGATCTACCCCCTATTTTTTGTGCTATATGACTTAATAATGGTTCTAGCAATGAAGTTCCTAGGATTGTAAATAGCAATAAAGTTAAATGTCCACAAACATTTGCTACTCATAAGCTTTGTGATGGCAATGATTCAGGTTGTCTTAGAAATCTTTGTTATGTGTTTTCTCATCGTGAACTGGGATATTGCCTTAGAACCAAAGTGTTCAAATATTTGAGTATACACACATTTTTTTTAGACTTTCCACAAAGAAATGTTGATTTAATTGCTCCATTACTTAGATAATGTCCTCCCTGAATAGAGATTGAGGACAAGTCATCTGAGAGACAAGTTGGTCCTGCCCTGTTAGTATGTGATTTACCTCTGTCCTGATGCCATCATTTGTGGCCGAGTAAAAGGGCTTGGCTCCCCTCAGAATGCACTGAGATGTGACCCTATGGACATGACAAGCACTTGAGACTTGATGGACAACCCCACAGTCTGATGGCAATTCCCCACCTCTGCCAAATGGAAGTAGTATCACCCATTCTATTCCTTCCCCAGAGAGGAGATAACAGAGCTTTCTCCTTTTGTTCATCAAACTATTAATGTTAGAAATTACTGTAAGAAGGGCAATACTTCTTTGTAGTTCTTAGCAGAATACCTGAATATGTTAAATTTTCTAGTCTAGAAAGTCTCTACATATGTGAGGTGTTAACCACAACAGTCAGCAAGACTGTCAGGGTTTTTGTTTGCTCCCAATGTTGTCCGAACTTTGCCTGGCACTCTGGACATATTCCACTATTTGCTGATATGTTTCACAAATAAGGGGGAAGTCCATCCAATGTCCAATGCTGGTGATATATGTTTTTTGGTTCCTCCCTAGTTTCCAAACTCCAGCTGCCTAGCTCTCATATCCTTGCTATTCTTTCCTAGAGTAAAGTAATGGAAGTCAGAAAATACTAGTCAGAACTGCTTGTCCTCCTTTTATTGTCTCCATATTCTGTAACTGACTGGATAATATAGGAAATGTGGAATAGCTGCAAGAGAAGCAGGAAGTCAATAGTCATTCTGAGGTCTAATCCTCTCACTTGCTATGGGACTTTGGACAAGATATTTCACCTCCTAGATATCATTTTTCTCCTCTGTAAAATGAAGGGATTGAATTAAAAGATCTGAAAGGTATCTTCAAGGTAAAAAAAAATCTCTACGTCTATGATTACATAGATATCTCTAAAAGTAATTTTCTTACAAAAGTTTTGTTAAAGGAAGCCTGGTACCTTAAGTTTGGTGGGGCCACTTGTGAGGATGGGCTCTATCTCAGTGTTACTGCTATTATGACATGATGGCTACTTAACATCCCTATGAATGGATCATTGGTTTATTTGTGTGCATAAGGTCAGCAAATCTCAGGCAATGGGATTAGTGAAAGAACACGGCTTTATGTGTCAGAAAATCAAGGGATCAAATCTAGGCAAGTACTTATGTCATTTAACCTCTCTAATTCAATTTCCACATCCATGGAATTAAGATAGTTATACCTACTCCCAAGGTTGTCATGAAAATTACATGAGGTAAGATATGTGAAGAATAGAGCACAGTACCCAGCCCATGTTGAGTACTTGTGACAGCTTAATTTTCTTTGTTTCCTTCCTTAACATTAAAGCTGGCCAAATCTATGAGATCTATAGTTATTCAGTTCTCAGATGAATTTCTTGTCAAAACTTTGGCTTAATGAATATTTCTCTCCCCTGACTTCTCTGCCTCAGCATTCAGAGATATAAAATCATTGCAGAACACCCATGATCTCCCTCCCCCAATATTCATAGACAGTAATATAAATGACTTTTAATGTTCACCATAAAATGATATATAACAAATTGCCTTTGGGAAGTATATGTTTAGAATGATAGAATCCAGAATTTTTGATGCAACATTATAATACTATCACTTGACTATCACAGTCAATAATTTATTGACTTTAAATATTACTTTTATTAGAAAGATTGGCATTTATTAAATATCACCCAGTGTTTCTCCATTACATCATCCTCCTGTCTCATATTGCATTTAGAGACATACTGACATTGTCTTCTATTTTAGAACACATATACTTTTACAGAAAACTGAAATATATGTATCATAGTTCAGATGTTAGGTCTCTCAGTCAGTATGTATTATTTAATCTTGAAAGTGGTGAAGCCTAAGCTGTATGGCTGCTGCCCCGATATTGCAGCCACCTGCAATATCCTATAATATCCCACATTTTCCTTGGTTCATGATAAGAAAGCATTCCCCATAGTCCTTCTTGTTGGACGTCCATATTTTTTACCCTGGGCATTAACAAATGAATTGCTCACTACTAACTGTTTTAGGGTCAGAGAGTCTAGAGTGGCAGAAGTATATTCCCCAAGGATCCCATTGACATGTTCCTACTTAATTTAAATTTCTTTGAGTCACGTGTTTAATGTTGTAGACACTTCCCAGAGGTATAGTTATCAATCTGGATAACAGATTGTAGGGAAGATAAGTCATTTTCTGTCTCAATTTAGTCAAGCCAGCAAAAGCAACCTGTTACTTTGATAATCAGTATACTTTCCCCCTTTTGATTTCATTAATGTCATAAATTACACAAAAGAATTGGGCTAATCCACTTCTCCTGTTACACAATCTTCTAATATTTTCTGACTCTAAGTATTTTTGAGTAGCTATTATGTACCAGGTTCCATGGGTTTATAAAGGAAGTAAATGTCCCTGGCTGGAGGCAAACAAGTAAGATTCTCCTACTCAATGAGTATGTGGGGTACTGATGTCATAGTATAATTAACCAGGAGAGGATGGGAAGACAGGAGTAATTGCTCTGGCTGTGTATCTTCTTTTATTTTTTATTTTTATTTTTTGCTGTGTATCTTCTTATCAGACTCTTGTCCTGAGAGCAACAAACAGGAAGTGCTTAAGTATGCCTGTGATGACCACACAAAGTTATTCCCATTTCCTTGTTGAAGGTATAGAGGGACAACAAACACATTGCCAACCTAAGTATGAATCAGAGGAAGCTAAAATCTTCTTCCTTAACAAAAATATCTTCACCACTCACTGTCCATCTCTCTGATCTAACAAATATTTAATGAGTGGCAATTCTGGCCAGGTATTGTGTGTGGTGCAGAGCACTCCAGAGCAAATGAGAAAAAACTGTTGCTCTCTGAGAATTCAAAATCATAGACAATTCTTGCAGGGAGGAACTTGGGAAAGGTTAACACATTAAATGTGGTATGTTGAAAAGGCTTTGGTTCAGATTAGGCTTTCTTATCTGCCTGATTTAAGAACAATAACTTAACTCTCTGACCCTCAGTTTCCTTAACTGTACACATGGTCAATAATAACATATTTTTTAAAAGATTTTATTTATTCATGAGACACACACACACACACACACACAGAGAGAGAGAGAGAGAGAGAGAGAGAGAGAGGCAGAGACATAGGAAGAAGGTAAAGCAGGCTCCCTGCAGGGAGCTTGATGCTGGACTCGATCCCAGGACCCTGGAATCATGACCTGAGCCAAAGGCAAATGTTCAACCACAGGGCAGGTGTCCCAATGTAGTTTTCTTTTTAAAAGCCTCAGAGGAGAGCAGGGCACTGTGAGAACAGAGCTCCAGAGAGAGTAATGATATGGTTAGAGCAGGTGAGAGAGGAGATTCCCGGGAGCCAGGCACATACATGTGGATTACATATTAAATATTTAGCTTTCAGGGCTGAACGAGGATTTATTTAACATGATCCCAAATAAGCTGAGTTATCAAAAGTGGGACTAAGAAACAACCTGGGGCACCATAGCAGGACTCTTGGTAGGCTCTTTACAACTCATGTCAGCTTCAGAACTTTTGGTACTGCATTAGGCATGGATCTCAGCTGCATGGCCATTGTCTCTAGATAATACGGTTAGGACTCAGGGGGTTATTTTAACCTCAGGTTATTTATTCTTCATGTTTCATGTTGCTTTGATGATACAGTCTCTGGAATTCTAAAGGCGAGGGAAAATTCTCAAAAAAAAATGTCCTGGAAGAAAGAGCATAAGGGACATAATCTCCTCAGAGTACATAAGATGTGACCACCGAGTTACCTTCTGGGTTTGGACTCCCTATCCTCTGGCTGTTAGGCTATTCCATCTGGTTTCAGGGGCCCATGCTCCTCATGCCCACACAAAGGATAGAATGGAGACATAGAGATAAAGAAAGAATTCAAATGTGCCCAGCTTGCAATACTGAGTATTTTTACCATTTTAACCCTTCTTTTGAAGTCTGGCTCCCTTGAATGCACTCTCCTTGGTGGCTCTACAGAAATGACAGGGCCAGGGGAAGGGAGTGCTTGCTAATCAGAGGGCCTCATTGCAGGTTGCTCTGGAACACGTGGGGCCTTCCTGGTGCCAGAGGGCACCCTAGTTTCCCTCCTGAACATGACTTTTCCCAGACATAGATAGAGCCACATTAGGGTGCTCTTTGGCCAAGGGTGTTATGAGGCTTTAGGCCTTCTTCACCTGGTCCAGAGGGATTCGACCCTCACCCTCATGGAAAATTCACCTTCCCTCGGGCTATCCTCATACTCTCTCCTCATAGAAACAGGAGACCTTCCTCTCCTCCTCATGCACAGACAGAGCCTGTGCTATATCTGGTCCTACACCGGTGACTGGTATCTCAACCTCATCACTCCTTCCTAGTTCTGCTGCTTATGTCTCTAAAATAAACAGGTCTTGATCACAAACACACACACACACACACACACAGAGTTTAGGTGCGTTGTTCAGTTTTTATCAAGAAAAACAATGTTCCATGATGTTAGAGCATTTCAATGCAAGATCAATTATTGGGGTTATTTTGGCATTATTAACTATGCTAGTAAAAGCTGTTTTTGTTGTAGTGGTGGTGATTCTTTTAAAAGGCATTTGTACCAGTTCACATTGTGGAGGTTCCTCAAAGAGTTAAAAATAGATCTGCCCTATGACCCAGCAATTGCACTGCTGGGGATTTACCCCAAAGATACAGATGCAATGAAACGCCGGGACACCTGCACCCTGATGTTTCTAGCAGCAATGTCCACAATAGCCAAACTGTGGAAGGAGCCTCAGTGTCCATCGAAAGATGAATGGATAAAGAAGATGTGGTTTATGTACACAATGGAATATTACTCAGCCATTAGAAATGACAAATACCCACCATTTGCTTTGACGTAGATGGAACTGGAGGGTATTATGCTGAGTGAAATGAGTCAATCAGAGAAGGACAAACATTATATGGTCTCATTCATTTGGGGAATATAAAAAATAGTGAAAGGGAATAAAGGGGAAAGGAGAAAAAATGAGTGGGAAATATCAGAAAGGGAGACAGAACATGAAAGACTCCTAACTTTGGGAAATGAAGTTGGGGTGGTGGAAGGGGAAGTGGGCAGGGGTGGGGGTGACTGGGTGATGGGCACAGAGGTGGGCACTTGACCGGATGAGCACTGGGTGTTATTCTATATGTTGGCAAACTGAAGACCAATAAAAAATAAATTTATGAATAAAAAAATAAAATAAATAGTATACACAAAAATAAAAAGTATATGTTTAAAAGTCAAAAAATAAATAATTAAATTAAAAAAAGGCATTTGTGAGTGGTTCAGTATAAGCCCTGTGCATGTTTGAGTATTCCTTAGGGCTAGCTGCCATCTAATAATGGTTATGCAGGGGTGGGCGGACCTACCCTCTTACACTTAAAATCCTCCTTTGTTTTGCTACCCCAATCTAAATAAATAATTTTGTGAATAGATAATTGTTCTTTTACTATGAGATAATTTTTGCCTACAGAATGCCTTCCGGAAAATCATTTTACAAAGCAATTTTTTAATCTATTGAAACTAACCTTTTACAATAAAGAGTTACTGTTTAGATATTTTTAAAAGCACTTTTTTGTAGTTTGTTTTATCTAAGAATCTTGCCCAATTTTATTATTTCACAGGAAAGAAGAAAGAGATAAAAGTAATTTTAACACTTCCTGGCTACTGGTAGATGATTTCTATTCAAATGGTACTTCTTATTCACTAGAGTACTAAATTTCAGAAAGACAGTTATGATATGAACATATGCCTGAGCTCCTATACATAATTATAAAAGCAGATTTTGTAAATTCTAGTCTCATCGGTAGGAGTGAACATTTCATCAGAACTAAGTAAAATTTCCCTTGGTGAGTCATACTTCTTCACTCTTAGCCCACATGTTATGGTTAGGTTTGACCTTACTATTGTGGGAATAGATACTGAATAGTATGACCTATTTCTCAAAGTGTGGACTATGAACCACATCATAAGCATCACTGGACAAGCTATTAGAAATGCAGCATAGTGGGCCCTGCCTCAGACCTCCTGAATCAGAATCTGTCTTTGGAAATATTTCCCAGATGAATTCTATAAACATGAATCATTGTAGTCCAGGTCTAAATCAGTGGTTCTTAAGTCTGGGAAGACACTGAAATGACAAGGGAGCTTCAAAGCATTTAATGCCTGATTCCCACTCACAGATGTACAGGCTTAATTAGCCTAAGGTGGGCTTCAACATAAATATTTTTTAAAATCTCTGCAGGTGATTCTAAGGTACAGACACTAATTTTCAACCATGGGAGAGCTTTTCTCCCTACCTGTAGTGGTTACTTCAGATGTAGGAATTCGATCTAATTCAACCAATGAGAGTCTCACCTCAGACATTTGTCAGATTCTGAAGTAAAGACAAGCTCTCCCTTTCTACTTGAAGGTGAATTTAAAAATATATAAAATTGGCACTTGGTGGAATGAGCACCAGGTGTTATATTCAATTGATGAGTCACTATATTCTACCTCTGAAACTAATAAAAAAAAAAAAAAGAAACTAGAGAAAAGGATAAATTAAACCCAAAGAATTCAGAAGAAAGTAAATAACAAAGATTATACCAAAAAAATCATTGAAATGGAAACACAAAAAATCGAGAAAAAGCAATACAAATATATATATATATATATATATATATTTATATACAATACATATAAATATAGTATTCAGAGCAGATATATACACAGGCAAAGATCATACCTGCCTGTTAGCAAAGTCAACACATGGAGGAAAACATTGCTGAGCAGAGGGGCTGGAGTGAAGTGGATCCTGGTGATAGTTTTCAAGTCCTGCTGTAGGTCATTCCTGAAGTATTTAAGCTTTGCCTTTATAGTCATGTCAGCTGGTAAATTCCTTTTCAGCTTATAATCATTTGGTTGGTTTTTCTGTTTTGCATCATACAGTGTTTTAGTTAATAAACTGAGATTCAGGACTCTCTTGCTAGACTCGATCTTTAAAGTAAAATACATTAATCCATTATAATGTTATAGAATTTTAAAGCTTGAAAGGAAACTCTTGAGTGCTGAATCAGTACACATACTTTATAATTGAGGTTCAGGACAAGTGAGAAATGAGGCTGGCCAGTAGGAGCTGGATGCAGAACAGCAAGGGAAGAACCTGATGCCTTCAGGAGACTTGCACTTTCCTGTGTGCAATACTCTCTCTACCTCACTGACAGTTGTCCTTCCCATTCATTGCTTGGACTTTTTACATATTCATATTCTGAAAATCTAATTATCATTTACTAAACTGTGCTCTAAAAATGACCAGCAACCTGGCAGATGAATACACAACCGAAGGATTCTTTGACAAGTCAATTTGGAAAGTACTTTTTAATAATTTCTACCTCCCCTGAGAGCATCTCAATTCACCTGAGTTTCTAATAAATGCTTCTGTAAAGGAAAACTGCTTAAATCCTCCTTCTCCCTAAAAATACGTATTAATGTAACAACTTTCTGAACTGAAGTTTTAGAACATAATTGGTGAGTAGTAATATGGCCCTAGAAGTCTGAGTTCATAAGAGAAATGCCTAGGTTCGTTTTCTCCCAAAATAAACCCTAACAAAAAGATTTGGGTAAGATGACTTATTTAGAAGGTAATGTCAGAGGGCACTTGAGTGGGTCAGTCATTGAGGTGTCCAGATTTTGATTTTGTCTCAGGTCACGATCTCAGGGTCTTGATACAGAGCCCTTGCATAGGGTTCCATGTTTAGCAAGGAGCCTGCTTGGGATTCTCTCTCTCCCTCTCTCTCTGCCCCCCCCCCCACACTCTCTGTAAAATAAATAAACAAAATATTTAAAAACAAAACAAAAACATTGGTGATCTCAGGGAGCAGAGCAGAAGTGAAGGAGTAGATGGAGAGATGTGAGAAAAAAAACCCAAAGATCTGTCCCCATTTGATGGGGTTCAGAATTCTGATTTGATAAATAGGTAACAAAATGCTGCTTCCAAAGAAGTCCTCAGTGGTTCAGGTTTAGGGATGATCATATAGCTGGACAACTGCATGGATGAGAAGATTTGTCTTCCCGTTCTATTCACTGTAATCCTGGGACATAGTTTTCAGGCCTCTCCCCTCCTGTCTCAACAACAGTGAGGTCATCTCTGGACTTGAAATTCTCCTGAGCTTCCTAATCAGAGAATTTCAAGGCAAAAGAAGAAGAGTGGTTTTTATCTCCCTCTGATATGGTCAAATTTCATTTGTATTGATGGCTTGGACACCAGTATCCTGGATCTCAGCAGATGATAGAAATCTGAAATTGGGACTCTGAAGTCACCAGGATGATTTTAAATTCAAATAAGCTTCGTAGACAAAAATGAGACATGCTGGTACAGCCATCAAGAGAAATGAAGACTGACAGTTTAATTTCTCAAAATACTATAAGCAAAATGATGACAGCTCCATTGGCTGGCATGGAGCAGGGTAGGTGGTTGCCTCCATTGAGTATAATAGCCTATGGCAGAGAAATATAATATTAAAACATATCTATAAGATTCTACATGGAGAAACTGGGAGGGAATCTTCTGGGTAAGGATTTCAGGTTATATTTTGCCTCTTACTCTGGTCCCAGACTTTTACAGTCAGCCAAAATGTGTTGATTTATTTACTACTGCCTAAAGCCATAAAATGACCCTTTCTGTTTATCAAAATTTATCAAAATGCCCCCGTGTCTTCTGTAAATCACTGTTCATACCATCCTTAAGAATGATTGTGTCAAGTGACAGTCGCATATAAAAAGGCTCATATTTCCTCCATTTGGAAGCATCTCAACTTACAATCTATCAAATGCTTTGGGTGCAAGAGACCTCACATTGTTGAAATAGACAGAAGATACACGCCATGTCTAAGTTTTCTTTACAAGGCAAGGATTGATATCTAAGAATTAATTTTATAGGCCAAATTTTCTCAACACAAAAAGCAAGACCAGTTCTGCAGACAGGACACTGGAATCCACATGATGGGGAAAAATGACAATGTAAAGAAAGTCAAATATTTTAAGCTTGTATTTAAATAATGTTGAGGAAAATGAGAAGAACGTCAGGTTGTGAATGAAATAATTTGGTGGGGGGAGACAGAATCACCTATAAAATAATAAAAAAAATATTTCTTCCTTATTTTATTTTAGGACATCTACTTTAAAGTACATACAACTGTCCTTCACTCCAAATATACTGAATTCTCTGATGATGATAATTACAGCTACAGTTTATAAAGTTTTTATATCAGATCCTGAGCTACAGGGCTTACCTCTGTTAACTTTAATATTTTCACGGCAGTTAAACTATCATACTGCATAAGTAATGATGGTGAAGAGAAATAAAGTCATTTCTAATACAAGAGAAAACATATGTTTATACCATTAACTATGGCATTGGTATGGTTGAAATGAATTTCCAGGCCCAGGATGGAGCTGCTCTTCCCTAGGGTGCCACATCAGCAACCTGAAACTTAGATTAACTTTTGTGCATCTATAAAGGCTCCACAGTGAGCCTCCCACATATAGGACAGCTATTCAATGATGCAAGAAGCTTTCTTTAAGTTTCTTAGTCTTTCTCACCCCTTGTCTCCCTCTCTTCTCTCCCCCTCTCTCTCCCCCATCTTCCTTTCCTTATTTATCTTCTTTTCTCTCTCTCCTCCTCTCCTTCTCTCTCTCTCTCTCCATTTTCCTCTCTCTATATATGTATCTCTATCTCTTCCCTCTCCCTCTTTTCCACTCTATCTGATCCATTAGTCTCTTCACAGAAAGAGAAGTTTTCCCTAATCACTCCAAAAAAAGAAGCTGAAAGAGGAAAAACAAAATAAAACAAAAACAAACAAAAAAAACGTTTCCAAAGGATGAATTGTATTTCAGGTTATATCAGTTAAATGGATTTTAAAACTTCTAGTATAAGGAGAATGCTTGCAGTTTGCCATCTGGAATGGCAGAGTTGTGACAATATGGAAATAGGCTCTGTGTGTGTAGGAGTTGGGGTAAAGATGGGAGGGGCTGTTTTCCATCTGAGCTGCAGTGGGTGAAGTTAAAGATTTGCTTCATTCAGCTTCTTATTCTGGACTTGTTTATTCACTCTTGAGAGCCTAACCTTGGTGGGGCTGAAATCAGGACTTCCCAGGTGATTGCTGCAGCCACAAATTGGAATCTCTGGCTAGTTGAGTCTAAGACATTTGGGAGGAAAAGGGTACTTTTGCAAATGTGAACATCTCAGAAAATTACAACACTCTTTACCCAACAGACACCTTTTTCATTACATGGAACTTGTGCCTTTGTTTTTGGCTTGAACAGGAAAAGAGAGAACATTAGAGTGGAAGAAAAGGAGTAGAAACACAAAGAAAACAGTTTCATCCTGTGATAACGTTGCCTTCTCTGAAGTCTGACTGTAAATTCTAATTCTGTTCTTTTGTAATCTGAATTTCACTATTTGTCCCTAACAAACGGGTGATGATGTCCTGAGAAGTCTGGGGACTTATTTCCCTTTTCTTAGGAAGATTGGTTCCTAATTAGAATCTTTTTTCATTTGCATGAGGATGCTGGTGGTCATGTCTGACTCTGACTCTCCATCACCTACCATGATGCTTAGCATGTAGTGGTTTACCCGTAAAAGTTTATTAAATCACTAAATGAATGTATTACCATTTATTTAATGGTTTATTAGTGTCCCATGCTGTGTAATGAATTACCACAAACAGTGATTTAAATAACACCCATTTAACATCTTCTGATTCTTTGTTTTTCTTATTTTTAATAATAAATTTATTTTTTATTGGTGTTCAATTTGCCAACATACAGAATAACACCCAGTGCTCATCCTATCAAGTGCCCCCCTCAGTGCCCATCACCCATTCACCCCCAACCCCCACCCTACTCCCCTTCCACCACCCCTAGTTCGTTTCCCAGAGTTAGGAGTCTTTATGTTCTGTCTCCCTTTCTGATATTTCCCACACATTTCTTCTCCCTTCCCTTATATTCCCTTTCACTATTATTTATATTCCCCAAATGAATGAGAACATACACTGTTTGTCCTTCTCTGATTGACTTACTTCACTCACCATAATACCCTCCAGTTCCATCCACGTCGAAGCAAATGGTGGGTATTTGTCGTTTCTAATGGCTGAGGAATATTCCATTGTATACATAAACCACATCTTCTTTATCCATTCATCTTTCGATGGGCACCGAGGCTCCTTCCACAGTTTGGCTATTGTGGACATTGATGCTAGAAACATCGGGGTGCAGGTGTCCCGGCGTTTCACTGCATCTGTATCTTTGGGGTAAATCCCCAGCAGTGCAATTGCTGGGTCGTAGGGCAGGTCTATTTTTAACTCTTTGAGGAACCTCCACACAGTTTTCCAGAGTGGCTGCACCAGTTCACATTCCCACCAACAGTGCAAGAGGGTTCCCTTTTCTCCGCATCCTCTCCAACATTTGTAGTTTCCTGCCTTATTAATGTTCCCCATTCCCACTGTGTGAGGTGGTATCTGATTGTGGTTTTGATTTGTATTTCCCTGATGGCAAGTGATGCATAGCATTTTCTCATGTGCATGTTGGCCATGTCTATGTCTTCCTCTGTGAGATTTCTGTTCATGTCTTTTACCCATTTCATGATTGGATTGTTTGTTTCTTTGCTGTTGAGTTTAATAAATTCTTTATAGATCTTGGAAACTAGCCCTTTATCTGATAGGTCATTTGCAAATATCTTCTCCCATTCTGTAGGTTGTCTTTTAGTTTTGTTGACTGTATCTTTTGCTGTGCAAAAGCTTCTTATCTTGATGAAGTCCCAATAGTTCATTTTTGCTTTTGTTTCTTTTGCCTTCATGGATGTATCTTGCAAGAAGTTACTGTGGCCAAGTTCAAAAAGGGTGTTGCCTGTGTTCTCCTCTAGGATTTTGATGGAATCTTGTCTCACATTTAGATCTTTCATCCATTTTGAGTTTATCTTTGTGTATGGTGCAAGAGAGTGGTCTAGTTTCATTCTTCTGCATGTGGATGTCCAATTTTCCCAGCACCATTTACTGAAGAGACTGTCTTTCTTACAGTGGATCGTCTTTCCTCCTTTATCGAATATTAGTTGACCATAAAGTTCAGGGTCCACTTCTGGGTTCTCTATTCTGTTCCATTGATCTATGTGTCTGTTTTTGTGCCAGTACCACACTGTCTTGATGACCACAGCTTTGTAGTACAACCCGAAATCTGGCATTGTGATGCCCCCAGCTATGGTTTTCTTTTTTAAAATTCCCCTGGCTATTCGGGGTCTTTTCTGATTCCACACAAATCTTAAAAGAATTTGTTGTAACTCTCTGAAGAAAGTCCATGGTATTTTGATAGGGATTGCATTAAACGTGTAAATTGCCCTGGGTAGCATTGACATTTTCACAATATTAATTCTGCCAATCCATGAGCATGGAATATTTTTCCATCTCTTTGTGTCTTCCTCAATTTCTTTCAGAAGTGTTCTATAGTTTTTAGGGTATAGATCCTTTACCTCTTTGGTTAGGTTTATTCCTAGGTATCTTATGCTTTTGGGTGCAATTGTAAATGGGATTGACTCCTTAATTTCTCCTTCTTCAGTCTCATTGTTAGTGTATAGAAATGCCATTGATTTCTGGGCATTGATTTTGTATCCTGCCACACCGCTGAATTTCTGTATGAGTTCTAGCAATCTTGGGGTGGAGGCTTTTGGGTTTTCATATCATCAGCGAAGAGGGAGAGTTTGACTTCTTCTTTGCCAATTTGAATGCCTTTAATGTCTTTTTGTTGTCTGATTGCTGAGGCTAGGACTTCCAGTACTATGTTGAATAGCAGTGGTGAGAGTGGACATCCCTGTCTTGTTCCTGATCTTAGGGGAAAGGCTCCCAGTGCTTCCCCATTGAGAATGATATTTGTTGTGGACTTTTCGTAGATGGCTTTTAAGATGTCGAGGAAAGTTCCCTCTATCCCTACCCTCTGAAGAGTTTTGATCAGGAATGGATGCTGTATTTTGTCAAATGCTTTCTCTGCATCTATTGAGAGGATCATACGGTTCTTGGTTTTTCTCTTGATGATATGATGAATCATGTTGATTGCTTTACGAGTGTTGAACCAGCCTTGCATCCTGGGGATTAATCCCACTTGGTCATGGTGAATAATCTTCTTAAGGTACTGTTGGATCCTATTGGCTTGTATCTTGTTGAGAATTTTTTTAAATTTATTTATGATAGTCACAGAGAGAGAGAGAGAGGCAGAGACATAGGCAGAGGGAGAAGCAGGCTCCATGCACTGGGAGCCCAATGTGGGATTTGATCCCGAGTCTCCAGGATCGCACCCTGGGCCAAAGGCAGGCGCCAAACTGCTGCGCCACCCAGGGATCCCTTGTTGAGAATTTTTGCATCTGTGTTCATCAGAGATATGGGCCTATAATTCTCCTTTTTGGTGGGGTCTTTGTCTGGTTTCGGAATTAAGGTGATGCTGGCCTCATAGAACAAGATTGGAAGTATTCCATCTCTTTCTATCTTTCTGAACAGCTTTAGTAGAATAGGCATTGTTTCTGCTTTAAACATTTGATAGAATTCCCCTGGGAAGCCATCTGGCCCTGGACTTTTGGGTCTTGGGAGGTTTTTGATGACTGCTTCAATTTCCTCCCTGGTTAATGGCCTGTTCAGGTTTTCTATTTCTTCCTGTTACAGTTTTTGTAGTTTGTGGTTTTCCAGAAATGCGTCCATTTCTTCTAGATTGCCTAATTTATTAGAATAAAGCTGCTCATAATAAGTCTTTAAGATCGTTTGTATTTCCTTTTTATTGGTGGTGATCTCTCCTTTCTCATTCATGATTTTCTCTCTTCTTTTTAATAAGGCTGGCTAATGGTTTATCTATCTTATTAATTCTTTCAAAGAACAAACTCCTGGTTTTGTTAATCTATTCCACAGTTCTTCAGGTCTCTATTTCATTGAGTTCTGCTCGAATATTTATTTACTGTCTTCTTCTGCTTGGTGTAGTATCTATTTTTTTTTTTCCTTCAGCTCCTTTAGGTGCAAGGTTAGCTTTTGTATTTGAGTTCTTTCCAGTTTTTGGATGGATGCTTGTATTGTGATGTACCTCCTCCCCAGGACAGCTTTTGCTATACCCAAAGATTTTGAATGGTTGTATCTTCATTCTCATTAGTTCCATGAATCATTTTAATTCTTCTCTAATTTCCTGGTTGAGTCTTTCATCTTTTGCAGGATGGTCCTTAACCTCCACGTGTTTGAAATCCTACCAAACTTCTTCTTGTGATTTAGTTCTAATTTCAAGACATTATGGTCTGAGAATATGCAGGGGATGGTCCCAATCTTTTGGTATCAGTTAAGACCTGATTTGTGACCCAGTATGTGGTCTATTCTGGAGAAAGTTCCATGTGCATTTGAGAAGAATGTGTATTCAGTTGCGTTTGGATGTAAAGTTTTGTAAATATCTGTGAAAACCATCTGGTCCAGTGTATCATTTAAAGCTCTTGTTTCTTTGGAGATGTTGTGCTTAGAATATCTGTCGATTGTAGAAAGCGCTACATTCAAGTCACTAAGTGTTAGGCATATTATTATCTAAGTATGTCTTAACTTTGGTTATTAATTGATTGATATACTGGCAGCTCCCACATTCGGGGCATACATATTCATGATTGTTAAGTCCTCTTCTTGGATAGATCCTTTAAGTATGATATAGTGTCCCTCTTCATCTCTTACTACAGTCTTTGTGATAAACTTTAATTTATCTGATATAAGGATGGGTACCCCTGCTTTCTTTTGAGGACCATTTGAATGGTAAATGGTTCTCCAACCTTTTATTTTCAGGCTGTAGGTGTCCTTAGATCTAAAATGAGTCACCTCTTGTAGACAGCAAATAGATGGGTCTTGCTTTTTTATCTGAAACCCTGAGCCTTTTGATGGGGTCTTTAAGCCCGTTCATGTTCAGAGTTACTATTGAAAGATATGAATTTAGTGTCATCATGATACCTATTCAGTCCCTGTTTTTGTGGATTGTTTCCTTGGACTTCCTCTTTCTTTTACAGAGTACCTCTTAATATTTCTTGGAGAGCCGGTTTTGTGGTCACATGTTCTTTCAGTTTCTGCTAATCTTGGAAGCTCTTTATCTCTCTTTCTATTCTGAATGAGAGCCTTTTGGATAAAGTATTCTTGGCTGCAGGTTCTTCTCATTTAAGACCCTGAATATATCCTGCCAGCCCTTTCTGGCCTGTCTGGTCTCTGTGGAGAAGTCTACTGTTATCCTAATGCTTCTCCCCATAAAGGTTAGGGATTTCTTGTCTCTTGCTGCTTTCAGGATCTTCTCTTTATCTTTGGAATTTGCAAGTTTCACTATTAAATGTTGAGGTGTTGAGCGGTTTTTATTGATTTTAGCAGGGGGATCTCTCTATCTCCTGGGTCTGAATGCCTGTTTCCCTTCCCAAGTTAGGGAAGTTCTCAGCTATGATTTGTTCAAATACAGTTTCTGGACCTCTGTCCCTTTTGGCGTTCTCGGGAACCCCAATTAAATGTAGATTTTTCCTTCTGAGGCTGTCATTTATTTCCCGTAACCTATCTTCATGATCTTTAATTGTTTTTCTCTTTTTTCCTCAGTTTCCCTCCTTGCCATCAACTCATCTTGTATGTCACTCACTCGTTCTTCTACCTCATTAACCCTCATCGTTAGGACCTCCAGTTTGGGTTGCATCTCATTTAATTGATTTTTAATTTCGGCCTGATTAGATCTAAATTCTCTAGTCATGAAGTCTCTTGAATCCTTTATGCTTTTTTCTATAGCCACCAGTAGCTTTATAATTGTGCCTCTGAATTGGCTTTCTGACATTGAATTTTAATCCAAATTTTGTAACTATGTGGTAGAGATGACTGTTTCTGATTCTTTCTTTTTATGTGAGTTTTTCCTTCTAGCCATTTTGCTCAGTGCAGAGTGGCCAAAAAGAATTTTTAATGTAAAAAAGAGAAAAAGAGAGGAAAAAAAAAAAGGGGGGGGGAAGGGGGAACAAAAAAGAAAACAAAAAAACAAGGGGGAGTATCTTCTGATTCTATACACTGTAAATCCCTCGACTTCCCCTGGAACTTTCCAGTGCTGCTTCGTCAATAACTTGCTTTTCCCCTGTCCTTCTAAGTGGTCTTCTTGGGGAGGGGTCTGCTGTGCTGATTCTCAGGTGTGTGCACCTGGGGGAGCTGCCCAGCCCCTGTCTGGTGCATGGCTCAGTGGGAGCTGTTTATCCCGTGATGCCCTGGCTCAGACCCAGGTACAAGGTGACGCCAGGAGGAACAACAACAGTGGCGGCCAGCTTTCTAGCCCTGGAGTCAGCTCTCGCAATAACTACCACAGCTCCCAATCCGCAGGGGCCTGGATGCTCCAGGGACGGGGGCGCTGATCTGCACAGCTCCGGGGGCATCTGGGGAAGGAGCGCCCTCGCTGTCCTGGGCCCTCCCCGCCTCCACCTGTCCCGGGGGAGTGCAGGGTCCTGGGCTGTGTCCCCCGCGCCCTGGGCTCCCGGGCCTGCGTTGCTGGAATCGCGCTCCTAGGGCATGCAGCCGCCTTCGCCCGGAGCCACCACCCACCACCCGAGCTGCTGCCCGAGCTGCTCCGGAGGCCCAGGGCTGCAGCCCTTTAGGGAGCTCGGCTGCGGGGTGTGGCGTGCTCTCCCTGGGGTGCAGGTGCTCCGTTAGTGCCCCTGGGAGCCTGAGGGCATCCCTGCCCCTCCTGGGATCCTGCCTAAGCTCCCTGCCAGGGCCTTTCCGACGGGGAAGATTGGTGAAGCTCCTGCCTCTCCAGGGCTGGGGCTTTCCTATCCTCGGGGCACTCACCCCGCAGCCTTAGCCTGGCTCCTTGCTGGGGCCCCTCCCCCTTGGATGCTTATTTATTATTATTATTATTATTATTATTATTATTATTATTATTTTCATCTTTCTACCTTGATAGAAGCCCAAACTCTTCTCACTGTAGCATTCCAGCTGTCTTCTCTTTAAATCTCAGACTGAATTCATAGGTTTTCAGAATGATTTGAAAGTTATCTAGATAAGTTGGTGGGGACAGGTGACTTGGGGACCCTACTCTTCTGCCATCTTGCCCTACCCTCCATCTTTTACTCTTAACTAAAGGAAATCTCACAAAGAGAGGCACTAAGTTTTATGTTCCAACCACATTTGCAATAGGGATTGAGAGAAAGGAGCAGTAGACTGGAAAGGTTAAGGTGAGTCTTAAGTTGGTCCTGAAAGAATGAGTAGTAATTGAGAAGCCAAAGAGATAAATGATAATACAGGTAGTGTGAATACTATGGCCAAAGGTAGAGACAGCAATGCACATGTTGTATATGGAGACCATGAACCATTTTGGTTTCCACAGAGGGTTCATATCATATATTTGTGACACATTTAGGCAGGAATATCAGAAATATTCATTTTATGGAAGATCATCATGTTTGCCTCTTTCATGTAACTTTAAACTGTTAGGTTTGCAATAACAAATCCTCATTTGAAATCAATGGTCAGTTACCTATGCATTTAATTTAACCCCTTTTGCAAAAATATTGTGGCAAACTGAGGAACTCTTCTGTGGTTATAAATCATACGTAGTAGACCAGGACTCTACACCAAGCTCCATCACTTATCAGTTATATGATGCTGAGCAAGTTAGTCTTTCTGAGGTTCAGTTTTCTCATTTATGCACTAGGGATAATAATACCTAGTATAAAGAATGAAATAAAACTATGCATATACAATGATATTAGGGTCACTAAGATATAAGATGTAACTTCCTTCCTTATTCATTGTACATCTGCACTGTTACCAACTTAGGCCTAATCCAAGGTGATGATGATAGTGATTTTCATGACCGATCAAAGTAAAATATGACCCAAGAGTTTTGTTAAATGCCTTATGTGGCTCATGCCCTTTAATTCTCACAACCTCAAAAAAAAAAAAAAAAAAAAAAAAAAACCTCCAGTACAGAGTTCTTGTTACAAAAAAATTTCTATTGTACTCTGGAATTACTTCCAGCTTGCTATCAATTCTGGGTAAGTGAGTATGTCTCTGGACTCTAAAATCGAGTTTGTTCTGTCAGGAAAACAGTGTCCCTCCAATGTAGGCAATCAGGGTGGGCTAATGAAAATCAAACATCACCTTCAGAACATGTATTTATTCTCAGGGCAACTCTTGTGTGCATCTTGGCAGAGGGCATTCGTGAAACATGAGTGAGGATGTTTGTACTTGATGAAAAGAAAGAAAAGAAAGAAAAAGAAAGAAAGAAAGAAAGAAAGAAAGAAAGAAAGAAAGAAAGAAAGAAAGAAAGAAAGAAAAGGAAAGAAGAGCAAGGAGGTAGGGAAGAAGGAGGGAGGAAGGAGGGAGGGAGGAGAGACTTGGCCTCTGAGTAGAGATTTATAACAATTAGATTTATCCATGACTCTTGGGCAAGTCACTTGACCTTTCTGAATTAGACTTCCTTTACTTGTAATAGATATTAAGTTTCATAACGTGCAATATAATGAAATTCATTGGTTTTAAACCATGGTTTCAGTGTCCAGGCCCCACCTCAGATCAATTAAATCTGAATTTCTGGAGAGCAGAGCCCTCCATAGATATTCTAACAATATGCAAGTGACTTAAATGTGCAACCTGACTTGAAATCACTTAAATAGATGATATTTAATATATAGTTTATATCTAAAATTCTAGGTACGAGATAGTAGTTACATCCTAGAAACAATGTATCTGGGCAGTATTATTAGAATTGAAAAGCGTTAATGAAAATGGTATTTTCTGAATAGAAGTTAGTTTGGGGAACTATTTGTATGACCGAGTCTAACCTAGTGAAAATGATTTTGAGATACAAGCTGTTCTCTCCATGCTATTCTTTCTCCTTCTGTAGCCTCCTTCAGAAGGTTGGTCTCTTCTTAGGATCTTTACAGTTATATCTATTTCTTAAAAAACTCTTCCTTGTGGCTTATTCTTTCCCATTATTCTCTTTTTAAAAATATTGTTGCCTGTTCTCCAGCTTTTTTGAGGTATGATTGACAAATAAAGATGATACATATTTAGGTTATGCAATGTGATTTTTTAAAGATGTACAATATGAAGATATAATTTACAAATACATTCCAGAATTTGTGCTATAATCAAGCTAGTTAACGCATTCATCACCTCACACAGTCACCATTTCCTTTGAGTGTGGTGAGAACACTTGAGATCTACTCATGTAGCAAATTTCCAGTATATAATATATTATTAACTATAATCACCTTGCAGAACATTAGATCCCCAGAATTTATTCATCTTATAACTGAAAGTTTGTATCCTTTGACCAACATCTCCCCACTGTCCCCACTCTCCTGCCATTTTTGTAAATAATATATAATAAATAATAAGTAAAGCTAATAAATAAGTAGTATATATAATAATAATAAATAAATAAAATAGTTTTGGTTGTTTTGTGAACCCTTCTTTTTAAAAATGAAGTAGAGGGGATCCTTGGGTGGCGCAGCGGTTTGGCGCTTGCCTTTGGCCGAGGGCGCGATCCTGGAGACCTGGGATCGAGTCCCACGTCGGGCTCCCGGTGCATGGAGCCTGCTTCTCCCTCTGCCTGTGTCTCTGCCTCTCTCTCTCTCTCTCTGTGTGACTATCATAAATAAATAAAAATTTAAAAAAAATTAAAAAAATTAAAAAATAAAAATGAAGTAGATTTGGGGGGCATTTGGGTCACTCAGTCAGTTAAGCATCTGACTTTGGCTCAGGTCATGATCCCAGGGTCCTAGAATTGAGCCCTGTTTTGGGCTCCCAGCTCAGCAGGGACTCTGCTTGTGCCTATCCATTTCCCTCTGCTCTTCCCCTGCTCATGCTCTCTCTTTCTTTCTCTTTCTCTCTCTCTCTCAAATAAATAACTAAAATCTTTAAACAAATGAAATAGATTTTTGAGAATCCGGGTTTGGCATCTTTGGTTTTTTAATGAATATCTGCATCTGTGATATCCAGGGATTGAATAATAGCATCTGGTTAAAAATAAAGATGACGTGAGAAGGGGTAGTAGGTATGGCTGAAAACTTTTAGAATTCCCTCCCATCATTGACAGCACCGTGGAATTTTTTCAGTCAGGGTTCATCGTACATTGTTTTAGAATATCTTTTAAAGTTACCATTGTGGAATGTCTGGGTGGCTCAGTCACCCAGCATCCAACTTCTGGCTTCAGCTCAGGTGATAATCTTCGGATCCTAGGATCAAGCCCCATGGCAGACTCCACGCTTAACAGGGAGTCTGCTTGAGGATTCTCTCTCCCTCTCCTTCTGCTTCTCTCCCCTCCCACCACACAGTCTCTCTCTGTCAAATAAATGAATAAATCTTTTATAAATAAAATTAATAAAATAAAACCATTATTGTATCCTGTGTTTCCAGAGTATTTGAAAATCTTCAATGATATTTAAATATTAATATTTCTGAGTCTACACACATTCTGTAGGATTGTAGGGCAGTCACTTTAGGTGCAAGACAATGAGGTTAAGAGAAAATAACAACTTGCCAAAGGTCACCTTGGAAATAAATGGATAGAAACAGAAATTCATATTTCATTCAGATAGTATTCCCCTTAGATAATTCTGTAGAACTGCATCCCATCAATGTTGAAAATCACCCATACCAGTCATTCATTACACGGTCCTATGAAATGTGTAATACATTCCATATAACACAACTAATGTAGAGCAGACTTAGGACTTTGAAAAAGGACTAGACCGAAAGGCAGAAAATCTTCATTCATTATGCTGAATTGCCGTTGCAAAATTACTCCATATCATTACAAAATGTTTTAAAAATTAAACTCACTGCTGATGCCGCCTTGAAAATCTGGCATTTGTCCATGAGCAGACTTTCTATTAGCTCAGCTCTGGCTCATTAAACATCCTGAATTTGAAGCAACTTGTTTAAGATGCAACATGTGTGAAACTAGTATATTGATTAAGCATGACTCATGACATAATCAAAACACAACCTTATTTTATCTCTCATTGTTCTTTACAATATTTAGGAGCAGATCTTTTTCAGGCCCTGAGTAAAAATCCTCCATGTTATGCTAAGCAAAATAAGTCAATCAGAGAAAAATAATTATCATATGATCTCACTCATATGTGGAATGTTAGAAGCAAAACAGGATCATAGGGCAAGAGAGGAGAAAATAAAACAAGACAAAACCAGGGAGGAAGGGATCCCTGGGTGGCGCAGCAGTTTAGCGCCTGCCTTTGGCCCAGGGTGCGATCCTGGAGACCTGGGATCGAGTCCCACGTCAGGCTCCCGGTGCATGGAGCCTGCTTCTCCCTCTGCCTGTGTCTCTGCCTCTCTCTCTCTCTCTGTGACTATCATAAATAAATAAATAAATAAATAAATAAATAAATAATTAATTAATTAAAAACCAGGGAGGAAGACAGACCATAAGAGACTCTTAATCATAGGAAACAAACTGAGGGTCACTGGAGGGGAGGGAGGTCAGAGGATGTGATAAGTAGGTGATGGGCGTTAAGGAGGGCACATGATGTAGTGAGCTCTGGGTATTATATGAGACTGATGAATCACTGATCTCTACCTCTGAAACCAATAATACATTATATGTTAATTAATTGAATTTAAATTTTAAAAATCTTCCAGGTTCAGACTTTTATGTTAGCTTTTTAGTAAGAGAAAAACTCACTTTAAGTCACAAAGCAATCTCCAATCAGAAATCAGAATATCTAATACAAGTCTAACAAAAAATTTAAACTTAAAAAAATAAAAAATAATTTTGAACTTAATTTAGCATTGACTGTTTCCCGGTTGTAGACTATATCAACTCAAAAGCTACTGTGAGAAAGGGACTTCTCAATTTCTCTGCCACTGCAATGGCCACTATTCAGTGTTTACAAATATATTCTGCTGGAACAGTAGACCCCCAAATCTACTGAATTGGCTTCAATTAACCTCATTCATCTTTGGATAAGCTCTTTAAAACTTCTCCTGACATGGGATTCCACTATTCGACTTTCCACTATTTGGAAAGATGTCTACTTCTCTTGATGCCCTTTTTCTGGCTGGTGAGCCCAAAGAAATTATAACAAACATTTATAATTAATTCACTTTCCATTAGTTCTTTCTGTTTATGCCTTACAGAGTTGGCTTTGTGAATTTGATACATATTCTTCTTAATTTGGACCAGTATGTTAGAGAACTGTAGAGGTTGGTTGAGGATGATTCTTTTCAAGGCTAATGTATCCAAAGGATATGAAAGTACAGATTCAAAGGGGCATATGCACCCCAGTGTTTATAGCAACATTATCAATAATCACCAAACTATGGAAAGGGCCCAAATCCATCAACTGATGAATGGATAAAGAAGATGTAGTATATAATATATACGTACTGGAGATGAGAAGTACAACATAGGGAAATGTAGTCAATAATATGGTGATAGCATTGTTTGGTGACAGATGGTGACTATATTTATTGTGATGAGCACTGGGTAATGCATAGAATTCTTGAATCAATATGTTATACACCTGAAACGAATACAGTATTATATTAATTATACTTCTATTAAAATAAATCTGACACCTGAATGTTCTCACAGGCACTTTCCATAATCTTTTTTTTTTTTCTGGTGTATGGGTCACACCTTTCCAGTATGACCATCTGTCTCCAGTATTTGTATCTCTGTGTGTGTATATTCCTGTGACTGTGACATTTTAAATTGTATGTTATAGCAATTCTAGGCACTTTCTTTCTCTTCCCAGGGCTTAGTATTATTTTCTTGTTTTTTTTTTTTTTTCTTGTTCTTGTTCTTGTTGTTTGTTTACTGATTCAGTCTGGATTATTTTAGTGAAGCCTATCCTTTCCCCAACCTCAGCACCCCATCACACACCCAGTGTGAAGCTTCTGATTTTGGTCTTCAGGGGACATAGACTTGAATATGTCCACAGTTACCCTAGGGTGACAGTGATTATAGTAGAACTCTGTTTCTTTTCCTGATCACACACAGCTGTTAGCTCCATTAATTGCTAACTAATTGCTTTGTTGTTTTCAACAATGCCTTAAGACATAAATTCCTTTACAGAGGAATTCAATCAAATTTAGACTCTTTTCAAGGGACAGTTCTTGAGGTCCTTGGCTGATATTTGTCTTACTCAAGAGGATTCTTCCCAGCTGTCACTGTCCTCATTTCTCTCCACTGAAATGAAGGCAACCTCCCAGGTAGCCTTTATAACCAATGAATCCATAGATCTCCTGTCAGTTACCTTTCACCATAACTTTTACTGCTTTTCAGAGTGTCCTGAGGCTTGAGCTTCTCTGTACTTCATTACAATTGAAATCAGTTCCTTGGGGGTTGGAGATGAGATTAGAGCTCTGTTTTTTGGCCTGTCTCTCCCTATGGGCAAAATATCTGACCCACAGGTCTGGTCTTGGAGATGGGGACAATGGTCAGCTTCTTTGTGGGTGAAACTCCACATTGAGTTGTTGAATGTTCAGCTGATCAAGATGGCAACAGTCCTGGGTCTCCTTAGTTTGCCACTCTCACTGAGGAATGCCTAGTCTATGAGTATCCTCATAATTCTTCTGTAAATCTACAAGTGTTATGCAAAATACAGTTTTATTTTTAAATACACTCTTAAAAATTGCCCATCCTCACTAAACTCCCATAAATGAATCTTTCCGACCACATCTTTAAGTGAATGATCTATCAAAGTGTATTTGGGAGACTGGGGAAAGCAACATTTATATTGAGGTAAACAAAAACAAAAACAAATCAAAGCATTTGAATCTTTACCAAATTTCTCTGGGAACTATTTAGTGTGAGTATTCATTCTTGTTTTTACACTAGGCAGATAATCAATAATCTAGGACTAGAATATTAAAAACATTATTTCAAAATCAACATTAGTCCTTACCCTTCCAATTTATTCTTTTTCCTTTTTTCCTTTGCTTTGCCCAGTTCCACATTTGTACAGTGACCTACTTGTACTTTGACGTTTTAATCCTGTTTCCCAGCTACGAAATAATTTCCACACATTCATCATGGCTAGAAAGAAGGTAGGGAGGCTTTTCGACAAGACTTTAAACAAATGCATCTGCAAATTTTGAAATCATTATGAGAGAAGAGAAATGAGAGAGAAGAAACAGGTTTGCTGGGTTTTAACAAATAGCAAGTGGGGCTCAGGGATGGAGGAGAATAGCAGGTTCTTTTCTCCTATGTAAAAACCACAACTGGCAGATACTTTGTTTTACTTTGAGGGTACAGGTCTGTTTTCCAAGGATAAGCCCTTA
This sequence comes from Nyctereutes procyonoides, assembly GCF_905146905.1. Classification (NCBI taxonomy): domain Eukaryota; kingdom Metazoa; phylum Chordata; class Mammalia; order Carnivora; family Canidae; genus Nyctereutes; species Nyctereutes procyonoides. Next base: position 12,155,129 of record NW_026575133.1, on the reverse strand, counting down.
TTCGTGAATAGTAGAGATATTTTTTGGAAGAATATTCCAGGCTCCTTTAAGGACTGAACTAATCTAATTTGGGGCACTCTCTTGTTCATGGAAACACTGAAATTTAATGGCTGCGCTGGCTGTTTTGCTTGCATCTGCTCATTTTAGATTGGTCTAAAGAGTAACTCAGCAGATTCTTCCAAAACACATCCTACAGAAGCCAAGTCACAAAGGGTTTAATTATTAATGAGTAACAATTACTCTGTTATCTTTAAGGTGATTCCTTCATAGGTCTAGAAATTTTACTTCTCAATGAAGTTACCACAAGGCAAACAAAATATATATTTAGAAGAATATATACTTCTTTAGTATATAGTGAATTCTTTAGAAGAACTTTTACTCTTATCATTATAGCTATTATATTTCTGGCATTCATTTATTAAATATTGGGTGCCTACATGTGCTTACAGGAGTGTTATTAGTTTTGTAAGGGCTGTGAAGACATCTGAAGGCATTTCACCCTTATAAAAATAAAAAAATAAAAAAACCTGTCTATGTGAAAAGTTTTGGAATTTAAGAAATATTTTGCAATTTCCAAAGTCATTTTTCCTCCCTAAAATCTCCATTTGAACTTTATAACAACAGCAGCATGAGAGGTGGCTTGGAAGATATTATATAATACAGTGGAAGAATTCTAGGCTCAGAGAAGTCTTAAAGGTCATTTAGTCCAATCCTTTCATTATATTTTTTTCATGCCAATTTTCTTTTTCATTTCACTTGAAAATAGTACCAGACTACAAAATGTTGCCAAAATGAAATTCATATATACCTTTTATTCAGCTTCCACAAATACAATCATCTTATACAACCACAGTACAATTTCAAAATTGGGAAATTAAATGTGATATAATACTGTCAACTGATTTATAGACCTTATTCAAATCTTGCTCATTTATTCAGTCATGTCCTTTTCCTGGTCTAGGAATCAATCCAGGATCACACACACCATTTGTTTTCTTATCTCCTAAATTTCCTTAAACTGGGAACAGTTTTTCAGTTTCTTTGTCCTAAATGATGTTGACATTTTTAAGAACTGTACTAGTTGTTTTGTAGAATGCTCTTCATTTGCAACCTTTCCATTTTCAAGTTTAGGTAGTCAAGCACAGTGATTCCCTGAGAACTCACAGCAAATTTGTGGCCGACTTAAACACAAATAGAAGGCTGCGAGTCGTATGGAAGTTCATCCTAAGATTTCAGAAGGCCGGTCTCCTTCCAGAAGGGTAAGGACTGACAAGGAAACAGTGAATTTATACAACAGTTTTAATAGATGCGCTCAACACACGCCTCTAGTATATTACTGATTACCTATGAAATCTTGAATTTTGTGCTAAGCCATGAGATGTGTAACAGTGAGCAAAAACCAAAATGGTCCCACGCCCACAGTTTGAGCTCCTTTTTTGTTTCACCCCGGACTTTGTCTTGTTCTGGAAGCTGTGAAAGGATATGTCCACAAAACACTTAGCACATGGCTAGTAGCAAAGTGCTCTTTCAAACGAGTTATGCCAAAAAAAACAAAAAAAAAAAAAAACAAAAAACAAGCAAACAAACAAACAAAAAAAAACTGGTTTGAGAATGAATGTTATAGAAGATCCGGGAAAGGGAGCAAAGCATGGCCACTGCTGGGAGAAACGTCTAAATACACATACCACCATCATCATTGGAGAGGTAGATGGTAGATCGATCTTAGATAGATAGAACATATTTCTATTTACCTCTATAAAAGATCTACAAAAGATAGAACTCTGTTCTATCTAAGATGGGTCTATCTAGGATCTTACACGGGACCTCACACCCTTCCCTCTGCTGCCCTTCCGCGTCCCTCCAGAGCCCAGACACGCGGCTGGCGCTCCAGCTTAGATCAAAGTGCCAATTCACAGAGACCAAGAGGAAGGAGGAGGAATCCTTCAGTCCCTTCCTCCCAAAGACGCTGGCAAGAGCCCTGGCTGCAAAGGAGATCCAGGCAGTGGACGGAGGGGAACAAAGCGAGAGGACAGCAGGAGCAGGAGGGTCCCCGGCGCTCACAGCCCGTTCCCGGGGGGCAGCCGAGCCCCGGGGACCCCGGAGAGCCCGGCACTCCCCGCCCCGCGCGGGGGCTCCGCAGGCAGCGGCCCGGGGTCCCGAGACCCGCTGCAGCCCACGTGGCTGCGCCTGGCCCCGCGCGCCCCGCCTCCGCCCGCCCCCCGCGCGCCCCAACTTGGACGGAGTTGGGGTCCTGAGCGCCCGCCCCAGACGCCCGGCGCTCCCGGCTCCGGAAGGGAAAGCGGGCGCGGGGCACCCGGGGCTGAGCGCGCTCCTCGGGGCGGGGGGGACTCCCCAGGGGCTGAGCGCGCTCCTCGGGGCGGGGGGCTCCCCAGGGGCTGAGCGCGCTCCTCGGGGCGGGGGGGACTCCCCAGGGGCTGAGCGCGCTCCTCGGGGTGGGGGGGGCTCCCCAGGGGCTGAGCGCTCTCCTCGGGGCGGGGGGCTCCCGGGGGCTGAGCGCGCTCCTCGGGGCGGGGTGCTCCCCAGGGGCTGAGCGCGCTCCTCGGGGCGGGGGCTCCCCAGGGGCTGAGCGCGCTCCTCGGGGCGGGGGGGCTCCCCAGGGACTGAGCGCGCTCCTCGGGGCGGGGGGGCTCCCCAGGGACTGAGCGCGCTCCTCGGGGGCGCGGGGCTCCCGGGGGCTGAGCGCTCCTCGGGGCGGGGACTCCCCAGGGGGCCGAGGGGTCCTCCGGGGCCCAAGCGCTCGGCGGCGGCCCCCTCCACACCCCGCGGGCCCCCGGGCCCCGCCGCCGGCCGGGCTGCTGCACCCCCTCCCCTTCGGGGGCGCCTCTGGCGCGGAGCGGGGAACCGGAGGCCCGCAGAAGTGGAAGCCCGGGAGAGACTTTAAGCAGCGGGACCCCGGAACTCCTCCGCAAGAGACACAAAGCTTCGGGGCTGGAGGAGCTGAGCTGAGCATCAGCACGTTGGAGGTGACCGGGAACTCCGCACACAAAGGACGCTCCACTTGGCTGGCTGCCACGGTGTCACGAGTGGAGAAGGGGCAGGATGGGGGGGTGACGAACGAGGTGAGGGGTGAGGGGAGTAAGCGCTGAAGTGTGTTGGAGAGTCAGGTGGACAGGGGCGTTTGAAGCTTCTTACTCGGGAACTGCGCGAAGCGAAGCCACTGCCCAACTTCCCCAGGAACTGTGTCACCTCCAGAATGCTTCCATCCTTCCGGGACATCTATCTTCTCCAAGCCCCAACCATGAAAGAAACTTCCAAATTAGCAGGTAAATCCTAGCCCCTGTCACAATGGTCTGTGGGGTTGAAGAGCAGGCAAAGAGGGGGTTTGTAAGGAAGTATCTGGAATGCGGGGATGAGAGGGTTAACTTGTAGGGCCGCCTGATACTCGGTGGAATGAGTTCCCCTTTCTGGGCTGCAGACTTTGCAGACTTACTGATGGCTTGAGTAAGTCCAAGATGACATATTAGTAAGGTAACTTAACGTGGATGAGAACTGCAGTGGGATGGTCATTGTCCTTTTGGTGTAGTCCCTCTCTCTGGGCACTCAGATGCAAGTTACAGAGAGCGCCCGTTCAGCCTTTTGGGGGCGTGTGTGCTTTTCCAGTGTGACCCATTCCTAGAAACATCAATACCCCAGTGACAGCAACCCCTTGTTGTCCTCCAGTATTTGACCTCCTCCAGTGAAGAACACAAATAAAGGCTTGACCCTACCTCATGAGGTGAAGAGATTGCTAGATTACAGGAGGCTGACACGGAGGACAGTAGGTGTGGTGGGGTTTTGCTGCCCACAGAGTGGCTTGTAGAGGTGAACATCAGTGATTTTTTGGCCATGCCAGAGGAAGTTTTAGAATTTGAGGAATATATCTGCAGTTGTTCAGCTGTCAATTTAAAGTGAACCTGGAAACTCTCTTTGACAGACGTGGTGAAACAACAGCTTTGGTGGTTATGATTAAGACCATTCAAAAAGTGCATGAAAGTTCTCTAGGCTACCATAAAGCAGACACTGAGAACATTATGAACAAGGGCAGGCAAAAAATAAACATAAATGAGTGGTGGATTCAATCAGGAAATTGAGAGTTTATTCTTTGAAATACGCACAGATTATTCAGGTTAGCACCTTCTACCATGACTTCATCTGTAATATTATTGCTAGAAACCTTCCCACTATAGTTAGGCTCATACTGAGCTTTTGAAATAGAAATTTTTAGTATTTTAAGGTGAAATCTGTTCAATAGGAATGAATATAGGTTTAGAATATATTGATGCAAATCACAATAACAAGAGTTAATATTCCTAGCCCTGTCCTGAGAGCATCCAGAATGCTCTAATATCTACCCTTGAGGATACAGATGCTGGTCCATATGTTGTTCTCACACACATTTACTTAAACCATTGAAGCGGAGGTTATTTCCATGGAGCTCCAGGAGATCTTTGCTCTTACTCCCTACTTTAATAATCACATCTTTAATATCATCACTGGTAAAATTATTCACTCCATTTAAGTTTGAAATTTTTAGAGCTTTTCCACTTCTTCGAATAGTTAGCTCACAATTTCTGACTGTAAAGGGAAGTTTTGGACATACCAAACATGTAGGTACTGTGAAGCAAAAGACTTTGGACTAGAAATGCATGCTGTTTTCCAAGCATGGAATTATCTCTCACCTTTATCCCTCACCTAATCTTGAAAGAGAATGAGAGAGGGGAAGATGCATCCTTGGCAAACCAGATACTTGTTCATTTAAGTAATTACTAAACTGTATTGCCAGGTTGTGTGTGTGTGTGTGTGTGTGTGTGTGTGTGTGTGTGTGCATGCGGGGGTGTTGCCAGCATGGTCATGTAATTGTGCTTACAAATTATATAGGGACAGTGTGGGTCAAATTTTGGATGGGGACATGCAGTAGGTCTACTAGGGTTACTTATTGTTGTCAGTAATAAGGGTAGTGACTGATGCTTGAGCACTCAAAGTCTGCTAACTAGTGACCTTTCTCTCTTGCCTGAAGTCCTTTGTTTTTTATCTTAACACACACCTACTCCATATCCTTCTCTTTCTCTCTCTGTCCTCAAAAGTAGAGCTAATCAATTTCATCTATCCAGATATATCTGTTTCAGCATCACGAAGAAAGTAATTATTTTTGTAAATTGGATAGTATAGAAGCAGAGGAAACCTCCCAGATGGAGGCAACTTAATGTAATGAAAAAGACTGGAAATTTGAGTTCTAGCCCTCTTTATTTGTCAAGTACGTTTGGCAATTTGAGGCAATAATCTGAATTTAGATTTCTTCATCTGTAAAGTGAGGACAGTGCTAATCAGAATTAATTGACAGAATGATAGATCTTGATACACATGAAAGGACACTGTTGTGATAAGGTCCCTACATATTTGTGTCACTGTCATTTCCAATACCTTTCTTTCTCTCAGATCAGTAAAGGGAATAGTTCATCAACCCCAAATATGAAGACAAAAATCAGAAATTCATGATTTGCCACCTCAATTTTCTTCCTCAGAATGAAGTGGGGCAGGGGCACTTGGGTGGCTCAGTCAGTTAAATGCCTGCCTTCAGCTCAGGTCATGTTCCCAGAATCCTGGGATCTAGCCAGAGTCAAGCTTTCTACTCAGTGGGGAGTCTGCTTCTCCCTCTCCCTCTCCCCCTGTTCTCCCTCTCTTTCTCCCTCTCTCTCAAATAAATAAAATCAGAAAGAAGAAAGAAGAAAGAAAGAAAGGAAGGAAGGAAGGAAGGAAGGAAGGAAGGAAGGAAGGAAGGAAGGAAGGAAGGAAAAGAAAGAGGCCCAGGTGTAACACATCTTTTAAAACTGTCTGATCTTTAGTTAAAACCCATAAAAAGACTAATGATTGTGCTAAATTAAAGTGGGGTGATTATAGACTGCCCATATAACATTTCAGGAATTCTGAATGTTTTTTTTTTTTTTTTTCTGAATGGTTTCATTGACTACTTTCCCTCTTCTTGCCTCCCTCCTGTGCATGTTGCTGATGCTCTTGGGACAGCCATTTGAGGGCATAACTTTTGCCTTGCACATGACTAAACCTTTCTTTAGTGTGTGTGTATGTGTGTGTGTATAAGAGAGAGAATGAGAGAAAGTTCAGAGGAATTTTGAAGATTTTGAGCCATTATTTAAATTCAGGTATTGACATTTGTAGCCCTGTCATACAGGGCAGACTTTCTTGATGGGGAACTTAGCAAGATTTGGACCAAATGAGGGAATGCTGTGGCATTCAGGATCCTAAGCACAGATAATTTGTCAGGAGCAAGAACATATTGCTTCTACACAGCTCATTTTATACATGATCTAGCTTCATATGATTATAGTCACTGCCTTGTGGGGTGTGTTGTGTGTATTCTTCTTTCCTCCACTGGTTTCAAAATGCTAACCAGCACTAGCTCATTAGTGCCTATGAAATTCTTGTTAGGTAGATAGTATAAGCATTAATATTGTCTCCTCACATTTTTATGCTGAATGTGATTTAAAATGCTTCAGTTTCTTACTCTCTATTTCTCGCTGGCAACATTGCTCATAGACAATCATCTGCATACATATGTCCTTATGATGATATTTATGTCGCATTTATCAAATTGTAGGACTATCTGGTTATTTGACATGTGCATCTTCTCCTTCAGGTATTTTTAAACCTGAGATGTATCAATGCAAACTTGGCAATAAAACCAGGCCGGTATTTTTTGTTGTTGTTGTAAAATGTCTTATATTCATCATTTAAAAAAAAATCACAATAATCTTGTGAGGATTGAATGATCACTTCCATTACACCAAACAGGAAACTAAGGTTCAGAAAGAATAAGTCAGATGTTCAGGCTCTTATGAGAGTGTCAGGGACAGAGCACAATTTGTAAACTTTTTTGATCTGACTCCAGAATCTATGCTTGCCTGATACATTTTAATATAGGACATAGAAATCAGAGCCAGTTGAGATCTGTTTGTAAAATTATTCATCGTGAATGGATTTCAGAGGAGGTTGGGAGGAGGCACATCAGTTATGGATGCTCTATCTCCTTGAGAAAAAGGAATGCTCCTAATACATACCTGTCAAATTTCGTTCCTGAGCTGCAGTAGTGATTGCATTGTTCTCACACTCTCCTCTTCATCTTTAGAGAGCCTGAAAATCAACTCTTGAGTGATTCACTGAGCATAAATTGATGGGAAAATTTTAAGATCTAGTCTTACTTTATACATTTATGAGTCAACAAAAAAATCTGATTTTTGTTTGATATCAGCTGTGATCATTTATATAAGATTTTCTTCACCTGACCTTTTAAATTTTAATAGAATTAGCTTTCTTTAACAAACTTACAGTTTTCTTTTCCTGATCAGGGTTCTGATCCTAATTACGAAGGCAAATGCATTGGACATGGAAAGTGAGATGCTATAGAGGAGGAAAGCATAAGATGTGAGGCACGAGGGACCAGTTTGAATCTCCCTACTAGCGATCTTAAGAGTAGGGAGACTACATGCTTTCTGCTTTCTGATGACACATAGTCAGTTCTTTCTCTGAAGCTCCACCCACGTCAGACACAATATGTTAGTGTTTTCAGTTTGAGAGTGTTGCACTCATTGTAGCTTATAAGTTTGGGGGGAGCAAAGATAAAACATTGATCTATGTCCTTGACTTTGGAGTAAGCAAGCCTTCTGTTTCACATGATTAGGTATTTCCCTATTGTTCACATACATATGTGTTTACATAAATTCCCGAAGTTTGAAACCCACTATTTAAAAATCAGGTACTGGTATTCATAGTAAGAAAGGCATAGTAGTTTATTTTATATCATTTTTGTGTTGGCAAACGTGCAGTCTTTAGCTGAAAAATGCATAATCTAAGAATAGAAATTACACTTCTTTTTGGAATTTGCTGATACCTTCTATAAAAGATAATTAAATATTGACTTTGGGGGTGGGGTGGGGGATGAGTTAAATAAGTGATGGGGATTAAGGAAGGCACTTGTTCTGATGAGCACCAGGTATTGTATAGAAGTGATGAATCACTATATTGTACACCTGAAATCAATATTACGCTGTAAGTTAACTAACTGGAATTTAAATAAAAACTTTTTTAAAAGACTCAGGAAGATTCATATCTTTTAAAGAAAAAAAGATATGAATAGAATAGAATTAGACATGAAATCATAGATTTGGGCACAAAAATGCGTGGAGTGTTTTCTTATTTATATGAATAATTGCTAACATTTAAGTAGTACTATGTGCCAGGGACAACACTAACAGCTTTATGCAAATAATCTTATTAACTTTTCATTCTACAGATATGCTGAGAACCTAAGTTGTTCCAGGCACTGATAGGTGTGAGTAACATGGTATAAAAAGTCATGAACAAATTCATATGATGCAGTAGAAGATGCACGTCCTCTCATGGGAGAACTTCTAGAGGACTAAAGGTGAGGTGGGAACCTTCTGGTAGGGATGGTTAAGAAGGCTTTTTGACAAGAGTGGTGCTTAAATTGAACAAGGAATAGTAGTAGTGAGAACATTAAAAGGGGAATGTTGAGGTGGCCACAGTTCATGTTAGGCAAAAGAACTGCAAGAGCACGTGTAGAGAGGAAATCCCTTAATATATGACATCAGGTTTGAACGATTAAGGATATATTGCATGCCCAATGAGAAACTGAAAATTCACGCCCCCTGAAAACAAAAACAAACAAAAAAAACCCCACGCCATCCCTCAAAGATATCATTGCCCTTATTTGCACATTTAAATCTCATCTTGGATGTCATAGCTTCTTTTTATCCTGACTTGTTTTCAAAACAAAGATTGTCTTTTATTTAGTAAACTCTATCAGAGACATCCTGAGCCAGGCTCCCCAAAATGCCACTTTGCCTTATGTCTTTAAATTTATATACAAATACTATGGCTTTTCTTTATGTGTATCTTGATCATTGTCGCATACCTCCTGAAAGTGTGAAGGATGCATCTGTGTCTCCAAAGGCATACTGGCCAGACATCATCCCTGCAGCAGCCAAAAGTGATGGCCTGGAAGAGCTTTGGAGGAAGGAGTGTGAGGAGGAACCAGACTCCTCAGAATGTGCCAGCCACTGCAGAGTGTAGATTCTGCTTACCTCAGATACATGTCTAGGAGAGGAAGAAGTTTCCTTGTTTCTTCCAAGCTCCTTCCAGTTGGTTTGGGAATTAAATTGACATGAGACAGATGAAAAACAAAAAAAAAAAAAAAAACAAACTAAAGTGCACACAGAGGCACAATAATGAAATTAAGACTTCAAGAAATGACCAGCTCAGGCGGTTTTTACACTTTTTTCGACAAAGAGACAATAAATCTATGAGGAATTGACAGGATGAGAAAATGTAACTTTGGGAGCTACAGTTGGTAAGGAATTCTAAACAGAATTTGGGCTGGGAAAGTAAAAGATTAAAAAAGTAACAAGGGTTGTTGATATAGTCTCCCTGGCTCAGATTTCTTAGAGAGCAAAGATCCTCTTTACCCGTATTACAGGGAAGGAACTATTCACTTGGGAGATTGATTTCTTGCTTTCTGGAGTCTAAGACAGGTTAAGAGGCAGGGGCGATCAGAGCGTTATTTTTGCAATGGCTGTCTCGTAAGTGACATTTATTTAAAATCATCAATAGGCCAAAGTAGCACATTTGGGGGTAGCCTGCTCTTGGCCCCTATAGATGCAATGGTTAAAAGCTTGGCAAGAAACAGAAGTGAAATCTTACTACTCAAGGTTCATACTGAAAGAACAGGCATTATTCTAAAATTCTGATAGAGATAAAAGGACCTGGATGCTCTTGTAGGAAACTCTACGTAGTTTTTACATATACATCAAAGCTGTCATGTCTCTGCTTCTGCTAAGATCTACTGAATATTTTTCTACTACCTTAGATCAGTAATATGCCTTTTTACTATTCAAAATGCTTCACTCTGAAGAATTTTGTCATGTTTCTTCAGTTTTATTATCCTCATAGTCCTAAGAGATAAGAAGGACAGATATTATTACCAACATTTTGTGGGAGATGAAGCTGAGAGATGGCTGGTCTAGCAGTGTGGTTTACACGTATAAGGTGTTGGAAGAAGGGGAGACTAAAATCTAGGATGCAGAATTCCACTGATATCTGGACTTGCTCAGGCCTTTTTGCCATGGGCTGGGGACAGAGTTATGTTTTGGCTGAAGCCAGCATTCCTGCACATTAGGGAGTACCATTTGGATTGGGCACAGGGCTCCTGGGGTCCAGGAGAGCTGATACAGGTGATATGTGCTGGGCTTCAGAACACACTGTCTGATTCAGGGTGATTGAGGGGTCATTACTGGCCTTATGAAGTGGCCATTGAGGGAACTATTAAGATTTACTTCAAGTCAGATGTCATTGCCTCATGATAGAAGTGTTATGTTTTATGCTGACAATTATAAATCAGTCATCAATGGCTCCCTTTGCTCTTCTTGTATCTGATTGAGGCTGGGGGTTGGAGACAAGGCAGAGGGGAGTTTTCTGAACACTAGAGCAATGATTCTACTCCACCCTGATATGCTCTATATTATGATCTTACAGAAGCTGACTTTTAACGACAGTAATAAAAGTCACCATATCTTTTGAGCAACCCTCTATAAGGACATTTGCAAAATATCATCACTATGTTATTTAATTTAATCCTTACAACAACCCTCTGAAGTAGGAATTATCCCCATTCTAACACTGTGGAAACTGAGTGGAGTATTAATGACTGGGGTCCTTGGGCAGAAATTTACTAGAGGACAAATGGGAGTTCCAGGCAAGGCTTTTGGGGCTTCTGCTCAAGCACATGGGAGAAGAACAAAGGAAAGGATCCTTCAGGCTGGCTCTCAGAACAGAAGGTGAGGCATGTTTCTTTTTTTAAAGATTTTATTTATTCAAGAGAGACACACAGAGGGAGGCAGAGATATAGGCAGAGGGAGAAGCAGGCTCCATGCAGGGAGCTCGATGTGGGACTCAATCCCAGGACTCCAGGATCATGACCTGAGCCAAAGGCAGAAGCTTAACGGCTGAGCCACCAGGCATCCCAAAATCTGACCAAGGATTTTTTTTTTTAATTTATTTATGAGAGGCGCAGAGAGAGAGGCAGAGACATAGGCAGAGGGAGAAGCAGGCTCCTCACAGGGAGCCCAATTTGAGGCATGTTTCTAAAGAGCCTGAGGTGGCAAAGGAGTGATGTCTAAGTATGTAGGGGTGGGAGATACAGGAAATGAGGCATGCAGGCACAGTGGGTGGAACATGCTTCATCATGCACTGCATGTCTCATGAGCATGTCAAATCTCCACCCTTAGGTGTGATTTTTTAGTGTTATAGTGAGGAAGAAAGTTAGTGAAAGGTCAGGTCAGCACTGTGGTCCACCTTGGCGCAGACTGGTTTGGTTCAGTCTTCACCAGTCTTCCTGGTTGAGTCTCTCCTTCGGTAAACGTGTTTCGTTCACATATCTGTAAGATCTACTACTCAAGAGGCATAGGGGTCCAGCTACCAAGAAATGCTGAGTTTTGAGGTCAAAGTTGAGGGACCCAAGTCCAGCCCCAGCTCTGCCTCCAGAGAGGTTAAGAAAGCCACTATAAATTATCTAGCTAAAAGGCGACAGATCAGCAATTTGAGTTTTGCTTTGACTTTGACTCCAAAGCTCTTTCTACTGCCACACTGCCCTTGTGTTTGGGTTCATTCTGAAGTTTCTTAAAGAGGAATTCCTAAGCCAGTTCAAGTGATGGTAGGGGAGCCCTTGGCATGAACAGAAGAATCTAATTGTGCCCCTTTCCATGTTACTCTGTTCTCAGGTTACTGGCCTCTTTTATTCTTTTCATCATGCCCCCATTCCTGTGAATGACTCCTGTAGCATCACTAAAATGTCATCTCCAGCTTGTTCTCCAGGAAGAATGAACGTGTGGAAGCCGGCATTTGATTTCTTCCTGCTGGCTACTGACCTTAGGGAGACAGCATGGACAGTGTGGATACTCACTCTAACATCAGGCTACCGAGACATGTTATCAGGTAATTGTCTGATCATACTGTACTCATGAGCCAAAGGCTTGATGGTTCTGGTCATTTTCCCTAATCAGAATGAGAGAGGACTTAGTCATCTGATCCAGGGCTCACCTGTTTGGAAAGTCAAAGGTGTTTTGCTTATTTCTTCACTTCTTTCTCTCGATTAGAATCAAGGGAAGGGTTTTTGTCACTCAGGTTTGGAAATGCTGCCTCTAATCTCTACCTGACTAGCTCTGGGTAGATAGAGGGATTTTGAACTGAGCAGCCTTGGGTTCTCCAACTGGCAACTGAAACTACATTCAGAGATGGTCCTCTGGCCCCCACATTTAAAATAACCTGGGGTGTTTTAAGTAAATGTAGCCTCTGGAATTAGTATTTATTCTGTTGATGGGGGCAGAAGAGTGAGCAGGGTTATTGATGTTTTAATAATCCCCTAGGTGATTCTTAGTAACACTAAAGTTTGAAAAATATTTCCCTAGGGAATTCTCCTGTAAGGCTTCAGAGTCCATGAACTTTCTGAGATTGCCTACACATTGCGTGTATATGAGGAATTTTTTTTTTTTTTTTGGAAAAAGTTGAAGTCCACAGCTATCTATAACTTCTCAAAAGAATCTGAATATATTGGGGTACAACCCTCTGAAGCAGGCTGGAGGAGAGGTAATGATGCATGTATAAGATGTCAGAAAGAGGAAATACAATACCTTTCTCTGGAAATAAACACTTTGTAGTTTGTATAATGGAAATGAGTTTTTGGTACCATCTTTCTTGTTTATCCACATAAATAAGATTTGTGTTCTGAAGATAAAATATGGTGTAATTTTTTAACTCTAATAATATTGATTAGTAGCAAAGAGTCTGGAAACAGACTTCTTGGGTTTGAAATACTGCTTCATCATTAATTAGCTCTGTGACTTCATGAAAATAACTGACTCTATGCCTCTATTTCCTCATATGTAAAAATATTCATAAAGGGTTCTTACAATCTTAAATGGCTTTGTAGGCCTTAATGCAGTACCTGGCACATAGTAATAAATATTAGCTGCATTAGTAGTAGTAGTAGTAGCAGTAGTTGTTGCTGTTGTTGTTGCTGTCATCACTGAATTAATAACATGTTAAAGTAAGCACATCTAATGCCCCCTTAGCAGATGTGTAATCATATTATCTTTCTTCTATAATAATACTCTCTTCCTTGTCCATTTTCATGTTTTAGAGGGTTGAGACCATCATTCATCTTTTAAAAATGGTTTTTTTTTTGTCCTTTTTTCTATATATCCCTCACAGCATTTATAAATAAATACTCAGGGGCATCTGGGTGGCTCAGTGGTTGAGCATCTGCCTTTGGCTCAGGTCGTGATCCTAGGGTCCTGGGATCGAGTCCTGCATCAGGATCCCTTCAGGGGTCCTGCTTCTCCCTTTGCCTATGTCTCTGCCTTTCTCTCTATGTCTCTCACGAGTAAATAAGTAAGGTTTTTAAAATAAATAAATATTCTCTCAGAGTAAATACTAAATTCTTGTGTGATTTTTGGGTTTGTTTTTATTTTTTTGGACTTTTCTTGGTCCACAAAAGCAAACATTACCCATGTTCTTGTGCATTAGTGTGATAAAATATTATATACCCATTAAACATATTATATAGATCTGTATTTAATGATTTTAAAAATTTACACAGCAAAGCAAAATATAAAAACGTATATTTTTAAAATAGTAAGATTTTAAGTTCCATGAAGGTAAAAATTTTTGTCTGTTGTGTTCTCTGGTGTATTCTAAATATCTAACAGGGCATCTGGTACATAATAGGGGCTCAGTAAACTTTTTTGTAAAAGGAAAGAAAGAAAATGTGAAAAGAATTTGGAAAGATAAAACTCAAATATTATCATTGATTGTGACTATCTTAAGTATCATTTAGATTGAGTTTTTTGATGTTTATTATATGAATATATGCTAATTTTATTACTTAAAAATATTTTAAACCAAACATAAAAAGATCATTAACCTTATAAGCTCATTATACTTAATTCTAGGCACCTAGATTTCACCAAAAAAACTCAAATCTCTAATTACTAGTGTTGGTGGATATTTTTGATGACAAAGGTGATAAGGAGATCACTTTGTATTTTTTTTCTTCTGATTGTGTGATAGTGGATGCATCTAGGCCTTTCCTCATCAGTTGTTTTTGTTTTTGTTTTTGTTTTAGAAAAGAGAGATATGGAGGTTCGTGTACCAACAAGACTGTATACTATATACTAGACATTCTGGTGACCTGTAAGTCCAACAAAGAAAACATATATCTCAATTTAAATCTCAGACATTACTTGATCTCGATACTCATCTAAGTATTTACCTACATGTACATATTCATATTGCACACACACACACACACACATGCATGCATGCACCCTTAGCCATATGAATACTGTGAGTAAAGCACTCATATTTTACCTGTAACTCCTCACCCAGGAATATGAATCATTAGAAGGTCTTGCATGGCAATGGAAAAGAACCTTGCTGATTGAAGTGCTTAAATGAAAGGCAACCAGACAAAGGGAGAGAGCAAGAGAAGACAGAATAGACAGCAATTGAGGTACAGAGAGACAGACAAAGAGAAAAGATCCCCAAGACTATGATAGAACCAGAGTGAGAGGGAGAGAGCAGGAGGAAGGGAGAGAGAGGGAGAGGGAACAGGACTATGTCGAAACATGGAGACCCAGAGATCCAAGGAGAGAATCACAGGCAGAGTGAGAAACTGAGGGAAACCAGTGACAGTGGAGAACTTGTAACTCATCAGAGTTTTCAAAAGTTCTAGAGTGGGACTTGATCTTACATCCACTAGAAACTTTCTTACTAATAAGTTGGGTGTTTTTCATTTTTTTTATGTTTTTTTTAAGTTTTGGTATAATTTCTATTTTTTTCCCCATAGATACCATGTCTTACTACTAAAGGACCTGAAATATATGCCCAGTTGCAGGGCACAAGGGTAACCAGTACACGACCACAGTCCTCGTCTGAAGGAATGTGCTGGTGGCTTCTGATGTTACAAAGAAAGGGTATTTCAATTTTTTTCCCATTGGCTTGCAATTTTTTTAAAAGATTTTATTTATTTATTCATGAGAGACACAGAGAAAGAGGCAGAGACACAGGCAGAGGGAGAAGCAGGGAGCTTGATGTGGGATTTGATCCCGGGACTCTGCTATCACACTCTGTGCCAAAGGCAGACACTCAACCATTGAGCCACCCAAGTGTCCATTGCAATGGGTTTTACTTTTGAAATAGTATTCATCCTTGTGGTTAGATTTCTAGGCAGCCCACAAAAGCTTCAAGTCCTAGCATTAGAGCTTATGTTATAATTTAGATATTGAAAGGGTTAGATAATTTTATAGGCTTATCTGAGCATAAAACTAGAATTAGTAATTTCATTTCTGGTGAAAACTGTGCATTTGAGGAGATATGGGGGTCCCAAAGACTTCAATACCTTTGCTTTATTTTTTGACTCTTCAGATATTCCACAAAGGTAGTTGGTAGCTACCTAACCACATATACCTGTTCTTTGTGGTGGTAGGGGGGAGTGATTTAGGAATTTTTTTCACTTTGAAGACCAAGTCAATTATTGTGTATTTTTGCTGTCTTTTTTTTTTAAGATTTTATTTATTTATTCATGAGAGACACACAGAGAAAGAGAGGCAGAGACACAGGCAGAGGGAGAAGCAGGCTCCACGCAGGTAACCTGACGTGGGACTCGATCCCGGGACTCCAGGATCACGCCCTGAGCCGAAGGCAGATGCTCAACCGCTGAGCTACCCAGGGATCCTCTATTTTTGCAGCCTTTAAAAGCTTCATTTTGGCTAGTGGGACTGCGTAAAGGATATATTCAACTAACAGTCAGTACATTTTATAAGAAACTTTAACGGTCATTAATTTGGGAGACGAGCTCATCACTCAGTATAGGGATGGGCAAACTATGCTCCCTGTGACAAATTTGGTTTTCTACTTGTTCTTCAAAGTAAAATTTTATTGGAACACAACCTCGTTCATCTGTTTTTGCACATCATCTATAGCTGTTTTTGCACCAGCAGAGTTGAATAGCTCTAACAGTGACCGTAGGTCCTACTGCACCTAAAATACTTCCTATCTGGACCTTTACAAGAAAAGCTTGCTAACCGATGACCTAGATCATGGGGAAGAAACGTTTATCCATCCCTTTCATATTCGTCTATGTTGTTTTGAATTTTTTTGTCAGGTGTATGTATTCCTTTTGTAATAAAACTATTAAAACATCTTGGATGACTGTGCTACCTGCTAAGATGCTTTGCCCCGGAGTTTACATTACACATTGCGGAGGCTGCAGCTGCTATACAGACATAAAAAAATACAATTTAGAGTGATAAGTACATAGTAAGTATAATCAAGATTTGTGCAAAGTCCTGTGAGGACAAAAATGTCTCCGGGAGAGGGAAGGAGTGACTTTATAAGGAGCTGATATTTGAGCTGGCCTTTAAACAAGATTAGAGATTTGCCAACCAGGGACTGTTGGGAGGAAAAGGGTATGTATAGCCATTTTGCCCTCCCTTTTATGAGAACTAGGTCTACCTTGTGGTTCTTAGTACTTTTAGCGGATGTGATCAGTCGTTCTTCCTTTTTGGTCTCCTCTGTGTCCTTGCCATTTGGGACTCAGTCTAATGGTCCTTAAATACGGTGTGTTTGATTTCCTTCTTCCCTTTGAGCATCATCTCTTTGACTGAACCAAAGAATCTGAGCTCCCAGATTTCTTTCTCATCTCTTTACTAGTAGAATTTTACTAGCATGGTTGTGATGAGACTTCTTTCTCCTTGATATTTGTTATGTGGCTTCTTTTACACAAGATAGGAATGAGTGACTGTCATTTTTTTGGGCATGGGGCCTGAACCAGAGCAGCTGTTGGGGTGCATTACCCTTGTCATTTTCTGCTAGTGCAGTATTGTTACCCTGGGGAGTGTGATGGTATGCAAGAGGGAATGACATCATAATTATCTATAGTCAAGCTGTTACACATACGAATGTGAGGAGGGCTTGTGTACCTAAAGTAGGTATTCTTACCTCTTGATTTTAACCTTGCCAGCTTTCTCAGAGCTGTTCCTAAAGAAGAAAGTTAACTCTTAATCAGACTTCGTAAAAATTATTTTTTCTCCACTAATTCTCATCCATCTCTTCTTCACCGTGGATTTTTTTTTAAAGTAAGTATACATTAAAAAGTGTCCACATCATTCCTGCACTGTTTGTAGGATTTTCATAAATGAATACACCTGTGTAGGGAGCACTACGATCAAGAAGAGAGCATTAGCAGCTCCCCGGAGGCCTGACTCATACTCCTTTATAGTCAATTCTTCCACTAGGATAACCTGTTTTGACCTTACATAGCATTGATTGGTTTTACTTGGTTTTATGCTTCATATGAAGTTTATATAAATGGACAATTCTGTGTCCTTTTTTTATACCTATTTTTTTTGTTCAATATTATGTTTTCAAATTTCTCCCATAATATGCTTACTTTTAAATTATTTAAACTATATAATTTGATATTAATATGAGTCCTTCTTCTATAAACATTCTTTTCTGTGTTTTTTAGTGAGCATACAGACCCATCTCCAGTTCTGAGGACAGCAAAGTTTAGCTTTAATAGATACTGCCAAATTTTTTTACATAGTAATTGTATCAATTGATACTTCTAACAGCAGTGAAAAATAGTTTTGGTTACTACACATACACTGACATTTAATATTTTACATCTTTTTAATTTTATATATCCATTGATTATGGAATATTGTCACATAATGATTTTAATAAGTATTTCCCTGTTTACTGTTAAGGTTACTTGTCATTTGGATATCAATATCTCTTTTTGCAAATTATTTGTTCAAATCTTTTGAATTCTATTCTGTTTCCTGTCTTTTTCTTATTGATGTTTGGGAGTTTTTAGTTTTTTGTTACATATCTAATCTTGCTGAGACATGTGTCACATACATGTATATTTTCCTATATGTGATTTTACTCTTTACTATCCTAGTGATATGTCTCTCAATGTACAGAGGTTCTTGACTGTGATTTATTCCTGCATAATAATAGCTGCTCAGAAATTTTGAGGGATTGGTTTAAGAAAACCAGTCTGCGGAATGCCTGGGTGGCTCAGATCTGCCTTCGACTCAGGGTGTGATCTGAGTCCCGAGATGAAGTCCCACATCGGGCTCCCTGCATGGAGCCTGCTTCTCCCTATGCCTGTGTCTCTGCCTCTCTCTCTCTCTCTCTCCTCTCTCTCTCTGTCTCTCTCTCTCTCTCTGTGTGTGTGTGTGTCTCATGAATAAATAAAATCTTTAAAGAAAACAGTCTGCATCAGTCATCAAAAATGTTTTCCTATATTTTCTTGCAAACTATTTAATAATTCATCTGCCACATTTTGATGTGTAATTCATCTTGAATAGATTTTTGAGTATGGTATAATATAAAAGTAAAGATACATACAATCATGATTTTTCTCTACAGCTATGCAGTTGACAAAGGATTACTCATTGAAAAGATCATTGTTTACTCATTTTTCTGCTGAGTGACCTTTGCCACAGATTTGCTGACTATATTTGTCAGTGTGTTTCTGAACTCTCCACTCTCATCTATTTGTTGGTTTTTCCTTGTGTTAATGTTATATTATTTTAATTATATGGCTTCATCATAGGTCTGTGTGCCAACCATCTTCACATGTTCAACAATCTTCTATTGTATGCTAAACGGCATAGAAGATGATTGAGGAAATACAAATGGTTCCGGTTCCAAAAGAGAAATTTCCCTTTTCCTCTGTTAGGATCATCAATAGAGAACAGACCACCTCAGTCTTATCAAGGGCTGACATGGGTTTTGCCCGTGTTTCAGATGTGGTAAGATTCAGTCTTTTTTGGCTAGCCCCTGCTACCATGGTGTGATTCTCCATGACTTTCAATTGAGATTCTGGTATCTCTGGTGTCTTCACCTCCAGAAAACAGCTAGAAATTCAGGTTTTTTTTTTTTTTTTTTCACAAATATTTAGCTTAGCATTGGTCTTCTACCCCATCCAATACTCTTCTCTGCCTTTCTTTTTAAATTTATTTTTTAAAATATTTTATTTATTTATTTGACAAAGAGCTAGAGAGATCCAGAAAACACAAACAGGGGGAATGACAGAGGGAGAAGGAGAAGCAGGCTCCCTGCTTCCTAATGCGGGGCTCAATCTCAGGACCCTGGAATCATGACCCGAGTTGAAGGCAGATGCTTAACCGACTGAGCAACCCCAGCACCACCTTTTTTGATGGAGAATGGCTATGGTTTGAAGTCCACCAAACCCTCAACCTTGTCACTAAGCAGAAATGGCTGCTAATTTATGTCAGCTAAGGAATCATAGCTTTCTGCCAACAGTCCACGCTGGGCCTCAGACTTAGCTTTTACTAATATTGAGATGTGCCACCAGGTGAAATGTGATTTAGATTCTCAGTATCAATTCATCATGCCTCCTAAGGTTTTCATGAGTTCCCTGCATTGGGCCTCTTCCTCCTTCTGGTAGGTTGTTTACTAAGCACGGCAAAACTGCAGGTTTGCCTCTTTGTGTCCCTGTACATCCTCAGAATTCAGCAAATATATTGTGGAACAAACTAGACATACAAATCTCTTAGAATGGAGGCAAGGAGAACAGTTAGAAGGCTAATCCAGGCAGGAAGTTATGGTGGTCAGAATCAGCAGGTCACTTATAAAGATGGATGGGCGTAGGATAAAGTGGAAACATTTGATACAAATTTTAGGATATATAACCAGTAACCATGGGGAATCTAGAAAGGAAGGTGGGAAAAGAAAGAGTCAAGGAAGGTAACTCACATGTTTCCAGGTATGGCCACTGAGTGCCTGATGGCAATATGTGTTGTGATAGGGGACAAGTTAGGGGTACTGGATTTGGAGTTGTCAGTAAGGAGGAAGAAAGGTTAACCTAGTCTGCTGAGCTCTGCCTCTGTACCTTGCTAGGTGGGGGAAGCCCAGTACCACTGAGGATAACTCTGTGTGTGTGTGTGTGTATTTACGTATGTGCATGTGCACACATGACTTCACCTGGTTTGGCTTGCTCACAAGAGTGCAGTCTCCTCTGACTCTTTCCTCACTGCAGGATTTTAAGTCAATGGTGACTATACAGAACCTTCTGATATGGAGGATTTTCTGTTGTTCGATTGAGTCTGTGTGCTGAATAAACATATCATGCGGTTACCTACAAAATCCATTCTGGACACCAAATACAAATCACAGGTGTTTTTCTACAAGTCCATTGTGAACAAAATTAAGGACCTATGCTATGACCTTTCCCTGAGAGAGAAGGTGTGGCTCAGAGAAAACCAGCATTATCATAAAGAAAGCAATCCCCAAGGTTAGTGACCCCACTGTGGTTCCTTGTAAACTCATTAACTTTTCATGGTAACACAGAGGTAAGCTGCCACTCTTGAATCTTTGTATCATCTGACCATCCTTTTGAAGCTTCCTGAATGAGGTATACATTATTTGTTCCAGTGGTCAAGGAAAATATATGAATCTAGGCCTCTGTGATCTTTAAATGAGTTATGTCAAGAGAATTGGTAAATAATCTGACCTCCAGCCATGATTGCTAAGCCAGTTATATCTTGGGTCTACTACCAGTGGCATCAGTTTTGTGCTTTCCACCCTTTCTTGAAATATACTAATGTGAATCAGTTCTCATTAAAGACTATAAGATGTCAGAGAGATTTTTATGTTAAACAGGTAAATTTTGGGCATCTTTCAAAATCTTCTGTCCCACCCCAATAAACTTTGAGTCAATCCCCTATACTATTAACAAGCGTTAGTGTATATGATGTATTATGATGTAAAAGGTTCATTTATTCAATCTGTAATGAATTAATAAATGCATGAAAAATGAAGACTGCCACTTCATTGCTGATTTTCTCCTCTCACATCTTGCTTCCTCAGAGTTATACTTTATTGAAGCATCCATCTCAGGAAAGAACCAAAGATTAGGATTGAGTCTTGATGTGGGAGACTAAGAGGGTGCAAAGTCACGTATAGAGAGCATAGAGAATATGTGACTGATCGTCAGTGATTTGGCCAGTGCTTCGTAACAATGAACTTTAATGCTCCATTCCGCCTGAATGTTATAAACGTGGCTGATGGAAAACCTAATTGGGAAACACGCTAAACCGACTCTGTAGAAAGCATGACTTTTGATTGAATTGGTGAGTTTCTATTAATAGTAATAGACAATTGAAATTATAGGGTTTTTTAAAGTAATGGCAGGGACTTTCTCTTACTGATGATCTTCAACATAATCCCAAGAGGTATTATTTTTGATTTCAAAATGTATGGTGAGGTCATCCCAAGAGTTGGCACCTCTGTATCCCCAGAGTGTCTGCTAGTGAATCTCTTGCCATGCGAGCATGAATAGTTGGCATCCAGTTCCAGTCCAATTCTTCTGAAAAGACTGCTGTTTTACACTGTCTTGGCATTATAGAATTCCTTGTACTGCTGACTTCAGAACTTTACTTAAGCCATCCCCATGAAATTGGTAATTCATTAAGTGCCAAGGGCTGGCTGAGTCATTCCTATCATATTGGCTATTTGATACATATTAATCTCTCTCTCTCTCTCTCTCTCTCTCTCTGTTTCTCTCAATTGATTAAGTCTCCAGAGGCTCATTTTGATTAATATATATATATATATATATATATATATATATATATATATATATGTTCTAATTCCTTGTGGAAAGGCTTCCCTCCACCAATTTCACTTAGTCTGTGGGTTTGGAGTTCCTCAGAGTCTATGAGAAGGTAACATGGAAGCCAAACCTTAGAGAAGCCCACTTGCTTCCTTGAGAAGGATGTTATTTTCATGAAAAGTGACTGCAAACATCAGTAAAATTATATGAGGGAGCGTAAAGCATCTCATTACTCTAGAGCCAGCCTTATCCTCTTTATGAGCCCCATTTAATTAATTATTAAAAGCTAGGACATTTCAAAAAATTTTATCAGCCTCTGTTAAGGTCAAAGTGATAAGATTCACATTTAAATGTTTTAGAAGTGGTGTTATTTCAAGAACTCTCTCTTGCATTGGAGGAGGTAAAATGAAATGTGGAGTGGAGGGGTCAGGGTTGAGTCAGGACACCTGCTGCTTCTTTGTCCACTGTTAGCTGGTGACCTCAAATATGGTGCTTAGTTTCCATAGGTAAGGAGATAAAAATACCATTTACAAAGTTGGTTGTGAGGGATCTGTAACTTAGGAGAATGGCTGGCCTAGTTAGGGCCTGCCTCGCTGTAGATGTCCACTGAACGTTTGGCTCAACATATATATCAATCTTTTATTTAAAAAAAAAAAGATTTTATTTATTCATGAGAGACACACACAGAGATAGAGAGGCAGAGACACAGGCAATGGGAGAAGCAGACTCCATGCAGAGAGCCTGATGTGGGACTTGATCCTGGGACTCCAGGATCTTGCCGTGGGCTGAAGGGAGGCTTTCAACCACTGAGCCACCCAGGCATCTCTACATCAATCTTTTCTAAGACATTTGTTCAGGAAGTTTCATGAAATGCCAGTGGTCGTGACTTGTGAGCACTGGTTCAGGATATTCTTAGGCTAGGGCATGATCATCTGACCTCATCCTGGAATATTAAAGGTTTAGTGCTGATTTGTCCCTCATTTGTGAGTGACTTTTGAATAAGTCACATAACCTTTCCTGAGTATTTCATTCCCTCATTTGAGCTAGGATCGCCGCAGACCAGTGTAACTTTGGCTCTGAGTGAGACTGCTCAAGTTTCAGTCTCATCTCTGCTATTTAATAAATAGCAAATTTAGTCCAAAGCCTTGAACAGAGTGTAGAAGCTTCTCTGTGCCTCTTTCCTTATCTGTTAAATAAGCACTTCATACAATCTTCAGGAAGCTGATGTGAACCAACACATGGAAAATGTTCTAGAGAGTACCTGTCACATCATACATGCTCAATAAATGTTAATTGATTTTTTTTTCCTTCCTAGTCCTCACTTGAATGCAATAACCCATCATGGAAATCAGAATGCTGAGTATACTGCTAATGCTGTATTAATGCCACGGTAGTTTTCTGGAGAAAAAGAAAACCTGTCTAATGCTCCCAGTTTTATTTTATCTAATTTTTTTTTTCTCTCCTCCAACCCTGATTTCTCTTTGTGGCAGAGCAGCAACAAAAACAACAATGACAACAACTCTTGTCAGAGACCAAAGTGCCAGAAACTAAGGATGAAAAGATCACCCCTCCTCCCTAGTCTTCTTCTGTGTCCCTGGGGTTTCTTTGGCAGGAATGTTTTATATATTACCTCAGGAGACCTGTAGCTGTGAGTAGCAGTTTTTTCCTGGAAACAGAGGCAGAAGGTTCCTGCTTCCTTTATGGCAGGCTCATGTTCTCACTCAGGGAATCAAGCATTTCTTCATACAAGTGGAAGCACATGGTCTTTCCTTTCCTGGTTCAGCAGTTCCCACTCCCAGCATCAGGCCAAGTCAAGACAAGTAGGGCTGTGACCTGGAGGAGTCTCCGTGAGCCCCACGAGAGAGTTTGGAGTGTCTCTCAGACAACAAAACTTTGATGGATTTTGACTTCAGCCATGACTCTTTTTCCTGGCAAACTACATATTGGATGACCAAAGAAGATGCTCTCTGCAGAGTGTAATCCAGTCACCAAAGCCAGAGGTTGAGGGGAAGTTGCCATTTTCCCTTGTTGTTTACCTGTCAAGGGTCCGTTGCCTTGAATCTTTCAGTTATTGGTATCCTGGCTTAGTACCTCTGCCCTGGTATTTGAGTGTGTATATCAGCAGTGCTCATGGCACTGCTTTGAAGTTTGTGGTCCTGCCACTCTAACTGTATGACTTCGGGCCTTCAGTTAATCTAAGTTTCAAATTTCCTCTGTATGATGGGAGTAGTTATGCCTGTCCTGCTTGCTTGATCAGATACAACCCCAATTTTGTGAATCTGATAACTTAGAGTCCCAAGCTGGGTAGGAAGCTTATGTGCTAACCCACAGAGCCTTTGTCTGCTTGAAACAGCCACCCCTCACTGGCATCCTGGATAAATGATCCTCCAGCTTCAAACTGAGCTCTGGCTGGGGATCTGCCCACCCAGAAGCTCTGCTAGAAAATTCTTCCATGGGCTGAGCTGAAATTTGAACCCTCCAGTAACTTTTACCTGCTGGTTTCTATTTTCTATTTCACCTGGACTCACCGATACATTTTTATCACAAAAGTATTCTGTATATTGAAGACTACTGTAAAAAGTCCCACCATAGTTTGTGTGTGTGTGTGTGTGTTTTAATTAGTTATCAAGTCATCTCTTCAACTCCTTTGCTTTGCCTTAGGGGATTCTGATCTAGGTTGACCGCATAGAACAGGATATGGTGCAGTGTTCTGAACATTATCAGGGATCCTTGTGGCATCAGTTATAAAACTTTCCCTGGAGTTCTCTGGGGGAAGGTGTTATTAATTATTATTAATGGCAGATGCCACCACCCATAGTGAGAATGCACAAATCCTAGAGCCATAATTGGAAACACATGCTTCTTAACAGGTTTTAAATTATTCTATTTTACTTGTAAAAAAAAAAGTATTTCCTCTTATACCACCTTGCATTATTTTTCATTCTGAAGAGTAATAGAGATATATGAAATTTTGGTAAAAAAAAAAAAAGAAAGAAAGAGAGACCTAGAGAAGAATATAAGGAATAAAATTAATTTGTAATGCATCTATTTTAAAAAATAAAATTATATTTTTATACCTTATCCTTTGGTTGTGTTTCTACATATATATGTGTTTATGTGTAATTGTTGAAATTATGCAACATATGGTCCTGTGGTTCTACGTTTTGCTCTCTTACTGAATATTATGTTGTCTTTTCCGTGCCATTACCACTTATTTATAAGTGTTATCATTATAATGATTGCATCATAATTTCTTATTGAATGAATACACAATAATTTACTTAATGAATTACATCCTAATCCCTGATTTTCAGTCTCCTAGTTTTTAGGAGCTTCAGGGCTGTTACCTCTAAATTCCTGTGGAAGTATTATTCCCAGTAATACCTTCACCCCATTCTTCTTTTCCTAAATGAGAATTAAAAGACATATAGATCAGATCTTTTTAAAGCTGGAAAGCTGAACACAATGAGTTGCGGGGTGTGTGTGTGTGTGTGTGTGTGTTGTATGTGTGTCGTCAACTCACAAATTCAAAATTAAAATGCTATACTGGTGATTTATCTGAGTAACAAAGGGTTCAGGTTTGTTTTATTTGCTTATACAAATTGGACCCACCAAGAGCTTGAGTGGTCTCTTTCCCTTGATCAAGGAAATCGAGGAAATTCAAGGATCAAGAAGTTGTTGTCCTTTGATGTCATGAAGAAAACTCAATGCACTTGAACTCCCAGCTGGAAATCAAAGAAACCCAGATTTGTTTTCCATTACCATAATCTAGGGCTCCCTTGCTTCTTAGAACATAGCCCTGGCAGCACAAAGGCTCCACTCCCATATAATGAGGTCAGTCATCTTGTGTAATTGTTAAGGGGTCAATACCCCACTTCTCTACAGACATAGACCAGTCATCAAAATGGGGAACTAGAAATCTGTGTCTTTTGCAAAAATCTCCAGGTGAATTTTGTTAGGTAAATTTAAGAAATGGATCATGACCCATACAATAAAATATTTCTAGGCCATCAACAGCCTGAGAAATAATTGCCCCACACCTGTATTTCCAAGGAGTATTAATATATTAGATATGAGACTTTACCTGATGAATTGTTTCATCTTTAGTGACTATCAAAATCATATGATTGGAAAGGAGTAGCTTCATAAACCTGTAGCCAGGCTGATGAAAGGGATTTTCTCCAATATAAAAGTGATCATTTTTGTTTTTTGTTTTTGTTTTTGTTTTAATTTTTTTTATTTATTTATGATAGAGAGAGAGAGAGAGAGAGAGAGAGAGAGAGAGGCAGAGACATAGGCAGAGGGAGAAGCAGGCTCCATGCACCGGGAGCCCGAAGTGGGATTCGATCCCGGGTCTCCAGGATCGCGCCCTGGGCCAAAGGCAGGCGCTAAACCTCTGCGCCACCCAGGGATCCCAAAGTGATCATTTTTGAAAGAAGCATCTTACTTCTCCCCAAGAGCATTGCCACTAATAAAGAACCAGCTGCTCCTTCCATCATGGGCCAATGTCACCCTTGTGGAATGGATAAAAACTGTTATCACCTATGGGGACTGGCTGATTTGAGGCAGTAGCATATGGTTGACTGTTAAATCAAAATAAAACCAAACAGAAACTTGTGGTTGCTTAGCCTCAGTAGAATTCTCAAAAGCCAATACAAATGACTAAGCCCAGATACAGCCTCACTCCATCTGTGTTTTATCTCCAGCCTAGAGGAACAACCTTATTGGGTTTGGTGTGCTGGGATGCTTTCAAAGCACTGTCCAGACATTTCTGAGGGCTCAGGTTTCTGTTTCTGCAGATGAGAAACTACTGATCATGTATCTCATGTGCCTATTAGGAAGTTGAAAAATTATCTCCTGACATGACCCCGTCCAGTAGTGAGGGTGTCTATACACCGGGAACAGGTCCTCATAGTGGTAGGCAGTGGTAAAGAGGAGTCAAAGTTCTAGGTTCTTCTCTTTCCCTTGGTATAATCGCCAACAACCAGGAAACCAGATCTTTAAACCTCTAACTTTGTTCTTTGCACAGACAAAATAATTAGATAAGAATTACCTTATGAAAAAGCAAGAAAGGGAGAAAGTATGGGAAGGAAGAGTGGGAGAGAGGTATGACCAGCTTTCTTTATTCTCCACATTTAAAAACATTCAGAAGTGTGAATTGCTTGAAAATAAGAATAGCTTCTCTTTTCTTTGTTGGGCCACCTGCAAGAAGTCTGCCTGTTTTTTGTTCCCTCAGTATTGTGGAGTTGTTAAATTTTGTGGATAGGAGCTACAGGACCTTGGCTTCCACTAGAACAGGAACCACAGCAGAGTGGGGCACCCCGCCCTTGAGGTGTTGTCCTGTACAAGAAATGCAGATGAGCCTTAGGGCCATTTGTATATTTCCTGCATTTCCTGGAGCATTCAGGAAATAAGAGGCAGGTTCCATGAATATGTGCCCACTTCTTACAAGGAGGAGAGAGGCAGAGATGGCTCCAGCCATGCTGGATCTGTGAGACCCTTCACAAAAGCAACTGGTCACTCTGAGTCTGGGCATCAGTTCAGCCCAGAAGCTTTTAGGTCTTGAAACCCTTTCAGTACACGGTGTAAGTGCTGAAGAGAAAAGTTTGGTGACCAGGATCAGGGCCCGAGGGAACACATGTTTTATTAAGAGCAGAGCCATGGATCACAACCACTGCAGGTACATACAGCAGACAAAATGGGCCCAACAGGAAGATTCCAGAGGCATTCCACCTGCCCCAACTTGAGAAAATTCAGGCATCTCCTCAAACTGCCTGATTTATTTGATTTTTAAACCTTGTTTTCTTTTCCTATCATTCCGCTTTTTTTATTCTGACAAAAAAAGCAACAAACACTTGATACAAGCATCTAGTGATGTAAATGATAAAATCTAATGTGGCAATCACCCATTATTAAGTTACCACCTATAGATAACCACCATTAACTAGTATATATTCTTCC
Source organism: Nyctereutes procyonoides (assembly GCF_905146905.1). Lineage (NCBI taxonomy): Eukaryota > Metazoa > Chordata > Mammalia > Carnivora > Canidae > Nyctereutes > Nyctereutes procyonoides. Next base: position 12,127,432 of record NW_026575133.1, on the reverse strand, counting down.
AATTTTCTTTCAATGCTTTCAGGAACATATAAAATGATTGTGTGTATATTTATAGAACAATGTTTCAATACACAGACACCCACACAGAAACATCAGTTCATATAATGCATATTATGCAATTTGCCTTTTTTTTTTCCTGAAAATAGATTTCATTTTTTCCCCTTTGGATTCATGCAAGTCCACCTCATTTTTTTTAAGTAATAGACTTTAATTTTTTAGAACAGTTGTAGAGTCAAAGAAAATTGAGCAAGGCTACCCACATACCCTCTCCTTATCACACATGCAGCCCCCTCACGTTCGACACCCCACAATATCATGGCACATTTATTACAATCCATGAATTGTAATAATTCATGTAATTATTGTAATCATTGTAATGATTATCAATCATAGTTTACATTAGGAATCACCCATAATGGTGTACACGTTAGGGAGTTGATAAATGTATAGTGATGTACTCACTATTACAGAATCAGGAGTAGTTTCTCTGTCCTAATGATCCTCTTTATTCCACCTACACATTCCTTCTTCCCATGAACTCCTGACCACCACTGATTATTTTATCATCTGCATAGTTTTGTCCTTTCTAGAATATCATAAAGTTGGAATCACAGTTTGTAACCTTCTCACGATGACCTCTTTCACTTTGCAATATGCATTTAAGGATTCTCCATGCCTTAATGTGGTTTGGTAGCTCATTTCCTTTTAGAGTTAAATAGTATTCTATTGTATGAATGTAACAGTTTTTCCACCTGTTGAAGGAAATCCAAGTTGCTTCCAAGTTTTGACAGTTATGATTAGGTGGCTATAAACATTTGTGTGCAAATTTTTCTGTGGACCTAAGTTTTCGACTCATTTGGGTTGATGCCAATGAGTGTTATTGCTGAATTGCTTGATAAGAATATGTTTATTTTTATGAAAAACAACCTGCCATACTGTCTTTCAATGTGGATTGTGCCTTTCATGAATCATGCCTTTGCTGTTGTATTTAAAAAGTCATTGGCAAACTTAGTCTTTTATATTTTCATTTATTATCTTCCAGGGATTTTGTAGTTTTGTATTTTAAATTTGGATGTATGATCTATTTTGAGTTAATGTTTGTAAAAGGTATATTTGTGTGGGTCTATTTCTAGGCTTTCTATTCTTTTCCATTGATCTCTGTTTATTCTTTTGTCAATACCACACTGCCTTGATTATAGTAGCTTTGTATTAAGTCTTAAAGTCAGGTAGTGTCAATCCTACAACTTTGTTCTTCTTCAATACTGTGTCAGCTATTCGAGGTCTCTTGCCTCTCCATGTAAGCTTTCAAATCAATTTGTTGATATCCACAAAATAACTTGCTGGGATTTTTGACTGGGATTACATTGAATCTATAGATCAACTCGAAAAGAAGCATCTTAACACTATTGACTTACTACTCATGAGTACGAAATATCTCTCAATGTATTTAGTTTTTCTTTGATTTCTATCAACAGAGTTTTGTAATTTTCTTCATGTAGCTCTTTTGAATGTTTTGTTGGATTTATACCTAAGGATTTCATTTCTGATGCTAATGTTATAACACCTTATTTAATGGCTGCAAAAGTGTCTACTAAATGAATGTATTTAAGGACACTCAGTAAGTCTTCAGTGCATATTTATTTTGGATAACTTTAAAAGTGAACGGACAAAAGCATACCTTTGGCCATCCACCAAAGCAGAGATGGTGATACATTACTTGGTCAAGCTGGAGGTCCAGAAAACAAATGACGCCAATCTCTATTTATCATCCAGAGCTACAGTTGTCAAATATACCAGCATAGGGCAGCCCCAGTGGTTTAGCGGTTTAGCGCTGCCTTCAGCCCAGGATGTGTTCTTGGAGTCCCAGGATCGAGTCCCACACTGGGCTCCCTGCATGGAGCCTACTGTCCCTCTGCCTGTGTCTCTGCTTCTCTCTCTCTCTCTCTCTATCTCTCATGAATAAATAAATAAAATATTAAAAATATATATACCAGCATAAATAGCAGCAAACTATATTATGCTAATAAGGTGAATCTACTAAAAAATAAGTACCTAAAAACAACTTAATCTGGTAGATAGACAGTTCTTATTCTTGTGTGTTTCCAAGAACCACTGATTCAAAATAGTATAGCTGAACCTTAACACATTTCTAGTGCTCAGGTTATATGAGTAACCAAGCCAGGGAAGCTTAAAGTGATGTTTCATAACTGTAGTCTAAATTTTGATCCATTAGAGGTCATTTTGGGATACCTTTGATTTGTATGTGCTCACATCTCTGATGTACTCCATAAGATAAGACTATAAAGGGGGTTTCTGTTTGAACATTTAGAGAAAGTTTCAATTTGTTATTTGTTTAAAAATCCCCTTTAAAAATCTGAAAATCTCCTCAGATTTTAGTCAGTTGTCTCTTTGATATCCCAATGCTTTTTCCATCCTACCTGCTCAGGAAATGTGTGTTCTGAATTGTAGCTGATTTGAAATTTAAGCAGACTTTACCTCAAGTGTAAACCTCACTGTTCATTCACCAGGCTATTAAGCCTGCCATTTCCTACAGCAGCCTACAGAACAAAATTCTATTTAATTGTTCAAGCACAAGGGGTAAAAATATTTAGATGCCCTGCTTGTCTGAAGCTTCTTTCATGGACCTTGCCACCAGTTAGCAGTTAAGTTAGAGAAAAATAAATTTCATGAGATGGCCTGATGGAGATTCAACACCACAATAAAATTGTAATACACATATCTCAAAAGGATGATTTGAGGATAAGCATGTAGTATGAAAGAACTATTCTTCCTCACTTTTATCTAAATGTATTAAAAATATTTGAAGAGAATGGTCATTAGGCTAAAATTACAAAATAAATCCAGAGGAGCAGACCCTATTTCTTTGACTCGCTATATTACCCATTACTTAAAGTTTTATCTGTAAGACCAGTAATCAGTATAAGTCTAGCACTCACATTACTGGTTTCCAACAATTATCAATTGTTCTCCTCAGACTGATTCAGAGTGAGAAGTTTCAACAGGCTGGTTTAAAAGGAATTGCAACTGTGATCACCAATCTTGAGCAAGATTTTGACCTTGGTGTTCATCAATAATTGGTGAGTTTGGAGTTCATCAGGAGAGGTGTAATGGAATTCCACCCCACCCCCAAGGATTCTATATGAGGGACTTTGATACCCTTTTAAGCAATAGCTCTAGCACTTTTGACTTTGTGGAGGACGGATTGATTTAAAAGGATGATGTATTTGCAGATTTTTAAGGCCCTACTGTAGTTTTTTTTTTTTTTTAAGATTTTATTTATTTATTCATGAGAGACGCAGAGAGACACAGGCGGAAAAGCAGGCTCCATGCAGGGAGCCCGACGTGGGACTCAATCCTGGGTCTCCAGGATCACGCCCTGGGCTGAAGGTGGCGCTAGACCGCTGAGCCACCCGGGCCGCCCCCTACTGTAGTTCTTAATTGCAATGTTAGCTAAAGGGATAGATGTTAGGAATTAACTAATATGCATGGTCTATAAAACCATAGATATATCAGGTGGATAAGGCTCATGAGTTAGGCAAATCAAGAGATGATAGACTGAAAAGTGATCTCTAACCCTAAAGGGGGCAGCAGATGTCCATCTCCAGGTAAGTGCTACACAATGCCAGAGAACTCAGAGGAGAGGCTGAAAATCCTCAAGTTTGTTTTAAGGCTCACTCTGGGATTAGGCAAATAAATAACTTGCTTTGTCCCATAAAATGTTATTCATGCAGAAGTTTGAAAAACTGCTTGCATGAGTCCTTCTCTTCTCCTGGAGTCCCCCTACTGTAAGTATAAGCCTAGGCTTATTTGCCTGAGAGTGAAAGACCAAAGGAGGAATGAAATGTATCCCAAATAACCAGCCTAGACAGCTAACTTCCAAATATGAGGGAGCTCAATTAAGATAAACAGAAATACTCACGCAGCTGTAGCCAACTGCAGACATAGTGAGTCCAGCTGGGTTTGGTGTAGATCAGCAGAACTGCTCAATCACCCAACCCATTGATTCATGAGAAATAATACATGCTGACTGCTATATAACATTGAGGTTTTATGGTTGTTGGTTAGGTAGCACTAATGTGGTACCAGATAATTGGTACACCAGTCTATGGAAAGTGATCAATAAATATTAACTATATATACTCTTATTTCATTGATTCTAAGGTGCTTTGATAATGGTGCCACCTTTTTTTAATTTAATTTTTTTATTAATTCCAGTATAGCTAATATACAGGGTTATATTAGTTTCAGGTGTACAATATAGTGATTCAACAATTTTATACATTACTTAGTGCTCATTATGATAAATGTACTCTTCATTTTTTTGTATGTGTTTTTATTGGAGTTCGACTTGCCAACATGTATAACACCCAGTGCTCATCCCATCAAGTGCCCCCCTCAGTGCCCATCACCCAGTCACCCCGTCACCCCAACCCCCTGCCCACCTCCCCTTCCACTACCCCTTGTTCATTTCCCTGAGTTAGGAGTCTCTCATGTTCTGTCACCCTCACTGATAATGGTGGCTTCTTGATATTTCCAGAAGCTATCTACAGAAGGTTTTTGTTCCATGGCACCATAACTGTCCCCTAGATGACATTGAATATTATATTTCATTGATTCTAAGATGCATCCAGAAATTTGAAGATGTTAAAATGCAAAAATCCTGCTTATTGTAGAAAACTTCACCAAGACTCCTCAGGATAGTGGTGATTTGTGAATATAGATAAAGCCCAGCTCCTCAGATCCAGAGTATCTGTGGGAATAGAGGTTGTCAGCATGATAGAAGAGAGTCAGAACTTCAGTTTAGTAAAGAACAGGGGGACCTGGAGAATGTGTGGCAAATGGTCCCTTCCATTAAAGTTTGTCAATGCTATCTTCTTTCATGTCCTAGGTGACCAAACGTTTTTGGTGACTCCTAAATGTTCTCTAAGTTGCCTAAAAATCATAAAAACAAAAACTTCAAAAAAAAAAAAACTAAAGTATTCTTTTACTCTTATAGTTTGAAGGAATAATACATGTCCCCTAGGGTCTCCTTATGCTGAATTAGGATAGTGTTTAATTAAGCTGCCCATAAACAGTATTGGGAAAACCAGGGAGAGTTTAAATACTATAATTAAAAGCACTCATTGTATGTTTTGTCTTTTATGTTTCTTAACGGTTTGTAAGCTACCCAGAAACAAATTAATATTTTATTCTGTTACCTCAGTCATTCTAGTCTTTAATGGAGTGTAGTAAATAGGGTTAACACTGGGCATCTAGTGGATGTTTACAAGTATGACAAGAAAATCAATACTGTCATTTCATTGTTTGTATGATTTTGGACTAAAAACATTCCCCAGGTTAAATCCCACCTCTGGCTCCAAATAATCTTCCCCTGCTGGGGAAAAAAAAAATCATGCTCTTAAAACAAAAAGCTTCTCAGAGCACCTTCTCCAGACTCTGAGGATCACTGGAAAAATAGGCATCCCTAGACTGTTTGAAAAAAATGACATTGCAGAGATCCTGGCTGCCCTTTTCATGGCAAAATCCTTGGAAGGGGCAGTTATCAGTCAAGAGGAGTCAAGCTGAGTGCTAAGCTGATTCAAGATACGCTTTCTGCCAAAGGATTCTTAATACTCCCTTGTCTGTATATCTAAGAAAGTGCCCTTGGCATTATTCATTATCAAGTTGGGAACTGAGCTACTGAATATCCTCCTTGTCTAGGATACAGCTTTGGTTTCCTGCCTAGAACCATTGTAGTCTCTGGGAGGGTAAAGGTACTGTCAAGGTGGTATGAAGAGGGGTCTAATTCTGGTTATACCATATAGTAGCTGTGAAAAATTACCTAAGTTTTCTGGTTCTGAACTTCAGTTCCCTCCTTTCTTAAAAGGAATGGTGGTGATTAATAATACTGCCTTGCAAGGTATGGTGAAAACTAGAAATGATAAGATATAGCAAGTGCCTGTGCATAGAAAGGCTTGTTCCCATTCTCCCATTTCCCACCACTCCCCCAACCCCAATCCTGAGCCTCACTCTCTGGGCCTGGCTACAGGTGCTACATCTTGATGCCAACTATTTGCATGAAGGTCCAGATTTTCTCACTCTCAAATGGTAAAAGTTCATGTTCCTCCCATTTGGCAAGGCACTCTCTTTTTGGTTGATTTCTCTGAAGTGACCACCAGCCTAAAATACCAGCATTCAACTTACTCTTCAGCATAACTTCTCTGCTTCTGAATGTTTGTATTGCTAACCATCCTAGTGCGCAGGGTAGTCATGAGACACAAGGCCTACCCCTTTGTAGTCCTGGACATACCGGCAATCAGGCAAGGGAGAGCAAGGATGAAGCAGTGCAGCCCATTACTATCCCTGGGAACCTCATACAAAGAGAATTTGGTATAGAAGTTGAGCCACCTTGTCACCTTCATATAACAACAACAACAAAAAAGACACTACTAGGATGAGGGGCTTTAGGTCATTGGGATCACTATAAGCATTGACATGAAGGTTTCTAGAAAGTTCGTTGTCAAGACAGAACAAAAATGAACATTTATTGAGCACTTTCTACATGTGCCAGGCACTCTTCTAATGGCTACACATTTATCATTTTGTTTAATACACACAGCAGACTGACAATGTGGGCAGTATAATAGCTCTATTGTACTTAAGTGGAAATTGAAGTTTAGAGGAACCAGGCATCTTGCAGAGGCTGTATAGCTCCTGAGGGGCAGTGTGATTCCACAGCTCTCTCTGCTTCCCTTCAGCTGAAGCCATCCTCACTTGGACACTGGCCATTTTCAAATTCAAACAGATTACTAAGGGGACTGGATGTGTTGGGGAAGTTCTGGGGACTGGAATGAAAGGGACATCCATACTTCTGTTATGAAAGGAATTCCATCTTTAGTCACAAGTGGTCAAATTCAGGACCCCATAAAGCTTTCTCAGGGGTCAAGGAATAGCAGTTTCGATGCACTGTGTCAGGTGTCCAATGGCAGGGAAGGGATTAATCTCCTAAGGTCAAATCTTTGGGCATCAGTAAATGAGATGTCTTGTGAGTATAAAGAGAAAGACAGGTCCACATGCCCTTCCCTTCTTGGACTCCACCCTCTGCTTCCTGTTATATGTAATTAGAAAGCATGTATATATGAGCCAGATCTGATGCCAATTAGAAGAAATGTTCCCTAGGGTTTAGGGTTCTGGTTGGCTCAGTCCATAGAGCATGCAATTCTTGATCTCAGGGTCCTGAGTTAAAGCCCCTTATTGGACATGGAGCCTACAGAAGAAGAAGGTGGAGAAGGAGAAGGAAGCAGAGGTGGAGGCAGAGGCGGAGAAAGAGAAAGAAGAGAAGAAGAAGGAGAAGGAGAAGGAGGAGAAGGAGAAGGAGGAGGAGAAGGAGAAGGAGAAGGAGAAAGAAAGAAAGAAAGAAAGAAAGAAAGAAAGAAAGAAAGAAAGAAAGAAAGAAACTTCCTCTCAATGCTATGTGAAGCAATGTTCATTAATTAAGAGGCAATTCTCTTACTAACTGTAAAAATTAAAATGAAAGCATCAGGAATATTATATCTTGAAGCAGAAACACAGAATATTTATTTCTATTCTTGTGCTTATAATCAAAACTGTATAATTTGAAACTATACCCTCTCTAGAGGATTTTTAAGATGCTTCTATTTGCCTATCCTCAGGAAACGTCATACATAAGCCTTGAATTCTTGGGCTGTGAGGTCACCTAATAATTTTTCCTGCCTTTGACAAATGTCAGGAAGTGAAAACTAATTGTCAAACATCTGCTTTATCCCGTGGACAAAATGAGGATATATGAAAGAAAATATGTTCTTCACTTTTGATAAATTAAAATGTATTAAGGGTGCTTATGTGGTCATAAGCCTATGCCTCAAAAGCTGTTCTTGTTTGAAAGCCACAAAAGTAAATTTTACTTATCTTTATCAAAAACAAAAATAAGTCAAATGAATAAGTAAATATTGAGGCACCTGTGTGACTCAGTCCATTCAGCATCTGGCTTCAGCTCAGGGGAACCTGCCTCTCATTCTCCTTCTGCCCCTGCTCCCGCTCTCCCTCTCTCTCCCTCTCTCTCTCTTTCTCTAATGAATAAACAAAATCTTTAAAAATAAGTAAAACTTTTTTAAAGTGGGAGAGAGATTCATTTTATTTTTTATTTTTTTGAGAGATTCATTTTAAAAAAGATTTTATTTATTTATTAATGAAAGACTGAGAGAGAGAGAGAGAGAGAGGCAGAGACACAGGCATAGGGAGAAGCAGGCTCCGTGCAGGGAGCCCGATGTGGGACTCGATCCTGGGACTCCAGGATCACACCCTGGGCAGAAGGCAGGCACCAAACAGCTGAGCCACCCAGGCGTCCCCCACCCCCACCCCCCATTGTTTGTTTGTTTGTTTGTTTGTTTTTAAGATTTTGTTTACTTATTCGGGAGACATTTATTGGAAAAATATCATTAGCCCTGGGGATAGGTAGGGCAGCAGGAACTACAAGTAAGATCCTATTAAAGGGTAGTATGGTTCATGTACCACTGAACTTCAGATATTCCCTTACTGTAAGTATCATTTGATCAAGATTCAGAGTCCTAGAGAAGATAATCCAACTGACTGAGACTAGGTCAACAACCTACATCTAGGCTTTTCCAGGAGATGGAAAGGGAAGAATGTGGCCTCCTTGGCTCTCTCATTAGGAGGAGGTGGCAGAGGAAGGTTGGGCTTTCCTCTGCCACCTCTGACAACATGGATAATTCAACTGAGTAGAGGTGGAATGCTACAGAAACAGAGATAGGAAAGGGCTGAATGCTAACCAGCAAGTAACAAATTATTATTTTTATATATATAGTGCTGTGTGTATGTGTGTTTCTTGCCTTATATAACCTACAGGTTTCTAAAAACTGTATTTAAAATATCTCTTATTTCAGTTGTAAAGGTTAACCAACTAGTTGTAATAATTTGGATGCTTCACCTTTTCATTGTTAGTAATGTAAATGCAAAACAAGCCTCAAATTGATTTCATTTACAAGTAGAATTATCCCATAATGGCGTGCTTTAAGGGACAGAAACTGAATTTGTAATTGAGTTCCCTTAAGGAAAGAAATTCTGAATTTTGCCTTCAGGAAGATTCTTTTTTGAATAGATCTTGTTGGAGGGTTCCATCACAGATCCTATTACTTTAGCCAATATCCCTCAATAACCAAATGTACTGGGATCCCTTTCTTTTCCTTCCTTTGTGTGAGATGTATATGATTCTTGTAGCAATCATGCATGCTATTTCAGCTCTGACTTATATGATTGATTTTATTCTCCTTTTCCAGGCAATTAAATAACTCATTTTTGTTCACTGAGTGCATGCTAGGAGGTCCTAGATTTTCTTTAGAGTCTGCTTCTGGTGATGACACTTTCCTTAAGGACCACCAGCCCAGGGTAGATTTTCCTTTTCTAAAAGTTCACTAGGGCACAAAAATCTCATGCCTATTATCTTTGTCCTTTTCTCTTTTCTTACATATGGAGCACTTATTCCCTCCTAGTCCAGACTCTCTGGCAATCCTTAAGGGCTTCTGATAAAACTCAATCTGACCTGATACTTAGGGAAAGTGACATTATTATTTGTTACTTATAATAGTGAATGACAAGTGTGAAAAACAAAACAAAACAAAAACTTTCTCCTGTTTTTGTCCCTGTCAAAATACATCAATAATTGGTAACTATGGTTTTGGGGGGCACCACTGAGAATCTGCCCACAGGAATTGGCCATCAAAGCTAGCTGTAACCAAAGCCCAGAGCCTCTAGCTGGCCTATAAATCACAGAGCCAAGGAATGTAAGGGCTTCTAGCCTCATGGAACCCAAGCTTAGGGATTTCAAGCCCCGATCAAAAATGTTAGTATGACATAACTTGGGGCTGAATTTGATAAGTTGTCACATTAAAATAAAAAGAAGGGACACCTGGGTAGCTCAGTGTTTGAGCATCTGCCATTGGCTCAGGGAGTGATTCCAGAGTCCTGGGATCGAGTCCCATATCAGGCTCCCTGCATGGAGCCTGCTTCTCCCTCTCCCTCTGCCTATGTCTCTGCCTCTCTCTCTCTGTGTCTCAAATAAATAAATAAATAAATAAAATCTTTTTAGAAAATGAAAAGAAAACTAACTAAATAAATAAAGCACCAAAACTAAACTTCCACCAGTTAACAAAAGATTTCCAGAAAGAAAGATGATTTTTGTCACCAAAAAGATGAAAGCATGTAATCTCAAATGAAATGACAGTCATTTATTTTGAATACATTTAGCTTTATGAAAAACATACTTTATTTTCTTTTTTTCTTAGATTTAAAACATGCATCACTAAACCCTTCAACATTACATTCTACAATAAAAATAAATCTCCCATATTTAATGGTGAGTGAAAGAAGCCAGATACGGAAAAGCTCATACTGTATAGTACGCTGATATAAACAGGCGAAGCTGATCTCTGATGACGGGAGTCAGGGCTGTGGGTCATCATCAAGAGGGAGATGGGGAGGGTCTGGGGAGAGTCTGGAGAGAGTGAGGGTGGGCACATTTCTAGGGTGATAGTCATGTTTTTTTCTTGGTTCAGGTGATGTTACACTTCTCTATTCATCTTGTGAAAATTCAGCAAGCCATACACTGTTTTACATGAACTTTGTCATATGCTATGCTTCAATTAAAATAAAAAATAAAGGATTTTGTCATCATCTTCCTTTATAGACCAACAGGCATTTGGAAATCACTGATCTGGTTTGGTTTCCCTTTGGCAGATGAAGAAACTGAGGACCTGAAGGAAAACCATCTTGTTTGAAGTCAGGAAACAAACCAGTGTTCCCAGTGGGAACAGAGCTTTCTCAGCATAATCCAGCACCCTTGCCATGCTGCAGGGTCCTTCATCCTGAGATAATCATTGTAACTTGAAAAGTCTCTAAGGAAGGGCCAACTTATACTTGTGTGTTCATTCAGGTGCCAAGCACTCAGTAGACACCACATCTTACATACTAAGTGCGGCCTGGAATGAATGTGGCTGTCACCTGTCTTCAACCAGGGAGCTGGGCACTTCCTGCTAGATAGCGGTCTCTTTCCCACTTGTCCCTCTTTTGGTCATCATATTATCTCTTTAAAAAAATAAATTTATTCTCTTTCCAAGATGACTTCTTTCCTTGAATACCTGAAACTCTTCAATCATTCTTGTTTTATTTTTTCCTCTCCCATTTGCACTTTTTTCCTTCTTTCTATTGGGTCCTCGCTCTCTGCCTATAGACATGCTTAATATTCCTCTTAGATAATAAATATGATATACAAAAGCAAAAAAAAAAACAAACAAACAAAAGTAGGCCCTTTTTCTTTGTCTCTGATCATGAGTCATCAGACAAATATTGGGTGCCCATCCTGTGTCCACATGCCAGCCCAGCCCACTTTCAGCCTTTCTCTTTGGTTCCTTCTTTATAACTTCACATTTCTTGAAGAAGATATGTAATAATCCTGTTCCTCCTCTCCAATTTTCTTCTCAGTCCATGACTCTCTGGCTTCCACTCTCACAGGTCTGCAGACACTGTTCTTTTAAAGGATGCCCATGGGGACACCTGGGTGACTTAGAGGTTGAGCGTCTGCCTTCAGCTCGGGACATGATCTTGGTCTGGGATAGAGTCCCACATTAGGCTCCCTGTGAGGAGGAGACTGCTTCTCCCTCTGCCTATGTCTCTGTCTCTCTCTGTGTCTCTCAGGAAAAAATAAATAAAATCTTTAAAAATAAATAAATAAAAATAAAGGATGCCCATGGTCTCTTGGTAGGGTGTCCCTCCATCCCAATTTTCCTGGGATAGCTGCAGTATATATCTGTGGTCCTGGAACTCATATTAATGAATCTCTGCTTTTAAATTCATAAAAATCTCACAGATTAGAGAATCATTTATGGTCATTACTACATCTTAGTCACCATATAAATGGCCATTACTGAGTTCTCATTCTCATTGTCAACATTGGGCACATGTGTGCTAAGGTTATGACTATAAGCTTTAACATAGTACCCTGGGTTCAATTTCTAGCAATCATATGTGATCTTACACAAGTTACTTAACTATTCTGATCCTCAGTTTCTCCATTTATAGAAAGCAAATAGTAGCAACAATGCCTACTTCATAATATAGTTACATACATTCAACAGGAAAAGTATCTAAAGTATGTTGTGCGGTGCCCGGGGCAGTTAGCATTCAATACATGGGACTGAATCTTCCTGGTTGAATCTATCCCATGTTCCCAACAGTAGTGTTGCTTTTCTTTTCTTTTCTTTTCTTTTCTTTTCTTTTCTTTTCTTTTCTTTTCTTTTCTTTCTTTTCTTTTCTTTTTTTCTTCTTTTCTTTCTTTTCTTTTCTTTTCTTTTTTTCTTTTCTTTTCTTCTTTTTTTTCTTTTCTTTTCTTTTCTTTCTTTTCTTTTCTTTTTTCTTTTTTCCTTTCTTTTCTTTTTTTCTTTTTTCTTTTTTTTTTTGTCTCGGATGATGTTTCTTGGAATCCTTCTGTCTAATCATTCTTTACCCACTGTGATTTCTATGTTTGATGCTCCATTTGTATCTTTTACTTAAGCCCCTGGGCTGAGCAGCCTGATTCATGGCTAATTTGAACTCTATCACTTAATAGCTGAGTGTACTTGGACAGGTTGTTTTACCTTTTGTTGCTTTAATTGCTATAATTACAAAATAAGATTTACAACAGTATCTAACTTTATAGTCGCTACCTACTTCAAAGCAGTTATTATAAGGATTAAATGAGCTAAGGCATGTAATAGGCGCATAGCATGATTCATGAAACAGAAGATGTGACCACAAAATGCTAGCCATTGTTATTTTCAGTTACCAGATTAGGTATTTGGCCTTGCATTCATTCCTCCCTCTCTCCTGCCCTCATATAGGCCTCTATGCTTAGTCTTGTGCTTTCCTCCTCTATGGAATCCTCTCCTCTGTCTACAAACCACTCTTACTCTAGTTCAGACCATTGTTCCTTATTTCTGACGTACTAGAATAACTTTATAACTTGTTTTCCTGCCTACAGTGTGTCTGAATTCAATCTATTTTTTATGGTAAAGGAGTTGAATTTTCCAGAACCACATTTCTGATCATGCCACTCTTTGGCACTGAGAAATCCTGTGGTTCCTCCTTGTCTCCTGATTAGATTTCAAGTTCTAGCTTGAACACAAGCTCTCCTGCATCTAGATCCCACTCACGTTTCAAACATTATTTCTCCTTTGCACACATTGCTGCATCTAGTGGCCTATCTAGATGGACCTGTGTCCTCTTCTTCAAGTCTGACTGCAGTTACCCCATTGAAGGCACTGCTTCCATTTTTCCTCATTTTCAGTACCCTCCCTCTCTAAATGCCCAATTACTACCATTTTTAAAGTTCAATTCAGTTGTTATCTTCCCTTTGACTTCCCCAATATGTCCCCTGCTGCTAAAATGGAAGATTTCTCTCTAACCAATGCAACCTTCTGAGATAGTGTCTAACTCTTCCCAATAGGTGCAACATTTTCTGCAATGTGTTCTATCTGAAGATAGTTCCCCCTCCACCACAAAAATACCACCTGTGAATACTTACTCTCCTTGTCTCCCTGTCCTCTGTCTTTTATCATACAGTTTACATCAGTCTGTCCAGGGAAGGAAGGAGAGTTGCTTGATTGCACTAACCTTGCTGTATGCAAGCATTGAAACAGTTCTGTGAAGGCCACTATAAAAACCATAAGGGGGTCTATTTCTGCCTTGTAGGTACATAAAGCTGAATGGTGGAGAAAGAGTGCATACTTATGAGAATGACTTAGGGATATTTTTGGAGCAGGATATAAACAGGTGCAGATTAATGAAGTGCCCAGGGAATTGGTAAGTGCTAAAAAGATGTGGGATAGGGGAGCCTATCAGCTTTGTGGTATAATGGGTGAAGGCACAGCAGAGACAGGAAGTTTGCAGAAGGAATAGAGAGGGAAACAATAGTATTGCTGGCAAAGGGAGAGAAGGTTATCCTGGTGTGTAGGAGCAGATGGGCAAGAAGTGGCAATATCTATTTCCTCAATTGCCTGAGGGGCAAGGCTGGCTCTATCCTGAAGAAGTTTAGGCCCAAATCAAGTTGTTCTCCATCCTTAGTTGAAACATTGAGGAAATCAATCCTTTATCTTTAATGATAAGAACATGCACTTTGCAGTGAAACATGCTGGGGTTACCTCTTCTTTTACTTATCAGGCATGTGATCCCAGGCCCATCACTTCACCTCTCTAAGGCTTCAGTTTGCCCAAAAATCTTTAGCACAATATGGGGTTTAGAACATGGGATTTGGTGGTAAGTTAAATTCTACTATTCCTACATTCTGGTTCTGTGATCTTGGAAAAGTCTCGTAACTTCTCTGAGCTTCTTCATCTCAATAGGTTGGACATGAGAGTGACTGCAATAGTGTACATAAGGGTCTTCTATATAAAAAAAGTCAATGCATTTTAGAAAATTATAAAATGGTAGAGCTAATGATTACTTGCTGAGAGTGTTGTACAGTGAGCCATCATCCAAAGTGCTGGGCATAGAGTAGGCACCCAATAAATGAAAGATTAATACTACTCCAAGACAATATATGCCTGAGATTAACCAGAAAAATACATCATCACTGTACTTAATCAATTGTGTAACTTTGTTTGAATGTTTGTCTTCCATGCTTGAATGCAATGCCAAGCATTCAGAGCTTTGACTGTTCTCTACTACTGGATGCCTGGTACTAAATATAATTTCTAATATAAAATCAGTGTGAACTAATGCCTAGACAAACAAGAGAGATTAGGGAAATAAAGTTTTAGTGGGAATTATGGGACATGCACAGTTGAAAGATGGTAGATTTCTATGGACTAATGAATTGTGCAAATTATTTTCAGAGTTGTAGAATGAGGCCATTTGCATTAAATATGGAGAGTATTAAATAAGGTTGTAGATTCTTTTTCCAGTCTATGTTCTTCTGTTTTATTTATACCTTATTTGCAACAAATTTATGTTCTTGCCACCATATTCTCTAACTTTGTCCTTTGTGGGTTTTGGGGATTGTTGTTGTAGTTTCCTTGCCCTTTAATTCTTCTGATTTTTTCTTATGGATTTTATTACTTACTCTATATATTGAAAGATCTTTGTGTGAAGAGCCACCTTGGTTTTAAGAAGGTGCCTGCTATTAGAATCTAAGACATGACCTGTCTTCTGACAATTATTATAATTATTAGAAAACTTTAATTAGATTTGGAGAGGGGGGAACATTTCCTTGGGATGAGTTACACAGAAAAAAAAAAAGAGAGACAGGGAAAAAAAAGTCTAAAGAATGAAGGGAAGGTAAAGATGTTTAGTAATGGCAACTTAATCAGTTTAGTTAAACTTGATCAATTTTCATTTTTGGAAGTGGCTAATAACTTCATTTGCAAATGTTTATTAAGCACCTCCTACATGCAGTGTTGTGAAGTATTACACTAAGTAGGGTGGGAATTAGAAGAACGGGGCACAGCTTCTGATCTCCAGGATCTTCTATCTTAGTTGGGGAGGGAACTATAAATCAGTAAAACATGAGTAAGCCTCTTGACATCTTGATTTTAGTCTGTAGAAGACAGGCCGGG
Source organism: Nyctereutes procyonoides (assembly GCF_905146905.1). Classification (NCBI taxonomy): domain Eukaryota; kingdom Metazoa; phylum Chordata; class Mammalia; order Carnivora; family Canidae; genus Nyctereutes; species Nyctereutes procyonoides. The sequence goes on along the minus strand of NW_026575133.1, from coordinate 12,111,809 downwards.
ATGTTGGAGTTTGGAAACTAGTCATCTGAGAAATGATGAAAAGATGTCAATTATTGCCTTGGAGAAATTAAGTATGAACAGGAGATTCAGAACTAAATCGAGGAGTGTCAATTTCATATGGCTCCAAGGGGCAGAATTAAGATTGATTAATTTATTATCTCATTCATTCATGTATTCATTAAATAAATAATTACAGAATATCAACTAAATACTAGCTATTGTTGTAAGTGTCAGAGAGAAAAAAATGCAAAAGAAAATCTGTGCCCTAATGATATGAATGTCCCCCCTTTCCCAAAGGAAGATATTTGCTTTAGGAGATGGATTTCTTTAGAACTAGAGCTTTTCAGAGATGGGCCTCCTAGGAAGTAGGGTCAAAAATTTCTCACAGAGCTTTCAAATTGTTCATACACAGAAAGCATTCAATATATTCATTTATTTATTTATTTAGCAAATACCACTAATTATTGTAACCCATAAACTATGCTAAGTTATCAAAATAGACAACACACAAAGGTCCCTGTCTTCACATAGCTTACATTCTAGATGGAAGGAGAGACAAAACAAACATTTGTACAAATAAACATGATAGTTTCAGGTGATGATGCATATACAAATAAAAAGCATTCTTTATAATTGTGATGAGGAGAATCTGAATGGGATGTTTTAAATTGGATGGTCAGCTTGCATATGAGTTCCCCAATCCAGTGATTGCCTTCTGCTGAAGAGAGCTGCCTTACCCACGACCATGTTCCCTTCCAGGGACATATGGAAGGAGTCCACATGCAGTGACTCACCAAGGAATCATGTAAAGACCCGGGTACCTTGCTCTAATAAAGGGCAACAATGCAGAGCCTTCTTCAGTCCCAAACTCCCCATGACGTCGACTGAGAATTTCATTGAATAGTCATCACATTTCAACTTCTCCTTCTGTCCTGACCCTGCTTTCTTCATCCCCCCCCCAACCCAAAGTTTCATCCTGAAAACAATCCCCAGTAGATTTCCTGGATGCAAATTTCTGTTATAGAGTTAGCTTCCCATGGTCTGCTTTCACATGACCCATGACACATTATTGATAAGGAGTTGACCATGCAAAAATACACTGGGTCTACTCAGCCATAATGAAACTGATGGTAATACGGTATCATTATTGATACAATTCCAGGAAGATAGAATCTTTTCCTTATTCCCAAACAAACATGATCCCAGCCAGCTGACCCCTCATGGATGTTCTCTTGGACCAACACTGCCTTAACAATCCCTCAGCTTGATTCAACGTCAGGCAAGTTTTCTTCTTGATCATAGGCTCCTAATCTACGTTTTCATAGAGTATTTGTTTTAGAAAACTTGGAATTATAAATGATTTCTCTGTCCTTTAAGATGACACTTGCCAGTTTTATGACCTAAGAGTGTCTTTCTCAAGGACAGGAACTGGGTCCCTTTGAAATATAATCATCAAGGAAGGTAAGCATCTTACCTCCCAGTCTTTGTGGATGGTTGGGAGGCTAACTTTGATTAAACACCAATTAGCAAATAGACATGGTGTAATTTCATTGACCAAACTCTTTCCTAATGCCCTCTAATTGTTTTCCACTCGCCCACCAGTTGCTTAAGAAAAAAAAAATAGGGGCACCAGGGTGGTTCAGTCGGTTAGATGTCCGCCTTCAGCTCCGATCATGATCCCAGGGTCCTGGGATCCAGCCCCATGTCAAGTTCTCTGCTCAGTGGGAAGTCTGCTTCTCCCTCTGCCCCTCCTTGTGCTCATGCTTTCTCTCTCCCTGTCTCTCAAATAAATAAATAAAATCTTTTTAAAAATTCCTTGCCTATTGAACTGCTTCTGGTGCAATTTCTTTCTTTAACACCTCCTTTCTCTGATGATCATTTTAGCAAGCAAGGAGACTGGCAAAGGAAAAGTGGCTGGCTCTTAGCAGAGCTTAATCCTGCTGGCAGTAAACTCATGTTCTGGATTATTATTTGAATTCCTACTGGTCAGGTCCACAGGAGACAGCAAGAGTCTGCATAGTTAGACTTCAGTAGGGGCAGTAACAATACATCTGCTGATATCTCAGACCCAACTGGATAATGAAGTGGCAAGGAGCTGGCCTTTGAGAGCCAAGCATGGGCATGAAGCCTGGGCTCTGGCATGGCTGAACGGGAAGTTGAGATTTCAGGCCTCAGAATCTATATTAGCAAGCACCAAAACTGATACTGAGCATCCAAAATTGTGATGAACTTGGCTATTTCTAAAGGCTCTTCCTACTCTAATAATTTCACATCAACTTCTCTAAGCATCAACATGGACTTAAGAGAGTTCATCTGTTGTGATTACATGGTGGTCTATTGAGCTGTCACATTGAAATCTACCTTACAAACTCCTATTGGAATCTGAGTTGCCTATTTTTTGCTATTTTGTTTGTTTGTTTGCCAGCTTACTTGCTGTAAGGTTATTTTTCATTAGAATAAATTCCCAGCATTGGGATTACTGGGTCAAAGGGCATATCATTTTTATGGCTTTTGTTACTTGTTCAGATTGCCCTTTTAAAAAATGGAAAAATTTTCATTTGCTGCCAGCAATGAGTGTACCAGTGTTCTACAATCTTCTCCAATTCCCTTTTAGTAATTTAAATGTGTTTCTTTTGCTATTTGTTTGATGGGACATGGTAATGATTTTAATATAATTTGAGTATATTTAATTACCGCCTCATCTTTTTGTTCCCTCTGGAGAGCATAACAAAGACTCTTGATATATGTTTCAGGATCTGTCCCTGGGCCCAGCCTTCTGTTTTTTTCTTCTCGTTGGCTAGGTTTAAAGGATTCTTTCTGTGCTTATTTAATTACTGTGGTATGAACAATGGTAAAGGAGAGATCTCAGAAAAACAAGTGGTAAGCATGGAGATGTGTCTAAAGCAGGGCTCATTTCTTGGCTATGTGAGAGAGGGTCCCTCTAGTTTTAGGGAGGTGCACACTGGGCCTACTTCCTGTATTCCTTTCCTCCTATCCCAACCAATTAAGAGATGTTTTATTAAAATCAAATAAGAACAGCTCAAAAATGTTAGAAGTCCTCTAGAGGTCACTTTAGTGTGAGGCAGCTACCCGGGAATGGAAAAGAATATTTTGATTGGTGGCTCACAGGCTAACTGTATGTGTGAGATATAGTTTCTTTATATTAAACCAAGAAGCAAACAAATCTGTATAGAGTTCAACATTTTGCAAAAATAGTACACATATTTTGAAACAATTGAAAAAAGACCTAGGAGTATAAATTTCTAAATAATGCTGTCATTTTCCAGTTTTGCTTCTGGGATACATTCTGTGTTCAGGTTCTATGTACTTATAGAGATTTTTAAACATTACTTCAAATATTGTTATGAAATATTATATGCATACAAGAAACAATAGAGAATGATAAAATTAATATTTCTTTATCTGTTATTATCCAGCTTTATCAAATTTATCAAACTCCCATATTTCAGATTTTTCCATGTTTGGAATGTATATGCTCTGTAAAGGGCTTCCTTGGTGCTTCCAGCACATGGGGTTGGGTTCCTGTACTAAGTTACTTTTGCATACATTGTATCCTTTAATGCAGTTTGTACTATAGTCCCTTAAAGAAGTAGTTTTATACCTAATTATAGATGTGCAAAACTGAATCTCAGAGAGGAAAGGAAAGTAATTTAAGTTTTACAGATAATGCATGATGGACCTAGAATCTGAGGAGAGATCTGTCAGACTCAGAGCCAGCTCTCTTCAGTTTGGGGTGTCTGTGTGTGTGTGTCTGCTTGTGCATGTGCACACATGCACACACATGCATTAGGTACGTGTGTGACTGCATGTGTCTAAGTCCACATGTGATGTTCATACCTAGAATGTGTGCATGTGACTCCATACATATACATGAACAGGTGTCTTAGAACAAGGGAGAGAAGATCTTGTCATTTCAAGGGATGTGGCTCCTGGTAATAAAAGGAATTACCCTTTGAATAGTCTAAGCATTTCTCCACCCAAGTAGAGCAATGCCTATTCTCAGTCTTTTCCAGGGGAGGAATGGCCTCTCATTTCATTTTTTTATAGGAACATCTATCCCTAGCCGACAGTTTATGAGCAGCTTTCTGTCGTGGGCAGGAGCGTTGGCTCACTATAATTAATTTCTTTCTCACCCCCACACTTGAGAGTGAGAAATGAAAGGGCATTAAAGGGAATGCAGTTACAACCCACAAAGGAACTACATAAAATGTTACCTCTTGGCTCAACACACTGCTCCCTTCATGAGTCCTGTTCCTAAGTCCCATCTCAGCCCTGAAGACCGGGTTTATTGCTGGCTGAGACCCAATCACAGATTCATTGTTAGTCACTCACCAAGATTTGGTAGGGGTATTCATTACAACTTTGCTGAAAGTAAAGATTTTGTGCCAAAGGTTTTACCTTATTCGGTATATGTTTCATGTAAGATAAATAAAGGTAAAGAAAAGAGATAAATTATGGATAGAATTTAAACTTTGTAGTCAGAGAGTTGAGTGTGAGTCTAGACTGTTGCCATGTAACAACCTAGGGTATGATTGAGTCACAGAGACTTTCTGGACCTGTTTCTCTATCTGTAGCATATGGATTACAATATATATGCCTTAAGGTCTGGGGGAAGGTTAGGTGGGTGAAGTGTATATGCTGCCTAACATAGTACCTGGCATATAGTCAGCTCTCAGTGCTAATAATGATGTAAATGGGAAACAAAGTACTCTTCTCATTTATCTTCCTACATACAATTTACAAAGCACATTCACGTCATGTCACTTCATTCTCATAACAATCCATTAAGACAAGCATGCATTCTTTTCTCATTTGCACACGTCTCATAAGCTGAATGGATGGCTTGATCCATCCTGTCTCTCCATTGCAACAGATACCACCATGAGAGGAGAACAGTGGCCAGTCTAGCTCTGGAATGTGTTGGATGGCTCTGTGAGGAAAACCCTCAAAACACAGGCTCTGTTCCTTTCCTGTTGTATAGTACAGATGGTCTTAAAGAACAAGGATCTTACAGACCAGAATCTTCACACTGACTGCTTCAGTCAATGGTAAACTCCTTGTGCAAAATCTCAATTTTGTTTCATTTAGTGGATGACATAATGTTAGTTCTATGGACATTGGTTTTGTTTGGAGAAGCAAAGATAGGTTCCCAGAAGAAGACCCATTGAAGTTGAGATGTGATGGATAAGTAGAGGGTTGGCTAGAGGACAGACACCAGGTAGCCTGAGGCACTTTGAAGGTGCATTCCCTAGGCAGATGGATCTTAGTTTAACTTTACAGTAAATCTGTGAGTTTCATTCCATCAAAAGTAAAAGGCAAGAAAAATATTCACACAACTAATCACTGTGATTATTTTCGTAGATGTCTGTGACGGGCTGCCAGTGAGGAACTAGTGTCCTTAGTCAGACAGCCTGTGAGCAACTCAGTCCTGACAACAGCATGTGATGAGTGTAGAAGCAGAACTTCTCCAGGTGAATCCTGAGATACTGGTAGCCCAGTCACAGCTGGATCGCAACCTTCTAAGAGACCTTGAACCAAAGGGTCCCAGATAAGCCACACCCATATTATAGTCCGAAAGAAACTTTGAGAAAGTTACTCTTGTTTAAATTGCTCAGGTTTGGAGTAATCTGTGACTTACTAGTAGATAATTCATACATTATTCCTTGCTGGGATCAAAACATGTTCAGCCTCATTTTCATATACTTTCTCCTTGAAGCCTTTGTCCAAAGCCTTGAGAAAGAGGGTCATAAAATTTATTCTCATAATTGTTATTAGTGAAGACAGACATCAAACCAATCATTAACCACACAGCTAAACACTTTCCACCTTTTCCAGAGTCATAAAAGTCTGAATCTGAGGTTGGTTGATATGGAAGGATCCAGTTTATTCAGAAACTATACCTTAATACTGATAATACCTCATGTCAAGATAAGCACCTTGGGGCTTCTCAGGCCTGTGGTGCACTACACCTTAGGATAAACAAGGTAATCAGAAGGTCAGAAGCTAACTTCAGGAAGGGAGTGGAAGCTGCTGTCATATCAATCTTCTCAACACAGCCTTTTCTACTACACTAGCTCCAGATGGCCTCCTTGGATGCCATGCATTATTTCTCAGTGAGTCAGTTTCCCTGGCTTCCTTTAGGTCAAGGATCCCAAAAGAACAGGAGAGGTAATTTGCAATCTCCTATAAACCCATGAGAGTTTTATGTTGATATCTAGGGAGACCCTCCTTCCCTAGAGGGTTTGGGAGCCTTCTCTTGCCCTTTGCCTCCCTCTTATCTAAGGAGAAATATTACTGCCAAACGTATTCTCAAAGCTGCTCAAAAAACATACCCAGCAGCATGTCCTGGCAAAAATAAAGGCAAGAATGAGGATAGGCTATTTCTAGATAAAAACTTAAAAAAAATATATGCAGAGAAAAAAAATTAAGCTCATGCAATTTTTTTGCTTCTCCCACAGTTGTAGGGGCCTACATACCAAGAATTCAGTTTTCTTTCTCTTTGCTTTAATATTTTAATTGTGCATATTTCAAACTTATCCAAAGAAGAGAATAATATGAACTCCTAGGTACTTTAACTCATCCTCAACATGTACAGTGAATGTTGACTGTGGATTATTATTTATGCATTTCAAGACAATATGCCACTAGTCTCTCTCTCTCTTTCTCTATATGTGTGTCCGTGTGTGTGTGTGTGTGTGTATGTGTGTGTGTGTCTGTCTGTCTGTAGCTATTCCAATGGTATTTATTGCTGTTTCTTTTTTTCTAGTATCATGATCTGGACTGAGTTCATAGGTATTGAGGTAATATGATTTTACCTAGATTTCTGTTCACTAAGCATTGTTCATTGAATCCTCACAATAGTGCACTGAAGACAATACAATTATGAATTCCATTTTACAGATACAGGAACTGGTCTGGTGAAATGATGTCACTTGTTTAAGACCATGAAGATGGCCTTAAAGGATATGAGGGAAGATCTATTAGAAAATTGATCAATATAACTTGACAAATACTGTTTCCTCAAAAGATTTGTTTTCCAAATCCCTAAAATAGGTAAATAGATTTGTTTTGCATGCAAGAGGAAACGAGATGGACCCCCATTTTTACCCTTTGCTGAAGTAGGAAAGTGAGAGGCATGTGCTGAGAGCATGTTGTGACCAATAGCCACAGGTCAGCTCAGGACATCCATCTGGGGTGCTGGGGAATAAAAACGGGGAAGGAGAACAGTTTATTTCAGCTCCGATCAGAATAAGAGCAAAGGAATCAATGTTTACCAAATGAAACTTATCTAGAATAGCACTTATTTCCCAAGTCCCATAGGTATTACAAACCAAAACAGGAAATGAAAAGCTATTAAAATAAATGACCCAATAGTGTTCTTTAAACAACTATCAGCACTTTGATGAAAAGGAAGCCCAGACTGCCCTCTTCTATATTTTCTAAGCTCAAACTCATAGAACTTTCTTGGAGGGTCAGCATTAAATTTGGGTAATGACTGCTAAGTCCTAGACACAAGTACTTAAAAGGAGGTACAAGTTAAAAATAATCTATATGTGTGGGTGTTATGCTTGCAGGTAGTTTGTTGTTAGAGCAAGAGGAAGGTTGAAAGGGTGGCTGTAATAAAAAATAACAACATATGAGACAAGTGTTATATTTTATTTAGTTTAATGTACTAGATACAGATGACTGAGATTTCCAAAATTCTTCTCTTCCATTTCCTCCTTAACTTTTAAGAAGGTGTTGCACCTCTCTTAATCTTGCTTCTTTCCTCATTTTCCAAAGAATATCTGTGAAAAGTGCAAAGGGAGAAGAACAATAGAGGTAAATTGAAAATAATAATAATGATAATAGTCTCTTTTTCCAGTATTATTCCTCATTGGTACCTAGAGTTATGACTATATGTAGTTTTATAGGGTTGGAGGCCTTTTAAAGGTGTTTAAAGAAGCATAGAGTGAAGGTCACTATAGTATGTGTTTTAAAAGTATATGAATACATTTTATTATTTATATATTAATGTAGAGAGAAAATGTGATATATACTAGGTTTGTGTATTTAGGTTGTTTCTATATCTTGCATACTGTGACTAATGTTGCAATGGACATCCAAGTGCTAATATCTCTTCAAGACCCTGATTTCAATTCTTTTGGGTAAACACCCAGAAGCAAGATTGCTTTTTCACATGGTAGTTCCATCTTTAGTTTTTGAGGAACCTCCACATTGTTTTCTGTAGTGGCTGCACCAGTTTGCACTCTTACCACCACAGGACAAGGGTTCTAATTTCTCCACTTCCTCACCAACACTTGTCTTTTGGTCTTTTTTGATAACACCCATCCTGTCAGGCATGAGATTGTATCTCATTGTGGTTTTAATGTGCAATTTCCATAAATGAGGAATTACTAGAGATCTGCTGCATAGCAGTGTACCTATAGTCAACAATACTATATTTTACACTTAAAAATCTATTGAAGGTATATCTCATGTTAAATGTTCATACTACCATAAAAAAAGTATATGAAGAGATCCAAGTCATTTTGTAATTACTTTTGCAGATCATGTGTCTTTAGTGATTACATGAAAATGTTCCAGGTCAGAACCATGTGCATTACAACTTTTATAAGCCATGCACTCAGTCTATAGGAAGAGGTAAACTCTATTTTTACTCTGCATTCTTTCTTCCTGTGCCAACTTTTGCTGGCAGTAGGAAGGATTGATTTAAATGACTGGTTAGTGCAGTGGAAAATTCCTGAATGTGTGAAAAGTACAATTGTGGTAAATTAAATAAACGTGTAAAGAAAGACTAACAGTTTTGAAAGACTCTGGCTTCAGTTTTCGAAGTTATGCATGTAATTTCTGCAGGTAAGTTCCCAAATTAAGGTTCCCCTCATTCTTTCAATTTTTATGTCCCTAAGGATGCTTTAAGCAGAGTTTTCCTTCAAATACCTTGTGCGAGTTATCTGCAGAGAGGGTCATTCACAGAGATTTACTCAAGAGGTGCCTTGGTGTATTTGCAGAATGTTTGGCATCCAAGCTTTTGATTTTGGCTGAGCTGTTAGTAACCTTGGGAGAAGTCCAGCAGAAGTGGCTATGAGTGGGGAAGGCAGGGGCTGCTGCTGTGCATTAGAAATAGGAAGTCGGAGCAAAAAGTGCTGCTTTCTCAGCTTTGCAATGAGTCCACCAGTGCACCATCTTTATTAATACGTGTCAGTACACATATGTACTTTCATATCAGACTGAATGCAATTATCATCATGAATCTGGTGCTCCTACATAGTGTTTTAAGAATATGGTAGGCTTAAGAGGTAGCATGCTGACTGCTAAATACAACTTATTTAGCCAAATTTGGTCACAATGTAGTGTAGAAATAGATATAACAAGAGTTAGGACTATGGGAAGGCTGTTAAGAAAATAAAAAACAAAACCTTTTCCCAAAATTTTTACCTAATTGACCCAAACTTCCCATTTAGGGACTTTAAGTAATTATGGATCCTTCTCTTACTATTATTTTGTAAAATTTGCTTAGACTTGGATATGCTAAAACAGCAAAATCCCCCCACATGCAAATATATATATATATTCTTTCTCAAATCAACCTGTATATATATATACACATATATACAGGTTGATTTGAGAAAATATATCCCGGATATATTTAGATGGTAATTGCTAGGATTGCTAAAGGACTCAGCTTTTAAACAATTCTATTTCAGATTTTGGGCCTCTTCTATTTGTAAAAGAGTTCTAATTTGCTAAAGCTCAATTTCTCTAAGTAGTTTTTTAAGACTCTAGCTAGGTTGTGAAACAGAGTAGGCATATGGAGATGCCTAAAGCAAAATCTTGGATAAAACAGTACATAGGTCAACTTTAACCCTTCGGCTGCCTTTGTGCATGAAAGAGGAAAGGAAAGAAAGGAAAGGAAAGAAAGGAAAGGAAAGGAAAGGAAAGGAAAGGAAAGGAAAGGAAAGGAAGAAAAAGAAAGAAGAAAGAAAGAAAGAAAGAAAGAAAGAAAGAAAGAAAGAAAGAAAGAAAGAAAGAAAGAAAGAAAGAAAAAAGAAGAATTTACATCATCCTTTTCTCAATACAATTTACTTCTATCACACTATGGTGATAAATTAGAAAAATTAGATATTTTCATTTTGGTTGTGTCAATGCTTTTCTTAATAAATATACAAAAATCTGATGTTGGCAATGTGTTCTTATCCTCTATTTGTTACTGTTCTCAATACCCAATCAGCACAAGCAGATGCACTGGCTCCAGGGTTTGGTGGTTAGTATGAAAAGCTAATGAGAAAGCCTTTCCATTTCTATTTCTTAATTCCTGCCTACTAAGAGTTGGGTGGTGCTGACCATTCATGGTGGCAGAAGTGGTGCTCAGATACCTTTGCCTGGCAGAGGTGGAATGCCTGGAGGTTATAGGGGTCTACAAAATATCTTGAAATGTCAATAAAATATAAATATTTGTCTGTATCAGGCATCATCTTATATTAGATCCAAAATTAGCAAGTTGAATCAAGCTTTGAGGATTAAGTAATTATGAAAGAAAGACTTAAGCTTGAGAAAAATTCAACCCAGTAATTTAGTTTATTGATGGCAATTGAGTAAAGTGCCCTTTTTAAAGCAGTCAGGTTTCTACATGAGTAGAGGTTGATAATCTTCCTCTTTTGAAGCAAGGTCAAAATATCTGCAATTGACTTAATCACGAGCTCCATTTTCACCAAGGGATTAGAAACCAAAAAGCTGAAAGCAGCCATGGTTGTCATTGGGGCTATCCATACGTATTCTTTTTCTTCTTCTGGGTGTATTTTAAGACTGCACTTGAAATCAGGTATGGCCATTAGTCTTATTTTGTACAACGAAATGTAAATGAAAGTAACATGTGCTGGAGAAAACTCTCCAGGTTTGGCCTTCCATTGAGGTTTATTTGGAACAGAGCTTCCAGCAAATGGGTACTATGCAAAAGAAATAAATCTTTTAAGCCACTAGGAGTTGAGAGTAGCTTCTCAAATGTTAGTGCTCATCATAATCACTTGAAGGGATTTTTTAACTGATTGCTGGGTCCACCTCCAGGGTTTCTCCTTTAGTAGGTAGGTAAGGGATATGAGGATCTCTATTTTAGTATATGTGCTGCCGAAGCGAGCACAGATATGAGGATCTCTAACAAACCTCCAGATGATGCCAATGCTGTTCATCCAAAATCCAGGCTTTGAAAACAACTACCTATCTTAACTAAAGCAAAGATGATGCCCTGATTTATGTAAATGAATATAAATGATGACCATGCCTTGGTAATCTATTCTATGGTAGGCATTGAATTTCTTCACAATAATCTTGAGAACTATATTGTATTAATATCACCCATTTTACAGGTTGAAAACTCAAGACTTCTAGAGCTTTAACTATTGTCCACACTCTTTTATTTTTTATTATTTTACTTTATTTTTCTTATTTATTTATTCATGAGAGACACACACACACACAGAGAGAGAGAGAGAGAGAGAGAGAGAGAGAGGCAGGGACACAGGCAGAGGGAGAAGCAGGCTCCATGCAGGGAGCCTGTTGTAGGACTTGATCCCTGGACTCCAGGATCATGCCCCTGGCCAAAGGCAGGCACTAAACCGCTGAGCCACCCAGGGATCCCCCTGTCCACACTCTTTTAGATAGTAACTGGCAGAGAGTTGAAATCTCAGGCTGCCTGATATTATATATTATGCTGGTATTAACCTATTTTTAGATGATTCAGACAATTTTGAGGGTGTTTGATCACCTAAATAATGCTGCCTATCAAAGTACTGGGTTTTTGAACATGTTCTCATTTAGTAAGATTATGCTGAGTTACTTCAATATAATTATATTTTAGGAAAAGTATGTCCTTTCTAGATGTGGTGGAGGCTGCAAAGATTAATAAAGTCTCATATGTTTTCATAGAATTTGCAGTCTTTTGGAGTAAGTATCTCTACAGCAAGTCAGATTATAAATGCATTTGGACAAGGATAAACAAAAGACTATGGGAGTCCAGAGGAGGGAGGGATTCCATTCAGAGAGTGGATGAGAACCTATGAACTGAGCTACAAAGAGTGATGGGTCTTTAGAAAAAAGTGAGAAGGAAACTGTACAATTGCAATCCTGAAATACAAATCACTACTGAGAAGATTGGTTTGATCCATAATTTTTTTAATTAAAAAATATCCTTGGGACACTTTAATTCTTTACAGGTTAATTAACAGATGTGTTGAGTGTTATGGTAAGGATTAATTGAGGTGATGCTGGAGGAATAATAAGGAATTGAAAGTATTATGTGGATTTTCTGCTAGGTCATTTTCCTATGGGACAGTTAAATATGATGACAGTGACAGTACCAAATTCTAAATGATATTTCTAAGTACATTGTTTAAATCCTCAATCTAGTTGTTTTCTTTTTTTAATCTGAAAATTTAATAGCTAATAACTTTAGAAAGTGCACACAGATGAAAATGACTTGTGGAGATAGTGGTTTAAAATATTTTGTCTCCAGTAAGGTCCCGTGGAGTAGCTTAGTAGTTAAGTATAAGCTGGAAAGGAACTCCAATTTCTCTTGGAAAGGATCTTATAGCATCTTGTGCCTTCCATAAAATAACTGGCACTTGTTAAGAAGCTAACATTTGCCAGAAATAAATGGAGCGGTTTTGTGATGCTTTTTTCACACAAACATGTCACACTGAAGTCAATGTGTCAGCTGCCTCATAAATTTGATTGGGTTTTGAATCTCACTTTATAGTAATCGCTTGCTTGAGGCATGTCCAAAATATTGTTTTGAAACTGCCAGTAAAGCCACTAGTTGACCCTCTTTAGGGACATAACTGTGAAATGCCCAGATTGTTTTTGCCTCCAAATCTTCTCCACAACATTCCTCCCTCAAATCACCAACATGTCAGTCATTCTAGGCTGACAAGTGAGGACTACAGGAAAATAGGTGGATTTCACTAAGTAGAGTCTAGCCACCAAACCCAGTGTGCCTTCTGTAGGTGAAAGAAATGAAATCATCTGACTTATACCATTTGGATTAGATTTCACAAGACCACTTTTACTAGGGAAGATGAAGAGCATTATTCCTGTTTGAGGAAATTAAGATCATGATGGACTTTGGATTTAGATAGACTTTTGTCCAAATCTGAGCTTTACTATCTGCTAGTGGGGAACCCTCAGATAAGTCCTTTAACTTCCCTAAGGCATGGGCCAGGGAGGCTTTGTGGAAGAGATAGATGAGGAAGACCTAGAATATGGAGGTGATTCTAAGATATTGAAATTCCAAAGCTGCATTTGATAACATAAGATTTAAAGGATCTGATGTGGACATTCTGGTGGGACAGAATTAGACAGAAAAATTGACCACTTCAAGATGAAAACATCATTAAATTCTCATAATTCCCCATGACACCTGGGTGCCTCAGTGGTTTAGTATCTGCCTTAGGCTCAGGGGGTGATCCTGGAGTCCCGGGATTGAGTCCCACATTGGGCTCCCTGCATGGAGCCTGCTTCTCCTCCCTCTCCCTATGTCTCTGCCTCTCTCTCTCTCTCTCTCTCTCTTTCTCTCTGGGTATCTCTCATGAATAAATAAATAAAATCTTTTTTAAAATTCTCAGAATTTCCCCTTCTAACATGAATTAACTGGATCTCTCCCAGGTACCAAGATTTCCATCCCTGTGTGTTCCCTTCACTTAACATACATCATCCATTGTGAGGCTGAGGGTGACACCCCGCCAGGGGCAAGTGTGTGTGTGTGTGTTTTGTTGCTGTTGTTTTGTTTTCTTTTGTTTTATAAATTTATTTTTTTTATTGGTTTTCAATTTGCCAACATATAGAATAACACCCAGTGTGTGTGTTTTAATAGAGACATCTAGACTCCAAAGCTCTAATACACCTGTCTTTTTGCAGTCAGAATTCATAGTAAGGTGTTGCTAGGTCTTAAGATTTTGACTTTCCATTACAACCAGTGGGTTTGAGCTTAACTTTTTTTTTTATTATTTACTTATGTTAGTCACAGAGAGAGAGATAGAGGCAGAGACACAGGCAGAGGGAGAAGCAGGCTCCATGCACCGGGAGCCTGATGTGGGATTCGATCCCGGGTCTCCAGGATCGCGTCCTAGGCCAAAGGCAGGCGCCGAACCGCTGCACCACCCAGGGATCCCTGAGTTTAACTTTTGTAAGAAAAAGTATTCCAGGCATATTGAAGAGTTCTGGTGACTTAACCATACAAGGGAGGAAAATTATTACTTGTAGATAACTCAGAAGACTTCAAAGCCGTGTCTTCTAAAGAGTCTCTGAAGTAAAAAGGGATTTCGTTGGTGGTTGTGTTCCATTCTTAAAACTTTCTAATTTTCACATCTGAACCAAGTGTTTGTTTAACTGGTTTGATTATGGTTGCCCCCATATGTGTGCCAGAAAATGCTTGTATTACTCCTCAACCCATCCCTTGAAATGTGGACTTAGACTATTCAGAAGAGAACACATTTTATATCCATTAACATGTCTGGTCATGAGCATGGGGATCAATATTATTGAACCCTAAGACATAGCCCATCTTTACTTTTTAGACTCTGACTAGTTGGGATTTGACTACTCTAAGACAGTGGACAGTAAAGGCTGGAGGGGGACAGAGGTGAGAGAAAGGCAGGAAATGAAATATCATTAGAGATTCTCTAAGCCCATGGCTTTTCTCTTTCTTTTCTTGAAATAGTTCTGAGCTATAAAAAAAAGGGTCATATTTAAAGTAAGCTAAATGCAATTTTTAATTGGGTAATCACAGAACATACTGTCTGTTTCTACTTTTTCATAGTCTCTCTAAATTTCTCACATGGTACTTATTTTCCTGTATTATAAATGAAGATGTTATATTTTTAAACTTCAGTTTACTCAGTAAAACCTATCTGATTCTGTCAGAGACTTGTTAACTAAAAAAAGAATAAGATTGCCTACTTATTCCAACCTGATCCAGTTGCTTGAACTGAAAAAATAAGGAAAAACATAAATAATTTTGACATGCAGCATTGTTAACAAGGGGCTAAAATATCAGTGGATTTATTGGAAAATCCTTTATAGAAAATTTTCCTCTGCAGAAAACAAGGATTAGCCTTCCAGGCTTATGACAGATTTATCAACATTGCCCAAATTAATTCTTAAGAATGGTAATATATGTCACAAAAACTATGCTTTATCATTTGGGAAACATTATGTTAAGCATATTTAACTTAAGGACTTGCCAGAGGCTTTAACGTACTACTGCACATTAAGACGCTCCAACATATTTGACAACAGCAACATTTTTCTCTTGGGCTATATTTCAGGACTAATCTTCAGCAGAGGACATTTGGCAAAACTGATTTAGATGACTTACTTTCATCTTGATTGTTTCCATCTAGTTAAGTAGGATAGGGCACCCCCCTTAAACTCTAAGGGGTGATATTATGAAGGCTCATGACATGACTTTGTATCATGCAGCTTGGTGTCTCTGTCAGAGTTGTGGATGGATCAAGGCATTGAGCCGAGATAAATAGTCTTGGGAGGCTCTCTTAGTTGTTGCCCCCAACCCCTCTACCCCAGGAGTCCTTCCACCTAGAATTAGTGCACTTCCTGAAAGCAACATTTGCTTCTTTCTGGACCTAGGAGCAGGGGTGGAGTGTTAAGCGTAATCATCATGTTGTCCCTTTTACAGTTTCCCTTGCAGCCAGGGGTGGCTGGGTGACTCGGTTATGGTCAAATACACAAAATGGGGGCCTGTTAATAAAGATTAAACATTCTAACAGGAGGCAATTCTCAGGTACCAGAGCTTTCCATTTCTGCTTTTATCGAGTGTGTTTAGCCTTCTTGTGTCCATCCTATGAAGGTGAGGTGAGAGTAATAAGAATGAAAATAGCAGAGCTGGATGAGGGCGGTTTGTTTCTTGATGGCTACTGCCCTGTGAGTGTCTTCACAGTAGATATCACTATCTGAGGCAGCTTGAAGATATTTGTTTGTTTGTTTATTATTTACATTCCCTAATATAAGCAACTTTACCTCATTTTCTTTATCCAAACTTTGTTCTTCATATTGTAAGTGTTCAAAAACACCAAGGGCCTTCCTCTGAATGTTTTGAACTGTGACCAGAAAAGTTGATAACTTTTTCTAACATACGCAGCATTCAAACAGCCTCTGCATAACCTTTCGTTATCTTTTATTTTGTTTTGTTTTGTGGATGAAGGCTAAGCAGGTCAAAGACTACTAAGAAATTTACTTAAGTTCCTAAAAGGCACAAGGATTAGATCTGTAATTTTTGTAATAAAAAAAAGAAATAGGGGTGGTGGAAGGGGAGGAGGGCGGGGGGTGGGGGTGAATGGGTGACGGGCACTGAGGGGGGCACTTGACGGGATGAGCACTGGATGTTATTCTGTATGTTGGTAAATTGAACACCAATAAAAAATAAATTTATTATAAAAAATAAATAAATAAAAAATAAAAAAGAAATATAAAGAAAAAAATGGACATGTACTGTGTAAATATAGTTAATAAATTAGAGTCATTGCATCCAGCACATTCGCTAATTGATGATGATATACCATTGGCCTGTCCATGCAAATAGCTACATAAATCCTCCCAACCAGTGCTGAGTCGGTTGGTAACGTCCCTGATTTCTTTACCACTTTTTGTGTCTATGGCGAGACAAATTGTTTGCTATGGAGATGGCTTTTAACTTAAAGACTACTGATTTCATCTTCATAAAATAAAGGAAAAGTACCAGCCAAAAATAATAATAATAATAATTAAAAAGGCTTAAAAGGCAATTATTATTGGTTAAAGCTTTGAATTTTCTGGGCCATTTCAAAAAGGATTGTTCAACTAAGTTGTTCAGTCTTTGAAGTGAACCAATATTTTGACTGTGTTGATTATAGTCTGTCTTCTTCCCTGCCTACCTTCCTTCGATCCATTCTTCCTTCATGCCTGCTTGCCTGCCTGCCTGCCTGGCTTTCATTCCTTAATCTTTTTATTCTGGTTGCTGCTGAGTTTTTTTTTTTTTAATAATAAATTTATTTTTTATTGGTGTTCAATTTGCCAACATACAGAATAACACCCAGTGCTCATCCCGTCAAGTGCCTCCCTCAGTGCCCGTCACCCATTCACCCCACCCCCCCCCGCCCTCCTCCCCTTCCACCACTCCTAGTTTGTTTCCCGCCGGGACACCTGCACCCCGAAGTTTATAGCAGCAATGTCCACAATAGCCAAACTGTGGAAGGAGCCTCGCTGCTGAGTTTTATATTCAAATAGCTGCCTGGAATTGTATTTTTTATAAATTTATTTTTTATTGGTGTTCAATTTGCCAACATACAGAATAACACCCAGTGCTCATCCCGTCAAGTGCCCACCTCAGTGCCTGTCACCCAGTCACCGCCACCCCCCATCTCCCCTTCCACCACCCCTAGTTCATTTCCCAGAGTTAGGAGTCTTTATGTTCTGTCTCTCTTTCTGATATTTCCCACACATTTCTTCTCCCTTCCCTTATATTCTCTTTCACTATTATTTATATTCCCCAAATGAATGAGAACATACACTGTTTGTCCTTCTCCGATTGACTTACTTCACTCAGCATAATACCCTCCAGTTCCATCCACGTTGAAGCAAATGGTGGGTATTTGTCATTTCTAATAGCTGAGGAATATTCCATTGTAGACATAAACCACATCTTCTTTATCCATTCATCTTTCAAAGGACACCGAGGCTCCTTCCACAGTTTGGCTGTTGTGACCATTGCTGCTAGAAACATCGGGGTGCAGGTGTCCCAGCGTTTCATTGCATCAGTATCTTTGGGGTAAATCCCTAACAGTGCAATTGCTGGGTCGTAGGGCAGGTCTATTTTTAACTCTTTGAGGAACCTCCACACAGTTTTCCAGAGTGGCTGCACCAGTTCACATTCCCACCAATAGTGCAGGAGGGTTCCCCTTTCTCCACATCCTCTCCAACATTTGTGGTTTCCTGCCTTGTTAATTTTCCCCATTCTCACTGGTGTGAGGTGGTATCTCTTTGTGGTTTTGATTTGTGTTTTCCTGCTGGGATTGTATTTGATTTGTATTATTGGCTGGCAGGGATTGTGGGAGCTGATTCCATTTTCCTTAGGGTAAAGAATTTCTGTGTAAGAATCAAAGGTTATCACAGGGTGCTATGAAATTTGCAATTCCAGGAATGCAGTATTGATCATACACTGTGTGGTAAGGTATGGTATTTAATATGTTTTCTTAGTGTGTGGTCAGGTTAGACACAGTGGTTGATGTCCTCACCTCTGCCTTTTAAGTTGTTATTATTTACTCAAGTTCCCCAATCTCAACCTGTCCCACTGTAGCTCTCTGCATTTGGTACCTTGTCTGGGATTGTGGATTATGGCTATGGTCAAGGAGCCTGTGACTGTGTGAGAAGGAATGGAAGTCTTGAGACTCATTCCAACTCTCTACTTCCTTATTTCCTTTGTTACCTATCCAAACCAACTTACTTTGCCTAACTTAGTTACCTGCTTGTTTTACTAACTTTTCCAAATATAACTAATATGTGTACTATTTTTTAAGGTCCAAAAATATTAAGACTTTCCTTCATATTGATTTTTTTACATTGAGGTAATCAGATGTACAGAAGAGTTACAAAAATAGTTGCAAGAGTTCCCAAATACTCTTTACTTAGTTTCTCCTAATTTTAACCTCATGCATAGCCGTCTTACAATTCACATAACTAAGAAGTTAACATTGGTAAAGTTAATTAAGCCACAGATTTTACTAGTTTTATTCTAAAGTTCTTCTATACTAAGAAAAATCCAGAATCCCACATTGCATATAGTTTTCATGTCTTCATAGTTTCCCTCAGTCTGTAATAGTTCTTTAATCTTTTCTTGTTTTGTTTTTACCAACTTCAGATTTTGAAGAGTACTTGTTAGTTGTTTTGCACAATACCCTTCAATCTGAGTTTGTGTGATAATGTGTGTGTGTGTGATATTTTCTAATGATTAAATTGAAATATCCATTATGTTAAGTGATGGGACCTTCTCAGGGTATCATATAGGAGGTTATTATTTCTACCTTTGTAATAATCATTATTTTCCTGCAATTAATAAGTATTTGGAGGTGGGAATAATTTGAAACTACATCAATATCCTGTCTCTTCTTGTTACAAAGACCTTGAAACCATATTCTTCAAGAACCAAAGCAAACATTATTATGGTGTTTTAATAGTGATTTTCTAGTCTCTTCATTTCTTCTACATTTATTGAGATTACTCTGTAAGGAAGCATTATCTCTTTACCTCCATTTATTTATTTATTTTGTTATGTACTTATATTAACATGGATCCATGGATATGTATTTTAGTCTTTGGATTATGATCCAAACTTGCTACTGATGTTGCTCAAATTCTTCTAGTTGTGACCACTGGAGCTCTTTCAGATGAGCTCCTGTGTTCTTTCAACATATGCCTATTCTATTTGGAAGAGTGGGAGGGAGGGATTCACTTACTTTTCATCAGAATATCTGGGGTCGGGATCCCTGGGTGGCGCAGCGGTTTGGCGCCTGCCTTTGGTCCAGGGCGCGATCCTGGAGACCCTGGATCGAATCCCACGTCGGGCTCCCGGTGCATGGAGCCTGCTTCTCCCTCTGCCTGTGTCTCTGCCTCTCTCTCTCATTCTGTGTGACTATCATAAATAAATAAAAATTAAAAAAATTCAAAAAAAAAAAGAATATCTGGGGTCATCCTGTGTTTTGCTTGTCTCAGTCCTGGAAAAAAAAAAAAAAAGCATCTCTCCAAGAAGATTGTATTTGTCAGAACATGGAATTAAGAAACTAAGTTTTAGGTGTTAGGTGTTTTTATTGCTACTGAGGTGGCACAGATCTTTGGTTCTTCTAGTGAACAGACCTGACAAATATACAGATATATACTAACCCACTTCCAAATAATTATTTGCATAGAGTATTTATACGTAAAATAGTTTGTAATAATCCCTGGCAATTCAGGACTCATATACTCTAGTCTTTATTCTTACAGCTTCTTTCTCTGACAAGAAACTAACTCTCACTCAACACTGGTGTACACATACAGTTGCTGACTGTTAAACAAATTCATCAACCAGAATATAGTTTTGTGAATTGTCTTTAAGTCTTACAATATCCAATCAAAACACTTTTTCCAAAGTTATTTAGGCCAGCTCCTTTCTTTCCCATGCCCTTTTGAGGAGTGAGATGATTCCTTTGCAACATGGAATTACTTGTCACAGTTTTTACTATATCTTGAATTCCCTGCATATCATGGTAGATTTGAAAACAAAAAAACCCAAAGAGTAAAACTCACTCTGCATGGTGTACAGTTCTATTTGGGGAAAAAAATCCACGGAGTCAAGTATTTACCACCACAATTCACATTTAATATGATCATTGAAAAAATTGAATTACAGTCTGCCATATTGTTAATATATGTGTTCCATTTAATTTTCTTTGTTTTCTTCTATTTTTCTTTCTTTGGATTATTTGAACATATTTATGATTATATTTATCTCTTCTATTGACTTATTATTAAAACTCTTAAAAACTTTAATGGTTTTCCTAAAATTATATATCTTACATTATATATCTTTATTCAATTAAATACTACCTTAAAATAATGTTATACAGCTTGAATATGTGATTTAAGATCATACAACTGTTTAGTCTCAAGTCTTTTCATCCTTGTATTTTTGCTGTCATATGTTTTTCGTATTCTATAAATGTACAAATTTTTCATGCCTGAAGAATTTCCTTTAACATTTCTGAACAATCTGAGTCAACATTCAAATAATATGGTCTAATACTTATCACAGTATTTTTCCAAGTCCTGCCTTAGAATAATACTGGTGTCAATAATACTTGGTGCCATTAGTATCATATATTTTATATTTACATATGTTAAAGATATAAAATATATTATTACCATTTTTGTCTTTAACAGCCAGTTATCTCTTAGAGCAATTAAAAATAAGAAAAATGAGTTTTATGTTATTTTCATGTATGTCATTTTCAATACTGGTATTTCATTGTGTGGACCCAAGTTTCCAACTATTATCAGTGTGTTTTTCTGAAAAATTCCCTTTGATATTTCATAGCCTGTATCTTCTGATAAGGAATACCCTAAATTTTTGTTTTGGATTTTCTGAACCAGTGTTTACTTTTCCTTTGCTCTTTATAGTTCTGCGTTGACAGTTGTATTTATTGAACTCTTTTTTTAGTACTTTTATAATACCATTCCATTTTCTTCTAGGTTGTGTGATTTTGAACAA
The DNA here is from genome assembly GCF_905146905.1 of Nyctereutes procyonoides. NCBI lineage: Eukaryota > Metazoa > Chordata > Mammalia > Carnivora > Canidae > Nyctereutes > Nyctereutes procyonoides. The sequence continues at coordinate 12,090,502 of NW_026575133.1, read as the reverse complement.
TAATTCTACTATGCTTCTTATCTGTGTAATCATTCAATAACTTCTTTTGGTTTCTGGTTGCTTTCAAGATATTCTCTTTGGTTTTAAACAAGAAAGACATTGTGTGTGTGTGTGTGTGTGTGTGTGTGTGTGTGTGTGTGTATTTGCAGGGTGGTGGAGCTTGGCACTCTATTAGCTTTTTAGATCCGCAATTAATTTTAGAAAGTTCTTGGTCATTACTTCCTCAGGTATTTACTCTGTGCTGCTCAGACCTCTTTTTTGGGGAGGATTCCAATTATTCAGATGTTATAGCACTTGATATTGTCACAGAGCTTAATGACTGCTTTTATTACTCTACTTTTAGTTTTGTTTTCACTTTTATTTTTTAGTTTTTCACTGTTTCTGAGTATTTTCAATTGATAATCCTCAAAGTCATTGATTCTTTCATTTACACTATTGAGTCTTCTGATGAACCTCTCAAAAGTAGTCTCATCTTAGTTGCTGTATTTTTCATTTGAAACATTTATATTTGGATCTCTCTAGTCTCCCTCTCTCTGCTAAAACTATTCATCTGGTCCTATCTGTGGTCCACCTTTTTATACCTAGTAGCCTCTTCATTATAACTTTTAAATCTGCTGAAGAGGGATCCCTGGGTGGCGCAGCGGTTTGGCGCCTGCCTTTGGTCCAGGGCACGATCCTGGAGACCCGGGATCAAATCCCATATCAGGCTCCCGGTGCATGGAGCCTGCTTCTCCCTCTGCCTATGTCTCTGCCTCTCTCTCTCTCTCTCTCTCTCTCTCTCTCTCTCTCTCACTGTATGACTATCATAAATAAAAAAAATTAAAAAAAATAAATCTGCTGAAGAATGGTTCCAACCTATATCAGCTCTGAGTCTGGTCATGAAGATTGCTTTGTCTCTTGAAAAATATGTTGTATTTTCTTACTTTTTGTAGGAATCATAATGATTTTTTTTTTTTTTTGTAGCAAGGTGGGTATCTTGGGAAGGCCAGTGAAGTCTGAGGTAACTAGTTTCATACTAGGTAACCCATTAATGGACAAAATGTTCCCTCTTCTAGGACTTTACAGTGAAGTTTTATTCTAATTGGGACTTGGGGTTTGAAGTTTGTGGTCAGTGTGATCATCCTCAGTGTGCCACGGGCTTCAAATTCCTCTAGTAAAAATTTGTGCTTAAAGTAAGGCCTTATTTGCCAGATAGCTTTTCTCAGTGTCTATTCCACATGGAGCTTTGTATTTCATCTCAAAAAGACCTCCCAGGTCTCTTACCTTTTTGTCCCTCTCCTACCCTTTCCAACATGATTTCCGGATTACTTGTTATGCCATACTTGTTACCTCAGCAATGGGAGGCAGGAAAGGCCTTATCTGGTTATTCTGATGAAGCCCCAGTCTCAGTGACACCATGGCCCTGTGTCTTATCAGTGCTCCTAACACACCTTGGCGGTAGTTGTGGTTCTAGCACCTATCCCTGCCCATCCTCCAGGAGCAGATTTTTTTTTTTTTCTGTTTTTTCATTCTGATTATCAATAGTATCCTTAGCCTTTCAGTGTTTGTTGCCCTTCTGTGCTAGTGTACTGAGGCTGCTGTAGCAATTGCCACAGTCTTGGTGACTTAAAGATTTTTTTTTTTATTTACTCAGAGAGAGAGAGAGACAGAGAGACAGAGAGAGAGAGAGAGGAGCAGAGACACAGGCAGAGGGAGAAGCAGGCTCCATGCAGGGAGCCTGACGTGGGACTCAATCCCAGGTCTCCAGGATCACAACCTGGGCTGCAGGCGGCGCTAAACTGCTATGCTACCGGGGCTGCCCAGTTTTGGTGACTTAAAATATTAAATGCGATCACTCACAGTTCTGGATGTTAGAAGTCTGGAATCCAGCAGAGCCACACCCCCCACCCAGGGGCTCTCTGGAAGAATCTGTCCCTTTCCTCTTCCAATTTCTGGTGGCTGCTCTGAAATTTCTGTGCTTTTAGCCATGTCTCTGCCTCTGTTTTCACTCATCCTTTCCTTAATCTGTCTTCTCTATTGTCTGCCTTGTAAGAATACATATTATTGCATGGAGGGTTGTTTTGTGAAGGTCTCAGAATATTGATAACAAATGCTGTGGTCAGATAGGCCCTTGTGGCTCTTATTATGACTGTAAGACACCCTTCATCAACAACCATCAAGAACCTGAGAGGTTTATTATTTACAAGACCTGGAAATTACACAGCACAGCATGGTCAAGGTGGGGAGGGGTTAAAGTGCATCGGCAAGTGGTTCTGCTTTTAGTGAGGTCAAGGGTGAGATCTAGGGTTTCACGGGCTCCTTTCTTATTGGTGAACTTAAAATTTGGGGCAGGGTGGTTTGGTCAGGTAAGCATCTGACTATTTCAGCCCAGGACAAGATCTCCAAGATTGTAGAATCAAGCCCCACATTGGGCTCTGTGCTCATGTGAAGTCTGCTTCAGACTCTCTCTCTCATAAATAAATATAAACTTAAAAAAAATAAAACTCAACAAGAGTGGGAAGAGCAAAGAAGCTTCAGTTAGAGAAGGTGGCCAGATACTTTACCTAGTCCTATGTCTGCCAATGCATTTATTCATTTTGAATGGATGCCTCTTTGAAATGGATGGCCTAGCAATCAAAATTTAGGTCAGTCACTTGCATTACAAAAAAGAAAAAAAGCAACTGTCAGGGTTTACACTACAAAGGCACACCCAGATAATCTAAATTAAACTGCTCCTCTCAAAATCCTTAATCACACTTTTCCCCATATCAGATAATATTCATAGGGTTCAGGGATTTGGGCATGGATTTTTATTCATGGAGGAGGAAGGAACCATTCAACACACTGTACCTTCTAACTCAAATACAGGCTTTTGTTCAATAGGAGAGTGAGGCTTATCCAAGTGGGGTCATGCGTCTCACTAGATATGGTTGCTATTCTCTCTCTGAGGTCTGTCTGATGGGGACATTTTCACAAGGACTTTCTACAGTCTTTGTATGAGCCCCTGTTGGGATTACTACAGAAAAAAAAAACCTCAAAGAGAATGCTGACTGCTGTAATTTCAGTCCTCCCAGGGGCTTTAAACTTCCTCACCACACATACTTGTCCTGAACCTACTTTGTAACCCAACTAAGTGTTTGCATCTTGTCTTTCCTTGCAGGTACTATTTTCTTTCTGTCTCTATCTCTCTCTCTGTGTGTGTGTGTGTGTGTGCATGTGTATGTGTGTGTGGGTATTACCAATTATATCTCTAACAGGATCAAGACAAGTTGTGAATCTGTATTGGGTATAATGACTGAGAAAAATACTTTGCTAATTGTTATAAAATGACATCTTGCTGTTTTAATTTTCAAATTTCTGATTATCAGTGAAAATGACAGTGTTTCATGTTTGTTGAAATAGTTAAGAATCTCACTTAAACTTTGTTGATGAAGAAGAAGCATCATCACAACATTTAAAGAAGGGTAACTGAGGAGGAAGGCTAGGCATATAACATTCCAGGTGCTAATTAAGCATGAAGGAGGCAACTACTTGGTTGGAATGTGTCGGAGACAATTAACGAGTAACATGTGGAATAAAAGATCTTCAAGTTTCTTTGAATCCTGACTGTGCACTTGGGGATAAGAGAATATATAGAAATGAGTTGTATCTCAACATGCTAAATTTAGGGGAGAGGAATTTGTTTAGCATCCTTTTTCCCTTTCTGATGCTGGCTCTGGTCACTTCCCCTCTACTCTTTACCTTTCCCCACCCAGGAACAAGATACTATTTACCTAAAGGCCATTCAGTTTAGCACTTTCTAAACCATGCCAATTTTTAACCTAGAATGTGCCTTCATCTCAATTGTCTTAAGATCCTTTTTGTTTTCTTTCTTTCTTAGGGAAATTTCTCATCAATACACTGAAGCTCATTTCATTTTAAATGAAGCAGCTGCACATGGTGTTGCGTAGGGGGACTGTTGTGTGTGAGATAACAGACTGGTGGTCAGATAAAAGCTGCATCTAATGGAAAAGTAGGATTAATTTAGCAAATTGCTGGACTAATTTCTAACGATAGCCTGATTTAAAAGACTGTATGATACTGCATGAAATTCCTAAAATTTGGGTTGTTTCTGGGAAGCTCTGAGGAAACAATTAGGAAAAAAAAAAACCTGCTTGTTTGTTTTTCTTTTTGTCTTGACTTTTCTTACTGTGATGCAGAGATGTGATATTGTTTGAGTATAAGAATAGATATTATTTCCCGTATTCCAGAAGCTATAATTCTATATTAGAGGAAAAATAACCGCAAGAGCTATTCCAAAGTAGTTACAGCCATAATGCTTGTAACTACTTCCCCATGTTATAAATGCCAAAGTCTAGAGGAAAGGAAAGAGTCCTTCTTGGTTCCCATTTGAGGGGAAAAATTTTTTTTTATTAAGAATTTATTTTGGATCAATGGATAGCAACCCCCTGGGGCTATTTTAGTGTAGGCAGAGATCACGGAGGTCAACAAATCTGTCTTCCTGTCTCTGAAATGTTTCAGGAAAAAGATTAAACATATGATATAAGCAAAATATCTGTAGCTAGGGAGTAGGCAGGACTAAGTTCTCATCCTAGTTTTATCACTGCCTTGTTTGTTACTGGGAAATTTTCTCCAGGAATAGAGAGAGAGATGGCAGGACCCTCAACTATAAAAGAACAAAAATAAAACTGAACTGTCCAGAGTTAGCTATAAAAATCTGTGGGATGGCCATTTTGCCTGTCTTAAGAATTGCGAAGCAAGGCAATCTCATGCCTTCAACAATAAGGTATTCCCAAACTTATGGACAGTATAGACCCTGTGTTGTATCTAAGTGTCTTAAGGCATAGGATTCAAGGAAAATGAATCATGCATTTGAAGTAGACCCCATCCAAGCTTTTCCATCATATTCAATAATTGTTTTTTTCAATCAAGACCTCAGTGCAGGGACACTTGGGTGGCTCAGTGGTTGAGCATCTGGCTTTGGCTCAGGTCATGATTCTGGGGTCCCACATCAGGCTTGCCGCAGGAAGCCTGCTCCTCCCTCTGCCTGTGTCTCTGCCTCTCTCTCTATGTCTCTCATGAATAAATAAATAAAATCTTTTTAAAAAGACCTCAGTGGATGTCAGAATGGTGGGCACCTTGTACTACTTTGGTTAACATTGTCAAATCAAGTAGTGTAGTAGTTAATCTTGTGGACTCTGTAGTCAATTTGCCTGTTTTAGAATTCTAGATTCCCTTCTACTAGTCATGTGAACTAGACAAGTAATTTAACCTGTTGAGTCTTAATTTTTGTTACCTGTGAAGTTGTGGTATCATAAAACAACCTACTGAAGTAAATGAAAATATGAAATGAGGCCTTTTATGTAAATCATGGTGCTAGAACATATACCAGGTGATCCAATAAATATTAGCTATTATTTCTACCAACCCAACCCTTTTAACTGAATTATATTTAGAAGCTATAAAGTACTGTGTAAAATATAACTGAAATTTCCAGATGGATTGTGGTAATAACGTATTTCCCACTTTATTTTCCTTCTATATGCATCTGTAAGCATCATTAAATTATGCTAATAAACACTGACTCATATCCTCTACTTCTACTTCTATTCTCTAGCTTCTTAAAATTTTTGCGTGTTTTTTTTTTAGGAATACTTTATTTCATGTAATAGTTCCCTTGTGAGCAATTTAGAGACTTAAGAGAGCTTTCTCACTGATTATTTCACTTTATTTCTGTTAGAGAGAGACCTTTAGTTAACCAGTTCAGATCTCCAGGTTGTTAAAATCAGCCCTGTCATTTATTTATTCCTCAAATATTTATTGAGCAGTTACTGTGCTTCATGTAAACTTCTAGTTGTATTAGTAGATGGTATGAATATTAAGGAATCTAATTTTTCTCTAGTCTCAATGAGTGAAAGTCTGCTACCCACCTGAATTCATTGCTATGAGTGTCAGAATTAAAACCCTCAGAACCTGAGACAGCTCTCCATGGAGCATAGTGGGTGATGAGTTTGGAAAGTCAGCAATCTGTCTCTCACTTCAAAAAGTCCTATCGGTACTATAAGTGAGTCTATAACCCAAAATAAGGGGCTCATTTTTTTCCTCTAATTTTTATGTAGTTACTGTGCCATTCACAGATGTCCCTTTCTGGGGCTTAATTCTCAAAGACTGTTCTCATTCCTTTTTAGATTCTCTCTCTTAACTTCAGGTCTTGCTCTACACCACGCTGCATTTTCTCTTTCCTGTGCATCTCCATTAAATGAATGTTGCAGAACATGCAATTTTTAAAAATAAAACATTTTGTTTATTATACTAGTAAATTCTCTTTGGGTTTGCCAAATACCCACAGTGGATCTGAAGGATTTATATGGAAATTAAGGCAGCACTACATCTGCCTAATTAGACAGATGTACTCATAAAAGGAGCCCAGTGCCTGCTGGAATGGGAGGAGGACTGGGCTGGGGGAACTCCTCCTCAGCTGTTAGGAGCTGTTAACGCACAGGCTCTAGTCTCCTGGGACACTTCCCTGCTCCACAGGCAAAGTGAGGATAAGTTCTTTTTCACATCCAATAAAGTATCAAATTAACCTCCCTCCCCACTGTTACAGACTTAATGTCAAATTCAAGGAAAGCAGGTTGCAGATTTCAAGAAGAGTGGCAGGGACCTAGCCACTTATTGGCGTAGAGATTCTATACCTTGGGTGCATATTAGAATTACCTGGGGATCTCTACGACTCCTTATGACTGAGCCCCCGAAGACCAATCACCGAAGACCCAAAATAACTGGAGGAGTATGATATAGGTCCCAATGTAAAAAAAAGAAAATCAGAATTTAAAATCATTCACCTGTGTTTCTCACCATGCTTATTTGAACAATTTAGTAACATTGATGGGCCAAGTTACAGTTGCTCAACCTTGTCATTTGTAACAAAAATTGGCATACACCTCAGAACTGTTATGGATTCACAAAACACACAACATAGAGCAGGCACAAAGAGACAAACACTAACATGTTTAGAAACTTACACCACACAGCTGCAGATACCTATTCAGGCACACAGATTCATTCCTAGAACCTCACAAATGAGCTCCTGGATATGTCCACACTCAGACACACATAGACTCAGAGACCTCATAGGAAAGAAATCCACAGTAATAGATTCACACAGATTTAGGTGCTGCTACAAAGACACACACACACACACACACAAAAAAAAAAAACATAAACACATACATATTTGGATGTATTTAAAAGCCCACATGTATCAACTTAGCCCTAAACACACAGAAAGACCCTCAGAGATACTCAAAAACATAATAACCAGAGAGTGAACCTCCTGTTTTTTAAAAACTATATCTCAATAAAGCTGTTGAAAAATTAAGAGTAGGAATTCCTGAGATACTCTTAGACAACTAGCAAACAAAGACATAAAAAGAGACATACACACCCTGGAAATCTCCTTTAGTAGTTCTGGATCTTCTTTACTTGTACATGTCTGCAGGTTTTCGGAGTGGCATTGTGGTATTACTTGCTACCTCTTGGTGGATAATACTTTTGCCAAATTCAATTGCAAGTTCCCTGGCCCCTTGCCCAGGCGGGTCGTGTGAAAGGCAGGATTGAAATTACAGCTTCCAAGAAGAGAATTATACATATTTTTCCAGAAAATGAGATTGTATCAAAAATATTCCTCCTACAGGAACATGAAAATGAGAGGAGCAAGTTAAGAATGTTTCACTCAGGTTTGAATGCTCACAGAGATCCAGACAGTAGAACAAATATCCTGTAATAATGACAATTAAGAAGTAATATCGTTCTGGCCTTTGATAGTATCAATTGTCTGATACCTACTAACTCAGTTAATCATATCACAGAGCTATTCCCTATGATCTCATTTGATCTTTAGAGTAACCAGATGAAGAATTATTATTTTGATAAACATTTGACACTTGCTGAAATTACTCCCAGCAGAAGCTGTGTAACATTTTTAGGTCATCCAGCCACTAACTTTCATGTTTAGAAGTCAAATTTGTGTCTGATGGACTTAGGAGTCAGAGCTCTTGGCAACTGCATGTGTGGGAAGGCCTCTGCAGACCCTGGGCTTGGGGTTCATTTTATGGCACATCTTATTTACTTTGCATATGGAAAAACTGAAGATCAGAGTAAGTCCTTAACAATGAGCTTCCAGGGACACACACAGAGCCCTATTCTAGGGCTGATGTCACCAGAAAAATGAATTTTTGAAATAGTCAATGAACTGTATGTGAATTGGAGTAGGTGAAGAAAAGGAACCAAGATTGAATTAAAAGCCCAATGGCCATGCTTTGAACACCCTCCAAATGAGACTGGGTTTCCCTGGAAGACCGTGGGCTTCTTTCTACTTCTCTCTACTCCTCTGTTGCTTTTCTGAGGACTATGAAACTGTTCTCCTTAGCATTTGGTCCAGTGACATCTCAAAAAGCTCTTGGAGGGGATTCGATTCTATCCACAAGAGTAGAGGTACAACTCTGACTTCAGGAAGGGGTTTTTGTCTGTTTTCCTTTTTATCAGGGTGTAGGTCTGGCTGGAATGAAAAATGTTCCATAAGTGGGGAAGCATCTTGAGTATATTGGAGAATTTCTTCTAAGTTCTCTTCTCAGAATATGAGTGTGCTTATGAAATTCCTTGGTATTTAATTCCATAGGTAAGAGATTAGGGGAAAAAACGTAAGGCTTCCAAAGAAGGTGATAATGACAAAAGGATGGAGACACACGGCATTGGATGATATGCCCCAGATCCCTTTATTATTCATTTAAACATTTTAAATTGTTGCCAATTTTAAAACTTAGAAGGTTTTATGCAAATATCTAAATTCCTGGTGTCTTTTAAAAATGAAAAGGAGAAGATCTGGCAACTGTGGGTTGATGGTTTCCATGGCAATAACTGACCAAACGTGTGTAGCAGCTTCACCGATGAGTTGGTCATGTGCTCTATTGTGCATCCCTATTTGTCACATTCCCCACTAATTATGTTCATTCTGACCCATTTAACTTATCTGGGTTACCTATTGGACACTGCAGGTATCCATTGATATTCTCAGTATTCAGATAAAAATCATTACAATTTTAGAGACAGATGTTTTAGCAATCTAGAGAGAGAGAAATCAGCAAAGCATTGAGAGCTCAAAGATGATTTCATAAGGAAAGTGGGAATGAAGCTGTCTTATAACAAATCAAGATTTACTGAGGCAATAAAGGAGGATACTTTAGTGGAGGGTGCATAATAAGAGGAACAAGAGATAATACAAAATTAAATTTTGGTGGACAAGAGACCAACTGTGCAAAGTAAAACTTTTAAACATTTAGAATAAGACATGAAACATTATATTTACAATCTTAGGTTTGCAAAGGTTTTCCTTTTTAAATGACATAAAAAAGGACGAACCATAAAGAAAAAAAAAACGGGTAAGTTTGAATCCATTCAGTAAAGAACATCTGTTCCTCCAAAGACATCATAAACAAGGTAAAAAGACAAGGAACAGATTTTGAGAAGATATTTGCAATGCATAAAACTGACAAAAGCTAAGTATCCAGAATTTATAGAATGCTTCTACAAATCAAAATGAAAAAAGATAAACAACCCAATGAAAAAATGGGCAAAATATATGAAAATGTCATTCACAAAAGATAAAAGACAAATGGCCAATAAGTACATGAGAATGCGCTCAATCTGACATGTTATCAGAGAAAGGCAGATTAAAACAATAGAAAGCTATTATTCTGCAACCCTGTGACTTACATAAATCTAAAGTCAAATAATACCAAAGCATTAGACACAGATATGGCAAATTTGGAAATTTCAAACAGTAAAAGCTGGTACGTACCTTCAGAGGGCAAATGATAATATTAAATAAATTGTGTTATGTATATACTTCTTAACCCAGTAACTTTCTTTACCCAGTAACATAACTTATGTGTGTACCTTGAAGAAATTTTCACACGTGTGCAAAAAACAATGTATGCTTGACTGTCCATTATATTATTGTATGTGATTGAGAAACACATCTTAAGTTGAAAAATTAAGATTGATTGAAAACATCTTAAATGATCCTCAACAGAAAAAGTGGTAAGTAAATTATTATATAGTGACAAAATGAAAAGCTTATAATATAGTGGAAATAATTGCACTATACAACATTTGACAATTTAGCTAAATTTTCAAAACCTTCAAAAATAAAAATGCAGAAAAATGTACTCATCTAAATTTAAAAGCATGAAGAATAAGAGTGAATGACATGATTGGTTTAAAAAAAAAAAGATAGAAAATGAGTTTGTGTGAAGGGAGATAAGGTTGTAAGGTTGCCAATATCTGGCCCAGGGCACATTAGGGTCTGGAGTAGGGAAACATCTGAAAAGCTTCACTTTGTTGTAGAAGCTTTTAATGTTACTGTGCTTTCACTGTCTGATCAAGAAACCAAAGACAAGATCTCTATTTCAAGACTATTATTACATGGGGGAAAAGAGCCATTGCAGATTCATGTGGAAGATAGTAGTTTCTGGTTTCAAAACTTTTTTTTTTGTTTTTTGTTTTGTTTTGTTTTGTTTTGTTTTTTTTGTTTCAGAACTTTTATCTGAAGAAGTAAGAGTCTTTTGCAGAGAAGCCAGTCCTGAGAGAAAAATCAGTTGATATTCTCTTCAGTTTGGACATCATGTAGAGGAAAACAACTGGACTCCCATAGATCATTCCCTAATTAGATAAACTTCACTTTTCGTTGAAACTTAAACAATAACTTACTACTGTCAAGACCTCTGTCTGTGCCTAGCCTCTGCTTCTTGAGGACATACAAATCAGCCAAAAGCAGAGCTCTGAAAATTATATTCTGCTTTTCAGAAATCTCAGATCCTCATTCTTGGAATAAAGCTCAGATCCTGCATTCTCTGAGGTTCTTTTTTTTAAATTTTTTTAAATTTTTTTTTATTTATGATAGTCACACAGAGAGAGAGAGAGAGAGAGAGAGGCAGAGACATAGGCAGAGGGAGAAGCAGGCTCCATGCACCGGGAGCCCGATGTAGGATTCGATCCCGGGTCTCCAGGATCGCGCCCTGGGCCAAAGGCAGGCGCCAAACCGCTGCGCCACCCAGGGATCCCTCTTTTTTTTTTTTTTCTTTCCCATTCCTTTTGAACAGTTTTTGGTTTACAGCAAAATGGATCAGAAAATATACAGAGTAAATACCTCCTCCCCCAACAAAAGCACAGCCTCTCCCACTATTAATATCCCACACTAGAGTAGGTACATTTGTTATAATGATGAACCTACACTGACACCTCATTATCTCCCGAAGTCCATAGTTTATATCAGGGTTCACACTTGGTGTTGTACGTTCTTGTTGACAAAGGTATATGACATGATCTCACCCTTTCAGCAACATACAGAGTGGTTTCTCTGTCCCCCAAATCCTCTCTGCTTCATCCCTTTCTCTCCATAATCTCCGACAACCACAAATCTTTTTACTGTCTCCACAGCTTTGCCTTTTCCAAAATGTCATATAGCTGGAATTATATAGTGTGCAGCCTTTCATATTGGCTTCTTTTGCTTAGTAACATGTATTTAAGTTTCCTCCATCTAAAAATTCATATTCATAGCTCATTTCTACTAACACTATTGGATAATATTCCATTGTATGGAGGTACTATATTTATCCATTCCCCTGTTGAAAGACATCTTGATTGCTTTCAAGTTTTGGTAATTATGAAGCTCCTATAAATATCCATGCACAGGTTTTTGTATGGACATAAGCTTTCATCTCCTTTGGGTAAATACCAAAGAGCATGATTGCTAAATTATATGGTAAGAATATGTTTAGTTTTGGGAGAAACTGCCCAACTGTTTTCCAAAGTGGTTGCATCATTTTATATTCCCACCAGCAATGAATGAGATTTCCTGCTGCTCCATATCCTTGTCAGCATTTGGTGTTGTCAGTGTTCCAGATTTTGGCCATTATAATAGATGTGTAGTGGCATCTTACTATTGTTTTAATTTGTTGTTGTTTTTTTAAAGATTTTATTTTATTGTTTTAATTTGAATTTCTCTAACAACATGCAATGTGGAGCATCTTTTCATATGCTTATTTGCCATCTATATATCTTCTTTGGTGAGATATGTTAAGACCCTTTGCCAATTTTTAAAAAAGATTTTTAAATTTATTTATTCATGAGAGACACAGAGAGATGCAGAGAGCCTGATGCGTGACTAGATCCCAGGACCTTGGGATCATGACCTTAGCCAAAGGCAGACTCTCTACCACTGAGCCACCCAGGTGCTACCTTTTTACCTTTTTTAAAATCTGTTTGTTTGTTTTCTTATTGTTGAGTTTTAAGAGTTCTTTGTGTCTTTGATATCAGTCCCTTATTACATGTGTATTTTGCAAATATTTTCTCCCATTCTCATTCTCTAACATTGTCTTTTATAGAGCATTTTTCATCTCAATTAAGTCCATCTTATCAACTATTTCTCTAATACTTCATGCTTCTGATGTTGTATAGCCTCTGATTTTTGACTCTAGCTTTATTTTACTTTCTACTCTCCACATTGCTTCATCTGTTATGTCAACAGGTGTTTACTGTGAACTTTTTAATGATCACACAGAATTGAGAAGGAGCAAAAGACAATAGTGTTGTTCTCACATAGCTTGTACATCTGGGTAGAAGCAGGCTATAAACACACTGACAAATTAAGAGAATTTCAGAGACTTTAAGTGCTAATAAATGTGTAAAACAAAAATATGGTACAATTTCCCTGGGGACACTCTACAGGGTGATCAGATGACGTCACACCAAGGAGATGAAACCTTACGTGACATAAGTAGGATAGGAAGCAGTTTGTCAATAAACATCTGTGGGAGGAACCCGTCAGACTCCTCTCCTGTACTCTGCCCCTATCACTCTCCCTGATCTATTCCTTCAAGTCATTGTGCCTTTGGTCTCGGCTATTGTTTCTGCTTAGAACACCTCTCCACTAGGACATCTTATCTGCCCCACCTCATTCAGCACCATTGATCTGCCTTTGCCAGTCCTTTCAGTAGTAGGGTCAGCATGTTCTCCCTGGGCTATTTGGTTACCAGTGATTAGACCACTGAAATGGGTGTAAGGGGAGAAAAAGAGGGCATATAATGGATTAGAAAGCATGTCACTAAGAACTGGTAAGAACCTCCTAACTTCACCTTCTAATCTTAGTAGGTGTTTGGAAGCAGAGGTTTGTTTTATGGGGAACAATCTATTACATATAAGGTCTTATACATACTGAGTGCTTGTAAAATACATGTTGAATAAGTCTTTGTATTCTGTTTGTCATTGTTATTGTTGGCTGATATTTATGGAATATTTATTATGTGCCAAGCCCTATGCTAAGAATTGCTAATGCATGGTCTTTTTAAATTCCTATATATAGCTTGTGAGTTAGACAATATGAGTATTTATGCTTTACAGACAACATTTTCAGCAAAAATATTTAACTACAACAATAACAAGACAAGACCTTATTTATTTGTTTATTTATTTATTGTTCAGAACAATTTGGCAAAGCACTTTTCTTTTAAAAACTTTCAACTAACTTCCCATTTCCTGTTGATCAAATGAAACAAATTGGTAATGGCCAGGGCTGACGTATTGGATTATGTCAGATGGACCTAAATTCATTTCCCAGGACATTGTAGCCCATAGGTTATATGCAAGGTCATTTTATTGGTCCGTATTCTTTATACATTTCCTGATCTTCCCCCCCCCCCCCCAGTGGATGCTTTCAGTCTCTAACACAAAACTAAACAAAGCAAAACAAAACAAAACATGGATTATACTTTTCCTCTACTTGCTTTCCTGCTTATCATTAGGAGTTTTTGGCCAAAGGAGCATGGGAATAGGTAACAGGCTCCTTTTTTATTTTATTTTATTTTATTTTTCTGGAATCTCTCAGAAGAATTTTCTCTGGGTTTTTCCTGCCTCCTCAGTCTGGGCCCCAGAATGAACTCATGTCCGTCAGGATTGCCCCAGCTGACCACCCACTATAGACTGCAGCATGAGGTAGTAGAGCAGCAGACCCAACAGCATGAAGCTGAGCCACACTATAAGAAATAAAATAACATATATTATTGTATGTTGGTGCCTGTTGGTTACACAGCAATACAATCCAAATACTTATCTAATAATTTTGGTTAGGAAAAAAAGTAGAAATGGTTGGGAGGAGTGGCCACGATGGAAATCCATACTTTTAATGATTACAGCCCCTTTATCCTAAGGTGCAGTGTCATTTTTCTCCGTTCATTTTCATTTTCTTTTTTTCTCTAGTCCTTTTCTTCTGCCTAAATCAGGTTTAATAAAACTGTACTTGAGGGATGTCTGGATGGCTCAGGGACTGAGCATCTGCCTTTGGCTCAGGGCATGATCCTGGGTCCAGGGATTCAGTCCAATATAGGGCTTCCTGCAGGGAGCCTGCTTCTCCCTCTGCCTGTGTCTCTGCCTCTCTCTCTCTCTCTCTCTGTTTTGCATGAAAATAAAATCTTTTTTTAAAAAAGACTGTTTACTTGAGTTAGCGTGGTGAAGTTTTTTGCAATAAAGAATATCATACTGTGCTGAGTCAAGCCCTAGAGGGAACAGCAAAGGTAATAAGGAAAAAAAAAAAAAAGCTAAGAGGAAGCCACCATGGATCAGGATGGTTTGATGTGCTCTCTTAGAGTAGATGACTTGCAATACAGGTTACTTTCATTCATTTTCTACATTGGCTAGCTCTGCCTGCTTCTCCCAAGTTCAGAGCTTCAGCTTCACAAAATATTTTTGGCCTATAAAGGGGCATTTTGAAGCACTTGTCTCTATAATACCTAGCCTATGGCAAGGTATTAATGTCTGGTAAGTGAATAAATGAGTGAATGAACAAACCAATCAGTGAATTAATGAGTGATAATCAATGGAAAAGATTATCAATGAAAACAGTGATCTCACCAGCAATATGATTTATTTGACACAGTATGAGAGGACTAGAGATCACTAGAGATCTTCTCCCTTTTCCCATTAAAGCTTCACAATGTCCTATTGATGTAGGTCACATGCATCCCACAAAAGAGAACAATGAGGGTTGAGTAATTAGCTCAGAATGAAATCAGTAGTAGCAACATCCTTCTAGATTGTGTCCTGAGGCAAGGGAAACAAAAGCAAAAATAAACTACTGGGACTACATCAAAATGAAAAACTTCTGCACAGCAAAAGAAATAAATAACCAACAAAACCAAAAGGCAACACTAAATGAGAGAAGATATTTGCAAATGACATAGCTGATAAAGGATTAGTACCCACAACAAATAAATAATTTATAAAATCAACACCTTTCAAATGAATAATCTAATTAAAAAATGGGCAGAAGACATGAATAGACAATTTTTCCAAAGAAGACATAGAGATGTCCAACAGACACATGAAAAGACGCTCGATATCACTCATCATCAGGGAAATGGAAATCAAAACCACCATGAGATATCATCTCACACCTTTCAGAATGGCTAAAATCAAAAACACAAGAAGCAACAAGTTTTGGTGAGGATGTGGGGAAAAAGGAAAACTCTTGCGTTGTTGGTGGGAATACAAATTGGTATAGTCACTGTGGAAAACAGTATGGAGTTTCCTCAATTTACAGTTACCCTGTGATCTGGTAATTGCACTAGTGAATATTTTCCCAAAAATATGAAAACACTAATTCAAAGGGATATATACACTCCCATGTTTATTGCAGCATTATTTACAATAGCCAAACTATGGT
This sequence comes from Nyctereutes procyonoides, assembly GCF_905146905.1. NCBI lineage: Eukaryota > Metazoa > Chordata > Mammalia > Carnivora > Canidae > Nyctereutes > Nyctereutes procyonoides. The sequence goes on along the minus strand of NW_026575133.1, from coordinate 12,074,745 downwards.
ACTACAGTAGCAGCCCAAGTAGATGAATGTATAAAAAAACAGAGAAAAGGCATTGTGTGTATATATACACACACACATATTCATATATATATTCATATGCATATAAAATATGTTACTCAGCCATACAAAAGAAAAAAAATCTTGCTATTTGCAACAACATGGATGGATCTAAAAAGTATAATGCTAAAAAAAAAAAGTAAAAAGTATGATGCTAAGTGAAATAAGCCAGTCAGAAAATGAGAGATACCAAATGATTTCACTCATTTGTGAAATTTATGAAAAAATGAAAAAAGGCTGCACCATTTCACATTCCCACCAACAGTGTAAGAGGGTTCCCTTTTCTCAGCATCTTCTCCATTTGTGGTTTCCTGCCTTGTTAATTTTCCCCATTCTCACTGGTGGGAGGTGGTATCTCATTGTGGTTTTGATTTGTATTTCCCTGATGGCAAGTGATGCAGAGCATTTTCTCATGTGCATGTTAGCCATGTCTATGTCTTCCTCTGTGAGATTTCTCTTCATGTCTTTTGCCCATTTCATGATTGGATTGTTTGTTTCTTTGCTGTTGAGTTTAATAAGATCTTTATAGATCTTGGATACTAGCCCTTTATCTGATACGTCATTTGCAAATATCTTCTCCCATTCTGTAGGTTGTCTTTTAGCTTTGTTGACTGTATCCTTTGCTGTGCAAAAGCTTCTTATCTTGATGAAGTCCCAATAGTTCATTTTTGCTTTTGTTTCTTTTGCCTTCATGGGTGAATCTTGCAAGAAGTTACTGTGGCCAAGTTCAAAAAGGGTGTTGCCTGTGTTCTCCTCTAGGATTTTGATGGAATCTTGTCTCACATTTAGATCTTTCATCCATTTTGAGTTTATCTTTGCGTATGGTGCAAGAGAGTGGTCTAGTTTCATTCTTCTGCATGTGGATGTCCAATTTTCCCAGCTGGAAGGGGAGGAGGGCAGGGGGTGGGGGTGAATGGGTGACGGGCACTGAGGGGGGCACTTGATGGGATGAGCACTGGGTGTTATTCTGTATGTTGGCAAATTGAACACCAATATAAAATAAATTTATTATAAAAAAATGAACAAAGGAGAAAAAAGGAGAGGGACAAATAAAAAACAGACTCTTAACTATAAAGAACACACAGATGCTTACCAGAGGGTAAGTAGGGGAGGGGGGTGGTAGAATAGGTGAAGGGGATTACAAATATACTTATCTTGAGGAGCACTGAGTAATATATATGAAAGTGTTGAATCACTATATTGTACACCTGAAACTAATATAACACTATGTTAACTACACTGGAATTTATATTTCAAAAAGAATGAAATTGATAGTAAATGTTGAAAGTGAGATGCAACAACTCCTGTCTTTGTCCCAGGTAAGTCTCAGGAATTACAGAAACCCATTTGGTGAATCACTTTTACTGTTGTGGCTTGTTCTATTTTACAGATGAGACAACATAGGCTTAAAGAGATATGGGAGCCTTATACAAGCCCCCTGGAAGGACCAGCAGTGGGGAGTGTGGAGATGAGGAGGACTTGGATTTACTCTATGGAAAGCACAAAATTAAGAGAAAGAGATATGACTCTGAGGCCAAGGTTGCCAAGATTGGAAACAACACCAGTGCCGCACTCGGAAATCTGGCTCCGATACCCATCGAAGGCTCAGCCATTGTGCTGCCATGCTGACCCTCCCTTCTGAAGGTAAGGACCTGACTACTCTGCTGCTTACAGAGACTGCCTCTCTAGGAGGTTGGTACTGTCTTTATAAACTGTGATACCTTGTAAAGGCAAGCTATTCTCAACAAATATTCTTTCTTCCTTTCTTTACTGCCAACTATGCTAAGAATTACACTGCTTAGATTTTATTTCCCTAGACCAGAATTTATCAACATCGTCAACTCTATCTATTTATTAATTCTTCAAATAACTCTTCTTTTTATCTGGGGGAGTGGGGGTGGGTGCCTTGTGAATTGTAGGATATTTAACAGCTTCCCTGGCCTCTACTCAGTAGTCCCAAGAACCTCCCACCCACCACTCTGCATTGGTGGGTTGTGACAATCAAAAGTGTCTAGCTTAGTTCAATTGAGAATTTAATTCCTGCTAGAATTCTAGGATGATCATTAAGTTGGCTCATCGGTCAATTACTCCTCCCTGTCCATGAGTTTCAGATTCCTTCTTGAGAATAGGTATTAATGGAATGGTGGCTGGAGGAAGAGAAGTAAGGAAAGACTTCTGAATAATATGTGAAGGTGAGGTTTCAGACATAAAGATATTAACCTCTACAACTTGGAATGACAGACTAATCCCCCTTTTCTTACATTTTGCCTCTGCTCTTATCTTTGCAATCTAACATTTCTTATTGTTTCACATATATGTTATCTGTCATCTAATTTAGCAAAAAGAATATTATGAAGCTCTCCTATTCATGGTCTTTGGGGGTGAATATCAAAATAAAACACAGTCTTGGACATTAAGAAGCTCACAGTTTTGTGACCCTTGTTCAGCCAAGATCTTTGCTTGCTGATGGGGCCTTGCTTCATCCTACACCCTACTGACACCTAAAAACAAAATGTGTGTCTTCAAGTATTTGATTCTCCACAAGCCACAATTAAGGTAAAAGACTAACAACCTAAAAGTGACCTGTCAACAATTTATTTTCCTTAAAAAATGGAGTCTTCAATGATTAAACCTCTGTTAAGGACTTAATTATAAGGTGCTAATTAATAGATTTGGAAAGCACAGTTTACATTTGTTTAATTTAAAAATGGAAGTTAAACTACTGATTAATTTGTGCTACCTCAGGCTGTAAGCACCATGTTCATTCATTTGTATGAAACAACAAAGTTCACTGGGTCTCGGACTATCCAGGGCCAGTAAGGTATTCCCAAAGATTCTTTCTCCCTGAGGCAGTTTCCTTCACCCTCTAAGCCTCTAAGCCCTTCAGTCATTTTTGTTCATCCAAGAGCAAAATAAGGGGTTAGCCCTACTTTCACTGCCAGTTATTTTTCAGGACAGACTTCTTCACATCTCACTGGTTCTATGGGAGAAAAATGTCATGTTTTCATTCTTTGTCTACACCTCATTTCAGTGATGAGTTCATTCGCAATTGGAGATGATACCCTGGTGAGAAATTCTCAGGAAAAGGGTAGCTAAATTGCTGTTGACAATATTTTCCTCTAGATAAGAGAGAGTTACTTGTAATGAATATTCCAAGAAGATCTAATGGATTAAAAAAGATTCCTATGTATTTAGAAGGCACATATTATGCCTTATGTGCCCTGTTCTTCATACTTTTCTTACACATTTTCACACATTCTCTTTGATGTAGTATCATGAGGTTTGCTTATTAGGCAGTATCTCCAGTTTATAGATGAAGAAACTAAAGCTTGGAAGGGTTAAGTGACCTGCCCTGCTTTACTCAAGCCTGGCCCTCATTTATCCCCAAATGATAGCTGAAAGAATTTTGTTTGTTTTCTAGACATGCCCAATTCCACTAACTGGGTAACTTAAAAAATAGAAATCTGTTGCCTTATGGTTCTGGAGGCTAAAGTTTAAAATCAAGGTGTTGGCAGGATTAGTTCCACCTGAGGGCTATGAGGGACAGCCCATTCCAGATCTCTTTCATTGGCCTGGAGACAGCCCTCCTCGTGTTCACATGACATTCTTTCTATTATGTAACGCTGTCTCCAAATATTCTTTTTTTACAAGAACATCAGTTACTTTAGATTGTGACTACCCTAATGACTTCATTTTAACATTACCTTGATAAAGACCCTATCTCCAGAATAAGGTCACATTTGGAGGTACTAGGGATTAAGACTCCAACACATGAATTTTGTGGGAAACAATTCAACCCATAACAATGTAATCCATGTAAACAAATCTGAATAAACCACTCCTCACTTGCTATGGAATTAAGTATAAGTTTCATATTATGAGCCATGTGTCCCTTCCTTATGTAGCCCTTGCCCTAGGCTCAGCCTAATCTCTTACCACCACATAGCAGGAAATCTAACCCTCCTAAACTCCTCAATAAAAATAACTTATATTTATTAAGCCCTCAAGACACTGGTCTAAGTGCTTCTCATGTATGTATGATGTAAATATATTATGCTGATCCTCAGTACCACCATATTATAGATTCATATGTCCATTCATTTATTCAAGCATTCATACATTCAAAAATATTTTTAAATGCCTATTGTATTGAAGCTTTGTTCAAGACCTAGGGGATAGAGCTGCCAATAAAGTGAAAAAAAAAATCCCGCGTCTCACAAACCTATATTCTAGTAGGAGTCAAAAGTTATAGATGGAGGGGTACCTGGGTGGCTCAGTCAATTAAGCATCTGATCTTGGTTTTGACTCAGGCCATGATCTCAGGGTCATGATCATGCCCTGCATTGAGCTCAGTTCTCAGTGGGTAGCCTGCTTCCCCTTTCTTTCTCCCTCTGCACCCCTGCCCCTGCTCATGCACTCTCTTTTTCCCTATCTCTCAAATAAATAAATAAATATTTTAAAAATATTAAAAATTATAAGTGGATTTTGGACTGTGTTAAGTTGGTACCCCTAACATCCCTGTTGTTCCAGGGTAAACTGTATATTAAACAATAGGAGGTGCTGTAGAGAAAATTGGGACATGGATGAAAATGATCCAGAGACAAAATGCAATTTTTAAAAATTGTATAATAATTTTATACTTATGGAAAAGTTAAAAGAACACTCTGCATACTGATTCCACAAATATTATTCTGAAATTAATGCAAATGTATAAAAAAGCTGCAAGATGGATACAAACATGTCATGGATCCCCTTAATCCTGAATTCCCTATTATACATTTCCAAATATTTACTCACAATTTTTCTATTGTCTTTCTCTCTTCCTTCTATCTATCTCTTTCCATTTCCATATTTCACATGCATGATACTGTAACATCCTTCTTGGTGGATTATATTACTGATAGCCCCTATACAATGCATTTATTTCTTCAACAAATTAGTAGTCTTGAGAGTTTTTACTAAGGTAATATTAATCTTTTCTCAACAAGAAGTTGGCTATATTTTTACCTTATACATCAACATAAAAGTTCAATTAATTTTCAAATTATTGAGCACTGAACTCGGCTATTACAAATTAGATGCTAATTAATGCTCCTTTACTTGCTCATTTATTTGTAGCCTTCTTTTTTTTTTCCTGTCAGGGCCCACAAAAATGTGAAAATTCCATTAATTATTTTTACTCATTGATGGATTATAGAACAAAGTAGTAATTTTGAAAATTATAGCTATCCAACACCTACATTTTTAGAAAGATGCAACATTCTGAAGGATATTGCTAACTAGACAGCAATTAAAAATTGCAAGAATACTTCACAGCAAGATTTGTAATAATTTTAATGAACTCCTGAAATGAGATAAACAGTTTCTTTAAAGGACACATCTAACCTTGAGAGTCCATGAAATTACAACTGGTAAATGGTGGGAAGAAATATATTATTCAATATATTTTAATATGAGGATTATTAGAATATATCTAAAAATGTTTAAACCTGTTTAGGGAAATTAAAACTTACTTAATATATAATACCTATCTTTCATAATTCTAATACCCTGATTTAACAACATTATTCCCATTTCATAGAGGAGACAGCTTAGTCCTGGAGTTACTCACAATTTATTCTCCTTTAATGGGAGCATTCCAGGCAGAGGGCCACATGTGAAAACGGGAAACCAAAGGAATGTGGGGAGGAGGAACTAAAGGAAGGCTGACATGCATGGAGTACAAGTGTTGGAGGAGAGTGGTCTGATCTGTGGCGCCAAGGAGATAGGAAGGATGGTACATGCAAGTTTTTTTTTTTTTGGGGGGGGGAATATCAAGAACCTGGGGCTTCAGTCACCATGTTTCAAGATCACTCTTGCCACAGTGTGAAGAATAGCTTGGAGAGGACAAGTGGGAGACAAGATGCAAAACAATTGCAGAAGTCTAGAAAAATGATGGTGATGATGATGATGACTGTGATGTCGGTGATGATGACAATAATGGCATGGACTATAGAAAGGGACAGCTGAATTTACTAGAGATTTAATAGGAAAGTGATAGGGATCACTCACTGATGGCAGGGAAGGTTGATGATGAGGGAAAGAAAGAGTAAGGATGACTGCCTCCTTTTCAGATCTGCTCAACTCTGTGGAGGGCAGCAGGGAACACTGGAGAAATAAATTAGCAGAGAATTTTCTGAATTTGTTCTATGGCATAAAGAATTGAACTGAGATATGTGAAAAATGGTATTTGAATGTACAGATCTGGAATTCAGAAATGTTAGGATGGGGGATATAAGTTTGAAAGCAAAAGTAAGGAATATTTAAAAAATTTATTTCGGTGTTTTTCAAAGTGTTCCTTAGACAACTTATGTCAGAAGGCCGTACATATCTATTTCATAATTCAATGCTTCTCAGGTTTTAATATGCATCAAAATCACGAAGGTACAGTATAGTGAGGAAGATGAAAGCTCTAGGTTCCATCGGCTTTGGTTTGAATCAGTTTGGAGACTTTCTAGAATAAACTTGGGCAACTTGGCCTTTGTACCTTAAGGTCTTTTTCTATATAAAATGGGAACAATAATATCTCATTGGATTTCTTAAAGATAAAATTTTAAAAAATAAGAAAATAATTGGATAGACCAAATGAGTTCATTTATATAAAGCCTTTAGGACACTTAGTGGCATTTAGAAAATAGTCAAAAAATGGAAGGCTAGGCATTATTATTTTCCAGATAATTTTTTAAAATGTCGATCCATGGACTCCCAACTCAAGATTTTCACGTATGTGTCAAGTTACAGGATGATGTGGTTATGTTAGTATGGTGGCTGTGTTTTGGACTGGAGATAGAGGATAAATTAGAATTCAGTAATTCTAGTGATAATAATTCTGGACCCTACCACACTTACTAAATCACATGTAGTTTTTTGTTGTTCAGATGCCAAAGAATCTGCATTTTTAAATAAACTCACCAAGTTTTAGTGATGCTGATATATATTCATGCTTGAAAGTAATAACATAACTCTGTGTCAGAACAATCTCAATGTCTCAGTTATTGCCAGTTGCTTTTTCTTGTTGATCTATAGTTATTATTTAAAAAGTATGCATTTGAAGGACATTTTTACATTTTCCTTAGTAAAATTTTAATATAAGTTACTAAAAATTGGTAGCTTTCTGTTTAGTATAACTATTCTTTCTTCTTAGCTCAGGAAACATCCTGGTGGTTTTGTTTCCCTGAAAGTAGGATATGGGTTTCTATTCTGCATCTCTTCAGTCAACCAAGCACCTGTTTTTATAAAATAAAAGAATGTTGTTTGTATCTGGATCATTACTTAAAGTAATAAAAAAAATTGCCAAGCAGTGTAAACATCAATACTCATGAATTATTATTCTTTAAAAATGTTGGCTAAATTTACATATAGATTAAACTTAGAATTTATGAAATGTGATTTTCTTTCATTCTGATGGCTTAATGCCACTGGTGTTTTATGGGTAAAGTCCCTGCACAGAATGCTGTATGTTTTTCCATGTGACTGAGGACATGGAAGACCTCACCATTGGCAGACCTCATGGCATTAAATTGCAAATTGAATTTGAGGGGGAAGAGAAAGGATGTGTTGGAGAGTGACTGAGGGCTGGAAATTAAAACTACATGGAGTTAACACATGTTCCTGAGAAACTCATAATGAGACCTCCTCCTCTCAAAAGGAGGTTTACAGAGAGCAGGTTTCATTATTGAGGGCATATATTTGATGCAGCTGTTGTTCAGCACCAACTCAACTCATTCTGTCTATGAAGAAGATATTGATCTCCTTGTGTGGAGGTTTATTACCTGTACATATGCACATTCATACCCAACACCCCTAGGCTGGGCCCCTTCTTCTAAGATACTCTGTGGATAGAAATCAAACCAGACCCTCACACATCACCTTGCTTTTTAGTGCCTCATATGCAGATGACTTATACTTGCAACTTTGGTGAGAGAAGTAACTTTCTTTGGTGGACCCCACATCATTACATCGTAAATTGATTTTTGAGATGCAGCAAAAGGATGTGGCAGAAAGTGACCAAGGACTAGAAATTAGAATGATGTGGGGTTAATACCTGTGACCTGAGAAACTCATAATGATCCTTCTTGCTTTTGAATGAGGGTTTACAAACAGCAGGTTTTATTATGGAGTCTGTATGTTTGATGTCAATCTTTGATTAACACCGATTCAACTTGTTCTTTGCACGGAGAAGACTCTAATCTTTCTTAGTGGTCTACAGACTACTGCACATGAGCACACATGCATTCATCTCCCCCAAAATGGCCTGACTCTAGGTAAAAGAGAAATCAGAAAAAATCCTTATTTTTTCACCGTGATTCTTTCTGCTTTACGTCCCAATGGCTTTCCATTTTGACTTTTATGATAAAATCTACCTTTTGCTTATCTCTTATTGTGTGATTTTATCAAGGGGACATGATTTAAGAGTCAGTTTTTAATGATGATTGTTTGGCCTCTCAAGAAATAGCCATCGTTAACAGGACCCACACATGTTGTATTCTTCCTACCTCTCACACTTCTCTTTGACATTGGCCTAGTCCACTTGTCCTCTCCAAACAATACTTTCCTCAATTGTTAAAATAAGATTTATAATAGATTGTAATACGGACCTTCTCAAGTCAGGGTACCATAATATCTCTTTTTCTAAGTCTGTATCTGGTTACTTCTACTGCTATCACTGAACTGTGAAGGGAACAGGGACAGATGGTTTTAGTTCTATAGGGAGGTTTTTCCACCAGCAACCAGCTTAACTTCCCCCAAATTGACCATAAAAATATCAGTTAGGATCAGTGGGAGAAAGAAACAGAAACTGATGAGCAAGTCATACACAGAATATTAACAAATCAATCAGCGAGTTTTGATGACTATGTGATTTCTCAAAATGTGTTTCCCAGCCCGGCAGATTCACCTCAATGCTTGCTAAATATTCAGATTCCTAGACCTAATTCCAGAATCATAGCAAAAGAAGGTCTTGAGCTGGGCCCTGAAAAATTGCTTTTAAAACATGATCCCAGGTGACTTGGATCATCTGAGTATGAGAACCACTGACCTAATATATACCTGTTACAGTGGGAGCTTTAAATGGGGTACAAATAAATAAAATTTTCATAATAAATGGTTTTCCATTTTGATATATTAAATGAAAGTCCCCTCATCTTCCCTCTGACCACATCCATATCGAGAGTCATCAGAACCAGGACCAACTCCTCCCCCAGAGTGGGGAGAGTGGTAAAATAAAGCCCTGGTGGATACAGAAGAAAGTGGGCTTTAAACCATTGCCTATTCCTCTTGTAAGTAGAAAAGTATAGCTGATGAATAAATAAATTAGAAAATCAACAACAACCCAGTGAGTTCTAAAAGGAGGCTTGAATCTATTGCTTAGATCCAAGAGTAACTATGAAATTGGCAAAGTAAGTCCTAGTCTTTGCAACCTGCCTCAGAATTGCCGCCAGCTCCACAACGTAGGTGTGAAATGAAAGCCTTTCCTTGTGGGAGAGTATTATCTCTTATCAGGTCCAAGCCAAAAGTTACAGTTAAAATACCTTATTCATTATCACCACTTTAATATGTGTTTTAACACCTGCATGATGTGATTCTCTTTTACTCCCACAGTCCATGTTGATCAGTGCTGTATTATTGATTTTTGTTTTTCATTAAATTAGGAACAGGCGTCACTGCAGTTTTTAATTCCCAAGTAGAGAGTGACTTTTTTGGGGAGGAGTGGGGAGGAGGTATGAAAAATACCTTCAAATATCCTGATTTTTCTGATAATTCTATGTCTGTCAACATACTGCAAGGGAACCAGAGATTAACTAGCATACACTCACTTGGGTTGTGTTGCTCAAATTTACTTCAAACGTATCATCTATGTATTTTGAGACAGGTATTTTTTCCATATATAGTGAGCGTGTGTGCACACACACATTCACTCACTCACTCACCCTAGTTTGTGTGGAAACCAGTAAATCATTGTAGGAAAGCAAAACTCATGACTCCCTGACTGATATTTGATTCTATGAAATAAAGGTTTAAATTCTACTTGTGTTCAACATAAGCCTCATTCCTATTATTATTTTCTCTGACAGTCAAAAGTGTAACATGTTGGCTTTCTTTAATTTTGCTTCTTTTTGTTTGTGATGGATGGGTCTAATGCAAGAAAGGAGTTCTCACCAAAACAGATAATGAATGGATAGCTTTATCTTGTTTTGTTTTTCTATATTTATCTCCCTAAACCTTTTACTACTCCTGTCCTTTTCTCTAAATTCTATAAGCTAATGTTTATTGGACATTCAGTAGGTTCTTGGCCCTGTGTTATGAATTTTTTTTTTTGAAGAGAGAGAGTGTATGTGAGTGGGGTGGGAGAGGCTCAGCATGGAGCCTGACATGGGGCTCAACCTCAAGATTCTGAGATCATGACCTGAGCTGAAATCAAGAGTCAGATGCTTAACCAACTGATCCACCCAGCTGCCCCATATTACATGCTTTATGCACATTTTATTTCATCCACACAACTACCCAGCAGAAGTTGCTTGAATTTAAAAAAGGAACAATATCATTCAAGGTTATAAAGGAGAGTCAGTTCACTTATTCATTCATTAATTCCACTGATATTTAGAGATCACTTATGTGCCACAGTCCTTGGTCCTGGGATGCAGCAGTACAATAAAAGACATAGTTTCTGCATCATGGAACTTTTATTCTGAGGGGCAGAAGGACACACACATACATACAGACACATACATATGAACTTAAATGCTATGGAGAAAAATTAAGATAAGGACTAGAAGTTGATGAGGATAACATGTCGGTTTGCATACAATCATCAATGAAGACATTTATGAGAATGTGACTATTCAGTTAAGGGACCTGAATCATGTGAAGGAGAGGACCATGTAAAGGAGATGCTATTTGGGAGATTCAGTGATCTTAATATAGTCCATAAATCTCTGTAGGATCAGTTCCTTGCACTTCCTTCTAATCACATTTTCCCCCATTCTAAGCATTCCTGAATTTCTCTTTTATTCATAATGGACTATGCACCAAATTAATTTAGAATTTTTACCTATGCCATCCTTTTTTTCCCCCCCATATTAGAATATCCTCCACCTGGTTCTATCTGGCTATTTTGTGCTCCTTTGTCACAGGATGTGTGTTAAGTAACATAGTATTCAAACATTAGAATTTATCTGTTCTTACTTCCTCTAAAAGTGCAAGATCCTTTGGGACTCCTGGGTGGCTCAGTGGTTGATCCTCTGCCTTTGGCTCAGGATGTGATCCCAAGGTCCTGGGATGGAGTCCCACATCAGGCTCCTCACAGGAAGTCTGCCTCTCCCCCGATGCCTCTGCCTTTCTCTCTGTCTCTCATGAATAAATAAATAAAATATCTTTTAAAAAGTGCAAGACCCATTAAGGAAGTAGGTAGGTATCCAAAAGAATTGAAAGCAGGAATTCAAATACATAGTTGTATAGCCATGATCATGGTAGCACTACTCACAATAATCAAAAGGTGGGAACAACCTAAGTCTTCATCAATAGATGAGTGGACAAACAAAATGCAGTATACACACACAATGGAATATTATTCACCCATGAAAGGGAATGGAATTCTGTTGCATGGATGCAACAGAATTTGGATGAACCTCGAAAACATCATGATAAGTGAAATAATCCAGAGACCAAAAAATATCAATATTGTGTTCTTTCGCTATAGAAGGTATCTAAAAAAAGGTGAATTGACAGAGATAGAAAGAACTGAGATTACCAGGGACTATGGGAGAGGAATGGAGAGTTATTTAATGGATACAGAGTTGCTGGTTGGAATGAGGAAAATATTCTGGAAAGAGATAGATGTTTACACAACATTGTGAATGTATTTAATGCCACTAAATTGTACAATTAAATGTGGTTAAAATGGTAAATGTTCTTATGTATACGAAATTTGATTACTGTAATTTTTTAAAAGGCCCATAAAGGAAGGCTATTTTATTATTTTACCATTTGTTCCTAGCACCTTGTACGGCACCTAACATGTCCAGCAGGTTCTCACCACACATTTCTGGAATGAATGAACCAGTATTAAGTTCAGTTCCATGTCCAGAGCCCACTTATGCTCTTAACCACTGCATCAGTGACTCTCTTAAGTGTGTTATTCACACATCTGGTGCAGGCGATTTCGGGTGGAGCTTGAAATTATTTTGCATGGCACAGGGCCACAACAACATGTAACAGCACATTGTAGCTCAGGGAGAAAAAAATTTAGATACTGCTTTTCTCGCTCTTGTTGGTGTCTGCCTTTCCCACTCTGTTCCTGCCCTCCCCTCACTGAGTGCTCTGTGCGTGCCTCTCTTTCTGGTGCGCTTGTCTGCTGCCCATCCCTCACTTCCCCACCGTGGTGCATCTTAGACTGCGTCCTTGCTTAGCTATGTCATCCTCACTGTGCCTGGGGATAGGGCAAAGTGCAGACCGTGTGAGAGTGACTTTCTATGTGGAGTAACTGCTGTTTGTTTCCTGTCGATCCCTGATGAAAAGTTAATAGCCGCTTGCTTTATTTACCACTTCCAACTTTGTCCCTGAAAACTCCTAAACATGCTCCCAGCCCTCTTCAATTTCCAGTCGTTTCCAGTGAATGCTTACAGTGGGGACAAAATTCCAAAGGGGGTACCAACCTGTATCAGAGAGTAATGGGACTTTAAACTGAAGTGCATTTATTGCTTTTATCTTCTCCACTACACACACACACACACACACACACACACACACACACACATGCACTAACACTAACACCACCACCACCCCTACACTACCCCTGGTCTGGATACCAGATGAGGGATGAGCTGTTATAATCTGTTGAGACCTCCACCGGAAAGGAGATTCAGGACACTTTTTTGGGGTGTGGACCCTAGAATGGGCACGAGGAGTATGTGTGTGTGCACACACCATATTAGTAATAAAAAGACACTGACATCTTTCTTTTTTTAACCTACAAAATCTTATTTCCAGAACAACTCCACAACTTCCTTCCTTCCCTGTATTCAGCACCAGGGTGACAAAGGGGACTGCAGGGCAACAAGAGGTCTCTGGCTGGTTTATCCTCTGTATTACTCCTAAGTCACTTTTAATTCAATGCCATCATGATAAAATCATTTTTAGAAGTACAAATGGCACAGAGTTTTCAAACCCAGAGCTAGGCCGATGCAGAGATGTACAAAAAGGAGGTGGAGTCAGACACATAGCATAAAAGGCCTGAACTCCAAATTTTTCCCCAAGAGGCTCATTTCCACAAATATGCAGAGAGACGAGAGAGAGAGAGAGAGAGAGAGAGAGAGAAAATAAGTGTTGCACAGATGCCTTCTGAATTAATCTCCTAGGTGAAACTGTTCAAGCATCACTGGAGGCAGCTCAATGCAACAGCCTTTACACTTCAAGAAATAAAGACAATCGGAAAAGTCCTGGATGGAACAGATACCCCTTTCCTTCAACAAGTGTGTTGGATTACTGATGAGGGAGGGGCCCACGCTGCCAGGCCTGCCCCTGCCATTTATGCGCATGAATTATGTACCATCTGCATCCTTACTTCTTTCCTATGGGCTCTGCTTCAGTGACACTAATATGTTCCTGGGCTCCCCTATTTCCTCAATTCCAACTTTGCTACACTGTACCTGGCAGTGGATTCATGCATATCCGTAAGTGGGCTTAAGGTCCATCAACCCCAGTATTCTCGTTGTCAGAGACGATAAAGTTGCATGGCATATTCATCACCCCTGGTGTCTTAGGGCTGCTTCCCACTGACATCCAGTATCTCACAACCTGCGTGACTCCGTGGCTCACTTACACATTATTTAAAACAATCTTGACCCTGTTTTAAATCTGAGGTTAGTGTCTCTGTGGCTTTCTCTTCCTGCCATGTGCCTTAGAATTGTTTAGCTCTAGTGAGTGGTATCTGTGAACATCCCTCTGTCAGATGAGGGGGAAATGGGAAGAACGCTGATGTCTGAGTTAGGGAGATGGGCATTTTCCTAATCAGTGTATCTCTAACTTCGGAATAATCATGGAAGATTTCTCAACTTCCATGAACCTCATTTATTTCACTTGACAAATATAGCAATATATCTTGAATTTCCCATATTATTATTATAATGTTCCAGTTAGAAGATAAATGTTAAAATTTATATTATCAATTAATAAGCTTCGTTTATATTCCATAGAAAATGACTTTTTATTTTATATCTATATTTTATAGTATCTTTGTTAATTACATTTTTAAAGTAGTATATGGCATAGTAAAAGTTAATTGGTGGATTTATTAAAAAAATGTAACAATTTCTCATCCTATTGCTCATTGCCTATACCCTCACTCCCTGAAAAGTTTTATTTTAATAATTTCTGGCTTTTAGTTTTAATAATTTGTTTAAGTGTTTTGGTTGTTAACTCATAGATCTTAAGCATTATTCTTAAAACTCTATGTGCTAATTTGTTAAATTTAGACCTAATTGTCTTTATTTTCTATATTTCCTCATCTCAACTTCTGAGAACACCTCTAATTATTTTCCTAACCCAAACTTGTGTCCAAAAGACAAACCAAGTAAAAAGACAAAAAGAAAATTTTTCCCATTCTCTTCCCCACATCCCAAGGCTATACATCATTATTGACCTCTCTCCCGACCAGTCCCCCCTGAGAGATCACTGTCCTGAGACCAAAGGTCAGCCGGGGACATCAGTGGAAACATGGGGTCCCTATGTGACAGCTATTATTAGTGGGTTATTTACCTATGACACAGGCAAAATTACTCAGAATCCCCTTCCTGACGCTAGCTAGCAAAGAACACAGAAAGGAACTCAGTGCCCTTCTCAGACAAAACTGAATGTTCTTTCAGCTACAATGAGAGTCGCTTTGACAAGAACATGCCTTTTCTTTTTTGCCAGCCTCTGCCTGTAGTTTTCATGGCAGCACAATTGGACCTGGATTCCTTGCAACTGTCAAAATGAATGAGATGGAGCATGAATCCCATAGCTTTATCTTGCTGCATTTGGGGTTTGTTTTCTAAAGTAATTATTCACAAGATGTAGCACTTCACTTTTTTCTTCACTGTGGATGGACACTCACTCTAAATCAATACCCTATTCTTATCTAGAATTACATAGGAAGAGAGTCTTGAAGATGATTGGAGATGTTGGAGAGGAGGAGAGATTTCTTTCAAGGGAAAGTCATTGCTGAACTCATAGTGGAAAAGTTCTAGGAGAAATGGTGCCAAGGGATATAAATGAAGGGCCAGTAGAAAGAAAGTCAATAGGATATCCTTGTTTGCTGAAGAGTCATAGATGTAAAGAAAAATACATTTAATTTGGGTTAGAGCAAAGCTTTTTGTTGACACTTAATCTTTAAGTATCCTGTTCCACAGCACTACTTATGAAAGTGATCTTCACCCCAATGAATAATAATAGTACTGATCTGTAAGAAGAAAATAGTAGAAATTGATAGGCAAATTAGTTAGCTCAAAAGATTTATCTTCCGTTACCAAATTATAAAACTACTATAGTGATAAAGACCGACCTTCTCTCTGATATTAGAAATCATATCCATAAACAATGGCACATAGTGCCCTGAAGGGAGTAGATCCATTTGGGTTGTGTTTTTAGGTTTTCAGTACACTTTTAAATTTCCTTCCCAATTTGAATTTCCAGAAATTCTGTGAAGTAATACTATTTTCTGGATGAAGATGAGTTTGAGGCTCATGGAATATATTATATATAACTTGTCCAAAATCAGATGTGAGGTCAGTAGCTAAGCCTAGATTTGGACCTGTTCTTTTAGCTCAGTTTTCTAACCTTTAACTAGAAGGGGAACAAGCCAATCTCTCCTTAGTTCTAAATTTCATAGTATATTTCTATTAAAAGTAAATCTTTAAGAGAAAAATGTTTTGGTGAAACCTAATTAAGAAAAGTAGCATTTCTCTTGCTTTTCTGTTTTACCAATCAAATCCATGTAAGATACCTTTCCCCAAGAAATATTTTATAATACTTAATCCACTCAAATACTCCCTGTATATTTCACTCCTAATATCAATAAGAAGAATCTGGTTGTCTTCGACTTAATCATACAGTATATTGATGCCAGCTCTTCCAATAGATTGTAAACATAATCTGGACTCAAATCAAACCTTGCTTTCCCACCTATACATGGATGATCTTCCACCATTTACTTAATTGATCTAAACTTTGAAATAGTTTTCTTATCTATAATATAGTTAACTAAATATACCTCCCTATTGTGGTTAATCGATTGTGTGTGTGTGTGTGTATGTGTGTGTGTCTGTTCCTTTCACCAATTGGATCTATTATAGTGGACCTACTAAAGGAAAGATCCCACCCCTGGGCCTTAGGGTTTAACATGTGACCGAGGGCAGGCCAACCAGAGAACTCCAACCCCAAGATTGGTGTGATTGATATAAGGCTGGATATGTTTTTTCAAGGAAGACCAGCTAATGTCTTCCAGAAGCCTTACCTTGTGATGTACTCATAACTAGCTGCCTGTTTCAGCTGCATTTACCCATCTTCCTTATCATAGGGAGGAAAAATGTCTGTGGAATGACAGAGTAAAGCTAAAGCACAAAAAGTCGGTGGGAGGAAAAAGAGTGTGCAAGCAGTGGATCTAATAATACCTAATCCACTTATTTCAGCAGAATCTTTACCTGTAAGTCCTCCTCATTTCATTATTTTTAATATTAATGCTATACTTTATTTTTGTTTGACACTGAGTTTTTAGACTATTCTTATTTATAATTTTAAAAGTTCTGATTAAGGGCAATAGAGTCACCGTATTAAATGAGGTGATAAATGAAAAACACTCAACACAAAATATTACACATGGGGTGACTCCCTTTATTCTTGCATCTAATATTATTTTATTGAGGCTCAGAGAAACTGAATAATCATCCCAAGATCAAAGAGCTAGAATGTGGCAAAGTAGGTTTCACTCCGATCTGCTGGACTCCAAAGTCTACATTTCAACGCACTGGTTTATTACTCTATTGATTATTCTGTCATCTGGTGGCAGGTGTGTTGGGTACGTGGTTGAGTGATCTTGTTCTTTCCCCAACTGGATCTTAATTTTTCTGGGGAATAAGGATAACATTATAGAATTTTATAGTCCTGGTGTTGCCCCATCCACTAGAGAGGAATAGACTTTCTGGCCCCCAAAGAGCAACCTTCTTGTCTCAAGTGGAGTTAAAGATTCTAAGTCCAGAGAGATCCATGGGGAGTGGCTAAAACCTTGAAGATGTCTTACCTTTGCTTCTCCATTCTATGCAACACATCCATACTCCCCCCCCGTGTCCCTATGCTTATCACCACACTCAAGGCAAAATGACGATTTGACACCAAGCTCCTTTAATGTACATTGCTTGCCAGCCCAGCTAAGAAAATTTTCAATGGGCTGGGGGGCTGCCTTCCAGGTAGAATTCTACAAGGGGCCATTCACTGTGTATGTTTTGGACTGTTTTGTGGCCTGCCAAGTTCCCTGAGGACAGGTATGGCTTTCTGCTTTTCAGACTTGAGGGGAACATAACTAAATGTTTTTCCTTAGCGGGTCTCCCCTTCTTTCCCTTTCCCCCAACTCTTTGCTGCCCAGGAAATAGTGAGGATAGAGGTTGTTTAGTTTTGGATTGAAATTTCGGTTTGATGCCATGAATGAAATGTTTTTGCAAAGTGTTTTGTGAAGCTTAGGAGAGACATGTGAGTGTATGAGTATGAGAAGGTGTTACGTGTGTGTGTGTGTGTGTGTGTGTGTGTGTATGTGCGTGTGTGAATGCATGCACTCCCTGTGGCACCTAAAAACTCATAAACTTAGAAGTTCAATACCAATGTCTGCCATCAATGTGAAGGAGAGACTTTAGGGCAGCCCCATGCCCACCGTGTGTTAGTGTTTGCTCTTTGTGTTATTCCCCAATCCCTTGATTGCAGCAGGACCTGTTTCTTGCTTCTTAGTAGTAGACCATGGCAAAGGTGATGGGAGTTCACTTTCATGACTACATACATTATATAAAACTCCTCCTGCTAGCTGACTTACTCTTGCCTTCTGGCTGGCCTCAGAGACGTGAGCTGCTGTGTTGTGAACTGCCTATAAAGAAAGCCACATGAGAGGGAATAGTGGGCAGCTTTTAGGCCTAGGGTGGCGTCCAGCTGACGCAGGAGACTAAAGCTCTCAGTCACAAACACAAGAAAATACAATGTGTCCTAAACCTGGGGGATTCTAAATGTGAATTCTTCTTGCTCCAACAATCCAGGTGAGAACACAACCTGGCTACTCCTTGATTGGAGTCTGTTGAGATCTGAAGCTGATAAACTAGTAAAACTGTGCCTGAATTCTTGGCCCACTGAATCTGTGAGACAATAAGCTTTTGTTGTTTAAAGTCATTAATCCTTCAATAATTTGTTATGCAGCAAAATGTAACTAGTACAATAGATACCAGAATTTGAATATGTTGTTAAAGTGTGTATGATTTGCATAAAAGAAAGAGTTTTCAGGTAGATCTTTCTTGTTTGGAATATTGGCCACAGGCTTTATTTTCTGTGTTCTTCAGAAATGTATTTGATGTCTCTGAGTTTAAATGAACTTCTTAAACTATTAAAATAAAACATGGCCATAAGTATTAGCTAACCAGATGTTTGTCAACTTTAAATGAGCTAATTCATGCAGTAAGCTTTCAAGGAACATTACCTCCTTTTTCACTCTCTGAATAATCTCTGCCCCTGTTAACCTCATTTTCCATAGGATTTTACTGAAACCTTTATTTCAGCCTCAAAATTAGACTTGAGAATAGCAAGAACAAGAAGATTCCCATCTTCTTGACCTTAAAATCTCTAGCAAGAGCACAGCCAACCTTGCTAGCAAATAGGCTTAACAAGTAACTGTCGGATATGTGAATTCATGAGTCTGTATTAGGGGCTCTGAGCACATCAACATGGTGTTTGTTAACTTGACAAAGTGATAAATTATCTTTGTTTTTACCCACTCATCCCCAAGGCTAATTGATGTGACAAGTGTAAATTAAGATAGATTTTAAAAATCACTATTAATTAAAAGCTGAGCTTTGCAAATAAAGTTTACTGAACTGCTGACCACTAGATGGCTCATTGATGGCCACTGACTGAGCACCAGTGTTGTCTGATTAATAGAATGTGGTGATTAATCTCAGAAAAATCTAGGCTTAAAGATCTAGGAGAGGGGCACCTTGGTGGCTCAGTCAGTTATGCGTTTGACTGTTGTTTCAGCTCAGGTCATGATCTTAATGACCTAGGATCGAGTCCTGCATCAGGTTCCACACTCAGTGCAGAGTCCACTTGTCCTCCTTACTCTGTTTCTCTCCCCAACTCTCTCTATAAATAAATAAATAAATAAATAAATAAATAAATAAATAAATCCTTAAAAACAAATAAATAAAGATCTAGGAGAGATCTAAGATATAGCAATTATGAACCAGAAGGGCTTTTCCTAATTACTTTTTGCCTGAACCTTGAAATTCAGGCTATATGATCAGTCACAGAATATGGCCACAGATCCCCCCCGCCAAGTATGTATGCCAGTCTTCAATGTGAATTATCAATTGTTTCATTAAAGTGCAGAGTCTATTTACTAAGACTTGAAACTAAACTGGCCTTATGGTTTGTGTTGATGAATAAACTTTACCTGAAGTCACGTTAGGAGATTAGGAGACTCTCCAAGCTATCTTCAAAAGACTCACAGCTTCCACTTGTACATGCCTGGATACTTTCCTAAACAAAGAAATCGTGAGAAGCTGTGTAGAGAACCAGGATTCCCAGCTCACTGCCTCCTTTTGAGAATAGCAAAAACAAGAAGATTCCCATTATTTCCCTTCCCATTATTTCTTATATGAATAATATATAATTATATGTTTATATAAATAAGTATTTATTATTTATACAACTAACAATAAATCATTGTAATTTAAGCCATTGACTTTCAAGGTGACTCATTACACAGAAAAAAGTAATGAAACTTCCCCCCCTAAATGTGCACACACATGTGCACATATGATGTTGCAATTCATTGCTAGTTATTCAGTGACTCTGACGGGTGTATTTTCTATCTGTCGATATATTTAAGTCAAGGAAACAGGCAAACAAAGAAAAAAAGTGTTAAGAACCCTAAACGCATTTTTAGAGGCTGTTTTCCTTGTATGTATAATAAATGTCATAGTGTTGTTTTGAGGATGAAATGGGTCAATCCTATAATATAGTAAGGGCATCTCTGGTTTCATCTGCCTCTGAATGTTCATGTCATTCAAACTCTAGTTTGAATGTCACATTGTCAGAGTCTTTTACCCATTTCATCTTTCCCACAGGCCTCGATTTTTGGGAACGACCCCTCCCAAATTCAATATGCTAAAAGAGAGCCCTGTTTATCAAAGGGCTTTGCTTCCTTATAGGGGCAATAAGAGGCCTCCTTTAGGAGATAGATTTAGATTCGGAGAGGCTCAGGACCTCTGTCCTGAGATCACAAGCTGTGAGAAGAACATGCACCTGGAAGGTTTACTGTCTTTGCTGCCAAGAAGAGAGAACCTTCCGAGAATGAAGGTGTCCCAGAGTTAAGTATGGGGGACAGAGAGAGATAATGTATCGAGATGTACTTCCTGTATTTCTTAAAAACATAATATGAACCCCTACCTCCAGCTATTTCTGACATATATATTATATATATACATACATATATATATATATAAAATTTTCAGTAACATAATCAAACGAATTCATTTTTTCCTTCAATAAGCTTGAAATTAGGTTTCCATCACTCCGAGTAAAAAGCCTCATGGTTAATATACTGACATAGACTTTTCTGGTGGATTTGCATCACATTTTAATCCCTGTCTCATAATGAGATGCAAATGCTATTTCATATGAAAGAAATTTCAAATACAAAACTAGCAAGGATGTTTATTTGGGGGTACACAAGAATTTTGATGGGGTTTCTAAAATTACATCCATAGAGAGATCAGCCTAGTCCCTCCTGTGCTGTTATTTAACATAAGATTGCTAGGTACAAAGTAGAAGGCTTTGAGTACTGCAAAAAGTCTGACTTTCCCTCAAGTAAGAGGGAGCTCCTCCTGCCGGACTGCCTTGAGCTGGGACATGGGTTTTGTCCTGCCCTCTTCCCCGCTGTCTGTAGCATGGGAGATTGTCAGCTTCCATAACCACATGAACCAATTCTTTACAATGGATTAAGCAATCTCTTTCTGTCTCCCTTCCTCTCTCTCCCTTCTCCCCCCATCTCTCCGACCCTGTTTGAGATGAATTAAGCTGCCATATAACCCACAGAAGAGGATCAATATGCTCCCAGCATTATAGCTCGGAGAAGTGTTTCTGCCTTACGTGGAGGAAGATAATACCTATTACACATTCCTTCATATTTTACAGAAGAAGAAAACATGCTTCAGGTTAGCAATGGCTAGATAAAATAGAGATAACAAATAACACAGTTTTAAAATCATATAAATTCTAGTAGTCTGAGCATCTTCCTGGGAATGCAAAACCCTGGGAAGTTCTCTTTGGTCACAATTCAATATGGTTTCTAGCATGACTGTGCTGTGGCTTCTATCTTAAGGTTTCCCAAGCAGAACCCCAGTAAACTTCAATTCCTTGAGAGAGGAGGGATTGTCTTTTTAGCTGGAGTTTACTATACAGATATGGGAGGAAGGAGTTAGATAATTTGGGAAGGCTTAATGCTTTATTCACAAGACTGAGAGTTAGTAAAGAGAGTAGGAGGAGGTCCTTGGCAATGGTTTAAAAAAGGGTGTTTGTGTGAGTACCTGAAGAGCTACTCTGACGGAGGGAAACCTGGTTAACTGTAGAAGAAAAAAAAAAGTACTGCTGTGCTCGTGGCAATGCTCCCACACGTGCAGTAGACCTTTCACCACTTTTGGATGTGTGACCCAAAGGTAATATGCATCAATAAAACAAGCTTCATTCCAACACACTCAACTTAATAAAAGGTTCAGAACATCGACCTCTCCTTCACATGAAGATGACTGTGACTTCCAAGAGAAATTGGTACATTTAATGACAGAGCTTCAGCTTTTTCCTCTATGTTCACTGTTGAGGCCCTTGGAAATGCCCATGAATTAATTATTCAATTATTTATTGGATTCAAGATGATACCCAGTACCATTTTGTATTTGCCTTAGCATACTTTCTGTTGTGACCAAAAAACCTTTAATGTATATTTTAATTACACAGCTTTTGGGTAGCTACTGGAGATTTAAGCCCAGATCTATCTGACTCCAAGATTTGAAACAATTTCTTCTCGAACAGTGTCAATGATAATAGTTCCTCAGTTAGGAATAATACTCTGTAGATATTACTTTGAAGAATAATATTAACAATTTTGTAATTTATTTTTTATTCATTTTTTTAAATTTAAATCAGTGTATCTATTTTTCTTTGTATTCAGTTCTATTTGAAGTATGAAGAAGATATATTGTAATTGCTTTAGAACTTTTTGTTCTTATTTTATCCACTCTCTAATGACCAATAGCCAAATAACTAAGTTCAAAAGAATTTCTTGAGAGTTTGAAGAAGGTAGGCTTTTCTTTTTCGGAGGGTTTCCAGACAAGGTAAAATTATCCAAAGGGCACAAGTAGGTAAGTGTCATGCCCCACCCGTGCTCCCGCATCCTTTAGAACAGAGCTGGTTCTCACATGTAATTCGTTACTCAGTGAGCAGGGGTTTCACAAAAGTGACTGATAACACTGGGCTTTTTTCCTTTTCAAAGATCATTTTACTCTTGCAATTGAAGTCAGTGATCCCTGCTCACCAGCAAACATCTGCTGTTCATTGATAGCAGCGTCCAGCACTCCTCACTCTGCTATGAAAGCATCTGTGTAGCCGCCTCCCAGAGGATGTTTATTCTAAAATGACACGCTGGAAGTGCAGGCCTAATAGTGTAGGTTTGCTGAAAGCAAACTAATTTGCTCTTTCCTAGTTTCTGAATGGGCTCTCCTGATGCCTTCACCTGTTCATGGTCCAAGTGTATTTGTTTTTTTTTTTTTATATTTGAGAAAATACATATTAATGTGTCTAGTGAGCAGCTCGAGAATAAATGTGCTTATCAGCATTTTTCCTAAAGCTAATGGGCATGTAATTCCTAATCTGAATAATTTATTTTGAGGGATAATTATGACAAGGTAAGGGCAGCTATCACATGACCTTTGGTAGTGCTCCGTGGAGAAGTGATACCTTTTAATGAATCCATAAACGTTGCCCCATTCAATTAGTAGCTGCTTGAATTATTGATCAAACCCTTAAACTTACTGAAGTGTCTTGATGTCACAATCATGTTGGAGAAGCCAGATTAGAGTGGTGTAATCAAAAGAGCACTGGATAGGATCATTAACTAGCTGTGTGACCTTCAGTGAGTCACTTGACCACACTGAGCCTCACTTTTTTCCATTGGTAAATGGAATACCTGCCCCATCCTGATTCTAGGTTATTGTGATACTTAAATGAGACAAACAATATGGACATATGTAATGAGCAATATGAATAAAATTATGTTATATATTACTGTATATTTATCCTCTCATAAGAAGGTGATGAACTAGTGGGGATTATTTCATGAAATTGGAGCAAATTTATTATATATTTGTGGTAAGTATATCTACTATATTTCGGTAGTTATTTTATATCTGTAGATATACAGATATAGATATTCTATATCGATTTTATGGACATATTTTCTCACTCCAGCTTATTCCCAGTAAATTCCCACCCAAGAAAAATATACCTTCTGAAAACCCTTTCTTTCTAATGTGAGTCATATAAATTCCCATAGGATTTTCTGGAAAGAGCAACCATTATTTCAGGGGTGTTGGTCTTGAGTCCCATACTATTTGGTCATTTTAAGGGTAGAAACTATAGTACATTTTTCTTCTGCATCACAAAGCAAATAAAAGTAAGCATATGTATGTAGGCATAGCACATATTTTGATTGACTGTCAAAGGAAAAACAGAGAGAATCTGTAAGAATGTTTAGTTTTGTTGAATGTATTTAATACTACCACAGTTGCAGTCACAGACCACTATCAAGTTTATATGAGATCCTAAGAATATTGCTCATTTGCTTCTAGACACTTTTTAATTTATTATTATTATTATTATTATTATTATTATTACTATTCTACAAGCAGCTTGTAGAGCCAAACAAATCAGATATCTTGTGTAAAGGATGGGCATGTTTGAACTGAGGCATCCCATTTGTTCAAGGCTCTGAGACTGAAGCTGTGCCTAGAAATTTTGGAATTTCAGAAATCAGTGTGATTTCTGAAAGGATCAATGAAGAAGTTCAGAACTGAGATTCACTGGAATGCAGGGTGGGGTATATAGCTGAAGAGCTCGGCTGCCTGCATCCTGTGGGCAGAATAGAAAAATCACATGGGAGTGGCCTGGAACACATGAGCAGTGTGAGGAATCAGAGGTCATTCATTTTAGGGTCAAAGCAGCAGTGATGAATGAATCTGAGAGCAGAAGTTCAAGGATCACCACTGGGATCCACATCCATGATCAGCTTCATGGGGAAATTAACCTAACCTTAACTTAGATTCACTGAAATAGGTGAGAGTAGTAGCAGTAAAGCTCAGTTATTCAGATATTTTTTCCCCTACCCTAACTGTGATATAAAACAAGAGGCAGGGTTGGGAGGAATTGGGGAACTAAATTCAGTGAATTCAGGGGAAATAAAGGGAAAGAAGGGGATTGTGGCTGGACCAGGCACACATGGCACTGAGAGATCTTCCCCAGTGAAATGAGGGGCAGCAGGATTTAGAGCAGATAGGTGTTTCACTGAACACAAAAGGCACAGGTAGAATTCAGACAACTGAGCAACCAGTGTGGGCTGAACGAAGGAACAGAGAAGAGAATGCTGTGCAGAATGAGGAGCAGACCAGGATCATGATTCCCTGACCATCCTTGGCTTACAGATAGGCTGCAGCTATATAGGACCACACACCAGGAGGCCTCACAGAGAGCTGCTTCCACACCACAGAACTTGAGAAACTCTCCAGAGGTTGGGCAATGTTGGAGGACATTGAACTGTAGCCAAACCAAAGTGAAGACTAAGCACTTCAAGCATTTAATTGAGACTTCAGAAAAGCCAAATGAGAAAGAAAGAGCATGTCTAGAATATGAGGGAAGCATTAGAACTAATAGCAACAAGAAAATAAAACCACAATAGCAAAGAAAAAAAGAAATGCGTCAATGACATCAGGTTTACAATTAAACTACTTGATTAAACAGAATGAAAAATCTTCTAAAAAAAGACATATTTCAGATTACCTATCATATATAATAAACAATATATGACATGCAACAAAAACTACTAAACACAGGAAGAACCAAGAATATATAGGGGTGCCTGGGTGGCTCAGTCAGTTAGGAGTCCAATTTTAGATTTCAGATGAGGTCATGATTTCAGGGTTCTGAGGTGGAGCTCAACATCGGGCTCCACACTGGGTGCTCCCTCTCCATCTGTCTTCCACCCTCAAGGGAAGGGTGCTGGTAAAAAGGAATATAAGTCCCAAAAATTAATAAACAAACAAACAAATGCAGCCAATTAGAAAAAGAATCCAAGATAAACTTCAGGTTATGATTAGAAGACAAAGGATTTAAAGGAACTGTTGAAATTAGGCTCTAGGAGTTGGAGAAAATGTGGTAAAAATGAACAAAGTGGTAGGGAATCCCAGTAGAGAAATGAAACCTCTAATTCTGCTCTGGATATGAAAGGCACCATTTCTCAAAAGAGGGGGGAAAAAGAACATCATGGATGGACTGAACAATATATTTAAGAGTGTAATTGAAAGAGTCTATGAAGATCAACAGAAATGATGCAATCTGCAAAACAAAAAAGTGAAAAATTGTTTACAAAAATAAGTGGAAGCTTAGAAAATTGTGGTGTAATATTAAGCGGTCTAGATAAGTGGGTTTCCACTAACTCAAGAGAGAAAAAACAGGCCAGGAAAATTATTTTAAGGAAATGGATCAATATTTAAATTTGGTGAAAATATCAAACTATGCATCCAGACCACGAATCCTAGAGCTTGGAGTCAAAGGGATCAAAAGAATAAATATACAGATAATTTTAGATATGCGAATCATAGGCTAATGATAAAAATCACAGATGAAGAGAAAATCTTAAAAGCAATCAGAAAATAGATTACAGAGAAAGAATAACAGTGAGAATGATAGTGAACTTCTCATTAGCACTTACTTAAATGTACATATTTTTCTATCAAATATTTAGGGAAGAAATAATACCCATCTAACACAAAACGTTTTAGAAAATAGAGGAAGAGGAAGCACCTCCCAATTTGTTTTAGGAGACCAGAGGGGACTATTACCAAACTCTGATAAAAGTGTTATAATAAAGAACATTTCAGTCAAATATCCCTCATAAACATAATTGTAAAAATTCTTCATGAAATATTAGCTAAAATAAATTCAGCAACATATAAAAAGGTAATATTTTATTGCCAAGTAGTGATTATTTAAGGAATATAAAAATCAGTGTAATTCACCACTTCAAGAGAATTTTTTAAAAAAATCATATCAATGCATGAACAAAAAATAAAATGGATATATGATTAGATAAATTGACAGATAGTTGGGGATATCTGTGATAAAGCTCATATAT
Source organism: Nyctereutes procyonoides (assembly GCF_905146905.1). NCBI lineage: Eukaryota > Metazoa > Chordata > Mammalia > Carnivora > Canidae > Nyctereutes > Nyctereutes procyonoides. The sequence continues at coordinate 12,047,966 of NW_026575133.1, read as the reverse complement.
TAAACATTAAAAGTAAACATTATTTAATTCTTATATTAGTATTCACTGTAATATTCTTTCAAATTTTCTGTACCTTGAGAATGCTCACAATAAATTGTCGAGAAAGGTCACTGTAAGCATTTTGGAATATTTTTCCTTCTTTAGAATTATTTTCTAAAAATAAATTCTCAGGAAGGGTTAACTAGTTAAAAGATCTGAACAATAAATAAAACTTTTAAATTGATAAACTTTTCACCTTAAATATTAGTCTTTAATTTTCACATGTGCCAGGTGAATTGAGCATGTAATGCATGCTTTCCATATTTTATGATTGTAGAAACTAAATCTCTAAAAGGAGAGTAACTGATATTCTAAGGTCCAATAAATAGCAGGTATCAGAGGCAGACCCAGAGCAGAAATAGGGAATTTTCTGTAAACTAGGATAGCAAGGGGAGAGTATATCTTTTCCTCTTTGTTTTAAAATTGCTATTGATTCCTTTCCAATTTTTATGGTATTTTTATGGCTAATTACAAGATTTGGGGGGAATATGTCAAAAGAAGAGAAGAAATTCCTTCAGTGACTTAGATATATATCATTGAATTGTAATAAAAATGAAATGTAAAAATATAAAACTGCTTTTATGGAGTCCTAAAGTACTATATTAATTGTTTTTTTTTTTAATTATACCATTGAATTAATTCTAACTAAAATCATATGATGTTTCCACTGTAAGATTCGAGGGAAAAGAAGCCTAGAGATGCCAGGCAATCTGTAGGTTGCAGAATTAGAATTAGAAACAGGATATTTGAGACACCAGAGCATTTAATTTAACCCCAAATTTAGTATTCCCTACTGCTATAACACAGCACTGATGGATTAAGAATATTTCAGATTTATTAGTGACACATTCTGAGTTTGGGGTTTAGCTTTCGCCTTGTTTTCTCAGCTATCTGTAAGTAATGAAGCTCAGCATTAGAACAACAGTCACATTTTCTTTAGTTTAGAGGGTAGTTTAATGGCAAAATTCCCCATTTTTATCAATGAGTCTAGTGCCCTGAGAGCTTGAATAACTTACCCAAGTTTACTAAATGTGTTACTAAAAGTTTAGAGGGTAAGTTAATTGCAAAATTTTGTTTAATGGCAAAATGTGTTACTAAATGTGTTACTAAAAGTTTAGAGGGTAGGTTAATGGCAAAATTTCCCATTTTTATCAATGAGTCTAGTGCCCAGAGAGCTTGAATAACTTACCCAAGTTTACTAAACGTGTTCCCACCCATAAGAACAATTGAGACCTGCTGATTCCTATGATAAATAAAATAAGGGCTCCATGCCTTTGGGCAAGTAACTAATAGATATAGATGCTCAAACTGTTTCAGGAGTCAATTTCCATGAAGCTCTACCATGGCTCTATCAGTATTTGTTTTACATAAAAATATTTCCTCTCTCCTTTAATGATAGTGGGGTTTGTAACATCTCTATTCTGTAATATATCACCTATTACAATACCAGCTATTCAGAAGAGAGACTCTTTTAGAGTATTTTTTTAATCTCTCTTTTTGAGTTCCAGATGGCTTCCATAATTGGTTTATTAACTTTGCAGATGTTGTAGGAAAATTTTAGGATGTAAGCCAATAATGGATCACAGAAGCTAATGAAAGAAAGCTTTTGAATTGATTATTTGCTGTGAGAAAACAACTATATTACATATGTCTATGCAGGAAGTACGGATCTTGAGTCCACATTATTTGATATTTTAATAACAAATTGATCACTAAGAAAGTGATTCTAAACATAGTGATTTAGGTAATTGAAAGAGAAAACAGAATTGTACATAGTTACAAAGTAGAAATTCTCTAAGGTTTATAACATTAGTATAATATAAAAGTCCACTTAGAAATGTAATTTACTTTTAAAAAGTAACTAATTGAAGTTTAGCTTGCTCAGTCTAGAGGAAAGGGCCAGGGAAGTGTTTAGGAAAATCCCCCAACCAAAAAAAAAAAAAAAAAAAAAAAAAAAAAGAAAAAAAAAAGATTAAAAAAAAATCACCAAGTTCTAAAAGAGTTGTACTGATTCTGTGTGCTAAGAAACTTCTTAATTTGTTTGTACACCTGCTCTATCTAATGATGACTTTAGTCATAGTTTGGTAGGTAGTAACATAAAATGTTCCCTGCATATGTAGTTCTTCACACCATCTGACTGATGTCATTACTTCATGAAAGAAAAGGCTAGAGAAAAGAGTTTTATTAATTTGAATTCCACAGCTAGTGGCATGTCTAAGAAGCCAAATTTCTCTTTTCATAACTCAGTTTTAAGAACTCCTGTGTTGAAATTTAATGCAAATCATGTGGTAGGTAGTAATTATCTCCACTCTCACTCCCTATGCCTGTCAATGGGTTTTAGAAAATAAAGATAAGAGTACCAAACAATAAAAGTCAAAATTTTCTCATAATCTATCCTCCAGAATGAAAACTCATTACATTTTCTTTTTATTCACCCAATAATTAATATGTGTATTTTGCAAAATTGGTTCATACAACACCTGACATTTCACCTGCTTTCTTGCTCAATGGTTAGTGACTGTTTCCTCTTGCAATTAATTGTTCTTCTACAATTTTATTTTATCAGCTAAATATTGTTAGCCATAATTCTTATGTAATGGCAATTAGTTGGCCAGGGGCCTCTTTTTGGAATTTAAGATTTTTCAAGATTTCTATGACTCATAGCATTTATAATTTTTGCATATTTGTAATTACACATATAAGATAGATTCCTATATAAAGAATTGTTAGATTAAAGAACATGGACAAATTTTGGCTTTTGAAATATTGATAAATACTATGGCCAAGAGTAGTTATTAGCAAACACAACACACACCCACATATAGAATTTGTATAAGCCAATAGTGACATTTGATCTTGTATTTCTGTGACTACTAGTAACAATAATCTTTTTTTTTATCATTCTTTTTTTTGTTGTTATTTGGATCCCTTCATTTAAGAAATACTATGAAATACTATATATTTATGCTTCACAAAAAAAGCAAAAAATTGTAACTTACACTGCACATTCATATGTGGAACCCAGGATTCAGTTTTGACACAAATTATGTAAATTGCTATATAATTTGGGACAAGTTTTCCCTTTGTGTCTATGCCTTATTTTTGTCAATGGGTGGGGGGCAAGGGGAGAATGATGACAAGAATGAGCTGTATGCTTTGAATTTCATCAAGATACCATTGGAATAAGAGAGATCATAGCCCAGTGCTACCATGACTTCAGCTACCTGTGAAAAGTAAACAACACTTTCATGTTTCGTCATGCTATTTAATGGTGACATCAGCAGATTTTATTTTATATATTAAAATCAGACCCTAGAATCCTTAGCTATATTACCTGGAGCTCCCAAGTTAGTAAGAAAGACATGGCTGGCATCACTTTATTTAATCTTGATGAAAATCTTACATTGTAAAGTACTATAATCATCCTTATATGTTAGGTGAGGAACTGAGGGTAGGAGCCTTTTAAATAACCTGTCCAAGAACACATGGTTAATAGGTATTTAAGGTAGGAGTCAATTCCTGGAAATCTGAATAAAACTATGATATGATCTCTGCTTTGTGAGTCTTGGAATAAGAGCATGATTTGAATTGATTGTACTATTACGCTCAAATACATAGTAAGATTAATGGCAGGTTAATCCTTTTCTGATACTCAGCATAGGCCTTGGTCATTTTTCTCTACTTTCAGTAACTGAGTTCTCAGATCATACAAAGTAAATTTAATACTGGCCTAAATCAACTGTCATAAGCTGAGGAAATCAATGACTAAAAAAATAAAACAACGAAAATAAGCTTGCTAAAAATGTATTATAGTGACCAGATGTCAACAAGATGGTTGACTAGGAAGTTACAGCCCCTCCGGTTCTTCAACAAAGATATAGAATTAGACACAATATATAGACCAGAATAGCTGTGAGGACTCTAGAGATGAGTTGAGAAGTTATAGCACACAGGCTTTTGTAAAACCAAAAGAGGATTCCAGTAAAAGAGGTAGAAGTGTGGTGTTTGGCAGGCTCATCCATGCCTCTCCCTTTCTGCAGGATTCTGTGGAGCAACTGGAGGGAACACCTCCCCGCACCACCACCACCACACATACGCACACAACTAGAGCTCTTTCTTCAAGATAGAAATAAAAGCCTGGACTGGATCATGCATCCAAAACTCTGGCTTGACTGGGGGATGCCCAAGGAAGTAGTTTTGTATCAACTGAATCAGAGAACTGATAGGGCTGACCAGGGTTTGGAAAGCTCCTGAAAAGAGAGGTGAGAAGTTCTGCAGGTAGATACTATGGAGAGCAAGAGATCAGGTCAGAGAAGTCCCAGAGGCTCCAGTTGGGCTACTTGGTAAGGGGGTCCCCCTGCAGGAAGGTGTATCTGGGACTGGTCATCGTAACAAATTAGGAACAAAACAGATTTTCTCCATGTGCTCAGACTTCTGTCTCCATCACCTCCACTGGGCCTCATCTTTCTTTCTGTGTTGCTTCTCATCTTCCATTTAGGCACTCAGGGCCTTCCTTCTCTGTTCCAAAAATTATTCCCTATATCTGCGATGGATTTTGCTATATGTAGTAAAAACAAATATAACTAATTAATTAGGAAAGAAAAAATTATTTTCAACCTTATGGAAATATTTCAGGAAATTTTGGATTCTAGTAATAGTGGCATAGCTTGGATAGACTACACTTCTTATAAATAGCATTATAAAACCTAGAAAAAAAAAGAAGTGTGGGGGGATTCCAGGGAACAATCAAAAATAGAAATCAAGTAGAGGGAAATCAACGTTTGAAAAACAAACTGTAAAAGATGAGATCTGTAAGCTTGAGGCTTTTTCCTGTATATTTACACACTGAAAGCTGACTTCTAGGCAAAATAGCAAAATTAACTTTACAGGGCATTGGAGGACAGAGATCTGGAGGCTTGTAGATTAGCAGAAGTTTGGAGGAAAAGTCAAGAAAGGGAGCCACAGAAAAATTAAGCCCAGGAATGTGCATTTGAATTCCTCACAGAGACTTGTCTGACTGCTAACCTATGTGTGTGCCAACAAGATCCCAGAGGAGCTGATGTAAAAGCAACGACTGGAACCTCACAGAATTGAGAGACAATTTCAGCTACTGACCCCAGAGGCTGAGTCCTGGATTTTAATATAAACAAGTTAACTGGTCGTTAGGGAAATGTCACTCTTCAGAGAAACATACCAGGATAAGTCCAGATGTTAGGAAACAAAACAACATATATGTGTGTGTGTTGTGGGGTGGGGATGAGGGTAAGTGATTTAATTAGAGAAAATGATCCGAGAAGGCGGCCGTTTATGCTGAGGCATGTATGATTTATGAGAAGAAGGCATCTAACTACAAACAGAAATTTTACCAGGATGAAAAGGAGCACGTGGGCGACTGTATAGTATGTCCACAATCAATAAATACTTTTCAACCGATAAACTAAGAAATGTTAACAGTGACCCACTTTGGTGACACAATATTGATTCTCAGTAAAATCTTTGGAGCTAAGTGTATACAAGCCTAAGAATGAAGCTAGGTCAAGTTCCTATCTGGACATGTGACTCTTTTTCAAGTAAAATATCAAAACTAAGGCTTATTTTGAATAAAGAATAAAGTTGCATAGGTTTTCAGTGATTGCACTTATGGTTTCCCCTTCTGAACTCATTCAATCCTTGTTGAATCCTTGATATTTATGATGCCTTTTTGAAGATTAATAATTTCTTCTGGTATCTGTCTTATCTTCCCTAGTGGGTCATGACCACATTGACCCCCACAATGCTGAGGCCAGTGCCAGTATCTCTCAGTCTCCCTGTTTGGAAACATTTTTAATAACTGGAGTTTCTGGAATGAAGAGACTATGTCCATTTTGTCCATGTGTAATCCTGGACTGAGTATCTCAGACCCAGATGCAGGTCTATCTGACTCCCAGGTATATATACCTTGCCATTATCTTGTAAGTCTTTCTTAGTGAAATTTATTTTCTAGTTCTAGACATAGTGTAACTGTGGTTTATGTTGTGATGGAAAGCAGACTCTGAGTCCTCACCTTAAGAAGGTGATTTCAAAGTGAGCTAAGCACTGAAGACAGAGGTGCTGCATATGTCAACAGGAGCAATTGGGGATTGTTCTCATTAACTGTTAATTCTGCATCTTTGTTTTCTACAGTATTCTATGCTTCTCCTCTTTATCTTCCCCAATGCATTTCCTTCCAAATATGGCTTCTGGAAAGACATTATCTGTTTTTAATGGATTATTTTGAAGGTTCTCCCCTTACTCTCTATTGTTTTTGTTTTTGTCTCTATACAAAAAGCATGCTTCCTTTTCGATCTGCTGGGTTTTCCTTTTTATCTGTCAGCTTAAAAATGAATCATTCAAATTTTAACTAGTAATTATTCTGTAATTAGACACTTTTCTGGCCCATGGGATATCCTCATCAGAATTCAGAATCAGTTTCTTTAATTTGCCTTTTATACCTTCATTCAACCTTCTTGAGTTATTAGAGCATACAGTTATGTGATAACATTAGGAGACATTTTTCATATGGGGCCCAGTGCCCTTCAGCAATTAATATTGTAAAGTATTGGAAGAAGGAGGGCTCTGATGAAGTTCATATTTATCTACTGATGAACTCTTTGGCCTCACTAAATTGTGTAAATCTGGACAAATCGCTTATTTCTGAATATCAGTTTAGTAATCCATCATATTGTTCTGACTCATTTTTAAAGTTTTTTTTGTTAAAGTCAGGTGAAAACTATTCTTGTCATAACACAATCTGTATCTGTGACATTATATAGGATTATAATTCCCATTGTTCATGTTGAATATTTATTAAGTACTTTCTATGTGTCAGTCTGTATAAGGTATTCTGCATGCATTATCTCATTTGGCCTTCCATTTGAGACTTGAAGAAATTCAGTAACTCAAGTCACAGTACATTTAACTGAGAAAAACAGATAAAAATTTCTGTCTTAAGAGAGCACATCATCTAAATAAGGATGAAAAGATATGTATTTTCATGTTCCTTGACCACTTGGGTTTATGATATTGAATGAGAAATGGATGAATCCATTCCCTTCTCTGAGCCTCAGTGTCTGTCTCTGTAGAATAAAGGTTATACTGTTAGCTAAAACAATCTATACAAATAAACTACCAAAATACTTTGTGCTCCTCAGTTTCTGCAACCAGCTCAATTCATATTTATACCATTATTAATAACTCTTGTTTTGCTTTGTTTGACTCTTCTTTTGCATTATTTTTTACTGTGACCATGAATGGCTGCTAAGAGAGTTGCAAGGAGACAAAGCTGCTGCTGTGTTAAGACTGGCCTAGAGGCTTTCAGCAGAGTTCTGTCAGCACTGCTCACCTAGCACTTTTCCTTCTACCTATGCTGGACTACTGATGACGTGACACCTTGCCTGTGGACTCAAGATCAAAGAGTCAGGAAATCACTAAGGAAATAAAACGTGGTCATCAGGAATTATTTCTGATAACTCTTTAGTGGTCATTATGAAATGAATTGACCCACACATCTGGGGGCCAGAAGAAATGGTGGGCCTAAGTGGTTAAATCTCTATGCAACATGCTATAACCAGACATTTCACAAATAATTTTTAGGGGGTATTAGAAAATAATTTTAGGGGGTATTAGAACTAGAATGGAAATATCTTCCTATATAATATCCTTGCAAAAAGTATATGCCAATAGACAGCATAAGTACCTCAAGCACCTCTAAATTTTCTAATGCTTTTCTATTGTCATGCCATATGTTTGTGTGTATACATAGTATATATGTGTAATGTGTGTGTGTGTGTTTATGTGTGTGTGGTATTCGTTATGTTTTAGGCATCTTGCCAGTTTTAAGAATACAGAAACTGTGATTAAAAGATTATCTTTTACCTCCTCAAAGCTCTATATTATTCTTTCATATACTGGTTTATAGGATTTTAATATTATTCATTTAATGGACTTGTTGACCCGGATATGTAGAATGCCAGAAAATCTATAATTTTCAGGACTGCTTATAGAGGAAAATTGGAGTATGGTCTTGAACTATGTCTTTTAGTAACTATTCTAGGTTCTGAACCCAATTCCAAAATGTATATTGGAGAAGGGTTTCCCCTACAGCACCAAGCAATTCTCTGGACTGGACATTCTAGAATTCAGCTCAATTCTGACACTGTTTACCTGGAGATAACAGATTCTGCAGAGGCAGGTTTAGGCAACAGGCCTGACAATGGAAACCTGAGTAAAGTAAAAGGCCTCACAGTGAGTCTGGGCTGAAGCCACATAGACCCATTAGGTGATCCATCTCAAAACATCCAACAGCCCTAGCTGACCAATGGGCTACTTACAACATAGCACAGGTAGGAGGAAAAGAAAATTCCATTATGTTCTCATATCTCTTCACTTCCCCCTCTTACTTATAGCTGGCTGATAGTCTCTCCTTTGCTATCCTGTCCACTGCTCCCTTGCAGTGTATTCAGTAAACTTCAACATCCTTTGTTCTGCCTTGGATGAATTCTTTCACTACCTCACCACCTACCTCTACCAGACCTGGTCACCCCACAGATTCCACAGGTAACAGTTCAGTCCTACAAACATGACACCCCCCCCCAACACATCACACACACACACACACACACACACACACACACACATTTCAGAAACTAATCACAAGCTCAGGTTGTTTCCTGTGCTTCTGACTAATTGGCTCTCTTTCCGTAACTCTCTCCTTGGCTTCAATTAATTTGCTAGAGCAGCTCATGGAGCTCAAAACATTTTACTTTCTAGATCACTGATTTATTATCAAAGGATCTGACTCAGGAACAGTCAGGTGGAAGAGAAGCATAGGACAAGGTATGGGGAAGGGGCACAGAGCTTCCAAACTCTCACCACAGATTCTATTCTCCCCATATCTAAGTGTGTTTACCAACTCAAAAAGTCTCTGAATCCAACCTTTTGTGCTTGTTTGTTTGTTTGTTTATAGAGGTTTCATCACATGGGCATGATTGATTAATTTATTGGCCATTGTCAATTGATTCAGTCTCTAGCCACTCTCCCTTTCCCATGGTCAGGGGATGGCAATGAAAAATCCAACCCTCAATCTTAGGGTTGGTTTCCCTGGCAACCAGTCCTCATCCTTAGAAGACCTTGAGGTATTCCGAAAGTCATTCCATCAATATAACATAAGGCACTTTACCATTCCTATTATGGAAGTTCCTGGGATTTTAGGTATTTTGCACCAGAAAAGGGACAAAAACCAAATACATATTTCTTATTATGAATTACAATATTACATGAACCAATATATTTTGAACTATTTAAAAAGTGTCTGGTTTGAAAAGATAACTGAACAAGGTTTATATCTATAGGTGGAGTGTTTTAACAGATCTTGTTAAACTTTAATATTTTAAGATAAATGATAAGTAGAGAAGATAATAGTACATGTAGTCTGTTTCCTGTGAAGCATAGTCATGACGTGTAACAACTGCAATAAATCTATTTATTTTGTTATTCAAATAGGACACAGGTTCCTAATGTTGATTTTTGCTCTGATTTTGAACAAACTGACTTCTTGTAGTTTGAAGAACTTCATTGTCTCTTGAATTGCAAATAAAAAACTATTTGACACAAGATGAGCCCTGGCCTGGACCAAAAAATCTCTAAGAATTGAAATTATCCAAATTCCTTAATCCTTACTTGAAGGTTATAATAGTTAATTTCATGTGATAAGTTGACTAGGCTAAGATGTCCAGATAGCTGGTAAAACATTATTTCTAGGTATGTCTATGAGGGTATCTCAGAAAGAGATTAGTATTTGAATCAGACCAAGTAAAGATGACAGTGGGCATCATTCAATCCATTGAAGGGCTGAATACAATAAAAAGGTGGAGGAAGAGTTAATTCACTCTCTCAATGACCTTCATCTTCTCCTGCCCTCAGATATCCATACTCTTGGTTCTCACACTTACGGATTCAGACATGGACTGACATTGGTCCCTGCAATCTCAGGCTTTTGAACTTAGATGGATTTATATCAGTAGTTTTCCTCATTCTCTAGTTTAGAGATGGCAAATTATATGACTTCTTGGTCTCCATAATTATATGAGCCAATTTCTATAATAAATCAATTATCTATCATCTATCTATCTATCTATCTATCTATCATCTATCTATCTATTTATCTATCCATCATATATCTCCTACTGGTTTGTTTTGCTGGAGACTTCTGTGTAATACAAACATATAGTAACAAACAGAATCGCCAAAAGCTCTACTTCACCCAGAGAATTTCCTATTTATTATTACAGTTGTCCTAACATCTTGACTGATTGAGACCTTTTTCCTCTCTCAAAAGTGTCTTGGAAATAAACGATTTCATTTTGCAGTTACCTTACTCATGATCAACCTTCTCTATACCCCTCCATAGTAATAAAGGGCCCAACAAAGCATGGTGCTCCAATACATTCCAGGAAAAGATTTAGCTAATAAAGGAGACTGCATTATAAGAGAAAACGTCTCCATTCCTATTCACTATAATTAGATTCATCTGCTCCCAGAGACATTTTCATGTACTCTTAAGCCTAATAATGGAATTTGCCTTAATGCTATAGAATGAGGGGTAAGTGGAGCTAGAAGTCAAAAATAAAATAAAAATAAATCTCAATTGCATATTTAAGTGGATTCCCATGACCCAGAAAGATGTGATATGTTTTTAACAGGCCATACCTAAAAGCCATGCATCCATAAAGAGTAAGGTGGATTTAAATGAATACTAATAACATACCAAACCTCTTGCTTTTCAGTTTGGGAATTGAAGCTGCCTCTCTAAGGCAATGGAGCTCTCAATTTCTTTCCTAGAGGAAGGTCCCAGCTAGAGAATTCAGTTCCTGATTTGACAAGGGAGTGGTGATAACAAAAAGTAGCTTTCTTAAGAAGAGAGCAGAGTGGTTTGAAAGCATGAACTTTGAGATAATGCTGTTTTGTGTATGAATCCTGGTTACAGAAATAAGTAGCAGGGTGACCATGACCTTGTTACTTAATATTTGAAGCTCAGTTTGTTCGTCCTTAGAGTAAGGCTAATAATTCTTCCTTGATAGGGTTGTTGTAAAGATTAAATGGGAGAAATTCTACATAAAGTGCCAAAAAGGACCTGATACCTAACAAGAATTGGCAAACACAAGCTACCATTTCAGGCTGGTGTTGAGACCCTTAGTTATCCTGTCGTCTTTCTTCCATTATATTTCTGGGATTGCTTGAGTCCAGCCAACCTGCAAATTTAATTATTTCTCTGTTGTGTATAACTCCAAAGTACTCATATCACTTTTGAAAGGAGCCTGTGTTTATACTGTCTACCAGGGCAGTGTCTCTTCATTCTTATTCATTCAGTGCTTCCTTTGACAGTTCAGGGGACAAGAACACTTTACTCAGTCAGTAGTTTAAACGTTTTCCCCCAAGAAATTATTCAAACATGTTTGTGTGTGCAGGTAAATTGGGCAGTATTTCTAGATTTCCTCTAGCTCTCTAGTTCTCTATTCTTATGCTTCTATTCAGGAAAATGTTGCAGGCCCCCTGTTTACTTTTTCTCCGTTTAGATTTTATGTGAGGCAGTATCCATGCTCTTTCCTAAAATCACAGCATTTCAACAGTTTTCTGAATTGTTGCCTGATTTCAGTCTATGCTAAATTCAGAAACCAGAAGCTCCCTCTTTTCACCTTAGGTGGAAATGGAGGCATCTCTCATCCTTTCATGAGAACAGACTTATCCCATGAATCACAGTGGATAGAAGGAAGATGTCTGAAGTTTTGATGAGGAAGAAACAATGGAATGAAGAATCAGGGACAACTCCTGAGGAAAGAATGATAGCTTAGGAAAAGGAAGATAAAGGAAAAAGAGAAGAGAAGACTGTGAATATGAAGATGTTAAAAATGTGTCAAAAAAGTTAAGGAATATTTCTGGTTCTTGGTCTGGCATATAAGCAGCTTAGAAGTTGTCACTCCTGTTGTCACAGAAAAGAAAAAAACTGAACTAAAAATTAATAATTCTTCTTAGATTCATTGGGAAATTGAGGTCACAAGGCAAAATGCTGCCCTGAAAATTGAAGAGACAGATAGGTAGACATAGAAAATCAGGACTTACTATAGCAGAATTCTAGGACCAGAAACCCACCACTTGAGCTAATAATGGTGTACAAAAGCTTAAGTTTTAGTTGAACTACTGGAAGCTCAGTATGGACAAGCTTGAGAGTTAAAAACCCCCAGTTTTAGGGGGACTTCACATATTCCTAAGATTTACCTGTGAGAGTCCCATCAAATTCTCAAGGTGAAAATCAGAAAAAGAAAAGAAAAGAAAAGAAAAAAGTTGCCTCTGTTTCAGGCATGGAGAGGGGGAAAGTAGCTATTTTGAGATAAACACAGCGTGTTCTGTTTGTCTTAACAAAAGTGTGACTTAAAGGAAAATATTTCACTAGAGCCTGACTACCTTGAGTTTTACCAGAGATTAACTGACCTCGAGGAAGGGAAATGCCCAAAGTCTGGTGCCCTCTAGTCTTCCTATCTCATTTAAGTGTATGTGTGTGGTGGGGAGAGCTGAAAAGCATTTGTGGATGACACAACGTAGGGCATAGACTGACAAAATGAGTGAGACTTAATTGTAAGGCTAAAGGCTTCCCTTCTTCCCACATCTTACCACCATATCAACAGTACTCCTATATTAGAGAATTGCAATTGAAAGAACTGCACATGTCAGAAATTATTCAAGAATTCTCTAGAGAAACACAAAGACAACAGGAAAAACAAAGATAAGAGCAACAGAGGAACATTCAGCCTCTGAAACCCACAGCTGTGGCAAACAGGAAACATGGCCTAACTCCTAGTTAGATAAATATAAGATTTCACACTAAAGACCTATTTACATAGGGCCCTTTTTCACAATACATCATGTCTAGCTTCCATCAAAAAATTGCAAGACAAACAACACAATTTGAAGAGACAGAACAAACACCAGAACCAGACATAGTTAATGGCACAGATTTTGGAATTATAGATTAGGAATTTAAATAACTATCATTAAAAAACTAAGGACTCTTAATGGAAAAAGTGGACAAACAGAAAAACAGATGGGTAATGTAATCAGAGATATGAAAACTTTAAGGAAGAATCAAAGGGAAATGCTATAAATGAAAACACTAATAAAACTAAGAATGCCTTTGATGGACTCATCCATAAACTAGACATGGCCAAGGAAAGAATCAGTGAGCATAAAGATAGGTTAACTAGAAACTTCCAGAACTGAAATGCAAAAAGAAAATAAGAATGAGGAAGATGGAACAGACTATCCAAGAACTCTAAGATAATTACAACTGGTATAATGTATATGCAATGGGAGTACCAGAAGGAGAAGAAAAAGACAGAACAGAGGGTAAACGAGCAAAATAACTAATACAGCAGTGTATGGAGCAAGGTAGAGAATTGTGGTTAGAAGTCCTAACTCTGAAGACAGAGAGACAGGTTTGCATCTCTGTTCTTCTGATAATAATAGTTACTAACTTATAGGCTTGCATTGAGAGATAAAATAGATGATATATGTAAATAATTTGCCATAATATTATTTAAAGTACAGAAATTGCTTAATAGAATTTAGCTAATATCCATGTTTTCAGGGTGTATCCTATCATAGATACTGGGCTAGTCCTGTTTATACATTAATATATGCAGCCCAGACATTATAGTTTTATGACTCTTGTATTACAGATAAGAAAACTGAATATGAAGATAATTAAACTGGTCAAAGCCACGTATTAATAAAAAACAGAACTTAGATTAAATTTCAGGTCTTACTTTGGAGTGTGTTCATTCTTTCCTCCCTCCACCAATATATGTCCTTCTGTAGCAGTTTTAAATAATTATATCTATATTAAAAATATAGTTACTCAAATTTGCCTCCTTCCAAATTAAAAATCTACCCTTTATTTTTTATTCAAAAAATGTGAATAAAAACAGGAAGAACTAGGCAGGGATATAAGACCTGGATTATTTAAATATGACCACCTTCAAAGCCATATGTAGGATATTAAATTAAGAATGGGTGAATTTCTAAAGATTTGATTGGTAAAATGTCCAGTGTTTTACTCTTTTACAATTACTCTTCCTCTTAAGATACAATATAATCAGAGAGATCCTGAGGATTTTCTGCTTCCAATTTTGCCTTTAAACAAATGCCCATGTCCATCTCCTAGAAAAGTTGCTCCATCCTTTCCTTAGGACTGCATCTGTCAGAGCTGGGTCTTTTTCCTCTAATGCAACAATCAGAATCTGGACTTTAATTTTTTGAGACCTGCAGAGTATTTTACATCTTTGGATTTCATAGATCAGCACAATGTCTGGCATATAGAAGCTCACGTTTTCACTGTATGAATATATGTTAAATAAATCTACATGTGTGTATATACATATATATGTATATTATATAAAGGGATATATATATCTGACCATTTCTGAAGTCCCAGAAGTTTTTTTTCTTTCATTTTCATTATCAGGATTATTATCTCTCCCTCTCTCTCTCCATCCTTTCTTCTGTCTCTTTCTGCCTTCTCCTCCTTCAATTTCTAAAACATCTGCTAATTTATTAGCTGCTGTTAAAGAAGTTCCACTATTTCTTGTCTCTAATATTAAGAACTGTTGGGGCACCTGGGTGGCTCAGTGGTTGATCGTCTGCTCAGGTCATGATCCCAGAGCCCTGGGATCAAGTCCTGCATTGGGGACTTCTTCTCCTTCTGCCTATGTCTCTGCCTCTTTCTGTGTCTCTCATAAATAAATAAATAAATAAATAAATAAATAAATAAATAATAAATAAAATCTTAAAAAAAACTGTTAACTAGCTTGGAGGCTTTATGTAATCTCTTTGGGAAATCATTTAAGTATTTATTTACTTCCTAAGTTATACTTTCTTCTGTCTGGCCCCAATTTACCTTTGTTCCACAACTCTATTGCTTTGTTGATTCTAGATAGTTGTGTTTTTTTTAATTTATGTCTATTGTATAATAACTAATTTTATTATAGTTTATATTCTTCCCTTCTCCTGTCTTCCCAAGATTGAAGGTTAATGTAGTACCTTCCTACTGAAGGTTTCTGCTATGCAAGTCTATGCTATCATAGGAACTTTCTTCAACTGTTAGGGATAGACAAGACT
This sequence comes from Nyctereutes procyonoides, assembly GCF_905146905.1. NCBI lineage: Eukaryota > Metazoa > Chordata > Mammalia > Carnivora > Canidae > Nyctereutes > Nyctereutes procyonoides. The sequence goes on along the minus strand of NW_026575133.1, from coordinate 12,032,741 downwards.
TGTGGCCTCAACAACAGGTTGAAATATACAAGATAGTTATCCTGGCTTCTGCTACACCAGTAGAAATATTTTACTTGCATATGAGAGATTTTCTTCCCTCATACTAAGGGCTGCTATTACTCCCCATTTTGGAGAAAGATGTTACACAAGTAAATTTTATTTGAGAATAGAAAGATGGATCAAATTATATTTGCAAATATTCCCATTCTAGATTGAATTTTAAAAAAAGCTTTTAAAATATTTTTATATTTTATATAAAAAGCTTTTAAAATATTTTTATATTTTATATAAAATATATATTATATATTTTATATTTTAAATATATATCAGGTAATTCTTATTCCTGTTTCTCATTTCTATCTTCCTTAAATGAAGCTTCTTTATGTGGACCTTTGTTGTCACTGTTCTCCAAATTGCCCATGGGTGGGTATGAATGAGAATATTGACACCAGAATAGAAGTGACTTGAGAAGCTGTTTTGTCATAAAGGCATACATAAGAGTTTATCTGAATTGTAATGATTTATGGAAGCTCATGAATTTCTGCTATGGTTTCTGCCCATTTTTAAAAGATCAGAATATTTTAAGCTTAATAGAGTGATACAAATATAAGAATCCTGAAAGACCACAGAGGTGAGCAGCCTTTAAGGGAAATGACAAACGTGTCTTGAGTTAGTATTCAGAAGCAAGTACATTAATAATATGTAAAAGCAACTCTTAATTTCACTCAGAGTTAGACTTTTGATGGTGGATTGTTTAAAAATGCAGGTCATTATGTATAATGAAAACTGCCATAAAAAGATTAGAGGTAGCAGATTCATATTGATCCATTTAATGAGTAGTGCCAAACATTTCTTTTCATCAGCTTTGCATTTGCTCATTTATCTGTTCTCAAGCCAATCCAAAAAAACCTCTTATTTGACATTACCTTTCTGTGTCCTGCAATATGTGCTTTAGTTGGATTAAACCCTGATTGTTGCTACAATTTCCTGAGGGCATTGGTATATTTGCCATTGTAGAGTGATTTCTTTCATAAGACTTCTTTTCCTTTGTCTTTTTTGAGGCTGGTACCCTTTCCACTGTGAAATGACCTGGGTTTGCTAGCAGTAAGATAACTATGGTATCTGATTGTATCACCCCACCTGATAACACCTGCTATGCTTAAGTAACTTTCCAATTATGTGACCCTATTCAATATTATGATGAGGGACCTGAATGATATTTTCTCAGTTATCCACTCCCAAGTATAAGTTCTTATCTTTGAATGAATAGCAAAATGCATCTGGGTAACCAAACACTAAAGCCCCTAATTTTGAAAAAGAAGATATTGAGCTTTAGAAAGGACAGAAACTCCCAACTTCTAATTATATATGATAAATCATTAAAAATGAAACCATTGTGTATCTCTGTGTATGTTTATAATCTCCTAGACTTTAGTGAATTTTCAGCCATAAATTTCAGATTTATTTATATGATGAAGGGTTTTTTGTTTTTATTTGTAAAGTGTTTATTTTTCACTATTTTTTTGGTACAACACAATATTTTAATTCAGAGCTGACATTACAGTCAGATAGTATAGATTCTTTTTTTTTTTACAAGATGAAGGTTTGAGAATGTTTGCCATAAGCAGAATGAAATGGAACAATAAAATAACTTTATGCATCCATGTCCTTGTTTTCCCTTTGCTCCATTCTACCTGGTATAGTTCAACACCCTTGAACACACAGTGCGCATTTGAGAAGCAGTGTAGCAAAGAGGTTCATAATGTAGACTCTTGAGACAGGGAATGTGTTCAAATTCCAAGTCTGTCTTTAAGGGCCTTCTGTGTCTCATTGATCTTAAATGTAAAATATGAATCAAGACAGTATTTGCTTATAGAATTAAGGTCAAATGAGGTAAGACTATATTAATATCTTATTTAAACATGTGTCAGTTATTATTAATACCTTACCATTATCATATTTGGTGGCCATCTGTTGATTTGCCTGTACAACCCCCCTTCTCCTTCTTTGGTAATAATTGTTGTAATTTTCTTTGAAATCCCTTTCTCCTTAATGTGGTTTTGTTAAATTCTTACTCATGGTACTCTGTCCTGCCCAAGCCCCTGAGTGAGGGTGAGGCCCTCCTAGGCCAATTAGATCTTCATTCCATGCAATTTAAAAGCACAACAAAACGAAAGGAAAAAAAGTACCACATTTTTATTGATGTGCTGTTCATATGCAATAGACTATACAAATATCAAGAGTCTAGACTGATGAATTTTTACAACCATATAAACCTATGAAAACACCCGAAAATCAGGATAAAAAATATTTCCCATATCACAGAAACTAAACCACTATTTTTTCGAATTTATTATATTATTTTAATTTAAGTATTATTAGGCATTGTTTCTATACCCAGAGTCTTAGATGCAGGAGGTAGGTAGAATGCTTAGAAATTATACGGGAGATAAGATCCTGAGTAGATAGTTACCCAGATTCTATCTGAACACTACCAGTGACTGGGAGGCAGGTGTTCAATGGTTGGAAAATTCTAATTAAAAATATTTTAAATAAAGACAACTGTTATTATAATTCATATCTGTTGATCTTAGTTCATTTCACTGAAATATTTGAATGCCTACACCCTTTCCCTCATAATAAATCTGCAGATATTTAGAAAGTGTTATTACATCTAAACTGAATCTTCACTTTGACTTTCTGCTCCATTAATTATTCCTTAGAGGAGATGGCCTCTAGCCCCCTGTCAACTTGCATATAGACTCTGGATTACATTACATTTACCTTGTCAAAGACTTTCAACTGACAGAACAAAGCATGACACTCAAGATGTGTTCTGGTAACTGTAGGTAAGATTAGAACTCTAACTTGAGGTCCATATTATTTTAACTTTGTACTTGCTAGGAAATAAAATATAATAGTATGTTGCAGCAAAAGATAATGTTGCTAAAATGTGATTAAATGTAGCCTTCTATTAAGACATTTTAAATGAACTCAATACAATCCCTTAAAACCATTGAAATTGAGAGTGTGGCACAAGAATAATTGTCCCCTTGACAAAATGTCTTATGAGTTGGATTCATTTTTTAAATTATACATAAAAAAGTAATTTATGAGCTAAATATGTTTAGTAGAGATTATTTATTTCCTGAAGGGCATGCCACAGTATTCTTCATATTCATTAAATTATATACATTTGTATATAAAAAACTTAATTTATGTATAACTTTCTGGAATATGTCAACCTTCATTATGTGAAGTAGAATTATCCAATACTCATGATTAATGTTTAAAATAGGAAGTTAATGTTTTGATATGATGAAATAATTTAACTATTAAAGAGCCAAATTTTAATTCAATAAAATTTAATAAAATGCAATATATATTGTGTGTTTGTAAGTTAAGAAAAATCAATAGAAACTACAATAGTAGGAACACAAGAAGATAAAATAGTTAAAGAAAAAAGAACAGAGACTTTAAGAGGCCAGGAATGATATCAAATAGTCCAATACATGAGTAATTGGAATCTTACAAGGAGATGAAAGAGAGGATGGGAAAAAATTAATTATTTTTAGCAATAATGGCTGAGAAGCCTCCAAAACTAAAGAGACACCCCATGTCATAGATCAAAAAAATTGATATAACTCCAGAAGGATAAATACCAAATAAAATCAAAGCAAACCAAACAAATCAAACAAAAACCCTAGACATATTTTATTAAAATTGCTCAAAATGAAAGACAACGAAGAAATCTTGCAGGCACCCAGAAGAAAAACACACATGACATACTGAGGGTCAAAGAAAATGTTCAAAGCAGACTTTCATCAAAAACTCAGTAAACCAGAGGATAATGAAGTGATATCTATAAACTCATATTTTTATGCCCAGGGAAAGTATTTTTCAATAATGAAGGAGAACTGAAGAACTTTACCGACAAAGGCTGGGAGAATTCAATGTCAGCAGAGCTGTATTGCAAAAGATATTAAAGAAACCTCAAAGATACAAGTCTAAAAAAAGAAATAAAGCTAGAAAAGGCATATTTAATTTTAAATATAAAAAATTTTATGACTCTGTATATCAAAAACAATAGTAGTGCATTGTGTTTGTAGACTGTGAACATAAAATGTATGACAGAAGCACAACAAAAATTAGGAGGGAAGAATTGGGATGATACTACCATAATGTCATGTATTTAACAAGAAGCATCTATAAGAATGATTAATATCTGAATCAGTGACACCATCAAATACTGGAAAGAGTGTGTGACAGCCACAAGAGCTGTCATTCATTATGGACAGAAATACAAAATAGCACAGCCCCTTTCAATGACAGTTTGGCAGTTTCTTTAAAAATGAAGCAAACTTTTACCACATGATACAGAAATCACACTCCTTGGTATGTCCACAAACAAAAACTTCATACAAACGCTTATAAGCTTTTTTCATAATCTCAAAACATTGGAAGCAACCAACCTGTCCTTCAAGAGGTGAATGGATAAGCAAACTGTGGTTCATCCATAAAATGGAATGTTATTCAGCCATAAAAGAAGCTAATCTAACTACAAAGCAATGACTACTAATTAAGTCATGAAAACATATGAGGAAGCTTCACTGTACAGTATCAAGTAAAAGAGGTCCAAATGAAAAGATTATGTACTGTGTTATTCAAATTATATGACATTTTTGAAAAGTCAAAGCTATACAGACAGTAAAAAGATCAGTGGATCACTAGATGTTATTCGGGTGGGAGGGTTAAATGGGTGGACCACAGGGGATTTTTAGGGCAATGAAATGATTCTGTATAATACTATCATGGTGGTTACCAGTCCTTATACCTCTGTCGAAATCCATAGAATGTACACAAAGGTTGAACCCTATTGTGAACTATGGCCATTAGTTAAGAATGCACAATATTGGTTCATCAATTGTAATACATTTACCACACTAAACATAAGGTGTTAATAATACTGGAGAAAGGGGTAGGGAAGAAGAGAGGAGTTTCTACAAGGACACCATAATTTTTGTTCAATTTTTGTATGAACTTAAAACTGCTCTAAAAACGGTGTATTAGGGAGATCCCTGGGTGGCGCAGCGGTTTGGCGCCTGCCTTTGACCCAGGGCGCGATCCTGGAGACTGGGGATTGAATCCCATGTCGGGCTCAGATTAAAAGTAAAAAGAATAAAAGTAGATACACCATGCAAACACTAATCAAAGCTGGTGTGTCTATATTAATATCAGGCAAAATTGAATTGAAAACAAAACATATTACCAGAGATTAAGGAAGGGGGGCAATATTGAATTCAGCAAAATGACACAGTAATCCTAAATGGGTGTGAACCTAAAAATGTAACTTCAAAACTCATGAAGCAAAAATAGATAAAACTGAAGGGAGAAAGAGACATATACAAAATTTTAGTTGGAAAAACCTCAACGCTCCTCAACACTCCATATTCAGTAACCAAGAGAATAAATAACTAGAAAAATTGGTAAGAATGTGGAAGAGCAGAGCATTGCTATGAATGAATGCGAACACTTCATCCAATAATAGAATACTAATTTTTTTTCAAGAGCACACAGAATGTTCACCGAGATAAAACCATACACTAGGACAAAGGTCAGCAAATATCTTCTACAAAGAGCAAAATAATAAATATGTTGGGCTTTGTGAGCGATAGCATCTCATTCACCACAACTCATCTTTGCTGTCCTCATGTGAAAGCACCTCTGGACAATACAGAAATAGCTTGATAATTTTTCATGAAGCTAAACATGCATCTACCACCCAATTCAGGCATCTTGCTTCTCCCTAGATATTTACCCACGTGAAATAAAAACGTATGTTCACACAGCAATCTCTAGTTGAATGTCTACACTACACTAGTTTTATTTATAATCACCCAAACCTGGAAATGACCCAAATGGCCCATAACTAAGGAATGGCTTAACAAAGTACGATACAGGCACACAGTAGAGGAGCACTGAGCAATAAAAAGGAAGAAATCCTTTTACACTCAACTCTGTGGGTGTATCTCAGATATACAGGGCTAAAAACAAAGACACTAGTTTTGAAAAGGCCATATACTATATGATTCCATTTACATAATATCTGAGAAAGACAATACCCTAGAAACTGATGTCATATCAATAATTGCTGAGGGCTGCATTTGGGGGAAAAAGATAACCCCAAATTTCTAGAGGGAATATTTGGCCAGTAATGGAACTATTTCATGTCTTTATTGTGACAGGGATTATATTAATTAATATGTTTTCTTAAAACTTATAAGAATGGTCCAGTGTTTATCAGTAAATGTTACTGTGTGTAAATGCCATGTTTTATTCTGGAGAGACCCTGAAGGATGTGGGTGCTGTACTCTGAAGAGTTTGTTGAAGGAGCTTCCATCTACCTCAAATACAAACCAATGCAACTTCTATTTCAAAGAGAAACTCCCTTTGCATTTGTTTTATGAATTAGAGTTCTTTGAAATCTAATTAGAATGGCAGAGTTCCCATCATGATGTACCAGATTCTAGTTTCTAAGAAAGACTCAGCTTACCAGATAGTTGCTGAGTCTTATTATTCTCAAAGACTTCATAGAATTTTCTGTAAGAAGCTGCTTCTCCTGTGTCTGTAACTTCTTTTGGGACTATTACGTGACCTTTTATTCCTTTCTTCTTTTCCTGAATTTGATAATTATATTTCCAATGATAGTTCCCTCAAATCCATTGCATGTGATAGTACAGTATTTATATTGAAAACTTGATTGTGCCATTGAAAATGACTCATTAGGGGATCCCTGGGTGGCGCAGCGGTTTGGCGCTTGCCTTTGGACCAGGGCACGATCCTGGAGACCCGGGATCGAATCCCACGTCGGGCTCCCGGTGCATGGAGCCTGCTTCTCCCTCTGCCTGTGTCTCTGCCTCTCTCTCTCTCACTGTGTGACTATCATAAATAAAAAAAAAAAAAAATTAAAAAAAAGAAAAGAAAATGCCTCATTAGCTCTGTGTGTTCCAAAGGATGCATTCTACAGATTGTCTGCAGGTATTTTAGGGGCTGCCACCCAGGGTAGGTGAAATATTATTGAAGGTCCCTCCCTTCCTCTAAGTGCACTAATTTCAACAGAGAAACTCCCTTTTATTTTTTAAATTTAAATTCTCCCTCATTTTACTCAAATAAAATATTCTACCTGCAGGATGAATTTAAGACCACAAACTCTCTTGATAAGGAAGCTTTTCTAACATGACAAATAGGCCTGCGGTGGCTTACCCTATTCTTTCCTCTCCTAGGCAACATTTACCCCTCCGTTGTCCTATGCTTTCTCTGGCACTGCTGAACAGCAGTTGTGCTCTTTGTCATTTGTCTTTGCTCACTATGGTCCTCACATCTGGGAAAGCCTTCATCCTTTTCTGTTCTTGGTTAACTTTTACTTGGACATTTAGATTCATTTTAGGAGGTACCTGTATGAGACCTTCTTGATAGCCTCAAACTGGAACACTTACTCCTTTTCATAATTCTACCTTATATATTGCTTTGAGCACATTTTCACATTTTGTTATATTGCTTCTTAAAGTGAGTCAGATGTCAGCTTTGGGGTCTCTTTTGGTGTCTTCTCTTTCTTATCTGCATCCACTCCCTTGGGAATCTTATTCCAAATCTTTTTATATTATCTACATGCTGATGATTCACAAAACTAACTCCAGTTTGACATCTCCAGCGAAATAAGGACTTGTATAATGAATTTCTCACATAAAATCTCCAGATGGATATATAGTAGCAATCTCAATTTCAGCTTGTTGAAACTGAACTTCTTTACACCCCCACCACAAACCTATTCCTTCTGAAATATTCCATTTTTAAAATAATGGCAATGGCATTAGCCCAGTTGTCGGCCAAACAATGAACTCATTCTTGAATCCTTTCTCTTTATCAGTATCTGACATATAAAAAAAAAATCCATCTAACTTTTCTATGAAAATATATGCCTGTAGGTCCAGTTCTACTACTTCAGTGTAATCCCCTTAAGACCAGCCCTCCAAGAGCACCTGGAGAGTGGTTCAGTGGTTGAATGTTTGCCTTTGACTCAGGTCATAATCCCGGGGTCCTGGGATCCAGTCCCACATCAGGCTCCCCACTGGGAGCCTTCTTCTCTCTCTGCCTATGTCTCTGAATCTCTCTGTGTCTCTTATGATAAATGAATCTTAAAAAGACTAGCCTTCCAGACAATTACAAGTATGACATGGACACAAATCAAAAGAGTGATTACCCGAACATAAACAAAATAAATAAAAATTAGGCAGATTGTTAGAAGGAAGTTTAAAATGTGGGTAATGGGACACCCGGGTAGCTAAGTGGTTGGCCATCTGCCTTAGGCTCAGGACATGATTCTGGGGTCCAGGATTGAGTTTGGCATTGGGCTCCTTGGAGGGAGTCTGCTTGTCCCTCTGCCTATGTCTCTGCCTCTCTCTGTGTGTGTCTCTCATTAATAAATAAATAAAATAATAAATAAAATAATAAATAAATAAATAAATAAATAAATAAATAAATAAATAAATAAAATGTACGTAAATACTCACATGAAGTTGGATCAAATTCGTGACTTTCCCTCACCTGTGGCTTCATCACAAGAGTATTCCCCAATAATGGAGCAAAACAATATGGTTCAAACTCCAGTAGCCACCTTACCAAAAGAACTATAGAAAGAAGATGATATGATATAAGCCAGAGGGGGAGGGTAAACCATGGAAGGGAGAAAGGCAGAGAAGATGATACCTAATTCTGTGTATGGATCCATTTAATTTCAGTCTGATTCCTGAACCTGGCAAATAAGTACAAGATAGCCCCAAAGCAGATCAAAGGCTTTGAGAACTCAAGTGACATTTGTACCATTCTGCCCAAGCTGACACTAACTAACTTGCTTATCTTTCAAGACAAAAATATCAACATCCTCCAGAGGATTGTAGCAAAATTCAGAGTTTATACAGGATATCATTTACATAAGATTTAATTCACTTAGTTTAATGACCTCAAAGTTCCATCCACGTTGTCATAAATGGCAGGATTTCCTTCTTTTTTTTTTTTTAGGATTTCCTTCTTTTTAATAGCTAAATAATAATCCATAGTGCATGTGTATATGTGTATCACTTTTTATTTATCTATTTGTTCATTAATGGACACTTAGGTTGTTTCCATGTCTTGGCCACTGTAAGTAATGCTGCAGTCAACGTGAGAATACATGTATCTCTTTGAGATAGTGATTTCATCTTCTTCAAACATACCCTAGAAGCAGAAGTGATAGATCACATGGTAATTCTACTATCAATTTTTTAAGGAACCTCCAAACTGTTTTCCCTAGTGGCTGCACCAAAGTACATCTCAACCAAAGTATACAAGGTTCCCTTTTGTCTACATCATCACCGACACTTGTAATCCCTTATGTTTGCTGATAGTCATTCTAACAGATGTGATGGTATTTCACTGTGATTTTCATTTGCATTTCCCTGATAGTTAGTGATATTGAGCACCTTTTCATACATCTTCTGGTATTGAATAATCTATCTGATATTGATACTGATTTTATTTTCATTGTTCATTTCATTCCTGATGTAGAGTTTTTCTTGTTTTCCTTTGTTAGTCTTCCTAGAGGTATGTCAACTTTTTAGAAAATGTTTTCCAAAAAGAAGCTATTTTCAATTTCATTGATTTATGATCTTATCCTTATTACCTCTTTCATTGTACTTGTTTTGGCTTTATTTTGCTCTTCCAGGTTTGGAGGTAGGGGCTTTGATTATTGATTCTACACTTTACTCTTTTCTAAAGTATCCGTTTTAATATTATACATTTCTTGCATGATACTTGTTTTGCTGTTTTCTACATATTTTGATATGTTCTCTTTTCATTCAGCTTAATGTGTTGAAATTTCTTTATTAATTTATGAAATACTCAGAAGTTTAGTTTCCAGATTTTGGAAGATTCTTCTATCTCTCTTAATTGATCTCTAGTTTGATTCTTTTATGGTCAGAGAACATACTTTATATGGTTTTAATTCTTCCAAATTTATTAAATGGTGTTTTATGACCCAAAGTATTGTTTGTTTTGATATATTCTATTAGCATTTGACAACAATGTATATTCTGCTAATATTTAGTGGAATAATCTGTAAATGTCCATTAGATTTTGTTAATGTTGCTATGCTCTTCTATATATATTTTTTTTATTTTCTATGTAGTTGTTTTATCAATTGCTGAGATGAGATGTTCATTCTTCCCACTCTAAGTATAGATTTTTCTATTTTTCCTTTTAATTATACCAGGTTTACTTTGCATATTTTCTACTATGCAACCATATTTAAGATTATGGTTATTCAGATTATGATTTAAGACATTTATTTTAACTTACCTTTAGTGGTTTTGTGTGTATCTGTTCATATGTCTTTTTTAGTGGTTGCTGTAGGAATTATAGTTTATGTACATGACTTATCAAAGTCTACTGATGTCATAATTTTACCAGTTTGGATGAAGTGTAGAAATCGAAATCTATACCTCCCTTTATGTTTCTCTACCACCCCCAATTTATAATCATCCTTTCAGTTTCCTCTGGTTCCCCCCTTTTTAAAATATTTTATTTATTTATTCATAAGAGACACAGAGAGACAGAGAGAGGCAGAGACACAGGCAGAGGGAGAAGCAGGCTCCATGCAGGGAGCCCTACGTGGGGACTCAATCCCAGGTCTCCAGGATCACTCCCAGGCTGAAGGTGGCCCTAAACCGCTGAGCCACCCAGGCTGCCCTCCCCTGGTTCCCTTTTATTATCCCAATTCCATTTTTAAATGATGCTGCTTCTACCAGAAAGCACTAAGTTGGGATAACAAAAGGATTTGTGCTACCTCAGGCATTGCCTTGCTGTAGCTGAGACCAGTGTGCCAATTTTCCTTCATGTTTAGTTTCTTAAAATACTGCTTTCTTTTTTTTTTTTTATGGAAGAGAAAGGCTTTGGTAGGATAGTCATTACTATTATTAGGAAACAGTTTTTCAAGTTAAAAATAATGAGACCATGAGATCCGGGTGTCTTACCATTCTGGACAAAACCTTACAGATATTACTATAGAGAACAACTCTACATTGTGTCAAGGGCTGAATCAGCCAGATTTCCCCTGTGCTCACTTCTAAGATCCTATTATGATGGAAATGGACTGCAAATGAACTCCAATTGCATCCAAACTTCAAAAGCTATTTCATAACTGCTTTTAATCTGACTATTTAAAAGTATAACCTCCAGATAAGATTCTCAATCTATCTCCCTTATAGAAATAGAAATTATTAATAGGAAAAGAACAATTATTCCCACTTTCCCCTTATCACATGAATTTATGAAATTATGCTTCTCTTGGGTGTTTAAGACAGAGGGTGCATGTCACCATAATTAAAAATACACCCCTACTTTTCTTATTCATGCTGAAAAAAAATTAATCCAGACATTTCTTATTGATGGCTTACAATCAAATGTGCAAATAATATGCTTAGAGAACATTAAAACAGGTTTAATAGGGTGGCAATTCATTTCCTTTTCAATATATATGAAAGAAAACTTTAATAGTGGCTACCTTTAATGTATTCACCATGAAGAATGAAAAGTCCACACTAATGTAATTTAAAAACCTAGCCCTGCCTGCATAATTCAGAGGAAGGATTAAAGAAAGCAAAAGCTTATTCCCAAATATACTGACTAGATCATCAGCTCCTGCTAAACGTTTTTCTTCTCTTGACAGTAACCTATGCTTCTTCTCCTTTGCTGAATTAATTGAAATTGTTACTGTAAAACCAATAAGAGTTTGGTCCGTTTGTTTTTGTGCACTAGTTACCAAGCAGCTGAGATGGCAGATGGGTTTGTGAGACTCAATTTTGAAGACTTAGTTCTTTGCTTCTGTGAGTGACTATTTTGAAGCCTGGTGGCCTAGTGATGTGTTAGGCTAAGTTATTGGGTTATCTGAGGTCCTCAAGGCAGTGGATATAACTCTACCTCTTTCTCACTTGAACTTGGCCTTTTAGAGTTTGCAGCATCCAAAATGCCCCTAGTTCTAAGTAACACAAAGTCCTCTCTCTCTTTGGGAGGGAATAAAGGGTTAATATTTTGTAGCACAATGAGGACAGGACAAACTGGCAAATAACTATTTACTGGGTAACAAAAATCATAAAATACATCTTGAAATAGTCTACTCTTGGGATGCCTGGGTGGCTCAGTGGTTTTGCGTGTCTGACTTTGGTTCAGGGTGTAGTCCCAGAGTCCCAGGATTGAGTCCCACATCGGGCTTCCTGCATGAAGCCTGGTTCTCCTTCTTCTTATGTCTCTGCTTCTATCTCTCTGTGTCTCTCATGAATAAATAAATAAAATCTTAAAAAAGAGTCTTCTCTGTAAGATGTAGCTTAAATACTTTCACCTCTGGTTGGTACATTTGATTTTTGGTTTGGTTTTGGTTTGTTTTTTTTGTCAAGTCTTGATCATTGAGGAATATTGTTACTGTAATGGAGTAATGAACTTTTATTTATTTTTAAAAAAATTTCCCAATTTTTATTATTTATTCATTTTTAAGCAACTTTAAAAAAAGTTTTATATATTAAGGTATACAACATGGTGTTTCAATATATATGCACATAGTGAAACAATTACTATAGTCAAGCTAATTAACATATACATCCCACGTACCTCGTTTTTTGGTGGGCTAATGAGCTTTTAAAATGAAAAATGCTAAATTAAGAAATTATCCCACTTTTCATTAAAAAATCATCAAGGCTCAGACTCCTGCTTTGGTAATTAAAACCTAATATGGAATATTCATGATAGCTGTAATTCCTTCATTACCTTTGCCAATGAGTCTGTTAGTGGCTATTGATATCCAAAGGTTGGCTTCCACTTAATTATTGTGATCTTTCCATTAATACATTTTTTATCCCAAAAGCTTGAGTTCTATAACTATTCATGAGTCATTTCCCCTGTATGTGAAATGTAGCCCAAGATGAATTACCTTCAGTTTCATCTTACCAAGGGCTTAATTTTAATGATTACCTGCTGCACAAATAAAATAAGAGAAGCAATGAAGCTCTCATTATTGATAAAAGTTGCATGTGTTTTTGATACAAGTTATATTTAGCCCTCTTCTTGAGGTTTCCTTTAAATTTTGAATGAGCTAGCTAGCATGGGGCAGAACAAAGTCACAAAGACTGCATAAAGCAATAATTAACAGTACACCAATATATTTGAATTGCAATGTCTTGTTTTAAACTGTTTACAGTGGCTTTATCATTGCACTTTGATTATTATGTGTTTGTGTGTCTAGGTATATAACCAGGTAATGATATTCTTGAAAGCAGTTTCTAGGATGTCTCAGTATTTTGAATTCCTTTGAGTGTTCAAAACCCAGTATGAACTCAAAACCAGTTCTTTCTGAAAGGAAGTTTAGGTGAATGGGAAGATAAACTAGCTTAGGGTAGGGAGGCTAGGACAAAAGATGTTGCAAGAAAAAAGAATGCTCAGGAACATTTAAAGGATTGGATGGGAATTTAACAGAGGATTTACTGGAACATCCACTTTCAATTTCTGAGTATAGGGCCACTTACTTTGTAGTCATGAGTAACTGACGTATTTCAAAGTTAAATATGCATGTATTTTTTTTTACCTCACTTACTTTTACTGGCTTCCAGATGTACCAATATCTATAGTAGCGCTAGTAAGCATAATAAATTATGTTTACAGGATAAATTGTCAAATGTTAGTTGGTGGCAAAAAGTGGAGACTTTCTATTACATTCAAAAGTGTTGTTGTCACTTTAAACAACAACAAATAGAGGAAACAATGTGTACTACAAGGTGCTCTATAGTTATTCTCACAATATAAAAATCAAAGTCCTTTTGGGGCCAAGCCCACTGTGCATGATGGGTGAAGGTGATGTTCTAAAGATTTGATTTTTTGTCATTTCTTATTTCAGAAATATTTTATGACACCTGAATTTCATGGCAGCGAGAATTAAGCATCTTGTTTAGACTTCCTGGAGCTGGTGACCTGGGAATGAATTTTACTGCCTAGCAGACAGTAAAATAGGAATGAAATTAAGGAAAATAAGACATAGATTTTCAGATTCTCTAAGATTTTAGTATTATCTAAGGTCTCTCCCAAAGGATGAAATTAAATCTCATTGATGATGTACAAGATGAGAGAGTTCTGCTGCCTTTGTGGTTCTTTCTAATTGTCTATGATAACCCTGAGGCAGGCAATTAGTACAGAGAAATTGGAGAACATGAAATGCCCCATCAATTACTAATAAAGTGTGTAGATCTGGTTATAGAACACACAGGGTGGGTGGGGCACCTCTTGTCATTGTTCTCACCTTTTGCCTTGAACACGTCTTTGCATCATTATACTCTTTTTTTTTTATCACTATACTCCTAAAACACACCAAGACTCCTTATCCAGATTTCAATCTTCATAAGCAACTAGGGTAAAGATAGGTAAGAGGAGAAAGGATGTTGTAATTGTGGCACAAGAATAGAAACTATTTCCATCTCTACCAACATCATCACTCAAACAGCCATGAAGATTGAGCCAAAACTCCCTATAGTTAAGTGACCACTGATTTCTGGTGGCTCTATGCCTGGCTATAATTGCTGTCTCTGACACCTGCTCTATACTTATTTGGCCAGCCTCCAAAATTTAATGGGACTTAAATATGTGCCAGGAGTTGGGCTATGTCTTGAGATTATAGGAGAAAAAAAAAACAGTTTGGTGTTTAAGAGCTCCAGATTCACACAAACTTCTTAACAAATTGTCACTATTTGAAGTTGAATATGAGAAAATTAATATTAGTTTCTGCACCTCATATTTCTTACTTAAAAATGTAATTTAGGTAAATTAGCAGAATTCAGAGGGTATTAAATAATGAACAAAAAGCATTCATAAAAGTGTTGTTAGTGTTTACTTATTCTCAAATGTTATTTATTATATTATTTTTTCAACAAGTATCAACTCTGTGTGAGGCATTATACCAAATGTTGGATTATAAACATTCATGAATCTGGTCTTTGTATGCTTACCCAGCATAGGGTCCAGGATAAAAATGGTTCCCCACAGAATGATTTCTGTCCTGCTGGATTGCACTTGTAGGACCTTCCCGTGGTAACAAGCATCTAGGCCTAAAGGGCCTTTTTGGTCCTGATCATTAGTGGGTGTCTTGAGCTGAGAGATGTCCTGGCTAACCAGGGGCCTTCAGTATGTCTGCCTTCGTGCACAACTGTACCTACTAAGGGAAGAAAGGACTTTGCCACGGACTCAGCAGTGCCATTGGCCAGATTATGAGAGGAGTCCTATATTGATTTTGAAATTCCTTCCCTCTATGATGTGGCATCTGATCTCAGGAAGCTGAAAGTGGGGCTGGTAGACACATAAATTAACACAATGAAGAAAGAAAGAAAAGCTAGACAAGAAGCGTGTGGTATGAAATTATTCAGCCTCCTCACAACTGAAGTGTGACTTAGTATTAAGAGGTGGGGTTTTAAAATCCATCTGTTTTCTTAGATACATGCTCTTTATAAAGCTGTGTTAAGTAGGCAATTTACTGCTCTTAACCTCAGCTTCCTCATCAGTGCAATGAAGATGCTCGTAGAACTTCCACCTAAAGTTATAGTGAGACAATGTGAAGCCTCTACTATCTAGTATCCAGTGCCTGATATATAATAGGCTCTCAATAAATCAAAGCAGTTAGAACAACACGATGTGTCTAGGTTAGGGACTGTTGAGTGTGTTTTCTCCCTCTCTAAAGGGAAGGTTAAAATTATAAGACATAACTAAGCTACTTTTAGGATGATTCTCATTAAGTGTCCAGATTTGTTTGATGGCTCCCTATTTTGCAGATTTCATGAAGCACAGTCTACTTCTATTGGGGATCACCAGGCTTTTGCAACCCAAATATGTTTTATTTCTTTCCTCTCCTTCATTTTGATTCTTCTTTTCAAGATTTTATTAATTTATTTGAGAAAGAGAGAGAGAGAGTGCATGAGTAGGGGGAGGGGCAGTGGGAGAGGGAAAAGCAGCCTCCGCACTGAGCAGGAACCCTGACACAGAACTTGATCTCAGGACCTTGAGATCATGACCTGAGTTGAAGGCATCACTTAACCAACTGGGCCACCTGGGCACCCTTGATTTTGATTCTTAATAGAAATAAATCCTAAAAATAGAGACTTTTTGGTTTTCATTTATTTTAATTATTTGTCATTCAAAAGTCATCTTAAAATACATAAAGTAAACATTAATAAAATTATAGACAGATAGATGATAGATATAATTGTATAATGAGAGACTATTAAATTTCCCATGCTTTAAACTATCTTCATCTGCATGATAAAACAGTGGGAGAATAAAATGGAACAATTAACAGAGAGAAATTGTACCAAATTTATTGAGCTCAGGATGGCATAAAGCAGTACTTATTCAAAGAAAGCTTTGTTTATGTTTTTTTGTAAAAATATATAAAAGAGAAGATAAATTTTTTAAAAAAATCTTATTCCTCCACAGAAAGTTTCTTCTGGTTATCCTACTGTTAAATTCCCTCAAGCCTTATGAAGTTACTATTTTATGATAAAGAAGCCAGGGGTACACCAGGCTAATTACATTGTTGGTTTCAGTCCAACAATGACTTACTCTTGCAAGTTATTAGTAAGTTTATTGGACTGCTAAATCAAAAATTTATTAAAATAAACTGTGTTTTTCCTTGGTTTTGTGAAGCATCAGGGTTACGGATGAAAATACATAAGGTTATAAAACCTTAACTGAAAGATTATAAGCTTGAGATTCTAGTTAAAGTAAAGCTAGACTTAAAATTAGCAAAGATTTAGCTTCACACTTGAAAAGCTTAGCAAAATAATGCACTTCATGTATAAAGGTCCCATTTTAATAAGAAATATCATCTTGAATTGGGGTGAAACTATGCAGAGTACAGGGAAATCATCTGCTGCCAAATGGCCTATGGAAAGACGCCTTTCTTTTTAAAGACTTGGCTCCTCAATGGCATGTGGTCTTAGCATCATTTGCCTAGGGACCATTCTCTTAATTCTCATTGGATTCCCATTTAAAGCTATTCTGTATATCACATAAAATCCATCACTAGCGATGAGAATCTACCAGTAGAATCCGAATCAATGAAAATCATTTGGAATATAAAAGCACCATTTCCTCACTTGGAATGATCACCTCTCCCATTTACCCATCTCTGTTACTATTTTCACATTTAGCTCTCATGCTTACCCTCTGTGAATTTGTCCACGCCTATTCTCATTCTCACTGAGGTCACATGATAGACTCTGTTCTAACAAAGTAAGTCCTTGATTTTGTGCTACCTATAGTTCTTGCTTAGAAGCTCATTGTAACAATTTGTCCTCCCACATAAACTGAACACTGTTTAATAGCAGAGGCAGTGATGTTACATGATGAGTAAAACTGACTTCAATTAAAGATCAGGCTCCTTGGAACTTTCTAAAGAACACTCTATTTTCTATAAATGGCATCTGAATAAGTAGTGTGACCTAATGTATGGGCCATGGTCAGATTAGGCTGAAATATTTGTGACTAAGCTGAAAGTATTTCATTGGTGTCCCTACATAGAATCAAATCAACGAGCCTTATATTTAAAATGACAAAGATAGGTTCAATGTAAGGAAACAATAAGGAAAACATAGTACTCGGTGGTTAGGTAGTCAGGGCATAAGTGTGCTGGAAGGTGAAGGGGGGGAGCAGTTGGTGGGGAGAGCAGGCCAAGAATTGCATCGAGGTGAGAGTCATATATGCCTCCCAATGACGAGAACTGTCAACATTGACTTCCAAGAAGGGTCGAGAGATTCATGGGAGAGAAGGTTTTTTGGGGGGAGAAGAGGGATAATTCCTTTTACGGCATAGAGTCTATCACTCGGCTATGTTCTTGTCCATCCTGTACACAGTTCATTTCTAAATTGAGTGTAAAACAAAGATTTTTTAAGTTGAAAACAACACTAACACACACAAAAAAACCCCAGGAGTCTATGTAACGCTTGCGGGCATCAACAGAATTTCCTGAGTTCCACTCTCACAGAGTAGGAGCCAAAGAGGGAAGAGATACTATTTCCCTTCTCACAGTAGCACATCCTACAGGTGTGGCAGAGGCAGAAGCCCTGGGTATTCTCAGAGGCAACAGCAGCACCTGGTGGGCAAGTGATGTCTCATTAGGGTCTTACAGTCACTTAAGAATTCCATGGAGTAGTAGCAGTGGGAGCCAGCAGAAAACTTCTTTGTGAGCACATTTTTCATCAACGTGCGGATCCCAGAGATGTTTGGCTGGGAAGGAGAGAGGACTTTCTAGAGGATCTGAAATCAGAGTGGATGAAAGTTGCTTTCCTATTATTACTGTAACCTCACATGCACTACAGTCTATTAAGGCATAAATTATCTTCGATTTCAGGCAAATCTTTTAAACTTTAGAAAAAGAATCAGAGTAAAGAATACAAAACTCTTCTCAGAAGAATAGTTATTTATAACTTTTGAGTTTAAAGTCAGTAAGAACTAGATTGACTCAGGCTTTTATTACAGAAATTAACAATTCTTGCAGATATACCAGAAATCATTCAAAGAGGATAATAACTTTTGCCTTGGACAATTATTTTAAACATTGATATTACTCAAACAATAATGATGGAGTGTGTGATAAATACGGTGGAACTTTAGTTTTTGTCAAACAAGCGTCTTTTGGACAAGGAGAGGAAACTAAGAAATGTAAGCACTCTGTGGAAAATATTCTTGCTTTTTAAGTGTGGAATTTGAGGCCAAATACAGAAGTATTTCATTTTCCCATTAAACCCAGATATTGAGCTTAAGATTTTTAGAAGGAACAAAATTCTAAAATTAATTCTGAGCAATCACTAAAAAGAGCAGAAGAGAGATGTGAATGAGTTGTCCCTGATGCTCCTAGGAACATGCATGGTTTTTCCTTCTTAAAGGAATCATATCTTGCCACAAGTATCTGTGGGCAAAAAAACACAACTGAGAGATCTAGAAGCCTGTCCCATAACCACATTTTCACCATCATCAGTATCATGAACATCTGAATACTTAGTATATACCAAGCACTGTGCCAAGTGATATACTCATTCATTTATTTGATTCCCTAAACAACCCAATGAATAGTTTTAATCCCACTTTTCAGATGAAAACATTCAAATAAATAACATGTACAAGTTCATAGATGTGATAAGGGGAAGAACTAGGTTCTCAACTCCGATGCTGACCACAGAACCTGTCTCATTAGTGAGTGCTTTATCCTGCCTCCTGACAGCTCCTCGTTAATTAAATCCAAGATATAACTATCTGGGAGGAATAATAAAATTCATCCTTCTTGGTTTATATTTGTCTAGATGATAGGATCCTGCTGTTGTCTCTCAAAGAGAATCACAGCCAAGGTGTTTATGAACTTGCTTCAAATGAGAAAAAAATGGTGGTCAGCCAAAACAGTTTGTCTCCATTTCTAAAATGATCAGTTACTTCCATATAACTTCAAAGCTAGGATGCTTCCTCTTGGGGAGGGGGGATATTAACTCTTTTCATCTCAGAGTGAAGATGAGTATGCCATTTGCTTAAAATGGTCATTCCCATCCTGTTAGTATTTGCCAGTCTCCTGCCTTCCTCAATGACTATCATAATCTCCACTCACCTCACATCCCCAGCCATCTTTGTTTTTGAGAATCTCACATCTGTTGCATTTTGATGAACTGAGGTCACAATTCTACCTCAGGAACAGCTTACTTAGATTTTTGGTCACAACCTCATACTCAGAATTACCTTATGCAACTTCCTTTTCTATCTCCCTCTCTCTGTACATTCTTCCTTCTATTCTTTCTTACTCCCCTTTTTCTGAAAGTATGTGCCAGACACTGATAGAAATTGGGGTTTTGATAAAGAAAAAATGATATTCTTTGCATCTGACAATATAATAGAAATCCATTATTGTAAGTGCAGCAAAGAAATTGTGTAATGGGAACTCAGAAGGAGTAGATGCAGTGAGTGGGATTTGGTAAACCAGATCTCAGAAGGGAAAAAAATAAACAATATGTAGTGTTTACCAATTTCCAAGTTGTGAATATTTCCACCCTGGAAGACATCAAGCTATCAAAATCACATCACTGAATGAGAAGTCTCAAAGAGATATGTACGTTTGGCTTTCATAAGCCTGTGTAAGTCACCTCCAGCATGCTTTTGGCCATAGTGGTTAACTGTCTGTAGGTGTTGGAGGAAGCTGTCACATTGGAATTGATATTTGATTCATTTCTCATGTCTCCTAAATTCTTAACTCCTTTATCTGTGTCTTTATATGCTTCTATCCTCACCTTGTTCATGTTTTTATGATTGAATACATGATAAGTTCACTAGTTTGATAGAGTTTCACAGGTTTAATAATATGACTAGGCTGAATTAGAAAAGATAAAGATTATATATATATATCCACACACACACACACACACACACACAGAGAGAGAGAGATGGATATAAATATAGATATATATTCCCAAGGAAAAAATTATTACAAGCATGCCTCAACTACTGCATTGGTACATGAAATTATAAAACCATGATATACATTCATGAGTTCCATATTAATTTACTTTCTTGGGTCTCTCATTGCTGCTCTGCCATCCTTTTCATTCCTCTCTTCCTTTCTCTCTGTTTCTTTTTTTTTAAGATTTTATTTATTTATTTGACAGAGAGAGAGCATAAGTAGGGGGAGTGGCAGACAGAGGGAGAAGCAGGCTCCCCGCTGAGCAGGGAGCCAGATGCTGGGCTCCATCTCAGGACCCTGGGATCATGAGCCCAACCAAAGGCAGATGCTTAACTGACTGAGCCACACAGGTGCCCCTTACTCCCTGTTTCTTTCTAACTGCTGCCACAAATGTGTTCCAATATTCTGCAGGCACCAGTTCCACCTCTGAGCCCTTTATTCTCACAAAATAACTTCCATTCCTTCTCTTCTGGGCTCAAGTTCAAACAATATGAAGCTCTCCTTTTTGGGGGCCACAAAATGCCACTTCTGTCTCTTTAATGACCTGATAAACTTTTCATGTGTTTTCCTACTCTTGTTTATTTCTGACTTCTCAGAAACTTTGTTCCAGGATTTGTCAATATTCTCTCTTGTATCTTCAAAACTCCTGGCTTTTTATTAGCCATTTCCACACACCTATATACAAGCTTGACTTTTTTCTTTTGAGAGATTTTCTCCAATAGGATATATCCGCAAGCAACACTTTAAGCTTTCTTCTTTCCTGCAGTGTATACTTTTCAGGAGAGTCTTATAGACTATTTTTCTCTCTTTCTCCTTTTAACATTAATCCCTTGGTTACTTTCACTCTAGCCTTTATCCTCACTCCTCTGTGATCACTGATTTCTTGAAGGGTGCAAAGTGGGCCTAAGGAGACACTCTTGAAACTGTTTTATCAGTGAGCATGTTGGTTGGCTCTTTGCACCGGGTTTCCTTGACAAGTGCTCTGTGCTGCCATTTTGCTCTCCTCCCACTTCTCTGACTGCTTTTCTCTCTTGTGGCTTCTTTTTCCATTCCCACTTCATAGCCGTTTCCTCCTTTAGCTCCCCTTTGCAGCATCTGCATTTACTCTATAATCCTAAGATAGGTAGATGCTCTACAGACTTGAATATTTGACATTAGACATGTAACTGAAGGCATTCTAGCGGGTGTGCTGTGGAATCATATGTTTTCACTGATGACTAATGATGTTGAATACTTTTTCATGCACTTCTTTGCTGAATTTATGTAAGAATAAGTAAATATTCTTTTTTGAATTGTCTTTTCAATCTTTTGCCCATCTTTTATTGCACAGTTTGTATTTCTTTACTGATGTGTAGGAGTGCTTTACTATGCTCTGGATGACAGCCTTTTGACAGATGTAAGTCTTCCTTTCCAATGCCTTACCTGTTCATTTTTAATGGTGTCTTTTGAGAAAGCTGATGTTTTCATGTTGGTGGAGTTATTTTATTTAAATTTATGATAGTTCTATCAGTGTCCTGTTAAGTCAAAATATTCTGTTGCAATATCATAAAGTTGGTTACAGTATTTTCTGGATGTTTGAAAATGTAGTATTTATATTCACATCTATGACGTGTCTCATGTTAATTTTTGAATATAATGTGAGGTAGTGGTTGAGGTTTACTAAATTATTCAGGTACCATAAGTTAAAACATATTTCCTCTTTCAATTGCTGTTGAAGGAGGCCTTCTAGAGGACTAGACCTCTGGGTGACCTGCGAGCTGGTCGATCAGAGGCTCCTCATCTCCTCTCATGTGTTTGGAATGTTCGTTCTGCCGACTGTTCCCACAGTGGGAGATGTTTTCAAGGATACAGCCTTATGAGAGTGAGGTGTTGTTGAGACAGCTGGAAGGTACACACAGCTGACCCTCGTTAAAGTCTATGAATTTTTAAGATTCTAGCCAGCACCCTGGGAGATCTACTCATCTTGCTGCCAAGAGAAATCAGCTGAGTAAGTTCCTTTACTTATTAAGGCTGTCACCTACCAATAAGGAGTGGCTGGCCTCTTTCTTCATTTGCTCCTTACCCTACTTGTATGGAGGCCAGGTTGCAAACCAACAGTTGTTTGGCATCTTTTAAAAATCAAACCACAGTGGGTTTTTTCCTAGTGTCCCATTGATCTACTTTTCTATCCTTACTAACTAAATTAGTTTGTTTACAGTGGCATTACATGAGTCTTGAAATTAGATAGTGTAAATCTTCCTATTTTTTGCTTCTTTTTCAAGGTTAATTTGGAAGTTCTAGATTTTGTAATAAACCTGTTAATTTCTGCCAAGAAGAAACTCCTGCTGGGATTTTGAATGAGATTAATTTTTTTAAAATATATTTTTTATTGGAGTTCAATTTGCCAACATGTAGTATAACACCCAGTGTTCATCCCGTCAAGTGCCCCCCCTCAAGTGCCCATCACCCAGTCACCCCATCCCCTCGCCCACCTCCCTTTCCACTACCCCTTGTTCATTTCCCAGAGTTAGGAGTCTCTCATGTTCTGTCTCCCTCTGATTTTTCCCAGAATGAGATTAAACTTAATCCTGAGATCAAGTAGGAGAGAATTGACATCTTAACTATATGGAAGCTCTCATTGCATTAACATGGTTTATCTCTCAGTTTATTCCGACCTACTTTAGTTTCTTCCAGCAAGGGTTCATCTTTCCTACAATCTTAAAAATTCATAGACTTTAACGAGGGTCAGCTGTGTGTACCTTCCAGCTGTCTCAATGTCAATGTAGAATTCCTGCACATCTTTCACTATAACTATGCCTAAGTATTTTATTTTGTCTAGGGAGTGACAAATCATATATTTCAATTTAATATCTCGAATATTATTTTTAGTCTACAGAAAAACTTATACTGATTAATGACTTTGTTTCTTGTGACTTTATTAATTTCACTTTTTAAACTGTGAACATTTTTTGTGCATTCCTTAAGGTTTTACACATACATAACTATTGTCTGTAAAATACCTTTTACTTTTTTCTTTCTAGTCTGTATTTTTTATAATTATCTTGTGATAGATAAAACCTTTGTATGGTGTTTCAAAGACATGATGAGGGCAGCCTGGGTGGCTCAGTGGATTAGCGCCTGCCTTCGGCCCAGGGCCTGATCCTAGAGACCCAGGATTGAGTCCCCCATTGGGCTCCCTACAGGGAGCCTGATTCTCTCTCTCTGCCTGTGTCTCTGCCTCTCTCTCTGTATCTCTCATGAATAAATAAAATATTAAAAAAATAAAAGACATGATGAAAGTGAACATCCTTGGTGTGTCCTCAATCAAAAGAAAACCCTTAATATTTTATCATTAAATATTATGTTGGGTGTAGGTCATACACATTATGAGATCAAGCAGGTTTCTTTCTTTTTCTAGTTTTCTGAGACTTTTAAAATAAAAATGTTTGTTGACATTGTCAAATGCTTTTTCTACATTTACTACTGGTTATATTTTCATATATACATTTTTTTTTGCTAATGCAGTAAGCTACATTTACCTAATTACAAATATCAACTGCACTCCTGGTGTAAACTGTTTTTTTTTTCATTTTTATATAATGTTGATTTGATATGCTATCAATTTGTTAAAAATTCTGCATTTAAATTCATGAGTATTGGATGTAATTGTATTTTTTTATAATGTTGTCTGGTGTTAGTACTAAAGTTATTAAACTATCTGGCCTCATAAAATGAGTTGGAGATGGTTTTGTCTCTCCCATTTTCTGAAATTGTTTATGTAGAATTGGCATTATTTCTCCTATAAATATTTAATAGAAAATTCTGGTGAAGCTATTTGGAGTAATTTTAATTGTGGGATACTTTTTGAATATAAACTTGGTTCCCTTAATAAACATTAAGCTACTCAGATTGTGTCTATTTTGTGTGTCAGTTTTAAAATTAAGGTTTAAAGACTATAACTGAGTTTCCTAAAACTTTTCAATTAACAAAACACAATTTTAAGATGAACATAATTTGGGCATTTTGCCAATGACAATTTTAGGATGTATTTATCTAGAAAGCATTTATTATGCCAGATACATAATAGAACACAGATAATGCCATATTTCCCAAGGAAAGAGGAAATACATAAAATGTAAAACTCCTCAGAGTTCCCACAGGTGATCCAGTCACTGACAGGATGCCTCCTTTGGACTGACCTCGATATGGATGTCAAGAAGCATCCAACCTGCCTGTTGAGACTTTAGTTGAGCCTGACAAATGCACACCAGGCTCATGTACAAATGAACACATCCATAGGACTGGGATCAGCCACATATCAGCAAAACTAACAGAGGAATGAAAAGGAAACTGAAAAAAAAAAAAAAGAAAAGGAAACTGATGCACCTGCTGCTCTTTCAAAAACCAAATCATTGTGCCCTACTTGTGACCATTCACATCTTTAACATAAAGCCATTCTCCAACTACTAAGATTATCTGACAGCACCTAAATATTTTAAAAGTTTATTTATTCTTTTTTTTTAAAGTCTCAGCAAACTAGAAAAAGAAAGAAATCTGCTTGATCTCATTAAACACACATACGAGTCCGGTGGCTCAGCGGTTTAGCGCCGCCTTCAGCCTAGGGTGTGATCCTCGAGACCCTGGATCGAATCCCATGTCAGGCTCCCTGTATGGAGCCTGCTTCTCCCTCTGCCTGTGTCTGTGCCTCTCTCTCTCTCTGTGTCTCTCATAAATAAATAAATAAAATTAAAAAATAATAAAAAATCAAATGTAATACAACTATGATTATTGGAAATAGATTGGAGGATATAAAAAAGAAAAAAAAACTCACAAGATTACTTTCAAAGTTAATGCCAGAATATTAATAAAAGTATGTGTTTAGCATTAATAGTATAATGTTGTATTTATATTATGTATTTTATTAGTACAGTTTTCCCACTTAAAGTTTACTTTTTTGAATTTAATAGTAAAATATTATGTCATCTTATAGCTATACCAGAATTTTTCTATATAATTCTTTGATGGATTTTCTCATTCTTTGGATAGATTCCTATAAGGTAAAATAATGGGTCGAATACTATAGACTTCCTTAAGGCTGTTGATAAAACATTCCTAGTTTGTTTCCTACAGAATAATGAGAATATTTAAATGCACTTTGGGGGTAAGAGTAAATACCATTTGCACAGTTAAAAGTGATCAACTTTTTAAAAAATCTCTAAACTTTTGCTATCTAACTATATCACTATTTTATTAGTATTAATTCCTTAAACATTTATAAAATTAAACATTTTAGTAATTTTTACTAACATATACATTTTTGGTAAATCACATTATTCTCTTTCCTACACACCTATTGACGTTTTAGTTAATAATACTTGTTAATACATAAGCTCTCTAGAGAATAGTATCAATTATATTCTGTAGTATTTTGATAAATATTCCCCTTTGCTTTATTGCCATTTAATTTGGTTTATGTGTTAATATGGAAATAATTTTATCAACATTTAAATTTTTCAATTTCTTTCTGGTTTATTTAATTGCATATATTTTTAGAAAATTTCTCTTTGTAGTTATAAAAGTTATTCACCGATCTATCGGTGAGTATTTTACAGGATTTTCTTTGTGTTTAAAATTCAATCCATATAGTATTTATTTTGGTCTCCTAAGCCTTACTGTAAAGAAATTTATCTTCATTCCCTTTATTAAGTTCAAAACTTAGTAGCTAATGAAGCAGAATTTAATAGACAATGAAGTTGGTCATTGTATCATTTCTTCATTTTTTTAGTATTTTATAAATTTTATTTAAATTTAATTAATTAACTTATAATGTATTATTCATTTCAGAGGTAGAGGTCAGTGATTTATGAGTCTTATATAATTCCCAATGCTCATTACATCACATGCCCCCCTTAATGTCCATCACTCAGTTACCCCATGCCCCACCTATCTCCCCTCCAGTTACCCTCAGTTTAAAAATATTAGTTGTTTTCTCCTATATGTTAGAAGGGCACTCTTGGTGCCCTATAGTTAGTGACTTTGCATATTTCTGTAGTATAAGATAAAGAAGGCACCTTTCTACAGGGTGGGCTGGAGAACAGTCATAGACGAGAAAAAAAGAAGTATATTTGAGTTAATGAAGTAATAATAGAAAGTTTATTTGAAGTGATCTTGAATTTTGTGGGTTTTTTAAAAGATTTTTAAAATTTATTTATTCATGAGAGATACACAGAGAGAGGCAGAGACATCGGCAGAGGGAGAAGCAAACTCCTTGCAGGGAACCTGATGGGGACTTGATTCTGGAACTTGGGATCATGCCCTGAACCAAAGGCAGATGCTCAACCCCTGAGCCACCCAGGCATCCCAGTCATGGAGTTTCTATCTGCTCTTATAAAATGTTCAGAGCTTTACCCAAAGAAGTCCGTATAGTGATCTGAATTTTATCGTTATGAAGCTATCAGGAAATAAAGAATGTGGAAGGTTGTTTATGACACTGACCTGGAGTCTTCAAAGTATTCAATATTAGAAGAAATGTGGGATGCTGGGCAATCTAGTCTAGATTGCAAAGACTAAAGGGATATAACAGGTAAATTAAATGTATGAATTTTTACTGGACCTTTCATTTTAAAAATTTGTTTTTTCAGACAACTGGAGGTGGAAAATGGATGGAATATTATAGGATAGAGTTGAATTAATGTTGATCTCTTCACATAGGATAGTTGCATTGTAGTTTTATAAGGGAATATCCTTGACATTGAAAGATGGATTCTGCAGTATTCTTATTCTTGAGATGCACATTTGGAAGTGTTGCTATGGATACACCCTGTTTGCTGAATGGTTTAGTACATGAAGCATGTGTGCAGGGAGAGCAATGGAGCAGTTAGTAAATATGGGGGTAAATATTGTAATCTCTACATTTTTTATTGCTCTAAAGAGATTCTGAACACATACTTGCATATATACATAGAATACATGCATGCATACACATAGGGCAAATACCAGTAGGCTGTTATCCTAAGCTTGCCATGAACAGTAAGTTTGCTTACTACTTTGCTTACTCATGTAAAGAGCTTACTACTATGTTTGATAAATTACTAAATATTTAATACATGTTAGTAAATATTAACACAGAAGCTTAGGACAAGATAACTGAGAATAAATTTTCTAATGGATCTTGACAACAACATTGATGATGATGATAATGATGATAATGACTTAGTCCAAAACTCTATGTGACGCCAATATTCTTCCAAAGCAATCCTGGCATATGGTTTTTCCACTTATGTTTGAATGCTTCCAATAAAAGTACGTTATTATTTTTTCATTGTTATCTTGCATAAACTCATTCTTCATGCCATATTAAATTCCTTTTCTTTCATGAGGTTTATCAAAATCATTCTTCTCAGTGGAGATGTTATTTTTCTTCTGAATTCTACAAACTAACTTATTGCTTATATTACTGATCTGAGCATTTAGATGTGCACTGCACCTCTTGTTCCCCTGGCCTCTTACTACTGAAAAAGAGTTCATAGAATTCAGTTCACTACCGATTTATAGAATTAATTCAAATACAGTGTTAGAGCATAAAGAAAAATGCAGCTTAAGAGAAATGAGCTACACTATGTCAGGTGTTGCCCTTTAAGATTGTGCCCAACTATAAAACTAGAGTTTTTCTGAAAAGCCTGAAATCTAAAGTGAGAAAAATCGTATGACTTTAAAGATCCTTCTGATTGCACTCTACAACCCACAGTACAAAAAAGGACTGGATTTCTCTCTGTATTTTGGATTTTAATATCCCTGCCTACTACCTAAGTAGTAGATATTTTCTCTAATAAAAATTGGCCCCAGAATAGGATTAATGTAGATGAGATTCCCTCAAACACAATACCAACAATGATCCCTTCAATTTAAGTTTCTACTTCCATGGGATTTGCAAGGAAAGAAATTTAATTTTTCTAAAGACAAATGTATTAATATTTAATAAAAACAAAGTCAGATGACAGTGTTATTTAAAAAATAAGAAATGTACATAACATCGTTCTATATTTGAATAAGGAAACTAAACTGAACAGTACTAACTCCTAGACATGAAATGAGATGTGGGTAGGAAGAAAAATATCAGGCAGGAAAAAATGCTTATCAAGCTAAAGTGCTGAATAGATTTGTGTTATGGAAATAAATCATAGATTTATTTCCAAAAAAGTTATCCTTTCAGATATTGGTGATATGGATGTGATTACCAATGATCAAGGAAATTGGCAACTACGTTTAGTATGTAACCTACCATAACTCAAATAAAGGCTGTAAAATACACGACAGACACTTAGCTTTTTTCTGTCTCTGGTCCTTTGCATTCTGACTCCTCTCCTATTCTGTATGGATTACTTTTAGGTGGTTCCAAGTTGGACCTGGCCATGTAGATTATTCTAAACCCTTGCTTTAGTATTTAGTACTTAATTCATTAATTGCCATGCAGGACAAGTTAGTGCACCCAGATTTGTCTCTGAGACTCGTGTCAATCAGGCAGTTGTATTAACTAGGATAGGCTGCAGCAGCAAAGTGAAACTGACATTTTAGAAGCTTAGCAAAATAAAGATATAGTTGCAGGGCAAGGAAAGTTCAATTTAGGTTGGGCCACACTCTTGCTTGTGACTTCACCATATGAAATGTGTGGCCTCTTAGGTCACTGCACCAGGGGGAAGAAAGATCTGGAAGACACAGAAAAAATATTTCTAAGGGCCACACCTGAATGGACGTCGACTGTTTCCTCCCACAATTCATTGGCTAGGACCTAGTCACATGGCCCCAATAATTTGAAAATAAGGCTAGACAATGAGTCTTCCTGTCTGCACAGGAGGAAATGAGATGCTAAAAATGTCTTTCAGTGCTCTTTCCAGAGGTTAGTAGTCTCCTACAATATGAGCCTGAATAGCCAGTAACCATTTTTTCCCACCCTATATAGGAGGAAAAATACCCTCATAAGAATAAAAGCAGAGAGGAATCCTCCTGATTATACCATTTGAGTCTTACATATAACTTCATAAGTGTCCCCCCCTTATTCTAAGTATAGTTTGTAAGTACAGTTTGGATTTCGCCTTCTTATAAGCAAGAGTCATCACTGATTTAAAGCTACTGATTTATACTACTTAGCTTAGTGCTTCCTAAAATTAGCTTTATTAATCAATCAATCCATAGGAAATAATATATTAATTAAAAATCATATCCTTAACACTACAGTGCACCTGATAAACTTCTACCAATCTGTCAAGCTTTGTTCTACTGTCACTTGCTCAATGAAGTGTATTCATCACATTCTGTAGTGATCACAGCTCCATTAATTCACATACTTCTCATGGGCATCATGGCTTGAAAGATAAAAGCATAGGCACTGAAGTTAGACCCCCTGATGTAAATGCTGATTTTTCTGATTGGCAGTTGTGAAGATTGGCATTGTGTTTCATCTCTTTTTGCCTCATATTGTCTGGCTGTAAAATGGGTATAATATAAAGTTATTTTAAGGAACAAAGAAGGCAGAAGCGACACACTTTGGACAAGCTTCCATAAATGTTAGATATTTTACTGTTGTCATTATAATTTTACTTTTATTAGGCTATGAACTCCTTAAAAACAAGGATAGTGCCTGTTAACTGAATGTTTCAGTGGTGCTTAGAACATGCTTAGTACCTACTGAATACTCAACGAACTTTAGTTGAAAGGGTTGCCCTAAAAGAAACTACTTGGTAACAATCATAACAACTTAGCATTATTTAGCCCATACCCTTACTCTGTGCCAAACATGATCTAAGTGCTGTGCATGTTCCAACACATAGGATTAACAAATAGAGGAAGGAGTGTATAACTCAGGGTAAATAACTTGCTATTGCAATTTAATTAAAAAAAACTGATAGTTTAAAAGTATAAGACTTTATTACTGGCACAAAATTATGCTTAGATCTTGCGGATTGGGGAGGACTCCTAGGCAGCACTCTAACAGCACTGACTGAGGGCTCTAGGCTTTGAAGTTGGTACTCCACATCCTTAACAAGGGCTGCCCAGATCACTCTGGAAGGGAAGAGATTAAATAATTATAAAGATGATTTTCTTTTATTTTTTAATTAGGGCCAGGCCTAGAAATGTGTCAATTACTTCCACACCCATTCTGTCATTCTACTGACCATGATACTTGTCAAATGATTGTACCATAATGAAAAAAATAAATCAAGCTTATTTTGTAATTATTATTAAATTAAATAATTTGATAAGTAGGAAATTTTAAATATCTACTTGATGGGAAGCAAGAATAACATTCAAACAAATTAAAAATAAGAACTATTATCACTGGAGAAAGCTCCGTTTAAGAGCTCCAATGTATCATGCAGGATCAGAAAAGGTTGGATTGGTGGGAAAAGGGGGAAGGCATTCTAGATGAGGTGTGGGGTGCAACTAAAAGTGTAGAGGAGGACTTAAAGGAAAAACTTGCTGTTGGATGGTAGAGAACCAGGGAAAAGCCAGACTCAGCACAAGTAGACCCATCAATGACACAGCACATGGTCATCACGTCCATATAGCAATTAATACATGCATCCTTCTTTCTATGATCCTTTAGGACAAAGAACTAAACATATTGCTGGATGCAGGTTAAAATGGACTCCAATGCACCTAGTTGTCAGGTAAACAGACTCTTCATATCTGAATCCATCCTTTTTTTTTTTTCCCCAATTACTCTATTCCACACATGATGGTCTACTCATCTGGTTTAGGGTGATGTTCTTTGCAACATCTTCTGGTAATTTCAACCCCATTGCACCAATTCTGACTCTTGATTGTTTTCCCACAGTTTAGTGTTGCCTCCTAATATACTATACTCCATGTGAAAATAGAGACACGGGTCATTCCACAATCCTAAGCACACTGCCATAAG
Source organism: Nyctereutes procyonoides (assembly GCF_905146905.1). Taxonomy (NCBI): domain Eukaryota; kingdom Metazoa; phylum Chordata; class Mammalia; order Carnivora; family Canidae; genus Nyctereutes; species Nyctereutes procyonoides. Next base: position 12,001,287 of record NW_026575133.1, on the reverse strand, counting down.
CACAGTCATACATGGCACCACAGTTCTTTCTTACTCTCTATAACACAGGTTTCAGAACTGAAGCAACAACATAACTCCCAAATCTCATCTACCTACTTACCTATATATATTTTTCCTATTTTTTTCACCTCTTCCATTGGTAAAATACCAAAAGGCTAAGTTGTGACATTTCAAGTCATGAATCTATCTTGGTTCCTGTAATCTATCTTGTAAGATATTGGGTACAGCTGACCATTAGTAAATGATTGATATTTCCTACTTTGCCCTGTCCATACAACCATCAGTAACCCACATTCTACTGAATAGGTTATCCTCTAATATGTTATACTTTTACTCTTCTGCTGCATTTGAAGATTGGGTGCCATGTTAGCTTGTGTGGGTGTCCAAACTTGGTTTAAAATTTTAGTGTTTTTCTCTAGTTCTAAGGCATTTGGGAGAAGCGTAATAGCTTCATAGAAATGCATCTGCCAAGTAAGGGGATTAGATAAGCAAAGAAATAGAAATGACATATCATGCAAAACCCAATTCAGGTCCAATTGAGGTGACTCCAAGAAGCATATTATAAAAATAAATTTCTAATCCATATTACATTTGTATCTTAAAGTAAGTGGTTATGGAGATGAATGGATTGCTCTATGTGAGGAAATAATTTGCATGGACTAAGTTTTACTCTTAATCTGAAATATGTTTTCGCTGAGGTTCAAAATAAGTTGGTTCACAATATTCTGCTCTTCAAAGAATTGCATTTTTAGGTTTCTGGATTAAAAATCAAGATCTGTAGTTCCCCTGAAGAGTCAATAAGATTTGACTGAGTGTATATGAATTGAACTTAGGGACCTCACGTCGAAAATTTATGATGTAGACCTGGGGCATATTTTATCTTCATTAATGCAGGCAAAAACAGAATCCTACAGGGAGGATAACAAATTGGCTAAATGATGCAGCTTTGTTGTTCCAAGGAACAAGATTTGACTAGCAGCCTAAGTAGATGGGACTGATGAAAAGCCTATAAATGTGGGGGCTCTTGTCTGAGCCAGAAGATGTCATTCCATTGATTTCCTTCATTGCATCAGGGTTTAGGTTTGTAGAATTAGGCTAATGGATAAATCAGTAAGTGGATAAGAAGAAATGGCAAGAAAAGGGTACAATTAGAATTAAGACTCTTCAGGAAGGAAAGAAAACAAGTCAGGAGATTGTGAAGCCATTCTTCCCCCACTGTATAGGGGCGCCCCCCCCTACACAGTACACTGTGATAAAAGTTCTGTGAATGTGGTCTCTCTCTCTCTCTCTCTCTCTCTCTCTCTCAAAATACCCCACTGTATTTGCCTTCCTCCTTGTGATTATGTGAGTGAAAAATGCCTACATGATGAGCTGAAGTGAGATGAATGATGTAAGCATTGTGATGTAGTGTTAGGCTACTATTGACCTTCTGACCATATGTCAGGAGGAGGATCATCTGCTTCTGGACCATAATTGACTAAGCATTACTGAAACCCCAGAAAGTAGAATATGGGCAAGAAGACTACTTACTATATTTTCAGTATGTGTAATTTCCTTTAGTCTTCAACTCACAGCCATCTCCTCGTCCAGCTCTTTGCAAACAGAATAGCAGTGTTAGTTTCAACATTCAATACATGCAGAAATAGCAAGCCCTCACCATCTAGCCAGGAAGTAGCATATTAGGAATGCCAAGGCAACAAGTCCCCCACTTTTGTACCACTATGTAAAACTCAGAATTCAAGGCTAAGAATCAATGATGAGGATGCTCAGTGATTGATAAACCTGTAGTTAGATAGATGGATAATGCTGCTCCTGCTGGCTATGATGGTAGTCAGCACGATGATAATAATGGGAAAGAGCATTAACACTCAGATTTTCCTGTCTTTCAGGTTATGCTTTAAGTAAATGTCATATGACTTATTTAATCTTCACAATGACACTTTGAAATAAATAGTACTTTGATGACATATTTTATAGAAAGAAAATTAAACCAAATGAAGTTTAGTTTGTCTCAATTCACAGAGCTTGTAGATATCAAGGGAGACTTTATAGCGATAAAACCATGAACATAGCTCTAAATTGCAATAGCTGAGACTTCTGGAAAGAAAAATAACACCAACAATCCTTGTGAATTTCTGTAGTTTCCACCCTTTCCCCCAACAAAGTAGCCCAGATTTTCTCAGGGAATCCTTTTGAGAAGACAGACCATTTCAGACCCATGTGTAACAGAGGGATGGAGTTCTCATGAATTCCAGGGTCTAAGGCTATGATGCTATATCCCGAGAAATTCTGATTTTTTTTTCTTGGTGTTATTTACCATTCTGTATAGAATATAATTCTAATTATAAAATTAAGATATTGGAGTTAAAGGATTCTGTCCCCTTTTAAACTTAATTTGATGTGTATCTAAATCCCAGTACTCATGGATAAGTGACTTAAACACTGTACCTAACTATCTTGTTCCATTTTAATTTATTTGATGGCCCTGCAGTAAAGGCTGCATGTAGGCATTCAGAGAAGTTATAAGGTTTATAGGTGATTGCTGGTCTTCTGAGACCACAGGAGACAGACTACCAAGAAGCAGTGCTCCTCAGGTTACTTCCTACAGAGTGTGATTCCAAAATAATATGTTAATCATTGTTTTCAACATATATCCTTTCCTCATATTTTCTTGCTCCTGTAGATTGGCACATTAGAGATTAGGCTTTATCTCATAGCTATAAATATATACCTTGGCATTAATATAGATTACATGCCAGTATGAGATCTGGCAAGAATGGTGCTATCCAATAAATCTGATGAGAAGAGTTAAATTTCTCTCCATGTACCAGCACTGGCAATTATATTTGATTGAAAAATGAGTTGTTCTCACTGGCACTAGAAGTAGCAGATTTCAAGTGTTCATATATCAATAAATAGCTAATAACAGGCATTGTATATATCATTAAATAATCATAGCAATTATTCTTTTTCAATAAGACTAGAGTACCTTGTGCACTGCAGCTGAGTAAATCACTACACTGGATGGTTTCCTGTTTTACTCTAAAAAAGCAAAGACTGTAAATAATGTAAGCTGTTAGCTGTCACACAACTCATATCATTAGTAGAAGGAATATTTATGGAACCCTAAGCAAATGTAATATGATAGAAAAAGGATGAAAGGAAGACAGCAATGGCATGGATAGAAATACCAGTAAGAGAAGTAGCAAGTAACGCAGTAAATAATACAATAATATCCAACCTGATTTTGCATAAGCATTCTTCCAATCAACAGATGTGTGAGGCCTTAAAGTTTACTTCAACTTAATGAGATATTTTGGTGGAAAATATGTCCTGAGTTCTAGTACAGACTCAGGTACACAGACTTTACTGTATACAAAAGACTGTTTATCTCAAAATAAGAGTAAATATTTAGTTATATTAATGGGTTTTCAAAATTGTATTCAGATATAGCTTTTACTCAGCTGTTCATAACAGTGTCCAGAAATAATAGGAGCTTTAAGAAGGTAGAAGTGAAGAACTAGAAACACAGACTCACATTCTTTGGAAATCTAGTCTTCGTACATGTTTCTTTCCTGCCATTCATTTCATATATCATGCAATGTCAAATGAGCCTTATGTTTCAAAAGGATTTCTGTAACTATGGAAATCACTTGGATTTTTGGTTGTTAGACTTGCATATATCTCTTTGGGGATCAATATTCAACCCATTACAATTGCCAACCAGAGTCAAGGGGAAAACGCACCCACATGCTGCTTACAATAGACCATCTTAAGTAAAAGTTTGAAAAAAAAAAGAAATTAAAAAAAAACTCATAAAAACGCTTGGTGAAAGAAGGCTACTATAGCAAATTTATATCAAATATTCAGATTTTAAGACAGGAATCCTTATTAGAGATAAACAGTGATAATTTCATAATGATGAGAGTTGATTCACCAAGAAAACATAATAATTCTAAATGCACATGTCACCAATGATATAGCCTCTGATAGAGAGCAAAAGTGTATGGAATTAAATAGGAAAATTGATATATCCATAATTCGGGTAGAAAGCTTGAACATAGCCTTCTCATTATGTGACAGAAGAGTCCAATAAATTCAATAAAATATGGAAAATCTAAAAAATAAATGAACAAACTTGATATACCTGGGAAAACTTTGAGCACCAAACTGAACAAGTGAAGAATACCTATTGCTTTCAAGTGTACATGAGAGATTTTTAACAAAATACACTACATGTTAAGCCCTTGTTCAATTCTCAACAAATGCCACATAATTGAAATGCTAAAGCATAGGTTTTCTATTTTGAAATTAAGCTAGAATGCACTGACAGAATTTTCAAAAATTTGTAAATTAAGCAAAATGTGTCTAAATAATTACTAAGTGAAAGAAGATATCACAAATTAAAAGTTTTAGTTGAATAATAATGAATAGTATTGCAAACAAAAATGCAATATTCAGAATGCCCACACATCTGTGAATAGAGGAAATTTATCGTCTTAAATACATATTTAAGAAAGCCTAGAAAGTAATCATTTAACAATTTGTCCAAAGAATTTTAGAACAGAACATAAAACAAATTCCCCCAAAGAATGGAAGGAAGGAAAGAACAATGATGGAAGTAGAAATTGACAAATAAAAAGAAAATCAAATATATAATGAGGAGAATTTTAAAAATCCCAGTTTGTTTCTTGAGAAGACCAATAATATGCATGAATCTATGGCAAAACTGAAAGAGAGCCAGAGCCTCTCCTCTTTAGGAGAGGACAAGTAGTGAGCCAGGTAGTGGGGGATGGTGGGCAGCAAGGTTGGGATTAGTTCTGAGGTGTTCATTTCCACAGCAACTTGATTACTTATAACCACAGATAGTTGTCTTTTGTTTGCTGTTGATATACCTCTAAAAGCCAGAGTAGTTTGATAATGTTAGTGTGGGATATTGATTTTTAATATTGAGTTTGGGAAAAAAAAATTGAGTTGAGGGGGGGGGGAGCAAAAGTATCCGATACAGAGACAATCAAAGTGAGCATGATACTTCTTTGAGATTTTCCAGATCTGAATAAGCCAGTTTCAGTGTCAGTTTTTGCTTCTAGTACAAGTGCTTGGGATAATTCTTATTTGAAGGAAGGAGAAAATAAGATTTGTTAGAGATCTGTAGGGCTGTATATAATAAATGCATGGCCAGCGTGAAGAAAGGAACAGGAAGAAACTGTTGTGAGAGCAGCTACTAGAATCCTACTGGTCACTTCCAGGTCAAATCTATTAAACTATTGTCATGTATATGGATTTAGATCCCAAGCTTACACATTTTCTTTGTCAAAATTTTCATAAGTTTTCCTAGCTAAAGTAAGCCTAACTAGATAGATCATGGTAACCACATTGAACATGGGATGAAATTTTGGTTTCATTCTGAATGTGGGGGCCAGCCATTGGAAGGGATTTCATTTAAAAGTTCATCTGGCTGTTGTATGGAGAATGGGCTTCATGAACATGAATAGAAACAGGAAAACCAGGCACATAGCTCTATCAGTGGCCTCAGTGACTGTACCCAGCGAACCACGGCAAGTAACTGTGGATGGGATTAGTGTGTCTAAGTGACTCTGAACCAATGGCCGTGTCAGATATGGTGCTACTTCCTCAGGTTGTGTTAAATAATCATCTCCCTTCCTAATTATCTTGGAGCAGCTATTTTCTCTCTGAAAATGATTTTTGGGAGAACACCTCTTTTCTTTTTTCTGAAGCAGAAAGGAATCTGAGAATCAAAAAGTTCTTGTGTTTATGGCTAGAGAAACATTAAAAATCTTTCAGCTATAAAAATAATTACCCAAAATCAAAGGCATGAAAATGCCCGCTGGTTCTTATAAATGTGTTTTAGGTCATGTAAATCATGGTAGAGGTTGCAATTAGAGATGAATTCCCTCCTCCCCCGGGAAGGCTACATGCAATTTTCAGCTGTAGAAATTCCCTTTATCTCTTGAGCTCTAGGCAACCATCCCTGCAAACTGTAATCTGTTCGCCTATATTACATGTAATAATTGTTGTCGAGGTCAATGTCTTTAGAGATATAAAAGTGTAGGAAAAATTGTCTCCTGTTCCTGATACGTGTTTTCTGTTAGGAATATGAGGCTGAAATAGTCTAATAGTAGATATTATAGAACTAATTCCGAATCTTCTTCCTGATGGCTAGAAAATTGGTAACTCTCATCCATTGAAAATTATTTTCTAACATAATTTTTTCTCCAACCCTGCTGTAAGGCTTTTAAGATTATTTTAAGAAGCATCTTTGCAGCTACACTCTTCATGGGAAATGAAAGAACTAAGTTTTAACATCTTATTTTGGTCTGGACTTCTTGGTCCTTCTTTATTATTACAAGCCTTTGGGTTGTATTTTATTTGTGAAGTAAACTCTAAAGCAACTTTAAAGAATTTCTAAGAACTATTCATTTTTCAGATGGAGAAAGGCCTTTTCCAGGCTTCTGATGTATCTCTCTGCAAGTGCAGTAATTTGTGAACATGACTTAATAAATACCAAACATCTGTGTATCAACACTGTGTTGAGTTCTAGGCAAACAATAGCCAACAGAACTGAGATGATTCTTGCTCACAAGGAGCCTTCAGTCTAGTGTGAACACAAGTTCCTTCATCCAAGCTCCCTCATGCTGCTGAGGTGCTCTTAAATATAGGGAAGATGCCAGGCTTTACTTTTAAGTCTTTATTTTGGAAACGAAAGCTTATCATTCCCTCTGTGGCTTTAAACTTGCATTTATATTGTCTGTGGGCCTGGTATTAAGTGTGTGCCTGTGACATATCGGCATCTAAATGTTTTTTAAAGTCTATTAAACATGTGGTCCATAAAGGCTGACTTTGAGTTTCTACTTTGTCTATATCAGGCACTTTAATGTGTGTGCATGTACCCATGTGTATGTTTGTTTGCCTGCACCTTTTGTGTCTTTGTGGTATCCCCTAAAGCAGATTTGTATGATCCATGTGCAAACAAGGACAGTGAGACTGAGAAAATGACTTGCTCCTGGCCAAACAACTGGCCAAGCTCAGGACTGTACTCTCCACCACCCATTCCCCCCATAAGCACCCCTACTCCACTTTGTCACTGACTTTTTGGCTACCTCTTTCAGGCTCCTTCCCTTTTCCTAGTGGAATAAGGCAGCTTTCATGCACTTCTTAGACCGAAAAGTATACGTTTGGTGCCTTCAGTGACTTTCTAGTTTTGTCTTTCTCTTTAAGGAAAAAAAAATCAAATGGGAAATTAATTAAAGCTACACATTCAACTTGGATTGTATATGTGGACATTGTGTGTGTGTGTGTGTGTGTGTGTGTGTGTGTGTAGATAATGCTTTAAGCTATAGAACTAAAGTATATAAGCCCCCAAACTTAGAATCCAAACATAGTGTTATGGCCTGAATTGTGTTCACCCATGATTCATACGTTGAAACTCTAAGTTCCAGTGTGGCTGCAGTTGGAGATAGGAACATTAAAGAGGAAATTAAGGTTAAATTAAATCATAAGGGTGGGTCCTGATCCAATAGGACCAATATCCTGTAATGAGAAGAAGAGAAACCAAGGATGCACATGCATGGAGAAAAATTCATGTGATGATGCAGCAAGAAGATAATATACAGGCCAAGGAGAGGAGGCCTCAGGAAATACCAGCCCTGCTGACACCTCATAGTGCTTCTAAACTGTAAGAAAATAAATTTCTGTTGTTTAAGCTCTGTGGTATTTTGTTATGGCAGCATTAGCAAAGGAATACATTTGAAAACACTATAAAAATTAAAAGAAAGAATAACTGTCACCTGGAGAGAATGGGAAAAAAGTACAAAAGGAAGGAAAAAAGTGCATGAAATATGGAAGAAAAGATGTCATGAAATGAATTCCAGTAGCTTCATAGTTACTAGTGATAATTAAACTCCCTCATTCACAGCATTAACCAATGTCCTATCCTATGGTTCACAGAGAGAGTACCATTCCTCCCTCAGCTCAAGCTCTCTACATGGAGTTCATAAACACCACTAACCTGAAGCGACTAAGAGATGATCACAGCCTAGATATCTGACTTATACTTCCTCCCCTGACTGTGTGAGTGAACCCATGATTCAAGAGTGGAAATGATAGCTGAGCTTCCCCTTACGTGATGAATAGAAGGAACTTTTGGTCTATTTGCTCAGATGTCTGCCTAGTGCCCCATGGACACCACCACACAGAAGAGAGATCTCTCTTTCACTTGGACAGTCATAAGTCAAATCTTCTTGCAATCTTTTTGAGGTCCTGAGATGCTTCTCTGATGGGTCCAGTCTCTACTTGACACCATGGAGTCAATGACTGAAAACTGAAAGTCTTCTCCAGTAGAATTTGTAGTGAGAAAGTAAGATATCTCAATGACCAGAAATCAGTTATCATACCTGTGGCCTCCCACACTGGTCAGTCATCATCTATTGGTCATTGTAGACTCTACTTTATCCAAGGACACTACTCCTATTAAAGTCTTTCTGGTATCATCCACCATGCATCCCAGCAAACTATACTGCCTAACTTCACACACAAAATCTGTGTGATAAAACATTGGTGATGCAATGTTTAAGTCACTCACAGTCTCCCACACCTTAAGCCTCAGTTTCTTGACTTGTAAAACCAGGTGAATAATAGCTACCTCTCATGATTGTTATGAGGATTAGGGGAGTCAATATGGTAATATACTTGGAACAGTGCCTGGTGTGTGTAAGTTATCCAATGATTAGAATCCGCTAATACTGTGATTATTCAGAAATGGCCATGTAAATGAAGGCTTTTAGGAGAATGATATTAGCAAGGTGTTCTACAACTATGGGTCAAGCTGCAGCCACCTCCACTGTTGCCAAGGTGGTGTTTTAGGATGCATACTGTCCTTCTGAGCTGCAATGTCTAGTCTCTCTCCCAGTCTACCAGGTAATACCAAATTCTATTGGAGAGAAATCCTGCTTCTTGTTTCCTATCCTCTTCACCTCTCTGTAAACAGGAACCAGAGCTAAATGTGGAGCAATTCTTTTTGTCATTTTAAGGGAGTGATGGCTCCCCAACAAAACTCCAAAGGTTTGTTTCTTTTTTTATTTTTTTTAATGTGCTGTTTACCAGAACATGCCATTACCTTTCCCAGGGAATGCAATAAGATATAAATAACCAGCTAGGGGAGATTTTTTAAGTATACAAGATGTAACCTCAGGAAGAATTCATTCTTTCTTAAACCCAAACTCTTTGCTCATTTCCCCTCTCTGGGGACATAATGAATAATGTGTGAGAGTTCAGGAGTAATTAAGAATAATGGTAGTGTCAACCTTAGGACAAGTGATAAATCTTTGTTTATGATTTAGAAATTTTATTAATACTTAGTCAAAAGACTACTTTTGAGTTGTAACTGAAGTATGATAGAGTAATTCTTTAGCCTCAGAAATGGAAAAACAGACTTGCAAAATATGTTCAGAAATTTCCTCCCAAGAGGCATAAATTAAACTTTGATACTCCATAGATTATTTCATGGCATGTGAAGTTTCAAGGCTTCTCTACAATATCTAATTTACTTTTAAATATGCATATGTCCTAGGTACCTAATGTCTGCACTGATGATACAGTCCCCCCTCTACATACTCATGGGGAGGTGGAGTGAAGATACTTATACATAAATAATTACCAAAAAATGTGATCAGTACAAAAATAACATTCTATGCAAAGTGCTTAGGCAGTGCAAACATTGTGGTACTTGAATCAATCTTTCTAAGAAAGGAGATCATTTGTCCTCAGCCCTAGAGATTCTGATTTAATTTTCTTGCTGTGGGATCTAGTTTAGGTATTTGTTTTTTGAGTTCGAGTGATGATGTCTATGTGCAGCCATGATTGAGAATCACCATCCTAATAGATATCGGTCCTGCTGAGCTTCCTTATTCTTGGTAGTAGCAGCTTTATTATCTCTCTCAGGGAAAAGACAATGGAAAATTTTCATAATCAGTTTTCAGGATTTCATCAGAATAGAATACTACATGCAATACCGCCATGTTTTGTGTCTGCACAGACCTGCCCATCTGACAGAGGCAGAGACATGGATTAAAAACTAGCCAGATATATTCAGAGATCAGGACTTTATCATTTTGTATCTCAATTTCTCACTCTTAAGTTGCTCTCAATTGGATACTTCTGCCCTATAAAATTAACAAGTATAGAAAATGCTAGAGAGAAATAGATTAGAGAAATGATTCTCAATCTTAGTTGAGTATTAGAGTCACCTAGAAGGCTAATCATAGTACATATTCTTGGGTCCTATCCACAGGAATCTTATTTTAGTATGTGTTCATGAAGGCATAGAAATGTATATTTTTAATAAGCTTTCAGTTGATTTTTGAATAGGGGATCAAAAAACGTACTTTAAAAAACTGAACTGGAGCTTGAGGAATCCCCAGTGTTGCCAATTACAGGATTTCCTGTTTTTTCTTTTTTGTTTCTGAAGAGATGATGAAGAAATGGACAGAGAAAGAGGAGGCTTAGGTATGATGGAACAGGGACCTTGTATATGTGCAAAAGTGCATCTCAGTTTAGAGATACTACTTTAGGGTTGGAAAGGACCTCCAAGGTGATTTGGTCCAATCAAATGTAAAATATCAGTTATGACATTACAAATGAAAGGCCACGTAGCCTTGGCTGAGCATCACACAGGGAGTTGCCTATATGCCTTTCCATTTCTGGATGACTCTGGCTGTGTACTTGAGCTGACCATTGGGTTTTTAGCAATAACAAGCAAGCCAAATTGTTCCTCCCCATGGCACCTTTAATATATGGATAATGACCCTTTTGTCTTCAGCCTTCCATTCCCCTTGAAGAGTCCTCTTCTTCCAATGTTCTTCACCAGCAGTTTCCAGACCATTCACCATCTTGGTCATAGTGTTTTGAAATCTGTAAGCCTCAGACAGAGTCTTCTTAAATGCTCCCAAAGAACAGTGTTACTGATGTTTCATACCCACATCTGCTGCTCTCTTCCCCAAGTAAAATGAGAGTTTTACTTTCTGAGATCATTTCCTATTACTTACTGTAGTCCATTTATAGAATATTAGCAAGTGAACCTGAAATGGAGCATGAATAAATGAGTGGGTTTTTGTGGGCTCTTTCAAATCATTGACCAACATGGGAAAGAGTAACTCATTCCAACAGAAAAGAATTGAATGATCCAGAATCAGATAACCAATTCTAACATTCCTGAAACTTGTCTTAGTTTGGTTTCCAAGTGTACCTGAACTAGATGTGTTAGAGACCCTGAAAGTGCTCAGAGGGAGAGTAAGCAGAGAACTTGCAAAAGTTATTTGCAAACATTAGGGCTTTGCCTCTGCTCCACACCCAAAACTATGTCTGGATTGTCATGTTTTGATCATATGGGACTTGGCTCATCACCATAGGTGATTAATTTGCCATTTGATGGTAAATACAGTGTACTGGATTGGCAAAACAGAAAGCATAAACTCCTTGGTGAATCTTTGACTTACAATGTTGTATTTCTATAGTAATAGCTTTCTACAGTAATGGTGACAGTGTTGTTATAAACTGTGCATGAACAAGGCTAAAGACTATTCTTCAAGAGGCTGGAGGGACTTGGAGGAGGGGAATTAGTGAATGTCTGTTCCTATCCATGTTTTGCACAGGAATAAAATGTGTTATAGAAGAAAAAATGGGAACCTGGAGCCTTCTAAGGGAAAACAAATGGAACTTTCTACTTCTGGTGAATTTTTTATTTTATTGTTCAATCTAAAGTGGCTGACAGTGGAATAGGATCAGAGTTGTGAGCAGAAGAACTAGAAGACTTGGATGATTCCTCCTTTCCGTACCATGCTTTTGGTAAGATGGTCAGTGTATAGTTGTTGTGCAAGTATCTGTCATGATGCTTTAATCATTTAGCATAAGTTTCCACTGCAGGTTGTCTGCCTATTTCATGAATCATTACCTTCTTGTGGCACCAAGGCTCTCCATGATGACACTCCAAAACACCTTCCTCCAGAGTTGTGCCCCACTGCGTACCTCATGGCACCAGGGCCTTAACTCTTTGCTGTGCCCTGAACATGGTAATTTTATTCATACCTCAAACCATTGTTCTTGCTGATTTTTCACCAGGTAGATTAGTACTTCTGGTCTCCTTCCACTGAAAACTGACTTACTTTGCAGACCCAACCCCAATGATACAATGTGCATGAAGCCTTTCCTGAATTTTTAATAATTGCATGACTTAAGGAACTCCTATTAGGTAACAGGCATTATGCTATGTTAGGTATTATTATTTACCTTAATCTTCATATTCATCCCAGAAAGTGAAGTATTATTTTTTTCTTATTTTAGGACTGGGACTGAAAGTCTAGACAAGTCTTGTTTACCCTCCCTTTTTAAAAGGAATTATTTATTTATTTTAGAGAGAGAATGCATGCATGCAAGTTGGGGGAGGGGCAGAAGGAGAGAATCTTCCAGCAGACTTCCCCACTGAGTGGGAAGTCTGACCTGGGGCTTGATCTCATGACCCATGAGATCATGACTTGAATGAAAACCAAGAGTCAGAGGCTTAACCTACTGAGGTGCCCAGGTGCCCCTACTTATTTACCCCTTAATGTCACCAAGTTTATTAAAGCTTGACTTGGACTTTGGAACTAGATCTGCAGATACAAGAGTCAATACTCCTCATCAGTGTCCTTTATAACTTGTATCATTATTCCTCCTTCTATTCATACTTATCCAAAAGGACTTATGTTTCTATTTAGTACTTACTTATACTTTAAATATAATTAGTTGGCTACAGGTCTCTTACCCTTGCTCTTCTATAAGCAGTATTCTCATCTCCCATCTTCTCTCTTTGTTGGAAAAAGAACTGTACCCAATAAATATTTATTGAACTCAAAATGAAGGAAAAATGGCTAAGATTTTTCTTCTGGCTATGATGAAGTAGCCTGTATCAGAGTAACTCACATTAACAGAAATACAAAGGAAGTTATTTAGATAGAAAAAAATAATCTCAGATGAAAGATGAATTAAGTTTAAAAAATGAGCCTGTAAGTAGATCTAAATAAATAGAGACTGTTTAAAACAATGGCGATAATGGGTTTTGAGTTTTAATATATGTTGTAAGTAAGGGTCATAAAATCTTTTCATTGTTGGGGAAGTGGTAGAAGTAATAACTTTTATATACTCTGACAAGACAAGAAGAAATGTAGAAATGAATTAAGGAAATGTATAACAGGCAAGCTATTAGAGGGGAAATGGAATGATTTTTAAAATTCATAATTATTTCAAAAGAAGGCAAGACTATGAAAAAATGTGTATACTCATATAGAACATAGATCATGATGGTAGATTTAAGCCCAAATATATTACTAATTAAATAAAAATAGAAATTCTCTAAAATAAGAATGATAAAAAAGATTTTTAAAAAGAAAATAACTCCCATAATAAGAAATGCCTTTCAATATAATGGCATTTTAAAGGTTAAAATAAAATGATATATAAAGATAAAAGAAACATCAGGGAAATACTAACCAAAAAGAAAGTTAGTATTGCCTTAATACTATTAAAAAAGGAAATATTTATGATCAGAAATATTTCCAGAGTTAAAGAGAACATTTAATGATGATAAAAGGGTCAGCTCAACAGAAATACCCATTCATCCTAAACTTGTATGCCATTATTAATAAGTTCTGAAACAATATATAAAATGAATGGTAGTGATTAGATCATAGCATCTGATTTCTCCTTCTCCTGACTTTCAATGATATGATCATTCCTTTCATCAAGCCCATACATATAAAGAGCCTAATTCTGAATGTTTCACATTCAAGGTGGCTTTTGCAGCATTATTATTGCTATTAATATGAATATTTTATATACATATATACACAAAAGGATATGCATGAACACATATATAGAAAACTCTGTGTATGGGATCCCTGAGTGGCGCAGCGGTTTGGCGCCTGCCTTTGGCCCAGGGCGCGATCCTGGAGACCCGGGATCGAATCCCACGTCGGGCTCCCGGTGCATGGAGCCTGCTTCTCCCTCTGCCTGTGTCTCTGCCTCACTCTCTCTGTGTGACTATCATAAATAAATAAAAATTAAAAAAAAAAAGAAAACTCTGTGTAGGTTTGTATGTGTGTCTGATGCAACCAAATAAGATGCTAAGGTGCATCTTAGCACCTTATAAGGTGCTAAATAAATTATTCCTGTTTACAAGAAAGCTAAATCAGTTGTCATATCTTAAACTTGTGACCTGATGATACACAGGATATACAAGCCTAAGCAATCCCTAGCTTTATACAAGTTTCTTGGGATGATGACACTACAATAAGTGGCATCTGATAATTGTATACTTTATCTTAATATTATTTTTTAACTATTTAGTAGTCAATATATGCATATTGACTGAAATTCAAACCACAGAAGTGAATAAAGTGAGAGGTGTGCTTCCCTCTCTGTTTTGTTCCCAGATTAACCAGTTCTTTTCCTTGAAAGCAATAACTATTGCCTTTCTCATATATTTTCTAAATGTGGTCTGTGCATTTAATAATATCATTTGGTAATTATATATAAAATGCAAAGGATATATTATGTATGTGCGTCTATATACATGTTGTATAAATGTGTGTGTATTTTTCTTGTATTTTTTTTCTTTACTCACATTGCTTTACAGCTGATATTTTTATTGAATCTACCACCAGGAGACCTGTAAGTTGTCTCATTCTTTTTCATAGCTGCAGGATATTCCATTTTTATTCCATAATTTATTTGACTAGTCTTTTTATATGTGAACTAATTTGTTCCCCACATTTTGTAATTACAATTATGCAATTAATGTCCAACCACATGTATGATATTATATCTCTCCTGCAACAAGGGCATTGGAAACGCTTCTATAGAATAAGTGCCTCTATTCAGAATTGCTAAATAAAAAACTTTGTATTAAAGTTTGAAAGCTATAGCCAAACTGTTCTTTATAGAGGCATTCCAGGTTGACACCACCATTGGTAATCACTTATCCTCATTACAGTCCTCAACAGTGCTGGGAGAGCATTGGACCGGAATGAAGAACTACAAGAGGTAACTAGATATTTCTGAGAAGGCAAAGCTGTGACACCCATTATCTGTGAGTACAAGTAATCTAGTATTAAAAGAGGAGTCTTTCATGTTCTGTCTCCCTTTCTGGTATTAAAAGAGGATTTTCCAGCACCATTTATTGAAGAGGCTGTCTTTCTTCCAGTGGATAGTCTTTCCTCCTTTATCGAATATTAGTTTACCATAAAGTTGAGGGTCCACTTCTGGATTCTCTATTCTATTCCATTGATCTATGTGTCTGTTTTTGTGCCAGTACCACACTGTCTTGATGACCACAGCTTTGTAGTACAACCTGAAATCTGGCATTGTGATGCCCCCAGCTATGGTTTTCTTTTTTAATATTCCCCTGGCTATTCGGGGTCTTTTCTGATTCCACACAAATCTTAAAATAATTTGTTCCAACTCTCTGAAGAAAGTCCATGGTATTAGATAGGGATTGGATTAAACGTGTAAATTGCCCTGGGTAACATTGACATTTTCACAATATTAATTCTGCCAATCCATGAGCATGGAATATTTTTCCATCTTTTTGTGTCTTCCTCAATTTCTTTCAGAAGTGTTCTGTAGTTTTTAGGGTATAGATCCTTTACCTCTTTGGTTAGGTTTATTCCTAAGTATCTTATGCTTTTGGGTGCAATTATAAATGGGATTGATACCTTAATTTCTCTTTCACCAGTCTCATTGCTAATGTATAGAAATGCCACTGATTTCTGGGCATTGATTTTGTATCCTGCCACACTGCCGAATTGCTGTATGAGTTCTAGCAATCTTGGGTTGGAGGCTTTTGGGTTTTCTATGCAGAGTATCATGTCATCGGAAGAGGGAGAGTTTGACTTCTTCTTTGCCAATTTGAATGCCTTTAATGTCTTTTTGTTGTCTGATTGCTGAGGCTAGGACTTCCAGGACTATGTTGAATAGCAGTGGTGACAGTGGACATCCCTGTCTTGTTCCTGATCTTAGGGGAAAGGAGCCCAGTCCTTCCCCATTGAGAATGATATTTGCTGTGGGCTTTTTGTAGATGGCTTTTAAGATGCTGAGGAATGTTCCCTCTATCCCTACACTCTGAAGAGTTTTGATCAGGAATGGATGCTGTATTTTGTCAAATGCTTTCTCTGCATCTAATGAGAGGATCATATGGTTCTTGGTTTTTCTCTTGCTGATATGATGAATTGCATTGATTGTTTTACGAGTGTTGAACCAGCCTTGTGTCCCGGGGATTAATCCTACTTGGTCATGGTGAATAATTTTCTTAATGTGTTGTTGGATCCTATTGGCTAGTATCTTGTTGAGAAATTGGACATCCACATCCAGAAGAATGAAACTAGACCACTCTCTTGCACCATACACAAAGATAAACTCAAAATGGATGAAAGATCTAAATGTGAGACGAGATTCCATCAAAATCCTAGAGGAGAACACAGGCAACATCCTTCTTGAACTCGGCCACAGTAACTTCTTGCAAGATACATCCACGAAGGCAAAGGAAACAAAAGCAAAAATGAACTATTGGGACTTCATCAAGATAAGAAGCTTTTGCACAGCGAAGGATACAGTCAACAAAACTCAAAGACAACCTACAGAATGGGAGAAGATATTTGCAAATAACGTATCAGATAAAGGGCTAGTTTCCAAGATCCATAAAGAACTTATTAAACTCCACAGCAAAGAAACAAACAATCCAATCATGAAATGGGCAAAAGACATGAAGAGAAATCTCACAGAGGAAGACATAGACATGGCCAACACGCACATGAGAAAATGCTCTGCATCACTTGCCATCAGGAAAATACAAATCAAAACCACAATGAGATACCACCTCACACCAGTGAGAATGGGGAAAATTAACAAGGCAGGAAACCACAAATGTTGGAGAGGATGTGGAGAAAGGGGAACCCTCTTACACTGTTGGTGGGAATGTGAACAGGTGCAGCCACTCTAGAAAACTGTGTGGAGGATCCTCAAGGAGTTAAAAATAGACCTGCCCTACGACCCAGCAATTGCACTGCTGGGGATTTACCCCAAAGGTACAGATGCAATGAAACACCGGGACACCTGCACCCCAATGTTTAGAGCAGCAATGTCCACAATAGCCAAACTGTGGAAGGAGCCTCAGTGTCCATTGAAAGATGAATGAACAAAGAAGATGTGGTTTATGTATACAATGGAATATTACTCAGCCATTAGAAATGACAAATACCCACCATTTGCTTCAACGTGGATGGAACTGGGGGGTATTATGCTGAGTGAAATGAGTCAATCGGAGAAGGACAAATATTATATGTTCTCATTCATTTGGGGAAAAAATAATAGTGAAAGGGAATAGAAGGGAAGGGAGAAGAAATGCGTAGGAAATATCAGAAAGGGAGACAGAACATGAAGACTCCTAACCCTGGGAAACGAACTAGGGGTGGTGGAAGGGGAGGAGGGTGTGGGGTGGGGGTGAATGGGTGATGGGCACTGAGGGGGGCACTTGACGGGATGAGCCCTGGGTGTTATTCTGTATGTTGGCAAATTGAACACCAATAAAAAATAAATTTATTATTAAAATAAAATAAAATAAAATCCTTAAAAAAAGAAAGGATTTTCAATTTAAAACTCTACTAGAATCCTTTCTTTGGGGTAAAAATTCTATGCAGCAAGAAGTTACTCCTCAAAGCTCCAACACCTCAGTAATAAAAATGTAGTGATTCCCACTTGATATGCAATTCAATGGGACAAGTATTAACAAACAGGCAACTTAGGGAATCAAGAATAAATAAACATTTAAAGAAGACACTCCTGAAAGTGCACATGAGATTTCCCTGCAGGGAAATGGGTGTAAGCTGGAAAGAGGCATGAGGGGAGGGTTGAGGACCATACTAATTCTCTGCAAGTACATAATTGTTGTCTCTACTTTAGCCAACAGTAGTGCTCTTCTGGTAATTCACAGGTTAGTTCACTGCAAAGCTCCAGAAATAACGAAAACAGCTGTATGTACGGAATAGAAATCAAATTTTCCCCATGATTAAAAAAATGCTTTAATCCTTTCCTGTTTCTTCCTTCTCACTTTCCCTCTCTCCCACCTAACCCTTCCTCTTCTACTATTGTACTGTGTACTATTTACATTCTCCTCAGAGGATGATTTTGTTCTTTGCCATCTTCACACAATTTTCACTTAGTTCCCCATATAATTGCAGATTTCTCAGGAAGGTAAAGAAGCCTGCCTACAAGATCTAGCTTGTATACTCCCAAAGCTACTTGTGTAATAGATTTTAAAATGTTTAAGTTCTAGGGCTTTTGCCCACGTGGTTCAGATCTGTATCTACTCTCATCCTTGTGCTCCTTCATGGAAAGCAGTGGTCCTGGGTGTATTTATGACATTGATCCAGGACCTGCTCCACAGCGTGGTGTTCAGACCCCAGGCAGAGAGTTCTCAGTGGCAACTTGCAGAAATGTATTCCCTGCAGTGTAGCCATAGGAAGTTGAGACTAGCATAGAGAATACATTGACTTAATGAATAGAAGAAAGTACAATTTCACTGGGAAAGACTCTGTTTGCACTTTATTTTTATTTCTTTTTTTGTTTTGTTTTCTTAAAAGCCCTACATAGTCATTAATTAAAAATATGGTAAATAAGGGAAATAAAGGGTGATAATCACCCTTACCCAAAGATAAACTATATTAAACCATTCTGTTAGGTATTCTCTCAGTCTTTTCTATATTTTAAACACAGTTTAGCATATACTTAGAGTATCTGCCAAGTGGCCGGCACTATGCTAGATGTAGTTGTGACAATGTTATATGGTTAATTGTGGAGGCTGAAATTTTTCTGTTTAACTTTATTATATAAACCTTTCTTGTTATTACATATTCTTTGTTACAAATATTAACCATGTTTTAACATAAAATTATTGCATGGAGAATACTACTAATTATTTTTATTCGATAAAGTATAGTATAGTGGTTAAGATAATAGTTCTGTAGAATCAGAATGAGTCAAATCCTAAACTCACTCTATTAGCAGTGTGAATGTGGGCAAGATATATCGTTAAGGCCTTCAATTTTTTCTTCGATAAACTAGATCTAACCTATATACATAATGTACATTAGCCTGTATCTCATTGATTTCTTCTGAGCACAAATGACTTTACTGCAGCAAAATGGTTCTTCTACAGCACCAGGTGGACTGTGACTCCACCTTTCCTACTGGCCACATCCAAAGTACTGATCAGAGATGAGGAAAATCATCCAGTATGGATGACTGGGAACCCCACACATTCATTGTCATCGCATGCAAACAAAACTTCACAAGGACGGGCCACTCTTGATAAGATTCTAGTTAAAATCCCTCAGCTTCCCATGCCCAAATCTCAAACTGCCCTGCAAGGCATCCGTCCTGTATTACATCTCCACAGAGCAAGAGCTGGCCATCTTTTCCAATGCAAGGTGCTCTGTGGGCGCTCTGGGTCCCAATGTGCCTTCAGCTCTTGAGCTAGTATCTGTCTCTGGCCTTCAACTGCTGCCTCACTGTCACCTGCATTTCACCAACAGCTGAGCATGCAAAAAAAATCTTCTCCAATTTTAAAAGCAAACCAAAACCAAAGCCAAAGCTAAAACCATGACAATTTTCAAGCCCCTATTTCCCTCCAGCTCCTGCTATCTCATTTCTTATTCAAAGACGAATCTCTCAAATAAAATGGCTTCACCACCTTATTCTCCTTTTCTGCCATCCATTCCCTATTCAACCCACTTGAATGTGTCTTTTACCCTTTCCACTCCAGTGAAACTGTTCTTGCAAAGGTCAATGATAGCCTTCCATTTTTATAAAGCCAATATACACTTCCAGCCCTCATTTTAATTCATCTCTCTAGAGCATTTGAGACATTTGAACACATCCTTTTAAAAATGCTTTTTCCTTGAGTCTGTGATACCACAAACTCTTAGCTTTCCTCCTTTCAAGCTATCCATTTGAATCTTTATTTCCAACTTTTTTCTACGTGCCTTTTTTTTAATTTTTTATAAATTTATTTTTTATTGGTGTTCAATTTGCCAACATATAGAATAACACCCAGTGCTCATCCCATCAAGTGTCCACCTCAGTGCCCATCACCCAGTCACCCCCATGCCCCTTCCACTTCCCCTTCCACCACCCCTACTTCATTTGCCAGAGTGAGGAGTCTTTCATGTTCTGTCTCCCTTTCTGGTATTTCCCACTCATTTTTTTTCTCCTTTCCCCTTTATTCCCTTTCGCTATTTTTTATATTCCCCAAATGAATGAGACGATATAATGTTTGTCCTTCTCCAATTGACTTATTTCTATGTGTCTTTTAAACTTCATTTTGATACATATTTTCCTATCGATTTATACATTGCATACTATAACAGGCTAACTTTTTCCTTCAAAAGTCATATGCTGAAGTTCTAACTCCCTGTACCTTGGAATGTGATTATTTGGAGATAGGAGCATTACAGAGGTAATTAAGGTAAAATAAGGTCTTATGGGTAAAACTTAATCCACTATGACGAGTGTTCTTATAAGAAGAGGAAATTTGGGCACATATTTGTAGGCATGGACCAAAGGCCAGCTGAGGACACAGTGATGAGGCAGCCATCTGCAATATATGGAGAGAGCCCTCAGAAGCAGCCAACCCTGACAATACCTTGATCTTGGACTTGTGGATGCCAGAACTGTGAGAAAAGCCACCCGGGCTGTGGTATTTTGTAATCCCTGCCCTAGCACACTAATATACATACACTAAAAGGTAAAAATCTTGTGTTCAATGTCATAACATTTTATACATTTATGAGGTGGCGTGCAGTTATAACCTAGATAAACACATAGACTATTGTCAATCTTCCACATGGCTCCCCTAAAATAATATCTATATTGAGCTCTATTATCACATATATTTTGTTTTGTTTTTTAACTCTATGTAGATGGAATCACATTGTGTAATTCTTTTTTATCCTGATTCTTTTGGTCAAAATCACATATCTGAGATTCATCCTTATTATTGCATAGCTGTACAGTGTTCTGCGGTGTGAATTCAGTGGAACACTGTATTGTTAGTTCTCTTTATAGACATCCATATTGTTTGTACTTTTAAATTATAAATAATTACAGAATGGAAATTATAGCGTATGTCTTTTTTTATGATACATACATACACACATACTAATTTATCTTGGTTCCTGTGCATATATTTTATTAAAAATGAATTCTGCTTTTCCTTAGATAGATGTGTAGAGATGAGTTTACAGTGTCATAGAATGTGTTTCATTGTAGTCTTTTTCAGAAGCGAGTATACTGATTAACATTATACTCATTATTATGTAAGAGTTTCTTTTGTTTCATAGACTAATTAACATAAAGCATTTTCTGTTATTCTAATTTCTGCTCTTCTGGTTGGGAGTAGTGTCTCTTTGTGATTTTAGTCTGGATTTCCCTGACTATTAATGTTATTGAGAACCTTTATGTATCTATATATGATATTATTTATCACAATATTATGTTTACTCATCATCAAAATACCTTCTTTTATCAAGTACCTATTCAAGTCTTTTATCCACTTATGTAGCAGTTTGTCAGAATATTCTGATTGATTTATAGGTGTTCTTTTTATATACTAAATACAAATATTTTGTTGAATGTGTGTATATACATGTGTTTATTATGTATATGCATATATATACATATAATATAATATACATATACATATATTGAGGTTTCTGTATGAGAAATATTTTTTTAATTGATAAAATTATTTATCAAGTATAATACTTCAGATTTTCTATTTCATCATTTTTTCCATTTTTATAAATTATATTCTGGGAGAATTGATAATTTTATCTCATTTGTAAACTATTTCTTGTAATACTTTAAAAAATACCACAAGAGATGCTCAGTGTCTATAAATATATGATTTCTATATTTTATTCATGTATACTACATGTCTCTTTTCATTTTAATTTATTTTAATGTTTCATTTCCTCATATCAAAATAAGAATGAAGGATATTCAGCTCAATAGTTCTGAAATTTTGAACTTCGCCCTTTAGCTCCATTCTTTGAGGCTTCTTTAGGACAAACGTCTAATTGAGAGACAAATGTGTATTTGAGTCAGGTCTCTCCCTCTAGTAGGGCTTTGCCTATGGAGCACTGAAAGATTATAAGAGATTTCCTTTTGCCTTTTAGAAGATGCTTTCTATTCCTCAAGCATATGGAACACAACCCAGAAGTCCAAACCATGTCCTAATGGAAAAAGCTGGATGCTCATTCAAGACGCTCCATGTTTTCAATATCATGTCCATTTGTCTGCCAAGGCCTCTTTATCTCTTTTTTTTCCTTCTATATTATTACATCTGTGTAAACCACACTTGATACTCAGTCCATGATCAAACTCTGCAAAGGCCCCAATCTAGAAAATTATTAGTAATGGCCAATTCACCCTGGATGAGCTCCCTTGTCTCTAGAATTTAAATTCATTTGCTTCTCACTGCTTTATAGGGTGTTCTAATTTCTTTAAATAAATGTGTATAATTTATAGAGCTCCCCTTGGTTGCTGCAAGGGTACATGGGGTGTTTGGTATACCTATTATATTCTACATGGAAACAGCATCTCCTAGGATGCTAATGTTTGGGGTCCCTTGTGACATAAATGTAGGTGCTCTTTTGCTTCTACAGTTTCCCTAGGCAGTCTCGTCTTTATGAGACTTTTACATTTATGTTGCCAGACCAGATCTATCTTCTTTGTTTTGTGTTGTTATATAAAATTGCATCTATAGCATGCTTATATTGGTATTACAAAGCACCTCAAAATTTACAAATGTAGAACTGAACACTTATTTTTTACCCCCCAGCTGGCCCTCTTATATACTTTGGTGACTAGTAACGTTATCCACTTGTAATGTTTCTGTCACTTCCCAGAAGCCTGAGAGTCTTTGACTTCTCTCTCCCTTACACTCCCAAACTAGGACACCTCCCCAAATTTACTATTTAAGTATTTCTTTATTCTATCCAATTCTGTATATGTGTACTACGTTCCACCTACACCTCGCCACCATTATTGTTCACTGCAATTTTTCCTGTAGCTGCATCATTCTTTCTGCCTCTATGCTTGCTCTTTTCCATCACATTCTTTAAGGGTGACACATGTTTGTCTTGTCCATTCAGGCTGCTATAACAGAATACTATAGCCAGGGTGGCCTAAAAACAATAGAAATTTATTTCTCACAAATAGATCAAAGTGTTAGCAAGTATGGTGTCTGGTCTAACCTACTTCCTGGTTCTCACTATATGTTCACAAGGCAGAAGGGCTGAAGGATATATCCTGGGTCTTTTTTATAAGGGCACTAATCTCATTCATGAGAGCTCCACTCCATGATCTAATCACTTGCCAAAGGTCCTGCCTCCTAACAGCATCACATTGCGAATTAGGTTTCAAGTTATCAATTTTGGAGGGGAACACACATGTTCGGTCTATAGCAGTGTTCCTTAAGTACCTCATATTTAATATTTTCTCTGCTAAAATTTATGATATCCTGTTTTTCATAAGAATATATAATATTCTTATTATATATAATATTTAGTAAAAGCACTAAGGCCTATAATATTCAATAAAGGCACTATAACCCATTGATTCAATCTGTATCTATATATCTAGATTATTAGCAGTAACCTCTGCATTACTGTGCTTTATTCTGCTTCAGTTTGAACATTCAGAGGGTTTTGTTGTTGGTGTTAATCCACGTCTCTCCACTTCAAAGCTTTTCATACATGTTGTTACCCTGACCTGAACACTTGCTTCACCCATCCGATATGACCTGAATAACTCCTACCTATTTTTAAGTTCTTTTTTTTAAGATTTTATTTATTTATTCATGAGAGACAAACAGAGAGAGAGAGAGAGAGAGAGAGAGAGAGAGAGAGAGAGGCAGAGACATAAAGAGAGGGAGAAGCAGGCTCCATGCAGGGAGCCTGATGTGGGACTCGATCCAGGGACTCGAGAATCATGTCCTGAGCCAAAGGCAGATGCTTAACCAGTGGGCCACCCAGGCATCCCTATTTTTAAGTTCTTAATATGAATGTCATCTTTTTGAAACAATCTTTCATGAGTCTCTATTCTAAGGTTGATATTCCTCTTTCATACATATCATAGTCCCTTATTATTATTACTTCTAGTAATATATTATTATTAGTTCTCTCATGCACTATTGAGATAATTTTTGTAACAAAATTTCAAACATAAAAGAATAGTATTTTTCTTAAAGATTCTATTTATTTATTTGAGAGCAAGAGAGAGAACATGAGTTGGGGGAGGGGCAGAGGGAGCAGAAGAAACAGACTCCCCAGTGAGCAGGGTGATGGATGTGGGACTCCCATCTCAGATCCTGAGTTGAGTCAAGGGTAGACATTTAACCAACTGAGCCATGGAGGTGTCCCAAAGAGAATAGTATTAAGAAACCTTCATATACTCATCATCCAGCTTCAAATATTATAACTCAGTTATAATATTATAACTCAATATAATTTCACTTCATCTAAACAGATACTACCCCTCCCTAGCTCATTATCTTGAAATAAATCCTATAAATATTTCAATATATATCTTTAAAGGATAAGGATCTTTGTAAAAGAAAAACTGTATCATTTATCACATTTAAAAATCTACAGTATTTTCCATAATTTTTATAGTATTGTAAAATATCTAGTCACTATTTCCCTGTCTCTGTTCCCCCTCACCGATCCAGCTTGTTTCTTTGAGTTGTGATTCAAATCAAGAACAGATGGGATGGGAGGCCTGGGTGGCTCAGTGGTTGAACGTCTGCCTTTGGCTCAGGGTGTGATCCCAGTTCAGGGATCAAGTCCCACATCAGGGTCCCTGTGAGGGCCCTGCTTCTCCCTCTGCCTATGTCTCTGCCTCTCTGTGTCTCTCATGAATAAATAAATAAAATCTTTAACAGAAAGAAAGAAAGAAAGAAAGAAAGAAAGAAAGAAAGAAAGAAAGAAAGAAAGAACCAGATGGGGTGCCTGAGTGTCTCAGTTAGTTGAGTGTCTGGCTCTTGACTTCTGCTCCTGTCATGATCTCAGGGTCATGGAGATCAAGCCCCACCTCAGGCACCCCAGGGAGGTCTACTTAAAGATTCTCTCCCTCTCCCTCTGCCCCTCCCCTTGTTCATGCTCTCTCTCTCTCAAAAATAAATAACCTCTTAAAAGAATCATGAACCAGAAAATAAGCATACATTACAACAAATTAGTATCTCTCTTACATATTTTTTATACATGAATTCTTTTATTTATTTGTTTATTTTCTCGCCATTTATTTGTTGAGCAATCATGGCTACTTGCCCTATTGATTCCTCTACACTGATTTCTTTTTTATGTGTACCCTTATAATGATTTAATGACATTTAGCATATTCCTCTTTCCTCTACTTATTTGTTATTTGCAGTTAGATCTAAAAACTTATTTATATTCAGTTTTGGTATTTTTGGGAAAAAGTGGTCTAGGTGGTCTCATGTACTTTCATCAGGAGGTACATTATTCTGTTTTTCCCACTTTTTGTGAGCTCAATTTTCTTTAATTGTTTTGTGCAGTCATTGCCCTAGGCTATTTTGCATGCATTATGTGTTCCACAAGGGCAGGAAATACTACTGTCTTGTGCCAAGTATAATACTTGTCACACACAATGTGTTCAATAGACTGAGTGAAAGAAAGCATAGCCTATTGTTTTAATTTATTGCATTGTCATATAGCCTTTGTCTCCATATGGATTTTGGGTTGCTGCAGGGACAGATCCTTTTGTCTAACTTCCTGGGCTGGACTGAAATTTTTGTCACATTATATATCAATGAAGTTTTGAGTGGATGCTTTCAATCAACCAGGTAGTATCACATGCTACAGAGAACTATCAGTTGATGAAGGATCTTAAGGCCTATAAACCTTTGCAATTTGATTACCCTAAATCTAAGAGTGGTAGTGGAGAAAGTAACTCCATATGCTTTTCAGCTACAGCATTTTTCATCCAAACTGCTCCTAATGCCTTATTAATCCATGCTACTGTTGCTGTGGCCTCTAAATTTAAACTTACTACAACCCCTTGGAACTAAGTTTATGATATGAGAAGTCACTTTGTGGTTTACAGTTTAATATGCTCAGTTAACTCTAATAGCGCTGTTTTCCTTCTTCAACAGACATAAAGCATTCCCATGACTGAAGATAAAAGCAAACTTTGTGTGCCCTTATTGCTTTTGCTTTATTTTCTATTGATTCATATGCTGTCAACTTAAGGCAAACATAATATTTTTCCAACCTATTCTTAGATATTCTGTTTCCTGCTTTCTCTTGGTCTACAAAGACAGGAGCAAATGCAAAAGAGGCTTATCCTCTCCTGCTGTAGGCCTGTTCCAGGTTAAGTTGATAAATCATGGAAGAAGAAGTTATTTGCCAAAAATACATTTATGGGAATCAGAATTATGTGCAGATTGCTGGATTGGCTTATTAATTCTTACTGACCCCATCAAGTCTTGATTTTCTAGAAATATAATACACAATAAAATTAAACAAATTTCTTCCATCTTATAATAGTACTTTGAAAAGAAATGTAATTGTACCTTGTTGCCATATCATAAATACCACTATGTTGAATTCAGTATTCAAATATGCACTGACATATTTCAAAATACACATCAAAATCACTGGTTATATTTTATTACCATTCTTGATTTCAAAATAGTGAATATTTTCCAACCATACTCATAACCCAGGTCTCCCTCCTGCTGATGAAGAGAAAATAATAATAATCCTCTTTGATAAAGATGGAAACTTTACTTGTCTCCTGAGCTCCTAATTGAACTCCAGATACTGAGGAACCACATTTTACTTACCTCTGAAGTGCTACATTAAGCAATGTTTTATTATGTATTTCTGTGAAAACCACTGGGATCTCCCTCTAACCAACCCTTGAAATTAAAATTCATTAGTCTACCTGAAAATTAAAGAGGGAAAATATGTAAAGCCCTTTCAAAAATTATTATAATGCCTGCCCCTGAGGAACATGATAACAAACCTTCCTGTTAACAAATTGTTACATTAATTTAAAGGAATGATAATGAGCACATCCTCTTTGTAAAAACTCATTGGGAAATTTACTTTCAGCTCCTCTTATGAGACCTGTTTCTGAATCTCTTAAATGTTATTTAACTTTATATCCTGCAAACCCTTTTAATTAATGAGCAAATCATATTTTCTCTTTGCCCTAGATGTCAGGCAACTCAAAAGCCAAGTTGTAGCCCACCTACCATTGGAGTATGATTTTTCACCTGTCTACTCAATAGTTAGCAGTACCCCACCCCTTAATTTGGCTTGGATTTATTTTCCTGTTTTTATATTTGCCTTTTTCCCTCAGCTAAAGTCCTTTAGTGTTATTTATGACAATTAGAAGTATAAATTTCAAGATATTTTATGGTACACAATCACTGTCTTCAAACTACTTGTAGGAGCCTTACATTTGTTTTCTATCTTCCATTTAAATTTGTGGTCTAATTTTCAAAATTGCTTTAATTTATTGTATCCTGATGCCAGTTATTATTTTTGTTATCTAGTATGTTTTCTATAATTTCCAAAGTTTCTACAATTTCATGGATGAGGACACATAGGCTGTTTGTCATTTTGTTTCAGTGTCCCTTAATTGACACTTTTCATTTTGCTGGAGGAGGGAGTCTATCACTCAGGATATGTGTGGATCCATCTCTGGACTCTATTTTATTTTATTGGCATATGTGTCTATTATCTCACTAATTGCATATTGTCTTGGTCACTTTTGGTTTACAATAAGACTTGAAGTTGGATATTATCCATCCTTCAACATCATCCTTCTTCCAAGTGTTTTTTGTTTGCTTTGCCTTTCATATAAATTTTAGTAGCATATATATACATATATATATACATATATATAAAAAATTGATCAAATTTTGATTGGGATTGTATTAGATCCTAATCCATAGATCAAGGTGGAAATAATTGAAATCTTAGCAATATTGTGTCTTGCAATAAATGAACATGGAATGCATTTCCATCTTTTTAGCTCTTTGATTTCTTTCATAAAATTTTGTGTTTTTCCACATACTGATCCTATAAATATATTGTTATATTTATACCTAAGTATTTCAATTTTTGGCATAATGTATATAATAGCATGTTTTTAATTTCAAGTTCTGTTTAGTTTTTCAGATGCTTTTAACTGACTGCACCACCCGGGTACCCCTTCTCTTATTCTTTACATTTTTCTACACAGACAATCATTTTATCTGCAGATGAAAACAGCTGATTTTCTTTCTTCCCAATATGTACCTTACTTATTTCCTTTTCTTTCCTCATTCCTTTAGTTAGTACTTCCTGTAAAATGTTTATCAGGAGTGATAATAGATTGCATCCTTACTTTGTCCCCAGTCACAGGGAGAAAGTATTCACTTTCTTACCATTAAGTATGGTGTTAGCTGGAGGTTTTTATAGATGCTATTTACCAAATAGAGCAAATCCCCTTCTATTCCTTGTTGTCTGAGCATTTTATCATGAATGGATGTGGGCATTGTCAAATAATTTTTCTGCATGAAATGATACGATTACATACTTTTCTTTAGTCTATTGATGTGATGGATTAAATTAACTTATTTTTGAATTTTGAACAAGTCTTGCATATCTAGGATAAATCACACTTGGTCATAGTGCATAATTATTTTAATAGATTATTAGATGCAATTTGATATTTTGTTAAGAATTTTACATCTCTGTTTAAAAGATATTTGTATATGATTTTCCTTTCTTGTAATGCCTTTATCTGTTTTTGATATTAGGGTAATGCTGCCACAATAGAATGAATTAGGAGATAGGGCCTCTAGTTATATTTTCTGGAAGAGATTATGAAGAATTAGTATCATTTCTTGTGAAATGTTTGGTACAATTAACTAGTAAAGCCATCTGGGCCTGTTGCTTTCTTTTATGAGATATTATTAATTATTAATTACATGTATATAATAATTATAGGCCTATTCAGATTTTTCCCTTTTGTGAGTTTCATTATTTTCTGTATTTTAAGGAAGCGGTTCACTTCGTGTTATCAAAGCAACTCGTAGAGTTGCTCAAAATAATTTATTATTATCCTTCTAATGCTCGCTCATGGGATCAATAATGATGACTCCTCTTTCATTTCTTATATTAATTATTATGTCATTTATTAAATGACTCTTTTAAAATACATTTTAAAATGCCATTAAACTAATTATTTTTCATTAGAAATGTATCACAGACTAGCAGAGGTTGGTAGTTGATATAAGTTTTGTGTTTTTCTTTTTTAGGCTTGCTGAAAAGTTTTTTTATATATGAATTGTGTTTTTATATATGAGTTATTTTTATATATACTTTCTTATGTAGATTTTTTCACATCCAACCACAGAAATAGCCAGATACAAAAACAAGTGGAGATATACCTGTTGTTATACAAATATGTCAATATCTAAGAAGGAGATTTTTCCTTACATTATCAGGAATGTTCTCCCTGATTTAAAGGTGCTATTGCCACCTCTCTCTCAAACTCTCTTCTGAAACAGAAATTATCTTTAGGACTTTAGGATTATTGTTTGAAACTGTTTTAGTATAAGTTTATTTTACATGTATTTTATATTGTGTGAAGTTGAGTGTTTTTTCATATGTTTAATACTTTTGAATTCCATTTCTGATGAACTTTAATTATGTTTGCCACTTTTTATTTGAACTTCTTTTTTCTATGAGTTTATCAAGGTTCTTTCCATATGGAAGAAATGGACCCTTTCTTGAAATATGAGTTCTAGTTTTGTTTCCATTTTGCCATTCATCTCTTTTCTTTGTTCATATAAATTTTTGATATTGAAACTTATAATTTTTATGTCATAATGAAAAGCAAACCTCTCTAGGTGTGGCACAAAATTTAGAAGTCCAAATATATTTGATAAATCTGAGATAAAAAGTAATTTAAAATACCCCTCCATGGTTTTTACTAGTAAAATCTAGCCTTAGAGTTTATATTTTATTCTTGGACCATTTTGAGATTTATTCACTAGGACATATAAATCCACATTTATTTAATTTTAAATGGGCACCCAGCTCCCAAAAATTTGAAAGAAGAAAGAAAGAAAATGCCTCCCTGTAGTATAGCTTACCCTATTTAAATATTGTCATTTATTTAGATCCTTATACAATCTTTCATTCTGAAATCTGGCCAATATAGTTTCCTGAAGTATAATTTTTTCTATAATCAGAGGTCATCTACTGAAAACTGGATATATTTAGAGGTCTTCTGAACTTTTGCTTCTTGGGCATATCTTATTGTTTCAATCCATTATTTACTAAAATTTAGTATTTCTATGACTACTGAAACATACTGAATTTCATAGTAAATGAATGATCATCATATTTAATAAACTCTAATTAGAATGCAGCTATTTATTCCTATGTTTACCTTTAATTCAGTTTTATAAAATTCATATTGTATATCCTGTGAGTAAGGCACTCTGTCTGACCCTGCAAGGCATCTAAACATATTTAAAACTACTTCCTTCCCTCAAGGAACTTACACAGAGATAAAGCAGTAAGTCAGTGAGTATAATAAGAATCAGAAGAAAATGTTTTTTCTCAAAAACATAAAGGGTGCTAATATGGGAATATAGAAGAGAGAAACATCTCGTATTTGTGAGGGACTTATGCTAGAAAATATTTGTGAAGGAAATATTAACTATTTGAGATAGTTACTAGTAGGTTGAGATAGACTGTAGGAAGGTCAATAGAGGAATGGAGTTTTGGAACAATTATAAAACTTAACTTTTTCCATAGAGAAAGTAACCTAGTTTAACTGGGTTGTAGAATATTTCCTGAGGGACGATGAGAAGTAAATTTTGAAAGGTAAATTAGCATAAGATCAATAATGGCATTTGCTCAGAATTTCCAAATCGTGGAGAACCATTTCAAGTTTGAAGTGGTAGGGGATCCCTGGGTGGCTCAGTGGTTTAGCGCTTGCTTTTGGCCCAGGGCGTGATCCTGGGGTCTCGGGATTGAGTCCCGCCTGGGGTTCCTGGCATGGAGCCTGCTTCTCCCTCCTCCTGTGTCTCCACCTCTCTCTCTATGTCTATCATTAAAAATAAATAAATAAATATTAAAAAAACGTTTGAAGGGGTAAAGGGTAACATAATTCTACATTTTAAAAATTAACCAAATCGAGAAATAAGGGTTGACATCAATTTTAGATTAGTCATGAAGTGTTTAGGAAGCAATCAGTATTTCTGCTATAGAACGTCAATCCCATCTGCCCTTAGGAAGTGTGTGTTTTATATGTGTGATGGGTGGAAATGCGAAGTAGCACTGAAAACAAGCATCCCTCCTAGAATCCGGTAGATACTGGGATGAAAATAACCAGAAATTGGTGCTTGCATTTTCCTCCCTTGATTTTGCACCTCATGCAACAAGAAAATACTATTTGAGAAACTTTGAAGTTTCTGGATTCTATAGAGCAATTTTAGCAAGTGAAGTTGATTGAGGTGGAAGTCTGCAATATGTTTTGTCCCCTTGAGCTTGCATGGGGGTCTGGTAAGAAAGAAAGGGGGGAACATCTTCAGGTGGAGTCATGAAGAGTACACTGGGATACCATGTATGTTTGCCTAGCTTTTTTCTGAAACTTCCTGGAAGACTTCTAGCCACTAATGCAGTAAAAAAAAATCTGTCATGTATATTTAATCTGCCTAAAAGCTTATGAATAAATAACCAAAACCACATTTTAATCAGTATTTTAAGCTAGCATAATTATATGATGATAGCCTGGTGGAGAGGGTGAAGAGTTGGACCTGAATGCCTTTGACATCCTGCCCTACAGGCACCCACCCACCTTCCTCCCTTCCACTTGAGGCTTCAATTTATAAAAATATTTCCTTTACCTATGATGTCTGAGAGACAGTTGATAATGGCTGGATGCCTTTGAAGACTCTGACCTCCAAAGGTCAGGATTGACACTTAAATTTAGCACCTGGAAATCCATGTTCATTTCCTTTCATTTGATGTCAACAGAGTGGCCTTCCTGGGAAAGCAGGATTTCTAGAAGCTAAGTCCTATGAGTGATAGATGACATCTAGGTTTCTTTTAAAATGATATGGCTGGGGATCCCATGTATATCCCAGCTCATGAGGAAGGAAACTACACTGCACATTTACAATGCTCAAGATTATAGTGGACAAATGAATGAGAGGAAAAGAGAGAAAAGGAGGAGAGAGGTTTACATCCACAGGGTAGAGAAATGTGAGAGGGAATGTAAGTGCTTTCAAAGTGGTCTGACAATCACTCCAGATACATCCCTATACATGGGAATATAAATTTCTGGGTAGAATAATTTCTTTATGGATAAATAAAGAATTGAAATCACAATCAAGTCACAGAAGCAGAGAATTTGATGATTGTTAAACATGACGACGTAGTTGATTGAAGTTTAAAGTATGTTGTCTCTAGAAGAGCTTTTTTATTCTTTTTTAAACTTAAATTCAACTAACCAACAAATGGTACATACTTGGTTTCAGATGTAATGTTAAATAATTCATCAGTTGTGTATAACACCCAGAGCCGATCCCATCAAGTGCCCTCCATAATGCCCATCACCCAATTACCCCATCCCCTCACTCACCAACCCTCCAGAAACCCTCAGTTTGTTTCCTGTAATTAAGAGAGAGTCTCTCATGGCTTTTCTCCCTCTCTGATAACGTTCCATTCAGTTTTCCCTCCGTTACCCTATGATTCCTCTGTGCTCTTTCTTATATTCTACATACAAGTGAAACCATGTAATAACTGTTTTTCTCTGACTTATTTTGCTCAGCATAATACCTTCCAGTTCCATCCACGTTGATGTAAATTGTAAATAGTCATCCTTTCCGATGGCTGAGTAATATTCTAATATATATGTAATATACTATATATGTAAAATCTATATACATATATATTACAGTAATATTCTAATATATGTTATATATACATATATATGTATATATATAACATCTTCTTTATCCATTCACCTGTTGATGGACATCTCAGCTCTTCCATAGTTTGGCTATTGTGGACTTTACTGCTATGAATTGGGGTGCAGGTACCCCTTTGGATCACTACATTTGTATCTTTGGGGTAAATACCTAGTAGTGCAATTGCTGGGTAATGAGCTAGCTCTATTTTTAAACTATTGAAGAAATCCCTACCATTTTCCAGAGTGGCTGCACCAGCTTCCATTCCCACCAACAGTATAGGAGGGTTCCCTTTACTCCACATTCTCATCAACATTTTTGTTTCCTGTCCTGTTCATTTTAGCCATTCTAATTGGTGTAAGGTGGTATCTCTTTGTGGTTTTGATTTGTGTTTTCCTGGTGCTGAGTGATGTGGAACATTTTTTCATGTGTCTGTTGGCCACTTATATGTCTTTGGAGAAACATTTGTTCATGTCTTCTGCCCATTTCATGACTTGATTATTTGTTTTTTGGATGTTGACTTGATAATTTCTTTATGTGTCTTGGATACTAGCTCTTTATCTGATATGTCATTTACAAATACCTTCTCTCATTCCGTAGGTTGCCTTTTAGTTTTGTTGACTATTTCCTTTGCTATATAGAAGCTTTTTATCTTGATGAAGTCCCAATAGTTCATGTTTCCTTTTGTTTTCTTTGCCTTTTGAGACATGTCTAGCAAGAAAGTTGTTCTGCCGAAGTCAGAGGTTGCTGCTTGTGTTCTTCTCTAAGATTTTGATGGATTTCTGTCACACATTTAAGTCTTTCATCCATATTGAGCTTATCTCTGTGTATGGTATAAGAAAATGGTCAGTTTCTTCTTCTACATGTGGCTGTCCAATTTTCCCAGCACTATTTATTGAACATAGTGTCTTTTTTCCATTGGATATTCTTTCCTGCTTTGTGGAAGATTAATCATAGAGCAGAGGGTCCATTTCTGGGTTCGCTAATCTGTTCCACTGATCTATTTTCTGTTTTTGTGTCAATATCATACTGTCCTGATGATTATAGCTTTGTAATACAGTTTGAAGGCTGTATTGAAGGATGATGCCACCATCTTTGATTTTTTTTTTTAACATTCCTCTGGGTATTTGTTTTTTTGTTTTTGTTTTTTTCTAGTTGCCACAAATTTTAGGATTATTTGTTCCAACTCTGTGAAAAGTGTTGAGATATTTTGATAGGGATGGCACTGAATGTGTGGATCACTCTAAGTAAACATTTTAACAATATTTATTCTTCCAATCCATGAGCATGGACCATTTTTCCACTTATTTGTGTCTTCCTAAGTTTATTTCATAAGTGTTCTGTAGTTTTTAGAGTACAGATCCTTTATATCTTTGGTTAGGTTTACTCCTAGGTATCTTACAGTTTTTGGTGCAATTGTATATGGGATTGAGTCCTTAATTTCTCTTTCTTCAGTCTCATTGTTATTGTATAGATATGCTACTGATTTCTGTGCAATGATTTTATGTCCTGCCATGTTGCTGGATTGCTGTATGAGTTCTAGCAATTTTGAGGTGGAGTCTTTTGGGTTTTCTACATAAAGTATCATGTCATCTGCGAAGAGTGAGTTTGACTTATTTGCCAGTTTGAATGCTTTTTATTTCTTTTTGTTGTCTGATTGCTGAGGCTATGACTTTTAGTACTATGTTGAACAATAGTGATGAGCGTGGGCATCCCTGTCATGTTCCTGATCTTAGGGGAAAGGTCTCAATTTTTCCCCATTGAGAGCATTTGCTGTTGGCTTTTCTCAGATGGTTTTTATGATACTGAGTTATGTTCCTTCTATCCCTACACTGTGGACAGTTTTAATCAAAAAAGGATGCTGTTTTTTGTCAAATGCTGCTTTTTCTGCATTAATTGAAAGATTGTATGGTTCTCATCCTTTCCTTTATTAATGTGGTGTATCACGCTGATTGATTTGCAAATGTTGAACCACTCTTGCAGCCCAAGAATAAATCCCCCTTGGTTGTCATGAATAATCTTTTCAGGTGCTGTTGGATCCTATTGGCTAATAGTATCTTGGTGAGAATTTTGATATATACATTCATCAGGGATATTGGTCTGTAATCCTCCTTTTTGATGGAATCTTTATCTGTTTTGGGGATCAAGGTAATGCTGGACTCATAGAACAACTTTGGAAATTTTCCTTCCATTTCCAGTTTTTGAAACAGCTTCAGAAGAATATGTATTTATTCTTCTTTAAATGTTTGGCAGAAGATCCCTGGGAAGCCATCTGGCCCTGGACTCTTGTTTTTTTTTTTTTTTTTTTTTTTTTTTTTTTTTTTGGAGGTTTTGGACTAATGCTTCAATTTCCTTGCAGTTATGCTTCTGTTCTGATTTTCTATTTCTTCCTGTTTTACCGAGGGGGTGGAGAACCACTTCTCATGAAGATGGACATCAAAAGAAAGCTGAGGTAGCAATCTTCATATCAGACAAATTCAATTTTGAACCAAAGACTGTAATATGGGATGAAGAGGGACACTATATCATACTTAAAGGGTCTTTCCAACAAGATCTAATAATTATAAATATTTATGCTCCTAACTTGGGAGCAGCCAATTATATAAACCAATTAATAACCAAATTAAAGAAACACATCGATAATAATACAATAATAGTAGGGGACATTAACACCCACTCATAGCAATGGACAGCTCACCTAAGCAGAATATCAACAAGGAAACAAGGGCTTTGAATGATACACTGGACCAGATGGACTTCATAGGTATATACAGACCATTCCATCCTAAAGCAACAGAATACACATTCTTCTTGAGTGCACACAGAACATTCTCCAGACTAGATCACAAATAGGGTCGCAAATTAGGTCTCGACCAATATCAAAAGATTAGGATTATTCCCTGCATATTTTCAGACCACAATGCTTTGAAACTTGAACTCAATCACAAGAGGAAATTTGGAAGGAACGCAAACACTTAAAGGTTAAAGAGCATCCTACTAAAGAATGAATGGGTCAACCAGGAAATTAAAGAAGATTATAAAAAATTCATGTAAATGAATGAAAATGAAAACACAACTGTTCAAAATCTTTGGGCAACAGCAAAGGCAGTTCTAAGAAAGAAGTACATTGTAGTACTAGCCTTTCTCAAAAAATTAGAAAAATCTCAAATACACAAGCTAACCCTACACATAAAGGAGCTGGAAAATAACAGCAGATAAAGCCTAAACTAAGTAGAAGAAAAGAAATAATAAAGAGTAGAGCAGAAATCAATGAAATATGAATGAGAAGAGCAGATCAACGAAACTGAAAGCTAGTTCTTTCAAAGAATTAATGAGATTGACAAACCCCTAGCCAGATTTATCGAGAGAGAGAGAGAGAGAACCCACATTAACAAAATCATGAATGAAAGAGGAGAGATCACAGCCAACACCCAGGAAATACAAGCAATCATAAGAATATATTATGTGCAACTATATGCCAACAAATTAGGCAGTCTGGAAGAAATGGATGCAATCTTGGAAATTTAGAAGTGTTTTTCAAAGATCACGATGATTCAACCTAGGCCCCCTGGTGTATGCTCATAAGGGAGGTTATTATTGGAACAGCTTGGAAACTGTCACTGGTGGAGAGAATGGGGTTCTTAACTAACCTCTCAGTACCACTAAATAAGTTCTAGCTCTGAGGCCTTTGATCCACTCTCCCACTCTGGATCTTAAGGCCACTTCCAAGAATGACATGTCTAGAAAACATCTCAGGACAAACAGTATTAGGTTTCTATTTATTGAGTGACAGATCAGTATTTCTAATTGTGCAACTCCAAGAATGTATTTATATGGGGCCATGTTTATAGTTTCTGTAATATTATCTTTTTAGTTTTCTATTGGCAACAGAAAAATTGATGGAAAATATGGAAACTTGATGGAGAAAGATTGCCTTTGCGTGAACCATGAACTCTCAGAAGAAAGAGATATAAGACCACTGAATAATAATAAATATAGAGGAGGTTGATTTAGAAAGCAAATTCAGGCTCCCCCTTGGATGGAGCTATGAGAAGGGATACCAGAAATACAGAGTCTTGTTATAAGTCAGGCTGAAAAGGAAGTGACGAAGCTGCCCAAGAGAGCCAGCAGACTTTATCATATTTCAGGCTGAAGAATTTTCTTGTCATTGGTCCAGTTACTGTCTTCTGCCAAAGACCAAATACATTTCCTTGCTTACTCAGCATTAACAAGTAGCAGCTATACACAAGAACACACATATCCACCACCATCGTTTATTAAGTACAAAGTATATCCCAATATCTTTACAATTTCATTACAAGCATGTTATTTAACCCTTACCATAATCTTTGAGGTGATAGTATTTCTGTCATGTTGAGAGAAGGAGCAACAGGCTTAGAGAAGGCAAATCATTTGCCTAAAATTTCACCACTAATATCTGTTAGTAGTAGTGTTTGAATCTAGGTCTATATTAACAGAGATAGCTTACTTCTTGGGGTGTATAACTAAGTTATTGTTGTTATTATTAGACTACTTTTGAGACAACTGGAATCAAACAAGTACTTTCTCATAATTAGGGTGAGTGCTTTCCATGGAAGAGAAAGGGGGCAGATAATACAGGGTGATATTTTATCCTTTCAAGAAGGGCCTTAGGCTTGCTATCAAGTGTGTGTGCCCACACAATTAACTGAGCATTACTGAAGTGAACTCTGGCTTTGAAACATAGAAATACGCTTTTGAAAGCAATTGTAGGAGAGGCGACGCTGAAAAAAAAAGTCAGCAGTTTTAAAGCAGAAAGAAAAGGTTTATAAAGAAAGCTCTATTAAAGTCATCAACTTTCCTTTGCTTAAGGTCAAAAACTTACAATATGCTGGAATACTATTATATTACAAATGAATTCCAACCATCAACTGTTTTCTTGGTCTAGTCAGGTCTCTGCCTGGGGTCTTTCTATTTGATCATTGCTGTGTTAATGACTGTGAACCAATGAATAAACTATGATACCTACAGTTTTAAAATAGTGTGTGTGTGTGTGTGTGTGAGAGAGAGAGAGAGAGAGAGAGAGAGAGAGAGAGAAAGAGAGAGAGAAAATATGGAGAATATATGGTCAGAGGTAGGTTCTTTCTACTGGTTTACATCTTTGAAGTTAATCTGATATAGAAACTACTGATTTATAGTTGAAATCAAAGAAATCTGTCAAGAAAGTAAACACAGGCATATTAAGGCAAAAGACTCAGAGAAAAGGGTATGTGAGGCAAGTCATCCAATGTGAGTTTGGCTACCTTGTTGACATCCAAGTCAACAGAAGATTATGCTTCAAAGAGAATTAGCCTCTGTCATTTACATAATGCAGCAAGGTCAGCAAAGAACTTTTTAAAACGTATAATGGAATAAACAGAGCTAGAATTTGAATCTCATTGAAGATAGACTTCAGCCAGAAAACATGGGTCCTAATTCATGGCAGGTATCTAAAAGGTTTCTGAACTTCCCTGGGGCAAGTACAAACAGAGGAAGCATTTAACAATTCTATGAGTACATGAAAGAATGGAAGGAGAGGGGGAAACGAACAATCTTAAGTATTAGGATTTATTTATTTATTTTTATTTTTAAAGATTTTATTTATTCATGGGAGATACAGAGAGAGAGGGGGGGGGCAGAGACACAGGCAGAGGGAGAAGCAGGCTCCACGCAGGGAGTCCCATGTGGGACTCCATCCCAGGTCTCCAGGATCACGCCCTGGGCTGAAGGCAGCGCTAAACCGCTGAGCCACTGGGGCTGCCCTAAGTGTCAGGATTTATAAGCATGTTCTGTAACTCTAGAGCAATTGTTGTGTACTAGAATTTTGATCCATGAAATAGTAGGCTATTTGTATAAGAGATTTCAGCCATTACCTACTCTATTTCTGGTATAATACCAGAAGAAATTTGAGGATCAGAGATATTTAATAATTAACTAAGTTTAACTCTAGTCAGTGTCAAAGATAGGATTAAAATCCAGATTTCCTGACACTCTCTTAAGTGTACATTTGGACATTCTATTAATTTGAGCTCAGGATTAAAGTCAGTAAAATTTTAGTTTTATTTGCAGTTCCTCCTGTTCTAGTCATATTACATTTCTTCTAATTGTAATCACTTTTGTCTAATAGCTACTGAGCACTTTTTGAATATCACATACCATGCTGGACACTGGGATTCATCAGAGAATGGGTGAGCATAGTCCCCGCTCTCACTGAGTTTATGGTCTAATGGAAGCCAGACACTAAACAACTGTAAGTGTAAACTGTGTTTGAAAAAGTGGAATCTGGGAATCCCTGGGTGGCTCAAGGGTTTTGCACCTGCCTTCGGCCCAGGGCATGATCTGGCATCCCAGGATTGAGTCTCACATCGGGCTCCCTGAATGGAGCCTGCTTCTCCTTCTCCCTGTGTCTCTGCCTCTCTCTCTCTCTCTCTCTCTCTCTCTCTCTCTCTCTCTCTCTGTATCTCTCATGAATAAATAAATAAATTTTTTTAAAAAAAGAAAGAAAAAGTGGAATCTACTAGGGCCATTTTCAGATAAAGTTTTATTATTTCTACTTCACAGAGTAGGAAACAAAAATACCTTCTAGGAGATTGCTGGGCAAATATTATAGCAAGAATCTGGGGCTTTAATGGTTCAGGATCCCTGACATCTTACACCTTACATGTGTAAGTAGAGGACCTTAGGCTTGTATCAGTTTTTTAACTACTTTAAAAATAGACAACAACGTAATATACCATATAAAGTTAAATAGGCAGGGAGGATTTTATTCAATATTTACTGCAATAGGGGAGAGGGATTGAAATCAATTGCACTGAAACAAAAGGTAGGGAGTTATAAGTGTTGGGATAAGCTGTGAAAGGTAGTGAAAGACATTAGGGTGGAAGTTGGTCAGTATGATTAAGTCTAATGAACTTTCTAATTGCTATTTATGGAAATTAGGTTTCTACCCTCTCACCGGGACTAGGGAACAGGGTCACTATCTTTCTCAATGATTGCATTTCTTATTTATTTATTTATTTATTTATTTATTTATTTATTTATTTATTTATTTATTATTTTAAAGGGATTAGATGGTCTTGAGAAAGACATTCTTGAGTTGTAAAGCTGGCAAAGGCTGGGAAAAGAGAAAATTTTTACAGTTCTAAGTTTTCTAAAGTAAATGTTCCAGGATAAGGAAATTCAGAGGCCTCTAATCAGAAAGAATCCTGGACCTCGGGATTACAACCTGAGCAAATGCACATGCTAAACCACTGTGCAATCCAGTTGCTGCATAGTATCCTCATTTTAAAGCCATGGAAACTGAAGATCCTGAAATACCAGTAACTTGGCCAATGCTCTGGAGATATGATGCATACAAGTGTCTCCTGCTGCCTAAATTGGGCAAAATTCTTCAATACAGGCAATAACTATATGGTGAAGTTACTGCAAGTTAGTACTTCTGAAAGTTAAATAGGTGAGTTTAAATAATTATGCTTGGATAAGAGAAATAAACTGTGACTGTCCTGGCAAGCCAGACCTTCTCCTTAACCCACGTCCTACTGAATGAACTGCAGGACTTGGATGCGGCCTTGCAGGGCCCTGAAGTACTGAGCATAGGAGCTCATCTTCCTGTGTGCAGGAATATTTGAAATTAAAACTCTCCTTAATTTTACATTAGTTTCTTTTTATCTAATAAGTAAATCATATATGCATCCATGTATAAATATGTCTTTATGTATCATTAATATATGCAATTAATGATACATAAAGACATATTTATGTTATCCTATTGTGATAAATTTATTCAGTCTATGTGTGCATCCATTCATTCATTTATTCATTTATTTCTTATGAACAAAGTGATGGCTAGAATAATTTTCATCAAACTAAAATACTAATATTTTTCTTCTGGTGAGGAAAAGCTGTTTCACGTGATTTCTTTTGTGTTCTGATTTATTTTGTACTCTTCTATATAGTTTAAAATTTCATAATGAAGATGTTAACTTTCTTAAAGATGTAATAATTTTTTAAAAAGACAAGGTTTTTTTTTTTCCCAAAGACAAAGTTTAACTAATAAAGCATCCTTATCATGTCTTCTATGTGAGTTTCCACAGTACAAAATCTAACCAAATCATTCCCTGCTTTAGCTGTGGTATCTCAGGGTTACTATAAGTTCTTGTTTCCTAAGAACAGTATTCATTTAAGTCTCTTGTCCCAGTAAAATTATTAAGAGCACCTGCTCCTCTCTAAAGTGTCCCTGTTTACAAGATAAATGCATAGTCGCTGAGGCAGGCTGGGTCTGATGAACAGTTTTAGGGCATAGCATATTTATATGACCCTTATAATCATCACCTGCGGAAAACAGAGGACAGACGCCAAATGAGGCAGAAACCAAGTGGGCCCAACAACAGCCTTGGCTGATCCCATAGGGAGCTCTGGATCTAGATGACCGTTCACATCAAGTTGGGCTGAGATGCACCAATCAGTCACTGGATATGGGCCACCTTGAAAGGAGCATGACTTGGTGGAGCAGCTGTCTCCCACTCAGGGAATCCTGAAGGTTCCTTCTGCTGAGAGCTCTCATAGCAGGTGGGCGACAAGATCTTCATTAAAGGGTAGGTCTGGGTGGCATTTTTGGCATTGTTGTGTTCTCACTGCAGTATAGTTTCATGAGGTCCAAGTACTTCTCTGGAGACCCAACTAGTTGACCCTGTTCACCACTGTGGACAGAGGAAGTGCCTCTAAGAGTAGCTATCTAGTAACGTGAGCAGGGATCCCAGCAGAGCCAAGCTGGAGTGAGGTACTTCCCCTAATGGTTCTAAGGATATGTGTGGTCATAGTGGTTAATAAAAGTCACTTAAGTTGCTTTAGGCTCTTTTGTTATTACTTCCCCTATAATTATGCCTTGTAACTGAACATAAAGGGCAAGGACTTTCTCTGAAGTCTTTCTAGCTGAAAACTTTCTCTGCTAAAGAAAACAGCGAATGTCCCAACTCCTCATTTCTTCCTCTGGGGAGGTTAGTGTTTTTTTTAAACACATGTGCACACTCAACATACACTCAGGAAACCAATACTATCACCACCACAAACCAACATCAATATGAAAAAGTGGATTGTTGTTACCCTGGTCATCTTTGAGGGTCAGGCCCCCAGAACATGATTTCTGTCCTTTTCAAATTCATTTTCCTGACTGAGAATTTTTTTTATTAATTTCAAGAAGAGAGATCTCAGATTATGAGAAGATCCTATCTCAGAACTTTTACTGAAAGATGTGTCTGGATTTTGCTTTTCTTTGTGTATGTTCTACCTTTTTGTTGTCGTTGTTCTCACTCTGAATTTACTCGTTTGTTAATAATAACCAATAACTAAGTAAGAATCCTATACTCAAAGGGGCTAAGTAACTCTCCCAGAGGTTATTCAGCCTGAGATGGAGCACGGGTTCAAGGGAGGACTGTCTGGCTCCAGAGCTCATCCCTTACACCATCAGGATACACAGTGTTCCCTAATGAAAGCGTCACAAATTTAAAACAGCAATCTTGCCAAGTGGACCTTCTGCCTCCCTATCCTGTCTCAGTGATACTTGGAAAATAGCTGAATCAGTTTTAAGGGCTGATTGAAATGTGAATGCTCTAGAGGAGGCTTTTGAAGGACCCAAGTTCATTCTGGGTCATGACAATGCGTAGGTCACCCAACTCAAAGTAATTGATGTAGTGGTAATAATCAGTTCCTTTTAGAGGGGATTGTGCAGTGTTTAAAATAGGGCTCACGGAAAAATGTGTTATTTAGCAAAGCATCATTACAGCTTGAGAGGAAAATGACCCATCATTTGTCTTTAATTTCAGTTTTCCCCCCAGCTCTGGTCCCTAATTTGGACCCAGGGTCTCCTCATTAATTGTATAAATGGGATTAATGACTTCATACCAGCAGAGAACATAAAGTACTTAAGAACTTCAGCCATATGACACATTATTGTAGTAGCAAATGGTGAAGTGTTTAGCATTTATATAGAACTTTATTTGCAGTGTGCCTATTCTGATCGCATATTCACACACATTATAACCCTAATGATCACTTTGTGCTTTTCTATTTGCTATGCTTGTATGTATTTGCAGAATTTAAAATTTGTAATATTAAGTAAAATTAATGCTCATGAAAGCCTGCAGCTGCCTGCCTGTGTGGCTTGGTTCTCATTTATTCATAAAGCCTCGGCCTCCCCTGCTGAGGATGCTAAACCTCTTGGGCTGTTTGGCATCCGGGGACTCTGGATCAGTCATCTTCTCTTGATGGAGATTTGAATGATGCCCTAGGGTTATTTGATTCCCTGAGCAGCCTCTCTTTAGGACAGCTTTTCCACCAAGAGTCTCCGTTTCTGGCTGCAAGTTCTACATTCTTCAATCCTTTTAAATAGGCTTAGACCTTTCTGGATGTGTGAGGGTTCTAATTGACCAATTTCCAGGTGACAACTATCTAGGTAAATGCAAAGTAGATTATAATGTGTTTCCACATCTTTCTAGCGGAGGCTACTTATGACTGTGTCTAGGTTGATAAGTGTTTCAGAATATTAACAGTGATAACAATACTAAGAATAATACATGTGACTCAAGCACTTGGAGTGAGTACTCTGTATAGTCTGGTTTATGCCTCAGAAAGTCTTGTGAGTTCATTACTAGTATTATTCCTATTTTAAGAAGAAGGAAGCTGGAACTTGGAGAGTCAGGGTGACTTGCCTGTAGTCCCAAATCTAGGATGTCTTGTCCTACATTTCAGATACAGGTAGGATGGATTCCCAAACAACTAGGATCCTTAAATCCACCTTGAATCATGTGAGTCTCACAATCGGGGAGAGGGTTTCATGCCAGTCACTGAAAACAACGGTGTCATCTATGAGCTGCTTTGTGCACTCAAATTGCTCTTTTGCTCACGATTAAAAGTTAAGGAATTACCCTTAGCAATATGTTCCTCCCTGACTTCTCATTTCTCCCCCATCATCAATGTCTTTTCCTTTTGAGAAATATTACCACTTTATCAGCAATGTGAGTTTCTGGTTCTGTTTAAAATTTAGAATTTATGGGATCCCTGGGTGGCTCAGCGGTTTAGGGCCTGCCTTCAGCTCAGGGAGTGATCCTGGAGTCCCGGGATCGAGTCCCGCATCCGACTCCCTGTGAGGAGCCTGCTTCTCCCTCTGCCTCTCTCATGAATACGTAAATAAAATCTTTAAAAAAATTAGAATTTATAATTCAGGTTTTTTTCTACCTCATATTTTAATAAGATTTAAGTGTCTATGTTGCTATGTAATGACGTATTCGTGATAATGAGGAAATACATGGCAAGTGGTGTCCTGTTTCTCTACAAGGAATGTGAATTTCACTGAGGCTTGGGAATTGTAACCTCTTGCTTATTTGTTCCTTCCTCCACCCATTTACATTTGGCTACTCTAGCCTCCCCAAATCCCTGTCTCTTATAGGACTGTGATCTGGGAGAGAGACTGATACTTGGTGAGGC
This sequence comes from Nyctereutes procyonoides, assembly GCF_905146905.1. Taxonomy (NCBI): domain Eukaryota; kingdom Metazoa; phylum Chordata; class Mammalia; order Carnivora; family Canidae; genus Nyctereutes; species Nyctereutes procyonoides. Next base: position 11,956,679 of record NW_026575133.1, on the reverse strand, counting down.
AAATTGAAGAGGTACTTCTGCACTCACTGTGGCAGGTATTCACCTGGCTTTTGGAGGCAGAGTGGCAGATGATGGGGCGATTCCCAAATTCTCCATACTGCTGAGGGAGTACATTCCTGTCATGGTGTCAGCTCCTCTCCGGGCAAAATTAACTCTTTCCTTGTTCAATGCCAGTAAGAGAAGACCAGGGAGTTAGTTCTTCCTGAGGAAGGAGGGAGGACCCCTTTTTGAGCACCTCCTGTATGCTAGGTACTTTCAGATTTATCTCATGGAAAACCTGTTATGTTCTCTCTTGTTTGGAGTTGGGGGCTGAAACACTGCTTTATGAGGCAGACAGATGGAAAAAAAAAAAAAAAAAACCTTAGAAGCTCAGTTTACAAGAGCTCGCCATTCTTGGCCTTCTTGTGGCCATCATTGCCACAGGGAGGTTTTAGACCAAAGCTTTCCTGAACATCTCCGCTCCAGAATGCTTCCACACACATAGCAGGGAGCTGTTAGCTCTGCAATAAAATACTGTCCCCACCTTTCTCCCAAATGATAGTCCTAAATTCTCAGCATTGACTTGAAGCCTTCTTTAAAAATCTCTCAACTGTCCCCTTTGATCATCCTTTGAGGTGAGAGGATCACACGGTTCTGAGTTCTTTTTACTAGCACCTCGCCCTGCCCACCAACCCCATGCCTACCCTCAAAAGAGAACAGAACATGGCCGAGGAGTGTCCTCAGTCTGGGGTCTTATGTCACAAGACCATTTTATAGTGCCCACCTCTGTAAATGCCACTTGGGGAAGCCTGTGTCACTTTTACAGGTGCTGCAGCTCGGGGCCTCAGACCACTACCATTTGTAACATCATATCAGGTTGAATAAATTTCTCTCTGACAGGTTTAAAGTCTGTCGAGACCCAGGGAAAGATCATCCCGAAGGACCTTAAGATTAACTGGTCTGCCTGTCCTCAATCAGAAATGTGTAAAAAATGTCACTGAGTGAAAAGTGTCAGCATGTTGGATCTCATAAATCTGTCAGCAACTTAGCTCTTCACATACATGACATTAAGCAAATCATTTCCCCTCTAATTTTAATTTGAATTATGTACTCTGAATTAGAGGTACATTAACTGCTTCCTAGCTGGTAGCCATGCTTTTAGAAGAGTTGGGTGTGTTTTATTTTAATTATAGCCTGCTTCTGATTGAGTGGTCGGAGTGACAAGTGACCAAGCATCAGGTTAAGAAAATAATCCATAATAGGTAAGTGCAAACCACTTTTGTTTACGCCCAATGAGATATAATTGGTGATATTGGCAACACCATGAATTGCATTGATTTTCTTATCCAGCTGAAAACCTTGATGACACTTTTATTTTCACCTGTACTATTCCTCTTTTTAAAAATGAAACTATTTGTAGAATGAAAAAACAATACTAGTCATAAGTTCCATGCCTGTATCTGTATTGTTTCCCTGAAGAAAATGCATTTGGATATAAGTTATCTTCAAAAGCATCAAAATAGATACATGATTTAAAGATTGTGGACTCGCCCAGCCTGTTATGCAGGTTGTACATCACACAAGGGCCCCCAGCCAAGGAGAAAAATAGTGTCGGGAATCTTGCCCATGCTCCATTTGCCAACTCAGCCACCCAGAGGAAGGGGCTTCTTTTTTTAATTTATACAAAAACACTGTCGAACAAACAGAAGTTTACTACTGTGTGCCAGGAAAAGATAGAAGCTCTATAGACTGTATTACATTTAATGTCTTAGAGTAGGGAAGAGGCGAATGAATGGCTCTTAAATTTCAGGAAAAAGATCTGGATGTTTATTTTTTGATGCCCATAATTACTATCACTCCTTTAAAAATTGTAACCCTACTAACATCGTAGCCAGTCCACGTGCATGTTAAATTTGACGTGATCTGAGGTTCTAATTTGTACCCTTTGCTTATGAACCTCCCTTGTGATCTGGTTCTCTCAGTTACAGGTGATCTGGTACTCCAGTTACAGGTGGAGTAGCCCAGCAAGACTGTCATTCTTGGATAGCCTGTTTGGACTGGCAGTGAGATTTCAGATGACCTTTGCTCTGGCCTCGTACACCCTTAGGATGTGGCCTCTTAATTGGACCCTTGAGCTCCATCTGGTCATATCCAACCTTACCATTTTATCTTTCTTTCTATAACAGATATTGAGAATGTATGTAAGTCAGACACTGTGTCTGATTCTTCTGCACCAATTCATTTAATCTTCAGAAAGACTATATAATAGCTTATATTATCTTTATTTTACAGAGAGTAAATTTTTGGAAAGGTAAAATATAATATCCAAGATAACCCAGAAACTAGGAGGTCTAGATGGGATTTAAACTCAGGCTCCAGAGCCTGGACTCTGATGCACCACACTACACAGATCAGAGCCAATATGCCAGTTAAGAGCATCTGACGCTGCCTCTCCCATATATGAGGAACAGCCTGCTTATTTGTCCAGTTGTTACATGTCTAAAGTTACCTCCCCACTGACGCTTAACATTTCTTTATGGACCTATTTCTCTACAAATCAAGTACCTGGTCTGATGGGATCTATGCTATACGTCAGCTTTCATCACCATCAAAGGAAAACTGTCACTATGATGTATATATGTGTGTATGCTTATGGGTGCATTTTCTGCTCAGCTTCAAGTCATTTTTTTCCTAGGAGGAGGAGGCTAACTATCAATGCTTGGCTGCCCCCAAAGCCTGGTTTAATTCGAAGCAATTAGCACTTTTACAAGTACGTGTGATTACATGGCTCATTGATTTCTTCTGATGATTAATTTCCTTAAGTAATTTAGTAATGATGACAATGATAATAGGTTTGTATTACCAAAAATAATATTAATGTGTTGTTATCACACAATATATATAACATATATAATAATATAAAATAATATAATTTATATTTATAATAGAATAATATAAATTATACTATAATAGTGTAATGCATAATATATTATTAATGTTATATAATATACTATTATGTACTATAATTATATTATTATAGTACATGATAGTATGCATAATAGCATTTAATATATAATTATATAATGTATAATTATATATTTATAATTTTATGTTGATAATTTTATATATATAACTTATGTGATTTACATATCATATATATATATCTATATAATTAGTATTTAACTCTGCCAAAAACATTTAAATTTCTGCTCCCATTTCAATGGTGCTCTGGTCAAAAACCTGGCATTTATCACTTCCATCATAAAATGTCAGTCCTTTTAAGCCATATACATTGAAGGCAGATGTTAATAACATGGTTTTAATCACTAGTGCATGAATTAAAACAAAAATAAAAACCAAGCAACTTTCTTCACCTTCCCCAGCCTTCTCATCTTTTCAACCAGGTGGTCTGAAAACTACTCAGGCCACTCTGGACTATGGTGGGCAAGATGGATAAGGAAAGAAAACCAAGGATGGCTCTAGATTACATACTGAAAACAAAATGATGGTCTGCCCCTGGCCCTTTTAAGTCAATTTCTGTGACCGAAATGAAGCCATCAGGGTTACGTGTATCCCTTGTATCTCAACACACACATACACACATGCACACACACACGCACACATACACTATATATATGTATATGATCCAGTTATCTCTTGCTGCTACTTGAGAATTTAGTAGCTTAATGTGACAACTTTACTATAGCCCACACTTTTGTGGACCAAAAATTCAAGCACAGTTTGGCTGAGTGATCTTCTATTCCAGGTGACGTTGGTGAAAGTCTCTTCTGGTATGCAACTGGCAGTTGGTCTGGTCTAGAATATCCATAATGGCTTACCTCGCATGTCTGTCACCTTGGTATGGGTGGCTAGAGGGCTGGGCTTGGTGGTACTGCAGACAGAAGAGCGTATATGTGGACTTTCTAGAATGGTTGTGTCAGGAGAGTTAGAATTATATAGCACCTCAGAGTTCCAAGAGTGATTTTGTTAGTGAACAAGGAAGACCTATGGTTCAGGAAGACACCTAGACATTGAAGTCACATCGTGTCACTTCTATCATACTAAATTGGTGGAAGCAGTTACAAATTTATCACTTAGCACAGCACCCTCCAGTTCACAGCAAATACAATCACATCACTGTGCTTAGTAAATGTAACTGGTAATACTATGTTTATATAATGACTAAAGATCTTTGTCCAAGACACCCAGGTATCTCCCATCTTTCAGTTAGCTCCATATGAGCCTTTTTGATTTTTTCTTATCTGATTTCCCTAGGCATTTCCTGAAAGTCAGGGCCTGCCTTGTAGGCAGATGTCCTCAGTGAGTCAGGTTGAGCACAGGAGATTGTGACTGCACTAGATTGGTGCCTGGATCAGTAAGGCCAAATCTGATCATCGGCCAACTTAGAAAGCCTGTCCCCACAGAGGTATAGCCTGGCTGATCTCTGCCAAGACACGGCCCATCTTGTTTGCTTCAAACAGCATCTTATTCATAATTGATCAGATCCAAGGACATCTCCATCATCTACCATCCTAATTTAATGAAATATATTGTTAACTAAGATAGGTGCTAGAAATGGCTGTTGATTCCAACTTGTATCTGGGAAGAAACTAATATCCTCCAAACAGGGATTTCACTGACAAAATAAGATGAACAACCAAGCATTTCTTTTCCTGCTTCATCCAAAGCATGGTGTCAGAACTGTTTAAAGCAACCAGACATTGACAACTTCAGCACTAGCAAACCAAGAAAATATTTCTTGTAAAACTTCTGGAAAGAGGGAAGTGAACATAGAGCAAGCCCTGTGGCTCCCAGTTGGAACCAACATCCTCTTACCATTGGCCAACTTAATATGTTGCTGAGCAAGAAAAGAGAGGGGTAGAGTTTATCTAATTGCAGTTCAACTGGCATTAGAAAAACCACTTGACAACTGCAGAGAAGTAAAATGTTATAGCTTCAGTGGGTGCCTTAGCCAGGATACCCCGGGTATTATTCTATGGCTGTGTAACAAATCACCACAAATGTAGCAGCTTATAACAATGCTCTTGGTTCTGAAAGTCAGAAATTCAGACACGGTGTAACTGAGTTCCGGGCTCAGGGGTTCACAGGCTGAATTCAACGCTGCATTCCCATCTGGAGGCACTTTTAATTTACACCGGTTGTTGGCAGAAATCAGTTCTTTGCAGCTGTAGAACTGAGGTCATGTCTCCTTGTTGGCTTGCCAGCAGGGAACCACTTAGCTCCTAGAGGCCCCCCAAATTCCTGATGCACAGCTCTCTCCATCTTCAAAAACAGCAAGAGAATTTCTCAGTTTAAATCCCTCTCCCATTTTTTAAATGTTTTTTTTTTTTTTTTAATTTTTGGTTTCTGACCTCTAGACTCAGATTTAAGGCACTCATGTGATTTGTCTGGCTCACTTAGATAATCTCCCTATCTTAAGGCCAACCGATGGAGGGTTATATGACATCCATCAAAAGCCCTTTATGTCTTTACCAACCTTCGCATCTGACTGGATTTCTGGGACCTGTGTGTGCACGAGGTGTCAGGAATATTAGAATTATGCCTGCCTCTCCAGGGGTAAGGATTATATGAATGCCAAGGTTGGAAGGGCTCTTACGTTCGTTATCTCGGCTGGGTGAAGAACTCTTGCAGAACTATCAGCTGCAGAGTTTTGAGGAGTATTGCCAGTAACTACTATTTCAGAAATTAAAGAAATGCTTTCCGTTCACTTGAGTGATAATGAAACACTTTGTATATTGAATATGGGATGTAGCCATCCTTTGAACCAAATGAAGGCAAGAGAATTTCCTTCAAAACCATAATTACTCTGTGGACCAGACTGTAAGCAACGTCGGAATTCAATGAACTAATAATAACACCAGTTATAATAAATAACTAGGTAATGACATATTTTACTTCCACACTTCCATTATCTTATTAGGTCTTCCTTCAAAAAGAAAAATACATAATTAGGCAACATGGAGTAATTTATGGTTTCTAACCCTGTGGTCCAGGAGTCAATGCTAATAGATGCCTCAGTGTCAGTGAGGGAAAAGGTGAATGTTAAAAATACAAATCTGTGAACTATAATCCCAGAATCCAGGAATGAGATCTCTGTGGGTCTGGTTTACAAACCTGCATTTTAAACAAGCTTCAACAGTGATTTGTTTGCTTTGAGAATGGCCAATTCTTCTTTCCCTGTGATAAGAGCTAAATTAGGGTAATATGTGAATTCTTTCTCTGCCCATTTACTCCCACAACCATGGGGGGTATGGAATGGTATGTTTTTGGTAAAGTTTGTAAAGTTGCAAAGAACAAACTAGGGATGCTTGATTTGATTCCTTTTATTCTCCTTGGGGGGATCTGCCGGTGGAGAGGAGGTAACCTCTGCTGTTCTCCTTGGGCACCCTTCTTCTCTGTGCCCTGGAGAACACATGGGGGCTGCCCTGGTCCAAAGTGACTGGATTATATATCAGTTGATCCTGCTATTTCTGAAGTTATTTATAATAATCATAAATAAATAAAGCACCTACTTTATTTGCTACTGATAACCTTATTTTTCCTCCAGAAAGAGGGTGAAGTAGAATCTTTTCCTATAAATCATAAACTGTTTCTTTTGCCAAATCTCCCTCCCCAGCCTAGTGTCCTCACAATTATTTCTTTTTTGTTTGTATTCTAGTATAGGATTTGTTTTATGCTAGAGATGATTTTTCATTTCATTAGATCTTATCTTACATCAGAATTTTCTTCATTTACTTATGTGAAAATAAGAAACCCTCAGAGCAGCCCAGCTGACTCTACCACAGCAGACACAGCCAGAAGTTCTTCCCTGAGCACATATGGGATCTTACTCTTCCTTTGACCCATCACTCCTTCCACTCACCTCCTAGAACATGCTGCATGCATGCAAATTTTTAGGAAATTTTGTTATGAAATAATAAATTATGAGTTTCTTAAGGGCAAGGAACATGTTATCTTGTTTCCCTTTAATCTTTTGAGAATCTATCATAATGCCAGGGAAAGAGTAGTTATATGACATATATTTAGTATGAAATTCCTTACAATCTCTTACTAATATTTGTAATCATGCAAACACATTCTAATCATGCAAATAATACACACAGTTGTAGAAATACAGAAACCTGAAAATAAGAAACAAACAATACGGGTTTTGCTATTGTATTTTAATACATTTAAAAATAAGTTGGATAAATACAATTTTATAGTTAAATAAAACTTACAATCATTTCCCAATGTTATCATAAAAAGTTAAAACATTTTGAATTATATTCCAATGGGTTTACTAATGAATATTCTATCACTTCCAATTTGACCGTAGACTACACTGAACATCTTTATGTATAAAGGCTTTCTGAAACAGAGAGAAAAACATTTCCTTAGTATTTACTCCTTGAGTTACTGAGTTAAAATTGCTACTAATTATATAATCATTTTTATAAACTGTTTTACACAATATTAGCAGCAACTTCCTTTTCTTCCTCTTTGATGAGGGTTTCATCAAATTAGAGTATGCATATCCATAAACAATCTTTGTAAGAATATAAAATGATATAAATCTTTGAAAATTTGTAGAACAGTTTTTTAAAGCTTCTCTCTACAGTTTTATGAAGTGTGTGTGCTATACAAAGGTTTCTGGGGAAGGAGTTAGTAGGGGTGAAAATTGTGTTGCACTAACCATGCCACTCAATTTGGGCTGTCTCTGCTCCATGCCGTTCCTTTTTCTAATTTGTGCAGGGGTGTCCTGCCAAAAGCCATTGCCCATCTGCAGGTGGTACTTTTTCTAAATACCACAAAAACTTAGAGGGCAGAGGGGCCCTGGGCCAACTCTAATATTCCCAACAACTTCCGTTCTGATGAGAGAAAAAGTTTGGGGATATTTCACAAATATATTTTAGCTGAGTCAAATACTTTTGTTTGGTGCCTGTTCAAGCAATAACCAGGCAGCAAGCCACTTGTGGTTTAATTACTAAATCATATTAAAACAAGGCAATTTAATTGCAATTAGTGTTAGAATAATTTATTCATAAAATGCCAGTATATATATTTATTTTCTATAATCCATTACTTTCAGTCTGGTACTATGTGTGCTCCATTAAATTATAAAGTACAAGGTCATTAACCTACAATTCTGCTTGTGATCATGTTTTTACATTGCGTTCTGTTTTGCTCCTCAGTTAGGATTAAATTGTTAGCCCTTTTAGGTCATTTATCTTTAGCTATTTAATTTCTCTGTGATCATCTAAAGGCTCTTATTATTGCTAATTAAACAGGTGTGATTGACTCAGAAAACTGTTGGCTCTCTTTGAATATCTGATTGGATCCAAAATCAAGTCAGTCTTCTTCAGGTTTCATCGTTCTTCATAACTGAATTCCCTCGTTAGTGATTCTGAAATTGTAATACATGTCTGCATGTTCTGGATTATTAAAGTTTCAGAGGACTTTACACAGAGCACTGGGCTCGTGAAAAAGTACACATAAGCAGGCACTCTTTTATTTATTTATATTTTCTGTGTCCAGCCTAAGCCTTTGGTTTTCCAGGGATGGTCAGCTGAGCATACAGATAATGAATTTGGAATTGTGACATGAGGTTTCCCAGGCAAGCAGCTTCACATGGGGGAAAACTCACGTTCCACAGAATGCATTTACCCCTACTCAAAGCCAGCTTTCTAAATAGCTCTTTAACAAACTTGTTTGAGAAAGAATAGATGGTTCAATCCAAACCCATTCATGCTATTGGCAGATTAACTGCTTGTTGGTAGGAATAGGAGATAAATCCAATTTGTTAAGTTCCTCCTGCCAAAGTAGCAAGGAATGTTGAGAACCATGATCCCATGGTTCAGAACCATGGGCCCAGGCAAATTTCTCAACTCTTCAAGAGAGGTACTGCTACAACAACCATTCTCTATGGAAGGACAAGCTGGGACCTAGAGAAAGAGTTACTTGTCCAAGTTAGCTGATGTAGAATTCAAATCCAGTTTTCCAGGATTCTAAGGTTCAATATAATACACAACATTATGTTTTCCCTTTAGCATTACCATATACAGAAATAGCAATATTCCAGGAACTAGTTATACTGTTTGAGAATTAACCACATTTGGCCATTTTCTTTTCCATTCTATCCCACATTCTTGCTATCATCTACTAGGCGTGAGATTTCCTGAGAGGCCAGGAAATAAAATGTAAGGCAGTCTGTGTTGTATATTGTGAAGTGTCACTGAGGTTTGCCCCTTCGGGACTAAGCATACACTAACCCAGTTTCAGGGAATGTTGCTACTGATAAATCTCAGCTGAGTTTCTCCCCAGAAAATACTCTTGAGCAAAGTGAGCTGCTTTGTCCAAGTTTACACCCCCTTTCTATAGTACCTCCCGATCAAATAATAGGTTGATATAGGGAAATAAAGGTATGGCCCTTGCCTCAATTAGGGATATCTCTGGTTATTCCAAATGTTGAGCTCTTTGAAGGATTAGCTGAGGCCTCTATTATAACTGGATCATAGCCCAACTTCTTCTGTCTTCCTGTATCCATCTCTCCCATACAGACATTACTATTGAACACTCCCAACTAAAACCCCAGCCACCAATCTGCATCCCAGTCTATTTTCTGACTTTGACACTTGATGTAGAAGGAGTCAGAAGTAGTCCTAGGGAACAATCTAAAATGATGTTTTGGAGCTGGATCACTCACTACCTGGCAGTGAAGACTCCAACGTCGATGGAAGTTGGGAGTATTGACAGTCTCTTTAATGTCTGTGCAGTGCATGCATTTATCTTCCACCAGTGACGAAGTAGGATGGCATAATGGTGAAAGGGAATGCAGGGTCAGGTGAAATATCTCTGATGTTTGAGAAGTACAGAGAAAGTAGTTGGTACAGAAATAGGCAGGATAGTTGTGGCTAGGGCTGATCAATGTATTTTAGAAAGACAATGAAATTCTAAGGGAGATTAATGAAGAGTTTAAAGATAAAAGCAATTGGTTTTGAAATCAGTGACAGGAAAAACCTGGGGATAAAGTCTGCTACTCTATTATAAGGGAAATAGAAATCCAGAGAAGGTTGAAATCTCAAAAATACCAAGTTTGCTGTGCTACAGCAGAGTCCTGACTAAAAAGAAGTGATGAGACCCAGAGAATTGGGCTGGGGTTACATAGATAGGTAAACTCATAAGTCTTGATTCCTTACAAGTCCCTAAACTGCAAAAGTAAAACGCTCTTCCTTGTCAAAGGCCAGTGCTTCCCAATCATTTGAAGACAAAAAAAGAGGCCTCTGTCTTACAAGCCTATATAAATCCCCTTTGAGAATCAACCTTATCACTCCTGCTGGCCCAAGACAGTAGGTAGGGTTAATCACAGCACATGCTAGTCAGGAGGGTCTCAGCTACTAAAGGAGAAAAGCACACCACCCCCATGATCCTGCAGAACCTAAAGAATCAAGCCAGCTCAAATTAACAGGAGCCAGGAAATTCTATGTAGGACTAGATCAAGAGAACGCTTCATCTAGGGACAGAAACACATATAATTGGGCAAGGAATAGGTTACTAAAGAAAATGATCACTATCCTAAGGTATAGAACTTAGCCCCCTTTTAAGACTCTGAGAGACAGCACTGATATGCTGCCAGGGTAGCTCTTAAAGACTTTAATAGTGTAAATGTTTCATAACAAACTTATGTAGAAATGTTAGGGCCAAAAGAAAAAAAAAAAGAAATGTGAGGGCCACTGAGGTGGATGCTGGGAAAGGGGATTGAAAGGTTCAGAGACACAGAAATACGAGAGCATACATACTATGAAAAGTTATTTAAAAACCAGCTGGATTTGTTCTGTGACAGGACTAGGGGGCTTTGTGTTCCAAAGAGATAAGGTATATCCTGGTAAGAGGAGCCCCAGCATCACTGAGTGGTTCATACTGACTGTCATCTGTAGGTTGAGTCTATGCTGGGAGATACTATTACAGAACCGATGTACCTAATAAGAGTAACATGATAGGATACTAAAATCACAGGGGCCAGGTTGTCATACTGAAACATTAGATAGGTAGGCACAATACTCATAATGAGTTATACAGTCAGAATGACAGCCAGGGAAACCTAACTTATAAAGAACTATGGAAAAAGTTAATAAAACATAACATTACTAGGGGCAAGAATGTTAGCCTGGAAATAAGAGTATTGCTCAATTTTTATAATCAAAAGAAATCAAGGACAATCAAGGGACTAAGGGAAGACATCCTAACAATAAAATCACAATTCTTTGTCTAGATTTGCTCAATTTTATGGAACTGAACCAATTTTCAGATACATTATACATTGATAAAGAGGTTGTGTTCTCAGGAGGAAGATCATGTAACATCACAGGAATATAGAGTAATGGAATCCCTTCTTCCCAAATAGAGTCTAAACTATAAATAGATAATTTTCACGTGAGAAATGGAGATACTGAGCATTTTGAAGAATACTAGATGCAAGATCTGCTTTGTCATTAAAGCATAGGAACCCATCATGCCATTATGGTGCTCCTGTTAGAGTAGAAGATGAGTATTCCCAATCATAATTCCCTTCATCTTCAAATGTATAGTTGGAGCAAACCTTTGTGGTTGTTGGTAGGAGTCTCCATTGGTTCCCTTGCCTTAGGGGTAAGAGCTGCCAATGTAACAAAGCCACATAGCCCAAGATTTTAAATTAAAAACAATATTGTATCCCAAGGCCAGGACTAGGATGGAACAAGTGAGGCACTCAGGGCACAAAATTTAAGAAAATATTCACTTTCAATATCATGTACTCTAGCCTTGACTCCAATTTTGAACTAAGTGACAGAGATGAGTGGCATACCTAAAGACCTAAAGGATCCAAATTGTATCCATCCTTAATGGCTCCACCAAAAAAAAAAAAATACCAAATATATGGGAAGATGGAAGCAAATTACCAGAAACTCCATGAAGTTTTAGATCTAATTGCGGACGCTGTGCCAGAAGCGGGAACTTTGCTAGAGCAGATTGACAAAACCTCAAATACATACCCTGAGGTTATTGATCTGGAAAATATATTCTTCCCCAAGATGTATCAAAAACATTTTGCATTCATGAAGGGTAAGTAAAAGTATACGTTTACATTTATGCTTTAGGGCTACATTTATTCTACTATCCTCCAGTATAATAGAGTCTCAAGTGATCTTCATTGTCTGGACAGTCTACAGAATATCATATCGTTTCACTATTTTAATAATATTATGTAAATCAGACCAGATGAGCAAAAAGTAGCAAATATATTGGAGCTTTGGCTAACCCCATGCACTCTAAGCTGGAAGGTAAAGTCTATAAGAGTTTGGAGTCCAGACACAAAAGTGGAGTTTTAAGGGATCTCACGTTCTTGACATGAGGATATCTGCTTGAAAACGAAGCACAAATCACTACTTCTTGCACTTCCCACTACTAAGAAAGAAAGCACAACTTGATCATTTTCTTCAAGTTCTAAAGGCAGCATTATTTTACACTTAATAATATTTCAAAGCATTTGCCAAGTGGCATAAGATATACTACCTGCTTCAAGCGGATCCTAGAGCATATAAGGCCTCTGAATCAAATTCAGCATGTTGTGTATATTCCATCATGTGATCTCTCGTGTCCTTTGGTATTACATTTATCTATCATGGGCAAAGATGACATGTAGAGTTTAAGCCAGATCCAGTTAAAGAAGCAGAATATAGATCCTCTGCGTTTCTTGAGGCAGATCATAACATCACATGACTTTGTGGCCATAACTGTTCATCATCAGTTCATTTCTCTCAGATCCAGCAACGTATAAACCTGGATACTGTTACATAGAAATGGTATATCCAAGATTAGGCAGGAGTAGGGCGCAAGTATGTTGATCAACCAGGCTTCCTAGATACCCACGCCATCTACCATTTTTGCTTTAGTTACCTCACTCTCTGCTAACACCTATGGTGAACAGCCAACAAATAAAAAAGTTCTGAGCTTGATTCATAGGCAAATGAACTCAATATGTTGACGTATACTGAAATGATTGGTAGACGCACGGTACATCCACCACAGTGACCCTGACAGATAGAAGTGAGGGAAAAGCATCCCAAGCAGCAAAGTTTCAAGTAAAAAAATTAGAGCAGTTTTAGGTTCATGCAAAATTGAGGGGAAGGTTCGGAGATTTCCCATTTAGCCCCTCCCCCACATATGCGTGGCCTTCCCTATTATCAACATCTCCCACCAGAATGACTTGGAAAAGCAGGATAAACAAAAGATTTTTTTCTGCCCCAGGTGTTGAACTATTCTGGTTACTTCACTTATAATTTAAGAAAATAAAGTAGATATTGTTATAACTGTTCTAAAAATGAGAAAATAGGGGTCCAGACATATCTGAAATTTTTCAATGGCCTATAGCCAGTAGATAGTGGAGACCATTGGATTCCAAGTCATGACTTCCTTCCTGTCCTCTCTCAGTGGAAACAACATGCTGCTGCCTCTGTTATCACAGCAGGAGGATTTCAAGCTCCTACAGTAAACAGACATTCTCTTTATTCAGAGAGACCAGCAAATAAATTGCCTTTTGCATAGTGAGTGAGCCATTTTGCTGCAAGTTTTTGCTTTCTTCCTTAGCAAAGGAAAAAAAAAAAAAATTACCAACTAACAAAATAAAAGTATCAACTGTTTTCCATTTTGGATGGGATCTTTTCCTTCTTATCAATAAGGAAACATATTTTTCTCATAGATGTGAGTGACCCAATTGTGTGTTTTGCCTTGACCATTAATGGTGTATAATCAATATTTATTCTTTTTTCACTGGTTCAATCCTTTTGAGAACTTACTATAGATCAGCTCTCTGCTTATCTTTGGAAATATATAAAGGAACATTAAACACGCTCTTGGAAAAAAAATAAAATAAACATGCTCTTGGTATTTGCAAGTCTCACATTCTAGTGTGTAAACAGATGTGGAGACCAAAAATAATAATATGGGGAGAAAAATATTTTAATTCATATCTCTGTCTGCTTGATCAAGGTTGATCGAGAAACAGTGAAGTAAGGTTTTGTTGGCAGATGTGGGAAGAAGTATAATACAGCAATTGTGAATGGCCAGAACATATATGGGGGATATATGTCAGGGTCCAGTTAAAGGGAAGAGCAAGAATCCGATCAGTAAGTTGAACATCAAGGATTGAATATATTTTTATTTTAAAAATAAGCAAGAACTTTAACCTCTGTAGTTTGCTTTATAGTCTCCATAATTGGCAGACAATGAAAATAACCATCTTTCTACACTGCCTTGTTCTGACATCTGGAGGAAAGTCATATCACCACAGGGAGGAATAGAGTGATTTACTAGAAGTATAGGAATTTGATGATCATGTTTTCAGAGCAATTTTGGATTTATGCCTGACCACAAGCCAGCATATGTTAAATTAAAATGGCTGGAGGGAATCTGGGATAATTTAGTATCTTTTAATATTTTCTAGGGGAAATGAATTAGATTAATGTTTCCTGGTCATTCTGTCCAGCAGAGTCTGTCCTATTCAGGTAATTTGAATCTGCATCTATCTGGCTCTAAAGTCTGAATGCTTAATAATACTGCTGTGATTATGAGATGGCTTCTAGGTCCAATATCCTATGATTCTGTATGGCTATTATTCCCTTGCCTCTCCATTCACAATGTATGTGTTTTCATCAACTCAGTACTTGACAAAGGACCTCCCCAGGGTTTGTTCTACAATGTTGGCTGACATCAGAATCACCTGGTAGTAGTTAAAAGCCCTGACACCCAAGCCAAACCCATGGCAAATTGAATCAGAATATCTGATATTTGGAGATGGGACCAAGATGTATTTGTGTGTGTGTGTGTGTGTGTGTGTGTGTGTGTGTGTGTGTAATTATTCAGGCTATTCTAATGGGCAGTTAAGGCTAAGAATGACTACTATGTAGTATCAGCCATGAATCATTTATTTTGTTTTAAATTCACATACTAAGTGTTCACTTTGTACCTGTTGTGTACCTGCTAGCAGACGGTTAAGCAGTGATTGTAAAAGCCAAAGACATAATACAGGGTCGGTGCTCTCTAGGACATGACATTTTAGATTGAAGCTCAAGTCAAACATATATGAAATAGTTAATGGAAAGACAAGAGATGGGACGCCTGGGTGGCTTAGTGGTTAAACGCCTGTCTCCAGCTCAGGGTATGATCCTGGAGTCCTGGGATCGAGTCCCACATTGGGCTCCCTACATGGAAACTGCTTCTCTCTCTGCCTGTCTCTGCCTCTCTTTCTGTGTCTCTCATGAATAAATAAATAAAATCTTTTAAAAATCCAGAGATCATGGTAATATATATACAATGTATATATATGATATATATGCCTTTAATATGAAAGGGGGGTAACGATATATTTAGGTTTGCACAGAGACAATATGGTTTGCATTATCTCTGTCTCCTTGGAATAATTATTAGTAGCACTCATGTGCTATCTTGTTTCCTAGTTTAGCTGATAAATTATAACAAGCTCACTCTAAATATTAAATAATGAGGGACACCTGGGTGGCTCAGTAGTTGAGCGTCTGCCTTCAGCTCAGGGTGTGATCCTAGAGTCCTGCAATTAAGTCCCATACCGGGCTCCCTGCAGGAAGCCTGCTTCTCCCTCTGCCTATGTCTCTGCCTCCCTCTCTCTCTCTGTGTCTCTCGTGAATAAATAAATAAAATAAATAAATATTGAATAATGAGGAAATGAGAAACCATGGGATGAACGTGTGGAAGATGCGAATATTGATGAGTAGTTGTGGAGGAACTTGTTGAGAGAGAAAGTGAAGAAGATAGAGGGACTAAGTGCTTAGAGTTAGGAGTGGTTGTGGTCAATGGGAAGACAGTGAGGGGAAGTTCCAGCCAGAGCAAAGGAGAGTTAGAGGAATGGATCATGCACAAATAGCATAGGTTGAACATACTGGAAACTAAAGGAGATTTGTAAGGAGTTTTCTTTGTGTGGAGAAAGCCATTGAGAGGTCTGTATTCCTTATGTCCGCTTTACCTGAAAAATGGAGTTCTCACAATTCACTTCTTTTTTATTTTACTCACTATAGTCAAAGAGCATTCAGTTCCCCCAGCTTGGGCTCATCTTCTCTTTCTCTTCCCATCTCTTTTCCTGCCCCTTTTTTCTAGGCTACCTTCTGTTCATCCTTTAAATATAAATATAAATGTCACTTTTTTCAGGTAGACATTCCCTTACTACCAGACCTCTGTGAGGGACCAGGACTGAATCAAAATCTTGTCCTGGAAGTTGACCTGAACCAGTGCAAAAGATGCACTTCAGGATCCCACAGAGTTAACTCCCATTCTCATTTCTTTCATGCCTTCCTAATATGATTTAAAGTGGGTACAGCTTCAGTTCATAGATAAGCCCCTTTGTCTCTGTAGAGCTTAAATTACTACCTTAAAAATAGGCAACCATTAGAATTTTTTTTTATATTCAAAGCAATAAAAATTCATTTTGCATGAGTAAAATGGCAGCTTTGGCCTGTGCTTTGATTTTTTTTTTCTTTTCCTGCAATAACTGTCTCTGGATGAACCTGTCACTTCCTTGAGTGACTACAGCCTGCTCAGGTGATTCCTGTTTTGGTTTGCACCACATCGATTGGCCCACCAATAGATTTTTGCATAATACAATTGTCAATCCCAAAGTAGTATGATTTGTTGAGAGATTCTTAGCTCTATCACTGGCAATAAAATGCCCACAGTGTTAATATGGTGACATCAAACAGCACTTTGGTTAAAGTTGTATTCAGCAGGCTAAAGAAGAGCAGGTAAATAAGACATTAACCAGGTCAGGTATCTACACATGACATTTTGGGGGCTAATTATCTCTTTACTATAGAGCCAAGACCAAGACAGGAAGTTAATTAATTGAACTTAAAATTATTAAATACCAGTAGAATGCCCAGCTCTGTGCTCAATCTTAAGCATCCAGCATGAACCACCAGTTCCTGTTGGACTTCGTGGTCTAGCTGTCTCATGTTTTGCACAGAGATTTACTCTGAGCTGTTACATAAATTACGAAACTAAGATAATTATTTCCTACACTGTATCACACTATACTCCCTGCACTGGCCCCATGATCATCAGTCCACCTGATGTGAAGCAGTTAACAGATGCTACAGCACCAGAACTGTATTATATTTATATATAGAGAAACCCATCCCTCAGCAAATTCTGCAGCCATGGGCATGTGGAGCTGTGTTTTCAAGGACAGTTTCTATGTTGACATGTCCAAGGAAGCTTAATGAAATCACTCATTTCAATCTGAAGTTCCCCTTGGAGCTTGAGAAGCAGGCAGGCTGAAAGATTCTGTATCTAGGTGAAATAAAGAAACATCTAAAAAAAAAAAAAAGAAACATCTTGTGTCTACCTTGCACAAAATCTCTTCCTAAGAAGAGGATTGTTTCTGGGGTGGACTAGTTGGTGATCTCTAAAAGATAATTCAGCTAAATTCTGCTAAGTCATTGAATAAATCATTTATCATAAATATATGTATCCAACAGTGATGTGTTTGGTTATGGAATCAGCTCAATCTTTTACTTGATTTATTTTATTCTTTTCTTTTATTCTTTTTGTTTTACTTTATCTAAGCTTCTCACCATCCCTCTGACTTTAGTTTTGCTTGCATTTTTAACCAAACTATTAGCCAAAACAAGAATTGGTGGGCAAGCAATTATTATGCATTGAAGATATAGATCTCTTTAAAATCTAAGGCAGAAAAAAAAAACCAGTTACAATATTGGGCAAAGCATGTGGTAATAATTAGTTTACTTCTTGGAATTTTTTTTCCCTATAGTTAGTTGTCCTTGAACCTTGCAGGCATGGTGCTGGGCTCAAGGGCCAGTCTTACACTATAAGTAACAACCGCATCAATAGTAATTTCTTTTCTGTTAACACCTATTAAAAGGAATGGCACCATGGGGTAGAAGGTGTGAAGTGCCCCAATCAATCAGAAATTACAGGAACAATAAGGTAGTAAAAGCATAACTTATTTATTCAACATATATCCATGGCGCCTTCTGTATCTAGAGCAGTAGCCTAAACAGGAGGATAGAAGGATGTGTGACACAGCACCCTATCTGCTCAGGTTGCTCACAGACCAGAACACAAACACACAATTAAAAAAATACAAGTGCTATAGGGAAAGAAGAGTAGGGATGGGCATGTAACCTCATCTTAGGAGATGTTTGCTGAAGAAGAGAGACTTTGAAGCTCAGATCAGAAGGTAGAATGATAAAGAGTGAGAGACAATGAAGGGGAAGGGGGGGGGAATGCTTTAGGTAGAGGCCTCCTACATAGAGATGAAGGAGACTGTGGTATAGTGGGAAGCAAGGAGTAGCTCAGTAGGGCAGGAGCTTAGAGTTAAAGGGGAGAGATGGGAGAGATATAGCTGGAGAGGTCAGTAAGGCCTCGTGATACACTAGAGACACCTCTTGAGGCTTTACCCACATGTTTTTGTTGACTAAAATGATAATAAAAACCTATTTATGAGTGAAACATCGAACACAAATTCTGCAGACTAATGGTAAACTAATTCTGCAGACTTTTTGCAAAAGAACTAGACTATTCTCTTCAAAAAAAAAAATCAAGTTCACTGAAGACAGAAGGTAGAATGAAGAATTTTGCTGAATAAAGGAGACGAAAGAGCCATGTCACTGAATGCAATTTGTGATCCTGGCTTATATACTAGATCAGAAAACAAACATGCAAACTAAGTTATAAAGATAATTCCTCTAAAAATTGGACACATTTGAATACAGACTATGAATTGCATGATAATGTTATATGATGTTATATTTCATTATTGTGCCAATTGTGCTTGAATTATGTGATAGAATGCCATTGTTTTAAGAAACTACTCTGATGCAATTTAAGGATAAAAAGAGATTTGTGTGTGTGGGTCTGGGTTTGTGAGAGACATAGACAGACATTGTTCCACCTTGATTTCCATGCCTTTGTTATGTTTATGCTCTGACAACTAAGCTTGATAGAATGTCAGAGAAGATTGAAATCCTCTCTAAATCCCTGAAAAAAACAACCCTAAAACTTCCTTTTACTCATGGCCAAAAAATGCATATTAGTTATCTTATTCAGCTCCTGAAGAACATTCCCTGGGGCCTCTTACATTTTATACTAAACTTTGAAATTATTAATAAAAATAACCAGTTATTAAATGCTTCCCTGTAAAAAGCACTATAAGAAGTACTTTGCATGCTTTATCCTGCGTAATCCTCAAATAGCCCTACAAAATATGAATAGTCATTATCCCCATGTTTTGGTGAGGATCTGAAATTTTAAATAAGTCTTTGATGGTCACATCGCCAACAAATGTCAGAGTCAGGCTGCAAATCCAGGTTATGTTATTTCCAAACCCAATCTCTTAATAACTACACTGATACTAAGAAGGAGACCTTGACTTTTTAATGTTAAACAGAACTCCCAGATCCTCTGGCCTTCCAACAATGCCACATTGGCACACAAGGGACAAAGCACAGTCTTTTCCATTGATGTTGGAGATATAATGTTCTTAATATCCAGCTCTTCCATGTCAATAGGACCAGGGACTCTTACAAGTTGCTTACCACAGAGTCCTGCCGTTTCACCACTATCCCATTCACCAAGATGACTGGTCCTCCTGAATGTTCAAGTCATCAGTTCCCTCTGAGTGACAAGCCCCAGGATGTGACATGGTGCATCTCCTGCCAGGTCACCTGCTAAGCACCTGAGTTAACAGAGAGGACACCTGCAATATCATAGTCAGTTTTATGCTTTGTCTATTCCTAGGAATATGGTAACAGGAGTAGATACTATAAATGCAGGCCTGAGTGTGAGCAATGATCTAGAGTCAAAGGGAGACTCTTGTCTCTGCAATAGATTGTTTTCTTTTTCTTTTAATTCAAGAAAGCTCTCCTCATAAATCTACCTTCTTGGTCTCACTTTCCATCAACTATTTAATTAAAGATGGAGATAGCTTCTTCCTTATGGTAGTTTTTATTTTGTGGCTAGCAGTGTTAGCCACTAGTTAGACAGTGGAAGCAGGACACAATAGAAGTGAGATGGGGTAGCCCTGATGAGGACCTCTGGAAATGTGGTTGATCCTGGGTCTGGCATCAATGGGCCAGGCATCTTCAGGCTTTGGACTGCACATCAGTAATAAATCAGTAGTTTTTATTTTGTGGCTAGCAGTGTTACCTGCTAGCAACATGTGGGACAGGGGAAGCAGGACACAATAGAAGTGAGATGGGATAGCCCTGATGAGGACCTCCAGAAACCTGGTTGGTCCTGGATCTGGCATCAATGGGCCAGGCACATTCAGACCTTGGACTGCACATCAGTAATAAATCAGGCAAACTAATTCCTTGTTCACTCAGGGCAGCCATTTTTCCCAACTTAGTTATTACTAGTGTTCAAAAGTATCCCCATTTGGATGATATACAATCACCCAAATACTAGAGAGAATAGTTGGGTTGATATGAGGATCAAAAGGAATAATACAGCATGGAGCAGAAATTACCTGCATAGACCATGAACACAGACTGCTAAGGCCTGAATACTAATTTATCCACTTATTAGCTATGTGACTATGAACATGTGACATGGTAGGTTGGGCCACTCCCTACAGGAACTATGGGCAGGTCATGAAGTGATACACATGTATAAAGCTACGTATTTTATGAGGTAGTCTTTTTATAAAAATTCCTCACAAGTCTGTAGGAGCCAGACACTTGGCTATCTGGGTTCTATTAATATATAACTTTTTCTGATCAATATAGGTAAACTAATTCTGGCCAAAGGTAATACAACACCATTTGTACTTATAGGGCAATACATACACACATACATAAATACATACATACACACATGCATACATGGACTTAACCAGCTCTAGGGAAAAACTTATCAGTGTTTTCTATATTTTACGAAAGGATGCTATTGCCTCACTGCCAGTAGAACTTCTTGGAGTTTCCTCTAATAGTGGTGATGGGTTTGCTCTAAATAATCTGTACTTTCTAGCCTAAGTCTCTCTGTGTGAGAGTTAGGCTGAGCACTAACCTTATGGACTGTTTTCATTCCCAAGAATGATCTCTCAGCCTCTGTACTGACCCTCTGGGTTCCCCTGTGGCACTGTGAGGTGTAGCATACTCCTTCCTCTTGGGAACTCTGAGTAACGGAGTTTGTTACTCAGAGTAACAAACAATTGTAAAGGGCAGTTGTCTCCTGATGTGTTGACCTCACCATACCTGTAAAATAATGAAACCTACGATTTTAAATGGATTCTAGGGCTCACAGTCACTCGCTTGCCTGGTCTGGGACATTTGACTCTATTTTCTTACAGAGCTATTTGTTCTTCTCCTGGTGATCCACTCAATCACAGCAATTCATTGATTTTCCAGTCAAGTATCATGGGCTTTTCTCATGCCTTTAGAAAACTTCATTCATGATATAGTTGCAATAGGTAAGGAAGGAGAATGATGAGTTGACAAAAATTATCTTAACATTGCCCTAGGAATAATTTTAACTTTAAGAACAAAAGCTCCTTGCATCATGGTTTAAAATAACCTTAGAAGAAATACCTTTTATTTAACACTACTTCACAACCAACACCTTATGATTTTTACTTTTTAAAGCACATCACATATATTTCATCATTTGATCACTGTGATAACAGGTTTATTATTTGTACTTCCTACATGAAAGACATTAAATTCAGAGAGGTTGTGACTCACTAGCTGCAGAGCTAACATTAGAACTGTGGTCGACTTGGTCTCAGTTTTGTGTTCCTTCCTTTGAATCATGTTGTTTCCCATCTGTGACATTACTTTTTATGAAGAAACAGAGATAATGATGATAATGATGATAATGAGATGTATTCAAAGTGTTTCATGGCTGACATTTTTATTTTTATTTCTGCAAAAATAGGCTTTCCTTTATGCCCAAACATAAATAAGAGGTCATGTTTCATGATCTAGAGGAAAGAAATTATTCTTTCAATTTTTCCCTAGGCTTTTTTCTTTGATGGTAAGAAACATTTTTCAGTGTTGTTTTCTTAACTGTAAATAAGGTTACAAGAGAGAGTATTCAACCAAAACAATTATAATTGGCTACAAAGATAATCCAATAACTTCATTTCACCCATATTGTTAAAAGAGTTAATTGGACCAGCACATACAGCCACTAGCTAAATATATTGCTGTATGTAAACAGTAAATCCAATTTCCTCCATAAACATCCCTCTGGAAAAAAAAAAGGGAAAAGGAGTACGATTC
Source organism: Nyctereutes procyonoides (assembly GCF_905146905.1). NCBI lineage: Eukaryota > Metazoa > Chordata > Mammalia > Carnivora > Canidae > Nyctereutes > Nyctereutes procyonoides. Next base: position 11,934,396 of record NW_026575133.1, on the reverse strand, counting down.
TGCAGTGTAATTCCCAAAGTTCCCCATTTATCAATTAGGTTCTAAATATGTGATTCCATCAATTCAGGAAGGAGAGAGACAGACAATATGTATCTATTACCTGTATACATTTTCAAGTAAAACAGGTAAACAATAAACAAATAACTTATAATTGCAGGAAGCTCAGCCCAAATCAGGTGTCTTTTCCGCCTGGATACCTTGTAAACATGACTTCTAACATCTATGACATTAATCTGAAGGAGATGAAATATATTTTGTCTGGGTAATTGTTTCACCTCTGGGCATATCAGCAAGTTTTTTTTTTCTTTAAACGCTCAAAATATAACAAAATCTTACTTTTTTTCAGACCTTACTGACTTAGAAATGTTGCTGTTGAGAGCAGTAGTTACTTCATCAGAGGTATTACAAAGACACCTAATGCCCGGACTTATACTCCCACTGTACTCTTTATTCACACTATAACCTAAGGTAAATCTGGAAGCATTTTTAGGCTTACATTCTTTGCTTCTGAAAGGGAGTCATAAGCATGTGTTTTTTTTTTTAATTTTTGTACTTTTTTTTTTTTTTACAAATGGGGTCATGAAGAATATGAATGGATTTTTTAAATGTGCAGTACAACATGGGAAAATATTCAATAAATGAATTCAACAAACAATAATATAAATAAATAGAGAAAATGTATCTTACTTCCAAATTGCAAGTCACTTTGAGTAACTCCTAGAGCATAAATTAAATCCTAGCAATGAATTCACAAATGGCACATGTTCACCATTAGTTCATTAAGGAAGGTATCTACCTTAGATATTTTCTGGTAATGCTTGGTTAATTCAGATTTTAGTTGTTGCAGCTTTTAAATACACTTCACAATTGGGGTTTCCCCGATTCCATTGTTGATCATTTCCATTAGTCCAAATGAATGAGTTTGTATGCTAGCCATTTTCATGGTCTGAGTTTATAAGCCTCACACTTGGAATTTTCTGTGAAAGCAAAAACTCCATTTTTCTAGAAAATAAATTATTTTTCTCCATAAATTTTATTAACTGCCTTTGCTTCCAAGACATGCATTAAACAAGGAAACAGCAAAATAGAATACTGATTCCTCATTCCACGTTTAAGCATTTTACAAATACTGTATTTGAGTTTACTCCTTAACATTATTCATAATAACATTTATTACCACATTTATGTCTCAGGAAAGAGATCATGACCCTGCCACTCATCTGTTCTGCTTGCTTTGAGGATCTTCAATGTGCTTTGTACAATTAGCATTAATCTTACCTTCTCCAAAGTTGTTCGTTTTCATACGTTTACCAAGAGTACACTCAGCATTGTGCTATCTACTGTAAGAGGCAGAATAAAGGTAATTTTAGTTGTTAGTGTACCAATAATACTCATTATAATAGATTTATGGAGCTCACAGTTCTTTGGGGGAGATGAACCATAAGCCCAAAATAGTTAATGAACAATACAAGACAGTATATGATTAAGGAAAGCAATTTGTGAACCCAGGTGTCTGTGTTAATGGGAATGGAGAGAAGATAGGATACAATACTTGGGGGAAAGCTTTTTGGGAGGAGGTGAGGCATGAATTGAGCCTGAGGGTGAGGGTTGTATGTGACTAGGATATAAATAGCATCAAATGTGAGAAGAGAGATTTGAGATTGAGATTTCAAAGTGACTTCAGAGCTGAGCTATTGATGCCTTTGGGTGAGTGAGTACAGTACGTTACTCTTTTTTATCCTTTGCTTTAAATGAAGCTAAATTCATAAATGTCAGTAATTTGAGCTTTTCCCAATTTATGTAGCTTTAGTGGCTCATAATTGTTTTCTCTGATCTCTAATATTTCTTATTGGAATAGCAATCTACTTCTTAGAGTATCCCTTCCTAGCTCAAACCGTATATTTTCTAGAGCTATTTTTCCCCTAGAACCCTGTTGAGACATACATATCTATATCTATCTCTATCTATCCATTTCTATCTCTATCTATCTATCTATCTATCTATCTATCTATCTATCTATCATCTATCTATCCATTCATCCTCTGGATATTCTGGCTATATTTGATTGATTCATGATAAGACCTTGACCTAAGTTTAACAAATGAGTCACCTAGGCAAGATTTTGATCTCAGAAAAAGGGGATCATTTAGTCACTTTCTCCAGTTGCATCTGTAAGATGTGAAACTTGGAAGCTTTAATCAGTTGTGTCTTTGACCAAGTGTAGAAAGCACCGCTGTGGTAGGAGAAAAGAATGAGGTTGACACATGGAGAGAAATGAGTGTGCGTGCATGCATGTTGTGTGTGTGTGTGTGTGTGTGTGTGTGTGAGAGAGAGAGAGAGAGAGAGAGAGAGAGAGAGCATCTTGAGTACATTGATGGTTCTATTATATTTAAGGCCCAACCACAGTCTTGTTCTTCGTTTACTTTTCTAGTGCTTGCAAGTAAAATATTTATTCTTTAAGAAACGCTATGTTCTAAATGTTTGTGTCTGCTTCCCTCCCCAAAATTCAAGTTGAAATCTTAACCTGCCAGAATAATAATTTTAGGAGGTGGGGTCTGTGAGACAGGATTAGGTCATAAGGATAGAGCCCTCCTGAAGGGAATTAATGGCTTTATAAAAGAAGCCCCACATTGCATTGCTCCTTAGTCCCTTCTGCCAAGTGATGATATGCAAAATCTGAAACCCAGAAGAGAGCCCTCTGCCTACCATGCAGGCTCCTTGATCTTGTACTTTTAGCCTCCACAACCATGAGAAATACATTTCCATTGTTTTTAAGTGACCCAATCTTGGTGTTTTGTTGTATCAGTACGTGTGGATGAAGATAGCAAATGAATAATTGAGTTGGAGATGCAAAGTTCAGGCAGTTCTGGTCTACATAGCACCATTGTGCAAATTTAAATAAATATATTCCCTCTGGTTGCCCCATAAGCATAGGACTCATCAAAGAAGCACAGAATGTCTTACAGTTTCCACTGACCCACCCCTTAACCTGTTGTCTTTGTGCAGTAAAAAAACCTATATAATCATTCACAGCAATCATACAGAGGTCCTGAATCTTTAGCCTTGGGTATAAAAACTCTTTTGGTTTAATTATTGCTCTCTACATCTTAAACAGCCTATTAATTCATTTTGTCCAGTCAAAATATCATGGGGCACTTACCAGGAATATAGACTAGCTGTGGGGCTTTCCCATCATCAGGAAATAGGTTTGTGATTACCTTCTTTTCCTGATAAACTCTGCCATAACACAAACAAAAAACCTTTTTTTTTTTCAGTGAAAGTGGGGAATAATAGTGGATATGAATGAAAAATGTGTACAAAAAAGAGCCAGTCCTATTTACCTTTAGTTTTATGATTTGAAACCTCCAATCAGGAAACTGATTGCACTAAGCTTGGGCACAAAATAATATTCCTAGAGAAATTGAAAATTGGTCTGTACATATTATAATGCAGCACCAAATGAAGTCATAATGCAAACAGAATGCTCACAGCAAATATAGTTATTCCTGGGCAGGTCTGGTCATGCCCCACAGGCCTCTACAAACAGAGGAAGCCGTCCCCAAGGCTTGGGAAAAGTCTAGGACATTATAGTTTGTGTGTAGGGAGGAGGGCCTTAGTGGATAAATTCTTCAGCATAAATTATTGCATAATATGTAACTATTCTTAAATAAAGAATATAATTTAACTTGTCAGCTCAGGGGTAGAAGAATCCATTTCCTTTATAAAGGAGATACCTTGCAGGGTTACTGCATATGGAATTAAGAAGGAATGCCCTTCCTAAGAACAGATATTCCTCAACCACAGATTTAAAGATAAAGAAACCAATCTCGAGGCGGAGGGTAGCAGCTTGTGATTTATGAAGCCAATCAATCACCCTGAGTTTATGTGACAGGCAGGTGGGAAACATAGTTGAAAACACAATACTTGACTCCGATTGAGTGTAATTTCTTTCCAACCTCAGAGCAGTTGTTTAGACCTTATTCAGATTATGATTTTCCAGTATTGCTGATCTTAGCATTGTCTGGCTGAGCTGTGTGGCCACAGTTACTTTACTTGGTTATGGGAAACACAGGGTTGCTCAGCAGTCAGACCATCTTAGTTCAGATCTCAGCTCTATCACTCTCCAAGTAGACCTTGGTCAAGCTGTCTATCTTTTCAGGATCTTGCTTTCTGCATCCATGAAATGGAGGTTCAAACAACACCCACCCTGCAGAGTTGTTGACCTTTTCAAAGAGCAATTTGGTGTTACAAATTTTCTATATGTTTTTCTACTATTTCTCTTACTCCTGGTTGAATTTTTATTATTGCCTTCCATTCATTTGCTTTGAGTTCAGTTTACTCTTCTTTATCTAGCTTTACTTTATCCAGGAAGTTTTGGTATGTTGTGTCTTCACTTTAATTTGTATCAAAGTATTTTCTGATTGCTTTCTTATTTTTCATGTCATTGGGTACTTAGGAGTGCACTACACAATCTCTACATATTTGTAAATTTCCCAAATTTCCTTTTTTAAAAATATTTTATTTATTAATGAGAGACAGAGAGAGAGAGGCAGAGACAAAGGCAGGGGAAGAAGGAGGCTCCATGCTGGGAACCCAGTGTGGGACTCAATCCCGGGTCTCCAGAATCACACGCTGGGCTGAAGGCAGTGCTAAACCACTGAGTCACCCAGGCTGCCTCCCCAAATTTCCTTTTGTTATTGATTCCTAATTAAATTTCATTGTGGTTGATGAACATACTTTGTATGAGTTCATGCTCTTAAAATTACTGAATTTTTTTTAAGTCCCACGTATATGGTTTATTCTGAAGAATCCTGCTATTGTTGGGTAGAATGTTGTATAGATATAGATGTGTTAGGGCTCACTAGTCTATACGTTGGTCCCAGTCTTGTTTTTCCTTATTGACCTTCTGTCTAGCTCTTCTATGCATTATGGAAAGTAGACTATCGAAGACTGCTGTAACCCTACTAGTCCTTGCCAACGGGGTTCTTTATATGTGTTAGTGCTTATCTCCAATGCTTAGGCAGGAAGTTTACAGCTCTGCCTTAGCCTCAGTTTCATGACCACAGTCTCAAGGTCAGCCAGAGGTGAGAGGGCAGAGACTTTTCAGGTCTTTTCCTGCCCCTGTGCACGGCCCTGGACATGCGAGCAGCCCTGTGTATGTGTGTGGCCTTCTACATCCCCAAAAATGAGTCAGAGATTCCCAAAGCCCCCCGTGAACAACAAGCATTTTCATTTATCACAATTATTTTTATTCTTTGGTGAGACTTTATTTTGTGCCCCATTTCTTTTCTGTACCTCAAGTAGATGTGGTATTAAACAAGTGACACTGACTTATTTTTTTTTTTCTCTTACAAACACCCCTGGGAAACAGTGTATCCACATGGTATGAACTCTGAGTCAGGTCAAATAAAGACAAATGAGTGGAGTTTGACAGGGAACTTCTAGACAGATCAATAGTGGTTCTTTGGGAACATGGCTTTGCAGAAACTCAAATCCTGTTCTGTTCTGTCTAGCGCTGCTGACTTTGTGGCTTTCCCCGTGACTATAGGGCTGCTGATTCTCAAGGCTACCACAGAGGCAGAGAGAGGCAGATAGGAGTGTGGCAAATTAAATGCAATAAAGCTCATTATTATTACCAGAGTTCAGGCTTTCTCCCTAATAAATGTCCCTCACATTGTTATAGGTCTTTGCTTAATTCCCAGAGCTCTGAAAAAAATGATTTCACAATATTTCCCACTGTTCTCGTTACTCCAGGGAGGAAAGAATTTTCAGAGGTCCTTATTCTGACATTCTCCGCGACTTTATCCAGGTGCAATTTTAATCTTCATTCCCTTTTGAATAATGTTTTTATGCTCCCTCAGGCTTCTTTTAGATTTTCATTGTTATTTTTTTAATCTTATTATGATATGCCCTTTTTGTGGTGATTTTCTTGGTTCAAGTTATTTTAGTTTCTTGGTTATGTACATTAATGGTGTTTTCATTCATCTGAAATTGGTCTTTTTTAATGTTTTTTCCTTCCTCCTCTTCCTCCTCTTCCTCTTCCTCCTTCTCTCCTCCTTCTTCTTCTTCTTCTTCTTCTTCTTCTTCTTCTTCTTCTTCTTCTTCTTCTTCCTCTTCTTTCCCTCCACCCCTTTTCTTTCTTTCTTTCTTTCTTTCTTTCTTTCTTTCTTTCTTTCCTTCCTTCCTTCCTTCCTCTAGCCCAACTCATCTCTCCTTCCTTCTTGGACTCCAATTATACATGCATAAAAAATGTGCTGTTGTCACAATTTCTTTGCTTATTTTTAGTCATTTGTATTTCCCAACTGCTCCAATTTGGATAATTTCTATAACTATGACATCAGCCACATTGATTCTCTCTTTTTTTTTTCTGCTGTGTCTAACCTGCTGATGTATTAGTTATTTCTTTTAATTTTAATATGATGTATTTCAATTCTAGAAATTCTTTCAGGTTACCTTTTAAATTACCCATTTCCCTCTACATTCAATTCATGCTTTCTCCTTAAGTATATTTGTAACTGATGTGGTAAAACCTTTCTCTGCATATCCCATCCTGTCTCTTATTCTCAGTAGGTTTCTAATGATTGATTTTTCCTTATGTTATGGTGATATCATTTATTCTTCTCATGTCTAGTAATTTTTTATTGGTTGTTGTATATGGTGAGTTTTGTGCTTGATTTACTTTCTACCCATGTTTGCAAATCATTGGACTTGGATCTGAAAGGCAATTAAGTTATGTGTGGAACAACTTCATACTTTCAAGATAAATGTTTTAGTTTTTTTAGGATATAGTAGCCTTTATTTGACGTTACAGACATTTCCTGAGCTGCTATTGAATGTGCTAGATATTTTCCAATGACTCCCCATTCTGGCTAGTAGGGACTTTAAAACCTTCCAGCCCTGGGTAAATGCTAAGAATACTTAGCTTGCAGCTATTTGATAATTTTTTGCTCTGTATCCTGGGATGTCATATGAGGTTTCTTAGTACTGAATCCAAAACTCAAGGGACTTGAAAGTTGATTTCTGATATTCTTTCCCTAGGGAGAAATCTCTAGTACACAGTTCCTCAAATTCCACTTGCCTCAACTACCCTGAATTCTAAACTACATCTCAGATTTCAACTCAGCACATCTACCAAGTTCTATTGGTTTTCTTTTGACCCCCAAACTGTGATTTGCAAAATATTTCTTGCCAGGACATTTGTAGGACTGACATTATTAGTTTCCCTATCAGACACCATAGCTTTACTCTGCCAGTGGGTCAATACATGAAAACAGTCATTTCTCGTGTTTTATTCTGCTTCCTCACTGTTAAAATGAGGAGGGAGGTTCCATTTCCAGCTACAAAATCAAGGTTGGAAGCAGAGGTTCCAGTCCATGCTAGCTGATTTTTAATTCCTAGGTAATTTTGATTTTTTTTTCCAAAAACATTTCATGTAATTAGCAATTTTGAAATGCACTAAAAGACTTATTAGAAATAATAGCAAATGCATCAGTCTTATGCCTAACCCTATCCCATTTCCCATTAAGCTTTCCAAAAGTAATTACTTTTCTCTCTTTTAGCTGTTTCTTAAAAAAGATTAGCCATTAGTTCCCTGGATTTTCCTTGCAATGTTGACACTGATTTGTTATTTTTGGTTAGGAAAATTTCTTCTGTGCATTAATAAGCCAGTCTTACTCCCTACACATTAAATGCTACTATATTCAAGATAAAACATGATGCTAATTAATCACTTCAGCATGTACCAAGACCTCTGCACCAAAGAGTTCAGACATGCTTTCAGATGAGAGGGGGCATAGCATAATGGTTAAAGACTCAGGCTTTAGATTTAGAAAGACAACTCCATGTCTGGCATTTGCAAACTTGTTAGCTTTCTGCAATTTGAAGATACTTTTGATTTTCATATGTGTATTGGCTACAGTGAGATTTCCTGCTTCATCAGAATTTTTTTCTGAGAAGTAAATTAGATAATGTTCATAAAATACTTAGTCTAATATGTGCTGTATCTAGTATATAGTGCATACTGACATTTTATTAGTGTCATAGAGAAGTAAAAGAATTAAGTGGGGAAAAGAGGATCAGGATGATGAAGAGCAAGAAAAAAAGACAGGAAGAAAATAAGACATAAGGTACCAAGGACTATCAAGGAATATTATAAAAAGCCTTGCGTGGTATCTTACAAACTTAATTTTTAATGAGAGTTTCCCTCTGCCATTGCAATGGACATTTATTCAGCCCACTGCTATTGAGCTGTATAACTTTACTTTTCTACCAGAGGAAAATTGGATCTGTCACTAGTTAATTATATTAGTTAAATACCTTGAAAGGTGTTAGGAGTAATTCACTGGGGGCAATATCTGCCACATTCTGACATCTTCGTGTGGGTACAGTTAATGATAGCCCCATTACAAATTTAATCGCATGTAAATATATACTATGGCCCCTGGGACTCCAACCAAATTAAACCCTAGGAAAATGACAGTACAAAAAATAAAGGAGATGAATATTAACAGTAGCTCTTTTAAAAATACTTAATCTTTGGGGAATGCAATAGGAAACTTTTCCAAACCAGACGGATCTTAGATAAACATCATTAACTCAATGGACTAGAGGTTTTCTTCCTCTATCTGCAGGTACCTCTTCTTTCTTTAAAGTTACAATTAAATCCATAAAGTATGACATGGAACTACCTGCTCTCAGATCCCAGGTATTCTGTGGACATTCTGGGTGTACGACATAACCCAGTTCATGGATAAATCACAGCCAGGGCTAATTATGCATCTACGTTTTTTCCAGGCCTCCCAGAAAACTTCCACTAATCCTTTAAAATTATCCTAACAAAGAGTCAGAGGTAGAACCAATTCTGTTTCCAAAGACACCCTGGTCCTTGAGTACATACCTGATAATAGAATGAAGGCTTCATATGGGTGGCCAGCTATGTAATGGCTATAGTCAGAGCAACTGCTTTCAAGTCAGTGAAGGGTTTCAGGTCTTAACACACAGTAGATTTTTGATGGAGAAATGTTGCAATGATCTTAATTTCTTGTTAAAAAATGTAACAACTCGGCTCACTCCACCACCTCCCAACATATTTCTGGTCAAACATGATGCCACAATTTGGTGTTCTAGAAACAATTTTTTTTTCAAAGTAGCTGGAATAAAATTTACTTAGGAAAACAGCTTGCTATAAATAAAAATATAAATCCACGTAGAGATGATATTATATTTTAATTGTTTCTCTATATTTCCTACTGAGTAAAATTGGGCTGCTGCATTATTCTCATGAGATTTTGAGTTAATTACTTACACAAACTCAGCATGCTAGCTTTGGGGCCATTTTCATAACCACCTTATTTGCTTTGTTTTTCATATCACAACATATATATATATATATGCATATGGGTACATATTTTATATGCATGTGTGTATATATGAATGTATATATGTAAGCATAATAAAATGCAGCATAAAAAAACACCAGACATAAGGTCTATTTCATTTGAAATAGGTATACTGTTGACCACAAGTATATGACTTCTCTCTGACATTCAGATAATAAAGCAATGACGACTCCAAGCAATTCATTTTAACACTGAATCTATTCTAATTCCAAAGACAGCTTCCCATGAGGAAGGTATATATTTTCTTCCAATAAATATCTGTTGTGAGCATATGCCTTACTGACATCACCAACACTAAACTTTTGAAGAATCACATTTCGAACATGTGTCTCAGGGCACCCAACACACTTGCTTCATTTGAAGATAGGGCCAAAATCTGTTTATTGATTGCTTTGTGCCAGGAATTGTACATTTAGTCTTATAATAACACTGCAAGAGAGCTCACTATATAACTTAAGAGAAAAAGTCTCAACGACCATTAAATACATTATCTAAGGATACACAGCTGGTATATCACCCAGCAGAGATCCCCACTAGTTCAATATTTGTTCAACGTTCTTCCATCCTCCATTGCATCAAGATAAAAAATAGGAGGAAAAAAGTATGCAGGGGTATCCTTATTATATATGTCAAAGCAAAAAAAAATGCACTGTGCAATATTAGACAAAAAAGATTTTATTCAAGGCTATTGCAATAAGGAAAAGAAGCTGGAACTGATCTGAATGCAATTCCACTGAAACAAACAAATAGTGGGGTCTTAAGAGTTCGATTAAGAGGAGATCATAGGCCATTTGTGTTTGCTAATTGGCTTTACCCAAAGGAAAAGTAAACTTTCTCATATCTTCATGACAGGAGGTAGTTTTACTACTCGGGCATGGCGCCCCAAGGGGAAGTTAGGCTCCTACCCTTCCACAGAAATGGGGAGATAGAAGTGATACTTTCCTTGATGATGACATTTCCAACAGATCGCTCCCAGGTCCTTCAGAAAGACATTCCTGGGTTGTAAAATTGGCAAGAGACTTTAAAAAAGATTTATGTCTCAAAGGGCAGGGAAAGGATTTATAATTACGGGTTTTCAGAAGGAAATTCTCTAAGAAAAGGGAAATCAGGAGCCTAGAGGCAGAAAGAATTCAGCACAAAATGCAGTCAAACTGAGAGAAATGCTAAAGTAGTTTGGGTGAATATGAATATACCTGCATCTGTTTTTTTTTTTTTGCCTCTTCCCCTCTGCCTATCATGCCCCATCATTCTCCTCAGTTTCTGTATTTGTGTACTTCTCTCTCATCTCACCATTGATAAAGCATAATGTAAAAGATAAATATAACTCTCATGCAGATGTAAGCACTATTAATAGCTGGCTGGTTTTGCCTATCAAAGATGGCAGGAGTGCCCAGGAGGGCCTTCTCTCCAGGCTCTTCTTGTCTTATATCTCCTCACAGTTTCCTTCAATGAATCCTCATGTCCTCTGAGGCATGAGCTATCTAAAAAATATATGTTGTTATTGTTATTCTACATTTAACTTTAGATTTTCTAATGACACATTTCAATGTCTTTTGCTATAGTGTGTGCAGTGTTAGATTTTTAAATCGTGTGTGATGTGTGCCTGGATTTATTTTTAGGTATACATTTTGCTTTCTTATCTAGAGAGTTGTGGTAAAAATGAAATGGCTTCTTGGCAAAATTAGGGACTTAAGAACATTCTAGCAGTATTGCTTTTCACTAGATGAGGCTCTCTCATTTTCCTCATCGCTTTTTCGTCCCCCATTCCATCCCTCCTTCATTCCCTCTCTCTCCTTCCATCTTCTCTCTCCCTCTGTCTCTCTCTCTTTCTATCGCCTTTCTCTGTGTGTCTCTCTCTCCTCTTTTTTAACCTCTCTCTCTCTCTCTCTCTCTCTCTCTCTCTCTCTTCCTCCCTCCTTATTTTCTTTATAGTTCCAAACTCTAGTCCACGTTGTGTGAGCTCTTCCTCAGGTCATGATGCACTCACAGAGAGGTCCTACATGAAAGAAGGCAAGACAGAAGCCAACTAACCTGTGCAGGCTGCCGCATTTGAAACACCACACTGTGTTTTCACTAATCAAATAATTCCTCTGGGTAAATGCTGTTACCCTGACAATACGATCTTGGAATATGGATATTTGAAAAATGAGCATCCTAGAAGGATATGAGCAGTGAAATGAACTTCAGATTATAATAGAAAATTAGAAGGGGGAATAAACATATCAATAGCAGAGGAGCCTAGGTGGCTATCTATCAAGGGACAACATTATCCATCCTGGTACATTGAGCAGAAGTGTAAATACTGAAATATTCATGAAGAGGATGGATGCAGGGAAGCTGAGTTACAACCCAGAGCTCAGGTTTGATGAATGTTATGCCGCCAGGGTAAAGGGACAAGAAGAAATGGGCATAAACAAAGGCAAAGGTTCATCTTTTTTGTTTGTTTTTGCTTTCTGTTATGCTCACTTATACAATAAGGATGTCAGAAAATAGAAATATAAACACACATGCTTTGTGTGTGTAGTATATTGAAACTTTCTGTAGATAGGAAAGAGATAAAGTAGGTCTGTCTTCTAGGAATATTTAGATATTTAACTATTTTTTATGAAAAATCAGTAGGGATCTTGGTGGTGGACTCTGTGAGGGGTGGGTATAGCCTCAGTACAACCTCCTGTCTGATGATTGGCTCCTTGTACATACACAGAAGCCAGAGTTCAGTTTTAAGCACTCTAATTAGACAATGTTTCCCCAATAGAATGAAAGCAGATAAGACACCACTCACATACACAATGTACCAACATTGCCACAGGAAAAATGGGTGAAGGACCCCTCTCCAGGTCCTCAGGAGTAAGTCCTTTTGCTAATCAATATCTCAGTGACCTTCTGCATTTTACTACTGCTAACAGTCAACTAAAGAGATTTATTCTTCTACCTTCCTTTAAAATGCATTTCTAGAAAGCAAGCTGAGGCTATAGTAACTATACAAGAAATAATGAATACCCTGATTATGTTTCCAAGAAAACCAGCTAACAATACTGTTTATTTATCTCTTCATTATGAAGATATATGAAAAAGGCAACAAACTGTGCTTGAGAATATAAATTGCCTACAAGGCTAAAAATACTAGTTGGGCATTTACTTAATAAAGATATAGACAACATGCAAGCTGTTATCAGTTAGATAGACTTTGCCTTTCCTCTCCAAAATAGGGCAATCTGAGTAACCTTCAACAACTTTTATTCAACAACCAATAATCTAGTTCATCTATATTTTGATGTCACAAAATATTGAAGCTTTACATGAAACTCTGCCCAATACTAAAAGTCAAAAGCATTTAGTAAATAGATAAACTAGGGTAAAGGGGAGTATTCAGCAAATTAATGAAGTAATGGTCTGCTTATACCTCTCTTGTGAAAGGTGATTTATTTTTCATATGCTCTGAGTTGCTTGTAGAAATAGAACTTAAGGGACGTCCTACCGTGAACTAATAATATATATGAAGTTAAAACAGAAGTGAGCAAAGAAAAACATTTTAATGGCCACTAATGACTTAATTAGGATAGACCATCACACTGTTAACAAATTATTACTCTTTTACTCTTGATAGATAGAAGTGTGCCTAATGGACTTGGCCATTATTTTTCTGTGCTCCACACTTGAGATAGTTATTGATCTTGGTCTATGACATGTATTTATGATGCACTTGTCACCAGTCTTTGTGTAGCTAAAGAGGCTAGCGTGTCTTGACTTGCTCTTTCTATTCTATTCTCATGTAACTGTCCTTCAGAAGTGTTATTTGAGAGATTGTGGTTTTAGCTGACTTTGATGCATGAATTCCTGGTTGGCTGAAAACACTTGCTCAGAATCAACTGTTCCTGACTTCTTAATTTCATATGAAACAGCATTGCCTATGGCTACATTTCCTCACTTCTCTCTCTCTCTCTCTCTTTCTCTCTCTCTCTCTCTCTGCTTCTTCATTGTCATGCAGACATCAGAATGCATGCAAGCTGCTCCACTCCTTTTGTCCACACTACAGCTTCTTTCTGTTTCTAGATGGACTGTGACTTCTAAGCATAGAACCTGATACTTCTGGGAGTGACAAAGAGCACCAACTTTTCTCGTTATATTCACTACAAGAAAATTCAGAGAACTGGTATGCCACCAATTACAAGCATGCAGAACTTTATTTCAGTCCCTTCTGGGATAGTGTTTTTATGTAATGAAGGTAAGAGGAGGAAGGAAGGAAGGAAGGAAGGAAGGAAGGAAGGAAGGAAGGAAGAAAGAAAGAAAGAAAGAAAGAAAGAAAGAAAGAAAGAAGGAAGGAAGGAACTTACGTGTTTCTATCCTTTATGCTTGTTGGCTATGGCACAGTTCATCAGCAAGATGCCCCTCCTCATCCCACTCCCAGCTCACCACCCAACCAAGAAGGCTAGAAAGGATGAATATATATAACTCCTGTGATTTGTTTACCCTGGAGAAAGTCTCTCTTTTAAGGTGAAATTAAAAAATGCATCATTTTAATGGTTGAGAACAGGTGTCATTGCTGCTTTTCAAGCTTTTTGGGAAAGCTAAAAGATGACAGATGTCACAGCTGTGGCTCAGAGACAAGAAATCTGCCCCTTCACTCTTCACTCACCATTAATAATAATTGAAACTTCTTGACTTTATGAGCCGCTGCTTTCCCATGAGGACATGCTTGATTCCCCTTAAGAGCTCTGTGTTCTGGCATTGTTTGCTGGCCTTACTCCACATAGCTGAGCCCAAAAAAGATTTAAGGTGAGGGGGTGGCATAGATAGTGACATATACTAAGGCAGCTGATTTGCTTTTTATGGGGTTTTAATGCTAACTGCTGAGCTATATGTGATTGCTCAACAAACTTTACAATAGAAGTTCTCATCCATATTCTGTGCTGGTTATTGTTAGCTACAAGAAGCCATTATGAACAATGGCACAGCTCACTGTGGAGGTGCCTGCCCCTTGGAGCAATAGAACAGTTACCTCAAACTCATTGTTCTCTTCTATAAAACCCCATTCATCTGAAATCCTAGAGATTCTAGATAAAAGAGTCCGATTAAAGGAGATCTCCTGGTGAAAACAGGGCATTTACTAAAAATTACTTCACAGCCTTCAAACCCCAATAGTAACTAGATAAAGTTTGTGAAAATATCATTTTTTCATTTCTCAGTCTTTTCTCTCCTCTCCTCTTACTACCGTTCCTGGTCTTCTTGTAACTTAGTCTCCTGTGACTCTCTGTAATTTCACGTAACCAGGCCCTCCATGCCTCATCTCTGATGCAATGTATATACTACTGCTGTTATAAAATGACTGCTTTGGGTCTTAAAAGAGCATCTATCTATACTTGTATTTTTTGAGATGTTATTTATTTATTCATGAGAGACGGTGGGGGGTGGGGTGGGGGGTGGCGTGCAGAGACACAGGCAGAGGGAGAAGCAGGCTCCATGCAGGGAGCCTAACTTGATCCCGAGTCTCCAGGATCAGGCCCTGGGCTGAAGGTGGTGCTAAACCGCAAAGCACCCAGGCTGCCCTATACTTGTATTTTTAATGATCTCCTGCTCATCTGAAGCAGAAAGTCCATTATCTTCTTGGGTCAGCATGATTCAAGGACTCCTTTCCTTCGGTCTTCTCCTTTCAGTACCCATTATCCCAGTTCCTGGTATTATTATCTGCTTTGCCATCTAAGCAGAGACATTTTCCTACATTTTGTCCCTTCTCAAATCTCACATCTAATTGTCACCAGTGGTTGTTGACTTTGCATTCAATGTTATTTCTCAAGCTGCCAACTGTCAACCACAGAAGTTACTAATGTATTTATTTTTCCCAGGTGAATTACTGCAAGACCCTTAGATTGTTGACTCCAGATTTGTCCCTTATCATCTATCTATACTGTCACCAGTGTGATTTCACTAATATGCAAATGTGATGTTGTTTCTTCCTTGTTTAAAATCCCAGGGTGGTTTATTAAATCTCAGACTACAAGGCTTACAGACTCCTTAACTGGAATTACATATCAGACTTTTCATGATTTCTCAGCTATCTTTTATTGTATGCTAGCCTTTCTCTTAAACACCCTTTGATGGTTCTAAGTCCATGTAAAGTGTCAGGCTTCCAGATGATTCTGTTTCTTCTTCTTAAAATGCTTCACTTAAGACTTCTTTCCCTGGAAAAATTCATACTGAGACCTCAAAACAAGTCTCAAATATCACCTCTTTTGTTTCTACACCTTGTGAACTAATGACTTTTCTTTGCATTGTGATTTTTACTCTTTACAACATTGTTATCTAATCTGATATTTCCTGATGTTTCCACAGAACTATGAGTTCATAATGGCAGAAACTATATAGAATCAATGAAATAAATTCAATAATAAGCAAGTGTACTTTCACTTCTCTCCAAGGAAGAGTAACCAGAGCCATATTAACCATTTTGCACCAACTAATTTAAGAAACTGGAAAGTAAAATAAATGAAGCAAGAGTTTTCAAGACAATGGACACCAGGCTATGAGAACAGTGATCCCTGAAAATAGGGAAATGGACAAGGTCAATGATGACTGATAGCTTACTGCCTGGACAGCATGGCCAAGCTATGGCACAGTGAGGGGAAACCCAGGGAGAGACTGGTGGTCTCCATGAGTTGAGGAGATAAAGCTAGATGTCAGGAGGACAAGCAGCTAGAGTTCAGGGCAGAACACTGGACAGGAGAGGCCTGCACAGAGAAGAATAATTAATTAGATTTGTTTTGTCTTTTTAAATAAATTTTCATTATAAACTGTCCTTTCTATCCTTGATAATATTATTTGTTGTGAAATATAATTTTATAATATTTATGTAGCCTCTTTAGCTTTAACTTTTAATGTTAGTGTTAGGTCATATACCACTTTCCATCCTTTCATTTTAACTTATTTTTGTGTTTATATTTCAAGCATTTTTTTCTCAGCTTTATGGAAATATAATTGACATGTAACACTAAGTTTAAGGTGTACAATGTGATGATTTGATACCTGAATATGCTGCAAAATGATTACCGCCATAAGGTTAGTAACACGTACATCACCTCACATAATTACAATTTTTATTGTGTACATGCTGAGAGCATTTAAAATACACTCTCCTAGCAACTTTCAAGTATACAACACAAGTATTGTTAGCTATAGTCATATATTGTTAACCATAGTCACCATGCTAATTATTAGATTCCAGAACTTACTCCTCTTAAAACTGAAAGTTTGTACTCTTTGACCAACGTCTCAACAATGAACACATATCTTGCTTTTTGCTCCAACCTGATAATCTTTTAATTGGGCAGTTTAAATCATTTAATTTAATGTGATTACTGATAAGACAGAGTTTAAACTCTACCATCTTCTTTGTTTCCTATGTATCTATTTGTTTTATTCCATTTTTACTGCCCCTTTGGGGGCTTCTGTGTATACAGATAGTTCTGCATATAGACTAGGCTGTGGTTTGAAAAATACAATTGTGATCTAATATGACCTTGTTTGTTATAATTATTTCATTGTTAACAAGAAAATAAAAATCAAGCACTTACAAACCAAAACATACCCAGAAAGGAAATATTTGATTCTTCACTTAAAAGAAGCCTGAGTGCCCTATAAATCTAGCCTAGATAGGAAGGGGTTGAGACTATGATAGTAAAGACATAGATGACAAAGATAGAGACATGGAGATGATACAGATAGATACAAATAAATAGATATAGACATAGAATGGCTATAGAAGTGGATACAGACATAACTTTGACATTTGGATCTCTAGGCTGAAGTATATGCAAGATTATATCTCTGTATCTTGCAAGCTCATTTTCTGACATAGTATGAATTTCTCAGAAACACTATTTTGATGTTAGCACATGATATGTCTTGCTGACTTCATCCCTATCCTCACATTATTTTTAAACAGGGCTCACATCCTGTCTTGTTTTCCCCTGATATCTTTGGGTGGCAATCTTTAAAGTTCTAAGTTGGAAGAGTTATCTGTTGTTTTTTATAACTTCGCTTTACTCTAAAATAAATGATCAGAGAAAATCAATCGAAAAGAGTTAGAAAATAAAGCAGTGGACAGGAGGGGCAATATGATTTCCTTCTTGGAGCCAAAGCTATCTGGGCTGCCTGACATCATAGTGAACCACTTCATGTCAGTTAACTACTTGTCTAAAGGGCTGAACATTTCTTGGGAACTGTAATCTTTGTGTATAATAATAGTGAATACTATTGATCCATTGGATCAAGTGCTCAGAATCTGAAAGGGTCAGGGATTATAGAGCTTTCCTTAAAGGGCTGTGCTGTGGTCATGCTGATTTATGCAAACTACTGAATTTGGACAAGTCTTCTTATAAAGGAAATATGATAAATTCTATGTATTTATATATGTTAAGGACTACATTGCATCCTCTCACAACTCCTGTGTTGAAGTCCTAACCATAGAACCTTAGCATGTGACTGTATTTGGAGATAGGGTCTTTAAAAGGGTAATTAAGGTAAAACAAAGTCATATAAATGGGACCTACCCCAATATGACTGATGTCCTCGTACTAAGAATAGATTAGGGCACAGACATACACAGAGAGAAGACCATGAGGAGATACTGGAAGCAATGTGTATTTATAAGCCAAAGGGGGAAAAAAAAAAAAAAAAAAAACCTCAGAAAGACCAATCCTGACTCCGGACTTCTAGTTTCTGGAACTGTGAGAAAATAAATTTCCAGTATGTAACCCACTCAGTCTGTGGTATTTTGTTATGGCAAGCCTAGCAAACTAATGTAATTGATTAATTTACTACATTAGACTATACCAACACAAGCTCAGTTGTTCAAATATCACCTTTTAAATATTTGTACCATTTTCTAGCAAGAAAATTAAATGGGAAAAGAATAGTCTTTTCAATAATCCTAGGACAGCTATATGAACCCATGCAAAAGAATGAAATTGAACCCCTTATACAGCATGCAAAATTTAATTTGACAAAGATTATAGATCTAAATATAAGAGCTAAAACTCAAAGGAAAAAGATATCTAGAATTTTGTTTTGATTGGAATAGGAAAACAGGCTCTAGTGGAATAGTTTAAGCATCCCTTTCCAGAGGCAGGTCCCATGATTCTAATATTGGGCACAAAGTTCCTAAAATTTGGAAGCATCTTTAATGGTAATAGGAGGAAAGGAGAGATCAATAGAATAGATGAGAGTGGGGTAAAGGGTAAACTTTGTCCTCTCTCTCTTTTTTTTTTTCTTTTTTTTTTTTTTTTTTTTTATAAATTAATTTTTATTGGTGTTCAATTTACCAACATACAGAATAACACCCAGTGCTCATCCCGTCAAGTGTCCCCCTCCGTGCCCGTCACCCATTCACCCCCACCCCCCGCCCTCCTCCCCTTCCACCACTCCTAGTTCATTTCCCAGAGTTAGAAGTCTTTATGTTCTGTGTCCCTTTCTGATATCTCCCACACATTTATTCTCCCTTCCCTTATATTCCCCTTCACTATTATTCATATTCCCCAAATAAGTGAGAACATACACTGTTTGTCCTTCTCCGATTGACTTACTTCACTCAGCATAATACCCTCCAGTTCCATCCACGTTGAAGCAAATGGTGGGTATTTGTTGTTTCTAATGGCTGAGTAATATTCCATTGTATACATAAACCACATCTTCTTTATCCATTCATCTTTCGATGGGCACCGAGGCTCCTTCCACAGTTTGGCTATTGTGGACATGGCTGCTAGAAACATCGGGGTGCAGGTGCCCCGGCGTTTCATTGCATCTGAATCTTCGGGGTAAATCCCTAACAGTGCAATTGCTGGGTCGTAGGGCAGGTCTATTTTTAATTCTTTGAGGAACCTCCACACAGTTTTCCAGAGTGGCTGCACCAGTTCACATTCCCACCAACAGTGTAAGAGGGTTCCCTTTTCTCCGCATCCTCTCCAACATTTGTTGTTTCCTGCCTTGTTAATTTTCCCCATTCTCACTGGTGTGAGGTGGTATCTCATTGTGGTTTTGATTTGTATTTCCCTGATGGCAAGTGATGCAGAGCATTTTCTCATGTGCATGTTGGCCATGTCTATGTCTTCCTCTGTGAGATTTCTCTTCATGTCTTTTGCCCATTTCATGATTGGATTGTTTGTTTCTTTGGTGTTGAGTTTAATAAGTTCTTTATAGATTTTGGAAACTAGCCCTTTATCTGATATGTTATTTGCAAATATCTTCTCCCATTCTGTAGGTTGTCTTTGAGTTTTGTTGACTGTATCCTTTGCTGTGCAAAAGCTTCTTATCTTGATGAACTAATGAGAATGAAGATACAACTGTTCAAAATCTTTGGGATGCAGCAAAAGCAGTCCTGAGGGGGAAATACATCGCAATACAAGCATCCATTCAAAAACTGGAAAGAACTCAAATACAAAAGCTAACCTTACACATAAAGGAGCTAGAGAAGAAGCAGCAAATCGACCCGACGCCCAGCAGAAGAAGAGAGTTAATTAAAATTCGAGCAGAACTCAACGAAATTGAGACCAGAAGAACTGTGGAACAGATCAATAGAACCAGGAGTTGGTTCTTTGAAAGAATTAATAAGATAGATAAACCATTAGCCAACCTTATTAAAAAGAAGAGAGAGAAGACTCAAATTAATAAAATCATGAATGAGAAAGGAGAGATCACTACCAACACCAAGGAAATACAAACGATTTTAAAAACATATTATGAACAGCTCTACGCCAATAAATTAGGCAATCTAGAAGAAATGGACGCATTCCTGGAAAGCCACAAACTACCAAAACTGGAGCAGGAAGAAATAGAAAACCTGAACAGGCCAATAACCAGGGAGGAAATTGAAGCAGTCATCAAAAACCTCCCAAGACACAAGAGTCCAGGGCCAGATGGCTTCCCAGGGGAATTCTATCAAACGTTTAAAGAAGAAATCATACCTATTCTACTAAAGCTGTTTGGAAAGATAGAAAGAGATGGAGTACTTCCAAACTCATTCTATGAGGCCAGCATCACCTTAATTCCAAAACCAGACAAAGACCCCACCAAAAAGGAGAATTACAGACCAATATCCCTGATGAACATGGATGCAAAAATTCTCAACAAGATACTAGCCAATAGGATCCAACAACACATTAAGAAAATTATTCACCATGACCAAGTAGGATTTATCCCCGGGATGCAAGGCTGGTTCAACACTCGTAAAACAATCAATGTGATTCATCATATCAGCAAGAGAAAAACCAAGAACCATATGATCCTCTCATTAGATGCAGAGAAAGCATTTGACAAAATACAGCATCCATTCCTGATTAAAACTCTTTTTTTTTTTCTAATACTAAATCTGGAATGAACCATGATAAAGGTGGGTACATCTCCTACATGAATACAACATTGAGAAGACTTGAGAAAATTATCCCCTTTTTTTCAAAATGAACATAGGGCTAGGATGTGTTTCTTAGAAAGAAGGAAGAAAAGAATGCAGAAATTATTGGGCCTGAGCTGCCGATTTCACTACTCTTTATTCCCCAGGTAAAAAATTGTGTCCTCAAGTGAGCTACATCACTTTCTATAAGGTTATCTTTCTGAGAAAACCAAAGACAAAGCTGGTTTGATAAACTGTAAGGTCACTGATTACATATGTTCCAAAGTACAATTTTGGGCAGTGAACAGTTTTTTAAGCTCCCATTATTTCCTTCCTTTTTTCTCTCCCTTTTCCTTCTCTCTTCCTTTCTCCCTTTCTTGTTTCTTTTTTCTTTCTCTCTTTCTTTCTTTCTTTTTCTTTCTTTCTTTTTCTTTTTCTCTTTCTTTCTTTCTTTCTTTCTTTCTTTCTTTCTTTCTTTTTCTCTTCCTTTCTATATAAAAACAGCTCATCAACTGGGGGTGCCTGGGTGGCTTAGTCTGTTAAGCTATGGCTCAGGTCATGAATTCCAGGGTCCTGGGATATCCTGCATCAGGCTCCCTGCTCAGTGGGGAACCTGCTTCTCCCTCTCCCTCTGCCCTTCCCTCTCTGTTCGTGCTCTCTCTCTCTCTCTCTCTCTAATATAAATAAATGAAATCTTTAAAAAAACACAGCTCCACTGGATATTATTAGCTTCTAAGCATTGTTATTGTTTTTGGATCCTAGAACATACAGGATGATTTTCCTATACCTTTCTTGCTGCAGTTAGGAACCTTCAGGATGAAGTTTTATTCCAAACTCTTGATGAAATCTTAATAAATGACATAAAGAGGAATGTCCTGAAATCTTAAGAGCACCTAACAATTATTGAGCATTCATAATATGTAAGAACTTGTGTTTAGCAATTCACTTACCATATCACCCAAGATTCTCACTCTTTGAAGTATTAAATATATATGCATATATGTATATGCACTCATGGATACATATATTTACACACATGCAAATGCATATACATGCACATATATGTATAATGTATATTGTGCATATAGGTATATGTGTATTAAAAATTATATAAAATCACATTCCTAAAATTCTAAGATTTCCATCTGCTATTTTGTTCTATATTTCCCATATGTGCCCCTTAAATTTCATGTACTTCAAGGAGAATGATATTTCTGGCAAGCTTACACAGTGGAAATATTTAGTAGAAATTTATTAAATTCACAGTATCCCAATGTGTAGGGCAAAAATAACAAAACAGGAGTGTACAGGACTCTCACTATATCAAATGTATATATACATATATAGCTTATTATGTCTACCCACATGATGCTAGCTGAAATTTCTCAGAATTACAGAGTGTATGTGTGAAAAAAAGAGAGAAAGAGAGAGGGAGAGAGAGGTTGAGAAGGATGATATAGCTTATGGACTATACCACATTAAATAAAAGGAAAGAGTCCTAGAAATGAGTATACAAGGTATTCCCTAAAGTATGGAAATAGAGGTAGATACACATCATGTCTATCAAATACATCTTCAGCACTAAAATTAATCTTTGTCATATTATTATTTATGTTTCCAGGTGAAATAGAAAGCTGATATGCTTTGGGGAACCTCAGTTTGTTCCCTCAATGAATTCCTATTATTTCTGCTTCTGAAGGTCATACACAAGAGAATAAATCTTATTACAAGAATTTTTCTCACTGAATTTTTTTTTCTAGAAATGCTTCACAACCTTATACGTGCAACAGCCACTTAACAAAATGTCATCATGAGATTGAGGGTTTATAATTTAAAAAAAAAACATCAACTAGAAGCCCTGGCCACTATGACTCATAAAATATGCAATAATGTTTTGAGAAAGATTGAAAAAACACAGGAAGAATATGTATGCTCTTAGCAGGAAAAATATTGCTGACATTTTAAATAGTAATGAAACTCAAGAATTTAATCAATTTTGCATGTCAAAGAATAGGTGATTAATTTGTTTAGGTTACTTGGTTATGTTTTGTGTTTCTTATGAAATAAGTTCCAGGGTATTAAAAGTAAAATAAAATAAAAGCCTAGTGACTACAGAAAAGTAACTGATAATTGACTTTAAATATATATATATATGTTTTTATTTTAGAGAGAGAGTAGACAGAGTGGCAGAGAGAAAGAATATTGAGCAGACTCACAGCTGAGTACAGAGCCCAACACAGGACTTGATCTCAAAACCCTGAGATTATGACATGAGCTGAAATCAAAAGTCAGATGCTCATCAACTGAGCTACCCAGGCACCCTGATAGTTGACTTTTAAAATCAGACTGAGGTGGATTAACTTCAGTAGGTTAAGTGACTAACTCATGATTTTGGCCTCAGGTCATGATTTCAGGTCATGAGTTCTAGCCCTAGAAAAGATTTTGATCTGGGTGTGAAGCCTCTTAAAACTCTCTCTGCCCCTTGCCCTCCTGGTACACATGTATGTGTGTTTTCTCTCTCTCTCTCTCTCTCTCTCTCTCTCTCTCAATGAATGAATGGATGAATGAATGAAATTAAATAAAACCAGACTAAAAAGATATTTGTGCAACAACTGACTTCTAAGCTTCATCAATGCAGTTGTGTTTCACTTTCACAAGGCAGAGGCAAAAACCCACTCTTAGGCAATTTATAATAATGTGACCTATGGCCCTATGATTGTGCATAAAATTAGGGCTCTGTCTCTGCTACTTGTTCTAACTGGTGAGATTTAACTAACTATAACATTTCTGAATTTTCCTCAAGAGAAATTCTATCACACTGAACCCCTGAAATTTAAAAGTGTGGAGGTCATCTAACGCCTTACTTTAATCTCTCTCCCACGGAAAAGCTAAAGGGACAAGGGCTGTGATTCAAGGTGAAATACAGACCCACAGGACAAGTCTTAAGAGGTGACACAATATTCTTAACAGTTGAACTTTAGTTTGCTTGAAAATTAATCAATATAAGGGAAATTGTTGAAACCCTTACAGTATACTTAAAAATAATATTCTCACATTAATATTTGGCTTGTAAGTAGTCACTCAGCAAGCAAAGAGTGCCTTTTCATGATTTGACAGTTTTAGAGTCAGGTGGACAATTCTTCCATAAACGTTCATATGTTAAATCATGTCATACTTGTTATTTATTTAAGGAAGAGGAAAGGAGAAGGAGGAGGAGAGAGAGAGAGAAAGAGAGAGAGAGGGAGAAAAGAGAATGAGAAGTGCTGAAAAAGTGTTGGACTCAGACAGAAACTGAGGACCTTTTGGAAGGAAAATCATTTTTTTTTTAATGAGAAAACTAAGTTTTACAAGTGCTCATGCCTTATAGACAAATATTCCCTAGATTTTGTTGAACTACTCCACAAAGATCAGAATTTCAGATATCACTTAAGGATATTTTAAGGTATTAAATATGTCATTTCCCCAAAAAAAAATTTTAGAGATTTTATTCATTTATTCATGAGAGACACATAGAGGTAGAGACATAGGCAGAGAGAGAAGCAGGCTCCCTATAGGGAACCTGATGTGGGACTCAGTCCCAGACCTGGGGATCATGACCTGAGCCAAAGGCAGACTCTCAACCACTGAGCCACCCAGGTACCCCCATTTCCAAAAAATTTGAAATAATTGTCTACCACTAAATTTTCTTCCCTATAAAGTATAAAGTCAGTACCATGGACATCATAAGCTGAGTAACCTAAGTGTCCAGGTTATTATAGAAGTATAAATATTTGAATAAATTAACAAAAGGATGAGTACATGTGTGGATATGGGGTTTTAATTTGAGCTTTTGGCTAATTTGTGCTAATTTGCAAACATGTGAGGACAGTGACTTAGACTGGTTGAGATTCATATTCAGGGCTGCTGATCTAAGGTGGGAGCCATAGCTTGTTATATAAATAAGATTTGGATCTTAAACATAGGTTTAGATGATCTGTTATATCAATTTAAAATGAGGATCTATCTGCCATTTATCTTGTTGTGAAGTATGTCAAAAATTTTAATACCACAATTTCTTGAATACTTTCACAACATACCTTACCAATCTCTTCTAAATATTCATGGGTCTTCTCTGTGGCATAGAGTCCTAATCTGCTTACTTATCTGTGAACTCCTGGTTTTACCCCTCATTTTATTGGGAGTTTGGAAAAATTACCTACATATTCCTGGCAGAAGTCTACTAATTTATTAAAGGCAGACACTATTCTCACCTTTAAGTTATAAAGATCAAATTAAATAATATATGTCTAATACTAAAATTGAGATCAGGTCTCTAAGAATGTGACAGAACAGCTATTATTATCATAACTAATACATCATAATATCATCAGAAAATCATACTTTCTTAATAGAGACAAATAAATTAACTATAAGCTCATTGTCCCAGTGCTAACTGATCAATTGCTTACTCCTACAATAAATACCAAATGTAGGAACAATATGTTATTTCCACTTTTTAAAGTTTTTTTGGGAAAAAATGTCTTTTGGAATAATGGGAATTTCAATCTCCATAAACACCTATCTTACTACTATCTAGTTTATGTTTTACATGGAAGAAAAAAAAAACTATGTGATATAGGAAAGCATGAATTTTGACATAAGCATGTCAAAGCAGTCCAGAAAAATGCAAAATCTACACTGATATATGTTTAAAGAATAAATAATAATATATAAATTACAACTTATGTTACCCAATATTAAAGAAAATCTTCAATTTCTTCTTTATATTATAAGGGAGATACTAGTTTCACTTATATAATAGTAGATTTTATTGGAATAACTCTTCCACAGATAAAAAATATAAATTCTTATAAATATTATATTTTTAAAAATCTCTTCAAAGCCATGAGACAGCAAAAAAAAAAAAGTGAATAGAACCTAGAAAAAAATTGAGCCTTGAAATAAAGGAATTGCGATGGGAATCATTTGCATTGCTGCATCATTTCACCTGGGCATATCTTACCTATAGTCTGGGTATCAGTTGAAATACAAAGATAAAGCAAGAATATTACTGGATTGAGACAGTAGAAGACTGACTCTAAGGCCACCAAATAGACTGGAAAATAAGAGAGAAATTCCTAGAAAGGACAAAGACGAGGAGTGAGAGCAAGAATGACAATCTGCATGTAAACTCAGTCTAGCTCAATGACTGACCCTGAAATACCCTTACTAGGGGAAGTACCAAGGGATCAAGTTCAAAGTATAAGGTAAAAAGATGAGGGAATTAAGCAGAGGTTTCAGCTGCTTCCCACTATAGAAGCAATAGGGTTAGTAATTCAAAACCAGGTTACCTACTTATCACCATAATTTCTACTATGTAACCAACAAATATTAGGCATACAATAAAAAATTACTAGACATGCAGATAAACAGAGAAATATGACTCAAAGTCAAGGGATAAAAACAGTCAATAGAAAATGACCTTGAGATATCTCAGCTGTTGGAATCTGCAGGAAAAAAATTGAGAGCATTTATTATTAGAACATCCAAGGATATACCCAAAATAAAATAAGAAAATATGTTCATCATGCAGGATAAAATGTGATATTTCAGTGCATAAATGTGAACTATAAAAATTCCAATCTGGAAACACTAGAACTATAAAGTTCATTATCTGATAGATAATTGAATAAATATAGAAGCCTTTGTATATGTTGTCTAGTATAAATATATCTATTTCCCAGTTTGGTCTACTGAGAGGTCCTAGAAGTAGTAAAACAATAATAGCAATAAACATACTTAGAACACAGATGTTGGTTTCTAAATACCATTCTATATAAAAGAAATCAGGAACCCTTGGATATTGGCTTATTCTAGAACTGGGGAAAGGGGAAATATGATGATCCTGTAGCATCTACTAACACCAACAAGTAAATCAATGCTTGGGATTAGAGAAAGGATGAGCATATGCCAGAATGGCAAAGCAGCACCAATATGAACAAAATAAATAACAGCAAGATTGGATGCTAACACAAGAAGTAAAATGAATATGAGTCCATATTGATATAAATGATTACATAAATGAATGAATGAATGAAGAAAGAAAGAAAAAGAAAGAAAAAGAAAGAAAGAAAGAAAGAAAGAAAGAAAGAAAGAAAGAAAGGAAAGAAAGAAAGAATGTTGGAAAAGGGATATATCTGCCTTTTCTAAGAATTCCAAATAATAAATGTAAAACAATGAGGGAAATAAAAACTTATCACTAGAACACCTCAGTAATAACTACCACACACAAGATCCTCTAGGCAGGACTTTAAGAAAAATCAGTACATTTTCCTAGCCTGCAAGTATCTTTTATCAAGTATTAAATACCATGGTGGCTTTAACTCTTGTCCACAAATTGTTTGATATACCTTTCTGCGAAAGCAGAGCTTAATTCCCTTCCCTTGAGTGGGGGCTGGACTTAATGACTTACTTCCACCATATATAATATGGAAAAGGGAAATAATTACTGTAAGGAAATCTCTGAAGAAATTGAGCAGATCTCACTTTAACTAAGCTATTGGACTGAATGTCGCCAATAGTAAGTCATGCTGAAGTGATGTCAAAAGGGACTGAAACCAATCAGAAAGAAATTCCAATGGCCAAGCAAAATAAATATGAATAGCAAAATAAATAACATGATATACATGATATACATGATATACAAAATAAATAACATATACACACAATGTATATCCATATCATACATGCAATACACACATACGTATGCACACAATGATATGATACAATGAAAAGAGAACTCAACTTCTCTGACATTTTTTCCCCATATGTCTATAACCCCAGTTAAATTACAAGGTCTATTCAGCCAAATCTACCTTGAGAAGCACTACCCAAAATACATGACCATTACTCTTAAAAAGTATTAAGGTGATGAAAGACGAAAAAAGCCTTAGAAATCATCACAGATTGGAAGTCATTATGTAGACATGGTAATTCAATGTAATGTGGTATTCTGGATTGAATTTTAAAGTAGAAATAAAAGATATTAGTGAAGAAAGTTTTGAAATCCAAATAGTCTGCAGTTCAGTTAATAGTGTTGTGTCAATATTAGTCTGATATTTTGATATCAAGCTGTATTATGGTAACTGTTTTATGGTTATATAAGATGTTAACATTAGGGGAACTTGGGTGTCAAGTAGACAGGAATTTTCCGTACTATGAAACTCTTCTGTAAAAGTAGAATGATTTAAAATAAAGCTTAAAAAAATAAGTCTGAGAAAGATATCTTAGAACTGGTTAATCCTTCATATCATTCCTGGACTAAATCCTCCCTCTAAAGGAATTTCATTGAACAGAAATGATGGATATATATTTTTGAAAGTGTAGCACTACTTTTTTATAAAGTGAGTTGAAGGTTTCTTCTGAAGTCTGAAATTCTGACTAAGGAACATACTGTGATTCCCATAACCTTGCTTGTCCTTCCTCTCTGCCAACCACATTTATATGTGGGGAGTTCATAATGCATACGTGGATGTGTGTTCACACAAATGTTAGGAATGCTACAGAAACATGGGCATTGGGGCAGCCAGAGTGGCTCAGTGGTTTAGCGCAGCCTTCAGCCCTGGGCGTGATCCTGGAGACCCAGGATTGAGTCCCATGTCAGGCTCCCTACATGGAGCCTGCGTCTCCCTATGCCTGTGTCTCTGCCTCTCTCTCTCTCTGTGTGTGTCTCTCATGAATAAATAAATAAAATATTAAAATAAAGAAAAAAGTAAACATGGGCATTCAAACTCCAGATTTTCATGCTGAAAAAAAAAAGAATATGTTTAGTGATTAACCAGCCAAATCTATTAGTTAATTAATTGAAAGTAATTGAGTTCATGTCTCTATAATTGTCAGAAATAAATCGGAGCATGAGATATGACCATTTAAACCAAACATGAATTCTAAGATGGAGCATTTACCTAGATTAATTGATAGTTCTTTGTGAGATAAGTAAAATTTAAAGCAAATATATCTTCACCTCAAGCATGCCTTCAACAAATAAAGACCATTTTGGTATACAGAACCACCAGAGCCCGGCCTGCCCCCACAGAGCATATATTCTAGCTGGGTATCATATTTCATGGAAATGAAATAAGGAACAAATTTTTTAAATATGTGTATAAATTCGATTCAGACACCGAAAAGAACTCTGAAGAAAAATAAGACAAGATCATGTAAGGAAGAGTTACCAGTTAGGCTGACTGGTCAGAATATACCTCTCTGGGAAGGCTGCAGCTTTAAACTAGTGCCTCTTCCCTTTGAATCCATCCTTCTACACTTTTCTTCAAGATATTTGGGCCAGAACTCTGCAAACCATGCATTTACTTTTCCAGCTTCTCCCTATTAGGCTCTACCAGTAAGTGGCACTGAGAGGAATCTTAATGTCTCTGGAAGGGAAGAGATACACTCCTTTCTGCTACTTTCAGCATCATCTCAGCCAAAGTTTTTCACCATGATTGTGGGAGTTCATCCTAGAAATAACAGTTCATTACCACAATTTACTTTATTCCCCGCACTCTCATGATGAGCCTCATCACATCCCAATAAGGAGCCAGCACCAGCTGTCTGGCAACCCAGAGATTTTAATGGATGCAGACTAAACAGGCCCAACAAAATTTTTCTCTCTCTAGCCAAAGGTCCATGGAAAGGACAGTCTAGCAAGATAGAAAGCTTTTATACACTAACCATGGTATTTTCAGCCAAATGCCACTAAGGCTAGGCAAGGCTAAGTAGAGAGCTGAGACTTCCAGTTTCCCCAGGCTCAGTTTCTCAAGGAAACTTCCTTTGATAGAGTATACAGCAAATGTTCATTATTGGACAAATGTGTTATGCCATATTTATGTCAATTAAACCTTATCATTTAAGTATTTTTCCTCGTTTTCAGATATTATCTGTAATTCTGGTAAAGAAATATATATAAACCTGATGTATTTTTCTGTAATACGTTATCCTGGTAAGTTAATAAAAATGGCATGGATGAACATACATGGGACATGGATGATTCCATATTCAGAATATTCAAAATGTAAATATAAAATTCAGAATATAAATTCTTTGAAGCAGTACCTATTTTATACCCTTTTAGGTGATTCGGGATTTCTTAGCTTTGGAACTACATACATTTTGGGTCTGATAATTCTTGGTTGGGGGCTGCCCTGTGCATTATTGTATATGTTAAGCAGCATCCTTGCAATTGATGCCAGTAGCATGACAGCTGTGATGACCAAAAAGGTCTTCAGGCATTGCCAAATATCCCCTGAGGGGAAAAAAAACTGTCCCTCTGTTAAGAAATAGTGTTGTAAACAAAACTCTAATATACTATTGTGGTCAGTATTTCAAACAGAAAATGGAGAGAGATTTGCATGAGTGTTCTTCAATCTCAAGCAATCTCAAGTATATGCAGAAATGGTTGTCAGGATAGCTATTGAAAGTAGAAATTGTATCTGTGTTCTGATAGAGTTCAGGACATATTCCCCAAAAGCATGACACCTCATATTTTAAACTGAAGGAGTTTGAGAAGATGGCAGAAGCATAAAGGTATCTCTGGCCATCCCCCTGCTATTCTCCCCTGAAGCAGGTCATAAGACTTTCATGTGAGAAGTGCCCTCTTTACTCAGAGGAAAGAGCATCCTTATCTCCAAGATGGAGCAACATGAAGAAAGAGGTGAGCAGCAGGCTTTGTGAAGGCTTCCATCCTTTATTGCACTTAGCTCATAATCTTTGTCCTATCATATTTCTCCACAACTGTCACTCTTCATCAAACCTAGTATAACCATTCTTCAGATGTTCATTTCCTTATAAAGGCTCCCATGTCAATATAAAACTTAGATAAATGAGTACAGTTTTCTTGGTTAATCTGTTGTTAATCAGTTTGATCTTCAGACCCTTCCAGTGACCTTAGGAGGGCTGAGGAAAACTTTTTTTTTAAGATTTTATTTATTTATTCATGAGAGACAGACAGAGAGAGAGAGAGAGAGAGAAAGAGAGAGAGAGAGAGGCAGAGACACAGCAGAAGAAGAAGCAGGCTCCATGCAGGGAGCCTGATGTGGGACTCGATCCCAGCATTCCGGGATCCTGCCCTGAGCCAAAGGCAGATGCTCAACCACTGAGCCACCCAGGCGTCCCATGAGGAAAAATTTTTAACCCCCCCTACAGATCTTTTCCAGTGTCTCTCCTGGGCCTAGCACATAGCCAAAACTAGAAATTACTTTATGGATTAACCAAAAAGCAAATGAACAACAAAGACAATCTTTAGCTTGCCAATGGGACTTGACAGTTGTCAGTTGTCTTCAAATTCTTTACGAATATCTTTAATGGGAGAAATTAGACTTGTGTCTAATGGTAGGTGTTATCCCAGAATAGTGTGTATAATCTGAGGAAAATACAGTTCCAAATAAGGAAAAATGTTATCTCTGTTAACTCAATTTTCTCTCCCAATATATTCTTTCATCTCTAGGGTAGGAGTCACATATTCCTTGATAACTGTTATGTTTCCCCTGTTGGAAGAATGATTGCTAAATAGGAGACAGCAAAAAAAAAATTATATACATTCCACAAGTGAAAAAGTTAAGAACTTATAAATATAAAAGTAGTGTTTCCCATCACTGGAGTTATTTTCACACTCCCCAAATGATCACACATGGTAGATCTCATCACAAGGATGCAGGCATCAGGTAGGGGTTGAACTATATGATATGGAAGACTTTTGCCTAGTCTGACCATGATGTTTCAGAACACCATTAAATTTATGCGTGTAATTTGCCAACTCTTTGCACAGGGCAGGGAAAATCTGCCCTATCAGCTGTGAAGCATTCCTCAAAAAATGAAATTCCTTGAACCACGTGAGATGAGAGAGGTAGATCTCTTATCTGGGGGCCATAAGATGAATCTTTCACAGTGGTTTAAAGACATTAAAAAGCCTTTTTTCTTTATTATTCTTTCAGATTATCTCACCCTATTACATAAATTTCAGAATTTTCAGGTTTCCCAGACCTGTGGTAGGAGCCTGTCTTCCTAGAAGCTAACTGAATAAAATTTTCTTCTTATATGGTGGCTGATTATTGGGTTTCTGTCAGGGAATACACCATGGAAGCCAGGCCATAATCAATAAAACTTATGTTTTTAAATGTTCCTGAAGTGTTGCCCCAAAGTGCCATACAAATGTTATATATTGTGATGTGTGAGCTTTCTCTTCCTTGTGGATGCATTAGCGGAGTAAACAGAGAACAATAATAGCAGTGTCTTTAGGGCCTTCTAGCTCCTGGAGCACCTTTTTCTGGGGACAAAACCACACTGGTTTAAATTCTTTTTCTGGTGGAAATACTCTGTTATTGAAAGGCATTCCCAGAGCAGCATTGTCTGTTGCCACAGAATGGCATGTTAGTTTTAAAAATAGCACCTGCTGAGGTTTTCTTACTCTGCCTGGGAATGATTGTGTGCCATTTGGGCATTTGCCTGTTTATTTCATTTCTCATGCACATATTGCTCAATAGAAACATAA
Source organism: Nyctereutes procyonoides (assembly GCF_905146905.1). NCBI lineage: Eukaryota > Metazoa > Chordata > Mammalia > Carnivora > Canidae > Nyctereutes > Nyctereutes procyonoides. Next base: position 11,902,094 of record NW_026575133.1, on the reverse strand, counting down.
TTTCCTGCTTTCATTTTTTTTCTTAATTTAGAAATATTATCAGCTTTGAGTGAATAGAAAATAACCATTAGTAATAATGAGTGAATAGAAATAACCAGTAGTAATAAATACCAGTTACAGAATGCTAAAAAATCTGCAAAGGAAACTGCAGTAGATTATAAAAATGATGACAGTATTTTGTAGTACCTCTCTATTAAATAAAGATGGGGTCTGAGTCCCCAGCTCTTTCCTCTGTGCTCTGGCAGGGGGGACCTTGTGAACTTAAGTCCTGAGCCTAGACTTGAAGATGTCTTGCAGCTTCAGCTGTTGCTGCTCGTGGATTTCTGCATCCCCATGTGAAGAAACTGAGGCTTGAAGGCCCTCCACTGTTGCCACAGCTGACAACCTGCCAAATGCCAGACGTGGGAATGACTGGCGCCCAGTTCCCCCACCTGCTAGCCAATCTGTTAGCTACAGCCAGGTGACTACAGGTTTACAGTGAACCCAGCTGAGATCAACCAGAGGAACTGCCCAACTGACTCATTATTGTGAGCTTAAAAAAATGCTGTTGTAAGCTACCAAATTTGAGTATGGTTAGTTACATAGCAAAAGATAACTGATACAGAAACTACTTCATAGAAATGAGGACATACAGTAACAGATGTAGATCTTATGCCTATTTTTTACTCCTCTTCTAGAATATAAGCTTAATAAAAGCAGCAACCTCATTTTTCTTATTCATAGCTGTATGGCCAATAACTAGGACAGTGCAGGAGAAAGAGTTAATGAATTCAATTTACTGGCAAATACTTCGAGCATGACACTGTCTTAATTTTACAAGATTCTGTCCTCCTGTATACTCTAAGAAAACTGCTATCAAGGGGCAATCTCTATCCAAGTCAAACCAGAAGATTTCACTCCTGGGTGCAATTTGAATGTTCTTCTCATTCTGAGCTACAACTGCACAAAGAATGGTATCAGGCAGACAGTCTCTCTTGCTCTTTCCCTTCACTCTCACTCCTTTTTGCCTATAAAGTAGTTGGAAAATTGAACTCCAATAAAAAATACAAAAAAATAAAGTAGAACTTAACATACTTTATGCCATTCTCCAATAGTCCAATAGTTAATCCACCATTGCAACTGGTTACAATGAGTTTTAAAACTAGGTTGCTCTCAACAATAATATTTAAAGATGCTTGTCTTTGGGGAAAGGGGATTTCTCTAAAATGAAAATATGGTAGTATATAAGAGTTATAGCTCTCATTTATGTTTTAAAATAACTTTGTTTATAAATTAGAATAATGCCATACTCACTCTAGGTGCTAAACTCCTCTTGAGTGGATTGTGGTTTGGGAGAAAAGAAGTGCTAAGTTTTATATTTCCTTGATTGGGTATGGTAGATAGCAAAATATCATCCTGACACATTCACAGAAGGCAACAGCAATCTTGTAAACTCTATAAACACAGAAAACCCTGACAAGTCTCAAGCTAAGATCAGATAACTAATGTCAATGTATACTCAGGGAAAATAAACCAAACCAAAACAAAAACAACCTATAGTATAAATCAATAGAAGGAAGAGTAAAATACAGAATATAATGCTGCACTAAATGGAAAATTATTAATTGCAGACCACAGTTCACTAATTCATATTGTAAATATGTTTATATAAAAGAAAAGAAATAACATTAATGTCTTATTTAGTTTATAAATTGACATGAGGAAATTACTTGAAGTGGCTGATTTGTTAACTTCTATCATTTTCCTACAGAAAGAAATGAACTTTAAAATGTTCCTGATATTTGCTAATATTCTAATTAATAAGCCCTACACCCATGCTGCACACCTCTGAATTTGAATCCTTAGGATCAGAAGCCATTAGAAAGGAAGATTTAAAAATTAAAGATCTAAAAATTATTTTACTAATTATTTTACTACTTCAGCAAAGACATATATAGACAGGGCTAGGAAAAGATAATTGCTTTTTTTAGTGCTTTCATTTAGCACTTGTTTAATAACTGATGCCATTGAATTATAGTGAGGAGGGAAGAAGAGAGGTGAAGCAGCTGAGGAAGTAGAATAAAGAAGCCAATAGACCACCCTTCTCTCTGTTCTCTGTGTTGTCCAATATCGGAAACACTAGCTGGTATTTAAGTAGAGTCTTAAATATATTAATGGGCACTAAATAATCATAGAATTTGGGTTCTTTAGTTGCACTAGCCATATTTGAAGGGCACGGTACCCAGATGTGGCTACTGCCTGCCATTTTAGACAATGCAGATATGGAAAATTTTCAAAACTAAGAAAATTCTATTGGACAGCACTATTCTAAAATATGCTTTCTTCAGTTTCAAATGTCATTCAAATGAAAAACTATATACCATAACCAAGTATGGGCACAATTTTTATTTCATATGTTTATATCCATATTACTTATATTCATGAGCATTTCCCAAGTACTTTCTAACAAGGGGATGGCTCCATATGCACTTGAGAAGACTGTGTATTTTATTGTTTAGGGTGAATTTTTCTATTGATGTCTGTTGTGTCTAGTTGATTTATAGTGTGATTCGGGTTTTCTATCTCCTTTTGGTCTTCTGCCTAGTTGTTCTTTGTATTATTAAAAGTTACTTGGACTTCTGCTTTTGCTCCAACATGTAAAGAGCTTGGAAGTCACCACATCCATCCTATAATAAGAAAAAAAAAAGTGAACAAACTCAAAATCAGCTACTGCTAAATACATCAGAGACTTCAAGTCTCAGAACAATCAAATGACCCAGAAACTGGAGAGACAGATAAATACAGAGAATTGAAGCATACTAGGAGTTGCAGCTGCTGGCGGCAGAAACTTCTAGGAAAAATTAAATGGTAATTGACAAATTTATGAAAGTTAAGCATGGACTAGATTGAGAGTTAGAGACTCCTGGAGTCTCAGTCTTGAGGACTTCCACACTTTTGTGGTTTACCTCCAGAAACCTAATGAGGTTCTCACAGTGAAGATCAGAGACAAATTTCCTGTGTTTCCATCAGAAGTACAATAAAAATAATCATTTAAAAACATTCCCAGATTGTTCCTTCCCACCTTCCCTATAAGGGACAAAATTTCACCAAAGCCTAAGATGTGGGAAGGAAAAATCCTCAATTCCACACCCTTCATACACTTCATATATTTTACTATATTCTATATTCTTGTCATGTATGGCCACTGAAATCTCTGCTCAGTAATATTAACAGCTAATAACTGAACAAAGATTTTATTAAAGTCCTTGAACCAAAAAATCTCCCACCGTTTGCTGCTGGCCTCCCTGCAGGTGTTGGGACACACCCTCAACATTCCAGAAGTTTAAATCTCTGCATTAGTCTTCATCTATTTCTTATATATCAAGGTCAGCCAGAGGTGAAAGATTGGAGCTTTCTTAGATTTTTTTCCAGTGTATAAGCTAAACTTTATATGTTTCTGGCCTTCTAGATCCCTAGTAATATATTAAAGTTTTTTAAAAGTCAGTAGACATCTAATTCTCCAGATTTTCATTCTAAGTTTATTATCTAGCTTCTTGTTCGGCCCAATTTATTAACCATTTCAGGTAGCCACAATGTTAAACAGTTGCTGCTGGTTGTTTTCAACAAACATATTAGGGATAAGTTTTCCTCTGTGAGAAAGTTCTGAGAACAAGACTAGTCCTGTGAATGGAAATTTTTCAGTGTGTCCCCAAAGAAGTCAATTTGTAGCAACTCCCTAGAGATGGCAATTTTGCACTGCACTGCCAAACCTATTCTATCCCCTCAGGTGATTGTTAGACTGCTGATTTTCTTAGCCTCCATGGTTTCTGAAGCTACTAGTTTTCAAATTTACCTTGGACCTGTAGAGAGGAGTATAGGAGTTGACCAAGTTACAATACTACAAATTACATTGTTTTTTTCTGAGAGTTTTCCATTTTTTTAAAAGATTTTATTTGAGAGAGAGCATGAGCAGGGAGAGGGAGAAGCATACTCCTCCCTGCTCAGGAAGCAGAGCTCAATCTCAGGACCCTGAGATCATGACCTAAACCAAAAGCAAACGCTTAACTGACTGAGTCACCCAGTTGCTCCACCATTTTTCTTAAATAAGGGCTCCTCAGATTGTTGTAATACTGGTTAATTTCTGGAGCTCTGAAAATTTGATTTGACAAAGTTTTCAAGGGTTCTGATTGGTATTATGGAAGGTCATTTTTTGGCAATCCTTACTCCATTCTTCTGAATGTTTCTCATATTAATAGATTTTAATTTAAAATATTTATAATTAAATAACTATATATGACAGGTATTCAAAGTTGAGTAGTTGTGACTCATACCACAATTTTTCATCTGTTCTTGTACAATGGAGCTTTCCAAGTAAGGATTAACACAAGGAAATACTCCCAAAATTGCTTGACTAAAAGTGACTTTCATTTGGAAGGTTCGTTTGCTTATTTGTGTGTTTATGGGATAACTACCTCTTAAATGACTGGTGAATGCTGGCATAATCAGATCTTGTTTTTTCTCACTAGGTACTTATAGTTGAATTAGCAAGCAGTCACTAAATATCAACACAGGAATTTCACCTTCTCAATACACCATAGATCTTCTGTGTGCCAGGTAAAATTTTCCTGCCCAGGTAAAAGTTTCAAAAGAATGTGTTTATAATAAAGGAGGGCCCAAATGCTTTCCCAATTCAACCCTTACAAGTTTAGTAGTTTATTAAAAATCAAATTTCATGGTAATAAGAAAGCTCTCTCTAATTGCTTTAATTGAAAGGACAATTAAATCACTAAAAATCATTTTAGTGAGCTAATTTCAATGAGTTTCAAAAGCTTTCAAAGGGATTTTCAATATCATAAAAGAGACAGAGACAGTGAGCATTCAAAAGAGTTCTCTGTGTTGCCAAAAAGTAATTAGAAGATGCTAGTTATTTATCCTCTGATTTAACTAATATTTATTGAACACTTAATATGTGAAAGAAAATGTGCTACTAGGACCAGCTAAATAATTTAAGGAGTTAAAAATAAAAATGGAGCTCATTTGTTCAAAACTACCAAGAATTTAAAGTAAGAAACAGTACAGCTTAAAAACCAAGTGCAGAACCTTCTAAGAATGGAGCCCTTTGTGATGGCATAGATTGTATACTCAAAATCTGGCCCTCTGTGCTAGGCACACTCCATGCTAATATCATATTTAAGAAGGTAAACTTTTTATTCTGTTTTATGAGACTTTTAGCCTTCAGCTTTGCTCAAGTTACAGAGCTTGCAAATGGTGGATTTTGGAATGGTAACCATGAGCTTCTGATTTCAGCTAGTTCTTTCCAGCCTGCCAAATCACACCATCAGCAAATTCAACTTATTTTAATTGATAGAAGAAAGGGCATCAGAGAAGTACATGGAAAATAATGTGTTTAAAAGTAGGAAAATAGGGACACCTGGGTGTCTCAGTGGTTGAACGTCTGCCCTTGGCTCAGGGCATGATCCTGGAGACCTGGGATCGAGTCCCGCATCAGGCTCCCTGCATGGAGCCTGCTTCTCCTCTCTCCGCCTGTGTCTCTGCCTTTCTCTCTGTGTCTCTCATTAATAAATAAATAAAATCTTTAAAAAAATAAAATAAAATAAAAGTAAGAAAATAAATTACTAAAATATTTTCTAAAACATAATGTGATGGAAAATCATAAAACTTGTTAATAATATGGTAACCATTAATAAATGTACCTGTTAAAAGACATGCAATAAGCAAAGTATTCTCACAAGTTATTGTGTCATTTAGTCCACATAATGACGTTATGATCAATGTACTAAGATTATTATCCTTGATTCACTGAGGTTTATAAAGAATAAATTAAATGTGTAAGAACACAGAGCTTGGGATTTAAATTTGAGCAGAGTAATCACTACATGGTATTCCCCTTAGTTGAAGTCAGGAGATCTGCCTTCTAGTTCCAGCTCTTTCAGAGGCTCAGGTTGTAAACTCCAGACAAATCACTGATCCTTACTTGGCGTTAGTCTTCTCACATCAGATTAAATAGATGCTTAGATCCTTTGTACCTCTAAAATGCACTGCTTCTATAAAAGTGAAGGTAATGTATGGGAAACAATATCCTATTTTTTCCAAAAGCATGTTTTTCCAGGTTTTCAGTGGAACCCAGTGATTTTTCAACCCAGTTGAAATGAAAACGACTTTTCACAGCATGTACAGATGCATCAATTGCTCTTATGTCTGAGGTCTACTGTTTACTATCAGCATAGATTTTCATTTAGTGAATATTTTCCCTATGGGTTAATTCCTTGGAATATTAATATATATTACTTGTGAAAAGGTTTTTTCACATTAACAGTTTCCAGGTTCTTTCTAAATTAACTAAAAGTGCATATAGCAGAACTCCTCATTGCATGTAAAGTGTTTGTGCTGAATGTGGCTCTTCAAGAAGGAATGTAATATGTACACTAATTCCTAAGTTATTTCATCCAGGAAACCTATTTTAAAAACGTTTCTTGGGGGGCAGTCTTATTCAGAATTCATAGTTCTGTTGGCAACATTCAGCTTGCTTTATCAAAAAGTACCAATTGGCAGTGCATACATTCCAGCAACCCTCCTCAAATGGCCACATACATCTGTCAGGAAAAGTTGCCCATCCAAAGAAAGGTGTGCTTATGTTAATGGCAGGTCCTATTTATTTTCTCATATTCCCTCCTCTCCTAAAGAGTTAGTAAGTTGTTAAAACTAAACTTCTCAGTAATAGGCAAGAGTTCTACAGTAATGATAACCTAAGTATGGGAAACAGTGAGTCACTAAGATTTAGTGTCATGGTTTATGGATAACAAAGTATTTACGTCAGTCCTTAAATCCCATAAAGACGAGGAAAAGTGATGGAAAGCCAAATGTCTGTGTTGCCAAAGATTTAATAGAATCTGACTTATAGAGTACTATTTCCATCCCTGATATAGGTTAATATCTACTGAATACCTACTATATGTCAGGCAATATGCCAACTAGGCACATTTATGGGTGGTATCTTTAGTCCTCCTGACACTTCTACAAAGATAGGTCTTTTTATCCCCCTTTCAGTAAGCATCTATCACTCAAATGAAAGTTTTCCTGACCAAAATGGCTGGTACATAGAGAAAGTAGTATGGAAACACAGGGCTTCTGAATCCAAACTCCTCTATCTTCTTCATCAGCCACAGCCCTGACCAATACAACTGATTGTTCTTGGTGAGAGGATAAAGAACTTTAGAGTCTTGCAAAGAATAAGAGCTGAAATAGACAATCCTGATTTTTAAAAAAAGGAGTACAGTAAGAGGAAAATAGCAGTCATAGGTCCAGATCGATTCCAAAATCTAGCTGGAAACATGGTCCATTCATTGATTAGGGTTCAATTCTACCATCTGAGAATGCTTCTCTGCAGCTATTGAATCTACCTTTTTGCCCCTAGTTCATTTCTGCAAATCATTCTTTAACTTTTTTCTTAATTGAAATTATTTTAAAATCTTCATGAGATTCTTCTGAATGTTTTGGGGTTCAGTTCATTAGAAGAAATCATACCTGCAAATCTCTTCAAAGCAGGTTCCTCTCTGGGTGGGCTGAGAGCCTGAATGGTAGAGAAAAAGCTCCTAAGATTCTTAAAAGCTTCTTTATCTTGTAAAGAGGGTCTATGAAGCATAGCTTTAAGTTCTCTTGAAGTCTTAAAAAGGGGCCTAGGTTTTAAACTTTTTAAATGTTATTTATCCTGATGCCATGTCTTACTTTGAGAGGTATTTGCTTTCTAGATAGATTGGTAATGAAAATAGTTTTATTTTTGAATCCAGAAAGAACTGAGCTTATTTATATTTCATATAATTTTGCCTAAAGTCTGAATAGTTCTTTGTTTAAAACCTCTCTAGATAGATAGTAGATAGATAGATAGATATCCATATTTTATCATCTGTCACTGAAAGAGACCAGATAGCACTTTCAATGATATATGTAGGTATCATCTTAGCCAAATCACAAGTTCATCCTAGTTTATATTTTCCATTTTACCCCAGGGGACGATGTTGTCAAGCTTTCTGCCACCACATTACAAGTTTTGCTTTTTATCAAGTCTTCATTACTAGTCAGCCTGAGACTCTTTCAGCGTGCTTGCTGCCCAATTCTATTTCAATGTTAGACTTTATAAGGTTTTGTTATAGAAGCACCCCACTTCCACTTACCAAATTCTATTCCAATAAGTGATTGCTGTTTAACAAACTACTCTAAAACCTAGTGGCTTAAATTATAAATATTGTGAGGCAGGACTGTGAGCAAGGATTGGCTGTGTCATCCTTCTGTTCACATAGCACTAATGTAGGTCAATGAATTATATTCATATGTAGAATGAGTTGGTCTGCAGGGTCCAACATGGATTCTTATTTCTTGTACCTGGATGTGGATAGCTGGAATTCTGGGCTCAAGTGATAGTCTCAAGCTAAACATTTACATTTTGCTTTTCAAGCATGGATTTTCAGGTTTGTTTTTCTTACTTGTGAGCTTAGCACTTTCAATGAGTTTTTCAAGAGGCCCAAACAGAAGCTACAGGACTTGTAATGACCTAGCATCAGATGCCTAGAACATCTCTTCATCATATATGTTTGGTAAAGCAAGTCACTAATACCACATTGGATCCAACAAGATAGAATTAGATTCTACTTCCCTATAGAAAAAGAAGCAAATGATTTTTCAATTCTTTAATCATAAAAAGAGTTCTCTTCTAGATTGCTTTTCATGAAAATGTGAAGTGCAGACTCACACTGGATAAAAATGTCAATTACAGAGAATTTTTTTAAAAATATTTTATTTATTCATGAGACACACACACACACAGAGAGAGACAGAGAGAGAGAGAGAGAGAGAGAGAGGCAGAGACACAGGCAGAGGGAGAAGCAGGCTCCATGCAGGGAGCCTGACGTAGGACTTGATCCCCTGTCTCCAGGATCATGCCCAGTTGAAAGCAGTGCTAAACCGCTGGGCCATTGGGGCTGCCCAACAGAGAATTTTTTTTTTATTCTCCAATGTTATACATGTGTTCAATAATCAGCTGGATCTATATGTTATAAGTGACTGAATGTCTGACTAAAATCAGATTTTCAGCACAAAAATTTTAAAAGAATCTTGATAAAAAGAACACATTTTGTGACCCAAATAAGGAAAGAAACTAGTCACCTGATTTTGAGTGAGGATTAAACTAGGGGATCAAAAGGTGTGATCAGATCTCAGTATGTCCATTTTCTGACTCTATGTTTTTTCGATCTTTTTGCAGTTGCAAAATTTCTGTAAAAAACTTTAGGTCTGTCTATATACCCCATGTTCAAATTCAGTGACAAAGATACCATTTTTTTCAGTACTTAAAAAAGTCTCAGGATTAATTCTGATTGGATCTGAATTCTGATTGGATCTGAACCAGCAGTATGGACAGGAAAATAGAATAATGAACCTAGATCACATGCTTGTGATCACATACACTCCTGGAGTAATCACATGCCCTTTATCACATACACTCCACATGTACTTGTGATCACATACACTTCATATAGCAAGGATTTATGAAGTTATTTGAATTTAAAAAGCATTTAAGTAGGACAGGTATTTCTACAGAAAACAACTGTGGTATTTTCATTAAGAAAATAATGACCTGATGTTAAGAGGCAGATATAACTTTCCATCACACCTATGCTGTTTCTTCATATGAAGGACTGTCCCTTACCATCTCAAACTGTTGAATCCTAACCAGCCTTTAAGTGCTGTCTAAAATGCTACTGCTTCTATGAAATCTATCTTGACTCCTTGACCTCTTTTGAACCTGAACTAGATATCCTCCTAATTTAGGTTTAATTGAGTTTTATATTTCTTGTGTGGCTTTATATAATGAGCCTGTCTTATAGCTGTTCTTGCACTTCTCTTAAATTCTCCACAAACACATGTAATTCTTTTCTTTTTAAAGATGTATTCATTTATTTATAGAGAAAGAGAGCACAGGTGGGAGGGGCAGGACAGGGAGAGAGAATCCCAAGCAGACTCCACACTCAGCACGGAACCCCACATGAGTCTTAATCTCATGACACTGAGATCATGACCTTAGCCAAAACCAAGAGTAAGAGGCTTTACCAACTGAGCCAACCCAGGTGCCCCATAAGCACATGTAATTCCTAAGAGTACAAACTCTGATGCCTTTGCAGATCTATGTTAGTAATCTATCCTTAACAGGTACATTAGATAAAGATCTGTTGAATTAGATGAATTCAGTGATTCCAGAATTATCAGATATAAGTTATGCTTCCATTATATATATTTTAATTTTGTATAAGCCTTTTGTATTTGTACAACTAGTCAGTGATGTAGTATAATAACCATTCTATTTTCCTACCCAAGGATCAGTGCTAGATGTTAACTTCTTCACATGTGATTTAGAGGGGAAATATTGGTTAGTTTAAGCCAAATTAGCCATTTTTTTTTCTTTTCTCACTTTCCTTTTTTCCTTTTCTCCTGTGATTAGTTTAAGGAGATCCATGTGACTGATGAACAATCCTCTGGATGGCTCTCTAAGTAAAATGTCTTTCTCTTAAAAAGAAAACACAAGAGAAGAGATTGTAGTGTTTCTTTGGTTAGATCTTTTCATACCTGTATGATATATGAATCTCTAACAGACAGTTTGTGAACATTAGAGAAGCTCATCTGATGGATAAGGGGAACACAGTGAGGCTGGAGAGCAGAGGCAGAGCACAGTTGTGAGGAGGCCGTTAAGCTTCTGTCTTAATAATCCTTGAACTGCCAAACTCTTCACATGATAAATCTGTTCATTGTTTAAGCCAGTGGTGTTGAGTTTTCCATTATTTGTAGCCAAAAGCATCTTCATTAATGACAACACTCAGGAATGGAATGTAGGTTTATTGATTCTCGACTCAAGGCTTTGTCCAAGAGATCTTTACACTTAGTGAGAAAGAAGAACTTTGCCTGGAGCATGGAAGCCATGTGATTTGTGAGCCTGGCCTGCCTTGATGGGGAACACTGATCACTTGGATAGCTACTTCATAGATTTAATGCTTAGGAAAGGATATACTGGAGTCTTTAGATATTCTTGGGACAATAGAACAACATTCAGGAACATAGATTCTATCCTTTGGTATTTTTCATTCTTACCATATGCCTGAGAACTGACCTGCCCAGACTCTTAATGTATGTCATGACAGATTTTTCTGTTTCTAATCTCAACAGTGCTGCATGGGAGGTAAATGATAGGCTCTCAGGCACTCGATATACACAATGTGACTGGCTGCCTGTGTAACTCCAGAGAAAACAAATCCCAAGAATCACAGAGGGAGAAGGAGAAGTGCAAGATAGAAAGAAAAATTTGGCCAATTCCATTTTTGTGGTAAAAACATCATCCTAATTTTTACTTTGAAATACTGGCAGGGCTAGTTTCAGAAATTGGCAGCAACTTATACTCAGAGTTCTATGTTTCCATATGGGTGAACGAAGAGTATCTCTTATAAATTATAAATCATAAGACAGAATCTGTTCTATGTCATTCTTCCTAAATTGCCATCTTAATATAGTGACTATTTTGTGTGGGCATGTCCTGAACAGATATTTATATCAAAAAGCAGAGAAGGGACTGGGCAGCAACATGTGGTTGGACACTACTAATGCTTCTTTAGGCAAGTTTTGGCCCCTTAGAGCTGAGGTTTGTTTCATAAACATAGTGTAGAATTAATCATCACATTTTCTAGGGATTGATGGTACCATCACAACAAAATAAAATGGAAAAAAAATCCTAGTCAGTGTTTTCTCATTTGTCATGATTTATTTTTCCTGTTGTATTAAATTACCATTGTAGAATCCACTCTGACCTCTAAGTGATGGGCACATGAAACTGAATTGTAATTTAACTTCCACAGTTTTAAAATGTGTTTTATTTCCTGGGGGAAAAACATAGCTCTGAAATTGTTATTTTCTTTTTTTCCTATGAACTTATTAAGACCTCCTCAATTGATATGATTAAATGGACTCTTCTTATAGTTTGTGTTGTGTTTATAATGAACTTATTCATTAAATATTTATTAAACATTTATAATTTTTATTTATTTATGATAGTAGTCAGAGAGAGGGGGGGGCAGAGACATAGGCAGAGGGAGAAGCAGGCTCCATGCACCGGGAGCCCGACGTGGGACTCGATCCCGGGTCTCCAGGATCGCGCCCTGGGCCAAAGGCAGGCGCTAAACCACTGTGCCACCCAGGGTTCCCTTATTAAACATTTATAATGTGCTAATCATCATATTGGATGGTGCATTCATTTCCTATCACTACTGTAGCAAGTCACCACAAACTTAGTGGCCTAAAACAACACAAATGTATTTTCTTTGCATTCTGGAGGTCAGAATCAGAAATGAATCTTATGCAGCTAAAATCAAGGTGTCAGTAGGGCTGGTTCCCACTGGAGGCTTCTATCTTTGTCTTACCTCTTCCGTTTTCAGAGGCTGCTGGCATTTCTGGGCTCATTACTGTGTTACTCTGCCTTATGTTCTGTCATCTGTCTCCTGTGTCTCACTCTGATCTCCCTCTGCCTCCCATTTCTAAGGATCCCTGTGATTATATCATACCCACCTGAATAATCCAGTATATCTTCCCATCTCAAGATCTTTAACTTAATTACATCTGCAAAACCATTTTCCCATATGGTAAGATTCATAGATTTGTGGAATTAAGAAATAAATCTGTATGTATGGTGGGGAGGTAATGCTGTTGGTGAGGATACTATTTAGCCAGAAATGAACAGAAAGAGATCGCTTGCCTCTTAAGAATATATGGTCTAGCAAGGGAAATGAATATATTTAATTACAATGTTTTGTAAAAAGAGAAACCCCGGGGAAATGGGAGGTCAAAAGAAAGAATGCTCGGGTCTGTCCGAGGGTACAGGGGAGTTTTCCTAAAGGAGATAGTTGAGCTGGAATTTGAAGGATGGAGATATTTAAAGTTTAATCGATGAGAATGGACATTTTTTAAGTACTTGGTAAGAGGCAGGATGCTTTAATAAGTGCTTTATGAAGTCCTTTATTATATATGTCTCATAAGGTAGGAACTACTATTATTCCATTATAAAAAATGGCTAAATGGAGAGATAGAGACAAGTGAAGCAGCTTGCCCCAAAGCACACATATCCTGAGTGAAAAAGCTCTTCTGCAGGATACCCTGGGCTGAGGTAAGAGCAACTGTTAAGGTAGAGACATAGTGGTAAACGGAAATTGGCTTTACTTGCTTCCCCTACGCCCACCACAATAGTCCCTGTCACAGACAGAAATCTCAAGACCTTGACTAGGCAGAGGATTTGGCTTGTGCAACAGGAAATGCCGAGACTAGAGACATGGAAAAAATAATTTACTCTCACAATCTTAAAAATAGCTTTGCCTTGGTTTATCTAGTTTTTAAAAAGAGTAACTTTTAGAAGGTAGCCATCTCGCATAACTGAAACTTTGTATAGCAGTGTGGCTTTAGTTAACAATACTGTGTTGTATACCTGAATGTCCTAAGAGTGTAATTCTTCAGTGTTCTCATCACAAAAAAAAAAAAGAAAGAAAAAAATAGTAACTATATAAGGTGACAGATATCTTGATTAGCTTGATTGTGGTGATTATTTCATGATGTCTGCGTATATGTGATACACCACACCAAGTTATATACCCTAAGTTATATCATTTTCTTTGTCAATTTACTTCAATAAAACTAGAAAAAAGTAATTTCTAAGATTGGGGTAGAAGAATTACTGTCACTGATCCATAGAGCTTCTAGCATGGGTCTAAAGCATCCTCATTTTAGAGGGACATCCCATATCACTCCTCCCACTAGACTCTGGGAGAGCAATCAGAAAGAAACTGAACCAAATACACTGGCTACACTCACATAGTTAATGGATTTGACCTTTGAACAATACAAGATTGATCTGCATGGGTCCACTTTATTCAGATTTTTTTCTGATATAGTACAGTATTATAAATGTATTTTGTCTTGTGATTTCCTTAATAACACTTGTTCTAGCTGGCTTTTTTGTAAGAATACAGTATATTATACAAATAATGCAAAGTATATATTGACTCTTTATGTTATTAATAAAGTTTCCAGTTGATAGTAGATTATTAGTAGTTAAGTTTGAGGGAGTCAAAAGTTATGTGCAGAAATTTGACTGAGGAGGGTTGATACCCCTAACTCCCATGTTGTTTAAAGGTTAAACTGTATACATATCAATGGAGAATTGGCAGCATAACTTGTATCTATGCAACATTAAAATGATTATATGAATCTACATCTATAAATATGGAAAATGTACCATCTTGTTAATTGAGAAAAATAAGCTATGAAACAATCTCACAGCATCTCAATTTATTATTTTTTAAATTGCACAGATAAACACTGCCAGAATAAATAAGATGTTAGAGGTAGTAACAAGTAAGCAAAGTAAATATTTGCTTATTTAGGGTGTAGATGATTTCTATTTCTTTTCTTTTTGGTTTTCTATGTGTTATATCGATACCTTCATTTTTTAATGGTGAACATAGATTTCATTTGTAATTTAAAAAAAAGAAAATGATGCCAATAAATACCTTTGAAAAAGAGTTTCCCATTTTTATTCCCCTCCATCTCACCCCAAATGCTACAAATATTTTATAGGATTATCTCAGAGTATCCCTGGAGGCCCAAGGAAACAAGCAAAGGTTCCAGAATAAAGAAGTATGAACATGAAAATATTTGCGAAAGCAAAGAAATTTCTTCTTCTTTTCTCAGCACTGATGTGTAGTTTCTCAATGGCATAATTATAACATCGAAGTAGGAAAAAAAATGTACAATTATATTTAATTAGTTCCAGTGGCTGTTGGCTATTTTAACCCTAACCTATGAATATTACTAGTGAGCAGATCGAGTCTTGCCATTGTAACCTACATTAAATAGGTTTTTTGTTCACTTGCTTATTTTATTTTTATTCCTTGTTTGTTTTCTTTTTCCTTGGCAAGCACTACCAGGGTAATAGATTAGATTAGCGTTAAGTCTATTATATGATACATTATTTTAGCAGTGCCTATAAGACAGTAATAAAGAGAAAATTCAATAGTATTGGCATGATAAAGTGAAAACTATTAATAAGGAGAAAGAGTTCATCATAGTCATTAGATTTGAGTGTTGGAAAGAAGCACAGCATGTTAAGGGTTGGCAAAATTGCATTACAAAGTCATTTAATTTCTATATGGATTTTCTTTTTTTTAGTAAGTAATTAGTATAAATAATTCTGACTGGTTTTAAAAACCACAGATACTGACAAAAATAAAGGAGTACATGATGGGAAGCAGATGGATCATTTAATTTATTTCTCAATTACAGTTGACACATTGGGCACAGAAATCTGCAAGTCATCTATTTCTTTATGGTCCATTTTGCAGCTGTGTTTATTGTCATAATACATAAATACATTATCTCATTAATGGAACACTGAATAATTTTTATACCAAAAAAAAACACATTCACATACAATGCTTATGTTCCAAAGAGAACAAAAAGGGGAGAATGTTTACCCAACCAAATGCAGCAGAGCAGTAGAGCTCATGTGGAGCTCATGAACTTTAGAAAAGAAGACATGATGACAGCAGAGTGTAACCTGTTATCTTTTAGATCATTTATTAGTCAGTGGGACACTTTTATTCTTAGATAGTCACATTACCTAATGAAGCCACTCTTGGGAATCTGTGTGTGGTTCCTAGGTATTGCGTATTGTATCTGAGATGTGGATGGATAATAAACTTCATTAGAGTTCGTTTTAGGATCTCCAACTTGAAATGCCAGAACAAGTGAAGGAAATACCAGAGACTACCTCTGGTGCTGTATTTAATGTTGTAAAAGCAGCACACATTGGAATGGGAGCAGATAGATCCTTTATTCTCAAGTGAACAGATGGACTGTTACATTCCAACAGCTTCCCCACTAGAGTAGTGCAGTTGGTGATGGAGTTGTGGGTGGGGCAGTTGCTAATGACTAGGTATAGCAATCAAGAAGCTTATAAGTAAGTAAAATAAATGAATAAATGAATGAATGAATAAATAATAAAAAAGAATAAGCTTGTAAGTATTGAACACCTACTCTTTCTTCACTTTGGATCAGGAATTCACCAGTTTGAGTATTCAATGTTGACAAGGCTTATATAAATGGACGTGCTGTCAGGAACATACTTCCTTGCTTTGTTTGAACCTAAACCCCTAAATTGACCCCATTTAATAGTTCCCTTAACTATTTTAAATTTATCTAACCATGTGAGCCACTTTTATTCAATGGCTATGTCCATTAAAAATCTTTGCAAACCAAATGTTAGAAGTTAGATGTACTGTACAGATCCACACAAATCTGTATTCAAATCTCAGTTTGGCACAATTATGTTTATGATCTTATTGATCTAATATCTCTGAGCCTCAGTTTCTTAATATGAAAACTAGGAGTGACAAAACAGCAAGTATTTATGAGGATGTGGAGCAAAAGGAACCCTCGTGTACTGTTGGTGGGAATGCAAACTGGTGCAGCCAGTGTGGAAAACAGCCTAGATGGTCCTCAAAAAGTTAAAAATAAAACTATCATATGATTCAGCAATTCCACTACTGGGTATTTATCCAAAAAGTATGAAAAAACTATTTCAAAAAGATATGCTTATTGTATATGTTTATTACAGCATTGTGTACAAAAGCCAATTTATGGAAGCGGCCCAAGTCAAATGACCATTGATAGATAAACTGATAAAGAAGATCTGGTATATCTATAGAATGGAATATTACTCAACCATAAAAACAATGAAATCTTGTCATTTGCAACAACATGGATGGATCTAGAGTGTATAATTCTAAGTGAAATAAGTCAGTCAAAGAAAGACATATAGCATATGATCTCACTCATATGTTGCATTTAACAAACAAAACAAGGGCAACTGGGTGGCTCAGTAGTTGAGTGTCTGCCTTTGGCTCAGTTCATGGTCTTGGGGGCCAGGGATCAAGTCCCACATCAGGGTTGCCACAGGGAGCCTGCTTCTCTCTCTGCCTATATCTCTACCTCTCTCTGTGTGTCTCTCATTAATAAGTAATCTTAAAAAAAAAGAAAGAAAAAGAACAAAACAAATGAACAGAGGAAAAAACAGACAAAATAAGGAACAGACTCTTAGCTATAGAGAAGGAATTCATGCTTACAAGAGAGGAGTTGGGTGGGGAGATTGATAAATAAGGGTATTAAGATTACACTTTTCATGATGAGAATTGAGTAATACATAGAATTGCTGAATCCTATGTACACTTGAAACTAATATAATATTGTATGTTTACTATACTGGAATTAGAATTTTTAAAAAATCCTTATGCTGGGACACAGCATAAGGATTAAAACTCAGGCTTTGTGTCCCAGAAAATAAAACACATATGGGTGACAAAAGTACGTATTTCATTGGATTGTGACATTATCTGAGATAATTCCCATGAATGCTTAGAAAAATGCCTGGCATGGAGTAGGTGCTAAAATTGTTGTTTTATATTATAAGATATTTGGCTACATTCACATGTTCATATTACATATTGTTATAATCTTTAACATATAATAAGACATAAATATTCCTGATAAAGAAGAGAAATGTATTATATTTATGTATCACCTTTCTTAGGGTATAAGCTTAGAGATTTGGGTTGGATATTTTCTTAAAGTACACTATTTTTGTACTAGTTTAGGATATAGAAAAATGACTTATGTTCCAAAAATGCATGCTAACCCAATAAGATATAGTTTCAAATTCGTTGCACCTCTATATCACACTGACATAGAGTGCTCTACAAACACTCAAGGTTCGGAAGGATTCTAGTGGCTGGGCTAATGTTAAGACTTTGGTCTGATGGTAGACTTAATATCATCCAAGAGATAAAAGTTAATCCAGAAAAAGTGGTTTGGATGCCAGCATATTAGAATATCTGGCACCTTATTGATTATAATTTCTAAAACTTACAGACTATGGTGAATGGAGAGATCCTTACTGATAGAACTATCACATGCACACACACACACACACACACACACATACACACATCCAGGGTTTCGGAGTCTCTGCATTGTTGAAGATCTGGTGATGCATGACTGTTGTGTTCTTATCCCAGGATACTCTCTGATGGCGAGTCTAGGGCAAAGTGAAAGACTGGCTACACAAAAGAAAGGAGAAGTTTGTAGGGAAGGGTCTGGATTCCAGGTTGTAAGGTGCTAAAAAGGACTTCAGGAAGATAATGTCTAATGAAAACTATCAAACTGATTACTATATAACTTGTCACATGATTGATGATTTCTTCATGACTTCTAAGTTTTCAGAGATGTAAAATAAGTGTTGGTAGGATTGATGGGGAATGCATTGGAAGATTGAGTTTAAAATCTGGATCAGTGTCCAGGAAGCAAACAAAGATACCAGCCCCAAGAAGCAGGAGAGGTCAAGGAAACTGAAGCCCACATGAAATTCACAGAAATCTTTTGGGGATGTAGGGACCCCCCCATAGGCCATGGAATTGTGTATGTCCTACATTTAAAGCAATTTTGCCTAGATCTTTAGGGCCAGAGGCTCCAACAACCATCTGATTTACAATTATTATAATTGTCATATTTAGTATTGTTAGCATGTCCCCTACATATGTTGTGTCATTAAAAGAATGGGCTCTCCAGACAGCGATAGGAAGGAAGGATCACCAAAGTAGTTACTGCCTCTAGGGAGGCATCTTCTCAGAGGGTGTTTGATCTTTCACCAAATGATGAGGATAGAGAATGCAGCTGTCTCCAAGTCTTCTTAGAAATACAATCTGTAAAACTCTGGGCTCTCTCTACAAAACTCAATTTTTCAGAGTTTACAGCTCAACTTACTTATGAGCAAGCTCAGACAATTCACTCTCTTGATCCCTGCTCAGTGGGGGTGTTGCGTGAATAATGATGACAGCTCAAGACTAGCAGTCCTGGGAACAATTGCGAGAAAGCAGGGGTGGTTGGCTGTGGTTTTCAAGAGTGTGAAGGGATGTGTGGGTTCCTTTAAGATGCCAATTCCATGAGTCTCAGTAGGCAGCAGTTGGAAGGGTAAATGAGGAAACAGAGGAGTTTTAATTTCAGGATAAGGTCTCAATTGCAGTGGAAAATGGGTGACAGGTGGTGGCTGCTTTCCTCAGTGATTTGAAGCTCATTTAAAAATTACATAACTTGGCCATCAAGTGACAAAAACTAAGTCTGTAACAGATGACTTTTACTTTTTAGTCCAATGTTGCTTTCTTTCGTACGTATCTTTCTTTCAAGTTGGAGCTGGGATTGGCCATGAATTTGTGCATGTTTAAAAGACAAAATCTTACAGAGTATATTAGAAGTATCTCACATAGCAGTCTCTGGACACGCCTGCATTCTAGAACTTCACACAACTGATCACTTAACCCTAGAAAAGTGCACTGCATTTCTTCCTAGAAATGGATCCTGACTCGTATACTAATTAAGGTTTGGAAACAAAATAGAAAATTTCCTATTCCCTGCCATAGTTATACACATATTCATTTGTTCTCTCCAAAGCAATTAGTTCAAGCAATCTTTTAGATGCTGTCAGTTATGGATTTTATTAGACTGTATGTAACAGAAAACCTATTATAATGGCTTAGCCAAATGGAGATTATTGATGTTCGTCATGTAATGAAACCCAGAGCTAGGTAATCTTGGGCTTGTGCAGTTGCTCAAAGAACCAGGCTCCTTCTATTTTCCTTAACTTAGCTCAGGGATTTCACTCTCAACTTGCAAGTAGGCTTCTCCTCCTTTTGGCTCATGTCAATATTCCATGTAGAAGAAAAGAAAGAAGCAGCAATAAATGGTAATGCTTGCATTAGAAAACAAATGATTTCCAGAAATTCCCAGTAGATATTTGCTTATATTTCCTAGGAAAGTACTGTCATTTGGCTTCTCTTATCTTCAAGAAAAACTGGGAAATTGAATATTTTAGTTTGCCACATCACTGGCCAAAGTAAAATAAAGGTTATATAAAGGAGAATAAAAGTTGACGGGTTACTGGGAAGAAAAACAGCCATGTCTGCTATACCTCTGATAGTCTCATGCAGATGAGCTTCTGCTTTGGAGGAATCTAAATATGAAGCAAATTATATTAATTCATTCACATACTCATTTACTCATTAAGCAAATGTTGATTGAGTTATAATAATGGTTCTGATAGTACAAAGGCTAGATACAATCCCTTCCTTCAAACATATTATGGTCCAGTGAGAGGAAGCAGACACATGGATGATTGCCATGCAATGGGGTACTACCCCCTGTGAGAGAGAACCAGGGTGCAGCTAAGGAAGCACAAAGAAACGGCAGGTGAACCCTCAGGAAGGAGGTAAGCAAAGACTTCCCAGATGAGATGCATGCTAAAGAGACACTTACACTTTACAATTCCAAAGGATGGATTTCAATATCAGCTCAATTAAAAGGTAGAAAATCTCAGAGCCCGTGTGCTTCTTATTAACTGCATGATCTTGGTCCAGTCTTCCTGAGCATTGGATTCTTTCCACTATTTTAAACCAAAATCATAGGGCAACAATGAAGATGAAATGATTTGGGGCACCTGGGTGGTTTAATAGGTTGAGTGTCCAACTCTTGGTTTTGGCTGGAGTCATGGTCTTAGAGTCATAAGACGGAGCCATGCCTTGGGCTCTGCAATTCAGTGAGGAGTCTGCTTGAGATTCTTTCCCTCTGCCCCCCATAATTCATGCTCTCACTAAAGTAAGAAAAATTCTTTAGAAAAAAGATCAAATGAGCTAGTAAGAAATGAAATTAATTTACACTAATAAGCACTAAATCATTGTTGATTGAACACATGACTAAATGCAGATTCTAGCGCTATCTTCATTTCACAGCTAAAGACAATAAGGTTGATAAAGGTCAAGCACCTTATTAATAGTCTCATAGCACTGAAAGAACTGAGGTACCTAACCCAAGACAGCTGACTCTAAAACCTACCCAAATTCATGCCTTCCCCACTTCCACTACAGGATTTAGAAAACATCAAAACTAGAGATTACATTACACATTTTAAGTTTACACAATGCCTGTGAAGAAAATGTGTTGGTTCCCTAAAGTCATGAAATTAGGTAATTTGGCCTTTCTCTACCTTCACTTCACATACAAAGGGTCTGACTGAAATAATGTAGTACTTCTTGTGTTGAAAGTGTTATGAGACACAAGGAGTGCCTTATACATTATGCTCTCTTTACTGGAACTTTGACTTTTATGTGAAATTGTTTTGCTTTCTATAAATGCCCAGTCCATTTATAGGTATCAGTTATTCCTCTTTCCTTAAGAGCTTTCAAAAAAACCACTTAAAATAGTGTTTAATAAAATGTACAAATACCAAAACAGGACAAAACTCACTAACTAAAAATCCCAAAACAATGAAAACAAAGCTCAAACAAAGCTAAATATAATGACCAGAGGAAAAGTAAGAATTAAGCAATACTGAGTAATAATGATAGGACTAAGATAAAAACATTTAAAACATATAAGATCATGAAATATAAAACTCACTAATGATCTTTCAGAGAACCAAAGCAAAAATGAAATGGGACATAGGACAGAGTTCTAATTGCATAATAAAAGGAACTGAAGCCAGATTTTCATTGTTTTATTAATTTTGAAATCACAGGAGTTTGTCATTTTGCTCTTTACGGAAGAGGCACTTAAGGTACCAAAGTAGAAGATTGGTAAGGTTACAAATATTTTAAAATGCGGGTGACCTACTTGCCATTCTTCTTGAAGAATAGTTTTAAAATAGGTAACAAGTCCATAAGTATGTCCAAGACCAATGTGGTTTGATACCAAAATTTGGAATGGCCATAGGAGCCTTCCTAGGAGCATATGCATTTTGTTGCTCTAGACAAGTGGGAATCTGTAATTGTACTAATTCTTTGACATCAACAAGGTTCTAGCACTAATTAAGACTCTCCAGGCAGCTATCTTAGAGAATAAACCAATTACATAAAGGGGCTGGATCCTTCAGTCTTGCCTTTAATTGACAAAATATTGCTTCCAAACATCTTTTCCCAATGTTCCTGGGTATTTGAGAAACAAAACTTGTTTTTTTGCTAGTTCCATTGAAATGAAGCAAGAAGAGAAATTACAGAAAACTCTGGTATATTATCAGGTCAGAATTGTTTTCAAATAGTACTTAATTTTACCATTCTGGACATTACTATCATTTTAAAATTCATATCTACTCATTTTATTCAGAACTCTAAGTGGGTGACAGCCAATCACAATGTCTCTTCAAGGGAGACTATTTTCTAGGAAGAAAAGCCCAAGAATGTTGGTATGTGTTTGTAAGTATACAGCTTCTATATTTTCTTAATGGAGCACTGGAATGTCATACCAATAAAAAAGGAATGGAAATGAAATCCCTTTTTGTGTGTGTAATGGGAGAACTGGATACTGCAGAGACTTGGCAATGATCTTACCTGGCAATCAATTCCTGGAAGGGGGAGTTAAAGTAAGTCCACACATTCATTAAAATCACTGAACAAAAATCTCAGCTTCATATGAATAGACATAGCATTTCTCCTATTTTATTTTCCATATATTTATGAGGGGAAAAATCTCACTTCAACAATTTCATCAGAACATTTTTAACTTACAATTGGCATGCAAATGCCTGGCTAAATAGTTTAGCAGATTCATCACTATTCAGCACAGAGGAGCACTCCTGAGAGAGGTAGAGAGAGCAAAATTACTGACCTCCACCTTATTAAATCCACATAATCCAGAGGTAGAAACTGTCTTTAAATGAAAGGTCAGGTGTACGAGTTGGGGGTAGGGGGTATTCATTGCCATTGATGTGGAGGTTAGGGCCCTGTGGCAAACCTTGGTGCTATTTTTGGTCTCTGCTTCTCCAGATCTGACCCTCAACCTCTTGTGATCTCAACATCTTACCCAAGTGTTTCTCAAACCCTATTTCAATTTCATAATAATAATGGATTATAGTTTCCTGAAGAATAGATTCTTGTTGTTTCATACCTGTAGCATTGGTTTTTCTTGCCACTAGACATGCACATCAGACAGGAAGACAGCTATAGTAGTTAGCATAAATTCATATTATACTGCAGTATCTTGGAGTCCCACACATAAGTTCAGAGAGACTCCACTCACTCTTTTTCTGTGTGGCTATCTTATATTGCATTTCCACCAGCTTTTAACATCCTAAGTAGAAACAAAACTCTCCATAATGTTGGTAAACTTACTCCATGAGATATTTAAAGTTTATTGTCGGGCAGCCCAGGTGGCTCAGCGATTTAGCATCTGCCTTCAGCCCAGGGCATGATTCTGGAGTCCTGGAATCGAGTCCCATATCGGGTTCCCTGCATGGAGCCTGCTTCTCCTTCTGCCTGTGTCTCTGCCTCTCTCTGTGTGTGTCTCTCATGAGTAAATAAATAAAATCTTTTAAAAAAGGTTTATTTTTTAAAAATAAAAAATAAAGTTTATTGTTAGAACACTTCAAATGTCAAGCAAAAAATACCATTGGTCTCCTTGTGAAAAAGACATAGTGTTAGTCTTCAAAAGGCTTAAGAATGCATCTCTGCTATCATGGAGCTTACAGAATACAGGGGGCAACAAGAAAATCATAACAAACTGATTCTACAAAATGGGGAATTTTTTGAAAAAAATTGAACATTAATAAAAATTAAATTTATTATTAAAAAAAACACAATGACATACCACCTCACACCAGTGAGAATGGGGAAAATTAACAAGGCAGGAAACCACAAATGTTGGAGAGGATGTGGAGAAAGGGGAACTCCCCTGCACTGTTGGTGGGAATGTGAACTGGTGCAGCCACTCTGGAAAACTGTGTGGAGGTTCCACAAAATGTGGAATTAGGAAGTAAGAACTAACAGTACCTATCCATTTATTGATTTAAATGACACTAATTATTGCTCCGTCCTGGCCACTGTGCTAGGTCCTACCACTACATTAACAAATAAAACACAGAAGACTCTTGCCTTCCTTTAACTCCCAGTAAAATGAGGGACCAAATACTAAATAATCAAACACATGATGCAGGATCAAATTCTTATGGAGGAATAGTCCAGACCACTATGAAAAACAAGGGGACTTAATTTATATTGGACTTTGAAGATATTCTGTATCTTGAATACTAATTAATCTATTCTGCAGATGTGAGCATTATTCTGAATAATGGAAATAAATGAAACAGAGAGGGAAGGAGAGGAGGAGCTTGGAAAGAAGATAAAGCTTGGACCCAAGGGAGACAGACACACTCTTGGTACATTTAAGAAACAGAAGAGAAATGTGACCAGAGTATGCTCCAAAAGCAATTAAGTGTGGTCGAAGTTAAGAGAGGGGAGATAGGCAGAGGTTTTATGAGACAGATAAAACTTGGGTCTTGATGCTTCTGTGGAAAGTATTCTTCCTGTGATAGGGAACAAGCTTGATCTTCTCTTACCCATGCTTTCTTTTGAGGTAACATTAGGGCTGGCAATGGTCTGTGGTCCTAACACATTTCATCATTGTCATCCATCTTCAAAAAAGTCTCTTGGAAAAGCAAAATGTGAAACAGATTATATCAAAAAGTATCTTGGAGAAGGTCAGGTGTTTGCTTATAAATCTTCCTTTGCTTCCTACATAAAATAATGTTCCAAACTACATACCTTCAGATGCTCTTGTCCACTTCAGTATTTGTGTTTGGTTGAAAGAAAGGCCCATGGGGTTTGTTGAAGTTGACATTTCCAACATTCAATTTTTAAAACTCTATGTAAGAATGCCACTAAGTTGATGCAAACTTATTTTCACTGGTCATCTGGACTAATGAATAAGCAAATGCTTTACATGTGTTGATTTTTTAGAGTTTTTTTTTCTTGTCTTTCCTGTAGAGAGACTACAAATATTACTATCCATATCATGAGATTGTTCTTCCTAGAGTTCTTTGAAAGCAACTCTTTATTTGCAGGCATCAAAATCTCCTCTGCCTTCCTGGGAATGAAAGGTTTTGCATTTGAAACATAAATTAGAATGAACTTTAAGATTTCATATTCAAATAGTTTGCAAGTTTGCCATTGGAAACACTTTTGTTTTGAGGAGACAAACATGTCATCCACTGTGCCCCTGAATTGGCCTGGATTAATTCTGAGCTTAAGCAAGAATAAGCAAGAACCATGATTTACCCTTTAATAACAAAACATGCACACATATATATGTATATATATATATATGACATTAATACATGCATATGTCATTTATATTACACATATAATTATATAATATATAATAAGCAAGACCATAGCCCAAACATAGTTACAGTTATGTCAGCCTAGCTCCCTAGCACTCACAAATGATCACACCCATAATGACATCCACATTATTCACCCCATGGGCAGACTCTTCCTCTTAAAAGACTTTCAAATGTTCGCTTTTGAATTATCAAGTCATCTTCTCCAAGAGTAAAGGTATTAATAGTTGTCATTTATTTAACAGTGTCAGACATGGGGCTGAGCACTTTACAATAATTTCACTTACTATTTGGAGTAACTCTATAACAAATATATATTATGATATTATTTTTATTTTTCACGTAAGTAAATTGGGGTGTATATAGATTACTTAGCTTGCCATCAAACACAGATGTACAATAAATTAATATTAGAAAACAGAATGATGACAGAACATAAGCTTTGAAATGTCTATGAAAAAGTTGGTGGGACACCTGGGTGGTTCAGTAGCTGAGCGTCTGCCTTTGGCTCAGGTCATGATTCCTGGGTCCTGAGATCAAGTTCTGCATTAGGCTTCTCACAGGGAGCCTACTTCTGCCTCTGCCTGTGGCTCTGCCCCTCTCTCTGTGCGTCTCATGAATAAATAAAATAATTTTAAAAAAGAAAAAGTTGTTAATAATAGAGAAAAAGACCTGGATTTAGAGCCAGGAGGACTGAGTTTAAATCAAAATTAACCTAATTTTCATGTCTGCCTCTTATTCAATGATTTCAGTTACTTGGAGGTATAGTTTCCTTATCTTGGAAGAGAAGACAAAAGATTCATGAAAAATACACAGTATATTACCTGGTATTAAGGAAAGAAATCATTAACCTGAACTTTAAAGTTGTACCAAAATTCAGATAAAAGGCCATAATGTTTTACCATATGGGTTTGTATTGCTGTAATACAACATATTTTCATGAGTGACTAGCCATTTGTATCCTCCAAGTAATCAGGAAATCCTGTCTTTGATAACCCTGACACCATAAGTTTCCAGTATTTTGGATGGACATGACTGTGTTTTGGAAATAATCACATGAAATATTGAGAGAGTTTATGGATGGCTCACATTCAATAGGTAATGATCTATATCTTTGGCTATGAGGTAGATGTACAGATATCCAGTAACTTCCTTGTTATGCTTTGACTATGGGAAAAAAAATTAACACATCCAAAATTGACTACTGACAAACGAACCCTCTCAAGGGCTCTATGATTTCAAGGTAGGACTTGATTATCTTTGTATCACTTGTGTTCTCCTCTCTCAGGGAAAACTCTCCAAAGAAGATACATTTCCCCTTATGCTCATGATCTTTCTCTGGACTACTGCATAAAATTCTTGGGAGGTTCATTATTACACTGTTTCATGTGTGATTCTAATATCTCTAGGTAAAATATCTACACTCTGAGGACTGGGTCTGTATCTTCCAATTTCATGTTTATTTTCTTACAGCGTACAAATACCCGCAGAACCAAGACTGAAGGGCCCAGCTCCCCACTCTGTCCTGGGTTAGGCTTCCTAGGTCAGAAGTGTTTGATTTGAATATTATTTTTCCTTCCTAACTTATATTCTATGATTCTGTGAATTCTCATATAAAAACACCTACAGATAGTCTGAAGAAAAAAATGGCTCTCAGAATCTGAGATGCCTTTCAAATTGTAATGATGAACAATGAAATTTTGGAAACAGAACTTTTGGCTTTGAAAGAAATGAACTAATGATAATATTTCATTAAAATCATATCTGTTTCTAAAGGCTACATTTTCTTATTCCAAACTCTGGGCATTTAAGTATCAGAGCCCAATAGCTTTTTTTTTTGGATGTCCCATAGGTGACATTCACAATACAAATACACAGATTTTCTTTTTTAATTTTATTTATATAATTAGAGGAGAGGAGACCCAGGAGAGGAGAGAGAGAGAGAGAGAGAGAGAGAGAGAGAGAGAGAACCTCAAAAAGACTCCATGCTGAGCACAAAGCCTGATGCAGGGCTTGATCCCAAGACCCCAAGTTCATGATCTGAGCTGAAAACAAGAGTCTGAAAATCAATCAAATGAGCCCCCCATGTGCCCCACAAACATGCTGATTTTAAAACCTTCCCTGCCAAGCAACCACAAAGCTTCTGAACTGCATTTCTGAGCATCCTTCAGTGCAGTTTCCCAGATGATTTCCTAAGCAAATGGAGTACTTTGGCATTTGGCCTCTAACTAGTTCTTGATACCTACTGGTAAAACTGGCTTATAGGAAAAGCCTATCCTAAAGATCCCTCAGTGTCTTTCCCATTCTGCATTTCTATCTCTTCTTTCCACTCTTCCCACTACAGCACATGCACAGGATCTTCAATACAGACTGCTGACATTTGAATGGCTGGGACTCCACAGATGGCCCTATTTGAATTAAAGTGGTATCTTGTTTTTTATGGCTCCCTTTAATGCTTATAAAGGCTAAAAATTCAGATAATATTATTTGATTTCCTAGCCTACTTTGAGGTTAATTTGGATTTAGAGTAGGTCAATGAAGCCTGGAAGAAGGAAGACAGGATCCACCTAGAGAAAACAAGTGTGGCCGAAGGGGAGATGGGAGAGGTAGATGGAATACTTGCAGAAGAGATGCAGGAGGACATAGATTTCTTCCTGCCATGGAGTACAGATGTGTAGAAGGCCTGTGACATGAGCAGCCAGTGTGTGACCTGTTGTGATCTGGAAAGCACAGGCAAGCATCGCGGCCAATGAAATGAAAATGGTTAAGAAGCAAGTTGGAAGTTCATCAGTTACTGACACCGCTGTGATGTTTAATGAATACATCCTGGGTTCTTTTATATCTTAGTGACAAAAGAAACACACTTATTCTGAGCTATTTTGAATTAGCTAAAATTTTTCTGATTTAAGTCCAACATAGACTCTTTGGGGTTTTTCACTCCACTTGTCTTTTGTACCATATTTTAATTCACAACCATATTAGAAGGGAGATGATACATTCCCCTTACTTTCTAGCAGTTGGAGGAAATTTTTGATGTAATAAAATGTGGACTGTGAAAAGTACATAGAATGACTAAATTTTAAACCATACATCAGAATTATTTATTCTGCAATTGTATAAAAATATGCAACTTTGATTCAGGTAGAAAAATATCAGGGAAAATGTGAACACTAGGAAATTTTGAACAGGACTCCCCATGCCCCAGAACTAAGGGATATAAACATATCTTATTACAAAATAATAGTTCAGAATTAAGCTAGTGACACCCAAGGCTCACAGGACCCTGATGTCTGAGGCAGGTAGACTATAAATTCTATAGCTGGTCCTCTGGAAGAGGCTGAGGGCAATAGAAATGTGGCTAAATAGGAAAGCATTATTCATTGTCTCCTGGCTCTTGTTAGCAGCACTCAAAGGTCTAGGGAACTGGAAACCCCATTAAATCCATAATAACCACGTTTCCAAATTGTGGCATTTGTCTTGGTTTAGTTACCTATTTGCCACCAAGTCATCCCTTGCTAGTAGTATGGAAATTAGCTGAAATATGGTAACCACTTGCTTTCTTCAGGATCTTCCTCAGAATAAATCCATGCACAGCTCTCCTTCTATTTGAGGACTTGCGGGACTTAGAAAACAGCAAATTAGTTATCACGTATTAATATCTTGTTAACTAGGGAGCATTTTTATTTTTTAAGTTTCTTTCTTTTCTTTTCTTTTTTTCTTTGAAAGTAGTGTTTGCCTCACATCTGCTGACTTCCAGGAAACTTCCTGTGATCCATCCTATATTCAGCCCATGTTGAATATACTGCTGTAGAGTAGTGATACCTTAAAAAAAGAAGGTTTTACTATTGAAATAAAATTGAAAAGTGAATTTTATTTCTGAGAACAAGCCTGGTTAAATGGAAATGAGGGGAATATAGTTATTAAATTGTTCTCCACAAATGCTCTGTGTCCCTTGGGCTGGGCTGCTGTTCTCGGTGGCAGGCCTCACTGCTTAATTGCTTTCATCAGCATGTCAGACTGAGGCTGAAAAACAAACAATGTGTTTCAGAATGTCTTCTCTTTTAATTAATTATGACAGCATAATTTGCTTCAATCTTAAACCATGTCAGAACTTGACAATATTTTTCTTGAAATCTTGAGAAGAACAAGTTTATAAAAGCATGGAATAAAAGTATGTCTCCTTGCACAACTTTTTTTAAATGAGATGTCCAAATGACTTTTGCAATTTTACTGAACTAGCTGTTATAAATATTAACTTTTTAAACTGACATAATTCTTATACTATCACTGATGAACTATGGAAAATGAGGTCTAAATGTTGAAATCATTTGGCAATTATTCAAATAGTTGGAGTACCTGCTCCTAGGAAGAATTATGAAAGGTGAAGTGTCAGTGTTGGATGGGAACATATTTTATACATTCATCAGTAATTGGATAATCAGAAGAGTTATTTCTGATATTGGGAGTACTGAGAATTTTTTTTTACATAGAATATTGAGTAAAGACATTCAATTTAAAAATATTTATTAGTCCTTTACTATATTTATGAGAACCATCCTCTTGTTCTCACACACACTCAATCAGATATAAAACTGAAATTACAAATAGTTTCCTATTCAAGAATAAAAACACCTGGGCAGCCCAGGTGGTTCAGTGATTTAGGGCCACCTTCAACCCAGGGCATGATCCTGGAGACCCAGATCGAGTCCCGCGTTGGGCTCCCTGCATGAAGCCTGCTTCTCCCTCTGCCTGTGTCTCTGCCTCTCTCTCTCTCTCTCTCTCTCTCTCTCTCTCTCTCTCTCTCTCTTTCTCTCTGTGTGTGTGTGTGTCGCTCATGAATAAATAATTATTTAAAAAAAAGAATAAAAACACTTGCTGTCTACGGGGGCACCTAGCTCCAATGCACAAAGTTTGTAATACTCAAAACAATCCTGTAAAGAGCTATATAACAAGCCCATTTGACAGCCATGGTAAATGAGGACCAGGGAGTTTACAAATCATGCTCTGGAAGTTATTGAACCAGGATTCAATGAGAAGTTTATTTTGTCATTCTACAACTAAGCTCTTAACCCTCACGTGCAACAAACCATGCACGTGCACACACACACACATAACACACTCATACATATTCAGAGTGTGAGGACAATTACTCTAGTGCTGGTGCTAATTGCAGGGGGGAAATGGAGAAAGTGCATTCTAATAGGAAAAGTTCACGAAGGCAAAAGCTAGCGGCTTGATTAATCTTATCCCACCAAATTCTGAGTTTTGGTGATTGTCACAAAGAACAGTTATGAGACATAACTGTAGGCTCCAGATAGAAAGTAGGAAAACAAAGTTATGATGCACTCTCTGTGCCAGAGAGCTATAATAGAATCTAACCAAAGAACTACAGTACAGACAGGACCAGCACACAATCCTTTTTTTTTTCTTTATTTATTTATGATAGTCACACAGAGAGAGAGAGAGAGAGAGGCAGAGACACAGGCAGAGGGAGAAGCAGGCTCCATGCACCGGGAGCCCGACGTGGGATTTGATCCCGGGTCTCCAGGATCGCGCCCTGGGCCAAAGGCAGGCACCAAACCACTGCGCCACCCAGGGATCTCCCAGCACACAATCCTATGCATATTTGCTTTAAAATACTTGTCTTACTCAAGCTTTACTTCATAAATATAAGAAATGATTTTAAATACACACTTTATAGTATATACTGGTCTTACCTCCCATTTGATTTTTAGAATGAATATGGTTAGCAGGAAATATATCATGCTCAACTTAGGATCTTTAAAATTCAAATACCCAGGACAATGTAATCTTATTTTTATTTTTTAATGTATTATTTAAAGATATTTTATTGGGAGTGGGGTAAACTATATTAGGTTTGAAAAGTACAGTTGTAAAAGTAAATGTAACTTTAAAAATAAATAGCATCTATAAGAGTACCCAGCACATAGTATGTGCTAACTAAATATTTGGTAGATGGTTAGATAAAGAAAAATGACAATGTATTAGACTATTGTTTTGTAGCATATGAACATTTGTTACACTACAAAATTTCATCTAGGGGCACCTGGATGGGTCAGTCAGTTAAACATCTAACTCTTGATTTCAGGTGAGGTCATGAGATCAAGCCCTGCGTCAGGCTCCACACTGGGCATGGAGCCTGCTTGGGATTCTCTCTCTTCCAATTGCTCTGCCCCTCTCCACCTCTAAAAAAATTCATCTAGCATTGGCTAAATGCCATCTTGAGATTTTATTTAAAAAATAACTGAAATTATGTTTCATTCTGGGAAAAACAGAGGGAAAAAAACCTTGCATTTGAATCACATACTAAAATACCACTTTTTATATACAACATAAAAATATTTCCAGTGGCCTGTTTCATTTTAAATTAAGACTGAACAAATAATTACTAGGAAATCCTTGAGTGATAACGAGTATTTCCTATTCCTTGAGGAATGGATGTGAAGAAAGAAATGCCTTCTTTTTTTTTCAAAATGCTTTTCAGATTTTTTTTTAATGAATATTCAGGTTCATTTTATTTTTTTATTTTTTAATAATAAATTTATTTTTTATTAGTGTTCAATTTGCCAACATACAGAATAACACCCAGTGCTCATCCCGTCAGGTGCCCCCCTAAGTGCCCGCCACCCAGTCACCCCCACTCCCCGCCCCCTCCCCTTTTTTTCATTTTATAAAATTATTTTGGGAAAAATCTCCTGTTTTTTTTTTTTTTTTTGATCCACAAATGAATGACTTTTTTAGAAGTCTACAGCTCTCCAGGTAAAAAATAAACATAAACTGAATTTTGCAAGACTCTACTTTTTTTAATACTGACCTTAAAAATATAGAAACATGGAGGGGTTAGGTTGCTTGAGAGAGATTCAAAATCAATCTCATTTTAGTGGTGACTGTTCAGTGACTTGCATAAAATAAATTAGTCTTGTTTGGAACAACCAGAAGTACATAATAGAAAATACAGTTAAGATTGATTGCAAAGTAAGACAGCTTGGTTGCCTATCTGGCAAAATAACAGAAGGAAATATTTAGCTCATCTTTGTTAAAGGATTAATCTGGTTCCCTTTTACAAGACCATTAATGTTTGTGGCAGAAAAGGGAAGGAGGTGTCAATTTCTAACTTCTGCAGCCAACAGCCTAGTCAAAGAATGAACTTACTGTCATTTAAGTATATTCTATGTGCATTGGGCTTAATGTAGCCCAAATAAAAGATGTATTTCTCATTGTTGAAAATAAAGTTTGCAGGGAAATATGTAATAACCATTTACTTAACTTTTTGCTTCATTTTGGACTTCTCATATCTTCAGATTGTTTCCTGGATGAGTCGTAACAAGCTAAAAAAAATTCTAGTTTATTCCATTTGCATCTGTGTTACCAACAGATGTTTGCTGGAGTACAACTCATGGGCAAGTCACCAGGTGTGCTAGGGATTGGCACTCTGTGGCAGCTCGGTGCTCCAGGGAAGGCTGACCTGCCTAATAAGAGTGATTGAAATGATGCAGTTCTTCACCAGGTCTGGCAAACAATTGCTCTCTGACCTCTGCTTCAGGAAACTGAGGCTTGGCCACTGTGACAGAATTTTCACTCTTCCTAGATGTCCCCTCCCCCAACCCCCTTAGAAGTCCCTCATCCAAGTTCTATGTTAGGAAAATTGTTATGCCTCTTGCTCCTGAATATTTTTCAAATTGTTGTCAAAAGATCATTTTGGTGACATGATCTCTCTGTAATCAGGAGTTTAGATATTTTTCCCTGGATTTTTTTCTCGCAGGAGTACTTAAGGTAAGTTGAAGGCATGTTCCATATTAGTGCACGTTCATGTTAGCAGATGCTCCCTGTTAGCACACACCTGATAACACTCCATGTCCCATGTCAGCCTCATGTTTTAGACTTCTTTCACGTCAAACACACAAAGGAGAAGCACTTTTTACTCTTTAAAAGCAATGTTAATTATATGGAAAAGATTTCTGAAAGGCCAAGGAATGAACTTTATGTGCATTTAAATAGCTTAAAGTTTGAGCAAATGTAACTCTGGAGAAGCTGTTTTTTGTTAAAGAGCATTGCCAGAAGTTAAGGGCCGGGGCCATCACCCCAGAGTAGGTAGCCATGTACATTTCTGTGATTTATACCTGTGGATAGCAGAAGAGATGAACAGAGATAAGGTACAAGCAAAGTTGGCTGGGCATCCAGGTTTCCTACCTCTTACTCTACCTCACTACTATATTTTCCTCATTTCCAAAGTTCCAGTTACAAAAGGCCATTTGTGTAAGGACATGTTTAAAGATTTTGTAGACAGAATCTGGAAGCTGTGAAGGAGAAGCATTTATGAGTAACAGAAATCGGTAGCTAAATGAAGGCAGCACAGAATCCTGCACTATTCCATGATACTGGGCTCAGGACAGGTGTGAGTTTGTGTTAGCTGTTTTTCATAAAGAATCCTCTGTGCCGAGGGTGGAATCATTTGCTTTTTATTCATTTATTTATTTTTAGAGAGGGAGGGGAAGGGGCAGAGGGAATGGGAGAGAGGGAATCTTAAGCAGCTCCATACCCAGCACAGAGCCCAATGCGGAGCTCAATCTCACAACCCTGAGATCATGACCCAAGATGAAATTAAGATTGAACGCCCAACTAACTGAGCCACTGGGGTATCTACAACACCTATACACATCTTACGGAGCCTTTGTCCTCAAACACAGTCCTCTCTCAATCACAGACAGTTACTATATTCTCCTCTACCAGCTCAAATTCATTATATTTCTACCCAAAAATATCAAACTTGAGTGAGAGTTTCAAAAACATAGTGTTGTGCTGTGATCTACCTCAGGACTGGCCTTTTGCCACCTAACATCAACTGCATGCTTGTCATTCTACTATTAAGGCTTTATTGGGTTAGGGTGTTTGTATTTTCTAGATCAGAACCCTGTTAGAGGATCAGTATGTAAAAAAAGAAGAGCATAGGACTCTTCAAGAAGATTTCTATTTTATTTCCACCCACGTTCTAGGTGAGCTTGTTGGTCCATCATCTCACCATTGTTGGACTTTAGTTTTCTCAACTGTACAATGTGGAAATTGGGCAGGATCACAGTCAAAATCTATTACAGCTATATTTTTTGTTATGTTCAATTCAACTTAAATATAATTATATCCTAATTGCTTACAAGCTAAAAGAGCCTTGTCACTAGATTTTATGTAAATTAAAAATTAACTATAGCTAATAATACTGTGTTGTGAACTTGAAATTTGCTATGAGAATAGGTCATAAGCATTTTACACACACACAAAAATAATAATTCTAACTATGTGAGGTGATATATTTTTAATTAACTTGATCATGGTCATCATTTCACAAAATGTATGCACATCAAGGCATCATGTCAATTTTAACTCAATAGGCTGAAAAATGTTAGCTACTAATAAAAGGTATGCTCAATAAAGAATGATTTAAATGGACTGAATATTACCTGTTTAGAATACATAGGATCTCACATCCTGTATTCATCAAAGTTTCATCCCCTGTGGACAAAGGAACAACAATGATAGAACCCCCAAGAAAGTAAACTCAGAAAGACCCATTTTGTCTCAGGAAAGTCTAGGGAATAAGAATCACTAAGCTGTCATGGGCAGATTCCAAACCTCCAGCAGACAACACAAGCATGGGAGGGACCTGGGCAAGCAGTCCAAAGAGAGGTCCTCATATTCAAAATATTAGTTTTTTTAAATTAATTTTTATTGGTGTTCAATTTACCAACATACAGAATAACACCCAGTGCTCATCCCGTCAAGTGTCCCCCTCCGTGCCCGTCACCCATTCACCCCCACCCCCCGCCCTCCTCCCCTTCCACCACCCCTAGTTCATTTCCCAGAGTTAGGAGTCTTTATGTTCTGTCTCCCTTTCTGATATTTCCCACACATTTCTTCTCCCTTCCCTTATATTCCCCTTCACTATTATTCATATTCCTCAAATGAATGAGAACATATACTGTTTGTCCTTCTCCGATTGACTTACTTCACTCAGCATAATACCCTCCAGTTCCATCCACGTTGAAGCAAATAGTGGGTATTTGTCGTTTCTAATGGCTGAGGAATATTCCATTGTATACATAAACCACATCTTCTTTATCCATTCATCTTTCGATGGGCACCGAGGCTCCTTCCACAGTTTGGCTATTGTGGACATGGCTGCTAGAAACATCAGGGTGCAGGTGTCCCGGCGTTTCATTGCATCTGAATCTTTGGGGTAAATCCCTAACAGTGCAATTGCTGGGTCGTAGGGCAGGTCTATTTTTAATTCTTTGAGGAACCTCCACACAGTTTTCCAGAGTGGCTGCACCAGTTCACATTCCCACCAACAGTGTAAGAGGGTTCCCCTTTCTCCACATCCTCTCCAACATTTGTTGTTTCCTGCCTTGTTAATTTTCCCCATTCTCACTGGTGTGAGGTGGTATCTCATTGTGGTTTTGATTTGTATTTCCCTGATGGCAAGTGATGCAGAGCATGTTCTCATGTGCATGTTGGCCATGTCTATGTCCTCCTCTGTGAGATCTCTCTTCATGAACAAAATATTAGTTTTAATGAGGATGTATTTTGTACCAATTTTGCCAAAATATCTCCCCTCTTGGACCAGCTTGGCACCAACCAGACCACTCTAATCTCCTAAGACATTCCTCCCATTAACACCTTTCTTTGGATAAGGCAACAAATCAGGCCATTTTGTGAAAACCCAAACCCTCGCTCTGCTTTGTCTTGCAATATTTTCAAGTTTTGTGGGATTATTTGATCCATCTCCCAGATGGAGGATCATTCTTACTTTTTTGGAAGCTTTCACTAATCATAGAATATTTAATGTATCTTATGGGATCTTCTCTTTATCCCTGGCAGTCTGAAATTCTCAAATATCTTCCTAGCTTTGGGTATATTTTCATTCATTGTGCTAAGCTAACAGTAAACTGTTTTAGTCAGTGTGATCCAGTCTTCAGAAATTTGAAAAATGTGCTAAATGTATTGATGCCCATCATGTTCATTAGAAACAAATTCATATCTTGTCACACCATTCTTGCTTCTTGGAGGTCTAGAGACATTCTTTGGCATAGTTGTGATGATTTCTAGGCTCATGCCTCATTCCCATCCACCCTATACCAGGGTCAGTCCAAACTTTGTGCCCTCTCACCTACTCATTCAAATTCCATTGGTCACCAGGGCTTGGTCCAACTCCCATGTGCTCTGGTAAGACCTCGGATAATTCTAATGTTCATTTCTCTATTATTTGCTGAATTCCATTTTCAAAGCCACACACTTTAGTACTATATTATATACACAGCCATAGGCATGAGGAACTGTAAACATATTAGCTTTTCCTCATCTCTTCTATATAAGTACCTATGCTTCTTTCCCTCTCTCTTCACTTTAATGTCAAAAGAATATCAGGTGATTTTAATAAAATAACTACTGATGATAGTTATCATAATAGATTAGAACTTTAGTTTCATAAGGGCACCTGAGTGGCTCAGTTGGTTAAGCATTGGACTTTTGATTTTGGTAAGGTCATGATCTCAAAATTATGAGATCAAACTCCATGTCAGGCTCCATGCTGGGTATGTAGAACTGCTTAAATTTCTCTCTTTCTCTATCTAAAAAAAATAAAGGACTTAAGTTTCATGGAAAATTTAATGTTCTTCCAACAGCTTTCACTTGAAATCTTCTACCATTTAATTTCCCAGGTAGGCCATACAAGCTCCTTTCAACCTTCCCAGGGAAGAATGTTATGCCATCGAAAATTACTAGGAAGCTTTCTTACAGGAGAAGAAAATAAGTTTCTCGATTGCTTTAAAAAATTAGCTAGAAAATCAACCCCTTACTTTCTCATGGCAACTGAAATAAATGTATACGTCAATGAAAAGAAATGTAAATCAATTTCAATGTCCTCATGGAGCTGCAAACTTTGTTATTGTCCCTCTAGTACAATATAGATTCCATAAACCACGTCTAAGGAGACAGAAGAAATTACTTCCATGTTATATTTTCAGTTGGATGAGACTTTTTAGGCTTTTGTATTCTACTTTATAAGTGCATTCTAATTTAAATGCATTCTTTAAGCATACCAAAATAAAACTCCTCTCCTCACAAACTAACCAAAGTACATTAATTTCTAAAGTAATTGTTTTATTTTTAAAAAATCATCCAAAATATCCTACTCTAGATCTTTAAATATTTTACTGGTATTATTTTTAAAAGGTATTCCATTGCAAAAAAAAAGGGTATTCCACTGCATCACAATTATATAGAGCTTTTTTATTAGTGGAACACATGATATGATGTAAACTTTCCAGCTCCCATTTCCAGGCATGTTATCAGAAGAACCCATGACATAACAGAGTTTTCCAAAAACAGAAACTGTCACGGAGCCACCTGATGAGGATATGGGATGGGCAAACTTCTGAATGTTAAAGCTGTCAAAGACAAATGTAATCAAATACAAGAAAGCAGGCTTGTGAAATGGGGAATAGAGGAAACTGATTTACACACAGTACATTAGGTGATATATGATGTGCTGAGACAAAATGCCAATTTCCTCACTTCTACATTAATCCCAAATCTTCACTTTCAGTGCCTTCATTTCATCTGCCAGGGATGAGGAAGAGGGTTAGGCTTGGTATAAGAGTGATAAAAATGAAGTGTCCAATTGTGCACATATATCCTCCTAAGGGCAAACTGATGGATTCCCTCAAGAGTGAGCTGCCACCATTTCCCCTGAGATGCCCACTCCCCCTTGCATTAAGTGGGCATATGACTTGTGTGTAATCAATAAAGTATAGCAGAAGGGACACTGTGTGACTCAGATTAATTGCAGCTTCCACCTGATTCACTGCAACTCCTGTCTTTGGAGTCTTGAGCTACCATGTAAGAAATTTAAGTTCCCTGAAGCATCCATGCTTTGAGGAAGCCAAGCCAAATAAAATGATCACATGTAAACTCTAAGGTTGGAAGTGCTCATTGTTGAGTCATTTCAGTCATATGAATTCATGTAAATTATCCATTCGATGAATCTAGTTTTCAGCTAGAGAGTCACCTCTAGTCTCTGAGATTATCCACCTGAGGCTCAAGACATAAAAAGAGATAGGGTACCCCACTGAACAATAACCAAATTCCCAATTTGCACAATCCACAAGAATAATAAAGTAGCTATTTTAAGTAAATGAGTTTGGGAATGATTTGTCATTCCCAGCAATTTGAAATAGAAAAGAAATTTGTTATTTGCAACTTGGGACAAATAAAACAACATATATGCACCACCAGCACATACGGAATCCAGTAATTTGAGTGAAGCAGGTGTGGGTTTCTTGTTTCCCAATTTTTTTTTGATGAGGTGGGTTGGAAGTAGAGAATCCAAGTGATAAATAAATCTAGAAATGTTGGTTTGAACCAATATGTCCTTTCAATCCATTGAGGTTCACTTTATATACAATTTCAAAAGAGGATTTGCAAAGACTTCCCTTGACACCCTTTCTCTCTATAATCCCCTGAGCAGATTTTGCCATCTTGAGCCTCAATTTTAAAATCCAGTTCCTAAGATTTCGCTTCACTTTCCACAGTGTCTCAAAGGATGCTCAGGTACAAAACGATTGCTAGGCTCTTTGAGCATAATACTTACTGACAATAGATGCCGTATCTTGAAGGTGTTCTTGGAAGAACGAAGATTCCAAATTGTTGTGTTTATGGATTTCATAGTGTCTTCACTGTGGAGACAGGGACTGTAATCAAACATTGAACCTTTATAATAATATGTTTTGCACAAACCTCGACATTGATCTGCCACTAATCCACTGTATTCCATTTCACTCTCTGTCAGTGAATTATAGAGTGCTTTTCTACTTTTTTTTTAAAGTATTTTCCCTTTGAATTTGGAAGGAATTCTTCAAGGTACGTGGGACGGTGGCAATTTTCTTATTTTTCTGAAGGCACTACACCTCAGAAAGAGAGCTGCTTTTCCAAAGTTAAGTGGGTGATTAGTAACTCACTCAGGACTGGAACCCACACCATACAATTTACCATGAATAATTCAACAAATAATTTGTGAAGCACCACTATGATGCCGAGTCTTGGATTAGGCACTCCTTGTTCATAAGATCCAAAAGCTTGCTATAGGAAAGGGGCTTTGCACTCAGCATAGTAAGGTCTGAACCAAGTACAAAGAGACTACAGAGAAGAAGCAAGTAACTTTGAGCCAAAAGGAAATGCTGGCATGTTTTAAATTAAGTCATTGAGGATAAAAATGATGAGCTGCAAGGAGCGGAGAGGCATTTAAATGTGTTCCTGTCCCAGAGAAGAGAATGGGCAAGGACACAAAGTGCCCAGAGTTTTGAGGGAACAGGAGAGCATTTGGTGTAACTGAATTAGGGCCAAAAAATGCAAGTAGGATATCTGGGTGTCTCTTTAGATGTTTATAAATAAATCCATATTAATATAAACACACACACATGCACATAACTAATTACTTATTTAAAAATGTGTGGCTTACTGTCGATTGAGATAAAGGTCAAGAGAAAGGACTACTGGAAGTCTGCCTCATTTCTATCATAGTGGAAATTTTGTGTCATCCCAAGTTCACCTGTAGCCAAAGTTACTTTCAGTTACATTTGTCTTAGTATAGTGTCTAGTGTAGCGGCCACATGATGGAATTCAACCTTGCATTTTGGTAGTCTCACTATAGACCCAAAGCAACCCAGAAAAATATTACTTAAAAGCATTGTAAAATTACCCACAAATGAGTTGTGGTCAGTGAATATTTCCTTCTTGTAAAATTTGAGCATTATTTTTGTTTTTTATTGATTAATGTCGTGGGCAACTACTTTCCTAGCAGCCTCGCCACCAAGGCTGAAACCTAGGGAGAAAAATGGAAGAAGTGGAGAAGATAAAGCCAAGTTATAACATTTGGACTAAATTCTGCAACCCACTAAGAGAGAGAAAAAATGTGTGTGTGTGTGTGTGTGTGCATGTGTGTGTGTGTGTGTGTGTGTGAACACAAAGCCTGACTGAACTCCCTTCAATCTGGCATGAGTTCTTAAATTCCAGGTGAGTGGTGTGACTGGTCTTCATTACTCTATAACTTTAGAAATAGATATAGACTGGAAATGCCCTACCAATCTATTTCAAAACTTTATGGCATAAGTTCATTGGTTTTCACTTTCTTTCAGCTTCATTCTTAATTTTAGGTACATCTTACTTCTCCCTCCCTAGTCCAACCTCATCACCCCAATGTCCCTATTTTTAACCCCACAGTTATTTTTATAAAACTATACAGATTACACCTTTATTTTGTAATATGGAGACAAAGTAATCTTTCCCTCATTAAATCAATAAATAAGGCAAACTATTGTAATACCTCAAAACGCTTCTCCTATGAGAGGAATCACCTGAGCAACCTAAAGACACCATCAAAACTTGCGGACAATCTCAGAAGATAAAGTAGATACAGAACCTACTGTGGTACACATTCAGCACATGCTTAGTACGTAGATGCTTAATGATTCTCAGAAGACTTATGAAACCTAACCCATCAGTAGAACTCTGTTCTCATTGTCACAAACCAAAGGGATTTCAGTTCATCATCAGAAGACTTCGTTGAAAAATGCACCCACATTAGATTTAATGATTTGGGGTGCGGATGTCTGATTTTTTCC
Source organism: Nyctereutes procyonoides (assembly GCF_905146905.1). NCBI lineage: Eukaryota > Metazoa > Chordata > Mammalia > Carnivora > Canidae > Nyctereutes > Nyctereutes procyonoides. The sequence continues at coordinate 11,861,114 of NW_026575133.1, read as the reverse complement.
CTTCTGTAGGAAAAATATGGGGTGTCATTTCATTCTACCAAAAAATTTGAGCACACAATTTCAGGAATTCATCGTTGATGAATCTGAGGACAGAAAGTAAGTCATGAGTTTTAACCTCAAATACTTCCTGAGCCTGGACCCCAATGGGATGCACACTCATGGAATGATGCACTTGAATGCAACAAGTACATAAGAGCAGGCCATGGTTATGTGGAACTAGTTCCATAATTTTAATGATGCCAGGTATTATCCTGGTGCCCAGTAACATTTGTAGCCATTCCATTTAGGTCAGCTAAAAGAATAATCAAGTTTCAGTGAATAAAACTATTGCCTTGGAGGATCAGAAAGTGTTCTCCTTTTCCACAGTGCATTATTATCTAATTTTCTGAGATATTGTTCAGTCTGGTGACAAGATTGATAACATTTCACGGGGCTTCTTTCAAATCCAAATAGTTTATACCGAAGAAGACTTCAGGATACCTGGGAAATAACTCTACAGTCTTTCTAGTTCCTCTCTGGAAAGGGACTTCAGTGATAATTTGTTTTCATGATTTTTAACCTTCTTTTAGCTGCTGACATTTTTTGTTCTCTCTAAATCAAACCTGGACAATTAATTCAACACAAATAATACATTGAAGCCAAATGCTCCAATAAGAGATCCAAATTTTCATCGTAGCTAAAAATATTCCTTAAAATGTGAAATTGAAAAGTCACTTAGTTTCTCTGTGCCTCCCTTACTTTTAATATTTGAACGGGGACTCCTTAATTTCTCTTTCTTCAGTCTCATTGTTAGTGTATAGAAATGCCACTGACTTCTGGGCATTGATTTTGTATCCTGCCACACTGCCAAACTGCTGTATGAGTTCTAGCAATCTTGGGGTGGAGTCTTTTGGGTTTTCTATGCAGAGTATCATGTCATCAGCGAAGAGGGAGAGTTTGACTTCTTCGTTGCCAATTTGAATGCCTTTAATGTCTCTTTGTTGTCTGATTGCTGAGGCTAGGACTTCCAGTACTAGGTTGAATAGCAGTGGTGAGAGTGGACATCCCTGTCTTGTTCCTGATCTTAGGGGAAAGGCTCCCAGGGCTTCCCATTGAGAATGATATTTGCTGTGGGCTTTTCATCGATGGCTTATAAGATGCTGAGGAAGGTTCCCTCTATCCCTACACTCTGAAGAGTTTTGATCAGGAATGGATGCTGTATTTTGTCAAATGCTTTCTCTGCATCTATTGAGAGGATCATATGGTTCTTGGTTTTTCTCTTGCTGATATGATGAATCACATTGATTGTTTTACAAGTGTTGAACCAGCCTTGTGTCCTGGGGATAAATCCTACTTGGTCATGGTGAATAATCTTCTTAATGTACTCTTGGATCCTATTGGCTAGTATCTTGTTGAGAAATTGGACATCCACATCCAGAAATGTGTCCATTTCTTCTAGATTGCCTAATTTATTGGCGTATAGCTGTTCATAATATGTTTTTAAAATCGTTTGTATTTCCTCGGTGTTGGTAGTGATCTCTCCTTTCTCATTCATGATTTTATTAATTTGAGTCTTCTCTCTCTTCTTTTTAATAAGGCTGGCTAATGGTTTATCTCTCTTATTAATTCTTTCAAAGAACCAACTCCTGGTTTTGTTGATCTGTTCCACAGTTCTTCTGGTCTCAATTTCATTGAGTTCTGCTCGAATCTTTATTAACTCTCTTCTTCTGCTGTGTGTAGGATCTATTCGCTGTTTTTTCTCTAGCTCCTTTAGGTGTAAGGTTAGCTTTTGTATTTGAGTTCTTTCCAGTTTTTGGATGGATGCTTGTATTGCGATGTATCTGCCCCTCGGGACTGCTTTTGCTGTATCCCAAAGATTTTGAACGGTTGTATCTTCATTCTCATTAGTTTCCCTGAATATTTTTAATTCTTCCTTAATTTCCTGGTTGACCCTTTCATCTTTTAGCAGGATGGTCCTTTACCTCCATGTGTTTGAGGTCCTTCCAAACTTCTTGTTGTGATTTAGTTCTAATTTCAAGGCATTATGGTCTGAGAATACGCAGGGGACAATCCCAATATTTTGGTATCGGTTCAGACCTGATTTGTGACCCAGTATGTGGTCTATTCTGGAGAAAGTTCCATGTGCACTTGAGAAGAATGTGTATTCAGTTGAGTTTGGATGTAAAGTTCTGTAGATATCTGTGAAATCCTTCTGGTCCAGTGTATCATTTAAAGCTCTCATTTCTTTGGAGATGTTGTGTTTAGATAAACTCAAAATGGATGAAAGATCTAAATGTGAGACAAGATTCCATCAAAATCCTAGAGGAGAACACAGGCAACACCCTTTTTGAAATCGGCCACAGTAACTTCTTGCAAGATACATCCACGAAGGCAAAAGAAACAAAAGCAAAAATGAACTACTGGGACTTCATCAAGATAAGAAGCTTTTGCACAGCAAAGGATACAGTCAACAAAGCTAAAAGACAACCTACAGAATGGGAGAAGATATTTGCAAATGACGTATCAGATAAAGGGCTAGTTTCTAAGCTCTATAAAGAACTTATTAAACTCAACAGCAAAGAAACCAACAATCCAATCATGAAATGGGCAAAAGACATGAACAGAAATCTCACAGAGGAAGACATAGACATGGCCAACAAGCACTGGAGAAAATGCTCTGCATCACTTGCCATCAGGAAATACAAATCAAAACCACAATGAGATACCATCTCACACCAGTGAGAAGGGGGAAAATTAACAAGACAGGAAACCACAAATGTTGGAGAGGATGTGGAGAAAGGGGAACCATCCTGCAATGTTGGTGGGAATGGGAACTGGCCACTCTGAAAACTGTGTGGTGGTTCCTCAAAGAGTTAAAAATCTGAAAACTGTGTGGTGGTTTTAACTCCTCAAAGAGTTAAAAATAGATCTGCCCTATGACCCAGCAATTGCACTGCTGGGGATTTACCCCAAAGATACAGCTGCAGTGAAACGCCTGGACACCTGCACCCTGATGTTTATAACAACAATGTCCACAATAGCCAAACTGTGGAAGGAGCCTCAGTGTCCATCGAAAGATGAATGGATAAAGATGTGGTCTATGTCTACAATGGAATATTACTCAGCCATTAGAAACGACAAATACCCACCATTTGCTTCGACGTGGATGGAACTGGAGGGTATTATGCTGAGTGAAGTAAGTCAATCGGAGAAGGACAAACATTATATGGTCTCATTCATTTGGGGAATATGAAAAATAGTGAAAGGGAATAAAGGGGAAAGGAGAAAAAATGAGTGGGAAATATCAGAAAGGGAGACAGAACATGAAAGCCTCCTAACTCTGGGAAACGAACTAGGGGTGGTGGAAGGGGAGGTGGGCGGGGGGGTGGGGGGTCACTGGGTGACGGGCACTGAGGTGGGCACTTGATGGGATCAGCACTGGGTGTTATTCTATATGTTGGCACATTGAACACCAATAAAAAATAAATTTATAAAAATAAAAATTAAAAAATATTTGAATGGGGAAATTAATATCTGTTTCGCTTCACAGAGTTCTATAAAAATCAGACAGATAATGTATGTGAATATACTTTGAAAGTATTATATGTATCTAAGATATTCTTAGGACATGAAAATAAAAGCACAAAGTTGGCATGTTTTTAAAGCAATAAATTGTGTTATAAACCAGGAGTTTTGTAAAACTGGGGAAAATGAAATATTATTAGTAGTTTATTGAATGACCCTTTGCTGGACATTCTGCATTGCTCAGAGAGTAAGATTTATCATGTCAAAGGATAAGAGAACATGCTTTTTCCCATGTAATGGAGAGGGGGTTCTGAGCACTTACCACCCTTCTCCTGGATTTTCTTCTTCCTTCTTTTCTTTCCCAAGTTCTCCATGCTTCTTCCTCAGGACCCATAATTGCCTCTCAGGACACATAGGGCACATTATTCACCTTTGCCTAGTGAGGCTGGGAATCACTCAGGATTTCATTTGTAGTCTGTTCCCAGAAGCCAGAGCCTTGCTGCTGTGAATTCTGACCAGCCTGAATGTGAGTCTTGCAGTCTCCTCAGTGTCTTTTCTGCACACCATATTCTCTTTAAATTACCCAGGACTAAATAATCACCTAAAATGTTAAAAATCCCATTGGGATCCATATCACCAGGGACTGATAAATTTACTAATATAACATTGTCAATGTCTCTTCTCTCTTTCTATCACATTTTGAATATAAAAGCTAGGGCTCTGTGAAGGAGGAGAGAGAGTATCCTGAAGATGTTCAGTGGACTACTGAAATAAGAACATAGGTGGGGCTTATCTGGGCACAGTGGGAATATATAACCCAGGGAACATAAAACCTCCTATGTTAAGACTTGTTTATCTGTTTTTTTTTTTTAATTTTTTATTTATTTATGATAGTCACAGAGAGAGAGAGAGAGAGAGAGAGAGGCAGAGACATAGGCAGAGGGAGAAGCAGGCTCCATGCACCGGGAGCCTGACGTGGGATTCGATCCCGGGTCTCCAGGATCGCGCCCTGGGCCAAAGGCAGGCGCCAAACCGCTGCGCCACCCAGGGATCCCCGTTTATCTGTTTTAAAACCTGGCCCTCCTTCTTGGCCATTGAGGGCTGGAACAGAAGGATAAGATCCACAACCCTACAGGCTTCCTATAGATGTGATTAAACAAATTGCCTGCATCCCCGAGGCAGCCCTGGTGTCTCCTGGTGTCCCACATCTATGTACTTCCACAAAGCCAAGGGTCTCTGATATATTTGCAAACATTTCGCTGCTCATAGCAATAATCCAAATTATGCCAAGAGAGAGGTGGTGACAACAGCATTTCTATGTCCTCGTCTTGCCCCTATAATTGTGACGGCTCATGAAGATACTGGCCTTAAGTCTATCTTTGGAATCAGCAGAAAACAACCGTTTTCCATTCTGAAGCAGGCACAATGACTGATTGGAGTAGGCATAAAAATCACTTTCTGCTTTATGATGTGTGGATTAATGAAAGTATTAAACCATTCTAATGATAGATAAGGAAATTATTTCCACTGTAGCTGAAAGAAATAAAACTGCTCCATCTTAAATTAAAGAGGTCTAAAACTTTGCAAGCTCATCAAAAGTGCGTGGGCAACAAAGAGGTACAAGTTTATAACTTAAACCCATTCTGGAGCACCTTAATTTCTTAACATCCATCATTTTTCTGCTTCATTACTGTTGGTGTGCTTCTCAAAAGCTTCTGGGAAAACTAATTTTTTGCAGAAAAGGATAATAAATATGGGTCAGGCTAATATCCTTTTTTTTAATAGGGAACACTGGGATTTCCCCCATTTTATTAGGATGCTGCACTGTTAATTTTATTTCATTGACACTGTTGCCTTTGTAGCAGCTGGGTCCTAAGCTTGAATGGCATGATTGACTACTCAAAGATTAAACCTGGACTTGGAAAAAATCCAGGAACTATCATTCCTGAGAAGGTCACAGCCTGTGTGCATCCCCCCTCAAATCAGTGAGATTTGGTCAAGTTTTGTTTTGTTTATAGAATCAGCATAAGCTTGTGGAAAATAAGACAATGAAGGGTGATCTCAAGATATATGCATCAATAATCTCCTGTGCAACACTTCTTCCTCTCAGAGGTCCATCTGATTTCAGAAACAGCTGTAGTTCTGAGTTCAACACAGACTTTGATCATTTTTGTTCAATTTCAACCTCAGGGCCCAGGCCACCTACCTTTTTCTTAATGACACTATGGCCTGGGAAACTGATGGGAGATTATCTGGCATTCAGGCATGTACAATGTGAAAGTTCATCAATCAGTGATCATGGAGCTATCCCCTGATCCATGCATCAAGAGTTTAGGAACACACACTTTTCCCTTCCATTCCCTGGGCTAGAAATTTAGAAAGTCATTTCAAAAGCTTCACATAAGTGGCCTGGGATCAATCACCCCTAACTGTGGCAAAATCAATAACTTGTTTTTGTGTTGGCTTCACTTTACTTCCTCTGTCCTTCATATGTGCTCTACGGGATTACACTAATAAATACCTTCTCAGAAACCTTTTCTCATACGAAGCTTTAGGGGGAATCATACTAAGACAACATGTCTTTTACTCTTCTCCAAAGATGTTGATTATAAGTCATTTGTGCTGATGTCCTCTTGTCCATTACCCACCATTATGAACCCTGGAACTCTTCTGCATTCAGCCAAGGAATCGCCTCAGAGACTTTCCAAGTGTAATGTCCAGTTAGATTTATCACTTGTTTTAATTTGGTACATATCACCCTTCCTTGCCTTAGGTCCCCTGCCTCTGTTCCAGAAGGAATCCAGAGTCAACATGGGCTTCCACCTCTCTTTCTGGAACCAGCCACTTTCTTTAAGTTCATGAAACACTAAGGCCTCCATCACTCACCATGTATTCCTTTCATCTTTTCAGGTATTTGGATGTGCATGCAGGGCAGCAGGCTAAGCTGCTCCAAAGGGCAGTTCTCTTTCTTGCATGTCTTGCATGTAGGATTCAACTTGCTGTCTCACAAAATATCAATCACTATTGGATTTTCAGAACCATTTATAATGGTTTAAACTTCAAAAGTCAACTCTGAGAACAACATGTTTTTACAATTTGAAAATACTGCTCCAGAACATTTGTTCCCAGGCCTAGAATAAGGTTCACCTTTGCACTTATGTTCTCCCAAAGAACTTGTATTTTTGAGTTCTCAACTTCAATACCCAATCCTTTTTCTCCAACTTACTAACTGAATATCCATGTTTCAGTTTCTTTTTTTACCAAATTAAACCTCAGAGATGCTAAACCATGTCTTCATTTCTTGACTCCAATTAATTTTATTTCATCTATCATAAGTAATTGCTGAAATTGTTAATGTATTGATTGATTTCAATACTGGTGGAGAAGAGCCACTAATCATGAAAATATGTGAATATCCTGACAAAGTGAAATGAAGACTTTCAGGCAACAGAGAAGAAAGTGGTTCCTTGATGTTCCAACATGTAGGCAATTATAAACTCCTGAAACCAGCCCTAGGAATTTCATTTATGAAGACCATGGAGAGAAAAGCAGCTGTCCCAGTACTCAATACATGGATGGGTAGGTATGCTCTATGGTGTACCATTTTTACCCAAACTCACCACTTCTCAGGTCATATTTTATTCTAATAATTGCTGAGCAACCAGTTGCATGCAGGTGTAAGCTGACAGCACTTCTGACTATGGATTCAGACTTGCTTAGATTTAATAGTGAATTTGGCCAATATGTTGCTTTGTATTCTTAAGCAAATTTGAGTTATACTTCTCTTATTCCTGAGAGGTCTGAGCCCATGATATGCACTTATCAGACCATGGTTACTCAAACTCCAATTAATTTGCAGTCAAATATGGACATGGAAATAACAATAGATATTCAAATACATTATTTGGATGTCACAGTCTTCTATGTATTCATAATGAAGCAGTACTCTTTGCTTACTGGGGAGGTAAAAGTGACCAAATCCAGCTACAGACTCCTCGGTTAGTGGAACTCCTATTATCTAGTTAGGGTTGAAAAACCATCCAATTTGTCTGGGATGAAGGAAGATTCTAGGAGGCAGTTTTAAAATATGGATGATCCCAGGCAAACTAGGACAAGTTGGTCACTTTACCCTTGGTCAAAGGGTTCCCTAATTAGGAATAAGTGCCTCTATATTTATGGGCACATGATAGACAAATATTGCCAATGGTTACCATGAAGGTTGGGAAGAAGGTCCACTCCTATATTTACCCTTAAAATCTCAGACTCATCTATTCTACCTATTGGAACCATAATACCATATAATGACTGTTGGTTTAAGCTTTAAAATGTTGCCCAACACTCACGTTTTGTCAACTCAACCTCGTGTCTCAGCTGCATTTTCAAGAGGCAACTCTTGTTATACTTTATTACACTAAGCCTGGTCTCTGGAAGAGATTAATGGTTTGTCATAGATTAATAATATTTTTTGTGGGTTGGACTTAATGTTAACATTAGTGGATCTGAGCCACCTAAGGGATGGACTATTATCAGGTACTTCCTGTGCCCTGCTTAAAAGAACACCTACAGGAAACTACTTAGCCATTTCTAATACCTGTGTCTGGAAGTAGAAGTTAGAACTCCAAGGGATGGTCTGTGACCTACAGAGGCAAAAACCAATTTTCTTTTCCCATCTCTTGTCCATAAAATATCAAGGCTCATTCCACATGGGTTTCCACAAAATCCCTTATGGGATCCAGCCTCATTTTCTCCATACTTTTTGATGGTATAAGATTGAAAACACACTGTTGGATTCGCCTTCCCTCTTTTCCTGTTTCATCCCTATTGCCTGATATTTAACAGAATAAATTACCTGCACATGAGCCTTGTTTCAGCTGTGATGTATGGATTATAGGAGTGAAGTGAGGGGATCGCCTAGCCTAAAACCAATGTCTTAATACTTGGTGTGAGTTAGAACTCTTGCTTGCAGGTGACAAGCTGGTTTAAACACACAATTTGATTCACTGGCCAAATTAACTGTTAAATCTAGGCAAATCTGGATCCACAGTCTCAATTTTTTAATATATATATATTATTAAAGTTCGATTTACCAACATATATAACACCCAGTGCTCATCCCACTCAAGTGCATCTGCATCTTTCCACTCTGCTTACTTCTTGTGAGAGCTCCATTCTGAAACAGGTTCCCAGGCACAATGACCTCAGACAGCTACAGACAGAGAGCAAATAGTTTCAAGTTCAACAGAAGGAGATGTTTTCTTTCCTGTCAGTTACAACAAAAGCCTTGGAGTTGGACCTCATATCATTGCCTTAGATCAATGGGTTGTATCCGCAACACCCCCCCCAAAAAAAATGTTGCCTGAGATGATGTGATGCTCTGACTGACATTCTTGAGCTACATTTTAGCCCCTGACTGAAGCAGGGGAGACACCACATCCCTAACTCCACAAATGCTTTCAGAATAGGAAAGGGCTGCTTCACCAAGGAAAACGAAGAAACAATGAAGGCTGAATGGAGAAGAGAAGGTAGGTAGGCAAATATACAAAGGTCCCTACACACTACAACCCTCTTAATACTACTCCCAGACCTGTAGGCCCTTTTCAAAACAAAATAAAACAAACAACTTGGGAGCCTGTGTCCTTCTCTGCCCTAGCCTCTTCTCCTAAATAAAACACATAGCCTTCCATCTGGGATCCCTGGGTGGCTCAGTGGTTTAGTGCCTACCTTCAACCTAGGGCATGATCCTGGAGTCCCTGGATCGAATTCCACATTGGGCTCCCTGCGGGGAGCCTGCTTCTCCCTCTACCTGCGTCTCTGCTCCTCTCTGTCTCTCATGAATAAATAAATAAAAGCTTTAAAAAAAATAGAATACTCACTTCTTTTCCACTGTTCTTCTTGGTAAGTGTGCATCCTTTTACAAACCCTCCATTACTTTTTATATTTTCCTCTGTGCTCAGGTATGCTGAACAACTTCTGTAAGGTCTGCTGACATATCTCCAGTGCTCTCTGTGAGATTCTCCATTTCTTCATGGCACCATCATTCAGAGAAAGTCACTTACTTCATCACTACCCTTTAACACCATTTGTCTGTGTATGAGAGAGCATGTAAGTAGCAAGGGAGGCCTATTGAGGTCATCAGAGCTTCACCAGTACATTTTGTCAAGTACCGAGGAGTCTCCATAATAAACAGAGAAATAGGCTGAGGCATTTTGACTGCTCAATTCATCAAGGAAGTAACAGGATATGTGAGGTGGGATGATGGAAGAAATGCCAAGGGGATAGGGATGAGGCACTGCTTAAAATGTCCAGCAGAGCCTCTTATTTTTTTTTATGTTTACTGCACAAGGTTAGTGCTTGAAAATGGATCCATTTTTCAGGAGCTCATGCAACAATTCTATCTTGAATTTCAAGGAAAGGTGCAGTCTCTGTTCTCTGCTGTTTGTCAGCTGTGCAGTGGGGAAAACTCAACTATCTCTAATTGGATCAGGTACTTATCTAGTAACTCATATCTAAAGGACTGGATGATATTACCTCAATGATACTCTTAAAGTTGTCCGTGGTCAGTGCCCAGTGCAGTTGATAGTGAAGAATTCAGTTTCTAGGTGTCCTACTTACATTCAGTCTCTGTCCCTGGCTGTGACTAAATTCTTATTTAGGCATTTCATAAGGAGGCATTGCTTTGTCACAATGTGAAAGAAGGGAGAAAGCACATTTAGGTCAGTGCATAAGGACCTACTTTAGTTTTAAGGGAAATCAACATGTATGATTTATTCATGATAAGTTCATGAATGTAATTTTCAAGGTAAAGGTTGTCTAGCAATTAAAGCAGGATTTATGCATGGGCAAGTGGACAAGGTATTCTAGTGAATTGTCAGAACCCTCATCCCTTTTCATAGCTACAAAAAAAAAAAGGATGGATTTCTGAAGTCTTAAATGCATTTGTCTTGGTTTCCTCTCTAGCTCAAAGTAGGATCTTCATTAAATGGCTCTATCAGAAAGATTATGCCACCATTTTTTAGAGTCCCAATTTCTATATACCTGGGGACATCTACTCTTTTCAAACTAGATTTTGCACCCACTGATGTCAGATTTAAATGCCACACACTGTATCCCCACCATGATTAAACATTTCTCTTGTTTTTTTCATTGCCTATAGGTTACATCCAAATTCTTGTATGTCATGTTAAAAATTTAAGAATTTTGTCCCAGGGCAGCCCAGGTGGCTCAGCAGTTTAGTGCCACCTTGGGCCCAGGGCCTGATCCTGGCGACCCAGAATAGAGTCCCGTGTCGGGCTCCCTGCATGGAGCCTGCTTCTCCCTCTGCCTGTGTCTCTGCCTCTCTCTCTCTCTCTCTTTCTCTTTTTCTGTGTGTCTCATGAATAAATAAATAAAATCTTAAAAAAAAAGAATTTTGTCCCAACCATATAATAATACTCTGGCCATTTCCCAAATGCACTATGTTCATTGGTGTTATTACACGTTTTTAATTTTCTCTAAAAGGCATTCTGTGACTGATGATATCTTATATCCAATCAAAAGGTTATCTTTCTGAGAGATCTTCCCAAATCCTTGAACAGATGTTGGCTTTTCCCTCCTCTGTGCCTCTCAAGAAAAGGAATCACTTTTCAATTTAATAATAATAATAATAATAACAATAAGCTAGGATAATCTTAGATAAGACAATTTCGTTCTGCTCCACGTGGTCCCTGTAGTAAACCAACTCAGATTTATTCTCATGTCAGATTTGATTATAAAATCAGAATAGAATAAGAAAAAGCCTCTTGAGACCTAAGTTCAAAACTGCCACACTATCACTTCTATTGCTTCTACTGATCAAGTTACCAAATGATTTTTAATGGGGCCGAAAAGTGTGGCAATAAATCCCACCTCTAATGGTGGGAATAGGAAGGTATGGGACTATGCAAGTCATACTGAAAAATGTTGTGTGTTGGAACGCTGGGGCATTTTGGTACTAGTCAGTCAATCACAGTGACCCTCCTTGCATGTCTGGAATTGTATACGACATCTATATGTGTATATTATTGGTCAAACTACTCTAAAAACCAAGATTTACTTCTCTATAATTGGGGAAGATGGATTTTTTTAAAAGGCACATTCTGAAATTTTCCCATAACCACTGGTATAGAAAACACTTAGTAATCCATGAAATAAATGTCATCAGTCACATATCGACTTGGCTTAAATTTCAAAAAAAATGAATATATTCCCTATGCTCATAGCCAGTATGTGCAGTCAAGTATTCAATATTCTGCACAGTGCAGAGAGCATGTTAACTGGCTTATTGCCTCTACACTTTTGCTTTCTCCTTGTGGTTTTGTCTGTACTGCTCCATCTGTGTTGTCACAGGTTCAACCTTATTGAAAAGGTCTCTTGGAGTGTTTGGGGGAAAGGTAGAAACTCATGGAAATTTTTCATGTGATATAATTCACAGGACTGATACTCTAGAGCCATGCATGTCAGTAACTATATTACTGAGATACTTGAATTCAACTCCCATAAATAAACATGTTATAGACTGTGCTTTTTCCAGTTTTAACATTGGTTGTTTCTAGGATTTAGTACCTTTATGAAAATTTTTTAAAAATTTTATTTTTTTTATTCATGAGAGACACAGACTGAGAGAGAGAGAGAAGTAGAGACACAGGCAGAGGGAGAAGCAGGCTCCATGCAGGGAGCCTGACATGGGACTCGATCCTGGGTCTCCAGGATCATACCTTGGGCTGAAGGTGGTGCTAAACAGCTAAGCCACCTGGGCTGCCCACCTTTATGCAATTTGATGTGGGGCTCTTTTGATGGATGTCAGAGAGCTTTATCATGTTCCTAAAAATTCTTTGGTATATCATATTGTAGGTGCAATATCTGGAACCATCATTGCCATTATTTCAATCTTATACCGAGTGCTTTTGATGTATCAGACATACATTCCCTTATTTACTCTCCCCTTAGAAAATTCAGTAAGAGAGTTTACAATTATTCTAATTTTATAACTGACACTCAAATAAACCAAACAAACATAAACAACTCTGAAATTTGCAGAAAGCTTGCTCTGGGTCTCATGACTTGGTAAATATAGAATCTTGGTTAAGTTTGGGTCCAGGTGATTCAAAAGTCATCACTTTGTCCACTCAGTTCCATTCTCCCCATGAATTCAAAGTAAGAGAAATCCATGACTGAACCCTTTCAGGATTCTTTACAAGATCCAGAAATAAGGCAGAACCAGGTGTCCCCATTCTTGATGACTCCCACTCCAACTAATACCCACTATGTTCTTTGAAACCAAGTCTCTATATCTTACTCCATCCAATAAAAATAATCTCAGAGACTTAATAACATTAGGATTTCAATATTTATACTTTCAAAATATTCCCCTTATATAATTTTTAGCTTTGAACATTTCTCATTAAGAAGAAATGTGTGGAAAAAAAATAAAAAAAAAAAGAAGAAATGTGTGGGAAATATCAGAAAGGGAGACAGAACATAAAGACTCCTAACTCTGGGAAACGAACTAGGGGTGGTGGAAGGGGAGGAGGGCGGGGGGTGAGGGTGAATGGGTGACGGGCGCTGAGGGGGGGGCGCTTGACGGGATGAGCACTGGGTGTTATTCCGTATGTTGGCAAATTGAACACCAATAAAAAATAAATTTATTATTAAAAAATTAAATAACGGTGATGGTTGCACAATTCTGTGTGTATACTAAAAACTAGTAAAATTTGCATTTTACAAAAAAAAGAAGCTATTGGCTATGACATTGATTTCTGCACTAGAAACTTTATATATCTTATATTATACATATATACACATCTAAATATACATATATAAATATCTATGTATAATGTATTCATGTATTTATAATATGTACAATTTTTGCTAGTTAAAACCCTATGAATTTTACAGGATTCTCAATTCTTCAAATAAGAATAAATTTAGCAATCCATAAATATAATTTGCAAATAGAGTGATCCATAAATTAAAAGCCAAAACTCTGGCAGCCCGGGTGGCTCAGAGGTTTAGTGCCTACCTTCAGCCCAGGGCGTGATCCTAGAAACCCTGGATCGAGTCTCGCATCAGGCTCCCTGCATAGAGCCTGCTTCTCCCTCTGCCTGTGTCTCTGCCTTTCATGAGTAAATAAATAAAATCTTTTTTAAAAAAATCCCTTTAAAAGCCAAACTCAGAGTGGCCAGCATCCTGATGTTCTAAACTTTCAAACAAACAGTGGGACAAGGCCCATGAATTTTTTTCCCTTTAGCAAGCCTTTGAAAATAGAAATTAGTCATACTAACTTTTAAGTTGCATTTCTTTACAAAATGTTGCAGCTGATCATCTCCTTATGGGCACCACAGAAGGACGAGGAGAGCAAATAGTTCCACAGACAACTGCATAGGAATCTTAAACTAGTCTCCAAAGACTGGAACCAGAAGGGGGACTCTAGGAAGAATTTGCATATATTGCTTGCCTATGTTTATTTAATACACTTTCAAATATTTCCTGTAACCTTAACACATATATTCAAAAATCAAATAAAATGTGGAGATTTAAGAAATAAAACAGAGGAGCATAGAGTAAGGGAGGGAAAAATAATACAAGACAAAATCAGAGAGGGAGACAAACCATAAAAGACTCCTAACCATTGGAAACAAACTGAGGGGAGAGGGGGGGATGGGGTAACTAAATGTTGGGCATTAAGGAGGGCATGTGATACAATGAGCACTGATATAACACTGATAAATCACTGAACTCTGCCTCTGAAACAAATAATACACTATATGTCAATTAATTAAAATTATTTTTTTAAATTTAAAAACAGACTTCTACTCATTTTTGAGGAATGAAATTTGGAAAAGATATATTTATGGTGGCAGTCATTCTATATGTTATCACCATGAGAAAGATGGTAAAAGTAGCACAACCTAGGTATTAGGATCAAGCTGTAAATGCATATATTGAGTGCCTGATATATGCCACCTCTGGGCTTGAAACCCTTGTTCTTGAGTAATTTGTCATACAAAATTGGGTATGTGTGCATAAGATTTTTAGTACTAAATGGTAAGTTCTTCAGAGACATTATTTCACACTAGGCATACCAGGTTAGTATTTTATCCTCTTATGATGGATCACTAAACAATGGACTAAAAATATATGGTCTTTTTCTAATCAGTGTATATAGCATGCAATGTGTTGGATGCGGGGGATGATGAAGACAAAATGTGTAGTAGTATTGAAAAACTAATAATAACATAAAATGTCAATAGACACAAAATATCCTATTTTAAGCACAAAAGTGGGTGTTCCAGGCTGTTAAGCCTAAGCATTCTCTTAGGGAAGGTCTCCTGGAAATAGGACAAGAGAAGAGTTTTTCCTGTATGGGCAACAGTGTAAGCAAAGACACTCAGGTGGAGAAACACAGTAACAACCTCATAAGTTCAACAATGTAGGTTATGTGGCATAGATCAGTATTAGGAAGAAGGGACTAGACTTATGGGAATGACGGTTTATTGGGGAAGAATTCTCCAGAAAATGATGTGTGTCCTGTACTGTTACTCTTTGACATCTTTTCTTCCCCTCTCTGGATTCTGCTATGACTTAATCAAGGGGTGGGTGTTCCATATTTCTTCCTGGGAAAGGTTTGGCCCTGGGCCCCCATTAACAGCCCCTTTGAAAACTGAGGTGGATGGATGGACCATCTCCAAGCTTCTGAGTGTTGAGGAACACTAAAGAATGAGGCTTCTGGAAGTCAAGTATTACCACCACAGGAGAGAATATCCCTCAGAGAATCTAAGCAGAGCCCACACAGCCAAGAATGAGAGACAGAATCCTGATGGTGTCCTGGAACTGCTGGATACAGCCCTTCCCACAAGTATCACTTCAAATCCCATCATTGTTGTCATTGTTGTTTTTCTTGCATGAAGGAGAATTTGATAACTTTAACTACAATTGAGCAAAAGACTTTGGGATCTCTAAACAAAAGGTAAATCAGTCGAACACGGATATTTATTACAAAACATCCACAATGAGAGCTGTTCCACTGTGTCCTATTTAGAAATATTAAAGTACGTTAGGAGCTGGGAAGAGGTGCATTTTTCAATAACCAAATGTCATCTATTTAACTTGCACTGTTGGTTTATTATTTCTTTTATGGGAGTAATTTCACAAACTACTGCTTCTGAGAGAACTGCTGCTCCTCTTCCTTTACCCCTCCCATGTCTCCACTTCTTTCATATTCAGCCAGCCTGTGCGAGGGTTGCTCTTTTTTCCCTTCACTTCCTCAGCATTTTCCATCTCAGAAAGAGAACCTTCTAACACTGAACTGGGCAAGTGACAGGCAACCAAGAAAACTATCTTCTTAAGGGGACCGAATCATTTTTCTTAAAGATTTTATTTATTTATTTATTCATGAGAGACACAGAGACAGAGGCAGAGACAGGTGGAGGGAGAAGCAGGCTCCCTGTGCTGAGCCTGATGTGGGACTGGATCCCAGGACCCTGGGATCATGACCTGAGCTAAAGGCAGACGCTCAACCACTGAGCCACCCAGGTGCCTCGAGATTGAATTATTTTTATATGTCCATTGACTGACATTTTCTATCTCCCATATCACACCGAACTAAAAAGCAGTGATATGCCTGCCTTCACATCGTAAATGGAAGTAACCTTGGTTCACTACCTTCGGCTTCTCATGATCAGAACTTGCGCTCCTAAAAGTTGATGCCATGGGTTGGATAGAGGTAAA
This sequence comes from Nyctereutes procyonoides, assembly GCF_905146905.1. Taxonomy (NCBI): domain Eukaryota; kingdom Metazoa; phylum Chordata; class Mammalia; order Carnivora; family Canidae; genus Nyctereutes; species Nyctereutes procyonoides. The sequence goes on along the minus strand of NW_026575133.1, from coordinate 11,844,866 downwards.
TTTGAGTTTATAATGAGAATGATCCTTTAGTATTCCCAACAGATTTGTGTTCTGTGTAGGCAGGGATTAAATAAGCATTTTGGGACTCATAAAAACAGAGAAGTTTCCTAGTAACAGATCTTTATTGAAGCCAGGCTAGGACTGAGCTTAGAATAACTATGTAGCCTTTCTTGTCAAGGAGCTGTTTCAGGAATCAGGTAGGGAGGGGATGGAGTGAAGTATGTTGAGGGCCCAGCTGATCAGCAGCTCTGTTCCGAAGTATCCTCAGAATGTAGAGAGGTCTGGTGGGAGCGATTGCAGCTATTAAAGGGCAAGTGGATCTCTGGGAAAAGCTTCAGATTCAATATGAGTAGCTCTTCAGCAGGATAAAGTGTGTTCAGTCACCAGCCTTAATAAATATTGGTTTCAGAAAATGGGAATGAGCTGGACCTGGACCTGTAAGAAGTTGGGTGAACCATGTACCTGAACCAGGTAGCTGGATGGGCTTTAGAATGGAGACCAAACAGTAGTAATTGAAAGGACAGAGAAGATAGGAAGATAGATTCCCAGTGCCTGCATCCATCATTCAGTGACCTGCAGGATAAGTGGCATCTATGTGAAATGAACATCAACAGTATGGAAGGAATAAAAATCAGAGACTGTGCTATAAGGTAGCAACTTTCAGCACGGAGCAGGAGTATGTGGCAGCGAGGAGAGGGATGTGATACAAAATCAGACAAGCTAGTTTTTTCTCAGTGTCAGAGGATAGCCTAGACCTGAGAGGTTTCTTGTTCATTCTATGAGTCCTTTGTTCCTTTTGTAATTTGTGTTCTGTCTTGTTCTGCTTCCTCTCTTAATATGTTGGTAGCAGCACCTTTCTCTCTCTCTCTCTCTCTCTCTCTCTCTCTCTCTCTCTCCCCATTTTCCTTTCTGTTTCAATAAATTAGTGCATCAAAGCCTCTGATCTTGAGAGCAACATGAGGCTAGGCCATGTGTTCCAGTTTAATATATGCTGATTATGCCTGAAAAAAGTAAATATCTAGCACAAGAGATGTAGATTAGAACGGCAATCAGGCATATCTGGGTGTGATGTTCTACATTACAATGCATGGTTCTGGCCTTACCAAGTTTATTAATCTTTATCAGTCAGTTTCCTTATCTTTCAAATGTGAATAAATGCATTCAGTCTAGGATTGCAATGAAGAATGAAATGCAAAACTGCTTAACATCATTCTTGGCATTGATTTTTATAAAATCCCATAGGAATAAGGTAAACAAAGATTCCTAGATGACGTTCTTAATACTGAGGAAGAACAAGAAGCAGTATCAGGTCCTAAAAAAGAGCTTTGGCTTAGGAGACTGGCAGCCCTCAATTAAAATTCCAGCCATTCAGTGTACCAAATCTTTGCAGTGGATATGCCATTCTAATTTTCTTAGCTTCAGCTTGCCCATCTGCAAATGGAAATAATAAATCTACCCTGTGGTTCTTGTAAGCATTATTCATAATGGTTAGAAAGAGCAGCTTAATCGTGAAGAGGAATGATTTATGGGAAGAGAATATGGAAAGACTGTGTGTCCTTCTCATGCTACCTCTTGACTTAGACTAAAAAGATTGGGATGATAATGAATCGTCCAGGTAAAAACTATCAATCCCTGATCAGAAGGTGCAGAAATTGCTTTGACATGTTAATTGAGTCTTAAGGAACATCTTTCACTGGCAGCAGAACTAATGTCTAAAGGTTGGAGATAATGGGGACAAAAACAGCAGAGCAAACTGTTGCCTGTTCAGAGCTGACAGCTACTAACATGAGTGTCCTGTAAAAAAAAAGCAGGGCAAGCAGGAAAAAATAAACAAATGAAATAATCACCTTAACAAGCAATGTTTGCTTCTCTTAGATTTACTGTGACCTGTCTTCATGACTAAACCATGCAGCTCCATCTTCAGAAGTTTCCAGATCCCAGAATATTAAAACTTTTAGAAGTCCAGGACATCGCTACTTAGCTTCTTTATATTCTTCATTTCTACTTCTCATGGTTTCTCTCTGTGTGTGTGTGTCTCTCTCTCTTTCTCTCTCCCTTCCTTCATCTCCCTCCTCTCTTTTTCTCCCTCCCTCTCTTTCTCTCTCCCCTCTTTACAGAACTCTTTTCTCTGCTACAGAAGTCACATAGTGGTAGAAGTTAGATTCCCTCAACTCAAAAATGCATATATTTTGATTCCACACATAAGCACAGACTTCCTCTAGACAAATCAGCTCCCAGTCTGCATTCAAGACACCTACTAGAGAAAAGGCAATATTTATCTAACTTATACCAAGTGCCAAAGGATGGTTCAATCAACTAAAGCCAGAGGGTCAGGGTTATACTGTGGTCAAAAAAAATAGTATGAACGAGTAGATACTATAAAATGTAAATAAGCAAGAGTTGCCCAAAGAGGTTTTCCCACAGTTCCCCATTTTACACAGGGTACCTAGTGGCAGTTTCTCTCACTTACTGATTTGCTTCAAGAGCAGCAATGGGAAATGAACATGCTAGAGGAGAAATGCTCAGCTGTAAAGATTTCAAAGGAAGTAATATGGTGGATTATTGTTTTCTTCAGTCAGAAGAGAGTATTAGAGATTTTTCCATCACTTTCCATATTTCAATTTCCCATCAGAAAACATTTTTGTTTTTTTTTTTTTACATCAGGCTAAGAATTATCTTGGGGAGTCAGTGTGACAGACTTTTCCCATCACACCCTTTAAAATAAAGGACCAGAGCTAGAGAGAATGTACCAAATCCCATTCACTTAAAAATAAACCCAGCATTAATCCAATAATTAACTGCATCGAGGATTAATCAACCGTTCTGTAAGCGAAACAATAAATTTCATAATCCTTCCCCACTCATGAAAAATAACTGCCAGATGACATTCTCTGCATTTTCTCTCCTCCATACCCCAAGTTGCACAGATAAATTCTACTGTCATTTTTATGGAAGCATCTATATGCAACTAAAACTTTTATTATGTTAGCTTTTGAATTGATAAATTTCCAAAAGTAGCTAATTTCAAGGCCTTGTAAATCACAACACTGGGTTAACAAAGAATGACAGGAAATGAGTTTAGCCCAAGTTGCAGGCAATAGAAGCCAGTTTTGTTCCCCTTTCTGACCACCTTACTCAACTTCCTGTTCTTCCTCCAGCTTAACTCTTGTGTCTGAGCTGCAATTCAGCATTCTGTCAGTGTGGGGTTGGCAAATTGGTTACATCTCAGGCACTGGAATAGATTAGTAGTTCTGTCTAGAATATGTGTTGAGAAGAATTCTGAGGGTTTTATCTAGACTTTGGAAAGAAGGCAAGGATTGACATTATTGACTCTTCCTACAGTAGAAGAGATTACCAACATGTGTACCTTTCTATGCTTCTGTCAAAGGAGCCTAGAGCCCGGGGAGTACAGTTGCTCCCATATTGACAGGAAGACATTTGGAATATGACCAACGCTCAACATATGTAACTATGCTCAACACAATCTCCCTCTCCCTCTCCCTGCTCTCTCTCCTTACTTTTTTCTCTCTACTATTTACCTTACAAAGTAGGTACTAATATCATACTGTGTTATTCTTCAATGAGAAGTAATGTTCCCATTATCATATAGCTAGGGAGTAGAAGAACTGAGAATCTAGGCCAGAAGATCTGAGTCTAGTGCTGTTAAACCCTATGCTTACAGGCTCCAGAGTGTAGGGAATTAACACTAACTGAACCCTGAATACTGGACAGTCAGAAACATTTATTAGGTCCATAATGTGCTCCTTCACACCAGCCTTACTGCTAACTTGATTCAGATCCCTCATTGTCTCTTCTTCTACCTCCACAGCAACCCTATGGGATAGCTGTAATTACTCTTAAATAGGCACCTTTAGAATGGCTTGAAAATAGTAAAAATTGTGACCATTATAACCCTAAATAACAAGGACAGATTCAAGTATATCTCACCCTCTAGTTAAGATACTGGCATCTGGAGAAGACTGGGTAGAAACACAAAGGCAAACACATTTGCAAGTCCCTAGGAAGGCTCAACAATGGTTTATTTCAAAACAGAATTTTTTTAGGGGACAAATTAAGAAAGAAAGCTGGTTGCAGTGGAGTGCTATATTTGTATATATTTATTGTAAAATAGTATCAAATCCACTTCATGGCAGGTAAATATTTTATGAACTCATTTGTGTTTATAACTCATTGTTTATCTCATTTCATGTCTGTCAGTTATTTATGCTTTATTTCAAAGGACAGCAAATTCATAAAAGTTACAGTATTAGTAAAACCTCCCATCAGCCACTTTTCTCTCCCCTAAGTAATTTGTATCTGGAGAATCAGTTTCAGGCTGATTTATTTTTTATCAAACCTTTGCTTTGAAAAGTCCCTTTTCTGCTTATGACCAGTATAAATAAATCTTGGATTCCTCATTCCCAATCCATTGCCTAGGCAACACACACAGATGGTCAATAGTTCACACAAGTAGGCAACAGACCATGTAAACAAGCCTTCAAATTATTACCAGCACATCTCCGTAATAAAGTCAAAATTCTGCCTAAAAGCTGATTGTATGTGTACCCCTCCACATCAGTCCCCTCGGGAAAGGCAACAACCAGGCTTTCCAATGCTGTGATTTCAGCCTATTATTAGCATGGCTGCTTCACCAGATAGTGTGAACATCATAGAAAGAAGCCTCAATTGGCAGAAAAGGGGTTCATTTTCTGCAGCAGGTTTTAGAGTCAGAAAGGTTTACAATATAAGAACTGACAGAAAGGAGGGTATGTGTATATGCCAGATGGAAAGTTGGAACTGTACACACAAACCAAACAGAACAGGGAAAGCAGCCTCCGTGATACGATGTAATAAGCAAGGGCTCTCACAAATACAGACTCAGGATCCAATCCTCTTTTGAACATTTACCATCTGTGAGATTCCTGAGCAGGTTACTTAATATCCCAGACTGCTTCTTCGTCTGTGAAACAGAGATGATGACAGTCCAGATGGTTGGGCCAATTAAATGAGATAATACAATGTCCACAACACTCTGGCTAAATGTCTACATCAAGGTAGTTGTTCAGCAGAAATCAGTTCCATGACTAGTACTGTCTAGCACCTCTCAACAGAAACTAAGATTTAATTTAACCTTAAACCTATCATTTCAGCAAAGACCTCCTTTTAGTTGTCAAATGAACAGCTCTACAGGAGAAAGCCCCTCTTTTATTGAATACTAAGATTATCAGAGATGGTATTTCTGTGTATGTGTGTGTTGTGCTTCGAGTAGCCTTGTCCACCACTTTCAAGATTATTCTCCCTTCATCCACCTAGCATGCTCTGATTGTTTAACTTATTATTTCTTCTGAGTGATTGTACCCTGCACCCACCTTCAATATCTTCTTGAGAATTCATCACTTTTTCCATTCTCTGTCCATTAAATTCAAGTTGGATAAACTTTACACCCTGGTTCTCCAAAGGTAAGCAATAACTCAGGCTCTGGCCAATGTGAGCTTTCACTGCCGCTTTTGTTAAAGCAAGTTCAGGGATCCCTGGGTGGCTCAGCAGTTTAGCACCTGTCTTTGGCCCAGGGCATGATCCTGGAGTCCCGGGATTGAGTCCCACATCAGGCTCCCTGCATGGAGCCTGCTTCTGCCTCACCCTCTGCCTGTGTCCCTGTGTCTCTCATGAATAAATAAATAAAATCTTAAAAAAAAATGCAAGTTCAAAGAAGGCTAACTTTGCTTTCAGAGATGGTGGACCAGAACTCAGCATATGAAGTCTTTTTCTCCACAGTGAGTTTAACATTGGGACAAAGAAGTTTGGGGGAAAAAACACAATTTTTTGTTGGCATGATTTGAGACCTTCAGTCCACCTATGTCTGAAGCGTGAACTTTTGATATTAGCATCAGTGCTAAAGGATGAGGAATACCTAATTCAGACTAGGTTTAGAGCCAGAGATATTTTCTCAGAGAGAAGTGTTTGATCATGGTCAGTCAGGAAAGAATGTAGCTAATGTGAGCCTTGAAAAGGAAGCACAAGTGCACCGCTATGTTAATATGAAAGAAAACAGGTTTTGGCAATGGGAAGAAATTAAAGATTGGAGATACAGTTTGATGGGACAGATATGTGGTGGAGCATTTTGATACTGGTACTTTCATTTTGTTGTTGCTGTTGTTGTGTTTCAGAGGTGGGGGAAGGAGGTGCAGAGCCACCAAGGTGCCCCTCATACTTTTCTTTGTACCTCATCACTCTTTATCTACAAATAAGAATAGCAGAAAAACTTCCAACAGTCACTGACTATAATTTTCTGAGGAAGAAAAGCTGAATAATCTGGATAATAAAGTGGTTTAAAGAAATAATATAGAACAAAATATCAGTAGGAAAATAGATAAGAGTAGTATTTACTATCAGAAGGATGATTCAAAATGCTTACTAGAAGTAGAGAGAAACATTTTCCTTCATATAAAACTGTATAAACTGGCTTCTTGTGTATCATGTAAAATATTCCCTCCTTCCATGCCACATACATTCCATCCTTTAATGTGGGCTTTTCTACCTCTTCAAGAAAACACTGATAAATTCTTCCCATATAAGTCTAGCCCAGAGCCTACTCTTGTCTTCCACCATTATGATTTTGCCAATATCTTTACCAAATAGAGTTTAATAAATATTTGTCAAATGAATGAATAATGCTATAATGACAAATAATGTCAAATGAATGGGTATTGAATAATTTGTTTATTTATTCAATAAGCAATTGTTGAACCCAGACACTAGGCATTATAGATATGGAAAAGAAAGATTCATTCCTCATCCTCAAGGAGTTCACACATGGTTGCTTGTCAGAGTAGTTTCCTAAGAACAGGATATTTCTCCTTTTCTCTTCCTTTCTGTGTGTGTCTAGAGATATAAGCTTAAATATCTAGAATATGAATAAATATCTATTAACATACTCTGCCCATTTCATTTATGGACAGGGGAACAAGTATTTTTCCCTTATGGAAATCAAAACGAGTAATTTTCATTGTAAGAGAGGAGGAGTTGTCCAGGAGTGGGGTGAAGCTTTGTATATACTGATTCCTCATGATGTCTGCTATGAAAATGAATTGAAAGACTTATAGATGTAGAGGATTCCAAGAACCCCTATTTTTTCAAAACTGAGCACTCCGTCTTTCTCCACTACAAAGCTAAGAAATTATCAAAATTGAAGTCCTGAGATAGAGATTACTGCCAGGAGCACAGGGGTACCAAAAATTGGGTTTTATCACCATATTGTGAGCAAATATTGATATCTTCATAAGATGACCAATTGTCTCTTCTGGCTACAGTAGGAGAAGATGTAGAATCTTGAAAGAGGGAAAGAGTTTTGCTTTCAATGAAAAAAAATCTTTAATGCTAAAGTTCTAAATTACCCCAGCATTAATAGATTTGAGTTATAATTCATATTTCAAACATGACCATCTTTGAGTATTTTAAATTATGAGCCGGTATTATGTATTCATTGTTGCATAAGATATTTTAACAGAATATATTTGTTTATAATAAAATTCTTTTTTTAATTTATGATTTTTATTTTTTTAATAATAAATTTATTTTTTATTGGTGTTCAATTTGCCAACATACAGAATAACACCCAGTGCTCATCCCGTCAAGTGCCCCCCTCAGTGCCCGCCACCCATTCACCCCCATCCCCCGCCCTCCTCCCCTTCTACCACCCCTAGTTCGTTTCCCAGAGTTAGGAGTCTTTATGTTTTGTCTCCCTTTCGGATATTTACTACCCATTTCTTCTCCCTTCCCTTCTATTCCCTTTCACTATTATTCATATTCCCCAAATGAATAAGACCATATAATGTTTGTCCTTCTCTGATTGACTCATTTCACTCAGCATAATACCCTCCAGTTCCATCCATGTTGAAGCAAATGGCTGAGTAATATTCCATTGTATGCATAAACCACATCTAATGGCTTTGAAATGAAATGAAAAATGTATACAATGGCTGAGTAATATTCCATTGTATACATAAACTACATCTTCTTTATCCATTCATCTTTCGATGGACACCGAGGGTCCTTCCACAGTTTGGCTATTGTGGACATTGCTGCTAGAAACATCGGGGTGCAGGTGTCCCGGCATATCTTTGGGGTAAATACCCAGCAGTGCAATTGCTGGGTCGTAGGGCAGGTCTATTTTTAACTCTTTGAGGAACCTCCACACAGTTTTCCAGAGTGGCTGCACCAGTTCACATTCCCACCAACAGTGTAAGAGGGTTCCCTTTTCTCCGCATCCTCTCCAACATTTGTTGTTTCCTGCCTTATTAATTTTCCCCATTCTCACTGGTGTGAGGTGATACCTCATTGTGGTTTTGATTTGTATTTTCCTGATGGCAAGTGATGCAGAGCATTTTCTCATTTCTTTTGTTTTTATATTTTCTAGTCTTTGAGAAAGAATATGTAGTAATGTCATAGAAGTCCTTCTTTATCAACTAGGAGGACTTTGGGAAAAGATAATTAGTTTTTTAGATTCTGTGCCTCTATCACCTCACGTAGAAAATGGGGATAATTATCCTGAAATATTGAGCTGAGCGTTTATTTAGAATATGTGAACATACTGTCAGGATCATTCCCAGTTCTTAACATCCCTCTGAATCATTCTTTTTCCTAGAAATTGAATCTGAGACACAATCCTTCACATTGTCTTTTCTTATTAGTTTGTACAATCATGGAGGACAGGACAGGATCTTACTATAGTGACAGCACAGAGTAGGTGCTCAGGTAATGTTACTTGGGAGGAAAGCGAGATAAGGCAAAAATAATATTGATTCATTTGCTCATTCAACAAACACATATTGGAACAATAACTATTCAAATATCAGGTATCGGGACATCAGGGTGGCACAGTCAGTTAAAGCATCTTGATTTTGGCTCAGGTCATGATCTTGAGGTCCTGGGATTGAGCCCCGTGTCAGGTTCCATGCTGAGCATAGAGCCTGTGTAGGATTCTCTCTTTCTCTTTCTCCCTCTCCCTCTGCATCTTCTCCCCCATCCCATGCCTGACTTGTGCATGCGGGCGGGCTCTCTTTAAAGAATAAGCAAACGGGGTGGGGAGGGGCAAGACGTCCGAGGAGAAGGGTCCCCAAGTCACCTGGCCCCACCAACTTACTAGATAACTTTCAAATAATCCCGAAAAACCTACGAATTCGACCTGATATTTAAAGAGAGAACACATGAAACATTACGGACAGAAGAGTTTGCGTTCCTAACAAGGTAGGAAATGAAAAAATAAAATAAAAAAAAAAATAAAATAAAATAGAATCCAGTGGGGAGGGGCCCTGCAAGGAGCCAGGCTAAGGTAGGGGGGTGGGCAGGAGGGGATCTCCAGGACAGGAAGGCCCCACCCGGAGAAGCGGGAGCTTTAAAACTCCAAACCGGATTCTTTCCAGAGGGAGAGGCACTCAGCAGGGAACCCGGGCAGGAGCAGGAGGGGCCTCCAGGCTCCCGGGGTCACTAACAGGAGGGGCGCTCGGGGAGAGGGCACTGCACCCTGGTGGCCCATCTCTGTAACGGGCTGGAGTGCCCATAGGGGCCTCGGGGAGAAGCCGGGGAGGGGCAGGTGGGGGCTCCAGGGGAGGGGGCTGTGCCTGCTGCCTGCGGGAGCCAAGGTCCAGAGCGCAATGCCAGCAGCGCAGGCCCCGGAGCCCAGGGCGCAGGGGACACAGCCCAGGACCCTGGCTCCCTCGGGACAGGCGGAGACGGGGAGGGCCCAGGACAGTGAGACGCTCCTGCCCCGGGTGCCAGGCACCCCCACTGTGCAGATCAGTGTCCCCCACCCCTGGGGAGCATCCAGGCCAGTGCGGACCGGGAGCTGCAGTAGTTACTGCAGGAGCTGACTCCAGGGCTGGGGAGCTGGCCGCTGCCAGTGTGGTTGTTCCTCCTGGTGTCACCCTGTGCCCGGGAGGGGCAGGGCACCAGGGAACAGGGGCTTCACAGGGTAAACAGCTCCAAGTGAGCCGTGCACCTGGCAGGGGGCGGGGCAGCTCCCCCAGGTGCACACCTGAGACTCAGCACAGCAGCCCCTCCCCCAGAAGCCCAGCTGGCAGGACAGGGGAAGAGCAAGTGCTTGACTGAGCAGCGCTGGAAAGCTCCAGGGGAGGTCGAGGGATTTACAGTATATAGAACCAGAGGATACCCCTCCTTGTTTTTTGTTTTGTTTTTTTTTCTTTATTTTTTCTTTATTTTTTCTTCCTTTTTCCAGAACAACTCATTTTTAGCCACTCTGCACTGAGCAAAATGACTAGAAAGAAGAACTCACCACAAAAGAAAGAATCAGAAACAGTACTCTCTGCCACAGAGTTATAGAATTTGGATTACAATTTGATGTCAGAAAACCAATTCAGAAGCACAATTATAAAGCTACTGGTGGCTCTGGAAAAAAGCATAAAGGAATCAAGAGAGTTCATGACTGGAGAATTTAGATCTAATCAGGCCGAAATCAAAAATCAATTAAATGAGATGCAATTGGGGATCCCTGGGTGGCGCAGCGGTTTGGCGCCTGCCTTTGGCCCAGGGCGCAATCCTGGAGATCCGGGATCGAGTCCCACGTCGGGCTCCCGGTGCATGGAGCCTGCTTCTCCCTCTGCCTGTGTCTCTGCCTCTCTCTCTCTCTCTCTGTGACTATCATAAATAAATAAATTAAAAAAAAATAAATGACAGCCTCAGAAAGAAAAAAATCTCCGTTTAATTAGAGCTCCAGAGGGTGCTGAGAGGGACAAAGGACTGGAAAGCATATTTCAACAAATCATAGCTGAGAACTTCCCTAATTTGGGGAGGGAAACAGGCATCAGATCCAGGAGATAGAGAGATTCCCCCCCTAAAATCAATAAAAACCGTTGAACACCCCAACATTTAATAATGAAACTTGCAAATTCCAAAGATAAAGAGAAAATCCTTAAAGCAGCAAGAGATGAGAGATCCCTAACTTATATGGGGAGAAATATTAGATTAACAGAAGACCTTTCCACAGAGCTCTGGCAGGCCAGAAAGGGCTGGCAGGGTATATTCAAGGTACTAAATGAGAAGAACATGCAGCCAAGAATACTCTATCCAGCAAGGCTCTCATACAAAATAGAAGGAAAGACAAAGAGCTTTCAAAATAGGCAGAAACTGAAAGAATATGTGACCACCAAACCAGCTCTGCAAGAAATATTAAGGGGGACTCTGTAAAAAAAAGAGGATGCCCAAAGAAATAGGCCACAAAACACAGACTGAATAGGTATTACGATGACACTAAATTCCTATCTTTTGATAGTAACTCTGAACGTGAATGGGCTTAATGACCTTATCAAGAGGAGCAGGGTTTCAGACTGGATAGAAAAGCAAGACCCATCTATTTGCTGTCTACAAGAGACACATTTTAGGTCTAAGGACACCTACAGCCTGAAACTGAAAGGTTGGAGAATCATTTACCATTCAAATGGCCCTCAAAAGAAACAGGGGTAGCAATCCTCATATCAGATAAATTAAAGTTTATCCCAAAGACTGTAGTAAGTGATGAAGAGGGACACTATATCATACTTAAAGGATCTATCCAACAAGAGGACCTAACAATCATGAATATTTATGCCCCTAATGTGGGAGCTGCCAAGTGCATCAATCAATTAATAACCAAAGTCAAGACATACTTAGATAATAATACACTTATACTGGGAGATTTCAACATGGTGCTTTCTGCAAATGACAGATATCCTAAGCACAACATCTCCAAAGAAACAAGAGCTTTATTTTTTTAAAAGATTTATTTATTCATGAGAGACACACAGAGAGAGAGGCAGAGACACAGGCACAGGCAGAGGGAGAAGCAGGCTCCATGCAGGGAGCCCGACATGGGACTCGATCCTGGGTCTCCAGGATCATGCTCTGGGCCAAAGGCAGGTAAACTGCTGAGCCACCCAGTGATCCCGAAACAAGAGCTTTAAATGATACACTGGACCAGATGGATTTCACAGATATTTACAAAACTTTACATCCAAATGCAACATACACATTCTTCTCAAGTGCACATGGAACTTTCTCCAGAACAGATCACATACTGGGTCACAAACCAGGTCTTAACCCAAACCAAAAGATTGGGATTGTCCCCTGCATATTTTCAGACCAGAATGCTTTGAAAGTTGAGCTCAATCGCAAGAAGAAATTTGTAAGAAATTCAAACATGTGGAGGTTAAAGACCATCCTGCTAAAAATGAAAGGGTCAACCAGGAAATTAGAGAAGAATTTAAAAAACTCATGGCAACTAATGAGAATGAAGATACAACCGTTCAAAATCTTTGGGACACAGCAAAAGCAGTCCTGAGAGGGAAATATATCACAATACAAGCATCCCTCAAAAAACTAGAAAATACTCAAATTCACAAGCTAACCTTGCACCTAAAAGACCTGGAGAAAGAACAGGAAATAAAACCTGCCCCAAGCAGAAGAAGAGAGTTAATAAAGTTTCAAGATGAACTCAATAAAATAGGGACCAGAAGAACTGTAGAACAGATTAAAAAAAAAAAACAGGAGTTGGTTCTTTGAAAGAATTAATAAGATAGATAAACCATTAGCCAGCCTTATTAAAAACAAGAGAAAAGACTCTAATTAATAAAATAACGAATGAAAAAAGAGAGATCACCAATACCAAGGAAATATAAACGATTTTAAAATATATATTATGAGCAGCTCTACGCCAATAAATTAGGCAATCTAGAAGAAATGGATGTATTTCTGGAAAACCACAAACTACCAAACCTGGAACAGGAAGAAATAGAAAACTAGAACAGGCCAATAACCAGGGAGGAAATTGAAGCAGTCATCAAAAACCTCCCAGGACACAAAAGTCCAGGGCCAGATGGCTTCCCAGGGGAATTCTATCAAACATTTAAAGAAGAAACAATACCTATTCTACTAAAGCTGTTCGGAAAGATAGAAAGAGATGGAATACTTTCAAACTCGTTTTATGAGGTTAGCATCACCTTAATTCCAAAACCAGACAAAGACCCCACCAAAAGGGAGAGTTATAGACCAATATTCCTGATGAACACAGATGCAAAAATTCTCAACTAGGTACTAGCCGATAGGATCCAACAATACATTAAGAAGATTATTCACCATGACCAAGTGGGATTAATCCCCAGGATGCAAGGCTGTTTCAACACTTGTAAAGCAATCAACATGATAGATCATATCAACAAGAGATAAAACAAGAACCATAGGATCCTCTCAATTGATGCAGAGAAAGCATTTGACAAAATACAGCATCCATTCTTGATCGAAACTCTTCAGAGTGTAGGGATAGAGGAAACATTCCTCAGCATCTTAAAAGCCATCTATGAAAAGCCCACAGTAAATACCATTCTTTTTTTTTTTTTTGGAAGTATCCCATTCTAACTTTATTTTATGCTAAGTTGGATGAGTTTTTGCACTTATTTCAAAAGATAATTAAAATTTGAAAGCGTTTATTTATTTATTTATTTATTTATTTTTTAATAAATAAATTTTTATTGGTGTTCAATTTACCAACATACAGAATAACACCCAGTGCTCATCCCGTCCTTAATGGGGAAACACTGAGAGCCTTTCCGCTAAGATCAGGAACATGACAGGGATGTCCACTCTCACCACTGGCATTCAACATAGTACTAGGAGTCCTAGCCTTGGCAATCAGGAAACAAAAAGAGATAAGAGGCTTTCAAGTTGGAAAAGTAGTGAAATTCTCCCTCTTCACAGATGACATGATACTGTACATAGAAAACCCCAAAGACTCCACTCCAGGATGGCTAGAACTCATACAGCAATTCAGCAGTGTGGCAGGATACAAAATCAATGCCCAGAAGTCAGTGGCATTTCTGTACAATAACAATGAGACTGAGGTAAGAGAAATTAAGGAATAAATCCCATTTACAATTGCACCCAAAAGCATAAGATATCTAGGAATAAACCTAACCAAAGAAGTTAAGGATCTATACCCTAAAAACTACAACACTTCTGAAAGAAATTGAGGAAGACACAAAGAGATAGAAAAATATTCCATGCTCACAGATTGGAAGAATTAATATTGTGAAAATGTCTATGCTCCCCAGGGCAATTTACATATTCAATCAACCCTATCAAAATACCATGGACTTTCTTCACAGAGTTGGAACAAATCATCTTAAGATTTGTGTGGAATCAGAAAAGACCCCGAATAGCCAGGAGAATATTAAAAAAGAAAACCATAGCTGGGGGCATCACAATGCCAGATTTCAGGTTGTACTACAAAGCTGTGATCAACAAGACACTGTGGTACTGGCACATAAACAGACACATAGATCAATGGAACAGAATAGAGAACCCAGAAATGGGCTCTCATTGCTTTGGTCAACTAATATTCGACAAAGCAGGAAAGACCATCCACTGGAAAAAGGACAGTCTCTTCAATAAATGGTGCTGGGAAAATTGGACATCCACATGCATAAGAATGAAACTAGACCATTCTCTTACACCATACACAAAGATAAACTCAAAATGGATGAAAGATTTGCTCTGTCAAAAGTTTCTAAGTTAGAGCTAAGGCTTCTTGACCCCCAAACCTGAACCTTTAACTAGAGCCCCACTCTGCAGATAATTTAGAAAACTCTATATTTTTTATCAATTATGGAATAATTTCTATTTTCATTATTTATATAATAAATGACCCTCATTAACTGAATTAACGAATTATCCATTCAGAGATGTTCTTCTAAGACTTCACTAAATCTTTCTCATGAGGAAGGTAGGACATGCATGTGCAAAATGATATGTAGTATGGCATGCTGTAAAATGTTGAAGGAAACAAACAAATAAGAGTGAAGAAACTAGTCTGACATCACCAGTGGCTTCTGTGATAAGTATACCCTTGAGTATATCCTGGCCTGAGTGATTTGCTTAAAACAAGTAAAATGTGGCAAAATAATGCTGCATGACTTCCAAGATTAAATTATCAAAGGTGTTCCAGTTTCTGTCCGGCTCTCTCTTTCGTGGCACATGTGACTTAAGAACTCTAAACTGTCATCTAGAACCCTGCCTGGGAGAACACATGGAGAAAATGCATGGAGGAAAATACAGGTGCCTAAGGAGATCTGCTGATTCATCCCCCAGGTCTTCACATCTTCCCAGTTCGTGTACCATATATATGAATAAAGAAGACCTCAAACTGCCATCTTTGTTCAGCTACATGAGAAGATTGATCAAAGTATTCCTAGCTTAGTTCAGATAGTCCCGAGAGCCATGAGAGACAATAACAATAATTGATTGTTTTTGCTCGAGCATCTAAATTTGGGGTATTGATTAAATAGCAATAGATAATGAAAATAGGAGAATAGATATGATCAGTCTGGCTGGAAAAATATATATCCCCTCCTGGGGATAAGAATGAAATAAAACTGGAGACCATGGTTAGGCTAGTCCAAGGGGAAACTTGAATATTGGACTGAAAAATTCAATGTTTTCTCCTTGACAAAAGTAAAACATTTGGCATCTTCAGGAGACAATCCTGGCATTGTTGTGCAGACCATGACTTGGAAAGAGGTGAACTAAGTTTGGGTAAGAAGATTATTGAAAGCTCTAATGATTCATAGATAACACAAGGAAAGTTATAAGAGAGGGGAGTGGTGGAAACGGAGATCATGAGACCTATTCCAAATTTATGAAAAAAATAGTCTCGATTTGACTTCTGGAAGGTCGAATGCTCTCCTCTTACTCTTGTTTTCTTGCCTCTATAGGGCTTACCACATGCCGAGCACAGTCTGTTGATTGTCCGAGTCTTGATTTCGGCTCAGGTCATGATCTCAGGGTCGTAAGATCAAGCCCCACATCAGGTTCTGCACTCAATGTGAAGTCGGCTTGAAATTCTCTCTCCCTCTGCCCCCCCCACTCATGCACACTCTCTCTGTGTCTAAAAATAAGGATATATACTCTTAATATTTTTGGGTTAAGGGAAGAACTTAGTTCTAATTTTGCCTCATAACTTACTTATATAAAAATTATGTAAATACCATGGGATTAATTTTTTTCTCTTGAAAATATAATGATATTATCTGCCTCATATGTTCTCGGCAATCAATTCATATTCCTTTTAAATCTCTCCTTAACCAATTATATCAGTATTTGTGGTTTCTGCTGCCTTGTATAGGCAGACTCTGAATAAAACCCTATTCTGTCCCCCTAGTCGAGAAAATAGTTCCACCTGACATATTCATCTAAGTGCCTACAGATAAACATGTCAAAAATGAAACTGGTCATTTCCCTATTTCCAGTTCCCCACTGACACCACAGTTTAAAGAATGCTTGTTCAAAAGAGTCATAACTTAACCAAGAGAAATAATCTTTTTTTTTAAATTTTATTTATTTATGTGAGAACAAGAGAGATAGCAAGAGAAAGCATGAGCAGGAAGTGGGGAAGGAGGAAGAAGCAGGCCCCCCACTAAGCAGGGAGCCTGACACTAGGCACTATCCCAAGATCTTGGTTGGAATCATGACCTAAGACAAAGGCAGACATATAATCAACTGAGCCATTCACCTGCCCCAGGAAATAATCTCTAATGACAAAATCTGGCTCCAGTGTAAAATCATCAAGAGGAAAATATTTGATTTGGAAAACTATCCAGAACCATTTGCATTTCCCACAATCATAAACAGCTATCCCTTCCAACCAAATCTAGCTTTGTCCAAAGAAGTTATCTTTTGTGCTCTGCATTTATTAAGTGCTAACTAGATATTAATGAATTAATGAAAAGAAAGCCTGATGTGCAGTATGTACACATGTATCCGATGGATTTAAAAGTCATATGACCACATTCACATACGTTGGGGCACCTACAGCTGAATCAGCTACATCACAAAGAAAAAGTAAAACAAAAGATATAACCAGGATGCCCAATGATCCTACAGTCTGTGTGTTTATGATCATAAATTCTTTCCTATTGTCTCCAAAATAGCTTTAATTTCCTTTACTTAGAAAACACAAAATATCTATAGTAACACCGAATTTTAAAGGTTCTCTGAAAACATAGAATAAGTGCTCAAATCACTTAAGACACAGAATTAACACGCAGAATTCCGAAGAATATTAATTTAGACTTCCATTTGAAAGGAACCAGATGGCATAGTATAGTCTAGATTTTGGTACCAGAGTGCATATGTATCCTAAACAAATCAGAAAGTGATAAAATTACGATCATTTTCCCCTGCTAATCCCAAGTGGAAAGGGATTCTGAACCCCGTCAAGTCCTGTTTGCACCTTCACACCTTTCTCACTCTCTACCTCATGTCAAGGAGAACTCTTAGCTAGATTTCAAATCAATCTTAATTAAGATCACAGCTGAGATAAGAGCTTCCCTTCTGGTCTGAATAATTGAACGTTTATTCAGTGTAGGTTTTATTTGGTGTAGGTTTGATGCATTCTTTTACATAACAAGGGTTGTGAAAGAAACTATAGCCTCTCATAAAATCAGTAGGGTAGAGTTTTGAAGTGTTTCTGCTGTTCTTTTTCTTAATTGTTTTTTTTTTTTTTTTTCTTTAGCAGCCTAAGGTGATTTACATTTTGCAGGTTGGAGACAGCTGGGGAAAAGCCCAGGTTTCCTGAGGGTAACTGGGGAAGCATCTACTACTGGAAAAGCACAAGCCAACTAGAATTTGCACAAAAGGAAGCCAGGCTTGACACTACCAAAAATGCCACCTCTTTCTTGTTGGAAAGCCTAAACCTGCTTCTGTCTTGCTTTTCAGATATAACACAAGTGAAGTTATTGGTCTACCCAAAACCCTTAGGGACCCATTCTTTAGGCACTAGTTAAAAAAAACACTAGATCATAATAAAAAGATGGAATTCTTTTTTTCTAGTGGTAAGAAAAACTGACATTTTTATAAATTAAACTCATTACCAAAAAATATTTAATTTCATTTAGAGGCAAATGTCTATCAATTCAATGACTACATTTAGAAACTTTTACACATCTAAAGAACTAAGCATAAGCTATATTTTCATCTACCTAAGTCACTTAGAAATGCCAGAGATAGTATTTTTGTTTGCGCGCTTATTTGTTTTTAAGTAAGATCTCTGCCCATTGTGGGTCTTGAACTCGGACCCTGTAATCAAGAGTTGCATGCTCTACTGACTGAGCTGGCCAGGTACCACCAGAGATAATATATATATATATATATATATATTTGTTTATTTTAAATTTTATTTATTTATTTATTTTAAATTTTTATTTATTTATTTATTTATTTATTTATTATTTTATTTGAGAGAGGGGATGAAAAGAAGGGGAGGAAGAGGGAGAAAGAATTTTGAGCAGACTACATGCTGAGTGCAGAGCCCTATGTAGGGCCAAATCTCACGACCCTAAGATCATGACCTGAGCCAAAACCAAGAGTTCCTCACCTTTTTTTTTAAAGATTTTTAAAATATTTATTTATTTGAGAGAGAGAGAGCGAGCAAGCGAGAAAGCATGAGCGGGAGGTGGGCAGAGGGAGAAGCAAACTCCCCACTGAGCAGGGAGCCCAGTACAGGACTCAATCCCAAGATTCTGAGATCATGACCTGATCTAAGCCACACAGGCATCTCCAGAGAAAATATTTTTAAAATACGCTGTTTCCTGAATATAAGAAGGAGGAACCGTAACAGATGAGAAACATAGAGACATCCTAAAAATGGTAGAAATCAAAAGGGAATGTGTGCATTCCAGTTTCAACAATGCTAAAGTACTTTATATTAACTCCTCTTAAATAAAAATTTAAAATTCTGGAAAAATTATAAAAAATACTGCTTGCAGTCTGAGAGAATGATAAAAAGCAGGCAAAAACATGAGGCCATTTGAGCTTTGAAGGGAAGAAATAAAATCATGTGAAATTTGTGTTTTATGGATTTTATCCTTGGGGCACTCTGCATTACTATAAAATACAACTCATGTTGTAAATGACAGGGTTACTAGTTTGATGTGATAGAAGACAAAGGTTACAGCTGAAATAGTGGCTGGAAATGCAGAAAATAATCCTAAAAAAGAAAAGACCCACAGTTGGGGCAGCCCCAAAATTTACATATTAACTCCTCTCAAACCCATAGCTGACCCCTGCATTTCATTTGCACAGGGAAAATTCTCAAAGAACCCAGCAGAAAGTAGTTATGTACAAAACTGAAAGAGCTGAGCTCATACCACAGCATGTGGAGGGAGAGTCTGGGGTCTGAATCCTACTAAAGTGTATATGTGGTAAAAACTGTGATTCCCATGAAAACTCCCAAGGAACTAAGCCTTAGGAATAAAGACAAGATTCCTGAACTAAGAATTCTTAGTTTTCATAAAACTAAGGGAAAATTTACAGGAAAACAAAAAACCCTTACAGAGTATAAACCTAAGAATGCACAATTTTAGTGTGATTAACTAATAATTGTTTGTTAGAATAAAAGTGAACACTCCTCAGAAGAAAATAGCTGAAGCCAGAATCTACAATTTAACATATCCAGTATACAGTTTTCTCCAGCCGACCAAATTTTCTAGGAACGTGAAGAAACAGAGCAATGTTAGTGAAGATTAAGAGAAATAACAGTCAATTTAAAAAATTATCAGTTACACTAGTGTTAAGTTAGCAGAAATGGAGAGATCATAAGGTAAAATCAACAGATAAATTAATTGCCTGTAAGAGATGGGGATGGAAATTCTAGGATATTGAAATACAATATAGGAGTTGAAAAACATTTTGATGGTATTAAAAGCCAACTGAGAAGAAAAAGATAAGGTTAGTGATAATGAAAACAAATTGATAAAAAATATTGTTTAAAGAAAAGTAGAAGATAGATCAGCAAAATATCAGTAACCCATGAGACAATATCCAGTGACTTACCATACATGTATTTTATTTATTTATTTTTTTATTAGAGTTCAATTTGCCAACATATAGCATAACACCCACTGCTCATCCCATCAAGTGCCCCCCTCAGTGCCCATCACCTAGTCGCCCCCACCCCGGGCCCACCTCCCTTTCTACCACCCCTTGTTCGTTTCCCAGAGTTAGGAGTCTCTCATGTTCTGTCTCCCTTTCAGATATTTCCCACTCATTTTTTCTCTTTCCCCCTTTATTCCCTGTCACTGTTTTTTTATATTCCCCAAATGAATGAGACCATATAAAGTTTGTCCTTCTCTGATTAACTTATTTCACTCAGCATAATTCCCTCCAGTTCCATCCACGTCGAAGCAAATGGTGGGTATTTGTCATTTCTAACGGCTGAGTAATATTCCATTGTATACATAGACCACATCTTCTTTATCCATTCATCTTTTGATGGACTACAAAGCGGTGGTCATCAAGACAGTGTGGTACTGGCACAAAAACAGACACATAGACCAATGGAACAGAATAGAAAATCCAGAAGTGGACCCTCAACTTTATGGTCAACTAATATTCAACAAAGGAGGAAAGACGATCCACTGGAAAAAAGACAGTCTCTTCAATAAATGGTGCTGGGAAAATTGGACATCCACATGCAGAAGAATGAAACTAGACCACTCTCTTGCACCATACACAAAGATAAACTCAAAATGGATGAAAGATCTAAATGTTCGAGACCATACATGTATTTGAAAGTCTAAAAGAAGAGAGAAAAAGTAATGGGTGGTTTGTTAACCATTATAATAATTATAAGTCATATTTACTAAGCATTTACCATGTTTTAGGCATTATGGTAAGCCCTTTCATAAAGAGTATCACAATTAATTATCTTATCAACCTCATGTGTTAGGTATTAGCACACTCCCTCTTCACAGATGTATAAAATGAGACTCAGAGAACTTACCTGGATTTCCCAAGTTTCCACAGGAACAGAAAAACCTAAACACTGGCAGATGTGTATGCCAGTGTTTAGGTTTTTCTGTTCCTGTGGAAACATCTTTAATCTCTCTGGCCTCTATGCTTGTGTTCTTAGTGCATCTTACCTTTCATTTATAAAATATTTCAAGTATTCTAAATATATTCCTACTAAAGTTTCAATAGGGATGTTATTCTTCATCCTCTATTGACAAACTAAGGAGGAAATATTCCAAGCATTATCATGTCACAACAACATTTTATAGATGGAGAAAAGAAAAGTGTGAGGTTTTAGGGACAGTTCCTATGAACTTGCAAGAGCCTGTTATACACATCTCTTTCCAGGTCCATGTTCAGTGGCATCACCCTAATAGCTTGAAATAAGCATAATAGAGCATTTTACATGAGAGAGATTGCCAAATGCTACAAACTAGAACTTGATTTCCACCCTCATTCCACTTCCTCTCCTTGACTGGACAGCCAGTGACAAACATTTGCCAGCATACAACTGATGCTTACCAGTGTAACTGCATCCCACCCTAATGGCTTAATATAAAACCCATTTTTTCATGAACATACATTAAAAAATCAAATATAAAATTTATCTTCAGGTATAGCATGAATCCAGGAGTACAACATCATTTTTTCTCTATATATGTGGGCACTACTTTCTTCTCTGCATTGGCCCCGTTCTCAGACAAGGTTCTCATTTTGTGATGAAAAAAATGCTACAGAAATTCCAGGAGGAAAAGGAAAAACAAAAGCACGTCCTTCTCTTAGGCATCCTAACCACATCCTAAGATTAGTTTCATTGGTCCCAGGTGGTTCCCTAACTACCTGTGTATTCAATTTTGTGGCCAAGGGAGATATTCAAGCCTAAATTGCATCCCTCTCTCTGGAGTGGGGTCAGCTCCAGCAAAACACACAACTTGATATTAAAGGTGTGGCAGTTGCTCAAAGGGAAATGAGGGCTTTAAAAAAAACAAAGAAGGAGGATGCCAAGTTGTATGGCTAAAATAATAACAGACACACAATCTACTCATTGTATATACATGGATATTCTCTTTTAAACTATGTTGGGAAATAACTCATGAAATAAGGACATTGATACCTTTCCTAAATTATGAAGGCTTTTAGATGTGCTATAATATGCAGGTCTTTTATGCCAATTGGAGGTCTCTCTCAGGCAACACGTTCCTTACCACTAACTATTTAAGTGGGATCACAACCAAACTCCTTAGCAGCCAAATCTCATCCATGTGTATTTTAGATGCTGTCCAGCCACCTAGCACTGTGAACCATTGACCTGGCCCAAGGCTGGGGGTGGGAGAAGAAATGGCAAAAACATTTTTTTTCTAGTGTTGTGTGTGTTGTGTGTGTGTGTGTGTGTGTGTGTGTGTGTGTGTGTATATATATATATATATATATATATATATATATATATATACAAGAACATAAGTTTAATCTTCTGTGTTTTTTTTCCTACCTATCTGGGATTTACCATAAGAAATATTAAATGCAATCTAAAACCTTGAGAAAGAATGTGATTCTATGTTTTAGTCTTATTTAAAATGAATGAGGCTGCCAGTTCCCATTTCAGCAACAATATTTTATAAAACTGTGCTTTGTAGGTTGATGCCGCTGCCCACATGGATTACCAGAGAGGTACTGCTCAGGTTTCCAGTGCAGAGGAATGGTCCTTTGAGACACAACTAAAGAGACAAGCAGAGACATATAAATCTCTGACTTTCAACTTATTTTCCCCTGTTCACCTCCCCTTGTTCTTTGAATAGGGTTATATTGTTGTCACAAATGGTTCATTCTGCCATGGATATATTTGCCATCCCCTTTGCCCAAAGTGAAACTGGTCCATATATTCATTTCCAAACCATGTCTTTGTGGGGATAAGGGATTCTGTTGATCAAGTGCCCAGGCACGTTCAACTGTTACAGAAAAACATGTAGGCTCTCCACGCTGGATCAAGATATGACCTTTTCTATAAAACATAACAATGTGCTTTGAAATTGTTGGATCTCAGACCTTCCCATCACTCTTTTTGGACATGTACAGAATTGTACCCTTTATCCTCAATACATTTTCTCAGCTCTTCGTTAACCTAAACCATGTATTCCTCTCAACTGCACATTTATTCATATTGTTTCTTCCCCACCATAAAATCTCTTTTCTCTTTCAACCATCCAATCTAACTCCTGACCACATTTTAAGACTTATCTTCCACCTCCTTCCCAAATCATCACCATTTATGTTCATTGGTCAATCACTGAAACCATATATCATTTATCATTTAAATGAGCATAATTCACTTTAGTATTATTCATGGGAGTTTTTGCTTCTTTCATATTTCTCATGGTTTTGGTTTTGTTTTATTTACATTCTTAGAGCCAAAGCAGCCTCCACACACCCGAAGAGCTGGGCTCACAACTCTGCATTCCTTACACTTAAGTTTCTAGTAACCCTTGTTGCTCTGGTGAGCCCAATTCTTCCTTCATATGTTAGCATATTTCTCTAATTCCTGATGTCTTTATTCTCAAATTTGTTGTATTTCAATATTATCTAGGGGGGTTGGAAATATATATTTAAACCCATATTCTTGGGATTTGCTCCCAAGGTTTCAATTTATTTATTTATTTTTAAGAATTTTATTGATTTATACATGAGAGAAGCAGAGAGAGAGGCAGAGACATCAGCAGAGGGAGAAGCAGGTTTCCCTCAGGGAGCCTGATGGGGTACTAGATCCCAGGGAACGCGACCTAAGCCAAAGGCAGATGCTCAATCCTTGAGCCCACCCAGGAGCCCCAGCCAAGGTTTCAATTTAGAAGATCTTGGATAGACTCCGAAAATTTTGCTTTTATTTTCATATTAACCCAAATTATTCTGAGGTAGGTTTGGAAAGACTAAACTGAAAAAAGGTTTATGAGGAACTTTCAGCTGATTCTTTTAAGAGTGTTCCTGAATCATTAGTAAATGCTCTTTAAGAAAAGACATCTCTGCTCACCACGCAGCCACATAGCCCTCAAAATCCTTTTTTTTTTTTTTTTTTTTTTTTTTAGGTGAAGACTGGAAGTAGCAGTGAAGCAGGGATCATTGTTGAGAATGACGTTTGAAGACACCCCTGGGCCTGGAGATGTTGAGTAGTACAGGTCTTTCATAACTGCATTTTCCAAACTGATGATGTGACAGGAAAAAGCCATATACGGGTGGTCATTACATTGTGTACCCCTCTTTGGGATTTGTGAAAATCATCAGCTGGAATCCCAGGCCATCGTTCACCTAATAAATCATGTAAGTTGAATCTTTCATTTTTGATTCCTACGAGTTGCTGCAAAATGCTCATAAAAGAATTCAGTCCTTCTTATAGTCTTTTTGTAAGACAATGGGGTGGCCTCACAAATGGAGTCTTCTGCATATTTATTATATAAGAAGCTCCAGGGTGGGGCGAATGGTGAGTAGTTTCAGGGGCTCATTGGTGCCCATTAACAGCCTCAATGAGGTTTTCTTCTGTGAATCTCCAGAACCTATGGACTAGGGAGACACATGAGACAAGAGGTATACAAAGAAGGCACAATAGAAAAAGCCCCATTTTTGGTTTCAGGAGGCATGGGTCCTGGTGCCCAGTTTGTACAAAATAAGGATACTAGGGTTTATTAAACCCTTAGCTAAAAATTTTCATTCATTTTCTCACTTGAACTTCTCAATTAATGTTGTTACAGTGTTCATTTTGCAGTTGAAGTAACAATGTTAAGGAAGATTAAATGATTTGCCTAATATTGCAGAGCTTGTCAGTGATAAAATGGGGATTTAAAGCCAGCAGACTGATTCTGGAAACCACTCTAAACTACTAAAGCTATGTCACTACCTTTCTTGTTAGGGACCTCAGCTATACATAAACATCTGTAGCATGTGTGTATGCACATGCCACTTCTGTGTATTGCATAGGAATAACCTACAGTTCAAGGTGATAAAATAAAAGTGGATACAAGAGAATGTAAGGTAAAATTAAATGCTTACATTGTACAGACAGGTAGTGTGGAGCATGTAATTCCTGCTCAAATGAGCAAGCAACATTCACCCTGTCAACCAAGAAAGAATTCACTGAAAATTTAAATGAAGAGGCATTTATTTAAGCAATTAGAATTGCTGTTCAGAAGACACAAATTCAGGTTAGAGACCTGAACTGTATTCCCAGGAAGACAAAGAGGGCAGAATTTAAGCCCAAAGGTCATTTAGGTTCCCTAGCAAAACAGGGATTAAGAAGAGGATAGCTGGGATTGGTTGGGTTAATATGCAAACAAGTAATTGAGGCTTGGCAAATGGAGTTGGCACCTTTCAAATAATGCAAAAGATTCAGGTGCCCTCAGGCTGAGGGCATGCAACTGGCAAAAGTCTCATGGGTTCCTCCAAATGAGGAAAGGCATAAATTGCTCCTCCCTTTTGGCCTCAACTCTATTTTAAAAAGACTCTCTTAAGCATGCTTGTTCTCTCACTCTCTCTGTTTTGAAATCTTTTACAAACTCTAGTCTTTTGTCACTCACTATGCAGGACTGCTGAGTTAAAATTGTAAATTCTCTTAACCTTTCTTCAGGAACAGTAAGTGAAATATTTGACTTTAAGAAAATTAGTTAAGAAAAGGCTATGATGGGACATCTGGGTGGCTCAGTCAGTTAAGCAGCTGCCTTTGGCTCAGGTAATGATCTCAGGGTCCTATGATGGAGCCCAGGGTAGGGCTCCCTTCTCAGCAGGGAGTCGGCTTCTGCCTCTCTCTTTGCCTTCCCCCTAATCCTGCATTCTATCTCTGTTTCTCCCTCTCTCTCAAACATCTTTTAAAAGGCCATGATGAACAGAAAAATATGTCTGCATAACGCTAGCCTGAGTTCTATGGATTACACAAATCATTTAGAGTAATGACCTCTGTACTAAAAGACAGGAGGAAATACCTTAGCTTACTAGGATCTCTGATGTTTTATCTCTAAAATGGGTCCAAGGGCAGAAATTTGCATCCTATGTTTTCTTAATGCCTTCATCTCTCTCCCATTCTAGATC
Organism: Nyctereutes procyonoides; assembly: GCF_905146905.1. Classification (NCBI taxonomy): domain Eukaryota; kingdom Metazoa; phylum Chordata; class Mammalia; order Carnivora; family Canidae; genus Nyctereutes; species Nyctereutes procyonoides. Next base: position 11,818,973 of record NW_026575133.1, on the reverse strand, counting down.
TTTGGGTTCTACATGAATAAATCACACTCTTGATCCTGAGCAACTTACATTATGATTGAGGATATGTAGATTGCATAAGTAAAAAAGATCTGAGACTCTGTAAAAGTTTAACAAAGAACATATGCCCTATGCTTTTGAGAAAGAATAAAGCATCAAAAAAGAAAAAAAAAAACTTGTAAGGGGGGCAGTTATCAGAGAATAGTAAGGATAAGGGCAACTGAAACTCCAGCAGTGGAATATATTTGGCAAAATTTAATAAACTGGAAGCTGGGATTCTGGGGCATGGGATTGTCAGGATGCAAACAGAGCCATATATGACAGAGAAGACTCAGGAAGATAAGTCTTTTCAAATAACTTCAGGGTTTTTTAATGAGAAAAAGGGTTAAATTTTTCTTCATAGCTCCATGTTAGAAGTAGCATCTGGAGGCAGATTTTGTTTTTCAAAAGAGGAGTACTTTTCACACCTGTCAAACCTATTCAAGAGCCAGCAGGTTCCTTATTATTGGAAATCTCTAAAGAGAAGCTAGAAGAGCAAATAGGGATGCTGAGAGAGATTTGAGCTTTAAAAGGTGGGGTGAATGTGGCACTGCTGCACAAATCCAACTGCTCATCACAATCCTCTAGGAAGATTTTAAATATGCAAACATAGTAGAATATGATTCAATAGGGGTAGGAAAAGCCTGCATACTTGTGTTTGGGTCAAGCAATGCCCAGTGGCTCTGCTGTAGCCACCTGCCACTGAAACCAATGGACTAATTTCTCCAAAAGTCCTCTTTCAGATTTAGGATTCTCTAAAATAGCTTTTAAAATATTTACCTTGTATTGAGCACATACAAACAGTGGACTGGCGTTCCATTCATAGTATTTTCGAGTGGTGTCCTATTCCATTGGGGCTGGCTCTTTTATAAATGAGGAAATTGATATTTTTTGAGGTTATGCAGTGATTAAGTAGAAAACCACTGCACATAATGCCTGCTGCATGTTTCTTTGTGACTAAAAAGAGTTCTCCCTGGAATCAGAGGATCCAGAATGACAGAAGGAAGGTGCCTCCAGGAAGATAGTAACACTGGTACAAGTCTTTTTGTGTGTGTGTGTGTGTGTGTGTAAGTCTTGTTATGAGCAATGGCTCTTATAAAGTCTTCTACCTCACACAGAACAATTGCGGTTCTTAGTCTTCCAAGCCACGCCTGAGTACTAAGTGCCTTCTGTAGCACATGAATGAAATTAATTCAAGGGACAGGAATAAGGGGGAAGGGAATTGTTGAAGAATCTGGGGGAAAAAAAAGTATTTCCAAGTGCAATGTATTTGTCTGATTAATAATTTGACTTCCTGCCCAAATTTAAAGTATATCAACACTTAGAGACCTATAGAATTTTCTCAAAGTTGCTGACTGAGAGGGCATGCGGTGAATAAATAAAGCACAAACACGATCAGGTTAACCAGTTTCAGAAGAAGAAAGGTACTATTGGCAGGACCATTATAAATCGCCATTTCTGATGCCTCCTCAGCCTGAAGAAAGGCAGCATGGGCATTTTGTGATGATCAGATGACTCTATTCACCTTTTTATTTTTTTCCTTCAGGATAGAACAAGAGAAGTAAGAAAGCCAGATTATTTTTTCAACCCATGGCAGACCAAATTTTGCTAAATTAAAATGATTCTGGATAAGTCAGATCGTAGGGCTCTTTCTTCATTAACAAAAAATCAGCATCCAGTGTTGCATCTAGCTTTTTTTAATCAAATGAAGATACTGGCAGATGCCGTCAGCAGGACCCAGGGAAAAACGTGTCACATTACCAGAATCATAAACAGCTGAGACAAGGGCCAATTATTGCATGTATGCATGACATATCTAGTCATGTAAGAGCATTAAAATTACATTTCACTATTTTAAATAATACCATTTGCATTAGAGATAATGAGCTTTCTGAAAATAACAGTGAGGTAATTGTATTGCACAATTATGCTTACTCAGGTGTTTTGTGTTCTTCTGTAATAAGACTATAACAATGGAAGCCAGATGGCCTCTGAGATGTGGTATGACAGTTCTCTCTTGTTAAAAAACAAAATTCAACAGAGTAAATTTAAAGATATAATTGGCTTCATTAAAAGATTTATGAATTGGGCAGCATCCTACCTAGCAAATGAAAGGAGCTCTATCCAGCTGCGGATAATGGATGGAAAGTTTTTTAAAGGCAGGGAGTAGGGAAAAGGAAGATATTAGTAAAGACTGAATTGTTTTAGGCAAGGTCACCCTTCTCCTGGAATGGAAGGGTTTATCAGTGGAGTACCTTCAATGTTGACCCGGAACTTCCAGTTTGGCTACTTAAAGGTTAATTCCTGGGGCAGTTAAAAGTGCAGTTACATTATATATTATGCTTTGGTTAACTGACCTGGGGCTTTAACATTAAGTGACTCCATTTAGGAGCCTGTGGTTTTCTTTTTAACACCCCTTAACCATGAATTGGGCTATTGACATAGTCTGTAGTGCACAAAATATGAAATACCAAGCGAGAATATCTTCAAATCTTGTCAACAAATACAATCTGGATGGTGTAGAAAGAAATGAGACAACTAAGTAGGTAGCTCTTTAAAGTGAGACTGTAGTATAGTTCTGTTTTTAACTCTTTGAAATAAAGAAGATGTGGTCTATGTATACAATGGAATATTCCTCAGCCGTTAGAAACGAGGTATACCCACCATTTGCTTCAATGTGGATGGAACTGGAGGGTATTATGCTGAGTGAAGTAAGTCAATCGGAGAAGGACAGTGTATGTTCTCATTCATTTGGGGAATATGAATAATAGTGAAGGGGAATATAAGGGAAGGGAGAAGAAATGTGTGGGAGATATCAGAAAGGGACACAGAACATAAAGACTTCTAACTCTGGGAAATGAACTAGGGGTGGTGGAGGGGGAGGAGGGCGGGGAGTGGGGGTGAATGGGTGACGGGCACTGAGGGGGGCACTTGACGGGAAGAGCCCTGGGTGTTTTACTCTATGTTGGCAAATAGAACTCCAATAAAAAATATACAAAAAAAAATAAAGTAAAATAAAATGAGATCATAAACCTGAAACTAATATCAGTTTGTTAACTAAATGGAATTTTAAAAGCTTGAAAAAGAAGAAACAATTAGGCTGTAAGACTATTGTTGAAAGAAAAGCTTAAGCATATTATAAATTTTGAGAGTTTATTTAAGCAAAAATCCGTTTGAATTGGGCACAGCCAAACCAGAAGTGGTTAGCAGTGCTCCACTGAGCGGAACTAGGTGAATAGAGAAGCGAATCAAGGAAATTATTTGATGGCCTCTTGCTTAAGTGGCTGTATTCTTTGGGAAAGCCTGCTTGGCTCTTTGTGATTGGTTGTCTTTAGGTTTCCATCTTATACTTTAAGTTATCTCAGGCTTAGGTTTGGGTTTACTTTAACAGCATCAAAAATACCAAAAGAAGGGATCCCTGGGTGGCGCAGTGGTTTGGCGCCTGCCTTTGGCCCAGGGCGCGATCCTGGAGACCCGGGATCGAATCCCACATCGGGCTCCCGGTGCATGGAGCCTGCTTCTCCCTCTGCCTGTGTCTCTGCCTCTCTCTCTCTCTGTGACTATCATAAATAAATAAAAATTAAAAAAAAATACCAAAAGAAAAACATTAAGAAAAAATACCTCAGCCTAATGGCTTTCTTTAATTAGTTTAACAGTATACAGTGGTAGACATCAATGAAATTTGCTGTGGAAATAAGATTTGTACCATATCAGATAAATAGCACGTATTCAATAAAAGTTCTTGAACTGTTTGAATTAGGAATCTGATTAGGCATAGAAGCTAAAAATTATTAGGCATAGCGCCTACATCACAAGTAAGCATACTTCTTCCTAAGGGCCAGCTACCTGTTTTTATAAATAAAGTTATATTGGAGCACCATGCCCCTTAGTTTACATATTGTTTATAGCTGCTTTTGTGCTATAGTGGTAACAGTGGAAGGGTTTGATTAGTTCTACCAGAGACCACATAGCTTTTAAGCCTATACGTCTAAAATATTTAACCTCTGGGACTTAATGTTTGCCAGCACCGGTTCTACAGATTTGTAATAGTGATGGTAGGAAACAAAAGAGGAGGTCTGAAAAAAGGTCATGAGTTGAACTTAAGCAATTGGCTTTACAAATAGCTGCTATCACTGTAAGAAAAATACCCCCAAAAGGGCATAAAAGTATTGGTCATGTGTTGTTGGTATTATATCAAAAGATTGTCAAGATGCCTGGGTGGCTCAGTGGTTGAGCGTCTGTCTTTGGCTCAAGTCGTGATCCTGAGGTCCTGAGATCGAGTCCCGCATAAGGCTCCCCATAGGGAGCCTTCTTCTTCCTCTGCCAATGTCTCTGCCTCTTTCTGTGTATCTCTCATGAATGAATAAATAAACTTTTTAAAAAGTCTCTATATTTAAGATTTAGAAGTTTTGAATTTTTTAACATACTGGACTCCTAAGCAAAGTGTGACCCTGCAATATGGTCAGGAAATAAGGAATAAATAACAGAAAGACTTTGTGAAGGAAAATGGGTAATTATTATCATTTTTTCTCCCACATCTTGAAACTATTTTATGAAGAATAAAAAGATCAGAATTGTGAATTCGAGTGCTGTCAGGAAATTAAAACCCCACTACCTATTCCAGCAGTGAATTTATTATAGGATTTTTAGGTAGAGAAAGGACAGGCTATGTTTCTTAGATATTGTAAGATGATGTTTCTAAATAGAAACATTCAAAGTTGCAAGAGTCTTTAACCTCCAAGTCCATCCAGCTATTCCCACCAACTTTTTAGAATCCCTCTCTGTCTCTATCCATGCCTTGTTTATGGCAAACAAATGCAGCAAGGGGCACCGGGGTGGCTCAGATGGTTGGCATCTGCCTTGGGCCCAGGTTGTGATCTCCAGGTCCTGGGATCCAGCCCCACTTCAGTTCCCAGCACAAGCAGGGCATCTGCTTCACCTCCCTCTGCCTTTCCCCTGCTTGTGCTCTGTCTCTCTCTCTCTCTCTCTCTCTCTCTCTCTCTCTCTCTCTGTGTGTGTGTATGTGTGTGTGTGTGTGAAATGAATAAATAAAATCTTAAAAAAAAGAAAATCTGTGAATTCAACTTATTAGCAACATAGGATTTTGATGGAATCTTGTCTCACATTTAGATCTTTCATCCATTTTGAGTTTATCTTTGTGTATGGTGCAAGAGAGTGGTCTAGTTTCATTCTTCTGCATGTGGATGTCCAATTTTCCCAGCACCATTTATTGAAGAGACTGTCTTTTTTCCAGTGGATCGTCTTTCCTCCTTTGTTGAATATTAGTTGACCATAAAGTTCAGGTTCCACTTCTGGGTTCTCTATTCTGTTCCATTGATCTATGTGTCTGTTTTTGTGCCAGTACCACACTGTCTTGATGACCACAGCTTTGTAGCACAACCTGAAATCTGGCATTGTGATGCCCCCAGCTATGGTTTTCTTTTTTAAAATGCCCCTGGCTATTCGGGGTCTTTTCTGATTCCACACAAATCTTAAAATAATTTGTTCCAATTTTCTGAAGAAAGTCCATGGTATTTTGATAGGGATTGCATTAAACGTGTAAATTCCCCTGGGTAACATTGACATTTTCACAATATTAATTCTGCCAATCCATGAGCATGGAATATTTTTCCATCTCTTTGTGTCTTCCTCAATTTCTTTCAGAAGTGTTCTATAGTTTTTAGGGTATAGATCCTTTACCTCTTTGGTTAGGTTTATTCCTAGGTATCTTATGCTTTTGGATGCAATTGTAAATGGGATTGACTCCTTAATTTCTCTTTCTTCAGTCTCATTGTTAGTGTATAGAAATGCCACTGATTTCTGGGCATTGATTTTGTATCCTGCCACGCTACCAAATTGCTGTTTGAGTTCTAACAATCTTGGGGTGGAGACTTTGGGTTTTCTATGTAGAGTATCATGTCATCGGCGAAGAGGGAGAGTTTGACTTCTTCTTTGCCAATTTGAATGCCTTTAATGTCTTTTTGTTGTCTGATTGCTGAGGCTAGGACTTCTAGTACTATATTGAATAGCAGTGGTGAGAGTGGACATCCCTGTCTTGTCCCTGATCTTAGGGGAAAGGCTCCCAGTGCTTCCCCATTGAGAATTATATTTGCTGTGGGCTTTTCGTAGATGGCTTTTAAGATGTCGAGGAATGTTCCCTCTATCCCTACACTCTGAAGAGTTTTGATCAGGAATGGATGTTGTATTTTGTCAAATGCTTTCTCTGCATCTAATGAGAAGATTATATGGTTCTTGGTTTTTCTCTTGCTGATATGATGAATCACATTGATTGTTTTATGAGTGTTGAACCAGCCTTGTGTACCGGGGATAAATCCTACTTGGTCATGGTGAATAATCTTCTTAATGTACTGTTGGATCCTATTGGCTAGTATCTTGTTGAGAATTTTTGCATCCATGTTCATCAGGGATATTGGTCTGTAATTCTCCTTTTTGGTGGGGTCTTTGTCTGGTTTTGGAATTAAGGTGGTGCTGGCCCCATAGAACGAATTTGGAAGTACTCCATCTCTTTCTATCTTTCCAAACAGCTTTAGTAGAATAGGTATGGTTTCTTCTTTAAACGTTTGATAGAATTCCCCTGGGAAGCCATCTGTCCCTGGACTTTTGTGTCTTGGGAGGTTTTGATGACTGCTTCAATTTCCTCCATGGTTATTGGCCTGTTCAGGTTTTCTATTTCTTCCTGTTCCAGTTTTGGTAGTTTGTGGCTTTCCAGGAATACGTCCATTTCTTCTAGATTGCCTAATTTATTGGCGTATAGCTGTTCATAATATGTTTTTAAAATCGTTTGTATTTCCTCAGTGTTGGTAGTGATCTCTCCTTTCTCATTCATGATTTTATTGATTTGAGTCTTCTCTCTCTTCTTTTTAATAAGGCTGGCTAATGGTTTATCTATCTTATTAATTCTTTCAAAGAACCAACTCCTGGTTTTGTTGATCTGTTCCACAGTTCTTCTGGTCTCGATTTCGTTGAGTTCTGCTCGAATCTTTATTAACTCTCTTCTTCTGCTGGGTGTAGGATCTATTCACTGTTTTTTCTCTAGCTCCTTTAGGTGTAAGGTTAGCTTTTGTATTTGAGTTCTTTCCAGTTTTTGAATGGATGCTTGTATTGCGATGTATTTCCCCCTCAGGACTGCTTTTGCTGCATCCCAAAGATTTTGAACGGTTGTATCTTCATTCTCATTAGTTTCCCTGAATCTTTTTAATTCTTCCTTAATTTCCTGGTTGACCCTTTCATCTTTTAGCAGGATGGTCCTTTACCTCCATGTGTTTGAAGTCCTTCCAAACTTCTTGTTGTGATTTAGTTCTAATTTCAAGGCATTATGGTCTGAGAATACGCAGGGGACAATCCCAATATTTTGGTATCGGTTCAGACCCGATTTGTGACCCAGTATGTGGTCTATTCTGGAGAAAGTTCCATGTGCACTTGAGAAGAATGTGTATTCAGTTGAGTTTGAATGTAAAGTTCTGTAGATATCTGTGAAATCCTTCTGGTCCAGTGTATCATTTAAAGCTCTCGTTTCTTTGGAGATGTTGTGTTTAGATAAACTCAAAATGGATGAAAGATCTAAATGTGAGACAAGATTCCATCAAAATCCTAGAGGAGAACACAGGCAACACCCTTTTTGAAATCGGCCACAGTAACTTCTTGCAAGATACATCCACGAAGGCAAAAGAAACAAAAGCAAAAATGAACTCTTGGGACTTCATCAAGATAAGATGCTTTTGCACAGCAAAGGATACAGTCAACCAAACTAAAAGACAACCTACAGAATGGGAGAAGATATTTGCAAAAGACGTATCAGATAAAGGGCTAGTTTCCAAGATCTATAAAGAAACAAACAATCCAATTATGAAATGGGCAAAAGACACGAACAGAAATCTCACAGAGGAAGACATAGACATGGCCAACATGCACATGAGAAAATGCTCTGCATCACTTGCCATCAGGGAAATACAAATCAAAACCACAATGAGATACCACCTCACACCAGTGAGAAGGGGGAAAATTAACAAGGCGGGAAACCACAAATGCTGGAGAGGATGTGGAGAAAAGGGAACCCTCTTACACTGTTGGTGGGAATGTGAACTGGTGCAGCCACTCTGGAAAACTGTGTGAAGGTTCCTCAAAGAGTTAAAAATAGACCTGCCCTACGACCCAGCAATTGCACTGTTGGGGATTTACCCCAAAGATACAGATGCAATGAAACGCCGGGACTCCTGCACCCCGATATTTCTAGCAGCAATGTCCACTAGCCAAACTGTGGAAGGAGACTCGAAAGATGAATGGATAAAGAAGCTGTGGTCTATGTATACAATGGAATATTCCTCAGCCATTAGAAACGACAAATACCCACCATTTGCTTCGACGTGGATGGAACTGGAAGGTATTATGCTGAGTGAAGTAAGTCAATTGCCGAAGGACAAACATTATATGTTCTCATTCATTTGGGGAATATAAATAATAGTGAAAGGGAATAGAAGGGAAGGGAGAAGAAATGGGTAGGAAATATCAGAAAGGGAGACAGAACATAAAGACTCCTAACTCTGGGAAATGAACTAGGGGTGGTGGAAGGGGAGGAGGGCGGTGGGTGGGGGTGAATGTGTGACGGGCACTGAGGGGGGCACTTGACGGGATGAGCACTGGGTGTTATTCTGTATGTTGGCAAATTGAACACCAATAAAAAATAAATTTATTATTAAAAAAAATTCTGCAACATAAACCAATAGATTTTCCATGTAATTATCAGTAAAGTGATCCCTGCAGATAAAAGAAGTTAGAGACTGCTGGGGGGATATCAAAGATGCACTCTAATTCCTTGATAATGATTTAAGCTGGGTTTCAAATTTAGAGCTTGTAATTCTCGTTTTGTGAGCTCTCCAGTATAGTCACAAATAGTCACACTGCTTTCATAGTTTTTATAGAGCTACTATTACAAATGCAGTAGTGAAATATATGTCTCTGTGTCCTCTGAACTTTCTGCTCAGTAGGTGCATCATTACATTCAAGCTTACAGTAAGCCTCTCTATATTCACCTACATTGTGCCACAAACATTTTACTTTACTATGTATCCATCCATAAATCCATAACTTTCTCCATCTTATTGTTGATGTATTTAAATAACTTACATATATCATTGCACTTCATCCCAAATATTTACTAAGTTCAATGTTCATTTAGTTTTTGCCCCCCCTTAGATAAGATTTATATATTTAAATATATAAATGTTAACATTTACTGAATTTTAACTCAAACCTGTGTCAGTATTTCATTAGTTTATAATTATACTATAAAATACTATTGATTTTTAGATAGTACCATCATTCTACAATCTTGCTAAATGCATTTTCTTCTTCTAGAAGTTGTTTTGCAGGTTTTGTAAAAGTGTTCGTGAAATCAATTTTTTTATTTCAATGATTGGGATCTCCAGTGTAATAATGAATATAGGAGGAGACAGGGATATATATATATTTTTTTTCCAATCTTAAGAAAAAAACATTCAGTATTTCACCACTCAGCATAGGATGTTACCTGTAGGTTTTTCATACACGCTTTTGATTACATTAAGGAAATGCTCTTCTAATTTCAGTTTGAGAGTTTTTATGATGGATAAAAGTTAAGCCTTTCAAATTTACTTCTCCAAATAGGGAAACAATCGTATGGTTGAATAAATTTCTGCAGTATTTCTTATTATTCTGGCAATTAATTCTAAGGTCTATTTGTTTGAAAAAGCCTTTACTTGATTTATTTTTGAAAGATATTTTTTATGATTATAGAACTCTGACCAGATAGCTTTATTATTCTTTGCTTAGCTCCCCCTGCTTTTACTGCTTGAAAATATTAAAGATGTTGCTTCTTTGTTTTCTAGTTTCCCAAGTTCTGAAAGGGGATCTGTAGGAATCCATATTTTTTTTCTTCTGTATTTTATGTTTCTTTCTCCTCTAGCTATACTCAAAGTTATTCCTTTCTCTTTATTTTTCAAGACTTTGACTGTGATATGTCTGCGTGTTTATCTGTTTGGTTGGTTTGATCTTGTTTGGGTTTTTTTTTTCCTTTTTAAATTCTGAATAAGGATTTCTGAGCTTCTTGGATCTTGTTTAGTTACAGTTAATTAATTCTGAAAATTCTTGGCCATTAACACTTCAAGTATTTCTTGAACAAACCTTTATTCTTCTCTTTGTGACTTTAATTACAGATATATTAAGATAATGTAAGATACTGTCCCATGATTCTTAGATGTTCTTAGGGTAGTTTCTTCACATTTTTTTCCCTCTTTTTGTTTTACTTCAGACAATTTTGGTTGGCCTATTTTCAAATTGGCTAATTGTTCCTCTGTTGTGATCAGATTATTGAAAATGTATTAGATTATTGAAAAAGTTCTATGGAAACACCATTTATGTAACTGTGGTGTATGTAAATTGTGTGTTATTTCTAGCGATTTTTTAAATCTTTTTTTATTTCTTTTGTGGTAAGAATAGCCACCCAAATATGTACATAACCCAATCCTCATAACTGGTAAAAATTTTCTAGTCCATGGTGAAAGCGACCCTTGAAGATGCTATTGAAGTTAGGGCCTTATGTAGAGAGAGTGTCCTAAATTACTTGAGTGGGCCTAATTTAATCACACAGCTCCTTAAAAAGAGAATTTTCCTTGGCTGGAGGCAGAGGACATTGTGGCAAAGGTGAAGTTAGACAGCTGAAACATGTAACAGCCTGACATCCCAACCTTTGTTTTCAGATAAAAGTGTGTAAGGTGATGAGAAATTCAGATGGTCTTCAGGAGATAGAGACACTTTGCTAACACAACAAAAAAGCAGAGATCTTAGTCCTAGGACCACAAAGATTTGAATTCTGCCCACAACTTAAATACTGTATAGCCTTCTACTTATTTAATTTTTTTTTATTTTAGATTTACTTTATTCATGAGAGACAGAGAGGCAGAGACATAGGCAAAGGGAGAAGCAGGCTCCCTATGGGGAGCCAGACTCAAGACTCGGTCGCGGGTGTCCCTATTTAAATCTTCTTGATTTATTTTATCAGTTCTGTTGTTCTCAGCAAGAAGATTGCAAATATTTTGCAGGATTATAATCAATCCATTTCTTGCTTACTATTGTAAATGGTATTTTTTTAAGTAATGAACTTTCAGAAAAATGTTTTTAGGGGGTGCCCTGTTGTTTAATGGATCAAACAAGTTTAATTTATCAGATTTTCAAGTATTTTTATACAATTTCCCATGTTGTATAAAGTTGGATGAAAATGAATTATTTCAGTTGTTGTATGCATGAGGAAGTCCTTATTTCTCCATTTTTGAAATCTACTTTCTCTAAGCATAGAATTATGGTTTTATGTGCTGGTTTTTTGCCCTGGCAAAGAAGGATTTCTAGGTCATCCACATAGAGTTATTTGCAGCAATATGTGGGCCTACAATTCAGTTGAGAGATGACTCAGGATGAATTATCTTTGGAGAGATTGCCTTGGTAGAGATGTAGAGATTGAATTTAATCATCTGATGGATGTTTGGGTTATATGCCACAAATATTAACTGATTATGTTTTAAAGGTAGGTTGTAGTACAAGAATATTTAGTAATATACCTGCTTCCATTTGTGCCTAATACTGATGATAATACATGCAAGATTTTAACAAAATTACTCCAATTCTCTACTCCTCCTTGCATTCACATCCTTTGATGTGTGTAAATGCCTCCCATCATCATAAATAGTTGGTGCATATTTTCCCAATCCTTAAATCCGGGCTAGCCTTTGACTTGCTTTGGGTAATGGAATGCATGAGAAATGTGACACAGGGTTTCAAGAGCTTTTGCATGCTACACTGTCTTTCTCTTGGAACCTCACCACCATCACAATAAGAAGTCCTAGCTAATCTGCTGGGACATGAAAGACAGCATGGAAGAAGGTCTCAGCTGTTCTAGCCAAGGCCAATCCAGAGCAACAAGCCTCCAGCTGACACACCAGCTCCAGCACAACTGAAGCCTGTGGAACTTGCCACTGACTTATAGACTCATAAGTAATAGCAAATTCTTGTTGCTTCAATTCACTAAGTTTTGAAATATACTGCTGACCAATAAAATCTCTTTTAATGTTTAAATTATCTTTGGAGTTTTCTACAGGAATTCAGAGGAAAAATATTTTAGAAGATTTCAGTGATATTAAATCGATATTCAGTTACATGATTATTTCACTTTTATGTTTTATGTGCAAAGATATTCATGTATAACGTATTCATATTTTTGTGGTTTGTACTAGGAAGAACATGAATACCACCATTCTAATGGAATTTTTTTTTTTCTGGAATCTGAATCCCTTGTCATTTAGAGTGATAATCAGGCAGAGCCTTGGAAGAGGCAGATTACGACGAAAAGCTACTCTACACACTCATTACCATCATGGCCCAGAGCCTGAGCCTTTTTTTTCCTCTATTCTTTATGATTTTTTCTTCTTTTAACCTTATGTGAGGATCTCATTTTATAATAGTGGGAAACCTACTCCTTAAAGAAAAATACATTCAGGTGAATTTTCATCAAAATAGTCATAAAGGGATTTTACTAGGTCTCCTACATCTCCCATCCCTTCAACATCCTTTAAATTTTTTTAATTAACAAAGAAGTCTGATAAAAGATATTATGTTGATCACATATGGGCTTCTCTGACCTGCAGCCCCTGAGAGCAGAACTACCTATTACAGCTTCCACTTGCTATGTTTAACTTCCATTTGGACACACCTGGTTGACTGGTTAGAAGATACTTTTACTGAAAAGATTTCCAGGCCCAAATCAGTCTACCAGTCCTTTTATTCTTAGCCTAGCCTTCTACTTGGTATTTGAACTGGACTAGACCTGACTTAGCCTTGCCATCTTGCAAAACCTGCACTGTTCTTAGCACTAGGCAGCTTGATGTTCAGGAAGGAGATGACTGTTTCCTGCAACTACAGATGGGTCTCCTGCCTGAAGCTGAGTCTGGGGCTAGTTAGCCTTCCTTACTGAGGACATGGAACTCCACTCTGCTCTGATATCACCATATCTCTGGTTCCTAGGTTTTCCTGTCAAATCAGGTTTTCCTGATTTGGTTTCTTTTGCTATTTTCTACATCTATCATAATAGTCCCAATTACGACTGACAAATTCACAGATTAACAAAAAAATATGCACAGTCCCTGCGCTCATGGAGTTTGATGCTTCCCCCCGCCCCGCAAAAAAAAAAAAAAGGATTAATTTTCACTTGTGTCCAAAAGGGAAGCAGAAACCTCCCACAGGTGCTAATCAAAGGTCTACCTTTCTGCATGCAAACATGTGACCACAAGTTGAAGTAAACACTCCCCATTTCACCCCCACGCCATAAGTGAGCACATCTGATCTAGATACTCTTACTCTAATGTGAAAATCTAAACTTGCACAAGTAAATCCAAATATTTTTGAGGTCTTTGTTCAGAGTACAGAAGTCTAAAAAAGATAAGTGCTGGCAAGGAAGTTGAGAAACTGGAACCCTCATACGCTTCTGGTAGGAATGTAAGTGGCATAGCTGCTTTGGAAAATAAGTTTTGCAAGTTCCTCAAATAGTTTAACACAGAGTTGTCACATGAACCAGAAAGTCCTCCACTCAGTATGTACCAAAGAGAATTAAGATTAGATGTCCACACAAAAACTTAAATGTAAATGTTCATAGTGTCATTTTTTAGAATAGTCAAAATCTGTAAACAATCCAGATGTTCATCAACTTATGAATGGATAAATAAAACCTGGTATAAACACCCAATGGGATGTTATTTGGTAATAAAAAGATACAAAATACTGATGGTGTTACAACATGGATGACTTTTGTACTCATATGGAATATTCTACAGACTTTAAAAGAAAGGAGATTGAACCATTTGGGACTCATGGATGAAACTGAAGGGCATTATACTGAGTGAAATAAACCAGAAATAGAAAGATTAATAAAGCAGGATCTCACTTATATGTGGAATTTAAAGTCCAACTTGGGGAAAAAATAATAAAAATTTAAAAGAAAAGTATAATTTGGAGAAACAGTAAATGGTGGTTGTCTGTTGCTGAGGAGTGGGGAAAATGGGGAGAGGTTGGTCAAAGGGTGCAAATTTTCACTTGCAAGATTAATAAATTTGAGGGGCACTTGGGTGGCTCAGTTGGTTATATATCTGCCTTCAGCTCAGATCATGATCCCAACGTCCCAGGATTGAGTCTCATATCAGGCTCTCCACAGAGAGCCTGTTCTCCCTTTGCCTATGTCTCACCTTCCCTCTGTGTGTCTCTCATGAATAAATAAATAAAATCTTTAAAAATAAATAAACAAATTTGGGAAATCTAATGTATAGCACAGTGACTGTAGTTAATAATACTGTATTGTATACTTGAAATTTGCAGAAAATAGATCTTAAATGTTCTCATCACAAACAAAAAAATATGAACTATGCAAAGTGATGGATGTTTTAGTTGGCTTAATAGTGGTAATTTCATGACATATGTGTATATCAAACCATCATGTTGTATACATTATACATGTACAATTTTTATTTGCCAATTGTACCTCAATAAACCGAAAAAATATAAGTCGCAGATGTGATGTGCCTTTATCACTCAGAGCATAATTACTAAGAACAAGAACGTTCTTTTATATAACCACAGTGAAGTCATCAAAATCAGAAATTTAATACTGATACAATATTATTTAATTTCACCAATCATGTCCAAAGGAAATATTTAGATCACTTGTTCCAGTCAGTTGTTCTATTTCGTTACTGGCCTTTAATCTGGAAGTCTTACATTTTTGTTTCATGACACTGATATTTTTGAATAATCCAAAACAAGAATTTGTAGAACTGTTTCATAGAATTTTCCCTAAATTTGGGCTTGCTTGATGTTTCCAAATGACTAAATTCAGATCATTAGTGGCTGAAATTCCACATCAGTGGTAATCTGTCCTTCTCAGTGTATCTTGTCCCAAGGCATATGATGTTGATCTATTATATTTCTGGTGATATTAATTACGATCGCTTGGTGTCTCCAAAGTATAGTTAATATGCTGCACCTTTTTAAATATCTTGGTAAGATATATTTGGAAACTTCTGAACTGACAATGTCCTCCCCAAAATTTACAAGTTGAAGAACTAAACCCCAATGTAATGACATGTGGAGGTAGGGCCTATTGGAGGGATCATGTTTATTTATTATTATTATTATTTAAATATTTTATTTATTCGCGAGAGACAGAGAGAGAGGAGCAGAGAAACAGGCAGAGGGAGAAGCAGGCTCCATGCAGGGATCCCGACCTGGGACTTGATCCCTGGACTCCAGAATGCCGCGCTGGGCTGAAGGTGGCGCTAAACCGCTAAGACACCCAGGCTGCCCAAGGGATTTAGGTTTAAAAGAGGGTGCAGCCCTACATGATGAGACTGGTGTCCTTAGAAGAATAGAGACAAATACTAACCCCCCCCCCTTCTCAACCTCTCTCTTTCATCCATCCCTCGGCTCCCTGGTCATGTGAAAACATCAAGAAGACAGACATGTGCAGGCCAGAAAAATGACTCTCAGCAGGAACCAAATTTGTTGGAACCTTGATCTTGGATTTGCTGGCATGTAGAACGTGAGAAGTAAATATGCATTGTTTGGCAACTCAATCATTGTGATTTTTCTGCAGTAGCCACAGCAGACTAAGACAGAAGCAATGCAAATATGCCCTTATTCATCAATTTTTCACCCACCATTTTCAGCATCCATTAATGATTTTTGCCTGAAACAATGAGTTATAATGATGATTGCCAAATGGTGATTTTCTAATTCCATCATTCATTCGCCATTTACTATTAAAATTTTTATTGTAAGGAAGAATTTTATTTATATCCAAATGGACTCATGGATTATGATTTTATTGTATGGATTAAAAACTCTAATACTATTATTTAGATGTGCTCAAATGGTACCAGATTTAGCATGTGGTGCCCCATGACGCTGGCATTCTTAAGGTACTTCATTACCTTATGGCACAAAATAATATTCTAAGCATATCTAGTTCTCTACCATCCTGTGCCTGAAATCAGCCATTTCTGTCAAGTATCCTAGATTCTTTAAGTGGAAGATGGTATGAGAAATCAAGATCTGACCACTAGGTATGCTCATTGCTACTTAGGTTCTGTCTCTCCCAGTGCAGAGAACTAGGAGCTATATGTATGTACAAACAAATATGCATACCCTGATGTGTGTGTGTGTATATGTATATATATGTATATATATACCTATATATTTATATATATTTCTCAATGTATCTATATTGATGCATGCATATATACACAACCATATACATGTATACTTATGTGTGAACATACATATACAACCAAAAATATCTATAATTATTTCTTTACCTATTTATATTAAAGTCATCAGTTCACACCAACGCCTCCAATTTCAACTGAATACTAGAGAATTCATAATGTCCTTCTCCTTCTCAATATTTGTAACTTTCTTTTATGACAATAAGAAACCTGGCTCCCATTTTCTACAATATGGTTAATTATTTGCTTTGACCATGAATACGCAGAAAGTAGTTTTCAGATTTGTTAACCAATTACTTTGTGAAAAAGAAACCTATGAACCAGAGCCCAACATATTTTAGAATTTTGTCTTTAGACTAAAGCACATAACCTACTGAAAAGTTACTTTATTTAGTTCTTTTTTTTTCTTTTCCTCCACTGTGGTTACATTATTTCCTCAAATATGGTTTACAAAATGTGCTTCTATTTGTATTATGTTTTAGTATTCCCCTTGTACATTTTTATATTTTTCTTTTATGAGAATTTGAAACATGAACATAGTTGTAAAAGTGAGACTATTCAAAAATGGCTCATCAGAGAAACATTATTCCCCACACTATACTTCTCTACTTCTCATCTTTCTCCCCCATGTTCTGTAAGTACTCAGTTTCATTAAACTCTAGTTTATCTTTTCTGTGTTTCTACATGTTCAGCTAAAAGATAGCATATCTTCTCATTTACCCACCTTACAGAAAGAATGGTATTCTTTGTGTGTTTTTGTGTTTTGATTTTTTTTGAATTATATATCCTGAAAATTATTCCACCTCATGTCAATTTTTCTTATCCCCAATCTTTTATTCTGGCTGCATTGTACTCCATTATGTAGATATATGATAATTTACTGAACCCCTCTTTTCTGTATGAGTATATAGGTCTGCAACATTTCTCATTTATCATCAAAGTGGCAATGGATATTCCTACATAGGAATTTTTCTATTTTTGGAGATATATCTTCAGATAAATTTCTAGAAATTGGATTTCTTGGACTAATGTGAAGATACATGTAATTTTGTTGAATATTGACAAAATCTCCATAAATTTATTACCAACTATTATTCCAAAGAGCATCTCATGAGTATCAGAGTAACTGTTTTTCCACCTCTTTACCGACAGACCCTATTGTCATATTTTTTAAAAATCTTTCACCAGTCTTGTATATAAGGAATGGAAATCTGGTATAATTTTGTTTTCTGTATTTTTATTATGAGAGAGATTAAATATCTAGACAGGAGAAGACTTTAGATATTAGGACTTTAGCCCCAATAAATAGATAAGGAAGTTGAGCTCCAGAGAAACTTAATTGTCCAAGTCAAGATATGTATATACACACACACTCACTCAGACTAGGTAAACTACACCATATATATCTCAATATCCTATCAATGATAGTCAGCTAGTTGTTTCTGGAGATACAGTGGGGAGGATAATCAGGCATCCTACCTGTAATGAACTTGTACTCTAGGGAATATATTTTAAGGAGAGGTTACACATATTAATCAAATACAGAAAAATTATATTATAGCTAGTTGTAATTTAATTTCTCTATTGTTAGAGTGTATAATAGAAATGATTGACCTTGTCAGTGAGGTTACCCTGAATATTCCTCAAGGAGTAAGAAATGAGTTTGCATAAAGGATGAGTGCACATTAATTAGGTCACAGAGAGCACTGAGGACCAGATAGAAGATCGGGTGTGTGTCCAGAGAGTACAACAGGTGTCAAGAGCAGAAAGCAGACCTCTGGTTATCACAAGGAGAGAAAGGACAGTGTGAGGGTTCTGTAAAGAGAGATTGATGAATTGATGTGATTCTTGAAGATCAAAAATTTAAAATTATTCAAGCTGAGGAAAGGGAGATGACATGATCTTTCGGAAAGTATTCAACTTAGTGGCAAAATGGAGAATTCATACAGTGGAGCAAATTTGGATTGAGGAGATAAATTCTGAAGCTCTGCAAGAGGCCAGGCTTTTTTTTTTTTGAACCATACTTTTTATCCATTCAGAATATTTTTTAAGATGTTATTTATTTATTCATGAGAGACACACACACACACACACAGAGAGAGAGAGAGAGAGAGAGAGAGAGGCAGAGACACAGGCCAAGGGAGAAGCGGGCTCCATGCAGGGAGCCTGACGTGGGACTCGATCCCAGGTCTCCAGGATCACACCCTGGGCTGAAGGCGGCGCTAAATGGCTGAGTCAGCCAGGCTGCCCCAGGCCAGGCTTTTATGGAAGTGTTGATAATAAGAGATTCTTTTTTTTTTATTTTTTATTTATTTATGATAGTCACACACACACACACACACACAGAGAGAGAGAGAGAGAGAGAGAGAGAGAGAGAGGCAGAGACACAGGCAGAGGGAGAAGCAGGCTCCATGCACCGGGAGCCGACGTGGGATTCGATCCCGGGTCTCCAGGATCGCACCCTGGGCCAAAGGCAGGCGCCAAACCACTGCGCCACCCAGGGATCCCCAATATGAGATTCTTTAATTCAAAATTTGACTTCTGAGTTTCCCTTATGTTCAGGCCCTGAGTTAGGGTCTGGAAGTAGAAAGAGGTAAATAGATATGATCAATATTTAAGAGTTAAAGTAGACAATCCATGTTGGTAGTTTGGGGTATGAAGTACAAGAGACATAATTTAAGGATAACTCAACTTTCTGGCTTGTGGAAAACAAATGTTCAGTGATTTCGAAGGAGACTTATGTTTGGGGAGGAAATTCAAACCTTTGGACCAGACATTTTGAGAATTTGTGAAGACTTTGAGACATCTTTTGGAAGCTGTCAGAGGTTTCAGCTGGGCAGGGAAGTTCAGAGCTCAAAGAGATATCTGAGTCAGAGATGCAGGGTAGTTTGTGAATTGCCTGCAAATAGACAGTGTTCAATGTGTTGGTGTAGGTGAAGTCCTACACCAACACCTTGAGAGTGAGAGTGAGGGTGAGAGTGAGAGTGAGGGTGAGAGTGAATAGGAGGAGGGAAGAGCAGGTCTTGGACTGAGGCTTGAGGAACACCAGCACTGAATGCCTTCGGGTGGAGGGAAATAAATTTAGCAAGAGCAGTAGGAGGGAAACCAGAATGGTACAGAATCATGGAACCTAATTGACTCTGGTTTTTGAAGAAGCGGGGACATATTGATAATGTCAAATTCTTCTAATAGAGTAGAAAAAAACTAAAACTATTTATTTGGTTTAATGACAAGGAGCCCCTTCTTGATTTCAGTGAAAATTGACTTGTGATGGAGAGATGAAGTCATGAAGGAGAAGGAGGAAGTTTGGCTGTAAAGAGTTTAAAAAAGGAGATTGGAAGCTGCAAAAGATTTTCAATGAAAATGTGTAAATTTGCTCTGGGCCTGAGATTCTATGTTTTTATTATTATTATTCCCTTTAGTTCCATGCTTTATCAAGCCATGCAGGTGTGGCTCTTAGGTTCTCATAGGAGGTTTCCCAAGAGATCAATTTAGAAAAAAAAAAAAAAACCACCTGGGGTTCTGGAAAACACACACGGAGATCCTCCACTAAGCAAATCATCTCAGAGAAGACGTTCCCAGGTTGCTGTTGGAAGGGTTCCCGGGATAGGAAGATAACATCTGACAACCAACATAAGGGTTTTATCTTTATTAACCAAAGTGCAGCTCTGGGGAACATCTCAATATGAATAAATGATGTTTTTACTAATGCAGCCAACATTCAAAAGTAACAAATCCACTGCTTTACATGGCAAGCAGTAGTGACAGTTCTGTTTTCCTAAATAATCTGTCTCATTAACAGGAGCTGTCTACTTTTTAAGCATTAATTCACTGAATGCTGCCACTTGGATAAACACAAACTGCTTGCAACAGATATATATGCTTTATGATCCCCCAAACCTTGCATTTCTATGGCTCCTTTCATTTTTATTGAGTGAATTTTATTGTGGCAAAAAGGTTGCAAAGTGAGACTTGTCACTTTCCGGTGGCAGTAATTTAGCATCTAACAAGCAAAACTCATAAGCCCTGGAGAAGTGCAGTAGCTCAGGAACTGATGCTGGGGGCGCAAATGGAGTTGACTTTCCAAGGCAGTGGATGTGACTCAGAAATGGAAATGAGGCTGAGAAAGCATTCTCCACTGCGTACATGAGAACGAACAAAGGGAAATACAGACCCGGCTACTAGAAGATGTGAAACCAACTAAGACGGGCAGCTGATGTCATAGGAGTAATGTTAATAAAATAATCAGTATATTGATAATAGCCCTCATTGATCAAGTGCCACAAACTATGTTGTCACACCCTGTACCATGGGTTTTACAAACACTACCATTTCATTCCTACCTTATATATTCTTCAAAGGTCTTAACTTCTTGAAACTCTATTTAACAATCTAAAGAAACTGGAATAAAAATGACTGAAGTCAAAAGCAAGTTCAATCATGGAGATAGATTTTACATTTTGGTTCATTTTTCAAACTCTGAACTATCCTGTCCATCACTGAACAGGTAATAAGGGTTCTTCTACTTATAACTGCAAATCAGCTATGTGACTCAGTAAGCTAGAAGTTAAGTAAGTGAGAAGTTTACATATGAGCTGCCCCACATGTGAAATAAGGAGATTGAATTAGACAAAATCATCTGATCCTATTCAGAATTAACTATATTTACCCTTTATATTGCTAGAAACTTATTCAGAGATGCTGCTTCCTAAATCCCTACTGCCACTAGGGAAAACAAAACCTAAAGAGTCCTTCACAACTGAAGCCCAGGATGCATAAATGAAGGATTAAGTGGGTCAATGCGTGATTGATCAAAGGCCTATGTCTCCGGCACTATTTTAAGTGCTGTGACGATGCAGTGATATGTGAGGCTCAAAATGAGTATATCTCATGTCCCTGGGCTGAGATGTTTTCTTATGTAGGAATTCTTAAATTAGGTGGAATGCTCAGATGTCATCAAAATAAATCTGTCTTTAGCATTCTTGATGCAAGAATTATTTTTTTTCACTTTTATTTCCGAATATGTAGTGTCATTGGAGGGCACAATATATTTTTCCTGAGAGAGTAAATATGGGTATTACTATTATGTGATATTCATAAATACAAGTGAGTTCATATCTATACTTATTTTAATATCAAGATCTCTGAGATGAAAAAGTGTTAGTATAAAACATACAACTTCATAACAGATATCTTATATATTATAAAACTTTGTATTCAAATCAATTTCTGCAATACCAATATTGATATACCAGATTGTTGCTTAATATTTATTTTGCTTATCTTCCCTCTATTTTTGTTAGATATACCACTTGTCATTATATAAAATACTTATTTAAAAATCTGAGACACATTTTTTAAACATAAAAATATAATTAATTTATACTTACTAATTTACTATGATTATATTTTTGTTTTATTATTTTGCTTACCATTTTCACTTTCTCCCCTTCTCTTCTTCCTGTAATTTATCTTTTAGCTTCTTTCATTCCTGCACTAAGCTATGTTACATTTTTTACAATCTTTCAAATGCATTATTTTTTTCTATAGATTTCTTAAAAATCTATAGATATTTGCCATTTTTTCTTCATTTGACAATTTTATAGTTATTTAGTAATCTCTTTTATATTTCGCCTTTGATTTATTAAGATATGTGATTGGTTATCTCCTATTAATCTCATTTGATATTTATATTTTTATTTCATCAATAATAGCTCTAGATGATTTTGGTTTTGTTTTATCTCATTTTAATCTCATCAAAAATGGTCAGTTGGGGAAGTGACCCAAGTGTCCCCTGATGAATGAATGAAATAAAATGTCACATACACACTCAACAGAATATTACTCAGCCTTAAAAAGGAAGGAATTTCTAATACATGCTACAACATGGATCATTCTTGAAAATGCTATGCTAAGTGATATAACCCAGATGCAGAAAGACAAACTGTATCATTCCACCTATATGAGGTACTCAGAGAAGTCAAAATCCTATACCGCAGAGGAAACAGAATGGTGGTTGCCAGTGGCTAAGGGGAAAAGGGGAATGGGGAGTTTGTGTTTCACAGATGTAGAGTTGCAGTTCCACAAGATGAAGAGTTCTGCAGATAAATGGTAGTTATGGTAGCACATTGTAAATGCATTTCATACCACTGACTGTATACTAAAAAGGTTATGTGGTAAATTTTATTATTTTACCACAATATAAAAAATTATACATAGCTGCTCCATGCATACATGTGTTTCTACTGAAGTTTTAACTTTTTTTTTGACAGAAATCCAGGAATTACATATGAGCTGCCCCACATGAGTTCTGTTGATATCTCAAATAGAAATTTCAAATTCATGGAACTCATGAAAATCTAAGTTCCAGGCATAGGTAGTTTTTCCCCACCAAAAGCTTTTTAAGTCCAAATACTACTAGTCATTGGTTATTAAATAGCTATTACAATAGGGATTACCTCATCAATGTAACAAAGAGAGTGATGGATTCTGGAAATAAATTAACTAAATTGATTCATAATCTGACAAAAAAATGAAATAAGAATTTAGTCATGTATTTGTTGGTTCATAGTTAATGTTTTTACATATCTTTTTTATTGAGGTATAATTGACCTAAAACATTATACTAGTTCCAGGTATACAGCATAATGTTTCAATATTTGTATATATTATGAAATGATCCCGACAGTAAACCAAGTGAACATCCACCATTATACATAGTTAGAGAATTTCCCTACTTGTGATCAGAACTTTTAAGATCCACTCCCTCTGCAACTTATTTTTTTAAGATTTTATTTATTTATTTATTTAATTTTTTTTTTATGAGAGAAAGTGATGAGCACGAGTGGAGGGGAGGGGCAAAAAGAGAGGGAGAAGCTGACTCTCCAGTGAGCAGGAAGCCTGAAGCAGGACTTGATCCCAAAACCCTGGGATCATGACCTGAGCCAAAGGCAGATGCTTAACCGACTGAGCCACCCAAGTGCCCCTCTCTGCAAATTACAAATATGGAATACAGAAGTATAGTCCCCATGCTGTACATTACATTCCCATGACTTATCTTATTACTGGACATTTGTACCTTTTGATTCCCTTCACTCATTTTTTCCATTTCCTTTCTCCCTCCTCCATGGTGAACACCCATGTGTTCTCTGAATCTTCAAGCTTAGCTTTCTTTTGTTGTTGTTTTTGTTTTGGAGTCCACCTGTAAGTGAGATTGTATAGTATTTGTCTTTCTCTGTCTGACTTACCTCCTTAGATTAATGCTTTCAGGTCTACCTATGTTGCTGCAAACAGCAAGATTTCATTCTTTGGTATGACTTAATAATACATACATATTAATACTTCCTTTTTTCATTTATCTGTCGATTAGGCAATTAGGTTGTTTCCACATCTTGGTTATTGTAAATAATGCTGCAATGAACATGAACATATGCATAACTTTAGGTATCTTTACACATTTTTATATCAACTCATGAAATAAGTTGAAGCTACAGATTTAGCATATGGTAAAGAAAGAAAATTAAAAATATCATTTAGGTTAAAATTTTAATTTAAATGTATACTTTATACCTTTAGATCCAATAATTCCACCCTCAGAATTTACTCTAGAGATGTAATTAGAGAAGTGTGTAAAGATATAAATATAAGAATGTTCGCTGAGCACTGAGAAATGCATAGAATTGTTGAACCATATTGTATACCTGTAACTAATACAGTATCACACATTAACTATACTGTAATTAAAATGGAAAAGTTAGTAAAGAGAGTTTATCGCAGCCACGTTGATAGTATTGGAGAATCTGCAATAATATGCATGTTCAACAATGGTAATTGGTTAAATTATAACTTCTATACAATAGAATATGATAAAGCTATTAAAATGATGTAAGTATATTGAGGTAGAAATAGGTTCACATTTTCTTGCCTTAAAAAGGTACAAGGTATAGCATAGATTCATTCTCAAAAGGGAAAAATTTAGAGTGAGAGGGTTATTTTTAGATGGTGGGTTGATGAATAGTTTTTATTCATGCTTATCTTGAAATTTTATTTGCTCTTGTATATATATATATATATATAATTTTGTACAATGAAATAATTGAGAAAAATATTAGTGAAGATTTTGAGCATTTATAAATATTTTTCTTAGTTCAAGTTTGCTGGAATTATTACTTCCAATTGGCTAATAAGTATGAAACCTAGGATTTTGAAATTCTTTTTGTTTTTAAAGCTGAGTGCCAACTAGTTAAGATAATATTTAGCTTTTAGAACTAAAATGCGATCACCTGAATAAACCATAGATTGTTTTTTCATGCTTCTCTGCTGGGGTCATAGTGTCCATTGATAGAATGACCAAACTTGGAGACGAAAGCAGGCAATATGTTTTCTTGGACAATACCTACATTAGGGATGTTGCATTCATTCTCCTTATGAATCATTCTGCACCTACTCCTGCCTCTTTTCTGATACAGAGAAAACACTTGGGGTTCCTTCTGTGATGTTCTGACTTCAAAAGTATTCTCCTTTAAGTATGCTCTTCTATTAAATATGATCTGGTCACGTGAGGAAATATGACTTTGAGCATCTTATCTCCAAGAGAAGATCTTGTTCAAACGGACACTGATGTCTCAGGGTTCTTTGTTTCACTCTCTTACTCTGAGTCACTGTGAATAAAAATATGACTGAGAGCTTATGTTAACTGATCTGAGAAGCCAACCTACCTAATGCTAAACTATTAGTAGAAAACATGCATCATGGCTGTAAGTTAATTCCTTAATATATGTACTATTGCATTCAATCAATTTGTACTGAATGAATTGTATTGGATTTCACTGAATTGAAATGATCTGACAATGCTCTATGCCATAAATAAACAAGAAGAATAACCTTAAAGTGAAGTTTTATATACTGATGAAAAGGCTGAGACCTTAAAAAGAGGCTTGCCAATTTTAACTTACTCCTAAGTTCCCTGTCTTAGTTTCTATTTTATAATTCTCCTGCATACAGATTAGACGGTATGTCTGTTAAGGAATTATTTCCCCTGTCCCTGTACATTTAACTTAAGCCACTTATCATACTTGGGGTGTTCATCCCTTCCATACTGCTTATATAGAATCCTACCCTATCAAATAATGCCTCCCAGAAACTTAATTACCTTGCCTCCAATATTCAGGCAAGAGTCTTTGTTTTCACATTAAGTAGCATATCTGAGTGCCTCTCACATATGTCTAATGAAAAACCAGATGTAATGAATGCTGGCTGCATTAAAGAATCAATGGATAGAGTCTAACACATAAAATATAAGATTTATATAAGATTTATCTGAGTCTATCTTCTATCTATCTATCTCTATAATATATTCTTTTATATATTAGGTTTATTTGGACATACACTTTCTTCTTTGCTTGATGCTAAGCCATTTTAGGCCAGTGATTATGTCAATGGTGACTCTGTACTTTGCTTCTTTTTCTCTAACAGTGACTGGCACAGTTCTTCAAATAGATTAGAAATTCAATATAAATTGATTAAATGCAAGATTTTATACACTAATGAATAAACTTGTTGCCATCATGCATGTTTTACACTTGTCACATGGTAATATTCTCATGTTGCCATGTATTATTTGTTAGCCATTTTCTTTTTATTGAACAGGAAATCAATTGAAGAAAGAACCTACATATTGTGCATATTTATATATGCATTACCTTCTTCCATTTCTGTGTCTGAAGCTGAAGAACTCATATCTCCCACTCATCATGTGTTTGTTGAATAAATGAATAAATCTTAGCATAAAAAGATATCATCCCATCCTTCCAGGTTTTTTATTTATTTACTCCTTCATTCTTGTTATTTGGGGTACTTCTTCTGTGCCAGACATTAAATTATTCACTGCATATCCCAAACATTCAGCACATCCTCACTTAACATCAATTCTCTGTGTGTGTGTGTGTGTGTGCAGACTCATCGAAGAGTTCATTGTTTAGAGAGGGTAGAAGAAGTAGGTGTTATGCTTATATTTAAGTGAAAAGAGCATTTATATTCTGCTTTCCTACTATGATAATACTAAATATGTGCAGATGACATGGTGAGAAATTCAGTTTCCTGCAAGAAGCACTAAGCTACTCTAAACATAGACCCATACTCTGAGTACAAACTCAGATTGAAGGGGTCAGGAAGTCAGTATATACAATTCTAAAAGGCAGAGAAAGTCCAGGCAAGACGTGTACTTCGGACATTCAGACAGCAAAGAAGAATCCAAAGCTGGAGCTATTCAGAAGTGAAGGGCCTCAGGCTTTTGTCATGGTGGAAATCTACTCCTGAGCCACGGCCCTTAGTAAAGCTTTTATTTTAAGGAGTTAGAATAAAAGACCAGCAAACCACACCTGAAGAATGTTAACAAAGAAATCCTGACACTCTCTTGGCATAAAAATATTTTCATGTAATAAGACTTTGTAGAAGTCTCAGTTCTTTGATAACAACAGTAACATAACATTCCTCATCAAGACTTATGAAAATGAACCAAAGAAAAATAGAAAAAAGTCATCAATGTGAACATTATAGAATGGTAGATCATTTCAGATTTATATAGATATTAAAATAGAAAATAATCTGAACAAACATCATTATCAGTGGTGGAATATAAATTACCCACAGAAAGATGGAAAAAGGAATATATATGTGCCCTTTATAATCCTTTACTTAACATTTTATTGGATATCTTAACTATTTCAATAAGACAGGAAAATAAAAGGCATCAGTTTGGAAAAGCTTTGTTTTGTTTTATTTTGTTTAAATATCTGCTAGTTTTCTTGAATGTCGAATATGCCCTTAGTGTATCTAAGTACTAAGATTAAAGTATTAAAGTACAGAAGATTAAATTAATAAATAAATTTGACAAAGCAGTAAGGTCCATATGTAAAAGTCAATTTTATTTCTACATATCACCAATAAAGAAATGTAACAAATTTTAAAGTCAGTCTGCTTTTACATGGCAACAAATATCATCAAATATTTGTGAATAAATGTTTTTTAAAATGTCCAAAACTCTATACAGAAGACCACAAATGTTATTGATATAAAATGTTTAAGGTTATAGAAGTGTACATATTTGCTGCATGAACTAGAAAAATCAATAATGTGAAAAATTTAATTTTCCTGGAAATGTTTTATAAAGTGAACACAGTCAGACTGTAAGTCCCATTAGGATACTTTGAAATTGTAAACTGATTCTAAAGTATATTTGGGAATTCTAAGAGGAAAAAAAAGCCAAGACAATCTTTTGGAAGAAAACAAAGCCAGAGAAACTATACTAACAAATAATAATACTTGTTACCAAGCTACAGTAATAGAGTTAGTGTGGTATTGACACAAGGATTGACAAATTACCATAGGAACACAATAGAAAAATCATCAACAGACCCACAATTATATTGTCATCTTTCTATACAAAAATTATGTGGTATAAATGGAAAAGGATGGATATTTAAATAATTTAGGCTACTATATGGGCTACCCATATTGAAAATATATATATATATATATATATAGTACTCTACCACCCAGAATATTTTTTTTAATTTCAGGCAAATTACAAATTTAACTAGAAAAATAACTCTGTCTTTAAAAAGCATAGGAAAATATCTTTGTTATCTTAAGGCAGGCAAATACTTTTTTCAAAAAGTGACTATTGCTAAACTGGACGAAATTCATATTTTCTTAAACCAAAAGAGGTATCAAGAAAGCGAAGAAAAGTCCATTTCCCATACCTCTATATCTATCTGTATCATTAAACATAGATAGATATATAGGTAGGTCAAAAAACAAGCCCTCTTTATACCATGCATTTAAAATATTAATTTGAAATGAATCATAAATTGTTTTAAAAGATATCCTTCTAAAAATTAGAGAAATATGATTTTGGAGAAAGCAAAATTACCTAAATGTAAAACAAGAAGGACAAGCCACAAAATAAAAGCCACAAAATAAAATACTAATAATACAGACATTAAAATTAAAAACTTTCCATTCAACAGCGTTAAGAGAATGAAAAAGAAAACCACTAAATGGAGAAAAATTGCAATGCATTTATGTAATAAATGATTCATCACCAGAATATACAAATAACCCCTTCAAATTAATGATTGAGAAGCTAAAACCCAATAGAAAATGGATAATATAATTGAACCACCTCCACAGAATGAGATATGTCAAATAACTATGTGAAAAGATGGTCAAAGGCATGTCATTATGACATGTAAATTAAAACTATTGTGGGAACGCCTGGGTGGCTCTGGTTAAGTGTCTGCCTTCAGCTCAGGTCATGATCCCAGGGTCCTGGAATCAAGCCCCATGTCAGAAACCCTGCTCATGGAGAGTTTGCTTCTCCCTCTCTCTCTCTGACTCTCTCTTGTGCTCGCTTGTGCTCGTTTGTGCTCTCTCTCTCTCTCATAAATACATAAAAAAATCTTTAAAAAAAACTACTGTAAGAAACCCCTACAAACTCAAATTATTAAAATGATAAAGACAGATGATATTAAGTGTAGGTAATGAAGAAGTGGTACACTCACTACAGCTGTGAGTATAAATGTGCTATAACACGATTTAAAACTCTTTGCATTGGGGCACCTGGGTGACTCAGTGGTTGAGCATCTACTTTTGGTTCAGGTCGTCATCCTGGGGTTCTGGAATTGAGTTCTTCATCAGGCTCTCCCGCAGGGAGCCTGCTTCTCCCTCCACCTATGTCTCTGTGTCTCTCATGAATAAATAAAATCTTTTTTAAAAATAAAACTCTTTGCATCAGCTAAAGCTGAATATATCCATCTCTTATGGTGCAATGATTCTACTCCCAGGTATCTACTTAATAGAAATTCTAAATCTCCAAAAGCTCTACAAAAGAATTTTCAACAATAGTTAAATAAACTGTGATATATTCTCATCTAAAAACACTAGGCAACAGTGAGAATGAGTGAACTATGAGCTGCATACAGCAGTGTAGATGAATATCACAGTCTAACTCTGAGGAAGAGAAGCCAGACAGAAGAAGTATATGCTATATATATATATATATATATATATATATATATATATATATATATGCATTTCTATCAGGTTTGAACACAGACAGCAATAATCTATAGTGTTAGAAGTCCATGTATCAGTTACTTTTCTTGGGGGGAGGGCAATGGCTATAGGGACTGGAGAGAATGAGACCATTTTGTCCACATTCCCCCTTCTTATAAGGACAGCAGTTAGACTGGATTAGGATCTACCCTCACAACCTGATTTTAACTTAATCACTGGCCAGTAGAATGGGACACCTGCACCCCAATGTTTATAGCAGCAATGTCCACAATAGCCAAACTGTGGAAGGAGCCTCGGTGTCCATCGAAAGATGAATGGATAAAGAAGATGTGGTCTATGTATACAATGGAATATTACTCAGCCATTAGAAATGACAAATACCCACCATTTGCTTCAACATGGATGGAACTGGAGGGTATCATGCTGAGTGAAATGAGTCAATCGGAGAAGGACAAACATTATATATTCTCATTCGTTTGGGGAATATAAATAATAGTGAAAAAGAATAGAAGGGAAGGCAGAAGAAGTGGGTAGGAAATATCAGAAAGGGAGACAGAACATGAAGACTCCTAACTCTGGGGAATGAACTAGGGGTGGTGGAAGGGGAGGAGGCTGTGGGGTGGGGGTGAATGGGTGACGGGCACTGAGGGGGGCCCTTGTCGGGATGAGCACTGGGTGTTATTCTGTATGTTGGCAAATTGAACACCAATAAAAAATAAATTTATTATTATAAAAAAATTTTAAAAAAGAATGGTTGAAAAAAGATAGCCTAGCAAGAGAGTTTGAAGGAAGAGGAATAAAGGGTAGGGGCCAAATACTCTTAGAAGAGCAAGCAGCCTGAATACAAACCAAGGAGATGCAGGAAATTATTCATGTTACCAAAAGTGGTTCAACTAGCATAATTTCTGAGTATGAATCATTGAGTAGTGAAGGATGAGGCAAGAATAGTTAGGCTTTTGTTTTGTCCAGTTATGAAAAACCAAGACTATAGATGGTATTAGGGTATGTGGGCTTTTGATGAGGAATTTGATGGATATGACATTTGTCTCGTATGAAAGTTGATAACCAACAATTATTATAACTAGGAATCACTTTAAATTATGAAGTGGACTAGAAACCATTAGGCCATAACACACTCCCAAATGTATTTTAATTCTATTTAGATTGAGGAAAATGTATTTTATATTTTAGGATTTAAATGTCAAGTGTGGCACATTAAAAAAAAAATTTCTCTAGAAAAATTATCCAAAAGAAATACAACCTGACTGTGGACTTCCTTGCCTATCATTGTTTCTGTTTTAACACCAGCATTTCAGCTGGGCAT
Source organism: Nyctereutes procyonoides (assembly GCF_905146905.1). NCBI lineage: Eukaryota > Metazoa > Chordata > Mammalia > Carnivora > Canidae > Nyctereutes > Nyctereutes procyonoides. The sequence continues at coordinate 11,788,220 of NW_026575133.1, read as the reverse complement.
GTTCAGGTGTATAACATTGTTCCATTGCCCACAGGCCTGCAATTCAGGACATGGTTTGGCCTGAAGTTTTTCTTTCTGCATCTTACCAAGGGCACAGATCTAGATCAGCCAAGGGCAGGGCTAACTATTCTTGGAGTGCTGTGTTAGCCCAACAAGGGGATTCAGGCCCAGAAAGTATGAAAGCATCTGAAAGCTTATTTGTTCTTTTCTCTCCCCATGCCTTTTTTAAAATTTATTTTCCCTTCAATCTCTATTATTTTCTTTTCTTCACTTCTATTTTTCCTTAAAATCTGTCATTGGCTTCTCTTTTTTCTCTATCCCTGCCTCCATCAAATACTTCTATAGTTTAAGATCATATACTGCAGATTTCCCAGTTCAGCCTTTTTGTGTGTCTCTGCCTCTCTCTGCCAAGAGTACCTCAGTCAGTCCTTGATTCTATTTCTTTGGCTCCTATGATTCACTGAATCTTCATTTCTGCCATGAATCCTTTCCTCAGTTCTCCAGCTGACACAGACCTCTTCCACTTCTGAAAGCCTGTCCCTCTGAGAATCTGTCTTACCCACTTGCCACTTACCCACCATTACACAAATGATAGACACACCTCAAAAGATGCATTTGAGGAGACTTATATACCCAGACGATACTATATGCTCATTTGATGTTCACTGATCAATTCTCTGGCTGGTGAGAAAGAGGAAATGAGAAAACAGAGAGCTGTACTTAAACAGGCTTCTTACTGACCCCTCTCCTATTTTTCTATAATCTTTTCTCTGTATACTTTCTCAGTTATGAGTTCCCTTCATCCTTTCTTGGCCTCTGTTTCATTTTCCTACATGTTCTACTTTCTCACTTTCTCTGATTCTTTAACAGGTGGTTATATACTTTTTCTCCTACTCCTTCTTTGAAAGATTCCTGAGACCACCGTGCAGACAGCCTGTGCTTTCTCTCTGTGTCTCTCTTTACCTCTGCTTCTCTTCTGCCCTCCTCCTCTTCCGCCCTCCTCCTCTTCTGCCTTCTCCTTTTTCTACTTCTCATGTGGGCCTCCTCTTTCCTGTTCACCCACCCACACACTCTGAGTAATTCAAGTTTTATTTAGAAGGAGTCAAAATAAAATTGCTTGAGGGCTCAGACCATGTAGGCCAAGCTTTGCCTGGAGACAATATTTACAGCTGAGTGATAAATAGGGATTGTGGTCAAGGGATTGGTGGCTTGTTAACTAAAGCAAGCCTGGAAATAGTGCCATAAGAATTGTTGAATGTGGGAGAGTTCATACTTAATGGCATTAAAATAAATAAATAAATAAATAATAAATAAATAAATAAATAAGTAAATAAAAATAAATAAATAAATAATAGGCAAATAGCAAGCAACATAAAGAGAATTAGTGTGGTCAGTTTGAAGATAGAGTTGTGATGCAAGGTTAGCTTTTCAGAACAGAGCTCTCACCTGGCCTGGAGACATCCCCTCCAGGATAAGACAAAAATTACTTCGTAATTGAGGCTGACAATTTGCAACATCTGAGATCTAGCCTTTGGACAAGTATTGGCTCTTTCTAAATATATCAGTCTCCTGTCTCAAAGTACTAGAACTATAGTAATGGCTGGGGTTCAGGCATAGAGAAAAAAGAAAGAAGTTCCTCTTTTGGACTGGAGTATGGATTTCTTTTTTTCTCCCTAAGAACCAGAAGTCATATATTTGATTCCGTGAATAAGGTGCAAGTTCTTTCTGTGCTCAGAGATGGACTGAATCATCAATACCCCTACAGTTAGGTTTAGCTAAGTTCTTAAATTATGACAAATAAAATGTAGATGTAAGTCTTATACATATCTCCAGACCTGGCCTATATAACTATTCCATGCATCCTCCCATTCTCCATATCTTTCCCTAGTTGTGACTGGTTAAAGAAAATTTTCAGATGGTAAGTCTCAAGGTAGAAAAAGCCTGAAAGCCTGAGTGATACCTGAAAAAGTCATTCAGAAGAAGAAGAAGAAGAAGAAGAAGAAGAAGAAGAAGAAGAAGACATGCACAGACACCCGCCCAATTAAAAATGCCAAGAAAGTTTTGGTCAGGCTATAGAATATGAAATAAGTGTTCATTTTATTTTTTAAAGATTTATTTAGAGAGTGTGCAGTAGGTAGGACAGAGGGTTGAGGGAGAGAGAAACTTAAGCAGACTCTGAAATGAGCACAGACCCTGACGTGGGACTCTATCTCATGACCCTGAGATCAGGACCTGAGCCAAAACCAAGAGTTGGATACTTACCTGACTGCACCCCCCAGGATCTCCAGTGTTCATTTTATGAAGAAAATAAACAATGGACAGAAATTAGTCTACTGTGACAAATACAGGATCATCGAATAGTTGGCAGCAAGATTGATCAGAATGAACATAAGCTGGTTATAATCTTCCAGCTTTGCCAGTCCTAATTTTTTTAAAGCTCCTCATTCCTAGAAAACAAGTCCCAATCTCAGTTCATGTGGTTTGGTTGACCCCAATGTCCTCCATATTCAGAGGTGGCATGACACTCAGGTCTGGATAATCAGCATATTCAATCTTTTAGACTCTCAGTTATGTATGATATATATATATATCTGTGTGTATATATATACAAATATATACATATATACATGGATTCATAAACAAAAATGGTCCAATGAAAATGAATCTTGAGACATGCTAGAGCCAACAACTCTAATAGATTTGTTGCTACAAGAAAGTCAGTTTGGATCTCCTGGAGTTGTCCATGAGGGAAAGCTTTCTTAAGAATGAAGCCAGCATGGTACAAAGCAAAAAGCTGAGATAGACACAGTTTCTCAATAACATTGGTTAAACATCCAAAGCCAACTATTCCTGAAATGAGATAGCTTTGAACTTTTTATCTATGTAGGCAATAAATTCACTTTTCCTTTAAGAAAATCCAAGTAATATTTCTAAGTATCAGAACTAAAATAGTTGTTTTGAATCCTTTTATCTGACCTCCTAACACCCTGCACCTGTACGTTAGGTAAAGCAGCTCCAAATAAAGGTAAAAATGGGAAGAGAAGATGTGTGAGATGCAATATCTTCGTGTCTGGTCATCATTCAAAGAAACATCTAATACTGAGCTTAGTACACAGAGAACACTCAATAAACATTTTTGATGGATCAGCTAAATATTCTGTACCATGTTAATAATATTTGAGTCTTTGATTTCTTATGCAATCTTAATCACAAAATTTCCTTATGACTAGTATGAAAATATGATTTTTCCTCAAAACTGAGATTCTTCTGAGAGTAAAAGAAGGAGCTCTTAATAATTACACCAAAATAACATGCATAAACTGGGACTTCCCTGGCAAAGCTGGGCATATATTTTTCTTATATGTAAATAAGGATTTTTGATATAAACACATATATAAACCTATTTATTCAAATCCCAGGAATGATACCCAATTCTGATTTTTTTCTCTCTAGAAAATAAAGAATAAAGAGAAGTCTGAATTTGTTTTTAAAAAAGCAAGAAATCATAAATAAGAATTATCCAGTGAGATTTTTTTGTTCCTCCTAAGATAAAAAAAGTTGTGAATATATATACATACATAAAACATTGAATTTTCATGAGGGCCATAAGAAACTCTATAGTCATTGTGATCTTCTGCTAGAAAATTAATTCATGCTCAATGCACAAATTCTTACCTGGCAGATCTAATGCTTGATTACTTCTTTCTTTTCTTTCTTTCTTTCTTTCTTTCTTTCTTTCTTTCTTTCTTTCTTTCTTTCTATTTTTTCATTCATCTATATATTAAGGAAATATTGACTGAATCTTTAATGTTCCATGACATAGATTAGTCATAGATTAGTCTTAGGCATTTAAGGGGTTTTAAAAAAAGAAAAAGTTTGACTTCTTCTTTGCCAATTCGAATGTCTTTAATGTCTTTTTGTTTTCTGATTGCTGAGGCTAGGACTTCCAGTACTATGTTGAATAGTAGTGGTGAGAGTGGACATCCCTGTCTTGTTCCTGATCTTAGGAAAAAGGCTCCCAGTGCTTCCCCATTGAGAATTATATTTGCTGTGGGCTTTTCGTAGATGGCTTTTAAGATGTTGAGGAATGTTCCCTCTATCCCTATGCTCTGAAGAGTTTTGATCAGGAATGGATGCTGTATTTTGTCAAATGCTTTCTCTGCATCTAATGAGAGGTTCATATGGTTCTTGCTTTTTCTCTTGCTGATATGATGAATCACACTGATTTTTTTACAAGTGTTGATCCAGCCTTGTGTCCCGGGGATAAATCCTACTTGGTCATGGTGAATAATTTTCTTAATGTACTCTTGGATCCTATTGGCTAGTATCTTGTTGAGAATTTTTGCATCCATGTTCATCAAGGATATTGGTCTATAATTCTCCTTTTTGGTGGGGTCTTTGTCTGGTTTTGGAATTAAGGTGATGCTGGCCTCATAGAATGAATTTGGAAGTACTCCATCTCTTTCTATCTTTCCAAACAGCTTTAGTAGAATAGGTATGATTTCTTCTTTAAACGTTTGATAAAATTCCCCTGGGAAGCCATCTGACCCTGGACTTTTGTGTCTTGGGAGGTTTTTAATGACTGTTCTTTGCCGATGACATGATACTCTACATAGAAAACCCAAAAGCCTCCACCCCAAGATTGCTAGAACTCATACAGCAGTTTGGTAGCTTGGCAGGATAGAAAATCAATGCCCAGAAATCAGTGGCATTTCTATACACTAACAATGAGACTGAAGAAAGAGAGATTAAGGAGTCAATCCCATTTACAATTGCACCCAAAAGCATAATATACCTAGGAATAAACCTAACCAAAGAGGTAAAGGATCTATACCCTAAAAAATATAGGACACTTCTGAATCAAATTGCGGAAGACACAAAGAGGTGGAAAAATACTCCATGCTCATGGATTGGCAAAATTAATATTGTGAAAATGTCAGTGTTACCCAGGGCAATGTACACGTTTAATGCAATCCCTATCAAAATACCATGGACTTTCTTCAGAGAGTTAGAATAAATTATTTTAAGATTTGTGTGGAATCAGAAAAGACCCCGAATAGCCAGGGGCATTTTAAAAAAGAAAACCATAGCTGGGGGCATCACAATGCCAGATTTCAGGTTGTGCTACAAAGCTGTGGTCATCAAGACAGTGTGGTACTGGCACAAAAACAGACACATAGATCAATGGAACAGGATAGAGAACCCAGAAGTGGACCCTGAACTTTATGGTCAACTAATATTAGATAAAGGAGGAAAGACTATCCACTGGAAGAAAGACAGTCTCTTCAGTAAATGGTGCTGGGAAAATTGGACATCCACATGCAGAAGAATGAAACTAGACCACTCTCTTTCACCATACACAAAGATAAACTCAAAATGGATGAAAGATCTAAATGTGAGACAAGATTCCATCAAAATCCTAGAGGAGAACACAGGCAACACCCTTTTTGAACTTGGCCACAGTAACTTCTTGCAAGATACATCCACGAAGGCAAAAGAAACAAAAGCAAAAATGAACTATTGGGACTTCATCAAGATAAGAAGCTTTTGCACAGCTTGCAACATAACTTGAGTCAACATAACTCAAAGACAACCTACAGAATGGGAGAAGATATTCGCAAAAGACGTATCAGATAAAGGGCTAGTTTCCAAGATCTATAAAGAACTTATTAAACTCAACAGCAAAGAAACAAACAATCCAATCATGAAATGGGCAAAAGACATGAAGAGAAATCTCACAGAGGAAGACATAGACATGGCCAACATGCACATGAGAAAATGCTCTGCATCACTTGCCATCAGGGAAATACACATCAAAACCACAATGAGATACCACCTCACACCAGTGAGAACGGGGAAAATTAACAAGGCAGGAAACCACAAATGTTGGAGAGGATGCGGAGAAAAGGGAAGCCTCTTACACTGTTGGTGGGAATGTGAACTGGTGCAGCCACTCTGGAAAACTGTATGGAGGTTCCTCAAAGAGTTAAAAATAGACCTGCCCTACGACCCAGCAATTGCACTGTTGGGGATTTACCCCAAAGATACAGATGCAGTGAAACGCCGGGACACCTGCACCCCGATGTTTATAGCAGCAATGTCCACAATAGCCAAACTGTGGAAGGAGCCTCGGTGCCCATGGAAAGACGAATGGATAAAGAAGATGTGGTTTATGTATACAATGGAATATTACTCAGCCATTAGAAATGACAAATACCCACCATTTGCATCAACGTGGATGGAACTGGAGGGTATTATGCTGAGTGAAATGAGTCAATCGGAGAAGGACAAACATTATATGTTCTCATTCATTTGGGGAATATAAATAATAGTGAAAGGGAATAGAAGGGAAGGCAGAAGAAGTGGGTAGGAAATATCAGAAAGGGAGACAGAACATGAAGACTCCTAACTCTGGGAAGTGAACTAGGGGTGGTGGAAGGGGAGGAGGCTGTGGGGTGGGGGTGAACGTGTGACGGGCACTGAGGGGGGCACTTGACAGGATGAGCACTGGGTGTTATTCTGTATGTTGGTAAATTGAACACCAATAAAAAATAAATGTATAAAAAATAAAAAAATTAAAATAAATTTATTTAAAAAATTAAAATAAAAAAGAAGATGTGGTTTATGTATACAATGGAATATTACTCAGCCATTAGAAATGACAAATACCTACCATTTGCTTCAACGCGGATGGAACTGGAGGGTATTATGCTGAGTAAAGTAAGTCATTCGGAGAAGGACAAACATTATGTGTTCTCATTCATTTGGGGAATATAAATAATAGTGAAAGGGAATAGAAGGGAAGGGAGAAAAAGTGGGTAGGAAATATCAGAAAGGGAGACAGAACATAAAGACTCCTAACTCTGAGAAATGAACTAGGGGTGGTGGAAGGGGAGGAGGGCGGGGGTGGGGATGAATGAGTGACGGGCACTGACAGGGGCACTTGACAGGATGAGCACTGGGTGTTATTCTGTATGTTGGCAAATTGAACACCAATAAAAACTAAATTTATTATTTAAAAAAAAGAAAGCCAGGAAGAAGTTCATTGGAAGGAAACAAAATGATGCATTATGTTTGAAGAAGGACGTGTGTATTAGGATCTAAATATTCCATGAAGTTAGAGGGTATTCAAAGGACAGAATTAGCATGGTTTTAGGTCTGGGAGGGCCAAAGATATAAGAGTTTGCCTTCCTTTTTACTGACAAGACCATAGATATGCTTTAAAGTATGTGAGTGATAAGGTTATAAAAACTGTGTGGTAGCTAGACTCACAAAGTTGGAGTCCTTGATGAAAATATTTTTTTAAGAAGTAATGGTGAACATTGATAGAGCTCCTACTCTTTTCTGGACATTGGTGCTTTACATGCTTTAATTCATATAAGCTTCATAAAACCCTATAAGTTAGGTACTCTTACTAAACCCATTTGATTGGGGAGGAAAACAAGGCACTAATATGTTAAGAAACTGCAAGTAGTGTTGTTGGGATTTAAATCAAGACTTTCTTTCTTTTAAAAAAAAATCCCTCATGTAATCACCTGAAGAAGGTGTCAGCTAGGGAGAATAACCTTAGGAGAAATGTGAAGAAGCAAAGTATATGATAAAACTGGAGTGGCAAGATTTTGATGTTCTGATTACACAATGATGTCATAAGATCCAGAGAGAGGAAAGAATTGGAAAAATGTTAAATTTAAAACTTGAACTATAGAATGGATCATATCAGAGGAACCTAATCTCATAGAGGAAGGAGTAACAAGACCCTTAAGAACATGGCTAGGCCAGCAAGCAGGTTGGTTTACAATAACTCCACAGGTGCAAAAAGTAGACCTTGAGACTCAGTGGACCAGAATAAGACAAGGTATTAGTCACTGAACAGAACAGAGAAGGAAATGTGAGCATGGCATTACCAATGTGTGTCCCCAAGGCCCACTGAGCGATGTGATAAGCCCATACGGCAGTTACACACTCTGTGGACTGCAGTTGAAGAAACCATGGCCAATGGCCTAGTATATTTTATAGCAAGCAGTAAATAGAAGAGTCCCCAGGCTTCAGGGGGTGAGTAGTTGTACTGTAGTCATGCTGCAGATGTCTTGTCCTACTTAATTGCTTACATGACTAACAACAGAAATGGCTCAGTGCCAGGGGATAGTTCTTGAGGTTTGGCACACCCAGTTATAACGGGCAGGGACGGATAGCCTTTCCTAAGAGGCATAGTAATGACCTCAGTCAAGATAGGAACTATATGTAGTGCTCATTTTTAAAGTAAATATAATACTCCCAATACATGTAAGAATGTCCTGAATCTGAGATACTGTTAGGATAGAGAACTACTTTCCAAGAACTAGTGAGAGAATAATCACATAAAGTAATTATCAGTAAGTTGTTAAAGCCAAAGCAAAAAAAAAATAATTGAATACCATTCTTTTTTTTACCCTCTTAGTCAACTAAATCCAGGGAGAAATAATTCCAGTTGCCCCTTTCCTATTTACCCTTCAAGCCCCAACCAAACATGACCTCTAGCACAGTTCTTAAGACAATATGGGTATCACTAATATTAGTAATCAACAGACTAACTGTAAAACGAAAGAATAAATTTAAAAAAATGATTCTTTTGTCTGAAATGTTTTCCCAGCTCATCCCATTTACTCATCTCCATTCCTATAATACTTGCTATTTTGACTATTCCTTAGGTCCCATATGTATATGACCTTTTGCAACTCATTCTTTTCCTGCTTACATTTTACTGACTTAGAAGCTGTTTAAAGACAAGGCTACTGAGTAAACACCTTTTTATTCCTCAAAGCTTCTAGCAAATTGCCATGTCCAAGATTAGCCCTAAATCAGGCCTTCATTTTGACACAAGCAGGCAGAAACTTAACATATAGTTTGCATTTGTGCCTATGTTCCCCAAAGAGGAAAACATTGAATAAATAGCTTTCATATTTGAACATTTAGTGTGTGTCCATCACAACACTCCTCTGATTGCATTCATTATCTTATTTAATCACATTAAATCACAGCAGCTCAGAAGGCTGGCATTATTATTCCCATCAAATAGATGAGGACGCTGAGACTTGGAGAGCATATATAATGTGCAGAGAACTGTAAGGATCCTGAATAGCAGAGCTGGGGTTTGTACCATTGTATATGGGTTCCCAAGCCCTTGGTGTAGCCATAAATGTATCTTGTTTACCTTGATTATGCTGCTACTTTCTCTTAGAAAGACTTAGTTCTTGCCATCCTCATTTCTAGAATCTCAATTTCAACAAGACTATCCCTTTGAAGGCCAGCAGGCTTCCAGGCCACAACCACTGAGTAAGTCTGGGTACAGCCAACAGATATGGAAGTGGGTGTCACAGTTATTAGGGAAGTTGTTGGCCTTGTTCCACATGACTGCTCTGACCAGCTCATCCTACACACAAGACACTCCTGCCTCTGCTCTCCCAAGGACCAATGGGCTGAGGTTGATGAAGACAGACCCACCTTACTCTCTTCTCCTGAAAGAGGAAGAGCATGGACTTGCCTAACTCCTGTTCTTATCAAGACAAGAGTAGGAATAGAATGAGGAGGAGGAGGAGGAGGAGGAGTAATATTAGTAATGGTAGTAGTGAATAAACTTTCACCTACCAAGTCTCTTAAAACCCCATCACTAAAGAGAAATTTAAATCCTAGGCAGTTAACCCCTTTTTCAGCCAACTCAGACTATGGAGCATAACCATCCAGTACAGCATAATCCTTTATTCTAGAGCCTTCATAAGGCCCTTTAGGGACCAGAAGTCATTTCAACAAATCACTCTCATCTCTAATTTCTGTGTATATTTACTTGTATTTTATAAATACCTTATGTCCTACCAATAATCAATTATGGTAAAGATTAGAATGATTAATAAACAACTAAATTCTAAGCAAAAACCCTAATTAATCTTCACAGGAACCCTGTTAGGAATCTGAAATCCCCATTTTTCTGATTCAGATACTGAAGCTCAGGGATTACATGGCATTCACAAAGTCACTCTAACAGTAAGTGGCATCACTAGGGTATTACAAAGGAGGAAACTTTCCTCCTATTACCTTCTAGGTTCTTCGACAGAAGACAGATTAGCAAGAGAAAAACAAAATTAATTTCATATGTATGGAAGCCCCAAAAGTATGAGACTCAAAGAAGTGAACGAAGTAGTCAGTTTTTTATACTTCATAGACAAATAAATAATAAATTCGTGAGGAACTGACAAAACAAAGGGGTTTGGCTTGTGGGAGCTAATTAGTGAAGAAATACAACGTTTGTTTATATAGTCTTCTCGATCCCAAATTCCCTATCTCTAGTGATAAGAATGTTTCCCTGCCTCCTAATACAAGAAGGGTATCTTCACATGAGAGATTTATTTTCTGCTTTTAGGAAGGCAAAGGAAGGTCCGTGTCCTTCTTATGCTTGCTATTTCTTAAGCAACTTTAATTCAAGATAATCAATATGCCAGAGTGGGTCCCAAAGTGGCATATTTTGGGATGCCTATTCTATTTCCCTTTCTTGTGAACTCAGCTCCTGTTAATCTGATTGCTTCTGTACAGCAAGTCTGCCTGCCAAATAATAATGCTCTTCATTTGTTTAATGGCTTATAATTTAAAATTTCTTCCATATGAATGATCTGATTGCATCCTCATTGCAGCAGACAGTGTTCTCTTTTTCATAGATGAAGATACTGAGGTCCAAAGTGTTTAAGAAGATATTTGAGGGAACTCAGCAAGTAAGGGGATGCACTGAGTCAGATCCTAAAGCTCTTCTCGGTAAAGTTCCATCATTGCCCTTCCCAGTGAGTGTTATATGGCTATTCATTCTAGAAGGGTCCATCCTATAACCATCTTTTCTGTCAATGGCAAGCAGACAGGGTTGTATATGTTTTCAAAGGAACACAGAGTTGACTAAGAAAAAAGGGAAAAGGATATTTAGGGGCCCAGGGATAAAGCCAAAGGAAGATGCCAAACTGGGATGCCCTGGGTACCCTGAAGTCCAAGGCTCAAGGGGACAGCATGTGGGTAGCAGGCCCCTGGCAACAAGGTCTCTGTGGTATAGCCAGAAAGTCCTGTAGCAAAAATTTGTCATACGTGGCATCTAACAGAGCTGTTCTAGATTCAAGCCCTGATTCTGTTAGCTAAAGACTATGACCTTGGGCTGTTGACTTGCCTATTTCAGTACCACTTTATCCATCTGGTGAATAAAGAAACAATGCCTACTTCATGGAGAAGTCAGAGGAGGGAATAGATAAATGTGCATGGCATCGACTTACACAACATGCGCCACCAAAGAGAGAGAATGAAGTCAAGATTCATATACAAGTGGAGGTGATGATATGTAGGGGCTAGTGTGGAAAGGAAGTATGCAAGAGGTTGAAGTCTAGCTCTGTCTTCTACCCTGTTCCCAGTACTGATTGTGAGTTTATTTTATTTTATTATTTATTATTTATTTATTCTACTTTCCTCAGTTTTGCATTGACACTGACCATGACAACTTAGTACAGAGACCAGAGCCTGCCTTTCCAAGCACCATATCCTGCTCAGTTCCCTCTAGGTGTGCAATGTACTTTCTTTCCCTTTTATCCAGACCAGATGTATTTCTCCTGTAAGGTCTAAGTTACATCGTTTCCCATAAGTGGTACCTCCATAGCTCACACCAATCTTTCTCTCCATTCAATTTGAAGCATATATTGTTTATACAGCCTATTTGGCACTTTATCATAAATACAGTGGCTTGCAATGCCATTAACATGTATTCATATCTTACTGTATTGCCCTGTTGCCTGCTCCTTTAAGAGAAGGAATGGTCATTTTTTTGTGTGTGTCAGCTATGTTATATAGGCTGGTACCCAGCACATATTAAGAATTTGATAAATATTTGTTGAGTAATAAATTTAAAAGGAGAATAATATTTATTGGGATTGTGATTAACTTAGCACTGAATTAGTGTCCCAGATAAATAATAATGATAGTTCCCATTTATTGGGCTTCATTATTTGACAAGCACTACTCTACAAGCTCCAGAGAGACTGTCTGATCTCATCATTGCAATAACACAAAATATGACAAAACGAAAGAAGAGAGGCTAAGTAAGTGGTTCAAAGGTACACATCTGGTAAGACAGTGCAGTTGAACTTCGATCTCAGGTGATCTGACTTCAGCCCACATTTTAAACTATGTTATGTTGGTTTTCAGGACGTGGCTGAGCCGCCTGGGGTTTCTTTACATAAAGTAGTAAATGAGTTTTGTTATTGGTCAGAGTGTTGACTTACAAAACTCCAAAAAAGAAAGCTATTGTCACCTCAGATTCCTGGAATGTAACTGCATCTCAATACATTTCCAATCTGGTTTAAATTCTGTCAAATCAACAGTGAAAAAAAAAAAAAGTGATGCTGAGTGCATCTACTTTTGTACCTGCTCCCACCAGCTTAGTCCGAAATATCCTTTCCATAATTATACATATGTCTTTCTTGCAAAACTTGCAAATGCCCAAATAACCTGAGTGGATTTTCATTCTTCATGGCAGTTCCCTTCTAGCCATAATAGGCCAGCTGGCAAATATCTCCAAAACATAGTTAAAAATATATTTTTATCTGTAATAGAAATGTCACTTGTCCTAGTATCCCCTTAAGCAGCAGGAGGGGGAGAAGGAGAGTGAGAGATCTATTTTGTGTGATTCTGCTTTTAAAATGCATGGCACTTTGTCCCTTTCAAACAAATGTTTCAATCTTTGAGGAGTTTTTGGGTCCTGCGCCCAAGATTTTTTTTTTTAAATCACTTTCAAGTTTCTCTATAGTCTTGGCTTATTTGGAATTCAGAGTCCTATTTTTAAAAAAATAAAGGAAAAGAAAGAGAAATGGGCTTTCTTCTCCTGTTTTTCTCTGGAAGGTCCAAGGCCATTCTTCTCATCAATTCATGTAGCTCTGCAGGACCCCAGAGGAATAGCCTTGAAACCCAGCTCTGTCAGGGGATACAGCCTTGGAAAGGGAAGGTTTGCTGACTTAACAAAGGCTCCATAGCATGAACAAAAACTAGGAAGAGCTGTTCCCATGTCCTCAGTGTCAATCCCCTGTGTCAGTTAGTCTTGAAATTGAGGACTGAGAAAATCTTTGACTGTAAAGAATGACCCAGTGAGATAGAGGGAAGGACCAAAGGGAGATTGACTACGGTCCAGTCCCTGTAGTATGTTACTGCCTTAACTGCTTTGTCCCCTGGTGTCTGAAACAGTTTCCTGTGTCTTTCCCCAGGGTCTCATTCACACTGGAGTTGGCTTCAGTAAGCCTTCCCTAGACCACCTCTTTTCACTGGATAGTCACCCCTCACCTTCTATATCTTAGCTCATTCTCTCCTTTAACCTATTGTTCACCACCTCCTCTGAGTCAGTTACTATCCTAGATACATAGAGCCGGGAGCAGAAACAAGGGGAAAAAGAAATCAGTATTCAAATAAGCAATTGTATACATACAACTTCCGGGGTTCAGAAGTGCTGTGAAGAAAAAGGAAATAAGGTAAGGCAATTAGTAAGAGCAAGATAGGAAGGAGCTGTATTGCTTCAGATGCTCAGGAAAGGCTTATCTGTTATGATCACAAGAGCTGAGATCTGCAAGATGTGAGGCTGATCCAGGCCAATATTTGGGAAAAAAAAAAAAAGCATTCTAGGCAAAGAGAACAGCAATTACAAAGACACTTGGCTAAGAGGACATGAAAACTGTAAGAAAGAGAATGCGGTTGGAAGGGAGGGCATGGTAAAGGGAGGTATGCGATTGATTTGTCAGAGCAATAGTTGAGGCTAGATTATAGAGGCCTGCAGGCTGTGATACAGGTTTGGGATTTTATTTTGAGACAGGAAGCCAGTGATGACTGTTGAGGTGAGATGTGATATTCTGTGACCTTTGATTTAAGGAGACACCATGGAGCAAATAGGTTAACCATGGAGTGTGTGGGATCTGGGTCCTCATGGAGTGACAATGGTAGGTGGAAAATCCATATGACAGTACCTCACCATGATAGTCCAGGTGAGAGAGGACAACTGGATCCAGACTGGTAGAGCTGGAGTTATGAGGAAGTGGTCACATTTTGTGATACATTATGAAATTAGTCTCCGCAGGAATTAAAGTTTAATGTGGGATGAAAAAAGAGAAGAGAATTAAGAGTGACTTTAGAGTTTTGGGTCTGAAAAAATTAATAATTAGTAATCAGAAATACTGAGAGAGAAAGAACATCATAGATGATCTTGAATGAAAAATCCAGATTTTGCTTTTGAAGCTATTGAGTTTGAAATGCCTGTATCAAATGGAGAATATGTTCTTGGTTGCTCTTACTATTGAGGAAGGTTATGTAAAGACAAAACTGGAGCAAATGGTATCTCCTCATGACCTTCAAACCCATCTTCTCTAGGAATTTCCAAACCTGGCTGTTCATAAGACACAGAAGAAGACATGTTTCTATTTCTTTGTCAACAATGTGTCATTACTTATGGAACCACTTTAGACAAAAATTTGTTTCAGCAGCCCTATGACCACCACAAGCATGGAACTTCTCTAGAAGGATTCCAGAGACTCAGCATAAAGTTTTCATGGCCAAGATACATTGCAACATCACAGCAAGAATATGCAACTGTGTCAGTAAGGGAAAAAGATATAACAAGCGGTATCCAGGGTCTAAATTCATGTGTGGACTTCTTTTGCTCTCCCTCAAGAGCCCACACAGAGCACATTCTCCCTCCACCCTTGAAATGCAGAAAGAAATGGATGCACTGTTCTTCTGCCCAGGAATATCCAGGAGGATTCTGAGGAAACTCAGAATCCAGAATTTTATTAGGAATTGATTACATAGGCACGCCTGGCCATAACTATCAAGCTTCAGACTCCTAGAAGGAAATCAGGTGATTGTGATTGGCATGCCAGCCAGGCAAAGTATTCTTAGCACTTAGAGAACTTGACAAGGTCCAAGTACCCAGACACCAGACAAGGGCCAGCGTGCCCGCAAATCTATCCAAAGATCAGGTATGCTATATTAATTCTTTCCTGTCTAATTACAGATTTCAGGACAGGGACACTAACATACAATCAAATATCACAAGCTATGGTGTGGGATTTAGGTTTTTGAAAGATTTAGAGCTAAGTCCGATGATCACCCAGGTTTGAGAACCATCACTTATAGGTCATCAAAGCTCAGCTACATAAAGCTACTTTCCCAGTAAACACACAGTCAGGCATAGAAGAGGAGGTTGGAGACCCTCTCTGTCAATAATTAACTGATATTTTAGGCAAATCACCTCACCACTCTGTTTCTTTATCTGTAAATGAATGGGAATGGATTTAAATGATCCCCAAAGCCCTTCAGGTCTAATATTCTTTGATTTAGGTTAGAGAAAACAGTTGAAATGGGAAGATCCAAGCATCTTGCCCAATGCCCTTCCCCATTCCCTCTCCTCATCTTCCTTCAAATCCAGAAAGTAAAGCCCATTGTCTCCCCTCTATCTCTTGAAGGATGCCTGAGCTGAGGCAGGCCATAAGAACAAGAGAAGCAAACAGCCTTTCACAGATTTCTTTTCTACATTATTGTCAAAAGTGACAAAACAATTTTGTAGGGGAAGGAGGAAATGTACTTGGTTTGTGGGAATGAAAGAGAGAAATTGAAACCTGAAGAGCCACGAGGGCCTTTTTGGGGAATTTTAAAGACACATCTACCCTAAAACCACTCTACTGATAAATCTGGATTCCCGGCCAGGGGCAGGGTGTGCTTTTTAGCATATTTTCTGTCTGTAATCTTTCACGGTGCTTATGAGAAAACTGGCAATGCATGTTACCCGCAGTAACAAAGATGAAAAGAAAAACTCAAGTTTGGAACTGTGTCATAGAACTAAGAGATCTTGATGACAAGCCTCTTTGTTTACATTCAAGGGTTACAGAGGGGTTGGGTGGGTCTAGGTGCTACATTAAGGTATAGATGGGACTAATACAGGATTAACACCTGACATGTATTAAACCCCAATTAATAGAGCAGATCAATAATAATACACAATAAAAGCAGGTTCTCTTAAATTTCAAGTTTCAAGAAAAACACCCCTCCTTCATTTATCCACTCTCTTTCTCTATCTCAAGTTCTTCCTGTCTCCTGAATAGTATCTGTATACAAGCATATATTAATACCCCCATTATGATAAATGTATCATCTCAAATTTTTAACCTCCTATTTACTACACACCTACTATACAATGAGATTTCTCTCCAACTGTTTCCATGAATACTGCTTCCCTCAAGTATATCAACAACCTTCAAGTTGGTCGGTCCTGAACAGTTTTCATTTCTCTCAGTCTTTTGACCACATTGACAGAGTTGACCACTCCTATCTCGAACTTCTGTTGATACTGGACTCACCCAATTTTTCTTATAACTTGTGGCAAATCCTCTAGTTACACCACAGTATATGGAGTAGGGACAATATGCACAAGTGGATATAATACTTAAGGAATATGAATTTTCACATATGCACATATATGTGTAACTACCATCCCAATAAGGACATAAAATATTTTCAGAAGTTTCTGTCATTTCACCTCTCAGTCAACACACTCCTGTTCAAAGAATTCAGTGAAATTCTGACTTCTATACACATACATGATGGGCCTCCCAGTAGCAGCAAGAGATAGCAAGACCCGCTGACAGGCAGTTTATATGTCTCAGTGTGAGAAACCTTTTTAAATATCCCATTGGTCAAATTAGGTAACATGGGCAAATTAGACTAAGAATAGAGCAAGAGACTACACTTATTGTTGAGAGGAGCAGCAAAGTCATGGTCATTACAAAAGGATGTCCCTGCCATTGCTAAATTCAGAAAGAAGAGAGAAAGAGAGTGAGAGAGAAATTTGCCCAGATATCATCTCCCCATCTAACACCACTGCAACTACAAGTTGAATTACATCATGACAGGGAACAAGCCTTTCCAATTGGTCTCTAGAACCAAGCGTACTGTAACATAGATATCAATAAATATTGTATTAAGGGAATGAATGACTAATGGTTGATAGTTTTTTAGGTCCATGTTTTATAACTCCCATTTGATGTGTTGAGAATGGCCCTAGAGCATAGTGGCTATAGATTGGCAGAAGGAAAGACCCAGAGCAGGGATGTAGGTTACAAACATGGGTAGATACTACAGATTATGCTGAGGTGCCAATCGTTCTCCTCATCTCCATGTTCCAAGCCAAGGAAATATCTGTATTTTTGTTGTTGCTCTTTCAAAAACCTCTTCTGTTTGGCTAGCTTGTTAGTTTTCTGCTGGGGAAATTGTTTATTGTCCCTTCTGCTTTCAATTACATTCAACAATATGACTAATGATAATAACAGCTAGTATTTGTTGAGTGCTTAGAATGTGGCAGGCACTATGCTATACATCTTTAATTATTACATTTAATTCTCAAAATATTTTTATTCCCATTTCATAGGCTAGGATCCTGACACTCAAAAATTAAGCAATTTCAAGCTATCAAAAAATATGGTAGAAATGGAACTCAAACACAAGGCTATCTGATTCCAAGTTCATTATCTTGAGCAATACACCATCCTGGCTCTCATCAATATTTGTTTAGCTTTTTTTGAGATAAAAATTTAGTGGAATTTATCTACAAAAATAGACCATAGGGTTATACACAATTTTAAATGTCACCTAGGTCAACACCCAAAGTTTGAAACTTCCCTCCAATATACTTAGCAAGCACTCACCTGGTTGTTTTTGTAATCCCTCTGGTAATAAGGCAGCTAATGGCTTTACTGGAAAGTCCATAACCTTTCTAGGATACAAAATGGATTTCATAATCATAATGAAGTTAAAACTCAACAGATTATCTTGAATTTTTAGGTGTGCTAATATTATAATCAACCATCTCATTGCCAGTAAATTGATAGCAATCAAACACAAGAACCTCACGAAGATTAGGTTGACAGTGCCCTCATTTTATTACTGGCAAAGCTGGATTGGAGAATTGTTTATGGCTTCCTACTTCAGACCTTGATTTAAATTGACCTGCCAGATCAGAAATGAGGAGACTGGGAATGGGAGATTTACTTCACTGGGAGGAAGAAAGAAGAGCAAAAGGATCTGGTCCTGTAAGCTCTGTAATATGGGGCAAATACTCAACATTCAAGAGAAAAAGAAATAGTCAGATGAGCCCCCACTCCCAGTATTTCAGTTCAGTAGCCATGCCTTCTTGTGGGAGATAATCCAAATGATGTCACATTCCCCTCAGTATCTCTTCTCTGATTAGGAAATTGCTGTTTCAGAAGAGACAGAGAGGGAGGGAATTGGCAAATGAAACAAAAAGACTCACTCAGAAATGCTAAATTTGCCATATGCATATTTGTCTGTGTACATGTGTATATGCACATGTGTGAGTGGATCAAGGAATCTGAAAAATCTCAGGGAATCATGGAGAAATAAGTGAGAGGCAAGGACCCTGCCCATCCCAACAGATACTAACACATCATCCCGTGGGACGTAATTGGATTCCTCTTTTTTAGCAAAGCTGAAGTAAATGATGGTGAATATAGGAAAAATGAGGAATGTTATTTCTTTAGATAAATTGTGTTCCAGATCTGTTTCACAGAACATTTTCCCTGTAGTTTGTCTCTTAAGAAAAGGATTTATTCTCCTCCTCCTCTGTTGTGCCTAGAACTCTGGGGAATGCAGTCATCCTCCAGTTTGGAAATCTATAAAACCTTTTAGTCTATTGAAGGATATGGCAAGTACAACAATCAAAACAAAGCAAACACTAGTTAGATATAACTATCAGTCACTCATTTACCCATATAACATTTTTATTAGTCTATAAAACTAGTGTCTGAGAAAACAGAGGTCACCACTTACTGTTGTTCAAGTTGTACACTGCACAAGTCCAGACGATGACTTTCACCTTGTTGTTCTCCTGGATTGTGTAGCTATTATTTAAATTTCCCGGCAGATGGCAATAAAGTTTCTTAAGGAAAGAATGTCTTTTTTTTCTTTCTTTTTTCTAATTCACCTGAATTCACCCTTTACTGAAGCTAGGAGAATATCTCCATGCATCTCAGAGCTATGCTTTTCACTGGCACTGGAAGAAATTGTGTGATCCAAGACATGGTTCCTTTAAGGTGGTAAGTTGAGTTGTGTTCCTTCAGGGTTTAAAAAAAAAAAAAAACACAGAGTTTTTATGTTTTAAAAACATAAAATTGGTGTTTCAAGAAACATTAAGTTCAATTTCCCTCAAATATCCAATACCTTCAACTGGAGATGCAATTTTTTTTTCCTTGTTTAGAACTTAATAAAATCAGTCAGCAAACAAATGGATTTCATCTCTGACCTGAGACAATGAGCCATGTGAAACAACAGAGTTCTTTGTCCCAAGGCAGTAGATTTTGTGGACTTCATTAGTTACAGGGATTCAGTTACCTGTGGATTTGTAGGAGTCACTGCAACAGTGATTAGCCAATGAGCTGGTAGACAGGATGTCCTGGCTCCAATTCTGCCTTTGTGACATATATGACGTTGGCATATGAATGGCCTTCTAGTCCCATTTCCTCATATGGGAAATTGAGGTGATCATGTCTGCCATTCCTGCCTTCTGTAACTGTGGAGCTGAACTATACTCAACTGATTAAAAAAAAAAAAAGTGAGAGAACATTGTAAAACATAATACAATACATAAAATCTAAAGGTCTCTAAAACTTCCATACTCTTCTTAAGGCAGAGGTCACAAGCTCTAATCTTTAAGCGACCAGTTCAGTAGTTCTATCAGCTATGAATCTATTGACTCTCAATGTCTAACACACCTTCCTTTATATTATTTTGTATGTTAGTGTCTGAAAACCCCATTTTGGCTTAGCTAACTACTGGAAACCGCCTCCAGAGAGCGCTGGAGGGAGACCGGGGGCTGGAGCAGGGACTGAGAAGCTGCTCCTTGCTGTCTTGCTGCTTTTTCCTCTTTGACTTCAGTTCCTGTTTTCCTTCTGTTCCTACTTTGCCTTTCTTTTTCTATCACTGTATCACATTTCACCACCCCCGTAAAAGCGGTACATTCCAGCACTAGCAGTTCATCCCGGTGTGCCAATTGTCCAGCCTTTGCAGGTTAAGCCTCATTATGCCTTTTCAAAGACAGGCACCCCAAACAGTGTTCTTTTCTGCAAAAGCCCAGTGTGCCCCTCAGAGTGTTCCTTCTCAAAGGCTAATTGCAGCTCTTGAGTGGCCCCCCCAAGCCCTCCGCATTTTAACAGGTACAACCACTTACCTGTTTTTCACTGGACCCCAGAGGTGGCAACAATGGCTTCCTGCAGTTGTGTGGGTTCCATCGCCTCACTGGCTTCTGATTAAAACAGAAACAGAAATGAAGCAGGCTGGGCATAATTGTTTTCCTTTACACATTTACTCTCAATTTGCATAGTAAATATATAATAGTCTCCACTTCCACTGATTAATGTGCTTTTTCTTTCTCTTTGCTCTCTTTCTTCCTTTTTTTATTGAAGCATGTAATTCTCTTGCACTCGTTTAATTTACCCGAGTCTGCTAAACGTGTGTGTCCAATGAATATTTCACTTTTCCATTAACATTGTTGGAAAATTGAGTACAATTGCAACAAAAAGACAACTTGCACTGAAACTCATTATTGAGGGGAAATAGGGAGAGATGAGGATAGTGACAAAGTGGAGAGGACATAGTGAAGGTGAGAATCTATGACTCCTGCTGGTTGTTACAAGGGAAGCGTGTGAACTCAGTATCACTAGATCCCCAATTTTGTGAGACGAGAGAAATCCAGAGTTGTGGGTCCTGAATGTAAATGATCATAACTTCTGAAAAAGAACATTAAATATTGTGCTGGGTAACATTGTGAGGCACAAGCAATAGCCATCAGTGGGTCAGAGCTGGTCCAGTAGTTGTCAAAGTTGCTTTACAGCAACCAACACTGGTTCTATAAGCCAAATTTCCATGCATATACTCATACTCTTGGAACATTACTTTGCAGCAGAAAGAGAACATACACCCTGCAGCCAGGAAGAAAAGCCCAGTTATTAATGGAAGACTTTGATCACATAATCATGATTTTTAAAAGTCCTATTAAGAGGTAAGTGCTCTATATTACTGAAACAATTTAGGAAAAAAAGGTGATGTTGAAAGGTTTTGAGGAATAGAGGCTAGCTTGGAAAGAAAATCCTCTAAATTACCTTTTAAAATCACTTGAATATAATTGACATTTCTATCCAAAATAGAAACCTCAAAATAGTAATAGCAAGTTCCAGACCCGTGAATGGCATTAGCAGTTCTTTGTACAAAGCAACTGCTGTTCACTAGGGGACCTCTGAAAAGTTTTGGAAAATGTTGATTGTGGGTTATCATTTTTCAGTAGCATATGATTTTGGAACTTTTTAATGGTAGATAATTGGGCCAAATTTGTAGTTTGAGATATTCTTGCACATGGTGGTGGACTGAACATAGTATTTACAGTGGGAAGATTCCAGTTTAGTTTACAATCAGTTAATTTGCCAATGAATCATTTATTTAATGGAACTGGCCGTTAGTAGATTGAGAAGCTGTGAAGAAAGACTGTCTACTTCCCCTTCACTTTTGCTCAACCAGTTTAAATTACCTTTATCCTCCTCCCTGTCTTATCCTATTTCCAGCTGTCAGAGTATTACTGAATTTTCACCATCTACCTACCTAGATAACTTTTCTTGAAGACTGTTTTTTTTTTTACAGCAGTTTTAGGTTCACAGCAAAATGTATAGAAATTTCCCAGAGACTGATGAACCTACATTGACACATGATAACCCAGTCCATAGTTTATAGCTCACTCTTAGTGTTACATATTCTGTGGGTTTAGATGAATGTATAATGCCTATAACCATCATTACACTATCATACAGAGTATTTTCATTGCCCTAAAAATCCTTTGTGCTCTGCTTATTCATCTCCTCCCCTGGCATCCACTGATCTTTTTACAATGTCTCCATAGTTTTACCTTTTCCAGAATGCCACTTGATTGGAATCATAAGATATTTAGTCATTTTAGATTGGCTTCTTTTACTTATTGACATACATTTAAGTTTGCTCCATGTCTTTTTGTGGCTTGATAGCTCATTTCTTTGAGGTGCTGAAAAATATTTTATTGTTGAATGTGTCACAGTATCCATTCACCTACTGAAGGACATCTCAGTTGCTTCCAAGCTTGGGCAATTATGAATAAAGCTGCTATAAATATCCAAGTGCAGGCTTTTGTACTGACACAAGTTTTTCACTCCTTTGAGTAAAATACCAATGAGTATAATTGCTGAATCATATAAAAGTATGTTTAGTTTTGTAAGAAATTGCCAAACTGTCTTCCAAAATGGCTGGACCAGTTTGAATTCCCACCAACCATGGAATGAGAGTTCCTGTTGATGTACACCGATGTCCAACATTTGATGTTGTCACTGTTCTGGATTTTGAACATTCTAAGTAGGTATGCCATGAGAGATATCCTTGCTTTAATTTTATTTCCCCGATGACATATGTCCAGAGGACCATCTTTTCATAGGCTTTTTTGGCTTTTTTCGTATATCTTCTTTGATTAAGTGTCAGTTCAGATCTTTGGCTATTTTATAATCCAGTTGTTTGTTTTCTTATTGTTGAGTTTTAAAGGTTCTTTGCATACTTTGGATATCAGTCTTTGTCAGATGTCTTTTTGAAAATATTTTTTCCTATGCTATGACTTGTCTTCTCATTCTCTTTAATCTCTTTTATGGTGCAGAAGTTTTTAATTTTAATGAAGTCCGGCTTATCGATTATTTTTTTTCCTGAATTATGTTATACCTAAAAGTTCTCACTGTACCCAAGATCATCTAGATTTTCTAGTTTGTATTATATCCTAGGAGTTTAATAATATTGCATTTTATATTTTTTGATTCATTTTAGTTTTTGTGAGGAGTATAAGGTCTGTGTCCAGATTCTTATCTTTTTGCATGTCGTATATCCACCTCTTTCCAGAACCATTTTGTTGAAGACTTCATTTGCTCTATGATTTTGCCTTTGCCCCTTTGTCAAAGATCAGTTTACTGTATTTGTGTCTATTCTGGACTCTCAAGTCTGTTGAAATGTTTCATTTGTGTGTCATCAACATGACATTATAGCCTCATGTAAGTTTTAACATCAGGTAGTCTCAGTTCTTCAAATTTTTCTTCTCTTTTTAAAATTGGCTATTTTGTATCTTTTACCTCTTTATGTGATATATAACCTTTTGAATATTCTCCATCGATTTCTTTGAAAAATATTTTGTTTTTCTTCTCTTCCCTTGTTAACCTCTTTGTATGGCTGGCTTCCATGATTCCATAGTTTGTTTGTTTTTTTTTTCTTCTAAGAATCCTTCAAGGGATACTCTTCCACCCCATATCCTTAAATACTGTATACTCAAGGTTTAATATTCAGCTATTTTTCTTCTTTCCCCATGCCCTCATCTTGAATAATTTTATCTATATTCTTTGCTTGAATTATAGTCTATGTTATGATACATCCTATAGTATAGATTTTGTTCCAACCTCTTTCTCAGTTTCAGACAAACCATATTCCATGGCTGTTGGGCCTCCCCAACTGGCTATCAAATGGTTCTCCACTTCAACATCATCACAAAGACCCAGTTGTCTTTTTCTTTGCCCTTATTCATTGGTTTCTATCATAGCTCTTGGAGTTAAAGCCATTAAGGCTGGGCATTCACTCTCTCTCTCTTATCTCTCATAACGAACAAATCATGATACCTATTCTTTTCTTGCCTTGTAGTATTTTTCAAGTCTCTTTAACTTCTCCTCAGTTCCACAACCACTATCATCTCATTTGAGGCCTAAATTCCTCTTACCTATCTTCTGCTTCAAGCCTGGAACAAACCATTTGGTTCAATTCATGCCATAAATGAACCCTTGTCCACATTGTGGACACAGAAATTTTACCACAGTGCAATTATAATCTACCCTCCTGTTTATAAAACATTCACTGGCTTAGCTTATCAATATTTTGTCATCTGGCCTGTGATTGACTCTATAGCTTTCTTTCTGTGTTTCCTTGTACCTTTTACTCCTGTGTACATATAGGATCATTTTCTTTTCACTGAGCTTGCCTTGATATTGATCTTTGCAGGCAATTCTCAACCTACTTCCTTTTCTTTTATTATGTATTAAGTATTTTCTTCTAACCTTCTTTCCCTTTCTTCAGTTTTGAATTTATCTGTTTCCTTGTTGGTGTCTCCAGTTAGACAAAGGAAAATATAAAGATCATGACCTACATATCAAATCCAATTAGTCGGTAGATGTTGTATGACACTCTGTGTTGACAAGATTTCCAAAGATTGGTTGGACTCACTAAGGAAAAAATTCCATGATTGATTATTACTGTCTGCTCCAGAGAAGACAGCTGACACATATTTGTATTCCTTACACTGGAAGGAATCCTATTTATTTGAATACTATTGAATATTATTGGATCATATTTATATGAGCACCTGCTATTTGTAAGGCACTGTGTTAAGACCAATTTGTCTATAATTTTACTGTTATAATCATTGTTTGTGGGACATAATCCTATCTATTTGTTCAAATGAGAAGAATTAAATCCCTAAGTGGTATTTTCAATAAGGACACAAATGCATGGCAAAGGCAGGATTACCCTTTTATTCTCTGTTTCAAATGCCTGTATGTCTTTGAGAAACACATGCTACACCCAATTTTTTTAAGATTTTATTTATTTATCCGAGAGAGAGAGAGAGAGAGAGAGAGAGAGAGAGAGAGAGAGAGGCAGAGACACAGGCAGAGGGAGAAGCAGATTCCATGCAGGAAACCTGATGTGGGACTCCATCCCGTGTATCCAGGATCACACCCTGGGCTGAAGGTGGTGCTAAACCGCTGAACCACCTGGGCTATCCTACACCCAATGTTAATAAAATTAAATAGATTGATGGAAGTATTTGATATATTCCCAGGCCTGTGCTGGATGTTGTTGGAATAAAAATACAAAAGAATATATTCTTCTTACCTTTGAAGAGTTCATGTGAATATGACAAAAAATATGAAGTAGTTGGCAGAAAAATTAAGGACTAGATCTTATTCTGAATCTCTGCTTGTTTGGGAAAAGCAAATGAGAGAAAGGAAGAAGAGACATTTTATAATTGCAAGGCTATTGTAATGATGATAGTGTAAATGTAGATGCTATGAAGTCTATCATGGAGAGCTAATTACTCCCTATTAAGACAAATTTCATTCTTTTTTAGAAAAACAGACTACCTTATGTCCATTAGGCTTTGCTATTTTGGGCTTTCTTGAGGGAAGTTAGAATGGTTAGTGCCCTTATTATTGGAGCTACAATTAGGTAGTGAGAATTATCACCTTTCCCCAGCACAAAAGGCCATGAAAAGTACTAGAAAGAAACTTGATGAAAAGTCATCCAAGTACTGATAGAAATTTTTGTCCTATCACTTAGTTATTTTTAAACTTTAGTGTAAGTAACATATTTGCTCTACATCATCCATAAAATGAGAATGATAAGACCTATTTACCAGGATTTTTGTGCTGATGAAATGAAACAAAGCACCTAACATGAGGTAGGCGATAGGAAATGGAGAGTGTGATGGTGGCAGCCATGATGCTGATGGCACTAATGACAACAATGATAATGAGATGATGGCAGTGTCACAGTGACCCAGGATCTCAGAGCTCTGTGTTCCAAATCTAGCACCTGAGGTCTGAGTAATCTCTCCAAGCTTATTTGGCCTCCATTGTCTCTAGGAGTTAACTTCTGCTTGATGTATTCACATGCTCAGGAGTAACAAACACACTTTGAATTTTATAATATTTGACAGTTGACAGATATTTTCTGATTGAATCAATTAATATTACAGAACACATTTGAAAGAAATCTTGGCACATAAAAAATCCTATATAGATGTTTTCTGTTATTAATATTAATGTTGTTATCAATATTGATTAGTTCATTTAATTCTTACATCAATACACTGGGAAGTAGAGAGAGGATTTTTTAATTCCTGATCAACAGACTAAGATACCAAATCTCACAAGAGTCTGGTGATTGCCAGCATTTAGCTCTGTGCTCAAGGGCAAGTAACTTTTAAGCTTGAGATTACTTCTCCCAGAACCTGTGCATGGCTGCTCACACAGCAGGTGCTTGGTCAATATTGTTAAATGCTTATGTAGGGGGGATCCCTGGGTGGCTCAGTGGTTTAGTGCCTGCCTTTGGCCCAGGGTGTGATCCTGGAGCCCCAGGATCAAGTCCCACCTCGGGCTCCCAGCATGGAGCCTGCTTCTCCCTCCGCCTGTGTCTCTGCCTCTCTCTCTCTCTCTCTCTCTCTCTCTCTCATGAATAAATAAAATCTTTTAAAAAAAATAAAATAAAATAAATGCTTATGTAGCTGATTTATAGAGGCCATAGGAAAAGATTGGTTCAGAAGCTTATTTAGGTCTAAATCCAGGATAACCTCCATATTAATGTCAAAAATAAGAATTAATAACTTGATTAAAATGTTTATATACAAATGAAACAAAGGACTAATTAAATATACATACTGTATAAACTCCTCAAAAGCTTTGCTTAAAATCACAAGGTCATGTGATCCACTGACCCTTCAAATATCCTCAATTGACGAGTCTACTTGCTTTTGTTACCTTTAAGAAAAGCCTGAAAATGTCTGGTGATTAATAATATCCTTAGAGAGTTGGATGAAAGAAGTAAATGCCCAGGCCCTTGACTGGGGTAAAAATGACTGGGAGATGCTCCCTTGCAATTATTTCTTAAGATAAGGCTCACTTACTGAGCAGACCTTGGTTCTTCCCCTTGTAGAGTACAGTTAAGAAAGCATAGACTTGGAAACTAGCAACCCCAACAACTACTTGTCATAGAAATATATTTAATTGAAGTCAAGAAAAACTTAAGTAACTTGACCCAAGTGGTTAGGAGCCCTTAAAATTCTCAACAGGTGCCTGATCTGAGACAGGCTTCACACTGGGTGAGATGGGGAGTAGATTCTGTGATACACAAATAATTCCAAGAACTCCAATATCTTTTTACAACAACAATGTTCATCACTCAGTATATAGCATTATTTTTGCAAATGTACCTGGGTAATTGAAGTTGATAACTGTTGAAGGTATGAATATACAAGATAGTCTCTTTATTATTTTTATAAGTCTTCTGTAAATCTAAAATTATTCAAAAATAATATTCTAAATGCCTCATAAATATCCCATGTTAGTGTGGTATGAGAGTCCCCAGGATAACTGGGATAGTCAGGAGCATTTTTATGCAAAGATGATAGTGAAGCAAAGTTAACTAAAATAAATAAACAGATGATAGATAGATAAATAGATAGATGATAGATAGATAGATAGATAGATAGATAGATAGATGATAGATAGAATGAATAGTGGTAAATAAGGTGAAACAGATGTGGGGAAGTCCATGTAGAGTAACCTGATCTTATTACCAAACAATATTTCACAAATATCTTTATATGTCAATTACTAAATATAGGCATCATTTTATTGAATTCATAGTCATTTCTGTAATAAATGTACACTATTTTTATGAATAGTCAAGATGTTATTGTTTTTCTTTTTAAATTGAATCTGTAGGAAACATAATCCTATTACCCTTATGTTTTAAATAACTGTTTAATTATCTCCCAGTAAATTGTAATCTTTCTAAGGACAAAATTTGTGTCAGTCTTGTTCACAAAGTCCCTAAGACATAGTAGGCTCTTCAATAAAACTTTATTGAATAAATGTGAATGTGGATGTATCATATGCAAAAACATGGGCAGAAAACACAGCAAGGAATTTAAGAGGATTGCAAGTGGTTTTTCTATAGCTAAAGTAAAGGATTCCTATTGTGGAATTTGGGAGGCAAGACTCGAATTTTAATTCTCTCTCTAACACTATCAACAAAATGTTTATTTTGAACCTACTCCATGTCACACACTATAACCACAAAGAGAGTAAACCTATTTGCTCATCCCTGGAGGTTATGGGATTCCAGGGCCCATAATATGAAGAGTTTTTTTTCCTCATAAAAACTACAAGACATCTCAGGATGCCTGGGTGACTCAGTAGTTGAGCATCTGCCTTTGGCTCAGGTCATGATCCCTGAGTCCTGGGATCAAGTCTGACATCAGGTTACCCACAGGGAGCCTGCTTCTCCCTCTGCTGATGTTTCTGCCTCTCTCTGTGTGTGTCTCTCATGAATAAATTTTAAAAGTCTTTTTTAAAAAACCTGCAAGACTTCTCTAAAATATTCTAAGTAGGAATCTTAGAAAGATTGTTGAATCAATTATTTTACTGAAAAAGGAAGTAGAGGGGCAATGTTAGGGGGAAGAAACTCAGATATCTGTTGCAATTGTCTGAGTGCTTCCACTACATTACTTGTGTGGAGGCCAGGGAGTGGCTGGAAGGATGCCTGAGGTTAGGAGGATGTGACCTGGTAGCAGCTCTGAGAAGAGATTCAACAGGAAGAAGGTGGATTAAAACCCATCTGAAGGATGGGTGGTGCCTGGATAGCACAGTCTGGTTGAGTATCCAACTCCTGGTTTCAGCCAAGGTCACAATCTCAGAGTCATGAGATCAAGGTCCACTTTGGGCTCATGCTCAGTGGGGAGGCTGCTTGAGAGTCTCTCTCTCTTCTTGTACCCCTCCCCCACCAAATAAATGAATAAATCTTTTAAATAAAATAAAATCAGTTTGAAGATAGTATCAGCTATCCTCTGTGACTGACTTGATGTGGAAGAAAATGAGCAAAGATAGAATATGATCCTTAGTTTAATGACTTGCATCACTTGGTCGGTTGAAATAGCACATAATGGGAAAATGAGCTAGAAGACAACTCAACTTATTGTAAGAAAGGGATGAGCTATTGAAACAGACTGACTTGGAAGTAACTGGAAAAGTTCTAGGTGAAGGGGCCAGTAGGTAGTTGAGTATACTAGTCTCTAGGGAGAAAGCTCTGGGCTGAAAATATGGACTTCCAAGTGAACTATATGAATAAACATTGATTCCAAAGATCCTATCTCTAGCCTTATCTTTATAGAATCATTGTAAATGAGGCCACTCAGGGAGGCTTAAGTAGATGAGAAGTAAAGAGAATCCACAATGGTCTCTAGAGAACACCAGCATTTAAGATGGAAAGAGAGGAGCATGAGAAAGAAGCACATTTTGAAATCATGGTCAGAGTGGTGCCAAGGGTAATAGGTGAAACTGATTTAGAAGTTCATTGAAGGATTGTTCATGCAACACATGAGTCAAGTGACAAAGTTCCCGTAAGTGATAGGATTTGCAATAAGAAGTCATCCACAGTCATAGTTAGAGCAATGTCAGGCCCTGTGCTGATGGCTTTCCATGGAGAATTGCATTTCATTTATACACAGCTTATGAGGCAGGTAATATAATCCTAATTTTACAGATGACAAAACAGTAGCTTAACTAACTGACTTAGAGCCATACAACTAGTTAGTGGTAGAAGTCAGATTCAGACCTAGGAAAGCTGATGCTAAAAACTGCACTCTGAGTAACTAAGCTCTACTGTGCCACCCACTGACACATCTAATTATTTTCACTTCAGCACTTGACAGTTGATAATATTGTGGGGGGTTTTGTCCTCCAGTTTTTCATAAACACAAATATTAATTCTCCAGTGCCATTCTGAAGCATCCTTAGGACTGAGACATACCATATGCTTCTGTGTGTTCCCTGAGTTAAACAAGGTATCCCTACAGGTTTCCTATCAATAAACAATATTGAAGAAAAATGAGCATTGGTGGTGCTATTATAAAGGCAGACCAGCCAGACTGCCTTCCAGTGACACAAGTAACAGACCGAAAGAGCAGTGTAACTATTGACTATGCTCCCTGGTTCTAAGCACTAGATCATTATACGTCTCTAATGATTTATGTGTGAAATTTCCAAGGTTATGAGAATAGGCCACACACAGGCCTTAATACAACCATAATGGGTTAATAATACATCCTCCATTCCTAATGCATAGAAACACAAACCACAAGAATTGCACAAAAGAGGTCAAAATCTTCTTTCTGGTGGGCAGTCCTTGGAGCTTACAGTTTGTAACAAACTATTGTGGAGGGAGAATACTTTTCATCTTCCAGCTGATAAATAAATCACCAGTTGTTTTATATTTTAAAACATCTGAACAGCATCTCAGAGCTCTGGAAAGGTTTTATTCCCTAGTTCCATTGGCACACAAACCATTATCTTAATTGTGTACATAATCTCCTACATCAGCAATGCCATGGATTTTGCACCCTTCTGGAATAGTGGGCACTATGGATATCTCTTGCATAAAACTAGCTGCCATGGCTCAATTAGAGGAGAAATAAATCTTACCGTCTTGACGACAGCCCATGCAACTGAAACTAGGCAATATAGCTGGCTTTGAGAAAATGGAATCTTGTATTCTTTGACAGTGTAATTATTACTCTCTGTCAGCTTATTCTACTTTTTCACAAAAATCACTTTAATACTTCACAAAGATATTACTTTTGCCATCAAATATCACTTTGGGAACTGTTAATAATTTAGGAACTTCTATATTAAAAATGGCTAATTCACTAAATGCATGAGATGCCGTAACCTGAGAATCCCTTCATCCTGAAAGTTCTGTTTTAATAGTTTGGTCCCAACGTAAGAGGTTAGAGAGACCCAGGAGGCTGCATTGAGGATCTACTGTCTGGTATTTGGAGCCCAGAGAGTCAGCAATTCAACCACAAAGAAGTTAGGAAAGTACTAAAAATGTCTTTAGAAGAAAGAGTTTTTCTTTAGCAACAGACTGATAGGTTATTATATGATTATTTTTTAAACTTAAGCCAAAAGCCTTGTTTTTAAAGACTTTTCTCATTGAGCTAAAGTATTCTGGAGATGGGAAACTTTTAATCATTTTAGTTGACTTTTAAAATGTATTTTCAGGGATCCCTGGGTGACGCAGCGGTTTAGCGCCTGCCTTTGGCCCAGGGCGCGATCCTGGAGACCCGGGATCGAATCCCACGTCGGGCTCCCGGTGCATGGAGCCTGCTTCTCCCTCTGCCTGTGTCTCTGCCTCTCTCTCTCTCTCTCTCTCTCTCTCTCTGTGTGGGTGAGTATCGTAGATTAAAAAAAAAGAGAGAAAAAAAGAAAAGCAGTTCCTTTACTTTAAAAAAAAATAAAATGTATTTACAAAAAGTAAAACTTACTCTTTCTGATGTAGACCAACGTGAATTTTTACCAACACATCCAGTCTTGTATCCACCACCACAATTAAAATACAGAACAATTCTTTTGTTCACCCCCCAGATTCTTTTGTTTTGTTCCTTTATTTGTATATTTGTAATCAGTCTCTCTCCTCTCCACATCCCTGGAAACCACTGATATGTTTTCTGTTCCTATAGTTTTGCTTTCTGCTGTTGTATAAATGGACTTATGCAGTGTGCAACTTTTGGGATCTGGATTCTTAGAATGATGCACCTGAGTTTCCTCCACATTGCATGTCCTAGTTTATTATTTGATGGATACTATTTCATTGTATTGAATAGTTGCCTGTTAATCCTGAAACAAAATGCATTTGTAATGCTCTGCTGGCAATGATAATAGTGACATGTAGATGCTTTTGTGTGTCAGGCATTGTTGTAGCACTGTCCACAAACTACCTCATTAAATTTCATCATCCTAGGAAATAGGCAATATGACTATTCTACTTTATAAAAGAGGAAAAGGAGGAAAAGCTATAAGAAGTCACCTCCCCAGGATTATACCATTTGTAAATCTCATAGTGTGTATTCGAATCTGGGCAGCCTAACTTCAGACCTACATTAGAGCCACCATCACAAACTGTTTCCCAATAATAGCTACCAACACTAACCATTTGCCCGGGGCCATGGAAAGCATTTCCTCGATTCATTTTCACACAAATAAAGGTAGGCTGAGGAAAATGAGGCTTACAGAGATGATGCAACATGCACCAAATCACCCTGATACTAATACCTAATTCTCAACCAAATTGTGAACACTGAGTCTCTGTACCTTTAAAAGTATTTCGTTTTGATCAGATTCTGGGTTTCAATTTCAATTTTTTATTGTTTCCTCCTATGACAGACATTGCATTTTCAGTTCATCTCAACATGCACAGACCCATTTGCAATTAGAAGAACTTCTTGGACCTTGGTACAAATCATCTTCCAACCTTTAAGATTAGATAATAAAATGCGTTTGGTACAAAAGAGACCTAGTAGCTATCTTGATTTATCTCTGCCTGTAGGGAATTGAAGGGATGAAAAAATTTTATCCTGAATAGAACTACATGGAGTTGACATGGAGAAAACATTCTTATATTCATTTTAACTGCAAGTTTTTCCTCAAGAGGTTAAATCTTTATTCCAGAAAAAGAGAAAAATAAAATTTGATGCTAGACTGCATATGTTATCACCTTATCATGAACACTGTAGACTTGGAAGCAATAACCTCCAGTGGAGATGAGTAAAGGGAAGATGTGATTTTATTTTTCAATTGTATTTATAGTACTGGTACTATACTCAGCTCATATCTGTAAGGAAAAAAGGCTTGAAGTACTTGATGTAGTTTAATTATCACTTACAGTACTAAGGACATGATAGTATACCAGTTTTATTAAGGCATAGAACAGAAGGAAAATTTGAGGTCTTAGGGTCAAAGTAATGCCCTGTTGGTAGTAATGTTTCATGGTGGAGATGGATTTACTAAATGAGAGAATCAGAGACAACACTTAGAAAATACTTTGGTCTGACAGTTTAGCAAAAATGCATTCTTGCACACCATTGTAGTTCTTTGGATTATTGATTTCCTCAATAGGTTTCTAAAAAAAAAAAACATATCCCGAACTCTTTCCTACCCTGCTTTCTGGATTCATTTATAGGATATAATTGTGGAGTCGTAGCACAGAACGTATAAGGTAGGGAGGGTATATCTCTTTTCTGAACAACCTCAAACATTCTGGCCAACTTTCAAATGATTCCTAATTAGATATTTGTACGGCTATCATTTTTATATATTTGGGGAGTTATAGAAATGATGCCACAAAACAGAAGATATGTTCCAAGGTGGAAGTGGTGCTAGGACAAGACCAGTCTTGATATGGGGCAAGATTATGGCACTGTTCTTAGGTCCTCATACTGGTGGGAATTGTCAGCGGTTTGCAAATTTCAGCTCAATATAAGGGTGATTTTTTTTTTTTTTTAAGATAACCCGAGCTATCCAAAAAAGAGCTAGCTTGTATTGAAGGTAGGGAATTGAGAAGATTTCTGAATCTAGGGGGTGAGATGAGAAGATGCAAAGCAAGGCCTCATCCAGTACCAAGAAACTAGCTAGGAAAGTAGTTTTAAAAATAGCTTTATTGAAATATAACTGACCTACAACTGGCTGCACATATTTAAAATATATCATTTGATAAATTTATTTTGCCATTAAGCGTGCAGTTCAATAGTGTTAAGTATGTTACACTATTGTGCAACAGGTCTCTAGAACTTTTTCGTCTTGCAAACCAAAACTCTATATTCATGAAACAACTCTCCATTTTCCCCGGCCCCAATCCCTATAATCACCATTCTGTTTTCTGTTTCTATGAATTTGACTACTTTAAATCCTGCATACAAGTGGAATCTTACCTATTTGTGTTTTTGTATCTGGCTTATTTCATTTAAGGTAATGCCCTACGGGTAAATTCATGTTGCGGCATGTGACAGGATTTCCTTCCCTGTTGAGACTGAATAATATTCCTGTGTGTGTGTGTGTGTGTGTGTGTGTGTGTGTGTATTGTTTATCCATGCACCCACTTCAGGTGTTTCCACATCCTGCCTATTATAAATAATGCTTCAATGAGTATGAGTGTGTAAATATCTCATTCAAATCCTGCTTTCAATTCTTTTGGACATATATGCAGATGTGAGATTTCTGTAGCATAATTTTATTGTTTTTGAGGAACTGCCATACTGTTTCCATAATGGTTGCCCCATTTTATATTTCTACCAACAGTGCACATCAGTTCCAAATTCTCTACATGCTGACACTTGATATTTTCTGTTTTTTATTATAGTGTGATCCCAATGATTTGGGGGTATAAATTTATAACTAGAAAATTTATGAATTGAAAACCATACAATTTTCCAAGTTCAGATTATTTTCTCCTCTGTTATTAATTATATATACCTGACCTTTACACATCTGCTTTACCTCTTTTTTCCACTTTTCTAACACTTTAAATTAGAATAGTACATATCCAAAAGCAGAGTTTTTAATATTATATATGATTATGTGTGGCAAAATTATATGTTATATAATATATATAGATATGGTATGTAGAGAGATGGGGATATAAATATAGATGCTATAAATATAGATGAAATCATGATTATATGTAATTGAGCCCCTTATGTATAATAATATATATATAAACAGAGATAGAATAACTTCTCTGGCAAGTTTCCCTAGATAGCTGCTCTTTTTTTCTCTGTCTCACTTCTCACTCCCCCCGGGATCACCTCCTAACTAAATTAACTCCTTGCCTGGAGTCCTTGTGTCAAGGTATGCTTCTAAAGGAACCAAACTAACACAAGTAACTAATAATTTTTAATTATTCAGAAATATTATTTATTTAAAGTTTAAGATAGAAGGAGTATATTTGATGGGCCTGGCACAGTTCTTGGCAATTATATTCTGTTTGTTATACTCATCATAAACAATGAAGAATGATTCATAATGCTTTATCACTCCCCACCATCATCGCTTTTCCTTGAGGAAGAATGATAGCCCTGGAGAGAGCCCTATGCAGTTGGATGTTGAGAATCTCAGACCTAAGCAAGACCTACAGCAGCACCAGGACCATTTTCTCCATGTCTATTAGTAGATATAAGAGCTAAGTTTGATAGTTTCATTTTCCCTCTGCATTTACTGTTTTAATCACCAGATGGGCAGTGATGAAAAATAAAAGTAATAGAAATTGGAATTAATTCTGTATAGGTTTAAAGAGTGTTTGACCTCACTGAGGCAAACTCCTGGAAAGAAGTATATAGAGGGTACATTTTTCTGGTGGTTTGGATAGAATGTTGTGGGCTCCTAGAAGGCAGGAACCAAACTTTCCCTTATTTCTTTTTCTGGGATCCAGCGTAGCACCTGGTGTGCATGCATGGAAGAAATTTAAAAATCTAGCATTGCATCTATAGACTGTTTATTTCAGTGACTCAGGGGAGCAGCTGACATTATTGATTGTATTCTCTGTGCTAGGCACCATGATAAATACTTTATAAATTCATGTAATCTCATAAACACTTTATCCTTTATATGTGGCTGCAAAACCAATCATCTTAAACTAAATTGTTTAAAACAAAAACAACTAAGCTTCTGAAGCTGTCATCAGAGGGCACTGCTTTGGGCATATGCAAAGTCATGTGGGATGACAGTGAGTTTAGCAAGTGTCTCTGTCTCTTTCCAGATGTCTCTTCCTCTGTTTCTTTTAGTATCACACCACCTGTTAATCCTCACTATTTGCTAGTGGATTGCCCTATTGTTATCGACAACGCCCTAGGGCAGAAATTGCTACTTAGTCTGGGACAGTCACATTTAAGTCTTTCTACTGAGCCATTTTTGAGACTAATCTTTGGGGTTTGTTCTGACCAGGGGCACAGTGTCTGCTAAATTGTTTCTGGGCTCTCTGCTCTTTAGGACTACCCTGGGGAAGTCTCAGAGCTACTGATGGGAAACTGGAGGCTCAGGATCAGTGTTCTGTTTTTCTGGTAGATTTATCCCTACGTAACGAGAAGGGAGCTGTGTTAGGACAGTAGCTTTTGGTCTTCTAGGCTTGCCTCTACCAGTATGAAACCTCTGTACTATGAGTGAGCTGCACAAAAACAATTGGGGTCCTATTATTCTTAGCCTGCTATGCCTAAAGTGGAGCCTCTGCTTTACCTGTGGGAAGGGAAGAGGGAGAAACACACTTTTGGCCACACTCACTAGAAATTTTGCCTCTGCAGTTCATAGTTTGAGATGATGGGAGATAAGAAATGATTATTCCAAGGGATGCCTGGGTGGCTCAGCGATTGAGCATCTGCCTTTGGCTCAGGGCATGATTCTGGGATCCGGGATTGAGTCCCACATCAGGCTCCCCACATGGAGCCTGCTTCTCCCTCTGCCTATGTCTCTGCCTTTCTCTGTGTGTGTCTCTCATGAATAAATAAATAAAATCTAGGAAGGAAGGAAGGAAGGAAGGAAGGAAGGAAGGAAGGAAGGAAGGAAGGAAGGAAGGAAAAAGAAAGAAGAAAGAAAGAAAGAAAGAAAGAAAGAAAGAAAGAAAGAAAAGAAAGAAAGAAAACTCCTCTTCCAGGAAAAAAAAAAAAAAAAGGCCAATATCATGCCTCATGTCCCAGGAAGATGCCATTGTGCTCAGGTACTTAACAGGGAGCTGAACTATCACTACTGCAACCACTACTGCTCTAGGCACTGCAAGTGGCTCTTTTTGCTGCTGCCTTCCCTAAAATTGACTTTAAAACATGCTTATATTTCTGATTTTTGCCTCACTAGCTCTGGAATCAGTTGAGTGTGGGTGCCTCCAATTTACAGAATCTCGGTCATATTCCATATCCTAGCTATAAGAGGAGTTGAAGGAGTATCTCATCCCTATACTGAGAAGTGAAATTTGCCCTCTATCAATTCTTAAGAGTCTGCAAGTTCCTCACCGATATGAAATAAGGATTATAGATACTTATTATATGTATCTTTGGAAAGAATGGGTTGAATTCATAAATACAGAACTAGGAATAGTTACCAAGAGAGGTTATACTTACATGTTAATGTGGATTTCCTTCTCTCTCAATGCTAGAGTAGGATCACACTGTCCTCATTTTCATAAGTCACCAGTGAGGAGAGTGACCTGTTTCGTTCTTCTCATGAATCTTTGTGAGATACCTTCTCTGTGCCAGCCATTGCATTAGGGAATAGGATTCAATGGTGAGGACAGATGTGCTTGGAGATTATAGTCTACTACAGGAGAAGACTCTTAATTTTAAAAAATGTAAATATGTAAGTATCTCATAAGTATGGGAATGTGGAATGGACATATGACCTGGACAAAGGATTCAGAGAAAGCCTATCTGAGAAGGCATGGAAGAATAAAGATCTGAAGGATAAAGAGAAAATAATTTTATAAGAAGGGAGATAGGGATGACAAATAAAAAGTACTCCTCACAGCAAAAGGAAAATACTTGCAAAGGTCATAAGGAGGCTGAAGCAAGGTCCCTCTGAAATACTGAAATGGAGCTGTAAATGGATGCCAGAGAGGATTTTGTGCAATTTCAGGATGCAGATGGATACAGTGATAAAATAATATTGAGATTTAGAGTGCTCATTTAAGGATAGGCACTTTTATCCAAACAAGTATGGGAAGTCACTGACGGGGTTTTAGGGGATTTTCAGGAAAAGGGGTCTGAGTGCAGAATCAGTTGGCCATCTTTGGAAGCTCTGTACTACTATGTCTGTTCTTCACCTTCCCCCTCAGGGCTGTTCTAGGAGTTCCAAATCCCTTTCCTTTATAAGCTGAACTGTATTCTTCCTCTGATAATCACATCTGTGTTTGGAAAGGGAAACTCTAGTCCCAGTGAGACGAACAGATTAGAGGGTGCACAAGGACACCAGCTGGGCGAGGCTGTCAGATTGGCTTAGTCAAGGGAAGATGGTGGCTTCACCCAGGGTAGGGGCAATAAAGATAGAAATAAAGATCTCTGTCCTAAGCTGAAGCTGAGGTGATGCTGGACACACAGATGGCAAAGGAGGACAGATAGAAGCTTTGTATTCACTGAAGCCCAAGCTAATATTGTGCAATGGGCGGTAGTAAGAGCCTAACCAGATCGTACTTTTCCCCAAATTCATTATCTGTTGCTATTTATTTTAAACAAAATATATTTAGGTTCCCATTATTCTTCTTTAGTAAAACTCAAAATGTCCAGTTGATTCAGCAAAATACTTACTAACTTCCTTTCATTTCTCTGCTTGACAAATTCATATTTTAAATATTTCAGATATGGGATGCCTGGATGCCTCAGTGGTTGAGCACCTGCCTTTGGCTCAGGGCATGATTCTGGGGTCCTGGGATTGAGTCCCCCATTGGGCTCCCACAATGAGCTTGCTTTTCTGCCCATGTCTCTGTTTCTCTCTGTGTATCTCTCATGAATAAATAAATAAAATCTTTTTTTTTTTTTTTTAAAAGGAGGGACACCTGGGTGGCTCAGCGGTTGAGCATCTGCCTTTGGCTCAGGGCGTGATTCCAGGATCCTGGGATCGAGTTCTCCATCGTGCTCCCTGCATGGAGCCTGCTTCTCCTTCTGCCTATGTCTCTGCCTCTCTCTGTGTGTCTCTCATGAATAAATAAATAAAACCTTAAAAAAAATAAATTTCAGGTAAAATAGTTATTTATTAGTGATCATATATTTCTAATCTCATTAAAATAAATGTCACTAGCTTTAACATGCTCAAAATCTGATTGTCCAACAAATAATATATTTGGTTTAAATATAATAAATGTAACAACTTCCTCTCAAATTATTTACGGTGTAGGAGAGAAATGTTAGTTGAACTAAAAAGCTCTGGTGTTTATTTTTAGATGGCATCTCTCTGGTACAAGTCAGATAGAACTGATCTGTCATCAAGAAGTAAGGCAGCATTGATTAAGTGCCTTGTTTCCTGTGGAATGTTAACATATGTGAATATAATATATATAGTTTTTACTTTGTGCATGTGGGGTGTGTGTATGTTTGAAAGTCTCCCATCAAGAAGGTGGCTGGTGCTTGTCAAGGTAAGCAATTTGCTGTGCTTCATTCCCTTCTCCTACTTCCTTTCCTAGATTAAATGCTACCTGAGAGCCAGGACTCTGTCTACCTCACCTACTCCTGTATTTCCAACAGTAAGTCTGGTACATAATTCTGGGAATAAATTATTGAACAAGTAGATGAATAAATGCAAAGTTAATGATTAAATTAAGGTAATATCATCTACCTATAGAAATGACTAGTGTCTTTGGCTTTATGATATTCGTAGTTAATAAACTCATGAGTTGGTCAGCCCTGCAGGAAGATCATTCAAGGTATTGAGGGGGATGGAAACACAATATGCACATAAAACAGAAAGTGGTGTACAGCTAGTGGAGAGTAATATGTGTACTGAGGCAATGTGAGATCCAAGATCAGAAGTACAAATTGTGGTTGTAGATGCCTGTGTCAGAAAACAGAAAGCAAAGGAATTTGGGCCCATACCTGAGAGTGTAATAAGCCACCACAGGCTCTTAAGCAGAAGAATGACATGATATCAACTTTGTCTAATTCTTATTAAATACCTCCTATATACCAGGCATTTTCATAGACATAATTTATACCTGCCAACTATCCTGTGGGTGGGAGTTTAGCTATGTTTCAAAGATCAGAGAACTGAGGTTCAGGCAGGCTGTGGAGGTTATGGAGCAAGTCAAAGACCTGAGATCCATCTCAGAGTCTCTCATTCCAAGGCCACTGCCCTTTAAAGAAAGCTTAACTAGTCAGTAGTGTGTGAAGAGGCACAGCTTTTAGAAAATTATTGGTCCAAAACAGTGTATGTTCTCATTCATTTGGGGAATATGAATAATAGTGAAAGGGAATATAAGGGAAGGGAGAAGAAATGTGTGGGAAATATCAGAAAGGGAGACAGAACATAAAGACTCCTAACTCTGGGAAACGAACTAGGGGTGGTGGAGGGGGAGGAGAGCGGGGGTTGGGGGTGAATGGGTGACGGGCACTTGACGGGATGAGCACTGGGTGTTATTCTGTATGTTGGTAAATTGAACACCAATAAAATTTAATTTATTAAAAAAAAAGAAAATTATTGGTCCTAAAGTGGTCCTCTCTTTTCTACATGTGGGTGGAAATGAGTTGGGGAGGGGAGATATGAAACTCTCAGTAGGTTAAGACTGCACATAGCAAAGGCTCAGAAATCCTCAGGCTCCCAGTTCACTATCAATTTATTGAGCAAAAAGCAGTCTGTGATTCTTTCTAAACTTTTATAGCATCTCCCTTCTTTGGACTGTGAATTGTGTCTCTGAGAAATCACAGGTCAGGCAAGGTGGGAAATAAATGTTTTGTTCACAAATGTGAGCCAATGCTGTGTTGTCTCTCCAGTTAGAAAATCCCTAATGATTTTCTTTTCTGAGTTTATACCCACTTTAAGGTTTCTTGATTTCCTGCATGGTCTCTAACCAACATGTGGTCCCAGAGTGCAATTGTGACATCAGGGGAGGTGAGATAGGAAAAGAAAGACAAAAAGGAGGAGGAAAATAAATGGTGGCTATCCACTGTTCAGTGACTTGATCCATGTGTGTATATGGACACAGAGCAGGGAGCCACCTATGGTGGTCAGACATTTCTGTGGGACTCTGCACAGGCCCCACATCAGTAATGATTAGAGAACAGAGTTGGGGGAACCATCAGGTCAGGATGCCACTCAAAAATTTGAGTATAGTTGACACACAATGTTACATTAGTTTCAAGTGTAGAACAGAGTGATTCAACCAGTTTATACAGTGAGCTATGCTTGCCACACGTGTAGCTATCATCTATCACCACACAATGCTATTACAATATTATCAACTCTTTCTTTATGCTTTGCCTTTTATTCCCATGACTTACTCATTCTGTACTGGAGGCCTCTATCACCTACTCTTTTACCCATTGTGCCTGTCCACCAACCCCCTCTCCTCTGGCATTCATCAGTTTGTTTTCTGTATTTATAGGTCTGATTCTCCTTTTTGCTTATTCACTTTTTTTTAGATTCCACCTATGAGCGAAATCGTGGTATTTGTCGTTCTCAGTCTTATTTCTTTCACTTAGCATGACACTGTCTAGAAGTCCATCCATGTAGTCACAAATAGCATGTTCCAATCTTTTTTATGGCTGTGTAATATTCTAGTGTGTGTGTGTGTGTGTGTGTGTGTGTGTATCACATCTTCTTTATCTATTTTTCTATTGATGGACCCTTAGGCTGCTTCCATATTTTGGCTGGTAAATAATGCTACAGCAAACATAAAGTACATACATATTTTTCAAATTAGTGTTTTTGTTTTCAGGCTTCCATTTTGATTCAAAGAATGTAAGAACCACCCAGAGGATGTCTATAGATACCCACTCTCTCTGAATAGTGTCTAATCAAGCTTGGCTTCTGTTGACAATTCCATGAGGATTCCTTCTTTCAATATTCCTAGAGGGACTGCATACTCATAGTTTCTTATTTACATGGAATATATATCACTCTGTCAGCTAAATCTCTCTGCTGGAGATGAGAAATGGCCCTTGCCAATGCTTTAGATAGGTACTAAGAATGGAGAATATTAGCTTCCACCTGAGTTTCAAGGATAGATTTGGGATATTCATAGAAGCAATGGAAATAATTACATACTCATTATTAGTTCTAGATGTATTTCTCATTTAACAATGCATTTTAATGAGCAAGAACTGGGTGAAGCTATTTTTACATTTTATTGTTAACCCTTACCATGAGCTTTATAAGTAAATGTTGTGTTTTCCTGTTTTTCAGAAAAAAAAAAAACCTGAGAATTAGAGAACAGAGCTGACTTGTCTAACATCCCTTAGCTCAAATGGTAGAAATGGGATTAAGACTCCAGTTTATCTGTCTGAAATTTTAATACTTCCTACTGGATCACTGCACACTGAAATTTCAATCAACAAAAATTCAGAGGCTGGTTCACAGTGAGGTTTTGTTTGAAGTCAGGAAAATTGGGTGTCTATGTGTCTTGTTTCCAGATCATAAACTGTTGTATATTTTTTCCATAATTGACATGCTTGATTATTTTTCCACAGGAAAACTCATATAGAGTAAAACTTTATATAGTATTTCTATCATATGAGTTAAGAAAATTACAATCAGCTTTTTATTCATACTTTACTCTTTAACCATAAAGTGCTAAAAAGTGTGTTTATCCTCAGAAGGAAAATTTCCCTCTCAGAGAGGTGCCAGACAAGGAAGGTACCCAAGTGAGTAGAAACTGGATAGTCTTGACCTCCATACTATAGAAGTAAAATAGTGTCACTCCAAAGATCAGAGCATTCTTTATTACATTTCAGTTGAAGAGAAGATCAAGAGAGTAGCTATAAGATACAACAAAATGGAAATGATCAGGGCCTCAGGAGGCCCGTGATCTAGCCCTAAATTTTCCCTACCTCCCTGAGGTGAGGGAGGTTTCTTCTCTTTAGGTCTCATGGAGTCACAGATAAAAAGAATAGTTTGTTTAATTCACATTTATATCTATTTAAGTTTTAGGCAAAATTTCTAGCAAAATTTAAATCCTTACTTGAAAAAGACTAAGTATAGGGACACCTGGGTGGCTCAGTTGGTTAAGAATCTGCCTTCAGCTCAGGTCATTATCTCAGGGTCCTGGATTGAGCCCTGTATAGGGCTCCCTGCTCAACAGGGAGT
Organism: Nyctereutes procyonoides; assembly: GCF_905146905.1. Lineage (NCBI taxonomy): Eukaryota > Metazoa > Chordata > Mammalia > Carnivora > Canidae > Nyctereutes > Nyctereutes procyonoides. The sequence continues at coordinate 11,745,705 of NW_026575133.1, read as the reverse complement.
CGGCTTCTCCCCCTCACTGTCTTTCTGCCTCCCCCCACTCCTGTTCTGTCTCCAGCTTGCTCTATCTCTGTCAATAAATAAACAAAACCTTAAAAAAAAAAGGTTAGACTATGTATAAATATATATGAAAATTGGAGCACCGGGGTGGCTCAGTGGTTGAGCCTCTGCCTTTGACTTGTGTCATGGTCCGGGGGTCCTGGAATGAGTCCCTCATCAGGCTCCCCACAGGGAGCCTGATTCTCCCTCTGCCTATGTCTCTGCCTTTCTCTGTGTGTCTCTCATGGATAAATAAATAAAATCTTTAAATATGTATGAAAATAAAATAAATCCAGTTCTTCTGAGAATTCTTTATTTGTAGGAATTACCTACTGATATAGGAACTCTGGAGACAAAATTAACTTTTAGTAAGGAAAGGAATATCAGTAATACCCTCAGCTCTGAAACAGGGTGAGCTATTCCAGGCAGTAAATTTTTAAATGACTAGTTAATATAGGTTTCTCTTTGAAATATAGCCTGACTACTACGGAGTTCAAATTGTTTTAATAAACTTTATTCTGAACACTAGAATATTAATAAATTGAAGATAAAAGGTACTAAGTTGAAACCTAGTTAGTTACAATGACCACAGAATATTAACAGCACTATTATTGCTTGGGGTGCTGTAATCCCACAGCATAATAGAACAGGATATTAAGAGTGTCAGATAACAGGAAGAGTAGGAGCCCATGAATTGTATCCCACACAGTCCTATAACACAGACAACACTTAAACACATTTTTTTTGTTTTAAAAGCAAAATATCAATTCTATTAGAAACTGTATATGAAATTTAAAATCTTTGGGCTCCTGAGTGACTCAGTTGGTTAAATATCTTGCCTTTGGCTCAGGTCATGATCTCAGGATCCCGGGATTAAGACCAGTGTTGGGCTCCCTGCTCAATGGGGAGCCTGCTTCTCCCTCTCCTTCTGTCCCTCCCCTGACTCATGCACTCACATGTGCCCTCTCTCTCAAATAAATAAATAAAATATTTTTTTTTAAAAAAAAGGAATGAAAAAATCTCTGAATAGTTGATTGTTAAGAGAAATGAATTTTTACACTCTGGACATTGAGTAACTAAGGTGGTCTCAGATCATGCAGCTGTAGTGGAGGAATAGCAGTGCTTTTGGATCAAGTTAGGGGAGAGCCTCCATCACTGAACAGACAACAAAGGTTGGTAAAGGGCATTGAGGTACAGCACTTGGGCAAGCTTGGCAGCAAGGATATTCCTTGCTATTTTGGGGGTATCCCTAGAGAAATATCCTTGCTATTTTGGGGGTATCCATAGAGAAACCTACCCACATATGCATGCAAAGACATCCAGAAGAGTGTTCAATATTTATTTAAACATGGAAGCCATCTAGATTTTCATTAATGGTAGATGGGTAAATAAATTAGAGTTGGGCACACAATGGAACACTATTCAGAAGAGCAAACAACTTCAGTAGAAGAGCATATCCAAGGTTGAAGTTTCCCCAGAAACAGACCCTGAGTCATGCATTTCTCACAGAAGTTTATCAGGGATTGCTCTAGGAAAGGAGATGTTCTGCTGTGATGCAGTCACAGCAAAGCCCTCAGTCAATCCCTTGTGGAGCTTTGACATGGGGACAGCTTTTCATCATCCTAAATTCAGGTGGGGGGGCACACCTTTGTATCTTAATCAACTATTCAGTGGGCGGTTGCTCCTGGGGAAGAGTCACCAGGTACAAGGCAGATCCCTTTGGCTGAGGGTGCCCCTTGGAGAGGGAGCTAATGGAGAGGGTCTCAGCTGAGAGCAATCAGTAGCCAACATATTCAGTTGCTGAGGGAAAGAATGACCGGCTCAATTCTGGAAGTTCTGAGAGAAAATCTGAGCAGCATATCAGAGCATCCAGAACAGGCATTTAATAAAGTATTTATTTCCTAATATAATGTGTTGCAAAAGTTGCTTAAGAATACAGAAAAATGCAATGTAATAACTGTATAACATTTAAAAACATGAAAAAACAATAATGTTTGTTATTAGACCTCCATAAAGAAGAAAGCATTAAATATTATAGTTACTTCTGAGCACAAAAGGAGATGTATTTGGATGTTCACTACATAGGTATCTAGAAGGCACATTTAATGACTTGTACTATTCTATGTACTTGTGCTGTTCTGTGTCAAATGTATAAATATTTGTATATTTTCATTGGAAAATCTTAAAAGTATAATCTGAAAAAATAAAAATTTTAATATATTTATCTGTCCATTCATTTATTCAGTATATATACCTTTTTTTTTAACTGAGCTCAAATTTCAAAATAAGCCTACTTCTAAATGCTAAGAGGAAAAACAAGAGAAGTACAAGGTATTTGTCTCTTATACCTCAATAAATCTGAAGAAAAATATGAACTAAGAAATATCAGAGATTATCAAGTTTGGGATATCCTAAAGAAAGTATATTAGATCCTTTCATCTGAAGGACATTATTAGTGGTTGTCAGTCAATGATAATGGATTCTGTGAGTAAATGAGCCTAGAAGTTCAGTGAAAAAATGTGAAGTATGTTTCTGTGCAGCAGGAATTTTCAGAGCCTTTAGAATATGAGAATGGTTATTCTCTAAGCATAGATATAGAAGATGTTGAGTACATTTTTTTCAGGTTATTTGATCAGGAAACTCTTGTGACTATTGCTTTGTCTCGCCAAACACATTTTGGTGAACACTGGTCTGAGCCAATCCTATTAATATGTAAAACAGGAAACTAAAGCATAGAGAAATGGAGTGATTTATCCAAGATCACTCAGCTGATTAGTGAATGATACCAGAGAGCAGAGAAAGAGGAGGGAGAGTGCTCATTGAATAGCATTCACTCAAATACATTTGAAAAACAGGCAGCCATTTTTTACAGCCTGCGTGACGCTAATGAGAAAATGTACCCATCCGTAAAACCAAATAGAGAGTAATGTGCAATACATGTGACTTTTTTTCATATTTTCAAAGATGTCCATCATCATTAAACAGCAGATAGAAAACCCTGAAACAGATTATGGCAACAATAATACTACTCTTTTGTTAAATGCCTATTAGACATCTGGAATTCATAGGAGTAGCTTAACATTGCTAGTGTGATTATCCTCTTGCATGTACATTACTTAATGATATGCATGTTGCTGTTAAATTATGTTCATAGACTGTCAAAGGAAAATGGGACCTTAGGGATCTCTTACTCTAAACTTTAGTCATATTTCAGAAATGGAAACTGAGACCTAGTTTGGGTAAACAGCAAGGTCAAAGGACTAATTTGTGGCAGCACTGGGCTGAGACCCTGGGTCTCCATAGTTCTCAAGAAAAGTGCTTCCAATCATGTGTGAACGTGTATAACCATGCCAAATAACTAGAGGTTGTTCATAGGGTGTCACACTGAATTCTGATTTAGATTTCCATTAGGTTTTTCATGAAAGATAGTGATTCTAAAAATAAGTGACTTGTCATTCCCCAGAGGCTTGGGTCCCTGGACAGGTAAGCCAGAAAGTGAAGACTGTGGCCATTGCCATCTGGACGAGGTGAGTGGTAGAGATAGTTAGCTTATTGCATGCAAGATTCATCAGACACAAATCTCTATTTATGAAATAGTTCCACATAGACCTTGCTTAGCCCCTTTCTGGGGAATAATAGCTTTTCTTTCTCAACTATAAATGTCATCAGTGCTGTGAAGCATAAATAAGAGCAGTAATCAAAAGAAATATGAAGATGCTCTAGCTCATAACAAAAGGAACAGCAGATGGCAGATTTAGTTTCTCCTTATAACATACAGTGAAGGGAAATACTGAGGTGCATTTTGTTATTCTGATTTTTGACTATAGGGGAAAGGCAGATCTAAGAGTGTTGCCACTTAAACATTTGTCTTTGGGCAGGCTTGGTGTCACCAAGAAGGCTCAGAATGTAAGAGGAAGAACCACATCGATTCTATGAGCTGCATGATAAAAGATTACCTACTACCTACTGCCTTACCACTGAAGTTCAAAATGACCCTGATTATAATACTTCCTTACTCGCTTTAATAATAAATAATATATAAATGTGCCCATTTATCTATAGCTCCTAAATTCCACCACCTTGCCTCTGCTATTCAAGGATCCCATTTTTGCCAGTAAAATAAGAAAGCCTATCTCTAACTGGAAGACTTTTCCATGGTCATGCCTGGCCTACAATGGAGATAATTTCAAGATTGAAGGTGTTCTCCTCACAAATATATGAATCAATTTCTTAGTGAAGGAGATGTCTTTTGAGCTTTCACAGGAAATATAGGTTATGTAGGTTATGTCATGAATATAGGTTATGTCACAATGAATATTGGATATAATGCATTAAGTAGACCGATAGCCAAATTTTATGTACCCAAGGACATGCTGATCAGTTACAGTAAAAAAAAAAAAAGAAAAGAAAAAAATATTGTCTTGCACAATTATGCATTTGGGAAATAGGAAGGGACTTCCTATGGTGCTCCATTCCAAGCCAGGAATACATTGATTACTTGTTCTTCAGATACTCTTGATTTATCAGAGGTCTAATGATATTTTGTTTTTCCTAATATCTGAGGTTGTCTAATAAGCTCAGTGTTGTGCTACAGCAGCTCTTAAGTGATTTCAGTTTTCCCAGAATTATAAGTAGATATTTGTGAACAAGTGATATGGCTACCTCTGTCAAAAGACCTAGGTGTGGCCTCTACTTATATGCTATGAAGTTTTGGAGGGGGCATGTATTGGTTAGGGTTCTCAAGAGACACAGACCCAATAGGATGTCCAAAGTTTGCAGAGCATACCTAGCAGACTAGAGATCTCTAGCAGACTAGAGATCCAGACTGAGCACCCAGGGAAGAGCTATTGTGGTAGCTCAAGTATGAAGGCACTCTGATTGCAAAATTCCCTCTTGTTCAGATGAGGTCAGGCTTTTGTTCTATTCAGGTCTTAAATTGATTGCATAAAGTCAACCTACATTATGGGGAGGGGGACAATCTGTTTTACTCAAAGTCCACCAGTTAAAATGTTAATTCCATTCAAAAACACCCTCACAGAAATATCCAGAATAAGGTTTAACCACATATTCAAGCACTGCACTCTGCTAAGTTAACACATAAGAGTTAACCATCACAGAGATTTTTGGCATTTTGTTTCTCTTTATATCTATGAGGCCAGCTCTTTGTGATGTGGGAAATGTTGGGGTTTGGAGCCAAAGGCCAAGAAAGAATTCTTGAGATTTCTGGTGCATAAAGGTGATTTGATTAAATCCTGGGGACAGGACCCGTGAGCAGAAAAAGCTGCACTGAGGTTGTGACGGGTGACTGATCATATACTTTCAAGTTTGGAGGGAGTTAGGGATAGCATAAATCTCCAAGGTATTTTGGAAACAAGGTTTTGGAAACAAGAGGGCTAGCTATTGTTAGGAAAAGGTCATTTATTACTCTTTAGTAAAAACTCAGTTATGAAACCCTTCAGATGTATACCAGTGGGCCATATACTTGGAGGATGATTATCAACATTTATCTTGGAGGGTAGAGATAAAGGAAGTTTTCAAAGGAATCTTTATATGTTCAAGTTGATTTAGAGGATCCTGAGTGGGGGTCAGGCTAAGATTGCCTCTTGTCCTTAGCAAAGTATTATCATGGAGGCAACTGAGTTCCTAGAGAAATATTACTCTGCCTATTTCAAGGACTTGTCAATGTGCTGTAAGTAGTAAGGAAACTTAATTTTTATTTTGTCTTTTTTTTTTCCCCCACATCATTTGTATCTAACAGCTCTTGAGAGATCTGGGCTTCTTGCTCTCTCTTACTTGCATTTAGATGGGTAATTCAAGGAAAGTCCCTTTTTAGAAAGAATCACTATAGTTGCACTAGCTGTGTCATTGAAGGTTTTGTTTTGTTTTGTTTTGTTTTTTGCTGGTTTTTCCTAACCTTCAAATGATGTGTTTTTGTCTGACAACTGGCTCTGATATGGAAACTAGGCAAGGCATCCTACCCTTTATTGGTGTGGCTGATGTTAAGCTTTTGTTAATCCATCTTTAATCTCTTTTAAATATATATATATATAATCTCAAATCCTTGTCAGCTGCCCTTCTAGCTTAAACCCAAGAATACATCATTTTTGTAGATCAGGGTCCACTGAATGTCTACCATAATGATATCCACCTTACTTTTCATGTTTATGTGCTATCACCTGTCTTCTGCTATTCCAGAACCCTATCAACTCCATTGATGCTAGGGAACCCAACTTCCTAACATTATCTCCTGCTGTCCTCTCTGGCCTGCAACAAATACCTGTGGCTGAACTTCTCTACTAACACCAATGACTTCCTCACCAGCACATTCCTTATCATAGTCAGAATGTCTTTGGGGGACCTCTTTGAGGAACATGGCTAGATGACAATTTTTCAAGTTTTATATAGTTCCTTTCTAGCTTTGCAAATTATGAGTCTTTTACTCTCTATCCAGACACTATGCCAAAGCAGTTCTGGAATCTCTACTACATTTACTGTGGGCTATTATCTTTCCCCTACCTTCTACGAGTCAGTACAGAAGCATATTAGAACCAGTTCCAGAGGTGCTGGCCAGAGTGTCAAGTCTTGATATTCAAGAGAGTGCTCCTATAGACACAAAATATACTAGTAGGTGTAACCTCTCAGACCCTGCCTGGATATATGATTCAGGACTGTATGATCCCTGAATATAATCCCTCTCTCTTCTTAGCTGGCATGGTACATCCCAGTAAGGCCACACTGAGATTTGCCTTTAGTTATTATTCTGATATTCACAGGAAAGACTTGGCAGGCATCTGTCTCTCATTCTCTCTCTCTCTCTCTCTCTCTCTCTCTCTCTCTCATTAAAGGATTTATTTATTTATTTGAGAGAGAGAGAGAACATGAGAAAGGGGAAGAGGGAGAAGCAGGCTCCCCACTGAGAGAGAGCTCTATACAGGGCTTGATCCCAGGACCCCAGAATCATGACCCAAGCCAAAGGCAGATACCCAGCCAATTAAGCCATCAAGGCACCCAGGCATCTGTTTCACCTGAAATGTCTACACAGTCTTTGGCCAAGAGATGAGCTGCAGGCCTGTAACAAGGGGAAGCAATCTGCTTCTCCAGGCCCAGGGGCTCCAGGGGAACCTGAGGTTTCGAAGTTCACAAGTAAGTATAACCCAACATCCCCCACTTACTCCCACTCCATCAAGGCCCCGATTTGCACATTAAATTTACCAAACCTACAAATCCAGGCTTCTCTCAGGTACTGCTACTTCTATAATTAAGTCCAGTCCTCGGTGGTCACTACATTTTGTTCTCTAGCCACCGGGGAAGGACACTTTAAATGTTGCCATGTAAACCACCAAGATTTCATATATTACTTTAAATTGTTAATTGGTCACAATTGTCATGTTCTCCTTTTAGTACTTTAGCGATGCTCAGCAGCAATCTCCCAGTTCTACTGCCCTTATAATTTCCACTTTTCCCTTATCTCTCAAATCCCAGAGATACCTTACAACCTGCCCCATCAGTACCCTGCCCCAGTTCTGCAGAGATAAAAGCCTTAGTGGATTGCAGTGCTACTGCATGTCAGTGATTACCAACACTCACTTTCCACTACAATAGGTTCCTCATTGCCAGCTGGCCAATGAGTGCTCCAGGATCCTTTTCTTAGAAGTACCAGCTGTCTTAGGTCAGATTTTCTAAAAGAAGCCTGCAAAATTAGAGTGCATATTTGAGAGATTTAGTAAGGAAATGTTCCCAGGGAGAAACTAGGAAATGAGTGGGGAAGGTACATTAATAAAGAGAAGCCAAACTAGGACTCCTTTTCAGTTGAAACCTCATCCTTAATCTGATCTTACAAGAAGTCCTAGCATCTAAAAAACTCAGATTTGTCCTATATTGAGAAAAGAAAGCTGAAGAATGCCTAGGTGGTTCAGCGGTTGAGCGTCTGCCTTCAGCTCAGGGTGTAATCCCAGAGTTACAGGATCTAGTCCCACATGGGGCTCCCTGCAAGTAACCTGTTTCTCTCTCTGTTTGTGTCTCTGCCTTCTCTCTGTGTCTCTCATGAATAAATAAATAAAATCTTTTTAAAAATAAAGAGAGAGAAAAGAAAGCTGAGATTTTATCACCCTTTACCAAGTATTTACTGGTTGTGAGCTGCTGTGGAACAAGCAAAGTGATACAACTCCCTGGAATTCTAGATCTCCATAAAAGTAAAGTGCCCCAATAGCCCAACAGTATACTCTGAAGAAAGTTCTGGGTGGAAGCCTTTCTCAGGAAAGCTAATCCATACATGGTTGCAGAGGTATAGTAAAGGGCATCAAAACAGACCTGGAGAATACAAATAGCATCTGCTGTACTTTAAAGTTTTTCTGGCATCCAGAGAGCATTATGGTGCCATAGGCTCAGATTAATACTCATGCCTGGGAATTTGCATGGCATCACACATGTTTTACATCCCTATGTCTTTTGTATTCATACCATGCAAGTAGGATAGGCAGAAGAGATATGATCTCTTATGATTGATGAAGAAACACAGTTACAAGGTAATTAAATTAGTTAAGAAACACAGAAGGGCCAAGCCCCAATCATCTGACTCTGCCCACCTCTCTGGTTCTCCCATCAATGGTTATACCATATGATATATTTGAGCACCACCTCCCATCAAATGTATTATGCACTTGTCCAAAGTAGCTTTCTCATCTAAAAGTCCTTTTACCTGACATAAGTCAGTTGTCAACAAAGTTCATGTTCTGTAGCACACCAAACGTCGAATATTAGTGTGATCAACACTACTAGAAGACATAGGTGACACAGAAGAGGACAAGAGGATCTTTTTTTTTTTTTTGTCTATAAAGAGTATATGGTCTGTTACTTAGTGAATTGTGCCACCAAAATGACATGCTGAAGTCTTAAATCCCAGTGCCTGTAAATGTGACAGACCCTATTTTCAAGTAGGGTCTTTGCAGATTTAATGAGGTTAAGATGAGGTCATTAGGGTGGGACTTCATCCAATCCTATATAGACAGCATTGGGGGAAATTCCACATGATGATAGCAGTGGAGGGAGGTTATGGCAGCTTCCTGCCAAGGAACAACAGGATTCATGTCCTCCACTAGAAGTAGGAAGAGACAGGAAAGGATGCTCCCCAGCCTTCACAGGGAGCATGGCCTGACTGTCATCTTGATTCAGACTTCCAGCCTCCAGAACTTTGAGATGATGAACACCTATTGTTCTAAGCCTTCCAGCTTGTGGCACTTTACTATGGCAGTCCAGTACCTGTTCTATGTGGAGAGACAAGAATAACACTCATCCTAAGACCCAGCATAAGGCAGATTATGACTGTAAAGAGGGAACATTAAAGGACTTACTGTAGACTCTTGAGTCCACGAGGAGTGGTTTAAACTTACAGTAAGTTATTTTCTCTCCTTGAATCTTAAGTTCCTCAGGTAAGCTGTCCTCTTCCCTCCCACAGATGTAACACCAAGTCAAGCAAAGGAGCAGTTAGGCAATGAAAAGTGAACAGACGTTGCACCTAACTTCTGTTTTAACTTGAGGAGAGAGATTTACATTATTACTTTTAAATTCTGGTATAAAGGCAAGTCGCCTTATATTTCTTTAAACACATTTCAAAAGCAGTCCAAAGATATAAAATGCTCTCTGGAGTTGGCCTGCATTTAACTTCTTTTTGCATATTTCCAGGAACTTACAGGCATTTGGCTTTTAAGATTCTTTGCCTAGATGACAAACATTCATATACCTGTGCCATACTGAAGGGAAGACGGAGATAAAACTAGAGGGGAATGTTGTTACAACACTTGGATGATGACAACTCATCAGGAAAAAGGAACACCAAGTTAAGAAGATTAAAATCTGTGCACGATTGTTGGAAATCATTTGTGCCACTGGAATACTTCACCAAGTTCCTGTGCATAAAAGAGAGATGTTTGGAACACAAGCCTTCTCTGAGAGTGAGAAGTTCTAAATATATTCACAGATGTCTCCCTTCAGGGTTTAGGTTTTGCTCCAGAGCCAGTTTCAGAGTCTTCTTTCAAATAAAAGCTTTTACTCAATCTGTAATGAATTGAGATTCCAGCAGGTAAAGCTCACTGAGGGAAATTGCCTCCTGCAATGATATATGATTCATTCATTCACATCTATGAGCTATTTAGAGGAAATTATCCATGGGATTGTATCATTAGTTTAAAAGCTGCATCAATTGTTTCTCTGTCAGTATAATTTTAAAACATGTTAGGGTATTGGTGGGGAAAATGTACTTGAAAACATATATAACTCTTTCCATATTGCTAAAATTGGGATATCAGAGATTTTTTTTTTCAATTTTTAACCAGTTGCATGGATAAAATTGATGAGAGTTAGCCCTCTGCTATGTATATCACAAGCCATAGTCTCTTGTTAAGTCTTCTATTAAAACTCTGTCTGGTCTGGATATAGTAAGAGAAGAAAAGATGCCAAATTTCCTTTTTTGAAATCTTCTTTAAGATTGGTCATCTGGATATATCAAATCAGTTTCCACGTTCCATATGGAATTTGGGCTACCATTCCAAGTTCTGAATAGAATTCAAACTATTCCTCTGGGTTGCACATGAAATTATTTTTACTAATAGGACAAAAAAATAGAAAATTATATCCATGAAGGAAATATTAAGACACTGTTCAGGAAGTAAGCAATGGGGATATTATATCTACATAGCGTGTCATCTACGTTTTCTTGATAAGGGTATTTTAAATGTCTACAAGAAGCTATTAATGATATAGTGAGTTTGTAACTCCTACCTTTATTTTCTATTTGGTTTATGTTTGCTGTTTTTTTTTTTTAACTTTTCCTACTTTGAATTAATGTATTTTAATATAGTTGATTCTAGGAATGTGTTGTCTTTTATAATTTTTATTGGATATGTTTGGGACAACAGATTACAATATAAAGCAAGTTGCTTTATATGTAAACTTGACTAGTTATAATCTAATGAAAATCATCACTTTACCAAGTGCTTTATTAGAATGTCAACATTTTTTTAATTTTTTTTAAATTTATTTATTTATGATAGTCACAGAGAGAGAGAGAAAGAGGCAGAGACATAGGCAGAGGGAAAAGCAGGCTCCATGCACCGGGAGCCCGATATGGGATTTGATCCCGGGTCTCCAGGATCGCGCCCTGAGCCAAAGGCAGGCGCCAAACCACTGCGCCTCCCAGGGATCCCAGAATGTCAACATTTTTAAGTAGAACATATACCCTCCATATTTTTAAATTATTTTTTCACTATCTCTTTCTAAGTTAGAAATTATTTTCCTTCACTGCTTTAATTGACTACTTTCTCAACCAGGTATTGAGAAATTAGTTTCATTGTTGTTCTTTTGGAGATAATGTATTTTATTCATGTTGTGTTGTGTTTAATATTATTTCTTTCATTTTGGTTTTCAGCATAGTTTGCATAATATGCCAAAGTGTGTATTGTATTGGGGTGTGTATGGGTGTATCCTGTCTAGTGTTTGCTGAGCTCCTAGAATTTGTAGATTTATATCTTTCAGTAATGTTGATATTATTTCAAGCATTTTATCTTCAAATATTATCCATTCTCTCTTCTATATCTGTGACTCTTCTTAATCTTATAACTTTTTCATATGCCCCCATGTAGCTCTTACATTCTGATTTCTTTTTTCCTTCTACATTAGATTATTCTTCATAAAAGTCTATTTTGGAATTTGTTGGAAATGATCAGATTTTGAGTTCATGAATCCTTTGTCCAGTTAGCTTGTAAATCCACTGATTGAATAATTTTCCCTTTTCTTCCTTGCTTCAACTGAGGCATAATTTGTATATAATAAAATTCAACAATTTAAAGTGTGTAATTCAATGAGTTTTGATAAATGTTTTTTTTAGCCACCACCTTAATCATTATATATACCATTTACATCAACTCCAAAATATTTCCTGTGTAGCTTTCAGTAATTCCCTTCTCCCTTCTCAGTCTTTGACAACTACCTATATTTCATCCATTCATTATAACTTTGCCTTTCCTAAAAATTTGTACTGGTATAATCAAATATTTGTAATTTTATATCTGGCTTCTTAGTATATTCTTTTTAAATTTTATTAATGATGCTGAATATATCAGTCATTTCTTTTTTATTAATGGGTGGCAAGCTCTTTTATGGCTATATAGCAGTTTGTTTATACATTTGCATGCTGATTAACATTTATGTTGCTTTTGAATTTGTCTATTATGAATAAAGCTATTGTAAACATTTTTGCATTTCTGTGTGAGTCTCTGCATGGATACCCATTTTCATCCTGCTTAAGACATAAGTAGGAAGAATGTCTAGATCATTTGGTAGGTATATATATAACTTCTTTTTTTCAGTTTTACTGCCATATAGTTGACAAATAATATGATAATATATTTAATTGTACAACATAATGATTTGATATGAGTATAGACTGTGAAAGCATTTCTACAGTCAAGTTAATAAACATATCCATCACATTCCCTTACACATTTCCGTCTTCTTCTTCTTTTTTTTTTATTTTTAGCAACATTTAAATTCTACTCAGCAAATTTCAATTAAACCATATGGTATTAAGGGATGCCTGGGTGGCTCAATGGTTGAGTGTCTGCCTTCGGCCCAGGGTGTGATCCTGTAGTCCCGGGATCAAGTCCCACATCGGGCTCCCTGCATGGAGCCTGATTCTCTCTCTGCCTGTGTCTCTGCCCCATTCTCTCTCTCTCTCTCTCTCTCTCTCTCTTTCAATCTGTCTGTCTCTCATGAATAAATAACTAATCTTTAAAAAAACATATGGTATTATGAACTTTATCACCATGTTATACATCAGATCCTCAGATCTTATTAATCTTACAACTGAAAGTTTGTACCCTTTAACCACCCTTTCTCCATGTATGCAACTCTGCAGTCCCTGGAAACCACCTTTCTGCTCTGTTTAATTAATCTGACTTTTTAATTTTTTTAAAGATTCTACATATGAGAGATAGTGTGCAGAAATTGTCTTTCTCTGTCTCATTTATTTCACTTAGCATAATAGACTCCAGTTTGATTCAGGATTTTATTCTCTTTAAGGCTAAATAAGATTCCACAGTCCTTGCATGTATGTGTAAATATGTATCTATATAAGATATAGATATATACTATACTATATTGTGTGTGTCTGTAAAAATAAGTTCTTAAAAAATTGTCCCGGGGCATCTGGGTGGCTTAGTGGTTGAGCATCTGCCTTTGGCTCACATCATGATCCCAGGATCCTGTGTGGAGTCCTGCATCAGGCTCCCAGAAGAGAGCCTACTTCTCCCTCTGCCTCTCTCCATGTGTCTCTCATGAATAAATAAATAAAATCTTTTTTTAAAAAAAATTGCCCAATGTTTCTATCAGGTTTGTACTATTTGATGTTTTTAGTTTCAATGTATGAGAGTTTCAAACGCTGCAAATTCTCACCAACATTTGTCATAGTGAGTCTTGTTAATTTAAAACATTTTTATGCTGTGGTATTCCATGATGACTTTCTTTTCTAATAGATAAGTATACTGAAAATCTTTTCATATGCTTATTTGACACCCATGAATCTCCCTCAGTCTTAAAATTTGTAACTAATTTTTAACTGAGCTGTTTTCTTATTGAATTTCAAGAGTTCTTTATATATTCTGATATTAATTTATCAGATTAGCAAATATTTCTTTTTTAAAAAGTTTTTATTTATTCATGAGAGACGGGGAGAGAGAGAGGCAGAGACATAGGCAGAGAGAGAAGCATGCTCCATGCAGGGAGCTCGACGTGGGACTCGATTCTGGGACTCCAGGATCATGCCCTGGGCCAAAGGCAGACGCTCAACCACTGAGCCACCCAGGCATCCCAGTTAGCAGATATTTCAACACAGTTTGTGGTTTATATGCTTGATAATTTTTTATTGAATGTCATACTTTGCAAGCTTTGCCTACTTGCATGCTGGATGTTTATAGAAGGTGGGGGTGGAAAGCTGCATTATCCACATTCCCTGAATCTAAAAGAGGTTATGTGACCTAACTCTGATCAGTTAAATGTAAAGACAATTCAATATGAAGTATATTGTACTCCACAATAAAATAAGATTTACAAAGGAAAGCCCACATTTTCTCCCTGCTCTCATTTTCCAGTTCTAGACTCTATTATTGCATGAGAAACTGATGTTTGGAGGAGGGAATCATGTTGCAAATATAAAAAGTGATTTCATCAGCAGAGTGAGAATGGAAAAGCAGAAAAAAATAGCATTTGTTATAGGGCATTGTAACATCATATCACAGCATTATTGTAACATCATATCATGACTTACAGGTGTCTAACTTTGAATTTCAAGTTTAAATTCCATTATAGATTAGGCTACTATTCTTTGTTAATATGGTTATATTGATGTAACTTACAGTCTAAAATCCCCTAAATGTTTTAGGCACAATGTATGTGTAGGACACGTTATTTTATGATATTGTAATATGATCAGCTCTGCTGAAACAGTGATCATTGGTATTGAGAGGCCCTACTGGATGTTCCTAGAAAGGAACTCTAATTAATCATAGATGCAAGAATTTTTATTTTGACAATTTTCTCACAGATATGCTGTGAATCATATTATAGAAACACAGAATTGGAAATTAGATGCTGAAACACAAATTATCCTCAGAAAATATAGCCCAGCCTCTCCTATCCTTGAAACCTCTCCATAGCAATCTACTACAATACTTCATATGTTGAAAGACATCCTGAAAGTCTGAAGATATTTCTAGCAGTTCAGAATACTATATAAGAGTAATTTCTATAAAATCTTTAAATTAACTATGGTTATAATATATTTATATATATATATATATAAATATGATTATCTCATGGAGAAAATGTGCAGAAGCCATCCCAAGGCCTCATTATTTCATAAGTGTGATGGTTTTCTTGGAAGTTCATGTCTGCCTTCTTAGAGCTTCTTTGGTCATGAATCAGGAAACAGTGTCACAATTTCCACTTCTATTATACGTGATAAGTTTTTAGAACAATGGTATAAAGATTGAGTAGGTGAAATTGGTGGCTTAGAAAATCCTATGACAAGTATTAAGTCCTATTTCCCATATGACTTAATCATACCCAGTACTATAATTCTGTGAACTAAATAGGATGTGTAAAATAATTACAATCATATGTGTGAAATACTTAGTGTCTGGGTCATATTATGAGTACTTCAGAAATAATATCTATAAAGAGGAGGGAATAAAAGAGAATGTCCTATCCTAATTGTTTTTGATTCACTTTTCTTTTCATTTTCAACTTAAGAGAAAAATCATTCCTGGGATTCTAATTCAAATAATCACAAAATTCAACAACTTACATCCAGACTAATTTTTAAAAGGACGATTAAATGATTTGCTTTTGTACCTATATGGGAATACAGTATTCCTATATGGAGTCTGTTGGATCTGTTCAGGGATAACTCCTGGAAAAAAATTAAGATTGAAGGGCCAAATGGTATGGAGACGTAGTACCACAGCAGCAATAGTTGTTTCTTTTCTTTTCCTTGACATTTGGGAAGAACACGACCGTGGCAGGGAAAAGGAAGAACAAACAAAAACAAAATGTCAACAGGAAGGTAAAGGAAAAATTTCTCCCCCCATCTCCCAAAGGCATGCACACACTCACACAAACACACACACAGTTGTTCCCTGTGGTTCCTTTGTCTGGACTCTGGACACTTATTTTCCCACTAAGGCATTCTTCCTTTTCCATGAGGCATGGCCCGTGCTTGGTGCTGAATTGCCTATTCCTCCTTACAGTGATTCGGAATTCATAGGACCCCTTCCCTTTGAAGTGCTCTTTGGCATTTGGATTGTCAAGGTGGGTGCTATGGGACACCATGCCTAATATTATTGGACATGCTCTAGTTCTTTACCTAACAATTCTCACACAGCAGCATTATAAATTTAACAAAGGGTGTTATGACCATATACTTGATGTATTTTACCCAAAGACCAAGTCTTACACGCAGTAATCACGATTTTTATCTTTACACTGGGATCATTTCTTACTTGGAGAAACTTTTTGCCAGTAAGAATAGTTAAAACTTATAGTGCAGCCCATTCCCACATAATTTATCATTGCTTCCCTCCACTACATATTTGTATCTACATTTGTCCACAGTAAGAAACTAGGGTCCTGATATTATCAATACTTTTTGCTCATTTGTGCAATTGGGTGGTATAAGGAAATAGTTTCACAATTGTGTCATCCATACCACTTAAAGTCAAAGCAGAATCAAGTTTACTTCCTCCCATACCAAATAAACATGCATAATCAAATTAGTATAAATCTGTGTATAAAAAGTTAGATTTAGGTTTTTTTAATTGTTTTCATTTTTCCTTGAATGTAGCTATATTATCCTTTTGAGACTGAGTCAGGTCGATTAGTTTTGGTATTATTTGCCTTAGCTCATTATCTTTTATGGATTTAGCGGGGATATATATATATATATATATATATATATATATATATATATATATAATGCTTTTCTTAGAATATCAACATGTTTCCATAAATTAAAAAAGATATTTACGGCATCCCTCTGTATCAGTCTATCCTTTTGTATTATATAATATCATTCATTTCCTTACTTCTTCCACCTAGCCCCCAAATCATTGTGAGGTCTCCACCATTGTGAATGGGTACAAAACACCAAGATGTCAAATAGAGGAGAAACTGAGTTTAGACAGAGAAGAATTTTGAATTCTTGGGAACAATCCAGAACAAAGTGGAAAGGAAGAGAGAAGAGCCAAAAAGTTGGTGAAAGTTGTATAAGACATTGTGTTAATCCTGTCTCTTTCCAGCCCCCTCTAGAACTCAAAAAACCCTCTGCAGGTCTACTAACACCACAAGAACATATTGAGTTTCATGTCAAGATGATGGTTCTTAGGGAGAGAGTACATCACAAAGGTGCAGAAAATTAATGATTCTTAATACAGAATCAAAAGTAATGCAGACTATCCACTGGAAGAAAGACAGTCTCTTCAATAAATGGTGCTGGGAAAATTGGACTTCCACATGCAGAAGAATGAAACTAGACCACTCTCTTGCACCATACACAAAGATAAACTCAAAATGGATGAAATATCTAAATGTGAGACAAGATTCCATCAAAATCCTAGAGGAGAACACAGGCAACACCCTTTTGAACTTGGTCACAGTAACTTCTTGCACGATGCATCCACGATGGCAAAAGAAACAAAAGCAAAAATGAACTATTGGGACTTCATCAAGATAAGAAGATTTTGCACAGCAAAGGATACAGTCAACAAAACTCAAAGACAACCTACAGAATGGGAGAAGATATTTTCAAATGACGTATCAGATAAAGGGCTAGTTTCCAAGATCTATAAAGAACTTATTAAACTCAACAGCAAAGAAACCAACAATCCAATTATGAAATGGGCAAAAGACATGAAGAGAAATCTCACAGAGGAAGACATAGACATGGCCAACTTGCACATGAGAAAATGCTCTGCATCACTTGCCATCAGGAAAATACAAATCAAAACCACAATGAGATACCATCTCACACCAGTGAGAATGGGGAAAATTAACAAGGCAGGAAAGCACAAATGTTAGACAGGATGCAGAGAAAAGGGAACCCACTTACACTGTTGGTGGGAATGTGAACTGGTGCAGCCACTCTGGAAAACTGTGTGGAGGTTCCGCAAAGAGTTAAAAATAGACCTGCCCTATGACCCAACAATTGCACTGCCGGGGATTTACCCGAAAGATACAGATGGAATGAAACGCCGGGACACCTGCACCCCGATGTTTATAGCAGCAATGTCCACAATAGCCAAACTGTGGAAAGAGCCTCGGTGTCCACTGAAAGATGAATGGACAAAGAAGATGTGGTTTATGTATACAATGGAATATTACTCAGCCATTAGAAATGACAAATACCCACCATTTGCTTCAATGTGGATGGAACTGGAGGGTATTATGCTGAGTGAAATAAGTCAATTGGAGAAGGACAAACATTATGTGGTCTCATTCATTTGGGGAATAAAAATAATAGTGAAAGGGAATAGAGGAGAAGGGAGAAGAAATGGGTAGGAAATATCAGAAAGGGAGACAGAACATGGATGACTCCTAACTCTGGGAAACGAACAAGGGGTGGTGGAAGGGGAGGAGAGCGGGGGATGGGGGTGACTGGGTGATGGGCACTGAGGGGGGCCCTTGACGGGATGAGCACTGGGTGTTATTCTGTTTGTTGGCAGATTGAACACCAATAAAAAAATAAATTTATTATTAAAAAAAAAGTAATGCAGAATCAGAAGTCTCATGGTATTTTGTTGAACTCTTGGAGGACACATATATTCAACTGGAGGTTTAAATAGTTTTTAAATGTGTTTAAATTATTTTTAACTGGGCAATTAGAGTAATGAAACCTTCAGTGGCTATCTAAATCACAACAAAAATAGAAGAAATAAGTAGCATCTTATAGAAGCAGTTTGACATACTAACTTAAAAATGGGAGGCACCTGGATGGCTCAGTTGATAAAGTACTTGACTCACAATTTTGACTCAGCTCATGATCTCATGGGTTGTGTGATTGAGCCCCAGGGCAGGCTCCATGCTGGGCATGGAGTCTGCTTGAGATTCTCTCTCTCCCTCTCCCTCTGCCTCACCTCTCATTCACACATGCACTCCCTCTTTCACTCAAAAAATAAATAAATAAATCTTTTTTAAAAAATGGACTCAAGGATAGTATCACCCTGTCATCGAGCAAGTGTAATGCTCTTAAGAATGTAAAAATATATGTAAAAATATAAAGACTATAGGATGAGGAGAAACTATAAACTGAAGGAGGCCAACCTTGTACTGCCATTATTGGCAGTTATACAATAATAGCTCATTCTATATATATATATCCCCTAAGGATAATTGGGAATAGCAACTATAGATTTGCCTGTGTACAGTTACATATCAGGAAATTAACATTCAGAGGGACAAAGTAACTTGCCTGAAGTGAGCTAGTAAATAGCAGAATTGGGACTTAAAATAATGAATTTTGATTCCAGAGCACAAATAACTAACCACTATTCTGGTGCATCTCAATGTGTTACTGCATCTGACTAGATGGAATGATGGAATGCTTAACAAGTAGAGATGACATTTGGAGAAAGACTATGCAAATCAGAAAAAGAACCAAAGATTAACTGAAAAAGACATTCAGTACTTCTTTTTCCCTGAAAAAAAAAAAAACTAAACTAAAACAAGAACACAAAAGAATATCAGCCAAGAAATAAATAACATGTGTAAGTGACACTTGTAGTTGTTCCTTGAACAGCTTCTGTGTTCTAGAAGGTCATCAGTTTGTGTTTTTTCTCTTGTTTAGGACTAGTGTTGTTCTTCCTAGAATAACTAAAGAAAATGCATAAAAAATAAAAATAAAGCCAATATTTGCAAAACATTTATAATATATTTTTTCATTTTGGAGAAAAAATAGCAGACATTATTATTTTCAAATTTTTCAAATTTTTATTTTATAGCCAGGTGGCTATAGTTAGCTCTAAATCACAGCCACAGAATCTGTTAATATCATGGTAATTAATCCATGCTGTATAATGTCTCATTAT
The DNA here is from genome assembly GCF_905146905.1 of Nyctereutes procyonoides. Lineage (NCBI taxonomy): Eukaryota > Metazoa > Chordata > Mammalia > Carnivora > Canidae > Nyctereutes > Nyctereutes procyonoides. Next base: position 11,726,041 of record NW_026575133.1, on the reverse strand, counting down.
TCCAATGTATGCTTATTATGCATTGCCAAGATATGATAAAATAAAATTAACCAAGGAGAGATAATTTGTGGCATTCTTTTGGTAAAGCATGCTTTTAAAGAACATTTAGTCAGAACAGTGTTATCCAAGGCATTTGTGAATTACACATTTTATGAATAAGTAGCTTAGGTATGATAAATTGTATTAGGAGTGGCAAGACAAGTGACATATGTACTTCATAGTGTGAATAAAAGTCTTTCTGGGAGAATGAGATGTTGTTTAACTATTAGCATGTGAACCCTGGGTAGACTATGGAAGAGAGGTATTCGGAAAGCATCAGGAGATCTTTGGAGATAGGGATTGGAACCCCCACTACCCTCAGATTCAAGTATACTTTAAATGAAGAGAGATGGATTAATCTACCAGCCTGTGAGGTGGGAGTACAGCCAGCTTTCACTTCCCTTCCCTTTGTCATGATCACAAAGATCCCATGGTAGATAAATTAGTTCTCTGTCTCCAGGATGATTCTTATGGCCCTGGGGTTCCTTATAAACCTCATGGCTTCATTTAGGGCTACGTCTAGATATCCACTACATGCAAAATTGTGTTTTCCCCATGGAGAGAACAGCCCCGAGAAGAGGGGAGTACAGTGATATGCAGGAAAGAAAAAATAACAGGTTCTAAAGAGAATGCAATTTCAAAATTTGCAAATCTAAGAAATATGAAGCACATGAGAGACTAAAAGAAAACTCAGACCAGTATCATGGAAAAGGAGACACCAGCCCCTCAGAGGACAGATAGAGATGATGGACAGGGGGAAAGAATATAAGGGAGCTTCTTTTCAGGAGTGTATTTAATGTGTTAGTGAGTGCAGCAAGCCAATAATGTAGGTAGATGATATACATATAAGAAAGGCAGACAGATACAAAATCTGTGAATATCAGAAAGTAAGAAGAAAACTCATTTAACTGATTAATCTTAAGACTGTGTTGTAGTATTTTCCATCTAACAAACTATGAAAATTACAAATTTAACAAAGTTTCTGAATACATATTCAACAACAAAATAAAATTCTACACACAAGTAGTCAAAAATAATGGAAAACAAAGTTTTAAAAAATTACATTTAGCACAGAATAAAAATAGATACTTATGAATACATCTAAGAAAATACTTCTACTCTGCAAACTATACTGCTATGAGAAATTAAAGAACTAAATAATCTGAGAAATAATTGATGCCAGTGAATCAAAAACCTCAACAATTTAGGATGTCTGTGTTCTTCAAAGTTATCTATAGATTCAAAACATTCCTCTGAGAATTATGAAACTGATTTATAAAAAGATGAAAGTTAGCATGTTGGATCTGAAATTTATAGGGAAATACAAAGACCTATAAGACTCAAGATAATCTTGAAGACAAAGAAAGAGTAATTATGCTACCAGATGTCAAGGCCTATTATAAAACACAATAGTTACTTCAATGTTATATTGCCAGAAACATGAACGAATGGACTGATAGACTATAAAAGACTCCCAAAATAGATCAAAATATAATGGGCAAATTATAATTTATGACAAAAGGTGTTCCTGTATAGTAGTATGGTGGAAAGGATGGGCTTGGTATTAAATCATGGGGAAGCAATTGTATATTTATAAGGACCATATCTTTAAGTCCTAATATAAATAATTAGAGATGAATCATAGACCTAATTATGAAAATTACAGTTGTAAATCTTTCTAGAAGATATAAGATGATATCTTCAGAACCTAAGGATTTTTTGAGCAAGTGACAAATGCACTCATTGTTATAGATAGGTACAGATAAATTATGATGATAAATGGGAAATAGGCAGAGAAATAGGGAGATAGATACAGATAAATGATGACTTAGAAAGTATTTTTGATAATAGAATATATCTTGAAAAAACTCTATATCCAAAATACATGAATAACTTTCAAATATCAGTAATAACAATATCAAACCACCCAGTTAAAACATGGGTGAAAATTTTGAACAGTTTCTTTATAAAAGAGGATAGTCAAATGCTTAATGAGTACATCAAAAGTTGTTCAACATCACCATTTATCATGGCAATGCAAATATTAGCATAATGTGATACCACTGAAATCCCACCAGGTGAATAAAATAAAAAGACTTAAAATACTAATACTGGCAGAAATGGGAGCAACCAGAACCTTTGAATATTGCTGGGAGTGCAAATTAATTCTGCCACTTGGGAAAGCTGCTTTGTAGAATTCATTAAAGTTAAACATACCTATACTATAGTTCGAGATTTCCATTCCTTGGAACATACCCAAGATAAATAAGTAAATAAAGCCACCAAAATATAACTTTACTCATAATGACCCTAAACCAGAAATATTACAAATGCTCATTAACACTGGAATGGGTAAATTGTTGTATATTCATAAAAAGAACAAATTATTTATATGCCTAACAACATGGATGAAGCTCACAAACTTCATGTTTAGCTAAAGAAGCCAGAAACAAAATAGCGTAAGTTGTAAGATTCTGTTTATATGATGCTTAAGAACAGGCTAAAATTATCTATATGTTTATCTAAGTTTTAGCCTAAGAACATTACTTCTGTGTAAGTACTAACTTGAAATGGTTTTCAGGGGACCTTGTCGTGTTCTAGAAATAGTCTATACCTTGATATTGTCCAATGTTTACCCAGGTGACTACATATGAAAAATGTATTGAATTTTGTATGTAAGATTAGATGACTATGCATGTTCACTTAATTGAATGAATGAAGTAAAATATATTAATGAATGAATGATTGAATAAATGAATGAATAAAGCACTATGTCCTATATTACCTCATCTTGTGTGTATTACGGACCTGACCACGCCTGTCAAATGCATATATAACTGGAGCTGCCCATATGTGCTGAGTTTTGTGTCCATTTTACCATTCTGAAGGAGATGCAAAAAATGCAAATGACCTTGGAATCCATTCATCATAACCATATACACACCCCCAGACACTTCCAGTTAATACAGTATTGAAATGACCTCCTAAAAGTTTATCTAAGGCACCAGGTGAGAATGATTCTCTGAGAGATTCAGATGCTGTCCCTTAAAACTTGTTTCATATTTTGAGACAACAGCCATTATATGGGATAATTTCCCTAATAGATGAAAACCAGGAGTGGGAAACCAGAAGGTGGACTTAGGAATGGGTCCATCTGCCAGCACTTTCAGTAATGCATTTGTGAATTTGGGGACTCTGTTCTCTGCTGAATTAGGATTTCAGTTTCCAGGCTGAGAATGCTTCTGCTAAGGGATAAAATAAAAGTTCTTTTAAACTTGAGAATATAGCTGCTGTGGTCATTTGGTCTCTTATTGTTGTTCTATGAGCAGGCAAAGAAAAGAGTTGCTATTCTGGTAGTGGTAATCTTCCCAATTATCATGAGATCTGGTTGCTGCTACATAATGGGACAGAAGAGATGTCTGTAATTTAGGGTATTCACTGGGATATATTTTGGTTCTTCTATCCACAATTATAACCATGAATGGGAAGTTAGAACTGGAGTTTAGTAAGGGCATGACAAATAGGTCAGACCCCATAGGGATGCTGGTCTGGTTTATGACACAGACTAATCAATCTAGAGTAGCCATGGGCTGGATGACTTTGAAGGGGATTTTATAATGCCGGGTAGAAGAGAGACGTTGAAGAGCAGTGAGTGCCTTAGCGACAACTGCAGCAGCAGCAGCAGAAATCATGTGATAGGCCATGCATTAAAGTGTTCGTGACAGGATGAAGCACATTTAAGCTGCTGCTGATTGGATGCATGGAACAGAAACCGGACTGTAGTGGAGGCTGTGCTGCCCAGCTTCTGCTCTCTGAACCATGCTCTCCTACCATCATATGCATCTCTTTGCTTCAAAGCGTTCTTTCGGTACTTCTGCCAGCTTTACCTACATGTCTCATGTGCTGAACATTTCAGTCAGTACCAATGATGAGCAAAATCCAACAAATGGGTAATAGTAGTAATTACAAATGATTTCCCCTCCTTTGGGTGAAGTAACTCTGAGACACACGTAACACACCAGCTTCAACAGTTCTCCGAAGATGTAAGCCTTGTACACCAAATGGTACCTTGCTTAACAATGCATGCTATTGACTGCCTCCTCTTCCCTATATCCCCCCTCAGGTAGCTACCAACGTGTCCTAGAATCACCTCCCAAATAAAATTCCTATGCCAAACTTGGCTTCTGGAAGACGACCAAACAGAGCGCTATCTGCAATATTGCCCAGTAGATTTTTGAAAACAAGATCAATTGTCATTAAATAAGTTTCTCTTGCATATGGGAGGAACAATTTACTTAAAAAAGAAAAAAGAAAAAGCAAAGCATTGGGTTTAGGAAACAGAAAGTAACATCCCAGCTTTAATTCCTGAATAACCTTGGTAAAGTCACACAACTTCTCTGGATTTCATTTTCGACCACTATAAAATGAACTCTTAATGATGTAAAACTGGTATTATGTAATTCAATTGTATGCATTGTTCTACAAAACACCTAAATCTTACATTTTTCTTTCTCATCCTCTTTTCTGCCCAGGAATGACCTCTGCACCATATTATTTTCAAATATATGACATGAACTGTATTTCTGTCTAGTTACTATGGTGATCAATGTAATTCAAATCCTCAGATAGAAGTGCTGAATTTTGTCCTCATCAAAAATAATACGTACGGTTTCTGTTGCCTCTTGTGAGAAGTGGAGAAGCCAGAGAACTGATGGCTTGTGGGACTGCAGAATTGAACACATGCTCATGTCCTCTGCAGAAGGGCAAGAAGAGATACACAGAAGAATACAAGGCAGTGGCACACTTAATAACTTGAAAATAAGTTTTACAGGGCCAGTGATTATCTGTGTATTTTATATGGTATTCATAAAAATTTTTCAAATCAATATTTCATCTATAAAAATTCAGAAATTCTACATAGATATTGAGCCCTCCAGTTTGTCTTATGCTCGCTCACCTCTCCCTGTTGTCTCCCAATGACAAGGCCAAGACATTATCTTCTCTCTTAGGCTATCAGTCTTATCCAGCTTCACCTATTTATGTTCCTTCCCTGGTCCCTAGCAGTTTTCGAGATCACAACCCATGTCCTTCAAATCTCTTTTTGTAACAGATGGCTCATCATTCAGACATACTCAGAAAACACACTCTGGTCTTTTAGCACAATTCAAACATGCTTTGACACACTCTAAAACTTGAGTTGATCATTTCATTTCTATTTTTCTAATGGCTCAATTATTTATTAGTATTTCTCTATTTCCCACAAGACCATGACACACTCATGTGTGCACACACAGTGTGCACACACAGAGACTGAGTCACAGACATTTACTAGATCATCAATTCATTCTAAATATAAGATGTGCAAAATGTGAACTGAAGTAGGGAGGTAACATAGAGTAAGCATAAGAGAATGGAACCAGCTCATTTAGAAAGGTATGATCCTGCCAATGAGAATATAAATTTGTAAAGATGTTTTGGATGGCAGTTCGAAGGAAAAAAGGTCTATGTTCCTAATGATCCATCATTTTCATTTCTCAGCATCTACCTTAGAGAAACACACTTGTGGCTTAAAAGGCAGGCCCAGTGTTGCTTATTTTAGCATTTGTTCAAATTGCAAAAATCCGGAAACAAGCTACATGACAAGGAATGAAGGAATGGTTAAATTGTGGAATGTCTGTATCATGAAATATTAAACAGAGTTCAAAGCATAAGGTAGATCTTTACCTGTTTTTAAAGACCTTTGTAACTTAGCAATTTGAAAGAAAAAGTAATAGAACAAAATATGCAATGCAAAAATATTACATAAACACAAATAAAAATGAAACTATATATGTAAGTATGTTAGTGCATGCATTAAAAGAATCTGAAAGGAAACACACCAAATTGGTAACAGTGACTATCTCTAGGAAAGAAGAAAGATTTCAAATGTAGTCAAAGGAGACTTTAGCTATTTATCTTTTTTTTAAAAAAAGAGAGAATTAAAAATACAGAAAAAAAGAGAAAATAGTAAGTATCCATATTGCTATTACTGATAAGTAACCACAGTTTACTACTGCTTTCTGCTTCCATTTTATCATTTGTAGAAATAATGGTTATTATAAATATTTCAAAAAATGTGGAAAAGTACACAAAAAAGTAACACCTCATGTCATGCCACCCAGAAATTAGCTATCTTTTATATTAACTTGCTATTATTCTTAAGAAATTTCTTTTTATTTTCATCTTTTGTGAAATGCTGATTTTTTCCTTTATTTTGTATAATCTTTTATTGGACTTCGATTTGCCGACATATACTATAACACCCACTGCTCATCCCGTCGAGTGCCCACCTCAGTGCCCGTCAACAAGTCACCCCAAACACCCGCCCACCTCCCTTTCCACCACCCCTTGTTTGTCTCCCAGAGTTAGGTGTCTCTCATGTTCTGTCTCCTTCTCTGATATTTCCCACTCATTTTGTCTCCTTTCCCCTTTATTGCCTTTCACTATTTTTTATATTCCCCAAATGAATGAGACCATATAATGTTTGTCCTTCTCCGATTGACTTATTTCACTCAGCATAATACCCTCCAGTTCCAACCATGTTGAAGTAAATGGTGGGTATTTGTCATTTCTAATGGCTGAGGAATATTCCATTGTATACATAAACCACATCTTCTTTATCCATTCGTCTTTCGATGGACACCGAGGCTCCTTCCATAGTTTGGCTATTGTGGACATGGCTGCTAGAAACATCAGGGGGCAGGTGTCCCGGCGTTTCACTGCATCTGTATCTTTGGGGTAAATCCCCAGCAGTGCAATTGCTGGGTCGTAGGGCAGATCTATTTTTAACTCTTTGAGGAACCTTCACACAGTTTTCCAGAGTGGCTGCACCAGTTCACATTCCCTCCAACAGTGTAAGAGGGTTCCCCTTTCTCCACATCCTCTCCAACATTTGTTGTGTCCTGTATTCTTAATTTTCACCATTCTCACTGGTATGAGGTGAGATACCATCTCATTGTGGTTTTGATTTGTATTTCCCTGATGGCAAGTGATGCAGAGCATTTTCTCATATGCTTTTTGGCCATTTCTATGTCTTCTTTGGTGAAGTTTCTGTTCATGTCTTTTGCCCATTTCATGATTGTTTTTCTTTGCTGTTGAGTTTAAGAAGTTCTTTATAGATCTTGAATACTAGTCCTTTATCTGATAGGTCATTTGCAAATATCTTCTCCCATTCTAAAGGTTGTCTTTTAGGTTTGTTGACTGTTTCTTTTGCTGTGCAGAAGTTTTTTATCTTGATTAACTCCCAATAATTCATTTTTGCTTTTGTTTCCCTTGCCTTAATAGATGTATCTTGCAAGAAGTTGCTGTGGCCAAGTTCAAAAAGGGTGTTGCCCGTGTCCTCCTCTAGGATTTTTATGGATTCTTGTCTCACATTTAGATCTTTCATCCATTTTGAGTTTATCTTTGTGTATGGTGTAAGAGAATGGTCTAGTTTCATTCTTATGCATGTGGATGTCCAATTTTCCCAGCACCATTTATTGAAGAGACTGTCCTTTTTCCAGTGGATGGTCTTTCCTGCTTTGTCGAATATTAGTTGACCAAAGCAATGAGAGCCCATTTCTGGGTTCTCTATTCTGTTCCATTGATCTATGTGTCTGTTTATGTGCCAGTACCACAGTGTCTTGTTGATCACAGCTTTGTAGTACAACCTGAAATCTGGCATTGTGATGCCCCCAGCTATGGTTTTCTTTTTTAATATTCTCCTGGCTATTCGGGGTCTTTTCTGATTCCACACAAATCTTAAGATGATTTGTTCCAACTCTGTGAAGAAAGTCCATGGTATTTTGATAGGGTTGATTGAATATGTAAATTGCCCTGGGGAGCATAGACATTTTCACAATATTAATTCTTCCAATCTGTGAGCATGGAATATTTTTCTATCTCTTTGTGTCTTCCTCAATTTCTTTCAGAAGTGTTGTAGTTTTTAGGGTATAGATCCTTAACTTCTTTGGTTAGGTTTATTCCTAGATATCTTATGCTTTTGGGTGCAATTGTAAATGGGATTTATTCCTTAATTTCTCTTACCTCAGTCTCATTGTTATTGTACAGAAATGCCACTGACTTCTGGGCATTGATTTTGTATCCTGCCACACTGCTGAATTGCTGTATGAGTTCTAGCCATCCTGGAGTGGAGTCTTTGGGGTTTTCTATGTACAGTATCATGTCATCTGTGAAGAGGGAGAATTTCACTACTTTTCCAACTTGAAAGCCTCTTATCTCTTTTTGTTTCCTGATTGCCAAGGCTAGGACTCCTAGTACTATGTTGAATGCCAGTGGTGAGAGTGGACATCCCTGTCATGTTCCTGATCTTAGCGGAAAGGCTCTCAGTGTTTCCCCATTAAGGACGGGATGAGCACTGGGTGTTATTCTGTATGTTGGTAAATTGAACACCAATAAAAATTTATTTATTAAAAAATAAATAAATAAATAAATAAACGCTTTCAAATTTTAATTATCTTTTGAAATAAGTGCAAAAACTCATCCAACTTAGCATAAAATAAAGTTAGAATGGGATACTTCCAAAAAAAAAAAAAAGAATGGTATTTACTGTGGGCTTTTCATAGATGGCTTTTAAGATGCTGAGGAACGTTCCCTTTATCTCTACACTCTGAAGAGTTTTGATCAGGAATGGATGCTGTATTTTATCAAATGCTTTCTCTGCATCTATTGAGAGGATCATATGGTTCTTGTTTTTTCTCTTGTTGATATGATCTATCACGTTGATTATTTTACGAGTGTTGAACCAACCTTGCATCCTGGGAATAAATCCCACTTGGTTATGGTGAATAATTTGCTTTTTAAAATATTTTTATTTATTCGAGAGAGAGAGAGAGAGAGAGAGAGAGGCAGAGACACAGGCAGAGGGAGAAGTAGGCTCCACACCGGGAGGCCAACGCGGGACCCCATCCCGGGACTCCAGGATCGAGCCCTGGGCCAAAGGCAGGCGCCAAAACACTGAGCCACCCAGGGATCCCCGGTGAATAATCTTCTTAATCTTCTGTGTTCATCAGGGATATTGGTCTATAATCCTCCTTTGTGGTGGGATCTTTGTCTGGTTTTGGAATTAAGGTGATGCTGGCCTCATAAAACGCGTTTGGAGGTGTTCCATCCCTTTCTATCTTCCCTTCCGAACAGCTTTAGTAGATTAGGTATTGTTTCTTCTTTAAACGTTTGATAGAATTCCCCTGGGAAGCCATATGTCCCTGGACTTTTGTGTCTTGGGAGGTTTTTGATGACTGCTTCAATTTCCTCCCTGGTTATTGGCCTGTTCAGGTTTTCTATTTCTTCCTGTTCCAGGTTTGGTAATTTGTGGTTTTCCAGAAATGCATCCATTTCTTCTAGATTGCCTAATTTATTGGCATATAGCTGCCCATAATACATTTTTTAAATTGTTTGTATTTCCTTGGTGTTGGTTGTGATCTTTTCTTTTTCATTCATGATTAGAGTCTTTTCTCTTTTCCTTTTAATAAGGCTGGCTAATGGTTTTTCTATCTTATGAATTCTTTCAAAGAACCAACTCCTGGTTTTGTTGATCTGTTCTACAGTTCTTCTGGTCTCTATTTCATTTAGTTCTGCTCGAATCATTATTAACTCTCTTCTTTTACTGGATGTAGGTTTGATTTGCTGTTCTTTCTCCAGTTCCTTTAGGCGCAAGGTTAGCTGGTGTATTTGAGTTTTTTCCAGTTTTTTTGAGGGATGCTTGTATTGCAATGTATTTCCCTCTTAGGACTGCTTTTGCTCTATCCCAAAGATTTAGAATGGTTGTATCTTCAATCTCATTACTTCCCATGAATCTTTTTCATTCTTCTCTAATTTCCTGGTTGACCCTTTCATCTTTTAACAGGATGGTCTTTAACCTACACGTGTTTGAATTTCTTCCAAATTTCTTCTTGTGTTTGAGTTCAAGTTTCAAAGCATTATGGTCTGAAAATATGCAGGGGACAATCCCAATCTTTTGGTATCAGTTAAGACCTGGTTTGTGACCCAGTATGTGGTCTATTCTGGAGAAGCTTCCATGTACACTTGAGAAGAATGTGTATTCAGTTGTGTTTGGATGTAAAGTTCTGTAAATATCTGTGAAATCCATCTGGTCCAGTGTATCATTTAAAGCTCTTGTTTCTTTGGAGATGTTGTGCTTAGATGATCTGTCATTTGCAGAAAGTGCCCAGTATTAGTGTATTATTATCTAAGTATGTCTTGACTTTGGTTATTAATTGATTGATATATTTAGCAACTCCCACATTAGGGGCATAAATATTCATGAGTTTTAGGTCCTCTTGTTAGATAGATCCTTTAAGTATGATATAGTGTCCCTCCTCATTTCTTACTACAGTCCTTGGGATAAACTTTAATTTATCTGATATGAGGATTGCTACCCCTGTTTCTTTGGAGGACCATTTGAATGGTAAATGGTTCTCCAACCTTTTGTTTTCAGGCTGTAGGTGTCCTTAGGTCTAAAATGAGTCTCTTGTAGACAGCAAATAAAAGGGTCTTGCTTTTTTATCCAGTCTGAAATCCTCTGTCTTTTGATGGGATCATTAAGCTCATTCACTTTCAGAGTTAGCATTGAAAGATATGAATTTCGTGTCATCATAATACCTATTCATTCCCTTTTATGTGGCTTATTTCTTTGGGCTTCCTCTTTCTTTTATAGAGTCCCCCTTAATATTTCTTGCAGAGCTGGTTTCATGGTCACATATTCTTTCAGTTTCTGCCTATCTTGGAAGCTCTTTATCTCTCCTTCTATTCTGAGTGAGAGCCTTGCTGGATAAAGCATTCTTGGCTGCATTTTCTTCTCATTTAGTACCCTGAACATGTCCTGCCAGCCCTTTCTGGCCTGCCAGGTCTCTGTGGAGAGGTCTGCTGTTAATCTAGTATTTCTCCCCATATAAGTTAGGGATCTCTTGGCTCTTGCTGCTTTAAAGATTTTCTCTTTATCTTTGGAATTTGCAAGTTTCACTATTAAATGTTGAAGTGTTAAATGGTTTTTATTGATTTTAGGGGGGTAACCTCACTATCTCCTGGATCTTAATACCTGTTTCCCTCCCCAAATTAGGAAAGTTCTCAGCTTTGATTTGTTCAAATATGCTTTCTGGTCCTCTGTCCCTTTTGGCACCCTTTGGAACCCCAATTAAACATAGATTTTTTTCCTTCTGAGGCTGTCATTTATTTCCCTTAACCTTTCCTCATGGTCTTTTAATTTTTTTTCTCTTTTGTCCTGAGCTTACTTCCTTGCCATCAACTTGTCTTCTATGTCACTCACTCTTTCTTCTACTTCATTAACCCTCATCATTAGGACTTCCAGTTTGGATTGCATCTCATTTAATTGATTTTTAATTTTGGCCTGATTAAATCTAAATTCTGCAGTCATGAAGTCTCTTGAATCCTTTATGCTTTTTTCCAGAGCCACCAGTACCTTTATAATTGTGCTTCTGAATTGGCTTTCTGACATTGAATTGCAATCCAAATTCTGTAACTCTGTGGCAGAGAGTTTTGTTTCTGATTATTTCTTTTGTGGTGAGTTCTTCTTTCTAGTCATTTTGCTCAGTGCAGAGTGGCTGTATGAGCAGGCTGCATCAAGAATATCAACCACTACCTTAGTAAATTTCATCCTTGATGATTCTGCTGAGGTCAGAGACCAGAAATTGAAAACAAAGATCAGAACAAAATAAAACAAAAGGACCACTAAAGTGAAAAATTGTAAAACAAAGTAGTAAAAAATAAAAGGCCAGGAATCCTAAAGAAGAAGAGAGAAAAAAAAAAGAAAAGAAAAATTTTTTAAAAAAGGAGAAGAAAAAAGGGGGCGCTGGGAGATGGTGGTGGTTACTAAGTTATAGTGGAGGGAGAATGTAGTCTACGTGAGGGTTTCTAGAGGGTGGTCCTCTTGTTTCTGAGTATATTAAGTTCTGTATGTTAGAAGATGCCCAGCCCGAAAGTTATATAAACCAGAAATACTTGTAGAGGGCCCCACCATTGACCACCAAAACATAAATGAGATAAAACAGGGGGGAGAATGGGAATGAGGAATCTCACAAAATTAACCAGCATGGTATACAACTTGGTTCTGGGTGCATGCTAGTCATGTTTTAGAAGGTATTAATTTCCACCATTGTAGAACAAAATGAGGCAGAGAAAACAAAAAACACAAAACAAAAAAACATATCTTGTATATCTCTCAAAATTAAGTTGAGTATGCTGAAGGGAATCTAGAAGTGGAAAATATATCTAGGACCTGTAACTGTAGCAATATGACAGTCAAAAAAGAAGAAACTTAAAAATGAAGAGGTGGTAAAATATTGTAGTTAAGGTGGGAGAAGAGAAAAAGTATCATAAATTTACAGTCTGATATAAAAATGAGTTGTCCTGGAGAAAAAAGGAAAAGGAGGGGTACCCTCTGGATCTATATACTGTAAATCCCTCTACTTCCCCTGGAGCTTTCCAGCGTTGCTCGGTCAAGAACTGGCTCTTCCTCTGTCCTTCCAGCTGGTCTTCTGGGGGAGGGGCTGCTGTGCTGAGTCTCAGGTGTGTGCACCTGGGGGAGCTGCCCCGCCCCCCACCAGGTGCACGGCTCAGTGGGAGCTATTTACCCGGTGAGGCCCCTGTTCCCTGGCAGCCCGGCTCTGTCCCAGGCACAGGGTGACACCAGGAGGAACAACCCCACTGGCGGCGGCCAGCTCCCCAGCCCTGGAGTCAGCTCCCACAGTAACTCCCGCAGCTCCCGGTCCGCAGGGGCCTGGATGCTCTGGGGCGGGGGGCGCTGACCTGCACAGCTCGGGGGCGCCCGGGGCAGGAGCGTCCTCGCTGTCCTGGGCCCTCCCCGCCTCCACCTGCGCTCCCGGGGGAGCGCAGGGTCCTGGGCTGTGTCCCCCCCGCCCTGGGCTCCGGGGGCTGCGCTGCTGGGATCGCACTCCCGGGCTGCGGCTCCCGCAGGCAGCAGGCACAGCCCCCTCCCCCGGAGCCCCCGCCTGCCCCCCGGCTTCTCCCCGAGGCCCCCCCGGCTTCTCCCCGAGGCCCCGCCGGGCGCTCCAGCCCGTTACCGAGATGGGCCTGGGTGTGTGGGGCGCTCTCCCCGGTCGCCCCTCCTGTTAGTGACCCCGGGAGCCTGGAGGCTCCGCTGCCCCTCCTGCTCCTGCCCGGGTTCCCTGCTGAGCGCCTCTCCCTCCGGGAAGAATCCCAGGCAGAGTTTTAAAGCTCCCACTTCTCTGGGGCTGGGCCTTCCTGTCCTGGAGCACACCGCCCCCCCCACACACACACACACACCTTAGCCTGGTCTTAGCCTGGTTCCTCGCAGGGACCTTCCTCCACTGGATTCTTTTTTATTTTTTTCTGCCTTCCTACCTTGTTAGAAGCGAAAACCCTTCTCTCTGCAGTGTTCCAGCTGTTCTCTATTTAAATCTGAGGTCGAATTCGTAGGTTTTCAGGATGATTTTCAAGTTATCTAGGTAAGTTGGTGGGAACAGGTGACTTGGGGACCCTACTCCTCTGCCATCCTGCCCCGCCCCCCTCTTAAGAAATGTATTAAGAGTATATACAGAGAGAAGAAAATCATGTGTATATATAAGTATGACTTCATACTGTATAGATGATTTTTTAAATATAAAAGTATTAATTTTTCATTGACAGATGAATGAATAAAAAATTTAGTATATATACACAATGGAATATTGCTGAGCCATCAAAAAGGATGAAATTGTATCATTTGCAATGACATGGATGGAACTAAAGGGTATTATGCTAAGCAAAATAACTCAATCAGAGGAAAACAATTATCATATGTTTTCACTCATGAAGAATTTAAGGGAAAAAACAGGATTATAGGGGAAGGGAGAGAAAATAAAATAAGATTAAATCAGAGAGGGAAACAAAGTATAAGAGGCTCTTAACTCTAGGAAACAAACAGGGTTGCTTGAGGGGAGGAGAGTGGGGGATGGGGTAACTGGATGATGGGCATTAGGAGGGTATGTGATATAATGAGCACTGGGTGTTACATGCAATTGATGAATAGCTGAACTCTACATCTAAAACTAAAGATATACTATATGTTAATTAATTGAATTTAAATAAAATAAGATAAAAGAGAAAATAAAGTACTAATTTAAATTTTATTTAAATTAACAAAGGATAGTAAACTAAAGTCATTCTTAAATTTAAAACATGTGAAGCATTACCATAGAGATAGTTCCAAATTTATAACTTAAAGCTAAGGAATAAAAGACTAAGGGGAGAAAATGAGGTAAAAGCATAACGTGTCTCTTTAACATGCTGCTTCAATTTAATGTGATATCATTTCGCTCCCCGGTGGAGGATGAGGGTAGCGGACTGCTCACCCATGCCTTACCTTTCCCTTTTCATGTTTTAAGTTACGTTATTATTTTCCAACCTCAGTTTTCTTCAGAAGGCTGTTTTGTGTGTCATTTGATATAGTTTCTGTATAAAACTTATTAACTGCCCACCATAAGTCATTTTCACAGTTTATCTGCTCCTAAGAGAGTTTTTACAATACCTTAAATCACAGGATTTGAACATTAGAATGTTTGAATTCAAGAAGGATTCATGGGTACTTTGTTCTCTGAGATATTTCATTTTTGAGATTGCCTGCCTGTTGCCTTTGTATTTGGATATTCTTGGATCACTCCTTTTTGTCTTCAGAACATTGTTTCTGTAGAGAAATCTGAAGCCCACCTGATTTTTTTTTTTTTTTACGTTTTTGATGTTAGGGTTATTGCTGATGCTCAGGAGCCTAACTAGCAGCTTGTATGTTTTACAATCAGATTTCATGAAACATTTTTTATAATCTTTCAATATTTAGATATAGTTCTCATTTTTTAAAATTCAGGATATATTTTATTCCAGGCACCCATGTTCTCTTTTTTATGTATATTTCTGTTGCAATTAGTTTAAACCTACCCTTTCTTCCAATAATTTACTATTTTTTACTTTTTGTTTCCATTCATTTTTTAAGATTTATTTATTTATTTATTCATTTATTCATTCATTCATTCATTCATTCATGAGAGACACAGAGAGAAACACAGAGGCAGAGACACAGGCAGAGGGAGAAGCAGGCTCCACACAAGGAGCCCGACGTGGGACTCGATCCCGGGTCTCCAAGATCATGCCCTGGGCTGAAGGCAGATGCTAAACTGCTGAGCCACCCAGGGATCCCTCCATTAGTTTTTTTTTTCTTTTTTTTAATAAAAAAATTATTTTTATTGGTGTTCAATTTGCCAACATACAGAATAACACCCAGTGCTCATGCCGTCAAGTGTCCCCCTCAGTGCTCCTCACCCATTCACCCCCACCCCCCGCCCTCCTCCCCTTCCAGCACCCCCAGTCCATTCATTTTTTTATTTTGGCTATTATCATTCTGAATTTCTACTCAGATCTGCAGCTTCTGTTCTATCTCCTTCTGTCTTCCCTTTCTCTGGTCTTTCAATCTTCACTTCACTGAATCAAAATTATTTTTATGTAGTGACATAAAATGAAGAAATTATGAATAGTTTCCCTATTTTCCTTGAAATATGTTTGTCATTTAGGTCTAGTTGTTTTTATTTTTTGTGATGTCTTTCGCTTCCTTCTTTCTTTTCCTTTAATCATTAGTTTACTTTGATGAGGGAATCCTTGGACATGTATCAGGTCTTCAGACCAGTGTGTTGTATCACCCTGAAAGCTCAACATTTGTCGTAGGCAGTCTGTTCCCTTTTTATCAGTTTACAATTCTCTTAAGTCAAAAGAGGTGGGAACCATAAATACACTAATAAGAATTCTCAGAATTTTGTCATGACAAAGACTGTTTGAGGTGGTGGATATCCATTTAAGAATCAAAGTGTCACTGTAGCTCCCTGCTTTCCTCCAGAATCTTCTGTTTCTCTCCTGTGCACCTGTTTTTAGAAGACTATCAATTTCAGTTCTAAGTTCTAGATGCATATCAAACTCATTTGGGAATTGTTTTGAATGCAAATACCTAGCTCCTATCTCTCAAAAAATCTGCTGTAATGGATCCAGGGTAGGATCAGGGCATCCTTACTTTTTTTAATTACCTACGAAATTCTAATAGGCAGACAAGTTTGAGAGCCACTGAATTTTATTCTGCCTCTCCCTTTGTTTGGTTGCTATTAATAATTTATTTTTGGGGGGTAAGGTTAAATTTTGTCAGTTAACGAAGGGTGAGAGTCTGATATACAGCATCAATTTATATTCTCAACCTTGAAATAACAAAATAGACTATCTCTGTAGCAAATGGTCCCCAAATAGGTCTCCAAGTCCTAGTACAATAAAGGTTTCTTTCTCTTATACTCTGTGAAAAATCTAACATAGATGTTCCTGACTGTGAAATTCCCCTGAGTGGCTCAGAGATCACAGCTTTCTGGGTTATGGCCCCACCATGTTCAACACATGGTTTGGAAATTTCACTACGATCACACAACTGGAAAATGAGGGAACAGAGAGAAGATGGAGAAGCCACAGCCTAGAATTCACCCTGCATGATGTAAATCCCAAGCCAGGACATTAGCCATAAAGATGAACTAGGTTTGATGAGCATCTAGCCAGTCTCTTCCACGTAGGCTTGTTAAAGTTTTTATAGCTTTCTTCCAGAAATATCCACGCATTATTTGTTGTAACTATTAAGATAAAGGAGAAATTTAAAAATATACATTTGACAAAGAAATCTGGCAATGAAGAAATGAGGCTGCCCAGAGGAACGAATCCTAAACTGGATAGAATTGGCAACAAGAGCTATAAGTTTCTTGAGCAGGGACAGAAACATCACACATTGAGCCAACTTGAGTTTCACTGCAGAAAATTAGATGAGATCTTTGCCAAATACCCCAAAGATATCAGAAAATGGTCCTATATATTTAGAAGCCATAGCTCTTCTTGTCCCAATTTGTTCTTGACTTTCTGACAGAACAGGTATAATAGAACTCTGTTTTCTGTGCTCCCAAATGTTTTCTTTGACCTTCAGGGACAAAATTAGGGAGGCAGGGATGTTTACAGGAACATGAAAAAGCTTCCAGAAAGCAAAGACCATATCCCAACAAAGAACATTTTTTAAAAAGCTCTAATAAAACTAGAGAAATAAGGATCCATGTAATCTGAGGAAGGAAGAATGGCTTTGTTTTCTGCACGTGTTTGGAGCAGAACTGCCACTTGAAACAAAGTGCCCCCGACTTCTCTCCCAGACGCATTCCCAGAGCCTCCTTAAGAAGAAGCTGGTATGTTCTCATTCATTTGAGGAATATAAATGATAGTGAAAGGGAATATAAGGGAAGAGAGAAGAAATGGGTAGGAAATATCAGAAAGGGAGACAGAACATAGACTCCTAACTCTGGGAAACGAACTAGGGGTGGTGGAAGGGGAGGAGGGCGGGGGGTGGGGGTGAATGGGTGATGGGCACTGAGGGGGGTACTTGATGGGATGAGCACTGGGTGTTATTCTGTATGTTGGTAAGTTGAACACCAATAAAAAATAAATTTATTAAAAAAAGAAGAAACTGGTGAAGTTGGAATCTGCAGCAGAATAACCTCATAATCTGTTTCCATCCTTCCCTGCTCTATATTAATCTCACAGAAACTGTAAGTGGGATGGTCTGAAAAACAGTGCTGTGTCCCATAGGCTGGGCCCACTAGGTGGTCCCTGTTCTGAGCAGAATTAGAACACTGCACAAAGCCTCCCTGGACACAGAGAACAGGGCTAAAATTTAGACAATGATTACTCTTCTTGCCAGGCCATCAGCCACTGCCCCTTACTTCCCAAGGTGGACACCCGTGGGGATTTCTTCACACTAACGGGGCAATTGCTCTCCTACAAATGTGACCTTTTCTAATTTGCACCAAAGACTCCATTCGGGTGAGGTGTAAACCCTCCCAAATAGGAGCCGTTTCTGCCCATACTTCATCAGAGGTGACTCTGGTCTTCGAGATGCATGATAGACTTCTGCCAAAACTTTAACCTCTCACTGCTGAGTGGCTATCTCTCTTTGGGTGTGTAACTGAATACACTGTTTTCCCTACACAGTAAAAATCAACACCACCAACAAACCTGCTCGATTCAGAAAATGAGAAGTTACCTTTGACTCCTCCCTTTATTCATCCCCATTGCCAATTTAGGCCTTGGCAAATTAGGGCCTCACCTTCCTAAATATTTCCCAAACATTTTCCATCTCCGATGTGGTAACTCTTCATCTTTTGCCATTTTCTCTGACAGCACTCTTGTCCATCTATACAGTTCTCCACCCTGAAGCCAGCAAGAGCCTTCTATTATGCAATTCTGACCCTGTCAAACTTTTGCTTTAGACCTTTTAATAGACTCTGATTATATTTATAATATAAATAATACATTATTTATAATAATGTTCAATATCTTAATGTCTTGCCTGTTATTTCATGGACAGGGATTGTGTCTATCTTGCTCACAACTGTGTCCCCAAGGCCAAAGCACACTTCTAGGCACACAGTAGGGGTTAGCACCATGAATAAATGCATGTTTATCTACTTTGCCTTTCAGGAAGTATTCTAAAAAGAACTGCAAGATAGAAATACCTTGTAGCCCAGAGAACTGAGTCCTAATTTCTATTCTGCTGCCAATTTAAATTGCAACCTTGGATCACTGAGGATTTTTTAAGCTACAGAACCAGCTAGTCTCCCAGGTTCCTTAACATCTGACATTCTGTGCTTCTTTGTTTGTTAATCCTTTTATAGTCCATGTCAGGGTTCACAGATAAACAAAAAAAAAGAAAATTAGGCAGAAAAAAGTCAAAGTTTACTTACAAACAATGTTTACAAAAATAAAATGGCTTTACCTAGTGCCTTTTTATTACATGAACTTCTAGTGGTCATGTATTGAGAAAACAAAAATAATTTCCCATCCCACCTTCTCTACGAAATTGTGCAGATAGAGCACATACTCCCCTCCCCATTAACTGGGATACCAAGTGTGAAATTAATTCACATCTTCCACATAAATCAAGGAAAAGAGAAGGAAAAGCTAATGTTTCAATATTTGTTAGCTTGCAAACATCAGAATACACTATTATAATTTCATGGAGTGGCCACGTTAACACATCTGAAATTATCAGCCCTGCCAAAAGAGTTCATCAAGATGGTAATACTAATGTTTTTTGTGTGACAACGTTAATCTAGGAAAAAAAAGAGCTAATTGTCCTTAATCCATGCATAATCTCAAGATAATGCATATCAATTTCTAAAAGAAAAAAATCTCTGAGCAATGCTTGATAGTCAAATGATTCACCACTTGAGATTATAAAATCTTCTCTGAAAAGGAAAGCTCAATATGTTTTCAATGAAGCAAATTGGCTCTCCTACATTCATAATAGCTTTCTTTTCCTATCTGAGTAATGTTTAATGGCATCAACAATACTGACTTTAGCTTGTTTTCATTCACACTGTCGTAAACAACCTTGGAATATTTCAAGTTTTGTACTCAATTGCAATTAATTATCACAGACTGCCAATGGAATATTGCAGAGCTGTGTGTTATATTCTGGGTATCCTGACACGAAAATTAGCAAATATATCAACAATACTATGATGAATATCTTCATTATTAACAACTAGATTAGCTGTTCATTTGATTGTTATGACAGATGTATTCGGTAGCCACATACAGAAGTAACTAAATGTTGGTTGCTCTTTAGAAAAATACAAAAATCTCATTGTTACTTTTAATAATCTATTACGATCCTGTTGTTCTACTTTTTACCCTAGAGTCAGATGCCAACAGTAAAATTAAGAAGGAGCTAAGGTTATCTTAAGATTTTCCCACTTCTTACAAGCCTTCTCTTCTACATGGTATCACAGGCATATGTATCACAGTCAAATATTGCCTTCTTGTTGTATTCTAGACACCCAGAGAAGATGCATGCACGGTCCATCCCTCTCCAGTTGATATATTTGTACGGGACATTACCAGTTCCTCTACACCAATACATTCTTTTAGTCCTATGTCCCTTCACTGCTTTCTTCTTTTAGATGAGTATCAGTTGAAAAGGACTGGAGAATATCATGGGAAGTACTGTTTATCCTGCTTTTTTGTTTTGATGTATGAGGGAAAGTTTGTGAAAATAATTTTCCCATCCTCCATGGCTCCTTCCTTCACCCTTGTTTTGAATACATGGAGTGATTTATCTACCCTGGCAAATTGTCCCTGGTAGGACAATTTACCCTACATGATCTATGGAGTGAGAAGCCCTGAGGATCTTCTTTGGCAGTCTTGCCCATTTGGTGAGCAAATCAGGCTAGACCTGATTGAGTAAATCCACCATTCTCCCAGGTTCTTATTGTGTCACTGGGTGGGGGTTCAGTCCATTTCAATAGGGAAAAGAATAGAAAGTTCTGATGGTCCTCTTCTCTAAAGCTGAGTTCTCCATTTCAAGTTTCCTTTTAGTTCCTCACTGAATTTTAGAACTCAGAGGAAAGGAGAGAGAACTCAGAAATATCCAATATGCAAAGCAAACTATGGAGTGTTTGCAGTGAAGTGGGAAGTTATATCTTAGTTATCACAATGAAAAACAACTTAGAAGAAAGTTTATCATTGATAGATCAATGTGACAGATTTTTGAGGCTGGGAGACTTCTTCAATGCATCATAAACATAGGAAAACTATTATGTCTTCATCGCTCTATTCCAAAGAAACATACTGAAGATGGATCATGTCATCATATTTTGTATCATTTTGTTTATACACCCCAGACTCAGTGCATTTGGTTTCCGATCCCTTCACACATTTCTAATAGATAAATGACCCAGAGCAAGTTACTTAAATTTCCTATGCCCTACGACCCAGCAATTGCACTGCTGGGGATTTACCCCAAAGATACAGATGCAATGAAACGCCGGGACACCTGCACTCCGATGTTTCTAGCAGCCATGTCCACAATAGCCAAACTGTGGAAGGAGCTTCGGTGTCCATTGAAAGATGAATGGATAAAGAAGATGTGGTTTATGTATACAATGGAATATTACTCAGCCATTAGAAATGACAAATACCCACCATTTGCTTCGACGTGGATGGAACTGGAGGGTATTATGCTGAGTGAAGTAAGTCAATCAGAGGACAAACATTATATGTTCTCATTCATTTGGGGAATATAAATAATAGTGAAAGGGAATAGAAGTGAAGGGAGAAGAAATGTGTGGGAAATATCAGAAAGGGAGACAGAACATAAAGACTCCTAACTCTGGGAAACGAACTATGGGTGGTGGAAGGGAGGAGGGCGGCGGGTGGGGGTGACTTGGTGACAGGGACTGAGGTGGGCACTTGATGGGATGAGCACTGGGTGTTATTCTATATGTTGGTAAATTGAACACCAATTAAAAATAAATTTATAAAAAAATTAAATTAAATTAAATTAAAAAAATAAAATAAATTTCCTATGCTTCAGTTTACACATCTGCAAAATGGGGATAATATTACCATCTTCATAGGATCATTGTGAGGAGTGAATAAATTAATGCTTTAAAACTGATAGAATAAACATTCATAGAATATTACCTACAATATAATAAGCAAACTCTATTATTATTACTAATACTTATACTGATTATATTTTACTCCTTTTTTAGTTTTCATAACTTTTTCTGGTATCTTCCTTCTTCGCTCTCTCCCTCCATGAGTTTATATCCCTCATGCTTGCTATAATACATTGACTACATTCATTTATTTCTCCTTGGAATGTGTTCTCTTCTGGGGTTTGGAGGAAGTTGACATTCACAGTTCACAGTCAGTAATGTACTGAAAATTAGCTGGACACTTGGAATATTCTAAGCAACCTAAAGTGTTGGGGACATTTAAAGGCATTAAAACTAATTGTTCCAACTGGAATTTATCCAGAACAGCCATGGAAAATGCATCGTGAAGATTTTATTGACTATAAGTGGCAAAGACCTTGATTTTATGTGTCCTCTAAATGACAACACCTCCCTTCTTTCAATTGTCTGCCAGAAGTAGAAGAAAGCAAATTGCATTTCTTGACAGAGATTACTTGGACCTAAAATGTCACAAAACCAATTTTTTTCAGGGGTAGCAGCAACATACAGAGTATGTGAGAGGCTAGTTAACAGAGACTCAAAGCTTGGGTTTCCCTGACTTCTAATCTCCAGTGTGCTAATTACTAGCTGTGAAACTTCAACAAGCGACAGTGCTTCAGAGTCTAGATTTGGAGCACCTGAGTGGCTAAGTCAGTTAAGCATCTCCCTTCAGTTCAGGTCATGATCCCAGGACCCTGGGATTGAGCTCAGTGTCAGGCTTCCTGCTCAGTAAGGAGCCTGCTTCTCTCTCTCCTTCTGCCTCTTCCCCACTCATGCTATCTGTCGCTATCTCTGTCTGTCTCAAATAAATAAACAAAATCTCTAAAAAATATAGTCTCAGTTTGCTCACTTGAAAAATGAGCATGAAAACATCTGTAGGACAGGTTTGCTCTGAAGAGTAAAGGAGGTAACATTAGTAATGTACCTTGTGTGGGTCAAGTAGGCAGTCAATAAACATTACTTTTACCCACCTGATTTCAAAGCCTTCCCTTGTTTTCAGATTTCACTTTGGCTGGAATCTCGGGGCAGAAGTTACTTCTTTCTTATATCGGTATTCAAACATAGAACAAGCAAACAAAAGCCCCAAATCTGAGCTAAGTCCAGAAGGCTCCCTTTTCAAGTCTTCACAGATCCAACTGCTCATGAGACACTCTTGTACAGTCAATAATCAGGATGCTGCATTATAATTCATTTATTTGATGCAATAACTAAAGGATTTTTAACACCTGCTATGAACTAGGGACTGTTCAAAGTCCTAAGATATTCAATGTTCCAGTTCTCAAAAGACTAAGATTCTTTTTTTTTATTTTTATAAATTAATTTTTATTGGTGTTTAATTTACCAACATACAGAATAACACCCAGTGCTCATCCCGTCAAGTGTCCCCCTCAGTGCCCGTCACCCATTCACCCCCACCCCCCGCCCTCCTCCCCCTCCACCACCCCTAGTTCATTTCCCAGAGTTAGGAGTCTTTATGTTCTGTCTCCCTTTCTGATATTTCCCACACATTTCTTCTCCCTTCCCTTATATTCCCTTTCACTATTATTCATATTCCCCAAATGAGTGAGAACATACACTGTTTGTCCTTCTCCGATTGACTTACTTCACTCAGCATAATACCCTCCAGTTCCATCCACGTCGAAGCAAATGGTGGGTATTTGTCGTTTCTAATGGCTGAGTAATATTCCATTGTATACATAAACCACATCTTCTTTATCCATTCATCCTTCGATGGACACCAAGGCTCCCTCCACAGTTTGGCTATTGTGGACATGGCTGCTAGAAACATCGGGGTGCAGGTGTCCCGGCGTTTCATTGCATCTGTATCTTCGGGTAAATCCCTAACAGTGCAATTGCTGGGTCGTAGGGCAGGTCTATTTTTAATTCTTTGAGGAACCTCCACACAGTTTTCCAGAGTGGCTGCACCAGTTCACATTCCCACCAACAGTGTAAGAGGGTTCCCTTTTCTCCGCATCCTCTCCAACATTTGTGGTTTCCTGCCTTGTTAATTTTCCCCATTCTCACTGGTGTGAGGTGGTATCTCATTGTGGTTTTGATCTGTATTTCCCTAATGGCAAGTGATGCAGAGCATTTTCTCATGTGCAAGTTGGCCATGTCTATGTCTTCCTCTGTGAGATTTCTCTTCATGTCTTTTGCCCATTTCATGATTGGATTGTTTGTTTCTTTGCTGTTGAGTTTAATAAGTTCTTTATAGATCTTGGAAACTAGCCCTTTATCTGATACGTCATTTGCAAAAATCTTCTCCCATTCTGTAGGTTGTCTTTGAGTTTTGTTGACTGTATCCTTTGCTGTGCAAAAGCTTCTTATCTTGATGAAGTCCCAATAGTTCATTTTTGCTTTTGTTTCTTTTGCTTTCGTGGATGTATCTTGCAAGAAGTTACTGTGGCCAAGTTCAAAAAGGGTGTTGCCTGTGTTCTCCTCTAGGATTTTGATGGAATCTTGTCTCACATTTAGATCTTTAATCCATTTTGAGTTTATCTTTGTGTATGGTGCAAGAGAGTGGTCTAGTTTCATTCTTCTGCATGTGGATGTCCAATTTTCCCAGCACCATTTATTGAAAAGACTGTCTTTCTAAAGATGGAGAGTCAGAATGAATAAACAAACAACCACGATGATTATAAAATCCAAACGCTGTAAAACTGGAAACTCTAAAACACAATGCTGGGTGGGGGATACAATTTTATTGATGAGTTTCTTTGATAAATATTTCAACTAACTATTTCTAAATGATGAGGGACTCCAGCTGTGAGACAATCTCTGGGAAGAGCCTTCCAGACAGAGGAGAGAGTTAGTTCAAAGGCCCAGAGGTGAGAATGAGCTTTGAATATTTAAAGACCAGAGAAGACCCAGTGCTGCTTGTAGCACAGTGACCTTACAGGGAAGTGGTAGAAAGAGAAGTAAGAACCAGATCAGGCAAATCCTGAGATAATGAGTCATACTTGGGTTTTATTCCATATGCAGTGGTGAGAGACTGAGAAGTTTTGAGCATGAAAACAGCTTAATCTGAATGCTGTTAATATTTTCAAGTATGCCTTTGTCTGAGAAGTGGGGAAAGATACAGAATCCCAGAGCTGGAATGGGCTATTATATCTTTAACCTTAAATTGCTCATTTTAAGATGATGAAATTGTGGCCCACAAAAAAGAATTTATTCAAAGGTTTACTTAGTATTACTGACTACATATGCTAGATGAGTTATTGGCCTATGTTCTTTCTACACTAGTACCTTAAACTCTGCTTCATACCACCCAAGTCTTCAATGTTACTTAATTATAAGAAAATAAAGTAAGTGAAGTACCCCATCAGAACCCTCCGAAGAATCTCTAAGAGTTTCCAGGAATGCTCCATTTATTAGCCAACATGTCTGTTCTAATCTTTCTCTCTTCTTCCATTTCAGTCTTGTGAGGACACCAATGCCTGTCTGGAGTGTCAGGCCCCATGCTCCAAAATCCATCAGTCCTGAAGAGGACAAGGGAGAACCATAAAGCATTAGGGGAAGTGATCCTTTTCCAGTTCCACAAATCATGTTGTCTTCTCAGCCCCAGATTGACACTTGGGTCACACAAACTCAGAGCCCTCATTAAAACAGACCCTTCACTGTCTCCCTATGCTTTCCCTGGCCAAGGACCATAAGAGAAATAAGTGATTAGGAAAAAATATACACCATTTATTTCTCTCTGTTTTCTGCTCTCTTTGCCCATCCCTTGTGTATCAATCAACAATCAAATATACTCTTGCCCAAATCAAAACCTAACCAAATAGAACCTATATATATTTCAATTTATCCAACAGGGTATTCTAAATTGTCATTTCACCATTGTTTTGTTTTTCAAAGAACCCAGCTCTGGATCCCAGTCTAGATCACTCAATATTCCTTGCTAAGGAAAGCATTACTTACAGTAGCCAGTATATAGAAACAACTTAAATGTCCACTGATAGACGAATAGATAAATAAGATGTGACACACACACATACACACACACACACTGGAATACACAGCCATAAATGAGTGAAATCCTCTCACTTGTGAAACGTAGACCTAGAGGGTATTATGCCAAGTGTAATCAGTCAGAGAAAGACAGATACTTATATGACTTCACTTACACGTGAAATTTAAAAAACAAAGCAAACAAACAAACAAAACAGAAATATATTCATAGATACAGGAAACAAATTGCTAGTTACCAGAGTGAAGAGGGTTTCAAGGGTGGTCAAAATAATTGAAGGGGATTAAGAGGTACAAAGTTCTAGTTACAAAATAAGTAAGTGATGGGGATGTATTGTGCAGCTTAGGGAATATCATCAATAATGTAATAACTTTGTATGGTGACAGATGAGTAATAGACTCATTGTGGGGATAATCTAGTAATGTATAAAAATACAGCATCATTAGAAGGCACAACTGAAACTAATAGGATATTGTATGTCAATTACACTTAAGTAATAATAATAATAAAATTCTCTGCTAAAATGATAACAGAGGGAAATATGGCTGCTGATTGAGGTTGCTGACCCTGCCCAAAGTCTTCCCTGCTATGGCTTTAGCAAGTAAAATTTTGCATTTTAAGAAAGGGTCACCTCAACAAAGGGTAGTCTTGTATTTCTCTGTGACTTAAATGATGCCATTACTGCCCAGAGAATGTAGAAAGAGAGGGAATTTACTGCTTGAAAGACTTCTTAATAAGTCATTGGCCTCAGCAAAGGTGCTTTTCCTTAATTTATAGAGGAAGTGATCAATCACTAGAAAATATGTCCTGCTCGTTAAAGTGAGCTGTTGGCCTCCTGCCAGCTCATCCCACTGAACCAGAGGGTCTAGGTCAAGTTAACAGGGACAGCCACTGCCATTGGTTTTCAGGAGATGGTTATGAATTTTGTCATTGCAATCAGAGCCCCCAAAACCTATAAAGGATCAGGGATTTGTAAAGAAGTTATACTGGATGAGCTATGAGGGAAAACAAGATTTATGTTTCATGAGGCTAAATGAAAAAGTTACCCTCTGAAAACATAAATGACCCTATGCCTATGGACAGTGATCATCTTTAAGATTTAGAAGCCTGAGGGTGATGGTCATACCAGGGGATTGTGAGACGTACAATGAGCATTGAGTTATCAAACACCTAAGCTTCTCCTTTTTCAGAATACAGGAAAGGGGCAGGATGAAGATTGGAGGAAACAGGAAAGCAAGAGTAAGGATAGCAGGAATGAATGAAAAAAATACTGGCACTTTGAGAAACACAAAGAGACAGAGGAAATTCAAATGTGGAGTCATAATGTGTCTCAATTGCTCAGCTTTCTGGAAAACTGGGCCCATATCTAATGTCACTCTTATTATCAAACAATGCTCAATATCTCTAAGAGATACCTGCTCCCTGTCCCTGTAATTTATGGAAATGAATAACCAGATGCCAGGAGGTTCAGCTCAGCAGACATTCCATGTCATACTGGCCTGGCCTCACTGGTTCTCCTGACCACAGAGCAGGAGCTTTGGGACTGCTTCTCCCTGACTCACAGGAACTATCCGTGAGCTCCTTGCCCTCCAAAGAAGAGAAAGGGTTTGGCCAAGAGAGAGAATTTTCTCCTGCTTTTACCATGGCATTTCCAAAAGGGCCATCACAGGCCAAATTATGAAGCAGCCTCCAAATATTTCTCTTTTCTTCAGTTAAAGCTCTCATAGGAGAATTCATCCACCTCTCTCCTCATACAATCTGTTCTCAGAAACACCATTTACACCAAGATGTCATGAACATTCGTTCCATCTGTGTTTAAATTCCAGTCTAAAAGAATCAATTACTGAGTGGAATTTGGTTACTTTCTAGCCCTACAAGCAAGTTGTAATCTGTGGAGCCTACTGAAATCACCCTTGAGACCATATCTCTAAGATCCTAACCAATCTGGCCTCTTCCCAGGTCTCTGGCTTATATTTTATTACCTATGATTTTCCCCTTCCCTCTCATATCACCATTTCACCAGCCACAGAGACTTTGCACATGTTCTTCTCTCATCTGGAACTCTCTTCTACTCTTCATATAGTTAAATCCAGCCTACCATCCATTTTTCAGCTCAAATGTTACTCCTTCATGAAAGTCTTCCCTACCTCCCCAGTCTGGGTGAGGCTTCCCACCTATTAGTGCTTATAGCACCATGTGCCACTCTCCTATAGCACATATGGTTTGTTTCTTATTGGTATCATTTCTTCAATGGCCATCACTTCCCCTGCACTGTAAATGACACGAGTCTGGAAGTTTGCATATTTTAATTTTTTTAATTCTTTAAAGATTTTATCTATTCATTTTAGAGAGAGAGAGAGAGAGAGAGAGAAAACACAGGTAGAGAGAGAGAGAAGGGCAAGTAGATCCTATGCTGAGTGTGGAGCCCAACTTGGGACTCAATCTCACAACCCTGAGATTGTGATCTGAGCCAAAATCAAGAGTCAGACATTCAACCGAATGAGCCACCCAGGTACCTCACATGCTTTTTAAACATGGTTTTCCCAGTACTAAATGAAAATCTAAGAGGAAAAAATTCCAGACTGCAAGGGATAGCTCTCCTAAAGGCTACACAATAAAAACACACAATAAAAACAAGCTTGACATATTCCAGGTAACAGAGTAGGCTCAATGTGATGAGCAGTGGGCAAGAGGGAGGAAGAGCAGAAGATGAGATCCAGAAAGAAAACAGGTTCAGAACCTGTAGGAGCCTCAAGATTTACTTCCAGATTTACTGTGAGAAGATAAATCATTGGAAAGTAACTCTTATATGGGTATTTATTTTAGTTGTTAGTTTACAGTAACAGTATAGATTTCCTGTATACTTTTCAAGCAGCTTTCCACAATGAAAACACCTTTACAAGTACATTCTCGAAATTGACAATGATACAGTACTGCTAACTACAGAGTGGATTTCATCAATTTACATGCACTGTGTGTGTGTGTGTAAGTGTGTCTTACTATGAAATCATATCACACATATAGATTCAGATAACTAGCACCACAATCAGGATATAGAATGATTGAATCACCACAAATAAACTACCCCATGTTACCCTTTGATGGTCACAACCACTGATCTATTAGCTATCATTATAATTTTGTCATTTATAGAGTGTCATATAAATGGAGTCATATGCTAGGTAACTTTTATAGTTAGCTATTCTCACTCAACATAATGCCCTTCTTAGTGGTCATCTTGCAGAGATGAAAAGGACACTTGATCCAAAATATGGTCTGGAGTCATAATTTAGTTTAGATGCCACATACTTACCAACAGGGTATAAAATGTTTTTCTTTTATATATAAGTATATACACAAATACATATAAGAATGTATTTCTTTTTTTTCTTTAAGATTTATTTATTTGAGAGAGACAGAACACAAGCACCAGGGACAAAGGGAGAAGGAGAGAGCAACTCAAGTAGACTCCCACATTCAGTGTGGAGCCTGACTCGGGACTTGATCTCAGGACCTGAGCCGAAATCAAGAGTCGGATGCTTAACCCATTGTGCCCCAGGCATCTCAAAAGTGTTAATTTCTAATATAACAAAGCTTTGTGGAGAAATCACAGTATGTCCACAAAGCAGGTTTAAAAGTATCTTGAGAGAGCAAGGAGGGGAAAGTACCTTTGTCTTTCACTGTGGTCAGGAAGTGGGACTGTGGTGAATGTTCCCAAAAAAACACCAGGGCTTGTGTGGTTTGAACTTTTCACCAGCACCGAAGGAAAGAGAATCCAAGCTTTCTTATCAGTTTGCCCACATATGAGACGAAAGGGGAAAAGGAAGTGTGGGTTTCAAAGAGGCAAATGTCAAACATCTAAAATGGTGTCAGACATTTTAATATACCTGAGATCCATCTAATTGTCACCTGTATCAATAGTTTATTTTTGTTGCTGGGTAGTTTTCATTGTATGGTTATATCACTGTGCATTCATCCATTCAACCATAAAAGGATTTGTGAGGGACACCTGAGTGGCTCAGCGGTGGAGCATCTGCCTTCAGCTCAGGGTGTGATCTTGGAGTCCCAGGATCGAGTCCCACATCAGGCATCCTTCAGGGAGCCTGCTTCTTTCTCTGCCCATGTCTCTGCCTCTCTCTGTGTGTGTCTCTCCTGAATAAATAAATAAAATCTTTTAAAAAAGAAAAAAGGATTTCTCAATTGTTTCTAGCTTATTAGCTATTGCAAATAGAGCTCCTATGAACATTTGTATATAGGTATTTATGTGACTATATGTTTTCATTTCTCTATAATAAGTACTCAGGAAGGTCATTGCTCAGTCCTGTGGTAAGCATGTTTAACTACATAAGAAGCTGCCAAACCATATTCCAAAGTGGCTATGCCATTTTATATTCACTAAACAATGCATGGGAAATTGCATTAGAGAGGCTAAGTATGAGAATGACATAAACTCATCTACACTTTCAAAATGATCACTTTAGGGGATCCCTGGGTGGCGCAGTGGTTTAGCGCCTGCCTTTGGCCCAGGGTGTGATCCTGGAGACCCGGGATCGAATCCCACGTCGGGCTCCCAGTGCATGGAGCCTGCTTCTCCCTCTGCCTGTGTCTCTGCCTCTCTCTCTCTCTCATTCTATGTGACTATCATAAATAAAAATAAAATAAAATAAAATGATCACTTTAGCTGCCAAGTGAAAAATGGATAAGGAAGAAATGAAGGCAATGGTAGGATCAGAAGGACTAGTTAGGAGACTATTGTTAACACTCCACGTGGGAGATAATTATTTTATGTAGAATATTAAAGTAGCAGAAGTAGAAGGAGAGTAGGTAAAGTCAGCATGGTAATTGAAAAAAAAAATCAGTGAATTTGATAATGTGTCTGTGGTGGTATTTGAGGGGGAAAAGAAATTCAAGAATCAAGATTTCAGCTTGAGCAATTGCATAAAAAAAAAAGGGTTGGCTTTTCTTATTGGCACAAACACTGTAGGAGAAGAGTAGTTTATGGAAGGAACCAATTGTTACAGTTTGGTCATCTTAAACTTGTAGTGCCCTTAACTTAAATGGACATGCTAAGGAGGCAGGTGCTGTTGGTAGGGAAGGTCAGAACTGGAAATGGAGACTTTTACAGTAATTGACAAGGTTTAACCAGACTTGAGTCTTTCCATTTGAGTACAATGGAGGTGAAAGGATTGAATAATTTGTTGTATTTGTAGGACAGAATAATCAAATGGATCATACAACCTAGCAAGGTAAAAGTGGTGAGAAGGACAAGAAACAGTAAGAATAACAAAAAAATAAATCAAAGGATTAAATATTGCAGTGAGTTCTATATTGGTAAAACAGAAGTGGCAGGTAAATGATCTAGAAGGACAAAAGTCTAATTTTGGCTAGGCCATGGTACCAATGTTATATTATTCTAGATGTTTCCATGAAGGAAATTTTTAAATAAGATTAAAACTTAAGTCAGTTTATTTTTACTAAACTAGATTACCTTCTATAATTTGAGAGAGATTCATTCAATCTGTTGAGACCCTAATTTAAATAAATAAATAAATAAATAAATAAATAAATAAATAAACCAACCCCTGGCTACCTCCAAGAAAGAAAGAAATATGATAGCCAACTGTGTTTGAATTCAAATTACAACTTGGGGCTTCAAGATTACCAGCCCTATTTCCAGATTTGACACTTGCCAGCCTTCTTCATCACATGAGCCAATTCCTTAAAAGCAGACCACACACACACACACACACACACACACACACACAATCACTTTTGTTTCTCTAGAAAAGAAAAACTGATGAATACACCTTTCTTTTAGGTATAATTTAATCCACATTTTTGTTTAAATTTTTTTTTTTTTTTACGATAGTCATACAGACAGAGAGAGAAGCAGAGACACAGGCAGAAGGAGAAGCAGGCTCCATGCACCGGGAGCCCGACGTGGGATTCGATCCCAGGTCTCCAGGATCGCGCCCTGGGCCAAAGGCAGGCGCCAAACCCCTGCGCCACCCAGGGATCCCCTAATCCACATTTTTGAAGCTAAGTGTGAAACTGTAAAACAACTTTATATTCTTGTGGGCTATGCACATGTTCAAAAATTAAGAAGAACTTGAGAAGACCCCAAAAATGTTTATGAAAATGTTGACAAAATAATTCCTGTTTGCTGCTGTCTTGCTTGGTTCCTGAACTGTATCCTCCAGATTCTTGGTTTCACCAAGAATTGGCTCCCTGCCTCCAATTTTGGATTCCCACCACAGTTAGCCCCTTAGACCTCAACTGCTGGCCAAGAGGAGAGGGCAGGTTAGCTGGAGCACAACGGCTGCCTTTACAAACTCAACACAGGAAAGCTTCTCTTCTTCCACATCTCTACCCTGTCTTCTCCCAATGCTTGCAGATATGTTCCACTATGACTACTCTGGTAATTGTATCTGTCTCTTTTATTTCATTTGAATATTTCGAAGAAATGCTGAAATATTTCGAAATATTTTGGTGAAACAATGAAATACTATTCAATCATTAATAAATGAAAAGGAGTAAATCCTGCCATTTGTAACAGCATGGATGAAACTGGAACACATTACACTAAGTGAAATAAGCCAGACACGGAATCACAAACACAGCATGTTCTCACTTTTTTAAAAAAGATACATTTTATTTATTTATTCATGAGAGACACAGATAGGAAGGTGGAGACATACACAGAGGGAGAAGCCAGTTCCCTTGTGGGGAGCCCAATGCAGGACTGGATCCCAGGGTCCTGAGCTGAAGGTAGACACTCAACCACCGAGCTACCCAGGTGCCCATGTTCTCACTTTTGTATGAAATCTAAGAAATACTAAACACATAAAGACAGAGTATAGAATGATGTTACCAGGGGCTGGAGGGTGGGGGAAACAGGGAGATGTTGGTCATGAGGTGCAAACTTACAGTCATAAGATGAATATGTTCTGAAGACCTAATGTACACCAGGGTGGCTACCAGTGTACTGGAAATTTGCTTGGAAAGTATCATGCCTTCTCCCCACAAAAGAAAGAAGTTGGTGCATTTGTAACTTGATGGATGTGTTAATTAGTTTGATTTTGGTAATTATTTCATAATGTATACATTTATCACAACACTGCATACACCTTAAATAAGCAAAATTTGTGTCTATCTCAATAAATATGGAAAAAGCACAGTTACACATAAAAATGACATAGTGTTAGTTGATAAAAAATGACCAATATTTTTTCCTTTTCCATTCCCATGCCTTTATGTTAATGTCTCTTGAAATATTTGTTTTTGATGGTCTGAAGCTTGTTTTTTAGTAGAATTCTGAAGAAGAACTCATGGGAACAATATTCTCTGAGTTAACGGTTGTTAGTGACAATTTATCCTTCCATCTTTATACTTGGAAATTTATTTGACTGGATATAACATCCTTGGATTCTATTTTCTTTCTTCACAAATATTTAAAGTGTCACTACATTTCCTTGTAAAATAAGTGTTGCGCTATACGATACTGATGATAGACTGACTTTCTTTCACTTATAGGTGTTATAATTTTGCTAGGGTACCCAGACTTCTTGTTGTTGTTGTTTTAAGTGAAGAAATTTTACTAAATACATCTCAAATTTGGATATTCTGGATCAATGTTTTAAGGATGTAATGGACCTTTTTAAGATGTAATTTTAATTCTGTTTGTTTTTTTTTTTTTACTTTCAGAAAAATTACTTAGAATTTTTTGTATTCATTCTGTTTCTACATTTTGTTATTCTTCTTTGGAGATATCTTTTATATCATGCTATATCTTCTTACATATATTTAGGTTTACCACCTCCTCTCAAGTCATTTGTTTCCTTTCTTTAAGATTGAATCTTCTGTTCATTCATAGTTAATTTTGATTTCTGAGCTAATTATAGTTAAATTTTATTTACAAATCTTTATTAAGAACTAATACATATGCAACTATTTCTAGTTATGGTTTATATTATATTTCATATCTTGTGCCATTATATTTCTGTACTCATCTTTCTTTGAAATATTTACAATTCTTATCTCTCTTCTGTGGTCATATTTTCTGGCATGCTTTCCTTGATGTGGGACTATCATTCCCCTCCTTACTCTATTTTTCTTATAAGACTGTATAAAATTTAATCTTAATCTTCTTGTTATTTGTAGCATAAGAAATTAGGGTTTTCTCCCCTCACTTCATGGCTCTTGAGTACCCTCTTCTGTTGTTTTGGTGTGATGTTAGAAATATATATTCTTTTTGAAAGCTCCTTCCCCTGCTCCTCTCCTCCATTTGGATGTGGATTGTCTTCTGCCTATCTAGTACATCTTTTCAGGGTAAGGATTTTCCTGAAAGAGAGCTTCTCCTGACTGACTTAAGAGTTCATAAGATTCAAACTGCTCAGGCCTGTTAGAGCTCCTATCAACACCCTGTGTTCCCTCCCTTTTGGAGTCGGCAAAGCCTCTCCAGTTGGAACAGCTGTTTTCAAGTTAGCTGTCTGAAGTTTCCAGTGAATGCATGTCGATTCATGCACCTTTTTTTTGTTTGTGTTTTAGGGACTGTCAAGCCCACTAGGTGCCTAGTTATTCCCCTTTGCTTTACACTGCAAAGTTTTTAGTAATATAATTACTGTGACTGATGGCAGTTTATCCACACATTCTATGTAATTCATGTTGAAGAAACATCTTAACTGGTGTTAACGGAGACAGACATTTTCCAATTTGGTTATGTTGTTTGCTTGCGTATTTGTTGCTACATAGATAGTGTCTGTCTCTCAGGGCATTGGAAAGTGTTTTAAATTGTGCTATGATTTTTATTTTAGGAGTTTCCTTAGATTATCTTATTATTTTTCACAATCCCTGAAGCTATTTAACATTACTATTTTCATGTTATGGAAAAAGAGACAAAGCTTTTTTTTAATTTTTTATTTATTCATGATAGTCACACACACAGAGAGAGAGAGAGAGAGAGAGGCAGAGACACAGGCAGAGGGAGAAGCAAGCTCCATGCACCAGGAGCCCGACGTGGGATTCGATCCCGGGTCTCCAGGATCGCGCCCTGGGCCAAAGGCAGGCGCTAAACCGCTGCACCACACAGGGATCCCTAGACAAAGCTTTAAATATTAAACAAGTTTTCCAAGGCCAAGCCTCTAGAAAAAGAAAGCACTGAGATATGAATTTGTCACTATTTCACAGAGTACCAACTATCAAACACCCTTATAGACTGCTTCTAAGTGTAAGTGAAGCTGACAATTGAAGCCTAAGTCAGAAATGAACAAGTGAAGAATAGAGAGCAACTTGTGGCATGGGGAGGGGATGGAATTGTCACAAGCCCTGATGCTCAGGTTTTGGGAGATTGAAAGGTCAATGTAGCCAGAGCCTTGTGGGCTAGGAGCAAATCATGAACTGACAGCTAAGGAGTGAAGAGGGTGTATATGATTCAGAACAGTATAGAACAGAGTCAAGACTTTGGATTTTATGGGAGTCCATCAAGTATTTTAACATGTGTGCAAAATTGCATGAATGTTGAGAGGAATAAATTAGACATCAAGTGTCTTGGACTTTGAATCATTCAGAGAATACAGGTCTAAGAGCAAGGAGGATGGGACATGTATAGAGCATTCATGGATTGGTGGGATGTTAACCAAATCTGAAATTAAAGTGGTACCCAGTGTGAGGAGAAGCCACAGGAAGTGAACTAGAGGGTTGAAGTAGGTGAGGCTAGTCCTTGTCCAGGAGATCATGGGAAATATGGCTTCACCATTACTCATCACTGCTATCAGTTGTCAGGGAGACCATGAAGCCATGTTGCATAATCAGAACCTGAAGCAAACAGCTTTAGTCTGAAATAGGAAAACACATTAAAAAAAAAACACATACACATTATCTTATCCACGTTATAGTATTCAGAACCCTGCAACAGAAGGTCCATGATACATACATGTGAAAATGTGGCAATAATAACTTCACTTCCTTGCTTTGTGTATCAGTTAGCTTTTATTACTGCCCCCAAGACTTTTGAGTTGGTTTGTGATGTCTCTTAGTACACTGTAACATTCTGTACTTTGTCCATTCTTACTCAACAAATAAATGCATTAAGGAAAACAGTGGAAAGGAAAATGCCTGTGACTCAGGTATTATTTTTATATGCATCCAAATGACTAAGGATGTTGAAATGCTTATACTTCTGTTTAAATCAGACTTAATATGCAGTGTTACTGAAATATAAATTAAAATGGTATATAAATTAAAGCCACAGTTTCACATTCCATTATTACATTCCAATATCCCTTTCATGTTAATAAAAGTCTTATACTTCTGTTTAAGCTTTGGCTTCTTCTATGTTTGGGGTATGTGGGAAGTAGTGTTTGTGTAAAAACCACTGAATAATGTGATGTAGATAGGGGAATGTCATTACCTTCAAAGAGGTAGTTAGCAATATTTTTTAAGGAACTATTTTTAAAAATTCTTACATTGTTCCAAATTATGAGTCATCTTACCACTTCCAGTGAGTTGAATGATTGATTGTGTCTTATTTATCTTTACATGCCCAACTTTCTGAATACGGAATTATAAGACAGTTTCAAAAAACACAAACATAACTGGACATCTACTCTGTACAAAGAACTGTACCTGATATTGGAGATTACAGAGTTGATGAAGATGTTATACTTGCCCTTAGTGAGCAGACAAATTTGTATGCTCAAATGTGGGCATTAGAAATAGCTTTTGATGGAACAAACAATGAATAAGCTAAGTGCCTGAAACTTAATGTATTTTTGTTAAAATATTCCTTGTGTTGGGAAGACAAAGCAAAAATACCTGAAAAGTTTTTAACAATGTTACAAAAATACAATTAAAACAAAATAATTCAGAAATGATAACAAATATTTATTTACCTGAATTCTATTGTTAAAGACAATATAAGAAATACAATTGCTATTTCCCTTTTTTTTTTCTTTCATGGACCTTGCAGCTTTATGGGAAAGTAGCAAAAACAAGCACTGAAAGAGTTCTAGAATTTTTAGAAGGGAACATACAAATACATGGGAATACAAAATGCATGTGATAAGAAGCAAAGGAAATGCAGACCGCTCTTTCTTAAGGTATTTTGCAGTAGTTTAACTCATTCTTTGGGAAGCAAGCACCTCTGTATTATGGGTAAAAGAGGAAAAAGATGTGGTTGAGATTAGGCAACAGTGACATCCAAAAAGCAACAGGTGTTTGCTTTGAATTTGTCATAAAATAGCCACAATATCTGGCCTAGTGGAGCATTTTTGAAAAGGTTCTACTCCTATCATTAAGAATCATAAAATCTTACTGGTCATCATAAAGCCATTCCTCTCTTACTTCATCCCTTCAGTTAAAATTGATAGTTTTTGCCTTCAGATTTCTCTCTTGAAGTACTTAGTGGTTTTAAACACTGTTAGCTGTTCTCTTTGAAATGCATATTTCTTTTAAATAAAAAAGAAAAATCTTTATTTTCGCTCATGGCAACTGCTAGAGAGACAAGTCATTTAGATAGTGTGTTCTGCTCTATTGCCCATCTCAAATGTCTTCAGTGCCCCTACAATAGTAAATTGTCAGTTTTCTCTTCCATGGATTTTTAGCTTTTCTCCATCAAGTACTTTTACTGCTAACTCCCACCACGTGTTTAGGGTGAAATGGCCCTATTTTATTTCCTGCTAGTTCTAACATAATCCCTTTTCCCCAGAATTCTATCTTCTGTGCCTCTAACCATCTTTCATATCCAATGCGCAAAACAGTAATCCACCTGTGAGGCCCTGGGACCCTAGCAATAGCCATCTAGAGCAGTTTTCTTTTTCTATAATACTGCCCAAATAACCTCGGGGAGAATCTGGGTAGCCTGGCAGTAAAGAAGAAAGCAGAAGGACATCCTCACTGAATTTTCAGAAAGGTTGGATTTAGGTTTAATGGAGCCTGAGCCAACAAAATATTGTGAACTCTTTTACGAAAAGTATCAATAATAATCGGATACAAAAGTCACTCTTTATTAAAAGAAGAAACTAGGGAGCTTCGTCTTAATGTGGTTCAGGAAGGTCTTCAGATCTGCATTTCTTATAGGCACAAGTCCTAGGATGAAGAATCTTAGGGATGAGAATACTATTATTTACTAAATTTTTCTTAGGGGTATGATGTCTGGGTAGGAGGTAAAACCCCCAAGTGCAAACTCAAGTCACTGCAACTATAGTCACTGGAGTGTTGTGTTATATCAAGGAAGAAAACGGACAGATATGGTAGAAGAGGGTTAATAGAGAAAAAGTAAAGACGCATGCTAGAATATTCCAGGGTGTCCCATGGTGGTGCAGGGGTCAAAAATATCTTTGGAAGAATATAATTTCCAACAGGTGGGTTTTGGATCATCTTGCTAAAAAAAGACAATATAAAAACCACCACTGCTCTCAGCCCATCCTTATATCTGCGTGAGGTCTTCAGTATAGGCCTTTTTGCTCAATAGTAACTAAAATGGAACATTTGCATTCAGAAAGTCAACATCAATAGACACAAGCCAAGCATAGCTCCATCTGATGCTTTACAACCAGCATAAATGAGGAAGTGATGATGGAAATGAAGCAGCAAAAGGGGAGAGATCCCTTTTGTGTTAGCTTGATGCAGGAGCATTGTTGTTTTACCTCTCATTATTCTCCATTTTACAGCTGATGGAACAAAACAAAAAACTAAGAGCCATGTGCTTTGAACAGGCAAGATTCTGTTTGTCCCGGAGCATCAACTCCCTTGATTCCAAGTCCAGCTGTCTATGTGTTGACCAAACCACACTTACTTGGACCGGCTTAGTGAGTCCCTTTTCTTTCCTCTTGAAGATAAAAGGGATGTCTTTAACCTGCACAAAGATCTGAGCATTGACATCTGCTGGGTTTCTGTAAACAGAGCCAGCAGAAGCCCCAGAGTATCACATTCTCAAAGTCTGCACATCAAATCAGTGAAGTGTTGGTGTGCAGACATGAGAGCCCCTTGTTGCTTGTTCTTTATACTCAAATTCCCTCTGGTCCTCAAGGCAGGCTTTTTAGTGGGGAATCTACTTGGAAACATTAAGCATTTATAAGACCCTTCTTAATAACACAGTAAGTTTTAAATGTAATGATGATATAGGATAAAAAAGGTCATATTTGTTTTGCATTTTGTGGGCCAGAACTCATTATTTTATTTTTTTAATATAAATTTATTTTTTATTGGTGTTCAATTTGCCAACATATAGAATAACACCCAGTGCTCATCCCATCAAGTGTCCCCCTCAGTGCCTGTCACCCAGTCACCCCTCACCCCCCGCCTACCTATCCTTCCACCCCCCCCAGTTCGTTTTCCAGAGTTGTGCAGAACTCATTATTTTAAAGGTCTCCCTAGATAGTCTGATAATTTTCATGAACACAATAAAATTCTGAGATTTTTAGTCTCCTGGGACTTAGAGCCATCTCCTTCTTGGCAGATTGTAGGTAACTCGACCCAGCTGCTCTCTACCTCACTGTGTTATCCTCTACTCAGGTCTAAGAGAGACGTGTCAGGCAAGGTGTGGGCTCTGACTGGGCAGTGTGGCCTCACACAATATACCCAGCTGTGTCTGTTAGTTCCCAGGATCAAGTCAAACATGAGACAGACACAGGAATGGGGAAAATTGGTGGTTAAAGAACCAATAGATCTCACCTGAAATCCTTTGTTCAACTGCAATTTGAAGATGCTCTTTTTCTATCTTCAGGTAAGAAATGTAAGTCTGCTATTACTCTAAATATATACTTTTGAGTTCCAGAAAACATGAAGGCCAAGAAGCCACATTCACAATTCTTTTCTGACATGTCTCACCCTGTCTCTAGAATCCAGAGTTAATTAAGGAAACTTAGAGTTTATCAAGCTTCTATCAGATCATGCCTT
Organism: Nyctereutes procyonoides; assembly: GCF_905146905.1. Lineage (NCBI taxonomy): Eukaryota > Metazoa > Chordata > Mammalia > Carnivora > Canidae > Nyctereutes > Nyctereutes procyonoides. The sequence continues at coordinate 11,686,552 of NW_026575133.1, read as the reverse complement.
TAATACTTCTAAGAATTCTTTTGTTCTGCTGAAAGGTTCCACTTAGATCACCTTAATCCTTCCAGAAATTCTTAACAAAGAATGTGACAACCACATCCTAGACTTCCTTTGCCTTTAGATTGCCTCCTAATGGCAGTGTCCAGTTTGGGACTTTGTCCTAAAGCTTTGTTTGAATACCCAAAACTTTGAAATAATTTAAAAGTTTTATTTTTTAACCTTTTTTAACCTTGTAAATCTTGGAATATGTGCGCCATATATATTTCCTCTGAATTACATTTACAAATCTTTTTTTTCCTGTTTCTCTTTCTGTGCTCATTTATTTTGTAATTAGAGCTTATCAAATTCACCTAGTAGTCACCAGCTCACATTTTCAATATTATGACTCACAACCACCTAGCTGAAGGCTTATTTATTAATAATATCTCCTGTTTTCCACGTTGCCACAGGTGATTGATTTACCAAATATTTTGCCACTACATAACATGGGTTACCACTTTTCCAGCATCCTCTAAATATTTCCTTACTACTCATTCCCAGTACCAAAGCCTTCTGTTTTAGACTTCTGTTATGGTAACACATCATTTTCAAAGCCAATTTCTTTCTCAGTCAGCAATTGCACAGTAATATTGTAAAATATGCCATGCCAAATGTCAACAGCTTGCAACACCAGTATGATCTTATTATACGAGTCTGTACATTGGCTGTGGTTTGACTTACCTAGACTGGCTCTGTTCTAGGCTACATGTTTGATTTATGCCTGCACCACATACATTTATTCTGAAGTCTGTACTGAAGGAACAGCAGCTACCCAGAGCATGTTCTTCTAATGGCAGATCACTGGAGTGTAAAAAGACAACTTTCCGAACACAGTTAAAGCTTCTGCTTTCATTATATCAATTTAAATCCCATCAGCCAAAGCACATCACACACTGAAGCCCAAAGAGTAGTCTCTCCCCACTGTGAAGCCATGACAAGCGTAAGAATGTTATTTTTTTTTCTACAGGGAAATAATGAATTAGGACCAATGATTTAATCTAGCACAGCACCTAACACATGAAAGTCAGGAAACTTTCTTTGACATGTAACAGTTATTTTTTGTTTATCATGAGTCAAAGAACAGCCCTTTGTACCACGTAATTGAATGTGGGGGTAAGGGCAAAGCCAGTTTACAGAGAAAGAGAAGAATGAAGCAGAATGACTGCATAAAGCAGAAATGTGAGAGGCACAGAGGGCTCTATTGATTCCTGACATCTTTCCCTATCCTGCTTCTAGTTCCTTCTTGAGCCTCAAGAGCTTTTTTCTGCTTCTTTGAGACCCTCCCTTATTCTTAAAATACATTTCAATTTTATTTTTACACTAAATCAAAAGTTTTCCCTGTAATTTGAAACTAGACATTACCAGAAAATACAGGAGGAAGTTAATGAGGGCAAAGTTCTATATTGTGTCCCTCACTGCACTCAACATCCCAGCCCTGGTGAATAGGGAAGCTAGACTAGATCAGGTCACCTGTAGCTTAGAAATGATAGAGGAGACTCCTTTGAGGGATCTGGCTGTCAGGAGGGGTCCATGCTTTCATCACACTTGCAGATGTTACCAATGTCAGTGAAAAACACCCAAAAGTAGTTCAATAACTCATGTTACACAAACAACTCATGTATATATAGTCTCCTGGGAGAACATAACAATTATGTACACATTCACTGCATACCCTCTTTTGGAGTATAGAATAAGCACATTAACTCCAGGATTATTATTTTTCTTAATGTAAGAGTAGGGGGGAAAAAGCAATAAGCCAAAGAATGAACAGCGAGTGACAGGATTTTACTTTATAGATGATTATCTTTGCAAATAGCAATGACCTGTACAAACAACACTGCTTAAGGATAGAATAGTTTTGGGGTCTTTTGGGGTTTGTTTTTGTTTGTTTGTTTGTTTCAGGGCACAAGACTATTTATCTAATTTTTGTATATTTTTTATTGGAGTTTGATTTGCCAACGTATAGTATAACACTCAGTGCTCATCCTGTCCAGTGCCCCCCTCAGTGCCTGTCACCCAGTCACCATGTAATCTAATTAATTTACTTTCCATTTTCTCAGAAAACTGGTTTGCAAGTTGGAAGATCATGTCTTTGAGAATATTGTTGGTGAACATGGCAGAGATGCTGTCGCCTGAAAAAGGACAAGGAGAATACTTATTCCATCTTGCATCTGCCTGACATGAAGGAGACCTTTTAATTAGTCAAAGCACACTGTTGACCGAACCACATAAACTCCAGATTTCTTCAAATACCCTGGAATAAAACCTCCTATGATCTTCCCTTACACTGTTGAGGACTCTGGAGTGCATCCAAGTATTAAATCCAGAAACTTGCTAAAGAATATGGCACTGGTCTCCATCCTTCTCGGGTTGGCAGTGTTACTTACTTAAAGATTTGGATTGGAATGTGATACACACAATTTGTTAGTGATCTGACACAAAGCAAATTATTTGACCTCTTTAAGGATCATGTGTAATATGGAGACAATAATGCCCACCTATATAGCTGTTGTATTATAAAAGGAGAGGGGATCCCTGGGTGGCTCAGCAGTTTAGCGCCTGCCTTTGGCCCAGGGCGTGATCCTGGAGTCCTGGGATTGAGTCCCACATCAGGTTCCCTGAATGGGGCCTGGTTCTCCCTTTGCCTGTGCCTCTGCCTCTCTCTGTGTCTCTCATAAATAAATAAATAAATAAATAAATAAATAAATAAATAAATAAATAAATAAATAAGATACATGCAAATTGATCAGCACAATGGCTAGCAATTTGCATGTATCATCTTGTAAGATCTGTTTTTTATCACCCTGTATTTTTTCTTATCTTGCCTTACTGCATTAATGTTATAAATGGACACACTATGGATAATACACCATTTTTTAGGATAAAATAAAGGCATTGCCTCTTGACTTTTCAATATCCACTTATCTCTACTTCAGTCTTTAACCAAGTATCCAGTGGATTAAAGCTGTTGTGTCCCTCTCCACGGCTTTCTGGCTTCTGGGATGTCTCTCCATAGTATATTAAAACCGAGACAGCATTGGAGTTATTCATTGTGCAAATGGGGAAGCAGACAACTGAAAAGATGAGGTGACTTGCTCGAGATCATTCAGTGAGGTAGTAACAAGGCTGAAATTACACTCTATTCTTAGCCACCTTTCATTTCACCATCCAAACTAATAAAAGAAAATAAAGTAACATACACATTTCTTTTGTTAGTTTCTTAGCTAAAACCACAACAAAAATTAAAAACAAGGATAATAAGGACAGAATGGAAAAAAGTATATATTCCTAACTTCTTAGTGTCAGATAATGTGCTTATATATTAAATCTGAAGTTTCACAAGCAGGAGACATAAACATAAATGACTGTGGGTGGATTTCAGAAATCAGTGTGAACTAAATAAGTCTGTAGAGCCCAAGTATCTCTAAAACCCAATAATCACCCACTACAGGCTCCAACAAGAGAACAGAAAGGCCTTCCCAGAACCCCCACCAAGCTCTGGATCTGGGAACACTCAGCAGGGAGCCAAAAGTCTGATCCAGAAGCAAGCTTAATTAAAGCACATAGCAGTGTACAAAGTTGGAACACCTGCATTACTGACACCTGGAATTTGTTCAAAACAGATAGAATAAAAGAGAGAAAAGAAAAAAAAATTCCAAAGCTTTAGTTAGCTCCAAGAGAGATATGTATTGGTTGCCATAATGACACCTGAGAGGATGTCTACATGGAGTAGCCAGGCCTGAACATTTACAGCTGTGTGGTTGGGGGTTCAGCATTCAGGACAAAATATGTAAAAAGAGTTGGCCTTGGTGGCTCAGCAGTTGAGCATCTGCCTTTGACTCAGGGCGTGGTCCTGGGGTCTGGGAGCGAGTCCCACATCTGGCTACTGTAGGGAGCCTGCTTCTCCCTCTCTGTCTCTACCTCTCTCTGTGTCTCTCATGATTAAATAAATAAAATAAATAGGTTGTTCCTGGTGATTGCTGGCACCATAGGTGAAATGATGCATGTGACTTAGATATAAAGAATGACTATTTTCAAACTTGAAGCATCTTCAGGCATCATGTTTTGTGCCAGGCACAGGGTAGCAAAGAGAATGACTAAAGGTGCTATATTTGAAGAGAATGACCACCACAGGCATCAAAATATTATTGCCTTGTGAGCAAAACAGGCAATAAGTGCAGTAGAGACTAAGTGAAAAGAGACTACTAGGATGGGTTAATGGGTGAAGGAAGACCACACATAGGAAAGGAGCCTGGGCTCAGTTTCCCTCAGCCCCACAGATCCAGGCTCAGCTTGGTTCTCCCTTTCTGGTCATCCATCTTTGGGTCTTCGGATGCTGACCTTGGAACTCAACTTAAGTGTGGTACAAATTTGTTGGAGTATCATCCTTTGCTAAATATCCAATTACAATTTAGAGATTTTCTAAACGTGATAACCATGAGACCCTGCTTATAAGATTGCCTCATGATGTTTTCAACTCTCAGTACCAATTTCTGTGGAATGCTCTTTACCAACCTATACTTGGTGCACTGATTGTTTTTATGCTTCTTCTTATATAATTTCTAAGCTTCTGTGTCTTCCTAGCAGAGGGCATCAAACACTTTATTCACTCTTATTCCTAAAAAATACCCCTGCCCTTTCACCCCATTAATAACTCTGGAATAGATTTCTTCTCCACATAACTAGCATTGTTTTGTGGGGCTTTTTTTTTTAACCTTGACACCTGCTAATGCTGGATTTTAAATTTGCCAGTTTCCTTTTATTTGTATCTTGAATCACTCAGCTTCTGAATAATTGAGGAATTGTTCCCACCAATAATAGGACCCTCCAGTCTTCTAAGACAGTCCTTACCTGTACAGGAATTTGATTATCAGAGTTAGCTATTCACTGTTAGTGATCCACTAACTGTAGACTTCTCTGAGAGCCTCTGAATTTTCTCAAAATACAGGCAATTATTATCTTTAACTGGTATTATAACCATTGTTTTTTTTTTCTGGTAAATATTGAACAACCAATCCTCCATAGAAGACAGCCCTGATTTCTAGTGTTTGCTGATTTTCTTGGTGTAAATATTCCCACCATGTCTGGCTTCAAGCTATGTATTTGACATAGCTTGGGAATTGGGAATTGGGAAGAAAAGCTCACAATCAGCTCTCACAAGCCAATATAAGCTGGCTCCAGCACACTACTAAATAAGTTATTACTTAACAATTCATTTTACGCCGTAACAAAATAAGATGTCATCACATTTTAGTAGATTTACAGTTTAAATCAGAAAAAAGTACACAAACACACACACACATATATATATATATATATATATATATATATATATATACACACACACAAATCATAAGGAGGATTTTTCAGAATCCCTAATGGAAATGTAACTATTAGTGAGGATGTTTCAAGTATTTTTTTAAATTTTTATTTATTTATGATAGTCACAGAGAGAGAGAGAGAGAGAGAGAGGCAGAGACACAGGCAGAGGGAGAAGCAGGCTCCATGCACTGGGAGCCCGACGTGGGATTCAATCCCGGGTCTCCAGGATCGCGCCCTGGGCCAAAGGCAGGCACCAAACCGCTGCGCCACCCAGAGATCCCATGTTTCAAGTATTTAGTGAAGTAGTGTCTGTGTTATATTGTGTAAAACACTAGGCATCTATTATAAGGTGGTTGTACATGTTTAGGGATTGATTTGAGGACTTAAAAAGGCACCAAACAAGTTTCCACATGAAAAACGCTTTGCTTATTCAGTTCAGTTATTTTGAGCAGCCACCCAAAGGTCTCTGAAGTTGGGCAGTTGCTGTATGGTTATTCTCTGGACATTCTCAGTTAGGATTGTAACACGCAAAGTTATTTACCCAACAGAAAGCTATGTAATGTACACTGTACCAGGAAATAGACAAGGTCCCTCCCTGTCCCCATAGGGGTCCCTCATGCTAATGGGGGAGAATAGAGGGGAAATACATACTTGCAATATTTGCCTATACAACAGTGTGATTTTACCTGCTGTAATAGATATGTGCAGGGCATTGTGAGAGCTCATGACAGGTAAATTGACTTAGTATGGGTGCTCAGAGAACTTTATTCTGAAGGTGTGACAATTAAATAATAATAGGAAAAGTGAGTAAACTTTGATGAGAGAAAGAGGCGAGTACTGGAGGATGCAGTAAAAGCCAAGGGAACTGTAGCATGTTGAGACCTCTGAGGCATGAAGGGCTGTGACTCATTTTAGAAAGTTAATCAATGGATATAAAATGCAGGGTAGACGTGAGACTGAAAACAAACTTCAGATCAGGCTGAGTCTAATGGATGGTGTTCAGGATTTTAAATTTTATTCCAAAAACTAGGTTAACCATTGGGCTGGAGGAATAGGAGAGATAAACAGGAGAGTGATATAATTAGAGGCATCCTGAGGGCTTGAAACTCTGACATTAAATGTATATAATGTAGAGCAGGTCTTGATTCCATTTAAAGAATTTCTGTTTTGGAGTGACAGTAAAGAAATACTTCTTTTAATATCATTCCCATTTCTGCAAATCTTTTTACAAAACAACTTGAAGAATATCATTAGATGCCTTTATCTTTGTGGCACTCATCTGGAAGGACTACCTTGACAGGTGGGTGGGGAGAAATTAGTGCTTTTTTGTCTCTGGAGACAATAGAGACCCGCCAGCTTCTTGTTGGTAGTTGCAAGAATTGCATCCATGGAGAACGGAGTTCCAAGACCCATGGACAGGAGGATATCTTCTGGGATGGGAAAGGGGAGTAGAGGTTGTCTGTGGGAAAGGTAACAGATTGGTGACAATATTAGAATCTGTAAGAGAGTTAATCTCTTCACCAGGATTTCCCAACTCCTCCAACACAAATGTTCAAACTATTGTTGTGCTGCTTTTTTAAATGGTTAAATATCAATCTGAAGTTAACAACCCAGAGACTCCAGCAAATCCACAGACATTACCAAAATCAGTACCTTGAGGTTCATTTCACACAGAGTGGGAAGAACCAGACAGGGGGCTTGCCATTGACTCTGGGCTGGGCTGTCTCCTCAGAGCCATTCTGAAGGGCCTGTTTTATTTTTGTGTCTCATCAACTTGTCATTTCTTTTACTGTGTCCTGGTACAGGCTGCTTCCTACCTCCTTCTATCCCTCTCCCACCCCATCAAAACAAAACAATATAAAACAGAACAAACACTCTCTTGCTCCAGTTCATCTCACTACCACTTTCTTCTCTTGCTTTTCTATGTGTATTCTTATTGATTTTCTTTACAGAGGTAAAATTGAGTAAAGGAAAATTCTTCCAGAATTCAGCAGAAGAATATCATATCAAGAACAGTCAGCTCCATTTTATGGTGGAATTGGATCCCAGGAGGAATAGTAAGAGGACAATCGTCTGAGTTATTTAAAACTCAACCGGACAAAGTCATGGAATATGTGCTACCAGGAACGTCACAGCTTGAGCCAAATGGGAATGAAGAAAATGAACATAAAAGATTTATTTCCATCCTTAGCTCAATTTTTCTCAAGGGTGAATTATGGTGCTGCTGCTAAGATAGACTGTATCTGCAGACAAAAAGATTCCCTGTTTCCCTGTTTCCACATTCCTTAAACAAGGGAGGGGAAGATGATTCTCCCTTTGTTTATCAAGGAGTAGCATAGACTCATAAGCTAACAGGTAAAAAAATCTAGGACAGAAGTTCTAATTTCAGATTTCTTTCAGATTCAATAGCAATTCTATGGAAATTATATGGGAAAAGGTCAGTATGTAACATTTCAGCAAATGTGCCTACTTATACATCACTTCCTACAATTTGTAAGTGTCATTTTTAATTACAGATGAGTAATACTTTCTTGCCACCAAAAAAGCACCTATTTTCTGACAGTAAGTTATTATAGCAATTCATCTGAAGTTTGTTTATTTATTTATTTATTTATTTATTTATTTATTTATTTATTTATTTATTTTTGTGGGTGGGGGTTGTTTGTTTTTTAAAACATATAGCACCCGAGAAGTCTGGCTCAAGGCCCAAATCCTATGTGATCTTCCAGACCTGCCCAGGGGCTTTTTCTTTTTTTTTTTTTCCAGGGGCTTTTTCAAGGGTTGCCAGGAAGGCTTCATGATGCATACTCTGGGCACTGCAGTTTTCTGGAGGAAGCTGCAGTTGAGGACTCATGCTCAGGCAGCTGTATCCAGAAGCACTTCTGCCAAGACCTCCTGATCAGGGGCCATTGGCGATACCCAATATTTCACTATGACTTCATTTTCTCCACTCCTACCCCTCTTCTCTCTTCCTCTGGTCCCTGGGTCCTTGAAAAGGAATGAGCCTTTTCTGCAGGGCTTCTCAGCAGTGAGATGATTTCCCCCCCCCCCCCCTTAGGCTACATGTCATCTGTCTACATATACTCCTTACAGCCAGGTACTGTTGTGAGGGGAAAAATAGATCACTGGGGAGTTGGCCCTTTTTCCTTTTGTCTCTTGCTTGCGCTGTCTCCTAAGAGAATAAAAGCTTCATTGCTTTCCAGAGTAGATGCACCAGCTTGCATTCCCAACAGTGCAGGAGAGTTCCCTTTTTCCCACATCCTTGCCAACATTTGTTGTTTCCTGTCTTGTTAATTTTCATCATTGTCACCAGTGTAAGGTGATATCTCATTGTGGTTTTGATTTGTATTTCCCTGATGGCCAGTGATGCGGAGCATTTTTTCATGTACATCTTGGTCATGTGTAGGTCTTTGTAGAAATGACTGTCCAGGGTAGCCGGGTTGTTTAGTGGTTTAAGCACTGCCTTCAGCCCAGGGCCTGGTCCTGGAGACACGGGATTGAGTCCCACGTCAGGCTCCCTGCATGGAGCCTGCTTGTCTCTCTGCCTGTGTCTCTGCCTCTCTCTCTCTCTCTCTCTCTCATATGAATAAATAAATAAAATCTTTAAAAAAAAAAGAAATGTCTTCTGCCCATTTCATGACTGGATTGTTTGTTTCTTAGGTGTTGAGTTTGATAAGTTTTTTTTATAAATCTTGTATACTAGCCGTCTACCAGGTATGTCATTTGCAAATGTCTTCTCTCCATTCTCCCATTGCCTTTTAGTTTTGTTGTTGACTGTTTCCTTTGCTCTGCAGATGCTTTTTATCTTGATCAAGTCCCAATAGTTCATGTTTGCTTTTGTCTCCTTGCCTTTGTGGAAGGGGAGGTGGATGGGGAGATGGGGTAACTTGGTGATGGGCATTAAGGAGAGCACGTGATGTCATGAGCACTGGATGTTATATTCTATGTTGGCAAACTGAATTTAAATAAATAAAAAAGCTTGGTTGCTAACTTTGAATTTGACTCATTATCTCTTCACCTGGCAGCTTGACCACCAGTGTTATGTAGTATTACAATTTTTCTGATCCTATATATGTGACAAAAATGCATCGAAGCATTGAGGTAAGTCAACACCCCTATCATTGAGCCCTCTAGGCCCAAGGAAAGGTGGAATGACTTTCCATGACAGTGGCGAAAGTGAGATAAATATAATCCCCACCCCTCCCCAGAATTTCTGTTACAAACCACAATGTTCTGATATGCCAATAATGTCATGAGTATAGATCTGCAGTTTATAAAGCTCTGTGGTAGACAGAATATTTCTCCCCAGAACTGTCCACAGCCTAATCCCTGGATCCTACGGATATGTTGTATTACACAGCATAAAGGACTCTGTGAATGTGATTAAGTTAGGTATTTTTTATAAATATTTTATTTAGTCATGAGAGACAGAGAGAGAGAGGCAGAGACAAAGGCAGAGGGAAAAGCAGGCTCTATGCAGGGAGCCCCATGTGGGACTCGATCCCAGGATCCAGGATCATGCCCTGAACTGAAGGCAGATGCTTAACCACTGAGCCACCCAGGAGTCCCTAAATTAGGGATTTTAAAATGGAGGAGATTATCTTGGATTATCAGGTGGGCCCAATGTAATCACTAGGGTTCTTAAAATGGGAGAGGGGCCAAGAAGAGGAAGTCAAAATGATGCAGTAGAGAAGGGCTTGGCCCACCACTTAACTTCGAAGATGAAGAAGGGGACATGAACCAGGAAATGTTGAGGGCCTCCAGTTGCCAGAAAGGGCAAGGAAATGGATTCTTCCCTAGAACCTCAGAAAGTAATGCCACTTTGCTACCTTGACTTTAGCTCACTGACACCTGTGTTGGACATCCATCCTATAGAAGTGTAAGATAATAAATGTTTGTTTTTTTAAGCTTCCCCAAGTATATTGTCATTTTTTATAGAAGCAATGATAAACTAATACAGGGTCTTCCACCAGTATTCTTTCACTTAATCCTGAAAAGTGCTTTGTTAAAGTAGGTATAGGTGTTGTTATTGCTATTAACTCTATTTGAAGTTATTTCCTATTTCTAAGTGTTAGGTTGTTCATTTTACCTAAAGCTCAGATGGGGGAAATAATTTTCTCAGTATTGCATGACCAATAAGAGGTAGAGCTGGAACTCAAACATAGATATATATGAACCCAAGCCATGTGTCCTTTCTAGTATATCCCCGATCCCTCTAAAAGTGCCTTTGGGACCTTAAACTCCAGAAAAACTCAGATGAGTTTCATTGCTAAATACTCACTGCCTCTTAACCCAGTCCTCTATATATGCCTGGCCAAATAACCACACACATAAATGCAATGTTTAAATCAGTATCCTAGAAGCAATTCCTGTTGGCTATTTGCAATCAGAAAAATTCTCATGAAAATTCCCTTGGATTTTATGTTACTAGGATGAGGAAATAACATTATACCTCATCTCTGTGATCACTTTGCAAGGCTCTCTGTTCCCTGACTCCCTTATTAACTCAGCCTCTACTACCATCAGGCCACAACACTTAAAGGCTTTTCCTTTGTGTGGGTAGTAATAGCTTGCTATTGACTAGAGTTAACAGAAGGGCCAAGCAATGCTTGACTACCCTACTGTTATAAGCAAGAGTTTGTTGTCTCCTGAAGCTGATTGGTGCCTTTGGTAAGTCATGGATAACCACCAAAAACCTCAAAGCCCTGGCCTAATGGATGACAGGTGTAAAAGTGGCAAAGTGGTGGACAGGGATTGAATAGTTGGAATATTGGAAATATTGTTCAGGAGGAAATGTGCCTCAGTAAAAAAAAAAAAAAAATTAAGCAGATCCCCACTCAGTTGTCCTTCAAGGATGAACTCTTCAGGTCTGCCTAACAGAGGATTATGTCATCGTCTCCTGTCCATAGGACCGATCAACAAAGTGTTGTTTATCTACTGTATATATCTTTTTTCCACTAAATAATAGCTGTAATATTGGGCTTTCTGGTTTTTAGTAAAGATTCATCTCAGAAAAAATAATAATTAAAATAATTACTTCTCTAGATTTTTGTCTTGTGGGTCCTTGCTCTCATGGTTGCCTCAGAAAAGACTTGCCTTTGTAAGAAACAGCTGCCTACACAGACAGCCAACAGAGCTGAGAGCCAGATGCCAGGGCAGGGTGAGTCAGCAGACAACACTCTTTGGATTCTCTAGAAGTTGCCAAGAAATGGAGTATTTGGAATTGATCCAGCTACTAAGGCCCATTGTAAATAGTGGTAGTGGTATACTTAATAAGCATAATAATAGCATTAAAATAATAATGATATAAACTTTTATTGAGTTTTTCCTATGCTAGAAGTAGTAAGGACATTAATTCTTATTTTCATTTAGCCCCTACAGCCCCTACATTAAATTCACTTTATTTTTTTAGATTTAAAAGGAAAAATTGAGGGCAGCCTGGGTGGCTCAGCGGTTTAGCGCCACCTTCAGCCCAGAGCCTGATCCTGGAGGTCCGGGATCGAGTCCCGAGTCGGGCTCCCTGCATGGAGCCTGCTTGTGTCTCTGCCCCAATCTCTCTCTCTCTCTCTCTCTCTCTCTCTCTCTCTCTCTCTCTCTCTCTCATAAATAAATAAAATATTTTAAAAAATTGAGCTTAAAAAATTAAGTGTACTTTTGAAGATCACATGCACTCACTCAGACCTGGGTTTGATTTATAACCAAATATTCTTTCTACTGCTGCTAGGCAGGGTGAGAATGCATAACTGGCTTTCTTAATGGTGACTCTTTTGAGCCATACGTCTCTGATTCTGTCTCATATTCTCTGCATGATGAACAAGGACTGGGCTCAGGAAAAGTGGATGAAGATCTATAGTCGAAGTGCTAAGGAGCCCATCAAAAAGGCCAGGCAGACTGCTAAACAGAGTGATGAGTCTAAAAGTTTTAAACAGAAGAAAGAATCTGGATTCAAAACTAATGGTAAATTAAGGAAGGCACTTGTGAAGAACAGTGGGTGTTACACGCAAGTGATGAATCACTAAATTCTACTCCTGAAACCAATATCACACTATATGTTAACTAACTTAAATTTATATAAAAACTTGGAAGAAAAAAAAACTGATGGTATAGAAGTCAGAGGCAAGGCAAGGGCAGAAAGTAAATGGTAGAGCCTGGATTGATTCCCCAAGCTGAATGGTACCAGGATGGTATCTAATTATAGTGAAAACATGTCCCTAGGGCTTAGGGAGAAGGACAAAAATACATAAAATATAATTTAAAAAATAAAAAAGACTAGCTTATCTTCCATATGGACAAACTAACTCTGGTAACTTACAGGAAAAGTTGGGTGGTACAGAGAGAGATTTTTTAAAAATTATTTTCATTGTTAACAAGAAAAAATAAAGCTTAAGTAATACATTCAACTCATGCTTTCATGTTTTGTATGAGGCTAAGTAGATTCTATAGGTGATTTATAGGTAGGTAGGTAGGTAGGTAGGTAAGTAGATAGATAGATAGATAGATAGATAGATAGATAGATAGATGAAAGAATTTAAAACCAATTTAAGGAAATACCACTAAGCAAATGATATAGGAGGTAAAGTTATGGCAAATTTGATAAGGTAAAAGCTATTAAGCTCTTATGAGTATATTGTTTAATTTTTTGATTCTCTATTAATCAATATAATTGTACCATTCCCAACCAAAGGAGTCAGATGACTACACATTTTATTGACCAATATTTCTTGTGATTACCCTATAAGTTCACCAGTGTGTTTGTTTCTTTAGTGTTTGACAAAACAGGGGTAAGATAAAATATCTACTGTCTATTCTCAAGAAACACATAGTCTATCATGAGGAGATGTAAAACCCAGAGGAAATTTGCCAAAACCAAATTGAGTGTGAATCAGAGAAGACCTGATGATATATCAAAGGAGGAAATAAAGAGACATGAGTGTCCACAGAGGTTTCATGGAATGGAGGAGTCTAGTCTGGTGCTTGAAGGATATATTGTATTTGCCAAGTACGGAAGAAAGGAACAATATAGGAGACTAAATGGTGTTATTCCAGTGGAATAAGTACATTGCATATTGATAGCAATGTGACATTTTGATAGGTGGATAAGAAGTGGGCATTACAGAGGTAACTTGATATTTGATCCAGTAATCTTACCAAAATTAGTGTGTCCAAGTACTTCAACCAACATAAAGACCTGGGATTAGTACCTACTTCCTACTGGGCGGTCTTCTGGTAGTGACAAAGATTTTCCGTCTTGCAAACTTTTCCCTTTATGAATCATAGGGCTCAAAAGTTCATCTCTTTCAGTCTAAGTATGAAGTTTATAGTGATGGAGGCAAAAATATCCATGAGTAAACCCACTAAAAAGTGACATAGCACATGCTACATGTCAGGCACTATACTAGCAGATACCAGTGATACTGAAATGTACAAAACAGAATCCCTCTCAATGAAAAAACCTCATAATCTAGGGAGAAAAAACAGACAAATGAACATCTGATTAATAATGTATTATGAAAACGGTATGGGAATAGTTAAGGACAGATTTCCAAGTTTCATATAAAGTACTAACAATTCATCCTGGTGTGGGAAAAGAGGCCACTAAGAATAGTTAAGTCAGTAGTAACTTGAAAGATAAGTAGTGATTTACAAAGTCAATGAGACAGGAAAAGGTATCAAGGAAAGAGGGAATGCTATATGTAAAATCAGGGAAATAAGACCAATATTCAGTATACTAAATGCATTGAAGCAGCAGTTTTAAAAAAAAAATGAAGTTAGCAAGAGAAGCAGAGATTACAGTTTATGAATGTGTGGATTAATCTTCTCCTAGAAAAGAATTATAAATGCATATACATAGATATATATGCATGTTTATGGTTATGGTTAGATGTTTGTATCTAAGAGTACCTGAGGGGCCTCAGTCTTTGGAGATAGGATAATACACAAAGTGAGGGATATATTATTCTTGATTTTTCTTGGGATATTTTCTGGTTGGCAGTGCAGGGAATAGAATCCCAAGCAATAAGTGTCAATTTTAGTGGACTGGGGAGTCTGAATAGTCAGAGACCAAGCTCCAGGCTATCAGATAGCATCAATATGAGGGACAAAGTTTGGGAGCAGAGAGAACCACAGAGTAACAATTCTCAAAATCTACAAACACATATTCTCAAGTCATGGAATAACATCCAATGTCTTTCTGGAAGACTCCATGAAATCTAGCTACAAAACAACCTTACTACAAAATATTAGGTAGTAGGGATCCCTGGGTGGCGCAGCGGTTTGGCGCCTGCCTTTGGCCCAGGGCGCGATCCTGGAGACCCGGGATCGAATCCCACATCAGGCTCCCGGTGCATGGAGCCTGCTTCTCCCTCTGCCTATGTCTCTGCCTCTCTCTCTCTCTCTCTCTCTGTGACTATCATAAATAAATAAAAAAAAATGTTTAAAAAAAAATATTAGGTAGTAAATGAAACACCAGAGAAGAGGTGTCTGCTGTCACCCAGAGCAGGGGTGATGCAAGTTGGAGTTCAAACTTACGGGGATTTCTGCTGAAACTCGAGAAGGATTTGGCCTTGGGAATTATGACCATTCCCTAGGATTAAACACAAAAACTAAACAAATCAATCAATAAAGCCTAAAACCATTCTTGAAGGATAAGCTTATTTGTTGCACAGCTACCTGCCTGATAAAATATAAATATCTTTCAGAAAGAAAACATCATAATTCCTTTATTTTTTAATGTATAAGTCAAGCATCCAGTTAATTGATACATGGGAAAAAAAGAAGACTGAGTGGCATCAAATCAATAGTAAAATAGGAAAAATAACAAAGAAGAGACTAAATAAATTGGACTTTTCAGAAAATACTTTTAATTATTTTTTTAAGATTTTATTTATTTATTCATGAGAGACACAGAGAGAGAGGCAGAGACATAGCCAGAGGGAGAAGCAGGCTCCTCGCAGGGAGCCTGATCTAGGACTTGATCCTGGATCCTGGGATTGTGCCCTAAGCAGAAGGCAGATGCTCAATGGCTGAGCCACCCAGGCATCCCCAGAAAAAATAATTCTGATTATAATGAATGCATTAAAAAAAATAGAAGAAATTTTGAGAAAAGACTTAAAACATGAAAATGCTCAAATCAAAAATTATAAAAATGAAAAATTCAATCACTAAAATTAAGTATTGGGTATAATGTCATATAAGAAATAGCAAAGGGGGGCTCAGTCAGTTAAGCATCTGACTCTTGTTTTCGGCTCATGTCGTGATTTCAGGGTCATGAGTTGGATCTGCTCCTCAGGCTCCACAATGGGCATTGAGCCTGCTTAAAATTGTCTGTCCTTCTCCCCTTCTGACCCACCCCCTATCTCTCCCCTCTCAAAAGAAAGAAAAAAAGAGAGAAGAAAGAAGAAGAAAGAAAGAAAGAAAGAAAGAAAGAAAGAAAGAAAGAAAGAAAGAAAGAAAAGAAAGAAGAGCAGAAAGCCCTAAATAAATGTAAAATATCCAAGTTGAAGGGGAACACCAAAACTGATAGGAAATAGAAAAAAGGAAACTATAAAAAACACATAATATATGTTTAAAAAATATACAAAGCATGAGATTAGTTTTAGGTGAAAAACAAAGTGGAGAAATACTAGCCTTTTTTTAAATCATAATAAATTTAATCATAATTTCAAACATAATTCAAGAAACTCCAGGAATCCTAAGAGGAAAAAGTATCTTAGAAAACTTCATCTAGGCAAATCATACACAAACAATTAAAAACCAAAGACAATAACTTCAGAGTATCCAGAGAGGAGGAAAAAAGATGAGTTACCTTCAAGAAAGCAATAATAAGCTGATGGCTGCTTTAATTATGTGAATGATTAAAAACAGAAGTCAATTAAATGATGTATCTAAAGTACTGAAAGGGGATAAAGAATGTCCCATCTTAGAATTCTATCCCAAGGAGAACATGTCCCACAGTTGAGAGCAATTTACAGACATTTTCAGATGAACAGAACTAGAAGAATCTGTTGCCCATATACTTGCCTGTAAAATATACTAAAACCTGAAAAATAATGATCCCAGATAGAAATATGAAACTGCAAAGAAAATGAAAGACATAGGAAAGAGGAAAATGTGGGGATGCCTACAAGTCAGGTTTTTGAGGACGTGCGCACAATGTTCACTGGAGAGTCCTCTCAGAATCAACTCCTTGGAGAAGTAAAGATGTAGAATTGAGCAGAAGAATTTGGTTGCCATATAGGACCCAAAACGGCCTCAGCCAATCCTTCAGGCCCTACTAACCTTTTATGTTTCGTTCTCTGCATGAAGCCTTCTCCAGGAAGTGAGGAGTGATTCTTGGACAAGATGGGTCTCTTTAAAGTCAGGGGCAAATGCTGTGAAGGAAAACCAAGTTTTGTGCTGTTGGTTATTAACACTACCAGCAACTGACTGAATGAGTATCTCAGTCCCAAAGAAGTTAAATCTGGTCAGCACACACCATGTCTATTGCAGAACACCTCTTGGGCGCTTGGATCTATTTATATCCTGTACCTTCTAGGAGCAACTTCTTCAGGATTCTAGTAGGCTCCCTGACCTCTTTCACTATGTGAGTTGCTGAGAATATTTGTGGTATTTCTTAGAGAAAACAGATACTTACCATCTTTTTAATATACCATGGATTTCAGATTCTTCCCAACCTACCCTCTTTGCTGGTAGAGGTTGGGTGACAGATCCTCAGTCCTGGCTGAATTGCCAAGGACTTTCTCTGGATGAGGTTGCTATGTTTATTCATTTACCATCAAAACCAAGAGATTCCCATGTGGGCCACTTAGGTGCCAAACATGTTTCCCTGCCCCATTTTATGACAGTAATCTTAGCTCCGTCCAATGATCAGAACCAATGACATATGCCATGATAGTGACTCCTTTCCTTGCCTGATGGTTTGAGGATCTCAAAATATTTGGGTAACAGTTACTGTGTGCAAGTTAGTAGCATTACTGCTGTATGGAAGTCAAGACATCTAAACTTACAGAGTCCAGGATTGGGTTTTCTCAGCAGGCCATGTGGGGCTGAGGTCATGGCAAGAACTTGAGGATTCAGGACTGTCCAAAATCACTCACCCTCTATCTGCCACATGATAATGGAAGTACCAGTTCTATCCTCCTCCCAGGAAGGAGATAACCAAGCTTTCTCATTCTTGTTTACCCGTAAATGTTAAAGAAAACTATAGAACTACAGGCAGGAAGCTGTGGTACTTTGCAGTACTTGGAAGAATGCCGGAATCAGTTACCTTCTCTGACCTGAAGAACGGCCATAAGGGACTTGTGGACGTGACACATTTGCCACAACAGTCAGCCTCCCATTCCAGGCTTTATTTCTCCCCAGCGTTGCCAGGTTCCAGTGTGGCTCCCATGACACGATGTGCTATTTACTGATGTGCATCGTGACTAAAGTGAAAAGAAAATCAATAATCTGTCCATCCAACATCCGATGCTAATGATATTTGCCTTCTGGTCCACCCACCTCCTCCATACTGCAGGCTCCTGCTGTCTTGCTGCCAATGTCTATTATACGCTCACTGTCCTTCAGTATGTGGTAAAGAAAGTCAGGAATGCCACTAGAATGGTTTATTTTCTTCTGATTCTCTATGCATTCTCACCCACCCCCCTCCCCCGTCACCTAGAATTTGTATCTAAACTATCACTGGAAATAGTCAGAATAAGCAAGAGGGCAGAATTTGGTAACTAACGCTATGATCTTCCAGCATCACTTTGGACAATGCATTGTATACTCCAGGACATCAAGTTCCTCAGCTCCAAAAGGAAAGAATTTAATAGAAATATTATCAATTCCTGTTTCAACCAAATAATTCTGTGCCTCTATAACCAAACATGTTTCAGGGATTTTGAGTTTTCCAAAGCCTTACCAAAGGGAATTGAAATCTTACATAATCTTAAAACTTTCTAAGGATGAGATAGGCCTGATTCGTTGCTACTATTTCTGCCACGTGGCATCTATTTGACCAGGTCTGAGTTAATTATTCATGAATGGAATTGAGTTATTTAGCCAGAAAATTTCATGAATACGGTATAATGAAAAAGCATTTCATGAGGGTAACATAGGACCAAATATAAAGTCATTTAACAGGTGAATTGGTTCTAGTTAATAACTTCCTATCTATGAATTAGGGACCTAACCTCACAAGGTTTCCAGAAGACGACATAATTTAATATTTATAAATTGCATAGCACAGTGTCTATGTAAATATTAACTGTTTAACACACATTGCTGCTTTCCTTAGGTTTTGAACATAACCATGATTTCAGATTCAGTAATCATATAAATAACAAGTAAAATCCATGTTGTTTTTTGTTTTTAATTTTTATTTATTTATGATAGGCACACACACAGAGAGAGAGGCAGAGACACAGGCAGAGGGAGAAGCAAGCTCCATGCACCGGGAGCCCGACGTGGGATTCGATCCCGGATCTCCAGGATCGCGCCCTGGGCCAAAGGCAGGCGCTAAACTGCTGCGCCACCCAGGGATCCCGTAAAATCCATGTTGACAAAGATTGGAAAGAATGTCTCTCTTCTTCCTTTGACTAATAAACTTCATAAGCAGAGCCATGAAAACCCTGAGTTCCAAACCTCCATCTCTCCTTCATATATGGTACCATATAAGCAAAGCGAAAGATGGGAGAATGGAATCCAAAATGTGTTCATCCCTATGGAAATATACAGTCACAGAGAGCATTAATAGCCTTGCAGAAGCCCCTACCTCATGCTCCCTACAGTCACAACACCGTACTAGGTAGCTATTCCCTCACTTCTAAGAGGATAGACTATGCTAATTTTTAAAGTTTTTAAAAATACAAGTTCTTAAGTTTTGGGACACCTTGGTGGTTCAATCAGTTAAGCATCTGCCTTCTGCTCAGGTCATGATGTCAGGGACCTGGGATCCAGCCTCCATTGGGCTTTCTGCTCAGCAGAGAGTCTACTTCTTCCTCTCCCTCTGCTCTTCCTGCTCATTATCTCTCTCTCTCTCTCTCTCTCTCTCTCTCTCTCTCTCATGCTCATGCTCTCTTTCTCAAATGAGTAAATAAAATCTTTTTTTAAAAAGTCTTAAGTTTCATGAAGCCCCATTTAATCATTTTTTTTCTTTACAGTTCTTCCTTACTATAAGGTCCTCTCTAAGAAAATTGTGATTTCCCCACAACCATAAAGATGACATTGTATGTTCTCATTCATTTGGGGAATATAAATAATAGTGAAAGGGAATAGAAGGGAAAGGAGAAGAAATGTGTGGGAAATATCAGAAAGGGAGACAGAACATAAAGACTCCTAACTCTGGGAAATGAACTAGGGGTGGTAGAAGGGGAGCAGGGCGGGGGGTGGGGGTGAATGGGTGACTGGCACTGAGGGGGGCACTTGACGGGATGAGCACTGGGTGTTATTCTGTATGTTGGTAAATTGAACACCAATAAAAAATAAATTTATTATAAAAAAAGATTAAGTAATAATAACACAGGTTTAAAAAAAAAAAGGATGAGCTCCTGTAGGGGCTCAGTTGGTTAAGTGTCTGCATTTCAAGTTCTGGTCATGATGCGGAGTCCTTCGGATACGTTCCTGCATCCAGCCCTCCTGCTCAGCAGGGAACCTACTTCTCCTTCTCCCTCTTCCACTCTCCCTGCTTGTGCTCTCCCGAAGGAAAATTTTGAAGAAAAAAAATTTTCTCCTGTATTTATTTCATATTGTGTGATTTTAGTTATATAATCCATTTTGAGTAAATTTTTGCATTTGGTGTGAGGTAAGGATCAAAGTATTTTGTTATAGTGTTTTACTTTATTTTCCAAATAGATACCCAGTTGTTCCAGCTTCATTTCATGAAGAGATTATTCTTTGACATCTGACATCTTTACTGAAAATCA
The DNA here is from genome assembly GCF_905146905.1 of Nyctereutes procyonoides. Classification (NCBI taxonomy): domain Eukaryota; kingdom Metazoa; phylum Chordata; class Mammalia; order Carnivora; family Canidae; genus Nyctereutes; species Nyctereutes procyonoides. The sequence goes on along the minus strand of NW_026575133.1, from coordinate 11,666,291 downwards.
ACTGAGTAAACAAACTGCTTCTGGTCTCACTGATGTATTCAATCGATATGTGTATATATATATATATTTAATGTAAATATGACAGTGTCTCAACTGCTGAAGTTCAGTGTGATTCCTCTATTGTTTTCTTTTTCAAGATTATCTTCAGAGTGCCTGGGTGACTTAGATGGTTAAGTGTCTGCCTTAGGCTCTGATCATGATCTCTAGGTCCTGGAATTAAGCCCTCACATCAGGTTCCCAGTGCAGCAGGGAGTCTGCTTCTCCCTCTCCCCTTCCTGCTTGTGCTCTGTCTCTCTCTCTCAAATGAATAAATAAAATCTTTTTTAAAAAGAATATTTTATATATTATAAATCTTTTGTAGTATCATAAAAAATTAGTATCAGATTATATTTGTTTTTTTCTCTTTTTTTAATGCTGCTCATATTTTGACAGGTCTTGTGTTGAATCTACAGATAAATTTTGACAGAACTGACATTTTAACAATACTAAATATTCCAATCTACGACTATGGCACATATCTCCATTTATTTAGGTCTTTATTTATTTATTAATGAGATACACACAGAAAGAGAGAGGCAGAGACACAGGCAGAGGGAGAAGCAGGCTCCATGCAGGGAACCCAACGTGGGATTCGATTCTGGGTCTCCAGGATCATGCTTTGGGCTGAAGGTGACGCTAAACTGCTGAGCCACCCAGGCTGCCCAATATTTTCTTTTTTGTAGTCTGTGGTTCAAGCACATATTTTACTGTATTCACATCTTAAGTATTTCATGTTTCGATGTTATTATAAATCCTATTATTTTTAATTTTTATTTTCAAGTATTTATTACTAAACATATATATATGTGTATATACACACACACACACACACACACACACGCAATTCATTAGTAATTACAAAACTTGTATCAGGTTACTTTGCTATTTTATTTTATTCTAGTAGGGTTTTTTTTGGGAGGGGAGTTGGAGGGATTTTTGTAAATTCCTTATCAGATAATCTATGAACCAAGGCAAATGAGAGTTGGGCAGATTCTTCCTCTCTAATGGTGTGCTTTTAGTTTATTCTTCTGAATCATTGATGACTAGGACCTCTAATATAATATACTGAGGAGAAGTGATGAGAGTATATAACCTTGTGTTATTCTCAATATTAAGGAGATTATATTCATTCTTTCATCTTTAAGTATGATTTTAGCTATGAACTTTTAATAATAAATGCCTTTTATCAATTTTATGAAGTCCTTTTCTATTCTTAGTTTATGTAATGAATTTGTGTTCATTTGTGTCAAAGGCTTTTTCAGCATATATTGATATAATCCTATCATATCTCCTTTCATTTTGTGTAATATGGACAATAGAATTAATTGTTACTCTGTTGTGAAAACAACCTTGCTTCTTGGTATAATTCTCCTCAGATGTTGTATATCATCAATTATATAATTATATTTGTTATAAAGTTATATTAAATTTTTTGTCTAAATTCATGAGAAAAATGGTTGTAATCATTTTTGTAATGTCTTTATCTGGTTTTGCTATCAGGATAACTTAGTCTTGCAAAATGTATTGGGGAAGTTTTCTTTGTATTCCATGTTCTGAAAGAATTAATGTAGAACTCAGAATTAACTTGTGAAGCCATCTTCACCAAAAGTTTGTTTTTTTGAAAGTTAATGTATTACTGATTCAGTTCATTTACTACCTACTATATTGACTATTTGGATTTCTTCTTCATCTCCTAGTTTCAGTCATTTGTGTCTTTTATGAAATTTTTATCTTTAAACTAAGTTATCAAATTAATTGGTATACATTTCTTCACAATATTCCCGTATTCTCCCATTTAAACAACAGCTTTAATCAGGTATGCTTTATGTACCATACAATTCATCCCTGTGTAACATGCAATTTAATGTGGGTTATGGGGAGGAGGTTTTTTTTTTCTTTTTTTTTCCATATCTGCAGAGTTCATCCACAAGGATTATAACTAGTTCTAGAACATTTCCTCAGCTTAGAAAGAAACCCACTACCCATTAGCAGTCATTGCTGATTTCTCCCCACCAACCCCAACCCTATACAACCACTAACATAAGTACTGTCTATGTATTTCCCTATTCTGGATGTGTCTATAAATGAAATCATGCAATATGTGATATTTTGTGACTGACTTATTTTACTTAATCATAATATTTATAAGGATTATTCGTGTGGTAGTATTGTGTTTGAGTCTTTTATGAACTTTGATTTTTTTTGTTTATGATGTAAGATAAGGGTTCAATTTCATTTTTTTGCATGTGGATATCCGGTTTTCCCAATGCCATTTGTTGAAGACACTCTCCTATCGCCATTATGTATTCTTGCCATTTTTGTGAAAGATTAGTAGACCACATATACATAGGGTTATTTCTGAGTTCTCCATTTTGTTCCATTGGTCGCTATGTCTATCTTTACGCCAGTACCATACTGTTTTAATTACTGCAGCTTTCCAAAATATTTTGAAATCAGTTATACTTCTACCTTTGTCCTTTTTCAAGATTGTTTTGACTTTTAGGGTTGTTTTTCTTTTGTTGTTGTTGTTAAATATGAATTTTAGAATTGCTTTTTCAACTTCTATAAAAAGTCCCCTGGGATTTTCATAGGGATTGTATTGAATCAGTAGATTGCTTTGAGTAGTATAGACATTTTGACAATATGAAGTCTCATATTACATGAACTGGGATTTCTTTCCTTTTTTAAAATCTAATTTCTTTCATCAATGTTTGGTGCTTTCAGTATACAAGTATTTCACTTTCTTAGGTTCATACCTTAGTATTTGATTCTTTTTGAGACCGTTATAAATTGAAATGTTTTTCCAATTCCTTTTTCAGATATTTCATTATCAGTGTATAGAAACATAAATGGCTTTAGTATTTGATTCTTTATCCTGTGACTTTACTATAGTAGATCTATTAGTTCTAACAGTTTGCTGGTAGAATCTGTAATGCTTTCTATATGAGATCAAGTCATCTACAAGCAAGGACAATTTTACTTCTCTCTTTCAGATTTTCTTTTTACTTCTCCTTCTTGGCTAATTTGCTCTACTTAGGAATTGACGGTATTATGTTGAAGAGACATGGCAAGAGTGGGTATTTTTGCCTTGTTCCTGATCGTAGTAGAAAAACTTTTAGTTTTTCATTGTTGAAATGATGTTAGCTCTCATCTATATGTCCTCTCATATTCAGCTTTTATTATATTGAGGTAGTTTCCCACTATTCCTAATTTGATGAGAGTGTTTATGTTTAAAGGGTGTTGGGTTTTGTCAAATGTTTCTTCTGCATTTACTGAGATAATCATATGATTTTTTTTATCCTTATTCTTTTAATGTGGTGCATCACATTGATTGATTTTTCATTTGTTGATCCTCTTTGCATCCAAGGAATAAATCCCAATTAGTCATGGCATATGATCCTTTTAATGTGCTATTGAATTTGGTTTGCTAATACTTTGTTTAGTATTTTTGCATTTATATTCATCTGGGAAGTTGGCCCATAATTTCCTTGTCTTGTACTGTCTTTGGCTTTGGTTTTGGGGTAATGCTTGCCTCATAAAATGAGTTTTGAAGTGCTCCCTCTTTCTAAATTTTTTGGAAGACTGTCAGAAGGATTGCTTTTAATCTTCTTTAATTGTACAGTAGAATTTGCCAGTGAAGCCATCTGGTACTGGGCTTTACTTTGCTGGGAGATTTTGATTACTGATTCAATATTCTTACCATTATATATCTGTATTTTTCTAGGAATGTATTCAACTCTTTTAGTTATCAAGTTCATTGTTGTATAATTGTTCATATATATTTTTGTGGCATCATTGGAATGTCTCCTCTTTCAATTACTTATTTTTTAAAATTTGGATTCTAAAGTTTTCTTAGTTGTTCTAATGGCTTGTTAATCTTATCTTCAAAAAAAGCCCAGTTTCATTGATTTTTTCTGTTTTTCTATTCTCAATTTCTGATATTATCCATTATTATTCTCTTCATTCTGATAACTTTTGGCTTAGTTCTTCTTTCTCTAATTCCTTGAGGTGTAAATTCTATGTTTTTTGGATCTTTCTTTAAGCATTTACCATTTAAACTTCTTTCTTAGTACTGATTTTGCTTCATCTCATACATTTTACTATGTGTGTTTTCATTTTCATTTGCTTCAAGATATTGTCTAATTTCCTTTTTTCTATTTTTATTTTTATTTATTTTTCACTGGAGTTCAATTTGCCAACATATAGCATAACACCCAGTGTTTATCCCATCAAGTGCCCCCCTCAGTGCCTGTCACCCAGTCACCCCATCCCCCCGCCCACCTCCCTTTCCACTACCCCTTGTTCATTTCCCAGAGTTAGGAGTCTCTCACTTTCTGTCTCCCTTTCTGATATTTCCCACTCATTTTTTCTCCTTTCCCCTTTATTCCCTTTCACTATTTTTTATATTCCCCAAATGAATGATACCATATAATGTTTGACCTTCTCCGATTGACTTATTTCACTCAGCATAAAACCCTCCAGTTCCAACCACGTCAAAGCAAATGGTGGGTATTTATCGTGTCTAATGGCTGGGTAATATTCCATTGTATCTATATCTATATCTATATATCTCACATCTTCTTTATCCATTCATCTTTCAATGGATATCAAATAAATCATCTTAAGATTTGTGTGGAATCAGAAAAGACCCCGAATAGCCAGGGGAATTTTAAAAAAGAAAACCATATCTGGGGGCATCACAATGCCAGATTTCAGGTCATACTACAAAGCTGTGGTCATCAAGACAGTGTGGTACTGGCACAAAAAAAGACACATAGATCAATGGAACAGAATAGAGAATCCAGAAGTGGACCCTCAACTTTATGGTCAACTAATATTCGACAAAGCAGGAAAGACTATCCATTGGAAAAAAGACAGTCTCTTCAATATATGGTGCTGGGAAAATTGGACATCCACATGCAGAAGAATGAAACTAGACCACTCTCTTTCACCATACACAAAGATAAACTCAAAATGTATGAAAGATCTAAATGTGAGATCTAAATGTGAGATTCCATCAAAATCCTAGAGGAGAACACAGGCAACACCCTTTTGAACTTGGCCACAGTAACTTCTTGCAAGATACATCCATGAAGGCAAGAGAAACAAAAGCAAAAATGAACTACTGGGACTTCATCAAGATAAGAAGCTTTTGCACAGCAAAATAAACAGTCAACAAAACTAAAAGACAAGCTACAGAATGGGAGAAGATATTTGCAAATGACGTATCAGATAAAGGACTAGTGTCCAAGGTCTATAAAGAATTTATTAAACTCAACAGCAAAGAAACAAACAATCCAATCATGAAATGGGCAAAAGACATGAACAGAAATCTCACAAAGGAAGACCTAGACATGGCCAACAAGCACAAGAGAAAATGCTCTGCATCACTGCCCATCAGGGAAATACAAATTAAAACCACAAAAAAAAAAAAAACACAATGAGATACCACCTCACACCAGTGACAATGGGGAAAATTAACAAGGCAGGAAACCACAAATGTTGGAGAGGATGTGGAGAAAGGGGAACCCTCTTGCACTGTTGGTGGGAATGTGAAATGGTGCAGCCACTCTGGAAAACTGTGTGGAGGTTCCTCAAAGAGTTAAAAATAGATCTGCCATACGACCCAGCAATGGCACTGCTCGTATTTACCCCAAAGATATAGATGCAGTGAAATGCTGGGACACCTGCACCCCGATGTTTCTAGCAGCAATGTCCACAATAGGCAAACTGTGGAAGGAGCCTCGGTGTCCATCGAAAGATGAATGGATAAAGAAGATGTGGTTTATGTATACAATGGAATATTACTATAATTTCTTTTTTTATTTTTTCCTTTAAAATATTAGTTGTTCAAAAGTGTGCTAATTTCCACATATTTGTTTATTTTCCAGTTTTCCTTCTTCTATTGATGTTAAAATTCCTTCCATTGTGGTCAAAAAATAGTCTCGGTATGATTTCAGTCTTTAAATTTGTTAATTTAAATTTGTTAATACTTGTTCTGTGACCTAACATGTGGTCTATCATGGAGAATGTTCCATATGCACTTGAGAAGAATGGCTTATTCTACTGTAGTTGACTTAAATATTCTGTATATTTCTGTAAAGTCTATCTGCTCTATAGTGGTGTTATAATTTTTGCCTTTTAAAATATTCTGTCTTGTTGTTTAACTCATAATTGAAAGTGGGGATATTATATTCTCCTACTATCAGTGTATCTTTGTCTATTTCTCCCTTTAGTTCTGTCAACATTTGATTTATATATTTAGGAATCCTGATATTAAGTTTATATATATTTATAATTGTTATATCTTCCTGGTAGATTGACTCCACTATCATTATGTACTGCCCTTTTTTTCTTGTAACAGTATTTAATTTAACATTTATTTTGTCTGATATATATATATATATATATATATATATATATATATATATATATAAAACTATCTTGATCTCTTTTGGTTACTATTTACGGGGAATATTTTCCCCATCCCTTTTTTTTTCAGCACATATGTGTCACTAAATCTTTTGTTGACAGAATAAAATCGGATCTTTTTTTAATATCCATTGAGCTACCTTATGTCTTTTGGGGAGGTTAATCCATCTTAAGTAATTATTGGTTGGGAGGTATTTCCTGTATAGCATGTGTTAACTGTTTTCTGTTTGTCTTGTAGTTCATTTGTCCTTCTTTCCCTCTCTTTTTATCTTCCTTTGTGTTTCATGTTTTGTATTCATATGATATGACTTCTTTTTCTTTTGTGTAACTTCTATAAGTTATAGAATATAGATTATAAGAATATCCCTTGTGGTTACCATGGGCTTACATAACATACATTATAAGTCTATTTTAAGCTGATAAGAACCTATTTCAAGCTCATACAAAAACCCTACACTTTTATTTTTCCTTACTTTGTTATTGATATCAGAATTTATGCACTTGATATTAATTGATATCACAATTTTCATCTATTTATACTATGCATCTGTAAAAAATTTTGTTATATTTATTTTACTAACTTTGTTTTTTTTGTATTTTTTTATTGGAGTTCGATTTGCCAACATATAGCATAAGACCCAGTGTTTATCCCACCAAGTTCCCCCTTCAGTGCCCATCACCCAGTTACCCCATCCCCCCGCCCACCTCCCTTTCCACTTCTCCTTGTTCATTTCCCAGAGTTAGGAGTCTCTCATGTTCTGTCACCCTCTCTGATATTTCTCACTCATTTTCTCTCCTTTCCCCTTTATTTCCTTTCACTATTTTTTATATTCCCCAAATGAATGAGACCATATAATGTTTGTCCTTCTCCAATTGACTTATTTCACTCAGCATAATACCCTCCAGTTCCATCCACATTGAAGCAAATAGTGGGTATTTGTCATTTCTAATGGCTGAGTAATATTCCATTGTATAGATAGATAGGTATATATATATATATATATATATATATATATATATATGCATCTCACATATTCTTTATCCATTCATCTTTCTTTTTTTAATTTTTTTATTTATTTATGATAGTCACAGAGAGAGAGAGAGAGGCAGAGACACAGGCAGAGGGAGAAGCAGGCTCCATGCACCGGGAGCCCGACACGGGACTCGATCCCGGGTCTCCAGGATCGCGCCCTGGGCCAAAGGCAGGCGCCAAACCTCTGTGCCACCCAGGGATCCCTCCATTCATCTTTCAATAGATACCACATAAATCATCTTAAGATTTGTGTGGAATCAGAAAAGACCCCAAATAGCCAGGGGAATTTTAAAAAAGAAAACCAGAGCTGGGGGCATCACAATGCTGGATTTCAAGTTGTACTAAAAAGCTGTGATCATCAAGACAGCGTGGTACTGGCACAAAAACAGACACATAGATCAATGGAACAGAATAGGGAATCCAGAAGTGGACCCTCAACTTTATGGTAAACTAATATTCGACAGAGCAGGAAAGACTATCCATTGGAAAAAGGACAGTCTCTTCAATAAATGGTGCTGGGAAAATTGGACATCCACATGCAGGAGAATGAAACTAGACCATTCTTTTACGCCATACACAAAGATAAACTCAAAATGGATGAAAGATCTAAATGTGAGACAAGATTTCATCAAAATCCTAGAGGAGGACACAAGCAACACCCTTTTTGAACTTGGCCACAGTAACTTCTTGCAAAATACATCTATTAAGGCAAGGGAAACAAAATAAAAAATGAACTATTGGGACTTCATCAAGATGAGATGCTTTTGCACAGCAAAAGAAACAGTCAACAAAACTAAAGGACAAGCTACAGAATGGGAGAAGATATTTGCAAATGACATATCAGATCAAGGGCTATTATCCAAGATCTATAAAGAACTTATTGAATTCAACAGCAAAGAAACAAATAATCCAATCATGAAATGGGCAAAAAACATGAACAGAAACTTCACCAAAGAAGACATAGACATGGCTAACAAGCACATGAGAAAATACTCCGCATCACTTGCCATCAGGGAAATATTTTACTAACTTTGTATTTTAACTTTTATGGTACAATTCAAGTCATTTAGCTACCACTGTTACACTAATGAAACATTCATTTGTCTATATATTTAACTTTACCAAGTTTTATATATATATTGCTATCATATTACTATTCTATCATGTTTGTGTCCTTCATTTCAATTTGAAGAAATCCCTTTAACCTTCCTTTGAAGTCAGATCTAGTGATGAACTCTTCCATTTATTTGTCCAAAAAGGCCTTTATCTCTGCTTCATCTTTGATGACAGTTTTGCTGGGTATAGTATTCTTGACTGGTTCTTGTTCTTCTTTCAGCACTTTGTATATATCACTCCACTCCTTTCTAGACTGCAACAGTTTTGGCTAAAAACTTCACTGATAATCTGGGGATTCCCTCAAGTGTGGCAATTCTCAAGCTGCTTCAAAATTATTTTTATTTTTTACAATTGGATAATAGTAAGTCTCAGTGTTGACTTCTTTGTGTTCATCTAATTTGAGATGTCTAACTCTTTCCCTCCCCAGAGATACGTTGAGATCTAAGTTTTTCTACCTGTTTGCCTTTAATAAAGTTTGAAGAAACTATAACAACTACTTGCATACTAGATCACATTATCAACTTTGTTCTCACTAGCTACCAGGAAGCAAGAGTATACTGATCATGTTAATTCTCTGAGATAGGCAAGATGGAATCCAGTATTTTGACAAGCCCACAGAAATGTTGGGGCATTGGAAGCAGGATTGATCACCTTCCTTCCCCAGGGAGAAGCTGGGCACTGAGGAATATTGCCATTCAGAGATTACAACTGTTGTGGAATGGATCTACATGTCTCACACAAATACTCCAGAAGTGGAATAAGTCCACTTATCCTACAAATCTATATAAGATCTGTAATATCACACTTTTTTCAGCTTTTCATTTTAATATTGTGATTTGTGTGTTCTTTCTTTTTACTTCATTGGCCTACACAGGATTACTAATATTACTCTTTTCAAAAATCCAGATATTGATTTTATTGAATTTTCTCTAGTTCTTAAATCTATCCTATGTCATTGTTTTCTACATTTCCATTATTCCCTTTTACTATTTCTTGTGGGTTTAATTTATTTTTTATCTTCACAAATGATAGTCTCAATTACAGACTTTTTAGGTTTTTCTTATTTTCTAAAACAAGCATTTAAAGCTATACATTTTCCTATAAGCACTGATTTAGCAATGGGGCCAAAGCAGAGTCAGAAGGTAAAAACTGGAAAGGAAGAGGTAGTTACACATATTTTTTGTTACTCTCTTGGCCTGAGAGTAAGTAAAAGGAGATGATTTGGTGCCCCTAACCTACCAGGAGGAATATGGATACATCTAACTCTTTGAAGAGAGCAGAGAATTGATTAATGAGCTATAATATTTGAGTATGAGTTAAGATAATAGGAAAGTGAACATATTTCCACAGCAAAAATATCCTCACCATCTGCCTGCCTATCTTTTTCATTCAAACATTGTTTAATGTGCTTCTAGTCTGTGTCGAGTACTGGACTAGGTTCAGGGCACTGCACAATGAACAAGGCACTACTCTGAAAAAAAATTTCAAAACCTTAGACACTAACTTTTTTTTTAAGTTAGTCAATGTCTTTTAACTTTTGTGGAAATTATTGAATTTCTGGGTAGGCAAACACTTAAGACTTGGTATAATAAAAAGTCTCAAGTTCCAAACCTAACTTTTCAACTTACTGGCTGTGTAAAATTGAAACCAATTATTTACTTTCACTGTGTCGAGTTTCTTTATCTTTGGAAATAGATTAGAATGCTATATACCTCATATGGCTGTAGTGAAATTGCTAACTCTAAATCCTTAGTATAGTGTGTGCCATAACATGGGGCTTCGTTTATTTTCTCTTTCTGTCATCTGTTGTTATATCTTTGAAGATCTCTGTAAAGGATATTATAAAGGATTTGGACCTCTGTCAAGGAATTTTAGAGAAACTGGAGGTAAAAGTGCATAGAAAGCCAGACCCAGGTGTGACTTCAAGTATGAAACATTGAATTTTCCAGACTGTGAAGGGATTTATTTTGCACATGAGAAATCTGCTATAGCATTGAAAGAATGACAAAGTAGTTCCTCAGAATTGGGGGCATTTGAAATTTCTAAGACCCTTGAGCATGGGGTTCATTTAGAGTACATATTTCCTGAAAGAAGCACTCAGGTGTCTGGGTGTTATTTCAAATCTTATATTGTTGTTTTATTATTATTATTATTATTATTATTATTATTATTATTATTAGTCTTATATTGCTCTGCCACGCTATACTGCCTGAGAGTATGTTCAGCCTGTGAAGCTTGGAACTAAAATCATAATTTACATTTTCAGTAACCAGGGATGCACTTTTCTTCAGGAGTACATGTCAGTTATTTGTAAGAAATAAACCTCATGAGAACATGGGAATGATGTGAATATTGTAGATGAAAGTCATAAACAGATAAATCCACAGAGAGGGCAATGTTTTAAGGAGTCTTTTTAGAGAAAGGCCTTTGTGTCCACCCATGACCGGTGTCAACAAAATGACTTCTTGAAAGAGAGATCTGACTATCCATATGTTCTCAGATTTTAACTCTCAACCTTCAAGTTGCCATATGTCTGTAGGAACTCATAGTAATTTTATTGCTTAGTTCATGCTCACATTGGAAAGAATAAGGAGATATAATGGAAAAAAGGGGGAGGCCAAAATTTTTCGTTGAAAATAGTGGAGCCCAACATTTATCTAAGTCTGGCACCCATCAAGTAATTTCTGATAAGGAGTTGCTTAAAGTTTGAGAAATTATCTTTTACCAATTATCAGCTTAAGTGTTTTGAAATGAGTTAGCATTAGTCAGATCTCCAGGGTTGGGTCGTATGAACTGGAATTTGCCAAATCAGGATTTATAGAGGAATTAGTAGGATACTTTCAAAAATAAATTCCTGGATCTCACTCCCAGATATTCTGACCTAATTTCTCTAGAGTAGTAAACCTACCAAAGTAATTAAATCTCCTAAGAGTTTCTAAAGTGGGTCCATCTAGATCTTAAAGCTTCTGGTATAAGATTATCAATAGATATAATCTCACTGGCCAGAATGATTGGTTCACAAATAGGAATGCAACCTAACAAAAGCCAGTGAGATACTGGCCCTACACAACTCTCAAGGCCTACAGAAGAAGTTCTCTCTTTTAAGCTGGACCTCATGATAAAATTATGTAATCTGTGGAGCTTCTGTAGCTATCTTGCAACCCTCTTCAGAGGGTGTCATTTGAGAATAAAGCCAGAACACAAGAGTAACACTGTGTTGAGAGAGAGAGAAGAAGGGATCCTGGGTATGTTGTTCAAGCCACACCTGAAATCAGCCCTGTCTCTGGACTTGACAATTCTGGGAGTTATCACGTTCCTTTTTGGCTTAAGATACGATGGGTTGGATTTCCTAGTATTTGGAACACAAAGTGTCCTAAGTGATACAATGGCATGGAACTTGGGCCAAAGTTAATTTTCAAGCTTGATTTCCAAATAATGATAAAAAAAAATAGAGTCACTGAAAGTGAGAGTTTCTTTTAGATTTTATTTATTTATTCATAAGAGACAGAGACAGAGAGAGAGTCACAGACATAGGCAGAGGGAGAAGCAGGCTTCCCACAAGGAGCCCCAGGGGGAACTCAATCCTGGACCCCAAGATGATGCCCTGAGTCAAGACAGACGCTCAACCCCTGAGCCACCCAGGCATCCCAAGTGAGAATTTTTAATCCAATGTTTTTAATTTAGAAATGAAAAGACTAAGGAGCACAGTGCCTAGTTTTATATTTCAAGATATATTTCAAATGTAAAGTTGCTGACCAGAACACTAGTTCATTGGCCTCCATCTTACTCTACTTTCAAATTTGATTTCTTAAGATCCAATAACACTTACCTCTATATGTTTTTAACAAAGTAGAAAAAGAAATAAGCTTATTCCCTAGCACCAAGGCTTCGAATCAACATTTGGTAAAAGTCTTCTATATGAAAGGGAATTGCAAGATGTGGGGGGAAAACAATATATGAGGCATGGTTACCACCCTCAATAAGTTACATCCCACCTCAGAACAAGAGACATTAATTGGACATAAGCAAAATATTGTCTGGCTTACAGCAATATATAGCATTAATGATCAGACATCCAGATTTAACGCGAAGCACAGCCCCAGTCATGCCACTTCCACCTACTAATTTTTGACTTTATACAAGCTGCTTACCCTATTTTAAAGCTTCCATTTTGTGGCCTTAAAATCAGAACCATGTATAACTTCTTAAAGATTAAATGAAATATTACAAATTCAGTGTTTAGCACAGTGCTTGATAAGTAATGCTCAGTAAAATACTATTTCATTACATAAAAATAAAAAAATGTGTGGCTCAAATATCATTCTAACATGGCATGCAAAATAGATCACAAAATAACAAATGCATGTTATTCAGAGACTATACTAGGTGGTTGGTTGAATGTGGTCAGCAGATCATTTTGTTTGGTTTATATGGTATTTTTAAAACTTTGTAATTATTTGTCAATATTTAAAAATAAGAATATTTCACATAAATATCTGGATTATTATCTTCTCTTGGAAAATCAAAAGATCAGAATATACTATGCCTCATATTCTCCACATACAGAATATGCCTCATATTCTGCTCAGCAGGAGCAGAGCAGTAACTGCCCATTTTTATGAATATAATCTTTCCTATTTGTCAAATTCCCTACCTTGTCTCCTTACTCATTTACAGTATCTATGTGGTATTCACAGGCATTTAAATTAGGGGACACTGATAAATGTATACCAAAATATCATCAGTTCTATGATATATTAAATAGACATATGCATAGAATATATATACACACACAAAGAATTGCTTAAGTAAAATGATTGGAATTGGAAATGCTTTAAAATGTAACCTCTCCTCCCTGCAGTATCTCAATGACTTAAGTCTCCAAGAAATGCTTAAAGAAACCTTCTTTAAATTAAACCAGTTTTTCCAACTGTTTTTCCCCAAAGAAGGTTTGCTAATAGTGCTTAGGAAAGGTGTTAGTGCAACACAATTGCAGTCCACTGGCACAGATGTAAATGTACCTGTGGATTTATAAGAAGAAAAAGTTCATAAGAGGTTTATGTCCTATATTTCTAATACTCAGGTACATTCTCCAAAACAGAGCCTCAGAATACAATTAATAAATAAAATTGAAAAAAATCACAAAAATTTTAAAGTATATTTTAATTTTAAAAAGTAATCTAAGAATAAGAAAAATGTTGGGTATCGAGCAGGTGTATATAATTATGTGAGATGCATGTTGGACTCTCAGGAAAAGTGAGAGTTGTGGGAAATTAACCCACCTAAATTACTGACACCATTCCTTGAGTTGAAGGGTCTCCATGGTAATAGCGCAGCATTATAATGTCATCTTAATTTTGAACAAGTGTCAGCTTTGTGTGTTGCCCCTTCTTCCCCATATTTTACATGATGATCACCGTCTTAAAGATCAGCCTATTTTCTTCTTTATAATCAAAAGGATTGGAGGATGTGAGGGCTAATGATTTGCTTTTCTTCTCTGGCTTGAACCTAGGATGATCAGTAAACTTTCACTTTACATTTTTTGTCAATTTGGTCTTAGTAGTCTCTCTTCCCTTTGTGGAATGTTACTCAGAGAAGCATGGATTTGCTCTACACCATTGGCTTTCCTTGGTAAGATTTGAACTATTAATAAATGTCAATAATCAATAAACTAAGATATTCATTACAAATAGTATGCAATTTGCAATATGCAGATTAGAATAAAGACAATGAAAATTAAATGAACCAGTAGTGGTACTGGGTAATATTTTAACATGTTTTCTATGACCAACATGACCTTAATGTTCATTTCCCTAATGTTCATTCAGACAGGTTTTTTCCTGACTATAAACCCCTACCCTCCATTTTCCTAGTACATTTACTTGAGAAAACTTGCAATTGTAAATTATTTCTATCCCCCTCTGAGATATAAATCTTTTCCCAGGTCCTTGCTAGTTTTATAGCCCAGGAATGTCTTCTCAAAGACCAGGAAACCATCCTTTTAAGTGTAATCATTAGGGAAAGATAGGGTAGGTGCCTACCTTCCAGTTCCACTGGGAGTAATAAGAGCCATACACAAACCTTTTCCATAATCTCTTCCAGTACTTTCTACTCCCCAGGGTTAAAAACTGTCCTGCCTCTGTTGTGTTTTCCTTATGATTCAACCAGGTTGAGTTCAATCTCTCTCACCTGTGGTGACAGTTTTAATTGAAGTCTTCCTCTGCGTATTTAATCCTGTATGATTTTTTGAAAGCCCTTTATTTGCTGCCATCACCCAAAGTACAGTTTAATAAAGTTCTTACAGTTTTCTGTATACCATATAATATGTATTTTAACTGTAAGGTTATAAGAAGTTCATTCAAACACCATTTAAAATTAATCAAGAAAACTACTCAAATGTACATCAACAATGGAAAATTGCACTGTCATGTATTTATAACATAGTATAATATACATGAAAAGAGTAAACCTCAACTGCATGCAGAAGTATGGATGAATCCCATAAACATAATGTTGAACAAACTAAAAAAGACATAAAAGACATGAAAGGGTATATATTCTAAGATGTCATTTATATAAACTCAAAAAAAGTCAAAACTAGTTTATGTGAACATAACTAATGTTAAACATTACCTTCAGGGTGATAAAGAATGGGAGAGGTCATATGGTGGGATTATAGAGTGGGGGTAATGATCTGAGTTTTGATCTGTAGTGCTTAACCTTACCCTTTGGTAATATGCAAGTTTTCCTAAACAATTGTTTAAAAAACTATGCATGTCACACATCATAAAATGTATATATAATACTATGATTCTATACCATACAAACTCCATCATTCATTTATATCACAGCTTTTTGAGGACAACCACCTACAGATGAAGGAGACACTGCTTTCTCTTTTTTTTAATTTCAGAGTGTCTATTATTGTACTTGATAACATGATAATAAGTTTTTTATAAGATCAGATATCACAGAATTTAAAACTTTTTAAAAGTCACTAAAAAGATTCCCTAGGTGAACAACAAGATGGGCATAAAAAAAAAATCCCATGGATAATATGTTATAGACAAAGAGCTGGTAATTTTAATAAATGTAGTAAATTTTTTTTATTTATTTATGATAGTCACAGAGAGAGAGAGAGAGAGAGAGAGAGAGGCAGAGACACAGGCAGAGGGAGAAGCAGGCTCCATGCACTGGGAGCCTGATGTGGGATTCGATCCCAGGTCTCCAGGATCGTGCCCTGGGCCAAAGGCAGGCGCCAAACCGCTGCGCCACCCAGGGATCCCAAATTTTAATAAATGTAAAAAGCTTTTACAGATCAGAATAAAGAATAAAATAAAGAATAAAATATCAAAAAAATGTCAAAATAGGCAAGTTACAAAAGAAGAAATATAAATGGGCAAAAAATAAGAAAATGTTAGCTAATGAGTAAACAAGCAACAAATTAAAATACCATTTTTCACCTACCAAATTGATAAAGATTTAAAAATTTGTTAATACTTGCTGTTGACAAGATACAGTAAAAAAAAGGTACTCTCAGCTACTATTGACTAGAGTATAAACTAGTCCAACTTTTTTATGTATTTGTATTATTATGACCTATGATATTGACAATTTTTATTTTTTAATTATACCTCAATACAGCTGAAAAAGTGGAGGAGACATTTGAGAGAAAGAAAGACATGCAGTACACTAACGGGTTTTTTTCTTCCAAAACAAGTGAATTGTTCATTGATTTCTTCTCTTGCTCCTCTCTTCCTCCCCTCTCTATTCAGTCTCCATCATCACATTTGTCAAGTAATACTGAACACTGCTTCCTTCTGTTGGTTGTTTGTTCACTGGTAACATTTAATTGAGAAGTCCTTAGGTATATGTATATATACACACAT
The DNA here is from genome assembly GCF_905146905.1 of Nyctereutes procyonoides. Lineage (NCBI taxonomy): Eukaryota > Metazoa > Chordata > Mammalia > Carnivora > Canidae > Nyctereutes > Nyctereutes procyonoides. The sequence continues at coordinate 11,649,782 of NW_026575133.1, read as the reverse complement.
TTACATATACTATGTATGTGTGTGAATACATATATAGCTATACTTATTTTAAATAGAATCCCAGCCTGCAAGTGGAAGCAATTAGCTTCCACTTGAATGATCATCTCCACATTTCTTTGCTATAAGAGAATTAATTTCTGATTCAAATTCATAAATAAAATTAAAAGTTCTATATTCAAATATAACCAAGCAGCTATCACCCTACCTCAACCTAATTTAAACCTAGTGTTCTAGATTTATTGAAGTCCAGGGATAATTGATGCCCATCTCATGTTTTTACTTTCAATCTGCTCAAGGAAAAATATATTATGTCTATTCTAAGAAGTCATTCCATTCAGTAAGTAAGATTTTATCTATATAGTTAGAAGTACTAGGTTAACAGTGACTCATAAATATGGGTTGCTCTTTGCTGTAGACTGAATGTTTGTGTTCCCCAAAATTTGTACTTTGAAACTTAACCCCACTGTGATGGCATGTGGATATGGGGCATCTGGAGGTGATTAGTGATGAGTGTGGAGCCCCCCTGCATAGGATCAGTGGCCCTATAAAGGGACCCTATCTGCCATGTGAGGACATAGCAAGAAGACAAGTGTCTGTGAATCAGAAATCAAGACCTCACTGGACACCGAATCTGCTGGCACTTTGTCCTTAAATTTCCCAACCTTCAGGATTGTGAAAAGTAAATTTCTGTTGTTTATAAGTCCCACCCAGTCTGTGCTATTTTATTATGGCATCCTGAGTGGACTAAGACATTATTAGATGAGAAACAAGTGGACTTTGGAGATCTGTTTCAATACGTGTAATTATGGCATGCTTTGTCAAATGTAAATTCAAGGATAACAATACTTTTTCCCCTTGAGATTTATTCCTATTTCTCATGTGAAATTGTTTATCTTAAAAGACAACATACTGATGGGGCATATGGGTGGCTCAGTTGGTTAAGCTCTTGGTTTTGGCTCAGGTCATGAAATCAGGGTTGTGAGGTCAAGCCCTGAGTTGGGCTCGGTGTGCTCAGTAGGGAGTCTCCTTGAAATTTTCTCTGTCTCCCTGGGGTCTCACGGGGTAAACAACCCCCACTGAGCCCTGCACCAGGCAGGGGGCAGAGTAGCTCCCCCAAGTGCTAACACCTGAAAATCAGTACAACATGCCCCTCCCCCAGAAGACCAGCTAGACGGACAAGTTCCAGGGGAAGGCAAGGGACTTAAAGTCTACAGAATGAGAAGATACTCCCCCATGGTTTTTTGTTTTTTTTTTGTTTTGTTTTGTTTTGTTTTGGTTTGTTTTGTTTTGTTTGCTTTTTGATTTCTGTTTGCTTCCCTCACCCTTTTATTTTTCCTTTCTTTCTTTTTCTTTCTCTTTTTCTTCTTTTTTCTTCCTTCTTTCTTTTTTCTTTTTCTCTTTTCTTTCCTTCTTTCTCTCCTCTCTTTTTCTCCTTTCCCCAATACAACTTGTTTTTGGCCACTCTGCACTGAGCAGAATGACTAGAAGGAAAATCTCACCTCAGAAGAAAGAATCAGAAACAGTCCTCTCTCCCACAGAGTTACAAAATCTGGATTACAATTCAATGTCAGAAAGCCAATTCAGAAGCACTATTATAAAGCTACTGGTGGCTCTAGAAAAAAGCATAAAGGACTCAAGAGACTTCATGACTGCAGAATTTAGATCTAATCAGGCAGAAATTAAAAATCAATGGAATGAGATGCAATCCAAACTAGAAGTCCTAACGACGAGGGTTAATGAGGTGGAAGAACGAGTCAGTGACATAGAAGACAAGTTGATGGCAAAGAGGGAAAAAGAGACAAAAAATTAAAAGACCATGAGGAAAGGTTAAGGGAAATAAATGACAGCCTGAGGAAGAAAAACCTACATTTAATTGGGGTTCCCGAGGGCGCCGAAAGGGACAGAGGACCAGAATATGTATTTGAACAAATCATAGCTGAAAACTTTCCTAATCTGGGAAGGGAAACAGGCATTCAGATCCAGGAAATAGAGAGATCCCCCCCTAAAATCAATAAAAACCGTTCAACACCTCGACATTTAATAGTGAAGCTTGCAAATTCCAAAGATAAAGAGAAGATCCTTAAAGCAGCAAGAGACAAGAAATCCCTGACTTTTATGGGGAGGAGTATTAGGGTAACAGCAGACCTCTCCACAGAGACGTGGCAGGCCAGAAAGGGCTGGCAGGATATATTCAGGGTCCTAAATGAGAAGAAGCATGCAACCAAGAATACTTTATCCAGCAAGGCTCTCATTCAAAATGGAAGGAGAGAGAAAGAGCTTCCAAGACAGGCAGGAACTGAAAGAATATGTGACCTCCAAACCAGCTCTGCAAGAAATTTTAAGGGGACTCTTAAAAGTCCCCTTTAAGAAGAAGTTCAGTGGAACAATCCACAAAAACAAGGACTGAATAGATATCATGATGACACTAAACTCATATCTGTCAATAGTAACTCTGAACGTGAACGGGCTTAATGACCCCATCAAAAGGCGCAGGGTTTCAGACTGGATAAAAAAGCAGGACCCATCTATTTGCTGTCTACAAGAGACTCATTTTAGACAGAAGGACACCTACAACCTGAAAATAAAAGGTTGGAGAACCATTTACCATTCAAATGGTTCTCAAAAGAAAGCAGGGGTAGCCATCCTTATATCAGATAAACTAAAATTTACCCGAAGACTGTAGTGAGAGACGAAGAGGGACACTATATCATACTTAAAGGATCTATCCAACAAGAGGACTTAACAATCCTCAATATATATGCCCCGAATGTGGGAGCTGCCAAATACTTAAACGAATTAATAACCAAAGTTAAGAAATACTTAGATAATAATACACTTATACTTGGTGACTTCAATCTAGCTCTTTCTACCCTCGATAGGTCTTCTAAGCACAACATCTCCAAAGAAATGAGAGCTTTAAATGATACACTGGACCAGATGGATTTCACAGATATCTACAGAACTTTACATCCAAACTCAACTGAATACACATTCTTCTCAAGTGCACATGGAACTTTCTCCAGAATAGACCACATACTGGGTCACAAATCGGGTCTGAACCGATACCAAAAGATTGGGATCGTCCCCTGCATATTCTCAGACCATAACGCCTTGAAATTAGAACTCAATCACAAGAAGAAGTTTGGAAGGACCTCAAACACGTGGAGGTTAAGGACCATCCTGCTAAAAGATGAAAGGGTCAACCAGGAAATTAAGGAAGAATTAAAAAGATTCATGGAAACTAATGAGAATGAAGATACAACTGTTCAAAATCTTTGGGATGCAGCAAAAGCAGTCCTGAGGGGGAAATACATCGCAATACAAGCATCCATTCAAAAACTGGAAAGAACTCAAATACAAAAGCTAACCTTACACATAAAGGAGCTAGAGAAGAAACAGCAAATCGACCCGACACCCAGCAGAAGAAGAGAGTTAATAAAGATTCGAGCAGAACTCAACGAAATCGAGACCAGAAGAACTGTGGAACAGATCAACAGAACCAGGAGTTGGTTCTGTGAAAGAATTAATAAGAGAGATAAACCATTAGCCAGCCTTATTAAAAAGAAGAGAGAGAAGACTCAAATCAATAAAATCATGAATGAGAAAGGAGAGATCACTACCAACACCAAGGAAATACAAACGATTTTAAAAACATATTATGAACTGCTATACGCCAATAAATTAGGCAATCTAGAAGAAATGGACGCATTCCTGGAAAGCCACAAACTACCAAAACTGGAACAGGAAGAAATAGAAAACCTGAACAGGCCAATAACCAGGGAGGAAATTGAAGCAGTCATCAAAAACCTCCCAAGACACAAGAGTCCAGGGCCAGATGGCTTCCCAGGGGAATTCTATCAACGTTTAAAGAAGAAACCATACCTATTCTACTAAAGCTGTTTGGAAAGATAGAAAGAGATGGAGTACTTCCAAATTCATTCTATGAGGCCAGCATCACCTTAATTCCAAAACCATACAAAGACCCCACCAAAAAGGAGAATTACAGACCAATATCCCTGATGAACAGGGATGCAAAAATTCTCAACAAGATACTAGCCAATAGGATCCAACAACACATTAAGAAAATTATTCACCATGACCAAGTAGGATTTATCCCAGGATGCAAGGCTGGTTCAACACTCGTAAAACAATCAATGTGATTCATCATATCAGCAAGAGAAAAACCAAGAACCATATGATCCTCTCATTAGATGCAGAGAAAGCATTTGACAAAATACAGCATCCATTCCTGATCAAAACTCTTCAGAGTGTAGGGATAGAGGGAACATTCCTCGACATCTTAAAAGCCATCTACGAAAAGCCCACAGCAAATATCATTCTCAATGGGGAAGCACTGGGAGCCTTTCCCCTAAGATCAGGAACAGACAGGGATGTCCACTCTCACCACTGCTATTCAACATAGTACTGGAAGTCCTAGCCTCAGCAATCAGACAACAAAAAGACATTAAAGGCATTCAAATTGGCAAAGAAGAAGTCAAACTCTCCCTCTTCGCCGATGACATGATACTCTACATAGAAAACCCAAAGCCTCCACCCCAAGATTGCTAGAACTCATACAGCAATTTGGTAGCGTGGCAGGATACAAAATCAATGCCCAGAAATCAATGGCATTCCTAAACACTAACAATGAGACTGAAGAAAGAGAAATTAAGGAGTCAATCCCATTTACAATTGCACCCAAAAGCATAAGATACCTAGGAATAAACCTAACCAAAGAGGTAAAGGATCTATACCCTAAAAACTATAGAACACTTCTGAAAGAAATTGAGGAAGACACAAAGAGAAGGAAAAATATTCCATGCTCATGGATTGGCAGAATTAATATTGTGAAAATGTCAATGTTACCCAGGGCAATTTACACGTTTAATGCAATCCCTATCAAAATACCATGGACTTTCTTCAGAGAGTTAGAACAAATTATTTTAAGATTTGTGTGGAATCAGAAAAGACCCTGAATAGCCAGGGGAATTTTAAAAAAGAAAACCATAGCTGGGGGCATCACAATGCCAGATTTCAGGTTGTACTACAAAGCTGTGGTCATCAAGACAGTGTGGTACTGGCACAAAAACAGACACATAGATCAATGGAACAGAATAGAGAATCCAGAAGTGGACCCTGAACTTTATGGTCAACTAATATTCGATAAAGGAGGAAAGACGATCCACTGGAAGAAAGACAGTCTCTTCAATAAATGGTGCTGGGAAAATTGGACATCCACATGCAGAAGAATGAAACTAGACCACTCTCTTGCACCATACACAAAGATAAACTCAAAATGGATGAAAGATCTAAATGTGAGACAAGATTCCATCAAAATCCTAGAGGAGAACACAGGCAACACCCTTTTTGAACTTGGCCACAGTAACTTCTTGCAAGATACATCCACGAAAGCAAAAGAAACAAAAGCAAAAATGAACTATTGGGACTTCATCAAGATAAGAAGCTTTTGCACAGCAAAGGATACAGTCAACAAAACTCAAAGACAACCTACAGAATGGGAGAAGATATTTGCAAATAACATATCAGATAAAGGGCTAGTTTCCAAGATCTATAAAGAACTTATTAAACTCAACACCAAAGAAACAAACAATCCAATCATGAAATGGGCAAAAGACATGAAGAGAAATCTCACAGAGGAAGACATAGACATGGCCAACATGCACATGAGAAAATGCTCTGCATCACTTGCCATCAGGGAAATACAAATCAAAACCACAATGAGATACCACCTCACACCAGTGAGAATGGGGAAAATTAACAAGGCAGGAAACAACAAATGTTGGAGAGGATGCGGAGAAAAGGGAACCCTCTTGCACTGTTGGTGGGAATGTGAACTGGTGCAGCCACTCTGGAAAACTGTGTGGAGGTTCCTCAAAGAGTTAAAAATAGACCTGCCCTAAGACCCAGCAATTGCACTGTTAGGGATTTACCCCAAAGATTCAGATGCAATGAAACGCCGGGACACCTGCACCCCGATGTTTCTAGCAGCCATGTCCACAATAGCCAAACTGTGGAAGGAGCCTCAGTGTCCATCGAAAGATGAATGGATAAAGAAGATGTGGTTTATGTATACAATGGAATATTCCTCAGCCATTAGAAATGACAAATACCCACCATTTGCTTCAACGTGGATGGAACTGGAGGGTATTATGCTGAGTGAAGTAAGTCAATCGGAGAAGGACAAACAGTGTATGTTCTCATTCATTTGGGGAATATAAATAATAGTGAAAGGGAATATAAGGGAAGGGAGAAGAAATGTGTGGGAAATATCAGAAAGGGAGACAGAACATAAAGACCTCTAACTCTGGGAAACGAACTATGGGTGGTGGAAGGGGAGGAGGGCGGGGGGTGGGGGTGAATGGGTGACGGGCACTGAGGGGGACACTTGACGGGATGAGCACTGGGTGTTATTCTGTATGTTGGCAAATTGAACACCAATAAAAAATAAATTTATTATTAAAAAAAGACATTTTCTCTGTCTCTCTCTCTCTCTCTCTCTTTCCCCTTCCCCCATGCTTGCTCTCTCTCTCTCTCTCAAATAAAAAATATATGAATCTTTTTTAAAAAGACAACATACTGATGATTAGTTGCTCTGGAACTGAAAAATTATTTTCTGCAGCATGCAGTTGTCACTTCTGATGACCAAGGGATGTGTCCTTGAGATGTCCTTCAAACTGAGGATTGTGTTCTTACCTTTATAATTTTCAAGTAAATTCACCCACCTGGAGAGGGGGGGCTCCTCCCTCCCTGTCCCAAGGGATTAAGACAGAATTCTGATTTAAGATAACACTTAAGACAGCACTTTGACTTAATCCCTCTGGAATTTTTTTTTCTCATTATGGAAGTATTCTCCCAAAGGCCACAACTTAGGGTGAATTTTATTTTGCCCCTGGTAGGATTAAATGGGCATGAGAGGGCAGAAGGAGGAAAGTTGACAAAGCATTTCCAGCAACTGTACGAATAGAATGTATTAAGTTTCTCTGTAATCTTGGTTCTTGTTGTCATTTCTTAATCCTCAGAAACTCAGGCATTCTTAAATAGAAAATAGAGTTGTTTACCACTGTTGAAGCAAATCTTTCCATTATACATCTAATTACTAAGAAAAATAAAACATGAAAATAATGAATAAAATGTCTAAATGAAGCTTTTTCAATAGCTTGTCAGCAAGCAAGTAACCTCTCATAATGGCAAGAAATGACCGTGGCATGATTTTTTTAAAACTAGAGAAACAGGGATCCCTTGGTGGCTCAGCGGTTTGGCATCTGCCTTCGGCTTAGGGTGTGATCCTGGAGTCCCGGGATCGAGTCCCACATCTAGCTCCCTGTGTGGAACCTGCCTGTGTCTCTGCCTCTCTCTCTCTCTCTCTCTATCTCTCTCTATCTCTATCTCTCATGAATAAATAAAATATTTAAAAAAATAAAACTAGAGAAACTTTTCAATGACTGATGTCAACCTAACTTAATCACACATTTTTGAGATGCTGGCTGACCAGAAAGTCATGAATTTTATCCATCAATAAATAAACTTACGAATTTTTTTAAACTTATGAATTTTAAGATCTATTGAAGAAATACATATAAGTTTGCTGGCCCATAAATTTCTAATCAAAGAACAATTTTCAGACTAGAATATATCATGGGATAGAAGAGAACTAATTGCCAGTCTGTTATGGGGGTGAGGTAGGGAGGAGCTGCAGCAGGAAGAATTTTCTCTTTCAATTTAATGCCTTTGAGGATAATCTAACTCTGAGCTCACCAAATTTCAGGCTATGTGATGATAATGCAGAAGATATTGGAATTTAAATGTTGTGGCTGGGCTTTCCAGGGTGATTTCTGTGCACTTAAGTACCTTTGTAAACAAACATTATTTCATGTTAAAACAGAGATGTGCAATAAATTCAAATAAGCAATTTGAATAAATTTGAAAAATAAAAGTTAATATTGTAAGGATTTTTACTGATTTTTGTAAGTTTGGTAAGGATAAGTTAGATTTTTTTTATATTCTTGATAAGTTGGTGAAGTAATAGCCTGAATGCTCACTGCACCCAGATACCAGTGGTATTAATGAGCATTGTTGTGATTCCCATACAGATCATGGTCACCTAGTTAAGAGATCACTATAACTTCTGGTATCTGTAGAGTGTTTTCTTTTTTTTTAAATTTTTATTTATTTATGATAGTCACAGAGAGAGAGAGAGAGGCAGAGACATAGGCAGAGGGAGAAGCAGGCTCCATGCACCGGGAGCCCGATGTGGGATTCGATCCTGGGTCTCCAGGATCGTGCCCTGGGCCAAAGGCAGGCACCAAACCGCTGCGCCACCCAGGGATCCCTGTAGAGTGTTTTCATACACATCATTTTATATGATTCTTATAACCACTCTGTAAGATGGAAATACAAATACCATTATCCTTGTTGTTCAGAAGTAAAAACATATGCAATTAATATTTATTAAATTACAACTCTGTCATCAGTGCCATGAATGCTACAAACATAAAGTTGAGCAAAGAACCTTTCCTCCCCTCAAGAAATGAATAGTGTATTGCAGAAGAGGGATAGAAAAACAGAAACTTGAAGTACAAAGGAACCCTAATAACATCATACCATTGTATATGCATGAAAATAATAAAGGTCATGTCATTGTTATTATTATTATTCAATGATTGTTGGTAATCAACTCTACAGAGGAAAATCCGAGGGAATATCTATTATAGGTGAAACTTGAAGAAAGAGGAGGAATTCTCCAAGACCTTGGAGAAAGAAGGGAGGCATTTTCAACAGAGGTAACACCTTTTGCAGAGGCCAGGGGCATTAATTATGTGATTTGCAGCATCACCCCATGGTCATGCAGCTATTTGAAAACAGAGCTTAAGTTCAAATTCATGCTTTTTCTATGTGATCTTTCTCCTCAATTACAAGTATTCAAAAACTGACCAACATACTACTTTGATCTTCCTAAGTAAAATACTGCCTGACCAATTACCTCTAAAATGTGTGCTCAGAGAAAACCATCATTGACAGTCTTGATTTCAAGCCATGTTATTTTGGGGAAGAAATCACTCTGTACTGACAAATCGTAACAGTTATGAACATAGTAATAACATAACAAGAATAATCAAATGCAATTGAAATGAAAATGCATCAATTCAAGCTGAGTTTCAGTTCTCGTAATGTTCATTCAAGTTTAATGTCCTTTATGATTTTCTGGAAGTTCAGATAAACCGGCTTCTGCAGTTTGGGCTTATTTGGCAATTTATGTGCACATCCACATTCTCAAACTTTTAAGAGCCGAAAACCAACCCCAGTACTGTCTTTAGGTCATATACAAGCTATTACAGCTAAGGTAAGAAGGGTTGGGTAATTTATTTTCATGTTCAATCTATTATTATAAGGCTCAGATTGAACTAATATCCATTTATGTGTAAGCAACATTTAAAATCAATTTGCTCAAAAAAGTTCTTATATTCTCAGAGACTGGTCAGAGATTATAGAATCTTGCCCAGTGTTGATAGTCTCATTCTGATTGCTGTAGTCATATTCATATTCTTGGTTGGTGACAGTTTTTGCCATTGATTTTCTATTTCCAAAAAAGGAAGGGGACTTCTGGTTGGAAGTGGGAGCTAGCAGATTTATTTTAAAGCCTTTGTTTTTTAAAAAGTGGAATTGAAAAGCAGGAGGAAAGATGAGGGAGTTTGGTGGCATAGCTGGAGGTCTCCCAGGTCACTTTTCAGTGCCATCAATGATTGGAGTTCAGGTTTCCCATTTCCCTCTCTTCCATTGTAATGGGGCAAGTTTTTCCCAATGGCTGATTGTATGTTGTAGTTAAGTCTGCTGTACACATATTCTGTAAATAACCCAATGAAAGAAGACACCCCAGCTGTGGGACAACTCACATTGATAAAGAGTTAACGTTTCCTTCCCTGGCTTCTCTCTCATTATTTGCCTGTATAACAAAACCCAGCAAAACTCTCTACTCTAAAATTAGACTAAAATTGGAAGCTTGCCACAGTAACTGATTTCCTAACCAGCTATTTTCCCAACAAAGAAATACAAACTTAAAACACTAGATTGACAAGTTGCTAACATTAGTTATTGAATTGATTCACCTTGGCTACATGTTCTACGATGGTCTTGCGATGTATGTCTTAGTAGCCTCTGTGCAAAGTGTTTTCCCTGGTATAACTGGGTTATCTCTGTGTGGGGAGAGAATGGCCTTCTTGAGAGTTTCGCCTGTCAGTTCTTGATGAAAACAATAGTGAATTCACTCATTCACCTACTCTATTGTAACCTTTAATGTTCTCTACAAACTATAGCCTGGGGACCAAATCCAGCCGACTGCTTCTTCTATTTGTATGTGTGTGGTGTGTGTATGTTATTTTTCTGGCCTTTTAAAGCACATGAATAGAGTTTATTATAAGGATACCACAGTGTCTCATGGATGCTAGATAGAAAACACTTGAATGAGGCATCACTCAATGTTGAATTTCACTACCTCAAAGTTTTCCTCTGGTTTTACTTTCTTCAGGTCTTTGCCTATTTCTGTAAATAAAGTTTTATTGGAACACAGTCAAGCCCATTCATTTATGGGTCCATGGCAGAGTTGGATAGTTAACAACAGAGGCCATATGCTTCCTGCAAAATCCAAAATATTTACTATCTAGTCCTATCCCGGAAAAATTTGCTGATTCCTACTCTATTCTAAACAGTTTTGAGTATAATCATCTCACTCCCTTTTATTTTCACAGAAATAAAACAATAATTAAATAAAACAATAATGAGAATTTAAGTATTAAAAGTTTATTTGGCCAGCCCAGGTGGCTCAGTGGTTTAGCATTACCTTCAGCCCAGGGCCTGATCCTGGAGACCCAGGATGGAGTCTCACGTTGGTTCTCTGCGTGAAGCCTGCTTCTCCCTCTGCCTGTGTCTCTGCCTCTGTGTGTGTGTGTGTGTGTGTGTGTGTCTCATGAATAAATAAATAAAATCTTTAAAACAAAAGTTTATTTTCCTTGCAGTTCAAATAGATCAAAGAAATAGTTGAGAATTACTACACTAAATTAACCCTGAGTCTGCAGTCATGAGAAATAGAATCCACTTATTTACATTAGCATTACTACTACTATTATTATTATTATTATTATTATTATTATCAGCATGCATTACCTATGTGAATGTCACTATGAAGAGCACCTTCCAAATTTCTGTAATCCGTACACCAACACTGTGAGACAGGTAATGTTCTTATATCCATTTTATAGATGAGGAGACTGGAATTCATCAGTACCGAATAACTTGCCCACAAAACGTATTTCAAGTACATGATAGCCAGAAACTAGCCTATGCCTTTCTGATCCAAAAGCTTACAATTTGAGGGCACCTGGGTGGCTCAGTTAGTTAAGCATCTGCCTTCAGCTCAGATCATGACCCCAGGGTCCTAGGATGGAGTCCCACATTGGGCTCCCTGCTCAGTGGAGAGTCTGCTTCTCCTTCTGCCTCTGCCTCTGCCCACCCCCACTAGTGCACAAGTGCTCTCTCTCTCACTCGCTCACCTCTCTCTCTCTCAAATAAATAGATAAAATCTTTAAAAAAAACAAAAGCTTATGAATTTAAATACAGAAGGAGTATATTCCATAGAGTTCCATTTAGTGACTTTAATTCATTTGATTGCAGTAACAATTTGTGGCAAATACTAAGGGATACAGAAACATGAATGAGATACATATATGTCTTTAGGGAACTCAGTTTTGGTTAGAATGTGCTGTTCTTTAAAAAATAGATACTCCATAAATGATAAAACTTTATTTTTACCTTGCACTGAATCTCTGTAATGTGTTTCCTTCTTCCAACCCTTAACTAAATAAACTGGTCTCAATGGAAGTGTAACTGATTAGTAACTGTAGCATTTTCTGATATAATTATAGAATGTAAAATTGGATATTAGGAGAGTGAAGGGATGTGGTTTTGAGTCAGGGAATATCACAATATTTCACAAGAATGAGTATGGGTCAGGCTGGGCTTACAGAAAACCCTGGGTATCTGTGTAAATGAGAAGATGAGAGGTGAGAAAAAAACAAGAAATTGGACCAGAAGGCCTTTAATAGCAAACATGCCTATTGGGCAATTTCACCAAAGTCATGCTGAACAGGAGATTTGGTGAGAAGATGACTGTGTACAATTCCAGTTTTATTTTCCTTTATTTTTGTTTTAAGATTTTATTTATTTATTTATTCATGAGAGACACAGAGAGAGAGAGACATAGGCAGAGGGAGAAGCAGGCTCCTCACAGGGAGCCCGATGTGGGACTCAGTCTGGAACTCCACAATCACACCCTGAGCCAAAGGCAGACGCTCAACCGCTGAGCAACCCAGGCATCCCCGATTCCAGTCTTAAGTACATCTAGTCTATGTTGCTATATTTGGAGGATCCAGTTGATCAGAGTGCGGGGTCAGTTCCTGAATCCAGGAGGCACACTCTGTGATGTAACTTGAGCTGCTGAAACCATAAGAAGGATGAGCTATATGCCTGTAGGGATGCCTGTGGTAAAGAGTTGGGGAGGTGACCACTTCTGTGAGTGATCTCATTCTGCTTGCTCCTTTGCCTCTCTGGTGGGAAGGGCCCTCCTCATCTATAGTCTATTTGATTTTATCTCAGGGCACAGTGACAGGCCTCCCATACCCCATCCCAGCAACAACGAGTCCATTTCTGGGCCTGGATCTCTCCCAAGTTTCCAAATTAGAGAATGTCAAGTCAACAAAAGGGAAAATGCTTTCTTCTGCTTTTATGCTGCCAACCTTCATTTTTCTTGATGTCTTTGTCTCAGTATCCTGGATCTCATCTGAAGATGTCAATATGAAAATAAAGGCTTTGAATCCACCAAGACTCTCTTCAAAATTAATATTTTAAAAATCTTCTTAGTCAGAAATGGGTACAGTCCTAAGCCATCAGGAGAAATGAAAACTGACAGTTTAATTTTACTAAATACTGGAAGAGAAAGGATGTCAGCCACAATGACTGGTGGACCTGCCCTGGGTGACAGCAATAGACTATGTTGAAGAGAATTAATAGTTATTTTTTTAATCCTTTCATGATTTTACATAGAAAAACCTGGGAGTAACTCCTCTGAGTGGGGACTTCAGATGATATTTTGCCTCACTTCCTGATTTCAATCTACTACATTGGTTGAATTGGGCTTATTTGTTTATGGATGCATAAAACAAAATCCAAAAATGCCTCTTCATGTTCATCTTGCTCACGCAGTGTGCCCTCTGTGCATCCCCAGCTGATGCAGTCTTTGAGGATGACATCTCAGTGGTGACAAGTACATTTACAAGGCTCAGGTCTCCATTCAGATGCTTCTCAATTTAGAATCCATCAAACACATCAGGTGCAAGAAGTTTGACATTATTGAAATAGGCAAATACATACCATGTTCTCATTTTCCCTTGGAGACAGGGATAGTAATTTGGAATTAATTGCAGAGGGCAAGTTTACTCAACTGAAAAAGCAGAATTGGTACCACATAAAGAAAACAAGATTCCACGCAGTGGGGAGAATGAGAAAAATAGGAATCTCAGACAATTTAACCTGTATATAAATAAATAAGGGGATAAATAGGAGAGTGAGTTTTAAGGTAGGGATGGTGTGCCAATAGGACCTGCCAAAGATCAGGGCATCTAGGAAGCTGACCCTGCAAGAAATGTTTGAAGGAGCAAAGTCAGGTGAAAGAAAGAAATCAAGTGTGGAAGAAGTGAAGGGAGAGAATTTTCAGGAGAAACTGGATTACAATGAAATCATAATAAAGGACTCAGTTGATCTTATGGGGGAACCCAGATACTGAGAGGACCCTGCAGAGTTGTTACAATTTGTGGTAAGGGAGTGCTGGCCCTTTATACCTCCATTATACTCCAAGAAAAGAAGGTATTTATATTCAGCTTATGGCAGGATCTTGTAGATACTAAGTTACAGAACCTTAAGTCTCCAAAACCATTGGCAGCTGGAAGAATTAGGGTTTCAGTCTGAAGCAGGGGAATTGGAGGAGGCCATGTGGCATCATGACAGCTCTCTTCATGAGACACTCCAATTTATTTCTTTCACTTGAGCTCTAGAAGCCATTTTTTCATGATTCTGGTGGCCTCTTTCCTTAGCGTAAACTTGCAAGAGGAAGGATGAGTTCAGTGACTCCCACTGCCGCAACTTGTCTTAAGGCCACAACACTTATCGCTTCCCTCTATGTTCCCTTTTGCTTGTCTAGGTGACTTACACTTGCACTTGTCAGGATGTGGCTATTGTACTTGTCTAATAATTACCAACATTGGTATCAAGAGACCCCTCTGTGGATCAATAGGGTGAAAATCATATTTCTCCCCACCTCCAAGAACATTCTCTCTACTTCCTCTCAATGGATAGGATCATGACCGCTGTCATGATAGTGACTCTTTTCCTGCTGGTTTCTCAGTTCAAAGTGGCCCAAAGTGACTGGCTATAAGCCAAAGGCTATCGTAAAATGATTAATAAATATACTGTGAATTACATGGTCTTGCTCAAAACCCCAGAGCAAAACGTTGTGGAATCTACCACTGAATGCTTGCCAGAATTTACTGAGCATCTTTTTCTGCCAGTCACCTCCAATACTCAGGAGATGGCCGATCCTATATACCGAGCAGCAGGGCAGCTTTCACCAGAGCTTGGTCCTGCTACAGGATCCTTTCCTGATGCCTTTTCTGTGACCTAATATGAGGGTCAGTACAGTATCTTATTTTTTTTAAGATTTTATTTATTTATTCATGAGAGACAGAGAGAGAAATAGAAGCAGAGACACAGAAAGAGGGAGAAGAGGGCTCCATGCAGGGAGCCTGATGTGGGACTCGATCCCAGGTCTCCAGGATCAGGCCCCGGGCCACCTTGAAGGTGGAATGTACTGCCTCCAAAAGGTCAGTGATCTACTAGGCATTGTGCTTCTTTCTTCATGATAAGTATTGTGAGATGCAATATTTTGTCCTCTGGAGGTGATGGTCTGGCATGCCTCATTGGATCCTAAATAATTAACTAATATAGCTAGATCCTGAATATTCATGGGCTTTATCTCCCATTCTTTGAAGTGCATGCCTTTTACCAAGTCCTCCAGTGAACTTGTCACTTCTTTCTTATCTGGCCAGATCAGCTAATGTCATAAATAAGTTCATCACTGTGATGCTCTGCGGGGTGTCCAGATGGCCTCAGTCTCTTCAGACTATATAATAACACAGGATAAGAGAGGGTAATAGTCTCTGAGCTTCTCAGTGGAGCTGATTTCCTTCTCCCCAGCACATTCTTTATTGCTTTGGTAAGTGGATGGTCTTTCAAGTCTTCCCAAGGAAAAATACTCATCTTGTGGATTTTTAAGACTTACATGGTATATAACTCTAACAAATTCACTTTTCTGAGCCTTTTGAATCCTTCATCATCCTTCCACAAAAATACTGGCATTTCTATTTGATAAGGCAAGGACCATTGCTTTCTCTGACTCCTGAGAGAGTATACCCATATCAATAAACTCCAAAATCCAGCTCCACATTTCGTAACCCTTGATCCAACACCTTCAGAATCTTGTTCCATATGTACTGTCCCAATTCCTGCCTATATATGGTTAGTAGGTCTTACAGATCTTTAAGAATATAGTTCATTCCTTCCTTTAATAATCATAGCATTTACTAACTGGCTTCTGTTGTGTACTAACCCGATTTATCCACCTAGTAGGCAAAAGTGGAGGTTCTATCTAGCAAGGCAAAGGAGTCTACATAGTCTTCAAGTAAGGGGGTGGGGTCAGGGTAGCACTTCTATAGAAAATGGGAAAAATGGCATACTTCCATCAGCATATATAATTTGAGGGAATCTAAGGAATCAACACTTTTTTAGTTCATCAACCCAATCCCATTTTCCAGGATTCTATTCCTTCCCAAATAAGACCCTGATCTTGGCTCGGGAAACTTCTCAGGCCTGGGAAATCCAGTCCTCTTTAAAGTTCTGGAGGTCTAAGTTCTGAGAACTGTGCTCATCTTTGTCAATAATCCAGCTTTAGGAGATACGAATCTCTTTATATGCCATCAGCAAGGTCCTCTGGCTTTCATTCTTTGCTTTTAATTGTTGGTTAATTGGTCTTCAGCCTTTTATAATTTTTCTTCAAAGCATCTACTGCTTCCAGGAACAGCATCCCTTTGTTTCCAGTTCCCAATGTTACTCAAATCCTGGATATCATCCTCCTGCTAGTACATTTCTTTTTCCAGTATTATCTCAGTTTTTTGTCAATGTTTTAAAATTGTACTGCAGTCTTGCACCAGGGTCTATCCATGTTCCACATAAACACCATTGTCAGCCTCCAATTGATGCTTCAGCTCCCAAATCCGATTGTGAGACCTGATTTCTCAGATCACTCCTGGACCCAACTGTCACAGGTTTTATTCTTGGGAGTCAGATTCTGAGATGGAGATTGGGGGTAAAGGAAACGTATTAGGGAATGCTCTCAGAATCAACTCCTATGGAGGAAGTAAAGGAAGTAAAATTGGGGAAAGGGAGAAATTGGGCTATGAGACAGTCAAGCAAAAGACCTGAGCCAGTCCAGCAAGAAACTCTGATGGTCCTTTAGAGTTATCTCCAATCAGGACAAGGATCTTTATATCTCACATTCTCCAGTCATTATTGCTGTATGTCCCCCAGGAAGAGCCACATGATCTGGACAAGAGAGCTGCCATTCATGAAGTATGATTTCTGGAAGGGATGGAGCAAAAATCTGCCAGTAGTTCTCAGCCTCTGAGGAAAGGATTGCTCTAGGGCTTAATCAGGAGAATATAGACACAGAACAACATCCAGCGTAAGAACAGGAACATCAAACATCTATACAATAATGAGAATATGGTCATCACTGGGACAAGGCCAATGAGGCCTCCCAAGCAAAATTTAAGGGGGCACCAAAAAGTCAATAGTCAAAATAGATACTTTAACTCAATATTTTATAGCAAAAAGCAATGCAAAAACAGTGATGACGAGATATCAACATTTTAAATGAAGACAAGATCAGTATGACTTTTTTTTCCCTTTGCCTCAGGTTCTAATTTGGCTTGGCATGGCATGGATGTACTTGATTGGTTTTACTTGTTAAAAATAAATAACTCTTCAATACCCCTGGAAATAGCGCAAATAATAATAATAATAATAATAATAATAATAGCAAAAAAAATTACTAAGGGTCTTTCATGCAAGGAATTGAGCTAGGGACTTCAGTAAAGCACAAGTTCCACAGTCTGAAAGACAGGTCTTGTGTATCCTGTTTTACAGAGGAAGTGAAGATGAGTCAAGAGATTAACTAGTTTTATGCACGGAAATATTTACATGAATTATGGTCTATGTTTTATTTATTTTTAAAATTTTTATTCAGTTTTTTAAATGAAACAAAAAAACCTAGTTTACCCATTTCTCTCCTCCTGGCCAACTCCTTGCCTCTTGCAACCAACCAATCTTCTTTCTATAGCTACGAACTTGATTTCTATTTCTGTTTCAGTTTATTTTTTTTTATTCCATGTATAAGTGAGATCATATGGTACTTACCTTTCTCTGACTTATTTCACTTAGCATAATGCCTTTGAGATCCACCCATGTTGTTGCAAATGACAAGATTTAATCTTTTTATTGATGGATGAATAATATTCATATATATATATATATATATATATATATATATATATATACCACCATTTATCCATTTATTCATCAAAGGACACTTTTAGATTATTTCCATATATTGGCTATTATAAATAATGCTACAATGAGCATGGAGGTGCATATACTTATTTGAGATATTGTTTTTATTTTCTTTATTTTTTTATTTTCTGTTTTATTGTTTTTATTTTCTTTTTTCAATACCCACAATACCCAATTGATGGATAGTATGATATTTCTATTTTTGTTTTTGGGGGAACCTCCATAGTGGCTGCACCACTTTGCATTCCCACCAGGAGTGCACAATGGTTCCTATTCTTCTCATCCTCACCAGAATTTCTTTCTTTCTTTTTTTTTCCTATGGGGTTTTTTGGTACTAGCCACTCTGACAAATATGAAGTGGTATCTCATTATGGTTTTGATTTGCATTTCTCTGATGATTAGTGATGTTGAGTGTAGTTTCATGTGTCTGTTTTATTTCCATTTTTCACACTTCTTCAATTAGTGCTGTCAGTGAGATATGTTCAATATCTTTCAAATTTCAAAAAGAAGTTTAGCAAGATAAGCTACAGCACCTATTGTTGCAGTTAATCTCCAGGATATAACTTATATTCATACTCTCTGGCCCCCCAAATTAGCAGATCCATTTCACATTCCACTTAACCTTTCCTTGTACTTCTGTTGGTCTGGATGACTTATCATGTAGCATCATACCTACCTAATTACTGAGGCATCCACCCTCGGTGTTAGTGTTCATATTTTTAGCTGTATCTACTATACTTGCTTATTCAGGGGGAAACCTGGCTAAGGAACCATCAAGAGACACCAAATGGTGCCTGGGTGGCTCAGTGAGTTAAGCACCCCACTTGATTACAGCTCAGGTCATGACCTCAGGGTAGTGAGATAGAGTCCCATGTCAGGCTCCATACTGAGTGTGGAGCCTACTTGAGATTCTCTTTCTCTCTCTCCCTCTGCCCCTCCTCCTTGCTTACACTCTCCCTCTATCTCTTTATCTTTCTGAAAAAAAAAAAAGAGATACCAATGACTCACTTGTGAAGCATATTCCTACTACCTTCTTGTAGCATAAAATACTCCTGTCTCCTCAAGAAGATTTTTATCAAAAAGTACCTCCCTTCTTTGTCTTCTGGTATACTGTCATGAGGAAACCAAACTTATCAGACAGTAGTAACAGTTTTAAGTTTAGTGAAACCCATGATGTGTCTACTAGGGTAAGTGTCCCCTTCATGGAATCAGGCCCTCTCCTACACCATCCAATATGGTAGCACCTAGTTACACATGCCTTCTGAGCACAGGAAATATGGTTAGTGCAACCTAGAAACAGCATTTTAAATTTTGCTTCAGTTTAGTGAACTTAAATTGGAAGTTAAATTTTAAAACTGATACAGCATAAATTTTGTATGTGTGTGAAGCACCATCTTATCATTCTTTCTGGGACAGTAGCATTTTGCTTTAAGAGTGAAGCACATAGATATTATTATTTTGTTATAGTGCTCATTTAATGTTTGTCTGTAATTTCCATTATTCCATAAACATACCACTAAGCAGTATCAGCAGTTTGATTTAATTAGAAGGATTTTTTTTCTATCCATCAATGTAACATAATATGCTTCTTTGAATGTTTTACAGATAGCACAAATTAAGAGATACCTATGTGAATAATAGTAGATGATTCAAGCACATGTTATATTTATTACACTGTAATTATTTTTCATGTTTAAAAATAAGTATGAACAAAATTTAGTATTTAATTTGTAGATGTGGCACTAATGCAGAATATAGTGGGGGCAGAACGACACCAGCAGTTTTCTTTAAAAAAAAAAAAAGACTGGAAGAAAGTATGTCATAAATTTCATATTGAATGGCAGTTGTAATTTTCTGAAATGGAGTAAAATAAAAAGTCCATCTGTTCCTTGTATTAAAAAATTAAGGTAATAAAGTGAACAGTGTTAAGAGACATTCTCAGAAAATAAATGGTGAATTTGGTAAGAAGTTTCTTCTCAAGTCATAAAAAAGTCAATCAAAATTAGTCAACTGAAATCAGAGTTAAACATCCAACAACAAATTTTTAAATTACTTTTAAAGGACCTGAAATTGTAACTTCTACCTACTATAGAAAGGTATGGATGCTTGCAAGTGTGCGCACACGCACACACACACACACACACATATTAGATGGAAAGGTTATCACTTCAATTACAAAATTTTGCTGATAATCTGTGAGAAACAGACTAGAAAAGATTTTTCACAAAAATTAAAGTTCTCCAATTTAATCACCAAGTAATAATTATAATATACTAGATCTTTCTAGCAATGTGAAAGATCGATTGATTCAAATTTGAAAAATTACGAATACTTTCCTTTAGCTTTAGATGGTTAGTTTGATACAAGAAACATGGCCCAATTTATATGTTAGATATATTTTACTTCAAAGGGCTCCCAAATTTACAAGTAAATGTCAATTTAAGGCCTAAGAGAATAAACTCAGAGCACAGATATATTTTAAACTTTCACATCTGTCCAAGGAGAATTTTAGATTGATATTAAAAATTTTGTTTCTATACAATAAGTAGTACTCAAGTTATGCTAGGTCAAAAGTCCAGATGTATTAGATTTTAAAATAAGACACTATTTTCCCTAAAAGAGAGACTGTTATTCCACTGAATAACAGATATTGAAATAATTTGTGCACAGTTTTGTTAAGCAGACAATATAAAAAATATCATGGATGTAGTTGTTAAAATGTTCCCACTATATTAGTACAAAAGCCATAAATCATAACCAGTTTGTAGGACCTTTCTAAGAATTAAAGAACAATTAATTTATTAATTTTATGTTGTATGTCAATATTAACTGTTTGAGTCAAGAAGTAGTATTTCCAAGATGTACAATATTAATTCCAATCCAAGATTTTTTAATTTTTTTTTCAATTTATTTATTTATGATAGTCACAGAGAGAGAGAGAGAGAGAGAGAGAGAGGCAGAGACACAGGCAGAGGGAGAAGCAGGCTCCACGCACCAGGAGCCCGATATGGGATTCGATCCCGGGTCTCCAGGATCGCGCCCTGGGCCAAAGGCAGGCGCCAAACCGCTGCGCCACTCAGGGATCCCCCAAGATTTTTTTAAATAAAAATAATTGTCTAGTTTGGGCTGCTATAATTCATACTATGGACCGGGTGATTTAAACAACAAACATGTTTTTCCTAAAATTCTGGGGACTAGAAGTTCAAGGTCAAGGGACCAGCACTGGGGTACCCAGGAGAACCTATTTCCTGGCTTTTAAACAACTGACTCCTGGTATATGTATCCTCATATGGCAGGAAGAGATAGGAGAGAAAGAAAAAAAGGGGTGGGGCAGTGACCAAGAGCTATCTCTTTCTATAGGAATATTAATTCCATCATGAGAGTCATACTCTTATGATCTAATCTCACCCTTATCATTTCACAAAGGTCCCACCTCCAAATACCATTACAATGTGGTTTAG
This sequence comes from Nyctereutes procyonoides, assembly GCF_905146905.1. Lineage (NCBI taxonomy): Eukaryota > Metazoa > Chordata > Mammalia > Carnivora > Canidae > Nyctereutes > Nyctereutes procyonoides. The sequence continues at coordinate 11,628,573 of NW_026575133.1, read as the reverse complement.
TGTTTCAATATCTGAATTTGGATATATAAACATTTAGTCTATAGCAATAATATTTGCCAAATATTCTGTAATCAAAAACAAAACTGTCAATGCAGTATATGTTTTTTCTCATTGATATTACACCACATATGAAAAAGTTAAATTTGAAGATCCAAGGGAGAGAAAAGCTTATTGGTGAACTACTTAGACAAATGTGATCATTTTTATTGAAATTAAAACTTTGATATAAACCAAAAAGCATTTTACACATTTTTCTAACTTGAATCCAATGCACCACTTTTAACTGTATAAATGGACTTCAAAAATTCCAAAAATATTAAAAATTATTTGTGGATAAGTTTGGAGTTGCTTTTCTTTTTCTTTTTTGTTTTGTTTTTAACAATAAATTTATTTTTTATTGGTGTTCAATTTGCCAACATACAGAATAACACCCAGTGCTCATCCCGTCAAGTGCCCACCTCAGTGCCCACCACCCAGTCACCCCCACCCCCCACCCTCCTCCCCTTCCACCACCCCTAGTTCGTTTCCCAGAGTTAGGAGTCTTCCATGTTCTGTCTCCCTTTCTGATATTTCCCACTTATTTTTTTTCCTTTCCCCTTTATTCCCTTTCACTATTATTTATATTCCCCAAGTGAATGAGACCATATAATGTTTGTCCTTCTCTGATTGACTTACTTCACTCAGCATAATACCCTCCAGTTCCATCCACGTCAAAGCAAATAGTGGGTATTTGTCATTTCTAATGGCTGAGGAATATTCCATTGTATAGATAAACCACATCTTCTTTGTCCATTCATCTTTCGATGGACACCGAGGCTCCTTCCAAAGTTTGGCTATTGTGGACATTGCTGCTAGAAACATCGGGGTGCAGGTGTCCCAGCGTTTCATTCCATCTGTATCTTTCGGGTAAATCCCCAGCAGTGCAATTGCTGGGTCGTAGGGCAGGTCTATTTTTAACTCTTTGAGGAACCTCCACACAGTTTTCCAGAGAGGCTGCACCAGTTCACATTCCCACCAACAGTGCAAGAGGGTTCCCCTTTCTCCACATCCTCTCCAACATTTGTGGTTTCCTGCCTTGTTAATGTTCCCCCTTCTCACTGGTGTGAGGTGGTATCTCATTGTGGTTTTGATTTGCATTTCCCTGATGGCAAGTGATGCAGAGCATTTTCTCATGTGCATGTTGGCCATGTCTAGGTCTTCCTCTGTGAGATTTCTGTTCGTGTCTTTTGCCCTTTTCATGATTGGATTGTTTGTTTCTTTGGTGTTGAGTTTAATAAGTTCTTTATAGATCTTGGAAACTAGCCCTTTGACTGATACATCATTTGCAAATATCTTCTCCCATTCTGTAGGTTGTCTTTTAGTTTTGTTGACTGTATCCTTTGCTGTGCAAAAGCTTCTTATCCTGGTGAAGTCCCAATAGTTCATTTTTGCTTTTGTTTCTTTTGCCTTCGTGGATGTATCTTGCAAGAAGTTACTGTGGCCAAGTTCAGAAAGGTGTTGCCTGTGTTCTCCTCTAGGATTTTGATGGAATCTTGTCTCGCATTTAGATCTTTCATCCGTTTTGAGTTTATCTTTGTGTATGGTGCAAGAGAGTGGTCTAGTTTCATTCTTCTGCATGTCATCTGTGAAGAGGGAGAGTTTGACTTCTTCATTGCCAATCTGAATGCCTTCAATGTCTTTTTGTTGTCTGATTGCTGAGGCTAGGACTTCCAGTACTATGTTGAATAGCAGTGGTGAGAGTGGACATCCCTGTCTTGTTCCTGATCTTAGGGGAAAGGCTCCCAGTGCTTCCCCACTGAGAATTATATTTGCTGTGGGCTTTTCGTAGATGGCTTTTAAGATGTTGAGGAACGTTCCCTCTATCCCTACACTCTGAAGAGTTTTGATCAGGAATGGATGCTGTATTTTGTCAAATGCTTTCTCTGCATCTATTGAGAGGATCATATGGTTCTTGGTTTTTCTCTTGCTGAAACCATACTTATTCTACTAAAGCTGTTTGGAAAGGTAGAAAGAGATGGAGTACTTCCAAATTCATTCTATGAGGCCAGCATCACCTTAATTCCAAAACCATACAAAGACCCCACCAAAAAGGAGAATTATAGACCAATATCCCTGATGAACAGGGATGCAAAAATTCTCAACAAGATACTAGCCAATAGGATCCAACAACACATTAAGAAAATTGTTCACCATGACCAAGTAGGATTTATCCCCAGGACACAAGGCTGGTTCAACACTCGTAAAACAATCAATGTGATTTATCATATCAGCAAGAGAAAAACCAAGAACCATATGATCCTCTCATGAGATGCAGAGAAAGCATTTGACAAAATACAGCATCCATTCCTGATCAAAACTCTTCAGAGTGTAGGGATAGAGGGAACGTTCCTCAACATCTTAAAAGCCATCTACAAAAAGCCCACAGCAAATATAATTCTCAATGGGGAAGCACTGGGAGCCTTTCCCCTAAGATCAGGAACAAGACAGGGATGTCCACTCTCACCACTGCTATTCAACATAGTACTGGAAGTCCTAGCCTCAGCAATCAGACAACAAAAAGACATTAAAGGCATTCAAATTGGCAAAGAAGAAGTCAAACTCTCCCTCTTCGCCGATGACATGATACTCTACATAGAAAACCCAAAAGACTCCACCCCAAGATGGCTAGAACTCATACAGCAATTTGGCAGTGTGGCAGGATACAAAATCAATGCCCAGAAATCAATGGCATTTCTATACACTAACAATGAGACTGAATAAAGAGAAATTAAGGAGTCAATCCCATTTACAATTGCACCCAAAAGCATAAGATACCTTGGAGTTGCTTCAATATTTATATCATACCCCTTTGAATTTTATGTTGTAAGGATACCCTGACACAAGAATTAGTAAATGTATATAACACAGACAGATGTAGTATTGAAATGGATGCACTTTTGCCTCCAAGTCAAATCAATTTTTCTAAAAGAAGATGAATTAGTGTCATCAATGTGGATGCAAACACTGAAGGATTTTTATTTTTACTTAATTCAGTTATTGGAAACTTTTAAAATATGTTTGGAATAACTTGAGTATGTGAATCTACTTTTCAGTTATAAATTGGATCAGGCAAGAAGCACCCAAGGATGCAAAAGCTAAGAGGAAATTTTGATGAGAAGCAGGATATTTGCATTATCTTAAATCATCAAATGTTGATTACTTGCAATGGATAAAAAAAAATATACAGTGCAAATATCAGACAATACTATGGCTGACTGATCTAAATTTACACTCTTAACAAGGGAAATATGGCCATTATGTGCCTCAGCTGTGATACCTGGAGGAAAACATGGCTTCTCCATCCTGTATTGTAGCCTAGAATTTGTATCCGAATCGAATCTTGAGCGAACATCAGGCAAACGCACAAAATGAGTAATAGTTTATTAATAATGGGACAAGGTAACTCTATTATTTCAAAATGTTAATGTTATTTAAAAAAAAAAACATGCTGTGTAAGTGTTGCAGATTAAAGAAGCTAAAAATGTGACAACTGGGACACCTGGGTGGTGCAGTTGTTGAGCATCAGACTTGGTTTCTGCTCAGATCATGATCTGTGTCATGAGATCAAGCCCCATGTCAGCCTCCACACTTAATGCTAAAGACTCTCCCTTTGGCCTCCTCCCCCACTCTTTCTCTCTCTCTCTCTAAAATAAATAAATCTTTTTAAAAAGTGACAACTAACTGTGACACCTGACTGTAGACTAAATTCTGGTTTGGGGGTAAATAATGCTTTAAAGGATATATTGGGTCACCTAGTGAAACCAGAACACAGTGTTAGATCAAAGTATGGTACTAATGTGAAATGTACTGAGGCTTATTACTGTGTTGTGCTCATGTTAAAAATTATAATCATCATTAGTAGTAGTGCAATTATTCTTATCATCATGGCCATTTGTTGAACACACTCTGCTAAAAGCTTTATTTGTGTTGTTTCCTTCAATCCTCACAAAATCCAGAGACAGTGACAATCCAGTGAAGCTTTGTCCTTGTAAACGTTTTCCAATATGGACATCTCTGGGATTACAGCCAGCTGATTAGCAAATCCAGACAAGTGAAAGCATCTCTGTTGTGAAATGTAGTTTAATTCTGCTTGAAAACAAATTCCGTCCCTCAGAGCTGAGCACATAAGAATAGACTTAGTGCAACCAAGGGGAAAGGCTGAGAAGGGAATACTTGCTCTCCTGTGAAGGGGGGGTTGGAAGAGGGTTCAGAAAGCATTACGTGAGGTGTCTTGATAACGTGAGAAAAAAGGCAATTGAGGGTGGTCGTGATCAAAAGTACAATATTAACCATTAGATGCATGTGTGGTTCCAGAGCCAGTTGTGGCTTTAATCAGATTATTTTATGTCCCCTTGGGTAAGTTACCTGACTCTCAGAGCTGACTTTCTTATAATTTGAAGCATGAGAAATTATCATCAGATCTGTGGTTCTTAACATGGGCTGCAGATTAGAATCACCAGGGGTGCTTGCTGAAGTTAAATAGCACCCAGGCCCATGACAAAGATGACCAAGTAAATCAGTCTCTGGAGGGTGGGGAGTCTGGAGCTACATATATAACCCCAGGTGCTTTTGTTATTGTTGAGGTATCACTTATATGCAATGTAGTGAACTAATCTTAAGTGTACAGTTCAATGTATTTTTACTGTATATACACCTATGTAATTCCATTCTGCATCAAAAATACAATAGAACAATTCCACCACTAAAGAAGATTCCTTCAGGTTTTCTCTCAATCAATACCCTCCATACACATACCCTAAAAGTAACCACCATGTTGATTTCCAGCACCATAGATCATTTATCATTAATATAACTGGAATCAAGCAATATGTCTTATTCTGAATTGTTTTTTTACTTAGTATTAAATAGGTACAATTTATCCATAAATTTTTTGTACAGCTCATTCATTTATTATTGTTTCAAAGTAGTCCATTGTTGGAATACATCACAAGTTTTAGTCCACGTTATGGTGGATGGATATTTGAGTTGTTTCCAAAATCATGCATATAATAAATGGTTCTACTATGAAAATATATGTACAAATCATTTGGAAAATACACTGTTCTCAGGTGTATATCTAGCAGAGGAATTGTTGGCATATAGGGTGGTAGCTCTGTATTTCCCTTTAATAGAAAGGACCGAAATATTTTTCAAAGTAGTTGAGCCAGTCTAACTCACACCAGCAATATATGGGTTGTCCAGCTATTCCCCATCCTCATAAATATTTTCCATTGTCAGTTATGGTGATCTTAGGTCTTCTAGAGAGTGTGTAGCATATGACTTTGCTTCGCAGTTTGTTTTTGCAGTCTATTTGTCTGTTTTAGTCTCACTTGTGGTAAGAATAGAATACCTTCATCTATGTTTACAGGCCCTATGGGTATTCTATTTGTAAAGTGTGTTTTTGAGTTTTCTCAGTTTTAATGCAATTGTCATCCTCTTATGAATTTGTAGAAGTTCTTCATGTACCCTATATGTGTCAGTTTTTAGATGTATGTGTTGCAAATATCTTCTTGCAGTTAGTGACTCTTAACAATGTCTTTCGATGAATAGAATTTCTTAGTTTGAATGACTTCTAACAGTTTGAGTTCTCTAGACAGCAAGTTCTGAGAGAGCTGGTGTTCAGGATGTTTACAGACTGTCCTTTGGACCAAGACCAATTGGAAAGAGAAAAGGAAATGTCTGTTGATGGTGTGCATGCCCAACAGTCTCAGCTGACCACTGCAGCTCTAGAACATACATAATTTCTTTGAATTGTCTTGTGTTAGCCAAAATGGCAGAACTTTTATGCCTCTGACTAGATCAGTTCACTGATCTGACCCTGGAAGAGCATGACCTTGGGCAAGGTAGTTCTCTGCACCTGAGGAAGTCCCTAAAGCTGACTGGTAGCTGAACACAGTCCACTGACAGCCCTCCCTGCAGTTGGGGCAAGTCCTTCCTCATAGGGGGATCAAGTGTAACATCTCTGTGTCCACCCCAACAACCAAATCATACATTTTTCATTTTATGGTTAATGCTTTTTGTGTTATTTGTAAGACATTTTTGCTACCTTCAATATTATGAAGGTTTTCTCCAATATTTTCTTCTTGAAGCTTTTAAATTTGTCTTTCAGGGCAACTGGGTGGCTCAGTGGTTGAGCATCTGCCTTTGGCTCAGGTTGTGATCCTGGGGTCCTGGGATTGAGTCCCACATCAGGCTCCTTGCAGGGAGCCTGCTTCTCCCTCTGCCTATGTCTCTGCCTCTCTGTGTGTCTCTCATGAATAAATAAATAAAATCTTTTAAAATAAATAAACACATACATAAATTTATCTTTCATATTTAGCCCTTATATATAAGTTTTGTGTATGTTATGAAGCAAGAGTCAAAGCTACTTTTTTTCAAATATGGATAGCTAACTGAAATCAGTTCTGTTTATATAAAAGACCACTGTTTGTCTGCTGTATTTCAATGGTACCTGTTGTATTTTAATGTGCAGTTGGAGTTGTAAATTATGCTAGAGATGAATTTTAAGATCTCTCAGGTCTGAGATGCTAGGTACTAGAGTATAATAAAGGGACATTGACCGTTGGTTAAACTGAAAGTGGTCAATGATAATGGGGTGTTAAAAGTAGTAGTTATGGACACCTAATAAATTTAGTAAACCAAACCTTATGAAGTGGTATTTGAGTTCAGATATAAAAATTTGAAGTGGCAGTGGAAGATTTGTTGGCTATATGCAAGCTATGAAACATAGTGGAACATTTATAAGATAGGTATGGACACTTACAAAGTCTTTTCAGTCTAGAGACAATTAGACACAAAATAGAGACACCTATACATTTTTCCTGTAGGCATCAGAAAAGTTTCTTTGAATAATCAGTATTTTTTAATTTTATTTATTTATTCATGAGACAGAAAGAAGCACAGACACAGGCAGAGAGAGAAGCAGGCTCCATGCAGGGAACCCGACATGGGACTCGATCCTGGGTCTCCAGGATCACACCCTGGGCTGAAGGCGGCACTAAACCGCTGAGCCACCGTGCCTGTCCAAATAAGTAGTATTTTAATCAAGAGTGGAGAGTAAAGAAGATGTACATGGGGAACTCAAGATTGAAAGTGGAAAAAAATTTGAGGCAGGAGAAACTACATAAACAAAGCTTAGCTTCCACACAGCAACATTGAACTCTCCATGTCATTAAACATTTTTCCCAAGTCTTTTCATTCTTTAAGAGCTATTTAAGGATTATCTCCTCTAGGAAATCCATCTCTTGTTCATCTGACTCCCTACCCATCACTTTTTTTTTAAGATTTTATTTATTTATTTGAGAGAGAGAGAGAGTAAGAGAGAGAGAGAGAGAGCATGAGCAGGGTGAGGGGCAGAGGGAGAAGACTCTTCTCCCTGATGACTTTCTGATGTCAGGCTCGATCCCAGGACTCTGTGATGATGATCTGACCCAAAGGAAGATGCTTAACTGAGCCACCCAGACACCCCCAAACTGATAAATTCTGGACACCATCATATTTATCATGTCAAATCCTCAATTAGGTTGTCAGCTCATCAAAGGCAAGGGCCATGAATGATAAATTCTTTGATTGTCTTGCTCCCAGGACTTGTCCTATGGCCTGAATTACAATAGGCTATCAATAAATTTTTGTTAATCTGAACTTTAATTAACAAAGATAAATCAAATGGTATAATTTCCCTGCTCAAAATCCTGAAATGGAGCTTGACACATAGTAAGTTCTTGGTATTTCTCTACTTAAGAGAAATGAATCCTCCTCAGTGTTCTAATTTTAATGTTTTGATGGTAAACATCTTACAATATATATCAAATAAACCATTGTACACCTTAATCTTGCACAATATGTCAGTTACATCTCAAAGCTGAAAAAATGAATTAATTTAATTTTTATTTTAAAAGACCTACCGCTAAAGAAAACTGAAGGTAAGAGTATAGGTGACTTACTTATGATGACTTTTTCCACTTGACTTACATGCTTATTAATTAAAGAAGATAAAAAAAAACAACTTTTAGTGGTACTAAATCATAGGAGTTATTTGTTACTTGTCTCTATGAGCAAAAAATAATAACCTGATACATGAAGTGGGATAAACTCCTAGAAAGTTATGTGACTGACTTAATTTCTGGAAGTTGGCTTTTACAAAAATGATGTCTTTTTCACAAAATCACTCCTGGCTTGAAGAATAGGTTAGCTGTGGCTATGCATCTTGGCATTCCATGTTTCCAGTGCATAAGTCAGGTAGGTATTTTTTAAACAACACATTGACATTTAAGCCATATACTCAGAAGCTTTCAGTTTCTTTTAAAAAGAGAAAATACACTTATAACCTGGAGAAAGTAGTAAGTATACCTTTCCTTGTCACCAAATCAATAAAGAGAGAACATTAACAAAAATGGTGGCTTTAGGAAGACATTTCTAATTGTTGTTTTCATTCTTCCCCTTATTATTTCTAATTATATCATTTTTCAATAGGCCCAAGTATAAAGGTTCTTAGAATTAAAGGCATAACAAGATGTAGAAAAGATACTGCATTTGCCTGAGTTTTATGAAGCTGGTATCAATCTTTTGTTTCATAAACTTCAGATGGGCTATTACCCTAAACACCAGCTTGGTGCATTAAAAGTGGTATTGACAGAATGAGAGAATTCCCAAGGATACAAGCTGGGCAGAGGATGCAGGGAGGAGAGGTGGGGGTTGGGGGGGAGGATGGGCTTCCCTCCTACTCCCAGAGAATGGAATTCAGGAAAGGTCACACAGTGGCCAGACTGGAGATAAATTCGAGTGAACTAGCTCAATAAATGACTCAGAGGCACAGTTTTCGCTCCTGTTTGTTTCCCAGAAAGAGGAGAAAGGACAAAGGATTGATTGAGCCTTAGGACTGAAGCAGAGGGCGGTGCATTTAAAAGTGCCCAGCCTCAAAGTCAGGAAGCTCGAGGGGTTTTTTGATGCAGCTTCTTAGGGTCATGTGACCTTGGACAACTCATTAAACCTGCCTGGCCTCAGAGTATTTTTGGTTGGATGTTGGTCAGTTCCTTTTTTTTTTTTTTTAATGTGAAATGACAGTATTTTTTTTATATGTGAAAGGAAAAATTTTAATATGTGAAATGACAATATTGAATACATAATTTCTAAAAGGTATTTCTAGCTTGACATTTTTGTGGACCTACAGCTGCAATGCATGATGCTTGTGAAATACCTGGCCATACCAGCTGACCAGTCACAAATGAGAAGAATTTAAGTAGATACTGTTATCCCAGTTTTACAACTGAGTAACTTGAAGCTATCCTAGGCAAATGGTTCACACCTGGCTACAAGTGGATGAATCTGGTTCTAGATGGCATGACTTCTAATCATGCTCCTTTTTGTACTCTCCCACACTGCTATTCAACAAAGAAAATACAAGTTCTGTCTTAATTGAGCATTCAGATAAAACTGGGAAATAGTTCATTTAGTCTCCTGGTGATATCCAAGTACAAGGAAGGCAGGGAAATGGTTTCATGCTGAACTAAACCTCTAATTTTATCTAAGAAGAGGAGATTGAATAATTAGGATATGACCCAAAAATCAGTGGAGAATGGCTAATTAGAGGTCAGCAAAAAATCAGCCAGAGAGATCATCAAAGGCTTCTAAGCAAATAGTGATGTAATTAAATTGTAGGAGAAAGGAATGTATATTATGTATATTTATAGAATCACCAAAGATATTTCAAAATACATTATATAACTACTTAAACTTTACTTTTTTCAAAAGAAGCCAGAGCCTGAAATAGTATATATAAAAAGTAAATGTTGCTACGTAAAATATATAATTCAGGCAATAAATGCTTTGAGTAATCAGGAAGCAGTGAGATTTGTATGAAGAAAGGCTTCACCGAAGGCTTCATAGAGGAGGTGGGACTAGAATATGATAGGTAGGATTGGGCAGGTGGATCAGAATGGTGAGAGCTCTTTAAGAAAGATGCTTGATATTTTCCTTTACCAAAGGTAACCTTAGAAGGAACCAAGTAGCAGATTTCAAGTATAATGTCATCTGGGTCAGTCTTAAGAAAGAGTAATTAGTTATAAGATGCAAATGACAAGTAGATATACGACCACCAGGGGTTCTTCAACACAAGGGAGTCTTTCGGAGCATTGGAGTAAATATTTGCTACATATAAGAGATCATGCTATACCACTTCATATTGAATTTGCTTTTCACAACTTCATTCTGTTGAGTATAATATCAGCCCTCCTGTGTAAATGAGGATATACTAGTTGATAAATGTGAAAGTAATTTTATTAGAGCACTCACTTCTCATGATTCAATCCCTGGCACCTGAAACCTCAACCCCACCCACCCCCACCTCCACTGAGCAGAAGATCCAAGGAAGTTCTGGTGAGACACGATAACTGTTACCTATTCCCTCTGTTACAGGCTACCGAATGATTGGCAAATACAAGTTCACATCTCCTTCTGAAATGCAGAGTACGTGGAGGCTTCGCCATATTCAGCATGTTACCTTCCAGGTCATTGTGGTAGTTTTGTGAATCCCACCCCGCCAGAGGGGGAACAACAGAGTAAGCATGAGAGTTCCTTATAAGGGCCATTTCTGGAAATGGTTTGATCCCTCTGTTTACACTCCATGACTAAAACTCAGTCCTGGGCTACACCTCATGGCAGAGTATGGGGTCACACTTCTTCTTTGCTATGATCTCCTATTTTCTGTCAAGATGGAGGCAGACACAAAGTACTGAAGAATTTCCTGAGAAATATATTTTTCACAGCCCAAGCATGCATGTAAATCCCTACTCTCACCGAACAGGTAATTCTGCTCTGCTTTAGGAGGTTCATCCAGAAGTGAGATATTGGAAAGAGAAGTTGGAACCTGGTAGGTTTTCTCTCCTTAACAGCACCCTCAAGGAAATCAGAAGTGCTTGTTTTGACAGCAGTACAAGGGGATAAGAAAAGCAATTTATGTTACATGACTTGCAGTAATTTCTACTTTGCCCACAGAATAAAAAACAAAATCCTGAATTTGGCTTTCAGGGTCTTCAATTGACTTTTCTTGCTTGTTTTCCAATCTTACTCTCACAGCTGCAAGTTTTCCTCTGTTCCTTCCCCATGATTTCCTGAAATCACATTTTTACTCATCTTATTTCCTTTTTCTGTAATGGTTTCACCCTTACCTCACATGCCATGTTTCTAAAAACCAGCTTCTAGTTCTTCCAACGGGGCATTCATATTCATTCTCTCTCTTGTTCCCTCTTTTCCTCCCTCCTTCTGTCCTTCCCTCCCTCCCCCACCCAAACCTTTGTAGCCACATTACTTCTTTCCTAGATTATAATCTTTTCTGAACTTGCTTTATCACCTCTACTGAATGCTATATTCCGTTAGAGGAATTTAGACTTCTACAGGACATGGAACTAGGAGTACAATGCAAACATCTATATCTCCAAGGGCCTGGGAAACCAAGTTACATGCTAAGAAGATATGCTTGACTAATGGGGGCACGTGGGTGGTTCAGTCAGTTAAGCCCCAATCTTGGTTTCAGTTCAGGTCTGATCTCAGAGTCATGAGCGTTTGTCACTCCATCCTTCTCTCTTTCTACACCTCCCCCCTAAAATAAATATTTTTTAAAAATAGGTATACTTGGCTAATAAAAAAGCCCTTGAGATAATAAGTATTCAAAAACATTTGTTGAGTTCTAATTATTTGCTTGCTTGATTTTTGTAACAAAATTCTTTCATTTATTAATTTATTCATCCATTATTAATGTATTAATTAAAACTGATACCAAATATATATCATTTGTTACTGTTTTAGTATCCTAGTTAGTGTCCTGTTTTAGTTATCTCTAAGTATCACAGACTTAATGGTTAAACAACAAAAAATAATATCCTATATAGTTCTGGTGATCAGAAGTCTGAAAAGAGTCTCAGTCAACTAAAATCAAGGTGCTGGCAAGACTGCATTCTTCCTAGGGGCTCTAAAGTATCCTTTTCATTGCCATTCCCAGCTTCTAGAAGTTTCCTGCATTCACTAGCTTGTGACTACTTCCTCCATTCTCAAGGAAGCAGCAGAGCATCTTCTAACTTGTCTCTCTAATTATGATCCCTGTTTCTGCCTCAAAGGCCACCTCAAGATTTTTAATCGCATCTCCAAAATCTCCTTTGCCATATAAGGTAACATAACCACAACTCAACTCCAGGGTTTTGGATGTGGACATCTTTTCCATTATTCTGTAGACAGTAGGTATTGAAACAAATGTATGGCCTAGCTGAGGATTTGTAATTAGATTTTTTACAACATTTCCTCCTAGAATAGGAAAGCATTGCAAATCACAACTCACGACTCTCACTCTTGGTATCACCAGGAGAACGTTGGGCTTGGTCCTCATATGTAAGAAGTAAAATGAACATTGTGATGTATTCTCAAATAAAGACAAAAAAAAAACTTTTTCATTTTGATGCTGTAAAACGTTATTCAGTTGACTACTAAAACACACTTAATCATCATACATTTATAAAGCCATGAAATATTTACAATCCAATGCCTAAGGCAGATGTCATATACTATATTCCTTCCACAGTTGAGCAAATCATGGATACAAACACTCAAATTGATGCTTTCAAGCATGTGAGTGAAAACAAATCTTTCTTTAAAAGTTGAGATTTTTATTTGGACATTTTTTTTTCATTCTGAAATAAACTGTTTTCTGGATATTTCTGAAATGACATAAATAAGCCTAGTTTGTAAAATTCTTTTTCAGCTATCATTCAGTCTTTTGGCTCTACTATTTCGATACAGATAAGGTGATCTAACAGTTCTTTACCAGGTATAGTATGGTTATGCCATGCAGTGACACATAATTTAAGTAGATACCTTTAGATGTATTTCCAAGCATGTATATTTATAGCTTTATCTATCTATAAATATTTATAATTATAATTATTTTCCCCAAGCTGAATTTTCTAGACTTCTAAAACACTCTTCACACTACCGTTTCAGTGCTTCTAGTTCTTGCTACACAAATGCACGTGTAGTCCCTCTGAAGCCATAAGTTTATGACAATTGGCGCATGTGCACACACACACACACACACGTCATACAAAAAAACTTTTCTTTGTAGAATATTGAAATTGTTTAACTAACTTTTACCTTTATAAAAAAGTTTATAGGGATCCCTGGGTGGCGCAGCGGTTTGGCTCCTGCCTTTGGCCCAGGGCGCGATCCTGAAGACTCGGGATCGAATCCCACGTCGGGCTCCCGGTGCATGGAGCCTGCTTCACCCTCTGCCTATGTCTCTGCCTCTCTCTCTCTCTCTGTGTGTGTGTGTGTGACTATCATAAATAAATTAAAAATTTTTTAAAAAATAAAAAAGTTTATATTTACTTTTTTATATTATAATGATATATTGCTTGATATATTCTACTTTACAGCCTATAATCATTATTCTTTCTTTACTTTTTTTTTCATTTTCAGCAGTTGTCACATGTATAGTTATATGTTATTTGATCAGTATTTATAAGATAAATAGAACGTTATTTATAAAAGCAAATAGTATGTCCTAAGTATTGTGCCGGTTTCTGTGATACAATATGAAGGAAAACAACATTGCCCCTACCTTCATTAGCTTATAGGAATCTAATAGAGAATACAGATATTAGGCAAATTATCACAGAAATGGAAACTCACAGCTGTGATGAGTGATAAGAAAGAGCAGCATGTGAAGATATGAGGGTTTATGAAAGCTCATCAGGAAGGTCAGAGAGAGCTCCCCTGAAAAAAAGTATTTAAACTGACACCCGAATAGCAAATGGGGCATGACCAGGTGAAGAAGAGAGGAGCTAAGCATTCCAAGCATGGGGAACAGCATGTGCAAATGCACATGTGGAAAGCTACCAGCTGCTGAAAGAAGGGTTGTGAAACTGGAACAAATATATGTGGAGTCAATGTGATGAGGGGTAAGTCCATAGCAGAAGGGTGACATCAGATGATGCAGCCCCTAACTGTACTATAGGGCCTTTATCCTAAGAGCTTTCAGAAGATATGGAAAGCATATAAGGAGAAGGGCAATATGGTCCAAAAATATTGGTTTGGATTTCAGAACCAATATTTGGGAATTTATTTTTTTTTAATATTTGGGAATTTAGAACTAATGTGGACATTTTTAGGACCATTTTTAGGTACAAAGGAAGGAAGACAGTAGAAATTCACAGAAGGGGAAAATATTAAGTAAAAGAGCAGAATAATATTCATAAAGCCTCAATGATTTCCCTTTTAACTGTTTGCCAGTCATTTTGTTAAATTGTCATATCTGATTCTAAAAGAAAAGTCCATTTCAAATCAATCCAAATATATTCTTGGCAGCCTAATCCCTCACTTGACTTTTACCCTGCAGAGGTATTATCTTTTTAGTGAAAATAACAAAGAAAAAATAATGTAGAAAAGGTCAGCATTATGTGACCAGTTATCTGAAAGTATGGTGCTTATGTCACTGGCCATTAGTTATTTCATTCAGCATGAACTGGAGACTAGAGCTCAGAGGCAATCTGGTAGGCAGAGCCCCATGGCCTCATGGGCTAACCAGTTTCATTCACATTGTTGCCAAGTCCCAGACTCTTAGTATGATGGTCATTTTGTGAATATGGGTCTTTGTTATAGAGGACCAGTTGGCAGAGTGGCACCATCCCTGCAGAATCTCAGAGCATATGACTTATTGAGCATAGGCTAGTGGCATTATTTTTATAAAGAATAAAAAGTGCACTTGCTTATCATTTAGAGTATGATACCCAATACAGTTATGAACTTCTAGTTCTTGCTACAGACCTATATGTTTTGATATGTAGCTTAATCAGTAAAGATCTTATCCAATCATGATTTTAATAACCTTTACATGGTCCATGAGACGATGTTTGGATTATAACTTAACTATGAGTATTCTTTATGTGCCAAAGACATTATAATTAAATATTTGAGTCTATTATTCCTAATTTCTATCCTCCCAATTAAATCAAACATACCATCTCGTGACAGTCTTATTATTTGCTGATTCTACCATGTTTGTGTATCCAAACACAAATTATTAGCTTTTTCTTGTCCTTTTCTTCAGTTGAAACCCCTCCCAAACTTTGGGGTCACACTATCAACACCCACTGAGTTTTTGCCATACTGCTCTTTAGGTGGTTCTAAGTTGTCTCCTCTAAATCCTCAAATCTTTCTGCCTCTCAGATTAATCATGTCACATGATGCCTGGTATAATGCACTTTAGACATTAAGTTAGGCAGAGATTTCCTCCTAGAAGTACTTAGAGCAGGTTGTAGATGCTTAATATATTGAATTTAACTTTAACAGAATTAAGAATAGTCTCTGAGACCCCTAACTTGAGGCACATCTTCCCACATTGCCTTGATTCTACAGGAAAACATGCTTCTTAAAAGCTGGGCCAGGTCTCCTTGCTGCCAAGCTAATAATAAACATAAATCCAGGATTCTTAACTGAGAGCTTTTCCGCTGAAATGATTTCAATCCCAAGTGTTAAAATGTGTGAAAATAGCCAAAAATAACCATGAATGTCAATTACTGTATATAAGGGGCTTCTTTTCCATTTCTGTTTTTTTAGCAGTTAGTTTTGTGTTCTTCTCATAGAAACATACTACAAGAGGAGCAAGGCTAGCTTTGTTTGTTGGTTTGTCATTAGTTTATTTGTTTCATTACCTGCATAAGAAAATCTTTGACTCTCTAATATAATAATTATTCTAAAGAGCTAATATAAATATTGTAATATGGACTTTAAAAGTTCATAGTGTGAAGAAAAAATAAAGTACCTAAATCAATCAACCTATTAATAAGGAAGTAATGAACATCTATTTCCTATACCAGGCCCTGTGCCTCATTAAAAAAATGTGAATATTTCCATAGCATTTACCATATGAAGAGCAATGTTCTAAGTACTTTACATCCATCACCCTCTTTGATTTTCCAACATTATGAATATGGTTCTGTCATTACTCCCATAACTCCCATTTTATAGACTGAACTGGCATACAGAGAGGTTAGGCATCTTCCACAAGTCGCACAGGTAATAAATTGTGCAGCCAAGCTATGAGATCAAATAGACCTAAGGATTCTGCTACAGTTATGTGGTGGAGCATAAGAGCTTCCAAAATAAAGGTGATAAAAGCACTTCAGATACATTAGGACTATTGTTCCAAGGTATAAAATAGAGAATGTAATAAAATTGGATAGAAGACAGATTAGTGTGTTTTTTTCTTTTTTTAAATTTTTACTTATTTATGATAGTAAATCTCTCGGCGGAGAGAGGCGGAGACACAGGCAGATGGAGAAGCAGGCTCCGTGCACCGGGAGCCCGATGTGGGATTCGATCCCGGGTCTCCAGGATCGCGCCCTGGGCCAAAGGCAGGCGCTAAACCGCTGCGCCACCCAGGGATCCCAATCAGTGTGTTTTAAGCTGGGGAGCTGGGAAGACACTTTAAGTGATGTCAATAATATGGACTTGAATTTGGCTTTGAAAATAAAAATTATTATTAGCCTTTGTGCCATCTTTTTGGAAACCTCTCCAAAAAGTCAAGTGGAATAAGAAGCAAATATACAGGCTGAAGTAGAAAAGAAGAAAGATGATGCAGAGGTCCAAATGAACTGTTAGCCCGGGCATCCATGGATGCCACAGGAGCAGAAATAAGGCAAGTTAGAGGCCAGAGATGCTGGTATAAATTATTGGACCGCATGCTTACTTTCTACAACTTGAATCAATGGATCTGGACCATCCATTGCTGTCTGATCATAATGACCACCTTTGAGAGACCTGTCTCGCTCATACTGAAACAGTTCTTTTTGATCCTTCGCCCTGGACTTGTGACTTTTGGGACTTATTCCATTTTAATTTGTGGCTGAATGTAACACGTGTACAATAAATCATCTCTTCTGCTGTCTTAGCTGAAGGAAAAAATCATTTAAAAAATAGAAAAGAAACAAAATGAAAGAAAATGAAGTTAGCTCATCAGAGGGAAGAAAAAAGCCATTGCAGGTAGAAAAAGAGAGAAATACAGAGGGAATTAGGAAAGGTAGGAGCAGGGCCAAGCCTAGTGTCTAGTGAAAATAATCCTGGGTCTGGAGACAGAGTGTATAGGACATCCTCCAGGAAGGCAGTGAAAGAAGGTTGGTTCAGGATTTATATCAGGCCAGACCCTGAGCTTACTTATTTTTTTAAATTTTCACTTTTAGTGTGCCAGAGGCTGCAGGGCCAGCCGAGGCTACAAAAACTAACCCCAGATTCTGCCTTGTTATTAAAAAGATTTTGAATGCTAAAAAAAATAAAATAAAATAAAAAATAAGAAAAAAATAAATTTTCACTTTTATATAATTTCAAACTTAGCAAAGTTAAAAAAATATTGCATGAAAAATATACCTTGAATCCAAAATCTCCAACCTGTAGACATATTGTCACATTTGATCTGTGTTATATGTATGCATATATGCACACACACACACACACACACACACACACACTTTTCTCCTGAACTACTTGAGAGCAGATTGGAAACATTGTATTCTTTTATCTCAAATTCTGTGATGTATAATTCCTAAAAAGTTTATTCTCTGACATTACCATGGCACAATTTTTTAAATCATGAGATCTACAATACAATATTATTAACTAATTCTCAGGCCATAATCAAATTATGTCAAATGCCCAAACAATATCTTTCATAGATATTTTTTCATCAGGTCCAGGATCTAATGAAGGATCAAGCATTGTCTCTTTGGTCCTTTTTAATCTGAAAAACTTTTTCAGTATTTCTTTCTTTCTTTTTTGTCCTTGAAATTTTTTGAAGGTCAATTATTTGTTAGGTTGCCCCATAATTTAGGATTATCTAGTGTTTCCTTATGATTAAGTGCAATTATATAATTTTGGCAGAAAATGGCAGGAAAAAAAATTCTGTGTCTCTACCAGTACATCTTATTAAGGGTTACAATATGTCATTTAGTTCCAATATTGATGGTGTTAGTTTTGATCATGTAGAAGTATCAGAAGACATAAAATACTAGAAAGTTAAATACGAGAAGTTTAACATAAAGAGTTATTAGCTGTGATAAAAGAGTAAATACTAGACTATAACTACAAAGAAAATCTATGTGGTATTTTAGGCAGAGGGAGAGTACCTGTGAAAGTACAAACTTAGAAGAAGTTCAGACCTCTTTGAAGAAGGTGTGGTTCATCCCACAAGAAAGTAGATAAGTGTCCTGGTTTGGCCAGGTTGGAGCTGGTTTGGACTTACTGGGTAAAAAATAAACCATTCTCCAGAGAGCAAGCAGAGACAGAAGGTCATCAAAGCATGCAGGCCATATGGGGGCTTACAAATCTGTGGGACCACTCAGGACACAGGTAGGTAGCTTCCAAACAGTTCCATAGGTGGCTTGGCTTCCACTTCTAGCTAGCCAGTTAGTAATTGTCATAAAGCTGAAGCTGCAGTATCGTGGAAGGACTACATTCTGGCATTCTAGGCTCATGCAGGGGCACATTCTACTAAATATCTGTGTGGTCTATCTGTAGATATGTTTCTCCATACTGGTATTTTTCATTTCAATCTAACACAATATGGTATTAAAGTATTCTCCTCTTCCACATTTGTAACTACCTTTTCTAACAATGAAAATCCTTGCTCCCATTACTATCTATAAGGTTACTCAAATGCTCAATCTTAGAATACATGGAAGTAGTCACATAACAGCAAACATACCATCAACAAAAATAAACCTGATACAGCTATCTATTTATGATTCTTTTTGCCCACATTTTTGTAGAATGTTTATGCTTATACAGTGAGATTCACAAACATTAAGTGTGAAATTCAAGAATTTTTTAAATGCATAAATGTTTATCACCCCCAGAAAATTCATTTGTGCCCCTTATCACTCACTCAGTCATGCCTCCACCCAAATAAAATATTTCTTTGAATGTTAAGTTTGCCTGTTTTAGGATGTCATATGAATAAAATGATACTGCATGTGCTTTCTTGTGTCTGGCTTCCTTCACTTAATATAATGCTATAAGATTTATCATGTTGCTGTATATACCAGTGATATATGCTTTTTTATTGCTGAGTATCATTCTATTATTTGAACACATGACAACCTGTTTATATAGTCTTCTGTTTATGTGTTTCTAGGTTGTTCCCATGTTTCCAGTTGTTAACTTTTATAAATAAGATCACTATATATATTCTTACACTTTTGTTTGGACACTTATTTTCATTTATCTTAGCCAAGTACCTAGGAGTATATTCATGTTTACCTTTATAAGAAACCTTTCTAATAATTTTCCATTGTCAGTACTACCATCAATGATTGAGAATGCCAGTTGCACCAGGTCAGTGCCAACATCTGGTGTTTTTTTGTTTTTGCCCTTTTGGTATATGTGACATACTGCATCTTTGAGGACTTGGTTTGCAATTACTGGCAAAAATCATGTTCAGTATTATTTCATGAGATTATTTGTCTATTGAAACATTGTTACAGACTAAATGTTTGTAGCCTCATGAAATGTTTATGTTGAAGACCTAACCCCCATGTGACTGTATTTGGAAATAAAGCCTCTAAGGAAGTGATTAACCAACTACCTAACGGCAACCCAAGAGGAGAGTCCTCACCAGATACTAACCCTGCTAGCACCTTGATCTAGAACCTCTAGTCTCCAGAACTGTGTGAGAAGGAATTTTTATTGTTACAGTCACCTAACCTGTGCTTTTTTTTTTTTTTTTGTTATGGCAGCCCAAGGTGACTAATACAGTTATCTGTTTTTGTGGATTATGTTTGATTTGTTTGTCCATGTGTTTTATTTGGGTTGCTTGCCTTCTTATTGTTGGTTTATAAGAATTTCATCATAATTCTATCTCAGGGAAGTGGAAGGGGACATAGTGGCTGCCATACTAGATTCTTTAACATATGCTGAGTACTGAACTATGTGCTTTCTGTATTTTATTTCATTTAAACCTCAAAACAACACTTTGAGGGAAATTGCTGTTATATTTCCTTAAGGTCTGGCACAAGGTTCTATGTTACCCAAGTGGGCTAATCCCATTCCTGACTTTTACTAACCAAAGTTATGTTGGTTAATAAAAAGATTATTTTGTCTTTTTATATACTTTTCATTTTTTAGAATTTTTCATAATTTGTCTCCTATTGCATATTAATTGGTTATTATGTAGAAAAAGTGTGTGTGTTGGTATGAATGTATATAGAAGGCACTTACTAACCCATACAATTTCATCACAAGTTGCTTTTGTGTTTCTCTTCTCTATTGCTATATAACAAACCACCTATAATTTAGTTAATTAAAACAATGATTTACTGTTATTCCTATACTGTGGGTTTCCTGGGCAGGTCTTATGTTGACGTCACTTGTAGATCACCGGGCTCACTTATGCAGTTGAAATTAGATATGGCATGAAAGGCAGATGGTCTCACAGGACCTCACTCACCTGTCTGTCACTGTGTTGCCTATGGGCTGGCTTGCCTCAGTTCTCAATGATGTGTGTCATTTGCCAGTAGGAGACATCAGCTTCCATGTGGCATGAAGATCTCGGGACAACCTCACAACAGGGAACATGCTAATGTGCACTTGTCAAGACTGACTTTGCTGATAGCCCATTGCCCAAGGCAAGCCATATGATCAAGTTTGAGTAAATGTCTGAGGGGACTTGAACACACCTCTTGATGGAAAATGTGGGTATTTCAAAGTGTACTTGTGGGGTTTTACTTTAAAGAAATGACCAAGTAGGAGTGCCTGGGTGGCTCAGTCACTTAAGTGTCTGACTCTTGATTTTGGTTCAAGTCATGATCTCAGGGTTTTGAGATGGAGCCCTGTATCTGGCTCTGTGCTAGATATGGAGCCTGCTTAAAATTCTCTTTTTCCCCTCTGTCCTTTCCTCCCCCCACCCCCAGCTTATGTGCTCTCTCTCTCTCTCTCTCTCTCTAAAAAATATTGAAAATAAAAACAAAAAAGAAGTGACCAAGTGATGACATGGAGAGTCCAGTGTCATTGAAAGACAAATTTAATGTCACTTGTAGTTTCCCTAGAAATGAGGGGCAAGGCACACCACACAGGTCACAGAAGCAAAAACCAGTGTCAATCAGAGGCAGAAAAGAGCAAGGCAAATACATAGATCACTGCCTTTATTGGGGTTTCTGCAAGAAAGACAAGGCAGGACAAGGTAAACATCTAAGGGTTGGCCAGTTTGAATAATTCCTCTGGACTCTGGTGCATGGAAGCTGTCCCTAATTATCTGGTATCTGCCCCTGCTTTGATTTAGGGCTGGAGAAATATTGGCTTAGTGTACAGAAGTCAGATAAAAAAGATGACTGAGGGTATGGACTTGGGGTTGGTTGGTTTCTATATGAGAGGCAGGCCACTGACAAGCTGTTTACTATCTTGAGGAAGTAGTTAGCTCTGGAAGGGACAATTTCTCCTTAGCTAGCAAGGCTCCCCCAAAATATCAAAATGTCATAAGATATAGAAAATTGAGAATATGATTAATACACTAGAGAAGACTTTGTGCCCACTATTAATCTACTTTTAGTTGAAGAACTCCAAGCAGTGTTCTGCATGACCTGTGTCAGAAAAGTGTTAGGTAAAACTCCTTCTCTACAAATAATAATAGTGATAGCTAATGTTTATTGAGAGAGTTCTATGTACCAGGCATGACACATAGTACATCATGATTTAAAGGAATGATCACCATTAATTCTCACATAAATCTTATAATATAGGCACTATTATAATCTCTACTTTCCAGGTAAGTAAACCAGAGTTATAACAATAGATTTTTTTTTCTTTTGGATATCAGAAGAAAGTTGAGTTAACCATTCTCTTTAGTGCAGAACACATTATAATGTTGACCCGTGCAGTAAAAACAAGTTTTTCAATGAGGGGACCTGCCTGGCATTGGTCCAGGGTAGGGCTTCTTCCTCTAACATCTTTTTATCAACATCTTAAGAGTTATCCTAACAAAATATAACCTTTAAAAAAATGTTGAGGGGTGCCTGGGTAGCTCAATGGTTGAGCATCTACCTTGGGCTGAGGTCATGACCCTGGGGTCCTGGGATTAAGTCCTCAATCAGGCTTCCCATGGGGAGCCTGCTTCTCCCTTTCCCTATGTCTCTGTCTCTCTCTCTGTGTCTCTCATGAATAAATAAAATCTTTCTTAAAAATGTTGAACAGGGAACATTTTTTGGAGAATTTGTACTGAATTTTTGACCTTTGCGTGACTCAAAACTTAAACATTTAATCACCAATCTCGATTATCCTAAATAATAAGCTGTGGTGAACATTTCTTATCATTTCTCACTGTGTATTCTCTCTGGTTCAGAGAAGGTACACACTTCCATAGTTTAAGTCATTCCAATTCAACTTCAAACTTAACTCCCTTTGATTTTCTTTATTGTGCTGCATCAGTCAAACCTTCTCAGTCATATACACATTCCCAACAAATTGAATGAAAAAATAAATGTGTGTGAATAGTGTATAAAATGATTCTTCTAGACTGCTTAGTTATCCGTTTCCATCTGGATTCCCCCATAACTCTCTCATCTCTCCTTGTTTTGGTTTTTTGTTTTGTTATGTTTTGTTTGTTTGTTTGGAAAGTAACATTTGTACACTTTACAAAATTATTTATTTTCTTTACTCCTTTAAGTGCCGATCTAGGGGCAATTCTGAATATCTGAAATTCTTTTCTTCAGCTCATTTCACACTTTTTAAAATGGTAACTCCATGAAGCAGGTGGTCCCTATTGTCATAATTACATTCCGTGAATTTTCTGAGCACAGTTCTAAGAATTACTGCCAGCCTTTAGCGCTCGAGACAAGAGAAGTGAATACAATTGCCTCCTCATCATGGAGGCTCAGGTCTGCAAGAAAGACCTGGGGAAATGCTATACCCCTACTGCTTTCATGGCTTTCCGTAGACAGCACCATCTCCTTCACATTAGAAACAGGAAAGAGAATCTTGAGGGGAAAAAAGAGAAGTTGAAAGCCAGGAAACCAGGTATATCCTCATATTTTATGGATTATAGTACTGAAAGCACTAAACAAACAATAATGCTAGCAATATTATACCACACGGATATGCCAAAATACCACCTGGAATTAATTAAAAAAAAAATTTAACAGCAAGCAACTACTATCATCAACCCACAAAAATTGAAACATATTGAGGTTGGATAAAAATTAAGACCCTCTGAGAGGTATCTAAGACATAAAAAACAAATGCATTCATGATTACATTTTATTTTTCTAGCCTAAAAGCTATAAGGGGACAATTCAGATGATGAAAATATTGTTGTATTATTGTTTATTGGCTGAAAGAATTTGAAGTCACAGATACAAGAGAGAAAGGAGACCCAGTTGTGTCAAAATTCTAGAGAACAACTGTTGAGATTTTTAAAATTAGGAATAGTTTAAAGGGACTTTATAGCAAAATATAGGATCAAATAAAAATGTAAATGAGCAAGCTGAGCCATTGTGGGATCATGAAATTATATATACAATACTGAAGATGTTAGATGAGAGAAATTGGTACATTCAGTATCATTATTAGGTTTTTTTACTTTTAACACTATGAATAGTGAATTGTCTCCTCTCGTTCTTTAGAAACATTTTTCTACTATGGTTTCTGAATGAGAAAGTTCAGTTCACAAACATATTTCCATTGAACTATCAGTCAAGTTCCAGTAAGGGGGTGGAACCAAGACCTTCTATTTTAACAGCAAGAATTTACATAATATATTGTTAACCAGGTATTAGAAAACTGAATAAAATTTTTTTAAAAAAGAGGAATCTGAGGTATGGCAGAGGCAGTGATTGAGGAAAGAGCTCCTGCCTTTGGAGGGCAGTGAAGAGAAGAAGTTGGGATTATTAAACGTACAGGTTTGGGGAAGTGGCTAGAAGGAGCTAGATCTCAGGTCTGTTTTGTTTTGTTTTAAATAGTTTATTTATTTATTCATGAGAGACACAGAGAGAGAGGCAGAGACACAGGCAGAGGGAGAAGCAGGCTCCCCGCGAGGAGGCCGATGCAAGACTCAATCCTAGGACCCAAGATCATACCCTGAGCCAAAGGCAGACACTCAACCACTGAGCCACCCAGGCGTCCCAGATCTCAGGTCTTGGAGGAGGACCTACTACTGACTGATTACCACACATACCTCAAAAGCTCAGAGCGTGTTCCTGCAGAGCTGGGACCAAGACCACTGATCCATGGCTGCTTCTAGACCAGTGTGCTTCTAGACCCTGTGGCTCTGCAACTCACACTACTAAGGGGAAGGAGCTGGACAGCTGACATGTCTCTTTTCTCGTGCATTTCTCAGAGTGGCATTATGAAAATATGAATGATTGGCCAATAAGATATGAAAAGTTCTGCTAAGCACCATGCCTTCTATGTATTTGTATCAATGCATGATGAAGCAAGTTGTCTTTCACTTCAGAGGGCATAGCTCAGCAGACTTCACTGGACCTGCAGATATTTCATAAAGATCATGTGAGGGCAGCCCAAGTGGCTCAGGGGTTTAGCGCCGCCTTCAACCCAGGGTGTGATCCTGGGCACCCGGGATTGAGTCCCACGTCGGGCTCCTTGCATAGAGCCTGCTTCTCCCTCGGTCTGTGTCTCTGCCTCTCTCTCTCTCCCTCTCTGTGTGTGTGTGTCTTTCATGAATAAATAAATAAAATCTTAAAAAAAAAAGATCATGTGATCCTTCATAAAGTTCATCTCCATCTGGATTGCATGCATTTTTCCAAAACAGCAGAAATAATTGCTATTATCTTTTCTGGTTTTATTGGCACAACATCATCAGTGCAGTGGGCATCGTTAAGACCTTCGGGATTTCTGCAGACTAAAATATGAGTGATAGATAGTATGAGATTTAATGTTGCCATGAGGCAACCTTTTGAAGATTAATTGTGAGATAGAACTGCTTCCAATGGATGGATCTCTTACAAATGGGTATAGAGGGGGAAGAAAAGTTTTGCTGGCTGCATTTTAGGTACCAGGAAATGTGTTCATTTGTTCCGAAAGTTACTTTACCTTATCTGGAAAGACAGCTCTATTTGGAGTTGCCACTTAATGAAGTTTAAGATAATGACATTGGAGATCCTTATTCCTTTATCATGGGTTGAATAGGACTAATGAGGTATGGTTGGTATTACGATTCATGAATATTTCAAGTTATTTGATGGAAGCACTAAATTTGCAGTCTTCATAGGGGAATGGTATGATTCTTTCTTACTCTGGTAAGGGACGGGAAACTCTTGGGGCTCCCACTTAGTTTCCACTTTCACAATGGCCTTCAGTCAATGGTCAAAGAAATGTGTAAATTCTTACATTTGCTGTGTCTGTCTATTACAGTTATTCAAGCAGTGGGAAAATATATTAGAGTGTATCAACAAAAATGCTGGGCCTATTTTAATTCAAATTTGGCTTAAAATTTCATTTATTGCCTAAACTCCATTGTCCTCTAATTAACTTGTAGATCATAGTCACATTTAGGATTCCCAGAAATTACTGTCAGATCAAATACAGTGTCTACTGATCTCGGTGAGTGTTAAGTATTCCCATGTCCCTTTGTTAAAGGGCCTCATGCCCCTTTGAAGAAGGGTTGGAGGAATATTTACATATATATTTGTGGCAGTGTGGCAGGCCCTTTTCCTAAGAAGCAATGAGGCCACTAGTCAAACAGCTCCGGGTTTGTGAGCTGGCTATGATCTAAAAACTGGGTGACTGGCCATGATGCTCCGTGATGGAGGTTATTATTTTTATAAGATTTTATTTATTCATGACAGAGAGAGAGAGAGAAAGAGAGAGAGAGAGCACGCACAAACAGTGGGAGGAGCAGAGAGGGAGGGAGAAGGAGGCTCCTTGCTGAACCTAGAGCCCAAATCAGGGCTCAATCCCAGGACCCTGGGATCATGACCCAAGCTGAAGGCAGACGGTTAACCAACTGAGCCACCCAGGTGCCTCTCCATGATGGTAATTAAAAACCACCAGAAATAGAGTGTTTTTTTTTCTTTTTAATGTATATCAAGTAATATTTATTAGATCAACCATCTATTTTTCCTAAAGGCATAATAATTAATGAACTCAAAATTTCCCTATACGTAAAAATAGTCTGATTTCTACCATATCCTTAGAGTTGATTATGGTAAATATTCTGAAGTTGTCTGTGGTGATTATGTACTCCCAATTGTCCTTTGTTCCTCTGATCCTAGGATCTCCTTTGAAATCAGGGAGTTATTTCCTATTCTCATACCGATACTAATGCTTTCATCATTAAGGTATTCCTCAATGCCTTAGTCAATCTTTTACCTTCTGGGCACTCCTGGAGGAGGTAGTGGGGATGTGATGAAATGCATGCCTCCAATGTTAATTCTTGTCCACATTTCTACCTCTCTAAACTTCTGGATCCTTCATTTACATTATTCCTTCATTTGCATTATTTACATTATTCATGGAAGTTCTGGCATCTCAATCCCCTTAAATGAGAGAAACCATTAAGTTCAAATTTTAGTCTGCCATCAAAATTGTTCTAAACTCTTCTAGATTGGTGAATAGTAAATCCAGAATTTCTGGTAAATACATCTATATAAATATATTTAATGTAATCAAGAGTTATACTAGGGTCTCCTTTATCTTGAAGGGGCTACCATAGAAGCTGTTAGAATCCATTCTCATATATAGCCCCTGATTTCTGCTGGTAGCCTGATCTTGATAATTTTTAGGAGTACAGCTATTTTCTGCAAAGCAAATTTTGAGCTTTTGTCTTAGAAGATTCTAAAATACTATCCTAGGATTCTAAGTTATGATTCTAGTGGTAATAATAGGTGGGCATATAGTAGAACTTAGGGATAATAGACAGTCCCCTGTAAGGCAACACCCCAGATGAAATTATAAGGTATTTAAGACAAAGATAACTAGACTCCTCAGACACAAGAAGGTAGGCTGTATCAGTTGGCAAAAGGGACTCAAAATAACTTGAGAATCAAGATTTTAGCTTCATCTGAATTCACCTATATAATCCTATTCCAAATGATGACCCCAATAGTTTCTAGTAAATGTCTTAACTTTCAAGTGAGATACTTGGCAAAGCTCTGAATCCAGCGAAAGCTGTAATTCTGTGACTTGCACAATTAATGTTTGTGTCTGGATTTATTGAGCTTAACTCTGTGGCTATAAGAATAAGATTTACTCTTAGGGGCCACCAGAGAAGTTGTTGGTTGCTTAGTTGTAACCTTGTGACAGCACTCAACCAGTCTTTAAAGTTAACTTGCTTCAAGCTTATGCCCTCCTTGTTCACTGACCTCAGTCCCTTGATCTGTAGGAAAACTAATCTACTTTCCTTGAGACTTCTAAACCACTGGCCTCAAGTAATGAACAATCAAACCTTCCCAAAAAATAAGGCCTGACTACATTTGAAACCATCTACCACCAATGCCAGCAGGTCTTTTCAGGATCATGTCCACATATGACTAACTGCCTAAGCACCTGTTCATATGCTGCACATATCCTCTCTTCCTTCCTCCATGCCTTCCCCCTTTAAAACCCTCTGACTTCACCTAGATGGGGAAGATGGTCTTTGGGATGTTAGTCCACCATCTTCCCAGGTTGCCAGCTTCATGATTAAGGCAACCTTTCCTGTCCCAGCATAGCTTCTCTCAAGTATTGATTTTTAAGTGGTGAGCAGTTGAACATGAGTTCAGAACTGGTTCTCTGTCTGGTAGCTACCTCAATCTGTCATTTCTTTCTTTAAGCACTCCAAGACATTCAAAAGAAGTTACCCCACACCAAAGTTCATGCGATCATCTCTATCATTATAGTCAAATGCAGCAAGCATTGCATCTCCCATTTATCTTACTTCAGAGAGCACTTTATCAGAACCATAGGTGATAATTTAATTGCTTTATATTATACCACTAAATGCCGCAGATTACCAGCACTCCATTACTATCTCAAGGAGTACAGCACTGCATTCAAACCCAAAGACATAGCCAAGCCAATCCCAAAATGTCATCTTCAAGGGTTTGTTTCCTGGGACCACAAATTTCTGCATCATTTGGGTTCCAATGAGGATACAGAGCCGCCCACCAAACAGTAATGGAACAAATTTAATGTATCATGTTTGAGCAGATATTAGATAACCAAAAGGCAAAAGAGATCGCTGATGTACAGCTACCATCCCTAGGACCTGGGAGAACAAAAGGAAGAGGATGGAAGAGGAGAAGTCCCAACAAGCAGACACTCAGCTCTCTGAGGAGAAGGCACCAGTAGACTGGAAGCCATGTTTCAGAATCTTAGAGAAGCACACTCATCAGGATGGAACTCAGACCTCCAAGGAAGATGTGCTGATATTTCTGAAGGAGCTCTAGGGAGCAAATCAGAACTCACCACTGAGACAGAAATGACAGTCAGGATTGAACAGTTTCTGTGGTGGTTCATTTGTCATTCTTGACAGACTCCATCTAGCTCCCCCTGCTGGTAGGGCCAATCAAGAAGCTGGCAGACAGAAGAGAAATGCAATTTGCATGCAGTGCCAGGTGCAGCATCCCCTAGAATAAAAGAGTAAGATTTAAAAGAAGAGACACTACTATGATAATCACCACATACCGAATGATTTGAATAATCCCAAAATCAAAACAAATTGCAGGCGTTACTTAAAAATGGGAATAAAAGACATTTGGCATTAGCTCAAAGCTTACTTAATGTGGGAATAGTTGCCCATATTAATGTGTTAGAAAAGATTGTTTCTCTTCATGGTAGCATAACTAAGAATAAAATAATTACGCGCTTTAAAAAATCTGTCCTAATTAAAATGAAATGATTTTTGCAGTAATAAAAATGGTGAGTTTCTGGAATTGGTGACTAAGAGTATTTGCTGAATCTCTGTGCATGAGATTTTTAAGAAAAGAATATGCCATCTGGATAAGAAGGAGAATGAGTGGTGGAGGAAGAAGCAGGTTCTCTGGATAACCTTTAGAATTTCTTCCCCACTCTTAGTAGCATTTTTTAAACCAATGTTCATTTCATATCCTTTTAGAATATCTATCTTTATCACCACCAGAGCCTGTAGTTGCACAGGGTTTTGAACTTTTAAAAATATTTACCTTATTATTAGCTTTCTGCGGCTGCCATAACAAATTACCACAAGTGTAGTGGCTTACCAATACAAATTTATTATCTGGAGATGAATAGTCTGGGTCCTGTTGGACTAAAATCAGGACATCACAGGATGGTGCTTCTTTCTGAAGGCTATGGGGAAAAAGCAGTTTCCTTGCCATCTTTAGCTCTAGAGACCTCCCACATTCCTTGGCTTGCAGCTCCGTTTCTCTATCTTTAAAGCCAGCAGCTTTGCATCTTTTTGATCATTCTTCTATGGTCATTGTCCCATCTAACTACAGCTGGGAATGGTTATCTGATTTTAAGGACCTGTGTTATTGCATTAGGCAGACCTGGAAAATCTACTCATTTCTAGGTCTTTTCGTTAATCACATACACAAAATTCCTTTTCCCATGTAAATTGATAGAGTCATAGTTTCCAGGGATTAGGATATGGACATCTTTGGAGGGTGTTACTCTAAATACCAACATCTTTTGAATTGCATAGCCACGTGTAGGAATGCAAGGTGGGCATTTTACAGGTAAAGGAATTATAGAGAAATCAAGAGACTTGCTAAAGATCTCATTTCGAGCTAATACCAAAAGCTTAAACTAAATGTATATTTCACACCTTAATTTGTTTTCATGATGTCATGGAATCATAACTGCCAATATTTAAAATTATCTAACCAAGTCTTCTAGAACACCAATGAAGAACCTGAGACCTACAGAATTAGTGGTTTACTCTGTATCACATGCTAGGGAATGGCAGACTTAATATTTCAAGAAAGTACTGAAAACAGAAGCAGGAAATCTATATTTATTATACCACTTTGGCCCTACAAAATCACTCCATATCTTTATAAGCTATTTTAAACATAAAAATCACAGTCAACATTTCTGTGGGCATCTGGGCACTTGCCCACATGTGGACTTGCTGTAGACTAGGCTTCACGTGCACAGAGCTGGCTCAGCTCTGGATTTTTAGAATTTTTGGATATGAACCAAATTGTTTAAGGCTCAGTCTGTGTGTAACCAGTGTGTTGAGCAAGCACGACTCCTGACATAATCAAAACAAAACTTTATTTTTGTCTTTCACCATCTTTCCAAAATGTGTTCAGTTGTGATAATGTTTTTCTGCCCCTGGATGAAAACTTCAAGTCAATGATATTTTTGCTCACTTCTTTTAGTTAAAATATCCTGGAGTCACTTTAAGTAACAAACCAGCCCTAATTCAGGAAGTCAAATGTCCAGTTCAAGATATTAATGCAAACTTTGGACTTGATTTAGTATTAAAAAGCTCTCACCTTCCCAAACAGGCTTCTGCACCTTCTGGAAGGTGAAACATGGTTGGAAAAGAAACCATGGTTGACTTCTTTTGTATTTCCTTACCTGTGCTTTCTCTGCCCTCACCTCACTTTGCCAGGTTGTTTCAGACTTCTAGCAGTTGGACCAGAGTGAGAATAGAATGGAAAAGAGGAATCTTTTGTTTAAATGGTAATTTCAGGAGCTAGTTTTCTGTTCTCTGGGAAAATGTTTAGACCCGATTTTTCTCTTTGGAGGCTGTCAGAGACTCAAGTTTCTTTATTCGTCCCCCTGTCTATAGATCTCATACTTTGGACATCATATTGTGGTTAATGGCTTGCCCTAACTTCAGCAATCCCTAGTATCCAGGGTGAGCCCTTAGTTTTTTGCTGCTAAGACCCGAAATTCATTCCTAAACTCTCTTGGTGGCACTACCAGATGACCTAAGATGACTCTAGGCTGGACAATATTCTCCCACATGACCTGCCACTGGCCCAAGAGAAAGACTGCCTATCTTTTGTACTGACCAATTCTTAGAGTAATGCAGGTTTATTGCAAAGTAATCACAAAGCAGACCCTCTAACACCAACAAGATTTCATTAAAAAGAGTTAGACTATAATCTTTGACCACAGAAATCATATATTAGGTTTCCTTTATTCCCAGGAATACACACAAACATGTACACACACACACACATGCAGATATTATCCAGCTGAAAGTTCCCAAAGTTGGAGAAGTAGTCTAAAGACTTTCCTTTGAATATCTGCATATATTAGATTGAAAAGTTACTTTGGAATTTTCCATCTCTTGTACCTTGGTGCTTAGTTGAAATATCACCTGTAATTAACTTTTCCATGTGATTCATTGCCAGCTTATTAAAATCCATATCGTAGAGCAGTGGTTCTTAAAGTTTTGTGTGCATTGAGATCCGCTGGAAAGTCTGTGAACTTTCTTTTTCTGATTCAGTGAGTTTCTATATTTCTAGCAAGTTCTCAAGTAATACTAATACTGCTGGTTCCAGGGACCACAAACTGAGAACTACTACTGTAGGACACCAGAATGCCAGTGTATCCCTGCTCTGGGACCGTCTTGGAGTTAACATTTGGGAGATATACAAAATTCATACATGTGAACTTCTCATATAAAATTTTCAAATGAGGTGCCTGAGTGGCTCAGTCAGTTGGGTGTTTGCCTTTGACTCAGGTCGTGATCCTGGTGGCCTGGGATGGAACCTTCATCAGACTCCATGCTCAGTGAGGACTCTGCTTCTCCCTCTACCCTTATCCCCCTTTTTTTTTTCCTACCCTTATCCCTTGATTATGATCTTTCCCCTCTCAAATAAATAAAATCTTTTAAAAATAATTAATTAATAAACTAATTAAATAAAATGTAATAAATGTAATCCATCCTCCCATCATCTCTGAGCCTAGTGTCATAGAGTTAGGACCTTTGTTTCCAAATTACAAGCGATTCTATCTAGCACTATGATTGATTTTATTTATCAATCCATCAATTTACTCAATTATTCAATAAGCATCTATATATGCCAGATATTGTATTCTGGGACAGCGTTTCTCAAAATGTGGCCTCTGGTCCACCAGCATGAGTTATGTGTTTTTTGTTTTTTGTTTTTTGCTGAATCAGAATCACCTGGAGGGCTTGTTAAATACAGATGGCTGGGCTCCACCCCCAGGGTTTCTAATCTAGGAAGTCCAGAGTGGGGCATGAGAATTTACATCTCTAACAAGTTCCCAGTTGTTACTGCACAAGTGTCAGTAGACATTTCAAAACTGTCTTGAGATGTTAGGCATTTCTGTTGCTCTTTCCAGTTTTTAGAAGTAAGGTAAAAACAATGCCTTTCTTTAAAAATTAAAGTCTCTAATCATTTTGGAATTATTTGCCAACCAAAGAAAAAGGCTTATTTTTAGCAGTACAAAACATACCATCTTTAATGATAAAAAACTACAACTACAGTTCACAGGTCATTTTATTTACAATCTTCTCATTTTTCTCATTATTCTCTTTCTTCCAATTAGCTCTTTCAAAACCAAGGGCTGTAGGTGACAGCAACAGCCAAGAATTTTTATAATCTTGTATATCGGGGATCCCTGGGTGGCGCAGCGGTTTGGCGCCTGCCTTTGGCCCAGGGCGCGATCCTGGAGACCCGGGATCGAATCCCACGTCGGGCTCCCGGTGCATGGAGCCTGCTTCTCCCTCTGCCTGTGTCCCTGCCTCTCGCTCTCTCTGTGACTATCATAAAAAAAAAAAAAAAAAAAAATCTTGTATATCAAAAAAAAAAAAATCCCAGCATAAAAATGTCATAATCTTTTTGGCAATGACTAAAATCCAGTGATGTATTTTAAAGGGTCCAGTGGACACACAAAAACAAAAGAACACTACAATATTTTAAAATTCTGATTATAACCAAGGTATAAGAACTTGAATCAGAATAATCCCCCTGTTGAAAACAATGGTAAAATTTAGGTGATCACATAAAATGACTATTTTAAAGGCCTTGGAAATAAACTATGCACAGAGGACTCAAGAGGCTACAACTCATACAGTGAGCTTAGCACCATATTCCAAGGTTTTTACTCTGGAGTCCATTTATCAGTTCATGCTTGGGGGAATATTTTCCTTAACAAAGTAGCAGTCACATTGGGCCAAGGAGACAGAAGCTTAAATTTAGGATGGACAAAGGATTTAAGACTTAAAGGAAAGATACTACAGATATAGGAAACAGAGTAAAATAAAATGTATGTAATCTCCCCTTGGAAATTCATGATTTGCACATTTCAAGATAAAACATCAAGGAAAGCAGCAGAAAGTAGTAGCTGATTTAAGATTAAAGAGCTGAGCTGCACAGTGATTTCAGTCATCATACAGTTCTGGGGAAACAAAAGTGGAAGTTCAAGACCCATCAAGGTGAGACGTACGGGTGGCTCAGTGGTTAAGTATCTGCCTTTGGCTCAAGGCCTGATCCCAGGATCTAGGATCAAGTCCCACATTGGGCTCCTTACAGGGAGCCTGGTTCTCCCTCTGCCTAGTCTCTGCCTCTCTCTGTGTGTCTCTCATGAATAAATAAATAAAATCTTTTTTAAAAAAGCCATCAAGGTACAGTGGTCCTTTCCCTAGTTTTGTTTGAGAACCTAGAGCTGTCATATCATAGTAACAAGAACAAAACTGGCATAGAGCAGTTCTAACAAACTCTAAAAACAAATCTGACCCAGATAAAGTTTGTGTATTCTATCCATCATCCAAAAGAAATGTTTATACAGTATGATAAAGATAATTCACCCAGAGTATCTAAATAATTATATTGTGTCTGAGATGCAAATAAAGGTACACAGTATGCAACAAAATAGGACTAAAATACTGAGAGAAAGGCAGAGAAAGAGAGAATAGAAACAGACCCACAGATGAGTCACATAAACTGGCATGTCAAAATAATTATAATGAATATGTTCTAAAAAAATAGAGGAAAAATGAATAATGTTCAAAAAATCCTGTAGGCTATAAAAAATAGTCTACAACTGAAAAAAAAAAGTTAATTTTGAACTAAGAATTCAATAAGGGGGTGTAATAGAAGAACAGACTATGCTTAACAGGGAATGATGTCAGAATAATATGGTCACATTGATGCTTAGGGGGGAAAAAAGATAGGAACACAGAAAAGGGCACAGCAGTTTCAACACACTTCTAATTGCATTCTATAAAGAGAGGAAGACTCACAGGCAATATTTGAAGAGATACTGGCCAATATAACTCTCCAAAACTGGCAAGAAAAAAAAGAGTGAAATATAGCATCAAGAACAAAAGAATATCATGGGATACCATTACTTAATTAGAGCTTTGGGAGTCTTAGATTGGTTGCATGCCTTGCATTGATGTCATGGGAGATAGCATGAGCATCTTTGATTTTTTTACTTTGGACCCAGTCATGAAACTTGCTGACGCTAATTAGATGATAGCATACAATACACAGAAGAGACTTGGCAAATACTTCCACACTTGGGCTTCTTCTCTCATTCTTCTGTTATCATAATGGAAGAATATACCTCAGACAGCCTACTGACCCAAGGGGGATGGCAAATGATAAAGCCCTTATGCAGATGCCTCCTTTGCATAGGCCCAGCCAAACTATCAAAGATCACCTAATCACAGCCAACCTGCAGATGCACGACTAAGAATTAAAGACTGCTGTTTATAATTCTTGCTTTAAGTTAAAGATTTGAAGGATTTTTTTTATGCAGGACTATGTGACAATAGCAAAAAATATAAAATATAAATGTACTAAATTCTCTAGACATTAAAGAAAGTTGCTGAGAAGATGGGGTAGAAATACTTTTCCCTCTTCCTCTCAGTGATCCGTGTAAGGACACTGGGAATTAGATATTACACAAAGAAAATGATTTTCAAAAGTGGAAACAAGAAGGCAGATCAGCTGGGTACTTTGAGGCCCAGAGAACAATACAGTGGCAAGTTTCCTGGGTTTTCTTTTTGCCTTATGTATCACAGATTTCAAGTTGGAAAAGCTGGCAACCTAAAAATACCATTAGTCACAGAAAAAAAAAAATCCTAACAAAAGACTATTCTCTCTAGCCAAAGGACAAGGAAAGGTACAGACAAGCAAGACACAAACTTAGTCAATAACTGCACTACTTAAGCCAAACTTGACAGAAAAAAAACACATACAAAAACATCCCTACCTGTGGTCTCTCCCTCAACCATGTCAACAAAGGCCAAGTGGGGATCTTAGGCTTCCATTCTTTTTTTTAAAGAATTTAATTATTTATTTGACAGGGAGAAAGAGAGAGAGAGAGCAAGAAAAGAGAAAAGACTCCCCACTGAACAGGGGTCAGATGCTGGGCTTGATCCCAGGATTCTGGGATCACGACCTGAGCCAAAGGCAGATGCTTAACTAACTGAGCCACCCAGGTGCCCCATAGACTTCCATACTTGCCAGGCTGTGACAAGGTATGTGAAATCCCACCCATCTGGGTGGTGTAGAGAAGACAAAATAGGGAGCAAAGATTTTCATCCCTTCCTCACAGTGAAGACCACAGAAGCTTAGACTTCCACGTGTACTGAAGGTAATGAGGAGTCCCTCTCTTTGCCTTCTGAGGCAGTGTGTAGGAGGTCTAGTGGAGAAACAGAACATTCACAACTGTCCAGTGGTAACAAGGCAACCGTCACTGGGTATTGTTGAGGCTATGCAGCCAGCAGCCCTAAGAATTTACGTCTCCTAGCCAGCAAGGTAATAGTGCTAACCCAGTGGAGAGCCAGAACTCTAACCCTGTCTGCTATTCATAAGGAAGAAGACACTCTTGTGACTTTCAAAGAGACTAAGGGTCAATGTGGAATTTTTCCTCTGCCCGGCAGTAATGAGGCAGCAGTCTCTTTTCTCTGTTGGGAAGAAGCAACTAAGCCAGAAGTTTAATTAACATAATATCAGGCAGCCCGGGTGGCTTAACGGTTTAGTGCCGCCTTTGGCCCAGGGTGTGATCTTGGAGACCTGGGATCAAGTCCCATGTAGTGCTCCTTGTGTGGAGCCTGCTTCTCCCTCTGCCTGTGTCTCTGCCTCTCTCTCTCTCTCTCTCTGCTGTGTGTGTGTGTGTGTCTCATGAATGAATAAATAAGATCTTTTAAAAAAATTAACAATATCATTAATGCCCAATTTTCAATTAAAATTTTCCTATCATATCTAGAACCAGGAAAATCACAATCTAAATGAAAAAAGACAAGCAATAGGAGTAAAGACAGAAATATTAAAAGCAAAGATGGCAGAAATATTAGAATTACCTGACAGTTTTAAAGTACTCCTCAAAAAATGCCTCAAAATGGGGCAGCCCAGGGGGCTCAGCGGTTTAGCGCTGCCTTCAGCCCAGGGCCTGATCCTGGACACCTGGGATTGAGTCCCACATCGGGGTCCCTGCATAGAGTCTGCTTCTCCTTCTGCCTCTCTCTCTCTCTCTCTCTCTCTCTCTCTCTTTCTCTCTCTCTCTGTGTCTCTCATGAAGAAATAAATAAAAATCTTTTTTAAAAATGCCTCAGTGAGGGGGGGAGGGGCAAGATGGCGGAAGAGCAGGGTCCCCAAATCGCCTGTCCCCACCAAATTACCTAGATAACCTTCAAACAATCCTGAAAATTTACGAATTCGGCCTGAGATGTAAAGAGAGACCAGCTGGAACGCTACAGTGAGAAGAGTCCGCGCTTCTATCAAGGTAGGAAGACGGGGAAAAAGAAATAAAGGAACAAAAGGCCTCCGAGGGGGAGGGGCCCCGCGAGGAGCCGGGCTGAGGCCGGGGCGAGTGTCCCCAGGACAGGAGAGCCCCGTCCCGGAGGAGCAGGAGCTGCACCAACCTTCCCGGGCGGAAAGGGGCCCGCAGGGAGGTGGAGCAGGACCCAGGAGGGCGGGGATGCCCTCGGGCTCCCGGGGACACTAACAGACACCTGCGCCCCGGGAGAGTGCTCCGAGCTCCCTAAGGGCTGCAGCGCGCACGGAGGGACCGACCGGAGCAGCTCGGAGGGGCTCGGGCGGCGGCTCCGCGGAGGGGGCTGCGGGGCGGGAGCGCGAATCCCACAGCGCAGGCCCCGGAGCACAGGGCGCCGGGACACAGCCCAGGATCCGGCCTCCCCCGGGACAGGCATTCCTGCAGAGGCTAAATCCAGGCTTCCAGAGTTGCCATAGCAACTGCTGCTGTTCCTCCTGGGGCCCCACGGGGGTAAACAACCCCCGCTGAGCCCGGCAGCAGGCAGGGGCAGAGCAGCTCCCCCAAGTGCTAACACCTGAGAATCAGCACAGCAGGCCCCTCCCCCAGAAGACCAGCTGGACGGACCAGTGATACTCCCCCGTGTTCCAATACAACTTGTTTTTGGCCACTCTGCACTGAGCAAAATGACTAGAAGGAAAACCTCACCTCAAAAGAAAGAATCAGAAACAGCCCTCTCTCCCACAGAGTTACAAAATCTGGATTACACTTCAATGTCAGAAAGCCAATTCAGAACCACTATTCTACAGCTACTGGTGGCTCTAGAAAAAAGCATTAAGGACTCACGAGACTTCATGACTGCAGAATTTAGATCCAATCAGGCAGAAATTAAAAATCAATTGAATGAGATGCAATCCAAACTAGAAGTCCTAACGACGAGGGTTAACGAGGTGGAAGAACGAGTGAGTGACATAGAAGACAAGTTAATGGCAAAGAGGGAAACTGAGGAAAAAAGAGACAATCAATTAAGGGACCATGAAGACAGATTAAGGCAAATAAATGACAGTCTAAGGAAGAAAAACCTACGTTTAATTGGGGTTCCCGAGGGCGCCGAAAGGGACAGAGGGCCAGAATGTGTATTTGAACAAATCCTAGCTGAAAACTTTCCCAATCTGGGAAGGGAAACAGGCATTCAGATCCAGGAAATAGAGAGATCCCCCCCTAAAATCAATAAAAACCGTTCAACACCTCGACATTTAATAGTGAAGCTTGCAAATTCCAAAGATAAAGAGAAGATCCTTAAAGCAGCAAGAGACAAGAAATCCCTGACTTTTATGGGGAGGAGTATTAGGGTAACAGCAGACCTCTCCACAGAGACCTGGCAGGCCAGAAAGGGCTGGCA
The DNA here is from genome assembly GCF_905146905.1 of Nyctereutes procyonoides. NCBI lineage: Eukaryota > Metazoa > Chordata > Mammalia > Carnivora > Canidae > Nyctereutes > Nyctereutes procyonoides. The sequence continues at coordinate 11,590,481 of NW_026575133.1, read as the reverse complement.
GGATATATTCAGGGTCCTAAATGAGAAGAACATGCAACCAAGAATACTTTATCCAGCAAGGCTCTCATTCAAAATGGAAGGAGAGATAAAGAGCTTCCAAGACAGGCAGGAACTGAAAGAATATGTGACCTCCAAACCAGCTCTGCAAGAAATTTTAAGGGGGACTCTTAAAACTCCCCTTTAAGAAGAAGTTCAGTGGAACAATCCACAAAAACAAGGACTAAATAGATATCATGATGACACTAAACTCATATCTGTCAATAGTAACTCTGAACGTGAATGGGCTTAATGACCCCATCAAAAGGCACAGGGTTTCAGACTGGATAAAAAAGCAGGACCCATCTATTTGCTGTCTACAAGAGACTCATTTTAGACAGAAGGACACCTACAACCTGAAAATAAAAGGTTGGAGAACCATTTACCATTCAAATGGTTCTCAAAATATACCCTAAAAACTATAGAACACTTCTGAAAGAAATTGAGGAAGACACAAAGAGATGGAAAAATATTCCATGCTCATGGATTGGCAGAATTAATATTGTGAAAATGTCAATGCTACCCAGGGCAATTTACACGTATAATGCAATCCCTATCAAAATACCATGGACTTTCTTCAGAGACTTAGAACAAATTATTTTAAGATTTGTGTGGAATCAGAAAAGACCCCAAACAGCCAGGGGAATTTTAAAAAAGAAAACCATAGCTGGGGGCATCACAATGCCAGATTTCAGGTTGTACTACAAAGCTGTGTTCATCAAGACAGTGTGGTACTGGCACAAAAACAGACATATAGATCAATGGAACAGAACAGAGAACCCAGAAGTGGACCCTGAACTTTATGGTCAACTAATATACGATAAAGGAGGAAAGACGATCCACTGGAAGAAAGACAGTCTCTTCAATAAATGGTGCTGGGAAAATTGGACATCCACATGCAGAAGAATGAAACTGGACCACTCTCTTGCACCATACACAAAGATAAACTCAAAATAGATGAAAGATCTAAATGTGAGGCAAGATTCCATCAAAATCCCAGAGGAGAACTCAGGCAACACCCTTTTTGAACTTGGCCATAGTAACCGGAGAAGGACAAACAGTGTATGTTCTCATTCATTTGGGGAATATGAATAATAGTGAAAGGGAATATAAGGGAAGGGAGAAGAAATGTGTGAGAAATATCAGAAAGGGAGACAGAACATAAAGACTTCTAACTCTGGGAAATGAACTAGGGGTGGTGGAGGGGGAGGAGGGCGGGGGGTGGGGGTGAATGGGTGACGGGCACTGAGGGGTACACTTGACGGGATGAGCACTGGGTGTTATTCTGTATGTTGGTAAATTGAACACCAATAAAAATTAATTTATAAAATAAAAAAAAATGCCTCAGTGAACAATTATGAACACACTTGAAATAAATGTAAACATAGAAAATATCAATAAATAAATAGAAAACAAAGCAAATGGAAGATACAGAAGAACCAAATGAAAATTTTATAACTAAAAAATTTAATAACTAAAATGTAAAACTCAATAGATGGGTTTAGAAGAAGAATGGAGGAGACAGGAGAAAAATATAAATGCAGAAATTATCAACAAAATATTAATAAGTCAAATCCCAAAAAAGCATAATAAGGATTATATGCCACAACCAATTGGGAATTATCTGAGTTGTACATAGCTCACTCACCACTTGAAAATCAATTAATGTAATCTAGCATATCAACAGGGTATAAACGAAGATCACATGATCATATTAATAAATGTAGAAAGAGCATTTGACAAAATCCACCCATGACAAATATTTTGAGTAAACTGGGAATAGAGGGAAGTTTTCTCAATGGGAAATTTTCTCAACTTTATAAAGCCTATCTACAAAAAAATCTCCAACTAACATCATACTTGATGAGAAATTCAATGTTTTGCCACTACAATTAGGTACAAGGCAAGGATGTCAACTCTCACTACTCCTTTTCAATATCACATGGAAGTCTCTACTAATTCAATAAAGCAAGAAAATGAAACAAAAGTTATACAGATCAAGGAAGAGGACATAAAACTGTCTTTGTTCACAGATGATATAATTATGTAGAAACTCTGAAAGAATTGACCATAACAAACAAACAAAGAAATAAACCTGGAACTAATAAGCAACTGTGGCAAGTTGCAAGAATCAAGGTTAATACACTGAAGGCAATTGCTTTCCTATATATTAACAATTAATAAGTTGAATTTGAAATATAAAACAATACAATTTGCATTTGCATCCCATCAAAATGAAATACTCAGATATAATTCTAACAAAATATGCAGAAGATCTGTATGAGAAAAAAGGAAAACTCATATGAATGAAATAAACAACTAAAAAATGGAGAGATAAAAATAATAAATAAATAAATAAATAAATAAATAAATACATGGAGAGATGTTTCATGTTCATGGACAGAAAGATTCATTATTGTCAAGATGTCAGTTCTTCCCAATTTGTTATGTAGATTCAATGTAATCTCAATTGAACTGCTAGCACCTTATCTTGTGGATATCAACAAATTGATGCTAAAGTTTATATAGAGGGGCAAAACACCCAGAATAGCCAACACAATATTGAAGGAAAAGACCACAATTGGGAGATTAATGCTACCAAACCTCAAGACTTACTATAATGCTACAGTAATCAAGACAGTATGGGGTGCCGAGTGGCTCAGTTAGTGCATCTGCCTTCAACTCAGGTGGTAATCTCAGGGTCTTGAGACCAAGTCCCACATCAGGCTCTTTGCTCAGCAGGGAGTCTAATTCTCCCACACCATCTTCCATACATAACCCTGCTCATACACTCTCTCTCTTAAATAGAAAAATACAATCTTTAAAAAAAAAAAAAAGAAAAAGAAAAAGACAGGGATGTCTGGGTAGCTCAGTGGTTTAGCACCTGCTTTTGACCCAGAGCGCGATCCTGGAGTCCTGGGATCGTGCCCTACATCAGGCTCCCTGCACGGAGCCTGCTTCTTTCTCCCTCTGCCTGTGTCTCTGCCTCTCTCTCTCTCTCTCTCTCTCATTGTGTGTTTCTCATGAATAAATAAATTAAAAATCTTTTAAAAAAGTGTGATATTGGCAAAAGAATAGACAAATCGATCAATGAAACAAAATAGAGATCCCAGAAAGAGACTACCATAAATATAGTCAACTGATTTTTGACAAAGAAACAGAGACAATGCAACAGAGCAAATATAGTCTTTTCAACAAATGGTGCTTGAACAAGTGAGCATCTACAAGCAAAAACTAAATACATGAATCTAGGCAGAGTTTACATGCTTCACAAAAATCAATGCAAAACAAATCATAAATCTAAAAGTAAAATACAAAACTATAAATCTGCTAGAAGATAACATAAAAGAAAACCTAGATGACCTTCAGTATGGTGATGCCTTTTTAGATACAAAACCAGACACAATCCATGAAAGATGTGACTAATAACCTAAAATTCACTGGATTTTAAAACTTCTCCTCTATGAAAGAAAAAGTCAAGGGAATAAAAGACAAGTCACAGACTGGAAGTAAAGACATCTGATAAAGGATTGCCATACGGAATATACAAAACATTCTTAAAACTCTTTAAAATTTTTTAATAGGAAAACAAACAATTAAAAGTGAGCAAAATCATAACAGAGACCTCTCTGAAGAAGATATACAGAGAGCAAATAAGTTTAATATGTTCCATATCATATGTCATCACAAAACTGCAAATTAAAACAACCCACCTTCAAATAACCAAAATACAGAACACCAATGACACCAAATGCTGACAAAGATGTGGAGCAACAGGAACTCTCATATGTTGCTGGCTGGGAACACAAAATGATAGGGCCAACTTGGAAGACAGTTTGGCAGTTTCCTAGAAAACCAAACATACTCTTACCATATGATCCAGCAATCATGTCTGTTTGTATTTACTCAAAGTAGTTTAAATTTATGCCTACACAAAAACCTACATAAGGATATTTACAGCAGCTGTGTTCACAATCGCCAAAACTTGGATGCAACCAAAAGGCCCCACAGTAAGTGAATGGATACATAAACTGCTATACTCAGACATTGAAATATTATTCAGAACTCAAAAGAAATGCTCTAATAAGCTATGAAAACATATGGAGGAATCTTAAAAGCATATTGTTAAGCGAGCAAAGCCAGTATGGAAATGTTACATGCTATATTATTCCAAGTCTATGACATTCTGGGTAAGGCAAAACTATGAAGACAGTAAAAAGTTCTATGGTTGCCAGAGATCCAGCATCATGGAGAAATGAATGAGCAGAGCATTGCCGACTTCTAGGGCAATGAAAATACTCTGTTATTAGACTAATGGATGGAAATGTGCCATTATACATTGTTCAAACTCATAGAATGTATAGCATCAAGAGGGAGCCCTAAGGTGAACTGTGCACTTTATGTGGTTACAAAATGTCATGTAAGTTTGTGCTTGGTTTAAAAAAAAAAAAAAGGTGTCTGGTGAGTAGTGTTGATAATGTGAGAGGCTATGTATATGTGGAGTTTATGAGAAATCTCTGTAACTCCCTCTCAATTTTGTTGTACACTGAATACTGCTTTAAAATGAATAAAGTGAGGGGATCCCTGGGAGGCTCAGCGGTTTAGCACCTGCCTTTGGCCCGGGGCGTGATCCTGGAGTCCGGGATCGAGTCCCACATCAGGATCCCTGCATAGAACCTGCTTCTCCCTTTGCCTATGTCTCTGCCTCTCTCTCTCTCTCTCTCTCTCTGTGTGTGTGTATCTCTCATGAATAAATAAATAAAATCTAAAAAAAATAAAATAAGATGAATAAAGTGATGAAAAATAATACAAAGTAGAAGAATTGACCTACCTGGTTTCAAGATGTGTTATATACATCTATAGTAATCAAGACTGTATGGAGGGTAGGCACACAAATCAATGGAACAGAACAGAGCTCAGAACTGAAAAATCAATATGCCCAACTAATTTTTGACAAAGGTGCAAAGTCTTATGGGGGAAAGATAGCCTTGTCAACTTAAGACTCACATCTTATGCAAAAAGTGCCTCAAAATATATCACAGACTTAAACATAAAGTGTAAAACTATAATGCTTAAAAAATAGAAGAAACCTTAAGAATCTAGGGATAAGAAAGAATTCTTAAACTTGACACCAAAAGCATAACTCGTAAAAGGAAAAATTGGTAAATTGGATATTCACAAAATTAAAATCTTTTATTTTTTTTTAAAGATCTTTACTCATTCATTTGAGAAAGAGAGAGACGGAGAGCACAAGCAGGGAGGAAAGGCAGAAGGAAATACACAGGGAGAATGAAAATCAGATTTCCCGCTAAGCCAGGAACCTGGTGACCCAGGGCTGGATCCCAGGACTCAGAGACCATGACCCAAGGCGAAAGCAGATGCTCAACCTTCTGAGCCACCCAGGTGCCCCCCAAAACTTTTACTCAGTGAAGGCTGCTATTAATAATGCAAGCTCTGTAGTGGGAGAAAATGGATGCAAACTATACATCTGTAAAAGGATGAGTATCTGAAATATATATATATATATATATATATATATATATATATATATATATATATATATATAATTTTAACTCTCAAATCTCAACCACAGAAGAAGAAAATCAAAGAACCCAAGTAGAATATAAGCAACAAACATTTCATCAACAAAGGTGCAAGAGCAATTCAATGGAAGGAGGATAGGCTTTCAATTGATGATGCTGGGGCAACTGAACATTCACAAAATAAAAAACTAAAGAACCTCCATCTAAGTATCACACCTTATGCAAAAATTAACTTGGATATTTCATGGAATTAAATGTAAAGTTTAAAACTATAAGAAAAAAATAGGAGAAATCATAAGGATGTTTACTTTTAAAAAAGCAAAGAATGACAAGCAGAAAAAAAAACCTATGTTGTTTTAAAAGACTTTAACTATCAGGAAGATTGAAAGTGAAAGGATGGAAAATGAATGCAATGCAACACTTTGTAAAAAAAAAAAAAAGCAAGCATGGCTGTATTAACAGCATACAAAGTCAATTGTAAGGCAAGATATAATACTAGAGACAGAGGAGCATTTCAAAATGATAAAAGGATGAATTTTAAAGGAAGATACGACATTTCAAAATTTATTTAATCCTAATAAAATACCTTCAAAGTATAACAAAAAGTTTTTAAAAATCAAGAAGACATAAATGGAATTGGAAATTTTGGTATATCTCTCTTAGTAAGTAAAAACTAAGCAAAAAATTAAGATCATGGAATATTCGAAAACATGATTAGGAATCTTAATCTAAGTATCATATACAGAACACCAAATATAAATATTGCAGAACACATTCCTTCAAGTGTTCTTGGAACATTTATCATTACTGATTGCAGAGTAGACCATTAAGCAAATTTTAACAAATTTCAAATAATTGAAATCATATACAGTATTTTTTTCTGATCATAATGGAAGAAATGTAGCCATTTAAAACAAAACAGTGATTAGAGAAACACAAACATTTGAAAATTAAAGATGATACATGTTAATAGCTAATTAAAAAAATAAATTATAATGGAAATTGGGACATATTTTAAGGTGAATGATCATGAATAGGGTGTATCAAAACTTATCAGATGCTGTTAAAGCAGTGATTAGAAGGGAAGTGTAAAGTTTTAAGTTTACGTGTGTGTGTGAAAAAGGTTGGAAAAAATAATACAAGCTCCTACATCATGAGAACAAAAAAGTAATAGTAAATTAAGTACAAAGTGAAAAAAGGAAAGAAAAATATAGAAAATGGGTATAGCCAGTTGTTTTTAACAATTAGTAAAATTGATAAGCTTCTTGAAGATTGATGAATAAAAATGAAAGAAAACAAATATTACAGATATCAAGAATCAAAAGGGGAACATTAATATAAGTCTAATAGTAAAATAATAATAGTAGCATAAGAGGTAATAGAAACTAATTTATGAAACAGATTTGAAAGTTCAGATTCAATGTATATGTTAGTTGAAAAAATACAATGTACCAAAATAAATGCAAAAAGAAATATATATATTTTATTTTAGATTATATTGTTTTAGATTGAAAATTTATAACTGTTTATATTCTAATTTATTTTTATTTCTAGAATATGCATATTTATATATACAAAAGAAATTGTGTACATAAATAAAATTTTCCCCTACAGTAAACTCCAAGCCTTGGCCACTTTCAGGGTTATTTTCCCCAAACACATAAGAAAGAAAATACATCAATCTTACACAGATTATCCCAGAAAAAGTGAGAAAATTTATTTTGTTTTATGAAGCTAACATAACCTTGATTCCAAAATCTGGCAAAAATACTATATGAAATTAAAATTAAAAGACAAGATACCTTATGAATATACTTGCAAAGACCTTCAACAAAATATAAGCAAATCAGATTCACACTGTAATGGAATAATAGATTTTTTTCAAGTGGTTTGTTCCAGGAACGCAAGATTATTTTAACATTTGGTAATCAATTTATAACAACAGATCAAAGGAGGGAACTATATGACTATTTCAAAAGATTCAGAAAAAGCATGTAATAAAATTCAAAAACCTATTCATGGCTTTTAAAAAGGCAGTGAACTATGAATTAAGAAAATACTGTGATATTGTCATTTGCAAAAGAAGCCCCACCAAACATACTTAATACTGAAATAAGGAAATCTTCCCCCTGATTTTCTGAGCCCAATACCATCATATAAAATAGCCCATTGCCACGATTTCTATTCAACATATTTGGCTTCCTATCTGAAGCAATAAGCAATACATAAATAAATAAGTATATGACAGAAATATTTGAAGAAAAAAAGACATTCAATTTGCACATGATATCATTAGACACATAGAAATTCTAAAAGATTCTCAAAATTATTAGAATTAATAAGTAAAATTAATAAGGTAACAAGGTGCAAAATTAATATAAGAATCCCATTTATATAGACTAATAAATATCAATTGAAAATTAATATAAATATAATATTTATCAGTGTCACAAAACACCTCCAATACCTGGGAATAAATTTATTGAAAGGTGTGCAGGACTTCTATAGATCAAAAATAATAAATATTGCTGAGACAATTGAAAGAACGTCTACATAAAGAGAGAAAAATAATATATTCACAGATTGGAGGCCTCACTATTCTTAAAATGTTAATTTATCCCTAATTGATCTATACATGCAATGTAATCCCATGAAATGTCTAGACTTTTCAAAATCGACAAGGTAGTCCTGAAATGATCTAGAAGAAAAAGCAGGGGACTTCACACTAGATATAAAGATTTATTATAAAACTACAGTAATTAATAAGTATTTTTTCAGCACAAAATTTGACAAACTGATCAATTAACAGAATAGAAAACTCTGAAACAGACACATACACATACAGTTATCTGATTTATAGTAATTATGTCACAGCAGTGTAGTGAGAAAAGGATGTTCTTTTTAATTAATGGAATTGGGTTCATTGGTATCCATATGAATCAATGTGAAATGTCATCCTTACCTCATACCACACACAAAAATTAATTGTAGATGGATTATAGACAGAAATTGGTAAGTAAAACAGCACAGTTTATAGGAAAAATAAGAGAATACATCCATGGATATGGGGTAAGAAAGGATTTCTTAAACTAAAAATAAAAAGCATTACCATAAAGAAAAGTTTTGAAGTAGTTGATGAATTATATTACATAAATATTAAGAATTTTTATTTATCAGAAAATAGAATATAGAAAAAGCAAACCACAGATTGGGACATTATATATAAATTATCACTACTGTCTGTAAATCATATGAGGAAAAGAGTTATATAAAAACTTCTACAAATCAATAAGAGAAACTGACCACCTAATATTTTTAAAAATTACTAACGTCTGGGAGCACTAGGGTGGCTCAGTCAAGCATCTGCCTTCAGCTCAGGTCATGATCCTGGGGTCCTGGGATCAATCTCCATGTCAGGATCCCTGTTCAGTGGGGAGTCTACTTCTACCTCTGCCCCTTACTCTGCTCATTCACTCTCTCTCTCTCTCATTCTCTCTCTCTCTACTCTCTCTGTCTGAAATAAATAAATAAAATTTTTAAAAAGTGACTAAAGCCTAAAAACAAGCACTCCTTTAGATCATAGGATATTCAAATGGCCAATAAATACTTTAAAAATATTCAGCATCATTATTCTTTAGGAAAATATAAAGTAAATGACCATGGAATACCTCTAAACTTTCACCAGAAGCGCTAAATTTTTTTTTTAAATTAGGTGTTGGTGAGGTTGTAAAATTACTGGAACTTTCATACATTGCTATTTGGAACAAACACTATGAAAAACCAGTACTATGTAGTACAAGTAAACACGTCTTCCTAGGACTTCTTGATTCTAGGCCCAAAAATGTATCCTAGAGAGTGAGTGCTTATGTCTACTTAATAACATGAACAGTGATGCACACAGCTACTGTATTCATAATAGCCAAAAAGGAGAAGGTACTTAAAGACCTGTCACCAGCAGAATGAAAAAATAAATAGTTGTATATTCATACTGTTGGAATACTACACCACAATGGAATGGACCAATCACTAGTACACACTATATGGATGACAAGTCTCACAAATATAACATTGAATTATAACACCTAGATACAAGAATATATATTGTTTGGTTCTATTAAATATGTTCAAGAAGAGCAAAATTAATTTTTGGTGACAGAAGTCAGAAAAGGCATTTCTTTGTCAAGTGGATGCACATTGGTGTTATTGACTGGTAACATTCAAGAAGCCTTTGTGATTCTGGAAAAGAATTCTATTTTTGTTGTGTGTGTGCACATGCATGTGTGTGTGTAAGAGTAAAATCACTGAACAATATTGTTAAGATTTGGACATTCTTTTGGATGTAGGTTAAACTTTAAAATAATTTATTAAAATCTATGTTAAATGCTAAAAAGTGTTGTCATTTTTGGGGGCAGGATTCCCTTCAAACAAGTTGTAGCTAATAGAGATAGGTTGGAAGACATTAACATTTCAGCTAATGATTTTTTAATTGCTTATTTATTGATTTAACTTTTGCCTTGGGTATAAATTTAGCTTAATGTGACATTTGTGGTGGGTGGCTGTGATTCATCCTAGTGATGATTATCTGACAATATTAAGAAAAGCTATTGGGAAAAAAAAAAAAGAACGCCTATCAAAGGCAGGAGAAATCAGCTTTGTCATTCATTTATTCATTCAACAAACTTACTGAATGTCTACTCTGTGCCTGAATTGGGTGGGATACTAAGGCTAGGAGATAAATATAAGACATTCAGGACCCCTAGTCCACAGGAGTTTGCAGCCTGATGAAGAAGAAGGATGGGTAAGACAGATGATTATAATAACAACAATATAATGTCAGAATAGATGCAGGATGACAGAAAATACAAAATAGATACTGGTTACCTATTTAGCACTAAAACAATAGCACCAAAATATGTATTTTAAGATAATCTCCATAATAAGAACCCTTAAAAGTGAATGGGTAAATTCCAAACATTTCCTAATGAAATGCTAGGGTTTTCGGGTAATGGCAGAGGCCATGATATACAAGGACCAAGAGTTAGGTTATAATAAAAGATGACTGGTAGGTACCATGAGGCTATTGATTCAGAGTTGAGTCCATGGTCAGCAGATACCAAGGAAACAGAAGTAGATAACGTGAATTTAAGTAGGTAAGGTAAGGTAATTTCAAAACCTAGCAATACCAGGGAGTTAGACTAGGAGATGGAAAAATGGAATAAAAGACTTTGGTGCAGGACCTCTGAAAAAAAAGTCCAGCATCTAGATAGCAGACACGTAGCACCAGATTAAACCAGTCGCCTTCTTAGATAGGAGTTCTTCACAGCACCATATCTAGGACCACATCCGATTTTAGAGAATGAATCAGCCTCTACCCACAATGTGACTCCAAGCCATACCTGGTAATAATAACTGATCAGATAAAGGTAGTTGGCTGAGTACTTCCTAGTAACATTGTGCAAGGCAAACAATTATGGACCTATGTCTAAGTGTTGATCTAAGCTTACTTACATCTTCAGACTCTAGGATATCTCTACATGATAAATTGCATGTATTTACTCCATGATGTATTAAATAAGGGATTCCCTCTGACCTTTCTTAAGTAAATTTTCCACATTGCAAAGAATAATTCAAGTACATAGTCAAACTTTCAGACTACCAATCTACTGTTTACATCCTAGAAGCTTGAGAAGTTCAAGGGCAGATTCCTTGTACAATGATTCATAGACAAGACAGGTCTGACAAGATGTAGGAAGGCAGTAGTTCATTTCATCTTTTTAATTTAATTACAACACAAAACGTCTGAGTTTCAACCCCTGTTTTCTACTTCTCTGATTATATTTTATCGGTATTGTGGCCTTTACATTTTATTTTATTTCACACAGGAAATGAATTTATTTTTGTCTGTATTTTAACTTCTTATCTTTCATCTAGGGAGGCATGCTGGAGAACAGTGTCAAATGGAAGGTGACATTTGAACTATGAAATAACTCTAACAACAGCTAACATGTTTTGCTCTGATTGTGTATTTCCTACATGCCATATAGAGCAGCCTTACCTGTAGAAGGTAATGGAATGTCCACTTTACAGATTAGGTAACAGAGATTCAGAAAGTCAAATGATCTTGTACAGTTAGTAAGTGGCATATACTTGATTGAAAACTAGGATCTTGACTTCAAAATTTAGGAATTTAAGCCCCACACTGCACTACTTCCAAGCAGCAGAGGCTGATAGGCACAATAAACTCTGGGCTTTGATCATTTCTCTTCCCTTCCATTCCGTGCTCCGATTAGAGATTAACATAGCGTTGGGGATATCTGAACTCTTGGGGGCTGGACTACTCTTTGTCCAGATCAAATAGAGAAATGGGAAGCAGTGTAAAGTGTTAATGTCTACCCAACCGTACTACTTATTCTTTGATTTGTTTCCTTCTTTTCTTTGCAAGCTACTCTTGTGCTCTGAGAGAAGTCCCAAAGATCTTATTTTTCAATGGCTACTGTACATTTTATGGAGTTGTATTTCTACTAGAATATTATGCTCTAGAAATCTACTGAATTTGGTTTCAATGTTAACCTCATTCATCCTTGGATCAGTTCTATGGGAAAGAGGCAGAAATAATCCAAGACTTCTTGTGATATGAGAGCTTTTGGTTGTCATCTCAGTGGCCCTTAATGACTTGGGGAGTAACTTTCTGCTTCTCTCTCTTCATTCCTCTACCTAGTACTCCCAAAGAAAAAAGAAAGAAAATGTAGGTCCAACACAGTTCATTTCTTACTATTTGTACTCTCAAGGAGACTAGAGTTAAAAAAAAAAAGTGTTATGAAGCTGGTTTTGTGATTTAATATGATAAAGCCTTTTTATGTTGGACTAACAGACAATTGGAGGACAGGGGAGAGATGATAGAAGTTACTTTTTATAGTTTCTAGATCATTTTAAGACTACAATAATTTTTAAATACATTCTCTAAGGCTTTTTGGTAAAATTATATATTTTTTTTAATTTTATTTTTTTTACGATAGTCATACAGAGAGAGAGAGAGAGAGGCAGAGACACAGGCAGAGGGAGAAGCAGGCTCCATGCACCGGGAGCCTGACGTGGGATTCGATCCCGGGTCTCCAGGATCGCGCCCTGGGCCAAAGGCAGGCGCCAAACCGCTGCGCCACCCAGGGATCCCGGTAAAATTATATTTTTAAAATTCTAATAATACCACTCTAAATAAACTTACTTAGTCATAGTGCACACTTTATCTATTTCACATTAAGTAGGACTATTTAAATGGGAAAAATATATATATGCACATATAAGTTCACACAATGACAATGATATTATATCATGCTTTTTTCTTCTTATTTAATTATACAAACTCTCTTTTGAAACCTGAAATGATTGCATGGGTAATGTACTGTAGCTAAACAAAAACAATGTGGAATTTTAATTCATGTACATACATATTGGGTGCAGATTTGGACTAAATGGTACAGGTGAAATATAACAAAATTCAGTTTTAAGTTTTTTCTCAAATGACCTTGGATAAATTTCTTTTTGTTCTGTATGATGCAGGCAAAAACTGCCCCCTACCTACCTTTTGAAGCTGTTGCAAGATTTATTAAACTAGGGGAAAAAACCCAAAAACTCTTTAAAGTTCTGATGAGATAGGAGTTACATAAATACAAAGCTGTATTGTTATCTCCAAGAGGTATATGAAGTTGAATTAACTTTTGCAACATCCTTATGAGTAAAGTAGATAATCTTAGACCTATTTTTACAGATAAGAGAGTTTAAGTCCTTCTTTAAAATGACTTAAATTGAATATGAGAAGAGATACAATTTCTGGATTCAGACCCAGGCCAGTATTTGTTGACACCTGAAAGTATTTTAAAGGGCAGTTTTTTTTTTTAAATCCCATCATCCCCTTGGTACATAATCAGAAGAGTCTGCATATTATTCTCCCTCACTTTCTTTCTATGGTTCCTCATGTAATTGATCTGAAGTGCAAGACACCTTGTCTCAATGGTATCCAAGGGGAGCCAAGTATTTTGAGAGCTATTAAAAGACATTGTTCTAATGACAAAGCATATAATGTGATTTAGTGCAGCTGAAGCCAAGTTATCCACTAGATATGGAAAGATCTAGGGAAAGGAGAAGACAGGAAACCAATGTGACAGCTCCTATAACTCATGCAGGAAGGTTATGTGTATAGTGAATACACCACTGTCTTTAACGTTAATCCCCACCCCCACCAAATAAAAGCAATATATAAATTGGAGAATACAAACTTTACCTTCAACCTGAACAACTTATTTTCAAAAGCGTTTCTTCAACATTACTAGAAATTATTCAAAGTGCTAATTGCAGTGCCTGACACAAAATAAATCACCAATAAACATCATCTGTTATTAGTTGGACTTGGAGAAAAAGTAGTATTGTATAAAACTGAGACCATATTAAGAATAAGATCATTGAAGTTTTCCTCTTGCACCAAATTGCTATGTGAATGCATAGTTGTGTAGAGGGATCTGTGAAGCGGGAACGATGATAGGACTTAGCTGAGATGAGGTAGGAAAATAATCAATCAATTAATTAATGAGCTGATGATACATGTAAAATCCTTAGCATGTTTTCTGGCACAGGGACACATCTATTGACCAAGTGTTAATACTGGAAGTTGTACAGATAAGGCTGCTACACCCATGTGGTTCAGCCAGCCAAATACTATTTATCGAGTGCTCCCAATGCGTCAGGCACTGAAGGACGCTTTGGAGAAAGAACAGATGAATACGGGAGATGTGTTCCATGTCTACATATGGTCTTCTGGGGAGTTTTAGCAAAAAGTACTCAAATAGAAATGAAGACTATCCTGTATGCTAGGGAGAAAGTAATAGGGGACTGACACAGAAAATGTGGAAGGAATTTCCTCTTGGATAGGGAGTCAGGGAAAGTCTCTCCAAGGAAGTACATTTAAAGGGAAGATGTCAAAGAAGAGGAGTCAGCCATGCGAAGTCGATGTGGTCATTGGAATTCCAGGCAGCATATGCAAAATTGAATGAGTTGAAAAAAAATTTGGCACATAGGAGGAAGGGATGCCCAGAATGGCTGGAGCATATGGGTGAGGGGGAAGAGAGGTGCCAAATGTGGTAGCATTCACCTCTTGCAGGCCTAATTGGCCATGCAAGGATCCCACCTGGATTTTATTCTGTTTGCAATGGTTAAGTCGGTAAAGATTTTCAAATAGTGGCAAGGAATGATATTTTCATATACATTTCAAAGATCACTTTTACGGTTTTGCAGGGCAAGTCATCTGAACTTTTCTGATCATGCCACACCAACTCGCATGTGAACTAGCTCCAAAATGTTCATATTCTCTCTCTTTCTGTGCATAGATAAAACACATTTATATATGTTAATTGGTAATTAAATGTTAACAAGGCTGTTTTCTTCCTACACACAATGAATTATCTTGTGGTACTATTTGGGTACTTGTGCCCCACTTTGGAGATGATAATTGCAGAGATGAGGTAGAGTAGAGCAGTTGCAGAATGGGGAGAGCAGTTAGGCTGTCGCGCTAGTCCAGGTGAGAAATGATGGCCACAGACGAGGTGATAGCATATCTATCTTTCATATGGACAATGAAAAGACTCCTTATTGAAATTACAGATCTATGCTCTCTACTGGCATTTGATAGCAACTATTTTCCTAATAAGCCATTTTTCATGCAGTACATTAATGAAATCTGTTGGGTTCCTCGGTGAGTTGTTGCATTGGAAATACTTTGAAATAGGCTAGCACACTTTCGCCCATGATTAGTCCATTTCTTGAAGTCTTTTGGAAAAAGAAAATAGGTTAGGGAATTACTGGTACCTTTCTTTTCTGCTTGTTGACAAAGGATCAGGGACATAAGAAATAAAATGAATTTATTAAAAAAAATTCTTGGAGCCAATTTCACCCACATCTGTGTAATATTTTTCTCAAATGAGTAATTAGAATCAGGCATTTAAAAAGCGCCTGCCCTCTATGAATTCTCAGCAAATGGATTGCAAATGATTTCATTTTAAACAGATTATTGTAATGGGTCTGTTTTAGAAGATGAGAGTTGTAAATGATTTGGGAAAGAAAAATCAGCTTTTTACCAATTCTTCAGGTGGAACTTCATTTTAAAATCAAACCAATCTAAATTTGGTAAGACAGTAATAGACTAAGCCCAGAAAATTTGAATTCACTATTTTTTTTCCATTTTGCATTTTCCAGTCCTATATTTGGATGGGAATTTATTCAGGTTCTGACTCTTTCATCTGTCTTTTCCACTCTTGGAGGAATTCTCACACACTCATCCAGACTGGAAAGGAGGTTAGCAGGGCATAGAAAGAAGGCATTAAGCAAACAATCCTGTAAAGCTCTGAAAACCTTTCTTAGGAGAGGAAAACAGCTGCCCTGGGTTTTAACAAAGAGCACTTGCAGTTTTGGGAGGAGGGGGGCCTCTGGCTCTCCTCTCCACCTTGAAGCCTGCCAGACAGTGTTCCTTTTTTAGGAGGATCCAGGCTTGGGTGGTTAAGGTGCTTTTGGAAGAACAATCTGTGTTTCCCTTAAAGGCAAACAGGTCATCTTTGTCTTTAAGTACTCACATTTAATGACTAAGTAGTCTGCCCCCTTGTAGTGCATATTTCTTGGATTGGGCATAAGAACAAGAATCTAAGTTCTTGTTTGTGTAACACAGCTCTGGGTTGAATTGATATAAGGGAAATTCCTCTTGAACAGTATCAAAAAGGGTATCATTAATCGAAGAATAATTACCACTGCTACTTTTAAGTTGGCCCCATCACGAACTCAGAATTCAGATTTTTCAGTGTGGTTACCTTTGCAAGTGTGAAAATGAAAAAAAGAAGTAATTTTAAACTGAAGATTGTACTATTCTGCGTGGCATTCATTTATCTAATCAGTAAATATGCACTGAATAATTTAATAGCTACCATGCCATAGGGAAGTGCTGTTAGGCACATGAAGACTACAAAGAAATATGAAGGTATTTCAACCCTTAGAAGCAAACTTTCCATTCGAAAAAGGCTTGGATTTTGAGAAATTCTTTGTAATTTTCAAAGCCCATTCACCTACTATAAATCTTCATCTGAACTTTTGAACAGTAGCAGGGGAGCTGGGCTGGGCAGACATTATAATCATACAATTATAGGATTTTAGGAGTGGAAGAGATTTTTAAAGGTCATCTAATGCAACCGTTTAATTTTAAGGCGTAGGAAGCTGAGAGATTGCCACTTTGTCAGAGGGCCCACAGCAGACTAGCCGCCGAGCATCCAGCACAGACTTGAAGTTTGCGGATAACACTCTTCAGGCACGTGCTCACAGCTCTGGGCCAGGCGCAGAGGACGCAAACTAAGTGCAGCACCGTGCCTCTCTTCCTGACCTATAACAGACTCCCAATAGGTATTCATCGAATTAACGACTGACAGATATTCCTACCGCATAGGACCGTGTGTCGAGCGGGGGATAAAAAAAAAAAAAAAAAAAAAAAAAAGGCAAACAAAATAAACGGGCCACTTGTTCCAAGTTGCTCCCAATTCCTGGCCTCGGTGAGTCAGTGGTCTCTTAGGGAAGCCGCGACAGACGCCCACCAAGATGCGGGAAGACTGGATTCAAGCACAGCGAGCGCTTTAGGAGGTCCGGGAAGGAGCCTAAGCGTAATAATTGATAGGAGAATCCCCCAAACACCGCACACGCACACGCACACGCACACGCACACGGTCATTTAACTGCATCATTCTCTGCCGTGGCCTTCCCGGGATCCCCCCGGGCTGGGACCGCAGGCTCCGCTTCCGCCGAGGTCAGGACGCCAGCTCGCGGAGACTAAGCGGGGAAAGCCCAGGAGGCCGCCCAGCCGCCTCGTCTAAACGGCTGGAAGAGACGGGAGGGAGCGGGCGAGGGGGGGAAACGGCGGCGCGGGCCGCGGGACACGACGCCGCGCGAGGAGGCAGCCCCCGCGCGGCGAGCGCCCCGAGCCCCGGCCGGCCGCCCCCACGGGAGGGGCGCGCGGGCGCTGCAGCGAGCGCGGAGCCGGCGGCCGCGGGGGCGCAGAGCGGGCGGCGGCGGCGAGCCCGGCGAGCCCAGGGGGAGGGTCGGCGGCGCCTCCCGTCCCCGCGGCCGCCCTCGCCGCGCAGCTCGGCAGCGGGACGCGGCGCCCGGAGCCGCGGCAGCCCCCGCCCCCCCTCCCCCCCTCCCCGCCTCCCGCCCGCCCGCGCCCGCGCCCGCGCCGCCCGCGACTTCAGTTCGGCTCCACCCCCGCGCGGCGGCGGCTCGCTCGGAGCGAAGCGCGCTCGGCACCAGCCCGGCCCGGCGAGCGGCCGCCGCCTGCGCCGCGCCGCCTCCGCCCGCCCCCCGCGCGCCCCAACTTGGATGGACTTGGGGTCCTGAGCGCCCGCCGCTCTCCGCTCCCGCGATGGGAAAAGTTGGCGCCGGCGGCGGCTCCCCAGCCCGGCTGAGCGCGCTCCTCGCGGGCGCGGGGCTCCTGGTCCTCTGCGCCCCGGGCGCCTGCGGCGGCGCCCCCCGCTGCCCCGAGCTGCCCTCCGGCCCGGCCCCGCGCTGGGCTCCGGCCCCGGCCCGGCCCGGCCCCGGGGGACGCCCCTCGCCGGGGCCCGCGGGGCAGAGCGGCCGCCACGCCCCTGCCCCTCCAAGGGCGCCCCCTGTTCGCAGTGGCCCCCGGGGACCGAGCGCTGCCCCTGGCGCGGGCCCCCGGCTCCCGCGCGGCCGCCGAGGTCGCCCCGCGCTCGGGCCGGCGGAGGCGCAGGGAAGCGGCTCCGGGCAAGGCTGGCGGCGGGGGGCGCGCGAGCCGAAGCCCCCGGGGAGCGCTGCGGGACGGAGCGCGGCCCGAGCCCGGGACTCCGGAGCGGGACCCGGACAAAGCCACCCGCTTCCGGATGGAGGAGCTGAGGCTGACCAGCACCACGTTCGCGCTGACGGGCGACTCCGCGCACAACCAAGCCATGGTCCACTGGTCCGGCCACAACAGCAGCGTGAGTTCACGGGGCGGCAGAGGGCAGGGGCGGAAGATGCAAAGGGTTAACGCGGGCTCTGTGATCCGATGGAGAAATGGGGAGGGGGTTTCTGGACTTGCGAGATGCTGCAAACTGAAGTCTTCCCTGCCCACCCCCCCCCCCCCCGGGAGCTAATGTCACCTATCGGGAGACCCATGGCACCATCAGAGTCCTCTCCAACCCCCCTCCCTGAAAGCTTCAAACAGGACACGCAGATCCCCATTTCCTGGTCTCCTGGGCTGCAAAGAGCTGAAAACCAGGCAAACCTGGGGGGAGGTGGGGCGGGAAAGTGTTTTGAGTGTGGAGGTGAATGGGTTAAATTTCCAGGCAGGATGACATTCCTTTAAGTGACTTTGCCTTTACTTGCTAGACTTAAGGGTGAGCACAAGCGAGATGGAGAAGACTTTATTTGTAAGCTTTTAATTTTTCTGCAAAGCTCTTCACCCCATCTTCCCCATAAGGAAGAGATATGCAGCGGACACTAAGGTGCCCTTAATGTATCCTCTGTTTCTGGGGCCCAAGTGGATGCAAGTTTCAGGAAGGGAACTCTCTAGCATCTTCTAACAGCACCAGCCAGTGTGTTTTGAGAGCTGGGGCTTTCCAGCCTGTGAATGAGTGGTTGTTCTCCGGCATGATCAGTCCCGGGAAGATCAGATATATCCCAGCGACAACAACCCCCTGTTCTTCCCCATTGCCTGACCTCCTCTAGAGAAGAAGAGTACAAAGAAAGACTTAGATGTCCCTTTTATGAGGGGACCAGAGGGATTGCTGGATCCCAGGAGGGTGACACTGGGGAGAGCGGCTGCAGGTCGGTGAGCTTTGGCCACCTCACGGGGGGTTTTAGATTTTTAGAAAAGCCTGCGTGTCTGGAATCTGGGGTAGCTATTCCAGCTAAAAGCGCACCTGGGAAACTTGAATGAGCTGAAATAGTAAAGATCTAGCTTTGATGGTAATAACCGAAGATGATTTAAAAGTGTGGAAAGTTCTCTGAGCTGCCGTTTGGCAGACGAGAAGAACATGCAAACCAAGGATGGGTAAAATGGGGAGAAAAAAAAATCAGAGTTTTCAGCTTCCATCAGGTTATTGAGATTGTAGTATTTGTAATATGCACAGTCTGTGCAGCCTGGTCCCTTTCAAAATGTTTTTAGTTGTGATGTCATTGCCAGAAACCTTCCCCGGGAAGCGCCGCTTGAGTGAGTTGTGCTCATTGTCAGCTTTTTAATGAAAGTTGTGAACGTTTTAAAATCATAGTCTGTCATTATAGGTTCCTCGGGTCTATAGATATAAACTGCATTAAGGCAAACCATGATAAATAGTATTTTTTGCATTGATGTCTCTGTCCTGAGAGCATCAGCAAGGTTTTCCCTACAATTCAGGTCTCGGACGGAGGCTATGGTTTTCTCTGGTTCTCAGGAGTGGTTTAATCAAATAATTGAAGCTGAAATTCTTTCCATTCACGTTCTGGAGACCCTTGCCCTCATTTCTTACCTTAACCATCATATCTCTCATATCATAACCACTAAAATTAATCCCCCAATTTGAACTTGAATCTTCTTAAACCGATTGAATAACTTTCACACTGCTTTATGTGATTAACTCAAAGCTTCTGGCTTTAAGGGAGATTTTAGACACATCAAACATATTATATCTTGTTGTATCAAGAAGTAAAGGACATTGGACTCAAAATATTTCTGGCTTTTAATGTAATTTGAACTGTAAAATATCACTCATCCATTAGACCTTTACTTTAGTTCTCATCTCTTGAAAGATCTTGGAAAGAGCTGGAAAAGGAGAGTACATCTTTGGCAAATTTTAAACTCCATTTAAGAAATGGCGCCAAGCACTGCCAGCCTTTTTTTTTTTTTTTTTTTTTAATGATGCTTATAAGCTCAGTTGGACTTATTAGGGTCAGGGCTTGGACCCGCAATATGCAGGGATGTCTGAGATAATGTAACAGATAATCAAGGTAGTGCATGTTCAAGGTTTGAGCGCTCAAATCATGTTGCTAGTGAGATTTCTACCCTTTGAAGTATTTAATTCTTTAAAGAACCCCCCTGCTCCCCATCCCTGCCTGTTTACATACAAATTGCAGGGGTTTTAGTATATATATGCAGCTGCTAGAGGGAGAGCAATAGTCTTTATCCAGGTCCCACGAAACAAAGCTGGCTCAGATTCACAGGAGAGACAAAGTTTAACCGTTGTTTTTGAAGGAAGGAAGGCAGAAAAAGTTTTCTGGGCAACTTTGTGATGTGAAAAAGCAGTGTGGGGACTTGAGTTCTAATTCTGATTGTTGTGTGGTTTGATCTAGGCAAGTTGATTGCACTCTGAGTCTGAATTTCCTCATCCCCAAGATAGGGCCCATGCCAGGTCATCACCTGCCAGGTTACACATGAGTGCGTCATGACCGTCAAGTACTGGACACCTGTTTGGATCCCTCAACAGCACTTGGCTTCTCCCCAGGGCAAGAAATCCACTAACTTAAACCTGAGGAGAACATCTTGGGGCTCTCATTTTCTTCACATTTAGATGTCAGACCCCAGTCACTCCATCCGCCCCCAGCCCACTCAGGGCCACAGGCAATACACATCCTCTGAACCTCTCTCACTTTTAGCTAAAAGCCTTGCTAAGTAGGGTTTCTGATTACAATAACACCTGCATTAAAGGTGTAAATGTATGGTAATTATAGGCTGCCTGTCAAACTTGTGAGGAATTCTGGATATTTCTCTCGCCTCCTTCCCTTCTCCTTCCTGCCCCCTCCGCTGTTGGACTTGTGCAGTTGTGTAAAGACATGACTGTTTTGCCTCATCCGTGGGAGTGATGTGATTCCTCTATACTGCAGTCTAGCTTGATGGAAAGTGTTGCTGGAGTTGGTGGAACACCTGGGGGGATCTTTTGGCATGAAAGGTGCTGGGTATGAATCATTTGTCATGAGCTTGGTGTCGTAAGCAAGAACATATTGTTCCTACCCTACTCATCCTAGGCATGCTGTGCCCTGATCTAAATTTATACCGTAATCCTCAGTTTGTTAAAATACATATTTGTCTATATATGCATGTGTGATGGGGCATGTATTTTTTCTTTATTTCCAAGAAATTTCAAAGTGCTACACTTATTAACCCTTATAGCATCCTTGGTAGGTTAATAAGTAAGTGGCAACTGTTAATATCTATTTTTCATATTTTTATGCTGGAGTCAATTTGAATATTTAAGTTCATTTCTTTGTCCTTTGCTCACTGGCAGTGGTGTTACAAGGTTTGTTAACAGAGGCTTTTACTTGTATTTTGCCATTATGATACTTGAATGCTGGATTTGTATGGACCATGATGATGGCCTGGTTGATTTCCACCTTACCTCTCTGCTTCCAGTTGTTCTGGCACTTGACGTTTACCATCCAACCTTAGAGAATAAACTGAGTCCCAACTTCAGTCAGTCAGGTTTGGGGTAGTTGCCCTACGTTTTATCATCTCACTTAATTTCAAAAAAAAAATTGTCCTGAGTTGATATTTTTATTCTCATTACATAGAGAAGAAAGATGAGACTCTGGAAGCTAACTTAGATGTAACAAAGGTCAGTGGCAGTTTGGGGCTGGCACCCTGAGTGATATGGCTTCTAAACATCACAGAGTGGCTGGCCCGTCTTTAAGGTTTTCAGGTAGGACAGAAAAACTCAAACCTCTTGGGAGTCGGTATTTTAAATAATCCTCTCTTGGGGTGGCTTTCAGATGATGGTGGAGGAGGGCACTTTCTTAGCTGGGAGCCCCATCTCCTTGTAGAAAGGCAAGGACTTTAACATGAGCCTGTCACATTGCACTCTTTACCTTAAGTAGTGATTTGGTTGTTCTCTTATCCGCCTACCTCTTCATCTTTAGTGAGACATGGAATCTGCACCTGGTGATTCATTGAGCACGAGGTAACCTGCCATCATTCAGTTCTCGGATCTGGTGTTCTTCAGGAATAGATTCCTTTTCTAAGTTACTTACAAATCTGATTCTATAGAGAAGTTGTATATAAACACTTGCTTTGTATATTTAAACATTTTTTTACCTTTTTTATGAAGTAAAATGATAAATGATTTTAGCTTTCCCTCACAAGCCCACATAATTCCTTCTGATCAGTGCTTTATGCTATTAATGAACGTTAATATGGTGTGACATGGAAGGCAGTGGGTTTGGAAGCAAATTTGAGTTTGAATGTTAGCTCTCCTGCTTGCCACACTCTACCTTGAACAAGGCAATTAAATTCTTTGAGCTTCACTTTCTAGGATGTCTTTTGCAGACTTTTCCCGAAGATATGACATCACATATATGAAGTGGCTGATATATAGTAAATGCTCAATAAATGCTACTTGTTCTTTTTGTTGCAGAAATAACTCTATTGGCAGAGAAGAATACCGAGTTACAGTCTTGACTGTGTAAAAAAAATAGATATGGGGATCCCTGGGTGGCGCAGCAGTTTAGCGCCTGCCTTTGGCCTAGGGCGCGATCCTGGAGACCGGGATCGAATCCCACGTCAGGCTCCCGGTGCATGGAGCCTGCTTCTCCCTCTGCCGGTGTCTCTGCCTCTCTCTCTCTCTGTGTGACTATCATAAAAAAAAAAAATTAGATATGTAGTCATAATGTATCCTGTTACAATTGTGTGGCCTCAGTTTCATCCTCTCTAAAAGGATGCAGACAGACCAGAGCACCACAGAAATCCCTTACAGATTAAAATTCATTTATTAGTTTGCTCAGCCTATGGATATTTCTATCTACTACATTTAAGTAAAGTGCACTCGGAGTGTTGGGGATGCACAAATGACACAATGACCCATACCCATGACCTACAGAGAACAAGCCTTTCATCTCACATGATTCCTCCTTTTTCTAAGGTTTATGTGTATATCTACTTATAGGAAATCAAAACATTGGAGATCTAAGCAGGCATTCATTTCAATGCAGATTTGCAGCAAAACCTAAAAACCTAATTTATTATGTTTACTGTATCACATCTTCCTGTTAAGGAACTTTCTATCTTTGAACAAAAAAAAAAAAGAAAAAGAAAAAGAAAAAGAAAAGAAAAAAGAAAAAAAAAGCTTTGGATGAGACTGTGAAGTTAGCTTCTCTTAAGATAGCTAGTGGGGTTTTCTAGAGAAAATGATCTGAATGTTGACTCTGGGAACTCTAGCCACTTTTTTTTTTTATAGAGAACTCCCCCCACCCACCATCGAAACTCATAGACAAAGGCACAAAAGCTGATGGAATTATTTATTTAATAATTCTTTGGTAATTTATTTAAAAGAAGAACAATTGCTCACCTCCAAGGAGAGATGGCCCTGTGGCAGCATTGTGCTAAGAAGCTTACACAAATTACCATATTTACTTTTAATTCTACAAATATGTATTCAGTCCTAATATTTGTTAGACACTGAGAATAGAGGTATGTGTGGAGTGGTGCACATAGATGTGCCCTCGGAGCCCTTTCTATCTTATACCCAAAGAGTCCCCTGAAGAGACAGAAGCTTGGTGTCCTCACAGCAAGCTATAGGAGTTCAGAAGAGGATCAGACATCAATAAACTGGGGTGGATTTCAAACCTCACTGCAGAGCAGGTGCCTCAAGTGGACCTTGAGACAGTATATTTTGGTGAAGAGATGGAGATTATTACAAGGATATTTGGAGCTGAATGGATAGTGTATCTGAAGGGCAAGCATAGAGATGTCTAAACTATGAATTCCAAGAAATGAGCCTACATTAAATGTAAACTAGGTTTAACTGAAGTTTTAATATTAGTAATAGTTTTTAAAAATATTCCTTAAGCAAAAATATACACATTCATCTTCCAGTGACTCTGGGTATAATCCAAGCCCCAAAAGAAAATAAAACCAGTATGTTCACTTAGAGATATGATTGCCTTTATTTGAACGTTAAATCTCAGCTGGAGACATTGTTGTTTCATTTTTACCTAGACATTTGCCGCACACAGTTTTCCGCAAAGGGCCTTCCTTTGCTTGCACCCTTGGTCAGAAACATCAGTGGACGGGCTGCCCATAGGGTAGGTTAATCTGGCTCCCAACCAGCTGATGCTAAGTCACTGAACATATGTAAAATATCTGTCCCTGTCTTTGTGGATGTCTCCATTACTGTTCTGTATCTCTGGCTAGAAAGGGTGGAGAATGCATCCATGTGTCCTAGAGAGGAAACTAGCCAAAATGGTGTGGCTGCAGCAGCCAACGGGGATGGCAGGGTATAGGCATGGTCAGTGTGAGGTGGAGCCGGACAGCATGCTGGTGGGATGGTTACTCTGGAGGGACAGGGCTCTGCTCAGGTGGGATGAATGGAATTGTCAAATGGTTGGCAAGAAACAGAGGTGGGCTTTTACTGAGCAATAAGACAAGAACAGAGCCTTTCTATAGCACTCCTGAATGTTGTTATACCGCTTTAGATCACTTATAGCCATCTCCTTTGCAAAATGCCTCAGCTCTCAGAGATTGGAATATTATTTCCCCTACCTCAGTTCCCCCCCACCACCACCACAGGCCTATGAGATAGGAAAGACAAATATCATCTACATTTCTCAGGTAGGGAAGTCAAGGCACTGCTATTAAACAGGTCAGTTAGTGGAAGAAGATTGCCAACAACATTTTATCACATTATGACTGATTCTTGGTTTGGCCCACCGTTGGCTTTCCACAGGCAAGAGTTAGAACACAACTGCATCCAGCCTCTCTGTGTGCCTGAAGCTTGTGCACCTGTGTCTATAATGTTTGCCGATGTGGGAAGAAGTGTGGATATTTGCCATGGAGCTCCTGAGTTCTAGGCTCAGCTATTCAAATTATTTATGCTGGGCTTCAGAGCAAGTGGTCTCATAAAAAGTCATGCTCCTTGGCAGTGTTTAAACCTTTCAAAGGGGACCCCAAAGAGAGATGATGGGACTTTCTGCAAGCAAGGTGTCTGGCAAAGACCCATTCTCCATATTCCACTGCTAATGGACTTCAGAGGTCAGATTACTTATAACTGAGCTAGTTGTGGGGGTGGATTGGGGGATGAGAGGGGCATAGACACCTCTTCCCTTCCTTAATTGTTGGATGTAGAGAACATGTAGTTTAAAATAATAGTAAGTGCGGTCTCAGGCAAAGAACCTAGCATGTCAACATTTGTGGGCAGGAGTAGTCAAAAAGAAAGATGCCTGTTGAAACTCATGGATTTTATTTGCTCAAGGGTTATAACTGAGTTACCAGCTATTGCCTTTTCTACTTCTTCTGACTTTGAGAGTGGGGATGGGGATGTGAGCAAAGGATAATTGATTGAACACCACGATAGCTCTCTAGAGCCAGATAAGGCATATTGATTATAATAGAAGCCCCTCTTCATAATAATATAAATAACCACCAATTTAGTGGGCAGCTTCCCTGTAAGTACATTCTAGAGTATCACATTATTTCAATCCATCCTCCCACTACCATAATACAAATGAGGTATTATTGTCCTCTTTCTAAAGTTGTGGGAGTTGTGGTTTAAGGAACTTGCCCAAGGTCACCCAGCCAGAGGGTGGCACAGCTGAAATTTGATTTTTGCCCTTTCTGGCTCCAAAGCTTTTTATTTGATCACATTGACCCTCTGTAAGGGTTCAGTTCTGAGTTTCTTTAGAGAAAACTTCACATGTCAGTGAAGAGGGGTGGTAGGGGAACTCCTGGCATAAGCACCCCACCTCGGGCTTTTCCCTGCCCTATCCTGATTTCAGAGCAGTAACCTGATACTTTTTACTTGGTAATAAACTGTTTCGTGATGCAGCTTGATCAAAGCCTTAAGGCCCATCCGTCCCCATGAGTGGCTCTCCTGGGGTTATTAATACATGTCTTCTGTTATTCTGGGAGGATGCCTGGGATGTGCTATTTGGTGTCTCTCTTCTGGCTAATGAACCTAGAGTGACAGTATGGACAACTTGAACACTTTCTAAAGAAAGTGCTGATAAGAATCATGTTATCAGACCACCAACTAATCATGTTGTGTCCTGAAGCCAGTGGATTGAGCCTCTAGTCATCTTCCCTAACCTGAGTAGCAGAGGCTATTGAGACACAAAATTTTGGGCCATAGATCTTTTTGCTTTGGGGTCTTTGGGGGGAGAGTTGGGTTAAAAGCAAAAGGTCTTCCCCTTCCCAAAATATGCTCATTTAAAACAATATTTTATTTGTCTATTTGAGAGAGAGAGTGCACACATGTGCCCTAGTTGGAGGAGGGACGGGGAGGAGAAGGAGAAGCAGACTCCCTGCTGAGATTTTACTTATTTACTCATGAGAGACAGAGAGAGAGAGGCAGAGACATGGGCAGAGGGAGAAGCAGGCTTCCTGCAGGGATCCCCAATGTGGGACTTGATCCCAGGATCTGGGATCATACCCTGAGCCGACCAGGTGTCCTTTGATATTGTTTCTGTTTCTGCAGTTACATTCATTCTTCCATTCCAGTTTTGTTTTCTTGTAATAAGTCCAGGACTCTTAATCACTCTTTTGTCATCCCTCTCAATGTCTCTGGCTGTTTGCACAGAATAGTTGTAATAAGGCTCTGGACCTAATTTCCAGTGTGTGTGTGTGTGTGTGTGTGTGTGTGTGTGTGTTGGGGTGGGGGAGATTCCACACCAAGCAATTCTCTGACACCAGCAGGATGTGGTATAACCAGTTTTGGCACCATCTACTCAGAAATGGCATCAGATTTCACCAATTAAAGAGTTCAGTCCCTCAGGACTGCCACCCTCCACCTCCCAAATTCAGGTGCCAGGGTGTCTCCTGTTGCCTTTGACCAGGCAGCTATAGTTCAGAAGTTCTGATGACTCTGTCCTTGGGTTTGATTAATTTGCTAGAGAAGTTTACAGAACTTAAGAGAAACATTTTATTTACTAAATTGCCAGTTTATTACAAAGGATATAACTCAGAAATAGCCAGGTGGAAGAGATACTTTGAGCAAGGTGTGGAGAAAGGGCCTGGAGTTTTTGTGCTCTCTCTGAGCATGCTGTTCTCCCTGAATCTCCACATATTCACCAACCTAGGATCTTTTGGAACCCTGTCCTTTTGGTTTTTATGAAGGTTTTATTACATAGGCGTGGTTGATTAAATCATTGGCCATGGGCCATCAGTTCAGCCTTCAGGCCCTCTCCTATTTCCAGAGGTTAGAGAGTAGGACTGAGAATTCCCGCCCTCCAATCAGGGGGTTGGTTGTTCTTTCAACCGGGCCCCATCCTTAGGTGTGGTCCCATAGTCCTCTCATTAACACATCTCTCTCACAACTTAGGAAATTTCAAGGGTCTTGGTGCCAGAGGTGAAATGAAGATAAAATATACATTTCTTATTACAAGTCACAGTATCACAACTTGCTTACTAGATATTTATTGTGGTGGTGGTGGGAAAATTTCCTCTGTCCTTCAAAGTTCTTCTAGTTAGGGACACCTGGGTGGCTCAATTGCTGAAGCATCTGCCTTTGGCTCAGGTCATCATCCCTGGATCCTGGGATCAAGCTCCGCCCCTGGGATCCCTGCTCAGAGAGGAATCTGCTTCCTTTCCTTCTCGCCCTCCTCCTGTTCATACACATACATGTGTAAATGCTCTAATAAGTAAATAAAATCTTAAAAAAAAAAGTTCTTCTAGCTGATCCAAGGATTAAATTGACATGAGACACAGCAACAGAAAATAAAATTTAATTCTTACATGTAGGGAATCCACATAAACATGAGATTCCAAAGATGGGGTATAAATAAATATGTCATTTCAACTAAGGAGAAAGGGGTATGAGACTTGAGGGCGGAGGAGGACAATTCACAGGAAGATGAAAAAGAATAAATGTATGGTAAACAAAATGCTTTCTGCTCTATATGGAAACAAGAGGACACAGAGAGCAATTTTAACAAAGACCTTGCTAGTTTCCTCCCTGT
Source organism: Nyctereutes procyonoides (assembly GCF_905146905.1). Lineage (NCBI taxonomy): Eukaryota > Metazoa > Chordata > Mammalia > Carnivora > Canidae > Nyctereutes > Nyctereutes procyonoides. The sequence goes on along the minus strand of NW_026575133.1, from coordinate 11,561,973 downwards.
CTCCCACACCTAGTTCATATTATACTATGTTGTCTATGGTGATAGCTCCCTTCCTGGAGCAGGTCCTCCATCTCAATTTTTTTGGGCAGTTGGAAGAAGGTCAAAAATTCTTCCCTAAGTCTTTTGGGCTTTGATTATTTTCAGCTTGAAATAATCTTTGCACCAAAGCGGCACATTTTAGGGACCAGACCTTAGCAACTATGGTGTTTTATTTGCTATTTCCATGGGGAAGATGGCTTTTCACTTAGAACTAACAACCCATGATGTTGTTCATGTATGTTGTAGAATATTCAGCCACTAGAAGATTGCTTGTGTAAATATATACATTGAATTGGGAAACCCCCACAAAATACTGGGAAGGGAAAAATATAGATTACAAAAGAGTACAAATATAAGCCATATGAAGTCGGGGTTTTTTGGTCTGTGTTGTTCCGTCAAATATCTCAAGCCCCTAGAAATATACCTGCACATGGAAGGGGCTCAGTACTTTAAAAATTTTATTATATACTGTAAAATACCACTTCTGTTAAAAAAATAAGAGGAAGGGTGTGATTGAAAATGTTCTGTGATTATAATGAATGTTGGGTTTATAGGTAATGTTTTTCACTTGTCCATAGTTTTGCTTTTGTTGTTTCTCAATAAACATGCATTGCTTGAGTTATTTTTTAAAAGTTATTTGAAAAATGGAAAAAAACAAAACAAAACAAGAGTGAGCAAGCGAGATTTTGAACTTGGCCTCATTAGAACTGAATTCCCAGCAACTGAACGAAACAAAGAGCCCACGTTCAAGTTTCCTGATTTGCTTCCAATCACTGATGTTGGGAGAGAGCGATTGCCCAGGGTTTTTGAAAAGCAGCAAGATCACTCTGTGTCTCTCTTCAGAGTGAGCAGCAGCAGGGGCTACCAGGCCTTTTGTTTACCCCCTTGCTGCTTCCAGAACAAGAGATCTGGAGGTAATTTCACCAACCTGACTGCCAACCCCTGCCAGAAATTCTAGTAGCCTCTCGTCTCCAATAAAAGAGCATGGATTTCATTTTAAATCTCAGTCTCTGTCTTGAGCTCAGTCTCCGTCTCTAAATCGTATATGTACATACGAGCACAGATATGATAGATGTGTGCATCCCCATGCGTCTCCATATGCTCACTGAGGCTGAAGCACTGAACATGTGCAACACTTACATCTCTGCTCTCAAAAGTGGAATATTAGACATTGCTGTAAAGATGTTCACTGATTGTGAGAGCTGAGTGGAAGAACATCCAGAGCACAAGGAGAGAGAGAAAGAAACCCAGGAAAGAGACAGAGAGACAATAGAAGCAGAGAACTGGAGAGAATGAGAGAATAAGAGGGAGAGGGAGAGACATATGAGATCCTTACAAAAGCAGAGAGAAAGACAAAGAGCAAAACTGAGACATCAGAGGTAGACCAAGAAGGAACAGGGTAAGGAGAAGATGAGGCAAGACACAGACAGACCAGAGACAGAAAGGCAGATATACAAAGACAGAATTATAAACAGAGAAACAGAAGCACTGGAATAAATCACAGAAAGAGAGAAAGAGATGAAATAGAGAGGAAAATGTGTCAGTGGGTGGAGTGAATTCACTATCAACCCAAAGAGTGCGGAGTAGAACTGAGTCCTAGTCTGATGGCACCCTTGTCCTGTAGAGACAGCACTTCTCTGGCCTTTGCCCTGGGTGGGGGTTCCTACCCAGCCCTGTCATGTTGCCAGTGAAGCCAGCCCCTCTTGCATATGTGGCAGCTCTGAGAGTCATGCATGTTGGTCAGCTGGGTGTGGGCTGGAAGGGGTGCATGTAGTATTTATCCATTTTTAAGCATGTCTTCAGAGTGATTTCCTGTAGGAAATGGAACTGATGGTCTGGATGCTGGGAAGACAACTTTTAACCATTCCTTTTATACCAGTCTGTGCTGTTTTGAATTTTTAACATGGGCATGCATTTCTTTAATAATAAAAATACTAAAACATGCTTTAAGTGGCTGTTGTGTCAGCACTGTGCGGAGTGCTGAGAATACAAAGATGAATAAGACCTGACCTTTACCCTTGAGGGTGAATATTCTGGTGGAAATAGACAGACACATAAACAGATAGATTGCAATTTAGTATGATAAGTACATAATAGCTGTAATAGAGTTTTGTTCAAAGTGCTATGGGAGCAAAGATGAGCAGGGAACAACTAATTTTTCCTGAGAGTGGGAGGCAAGGCTTTAAAGGGAGGTGACATTTAGGCTGGTCTTTATACAAGATGAGGAGTTTCACAGACAGAATAGGACCAGGCAGGAGGAAAGACTAGTCCTGCCTATTTTAAACTCCCCAGATCTTAGGTCTTGGATTCATTTTAGGTTGTTAGCGCAGTTGACATGCTGTGACAAGGATGGCACTCTCTTTCTTCATCATCTCTGTGCCCAAGATATTTCAAACCAAGGCTTACAATATGTTTAAATATCAGATTAGAGTCCCTAGTTTAAAAAGTCCTATTAAGTTCTTGAACTCACACTAACAAAAGGAACCTGATTTTCCCAAAGGGTAAATTTTCCCCCCGAATCTTTGTGTACCCATGTATGCTAGTACATTCATGTGCACAGATGCACACACTCTCACACACAAACACAAACACAATCTTATGGCTATCTTCTCTATACACAGGAGAATTTGATTAGGCAGTGATGGGATTTTTTTCTGGGCTATTCTATATGTTTCTGCCTTTAAAGAGTTAAAGGTGAGTTGGATGATCAGCCCTTAGGATAGCAGTATTATTCCAGGCAGTAAGAGAATGCATATCCGTGTTATCCATACTGAACTAGTATAACTTACAAATAGGAGGAGGAATATATATATATATATATATATATATATATATATATATTATATATATATAGGAATATTATATATATATATATAGGAATAAGTTTAGCCTTTAATTGGTTGATCCCTTTTCTTCATTCTTGTACACAAAGAAGAAAAATGAAAAAAAGAACAGAAAAGGGTAGCAGGTAAGGAAAGGCATGGTCAGAGATAAAGGGCGATGTGCTCTCAGCATTGGCTCACCAGCCTATGAGTGGTTAAAGGGACATTTCTGTGGTCTTTGAGTTTTCTGTGCACATGACTCTAAATCAGACTGTGGTTTAAGATAATGTTGCAAGGTCCAGATCTGGCTTTCGGACTTGTGACTTAGGAATTTTTGCCTAAAAAAAAAAAAAGGAATTTTTGCCTAGGCTTTTGAAGCTGCTGTAGTCAATTCAATGACTCAGGAATTTCGTCATATTCAGACAGAAATGACTTGAAAATGTGCTTTTCAGCTAATAATAAATGTGCCTTGAGACATATGAATGACTATCCCCAAAGTGTAAGATGAACTCTACTGTGGTCTGAATGTGTCCCCCACCACCACCCGGCAATTCATGTGTTGAAACCTAACCCTCAATGAGGTAGGGCTTTTGGGAGGTGATTTGGTCATGAAGATGGAACCCTCATGAATGGGATTAGTGCCTTTATAAAAGTGACCTAAGAAACTCCCTTGCCCTTTCTACCATGTGAGGACACAGCAAGAAGCTGCCAATTATGGAACCAGGAAGTGGGCCTTCACCAGACACTGGATTTTATTATGTTTTGATCTTAAACTCCCTGGGCTCCAGAACTGTGAGAAAGAAATGCCTGCTATTAATAAGCCACCCAGTCAGTGGTATTTTGTTATAGCAGCCTAAATGGACAGGACAAGTTCTGTGAGTCACCTAAGCCTCATTTCCTGTAAGTGTTTCCTTGATATTTATTTAATTTAGATTAAAATCTTAGGAAAAGGAGAAGGAAAAATTGTATTTGCCTTAAAAGCTCATCAACTAAGGAAATACCCAAGTACCTCTTGCTCAAACTAAATGTAGGTCTTGTCATGAACAGACATTTCTCCAAAGAAGGCATACAAATGGCTAACAGACACATGAAAAAATGCTCAGTATCACTCATCATCGGAGAAATACAAATCAAAATCACGGTGAGATGCCATATCATGCATGTCAAAATTGGCTAAAATTAACAATTCGGGAAATAACAGATGTTAGTGAGGATGCAGAGAAAGGAGAACTTTCTTACACTATTGGTAGGAATGAAAATTGGCGCAGCCGCCCTGGACAACAGTATGGAGGTTTCTCAAAAAGTTAAAAATAGAACTACTCTATGACCCAGCAATTATTGCACTACTAGATATTTACCTAAAGAATACAAAAATAGTAATTTGAAGGGACACATACACCCCAATGTTTATAGCAGCACTATCAGCAATAGCCAAATTATGAAAAGAGCCCAAATGTCCATTGACTAATGAGTAGATAAAGATGTGTATAATGGAATATTACTCAGCCATCAAAAAGAATGAAATCTGGCAATGACGTGGATGGAAATACACTATATAATGCTAAGTGAAATAAGTCAGAGAAAGATAAATACCACATAATTTCACTCAGATGTAGAATTTTAGAAACAAAACAGATGAACATAGGGGAAGGGAAGGAAAGATAAGATTAAAACAGAGAGGAAGGCAAACCTTAAGAGACTCTCAACTATAGGGAACAAATTGAAGTTTGCTGGAGGGGAAGTGGGCAGTGGGATGCATTAAATGAGTGATAGGCATTAAGGAGGGCACTTGTTATGAGCATAGGGTGTTACATGTAAGTGAGGAATCACTAAATTTTACGCCTGGAACCAATACTACACTATATGTTAACTAACTTGAATTTAAATAATATATTGGAAGAAAAAAATGAATGAATGAATATAGGTCTTGAAAATATCTGTAAAGAAGCAACACTTATATTACCATTTGAGGGAGAGACATTAATTTATCTTCTTTTACATGTAGGATTTGAGGTAGTTTGTTTAAGGCAGGGTAAACAAACTATGACCCATGGGCCAAATCTGGCCTGAACTTGTGTTTGCATGGCCCACGAGATAAGAATGGTTTTTACATTTTTAAATGGCTGAGAAAAATAAAGAGCAGACGAATAACTTGTGATACCTGAAAATTATTTGATATAATGTTTTCTTGGACACAACCCTATGTATTTACTTAAATATTGTGTATTGGGTGATTTTGTGCAAAAGTGAACAAAGTTGAAACATAAAATGACAAAGTTGAATAGTTGTGACAGAGATCACATAGCTCATAACATCTAAAATATTTATGCTCTTTGCCTTTTTGGGAAAGGTTTGCCATCCCCTGTTTGAGGAGATTTGAGAGTGTGTGAGTAGCAGAGCACAATGATGATACCAGAATTGTTACCTGCATGTTACTTGAGGGTGGTCGCTTGACCCTGGTTCTCTTGCCTTACAGGCATACACACTATTAGCCACTGCAAATTCTCAATTCCAGCGTGGACCTTTGGTTTTCTGTTTCTGTCCCTAGGAAGAGAGGAAGTCACGCGATTTCCTCTGCTTAGAAACTTAATTAGTCATGCTTTTGCCCAGTTAAATCCATTTCATTCTTTGAGTCTTTGCTTGGATATCAACTCCTTGGTGAGAGTTTCTTCAACACTTCCAAGAAGAAGAGACACCTAAATCTTATGAGAAGAGATCTTATGTGCCAAGTTACTCTCTTCATGTCTCTCTCTAAGCACTGGCTTGTATTCCAATCAATGAACAAGGCTCTGTACCATTCATTTTTATGTACCAGTATTTGGCACATAGGAGGTGCTTGATAAATGTACTTTAAAATATCAGAACACTGGAGGCTCAGTCGGTTAAGAGTCTGACTCTTGATCTCCACTCAGGTTGTGATCTCAGGGTCTTGAGATTGAGCCTTTTGTTGGCCTTTGCACTCAGTGGGCAGTCTGCTAGAGATTGTCTCTCTCCGTCTTCTACATACACTCTCTCACTCTCTCTCTCTCTCTCTCTCTCTCAAACAAATCTTTTAAAACTAAAATATCAGAACACTAAAGCAGTATAGGATCATTTTATTGGCCTTTTTTGGTAGGGAAGGTTACTGGTCAACATTGAGACACCTAATGATGGGCTACCTGGATATTTTTACTGTCTTGATTCATGAAGTATAAATTATCTGAATTGGCTCATCCACAGAATTCAAGTAAAATGACCCAAAATTAGACAGACACAGAGGGAGAGATCAAGAAAGAGAGCATAGATTCAAACCAAATAAATCAAATTGTGTTGGAGTCACAGCATCCTCACAGCAGGTGGGGTAGGGCTGTGTCTTAATGAAGTCTGATGTTCTTGCTGCCGGGATGTGCTGATGGCTGGTAGGGGCTAGCGTTGCCTCAGGCCTGAGGGAGAAAATAACTTCATGCTCCTAATTTAAGGAGCTGGATTGAGAACCAGCGCCCATGATACAGAAGTCTCAGCAAGGCCAGAGCATTTGAGAAATGGTGAGGGCATATTGCATTGTGAGAAATAAAATTGCATTGTAATAATAGACTGAACTGAGAACACTGTGACAATGAGAAAAGAATTGTGGATTAACGGACATGTTTTCTCAGGCACAGTGACCCGAAGGTGTTAGTAGATTTCCCAAGTGAGTCTGGACATAGTGGGAATTCAATTAAAGGTAGGTAAGGACGGCTATGTATCGAGAACTTAGGCAAAAGTTGATAAAATAATAACCAACACTTACTGTTTACAGTGTGCCGGGCACTATTCTTGGTAAGACACATATCAGCAAAAGGAAGTAGGCAATGTCATTACCCCATTTTAGAAATAAGAAACTGAAAAATGGGAGGTTAAATAACCCACTCAAGGCCATTAGGATAGCAAAAGGTAGAATTGGGATTTCAATCTAGACAGCTAATGGTTTAAAAAACTCAACTCTTTGCCATTATATTCTACTGCATTGGGGACACTATGGTATTTCATCTTTAAGTAGCTTCAACTTCAAGTTGTAAATCATTTATCATGTGCCTAATGCATGTTAGGTGTATGCCAGGTTCTGGGAATTTGTTCATGATTAAATCAGTAATTGTCTTGACCCTTCATGTACTTAGAGCTTGGTGGTTCATCCATAGACTCTCTGTAGGATTTAAAAGATTATGACCCAGGACTCCTTTTGAGAGGTAGACTTTTCAGAACTCCTAAGGCTTACTCATTCCTTGGTAGTTAATTGAAAAGAAATGTGGGAGAAACATTTTTTTAATGATATGAACATTATTAGGCAACAGGTGGAGTTCTGGTTGTCATGGCTAAAATGTATTCACAGAAATCTTTGTCTAGAGAGATATAAACACTTAAGGGTTCTCTTTGTCATGGACTTTGGCATATTAGTTTTTGGGTATGGGTGTGGATGTGAAGGACATTTATAAATACATACACATCTCTGCTTCTGCCTTCATATCTAAATCATCAGCCATACTTATACCAATAGCTGGACAATCTTGTTCAGTGTCTCTGCTTTGTTTTCTGAGTTTGAGGCAAATTCTATTATATAAGCATATAATAAACTATAGGGCTACTTTTCAATGAAAACAAAACTACTTGCCTGAGTTATGTGATTAAGCAAACATTTTCTCTGTAGATGGGAAAAAATGATAAAACTGCTTCAAATGCAGCAGTAGCTATAGCACTGAATTAAAAGTAGAGCTGAGCCTGGGTGCCTCATTCAGTTAAGCATCTGCCTTCAGCTCAGGTCATGATCTCAGGGTCCTGGCATTGAGCCCCTGTCAGGCTCCCTGTTCAGTGGAGAACCTGCTTCTCCCTCTTCCTCTGCTGCTCCCCCTGCTTGTGTGCTCACCATCTCTCAAATAAATAAATGTAATCTTTTTTTAAAGGTAGACCTAAAGTGACAGTTATTTAGCAAAAATTTTAGGGTTGTTTCTTCTTGAAGTAGTTTTCCTTGTTTTACTTGAAGAATGTTACTTTCTATTTAAGAAGGAGTCCTTAATTTCTTTCTCTAAATCAGGGACTGTTTAAACTAGATAGTGTTGTATGTAACTTCTGTATTTCATCCTAACAGCTAAGTGGCCCTAATTCAATCAGAACACATTTGAATTGTCTGACCTTGATCTATTATTAAAACTACCCTATAGCCAACTTTTTTTGTGTCTTTAATGGACTTCCTTATTTTTAGGTCTGCTTACATTTTACTTATGCTAAATTGCTTGCAAAATCATGGGTTTCTAGTTAAGACCTATTCTTTTTCTTTGTTAAAACACTTGGTGCGTGCTACTTAATTTTCCTGCACAGTGATTTTTTGTTGGACAGAGTTTCTTAAAATGCAATATTTGGACTGCAGTCCAGACAGAAAACCAGGATAGTAAATGAGTTTCACATCCTTTAGACGAGACGATTTCTGCAATATGCCTGTCTGGGATGACTGACAAAATGTTTCCTTCCCATAAGTTGCTGGTTTCTGGCCTTTCTCCAGTCTCATTTTCTTGTAGGTGATTTAATTCAGCAACTTTCACTTCGCTATCCCTGGTAGTTCAAATATCTTGTACCAGCCAGAAATGCCTAATGTGTTTGCCCAAGATTTTCCTACCAAACAATCTGCTTTACTCATTGCTTGCCCGTGTTTTAACACCACCTCCCACTCACATCGGTGTTTATCACATTGTTTGGTGATGGATATGAGTAGAGAAATCAGAATGCTTTCATACCTCCCCCTTTATCCACGGGAAGATAGAGATTATCACCACCTTGCTGAAGAGGGAGGGAGATTAAATAGCACCATGCACCCTGATAGCTTAATTCTTTAAAGGAGGCACTACAGAAAGTCTTGGCATATTGACGTAACCATTTATTTTTTTTTCTCTTTTTCAAGAAGTGGTGTGATTATTTGTCACACATATATCCTTATAATCCTCCAACTGAATGCAAAATGCCTTTCTCCACTCTCTGAAGCTACTGTTTCTCAAAAAATGTGAACACAGCTACGCAGGTTAGAGGAACGCTGTGCTGAATGGGGAGAGAAATAGGGAGGGATTCAGCAGGTGGAGCTGTTCCCTGTGAGGCAGTGCTGAACCTAGCTCTTGCTGTGGGCTTCAGCCACTCAACTGCTACGTGCCCACCTGGGCAAGACCAAGGGCTCTTATTTGTTTGGGAGAGACAAGTTAACTGCTGCGGGATTATGTTCTCTTTAAACTCAGGCAATACTCCACGTGGGTATATCCCTTTATATGAAGAGATGGGGCCAATGTGTGTGCCTAGCTCTGTAGCAGGAACATCATCTGTGGTTAATAAAAGCTTATAAGAGGAAGGAGAGAGTGATAGTTGAAAATATGGACTGGGTTACCTCCCAGTTTTGTTTTATATTTTCTAACTTTTTGCCTTTTGTTGTAGCATCACACAAACCTTACACGTGCTTAATTTTCTATTATGGCTGAGAATACAGAAGTAGTCCTCTTCTCAAGTGGCTCACAGTCTAAGGGGGAAGATACATAGTTAAAATACTTTTGGTAAGTGCCATATACAGGTATTTACAGAGGAGAAGAATCTAGCCAGAAAGGCGATGGGTGAGGTGATGACATCAGCAAAAACTTCCAAAAAGAGGTAACACATCATCTCCCTGGTAAATAAAAAGGATACATGGGAATTTTCAGGTGAAGCAGCAAGGGTTGGTGCATGTGGCAGCTTAGAGGTCCCAGAGGGGACAGACCATGAAGGGTCGGGAGAGCCACTGGCATCGTGTAGGAGATGCAGGAAGGAGATGAGGCCAGAGGAGCAAGCTAGCATCATATCCTGAAGGGTCTTGCAAAGCAAACCATCATATCCTTAAGGGTCTTTTAAACAAAACCTAATATGTTCTTTTTTTAATAATAAATTTATTTTTTATTGGTGTTCAATTTGTCAACATACAGAATAACACCCATTGCTCATCCCGTCAAGTGCCCCCCTCAGTGCCCTTCACCCACTCACCCCCACCCCCTGCCCTCCTCCCCTTCCACCACCCCTAGTTCGTTTCCCAGAGTTAGGAGTCTCTATGTTCTGTCTCCCTTTCTGATATTTCCCACACATTTCTTCTCCCTTCCCTTATATTCCCTTTCACTAACCTAATATGTTCTGAATGGGTACCACTCTGAACATATTAGGCAGTGATATGATCAGCATTTCCTAAGAAACATTGGAGAAAGTGGGCCTGGTTAGAAAGCTCCTTACAGAACACAATAGTCCATTGAGCACATTTGTGAGGCGCTGTGTGAACAGCTGAGTACCTGACTGTGGGTGCTAATATGTGCCTTATGACCTTTACACATACTTTTCAAGATAACACTACAGAGGGCAGGGCCAACACACACAGTGTGTCACAAAATGTGTGTGATCAATAGTGATACCTTTTGTCTGTTACTACTTCAGTCTTCATCTTTGGAAACAAAACATGTATGACCTCAGCAATGCAAGAAGCCAGAAGCCAGCTAGAGAGAGACCTGTGGTAGACTTCAGGAAGCCCAGGTGTGACCCTACTTACATCATAAATTTCTGGATACCTGATGTGACTCATTTTAGTTTTTTGGGCTTACTTTCTCCCTTCTGAAATGGAAGTGTCAGGGCAATAGCCAAGATCTTGTCCATTCTACAGACCTATAAATGTGATCCTACTTGTGATCTAATGGTAAGAAGGATTTGAAATGGTATTTAGGAAGACCTGGGAGAGGAGCCACAGTGAAACTGGAATTTACTCTCAAGTACTAATGATTGAGAGGACTTTGTAGGGATAGAGAGTATGGATTTGAACCATGCTAAAACATTTTAATATAGCTCACTAAACAGGTAGTATATAAATATAGGCTATGGATAAATCTGCTGAGCATACAAGTGGTGTTTAGTAAATATTCAAGTTAATTTTAGGCAGCTCTAACAAACAGATGACATCTATATTCCTCTAGTCCCTGTGCCTAATGTAGTGTCCTTGTCACGGTAATGCTTGAGAAATGTCAGCTAATGAGATGATTTAAAATGCCTTCTTCTGAGCATGATTGGAAATTTTTGTAAGAATAGCACTAATGGCCTTAGCTGCTTCTTGCAGTTCAGGTTCTCTATGCCACAAAATTCAAGCTTCCCACACAACCTCCAGTAGGATTCATGATAGCAGTCCTCGGTGGGAGCTCTCCTAGAATCCTTATCTCCTGGGCTCACATTTTAATATCTTTCCTCCTCCCAAACTTCTGCTACATCAGAACACCACAAGACAATGGTGAATGTCCCTGGGAGGCAGCAAATGAGAGGGCTACCCCAGGATCCATTTTCCCAAAGTTGAATAGACTAAAGCAGGGGAGGATAATACAAGGTGCCCGATCTCTCTTCCTCCTCCACCATCCTTTTTCTGTCTCCTTAGGATCAAGCTTTATTTAAGTGTGTTAAGTTGTCAAGGACTGTGTTGCAAGTCAGGGGGAAAGAATGGGGCTATTTTTCAGAAAGGTGAACACTGGAGTTTTTTATAGTGCTGTGTTCAGTGAAGCCAATGGGAGATTGTATTGAAGACAGAAAGTGACACTGCTGCCTCAGCATAGCTCCCTAAGTGCAGGACCTGCCACAGGGACTGTACCGGGGAAGCTCCTGTATTCAGCATGAAGCCAGGCATCTGGGGAGTTGTGATCAAAGGCGAAAACTCCTCTTTGCTACAGCCAGCCTCTAAAATAGACCCAATTAAGCCCTTAACTAGGAACCCAAGGGATTCCTCTGCCCTATACTCGTCACCACTTCATGCTACCTAGGACTTTTGCATGCACACAGACAAGAAACAGTAATAATAACCTCTTTGTGTGACATGATAAAGAGCCAGGAACAATTTTGAGTTAATGATCTGAGCCCTGCCCCAAAGGAAGTCTGCATTACATAACTACCACCTTCTTGAAAAAATAGTCCAATAATCCCTATTGGGCACACTGCATACCTTCTCAGCTTGTTCTGGCTTGGAGAATTGTAACAGTGTGAACAGCTGTATCAAAGAGGAAATGTTGAAGTTTATGTTTTTACCTAAAGGTGACAGTAATAATTTTAATTTGTTCTAACGTTAAATAATATGGTTGAGCCTCTCCCCTCTATGATGTCCATCTCTGGAAAAGTGGTCAAGATAAAAGTTTGCCCAAAGGATTATCTGTACAGGTTCTTGGGAACTCAATTTGAGTGCCTGTGGATATTTTGCTAGATACTTCTATTCCTTCCTTTTCCACCAGTCTGATTTTGGTAATTGAGCGTTGTTAAGTGTTGGGTCCCTTATGAAGCAGAAAGATCTCTGAGGTCATTCCATCTGATACCCTCATTTTACAGATGAGAAATCTGAAGACTGTAGAAACTAAACTAAATTTTGCAGTGAAGGACTTCAGAGTGCATGCTTTTGATTTTTGCAAAGAGTTCAAAATACTGATGATGTAATTTGGACTTGGTTTGGATTCTTGGTTCTGCCATTTCCTAGTTGGGCAACATTGGATAGGTCACTTACTCTCTCCAAGAGATTCTCTTCTTCACCCATAAAATGAAACATCCACCTAGATCTCCCTGAGTCTTACCAGAGATAATACATGCAAAGCATTTTGAGCAATACTAGTCCAAACTAAGTACCACACATGTTAGCTGTTGGGACATTGAAAGACCTTTGAGAGAATGTACCTATAGATGGCTTGATAATTTGTTACAGGAATATATACATATGTGCATATATATATATATTTCCATATCACAAAGGTGGATGAGACAACAGACCTTTATAACAGAAGAGTTTCTACTTAAAGCAATTGTAGAATGCATTTTCCTTAAAAAGTAACATTATAAGCATTCACTGAGAACATTCAGAGCTTTAACTCAGTCTGTGACAACATGGTCTAAGAAAAATGAATATATGTTCATTTATTTGAAAACTCAACACTTAAAAGTCAGCCACAAAGAAGCAAACCACAAAAATGATAGTATGGAATTATTGATTAATTATTTAGTTTTACTAAACTGTGTGTCATGAAATTAGAAGTTTGAATTTTAACAACTTTTAACATAGCACATTTTTTATTTTCATTATTATTTATTGAGGTAAAAATGGTGTATAACATTATAGTAGTTTTAGGGTACAACAAAATTCAATATTGCATAGCACCACATACAAAGTGTCACCACAGTAAGTCTGGTTAATTATATTCCATTGTGTGTGTGTGTGTGTGTGTGTGTGTATTAATTATAGTTTCTTTATTCATTCATCCAGTAATTTTTAAGGAACCTTCATACAATTTTCCAAAGTAGCTCTACCCATTTATGTTTCCACTAATAGTGTAAAAGGGTTCCTTTTCTCCACAACTTCTCCAATAATACCTGTTATTTCTTGACTTTTTAATGATAAGCCATTGTGACAGGTGTAGATGATACCTCATTGGGTTTTGATTTGTATTTCTCTAGTGATGAGTGAGTGATATTGAACATCTTTTCATGTATCTGTTGGTCATTTCTGTGTCTTCTTTGGAAAAATATCTATTTAGACTCTCTGACTACTTTTTGATTGCATAGGTTTTGTACTTGTTATTGAGTTGTCTGAGTTCTTTATATATTTTATATATTTTGGATATTTGCTTCTTTGCAGATAACATACTTGCAAATATCTTCTATTCAGTAAATTGCCTTTTTAATTTTGTTGATGGTTTCTTTCACTGTGCAGAAGCTTTTTAGTTTAATATGGTCCCATGTGTTTATTTTGCTTTCATTGCCATTGCCTTTGAAGTCAGATCCAAAAAAAAAATATATTACCCCTCAGTTTCTTCACATTCAAAATGGGGTTGATAATGGTGACCTCACAGAAGTGTTGTGAGAGATGAATGAGAGAATGCATATGAAGCACTTTGTGCTGGGTTAGGTGGGTGGAGATTCCGAATACCTGCCAGTTATAATTTTTAGCTTTATGTCTGGACTATTATTATCATGTCTCGGTGACTCCAGATTTTTCAGAAAGGACTGTGGAATCACTAGAAATAGTTCAAAAAAAATCCTGCCAAAAGATTAGTTCATAAGGATTGATTACATTTTATGTTCTGGATGGCGATGGAAGAGCCTCATGCATGCAGACTTCGCTAATTCTGAAGTCTTGGTGTATATGTGTGAAGTCCAGACTATGCCTTTAAAGGTATACTTTCCATTTTTCCCTCTATCTTTCCTTTACTCTTTCTCTCTCTCTCCTCCTTGCCCTCTCATTTGTGTCCGCTAGGATTTACTGGGAGTTCACTGCTAAGTCACCAACTGATTTCAAGGGCAGACCACAGGGTCTAGGTAGGAGTGTCCTTACTTTATTTGGAAAGATTTTCGGAGGATAAACAACAATAATGGAAATTGTGTTTTGTTTTGGTTCCCCCACTCCCAGGCTTTCCAGATAAGCTCATCTTACATCAGCAAGGCTAAGACTAAGTGTATACCTCTGCCTATTATCAGCTTGGTGTCTAATTTTAAAAATTATGTTTGTATGTATTTTTCTAAAACCAGCAACTTAAATGTCCTCCTTTCTACCTGTAATTTCTTTTCAAGAAAGAATATCCAGATGATTTAAGCAAATGAGAATTTAATTCATAAGATTTAATCTTATTTCTGTGCTTAGATTCATAGCTTTAATCTGTAAACAAGCACATCATTAGGGAGATAGGTAATTACACAAATTAGATTGGAGAAACTTTGCCAGGGGAGATGGATTTTGTTTACCCTCATGTGTTTGGCACCAAAGGAATTTCTCTCTCATGCAAAGCTATGTCTTGTGTGGCTTGAGAAAAGGAAAAGAGTGGGAAGTGTAGGGAAGGGACACTTTTGGCCCTAGGACTGAGTCTTGTAGCAATGAATGCTTGTCTGGCCTCTTCATGGGAGTTAGTCTTTTCAAAGACAGCACAGAGCATGGAGCAAATAGAGGCATTAAGGTTTCCACGTCTCAGGAGCCTGGCACGTTTGTTGCTTAAACTGTGGTCTTTGTTTTAAATGCGGAATCTGAAATTAAAGGATGTGTTTTTGCACATGCTGAAAGGTACCCATGCACCATCAATCAAATTGTCCTGGTAATCTTTAATGTTAAAAGTAATGTCTAAGATTTCAAAAAAGATACATGATTCTCAGAATGTGCCTGGTCTACTTGAGAAGTAAAATGTAAATATGAATTGATGTTTCTGTTTGCTCATCTTAAAAGGAGGGACTGGCAAAACTTGGTGAGTAGTGTAGACCATCAACCTTGGAAGGAGTTTATAGGCAGACATGGTGACTGAGGGGTGAGGCAGTCAGGGCAGGTTGGGAAGGAGAAAAGACATTCTCTGTGGAAAGATGGATCCTCATGAGGAATAATAAACAATAGATTTGCAAACCTAGTTTGGATCCTGGACGCTAAGTGTTTTATCTTTCTCTCATGGGCATTAAAGATAAGTTAATACTTTAAATAAAAAGTGACCTAGAGACACCTGGGTGGCTCAGTGGTTGAGCATCTGCCTTCAGCTCAGGGCGTGATCCTGGAGTTCCAGGATCGAGTCCCGCATTGGGCTTCCTGCATGGAGCCTGCTTCTCCCTCTGCCCATGTCTCTGCCCCCCTCTCTCTCTCTCTGTGTGTGTCTCTTGTTAACAAATAAATAAAATATTTAAAAGTAAATAGATAAAAATGACCTAAAGACAGTTGCATTAAAATAAGAGTGATCAGGGATCCCTGGGTGGTGCAGCGGTTTGGCTCCTGCCTCTGGCCCAGGGCGTGATCCTGGAGACCCGGGATCAAATCCCACATCAGGCTCCCGGTGCATGGAGCGTGCTTCTCCCTCTGCCTGTGTCTCTGCCTCTCTCTCTCTCTCTCTCTCTCTCTCTGTCTCTCTCTGTGACTATCATAAAAAAAATAAGAGTGATCAGCCATGAAGTTCAGAAAGAATTACTGAGGTGGAAAGATCCTTTAGGAGGTCAACCGTTCATTCTTTTATTTTAAAGAATATTGATTGGGCACCTACTGTGCACTGGGGGCCATACCAGGAACACGAGATTCAACAGTAACAAAGCAAATAGGAATTTTGCCCTGAAAAATTTCAAATATCAAGACCTGGGAGAGATGATTATAGCTTTGATTATTTTGTGATAATAAGAATTGAAAAGAAACTGTTTATCCATCTATTCCATACCTCATTCAACAGGCATATGAGAGAGCTCATTATATTCCAGGAACATAATAATAGGAGACAGAGGTCCTGTAATGAAATTGATGCTCATGGCCCCTGCCCTCATGGAAATCAGAGTTTAGTAGGTAGAGAAAGATATCAAATACAGAACAGTATTAATTTTTTTTCTTGGTAAGAAATTATTGAAGTATGACACACACAACTCATAAATGGTACATTCTCATAGAGTTAGCACACTTGTGTAACTAGCACTTAGATCAAGAAATGGAATATTACTAGTACCCTAAAATGCCCTGTGCTCTCTCTCAGTCACTGCCCACCAGGGGTAATCACTATATTACTCTTAAAGGCAAAATAATAATAATAATAATAATAATAATGATGATGATGATGATGTTACCTGATTTTGAACTTGATATAAATGGAACCAAACCATATACACTCTTTGTAACTGGCTGCTTTTATGACATTCATCCACATTACTCCATATTGTAGTAGTTTGTTCACTATTGTTGCTTTGTAGTATTCCACAGTGTGAATAAACCCCCATTTATCTATCCATTCTCCCCATAATATGTGCTCGAGTAGTTTCCAGTTTGGGGCCAAACACTGCTGCCATGAACATTCTTGTAAAGAGCAATATTGCAACAAGTGTGATGCATTCTGTGAAAGCACATATACAGGAGGTTTAACCTAATTTAGTGGGGCAGAAGAAACTTAGGAAGAAGTGAAATTCAGCTTAGGGGAATGCAGTCCAGGCAGAATGAATGTATCTTCTAACATCCAGGGCAGGAAACAATTTCCAGAGCTCCTCCAGGGCAAGAATGACTAGGGATTGAGGGGGATCAGTGCAGTGGGCTTCACATCTCCCTCAGAACCTGCGTCATCTACTACCCATGCAACAACCCAGGTCCACTCTGTCCTTTCTGCCAGTCCCACTTCCCAGCCCTCTCCTTCTGTACTTGGCTCCCAGGCTGGAGGAATGATGACTGAAGGGCCAGGCTGGTAACCACAGAATGCAAGGCTTCCCTGGCAGGAGACAGCAGGAGCCCTGAGAACACAAAGCCCTGGATTCTTCCTTTGATTAACACTTACTTTTCAAAATGGAACACTGGACATGGTTTTGCATTAAGAGAGATGGCTAGACCATGGTCTTAGACCTGTCTAGTGGAGTGATTTGAAGGGAATTTGTTCCCAAATAGAATTAGATGGAACTGACTGGTTCTCCCAGATTTGTTCTGCAAATGGGAAGAAAGGAACGGGGAGGCTCAGTGGAGTATAGAGATAGGGAAGCAGCCAGTGTGCACTGGGCAAGTGGAAGTATGGAAAGGCCAAGAGAATATTACTGTTTTATTAGAAACTTGACCTCCTATCTATTTCTGTTTGGGTGCAGGGCAAGGACAAATGGAATGGCTGAGTGGCTTACTCAGCAAATAGCAGTTCCTGAGGAGAGGAAATGTTGCAAAGAGGCTAAGAGAAATGAACCCTGAGATCAGATGGCATGGACTTGAATCTCGACATGTCTGTTTAGTAGCTGGGTTGTCTTGAGCATGACACTTAACCTCCATGTCTGTTCATATATTACATGGACATCATAATAAAGGCAGACACAATGACTAAATGATTATAAGGCGTGTAGAACACTGTCTGCTATATCTCAGCATCTTGTGTTAGTATTAATTGAGCTCTAGCACTTACCAGTTATGACCTTGGACAAGTCACATTCCCTCTCTGAGACTCAGTTCTTTCACCTACACCCCAAGCTCTGAGATCTCTGTGTCTCCCTCTGATGGTAACACTTGTGATTTTTCTAGAACTAAAATGGTATGATCACATAGCCTGGTGCTGAAGTATATTTTTTATGCTTCCAAGGTTGACAGTCACAGCCCCAAATTTGTCTAATGAAACCCATGGCTTTCAAGCTTTGACTCAGTCTGGGCTTGATGCATTCTGTTTTCATTGAAAGCTGTCTGGAACTCTAAATTTGATCAGAAGAAATAAAGATTTGCTGTTTGTATTCTATTCTCTCATCCCCTTTTGATTTTTAAGATTCTAACAGATTATTTGCATGAAGACAAGGCAGGATTCTTTGCACTGTCCTTGCATATTGGTTTGCCGGCCACTCCTATGAAAAGGCTAATGAAAAATACTCCAGGAAGTTTTGCATAAACAAATTTCTGGCTTCCACTTTCTTGATCTCAAGTTGTTTGTTCCTTTCAGCCTTTCTGTTTCTTTTTCTCTTTTCCTTTATGATTTCAGAATCCTTCCTACTAAACAGAGGCCACAGTTTACTTTTTTTTCCCTTTTGTCCTGATGAGCAGTTTAAAAGAAAAACCAGAGATTATTTATCTGCAAACGGGATTGTGGCAAAGGGTGGGGGCCAATGAGAGGATCAGATATGCTTTCGGTTGCTATAACAACCATATGTAATATCTGTATTCTCTCTCTTTTTTGCTTTTAGTAGCGTATCTAACCTATCTTTTGGTTTCTGATTCTAAAACTCACCTGGGATCATTTTACAAAAGGACATGTGATTTTTAACAATACTTGAAAAAGAAACACAAATGCAACAATGACTGTGGAGTGTCATGGATCCCCTACCTGCCAGGTACTTTACTGGATATGTTAATATATGTCGTCTCATGGTAATTTTCTGTTTATTCTAGAACAGCGGGAGATATATTGCTTTCTGGAGAATACAGTATTAATCTGATACACTTATAGCTGGAGCCATTAGGAAACTCCTAATGCATGTTCTGAGCTTCTTGGAAGGAGCACTTATGGATTGGCAGGTGTTGGATGGGGAGGCTAGTTTGATCAGTACTATTGCATGACTTCTGTTCATTTTATACAATTAAAGTTCTGTTTGGCCACATAATCATGTGGATGTCTTTCTCCTTTGTTGAAGGGAATCCTGGTCGGGTGTATGACACTATTACTTCTTCAATGCGTAATTAGAAAAGATTAAACTACAGCTATGCTTCAGTGCATTCAATTTTTTACCTACTGTGTGCAAAGCACTGCGGTCAGTGCCAAGTTGGGTGAGTAGGTATAGTCTGCAGCCTTCTGCAATTTGTATTCCAGTAGGAGAGAGTAGCATACACAAATAATACGGAAAATCTTTTAATTGTGCTAAGTCCTAGGAGAGGCATGGAATGATTAAAGGAAGCAGAAGACCTCTCTTCAGAATAAATTTACTGTAACAAAGACTTACCTGTCACTGTATAATAGTTCTTTCTCATGCCCCCCCCCCTTTTCACTCTTTGAAATCAACTTACAAATATTCAAGGAGCATCTACGGTGTATTGGTCTCTCTGCTCAGTTCAGGGTTTACAGTGGTAAACAAGACAGGACCCTCAATCAAAGATACATTGTACATATTTACATGTGGGGGAACATGAGTGTGATTTCCAAAGCAACTCCATCTCCTTTCCAAATTTTCCACCATGAGCCAAAGTTCAGTTTTCAAAGATTTTATTTTGTCACTCCTCTTAAAATCCTTCACAGCTCCCCATAGGGAACAATCATGGAAGCCCCTGCTGAGCTTCCCATAGCCCACTCCACCCTACCCTCATTGTTGTCCACCAGCGTGAAACTATTGTAGACTGATGGCTTGTCATCTTCAATGATCCGCTCTAGTCAGAGATGGAGGGAGGGAAGACTGGGTGGTAAGAATTAATAGTCAACGTGGATGAACTGGAGGGTATTATGCTGAGTGAAGTAAGTCAATCAGAGGACAAACATATGGTTTCATTCATTTGGGGAATATAAAAAATAGTGAATGGGATTGAAGGAGTAGGGAGAGAAAATGAGTGGGAAATATCAGTGAGGGCAACAGAACATGAGAGACACCATAACTCTGGGAAACAAACAAGGGGTAGTGGAAGGGGTGGTGGGTGGGGGGATGGGGTGACTGGGCACTGAGGAGGGCACTTGATGGGATGAACACTGGATGATATGCTATATGTTGGCATATTGAACTCCAATAAAAAATATACAAAAAGAAGAATTAATAGTATAAAGTCTAAAAGTGATAAAACGTTGTAGTGAGATAATAGCTGTACTTTTATGGGATGAATCGTATGCACACCATTTCCTCTCTTCGTTCCTCACATCTCAGCCCCACCACACACATCTCTCCTGTTAGGGTGAAAGGAGACCAGTTACTTTGCCCAGAAGCCACATGCCTCTACCTCTTTATTATTTTTAGGAGTAGCAGCAGCAGCAGCATCGCACAGGAACAGTAATCTCAATGACTCACACAGAAATTGTGGCGACCTGTGGCGAAGGTTGTGGGACTCCTTAGTTATCCCTTTCAGCAGCTCTCCCTCATGTAATGGAAGGATGTGGAGTAAGCTGCTCATGTTTGCTGCAGAGATATAACAGACAGAGAATGGCAGTTATTCAACTGGAGCTGAAATCTGGGGATCCAGTAAGGATTTCCATTCTGTTCTCGACCCTTTCCTGGCTTTCAAATTCCTGGAGTTGGGATATTGGAGATTTTCAAAAGTTGTGGTCATGTTCAGATGCCAGGGGTAGCCAAAGAGATGCAGAAAGGAGGATGTGAAGAAAGCAGCAGGGCTATGTTGAAGGACTCTTCCCACAAAGTCTGTCTTGCTGTCTAAATGTCTGGCCCCTTTAAAAACATCTTATATTCTTGACAAGGGAAAAACAAAACAAAACTGCTCTAAGGCTCTTCCAAAAGTGTGACTACTTTTTCAAAGCCAAGAAAAAGCTGGCATGTGTATGTGGAAGTAAGCTGTGCAAGGACTCATTTTCCTCGATTTTATTCTTAAAATATATGACAGAGAAGAAATAATAGCTGAAACGTGTTTGGATGCTTAGGGGAACAGCATGGGCTGTTGAAGATCGTAATCTTAGTGAATCTTGTTAATGCTTTAACCAACAGACAATAATCACAATCAGCACATTGATTCTTTGAATGGAAGCAGCCACGGAAGTGCTGCTTAAAATAGTGTGTTGATTTTCACATTAAAGTAGGCCAAACTCTCTCTGTTTACAGTATTAATTTGCTTAGCAAGCCCTTTATTTCATTGACAGTAAGGAGATAAGCTTCAGCCCAGCTGTGACTGAATTATCAATCAAGCAACAAGTATTTGTTGTCTACTGTCTGTGTGCTAAGGATTGCTAGGAACCATGGTGGATATGTGACATAAATAATATATAATGACTCCAGGTTTGAAGGAGATTGAGTCTACAACTAAGGTCTTATGTTAACAAATTTAAAAGTTAAATGCTACCTTGTGGAAATGAACATACAGCATGGGAAATGAGAACTGAGAGAGTGGGATAGTGCTTTGTAGAACACAGCAGATTCTCACTGGATGTTTTAGAATAGGTATGTTTGGGTCCAAAAAAATGGAAAGTTTCCCGTAAATGGGGAAAGGCTTGGTTATAGGAAGATGTAATGGGGGTTTCCTGGAGTTTACAGAAACTTGACCCTGGTAAGGTGAGATGGAGGAGCATTGGGGATGATGAAGGGGAGAAAGGGGGAGTATAAGAGGAGGAGAGAAGGTGGGGGAGCAGGAGATCAACACTGGAAGCCTTTTAATGTGAGGAAAAAGAGAATTATCATACATTCCAGCTCAGTTGAGTCTGAGAGGATTACTTTCTGAGGTTTTATTTTACCACATTATTCTTCTTCAATAAAGAGACACTGATAGAAAACAAATTTTCTAGTTTGGCTCAACAGCAGACCCATTGGAAAGAGGCTGGGGACAGGGGACAGGAAGGAGTGGACAAGGAGATGAGGATTTTCTCATCTAGGATTGTGCCTCAACTGCCCAGTTTGTATAATTGATGGGAGATAACTCAGTCATAAAGTATCGTCATGGTGGTGTCCTTTGCGTAGTATAGACTCTGCCTAGAAATATTCTAAATGATAAAAGCGTGAGGTGCCCTTTATAAGATACCACAACATCCCTGAGAGGGGTTGAAGCCAGACCATGGGGATCAGCAGTGTTTGAAAGAAGCTTTGCAGTGGGTAAATCAGTTATAGGAGAGGGAGGTGTAGGGGTCAGGGGAGCTGGAATTGGGAGAGGACCTAAGACAGAAAAATGATCTTAAGATCTCAGTAATAGGCCTAAGGGAGGGGATGTGCCAGTCATGATGGCCATGCCAGTGCCAGTGGACAGGCATGCATAAAGAGCTCAAGTGCAAGATAGCTCAGAGTTGGAATAAGTAGGGTAGGGAGCAGGAGAGAGTACCCAGGATCTGGCAACTTATGTGTGGTGTTTGCAACAAGGAGGCCTTGAAAAGTGATTTCAGCTTCTAGCCCTTTATACTTGTACGAAATACCGAGAATAGACCAATTCGTAGAGACAGAGAGTGAAACAGAGGTCACTGGGGTTAGAGGAGGGAAAAAAATGGGGAGTCACTGCTTTATTAGTCCAGGGTTTCTGTTTGGGAGGATGATACCCTTTTGGAAGTAGTTAGTGGTGATGATTATAAGACATTGAGAATGCATTTAATGCCACTGAATTTCACACTTAAAAATGCCTAAAATGATAAATCTTATGTATATTTTGGAAGAATAATTATAAAAACTAGCCCTTTCAGGTTGACAGAAACAACCTTGAAAAAAACTCTAGGCTCAAAGTCTGTAAGGAAATCTTTTCAACTTCATGTTGTACAAGGGCCAAATTAGAAGTAGAAAATGATATCAGACAGGTCCTAAATCTTAAGATCTTGGTATTTTTATGGTCATGTCAATGTTTCTGTATTGCACAAAAGGAATTCTCAGCCATGAGAGGCCACCACTATGATGTTGATTTACTCTTGCAACTCTATATTAATTATTTCCAGTCTTTGTTCTTCTGGGTAGACTTTGGAGGGTTTATGGTTAATCATTTAATAGTTTACCTTGGGGCACCTGGATGGCTCAGTCAGTTAAATAACTGCCTTCAGCTCAGGTCATGATCCCAGGGTCCTGGGATTGAGCCCACATTGGGCTCCTTACTCAGTGGGAGGTCTGCTTCTCCCTCTCCCTCTCCCCCTCCCCCCCACCCATGCTTTCTCTCTCACTTACTCTCAAATAAATAAATTTAAAAAAATAAATAAAATGAAATACAGTTTACCTTGGGGCACCTGGGTGGCTCAGTTGGTTGAATGGCCAACTTTTAATTTGGCTCAGGTCGTGATTTCAGGGTTGTGAGATCAAACCCCATTTTGGGCTCTGCGCTGAGATTCTTTCTTTCCCTCTCCCTCTGTCCCTCTACCTCCTCCCTCTCTCTCCCTTTCTCAAAAATTCAAATTAATTAATTTACTTCTTCAAGTTATTTAACTTTGCCAGTGCTTAAAGAGCTTTTTGCATTTTTCTTTTTTTTAAATTTTTTTAACGATTTATTTTTGTTTATTTATGATAGAGAGAGAGAGAGAGAGAGGCAGAGACACAAGAGCCCGACGCGGAACTCGATTCCGGGACTCCAGGATCACGCCCTGGGCCAAAGGCAGGCGCGAAACCACTGAGCCACCCAGGGATCCCCTTGCATTTTTCATTTTAAGGATATTTGAAGTATCAAGCTTGATTTCAGGAAGTGCTGATTATTGGTTACCATGTAGTCTAACTCTATAGCAGTCAACTTGTTCCTTCTGCAAATAAAAGCAGCCATAAAATAAAGCATCCAACTTTTTTTGAAAAATTTACTCTGCCCCTAAGGGCTGTCAAATGACTAAGTTTCCCAGATTTCCTCACTGTTGGTAGTTCTGGTGAGAGCGTTTGCATTCTCTTGACTCACCATGTGAAGTCTCAGTTTCAGGATCATAAAACAGGGATTCCTTCTAATCAGTCCTATTTTGTGTGTGAAACTCATCTCTCCTCCCCTGATAGTTTGGTCTTTTCTTTTTAGAATATACAGAAGTCGGGATCCCTGGGTGGTGCAGCGGTTTGGCGCCTGCCTTTGGCCCAGGGCGCGATCCTGGAGACCCGGGATCGAATCCCACGTCGGGCTCCCGGTGCATGGAGCCTGCTTCTCCCTCTACCTCTCTCTCTTTCTCTCTCTGTGACTATCATAAATAAATTAAAAAAAAATTAGAATATACAGAAATCTTGGCTATACCTGAAGATATTATTGTCTGCTATAGTTACAGGATATGGGATCATTGTAATGCAGAACAAGATAATTCCATCTCCAATAAATAAACTGACATTGACACCCACAGAAACTCCCACTTGAGCAGGCCAGAGCTTTTGTGAACTTCAGAAAATGATCAATGGTCTCTCATGTAGAACCCAACAATAGCAGTAGTGCTAGTGACCAGAAAACTAAAATCAATAAAGAAGAAAAATTACAGCCAAAGCATCAAAGAGGTTATTAGGGACTCTGAGAAAGGAGAATTAGAAGAGCAGTTGGAGAGGAGATCTCTCTTGGAGGGCTTATTCAGAGGAGCCTCTTGAATATAAGATGACAAATCTGCCCTCCCATTTTCAAATGAAATGGTAAATTGGGAAAAGTGGATAAAATAGAAAAATGTGAATCATGTTTATGTGAAACATTTTCCTAATTAATAAGTTAATCCATCTCTACCTGGTTTCTCCCTAGTGAACAAGGGCAATTGTGTTATCATTCAGGATCGTGCGGAGTCTTTGATAACAGGGGTTGTTTGTACATTCTTTTTCCTCCCTCCTTTTAATGCCAGTGTCCAGTGGAGCCCAATCACTGTATTTCTCTTACCGTTGAAGGAAATGGCAGCTCTTGCTTGAGCCTGACTGATTTATTCCATGTTCTTTCATCCCACGGCAACTAAATTCTAGTTAAATTTATTTTTGAACAAAGGTAGTCAGCCGCCAAGAGATTCTCTTTTAAATGAATGACAGCAGACAGTTCCAAGACCATTCATTTGCTTATATCTATTTGCTGTATCTAGACAGCTATTATCATGCATGTGGTACTTCAGAACCATCTCACCCAGGCTGCTGTCAGTAGCAACCAGCCGAGGAGCCTGCTCAGCCGGACTTGTGCTTGGCATCTTGAATCAGAAAGGAAACTTTCACTCTCGCCTTGCTGTTTTACAAGTTCATGTTTGGAGACAGGTGATGGGAAGGAGCATCCTTACTTGCAAATAATTTATTGGCTTAAAGGGGCTTTAGAAAGTATGATCTGTTTTCAGCAACCATCTTCAGAACAAGTTTGTACAAATGAAATGAAACGTGTTCTGTCTGGGAGCGTGGTTACTAGAAATTGTAGCACCCCCTGAGAATAAAACTCAGGAAACTTTATCAACTACTGAGATGATAGCTAAAGGGCAGTATGGAGAAATGCCAAAGAACTAATGTTAATCCCCATTACGAAGCAAGGAGAAGACTATGAGAAATGCTCCATCTCCAAGTTAAAGGGATGTTAGAATTAATGAAATCTCAGCCAGGAAAATGTGTCCTAGAAAAATAATATTGGCAACTATTTACTAATCTCCTATGTTGTGGTTAAGATTTTTGTGTGTCTGCTTCTTTTTGTTTGTTTGTTTGTTTGTTTTTGCTAAGCACATTATATGGATTTTTTGTTAGATTTAATCCTCACAAAGCACCCTTGTTACTTCCATTTTGCAGGAGAGATCACTGAGGTTCAACAAGCTTGAGATACTTGTCCAAAGCCAAACTGGTAGATGGCAGAGATAGAGTCAACCACTTACAAGCCCGGTGATTCCAAAATCTTAACTACCCTGTGCATTTACCTTGTCCATGCCAGTGGAAGTTCATTCTTGCTTTTGGAAGGCTTTCCTAACTTTGAAAGGAGTATGGTACATATTCTCAGCCCTGTATCCTGTTTTCCCAGAGGATGCTTGAGGCTCTTGTTGCTTTTGTAGAAGTTCTTCCTTACATAGGGCATGATTTAACCTAGTTTATATTCATCTGAAAGTAGAAACTAATACCTCTGAGCAGAAATGCAAGTGTTGTGGAATTTTTCTGCTGCCTATGAAGATTTGTAAGACTATCCACTTACCCCGAAGAACTTATAGTCTAGTAGAAATGATAGGAAGTAAAGTAGCATTGTTGAGAACTTCCCGAGTTCCAGTCACTTTCCTAGCTCTTTTGCAGAACTATTTTTATTCAGTCTTTGAAACAGCTGAAGACATTCTTAGTGTCCCCATTTTACAGTGGGAAAAGGTGCCAAGATGACACGTTTTTGGCCCAAAGTTACACAGTTAGTAAATGAAAGAGGCAAAATTTAATCCCAGGTGTACCTACGTCCAAAACCAGTCTTTATGGCCATATTTGCCCACCTCCCTATTGTATAAGACAGTGTGCCATCAGACCCAGAGGAGGACCCAGTCCAACCTACCAGTTGGAAGAAATCAAGCAGTGTCAGGCTTTGAACCAAGCCATATTGGAAAGGCAGAGTTTGAGCATGAGGGCAGAGGGGAAATCACTTACACAGGAAGGTAGCATACGTGAAGTGACAGAGAATCAGAAAGGCATGAGGTGCATACAGAAGACATGATCAGAGGTTGTTGTTGAATTGCCTCTGCCTCTACTGCCTTTGGGAAAATGATCCCATCTTCCCACCACCTTGATACTTAATCAGATGGTAGGCAAAGCTATGCCATGTGGGAAAGTAAAATAAAGAAGATACCCAGAAATGACATGTGGGCACTTAAGAAAATGAAAGAAAAGACATACTAGTTACAAAGAAATGCCTACAAATAACATGTTTTCTTAAAAAAACAAAGTAGTGATGGGGTTAGAACCTCTGCGGGGTCAAGCAGATACATCCTCAGGAATTTGAATTTGAATCATGGCACTAAAAGCAGAAGCTTTATCCAATGAAAGTACATTCATTGGTCCAAGAAATGTAAGGAAAAGAAATGCCCTAAATGGCAACATAGAATCCTGAACCAGGTAATTTTTCTTACCTGGCAAGATCTGGCTCATTATCAGCAAGCTTTCTTGAAGAGCCAATGTACCATGGGCAGTTTTTGCAATTACACATCTCCTCTGAATAATCGGCCTGTCATGAACAGGATTGAGGTTGGCATCTCATTTGCTGCTGAAGCCACCAAAGATCTGTAAATCATGTTAACCACTGCTGGGCTCAAATGAGAGGGTTGGAGAAGGAAAGGTTACTTGCCCATGGTGCTAAGTTGTATGCTGTTCCCTTGCTGTTGCTATTTATGGCAAGCAGAGTGCTTATAAATATTCTCCCATTTGCTCATTAGTTCCCAACAAATCTTTTAGACT
This sequence comes from Nyctereutes procyonoides, assembly GCF_905146905.1. Lineage (NCBI taxonomy): Eukaryota > Metazoa > Chordata > Mammalia > Carnivora > Canidae > Nyctereutes > Nyctereutes procyonoides. The sequence goes on along the minus strand of NW_026575133.1, from coordinate 11,534,737 downwards.
TTTTTTCTGTCATGGACAGACTGTGTCCCTTCTGCTCGGAATTGATTCATTAATAAAATTATCTTGAGGTCACAGATCCTCCCTCATAACTAGGATGCAGGGAAATGCCCACAATTAGAGGAGATTAAATTCCCATCCATCAAAAGAAGTACCCTGGTGATGAGCAGAAGAACTGTTGTGTCACTTCTCATTGGTGTTTCATAATGAGGCTCAAGACATGGACCAAGGCGCTCCACACACATGCAGGGAAAAGGTCCTAAGGAAGATTTCTGATTTCATCCCAGAGGCTGAAAATGGTTTAGATCAAATTAGTGGAATGCAAAAGATCACAGGGGTCTTCTCTCTTAAACATCACAGGAGGTCAGATTATTTTTGTTTCTCATTAAAATTTTATTATAATCTAGAGTCTAAGAAATTTGATAAAGTAGAAACCTGTCTAAGATATTTCTTGTTTATGAACCATAGTATTCTGAGTGGTACAGGGAAATTTTTAAAGATGCTGACCACGAGTCCTAGAAGTCCTAGGATGTCAGCTTCTTCTAGGCTGATGACCTAAGTGTTTTATTTAATTGCATTTTTTTAAATTTAGAAGCAGGCATTGGAGCATTTGTTTGTTTTGTTTTAGACAGGGTCAAGTGATCATTGGTTTCCTTGGAGGAGGTCAGGCTTAAAGTGAGCTTAAAATGAAGAGGAATGTGGTGTGACTCAAGAGACTCTTGCAAAGCAATGGCATAGACCAGAAGGAAAGAAAAGGGACATGTAGGTCAAAGAGGAGATAATAAAGTCAAGCAGAGATAAATGTGACCTTAAATAGCTATTTAATCAGATTGGATCATGTTTAATCATGTGTTATAGACATTTGCTGACATGTTAGTTTATTGGCAAATCACCTTAGGCATGAAAGAAGGAAGAACATTCCAATTTAGCAGCATTGGTAGCCTTTCTTCTGGGACCTGAAGCATTTCCCATAATGATGGTTTAATACAATCTTGGTCAATTACCTTTCTGCGAGAGCTGGGGATGTATGCCACCTTGCTGGAAATGTTAAAATCCCATTAAACTTCAGTTATTAGCACAGAGGAGGAAAAAAAAAAAGAAACACACAACTGAGTGATTCAATTAAGACACAAGCAACCAGATGTCTGTGGCACTGAATTAGTTTTCCTGTTATGACCAAGAAATACTGATTTCCAAGGTAGCTTGAAGCCTATTTTCCCCCTTATTCACCATTATTATTAGCTTCCCAGCCTTCCCATGCTGTCCTAATTGCCAGATTTTCAGAGATTGAGCCCATTTCAAAACACATTAAGTCACTTCTTCTGAATAGAAAGACTATATAGCCACCACCGGGAAGATAGGTGACCAAGTGTCTACATCTCCTTCTTTGCTTTGTTTCCAGGGTGTAGCTGGGAAGATATTGCCAGGATTTGACATACTGCTTCTTGGGACTAAGGGACTGAATGAAACTTCCTGATGCTTGTGTAGGGCACATTTGTGTATATCTCACTAGCAATTTCTAAGAAACAAATTGCAGTATTTGTTGGAAAAAGGAAAAAAAAAAAACACTTCCAAAGAATGTTGAATTTTAGGTCCAGCTTTGTTAATGTTCAGTGATATGTAAACTGCTTAGTACTTGAGAACACCTGTGTTTTGTTTTGTTTTGTTTTTCTTCCATAAACTGGAGAATGTTCTGTGATTTCCATGGATCCTTCTAGCAGCTCTGTTACATAATTTTGTGAAATGGTTCTACAAACACCAGGAAAGACCAAAGCAAACACATAAGTTAAACACACAAAAATCTTTGAATCTACATGTTAGATACCAGCAGATTTTCCTATAATGATAATTTCTATATTGAATTTCTTGTTATTGCATTTGTCTGTAGGTCCCTTAACTCTTAATTTTGGAGGCATTATAGCTTGATTTTAATTGTATTGTGATACTCAGGGCTTTGGGTGAATGGATTTATTTTGATTAGTCATTAGTTCATAATTGATTGATTTTACGTTGGTAACAAAATCAGACTGATCTAGGGAGTTTGAATGAAGCACAATATCAGTTGTCTGTGCCATTGGTTAAGAGGGAGAGCCAGAGAGGCAGGCTCTTCTGATCTAATATTTCTAAGGAAGCCCTTCTATTGAGAGCATCCACAGCCAGGTGGATGCTGTAAGTCGGTCCCAATTTCCAGTGGCACAGTCAAAGCAATTTTCATGTTGAAATGGCCTAATATCACTATAATCCATGCAAATTTCTGGCTGAGAAAATTGGCAAAGCTTCTGGACCTTTCTGGAAATAAAGAAAATGGGCATCTTTGTTTTGGGAAAACTGGGAACAGTGTGCAGTAAGAGAGAATTCAGCTCTCAACAGTTGCATTTAGCCGACCAAAAGGCAACAGTTTCCGTGATCGGGTCGGAGAACTGCTGTCTGCCCTGTGAGCTTCGTAAAGAGAAAATCACACTTTTTATACACTCTTTACCAGGTTTGCGTGTTTTCCTTTTTCCAGTTTTGTCCTAACGTAACTGTTCGAGTTGATGGATCACGGACTCTTATTTTTTTTATTAATATTATTTATTTATTCATAGAGACACAAAGACAGAGAGAGAGAGGCAGAGACAGAAGAAGGCTCCACGCAACAAGCCTGATGTGGGACTCGATCCCGGGTCTCCAGGATCACACCCCGGGCTGCAGGCGGCGCTAAACCGCTGCACCACCGGGGCTGCCTGGATCACGGACTCTTAGTTTGGATTCCCCTGTTGTCTTGTACTTCCCACTACCGGTGACTACACCAGTGCTCAGGTCAGACCAGCTACCGGTTCCCAAGACAAAGTAGACAGGGAGGAGTGGACACTATTAATGATACGCTTTCTTTCTTTGCAGTTTTCTGTACTCAGTTATGAACACTTTAGAGCTAGCTGAAGAAGTCCCCAGTTTGGGAGAAAAATGTGCATTTCAAAACTGGCCCTCCTGGATTCCGTTTCATGTCAGCTGTTAGGCAGGTTTCCCACTGCATGCATGATCCTAACATTGGAATCAGACTTGCAGAGGGAGTAGGACTTAGGTGCATTTAATAGAGGCTCGTCTCCAGGGCAGACAGCGGTCAGAACTGGGAGCTGCAGCTTGGAGCATGCCTTGCTTATTGAGACCACTGCACACATCTCCTCTCTTCGGAGTTTCTATGCTTGACAAAAAACAATGACACGTGTTTCATAAGCACACCGACACTAAAAGGCCTGGTTTTCACACATTATATTATTGAATCCTCACTCCGTGGGTTTCAGTGCTGGGTCCACTTTGCAGAAGAGGAAACTAAATCTTTGAAAGGGTAAAGTGTTCAAGTCACCCAGCTCATAAAATAGTAAATCACAGACTTTAACTCTTATTTGCCTTCTCCAGGGCACTCACATTTAAACATTAAGCTATATCTTATAGGTAGAAGGAGGTTGTCGCATTTTGAGTTACACATTCTAAAAATTATCCAGCAGTAACATCATCTTTAACTCTGGACAAACGCCAGTCTTGTTTATAATCTTGGCATTAATTTGTGACCCATTGTATTTATTGGGTGTGCCTCCTGGGCTGGGTTCTGGGCTAATTGCTGGGGTATAAGATGAGTTTAGAACATGTTTTATATTGCTTGCTCTCAAAGTTCTGCCTGTGGCTTTTCATTTATTCATTTCAAGATTCTCTAGTTGGACCTACTTTCAAGAATCAACATTCACATAGTTCCAGCCCATTTATATTTCTTTTTTCCTGGTTGTTGAGCAGTATGGTTGCCTGCCATATTGCTTCGTGACCATATGTGCATTATTTCATCTGTTCTAAGCACTCCGCATCATTTGTGGGAAAACTGTGAATGTAAGGACCAATTATTTCACTTTTTAGTGGGGAGCTGCAACTTTTTTTAGAATCTTTCACCATGTACCCACTTCTAAGTTGGAAATTGCTTTGGCTCTTTAATTAAACATTCAGTTTGTTTGCTTGTTTTCTTTTTTATTTTTATTTTTTTTTTGCCAGTTTGTTTCTGCCCCATAATTTTTAGAAGTTAAAAAAAAAGTGAAAACGAGAGAGGAGAAATTGTGGATGTAAAGCACTATATTTTTCTCATCTTGGATATGAGGGAAAGCAGTAACAGTGACCAGAAAGGGGCATGTCAAAATGACTAATACTGTCTGTGCATCTCTAACAATGTCTCAAACGACATCAACAACATTGAGGATTTACTTAGCATTATTCCAACTTGAATTTTCTCTCCTGTTTCTCTTCATGCCCAATTCAGAGCTTATCTCCAGCTGCAAATTCAGGCTGTAAGACAAGTGCTAAATCAGTTCCTCACTTTGGACCATGAGACAGGATTTTTTCTCTCTTTGTTTTTAACCTGTAAAGAGATGATAGACATTTAGACTCTGAGGTTTTCCTGAAGCTGTATCATGCTATTGTGTCATCAATGTCAGTATCAATACTTTTGTTCAATAAAAAAAACCAGAATCTATAGCTATTCATTTATGAATCATTTAATAGGGCTTTGTGTTCTTTCCTTCTTCAGTCTCTCTCTCTCTCTCTCTCTCTCTCTCTCTCTCCCCCTCTCCCCCTCTCTCTCTCCCTCTCCCTCTCTCTGGTACTCTCCCTCTCCCTCTCTCTCACACACACAGAGTCAAATGTCCTATTTTTATCTATAATTAATTTGAGTAGCTGCTTCTTTACCTTTCCTGGTTTAGTGATCAGAGAAGCAGAACCCTGACATTAGAGCAGAACTCCTGCTACTTTGTGCTCAGCAGTTCTCATTCTGAATAGTGAAAAAAAGGGAAGAAAATGAAAAACAGACTTCTGATGGTTTTACTTGAAGGGGAAAAAAAAAAAAAAAAAACAACACATGGAAGAAATATCAGGATTGACCAAGGTCAGGAAAAGCAGGCACTTTGTTGTACTGGGCTTAGGGACCAGAACAGAGGGATGGAAACAAGGATGTAATTTGAAAGGATATTTTCCCTGACGAGATGACCTCTTTGTGCCCTCTGGGAGCAGATGAGGCCAGAACCAGGCTCTGCAGCACTTGTCGAGCCTGGCACTTAGTGCAGCCCGGCACATCTGCATTCACGGAGGCATCCAGTTGTTGCTCTCTCCCCTCGGCACAGGCCCCATACACCAGCCAGTGTCTGCATGTAGATGTGCTTGCCTTCAGTTCCTTATCTCCTTTTTTTTCGTTATAAAAATAATACATGAGCAAATTTTTGCTGTATAAGATTAAAAAACAATTGGATAAAAATATTGGTTTTCTCTGGTCTGTGCCCAAACTATGGTTCATTTGCCAAAGGGAACCGTCACATATTATTTTCAGATAGTGTCTGTGTTGTGTATGGAAATGCACATAAAGGGAAATAAAATGCATTTTTTGTTGCTTTTTAAATAACTAGTTTCATCCTGTATATGCCACTATACAGTTTTGTCTTTTCTTTAAATGATATTTCATAGGCATTTGCCATGGTGTTACTTGAAAAATACCATGAGGAGCAGCCCAGGTGGCTCAGTGGTTTAGTGCCGCCTTTGGCCCAGGAGGACCTGATCCTGGAGACCCAGGATCGAGTCCCACGTTGGGCTCCCTGCATGGAGCCTGCTTCTCCCTCTGCCTGTGTCTGTTCCTCTCTGTGTGTGTCTTTCATGAATAAATAAATAAACTCTTAAAAAAAAAAAGAATAGCAGGCGACTTTTACTATAGGATGGTGTTTTAGAATGTGGTTGAATCACAACCATTTTACTATTAATATGTTAAATGATATGGTGATTACAGCCACCATCTAGCCTTTTCTATTGTATTTTTCTTGAAACACCTGAAAAGCCAGATAGCATCAGCCCAAACGCATCATTGTATGGATCTTGCACTGTGAAAGCCTAATTCACGGAAAGCAGGGAGAATGCTTAGGTTCTTGTGGTCAGCTCAGCTCTGAACTCCTGCTGCACTGAAATCTGGGCATTTTGTGGATCATCTCAACATGCCACACATGTTTGTTGAATCAAGAATGTCTGAGGAGAGCCAGAAAGGAGTTATATTTTACTTGCTCCTACTATATGCCAGACACACTTATGATTGACCTCATGTCATCCTATGGCAATTCTGAGAAACTGCCTCCAGTTTATAAGGGAAAATGAAGCTCAGGAAAATGAAGTAACCTGTCTGAGACTACACACACACATTCAGCAAGTGGCACATTATAAATTTAAATACTCTGGCTCCGAAGACATTTGTGATTTGCACTGTGCCATATTACCTTCTAATTTGAACTTCGTTGTCAAAGTGCTGGTTATTTTGCTCTTTGTCCTGTTCATTTCTTCATATAGACCCTTAAACAAAGCTATCATATGCCAGGTTTCCTCCACCCCTCCACATAGATCAGTGCTTGCTGCTTTTTGCTCTGGAGCCTCACTGTGGTCTTCCCTACAAGGAGCATGTTACAGGAAGGGGTGTTCTATGGAAATTAAATGGGTTTTCTTGAATGTGGTTAGCCTGCTTTTCGTATTTTCAGTTGTAGCAATTTGGTGCCAGTGATGCATGGCTGGTTTAAGCAGTCGTGCTTTGCCTCTCAAGTTAGTCATCTCTGGTCTCATGGAAAGAATCCTCCCTTAGAGAAATAACAGGTGGGAAAGATCTTTTAGGTTATCCTTTGCATTATGAGACTGCTTACTGCTGTGAATTTGCTGGGTCCTTGCTTTATCCCTATTTCAAGAGACCCATGTTATAAGTCTTTGGTCTCTTTCTATAAACTAATAAGGATCACTATTGTGATTTGCTTAGTCTGAATGGCCTCTTACTTACTTTGAATCTTCCAGTCTAAATCAGACTCTTACCATCAGAGAATAGAATAATATAGCACTATACAATCATCTCTCCCAGGCACTTGGCTATAGGCAGGAGAGTTTCTTTTACTACTTTTTTCTTTATTCATGCATTTATTTATTCATTCAGCAAATACAAATTAAGTGCCTTCTATGTGTATAACACTATAAGAAATACCTTATGACCTACCAGTATGTGATGTGTTTTATTAGATACCAGGATGCAAGGCAGTCAACATCCAACACCTACCCTCAAAGAGTTTGGCTGATTATTTGTTTCTGATACAAAATATATTCACTTGCAAAGGTAATGCCAATATGAAGTGGAATTAATAACAATGATAACAAGGAGATAGGTTATAAAGTAGGCCATGATTAAAAGCCTGGTATTTATCCTAGATGGCATATGCTTTGTGCTCTGAAAAGGTAGGTAGAATGAACTGGAAGAGACCATAAAGAGCTCTGCTGAGTGGCAGGTTTTGGGGTAGCTGTGATCAGTCTTGGATCTCAATGGATAACTCCATACACAGATACTCTCCAGATTCCTTCATTTTCCCCAGCTACATTGTCTTGATGATCAATACACGTATTATGTTACCTGTCTAAAATTAATTTGGCTTAATTTGTTACAGATCTGCTTGTTTGGTCTCTAGGAAATATAAAAAGTACCCAGCACCTATAAGTAATTGTAAGACTTTTTTCTTAGCTATACTGACCAGCTCTGGGACATGGGCAACTAGGTTAACCTCTCTGCACATATGATTTTTCATATGTAGAGTGAAAAGTTTGAAGAGGCTTCTAACAATTCTTGAAGTTTTGTTTTGTTTTGTATTTTGGCCAAGGATTTATTTGGACTATTTTATTGTCCTAATAATGCTGTAAGACAGGCACAATGCTCTCTCCATTTTACTAATGAAACAAAAATCAAGGCCAAGCAAGGCTGGTAACTTTCTCAAGGCCTGAGACATAGTAAGGTCTTCCTGCTGTATAATTCTCTGAATGGGTTCAATTGGATTTCTGCTAGTGACCATTCAAATACAAACCTTATATAAACCATATCCTTTCTCTAAAGCCAGATGTATATCTCAGCTGAGTATATGAAATGTACAAAGCCACACAAATCTACAGGTGGACGATAATAGCACCTCCCATGTTTGTTTGTATCTGTGTCCATCCTAGTAACTTTGGTCATACATCTCTGAACTCTTCCTAGTTCTTTTGCACATTTTCAAAAGCCACAATAAACTTTTGCTATTTTACCTTCTTCTTTCACTTCCTATACTAGCAGATTCAGCTCCTTTGGAAGATTGTCTCCTGCTTTCATTTTACTGGCTGTATGCTACATTTCATTAAGGTATATAGCAGGACAGATTAGCTGATGCTGCAATAACAAGCAACTCTGAATTATCAGAAGCTTCGAACAGGCCATATGTGTATCTTATTTATATTATGTGACAAGTGTAAGTCATTTGGGGACTCTCTTCTGCATAAGGGACCCAGACATTGAGAGGAGTTCACCACCTGTAACTTTGCTCATTTTGTGGCTAGGGAAGAAAACCACAGAGGATCTCACATTATAATTAAGTGTTCTGATCTGGGAACCATATATGTCACTTCTTGTCACTACACATTGCCCACGTCTAGTCACATGTCTTTAGATGCCTAGAAACAATCAGTATGGTGATATGTGCTTACTATATGGTTATTATTACAAGAGAAGAATGTTAGTATTGTAGATATCCTGAAAAACTAAAAGAAAGTGGACAAAGTCATAAAGACCTTACTTAATAAGGTCTTAATAACCTTATTTAAGGTAATTAATTAATAAGTATTGTGTACATACTTATCAGTTCACTTGTGTAGTCACCCATTGATCTGTTTATCCTTTTATATTATATACATTTTTATCAAGTCCCTTACAACCTTATGGAATAAGGGGTAATTTTTAAATCAAAGGACAGACCTTGGATATTAAGTAAGTCAGTGGACGAAAATGATCAAGTCCTAGAACAAATCTGTCATGAGCATTTGTATACAGTATAGTTCTGTTCAACTCATGGATTATGCCCCTACATTCACTATAAACTTTCTAGTAGCTAAAACAAAAACTATACACATGCATTTATAAAATTAACAATTTTCATTTGGTTAAAGAATTGTGGTTAAGGAGAACAGTTTTACTCCTTTATTTTACATTTATTTAATTATTTTAGAGAGTGGAAAGAGGCAAAAGGAGAGGGAGAGAGAGAATCTCAAACAGACTCCCTGCTCAGTGTAGAACCCAATGCAGGCTGGATCTCAGGATCCCAAGATCATTACCTGAGCCCAAATCAAGAGTCAGATGCTTAACTGCCTGAACCACTCAGGTGCCTCAGAGTCTTTCTTATTCCTGATACTGTGAGCTGAGTGTGATTTTTCTTCAGAACTCTGCAGGAGCCATTTCCTTCAAGAGCTATAACAGCTTTGTCTTATAATGCATTCAATATTTAGATGGATGGCTGGTGGAAGAGTGGCTAAGTAAGTCCAGAGTAAATAGGTAGTTCTCAGGTCTGGATTGATTCCAGTAAAATACCTTTTGTACTCATCTGCCCATAGTATCCATTCCATATATACTTACTGAGCTTGTAATATGCTGGGCAATGTGCCTGATTCGGGAAATACCAAGATTAGGGGCTCATTGTATATCTGGATTGACCGATTGCATGCTCACTGTTGGGGAAAAGCATCTTGCTCTTGTCAAATGTGGAGTGATGTTTGAATTTGTCCAGCATAAAGCTTGTCCTAGGAGTGAGTCTCATTTATATCATCTGAATGTACATGGTAACAGGAGAACGCATTTGGTGAGGAGATCCTAATCCTAACTTCTCATTATCTGCATCCAACAGCAGAGGCATAACCATTTTTTGATTTGATCTGTCCCGGGGGTCAGAAGAATCCAAATTAAGCACAGCTTGTTTTTTTTTACCCTTCTATCCTTCTGAATACCTTATACTCTTTTCTCCCCTTTCTGCCCTTTTCATGTGGTGCGTTAGCCATGAAGAAGTACTCTTTCTTTCCTGATCTCTGCATTCTCTGACCTATCACAGGAGCTTTATATACTGTGTTAACTTTCTAGATCAATCTCCCTCTCACTCCGCCTTTTACAGTGTCCTTCACATCTTAACTGAGATATCACCTTCTGTCCTTACACTTCCTTGAGTCTCCAAATAGTTCATTGGGGCCACTCTTATGTTTATCCCCACAATTGGTTTCCTCATTAGGCTAGGTATGCTAAGCCCAGTGATTGATCCATATATTCACTCAATACACATTAATGGTTTGCTAGTATTAGTATTATTATACTTTGAAGATATATGTTGATTATTGAGAAATAAAATTGGGCTTTCTGTCCAGCATTTCTTTCCCTGGTTGGTTCTTTTGGATACACCGCTGATATTCAGGTCATCCTTGGCTTTTCTGGTTCTGCCCCTGATGAGTCTATCTCCCACATAACTAAGGTTGTTTCATGCTTGCCAGCTCCCTATTTCTTAGGTCTGGCCACTAACTCCTGACCTGTCCTTTCTTGAAACCTACACTCAGATATGACTTTTTAAAAGGTAATTAATACCTGTAAAAGGTAATTGATATCCCAAGGGAATTTCTCTGCATTCTTTAGAGGATTTTGTACAGGGGTGGAATGGGAGGGAGTAAGCAAAAGAAAGGACTCTGCAGTCCTGTGATGAGATGAGGTTAAATCATTTTCCAAAATGCCAAGTGTTAGAATGTCTTTTAGTTTCCTTTCTGGAGTAGACACCTTTACTTTTGCTCTGTCTAAACATGCCTTCTACTGGAAATGTCACACTGGTGTTCCTTTCCCTACTCTCAGGCCATATGGTTCTAGTAGAGTAGATCCCACACTCCAGATCCTGAAGGACACATGACTGAGTTCTGTCAATGTGGGCATAGCATCCTTCTTGGCTGGAAACACCGGCTCAAAAGAGAGAAGGTGACCAAAGCCAGACCTTTCAAGCCAAAGAAACTAAATTTCTATATTATTGCTGGAACTAATGAATAATATGGCTGTGAAACAGGTCAGATATTAACCCAGGACAAAAGGACGGAAGCCTAATGAGAATTTGTTTGAGTATAATGTGACAGCAAGGAAAATTGAGCTAATAGATGGGAAAAGGCTATTTCCAGAACATTTGGGCACCAGGAGCAGTTAGACCTGAAGATTCTCTCATTAAACTTCTCAGATTCATGGGCAATAATATAGCTTCTTTGTTGTTGAAGCTTAATAGAGTTAGATTTCTGTCATTTGTGTCTAAAGGGGTTCTAAGCCGCCACCCATTAAGGCAGAGGAAAAAACTCTGTGATTTTTTTTCCAAACAAAGGAGTGGACTGTGAGTCAGCTCAGAATGAAACGATGGCATGTTTAGAACTTGAGTTTGTCCTGCTTTAAAATGTTGTGCATGGCAGTGGTCACAGGTGGTCAGGAGCATTTGGTCTTTGAGTCATGCATGAAGGAGCACAAAGGGGGCATTATATGGCTAACGGATTACTCTTTGGGATTCCCCTCTTTGCTTCCTGCTGAGATGTAGAAGCCTACATAATGCAGATGGCATATTTCATTAATACAAACAGAAGTCCAGGCAACAGATGCTTTGGGGACTGAGGGGAAAGGAGATTTCTATATTTCTCCAACAGCAACAACTCCGATGACAAATTTCTCCCACTGAGCATATTGAACCAAGAGCAAAGAAACATGTAGTTTTGAAGCCTTAGGCACTCTATGGTATTTAAAAGGAGGAAGATCAAAACCAGCATTTTTGGACAAAGAATGTTTATGTAGGGGAAGCTGTAGGGAAAAGGAAGGAACAGAAAAGTGAGGCATGCTCTGTGAATTTCCCAGGGCTTCAGGATGGGCAGGACTTACAGTGCTGTGTGTCTTTCTAGAAAGTATATATTAATTAACCTTAGGGCCACTGTCCTCTACAATGACAAAAGCCAAGCCAGGCCAATTATTTGCACATCAGGGTCTGGGTTAGAATGATCTTTGTTTCTTGTATTGTTTTGTGGAAAACATAATGCAGAAATGATTAATTACAGAGCAGACCCAATTCTCTTTCTGCTTATAATCAGGTTAAATCAAAATACCCGAGTTTAAATAATGCAACTCTGTCAAGGTATAGGGATTAAGGAATTATAATAATCATACAGTACCTTCTGATCATATTCTCCTGAGCTCATTGTGACATTGAACAACTGCCCAGTCAAGAGTATGGAAAGAGAGAGGTATGGGGACATACAAAGGAAGAGAGTGCTTCTACACCATTTTGATGCTGTTTCACCAAAGAGGGAATATTGATAGCAAACATTTGGAAGCAATGTTATGGCAATATGTGACTCCTCAGTAGGGTGGGCGTTATAATGACCATGACCACAGAACATCTTTATGTTCAGAAAATGTAAAGATTTGCACTACTCTTTAGTGTGTATGTAGTCTTTCTTTGACCCTCTAATTGTGTGTGCATTTTTAGCTTTTTCAGTTGTCAGAGTAGAAAAGGCAGAGTTAGGTAAAAGAACTCCAATCCCTAGCTTTGCATCTAATAGGTAGATGCTCAGACTCCTCTGGTTTTTCAAGACTTTTTCTTTCTTTCTTCTTTCTTTTTAGAACAGAAGTAAAACCCTAATGAAATGCCCGGTGAGATATAGGGAGCAAAATAAAAAACCTTTAACAAATCCCAGTTACATTCCCTTTTTATATGTAACTCAAAAGAGGTGAGATACTATTAAAAGTATGAACAACTTACAATTTGACACCATGCTGCTGCTGGAAACCAGGCTTCACTTGATACAACTTGCTTATTCTTGCTCTCCTGACCCACATTCCCTAATACCTTACTCATTCCCCTCACTTTTCAGAATTCATAGGTCTCTTCATGTCCAGCTCCAGAGAAGTAAGATATTCAGGTTGGTTTGCAGGAGAAAGGCCACAAGTTTTTCCCTCTGAACTTTAAATTCTCTCATATCCACAGTGTTTGAAAAAATAATAAAGTAATGAAGTGACACGTGTCTAAAATGCAGTGATTGTTGTTAACCATTCATGTATTCATTGATTCTATACTTACTGATGTAACAAATACTTATTTGTGATGCATTCTCTAGTCATCAGGGCAAAATGGTGAGCAAGATATGTGTGTTCTCTTAAGATCTATAAAGGAAAGCTCCCTGTCTGTTTTTGTCTAATCCAGTTGAAGACATTGAATATTCCGTAGCCAGGAAAAAAGATAAAATAGATCATGGTCAACTAAGACTTGCATATTCAAAAGTCTAACGAGACTGAGTAGGTTACGTCTCTGTACAAAATGGGTCATCTTAAAGTTGAAAGGGTGTAATGAGACTTGTAATTAACTGGACAATGTCATGCTTAGCGACATTCAGGTTATTTTTATTTTAAAGAAAATTGAATCAACTTTTCCCAGACATAAGCACACACACATTTAGTCCACGGAAGACTTGCTTCTAGAAATATTTTAACATTCTTAAATTTGAAGTTACTGCTTTCATTCAAGAATATATGTGCATTGTTTCTCAACAGAAAAAGAAGTATTTTCTTAAGGAGGGATAATTTTAAAATAACATTAAGAATCTTGTCAGATAAACTTTTACTCTTATATGAGTATTTTCTTGATCTTACTCTTAAATCCTCTGTAGGAGTCAGATCTTAAAACAATGCCAAGAAGGAGTGATCAAGATTCAGCCCACAAACACCAAAGTCGTGGGTTAGAACTAGTACTTGCTCCTCTGAGTAATATTTAGTTTGAATAGAAGAAATGTTCTTCTACTAAATAGGATGACTTAAGCCAACCTAATCAAAGGCCGATTTTCAGGCTTTTTTTTTTTTTTTTTTTTTTTTTTTGAGATTCTCAGTGCTCTCTTCTCTCGTATCCCTAGACACATCACTTTGATGCTATCATAAAGCCTGCCTAAGAGATCTTTTAGTTACCTATTATTACAGATTATAAAATGTACCCATGTCCGAAAGACTCATATTTTAATCTATATGAGGTAAATAGACGTAAATGCTTATTAAGGTCAAACCTGAATAACCTACAGAAATGTCTAGAAGAAAACTTCCCTTTAGTTAGTAGAGGGTTCTTTGTGGCTCAGAAAGATTGTAACCTCTCAAGAGACAAAAGAGTTTATTCCCCTTTATACATGTAAACGTAATAGAGTTGTCATTTGTTGTGATTGCAACAAAGTTAGAGGGGCAGTGAGTAATCACATTCTATTGAAATTACATATTTTATTGTCTGTAAGATGAATGAGGTCAGGAATTAAATCTATTTTGCTAAATATATCTTCTACTACAAGTACAATGCCTGGCATATAGTAGGCACTTAATACATGATTGTTAAATCCATACAGAACAAATGAATGAATGAATTTAGAACACTTTCATCTATAATGTCCTTATGGTTTTTTATTATGTGATTCTGTGGTTCTTTGGTTCAGTAGTTTCAAGGAAAATGTATTTCAAACATATACTAGAACTGTTCAGTAGAATTTTCCACAATGACAGAAATGTTCCAAACCTCCTTTGTTCAATATAGTATTAGCCACATGTAGCTACAAACACTTTAAGTGTAACTAGTGTGACTGAGAAACAACTTTTATCTTAGTTTAAATTTACTTGTACTTTATTTAAATTTAAGCAGCCATATGTGGCAAATGGTTGTAATAACTATATGGCACATAGACCATTTCTTAACTTTAGGGAATAATGTTTAACTATTGAGTAGGAGCTCAGTGGACCTGCTTATAGAAAGAGTCATGTTTTATTCTTTATTTTTTATTTTTTATTTCTTTAAATATTTTATTTATTTATTCATGAGAGACACACACACACACACACACACACAGAGGCAGAGACACAGGCAGAGGGAGAAGCAGGGAGCCCGACATGGGACTCAATTCCGGGTCTCCAGGATCGTGCCCTGGGCCAAAGGCAGGCGCCAAACCACTGCGCCACCCGGGGATCCCCCAGGTCCTTTATTCTTATAACTGATGAAGTTAGCCTAGAAACTTTATGGGGGGAAAAAACCAAAACATACGATTATTGATCTAGACCATAGGAAGAGCTAACCACACTACATTCAGAAAAAGGACTAGTTCTTTAGGGTGGCAAACAGATCCTGGGAAATGGTGGTTGTTTCTGAGCCCTCAGTATCTGCTAAGTGGGACTCTAGATGTTCCAAGAAGAGCCATAGGATTGCCTAGGGGTGGAATGGATTGACTTGGGAGGAAAGATGGAAAGAAATATAGACAAGCTGGCAAAGAAAGGCCTAAGGAGATATATCATAACTGCCTGCCTAAAGTTGTCTAACTTGATGTGAAGAACAACTTGAGAAGTAGCCAGAAAATGCAGTTGTTACAAAAGTTGTTTGCTCTGCAGCTTACCTAATGATCATCTACATATGACACAGGACCTGATCTGCACAGACAAAAGTCCTATCATGATACTGCTTGGCAGAAAATGTTTTCATACTTGGGACACCTGGGTGGCTCAGTCAGTTAAGTGTCTGCCTTCAGCTCAGGTCGTGATCCAGGGGTCCTGGGATCAAGCCCCTCATCGGGCTCCCTGCTCAGTGAGGAGTCTGCTTCTCCCTCTCCCTCATCTTCTCCCTCCTCCTTTCCCTTCTGTGTGTTCAGTTATGCACACACACACTCTCTCTCTAATAAATAAATCTTAAGAAAAGAAGAGAAAATGCTTTCACAGTAGGATGTAACAGATATTCATTGATCACCTAACTGCAGCAAGCTCAGAATGGGGCATTTTCCCTTGTTCATATCATTTTTACAGTGTCTCAATGATGTAGACTTTTTTATGTGTCAGTTGTGGCAGCAAGGAGATGGCACACTCAAATGCAAATAGAGGAACATTTAATGAAGGGACCATTCAAGACTTATTGTCAGAGTTAAAGAAAACTAATAAGCAATGAGGAAGCACATAAACACTAACAAGAGCGTGCAAATGTCACCTCTAGTCCTAAAGGGGCAAGGAGAGAATATAGTGGTCAGAATAGAGAGGGAGCCATAGCAGTGGCAGAGGCAGAGAACAGGAGAGTTTTAAGCACAGAGGAACATGGCCACTGCTTATCAATGGCCTGAGAGAGAGGCAGATGGGAAGGAGAGAGGAACAAAAACTTTGGCCTTGAGATTCCTGCCACTTCCTCCCATTGGCCCAGCCAGAATCCACAGGACAAAGGAGCCCAGTTGATGCAGCCCCAATATCAGCATCTTTTGGCAGACAGCTTGAAGAGGGAAGGTAGCAAAGAATCTAGAGAAGCAAATGGAAATTATCCAGCCATTTTTGCCTTCATTTTGCAAATAAGGAACTTGAGGCCCAGAGTGAATAGATGATTTGCTTAATAGCATGCAATAAAGGGATAAAGTCAAACAACTCTGATTCCGGAAATTCTAAGTTCTCCATTTCTGGTTCACTTGTATAATATAAAGTGCTAGGTTAGACTTTATCAGCCTAGGTTCATGAAATCTATCCTCTGAGCACAGAGGGTTTTTAATTTAGTTCCTTGATTGAAGACTACATCCTAGCACTGACCAGTCATTTCCTAGAACTTTACATTCATCACAAGTGGATATGGTGAGAGTGGTGCATGCTTCTTTGTCTTTGGGCACATATCTCAAAACCAAGAAAGATTATTTCCTTTTAAAGTAGATGAGTTATTTAATAAAGTATGAGGGTTGGGGAAAATTAGTGTTGAGATAGCATGGAAAAGTGAATGGGGGAAAATCAGAGGGAAGATCAAAATGGGAATCATGTGTGTGTGTGTGGGGGGAAGTTCATGGAAAGAATCTTGGGTTAGGAGTGAATTTCTGATTATAATTTGTTCTTTAAGGATATTGATGATTTTAGTAAATCTTCAGAGAGTATAACATGATAAGCTGTGTTCTTTACATATATAAGCTGTGTATTCCCTAGCTATTTGAGCATTTATCCAGAGAAAATGAAGGCATTAAAGTAGCGGAAAGTCATAGCAGTAATATGTGGCAAACACAAATTGAATTGAATCTAGTAATCTGGCTTACCTCATGGCCAGTTCCTGCTACCTTGAAACATTTATTAAAGCAATGCACAAAGCCTTCAGGTTGTTATTCCTCCTTTCTTAAGTGGGGGTGAGACATAACTTTGTCTATATGGTGCTTCTCCAGTACAACAGTAACTTAGCTATATATTATCTACATAGAAGGTGACCCCCAACACTGGGTAAGATGTAACTCATCTATTAGCAAACATAAGTAACTGTGTCAATTTAGTTTATTTTATAATGGTGATGGTTGTTTCTAGCCTGAGGGAAATAGAATCCACAGTGAGGGTTTCATAAATACAAGAGGGAAATTCCTGGGCAAGTTGTAAAGTGTGTTTCTTGGGTTTTTATGCATATTGAATCCCACACACCATTTGGAAATAACTATGTTGGGGTTATATGGTTTATTGTAAATAGGACACATAACTGTTTTTTTTTCATATTTGTCTTTAAAATATTTTAGCTGAATCACTTTTATCATGCTTCCTTGTATGAGTTTTTTTTAACTTTTATATTCCCCATTATTTCTGCCATTTGGTGACTTTCTAAAATTTTATTTTACTGTAAAACTCAGCACTGATAAATCACTGGCCCTTACATATAGAGTGGATTTAAAATTTATACACTGTGACTTAGGTGGGTAGAAACAGAACTTTATTTTTCCATAACTGAATATTGCTTGCTCACCAGCACCCATTTCTGCCTCAGGAAGGAATACTCATATGCCACTTGAATTTATCTCCCTTACTTTCAGTTTCAGTCTGCGTCTTTTAGGTTAAATCCAATCCTCCAACTCTCTGGGGGAGATACTGTTTCAGAGTTTTTAACTCATCCCCTCTCTTGCTCTTTCACCTGCGTTCAGGGAAACCAACCACAAGTTCAGGAGCCAAATGAGGCATCCTGACATGGGGAAGAGGCATCATTCAGCCTCTGGTGGTTACACACTTCCATTGAAGAACATCACCCCTTGTCTTTAGAGTTGACTTTGACTCTGATGTAGTTATAGATGAGAGCAATTGTTTTCTCTTTCCTTTTGGGTTTTTTTTTTTTTTTTTTTTTTTTAGTTATTTGGATCTTTTATTTATATATTTTTCTTTTCTTCAAAATAGCATAATTGAATGGCTTAGGTACTTGCAAATGTGTCATTGAGTTAATCAATGGCTAGGAATAACCTGCATTAGAAATGAATCCGAATATGGCCTAAAGCAAGTGTTCCAAAATCTGGCAAAGTATCATAACCTCGAGGAAAATGTTTTTTCTTTCTTTCTTTCTTTCTTTCTTTCTTCTTTCTTTCTTTCTTTTTTTTGTATATTTCTTTACTGGAGTTTGATTTGCCAACATATAGTATAACACCCAGTGCTCATCCTGTCAAGTGCCCCCCTCAGTGCCCGTCACCCCGTCTCCCCCCCCTGCCCACCTCCCTTTCCACTACCCCCTGTTCATTTCCCAGAGTTAGGTGTCTCTCATGTTCCATCACCCTCCCTGAATGTTTCCCACTCATTTTCTTTCCTTTTCCCTTTTTTCCTTTTCACTATTTTTTTTATTCCCCAAATGAATGAGACCATATAATGTTTGTCCTTCTCCAATTGCCTTACTTCACTCAGCATAATACCCTCCAGTTCCATCCACATTGAAGCAAATGGTGGGTATTTGTCGTTTCTAATGGCTGAGTAATATTCCATTGTATACATAGGCCACATCTTCTTTATCCATTCATCTTTCGATGGGCACCGAGGCTCCTTCCACAGTTTGGCTATTGTGGACATTGCTGCTAGAAACATTGGGGTGCAGGTGTTCCAGTGTTTCACTGCATCTGTATCTTTGGGGTAAATCTCCAGCAATGCAATTGCTGGGTCATAGGGCAGGTCTATTTTTAACTCTTTTAGGAGCCTCCACAGTTTTCCAGAGTGGCTGCACCAGTTCACATTCCCTCCAACAGTGTAAGAGGGTTCCCCTTTCTCCACATCTTCTCCAACATTTGTTGTTTCCTGTCTTGTTAATTTTCCCCATTCTCACTGGTGTGAGGTGGTATCTCATTGTGGTTTTGATGTGTATTTCCCTGATGGCAAGTGATGGCAGAGCATTTTCTCATGTGCATGTTGGCCATGTCTATGTCTTCCTCTGTGAGATTTCTCTTCATGTCTTTTACCCATTTCATGATTGGATTGTTTGTTTCTTTGGTGTTGAGTTTAATAAGTTCTTTATAGATCTTGGATACTAGCCCTTTATCTGATACGTCATTTGCAAATATCTTCTCCCATTCTGTAGGTTGTCTTTTGGTTTTGTTGACAGTTTCTTTTGCTGTGCAGAAGCTTTTTATCTTGATGAAGTCCCAGTAGTTCACTTTTGCTTTTGTTTCCCTTGCCTTCCTAGATGTATCTTGCAAGAAGTTGCTGTGGCCAAGTTGAAAAAGGGTGTTGCCTGTGTTCTCCTCTAGGATTTTGATGGAATCTTGTCTCACATTTAGATCTTTCATCCATTTTGAGTTTATCTTTGTGTATGGTGAAAGAGAGTGATCTAGTTTCATTCTTCTGCACGTGGCTGTCCAATTTTCCCAGCACCATTTATTGAAGAGACTGTCCTTTTTCCAGTGGACTTTTTGTGTGTTACATGTTGAGATCACTACTCCGGTGGAGGAGGCCTCCATCTCCATGCTTACTTATGTGATATTTTTCTTTTCTTTTTTTTTTAAAGATTTTATTTTATTTATTAATGAGAGACCTGCAGAGAGAGAGAGAGAGAGAGAGAGAGAGAGAGAGAGAGGCAGAGACACAGGCAGAGGGAGAAGCACACTCCATGCAGGGAGCCCGACGTGGGACTCGATCCCAGGTCTCCAGGATCAGGCCCTGGGCTGAAGGCAGCACTAAACTGCTGAGCCACCTAGGCTGCCCCTTATGTGATTTTTTTCCCTAAGAGTGACTTTTGCTGCCATTTAATCCCTACTTTGGACTGTCTACCCTAATTCTTCTCCATGTTCACCTCTTGCCTGATGACTAGCCGGTGCCCTTAGGAAACATTTGTGTCCTACATGAGGCCAGGGGGTAGTTTCCACATCCCTTCATGCAGGCACCCCACCTTGATGTGAGATACCCTGAAAGGCTGCCTTCTCCCATTCCCAGAAAGAAATGGATTTACTACTACCCACAAATCACCAAACCTGTCTATGAGACTCCTGCTGTTTTCCTAACTGAAGATTTTCTCTCCAAGGGGGGCAGGGCTGTGTCAGGGACCATACCTAAATCTAACCATGTTGCTTCTTTGATTCTCAATGTTCTTCCATCTGGGCCAAATGCTTCTCTCTCTCTCTCTCTCTCTCTCTCTCTCTCTCTCTTTTTAGCTAGCAAACTGCTCCTGTATTTTTTTATGCTGAAAGCTTACCCTACTCTCTCATTCTACCAACCATTGATACATGGAGACTTATTTTTTATTTAAAAGAAATAAAAACAGGAGTGCCTAGGTGTCTCAGTGGTTGAGCATCTGCCTTCAGCTCAGGTCATGATCCCAGGGTCCTGGGATGGAGTCCTGCATCAGGCTCCCCACAGGGAGCCTACTTCTCCCTCTTCCTATTTCTCTGCCTCTGTGTGTATGTGTGTTTCACAGATTTAAAAAATAAATCTTCTTAAAAAAATAAATCTTCTTAAAAAATTAAAAACAAAAACAACCTCTTTATTTTTTTGTATCTAAATATGGCCAATCAAATGCCTTGGGCTCTAAAACACCAGTATAGGCTATAGCTTTGGAAAAAAAAATAATTCTTTGGAATTTATGTTGAATAATGAAATTCTCTAGTCTGTTACTGGTGCCCTCTCTTGAGTTATATACCTTAACCTCCTGGTCATTATTAAGGAAGCAGGACTACTTAAGGGAAAAAAAATTGCTAAAAAGAAATATAATTTAGGTAATATTTAAGAATATTAGCCAGCTTTAGTAATAGATGGGAACAAATGTCAATTTGGGAGAATACTTAATAGAAAAGATTTTCCAGTCACTAAAGATTCTCTATATGATTAACAGAAACCCCTTATAGTAAGCCTATGCGTTATGCATTCTACAACAAATATTTGCCATGCGTCACTGTTTAGGGGCTAGGAATATAGCACCAAATAAAATAAAAAACCCCTTCCCTCATAGAGGTGATATTCTAGAGAGGAAATAGAAAAGATATACTATATCAGCAAAATATGAAGGACATTATATGGTCATCAGTATTATGGAGAAAATAAAGCCAGAGGAATGGCAGGAAATCTGGCAAAAGCAGGGCTTTCTGTAATTTTAAATACAGTGATGAAAGTTGGCACATCTTGAGGAGGTTAGGAATGAGCCATGTCTCCATCTGGAGCAACACTGGTCTAGGCAAGGGCATGGCAATTGGACAGTTTCTGAGGCAGGAATCACCCTGGTGTGTTCAAGACAGAGCAAGGAGACACAGTGGCTGGAACAGGGCAAGTGAAGGGGAGAGTAGAAAGGGATGAGGAAGTGGTAGTGGTAGGCAAACATTGTGAGGCCCTGGAGGCCATAGTAGGGAAAGTGGCTTTTATTCTGAGAGAGGTGGGGATCCAAGGGAAGATCTTTAACAAGGAGTGACACAAAAGGCTCACTTTTCAACAGAATTGTTCTAGTTGAGAGTAGACTGGAGTGAAAGGTAGAAGGAAGAGATTCCATTCAGGAATTTATTTCAGAAACTGAAGTAAGTGACAGCTGGTTCAGACCAGGTATGCAGCATGTAAATGAGGAAGGTGCTCACAGTGTTGGATATGTATATGGAAATCACTCATACATTTTGGGAGCCAGTACTGCATTATGGTTCAAAACAAAGGGGGAAAAATCAGAAGAAAGCACCCAACACACACACACACACACACACACACACACACACACACACACACACACAGGCTCTGCGGTCAGGCTGCTTGGGTCCAAGCTGTAGTTTAAGTACTTACTAACTATGGAATCCTAGAGAATTCTGCTAAAGCCTAAGCCACATGGGGATTTTAAAAGGTTTATATGAGAAATGACATGAAAAGCAACAAAAACAGTGCCTAGCTCATAAAAACTCAAACTGTCACCTGACATCATTATTGTCATGGTTACTTTTATCATTGAACTTGAGAAAAGCAAAGTTGGAATCACAGAGCATTTAGGGTTTTTTTTTCTTCTTTCTTTTTCATGGTTTGTTTTCAGCCCATGCATCTGGGGTTATTTTCCAAAAAGCTTTCACTGCTTTCAGGATTTGTCTAGCGTAGGTGCTTAGAAGTAAAATACAGAGCCTCCTGTTTTTTGAGTCCTACACTCAGTTCTTAAGTTGAAAGGCACAAAGACACACGTTTGGCATCTTATGGTTACTGCAAAAACAGAGCGTAAAAAGAAAATTGCGATAGGTCTCTCACATCACCTAATTTAGTTCTCAAGCCAGTTCTTTGCTATTATGTGCACGAATTTGGTTCCCAAGTGGTGATTCAGTAGGAAGAATGAGAGATCTTAGGAGCCATTTGCCTGGCAGACGTATTGGACTGCAGCCCTCTCCTATCCAAGGCAGGGAGGATGATACCATCATGAGTCAACATGAATAGCTGTCCTGCATTCAGTGCTTAGTGTGTACCAAGCCCCGTGCTGCATCCATAACTCTCATCCTGCAATAGGGAGGATATTGTTCCTACTTCCTAGATAAGTGAAGCCCAACACTACTCATTTCCATGGACATAAACAGCCATCTGCTGAAGGATCTTAGTCTAATATCCTGGCTTTTCACTGCAAAGGAAGCTTACCTCCATTTTGGACAACATCAACTGTTCTTGGCATCTTACAGTCTATCAGAGGATATATCTAACAGTCAGTGAGTCTCTTTTTTCTTGAGCTCACATTTTTTTTTTAGTTACATTTAGCATGGCTTCCAATTCTTCTATGTAGGAGCATATCTGTACTTCAGATATGTGCATGTGCTCCCTTTACTACATTCCCACAGTTGGCTTAAGCAGGATAGCTTTTCATCTTCCTTCATAAATCAACTCTCAATACTTTAAATCATCCTTGCTGCTCTTTTCCTAATTCCCTTGGATTGACCAGCATCTTTGGGCCTTGTAGGTGCTCCCATGGGCAGTGAGGCTCAGAGAGTTGTGCATCCTGATGGCATTACTGAGGGCTCACTTGAACACAAAGACAGAATAATAAGAAAGTGAGTGATGGGTCATGAAACCATATGGCAGCTACTTGGCTATTGGGTGGATCCTTGGGTTTTTCCATTTCACCATCCGAAAAAGTAAAACGAATTGAAGAAAATGTTTAGCCATATGGACCATTTATGCTTTTAGGCAGCAGGGTCCAGCTGTTAGAAGCAGGTGGGGGTCTCCAGTGTTTACTAGATCTTTAACATTCAGATGCTTTTAGGCAGGGGTCTCTGAAGTGAGCATTATTGCTAAAGGTGTTTGAATCTCAGTGACTTATTCTCCACCTGGCACTTTAGCAGCAAATAAACTCAGTCAGTCTCTGGAATTTCAAGCCCATGCCCTTGCTTATACTGTTAAAGATGACTTTAAAAGGACAATTCATTCATCTTCCTGAGTTTGCAGGATTGTCAGAAGACCAGAGGCACAGATTTAGAAACTTCAGAAGAATTATCCTGCCGGAAATGGAAATTGATGTCTCATCTTAACTTCTGACATCCCCCTCCTGTTTATAGAACCCCACTGAGTGATAAAACAATGGATTGTCATCATCACAAGGCTGATCCCATAAAAAAAGGTAGTGGGAGCAGTGTTCACTTGGAATTCTAAGACATCGGTGTTATTAATGCCGGAGACTCATAAATAAGTGGTGAGGATTATGGAATTTATCAGAGAAAGCTCAGATGAGGCCACTCCCCAGCTCCACTGCATAGGCAGGGAAGGGATTAGTAGTGCAGTTAGGTTAGGCAGCTACGGGACAAGATTTGTGACAACTGTGGTAAAGGATGGCTGTGTTAACTGCTTTGGTTGGTGTTTGCCCAAGCTGCACTATACGAAAAGGCTTGGGTCTCCCTTACTTTAACCTCTAGAAACCCCATGGAGGGAATACATTTTTCCCTTATGATTGCTCTCTTTTAGGTGTTGGCTATCTGTCCTTTTGTTCCACTCATCAGATTAGGGTGTGCATGTGAGTGTGCACATGCATGCTTGCAGGCTCGCATGCTCACTTATGTGTTTACCTTAGAATAAATTTCTGGCCATGTTGTTTTGGCCCATCAATCCTATATTTAGGATTTTTCCTGGCAATGTTTCTTCATATAATTTCAGCTGTGAAATCTGGGTGTAGCAAAGGGCAGGAGAACACAGAATGAAAAGCTTGGCTTGTGTGTCTGACACACATGGGTTCTGTATCCCTGCTCAGAATGTCACTGGCCAACCTTTCCAGAACCTTGCTTCATCAGAATAAAGGCTTTGGTCCAAATTAAGTGTGTAGTCAATGAGGCTACTATTATTTATGATTTTACCTTCTCTCCCATGCCCAGAATTTCCCAAAACCACTAAGCATCCAGGTTTAGTGTTGGTTCTGCACAGTTGGAAAGGAATAACTAGCAGTCACCCACAGCTTTAAATTTTGTAAAGTAATTGCATACTTTCTCTTAATATCATTAAAAGTATTGGAAGGTAGAAAGTATTTAGATTGTTGTTAGTCCTCATTGTCACCTTCATCATCATCACTACTACTACCATCATTTTACACAGGAGAAAGGGAAGGTCAGCAAAGCACTGACCCAGCCCAAATTACAAATCTACTCTGCTTACTCTTTCTATGGAGACAACGCTAAAAACAACAACCAACAACAACAACAGAAGATTAGTCATGCCAGGGAGACCCATCATTTCTCTCCAACTTACATGGTCACTGGAAGCTGATGCTTTTCATTCCATTTTCTCTCTTCTCTACTTCCTCCCTCATAGTACCTGATTAGGCTTCCACAGGGTTCTCCTAGAGGTGGATAGACTGTGACAGGTGGTTGATGAGAGAATGCCTTTGATGCTCTTCCTCCTCCCCTTAACAGGAATTGTGAGTGAGAGGGATGGAGATCAAGAAGAGTTCTTCACCCCAGAGGCTCACTTCCTGAGCCTCTCTCCATGGAATGCATCAGGGCTCTTCACCTCTTTTCGATCTGTCATTGTTGGCTGAGTTAGGAAGTGAAGTAAACACAGACTTAAGGGATCTGGTGGTTCTATGGATGATTCATTTTTCCTAGTTTTCTGTTGAGGATTTTAAGTCTGAAAAAAGCCTTAGCAATCATAGAGCCCTTTTAAAGATTGTAAAGATGGATAGAATAAGTATTGCTAGATTTTGGTGGGTTTATTTTTAAGGCTATAAGAACTTATAGTAACTTGAATTTAGTTTTGTGCCATTTTTCTGCATTCTGTGCCTTAGATGGATAAGAGATGGGTTTGGGAAGGTGTAGAGGTGACAGCACTGCATCCATTTTATACTTGGGAGAACTGGTTTGCTTTTTCCTGACAGCATCAGACTTGAATCCTGTTGTAATTTTGTTAGATTATTTTACCTCTTTACTTCATGCATTTATTCTCTCTTTAACTTAATTATATAATAACCAGTTTGAGCCTTTGCTCAAAGTTTGACTCTGCACTTAGTGATGGGAACAAGGCAGTGAGAAGGACACACAGTGAGTCCTCAGAGTAGGCAGGATGTGTTAAAACAAGAGAAATTTTCATGTGCATGGATCAGTTTAGACTACTCTTTCCTGAAGCTCAGAGTACTAGACCATGTATAGTATTAGTATTATTTGGGTAGAAATCACACAAAAACTAGGACATCTATGCCATTTTTTGATAACTTCAGTAAATATTCTGAGTTCACATCAAGTAACATCGGCCTATTTGTTCATTTATTCTGTGAAAACTTTGGCTTTATTCCTTATTTTACTCTTAACAAAGATGCCAATAAAATGAAATTAATGAGTAAAATGCTCAAAAAATGGCAAAGTTTGCCATATACTCACATGAAAAACATAGGGATGTGATTTTTAGGTGATTATACCTATTGATGCTTTAAAGATTAGTCATTGATTATTACAGACTACTTTTCATGAATGACTTTTGCATGTCATGAGATTCTGAGTCTGCCTCCTATTGCAATTTGAGTGCTGTTAATAGCAATTAATGTTAGTTGACAATAATAAATTGTAGTAACATTAATAGTAATTTTCTCCAATTAGTTAGATAAAGGGGGAACTAGTTAAAAGAAACACACATCTCCTTCCAGTAAGCCAGGAAGAGCTGAACCAGAAAGTTCCAGGAAAAGCGGGAACCCTGGCAACTCCAGAGGCTGCAGTAGAAGTTGTCCCGGAACTTTATTCTAAGACCTACCACTGGTGTGATGGCAGCTCTGCATCTGCATTATACATGACTATGTCCAGAAGGTTAGAGGCAAAAGGCCACTGATCACCCAGGCCTGGCTGTAAGGGCTGACTTTCTGAGAAAAGGAGACACATGACCTGCTTCATTACATCTCTGTGTCTGCCATATCCAGGTATACTACTATTTTCCCTATGGATTAAAGATAATGCAGCCTAGGACTATCCAGCTGTTATACAGACAACCAGAGTGCCATTCATGCCCTACCCAACCAGGAAAAAACCAAAGTCTCAAGCAGAGGCTGCCTCCAAATGCAGTGAGTGCAATAACCACTATAAAAAGCAGCTTGTCCATCACTGAGTTTCCTAGGTGATGTGCTTGCCTCTAATGTTTATCTTGATCTTGTCTCACAGTTCTGAGACTCATGGATAAAAAAGTGAATTTTACTATCACCAGTGCAATCTATGTATGGTATTTGGTGAAAAGATTAGGGAACTAAACAAGAACCCAGCCATTAAAAAAAATAAGAAGAAGAAATTCAATGGGCAAGTCAATTACCTAAACTGTAGCCAACTGAGAAACTCTAGGAAGTAAAGAAAGAGATGGAGACTATAAGGGGCTGCTAATAAGGAAGATTTCTGGAGACAGGAATCTCTAATATTTATCTTTCCCCTCCTCCACTCTTCATTTTATTGTTGCCATGACTTCATGATGAATGAAATGTTTATTCTTCAAACATTTGACTCCTTGGTGGCCCTGCCTGTATAAGGTTCTAGTAATCTTACACTTCATATTTTTAACTTGTCATCATCTTCATCATCCCTACTACTATGTATTGAGCTCCCACCAGGCTCCAGGAATTAGGCTTGAATATATAGTTATATGTATAGTTATAGTTTTGTATATATGTCTATGAAAGATTCAGTTTTTACACTTTAAAAGATTATTATTTAGAGAAAATGTAGGGGGTATTCAGATATATTAAACATTTGCCCAATTTTACAGCTAGGAAGTAATAGAACCAATATACATGTCTTTCAGGTTATTTGCATTATACTATGTTATCTTTTTATTTATGAAATAAAAACATCTTTTTCTCCAAGAAAACTGAGTGTATGGAACAAGGATGAAGCTGCTTGATAAAATCAGCCTGGCTAGTGTCACTATGGAGTGCCATGTTTTATAGGGGGAAAAAAAACTTGGTGGGAAAGGCTGTTCTAAATCCTTTGATAATGCTCCAAATTTGAAGAACCAGCCAGCCAGCCGCATGGTGGCAGGTTAAGTGCACTGGGCTTCTTAAATTTTATAGAGGATAATTATTTGTCATTATCAAGAACAAGACCAAGCCTTAAAGTACAAGAGAAGCAGGCACAGAGGAATAGAAATGAAATCCAAATTTTGTGATTCTCAGTTACTGCTCTTCTGATTAAGGGAATTATTTTCTAGGTGGACTTAAATAGCATGACATGCTAGTAGTGCTGTATTTTCAAACCATGCTGGTAGGTCACTTAATCGACCCAAGAACAGTGATATACATGTTACTTCAATAATTTTGTTTCATTATGTTTTTTTTTTTACAGTGTGAAACAAAAAACCCAAGAGATTGATTACTGCCTAAAGTCACACAGTTAGAAGAGACCAAGTCAAAATATTGACTCTAGACCTATCTGATTCCTAATTCATGGTCTTTCCACTCTGACGTGTTATTTTTAATTTGATAAATTTATCTGAAGGGATAAATTTCAGAATACCTCAACATTTTAAACTACTTCATATTAACTTCTCTTAGCTATTAAAACCTTTAGTCTCTTAATGAGTTTAGACAAAACATAAAGACTTCTAACTCTGGGAAATGAACTAGGGGTGGTGGAGGGGGAGGAGGGCGGGGGGTGGGGGTGAATGGGTGACGGGCACTGAGGGGGACACTTGACGGGATGAGCACTGGGTGTTATTCTGTATGTTGGTAAATTGAACACCAATAAAAATTAATTTATATATATAAAAAAAAAGACACCCCTGACTCCCCCCAAATAATCCATCTGTGTTATTAAACACATCATTTACTCACATTGGAGTTTTGAGGGTGGATTAATTTTGTATCTGTATATTCACATCTTGGACTTTTTGTGGTATTGGCTGGGTTTTACTACAAGACACAATGGATTAGGACTTCTTTATGAATTGTGAAGCTATTAAATGATTATATGTGTCTAGAAAGCAATGAGCCCTCAAGGTATTGTGCTTATATGAGATTACTCAGATGCTTCTCTGGTGCCTGAATTCTCTTCACTCTGAAAGCAAGCTTTGAAAATTCTTATTTTGACAGCATCTGTGGAAGTGGTTTAAACCCCAATTCACTTCCAGGCTTTGAACTTCTTTATTCAATCACATTCTTCTTTTGAACAATGCAGCTTAGAAATTTGTTTGGTAATGGGGAAAAGGCCTTGGTTTGTTTTATTGTCAAATTCCAATTGCTTTGTGAGTGATTGTAAAATGTAGAGCTAGTGTCTGTAATGCAATTGTCTCGGCATAAATACAAAATGCTTATTGTCAACTCCTCCTGAGAAAAACATTGTATAGCTGTTACAAAGGATTCTGCTCTTATTTCTACAATGTGCAGCCAAGTAGGATCTTTAAGATCCCTCTTCAGCACGTGACATACATTTGGGTGTCACCAAACTTGTGTATTTTCGGGGTTGGGAAATGGAGCAAATGCACTAAGGAACTTGATTTACTTGCCCTATTTCCCTTCAAAATAGCCCCTGGCGTTTTTTTCACCCTCATTTCCCCATGGTCACATTATGTTGTCCTTACTGTAGTCTCTAATTAGGATGCTATTTGATAGTAAATAAATTATTTAAGAGTTTAATAAAATAAAACACGGCACGAATTATCCATAAAGGACAAACTATAAAATGAGCTTTAATCATGTTTCTGTGTTTTGGAATTAAATTTCACATTTATTCGCGGAAGACTAACAAACTCTGCATGGTAAGTCACTCCAACTTGGGGAGGCCCATGTTGGGGAGCTCAGATATGGCATGTTGATATTCTGGCCAGCTTTTGTTTGTTGTTGTGTTTAAATGTGATTACCTATGGACAAATGGGACTTTCCTAAAATTCAGACAATGTGATTTTCAGAGTTATATAAGATATGATGATTTAGAAAAGCCCAGAGTCAGAGTGACCTTGAGTGGTATTTCTGTCTCTATCTCTCTCTCTCCCTGTTCTGTTCAAATGTGAATGGGTTAGAGGACTTGCCTCTTGTGTTTCTAAGATTTTATGTATCTGGAACCTGAGGTCTCTGCAATAAAACAGAAGCGTTGAGGGCTTCATGCTTCTCTAACCCCTCATTAAGACCTGATGCCAGTATTGAGAGATGAGCACACAGTTTCAGATGGAAAGATTTTGAAAATCTATATGCCCTTGAGTTTATATGAGGTGGATCATTAATGTTGTAATAAGCTTGTAATAAGCATCTCATGAACCATAGACCCAGTATTTTTTCAGGAAATGGCATAGATTAGAGCCCCCAAATAATTTTGGAAGCTGTGTTCTTTTTAGATGAAGTCACAATATCTTTTGAATAATTCGGCTTTGTGGTTTCATAGCATTTACTTGGTCTCATTATGGGGCAGGAAGTTCGTTGAGAAATCCATCAAAGAATGCATTATTGTACTTCTATTTATTTTTTAGATTAAGAAGCCAAAGAGTACGTTTGATTAGCTTGCATTTGTAACTCTGCTGTAGACTATTACTGACCATTAATAGATGAAAATATATTTCAAATCTCCAAGTCCTATTTTTCACACCAGAAAATTCAGTGTGATGTTTTTATTCCCCCCTTCCTCCCTCTCTTTCTATTCCCCTCTCTGCACCCCTTCTCTGTCCATACCTACACACACACACACACACACACACACACACACACACACACACATACTGATGTCTGTGCTTATGCAAACTATGGCTTACTGGAATATTTGGCTTCTGATAATAAAAAATAGTATAGTTCTTGTTCATTTACAACTTTTTATTCCATTACTATAGAAATTTACATTAGCATTAGGAATACCAAATAGTTTTAGATATATACACTTTTAAAAGTATCCTTAGCTAGAATGTGGGAGAATATATCATATTCATCCAGAGTATCCAACACCTCTCTTTCCAGTGGGCCCTGAATGGCAGGACAAAAGGCCAGGTGCTGGTGCTAGTATCACCTCCAGACCCTTAATAGAATCCTTTTGCAGTCAGAATCTAAATGAATGCCAGGGTTGCCCAATTCCTATCAGTGTTCCCAGAAGGAGGCCTATTTAGCCTCTTTCTCATAAAGATGTAGATCCCTTGTCTAGACAAGAAAAGCTTTCACTGAAAGAGGTTGTGACTCATTTGGAAGCCTAAGGATAGGTTAGGAATCTTCTAAAAATGTGTCCCATTTCCTAGAATTGGGGAAGTAATTGATTTGAAGGATTACTCAAATTTGCAAAAACAGTTATGGATACTGCTAAGCTTTCTGAGAGTAAGGATTTAAAAAATTTAAAAAGTATGACCCATGACACTCTTGTCTTTAAATGGCTGGGTCTTAGGCAAGAAGAAGGGTGTTAATGAAAAAGCAAGTGACATGGGATTGGAATAAAAATAAGAGAAAAAATAAAACTGGCAAATGAAATAAAATCATTTGAAAGTCTAATGAAAAAGAAAGAAACAAAACCAGAAGTTTGTTTTGAAATATATAAAATCAACAGTAGTCTGAGATTTTATGTCATAGGATGTTGCTTTAGATTTAAATATTCTTCTCTTCAAATATGCTCACCAAAATTCCAAGACCCTTTGGTGGGAATGAGCATCTCCTTTAAAATTTTTCTTTTAAATACTTAAGCATTTCACTCCCATAGATACCTTGTCATATCAGAAAATCCAGCTCTTGGATGATTTTTAAGGACCTTTTTTATTTAAAAAAATCTACTTCCCTGTGTAGCAAAAAAACAAAACAAAACAAAACATAAACAAAAACAAAAACAAAAAACCAACCTCTTCACCTTTGAACAGAACTGTATCTAAAATGAAAAAGGGAAAAAATGTATACCTAAGAAATGTTTATAAAGTAAAAAAAAAATAATAAGTTAATTAGAATAAGCTTTTCTTAAAAAGTAGTGAAAGTAAAGTTTCAAACATTTGAGGCCATTTTAATTCTACCTCAGAGCCCCTGAGGGCAGATGAGGCTCTGTTCAGACAGCTGGGAAACTGGGCTTTGACAACAGGAAAATCTTTGCTCTGAGAGTTTCTGGGAGTGCAGGTGTGATTAAAAAACAAAGCCTGAAATTAAAATGAAGGATAATTGTGCAATTTCACAACAAATTTGACAATTTAGAAATTGTGCTGTTACTTCAAACATGCCAAATGGGAAAGTGCTGCTGTCTCTTTGTGGGATCT
This sequence comes from Nyctereutes procyonoides, assembly GCF_905146905.1. Taxonomy (NCBI): domain Eukaryota; kingdom Metazoa; phylum Chordata; class Mammalia; order Carnivora; family Canidae; genus Nyctereutes; species Nyctereutes procyonoides. Next base: position 11,503,050 of record NW_026575133.1, on the reverse strand, counting down.
CCTCTTATCAGTTTTAAAGGGAGTTTTTTCTTCACTGACATAGAAACATAACCATGTATATTTGTTGTGAGTTGAAGTTGAAAGACTGAGAGGATCTTTTTCTAGTGCTTTCCTGTTGGTCCAGGTCGTTTATAGTAGTGTTTTGCTTTGGGAAGTCTTCTCAGTGGTTTTCTGGGTCATGTTTATCATCATGAGTTGGATAGCTACAGAAGGGGCCAATGACAGTTGCATAGATCTTGATTTTTGTTTGTTGATGTCCTTCATATTGTTTCTTCTTAATCTGTTTTTCTTCCCATCATATATTGTCTTTTTTTTTCTCTTTGTGTCATTATGTATTCACTAGGTCTAAAATTCTGCTAATCTAGAAATGGACTAAGGGTAGCCATGGGCAGGCAATGTATAACATGTGATTAACTTATTCTGAATGCAGCTGGAATCAATTGTTATAGAAGGCAAAGGGAGAAAGCAGCGTTGAAGGAAGTATCTTGTTGAGTCTTTCACCCACATAAGGCAGACATGGGGACGGGGTAGCTGAGAACAGCTCTCAAAATGGCAAACCTCGTGGGTCAAAGCTACAGTGGTTTCATACAGTGGTAGCCATGTCCCCGAATTCACATTCTGTTCACATGATAGATGAGAAGCAAATTGACTTTCTATTCTGATGACTTACTTAAGATTCCTGGTGAAGAAACATAAGCTGCTTTCAACTTAGATAATTTTATTTGGGGTCAGACTGTGACTCAGTGATCTGGGACTTATTTCAGGAATTTCAGGGATTATTTCATAATCCTTTAAGTTGTAAAGTTATGGTAAGATTGGAGTCATGTAGAAGAGAGAGGGAATGATTAATGAGGTAGCTTGGCAAAGTGCTTTGGGGTACAGGCTTCTGGAGTCAGAAGGACTTTGAACTGTGTCTAGAATACTTCCTAGCTTTGTGATCAGGTTGACTGACCTCTCCAAATGGCCCTGTGGATTCATTTATTGAATGGGAATATTGATAATACTTCATGAGGTTATAAGACTAAAATGAGATGGAAAAAGTAATGTGTTTAACATACTGTCTCCTAAGGAGAATATTAGCTGTAATGATGAAAGATGGATGGAGCGAATGAAGATAAGGCTCTAGGTGCATAATAGTACCCTGGGGACTAACCATGCCTTTGAATTCTCTAAAAGATTCTGTGTTAAATAGGGTATTTTGTAAGCCATTGAGATCAGTCAGTATCTTCAGGTTACAGTTGATCTAGGATATTGTGTATTATTTTTACTGTTTTAATAATCAGGTTTAAGGATGAATAAAGAGGAGAATTTGTTAGAATTTGCTTTTCTAATTGCTAAAGTGAGGCAACTTTTAGCCCTTACATGCAAGCACTTCTTCTGATGGCAGTGTAGTAATTTCTTAACTCTTTGGTTACAGAACTGCCAAAAATCCTTCATGTGCAAAGCTCTTTATAAAATGTTGTACTGTTTGATTAAATACAGTCTTCTATAAGTAAGTATCTTGTTACTTAGACACAGGGACTTGGAGAAAGGATTGTGGGTAGTCGCTCAGAGTATGTTTTTTTCAATCCATGGAAGCAAGTTGTCTTTAAATTGGAAGCATTATTGGTGTTCAGAATCCCTTCTGGCTAATGCTGAAATGACATGGGTTTAAGGGAGATCATCTCATTTTATGAGTTGCCTGTGGATTGCAAAAGGTATCTTGGAGGGAGAGATTTAGTACTGGGGAACCTGAGAGAAAATTCTTACTTGGCAGTGGGAAGACTGCACACTGAAAAATTACATTATTGTTTAGTGTCAGCCACTCAAAAACACCACTGGGGGTTTTGTCATTCATTGGAAGACTTTGAGGGTGCTAATAAAATACATTAGAAGCAGGTTGTTCAAAATGGCTCTAAAAATGGAAAGGAACCCAAATGTTTATTGCAGCAATTTTATTGCTGGGAAACATGGTCTTTACGACCAGAGTGTTTGTAATATATTCAGTTGGGTCTCTGAGGAGTTTCAGGCTGGTGAGAATTATTTGGATTGTATGAGCATAATTATGTTACAATTTGAAAACTAAATCTCTCTTTGTTTTCATCATACATTTTATTTTATTAATCTTTTAGATGGGAGCAGCTCATGAGGAAAATTGTTAGCCAGCCAAAGGCAGGCACTGGGGTCCATCCAAGATACCTTCATTATTGGCCAGTAAATCCAGGTTTTATGACAACTCAGAGTTCTCCCCTTGGCAATGTCTGTGTGGCATCTGTCCTGACTTCTACTCAGCACTTGGTGGAATTGTCACTCCACCAAGGATGCCAGTAGGATGGAATGAGTTTCTCACACAGGACCTTCCTGGTTTGTTTCTAGAAAATCTTTGCCTCAATTTTTTTCATTATCTGTTTTCCAGAATCAGGGGGGAAATTTTTGTTGGAGGGTTAATTAGTTGATATCTTAGCACCTAGCAACCTTTCTCTTTCTTTACTCTTTGCTTTACACTGAAAGATGGAGCAAAGAATCTTTAGTAATGGTGGCTGTTGGAACAAGTGATGATTTTTCACTTCCTTGATATTTCCTTCAGGATTAAGTGCTAAGAACACATAAAGCATCAAAGCCAACCCTCCATTCTAGCCAATGTTATAGAACATGGCTACTTTAATTATGTATAGTTCTTAGTGACTCAACACCAGTGACCCAATTCCATGTAGAATCTGTGTTGACACACCTGTGGAACTCTTCCAGAGGAGGGTGAAAACTCTGTATATAATGAAAGGTATTATCTCCTTCAGAGTAGTCCTTTAGGATCTCACCACCATTTATAACCAATTAACTCCCGAGAGGCTTTTATGTATTTCACAGGGAATACAGTATAGTCAAATGTGGCAATTGGGCTCAATGAATTTAAGGCTTGTGGTCAATACTTTACATAAGTACCACCACTGTGAAACAGTGAATGATCTTACTGCTGTTTGGTGCTAAATTATGAGATAGGGGATGTTACAGCTCTGGAAGCTCGGAAGAGAATGATCTTGGATAGTCAATATCAGTGGTGGTCCTGGAAGAATGACCAAGTACAAAGGTTTAGGTAATTCAACTGGGAAGAAGTTTCCTAAACACAGTTGGAAAAAAATGCAGAGAGCAGCTTGTGTGAGAAGATCAGGTACTGGGGGAATCCTTGGGGACTGGGTTGAATGGAAGAGGTGTGTCCAGACCAAAGGCATTCATTATGTTTGTAATTGTTTTCACTGCCAGAGAACACTGTAGTCTGGGATCTGGACAAGACTGTTACACATAAGGAGTTCACCTGCAAAGTCCCTGCCCCACGATTCGGTGTCAGATACAGGTTCCCCTCCCTTGGGTAATAAATTACACTCTTGTTTCTAATCTGATTTTGAATTCTCTGCAAGCTGAGCTAGAACTAGTTTGAATTGAATGAGTATTTTTTTTTATCCTAAACACTTCTACTACTCCAGGGTGGAACCCCCTTTTCTGGCTGTAAGTTATCTAGCAGTGTGGCCTTCTAAGAAAAGTTAAAATTGTTACACTGGAAGACTCCATTGATAGGATTAATCAACTTGAACCACTGTCCTAAAACATTTTACAAGAGTATTTAATGCGCATCACATAGGAAGGAAAAACATTTCAAAACTAACATTGGGCTTCCTCTAAGTTTTTCTATTTCACTTTTACTCACATAACACTTTATATTGATTGTATGTGATCTAGGAATAGCAGTTACATTGAACAGATGGGAGCCATAAGTTTCCCAGGCATTAAGTGGTGTTTTGGAATTGCAAAATCATTGAAAATGAGTTTCCTGATGTCCCAAATTCTCACCCTCCTTCTCTTCCTAAATGTTTCCTTCTCCCCTAATTGCCACATTCTCATCTAAACCTCTCCCTTTCTTCTTGCTATAGGTAGAATAGAGAGGGCAGCTGTCATTTTCTAGAGGCATCAAGGCATCATGGGAAAAAAGGAAGGCTCTGAAGTCAGAGATCTGAGTTTGAGATCTAGCTCTATGGCCTTGACCTATTTATTCAACTCTTCTTCGTTGCAGTTCTCTCAAGTGTAAAATGTATATAATAATGGTAGCTAAAAATAGATTATTGTGAGAATTAAGATGTGGCACTTACAATGCTTAATACAGTGCTTACATTTTAACAAATTCAACTTCAGTTATTAGTAAATGAATACATAAAGATCTCTATGTTTCCCTTTTTCTTTTAAAGATTTTATTTATTTATTCATGAGAGAGAGAGAGAGAGAGGCAGAGACATAGGCAGAGGGAGAAGGGAGCTCCCAAAGGGAGCCTGTGGGACTTGATCACCAGGACCCCAGGATCACATCCAGAGCCAAAAGTAAATGCCCAACCCCTGAGCCACTCAGGCATCTCTGTTTTCCTAAGTTTTATCCTATACTTCTTTTCATATAAGCACCCAGAAGCTACCACAGTAAAATCATGCCCATTGTTTGACAATAACTAGTGGTAGATAAATAGGAACAGTTTATAAGAATGGTATGATTTTAAAGTATGTATTTTTTAAATATTTGAGACTGAATTTAGAATTTATGCAGCAGGTAACATTCATTATGCCACCTGATTTGAGCTAAAGGTGTTTATAAGAATGGTATTCAGTTTTATGAATTTGATTACCTAATTAAATGTTTAAGTATTTTAAAAACTGGAAACACGGCTAAACCACATGCAAGACCACAGCGACTGTAGGGGAGAAAGTAATAAATCATCAGAGGAGAAAAATGAAACAGGAACACATGAAACTGTAGGTCATCAGAGACTGAAAGTCTGAGGGAAGAAAAGCATGATTAGAAATTAAAAAAAAATAGGGCAAATCCCTCTGAGGTAGAGTTATTAGAAGTAACAGATGTACATAATCAACATGCTGCTTTCATCTTGAAGAAGCACAACAGATAAAGGATGCATGTCAAATGAGAGTGCTCCAACAGAAGAATTTTCACAAAGGAGTTAAATATATTGGATAAACACACTAGCTTCTCTCATGACGCAAATCTTTCATTTATACCAATGTCCCAGATACCTACAGTATTATGAGAAATGGCTCCAGACATATGAGTGGAATAACAACCTACCACAGAGCAATCAGAAAAATAAACTCTAGGGAACACCTAGCAGGAACACCTCCTTATCATGGTCTTCACCTCAGCAGGAACCAAAATAAAATACCGACCTCTATTTCCTTTACAAATAACTCTATGGTGCTTTCTCAAAAGTCCTGTCACTGGGCTCATTAAGTGTTGACTCTGAAAAGGAAAGTGAATTATGCTCAGACTGAACCAGGGAAATAAACAACTTGCCTTTATATATTATTCATTATTGGCAAATGATTGTTGGATGAATGAATTAGACCTTGTTCAAACATGGACAGTATGCTGGGTACCAATAGTTTTGAACTCACTGGGGGTCCTGTGCTAATTGTTTAGAGGAGATTGCTACGAGGAATGTCAATGCTATAGGATATTAATATGTGTTAACAAAACTGTTAAAAAGGCTTCCATAGTCAAATATATTTGGGATATGCTGGTTCATGCAATATTAAGTAGATGTCTTGACTTTAGGACTTCAGAGACTTCAATATGCTGGTGTGCACTGTGAATCACCAAGAAGGCTGTCTTACTTATTTCACTATGGCCTAAGTTTTTCAGAGTATCTCACCATCCTGGTGTTCTGCTAAACACAGTGCCAAAAACCCAACAACAGACTTAGATATTACAATATCACCAACTTGCAGCCACCCTTAGAAGCCTGTGGTATGAGATAGTTGTTAATTTTGTCCAAGTGAGTATTTGAGATTCAGGCACTGTACAAGAAAATCATTTTAGTTAATCAGGAAGCCCAGCTGTTTTCTACATACTTAATTTCTTTTCCTGGTGGTGTGACCCTTTTGAAGTAATAGAGCTTTGTTTCTTTTTGGAAAAAAAAAAAGTGAGAGGGCGGGCATCAGAAGAAGTCAGCCAATATGGCTAGGAACAATGATAAAGTGAATGTGAAGCTAAGAAATGTAAGCCAGAAAACAGAAACTGTAGAGACAATTGAGGAGTAAAAAAACTGAATTCAGCTGTGGTTGTTCTAGATAGACACACATCTAACATGTGATTTGTACGGGAGCAAGAATGGTTCAAGAACAGATATTACTAAGTTCTCTAGCTAGGGCAAAAGGTGTCCTCTGTATAACAAAAAGAACTTTACTAAAAGGTAAAAAGCTATATTATTTGCGTATAAAGCTATACATGGGAAGGGTGTGAATTTTAGAGACATGAATGGAGGAATTCAGGGGCCCAAAGAAGTATTCTGTATTTGTGAATTTAGGGATTTCTGGTCATCTTCATGGTTTATCATGTGAGAATATTAACAGTCTCTCTTCTGTGTGGTGGTAATGTTTATTGAGTTCTGTGTACCAAGAACATTTACTATAAAGAAGGCACTGACTCTATTTTGCAGATGTGTAAACTGAGGTCCAGAGGGATCAAGGCACCCCATCATATAAGATTGGAGGTTCAAAGCAAAACCTGCCTACTTCCATACCATGTTGTTAACATACTGCTTTCTAAAAAGGAAATCGCTTCCTGAGTTGGGATTAATTGAGGAGTCACCATTACTGGTTTGTGGTATCAGAACGTCAAGCCCTCTATTTTAACATATAAAATTTATTATATTCTATTAGTTATAAAGATAAACTGTCCAGTTGATAAAATCTCTAGTGATTATTTTGAAGATTTATTCAATAAGGCTGATTTTTTACAGTTACATACTACCCCTTTTTGAATATTTATGCCTTGACTACTGCCTAACATTCAACACACAAGAAATGTGAGTTATCACTATCGATGAAAACCATTATAGAATGTATGTTATTGAAGAGCCCCCCAATCCCGATTAAATGTTATCCTCTCCATGCCATCTGACCTGGTCCTCAACTTAGAAGATATTTCTCCAGCCCCTAAGTGTCCAAAATGTTATATGACATTTTGCATTTCCTTGTTGTCATTGTAAGAGGCAGTATGGCCCAGGAAAGCACAGAGGATTTGGAGTCAGAATTCCTGGAATTAAATGCTGCTTCGAGCAATAATTGGCAGTTTGACTTGGGCATAATAGCTTCAACTTTCTGTGTTTCAGTTTCCTTATCTGTAAAATGGAAATACGAAGAATATCTGCCTTCTAAGGTGTGGTGAGTATTTCAGTGTATGTTCAGCACTTTCAACAGAGACTGGCAAGTATTAGTACTTAAAAAATGGGGTAGCCCAGGGGGCTCAGTGGTTTAGCGCTGCCTTTGGCCCAGGGCATGATCCTGGTAACCTGGGATCAAGTCCCACGTCGGGCTCCCTGCATGGAGCCTGCTTCTCCCTCTGCCTGTGTCTCTGCCTCTCTCTCTCTCTCTCTCTCTCTCTCTCTGTGTGTGTCTCTCATGAATGAATAAATAAAATCTTTTTAAAAAATGGTGATTGCTGTTGAATTCATGTCCCTACTCTCCATTGGATTGTAAGCTCCTTGAAGATAGTGGTCATACCTCATTCATCCATGTATGGCAAATTATAGACACTGAATAAATATTTTTTATTGAATAGACGTGCTGAATGAATGCCTATGGAGATTTTTTCCTCACGGTTTTGCTACAGTTTTCATGTATTTATAAAGAACTGTAAACGTCAGGTGAATGCTCCTTAGAAAATTAGTTGCATCTCTTTACCCTGTTATTCATGGCCTTTCCACCTTGGCTGATCCCATCTCTCCAAATCTTTTCCTCTGTTTAAAGTGGTATCCTTAGGGAAGAATTATATAAGAATATCTGTGCTACATGTAATTGAAGCAGTAGCTCATTGTAATTAAAAGTAATTGAGACCATACAGTGAATGGGCTTTAGAAGGAGCACAGCAGGCATCAAGTAGACAGAGTGTCCCGGTGCTCTCCTAGCCCACTGAACTCTAGTAACCCTGCAGCACTGGGGCACAACGGGCCTTTGTGTCAATGCCACTGAATATCGCCGAGAGCCCTACTAGGGAAGTGGCCTTTTAAAGACAGAGATCTGGTGTGTCTCTTACTGGCTTTGAATAGTATTGTAGATGGAGCAGTTAAGAGCCTAGGGTTGAGGGTCAGGTCTGCATGTGGCTTCTGGGGCAATTACTCAAACTTCCCTGGTCTTGCTAATTCCTTTTTGTTGTTCTGTTTGATTTAGAAATGAGTAATATATCTCTAGAATTGATCTGAATAATGCATGTGCTCTCATTTTCTTTCTCTTTTGTTTTTTTTTTAAAGATTTCATTATTTATGTGTGTATGTATGAGGGAGAGGTGGAGGAAGAGGTGGGGCGTGGAGCAGAAGGAGAAAGACAAACCCACTCCACGCTGAGCGTGTGGAACCTGATGCCGGCACCATCTCACAACCCCAGGATTCATGACCTGAGCAGAAATTAAGAGTGAGAGGGCTCTGACTGAGCCACCCAGGCGGCCCCTCATTTTCTTTCTCTTTCTTTATGCAAGACTAAGTGCTCACTCTTTTTTTCTTTCTGGTTTTGTCTATCTATATATGTGTGTCTATATTATATGTACTCAATATACATATATAAAGAGAGAAAGAAATTCAAGTTATAGAGATGAATGAAATAGTACGGATTAACTAAATTACACTCTGGCATCTGCAGATGCTCAGTGCATGTTGTAGTGTGATTGGCATTCTAAGGCATCTGTATGGGTTAGGAAGATAGAAACTTATTTGCTGATTTGAAAATGAAAAAAATCCCGAAGGCTCTCATTGGCAGAATGTGGCTTACCTGGTATTATTGGTTCCAAAGCTATCCCTCGGTGCTCCGTGGTTTGTGGGAAGAAGTGGGGCCTCCTCTAACTGCCCCTCTGCTTTCCCTGGGACTCCGTGTTCGGCTCCGCCCATAGAGGGCGCTAGAGCAAACCAGCAGGTGGGAAGGGAGGCCAACCCACTCCTTTGCTGCCTTTGGTTCCCCTGTCTTTGGGTTACCAGGAGCAATGCTGCTCACTTGAGGAGCCAGAGTGCTTGCCTTCCTGTAGTTGCAGCTGAACCCAGCTGCGATTTTTCCAGCACTTCAAGAGCCAACCTCATGGTGCCCCTTAGAGATGCCCCACAAGCTAAGTTGTGCTTCTTGAGGGTATGAGTTTCTGAGCCTCTTCCCATCTTCCTCTCAGCTTGCTGCAGTTACTCACCTCATGATAGCTTTAAGTTCTCTTCAGCCATGGTCATTGTTACCTAGTTCACAGTTTTATACCTAGCTCACAGATCTTCGCTTGAAATTCTGCCTGTGGAGGTAAGTGATGTGGCTTCCACCTGGTACACGGGCTGCCAGTGTGTCCATGCACCTGTGTTGGCAGTGCTGGAGTGAGGCCAGTTGGTAAATGCTAGTTGGGTGGTGGCTTGCTAAGTACCTGTGTACTTCTTAGAGCCAAGGAAGCGTACCAATCTGGTTCTCCAGGGATGTGGTGCCTGCAGTGCTACTTAAATGAAAGGTCTCACTTTTCCATGGGAACCTTAATCTCTGCCCATAGCCAGTACCACAGAGGTAAAATGACTCCCTCTAAGGCAGGTGTCTCTGTCAAGGTTCATAGGTTGCAGGGGATTCACCTAATGTCTTGCAGTGGTGTGCAAAAATTGAGTGCAAGCTTTTCTTTTCAGTAGATTTTTCATGGAGCCCTGACCCATAAAAATTTAAGAAACACAGTTGCAATGGGGTTGTTTGGAAGGAAAATATAGGTGGATTTTTTTAAGGCCTTTAGAATTATTTTGGGAATGAACATAAATAAAAATAACCACATAAAAAGTCTAGCAGTATATTTCCTGCCCTTGAGCTTGAGGCTGATGTTGGGAAGAGCAACTCCTCTTCCCTGCCAAGGTCCGTGCTCCATCTTTTGGCAGCATGATTCTGAGCCAGATGGGCTGTGTTTCTGACTTGTGCTGGTCATTCTAGCATGCCTGACCTCAGACTGGATAGAGCCAAAGTAAATGTTTACATTTTGCATCTTTTGCATTATTCACTGTTAACACTTAGTAGATGCCAAGAAGGGGGAAAAAAAAAACAAACTTCCCGATAACTTAACTCAGGTCAATAGCAAAGCCTTGTTTAGGAGACTATCTTTTTTAAAAAATAATCATTGGAAGATTTATATTACTCCCCTTATGTAGCCTATATTCACAGGATAAATGCATATATTTAAAATATATACCTTTATATATATGTATATATATATTCATATATAAATGTATATATGAATTAGATTATCCAAAATATTTAGTATCATCATTAAGTAAGTAATAATGATTAGAGGTTTTTTTTTAGAATTTTCCAAGAATCTATGCAATCATGACAAACCATGTATTATTTTTCTGTATTACTCATGCCTTCTGAGAGTTGGTAGACTGGATTTAAAAAGAGAGATTTAAAAAAAAAAAAACGATGAGGGGAAAGTAAATTGTCTTTCTTGAGGCTGATTTTGTATCCATCATATCTGAGCACAGTAGGAAGCCTAGGAAAAGATGCTTTAAATGGAGAATAAGTACTCACAACTGAGTTTTCAATTCTGCAATTCTGCTCTCTTATTTTTCATTAATTCTTATTCTCTCAGAGTGAAGAAAGAGGCATTTAAGTGGGTGTGTAAAATGGTGCAGCTGCTGTAGAGAATAATCTGTCAGTTCCTCAAAAAGTTAAGTGTAGACTTTCTATATAACACAGCAATTCCACTCCTAGGTAAATACACAAGAGAATAGTCATAGGCAAATGTATGTGAGTGTTCATAACAGCATTATTCCTACTAGCCAAAATGTAGAAATAACACAGTGTCAATCAACTAATGAATGGATCAAAGGTAGCCAACCCGTTATTTTGGAATATTATTCAGCCATAAAAAGGCATAAAGTACTGATAATGCTACAACATGGATGAACACAAAACATGCTAAGTGATAAAACCCAGACACAAAAAGTTGTACCCTATATAATTTTATTTATATGAAATATCCAGATTAGGTAATTCTATAGAGAATAGAAACAAAATAAATTAGTGGCTTGGGGGAGGGGAGAAAAAGGAGTGACTCACCAGGGGCTTGGGATTTCTTTTGGAATAGTGGAAGTGATCTAGAATTAGGTAGTGGTGACGACTGCACTGCTTTGTGAATATACTGAAACTCGCTGAATTGTATGATTTAAAATGATGAATTTCAGGGTATGTGAATTATGTCTCATTAAACAAATTAAAAAGAATTGATAAAAATGAATGCTTTGCATAGAGAGAATCATTGCATAAGACATTAAATTGTGTACTACTGCCTCTTCCAAATAAGGACTGCTTATTTGAACTTATTTGTATAGGACTTGCCTAATACAAAAGAGATTTTTAGGGACAGACTATGATTTTTTAAAATTTAATCTGCAGTGGAATTCTGGAAACAACATGTCAGAGATACAGATGGAGTCAGCCTGGATATCTTGCAGTTTTTTGGTTGCATTCCCTTTCCCTGGTAAGATCCCTCCATGCTCTCACACTGGAGGATTTCCTCAGCTGGACCACGTTAGCTTCTCAGGAGGTGCTTATTCATCAGTAGCTATATCTACAGTGTCAAACTGAAGTCATGGACACTCTTTAGATTAAGAAATCAGTTTATAATCAGAAAGATGAGATAAACAGCAACAACAACAAAATATAAGTATGTGCCTTAGGCACTTTTGGGAATCTGCTAGCAGTATGTTCTCTCACCAGCTAGGTCTCATATGTAATTAATTATTGTTGTATTTGGATAATGCCCACTCACTCTTCCCCACCACGAAAGATCATAGTAAGCTAAGAAAAAAACAAAACATGAAACCTCAAGCTTTAGAGTCAGACTGATTTGTGCCTAAAGTAATGATTGTTCAAATATTTACTACTTAACCTAAAAACAAAAAAAACACTAACCACTTAAGTAACCAGTTCTTCGTGGATTATCATAAGATTTGGAAACTATAATGCATATATGACTCAATCATATTTTGAGGAATTAAACTATTGCTTCTTATTACCTTGAACTGTTTCACCAAATTCAGACAGGTAGTGTGCTTGCTGCTCAATTGCCTCAGTGATGAAATTGGTAAGAAACATGATGAATGTGCTTTACAAATCTTCCAGGCCTTTCTTTACAAAAGCCCAAGCCCAGAGTAGACTCAGGACTTGTGGTAACAGGGTTCTCCAGAGTAGATAAGAAAAAGATTCCTCCATGCTAGGGAGGGGAGGGGGATTATAGTCACTAAAAAGCAAGGCAGCCCTTGTTTTGTTTCTCAGTAATACCATTATGATGGAAGCAAGACCTTGGGGAGGAAATGAGAGATGGGGTCTTAAGAAAGCTAACAAAATCATTCTATATCTTGGCTTGCAATGGAGGCAGCAAAAAGCTGGATTTTTCTCTTGACAGGTTTGTGTGATAGGGGCTTAGACTCATCATTGTCATCATTATCTTCATTGTCATCATAGCCAACACTCAAAGTAGTGCTCTAAATGTGCCAGATATTTTCTAAGCACTTTACACATATTGCTTTATTTAATCCTTATAACAACTTTATGAAGTAGGTGGTCTTTTTTTTCTTCCTGTTACTAATCAGGAAACTGAGTGAGGACCACAGAGGTAGAGTGAGTTGTCCAGGGTAACACAGTTAATAATGGAAAGAACAGGCCTTTGAACTCAGTCAGTCTGATTTCAGTGGCTCTTAGGCACCATGTAATATGCCTCTCACAATGATGAATTAAATCTTGTATAAAATAAGGGAACTAATAGTTCCTTAAAAGGTGTTATTTATGGACCAGATTTCACACCTCCTCTGCCTGAAAAGCACACAACATTGCATACATCTTGCTAATATAGTTATATAGATATCAAAAAATATACGAAGATGCTTTGGAGTGCTAGACTAATTGATACCCCATTTCAGAGGAAATGTTCTTGACAGTCACCTGGCAGAAAGGACAAGTGTAGGAGGCCAATGTGACCTTCTCTCAGACCATCAGAAGATGGTCACCCAGATGGGCAGCAAGGTAGCTGCTTTTCTCCCCAGGATTTGGACTTGGATCCAGGGAAACTGTGTCAGTCAGTGGTAGGAGAGAAAGCAGGCTACGTTTACAGAGCAGATGAATCCATGATTGGCAGAGCCCAGGGGGAATGGCCTCAAAATCCCACAGCTAAAATCCCTGTAACTGCCGCATCCCAAGAATGATCTTGAGTTTCAGCCCAGTTCCCGTGAAGCCATGCTACCCTATCAATTCTTTAGAGTTTTACCAATGTAGTAGGTGTTAGAAATTTTCTGTATTAACCCCACATTTCTAATATTAGAGTTGGCTAATTAGGTAAGCAAGGTTATGTTACAGAGGGCCCAACTGTGGCCAGAAACAGATTTTTTCATATCCCAGTGGCAACAAGTCAACAATCTGTCATTTTTTCTTTCCTCCACTTATATGGTTGGGGACACACTATTCTTCTTCCTTTTCTCTCTCTTAATCTTATTAAAGGATCCAATCCTGTTTTGTGTTTTCCCCCTAGAAAAATTTCACTAGTGTTCAGAGAGTAGTGCTAGAAATGATTAAATTATTATAACAAAGTAGGCATCTTGAATCTTATAAGAGTCAAAGCCTAATCAGCCTTAACAGAATGATTTTTGATCACTGAACTTCATTTCTCTCTAGCTGTGGGTGGGTCTCCAGTGTCTGGGCAATAGATTGATTTGTGGAGCCTGGTAGCAGATGGCTGACTCTTCACTTTCAATAACTATTATCTTTGAAAAGGAAGACTAAAGATACTGAGTAATATTTCCAGATTTCCTTGTGGTTTGCATAATACACTCTCATTTCACTCTAAAACATTTTTATTTGGTAAAGCGATTGATGGATAATGAACGTGGTAGCAACTCATAGTTTTCTGCCTGAAGGGATCTGAGACTCTCAGAATACAGAGTATGGAGAAAACTCTAGAGTGAAATGTAGAAGCTATTTCATGCCTAAATGGTAATAGAAAGTGCTCGTGATGCTTGGAACTCTAGGGTGGACTCCGAGCTACAGATGCCCTCTCAGTTTCATACAGAATGAGAAAATCAGCCATCTAGATTGATTTGAGATAACCTTAGGACTTGGGGGGAAAAGTCATAAAAATATTAATGACCATAAACATTTCTACTTCTCTTCAAAGGTACAGTCTCCCCTAGGAGTGAGAACTTGCTTTAAGAAGGCTGAGCACTGAGGGGGACACTTGACGGGATGAGCACTGGGTGTTATTCTGTATGTTGGTAAATTGAACACCAATAAAAATTAATTTATTAAAAAAAAAAAGTCTGAGCGAAACTGTTTTCTTTATAAGGAGGAGGTGTTGGTTAAGTTTTGGGCCCTAAAATCAACAGGTTGGATTTGAATCCTGTCCCTGCAACATTTTAAATTTGAGTTTGAGCCTCAGATTTTCTTATCTGTAAAATGAGGGAAATAATAGTACCTATTCTTAGAGTTTCTGACAAGACTAAATGAGATTATGTTATTAGAAACTTGAAGCACTCACTAAATGTTAACCATTGGTCTTTTTATTATTGTTTTTTGATATATTCTTATGGCCTAAAGTCAGAACATGCTAGCTAGGAATACTGAATGTATGCAGAGCTTCTTGTGATTCATGGTATTGGTAGGGAAAGAGAATACTCATTCAAATTACAGACAGTTCCAGGATTTCAAAACCAAGTGGTGCTGCCTTTATTTGGATTCACTACTCTGCTTTGCCACCATTTAGATGTTGTCCTTAGGCAAGAACTCTGAGACTCGATTTCATCTTCTGTTAAATGGGAATCACAGTAAATGACAATCCATGATTGTCTGGAAGACGGTTGGAAGCTATTTGCGAAAATAGCACTATAGAATTACTACTTCCTTTTAATCTGTATCAAGACCACTGGGGGTGTATAGTGAAGTCTTGTGAACAGAGCTTACAGAGATGGTATGATTACACAGAAATATAACACATAACACAGTGCATCAACAATAAAAGATTGCTGTCAGTAAGAGAAGAGGGAGGAATCATGTCTGCCAAGGGATGGGTAGAATCAGGAAGGCAGATTCCACTTCTGGATAGATTTTCAATAAACACATCTTCAAAGAGATTAAGTATTAATAAAATTCCAGCATATAAAGTGCAGGCCAGCGTACGGCAGACTGTGTACATTACCTGGAGCTCAATGCGAGGCAGCCTGGAGGGAAGTCACTTTAGCGGTTATCCCTTCTTGCCCTATACGCTGTTTCCTTGGGAACAGCTGTTAACCATGAGCCAGAGTGGGTCTGCTTCTCCTATATGTCTCCCTCAGGTGCAAAAAAGTATAGCATTGAGCAACAGGCTGTTGAAGGCCTAAAATCAATCAAGACAAATGTATCAATTGATTGTGGTGGTTAGGGGAGGCAAGGGTAGGACAGATATGTCTAAATAATTTTTGGGCAGCCCGGGTGGCTCAGCGGTTTAACGCTACGTTCAGCCCAGGGCATGACCCCGGGGTCCAGGGATCGAGTCCCACGTCGGGCTCCCTGCATGGAGCCTGCTTCTCCCTCTGCCTGTGTCTCTGCTTCTCTCTCTCTCTCTCATAAATAAATAAATAAATAAATAAATAAATAAATAAATAAATAAATAAATCTTTAAGTATAACAATAATTTTTAATGTCCTTTCCAGTTCCCAGTTAGGAATCTAAGATGGAAGCCCCAGCTGCTGGTGCCTTATTTAATCTCTCCCTTTATTAGCCGAGACAGTTGTTTAAATGGTAGAAATGAGTTAAACTACTTGGAAGTGGGGGTAGTTTAAAGCCACAGGTAGCTGCCTATAAGAATTTTAAACTTCTGTGAACAAGCACTATTAGTGAATGGAGTGAGAGTGAAGGGAGGATGCGACTGTTAAATGTCTTTCAACTTGAGGTTTAGCAACTATTGAACTCTACTGAACATGTTAAGCTTGGTATATTTTCTTCCCATTCTTCATTTACTTCAAGTGTTTTAAGATTCACTCAAATTTCACTGCAGCCAAAGAGTTACTGTTATGAACTTTTGCACATTTCCAGTGAGTTTCCATTTTTAAATGGGAATGTGGAGAACTGAGGAAGAAGTTGCAAGTTCATTTAGGTCCTGGACTATGGACTATGGTATGAGAAAGCTAAGTAAGGATTGATATCAAAATCTTGCCATCTACATTCGTATGTTTATAATATGGGGGCAATAAACATAAAACCAAATTCCTTTTATTAAGAATGCAAAAATGAGGGAGCGCCTGAGTGGCTCAGTGGGTTGAGCATCTGACTCTTGGTATCAGCTCTGGTCATGATCTCAGGGTCCTGAGATTGAGCCTCATGGCAGCTTTGCACTCAGTGCAGTCTGCTTTCCTTCTTCCTTTGCTTCTCTCCCTCACCCCTCCACTCGCACTTGTATGCTGTCCCTCTCTCTCAGATAAATAAAGAAAATCTTTAAAAAAATGCAAAATGAAAACTCATAACCAGGCTTACTTTAGAAACGTGGTCAGTGAGGATTGGCTTGCTTTAGACTCACAGTCAATGAGGATTTATTTTTATTGTTATGACCATGAGACACCATGAGATTTTGATTGCCTTTCAAATTATCACATGGATAGTAAATCACGTTAAACATCTATGTGTGTCACACATCCTAGTGTTTGCGAATTGATTTTCTACATATGGTACACATGGTTACTTTTTATTAACCAGAATTGAAAAAGCCACCAGCTTTTAAATGGTCTTTTTTAAAAGATTTTATTTATTTGAGAGAGGGGGGAGAGAAAGTGTCCACATGAATTAGAGGAGCTGGAGAAGACTCCCCACTGAGCAGGTGCCTGATGTGGGGCTCCATCCCAGGACCCTGAGATCATGACCTGAACCAAAGGCAGATACTTAACCAACTGAGCCACCCAGGCACCCCTAGGTTTTAGATGATCTTACATGGTTGGTTCTGGAGAACTTTCTCAGCTGCTGGTCACATTGGAATGTTCTCCTCTCCTCTCATAGAAATAATAATAGTGTTTAAGTATCTTGATTTTCTTTAAAAGTTTAATATGGCTTTATTATAAAACCACTGTCTACTCATTTTAGAAAGTATGAAAATGGAGAATCATATAAAGAAGAACACAAAAGCTCCCATTTTTCTACTGATAAGAAATAACGCCTAATGTGTTGGTGCATTTCATTATATACACACACATTTACATAAATATATATAACAATATATGTATCCACACATAGGTATTTACATACACATACATGCACAAACGTGAGCATGATTATGTACACATAGTGCTTCTAGCCAACTTCCTAGTGTCTAGCAGTCATTCAGGGAAAGGTCATTCACTTCTACTGTCTGATTGATTTTATGAAAGGATGTTCATTCCTCAATAATTTGAAACGAGCACTATGGAATTTTTCCCTTGGCCAGAATGAATTATTTGAAATAACAAAAGCAAACACCACTGAACTGCAGTAAAACTCTTAGGTCTCCAGACATTTCTTACCACTGACCTCACATTTCAGGGTGTGTTATCGCTGACCTTGTGGAATTCTTGGGAACTGGAGAAAGAAGAGGTACTAAGAAAAAATCCAAGTGATTTGCAAATCAGTCCCCCCGCACTCCTAAGTGTGGCCACATTTCCTTTTGTGGTAGTCTCTGTGAAGTGTTTGAACAACTAACTTCTCTTCTCTTGACCCTGAAATCCAGACCTCATGTCTCTGCTGGGCTGTATTAATTATTCTGAGCTATTGCAGGCCGGTGATGAATAGTTGTAGCTTCCTGTGGTGTTTTAACATTACATCTCCTGTTTCTATGAGTATTTTAATGAAGACAGTGTTTTAAGTTAGTTCTAATTATAACCCAAAGAGCCCCCTCCTCAAATTAATTTCACCTGCCTCGCTCATCTGTACCAGAAAACTATATCATGGAGATATTAATCCATTTTAAAATGTTAATATTGATAAAACTATGGTGAGGAGTATTTGAAGTGATATATGTGTGTCCTGCAGGGTGTGTGGTTTTGGACAGATTACTTTTCTGTGTCTCAATTAATTTTAAGGTGTTTTACACTATATGATAGGTAAAATGAAATAATAAGTTATATGAATGAAATAAGACAGCCACATTACTAAAGGGGTGAAAAAACAGTTACATCAGAACCCAGGTTAAGAAAGCTGTTATATTCGAGGCCTGGAGTTTGCTCTGCACTGCCCACCCACAAAAAAGGCAAAAAGGAAAACTGAATTATGGAGCTTTTACTGTCTTAGAAGGAAACAATGTTGGCTTTTCAAAGTTTTTTTTTCTTGTACTGCAATCTAAATGAAATGTATTGCATCGACCTTTACGCAAGGGATGTTGAAAAACAGTGTGGATGGTGTCTTTATTAGCAGTTTTACCATAACAAAAATCATGAATAATCTTAAAGTTTTATCCTTTGCCTTTTATTTTATTTTTTTTAAAGACTTTATTCATGAGAGACAAACAGAGAAAGAGAGAGAGGCAGAGACACAGGCAGAAGGAGAAGCAGGCTCCATGCAGGGAGCCTGTCGTGGGACTCGATCCAGAATCTCTGGGATCAGGCCCTGGGCTGAAGGCGGTGCTAAACCACTGAGCCACCCGGGTGCCCTATTCTTTGCCTTTTATAAGTTGGAAGTAAGCATTCTAATTAGATATGTAGTCTTTCGCTATGATGTTATAATGATATTTGCTTGGGAATTTACTTTTATTACATTTATTTTCCATGTGATAAGCTTCCATTATGGATGTTTTTGAACAAGTTATTTTTCTTTTACCCTTTGGTTATTAAGTTGTATACCTAGCTCCCTGAATTAGATTAGGTAATAAGTGGTGAAAATTTGGGTTGAGTATCATTAGATTACTTGGTAGAGAGTCTGAACTGGTCCATTTTTACATCTAATTTTCCTTAAAGTTGCCTTTTTCTTGATGGAATACATCACTAGCATAGCTCTTATACTTGTCAGGGAAGATTACTGTTATTTTTTACTCTCAGATGAATCTAGGTGGAATGGAGACAGAGGATACATTTTCTTGAGTTAACTTGGGAAGAAAAAAAGAGAAGGTATATTTGAAATGTGAGTACTTGATTCAGTAAACATTTTTAACGCATTGATTTGGGTCTAGTGGTTATATAAAATTAACTAAAATATGGTTTTTGAGAAGACTTTATTTATTTGACAGAGAGGGAAAGAAAAAAAAAAACACAAGCAGGGGGAGTGGGAGAGGGAGAAACAGGCTCCCCACTGAGCAGGGAGCCCAGAACCCCGGGATCATGACCTGAGCCCAAGGCTTAACCAACTGAGCCACCCAGGCACCCCTAAAATACGATTTTTAAGCCCCTTAAAAATCTAGTGAAAAAGGGAAGACAAACATGAGGCAATAAGAGAGGAATGAAATAAGTTACATTCAGTAATTTTTTTTTCATCTAAAAATGTATTGTCTAAGAGTAAACATAGTTGGAAGTGTCAGAGAGGGGAGAATTGTGAGCTGGGGCTTGAGGCCACAATTATGACAAAGTAAAGGAAAAGAGTTGTTGGCACAGATACTGAATTGGGCAGCTCCTTTCATGATACGCAGGGATGCTTTTGATCAAAAGGGGGTGCTCAAGGGCTGAGAGCCTGCTGGGGACTATAAGGCAGGAACAACCCTGTATGAACAGAGGACAGAGTAAGCCTAACAGCCTGCATTTGCAGGTTGGAGCTTCTGAGACCTCACCAAGTACAGGACAATAAAAACTAGAGCAATGAAACCTGGTTCAGTGGACACTTTGTTATCTTTGAAGGCATTTCACATGCGTTAATGAATTTTAACCTCACAGGAACCCTCAGTACTATTATCCCAGTTTTACAGATGAGAAAAAAAATAAGGTGAATGGGTTATAAATTACTGAGAGTCCTATAGATAAAAGCATGGAAGACAGGGGGTAGAACTTAGACTTTTTTGGTTTGTTTGTTTGCTTTTGACCTCAGACTTTCTAAATCCTTGTTGCCATTTCCATCCTGCTCTCTACACTTTAATACTGCAGTGACCATGTGTACAAGTATAGTTGTGTGTGTGTATGCACGTGCATGGCAGGGTCTGGCAGGGCATTTTGAGTTACAGTAGAGCTGTGTTCCATCACTGGTAAGGATTCTGTGTATGAGGACAAATAATAAATTAAAGATCACTGTGTTTGTCAGAAGCATTCTTTGACCCTCATGATAATCAAATCTCTGGTATCCTGATATACTTCATAATTGAGTTTTATTTCATTTGATAGAACATCTACTCTGGAGTCTGAGTAGATTACTGAGGGGTTTTTTTTGTTTGTTTTAATTTACTTTTTTTGACATCCAAAAACATTAAATAAAGTATTATCTCCATTGTCTGTGCTTTTGGAGCATAAGCCTGCTTGATGGCTGGAGGATGGGCCAGATGGACTTCTGAGGTCCCTTTCATTTTACAGAACTCATTATCGACTCATCCAACTGGTCCGAAGGTCCTTTCACAATAAAGCTCATAGTCAAAGCACTAAACAGGCCCATCTTTTATACAGAATCCCCTGGATTCTTTACAACAGCAGGACTGCAGGTCCTTGAATCTGACATCCACAGTGTTTCTGAGACTTTTGCTTTCATTGTCATTTATGACCTCGTGGGAAATCTGAGCTTCTTGTTTCACTGTGATTTTGAACATCTCTCCTACCATCTGAGCAGTTATCAGGCCGCATAGAGGCTGTGTCTCAACCAGAGATAATGCCTTTAAACAGTGTAAAACATAGCAAAGTAATTGCTTTTGTTTTAAGGTCCTTATCTTGGAAGAGAAAACACTGAAAAATAAGATTGTGTGGGAAACTATAGCCATATCATGTCACAGTTACAGCAAAACTAGACTGTTTGCATTTGTCACTTTTGCTGAAAGAGTGTCTTTATAATGTGTGCGTGGGATTTGCTTTCGCCCTCACGTTGTAGGAGCTAGCTCTGTGGAGTGCAGTCCCTTGTTTTGAGCTTATTGGCTGGCCTGCCTGTAACCCTAGGCTCCAATGAGAAAACCACAAAGACAGGTTTTATGTTCTGTGTTAGAGATGATTTAGATTATGCTAAGAAATTTTTATACAGACATTAGTCATAGGAAATAAATTCAGATCAATGAAAACATAAAAATGGCATATTGGTTTTCTGTCACAAGACACGTGACAAGGAAGAGTTTCGACATGTGAAGGAAAAAAAAACAGGTACCACTGTTAGCAGTGTGCTTTTACAGTTGGTGAGTTCCCTAGTCTTCACTGAAAAGTTGAAAAATTGTGCTTACTTCAATGCCATTTTGGTATCAAACAGATTCAGATTTTTAGTGCTTTAACCTGTCCTACTTGAAAATCTTAGGCAACTGGAATTATAAACCAAAATTCTATGTCATCCCACACTTGAATGTAACAATACTTAACATTTACAATTGCTAACATGTGATTGCTAACACTTGTTTTCTGGTTTCTCGCGTGTCATGCATGGTTCTTTCTATACAAATTTATCACCCTACAAGGTATTATTATCTCCATTTAGCCATAAGAAAACTGAAGCATAGAGATGGTGAGCTGCTGATGCAAAAACCCCACTGGTAAGTCACAGGGCTGGGATTCCAACTCAATCATTCTGAACTGGGAGCCCTTGTTCCCTGAGAAAGGACAGCAAACAACCTGAAGCCCTTTCTGAATCAGTGAAGAAAATGGCAGCCAAGATAATTTTATTGTTTCTTAATCTAACACATTCTATATTTTTGAATGACAATCCGTGTTGTATATTTAAATAAAAATCCATGTTGAATATTTAAATAGAAATGAGGGATCCCTGGGTGGCGCAGCGGTTTAGCGCCTGCCTTTGGCCCAGGGCGCGATCCTGGAGACCCGGGATCGAATCCCACGTCAGGCTCCCGGTGCATGGAGCCTGCTTCTCCCTCTGCCTGTGTCTCTGCCTCTCTCTCTCTATCTGTGTGATTGTCATAAATAAATAAAAATAAATAAATAAAAAGTATTTAAATAGAAATGAAAATTAGCTAGAATATTTATTAAGTGGCAATCTCTGTTTTTCTGTCTCATTGAATAAAAGTTGACTTTAGATATCTCACTTTTGAATTAGGTCCAACTGACACATTCTACTATGGGAAGGTTGTTATTCCTGGGTCATAATAGCTGCATTGTAATGGATTCTGTGTCCTTTTTATCCATCAACAAGCAACAAAAATGTTCTGCAAATCAACTGGGTTTTTTTCATTTGAAGTGCCATAGCCTGAATATTTTTATCCCCTCAAACTTCATACATTGAAACCTAATGTATATGGAGGTGAAGCTTTTGGGAGGTGATTAGGTCATGAGGGTGGAGCCCTCCTGGATGGGATTAGTGCCCTTATGAAAGAGGCTCCATGGAGTTCCCTTGCCTCTTCTGCCCTGTGAGGGTATAGCAGTCTATGGACAAGGGAGCTGGTGGAAGCATTGGTATTAATGTGTCAACTGTAGTATACTTCTATTTTCATGTAACATTTAAGTGTGTAACTTAAAATTGGACTATGTGGAATGTGGAATTTCTAAACTGAGAACAAATCTCATCTAAAATGTAATATATTTTTCTCTTATTGCCCTTGTTAAATGCTAGAATCTATGAGCCAAATAAGATCCTGAAGCTTATTCTATCAGACATTGTAAGAACCTGGATTTCGAGAGTGAGAGGGAGGGAGGAAGAGGTAGGGATAAAGAAAAGGAGAGACATCTACAGCTCATGGACAGAAACTCTATACCTAACTCTAGTTAAACATGAGAACAAGATTACTTTGTTCAGGTTTAGGAGTTGAGAGCAGCTGGGCTCTCGTTGCAGGAGGTATGGATTGAGAAGGTGAGCCATGACTGGAGACATAACCCCAAGAGGCAGAGAAGGATAATATTTTGTAATGCCTGTTACATAAAAGATAGCCCATTATCTTAATGGATTCCTTTTTCTAATTAAACTTACTTACCTAATTGTGTTTATGTGTGTGTAAGAAAGAATATTTGACTGCCTTTATAATGATCACTTTAAGTTGAGACTTGTGTTCAAGAAACTCATGGGCAATTTTTTTTTATATCTGGAAGGATACATCTGTTTCACAAAATGATTCTACACACTGATTATTTGAGAATGAATGATTGGGATTTCAGCCTTTTTGTGTCCCTTGTGCTCTAGTGGTGTGCTTTTCTCTTTTCTTTTGTCTAAGTCATATTATTTGGAGTCTTAATGATGACATTTAGAACAGAGAGGTCAGTGGTCAAACATGAGGATTTAGGAAGTGAAGACTGGGTGCTGGAGCTGATAATTAAAGTTTTTGAGCATAGGGTGACAAGGAAGCCACCCAGCACACAGAGAAAGAGAAATAAACAGAAAAGGCATAAATAGAAAATAACAATAAACTGAACATATAATGTATTCCTTTTTGGGTCTATCAGTTAATTGTGGTTCTTAGTGACATGAACCTACCCTACATGATTGGGCCATAGATAGTCATTATAAGGAAACAGTAAGATTAGAAATATAGCCCCAGCTTTCTCTCTCTGGCCTGGAAAAAGTTTGGGTAAGGAGACAGTAAATTCCACCAGCGCATTAGCCAATGGAATCAAATTATTTCCCTTATTTCTTGCCCTCTTGCCCTTGGTCACTTACAAATGAGTTGAAAGAAAAAGAGCAATTTATTCTGCTTTCTGTACATCTTTGAATTAGCTCTCAGAGGTTACGTGTTGAGTATATGATTGGAGATTGTTTTCTCCTGCCCTCATGAGCCATTTTCTTCTACAAACTCAAGTTTCTGTGCCACTGGAGTACATGGAACATCATTCTATTTCCCACTAATAGGCAGAGAACAATTAAAATGAAAAGCTCAGTGGCAGAGGAAGGATATTTTATCTGTGTCACCCAGACTGATGGTCCATAGCCCTTCTCCCGTGCACCCTGCAAGGTGGGGTGGTGGTCGTGCCCTGTGCTTTCCCAATGAGGCAAAAGAGCAGAGTATGGTAAATGCCTTGTTTTTCCAGGACATGGTGGTGGTTTGGAATCTCTTGAGTCCTAACCCACTGCTCAGCTCACTGAACCATACGAGTACATCACTTCATCTGGGCTCCTTTATGAGGTTCTTTCCCATTCCTGAGCACATTTTTTATAATGGTAGATGGGCTGTTTATCGTGATTAAAGTCCCCCAGACATCTGTACTCTGTAACAACCAGTGCCTATAAGGAGCTAGTTCTACAACTTCTGACATTCTTTTCTGCCAAATGTCATAAAGAAACTACTGGTTTCTGAAATTAAATAGCTTTGTTTCTCCGTGGCTGGAGCGCAAATTGTCGAAAGGGGGTGTGTAAAGTAGAGTAATCTCTCAAAGTAATCCCTCATGGATGACTTCAGCCTTCAGAAGAGAAAAGGGAGTTATGGATCGGGTCTGATAGCGGCTCCCTTGAAGGGAGTATTTCTCCTCATTTCTGTCCTGATACAGCCCATGCTGAAGCAGGCTGGTGCCAGGCCTGTCCTGATATCTTCTCTATTTCTGAAGCAACCACGAGGCAACTCCAGATGTTAATTAGATAATGTCTCGCTGTGTTATTTTCTCAGTCTCCTGTCACCCCTATGGATTTCTCTTCCCTTTGAAGCAAACTGTCATTGCTTCTGTCCAGTAGGAAAACAAGCACAGAACTTTGTGTAGTAATGAACGTTTGTCACCAAGTCAGATGGAACAGAGTGCACGTACAGTAGCGCCAGTAGGCTCATAGCAATATTCCCTGCCCACTGGTGGAGTGCAAAAAATGTAGGCAGATACTACTTTTAAAAAGTATTTTTTAAATTTTGTATAGTTATAAAAATGATATCAGTCATCTTCATTGTAAGTAACAGGAAATTTTTGGACATGTAACAAGTGCCCTCCTTTATTAAATCCTTCCTGTATACATTGAACTTACCAACTCTTCTTTTATGCCTATCTCTCTTTCCCCTGGGCCAGATCTCTGCTTCTCTCCTGCATCCTGGCTTAACATGAAAGGATACTACTGCTTTGCTCTTGTTTAGAACACAGAAGGTAACAGGGATGAAAGAGCTGGTGGTACAGGTGAAATAAACCAGAGGGGGTCAAGAAGATGATGCTCTTTGTTCTTCAAGGTTTCTCTCAGACATCTTCTCTCCCCATGAAGTCTTCTCTAGTCCCACAATTCAGAATCAGTGCCCTTTTCCTCTGTGCATTTTATTTCAGCTCCTCCGTGGTCCACAGTGCATTCTCTGTTGGATCCAAGGCGGCTGTGTTCACATCTGGTCTCCAACTACATGGCAGGTTTTTGTGAGTCTTAGTAAACATTGCTAACACTTATTGGGCTTGCCCTAGTGACGGGGGCTCAACAGGCGTGATCTCACTTGATCTTTCCTTAGTAGGCACTAGGAGGAGGCTCCATACTTTATAGTATTTTATGGATAAAACAAAGAGATGGTAAATTATTTGCTCATGTAAGATAGTATTTCCTAAGTGTTGGGATTGAGTTTGGCAACCCCACACCCACTTTGGTCAGTGCAGAGCTCCTGCCCTGCTGTTACCACTGGGACATTGATTAATAAACATCGAAGGAGTAGAATTCTCGACACTTACCCAAACCATTTCACCCCCTGCCCTGAGTTATCATGTTAGTCTTTTAGCAGAGTTGTGAATGTGACATTTCCCTGGTTATCCTTGACTCTCAATTCAAGTCTTTCTCTTACACTGAGTTCCAGCCAGACTTTCTTTCATTCTGTCCCTGGAATGGGCCCCCCGCTGTTTCTGTCACACAGGTAAGGCATACATGCTGATCTCTCTGTCTAGAACCCTCCCCTCTTCACCTGACACATTTATTCTTCTTTAGACCTCAGTCGACACTTCCTCAGGATATCCTCTAGCCAGAGCCCCCAAATGCACGCTCTCATAGTACCATGCATCTTTTCTTTTTCAAAATTTATTGCAGTTAGAGTTCTATGTGTCTCAGGGCCCTTGACTATATTTGCTCATCACTGTATCATCACCTCTATCACCCAGAAGATATAAAAATAAAAAAATATTTAAGTTGTTCACTTTTCTACTTGCATCTTACCTGTTATGAACGTTTCCACTTTCTGCTTTCTCTTTCTGCACCATAGTGCATATTCTTCTGGGACCATTTTTTGAGGCATTTCAAAATACCACCTAAGTGAGAGGTCTTCAACATGTGATGGATATCAAGGTCACCTAGGGAGCTTTTAAGGATTCTGGTAGCCTCCTCTTGACCAATTATATTGGCATCTGTTTGGAGTAGGTTCCAGGTATCGACATTTGTATTCCCTTAAGGGCTTCTAAAGTGCAACGGGGATTGAGAACTACTCATCTGAATGGTGATTGTGCACCGTAGGGACTCTGTATAGACATGCTCTTTGACAAACAGGTGTGTGCATTTCATAAATGTAGACAAGTTATGTGCAGCAGGAGGTGAACTTGTGTGATTGAAGGGACTCTTGCAAACTCCTACAAGTGATGGTAAGACACCAAAATCTTTATGAGACACCAGGATTTCTGCTCAGTTTCACTTTTAATGAAACCTATTCAACTTCTGAATCATTTGATTTGCCTCTTCTTTTGCCCCAGGCAGATTTTTGCAAGCATTTTCAGTGAACTCTGTAGGAGGACTATCCATGTGTGCATTTCAAATACTGTAGCTCTTCGAAGTTGCAAGTCAACCTTCTTTTCCATTTGGAGTCACTTGACTAAAAGTGTTTTTTTTCTGATTCAAAAAGAAAATACACAAATGGTAAAGTATAAATATTCATATCTGGCTCACTCTGCAGTTCATATTCAACTACCAGCTTAACCTTTCCCTGTCCAACTTCATTTACCTGTAGTAAAATGTGTTCTGCAATTTTTTTAAGAAGATGTTTAAAGGCTTCCAGTAATGGAAAAAAGCCCGGTAAAAGCTGTTCTTATTTTAATACAATAAATCATAAATGTGTAAAGTGGATTTCCCTAGATGCATGCATTTTAAAATTTAAGTGGGGGGGTACATATTTGAAGAGACTAATGCATCAGTACTCTGCTAGTGGAAATCACAATTAAGGAGTTTAAATAGGAGAATTTGGCTTGGGACAGGGTTTCTTAAGCATTTGAATGAATGATTGAATGGCTTTAGGTGGGGAAAAAGTGATGGGTTTTGCGGGTAGGCTTTTAACGGACACAGAAAATGTACTCTCAAGTTAGATGTGTCATTGCCTCAAGATTTCACCACACCTAGAAAATAGTTGATTCCTGCTTTGTACTGATTATGTCCTTAAAATAAAGTGAGCTGTATGGGTTGCAGTAAAAATGCTGAGGAGGGAGAGGCAAGAATTCCTTTGTTTGCAATGAGTTTCCTATAGAGTTCAATGGGGAAGAAAATCATGTTCTGCAGATACGGATTTCAGACCTTTTTCTATCACTGATGTTCTAAAAAGGCCTGTTCTACTACAATCTGATCCACAAAATCAGATTTTAAAAAATTCTCATTGTAGGGTAGAAGTTCACAAATAGCTGAAAAATAATTCATGGGGGCAAGTGAAGACAAATGAATCCATGGGATGCTAGAAGCAGATTTAGGATTTCTGTAATACTGTTGTTTTGAAAAGTGCTTCTGTGATTGCAGAAGCTGGAATTCAGTGTATGCCTTTGCATTATTAAGGAGGCATTATTATCTATCTATATCTATATATGTGTTTATACATGCCAGTAGTGGGTGCTCAGTAAATGGTACTTGAATCTGAAGATACAGAGAACTAAGGTGAGCATACATCCAGGAAAGTTGTCATGGAGGATTACAGTTTACATCTGTTCTGGATGATTTTTCATGGTGCCCCTTTCAAAAATATCATGGTTAATAGCTCATTTATATGGTCACTTTCCTAAGAAAGTAAGTCCTACCTGGTGGACTTGATTAACTAAGATGCAGCTGACTGGACAGATCTTGAAATCTGAAAATGATCCTTGATTTGGACTAAAATATCATCCTCATGTCTGTGGTGGTCTGTAGATTCCCAACTGCTGAGAAATGAAAAATGAATCTGTCCTGTAACCAGCAGGTGTCTGCAGGGGTGGGTCAGGACCAGAGGTATTTAACAGCTCCATTAATGACCTGGAAGAGCTGTGATAAGCAGCTTGCTAATGAAACCTGCAGATGATACTAAATTTGTAAGTGTTGGGAGCAACAATTGAAGCATGAATAAAAAAGGATCCAAGCCAGGCAGAGGCTAGCACATAAAAGTCCATTTAGAGTGACTTTGCAAAGCAATTTTATGCAATATCAGTAGTCCATAAGACCAAAGTGAGGCAGAGCACAGAGGTGATTTATGTCTTTGAAAAGTCTGTGGCCACAGTTTCCTTCATCTCTAGGTCACAGAAAGAATACTGGTAAGACATAGGATTAGTGTCAGAATAATTTGGTTCAAATTCCAGCCCTTTGATGGATTAACGAGTTTTGAACGACTTTCTGCATCTCTGGGATTCTTAGTTCCTTTAGTAAATGTTAAAAATATTTATGTATCTGAAAATGTTTGTTGCACACATGTCGCTCAATACGGATTGGTTGAATTAAATTTTAAGAGCAGCATCATAGCACTGAAAATGTTCTTTCTTCTATATCAAGAGCCCGTGAGTCTCTAGTAAACATATAGGTGGGCTTCAAACCCTCTGAGATAATATACTAAATATTTGGTGTGTGCCTGTGAGCTTGGCTGGGTGTTTTTCTGGGGAAAGTGTCTACAGGTCTCATCATGTATTCGATGGTGTTGACAAGTAAAGACACATTAGAACCTCGGCACGGGACTGTGAGCTTCTTGTAAGTTCCTTTTCAGTACTCTGGCCACACACTGCTCTTTCTCTACATTCAACATGCCAGAATGGCTTGCAGCTCAGGGCTTGGGCAATTGCTATTACTCTTGCCATCCCCTAGATATTTTCATGGATGAAAAAATGCCAGCTCCTTGGAAAGGTCGAAAGTACTATTCCATCTTCAGGTACTCTCTATTGCTGTGCCTTGTTTTGTTATCCTCGTAACACAAGGCCAGCCCAAGTGTGAAAACTTCTTGTTTATTATTTCATTCACTTTGTGCTGCCAGCCATCAAACTACCAGCTCCTTGAGAACAGTGTCTTTGATTTTTCTCACTCACTGCCATATGCCTGATACCTAAAACTGATCCATAATAGGTGCTCAGTGGCTATTTGTGGCAGGGAGAAATGAAAAAAAAAAAAACCTATCTTTATTTCACATGCGACCTGGCACATAGTATATGTTAAATGATGTAGTGACTACAGGACTGAAAGGATATATGAATAAATAAATACTACTCATTGAGGGCTGCCTGGGTGGCTCAGTCAGGTTAAGTGTCTGACTTTGGCTCAGATCATGTTCTCAGGGTGTTAGGATCAAGCCCGGTGTTGGGCTCCTGCTTAGCACGGAGCCTGCTTGACCCTGTCACTCTGCCCCTCTGCTTGCTCATGTGCTCTCACTCTGTCTCTCTTTCTCTCTCTTAAATAAATAAAATCTTAAAAAAAAAAGTACTACTCACTAAGATTGTAAAAATGTGGAGGGAAAGATGGTGCCTGAGCAATGGCAAAATTCACCCTACTTTTCTTTGGCATAGTAGAGTTTTTGCTCTCTAGCCTTCAAAGCCTTTTATATTATCTAGTCCTTAAGTGGATCTAGGTGGTACTTTTGGTTCTAAAAAGAAGATTCCTAGTCCCAATGGACTGAGCTATCCATTGATCCACTTCTTGGATATACACAGGATCTTTGGTTCAACTGCTGACAAGATGAACTCTTAGCATATTGAATTCTATCCAGAACTCAGTTTTGAGGAGAGGTTCCAATAAAAGCATTTTGTGCGTCCTTTTATTCAGCTGGACTAGAAAGTTCGAGAAATAAAGCCTAAATGGAGTGGCATTTTTATCACTGAGATTTCTGTTGAACTGCTCTGCAATCAAAATACATCCTTCAAAATCAGAAAGCAATGCCTTAGATTCTTCTCCTCACAGGAATCAACCTCTTCTGATTGTGGAAAAGGAATTTTTCTTATGGCCAAAGCCTATATTTCCTGTTCTTATTTGATTGATTCATACCTCACATTGGATTTGCTCTGTCAAGTGTTTAAGAGTGACCATTTTCTCTGAAAGCCTGTCAGCCCTGGCTAGCAAGTTGCAGAATAAAAGGAAATATATGACCCTTAGATGTAAGCATCAGCGATTGAGCCAAATCTACCAATATCTAAGATTCAGAAAGATTAATTAACAAACATATTTGTTTTGACGAAATCTCTCCTTTAGGCTACCTTTTAAAACTTACAGATTCTGGTTGCTTAGACCTCTTCCCACAGCAGCATGTGTTAACGGGCCAGGTTTCCTGAAACTCTTGGGATATATATGTGTACTTTGTGAACAACAAACCCAATTTCATACACTAATATCCCTTATTAAATGGGCTTCAAGCCAAAATCCTAAACTGAGGCATATTGCATTTGCATTTGTTTACTGATTAGTCTCTCAACATAGAAGCCATTAGTCAGAACTGGAACTTCAGTAATATCCTCTATAGGCCAGAAGTACTGGAAAAATCTTTTCCCTAAAAATCTAGATTCATTTCTGGACTCTTGTAATTTTTACTGCATAATTAACAATAATGTCTGACACTGTCATCCTCTTGACAGAATCTAACTTGGAGCATCTGGTGTTATTTAGCCAAGAGCCTATTCTATTCTCCCAGTACAAAAGGGTTCTGATTAATTAATCATTGCCCAACCTGAATAATACATTAAAGATATACTTCAATGCTTGGTTAAAAAAAAAAAAAAAAAAAAAAAAACAAAGGGGAAAGTTTTCTTATGTTATAGATGATGGAGTTTCCTATTAATAGAAATGTAAAAATGAGTATGGTTTAGCATTTATTCACTGCAGGTTTTTTTTTTTTTTAAGTCAGAGACACAGGCAGAAGGAGAAGCAGGTTCCACGCAGGGAGCCCGACGTGGGACTCGATCCCGGGACTCCAGGATCACACCCTGGGCCGAAGGTGGCGCTAAACCACTGAGCCACCCGGGCTGCCCACACTGCAGGTTTTCAGCCAGAAGTGAAATAGGTGTCTCCTTAGGTGATTGTTGTTTTGGGTTCAACCAGGTGACCCCCTGCCCTAGCGTGTTTATCCCTGACTCTGCTCCCGGCCACCCTGCCTTGCCTGTAATGCCCCTGCCTCACGCCTAATATATCCTGTTGTCTCTGTGCCAGGAAGGACTCAAGGAGAGGACAGTTTACTGGGAGGCTAGATTGTGAATTCTGTGTGAACTTCATCGGTTTCATTGTCTTATCGTGCGTGTAATGCACAGTGGAGTCCCTGACATTGACAGACGCTCAGAAGGTGTTTGTTCACTTTGCGGATGGGGGTCCATTGGCTGGGCCAACTAGTAGTGTCATAGGTTCCCAACCTACTGGTGCCTTCCTCTTATCAAAGACTCGAAGCTGCTGTAGTTTATCATTCCATCTATTTTTCTCTGTATGAAAGCAGCTCTCTGACCCTCAGGTTCCATATCTGCAGACTTCTGAAATGCCTAAAGTGTGTGATCTTCTTGGGTTGGATAAGATTATAATGTGTTTATGATTTGTGTTGCCTTTTCGCCTATTTTAAGAGTCCTTAATATAGGTTTTCAAACACAGAGTCTCTGTTACTGTTATAAAATGTGGCCTTGTGTGGCTTTGTCAAAATACCTCCTCCATAAAACCTGTCCTTCGTTTTGCTCATTACATCCCTTCCATGGCTTTTCATTCAAACCTAGTACAGATTACTTTTCTACTCTATCCAAAACATTGTCTCCCCTACATTTTGAATGGATGTGAAGTTGCACTTAAGTAAACTTACATAGAAGATATAGCTCAATTCCAGAGGTCATAAGACATTTTTCTACCTTCACGTACCCCATAAAATATTTATTTTGAGCCTATTAGTTATAAGTTCATTCAAAAAAACATTTACTTTGCAAACAGTATACCCCAGGCAGGGTCCCAGGCATTGGAGGTACAACAGTGAACAAAACACCAGGCTCCTGCTTTCATGGAGCTTACACCTCATTGAAAGACAATAAATAAATGCAGGCTGTACTATTTCAGATGGTGTTAAGTGCTATGAAGAAAAATAAGACAGAAAAAGCAGAAAGACAGTGAAATGGTAGGCTAAGGGTATTTGTGTTAGTAAGTGAAGAGCTTCTTGGGATGACTGAGCACCAATCAGATGCACTGCTTTGTATTAATAGCTCATTTCTTATCATGCACTGTCAGTGTGATGGTAGAGATAGGGAATCCTAAAAAATAGTTAAAACAATATTGGAAATAAGCAAGCCAATAAGAGATGCAGGGTACAGTGTCAAAGGGCTTTGAAAAAAAAAAGGGGGGGGCTTTGAAAAAGAGAAAGGCCCAGAGCAAAGGGTAGGAAATGGGGCTCCATTTACAGGGAGCAACATGAGCAAGGACACGACGTTGGGAAAGTATAGGCGATGCACTACAGTAACACATGACCCATTTCAGCTAGAGTGACGCCAAAGAGATGGGCAACTGTTGAAAGAGAGATGTCGAGTTTCCTTGTGGCCGAATTTTGAAGGGCTTTGTGTGCCAAGTGAGAAATTTGAATATAAGAGCAACTTTATTTTTTTTAAAATTTTTATTTATTTATGATAGTCACACACACAGAGAGAGAGAGGCAGAGACATAGGCAGAGGGAGAAGCAGGCTCCATGTACCGGGAGCCCGACGTGGGATTCGATCCCGGGTCCCCAGGATCGCGCCCTGGGCCAAAGGCAGGCGCCGAACTGCTGCGCCACCCAGGGATCCCTAAGAGCAACTTTAAAATATGTATATTAAAACATTTTTTCTGATTATAAAAATAACACATTTTCATTACAAAATGGAGACAGTTCTTAATGATGAAGTTTCAAACAGAAAGGTGGCTTAATCAGAGCTGTGGTAATAAAATAATCACCTGTAAGTGATATATAGACAAGCTTAGAGCAGAAGAATTGCAAAATACCATGTACATTTACTGACGTCACCTACAATAGTTTTGATTTTTGGTTTTTAATTACTTGTTCTAGTGACATACGGGTTCTGTCTAAAATAACATTGAATGCCAGATGGGCCTTTTTCAGAAACCCTATGAAATTCAAATATGTAGCCACCATAATGGTTTATGGACTGTTTGACAGATGACCAAGCCAACTTTGCTGAATGCTCTTTCTTGCACTTTCTACTATAAATGGTTGTCCAAAGTGTTATGAGGTGTCAAGGGAGACTGATCGTAATTAAAGATTGCATTTTTCTGCAAGGATTTTTAAATCCCAATAACTAATATAGGAGTTTAGTAGAAAGGCAGATGATTGCTTCCCTAGAATCAAAGCTCTTCCACTTTTCAGATGTTTTGTTAAGACTTTTTCAACCTGTTGCATTTTCTCTCTCTCTCTCTTTCTGAGCTGGACTTTTATGGGCTCTAGTCACTTTGCCTATGGAGCCTGTTTCTCTTTAAAAATATATTAAAATTATACTTTATGACTGAAATAAAGACAAATATAATACTTAAACATTTTATTTGAGCTAAAACTTGCTTTTTTCTTCTGATTTTAAAATAAGTTAAGACCTTGCCTTGGCCCTCTAAAACTAATGTGAGCCTTAGGAACTCTTGCTACTGTGCCTCTGGAGTTGGTTGATGCTTCTTCCTTTCTGTGGAGAATTGATGATTAGCCGAATTGAAAACCTGTGTGCACTGCTAGACCCAAAGTTGTTCATGCCCCATAAGACTACAAATATGGACTTCAACTCAGATATTGCAGACTTTGAAAATACCTCCCGCTTCTCCAGCAGGAACATGGGGAAAGGCCAGATGCATTTCACTGACCTTTTCATTCTGGTCAGTAGTGGCAGCTGTAGTCTCTTATTTGCAGCGGATTTGGGAAAAAAAATAGAGCACTTGCATGAGAACCACCAGCTTCCGAATATTTACATGAGAACCACCAGGGGCAGTTAACTAGGGCCCCTTTTAATGGAATTTCAGCTTCTTAGGCCCAGTTTAATGGCCTCGGGCATTTTGGATCCGAGTCACAGTGTGTGAGGCATAGAAATCTCATGCACACACATGGGCTTGTAGCCACTGTCCTAACAAAAGGGTTCCTTTCCTTTAGTAGTCGTCCATTATAGGATAAAGCTGAACTCTTAACCTGACACCGACTGTCCTTCGTAATATGGTCTGACACCTCTCAAAGCCTGGCACCTCATCCTGCAACCATGCTGAAGTACCTGATGTTACTCAAGTGCTCAGCTTTCCCTTTGGACCCAAATCTCCTTCTTTCAGAGACCTGTGCGTTTCCTTTGTCTTGCGTTTCCTTTGTCTCTCAAAGGCTCCTACCAAATGCCAGATGCTCTCCTGAGCTTGTGTTGACCCCTGGGTATAAAAGCCTCTCCTTTCCTTGTGCCCTGCCCACATGGCTGAGATACCACCTGTGACACATTATTGCATTTGTTTAGTCGCGACTTTACCTTTACGAGTAGAACATTCGTTTCTTTAGAGCAGTGCCTATTTCGTATTGTGTTATAACTTGCAATGCTCCTTTCTCAAAAGTACATTTCTTATTTATTTATGTTTGTTTGTGTGTGTGTACACAAGATTTGTTTATTTATTTAAATCCTTAAGACTAAACACAGAATCTAGCTAGTGTTAGGCCAGCACTTTGATTTCTTCTTCTCCTCCTCCTCCTTCTCCTTCTCCTCCTCCTTCTCATGTACACACATGATATAAAATGCAGACAGTTCTCAATGACAAAGTTTCAGACAGAAAGGTGGCTTAATCAGAGCTGTGGTAATAAAATAATCACCTGTCAGTGATATATAGACAAGTTTAGAGCAGAAGAGTTGCAAAATACCATGTACATTTACCCCTGTTCCTCCTTCCTCCTCCCTCCTCCTCCCCCTCTCCCTCCTTCCTCCTCCCCCTCCCTTCCTCCTCCTTCTTCTTCCCTCCTCCCCCCTCCAACTCCTCCTCCTCCCCCTTCCTCTAATTCCTCCTCCCTCCTCCTCCTCCTCCTCCCTCTTCCTCCTCCCTCCTCCTCCTTCTCCTCCTCTCTTCTCCTTCCTTCTTTCTTCTTCTTCTTTTTAAATGAGAAAATAGCTAGGCGTGTATTGGGTTAGATAAGTTTGAGATTAGGAAGCAAGGTAAAAATTACCGGAAAAATATTTCAAGAAAACAGTTAAAAATGAAGGCTCGGGATCCCTGGGTGGCGCAGGGGTTTGGCGCCTGCCTTTGGCCCAGGGTGTGATCCTGGAGACCCGGGATCGAGTCCCACGTCAGGCTCCCTGCATGGAGCCTGCTTCTCCCTCTGCCTGTGTCTCTGCCTCTCTCTCTCTGCTTCTCTGTGTGTGTGACTATCATGAATAAATAAATAAAATCTTTAAAAAAATAAAAAATAAAAAAAAAATGAAGGCTCTTCTGACTTCATTTATAAACAATTCTCCATCATCAGGTTTTTTTGTTTGTTTGTTTGTTTGTTTTTGTTTTATTCTTTTTCTCCATCAAGGGGGAGAAGAGAAAAACTAGAAAGGAACCAATGCTGTGCGATCTGCTATTAGAGTGGGCAAAGCTGGGGAAGCCGATGTGGCAAAGTGTGAGTGCCTATCTGGGAGAATATAAAAAGGGACAAGCTGTGCACTCCTTACTTGTGGAACTAAAAATTGAGTACAAACAGCACTATCAAAGCCCAGAGACAGGAACTAGCAAGGCTTTTGGAGAGAGGGTTCAGCTCAATTCATTGAATATTTACTGAACCAAAGACACATATCATGGAGCTTTTTACAGGAGTAGGTGGAAAGATATGAAACATCAAATCCTACAACTAAAAATATAATTGTCAATTCTTGTAGTGTCACAGACAGTTTGTTGTGGAAGGACAGGGGCAAAGGGGGCTCTGTATGAAACATGAGGCTGGAGGGATTAGATAGGGCCAGATCTTGGCAGTGAGGAGTGTGGCTTGATAGCAGTGAGAACTTAGAGCATTTTAAGGCAATAGAGAAAATATATATTTAGAAAGTTTTGGGGCCATGGAAGGAAGGAAAGAAGAGTGGTAAGAAATACTCATTACCTTGTTAATGACTTTAAAGAAAGAAAGATACGATGCTTCATGTGTTTGGAGAGCTGTTCTTCCTGTAACCTCGATACAGCTATTTCCTATTTCCCTTATGTCTTCACGGAAAGAGCATCATTTTGATGCAGGCTGGCTGAGTCTGAGGACCCAGACTGGGTCCCGCAGGACTAGCCAGGAGGGTCCTTGGCATCAAGCAGGATAGAAATCAAACAAGCTGAGAGGAAGTGAGAACAGTTTTTGAAGACAGTACAGATACAAACAAAGTGTCAGGGAGACTCAGAAAGGAAAGAAAAGTGAGTCTCAGCTTAGGGACTATAGTTTCAATCAAGGATTGGCATCCAGTGCATGTGTCTTCTAAGGTAGCTGGGAACGAAGAGTGAGTGTTTAGGTGTCCTCTGTAAGTCACTTCCACCCTGGTGCAAGAAGTCTTGGAAAACATCGCGACAAGTGCACCCAGTCACTCTTAGATGTTGTCTACGTGCTAGAAGACACCAAAGAAATTATTAACTCCTTGCTGTTTACAAGGAAAATATGCATTATCTGTTCTACAAGGCATGTGTAAGGTGGAAGTGTCGGTCCTAGTGAGAATAGGAACAGGAAAAGGAGCAAAACCAGCATCCTTCATGGGGTCCTTTCAGTCTATCTCCTTTTCACCTAGCAAAGGAGAACAGAAACCTTTCAAATGCAAAGGCAATGTTGTAAGACATTTTCCAACATGAAACCCGCGGGTTGACCTATGACACAAGTCCTCCTCCCTGGGTACATGCTAAAATGTTTTTTGTTTTTGTTTTTGTTTTTGCCTGGACCGGATTTTCATCATTAAGAATCCACAGGTCCCAATATTTCCCTGGAAAAAGATTTTCTTATCAAATCGGATTGTCTTGTAGATTCTTCTTCCTTTTTTTTCTCCCTCTTTGCTTCCTTTGATTCTTGATTTGAAGGGTGACAGATGATGCAGAGGAACAAATTAGAAGCCGGGGATTTGATAAAATACTTGGGAAATCTAGCTCAAATATTTTAGCACATTGAATTTGGGATAGCCATAGCATCTGCAACGTGGAGCTCTTGCCCTCCCGCCACTGCATCACTGAGTAATGGTCAGTCCTCACTGTCCCACTAGTACAGTGGGCATCTGAGCTGAGTCAGAGCTTTCCCATACACAGCAGCATTCAGGGCTTGCTGAGGGCAGAGATTCCACAGCCCTAGGATGGCCTTGTAAAATACTACCAAGAAAGTTGAGTTAGCACCAAAGAGAACACTTATTTGCCAGCATAGCTCTCGATGATTTCCAAAGTTCGTTGGAAGTCTAGATTATGTGAATCTCCTGGAGGTGTGTGTCTTAGAATTCAGTATCAGGCCCCTTCCTGTCAGGTAAGAGCTCTGCATTGTTATTATTCTGGTTCATCATTCTTGTTTTTGTTGAGTTACTGGGTAATTTTTCCCAGTACAGGGCCAGAAATGATTACACCAGACACAAAGACAGAGTGAAATTTTTATGTAGAAGTTCTAAACCACACCGAGAGATCTGTGGCTATCTGGTTTGTCAGCACCTTCTTATTTAGTGTGGTTGTTACAGGCATAATTACAGAGGGTGTGCTCAAGAGTCTGCTGTACTTCAGGGTTGACAGTATTGGAAACTTTTGGAAGCTATCATCCCTTTGCTGGAGAAGATGCCTTTGAAGGTTAATGAATCTTTGTTATGGACTCAGATTTGAAACCTGAACAAGGATTTTAGTTTTAAAAAGCTTTACACTTTTCCAGAATGCTTTAAGAGCTGGTCTTTTCTTTTTTATCAAAACCTGAAAGGTAGATAGGAAACATATTACTATTCCCATTTGTGATAAAGAAATCGAGGCATTGGAAGGTTAATTGGCTTGTCAAGGGAAACATAGATATGTACTCTGAAAGTACTGTTTGAAACACAGTCCCCCAGCCCTGCTGGCTAAGGCTTCTGAGGTCTGTGATCTCATTCCTCCTCACTTTTCACTGCATAGCTGGATTTACTGGGCTTTTATGTAAAATTCTATTTGAATGTAGAGCTAAAAATGCTTAAAAACCATGGGTGTAAAGGAAGGAAAATGAGCTGGAAGTCTAAGTGTATTTCATTTGCAAATGAATAACACAACTGGGACTCCCCTGACTCCAGAGCAGAGTGGGTTACCATGCCTGTAACTACATCAGCTTCAGGCCCCCTTGGAGCCTGGTGCTTTAGTCATCAGAAATCTCCCTTCCCAGATTTCATCTGGACATTTCTCCAAGTAGGTTTCATTCTTAGCCAGGATCTTTCAAAAGGTGGTCAAGATAGCCTACAGTCACAAAGGGCTTAAGCCACAGCAGAGGGAGAGACCCTCTCTCCCAATGGCATTAACCACGGGTCTGTGGCTGTCTCTCATTGCATTAGACGGGACCACGTGCTCCTGGATGAATCATCAGATAGGAATATTTATAGTAAAATATGCTGCATTTTAGTAGAGTTTTTTCCTTTCTGTAAATACAAATTATGCCATACTACACACTTGTTCTGAACTTGCATTTTCCCTCCCACTTAGCAATACTTTATAGATGTTTGTGTGCATGTGAATACATGTAGATCTATCTTATTCTTTTCAACTGTTGCATGGTATTACATTGTACAAATAGAATATTGATTATTTAAGAATTTTACCAATAGTGGACATTTACATTATGTGAGTTGTTTTTGTCTTTGCAAATAATATATTAACAGCATTGGACTACATATGAGATTATTTCTCTAGATGTCAGGAGGTAGATCTGCTGGGTTAAAAGCTATGGGCTTTTCCACCTTTGATGAGTGCCACTTGACCTCTAAAATTTTCATCAGTCTCATTAGTTTTTCACATTAAAATAATGTTGTTGCTGCTGCTGCTGCTCATAACAATTCCGTATTAAATACACATTCTTTGTCAGGTACTCCTGTCAAGTGTTCTCACTTAATCCTTGTAACAGCTCAGGTAGGGTTACCCATGTATATGAGATACATGCTTATACTAGCATGATTGCTTACAGAAGAGTCTGTTGGGGCTCAGAGAGTTCTAGTCACTTGGCTAAATTTAGAAAGATGTTTGTATTGTCTTAATAAACAAAGGTGAACTTTATGTTCTAAAGGCGGAGTGTATATTTCTTGGACTAACCCAGCTGGTCAGGGAAGAAATTTGACCCCGAGTCTTGGGCCATATATGCTAAAGAGCACATCCCCAAATGTTCTATCCCGGTGTACCACAGTACAGTATTTCTGCAGTTATTATCTGGCATAATGAAATGTGGAGTGAAACACAAAGTCAATAAAAGAAAATTGCTGCTGAGGTTCTTACTGATGTGAGAGCAACCCAGAGAAAAGATGGCATGGAGAAAAGTGGGGGAAAAAAAGGGTCATTGGTTAAAGCAACACACATTCCATAGAGTGGGTCATGTAGACAACAGTGCGGTCATTGGCTGTTGTGCAACATGCTTAATGCAGGGATAATAGTGACCTAGGAATTCTTGAAAAGATGTAAGCCTTGTCACTTTGTTGCTGGCTTCCTGGACGTTCAAGCTCAACAATTAATCCTGGCCAGATGTTCTTAATCTTGTGAAGAAATGTGTTTATTTAACCCTCAGTTATTGTGGTCATATGTTTAGCTTATTTAACATAAGTTGCAGTGGTGGAAGATTGTCTGGTCTCTTTAAAAAGTAGATCAGCTGCTGAGCTCTTAGGAGGTGGTAAATTGGTAGCTGCTGAGTGGAAAAAGCACCCCATGCCTCCCAGCTGAACCCAGAGGAGATCCAGAGAGGAGGGAAGGCTGCTTCCAACTCTTCCAGCAAGAATGAGCTGAGCTCAGTTATTCTGAGAACCAGGAAATAATCAGACCAGATAAATTTAAGATACTTTGGCCCATGGTAGAGAATATTAAAATATTCTTGATACATTGAAATTTTAGAAGTTTCTATAGAACAAATAAGAAGGGCCAGAATTTTCAGTCAATTGATAAAGAGGTCTGGGATACTTTTTATTTTACCCTTTTTGGATTACCTTCATAGTGTTTAGCTTAAGTGTGTTTGGTAGTTTATCTCTGTTTTGATCTTGTAAATGATTCCTCTTTGTTTTGACATAAACTCTTGTGGCTTGTCTTCAGCATTTTTTTTTTAAACAACTAGACGTATCATGTTTTAATATTGGTCTTTCTTTCTGTGGTCCTCAAGGTCCTCAAAAGAAGAACCCATCGCTGCTGACCTCTTGGCAGGGATTGGAAAGTAGAGCATTCTATCAAATACTATAAGTAGCTGACTGAGCCAATGGGAGGCTGACTCTCCTCCCATAGATGGTAGATATTTATTTGGATCATAAGAGTCTGTCATGCAAGTTTATGTTCCATTTCTAACAGAAGTACTAACAATTATGACCTTTATTGCCCTTGAAATGTGTGTCATGCACCTGGGAACGTTAAAAATTGCATTGTCATTTAATCCACACCACTGGCCCACCCTTCTCAGGGACATTATACTTTCACTCTCACCCTCATTTTACCAGTTAAAAACAAAAAGAATTTCAGCAGCCTCCATAGGGACCATAGTTACTGAGCCGCTAACTCGGAGGTGGAACTCACTCCTGTCTGAGTCCAGGATTCATTACCCTACCTTGCTAAATGCTCGCTTTCCTTTCCTTGCCTTTTCTCCCCCTTATGCATTTTCTACAGCTTTAGGAGAAACTTGTTGTTTTTTGTTTTTGTTTTTCCATTTAGAGAAGCATCTGAAGTCTCAACATGGTACTTTTTAACAAATTTCCTTTTTCCTCTATAGCTTTATTTGGTGACACCTGGCCATAAATAGCTAAGTAGAAGAATGAACCCATGAATAAAGTGTCCTCAAAACCAAGTGCAAAGTTCCTTCTTTTAAAATTTTATTTGGGACCTGATGAGCAAGCTTCTCCCATTAGCTTCTCCAGCTGAAGCAATTAGGACTAATGATCCTTTTCTGGTGTTTACCTCAAAGGGACGTTATAAGAATTAGAGGAGTCATTTGCTGGAATAACAATATAATATTCAATATTTTGAGAATTGTACCAAGTTTCCCCACAGTTTGGCCTGGAAATGATTTTTATATGAGAAAGACACTGGATTTACCTACTCCTGAAACTCATTTATAAAATATGCCAATATTTATTCAAGCTTCTTTGGGTCCAGAAGCCAGAGAGAAAATGCAAATGTATTATGGTCATTTAATCCTTGTTGAGCTACCCCCCTGGGCTGAATAGAGTCCTAAAATTAGCACAGAGACTCCTTCCTCCTTTCTAGGAGGCTGTGTACTAGTGTATCCTCATGCACTAAGGTTGGTTA
This sequence comes from Nyctereutes procyonoides, assembly GCF_905146905.1. Classification (NCBI taxonomy): domain Eukaryota; kingdom Metazoa; phylum Chordata; class Mammalia; order Carnivora; family Canidae; genus Nyctereutes; species Nyctereutes procyonoides. The sequence continues at coordinate 11,461,516 of NW_026575133.1, read as the reverse complement.
CATGACTTGTGTCACCATGGGAGCATATTATAATCATCGAACCCATTGAATGACTGGCTTCATTTCTTTGGTTCCTAATTTTAAAAACATAAGTGACCAGATAGAAAACTAGCAAAACTGGAGCCTTGTTTTTTAAATGGAACTCTGAACAATAAGGGAAGGTGAATATAACACCCAATTAAAATTTTAGAACTTGAAGTTTTCCTAACCAAGAGATTTCCTTTACCTGAATGACAGTTGGGTGGTGCAGGTCTAGGTATTTTAGCAGGGAGTATTCAGGAGATGTAGAAAAGGAGGAAATACTCCCTAAGGGGGTCTCCAATCACAGGTCTGAAGCTGTGGTTCACTAACAGATAATAGTTCTCACTTGTGTTGAAATCACCATTATGAACAGTCACGTGGAACCAGCTCAGAGAGAAACAGTGAATCTCTAGGCCAAACAACCTAAATAACTTGATGAGGTCACCGACAGGCTTGATGGGCTAGAGAATTTAAGTTCATTTATGTATCAGTAACACCCTCCTCGACATAATTGTATGTGTGTGTGTACATGTGTGAAAATGAAGTATCCTGGCTCTGGTTCAAGGTTCCCCATCTGTACTTCCAAAGTACTCCAAGTGCTGTCTAAAATGAGGGAACCTGTCTACGGCCATACTACCCTGAATGCGCCCGAACTTGTCTAAAATGAAGGAACCTAAAACCCAGACTTCCTTACTACCAAAGCAGTAAACACTTTCACTTTATGCTGGCTACATTAAACAAAAATGCATTCAGAGCAGGCTTTTAAAGTCACTATATCCCTAGCAGGTACAACATTTTGGCACAATATAAACATGTATTCTCAGGAATCACACTGTCTGGGTTCAAATCCTGATTGTGCCATTTACAATAAATATGACTTTGAGATATAAAGTATAAGATGGGAATAGTAATTATAATGTCGGTTTCATAGGAAGTTTGTGAGGATAAAGTCAAGCCATCCACATAAAGCACTAAGAGGTCCAGAATTCTAGAAGGGTTATTCCTTTAACTGTCAGTCTGTCCAGACATACATTAGAGATTTAATGATGCTCAAATTTGAAATAACTTCGACTTGAGATACCATTGACAGGCAAAAGCAAATTAAATGAGGAAAACCCCAAATTATGGGTGATATTTGAAATCATTCAGTGAGCCCTGTGTGTAATCTGTGGAAGACCTCATTGGCGATGATAAAGCATCATACATAGTATCCTGATTGACTTTTAATCTGTTAATAATAATAAATATGAGGTGTTTACTCCATTCTTCTACCAAAGCATGGTTTTGCTATGGAGTTGCCCAAAAGATGGGGCTTTTGGTCACTGGGTTCACTTTGAAGGGATTTTTGGGGGGATTTTTGTAGTATGTTTTTCTGGGTTTTTTTTTTTTTTGTTGTTGTTGTTGTTTGTTTTGTTTTTATTACTGGGAAGAGACTTTTTTGGTGGGAAGCAAAGCACCTCATTCCCTGTGCTTCTCCCTCAGAATGTTATATGTCAAGATTATTTTCTTCTGGAAGAATTCACCAAAACAAGATGTTCTAAGATGGCTTATAGGAACATTGTAGCAGACTCTCAGCTTTGACATCTGTAAAGTTTCAGGGAACCCAGCCAGCGATTATGGACAGCAATATCTTCCATTTATTGTAGAGAGTTGTTGGGGTCATAAAAGTGATAATAAATAGCCTAAACTGCCTCTTTTTTTATATATTATAGATGCCCAATTGAAAGTCTATGTATATTTGTGGTCTTAATTACACACAATAGCTAAATCATTCAGCTTTTGGCAGGTATTCCTTTAATATGCTGAGGGTTACGCTGAGTTTATAAAAATGATTCAGAAGTCAGGTTAACATTTTTATATATTTAATACAAATGAGTAAATAGATAACTCACAATATGTTTATTTTTAAAATGGTAAAACTTGGTGTTTATGGGAGAACACCATGAATGGTGTTCTGGTAGGGGAAAAAAAAAAAGATAGGAGTCAACATCCTGGTAATCCAACCCCCTCAGAGAGACAGGTATTTCTTCCATCCTTCAGATTCTGAATGGATCTTGGAGAAAGGTTCCATTTTCTTCATTAGAATCATTATCGTTGTTTTACATCGAAGTACAAAGGAAGGAAAGGTAGTAGGCTCCTAAATGCTTCTCAGCCACACTTCCTCAAGCAGCCTCTGGGCTCCCCACTCTCCACTCTCCTCTGATCCTTGGAGGGAGGCCAACTGGACACATTGGTTCAACCATCTCAAGCTCCCGTCTTGCCCCTTCTCACTGGTTCTGTTTATGAGACCTTCTTTACTACACAGACTAATTAAGACTTAGCCACGGTGCTTCCAGTTGTGACAAATAAGAGATTTTCCTGTTGAATTGATCTGCCTATCTCTCTTCTCTCCAAGCTGTCCCGTGGAACTCTCTTTCCAAATGTGTTTATGATGCTGATTATCAGTTTCCCCAGCCCACTACCAATGAGCTGGGGGATTAACGGACTTATAATTGTATCTCACTTCTCCCAGAGCATCAGGAGTGATTAATGTGCCACATGCAGCTGGCTTTCCTAACTCTATTTCATTATCTGGGAGGCTTACCAGCTCCAGGCTTCTTCACTGTACATGGCTGAAAAGTTCTCCTGGAAGCAGAAAATCCACTTGTACTATAGACAGCAGAACTTAGAAAATAAGGAAGTGGGGGTAAAGATTTAAGAAAAGCAGCCAAAACTTCATATACCATAAAGAGGGGAAGAAGCAACTGCTAAACCTAGAGGCTGTCCTAGACTGTGAATAGGAGTATTTAATCTTGTTCACCTGTAGTCTTCTGTTTGTAAAATGAGCTTCCCTACTATATTGAATTATTGCATGGTTGTTTATTAATTAATTAAAGAGCTTAGCATAGCTCTTGGCACATAGACATTAATGTTTACTTGTAGATAAGTTACTTTTTGTTTAAGGCCTTCACCATCACCTGTTGGCTATAGCAACCAAACACTTTGCACAGCCCATGCTGTGCCCTGGACAGGAGTCAAACCATTGCCATTGTAGTAGTGAGACCGATGCTTGGTGGGAAACAAGAGAAGGGCATGTCATATTATATTGGTTCTTGGACCCAGGCCTCCCTTTAACAAGAAGACAATGAGCTTGTTGTGTTGGCAGGTTTTGTGACGGACAGGTTTGGTAGTGATTGTGACAAAAATCCTTCCAGTGGTTGATTTTTGTTTCCTTATTAATGGCTGCAGCAGTGAGTTTGAAGAAGTGATGTGGTGTGAAGTGTCCTGAGCGAGGGTGAGGGTCAGCAAGAGGCTTAAGTGTCGATTGCCTCTAACAGAACAATTTCAAGTAACAATAGTCCTGTTGCCATTTTACTTTGACATTGGACATTGTGAAGAACTACCGAACTCATAAGACCTCTTTTTTTCTGGAAACATCTCCACATGCCTGCAGGGCAACAAGAGGAGGTTCCTAGCAGGCTTGTTTATGGTAAGTGACTTACCTCTCATCATTTAAGGCTGGTTGAAATCAGTGTGATTTCCCTCTCTAGGAAACTGGAATAGGGAGTGAGGGAGACCAGCCATTTGTACAACTGATTTGTACAACTAACAGAAAGTCTCATTGTTCTGGGGAGACCATTTTCCACACAGCATGTGGACTGAGGAGAAAGAGAGGGGAAAGCATTCACACAAGAAGGGAAATCAAGAAAAGATATGGGCGAGGGGTCCTCCTTGGATCTTCATGGTTTTCATGCCTGATTGCAGCCCCAAGGCTTTCAATACATGCTATGCCCCTTTGTGCATGTAATAACTTTTCCTTTATTTTCTCTTTTTTGCTTAATCTAGTTCCATCTGGTGTCTGTTAATTGTTGCAACCACAAGAGTCCTTACTAATAGATGTATGTCTTTGTGTCTTGAGTGTATTTATATGTCTGGAATGCAGCTCTGAGTAACAGATCCAATTCCGAATGCAATCCTTCAGAGGCTCAGTCCCACAGAGAAGCAATGAGGCTCTGCTCTTGGGTCTATCAGAACATTGCAAGTGCTGCTGCCACTGATTCAGGTGGACTATCCTTTCTCTCTGTTGGCACCACTGAATTGTGCCTAGGTCTGAGATTCTGAATGTGATCGAATAACATATGATGCAGAATGATTTATCAGAGTTAGTCCAGATTTCTGGCTTTGGAAAGCAGAGCTACATAGGGTCTTGGTGCAGAAAAGTTGGGCAAGAGAACCGGAGGAAAGGAGAAGAGAGGCTGAGGCTAGTATGGAACACAAATATGCTTTCAGGTGTCAGAGAGAAGCCCAGAGAATGGTCTCTAAGCAGTTAAACATAATTACCTGAAAGCCAGGACTAAATGGAGATAGGGTGTCATTCACATTTTGAGGCTGTTAATGCAGAGTTCTTCTTTCCGACCAGCATCACAGAAACCTTCCAAAAAAGTCCATCAGTTTCAATAAGAATGGAAATAAAGTCATTCAAGGCAGTTTGCCAAATTATATTACTCTGTGCCTCCAGGCCATAGGCATTGATTCCTAAAATGACTCTGGACATGATCAATTGCTTTCGGATTGCTAATTTGATGAGTATTATAGGCCATGGCTAGGAAAAAATGTGATAAAAATGGGGAAAAAAATCTGGCAGGTGTTGGGAAGGATCACTGGAAAGTTACTTTTTAATGAAACCAAATGAGGTAGCTTAGTAATGAAAGAAAAAAACTGTTGACATGCCGATCGTTCTCATGATCTCTCATGATCTCCTACCTCAAGGGTTAGGGAAAGCAGAGATTCTTATATCAATATTTTCAGCCAGAGGTGGAACACTTGTCACTTATGCTGTAATGCTGTAATTTCCTGTGTTCAGACATCTGCCTCAGCCTAGGTGATAATGCCCCCCCCTCCCCCAGGTAGGCTTAGCTTTCCCAATAAGAAACAAGCCAGTTTCTGAGAAAAGAGGAGTTTGAAAACTGTGAGCAGTAGCTACCCTTCTAATTTTTTCTCTGAGGACAGCAATGAGAGTCAAGATTCTGGGATTCAGGTGAATTGCGTAGAGGATACTTAGAAGACTCAGTGCCCCCTGTGTGTCTCCACGTTGTGGCCCTTCTCTTACTGGCATTTCTCTTGCGCCCTTTCCATGTTCATGATTCTCTCTGCCTTTCCCTTAGTTTTTTATCAGTCACTTTTTCTTTTCTCTTGTATTATCTTTCTCCCTTATGTTCATTTCTCTTTTTTATGTTTTTTTTAAAGATATTTTTGGTATAATGTAAAAATGAATTTTGCCCTTAAAGTGATTATTGTATTAATTGAGCCAAAGTTGTTTTTTCTGCTCAAAATTGAGTTTGGCCATGAATATGCTTTTACTGCAAACTTTCACTATCCCTCCAAACAAAGAAAAATAGTGAGTAATTAAAGTTGCCATTTCACTTCTGTGAATTTGGACTTAAAAGAGTCTTATTGGGGCAGGTGGGTGGCTCAGTTGGTTAGGCATCTGACTCTTGATTTTGGCTCAAGTCATGATCTCAGGGTCATGGGCTTGAGCCCCATGTCATGAGCCACTGCTCAGTGTAGAGTCTGCTTGTCCCTATCCCTCTGTTTCTCTCCCTACTCACACTCTCTCTCCCTCTCAACTAAAAAAATAAAATCCTTAAAATCTTATTAATATATGTCAATACCTTTATACTTGTGATTTCTCTTTGCATAGCAGAGCTATAAGTATGGAGAGCCGAGACACAGAGAAGACATAGATAAAAGCACAGTGGACTTTGGAATGTACAGATTTTGGATTTAGATGTCGTTCAACTACTTAGTAATAGTTGTTGTATGTCTTCAAACAAGATATTTAATCCTGTTTTCTTATCAGTGACCTTTGGGATCAAAATATCACTTACCTCATGGTGTGGAGAGGAGGATAAAGTATCATATGATGTAGGTAGAGGACTTCACCCAGGTTTATAGGCATTCGCAATAAATGATCACCATTATTATTAATAATACTGTTATTAGACTTGTCTGAGTTCATCTGTAGTAATAAATGTGGGCACTGGCATTTGACCAATAAAAGAGAAATTCTTATGACTAAAATCAGCATAGAGTTGATGTTCTTGAGGTTCTTCATTTTTTCAAGTGGCAAAATGGTTCAGATAGTTTTAGAACTGTAAATTCTTACATGCCATGGTAATCCTCTCTGGACCTGTATACCTCTCCAAAGCTTATCTTCCATGACTCTATTTTTCGCTAGCTGCACTCCAAACACACCTTCCTTCTATCAGCTCTTCCTTTGCTGTGATGTTCCTTCCTGCCTCAGAGACGTCACACAAGCTGTTCATCCTGCCTAGGATGTCACTTATGTTTTCAACACTAGTAATTCTCTGATACAAGAATAAAAATCCCACCTACCAGCATAGAACTTGGGTAAGAGTGAGAAAGAGACAGAATGAGTTTGTTTGTATATGTATACGTGCAACTGTATGTGCTTCTATTTGACTACTGTCTGTTTCCCACCCTTAATTGTATTATGTCTGTCAAATCAAAGGCATACTTTCTTTACCTCATCCCATATCTCAAATATCTAGTTCTGGTCTGACAGAAAATAATAGTTCAGTGTATATTTATTGGATTAATTCAATGAACTGTTGAGCATTTAGGAAACAAGCTTAAAATGGAGACACTCTCCCCTCAATTGTGCGGTTCTGCTGGGAGTGAGTGAGCTAACATTCAGTGTCCATGTCTACCACATACTGTGGTTTGGGGGAATTGCAGGGAAAAGGAGTTGCAGACTGATTTTTGCAGTTGAGTGCCTGAGTAGTGTATGGTAAGGAGGCTGCGGGTGCCCAGGGGAATAGGTAGATTTATTGTCACTTTTCCTGACTAAGGTGCTCCCAAACCAATCAACCCATCTCCCTGACTGTTGGAAGGGAATATTGACCAGAATGCACGTCTTTATGGCACTCTCCCAGTATTACACAAAGATGCCAATTTGCCGGTGAATGACCCAAACATTCTCTTATAAAAACAAAATTAAATTTCAAGCTTGCCTTAGGGAATCTGCTTTAATGAATAACAATTGATTGAAATCCCTTATGAGAATATCTAGCAGAATGTCTGTTCATCCTATGGGCTTAATATACATTAATCTTCTTCCCATTAGAGCAAAGTTAAGAAAATTATAGGACTTCATTTGGCTTAATATCTTTAACTGGGCTGAATTCTTGATTTGTTATCTAGCAACTATGAGTGTTCATTTCCTAGAATCACAGACCATTGAGCCGGAATGACTTTAGAGATTCTCTGGTCCAACTGATTCATTTTAACAAAGAGTAAAGAGAAGCCGAGGGAGGTTAAGTGACTTGGCAAAGGTCATACATGTGCTTCTTTGATTTAGAAGTAAGCGTATGTAATCTGTTATGTCCCTGCAGTGAAGAGAAGTGGAGAGAGACAGAAAAAGAATTGCTTGGAGATGAGAACCTTGGGGCTACACCAGTAGATGTAGCACATGGTTAAGAGAGTTCTAGGCATGCTGGGAGGCTCAGTGATTGAGTGTCTGCCTTTGGCTCAGATTGTGATCCCAGGGTGTCAGGATCGAGTCCTGCATCGGGCTTCCTGTAGGGAGCCTGCTTCTCCCTCTGCCTATGACTCTGGCTCTCTGTGTCTCCCAAGAATAAATAATTAAAATCTTAAAGAAAAAAAAAGAAAGAAAAAAGAGAGAGACAGTTCACAGTCCTGTTCCCCCACAGTTGGTTGGTTGGTTGGTTGGCTGGTTGCTATAACAATGGTTAGTTGAGTTGTAAAGGATTTCCTGAGGTTTTAGTCAATATAGCCAATCCTTCACACAAACCAGGTATGGTTAATCCCTCTCAAGAACACCGATTAACAGTGCTTTCTTAGACCCCAGGCAACATGTTCAAACCCTTACACTCAGCATGGTATTTCACTTAAAGTCAAGTAGGCACTACAATCACATGTGGTCTAGACAGATAAGGAAATTGAGGCTCCAGGACAATCGACACATTGTCATAATTACAGAGATAGGAAGTGGTGCAGATGGGAGCCTGCCTGAAATATGCCCCACTTTTTTTTTTTCTGTTCCGTCTGCTGTTTCACCTGAGGAAAAGATGGGAAATTCCACATTAAGGATAGTCAGAAGACCTTAATGCCACACCATCTAATATATGTTAGCCTAAACCTTGAAATTCCTTTTGAACTGAATAGTTTTACAAGGTAAAGGTATAGAGGCCCCCAATCTACTTTGCAGGGGTCAGTTGATCTAGCAAACCCCTTCCCATCAAAACTTTCCAATTAGTTCAATTTGTGAGGGATAATTTTTTTTTTAAAAGAGAGGAGTAAATTCAACTCCCAATTTTATATTTCCTTTGGTAAAATAACCTTACCCTCCTTTGCCAAAACTCATTTATTCATTATTTTATTTGCTCACTAAACATAGTTTAAGAACTTCCTTTACAAGACACCAGGTAGAGAACTGAGAATACAAAGAAGTCTCTGTTCTTTCCACCAGCGTTCACATTCTCACTGAGGGATGACGGACAGGCCAACAAATAATTGTGATGCAGTGGTTTTGGTACCTTGACAGAAATCCATTTGCCATGGAGCCGGTGGCTTGTGTTTGGGTCTCAGGTAATTCTGTACATTAGGACCTGCCAGAGGAGTTGAGGATGGAGCCTTTCCCTGCAGCAGTGGGTGATTGAAACTTCTGCAGTGCCCTTGCCGATCCTGCTAATAAATCAGGGAGGATCCACTGTGTGGCTTTCGTGGCTGTCCTTGAGGAAAGGTGTCATACGGCTGCTCGGGGATGAACGTAATGGTTTATGACTTCAGCACCTGACGTCCTATCACACAGCAAGTTCCCTGGAGATGGTGATCATACAGAACGAATATTGCTTAGCTGGTGATAATGTCACGCTGCCATGCTGAGTTACACAGATTGCCTGATTCCTGCAGCTAAAAAACTCCTGGCTGATTAATCCCGATGCCATGTAAATAGAGTCAGTGTCAAGGAGATCGTCAATGAGAAAATGGATGCTCGGGTGGGGATATTAGTGAGGAATCACCAGAGACACCATCACCCCGTTCATTCCTCAGTCAGCCCTTGACAACATCATTATCCAGGTGAGAGGAGGCCCATCACTCAGCCAGGTCCTGGAAGGCTTCCAGATCTTCCTCCCCTACCCCATGCCCAGCCCTATTTTAAACAGTAAATATTTTACAAATCATGCAACCCAGCTTTCTCTTGCCTCCCATGCCTTCCGGGAGGAGTTACATGACCACCACAGTATGAGAGAACCTGATAGTCAAGCACCTTAATTGTCAACTAGACAAACAGGGGCATGAGTTATTCCTATTGTTCAAGGACTCATTCGAGATTCCTCTAAGACATGCACTCACAGATGACTTACAGACATCTAATTGTGCATATAAGCTAGATTTCCGGTTTTCTGACATTCAGCTTTTTAATTCATTTCTACATCTTTCTACCCAGAGATGTACATGTCCAGCCACATCATTTGTCTTGTGTGTTGGTGACTTTACTACCAATGTGATGGGTCCTGGGGAAGTGACACTTCATACTGGGTACTGTCTCACCACCATGCTTGAGCTTCTCTTTTCTCTCTTTTCCTAATCTTTCCCTTTCCTCCCCTCCTCACTTCTTCTCTTCTCTTTCTCTGTGTCTCTTTTCCCATCTGGAAAAAATATGTTTTAGGGGTAGCTAGCCTCTGTTTCAAATTTTATCAGGGTACTCCCTACAAACAAACCTGTTGCTCTTCCAAAAAAATCCATTGCTCTAGTCATCTGAAGAAATACTGTAAAAGGAATTTCATTGAATAACGTTTTTCTCTATCGTGCGAAACTTTTCAGAAACATTTCAGTGTATAAATGAAGTTTAGCTCAGACTCATTTGAAAGTCTGTAGAGATTTGGAGTCATTTATTCTTCACCACAGTGCTCAAGATTTCCTTTTAATGTGGGTGGTCACATTCCTGCAGCAGATGGTAGATTTTTAGGTTGGCAACCATGGGGTCCTGGGTGGGATAGAGGAAGGCTGTTAAGTTGTCTGAAGAGAGGCTGACGTAACTCTCAAGGCTGACATTCAGTTGACCTTCAGCCCTTCCAGGGCTTATCTCTTCTTGCCGGGGTTATTTCAGCAATCCTTCCACTGGCCCTCTTACTTCTAGGATCTCCCTCTTGCTTACTGCTATTGTCAGATGCACCTCCCTCAGGGGCTCTCTTTATCCCATCAAAGACTCCCATGGCTTCCTACTGCCTGTGGCACTAAGTTCCACTTTTTACTCTGTTATCTAGGGTACTTCAGAAATTAACCTTCTTCTCCCAGAGTTTACCTTCCTGAAACATGCCATGCTTTTGAGATTCCCCCTGGGGTATTCCTTGAAACATAGAAATTAACCATTCTGGGGGCACCTAGGTCGCTCAATCGGCTAAATGGCCAACTCATGATTTCAGCTCAGGTCATGATTTTGGGGGTTCTGGGGATCAAGCCTGGTATTAGGCTCTGTGCTCAGCAAGGAGTCTGCTTGAGATTCTTTTTTCCTCTCCCTTTACGCCTTCCCCCCCCTCTGTTTCAAATAAATACATTTTCTTAAAAGAAATTAACCATTTTGTTATACTCTATAATCAACTGGGTTTTGGAAGGTCTTATTTATAATATACCTGATTTTCTTCATATTCTCTGTATTAAGATATACTGAGCATTGTGAAACTTAATACTGCCACACCTCTGTCTCACCTAAACCCCCCAAATAGTTCATGATCATTCATTTCATGGTTAGGCTTACATTGTAATTTCAGTTACCTGGTTCAGTTGAGGGGAATGACTCTTCGAAGCTCCCTGAGTTTACAAGTCTTCCTATGAGGGACGCCTGGGTGGCCTAGTGGTTGGACATCTGTCTTCAGCTCAGGGCATGATCCTCCAGACCTGGGATCAAGTTCCACATCGGACTCCCCATGGGGAGCCTGCTTCTCCCTCTGCCTGTGTCTCTGCCTGTGTGTGTGTGTGTGTTTCATGAATAAATAAAATTTAAAAATAGGGATCCCTGGGTGGCTCAGCGGTTTAGTGCGTGCCTTCGGCCCAGGCCATGATCCTGGAGACCCAGGATCAAGTCCCATATCGGGCTCCCCACATGGAACCTGCTTCTCCCTCTGCCTGTGTCTCTGCTTCCTCTCTCTCTCTCTCTCTCTCTCTCTCTCTCTCTCTCTCTCTCTCTGTCTCTCATGATTAAATGAATAAAATCTTTTTAAAAAATTTAAAAATAGAAACAAAAACAAACAAAAAAAAAGTCTTCCTACAACTCTTAGCCACATATCTGGGGTCTGCTTGAGCCTTCAAGAGTTATTTATACCCAAGCTGGCATTTCTTGGGTTTGATCCCTTCTTTTAGACCGACTACCATGACAGTGGTTCTAAATCTTTGTGTTTTATCTAGAATTTTTCACTGGGTTATTATGATATTAGTTTTAGTTTTTGGTTTTTTGATTGTTTAGTTTTTTTGTTTTGTTTTGTTTTTTAGTTTTAACATTTTTAGTCCCTTCTGCTCCCTTGGTAAGCCATTATAACAATGTACCCCTCCTGACTTTTTAGATTCTGGCTTTGTTACCCTTTTCCTTACATAACACTTGGCAAAAAGTCATTTGCCATAACTCATACTAGTAGTGACATACTGTGCTTTGCATCAGGTAATTTTGTGGGCATTTTTCAGCTTCACAAGCTCTCCACTACAGAGAAGACTATCCCTCGGCTCCGAGCAGGCTAGGTTAATCTCTGCAGAATCTTCCAAAATAGAATATCCTTTCTCTTCCTAACCCATTCAGATGCTTCCAGAATATTTAATGATATTCAGGAATTATTATATTTTTAGATGTGGCAAATGTCTTACAGTTATAAATGTCTTACAGTTATTATTCTTTGTAAGAGACCATGCCTTTTAAAAAATGTACCCTGTGAAATAATTACCAATGAAATGTTAGGGCATACTGGGTTTCCTTTAAAATAATTCAGGAAGAAGGTGAGAAAGTAAGTCAAGGTACACATACAACAAGACAGCCTATGGGTGACTCTTGAACCTAGATGGTGGGTACTTGGGTGCTTTTTATACTCCAAACTCTCAAAACTGAATGCACAGAAGTCACTTGATGGTCTTGTTAAAATGCAGATTCTGACTTGAGAAATCCGGGGTTGGCATGGAATTCTGTATTCCTAGCAAACCTCCAGGTGACACTGATGTGCTGATCCTCTGACCACACTTTTGAAAGCTTTGAGAAGTAAGGTATTATAATATTTTCTTCTCATTTGTAAATGTTTTGAATTTTCCCTACAACAACAAATTCCTGTCCGTCTTGGCTTAACTCAAGTTCCATGACTTCCTTGAGGTTTTACTCCTTGTTTTATTTATTTTTAAAAAAGATTTTATTTATTTATTCATGAGAGACACACACACAGAGAGAGGCATAGACACAGACAGAGGGAAAAGCAGGCTTCCTGCAGGGAGCCCAATGTGGGACTCGATCCCAAACCCAGGGATCATGTCGTGAGCCAAAGGCAGATGCTCAACCACTGAGCTACTCAGGCATCCCTATTTCTTGTTTTAGAAAAGATTTCTTTCTCCATGTTTTAAGCTTCACTAGACCTTCTAGTCTCTTGTATGCATTATCTATACTCTTACAGTATCCTGGCTTGTTAAATTTGTGTGTTACTGTTTTTCTGAGACTGCAAAAATTCTCATGTCCCAACTATGCTTTATCTTTTTTGTACCCTTATTCCTTCCTAACACGTGTTTCTAGAGTTAGGTTGTCCTCGGGGTGGGGGAGGAAAAGGTAGATAATTGCCTAGATTCTGAAATGCTATAATGCATCCAATTTAAACCCTGGAAAGGTCTTCTGGGGACAGAGTGTGGCATAAAACAATGGACAAGTTAATCTTAGAGTGAACAAGGGCCCTTGATCATCTCTCTTTGTAGCAGGAAGGCCAGAGTTTCTTGGGAACTCTTGTGTGTGGGTGAAAGAGTGTGCTACGGACACCAGAAGACCTGGATGGTGCCCTGACTCAGAGTGAGCGAGCTGCCTGGCCTGTAGCTCTCAGTGGAGCTCAGGAGATGGTAGCCACGAGTGTGCCATGCTCTGGATACAGTGATTTACATAAATCATCCAGTATAACTCTCACAGTACCACTGCAGGTAGTTACTACTGCATTCCTTCTCCTGAAGACACAGCTCACGTGAACTTGGACAGGCCACTGGACCTCTCTGAGTCTGTGCCGTATCAGGGTTCAAACACAGACCTCAGGTTTTAGACGCCATACCCTTCCTTATTAGGTTCTCACTTTGAAGAGAAGTGTCTCAAGTGTGGTCTCCTAAACCTGAGGGGAACTTCCTGGGGTGTTTGTGCTCCTCTCTCCCCACTCCCTGAATCAGAATGCTGAGGGTGGGGCTTAGGAATCTGTATTTTTACCAAGTGGGTTTGGGCCCCCTGAAGTCTGACCCACTGCTGTGTTGTTCTGACTGGTTGAATTACACACACAGGTGCTTATGTGCATGCACAAACCCAGCCCTCAGCTTTAATCTAGACTGGTATTCTGCTACCTTACACACGCAACACATGCTCCTGGGTCTGTTACCCATCTACTTCATTTAATTGTGAGGTTTCCTTGAGATGTTGTATGTAAGACATTGGGCACACAGTAGACACTCGATAAATATAAGGATGTTCTTCCCTTTTTAAATTTTAATGGAGAAGAGGGATCCCTGGATGGCTCAGTGGTTCAGCGCCTGCCTTTGGCCTAGGGCATGATCCTGGAGTCCCGGGATCGAGTCCCGCATCTGGCTCCCGCTGTGGAGCCTGCTTCTTTCTCTGTCTCTCTGTCTCTCTCTCTCTCTCTCTCTCTCTCTATCATGAATAAATAATAAATAAAATTTTTAAAAAAATTTTAATGGAGAAAAGAAAAAGCTTAGTTACCCAAAAGAAAGTTCTATATCTTACAGTGTGTATTGTATGTATGCAGAGAGGGTCAAGTGGGGAGGGATAAAGTGCATTTAGTTGAGTTTAGTTCCCCAGGGGAAGAAAAAAAAGTCTTTTGCCTACCTAGGAACTTTAGAGATGACTGCCCTCTGTTGTTCAGAATTCCTTAGAATTGCTTTCTTTGAATCAACCACCCCATCGAAAGTCTGAAATTTTGCGCAGCTTCCGAATTCCATTAGAGAGGCTTGTCTCTAAATGTGCAGGGAAAAGACATGACACAGAGATTCAGTGCATTTGTTTTCTACACTGTCTTAGGGCTTAGGTACAAAAATAAGCCCTGGAACAGAATTTCCCTAAAGTGCCTTTTGAGGAACATTGATTCCATCAGTGTTAACTAATGGTGTTAATCACAAAAAGATGTAGGAATGCTAAGTCTAAACAGGTTTCCTCATAAAGAATTGTTTTGGGTCTTGGATATGCCACCATCTATAGGATCAAAAATCTCAACATCAGACATTTCCCTCACCGTCCTCCTTTTTCCCTCCACTCTCAGCATTGCAGAAGATAGATAATTTAGGCAACACATCAGGGCATCCATTTTAAACAAAATCTTATAGGCCAGGTCATTTGAGGATTATTTTAATTCCATACTGCAGTCCATTTACTACATGTAATTCTAACCAAAAGAGTTTTTTTTTTTTTAAGCCCATTAGTGAAATTCTGAGATTTAGAGGCTGCACATTTGTTAGCTTAAAGGTAAAGGCATTTGTCCTATTCATGGCTCTTTTTAGTCATTCTTGTCTGGGCAGAGTGACTTAGATAATTTGAGATAAAAGCACTCATCCCAAATTGACTTCAACTCAGGGGTTATCACCATGGGGGACATGGGGTGACTCTCCATAGGAAGAGGGAACAGAATGGCCTTGGCTTATTGAATTTTGGGTCCATATCCTCAATGACTGCATGACTTATAAAAAGCCTTCTTGGATTTTTTTTTTTTTTCTGTAGTTTACAGTGATTGCTCCTTCTTGGAACCCCAGAGCACTCACTCTGTTTGTAGCTCTTGCTCTGGCATTTACTTTCCTTGTCAGTCCAACAGATTCCTGTGTTGGAGCTGCCTCCCTAAGTAGATCCTAAGTTCCAAAAGGGCAGAGTCACACCCCAGCGGGCTTGGTACAACATACCACACGTGGTGCATGGCTGACAGATCCTGCTGTTGGAACAGAAAGCACAGCCCATCTGTACTTGCCTTTGGCATTTGAGAAATGCTAGGGATACATTTTGATTGAATGGCAGTCCCCCCCACTTGGGCTGTTAAGACTTTAAAAGGGATGACTTCTAGAAGGAGCCTGCAGAGACTGAAGTATATAGCACAGGAGAAGGGATTGGCAGAGTGAATGAGCAAGCTCCCCTTCAGCAGACCCTGACCAAACCCTAATTCAGTCTGGAATTCTGCAAACCGATTGCCTTTTCTGTTTTAGATGAGTTAAAACACAATCTTTATAATAATGGGTTTTGTGGTTCACAGACTCCTATTCCTATAATGACCAGTTTTGCAATAAAAATGAATGGTGGAGACTGTGGTGAGCCTGAGAATATATGGTCCATTGAAAGTGGAGCAGGTATTTCTCACGTACACTCTTTCCCTCAGGGATTTGAGCCCAGGGTTGCAAGTTATTCAGATTTTAAAACAACAACAATAGTAACCTAAAACCAGTAGTCATAATGAGAAATCTGAATGTTAAAAAGTCTGTTTATTAAAAGTTTCTATTTATAATCTAGATCTATATTCTAAATCTACAGTTTACCTGTTAGTCTATGTTGTATATTTATGTGCTGCTTCAGAGTTTATAGAACAGTTCACAGTGATCTCATTTAGTATTTACAACTACCCTGTGAGATGGGTAAGGATCCCCTTCACAGGTGCAGAAATCGAAGTCGAGATTGGTGAAGTGAGTTACCCAAATTTATACAGCTATTAAATAACAGAGCTGGGGCTAAAACTTGGAACTCCCGTTTTTTGTTTTTGTTTTTTTGGTTGGTGTTCTTTCTGCCAAACTGCTTTGTCCTAACCTGTGTTTTATTTCTTTCAGTTTTGAAAATCTATTTTCTTGTTCAAATATCACATATACACATAAAAAAGTACAAATCATGAATTCAGTGCTCGATGAATATATCACGAAGGGAATGTGCCTATAAAACTATCTCCCCTGTAAACAGATGGAGCATTCCCAGCATGCCAGCAACCCAGGTCTGTCCCTGCCTTAATCTTCAAAGCAACTACTCTCTCGACTTCTGACTCAGTGGATTATTTTAGAATTTGCCTATTCTCGTTCTTTTGGTAAATTGAATTAGACACCTTGTATTATATTCCATGTCTGGTTTCTTTGGATCAGAGTTGTGATTCTAAGATTTATTGCCATTTGTTTCATGTAGTGGGGGGTTTGCTCATCTCACTGATTGTAATATTCTATTGTATAAATATTCCACCATTAATTTATCAGTTTCACCGTTCACGGACATATGAATTGTTTCTAGCTTTTGGTTTCTACAAAAATGCTGAAATGAACATTCTTTTATCTGTCTTTTAGTATCCAAATATATGAATTGTTGTTGGATATGTGTAGCCATGGGATTTCTGAGTTATAGAGTAAGCACTGTTCACTTTTATTTTTAAAAATTTATTTATTTATTTTAAAGAGAGACAGAGTGTACTCGAGAGAGAGCAGGAGAGAGTGTGAGTGGAGGAGAGGCAGAGAAAGTGAATCTCAGGCAGATTCCCTAGGGAGCAAGGGGCTCTGTGTGATGCTCCGTCTCACAGCCCATGAGATCATGCCTAAGCTGGAACCAAGAGTTGGGTGCTTAGCCTATTGAGCTACCCAGGCACTCTATACTCTTCACTTTTAGTATAAACACTGCCAGAGAGTTTTCCAAACTAATGAAATCAATAGTCATATTTGCACTGGTGGTGTAGGAGGGTTCCAGTGGCTCCACATTTCACCAACACTATATATTTTTATGTCTTTCTGCTCTTAACTGTTCTCAGGGGTATGTTTAGGTCTGTCATGACAGCCTTTATTTGCATTTCCCTGAAGAATAATAAAGTTAAGAATTTTTTAAATGATTATTAGCCACCTAGCTCTCCTGTTTTGTAAACTCCTGATTCATGCCCTCTTTTTATTGTTAGGCAGTCTTTCCTTTTGAGTGAGGGATTCTTTATATATTCTAGATATAAGTCCCTTATCAGTTACATATATTGCAGCTATCTTCTCCCACTTGACACCTTGTTTTCCTTTTCACTCTGTTCATGGTTTCTTTTGATAAGAGGAAGTTTCTCATTTTAAAGTAGTTTACCATTTCTTGACTTTCTGGTTAGTGCTTTATGTGTCCTGTCTAAGAAATTGCTTGTCTACCCCAAGGTCAGATAGATACTCTCTTAAATTACTTTCTAGAAATTTTATTGTGTTGCCTTTCACATTTAGATCTACAGTCCACCTTGAATTGATTTCTGTGTATGATCCACGTTTAGGGTCAGGATTTATTTTTTTTCTATATGGATATATCCAGTTGACCCAGCATCGTTTATTGAAAAGACCATCTCTTCCCCCACTATTCTACAGTGCACCGTTGCTACAAATCACATTTCTATCACTATGAACCTCTTTCTGAATCCTCTGTTATTTCCTGTTGATTTAACCTTTCACTCTGTTTAATTTTTACAGATTTACAGAAAATCCTAATATCTGGTAGTGTAAGTCCTCTAAATTTTCCTTGCTATTTATGATATTCTTGGATCTTCTTGGGGCAGTTGGGTGGCTTAGTCGATTGAGCATCTGACTCATGATTTTACCTCAAGTCATAATCGCAGTGTTATGAGATGGAGTCCCTTGCCAGCCTTTCTGCTGGGTGTGGGCCCTGCTTAAGATTCTCTCTCTCAACCAAGAACCATATGATCCTCTCATTAGATGCAGAGAAAGCATTTGACAAAATACAGCATCCATTCCTGATCAAAACTCTTCAGAGTGTAGGGATAGAGGGAACTTTCCTCGACATCTTAAAAGCCATCTACGAAAAGCCCACAGCAAATATCATTCTCAATGGGGAAGCACTGGGAGCCTTTCCCCTAAGATCAGGAACAAAACAGGGATGTCCACTCTCAACATAGTATTGCTATTCAACATAGTATTGGAAGTCCTAGCCTCAGCAATCAGACAACAA
The DNA here is from genome assembly GCF_905146905.1 of Nyctereutes procyonoides. Taxonomy (NCBI): domain Eukaryota; kingdom Metazoa; phylum Chordata; class Mammalia; order Carnivora; family Canidae; genus Nyctereutes; species Nyctereutes procyonoides. The sequence continues at coordinate 11,443,320 of NW_026575133.1, read as the reverse complement.
AAAGACATTAAAGGCATTCAAATTGGCAAAGAAGAAGTCAAACTCTCCCTCTTCGCCGATGACATGATACTCTACATAGAAAACCCAAAAGACTCCACCCCAAGATGGCTAGAACTAATACAGCAATTTGGCAGTGTGGCAGGATACAAAATCAATGCCCAGAAATCAATGGCATTTCTATACACTAACAATGAGACTGAATAAAGAGAAATTAAGGAGTCAATCCCATTTACAATTGCATCCAAAAGCATAAGATACCTAGGAATAAACCTAACCAAAGAGGTGAAGGATCTATACCTTAAAAACTATAGAACACTTCTGAAAGAAATTGAGGAAGACACAAAGAGATGGAAAAATATTCCATGCTCATGGATTGGCAGAATTAATATTGTGAAAATGTCAATGTTACCCAGGGCAATTTACACATTTAATGCAATCCCTATCAAAATACCATGGACTTTCTTCAGAGAGTTAGAACAAATTATTTTAAGATTTGTGTGGAATCAGAAAAGACCCCGAATAGCCAGGGGAATTTTAAAAAAGAAAACCATATCTGGGGGCATCACAATGCCAGATTTCAGGTTGTACTACAAAGCTGTGGTCACCAAGACAGTGTGGTACTGGCACAAAAACAGACACATAGATCAATGGAACAGAATAGAGAACCCAGAAGTGGACCTGAACTTTATGGTCAACGAATATTCGATAAAGGAGGAAAGACGATCCACTGGAAGAAAGACAGTCTCTTCAATAAATGGTGCTGGGAAAATTGGACATCCACATGCAGAAGAATGAAACTAGACCACTCTCTTGCACCATACACAAAGATAAACTCAAAATAGATGAAAGATCTAAATGTGAGACAAGATTCCATCAAAATCCTAGAGGAGAACACAGGCAACACCCTTTTTGAACTTGGCCACAGTAACTTCTTGCAAGATACATCCAGGAAAGCAAAAGAAACAAAAGCAAAAATGAACTATTGGGACTTCATGAAGATAAGAAGCTTTTGCACAGCAAAGGATACAGTCAACAAAACTAAAAGACAAGCTACAGAATGGGAGAAGATATTTGCAAATAACATATCAGATAAAGGGCTAGTTTCCAAAATCTATAAAGAACTTATTAAACTCAACAGCAAAGAAACCAATAATCCAATCATGAAATGGGCAAAAGACATGAAGAGAAATCTCACAGAGGAAGACATAGACATGGCCAACATGCTCATGAGAAAATGCTCTGCATCACTTGCCATCAGGGAAATACAAATCAAAACCACAATGAGATACCACCTCACACCAGTGGGAATGGGGAAAATTAACAAGGCGGGAAACAACAAATGTTGGAGAGGATGCGGAGAAAAGGGAACCCTCTTACACTGTTGGTGGGAATGTGAACTGGTGCAGCCACTCTGGAAAACTGTGTGGAGGTTCCTCAAAGAATTAAAAATAGACCTGCCCTACGACCCAGCAATTGCACTGTTAGGGATTTACCCCAAAGATTCAGATGCAATGAAACGCCGGGACACCTGCACCCTGATGTTTCTAGGAGCCATGTCCACAATAGCCAAACTGTGGAAGGAGCCTCGGTGTCCATCGAAAGATGAATGGATAAAGAAGATGTGGTCTATGTATACAATGGAATATTACTCAGCCATTAGAAACAACAAATACCCACCATTTGCTTCAACGTGAATGGAACTGGAGGGTATTATGCTGAGTGAAGTAAGTCAATCGGAGAAGGACAAACAGTGTATGTTCTCATTCATTTGGGGAATATGAATAATAGTGAAAGGGAATATAAGGGAAGGGAGAAGAAATGTGTGGGAAATATCATAAAGGGAGACAGAACACTCCTAACTCTGGGAAACGAACTAGGGGTGGTGGAGGGGGAGGAGGGCGGGGGGTGGGGGTGAATGGGTGACGGGCACTGAGGGGGACACTTGACAGGATGAGCACCGGGTGTTATTCTGTATGTTGGTAAATTGAACACCAATAAAAATTAATTTATAAAAAAAAAAAAGGTAATGGTCATCCTAAAAAAAAAAAAAGATTCTCTCTCTCCCTACCCTCTGCCCTTCCTCCCTGTCTCCCTCTCTCTCTAAAAAAAAAAGAAAAAGAAAAAATATATATATACACACACATATATACATATGTGTGTGTATATATATATTATTATTTTATAATCATCTGTTATGTTCTGTTATGACTTAGATATTTTCCATCAGAGTTATTTCTTTGAGACCTTCATCAATTTGTCACCTACAATCAGAAACAATAAGAATGAAATTCTTAACTCCTGCACATTTGCATGATAATAGGGAAGATCCCATGCCAAAAATCTGTCCTCATTGTTTAAGACCATAGTTCATTCAGAGACCAGGGAGCCATGTATTATATGGTATTGTATTATTATGGTTATTATTTTAATATTATTTCAAAGTCTATATATTATTTTCAAATATAGCATGTCAGTTCTCTGTATTTTGATTCCAAGAGAACTGTCCTTGTTCAAGTCAGGTGTGCTTCTGCCTCTCTCTGAGCCTTTGCACTGGTTGTACCTTAGGCCTAGAATGTTTTTCCCCCATTCCTGGCATGTCTAACTCCCTTACCTTTTTCCAAACCTTGCTTAAACACCACTTTCTCAATGAAACCTGATTGTAGTTCAACTTAGAACTACTAACCTCTTGCCCAGTTCTGTTTGTGTGTGGGTGTGTGTATGTGTGAGGATGGTGACACGTCACTTCCTGACCTAATCTGACATATTTCCGATTAAGGATCATCTATATTGTCATTTTGTCCACCTCAGCAGAGGTGTTGGCTGTATTAACTATTATATCCCAAGGGAAGAGTAGTACCTTGCACATAGTAGATGCTCAGCAAGTATTTGTAGAATGAAGTGAATGAATGAAAAGTTTCTTTCTTAAGCCCAATATATATCTACCTGTGATTGTGTGTGTGTGTGTGTGTGTGTGTGTGTATAGGACAGTCTAGCAAAAGAGTGTGGGAGTCTAGCAAAAGAGTGTGGCAGCTCTAGAAAATCAGTTGGTGTGCATGAGATTCTGAGGAGCTTCCTGGAAAGCACCCATCCTAATCTTAAACATGGCATTTTAATCCAGCAGTATATTGCTTCAGTGTTTGTAGGAAAGGATGATTCTGACCAAACTGGCAGTTTCTTCCCCTAGGAATTCACTGCTGTGTCCTAGAGGCAAGGAAGATGCAAGATAGAAGGAAAATGAAACTTTTATTCTTCTTTTTTTTTTGTGAAGATTTTATTTATTCGTGAGAGACTGAGAGAGAGAGAGGCAGAGACACAGGCAGAGAGAGAAGCAGGGTCCCCGTGGGGAGCCTGATGCAGGACTCAATCTCAGGACCCCAAGACACTCAACCACTGAGCCACTCAGGCATCCCAAAACATTTTTTTTTATATAGAAATTCTGTACAACACAGACTGCAGGGCTCCAACCCTACTGTTCTGTTTTGTTGTCGACACTGGCCTAGGGCCAGACCATTTGTATTTCTAACAAGTTTCCAGATTGTGCAGGTGCTGCTGGTCCAGGCCCCACTCTTTGAGAACCAGTGTTACAGCGTATCAGAAAGCAAGTGCTCTGTGATGTGGGAAACAAAGGCAGAAGGAAATTTATTAAATTTCCTTACTACTCACAGCCCATGGACAAGTCCTCAAAACAGGTGGAGTGACATTTCTCTAGGGACTCAACTGCCTTGGTGTTAATACTTTGCCTAGGGCAAAAAGCAAACTTGGCCCAACTCTCAGAACCCTGTAAGTCTATTTTAACATGTAAAAATTCCTTTAGAAATTTCCTTTACCTCTAAATGCCCCAAGGTACATGTAGCACACGGCCCACCAATATACATCTATCATGACTCAGGTTTTAACAATAACTAGCCCCCTCAAGGTCCTGGAGACCTTACTTTCAGAATTCCTCAGAGACTTATATTCACTCTCTCTAACCCCCTCCCAACTTGAAAATGTGTAATGGGCCCCTCCTTGTGACCTCGATGAAGCTCCTTCTGCCCACGTATCCTCTCCCCATGCTTTAATAAAATCACCTTTTGCACCAAAGACATCTCAAGAATTCTTTCTTGGCCATTGGCTTCAAACCCTAACATCTTTTCCTACATCATGCTGGACTTCGGCACCCCTTTGAATGTGACCCTAAGACAGAAAGAAGCATTTTGGCATTCCCTAGTCTCACAGTTTGCCACAGAAAAACTTTCCAAACTTTGACACTTTGAAGCATTTTAACAGCTACGAAATATTTATTGAAATGAATGATGGGACCCAATGCCCTGCAGCACTAAGCAAAAGCCAGAGAAAGGGTGGAAGAAAGTGGATGCTTCGTGATGGAAATGTTTCCTTTTTCCTCCACTCAACTGCCTTTTTTCTCTTTATGCTCTTCCTCCTCACCTCCTTTCCTTCTCCCCCTCCTCCCCTCCTTCCCTTCTTTTAATGAGCACATTCGAGTTGCCCCCCAAGGACGAAGGGAAATAACCAAGTAGGCCTTCTTTGTGGGAATCTAGAGGTTCTGAATTAGCAGGAGCGGGAGTCAAGAGTTATATGGGTTACACATTTTCCCAGACCTTTTCGCCCTGATAAGCCGGTTGGAAACAAAATCTTCAACTTGGACCTACATCCTTGTAGCACCAGGAGGTCAGGAACATTGGCAGCAGGAGGCCTGGAGGAAATGTACTGTGTCATCATGGAGTCCATATTTTAGTTAATGCTGTCTTCTTGACCACAAGCCAAGGGAGCCTACAGGCTGAGGTGGTTCTGCATTCTCATAAATAATCCTCAAGAGCCCTTCAGATTCCACCTAGGCTTAATTACAATGTGTAAATACCCAGACAGCCCATTATTGATGTCAATCCCAGTGCTGGTGCCAGCTGAGGAGGCTAGCAGTGAAAGGAAGCCTGGATAAGGGCCTCTTCTTAGCCCCTTCAAAGTTAGAGTGAGTCAGTCTCCTGCTGGCTACTTGTGATTTCCAGTTACCTCAGAACTAATTGCCTTCCTCCTGGTGGCAGGTTTCATTTCAATGCTCTGTGGAGTTCCTACCTAGTTTCATGCCATGTACTGTCACTTGTGCGAGGCTTCTGACTGAATTTCAGCAAGGCTTGGGCTCTGGCTTAAAAGCCACATGAGTTACACAAGTTTTCTTACAGGTTCCACTCCTTGCCCACCTCCAAACCTACTGGAGGCAGTCAGAGTTGAACATTTGTGAAGGGAGCCTCCCGAGTACCAGGGGACAGTACCTAGACTTCTTCTTCTTCTTTTTTTTTTATTTATGATAGAGAGAGAGAGAGAGGCAGAGACATAGGCAGAGGGAGAAGCAGGCTCCATGCACCGGGAGCCCGACGTGGGATTCGATCCCGAGTCTCAGGATCGTGCCCTGGGCCAAAGGCAGGCGCTAAACCGCTGCGCCACCCAGGGATCCCAAGTACCTAGACTTCTTGTTCGTTGATTCAACATTAATGAGCTGCCTACTTTGTATCAGGTACTCTGCAAGCCCCTGGGATATGGAATGCTCCTTCCTTGCTCTTTAGGGGCCTGATAAAGGCACAAAATTAGATACATTGACAGATAATGGCAGAGACGTGAAGAAGTATTAAGAAATTATAGAGGAGGAATAAGCAACCCTGCTGGAAGGAGCAGGTGCAGGCTTCTTACTGCACATGGTGACTTGACATGCAACCTTACAATTTTACAGGAGTTAGGCAGGGAAATGGGGAGAGAGAGGAGCTTGGGGAATAGATGTTATAAAATGTTCTAAGTAAAAACATAAACATGATGAGTCATAGAGTATCTTTGGAGAAGTATAACATTAAGACAGGGATGGAGGAGAAAGGATCATGGGGAGTTAACAATCATTTCATTAATGGTCATTCAGTTTTCATGTTTAAAAGAGTGGTAGAGTACATGGACTTTGGAAATAGATTGTCTTGGTTGAAATTCTGATTCTTCCTCAATGAACTGTGTGGCCCTAGGCAAGTAACTTTGTGCAGGATGTTTAGTTAACTTCTTCAGGTCTTAGTTATCACGTGTAAAATAAGGATAACGATACTGTCTTTCTCACAAAGTTCTTGTGAAAAACAAGTTAATATGTGGAAAGTGCTTAGCATAGTAAGAACTAAATAAAAATTAGTGATTATTGTTATTTATTATTAAACACCTAGTGTGTTTAATACTGTCATCATCTCCACTATTTCTCCTATGAGCGGTGAGTGTCCCTGCTTGGATTTTTTCCCCCAAACCTGTCCAACGTCAAGACTTTGGCTTTGGCATAATACTACACTGTAGTTTCACTATTGGTATGCCACACATATCCAGCCAAAAAGTCAGCAAGGGAGTGGGAGAAATGAAACTGGATCAATACTTCAGGTTATTCCCTGCAGCTAAACAATGATATGGGGTAAGGAAGGCAGGTGCACAAATGAAGCCAAGCAGGTATCCCCATTTAACTTTTAGGCAGGTTTGTGTAGGAATTCACAAAGTCCAAACCCCCTGCAGTAACAGCTCACTCACTCACTCTCTGTGGCCTGGCCGGATCCATGTGGGTGGGGCTCGCGTGGTCCTCAGACAACTGCCTCTGATGTTAAACATTGCCAAGAAAGCAGGTGAAACAATACACATATTTTGTGATTATTCTCCCTTTTAGAAATGAGTGTCCCCTTATCCTACTGGTCATCATAAAGTTGAAATAGTGAAATCAGTGAACACATTCACCTTTTCAATCCAGTGTCTTCTGACCCAGAATACTCCAAGTATGGTAACTCAACTGGTTCTCTGTGTCATACATTGAAGAAGCCTGGGGATTGAGAACCCCTCATGCAGACAATGATTTTTGGTGTTGATGGAAGTCAGAAATAACTAGGTGGGAGCTATGCAGGGAAAAGATAGAACATTCTGTTATGTTCTCTGTTGTATTATGTTGCATCATCTGATCAATCTTTAAACACCTCCGTGGACCAGGTTTCTAAGAGGTGGAGAGTTGTCAGGATCTCCACAGAACTGGAATTCTGCAGGAGGTTGTGGCTAGCTGCAAGATAAACCTTGTGTCCATAGAGATTGGATGGGAGTCCACATAGCATTGAAAGGAGTGATCATCAGGTGGCTCGCAGGGCAGAAGCCCGGATACAGCATTTACAGAAGGGAAGGAGAATGATTGTTGAGGCTTACAAGGATTTCTATTAAGAAAACATGAACTTCTTTTCTCTTTCATGGGAAAGGTCTTGTTTCTTATCATCTGTTCTTGGGGAGTTTGATCCCTTATTCGCAGACTTCCAATGAGCACGTTCTTCCTACAGGAGGTGACATTTGAATAAGTGAAAAGTGGCTAGAGAAATAAGAATTGGAAGTTTTTCCCCCTGTGGATGATGATCTGTGAAAGGGAGAGTAGAACCAAAACCAACCCTAAAAAAAGAGACTTTGTTTTATCCATGGTCAAGAAGGTGGAGCCCTGAATATAAGGAGCTGCTATTTGTGTGGTACCTATCTGGATTACTTGGTGATTGGGGCAGAATTATTTTTTTCTCCTCCCCTGCCTCCTTTCCTCTGTCCAGACCAGCGTGTAGGACTGGACCTTGTCATGCTGGGCAGATCTCATAGGGTGTCACAGAATAACAAGCCTCAGCTCCACACGGTTCGGTTGACTTACGCATTTTCTGGTGGTGTATGTGCAACATCATTGTGTGTCTGTCTCTGGTGAGAATATCTGATTTGAAAGCTCTGATGTGAAAAAAGCTAAAACATTATCTGCAAGGTGTGTTCCATACGTTAGGAAAACTAAGATGCAAGACAACTGTACCAATAGAAGCTTCCATGGCCCATTGTGGCCACCGGAACTTCGAGGTCTGCTTTAGAAAAGCAACATCTGACTTATTCAGAGATATGAGCCCTCCCTCAATGACCACAGCCCTGAGGTTAACTTTATTATTCCATCTGTTCCTACTAAATTCTCTAAGCTGGGCTGATTTTCCAAGCTTTGTGCTTGGCAGTAAGGGAAGAGCCTGATAGAAACTGACGCCACAGTACTTGACATCCAGAACTGTGGATAAACACATCTGCTGGAGAGATGAGTTGAGTGATGAATGTTCACCAACGCAGGATGTGTAGCTGAATGGCATTTTCTTTTCAAGAGTCATTCAGAGAAAACTGGGGGAAAAATGCTCAGCCTTGTGAGCAGGTAACTAGGCCTCAGATCAATGGAGCATGACCAAGTATGGCTAGAGTTTTCTTTTATATCCTGTTCTGCGGAGTAGCTGTTTGAAGTTTCTGGCTCGGTGGATTTTCAAACTTATTTAGCTAGGAGCCCATTGTAATAATGAGACTTTTTGTGAAATCTTCCTTACTCTATCCTATCAAGAAATTTAAATAGTGTTTCACGTAACTAATTTATAAGTTCAGATTTACATGTACTTATAAAATCTGCAACTTAAACATTAAGGGTATTTTGATGAGCAAAGATTTGAAGACAGATGTTATGGATGATTATTACTGCTTTTAGAAATATGCTCCATGCTGTAGTTGTTGATGCTAGTGCAGTTTGCCGGAAATGGGAATACACTAGCCCACACAGTTAAGTAGTTACATGACATAACAATATTTTAACAGTGTAATCTCAATTTCAAAATGTACTTCTGCTTTCCTCCTGTTTTCTTTCTACTTGAATCCACTGAATGCCAGGAATCACTGCGATCATTTAATAATTATTTACGTCTCCAAAAAGATAAAATCCAATTGAAAGAAGTAAAAAAAAAAAAAAAAGGTTCCTCAGTGAATTTAAAGTCTTTTTGTTGCAAAATACTTGTGTGTATATTATGATATTGTGATATTTTCAATCATTTTTTAATTGTGCATATTTTGGTAAGTTTCTCAGTGACTTAGCACTTTAAAACAGAAAATTTTATTTTGCTTTGCATGCTGACTACAAACTAAATTTCCATTTCATTCCAGTCCCTTTGTCCATAGTTTGTAAGCTCAAAAACATTACAGCCTGCATTGCCAAATTGAGCGTGTTCTACTTACTAAAAACTTCAACAAGATTCACAAGAATCTGTGTTTGAGAGAAACAAAATAAAAAAAAAATTGTCTCACTTGAAGTATTATACTTGAACCTTGCATCAATCAGAAGAGCTGTAGAACTCCAATGAAAAAGTAAAAATTGGAACTCACTGCCCAAATAGTTTTAAAATGTCTGTAATTTAGTGAACAGTATACAATGCATCATCCAACAGAATTTTGATAGAAGATGGCATCGTAAAAGGTGGTGCTACTCCATGCAAAATACAAAGGCTACTTGAACATATTACGGGACTAGCTTTTACAAGGGTCATCATGTTTTACAGATTTTCCTATTGTTTTCTCAGCAACCCTACAGATGTGATTACATTTTTGCCATACCGCATTGTATGTTTAAAAATCTGACCCCGGGGCGCCTGCGTGGCTCAGTTGGCTAAGTATCCGAGTCTTGATTTCAGCTCAGGTCATGATTTCAGGTTCATGAGGTTAAACTCCATTGGTCTCTATACAGAGTATGGAGTCTGCTTAAGGTTCTCTCTCTCTCTCTCTCTCTCTCTCTCTCTCTCTCAAGAAAACAAAACTGATCCAGACCCTTAAGAGTTCCGGTTGTATAACAGAATAATCAAAAAACAAATCTTTCTGATATCTCTTTGCCTGCTCACAACTTACCTAAATATGCAAAATGGAGAGAGGTCTATGATAACCATTTTCTTTTACAGTTGGATTCTCACATTCCTAAATAACCTGACTTTGGACAGATTTATCTCTATTTCTCAGCTCCATCTCTGCCCTGTTATCAAATAATGTTTCTGATTGTTTTTTAACATGATCTGTTTCCTCAGACTACATACTGCAAAGTCATGGTCAGATATCAATATGCTTTTTGTCTGTTGTGGGCACACCTCCTTTATATTTGATGAAGCAGTTCATATTGGACAATGCCACAACTGTGTTTTCATCAACATATTTGATTTTTTTTGCATTCATCTCTTTAATGACATTTACACATTTAATGGGCTCTGAGAAAATCTAGGATGCACATTTGTATTTTGTGTAAAAATGACCTTGTGACTTAGCTGAAATACTGAAATGCAAAATTGCACTGCATAAATTACAGTGAGGGTTGGAACTTTTGTCACCTTAAAAAGTGAAATTAATGATAAATGCTTATTGTACTATCCTTTTATGAGTGACTTTATGAAATATTGGGGGCACTGCTATTTTATGTACTATTGAAGTTGTCATTGGCACTAGTCAAAGAATCATGTTAGTATAAATTGCTATCACATTTTGAAACTGATCAATGCTATTGCAGTCTATTCTAATTTTAAAAAATCCGTAAATGTAATGAAACATTTCTAATATAAGAACTTAACATGCAGTAACTAAAGAAAATATTCTTGAAATTTATACAACGTACAAAAAATTTATAATAGTTATAGGAAGGCCTAAAACTTAAATAAGCACTGAAATTCTATAAGAATATTTTGTACAGTTGACCCTTGAGTTTGTACAGTTGACCCTTGAGTAGCATGGGTTCAAACTCCATGGGTCCAGTTATGTGGAATTTTTACTATACAGTATTGTACGTGTATTTTCAGTTTCTTATGATTTTCTTAATGACATCTTTTTCTCTAGTTTTCTTCATTATAAAATGATAGTATTTAATACATGTAACATACAACATGTGCTAATAAACTGTTTATGCTATTGGTAAGGCTTCTGGTCAGGAGTAGGCTGTTAGTAGTTAAGTTTTGAGGAGTCACAAATTGTACATGGATTTTCGACTACTTGGAGATCAGTGCTCCTAATCCTATGTTCAAGGGTCAACTGTGCATTCATTCACTTGTTATTGCTCACTTATCAGTTATGACAAGGGCCTGAGCCTTGAATGGTACTCAATTAGACGTGGTACAGATGTGCTGAAGTCGTTCATTCACTTTAGTATACTCCTGTGTAACAAACCAGCAAAGGTCTGATTTTTTTTTAATAAATTAATTTTTATTGGTGTTCAATTTACCAACATACAGAATAACACCCAGTGCTCATCCTGTCAAGTGTCCCCCTCCGTGCCCGTCACCCATTCACCCCACCCCCCGCCCTCCTCCCCTTCTACCACCCCTAGTTCATTTCCCAGAGTTAGAAGTCTTTATGTTCTGTCTCCCTTTCTGATATCTCCCACACATTTCTTCTCCCTTCCCTTATATTGGTTTATGTATACAATGGAATATTACTCAGCCATTAGAAACGACAAATACCCACCATTTGCTTCAACGTGGATGGAACTGGAGGGTATTATGCTGAGTGAAGTAAGTCAATCAGAGAAGGACAAACAGTGTATGTTCTCATTCATTTGGGGAATATGAATAATAGTGAAGGGGAATATAAAGGTCTGATTTTTTAAATCTTTTTTAAAGAGTTATATAGAATATTCCACTTAGCTATTTCTGAGTTACTAACCACTATAAAACATTATGGCCTAAAACCCCAATATTACCTGTTTTGGCTATGGATCTGCATTTTGGGCATGGGTTGGCAATGGCATTGCCATGTAGTATCAACTAGTGAGGCTCATCTGAGGCTGGAGAATCTATCTTCAAGATGGCTTACATGCATGACATGGCAAGATGATGATGGCTATTGCCTGGGAACTCAGCCAGGGGCCTTCCTTCTTCATTGGTGCCTCTCTGCAGGGTTTCTTGGGCTTCCCCTTAGCATGCAGACTGGGTTTCAAAACAGAGTATTTCCAGAGACAGGAAATGGAAGGTGAAAGGTTGTTAAGGCCTAGTTTGGAAGATGGCACAGCATCACTTCTGCTGCATTGTATTCTATTCAAAGCTGACAAAGACCTACATAGATTCACAGGGATGAGCCAAGGACTCTCCTTCTTTTTGGAAGCAGTGTCAAAGAATTTGTGACCATCTCTAATCAACAGAGTTACCGCCTTGAAAGTAAATGAATCTGTACAAGAAATTCTAAATAATTACACACGGCATACAGGAGATGTTTAGACTGAGGTTAACACAGGTAAATGACTTAACCTGGAAGAAAAATGAACAACTGTGATTGCCTGTGGAATATTAGTATTTGCTGTAGAATACATTTGAGTACAGAAGTTTGTTTTTTAATTATAATCTGTAAAAATACTGAATATTTTTTTAAATTTTTATTTATTTATGATAGTCACAGAGAGAGAGAGAGAGAGAGAGAGAGAGAGAGAGAGAGAGAGGCAAAGACACAGGCAGAGGGAGAAGCAGGCTCCATGCACCGGGAGCCCGACGTGGGATTCGATCCTGGGTTTTCAGGATCGCGCCCTGGGCCAAAGGCAGGCGCCAAACCACTGTGCCACCCAGGGATCCCCTGAAAATGTTTTAAAAGGAATGAGAGTAACAGAAGAGTCTGGGGTTCCATGGAACATAATTTGAAACATATTTTCATGTATTCTTATTTCAAAGTCGAATTCTTTGTCTTTCTGCAAAGATATTCTTCTGAGTTCTGCTTCTTACCCTCCTAGACTTCTTAGTTTCTTCATTGTTTATATAGTGTGTCACTGTGTTGTCTCTTCTTTTGTTGCTCTAATTTAATATATTTTAATTAATTCATTCATTTAAGAAATGTCTGTTGAATATCTATTAAGTGTTAAGGACAGAGTGAGCTGGGATGCAAAGAAAAATAACATAAGTTAGACTTTTCTGTCTCTTTTCCACCCACTGGTCTATCACCAGGACCGAGAACAGGGTCTGTGAGATAAGTTGTCAGTAAGTGTTGAGTCCATGAATGAAAGTTCACAGTGTTCAGTGAACTGAAAACCTAATACGAGATACAAAAGTAAGTAATTAAAACTCATTGTAATATATATTCTAACAGATATGCAGTGTATAATGGACATATGAAGGGGGGGACCCAGATCCAGCCTGAGATTACACACCCCAGCCAAAAAAAAAATTACCACAAAATCAAGAATGGACAACTGATAGAATTTTCAATCATAATGGTATACAAGTTGGAATATTTATTAATTCTAACTAATTCAGATCTTTACTGAGATAATTAGCATTAAGTATTAACAGATAGATAAAAAGGGACATAGCTTCAGTTTCAGTGTCAGAAGATACCCTGAGATCATATGTCTATTTTTCCATTCTCTTTCTTTTTATGACCTCATCTCATTAACATTTTTTCTCTGATTACCACAGCAAAACATTCTTATTATAGAAAATACATAAGGTACAAAAAAGCACAAAAAGGAAAAAAAATACTAAAAATTTACCTAGAATTCTAGCAAGAAATAACTATGTTAATGTATATTATATGGAGTCATATATATTAGTCATATAGAAACAAAGCAAGGGTAAATAAAATTTGGGGATCATAATGCTTATGCAATTTTAAAAATTCATTTATATTTCAGTTAAAATTCTCTACTCAGCCTTTATTCATGAAGTACCTTTCAAAAAATCATAATTTCTGACATGAATTGTTATAACATTATATGAAATTTCTGCAATGTAATCATCCTCTATTTTCAAAGGTTGTATGGTGTTCAGCTTTTTCTCTTTTCTTTTTTTTAAGATTTTATTTATTTATTTGACAGAGCACAAGTGGGGGGGAGCTGTAGGCAGAGGGAGAGGGAGAAGCAGGCTCCCCCCTGAGCAGGGAGCCCAACTTGGTCTTGATCTCAGGACCTTAAATCATGACCCGAGCAGAGGCAGATGCTTAACCACCCAGGCTCCCCTAGCTTTTTTTTTTCTATTATAAATAATACGGTGGTGAACTTTTACATGCCTATATTTGACCATATTTCAAGTATTTGCTTAGAATTGTTTGCTGTATCTGTGATTTTTTTGGAATAGCTATGAATATTCTAGGATTTTTTTTGTATGTGTAGACACATTCTTTTCTTGAAGTTTGCATGAAAATATCACTCTCTCTCATACATGTGTGGGCACACATACACACGCCAGCATACTTATGGGATTTTATTGATTTCATCTTTTACAAATGCCTTGACTACAATGGGGGTGATATATTCTGCATTTTTACCTGCCCTGCCTGTAACCTGATGTATGGACCTGTAAAGGAGGAGTCTAGGGGGGACTTCCCAAAAAATCAGACACTTGAACTGAATTATGAAGAATAATTAGGAATTAACCAAAGAAGGAAACTGGAGAATGATTGTAATGGCCTGTTTAAAATTCCACGTTTGTATATGGGAGTTTATTATACACAGAAGTAGTAGATTCTTAGCTTTCAAAAGGAATATGCCATGGATGTATTTTTTATTTATTTTGGAGGGAAGTTTTAAGAACCTCTTTATTAACTTTTGCTTTTAATGCAGAGTTATATAAAGTACACTTAATGGTATTGCAAGTATCACCAGGTAAATCACTTACTGACACTTTTTTTTTGTTTGTTTACGAAGGAAAGACATTAAGGTTTATTGGTTTATTTATACAATGAAACACTATGGGGATTATGGTGTAATGCTTGTGTATGTATTTATAATGGAAACTTATTGGTAAATTATACATTTAAAATAGATTAAGGAATAGAAAGTATAATTGAATCATAGGCCTTTTTGACAAATATAATTGTGTATATTAAAGCATACAATGTGATGATTTGATATACATAAATACTGTGGAATGATTGCCAAGATCGATAATTAACATATCTATGACCTCAAATAGTTAATTCTTTTTGTGCATGTGGTAAGAATACTTGAGATCTGCTCTTAGAAATTTTACAGTATACAATACAAAATTATTGATTACAGTTAGATGGGTTGCCTTTTAATTGTGAGTTTCTGTAGTTGTATTTTTCTTCCTACCTCCTTCCCTGTTCCTACTTCTTCCTTCCTCCCCCTCTCTTACTTTCCTTCCTCCAAAATTTTTAGGGCCATATTAATTACATACTGAGAGGCACAGTGGTCCTGAGTGAGAGGTGGGATCTTCTCTGTGATATGGCCTTCATCCTACACAGCCTCCCTCCTAGTCGGCCATCCTCCTTAGCTGGCCAGAAGCTCCACCCAGCATTTCACAGATACTGCAGATAATGTTCTTGACCCTGAGGAGTGCAGGGTAGTGTGATGGCACCCTTTTATTAGCTAGGATTTTATATGTGGAAATGACACCAAGAAAACATCTAATATTCCCCCTTGGGTATTTACTTAAATGATTAATAGATTAAGGAAACAAATTTATCAATGTGTAGGTAGGTAACTGATAGATCTCTACTTGTATACCTGCTTTAGGTTTGCATAGATATATGTGTTCTTCTGTCGCTACTCCACTGAAATAATGCAAAGGGTAGATATTTTATTTATGCATGTAGGTAGCTTTTATAGAACAACTTTTTGTAGAAGTGGGTGGGCTGAGCAATACAACCCTATGCTGATTTCTGTTAGAATGCCAGTCTCCTAATGGAGTCTCAGTGACAGCCGCCACAGTGAATGATGCATGTCAGCAAATAGTGGGACAGAAGCCAGATGGAACCTTTACACTTTAGTTTAAAAATAACCCATGTTATTTCTCCTAGGATTTAAAATCAGGTGTACTAAGTTATGAAGAGAGTATAGTGGAACCTACTTGTTGAGCTCTTGATAGATATAGATGAGTTTCTCTGTACAGAATGTGGCCTGGATTTACTAAACATAATTGTCTTAGTTCATGTATAGGCAATGCCAGCATACATGCAATTCATGTGACCCAGCATATTCAGGAAAGTTGCGCTGTGCCTTCTTAAATTCTCCCAGGTGTTTGTAGCTATGGAAATGAGGATTCATTAGCTACAGTTTCTGCTTCAGCCTGTGCTCTGTGGGCTGGAAGAAGGTGCAACTAGGGAGGGAGGCAGGGCATCCAGGGGTGCCAAAGAGTGCCTGTTCCTCATGGCTTCCTAAATTAGTCTTAGGTTAGAGCTTCCCAGGGCCTGGGTCTGACAGAGTAATTAAAGGAGATTGGGAAGGTTCACTCGGTCCATAATTATTTTTTAGTTCCAATATAGTCTGACTTTACTAATTCAGAATTATTGAGAGAGATATTAGTTTGACTTAATGAGAAGCATGAAAAATGTAACATTTTAAATTGAATCACGTCTTTATTACTTGGGGCTGTATTCAAAACCACAAACTAGGAGCCTAACACCATTTGTGGTGATGCTCCTGGGCCTGCTTTAATGATGAGATTAAGATGATTTTTAGGGCAGCCAGGGTGGCTCAGCAGTTTAGCGCCCCCTTCAGCCCAGGGTGTGATCCTGGAGACTCGGGATCAAGTCCCATATCAGGCTCCCTGCATGGAGCCTGCTTCTCCCTCTGCCCCCCCCCCCGCCCCCGTTCTCTCTCTCTCATGAATAAATAAATAAAATCTTAAAAAAAAAGATGATTCTTAGTTTGCCCAGGGCCATTCTTTTTTCTGATTTGGCATACAAATCCAGTAGTCATTGCTGTGTTCATTTGCTATGTAACTCCCTTTTAAAAATTGGTATATTCTTGGAATTTTTTTCCTTCAGAATCATAAAAGTGACACATTTACCACTGTCACAAGTCAAAGGAAAATAAATTATATGAGGAACAAGGTTAATAAAGACCTTCTCTTTCAAGTCAAACCTCAAATATAACCACTAATAACAGTTTGACATGAATTCTTTTAGATCCAAATTTAACTGTTTCATCCAGGGCACACAATAGATGCTTAATTAAAAGTTGTAAAGCTTATTTGAAGCCAGCCTGAGCTTATAAAGAGCCAAATTCTGTGTCTATCCTATTATCCCAACCCTAGTGTGACCCTCCATGGCTTGGCTTTTTTGTAGACTACTGAACTGGCTTTTCCTGGCCTGAAATGTATTGGGAGGCTTCTGGGTGAAGGAAATATAGAGCACACTTCCCATTGCCTCAGAAAACAATGAAATTCTATTTAGACACCTCCAAATTTGGTCCTTGTCCACATAACCTCAGTTTTCTTGCACTTTTCCCCCTTACACATCTTAAATTCCAGACAAATTAGACTTCTGAAATGTCTTATCTACACCTTGCTCCTTTTTGCATGTCTGCCTGTGTTTATGATCACCTTCATCCTGGGCTTCAATTTAACATTAATTTTAAGGAATTCCTATGTTTAAGACATGAGCTGGTCACTCCAGAGTGATCTACCTTATAGGGGTGAGACTTTTTTACTACTTTTAAATGTAATGTGAGAGATATTGAGATAATTAAGGAAGAAGCTCAAATCAAATAACTTCTCCCTTACTTCCCACTAATTTTGTGCATACAAATAAAATCCTCTTTTCTGGGCAGCCCGGGTGGCTCAGCATTTTAGCACCACATTTGGCCCAGGGTGTGATCCTGGTGACCCGGGATCAAGTCCTACATCGGGCTCCCTGCATGGAGCCTGCTTCTCTCTCTGCCTGTGTCTCTCATGAATAAATAAATAAAATGTTTAAAAGAAAAAAAATGCTCTTTTATTCTCTGACATCCTCCTTTCCTACCCTTCTCTTGGCGTAGTGTTCCCACTGGACTTCTTATTCTGCCTCAGATTATAGACTGTCCCACATTTATGATTTTTCAAGTTTATGATGCATGCAAGTGATACACATTCAGTAGAAACTATACTTGGAATTCTGATTTGGATCTCTCCCGGGGCCAGCAGTGCATGGTGGGATCCTTGTGATGATGCTGGGTGAGGCGGCCACAGCTCTGTCAGCCACATGATCAGCAGAGTAAACAACTGATACACCTGCCACCATTTTATATCTGTACAGACGTCGGTCCTTCTCTCTCAGCACAGAATTCAGTAAGTTAAATGAGGTGTTCAGTACTTTATTACAAAATAGGCTTGTATTGGATGATTTTGTCCAAACAGAGGCTGTCAGTATTCTGAGCATATTTGAGGTAGGTAAGGCTAAGCTATGATGCTATGATGTTTTGTAAGTTAAATGTATCAGATGGATTGTTGACAGGATATTTTCAGTTTACAATGGATTTATTGGGACATAATCCCATCTTAAGTTGAGAAAGATCTGTATAATTACTTAGGTCCATATCTTATTCCCCCACTAGGTAGTAACCCCCTCAAGCACAGGAACCAAATCATGTCATTCATTCCATGGGTTCTCTAAAGCAAACAAAGTACTGAGAAAAGGTCTTAAAAATAGGAGTATCATTTCTTAATTGATATGTATTTGTTCCATATTGCCTGTAAAATCTAAACGCTCATATTGGGTAAGATAGGTATTAGCTTTAGGCTTACTAAAATTCAAGGTTTTAAAGATTTATTTTCTTTTTAGAGAAGAGGATAGTGGCGAAGGGAGAGGGAGAATCTTAAGCAGACTCCATGCCCAGCATGGAGCCTGATGCAGGACTTGATCTCACAACCCTGAGATCACAACCTGATGGGAAACCAAACATTGGATGCTTAACCAATTTCCCACCCAGGTGTCCCCTGAAATTTGAATTTTGAGGTGAAATTGACTCCTATAATGACGTCCCCAAGGTTTAAGCCAGTTAAGGGAGAAAGGTAGAAGTGTGTTCTCAGGACCACTATGGCAGCCAGTTCCTGGGTGTGCACCACACACAATAAAATACAAATCTTTCTACAGTAGAAACCTTTTTTTAAAAAATCGGCAATTTCAAATTGTTGTGAGTTTTGTGGACTTATGTGAAGATTTGGGGGCGGGGAGTGGAAAGGGGGGACCCAGGAATATAGGTCTTCACCAAGACCTGGATTTTATTTCTTTCTTCCTTCTCCACACCTCTCTCCTCCCCACCTGCCCCTTTCTAGATTGCTCCCATAACTCCCAAGTGTCCCCACCAGCCATCATCTCCTGAGATCTTTTTCCAGAATAAACAAATAGAATAAAAGAAGACAGAAAACAAAACAAAAACCCACGATCTGAATCCAAGAGGAATTCTGGTGTAAACAGTTAAGATAATACAACTTTCCCTATTGTTGCACCTGAGAAATTCTATTTTCATCATACATAAGTAAGATTTAGGCTGAGCCCTTGGCTGAATTTGTAAGGCCTGAATTAAGGAGGTGTATTCTTGAGGCTACTGCCCCATCTGGAAATAAGAATGGCTTAGAAGTCCCTGAAGCTGTTATGGTCTGAAAGAGCTGAGCTTCTGCTGGTGCAAATGGAAACAGTTTGTCTCACAAGTCAAGTCTAAGTGATTCCTCTTCTGACAAAGTGAAGAGATGGGAGAATAAATATGTGCCCTGAACTCTAGAATCCCATTTCTGCTGTGTAATTTAAGGCCAGGGACTAAGCACATTTTCTTAAATGAAACAAATGGTGCTATAAATGGTAATAGAAACAATGCATCTTCAGTTTTTGATGCGGCTCTGATGAGCTCCTGTTAATGAAACAGGACACAGCAGATGCAAAATGATCAGAGTAGAAGACCAGGGATGGGATTCCATATGAAGTATAGACCCTAGTGCCTGCAGATCTGATGTTAGAGAGGAAATATGATGTTTATCTGTTTCTGTATGTGTGCATGTATCAGTGTGTGTGTTTGGTATGGGTGGTGGTGTGCGTGTGTTTGCACGTGTGTGCACATGTGTGGCTGCATGTGTGTTTGATGGTGTGTCTGTGAGAGTGGTTGTGTGTTTATGTATATGTAATGGGATGTGTGTGGGGAGGCGTGATTCAGTGTGGAGGTGATGGTGGTGTACATGTGTATGTTCAGGAGCATATGTGTGCATGATGGTGTGTGTGTGTGATGGGATCTGTGTGGGGATGTGTGTACCATCATGTGTGTTTGGCAACATGTGTGTATGATGGATGTGTGTATCAGGCTTTGTGTTTGACAGTTTATGTGTTTAATGGAATGTATGTATATATAAGTATGTATTTAGTGGTCTAGAGGTGCTGGACATTCCTCATGTGTTTCTATTAAACCTGGAGAGTGTTAAATTGTTGTTTGACACAGGCTTTTGGGAAGGCATTGGAGGACCTGCCTTTGTTTTACTAAATGAGGTTTTTTTTAAAAAAATTTTATTTATTTATTCATGAGAGACAGAGACAGAGAGAGAGAGAGAGAGAGAGAGAGGCAGAGACACAGGCAGAGGGAGAAGCAGGCTCCATGCAGAGAGCCCGACGTGGGACTTGATCCCGGGACCCCAGGATCACGCCCTGGGCCGAAGGCAGACTCATAACTGCTGAGCCACTCAGGCATCCCCTGTTTTACCAAATGAAGTTTTATTACGAGTTATTTCTTAAGATTTTACTTAGAGTCATTCCTTGCCAACCTCAGCTCCCAGGAATTATTCAACATCAAAGTTGTATAGTCAGTGACAAATGGGAGAACCGAGAAACAGTTTACAAGGAGCTACTCTTAATTGCTTGTTTATTGTCTTTACCATCTGATTCTACTCAAGAGACATTTAGCTTTCCTAACCACAAAAATTAATTTTTGCAGAGTCCAAAACTTTAGGAGCTCAATGTATCAGAGAGGTCATTTTTAAAAGAGATGAAACCACTCCTTGTTCAAAATGAGGTAATGGTATGTGTGTAGAGGGAGGGAATTTGGAAACATTTAGTGCTAATGAATAATTCAATTTGATTTACTGGAGAAATGAAAGAGGATGGCATTCTGCCCTTCTTTTAATGTAAAAAAGATAATGGCCATTCCACTTTAACATTGTATCTGAAAGTATCTAATACAGCTTATTTTTATTCCAGGTCAAGTTATCAGCCTTTAAAAGTAGTTTAAGACTGGCTGTCATATTAAAGCACACTTTTAAAAAGAAAAGGAGTCTGAGATGAAATTGTGCTCAATTGCTCCTTTACCCCACCCCTACCCAGCTCTCCTTGCAAAAACAAAATGTGTTTCTTAATTGAACATTAAAGACATGAAAGAAGCCGGAGGTTGGGAATCCTGATGACAAGAAAGGCCAACGCGAGTGACTCCAGTAGTTCAGATAACCAGGCCAGCCTGCTGTTAAGCTAATGCTACAGAGGCATGGGTTTTCACAACCTCGGCTGCTTCTTGTTGCTGTTATTTTTTTTTAATTTTTTATTTATTTATGATAGTCACAGAGAGAGAGAGAGAGAGAGAGGCAGAGACACAGGCAGAGGGAGAAGCAGGCTCCATGCACCAGGAGCCTGATGTGGGATTCGATCCCGGGTCTCCAGGATCGGGCCCTGGGCCAAAGGCAGGCGCCAAACCACTGTGCCACCCAGGGATCCCCCTTGTTGCTGTTATTTTGCATCAAAATGTTCTCATTCATTTGGGGAATATAAATAATAGTGAAAGGGAATATAAGGGAAGGGAGAAGAAATGAGTGGGAAATATCAGAAAGGGAGACAGAACATGGAAGACTCCTAACTCTGGGAAACGAACTAGGGGTGGTGGAAGGGGAGGAGGGCGGGGGATGGGGGTGAATGGGTGACAGGCACTGAGGGGGACACTTGACAGGATGAGCACTGGGTGTTATTCTGTATGTTGGTAAATTGAACACCAATAAAAAATTAATTTATTAAAAACAAAACAAAACAAAACAAAAGCCCTAGCCCCCGTGGCTCAGGCACATCTTAATAAAAGGCAGACAAGTCCTGTGAAGGCAGTGGCTATGAACATGCGTGAATGCGTGTGTTAGGATGTACTTCTGGAATTGTGGGGGTTGACATTATCAGTACAAGGAGGTTTTGCACATTAGGCTTCTGTTCTTACATTTGCCAGGCTGCTCATAGGTTCCATGCAGGGGAAGTCTTCTCCTAAATTAAAAGCAGACAGTGTAAGTATCTGCTGAATCTCTGAGAAGGGACCAGAATAAATGGTCTCTCTCCTTTCCTCACCCACGCAGCTAATGAACAAGGGAAGTGGGCAGCTAAGAGGTAGTGAGAAGGGGCACTGTTCAGTGTGGGGGAGACAGGTAGTTCACCAAGTAGAAGCGCATTTTCAAATTCACTTATGGTTTTTTACTGCAAAAATGGCCAAATCATATTCTTGAGCTTTTATGTAGACATTCAGGAAAAACGTTCAGTAGAAGTAGCACACATTCCTCTGACTTTTGATGCCCTATGGAAGGTTTCCTGAATAAGGGAAACCTCTCCGTACTGGTTATAATTTCTCTTCAGAGGGCTTGGAACATGCCCCTCTTTGCATGAGCGTAAAGTGCTGGGACATGAGATGAATAGGGATAGTTGTGTTACTGGGGGCTGGGGATTGCTCTGTGTCAGCATATCTATGAGAGTGTAGTCTAGCTATAGTCAAAGAGCAAAGCACTGGGTCAGATTCAGAGAATTTGTGCCAGCAGGGAAGTTCTAAGAACATGGCAAAGCTGTAAGTGTGGGAAAATGAGTCAGAAATTCAGAAGCAGTGACAATCAGGAACAGGACTGAGGAACAGAGGTGAGGGTGGACCCACAGTGAGAGCTCAGGATGAAGGCTGAGTTCACCAATGATTTATAACACACCTACTGTGTGCCAGGCATTGTGCTGAGTATAAAGACAAATCATTCATAGCTCCTGCCCCCAGGTAGTTAAAATTACTGTGAACGAGAGTATCAGAGGATCATTTTATGTGGCACCAGCTCTGCAGCCATGACACTGTATCCCACACCTTAAAGGCACCAGGCTATTCTGGTGAAGCTTTCTTTATAGGGAAAAAAGGATGTGAAAAGGATTTTATGCATTCCTCCTACTCTTTCCTTTTTCCTAAATGAAAAACTCCAAGAAAAAAATAGCAATGGAAATGGAGTCCCATATGCTTCTCTTGTGATTTTAAATATATATTTTTTTCATTTTTAGAAAACATCATAGATTATCCTTTATAACTGTCATATAGGCATTGGGCAAGCTTCCCTGAGTGCTAGAGACATTGAATTTAAGTTCCTTACAAATCGGGTCTTATCATCTCCCCAGAGTGTCAGCACTAGTCATATTATGTAGGTGACATGCTCCGGTCAAATCATCCAGAATGATCACCACTTTGTCAGTCTGCTATTATACCATTGGGATGCCTCATTTGCAAATAGGAAAATTGTAGCTCTGAAAACAATAAGCTTTTGATTCCTTGATACCAAAAAAAGGCAGGTGGTAGTTGGGGTAATGCCTGAGATAAGTTATGCATGTGATTTTAATGTGGAATTTACACTGATTTCTGAGGATCTTGCATTTCCAGTTTTAGCTCAGATAATTCAGTTTTGGTTTTTTGTGTGAAAAATTTGTGCTTCAGTGGAAAATTTTACTTTGCCTATAGCACACCCTTCTGGTAGTTATCTGGTAGGTATTACTAATAGCCATTCTATTGACAAGGTTTCTGTTTGAGTTTTAGGAGATGGACTGGTAGGTTTACTTTGCTTTCTGTGCTCAAAGGATGGAAAGGTGGCAAAACACATTTTGGTGCCTGCCTGTCTAGAATATTTGTCAACTCTTAGCCAGATTGCTATCAATGAGTTATGACCTCAGGGGCACCTGGCTGACTCGGTGGTTAAGCGTCGTCAGCCTTTGGCTCAGGTCATGATCCTGGGGTCCCAGGATTGTGTCCCACATCAGCCTCCTCCTCCTGCTTCTCCCTCTGCCTATGTTTCTGCCTCTTTCTGTGTGTCTCATGAATATAAATAAATAAAATCTTTTTTTAAAAATGAGTTATAGCCTCTTCATCTTACACTTCTCCTCAGAAATACTCAGGACCATTTCAAAATGTTATATGCCGAGTTGTTCAAACTTCACTAGTATTTTTACATTTAAATAATGCTAAATAGCACGTTTGCCAGCAAAATTTAAATTGAATCTGAACTATTACTTTTACTTCAAGGCAAAAACAGCTCACTGGCATATACTTCTGTCTAAAATAGTTTTAATCAACTGCTAAAATCAAAATCGCCATTTAAATTGATAGCATTTTCATTAAAAAATGGTTTCAGAATCCTTTCCCAAAATATCTGTTGGCTTAAATAGAGTCGATTGCTATAACTATATCTCTGTGATCTTTATTTGCTATTTATATGATATAACCCTATTTTTTTAATTCTCTGATTACTTAGAATGCAATTACATACTGAATAGTAACATACTGGTAAAGACATGGATACCTGATTATATATTTTTTGAGTTCTATTTTTTAAGACATTCAGCATATTTTCTAAGGATTGTTGTCATGCTGTGGTCATTTTCCATAAAGAGCTGACCTCAAAAAAACATCAATTCTGTAGGTAGAAGAATTTCAGTATCATGCAGTTCCCTGAAACTCCTTGGGACTATATTTAATTAGCGTTTTAATAGCCCCATATTATAGCAAAGTATATTTATTTTTCTTATCAGAAACATGAATTAAGAATGTGTTTGTTTCTCATTTCCCCTTTTATATATCTTATTTCTCCTTCTTCATATCATATCCTTGGATGGATAAAATTTACTTGGTTGATTATTAACTTTGAAAAGAACATTTTCCCCCTCATCTATAGCACATTCAAGTAAAGTGCAGATAGCTTCAACTGTGAGTGCTGGGGCATGATACCATGCCAGCCTGGTACTCATATTTGCTACAGAATAAACAAAATATTATCTAGTTTTTAGCTTTAAGAAATTATTTGTTTAAAAAGGGAAATCTTGTACACTCCTCTAGGCATCAAGCATTATAATCCAAAGTTCAGCCTCTATCATTTCCCTTATGTCATTGACAGATCTTTTATTTCTTTGAGCCTCAATTTTTCTCATCTGTGAAATGGATGTGATAAATAGTAAGACAGATGCTTTGAGATTATATTAATCAAAAATACCACGTGAAGTTGGTGTCACAAATCAAAGCAAGTGCATAGTCTGCTTTTAGCACCCAGGCATGGGAAGAGTTGCCAGCTCCAAGGGGAACTGAGTATGTGTTTAGAACCTTGGCCCGGGGAGTAGCATCTTGACCCAACATGAAAACCCTGTGAGAAACCAGCAAGGTCTTAGTGTTGACAGGAAAGCATAATAAAAGAATCTGGGATACAAATCATTAGGAACTGCTTTATAGTTCTCCCATCTTGGAAATACTGTGGTAAATGTATTATACTTTTCACTCTATTACAATCTGTTGCTAGTGAGTCCATAATCAGCCTCTATTTTCCTGGTTTGAGCCTATACAGAAGACCACTCCAGCTTCTCATTATCATGACAATGAGAGGAGGAACACCGTGAATTTTGGGGGAGTCTATACAGAGCAGGGGCTCCTTTGTCAATGCCTGTGCTTCTTAAAGCCCACACAGACTATAGTTCTTTAGAGATGTACCAAGAACCAAGTTACAAGCAGGCATCCTACAGGCTATCATTGTGATCCTGTGTTGATTGCTCAGTCTTCACCTTTTTATTCTCTGTACCTTTCTTCACACTAAGTTATTGAGATAGTATTCACACTGAGTCACATCATAACATACGATGTTTAATTGCATAAAATATTTCGTCCTTTTCAGATCTGTCACTGGTAGAAGTGGAGATAAAAAGACCCAAAAGACTAATTTACTTTTACCATCAGAATCAGATTCTAAATGTAGAAATTAATGAGACGTTTTCATACTTTTAAAATGAAGTTACAAATAGAAAATGCAAAAGTGACTTTATACAACCTCAGTTTTATGCTTTTTCCCTTCTCATCTCTCTCTTGTTCTTTCTCTCCTTCTTCCATTCTCCTTCTCTCTGTGTATTGTTTTCTTTCCCCCTTCTAGCATTTTCTATAGACTGCTTGGGATTTAAAATCCAGCTCTGCTGGAGTAATGATTTTTTAATCAAAGATAGATAATTATTAGTGATGTTCAAGGCTGAAAATCATGGATTCACCTTTCCTTGATTCTGTTGACTCTGTTCCAAAAGGCATAAGTACTTTTGTCAGTAAAGCTGGCAGGCATACGTTGAGGACTCACACAGAGATATGTTCTGAGAAAATCAATTTTCAAGTTTGAATTGCCCACTACAATTAAGATCTGTGCACTTTCAAACATTTCAGCCTAGCTCACCTGTTAAATCCAACTAAACATGTTCTCGTTGTTTCAGGTTTTGATTTCATATACTTGAGGAATGAAAAGGACAGAATGAGGGTACCATCTCCCTATCCAGCTTGTCAAACACATCACTGTGGGGAGACTTACTGAGCCATTTGAGTCCTGTAACCAGGAAACGAGAAATCTGAAATAACACTCTTGCTTCTAGAACACATGCTGAGTAGGCATTGGTTTGGGTGGAAAGCTCTCTTGTATCCCAAGGGCCTTACATGTCAAATATAAAACGTAACTCAAAGGCAATGGAACATAAAGTTCTATGCTGTACCTGGTATTTGACAAATGGCTAAACATAAGTCATATTAGTTAGGCTCATGGAATACTGAACAGGTGAAAAAGTGACAGCTTTCTTTTCACCATGATGTAGAACAACTGAGCTCCAGTAATCATTGGCTATGGATGAGACTTTCTTAAAGCAAACTTATTTTGTCAACAATTATACTATGAAAAGCACAAATTAAGAGGTCATTATTCATTTTACAGAAGGGTAATTTGCCTCAATTAAAAGAAGTGTCCATAAATCTCTTTATTTTTTTTAAGATTTTATTCATTTATTCATGAGAGACAGAAAGAGAGAAAGAGAGAAAGGGGGGGGCTGGCAAGGACACAGGCAGAGGGAGAAGCAGGCTCCATGCAGGGAGCCCAATGTGGGACTTGATCCGGGACTCCAGGATCATGCCCTGCGCCGAAGGCAGGCGCCAAACTGCTAAGCCACCCAGGGATCCCCCATAAATCTCTTTAAATTACAAACTTTTGATAGAATTACAATAGTTTTTGCATTTTTAATTTCCTTTCTAAGGAATTAATTTACTCATACTCTTTTATAAGTCAACCAATTGCATTAACAATGTGCATGCATGCAAAATGGATAGGATATAGGTAGAAACGGAAAGTGGCAAATGAAAACTTAGGTTCTTTTCAATCTCCTGAAATCCTGTTATTCTTAATTGCAACTATTTGGTCTCCATTTACCCTTGTGATCTGTGCTACCATACACTAGACATTGGTAGCAAGCAGCATTCATTCTGAAGAAAGAGCAATTGGAAACATGTAGTAGACATCCTAAGCTGTGAGAAGTATTTCGGTTTTCAGAGTAGTATGAATGTTTGCATCAGTCAGGCCTTGACTGGATAAGATGTGTTAGGTTTGAAGAGACCTAAGAAGACTGTCTGTCTCCTCCTAACTGCTGGCTTCTCAGCTGATGATCTTAAAAAGGAAACTATGTGCCATTTCAGAGCTGTCTTCATCACAAGAGGATTTTTTACAAGGTGACCCTTTCTGTACCTATTCAATAAATGATCCTTAATAGTAAGAGCAATTTAGATGAAGCTGAATTAAGGAAGGATGTGCACATAAAGAGAAGTTCTGACTTCGAATGGATTATGTCAGTGAAGGCCTACCCAGAGCCCATTGTTCAACTTGAGACATCCTCTGACATAAGAGAGAGAGGATTGTGATGGTGGATAATGGGGAGGGGCTCTGCTAGGGAAACTGCATTACGGTTGAGTTTTAAAATATCAGCAGTGTCCTGCTGCATAGAGACAAGAAATAGATGAGGCTTGGAGATGGGCAGTAGAGAAAAGAAGTGAGAAAGAGTTAACTCTCCATACATCAAGGTTATTGCTTACTATTAGTGAGCTTGACAGAAT
The DNA here is from genome assembly GCF_905146905.1 of Nyctereutes procyonoides. Taxonomy (NCBI): domain Eukaryota; kingdom Metazoa; phylum Chordata; class Mammalia; order Carnivora; family Canidae; genus Nyctereutes; species Nyctereutes procyonoides. Next base: position 11,415,665 of record NW_026575133.1, on the reverse strand, counting down.
GAGGGTACTGCCAAGGGAGAAAGACAGCCTGAAGGGGAGTTTTAGGGAAGGCACTTGCAATATTCTAACATCATTTAAATCAGAAGGGGAAAAAGCCCCTCCTAGGGACATTTGATCCTTGTCTCATCAGTACAAGATTGTGCTTTATAGAATAGTCTCCTCCACTTTGCTCAGTATACTACAGTTTTACGTGATGGGACTTCTGGCTGTTTCCCCTGGGAGGTTATTACAAACTCTGAAGATATTTTTGTGTTACAATTGTGTTAAAAAGGCACATTTTGAGACCTGGTTTTATTTATTATAGAGCATTGCAAGCATTTATACTGCTATATGAGTGTTAAATATTAATGCATTTTTCCTGCTCTACTGATACCTAGGCATCACGCTAATGTATGATTCTGGAAAAGCAGTCAAAAGCTTCCTAGGAGCTGTCCTACTTTACACTTAAAAGGATGCCCTTTTGCAAAAGAGTCTTTTAAAAAAAATTAAAATGATTACCCACTTTTTAACCCAAGTGGTTCCCTAGAAATGAGATTCTCTCCAGAAGTAGACAGATTTTCTTGGATACACAGAACTTGAGCTGAAGGCCTGGCACAGTTATCAACCCTCTAACTCTGTGTTAGGACTAAGTAGCCTTACTTACCCTAATCAGCGGTAAACAGAGATATTTTCCATCCACCACCCTTCCTGTCAGCTGAGACATGGATACTGCCCTTCCTGGGGCACCTCTCTGAATGAACAAGAGCTTTGAACCCGCCACTACTTTAGACCATCAGTGCCTTTGCCCACATGAATGTGGGGATGGCATGACTCACATTTTATAGAATAAAGGTACTTTCCAAAGTTGATGTGTGAGAAAGAAGTCCACGTCTGCCTTTCCCATTGCTTCCTTTGATGACTTAATTTGACATGATGCTGCAAACTCACCGAGCATGGAAAGAAATGGCAGATTGACGGCTTCCCATGTTCCTCTGTGATCCAGCTAGAGGAAAGGAGGATGAGTCTGCCGAAATGGCCTTGCTCTAACCGTTTAGTGTGTTTTTGTTTCTATCACTTTTTTGTTAAAGGGGGCCCTGAATACCACCTTGAACAAAATCAGAAAAGAATAAAAAGCTTTCTTGAACCTAAGCAAGGAACTGTTGTCAGCTTCCAAACGTTGTTTGAAATTGAGTTAAAAAAGGAAATGGCAGGGCACCTGGGTGGCTCAGGGGTTGAGCGTCTGCCTTCGGGTCAGGTCATGATCCCGGGGTCCTGGGATTGAGTCCTACATCGGGCTCCCTACGGGAAGTGTGTTTCTCCCTCTGCCTGTGTCTCTGCCTTTCTGTCTGTGTTTCTCGAGAATAAATAAATAGAATCTTAAAAAAAAATAAACTGCTTCATGCTGATAAAGTGTAAAGCTAAGCTTTCACAAGCTTCAGGTGACCGGTTAGTAATTTTTTAATAGCCTATTGAGAGAAAAAAAAAAAAAAAAACCTTCATAAGAAGGTAACAGAATGTAATTCCCTGCAACATAGCATCCAGCATCATTGATGTTGTCTAAGCTCTTAAAAAGTTACTAGTCATACAAAAGTGGGAAATGTCACTTATGGTCAAGGGAAAAAGTTGTCAAGAGAAACCCACCTGAAGATGTCCTAGTTGTTAGAATTAACAACAAAGACTTTAAAGTAGCTTTAATAAATATGTTCAAGGACTTAAGCGAGAAGGTGGTCGTACTGAGAGAATAGATGGAGGTCTGAGAAGAAGAAAAATGGCAACTATCAAAAAAAGATCCAAATGGAAAAAAATACTATATAAAATAAGAACACATATTGGACAAGATTGGACAGAGTGTAAGGAAAGATTAATAAACTTCAAGAGAGGTCTTTAGATATATATATATATGACATTTATTATATATATATAATTTAAATCCCCAAATTTGACTAAAATAAATATCTAAAAAGTTCAGCAAACCCCAAGTATGATAGATACAAAGGAAACCACTTAGCCACATCATAGCCAAGTTGCTAAAAAACATTATTTGTGTTTCAAAACTCATTTTAGACAAAGCTGCTATCTAATATGGAGCTGATCCTTAAGAAACTTTTAATTGTTTTGTTATGATTGCCGTTAGAATACAAGGATGTGGAAGGAACATGCCAGATCTGTGAACAAAGACCCAGAATTTGAATTCTGGCTCTGATCCTTTATGACTGAACCCTTGGGGAAAGGGACACCCTGTGTCACATTTCTTCATCGGTAAGATTGTCAGTAACCATAGAAACCCCAAAAGACTGTATGAAGCTTGAATGAAATAATAGGAGATGCAGACTTAACATAAGGCCCCATGAGAGGCACTCTTTAAATGCTCACTTCTTTTCTTCTTTCCAGGCATTTAGAGTGCTTTTGAGTATACATGATTCTGGGTATTCTATGGAATGAATATACATAAGGGTATATTTTATGAGAGAGAAAAATCCACTTTCTAATTCTAAATCAAAGGCCTTTGATAATTTTACGTGAAATTTTAAACTTTTTCATACAATGTTTCCACTTGCAAGACATGTTTCCACTTCTAAGGCTTTGGAAGACATGCATGGAAAACATAAAAGTCTGAAAATTTGCTCATCCATGTTTTTAAACAACTTTTCGTAAGAAGGTAGTTCACATTTGCTAATGTTTTCATTGTTTTCATGTGTCCATGAAGCTTCAGTATTGAAAGCATCTCTGAAATAAATTTTAAGTGTGTGCCTATGAAGATGAAATTCACTTCCATGTCTTTCTAGTACAATATGAACGATGGCAAGAATAGTAATTCTTATAATGAGGAATGCTGATCACTTTGTCATTTCTGTAAAGTCAAATTGGTTTAGCTATGCCTAAAGCTTTGCAAGGAAATCTGACAAATACTTGAGACATTGGTTAGGCAATTTACTTGTTAATAAATAAGCTTGTGTCATTGGAAGTATTTCTCAATTGATTAAAAACATAATCACTCTCAGATATAACTTATTCCATCCTCTGAAAATCTCACCTTTTGATTTTTGAAAAAATGCTTTAGTGGGAATTGTTTTAGGATTCTCTTATAATTGATTGCAGTGCATTATCCTGGGGGCACCTGGGTGGCTCAGTCAGTTAAGTGTCTGGCTCTTGGGTTTCGGGTCAGGTTATGATCTCACTGTTGGGCTCTGCACTCAGCAGGGATCTACTTGAGGATTCTCTCTCTCTCTCTCTCTCTCTCTCTCCCTGTCTGTCTGTCCCCTGCTCTGTCTCTCTGTGTCTCCCAAATAAATAAATCTTTAAAAACTGTATCATCCTGTTTAAATATGTAGTCCCTTATTCTACTCCAGTTACATAAAATGCATTGGTAATTTCCATTAACCCAGACATTGGCAAAAATCATTAACTCTTGCATTTGAAATTTTTTAACAGCTGGTCTTTAACAAATCGTCATCTTTCTTAATAATTATCACCCTGCATATGAACACAAAGTTAGATGTGACCTTTGCAAGTTGTTATTAGGGCCTTGGACAACTCAGAGGTAACAGGAATCTTTCCGTTGGTTCTCCTACTGGGGTATTCCTCACAATTGCTAGTGTTTAGGTGACTTGTGCTTCTGTCTTGCTGTTGCTGCTGTTTTGTATTGAGTTCTTCAATCAGAAAGTTTGTGGTGAAGTCAAGCACAGAGATGGCAAAGCACTGGATGAACCTGAATAAATGCCCACCAGTGGTTACTATTCGTAAGAATGGCTGCGAAAGTGGTCACAGTCTGGTTTCAAAGATGATGGGCAGTGTTGCTCATGGAACTCTGGAGGTGACAAAAAGGCAGTAGTAAATCCTTGGGAAGCAGGAAGCACTTTTTACTTGAATAGATAACCATATCCACCTCTTACATGACAGGGAAAAAAAAAAAAAGGAGTGCTGTTTTTGGCAGGTCCCCATCGACTTATGGAAAGAGAAAACACTGTCTCTGATTTCCAAGACTCTGCCCACTGCCTCAAGGATGGATTATATGATAAAATAATATCAGACTTTAGCTAGATATATAATCATTCTGAGTTAGGCAATAAGCTGTATACTGTTGAATAAAAGCACAAGTTTGAATGTTCTTTTTTAGTAGCATCTTTGGTATTTCATTCATTTGACCAATAGTTATAATGATCCTGTTCCAGGAAGCTAGGCACTCATGGTGTAAAATAAACATAATAAGGCCTCTCCTATTAAAAAAAAAATCTCCATAGACTGTCTTCAGGAATAATCAAATGTTCTTTATTTGGTTATTTTATGTCATTAAAAAAATTAAAACTGGGAGATCAACATATAATGGGGAAATTTTAGGCAAACTCTGATAATATTCCAATAATATTAAAATGCAGTTCTGGTAAGCTACAACTAGAACTTTGTCTTTTCTTGAATATTTGATTGTTGTCTTATGTCTATTTTACCTGTGGTACTGATCTCTTTAAGGGACTGGGAGCAAAATTACACCCATAAGAATCATACAACTGAGTGCCTTGAAAAGACATTTTTCTTAACTGTGAGTTCAGATAGATTTCTGAAATGGTAATAGTTTGATGAAAGAAAAGTTCCCCCCACTCCTCTTAAAATCTAAATTAGTTTTCTCATCCCTGAAACTGGGCACAGTTCTCTGTTTACATTTCCACATTCCATGGACTAACATACTGTGAAATTTCAAGCCTAGCTGTCTTGGCTAATGAATATACAGTATGTTGAAAAAGCATGATCCTTAGCTTGGAAGACAGAAGCACAATTTTGCCAGCAATGCCTCTATATCAATATTTATTTAGCTATATGTTTATTTGGCATATATATATATATATAAATATATATTTCCCCTAGTGTTTTATATATATTAATGTTACTCTTACAAGTCAGCACTGTGAGAGTCTTAGGCATTAAGTCATGGTTGAATCTAAAGATTGCATTTTCCTTGATCAAATTTCAATAATGGCCTTTCTTGTAGTTAAGGAATCCAGTTTAGCCTCTTACACATAATCTAATCCAAGACTATGCTCTATCTCTTTCAATTATACCTGACCATTTACAGGTACAAAAATCCTTAGATAAATAATTACCATGTTTTGGCGAATGTATTGATGTCTGACTCTTGCCAACTTGGGATTTGAAGTCTACAAACATGATGAAAGCCAGTGGGCTTATATGGGTCTTGAGGTCAGAAGCTCAGTAACCCTCCATGAATGTTTGGTACTCATAGTGTTTTCTGAGCTTCTCAGAGGATATCCATGAGAGTTTCAAACCCTAATGGACACAGAAGAATCAAGCAATTGAGAATACATTTACAGAAAAGGAGGTGACAGGAAAAATCAACAAACAGCAAAACAAGCAGGCTGCTAAATGCCCCTTTGAACTGTAATGAGGAGCCTTGTTCTACCTGTCTTCTCTTTGGATAACTGGTTATTTTTCTGAGCACTGCTTTTTTCGTATGCCCAGTCTAAAGTTAGAGATAGGAATAGAATTCTCAAAGATGAAAAATCAATTATTCCTTTGAACCCTCTGAGGTTATAAGTGTCCTAGGGAGGTGATTACATTGTCTGCCTCTATCTTCTGTTTTGAAGGTACATTGGTTGTATGAGAATATCTGCATTTCTAAAACTGACGACATTCTTTACCAGAATTAAATAAATGAGCTTCAAAAAGTTGCCCCAGAATTTTGTTTATAGCCATTGTTCATTGGAAGTGGTGTAACTAGTGTCCATAGCTTTTATGAGATACTCAAAGAAGATTTTACTCACCCCCCCAAAAAAAACAGGTGCAATAACAGAACTCACAATCTCACTAGAATTCAGATTTATTTACTCTTCCTCATGAAGCATTTGGACAGATTCCTGGCAGCCCACAGTTAGAGCAAATGCATTCTTGCAAACATTTTGAAACTCCTTTAGCTGCTAGTATTGGGTGCATTTCGGCAACATTTGTCTCCTAATTTATTTTATTTTTTGTTGTCGGGGAAAGGCCAGTGTTAAGCCTCTCATATACTGACAACATAAAGACATCTTCTGGATCACTGCATTCCTGGAAAAAAAAGACTTTATGAATATCCTAGCCTAACCATGGTCTTTTGATTTGTTCAAATCCCTTGAAACTTAAGGAATTATTTACCATGAACCTCCCTGTTTGTTTGTTTTGTTTTTCCCCTCATAACAAATGAAACCTTTAGCTCAAAGTTCAAGGAATCATGTTTTAATGAAACAAATTAAATCTCTCAAGAGAATGAACATTGAAGGAGAAGAATGAAGAATTGATGACCTATTAACAGTTGTAATTCTCCACCTTGAATTATTGACAGCATGTGACATTATAACCTTACAAATTGCAATCTATAAACAGCTTAGAAAATATGACCTTTGCATTACAATTGGTCTCACAAAGCCTTCAGCTTATTACAAACAGCTGTGACCAGCATATTTTCTTGTGGGCTGCAGAAAAGAGGGAATGCATATAACCAGAGAACTGGATGCCATTTCGAAAGAGCTCAGCAAGGCCACTTACAGGCAGAAGTGATGGATGGTGAGTGGCAGCAAACTTCTTGGCCAGGGCGAAAGTATTAGAAGTTTGCTTGTCATTGATTTACAGTCACCAAATAGAAAGAACTAATTAGCTGAAGTTGGTTGACTTAGCACTTTTTCTCCTCCACTTTTGAAACAGACAGGGACTTAGAATTCATAAGCAGGACAAAGTAGCTCCAGGGTATTTTTGCTAATCTTTCTACCGACAGTTGTTCTTTAGGATAGAACGCAGCTAAAAGTCCCCAAACTTTGATTTGAGCTGTGGGTTGGTTTTTACTCTGTCACAAATGGTAGAATAAATATTTAGAAATCCTTTATGTGGCTTTGGGGGCGGGGAGAAAAAGTAAGTTACAGACACACATGTATTGTATGTTTGTTCCAGTATACTACATTTGTTGGTTATTACCCATGAAAATGGTTCATCATACTGGCCCATCATCATATCTGACTTCTTCCTTTTACTTTTGCTTCTTGCTATAGGGCAGGAATACCTTCATTAGGTTTTTCAAACATCCCAATGGCACTTGTAGTAATACCTTTAGAGTATTGGAAATAGCCTTGAAGTCATGAGAATGATTTTTATTGCTGGTTTTGTCACAAACTGAATGCAGACTTGGGCAATTCATATGACCTCTCTGGGCTTCTATTTCCCCTCATCATAATAATCAGAATATCTAACATTTGAGGGACTGTTAGGTACCAGTGCTTTACATGTAATATCTCACTTAATTCTCACAATAATTCTGAGAGCCTCTAAGGAGCTGAAATTACTCCACATTTCCTGATGAAGAAACTGGAGCTTATGGAAGTCAGGTTACCTCCCATAAGAAATTGGCCGAGCCAGAACACCACCTTGGCAGTTTGCCTCCAAAGCCCAGACTTTGAAATCAGGACTCACTAGCACCACATGAGTGGTGTCTGTGAGTAATGGCATTGATTTTGCTCTAGTGAAAGAAGAACTCATGTTTTATAAGGAGGAGCAACTTCTATATCCTGCTGGCTAATTTTGCTGTGTAGGAATGTGAACCTAGTATTGCTAGATTGTTCTGATTTTTTTTTCAAGAGAAGTAAGAATTCCAGTTAAGCATTTAATTCCTGATATTTAAGTGCTGGCAGTTGGATCCACATCATTTTTAGGACTTGGTGAGAACCAGTATTGTGTAGGACAAATAAACCATGGTTTGGGGCTGCAATGGTTTTACTGTCCTCTGCTTAATGATCTAGAATTTAAATGCTTCCTCCCCTGCTATGCTATCAAATGGCATATTTGGACTAATTTAACAATTTTAGTAATCTCTAAGTACCCCCAGCACCAGAATTCTGTAGGATTTTTTGATTATCTCACGTTTCTAGTTTCCATATATGCATCTTTTCACATTGCTTTCTTCCAAACTTTTGAGGATAGTTTTTCCCCAATGCTTAACACAGAAGACCCTTTTCTGTCAAAGATGCCTCTAGTCCTTTGGTCCTCTTTTCTCAAAACCTTAAAGAATTACTACCTTAGATTCTTGCTCATTTTTCCCTATAGCATCAGTTAGTCCCTTTATGCCCCCCAACCCTCTATAATCTCTCTTCCTTTTGTTCTCTTCTTTCCATTTCTACTCCTACCACTCTGGCATAAGCCTCCAAAATTTTACACATTTAAATAGACCCTTAAATGTCTCCTTAACTTTCAGCCACTTACTGCTCTAATCCAGGGGTTGGTGAACTATAGTCTGAGAGCCAAATTTGGCCCATCGGCTGATTTTTTAAATAAAGAGTTTTGGAACAGCCATTTGTAGACATACTGTCTATGGCTGCTTTCATTACACAACTGTGGAATTGAGTAGTTGTAACAAACATTTTGTGGCTCATAAGCCTAATACACTTATTCTTTAAGAAAAAGTTTGATGATACCTGCTAATCCATTTCTTACATAGGTTTCAGCCTTAAAATACATAGCTTTGTAACTTCAGTATTATGTGTGTCATCTCTGTGCTCAAAATCTTAAATGCTCTCCATATTTTACCATGTAGACACACACAGAGTTCTAGAGATTTCTCAACCTGGCATTAGAGACCATCGAAAAATTAGTTTATCTTTACAAACAATATTTTTCTTTTTTATATAAATTTATTTTTTTATTGGTGTTCAATTTGCCAACATATAGAATAACACCCAGTGCTCATCCCATCAAGTGCCCCCCTCAGTACCCGTCACCCAGTCACCCCCAACCCCCGCCCTCCTCCCCTTCCACCACCCCTAGTTCATTTCCCAGAGTTAGGAGTCTTTCATGTTCTGTCTCCCTTTCTGATATTTCCCACTCATTTTTTCTCCTTTCCCCTTTATTCCCTTTCACTACTTTTTATATTCCCCAAATGAATGAGAACATACAATGTTTGTCCTTCTCTGATTGACTTATTTCACTCAGCATAATACCCTCCAGTTCCATCCATGTCAAAGCAAATGGTGGGTATTTGTCATTTCTAATGGCTGAGTAATATTCCATTGTATATACATAGACCACATCTTCTTTATCCATTCATCTTTCGATGGACACCGAGGCTCCTTCCACAGTTTGGCTATTGTGGACATTGCTGCTAGAAACATTGGGGTGCAGGTGTCCCGGCGTTTCATTGCATCTGTATCTCTGTGGTAAATCTCCAGCAGTGCAATTGCTGGGTCGTAGGGCAGGTCTATTTTTAATTCTTTGAGGAACCTCCACACAGTTTTCCAGAGTGGCTGCACCAGTTCACATTCCCACCAACAGTGCAAGAGGGTTCCCTTTTCTCCACATCCTCTCCAACATTTGTTGTTTCCTGCCTTATTAATTTTCCCCATTCTCACTGGTGTGAGGTGGTATCTCATTGTGGTTTTGATTTGTATTTCCCTGATTGCAAGTGATGCGGAGCATTTTCTCATGTGCTTGTTGGCCATATTTTTCAACATCATTGTCATCTCTGGTCAGATTGGTTTAATTGATGAACCACAAATATACCATGCTCACCCCAAGTCTGAACTTTTGAGAATGTGCTGCCAGCAATATAATTTATAGTCCATCATTCTTCAAACTATGATATTCAGTGGGTGTTTGGTTCTCACCAAGCTAATTTTTATTGAGAATCTACTTTGTATCAAGGATGGCAGTGGGCTTCCACATATAAATAATTTCATTTGTTCCAAATTGACTCACATTTTTAAGCATGTATGTCTGTACATTGTATAATTATTCATTGACCATGTACTGGGAGTTCTTTTATGTCATATTCCATCATAGCACAAGATATTATATTTTTTATTAAAACTTTTAAAAATATTTTATTTATTTGAGAGAGAGAGAACAAGAGAGAGCACAAACGGTGTGAGTGAGGGATGTGGAGAGGGGCAGAAGGAGAAGGAGAAGCACTGAGCAGGGAGCCAGGCCCTGGGGCTTGATCCTAGAACTGGAGATCATGACCTGAGCCAAAGGCAGATGCTTAACTGACTGAGCCACCCAGGTGCCCCAAACACAAGAAATTATATTTAAAAATTCGACAACTAAATGATAACCTAATGGAAGAGACAGATAAACAAGTAATGAAAATGGTGTGCTCAGGCCATAATTAAAACACACTAAAGAGGCACAGATGGAGTCACAGACTCTGCTCAGAGAGGCTGGGATGGCTTCATGGAGGAGATGGCATTTGAGCTGGGTATTGGAAATTGAGAAAGCCCGAGAAGCCTGAAAGTTCATGGTGGTTCAAAGAATAGCAGGGAGGTCAGGAAGGCAGGATTGCAAGGAGAAGTAGCAACAGATAAAAATAGAAAGAGGAAAAGAGTTACATAGAATGGACCTTCCATGTCCTGTGAAAGAAGAGGGAATTAATTTAGTCCTATTGAGGCAAGGGAACCTTGAATGTTTCTGAACAAGAGAGTGATAATCAGATTCTGCCTAGATCGTAAACTTCTGGGTGGCAGAAATTATGTTTTATATCCTTTTGTCTCCCATAGGGCCTGCCAGTTCTGTCTTGAACATAGCGAACACTCAGTAGATGGTTGTTCATTGATTAGTTTCTTCCAGAGGGTGAAGCATTTCTGGTTGGCTAGTAGCCAACAACATTTTGAGTTTTGTCTGAGCTTGACAAAATGCTGACATCCAAGATAGTTTAAAAAAAAAAAAAAACAGCAAATATCATTAAGGTGACAAGAAGCTTCAAATTCGTGACATTTCTCAGTTCCTGTCACCTTCACTCCAGGGGCCAGAAGTGTTGTTTTCAGCTTTCAGCAAATTTTTGGCCAAGTTGAAACTATCTAAAGAGGCTGAAATTTTATTCTTTCTTAAACCACTTAAAGTAGGGCCGGGGAATACTGGTTTTCTAAATTCCCTGAGGGTGACATGCTATTAATTATTACTATTTAAGCCAGAGGGAAATGAGATGAAGGTTTTTGCCACAGAAGCCTTTGATGCAGTTGATGGAATGGAAGGCTTTTGCTCTTGCTTCAGATGTGTAAACATCAAGCTTTCAGCTTTCTGCACTGTAAGTGACAGGAATTTCCAGCCTGTACTAATTGTCACAAGTTGCCAGAAGTCATGGAGGGTATGGGCATCTCAGCTTTAAGCGTCTGGCCTCAGGTTATGTTTGTGACATTGTTTTTTTTTTAAAGAAAGACATTTCAAAATTTGTAATCTCGGTTTAGCCCTTTGGGAACTGCTTTGTTTCTTTCCTCAACAAAAACGAAGATTATTACTTCATTCTGAGAACTGCATAAAGCTGGGGCAGTAGAGCAGTTACACTTCATGATTTGACTGGAAGGAGAGCCCCAGGATCATTCTTTTGGCCTGAACCAGTTGGCCTTGCTGTGGTTCCCGTACAGATAGATTTGGTAATTAATTAGGAAGACCAGTAAAGCGCAGCATTCACAGCCTTGCCTTGCAGGCTGACCCTGGTTTTTGACTGTGGTCTCCCAAGCTAATTTATCGAGAAGGCATAGTGTCTGCACAGGGTCTGTGAAGGTCATCCTGCATCCCTGCTGATCTCCTTCTCTCATTTCCTTCTCCAACCTCACCAAGTTGCACCACCTCAAGCACACCTTCTCCACCCAGCTACCATGTGCATTTCATGCTTGCGTGCCTCTCCTCCCACCTAACTCTCATAGTGTATTATTTTCCTTTTTTTCTAGCTCCCTTAGCTAGACCAAGTTCTGGATACAATGTTATAGCCCCTTCTTGGTGAAATCTTTTCAGATTCCCATCCCCCTACTGCAAATCCATTTTCTGTGCACCACTATCTTCACCGCTGTCTTCATACTTACCATGTTGTTTGTGTAAAGTGGTCTGAAACCCCTCAGAGTAGATCAGCTTGGTCCATGGCATTATAACAATAGCTCTGAAGTAATAATAAATTCTGCCCTGCTAGTCATAATATCAGATTCATTAGCAGAAGTAGGTGCTCATTTAAACCTTGCGAATAAAGCGAAGGGTCTCCTTACTTAATCTCACTCACACCCAACCTCCTTCGAAGTCCCAAACAAAGTGCAAGGACATCACCTTTATCTTTATGGCGCCTGCCTCCCGCCAGGCACTATCATTCAATAATTCTGCCAAGTGGTATCTTTTCCTCACGACAGAGTGCTAAACAGTGATTTATTGCTTGAATACACATTGCTTTCATGGAAGTGATTTGTTTAAAACAACAGTAAAGCACTAAATAAATTATTCATTCCATGCTAATTCTTCACTTTTATGTGCTGTAGTAAGCGTCAAAATAAGCAGCCTGTGGGGCATTTTATTTTTGCCACATTAATCTTGGACAGTTTAAAGAAAAAAAAAAAGAGAGAGAGGAAATCTAAAGAAGAGGTTTCCATTTTCAAGAAAATAGGTTTCTTTTTCTTTTCTTTTCTTTTCTTTTTTTTTTACTTCTAGCCTCCTACAGCAGCCAGGCGGTGAGGTCTTGCAGGTGCACTTCTCCTTCCCCCAGAGCCTCTGAATCACCTCCTGAAGTCCACTGACAGGGCCGAGAGCCCCTCACACTCCTAGTCAGCCTTGTGAACAACACACCCCCTTTGGGCCATTCACAGTGGCCCACTCTGCCATGGGGCGGGGAACTGGGTTCTTTCCTGGGAGATTTGCATTTCTGAGGGCAGAGTATTGGGTTTATAAATTTCACTAGTGTCTTGATTTAGGATTAAGGGATTAAAAAGAGAGAAGCAAAAGTGACATACTAATCCATTTTTGCAACTGAGCTCCCACGTGGGACAGAGATAAAATTCTTTTCTAGTCTTTTTTACCTTTTTTTTTTTTTTACTGAAGCCTTGTTGCCCGTGTTTGAGCTGGGGACTTTTGAGTGACTCAGTTTCCTTCATTAGCAGAGGGGGCAGAGAAATGATCTTGTAGATTCTTGGGAAGTTTCTCTCCTCTTTTCTGACCATGACCCCTCCATGTTTTATACCTGCTGGTGGGTGAGGAGAGATTTGGGTCACTGGCCTGTGGAGTCCACTGAGGTCTCAGCAGGAGAGACACAGAGATGACCCCTCAGCACCGGATGGTGGAAATGCTAACTCGGCCAGCCCCTTAAGCAAGCTCCAGATCAGAAGCCAAGATGATCTAAGTTTTCATGTGTGTGACCCATGCCCCAGGCCATCCCATTTCCTGTGTGGGAGTCACAAATACTATCACCCACCATTGTGAAATGAATTAAATGACATACTGTGTTCGTTAAGCAGCTGGCTTATTGTAAAAACTTGAAAAGATAGCATTTATATCCAGCTAGGGATTGCTCCCTTCTCTTTATTCCCACAGTACTACCTTTCTAAAGCATTCAGATCCATGAGTGCCTTCTCAGCTACAGTACAAGGAGGGCAGGTTATCTGTTTTTTCTTTTTGCATTCCCAGTAGCATTTAGAAAAACAAATATGGATTGTGGCCAGTGCCTGGATAAACAACTAGATAGATAGATAGATAGATAGATAGATAGATAGATAGATAGAGCTTGGCAGCAGGCTGATTGAAAGCAAGAAGTATACTCTGAAACTCTATAAAGCTCTGTTTTTTATTTTCCAAAGAGGCCATGTAGCATGGTGGTTAAGCACCTAAACTCTGGTGTAAGTTTATTTGGATTCAAATACCAACCTCACACTTATGTGCTAGCTGATGATATCGGACAAATTCCTTAAACTCTCTTTTGCCATCTGAAATAGCCAAAAAAAAGGGGGGGGATTGGCTTCAGGCCTCATAGGATAGTTAAGAATGTACATAGACTGGGGTGCCTGAGTGGCTCAGTTGGTTAAGCAGCAGACTCTCAGTTTTGACTCAGATCATGATCTCATTGTCCCTACACCAGGCTCTGTGCTCAGAATCTGCTTGAAGACTCTCCCCATCCCGGCACCTCCCCCACTCAAGTGCATTCGTGCTTGCTCTTTCTCTCTAAAATAAATAAATCTGGGGCAGCCCGGGTGGCTCAGCGGTTTAGTGCCACCTTTGACCCAGGGCCTGATTCTGGAGACCCGGGATCGAGTCCCACGTCAGGCTCCCTGCATGGAGCCTGCTTCTCCCTCTGCCTGTGTCTCTGCCTCTCTCTCTCTCTCTCTTTCTGTGTGTGTCTCATGAATAAATAAATAAAATCTTTAAAAAAAGGATTAACTTTAAAAAATAAATAAAATAAATCTTTTTAAAAAGGATATACATAGGATCATATTATTCAAAATGCTTAGAGTGACAAAAACATTTTTTAGGAGTATCCCATAAAGTAGACTGCTGTTGATAATCCAGTTAGAAATGGAATTCTAATGTTATCAATCGTATTCAATAGGAAAAGGAGGCAAAAGTGGTAACCTGACTAAGCATACAAGTAATTAAAATTGGCTCTGTAACCAGAATCTAGCCCTCTCAATTTCTAACTTTAGGTCCCCATCCATACAGACTTGATTTGGCTTTGTCCCATGGTACGGAGGAAGCAATTTTAAGTGTCCTGTAGGAAATAGTTGAAAGATCTGGAATTTAGACTTTGATCCCAAATGTCCACCCTGATATATTTGTACTTATCCAGAGCTGTCCATTTCTGAATAGAAAAAACTCAGAATGGGAAGTAGGCCTCTATAGTTCCTGGCCAACTTTTAGGTATCATGCACATCTGTGCATGAAAGCTAACACTTTTGAATGAAAGGAAAGAAAAATCAGTAAATCTTTAGATTGGTGCATAGGCACATTTTACAACTACCAAGCCCTCCCAAAAGACAGACGGCAGCGTTGAATTGTCTATAGCCTTTAATCCCTTAATCAGCCTAAATTTCCAAGAGGAAATCCAAAGTGTTTGGAATATCATTCCTAAGATTAGAATTTCATAAAATAGCAATGCTCTTGTGTTACAATTACTCATATTTTTTAAAAAATATTTTTTATTTATTCATGAGAGAGAGAGACAGAGAGAGGCAGAGACACAGGCAGAGGGAGAAGCAGGCTCCATGCAGGGAGCCTGACGTGGGACTCGATCCCAGGCTTCCAGGATCAGGCCCTGGGCTGAAGGCAGGCGCTAAACCGCTGAGCCACCGGGGCTGCCCAATTACTCAGATTTTTGATCCCACTCTATTCTAGACACTTGCTACAATAATTGCTCATGTAACTGGAACATGTTGTTTATGCCTGGAAAAGTCCATCATCAATATAACTACAGTCAGTTAGACCATTAACAAGTATTGAAGATCTTTAGGTCAGCAAGAGAATGTTATGTCTGGGTTTACACGCAGTTGTGAGAATAAAGGAGTATTGGAAGGAGAGTGATTTGAATGTGCATGTAGGAGCCATATCGCATCTGGCCTTATAGGTCAGATTATGAAATTTAAACTTAAAATCAATGGGAGGACATATAGATGTTTTGAAGAGTGAGGAAAAATAATATTGCTTTTTAAAAAGTATAGTGGTAGCTGTACAGAGCGTAGCTTGAGGGAAGCAAACAAGAGGCTGGTGGCAATGTCAGAGGCAGTGCAGTAGGCCAGAACAGTTGTGATGAGATTAATGAAAAAGGTTTGTAAGGCTTAATGACTGATTAGGTTTGGGGAGAAGACCTGGGGGATAGAGTCAAGGAAGACTCAGAGCTCTAGCTTGAGCAATGACAATAGCATTTACTAAGCTTGTCAATACTGAAGATAGAGTAGACTGAAGTATTTGGCGTTGGATGGTATCATAATGGGATGAGGCCTTACAAATGTGTAGTGTAACCACGGAGGAGACTGAGGCCCGAAGAGGTGCATTGGCTTTCTCGGTGTCACAGAGTTCAGATGTAGGTCTGTCTCTGAATTTATAGCCCAGGACTGCTGAAATGGATAGTTCCATTGCAAAGGGCTTAATGAGCATATAATTTAGAATCCCATTCAAAGGTGGCTTTATAGTGAAGCTGATGAAGCTCAGGATTGAGAGCTTGCCCAGGCATGGGCTCCAGCGCATGCTGGACATTTGGGGGAGTCATAGATGGTTTCAGGTGCAGAGGAAAATGTAGGTTGCAATCAGAAAACATTTCTATCTTCTCATTTTTGCCACACTGCCTAAAGGTATCTTAGAAGAAAAGTATGAGAGTTTTTAAGGCACTAGTAATTTGTTGTGAGCTAATTTGTCATTCTCATAAATGTTCACTGTTAAACCTCATTTTATTCATGATTTTTTATTCTGTATCTTGAAGAGAGGCCCTAAAATTCTATGACTTTCATCCTCAAAAAACTGTAGTCTAGGCCTGATGCTACTGGTTGTAGTCCTCAGTTGACCTCTTGCAACTCTCACCCTCAGCCCCCACCGCAGTCCTTCCTTCTGTACATAGGAACTCCTGCTTCATGCTCCGAGTCAGCATATGGTATGTTAAGATTATTCCTTACTCTCAGAAGCTCCTTATTCAAGAACAGATTCTTCCAAAAGTATAACCTCTACCATTTGTCAGATGAAGTGGTTAGAGTTACATGATCTTTGTAGTCCTTTCCAATTTTGTCTTAAGATTCCTTTAAAAGAGTGAAAAAATGCTAAATATTTTTACAAACCACCCACCAGTCATCTAGATGCCATTGTAGAGAATTAGAACTAGAGTCATATAGAAGCATTTGGGTTCTGTGATTAAATGACAAGAAATGCATAAGAATCATTTAACTTCTATAGGATTCTTTCCTCAGACAGAAACCTTTATTATTTATTAATAGATTTTACTTGGGATTTCAAGATGTTATTTAAATTTCACTTTCAAGCCAGCTTTTTTAAGCTTTGAATTTCCTCTTGGGCAAATTGTGTCCCATCACACCTTAACACTCAGACAAGGCGAACGAAAGATCTGTTAATAGAGGTCAGTTGTTATTGCTAATTTATTTATCATTTTAAAAGAGAGTAAAATGTTCCTCTTCCTCCCTGATTCATCTTATGATTTGCCCAAGGTAAAGGAAAATACTTGAACTTACCGTATTAACTGTCCCTGATTTTTTATTCTTGTTTTTGTTAGTTTCGCTATATGGCAAATGAGAAGAAAAAATGAAGAAAAAACTAAAGCCTGTATTATCATTTTTTTAATTCCATTTTTATTGAGGTTCATCTTCTGACACTTGGATCACCATAAGATGCATATCTTTATTTATTAGCTTCCTGTTGGTACGTTGTGTTAACCTTAGAAAAGAATATTTTTAAAAATTGAGTTAACCAAAAAAAAAAAATTGAGTTAACCTCTTCAGATCTACTAATAACAACATAAAAACCAATATGCAAAAGTAAAAAAGGAATGACTTGGTTCATTTCTTTGTATTGAAGCTTAATAGAAGAAAGCATAAGAACAGAAGGGACCCTCATCATTAACACACAGTTTGCTGCTTAATGGTGTGTTCATTTCGTGCATGGGTTCTCACATCAGGAGAGTTTAATATTTAGATAGTGTCTATAATTCAGACAGAGAATGATTTGAAAGCCTTGAGGTCTCTATTCCTCAGGTGAGTGTATCAGGGAAGTTGAAAGGGAACTTCATTTCTTCTCCCTCTCTGGCCAACCTCAGCTTGTTCCCCTTTCACTTAGACATAGGAGTTTCCTCTCTTTGTTTTCTAGATTTCCAGAGAGAAGACAATGCAAGAAATATTTTCCTACTGTTTTACAACTCCTTATTTGTGTTTCTATAACTAAGTACCAAGTGACCTAATTCAAATTGGGATTAAGTCAGAGGGAGATGGTCCATCTGGTGTCTTCTAAGTAATATAGAGAGGAATGAGGAGAACATGTACGTGGTTTGTTTCTTTATGAAACAGTGGAATTGCACCGGGTATTCTATGTGGTTTCCTTGAACTATGTCTCTCCAAACAATTCACTGAGTTGTTTGATTCTCTCCCCATCCTCCCTAGCCTCATTTGCTTTCATATCTTGAAACTCTACCATTAGGTCTCTCCAGGTCTGTTTATTTTATTTTTTTAAGATTTTATTTATTCATGAGAGAGAGAGAGAGAGTCAGAGACACAGGCAGAGGGAGAAGCAGGCTCCCTGCAGGGAGCCTGATGCAGGACTCCATCCCGGATCCCGGGATCACGCCCTGAGCTGAAGGCAGATGGTCAACTGCTGAGCCATCCAGGCATCCCTCCAGGTCTGTTTGATTTTTCTATCTTACTTTCCCTCTATAGAGAGGTTTTGTCTTAAATATTCATTTTCCGGGATCCCTGGGTGGCGCAGCGGTTTGGCGCCTGCCTTTGGCCCAGGGCGCGATCCCGGAGACCCGGGATCAAGTCCCACATCGGGCTCCCGGTGCATGGAGCCTGCTTCTCCCTCTGCCTGTGTCTCTGCCTTTCTCTCTCTGTGACTATCATAAATAAATTTCAAAAAAAAATAAAAAAAAATTCATTTTCCTCAGATATCGTTTTATCTTGGTTCTCTTTGGGGGTTATATTGATACTAGTATCAGGCTTTTTCTAGGAAAAAAAAAGATCATTTAATTTAGCATCTCGCCAGCTCCCCTGGTATAATGCAGATGGTTAAAATAGAGTATAATTTAGGGCAAAGTAACTTAAATGGAGGAAGGAGGATATGAAATGGTTAACATCCACTAGATATGGATATATGCTTTGGGAATTATCTTCCTTTTAAAAAAAAAAAGAGGGGGAGGAGAAAGAAGGATCTGTAGGACTGAAGTGTTGAACATTGTGAAGTTAACAGATTTTGGAGAGAGGACTTTTTTTTTTTTTTAAAGTTAATACTGGCCCTCACCTTGAAGAATAGAAAAACAAGTTCTCTTTTCAAGACTTGCATCAAAGAACAACTTAGGTCCATTGGATTTTTTTTTCTAAATATAATGACATGGCTCTAGAAAGAGAGTATAATAGGCTTTTATTACATGCATTTCTTTGCTAGTCACCACCAGGGAAGAACTTGACTTTCAGCAGACAAAGGGGAGAGAGATGTGAGTTGCCTAGAGAGGACAGTGCTCAACAGCTCATGTGCCATCAGTCACCACACATCTTAGCTGCAAATGACCTCTAGGGGGGAACAGAGTCAGGGGAGAATATAGCAAATCTTACTTAAAAACATTCTACTCTCCAAAAGGGCTGTTCCATATTCTACAGTTTGTGCCTCACGTTGAGTCAACTACCTATACCCCTGTGTCTGCATCACTGTTGGCTATCTGGTTTTTTAAGTTCCCAATAGGTCCAGTAGGGGAGGTCCAGTAGCCGTGTAACTCACACCATTTCAGTGTCATCCAGAGGATATTACATAAATAAACATTATATTAAATGATGTGTGGGCTCCTAGAAAACATGGAGGCCATTTGGGAATAAGGACTCCCCCGAGGCAAAAATCTGCTGATTGCTTTCTGGCTGGCCTCACACCCCAAATTCATCCCACCTTTTCTTTTGGTTTTTCTTTTCAGATTGTGTTTGTGTGTGCTAGATTACCTCTGCCTGATGACTTCAGATGTCCATGTGTGGTTGTTATACGCACCATTATACCAACCTTTCAGCTCCCCTCTGGGGGTCTCTTAATCCGATTTAGCTATTATTGATTTTTCATCCCTTTGATGACTCAGATGGAATGCAATTACACATTCACTTACATCTTCAGAAAATGAAGATTCTATATGCTATTCTGTTGAAATCTGCAGTTCGATGTGCATGCATTCATTGTCTCTGATCTGTAAGCCACCTACTTCTGTGATTAAAATGGAAGGATCCAGAGGACTGAGTGGCTCAGTGGTTGAGCATCTGCCTTTGGCTCAGGGTGTGATCCTGGAATCCGGGGTTGGGATCAAGTTACAGATGAGGCTCCTTCTCCTTCCGGGAGCCTGCTTCTCCCTCTGCCAGAGACATACTGCCTCTCTCTCTCTCTCTCTCTCTGTCATGAATCAATCAATAAATAAATCTTTAAAAAAAATAGAAGGATCATCCCCTAATGATGGATTTCACCAAGGTTCAAAAGTTTTTTTAAAATGAATTGAAAATGACAAGTGAAAATGCCATTGACCTAAGGTCAATAAAAAATTAAAACTCAAAAAAAAATTAAAACTCAAGTTTATCTCCTATAAGGAAGACATTTTCAAGGAATGTCTGAAAGAAGGCAGAGTAAAGGAGGAGTCTGTGGCCAGTACCATGTCTGATGGATAACAGGTCTATAGTACTTTTGAATTGGACGGAAAGTAAGGATCCTTTACTAGTTCTGACTGGCCTTTAGTAGCAGAAATACTCAATTGGGACAACATATCTTGGGGATAATGAAGCACAGTGAGTTAAGAGTCTATATATAATGTGAGTTAAACTTGTCCACCTCTTGCCAGCTGAATAATTTCAATTACTTAGCCTCTGTGTTCCTCAATTTCCTCATTAGAAAGAGAGGGGGGGGGAGAGATAATTACTTGAAATACCCTTAATAATGAAATTTGCCTGGCTCACAGAGTAGGCCTCCAGTAAATGCTAAATGTTATTAGTAATAACAACTACTTACATTTACAGAGTACTTTAACATTTCACAGAGTTTTTCAACTTTCTATTGTTTGCTTTTTGCATTTCTAAAAGACTAAGGAGAGAGATAACATTGTCTCCTTTTCTATGTTTATTTTTAATAAGTCTTTTCAATATTTAAGTGACTTGAGGTCAGACAGTGGCAGATACTACAAGTTGTTGCTCAGCAGCCACTACCCACTTTTTCTTTACTGGCAGAGCCCATCTCTTACCATAGAAAACAGCAAGTCCATCTCTAGACTTCTATCCTCCTTGTTTTTCCAACTTTCACTGAAGCCATGATGTGGGCATGTGCCTGAATAGTGGCATTGAAGCCATAGAGATCTTTTTTATTATTATTATTATTTATGATAGTCACAGAGAGAGAGAGAGAGAGAGAGAGAGAGAGGCAGAGACACAGGCAGAGGGAGAAGCAGGCTCCATACACCGGGAGCCCGACGTGGGATTCGATCCCGGGTCTCCAGGATGGCGCCCTGGGCCAAAGGCAGGTGCCAAACTGCTGTGCCACCCAGGGATCCCGAAGCCATAGAGATCTTATTGGAAGGGCTTTGGGGCAAGTTTCCTTTCTAATTTAAAAACACAAAGCAGGTGTACACTAGGGGTCCTTCTTTTTTGTGCTGAGTGTAGCTGTGTCTGCACATGCTACAGAGAAGTGCTATGACCACCTTGCAAACATGAGGGTATGCAGAGCTAAGTATTAAACTCTCAGAGAGGAAATATGTACATCATGTGGATGTGTGATAGTGTTGTTAGGCTCTATTAGTCCTGGAACTGCATAGACTGTGGACCTTTTGTTATATGAGACAATATGTCCCTTATTACTTGAGTTATCTTGTTTCTTGTGTCTTTCTAGTGTCCTGTTTCTTGCTGCCAAAGACATTCTAACAGATAAGGTGGCTAAACTAAGACTCAAAGTCTGGTCTTCTTCTGATTTCAAAGCCTTTGTTTGTTTGCTTGTTTGTTTTGGCAGAGCATGCCACCATCCTATCATTAAGGCCTCCACAGTTAGAGCCAAATGTATTTCTCTATCCTGATACTCTGTGTGTCCTTACCCATATTTTAAGCCGTAGCTAAACTCAGAGACTTTGTCTCTTCTGACTGCTCTGTGAGCTTTCACACCTCTGCACTATGATCCTCATGTTCCCTTCTCTTAGGAAACCAGCTCTATAGCTTTTTGTCACCATCAGAATCACACATGTCTTCTGGGATTTGTCTCGATGGTCTTCTTTTGTAAGAATCTCTACCTGATTATACTTTTCTTTCATGCTCCCTAAGAGATTTAAACACTTTTCTCCGGCTTAAACCTTTGTCTTCCTTAGCGTAACCATCTGTGTACAGTGCTGCCTCTCTACTTGACTGTGAGCTTCCAGGGCCCAGTACCGAGTCTCATTCTCCCTTTGTGTCCTCACAGCACAGATTTTTTTTTAAACCCCTGCCTCTTAAGAAGGCTTAATAAATGTTTATTGAATTAAATGTGTAGAATTTTAGAGCTGCATGTTCTTTCTTCTGAAGAAAGCTCTCATTTTCTGGGAATTATAGGAGATTCTTATTATTAGATTCATGACCCCCCTAGGATTCAGGAGATCAGTGATATCATTAAAGTTCTATTTATTGTTTTATGCTCATAGATTTTATTAGATCAAAATCTTAAAGAATTCATGGCTATTCTAAAGAATGAGAACTTCTATTTAAGTTAGAAAGTTGAATAAATGCTTTCTGAGCCAAAGACACAATCTGGAGTGTGTATATTTTTAGGAAAACCACTGTTGTAAGTTTGCTTCTTTTCCCTAAAACTGGAGTGCAAAGAAAACAACTCAAAACAAGACAAAAAAATTGCTGGCTATTGAACACTCCTCTTACATTGTATCCAATTCTTCAGTCCCCTGAAAGATTGTTCCAGATCTCCTTAGACCTTATAATTTTTTGTGCCTTATCACTTCTATCCACATCTTTAAAAATATCTAACCAACTGGTCTCTTGCAAGCAACTATAGTAAGCAGAGAAGAGGCCATTTGAGATAGGGCAATGAGGAAACACCAGGGCATGCTGGAAGTTGGTGAGAAAAGATGGAGGTAGCCAAATTTAGCCCCTGAACCAACCTACTGGCATCATCGTTGGGGCTTTGCCATTGCTCATTCAAGCTAGACTGTGGCCCACCCCAGGTAGGTAGAATTTATGAATGTTAGTATGGATGAGTTCAGTATTACAATGACAAAAACACCTGCCCAGGCCAGCCCTGAATCAACAATAACTGAGAGAAATACAGAAAAATATGCCTTGTTTTATAGACAAGGGCCTGTGTCATCATCTGCATTGTTCAGGATTTGGAACTATAGACTTTCAGGAATAGAGGAGACTTTAGGATCTTATAGTCCAAACTGCTCAGTGTTGAAGAGCCCAAGGCCACACTTCTGTTTTCCTTGGGATTAGAATCTACTTCTACAATAGGACACAAAGAAAAAAAGGAGGCAAATCATTAATAATTTTAAAATGAAAGGACAGGTCTTGTTTTTCTAAGATTTCTCAGAGAAGATGAGATGAGGTGAAGGGCAGTGGCCAGGCCAAGGGTTCTGGTAGAACTCCGGTCTCCCTAAATGTCCACAAGTTCTGCCACAGTTACCCTAACCTAAATTCATCATTTAAGAAGAATAGTAAGATTATTAGACAAGTTTCTCCTTTAAGAAAGATCCTCAGTAGCCCTCTACCAAGTTGCTACTAAAGAATTAGGAGAGACTACTCATGGTGGGGGGCGGGGCGGGGAATATGTGTATCCTCTTCAGGGAGTGGGTGGGGGGTGGGATGGGAGATATATTGATGTCCATCAACCTTCCATCCCCCTTCCTCTGGGATACATTTTTTTAAGTTAGCAAAGGAAAAGTCAGTATACTATGTTCCTTCCTTACGAAAAGGAAAGGAGAATTCCTATCCTTCTACTTGGGAAATGTGGAATAAATGTTGGTCCAGTAATTAATACACATTTTCAAAAATATATTGTGTCAAATCAGGTTTTAGGGGTTCCTTAAATGTTCAGGATTTGGTTTCTAAATCATATATATATATATATATATATATATATATATATATATGAAGGTTTTATTTATTTATTCATGAGAGACACAGAGAGGCAGAGACACAGGCAGAGGGAGAAGCAGGGAGCCCGATGTGGGACAATCCAGGATCACACCCTGAGCCAAAGGCAGACGCTTAACCACTGAGCCACCCACATGCCCCTCTAAATTATATTTTTATGTTAATTAAGGAAAACATGCTGGCACCTTCAAAGCTGTCATATGTACAAATACTGGCCATAATGAAGATTGCCCACACGTAAACTTAGGTTGCTGTCATGTTAAGACCATCAAATGCACACTTGGAAATAAGGCTTGTCCTGATGTTTTGCTACAACAAAATATTTTTGACTGGCTTTTTCTGTTTCGCAAGAGAGCACTGTTAATAGCCACTTGTATACTGGTGTCTGTTTACATCCATGAATGCTTTTGTTTGGTAACCCAGTGCAGAGGGAAGTTGGAGTTAGATGAGGGGAAAGATGGATTGACATTTTCCTTGCCTAGGGTCCATTGTGATACTTGCTTCCCGCCCTCCAACTTTACTGAGGAGTAATTGACAAATATAATTGTATATATTTAAAGTAGACAATGTAGTGCTTTGAGATTATCTATCTATCCATCTATCTATCTAGATATCATGTAATGCTTGTAAAGATCGAGATAATTAACACATCCATCACCTTACATAGTTCTCTCTCTGTGTCTCTCTTGGGTTTTTTGTTTTTCTGTTTTTTTTTGGGGGGGGGTTATTTACTTTTTTGGTGAGAATGCTTAATATCTTTCAGTAACTTTCCAGTGGACATTATTGTATTATTATAGTCACCTTAATGTATATTAGAGCCTCAGAACTTCTTATAACTGAAAGTTTTTACTTCAGATCCTTTGATCTGCATCTCCCCATAATCCCCTCCCAGTCCCTAACAACCACCATTACATTCTGTCTCTGTGAAATCAGTTTTTATTTGTTTTATATTCCGCATATAAGTGATACAAAATAGTACATATTTTTTTTTCTATCTGGCTTATTTCACCTGGAAAAATGCCCTCCAGCTTCATCCATATTGACACAAATGGCAGGATTTTCTTTTTAGTG
Source organism: Nyctereutes procyonoides (assembly GCF_905146905.1). Classification (NCBI taxonomy): domain Eukaryota; kingdom Metazoa; phylum Chordata; class Mammalia; order Carnivora; family Canidae; genus Nyctereutes; species Nyctereutes procyonoides. Next base: position 11,391,072 of record NW_026575133.1, on the reverse strand, counting down.
CCTAAATAACATCCCACTGTGCGCGCGCGCGCACACACACACACACACACACACACACACACATATATATACCACATTTTTCTAATGTGATGGCTTCTTAGCATCTATGTATAGAGGGGTGGGTGAGAGGCTGGAGTTGGTGGAAATATTCAGTAGGAGCTTTGGAAGACTCTGGGAAAAGGGGTAATAGTTTTGTGAATCCAGATAGTGTAAATTTAGCTCAGTCCTAGGGAGGAAGCCTGTGATCACTTCCCTGAAGAACCTCGTTCTTCCCTGCACAGACCCTGGCACTGTTTCTGGCACACTCTTGCCATCTAAAGAATGGATGATTTGAAAATAACAACTTGGTGGGTTAGCTTCACCATGTTCTTTACACATATGGACAAAGTGGCATTCCCCACAGTAGTTTTGTAAGCTGTGGATATGTCAGGAAAGAGCCACAGCAAAAGAAGAGGACACATGGCATGTGGTGACAGTGGCTCCCAGACTAGTTGAGGAATCTTCAGACAAGCCATGTGGAAAGTCTTAGAAATAATGGTGCTGAGGTCCTGGCACAGTGTAGGTAGAGGTTGTTAAGCCATTGATATTTGGATTACAGCAATTTAAAGAAAGTACCTAAGATCTAAAAGGGAATGTAAAAAAGCTATTACCGAGTGGTCATCAGTTACTGTTTGGAATCAGGGATATTTTGGTACTATGTAATGAAAATGAGGCATAGAAAGAAACAAGATGCTGATGAGTATTCCATTTTGTGTGTGTATGCATCAAAACAGCCTTGCTCTCATTGATTGGATTTATAATTAAATTCTGTGCAGTTGGGCTCATAGAATTAAATCTATACATGGAAATTATTTACTGAATGAATAAAAATAAATTGCTATTTATGTATTTTAACTACATATAACATTTCACTTGATGAAAAAGTTTCACTTATATTTTAAATTTGAAAAATGCACAAAAATAGTAGACAATGGGACCTGAATAGGGAGGCAATTGCATTCTCTCCTTTTTCTCATCTGATACTGGTAGTTTGGGTCATGGGCCTTTAACGGGTACTAATTCTATTATATAGTATTGCTAATTAACCAGGACAGAAAAGCCAAGAGACGACAACAAACCAGCTCTAATACGATGAGGCATCACTATCCCGGAGTGGGGGTAAATAATGCACATAGACAGTGAGGGGAAAAAAGAAGGTGAGAGAGATTGCAAGGAATCGATTGGAGACATAACTAAAGGTTAGCGGTCCTCCCTTCTTTCTTGCTCTCATTCTGAAAACAGAAGATGAGATTGATTCAAGCAGATATACTTTGGAATGCCAGAAAGGACACCTCTTCTGGTGCAGTATTGATAAACTGCCTGAGTGTATCAGTGGCATTTTCATTTTACTAGCCCCTGGAGAAGAGTCAGGGAGTGGATTTTTACCTCCCTGCCCACCTGCCTGAGAATTGCTTAAACAATGTGTGCGTGTGTGTGTGTGTGTGTGTGTGTGTGTGTGTGTGTACACGCGCACGCGACGGGCTCCAGACCATTACCTACTGGGTTAATGGGTTCCTTCTCCTGGGCTCTTCTGAATTCTCTCATCAGATGGATGGGAGATGCCGCCTATGCCCAGCTGAACTCCATTATTGAGTTTACTGCTGTATTGTATCAAGAGAGCTACTACCGAGAAATGCTTTCTGCCCACACCCCCATTTTCTTGGTGGGGGATTTATAGGTCTATTTGGCAAAATCATACCAAGGTAGAGTGGCAACGTCACTTTGTGTCTTCCAACAAACAGCCACCCCGCTGTCACTGATCAGCGATCCTGGGATGGCGGTGATTGAAATTTAGCACTTAGAGTGACTTAATTGGCACGCAGACCTGTTAAGCATATGCACCCACCACAGGTGCACCATCTGATGCACCTGTAGGGTGCCCAGTACCTCACACATGCTCACATTTTGCTAAAGAAGCAAGTTTTGAACAGGTCCTTGAGGAAGGCCTGCACGGTGTTTCAGGAGAGGGGTGGCCTTAGAACACAGGTCCTCAGATCTCTGCCTGTCTTTGGGTTACCTTAGTTCTTAATTCCTTTGAACTTGGGACAAACCTGAGGTTGTGCAGTTCCAGTTTGCTTGCTGTGAAAGAAGTGTTTGGAATCAGCTCATTGATGCTTGTGCCTTCAGTAAATCTAGCCCTGTGCTAGCAGAGTGGAACTTGGAAGGGCTCCGTACTCCTTGGCAGCTTGCTGCCTTGGAATTCAAGGTTACAATGTTCTGTGCTCACTGTGACTAGAACTGATCCCTTGGCCTTCAGGGAAAATCCTGGAAGTCGATGTCAACATTTTTCTGCTGAGTTGGAAACAGCAAGACTGGGCCAAATGTCCTCGGTTATGTGAGGCAGGAGAGAAATAGAAATCTCAACGGAAAACAGAGCAGACCTATTAAGTTTTTGTCCTTACATAAGAAGAGTGAGTGAGGGATGAGAACTCACTGGGTAGGAACATACTCCTCTGTGGAATCTTCCCAAGTGTCCTGGTGCTCATGCACTCCAGGGAACGGGGACCCTGGTCATCACTGCAATTGCTGGAGGAAGCAGCCTTTTCAAGCTGCCATGGTGGGCATGAGTGTCCGCGGGACTGAAGAGAGCTAGATCAGCTGTCTGTCAGCCTAGATTTTCTTTGATGAGCTTGTCCTGTCCTAACTGGATCATAGACTACCAGGCCTCATCTGTAGTTATGTTCTCCTCGGGCATCAGGCGAAATACTGGGTTCCCAGTAAATGTTCAAGGAGTGTTGAATTGAATGCTGAGAGAAGGAACTACATAGTTAGAGTTCCTCTGAGTGATCTTGAGAATAGCAATGGGGTCAAATCAGAAAAGGGTTTGCTGTGAAGCTAATGAAGCTGAAGTGTCAGTGTCCTGGGACCTGTCTTAAACATTTGAATTGGTGTGTTTATATTCTGTTCCTTACAGAGGGTTCCCCAAACTGTAAGCTTCAGGAACCCGTAAAACATAAATATGTTCCTATTGAAATGTTCTTGCTGGGCCCTCCTGGAAGCCTCTGGATTCCATCCAGTGGCCTTCCCAGAAATTGGAGAATCAAAAGAAACTGATAAAGCCTACAAAGGAGAAGAAAGGGAAGGGACTGACATGTAAGAACCCCATGCAAAGAGCATTTATTACCTATTTTAACTTCTTACAGCAAGCCTTTCTTGGGTGATAGCATTTACTGCCCCTGCCCTCTTAATAGGTGGGGAAATTGAGGTTCAGAGAAGGTAAGCAACCTGCCCAGTGTGTCACAGCTACTAGGGCTGGGACCTACGTCACTGACCTTCCTCTCTCCTGACCATCTGCTCAGGGGTTCCTTTACAGGGTGCATATTTGACAGCTCTGCTAGCCTTTGCCAAAAGCCTTAAGCCCTCCAGGGTTAGGAATGCCTGGATAGGCAGGTAACTCTTCCTGGAGGACAGAGGGAGAAAGTTGGGGAGAGGATCAGGCCTGAGCGTGCAGAGGAAGGCACTAGCAAACCCGTCTCCAGTCAGTGTAAGTGATGCCCTAACAATTAATTCAGTTACGTTAAGCACCCATTAAAGGAGTCCTAAGTCCTCCCTTGGGCCATTTCAGTTCTATGAGATTGTATAATTGTTTGAGACTAACCATGATTTCTTCTTTTGCCTTCAGGTGATTCTCATTTTGACAAAGCTCTATGACTATAACCTGGGGAGCATCACTGAGAGCTCGCTTTGGAGGTATGTAGATAAAGTGAGCTAACGATTCCTGTGTTACTTAAACATGACACCCATGACTGCTGGTTCACACTCCCTTTTTCCTGGAGGCAAAGATTTTTGGGTCTGTGTTGTCATCACCTCATCTGTTTGCTGTTCCCCTTAGTCATGGGTTGGGGTTTATCTCCAGGCAGGCCAGATCCTTACTTCTCTTATAGACTCCTTGTTTGGGCCACAGGTCTTTTTGCTAAACTGTTCAAGTTGTCTTTATGCATTTTGGTACCTGCAGTTCTCACTGATCTGTGAGCTTATTGGAGCAGAAGCAAAAGAATGAAGGTGTCTTTGCAGAAAGGATATCTACACCACCTCTGGGTTTGTGGTGCCCAAGCACCCTACCCCTGTAGCTTTTCCACGGCTTCCCTTCCTGGCCCTCAGCTCACTGGCACACAGGTGTACAAACACACTTGCATACATGCCCTTGTCTCTGGGATTCACACTGTATTACCTCACACATTTAGGCTGTGCAATAAATTCTTTTTCAGATGAATGCTATAGATCCTTTAGGATCAGGCTAACTCATTGAACACCAGCGCAAATGTGCAGTTGGGCTGAAACTAGGGACAGGAAGGTCCTCAGAAATCCAGGCAGCTATTCTCTCCTTTTGTTCTTGGGGACTATATGTTCCGTTGTTTCTGTTTCTGAACATCTGCTTTATTGGTCTCATCCTGATGGGATCTTTGCCAACCCTACATCATGTGTCCACACCCAAACCAACCTCAAGCACAGAAGGGGCTTGGTTGATGAGGCCAGGATCTTGTGACAATCCCTGAGCCAGGGAGAGGATGGAGATGACCCAACGGGTAATATTCAGTGATCACTGAGTTGGTATCCAGTCCAGAGTCTGATCGGTCAGTGCCCTGGTAATAGCAGTGGTTTAAATATGTTGAATATTGCTTCTGATCAATCACCCCACACTTGTGTGTGCAGACTAAGTGGGAGAGGTTATACTAATAACAGAGAAGCTGGGAGTAGTGTCTGGGCAGACACAAGCCAGCTGCTGTCCTCCTCATGAGATCAGGGGATCTTCCTCACCTGTCAGTTAATATGACCGGGAGTGATTAGCTGTGGGCCCTCAGGCTAATGTCTAGAGAGAAAGACCTCAGTCTGCCCTTTGTGTCAGAGGTATATCCCTGCTACAGAGAACAGTGACTCGTGGTAGGGGTGGGGGTGGAGGAGTAACTGCACTGGCTCTAGATAAGAGCAATTTGGTTGCAATTTGGTTGCAAAATAGTAGCAATTTGGTTGCAAGGCCATGTCCCCCTAGGGCCATGCACTTGTCACCCAGAGGAGGGTCATGGACTCCACACCCTAAAGGAATCTACCCTGCAAAAGGATTGTGTGTTAAATTTTGTTTTAACCTGATGGCGCTTTTCCATTAGGCTTCCCACTGTGTATAAGAAGCCCCAAATAAATTGTTAATGTGCTTTAGGAAAACCCCAGCAGAACAAAGAAAAGGATGGAACCCTGTTCTGTGCTTGTTGGGAGGTGTTTAAATTATTGAACTCCTCCCCCTACCAGAAGGTCAATTATGCAGTTTCTACCCCAAGGAAATGATGTAACTAAATTAAAGTGTGGGAAGTTTGGTAGGAGCCTCACAAAGTGTGATTCTTTAATGCATGAAGGGCTTGACACTTGCTCTGTTTAAACTCAGGACCCCTTCATCAGATTCTCTGTGACTCTGAGTAAGCTTATGCTTTTTTGATAGATTTCTTTAATGTATGTACATACATGAAAGTCAAAGCCAGCTTTTATTCCGCAGCGCATCTGCTGTGTAAAGTGTAGTCGGCATATTAGAAAATTAAAAGATAGGCAATTCTGTTTCAATGGGACAGAGGCTATTAGCAGCCGTACGTCTCAGCCTGAGCAGCGGGAAGGGCATGCCCCGGGGACCGAGGTGCAGCATGCCCTAGACTGCTCCTGTACCTCTCGTGGGGCACTGTGACGGTGCCCCAGCCTAGGGAGAATGTTCTTTTCTCATCTTAAGGGGGAGAGTTAATAAACTAAAAATAGCATCACACTCCAGTAATACCAGGACTTTCTTCTGAAGGAGCAACATCCCTCGGCTATTAAGTTGAGGAGAGTGTGGCAGGAATGATCTGAGGACCCTTCAGTCTTCAGATGGATTTCGATGGAGGATATATACACATAAATATGCATACACACACACACATGCATACATGTATGCACATATAATATACCTACATGTATTTAGTTCTTTGATATATCCACAATTGTGTTGTATATGTCCTATGTTACACGTGTCATTTGTGGCAAATAATTACTGTGGGTGCTTTCTATCATTAGAACTATCATTTTAATGCTTTGATAGAGGAACCCATGCCTTAATGAGAATATAATTTAGAAAAGAAAAGAGGGAAGGAGAAAGAGAAATATTCAGAATGCTTCATAAATGCTTTGACAGGGCTTGCATTTTAGGGTGGCTCATGATGCCATGTTTGGTCCTTAGGGGATCTCTTTGGGGGGTGTTAATACAGAAGAGGAAAGGGAGAGGTCTGGGTTAGCCCTGCTTCGAGAAAACTAGTGCCAAGGGTAGACTCATTTTCTCCTGTGTCAGCTCTTATTTTCTTCTCAGAAACCCTGCTAAAAATTGGGGACCAGCCAGGTTTCAGGTATTCTCATTACATCCCCAGCACAGAGCACTAGACTTAGCCCACAGAAGATGTTCGGTAAGCATCTGTTTTTGAACAGACCAGTGAATACTATAATGTCCTATTCTTTCTTACTCATTTCTTCAGCAAAGATGTATTGATGAACTCCTTTAGGTCTTAGATTGTTCTGGTCCAGGGAGGAGAACGTGGGGTGTACATAGATCAAGAGTGCAGTGTTCATTGTCTAGAGAGGGTGAAGACCTGTGGACAGTTCAGGTGAGAGATAAGTGTACTTGTATGTAACATGCCTTCTATAATTGTTTGGGAGCGGGAGCTTTGCAGCCACCTGGAGCTGCTAGATCCCAGAAGAAGATAAATCTTACATAAACAGACAAACTGTCATACAGCCGTAAGTGTAATAAAGATGCGAGATAAGTGTTGCTTCTTTACTTTGCTCATGTGTATATTTTCTCTCCTCAACTAGACTTTAAATCCTTAAAGGTTTAAATTTAAAACCTTAAACCTTTCTGGTTTAATGATAACGGTGATGATTCTGCTGATAATGATGATGATGACAACATTAATAAAAACTAACTTTTATTGAGCGGTCACTATGTGGCAGGCACACAGTTAAGTGCCGCACGTATAGTAATGCATCTTCTTGCTTCATTTTTATGGTGTGCTCAAGGTCATACAATTAGTAAATAATAGTCCGCACACTTACGGGGCTGTTAGTTAATAAACTTCAGCCATTTCACCACTTACCTATCTTCTGGAGTCCCATCTGCCTTCCAGTGACTCTTTTTGGACCTGAGCAAATAAGCAAACAAAAAATTTTACGACATTTTTTAAAAGATTTTCATTTATTTATTCAGAGAGACACAGAAAGAGGGGCGGAGAGATAGGCAGAGGGAGAAGCAGGCTGCATGCGGGGAGCCTGATGAGAGACTCTTGATCCCTGGACTCTGGAATCATGACCTGAGCTGAAGGCAGATGCTCAACCACTGAACCACCCAGGCGTCCCTAAGCAAACAAAACTTTAATCATAAGTATACAAAATAAATAGAGTTTTCAAAGCACTGTGACATTCTGAGCAGCTTCTTACTATCCCAGAAAAATACTGGGTAACAGAGAAATGGCTTCTTGTCCAACAAATAGATGCAAACACTTTTTAAATGAGTCCTTATTCTTTCCAAGTTTTTCCCACTGAACTGTGAGAAGAGGTCAAGTGGCAAATGCCTCAGAGTGTCGGGATAGGAACCAGGCCAAGAGGCAGCTGACCTTGCAGTGATGTCCTAGGGCTTTACACCTTGCTGGATCAACAAGCCTTGGATGACAGGGTGAGATGCTGCTGCACTAAATTAATGAGATTTTGCTCCCAGTTGTTCTTGTCATTGATTATACCTTTAATCTTGGAGCAAGTTGTTGATTTTGTTTTGTTTTGTGTGGTTGTTCACTCAGGAACTCAAACTGAGAGGAAAGGGGAATGGTCTGACACAGAACAGTTAACTACAGCTCTGAGAATCTTCTCCACTTTACGGTGGATTAAGCTTTGAGGGTTGGGATTGCTGGTGGTTTTACCATATTGGAGCAAGATAAGCTTAAAGGTTGGGATAAATAAAATGTCAAAATCTAGATACAGTATCTCTGAGAAGATATATATTCATTTTTTTCCCCCTCTAGTTCTGGGGTAATCAGCACTTTGCTGAGGGAGACTTAGCTGGTGAGAAAGCCCTAGGCAATTCTGGAAGGAACAGAAAGGATAGTCTCAAAGGGACAGGCAGCCTGAAGTGCCTCGTCCTCGGAGAGCTTGGCTGATACGGCTTTCTTCTCTTCAGATCCAGCATACCATTTCAGATTGAGGTGAAACACAAGCAAGTGTCTGAGCACATCTCCAAATTACGAGCTTTTCAAACAGTAGTACCTGCTTTTTGGGGACAAGGAGCATGTGTAAGGTAGTGAGAATGGTTAGGCTTTCTGTTTGATTCCACTCTGGGACCCAGCCTTGTCTCCTTGTCACAGGAGCAGCTTTATTTCTTCTTGGGTGGGACACATAGCAATTATCAAGAGAGGCTTTCCCGTGGAGTCTCTGTGGAGAGAAGGTTCTTAGTGTGGGTGCCTAGAGGCAGTGTCTGTGTGGGGTTGGCAGCAAACAGTGCTCCCTGGAGAGCCTCCTGGGGTTCAGGCTGATAGAAGCTGACCTGAAGTCTGTGACCGTGCCAGCCCTGTGGTGGATACACCTTGGCTGGTCCCCTCTTGCCTTCCCCCTCCTCATCCAGGGGAACAGCAAAGAGCAGCTTGGGACAGGTTGTTAGTCCCTGCTTTGAAAGGTGCATTGCTACAAAATTTAGCATTCAGTCACCTACAAAACTAAGGATATAAACAGTCTAGTTAACCTCACGTCATCCACATGGGAGATACTGTTTTGAATAATGTGGTGCATGATCTTGTGAAATGCCATCACACTCGATCAAGGAGTAAGAACAGCCAGTGCCAAGTGGGAAAAGCCCAGATTCAACTTTGGAAACCTGGTTATGTCCATAAAGGACCATGAATGCTTGTTGGCCTCCTCAATTCTGACAAAATCTTCTGGAATACCCACATGGAGGCCGTTTCTGCAAGGATCAGGCTACATTCTGCCTATAGACTCTAGACCTCCCTGAGATCTCTGTGAGGGTCGGGCCTCGGGCTGGACCTCTGCACTCTTCATTTGTCTCAATGGTTGGTTCTCTACTGAGTCCTTCATTTCTCTTTTTAGCAAGTAATGGATTGGATACACTGAAAAGCAATCATTGCCCCGATATTCTCGTAACTTTCTCATTATGAGCCCAGGAAACAAGAAATTTTTACTAGAGAAAGCAGAGCAACTAACATTCCAATATCAAAGCTAGTTATAGACACAGGAAGTACTTAGAATGTTAATTCTCATTTTAGTCCAGTGTTTGAGTACGGAACTCTATTCTGGACACAAATAAGTTCAGAAGATGCACAGTTTAATTATCATATGTAGCAACCTATAGTCTCACTCAGGCAACACAACTCATATTTCAGATCTCAGCCTAAATACCACCTTATTTCTAATAAGCTATTTATATCCATCTTATTTAAAAGAAGGCCCTTGTTTTTGTCTACCACACATCTTTGTGTATTTCTTTCAGTACATGTAGTGCCCTGTAATGATTTTATTACTTGTCTATTATCTAATGCCCATTGCCAGAATATAAGCTCCCTGAGGGCAGAGACTTTATCTTTTCCACATTCTGTTTTATCTCAAGTGCTCAGGAAAGTGCCTGGCAAACTGCCATTTAAGAGAGATTCGTCAAGTTAACTGAATGTATAAATAAGTACAAACCTGGAATCCTGCTAAATAGTGTGAATCCAGATATGAATGAGATCTGATTGTCACCCGTAAGCAACTCACAGTCTGGTGGACGAGACAGATAAATAAATGAGAGATTAATGTGTCAAGGACCATAAGAGAGGCACCGCATACTCTGGGCTGCGGAAGGGAAAACTTCAGAAAGGGTACCTGATCTGACTCTCGATGAATAAGTAGTAATCGGGCTAGTAAAAGAGGCTAATTATTTATTTTTTGAGTGTGTACCATATCCCAGGCATCTTTACATGCTGGTGACAAGGCATCTTAAGTAGACTACACAAGATCACAGTATAGTCTGTGTATGGATGGAGTTATTTGGAGATGATATTGGAAAAATAGAAATGGGTCATTTCAAATTCATCTGTGCTAGGTATTCTAACATTTATCCCAGAGGAAGTAATGTATCATTGAAAGTTTAAAGCAAGGGAAAGACTCGATGAAATGTGACTTTTAGGAAAAAAAAATATCATAGTATCATATTAAGGATTCAGTTGGAAAGAGCAAGACTGGTGACCAATGAGGCTAGTAGTCAGTAAAGTAAGACACGGAAAGGACCTGTCTTTTGGCAGAAGGCACGAAGAAATAAGAGTATGGGATGTCGTTGGGGCAGTGATTCTAAGAAATCTTATAAAATGAAAATGAACAGGACCAGTTGGATGAGTGAGAAGGTGAAAGGAAGAGACATTTCTACAATGACTTTCCAGCTGTTGTCTTGGATAGATAGTAGATGATGAGGTCACGTACTGCATACACCTGTTCTATTGATGTCTACTGAGCACCTATAACTGGTGAATGAGAAAAGGTTATGGAAACAACTCTTCCAAGGAAGAAGCCGTGAAGAGAAATAAAGGAAGAAACATAATTTTCCATAAAGGAGGTCATAGACTAAAGAAATATCTTCCTTTCTTAGAGAGAGGGCACCCCTGGCTATGTTTTATGGGAGAATAAATCAGTGGAAAGATGTTGAAAACGTAAAAAAAAAAAAAAAATCTCAGAATGAATCAAATTGGTAGAAGGTTGAGTGGCAGAAAAGATATGTGTTGGGAGCTTATAAGGGGGATTATCTAGCCATGGTAGATCAGGATGGACTGAGGGGTGAGCACAGGGGGAGCATTTCTTTTACTAAGCAAGGAGGCCAGAGTGGGACACACATAGATCAGTTTTCCTGGGAGACCAGGTTTTTTTTTTAATTTTTTTTAATTTTTATTTATTTATGATAGTCACAGAGAGAGAGAGAGGCAGAGACACAGGCAGAGGGAGAAGCAGGCTCCATGCACCGGGAGCCCGATGTGGGATTCGATCCTGGGTCTCCAGGATTGCGCCCTGGGCCAAAGGCAGGCGCCAAACTGCTGCGCCACCCAGGGATCCCTGGGAGACCAGGTTAACTCCTGGTTCCTGACATTTGGGTTTATGGTGAGTGAGAAACAGACTTGAGAAGAGGACCGAGAATTTGGAAGAGGTGCCAAGGAGGCATGAGGCAGGATGGCTCAGGGGCCTGCAGATGCAATGCTGGGCATGCTTAGATCCCCACTGTGCTTTCTCTGCAGTGAGCCCTGTGTAATACTCAAGAAGGCAGTTGGTTATGTAGTTCCTGAGAGATGCTGAAGAAAGACAACAGGGTGAGGGAGCTGAGGAGGTTACAGAGGTAGATGAAGCTGGGGGCTGGGAGGAGGACAAAGAGTGGAACAGCAGGACCCCCAATCCAAGAGTGTTAAAAGCTTACAGAACACTTAAGAAATAATATCCAGAGGAGTGTGACTTTTTATGTTATTAAACTTAGTACATATCTAGCCCCCAGGGGACTTTGTGAAAAGGAAGTAGTCAGAGCAGGAGGAGTTTATCAGAAAAGCCTTTTATTAAAGGTATTGTTGAGAAATCCACTCAGCGCTGTAGGAGAAGGAGCTGCTATTTTTCTGCGTGTGTTTGGAACAGCTGGATCTGCTTGTCAGGTCCCCCATATTCCTAGGTATTTGTGAGTGGCAACTTACCTCCACATCTTTGAGCAACACTAAGCAGCCTCCTCTGATCTGGGTATGGTAGATATTTCTCCAGGCAGCTCTTACTGCTAAGACCTAAGGCTTGTGTACTAACCACATCTGGTGGACACTGTCATAACTTTGTTGAGAGAGAGAAAAAGGGAGACAGAGACAGACACCAGTTAAGATGTCATATTGAAATGATGTTGAGTTTCTTTTGTTCACTTTTTTCTTCCTTCCCATAATTTGCTCCGGAACCCATACCAATGATTTGTTCCTTTTATATTTAAAAGTCTAGCTTTGGGACTTTAATTTTCTGGATTCTAAATTGATGTTGTATTTGGCTTCTCCCATCTCTTTGGATAACCATATTCCTTGAGTTTGATCACTTCATTTACTAGGATTCTCAATAAAGGATGATCATTATATGGTCTAACCATGGTGATCTACAAGTATGTATGTTCTTCCAGACAATGAGTGCTCTTGGAAGCCTGGTCCATAAACAGGTCAGCGCTTGGGCTTGGACGTTGAAATGCCTAGGCATGAATCCAGGCTCTGTCCACTTACTAGCTCTGAGGGGGTGGGGAGGTCTCTTAATCTCTCTGCTCCACTTCCTCCTCAGAAAAAAAGGAGTTGTAATAGTATTTATCTTATAGGATTATGGTGACAATTATGTTAAATGTGTATCACCTACTAAACACTCAGCAAATAATGCAAAATAAGCAAAAACATTGGATTTTATATATCTATGGTTGTCTTTGCTTGAAATACTTTTTTCTATATTCAATTTATCTAATATATAATAATGATAGCCCTTTAAACTGGCTATTTACCATGTGCCAAGAACTTCTGTAAGAGTGCTTTATACATATCGACTAAGTTAATTCTTCCAATAATGCTATAAGTTGGTATTATTATACCCATTTTATAGATGAGAAAGCTTGTACACAGAGTCATAAGGGTATGAATGAGAAGGGTATGAAGAGAAGAGATGAATCCAGGCATTCTGGGTCTAGGGCCCAGGCTTTGAACCCCATAGGGACTCTCTCTTCCCTGTGACCCCTTCCCTGACCACTCCCTTTCATACAGAGAATAAATTACTGCTCCTGTGCCAACTCTTAACTGTCATACATGTTTTCCTTTTTGAACACATTACTTTGAATTGTAAGTACTTTCTGTATATTTATTCCCCTTACTTGGAATATTTGGAAGGTTGCCTGTCATCTTATTCTCTTTTATATCCCCAGTGCCAAGCACAATTCTTTGCCTATAGTATGTGTTTCATTAAAAGGGGCACCAGGACAAATATTTTGGGGAAAGAAGATTTTTAAAAAATGCTATCACCTGTGGGCTTAATTAATTGGTGTAAAGCTTGTCCCATACTGTATATCACAGATAATCAGAGGTTAACTACCCTCGGTCATTGAACTCAAATATCTGTTCTTGCCATAATTTATTGACATTGCACATGAAGGAGGTGACAAATATTAATTTGATTTCAGCATGTAGATTGACACTGTTATGCCACATGTCTATAGCAATGCTTCCATGAGTGTCAGGAGTTGGTATGATAGTAAAAGGAAGATAAATTATTCCCATTCATGTCTCCTGGTTGCATTTCCTTCTGTTAGCAGGAGTTGTTTCAAAACAAATATGTGTTAGGCCTGTTTGAATTCCTGATCCTGAGTGCTGCATGCTGTGCTGTCACCAGAGAATTAACTCTAGGTAGAAGGACATGGGGCAATCATGACAGAGAAGGCTCCCTGTGAGCAGAGACCAGGGGAGTTGTACATGTCAACAAAGATGGTATCCAGGAGCAGGGGCTTGCCCTGCATGTCATAGGACAAGAGGAATGAACGCAGCATTATTGGAGAACTTTAGAAAACATTTTTTCTTGGTTCAGGTGAGGTTTCTGAAATACTGTTCTTCCATAAATCAAGCTGGGGCACTTTCGGCTCCATGCTCCTCTTTCCAAAGGGAAATGGTGTGCTGAATGAAGAGTTATTCCTCAGCACGGCTTTATTTCTTCCTCCTGCTGGGATGTATTAGCAAGGTCATCACCTTTGGTTTATTGGCTTCAAACAATCTGTGATTGCAGAGGATTATGACTTCTTAGCTTGCAGAAGCAGGAGATGCAATCAATTCATGAAAGGCACAGGACTTTTTTTTTTCTTTTAAAAAAAATGTATATTTATTTCTGCCAGCATTTCTGGGGACCAGGACTTAAAAGAGCTTTTTGAAAAGAATTTATCTTTGAGTGTCCTGCTTCTTCGCCCCTTTCAAATAAGAACATTGAATCAGGCCAGTGTGAACTTAGCTTTAACACTTTGAGTTTGAAAGAAGTAAGAAAAAAAAAAAAAAAGAAAGAAGTAAGGACTTGACAAAAGTCTGTTTTCTCCATCCCAACTCTATACCACATTAATCGGGAAATTTACACTTGCCGCATTATGCATTATTCCATATGCTTGGAAATAATTGGGGACTTGGATTAGCCATGCCTATAAATAAGTTGATGCATAAATTCCTTTCCTTGGTGGGGCAAGATTTTTCCATCTGAAAAATCCTTAGAACTTGATTAGACTTATTATGAAATTTGTTCTCTCAATTTCCCAACTTCCTAGATCACCCATTCTTGATTTATTATTGCCTGCTCTCAATTGGGAATCTATCACTTCTGAGCTCAAAGGAGTATCAAATTTAAACCACCCTCTTCGTTCTATATTGCATGGGACATTTCCTCTTATTGGGTTGCAGAAAGTAATCCCAACAACCTGTCTCTTCAAAACTTAAATGGATGTTATACCATGGACACTATACTTTTACAGGGTGACAGTGGGTCCCAGCCTATAGCTATCAGAGTTTTGCTGACATCAGGTGATTCTAGTTACTGCTGCATTCTTGATATTCTTGATAGAGGTCTGGCCTCTAATTTCCCCTTCTTGGCAGCTCTGCAAAGAAGCTGATGCTCTTGATGCTGAGATGACATATGAATCTATGGGCTCTGCCTATATCTACTATATATATATATATATTTTTTTTTAATTTAGGTCAGCTTCAGAGTATCTACAGAACTAAAACACCCTTACTCAAAAGGGCTCTGCTTACTTATTCATTGTTTAAAACCAACGTGATATAATTGCCCCTCCAATCACCAAGAAGCATTTGGGATTGGGGAAGGGGGTGACCGAAGTCTGTTACTGTCTGGACTCCAGTCAGCATGGAACAGCTAAGAATGCTGCCTCCATTATAGTCCTGGTTAGCTTAGCTTGGCAAGCCAGCATGGTACCCCAACGTACATCAGTTTGCCACCTTTGTTCTTGGGCACTAATTCATCTGTGTTCTTCATCTTTTCCAGATACAGCTCTGCAGGGTATATTCAGACTGAAACTTAGAGCAATTTCTCTTATTCCAGAGACCCATCGTAGTTGGGCAAAGGTCAAGGTACAGAATCCAATCTAGTTTATAGTGGCAGACATCAAACTGATGGGTGTGGGGTGTGATAAGCCCTGAAATAGGCCTCAGAGGCTAGAGCAGATTTAGATTGTGGATTTTGGTTCCTCTTGCCTCTAGTTTGTGGGCTAGCCTTCTTCATTGATTTGACACTTTCTGTCACCAACAGTTTCTGTAGCCACTGGAAATAATGCTGCCCTTCCTTTCTTACGGATTCTTTATCCTCGTGGACTTAAGATGTGTAACTACCCTCTTGGGTCCTCATTCCTCTCAGGGAACACACATATGCTAATTTAAAATTAGATTGAGTTTTTTATTGTATTTAACCAAAGGCAGAGGTTTATGAAAAATAGAGTGATCACCAAGAACTGTTAGTGATTTTGCCTGGGTAAGATAGTCTGCTACCATATCTGAGAAGTCCAGTATTCTGATTTTCCAAGATGCTTTTCGAGTTGAGGCTTACATTATATTCAACAACAGTCTTTGCACTTGATGCTTCCTTTTAAGTTTTCATTTTCCTCCAGGGCTAATGGCAAATCTATCATCATCCTGGCCACATCTGATCTATGGAAGAAATCGGGGTTCACTAAATCCCTGAACAATTGCTCTGCTTCCAGCTTCCCAATATCCATGAAAACCTCATTCCCTCCAAGTATATCTCATGTTAGTTTGCTATGAGGAACAATGTTTTTGAAGCTCCAGATGCATGGTAGGGCTCATTAAATGTAAGTTCCCTCTATCAACAGTATTTTTGTACTTTATTCTTTTCTTCTGGCTGAAGACATTATTTTCAAGCCTCTGAAAGTTGCACCAGGGCTAAGAGAAACCTGCTTTCAGATTTCACTCACCAAATCTAGTCTCCTGTCATGGACTTGAGTGTCTCCTCACTGCCTTTCATCTCAATTTTGTGCTCTTTTCTGGGCATAGGATCCTGGTGTTGTGAGTTAGTAGCTATCCTGTGGGTTTGCCTCAGAAAATCATGCAACTAGTAGCTCAATATATGACCCAGGATGCAAGTAGACGTAGGAAGGAAAGAGCTGGGCAGCCCGGGTGGCTCAGCGGTTTAGCGCCACCTTCAGCCCAGGGCATGATCCTGGAGACCTGGGATCAAGTCCCACATCAGGCTCCCCGCATGGAGCCTGCTTCTCCCTCTGCCTGTGTCTCTGCTTCTCTCTCCTTCTGTATCTCTCATGAATAAATAAATAAATACATAATCTTAATTTAAAAAAAATGAAGGAAAGAGCTTGGTGAAATGCCTATGTCACAGCTGATGCTTTGAGGCCAAGCTGAAAGTTAGAAAAGAGGGGAGTTGAGATTTTTGGGAAATCTGCATTTAAGAAGAGTTAACTTCCTGAATCATACTGCAAAGATCACTTTTGCAGATTTTCAGGAGGTAGAAAAGAATAGTTAACATTCAAATATGGTCCAATCAGAGGTGTGTATACAAAAGAACAGAACTTTAAAACAAAACAAATCAAAACAATAACAACAACAAACCTACAAAAAAACAGAGCTTACAGGCTGCCAGTTTTTATTTTTTTTATTTATTTTTATTTATTTTTATTTATTTATGATAATCACACACAGAGAGAGAGAGAAAGGAAGAGACATAGGCAGAGGGAGAAGCAGGCTCCATGCACCGGGAGCCTGACGTGGGATTTGATCAAGGGTCTCCAGGATCGCGCCCTGGGCCAAAGGCAGGTGCCAAACCGCTGCACCACCCAGGGATCCCAGGCTGCCAGTTTTTAAATTTAATTCTTATGTTTCAGAGTATTTTTTAGAGATGTTAGAAATTCGGGACCCCTGGGTGACTCAGCAGTTAAGCATCTATCTGCCTTCGGCTCAGGTCGTGATCCTGGAGTCCTGGGATCAAGTCCCATATCAGGCTCCCTGAATAGAGCCTGCTTCTCCCTCTGCCTGTGTCTCTGCCTCTCTCTCTATGTCTCTGATGAATAAATAAATAAAATCTTAAAAAAAAAAGTTAGAAATTCTAAGTGAAAATTGAATAAGTTTTATGTCCTTAGATTTTCCTCAATACTTTAGTCAGTCCCATGGAAAGTAAATAGTCTGTCCTGTGCATGTTTGAAAGTTGGTATGAACACATCCCGTGGTCTCATCTTAGCGCTGTTCTTACTAATTAGGTGATCTTAGCCAAATCATTTTATTTCAGAGTCCCAGGCTCCTCCTTTACAAGAAGAAAAGTATGTACTACATGGACTCTGTTTTTCAGTATAGCGTTGGCCTTCCATATCTCTCAGAATTGTTGCCCCAAATAGGCCTCATATATTTTGGACTGCTAATGAGGAAATATTATTAGTACCTTTATTCTAGGAATTTTTTTTTTTTTAGGAATCTTTTTTCTTAAATGACTCCATTATAGTTCATTGCTACTTGATTAGAGGTAGAGGCTGGCAAACACTCTGGTTTTGCAGGTTGACTTTATGGCCATTAAATTAGAAAACCTATATCCCAAATTATTATAATAGAAAACAAAGAATTACCTTGCTTAAATCACCTTATGTCTTTGACCCTTGATTTCCATATCCTACTGAGGATAATAATAATTCTATCAATAAGGAGTTAATAAATTTTAAGAACTTGTCTGTTGGGGCACCTGGGTGGTTTAATGGTTGAGCCTCTGCGTTTGGCTCAGGTTGTGATCCCAGGGTCCAGGGATTGAGGCAGCAACATATACCTTTGCTCCCTTGCAGGGAGCCTGCTTCTCCCTCTGCCTATGTCTCTGCCTCTCTGTGTGTCTCTCATGAATAAATAAATAAAATCTTGAAAAAAAAAAGAACTTTTCTGTTACATTTTAAGAGGTAGAACAACTGAAACTCAGGTGTGATTGTAAAGGCAGAGGGGAAGAATTAGGAGCATTTACTGAAAAGCCTCTGTGAGCCTCAATTTTATGAATTTGTAAAATGAGGATTTTAAAAATGCTTTCCTTAGTTAAGGGTTCTGTAAATATCTGGTAACCAGATATCATGATGGTCACCATGTTCTTCAAGTGTAAAGTGCTCTGTGGAGAAAGTTATCTGTAGTTAGTTGGATTGGAAAACTTGACCTTTGTGTTTCCTCCAGCTTGGCAGTCCCCCCCCACCAACCTCCCCACCAGATACAACTAAGTATCATTGTAATTCATTAGATCTGGGTCTCCTTGAGAATAAGTTTAGCTTGCAACTTTTTTTTTTTTGCCTTATAGCACTGGACAGAGAAAATTGTACGTATCTCTTCAATGAATCAATGAATTAATAAATCCCTGATTTTTATTTTAGTTTCTATTTTATTGATCATATGCCTGGCAATATGCTCAGTATATTTCATAGCCAGTTGCTTTTAATCCTGGGCATGTTAGAATCTCCTGGGGGAGCTTTTAAAAATATGTGTGTGGCCCCACCCAAAATTAATGGAATCAGAATCTTTAGGACTGAGCCCGGTACATAGGTAGTTTAAAATCTACCAAAGTGATTTTAATGTGTGAGAGACACACAGAATCAATGAACTCTTGATCCATTGTTTTCCTGGAGTTTGCATGACTGGGCTGCTTGTTAATGTTGCCAATTACTTCTGGGCATCCAAGTTTCAGTGAACATGTTCTCCCATCTTGGCATTTGTCATGGCTAAAATATTCTCCTTTAACAAGGATGCAAATTTATCATCCACATTAAGAGTATAATCTTTTTTGCATCTAGTCCTGAAACAGAGCCGTGCTCTCCATGTAAATCATAAACATAGATCCTTTTGTAGTGTGAAAGAAAACACGTAAATCAGGATGGAGAAAATTAATGTTGACAAAGATCACTGATATGTTGTAAATTGCAGAGTCCCAACTATCGGTAATTGTTCCATAACATTATGAAATGAGGAGGCAGCCCTGGAAAGCTAGTTTGAATTGGAGGCTAGTTCCTATTTAA
Organism: Nyctereutes procyonoides; assembly: GCF_905146905.1. Taxonomy (NCBI): domain Eukaryota; kingdom Metazoa; phylum Chordata; class Mammalia; order Carnivora; family Canidae; genus Nyctereutes; species Nyctereutes procyonoides. The sequence goes on along the minus strand of NW_026575133.1, from coordinate 11,371,979 downwards.
GTGTTTGCTTCCCAACTGTATTGGCACAAACCAGCTAAATATTGCCATTGCCGCTACAGGGGAGTGCTCACCTTGAAGATACTCCTGATTCTGTGGGTTGCAGAGCAAGCCGGCTCCTTCTGGGTGTGTGATGAGGATGTCCTTAGAGCAAAACCTTGTCTGGATTCTTCAAAACTAGGTTGCTTTGTTTCTCTTGAACCAATAACACTTTGCTCCGCTTTGGTTCCTGAGTCCTACCAATGTGTCATTTTGCTTAAACAGTTAACTTAAGTCATCTAGTAGACAGTACGCTCACACATGTGCTGAGGACTAGAGGAAAAGATTGCTATCACTCCAAGGCAGCAACATATACCTTTGCTTTGTCCCCCAGTGACAAAGTGAAATAACAACTCAGGTTTCTAGTAATAACACAGGGTGACAGGAGTGCTGTGAGGTGCTTCAAGGAAGGGTGATTAGATGCCAAATGAATGGTATCAGGGGAGTATCCGCAGCCACATGTGAAGTCGTTTTTACTCAAGGCAGTGATTTCTACTCTGTTTTTAAAAACCCGGGGGTATCTCCAGATATTTCAAAAAATGTCACACACTTCTCAAAAATAATAATATACTTGTAGAATATATTAGTATTATAGGATGCTTTTAAGTGAGCATGGGGGCGAGCACAAATTCACATAATGTGACTGCTCCAGAGATGAGGGATCAGATCAAGCTGATCTGCTTGACACATCATTTCCCCATGAGAACACCCCCAGACTATGACTCTTACTGTCCCCACACCCTGTATTTCTTGAGCCTCCTGAATTGGTGCAAGCCTCTGACTATTCCTGCTCTTTTGGAAGAATTTAGATTTTTCCCCCAGACTTTTGTCCTATCTCACTAGCACATGCATTCTGGATTTGCAGTGCATTTATCTCTTATCACCCTTTTGTTTCTCTCTTTACTCTTACCTTTGATTCCAGAAATGTGTTTAAAATAATGGGTGGCAGTTAATAAACAGAATGGCAGGCAGGAAAAAATGAACCGCAGTGTGCTCATTTTGATAGACTATGCTGTCTGCAGATAATTTACCAGGGCAGAGTGCTGACATATACAGCCGCACAAAAAGGGCTTATCCCTGATCTTAAACCAAAATCATTCTTGAAAGTTTCCATTATTCATAAGGCATGATCCATGAAAACCGCAGGAGGCTGTCCCGTGATGATGCCTCTGAGCTGGTGGCTCTCCGGTTCAGGAGTTAGAAACAAGCAAACATCTGTATTTGTGCACTTGGGGAGATTGCCAAGTTTCAGAGAAAGAACTTCACGCTGGAGTCCAGCATGGTAAAACAGAGTTTTCTGCCTTTATTACCAAGTATCCCCTCCACCCCCTTCCATGCTCTCCCTGATGAGTTCTGAGACCCGACTCTTGCAGCTGTTTTGAGCTTTATCTCACTGGATGCATTTCATCACTTTTCTGTCTTGCCTCTACTGTAAACCCTTTGATGGTAGGACAACGTGGCTTTGTGTGTCCCTTGCTGACTAGAGTGCCTGCTACATAAAGTTGGCTTATTAAAATTAAATGACCAACTGAATGAATGAATAAAGATCCAAAAGGAAATTTCTGGAATTTTCTAGGTAGGATCTAAGTGAATCCACCCAAATATTAATTGTGCCTTCAGAGTTTGCCAGGAGACTAGTAGCAGAATAGGGAATTCTAGGTCTTCTCAGAAGTAGGAAAGAAATCCGTATTAATCTTCCCAGGATCCTACCCTACAACATGTGGCTTTTCCAGGATCATGCCCCTATAATTTGTGGAGATGTTAAGGCCACAGTATCTGCATTCGTATACCACCTAGCCCGTTTCACCACACTTCAACTCTAGGAAACTCTAATTGCAAAGCTCTGTTGAAATGGGTGGAGATTATCCTATCTTTGAAAGGCAGATTCCCTCACATCTGTCTTTGGTTACCAAGGCTTGGAGCAGATATGAATTGTGGAGGTCATGGGAAGCATCAGGACACTAGGCATCCTAAACTTTTGATAGAAATTTCACTTAGGAACCTTACCTGACTAACAGTGAGATTAAAGAACAAAATAAGGGATCCCTGGGTGGTGCAGTGGTTTGGCGCCTGCCTTTGGCCCAGGGCGTGATCCTGAAGACTCGGGATCGAATCCCACATTGGGCTCCCGGTGCATGGAACCTGTTTCTCTCTCTGCCTGTGTCTCTGCCTCTCTCTCTCTCTTTGTGTGACTATCAAAAATAAATAAAAATTTAAAAAAAGAACAAAATAAAACAAAACAGGAGTTCTTCCTCCTCTAAGAACCACCATGTCTTTCCAGATTCTAAGAAAAAGCAGAACACAAAACAAGCCACATCTGATCTAAGCACTTGGCATGTAGGTAGAGCTTATATATATATATATATATATATATATATATATATATATATATATGCCATGTGTGTGAGCTGTCCGTTCTTTTTAATACAAAGACAGTGATTTATAATGAGATGTGCAAATGTACACATGCATGCATAAACCTGCACATGCCAGCTTCTGCATATTCCCACGGCAAAATGAGGCAAGGCTAGCAGAGGGTTCGGCAAATCATTTGTATTCAGATATACAGCAGCCCTGCCACTTATTTTGCAGGGTAAGCTGATAACTGTTTACTCTGAGCATAATGACTCTGTTAAGAGTGACCTTTCCTGATAATTTTCTAACCAATCAGTTCTTAACCCTTTAATTAATTAATTTGCCTAAGCAGAGGGAGCACTTCTACTCTTTCTCTCTTAGCAATCATTCATTTTATACCATCCTCGAAATTATTAGTTTGGGAATTTTAATGACCGTACACCATTTATTTTCATCCTTCGGGCTGGAATCTCGGTAACTGAGTGTTCTGATTTTTCTGTGTGTGTGTGTGTGTGTGCACATGCACATGTGCATATACCTTTGCAAGGGTATGTGGTCATTTGTTTATTATAGAAACCTTGCTGGTTGCTCCAAAATCCAGCCGAGAACAGCAGCATAAGTGACAGAGTTTGATTTTCCATATACCAAGCATCCTAAAACAATGGAGGGAAAATGAACCAGAAAGACTCCAAAATAGCCTTTCTTGGGTGATCTACTTTTCCAGAAGCTGATTAGGGGTCTGATCTGTCTTGGTGTGGCTTCTTTATTAGAGAGAGGGAAAGAGGTAGAAAGAAACAGTGCCTTTTCTCTTCTAAAAAGGCCATTTTTATAGGGATAGAAAGTAAACACTCCATCATATCTCTGAGGATCTCAGTTTTTTCTAATGGGCCAATTCACATCTTTTTCTGTTCCAATATGCCAGGGTATTTTTCATTCTCTTTTATGATTTGAATTTTTCTATTAACTGTTACAAGGAGACATACATATAATGTATAGTGGGAAGGAGATGGAAAAAGGCAGAGCAATTTTAGAAGATTTTAGAAATCTTTTGTTCTGGAAAAATTCATTCTCTTCTGATTTTTGATATAATCGTAATCCCCTTCTAAGTCTCTCCTCTAAGGCTAAGCCACCCTTGAACATGAAGCGGTTCTTAACCACTGAAGCATATTCATGGATACAAAGCAGCACAGAAGGAGCCATTGATACCTCACCTGTGAGAGTCTGTGGCTTTCCTGTGGGTATTTTTTTTTCCTGTGGGTATTTTGATGCTTCTCATCATCAGTATATTTTAGTTGTAGTCTTTAATTGGATGCAACTGCAAGTAAAAGAAAATGTTCTTATGTTTTTTTTTTCCTATAAAATGACACATACACACAATCACAGTCACTTTAGGAAAACATTTGAAGTGGGAAAAAGTAGAGATGGGGCAGGGGTGGGTAGGTGGAAGCTAGCACCTCCTTTCCTCTGTGTAGGGCAACCTTCCTTTCCCTTACTCCTCTTAGCCTCCTCCCAGAAGAATGGAATACTTCTGTCCATGGACACTTGAAATGCCAGATCCTGGGACGCCTGGGTGTCTCAGTTGTTCAGTGTCTGCTTTCAGCTCAGGGCAAGATCCCAGGTTCCTGGGATGGAGTCTCACATCAGGCTCTCTGCAGGGAGCCTGCTTCTCCCTCTGCCTGTGTCTCTGCCTCTCTGTGTCTCTGATGAATAAATAAATAAAATCTTACAGCAACAACAACAAAAAGAAACACCAGATCCCATGCTCTGTTGGGGCCCTTGCTTCTGTGAGCCCAGGGCCCAGCCAGGACAGGCCCTTGCCTTCCCTCGTGCTCTGTCCTATCTCTGCCATCTACGTACCTAGCTCAGAACCCTGGCTACAACCTTGTACCATATAGTATTTTAATTTTATGTTCTATCCCTAGTAATGCATGTTATGACTGACATAACCTTTAGTCATTGTCTCCTAAAGATATATATATATATATATATATATATATATATATATATATATATATAGAATGGTTATAGATTAAGACTTTTCATATAAAAAAAAGACTTTTCATCTAATATCAATTCAATACCAGTACCATTCTTTAATAATTCTTTGACCTTAGAAGTAACTATCTAATGTGTACCTGCTTACGCTTCTGGGTGAGATTTCACAGTCTGCTTTTGTAACCTGTCTTCTCTAGTATTCTTTTTAGTTTTAGCCATATGAGCTTGTGAATTTCTGACCAGTTTGTACTACAAATGGTTTGATCTTATGATAGCAGGAAGTGCTCCGTAAAAGGTGACTTTATCATTTTCTGCATACTTCTGTGTACTTCCCATTCTCATTAAGTCCCAGAACAGTCCACTCAGGGTTGTTTTTAAATCCCCACATTTTAGATGAAATAATTGAGGCTCATAAAGGTAAAGTGGTTGTTTAGTATTAGATGTCAGACAAGAAGGCAAGCCAGTATTAAAATTCAATTCTCTTTGACTATTCAGTTTTTTATTTAAGGCACACATTATTTAAAAATATATATATATTATTTTTTTTAAAAAAATCGTATTCTTAATGGCAACATAATAGCTAATTAGATGGATCTACCTTAGTATTTTTAACTTTAAAATAGTAAATTTCTGGATTAATATTTACATTGTTGCTATTTTTTCATTATTATGAAGAATGCTATGGTAAATAGAAGTCTTAGTATACATATCACCATATGTGTTAGAATGAATGTATTTTCTGTCTCCATATCTAATCCTATGTTCTCCATAGATGAATAGATAACATCATGAGCCTTGAGATATCAACAAGGAAGTTTACCTTTTTTTTTTAAGTCATTTTTTTACTTTGAAAGTGTTTTATTTCAGAATATTTTTAACAGCAGAGCCCAGGTAATGTGTTTATATAAAACATTAGATTTGTGCACAAATTTCCAGGGATACACCTATTTTAGAGAGCCTGATATACTTGTAATTGCATCTCCTTTCCATCATCAAGAAAATCTTCGCGCTGTCATTGGCTTTACTACTCCCTAGAACACACTGTCCCTTGGGCTTGAGTATTACCCCCAAAGATATAGGGCAATTGTTTTGTATTGTGTTGTTTTGCTGGGAAGGAACGATTTCATCATCAAAATACAGAAGTAGACTTGAAGCAATTATATGTGAAATGCTACATGAACAAATTTCAGGTTATCAAGACATAAAAGGGAACACTAATTGGGCTCAAACATTCTTCTTCTCTCAAGTAATTTCCAAATGACAGGAACAGTGAAGGCGAAATTGCTCTTCAGGGTTGGAAAGACCCTGGCTCTTGTCCTCGGGTCTCAACCAGTTACATATCAGTAAGCAAGCTTGGGGCCAACAACAGGGGCTGCTTATTAGCATCTGTATTTCAAGTCAATTTCATGCTAAGCAGGGAGCCAGTGTAATTTGGGTGTTCAGTTTGTGCTTCAGGGACAGCGGAGTTAAGTGTGGTGGTGGTCCCATCCAGGAGTCCAAAAGCAGAGAGTGAATGCTGTGGTTTGTGGAAAATGAATCATGCAGTATGTATAGCATTAGTAGTGGCCCGCAATAGGCCCTAGGGGGACATCTGAGGCTGCCCTGGGTGCAGAGGAAGACAGGATTGGGGAGGGGACTTTTGTGGGATACAGCAGAAAACCATATAGAAGACAGTCGTTTATCCAGAATTATGAGGCTTTGCCTATTCCAAATTGGTCATTCTGCCAGAATTTTGATATTTTAATTTACAAGGACTTAGTGATTGCAAAATGACATTTTAGCACATACGATATGATACATGCCATAGGATTGAAGAGTAAAAGTATAATTTTTAAAATTTTGAAATTGATATGTTTTAGAAAGTGTGTATTTCTTTAGCATAAATATATCTCATGAGTGAGTAAAATAATTGTTATTTTGCATAAATCAAAGCATCTGAAGTTTGATGAAAGCAAAACAAAGATTGCAAAACCACAGATAGGAAAGTCACTCAAGGAATACATTCGGCTGGTCTGTTTTTGCAAAAAGAAAAGTCAATTCACTTTACAATCATGTTACCTTAAAATGAAAACAAGACAAAATATAGTTAAATGTAAAAGGAAAAAACGAGTAGAGGATTACTATGTTGCTAGTCACTCCAGGGGATATCAGGCAGCAGCATGAACATCTGTAGAAAGAGAGAGCATGGTGAGCAACTGCTTTAACAGAGTTCTTCTGTGCTGCTTATCCTCTTGTTCTTACGCTTTCTTTTCAAATTTCTCTTTTGCCTTTTGCATACCTTTTCAAAAACACCTCCTATATAGATGGTGTATACTGAGCATGTTATATCTATCTAGTGAAATTTCTGGGATTTTCGTAATATTAACAAGTGTCAGAGCCTTTTTTTATTTGTTTTGATTTTGTTTTGCTTGTTTTATTTTTTACCATATGGGGTCTTATTATCATATCCAGTAGGCTAAAAGATCCCTTTCGATCATTGAGCGGTGAATCTGATATCTCTGTCCTCATGCATTTCTTACTGGAACATAGGATTTTTAATGAAAAAGTAGATGTTCACTTTAGAAGCCTTTTCCAAAGAATGAGAAGACAAGCCACAGACTGAAAGAAAATATTTGCAAAAGATGTATCTGATAGAGGCATGTCTTCCAAAGTTTCCGAAGGATGCTTAAAACTCACAACTAAGAATCCACTTAAAAATGCCCAAAAGATATGAACAGACATCTCACCGAAGAATATATGCAGATAGAAAACCATATGAAAAGGTGTTCAACATCATCTATTATAAAGGAATTGCAAATTAAAACAACTGTATACCACTTTATACTTTCTAGAATGGCTAAAATCCAAAATGCCACCAAAACTAAATGGTAGGGGGGATTTAAAGTAACAGGAACACTTATTGATTCCTTTTGGAAATGCAAAATGGCATAGCCACTTTGGAAGACAGTCTAGCAGGTTTATGGAAAACTAAACATAATCTTACCATATGATCCAGCAGTCTTGCTCCTTGGTATTTACCCAAATAAATTGTTGTTTTGCTGGGAAGGAACAATTTCATCATCAAAATACAGAAATAGACTTGAAGCAATTATATGTGAAATGCTACATGAACAAATTTCAGGTTACCTAGAAATCAAAGGAAGCACAAACTGGGCTCAAACATTCTTCTTCTCTCAAGCAATTTCCAAATGATGGGAACAGTGAAGGGGAAATTGCTCTTCAGGGTTGGAAACACCCTGGCTCCTGTCCTGGGGTCTCAACCAGTTACATATCAGTAAGCAAGCTTGGGGCCAACAAGAGGGAACCTGCGCAAGGATGTTTGTAGCAACTTCATTCATAACTGCCAAGACTTGGATGCAACCAATATGTCCTTTAGTGGGTAAGTGGATAAATAAACTGTGGTTTATTCAGACAATGTATTTTTATTTAGCACCAAAAAAGATGTGAGCTATCAAGCCATGTAAAGGCATGGAGTAACCTTAAGTGTATATTTCAGAGCAAAAGCAGGCAATCTGAAAAGGCTACATGATTCTCATTATATGCCATTCTGGAAAGGGTAAAACTATTGAGACTATAAAAGGATCAGTGATTACCAGGATTTGGGGAGGAGAGGAGGGATGAGTAGATGAAAAAGAGGGAGTATTTAGAGCAATGAAACTATTCTGTGAGCTATTACAATGGTGGTACTTGTCATTAGATACATTCACAAAACCCATAGAACATATAACAACAGGAGTTGAACCTTAATATAAACTATGGATTTTGAGTGATGAAAAAAGTCAGTGTAGGTTTATCCATTGCAGCAAATTTACCACTTGCATGCAGATGTTGATAGTGGAGAAGACTACATGTTGGAGGCCAGGATATAGGAAGTCATTGTACTTTCCACTTAATTATGCTATGAATCTAAAATTGGTTTAAATAACATAATGCCGATTTTTAAAAAACAGAACTTAAAAAAGTCTTTGATGAATTCTGTTACTTGATGGTTTCAAAGCTTTGACTTCTGATCAACAACAGTTTTATCTGTTTGTAGTGTTTGTTTGCTCTTATAAGCCCTTCAAAGGGGATCTGGGGACCTTTCCAGATGACAGAACCTACTGGAGTCTTCATGTTGAGTTGAAGCTAAGGAGTTTCATCTTCCATGTCCCTTGTGAGGCAATCCTACAATTTCTTATTCTGTTGAGGTTCTGCGTTAGTGCTCAGTAGTGGTTGCATTTTGAGCACATGCCACATGGAAAGGATATAAAAACTTTGTCCTTGGCACAAAATTAAACTGCCCAAAGTAACTTATCCCTTTTTCTTTCTTAAGCCTTAAGTTCACCACCTGAGGAGACCTGTCTACTCAATATGACTGTCCATTTACAAGTGGCATTTTCAGATTCTTGACCTTATTATATATTTCTTAGTGTTTTCTACTTCTGGGACTTCAAAAGTTCAGCAGATCAGAGGGGATTTCTCAACTCAGTATAAGATAGAGCACACAGGAAAGCAATTTCTTAGATTTCCCTTGTGGGAGTAAGGTGCTTGGATTGTATGAGGTAAGACCCTAGAGAGAGCTTTTCCAGAAACTCAGGCAACACAGAAAGAAATAAGTATTGTTCAGATTGAATTTGTAATGGGTAGAGAAGGGATGTCAGCCTGCTAACTTGGTTTTGTGTTCCTGGGCACTAAACCCTTCATGGTAATGCTCACAAAGGGTTTATCATTGCCAGACTCTGTATAATTTCTGCTGAGGTGCCAGTGTGATAGAGTTCATGGTTGAGGAGGCAGGGGTTGGGGCGGGGGGAGTGTCCACCTCACCCTTAACCTTGGCGCCTTGTACTGATTTAAAAGACAAATGGTATTTGTAACCTGTTTCTGGACATTCACACCCTTTAGTCAAATAGAGAAGTGGGATAGAGAATATGCGAATAGGTGAGGAGGATGAGAGAATTTTGTCAGGTGGGTACCCTGAGCCCTATTTTGTAAATTTCGGAAGGTCGGTGCTGGTCACATCCATTGAGCCTGGTGAGGATCAGGAGGCAGAGACGTTCAGTAGGACTCACGTGCGAGGAGGTGGATGAAGAGGATTTCTTGTGAAAGAGTTGTCAGAGCACTGAGCTACTTCTTGTTGCCATGACAGGGTGATGGAGGAATGGACTCCCCAGATTGGGAGATAGGAAGACTGGCCCCTGGCTCTTGGCTAAAATAAATAGTTTCTGGATTGGGGCATGACTCCTGCCCGGAGGGTCTAAAGCAGGAAGCAGGAACCACTGGCCTGTGAGATGGTGGGTCAGAGAGGGAGCGGCTGCTCTGGTGCCCTGGGTCTGAGAAGGGGGAGTGTTTAGCAAGGACCATACAGGAGAGAGAGTCGCTGGCATCCTTTTGGTTCTTGTTCAGGAGGCCTGTCCAAAGGGGCAAGGAAACCCTGCTGATGGGAAAATGAAAAGCGGTGGAGTGGGGCTTCCAGATGACCACCCACTGGGCAGAGGGTCTCCAGTTATTACTTTGACTAGAGATGTGACTTCCAGGCCCTGGGAATGTAGGAGGAGGGGCAGCTGGGTGCTGTGAAGCCCTCACCAAAGGGAGAGTCACTTTGACCATCTGCTGTGGCCAGAGTGCTGGAAACCACCCGGCAGATAGAATGGCCCTTACCTCCTCACCGCCTCCTCTCCTGCCCTTCTGGAAGGAGAGTTCAGTGAACTCCGTTAGACTGCTCAGCGAGCTGAAGGGCTCCCTCTCACAATGCAGGTGTCAGCCTCAATGGTGGAGGAGTTCAGGGCAGGAAGAATGGGGCCTGGAGGTGCAGGTGGGAGGCAGGAAGGTAGGCAGAGGGGAAGGAGAAGAGAGAGGAATTAATACATCCAAATATAGCTTTTTGATTCACTTCACCTGGACAATTTATTTACTGAATTAAGACAGCATGTGGGATTTAAAGTGACTTTGACTGTTATATTAAAATAAACAGAAAGCTCCAGGGTTTCATCCAGGGAAGATTGACCAAAGAATAAAATTTAAGGAGAGGAAGAAACAAAACCATGTTTTGAGACCCTAGTCATGTTTGTTTAATGCTGTGGTTACAGATGTACGTGTGGATATGGAAGTCCTCCTGAGTCTCAGTAAGTGGCTGGGGTGGGGTCTCTTTACGTCCTGCTTCATGTCTGCCTTTCTCTCTGCACTGGCCGTTGTTCTGTGGCATGCAGTGGTGGGAGTACAAAACTTCTTGGCTGGGAAGTGAGACTTTAGCCTTTGAAGAGAAGGGAGGAACTTGTCACTTAGTCCCTAACCTACCCAGAGTCATATACAACCTACAGGAGGAAGCATACAACTATTTAAAATGTGATAATACATGAAACTTAATAATATACTAACCTAGTTAGGTGCATTGTGAACCTGGAGCCATATCTAGCATGATTATATAATTTAGCTTTGAAACTGCAACCCTTTCGAGAGGAGACACTGAATAATCACGTGGAGACAACAGGAATACATTGGGATAGTCCTGAGCAAGGCAGTACCTATGCTGTCATTCTACCCATCTTCTGCTGCTCCTGATGTATAGAAGAAAGAGGGTCTTTCTTCTTTCTTTCTTTTTCCTCTTCGCTCTATGTGAGAGCTAAAATCTTACCCTGCTTTTGTGCAGCTTCATGACATTTACTATGTAACACCATTAAGCATACCCTGAACCAAATAGCTCAGGGAATTTACTTTTTATTCACTTCATGCTCGATGGTATTATGAGTCACACACACACACACACACACACACACACACACACACCCCTATCAGAATACAGCCAAGGCACTTAAACCGAGATTTCAAATTATAAAGCAATGTGTAATCTCTCCAGGAATCCATACATGCTCCTGTTAGAGGTCCCCACAGATACTCTTTTCCCAGGCAGACCATGTTCAAGGTATAGGGGGGAAAATGACCGCAGCTGTCAGGATAGTACATGAGGAATTAGTAAAATTAGGCAGGGTCCTTATAAGAGTCAGTGAGATCATATTGGAAAGTATATAAGATTTAAAATCAAAAGTACCAAAAAAAAAAGTAAAAAAAAATAAATCAAAATAAAAAAATTAAAAAATAAAACAAAAGTACCTCACACTGGTACTTACTGTATGCGATTTAGCAAATACATAACTTCTCCCCATGGAAAGAGCATTGCTCCCTTTCCATCCACTCCTTTTAAAGAGGTGTTTAAGTGGCCAGTATTACAAAAGGCATTAAAATATGTGCCATATTATACAATTTCCAAGGTAGTCACTGTGAAAACTCCTGTTAGTTCTTTTCATTTGCCACTAAAATTAAGTATAAAACTTTCCAGCCTTGCCTCTTCCTCTCTTCGCATCTGAGCCCAGATGTTGAAACTTCTGGTAGGGACTACTTGTTTTTCACTCCTGGTCATAGCTTATAAACCACTGATTACCCTATTCATTTCTCTCTGTCCCTGTCTCTCTCTCTGTCTCCCTCTCTCTGTGTGTCTCTGTCTTTCAGCTGTTTGATGAGATAATATACATGAGAATGCACAGCCAATGGCAAAGTTCAACCAAATCTTCATTATTAAGAAGCCACTTTGCTCAGGTGCTCTTGTATCTGGCAGAAGGCACTGCAATAAAACAGGTGCAGATTCTTACCTCTCAGGAGGACGTAGTGAACAGGAAGATAAAAAATACAAAAGGTAGTTACAATGATGAAAACTTAATTGGTGAGTTCGGGGAATAGTAAACAAGATATAAATTCACCTAGTGTTCCAAGGATGTTCAAAATGAACTGTATCTATTGAGAAAACAATTACTAAGGAAGAAGTTAGCATAGGTCTCCAGCCAATTTGGCTGCAGTCTCTAACCCTTGAAGTGAGTACCACTCATGGGAACTGTCAGGTATTTTTAGATATTTGTTGTATTCCTTGGCTAGAGTGGAACAGTTCCTCCAGACTTTGAGGGACCCTTTAGAACCTAGAGATTGCCAGGCTGCTTTGCAATCCATTAATCAACTTTGATTGAGTTAAACACTTAACCCAGTGGTTCCCAATGGGGCATTGAAGGGTGGATTTTCCTCCCACATGATATCTGGCAATGTCTGGAGACGTTTTTGGTTGGTATGGCTGAGGGTGGGAATTGCTACTAGCATCTGTAGTCAGAGGCTGAAAATTCTCATAAACTCCCTGCAGCCTCTTGGACAGCTCCTCATGACAAAGCATTAGTGGGCCCAGGGCAACAACAGTGCCAGAGTTGACAAGCCCTGGCCTAACCTTCATGTGAAGTTAGCACCATGGGAGGTACAAAATGGGGAGGAAATAGGACCTCTGCCCTCAAGAGATTTAGAGAACTACTGCAGAGGCCAGAATAATATGTCCTTAGTTGAAATACCGCTACATCCAGAAACATTTACTGAGCACTTACTGTCTGCCAGGGAATCTGCAAGGTTTTAGCATTACTAGCAGTCATGGTAATATCTGTACTGAGAAGCATAGAATGTACTGAGGAGGACACATAGTATAAAGGGAAACCTACGGATCGTTCAGTGTATCATGAGATGGTTCATAATGGGAAGGCAAATCAGTGTTGTTCTTAGAATAGCAGGAAGATTAGGTTGGGTGATCAGGGGAAGCTTCCCTGGGAAGATGGTATTTCAGGTGAGAAGGAGTTGGCCAGGTGAGAAGTGAAGATGGGGGGAGGGAGGCAGGCAGAAGAGCAATGGGGCCCCAGGCCCTGAGGCAGGAAAAAACTCCTGGTTGTGAGTAATGCGGGCACTTTGTGCGAGAACATAGAGATTGGATGCAGCCAAGCCAGTTAGGACAGTCAGAACTCAGGGAAGAGAGGGATAAATACAGGGAAGGGTCACCAGGAAGGAAAGATCTAGAGGAAAAAATAAGAAGCTGTTTGGGGGCAGGGAGATCTATAGTCAATGATCTGGAGAGAGAAGTAAGCATATCTGGTTTGTAAAGGGAAACAAAAAATCTGGCCTTCCTGGGTTAAAGCAAGACGAGAGAGATGAACTTTGACTATCATCAGAGTGCTTTTTAAATGGAGTCCTTTCTTTGGTGACATTGTATGTGAGTGACAGGGGAAAAAAATGAAACTTTCAGGAAAGCAGACCCTTGTTTGTAAAGGGATTGGTGCGGGGAACTTTATGTCGAAAAGCTCTCTAGCAGGGAAAAGTCATACAGTTAGATGAAGCAGAGATGTGGACCTGGGATTGACTGCTGGTGGGATGGGGAAAAAAAAGATAAAACATATTGCTATCAGGAACTATCCACTTCATTCACTCAACAAATGTGTTTGAGTGTCTTTGATGCACTAGACCCTGGAATATTTGGGGAGCAAAATCAGAAATGGTTCTCAGCATTCAGGAAATGTGCAATTTAGTGGGAGAGACTCCACTAAAATAATAAATAAAGTATTCACAAAGTTAAATACTGAAATGAATGGATACTTGTCCTCCAAAAAACCTATAATTATAGGATTCTATCTAGACAACAATGACAGGGAAGACTCTTTTGAAAAAGTGGTGACTGAGAGGCATATACAGGTTGGCCAGGTGAAGTGGGATGGAAAGGAAGAGCAGAAAGACCTCAGCCAAGGTACTGGAATGTGGAGGGAAGAGTCATGGCCTGAAAGAAAAACTGAAGGAACTCCAGTGTGACTGGAATGAAAGGGGTATTGTAGAGTATGTAATGAGACCCACCTGTAGGGAAGGTGTGGAGAAAATGGGGTGGATTTCGGTGGCGATAGGGAGAAATGGGCAACTATGCATTTTGGAAGATCCAGGAGAAAGTACGGCCAACTCGTGTAGGAAAATATTGCAGAAAACCAGGAAAGGAATAATGCACCCCTTAAAATGGTCTTGATGGTAGGAACATGCATTGGTTTGTTCATGTTCAAGAAATGTTCAGCAGGGGTTGGAGGCTAAAGTATAAAATTTGGGGATAAACCAATTGAAGGAGATGGGAGTGTCAAGGATGAAGGCTAGGTGTCTGAAGTGTGTAACAGCATAGATAGTGTACCAGTCACTGAGGGAGGGAAGCTCTGCAGCCAGATCCATTTTGGGGAAGAAGGTCACAGGTTTAGTTTTAGAAAAGTTACTTTTGAGGTGTGTTTGCGGTATCCAAGAGGAGTTCTCACATGCAGGTGCTCACATGCAGGAGTTCTCACATGGAGGAGCTCAGAGAAGAGGTTGGGGATGCAGATAAGCAACCACCGTGCCCCTGCTTAATTTTAAAAGCTGACAGTCTGTCCTCTGCAGAGGCTATCACAGTTTTATTTATTTTTTTAAGAGGGCAGAGGGTAGAGGCAGAGAGAAAGAGAGACCCTTGGTGTGGAGCCTGACTCAGGGCTTTATCTCGTGACCCTGAGATCATGACCACTTAAGAGTTGGCCACTTAACCTACTGAGCCACCCAGGCACACAGCATTGCTATTCTGAAGCAAATCAAGGAGCCAAAGAGAGTTTAAAATCCAAGCTTAATTATTGAACACATGCCTAGGGAGGAAAAAACATGGGGGGTTGGAAATCAGATATGCCAGCATGAAGGGGAAGCACATCTACCACACATAATTTGGAGAGAAGAGAATTGAGATCTCACATTAGCCATTCATATAAGCCCTGAAGTAGCTGATTAATGCTGTGCTGGCTAATGAGCTAATTGGATGATAGGACTGTATTTTGGAAAGGGATCTTCAAAGTTATCTAGACCAATCCATGCCTTTTGCAGTTGAAGAAATTTAGGTCCAGGGAGGATAAATGGCTTACCCCAGTTCATTCTGCATATTAATGACAGAGAGAGGATGGCTGCCATCTATCCCAATTTATTTCACTGCCCTACTTGGCTCTCCCTTGGAATTCTGGTAGTGAAAGGAGTAACGCAGAGTATTATTTCACTGCCTTACACTTCAAGTATAGATGTTGATCAAGTAGCCCTAGGCCTCCTTAGCTGAAAGGAAGTGTTTTGTTGCTTTTTGCTGGCACGTACTTCTGAATCCCCCCAACTGAAATCCAGAATAGCTTAGATAATGGTATGAACCTTAGCTACGCATTTAGCAGTCCGTTATGGCAGCCAGCAGTTTTGGTTTATTACTGTCCCAAGGGGAGAATGGGGGGGGGGGGAAACAGTATAAGAAACAAGCTAATAAATTTGTTTTTAAAACCCAGCCTCCTCCTCCCTCTCCCCAGCAAATGTTGTAAATTCTGGGCATTTATGGTTTGCTTGAGGAAGCAAGCTCAGTGTCAAAAGTGTTTTAATAGCCTTTGATTTACTTTTTAAGTGCTTATTAGGATGATTGATGACAGTGTTTTGAAGCCAATCACAGACTTAGGAGAGACAGGAATTCATTGCTGCCTTCCCCTTGACTGGTGTGTGCATTGGTTTGTTAGGTTTGGGGAGGGACTCACAAGCAGAGCAGAAACTCCACCTGCATTTTCTTTTCTCTATGAGTGGCAGGTGGCTCTTCTTTTTCCCTTTTGTCACCTAAGGGAATATGGTTTGGGCACAAGAACAGTCCTTAAGCTTCTATCCCTCAAATGTCCAGTTCTAGAAGCCATTCACTGACTAGAAACAGAGGGGCCCGCTCATTGGCCTTCATCCTGCCCTCAAGATTTAACCCTCTGTGTTATGTCATGAACCAGACAAGAACCGGCATTCCATCTTGCATGCTTCAAAGTCCTACTGAAAAGTAAACCAGGAGGTTGAAGCAGTAATTGGCTTGGGTTTTCATTTGTTCAGGCCATAATAACTGCCTCGCCATGCACAGCCCAGGGGGTGAGCTGTGACACCCCTCCCTCCTTAATAGACAGAATTAAGTTGCATTTCATCCTGTGCTCGTTCTCTGAATTCCCAATGGCCAGCCTAACTGTAAAGGCAATGGAAGTGGGCTTTTCAGATGTAAATACCATCGCCTCTGCATGAAAATCCATGAAGTCAGTTCCTGGATCTTTACTTACAAGACATTTAGATGAAGAATCAGTGTATTTCAGTTCCAGCAGCATTTTTCTTCCCTCTAAATCCAGCCACAGTGTTCATCAATTTGTTTAATAATGCCTGGGGAGCCTCTGCTTCCGGCATTGAATAATGGACATTCGGAGTGCTTGCTGCTTTAAATACTTTCTAAATTTGTGTTCCCTTCTGTGCAAAAGGCAAATTGACAGGAAGGAGATTTTCGTTTTTCTCATTCTAAACAGAATTGACATAGAGGAGTGTGTTTTGGTAATGACACCTGGCCCCAGAAAAAGGCACTTTGGCAATGTAGTCGCTGCATTTCTTGTCATTTTCATTGCCCAGGGGTTTTGCCATTATAGCAGAGGCTCATAATCTGACTGCCTTTTGGAATCCTGTATGAAGCCTTAAAAACTTCAGCAGTGTAGATCCCACGTCTGGATGCCTGGAGTAGACTTTAAAACTCAAAGAGTTCAGTTCTGCTTGTGCAACCAGAATGGAGAACCCCAAAAGGATTACAGTGCCCAGAAGGGATTAAGCAGCTCTCTCATGTAATCGCATAGAGAGCAGTGATTCTAAACCTTTGTGGATTTAGCTGCTCTGGGGAGCTGCAGAAATGCAAATTCTCTGGCCCCCAGAGACTCTAATTTCCTGTAGGTTAGAGGTAGTACTACCAGGCACCTACAATTTAACAAGATATTCTTGTGCAAGAAATAAAAGGATCATCTCATGAGAAAAAGCAGTGCAGGCAGATTGGCACATGTCATTGGTCTTATGTTTTGCTTGTTTTTGTTCTGCTCTTGTTTAGCTATTCTGACTTCTAGGATTTGGCCAATCAATGTAAGCACATTAATTGGGTTTCATTCCTACTTCTCTCCATGCTTGGTAGATGCAGCCTTACTGTCTAGCTATGGTTAATATAAAGCAGTGGTTCCAAAGCAGTCTTCTTACTTGAGGAACTTTGTTGTTATTTTTTAATTTTTTAAAATATTTTATTTATTTATTCATAGAGATGCAGAGAGAGAGAGAGAGAGAGAGAGAGAGAGAGAGAGGCAGAGACACAGGCAGAGGGAGAAGCAGGCTCCATGCAGAGAGCCCGACGTGGGACTCAATCCTGGGTCTCCAAGATCATGCCCTGGGCTGCAGGCGGTGCTAAACCGCTGCGCCACCAGGGCTGCCCACTTGAGGAACTTTTAATATAGATAGATACCCGATCCCCTGCATCTACTAAGAGATCCTAATTAAATCAGTTTGGGATGGTGCTGAGACCAGTACTTTAAAAATGATTTCCCCATGTGATTTCTAAGATGCAACCAAGATTGAGAACCACTATCCTAGAGAAATGAGCAAAGACCAAGAGTTGTTGGGTTGGCTGGGAAATGCAAAGAGCTTTACTGTGACTGCGGATACTGACAGTGCTGATAGGGTCAGCTTCTCCATCCTTCATCCTTCATCAGACCACAGTGCCTGATATACTGAGACCAGGATCCTGACTCCCTTATACTGATGTCATGACACTAATCTGTAGAGAGAATAGGGCCAAGACTTTGTGACTTAAAAAAAAAAAATGTCAAGGTGGCCCTCCTGGATGGCTCAGTCATTTGAGCTCCAGCTCTTGATTTTTGGTTTGGGTCATAACCTCAGGGTCTGGAATCAGACCCTATTTCTGGCTGTGTGCTCAGTGGGGAGTCTGCTTGAGGATTTCTATTCCTCTCCCTCTGTGCCATGCCTCTCCCACCCCACTTGTGGTGCTCTCCCTCTCTCTCTCCCAAATAAATAGGTCTTTTAAAAAATGTCAAGAGAAGAAAAAAAAAAAGACATGTAGCTTTTATTACTGGACTACAAAGGTGATGTCAATAATCAGCTATTGCAGTAGGGAATCCCAATGTGCCACTGGCTGGGGTGTACTTGTTCATGGGATCCCGAGTGAGATATAAAGCAGGGAGCTTATGGATGAAAGAAAAAATAGCTATTGATAAAAATCTACAGATATTATCAGTAACAAAAAGTAGTTCTTGGACAGCAACTGAAAACACCATGTACTTTTCCAGTGCTTTACGGCTTACAAAACCCTTTCACGCACATTTTCTCCTTGACCTTTTTTTAAATGAAGATTTTTTTTATTTATTCATGAGAGACACAGAGAGAGGCAGAGAGACAGGCAGAGGGAGAAACAGGCTCCCCACAGGGAGCCTGATCTGGGACTTTATCCTGGGACTCCAGGATCATGCCCTGAGCTGAAGGCAGATGCTCAACCGCTGAGCTACCCAGGAGTTCCTCTCCTTGACCTTTATACCTGGGAACTCGACCAAGTGAGGCAAGTGGGGTTCAGAGAATTTAAATGATTTACCCAAAGGCACAGGATGAGAATATACCAGATGATATTGGGGTACATAAATCAATTCTTGTGATGCTGCTTCCAAATGCAGACAGTTATAATAGTTGGGACATGGATAGACATATTTAAAATCTTAGTTATTGTGACTTATTTTATGAATGTGAATCAATGATTCATAGCACATTGGACCTATGATGTCATGGTTGTCAGCTTAGATCAGGACTAAGAAAAATTGTTGAGCTTATTTAAAGAAGAAAAAAGAAAAGTGGAATGAATAATAGCACATGTGGTTCAACGATAGGGGTGGATCCCCAGTGGTGGCACACAGATGACCTGTCATCAGTGTGTGTGTGTATATGTTCAGTAGATAATAATCATTGGGTAAGTTAAATAGAGAGAAACTGTGCAGTCCAAAAACAACTTACTACAGCTTCTACTATAATAATTTCTTTTGCCTTTCATGAAAAAACAGTTGTAGTAACTGATGTCATTGGTAATATATGCTCCCTGCAGGAGAAGGAGTCAGGATGTGAACTCGTGCACGACCCTCTGTCTAGGGTGAACCCTTAAGAGGCTTTGCTCTGTGCCAGGTGTCTGACGAACACCTTTCCTGTGTCATCTCTTGTACACCTCATGCAACCCTGTGGCTCAGTATCCTTCCCCTACATAGATCCTTTTATTTTACCTCCATATCATTTTATATGTAGAGACTGGCACGAGTTGTCTAGTAGCCTACCCTGGTTTCACGCTGTAGAAAACCAGGCTCCTGGCATCCAGAGCCCAGTACTCAACTACTTTCCTGCATCTCAACCAGTTATAGACTTTGCATATGCAAAGGGGAGCAGGGTCAGCTCAGTTTGCTGGCAGAGGCTGTGGAGAACAGAATTGTTCTGCATTATGTATTTAGCAAAGCTGTTTTACTTTGCTAAAGCAGGGTGATGTGGCTAAAAAAAATGCCAGTAAGTAGGTATGAGTGAAAATTACTAAAGAACTTTTAAAGTCATTTTTCCTGCCATGATATGCAACATGATTTCCTTCCCACTGTGCCAAGCTCTGGAGACTTAACTGCCCGCAAATCAGCAACTGGCTTGTAGCAATAACTGCACATGTATAATGTGGATACGTATTGTTTGGTCTGTGTGTGTGTGTGTGTGTGTGTGTGTGTGTGTGTGTGCATGTGTGCCTTTGAGAAATACCAAGCAAACAGGACTGGATTTCACAGATGAAAGGAGCAGTGACTAGAGTTAATAAGTGAGAGAGAGAGAGAGAGAGAGAGAGAGAGAGAGAGAAATCAGTTTGGAGTTGGAAGCAATTTTGAAAATGCAGTATTTTGAGAATGCATAAAAATCTCGAGAGAATGTAAAGAGATTAAACTGTTAACGGGATGGACAAGCACACTTTAACACCTCCAATTTATACAATAGTGCATAGTCACTAGAAAAGGCATATCCGTGTGTTCTTGGCAGAGGTGTAGTAGAGACATGGGCATGTGGATTTCAGAGTTGACGCGATGCCATGGACTGGGAGCAAAGAATCTCTGTCTCTGTAACTGTGTGTACTTGTGTGAGTCTGCATTTCTCCATTTCAATTTCTATTCCTGAGTGTATTTTCTCTGTCCCTCTCTTACTGTACTTTATATTCTACTCTGTACCTATAGCCACTTTGCAAGAAAAAGATGGTGACTCATGACAAAAGGAAATACATTCTTTTCACCCCAGTGAAGTCAGCGAGGGTCCTCAGTATGAGAGCTATGGATTGAGAGCAAGCAAGGCAGCCATGCAGCCAGCATAAAGTTGAATGCAGTCCTCAAAGACCATGTATTCTGTGGATTTTCAAAAGGCTGTGTCAGAGCCTTCTTCCCAAACATGAAGAGAGCTAGAATCCTACAGTCTGGGAGGGAAGAGGGTGGAGATAGCAAGATATTGTTTGCCTAGTGAATGTTACGTGATTAGCCGAGGTGAGCATCTTAGGGAAAAACTGACCCCTGAAGATGGGCACACATTTCCTCCAAAGCATCTGAAGGAGCAAGGAAGACAGACAGGAAGGGTACAAGTACCATGAAGACAAAAACAAAAACCGGAGTGCATGGAATGTTTAAAGTTGGTTGAAGGGACAGGATTTGGGCAGCGGTGGAGCCTAAAGATTCCTAGTGCAGTGGTTTCCCTAGATGCAGTCTGGGATTATTTTTAAAGTTGTAAATGAACCTCCCAGGAGCTGACTAGGAGAAGCAGAGCAGTGCGCCTACCTACCTGGGATGGATTCTAGGGATACAAAGGGAGCAGTTCTGTCTCAAGGTCCCTCCAGTGTTCACCATGGCCTAGGGGGCCCTTGGGAAACAGTTGACTGCATATCCTACTTAAGATGCATCCAGCTTGACTCTCAGAGGGAACAGACTTCACTACACAGTGAACTTCTTCAGCTATACAGCTAAAGCAGAGGAGTCTTCCCCCTATCAACCGTGCTAGTCCATAGAAAGGACAAAATTGTTCATTGGAATAAAAGAGGATCAATGCTAGGGGTTCCTGGAAGCCTTCAGTGTTGATAGACAAGTTATATCAGCATCAGGCTTAACATCTGAATTCTGTGTACTGTAAGCTCATGAAACTTCTTAGTACTACTCGGTGTAAAAGCACCTATTCCAAAAAAAAAAAAAAAAGCACCTATTCCAAACATGTAACATTTCCAAGACTGTTGGGGAGTTAAGACAAGGAGTACTAGCATAGGCTCAGAGGTCCTCTGGAGCTGCTACCTGACCATGATGAGGGGGCTGCAGGTATTTGGTGTAACAGTAGATAAGCTGCCATGCTAGGTTCAAGAGTTGGGGAGCAGACTGGGACACCTGGGTGGCTCAGCGGTTTAGCGCCGCCTTCGGCCCAGGGTGTGATCCTGGAGTCCCGGGATCAAGTCCCACGTCGGACTCCCCACATGGAGCCTGCTTCTTCTTCTGCCTGTGTCTCTGCCTCTCTGTCTCTGTGTCTCTCATAAATAAATAAATAAATAAATAAATAAAACAAACAAACAAATAAATAGAATCTTTAAAAAATTAAAAAAAGTTGGGGGGGCAGAGACACAAGTGTGGAGACATGTAAATATATGCCTATTAATTATGATTGCTGACCACTGTAGGCTGACCTCTCCTTAGAGGAAGTGGTCGAATAAAAACTTAAGGCTGCATATTTTGAGAGAAAAATTATGGATACATTCAGTACTTCAGAGAAAGGACAGCAGTCTGTGGCTGTTAATTAAGCTTTCCTAGGAAATTTGGAACCAGGACTATACTTACAGTGAATTGGGTTTCTATACATGTGGCATTATCGTTTTTGACCCCATTCATAGATATTTCTATTTTACTTTTGTTATCAAAATGGAAATACTCTGACTACTTTTCTGATTATCAGAGTAACATTTATTCCTTAAGTATTAGAAAAATAGGAGCATATAAAATCTGTCTCTCAGTACTCCAGGATAATACCTTTTGGTATTTGTGTATGCATGCTGCTTCATTTCTGTGTGAGTAGGTATAAATAGGAAGCTAGTTTAATCATAATATAGTTGATTTATGTCCTTTATTTTTTTGTCATATTAGTGTGTACTAATCATGTTTCCATGTCAATAAATACCTATCTACATCATTATTTTAATATATGATAATATTCATATTCATGTAATGGATTTATAAAATATGTTTGCCAGTGCCCTCATTGCTGGACATTAGGTTTTTTTGATGTGTTACTATAATTTGTAATACTGGGATAGAAACCCTTGACCTAGCAATTTCACTGCTAGGAAATAATGAAGAAATCTTGCAAAGATTCACACTAAATAATGTGAATCTTACTTAATGTGTTACTTTCTGTAATAGTTACACTGAATATACAACTACCTGCAAAATTATTTGAGTGCTTGTTTCCCTATACACTTGGCAAAAATTAGTATTATCATTCTTCTTCAGTTTTTGTCATTCTGCTAGCTTGGAAAGAAGGCTTGGTGAATATTTTTTTTTCTTTGTGTTTTGTTGTTTTTGCCCATATGCCCTTCATCGTATCTGGAGGCGGATTCTTTTACATTATGGCAAGTTGGTCACTTGGCACATCCCTCAGTCGTGTGCTCAGCTATTGATTTAAAGAGGCTTTGGGATCCAAGCAGAATGTGGATTTCCCGACTCTGGACTCCCACGTTCATATTTAAAGCAGACTCACCTGTTATTACAACTTGTAGTTGTTGAACCCAAATGTTTCCTCAAAGGGGAGAGAGGTGCTGATGTGAGATAGACGAAATTAGGTTACAAGAGAAATTGAGTTAGTTTTAACCTCAGAGACCATACAAAGAGTTTACAATAAATTATGAGAGGTTACTAATAACAAATTGTGAGGTTATTTTAAAGCATTCTGAAGCTTCATAACTCAAATTCTTCACAGTTGATAGCGGATATGGCTGGCATTCACTATAAGTCCTCCTTCTGACACAAAAACACATACACTCATGCATATGTGAACCAGTGCTTGTATTACAGGCAAAGAAAGTGAGAAGTAGAGTAATTTGATGGAAGTTAGTGAATTATTGGAAAACCAGTCCTGAACCACTAAACTTGTTTTCAAGTTAATTTCCTCTTCCGGGGATCCCTGGGTGGCGCAGCGGTTTGGCGCCTGTCTTTGGTCCGGGGCGCGATCCTGGAGACCCGGGATCGAATCCCACATCGGGCTCCCGGTGCATGGAGCCTGCTTCTCCCTCTGCCTGTGTCTCTGCCTCTCTCTCTCTCTCTGTGACTATCATAAGTAAATAAAAAAAAAATAATTTCCTCTTCCATTGTAACTGACCATTTTAATCATAAAATGTGGAGTAAAAATTACATATATATTTTAATATATATTGCAAAATAATCTTACTCTGTAGCCTTTTTTGAAGAGGGGAAAGATATGGAAGGAGCACAAATAAGTTTTTACCTTTTAATAATTCTGCCCCATATAAGTCACAGGGGTGAAAAGTACAGCATAGGGGATGTAGTCAATAATATTATATTGTAATAATATCATCTGGTGACAGATGATAACTACACTTATCATGGTGAGCATTTCATAATGCATGTAATTGTCAAATCACTATATTGTACACCTGAAACCAATATAACATTGTGTGTCAAATCAAGTATGCTACAATTAAAAAAATATATTGCCCCAAAGTTCTAGCTTTTCAAATTTTTCTTTATTTGGCAATATCAATTTTCTTAGAAATGTATTTATTTGACCTTGGTTTTCAAATATATCAACATTACATTGAGTAAAGAAATTCATATGTTCTTTAAACATGGCATTTATTTTTTCCTTCTCCAGTTTTATTTATTTGCTTTTTTAGTAATAAATTCACCAGATTCACCTATTAATGCTTAATATTCATATACTAATTATGTTTCCCAAGAAGCAACTCCTGGATTTATTGGGAAATTTTAATATTTTCCTCTTCTCTAAGTTATCCTTTCTCACCTTTATTTTTGTGATTTCCCTCTTGCATTTGTTTGTAAAGATTATGGTCATTTTTTACCCTCTTAAATTTAATAATTACCTTATTTTTTTGCTTTCATTTAAACCACTTAATTATTAAAGCATTTGAGCTGAAGCATTTATTTAAATGCACAGTAGAGTTGTGGTATATCCCATGTTTTGATAATAGTGTTTGCATTTTCATTATTTTCTAATTAGTCTGTAATTGTAGTTTTTATTTTCTCTTTCACTCAGTACTTCTCTTTGGAGAGTGTTTTTGGTTTCTTATTATAACATTGCTCTTTCTAAAAAAATATATTTAATAATCTACTTTTACTTCTTGAAGTTAGCAAATTATACAGCACAGTATAGAAGTCACAGGCCCCACCTTTCCTCCTTATTTTATACCAGATGTCTACATACAAATTGGCCAACAAGGGTTCCACTCTTTTGGACCCAACTGTGAGATGATTAGGTAGGCTTTTTCCAAGTTTCACAGTTTACTTATTAGCTTATTTTTCAACTTCTACGGCTGTGGATCTTTCCATGATTTTATAGGTTTGTACAAAGGAGGGGAGAGAGAGATGGATGCCACTAACAGTTTTATCAAAAACAGTTAATGATCTATTGCAAGTATCATTGTAAGTACCCAGGATGCTTTACCATTACTTTCTTCTCAAGCCCCATGGTGTGATTTGTCTCATCCCTAAACTACTGTGGTCCTCAGATGTATTCCTCTCTGGCATGTCTTGCTTCTCCTCTTTCTGGGGTTAAGCCATTGTTGAATATGAATATCCTCTTCTCCATTAGAAAGTAAGCTCTTAGAAGGCCTTCTTAAATGTTTGGGGTTCTTTTATATGTCTTGAAATAGACCTGAGCCTATGTCATACACATAATAAGCCCTGAGAAAGATTTTTTAAAACTTTAACTCTTAAGACCAAGTTTAAATCTTAAAGTTGATGTAAATCTACTTGATTTGGTAAATTTCATCAGATTTCTTGGCTGCCTATGAGACTGGTGGGGATAGGCAGAGCTGTATATATGTATTTACTGTATCAACTATTGAAAATATTCCAAGAAGAAATTTAAAGGAGCTGGATGATATCCATGAATACAAAAGCAAATATGTGAACTTTGGCAATGTTAATTCACTTCTCTCTGCTTCTTCCATAAGGAAAGAGCTAAGACTTCCTAGAGCTAAGACTTCTCATTCCTAGATTCTACATTAGGGCTGGAGGGAAAAGGCTGATTTTTCTAAGTTATTATATGGCAAGCAATGGCAATAATGCCAACCCCATCACCTGCCTTAGAGAAACCAGTCAGCTGGCAAATAAAACCATATAGTCTTTTGCATAACCATTGATGGAATTTATAAGATTTGCTGTATATCTATAGTCCAGTCCTTAAGACAAAACTGAACAAATGAAGAAAGGAAACCTTTTCCCAAGCTAATGAGGAATCTCATAGTAAGTAGGATTTGATTTCTTTGTCCCACTGAGAATGTTGTTATTAGTGTAATTTAAAGGTAATTAAAAATACATTTGGTTCAGTTGTTACTTTCTCTTCAAAATCTTCATTCTTTCTTGTCTCTAAGAAAGCTCTGCTGGGTCAATTTGATCTTCCAAAATAAACAATGTTCATTAATTTACAGAAATTTTAGGCAAAAGCACTAAGAGATGATGGTGTGGGAAATCACTATAGAGCCAAGTTGAAACAGGATTGTTTTGGATTGTATTTTTTATTTTCTAACAGTTGTTCTGTTGCAACTCCTAGAAATGACAAGAAGCAACTGGCATTCAGAGTGAACATCTTTTTTCTCAATTCAGGAAAACAGCTCATTATCAGATGCACAGCCTTCCATGGCTTTGCTGTTTTTTTATGCTTGTCAGTCATCACCGTAATTGAAATTATAGAAACAAATGCCTTCATTGGGGTCCATGAGCCCTTAGGATTAGCACATACCCATTCACCACAAGACTCTCCAGTGGTGGACTTGAGGACTGAAAACGTTAAAACAGAAGGAGAAAGGAGGCATGCACCACCCAAATTTGAAGAATGAATTAGACAAATGGAATGCTATGTAAATTATTTTATTTCACCTGCTAGTATTGTTCTTGATTCAATGCCTGATATCCTGTTATGCAGGGATAACCATCCATAGATCTGCTTTCCAGGTGTAGCCAATCTATATTTTAAAATAACTTCACATAAGTATAATGCATGTGTATTACAGAAAGTTTGGAAATTTCATAAGTATTGATAAGAAAATAAGTCACCCATAATTCCATTGCCAGTTATAGTAATTATAAATCACTTGATGTTTTATTCCTGTCTTTTTATCTAGGTTTATTAACATTAAAAAAGTAAGCTTATAGTGTTTATTAAATTACAAGCCCTACACCTGTTTAAGCTTTATATATTATTTTCTGTGCCATTCTGTAGCTTTCAAAACCTCAAATTTTAATGTTTAATTATTCTAACATATGGTTGAGTAGTTATTTGTTTTTCTTCTCTTCGTTGGCATTTAGGTGATTTTTTAAATTGGCTCTTATAAGTCATAATGTAATTTTTTAGGATATATTTTGTTGTATATGTGTATGGGAGTTACATCTGTAAGGCAAATCTATAGGGGAAAATATTAAATGTTAGAGACTTTAAAATTACTGGTCACATTTCAAGATCTCTATTAAGGCTTCTATTACAAAATGCCAGATTAATTTTCAAATATGTTCTCCCAGTTTATACTTCCACTGACATTATACCAAGTGCCTATTTTACTGAAGTCACACAAGCATTGCACATCATCTTATTTTAATCTTTGCTTATTTTGTAATAGAATAGTAAAGTCTCATTTTTAAAACTTTGTATATCTTTGATTGAAGTTGAGTATTTAAATTTGTTCTCTTCCTTCATGTTGTAGGTAAATGTGTATCTATTACATAATTTTCCATCTTTCTGGTTTTCATTTTAAAAATCTGTAGGTTCATGTACTGCATTGTGTACTATGTTTGTGTATTTTGGCATTTCATTGGGGTGCTTTCTAGTTATTGTGAATGCATCTCTTGTATCCTGGATAATCATTGTGATGGTGACATTGTTCCCAAGACTCTGAAAAGTGATCTTTGTGTTTGGCCCTATATCCTTTTAGGGAGAGAGTTCAGCTTGCCACTCTATAGGTGCTGTGCTTAGACTTTGTCTAGAGAGCAGCCTTTTGTTTGGAAGATACCATCAGCAATGGCTATGTAAGCTTTTTACGTAAAGATACTAGAAGGGCTAGTGAAAAAAAAAACTGGCGGGGAAAAACCTGTGAAATCTTACTTAAGGTACATTGTCCTTTCAGTTACATGTTTTAAACTGAATGGAAGTTTAAACTGTCTATGCCTCAGTTTCTCTTATATGTAATACTGATGATATTAGTTCCTACTTCATAGAGTTATAACTGTTTTTAAACTTAAAAAAAAATAAAAAAAACTTAAAAAAAAAGTTGTATTGGAAACTATCTTAGATGAGTTCTCCCAGAAACAGATTCTGAGAGTAGGATTCTACTACAAGATATTTATTGTGAGATAATTCCTAGAAACCAAATTTGGACAGTAGGAAAGTGAGACTGGCATAGAAAGGGTACAATAAAGCATACATTATCAAATCAGTCAACACTGTGGGTGATTAGAGCTTAATCTCACCAGGGAAGTCTGGGAGTCAGTGTAGAACTCACACCCCTGAGTTATTCTATATAAGGGGTGAGAGAATTAGATTATTTATATACCAACTTTTATCAGTCTTTGAGGGCTGCTGTAGGGGGTGTTAATTCCCTGGCACCTCCTGCCTGCCTCTGCAATCGCTAGAATGGAGGGCTCCTGAAACCCTAGAAAAGCCACAGGCTGTTGGAAGTAGGGCTATGAAAACATTATAGTGGTGAGGACTGGCAGCTTAGCTGATATCCAGTACCAGAGAGACTACAGATCCCTGGATAGTCTTACCTGAACATTGCTGTGATCAGCATGCCTTATGTCAAACACAAGCAATGTAATTTCTGATTTCAGTCCTAGTCAATAAACATTGTTGCCAGACACTGAAAGCTACTGGGGATATAATGACTAAGACATGGATTCTGGATTCAAGCAGCTCACAATCTAGTTATTATAAATCATAGAATAAGCCAACAGTGTGATAAATGTAGACAATTTCAAATGCAAAATCAGGGTTTGATGAAAATTTTTGGGAGAGACAACTATGAGAACTTGCAAGGGGAAGTCACATCTATTTAGTGAGTGGTTTGGAGGGTGGTTCCAGTAGTAGTGACCTCTGAGCTTCCTTTTGAGATATGAGTGAGTGAAAGCCTTTTAAAGAAGAAGAAGATGGATAGCCCAGGGAGAAAATCTATTATATATATTTATTATATTTATTATATTTATTTTACTCATTATATTATATATTGAGTAAAAGCATGGGTTAATGAAATAAGATGGTTTGGCCAAGGATTTATAAGTACTTCCATATACCTGGAAGGAAGGATTCATTTGGTCAAGTTGTAGTTGTTGAGTCTAGAGGGCCATACTAGTTCTAAGCAATAGAGGACCTGGTGAAGGAAATGGTTAGAATCTTGGGAAAAACTTTACAAGAAGGCATTTTGAGTGCTATTTGGATGATACTTTGTACAGACATGATCCTGGAAGCAAAGAGACCAGGTTTAGGGAAAACTTCAGAAATTATAGCAAAAAAAGTAGTAAGCCCTAGCGGCAGAATAGATTTAAGTGGTGATAATGAGGGTGGAATCAAAAGGATGTAAGAATGAGTAGGGTATAGAATTGTTAAATCGCTGTATTATACACCTGAAATTAACAGGTGTTAATAGTTATAGTTAACATACTGTTAACTATAGTTATAGTTAACATACTGTTAACTATAGTAGCATTAAAACTTAAAAAAAAAATCTTGACGGGATGAGCACTGGGTGTTATTCTGTATGTTGACAAATTGAACACCAATAAAAAATAAATTTATTAAAAAAAAACTTAAAAAAAAAAAGCTTATGAGCTAGGTTATGAGGGTTGGGGAGTCAAGTAAGTGAGGTAGAACAGCCCTGGATGATTTTCAAGATTTCTGACTAGGCAACTGACTACATGCTTGTGCCACCCATCAAGTGGATGCTGGAGAGAGAATGATAATTAAGGGGATGGATGATGGGCTGATGTAATAGGGTGTTGCTTTCTTTCTTTGGTATCCACCGTTCTTTCCTTTCAATGCCTATTTGAATCATCAGTGTCAGTGGAGCCAATTTCACTTTTCTTGCCAAACCCACTTTGTGAAATTCTCAGGGCTCAGTAGGGAATCCATACAGAGAACTTCATGGCTGGCATTTGGGTTCAAGCACAACATGAAAAAGCAAATGAGTTGGAATAGGGTGGGTTTTTAACTACTGTAGAAGAAACAAACAAACCAACATGATTTAACCCTGGCTTCTCAATCGAACAGTCCTCTCACCTACCAATAGAACTTTGGAATGGGTCCCTTAGCACCTGGAGAGACTATTGTGAGAAATCAACAACATAAGGAGCAAAGGATATGACTCCTTAAGGACTGTGTTAGTATAAAAGGAGTTAATCCACAAAATAAGGGACATAAATTAAGTAAAAAAAATTAAAACAACACTATGACAAGAGTAGTTAAGACCATGCAGTATGTCCCTTACCTTTGAACTGGGTACAGAATATAAATAATTGTGCTTTAAGGTTTGTGGTAAAAGGTGATAATAAAGAAGAAGGCAGAAATATATGACTTATAACAGGGAAAGAAACCATCAGAATGGTAAATAAAATCAGGAACCATTTCTTAGGAGAAAAATAAGGAGGAGAAAACAAAGAGAGTGAGATGAATGATGTAATCAGGCTAGCAGCCCTACCTGTCTTTCACTCCCCGCAAGACTGGCCCTGGCTCTTGTAAAACACACCACCCACATCTTCTCGCTTGAGTAACTCGGATCTGCACCCTGAGAGGCAACTCCCAGCACCCCACACAAAAAGTCATCTTCTGATTAGTGACAGTAGCCATTTGTTTGCCACTGGGACTGTGGCTTCCCGTGCCACACAAGTTTTGGAATGTTTCACATGGTGGTTCTTTTGTGAATAATCAGAGAAAGATTATGGATGTGGGCGGCTAACCAATTCTTAATCTACCTATAAAACTTCTGCATAGAAAGTCCAACAGAAGAACAGAAATCTTGCTGAAGAGTTTGGTTGTCAGACATCTAATTAGATGGGAGGTTGATTAACAACAGGCTCAGTGTTATAGGTGAATTTAATAGTGTTTGGGACTTTGGTAGGTAGAATCAGCTGGTCAGCATGAGTTCAAAGAAATCTGAAGAGCAAAATAACAAGACTGGAAATAGAAATATGGAGACATTTTCAAAACCTGGCCTTAAAAGAATCAAGGGGAGGAGAGGCTTTCCCAGGGCTCTAGTAGTTTGTTAAGATGTTGGCCACAACAATGCTCTTTTGAAGTTATTTGTGCAAATAAACATTGTCAAGTAGTATTTTCTGTTTGCAAGCAGCAAGAAGTAACTCTAATTAATTGAAGGAGGGTTTACTTGTAGGATAACTGGTGCTCACAGAATCAATAGGGGTGATGTCCCAGCCTAGGAGTGGATGGTAGCCAAACCTGCACAGGAGGTCTGAAAAACAGGGACTTCAGTTCCATCAGGTCAGGATACTGATAGCAAATGTCCAAACTCAGTTGTTTCTTCCATATGTTTCTTACTTAAAATTCGAAACCCTGTGCTAGTGTGTCCTACTGGCTAAATTTTGGCTACAGGATCACTCTATGGCTCTACAAAGTGGAAGGAAAAGGATTCCAACCCCTTTGAATTCTACAGAGAGAAGACACCTGCTTTCAAACCATCCCTCTCAAGATTCTTCTCAGTGGTGTAGAGATAATTCCTATACAGGGATTTGAATGTTGGGAGGGAAGAATGGACTTGGAGTCAAACCAAGTGCTCACACACATACACACACGAAGGCAAATTTACAATGTGAAAGTGGTATGGAGGTGGTAGGACAGTCCAGCTACAAAGGTTGATTTTTTATGATGGGATTATCAAATACTAAGATTTCAAGCCAAGGAGAAATAAATAGAAAAAAGGTACATTCCGTTTTCTACAGGCCATAGTGTAAGGGTAAACTGAAAGATAGAAAAAGGGTCAAGAAAAGCAAACAGCAGATCAATCATAGGGCAACCAAATATCCTCAAACCTGTCTGCCATTTCTGGGCCCAGGCTCACAAATAAAATGGTATGTGGGGCAGGAACAATGGAAATGGAGTGGGTAGGACACCAGAGCACCGGAGCCTGTGACCTTGAGTTACTTCACCTTTTTTCCTAAACTCTAGTAAACTGTGTTTCAGCTTTAATATCTAATACTATGGGTGGATGCTTTAATTTAGGGAAAGTTTCTAGTTTGCTAAGTTTACTTTTATCTCCTTAAAAATATAATAAAATTGTATATAATATAATTTACAATTAGAACAATATAAAATTAATCATCTTAACCATTTTTAAGTTTACAGTTCTGTTATAAAACAGAACTCTTTAATCTTGCATATCTGAAACTGTATACTCATTAAACAATAACTACCCTTTCTTCCCTCTCCATAACCCCTGGTAACCACCCCTCTAGTTTCTGTTTTTGTGAATTTGACTACTTTAGAATGCTTAGTTAAGTAAGTAGAATCATACAGTATTTGTCTTTTTAAGACTAGCTCATTTGCCTAAGGGAAACGACCTCAAGGTTCATCCCTGTTGTAGCACAGGACAGAATTTTCTTTCTTTTCCAGTGTGTGTGTGTGTGTGTGTGTGTGTGTGTGTGTGTTTACACATATCTCCTTTGTTTATCCACTCATCCATTGATGGACATTTAGGTTGCATTTTGCATTTTATATTTTGGCTATTGTGAATAATGCTACCATAAATATGGGTATACAAAAATCTCGTTGAAATTCTGCTTTCAATTATCTTAGATATATACCAGAAGTAGGATTAGGAGATCATTATAATCATCAATCATGGTGATCCTATATAATTCTTTTTCAGTCATCATGATAATTCTATTCTTAATTTTCTGATGAACTTCCATACTGTTTTCCATAGTGGTTTACCATTTTAGAATATCACTCACAGTGAACACAGATTGCAATTTATCTAATTTTTCACCAACTTCACTTTACCTTTTATTTTTTTAAGATTATATTTATTTATTCATGAGAGACAGAGAGAGAGAGAGAGGCAGAGACACAAGCAGAAGGAGAAGCAGGCTCCATGCAGGGAGCCGGATGTGGGACTAGATCACTGGTCTCCAGGATCACACCCTGGGCTGAAGGCAGTGCTAAACCACTGAGCCACCCAGGCTGCCCTCATTTTATCTTTTAAACAAAAACTACTCAAAAGTCACAGACCATGTACAGAATTTGTGTCTAGAGTAGATGGGAATCAGTAAAATGCTGTTTCTCATCATTTCTTCAGAGCTCCCGGTGATTTCAAAATACGTGCTTCAAAGGTATGTGAGATAAGACCAAGAGGGATTTGGGGAAGGTCAGCAAGTAAACATCTAACATTGGGATCTGAACTGGACTTTACTGACAAATGAACTAAAATGGGTTCATTCTAAAGACTCAAGTACATCAAGTTTACCTGGGGATCCCTATCAGGAAGGCTCCCAGATGATATCTGGGTTGTATCTGTTATGAGGACAGCTAATATGTTTTAAAAAAAAAAAAAGACTCACATAATCTCTCAATAGCTGTATGAAACACATTGTCAGATAATCCCTACTCTGTGGCTTGATAAACTGATGCCTGTGAAAAACAGTTTGCCTGAGATTATACTACATGTTTCTGAATCCAGCCATAGCTCTTAGCTCTTCTAGATTTTGGAATTCTTCATAATGTCGATTAACGTGATGAAACAGCAATTCGCTTTTGTTTTACCTATCTAGAAATCTTTGTTTTGCTACTTTCACACGTACCTAAAACTAGGTATAACTTTGTTTGAAACTCATGGGCAACTATTTTTCTTGGTGGGAAGGATCAGATTGACAGCTCCCTCAACTAACTGCCTGCCTTGTTTTGCTTTGCTTTCCTTCCTTCCTTCCTTCCTTCCTTCCTTCCTTCCTTCCTTCCTTCCTTCCTTCCTTCCTTCCTTCCTAGGTTTATTCCACAATCTCTGTAATCCCACCTCGGAGGGCTCTAGCATTGCTGCTGTCATTCCCAGGGTTTCTTCTTCTTTCTTTCTTTCTTTCTTTCTTCTTCTTTCTTTTCTTTTTTTTCTTCTTTTCTTTTCTTTTCTTTCTTTTTTTTTTTTTTTGTAAGTCCAATCCTTTAATGACCTGGCCAGAGATCACCATATGTCACTTAATAAGGATGGTCTTTCTTGCCAACATAATTGCTTTAGACTGGTTTCAACATGGATTGGAACTAATCGCTTTAAAATAAATGGCTTTTTATACAGACCATGTAAAACCAGCCTTCTTCTTCCCTTACCTTCACCATAAAAGCCTTCATATGTGCACACATGCACACACACACATACATGCACGCACACACACACAAACACACACACACATGCCCCACTAACTCCCTGCATGCTGACAGATTTTCCCAGTTTGCTGTTCATTAAGTTATATTGACTGTGGAACTAAAATATATCACATGATCAAATGCTATTAGATAAAAATGAATTTGCCACCTGCTGCTTTACCCCTGCCCCTCTGGAAAATAAAAGGAATTGAATTTGCTGAGAAATCCTCCTGACTTATGTTTTTTTTTTTTTTTTTTTTCCGTTTAAGAAGCTCCATATGTCAGGGAGAGAGCCACAGCTGTAGGGAGTAGTTGAAAGTCCATCGCTGTTAATAATGAAGAACTTCTATGCAAATAAAAAGCCCCATTTTATAAGATAAACTTCCTGTTTACTTGCAAACTCATGTTTTATATCAGAACTGATGATGTATTCAACCTCATGCTGCTGGCCTGAAGAGCTGGGAGATAATTACCCATTTTGGAAGAACTGTGAAGTGTTGAATAAAAATGTTTAGTTTGTCTTTTGAGCTGAACACTCCCTTTACTCTTCCTTCTCCTCTTCTTCCCCCTCCACTTTTTTTTTTCCTGTGATTCTTTTAGAGGGAGGAGAAATTACCCTTCCTGGCCCTTTACAATTATGTGCATTGATTTTCTACTTATTTTTCCCCTAGACTCGATGCAGCATGTGATACCAGCATCTTTTAATTTGAAGACTATTTGGGGATATTCATAACTTTCTGTGTGTAAGGTTATATTGCATTAATTTATTTCATTCTTTAATTCATTGTATCCATTGCATAAATAATTAGTGAGAGCAGGATGTGTCAGGCACTGAACTAGGGGCAGATCACACGTTAATGATCACAAGTGCACATGGCCCTTGCACTCATGGAGTTTTTAGGCAAAAAGTGAAAAGAACAGTAGGTAAGTAGCTTTAAGTTAATGTACCATTTTTAAGTTAATGTACCATTTTAAAATCTGAGCTAAGGTTAATATTTTAGATCAAAAGAGCTGTTCCTCATTCATTTTGACTTTATGCATTATAATTTTTTAGAGTATTCATTGAATGTGACCATATTTGGTAACTGATGACAAAAATGCTGTCCTTGGATGAGGGTAGGAGAATGGCAATTGATAAAATTTTCAAATGGGTCTTGTTTTGTTTTTGTTTTTCCTGTGATTTTATTGAGGAAGCTTTGCAAAGTATATAAAAAAACACAGTGATTTTTAAAATTTGAAACCTGGAGTTCGATATATAATATATGGGGTTTCATTTATGTAAAGCCCTTTAGAATGTCAGTACTACACACTGTGAACCCTAGAAGGATAGGGATAATTCTTATTTATATTTACATCCTTCCTTAAGGAAACTCCTTGAAAGACTGGAATAATTGGAGTGAATGTATAAATGAATGGATGAACCATAGGCCTTGATGAAGTCCCAACACATATACCTACTACCTTTGTTACTCAAGTTTAGAGGCTTTGAACAAAGGGGCACTTTGTTAAATGCTGGTATGGAATAGTGAATTGTGTCAGGTGTTCTGTAGAGCATAAGAGTGACACAGACCCTGAGTTTTTCCAGCTATGGTATGGTTGCGGACATTGTCTATGGACTATTTAAAATGCATAAACAATCACATCTATTTTTTAAAAAACTCTAAGTGATTTAGAGTAATATATTGTTTTTGAATCTGAGAAATAGCACACAGTTGCAATCCTGTTTGAACTGCTGCATAATTCTAGGGCCACCAAGGACTGTTGACACTGGTTGACTTGACTACAGGGGAAATCTTGGTGCATTTCTTCAATTTCACGTATTCAGGTTAGCCTAGTAGCAAACCTGCATATAGGGTACAAAATGCCAGAAGACTTTTGCCCATGGTTGCAGAGAAGGTGTGGTGTCAAGCATATTCACATGTAAATGTAGTTTGGCACTGAGTGTTAAATTTGGAATGAGTTGGACAGAATTAAGGCAGTGTTGATCCTTACCAAAGTGGGCAAGCTACCATAGAAGAAATAGTTTATCTGTGGAACCCAAGGAAAAGAAAGAACAATGCATCTCTGAAGCGAGTTAGGCTTGGAAGATTGTCAAAGCTAGAGGTCTTTTAATTCTCCTTTATGTCTTTACAAAAATAAAGGATAGTTGGATTGGTTTAATTGAAACTGTAAGACAAAAGTGTATGATGTGATTCCTTTTTGGTCTGTTTTAATTTTTTATTTTGTGTAATCATCAGAGAGGAAATCATTTTTTAAATAAATTTATTTTTTATTGGTGTTCAATTTACCAACATACAGAATAACACCCAGTGCTCATCCCGTCAAGTGCCCCCCTCAGTGCCCGTCACCCATTCACCCCCACCCCCCGCCCTCCTCCCTGTCCACCACCCCTAGTTCATTTCCCAGAGTTAGGAGTCTTTATGTTCTGTCTCCCTTTCTGATATTTCCCACACATTTCTTCTCCCTTCCCTTATATTCCCTTTCACTATTATTTATATTCCCCAAATGAATGAGACCATACAATGTTTGTCCTTCTCCGATTGACTTATTTCACTCAGCATAATACCCTCCAGTTCCATCCACGTTGAAGCAAATGGTGGGTATTTGTCGTTTCTAATGGCTGAGTAATATTCCATTGTATACATAAACCACATCTTCTTTATCCATTCATCTTTCGATGGACACCGAGGCTCCTTCCACAGTTTGGCTATTGTGGACATTGCTGCTAGAAACATCAGGGTGCAGGTGTCCCGGCGTTTCATTGCATCTGAATCTTTGGGGGTAAATCCCCAGCAGTGCAATTGCTGGGTCGTAGGGCAGGTCTATTTTTAACTCTTTGAGGACCCTCCACACAGTTTTCCAGAGTGGCTGCACCAGTTCACATTCCCACCAACAGTGCAAGAGGGTTCCCTTTTCTCCGCATCCTCTCCAACATTTGTGGTTTCCTGCCTTGTTAATTTTCCCCGTTCTCACTGGTGTGAGGTGGTATCTCATTGTGGTTTTGATGTGTATTTCCCTGATGGCAAGTGATGCAGAGCATTTTCTCATGTGCATGTTGGCCATGTCTATGTCTTCCTCTGTGAGATTTCTCTTCATGTCTTTTGCCCATTTCATGATTGGATTGTTTGTTTCTTTGGTGTTGATCACTCTCTTGCACCATACACAAAGATAAACTCAAAATGGATGAAAGATCTAAATGTGAGAGAAGATTTCATCAAAATCCTAGAGGAAAACACAGGCAACACCTTTTTTGAACTTGGCCACAGTAACTTCTTGCAAGATACATCCACGAAGGCAAAAGAAACAAAAGCAAAAATGAACTATTGGGACTTCATCAAGATAAGAAGCTTTTGCACAGCAAAAGATACAGTCAGCAAAACTCAAAGACAACCTACAGAATGGGAGAAGATATTTGCAAATGACGTATCAGATAAAGGGCTAGTTTCCAAGATCTATAAAGAACTTATTAAACTCAACACCAGAGAGGAAATCATTATATTCAATTTAAAGATCGAAATTGAAACTTATGATTTCTTTAGTGTATTGATATGGGTCAAAGGAACTATAAATTCAAATCTATTCACTCAGTCATGTATTTGGCACCTACTGTACACAGACATTATCATTCATTGTGATCACTCTGTCAACTTATGCTAACTTGTTTATTTCTCATCCCAAAATACTTTTTCTTTAAATTTCTATGGGGCCACTGGTTAATAGCACAATTTACCAGGTGCACTGTGTAAAAACAGCTTCTTACCCCCTCCAGACCAATCATCAGCTTGATTAATTAATTTAATCAAACACTCCAGTGTGACAGTTCATCCTAATTAGCTAATAATATTCTATTTCTCAGCACTCTTGGGACCTAGATATTTTTGTTGTGTAAAATAACACACTCACCACATTGCCTTTCTATCTAAAGGTGTGGCATCTTCCCAAATGTGGAAAAAGTTTAGATGTTTTCCACTGAGAGTAAGAGAAGAAAATGGATCATAAGTATTACTAAAAGAATTATCTTTGAATCTGGTGCACATGCTAAGTGCTTGCCTTTTTGCTGGAACAGTCATGGTTACTATGACCTGGCATCGATGCTCTGAACTCTGTCCCATAGGACAGTTTATTTAGCTTCTGTTGAGATATGGACCCAAGATTCTACTTCTAACACAGTTGCAGGAAAAAAACAAAACAAAACAAAACAAAAAACAAAAAAACTATCTATATCTATCAATATATTGATATATGTATCATATAACCAAAGTGGTGCCAATAACTGTCATTCTCCTTAATGCCCCAAACATGGCCAGAAACTACAGTAACTAGACTTTTCCCTCCTGAAGCCAAGAGTAGATTTTTTTTATTTCAAAACTACTGGTGAGTTAAGAATTGAGAAAATTCCTTTCTGTTTCTGTTCAGCATTCTCCCCTAGGAGTAGCCCACTGATTTATTTGACCATCTTGCGTTCCTTTGTCTGCCTAAGATGCCATTTAGAAAAGTTTTCCCATCATTAATGCCTCTCAGGGCTGATTTTACATACTCATCACCAGCGATCACATTTTAATTACATGGGCCTTTGTTTTGTTTTCTCCTTTTTAATAAGGCTCCACTGAGGAGATCTTCCCCTTTCTGGGTCTAATCAGGTTGTCAGATCAATTAAGGTAATTGACAGCAGGTTTATCACATTCCTTAATCAGGACTGTAGCCATTTTATTAGAGGAAAACAATCCCCAGATGATTTAGAGATTGGAAAAAAAGGTTCAATCTGTATAACTAAAAGGAAGAAGAAATACAACCTGAAATGTCAGAGTTCTGAATGAGAAAGGAAGATAGGACAGAAATATAGTAAGCAGAGGGTCTTCAGAACCAGTCTCCATCGAAAAATAATGCAGTGATCCCCAGAATTGAACTTCAGAATCACTGGAGTGATTATTTGAAAATTAGATTGTTGCTGTTAAGAAATGTATCAAATGAACACATTGTTCATCTTAAGCATACACAGTGTTACATGTCAATCATATCACAAAAAAATGAAAGAAATGGTAAAAAATATATATAGATAGATTTTTCTTTCCCACACAGCAATTTAAGTAGGTATTTGGGAGAACTCAGAAATCTGTATTTTTATAACTCCCCCCCCACCCGCCAGCCAAGATAATTCACCCTAGAAGGTGGTCCTTTGAATAGTGCACTTTGAGAAACAGCAGTATAAAGATAGTGGAAGAGCAGGTTGTCCTAGTATAAAGTTGGGTCAAAGGCAGTGCTTCTTATGCTTTACTGTGGATACAAATCACCTGGGGTTCTCTTTCATTGGGTTTACGTGAAGTGTGAGACTCTTTGCTCCTCTAAGAAGCTCCAGGGAATGATGCCATTGCTCCTGGGCTGTGGCATGCACTTGGGGTGCATTGAAACTTGGTCTGTTTTTCTTGGTTCCCCGGTGCAGAGGACGAGTTGGCAGGGCCAGGGCCAGGTTGTCTACCCATTAGAACTACCAAAAGTCATAAGGTAAGGAGGTCAGGCTTTCTGCCAATGTCTGAGGTTATGTAGGGAACCAGCAAATGGGGCTTAGTTCCAAGATGGATTCAGCCTGCTGTTGCAGTGACATCTTGACTTTTGCCAACATTCTCTGAAGCTATAGGATTATATCTAATCTCTGAATACATAACACCAAGACAAGCATGTGGGGTTTTCTTTCTTAAAAAAAAAAAAAAAACTACCTCCCAGGGAAAGAGTTTATTGGAATGACCTTGATGTTTTCCAAGTAATTATTCTCCCTCCCATTGTTCTTGTTGCACATAGGCCTCTCCCTAAAAACAGCACCTTATAATTTTAAATCCTTTCAAGTTTTCCAGATGCTTTCACATCTGTAATTTATTTTTTTTAAGATTTTATTTATTAGAGTGTGTGAGAGAGAGAGAGAGAGAGAGAGAGGCAGAGACACAGGCAGAGGGAGAAGCAGGCTCCATGCGGGGAGCCTGATGTGGGACCTGACCCTGGGACTCCAGGATCACGCCCTGGGCTGAAGGCGGCGCTAAACCGCCGAGGCACCCCGGCTGCCCTGTAGTTAATTTATTGAATATGAGTTCTGTTCTGTTCCTCTAGGGCCTGACACAATGCTTGGAGCAAGGTCTAGAATGGGTTCTTCTAACCTTAAGCTTATAATTTTGTTGAGGAGAAGAGACATCATTCCATGGTTTGTATCACTGGCTGTATTTTCATTTTGTATGCAAAGAGGACCTTCATTCCAGTGGAGAATAGATTAGTTCTATCTGGGATCATCACTCAAGTGACACTTGCATTGGTCATGGAATAAAAATCTGTGAGGCCAACAAGAGAAAATATTACTCCCCTCAGTTTAAGTATGTAACCAAGGCTAATTGATTCCCCAGAGTGAGCAGGTAAGTCTGTGACAAACAGGTCAGTCTTGATTACTTCCTCTGTGTTGCTCATAGCCTCCATCTTCTGACTTCTTTTCAGTGCCGTTTCTACCGTAAGAGAGGGAAAAAAAAAAGAGAAGGGGGAGAACTCTAACCTTCTTAGATACCTTCTGCAGATAACTTCTAATTGTCAACCAAGCTGTGATGAGCTTGATTTTATTAGAAGATCAGAAGCTTTACCCCTTTATTAGGTCACTAACATTTTATTCTTCCCATACATTGAATAAAATATATACTGCCTCAGACCAGTTTCCAAAGAATGGAAAAGGATTTGTGTTTCCTGTGTTTTCTCCTAAGGAGCCAAAGAACGTTCTCAGGTTCTGTGTCACTTTGTGACACCATGGAAGGTGGGAATGAGCCAACACCGTCCTCATTTATAGTTGATAAAATGAAGGCCCAAGGAGCTGGTCTGTGATATAGGAAACAACAGAAAACTGTGTTGGTGAGCACATAGTCTGTGGCTTTGTCTGCACAGCTGTTCCATCTTTGGGTATAGTGTATCTGTTTGTGAGAGAAAGTACATAGAAATACAGGTTGTGCAGTAAATTGCCCCCACATTAGGAAACAAGACATTTGTAATGAGTATTATAGTCATTTAAACATTACAGGACATAACTTAAGAAAGTAAATCTCTAAAGAAGAAAAAAAAACCCAAAAAACAGATGCTTAACTATAGAGAATAGATGATGATCAGAGGGGAGGTGGATGGAAGATGGGTGAAATAGGTGATGGGCATTAAGAGGACACTTACCCTGATGAGCACTGAGTTATATGTGGAATTGCTGAATCACTATATTGCTTACCTGAAATGAATATAACACTGTATATCAACTGCACTGTAATTAAAATTTTTAAAAATGGGTGCCTGGGTGGCTCAGCCAGTTGAGTATCTGACTTCAGTTCAAGTTGTGATCCTGGGGTCTTCGGATTGAGCCCCATGTTGGGCTCCCTCCCTCCCAAGCTCCCTGCTTATCCCTCTCCCTCTGCCCTCCCTTTGCCCCTTTCCTTGCTCCTGCTTTGTCGTTCTTTCTCTCAAATAAGGAAAATCTTTTAAAAACAATTTTTTTAAAGTAAAGACAATAGGGGCACCTGGGTGGCACAGTCAGTTAAGTGTCCAGCTCTTGGTTTCGGGTCAGATTATGATCTCAGGGTCCTGAGATTGAGCCCCACGTTGGGCTTCCTGCTCTGCATGGATTCTGCTTCAGTTTCTCTCTTCATTTCCCTCTGCCCCCTACCACCACATGTGCGCTCTTGCTCTCTAAAATAAAGATAAATAAATATTTTAAAAATAATAAAAAACTAAAACAAGCCAGTCATGAAAAGATAAATACTGCTCAGTCACTTACATGATATATCTAAAATAGTGAAACTCGGAAAGTAGAATGTTGACTTCCAGAGTCTGGGGGGAGGGAGAAATAGAGAGTTCTTTAACGGATATGGAGTTTCAGTTTCACAAGATGATGAAGTTCTGGAAATCTGTTGCACACCAATGTGAATATTCTTAAGACTATTGAGTATTACACTTAAAAATGGTTAAGATGGTAAATTTAGAATTTTTTTTACCACATTAAAAAGTTTTAATTAAAAAAAAGTAAATTTCTAAAGTGCTCAACACTAGATCCTTTTTTTTTTTTTAGATTGTGTAACTGTCACATGGGCAAGCATTTTGTAAGCTAATTATTTGTCCCACTAGTAAGAGTTACCACTTATTGAAAGCCTACTACATGCTAAGAACTTCATGTCTGCTTTTTTATTGAGAGGTTTTATTCGAATTTAGTCTCATGAACTCTGTGCACAGTAATAACATTTTTCATTTTCCAATAACCCTTTAATCCATCTAACATTATTGCATGGCAGTTGTGATTTTGCCACCTTCATCTCTTTATTCTTTTTAACCCAGAATACTATAAAAAGTGATTATGTAAATAATTCCTGAATTAGTGATGTTATCCCCAAATAGTGTAAATCAACACATTTCTGACTTCATTTTCATTTTACCTTGTCATTGTTCTGTAGTTTTAACAGTATATTTAATTTTATTGGACTTACTGAAACATAATCATGATTGTTGATCAATATTAATTGCTATTAGTATCAATTAGCATTAATACTCTCCTTTGTGACTAATATTGGTACTTTATTTGTATTTATGAATCTATTTGTTACACCTGTTGTAAGTGATATTTCTACTTTATTTCAGAAGTCTTTGACTTGGTTCTCTACAGATCACTCTGTTTTCAAGGTCATAAAGCTTTCCTGTGTCATCTCTTTCTAAACATTCTCTGATTAGTGTCTGGAATAGCCCTGGACACATGATGGCTTAATAAGTAACTGCTGGGTTCTGATCCAACTTCTCTAATCCTGGCTTTGCTCATTTATTTGTATTGTCTACTAAAGCTGAGGTTCCACATCACACTTTGAGAGTAGGTGCTTCCACTGAAACCTGTCTGTGCTTTTGGATATTACAGGTTCTAGGTTCTGGAAGGGAATGGATCTGCTACATAATCTTTCTGCATGCTTGGAAGCAGTACATTTAGTTTACTTCTAATGAATGATACCTGCAGAGCAGCTACTCAGGATCTTTAATAACATCCATCCTTCTTCAATGACCAGTCTGGTAAGGTTGAGTTGCAATGAGCTGAACAGATCGATAATAATCACAGGGTGCTTGGAAAAGACAGCCTCCTCTATAATCTTGGGACAGCTTAGTTAGTGT
Organism: Nyctereutes procyonoides; assembly: GCF_905146905.1. Taxonomy (NCBI): domain Eukaryota; kingdom Metazoa; phylum Chordata; class Mammalia; order Carnivora; family Canidae; genus Nyctereutes; species Nyctereutes procyonoides. Next base: position 11,329,145 of record NW_026575133.1, on the reverse strand, counting down.
TGCCACTCAACACCAGAAGAGTGTGTGTGTGTGTGTGGTGTGTGTGTGTGTGTGTGTAACAGTTGATTTTAAGGATTTCTAAGAACAAAACAACAATAAAAATTCACAGCTGCTACATCTTGTCTTCTTCTTTATCGGAAAATAAGCATGTAAACCGCACAACAAGCATGTCTGTTTACCCTATCCTGAGGCTGTCTTCTACTTTTCCCCCCAAATGGTGCTCAGAGATAGCCTTATTGGGTAGCCCTGGTGGCGCAGCGGTTTAGCGCCGCCTGCAGCCCAGGGTGTGATCCTGGAGACCCTGGATCGAGTCCCATGTCAGGCTCCCTGCATGGAGCCTGCTTCTCCCTCTGCCTGTGTCTCTGCCTCTCTCTCTCGCTCTCTCTGAATGAATAAATAAATAAATCTTTAAAAAAAAAGAGAGAGAGAGAGAGATAGCCTTATTAGTTGCTCACATTTGCTGGAACAATGAATGCAGTCTTTTTGTAAGGCCTGCCAAACCTCAGTCTCTTGCTGCTGACCTCATGGACAAAAATCATCTTTAGATGTTTGGTCATGAGTCCTTTCCTTTAGAGTAAATTATGAACTATTTAATAATCCAGGGCCAAAAAAAGAGAAACCAGGATGTGCAGTCCTATTTGATATGAGACTGACCTGAGGAAAGTGAAAAAAAAATATTCTTTTTTTTTCTTTCTTTTTCTCCTCTCTCTTTAAAGTTTTTATTACATTTTTGATAAAATAATTGATGTATAAATTAGAAAACATTGAAAATCAAAAGAAAAAACAAACAAACCATGTGATCACTTTGCACTGCCTGTCTGTGCCTGTTTATGATATCCTGTGTGTTCCATAAAGCTTTCCCAGAAATCCAAAACATAAGTTTTTTTGACTGTCCAAAAACTCTGTCTTCAGCATAACATGAGGACCATAATTTTAGCAAACCTTGTCCCTAATGATGATTACACATTAATTTCCAGTTGTTCATGTGTTTTTTATCCCTAGTGAAATTCATAACCTTTAGTGAGAGTTTAAACCTCCTTCTACTTCTTCCCTCAATAATAGATGTTCAAGCGCTTGTGGCATTGAAATGATTTTAATTATCCAGTAAGGTAATGTTTTGTTTTGTTTTTCCATTATCATCTTGAGATAGCTTTTTGGTATGAAAAAAGATCTAACTCATGAATAAATAAACGAATATCCAGGTCTTAAATGTTCTCAGTCTCTGTTGTTGTTTTGGGTGCTTTTCCTAATTGACAACCACTGGTGATACTCAGTATTGAAAGTGTTTGTGCTCCAGACAAGTGGAGGAAAATTTAATTTGTCTAGTATGGACTTTAACTGACAAATGTTAGAAATTGACCTTTTCAACAGAAATTTACTTGAAAGTCCTAAGTGAAGCTCTGCTTTCAGCTAAATTTGTCACTAAGACATGATTAAATTCTTTTAAATGTAGATCAATTGCACATATTATTAATGGGAATTGAGATCTCCCTAAATGGTGTCCATAAATTTAAAAGACAAGGGAAAAAAAGGGATATGAAGGTTAAGGTGCCTCACCTGCCAAGTGGATATTCTTGTATTGTCTTGGAATTCTGTTTGAGGGCAAGAAAGTTCTTCATTCCACAGTGAGTGTATTGGACTATTTGCAATCTTGTATGAGTGATGGAGTGCTAAGTTTTCGACATCACTGGAATCCAAGAGCCACACATCCCCCAGCCCATGGTAGCAGTCTCATAAATACTTTTCAAATGAGAGAAAGAAAGAATGAGAGAGAAAGAGGAGGAATCAGGGAAGGAGGGGTAAGTTTTGACAACTTTCCTAGATCCTGCATAGCTCACAGAATTAAGGTGAGGAACCAGTGTTCTAGAGATGTGGCCTGAGAAATGGCTGATGTGTTCAGCAGGGAATATAACAATCCATTGGCTCAGATCTCCAGCTACGGGTGTGCTGTGAAGTTTGAGCAAGAATTTGTGCCTTGATTAGAGATGACAAAATATAAGAACAGTGAACACCCCAGATTTGTCTTGCTCTGACACTGAAGCGGGACAGAGTCACCTTCCCTGTGCATGGTCAGAAATAATCATAATTTTCTTTCCTCCAAGTAAGAAAAGCTTAAGACAAAGAAACGAGTGGAGCTGGTAACAGATGCAACCGAGATCATTCATTGCTTAATAGACTTACTAATTATTTTTCATGATTGTCCACTTTAGCTCCTGTGTGTCCCATTCAATGTTTGAGCATGGCAGAACCTGCTAGATGAAAGAGATCTGAAAACTCTTTCAAAGGGTAAAAGGAAAAAAAAAAAAAAAAACCTTGAAGGTGTTATTAATATTCCCGTAATATATTCTGAACTTAGGAACCTCGCCCCTCATTCAGAGGTACTCTTAGGGCTTATAACATGCTTATGTAGATCAGACACATATCTGAGATTGGTGGCAAGTGGCTCTTCTGAAATCAAATCAAATTGAAAGACATCTGCTTACTCTGAAATGTCAATGACTCTACAAATGGCAAAGGGAGCAGGCTGGCTAGATATCTCCTCAGCATGCTTAGAACACCTTATGTTGGACCACTTCTGAGACTTTCAGCCGTTATTTCTGCATATTATCTGGCTTTTGTGGGCAGAGTGATATGATTTTTAATGTATACGTAGTGACTTTTAATGTATACAGTTGTTCACTATAATCACAATGGAATTTGAGTCCACGAAGATCATGCTGTCTTTTGGATGTTGTCGTTTGTTTGTTTTTTAATTGAATCATTCAACCACAGCAGTCATCAAGGGGTCATTTAGTACAGAGCTCCAAATTCAGCCCTGGGCTACATCTCCAGATAATGCAAATTGTTATTTATCCCATTCTTATTAAAATTCTTTAGGAAAACCTTCTATCAGGAGAACTGCTGTTTTTGGATTTGTTTTGTTATTCCCTTCCTATCCCACTAAGAGAGAGAGAGAGAGAGGAAGAGAGAGAGAGAGAGAGAGAGAGAGAGAGAGAGAGAGAGAGACTGTAAAAAACAAAAAAAAATCTCAGAATAAAAAGCTGAGTTGGTAACTAGGAATTCTAGTCTTAAAGAATCTAGAATCTAGGAATGCCTGGGTGACTCAGTTAGTTAAGTGGCTGCCATTGGCTCAGGTCATGATCCCGGGGTCCTGGGACCCAGTCCCCCCACTTAGGAACCTGCCTCTCTCCCTCTGTCTGCCAGTCCCTCTGCTTGTGCACTCGCTTTATCTCTCTCTCTCTCTGATAAATAAATAAATAAAATATTTTTAAAAAGAATCTAGAACAGAGTCATCAAGCTATGGCCAAATTCTGCCTACTGTGTATTTTCATAAGTAAAGGCTTATTGGACTACAGGTACCCCCTCTGTGTGTTGAATTGCAAGGGAGACTCTGGCCCACAAAGCTGAGTATGTTTAGTGCCTGGCCATTTACAGAAAAAAAGTTTACTAAACCCTGATCTAGACAATTTTGTTAACAATATGCCCAGAGTCAGGTTGGTAGAACCAGATGAACTGCAAGCCATCTACAGGAATCTTGTTAAAGATGAGAATGATACACAGACAACCCAGGAGTAACTACGGTAAATCTATAGGCAGAGAATTTAGGCATTTACTACTTCTATTGAGTATTTGATAGTAACTTAGACTTCATTTACATGAGATTTCCCTTAGAAATCCTAAGGGAACTGCACTGATTCATATTCCTTTCTGTGTCCAAGGTATTTACAGGGCCTGTGGCAAATAATCAAATGTTCAGTACATGTGGTTGAATGAATACAGGCATATGAAAGGGCAGCTGGCACCATAATTATTCCCAATCCACTGGGGATTGATAGGCTACCAGGTAAGAAATCTATTTAAGAATGGTAAATTCGTAGGGTGGCAGCAGATTTTAATCTTCTCAGCTCTTGCTGTTAAGCCCATTGGTCTTTAACTACCTTTAGTTGTCTCAATTTAATTTTTCTCTTCTCCATGAGTACATGTTGTGGATAGGAAATAGGCTTGAGTTTTATGAGGTAGGATCTGAAGAAGGCATTCCTGGTATAAATGATGTTACTGGAACAAATGACCAAGAGATGTTAATGAATTTCCTTTTTTGGCCTTTAAAAAATAATGGGGTGCAAGCTCTTCTCTCTGAAAAGGTTAAAGACCAGGGGTGGGGATTAGTCAACTTAAAATATATTTATCACCCTTGGAACTTTTGTTTCAAACAGGGAGCAGACGGAAGAAAAGATATTTCTTTAATAGCTACAGTGTGCCAAAAATCATAATAGTTCTTTTCCTTTTCAGCACCACCCTAAGGGTTAGACATCATTCTCATTTGCAGAGAAAGATACTAAAACTTGAAGAAAATGGAGAAAATACTTAGAGTCACCTTGTGAGGGAATCACTCGGGACATGAATAAAGGTCTAGCCATCTCCACAAACCCCGGTCTTTCCACTGGACCATGATAGACTTTCTGTTCAAAAGTAATTGGGCCTTGCTCTCCTTTTTGAATAGATTTACTTTGTTTTGGTAAGTGGGGCTGCTGCTTGGTTCTTAGGGTAGCACTGATCTGTGCCCTCCCACAAAGAGGAATTTTGATACTTTTGTTCCACATTCTTTCTTCTACTTGTGCGTTAGCCTCCTCTTTGTTTATACTATAGACTTTCAAACACTATGAACCTTTTCCCAAAATAGATTGTTCTAAATCTAGGAAACTTTTGAAGTTAAAGATTCTTGAGTAGTTTTAGGACCCGTTGGACTGGAAGCTCTGGGGAAGAGAACCCAGGGATCTGAATTTTTAACAGGCTTCCTTCTTCTACCCTACATCAAAAACATCAAGGACACTGTCCTTTAGAGAGTTAACCTTTTAATGCCATTCAGTGACATAAGACTTAGGAACTCTGCAACTGAGAATACTTCCCAATTAAGTTTATAGATCTACTCTTCTTTTTTCCTTTCCCTTTTTTTTTTTTTACATAAAAAGATTATTTTGTAGTTCTTTAGTTCTAAGGCTAGTCTAGTTAATATTTCAACTAGAATATGGCGGACTTTTTTAATAATTCTGTAAAAAAGGAATAGAGCATAAGAAGTGAAACAGAGCTCTTGCACACAAAAACTTCATTTTGGACTGCATTGGAGCCTGATTAATATTTCTCCTAGGGTCCAAATAAGGATACAGATTGCACTTTGCATTCCAACCATTTTAGCCACCAAGTCCATCATTATCAATCTTATTAGAACTAATATCTCCAGGGTGTCTGGGTGGCTCAATCGGTTAAGTGTCTGACTCTTCATTTCCGCTTAGGTCATGATCTAGGATTGTGAGATCAAGCTCCACATCAGACTCCATGCTCAGAGAGGAGTGTTCTTGAGGATTGTCCCTCACCCTCTGCCCCCTCATCCCCTTCTCTCCCTCCTTCTCTGAAAAAAAAAAAAAAATCTCACATGCAACTGTATTAGATTTCTATTACTGCTAAAAAATTACCATAAATTTAGCAGTTTAACAAAGCACAGCTTTATAGATCAGAAAACTAGGTGAACTTGCTGCTTAGGGTTTTACAAGGTTGAAGTTAAGGTGGCAGTTGGCTGGGCTGCCCCCTGGAGACTCTGGGATAGCATTCTCATCCAGGTTCATACAGGTTATTGATCAATCCAGTTCCTGAAGCTGTAGGTCTGAGGCTGTAGGCCACTGCTTCTTTGCTGGCTATCATCTGGTCCTATTCTTTGTTCCTAGAGACCACACATCTCTTCTCACATGGCCTCTCCATTTTCAATCCAGCAATGGCACCTCGTATCCTTCTGATGCTTACTCTGGCTTACTCTTTTGCTTTTCTTTGTCCTAATTTTTTCCTGCCTTTAAGAGTGCATGTGATTAGATTGGGTCCATCCAGATAATCCAGGATAAACTCCCTACTTTAAGGTTAACTGATTAGTAACCTCAATTATATATGCAGTGTTCCTTTTATCATGCAATCTAACATATTCATCAGGAAAGACATCTTTGGAGGGGGAGACAAGAGTCTACCTACCACATCACCCACACACATCATTAAAATGTAACAAAAATAGATTGTCTATAATATAAAGGGTAAAAGTGTAATGTATAAGTGAGTATATTTTTTCTTTTATTTTAATATGTAAGAGTAGAGATCCTACACTATAAGAAGTCAAGTTTTCCAAAAGAAGAGTATTTTGAAGACTGATACAAACAGGTAGGATTGGCAACACAAGTTCCATGAGCAGCAGGGTTGTCAATTATGTGATTTTAGAAATGGTGAGGGGCACCTGGGTGGCTCAGTCAGTAGAGCATCTGACTCTTGGTTTCCTCTCAGATCCTGATCTTAGGGTTCTGAGATCCCGTCCCGTGTCTGACTCCTCGCTCAGCACAGAGTCTCCTTGAGGTTCTCTCTGTCCCTCTGCCCTACGCCCATCTCTCTAAAATAAATAAATGGAATCTTACAAAAAAAAAAAAAAAGGAAAGAAATGGTCAACAGCTCTTGGAAAAGTTTTCAATAAAATTTTGAAAAAGAATATAATCTTCCCTTGAGATAAATGGGAGTTAGGGTCTGTAAAACTTAGCATATCTTAAAAATTCAAAGCCATATATGTTTATATGTAAAATGGAGTTTCACTCTAGAGATATTTTTCCAGCTATAGTATAACCTAGTGTAATATTTGAAAATTATGTATAGTGATATCTTACATCTCATTATGACCATTTGAAATATCCCACAAATTTACAAAGGGTCCCCTGGGAGATGGTGGCACCCAAGATGAGACCTACTGGCAAAGTGACATCAAAAACAAATTCCCTAGGTCATTTACAACATTTAACTGTAGGGATCTGCACTGGTAAGGAGTGAGGGTCAGGGAGACCTGCAGTATTCAGTTTGTTCTTTGGTTGTATGTTGCAGAGTGTAAGGTAGAAGTCAGATTGACATTTGAAACAAGTTTCTGCCCATTATCAGTTGTATTAGTATGGACATGTTCCCTCGATTCTTGGAGCCTTGTTTTCATCATCTGTAAAATAAGTATCTGTAAGAGTACCTTGCCAGGTGCTATGGAAGAAGCCTCTGCTTTTTTAGGCATGCTCTCTCTGTTTGCTTCTCTTCCCTGCACCACAGCACCAGAGCAGGGTTCTGCATGAAGCAGATGAGTCCTCTTTAATGTGTAAGTGCTTCTTAAATCTGCAAGATGAGATTGGCTTTCCAGAGGAACTAGATTCTTCCAGAATCTACATATTCCCTAGTCCTTCTCCAGAATTCTAGTCCATCAGGTCCCAGAAGTTTCTCATGATCAGTAGATAAGCTATTTATTTTCCACTCTTTACCAGACTTTGTCTGTGGGTTTTTTTTTTCCCCTGAGGACTCTATCCATTTTTTTTTGTGTGTGTGTAGAGTTGTCACCTCCTTAAAAATAGGCCAGTGTTTGAATTTTCTCCTAAAGCCCATTAGGCAACCTGAGTTTTGTTCCCTGAATTTTTGGGAAGATTGGTTATTATTCATAATTTGTATAAAAACCCAGCTGTGGCAAAAAGAAAAGGTCTCTCTCAGGATATTCAAACACATTTTAAAGCAAACAAGAGCTGAAATGTCTTCAGAGATGTGAAAATAGCAACAGATTCTCATTAGCCTCATCAGTATAAGAAAAAAAAAATTAGATAAATACCTAATTACTGATGGCCTTATGCTGGGCACTGTGCAAAGTGTCTCTGTCCAGGGGAAGCTTGCTCTAGAAAACCCTCTTAATGAAGACACCGTATCTTTGGGTACAGGATAGAAGAACTGATTAAGTGGGTTCTGCTAGTGGTGATAATTTTCAAGAGACACAAGAAATTACATTGCAATGTGGGAGGGAAGTATAGCTCACAGCTAACCACATGAATGATACTCAATAAAGAACTGAAGATTTAACAAGTCCTGGAGACTTCTCTCCCAAGGCAATCTCTGAACAGAGTTTTGGGAGATCATCCTTCATTTTCTGAGAAATAGGCTCATGCACCTTGATGTAGAAATGCCGGGGCATCCTGTCCATCATTTCTCTGCCACCCTTCTGTGTAGCTTTGACACACAATCCACATTACTGACCATTTTTCTTCTGGGAAGCAGCCAGAGAGTGCATTCCCTTGAGCACTTTCTCTGGCATTAATCTCCAGCTATGTGCTTTCATTTCACTTCCTGTAAAATTCCATCTGTAGATCCTGTGCTTGACCTAAGGTTAGATGGCAGGGGAACAAAATACTGATTCTCATTTCGAATCACAATTGTTGCTATAAATAGCAAACTTTATAACCTGGTAGCTCCCTTGGATGCAAAGTGATGGATGAGCTTCTGCTGATTAAAAAAAAAAAAAAGTCCATAACTCTCAAACTATAGTTCAAGTTGAAGTAAACGGTAATAATAGAGCACAACTAATACACTGCTGAATTATTCATGTTGATTATAAACACTGCACCCTCAATGTCAAAGAAGCCACATCCCATACAGGGTATCTGTAATCAGACATAACAGGAGTTGCCTAGTCCTACATGAAAAGGGAGGGTTCATGTACTGAATCAGGATTACACTAAAAAGCATAAACTAAAAAAGTTATGATAACTAGAAAATGTAAATAACAAATAGAAAATATTATAAATTGTTAATAGAAATAATTATGAGCTATTATGTTCTGGTGCATTTGATAAATTGATGATGGCCTACAAGTATTCCTCACTGAAAAATGAAGCCTAAGGATGGTTCATGATCTGGGTCCTCTGTGTAAGCCACCCTTATCTCCTAACTAACTCCCTGGTTTTTCTACTTCTGCCTTTCTCTAGTTTATTCTACACACAGCAGTCAAAATAACCATTTAAAAAATGTCTGTTTCTGTCATATCTTTGATCACATTCCTAGTGTGCCTTCCCATCTCACAAATGAGAAAACCCAACCTTCTTACACTATACTCCAAGGAAGGCTTTTTGCCTGATCCAGCCCCTGCCTGCCTCTCTCTACTCATCACCCTCTGAGCTGTAAGCGTGCAACTTTCTTTGGTCCCTTGAATATACCTTAAGGCCTTTGAACCTGTAATCTCTTCTGCTTCTGATGTAAACGCATTTCCCTGCCCAGCTTAAGTCATCCGCCCAGAGAAGTCTTCCAAAGCCATCCAAATTAAAGTAGCTGCCATGCTATCACTTGTTATAGCAATACCCTCTTTTGTTTTCTTTTCTTTTTTTCAAGGGGAGTAGGGAGAGAGTGAAAAAGAGAGCATGGGGTGGGTGGGGTGGGCAGAGGGAGAGAGAGAATCTTAAGCAGGCCACATAAGGGGTTTGATCCCATGACCCTGAGATCATGACCTGAGTCAAAATCAAGAGTTGCACACATAGCCGACTGAGCCACCCAGGCACCTCTAACCTGTTTTGTTTTCATCTGAGAACTTATATAAACAATAAGGTATCAAATAATATTATTGGTGGGATTGATTGTCTCTTATGTTAAAAATGTATATGCTCCTTGAGACTAGGGTCCTTCTTGTTTATTGAATATTTCATCCCCAGTCTCCAGCAGTGTCTGTCTTATATTGTCCCCAGTTCATCTGGTTTGTTGAGTGATAAGCTCAGTTGTACTCACACTTTATTATAGGAGTGTTAAATACTTTTCCCCTGCATATCATTTTACTGCTATAATAGGCTAGAATCACGGTTTTCTTTAAGATTTTATTTATTTATTCATGAGAGACACACACAGTGGGGGGGGGGAGAGGGAGAGAGAGAGAGAGAAACAGAGACACAGGCAGAGGGAGAAGCAGGCTCCATGCAGGGAGCCTGATGTGGGACTTGATCCCAGGTCTCCAGGACCACACCCTGGGCTGAAGGCAGTCCTAAACCACTGAACCACCCGGGCTGCTTGAATCACTGTTTTCTTTGCTTAGTAGGTAACTAAAACTTCACTGATCAGATTCACTCCAATCACTTATGATAAGAAACCAAAACCACCCCAAAATGCTAGTAGACTTGTATTTAAGAGAAAAGAGCCATTTCAGGCACAATGTTGACTATTATTTCGGGGTCCAGATAGTGTGTTCTCTGATGATGCAAATTCTTTGGCTCTCAGATGCAATGAGCTCATTGTGTATTAGTAAATATTTATAAAGTGCTCTATTGACTAAGTGTTTCACAATCAGGTTGATTAGTGATTCCTCTCAGCAACCTTGTAAGGTCAATAAGCATTATTAAAGAACAGCCCAGAGATGTTGGGCAAGTTGCCCAAGGTCACTCAGCAGGTCATTGGCAAAGCCTGCATTGGCAACTTCAAAGCCCATTACTGTGACAAGCCCTGGCGTTGACTCTTCTTGGAAGGGCGACCCTTCATTGCTTTTCTTGTAAGGTAGACATATAAACACTGAATGTTCTGAAGTGAGAGAAGTATAAAGGCCTTGAGTTGAAGGAGTTATTGGTGCAATTAAAAACTGGAGCTAGCTATTGAAAATTGAAAATGGTACTTAATGGAGGTGAATTAGAGGACATTGTTTTTGAGAGAAGGAGAGAATTACAGTTTGAAAAAGTAGGAATGTAAAAAGCAGAGATATCTGTAGAAAATTAATTTGAGTGGCTTTGGGGGTTGAGAAATAAGCTGTGGGACCAGAATATTTTAGGAAGAGTCTGGATCATGGAATCGGATCTAGGTTCTAGTCAGAAATAAGCTGAGTTCTCTAAAATAATATGCTACCCACTCACCTCCATCAAGCAGTGTTTTTTAATATGTTCTGAGGGCGAGATCTGCTTACAAGTATATAGCATTTCATTCCCTGAAGTCTGACATACAAATTACAAAGGCTCCATCATTATCAGTGTGTCCTGCTAAATATCTACCAGGAATATTCTATAAAGGAGAATGATCTGTAGAAATCATGCTACATCTTACTTCCCTTCATATTTTTTCTATTTCTTCCCTTCCTTTGGGATTTCAGATAAGTAGCTGTAAGTCAGTGATCTATTATGTTCTATATAATTTTCACCCCTTGGACCTCCAGATTATATCTTCTAACTCTGTTCCTTGGAAGCAAACTCTCTTAAACCAACTACCAACTACAATAAAACTGCTTACAAGGGGATCCCTGGGAGGCTCAGTGGTTTGGCACCTGCCTTCGGCCCAGGGCATAATCCTGGAGTCCTGGGATCGAGTCCTGCATCAGGCTCCCTACACACTGAGAACTTTCCAGGGAGCATCTCTTTTAACCCTTCCAACAATCCTATGAAAATGGATACCATTTTACCCCTGTTTTACAGACAGGGAAGCTAAACTCCCAAATGTAAATCCAGGACCTTTGTGCTGTGAAGATGCTACTAATATCATGCTCCCCCCACTCAGAACCTTCCAAAGGCTTAACATGGAGTGGGAGGCTCAGTGTGGTCTAGGTGCTGCTGTCGTCATAAAGTGGCCAAGTCTGTTATTGCTCTCTGCTTGTTTATAGCCTCCACACTAGGTGTGCTTATCTCTTGTCCAAGAATCATACACTCTGAGCTTGCACATAATTTAATGTCCTGGTACTTGCTTTCCTCACTGCCTGTATGTAATACTCTTTCTCACCATACATACCTGCCCACTTGATATCATTCCTGTTTTCCTAAAGTACCTGATCAAAGTGGCCTTTCTCTGACTATGCCATGTAAAGTAGCACACCCCATCTTCACTCTTTGTCCTCCTGCTCTTTGCTTTTCCTTCATGTCATTTATCATCACCTGAAAAATTATGTATGCATTTATGTATGTGTTTACGATCTGTCTCTCTCCCTGGAATTTAGGCTCCACAAAAATAGCAATTTTGTATTTTATTTTCCTTTCTCCCTTTTGTTGCCAGGGCCCAGAACAATGCCTGGAACCTGGAGACACAACATAATATAAATAATTGTTGAACGAGTGAATGAATGGACCATGGCACTATTGGGCTACACTCTATTTCTAATAATTAGATTAACTTCACAGAAGCTGTGCATTATGCCTGGTTAGGAATTCTCAGGCCTGGACTTTCAGTGAACATTTAGTACCACCTGTTACCAAGTATTCAGGTACCACCTATGCCACAGAAATGTGTAAGCCAAGAAGGATCTGAGTGTTTTAATTTCTCCTGTGTTCATCTTGAAGCATGTAAGAATTCAGGGAAGAGCCTATTTTTTTTCAAGGATTTTATTTTTTCATTTGAGAGCGAGAGAGCTCCTATGCACAAGCTGGGAGAAGGGGGTGAGGGGCAGGACAGGAAGAAGCATGCCTTCTGCCAAGCAGGGAGCCTCACACGGGACTGGGCCCCAGGACTCCAGGATCATGACCTGAGCAGAAGACAGACACTTAACTAACTGAACCACCCAGACTCCCCAAGGGAAGGGACTGTTTTAAGATTGTAGATGGCATTGCTAGTTTTTCCTAGATTACTTTGCTTTTAAATTGGAAAATCTGAAGACAGTGGGACCTGGCAGTTCTCCTGGGTACTTGTGATGAATGTTATTGTGGCCTAGAGTGATGGTATAGGTGTATAGGTTACAACTCTGTCCCTAGTCGGCTGAACGATCCAGATTTTGAGGAAGGGACTTTGCCTGTAGGTCAGTTAGGTATCACTGCATGCAGACTGGAGGGGGTATGCATCAATGATACAAGTGTTTCTGGGCTTTTTTGGTTTATTTGTTTAATCTTTTCCATGAGGGATGCTGTAATACATTCTCTGTAAGGATTATATGTAATTTTTAAATTTTTAATATCCCCTTTGACTACCAGCTCTAGTCCTGGTCTCTTTCCCACATGTCACCATGATTTTCAGTTTGGTATGATTCCAAAGTACACTTGTAGAAGTTCCTTAAACATTTAAGCCTCTGTGGTTTTTTGTTTGTGTGTTTTATTTTGGAGGAGCATTGGCTTTTTTCCCATATTGTATCACATTCCTTTCTTATAGTATTAATCCATTCTAAGATGGATAGGCTTTATAAAGTGAATTTTCTTCTCTGAGGAGATGAAAGTAGTTTTTGCATATTTGATAACCTGTAATTCTGAGAAGTGTCTTGGCACGAGAATCAGAAAACCTTGGTTCTCTTCATGACTCTGGTCTTAACCTAATGCTTGACTTGCTTTACCCCAACTCTCAGCGTCTCATCTGCAAATTATAAAGTTGGGCCTATTCCATTGTGTGGAAACTACTTTAGTGATCTGCAGAGGTTGTGTGAAAATGTTAGAGTTATTAAAAGAGGAAGACTAGGATATGTATGGGTGGGGACGTGGGTTGGGGCAGAGGACAGGTGTTTCAATGAGGATAGCTCCTATATGTTGAATGTATAGCTAGAGTAGGGCCTACACTCTCTACTTCTTGAAAGAAAGAAAGAAAGAAAGAAAGAAAGAAAGAAAGAAAGAAAGAAAGAAAGAAAGAAAAAACCATTGAATAGAGATTAAATCATCTCTAAGACCTTATTGAAGTTCTAATGGTCTAGAATCTTTAGTTTTCCTGAAAGTAATTGGGACACAAAAATGGTGATAATTAGTTTAGTTTTCCTGAAAGTAATTGGGACACAATAAGATATTGCAGTGGTATGTAACAACGAACAAGCCATATTTTCTGGCCAGACTCAATCATTTCACTTTTAAATAAACGAAGAAGAAAGTAGATAGGATGTAACAGGCAAAGGATATGCCTCCATCTCAACACTTCAGCCCCTGGCTGTCTCCTGCAATTTTGGCATGGTATTTTTCTCTAAGCTATACTTCTCAGAAGTGTGTTATAGGCTTCCCTATAGATGTAGAGTTCCCTCAAACACCTCCAGCTACAGGAATTCTAGAATATTACAAACAAGGCTAAATAAAGATCAGCTAGACCAGTCCACTCCAATTATATATGAGGAAGCATCTCACTCATTTTTCATTCACTTAACTTTTTGAAAACTGAAGGTAGCAAAAGCTCAGTTATGTACCATCATATGGGGCTGAAGGTCCCTCCACCATGGGAAATAAACCCTAAAAATTTGGTCCTAGATCGTGATACCCAGAGAACTTCCACACCTGATGATAATTGGATCATTTAAAATCAGGGAACCAAGTAAAGCCAATTGTCACCACTAAATGTTTAAGTTGCTTATGCTTCCAGAAAATGTTTTTCATCGTTTTCATGTGCATGTTCTGATTGATAAGCTAAGAGAACTGACTGACATAGGCTTCATTCAATAAGTTTCACTGATGTTTGCGTATTCCCCAGGCAGGACAATTACAGTGCTTCTTTAGCCAAACACGGTGTCATGTAGGAGAGTGAAGTGCTCTGGCAGGAATCACATGTGACGATAAGCAATTATAAGCTCAAATTCATTTTCTGACAAGGATGGTAAAACACAGGCTATATATACACTTTCCAATTCCTATCTGGCTCTCTCCACAACCAGAAGGAATGTCCATAGTGCTCCCTAGTTCCATTAATACCTTTGAGTCTTGGTTTATTAGATGCTTGGCCTGGGGGATCCTCATTCAAACACAGAATTGACTTTAGGATTATAACTGGCAGATATTGTACATAGTGGTGGTTCATTGTTTGAAAGGCAGGTGATCTAAGTTCTGTGTGCTTGGCTGGGAAATTCCATCTTTTTTCCTTATTCCAGACATACTCTCGTTCTATAAAGAGCACAATTTCAATGCATGAGCCACTGCATCTCTGTATTAAGCATCCGGGCTTCAGAGACTAACTGCCTGGGTGTGAATCGGACTCTACTCATTGTTGCCATGTAGCAGTGGGCAGCCATATAGCACTGGGCAAGTCAGACATCCTCTCAAAGTCTTGATCTCCTCATCCGGGAGATGTGAATCATACCAGTACTTAACTCATGGAATGCCATGAGAATTAAGTGAGCCAGTCCTTGTAAAGTGCTCAGCCAGAGTATGGTATGTTTTAAGTATTCAATAGATGTTCACTATTATTATTCATAAGTAATTTGGCAAGCAGTTCTGAATGGGGGGTAATGTAGCCTGTGAAGATGTGACCTCAGCATGAGGATGGACATGCTATGCAATGGATCCAAAATTCCAGGGGATTCAGATCATATCAGAAGAGAGAGCCCTTGGTAAAGCTGAATAGACATGCCCCCACAAATTTATCTTTGTGTAACTCATAAATGTTTATGTTTTCCATTGCTATAGTTATATAGAATACTTTAATAATGTATAATACATTTTACATATGTGTTTGTATGAGTTCTTCCTAAGTAAGCCCCTAAATTCTCTTATATTTCTCACAATGACTCTTGCCTGGCATAAACTCAGCATAGGAGAGCCCGGAACTGTTCTTTCCCCCTCACCCTGCAAAAAAGAAATGCAATCACCCAATGTGAAATTTCTCCAATTATATTCTGTAATAACAGAGGAGAACATTTAAGAGAAGTGCTGTTCAATTCAATCAGCAACATGATTTGAGCCCCTTCTGGATGTCAAGAAGCAGCTACGATGTTGGAGAGAGAAGAGTAAGCATAAATGCACCGTCCTCTCTAGTAGGTGGTAGCAGACACGGAGAGCAGCACCGGAAAAGGTCATAAACAGAAGAGTATAAAAACAATGTAGGAGACATTCAGGTGACTTTGAGCTCCATTCTGCTGAGGGGTGTGAGAAAGCTAGTGAAGGAAGGGATATTTGAGTCCAGCTTTGAAATAGAGAAGCAGGCAGAAAGAAGGGTGAAAGGATAAATATGAACTAGTCCTGCCTTCAGAGAACATAGTCTGTTAACACAGAAAGCTGTGAGCACCGACAGCTTCAATACAACGTGCAGGGATCTGGGATGTTACTGAAGAAAGAGTGAAGGCTGCTAGACATCTAGCGTTGCCAGGAGAGGTGTCCCAGGGAAAGCGACTATTGAGTGAACTCTTGAAAGATGCAAAGGAGTAAGTCCCCTCTTCCCTCGCCATTACCAACTTGTCTTCTGAGCAGTGGATGTTGGACTTGTAAAGCCCTGGAGGCACAAAAGCAGCTGGCCCTGTGGGAAAGAGCGGGTGGTAGCTTGAGTTTGCTCCTGCAAGAAGTTCCAGCCGCAGCAGGATGGTGACTGCCTGCCCCAGCTTTGGAAGAGCACCGAGGTGGAGGGACAGATAGAGACGCTGGAGACAGACAAGCGTGTGTGTGTGTGTGTGTGTGTGTGTGTGTGTGTGTGTGTGAGAGAGAGAGAGAGAGAGAGAGAGAGAGAGAGAGAGAGAGAAGGAAGTCGTGGACATCATCTAGTTAAGGATAATACTCTTCCCTGTACCTGCTCCCAAAAAAGAAAACTTCCCTTAAAAAGGAGACCTATGGTCTCATTCATTTGGGAAATATAAAAAATAGTGAAAGGGAATAAAGGGGAAAGGAGAAAAAAATAAGTGGGAAATATCAGAAACGGAGACAGAACATGGAAGACTCCTAACTCTGGGAAACGAACTAGGGGTGGTGGAAGGGGATGTGGGCAGGGGGTGGGGGTGACTGGGTGGCAGGCACTGAGGTGGGCACTTGGCGGGATGAGCACTGGGTGTTATTCTGTATGTTGACAAATTGAACACCAATAAAAAATAAATGTATTTTAAAAAGATATTAAGAAAAGCCTCAAAAAAATAAATTATTTGCCCTCCCTTTCTTGAGCAAACGAGTTAGAGATCCAGGAATCAGTGCAGATTTTAGATATTATTATACTTAATGAACGATCTTTCAGAGGTAAAAGTAACCCCCATCTTTGGTATTCTCTGTGTTCTAGATGAACAGTCTTACCTCCAGTGGAAATGCGCGGCACGCGTGGCAGTGTGTTGTGGACTACAATGCCACCTTTTCTGTGGAGTAGTACATAGTCACAGTCAAATGCATTCACGGTTCTTATCTCAGCTACCCTGTGTGACTAGAGAGAAACATCAGGAACACAACATGATAATCCAACAAAGAAAAGAAGACAGAGGCACAGAAAGACCAGAAAGATGAGCGGGAACTTTTACAACCTGTGGACACATAGGCACCCATAGCTTACATTTAAAAAATACTTTAAAAAATTACAAAACAAATTAAATTGGAAATACTGTGACCTGTGGCAGAGTAGGAATACCTTTCTATCACATCGATTTGCCTCTCCCTAAACCCACTATTTAACCCCCTTCTCTCTAATTCTGCAAATTAACCTGAAAAGCTCAGGGTATCCAAGAAACAGAGGGAAGCTTGTTCAGCTCAGGATGCACCATAACGTCTCAGCAGCACGTTTAAATTATATGTTTAGGCTGACAGGCAAACGTATTTCACAGCAAAATCCTTAGAAAGCAGGAGACAATTTCCTTCAGCTCCACGTCATCGTTTGATGTAGATTGCCTATTATATTCTTGAGGTATTATGAAAAATGGATTTGGAGATATTTTCTTGACAGTGGGTAGACTAATGGAATCTGGTGACTGTATTTAAAATGTGCAGGGGTTTGTTATAACATGGTAATAGAAATATCAATTGCACTGACAGGTTAAAAAAAATCTGTCAATGAATGATAATGAAGTTATTTAAATGTCGACTCACTCGCAAACATTTTCCAAACCCTAAATTATTCTCACTGCTTTAACCTCATGCATCCTAAGTTATTAAGGAGCAGTGTCTGCGATGCAGCTAATGCGCCTTTGGCTTTGGAAGCTATTTTTATGCTGCCAAATGCACTAGGAGCAATGAAAGTGGGTGCTCTTAATGATTTTAGGAAAGATACAAAACACAGAAGCCACAGCTGCTTGATTTAGAGGAGAACGTTGTCCTGCTTTCGGGACCTCTCATTGGCACTGATTTAAGTAATGCCCCAGTGCTTCCTTGCTTCCTTTCCTCAAGCTTCCTTCCCTTTTGCAGCTCAGGTCTTTGTTCTGTGATCTTGGCAGTATGGCTTGGTGTGTATGGGGTAGGGTATGTTACCTCTCTGGGGTCCTAAGGTAGAGGAAGAGGAGGTCAAGTTACTGGATACTTTCTAAAGCCTTTTTGAAGAAGTGGCCTAGCTCATTCTTGATTGAAAGAGTGTCCATTAGGCTTCTGCATTCATTCACCTTCCATATGGAGAAGACGCCTGATGTGCCAGGTGGAGAACACACCTGATGTGTCCTGAGACCTGGGGGTTTGGGGGTGACCAAACATATGTCCACTACCCTTCTGGCACTTAGAATAGTCTAAGATGCTAGGCAGGGGTTTCTTGATTAAAAAGTAGAGGAGCGTAGAACATGTTCCCCGCTCTAGTCCCACTTCACCCCACATGGCTGATTGAATCTGCTAGTAGCAGGGACTGTAGTAATCCTTGCCAGATTATGCAGGCTTCTTAATTTTGATTTAGTAGAAGTCCAGCTGGCCATACAAGAAGACCAAGCTTCCAGCAGGTTAGCCAGTCAGTGAAGAGCAGAGTCTGAGTGCCTGCTATGTCTGAAGCACTCTTCTGAGAGCTAGGAAGACAGTGGTGGGCAAAACAGGTATCTTTTCTAGTCTATTCTCATGGAGCTTTCATTCTGGAGGGGGGAAGACAGAAAATAAGTAGAAATCTATCAGATGGGGGCAAATACTATGCATAGAGGAAATAGAAGAGGCTAAAGAGAATCGAATGTGCTGGAGGTGTGGGAAAGATGCTGTTTCATACAGGATGACCAATGTTCAGAAAGAAACAGGGAGACCATCTTAGGAAAGAGCTTTCCAGACACACGGATTAGCACAGCTAGAGTGGGCTGGGGTGGGGGCAGGCAGAAAAGGCAGAGGGATTATGAGTTGGGCATCTATCATATTACCAATTTATTAGATAAAAAACAAATCATTGATATGATTTGTGCAAAGCACATCTGAAGTTTATTTGTTGAGGGACCCAGGGGACTGACTGGTTACCTAGCATGTGAGTGTCTGTGTCTGGTTCTCTTTGACCTCAAGTACTGACTCTTTCTGTGAAGCTGTGACATCTTGATAATCTTCATGAGGCATCATCAGATAATTAACGAGTTAACCCACTTACTTTTTCCATATTTCTAGCCTTCTTAGGAGCTATGGTAGACCAGATGAGAGACCTGCCTTCTCTTCTTCTTACCACATTGTGACAGTTTCTGCTGATGGTTCTCTTATGACAGATTCTCTCTGGCAGGCCCTCTGTCCTTTTACCTGATATTCAGAAAAGCCAGGTTTTGGTCTACACCATGTAAAACTTCAAACAGTTTGACCTCATATTCCTTTGACAAAGCAACGCTAAACTAGATTTTGTAAATATATTTCCTTTTTTTCATGTGGCTTTTGAAAGAGGCAGCGCAGCATGAGGTTAAGGATGAAAGCTCTCAAGTGGCAGCTTGCTTGAGGGCTGCATCTTCCGAATTCTGTGGCCTGGATGATACTCCTGGTTCCTCCTTGTCTGTAAACCTGTGACTAATATCAGTGTTCATCTCACGGGCTTCTGCCTGTGAAGGGCTTAGATCACATTGGAAGGACCTGGATAAACATTAATTTTTATTATCGGTTAGGTTTCCTAAGCATAGTAGTGCATTCGGGAAATCCTAGCACACTCATTATAGAAGCAAAATGTGGAATCGTTCACTCTCAAATTCCAGTTCTTACCCTTACCTCTCCAGTTCAAGGCCCACACAAAGCTACTAGGACACATATCCTTTAAAATGTGATAGACTAGGGGGACCTGGGTGGGTCAAGGTTGAGCATCTGCCTTTGACTCAGGTTGTGATCCCAGGATCCTGGGATCGAGTCTCAAATCGAACTCCCTGCAGGGAGCCTAGTTCTCCTTCTGCCTATGTCTCTGCCTCTCTCTCTCTCTCTGTCTCTCAAGAATAAATAAATAAAATCTTTTAAAAAATATGTGATAGACTAGATTTCGTTACATTTAAAAATGGTAGTAACTTCATGAATATTTTCTCTTCTAAAAAAGCCAAATCTAAATTATTTTTTGTGGGGATCCCTGGGTGGCGCAGCGGTTTAGCTCC
This sequence comes from Nyctereutes procyonoides, assembly GCF_905146905.1. Lineage (NCBI taxonomy): Eukaryota > Metazoa > Chordata > Mammalia > Carnivora > Canidae > Nyctereutes > Nyctereutes procyonoides. The sequence continues at coordinate 11,309,248 of NW_026575133.1, read as the reverse complement.
TGCCTTTGGCCCAGGGCGCGATCCTGGAGACCCGGGATCGAATCCCACATCGGGCTCCCGGTGCATGGAGCCTGCTTCTCCCTCTGCCTGTGTCTCTGCCTCTCTCTCTCTCTCTCACTATCATAAATAAATAAAAATTTAAAAAAAGTCCTAGGATCTAGCCCTTGCCTATAAAAAAAATAAAAATAATAAATACATTATTTTTTGTGGATTCATGTTGTGGGTTTCAGTAAGTGCTGGGTAAGGATACCAAAAATAATCAAGACAAAAATTAGTGATAAATAAAAGCTATCATTTAAAGATTGCCTATTACTTGCCAGTCATTGTGTTTAGTACTCTTTATGGATTAATTTAGTTTACAAATGATTCTGTGCTGATCTATTGTCTCATTTGATGGTATATGATTATAGCAGTGGAAACACAATCACATTTTTATTTCTGCCACTCCCTGTGGAAACTAGTCATGCTCTGTATTGATCCCTTCTTTGAGTGTGATGGGACACTGCCATCTGAAAGAGAGCCCAAGGTCTTGGAAGGTAGGTGGTGCCATGCAGTGGACGTGGTTTCTCCATCCATCAGGGCAACTTGTTTCAGCTGTATGAATATAGTAAATACTTAAATAAAGATATAAATGTTCTAAAAGTCACTATTTAAGATATGTTTGCAAAAAGGTAGTGTAAAAAAAAAAAGGTAATGTAAGGGGATGCCTGGGTGGCTCAGTGGTTGAGCATCTGCCTTTGGCTCAGGTCGTGATCCTGGGGTCCAAGGATTGAGTTCTGCATCGGGCTTCTTCAGGGAGCCTACTTCTCTGCCCATGTCTCTGCCTCTCTCTCTGTGTGTCTCTCATGAATAAATAAAATCTTAAAAAAAAAAAGCAGTGTAAGGATTAAGGATTGAAAGCAAAAACATGAATGCCATAATTTAGTCACTTGCATATTTACTTTCCTGGAAATGCTTATGTTTTTAAGCTTTCAGTGTTTTCTTGCACAGCATAGATGTTGACAGAAACCCTGTTTTCCATCTGTATATAAGTCAACCTGTAAATAAAACCTGAAAAAATGTTTGTTTCGGAATGATATAAAAAATGGTACAAGTTGAGAATTCAAGGCTGTTTGTATTGCATCTTAAATGCATCTTAAATACGTTTTTGTGTGCGACATATCTTTTTAAGAATCCTTTCTTTTTTGTCTTGACAAAAGCAATCACTTTATGGTTAGCATAGGCTGGCATTTCTCTTTGCAAATTTGATTTGTTTTAAATATTTTTTTGTTCCCCTATTCTTATAAAACCAAGATTCATAATCTTTCTTTTGCCTTTTTTTTTTTTTTTTTGGTCTTTGATATGCTTTTCCAAAGTATGTTGCTCAGAACACTAATTTAATTAGATATCCCTCAAGAATGAATCCTGTAATCAAATGTTTGGAAAATGCTTCATGGAATATGCATGGAATATATTCACAGCATATATTAAAATAATAAAATTTGTGTATGTATATGCAAATAATAAAATGTATAAGTTCTGAAGTAGAGGAACATTAAATTTTGCCTTATCAAGCATTTCCTAACATTTTTTGATCTTAGATAACACTCCTCTCCCCTATACCTAGGGATGATACTTAAAATATTTAACAGCCAGTACATTGGCTCACCAGTCAGCCTGCTGCTCAACTGTCTGTCTCTCATCCGTTCTTTCCGAGCCCAGATCCCTAGGGGGCTGCAGTTCCCACCGTTGACCATGCAAGGATAGCTGGAAGCATCTGTTATCTGGGAAGGGGAGTTTGCAGATGGGCACTAGGAATTGCTTTCCAGGGCGAGGTAACTTCTCCAAGGTCACTGTCTCCTCCACTGGGGCTTAGGCTGATTGGCACAAGCACTAACCAATCAGAGCACGTGCTCCTCTTAGTGCTGAGCAAATTTCTTAAGGCCCTCAGCTGTGCCAACCTTCAATCTTTTGGTTGCTAGACTGTGAGGAAATCTAGGAGTTCTTCAAGAGAGAGGCCATGTGGTAAGACTGGCAGAAGTGCTCTTCAGAGAACTTAGTGCAGTAACTATTTACTAGCTGGTTTGCAGATATTAAATATTTTCACTTCTCTACCCTTGAATCAATATATCCTGGCTGACTGTTAGTTTTACCCATGATGCATGTAGCCTTCTATCTAATTATAGCTTTGTGGGACAACTTTGGACAACTGCTAGTCTGTGCCGTTTGGGGCATGTGGAAATCCATCCTTTTTTCTCTGTTAATTATTATAATGCCATAATGTTTAAACATGTAGCTCTTCTGGAATTGAGAATTAACAAGTTTTGATTCAGTTTCTGAGATTTAAAAAATCAAGGGGCGAGAGTTGGCTTTAAACAATGGTGCCAGACAGCTTGAAGGATCTGGGCTCGTGATGTTACAATATGGGGAAAGTATCCAGTAACATATCAGAAGCTCTCTGAGAACAAAGTTCCTAATGTATGTCTGATCTAATCACTCTGTTATCATCTTGTCATAATGAGCTACACACACACACACAAGCATGAAAGTTATTCCATTTAAATCCTTATGGAGTCATCCTCATTTGCCCTTGTAGAGTATACATTTTGAATGTAAATGTATTCATTGAATAGCTCAAGGATCACATTGATAGAAATGATAAGAAACTCATTATTGCTCCCTCCCCCCCGCCCCCACCATGGGCTGGTTTCTCTTTCTCCATCCTTCTTGCCCATTATCCTACTAGGAGAATTAAACCATTCTCTCATAATCCAACACAATCCTGCTGATGTCCACCTATGGTTGAGAGCATCTGTCAATGTGGCAGTATTTGCACACTCTGTCCTCTTCCCGTTGCCACCCCCCCCCTTGATAGATTTTTGCATCTCTTTGTTCCTGAACTTGTAAGTATTGTTTAGAATCAAGATCAGAAAAAGTTATCAAATGAAAGGAGCTAGAGAAAGGCTAGTGAAGTTTCAGAGACTTGCAAGTCAGAAAGGAGAGAAAGTTGACCTAGTGAGGCCAGGGTAGGAGTGAGAGAAAAATAAGTAAAACACCAGGATTGGACTGAGTGAAGAAGGAAGTCTCAGGTATTTCTTAGGGGAAATTTCACATCTGCATGAGTTTGAGGGGAAAAAGATGAACATGGAAGAAGGATCTAAAGAAGTCTGTTGTAGTTCATGGATAAGATCTCCTGTGGAAGTTTTGAATGCTCTTCAAATGTCCTTGGCTATTAAGCCAAAGTGTGTTTGATTGTGATAGAGCACAGGCTGGTCCAGAAAAAAGCCAGCTAATATTTGGGTAACACATGGTGCCCTCTAGTTCATGATGCTCTGGTTACTTCCCTTTCCTAAAGCCCTACCCATTTTCCATTTTCAAGTGTAGTAGTTCTTCAAGAAATTTTACCTAACACTCCAATGTTTACTGATTTGGAGCATCACTTTAATTCTATAAAGTGTTGACAATTATAAAATTATATATAATTTATTACATAGTTATGTATTATCTATAAATACAAATTTTAGGGGGAAAATACCTGTATCTCCAGCCAGATTAAATTCTTAATCCCTTAATTGCAGGATCAAATGTTATTTATGCAGCTTTCCTGCTCCCCTGCCTGGTCCGGGATAGATTCTTCACGCATGGTGATGAGGTTGTTAACACAAACTTCTTCTGCGTAGTCCTTATGGCCTGTAGGAATTTGTACTTTTATCAATATCAGAAATGAATTAAAATGGTTACATTTTTGTGTTTGTATTTAAACCAACTGTATTTTCTAAGCCTTGTTAATTCTTATCTATAGCATTGAACTTTAACACGTTATAGCCTTTTATTTCTGCCCTTCAAATAAACTGTTAGGTTTTTGAGAGTGGCAGCAATGTGTCGTATCCTGGTACATAGCGTAGGGTCTGGTACATTTTAGGAGTTCTGCGTTGTAAATGAATGAATAAATGAATTGAGATCTCCCATATCTAAAAGAAAGGCTAAGAGGAAATTGTATGTTTCCTTTAAATTAAACAAAACATAAACAAGAGAAATACTGGGGTATATAATATAAGCAACACAGAGTTTAGGGCCAGAACACCTGGATTCAAATGCTAGCTGGCAGTTTTCCAGCTGTTTTCTTTGAATGGGTCACTTATGTTCTGTCAACTACTTTCTTCAAATACAGATATTATTTCCTCCTGCACATACATAGTTGTAATGATGATCTAATGAGATTGCAATTTTGAAATATGAAATGAACTTTGATAGAAATGGTGATTAAAGCCCACTGATTCAGTCAGAATTAATAAGTTATTGACCAAGGACTAGACTAAGATGAAACTCCAAAAAAAAAAAATAGGGTCAGTTCCAAGAAGTAACGTCCTCCTATCTCCAGGTTAGTTAATACCAGAAAAGGCCACTGAGTAAGATTGTGAAGTTTCATGTATTATTAAGATGTTTTCTTACTCTTAAATAATAGGAGAAGACTAAATGACCTTTGAAGGGACTGGCCCGCCATCTATTCTATGACTCATGAAAGGAAACATAATTTGTACATAAATTAGGAGAACCTGCTTTTCCACTGTGTCAAAGATAAAGCAAAAGTTTGAAAATGTCAGATCTATGTAAAAACTCTTTATTTCTGTGGTCAGTTCAAGAGACACCCTCATCTCTTAATCTTTTAAAATTAAGCACATCCTGTATGCCATGTACGTACATTAAGGAGCAGTAAAGAGATGGAGTTTTAATTTTTACCAATTCAATTTAAATGCAAATGTTAACCACTCACATGATGCTACTGTGTACATAATGAAGCATCATTATATACTACATGAATCATCTAGAAACCTCCTGAGAGCCATTCTACTATGTACAACATGTATTATGCTGACAAGCAGCCAAATGACGTATACTTCTATCCTCATTAATGCTCCTTTTGAATTATAGGTCAACTGATTACGGAACAACTTATGAGAAGCTGAATGATAAAGTTGGGTTGAAAACAATTTTAAGCTATCTCTACGTGTGTCCTACCAACAAGCGTAAGGTAAGGCCTGTATATTCAACGTGCTGCTTATTCATGACGTGACTCCTGTCTTGGTTGGCTAGCCTCTCTAGCTACAAAAAAATCTGTTATGGTTACACCGGGATTAGAGGTGTGAAGATAAGTTGATGGATGTTAAGGTGGTGAGATGCCTGACACCTCCTAATTTTCAGAGCAACAGCTATGAATGTAAGGGTGAGAGGCAGGCACATCATTATCATTTCTGAAAGGCAGCTCCAAGGAATGGGTCTCTGTGAGTGGATGTCAGAGCTCTGACTAGTCAGTCACGAGAATCAGAATGAGCCTTGACAAGATGGAGGAGAAGGTGGGGTTTTCATCTGAAGTCCCCTCTTTTCCCTTGACATGAGTAAATAGATGAACTAGAATTGTGGTGAATGTGTCCTCCTGTAGCATGTTGGATGTTTGCTTTCTGAAGTTTATTCAGCCTGCACACAAATGTCAGGAAGGAAGCATATGGAAGGAACCTTGGAGATTATCATATACTGCACCCTAATTTTAGAGATGAGAAAATTAAGGTTCAGTGAAAGGTAATGGTTTGCCCCATTGCAGAGTTACAAGTGCAACTGGAGCTAGAATTCAGGCTTCTTGGCTGGCAGTTGTATTGTTTCTTCTGCATTATACTGCTTCTGGTATAAGAGTTTACCTCCTCTTCAGAGAGAGGTGTCATTTTCTCAAGGGAGACAATATTTGTTGTTTTTAAAATTTTTTTATTTATATATTCATGAGAAACATAGAGGTAGAGGGAGAAGCAGGCTCCCCATGGAGAGCCTGATGTGGGACTCGATCCCAGGACACCAGGATCAGGACCTGAGCCAAAGGCAGATGCTCAACCACTGAGCCACACAGGTACCCGACAGTATTTGCTTTTAAATGAGAAAGACTTATACTTGTCTCAGGAGGAGAATGGCACTACATCCATTCTTTGGTTTTATAAACTTGCATCGTCAGATTCTGAATTATGACATAGAGTTTCTAACTATTGTGTGAATTACATGAAATAACAGTATCCACCAGGAAAGACAGAAGTGTTCATATGTCCTAAGCTGTTGTTCTTTTATGATGGTAGCAGTGATATCTAGGTTCTCATTTCAGATCTTTCAGTAGTTACTGTTAGTGACCTTTGGTAGGTATTTCATTTTGTTATCTGACCTACGGAAGGTGGATGAGAACATCTCTGAGTGGTCATTCCTTAACTCTGGCTGCACATCCAAAGCACTGTTAGGTGATTCCCAAATGTGCAAGCCCTGGTCTCACCCCCCATTGCTCTGGACTAGAGCTCAGGCAACTGTACCTTGAGCAAGCTCCCCAGTTGTTTCTTGTATGCATCTAGGATTGAGAATTGCTTATGCAAAGTGTAACATTGCCTCTGGCCCTAACCGTTTCAAGTTCTTCATAGAAGCAGTATAACTTAGCAGCTGTGCATAGGCTCTGATGTCAGATGGCATGAGTGAAAACCCAGCTAAACCAGTTAATAGGTGTATAACTATGGTGATTTACTTAATCTCTCCAAGCGGTGTCATCAAATTTAAACTAGGGATAATTATAATTCCTACCCCACGTGGAAAAATTGTAACTATTACATGAAATAAGGCATGTTCTGTGTTTAGCACAGAACAGCTAAGGCTCATCAGTGTTTTCTCTTTATTTTTTTCTCATCTGCCTCCTCTTCCTTCTTCATATAATTATTAGAAGTAATAGTTGTGATCATCTTCCCTAAATAGCAATGTTCCGTAGAATTTTCTGTAATGATAGAAATATTCATTTAAATTGCCCAGTACCTTAGACATTAGCCACTTATGGCTTTTGAGTATTTGAAATATAGCTAGTGTGACTGAAGAACTGGATTTTAAATCTAATTTAACTTTAATTAACTTAAATGTAAATAACCACCTGTGGCTGATGTCTTCAGTATTGGACAGCATAGCTCGATAATGTCAACCTCACAAATGTGGAGATACACACCAAATGTTCCTTCTTCCTCTTACTGGCTAATTATTGGTCCATTATCAGTAGTTACATCTGAACAATTTGACCTGCTGTATATAGTCCTAAACTGAGGACTTACACCCGTAAGTTTTGTAATACGATTCAGTTATGTTTGTTAGCTTTGACTCAATTTTTCAATTCCCTATTGATGTTTCCTCTGGCTTCACATTTTTTAATAAATTTCATCTAACAATCAACGATCTGTAGGTATCATAGGATACAAAGAGAAATAAATCAGCATTGTACCCTGAAAGGTCTTGTATTTTAGTAATAAATGCAACATGCCTTTTTGTCATTAAAAGACCCTTTGACTCTGCTTCCACCTAACAGATGACTTTGTTAAATTTACATTTTCCTATTTGTAAAGTGATAGAGGCAAAAACAAAGGAATTCCAGCTGGAAGAGACCTTAAAAATCGTTCTTAGAATTACTCTAATGTAGTGATAGTCTTTGTTTTATTGATGCTATTAGAAAGGAATATAATAGGAACACCTGGGTGGCTCAGCAGTTGAGTGCCTTTGGCACAGGGCATGATCCCGGGGTCCAGGGAACCTGCTTCTCCCTCTGCCTATGTCTCTACCTCTCTTTCTCTGTGTCTCTCATGAATGAATGAATGAATGAATGAATGAATGAATGAATAAATAAATAAATAAATAAATAAATAAATAAATAAATAAATAAATAAAGTTTTTTAAAAAAGGAATATGTTTTTTTAAAAAGATTGTTTGCCGGAGCAGTGCTTGAAACTTGAGATTCTCAAGTCCAGATGCAGCTCCTAAGATGGGAAGGAAAGCTTAGAGGGAGTATAGCAAGGAACCCTGCATTCTAACCCATTCACTTTCCTGTGCTAGCATCACCCAGGCTACATTTTTAGTCCAGTTATCTGCAAGGCTTTGAAAAGTCACTGGCCATGGAATTTAGGTAAAATTAAAACTTGGCAGACCCTATTTCGCGAGAAAGAGAAGCCCTTGCCCATGACTATGAGAGAACAGCTTTCTTTGTGCCTTTTACCTTCCAGAAGCAGAGGTGGGCCTGAGCTGTTTAAATCACAATGTTTATGGTGAACCTAAGCGAAGGGATCTTTTCCTGTGCAGATAAATGAGGCCTTCAGGGTCACTTTCTGAGATGCTGATAGATTTAAGAAATATTGGAGGACGATGAAGGTCTTTACAATGGTGCAAAAATCAATAAAGTTGACATAGCAGTATATTTGTGTACAGTTTTTCTACTTATGAGGTGAATTTATCATCATGAAATATGTACTCCCCCCTCAAAGGGACCTACTTGAACCAAAGAGATAGTACCTGTACAACATTTTAAAGTGTGAATATATTTCCCCCCAATCAATGAGAGTTTATGTAAAAGAAAGAAAAAGAAAGAAAGAAAGAAAGAAAGAAAGAAAGAAAGAAAGAAAGAAAGAAAGAAAGAAAAGAAAGAAAGGCAAAAACAAAGAAGAAAAAAATTATGCAGGACAAGGCACTCAAGTTCATGTCCGCTGCAATTCTCCTAGGACTTGTGCGTCCTCCAGTGAAAAGGCAGGCTCCTTTCTGGGGTTGTGTTAATTCTTTTCTGTCCCTAGGGTGCTATCTAGCAAGTTAACATCTTTTGTACCAGATATGTCTCTCTGCTTTTCACATCAATGGGAGCAACTGGAATAAAAGTGACATCGGGGAAACTGCCTTGCTTTCCCAGAAACCTGTTTTGCCTTCACATGCTTACTGCTATTTTTAGCTGCTTGTGAGGACAAGCCCAGTTCTTCAATCAACGTGTCTCCAACAGCGGGCATCATGCCCTGGCTTTGCAGACAGCTTGTTAGGGGCATGACTGGGATCAGAGTCCAGAACAAAACAGGCCCTTATTTACAGTTTAAATTAATGATCATCCATTGGCTGTTTCTCTGCAAGCTGCTGTAAATGACAGTGGCTTTCCTTGGATACGTCTGTTACAGTAAAAACTGTCATCTCATCGTAGGCCAGTCTAGGAAATTTTGACTAAGAGACAAAGAAAGCCTACTCCCGGATATAATCCTAGCTCATGCAGCCCCTTTTACATCAGAATCATACACGCAGCCTCTGATAGATGAGGTGGGCCAAAAGAACAAGGATAAGAGGATCCTAGTGCCAGAGGAGAGGAAGGCTAGCTGTCTGTCACCGTGTCTCCAAAGGACAGTGTTCTTCACCTCGGTCCCTGATAAATCCCAAGGCTTATTGGTGTCAGTATGTGGTTTATTGTCCCCATACATATAATCTTCCATGAGAAGGGATGATTTAACCTGAAAATGAGCAGCTGGGATTGGGACAGTGATGGACAGAACTAATACAAATATAACAAAGACAAATAAAATCAGTGCTGAAGTCTTAGTGTCAATATTAAATTCTCACTGAGTTTATTTTTATTCTGCCTACAAAGAAAACTTGAATACTTTGGGTGTGTCTGTCAGCAATACCTTTCCTATTAACCCCAACTGACTGTAGCTGGCCTCTCTTCCCAAGGTGAGATATAACATCTTCAAGGATTAAAGAATGCAAAACCTCAACTGGAATTCACCCAAGTGGAATTCACTGGGGGAGAAAAGATGGGGAAAAAGTGTTTTGTATTTTAAAAATGTGGACCATCCAGTTCATGTCAGTGTTCTCTCCTTGTGCTCTCCATGCAGTATGTTCTCAGCAAAGAAGAAACCTAGAGAGTATTTGCTCTTTATTTTTCCTGTGCCCCTTCGTACCCCAATTTCATCTCCTTTCCTTGTTATTGCCACTTAATTAATACTTTTCCTGCTGAGAGAGCCTTCCAAGACTTTCATCCTATAAATAGGACCCCAGCTTCTCAGACACATTGATCATTATTGCAGGTCTCTTGGTACAGGCCCAGCATTAAACACTGTTTGCATTTTCTCCAGATGTTTAGGTTTTAATTACCTTACTGTATGTGGCACTTTCTAAATAAGCTTTTGATTATTGACTCTTTGCCTCTTCTCTTTATATCCAGGTCATGCTTAATTCCTCTTGTCATTTCCTTAGGAGGTGTGTGTGTGTGGGGGGGGGGGGTGCATGCACGCACACGCGCGTGCATTTAAAGTGAGTGACTTTGGGGAACAGGGAAAAGGTGCGGTTGATAGCATCTGCCAACTTCTCTTAGGAAAAATATGGAATCATTGAATCAGAAATGAAAAGATGTCACAGGTATTCAGATTCTTCTTTTTCAGCTAACAGACATGGAAACTGAGTCCTTAGAGTTTAGTGACTTGCCTGACGTTACAGACAACTGGTGGAAGAAAAGCTGAGGTCATTAGACCTTTAAGGTGAACCGTTGGTCCACGAACTCTAATCCATTCCATTAGTCAGATGTTCTCCCTCCGATCTTCCAGGTATCTGCTTCTCTTTTCTAGCACTTTTCTCTCACTCATGATGAGTTGGCTTTGAGCCTGTTTAATGCCTCATTTAGAATGAGAGGTCACAGGGGGATAAGGCCCCCCTTCACCAGCTTCCTCAGATGTAACAGGCCAAGCACCCTGTCATGGAGTATAGTAGGTGTCCAACACATGGCCGAGGATTTAACCTGAACTTGATTGAGTTTGGGGCTCCTAGGCTGTACTCGAAAAGCAAAGTACATTGTAAAACCAGCTATGACTCATTTATTTTCTCTAATTATGAAATTAATTCTTTCAAGTGAATAAATAAGGATAGTAAAAATCCCTGTAGATTTTAGTCATTTCTAGGCCAAAATGTATAATTTTATCTTTTCTAGCCAAGAAGAGCATGATTAATATTTAAAATGCCAGGACTTTGCATAGCACTCACTCGACATTATCTGGCGAGGCCAAGGGGAACTAGCGTATTGTATAATACATCAAAGGGGGTACATGACATTTCCCTTGGCAGACATTCCGCAGTTGCTCATTCCACCCTAACTCTTTCATCTGTCCCTTTGTACACAAGATCATGCATTTGCCTCTCATCTTTTAAAAATAACATGGATTTCATTCATAAGGAAGTGCAATGCATGAACTCAGAGACATAGAGGAAGTGGCATTTTCCAAAGTTGCCTACAGTTAACCTGGGCAATGATGGCTAAAGGGAAAGACCATCTCCTTTGATCCTTCCTGGGTACAGTTGAGTGTGTATACTGTTTGAGTCCATCAGGCTCTGTTCTGTTCTCTTCTTGAGCATTCAAAAAGAAAATCAAATCCAAGAAAACATGCTGCATGTACATTTTTTTTCCTCTGGGTAATTTTCCAATAGTCATCCTAGCCATTGGGTTTCAAACAAGTTACAGAATAATAAGTGCAAAGCACTCTGCTTGAAATGGGCTGAGTGCCAGGACAATGCCCACTAGCAAAGTCGCTCATCACCCACAACATGGACTTGGAGAGCCCTCTGGGACTCCTGGGCTCCACAGGGTACAGTTGGGGAAAAAAATACTGATGTAGTCCATCCTGATCATCTGTATATTAAACTATACCTGGAATAGCCATGCACCTTGTACAATATTATATTCAGTCAAAGCACCTGGGATAACATTCGTAAGTAAATGTGAATAAAATCACAAGCTTTTTGATTTGGGGGCATTATGTTAGTTTAGTAGGTACCTAGTTGATTTTTATTGAATCTTATCTGTGTAACACTGATGTAAAAAATAGATTTATAATATAAACTATTTACATATTAATAAATATATGAAATAATATATCAGTTCTCAGAACTGATCCAGTTTTGTAACAGATTACAGTTTTATTTCATGTAGAATTAAGTAGTGCTAAGTACTTTTTTGTTGGGAAGAAGCTTCTTGCATAATTAACATTACATATTTGTTATTCCTTATTTGTAAGATGTTGTGTCTATTACATATCAGCATCTAATACATTAAATATTAATCATGAGATGCTGTTTAAAAAGTTATATCTGATGAAGATCAAGTTTATAGGATGTTACTCTTAAAATTCAGAGTTTATTAGTCACAGTTATGTTTTAAAAATATGCAGGTAGCTAGCTAGACAAATAGGTAGGTAGAATGGTGACAGATCCATAGGTCAACCTTTCTAAGTTTTGATAATGCTTTCTGATTGGCATCAGATAGTATTTCTTTGACACAGTGGGGGAAAATTTAGAACTCTGTCTTTTGGTTTTGTTCTTTTTAAACAAATGAAGCTAATCAGGATAAATATATCTGAATTGTTATAGTAAGTAATAAATATAGTCTGAATTCTTCTCCAAATATTATGAAGTAAGACCAGTCCAGAAACTGCATGTTTCTTCTACCACTGGCTGTGTCTGAAAAGGCAGGTTGCCTCTGTGGCCACATGAACAGAAGTTTTCAAAAAGGAAAGGAAGCCTGTATCAGAGGCTGATCGTTCTTCAAATATGCACAATAGACTATCTGTTTAACCTTCTGTGAGGAACAGTTTTTTGTTGTTCTTTTTTTTTTTTTCATTTTCTGTCTGCCTATTTTAAAATTTATTTTTGCCTCATCATCTGTCCTTATTAGAAGTTGTATTCTCTGAAGTCTGGCTGGCCTAATGTTAAATGCCCATCCATTACCCTTTTATGAAGGTCAAATGCATTATTTCAGGTTGGTTCCAAGTTACGCTCTGCTGTGGAAAATGGTCAGAGGTCTTTTCAACATTCTGGTCTGTTTGCTTCCAGCATACTCCCTGTGGCTTCTCAGAGGTTTCCATCATCCGGTGTTTGACATACTGTATCTAGAACATTTGTTTCTAGTGAATAGCCCGAGCTGCTCTCATGATGGATGGAGATGAATGCCGGCCGCTACAGGAAATTGCCATATTTACTAGGGTGGGGATGTCTCACTCCAATATATCAGATCTGCCTCAAGCTTTCTCTTGGTGCTGTCAGGAAAAACAAAGTCAATATCGATGAATCTTTAATAAAACCACTTTTTTTTTTTTTTTTTTTTTTTTTACCCCTGGAGAAATTAAGAGAACACCACAAGCCTGGGGACTAACTTGCTTTCATTTAAACATTCCTTCTTCTGACCTGACCTTTCTGTTGACCAAATCTTCTTTTGATGGTTTTGCCCCTCTGTTCCTCTAAGCAACTGCCTCCCATTTTATTGGGTCCCTGACTATTAACTTACTTCTCATTCCGTAACCTCCTAAGTCAGCTACTTAACATAAATTTTGCAGAACAAAATACTAATATTTGTAGATAATAAGATGGGTTTAGATCTTCATAGGTGGAAAGGCCTGCTGTATGGGATATACATTTTGATGACTGCAAAAGAGAAATCTCTTCTGGCTGCTTGGGGCTGTGTGTGTGTGTGTGTGTGTGTGTGTGTGTGTGTGTGTGTTTGGGGACTAGAATACTAAGTATTGCCTTGATTGACAGCATTTGCCATCCAGAATGAGCATGCTTGTAGTGGAGAAGAGGGTGATGTGGAGGAGTCCAAAAAATAAAGAATAGGGAAGGGGAAACATCTGAAATATGCAACCTCACTGATAAGAAAAGAAGGGATGTATAGGAGGAGAGGCACAGATATTGAACCAAGAGAGAAGATGACAGAGATAACTACAAAGCATTTAAAGTAACAAAATAGTGATGAGAGAAAGCTAATGCAAAGAGCAGGGTAAAGACATAAGGTAGAAGAAAAAATAATCAAATCATAAATATTTCAACAGTAGATTAAGAATCTCTTGAGATCTCTCAGGGAGAGGAGGGCTAATTTACTGAGAACTTATTAAGACTTTCAGAGGGAGCACAATTTACCCTTATCTCTCTGTTCTTCCTCGGTGCTTGCAGAGGGGTAAAGCATGTTGATGGCTGTGGCCGAAATTGGTTTTGCCAGAAAGGAAAACACAATTATGACTCAAGTATGGGGGAGTAACAGGCCTCCATCAAGGCTCTCCAGCTCCCCAGAGGCAGATTCAAATATCACTGTTGCTGCCCACAACTTAATGAACTTTTGTCCTTTTAATGCCATCTTTCCTAGCTACTCCCTATCCCTATGTGTAATGGCCTCTCCTATTTGAGTGTGCACCTTGTAATTCCTACACTTGGCAGGTGTACCCACTCAGCACCTACTTGCAGTCACTGTGGAGCTACATTTTGTTATTTGAAGATGGTCATTGTAAATTTTTGTCTGGTGGAGTCATTAGTTGTGGTGTTGTGGTTTATATAATGGATCCTGGAGCCAGGCTGCCTGGCTTTAAATTCCAGCCAAGCCACATACTAGTTGTATGCCCTTAGACAGCTTTTATTTGTTGGTTTGCGTGTTATTAACCTCTGTGTGATACAGTTTCTTCGTGTCTAAAATAAAATAGAATGATTGTGTCAATATCATAAGGTAGTTAGGAGAAGAATCACAATAAGCAGAGAACAGTGCCTGATACATAGCAAACATTCGATAAATGTTAGTCTCATCGTTACCACTATTATCCCTTTCCAATGGCATGCTGTAATTTGTCAAACCAACCAAAATTATTAAATGTCTGTTTTGTGCCAGATCTTTTTAAGAATTAGGAAGTAGAATAAAAATATAAGACACTGGCCTTTCTTTTAAGGATTGTGCAGCCTGGTAGAGGAGATGAATGTATAAACAGTCAACTACAGTACAGAACTTATGTATCATAATAGCTGTGTACATAGAACTCTATCTTTGGGGATTCAATGAAGGCTTCACAGAGAAGCAAATATTTGTCAAAGGAGAAGGGAAAAGAAAGATGAAAACTGTCTTTCAGTGCATGTGTAGTGAGAAACCAGTGTTCATAGACCACAGTGCATACATAACTTTGATTGATTTGCAAATATTAAATGAATAAGCATGTGCCTATTTTGACTCTTAAAATATGCTAATTTCCATTTATATCTGGCTATACTAATTAGACCAAAAAAATGCCTTCATACCCCATTTAAATTGTAATTCTAAAATAATAACACCATGTCTTTTCAATTGTTAAAACTTTTTTTCTGTCTTATAAAATCAACAAATGGGCAGTAGTGACATTATTAAGACTGAATTAATAAAAGAAAATGTTACCTTATTATAGTTGATTGCTATTGATAAATTCAGCATTTATCTTAAGTTAACTACTGATCATTTAGAACTACTGATGAGATTTGGAGGTGCAATTTTTAGAAACCAATTGACCCATTTTATTGAACACTTGGCTTGTGCCCAGTTCTTTGCGAGCACATTGGTGAATGATTTAAAAAAAAAAAATGTGGACCTTAACGTAGCCCTTACAGAGTTTACTATCTTGCTGCAGGGACGCAATTAAAGAATAGTGCAAGACAGAAGATGATGGATTGCATAGTACAAATGACAAAGGCTCTAAGAGGTTAGAGAGGAATGTAGTCTGAGGTAGTCAGGAAAACAACATGAGAGGGGCTTACTTAAGTCGCTTAGTGAAGCCGACTGGTATGACACAGGGTCGTGGCATTCACAACAGAAGAATATAATTTAGTTGAACCAATATTTAGTACTAGGTTGTAGAGATACAAACATGCATAAAACAGGGTGCTGCCTGTAAAAATGGAAAGTGAAGGGAGAGGTGTGTAGGTAGAGATGAGCATGGGTTTACACTGGTGCAGATACTACACCTTTCATGTCCTGAAATCTTAATAATTTGATAATATATATTACACATCTTACTCTTTTGCATTATAAAAGTGCTCCCTAAAGTGCTCCTTTGCTTATCCTAATTGTTGATTTCAAAAATATAGTTCCTTTAAAGTTATTGAATGCTTAGGAGAGAGCTCAGATTAGGGCAGTAGGTGAATTTGGGGGATGACAGGGGAATGAGAAGTATAGAGTGAAACCAGGCAACAAGAGAAACAGTGTAGCATTTGCAGGAGGTCAGGAGGGGCTTCTGGTGTTCCAGTGACTAGCAATTCATCCTTCCCCTATGGCTACTTTCTAAAAGGGATCCACATTCTCTTGAGACAGAAAATAGCCAGAGCTTCTGAGAAACTACTGATGTTCTCTCCACTGGCATGCACCGCGGCCTCCTTGTCAGGCCCACCAACTCCAAGGCCAAGGGGGCCACCGGCAGCTTCAAATTGGTTCCCAAGCATAAAAGGAAAGTTCAACCCAGGAAGACCTCCACCATGACTGCCCCCAGGAGACCCAGCGAGGGCCAGGAGAAGGTTTCCAAGAAGCCAAAGGAGGCAAAGAAGGACCCTCCCAATCCAGACAAGGTGAAAAGGGGACCCAGGAAGCCAGGAGAGGCGAGGACTACTCCTCCCAAACCAGGTGGTAAGACCCACAGGAAAACAAAAGCTGGGAGTCGGAATTCAAAATCCACCATCCCCAAGGGCGAGAATGGTGCTGCTTCTCCAGCCAAGAAGGAAAACCATGTCCCTAAAGAAGTCGTTGCTCATGCAGCCAAGGAGGGACCTAAAGCCAAGGCTGCTGCTCCTCCGAATAGTGGCAGGTCTAAGACGCTGCCTGAACACCTGGCCAGGAAGACAGAGGCCCCCAGGGGCCCTAGGAGGGCTGGCATGCCCACCAAGGCCTCCTCATCCAAACTGGCCAGTAGGAAGGCAAAGACTGAGAGCTAGAGCTGGGGTGGAGACACTGAGGTCCTGCCTCTGTTTTTATTCCCCAACAAACGGTCACTCTATTTATTTCATTGTAAACTATTTATCAATAAAGGCATTTTTCCCCCTCAAAAAAAAAAATTCACTAGGATGGATGTAGCTTTAGGAGCTGAACCCATCCAGCTTGACTCAGGTAAGTGTGGTGTTTGAATTCCAGAGGATGTCCAGGAAAAATAAAAACAGAAAACGAACTCGTGCTGAGGAAGAAGATGTTGGATCATAGGAAGGCACTTGTCTGATATGGGAAGCAATCTACTTTATTTTGAATTTATGTTATTGGCATGTTTGTGTGTCTCCCCACCCCCTTATGCTTTATGAATGCATTACTTAACCAACAGACTTACGCATTTTCTCCACCAGCTAATGCTGTCATTGTTCCTTGGGCCCAAGCCCTTTGTGCTCCCATTTGGAAGTGTGTTGCTGACATTTACAAACTCCCACGGAGGATTCAGTCAGTTACCACCATAGATGCCCATTGTTCTAAGAGAGCTGACCTTTACCCCCGGGCACCAATTAAAATCTATTGCTATTCACTCCTGCAGTGCTTCCTGTAATTCTGGCTCCCTGCCCAGCGTAACTGGTAGGATGCCTTCTTCCTAGTGTCAACTTCTTATTTTTCTTCCCCAAACAAGAAGAGAGTGACCTGCGTATGCATGCTTCTGGAAGAAGACGCAGACCATCAGAGTGGACAAGAGTTTTCAGTTACATCACCTTTTGTGTCAACACAAAGGAGGACCTTAAATAAATAGTATGATTTGGCAAAATTTGGGACATTCCCTACAGGTTTCTTTCTGATTTATGTATCAGCAGAGCTCTCCAGTTATTCTGGGGTGGTGATTTGTTGCTAATTACAGGGTCATTCTGCCCTAAACAGAGCTGGGCCTGCTCCATGGCTAATTGACAGAGACCAAAGCCCCAGCTTGAGGGAAGTTAGGTGCCAGGCCCTCTACATGTCACAGTATATGTGTTACCAGCACAATGCTAGGACGATAGCCTTTTATGTAAACTTAAGTTCCTTTCTGTAATGAATTATGAGATCAGGGTGTTTAGAGTTGGAAGTAGTTTGTAAGAGATGACAGATGTTCATCATAAAAAGATTGCTCTTTCTGGCAGACCAGCGAATTAAGATGTGCTAATCTGGGGAAACAAACATGGCAGTGTATTCAGAGGTATAGCACCTCTTTTTTTTTTAATTTTTTTGTTTTATTTATTTATGACAGGCACACAGTGAGAGAGAGAGAGGCAGAGACACAGGCAGAGGGAGAAGCAGGCTCCATACACCGGGAGCCTGACGTGGGATTCGATCCCGGGTCTCCAGGATCGCGCCCTGGGCCAAAGGCAGGCGCCAAACCGCTGTGCCACCCAGGGATCCCTTTTTTTTTTTTTAATTTTTTTTGTTTTATTTATTTATGATAGGCACACACAGAGAGAGAGGCAGAGACACAGGCAGAGGGAGATAGCACCTCTTTTCTAACTTACTCCCCTCTTCTATATCACCACCTTCTGTGTGCTGGGGGTATGATGATGAAAACACATTTTAATGGTGTTTGAAGACAAATTCTAGTGAACCAGTTATTTTAGGAGAAATGGCTATAGGGTAAACATAGGAACAAGTGGCCCAAGAACAAGTCTCTGTTCTCAGATTGAGACAAGAAGTCCCGATTTGCTTAAAGTAAATGGAGCTTGAAATTTGCCTTTCCCTGTTTAATTTAAAATTCCAGAGCTAAGCAAGTGAAAGCTTGAAGAAAAGCACTGTCCTCTTCTTGTAGAAACAGCCTCTCCCTCCCACCTTGTCCCTGCACTGCTAGTGTGAGCCAGACTGCGAGAATGCAATTAATTCTTTGATCTGCAGAAAGGATGGTTCCTAAAGTTATATTATACTCCCTCTTTTCTCCTCTCTTTACTATTTGAAATTTTATAGACTTGTGAAGATTATACTTATATGAGGGCTTAAAATTTCCCAAGAGCCACCAACATTTCACTTTTCCCACCCTGTAGGCCTTGGTAGAGTCTGGGAGGGTAACACGGCAAATGGGAAGCCATCTGGCTCCCTGGAGATCCTTGTCAGCATTCCATTACCCAGAAACCAGTGGAACCTGGTTAAACTCATAGGACAAAGCTCACAAGATTATCAAACCCAAACCATTTGGCTCCATTTATTACAAATACAAAGTTTTCATCCATGGTTCATTATGGTCCTCCGATGCAAACCCACCTCGGGGGAATTACAAAGAACTCTCAAATAAATATGTAGGGGAGAGCGTGTTGAAACTGGATATTACCTATCTCCCACTGCTTAGCTTGTTTCTACTTTCATTTCCCTCACTCCTCCCGTTCAACTTTTCCCCTTCCTTCCATATTCTCTCTCTCTTGGTCTCTTTCTTTCCAAAGCTCATTTGTATGGAAGAGAGAGTAAAAGAGTAACAAGACCACCTTATGTATTTAACACAGAATATATTTTCAGCATGATTACAAAACTGTGTGTGTGTGTGTGTGTGTGTGTCATGCATACAAAAACACTGGATGGAGAGGAGAGGTTTAGTGTTTTATATCTGAGACCTTGTTAGTGACTGGTGACCTTTAACTAGAACCCAGGTCTTGCATTTCTGGTCTGTGTTCCCTCCATCATAGTTCACCATTTCCTAAATATTGCCCCAGTTGTCTTGTCTGGGAGGTTACTTTGTAATAGTATATATCCTTGAGACTAAGTGCTGATTCCTCTGCAGACCTTTAATAAATTTCATGTTTAAAATGTGAATTATATAATCTCAGATAAAATGCAAAGTGCACTGAAAATGTAAAGGCAAACCATATGTCACATTTGAAGTCAGCTTGTATAAAATCATTCAGCTTCCTGCTTATCATTTCATGATAATAGCCTGACAGCTTTACAGGATAAACCTGATACTTTTAGAAATCTGAAAAGGACTCCATATATACATTCCCAAGGAAACTTCCTTTTTTTTTTTTTTTTTTTTTTTTTTTTTTAAGAAGGAAACTTCCTTTTAACCCCAATTGAATCAAACTAGATTTGCTCTGGCAGGAGGATGGACAGAGTAATGCTCACAGTGCTTTTCCACGATGCAATGCCGTCCTGTCACTGGCCCTATTCCTCATGCTGGCTCTGAGCTTTCCTGGTAGCCCAGTAGGCTGCCTTGCTTGACTCGCAATGTGTATTTGTTGACCCTGGGTTGTTATTTTCCACTAGAGGGAATGCATATCAGAAACACACCTATCCTGCCATCACACCTGTGGCCAGGGACCTGAAGAGCAAACCAACTAGTTAATGTTTGGTGCAAGGATCTACTGAGAAGTAGACTCCATTATCCTAAAGGGTGCTCCTTGGAGAAATGACATCTGAGAAATGGTTCTAACATCATTGCCCGGACACACTGGGATGGACTTGTTCTTCCCCTTGTATAGCTTTAATCATGGGCTCTGATTAGACCTTGTTGTTGTTGTTGTTGTTTAATATTTTATTTATTTATTCACGAGAAACACAGAGAGAGAGGCAGAGACAGAGGCAGAGGCAGAGGGAGAAGCAGGCACCATGCAGGGAGCCCGATGTGGGACTCGATCCTGGGACCACGGGATCACGCCCTGAGCCAAAGGCAGATGCTCAACTGCTGAGCCACCCAGGCATCCTTGATTAGACCTTGTGACTCCATCATTGCATTTAAACTTTGAAGTATACCATCACTAAATCTCTAGACACAAGCTGTTTCTGCAGTGGCTACTACTCCTCTCAATTCCTTAGAGATCTTGTTTCAAGCAATTTCCTCTATAGTAGCCACGCCAAAGCAAAACAAAGCAAACCCCTGTTAAGATTTGACACATGGGCCCAAGTGAAGAAGCTTTCTGACTATCCCCTACTTATTTTTTCACTTTTTTTATATCAAATGTATAAAAGAAAGTATACACATTATGAAAGAGATGTAAAAAGAAGTATTAGAAAGAAAGTTGTTTCAACGAGACCTGAATTGGAACCTGAAATCTTCCTTTGCCTCTGGAGCTCTAAGTAGTGTTTGAAGTAACCCAGACTCTCACACTTGTCAAAGAAGTAATAGAAATGTATGGTTCCTGCTTCTCAAATCAGTGAGTACAGCAAACTGTCAGCTGTAGGATATGCATAGACGTACTGAGAACATCCCCATGTATGAGGATAGTTGATGCAGAAACAGAACCAACAAAACAAAACTCTGAAATCAGCAGGGAAAGGACCATAAAATCCATTTTCACTTTGAGAAAAGTAAGTCTCAAAAAGTGGATTTTCCGGGGGTGCCTAGGTGGGTCAGTTGGTTAAGTATCTGACTCTTGATTTTGGCTCAGGCATGATCTTAGGGTCATGAGATCGAGTCCTGCATCAGGCTCCACATGGGGCGCAGAGCCTGCTTGGGTTTCTTTCTCTCCTTCTGTCTCTGCCCATCCCCCCAACCCCTGTTCATGTGTGATCTCTCCTAAAAACAAAAAAAGTGAGTTGTCCAGGTCATGTAGCTGGTAACTGCACATGGACTTGGCAGCATGTGTGCAGATTTTCCTGAGCTTTTAAGTTAATATTCACCTTCCCTACATACTAACTAAAGAGTATCTTCTCCCTAGAGTCACAGTTTATTTCCTATAAGGGCACATGCAGGACCATAGCATCTGCTCAAGGAAGTGAGCGGTAACAGTGATTCTGGTTTTAAGCCATTTGTACAGAATGCTATAGCTTAAACGTTTTGCTGTTACCTGATATACATAAAAATCCTTTAAAAATGTCCACCTGCCTTTCAGGAATCTGTGGAATGAAGTGGCCAGACTAGTTCTGAGGTTCCTCAGCCTCTGTGTATACTAGATGTTAGGATCATCTAGAGAGAAAGATGGTTAAGTGTAGATTCTGGGTCACAAGCCCTGAGAATCTGCATGTTAACCAGCAGGTACCGCCTCTCTGTGTCCCTGTGATGCTGCGCACAGACCCAGGGCTACATTTTGTCCAACAGGGAATAGCTGTACTAACAGTAAGGCATCATTTTTCAGTGACTCTCTCAGTTTCATTTTTCTTTAAAAAGTAAAATAAGTAGGTATGGCTCTTGGCGTTGTTGGCACAAGTGTATTCAAGTTTTGTTTGGAACCAGCCGCCCTCTGCTGGACAGTGGAATATTTGATGTGAAATTAGACTATTTTCTCTGCATTTGTCCCTTTGACATTAAAACTGGGTTCATCATTGCCCTCACAGAAAGACAAGTGTTTATGCATTTGATTGCTGGGCGGGATAAAGGTCAAAAGCACGTAGACACACACCCAAGGCAGTTTTGAGACCCAAGGACATGGGTTTAGGAATCTTTAGTGGTAAATTAGGAAAGCACAAGATGCAGGTAGTAAGTTGGCCTTCTGTTCTTCCACGTCAGTGAAGTAAGTAGGGCTTGGAATAAATAATTCTTAGTCACTTTAGGGCAGAGAGCTGCTTACTAGTTATTTAACTTTGCAGAGCTGTGGGAGGCTCCTGTTATGGTGTTTCAGACATATTTGTTTAGCTCAGGGAGGGGGCTTCTTGACATTTTACTTTTTGAGAGTTCTGCTCCATTATTCCAGGGTTCTGACTTCATTCCTTTGCACAGCAAGTGGCTCTGTGTTAGTATGAAACACAGGCAGCCCACACAGGGTGATTAGATAAAAAGTGCTGTTCAAAGAGCCCAAGAGAGAGGAACATTAAAAAAAAAAAAGGCAGGTATTTTTTGAAAGAGATTTGGTAATAAATTCTAACATGTGTCATTGTCAGCAAGATGAGTGACAGGAGGGGTTATCGTTGCTTTATGCCTGGGTCAACGGAAGCGTAGTTTTAAGGAAGCATGCATGTGTGAACCCTCACCTATCACTGAACTTAAACTCCCCCCAGCTCCTAAAAGAAAGAAGGATGGTAGTGAACATGAGTACTTCTTTTTTCATGTCTCCAATGATGCCTCCCCTTCTGCACCCACAAACATGAGATAAGTGAAATAAAAAAATAGGAAGAAAAGGACTAATGTGAGTTGGAAAAAGAGACAGACACAAATGCACAGATGCTCATATCATCCCACCATACAGATTCTGGAGATCTTGTAAATACTGAAGGAGAATCTCTGAAGGCCGCAGAATGAATGAAAGGATAAATGGTTTAGATACCACCCAGTGCCCCCTCTCCAGTCCTTTCCAGTACTTGGCAGCTCAGCTTTCTCTGCCTCAGCATTGCCAAAGCTTAGCTGTCACTCATCTCCATTTTGCAGTTTGGCTGTCATGTCTTTCAAGTTCTTGCAGTGACAATTGGGGCTGAGCAGGGCTGGGAGGGAGTTCCTGGCACAAGAGGGCCTTTCTGGGAGACCAGTGCAGATCGGATCCTGCTGTCTTCTCCAAAGGGCAGCGTGGCTGCAGAGCATATCAGCAGGGGAAGAGTAAGTTCCTTCATTCTTGGCACCTGCTATCTCTGTGCCAAGCCCCCTGGTCAGGATTCATTTCTGATGTCCAAGAACTTGGAGTAGACTTTTAGTCTGGGAGGGATTTGTCTGTTTTTGATTGTATACCTGCATAGTCTCTCCCTAGTCCTCCACACCCAGCCCCAAAAGCAAGCAAGCTAGCAGGCAACAAAGAAAGAAAGGGAGAAAATTTGCCTTGGCTCGGAAAAAAAAAATATATATATATATATATATATATATATATATATATATATATATATGCAAAGATTGAATCTGAGTCTGATGACTTGGCTCAAATCCCATATCTTGTTTTCTTTACAACTGGCAGTAAAATGGACAACTGCTTCAAAACCATCTCAGCTTTTCTCTGAACAAGTTCAATATCCTTTTTATTTCCTTTTGCTCTTCTGGGTTAGCTCTTAAGTCCTGTAGGAAAACAAGAAGCAGTGTGATTACTGGGTGTGACAGTGAAAATGGGCAGAATAAATCAGGGGAAGTGGTACCTTTGTCCCACAGACATTTAGGCGATGTTGACTGGATAGTTAAGAGTGTGGCTCCTAGGGGTGCCTAAGTGGCTCAGTTAGTTAGGCATCTGCCTTCAGCTCAGGTCATGATCTCAGGGTCTGATCAGGGAGGAGTCTGCTACTCCCTCTCCCTCTGTTCCTCACCCTGCTGGTGTTCTCTCTCTCAAAGAATACATAAAACTTTATATATAAAAAAAAAAAGTATGAGGTTAGCCTGAGTGGCTTAGTTGGTTAAGTGTCTGCCTTCGGCTCCAATCATGGTCTCAGGGTCCTGGGATCAAGCTCATTGTCAGGCTCCCTGCTCAGACAGGAGTCAGTTTCTCCTTCTGCTCCTTAGCCCACTGGTGCTCTCTCTCCCTTTCTTTCTCTCTCAAATAAATAAATAAAATCTTAAGAAAACAAAGTGTGGCTCCTCAAAGCAACCAACCTCCACCCTATATCCCAGCTTTGGCAATACTAGTGTGTGTGCTTAAGGATATACTTCTCTGTGCAATAGGGAAGATGACATGGATGGAGGGGTATGGTGACAAAGTATATGATGAATATTCCAGAGTACTGTGTTCAAGATCTGTATCCTTTTCTTTCAAAGTACCAGCTTTGCTTTTTGTGAAGTCAGAAGCCATTGGACATTTCATTCTGATGCACCTTTTGTAGGAAAAACTAAAAGTGCAATTGCAAAGGAGAATTCTTTCCAGTGTGTGTGTGTGTGTGTGTAAGACACACTATACTTGCTATTTCAGGGCACTTTTGCTGCAAGGTGCAGATGGTCCTGTTTTAGACACATATGGACTAGTAGCACCAGTCTTGGGGAAAGAGAAGCCCAGAGAGATTATAATCATTCATTCTGCGTTGTATAGTAGGTTCATTTTAGAACCAGTAATAGAATCCCAAACATCTATCTGGAAAATGGAGAAAGTACCAATTCTTCTGCCTCAGGATTATTAAAAGAGTAAAATGCAGTCATATATGAAAAGATAGTTTGATATTTCAGAACTGAGGTTCAGGTGTACAAGATCAATGTTTTTATAGTTACTCCCAAGTCAGTGTTTTAGAAAAATGATGGGGAAGGAAACTGTGCATTAAGTGAAGAAGGCATCACTTGAGGTATGGAGAAAAATGTACATGAGAAAAAAAAAGTAGCAAGCAGATTGCTCTGTGATCACAACTGGCAGGGGTGCTTTGGTTTTTGCAAAATTGTGAAAGTGCCACCTACAGAGTAGAGGGAATTTCAGAAAGAGAACAAAGATCTCCAAGTGGGTTGGAGACAGAGACGCTTCTGATTTTAATTACCACTCCATCTAACAAAAGACATCCTCTCATCACTTTGCCTTAAATATTCTCTCATCTGATGTACATGCAAAGCCGCATACTTTTGGGTGCTACTGTTTCTTTATCTGTGAATTGAGGTAATAGCACATATCCTCTTAGCTCATTGCACAGGGGCAAGGATCAGGAAATTACAAACACAAAGGGATGCATGTTTATTGAACTAAATCCAGCATTTTCACACTGTATTAATACCACAAGGAAGAAACTTGGGGGTGGGTATGATTAATCCCAACAGACAGGGTTTTGAAGGACTCTTGGGAAGAGAAAAATTTTGAGCCTGGAACTTAGCAAATGGGAAGATTTAAAGAATGCTCTGACATTGTAAACTAATGAGGGAATCACGGCAGATGACAGAGGAGCCGTGGTGACTGGGCACACCGTACATATTCTCTGCATCACTTACGAGCTCCAGAAACTGCTTTGTCCCAAAAGTAGTTGGAGCCCAGCAGTTGGTATTTTATTGGCAGAGGAGCCCACGAAGACTGCATGGGGAGAGGCTTTTGTTACAAAGTGCCTGGTGGAACCCAATTAGTTGGAATGGAATCTGGCCAGGGCAATTGCTGTTGATATCACTTACCCTTGCAGAAAGTTTCTGGGGAGCCTCCATGGCCCTGAGTGGTCAGGACCTCTGTTTTCCATCTCATTAAAGAGTCTATAAAACCACACAGCCAGAAATCACTGTTCTTTAAAAAAAAAAAAAAATTATTTATTTATTCATGAGAAACACACAGAGAGAGGCAGAAACATTGGCAGAGGGAGAAGCAGGCTCCATGCAGGGAGCCCGATGTGGGACTCGATCCCAGGACTCCAGGATCACACCCTGGGCCGAAGGCAGGCACCAAACCGCTGAGTTACCCAGGATCCCCCAGAGAAATCCCTGTTCTTACAAACATCTGCAAATTCCACATCTGAGCCCACAGGTGAGGAGCAGGCTGTCAAAACCATCCCAGTGCTAAGTCAGCGAAACAGTTTATTATATCAAGTCTTCAGTGCCATTTCTAGAGAAGTTTACATTTTCAAGAGGGGCACCGTCTCATTCAGTGCTGCTATTTGGTCTCTATCCTGACCACAAACATTAGGAAGAGAAAGTTTTTGTTGTTGTTTGTTTTAATCCAGACCCGCATGCTTTTTCCTGATGGAATCCCTCTCTCCCTTGCCTCCTTTCTTTTCATCTTTCTTGCTCCAAAGCGGATCATCGTGTTAGCGGAATGCCTTTTGAGAGTGTCATTGACCTACATCACAGTACAAGCCAAACGGCTACGGGAGTAATCTAAAGAGAAAGATGGGAAAGAAAGGAAAACCAAGTTGGGGTCCCTTGAGTTAATCTCATTGTGCCGAATTTCCAAGGAAAGAAGGATGGTAAACGTATGTGCTTTTGTCCCATGGCTTTATTGATATTCTGTTCAGGACTATGAAAATTAAAATACAGTTTCTCAGCTCCACTTATAGCATGATGGTAAGTGAGTGGGACACGATGTTGAAAAGAGCCAAGCAATTATGCATTTGTCATGGGTAATGGGGAAGGTGGAGTTGTCCGCTTTATTTAAAGGGCTTCCTCTACCGTCAGATGGGCTCTAGTCCCACAGGATTTTGCTTACTTTAAATTCGTGGTTTCAGTGTTGTTCTGAATACCCTAGTGTAGAAACACTCTTTTCTCTATTTCCTTTAGATTACTATGACATGTGAATTAGATATATATATTATATAAACTATTAAAATATGTATATAATAATAATCAATATCTCTATATAGCTCTCCAGGAAAAAAAAAAAGCTAATAAATGCTATACCCAGATGTCACGTGGGCATATAAATCAGTTTCTGATGGCATGAGTTCCCTATTGAGAACTCTGACTGACAAGCCAGTCAATAGGCTGAGTGGCCTTGGGCAACTTTTCTTATCTTCCTGGCATGTGGGAATAAAATAGCATCATAAGATTTTTTTTAAAATGAGTTAAATGGATAGTAATGTTAAGATCTCATATAAATGCCATGGGGTCCTTTCTACTTAACATATTCTAGTTCCTTTGATGTCTACTACAATCTGTTCTCTTTACCTGACCTTTACTTTGTAAGACTAAGTAGTAATTTGTAGCTTCTGGCCTCTGCATGGGGTTCCTGAAGGTAATAGATTCCAAGCCTTACCTCTTCCAGTAGTAAGTTAATCCTTTAAAATCTCCACAGTTAGTGCCTTGTCATCCTTATCAGGCTTTCTGAAACTTGCTAGATAATATCCTTTAATCTAACCAATTGATTTGTTATCTCTAAACACCATTGTAGTCTAATTTGCAGCAATGATGTCCATTAGCAAGTGATTACAGTGAATAAACTTAAATGCTATATATTGAGATTAAAAAAAAACTTTTTTAAATCCTTCGGACGCCTGGGGATAGATAAATCTGTAGTTCTGAGGAAGGCTGTAAAGGTTATGACAATTGGATCTTGCAGTTGATACAAATGGTTTTAAAATTCAATTTTGTATATTTATAGTTTGCACATTAGTCCTAGGGCATCAGTGAAAGGTCATTCTGAAAATACTGAATAACTGGAGCTAGTTTGCATAAGTAAATATAAATGAATTCTCTTTTCTTAGTGCATTCATATTCCATAGAATGGATTATCTATCTTCAGAACAATGATGTTCTTTCCTAGAGCATCTCCTTTAATTCTGAGTATACCTCTGTACTTGGGTCTGCTATAATGTGATATGTTCAGGAAGAGATCTAGATATTTCAGTATTATTTGTGGGTGCACCATGCTAGGGGATTTCAGTGGTCTAGTGAAGTGGATTTTCTAGGTAACTATAGCTTATCTTTTAGAAGACAGTAGTGCCTAAGGCGCCTGGGTGGCTCAGTTAGTTCAGCATCTGACTCTTGATTTCACTCAGGTCATGATCTCAGGGTGAGATCAAGCCCCAGGTGAGGCTCTCTACTAGGTGTGGAGCCTGCTTGAGATTTTCCCTTTGCCCCTCCCCCACCATGTGCTCGCACACAAGCTTTCTCTCTAAATCCAAAAAATAAAATAAAATAAAATAAAAAGATAATAGTGCCTTTTTAATTTTACTTAAAAATATTTCAAAATGATTTTCTCACCTTATTAAAGAAAATATTCTAAATTTGTTATTTCCTTCATTATATGAACTTTATTTTTTTAAAGACTTTATTTATTCATTCATTCATTCATTCATTCATTCATTCATAGAGACACACAGAACGAGAGAGAGAGGGAGAGACACAGGCAGAGGGAGAAGCAGGCACCATGCAGAAAGCCTGACATGGGACTTGATCCAGGGTCTCCAGGATCACGCCCTGGGCTGCAGGCGGCGCTAAACCACTGCGCCACCGGGGCTGCCCCATTATATGAACTTTAAATATGCTTTTCTTCTTTATGATACTTGTGATATATAAATTTCCTCTATTGATTGAATTTTTTTTCTTTATTTTTTGTCATGGTTAGCTTGCTTTGCTTGCCTCTCTTTACCGTATGGAAAAAAATCCATCCTTGGATAAATAATTTCCTATAGCTACACTGTTAAGGTTTTCATTTTGCTACTTTCCATAAGGAATTTTCAAATCTGAAATGGGAAAGAGATGAAAATTTTATAAAGGCTTAAATTGAAACAATAATATTTTGATAAGCTTCTTATGAAAGTGAAGGACTTTTGTGTCCCTCTTAACTAGTACTGATGAATGGATAAAGAAGATGTGAAATATATATATTTCATTTACATTTACATATATGTAAATATGAAATATTACTCAGCCATCAAAAAGAATGAAATCTTAACATTTGCAACAACATGGATGGAACCATAGGGTTTTATACTAAGTGAAATAAATCAATCAGAGAAAGACAAATACCATATTATTTCACTCATATATAGAATTTAAGGAACAGGGACACCTGGGTGGCTCAGCGGTTGAGTGTCTGCCTTTGGCTCAGGGTGTGATCCCTTGATCCTGGGATTGAGTCCCACATCAGGCTCCCTGCATGGAGCCTTCTTCTCCCTCTGCCTATGTCTCTGCCTCTCTATGTCTCGCATGAATAAATAAATAAAATATAAAAAAAAAAGAATTTAAGGAACAAAACAGACAGACATAGGGGAAGAAAAAAAAAGAGGGAGGCAAACCATAAGAGACTCTTAAATATAGACAACAAACTGAGGGTTGCTGGAGGGGAGGCAGGTGGGAGATGGGCTAGATGAGTGATGGGGATTCAGGACAGCACTTGTGATGAGCACTGGCTGTTATACATAAGTGATTTATCACTAAATGCTACTAATTCTTATTCTACTCCTGAAACCAATATTACACTATATGTTGTCTAACTAGAATTTAAATAAGACTTGACATACAAAGGAAAGAAAGAAAGACCTAATGCTTTGCTTACCTCTAGGAACGAGGTGCATTTTTCCAAATGACATAAATTTTCTCTGCCTGGCTTTTCATTCCTGTCCCATAACACTTTCAGACAATGCTGTTTGCTTATCACTGACACATCAGGATGAAATCCTAGCTTGATTCACCCAAACTTCTAGGATGTAGCTTTGCTAGAGTGGTATCTATATTTGAAGGTCCATATAGGATCTTCAGAGTACAGTCACCTGTGTACTTGAAGCAGAGAAGAAATGGGTACCTTCTGAGTGAAAAAAAAAAAAAAAAAAAGAAAGAAAGCAACAACAGTCTTCCTGCATGTACTTCGTCCTCTTTTGACCTCCAGAATGAAAATGTCAGAGCATCACCATCTGAGGGAAGCAACTTCCATCAGTACGGCATTCCTAGGCTGGGTAAGAGCCTTCTGTTGAAAATGGATTATGACCCAAATCACACCTCATTCCTCTACTGGTGACACTGGGCTAGATGACTTGATGTGGTTCCCACTTCGATATGGGGATGTCCATGATAGGCTTGAAAGCGCATTAGAAAATATTTCTGGAAGAAGGCAGACAAATTCTATCACAGGTCTTCTAATGGCATTCAGACCACTCAGCTATACTTGTCAAGGTTTTATGGGCATGTGTCAAGCTTCTAGCTCTGTCACAGACAAGGCCATGCTCTTTAATTGATTCAGCCATCACTTACTGAGCATCTGTATGTGAGGCAACAGTCAAAAGTATAGGATAAGATGGGCAGATACATCCTCTCCATTGTTTGCGTTCGAGTGAAAAAAAATACATGTTATATAGTAAATATTTAACTTCTAAGACTTTTGCCACGTACAGGTCAGGGTTCCTTAAATAAAAGCCCATGGAGAGTACTGATCTGGATTTGAAGTAGGCAGAAGGTCAGGAGAGGTATTCCAAGGGTAGAGATGCCCATATGCAATTAAGAAAATAAAGAATTAGGGGAAGTGAGAAAGTATGTCCAGCTAAAACTATGCATGTCAAACACCAGTGAGAAAGAACACACACACGCTCAAAGACAGTTTGTGACAAGAATTTTGAGTTTGTGGCAGAAATAGTTATTCAAGGCTAAAGAGAGAGGCAGGATTAAGATCATAAAAGGTTTTGTGTACAAAATTGAGTTTAAATATCATGCTGAAAGGGATGGAAATACATTGAAAATTTCAGGTAGAAAATGGACATGATCAGATATGTATTTTGGAGAGTCAGAGAGGGCAGGAGTGAAGACAGCACAGTTTTAGGAGCCCAAGGCAGCAACCTCTGAAAAAGAGGATGCATTTCTATCTCTCAGGCAACTGAGTCTGAGAGAAATTAGCTAATGTAACCTACTACCTAGTAGAAACACTGGTCTACAGTGTGCAGTCTGCAGGAGACAGAGAGAAGTACGTATGTGGACTAAAACCAGGCACTTGATCAAAGAGTCAAACCAAGCATACTGAGATATGAAAACTTGAGATTCGAGAACACCAGGAATAAAATTACTGTTTTATTCGGTGAAGTCCTAGTTGAAAAAGCAGAAGGCAGGTGGAATCTGCACCCTCCTGAATTTCAAGAATTCCCACATGCATACATTGTCCTTCAGAGATTCTGAGGTTTTTCCTACTGATAAAACTTTTTAAATACCTAAGGTTTACTTAGAGACTTCTGGGAAAGGATTTTGCCCTGGTGATTTAAACAGGAAGTCCTCTGAATCTGAGAACAGTAGTACCTGACCTTAGAGTTCAATGGGATTTCAAGGCTATCTGTGGATGTTTTGCTTTCCTAAAACAGAATTCTTTTCGTGTTTTTGTGTCTGTAGCTAGCATACCCTTCCTTCATTTCTTGTCTCAGAAGGCATCCAAGAAGCGTGCAGGCATATCCCTGACATCACTGGTCTCAAAGTCTCTCCTCCTCCAGCATTGCTTCCAGATGTCCAGATTCCAAAACATCATCCTCTGTTGTCTCTACTGAAAGACAACATTTCACCATACATTTTCCCCAAGAGCATGGGATTAATTATTTCCATACACACAGTTGCTAATTATGTTTCCAAACTCCTGCTGATATGGCATCTAGTGGAATTAGTCTCTGGGCACAGTGTCCTCTTTTTGTGAATAAGACATTTTCTTTGATGCAGCAATTATGACAAGTACTTTCTGGCTCTTTCTCTCCCCTCCATTTGTTTGACATACCTGTGCCTTGCCCAACAGACTTTCTTTCTTTCTTTCTTTCTTTCTTTCTTTCTTTCTTTCTTTCTTTCTTTCTTTCTTTCTTTTTAAATATTTAATTTATTTATTCGTGAAAGACACACAGAGAGAGGTGGAGACACAGGCAGAGGGAGAAACAGGCTCCTCGCAGGGAGCCTGGTGTGGGACTCGATCCTCGGACTCCGGGATCCCATCCTGAGCCAAAGGCAGAGGCTCAGCTGCTGAGCCATGCAGGCATCGCAGACTTCTTTCTAATGAAATACCAGGTTTCTAAATACCCTCATTTTTTTGACAATCTCCACAAATTGGCCCCATATCCTCCTCAAATTTAACCTGTAAGATAGGCTGATTGTTCAATGGTTGCATGTCAGTTTCATTCACACAAATCATCCATACAGTAGAAGTTTGGAGATTTTGATATGAAAAATGTCCTTGTAGAAATCAACTATAGTAGGAAACCTTCTCTAGCCATTCTCTGCTGCAAGCTTAGATTGGGAGCCCAGGAGAAGATGCACAGTAATTTATCTCATTGCATCCCTTGGCTCTTACAATTCTACAGATACTGCGTTCAGAACTTCTTTTATCAGTTGTTCATAACTTTCAGAGAATGTTCTACTCTCCTTGCCTTATTCACATCAATCAATAAACAATATACTAGCTGGAGATAAGCCAAGATGTGTCACTGAGATAACGAGGCCTAAAGAGCTGATAGATGTTGGAGGAGAGATACTGAGTGTTACCAGTAGCTAGAACAGCTTGGATTCTGACTAGCAACCTTTGGCCATGCTATCAAGAGGACAGAATCTAACCACTAAAACATACTAATTATTAGGAGAATGTAGATCACTGCCAGGTGTCAGGGTTGTGTGTGTTTCTATGTGTGCACACGTAGGTAAATGAGTATATAGCCTCCTGTAATACATATACTTGTAAGTTCAGTGGCCCAATCTTGCATATTTCACCACTGTTCAATATTCTCTACCCAGGTGTGTGCTCCTTTTATAATGTAAAATATACTTCCTTGTAAAGGCAGATCAATAGAAATGATTGTGTCATTACATCTGTTTCATCAAGGGGCACCCTGGTGACTCAGTGGTTGAGTGTCTGCCTTTGGCTCAAGTTGTGATCCCAGGGTCCTGGGATTGAGTTCTGCATTGGCTCCCTGCAGGGGACCTGCTCCTCCCTCTGCCTCTGTCTCTGCCTCTCTCTCTATCTGTGTCTTTCATGAATAAATGAATAAAAATCTTTAAAAACAAATCTGGTTCATCAAGAAGAGTACTTCGCATTCTCAAACCATAGTTTTTATCTATTGGCACATTGGTTAAGCATCTCCTTTTAAGTCTTGCAAACTAGATGACTTCGCTTTAGTGAACAAAGGTATGAGCCCAAGATTTGTGCTCTAGGTTGCTTTCAACTCATGTTGCAGACAGTGAGGCCCATGCACATGATCAGGTAAAAAGGGAAGTGGCCCAGTCCTTATCAGAAGGAATAAGATTATCCCCGAATAATCAATAGATGGTTCTTTCCTTCCTATCTCATCTGCATTTAAACCAGCATTTTCCTACAGCTTCTTGCTTTTTTAATTGTTTAAAGTCAAATTTTATCGAGCACCTCTTCCATTATACATGCTTTTCTTTATCTTCTCTCCAGGCAAATCCCCCTGAGGCCAAGCCTACCTTACCTGCCTCATGATGCTTTCTATGACTAGTCAATCTTTAAACATCTCTTCCAACACTTTTCTTCTGCAGTATCTACACCCCATTTTAGAATTTGTCTTTAATCTCAGATTGCTACTTTCTATTTTAAAAATATGATATATACTCAGCAAAGGAACCAGAGGTAAAAGGTGTTAGGAGACAGTGACTTAGACATTATCTACCCCTCATGTGCCTGACTGAGTTGATCTTTGAGTGTGCTTGGTAAATGCTTATAAATTCACCGTGAGACTGTATAGCATAGTAGGTGGAAACTTTACTCTGGAGCTAGATGTTTACATTAAATCTGGCTTTGGACACCTATTATGTATGATTTGGGGCTAGTCACTTAACCTCTCTGTGCTTCAGTATATTAATTGGTAAAATGATAAAACTAATAGGAGCTGCCTCCTAGAATTATTGGCTTACATGAGTTAATATATATAAAGCCCTTAGAACAAATTGTAGCATGTACTAAAGGCTATTGATATTTAATTATTAATATGATTATTCGTAAATTAGTAAAAACATCAAAATTACAGTCTACTTACAGTTAATACATAGCACATGTACAGAGATTTAGTTCAATGCCTCAAACAATTCTGTTTAGAGATGTTATTGCTATTCCTCTTCTCTCCCTTTCTTCCCTATTCTGTTCCCTCCTCATTTTCTTCTTTTCCTTTCTTCCTTTGTCCCAGCTGCTATTTTTAAAATTAGAAACAATGCCACATATATTAAGGAGTGTAATAATATGTGAGTATAAAGTGCTCATTTAAACACTTCCGAGTTAAGTAGTGAATAAATTATCCTAAAATACGAAAAAAATTCTGTTCCTGTCCATTCTATCACCAAATATTAACAACTTACTGTGCAGAAGGCGCTAGAGGAAGATGAAAGATTCTGAGTCTGCTGTGGATACCCCAGTCTGGTAAAGAAGACACACAAGTGGGATGCCTGGGTGGCTCAGCGGTTAAGCATCTGCCTTCCGCCCAGGGTGTGGTTCTGGAGTCCCAGGATCGAGTCCCACATTGGGCTCCCTGAATGGAGCCTACTTCTGTCTCTGCCTATGTGTCTGCCTCTTTCTCTCTGTGTGTGTCTCTCATGAATAAATAAATAAAATCTTAAAAAGAAAAAGACATACAAGTAAAGCAACAACAATGAGCAATTGGTTTGGGGGTAGCATTACATCTAGTGTGGTTCCAAAACACAGAGGAATGTCACCCAGCCCCACCTGCTGAGACCATACGGGATTCTCTTCTCAATGTTGACAACCAGTTTATTTTCTGGCCTCTCAGTCTGTGGTGTTAGTTTGTTGGTGAACTAGAACATGTAGACACAGTAACCCCTTATATATGATTCTGCTTATAGTCCTAGAAATGTTCTGGAAAACAGAGATACCAACCTTTAGGGAGCTTTGCAGTCATATACTGGCTTTATATAGGCATTATTTAGGGAATATGTTTTTATTTTTAAAATGATTCATGGAAATGAGCCATTAGTTTCCATGGTATGTGAGTCCTATCTGTGCATTTAATTGTTCACTAACAGGATCATTTCTTGCTTGAGAGATTGGAGCCTTAGCTTAGAGCTAAAGTGCTGGGAGACACAACTCACTGTAGGTCGATTACAAATGAGATAATGCATCCAGTTGCAGCAGGGTGTCACCATCAGAAGCTTGGTCCGTGTTAAGTTGCAGCAAAATAGAGTTGGCAGTTGATTCTCATGCTCTGTGCTAAGGCCTGCTTGATCCCTATTGCCAATGCGACATTTGAGGAAATGTGTGTAATGGTTTTGCCTTGAGTCATATAGATCTTTGCCTGAATCTAGGAATTGTAAGCTTCCATGCAGGAAATGGAAAAATAAAGTGACCAAAGGCAATTCTCCTTTTATCACACTTACGAAATGGTACCTCATATTTTAAAGAAAGGTTAAATAAACTTTTTGTGTCGGGCAGCTTTACTTCTTGGCCAATCTATGACCTTAAAAAAAAAAATGTGTGTGTGTGTGTGTGTGTGTGTGTGTGTGTGTGTGTGTGTGTTCTGGAGGATTGTGTGACTGCTTTACTTTCTACATCCTTTTTTTTTTTTTAAGATTATTTATTCATGAGAGACAGGGGGGAGAGAGAGAGAGAGAGAGAGAGGCAGAGACACAGGCAGGGGAAGAAGCAGGCCCCATGCAGGGAGCCCAATGTGGGACCTGATTCCGGGTCTCCAGGATCAGGCCCCAGGCCAAAGGCAGTGCCAAACCACTGAGCTGCCTGGGCTGCCCTCTTTCTACATCCTTGTACCACTCTGGGGATGTTTCATTTTCCTGGGTATCCAAACTGCTCAGTCAGAACCCCAGCCTGCAAAAGCCATCAGTTGGGACTTGAAGGTGGTAAAAGCAATTTGGCCATCTGTCTGGGGCTGGTGTAGACACATAACAGAAATGATACTGGATAATATTCGTATTGATGTTTTACCCCAAGGGTGGTTGGAGGGGTTTTGTTTTGCATGTTTTCCAACAGACCTGGTTTAAAAAATTCATGGATGCACCTGGTTGTTTGTTCCTATCCTCTGTTTTTCAGATATTCTGGTACAGCCAAAAACCTCCCCAGCAAGAGACTAAATTGGAAAAGGGTCGTATTCAGAGCTTAGAAGCAAATCTGTGCAGTTTTCATGAAAATCACCTAAGTAGAGTTCTGTAAACTGAAAAGATGGGGTGTTTTTCAGGTCAAGATTCCCAAGAGTTAGCAGCATCATGCAGTTTACTTTTCAATCAGTCTTAGAGCAAAACATTCTTTAGCCAAATGCTATATTTGAAAAATGGAAATTTAGGTTGGATCCTATTGCCTGTGAATTCCAAAATGCTCAGAGGTGTTTAATGCACTAGATGCAGACAAAAAAAGCCAGAACAAAATGGCACTGTTTTTCCCAGTAGGTAATCTTACTGAATCTCTTAGAGCGAAGGTGATATATCAGTGAGAAAAGTGGTTATCAGATCAAAGAAAGGTGCTATCTCTTATATGTAAGATTTATTCTTGGTTCAAAGCAAAAATTCTGGTTCAAGTGTGCATGAGCCAAATTAAATTTGGTTAGAATCCAGGGAACTCAGTTTCAGATCAATTAATCAGTAAAAGTTTCTATTCCCCATGCTTCTTTGTCTCTCTGTCTCTCGCTCCTTCCTTTACCCCAGGAAAAGTGAAGAAAAATATTTAGCCTCAAGGTTGAGCTCTAATAAACAGAGTGACCTTTACATTTTAGCTCAAAGAAGTAAATATAATCTTATAGGTATCATTGGCAACTGAGCCTGAGTGGGATGGGACTTATGGGGAGAAGGCAGCACTAGAATTTACCTTCAGGGAGAAAACAAATTTGATAAAGGGACTGGTGAGAAATGCTGTATGTCAAGAAGATATACATCTTCTTAAAAAATTGTGATCTTAGATTTAGAAGCTTGCTGAACTTTCCACAATTTAAAGCTTCTATTTAGCACACACTTCTTTCAGCTGTTTTTGGTACCATAGGTTTACCTTGATTTCAGAAAACCTGAACTGCCAATGTGTAAATTAAGCAATTCTTCACTTAACACAAAGAAACAGCGCAGGTTTCTTTGAAATAACAGGCAATCCTTATACATTCTACTAAATAAGGGGAAAAATTAAGACTCCAATGCCAAGATCTAGTGCCAAAAAGATCAATTAAAGATGAAGAATGATATTTTTGGAAAAGGTAATACCATTTATAGGTATAGAGGATTTGACTCACTAGAATTTGATATGCACATAATCTCACTAGAATGTACCTTTTACCCTAGAAAAATTACATACAAAATTACATACCTCTTTGAACCAAAAGAGATACTAGAAACTATCTTTCCATTCCAACCCCAGCATTTTAAGAGGATGTATTTGGGCTCAGAGACATCAAGTGACTTTTCCAATGCCTAAGAACTAGATAGTGGCAGAAATGGAACTCAGTTCCCCATCCAGCCCTATGCTGCCTTTCCCCATGATCTTTTCTGCAGCTCCACTACCTTAACAGAGCATCCTAGTTGGGAACAGTGGACCTCTTTCCTTGTCCCATAATTGTAGCAGTTTTTTTTTTTTAACTTCCTCATATTGGGTAACTCAAGTGCATTTAGCAAACACCTTGTTCCCCACAAATGCTGAAGATAACAGAAAAGTCCATTATTCTAAGGACTCCAAATAGATGCAGATTTGATCATCTTTCCAGAACGAAGGGTCACCAAAGCCAGCGCTTCTCTCCACATCTATAGCCAGAGGCATCCCCTGATCTGTTCCTCTGTGTTCCCATCCTGATTACTTTGGGTTTTGTTCTCAAAGATAAATTTGAAAGGAGTGAGAGTGATCTAAAGCCACAGAAGTGAGAGAGAGTTGTAAGAGGGGACTAACAACTGTGACATGTCTTCTCTGAGCCAGTAATGTAGATGGTGGACCAGTACTTCCCAAAGTGCATCCCCAGAGCCCTATTTCTTGAGAAGCTCCATGAACAAGAACACATTCTGTCTTCTCATCCATTTGGCAGATGTTACAAAATGATCTCCCACATTTTGCTTCATGATGTGCTCTCTAGAGACTTTAGTAGACCAAAAGAATTGTTTTATTTTCTTTATGCTAGTATTCCTCTACTTATAGAACAATTTTTTTTAAGTATTTAAAACAATTTTGCTAAGAAAATGCTGTGTTCATTGCTTTGGCCCTCTTTAATCATCATAAATACCTACTCTGTGAAGTGGGCATTTTTAGCCCTTTTTCATAGCCATGGAAGTAAAGGATTAGACATAAGAAGTGGTTTCCCAAGGTCACACAACTCATAAGAAGCCTAACTGGGACCTCAGGTAAGCCTGGGTTCCCAGTTCCTACAGGAGGCTCAATTTGAATATCTGTTAGCTTGAACAGTTAATTGCAGATAAGTTAAATGACAAGGGACTTTTTGAGCACAGGCACTGTATTTCAAGAAAGAAAAATGAGAGAGAGCATATGAATTGGGGGAAGTGAGGAATATCCTCAGTCTAAGGAGCTCCCTGTCCTCCCAATCTGTTGTTTGTTGTCCCATTTTGAGCAGCAACAAGGATGCGGTACTTCTTTTTTTATTTTTAGCTCTGAGTTTATGCTGTTTTTTTTTTTTCCTCTCATATTAATGACAAGTACCAACAGAGGCCAACTTTTGGTGTTGAGAAGGCAACCAAGGATGATGTGGGCTGTGTTAAACTGGAAAATGTATGACCCCTGCCGGGGATGGCAGCTCTAAAGCTCTTGTTGATTATGACCATATGGGAATAGGGTCTCTGTAAATCTGCATGTGATTGGAAAATTGGCTGATCAACAGTATTCTTTGGGCTAATATTTTCTATACCAAACAGAACGTGGGTGCTTGTCAGAGTTATCCTTGCACCAGGGAGTTTTAACCTCTGCATTTCACTGTGCTACTTGCCAAAGAAAAAAGTCTCTCACTGAAATGATCCTTTTTATCCTGATGGTTTCCTTTGTGGTAATTCCACATTCTGTGGGATTGAGGAATTTGTTGAACGCTAAAAAGGCACATGTGCTCATTTACATTGGCAAGCATTAAATTGGGGAGACATATGTTTATTCTCCCCTCCTGTTAGATCCTTGAAGAGTGTTGGTTGTCAGCCTTTGCTGTAATTTCCCAAGTGGTGTGCTTCTAAAAATCTTTTTTCAGAATCTCCAATACTTACAGATTTGGCTGGAAATAACTATAAAGTATGATTGGAATCCCAGTGGATTAGGATCCCTGTGGAAGTGGCCAGCTTTAGGGGTAATCTTATTAGGTCTAAGATTGTCTGAGTATGTTCCTGACAAACTTTTCTTAGATGAACCATTGCAATAACCTCTTAAGTGAGTTCCTTGACTCTCTATTTTCTTCTCTTTAATCCAACCTCTTTATTACTTCCAAGGTGAACATCCTAAATGAGCCATAGTTTTTCTGTTTCCTGTATTTTCCTCTATTGAACCTGAATGGACTGCTCAGAATAAATAGGTTCTCTTGCTGTTGAAGTCAAAATCCCTTTCCATGACTACCAAAGCTCTTTCACCATGGCTGCTGACTGCTTTATGTAACTTCCGCCATACTGAGGAACTTGCTATTACCTGCACATGTAGCGCTTGTTCACATTTCTCTGTCCTTGCAGGCTGACTTATCTGCCACGAAATGTTTCCTGCCCCTTCTCTGAAATACCTACACGGCCTTGAAAACCACTTTTAGTGCCAGGTGTTCTGTAGCTCCTCCCCTCACTCCAAGAACAGGAACTGAAGTGCTCCTCTTTGTTTCCACATTACTTTGTGTCTACCAGTACCTATGCACCTATACCTTTCCCACTGAATTTTGCCCGTCATATCTGTATCAGAGCTGGTTCCAGAAGAATTCAGTCTAGTACAGCATTCAGTGTCTAATTCATCATTTACTTCCTAGTCTTAAGTACAGTAGCAGCTATCACTTGGTACCTAAAATTAAATAGATTAGAGTTAAAAGAAGAAGAAACAAATGGTTGAATGATAAGCATCTGGCCATACCAAAAAGAGTGACAGTTTTCTCTCTCTCAAAAAAAAAATTTCTATATCCTAAAAGTCCTACTTTTCTATTATCAAAATGCCTGAAAAGAGATTGTAAGAATTTTAATTATTGAGATTATTTTTATTGAAATATCCCATAGGGATACCTGAGCAGCTCAGTCGGTTAAGTGTCTGCCCTCGGCTCAGGTCCTGGGTCCTGGGATAGAGCCCCACATTGGGCTTCCTGCTCAGCAGGGAGTCTGCTTCTCCCTCTGCCTTGCTTATATGTGTGCTCTCTCAAATAAATAAATAAAATCTTTAAAAAAGACATATCCTATAAATAAGACAGATCATAATTCCATTTAGTGCTTCACTTATGACTTGAATGTAAATTGTATCAAAGAGGAAAAATTGTTAATTTATATTTTCTCATATGCTTGAGACAGAGTTGGTTAATACTCAGCCCAGCTTGGACCAGTTTACTCACTGGTTCAGAGGTCTGCTTATCCTGTGATCTAAATGTTTAGGTTGCAACCTGAGAACTAGGTCCTTAGGTGTGAGCCATAGAAATGCCAAAAATGATCTGGAATTATCTTAGTGACATCATCATACCGTTCCCTGCCTAAATTCACTCCCTTGAAGTTTGCTTCAGGTTCCAGGTGGAATACCTCAATTCACATTTGTAAATGCTGTACCATGCTTAAATGAAAATTTCATGTATGTATAAAGTCTCCTTAAATAGTAGTTTACCAGATTTGAATTTCTTTGTGAGTAAACTACTTTTTAACATCTTACAATTTACAATAAATGGATGAGGAGAAAGGTTTGCCTGTGAATTGATGGGAGAGTGAAAAATGGAAAGATAATGTTTTCCTGCAGCTTCTTTATTCAGGGAACACAATTAGGGAAATGTTGTGCAGTGTCGAGTTTCTAATCTCTTAGGAACTTGTCTTCAAACTTGAAATACTCACTTGAGGTCACCCGTGTTTATGTGTGTATAATATATGCATAATAATACTCCATTGTTTTTTTCCAGAAACTTAGATAAGGACAGGAAACGTGTATAAATGTGTATAAAAACACATTAGGCACTGTTATAAATAGACAATGAGGTCGGAATGTCAATTTATACAAATCAATAAGAAAAAGAGACAGAATCATGATTTAAAATAGAGAAAAATATGAACTGGCAGTCGACCAAATGAAGATATTCAAATGACTAGACACGGATGACCAAAGGAAGAAAGGGAGGAAGGAAAGATTCAGTATCATTAATAATGTGTATTGATGCAAAATATGCCATTTTCCCAGTCAGCTTTGGAAACATTATAAGAAGAGAGAAAAAACAAAAAACAAAAAACAAAAAAAAACCTCAGTTGGTGATCAGTGTGTCCCAAGCCCTGCCAAGGAACGATGAATTACTACTCTCTTTTTCAGGAAGACATTTGGTAATATGAGTCAAAAGGATTTACAGAATTCACATTCTTTGATACATAAATTCTACTTTGAGGAAATTACCTGAAAGATTAATAACCGATGTACAGAAATATTAATATACATTGGTTCATAAGATTATATTAGTGAAGTTTGGACACCTTCTAATAAAGGATTAATTACATAGTCACATATCCATACAATCAAATTCTGTGTAGCCAATAAAATGTGGGCTATCACGGGGTATGTAATAGCCTGGAAAACGTCTGCAGCATAGTTTTTTTTTTAATTAATTTTTTAAAAAAGATTTTATTTATTCATGAGACACAGAGAGAAAGAGAGAGAGGCAGAGACACAGGCAGAGGGAGAAGCAGGCTCCATGCAGGAAGCCCGATGTGGGACTCGATCCCAGGACTCCAGGATCACACCCTGGGCCGAAGGCAGGCACTAAACCACTGAGTCACCCAGGGATCCCTTGCAGCATATTTTTAAATTGGTTATCAATAAATACTCACCTTGAATTGATATCAGATTAGACTGTACAGGCTTCAAAAAGTTTAAGGTAGCTGAAACCCAATGAAAAATCTGACAACTTCATCATCTCTATGTCAGGTATACTATGATCACAACACCTTGCATATACTGAATATAATGATAATAACAAACTTTTTATCATACCCTCCTTCTTTGAATTGTAAGTGGCAAATTGCACAATAAATAATTGTCATTATGTATCTCCAAAATGGCTGCCACCAATCCTTGCCACCCTTTTGTATGCGTGTATATTTGTTTTTCCTCCCTTAAGAAAAAGGGTTTTTCCCCTCCCTTTACATCTAGCTGAGAATTGGTGACTTGTTTTATCAAAGAATGTGGCAAAATGGATGTCCTGGGACTTCTGCAGCCAAGTCAAAAGGAGCATTGCAGCTTCCATATGAGTTTCTTGAAATACTTGCCCTTAGGACACTCAACATTTTAAGGAAGCCACCAATTAAGAAATCCAGAATCAGAAAAATGCAATGTTTTGCGAAGTTCAGACCATGGAGACAATGTCCTTCTATGTAGAAAGGGAGAGACTAAGGCCAAATACAGCAGTGAAGAAGCCATTTTGCAAGTGGAGCCTCTGGTTCCAGCCCCACATTTGACATCACATGGATTTGAAAGTAACTACCCAGCTGAGCTCTTCCAGAATTCCTGACCCACAAAACCACCAGCAAAATAAATAGTTGTCTTAAGCCACTTTTATGAGGGAGTTTGTTACACAGCAATAAGTGGGACCGAGGTCCTTTCCTCTTAAATATCAGTTCTGTTATTTATGATATATGAATTTGAGATGGAATTAACCCAAGATATAGAACTTCATGGAAAATGCAATCATGAAAAAAAAAATCCTCTTCTTAAAATACTACACTATAATACCACCTGCTCTGACCAAAGGAAAGAAGAAAGTATAGAGGAAAAGCAGCAGATAATGTAATTATACTCAGAGGTGTGTCAATTAAGCACACACTCACTCTTTTCTGCCTCTCGAAAGCAACTTGAAATGATCAGTGTCTGTCATTAACTAATTGAAGAACTAAGAAAAAAATTTTTATATGAAACAGAGCTCCTTGTTAACAGGAGGCACTTCTCCCTGGATGTTCCCCTTCAGCGCCATCTTCCTGGGAGCTTTGCAGTGGAGCTGCAGAGGCGATTCTCACTTCACTAATCTGCAAATCCTGTTTGAGAGAAACCCCTGGTGGTCTCCACAGTCTTCTCAGGAAAGCTTTAATAGCCAAACGCATTAGCAAGGTCTCATGTGGCTGAGACTTCATTAATCTTCCCTGATCCACCCTGGTATATTTGCCCATTTACCATAAAGCATTAATATAAGTAAGTAGAACTAAAACATACTTGTCAGGATGATGGTACAAGTAAAGCAAGGAATGAAGAATGTGGGTACATTCTGTTCACTAATTTTTAGAATAGATTCATTCCTATGGGTTCTTCTTTTCATTCTCTTGACTTTCAACTTGACATTTATTCAAACTCTAAAATCAAATGCTCAACTTAGAGATTTAACCAAAAATGGTGTGTCCCTCACCTAAATCAATGTTAAAATATACCGATGGATTCTCTTTCTTGCTCTCTCTTCCTCCCCACCTCTTCTCCTTTATCATTTCTGGTGGAATAAAGAGATTTCTTATCATTAAATGAACTTCATTTCTTGTAAAGTTTCCCATGAGCAAAGAAGATGAATGTCCGCCTCTCCCAGCATTGCTGCTCCTTCTGATAGCAGCTAACATTTTAAAATGATGTAACCTTTTGGCATTTATAGATCTTTGGGGATTTAAGAGAGAAGTTACTCTGGGATTGTACTGCCTATGGATGTGTGTTCTGATTGAGTTTGAGCAGAGGCTATGGGATAATGCTGGGATTTTTAAGGAAGCTCAGATATTCTCAAGGTATCTAATCAGTCTCCATAGTGGCTACAGGAATAAAAATATTTCTCAATTTTGTCCATCATTCTCTTCCTCTAAAATGCCATTTTTAAAAACCAGATGATACGATGCTAAGCATTAATGAATATTCCATATTCTCTACTATCCCCTTAGTATGACAATAGCTATTTCCCTGGCCTAAGTGACTTCAGTTTTTAGATGCCAGTTAGTCATATGATCTCTGTCCTAGAAAACCAGCACTGGAATGATTCTTATTGGTTTTAGCATAAATTTCTTGGAGAATTCTGTTGTGAGAAATGTTTGTTTCCCTACCTGGGCTATTATTAAGTCAGTGCTTTTT
Source organism: Nyctereutes procyonoides (assembly GCF_905146905.1). Classification (NCBI taxonomy): domain Eukaryota; kingdom Metazoa; phylum Chordata; class Mammalia; order Carnivora; family Canidae; genus Nyctereutes; species Nyctereutes procyonoides. The sequence goes on along the minus strand of NW_026575133.1, from coordinate 11,265,394 downwards.
GCTCACTCCTGTCATTTTTTTTTTTATAACCCATAAAATCAGTCTTATGGAGAAGAGATACTAGAAGGGTAAGGAAAAGAAGGCCAGGATCATTGCGAAAAATCTGAGTGTAAAAGCAGGTTTGGGTATTTTGATTTCATAGATTTATATTTAAAGGTAAAAAAAAAAAAAAAAAAAAAAAAAGGAAAACCCAAAACTGTCTTTATTTCTTCAGGACCAGCCATTTTGTTCTTGAAAGTCTCTGTTACCTAGCTCCTAATTCCTTACTGCCAACCTACTTTTCCCATCTAGGCAATATTTTTATGAAGTATTTGCAATACGGTCTCTCTCTGTCTCTCTCTCTCTGTCCCTCCCTCTCTCCCTTTCCTCCCTCTTAAACTCAACTATCACATTTTTGCAAACCATATAGCACTAAATGTGCCATTCTTTGTGAAGTAAAAATAGTAACATGAGCACAAAACTTAGTATTGCTTTCACACAGGTGATCTTCTTTAATCTACATATAAACCCATGCAGTGCACGCCATAGATAGCTTTAGCGCCAACAAGCTGTATGACCTTGAACTGATCACCTCATTTCCTCACCTGCCAAATGGGCGTAATATCTACCTGAAGTATTTTTAAGCAATTTAATGAAGTAATATTTTAAAGGTTTAGTAGAGTGTTTGTTACACAACAGATGCTCAATAAATGTAAACTTTTTTATAGTATCACTACTCTCAACAAGAAAACAGGCTTATGAGAAGATTCGGTGAGTTATGAGCTCTTCAAAGTGGCATAAATGATATATAGCAGAGATGAAACTCATATCCATCTTTGGAGTTAGGCCCCGTGTTATTTTCTATGATGATAGTACATATTTATGGTGTGTTTTTCCTTCTTCTCATGACATGAATGACCTTCGCCAAACATACATTCTTTCTTTGTCTTTTCTGAAAACGTACAGACATTCACAGCAATACATACCTGAGCATAGGTTTCCTTTGTGGGAGGGTCAGTTTCATCTATGGTAATGGAAATAGTTTTACCGTGAAATGGTGTTTTTTAGTTTGAGATTCTCGAACTTGAGTCAAAGGAGAGGATTATGTTCATTACTTCATTAGTTCTAAGAGAAATAAGAGGGGCAGCCCAGGTGGCTCAGCGATTTAGCGCCGCCTTTAGCCCAGGGTCTGATCCTGGAGACCTGGAATCAAGTCCCATGTTAGGCTCCCTGCATGGAGCCTGCTTCTCCCTCTGCCTGTATCTCTGCCTCTCTCTCTCTCTCTCTCTCTCTCTCTCTCTCTCTCTCTCTCTCTCTCTCTTTCTTTCTCTCTGTGTCTCTCATGAATAAATAAAATCTTAAAAAAAAGAAAACTTTTTTTTTTTAGGGGAGGGACAGAGGGAGGGAAAAAGAGAACCTTAAGCAGGTTCCTTACTCAGCACCCAGTCCCCAGATCCTGAGATCGTGACCTGAGCCAAAACCAACAGTTGTATGCTTATCTGACTGAGCCACCCAGGCACCCTAAGAAGAAATATTTTTAAAGCTTTCTTTCTTGAACTGTTTTCCAAGGAGTGTAACCCATACAATGTCATTCCTTGTGAACCTTATTCTTCTTCTTTGTTCTCTATAGTGTTGGGCAAAAAGAGTGTAGCTTATTGTTATGTAATAATAAATAGGTAGAGTTTTCTGACAAGGCTTTAGTAAGAGATGTGAAGGACTGAAATTGTATATACTTCTGGAAATTATTTTTCCCCCTAAAAAGTCAAAGCCTTTGGGTCTGCATTAAGAAGGGAAAAAAAGTTTAAACTCAGAAAATAAACTCTTTAGAATATGATGCCAAAGTTTCCCAGCAATTTCCTTGACTCAGCTTTCAGGTCATGAGTAGATAGTCTGTTGCCCAAACGTTCTCTTGGTCTCTTAGTATTGAATGACCTGATTTTGTGTTAATGAACATGGATTGTGCATTAGATGAGCCTCACTGAGTTTGGGGGGGTGGGTAAGAGTGGGATTTAGGGCAAGTGATTGCACACTAGGTCTACCTTTCCACAGATTCTATCAATTTACTTATTTGAACTTTTTTTTGTTCTATTTAATCACTTCCCTGTTCTTTTCTTGCTATTGTTTATAGTTCAGTGATTTCCTTTTCATGGGTCATTCTAGGATCCTGTATAACTTTCCCTAATACTGTCCTCCAAATAGTAGTCAATTAATAAGCGCTTATAGCTCTCACCCTCTGCTTGTCTGATAAATACTCAGCTCACATTGGTAATAAGCAGTTTTTGCACCTACATTGATCAGCAAATTATTTGCTTGCTCTGATTCAATTTTACTTAATTTGTTTTTAATATTGAAGCCAGAGGTTTGAAAATAGCCTGATACAATGTTTACAGATAGACTCTTGTTTGAATATAGTGGTGTTAGACAACTGGAGTGCCCAATTGCTGCAGCCGCTATTTTTCTCTGTCATTGTAATTATCATTATGGAAAGTATTTGTTATGTACCTGTGATACAGGCATCTGGATCTGAGTTACACCTTAAGCAAAGCGCGAGAGAGATATCCCCAGTATATTGCCACTTCGTGATCACAGTCCATGAATGACAAGGGGTAGACAAATGAGCAAACAAGTAATGAGCCACACATAAATAAATACTCTGTGCTTTAGGACCAAAGGAATGGTAGGACAGGTATATTCCTGCAGGTAGTGAAGCCGCTCCTGACTATCTCCCACCTCATCTAAAGAGGTTAAGTGGCAGAACTCCAAAAACAATACATCTAGGAAAAGAATCTGGAAAAGTAAACCATGGCAGTATTCCTTAGGGAGGAGTGTCCTCAGGAGGCACCCGGAAGGATCAGAAGACTGCCAGGCAGCCTTTTGTAGAATTACGTCATGTAGCCATATGTTGAATCTGGAGCAAGTCAAAGAGAGTAAAGATGCATTTAATTTCTGATGACACTGAGTTGTCAGAAGGACTAATACCAAAAAAAGGGAGAAGTGACATATTTTAAATCCATAAATTGCATTTCATGTTCATTTGTCACCTCTAGGAAAAGCAAATAAAGTTTCTTTCCTCTCCCAAAGTGGATGATGAATGATTGCTTAGGGTTGGGTGGCGGGAGCCTGTGTCGCCATTATTGACTTTCTATGGAAAACAATTCATCTGCAGATGCAGTCAGTGCAGTGTCTGCACACCCTGCAAGGCATAAGCAAACTGGTTCTAATCACTCATGGGCTGATCTGAACAGAGAATAATTACTTTCCTCTTAAAGACACTCTTCCCCTTGCCTCTCCCTGCCCCCCCTTGCCTCCAAGTATGACAGCAGGGATTTATTCCAGAGAACTTAGGCTCTCAGTGTCACAGGGATCCATGGGCTGCTTTCAGCCAAAGTCATGTATGAAGAGGACTTAGTCACTCACTGATTTTTTCATTCATTCATTCATTTATTTACAAAGATGGATGGACCTACTGTGGACCAAGCTTTATGACAGGTAAACAAAGATCCCTCTTAGAGAGTTCACTGGAGGAACTGCACGAAGTTTAGGTTCATGCCTTTTACCTGGTCCTCCTAAAATTCACTTTCTGAACATATTCTAGAATGCAGAGGATTAAACATGAAAAACCAGAAGGGGGCAGAGAGCCAAGGCAAACCAGCAAAACCAGGGATCATTGAACATTTCTGAGAAATGTAATCTGTTATTTTCTTAGGAGTATTCACTAACTTGAAGGTACTATTTTGATAATATTTCCCAAGAGAACACCTACTGCAGAAGATAGGACTTTATTTATAAATAGACATAAATACATCATTTATGTCTAAAGATTGGATCACATTTATGTTTACATTGTTACTTTTTTTCTCAAATAGGTTAAACATTTTCTGTTTAGAACTTGCTTAAATTCCTTATTATTAACTTGATTTACTTTTAATAACCTTCAAAAGGACACAACAAACCCAATTTATGTAGGAATAAATTACTGAAGAATTTGAATTTAAAGACTGAAATAATAAAATTTCATTTATTCAGTTAATAATTTAAGTACTTATTGCCATTCAGCCACTGCACTGATTGTAACCTAATTATGTTGAAGGCTGTGATTAAGTAATTGAAATACATTGTACACAGTGGTACATACTCATGTGTGTACAGGCACTTGTGTGTTTATGGTTCAGTTGCAAATGAACATAGGTCATAACATTAAATGGGAAAAAAAACCATTACATCCATAATATTATATAGATGTGAATACAGCAGTAGAGGGAAGCACACATATAGTTTGACTTGTTGAAGGAATAGGGTCATGAACAATTTATTTTTCTTGTATTTTGAATTCTGCTGGCAGTCTTACAAAGTTTGTGCAATAAAAAATGGCTAAATAAAAATGGATCCAGATTGACCTGTTTGTTTTGCGTGGATTTGAGCAGAGATTTGAGAGAGGAACCACTGGAAAGCTTATGTAATACAGACACATCTATAAATTTTACAGGGGGAATTTCCTGACATCCTCCACAGATTTTTCAGAGAGAGGGTTTCAGGTGAGGACAGTAGAGTGAAGGTGAGATTTTGGTCTATATATTTTCAACACTCAGAATAAAAATAAAGGAAGCCATGAGTTTTGTTTATTCAATATTAAGTATCCATATGTTTAAAAATACTTGTGTTATTCTATCTTCCCTCATCCAGTAGTATCTGGAAGCAGAATATCTCATATAGTCTGATGATTTAGAGCATACATGAGTATCAGAGATATTTATTTATTATTTTTAAAGATTTTATTTATTTGAGAAAGAGAGCAGGCATATGAGAGAGAGAGAGCATCAGCAGGGAGTAGGGGAGAGGCAGAGAAACAGAGAGGGAGAAGCAGACCCCCCGCTGAGCCCCGATGCAGGGCTCGATCCCAGGACCCTGAGATCATGACTTGAGCCAAAGGCAGATGCTTAACCAACTGAGCCACCAGGGGCCCCAAAAAGATTTTAGATGACACATGAAAATCAGCTTGATTTGAGGATATTCTGTAGGCCTACTGTTTTTATTTTGATGAAATACTCTGCCAGAAGAAGCAGGTGGTGAAATCTGCACTCATGGGAAAAAAGGAAAACATATTTTGGTTAACAGGGAGCTAGAATATCAGAGGAGGAAAAAAAAATCACCTTGCCTGAGACAATGGGTGCTCTATAAAATTGAACCACTTCACATTATCATGGAAATTACTTTTGGGCAGTAGTGGCAAAAGGTTGTTATATATTATTGTTAATTGTGGCTGGAGACACAAAGCAATGTGATCATTTGATGGCTTCTTTGTTATTTGGAAAATGACAGCTTTTATGTGCCAATAAATATGAAATCACCTGGAAGTATTGTTGTAAATTTAGGAGCCATCTGAACATCCTTGCTTAATGCATACACTAGATTTTAAGGAAGATACGTGACTTTGTACTTAGTAGATTAGCTGGTGGTTCTGTCTCAGCCATCCGATGAGAGAACACTGTCCGCTGGTGTATGTGAGACAGAGAAACCTATATAACTTTGTCAGAATTTCTGGTTGGTAGACAGTGGCTTCCCTGGAACACAGAATGAGGCAATTAGACTCCGGTTTCATGTGTGCTTTTCATCTTGTCTGGAGTGTGGCTGACAGCCAGTGTTCCCCTCATTCCAGCACATCCCTTTCCCCTCTTCAAGAAGGGGCAGGTTGAAGGAATGGCAAGGAACCTTGAAATCCTCCTGGGTTACATAGACACAGTTCATTCGGAGAGTGTCTGGTATGTGCTCTTCATGTGCCATTTGCAATGACAGGACACCACTTTCAAAGATGACACTATTCTGAGGTTTTAATCCGATTGCCTCCAAATGCTTGAGAAAGCTCCGTGTGTTTGTCTGGCATGTGGATCTTTTGTGACGTGGCTCTATTTTTTTTTTCTTTCCTCTCTCTTCTTTTCCTGGAATTACTACATCCTTAGCTGGCAATCTTTAAACCCTGGGCTGCAGTGATTTCTCTTCATATGGCCACACATTAAGCACATCTTTCATGCCTCTCTGAACCAAACTCAGAAAGTGCCAATTAATAAGTTGATGGGGAAGAAGTCAGTGGGTAGCATTAAGGCCACCTGTCTGGAGGCATTAGGTGTGCACTTTGAGTGAGTGAAAGCAGACCTGCAGAGAGTCGGGAATGAGGTACTTTATCACACGTTCCTAGAGGCATAAAATGAGAGAATAAAAAGCAGTCAGGGCAGCTCCTCCATCTTGTTCCTTTTGTGGATTGTTCACCCCACTCTGGCCATGGTTAACTGTCCTAACAAGAAAGTGCAAAGCCTCTGAAGCTGTGGATGTGTACACATGTAAAGCATAGTCTTTGGTAAGTAGGCTAAAGATTGAGAAGGCCATCCTGCTCCTCTTTCCATGGCGCTCCCATTTGTACCTACTCAGACTGTTCTGGGTGTCTTTCTAGTTCCATGTGACTACTCTGAGAGCTCTTTTTGTTCATTCATTAATTTACTTATTCATTCATTTAGAAAATATTTATTGAGTCTATAAAATATGCTGGGCGTTACTCTAGCTGCTGAGAATATACCTGTGGGGGAGAAAAAGAAAGAACATAAGGACTCCTAACTCTGGGAAATGAACTAAGGATGGTGGAAGGGGAGGAGGGCGGGGGTGGAGGTGAATGGGTGACGGGCACTGAGGGGGGCACTTGATGGGATGAGCACTGGGTGTTATTCTGTATGTTGGCAAATTGAACACCAATAAAAAATAAATTTATCATTAAAAAAAAAAGAAATGTCCAAACCCACTATTCTCATGGAGTTTTATGTACTACTAGGGAGTATGTAGATGATAAGCAAAATAAATACGGAAATTATAAAATAGGTTAAAAAGTTTAAAGTGGCCTTTGTACAATTTCCAGAGAAGGCTTTAGGAAGCTCAGCCTTTGAGTCAAGACTCAGAAAATCAGACCAAAGATAGAATGATATGAGAGTATTACTGATCTGAATAAGAGGGCTGATCTGAATAAAAGAGAGAAACTGGTGGACCCCATCCTATTTCTGTTTCTTTCCACCTTAATCACAACAGACTGTGACAAGTCTTGCTCTTTTATTCTCCCAAAATGAAAAGTATACAAGACACAATAAAAAAGAAGGCTAAGGTTAGGGGGCAGACTGAGATATATTTTAGATTAAGGAAATGACCTTGGGGAAAAAACAAGGAGCCCCAGAGAGGAAAATAAAATGCACTCCTCTATGAACTCTTCCTTCCTTCCACCTGTTTCTGCCTCTTTGAGGTTTTTTTTTAGAGAAAATAGTTTCGTGGCATTTGTCCAGGAGAACAAACCGGCAGAGTCAAGGTCCTTGTTTGACTGAACATTCTTTGCTCTTTTTTTCCTCTCTTTCCAAAATTTTAGCTTGTTTATAAGTTTTGTAGAATGTAAACTTAACTTTCTGTTGTTTTCTTTCCCCAACAATTCTTGGCTGCAGATTATGTTACTCACAGACCCGGAGATTGAGAGCAGTTTATTGATCAGCTCAGATGAAGGGGCCACCTATCAAAAGTACCGGCTGAACTTTTATATCCAAAGCTTACTTTTCCACCCCAAGCAAGAGGACTGGATTCTGGCATACAGCCAAGACCAAAAGGTGAGCATGATTACCTTGTTTGAGACAACAGTACATGGCTTTCTGGAGAACAGACCACTAGCTAACGATCTCTACATTTCTTCTCAGTGGTGACTTTTGTTCTGTGTGGTAGCCTGAACTCTGAGCCAAGGGGTCAGGGGCAGTGGGGAGGATCTCAGGGTGCTTGCTGGAGCTGTGTCAACATCTGAAACAGGATATAAGGGAAAAGCCTGACACTAAGGAAGGTATTGTGGAGAAGCAGTTCTCCACCTAGATGCTGCAGACCATGAGGAGCTCCCAACCCCCCCTGGATTTTGAGACTGTTTTGTGCATGTGGAAATGTGATCATATTTCTGGATAAAGGACCCATTGCTTTTCTCAGAGCCTTCTATGGAAGGACAAGCGAAGGTGAAGAGCCCTAACTCAGGGGTTTGCTAAAACAGTGAGAGAAATGGCCAGAGGAGCAATAATAATGTCCATAGATGATATTATTCAGAATCAAGTAGTTTCAAGATTTGTCTGCTCTTGGTGATTGGATAGAAGGAGAAGTCCACTTTTTAAGAAAGCATTGAATGAAGTTGTGTGTGTGTCTGTGTGATATGTGTATATATTTTATGGGATACGTACTATTAAATATATTATGTACTCTATACTACAGATACACTATAAAATACCTTTTACTCCTGCCTTTAAGAAATGTAAATTTTCAGGTGGAACATAAGACTAGCAACAGCAAATATAATTAAAGACATAAAATATTCACAGGCAAATAACAGACTATAGCTGACCGGAAGTAGGTGCAGTGTTTGAATGCTCTTTGTGAAGTGCATGATTCAGAGAAGTTATCCTGCAAATTATTTTTATAGGAATCTTGTGCTAGAAATTATATACATCAAATTCTTTTTTAAAAGGTTTATTTATTTATTTATTAATGAGAGAGAGAGAGAGACAGAGACAGAGACAGAGACACAGGCAGAGGGAGAAACAGGCTCCATGCAGGAAGCCCCGTGCAGGACTCGATCCCGGGTCCCCGGGATCACACCCTGGGCTGAAGGTGGCGCTAAACCACTAAGCCATTGGGGCTGCTTGAAATTACATACATTAAAAGAAATACTAGATTTCTGTGAGTGAGGAGGGTATTAAAGGTTTTTTTGTTTGTTTGTTTGTTTGTTTCGGTTGGGAAGATGTTAGATGTGCAGGGTTCTTCCTGAAAGGAGGGGAATGGTGGAAGCAACCTTTCAAGGCCTCTACACTGATATGAACGTTTTGGAGGGACCAAATTCAAATACTTAGGAATGGAATTTTATTCATGCTGTCCTTACTGCCAAGTAAAATGCACATTGGGCCTAAAAATAGAAAAGATTTACAATTAGTATTTTTTTCCTCTTAAGCAGCCTGCCTCCCCTTTCAGCAGAATGTACAATTCCATTTCTGGAGTTAAGCCACAGTGCATCTGTCCAGGATGGTGCAGTTACCAGAGGCAAGGCTGAGCAGCTCAGGACACAGCGTATTAGTCATTTAATCCACTGGGTTATTATATTTTATTTGACAGTTGGTTAATTTTCCCCAGAGGCATGATGAGGGCCAGATTTACCTGCCTAAGTGAAAACTCTGCATCTCTGCAGTTGTGCTAGAGGAGATGCCCAGAAGTGTAACCCTTCATGTCCCAGCACTTCAAACAGTGCCCCCCACAATCACTGTGGCAAAGTGGATAACCTTGGAGGAGTGAGGACATCCGAGTTGTGGCCCCAACTCAGCCACAGTACTTGGTGAACAGTACTTGGCATTGGCTCTCTTTGCTTTGAAATGGATGTGTACAGATCCACATCTGTTTTAGGTGCTCATCATGGTGAACTGTTGGTCTGAAATAACTTTATCAAGGAGCATTCTATCCACGTGGGAAGAGAAGATAAATGTACATGAGTTCGCCAGTAGTCTAAGGCCAAAAAGGCAGTGCCCTCATTCACACATAATAGATACCCAGTTGAAGTAGCTGGATGGATTATATGAAATTGGCAGCCCAAAGTTCAGGAGATGGAGATCTTATGAAATGATTTCACTTTGATCTTAAAGAATATATGTCATAATTCTGTTTGGAGGGTCATACTTTACACAAGAAGAATGTCATGAACCATAATAAAAGTTAGGAGAACCATGCTTACATGGTTGGGAATATGTCCATTTGGCCGAAACTGAACTCTAGTAATATTAATTCCGTGTATATATTCGGAATCTGATCTTGATTTTTTTTTAATTGGTTTGACTGTTTGACTACAAGACAGAATAAGTTTGGGGTTTTTGTTTTGTTTTGTTTTGTTTTTGTATTTAGGAGACTTGTGAAAATTTTGGTCAGTGGAAAGGTGTGTTCAGAGGTATAGATTACAAAGGTTAATCTGGTAGCGATTTTAGGATGAACTGTGGTAATATGAGGTCAAAAGCAAGAAGACGGGCAGCCCCGGTGGCGCAGCGGTTTAGCGCCGCCTGCAGCCTGGGGTGTGATCCTGGAGACCCTGCTTCTGCATGGAGCCTGCTTCTCCCTCTGCCTGTGTCTCTGCCTCTCTCTTTGCTCCCTCTGAATGAATAAATAAATAAATCTTAAAAAAAAAAAAAAAGGCAAGAAGACCAGTTAGGATGGTATCATTGTAGTCCTGGTATGGACCAAAAAGTATCCTCTGTGACCACAGAGCCAATGAATTCTGTCATCATAGAGCTAGAGGAAGCCTTAACAGTCCTTGTAGGTATGTAGCTAGCAAACCACATACCTGAGAAGTTAATGAGTCTCCCCAAAGGGAAATACCACTCATTGGTATTGAGTGGTCATGTCAAAGTTCAGTGAATAGAATGAAGGCTTACATGAAATTTGACATGTGACATCTTGAGATTAGCAGATAGGCAGAAACCAGCCTTTCCGCTGAGCTTTCTTTTTCCAGGAAAGAACGAAGGTGAAATCACCCTGGAAAAAAAAAATTGTGAATAACCTTCTAATATAAATCGGGGTTAAAGTACTCCCTGGCTCAGGGCTCGAATCACAGAATGAAGGAGAGTGGCATTTGCTGGGAGGGGAATGGGCTGCAGCCATCAGATAAGCCATTGGCTGGTACTTTTGGCCGGAAGTCAAGTTGAGAGGGTCTGTGACCACTCAGGTGGGTCAGTGATCTGGAAATAATAGGTGGCAATCACCCATGAATCATGGCGTGTTTACCACTGACGAGATGCAGCAGTGAGCACCGAGGAAGGTCGGCAGGCCAGCAACTGTATTTGCCCGGGAAAAATGAACTTTTATTCTTTCATGTAAGGATTGCTCATCAGTTTTTCTGTGACACAGCAATTGCTACTGCGGCAGAACTCCTAGCTAAGGACCCTTGCCTCAGCGCTTGTACTCGCTCACTGGATGCTTTTCTGTACCAACCTATGGCAAACAGAATCCTCAAGCAAAAGGTTTTGTCTCTTAGAATCTTCTTCAGGTGGCAACTTGTTCAGACTCGCCTGTGAACAGAGGGGTCTTCCTCTCTTCCCTGTTTCCTTGTGTCCCATCCACATTGTCTTCTCAGACATACATTCCCTCTTTTGCATCCATATTACCCTCTTTTGCATACATACTCTCCTTCTGTTGCATAATACTCTTCCTCATTTGCATACTCTCCCTCTTTTGCATACACACTCTCCTTCTATTGCATACACACTCTCCTTTTATTGCATACACACTCTCCTTCTGTTGCATACACACCCTCCTTCTTTTGCATACACACTCTCCTTCTGTTGCATACACACTCTCCTTCTGTTGCATACACTCTCCTTCTTTTGCATACACACTCTCCTTCTTTTGCATACACACTCTCCTTCTATTGCATACACACTCTCCTTCTGTTGCATACACACTCCTTCTGTTGCATACACACTCTCCTTCTTTTGCATACACACTCTCCTTCTGTTGCATACACACTCCTTCTTTTGCATACACACTCTCCTTCTGTTGCATACACTCTCCTTCTTTTGCATACATACTCTCCTTTTGCATACACACTCTCCTTCTATTGCATACACACTCTCGTTCTGTTGCATACACACTCCTTCTGTTGCATACACACTCTCCTTCTTTTGCGTATACACTCTCCCTCTTTTGCCAACTGTGTTTTCCCCTTATTTCCCTGCCATGACTTTTTCTCTCCTTCAATGCAGGAGACTTTTAAGGCCCTGAGGACAGAGTCTGGATCTCTGGCTTGCGGGATGGAGCCCATATGGGCTGTGGTGTTCTGCTCTGCCTGCATTTCATCTTGAATGCCTCAATACCCAGTGGAGGCTTTTTGATGTAAGCATTCTAAAGGACTCAAAGAGTTTTGTTGAGCAGATTGTCCTTTCTGGCCCAAGATAGAGTTTTACTGGCCATCAATTCCATAGGAAATCAGACTTTTTTAGAAAAATAACTTTTAATCACCAAGAAATGCATATGGATGAATGCCATCAGAATTCAAAAAAATCAGGATTTTTTTTTTGATGTTTTAGTCTTTTTTTTCCTGAGAGAAATCTGTCTGTGATATGCAATGTCGAGGCGGTTGCCAAGAGGTAAAAGCTTTCTTGAATGGGCATGGAGATTAGGAGCCCTCATTCCTCTGAAGTCAGAAAGAAGTACTCTGGCTACGTAGGAAGCTCCTGTCTGGGGCCTTATACAGTTTAGACATAGGAGGTAGCCTCCTTGGCTTCTAAAGTGTCCGTGTGAGGCTGTGCCTTTGGAAAGCTTTGGAATTTCCAGAAAAAAATAAACATTATAGACATTATGGAAATTGTGTGTCAGATGGACCAAGTGATACTGGTCCCATAAAGTCCCACTGCTTAGAATTCTTACAGAACAGCAGTCATTCACTGTGGGCACTATGAAGGACTCACGGCATTTAGCATAGGAGCACCAAAATCTCTCTTTCCTTTATTTATTTTTTATTTCTGTAATTAAGCAGTAGGAAGCAAGCATTCTGTGCCTCCTTTTGTTTCTTTGCCGGTGGATATCGAGCAGGTATGGAAACCAGAGAGAGTTCCTCTCACTTTCTTGCCTCTGTGTAGGAAACCACCCAAGGAAAGCTTAGCAGCAGGCTGAGCCTGCCAGATTACATCTTTATTTTAATTTGGCAATAAACTAGTGTACAAACTGTGCTATAAAACATTGCCTCCAACGGCATCTCTCATTCTGCCTTAAACACCTCACTAAACATGATGTGTTGGGAAACATTGGAAATGAGAGAAAACAAAACGCAGATGTGACTGAAAGGGAAAAAGAGGAGAAAAGTATAAGGATATGCACACACCTCCGCTTTGCAGGCCACCATGGCCTGGCACTGGGCTCAGGCCTCTCCACTGGGGGCATGCCTGGGGAACAATTGATGAAGGGGAGGGTCTGCAATGTCACGAAAGGGACAGGAAGTTTCCTGAGCATCTGGGGAGGAGATGCTCCCTCACTCTGCTTTTCCAGGTTGGCCAAGCTCTGCCAGGGGGCCTGCCACCCTTGACCCCTTTTTCCTGGTCCTGTGCAATATACTTCCTGTCGTCAGGCTTGTGGATGTCCAGGTCCTGCAAGGCCATGAATGTTAATTCCCCCTCCCACAAGCAAGAAATCAGACTGAACAAAGCGGTGGGGTCTGAGCTGTGGGGAAGTGGAGAGCAGGTGTTTGTGTAGACATTCAGAAGGGTGGGGGCGGAGAGGTGTTGGGAAGCTCCAGCCTGCCATTCAACCGAGGGTGGCTCGCCCAGTGTCACCAGACTTTCGCATTTTTTCAAGAGAAGGAATCCTGCTTCATGTGAAATGTGATATTTTCTTTTTTTCAAGTATTTATAACTCACTCAAAAATGTAAAACAGCAAACTGTGCAGGGCAGATAAACCTCACCTGCTGCCTTGCATGGGTCCCCAGTCCCTTTTGTATCCCTTCTGCCTTTCCCATCGTCTTTGTTTTTCTCCTGTTCATGGATCTCCCTGTCTGCTTTATTTTAAGAGATGCTAAATTGTTTTGTGAATTAAAAAAAAATGCATCCAAATGGGGTGATGAGTTCTGTGGAGAAAAGAAAAAACCTTTGAGATAGTTTGGTGGGCCCCCCTTACTTTGTGGCAGTTCTGAGATATTCACCAGTGTGTGTTGTTTCACTTATTTTGGAGCTCTGTGATTTGGCAGTACAAGTGGTATCACCTGAGGACCTGCGTGATTCCTCTGCATTCCAAATCACGGTTTACAAAAGAAGAGATCCTAAGGCTTGGGTGTTAGCCTCACCTTCAATATTTTGGCACTTAGGTGTATGTGTAAGATACACACAAAACCAAAACGTGACTTTAAAGGGGGAGCACACATTTTGATAAGGAGTCTCTTTTTCAGATTCTTGAAACTCTAAATACTAACAGTTGGCATTCTCTGTGTGACTGAAGACCGACTTTGAGTTAAAATGATATATTGATAGAAAAGAAAAATTATACTGCCAGTGTGTTTGATAGCATGCCATAGAATTTTAGTAACTTGCATGAAAGTAAATTAAAAAATACTTTTAGTTTCATGTCCATTCTTAGGAGGGGAAAAAAAAAAAACAACTTCCCTTCGTTCCTTTTTCATCTTTTGCGCTTCTCCTGACTGGGTCCTAACAGAAGGCTATTACTGATCATGGCACCTTTGGATGCTGGGAATTCCCTGGGAGATTTTGACTGCTTGAGAAAAGGAATGTCAGCATTTTCCAAAACTCAGTCATATTGGTTTCTCACTGGTGGTAGATGATACAGCAAGGCAGGTAAGAGCATGAGCTCTCTCCTCTGTCAGGCCCTGTCAGTGGCTAGGGGGACCTCTAGCAGGCCACTGACATTCTGTTGGTTCTCCAACGATGAAGTATACAATACCTGCATTACAAGACGGTGTGAGGATGCTGACATGGCATACATGAAACACTTAACACAGAGCCTGGTACAGAGCAAGCATCGTGGAGATGCCAGCTAATGCATTATTTCAAAGGCCTGAGAGATAGCTGACCTGGTGTGGCATAGCTGAATTTAGGCACAATGCTGCCTTAGTGGTAGTGTCTTCCCCACCCGAAGTCCTAGACATTTTAGTCAATGTCAAATCCCCTCTTAGCGTTCAATTACTAAAAGGTACCATGGAACCAAAATGAATGAAGCAAAGGAAAAACCAATACACAGTACTCAGAAAATATTGATTATAATAACCGTAAACTATTAAATATTAAAGCATTTGTCTTCACAGTAACTCTGTTTGTTTCTGAATAGACCTAGCAGCCCCTTAATGTCAAAAGGGCAAGACTTAAATAAAAAATAAATAGATCCTTGAAATTCAGCCCCCTGGAGATACTCAAATAATTTCTGCACAAGCACACACACTTAGGAAACTGATATCTACCAAATGCCATCCTGTTTCCCCAAGGCACTACATTAGTTAAAAAAGCCCTCAGTTATTTATAAGAACTATGTTGAGCATTATATTCCATGCTGATTTGGTAGGATTTCCATGTGCTTGAAATTTTCCAAAGTCAGAACTGATTTCTAATCTCATGAATATGTAAATAATTTAAGTATCCAAGTACAAAACTGGCAATTAGAGTGGAAACCAGGGAGCTTGCTAAATGTCATCCCCAATGCTTGTTTATAAAACATTCTCAAGCTGAAATGCCATCATATGTAAACAAGAGAAGCCTCTGTTCACCTTAGATACTTTGTTTCATCAGGTTGTATCATTATTTTTCACTTGCAGCCTGGGACACTTTGATCTATCTGTTCCTAACAGCTTGAATGGAACGGGCTACAAGAATAAGGAAAAATGGACATTTTATAAAGAAGTCAATGGGATTAAGGTTTGAACAGGCACAATTATGTTATTTGGTAGCTATTTAAGCTTTGAAAGAGAGTTATATTTTCGCTTACAACTCTTTGGTCAGCTCTTTTGATCTGTTCTACTAGTCCTTGTCTGAATGGATTATGAAACCTTTTTAATCCAGGCACTAATCTGGGAGAGTTTGAAGGTCATTTGATCTCCTAAGAGAACATGAATCTCTTTCTTAAAAAGCTCATGGGATACCTGGAAAGACCTGCCTCTAAGGGGGGCAGGGGGCTTTTAGAAATCGAATAATGCTAGGATTTTCTGAGTTCCTCCATGACAAGAGTGGTAGCAAGCAATGGTGTTGCCAAAAAGGAGAGTGATTTTGGGAGGAAGAAGGCTTGGCCTTGTGAGTAAATACGTTTTGCGAAATTTATGACTTGATGGTTTTCATGTTTTAAAAAATAAAACTAAAAATGTTTTCTTGTCCAGTCTCCTACCAGGATATTGTAAATACAAATTACAAATGGCACAGCCATTGCCCCAAGGGACCCAGAGGCCAAGATCACATAGCTGGCGAGCAGAAAAACCAGAAGTCACATATCCTCCTAAAATTTCCAGGTTCCTTTACTGAATTACATTCTTAATATAAAATATTACCAAATGAAAAGGCACCAATACAGACCTTCGAGGCTCTCACTCTCCTGACTTGCTCAACCCCAACACCTCCCTGGCTGATCCAACTACAGGCATAATGAGAAAATAACCCAGGACTAGAAGACTTGAGATTCAAAGCCAAACAGCTTCAGTTGCTCTGGGAAAGACCATGATAAAAAATATTTAGCCTTAGAGGTTGGGAAATTGGAAGCTCTGTCTAGGACCCTCCCTTGCTTCCAGGAAGTCTGGAAGAAGAGGGCAGTGTCGTTTACTTCTCCCTGTCATTCCTTCCTTCCTCCCTCAAGGTCTGAGGTCAGTGAATGCCAAAGGCAATAATCCATAGCAGAAATGAGTGAGAGAGTACTAGAATTGACCACTGTAGCAAGCATTCTGCAAGGCATTTTACATCGATTGCTCAACTTTATTTTTTTTTAAGATTTTATTTATTTAGTTATTTATTTGAGAGAGAGAAGGAGTACAAACAAGGGGAGCGACAGAGGAAGAGGGAGAAGCAGACTCCTCACAGAGCAGGGAGCCTGACTTGGGGCTCAATCCCAGGAACTTGAAGTCATGATGTGAGCCAAAGGCAGATGCTTTACTGACTGAGCCACCCAGGTGCCCTCAACTTCATTCTTAGAGCACACATTAGAGATAGTATTGTGCCCATTTAGCATTTGGGGCTGAGGCTTCAAGGAATTAAGACAATTTTCTCAAGTGGCCTGTAAAGCGATTGCTAGAGCCATATTATAGCCTATGTCTGAATGTCTTCACAGTCCATCCTCATTGTACCATAAATCCAAAAACCAAAAACCCATTTGCCTCTCTAGGAAAATCTGTGTGATTTTTAAATTTTCTGTAATTGTCTTTTTTTTTTTTTTTCTGTGACAATCTCTTCCCTGTCCCACCTACCACTCTTCCCTCTGACATATGCTGCTGTACCCATTTCAGGAGCTGATTTCACAGCAGAGGGAGGACTGTTGTTTGAAGATCACAAGAGAGAGGAAGCAAGGGGTGGGGGATCTGTGAGCCAGATGAAAAGCACCCCTGTCTGGCTCCTAGGCACCCCCGCACCCCAGGTGATAGAGTGGAGTCTGCATGTAAAATTTCACCCTGCCTAGAAGGGACCCACTTCTGGTCAGATGTCTTTTTTTATTTTTATAAAGATTTATTTGTTTATTTATTTATGATAGACGTGGAGAGAGAGAGAGAGAGAGAGAGAGGCAGAGACACAGGCAGAGGGAGAAGCAGGCTTCATGCCAGGAGCTGATGTGGGATCAGATCCCGGGACTCCAGGATCACACCCTGGGCCAAAGGCAGGCGCCAAACTGCTGAGCCACCCAGGAATCCCCTCTTTTTTATTTTTAAATGAATATATGTATATATTTTAAATGAATATATATTATATTTTTAAATGAATATATATATATATATATATATATATATATATATATATATATTCATGAGAGACAGAGAGAGAGAAGCAGAGACATAGGCAGAGGGAGAAGCAGGTTCCCAGTAGGGAGCCTGATGTGGGACTCAGTCCCCAGACCCTGGGATCATGACCTGAGCCAAAGGCAGATGCTCAAACACTGACTCACCCAGGCATCCCTGTTTGTTTATATTTTTTAATGATGTCCCCTTCCCTCCTCCTCATACCCAGCAGCTCTAGCTAATTCAGGCACTCGCCTCTCCTCCACACTGTTGTGGCACCTTCCCACCAGTCTGTCTCTCCTCCCTCCCATCTTCACAGTCCTGATGCGTCCATCTTACAGAGGCATGGTTCCAGTTATCTTCCAGTTCTGTTTCAGAACTGCTGAGCTTTATCATCTGTGCATTTACATAATGGTATGATCATATGGCTATTGAGGGCTACTCATTGATATTGAGGGATTGGTAACATACATCCGATTTCAGCTTCCAATTATTTTATTTATCTTGTATTTATTTCTCCATCTATATTAGATAATCTTTAAGACCAGGATCCATCTGATAATTTTTTATATGTACCTCCAGATCTGAGTGCATGGGAAGTATGCACAGATGAAAGTGGCCCTTGGTCACATGTGGACCCTTCTTCCCAGATAGCCCTAGTTCCATATGTCTAATCCCCCAAGCCTGCCTCAAAGTGCCAGACCCAACTGTGGGGCATGTGACAGACTTCAGTGACAGCTGGGGAATGGCCAGTGACAGATTTGACAAATCCAGCCACAGGAGAAATTGATGAAGCCAGCGATGTGTCATCATTTCTGCTTACTGTCCATCGGCGAAGGCTGAATACGCAGCCTTGATGCTCTTGTCTTTGGGCCTTGGTGACATTTGGATCCAGTCTCTATTAGCTCCCCATAAGTTCTGGTAGGATTGCATCTGTCCTGCCTGGATGCAGGCTCTGTTTATAGCCTCTGCTCCCGCTTCACTTTTCTGCATGCAGGCCAGTTAAGCTGGGTTTCTTGCCATTCACAAAAGAAGAAAAACATTACCCTAAGCTTTGTTGCTGTTTATTTGCTCAGACCGACCCATTCATTCTGGAACACATTTTTTCCACATAGTTATCTTAAGGAATTTTAAGTATACTCCTAGGTCTACCTTGAGCGCTCTGTCGGATACCCACCTTTTCCTCTCCTACATAGGCCACCATAGGACTCTGAACAAAATGTGACACGTTATTATTATATATTGTCTGTGATGTTCCCTGATAAGCTAGCCTTTTCTTTGAGGAATTTTCTTTCTTTTTTTCTTGTTTTTGGGTTTTTTTTTTTTTGTTGTTGTTGTTTTTTCTTTGAGGAATTTTCATCTGTTTGGGATGGGAGAGCTGGTCTGTGATGGCCGTCATGGTTCTCTCACCTTCTATCCCTGTACCTACCAGCCAAGGAAAAGAAAAGTGCTCAGGCCAGCACTTAATGAAGTTTTATTAAATTGTTTTAGGTACAACAGGATGTGTTTTTCCCTTAGAGTGAGTTCAGGCCTTCTCCTGTACTATAGAACAAGAGCATCAGAGCATACTTCTGAAGACCGTGGATTTCTGTGGACGGATTCTCTTTCTTCTTGTTGAAGCTGGTGGAGGAAAGAGCTTGATATTTGCAGTGCCTCCAGCCTGGTGTTAGGGATTCATTTGAAGTCCTCAAGGTACCATCTCTTTCTTCCTAAAAAGAATTCAGTAACAGCAGTGAGAACTAGAGAATCAAGAGGTAGATGAGTGCTTTGTACCCAGGCCATCCTCCAGGGCAGTATTAGGATGAGCAAGTAAAATAAAACTGGCAAGGTTTTCTGTCAGCCTTCTCAAGAAGTGCAATTTGCAGGCCTCCTGCCTCTAAAATGTTAAGGGCAGAGAAGCAAAGAGGAGAGAGCAGGCAATCCTGAAGAGTGCCCACAGCAGGATGTGTTGTCAATATGGCAGCCTCTAAGGAGTCAGTGTGGCAGAAACCCAGGGACCTGCCTCCTGACTGAGAAAGTCTTCATGAGAAGCTTTGTGGGGAAAGCATCCAGTCCCATCAAACAAAGGTTTAAAAGATGTTATCACTCTTCTTTTTTACCAAATTGTGTCCTTGTACCAACTTCCTAGCCAAGAACAAAATCCCTAATGTGTACCTGTCTGATGTTAAAAGAGGGGCTACATTGATCTGATTTAGAAACATTAAGATGACTTTGCAGGGACAGTGATGAGTATGAGCTCTTGCCATCAGCACAAGGAAGTTGAATTTCTCTTCAAAGAAAGTTGCTACTCTGCTAGGGTTTCAACGACCGTGTGAATGCGAAGAAGGTGGAAAATGGGCATTAGCAACAGCTGCTCTCGTGCCTCCTTCTCCGTCCTAGTTGGCTGTCGATCAGGAATGCTGAGCAAGGCTGATGAATCTCAGTCTTTCCCACCCCCAAGCTCTTTGTCTCCCAGTGGCATCCCAATTTCCCCGCCCTTGGAGCCAGTGCTCCTGATCCAGCTTGCAGCTATGCAGCCTCCTGAGGATGGTACCAGGGATGGCTGAACAACTGGTTAAAAGCTCATAACAAAACTAACCCTTGCCATTGCATCCTTTGCAATTAACTGTATTTTTATCTGTACTCTTCTTAGAGCAAAGGCAGATGGCAAGAACACAAGCCAATGTGAGAGATGTCTAAAGGAGGAAAAAAAATATAAGTAATGAAAGAAAGAGGGAGGGAGGGAGGAGGAGAAGGAGGAAACAGAGAGATCATTCAGGAGAGGAGCCTGGCAGGAGGGAGAAGTATTGACAGTCAGGGACTAGCATAATGACAGAGTGGAGGGTCAGGCCCTGAGGCTGACAGTAGATCTTGAGCATAGATGAGCATTGGGTTTGTGCTCATTATGTTCTATTTACTGAGGCAGGGAAGTGGTCTCCAATAGTTTAGGATGATTTGAGGCAGGAAGGACTTTCTGCCTTGCATTCTTAGGCAACGAGTCCTTTCCCTGTTCCCTTTCTGAAATTTCTACTTCAAAAATGTTCCCCAATATTTTGTACCACAGTCCAATAAAAACAATACCAAAATCCCTTCAAGAATGGTATTTTGGGGTTTATGGCAGAGGTTAGTAGATGAATACTGCCCTCCTAAAACTAATTCATATATTCTATCTTCCTCTCCCTGATATCTCTCTCTCTCTCTCTCTCTCTCTCTCTCTCTCCCCCCCCCTTCCCCCCCTTTAGCATTGCTGGAGAAAGCTGCTCTGCTTTCTCTGATGTGACATACAGTAATGATAGTTCTCAGGTCTGTGTTCTGACAGTCAAAAGAAACCTTAGAGCCAGACACAGAGAGGGAAATAAATCTTATTTAGGTGCTGCCAACTCTGTGATTTTTGTTAAAGGACATTGACTCATTTTGCAAGAGAAGCGTTCTACTGGCGGCTGAGACAGTGTCATTGGGTAAAAGGCTTTGATCCTTCTCTTCTTTGTGGAGAACTTTGCTGTCGGACTCTGAAGGTTTAATTAACACATTAGCTTGAGTGACTGTGAGTTCCTGTTTTCTCCTTTAGGTGTGACCCTAGGCTGGACAATAAGGGGAAAATATTTGAAATAGTAGGTGGTGTAAACAGAGCAACTTTGGCCAAGGGTAGATATGGGGGACCCTGCTTCCAAATGTTTGGAAGTTTCAAATGTACTGATATTTATAGCTCTGTTTTGTTCATTTGTTTGTTTCTTAGGACTAGGCTTCTACTATGGACCCATGGAAATAAAACATAATCCTCTGATAAGTTACCGTTGTCCACCCATTGGGAAACCTGGATACTTCACTAGATAGAATCATCACTAGGGAATTTGTATGTCACAAAATTGATACTTTTTCCCCCTTGCCCATCTATTATGTTCTAGCTGCTTTCTAGAAGGAAATAATTCGCCATCCTTGTAAGCTTTATAGTCTCATTAAAGGGGCAGGGAGTAGTCTCAAATATTTTAGAGTGACTTTAGATAGAAAGAAATATCTGCCTTGCATTCATAGATGGCTCTCTTGGAAAGCTACTAAGAAAATTAAGTATAAATATGTGGCCTGTAGTTTGATACCATCTGTTGAACCATAGATCTTCTAAAATGAGGCCACTGGGAATTTTAGCATGTAGAAGATTCATAGAAAAGGCATATTTTGTTCTGGACCTAAAAAAAAGAAGACTGGCAAGTCTTGAAGTCACCTCAGCCAGAGTGGGTAACACCAGTGAAGACACAGCACAGGAAGTCTGCTCAGGTGTGAATGAGAAAGTGAGGTGAGTTCACCAGCACCAAGAGATACCTTTTAAGAGAGAAAACTGAAAAGAATGTCACCAAGTAGAATGAGAGAGGCTTGGTTTATTGGATTGTTTGATACACCTACTGCTTGAGGGCCCTCTGGATGCTCACAAATAACAAAGCAGCCCCTTGAAGAGGATAAAAACAAATATCATGGGACATACTTGACTGGTCCAGAGATTCTGAATCCAAGCCTAGGGGGATCAATTAAAAAAAAGACATTGAGAAAACACACACACACACACACACACACACATACACACATATGCTGGCACCTAGTAATTCCTCCCAAAGATAAATGCTGTGTGGGGGCAGGGATTGAGTTCCTTGGTGTCACCATATGAGGCCTCAGAGTTAATATTTGATTTTCAAGATATATGAGTCCAGCCTCATGCACAGAATTGTTATTATATCAAGCCATCCTGATTCTGTTATATTTGCATAAATCTTCATATATAAATATAGATATTAACATACATTTATATATAGACATAGGCACACAGAATGGTGTGAACTCTATTCTCTTTAAACTCATGGGAAGAAGTACAGCTCTGGGCTTAAAAAAAGTTAGAGCAAGGGGAGAGTTTCGAGAAGCCGACCCTCCCAGACTGGGTGCTTGCTGTTGTTCTACAAGTCTCTGTATTCAAATGCCAAGAGTTTAGGACATGCTAGTGAATAAGAAGCAAGATGTGCATGCTCTGGATGCTTGGGTTCTGAATTAAGAGGGAGTGAGTTGTCTCGTCCTCTGTTATCTCTGTGAGAGGAACTGCCTCCCCATCTCTCCTTGGCACTCTTAAAAGGAATCAGGCATAAAATGTACCCAGGCATGATGAAGAAGACAAAAATAGTAAGACTTGAAAGAAAAAGCCACAAATTCTCCTTGACCAAATGCCCAAATACTGTGTAGTTAGAGCCAATTAAGCTGCTTGCTTAGTAATCACATATTTCAGCTTTGAAAAAAAAATGGCTTCAGAACATGTTTTAATCCAATTGGACACAATGTTGTTAGGTAGCGTCTTTCAAGGATTGGTAAATACTCACTTGAGCTGACCTGTTCCTATGACTTGCCCAGCACATCTGCAACCTTGGTGAATCACTTGGTGAGTCATTTGACCCTTTACTGAGTGCTGGAGCTGGAGAGAGGACAAGGCTGGGTAATCATGGTACTCAGTATGGTATGACTCATTATCCATTCAGTGTGGGATTTGGTGAATGCACTGGGGGAAGATTGGAGGCGTCAGTGGGCTATAGACCAGGCACATAGAAAGGAGATGTTCCAAATGATATTTATCAAATCAGTAGCCAGTAGCCCATGGGAACCAGAATACCTGGAGCCGCAGGAATCTCCAGGCTGCCATCAGAGGACACTTCCATGGAGTTGTAAAGATTATTGGAGAACAGCGGAGATGTGGAATGAGCCATGATAAAGAGCAGGATGTAAAAGAAGAATCATGTTTGGACGGGATGGAGTATGTGGAGCATTAAACCCTGTCTCATGACCATTGCCCTCGGAGAGTACTGAAGCAATGTCACATGTGGACTTAAACTCTTAACAGCTGTAGAGCCCTCTGTAAAATAACTTCAGATATCATCATGGGGATGGGGTGTGGATGAGATGAAATAACGCACAGGAAGCACTTGGATCACAGGGAAGGTGTAGTCCATGTGGGCTGCTGGAATGGCCTGAAGCTTCTCTGGCTGTTGTTGGTACGACCAACACTGGCTCCTCTGGCCTGCAGGATCAGTTCTGTCTCCCTAACTTGCTTTTGAAAGCCTTTTTCCAAGCTGCCTCCCACATTTCCAATCTACACTTCTTTAGATGAGCCAGGATTATTTGTATACCATCCCTGTGTATCTAACCCCTCGGGCCCACGTTGCTCCTCTTGTAGTGCCTGTCCCATTTTTGTTGGTGTGAATGCTGCCATTCATTCAGAGCTCAGCTGAATCTGCACACATCTGTGAAGCATCCCTCTCTGACTTCTGATTCTCCTTCCTTGGCATTCCTCTGTCACTTGTGGCCACGTGCATTTCTCATTATTTTAGTTCAGGTTATACTGTCTACTCCTCGAGAGCCACATCTCCAGTTTGCACTTCTTTATATTCTGCACAATGATCTGCATATGATAGGTCAAGTGGTGCTGATGACTTTGTCACCAAGTAGAAAAGGGGATGAATCCCCGCTCATTCTAATGTTTAGAGGGTATATGATTTCCAGCAAATCACACCATTTTCCTGAACTTCAGCTTTCTCAGCTGTAAAGTGGAGATACTAACATCTACCTTGCAAAATGGATGTGAGGAGTAGTGATGATATTTGGATCATTCTCTTGGCATATGGCAGGTGCGCAACAAATGATAGATACTATTGCTGCTGTTATTTATTGTTATTGATCCAGTGAAATAATATTTGCATATTTGGTGTGCCATGGGGTCATGATGCTAAGTAATTTCTCTTCTCTACAGTTATACAGCTCTGCCGAATTTGGGAGAAGGTGGCAGCTAATCCAGGAAGGGGTCGTACCAAA
This sequence comes from Nyctereutes procyonoides, assembly GCF_905146905.1. Classification (NCBI taxonomy): domain Eukaryota; kingdom Metazoa; phylum Chordata; class Mammalia; order Carnivora; family Canidae; genus Nyctereutes; species Nyctereutes procyonoides. The sequence goes on along the minus strand of NW_026575133.1, from coordinate 11,241,113 downwards.
CAGGTTCTACTGGTAAGTCTCATTTTATTTTGTACCCCACTAAGAGATCACCTAGTAAATGAGCATTGGAGTATTTTCCTCACCCAGATCTGTCATGTGAGGTCTGTCCTTATTGAGATATGCCCACATTGCCCTAGGGCAGGATGTGATATTGGAATAGTCAATATTTCAAGGAAATGTTAAAGCTGTGCCACAGATTACTCAGTTAGCCCAAAATAGATCCTGTAGAACAGTGAACAACAAGGGCTTTGTAACAAGGGCTTTGTTTTGTTATATTTTGATGGGACTTGTAAAATAGACACTGTCACATATCTTACAAGTTAAAATAAGGGTTTTCAGTGTAGATAAGTAGATCTTACTAGTCTAAAAGATCTTCCTCCCATTCCTTGATTTCACGTCTCCTCATTGGGGCACAACCAGCATTCTTAGTTTCTTATTTCTTTCCATAAATGTTCTGTGTGTTTGGTAAACATATATATATTCTGTCTGTTTGGTAAACATATATATATTTTTTCTTAGGTTAGATTGCTATATCACAATACCATAGAGTTGGCAGCATAAACAACACATTTATTTTTCATGGTTCTTGAGGCCAAGGAAGTCCAAGGTCAGGGTGCTGGCAGATTCAGTTCCTGGTGAAGACCAGGATATTTCAAAGGATATTGCAAGATGTTTCAGAGGATAGTACAGGATATTGCAGAGGGCTGCCTTCTTGCTGTGTCTGCACATGGGGGAGAGCAATAGAGGAGCAGCAAAAGAAAGAAAGAAGCAAAGAAAGTAATATTCTTTCTTTTCTTTACCACCTGGGCCCATCCCCCCATTTAAACTAGACGTGGCTTCCTTCCATGGGATCCCATAGCCACAGCTGAAAAGAAAGGGAATAATATAAGTTCTTTTGGGTTTTTGAGTTTCCAAAGGCCTAGATCCTGGGACAGTAAGAACAAAGTAAGAAGCATTCTAGTGTAATTTTGACTGTACCTATCATTCCCTTTTGAATTTATAGCCTAACCCTTTCCGAAACATATGACTCTACCCTCCTTGACCTAATCTGCCCATGGAAAGGACATTAGGTTGTTTCTAGACTTTTGCTGGTGTAAACAGTACTATAAGAACTAGCTCCAACAAAGGTTTCAATATCTCATGTCCATATCATTCAGAATTATTGGAACCCTGAGTTTTTAGGGGCCAGTAGGCTCCCTGCAACTCTGAAAGGTGTCTCCCCTTTACTCCTCCTGAAATCACATCACCTCTTATGTGCCTTTGGACTTACAGGCCCCTGATAGCTCCCCACACCTATCCCAATTCTCTCACTTCTAAGGGGAATGCATTTTCATATTTCTTATTTTCAAGCGCTGCCCTAAAAACCCCCATGGGAGTAGAAAGCCAGAGAAACTGCATTAGAAGAATGTCTTAAAATGCTGGTGAAACTGCCCAAAAAAGTAAAGGACAAGTCATTTGCAAACAAATGGGCTCAAAGATAACACATAGAGAATTCTATATGGAAAGATGCCTTATTTTCTCCCATCAGAAAGAGACATTTATAACTCAAGAAGGCTTTTGTTTCACGGAAGCTGTTCACCTCTTTCCCACTGCTGTTTTTGCTCAGCTTTGGCTTGAGCCTTTCTCCCAGGGTTTAGCCTCTTCCTTCTCTAGGAATTCCACTCTAGCTGTCACTGAGTCTCCCATCTTTGGTCAACATTTCTTCTCTTTCTCTCTTGCTCATCCTGTCACTTATTCATGTGACACCTTGCATCTCTGTATATTTTGCCCATAAATTATAAAGTCACTCTTTGGAAAGAGGGACCATGTTTTTTGTTTCTGTTTTTGTTTTCTCATTCTGTCTTTACTTGGTAAAGACAATGTGTGCAAAGAAAATAAACAAATGAAGGGCTAAAATAAATGAATGAGGTCCACCTAATTTAACCTGGAAATGAAGTGTATAGTTTGCCAGTGAGAAAGTGTAAGGGGCCAGTCTTTCAAGTTCTGCTTCCAAGTGACTTGAAATTGCCTGTGGACCCAGCCAAGGAAAGTAGAAAATTCCACTTCACAGAGGACTAGATGGACATGTGTTCTTCCCAACAGAAACAAAGAAAAATGTTAACTAAAAAGATGGACCAAAAAAAAAAAAAAAAAAAACCAAAAAACAAAATTGAGATGAGAATATTTTCCCTGTAAGTGTACATGGTACACAATATTTTGTAGCTCACTAATGGTCTTATTTATACACAGCATTATGAAGTGAACAGACCTCATCCTTGCTTTGGCCAATGCTAATTGCTTCTATTCTTATCTATTCTTTGAGTAGGGGTCTTTTATCTGAAAGCCTGATTAGAAAAGCCCTTGTAACCAAATGTCCTAATATCTTTATCTTCATAAAAATGATTGTGGGTGAATTCTGATTAATCTGTCTTTTAAATAAAATAAATAATGCCCCTCCTTCTACCTTTGGGAACAGAGAGACACATCTTCCCCCATTCAAGCCCTAACATTGTGATAAGCATGATTCAAACTTAAGCCATTTAATTCCCCTAACAATTTAATGAAGTAAGCCTTGCATTATCATCATTCACAGATGGGAAACTTATGGCATGGAGAGGTTAACTAATTTAGCCAAGGTCACACAGCCGGAAAATAGCAGAGCCAGGATTCAAATGCAGGCAGTCTGGCTCCAAGGTCCATGCTCTGCTAAATCAGTGGACTCCATTGCCTCTGCCTCTTGGCCTTCATTTCTGGGCTGGAGTTGTGAGCCACTGGAAATCCAACCCATTCAGGCAGATGAGTAGAGAAAACCCGAAGCTCTTTTGGCCACCGAGCCTGCATGAGTCTCTCTCCAACTGGGCTTGGCAGATGGCCCCCGTGGGTTCTTTAAGCTCTGTTAGTTTTTCCAGAGAGGCATGAGACCTTGTAAATTGCACAGTACACATGACTGTTGATGAAAATCTCTTGATCTCTGGCCACATGGTCTGTATTTCTGACTGAGCAACTTCCTGAGGCTGGCAGCAAAGATGTCAGTCAAAGCAATATTTATTAGACTCACTCCTGGAAACCAATTGCTTCAAATTACACAGGAACTATGGGGCTATCTAGGATTACTCAGCAAGCTTAATTAAAAGAGGCCCCCTTTAATAATTTTTGCTTGGAGCCTGGTTGTGGGGGTGTGGAAGGATGGAGGCAACTTTTCTAGTGATAAATTGTCTGGTGTAAGTGACTCTGGGTAATAACATAGCATTTCCCATAGAGAAAAATGAAGATGAATTCATGTCTTTTCCTTATCACCTAGTCCACTTGAGAAATACCTGCTTGGGTGGCAATAGCAATGCCATCTCTGAAACTAGTCGATGGCAATTGGAAAATAACTATGGAACATAAGAGTTTATTCTTATGTTATCACAGTGGTTGCTGTTAGCACTGCCACAATTAACATAAATATGAACTTTCCTCCAAGGAGTTCATATTGTCTTTAAAACCGATTTACATGTATATATAGCAGTTTATAAAACACATCTTAGTACGGTATTACACTTAATAGAGTAGGTGTCCTTTTTATTTAACTGTGATAGCAGTCTTGTTCTTTCTTATGTCAGAGATCAGTTACACTGGAATTAAAGCCTGGAGATTAAGGGGCTCAGAGATACTGAGGTGTGAGTCCAGCTTTACCATTTACTCAGTAAGGGATCACAGAGAAGTTACTCCTGTGTACCTCAGTTGTTGTTTTTCTCGCTTCTGTGATGTGAAGATAATTAATACCTACTTCATTAAATGAGATGTTTCTCATGAAGTGTTTACATGACCGGAACCTAAGAATTGTATTAAATGCCCATTGACTAATAGTAATAATATTCTTAATAGTGGCTGACCTTCTATATCTATTAGTTTTGTTTTCCCCCTTCTTGGCTTTATCCTCAGGTTGGTTTTCTCATTTGTGGCAATGATGGACTTTATCAGCTTTAGTCCACTTTCTAACAGTTTAGAAGCCCCATAAAACCAACCTGCCTCTTTCCTTATATTTCCAGAGATTGAATCTGAGTGGTCAAGGCTATAGAAGGTGGTAGACTACTCATGTAGGTCAGGGAATTGAAATAGGAGGTGAGGTTGAGTCCTAGTCCAACCGCATGGTTCAAGGTTAGGGGAAAGATGATTACTAAGAAGGAGAAAACAGGATTCTGTTATCATAAAAAGGGAGAATAGATTTTCATTAGGGAAAAAAAGTACAGATGGGAGAACCAAGTGTCAGCAAAATAAAATTCCATAATGGGAATTTCTATTAAGTTATAGAATGATCTGGGCACCTGATAAATCATGTCCTTTGATCCTTATAACAAGATTGTGAGATAGGGATTCTTAGCCTCAATTTGATAAAATAGAAAAGTGAAGTATTTTATCCAACATAACATACATAATGCATGATACAGCCAAGTTTTGAAACTTGGTCTGTCTGGGCCCATGGCCCTTGCTTGCAATAGTAAAAATCAGCTCTATATTTAAATTTTATTTCTGACCTGCATCTCCCAATAATAGCTGTTAGTTTAACAGTTCAATAGATAAAAGCCAAGGCGTTGCTTTGACTTTGACAAGGGCATAGAGTTGGATGATCAGTGGTATCCAAAATATTTGAATAAGGGAAGGTCCTGCCAAAAGCCAAATTCACTATTAGCAGTTGCTGAATGTGGCCTTCTTGGGATCTGTTTCAATTTTTGAACAAAGCAATGGAAGGCAGTTTTCATTATAAACCTCTCAGCAATCTATTATCTATGCAAAAGACAAGGCAACCTTAGAGCTGTTTCACTTAATTAAAAATAGGTTCAGACTTACCTTATTGATTATGTTGTTCTGACATATAGGGGGACTGGCTGGAAGTAGGGACAACTGAATGGTGATTATATATTTTCTGTGACTAACTCACACGCAGAAAATTAAGAGTTGACTCAACAATGAACTATTGTATTGTAGAATGCCAGTCTTGTTTCAGGCATGTGACAGCTGTATTGTGCAGCAGAGAGGTACAAGAATACTTGCAAGTCCATACTCAGTGCTTCTGAGAGTGTTTACACATTATCATTCATTCCCATGATTCAGTGCCAGCCAATATGAATAACTCTCCCTTCCGTATCTTTGAGAGGTCCCATTTATTGAGCGCTTACTGTGTGCCAACCCCTATGCTAAGCACCTTGCATACGCTGTTTTAGTCAATCCTCAAATCAGTGACCTGAAATAATTTAGTCATCAAAACTTTTTATCTGTAATAGAAAAATGCAACCTAGTTAACAAAAAAGAAAAAGGTTTTTTAAAAGAGGTATTGACTCATGTATCTAGAAAGTCAAAAGGTCTAACTTATATCCAGTCTCCACTCATTTCGGATGCTCAGTGAGTTGATCTGTCTTGATATGTCAACTCCGCCCTCCTTGGTGGTAGCTTTACCCTCAGGCAGGCTTTCTTCCTGGTGATCGCTAGCAGCAGGTCTTTTCCCAGGTTTACTCCAGAAGAAGTAAGAAGATCAGTAAGAAAGTAAAATCCTGAGAGGCTAAATAATCCTGACTAATGCTATGTGCTCATCAGTTATGGTGATGGAATTTAAACCCGGATATGACTAGCTGAAGAGACTGTGTTTAATTACACCATAGTGCCTCCGTGTACCTTCACAAGCCCCACTATGCTAGGGACCAAGAAAGCCTGGCTTGAGCACCAGCTTTCTTGAAGCTCTGCTGAGGACCCTGCTCCACAGAGCTTTCTTCTTCCTCAGAACTGTTATGTTAGCAGGCATTTATTTCCTTTGGCCTCACTCCCATTGGGCCCTATGCCCAGTCATTAAAGTCCCATTTGTCTCTATACCTGGCCTGTCATCCCTCTCCCGTGTTTTCTCACCTAACCTCAGGCAGAAGACACAGATCTATAAACTTTGGCTGGTGTTATCTGACCATGCCAGAAAACACTTCAGAACTTAAGGCAATTTCTCTGTTTCTGACTCATACTGCTACCACTGCTCCTCAAGTCCTCGTTGAATATTGCTGCTGGGCCAGTGAGAGGTGTTTGTTTTGTGTTCTTTTTTTTTTTCCTTGTTGTTTGGTAGTTTGTTGTATATACAACAGGTCTGTGACCTTTCTTCTTCCTCCTTCAGATGTGCTGGCCATTGAGCATGGCACCTTCAAGACTTCTAAGCCATTCACACCAAAGGGACAATAGAGGGTGTGGTGTGAACTGTCTGTAACTCTTTTCTCTTTCCCCAGATAGTTGTAATGGATTCCACAAGGGAATCTTCTGCACTTTTCCTTCCCCATGTCTTGCAAGGTGGAAAAGGGTTGGAGTCTAATGATATTACAAAAATAAAATAAATAGAATAGAATAAACTAGTGAAGTAGAATAAAAATGTAAAATTCTACATTACCAAAATAACTAGAAAATTAGGTGTACTGTAATTGGAAGGGAGTAAGGCTGTTTTTTGAATTTTGAAGATACTCTGCTTCATCCTTCACTTAAAGCTCTAAAGCAGGTATTCCCTTTATTTGCAGTGAACTTCTCAACAAACACCATCACTAGCTTTCGATTTTATTCTGAGCTGGGAGTAGAATATCTCACACTCTTCAGGATCAGATTTTTATTTATAGGCTTCTGTATTTCTGTATACCCTGTGTTCCACCCTTAGCACTTGAACCATATTCATCTCTGTTCTCTTACTTCATCTCAAATGTCATGTTTCTAATCCCCATCACTCCTACCTCTGTGAAGTTACACCTGCCCACTTCCTCTTCTGTTCTCCTTCGCATTACCCTGGCTCATTAGGGATAGTGAAAAAGCCCTCCTCTCCTCATATACCACTGCCTCAGGAGTCTTGTAAGCATTTCCCTGATCAAACATTTCCCTGATCAAACATTGCAATGAGATTCCTCATTGCTTACAGCATAACGAGTCAGAACATAACTAGATTCTTGCCACCTGAGTTTGAGTGCACAGGTTTTTTTACCTCTCCCACCCCATACTCCTAACTCTGTATGCTAAATTCCCAAAAGGCCAGATAAATATTTTTTTAAGGCCAGGTAAATAATTCAAAGCACTGGTCTATGAACCAGTCTATACATCTCTATGATTATTTATAAATACTCCCACCTGGGAATAAACTGTCCTTATTTTGTTTTTTAGCAGAGATTAAATTTTAGCAATTACTATGTGTTAGGAGAGTTTTGGTTTTGACCACAAAGACAATGGATGAGGATCTTTGCCATTATTAGGATCCCAATAGTGGATCTTTATGGCCTTTACCCTTGGAACCTTCTTCAATTCATGCTTCTTGTTTTTGTAGGCAAAAAGAATCTCTTTCTTTGAATTTAAATGTGCTTATGTCACAAATAAAACTCAGTGCATCATAACCTACATGTGTTGTACTGTAAGTCTATATATATGATTGGTGGAAAGAGCACAGGCTGAGTGAGAGTCAGCATATTGAGTTTCAGATTCCAGCTTTGCTCTTTACTAATTGGGCAATCTTGAGAAACTAATTCACCTGCCTGAGCTTCAGTTTCTTTCTTACAAGGCACTTTTTGAGAATGAAAAAATGACATATTATCATAATTATTATTAGATAACTTAGCACTTAGTATGTTCTGCATATCTTTTTATTTCCTCACTTCCTCTCTTGCTAATAGATAATTCCTTAAGGACCTGTCTTTAATATCTTTCTATCATCTGTATGACAGTAAATGGAATAGTAGACACTTGGTGTATGCATACACACACACAGTACTGAAATTCATCGCATATGCACATGTATGTACATGCACACACATAAACCCACATACACATTCAGAGTGAAGCATGTCTTGAATGGACTTTGCTTGTCACATCAGAGAGCCATTAGTAGATGACCTTTCTTTCTGGCATGAAAAAGGTTAGACTCCCAGCCCATCTAAGGATATATTGAAGGGGAAGAACTCTACATCAGTAAAAGGAACACTTTTCTATGCAGTAGGCAGTTGATTAACCCAAGAGGCTGTCCTAAGGGTAATGAGATCCATGTAAGCAAGGACAAAGTGACTGCTGCCCAGAGTGCCCCAACTGGCAGATCCTTTACACAGCTAAGAGCATGGAGTTCAGGGGAAGAACCCTGGACCTGCCTTTCTTCGGAGTATTGACATGATTGCCTCTTCTCTTAACACTCTCCTTCTTCCTCCCAGACAGTCTTCTCTTGTTCCTGGCCCCCTATCCTGTGAGCTGAACTCATGCCTGTGGTTTGGGTCAGAAGCAGGGAGAAGTGGTGGGAACACATTCCTCAGATCACATCCCTGGAGCTTCACCGGGGCATTTCTTGTCCCTGTGCTGCACGTGCTAGATAAGAGAATTTTCATTATCCTTGAGAGGCCTGATGTTTTATACTTTTTTTCTTTCTGTTAATGATCTCCCCGTGAGCACGATTTTCTAATCCGCTTGCATTTTCCTCCATTAGTAATCTCTCCCTATGATGATCGAATTTTCCCTACAAATTAAGTTAAATTCCCCCTACTACAGCGTGTGAGCCCATCGCTTTTCCCATAGCCTTCATTCACTAATGGCCATCATTGATCCCTGTCCTCCTTATCTTGATGATTTCCTGTCTCCATGGGCTGCAGCTCCTCCATCTGCGAGCGGCTGAGACTCAGTCACTTCTCCAGGTTCCCACTAACAACTGCTGTGATAGCAGAGTGCAGGGAATGGCAGTGAAGGAGCACAAGAGAGACAGGAAAAAAAATCCTCCTCGTCATGGTTTCCTAATTTAGAAGAATATTAAGAGAAATTGACTTATGCCCTAGATCAGACCTCACTTAGCCTTCAAGTTCAGGAGCCTGTGGGTTTATACAGCACCTGAGTATGTTATTTCTCTTGCTCATTTAGTCATAGGTCACCTTTGTGTGTTGCTTCAAGCCAGTAAGAGATGGTGTTTAGTGTTTAACAGTGAAAGCTCTGGAGTCAGAATGACTTTGTTAGAATCCTGTTTTCAAGGGGTATGACAATAAGCTATTTAATTAGCATCTTTAAGCCTTACTGACTTCATCTGTGTATCAGTCATCGTGTGGTCTTCCTTATCTACTTGTCAGGATTAAAATGGGAACTCGGGTTCAACCCTAGACATGTGCAATACATGATGAGGATATAGTCCTTTTTAAGTGACAGTTAATAAGGAAGAATTGGGCATTCATTTCAGGAATATGGGAATCATCTCATTCTGATATCCCGTGTCACAATTTATATTTTCAGTGGGAATTCTTTTTTTGAGAGAGAGCACATGCAAGTGGTGGGGGGAAGGGCAGATGGGGAGAGAATATCAAGCAGTCTTCATGCCCAGTAAGGAGGCCCACACAGGGCTCCATCTCACGACCCTGAAATCCTGACCTGAGCTGAAATCAAGAGTTGGGTGCTTAGCCAACTGAGCCACCCAGCTGCCCCTCAGATGGGAATTTTTAATGCAAACACATAATTTACCTTTCTATTGCCCCAGAATCAGGAACGATGAATAAATCAATGCAGTGTTTAATTTTATAGCTTCTTGATTACCTAAAAGCCCTTCTTACTCAGTTCATTTAATCTATATCAATTGAGTAATTTTTAGATCTAACTCCTGGCTGTGAAAACATACTGGAAACAGTATGCGTTAAGAGAAGCCCTTACCCTCAAGGGGTTTGCAGCTGCTGAGATGGGACTACAGTGGAACCTCGCCTCCCCCCATCTGAGTTTGCAGCTCTCCATCTGGCTTGCAGCCTGAGGGCACAAGACTGCAGCCTGGAAGGGGAGGCACACCGGGAGTTGGAAAGGGAAAACCAAAGACAGATGGAGACCTGCCAGCACTTTGTCACTGCCTCTCTACACCTTGCCTTCAGAGTGAACTGGCTGCTGTTCCTCTCCTGTCTTCCACTCCTCACATGTATTTCTTTTTGGTCAATTCTACTTTGAAACAAATGGAGACTCTGGGAAATACAATTGTCGGTTGGCCAAGCTGATCCAGTATAAGATCACTACAGTCTACCCTTTGAAAACTTGGTACCTGGTGCAGCTTGTAAAACCATATATAATCTCCAAATAAAAACAAAAACACAATTATGCTTCCACCTACAATAGTGGGATTGTCTCCCAAATAATTTAAAACATGATTAATGCCTCCCCAAAAAGATGAATAAAATGTGCATGTCACATGGTTTTCAAGTGGTAATCCTCTTCTAGCTGAGCCATGCTTCCCCTTTTTATATTCAAAACACTGAGATGTAAGGTCAGCCTCTATTAACACATGTTGAAACACTGAGAAGTGGAAAGAGGAGAAGGAAAAAGAAGATAGTTGCACAAATATATATCCATATTAAATTATGGTAGCAGTGTTCCTGAGGAATGGTTTCTAAGGAGAGGGACTTGTCTGTTGATAGGACAAAGATGAGAAAAAATTGATCAAAGAGCTAGTAGAGTGAAGTACCTAGAACACTGCCCGGCACATACCATATATCATCAACTCTAAAATCCCATTGAATGAAGATACACCTTTATTTTGTGTATTGTCCAAAAAAACCCTGCCAGTTAAACTTTATTATTTTGATGATTGTAAGGTACCTACTGATTTAAGAAATGTTCAAATGGAAAAAAAAAAAAAAAAACGAACATTTTGAAATTGACTAGGTGCTCAATAAATATTGAATATGTGAAAATTGGAAAATGAATATGGGGATTGAGGTAACTATAGATATCTACTTTTCAAATCAAAGATTAGATAAGGTTGTCTTAGTAGGTAATTGATGAGATATGGGATGGTAAATTCTAAACAGTGGTAGAGAAGACCCAGAAATTGGCTTATTTGACTAGATAAGAAGGAGAGGCGGAGTGGGTAGAGGAAGATCCTAAAACCAACTCTGAGACTAGTGAATCCATATATATGACCAGCCCAGATGTTTTCATGAATGTGTTAAAAATGTTATCAGGATTCTTAGAAAACTTTAAGGCTATCACATCTGACCTCCTATGAGTTACAGGAACCCCTTCTACATAATTCCAGATAAATGGCTGAAAATAGCCTTTTGGATTGAGAATGAACTTTGTCTTCTATCTGTCCGTCAGGATCTCTCTTTCTCTAAAGAGAATAACCAGAGGGAATGGATCTGTCCCACTGTTTTTTATTGTTTGGCTCTGGCACTTTAAACATCAACATCCCTAAACAAAGCAATTCCATAATTTAGAGAAAGCTGTCAAGGTTTTCACAGGCATGGCAAGATGTACCCTGAGGTATAGGACAGAACCTGCTGCAGCATTGATGAAATTTATGGTAAAGGGTTTTCCATGAGTGCCCAAAGTTTAAGGCAGATAAATACCAGAAGACAAATTCTACCAATAATTGAATTACAGAGCCATTATCATGTGCTGAACAGAGCAATTTTGTGACTCTCTTGTGACAGGATGAAACTTGTTAGAATATTTATGTGCCTGGGATAGCTTCTGCATCACTAACCCAGGGAACAAACTAGCTCTTCTAGAATGCGCCTCTTATGAGCAGTTAGCCTTCCTGAGTAATTCAGTAGCCAAGGAAAATAAGTTGCCTAAGAGAGAGGAACCCAAGGCAGATGCAGCGTACAGCCACATCAGCCACACCTTCCCATTCACCCTCACACCGCATCAGTTCCTAGGCCAGCATATTTATGTTGCCAGCTGCAATCAGGCTCTTCCTATAGTAACCAGGGCAGCCTAGAATTAGTAAAATTCCTGGCTGTCCACATTGTTTTCTATTTCTACACAAATAGTGAGAATATCTCAATAATAAGAGCCACTTTTCCAATATTATCTTTTTTAGAATTGCTTTCTTTGTTGTGATTATTGAAACCTATGAATCACAAACTTACAGCAACTGAAATGCTACAGTAGTTTTAAACCTGCTTTTACATGATAAAATGACGTGATCCATCCATTCCATGTAGTGACAATGATTTAGGAAAAATAGAAAAGGTCACTTTCCTACTTGTAGTACTTTTGGTGTAATTAAAAGATTTGGGTATAATTTTTTTCTCCCTAATTTTTTATTTCAAAGTAATTTTACAATTAAGAATTGCAAAAATAAGACAGAATTTTCATGTGATCTTCAGTCAGCTTCTCCTAAGTTAATATGTTTTAATGACTGTGGAGCACTATTTACAACTAAGAAATTAATAGTACTAAAAGGCTGTCAACTAAACTAGAGACTTTATTTGGCTTCCCCCAGATTTTTAAATAATATCCTTTTTTTTTCTGATCCAGAATCCAATTCAGAACCCCACATGGCACTTATTTCTCACATCTTTAAGTCTCTTCAGATCTGTGGCAGCTCCTCAATTGTTCCTTGTCTTTGATGACCTGGACAATTTTGAAGTGTACTAGTCAGATATTTTTTAGAATGTCCCTCAAATTGGGTTAGTCTGATAGTTTCTCATGATTACAGGATTATAGGTTGTTGGGGAGAATATCACAGAAATGATTTGCCCTTCTCATGACATCATATCAAACAGTGCAAAATATCAATATGTCTTTTTACCAGTGATGCTAACCTTGATCACTTGATTAAGGTGGGATCTGCTAGGTTTCTCCATTGCAGAGTTACTGTTTTTCCTGTTCTGTACTCTATTGGTTAAAGGCAAGTTACTAAGTCCAGTACATACTCAAAGGAGGGAGAATTAATCTCCAACTCCTGGCAGGAAGAGTATCAAAAATTGTATGAACATATGCTAAAAGCACTACAATAATTAATAAATATTTTGGGAGGGATACTGTAAAGCTATGCATTTCACTCACTAATTTCAATATTCATCAGTGAATTTTGCCTTCAGCAATGATTTCTCTGGTGTCCTAATAGAAATTTTCTATTTCTATAATTTCTTATATATGTATTAATTGGAATTCTGTAAGGAATAATTGTCCCATTTGACCATTTATTTATTTATGCCATCGGTTAGTTGCTCAGCTAACAAAGTGACCAGAAAAAATGGTGAGTAAGCCCAATTCTGGATTATGTTTGTTGTCTCTTCTTCACCTCAGGGACCTCTGTGCTCTCACTCTGAGCTCGTAGGCACACAATCCCTGTTAGATGCCAGTATGCCATTAAGGCATCACCTGCTAATTAAGGGCAAGATATTGCTGTCTAATAAAATTATTTTTAGAGGAACATTTTAGGGTCTGACCTGAGATGAAGATCTCAGAACAAAATGGATTTTCCTAATGATGTAGTCCCTTTACTTGTCCTAGAGCAGAGGATTCCTCACCCCTGAACCTATAGTTCTGGGGTCCCCCAGTTTGTTCAGTTGGGCATCTCACACCACCTACACCCTCAGGAGGGCTACTTGGAGGTACTCACCATTACATACACACACACACACACACACACAAACACATACACACACACATACATTATTCCCCCTTTCCCCATCTTCTTTGTCCTAACCAAAGAAAAAAGCAAGGTTTTCTGCTCCCCATCAAAAAACAAACCTCTGTGAAACAGGACTGACCTCTGTTGTTTAACAGCGATTTTAATTCCCCAAACAGGGGTGCCTGGCTGGCTCAGTTAGAAGAGCATGTGATTTTTAATCTCAGGGTTGTGAGTTTAAGCCCTATTTGAGTGTAAAGATTACTTAAAAAATTTTTTTACATAAAATAAAATCATTAAATCCCCAAACAATTCAGGTTCCAAATGAACTAATTAAAATATATGTATGAAAAGACAGCCCAAGAAGTGGATAAATATCCTAAACATTTCAATCATTCTTATAAATGAAAACTTGACTAAAAACATCTCTGTAGATCTAAGACCCATGAATATGAACAGGAAATCTATAAAAGAAAAAAATAACATAAAAAGGTTGAATCTCACAAATAGGAAATTAAAATTAAAAGGGTTTAAAAATTAAAAAGGCTATGCCATTGGGCAGCCCGGGTGGCTCAGCAGTTTAGCACCACCTTTGGCCCAGGGCCTGATCCTGGAGACCCGGGATTGAGTCCCATGTCGGGCTCCCTGCATGGAGCCTGCTTCTCCCTCTGCCTGTGTCTCTGCCTCTCTCTCTCTCTCTGTGTCTCTCATGAATAAATAAATTAAATTTTAAAAAGGCTATGCCATTTATTAATCTATTAAAGGGATAGGTTTTTTGAGAAGATAATACTTAGCCTTGTGAAGGCTTGGAAAATGGACACTCATGTGCTCTTCTGAGTGTAACTTATGTAAACTTTCTGGAGGACAGTTGGACAGTTTATCAGGAGTCTTAAACAAATGTTCATTCACGTTGAATTAGCAAAATTCCCTCTTTTAATAATTCTGCCTATTGAAAAACTGAGAGATAAGAGAGAGATGCAAATATTTACCTACAAAGATAACCAGCACAGTATTATGGATAGACACGAGTGATAGCCCATGGTCAGCCTATCAGTTAGGTAAATTACAGAATATTGTACAGCTGGCAAAATAGTCTGCTCCAATATTATAGTATGTTTTGCTGTGCGGTGCTGATGGTATGATACAAAAGTTGTTTTTTTTTTTTTTAAAAAAAAGGAATGCCTACAGAAACATAAAAAAGTACTCTGAAGGATCAATGACAAAATGTTAAAGGTGACTGCTTCCAGATGGAAGGACAGTGTGAATGTTTTATTTTCCTTTTTTATACGTTGGTCCACTTTCCATTGTGTTTTAAATGAAAATGCATTATTTTTCCAATTAGATTCCTGAAAGCAGTGTTTTTTAAAGAAATTATGCCAATTATAAGAATAATATATGCCTATTTCCCAGCTGATGGAATTTGGGGTGGGTGGTGGGGGAAGACCAACAGGAATGTGACCTGCAGCATGGCCAGCTAGAAGGGAATCTCTTCTGTCCTCTCCCTCTTGTCATCCTCCTCACATCTCTACCCTGCCATCTACCCCTCTTTTCTTCAAGTCTTCTCTTCCTCATCTCCTCTTTCATAGCCTCTCCCTCCTCTTCCTCAACTTTCCTTTCATTCCAACTTCCCCTCCCTATCTCCCACTCTTCTTTCTGTTGCTGTAAGATGTTTTTGACTAGAACTGTAGAATTTGCATCACTAGCAGAGTATGAATTTTTAAAGAAATTAGAAGGTGTTTCTCATTTTCCGTCATCACATTTGTTTCCTTGGCCACGCAGTTTAATATGAGTTCCAAGGCCACTAGCACAGCCTTCAAAGTATTTTCACAGGTTTTATCATCACGATATTTGCCCAGTTCCAAATCTCTGCATACCTCGTACTCAAAACTCTAGAAATTCCTTGTAAATAAGCAGAGTACTGAGGAGAGTAGCTGCCATTTGACACCCCAGGAACTTGGGCCCGTGCTGTGAGGATGAATCTGATTTCTTCATTATCCAACCAGATTCTGTCCTTGTTCCTTTACTAGCTCTACTGTGACTGGGTCACTTTCCCTTCTACATTGAGGGGCTTGTGAGCTCGAGCCTCTTGGGGTATTTTTTTCTGCAGTATCTATAATACAACAAAACAAAAGAATGTGTTTGTTTCATAACAGGCTCAAAAAGTAGAGCAGAGATGGGGCACCTGGGTGGCTCAATGCTTGAGCATCTGCCTTCAGCTCAGGTCATGATCACGGAGTCCTGGGATCGAGTTCACATCAGGCTCTCTCTCTGGTGTCTCCATGAATAAATAAATAAAATCTTAAGAAAGAAAGAAAGAAAGAAAGAGTAGAGCAGAGCTATTCGAGGATGGTTAAACAAGCCTTTGGTGAGGGCTGAGGATCTGGCAGTCTAGTGTGGAGACTAACATTGTGTTTCTCACAAGGGTCTAAATCTATTAGTTATTTTCAAGTAACTGCAGAGAAGCCCCTTCACACTTAAAGGCTCTGATATTTGAGGATCTAAACTAAACTTATTTGCAAGCTATTTCCAGACTCCAAGACATGGCACTCTCTCAAATACGTGTAGGCCCATGCAAACCTAATGCCCACCACACATGTCTCAGTTCGTGTGGGTGGCTCTAACAAAATACCACAGACTGACTGGATGGCTTATAGACAACAGAAGTTTCTCTCTCACAGTTTGAGGGACCAGAAGTCCAAGATCAGACTGCCAGCATGATGGGGGTCTGATGAAGGCCCTCTTCTGGGTTGCAGATGGTTAGTTACCTTCTTGCCATGTTCTTCCATGCTAGAATGGGCAAGGGAGCCCTCTCTGGCCTCTTGCACTTGGGCACTCATCACCTCCTAAGGGCTCACGTCCTAATGCCATCTCCTTGGAAATTAGGTTTTAGCATATGAATTTGGGGGAGACACAACCAACCAAGCCATAGCAGCCCATGACCCTTGTAGGATGTCAAATTATCTGAATTGTTCCCATCATCTCTCCTTGTATTTCCAGTATAAGACATACACATTGTCTTTTGAGTCAACAGTGTCTTTGTGGAGACACTAAGGAGTTAAGAGAAATGAATTATTTTTCATGAGAAAGATCATCGGAGGGAGTCATGAACCTGGCTTAGTATTTCTTTCTTTCTTTTCTTAAAGATTTTATTTATTTATTCATGAGAGACACACACACAGAGAGGCAAAGACACAGGCAGAGGGAGAAGCAGGCTCCATGCAGGGAGCCCGATGTGGGACTCAATCCCAGGACTTGGGGATCATGCCCTGAGTCAAAGGCAGACACTCAACCGCTGAGCAACCCAGGTGTCCCTGGCTTAGTATTTCTAGCCTTGATGCTGTTTGAGTGGTGTAACCTCGGACATGATATTTATTGTCTTGAAGCCTTGACTTCCTTAATTGTGACATGTGCTGTTTGGACTACTTCATCTCTAAGAGACTTTTCATCTCTAAAGGACCGTTTGATTCATACTGTTGACAATAGTGATGCTGCACCTACTCTTTTCTTGTACCCTTCACAACAATCTTATTTATTTTATCCTTTTTACAGATGATACATGGAGCTGTAGAAAAATTAGAGAGCCTAGGTTCCAATCTGATTATATCATTTATTAGCTACATGCCCTTTGGCAAGTGACTTGCTTTTAGAGCTACCACCACCTTTGTTATCTAGTCATTATTTTTCCTCAGTTTGTGTCATGTGTGAATTTTGTAGGCACACAATAGATATTCTTATCCAAGTTGTTGACAGTTGATGAGCAGGATGCCAACAGGGGCACAGCCTTGCAAGCCCTGTATGATATCGATTCTACACTTAACAGATGGACACCAGCCTTTGATCAACACCATATGACAGTAGTGTTTTTGATGTAGTTAAACCATCTTATAGTTTGTATATTTTTTTCTACACAACTTTCAATAAATGTTGTTATCACCACCTGATATATATATTTATGTTTTTTTGTACCTTCCCTACCTTCTGTATGGAAATGGAAGCTTCATGAAGTACAGGCATTATCCTCTATTTAATTTACTTCCAAGCCCTCAGCACCTTAGAATTGCCTTTGCATATTATTAGTAGTCATAAATATTTGTTGAATTCATTCATTCATTCATTCATTCATTCATTCATTAAACTTAATTGAGAATCAGTTGTCTGCACTTCTGGGTGCTAAATATTAAGGATAACCCATGAATCCACAGTCTAGAGCAATAGTCTCCATGGTGAGGTAGCTGCAGCAGTGCCCCAGGGGTGTACAAAATGATTCATTGAGATGTAGGGAGAAGATACTATAATTCCTGTGGGGTTTGGCTTTTTTTTTTTTTTTTTTTTTTTTTTTGGCTATTTTTACTTTCTGTTTTGTGTATATTTTCTTACATTAAAGCATAAGCACACTCGTACATTTCCTCAACTTACACCCAAGAAATCATCATATATTGGCATGTCTCATTCTTGTTTTTCTTCCTTGGTATGTTTAAACTAAAACTTTGGATATTACTGTTTTTGGAATTCCCTAATAGAGAATAATTTCTCTGGGCCAAATTCTCTCCAGCAGCAAAATGTTCAGGTTTCAATCCTTTTATGCTGGTTTGTTCTACCTTCTAGTCTGAAGACTTTTGTCCTTGACAGAAAGGGAAAGAAAGGGGAAGTGGTAATGTTCTTTCATCTCCTGTCTTCTCTTAACGTGGTCTCTCTGGTCCTAAGCCTGATGTGGGTCCACACATTTTCCCTTTCACTCCAAATTTAAGAACAACACAAACACACACTTCCTGGTGTCCTTAACATTGTTTTCTCCCTGCCATAGCTCTTCCACAGCACTAGCTTTCTAAGTACTCATAGGAAGATAGTGGCAGAGTTGTGAGTAGTCTGAGATTAGAGAATATTTCAGGTCTCCTCTCCATCCTAACTTCACTCGTTCCTTATCTCTATCCTTTTGTGACTGCACACATTGATGATATGTCTCCTCAGACTTTGTTTTCCAAACTGAAGAAACTTTCTTGTTGTTTGTAATAGTACAGATTTGTTAATATTAATTATAAGAGTAATGCATAAATATGTTGTAAAAATTTTTAAATTACTGATAAGGATAATGATCTCTTTGTCACCCTCAATTCCAAAACCTCTCAGAGATGGCTATTATTATGAATTTTGTCTGTGTGTTTCCAGTGTTTTTTTTTTTCATTTATTATGCATTTTTGCTCTGGGTCAATCAATAGACAATGGATAGACAAATTGGATATTTTCATTTAATAAACTGCAGTAAAGTAGTTAGAGATCTAGCCCATTAATCTTATGTTCTGGCATAGAACAGTCTCTAAAATGGATTAGAGTAAAATTAACAAGTTGCTAAAAAATGCACAGAGTATGATAACACCACAGTTTGAAAAGATAAAAAGAAACCTTATTTTTAAAAATATTGTGAGCTACTCTTTCACCTCAATCCCAAACTGTTTGATCATTTTCAGTATATTTCTCTGTATCTCACTGGCACTGTGATTTCTGTTTGAGGACTGGACTGGGATCTGGTCATCTTCCCTGGTGCCTCTCTAGATCCCCTCATCTGTATTCAGGGAACAAGGAAAGCAAGGAGATGGGTCCAAACAGTGAGGAAATAAGAAAATGGGAAATGAATCGATGGTTTTGGGAGTGAAGCCATTAAAATAAAGGGAAAGTGGGGTGAGGGGCAGTACAGCAGAATGGCTTGTCCAACTGACTTAGATCTGGTCTTCTGATGTCTGAAGAAGCATGATGCTTGTTGCTCAGTATCGCTCTTGCAACTTTCACTTTTGTTTTCCACCATACACTTGGTTCAACAAACATCCTTATTCCCTTACTACCTTCCTGAGCTTTATGTATGCCTTCATTCTGAGTCAGATACCCCATTCCTCACCTTGCTCCTATAACCACACACACCCACACACCCACACACACCCACACACACACACATGCACACTCACATACACTTTGTTGCAGACATCATATAATTCAACAGTTAGGCTTCTAGTTTGAGGGAGTAAAGATGGCAAAATGCAGAATTTGTTGTTCCTGTGGATATTGGCCCTGCTGATTCTCAGTAGCCATTATGCATTTAAGAAACAAAGCATCTCTTTGTTTGTTTTTGGTAGTTCTATTTATTTATTTGTAGCAGTTATCTTTGTTCTGGGAAACCACGGTGACAGTGTGGATCCCAGAAGAAATCAAGCAAGCCTATGTCTTAGGATTAAGAGAAAGAGGCAAAAATGACACATTTAGGCAGCTTTTTAAAAATATTTATTTTTATTTTTATTTTTAAAGATTTTATTTACTTATTCATGAGAGACACAGGACGGGGCTGCAGAAACACAGGCAGAGGGAGAAGTAGCCTCCATGCAGGGAGCCCGACACGAGACTCAATTCTGGGACTCCAGGATCACGCCCTGGGCTGAAGGCAGGCGCCAAACCACTGAGCCACCCAGGGATCCCCTAGGCAGCTTTTTATTATTTTTTTTTCTAGCCCATTTTCCCTAGATGGGAGGAGATGAGACCTCAGGATAAGCTGCTTTGTTCTAGAATAAGAGTTCTTGCATTCACCAGGACTTTCCTGATGATCTTTATCTTGACAGCCTATGATGCCAGGGGAAGGGGAAACTCTTGGCTACAGAAGAGGAAATCTAGAGAGCCAGCCACTAATACCTGGACAGGTTTTGCTTCTCTCTGGGGCAGATAGAACCACTTGCTTCTTTGGGCTTCATTTATGGAGAGAGCTTGTGAGAATATCATGCTCCTTTGAAACAAAAAGAAGACAGGTGTCTCCAGCTCCCCAGCCCCCACTAGTCTGCAGATTCCTGTTCCCTCTTCCATATACCATTAACTGCAATTCTAAATCTGAATAAATAGGTGCTATCCCGTCATGGTGTTTATTTTTTAATACCTGCTCTGCGGTTATCTATATCAGGACATTTTGTGGCTCTGCAGCATTTATTGAGCACTATATTAAACTGGTATAAACTCAGATAAAATGCCAAGAGAATGATTAACTAGTGACATTTCTGAGTTTCTCTGTAGAAAACGTCTACAAAGGCTGCATTTGGCTGATTGCATTTCAGAAGGCTGATGTTGCACTGCTAATACCACGGTTTACTATACCAGGGATTGATTGCTTTATTTGCATTCTTAACTCTAGGAGTCCTTAGATTTTATTCAAAAATGGCTCCTCTGTGGGAACAGCAACTTAAGATACTGGAAACATAGATGTGTGAGGCTGGCTTTGTCTTGTTTTCAACAACAGAGCTGGATCTAGCATGGCCTGAGGGCCTTCACCTAATGCTTTAGGTGCAGAGGGAGGCCTAGACTTATATGAGGCCAGTTCTTCCTTTTAGCTATATATAGTCTTGCCCATTTAACTTATACTTTAGTAATATTTCATGGCTTGTAGGATAAAATGAAAAACCTTAGAATGATGCACAAGATGCTTTGTGGTTGGATCTCTGCCTAATGTTTATTTTCTACTGCTGCTCTGAAAACATTAGATCTGTTGACTTGCTAGTAGATGCCTTTATGTGCCATCCTCTCTCTGACCTGCAGATTCATCTTTACTTGCTATTCATCTCTAAGGAGAATGTTTTTCCACTCCTTCTGTCCATTGATCTTATTATTGCATATTCTTGAAGATGGAATTCATTTACTGTAAAGGAGTCCTGGCCCTTCCTTCTCCCACAGGTTTCTATCTGCAAGTGAAAGATGATTCCTCCTAGGTCTTCAAAGAGCACCTTGATTATGAAAACTCTTGTTTCATGGGTGACTATGGAGCTCCTCCTTAGCTCAAAAGTTCTTAGGAACAGGGAATCCATAGCCTTATTCTTACCATATATTAGGGGCTTGGAATGTTTCACTGAATAAAAAAGTGATTTTATTCATATAGTTGCTCTCTAGGTGGTTGACTCTTTTTTTATCTTTTGATTTATGATGATAAATCATGTTGATAAATCATATTTGCTAACGGGGGACCCGTGAAATCTCAAAAAATTTTTATTAACAACATTAGCTTTAATTTTCAAGTGAGTAAAAAAAAAATTAATTAAAAATAAATAAATAATTAATTAATTTTCAAGTGAATATTTACATTCCCTATCTACCTCCTAAAATAAGAAAGGAAAAAAAAGAGAAGAAAGAAATCTGCTACATTTCTGAACCCTTGCTATCTACAAAGGATCTGCTAAGTGCTTTAAGATATATATTCTAGGAAGACTTATTTTAGCTTTGTTTTATTGATTAAAACAATAATAAAAGCACAGAGATATTAAGTAACTTGCCAAATTTCACATATACAAATACATTGATAAATGCTTGCGGGTTGGTTATATACTTCTCCTTTTTCCAAAAGTATTCAGTAAACATTTATTGAATGGGTATACATGCCATACATGGTGCCTGGCATGAAAATACAGAAATGTTTGAGCTCATCAGTCGGTAAGGTAGGGGTAGACAGATGAGTCATTAATTGAAAATCTATGCTATGCAAAAGTATGTGCTTGATTCTGGGAGTCTCAGGAGGAGTAACCAACTTAGTGTAAGTGACATCTTCACTGGAAAGTCTGTTTTCAACTTCATATATCTGCTGCTGAGCCTATAAGAGTTAAGAAGGCGTGGGGTGCATATATCTTTTAAAATTAGTGTTTTCTTTTTCTTGGGGTAAATACCCATTAATGGAATACTGGATCATATCTATTTTTTAATTTTTTGAGGAACCTTCACTCTGTTTTCCACAGTGGCTATACCAGCCTGCCTTCCCACCAACAGTACATAAGGATTTCTTTTTTTCTACATCCTTGCCAACACTTGGTATTTCTTATGCTTTTTATTTTAGCCACTCTGATAGTTAAAAATTAACTGCAGCATTACTCGTAATAGCCAAGGTATGAATGCAACCCAAGTTACCATTGGTAGGCGAATGGATAAATATGTGGTATATGTATACTATGGAATTTTACTCAGCCTTAAAAAAAAAAAAGGAAATGAAATCTTGCTATTTGCAACATCATGGATGAATCTAGAGGTCAGTCAGAGAAAGATGAATACCATATGATTTCACTCATATGTAGAACTTCAGAAACAAATGGGTGACGGGCACGGAGGGGACACTTGACAGGATGAGCACTGGGTGTTATTCTGTATGTTGGTAAATTGAACACCAATAAAAATTAATTTATTTAAAAAAAGAAACAAAAAAACCTTTTTTAAAAAAGATTTATTTATTTGAAAGAGAGAAAGAGAGAGAGCACAAGCAGGAGGAGTGGCAGAGGGAGAAGCAGATTCCCTGCTAAGCAGAGAGCACAATTGGGGCTCAATCCCAGGACCCTGGGATCAGTCCTAGGACTCTGAGGTCATAACTGAGCTGAAAGCAGCTGCCTAACCAACTGAACCACCTAGGTGCCCCCAAAAGTAACACCATTACATACAGAGAAGAAACTGGTGTTTGCCAGAGGGACGGTGGGCTGTAGGATAGGTGAAATAAAGTGATGTAAGAATATACTTATCTTGATGAGCACTGAGAGATGTATAGGATTATTAAATTATTTTATTGTATACATGAAAATTAAAAAAACAGAATAACAAAAACATTTTTTAAAAAGGGTTAAGAAGGCCTACAGAATGGGAGAAGATATTTGCAAATAACATATCAGATAAAGGGCTAGTTTCCAAAATCTATAAAGAACTTATTAAACTCAACACCAAAGAAACAAACAATCCAATCATGAAATGGGCAAAAGACATGAAGAGAAATCTCACAGAGGAAGACATAGACATGGCCAACATGCACATGAGAAAATGCTCTGCATCACTTGCCATCAGGGAAATACAAATCAAAACCACAATGAGATACCACCTCACACCAGTGAGAATGGGGAAAATTAACAAGGCAGGAAACAACAAATGTTGGAGAGGATGCGGAGAAAAGGGAACCCTCTTACACTGTTGGTGGGAATGTGAACTGGTGCAGCCACTCTGGAAAACTGTGTGGAGGTTCCTCAAAGAATTAAAAATAGACCTGCCCTACGACCCAGCAATTGCACTGTTAGGGATTTACCCCGAAGATTCAGATGCAATGAAACGCCGGGGCACCTGCACCCTGATGTTTCTAGCAGCCATGTCCACAATAGCCAAACTGTGGAAGGAGCCTCGGTGTCCATCGAAAGATGAATGGATAAAGAAGATGTGGTTTATGTATACAATGGAATGTTACTCAGCCATTAGAAACAACAAATACCCACCATTTGCTTCAACGTGGATGGAACTGGAGGGTATTATGCTGAGTGAAGTAAGTCAATCGGAGAAGGACAAACAGTGTATGTTCTCACTTATTTGGGGAATATGAATAATAGTGAAGGGGAATATAAGGGAAGGGAGAAGAAATGTGTGGGAGATATCAGAAAGGGACACAGAACATAAAGACTTCTAACTCTGGGAAATGAACTAGGGGTGGTGGAAGGGGAGGAGGGCGGGGGGTGGGGGTGAATGGGTGACGGGCACGGAGGGGGACACTTGACGGGATGAGCACTGGGTGTTATTCTGTATGTTGGTAAATTGAACACCAATAAAAATTAATTTATAAAAAAAAAAATAATCAGAAAGTCAAAAAAAAAAAAAATAAAAAGGGTTAAGAAGGATCCCTGGGTGGTGCAGCGGTTGGGTGCCTGCCTTTGGCCCAGGGCACGATCCTGGAGACCCGGGATCGAATCCCACGTCAGGCTCCCGGTGCATGGAGCCTGCTTCTCCCTCTGCCTGTGTCTCTGCCTCTCTCTCTCTCTCTCTCTCTCTCTGTATGACTATCATAAATAAAAAAAATAAAAAAATAAAAAGGGTTAAGAATGTAGAATAAGGGTAGAAGGGAATTCCAGAGACCCCAAATACACACACACACTTGCTAAGACATGAAGACTTCCCTGCCCTTCTGTGAAATTTAGTTCAAAAAGGGAATTCATTTTCTCAAATAGACACACAGGCAATATAAAGATATATTAGATACAGCCACCTATTGCCTTCTTATATAATTAAAGGACCCTGAATCAAAATTTTTCATCTCATACTGCAGAGAGGTTCTTTTTGAGTCCCAGAATTGAATAACCCAATATATCAGATATTACAGTAGATACTAACCAGTGTAAAAATGTTGTCTATGTGTTTACTGAGGAAACATTCATCTCTATGCTCTAGTAAGCACAGAGAATTTGGTGATAATAAAACAGAGCGCCTGCATTGTGGGAGCTCAATAAAGTAAAAGGGGCATTTATGCAAAGAGATCGAGCAAACCATTATGAACCACGACAGGAATACATATATACAGGGCAATCTAAAAGCATAAAGCAAGGGTGTCCAACCCTTTGTGCTTAATACCAAAAGTCAGACTTACTGTCATGATGGATACACATACTTGAAGACATTCTTAAGCTCTCACTGCAAAAAGAAGATATCAAGGGAACATTTTGGATTAAATTTTATGTTTATGCACTTTTAATTTGCTGTTATTTTTGAGCCTTATTGAGGTGTAATTGACAAATAAAATTATATTTAAAGTATACCATGTGATGATTTCAGAAACATATCCAGTGTGAATGGATTTCCACAACTGAGTTAACAGATCCATCATCTCACATATTTACCTTTTTTTTCTCTTTTCTTTTTCTTTTTCTTTTTCTTTTTCTTTTCTTTTCTTTTCTTTTCTTTTCTTTTCTTTTCTTTTCTTTTCTTTCTTTTCTTTTCTTTCTTTCTTCTTTCTTTCTTTCTTTCTTTCTTTCTTTCTTTCTTAGCTAAAGTTATACTCTCCTAACTAATTTCAGTTATACAATAAATACAGTATTATCAATTATACTTACCTAGCTGTACATTATATCCTCAGGTCCTATTCATCTTATAACTGAAAGTTTGTATCCTTTAACAATCCTGCCCCATTTTCTCCTCCTGCCAACCCGTGAAAAACCACCTGTTATCATTATTGTCACCATTAGTAAGCAAAGCACAATAATTGGTCATAAAATAAACAGATAACTGCTGAACACCAGGGCCACAAGTAGAATGTATAAATAGGCTAGAGAATGATACTTTGTGGTCAGCTGCGGTGATGTGCTTCTGCAAGGTGTCTGGTCAATGACAGGACCATTAAAACCAGCACCTCTGCGGACATTTAGCATTGTTTGGCTTCAGCTTTTGAGAATTTACCAGGGCCATGAAGTAAAAGCAGTAATAATT
Source organism: Nyctereutes procyonoides (assembly GCF_905146905.1). Taxonomy (NCBI): domain Eukaryota; kingdom Metazoa; phylum Chordata; class Mammalia; order Carnivora; family Canidae; genus Nyctereutes; species Nyctereutes procyonoides. The sequence continues at coordinate 11,215,561 of NW_026575133.1, read as the reverse complement.
CTTTATGATCTGTGACTGCAGATCTAGAGGTCCTCCCAGACTACTAGGAAAAGGGATGAGCCTAGTAACAAATAAAAGTTGTTGGAAACATTGTAGTTTGACTTTAAAATTTTATTTTGTTGTAGTTGTTTTACTCCAGATGGGGGAAAAAAATGGCCAGGGTAAGGGGATTTGGTTAGCCATAGTAGACTCCAGAGAAACAAGGGACTCGGTTTTGTTCCTGTCTCTTTTTGTGAATTGATAAGAGCAGAAACATCACATGAAACAACAGATCCTGTCTTTAGAAATAACAAAAGATCTTAAGAGCCAACTGCTATTATTGATTCAGAGCCATGAGCACATGGAAAGATGCAACCTAATGCAGAGTAATTATTTTGTCTCCCATTGACACTCACCATTAGCCAAGCAGATAGGTCTGCATGCAAGTTTTTAACATGTGCCTCTGGGATGCTAGCCTTCTCCTGGGCATCATAGGTGCTAGTCATTTTAAGGAAGAAACTCAGGGCAACAGGCATGGTGAGAGATGAGCAGTTTGTAACTATCCATGAATAATTTACAAAAAACAGGTGCTACAATTTCTAGTTTGAAGGTTTTTAGGGAGCTTGTTTTCTTTAATATCACGAATGTGGCTTTGTCAGAAGAGGTCGCCTATGGATCCAGTCAGTGCTTCCGTGTGGGAAATGGAGAACCACCATCCCTAGACCAACAGGTGCTCTAGTACTTGACTGAAGTGATGGTCAAAATGTCACCAACTGCCTACATTCAGATTCCAATGATGTGAAGTGGCCAAGGGCTGGGCCCCTGTCTCCTTGAGGAAAATTATTAAACCCATTAGGTTTATTATTAAATCCTTATTAGGCCATTTCTGCTGCCTGGAAAAAGAAAGCAGGGTGTAATGTTTCAAGCACAGACTCTGAAATTCAGGCCATGCATCAATCAGAGAAAAGTTACTGACAGTGATAATAGGGCCTTTAGGAGTCTTCTTTCTTAAGATGAGGGTAGACTAACCTAGCTATGCTTCAGACTCTTTGAGCTGAGAAAATGAGTTCAAATAAGAAGAGTGCTAGGAATGCCCTTAGGACAATGATTAATTTACTTATTTCAAAGAGCTCACAGACCATTATATACCCCCTCCTTCTGTTCATTTCCTTCCTTCTTTCATTCAACATTTGACTATCTATTATAGCTCAGGTAACAGAATAATTATTTTCTACTTAATATGGCTCACTGCAAGATTACACTAAATAATAAGTGCCTCCAAGGCATTCAAAATAGACTTTTATTTTGCTTTTTATTTTATTTTACTTACACATATAGTTTCAGGCATGTATCATTAAGTGAGGTGCATCTGCATTTCCTCACACTGGTTCAACAATACAGAGAATGATCACCCTGTGCCATACTGCCCACTGCATTGGTGGGGTCACATGGATTGTTTAGTTTGTAGGATAGAGGGACATAGTACTGCTCATTTCTTTTTTTTTTCTTAAAGATTTTATTTATATATTCATGACAGACACACAGGGAGAGAGAGAGAGAGGCAGAGACACAGGCAGAGGGAGAAGCAGGCTCTATGCCGGGAGCCCGATGTGAGACTCGATCCCGGACCTCCAGGATCACACCCTGGGCTGACGGCGGTGCTAAACCACTGGGCCAGAGGGGCTGCCCTCATTTCAAATGGAAAAATTAATTAGATTAGCTTGCTATGTAAATCACTATTCAAGTCACCCAGCTAAAGCAGCCTGCCTGGCATTTGCCTGATAAGTCTTGAAAGTTTAATATATTGTCAGTGAGATTGTCACAAGAGGACACACATGCCATGTGCCGGACTTATTTGCAAGTCTGAGCTAATAACACAACATCCTTGTCAGAGTTAAGGCTGGCCTTCATCAAATAAAGGTTCCATTATAGTTTTTATTTGAAGTGGAAATTTTACTGTCAGACCATATGAATAAATACAGTAGATGTATTCCAAGGATTGTGGTATTTGAATTCTGTGAATGTTAGTAGGCCAGGGGCTCAGCTGAGTTTCTCTGAGGCACATGGTGAAGTCATTAATGTTGGTATTTGTTTTCCTGTTTCTCCATTTTTTAGGTCCGTAATGGGGTCAAATAAGGAACCAGACCTTGTGCATCTCGAGGCCAGAACTGTAGATGGTCGTAAGTAATTCAACTTCCCCATGATTTTCATAGTGATGCTAGTTTTACCAATTTGCCATGAGCTGTGTCTGTGTCTAGGAAAATCACAGCAGTAATAATCCAAGTCCTTAGTCATCCAGAATTGTCTTAATGATTTCTAACATTACTTATCCAATCAAGGTGTTTTTCTTTTCCAGGTAAGGGGGAAACACCCCAATTTCTTACTACTGAAGTGTTTTTGTAGCTATTGTTATTATTATGTTATTGTTGCCGTTTTGTTTGGATTTGTTTTTCTAGTTTCCTTATTTTATCAGATACGGTCTAGGCAGTGTCTCCATGTTTTGTCTGGAAAGTCACAAAGCACTTGGAAAGGACAGGGACAAGAGAACCATCCCTCATCATTAACAGGTAGAGGGAAGTATCCGTTGAGTAGGTTTAGTGGCATCTCAGTAGTTCTTAGCCAGAGCTGCTGTAGGGCCTGCACTTTGTATGGAGATTGCAGCTTTTGGTGACATGATACAGAAAAATGTGGTCCCGGATCCAAACCCATGTCCAGTGGACTCAAAAGTTCACTTAACTAATTGTGAAAAATTAGTCACTTAAAAAGGCTACTTAAACTCTTTATGCCTCTGCTTCTCCATCTGTAAATGAAATAAGTTAATCAGAGTGATTCCTGTCCTAGCTAAAAATTGGCTGAGCACTTACCTATATGCAGAATTATGCTAATCACTTTATATATTTTATCACAATTAATCCCCACAACAACTTGTAGGTTATTTTTCTGATTTTACAGAAGAGGAAACCAAAGCATAGAAAGTTTAATATATTTAAACAACAGCAGCAACTTCATATGTTTCCTTCTCCTTCTTTGATCCAGAGGATCTCTAGAAGGGCCAAGGAGGGGAGGAATCCGCCAGACCTAAGATAAGGCACCACAGGTGAAAGGGTTCAAAGAAAGAGAAAAGGGGAACCATAAAGAAGAAAAAGAGGTGAGATGAGGAAAGGCTGGAGGGATGGCATTTGGGAGGAGGAAGTTGTCTCAAGTGTAGAGGAAAGAAGGAGAATTGACAATCTGCAGGTAGCCCAGACCAATGAGGGGGTCCAGCACCGAGCCAGAAGGTGATAATCTAATTTTGAGACATTATGTTTCACAAATATCCCTCACAGTCCAATAACTTCATCGTCACTGTCTCTTGTTCCTGTCCACTTGCCCTCAGCTCATCTGAATGAAAAGCGGAAGATACCTATCCTTTACCAACTTCCTGCATGAAGAAGCAGGTCACCTCTGTGCTCCAAACTCTCTAGAAACCACATCTACTTCATTACTATGCACAGGGCATGAAAATTTTCATCTCCAGAGGTTTTGCTCCCCCTTTGGGGAATGAATATATTCTTTGGCAGAATCAGTGAGGGGACAGATCAGGGTCCAAGCTGACCTCACCTTTTCCATTTTAAACTCAGGTGGGAAAAAAAATAAAAATAAACTCTGGTGGGACTGCCGTATGTACTATGCACAGCACTGTGCCTGACACAGAATGTGCTGAAAGTTTAGAGCCATCCCTTCAGTGGGTTCTTTCTGGTGGCAACCCTTTCAGCTCTAGAACTGACGATGCTATCTTGGATTCCAAAATTCAGTTTTTACTACACAAGAGCCAGAGCAATATTTTCCTTAGGCAGAACGATTCATGACATTTGGTCAAAATTCTCACCTTGACCTGTAGCTCCGGCATAATCCGTACCTGCCTGTTTCCTGGCTCATCTCATTCTGTCTTCTCCTCACTCCTTGTCTACAGGCCTGTAGGCTTGTTCTCATTGGAACATGCAGGGCCGTCTCACCACAAGATTCTGATATCTGCTGGTTCTTCCACATGGACTGTCCCTCTTCTATTCTCCCTTCCCAGACCAGTTCATTGTAATTAATCACTATGGGTGGTTCAGGTGTAAACATCCATTTCTATTTTTTTAACTTATTATTTTGAAATAATTTTCAGCTCACAGGAAAGTTGCAAAAAACTAGAATAATATCAAAAACAGAAAAGGCATCCATTTCTCAGGACAATCCATTTATTGAACTCTCAGTCTAAAACAATTCATATTTTACTTGCTTTCATTCTATGGTTATATGGGATGCTACCTTTGGGGGTAGCCAGGAGAACGGTATAGGGGAACTGTCTATACTAGTTTTTGCAGCCTTTATGTGAGACTAAAATTATTTCACATAACCAGTAAAACCAAAAAAAAAAAAAAAGAAATGGGTGTTTATTTCTGGACCATCTGTAGTGATTAATTACAATGACTTGGCCTCCAGGTTCTAGGAGAGAAGGGACCGTGTGTATCTTTGTTCATAATCATGTCTCCAGCATGTGCCACAGGGTCGTGTAGATGGAGCTTAATAAATATTTGTTGAGTGAGTGAATACATAGTTGGCCAATTGAACAAGTCACTTATTGAGTTGTCGGAAATTTTTAGGGCATTGTGCCTCACATCTGAACATAATATGGCTCAACAAGGGATCGTGTTAAAATGTGGATTCTGGTTCAATAGAGGCCCAAGAGTCTGCATTCCTAATAAGTCCCCAAGCGAAGCCCATGCTGCTGGTCAGCAGAAAATGTTTAAGAGTAACCAAGTCCCATAAAAAAAAAAACTAATGAAAGAGCTTTAGGGTCTGTCTCCCATGACTGCACCTCTTGTTTAGGAAGCTCCAGATGGAATTGGTAACATCCCAGATTGCTTTCATTTTTAAACTTTTGGGGATAATACTGCTCTGGCTTGTGGCATCTAATCACATAACCCCACATCCTGAAAACAGTAAGTCCCTCACTTACTCTGATGTGCACGTTTTCTTTCACCCGACATTATTCCTATGCTCCCTGAAGCCATGAAGGTTGATAATGCCAAACTGTCATCTTGGGCTCAGCTTTCACATGGCATGAAATAGATCAGTTCTAATTTTATTTATTTTATTTTACTTTTTTGCAAAGGCAGCATCTTCAGAAACTACCCAAGAGTGAAAATTCAATAAAGGGATTTAATTTGAAAAGTTATCCCTGTCAAAACAAAACAGAAAAAAAAAAATTACCTACCAATTGAAATGAAGGATCTAGGCATAATGCCTGACCTGACTGGGTTATAAAAAAAAAAAAAAAGATATATTTTTTTTCAGTATCATATCCAGTCCCTCTCTTTGTCTTTCTCCCCCTCCCTCTCTCTCTTCCTTCCTCTTCCTCTGCCTCAAGGTACTTGATAACCAGGACACCAGTCAAAGAAACAGAGAGGAAGAGGAAAGAAGGAAAGAGCAGATTGATCGGAGTAGTAAGGTATTAGTGTATGTAGAGGAGACCGTATTTATTAAATTCAGGTTCCAGGCTGGTCAGATGCTGCAGGAAATTCCAATGTCTGTGTGTTACTTCTTTCTCTATTTTCTGATTGAGGTCCTTCTTGTATTTCTATCCTTGCAGTATTATTTAGGACAAAATTTAAGTCTGTGCAGCCCATTGTTTATATTCCAGGTCATACATCTTATAGGGTATATGTCAAAATACAATATTTCTGACATTGAATAAGTAATTTCTTTCTGATTTTAATGGATTCCGGAATTCTGTTATTTTGACACAGGAAAAATCCCTCTCTCTCTTATTTGGCTCATCCTCATAGGGTGGCTTACAAATATCTGGGCTTGTTATTCAAAGTTCAGTTTTAGTCTCATTTCAGATTTCCCTAGATTACACTTTATAATTGATTTCTGTTTCCACTGAAGTCTCCATAGCAGAGGGCAGGTAAGCTCTGGAAAGAGCTTTTGTCCTGCTCTGTGACAGTCTATGACTGCCACAGACATTTCTACCCCTGTGCTCTGGGATCTGTCTAGTAGTTTACAGTGTGCCAAGGATGTTACTCTTCCTTGCATTACTTCTCTGCCTTGGGAGGTGGGCTGGGGAGAGCAACCTCAATTGCAGTCAATCACATGAATTATTATTGGAAAATTCCGAACATGTTTATTGGGTGTGGCATTTGTTATTGGCCCCTGCTTTTAACTGAGGACAAATTGACAGGTCCTCATCCTGAAGACAAAGATTTTATTGTTTAGATAGTATGTGGGGGGGGGTGTGTGTGTTTATGAATGTGCATGCACTCGGGCATCATCTGTACCTAGTACATTAAAACTGCTACCCATTGCATTAAAACTGTAAAAAGGAAACCTTTATCCTATTGATTCACCTAAAACAGGTACATTTGTGTATATGTACATAATATATGTAGTTAGAAAATGTTGATCAACCGTTGGGTTAAAAGCTTTGTGAAAAGCCAGATCTCATTTTATTTTGGTTCTTTGTACAAACAAAGCTCAGAGACTGACCCATTTGTTGACCTAATACATAACCTTATCTGTGTAGCATGTCTTCTTAAAGAAGGACTTTCACCATAGGGTCTGCAGAGTCCTGAAGGGCCGATGGAGAAGTTAAGAACCCCACTAACTCACTGATATCGTGTCCTACATGTTACACATATGTGATTTTGGAGGAAAGGAATGTAACTTTAATCAGAATTCTTCACATGGCAATTCCACAGGGATGCATAGTTCTATATTTATGCGCATCTGTAAATATCATCTTGCAAGAAAACCTGCAGTACCATGTTTGACCTTTATCGCTCCTCCCTTTCACCTCTGAAATGAAAGGCCTAGCCAGTGACATGACTGTTTCCATACTGGTGGTGATCCGTGCTAGCATGGAGAGGGGACAGGGGACAATTACTGAGCTCATTGTCTATTTGCATGAGTAAGTAACCTTGTAACCACTTGCACAAAGACTAATCTCTTTCACTGGGGAAAAACAACCTTGGCCCTTTAACCAACTGTGAAAATGACTGCCCAAAAACTCTTGCTTAAATGAACCACAGACTAGCATCTTGCAAGCTGAAATAAAAATCAAAGGAGATTCACAACTTTATATAACCACCATCCTGCAAATTCTGATCTTGGGTGAGAACTGCACATCCCGTTCTGCTTCCCATTTTCCAGCGCTCCGGTTAACTTCCATATTGAGTGCAGCCCTGGGCTTGGGGGAGTGTGACTGCATTGCCGAGGGGCTGTGATGGAGACCTCAGTTCTCATCAGGCCTCAATATGTTACCTGTAGGGGGCTTTCAGTTCTTCCTATAAAAATAGATCACTTTTATAACATCAAAAGTAGCAGCGATGCCAGTTAAAAGGATAAGCCATGCTCGGGTGCATCAAGTGAAAAGTCACATCCACTTCCTGACCTCCATTCCCATTTCGCAGAGGTAGTTTTTTTAAAATATTTCTTCTGCATTTTTTCCAAAATCGTTTGGGCTTATCCAGGTGAATATGTATGCATGTACACATATGTACACACTCAACAAACGTTCATGTTATAAAACTGTTAGGCCAAATTCATTGTTGGTGAACATAACAGCAAATTAAAATTTTTCTGTATCAGCACATATAAGTGTGGCCACTTCATGACTGATCACTACAAAAAACCCCACTGTGCTGTCACCTATGCTCTCGTTAGCCCTTCTCTCATTAATAGACCTCTAAGGGTTTGGCTCTCTCACACAGTGCTAATACATCCATACACATACACACAGATTACTTCTTGGGCTAGGAAGCATTCAAATTTGTGCAGGCAGTGAGCACAAAAGAGCTGAAAAGAGAAATTTTTGAAGGCAAATCCCCGGGTCTGAGAGTGTATGCGATTGAAAATTTTAGTAGACCTTGTTACATTGTCCTCTGAGATGACTGTATCATTGCACACTGTCAGTATGAGGATGCTCCTGTTTGGAAGCCATAAATAGTCCAAGGCATTATCAAAGATTTTTTTGGCATGACCCATTTGATGAGCAAAGAACTATATCCCTATTGTTTTCATTCGGGTTTATTTAATTGTGAATGACGTTAAGAAATTTTATTTATTTTTCTTGGCTATTTGTATTTCTTTATCAGTACACCTTCAAAAGATATTAAATCTCTTTCATATTCCAGAGAAGATGCACACTTTGGCATTTCTATACAAATCTAAAAAATATCAAACTGGCTGCTCCCATGCCAGTGAAGGTCCCAACACTAGCCAACCAACTGGCATTATTAGACTCCACATTTTGTGACTCTCATTTACCTTCTTTTCAGTCAGTTTATTTATGAATAGTTTGTGGGGTGGGGCCTGGGCAGAGGCTAGAAGTTTGGGGCAGCTGCAGATTCTGATCACTCTCTACTACTCCCCCACATACTGAACAAGCACCTTTCCCCTGTCGACTGTCCCTGCAGCCGGCACCTGGCACTCGGCTTTTTTCCCTGGCCATCATGTTCTGACCCCATTTTTCATATTGCAAAAACCATTTGATTTCAACTATTAGTGATTTCAGCTTGGCCTCTCTTAATTTAGCAGTCTTAAAGACAGCCCTGAAAACCAACCAGAAAAGCATGAAACACGGTAACACAGGCCTCCCCACACAGCAGTGAAAATCTGACAGGGACATGCAGCCACGGGCTCACCTGGGCAACTTTCAGAGTGGGTTTTTTGCCCTGCATGCTGTATGCCCAGCCAGCGGTGAGAAGGACTGTGTCCTTTCCTCCCAGGCTGCAGAAGAGAGGACAGAGGTGTGCAAGAGAAATCTGTTATTCCCGGGCCTTCACTCTATGACAGAGATCTGCATTCCTCTGGGGTTTCCAGGATCCCCCAGGACACAGTAGCACTAGTCCATATAACATGTGTGGCAGTTTCCAAGCATCTGGAAAATTCTTCATGCTTCTCACTCCTGCTTTAAAAAAAAAAAAAAAAGAAAAGAAAAGAAAAGAAAAGAAAAGAAAGAAAAAGAAGGTGCCCTAAAGATCTTGGTGCTTATGCATACATTTCCTTCCTTTGTTCTGTATTTTCTTAAGCAACAGTGATGCTAGTATCACACATTATTTCCCTATCATCCCTACTCACTAGGTACTTTTCAGCTGTACTACTTATACTGGTTTTTGTTAATAGGCTCTATTGTCATTTTTCTCATTGTAACTTTGAGGAAAACATGGCTTTTAGTGATTAAATGTTCTTGCCATTGCCTCAGGGCTAGAATTTGAAGCCAGGTCTGGTTCACCCCAAACCTAAACATCATTCCTTCAACAGATATTGTTGGACCTGTGTGCTGTGCCAGGTGTTCTAGACATGAATGAGAGATTGTAGGGAACATTGCAAAGGCCCCACTCCTATGTCCTAGACATGAATGAGAGATTGTAGGGACCATTGCAAAGGCCCCATTCCCATGGAGTTTATCTCGTAGTTAGGGAAGACGTTACACGCGAGTGTATCGTGCCAAGTGGTAGTAAGTTCCAGAAAGTAGAACAAAGTAGAGCAAGGGGAGTAGTAACGGAGGTGGAGGGGATGTCAAGGAAGAATCTCTGATAAGGTGGCATTTGATGTTTGAGCCCTATGGAAGTAAGGGAGACAGCCTGATGGAATAGCATCCATCATCTGGACATCCAGCATCTGGACAGATGGAACAGCACATGCAAATGATACGGAATATTGCCATGCTTGGCATGGGTTGGGGTACAACAAAAAGGTCAGGAATACAGAGAAGCTGGAATATGAGAGGACAGGTCAGTGTGTCATCTTTTTTTATTCCACCATGAGAGGCAGAAATTGTATCTTATTGGTCTTAGTTCAACATCTACCATGTTCCAAGTATGATGTTTGGTGTTGAGGATGATAAAAATAGAAAGTTATTGGAGCAACTGGGTGGTTCAGTGTCTGCCTTTGTCTCAGGTCTTGATCCCTGGGTCCTGGGATCCAGCCCCATGTTGGGCTCCCTGCTCAGTGGGGAGCCTGCTCCTCCATCCAGCCTGTGCTCTCTCTCGCTCACTCTCTCTCAAATGAACAAATAAAATCTTTAAAAATGAAAAGTTATTAAGTGAAGAAACAGTGGATTGAACATACCCACATGCTTCAGAGAAAATCCCTTAAACTGACTCTTTGTCCTGAAATTGACCATACAACATGTGAACACATCGAAATAAATACTGTACACCCTTCCCCCAAAAACACCCTGGAAAAATTTCTGTGTGTTTTCTCCCCCATGCACCAAACTGCTTTCATTTCTTCCCTTCCTCTCTCTGTCCTTCCCACTTTTATTCCTGATTTCTTTCCTACCATTTGCTCCCCACCTCCTACCTATGCCTCCCTCCTGTACCCTCCCCAATCCCTTCCTGTCTTTGTTAACTCAATTTGGAAAGTTGTTCAAACAAATGTGCTTCTCAGTTCTTCATGGCGCTCAGTATGATCCTCTAGATAACTTTATGTCTGTTCTCAAACTGGATTTGCAGTGTGGCTCTCTCACAGAACAGACAGGGAGTATTCCCCAAACACATCTTACACCCTCCCCCTCATCCCTCTGTGCTCTCACCACTGTTCTTTCTTTCTGGACTCATCCTTATCACTTACCCTGTCACTGTTCCAAGTTTTCCAGGCTTTTCTCAGCTCCTTCATGAAGCCTTCCATGGGTGCTGTACCTCGACACAGGTGCACTAGAGTGAGTTGTAAAGTGGTCTCTATCCCCAAAAGTACTGTAGGCCAGGAAGGCATACCAGGCCCACAATTCTGTGTGATACAAAATAAAATAGATGCAGTCACAGGAGAAGTCCTGGCACAAGGTAGACCATCTGTGGAGAGGTATAAATTTGGGTGTCCCTCACCTGTGAGCTCACAACACCTGCTCCTTCCTGAAAACAATCATCACACTGCATTGTAGTTGGCAAGTGATGTTTCTGTATTTCTATTATTATGTCCTTCTGTTCTCTCTCGTGTCCCTAATTCCTAATCCTGTGCTTGGCAAAAAATTTAAGATCTCAGACATTTTCCTGTAGTAATCATGGCCTCCTGAATATCAGAAGGCTAACCACAAAAGACAACATTTAGAAAGTTATACAGGACCAGAATCAAGAGATTACATAGAAGAAAGAAATGCTATGATCTCATTATGTCAAAGGAGAACATTTGATCTTAAGTTTATCATTTCTACAGAAATTTATTGCACTTAATCTCTTCAGGGGCCACAGCTGGAATTTCAGCTTTGCAGATGTCAATTTCTAACTGGTACATGTCACAGAGGGTTCAAGAACCCTGATGGTAATGAAGCATATGTGAGCACAAGCATACCGACACATGCGTGTGTGTGTTGGGTGGGAACATTTAATATGAAGGTTCTGAAACAAATAATAGAACAACGTAAAGACCAAAGGAAGATATATATACAGATACATGGGCTTTAAAAACTGCCCTGTTTTAAAGTTGAAAATTAGTGGAGGATGAGGAGAGTTTTAAAGTTCTCGTGACTGCCTACAGAGCTTATGGATTTGTTTAAAATGAAACTTTTACAATACTAAGGTACGTGAAAGGATTTGGTGCTAAATAAATATTTGTTGAAGGATAGACACAGTGGTAGAGTCCTAGAGATCTATGATGCATTTCTTGCTGTGTCATTTACTAGCATATGAGCTTATACAAATCTCATCCATAAATCTGGAGTTCTTCATCTGTGAAAAGTACCACTTTCTGGATTTTTTTTTTTACAAAGTTTAAAAGAAAAAAAGCATGCAATCCATTTAGCATGGCTCCTAGCCCAGAGGAGAGGTTGTTCTGGTTATTCTGGAGGTTAATGCTGTTGCTGCTGTCATTGGAGAAATTCTGGGAAGGGAGAGGTCAGTCTGAGCCTCAGGAAAAACTGCAGAAGAAAGCCCAGGAAGTATTTGGACAGGGTGGCAGGCAAGGAAAGGGCAATTCAAACCAGAGTAACCATCTGAATGCACATGGGGTGTCAGCCAGGAATGAACATGCTGTTTAGAAATAGCAGACACCCTGAAGATACAGACTCACCAACCACATCATAGAGGTTTGTTGGTTGGGGCAGAGGTGGGAAGCAGACAGGTTTCAATGGGGTATAGTAAAGACCTGTGGGATGGTAAAGTAATGTCTGATTCTTAACATCCTTTTTGAGTTCTAAAGTTCTAATAACCCTTATTACATGGAGAAAAAAATCGGAAGCCTAGCTTGGTAAAGTGACCTTCTCTGAGTCACATGGTGTGGTGGAGATAGACCTAGGACCCGAATGTCACTCCCAACAGAGAGGCATGCTTGCAAAGTGGTATGGGCACTGCTGGCTGGCCCTGTGTCCTGGACACCCGCACACCCCCTGGGTCCTCCCCATAGCCCTCCTTATGTTCCGGTTCTGCCTACTGACTGTGACCTCACACCATTGGCTATTAATTATGCTAGGAGGATATTATTTCATGATGTTTTTTAAAAAATTACTTTAAAAGTCTTTGACCCAAACCAAATATTGATGAAGAAAGATACTGAGTCAAGTGGAAGCGTCTGGGAGCGCTTTGCAGTCTTTTCCCATGAGACACAGTGGGCAGTACTGCTGATCAAAGAGCCTGCGCTTCAGTAGCAGCCAGAGCTGCCGTTACTGGAGCACTGACTAACCCAGCCCTGGACTCTGTGGGTTTCAGGATTTCAGTCTCCTGTTGTCACAACTGCTGGCAGGATGCCTCACACCTGTTCCCATTTTACAGATCAGCCTTCACAGACGTGTAGTGACTGCTTAGGTTTACCAAGCAGGCCTTGAACCTGCATTTAAAGCCCTGTCCCTCTGCTCAAAGCCTAGCCTTTGAATGGCAGCCTTACCCTAGATCACAGATTTTGCAGGGGTGGGAGCTGCCTTACGCCAAGCAGCAGCTGTTGCACAGAGAGAGAATGCCTGGGAAGAGCAGCACAGGGCCCTAATTACCTATGGCAAGGAAAACATCTGTGTGGGAAAAGTAATGAAATTAATTCTAGAGTCTAGCAGTTGCATGCATTAATTGACGTTAATTAATGCCAAATTACAAGATACTTCCTATGGAATCGCATCATACACTCACTAGAATTGAATATGGAAAGAGTTCATCATACTTAATGCTATTACAGCAAGCCCCAAGGGGCCTAAGAGTGATTGGTCCCTCATTATGAAGTGCAGCCAATTTCTTTCTATTTCCATTAGAAGGAGAAAGAGAACAAACCAGGAGCTCTTTACCAGGGACAGGCAGCTCAAAATTGTGCATTTCCCCTTCAGCTTGCAAATTTCACTTTGAGCCACTCTAAGCAAGAAATGGTTTTAAGACCTCTTTCTGAGGCTTTCCTTGTGTCACCCAGCTGAAACTTCTGTATTTTTTTTTGCCTAAGAACAGGCTCATTGCACATGTTGCTCATAGTGCTCCACCTCAATATGAGTCATGGTGAGTGGAGAGAGATAAAAAGTCGATGAGTTAGAGATGATTCTCTAATTCTTGTGAAACTGATCTCACAAGCCCACTGTAGACCAAGCCCCCTCCAGGCTCTGGCTGAGAGATGCGGACCAGGGATTTGCGCACAGGTTGTCTCCCTCTCTCACATCACTGCGTGTAGACTATGGTTGACATCTCATATATATCTTTTATTCATTTTTCCAGTGCAAACATACATATGTAGATATTTATATATACAACTTTCACAAAATCAGGTTGATACACACATATTTTGGTAACCTACTTTTTAAAAACTTTTATTTTGGAATAATTTTAGGTAAACAGAAAAGTTACCAAGACAGTACAGCTTTACCTAGCTTCTCCTAATGTTTACATCTTGAACAATTAAAATCTGTTTTTTAAAACTAAGAAATTAACACTGATACAATATTAATTATTAACCTATTTTTACTATGTGAAATATATTAAGCACTTCCCTAAATACCAGTGTGCTCTTTAATAGCAAACTGTGCATGTTCTGAAGTTTTCAAAAATCATTCCTCCACTTTTGGCCATTTGCTTTTATTTCTTTATTATAAATAACACTAATGAATATTGAAATAGCTAAATCTTTTTTCCTTGGGTAGAATTTTCAGAAATGAACATGAGGTCAAAAGATACCATTTTCAAGGATCTTGATCCATATTCCCAAATTACTCCACAAAAAAATATAAATTCGCTGATCTTTTTTTTTTTTTTTTTTGGTATCTAGGTATATGCATTGATACTTATTAGATCAAAGACAAAATATAATTAATAAAAATTGACCCTAACTCACTGACATTTTTCACACAACATAGAGTAGTAGAAATAAAAGCCTTGGGGCCAACCAAGTTTGAAATCCATAATACCATTTCTATAAATCATAATCCATTTAAGCTTCATTCTCTTTATCTAAAAAATTAGTCAATATATTATATTTATGTACTGTGAAGATTAAATGTATGAAAGAAAGGTGAACATGCTTCAGAGTACCTGGTACAAATATGCTCAACAAATGTTAGTTTCCCCATTCTTTTATTGTCTTCCCAAATCCCTTAGATTCATAATTTCTGAATAGTTGAGTTATATAAAGTGGATCTTTATATTTTCCACCTTATGGTTCTTCAAGAACCTTTGAAAAGGAGGTTAAAGTCTTAAGAAAGAAACTCTTAGACTCCATTACAAATAAAATAAGCACTGTGTATTTATTAGGAAGTCTTCATTAGGTGGCAGTCTAAGAAATCCTGATTGGAAGTTGTATTTGTAATTTGAAGACCAAGACCTCTTAATCAAGAACCTTTGATTCAGTTTGGTTAATTGTTGTTTTTATTCATTATCTCACATAAAACGCACAGAGAAAGAGCAGCTCTGGGCTCAGTACAATCAGTAACTCAGTGTCATCAGGAAATAGGTCCTTTTCATCTCTTTGCAATCTCATTATGTAAGCTCAACTATAAGATTGGCTCCTCTATATAAAAAGAAGGCTAGAGCAGTCCTTAGCATCACATTGGGTGCAGTGTCTAGCGAGGCAGAAGAGATTCTTCTCCTGCAGCTCTTGGTCCCTCCCCTTTAATCCCTTAAAAGACCTCCTTCCCCCTCTTATTTACTACAAGATTTTAATGCCCTTCCCTGAAATAACCAGTGGCAAGGGCAGTTGGAAGACCTTGAATGGGTGTAGACCTAAAAGGATTAATCTTTGCATATAAGCACTTGCCAGTCACACAGAAGGAAGGACAGGCCAACAAATCCAGTACTGGCTTTTCCATCAAAGAGGCTGGGAGGAATGGATATTGGGCAGGTCACCAATGAAACATAACTGATACAGAAACATAACTGGAGTACTCAAATCCAATTTAACTAGCCTTTTAAAGAACCTACTATGGCCCACAAACTGATCTAATCATTGTGAAAGGAATAGGAATATTACCACTATTGATAACAACTAATATTTGTACATATTTGAGTTCCAGAACATTTAGCATATACATTAATTCAGTTAATTCTTAGAGCCAAACTATAAGAAAGTTGACATTAACTGGCATCTCCATTTAATGGAGGAGGGTGGCAAGACAGGAAGATGAGATTATTTCTTTTGAACTATACAGCTAGTAAGTGACCAACCCAGAACTCAAGCCAAGGTCTCCCAGCTGCCAGTGTCCATTGTTTCTGTGACCCCAAGCTACCTTTAGAAAAATGGAAGTCTATTAAAAGTTGTAGAAGGATCTGATGGAGTGTGAAATTGTGAGGTAATGATTTTGTGTGCTGTAGTGATAGGGAAGGACTGAATCACAGAAGTTGTCTTCAAGGAGAAAGATCTTGAGTTATGCCCAAAAATAAAACTATAAGAATGTTTGAAAACAGAAGTAAGAGTAAGTACATGGCTCTTCTTTAGTTTACCTCTGGAGATGGTTTCACTGGGACTAGACATCTTAAAGTATTTCAGAGCCATCCCATCCCCACAGATGGCAGTGGGATGAAGAAATATTGTAGGTAAAACTCTCCTCTAGTCTCCTAAGACCTTATCAGCAATTACAGCAGTCATTGGTCAGATGGAGCAAATGTGCATACTGCTCCCTAGTGGTCCTCCTTCTAGAATGTAGGTTTACCCAAGTTCCTTAGGTAAAGATGGTCTGGGAAATTTCACCAAGGGAAGTCATTTGTGAATCCTTGTATCCAATGCAATACTATTGCCTACCCCATTTCATGTAAGTCTTCATCTCCTGATTTCCTTTAATTTGGAAGAGTGGATTTCTGTATATATCGTGATGTTCTAAAATCAAACTCATCCATTCATTCAGCATCAAAAAAAGAAAAAGAGTAAAACAGCTTTATTTTTCATTCAAAATATGTATTGCAATCAAGAGGCACAATCCAATGAGTATTTACTTATTGACCCATTACTGTCTTCAAGGAGATTATATTCTAATGGAGAAAGACAGAAATAAATAAGGAGGAGATAATTTTATATTGTAATAAATTCCATGAAGGGAATTAATAAAATGGTATGTGGTAGTAATTAATAAAATACTAATCATGGAAGACCCTCAAAAGTAATAGTGGGCTGAAATCTAGAACCTTCTTTGTGAGCAACCTGGAGACAAGCATTTCAGACAGAGGGAGTACAAATAAAGTCTCTTACGTAGTAGGAAGTCTGGCACCATTTCCAAACATAGAGGAGGCCAGATTAGAAGAATCACAGATAGAAGAAGAGATTGGCATGTGGAGAAATTGGAGTGGTGGTCCTGTAGGGTTTGAAGTTATTTTAAATGCAATGAGGCAAAAGGAGTTTTAAGTAAGGAAGTGACAGCTAGACAGGTCAGAATAGTTGTAGTCGAAAAACCAAGGTAGCCTCCCTGATACAATGTACTTCCACCAATAGATATCAAATCTACATAAGAGTTATTATAACTGATAGCTTACCATCTGCTGTTGAGTCTCAGGTGGCATTCAGGGTCTTAGTCTACTCATCTGTAAAATGAGAACAGAGTTTTGGGGTCAGGAATCTCCTCTCTATTCTGTCTCGCTTGCAATTATTAGTAGAAGAAAAGCCTTTATCTTATATGGAATCTTCCTGTTTATAACAGTGCATTTCTTTCATGAGATGACTGGGTGATTGCATGTATGTCCATGTTTTCCTGCCTGTTGGTCAAAGGTCAGAGTGTGGAAGAAGAGCCTACAAATGCAAAATAATAATCACAAAAATCACAAGTATTAATGCCAGTTTTTAAAAATGTTTTCATTTAGGTTTGGGAGGGGAGAATTAATTAATGAGAATTTAGTATTCCAGGATGGCAAGATTTGGTGGAGGCACTGGGGCATGGTGGTGATGGTGTTGCTAGAAAGTGAGTAAAATAATAATGACACTACTTTTAACAATAATAATGGTAAGAATAATGCATTTAAAGAATGTGGGGTTGGTTTAAAGACTTGGAGATGACAAGGGAAATGGAAAATGTCCACTCCGAGTCCAATACTGGGTGTATACATCCCCCCTACCCTTTTTTTTTTTTCAGATTCACAGTACCTAACTTGCCGAATGCAGAACTGCACAGAGGCCAACAGAAATAAGCCTTTCCCAGGCTACATTGACCCAGACTCTTTGATTGTCCAGGATGATTACGTGTTTGTTCAGGTATGAAAGATCCACTTCTGCTGATTGTCTCAGACATATCTCTTTCCCGCTTCTGTCCCTAATGCAGCCTCCTTTGCCTGCTTACACTACCCTTACGAGTAAAAAAAAAAAAAAAAAAGGAGGAAAAAAATCATCTCTTTGACAAAAGGAACATTACTGAGTGTCAAAGCTTCTATGCTCACGGAATACTAATTAGCTCCTTTGGGCAACGTCTGGAGGACTTTATCAACACGGGGTCATGGAAACACTGCGAATGGTCCGGAGGTTGTCTCAGAATGATGCACACTTCTGTTCACCCCCTCCTCTGCCTTCATGGGACTGAGCGGATGCATCAGTCTCTTCCTATCAGAATAGTCAGCCAATCAGCCTGTTCCCCAATACTCACCTTAAAAATAGAGAAATAGATGGGAACAGGAAGCTGTGGGGTAGCTGGAGGTGGTGGGAGGCAGAGGCGAGGTGGAGAGTAATCAGCCATTATTGTCATGCTCTGACTGTGATTAGGATAAGAAATAGAGGAGATGAGATGTACTCAGGTGGCTTTTTCACCCCTGAAGAGAGTGGGAAACCTTTTGAGGTTGAGTGGTTAGAAGAGACAGGGAGCAAGAATGCTTTGCTTCTTTTCAGCATTTAAGGAAAATTCTAGGTTTGGATAATGCTTCAGTTATTAGTCAGGTTTGGACAGACTTCACTTATTGCTTCCCATAATAAGAGTAACAAAAGTACAATTGCTAAATAGTTTATATAGTTTGTATATTCATATATATATTTACTTTCTATATATTTATACACATGTGTACTATATATACACACACAATTTCAATATGATTGAGACATATTCTAAACATTATTATATTTATTTGGACAAGAAATCATAATTCAGAATATTCAGTCTCATGTTTTGAGGAAGCAGATGTTCAAAATGCCCAACGTCAGCTTATGTTCTCTTAAAATGTTTCACAAATGATTATACAGACCCATAGACACACATATTTCAATTTTCTTTAGGGAAATGAATAATGAGTACTCTGATAACTTCAGCACCCAATTATCAAGTGACATTAAAATGGAAGCACGTTTTGCTTCTATCTATAATTCATTTTTCTATCACTGTTTCTCCCAGGAACCTTTTCTGTTTTCTAATAATGGTTTATAATCCACATATATGACTTACAAATGGGAATCAATTTTGCAATGAGAGTGTCATATATTTTCTACCCATGCCACTGTGACTGTGGTCCTGTAACCCATCACAGAGACTAGGAGGTTATCTGACCCCATATCGGTGAATATGATAACGTCTGGTCACCTTTTTATGAATCTGATGGACATTCGCCCAGAACATTTATTGACACAATCTAAGTATGTGAACTCTGGCTGATACTCTAACTCCAGATACTTACATGGATTAAGAATAGCTACACCATCTCATAGAAATAGATAGTAGATAGGGATTGGGAAGTGGAGAGATGTGGGCAAAGGAGACAAATTTCTAGCTATTAGATGAATAACTTCTGGGGATCCGATGTAAAGCATAGTGACTATAATTAACAGCACTGTATTATATATTTGACAGTTGTTAAGATGTTAGATTTTAAATGTTATCACCATGCACAAAATATCATATTAAATGAGGAGAAAGAGGTGTTAACTAAGTTTATGGTGATAAGCACTTTGCAGTATGTATGTGTATCAAATCATATGTACATCTTAAAACTTAAATATATGTGAATAATATCTCAATGAAGCTGGAAAAAAAGAGTGGCTACAAAGAGGAGAGGTTGGCAGTGCAGCCCTTGACACTACCTGCACTAAACAGTGCTCATGTTGAGATGGAGACCACACTCCTTCTTGCCCTCCCTGGCACCCACGGGGTTTGTTGGGCTATATGTGCTGGGCAGACTTGGAGGAGGTGGCTCACAGCTCTCCTCTGGGAGATAGAGCTCTTATAATGATTGTGGACCATGATCCTGGCTGGCTTTCCATCTAATGTGTCAGCAGCAGTGCCATGTCTGAGACATACTTATGGTCATTAGTGTGACAGCATCAAATGGCATTCAATGTTCAGAGATGAGAGGCTCCAGCTCTGGGCCATTTCCTTCCTATATGGCATGGGGACCTGGTTGTACGTCCATAGTCTTGGGCTAGACAGCTAGGGACTTCTGATGGACATTAAGTTAATATCCTCTGAGGCATTAAAAAAGAAGAAGAAAAAGAAAAGACACTGAAAATATTGCCTGGCTTCTGAGCCACAGTGCAAACTGAAGAATTATATTTTCATGTTATGGGTTTAGCTTGGGCCTCAGACCAACTCACATACACTGTATGAGTTGTTTTTGAATGGAACTCTAGTTCTTTACACTTGTCCACAATAGTCATTCACACTGTTGGGTTGGCAGCTAGCCCCTGCCATTCACGGCTGTTTTTTCTATGGCCTGTAACTGTTAGAGTAGCTCCTCTTACTTTTGTGTTTATGATCCAGCTGACATCAGGAGGACGGCCACATTACTACGTGTCCTACCGAAGGAATGCGTTCGCCCAAATGAAGCTGCCCAAATATGCTTTGCCTAAGGTATGACCTAAATGGATTTCTTCATTTCCATATTTTCTCCAATTCCCATATTCTTGCCTGCACCCCTTTCCCAAGGACCCTTTCAGTTTCTCATAATCATTTATCTCTTCTCATCTCCTATGACTATTTTTCAGCTTTTCTCTCTCTCTCTCTCTCTCTCTCTCTCTCTCTCTCTCTAATTCTTGCTATAGAGGCATCTGAATAGATTAACTGATTTGCTTTTACTTTTCAGTAGTAAATATTTTCAAGTAGAAGGTATGGGTATTCTAGCAAGGCAGAAAATAGGCTTTGGATACACATTATATCAGTAAAACAGGTGTAATACATTTCTCTTTCATTTTATTGTTAATTATTGAGAGGTGGTGCATCTATGTGGCATCCAATTTTTGCCTTTTCTCTCAATAGGATTTATGAGACTCTTTGACTTAGTTCTGAGGCACAGCTAATTTTTTGGACTTCCCCAAAGACCTACTCCTTTGAAAATAATGACAGACGAAAGTTAAAGACCCTCTCAACTGCTGACATCCCTGGACTGTCTTTCCAGAAACACTGAAGAACTGTGTTAATACGGAGCGCCACCTAGTGGAGGTCAAACTGACTTGGTAGCTCAAAGCTGTGTATTTGTGGTCTGAAATAGTTAATATATTGTGCCTTATCTTAGAACAAGGGAGGTATATATGGCTGTAGGAGAGGGACAGTGTAGGCTTAAATATAGCTGTAGCTCAGCTTTGAAACCTTTGGGTTGGACAAAGAACATAGAGAACTTTTTTTTTTGATTGAATGTTCATGACTCCTTACCTTGTGTATTTATCCATAACTTCATAGTATGCTGTCCTGGACCAACACCAGCTAGCTGCCTGAAAATCATGTGATAGATATAAAACAAGGGCTTCACCGGTCTCCTCTTCCAGGAGAGCCAATGGTCACCAGTTGCTCTGGCCTCGCCAGGCAGAGTTCTCTTTCTTGGCCATCACTCTGCCCCTAAGCCTAGCAGTAGTAAGGTGGGCTGAGATGCCAGCTCATTCGAGATAGTAACACACATTAAATTGCACTGTTGACTCCAAAGGAGGATATCCATGATCGAAGTTACTATTTTCAGCCACTAAGAGATTAATGACAGTGGAAATTCCCCAGAACTATATGTCTATGGTTGTATACATTTAAATGCTCCCTGCTCTTGATTCAGTTTAAAATGTTTTCCAAAAAGACAAGCACTTACAACTTTGGAGTTGTGCCTTAGATGATAATTGGGTAAAGTCCATACGTAAAGCTAAATTTGAGTGTTGTTAAAATTACCCTGGATAATCTTTTAGGAAAGTCCATGAGGGACATGATCATGCGTTCTCAGTAAATCCAACAGAGCCATTTTGCCCCGCCCCTTGAGTGCTGAAATAAATTGCTATTTCTTTGATTGATCAGTAAATGCAGTAGTTTAGCTTGCAAGATTTATACCTTTAAAAACAAGAATTAAAGTCAATGCAGGGAGATGCTCTTGCTCAAGAGGAGTGTGGGAATTGAGACCCAATCAGGAAGCAGCAGATCTGAGTCACTCTTCTTGTGCTCTCTCTCCTGGGAATATACTCTTTGTGTGGAATAAGTCCCAGCTAAACCAAATGCTGTTCATAACCTAACTGAGGCTAACACTCAAGTCTCCTGAGCTCCTAAACTGGCATCCTTTCCTTTGTATTATACTTTTCTTCTCTTGAAATAAATTAATAGCTTAATTAAGATAGCAGATCCCCCCCCCCACACACACACACACACAAATTTTGATATACTGCAGGGCCATTAAAAAGTCCCGTGGACCTAAGGAGCCCTGGAAATGGCCATTTAAAACCAAAGAAACATCTTTGGATCTGTTACTGGAGTGTTAGGAAACACATACTTTGCATTGCTTGTTCATAACCATCACACAGATCACTGTCGACACTTGCCCTCAGTAACATCCAGCCAGTCTGGAAGGAAAAGTTGTACTTTGAGCCTGAATCAGCTGTCTGTCCCCTCCTCTTTCTATACCAGATGAGCATCCTCCATTACTAGTCTCATCCCAGGTATGAGGGTAGAATGCAATGATTAATTTCGCTTGTCCCCAGAAAAATAGGAGCCAGTAGAGCAAATGAATGTATTATGTGATCCAAGCAGGTGTTTATTATTTAAGGCAATGAGATGCCTTATTACAATGCCATTACACCTTCAAAGAATAGCCCCAGCTTGGGTGGAGTTATCTGCCAGAAAGGTGCCTGTACTTCCATGGCCTTCTATCAAAGCCAGGACTGCCTTAGCTGGAAAACTTCATGCCCACCAAAGGAATTAAAACAAACCACAGTTTCATCTTCAAATTTTCTGTAATCATCCACTGCCATTGTATCAACTCTTGAAAGACCATGGTTACCTTGAGCTGTGTTAAAATAAATAAATAAATAAATAAATAAATAAATAAATAAATAAATAAATAAATAAATAAATGAATAAATAAAGATAATGATAATATGGTACTGCTGCCTAGAGAGGGGGATGGGGAGACTTTTAATGCCACTGCTGCTGTTAAAAGCATGAGGCCCCCCCAGACTGGGAGTCCTGGTGACAGTTTCCTTCCCTTAACTTATTTGGAGATGAATGAGGCAATACATATGAAAGTGCTTTGAGCATTTTGGAGGACAGATACTGTATAAAAGTAAGGTAATATTATTATCAGTATGGATCTAGTTGTCTGTGTGATGGGGGATCGATGGGAACAGGGGCGTGGGTGGTGCAGAGGCTGACAGCAGGAGGCCCAGATTCCAGCCCTGCATCTGTCGCTAACCTGCTTTGAAGCCTTAGACTGGCTTAGCAATTTCTCTTTCTCTGTTTTTTGTCTGTTTGTTGTTTTGGTTTTGGTTTTCACATTTTTTAAATTAAAGTAAACATTACTCTGAATATAATTTCCTTGGAGATGCCTCACAAAAGTTTGGTTCTATGATCAAATAAGCTTAAGAAAAAAATAAACTCCATTCTGTGTCCCTTCCTTCAAGAGTATCGGTAGGTCACTGGTGTCAAAAGCTCTAGGATGTCCTGTGAGCAAGAAAACTATATAATTCAGCATTAATCAAAGCTTTTTACAAAGGGATCCATAAAAAAAAAAGTCTATTAGAATCCATCAATGCTGGTGTCCTATGGAACAGATTTTGGAAAGCACTCTAGTAAAAGATTCCAAAGGTCACTTCTCATTTTAAAATTTTGTGCCTTAGTAAAAAATAGCCAACATAAAGTGTCACTCTGTGTAGAAAGAGCACATTTTCCTGATGGAGAAGAATGTAGACAAGAAGAAGAAAGAAAGATGACATTTAAATATGTCAGATCTTTCAATTAAGATATCTGAGACCAACATTTTTTAAGTCTTTACAATGTAATTGGATTATATGGAGTGAGCGATCTGATCTTGGCCCTTATCTAGAAATGGCCATTTGAATCTGTTATTGTTACTAAACTAGTTCTCTAAGTGACCTTGAAACCCTGTGTTTTGGTTCCAAAACTACAAAATAAAGATTTATATGAGTTGGGATAATATAGTTGATGCACTCTTGTCCCTAGCATTTATTAAGATATCTGTGGTGACCTGGACTTCAAAGGTTCACCAGTGCACAAACTCATTCCAAAGGCACAGAGGTGGGCAATAGGTATGTTGTCCATGATCTGTGGTTAAATATGGGGGCCAGATCTGTGCTTAAATATTTTAACTTGAATTCAGGGAAGATACTGCAACCTACTGGTGGGGGAATGTGAATTGAAAGCAGTTATTTGAGGATTTTAAATACCAGAATAAGGATTTGGGTCTTTGTCCTTTAGGAAGTGGGGACCCATAGAAAGTTTGGCCCTCAGTTGTTGAATGGCCCTTGGGCTAATTTCTATAGCTAATTCCCTCTGTTAGAAAGAAGCAAAATACTTGCATGAACTATTTCTTATTAGGTATACTAGCCAGTCCCCCAACATTTGCAGTGAACAGAAAGGCCATATGACTCTTGCTTAATCAACAAAGGGGATTTAAGGGCTTATGTAACTGAAAATAAGTAGCATGGATGGAACATACTCTGTGCCAGGCACTATTATAACGCTTAATCACTTACACCTAGTAAGTGATTTAATCCTCACAACTCCATGGAGGGCATACTGCTATCCGTTTTGCAGGTAGAAATTCTGAGGCACAGAGTTTAGTTCACATAGCTATGTTGCAGAGGTAGTTTGACTTCAAGGTCCATTCTTTTAACCATTGTGTTCTACTGTTCTCTCTAACTGAAAGGTTTACAGGTGCGGCAGGCTTCTTAGTTGTCCACAATCAAAGACCCAAAAGCATTCACAGAATGTGGCCTATCTCCCTTTTGAGCCTATTTTCTTCAGGACTGGTTTCATCCCTTGCCTCCCCTGCCTCCCCTCCAAGATATGTCTCCATCAGATCTAGACTTTTTTTTTTTTTAACTTTTTGATAATACTGGTATCATTCTAGAATTACGTCTTCTTGACTTTATGTTGCATACCCAACACTGATCCAGCCAGTGTGGTCAAGGATATTGAATATCCCGAATGCTAGGCCAACAAGCTTTTCTAGTGCTGAGGATAGAAAAAAGTAGCAAAGACTAAGTACAGGGAGGAAATTTGTCTGAGAGTCATAAGGGTGTTTTTCAAAGAACATCAACTACCATTATTAGAAGAAATGGAAATAGACATTTGGCTGATAGAAGCAATGGCCAACTTCCATACCAAACATAAGTTTACATTATTGATCCACGTTGAATTAATGGGAAGGATTCATTTTTGGCCTCCCACTCTGTATTCTTTTTATAAAATCATTATCAAACACTAAAGTATGGCACATAAGACCCAAGTAGGGGTGAGGAATATAAAACTCTTTGGATAAAGACTTCTTCCTTCTGGGATCATAGGATTTCACTGTGATCATGGTAAAGGAGGAAAAGACTTGTTCTTCTGTGTTTAGAGCAGGTTCCAACCGGAATTGCTGATTGTTTGGTTGAGAGAACATGGACATGTATTACAATGAGAAATTTAGGTTAGAAGTTATGTAGAACTTTCTAGCACTGAAATTCTTGCCAAAGAAGATTGAAAAATCTCTTGAAGCTTTTCAAGGGTGGAGGATGATCCATCTGGGAAGATTTGAGTACTAAGCTACACATGGGCTAAGAATCTTTCCTTATTGCTCTTCTTTCTTTGTGTTTACATGTAATTCTGTTGTATGTTTTGTTTTGATTTCGGGTTTTTGAAAGTTATACCAGTGTCTACTGCCTTGAGCAAAGGCAGTAGATGGCTGCCAAAGCATATGCACAGAAGACAACAAGCCTTGGTCTGTGTTATCCTCCCCGCCAGACATCCACTTCTCTGGAGTTTTGATGGGGAAGAAAGGATTTGGACTCATCCCCTGCCTCCTCCACTCCCCCACACCTGCTCACTGCCTCCACGTTACCTTTGCTTTGTTTTTATCTCCAGGACTACCAGAGTCTGAAAGCAGGCTACTTTTTCCCTCTCTCACTTAAGGTTTCCTGCTAAACTTCTCAGAGTAAAGGTTTAGATAAACCACTAAGTCCTTGAACGCTTATTGACCTGAAAGATTAGTGCTTTGGGGTTCTCAGGTGTTTTCCTCAAGGACTTCTGGGAGGTGCTGAGCCTGGGGGAATGGTTTGGAAACTTTAATGTGCATATGAATCACACAAAGATTGTATTTAAATGCAGATTTTTGATTCAATAAGTGAGGCCGAGATTCTGTGTATCTGACAAGCTTGCAGGTGATGCCCACATTGGTGGCCCATGAACCACACTGAGAGATGCAGGACTTGTTGGTTTTCTCTCTCTCTTTCTCCAACTTTTCCTCATTTCTGCCCCACATAAGCTTTCTGAACATGTACCATGTTTGTGCCTGGCAAGTATATCAGGATGACTGATTCCCCAAAGTCATACACACTTGAAAGTATTCTTCAGTTAGCTAATGAGGTAACTAAATTATAAGTGAGCTACCAAGCATCTCTCTGCCCTATTTTCTCATGATCTTACTGCCTAACCCTACATATAACAAAGGAAATATATGATTAACACTTTCCTTATTAATTATTATTTGACAAATATGCAAAAGGAAAATTTTCACCTTCCATGACAGTGCCTTAAGAGCCTAGTCTGGTATTCTTCACAAGATTCTGCTCTCTTTGGACATATGCCATGTTAATGTATGAATCTCATCATCCTTTTCACTTCTCTTTGTCCTCAGGACATGCATGTCATCAGCACAGATGAGAATCAAGTGTTTGCAGCGGTTCAAGAATGGAACCAGAATGACACATACAACCTCTATATCTCAGACACCCGTGGGGTCTATTTCACGCTGGCCTTGGAAAATGTTCAGAGCAGCAGAGGTCCAGAGGGCAACATCATGATTGACCTCTATGAGGTATGTCACGAAGTGTGTGTGGTCCTGAGCCACTGCAATGTCTGGGCTGGCAGGTGAAGGCCTGCCTTTGGCCATTGCCTCCATCATTTTAAGTCCAATTCTTTATGTGGCCTCATTTCATTTGGGGGAGGCGAGGATTTGTAGAACATTTTTATTGGTTAAGTTACAATCCACACACCACCTCTGGGAGGCATCCTTTTTTGATGAAGTCCACAGGCCATGATGTCTCGGGACCTGGAGAGAGTGGGCAAACAGGGTGTCATAGTGTGAGCAAAGGGCCAGTGAGCATGAGGGAGACATCTTTGCATTGCACTAGAAGATGCTCCCATTGGACCTTTTTTTTTTTTTTTTAGGGAATTTAACTTGTCTATCACTTAATGTTCTCACATAAATATTTTCTTAAGCCATTGGACCTTTCTAACCTGATAACTTTCACTGATTAATTATCATCTCCTCAGATGGCCAGTGAGTGAGAGCCAAGTGTTAGGTCTTTCTCTCCTAAATGGGAAGGGGGGAGGCAGAGACAAAAAACCAACTTCCCTAAAACAACTATGGACCTTTGTTTCTCAAAATGACCAGGATACAAAATAAAATCATTTATGTTAGAACGGTTAGCTTTCATAACAAATGCCATTTAAAGCACAGCTAGGGAGAAAGAAAGCTGCTGTTTGAGGATGGATTTTAGCCATTTGTCAGTCTTATCTTGCACTCTGAAGGATTTATAATGGGTTATAATGAGCCATTACAAAATGTATTCAGAATTTGGGAAATGCACTCATTTACTTATATCCTATCTGGAAAAAAACATCTAACACCGATTCAAATATGTACAGTCCTAATGATGCTATCTTTTGGTTGATTATAAGTTCATAAAGTCAGGAAGTTGTTTGTATAACTAGAAGCAAGGGAATTATATTGAAGAAAGGAACCAATTTCATTTAATAATTTAAACCTATCATTGTAATTCCATTTAATGTTATCAACTCCCCCCTTCTCCTTTAGGAGCTCTTGGGGATTATCTTCTAGTATCTAAACTTCTTTGTATATATAAAGTTATATTAACAAACTTATATGCTCCATTCAAAGCCCAAACTAGCATTAGACATAGTCTGTATGTATATATTTAGAAAAATCTACTGCAAACTTTTTTTACACATTCACAAGGTTTTTCCACTCTTTTTCTGTCCAGGTTCTAGATAAATATAGTAGTATCATATATCTCAGCCTCAAACTGAACATGTATTCTGGAAAACATTTACATATTCTGGTGATTTAGTTTCAAATTTATGTTGGATAAAATTGTGATTTACAGTATAAATTTTGGAGTCAGGCTGCCTGGATTTAAATCCTTGCTACACCAGATGTATGTATTCTAGAGACAAAGCCAAGAATTTCCAAGCCTCAGTTTCCTTGTTTAAAATATGGAGCTATACATGGTATCTACTTGATAGAATTTCTGAGGATTACTTAAGTTAATCTTCTTACCGTATGTATTATGAACAGTGCCAGAAATGCATCAATGCTCAACAAATTATAGATAGCATAATTAATATTATATTCCAGTGAAGTTAAGCCCCAATATAATGTTCTATTCTTATAGTCTTAAAATCTACCCACACTGTTTAAATATCCAACACACTTCCAATATTTTGGATCTCTGTTTTTTCCTGTATTGCACTTAGCATGGCCATAGGACATCGTTTAATGCCAACTAGTCATCTTGTTATAAACAAGTGTAAATTGCCATGCTTCTTTCCTCATTTGTAAATGTCATACAAACATTTAAATTTTAAGCATTCTGTTGAAATTCCATGTGTTTTTGTGCCATATCCCAGCACTTAGAATGGATATATCTTGCTTCAAGAGTCTAATAAGTCAAAGCAGCTGCCCCAGATCAATCACCTGGTTTGCTACCTTGGCCTTGACTCTGTCCTTGTTCTCCCAAAAACATTTTCTGATTTTCAGGTTGCATTTTTCCTTTTGAGAATAACTCCTCCCCTCTTTTCAAGTTATTGTGGAAGAGTTTTTTGGGAGATAAACTTTGTTTTCTGCCAAAACAAAGACCATTCTAATTAGTCCCTTGATGATAAAAGAGATGACATATTTGGACAGGAACGATTTTGCAATGTTCTGTTATATACACCTGTTTCCATGAATGGTTTTCTGAATTCAGACATTGCTAACAGGTATGGAATGAGAAGAGGAAAAAGGGTGACTTCTGGACATGGCAAATCATTCCTTGGTTAATGCTTGTGTTTTTCCTTTTATGTCTCTCTTGCAGTTGAGTATCTGTAGGGAAACTGTTGGCTCTTATTATCATCTCTATAAGCAGTGGTGTGACTGCATTATGTAAAGGTGTTCTGCATCCCAGGACCCCGGAAGAAGAGTCTTTGGTTTTATTAGCCTGACAGTTCGCAGCAACTTGAATTGAAATTGATGTGATCAGAACGGCGGTGCCGTATCTGCTGATTACCTAGATAGAAAGAGTATTGGCTGACGTGGAACCTGGCACAAATGTTCCTTAAATCTGATTGTTCTGGTTAGCAGGAAGCTGAAAGCCATCCAGCATGAATTTCCCAGTAGAATTGCAATGAATGATGAGTGCTTAGAGATAAATGAAAAGTAAGAAAATCCATAAATGAATTAATAAGGAGCATAGATGAGCAACATATGAGGTAGGAGTGACAAAGACAGAATATATGGAATGCACGTCTGCTCATATTTAGGGGTGACTGAGGGGGGTGGTGTGAGTTCTTTGCTTGTATGCTTCTGCATGCCAATTACCTGTCATTCCTGTGTGTTCTTTAAGCTGTTGTGGTAGAGGCAGACTGTGTAATATAATACATAATGGTGTGAGTCTGTGTATCAAGGATATATATTGTTGATGAGTCTTTGAGGGAAATCCAAAAGGAAGCACATTTCTCATTAAATTCAATAATTTTGTTCACATCACACTTTGGAACTTTACAACAAATATGGCTCTCTCTGCCCTAAAAGTACTTGTATGTATATAATAACATAGGGAATGTTGGGGACAAAGTGTTGAGTGACCATCTTACATGGTTTAATTATTGAAATACCAGAGTAATTTGTTCAGTGTCATTTGGTCACTGAACATGGACCACATTGAAAGAGTTAAGAAATGTGAGCCAAGAAAGGTGGCCAAAGAGCAAAAATGCTGGATAGTGATTTTTGTTGATGAGAGATTATAATAACAATATATAAAATTGTGGGTTCCAGTATGTGCTAGGCATTGTGTAAAGAGCCTTCCATAATTATCTCATTCAATCCTATAATAACTTTATGATACTGGGACTCTAATTACTTCCACTTTAAACATAAGTGAATGGACTCAGAAAATGCTACCATTTTTTCAAGATTATAAAGCTAGTAAGTGGCAGATTTAGTATCTAAATACTAGAGTATGTAAACTCTTAACAGCAAACTATTGGTGTCTCTGGAAAGATTTGGGCTTGTATTTGATCGTGGTCCAGTAATAGCCCTAAGACTGAAGGCCATTGAAGGACAGGATAAATAGTATTAGACTTTACCTAAAAGTAGAAGAACCCAGACAAGAAAAAGAAAACAGTCTTGGCAAAAAGCCAACATAAACATAATCCACAAATGATAGTTCTGGACCTATTCACCACCTTCTGACCCAAGTCCTAAGTCTGCATTTACAGCTAAATTCAGGAAGTGCTATCATTGTGCCTCCCAATTTTGTCTGGTGGATGTGTTTTCATAAGAGAAGCCTAGAAACAAGCATCCTAAAATTCTGTCATTCTTGAATAGCACAAATGCTCCAATGGCATCACGTGGGATGGGTAACAGAAGACAGTATGCCTGATGGTACCCAGAGCAAAGGAGACAATGATGAGTGTGTCTGAGACGTGTGATTCCTAGTGTTTTTGTCTGGTGTGGATGATGAGAGGGGGTCTGACAGCTTTGGACAATATCCTCCCTCCTCTGGGAAGGGAATATTAATTAATGATGATGAAGAGCACTTTGGCATAATGGACAATGACAGTTCACCCCAGCCAAGTGGAAAGGGTTGTGTTGGGAGTGAAGCCACTTGGCTGGAAAATTCGGAATGCACAGAATGTGCACATACATGAATAAGCACAGTGGGCATCATGGAAGACATAACCAATGAGCAGTGCATGTTTAGTTACACACATCATGTCTTCTGCATGAGTTCCCCCTCTTTAAAAGATAAAGCTCAACAGTTGTGATGATGTACTTATACCTTGATTTCTTGGGGGAAGTTGTCTCTTACAATCCCACCATAGGAGGTAGAGAAGAAAAATGCTCTCCATTCCAGGGCATGTTTCTTATAGGATGTAGAATGTACCATCGAATTACATTTAAGTTTATTCTCTCTTTAGGAGAGGAATGCAAGGGAAGAAATAGGGAAGAAAATAACGCCTGGACGTTTTAGAGGGAGTGGTCTCCTTGACTGCAGAGGCACCCCTGGCCCCTCTCCCTCTGAGTATGTGTCTCTTCTGGCTGCAATCCTCTCTTTAGAACAGAAAAATATCCTATGTCCAGAACCGAAAGACATTATGGTCACAGATATATTCTCTTTCTTGCCATACTTATTGATTCATAATTTTTATTATCTTCAAATTTTGACACTTTGTAATTGAAGTCTGAGATCAAGAGGGTAAGAGGGATCATCTCTCAATTAGCAGTAGAGTCAGAAACAAGCAGAAACTCTTGTTCAGGGGTCTTCCCAGCTTAGCCTCTGCATGGTGCATACAAAAGAAAGATTGGGACAGAGGAGCACCCTCTAGAGATGCGTATAAAAAAAAAGGAAGTGAATAGGTAGAGACATATCAGCATGTTATCCAAGGGAGTGGGAGATGAACAAGGGGAGTAAAATAAAAGAGAAGAGGGCAACACTCTGAAGCTGTCATCCTAGGGCACAGTAAGTGTACTGATGTGCTTTGTGATGAGCTCTGAGCTGTAACACTTCATGTTTAACATCTAACCAAAATGGTGTTTTGGCTCATATGAGATTAGAGAATAAGAAATAATAACTAATTAGCTTTGAGGCTTCTGGAATCAAACTCCCCATATGAGAGGCAAAGAAAAATAAGTGGCTTCTTAACACCCTCAGCATTTTTCTGAATAATTCAGAAAGGTAAAAATGGTAACAGGTCTTTCCCCCAAAAGAAGACAAATTCGCAACAGTAAGATGTGTTATTCCCATAGAAGTACCTTCCTCAAAATCTGTGTCACTGTGAACATCTTCCTGAGGTCTATTACTTTTTCCAGTCCTGTGCCATCTCTTAGCCCCCGCTCCATTCCACACAAATATGCACACAGAGTGAATACTGAGGGAGGTTATCTGGCAACATAAACGTCCCCCATCCTCAGTGGAACCCCAAACCTTATACCTATGTATACACATACATGTGCACACACATTCCACATATGGGGCACTGATGCTGCTCCTTGATTTCCAAAGTTACATACAAAGTAAGAAGCTAGAAGTTTCAAGACATATCAGGTGAGACCTCACAAAAAAAAAAAAAAAAAAAAAAAAACCCTTGAAGGAAGTGCCTTGTGCATAGAGGTGCACCATGACACAAAGATGGGCTTCTCAGGCCTGAAGCAGAAGGAGCCGCTGATGGCACAGAAAACTTAGGAGCAGGGGTGACCATCTTTGCAGACCAGACCAAAAAAAGCAAGAAAAATAAAAAGCCACCACAAATGGTATTTTCACAGATAAAGTGCCTTGGCCGCAAAAGGAAAATAAGCAGACCCATGCCAGCTCATCCCCTATTGTCACACACTGCCTCCTCAGCTTTGGCAAGTTTTTATTCCCCAAGATAAACCTGAAGGCCAAGCTGCCAAAGATGAATTACAAAGCGCAGCTCTATGCTCAAGTGGCATTTGATAATGCCAAGCAGCCGGGGCCAGTAAAGTCACAGCTTCTGCAAATCAAATGAACCAGCTCCTAAACACGTATAACCCTGCTCTGACACACTTGCCAAAAGAGGGAGAGGGCAGGAAGGAAAATGGGCAACAGAACTAGTGGAATAGGTAATAATTTCATTATTTCTGTACTTATTGTAACCTAGAGTGTTGAATGGTTAAGACAGCGTTGTTTCTCATGGACGAGTATGCTGCAGAGGGAAAAATGAGTATGACTTTGTGAAAATTATGATTTATGAAATTTCGTTTTTAAAGAACTGGCAGTTTAATCATATTTAAATATGTAACAGCCTCTGGAACATATTTAAAAGCAATATGGGGTTCCCTGGTGAGCAGTCCTTATGGAGCTGGTATAGTGAATAAGTAAATACTATTCCTAATTATCGTTCCATCCTTGGGAGGTACAGTGCTCCTGGAATTTATGTCTTCCACATTTGTCGAGGATCAACAATGCATAAGAAACTGTCGGCTTGCTGTCGATGGCCCAGAAAGAGGCTTGTTTTCCTAAGTAGTTTAAAGTATTCCTCCCAGCTACTCGTTTATACCATTTATTTGCTTAACAAACTTGTCATTCCAAAGGAATGCAAAGTTGGCCCAACTCTAAATTATCCCATATGCCAGATCAGCAGGTACAAACTAATGAGGTTTGACTGTGTCAAAAGCCAAGGTAAAATGTACATATTCTGTTGATCGAAACGCAACCTCTGAGTTGAGAAATTCAGAGCTGTGTTTGTTAAAAGAACACTGGAAATCAGACAGATTTGAATGTGAACCCCAACTCTCTCTATCATAAGCAATTAAATTTTGTCTACACCTCAGTTTCTTCATTCATAGAATCTGGGCTGTAGCTGTCAGGCAGGTTTGTAGTGAATGCCAGAGGCCCTGGGCATAGTGCTGGGTGAATGGCATTGAGTCATGCTATTTTTTCATCCTTTTGCTTAAAAACTTTCATATTCTCCTCTAAAGCGCTGAGATAAGTGGGTTCAAATATACTTGTTAGCTTATCCACTTACTCCCAATCTGTGCTCTACAAAGCCACTCATTCTAAGTTCACCTGTTTCCTTATCCTTAAATGTGGCAGCTGGTAACTATCTCATGGTTGCTAAGAATTGAATGAGATGGCCTGTACTACACTGTTGCATGTATTCAAATCCTTCTTTCCCTGGCCCCCAGTCTTTCTGGGCTGTCATAATTCCATGTAGAGTAAAATAGGTATGAAGTATTTAATACATTCAAAGATTCTTGAAAAATATGGTACACAACTAACGATTTGTTATCACACGGTTTTGTCAAGTTACCAATTTTACCTCTTTCCTCAAGTATGGAAGAGAGAAGGCAATCATATTGTCAGAGCCAAGTAATTAATAAGGACTCTTGACAGTGGGAACGTCGAACAAGTGTTACAGGAATGGAAGAGGGAATGATTTGACAATTTAGGGAAACCACTGCTTCTTACCTTTAAAAGCTGTTCTCTTGTTCAGTGTATTTCCATGGCTTAATAGAGCCATCTTTTTACAGAAGAAAAAGAGGAGAAAAAGCAATAGCAATTGGATCATGAGCTTTAAACTGACCTTTCTCAATTGCCCAAGGCTGTAAATAGCTCAACGATTTAGATAGTTATTAAGAGCATAGTCTATGAAGCCATCAGCTCTGGGTTAAAATTCCAGGTCTGCCACTTACTCTGTGTGACCTTAGGTAGCATGACCTTGGAGAAGTCACTTTACCTGGATGAGCCTCAGTTTCTTCATATGTAAAAAAAAAAAAAATAAGTCATACTTAGGAGAATTGTTACAAAGATTAAAGAAAATAAAGTATTTAAGTCCATGGGTGCTATGCCTAACATAAAATTAAAGTAGCCTTGTTTATGCATCATTTGCCAGGCAGCAGAACTGAAAGCACCAGATTATTAACTCCAGGCAACTGCAAACTATCACAAACCTACCTTAGACGAAGTAGGAAGCTTCCATCAAACTTAGAATACAACTGCCATATTGTAAGGGGCATAGATCTATTGCTTTTGTGTCCCACAGTTCAGGGAGTCATTATACTTCAGCATTACCCCTCTTCCCCCAGCCTCACCCTCTCTTTCCGCTAAGACAAGTTCTTACAGCTGAATTTGACAGTATGCTTATTTTTTAAGTAAACAAATGTATCCTATCTCAAATTGATGTATTTTTCAGCCATGTCAATTTTTCCCAGGTAGCAGGGATAAAGGGAATGTTCTTGGCTAACAAGAAGATTGACAACCAAGTGAAGACTTTCATCACATATAACAAAGGCCGAGACTGGCGTTTGCTGCAGGCGCCGGACACGGATCTAAGGGGGGACCCTGTGCACTGCTTACTGGTGAGTTTTCACCTTGGAGAAGAATGTTGCACACACTGGAGGGCGAAAGTGGATACTAAACAAGCAGATGAAGGTGGTTCCAAGGCTTGTTGTTTAACTGGTGAACAAAAGGGGACAGAGCTGAGCATGAAGGCAGAGTGTGTGCAAGAGTCACTATGCTGCCTTTTGTGAGGTACTGGAAAGATAAGAGGGCATGAGGGGGTTAAGGAAGGCATCACATCAAGGATTCTGAGTTTGCAGCCAAGTTCTGTTGAGGACCTCAAGTTATAGTTTAAGGGAGAATGTGATAGTTTCCATCTATGTTGGGGATATACACCCTTACTTTCCCATGAATGACTTGTTATATATCCACTGATACATAAATTCAGCTGTAGAATTGATGAACTGAAAGCAAATGTAAATTTTGTAGATGTGTTTTCCAGCAAAGGTGTTTAATCATATTTTCAGAGGCGTTTATGCCTCAAACAAGGATAAGAACTAATCCAAACCCTCATATATACTCTTTATAATACGTTCTGTTCATCTGTGTCTCATTCTGTATAGCTGGGGTTGGTAAACCATATGACCTGGGAGGCAAATATGGCCTACCACTTGTTTTTCTAAATACAGTTTTACTGGAACATGGTAAACATGTTATAAACAAACATATAAACATGCTTGTTTATATATGGACTGTGGCTGCTTTTGCCCCACATGGCAGAACTGAATAGACATGGCAAGGAATGTATGGTCCATAAAGCCTATAGTATTTATTACCTGGCCCTTAAAAAAAGAAAATCTTACTGACCATTGCTTTGAAGTATGGTCTTCTTTTATTATATGAAGGTGTCCAGGAAGGGGATCAGAGTTGAGTCTTGCCTTCAAGGAGTTTTCAGTCCTCTTGAAAGAGACTAGATTAATAAATGAGAGATAATAGGGCCACATCTCACTCCTCATAGTAGCTCTGGTGCTGCCCCAAGCTTGATGTGTGAATAGATACTGAGTGAACACAGAAGGAGGGGAGGAAGAGATTAATTGCAAAACAAAGTATACCCAAGTGCTAATTTCTGTGAAACAGTTTATCTAAAGGAGAGATCTGTATGTAAACCTTGAGGGGAGATGTCTTAGTTTTAGTTTGAAGGGTTTGGTTGTGGACACACACACACGAATACGTATCAGCGTTCACAGTCTTCATACAATTCCAAAGTTGATGTTATCCACACGCAGCTTGCTTTGTCCCATGAAGTCTGAACAGTCACTTTGCAGGTTCATCTCACACAGCTGTAGGCAGGTCACCCTCTTACTCGAGAAGATGCCAGCAGCCATGGCTTGACCTTATTAGTTGCAAAGGATATCACAGTTGTCACTGTGTATCAGGGAAGCAGTCTAAAATTCAGCCTCCCACTCAGCTTCCATCCTTATTACTGGTAATGTACCAGGGGAAAAAAAGCCAGTTGTAATAGTAAGTGCACAAAGCCAGTGACAGAGCAAGTAAATGTAACAGTTATTTATTGAATACCTACTCTATACAAGGCATTGTTCAGTAGCATTTTAAAAAACAGAGCGACCTTCCTAGTTTAGCTATTCCAAGTTAAGGCATCATGGTATTTAGCCAAAGAAGCATGAGATGCACCAGTGCTTCAGTGTGGTTCTCCATCTCACCATGCACTTGGAGATTAAATGCCCATGAGAGAGAATTAACCATAGCACCCAAACAGGCTTGCCTGTGATCACTCTGGCATCATAAATGGGTCAGTAGAAATGCCTCAGACACAAAGCACTTAGTGAAGTGTTTCCTGCTTTACCTCCAGCCCAGTTTTAAGAAGGCTTCTTATTGTGTTTAAAGATTTTATTTGTTTGAGATAGAGAGAGCATGAGAGAGAAGCATAAGCCAGGGGAGGGGTGGAGGGAGAGGGAGAAGCAGACTCCTTGCTGAGCAAGAACACCCCCCGCCATGTGGGGCTGGATCTTGGGACCCTGAGATCATGACCCAAGCTCATGGCAGATGCTTAACCAACTGAGCCACCCAGGTGCTTAGAAAGTCTTACTGCCATGCCTCCAAAATATAAATGCAGTAGCAGCTTGCTTACCTATCTCCACTGAGACTGTCCTACTCCAAGCCACCATCATTCCCCGCTGCCCTACAGTGACAGACTCCCAACTGGTCCTCTTGTCTCTACCCGGCAATCTCTTCTCTAGACAGCAGCCAATGAGATCTTTTCTTTTGTAATCCAACTCTACTGAGGTAAAACTGAAAAACTATATCAAAAAAGTACTCAAGAGTATAGTTTGACGAATCTTGACAAATGTAGATACCTATGTGACCACTACCATGGTCAAGATAGAACATTTTCATCACCCTCAAAAATTCCTTTGCACCCCTTTGCAGTCAGTTTCTATACCCCCGGCTGTAGACAACCACAAATCTGCCTTCCTTACTGTAGATTGGATTTCTCTTTTCTCAAATTTTATGTAAATGAGATCAACTTGAGCTTTAAAAAATCAGATTTTATCCCTCCTTTACTTAAAGCTTCTAATGACTTTCTTACTAAGGTAGAAAAAAATTCCGGTACTATACTGTGGCCTTCGAGGTCTCATATGGTCCGTCTTCAACCTGCTTCTCCAGCCTCTCTCCCTCCTCCCTTACATAAGCCACTGTACGGGAGGACACCACCTCTTTCCATTCCTTGAGCTCACTGCTCTCCTTTATGTCTTAGGCTCTGCATTCACCATTATTTCTCTTAAAATGTCATTTCCTTAGTCTGGCTTTTACTTGGCATTCAGATCCTTGCCTGATTACCTTAATCTCAGAGACTTTCTTAAGCTTCCTCTATGGTGGTATTAGCCTGATTCTTTTTTATCCATGACCCTCCTAGTTCTCTGAAATCAGCACATATGTTTGTTGACTGTCTTGTCTCTCTCCTCCTGCTAAAATGTGAGCTCTGTTGAGGTACTGTGGCCGTCTTTCTGGCCACTGCAAAGAATCAGCTCAAGAATCACTCATGCCGCGGGGCACGTGTTCAGCATGTGTTGTTGTTATGAGTATTGTTTGTCTAAATTCCATGCTCCATTGACAGGTGTAGTTTCAGTTTCACTTTTGGACCTCAGTGGAAACTTTCCCTTGCCACTGACAGCCACACTGAGGGATCTGTCATAATATCCACTTCCGAAGTTCAGAGGATCAGGTTGACCCTTCAGTTAACAAAATCAGTAGGCTCATCAAGATCCAGGAAAGATGAATTAATGGGCTCTAGATGTATGGTACCCAGGAGTCTTTTGGCCTGCCTCCCTCATTAACCCTGTATGATGTACTTTCAATCTGAGTTTTACAAAACAGGCTGAGGAAAGGAAATGGCAAAAGGAGTGGGGGGCAGAGGGAGGGGCAGGGACCGAAATCACTTATAAAAATCTGCCAAAGACACAAAATAGGAAAGTAAATCTTTGAGCTACAGGAGACCCGGACCATTAAAAACCTTCTTTAGGCTTGGGAGCTGGTGGCAGAGAAGAGATAAAACGTGATTTTAGATTGTGAGCACTTGGAAAGGGACAGTGTCACTGAAAGCCCAGCCTAGTGATTAGAAAGCAGTTTTTCCAGCAGGGCTGTTACAACTGTGGAACAGGTTCAGAATTACAGCCCCAAACAGAATGTCCCTGGTACAATGTATTCTAGAGAAATAAGACATCCAGAGTAATTTGCGGCTGTATTTTTAGGACTTTTAGACTGATTGCCTGGAGGGCTCAGCTAGGATTTCTTTTCTCAGAAGAGTACATTGTACACTTAGATGGGGTATTACAGGTCATGGTCCACCTGCCTCCAAAGCCTCTGGTTTGGGCTCCCAAGAGGCAAGATGCGAGCTGAGCCTGTGTCAAATCCTTTGGGTCTCTAGGGAAAATATAGTGTTTTGTGGAGAGAGGCAATGACTTCTTTGTGGATTCAGTTGACGGTTCTCTGTTGGAGCTAGGCAGCCCGCTTCCCCAGGAGATTCCTGACTGTGTTTTCCACTCGCTTGCACAGGCTGTGACTCTGCATGTATGTTGGATTGGAGTGGAGCCGAATGCCCCAGACCCATCCTGTTGGCCTGGAGCCCTCTCTCTTCTTTGCCATTGACTCTTTACTATAAATCGAATGGATTTCTAGCTCCAGTTCAGGGCCATAAACAGCACAAATGTGTGTGTGCAGGGAGTGGTTCTGGAGGATACTATTTAAGACTTTAGCTGCTGCCTTGTTATTTAGAAAAGGTTCGGTTTGGCTTTTCAGTGTAATACTCAGATTAGGAGCCCTAGGGATAAGGGGACCATGAAGACTTAAAGGCTGTTAGCAAGAGGTTGGGAAAAAGAAGAAGTAGAATGAGAAGCTGATTCTCAAATAATCTAACAATTTGTTGTTGTTTATTTTTTAATTTATTTTATGTTTAATTCATGTTGGGAGGCACATCCCCTGTCATTTAGCAATTCTCTGTTGGCCATCCACAGTGCTAAGAAAGCAGTAGCTAGTTAATGAATGGATCAGTTAAATCCAACAGACATTTAGTGAGCACTAGCAATGGCCAAAGGATTTTGCTGGTTAAATATGAGAAAGAAAAGAATAAGGCAAGAGAAAGGTAATTAGGACCTAGAGATCCATGCTGGGCTTCAGGAAGTCTGCGCACTCCCTGAAATTGAACACAGAACTCAGTGTGCATTTGCCTTTATGTATTTTTTTTTCTTGGGATACAGTCCTTAATTTGCCTCAGATCCTCAAACTCAAAACCTGATGGTGAAAAGATTAAAGACAAAGATCTAGTTTCTCCTGATATTGAAGAGTTGATGATGTGCCATGCCCCGTGACTGGGTTTGAGCAAGGACACAAAGAGCAGGTGCCAAACACGCATGCTGCTCCCTCCATTCTCTGTAAGTCAGCTGCTGGGTCCTGGTGGTTTCCGTGGACAGTTCTGCATTTTCTCAATGTGGAAAGATAAGGGACATAGATGCCTTTGCCACAAGCTGTACTTTGACTCTCCTAAATTGGAGATAACTCTTGAAAGATACTCAGATGTTTATGACATGGTTGGTAATGGGAGAAAAGAGGGCAAGAAGGCTGGAGAGAAGGAAGGAAAGGAGAGGTAGGTGGAGTGCCCCCTGCCTGGGCAATGTATGTATAACAATTAGAGAGCCTTGTCAGCAGTGGTTTGCCACAGGAATTTGCAGTGACTTGATAGCCATTATAATTTTTGGTGACTTTATTTTGACAGATCTCCAAAACTGGTCAAGTACAAAAGTTTAACTCAAAAAAGTAAAGATGAATCACTTAACATTGTTTTTCTTTGAGCGTTGATGTAGGCTATCTGCCTTGAAAAAAATGGAAGGAAAAAAAAAAAAAGTCAGGGAATATTCTCCTCATACCAGCTGGGGGCAATCCAGTACTGCAAATGTGAGAGTGCAGGAAAAAAGTGCACCAAAAAGAGCACTTCTAATGTTTTTGCTATGGCCTGAATTGGTATATTTTTTCTCAGATTAATTTATCTCGGGCCCCTGAAAGCCATAGCCACAGAGCAGTGCTGAGATGGCCAATTGAAAATACCGTCTTTCCTTTGTAATGGCAAGCACCCTATATCGAATAATCCTTGATCGGGTCAGGTGGCAACTGAGCTTCACAATCTTCTAAACTGTTAAGTGGTGAAGTATGTGGCAAGCATCTGGCTCAAGATTGCAAACTGGGAGCTCCCTTAGCTGAGGATATTCTGCTC
Organism: Nyctereutes procyonoides; assembly: GCF_905146905.1. NCBI lineage: Eukaryota > Metazoa > Chordata > Mammalia > Carnivora > Canidae > Nyctereutes > Nyctereutes procyonoides. Next base: position 11,175,000 of record NW_026575133.1, on the reverse strand, counting down.
TGTTGTGTTACAAAAGGCCCTCCAGGAAGCCCATGTGACAGGGTAATCCTCTAGGAGTTATGTACTTCTTGGAATACCATGGAAATACTCAACATTAATCTGATTATGTGATTTATAAATTAGCCCAACTTATCTCTAGCACTGTTCTGAGTAAAATAGTCAACAAAGGTCTTTCAGGTCCTGCATAAAGCATTGCTTGATATTTCAAGCGTTTATTGGCTGTCTTTTTTAGATTTGATGCTGGGTTCCACAGGTAATTCATATTAGTACTTGATGTTTTCTCTTTAATTATAGAGCTTATCTCTTAGGGAGATAAAAGTATTCATACCTCAAATAGGTAATATGAGATTGCACATGTTCAGATAAATCAGAGAAGGGGAGATTCTGATAGGCTGCAGCTGTCAGGAAAACTTTCACGGAGAAATGGCTTGACATCTCCACTTTCTCCTGCCTTAGTGTCTGTCCGTAGAACAGCACTGTCCTAGAACCCCCACAAACATAACAGTGCCCATTCCCGTCTTCCTCTTGGGCAAAAGGAAGCCAAGCATTTAGGTCCAACTGAGTCTTTTATAGTAGCAGTCTTCCCTACTTTTATGAAACGTTATAAGTAAAAATTCCTTTTTGGAAAGCTTTCCATGAAATTTTCAGGCAAAACCCATCATTTATTACTCTCATTATCCCTTGAGAGTTTACTCTCTACGTTGGCAGTGGGGAAGGGCCCTGTTGCAATCTACTGTTTCATTTCACCAGTATTTTGGCTGCTCTTATTCCTGAGCTTCATTTTTAGTTTGTCATTTACTCTATCCCATATAAATTTAATCATTGTATCTCTGTAGCTCTCTGAATATCTGCCGGCTGAGACCTACAGAACAGAATGAAAGTAATAACAGAGATACATTGGTGATTCCAAAAACTCAAGCTGATAAGATTAGAAAATAATCTTTTTGAGAGATGAAAAGAGATGTGGGTTCAGACACAAACTTATAGTTTTTGACAACTCAGTACCAGAACTATCTTAAATGAAATTCATATAAGATTTATTATCCTGTGTTTGAAAACTGTTGATATCTTAATCAGAGAATTTGATCGAGATTTTTGCACACAGATAACAAGTCCCTTAAATTTTCATTTAAATTGTTATTACTAGTGCATTTTGTCTACAAGCTTGCCTTTTATCCTGAATAATACTGATTCTGATAATACCCTGACATGGATACTGTGTTGATTGCCTGGTAGATGTTAAGAGAGTTTCACATGCCATACAGCTTCTTCTGTACAATTGAGCCCAAGGTCTCCAATGGACAGTGGCCAAGAGGTGCCTGCTGACTTCTTCAGAGCCCTCCCAGCCTGACCAAAACTTTTTTTCTGACTTTATATCCCATTTTTCCTCCTCAGTCTTACATGTCTAAACTCTTCTGCTTCTTTCCTTTGTTGTTGCTATCACTCAGGCCTGAAATATTATTTATCTTCCTGAACATCTCACAGGCAGTTGGACTTTGCCTCAGGCACCATTTTCTCCTTGAAGCCTTCCCTGATCCAAAGTTGGACATAGTCATGTCAGCCTGTAGAACTTCATATTTCATCTTTACTGACCTTATGGCTGTTACAATAGTCTCTTTTTATGATATTCAGTAGAAAAATCTTAAATACTTCATGACAGCAGAGACCAAATTTTAGTCAATGTAAGTCTTTCATAACCCTGTTTTACACATAGAGTACTAAAATACTTGTTGAATGACCATATGGCAATCAAGGCAATAGATCAGACTCAAAATGAAGATACTCCCTCCTCCCCCAATTTGGTACCTGTCTTAGACTTAGCAGACACCAGTTATCTGCTGAATGGAAGATGAGTTCATGGATGGATAGCTAGATGGGATGGTTGGGTGAATGACTGGATCCTCTGAATCTGGACTTTAAATGACCATTGCGATTATAAGCTTTTATGACCTTCATTTCTCCTCTTCTCAGCCCTATTGCTCACTACACCTCCACCTTAAGGTCTCCGAGAATCCCTACACGTCAGGGATAATTGCCAGCCGAGACACAGCTCCCAGCATCATAGTGGCTTCAGGTAAGCTTGCCTGGTTGGCTTGCTGTTGGAAATTTTATTTATTTTAAGAAGCTAGATATCTGTGCTGGGAACTTAACAAGCAAGCAAAAATATCTTGCAAGTCGCCTCAACTATTGACTGAAGCAACTATACTGAAAAACCCTGCTCGTATATAATATTTACAGTCTCAGCCCATCTCAGGGCAGCATAGATTGCCAGTTTAGCCATTGTTAGCTTTTGCAAAAATCTCCTCCCACTAATGGTGATGTGCTTTCTGTAGGTAATATTGGTTCTGAATTATCAGACAGCGACATCAGCATGTTTGTGTCTTCAGATGCAGGGAACACCTGGAGGCAGGTAAGAAGGCATCCTGGGCAGAGGTGTTTAAATGACATAAACATTGTTCAAGTTGGTTAAGTTCTGGGAACTCATTCGACCCTAATTCTAAGGCTCATCAATGTGTTTATTTTCCTATTTTGTTTTATGAGAGTCTTAAAGAAGTCTTTGAGTTTAGCAGATATTTATGCAACGTGATTGTTTTTTGTCATTCAATAAAAATGACCCTTTTTCAGAGCCTGTATCTAAGAAAGTTTATAAGTGACAATGAAACCAAATTGAATCTAACTGATTTTTTTTCCCAAGAAAATCAGGATTCCAAAGGTTATTATGTAGGGAACATGGGGCCTGGGGGGTAGATTATATACCCAACACTGGGTTGTCTCCATAAATTTCCCTTGCCTTAGAGTCAGAGTAGAGAGGAATGCAGTGACACAGAAACAGCCATTACCCAGGTGGTATCCTGAAATGTTTAAATTTCATGTGCAGAAGACAGAGTAATAACCATCAGGGTGCATATGTTAGGAAAGGTAGAAATGGAATCACTTTAAACCAATGTGTTTAGCTTAAATGCTTCCTCTCTTTCTTCTAAATGAAAATTAGATACCCATAGCTTATAAAACAGGCATTTAATGAGGTTTAGCAATCATAACAAGATATGTGCCTAATGCATGGTTGTTACACTTCAATAAATATATTTTAATAACCTACTGACGTTTAATTATCATACAATACCTAGCACCATAAATTGAAATCTAATGCACAGGTAATCACACAGAAATGAGAACACTCTGCTTTAAATTTTAGACAGAGATGTCCGTGTTATGGCCAGTTACCATTTCCTAGCTTCAGAACCTTCATAGGTCCTCGGTGTGATTCACATGATTTAATGAGAGAGAGAAGCAGGGAAGAAATTTGCTTAAGAAACCTGAGGGCTGGGGATCCCCGGGTGGCTCAGCAGTTTAGCACCTGCCTTCAGCCCAGGGCATGATCCTGGAGTCCCGGGATCGAGTCCCGCATCAGACTCCCTGCATGGAGCCTGCTTCTCTCTCTGCTCCCCGCCCCCTCTCATGAATAAATAGATAAAATCTTAAAAAAAAAAAAAAAAGAAAAAGAAACCTCAGGGCTATTGATCTTGGAGGTATGTAGGTATGTAGGTACATGCACTATTAACCTGCCTCTGGGGAATAGTTCAAGAGCTAGGATCCCATTTTGTTTCTCCCAGCACCCTAAACCAAGTAAAGAACTCTCTACATCTGTAGTCCTGAGATAACACCTTAGGTGTAAGAGGTAAACAACGGGGAAAATAATTATGTCTGTAGTGTAGCGACAGACAAGCCAATGCCAACAGTGCAATTATGAGGAAAGAGCACACATCCTTTATGGAGAGGACACAGAAATTGTTTGCAGCCCGTTTCCACTTGACTTCAAATTGATTTCTCCACATTTGGAGAAAAACCTAAATGACACATCTACCCAAAGTTGATTCCACTTTGATCAGAATTACTTTTTGGCTTGGTTGAGAATCTATAAATTAGACAAGAACAACTTTCCTCTGTAACACTTGGAAACTCTGAAACAATTACTTCTGGGAAGGACATCGTAATTCTGCAAGTCCCAGCTCTGTGAGTTACTATATGTATGGCCTTAGGCAAGTCACATCTTCCTAAACCTTAGTTTTCTCATCTGTAAAATTGAGAATGTTGAAGTAAAGTGTCTCTAAGATTTCTTCCTTCTACAGATGCTACACAATATGATGGCTACCCAGTATTCTGACATGGTCATCAGTGGGAATCAGCAAACTTACTGCAAAAAAAAAAAAAAAGATGGGAATATAAACATGAATATATAACTATTAATTCTTCAGATTTCTTTGGTGGCACACCTAAAGTCATTTTATATAACTCCAGTGGTATGTGCGGCCCACCTTAGGAAGCATTGTGTGCAACCGTCTTTCCAAAGATTTTGGGAGACCCTGTTCTGTTGTGGGAGGGATTTTTCTGCTCTAACAAAGACTAATTCTGAGTGTGTGCGGATGTGGATATGTGTCCATCTGTATGTGTTTTCCTCTTGCAGATCTTTGAAGAAGAACACAGTGTTTTGTATCTGGATCAGGGTGGAGTTCTGGTTGCTATGAAGCACACATCTCTCCCAATTCGACATCTCTGGTAAGGACACCTGTTGCCCATGAGTCATGCACTGGATGGTTCCATCTTGCTAAGACCAGTTGAGTACTCAGGCTATCAGATAGGGACTGTGTTTGTAGTAAAACGTCAATGGCTACTAGAACATAATTTATACCTTTGCCTTTATTAAAATAAGATTATATTGCCTGAAGTTTCACAAAAGAAGGAAGAAAGGAGATAGGAAGATGAAAAGGAGAAAGGAGGGGAGGGAGGAGGGAGGGAGAGAGGGAGGGAGGGAGGGAGGGAGGGAGGGAGAGAGAGAGAGAGAGAGAGAGAGAGAGATTGAGATCGATTCTACCCCTGAGAGAGTTGCTGTGTGATGTTTTTCAAATATGTCAAGACCCTCCCCAGTACCTTCCTTATTCCTTCAGGTATATTCACAGGGACAGCGGTGTGTCAGGTATACAATGGGTAGAAGTTAAGAGTAGCTTAACGTGTATTCATTATATGTGTTCTGCACAGAGATCAGTAGTTCAGGGCATGTCTATTCCTGTCTCCTTTTCCCTGATTCTACTTCCTTAGCTTCCTTTAGAAGGTGAGGTGACAATCTGCAACTCTACCTGTAGGTCTCACACAGATGGACGTGCAAGGCCTAACTTCCAGAATGGTTTCTAATAGACTCCTTCATCTGTGTTTTTGAAAGGGTCTCTCTCCACATGCAAGCTTGTTCAAAACCAAAAGCATGATTTTCCCTCTGGTCTTAGTTACTTTGGAGACTGACGGGAAAGCTGCAGAAATAAGAGAAATGGAAACTTAACTTAGCATGGGGGAAGAAATCCACCGAGAAAGGCAGAGCAAAGGAAACATCCTGTGTGACCAGCAGAGTTTCAGACCTCTCTTACTCTCGAGAGCCAGTCCTCTGTACCCACTCCCTCAATGAGTCAGCTAGGATTCGTAACAGTGTAGGAGGGAAGCCACTAAAGGTTTGCTTGCTTCGAGGCAGCTGGTTCAAGTCCATCTAAGTAGGTCTCATAAGGCCATTGCTCTTCAGAATTACCAGTAAGGCTTGCTGCTAGATTGCAGTGTTTTGGAAAGGGTCACATTGAGATCTGAGATCTAATAAAATATCCAAATTAAAAAAAATTCTATCAAAGACTTATTATTATTCCCATTCCATGCGGCTCTCCCCTTACGGCTGTTATAACATCTGGGTCCCAAATCACTTGGCTAACTGTATTTCTACCTTCTGATGTAATTAAGAATACTTATTCATATAAAAGGCTTACTTTGACAGTGCCCCGGGTACTTTTAAAATGTATTCTCTCCTGGCTGATAGTATCTTTCCTCTGAAAGGATTTTTTTTTTTTTTTTTTTTGAGATCTGATGCCTGTTATTTCTTCTTTCATTAGGTTGAGTTTTGATGAAGGGAGATCTTGGAGCAAGTATAGTTTCACATCTATTCCACTTTTTGTGGATGGAGTTCTGGGTGAGCCTGGGGAAGAGACTCTAATCATGACGTAAGTGGAAAAGTATGATGTCTTCTAATTTTAATATAAATCCAGAAACATGTTGTTTCTTCTTTTCTCTTTAAAGATTTTATTTATTCATTTATTTAAGAAAGAGAGAGAGAGAGCACGCATGAGCAGGGGGAAGGGCAGAGGCGGAGAATCTCAAGCAGACTCCATGCTGTGCACAGAGCCCCATGTGGGGCTCAATCTCACAACCCTGAGAACTCAGCCTAAGTCAAAACCAAGATTTGGAACCTAATCAACTGAGCCACCCATGTGCCCCCAGAAACGTGTTGCTTTTAGCAAAGCCTGATTAGATTTGAAATTGCTACCAAGGTCGGTACATCTGACTTCATGGTTTCTCAGCAAAGGGGAAAGAAAAATGTGGGTGACTATTTTCTTGGCTCTTTACTAATTAGGACACCCACATTGAGGGTTGGCAGCAGAAGGACACAGCTAATTTCTTCCTATACTGAGTGGGCTTAGGGAAATTAGAATTGATTATTTCAATAGAAAATAAAACTATACATTTAAAACTTTAATAGTAAACTCAATATACAGAAAATCACAGGCATATAAGAATTATCTCACTTTAAGGCAGAACATAGAGCTTGATCAAAACCCCACAAAGGATTTTCTTTTTCCCTGGCTCTTTACCTAACCCACTTGTGAGGCATATTAGAAAAACTGTGAGAACAGTCTGTTCTTGTGAAATTGTATTTGCACTCATTCTTGTCTGGAAAGTGATGATCATTAATTTGTGAAAGACTTGATTAATGAGTTGCCTGCTTAAGGGTTTCAAAACATGAGCTTTGAATTTGAAATTTGAAACTATGAGGGTTTTTTTTTCTTCCCCTGGCAAATTGGACATGGAAAAAAGAGAGAAGGTTTTAAAGTAGCCAACCCTGTCATCAATGAAAATTTTAAAATCATAGTGAATTAGTTGGTACATTTTCTAATTTTTTTCTTCCCTCCTTTTAATGATAGAAAAGATCCACAAAAATTTAATAAGCCTAATAGCTCCACTTTTGCCCACAGTACACACAGCCAGATTAGCTATTTTTTCCATAATTTGTCTTTAATCAGTTTTCATATTTGTAGAACACGGATGAAAAAAAGCTGCTTGCAGAGGCTACTTTGTGGCTTTTATCCACAGATGGCTCTGACTGGTGATTCAGACACCCGATTAGATACCCGAGTTTGAGTGGTAAGGAGAGTAGAATGCGAGTTTAGGACACACAGTACTCACAGCCGAGCTCAATGCCCACTCTCCTTAGGGACTGACAGGAAGGTGAAATTGGAGGGAAACTAGGAACCATGGGCATTAACCAGAGGACATAAAAGCATAATCCTGGACCACATAAAAGGCAGCATTTGTGATTGTTTTCTTTTTTTTTTTCTTTTTTTTTTTTTTTTTTGCAACCATTCTTGTGGTACAACATGCAGAAGTGGGTTTGTAGTCAGACTCTACCTGGATTCTGGGTTCTGACTCTACTGGCTCTTAGTGATTTGGCTTTGGTGTTTTGCATGTAAGCGAAATTCTCTGAGCCTCAAATTACTCATATGTGGTACGGAGCCAATAATAGTCACCCTCCTCGTAAATGTGTTTTGAGGATGAAGTGACCTGATCACTGTAATGTGTTCACCATTGTGCTAAGCTCGTGGTAAACACCCAGCAAACGTTAGCTATTGGAGTTGTTACCATTGTGATTATTTTTCTCATTGTGAACTCTGTAGAGTGTTTGGACACTTCAGCCACCGCTCTGAATGGCAGCTGGTCAAAGTGGACTACAAGTCCATTTTCGACAGACGGTGTGCCGAGGAGGACTACAGACCCTGGCAGCTGCACAGCCAGGTAGGAAGGGGGAGGGCTGAGGTAGGGTCCTGGGTGGAAGGCATGAGGCATGTTGGGGGAAAGGCAGTCAGTCACGTGAGTGTAGGAATTGGGGTTCCTCACAGCTACGGTTTACCTCTCCGACTACATCTAAAGTTACATCTGCTGCTTTTTTACACGTTTTGTGTTCCACAGCAGTGAACAAACTCAACATTTATGACTTGTTGTGAAGTAATTTCTTTTTTATATTGTACTAGGATATAATGAGATAAAATTCAAATGTGCTTGGCTTAGACTTACAACACAAAATGAAATACCAACTCAGCACGTAGATCCAAATAGAATTTATCTGAGCATGTCATGTGGTTGGAGGATAGGGGCAGGGGTGAGGAAAGATCTTCAGTTTTATGTAGCAATGCAAACAGAGACATAAAATAATAAAATTACACTTGGTGAACGGTGCCAGTAAAATCCTTCCTTGTCACCCTGTGATTCTCTGGGATTAGGTAGTTCTTCTTGCCTCCTTCCAAGGTACGAAGGGTGCAGAATTATTAATAGGAAGCTTTCCTTCATTCTGGCCCCTCAGCTGATCAGCTTTGTATCAGAATGTTTAGCTGAAAGCATCTCTCCTTCAGTTTCCCGGGGTGGAAGTCATTCTGCAAGTCTCTCCAAGGACACAGCAGACGTTCCCACTGCACAGCCATCAGCATATTCAGACAGTGACACATCATATCCTTAAAGCTAGACTAAGTGCCCTTGACCCTTGAACAACGTGGTTTGAACTATGCGGGTCCACGTGCATGCATATTTTTTTTCAGTAAATATAATTCAGCACTGTAAACATTATTTTCTCTTCCTTGTGATTTTCTTTTCTCTGGCTTACTGTATTGAATACAGCATATAGTACACATCCAAAATATGTGTTCATGGACTGTTTATGTGATCCGTAAGGCTTCCAGTCAATGATAAGCTATTAGCAGTAAAGTTTTGAGGGAGTTAAAAGTTTCACGTGGATTTTGGACTGTGTGAGAGGGTCAGCACATCTAACTCTTGTGTTGCTCAGGGGTCAACTGTAATATATTTATATAGAGATGTGTATATGTGATGGAGCTGATCAAAGTGAATTTGCTCAAGAAATCTAGTTTTATACTAGCCCACACAGAACTCTTCTCTGCCCTCAGACACAAAGCTGTGTTTGACAGTTGGGGCTGCATCAGCTAGAATCATATAGTCTTTTTGAAGACTCAACAATAAAATTATTGCTCATTTACGTTGCTGCTATTTCCCCTTTTGGGATACACAGGCACTGTGATATTCAAAGCTTTTGTTTATTTTGTGGAGAAACACTGAGTTTAGTTCTCTCAGTTGTCTGGTAGGTGGACATAAAATAAGTGTTATAAAGTTGTGTGGGCAGAGGCATAATAAATCGAAGCAAAATGGATCTTTATATTTCTTAGCAATACTCTTCTTTCAGATGCTCATAAATGATTACATGCATAAATCTTTTATTATAGATGAAGTGAACTTAATTACCATAGATTTGTTGGCAATGCATTTGTTATAGCTCAAGTCTTAGGCATCTGTATGTCCATCGTAGCATGGTGCCTCATACCTTGCCAAGTAAATGTTTGCCGAATACATAAAGATTTCAGGATGTTTCTGACACACCCTCAATGCTTCTTAGGATTGTCTTTATAGTTGCATTCCATACCAAGGTTCTAGACCTCAAAAAGAAAATGCCATTAGCACAAAGCAGGCTACCTGTGTCCAGATTACACTAAAGCTAGAAAACATCTCCCTGAATGTCCCAATGTGGATCAGAGAAGGTCCAAACTCTGCCCAACTACATGAGATGCTTGTCTCCTTACAGGGGGAAGCGTGCATCATGGGAGCAAAAAGGATATATAAGAAGCGAAAATCAGAGCGTAAGTGTATGCAAGGCAAATATGCAGGAGCTATGGAATCTGAACCCTGTGTCTGCACAGAGGCCGATTTTGACTGGTAAGCTTGTGCCGGGACTCCATGGAATCATTCATTTCATGTATCAGATCCACATGGGCCTTAATGAAAGCTAAGGTTTGAAATAATAGTAGCATATACATATGAGTGAAGTGACAAGCCTCATATTCTTATGGAATTACCTTTTGAGAACAGCATAGTGTATTAGCCATATGTATGCGTATATGGAAACACTAGGAATTTCTTTGGGCTGAAAGAGAATTCACAAGATGGCTGGTAATTAGCTTCACATATCTAGTAGCACCCAGGACCAAAAAAAAAAAAAAAAAAAAAAAGGACCACATCTACCAAGTTGCTTTAGACAACAACACTGAAAACAGGAAGTTGACTTTTCAGACAGTAAATGCATTTGTGCTCAAGGTAAAAACTTCCTAGATTCTAGGTTCCTAGTAGTGGAACAATGATCTTAGAAGGCAGGATACTTGCTGTCCCTGGAGGTTCTCAGCCAGTGGTTGATTGGCTGATGATGACTCCTGCAAGGTATGGAAGACTTTTCTGATCTCAATGCAAGGATTGATTCAGGGGCAGTTGGAAATCTGTGGTTCTGTGGACCTGATGGTATGGAAGACTTCTCCCTTTTCCAGGATTCAGCTAGTATAAACTAGAAAGGACTGAAATATTTGCATGCCATAGCATCCTTTCTGAAGCATCTGGTAAGCAGAAAGCTCGCCAGAGGGGCAGTGCTACCCTTGTTCTATTCTAGGTCGGAGTTTGGCTGTCAAATGAGGTTGGAAATTATTAAGGATGAGTAGGTGGTAACTCCCTTCATCATATCCATCTCATTTAATGCCTTTCTTCTTTCTTCTTTTCTTTCCTTTTCTTAAAATTTAGTTATATATTTTGGTTTAGAGAAAGCAATTGCTAAATATATACATCAGTGTTAGGTGATGGAAACTTGACCTGCATGAGGCACCAAAGTCATTCCTTTCGTATTGGATATCTACCTGTATAGCATTCACAGATCACCTATCTAACCATCAAAATATCAGTGACTGGGCTGAGATACTGTGTGCATACACATCATATAGCTTAGAAAAAGTAAGTCTTCTCCCATGGTAGACCTCTGGAGACATTCTCTGAATAAATAGTCCTGAACAGGCCTTCCAGAATTGGCCACCAGCCCTCAGTCTGATAACCCAAGGCTTTTTCCCCTCTTGTTGGTAGACAAGGCAAACCAAGAGCCAGTGCTGTATCTCTTGGGCTCAGCCAGAGGTCAGTTGAACTTGAGTTACATTGGAGCTCCCAAGGAATTCTACAGGGGTCTCCCCACCTGTAACTTCTGTTTTGGCCAATGTACCATTATTACAATGATAAAAATATCCTATCCTCTCCCTACCTTTCAGGATTGACACCCCAAAATGCAGTCACAGGGAGAACATCCATGGAATTTTAAGGTCCTTCATCCCATCCCTCTTTCTGACTGCTTCTCCTTTATCCCCTCTCCTCAAGGAAGAGTTGTAAAGGAAGTTAACATTTTATCTTAGTCATTTAACGTCAGCCTTACCAAATAGTCGTCCTTTTGTAAAGAGCAATGTTTTTCTGGTAGAAAACCAAAGAGAAAAGGTGAGGTGAGATGTCCTGATTCCTTGATTTTTCCTAGAGATATTTTGGGGTTTGGGGGCAACTTTTCTACAAGGTTCCAAAATAAGCTAGTCTTAAAAAATAATAAAAATTAAAAAATAAGCTAGTCTTTTGTTGTTGTCATTGTCATGTGTTATTTTTCTTTTTCAGTTTTAAGTTAGAGTGAAAGGAACACAGGGTAAGGAAGGCAGTCAGTCTTCTCCCTTTCTTTATCTCTCAACTCTCCTCCAATCTTGGCTCAATTCTTGTATTTATTTGTGATTGGAATCTGCTACTCATGCCACTAACTCAAATCTATTCTGAGAAGTGGGCAGTGAATTATAAATTAGGTCATTTTAAGGTTTTCTGGTCAAATGTGATTTTTGTTTACTGCATGATTTCTAAAAATATTTTTGTAAAACTCACCATGACCTTGTTGAGTCTCTACACTAGTAGCTAGAGCTTTGGTGATTCCACTTGACTGCAGTGTAATGAAAGGTGGTTGTCACTAAATGCTCCCTTCTTAGCTTGGCTCTCCCCTGGACGGTCTCCCACATGACCTTGCCTGCCATGCTTCGACATTTGTAAAGTAATTCCCAGCAATGAACATCAGGTGTCCTGTAGGCAGCATTTCTGAAGTCTTCTATCCATGCTGTGTTGAACCAGCACCAGCACCAGCACCGAGCTGATCTGTGCAGAATTCTAAGTGCCAGCTGCCTGGTGACAGGCCCCTTGGCCAAGCCTGTTTCTTCCTTCCTGACCCTTGTGTACCAGCATCTCACCTCCATTACACAGACGGGCCAATTCATACTAATGCTTGCTGGTTACTGTCTGTGATTTGTCTGTGCATGTGGAGATGCAATTTGTTGTCATCCTCTGTGCCCAAGTTCATCTTCCAGAAGCCAAGAATATCAGGCCATGCAGGGGCCCCTGGAGGCAAGAAAGAGAGGATACAGAGAGAAAGGTCTTTGACTATTTCCAAAGTCAAGAGACGATTTAGAGCAGTTAGTCCCAACTGACAATGCTACCTAATGAGGACAAAACTTCCTTGGGGGAGTGCTCGTGACAGTCCTCAAGGACATTTTCCTTTTCTGCCGTGACTTTGAAGCATATGGAGTGTGCATGGAGAGAACTGGCTCAGTTCTATGTGGTAGATCCAGATGTCTTGGAAGAGCACCCCAAAGACATCACCAGGAATGAGAATTGTGCCACATGTGGCTGTGTTTGTTCCAGTGATGTTTACACTGAGGGTTGAGCTTCACCAATGTCTCTTTTCTAATTGCAGCTTTCTTGGGGCCCAACCACCGTCAATACTGGGTATTCTCTTAATGAGAACATAGTCTACTCTCTCAACCTAAAGCCATTTACTTGGAATTATTGGTCATTGAGCCTCTGTCTACACAGGGTTCTGTGATGCTTTCCATTTTGCTTTTCTAAAAATGGGTTTTGTAGGATATTGTCATGGGTAATTAGTTGACAGATATTCCACAGGGGAAAAAAACAGATCCATTTTGGGAAAGATATTGATTCAGTGAATTCTTATTTTTTGACTAATTGGCTAGATTGGAAGTTGGCTGTGGGCTACCATGAAACTGTTCCCAGTAATTTTGCCACCTACTGAAAAGTCTCTCTTGGCTCTTCTCCCACAGTGATTATGGGTATGAGCGACACAGCAATGGTCAGTGTCTGCCAGCATTTTGGTTCAATCCATCTTCTCTGTCAAAGGACTGCAGCTTAGGACAGAGTTATCTCAACAGTACTGGGTGAGTGTCTGAGGTGGTGACCTGAGAGGTCAACCTGTATGGTTTCTCAGCCTGTGTTAAACTTCCAGAATTATGTTTGATTGACAACCAGGCCTTTTTCATTATTACACAATGTATTTGTTTTTGTTCATGTTAGTAATCCAGCACAGATTTGTATTAATAGTACGATTTTCATCTGAGAGTAAGACCTCAGTTGTAAATAAAGAAACAAAACCGGTTCCTTGGATGCAGATCATAATGATAATCTATAAATTCCTTCACTTTTTGCTACTTTATTTCAGAAATGTTTCTGGGAGGCTACCTTTCCCCCTCACTGCATCTCTGTGAAGAAGACTAAGTAAATATTTCATAGATGCATTTCTTATTTTATAGATGTGAAAGCTAGAGTGAACAAAGAAGCTCATTGACTTTTTAAGAGTATACTGCTGTTAGTTGAAATGTATTTTATTTTCTTCCTGTGTCCAATCTTGATGCATTTAAGGCACATACTCTTATCTTTATAAATATGGAATCAGATTCTAAAAGCCTGTGTTTAATGTTCTGTGTTGTAGGGCTTATCCAATATTATTTGAGAAATACAATAAAAAAGAAAACATTTCATTTCACAAGTATAGTTGATATTTATAGACTTTAAAAATAGTGTATGGAACTTATTTAGATTCTGATTCAAATGATATATAAAAAGACATCTTTGAGCCATATGGAAAAATGGAATATGATCTGGTGATTAGTTGATGTATTAATCTGGAGTCTCCAGAGAAATAGAATCAATAGGAGATTCTATACACACACACTTATATTATAAGGAATTGGATCACGTGATCATGGAAGTGGCAAGTCCAAGTTTGCAAGCTGGACACCAAAGAGAGCTGACAGTTTGTTTCTAGTCCCAAGTCTGAGAGTGTGAGAACCAGGAAAGCTGATGATGTAGTTCTGTCTGAAATCCAGAAGGCTCAAAACCCAGGAGGAGCCAGTTTCTCAGTGTGAGTGTGAAGGCAGAAAAAAAGATGAATTTCCAGTTTGAAAGCAATCAGGCAAGAAGAATACCCTTTTGCTCAGGAAAGGATAAGCCTTTTGGTCTGTTCTGGCCTTCAGCATATTAGACAAGGCTCATCCACATTGGGAGAGCAATCTGCTTTACTCTGCCTCTTATTGTAAATGCCAGCCTCACGAGAAACAACCTTCACAGAATGACTCAGCATAGTGGTTGACTGAATATCTGGGCACCCATGGGCGAGTCACATTGACACGTAAGCTTAACTATCACAGGTGATATTAGGCTTTATCTAAATATAAACATTCATATTATATTTATTATATTAATAAAATACACTTATATATTGGGCATGATAATGGTTTTTTGGTTTGACTAGAAAAGAAAAAACTTTATCTTTTAAGGATACAAGTGTGACATTTGTTTTAAAATGTTAAAAAAAAACAGACAAATATTGAAAATGTTTGAAAGTAAATTAATAAGGGGCCAGGAGTATTTATTTTAACTATTTCCTCTCATTTGTGCATATTTGAAAATCCTGATCTTAAAACGTGAAAACAGAGGAACTGAGGAAGAGGGGAGGGAAGAGAGGGAGGGGATGCCTAACCAAGCAGGCCTTTTCCACTGGAAAATTGTTCTTCTCAGTCTCATGCCAACTGCAGCACAGGGGTGAGGACTTCCACATTTCCATTTCTGTGCATCTGTATTTGAAATGTTTACACATTTTCTTAATTAAGAAGAAAATGAGCAAAATAGCATATAATAATCTTGTAAAGGAGGGAAACAGCACAGACCTGTGCCCTCAAATGTTCTTATCTCTGATATCGGAGATTCGTAGAACTTTTGAATCCAGGAATAAGCTGTGGTTTATTTGCACCATAACATAAAACCTAAGGAAAGTACAAATGACCTTTTGATAGCAGTGGGTTGGTGAGGCCTTCACCATGCAGAACCATGGGAAAACCAGAAAGGGGGCTGCTGAAATGAGTACGCTTAATGGTGAAGGAGCACCAGAGAACCAAGTTTTATTACTTGCATGCACCAGCATGTTTAGACATTGTAAAGGGCATTGGGAACCTCTCCTGCTAGTTTCTGAATTGATTTTTTTTTCCACTAACTCAATCAGTCAAGGAAGTCATAACATTTTTCTCTTTGGTATTGATGAGGGGAGTTCCCAGTACAGAGGGGTCCAAATTCTTCCACATGCTACTCAAGTCACTGGAATAGGGCAGGGTGTAGGCAGCGACCCTCACTCTTCAGTTTATTGAGAGTACACATACACACGCACATATACATACACACTCACACATTTTAAGCTACCCCTAAGTAGATTTCCCCATTTCTTTGGTAAACTTAGTATGTGGAATTCACATAAACTCTTAACTCCTCTAAAATAAAACATCAGAGATGATTAAATCACAATAAATAATCTACTCAAAGGAATTTTTCATCTCTGCCCCATAAAACTAAGATTTCACTTAAAACTGTGATTCAGCAATAAGTGTCCAAGTATATACATGTTTGTCAATACAGTGATGTTTATTAATCACAGACCTTACTCCCTAGGGAGCGGTGTTCATATAAGTGGGTATTATGATATGCTAGTGTCTGACCCCCCAGAATTTTTGTTAAGTGAGTACATCTCCTGATTTCATCTATTCCATTTGGACTTTGTCCAGAATAGTACCCCCATCAGTGAGCAAGCTTGTGTAAAGGGGAGATATAATAAATTCCAGCCATCAGTAGGTGGCATAAGTGCCCTGTTCTCAAAGGCAAAGGACTCATGGATGGAAGACTGACCACTCTCACAGGGCCCCAAGGGCTAAAGGCAGGGGGATGGATATGAAGATGATGGGCATATTGCCTCTCTAAATATTCTGCATTAAGTGTAAGGAGACCCTTTGCTGGTACAGGTACCTAAAATCATCTTCAAAGAAGGCCTCATCCCATCACATTCCTATTTACTGTGTCTGTAGCCAACTTAAAAGTTGGCAAGAGGTAGTGTATAGATAAAAATTGAAAAACAATGCAATGTCCCTCTAGCCCTTCACCCTAAAAGCCCTTTGGCTATGTGTTGACTTGGTGGCATTTCATAAGCACAGACTCAGTATTTAATGTTGTAACCAGTATACTGTTGCCATCAAACACCTAGCTTTTCACTTAAAAACATTTCATTACAAAAGAAATGTATGCATGTTTTCTGCTTAAAAAACAAATTTAGTTCATCACTCCTATCCTGCCCCCTTTGCTCACATAACTGTGGTCACTTTGCTGTGTATGCTTCCACTTTGCATTTGCCATCAAATAATCTTGCCAAGAAAAAATAATAGAAAATTAATATGGGATGTTGTTCTTGTATGTCATTTCCCATTAGATATATTATTATTTTTTCCTCTTCATTCAGAAATATACCTTAAACAACTTTCCAAGACAGAGTATATAGGGCTACCTTCCATCTAAATTCTTTTATTTATTTTTTTAAAGATTTTATTTATTCACTCATGAAAGACAAAGAGAGAGAGAAGCAGAAAAAGCAGGCTCCACACAGGGAGCCCGACACGGGACTTGATCCTGGGACCCCAGGATCACACCCTGGGCCAAAGGCAGGTGCTAAACCACCAAGCCACCCAAGGGATCCCCTAATTTCTTTTAATTTGAGAGTATTAAAGTACCTGGTATTGCTCGGTCATCTCCTGCCATTGATATTTGGGTTATTTTCTGTTTCCTGCCGCTATAAACAATGTTGCAATTAACATCCTCATATCATATAATTGTTATAAAATAATTGTTATATAATTGTAATTTTCATCTATAAAACAAATAATCACCAGCCTACACTATAGGGTCACAAAGATAATTGGATTCTCTTTTGGCAATTAGAAGTGTTTTTGCTAACTTGTAAGGCAAATCCCACCTAGCCAAATTCTTACTTCCTAGACTTGAGGATCCAGGCACTGCCAAATATTTCCCCATAAGGATTAAAACTCTAGCTTCTGGCTCACACACACTTCCAGGAGCCCCATACATTACAGATTCATTTGTAGTAATCACCATCCTCCTTTAAAATACAAATTCCAATGGATTCTATAAGGGAAAGCTGAGTGAGATTTCCCAAGGTAACAAAGTGAGGAAGGTCACATCAGGCAATAGGAGTAAGAGATGACCAGGCTGAAAGGATCACCTAATGCCAGTCCCTGGAAGTCGATGATAGATCAAGGTGCCACCCTGCACCCCCAGGTCTCTCCCATGTCAGTTTGAGCTATCTGTAGGCATCCTGTGCTCTGTCAGAATGGATCCTGTATCAGTGTCAGGCCGGGATGAAATAGAGAAGGATCACAAGGGCAAGGTCAGCCTGCAAATGAGAGCATTCACCAGTGGTACCCCCAAGTACCTCTCTTGCTTCACTACACCCCTTCCAGCAGAGCACATGGTGTAGACAGGCAGTCAGATCTTGACCTGAAAGGGTCTATTGAACTACCGCCCCTTGTCAGTGAAGTTTGACAAGCAAATCTCCCAGCAGCTCCTTCTGAAATTTGGTTCAAAGCACACAGGTAAACCTTCCTTCTCCTTTTGTTTTTTGTTAATATCTCACCTTATAAATGGTTATAGTTGCCTTCACAGTCACCTTATTACCCTGTAAATATAGCAGTGTCTGTGGGTTTGCTTACTTCACCACAATGGAAAAAGCCTAGCATCGGTTATTATTATGCCTAATAGAAATGCTGTTTTTAGGAGATGCCAAAATGTATATTAGCTTCACTGTATAGACATGAACAGTTGTGCAACTTTTGTTTTAGTTCTTGGCTAGGTTTTAGAAAAGAGAGTTGGAATGAGGGCTAAAATGAGTGTAAAATGTCCCTCCAGGTGGCTGGCACTACCTGTCCTTAGTCCTTGGAAGAGTAGCATCTGATTTCTAAGGTTCACAGCACGGAACCACATATGAGCAAATTTCTGCCATGTTCTCCACTATAAGCTCCTGCCTCTTTTCACCCTTTGCCCTGACACTTTCCCCCACGCCGTTCTATGGAAAACCAGAAGGCTGATACAGAGCAAGGCCACAGCCTGTTATGGGCAGGAAGTGAAGTATAATTGGGATATTTTGTCTGGTGAAAAAGAGAAATATTTTAGAATGAAACAGGTAGGGGTTTTAAGTGACTTCTGCCATTTACTGTTATCTTAGCAATTAGCTTCACCTCTTAACCTATAAAATTTTGCTCTCTGCTCTTGGGGTTTGACTTAAATGCAGCCCTGTCTATAAAGCAGATAGCCCAGTGCCCAGTGAATGGTAGTCACTCTGCAAAATGCAGATGCCATCACCAATAGTCATCATCTAACAGCTGCTCTGGAGTGAAGGAAAAAAGAAAGGGGAGACATCATTTTTTTGTATATCTCTGGTCTCGACATTAATAGTCACTGCAGTACTGAGATCTAGGACATATTTAAGCCCCTGTTTTTTTCATCTATAAAACAAATAATCACCAGCCTACACTATAGGGTCACATGATCAGAGACTACTAGGCATCAAAACACACGTGTGTCCCTCTCTACCACTCAAGGCAGATACCACATTTACCTGATTAGTTGAATAAGTTCCTTTTGTCCAAATAGAATGAAATCGGTATTCATTTGTGTATTTTCTTGCATTTTAGTGCTGAAATTACCCTAAATTTGTTTTTCTTTGTTTCTCCATCTGTGTCTATAAATATCTCAGTTTGCACATACACAAGTACAATCTCTAGTTGTACTTATATTTGGTTAAATCTTGTTTATACGGTTTGGATCCAGAGAACATGCTGCAAATTTAAGTTGCTAAATTAACTAGGACATTGCTTGTTTCATGCCAACCGTAAAAGATTGTGTAAATATAAAATAAAGTGGGCATTGGGCTGGTGTATTATAAGAAACCAAGATAATCTTCTCAGGGGACAGATTTCTTCTTGCTATTAAGCTAGAGATATTTCTAGATGTGTTAAAAAAAAATGTCTGTGTATAGAAATTTCCGTCTGTGGAGTTTCTTTTGAGAAGCCATTAATCCCTCCTAAAAGAACGTACAATGACAGCTCTTATTGTTCCTCAGGGTTAGTTTCTTAATATACTACAAAGATATTTACTCAGGAGGCTTACAGATTTTTAGCATTAATTTTGCATTAAATTTTAACATTATTTCAGTATTTGTGTAAGAATATTTAGTGGGTCTGGGAAAAAATATATAAATACACATAAATTCTAGCAAAACAGTAATCTCCATACTACCAACACACATTTGGAATGTTTTAAAAATGCTTTCTAGAAACATACTCCTTTCTGTATGAGCCATGAGAACACATAGACCCTGGCTGGCCTGCCATCGCCCTTGAGTTGCCATTTCCAGGGTCTTTGAGGGCAATGGTCTTTTCCCAGATGACCGTACTCCCATGCCTGGAGGAGATTTTGATGTTCAGTCTGAGCTGCTCAGCAAGATTTGTCAGTGTGCATCATGGAGAAGAATTGGTTCTAAAAGTGGCACATGTGTTTAAAGTACACAGAGAGGAAACCACTTGCATAATTTACAGACTCAACATGACAGGGTTCTATTGTAGAGGTTTTCTAGCAAAGAACCATTTGGTGTCACAGCAGACACCCAAAAATTGTTTCTATGAAGTTGACTCTTCAGAGCACCTTGCTTAGAAGTGGTTTTCCATATTCTCATGGGATGACACTGGGTTGGGAAATGAAAAAAGAATGTGAATATCACTATGTGGAGACCTAGTTCCTCATATAGCTGTTCTTACCCACATCAATGGTATTGGCATTAATGATTCTCATCCAGGTGGCAAGAGACACCAAACTGTCCAGAGGCCCAGAGCTTTTAATTGCTCCCATGTAACCTTGGGAAACTCTAAAATCTGATTTTACATATATGAAAAATGGAAGGGTTGTATTGGATGATCTCTGCTATCCCTTCAGACTCTGACATATCCATGACCAATTTGAAGTGATTCAGTATTGTTTCCTAGGACTACAGGTGCTCAGGAAAACAAAGAAAATTTCCTTACATAAATTAGTTGTACAACTCGTTGTCTGAAAGTGTGGATTCCATGAGTCATTCTCATGATTCTTGATTTTAAGTCATTTAGTTGAACATGGCCATATGTCCTGTTTCATCAAGTTGGCATTCAAAATAATGTCACATTCCGTTTACTAGTCAAAATAAATGACTTGTGCTTCCACCCTGCTCATTACAGGGAAATTTTCCCCCCTCATTTAATCTCCTCCTGGTCTCCTAATCCCAAGGTTGCTTACTTTAAAGGAGTCCTGAGAACTGTTCCTTTGAAGAGAGAAACTGGGAGAACCCTCTCAGTCAGCCATGGAACCTCGTTCATTCTGCATGTTGGTGTTACGGTTCCTACACAGGTCTTTTGTTGAAACATGGGCACACTGGGTCCAGGAAGATATTAAGTCTTAGTCATACATTGTATCCGCGGCTACTCCCCTTCTCATTCTGTAAGGCTTGCTCCATTTTTTTGTTTTGTTTTGTTTTATTGAGCATCGTGACATGGCACTTTACCCTTGAAAGCAGAGGCACATAGTACGATCCAAGAAAATAACCATTTAAATTCTTCACATTTTGAGCACAAAGGAGGGATAACATAGCTCAGTGACAGTAATCTCTGCCTCTCACTACAAGAAGACCTATGGTCATGACGTTGATAACTACTCTTAAGAAGGCAAGAGGCAACTTCATACAGAACCAGGAATTCTAAGCTGATTTTTAAAGAATGAGTAAAAGCTTGACAGGAGGAAAGAGCATTCTAGAAAGAATGAATCAAAGGAAGAAAGAAAGCCTGTGGACTTGAGCATGGCCTGGGTTCAGGAAGCATGTTGGGAAAGAGCTGAAGCTGGACAAATGCACTGAGGATAAATTGAGGGATGTACTTAAAACTTCAACTTGACCCTTTTTTATAAGCCCCCAGGAAGTTGCGCATGAGTCTAAGAAAGAAATTGACATGGTCCGATGACTTGATCTTAAAATAATCTTGGCAGTAAGAAGGCCACATTTTTTTCCTGGGAACTAGCTGTATAATAGCAAGTTTGTGTTTAATACTTTAAATGCTAACTTTTAAACTAATTACTGATATTTTAATATTTATTAAGTTTCTAATAATGCACCAGACTCTATGTGAAGTCCTTTTGAATGCAGTATCTCTTTTAATCCTCTTAAGGTTATTGAAAAGATTCTGTAATTATCCCTATTTGACAGGCAGAGAACCAAAGCATTAGAGAAAGGTTGGGTAACTGCCCAGGTTCATACAGTAAGTGCCTGAATTTAAACTCTGACAGTTTGGTTCTACACACTATAGCTGTAACCACCAGGGCAGTGGTCTTTAATCGTGGATGCACACAAGAATCACCAGGGGAACTTAGAACAAAAACAAAAACACACTAATGCCCAGGATTCTCAATTAAATCATAATTTAATTAATTCTCAATTAAATCAAGACCCCTGGGAGGAGGATCTTGGCATCCATTTACTTCAAAAGTGCCGGCAACTGATTGTAAAGGACAGACAGGATTGCACTGAGCTAGGCTAGACTGTCACCTTAACATACAGTGAATGGTCATAAACATCCATATTCCGCCACCGCACCAAATCACAAGAAAAACAAAACTACTAAATACTAAAATCACAGAATATGAAGACTTTCATGGCTTTTTTTTCCAGTTTTAACACTCAGGAAGAGAAACTATGGCCTTCATCTGTCTTAAGACTGACAGACAACACAGAAGAAAAAACAAAGAAGGTGGGGTGAAAAAGGAAAAGGTGACAAAGGGGTTTCAAGATGGAAAGGAAGAGAATGGCTGAAATTGGGGCTGTTGAAGTATTAAGACACTATCTACTGATAAGCGGTCGGTAATATCAAAGGCACATTTGCAGAATGTTTCCTTTTCAGTAATTGTACAAAGACTCCCTTGCCATTACAAAGCACTTTTCTTCTTGGCAGATTGAAGAATGCTTTACCAACTAAATGCATCCCAGTAACATTCAGAGCTTAGGTCCAACATAATCATAAGTTGCCTTGTTATTATGGAGGTAGAAGCCCCATTTAATAACATATTAAATGCATTATTCATTTATGTAACTCAGACCCAGGGACAGCTGCTGGGATGAAAATAGAACCATTCTGTAATGCAAAAAGCAGGTGTGTGCTTACTTGAGTAAATGAACTCTGTATTTCTGCACAATTTTCTTCTAAATTTCAGGGACAGGTCTGGTAGGGCTAATGTGATGCCATTTTCATCCAGGAAATAAAATGGTTTCAGAATGCTTTTTAATGAGCATTTAAAAAAAAATTACCAACAGTCTTCTCTGTGGCAGAAGGGGGAATGGATTCGTGCTTAGGATTTAAGCAGAACTGTTGCTGCAGGATGGGGGGGAGGGGTGGAAAGCCTGGGGCAATGATTGGTGGGAACAGCGCCAAACAAAAGGAATGTGCTCAGCTCATGATGCCAGTGGTGATGGCGAGCCCATGCCTCTAGAGCAGCGTCAAGACAGTCACAGGTGTGCTTGGATGCTAAGTGATTAAAAATCATAACCTGCCTTTGGTTTGCATGGTGCCTTGCCTCTGAAACACGCAGGGAGTTTCTGATGCACAGACTCCGTGGGAATCCATAATTGTTGTGTGACATTACTGGTCATTTTCTTGCTACCTACCATTGCTGGTGCCAGAATGTCAGCATTCTCTAGTGCGGGTATCCTTCTTCTTTTTTTTTTTTTTCTCTCCCACCTGTGATTATTTTCTCTTTTAATCGGCATGCACTCATAAGCACCTACAGTGGATTTTCTTAAATAGTAGAGTGATATTAAAAATGCTCAGACTTGATATTGACCAATTGAAATGGGTAGAGATCCTAGTGCAGGGGCAGAGTTCAAAGCTATCTGATGTGCTGGATGTTAACCCCTTAGTGTGAGGAGAAGCAGGGGCTCTGAAGATAAGGATTAGTTGCTGCTGGTTCTAGTGAGGCATTTGAAGGGTTTGAGGGCAGTGGTAATAACCACCTGCCGTGCAGATATTTCAGCATTTCTATGTGGCACAGTGATCCCAGTATGGACCTCCTGATTATCAGCTTTGCATATCCCTAGGGGCAAGGGTACCCTCAAGGAACTTAAAGTTCATAGTCACACACAGGGAGACAATCCTACAAGACATAAGGGGGTTCCTATCAATAAATCTAAAGGATCCTTTACGAGTTTAAGAGAGGGGCAATCTCCTTCCATTTAAAGAGATGGTACAGTAGTGCCTAGAGACAAGGATATGCTTGAGGCAAATTGTCTGGGGTCCTGACTGGGTGATCTTGAGAAAACTGGTTAACTTCTACGAATCTTAATATCTTCATCTGTAAATTGAAAATCATAATACCTTCCTTAAGCAGAACCCTTTGGGATATTTTGAAGACAATTGACAAAAGTCATGCTAAGAACTTAACACAGTGCAAATATAGTAAGTACTCTCTAAATGTGAACTTCTTTTTATTTCACTATTATTTTACTATCACAATCAGGAAAAGACAGAGGAGAGAAGCTGTAACTTAGAGTGGAAATTTTAGGCAGCTGATAGAGCATGAGAGAAGATACAGAAGCAGAAAGAGCAAAAGAAAATAAGCACTTTCAAGAGGTTTGAAAGAGAGGTTTGAAGGGAAGATGAGCTTTTTGGTAAGGATTCAGAGATAAAGTACAGTTAGCCTGTGGAGGGTTTCATGGACAAGATTATGAGATTTATGACCTATCCTAAGGACATTTGGAAACCATGAAGGTTATGAACAGGTAGGAGAAATAATATTAAATAAAAATAACTGGCAACATTTCATAGGCACTTGCTAATCGTCAGGGCGGTTTTAAATACTCTGTGTACATTAATCCATTTAATTTATACAACTACCCTATGAGGTGAATTAAATATTAATAATTGACCTTGTAGTGATCCATAGCATCCAAAGTACTTTCCCAGACAATATTTAATTTGACTTTCTCAACCATGCTCTTAGGTAGCCAATGTTAAGACTCAGAAACAAAGGAAAAGGCATTGGCCAGATTTGAAGGTGTTAGAAGACTATATAGCCTGCAGGCCAAATATGGCACACTGCCAATATCTATAAATAAAGCTATACCGAAACCCAGCTGTCTCCATTCTTTTGTGCATTATCTGTCCACTTTCATGCTACAATCAGAGTTGAGTACTTGTGACAAAGGCCATATAGCTGGCAAAGCTAGAACATTTCCTACCTAGCCCTTGATATTAAAAGTTTCAACTTCGGGTCTAGAAGAGTGGAAAGACCTGAGATTTTACTTCCACTTTGAGCTTAAACACTCACTCTAGTAAGTAGGTTTGGGAAGTCTGATATATGAGTACACAGAGTGGTTACTGTGGACCCCACACAAAAAGATGATGAACGACAACACTGAAGCTCAAAGTCTTAAAGATTAATTGTCCTAAAACCACAATTCCAATTTTTTTTATGAATCTGATAAATTACATAGGACAAATTTGTAGAATAATCCTTGTTTTTTTTTTTTTTTCCCTAGTAAAGCTAAAATAAGAAATAAAAGTAGGAGGCAAGATTTACTCAATCTGCAGACTGGTCTCCTTAATAGGAGTTTTCAGTACTTAGCCATTACAGTCCCTCATAATATATTGAGGAGAAACTATCAAATTTAGCCAACTTTCTGTGCTACACCATGACCATGGCACCCTCTATGGAATCTAATGTTAAATCACATAATCCATAGCAATCTATTCTTTGTCTGAATTTCAAATTCCCTTGCAATATATGTTACTCATTCTAACTCTCAGTTATATAACCTTTAAAATAACTCCTGGATTATCCATGTATATCACTTCAAGATTATAAACATAGTAAGGGCAAGGACCATGTCTTCTACTGCTGCGCATTTCCCATGGCTCTGAAGTGAAATGATTCATTGATGGACTAAATAAAAGAGTTATATTAAAATGCTAACAATAGGTCTAATATGTTACTTTGATGATTTGTCTTTCTGTTGGGTACTTTATAGGAATTAGCTCTAATCCTCAGAGCACCATGAAGTGTAGTTACCAATAGCCCTCCGGGCTACACAGTAGTAGGTCTAGCCTTAAAAAAAGTGGGAGTGGTCCAAATGGTAATGAGCTGGATTACAACTTGAGCTTTTCTCCATTTAGGTACAGGAAAGTGGTTTCCAATAACTGCACGGATGGAGTAAGAGAACAGTACACTGCCAAACCGCAGAAGTGTCCTGGGAAGGCCCCACGGGGGCTGAGGATTGTCACCGCTGATGGAAAGTTGACAGCAGAGCAAGGGCACAATGTTACCCTCATGGTGCAGTTGGAAGAGGTAGGACCAGATCCCAAACCATTTTTATCTTCTAGGGCAGAAAATCAGATTTGGTCTATGTATGTCTTTGTTTTAATTTTTTTTTCATTTTAAATATTGTTGACTTTTTTTTTTCTTTCTGCTTTTGGTTCCTTGGTTTGTTGTTGTTGCTCTTGTTTCTCCTTCCCTGCCACATTTCCTCAATTATTCTCAGTTCACTGCAACTCCTTCTTCACTCTCAATATATCACTTCTTATCTTGGAAGTTTTTTTGGATTTAATTGTGCCTTATTGGCACTTCCAGCCAAAAGTTTTCTCAGAATACATCAATAGTATTCCAAAAAGAGTTGAACATACATGTTCAACCTAACAGCTACTAATGCTGTCTTTCTCTGTCACCCTGATGTCTTAGCTTTTCTTTTCCAAAGGCAGCATGCTGGTCATACATATAACACCAAAGCTAATATAAATGTAATTGAGTATGCTTTCTTTGAGAATTGAGAGTTTGTAATTCTGTAACACCTCAGCAATATCATTATGAGCATCAATGACTGACAAATTGTGATTTTCTGAGATTTCTGAATATTCAGATAGTGTATAGGATAAAATTTATACCATATGTTTTAAAATATGCATAGGCATCTTTATCATCTTAGAAAGGAAGATGATGTTCTCTAAAGGATCAACAATTTCATTAAATGATCTCAGTTATCAAGCCAGACAGTCTTGCTTTCAGCCATGTTTTCTGAGTACTTAAATATGGGCAGCACTGTGCTAGGCCTTATGAACAGAAAGGGATTTAAAAAGTTAATACTGATACCAGGATTAAGATCTACATCATTGACTTCCAGCTTCCCCTGATAGCTCAGTGGTTTTCAATCTTTAGCATGAATAAAAGTTACCTGGTGAATATGTTAAAACAGTTTTCTGGGACCCATCACCAAAGATTCTGATTCAGTAGGTTGGGTGGGGCCCAAGAATATGCATTTATAACAAGATTATAGGTCATGCTTGTGCTTCAAGAATAAACAGAACAAAACAAGGGCAAAGCCAAGGGGGAGAGAGTAGTCTTCAGAGGCTCTGGAGTTTGACTTGAAAGGGAGAAGATGAAGCATTTAGGATTACTTTGTCAGGATTGATCAACATTATGGGTATTTTAATTCCTGTAGCAGAAACAACTGTGAAATAATGAGTTTGAAATTACAGCTCAGATGATGCTGATACTTCTGGACCAACGACCACTTTGAGAACCATCCCTCTAACCTAGTACCCCTTTCTGTTATCTCCTTGATAAGTGCCTTTCTACCACACACATTCTTCTAAATACAAGGTTCCCAAAATTTTACAGTTGGAACTAGAAAGATAGAGACCAATTTAAGCAAATTGGAGTTGCTCAAATTTTACAGAAATAAAATCTTTAGACTTCTGCCTGAGGCTATGACATATTAGCTTGCAGCAAATCAAATATATATGTATATATTTAGAGCAGGAGTGAGGTTCTGAGACAGAAAGAGAGAGGGGGGGAAGGAGAGAGAGAGGAAGAAGAGCATGAGAGAAGTATCAAAAAGATTCGGGCAAAATTCTTTTCTTCAGAGATTGGAAATTCATTATAGCAAGTCCAGCAATTCATGCTGTATTTCCCCTCAAGTACTTTGCCAATTGATACATCATACTGTGGAAGAGGTCAGATTTCAGATTCCTAGTTAGAAGGCCGTATACAAAGTCTTGGCTAAACAACTAGCAGAAGGCTCTCAAGGCTGGGAAGATAAAAATGGACGTCAGATAAAATCCCAGAGAGAAGAGAAGCATAAAGAAGTAGCACAATATTCTGTGCATTTGTTTTCTCTCTGAGTTGTTTGACAATATCCAAGTGATATAAGCAGAATGGAAAGTAGTTACTATAAGGATGAAAAGTCATGCAGTTTTTAGAAGTACTACATTTTGAGGGAAAAAAAATTAGAGCTCAGAGACTATCAAGAAGGAAATCCCTGATAAATAATACAACACGAGATTCTTGAAACTCCTGGAAGGCTCCATCCTAGGAGTAAGGACACATGACAACCAGATCATGTTCTCTAAATGCTGAAACCCAATCTGGAATTATATTTCAGTATCTGAAAGCATTAGTGATTCCCCCCCCCCCACTCTAAATATCTTCCAGAAGCTAAAATGAATCCTCTTTAGAGGAAAATAACATAAATCAGAAGTCTTACCTATATTTTTCACATCAAATATTGGGCATTTAATTTAAAATACTACATATATATCAAGAAACAGGACCCAAGAAGAGGTTGAAAAAAAAAACATCAAAAAAGAGAACAGTTGTCTGAGATATGATTAGTATGTTCATAAATATAGGTCAAGACAGAAAACACAATCCCCAGCAGTCATCAGTAAGAGGCAGTAACAAATGGATGTTGTAGAAATAAAGATATAATAACCAATATTAAGTGACACCTGAGTGGCTCAGTCAGTTGAGCATTGGAGTCTTGGTTTTGGCTCAGGTCATGATCTCCTGGGTCATGGGATGGAGACCCAAATCAGCTCCACATTCAGCAGGGAGTCTGCTTGAGGATTCTCTCTCTCCCTCAGCCCCTACCTCCACTCACATGTGCACAAACACTCTCTCTCTAAAATAAATAAATAAATATTTTTTTAAAAAATAACTGATACTAAGAAGTTAGATAGATTGACAGTCAACCAAACCCAGACAGATAGAAGATAAGTTAAATGGAAGAAAGGACAGTCGGAAGTATAACATTTGGAGCATAAGAGAGGAAGCATATAAAATAGAGAAAAGAGTAATAAGAGACACATGGGAAACAGGGAAATGGCTAACATAGATATAATTAGAGTCCTAGAGTGGAGAAGGATGATAAGAAGTCAGAATCCATTTTTAGGGGATAATATCTAAGAATTTTCCTAAACTGACAGGAGGTATCAGAGTATCAATCTAGTCTGGAGAGAATACACAACCCCTAGCAGGATACATACAAGGGGGAAAAGGCAGTTAGGTATCATATTCAAATTACCAAAATCAAAAAATAAAGAGAAAAATTTAAAAGCAGCACAGAAGAAACTGGAATGACATCTTTGAAGTGCTAGAGAAAAAAGACAAACATGAAGGTAAAATAGAGAAATTTCTCAAACAGAAACTGAGATGAGTCATATAAGATGATTTTTATAAAAAGAAACACTAAAGGTAACTCTTCAGGCATAAAGAAAAAGAAACCCAGACAAAAGCACAATAGTGGAAAGAATGAAGAGCAAGAAAGAGGGCATATATGTGGGTAAATTGAAATTAATAACTTTGTAGACCAATAATGATAATCCACTGTGGGTTTAAATATGTGTAGAATTAAAATACATGACAACTATAATTCAGTATGTATTAAACGGAGTCAAGGTGTTTTAAGTTCCATGAAATGTCTGTGAAGAAGTAGAAGTACTAATTTATATTAGATGCCAGCATGTCCAGAATATGTACTTTAATATCTAGAGAAACAGCTAAAAGAATAGTCAGAGAACATTTAACTATCAAACTATTGGCAGGAAACTGGAATAATATTAAATTTGCCTCATTAATCCAAGAAAAAACAGGAAAGAGGAAAAAGGAACATACTTATATTCAAGACTAATAGAATAAGTAGTGAAATGGTATATATGAATCCAAATATTATCATTAATTGCATAAAATAGTGATTTTTGTAGCTTGCTTAAGAAGGCTGTATCTAACCCAAGATTGTGAAGAAATAACACCACAAGTTTTTTTCTTTAAGTCTATTATAATCTGTTTTGAATAAATCCAAGGTTTTATATCTTTTTCTCTTTGCATATTCAATTGACCCAGCACCCTTGAAGGACAATTCTTTTCACCCTGAATTGCTCTGAATCTTTGTCCTAAATCAATTTAACATATCTGTGTGGATCTCTTTCCTGATATTTTATTTTGTCCTGTTGGTTTTGATTCTCAAACCTGTGTTAAGTGATAATTTAAAACACTTTTTAAAAAAATTTTGAGAGAGAGCATGGGAACAGGAGGAGGGGTGGGGGAGGGGACAGAGGGGCTGAGGGAGAGGGGAAGAAAATCTTAAGCAGGCTCCACTACCATCATGGAGCCCAACACAGGTCTCCATCTCATGACCTTGAGATCATGACCTGAACTGAAATCGAGAGTTGGACGTTTAACCAACTGAGCCACCCCAAGTGCCCCTAAAATACATTTTAATTACTCTAGATTTAGAGTAAGTCTATCTATCTGGATGTATAAATCCTCTGAACCAACCTATATAAATATTTATATATATATATGTATGTGTATATATATATATATATATATATATAACACACATAGATATATACACCATATATGTTGTATATTATATACAATTATATATAATATGCTTTATAATAGCATAAAAACAATGCTTACCTACAGACAAAACTACCAACTTATTTTCAATATCTCTACCCAGAAAACTCAACACTTTTGGAAAACATTTTGAAAAACATAAATATATGGAGAGATATATGATAATTGCAAATTGGAAGATGCAATATTATGAAAAGATGCCAGTTTTCCCCACATTGATCTTACATTCAAGGCAATTTCAGTAAAGTCTCTAGCATATATTTGTGGGTTAAAGTTGACATGTTCATAAGGCATATGAAAAAGCAAGGGTTCAAGAATAGCAAAGAAAATCTTAAAAATGACTCCCAACACCAAACCTAATGAATGGCTTACATTACAGATATCAAGATTTATTATAAAGCTATAGTAATAAAGAGGGTGTGGTGATATATATATCCAACATACTCAAGCTGATCAAGAAAGGGAATAGTGAGTCAAGAAAAACACACAGACATGCACACATATTCTTTATGACAAATGAGACACTTTACTTTAGTACAGTAGATCAATTATAATCTTTTCAATAGGTGTGTAATGACATCAAAATCCAAGTGGAAATATATGAATCTTGATCTCTCTTAACACAAGTAATTGTAACTGGTTTGTCAATCTAAGTATGAAAGATAAAACATAAGTGTTTAAAGGAAAATGCAGAAGAGCATCTTCAGACATTGGGTTAGACAGAGATTATTTTAAAATAGGAAACAAAATCCACTAAATAGATAGAAGAATATGGTTTAATTAGACTACATTAAAATTAGGAATTTCTTTTCTTTAAAATACACTATTTAGAAAATAAAAAGGTAAGCCCTGGAGGGTAAGAAGTTATTTGTAATACATAATTTCAATAAGTTACTCATAACCAGAAAATTAGAAATGATTTCTACAGATCAGTAAGAAAAATTCTGGCCACTCAATAGAAAACACACAAATGACTTAAATGGGCTTTTCAAAGATGGGAACCAAATTAGCTGATAAAGGTATGAAAACTTCTCAGCATTACTGCTCATCACAGGAATGCAACTTAACACTAAAATAAGATATTACTTTCTACCCATCAGAAGACTTATATTTTAAAGGACCAATAATATCACGTGTTGTTGTTGGAGCAAACAGTCATTTTTACAATAGTGTTTGGAGTGTAGATTATTACCGCCATTTTGGAAATCTGTTTGACATTGACTACTAACTACTGTACTCTTCTCTGAATATATGCACAACCCATGATCCAGAATTCCTACTCTTAAGTATACACTCATCAGAGTGAATACAAATATGCACCAGATGTGTGTAAAATAATGTACATAGCAGACTTAGTCATGAGAGATCAAAACTGGATACACACATTTATCAACTGTACAATTGAGAAATAAGTTACAGTATATTTATAAAATGGAATGTGACAGAACAATGAAAAAGAACAAACTATTGCTACCTACAAAAACTTGGATGAATATCATATCCACTACTATGCTAAGGAAATGACTGAAAAATATGTATTGTATGATTCTATTTAAACTGCAAAAGTAGTTTATGGTGATAGAAGTGAGAGTGTTACACCTTTAGAGGGGAAGTGGCAGGGAGTTTAAAGGTGTACTGGGAATTTTTAATTTTTTGTTGATTAATGGCTGCATTCATTTTGTAAAAAATCAAGCTGTATATTCAATTTACATATTTTTCTTTATGTCTTTTATGCCCAGCCAAAAGCTTACTTAAAACTCATTTGGGAAATTCAAATAGCATTTATTTATACATTTTGTATTTGAGTCTTTAGGGAAAAAAGAAAAAAGAAAGAAAACTTTGGGGACATTTAGGGAAAGATTTATTTTCTGAGCCAATCCTATACCCTGTGTTTCCCTGTATAGTGAATATGAAGTCCCTTTCCCAGAGATAAAAGGAACCTGGTTATGATAACTTAGAAGAACATGATCTTTTGAAGCAGCAGATGTTTGTGCTGGAGCAGGCTTCAGAATTCAGATTTTTGTTCCGTTTCTAAGAACACAAAGGGGCAAGATCTGAAACAGGAACTCACACCTGGTCACTTCTGACCTTTGTCCACCCTCCAGAGACAGAGGCCAGGCTCTCTTCCATTCAGCTTTGCTTTCTGTGTAACAAAGATCATCAGGCATCTCAGATTTGGCTGAGTGATGTGAGAACAGATTGGGTAATCTGGTTTAAGATGTGTAAATTCATGCCTTCTGGGCACAAGAAGGGAAAAAAAAAAAATCACAAGTTAGTTCATTCCACTTGAGTGGGCAAAGCTACAACAGCAGAGAGGAAATCTGCTGTCTTCAGCTGTCAGACCTGGCCCCTTGATGCTCATCTCCTAGGGCAGAGTAGAAGCCAAAAAGACTGTCCCCCCATCAAGAGGCCCTGGGGACCTCACATTCAGCTGTGGGATTCTGTGCTGATTCACAAGATCTCCTTACAGAAACAACCTGTTTCTCTATTAACCTCTGGGGATTCTACACATAGGCATGGGGGATGCATGTAATGAGTGATACAAAACAAAGGAAAGCAGAGGGGCTCTGAGAAGCTGAGGAGCATTGAAATTTGACACAGTGATAACAATCTGGATATCCAACATTTATTGAGCACTAACTATAGTCCAGTTTGAGAATGCTTTTTTTGGATTGTCTCATTTAGATGCCATAGCAACCCTATGTGAGTAGGTGTTATTGTCCTCATTGCAGTTTACAAATGGCACAGCCAAAGCACAGAAAGGCAAAAGAACTTGCCTAAGATTACACAGCAACTGAAGTATCAAGTCAGGAGTCAAATCCAGGCTCTACGGTATCCTACCTTTT
Organism: Nyctereutes procyonoides; assembly: GCF_905146905.1. NCBI lineage: Eukaryota > Metazoa > Chordata > Mammalia > Carnivora > Canidae > Nyctereutes > Nyctereutes procyonoides. The sequence goes on along the minus strand of NW_026575133.1, from coordinate 11,142,244 downwards.
TATTACTTCTCTTTGGTGGAAAGAACCATTTTCTGGGAAATAATTTCATGTAGTTCCTAAGCTCCCTAGTAACACTTCACTGGGGACAGGTAGTAACAAAGGCCAAGGATAGAAAGAATCGGCAAAAGTATCTATGTCCTAGCCAATCTGGCCTATACTATGGCTGCTGCTATATTCTTAGACATTAGTCAATATATAAAACATGATTTTCCTCCTGGATTTTCTTAGAGTATTCATGGCTTGTGATCAGTTCATTAAAAGCCATTTCAGCAAAGAGAGATTCCAAATCCTCTCTAGGTTTCCTTCTCTTTGCAAAATTACATCTTTATTGAATGGCTTCTGTGTATCTGGTATTACTTTATCCATTCTAAAGAATACTGTAAAACATAGGATATGAATGCAACACTCAAGGACTTTGTCATTCTTGTATACCAAACCTCTACAGAGTCTTGGATATGAATTAGGCTATCAAATCCAAAACAAAAGCAAATACCCCTGACATATACCACTGGCAATACATGGGGTCTATATTATCCCCCTCAAATCTCTGAATCCACTTCTCATTTGGGTTTGATGGTCCTAAATTTACTTTGAATATAACATTTGGCTCTTGCCACCATACCTAGTGCCAATTTTTCATAGCAGTAGTGACATTAATGCCAAGCTTCTGATACTCCTTGAGCAGTAAGTCCTCAAGGTGACAAGGGGACCAAGAGGTACCCACTATATTCTGATTGGCAGAAGACTCTCCAGGTCAGTATCATATTTTGTCATTTGGGCAAGAATTATGCCTCTGTGTCTCATGGCTTAGTCATGATTCCACTCTCTCCCAAAGACTTGTCTTCTCTCTGTGGGGTTGGGTTGAGTTAGGTTAGGAACTGAAGCATCACCCCTTTTTTGTCCCCAGGTATGTGCATACAAACCCCTCTGTGTAGGCTCCATCTCCTGTGCATACCAACTGAAGTGTGAGTGACCTGAGCAATGAACTGTCCCACCAAGTAGTTGGGCATATGTGCTTATTTGTTCTTCAACACATATTTTACCAAGTTTCAATTTTATATCATGTACTTTTCCTTCAAGACATATTCATTTTGTGGAATTATGTATTTAGATTAACTAGGCCCTCCTCTTTATCAAGTTCTAAATAAAAACCTAACTGCATGAAATAGAAAATAGTAAATATTTTATATTCATTCAAAACAAAAATAAAATTTAATTTATTGCATTAGATTGTAAAAAATATTTTTGGCAGCCCCCATAACATTATAAATATCATTAAGGTAGGAATCATGCCATGCCTGGTCACAGCTCTAGCATCTCCTCTCACTGTGACTAATGCATTGATAGGAACTCAATAAATGTGTGTGGATTTGGATAGACTTCCCCAAGAAGAGTAGAGATAAAGCCCAAACTTAAAAGGGAAAGACTCTTAAAATGTGAATAACATCCAAAACATGTTAAAGTCTTCATTTGAAATCTAAACCCCTTCCTTTATTCAGTACTAATGCATGTCCTAATACTAACATAAGAGTATCAATGAAAACCATGCTAAAATCAGAGCAAAAGAGAACTTCTTATTGGCAGAAGATAATCAAAGGCTAGGTACACTGATGCTAGCTTGCAACTGCATGCACAGTAACCAAGTCACAATTTTGCAGATTTGACATATGCAAGCGATAGAATCCCTTCCTGCATATAGCACGAGAGGCCACCCTCCACATCTAGGTAACAGAAATGGCTCTATAACATGACTCCATCAAAATCCCAAAGCTTGGCTCACACCCATTACCCAGAGAACCACATAATTCAATGGAAGTTGATGAAAAGCCCCATTGTTGGGAAGTATATCCCTGCCCTTTTCAGGGTTCTCTCCTGCACTGTAATGAAGGAACCTTGATCAGAAGCAATAAGTCAAAGGAGACAATATTTCTTCCATCCCAGACTCCTTCAGAATGGCTAATCCAAGAACACACATACACACACGTTCATATACACTCTGCATGTATGCATCACTGTTTCCTTAAGGGCAAAGAACAGTTGATCCAGAAATCAACAAAGAGGGGAGAGGAAGGGTCCATAGAGTTGTATCTAACTAGCCAAACATTTTCCAAGTACGCCTGCATTTGAGGAAGCTGATCGAAGGTATTTTGCACTGAGATCCAGGTATCCAATGAGAGGTGGCATCTCTCTCTGGAGACTTGCTTAAGACGGATGTTCTCTGGACCACTAATGAGCACCTAATGAGCCTATAGACTTTCAATGCGATAACTCCGCTTCCTGGAGAAATCCAATGCGAGAACCTGAAGGCACAGGATGGATGGCAAAGGGCCTAATCAGTCTTAAGAACTCAACAAAACCGATTTGGAAGGCATTCATTTGAGAGGACTGCTAGGCAGAAGTAGTGTCTGCATGTTACAGAAGATAATTAAATCTGTTTTAAACAGCTGTAAGAATAAAGAGATGCAATTCGCTGCATAATTTAAGACTTTTAAATTAAATCTGAGGCAAGGGACTAAAATTAAAACTTTGATCTGTATCTCATTGTCTTAATACTTCAATTTACATACAAAGACTGGAACTTAATAAGGAAAATTCATGATTATAACTTCTTCTGTGAGATTTAACTCTAAAACGTGAAGGCTGTGTCCTCATTAAATGAATTTCAATGATCTGTAATTTCACATACATTGAAAGACTTATGGCAGCATAAAAGTAACCACAACGTAATAACACTTCATAAATATTGCAGGATGCTACCAGCCGTCGGATGGTAGAGAAGATGACTCTTGATAAAATTTGCTGTGAGACCCTCATTTGTTGAATTCATAAAAGAATTTGACCTACTTTTTCATCTGGGGGAAAATCAGGGCTTTTAGAAACTACACAAAGAGTCCGCAAGCACTGTTCATCTAGGCAGGTATGAGTTTTCTAAAGCCGGCCCAGATCTGACTCAGAAGCCTCGGTCTTCCACACAAAGGAACGGGAGATGATTTCAATGAGCCGTGGAGACTTAAGAGCCTTTCTCATGTATTATTCCTTGCTCCATTCAGCTTTATTCTCTTTGAGTCGAGCAAGGTAATTGAGCCACTTCATTTCTTCTCCCTGGCTGCTTCGGGTTACAAAGGAAAGAGGGAAATGAGGCGGGCAGTATAGGTTGTCTTTAGCCAGAGGCCTAGCAGCTGAAGTTCAGGTTGGCTTGGTGAGCAACTCTTCCTAAGGCTCTGCTTTTCCTTCCTCAGTTCTGGCCCACAAACATTGGCATTTTGCTCTTCTTTTCAGTTTTAGGGAATCTGTGTTTGCGAAGGACTTCATTCTCCCTCCCTTGGTAAGCAAGGAGCGATACATGGCTTATTTCTGAGAGTTTCAGTTCAGTGCACATTCCAAGGACTGGGGGGTCATCGTCTTCATATAGGAAATTATTTTCAGATGGATTTGCAGTCTCTCGGCCTGTCTGTGTTAGGCCTGCAGCACTGGTGCCCCCCCTTCCATCCATACGGGTGGCCACCACCCCAGAATGATAACTTCACCCAAACAAAACAATTTTTGCCCAAGTATGTGACTTCCTCAGATTTCTGGCTTTGCACTTTGCCCTTTGTTATCCTGTGACTCTGGGCCATATCAGTTCATCCTTAGTGTGATCCACCATTTATGGGTGATAGAAAATTTCTGCCATCTACCAACAGCATTTAAATGAGCTCTCCATCTTCACCTGAGAGCTGAGATGATTTTAACTGCCTTTATTCCATGCTGGAATATGACTGTATCTTCAATAATACCCATAACACGAATAGCAGAATTATAAAAACAGATGATCACCTACACTAGATTTGATGATTAGGATCATGATCATTCTGCCTATCTTTATAAGTAAAGAAACTGAGGTTTAAATATAAATTGAATTTCAAAGGGCACATAACTCCCAGCTTACTACCTGACTTCTGGAGGGCACTGCCATGTACAGTACCTGTGTAGAAGTCTGTAAAGTCACTGAGACCTCTCAAGAACCTGTTAATTTGGAAAAGTGATGAAGTAACATCCAGGGTAAGAAATCATATATCCATTTCATAGATAAGATCTTATGACTTGGTTAAGTCTAGCAAGTGATGCTAGATATAAAAGTTCTGAGAGCTCTTTAGAAATTTTGAAAGCATGACATGACAGTGTTGTTTGTGTGTATGTGTGCATGTTCATATGCTTCTCATCTGTTAATGTGGTATTTACAAATCTAACGGTGATCTCTCTGGATGGTAGGCTTATGAGTACTTTGAATTTCCTTTTTCCTCATTTTATGTGTTTCTTATATTCCCTTTATAAATTCTCCATGGCTTTCTCTTTTTTCTTCTTTCTTCTAATTGACCTTACATATTTCCATTACATATCTTACTAGTAGGAAAAACTTATTGCATAGGTTTATTCCTAAAGCAGTCTCCCTTCTTTTCTTTTTTTAAAAAGCATAATCTTAAAAAAAAAGCATAATCTCATTCTTTTTACACACCTGGATGCTTTACCTTTACAGTGACTTTTAAAGACATTCAAAAACATCTTTATAGTTTTTTATTATTTGGTGGCACCATAGTTTTCCTACCAAATCCTGCTGAGCTAATTCATAAAGTCACTGTGTAGTGATAACAGTATAGTAATGTCCTTTATTACCTAAAAAGCGTTTTCAAAACATAATGGGTCAAAGTTCTGACCTCTCTCTACCACACTGTCTAGATAGAGTAAAGAGACCTCAGCTTACAATTATTTATCTGCTTCACAAGCCAAATGTTCCTCCAGCCTTATGGGTTCTGTTCCATTCTAAGCCAGACACCTAGTACAGAAGACATAAAAAAGGAATGTGGAAATTTGCTCTTCATTCAAACACATGGTGGTGTGGCTCATTTGCAAGTGAAGGATTAAACCATTTTGTGATGATTCTTCAGTTGGAAATTCTTGGTCTGAGCATTAGATGCAGAAGTATTTGGATATTTAATGAGGCAAGTCTCAAGGCTCAGAGTCCTCAAGGAAGGGATGAGCCATCTGCATTTCATCCTAGAGAAAGTAAAATACAGAACCAGGCAAGTGGTTTGGTACATCCATAGTCTGGTCTTCTGACATCGCTGACCTTGTCAGACATGAATTCTCTGGTGAAATCTAAAACCCCGTGTATGCCTAATTCTGGGAAATGAACAAGGGGTAGTGGAAGGGGAAGTGGGCGGGGTGTTGGGGTGACTGGGTGATGGGCACTGAGAGGGGCACTTGGCGGGATGAGCACTGGGTCTTATGCTATATGTTGGCAAACTGAACTCCAATAAAAAAATTAAAAAATAAATAAAAAATAAAACCCCATGTATGCATTGCCATCCTCACTGTTGTGAATATTCTTCCTCCCAGTCAGAGCATCCAAGCCCACTGCTGCCTTTTTTTGTAAGAGGCGGGGGGTCGGCATCTTCAGAGAGGCACCTATGCTATAGATAACCGTCTCTGAATAGACAAGGAGAGAGACTGACTCTTTAATTTGTAATTATGCCAATATCTAAGTATCTTGGGACTGTGTCCAGAGCTCAGTTTTGAAGCTGAAGAGAAGCCCATCGAGCATGAATTGAACCAAATATTCAGGAAATACTTTCCCAGCTTATCTAGTGAGGCAGCCTTAGCTTTCAACAATGATAGCACCTCTTGAAAAGGATACCAGAGAGACCCAGGACTTGCTTAGGAACAGAAGACAGGGCATTTGCAGCTACTTTTTGTCATAGACTGGTGTTGTCTATGCTGGAAGCACTCAGTTTACTATTGTAAAAGAACAGGCTTGACACAGTTACAGCAGTTGATTCTTGGTTATAGTCCTCTCACTCTGTTGAGCATTCACTTGGGCAGGGTCTTTACAAACAAGTTTTGCAGCTAACAGTATTTTATAGAGCCTGGCATATTACACTGGGCTCCTCTTTTATCGCTACTTAATGAAGAATTTAATCCATGTTGGCATTCCTCTAAAGGGTTTTGGTTACTGAAGCTTATAAAAGTTTTCTGGTTTCACATATGAGTGAATCCATTTTTTAAGAGCTCCCACTGGGAATGAGGACAATAAAATAGGAGTGCTGAACTTGGAGTTAAGGAGAACTTGGTTCAAACTAATCTTGTGACTGGGCAAATTTTAGCAATCTTTTAGGGTTAAGATTAAATGAGATACTATGTAGAGAGCGGTTAATATTTCTGCCACAGTAAACTTTCAAGAAATGTTCTCTATCTTTTCCCATAGTGACCACCAGGGGATGTTCTAGAACAATCCTACTTGCATACTTTATATCAGAAGTCATATGCCATAGGTCGGTCTTACTGAAAAGCACAAGGTGGATAGCACTTCTCCCCCTGAACTTATTTCTACCAGCTGATGAAATCTCTTCTTTGAAAGCCAGGGCTCATTGTACTGTAGTGATCTCCTTTCCTCTTTCTTGTCATGACTCTGCTAACCTGAGTCTAAACTAAGTAAACGTACCTGGAGTAGGGTATGCAAAGCATAGGTGGGTTACTTTTACTTCATGCTCCCCACTCTGCTAAATATTTTTACTCTTAAGAAAGTGCTGAGGCACACCAGGGTGGCTCAGCAGTTGAGCCTCTGCCTGTGGCTCAGAGTGTGATCCCAGGGTTTGGGATTGAGTCCCACATAGGGCTCCCTGCATGGAGCCTCCTTCTCCCTCTGCCTGTGTCTGCTTCTCTCTCTGTGTCTCTCATGAATAAATAAATAAAATCTTTAAAAAAAAGAAAGAGCTGAAATATCTGATTTTTGTTTCTGTCATTCAATGCTGCTTAATCATTTTTTTTTTTTAAATCTTACTTTGTGGTCAAAAAAGCATTAAAAAGAAAAATCTAAAACCAAAGTTGGTTGTATTCCCTCATCAGTCTGCTATCAATCTGTGTTACTTCTGGTTATTTCTCATATACTTAATCAATATTTAAATATTTACAGTAATGGTAGAAATAGAATGTGTTTTGCAATGTTCCTTGCATCATATCATATTCCACCCAACACCACCCCCTCCTTTTAAAATTGATGAACTCTCTAGTTCCCCTCATTTCCCCCCTCCCTCTTTTAATCCTACATGCTGTCTCTCACTGCCCCTCACTTCACTTCACCCCCTGTCCCGGGGGAGTCAGTGTTAACAGACTGGGTTACATTTGCCAGCACTTTTATGCTCATACAAACACACACACACAGTACATATATTGTTATCTGTTGTGCTTTTGTTTTTGACAAAAAAAAAATGGATTTTACTGAAGTCAATTCTCTACAATGTAGTTTTTGCTACGTGAACTTTAAGATCACTTTCAAGACTGAATTCCAGTGAAGTCTGAGGCAAGCCTGAGCTTTGCCGGGCCCAGACTCTGACGTTCCTATCTGCAGTGAGTCTATAATGCCTTCAGGAATGTCTCAGAGTCTCATTTTTGGATGAGGCTGCCAGTGTTGAGTTACTGTAGCATTTGTTTTCCCATTTTTCTCCCAAGCCACGTTGCAAGAACTGATAGGTTCACACACCTTCCGTTCCTCAGGTTAATCTTGGCTCCTTAGTGGCCACTTGATATATTTGTTTTTCTATTACCGAAGTCAGTGATGCCCTTGGAGAATCCCCATATGGATTTCATGTGGCTTTTGTGCTTTTCTTGGGCACATCTTTTGAGCTAATATTCTCAGTTCTATATCTATATCAGGGCAGGTGACAAAAGGGCAGTAGGTCCAAAAAATATTATATGACAGTTTAGATATTTGCCAGCCTAGGTGCCATTTTGGGAATGATGACTTGTGATTTATTGAATTAAAGTAACTCTCCATTATACAGCACGTTTTCCTGACTACTGAATTATGATACCTGTTGTTCCCCATATTCTCTGTCTTCCTTATGGCTTGAACACTATACTGCTTCACTAGAGGGAAGACCTCAGAATGCAGTATGGCGTTCATGCCGATCCACCTTTCCACTTCTAAACAAAGCTGTTGTGAGAGGTGGAAAGAGTCAAAACCAGGGATGGAGTCTAACAAGAAAAGAAAGTGATACCTTGCTTTTGTTCTCACCTTTAACTCTGAAAGGTATTACAAGTAACTTTTATTTTTTTTTTTATTTTTTTAAACTTATTTATGATAGAGAGAGAGAGAGAGAGAGAGAGAGGCAGAGACACGGGCAGAGGGAGAAGCAGGCTCCATGCACCGGGAGCCCGATGTGGGATTCGATCCCGGGCCTCCAGGATCGCGCCCTGGGCCAAAGGCAGGCGCTAAACCGCTGCGCCACCCAGGGATCCCTACAAGTAACTTTTAATTAAAGAAGCTCACCAAGGACCGAGCTGCATGGATAAAGTTAAACCACAGATCATCTTAAACTTTTCCTTCAGCCTCACAGGATGCCTCAAGGGACTGCTAGCATCCTGCTTAACCTGCCTTTGTCCCAGTTCTCCTGGGGGAGCAATCAAAAGCACATCTGCTCTTGCTATCTCCCTGGAGTCCTAACAGCCAACTGAGATAATATATAAGAAAGCACTTGGATGAACAAGCAGACACACTTATTCAAAATCTACTGACTGGGAGGGATCCCTGGGTGGTACAGTGGTTTGGTGCCTGCCTTTGGCCCAGCGCATGATCCTGGAGACCCGGGATCGAGTCCCACGTCGGGCTCCCGGTGCATGGGGCCTGCTTCTCCCTCTGCCTGTGTATCTGCCTCTCTCTCTCTCTCTCTCTCTCTCTCTGTGACTATCATTAAAAAAAAAAAATCTACTGAATGGAAAAGAGTGACCTGCAGGCACGTGTTAGGTACTGAGGATACACCTAGTAAGGACACATCTCAGCACCCAGGAGTTTATACAAACTACTCAGGTACTAGTCAGCAACTTGTTTTCCTGCAGAAGTTAACGAACCTTGACTACATGCATTGTGGAACTTTTGTTTGTAGTTATGCACCAGTCACTTAAAAACGAGTTTAGTTCTTTCATTCTTTCTTTCATTAATGCCCCCTTCACACTTAGCATCCTAAAACATCCTACAGAAGGGTTGCCCCCACATCAAAATGGAATGTGGTCGCATCAGCCTGTGTTGAGTGGTCCTCATCTTCAGTTGGATTAAATGATGAGAAAACCTAATATTCTACAATCTGATCCCAAGGGGCAAAACCTGTGGTGCAACCCAACATCTGCTGTGGACCTTCTCAGACCACAGCAGGACCAACCCGAGATCTTCCCCAGAGGCCCTGAAGAAAAGGAGCGTCTTGGGTGGTAGCTGGGCATCAGTATGTTTTCTTTTAATTTCTATAAGAGGTGCTGATATCAAAATCTGAGATTCATTGGTTTCAAAACCAATAAACTATGGGAGTTAATTTTGACAGGAAGGTACGTATAATTTCCTGTTGCAACTCATATTTCAATCTACCATCATCTACCCTGAACTACCCCTAATTAGCTTCCCAGAATACTTGGGCCTCCTTCCAATTCACCCTCCATATTGTAACCAGAGTGATCTTTTTGAATTAAAAACATCATCATGCCATCTTCTGCTAAATCTCTGCTTAAAATACTTTAATGGCTTCCTACTCCTCTTAGGAAGAAAATGAAAATCAGAAACTCAGCCACGATTCCTAAAATGTCATTTTCTCCCCTTCAGTCTGATTTCATAACCTGTTCCCACAGTGTCTTCAGCTTCCTATGACTGTACTATCCCCCTTCTGCCATAGGTCCTTTGCACATCTGATTCCCTCTGTCACCATTGCCTGAACTCCTTACGTTCATCTCACTCACTTGTGTCCTTTGTTTGATTAAGTTATTTCTTTCCTTAAGATCATTTCAGCTCAGGTATAACTTCTGGGAATCTTTCCTTGAAGTTCTCAATCAGATCATGTTTTTAGCTCTCTGCCTTTCCCTACTGTGCACCTTACAATACCATGTACTTTCTTTCATATCATCCCTGTAAAAACATTTTATTTATCTGTGATTACTTCGTCTGTCTCACTTAGTAGTCTAGAAGCTCATGAAAGCCCAGACCATATCTGTTTTGCTTGGTTTGTTATAATTTACTTGCCATCATTTTCCCATGTCATGCCTGACATAAGATAGACACTCAATAAATATCTGCCACTTGGCTGGTTGGTTGGTTGGTTGGTTGGTTGGTTGGTTGGTTGGATGAATGAATGACCAGAAATTCATGGTGATCTAGGACTTAGGCTCTCTTGCCTTTGCTCTCCTTCCTATTCTCTGAAAGGAGTTGCCATCCCTGTTTCAGATGATAATTACAGCCCAAGGAAGTCAGAGGCTGATGACTGATGAGCCCAAAAAAGATGCATTGACAGCCGTGTTAGGCTTGTGAAGCACCTGAGAGCCTCTGAAGGCAAAAGCATGACATCGAGTTTGTTTCACTTGAGTGGGCAAAGCTGCAACAGCAGGGATGAAATCCTCTGCCTTGGCCCCTTGATGCTTTTGTCTCCTGTGCAGAGTAGCAAGCCCAGGGGCCTGTATTCACATCAACAGAGCTTCCTAATACCTGACCGACTCTAAAAGCATGACTCCTCTGAAGGCAGCTCTACTGCTAGAGCAGTCCCAACATTGTGACTCCCCTCTCTCACCTGCTACATACACCGGGAACCTTGTCAGGATGGATAATGAGGAATACTGTCAGGCCAGAGAGAATAGCATGACACACAGTGGACATCCAGACAGAGCTTGGGAGGAGTTTTAGGTAGTGGAAAGAGATCGAAGTCCAGGCCCACCAAAGCAGACTGGTGAATACCAGACAGAAAAAGCCAGGCAGGGAGACTTGAGGGCAGCCCCAGCCAGGCTTTTCCCAGGTGTGTGGGTAGCTGCTGTCACTCGTGGGGGCTGACCTGTGAGCCTCCCCTCTGTGCTCTTGCCCATGGTGACCCTTATGTCATGTCTGCTCTCTATTTCTCAGTATCTCTCTCTTTGCCCCTCCCTGCCTCCTTCCCTACCTCTTTCCCCTTCCTCCTCCCCCTCTCTCCTCCCTATCCTCCCTCCCTCCCTCACTGCCTCCCTTTCTCCCTTTTTCTCCTTCCCTCTTCACTACCCGCCCCCCTCTCAGAAATTATATTGCTTGTTTTATTCCATGGCTAACCCAGGTAGTTATTCCTGTATTTTGCTCAGATACTCATCCCAAAAAACGCGAGTAGATTTTAAGGTGGTTTCTTCCTCTGTGCCTGTACCTGGGTTTGGCTGGCAGCAGCTCTGTGGACAATCTAGAAAACAGGGGAGAACTGACCAGAAATGGCACCAAGAAATTGACCAGTCTGATTTGTGTAAATGAAGGACAAGTCAGAAAGAATGGTTGACATTTATGTTTATTGGTGAAGGGAATTCAAATAATTACACAATGTCTGGGCTTGTGGATCATTGCTCTTGTAGTTCTGAATGGAGTTTCTTTGTCCCACCCGACACGTCCTCCCAGAGAGTTGGCCCCTGAGTACACCCCCCCCCCCCCCACACACACACACAATGCTTGGCTGGGCATAGATCAGAAGAGTAGGTCACAGAGATTCATAGAATTTGAACTGCTTTTCCTTTCACTGTGAATTAATCTTTTAAATGTCAGCATTTTAAACTTGGCCTTTTCAAAAAATATGATACCATATGAACCTTACTTAATCGAAAATACTTTTTTTACTTCAAAGGGTTTTTTTTTGTATGTGTGTATATATGTATGTTTTTAGGGCTTTTTCCTCCTAAAAATGGGAAAAGCTAACAAAACAAGAGGAACTTGATAAAGGATGGGCTGCATGAGAAGGAAGCTGGTTTCTTTAGGAATCTCTGTTATTCCAAAAGTGTTTTTTTTTTTACAGGTGTGGGATTTTGGAAAGCCGACTTTTATCCTTCTTCTCCTTGCCTCCCATGGGAGGCAATTTAGAATTGTATGATTCCAGTCCCGCTGTAAAAGGAGTATGGCACGCCTTTTACAATTGCATGGTTTTGACAGTCATTTTTTTGATCCAGATTTTTACAGATGACTAATTAACTCACATGTTGTATAACAAACCTTTGAGTTAAGACATCTATGCCCATTTCATAGATGAGGTAACTGAGACCCAAGGAGTCTGCATGAAGTCGTATGGCTTGTTAATGGCACCCTGGGATTCAAGCCTGGAGGAGCCATCTGTGCTTTATCCAACTATAATGAATGAAATGCATGTCCAGAGAGATGGATTCACATCTAGGTCTCCTGCTAACTAGCTGTATTAACTTTGATAATTAAATCTTAACATACTAAAAAAATAAATAAATAAATAAATCTTTCCATACTTCAGTTTCTCTACCTATAAAATGGGCAAGCATTGCCTATTTTTCTCTCCCCACTAAGATTCCATGAAGAATAAAATGGTAACATTTTGATTGCACAAAATACCAAAGTATAAAAGAATTAACCATCATTGTCTTAAATAATGATAGGGTTGAGTCCAATGTCATATCAGGTATGAGGCAAGGTTTCTTTTATATTTCCTCTAACATGGTTAGGGAACCAGAAATGAGAATGGGATTCAGGGGTCCTGAACATATGGGAAGGGGTATATGACCATGTAAGGGAGGCTTAATCTCTAAAGCTGTGTGTGGACACCTTTTATTCATGTGAATGATAACAGTATAAACAGATGCCTCAGGGAAATTGAATATCAAATTGGAGCTGATTATCAAACACTTAGTTTTCCAAACCTTGAAACTTTCGGATGTCGGTGCCCTTCACGTTTGGAGAACATCCATCTTGGTGAGCTCCTGTCTGCCAGGGACTGTCACAGAGATTCTGTCAGAGGCAGACAGATGCTCCCAGCTGTCAGAGGGAGCCAGAGTCTGCCATTAGCCCTGAGCCAGGGAGCAGAACAAGCCCCAGCCTCTGAAGGGAGGCAGCCAGCACCAACTCCCCTTCTCTGATGGTGGGCTGTTTTTCAGGGTGACGTCCAGAGGACACTCATCCAAGTGGACTTTGGTGATGGCATCGCAGTGTCTTATGTCAACCTCAGCTCCATGGAAGACGGGATCAAACACGTCTATCACAACGTGGGCATTTTCCGAGTGACCGTGCAGGTGGACAACAGTCTGGGCTCTGACAGCGCCGTCCTGTACTTACATGTAACTTGTATGTTATTACTGTTGTTGGTTTATGACATATTTAAAATATTGCGTCCTTTTAAAGTATAACCCAAAGTTTCATGTCTAGAAGCAGCTTACCAGTTATCTCTAAGGAGATGGGGAAGGAGAAAAAGAGAGCCAAGTGGGGAGAAAGTACAAAGAAAGTCAGGGAGTGGAACTTGAATAATCCTAGAATTTGTTGCTTGAAATTATGCACGCTGTACGTACTGTGCCTTTTCCAGGGGGCCTCCGAGACTGCATACCTGGGTCTGCGGGCTGGGCCAGAGCAGCTTACTGAGCTCTCTGATTGCATGTGAATTTGTCTTTTTTTTTTTTTCTTAGTCAAAACCATTTGAAAACAATTTTCACATATGGCTCAATCTAATACAATGAGAATTAGCGCAAGCGATGGAATTTCTACCCATCTAGTTATTCTTCTCTTTTCATGATACATCTCACTGTTTATAACGCTTCTAAAGACTTTTGCTCCTTTTTGTAAAGTATTTCCTGTTTGTTTGTTTTTTTTTTATCTGTAATGTTTGGTGTTAGAGGGAAGGTGATGTTGAGAGAGGGAAAGAGCTGCATTTAGAAGTAATTCCAAGAAGTGTTGAAGTGTTTGTCCCATCAAGGAAAGTAAAGATGTACTAAATATGGGGAGATTGTGACAGCTTCTAAGTTCTGTGTAGTACAACTGTGTGCCATAAATGCCGCTTGTGGCAGGTGTGTGAATGTCCCCAAACAGGCTTAGGACTTGTTTCAGTTACTACAGAAATGCTTTGCTTTAAAATAAAAGTAGCTATGTGAAGCCCCAGTGACCTAATGGATAGGGTGCTGGCCTTCTAAAATGAAAGTAGCTCCTTCTATGAATGGCCTTATCCAAATTAATTCTAAATTCTAGACCAAGAGCATAAAGGCTGGGCCATATTCCATGCCTCTTACCTGCATCTTGCACACTGAACTGAGTATAGAACATACCAACTAGAATCTTTTTTTCTTAAGCTACTGTGGTCCAGTGGGAGGACAAGACTATTTAGGGAGTCCCTGAGCAATTGTTCATTACCGACAATTCCGGCAGTATTAGCAATTCTTGGTCTTTCTCTCCCACACATTCATGACAAAGGTGCTTTGAAGAAACACATCCTCCCTTCTTTAGGTTTAAGCAAACCCTTACAAGATTCCCAACCTGCTTGGTTCCTCCTACGTCTTTTCAGCTAATGTTTATTAAGCAATTACTATGTGCCGGGCCTTAAGCTAAGCAAGCTCTTTACCTATATGATTTCACTTTTCAAAATAACCTGATGAAGAAGGCATTATTAGAAACCCTCCTTTACCCAGAACAGTGGGCATCAGAGGGCTTGAATAATATATTTGAAATTGCAGCCTACAAAGCCAGGCTTTAGATTCAGGTTTGCCTGTCTCTTGATCACTAAGGTTGTTGTCAGTGACGGCACTTGTCTCCAACAGCCTTGTCCCCTCCACTTTGCAGATTGTCCTAAAGGAGCATGAGCAACTTGCTATACAACTACATAGGTTCAGGGCACATTTCATAGGCTCCCTTCCTGCTGACACCATGGCTACCCTCACCTCCAGGCTGACCTCTATGGACTTTCTGGAGTTGTCTCTTTCTAAGAAATAATCTTCCTTACTAAGTAACGGTCAGCAAATCTCTCAGAAATACATCACAACCATTGGTTATTGGTAGCAAAACTAACAACATAAACGCCAGTACATTTGCTGAGAATGGCCACCTACCTAGCAGCCTGTCATATCCTGAATTATTCTACAAGGGGGATTTTTGTTTGAGAGCTGCTCTCCTGAAGAATTACGGTGATTTTGCTCCATATCTTGCATATGTATGAAACATCTTCCACACTCTAACTGTAAGTGAATACTGATTTCAAATTCAGCAGCTTTTCGGTCTCTGTTTCTCAGGCTCTCCCATAGATCAACCACACCTTGCCCTCCTGGTCACCCTTTGGATTCTTCCTCACCTGGAAAAATGATCATATCCCTTGAGCGCTAGCTCTCTGCCCTGGCCCTCTGCTAGGTTTGCTCACCCCTGGGAAGGAAAACAGCACAAAGATCGGAGGTTGCTGAAGCCAGGACTTCTAAAAGAAATAAAGCTCTTTGTTCTTGTTTTTTTTTTTGTTTTTTTTTTGTTTTTCCTCATTAGCCTAGTTGAGTGGCTCGGCAGTTTGACTTTCACCCTAGTAGCAGATGATCTATAATGGAAAGTTTTGTGTTCCGATTTTAATTTTGTTAGCCTCATCTTGGGTTAAGTGTTTGGATAAGCGTACTTCATATAATGGAACCCCTTCCTAAGCCTAACTTTGGGCCTAAGAATTTCTTACTCTTTTGTACTAACTGTATCAAAGCAGGACTCCTTTGCCTCACCTGACACCTCTACAATGACAAGCATGTCTTTCAGATGGGAAAGCAAAGATTGGAGAAGTACTTTCTCTTTGACACTGTTTTACACTTACAGGAAGTCAGAACAAGACTATAATTGTTCAACATTCCCCCAGACCTCAAACCTGAAGAGGATCATGGCAACTTTTGGTGCCACAGTGTGGGGGGAGAGGGGTTTGGGTGGTCTTTTTAGAAAAAAACAAACACTCGATTGAATTGGGAGTTGTTAGGTACAGATGCTGGCCTGGACTCCCAGCCAACTCACTCCATTTCTCTGAGCCTAGGTTTTCTCCCCTGGCATGTGAGGAACACACATCTTGTTTCTCAAAGGTTCTTTCCAGCAAAATATGCTGTGGTCTGTCAACTAGTAAAGCTTTCTTTTCCACCATCACAAAATAACATGTGTGTTTCTATTTAGTGGGTTCTGAGCAGCAGTTCTTGGTTCCCTTTGTCAAGCCTGCCCTCTGCCTCTCTCACCAATACCCCCTCCCTTTTGCTTCAATTCACCCCCAATGCCTGACTTGATGGCATGCTCTCTCTGTACTCTCCAGGTCAGAAAAGTGACTTTGTTCCAAATCAGAGGGTTTTTTAGTTTTGGTTTTGTTTTTTAATATGGGTTTGCAAAGGTTATCAGAAACAAATGGAGATGATGTGCCAGCTCTAATGTTTCCAAGAGTGGGCCAGCCTTTCTCACTGGGAGGCTGGGTAATCTGTTGTAGCCTGACATTCGGAAAGTCCTTGGGGATAGGATTTACTGTGCTCTGCTAGTTTGCAAACTAAGGAGACATGTGGTGCAGCCAGTGTTGCCTTTAGCTGGCGGGGCAGGGGGTAGAATTTAGAGGACATGCAGATTTCTGCTCAGAAATCCACCCCACCTCAGCAAGTCTTGCAGAAAAAAGTCACTGAAAACTATGCAAATTTGCAGAATGGGAGATTAAAAAAAAAAAAAAAAAGATGATACGGATTTTCTAGTTCTTCCCATCTCTTCTCTCCAACTACCTCCCTACATAGGTAGATGTCTTTCTGTTCCTATCTTATGGTAAATGGATCATTTTCTTGATCAATTTTTGTGGCTTTACAACTTTTCATATGATTATTATATTGGCCAGAGAATGTCAGACTTGAGTTTTGTAAAGTGTGGTTTAATGAGTCCCCTGCCCCAGAATCACATGATAAAAATGTAGTGTCCTATGCCTTCTCCCAGACCTGCTGAATTGGAATTCCTAGAAGTATGCATCATAATCTGCCTTGAACAGATTAGTATAATTCTTACGTATGTTGAAATTTAAGGAACTCTGCTTTAGGACCTCATCTTTATTCTTTGAACTACTTTTATTTCTTCTAGACGCTCTTGAACATTTCAGATAATCAGCAATGTAATGCATACACAATATTTAATTTGGTGGTCAAAGGAAGTGTCTGAAACAAATGGCAGAGCAGTCATTACAGTCCAGAGCAATCATTACATGTGTGCATACACATGCGTGCACGCACGCACAGACACACACACATACACACACACATACAATGTTCAGCCTCACAAACATCAGCTGCATTCTGTAGCACATTAAGGCTAAACAAGAAAAGAGGAGGGAGACCCAATTCACACAAGTATTTTCCCAGTTCCCTCACCCACCTAGCCTGGAAGATTCATATGGAGTGATGCAGCGCCACCTGCCGCCCCTTTTGTGCATCACAGGCACCTGTCTGATGGAGCCACATCTGCGGGCTTGTTCAGCTCTGGATTTCGTGCAGCCAGCCAGCTGAGGGCCTCCAGGGGCTGGAGTTCCACTTCTACAACTCAGTGCAGACTGCACCTTCTGCACATAGAAGAGATGCTTAAAAGATAGGCTTTTGGGCATCGGGAACTAGGTGTGTTAAACACATGAAAATTAAATGACTACAAGAGGACAAGGTGGGAATATGAAAAGTAAATTGCACATATTTGAATGAACGTGTAATGTACAAACATGCAAGAATGAATTCATACGAGCACACATATGCATCCTTCAGGGCCTACAAGCTGATATGCTGTATGTCCTGAATCCTTCTTAGATCTCATTGGCTTCCACTCTTTCCCTCCATTTCTCCCCTGCAGCCACTCGGGCTTTCTTGCTGTTCAAACTTCCTCTGCAAGATCTTTGCACTTGCTCTACCCTCATCCTGGAGCATCACAGATAGTATGTGGTGAACTCCTTCAGTTTATTCAGGTCACTGCTCAAATGTCATTCCTTCTGAGAGACAAAAATAGCACCTACCTCTGCTCTATGTGTTCAGTGCCTGCCTCCCTCCCTCAATAATACATAACCTCCACCAAGTACCAGGTGTCTCGAGCACCTAGAATGATGCCCAATATGTGGCAACACTCCAAAACTATTGAATGAATTAATGGCCACATTTCACTGAAAAGATCCCATTTTTGTTATTAACAGGACACACCGGCACCATTCTTATTTTGATGTTCTGACTTTAAAAAATATTAAATACTCATGTGAGAGAGACAAAAATGCTGAACCCCTTTAGAATGGAACTGGCATGTCTAAGAGAGCTTATCTAGTCCTTGCATTCTAGCGGAGTCATTCACTCAGATCAGGGGAGACAGGAAGGACATTCCAGAAGCCTGGTCACTGGAGCGGAGACTGAAGGCTGGCAGGTGCCCTCAGAGAGGTGTCTAAGCCAAGACTGCAGGGGAGAACAGGGCATAGCCTGCTGGAGCAGACTGAGTGGTAGGGAACAGCAAGAGCCATGTAAGAAATGAGAGCATGTGTAAAGTGCATTTGCTAATGCCTGGCATGTATTTAAGTGATCGGTAGATACTGACTCTCAATAGCTCTTTTGTGAAGATGGGAAAGATCTTTTTGAGCATTTGTCAGCTGGCCAGAGCACGGGCTTTAAAATCAAACTACTTTGGCTCACACCCTGGAATTGATGTTGCCTAGCTCCATGACCTTGGGAAAGTCATTTTCCTCTGTTTGTTCATCTCTCAATGGAAGCGATAGTAGTGCCTACTTCATGAGGTTGTTGTGAGGAGCAAATGAGAGTAAAAAGAGTCATTAGCAGAATATGTGGTACATGGTCATCACTCAGTAAATGCTGCCCTTTTATTAGTACATTGAACCATTCTGACTTATGAACAACTACTTCTTATCATATGGCTTATAAGCCAGAAAATCAATTCTGTTCTGTATGCTGGTCACCAAGCCTCTAATTCTATGAAGAGAGAGAAGCACAGACAAAAGCAGAAGTGAGAAATTGTATCATCTACCCAACAAACATTCGATTATCTGCTACATCTCAGGAACTCTTCTAATCTTTTTATATTCAAAGATAGGAGAAACTCTCACCCTCCAAAAGTTTGCAGCCTGTGTTCTCTGTCTCACAAATTTTAGATCAATATGTGTTGACTATCATCATCATTAGTAATGGATTTTAATTTTGAACAAGTGAGTAGTATGAGCAACTTGGCTTTCTAGAAACATCACTCTCACAACACTTTGTGGTGTGAAAAGGTACATGGTCATCGCCATATATCGTATGAATGTATAATGTGTCTACATGTAAGAATGGACTCAGACAAACACACATATGCATACTTCAGAGCCTACAAAACAACATGCTCTGTGTCATGAATCCCTCTTAGATCTCATTGGCTCCCTCTGTTTCCCTCCATCTCTCTACTGCAGTCACTTAGGCTCTCTTCTCTTCTGCAAACATGGAGAACCATCTCCCCCTCAAGATCTTTGCACTTGCTCTACTCTCACCCTGGAGTGTATGTTGTATTCCGGGTGCTGAGGACCCTGGCTGTTGGTGCAGCTTATCTATTACTTAGGAATGCAGGCACTGAACACGTAGCCAGAGGGTGGATTATTAGTGTGGGGGCAGGTTGGAGGCAGGAAGATCTGTGCGGGTCATGACAGCCCAGCTGTATGAGCCAGGGAAGGAGTGGAGATGGTGAGGGGAACTCTAACTGAGAGATATTTATGAAACCAAGTTATTGATTCCCAACATAGACTGGATGACAAGGAATAAGGAATCCACATTGACTTTCTGCTTCTGGGTTGGTCCCCTGGATAAATACTGGTTTCATTCATCAAGATATGGAGAATACAGAATGCGGGGAAAATAATGAATTTCTTATTCATTATTCAACATCTGGCTTCTAATTGAGTCCCGGGTTAAGTAGGTGGGTTTTGAGTTCTAAGCATGTCCTTTATAGTTGAAGGCCAGGGTGTGGATGATATTACTCAGCAGAATGCTGAGTATATGGTGGGGAAAAAAAGGCCAAAGTATATACCCTTGGAAACACATTAAGTGGTGATTAAATCAGATGGAAAGCTATCACTTTCTTCTCCACTTCATGGAATAATGATGGGATGACAGAATTTTGCCACATTCACCTCAAAGGAAACTGCATTTTGTCTGGTAGAAGTAGCTCAAAGGGAAGACCAGGGGTCAGAGGAAGAGCCCTACTGGTTTTCTGCGAAGAGGGTACTCATAGCTTTGTGGGTTTGGGCATCTGATTAAGGCTTCTGTCTAATGGGCCTCCATAGGTAGAATCATCCCCTTTTTTAGTTGAATACATCTGAGAACCACAGGGCTGTCTCTACTTGCTCACGCATATGTGGTCCTGGACAAGCTGAACTCAACACCAAACAGTTTGAACCAGGTAGTGTTACATATACTCATGCAGAGGGACACTCACACATGCTCTCATACATAAAAATACAGATTTACACGTATATAGATCTTTACAATGCCAACAAAGCCTCAAGAATAATTATATCTAAAATGGTTTGGGGATTTGTTGCTGTAACCACCACTACCCCCAGCTCCTGCTGTCACCACATCCAGTCCCTGAGGTTTTCATCATCCTGGTTTACCACCATGGGTTTGACCTCTTGGAAACACTTCACATCTTCCTTTGAATTCTCATATTATGCCTGTTCATTTGAGGGCTTCATAAATTACTTGTATTTTTTTTTAAGTTTCACACATAAATAACTCAAGTTTTAGGCCTAGAAGAAAGATCAGTAAATAGAAAATATTGAGACACAGTGGGTCACATTATATCTTTTTCCTAAGGTAGGGAAAGCCCCTTGGCACCTTCCTTAGGGAGTATGACTGATGTTTTGGAGACTTCCAGAATGAATATGTATTCTCTTCAGAGCAGGAAAGGTGAAGCAGAGAAAGCTCTTCCTTCTCTATGCCTCGTCTTTTCTCTTATGCCTCAGGTCCCCTGGAGCATGTACACCTGTCTCTTCCCTTTGTCACCACAAAGAACAAAGAGGTCAACGCGACGGCAGTGCTGTGGCCCAGCCAAGTGGGCACCCTCACTTACGTGTGGTGGTACGGAAACAACACTGAGGTAGGTCAGCCTTCCACACAGGATCCCTTGGCACCTCAGCTCAAACTGGCTGAGGAAATAAAGGAAGTGAAAGGGATTATGGAACTCAGGAGTCTAGGGGTAGTCCTAGCTTCGGGGACAGCAGGCTCATAGTGCTCCAGTAGTCTCACCCATGTGTTCCTTTTATCCCTCTGTCCCTGTCTCACCACGCCACCTCTACGCCTCATCTCTGCCTTCCTCTATGTTAGCCTGCTTCTCCAGTTGTACTTCCCTTTGCAAAGACCCTTAGCAGCAGCCTGAGCTTTATACTCTCACAACTGAGCAGAGAACATAAACTGGCTTTAACAGAAGTTTGAAAAGAAGTCCCAGAATGGAGCATTAGTGATCTCGCCTTCCCAGGGCTGGGTGGAAGAAGAGGTGTTGAAGTCAGCCTCCTTGGAACCACATGGACTAAGAAATGGTCCTCAAAAGGAAAAAAGCCAGTGGATACCAGATGGCCAAAAGCAACAAAGACTTATTTATTATAACCCAGCCCCCATGCGGCCCTCCTCATGTGGCCTCTCCTTTCTCTCAACTTCACCCTTTATGTTTTCCCAAAACATGCCCCATGAGCAAAAGTCAGCAGCAACTCTAAAACCAGCAGAGGCCTTAAATCTTATTTACTCTAAGTCCCTCATTGTGCAGATGATAAAGTCAGGCGGACAGACATGAAGTGGTTTCCTCCTGCCTCATTCGACTGCTTCATGTGGAGGCCAGATCCGAGGCCTTCCCATACCTATGGGGATTTTTCTTGCCCTCCTACCAGGCTGCAAGCTCTGTTTTGAATTTCCTCCATTCTCAGGGATTAGTTTGCTTCTATATATCAGTTCAGGCGGTCCAGTCTAAGGCCCCCACAAAGGGCACTTACAGGAGTTGCTCAGGATTAGAAGGCTTCATCTTTCTCCAGCAGAGCTGCTCTCTTGAACTTGGTGACTTTGCTCTTCAGATACAGTGCATCTTCTTCTGATACAAATCTTTTTCTACCCCAGAGCTGAATGTTGGCTTTAACTAGAGACATAATTTTGCACAGGCCCAGAGAGGAAATCTCGTCTGATGCCAAACCTGCTACATGCCTGGCAGAGGAAGGAAACTCTTCACCTCTACCGCTAATTTAACTCCTCTGAAAAGAAGGCTTTCTTATTATTTCTTCTGAAATTATGCATATAAATTTGGCCCACATTGGGCCCACTACCCACAGTGACAGAAGAGAAATCTAAGTTATTTGCCTAAAATCTAGTGCTAGGAGGTGAATGTACTAAGGAACTTTCTCCTGTGTCTCCTTTTTAAATGTTTTTTGACCTTACAGCAGAAAACCAAATTCTCAACAGATTATGTTGAGTAGACTTCTTATGTCTTGTGCTGGGCTTTAGTCTTCCCTCTGCCATATAGGGAGTTACATGAATTTGGATTTTAAAATTAATTAAGAAAAGAGAGGAAAGAAATGTTTATGGGGAATGAGTTGAGGGAGGTCAATAGGCTAATTATCTTTTCCTCCAGGACCCCGGTGTCCGATTATATTACAGGCACTACTCCAAATTGTTGTGGTTTTTCTTTTTTTTCCAGCCCTCAAACCACTATCCAATTAGTACTTGTTTCCATAGCAGCTACTTCCAGAAACTGCTGATAGGGCTTCTCAGAGGGGCCAAGCCACACAAGGCCACGCCAGTCCAACTAGAACACTCTTGGTGTGCATGGTTGCTGTGTTCCATTGTCATTTTCTATGAATAGTAAACCCTGGAGATGAACGACTGGAAGCCTATAGATTTTCTTAAATCTTAAGATTTGCTTAAATCTGGGTTAATATGAACTACCTGTTTTCATCTGATTTGAGTATTTCTTTGTATTAAGAGATCCACCTGTTATGAGTAGGTTACAATAGAAAGATCTATCCCACCAGTGAGCAAGACCTATCGATCTCACCAGCCCTGAATCAGGATGACACCAGAAGAAAGGTGTCACATTCACAAGGGATGGGCAGAGTCATGTGGGGTCATGGCTCTCATAGCTCCTTTCTGGCCTGGACTAGAGTTGATAGGGAAGCCCAGATGGAGCCAGTTGCACTGAGACACACCAGGAAAATCCTGTGCCAATTTAACTGGCTTGTTGGTGGCTCCGAGCTAGTGGCTGTCTCTTCTGGAACTGAACAGTTGTCCACTCACTCTGTATACCCTCACCTATTTTAGCCTCTGATCACCCTGGAAGGAAGCATATCATTCAAGTTTACTTCTGAAGGGATGAACACCATCACAGTGCAGGTGTCCGCTGGGAATGCCATCCTGCAAGACACAAAGACCATCGCAGTGTATGGTGAGTGCCCCTGTGCATCAAGCTCTGGTTGGTCCCAAGCTCAGATGAGGCGATGTGCTTGTAGGGTACCAGAAGCCACCAGGCCTCTACCCAGAGAATGGAGAATAGTAGTGAAGAAAGAGCCGAGTAAGGTCTGGTCTCGCCCTCTGGGAGAGATGTGGTTCACCAGCACAATTATGGTCACAAGACCCCGAGAGCATTTATAAGTTTGTTTTCTGCAAGTGGCTCAGGTGCACATAGGGCAACTCTACCCTCACTCACCTGAAGTGGGGCAGAATGAGTTTCATTACGGGTAAAGCTACTTAATTCCATTAGTATTTTTATGGTGTTCGAATAACTAAAACCCATTATAAAAAAAGAGTTGATATTGAGGCTTTTTTTTTAAGTTCAACTTTTAAGAGTCTTGATTATTAAGAAGAATCTATCAGTATCTAAATATTCTGAAAATCTCTTCCTCAAATATGTATCACACACACACACAAAAAAAAAAAAAAACAGACAAACAAACGCTGCTGGATTAAAAGCGATGGAGGCCCCAAATAAGCAGATGTCACATATTGCCAGAGATGGGATATGAGTTTGAAAGAACAACTACACAGAAATATTCTAATCAGTGGGGGAAGTTAAATATGGTCAGTATTGCACAAAATGAAAATTTACCAAAGTGGAAAGGTAGGATCCCCAGCTGAAAATGAGGGATTAAGAGCAGTTTATACAAACTGGATCTCATTTTGGTAATTTTTCCCTGCCCAGGAAGATAAGTTTGCACTGAGTATTATTAGTGGATAGTAAGAATGTAAAATTACGCATCATGGAAAAGTTAAAAACAACAACAACAACAACAAGAATTTAATATAAGATAAGAAAGATGAATGCTGTGCAGAGAAAGAGTAAAAGGAGGAATGAAAGGAGGAAGGATGAGACAGACACTGAGACAGAGACAAACTAGCCAGTGGTCCAAATAATCAGTTGCCCCAGTCGCAGAATCCTTGATGCAGGTTCTGCTTTTTCATTTCTCATTCTGCCAACGTGACCTTCAAATTCAAAATGTAATCTGTAAGCAACTTTGAACAAGTTTGAGGACAATGTTCCTCCCATGCCAAGTGTTACATTCACAATATCTCCTCCCTCCTACCTCCTCCTGCCCCATCCCCTACCCGGGCCCCCTACAAGAGGCTTGATAAGCCCAAACAGTAAGTGAAAGCAAACCAGGGCTCTGGTTTTCCTCACAAGGTCCCATCAGTGAGGAGACCTCTCAGCCAGGTGGCCAGAATGGAAGAGAGCTTTCGCTTCTCTTTCCTTCCCCATCTCCTTTCTGTGCTTTGGGAATGCACCGAATCCTCTCAGCAACCCTAGCATAGGGTAGGTGATGTTATTCCTCTCCTTACTTCGGTGGAGCAGGCAACTTGCCCCAGCTCGTATATGGTGGAGCTGGGCTCCTCACACGGTCCATCTAGACACAGGGCCCATGCTCTGAAATTGCCCCACTAACCAGCTCTCATGTCTGTTCCATGTGAGGCTCTCCTTCCTGGATATCCTGCGTGTCACTGACAGGCACTGACCCATGATTCCCAACACATGCCCTCTTGATTAAACCTATCAGTCACCTCATCAGAACCATGGAGAGAACGTTAAACCCAGAAGGTTTTGGGGCTTATCTGGCCCATCCCATCATTTCACAGATAGGAGATTGTAGCCCAGAAGTGGGAAATCGCTGCTTTCAAGTCATTCTGCTCTTCAGTGACAGCTCTGGTAATAACAGTGATGGTAAAGGTAGAAATTAACATTGACAAAGGCCTTATCAGCACCTGTTCTAAACACTTGATAAATAGGACGTCTTATTGAATCCTCTGAGCAGACTTATATGAGAAATATGCTATATTTACTCTTATTTTACAAATGAGAAAATATGAGATAACTGTAATAAACAAATAGAGCCTTAGAATTGAATCCAGAGGGAGTATTTCTAACCACCTTGCTCCCTCACCAGGCTTAGTTACTGCTCTTCCTAAAATGTCTTGAAAGGTGTCCTCCAAGAGTGGATCACTCTCCATCAGATGAGTTACCTTCACTAAAAAACAGTTTCTTCATCCAAAGCTTAAGCAAGGAAGTGGTCTTCCCTCCTAAAACCAAATTTCTGAGCAAACATCGTCAATTGTCTTCAGTCAGACGAAGTGTCAGAGTTTCCTATGTATTACTGGAAAATCTTAATGACATGTGTGACCTATTAAAGACAAATTATATTGCACAGAGTTAAACAGGCATGATTGATCTCAACTAAAACAAAAGTCAGGAATAGTTTTCTAAAGATTTTATTTATTTATTCATGATGCAGAGGGAGAGGCAGAGACATAGACAGAGGGAGAAGCAGGCTCCTGCAGGGAGCCTGATGCTGGACTCGATCCCTGGACCAGGATCACGCACTGAGCCAAAGGCAGACTCTCAACCACTGAGCCGCCCAGGATTCCCAAAGTCAGGAATATTTTTAAACCCTGGGATGACCTAGTGGAAAAGTACTGGAGGAATTTGGGGGTGAGGGGATTATCAATGTGATTAGATCATCTGTGTTTGTTAATTGGTGCTTATGGAAATTAGGCACCTACCCTCTAGGAGACAGAGGTCCTATCTCCTTCCCCTCCACTCCCCTTTCTAGCATACATGACAGTAGTATATCAATCTCACTCTTTTATTGAGATACAATCAACATATAACATTATATTAGTCTCAAGTGTACAACATAATGATTCAGTATTTGTAGATATTGTGAAATAATCACAAGTCTAGTGAACCTCCAGCACCGTATGTAGTTACAATTCTTTTATTCCTTATGATGATAAGTTTTAAGATCTACTCTCTTAACAATTTCAAATATACAATCCAGCCTTACTAATTATAGTCACCATGTGGTATATTATATCCCCATGACTTATTATTTTATATCCAGAGGTTTGTACCTTTTGATCCCTTCACCCATTTTCCCCGCCTTCCACCCCCACCTCTAGCAACCATCAGTCCTCTGTATCTGAGGTTTTGGTTTTGCTTTTGTTTTTAGATTCCACATGTAAGTGAGATCATACAGTATTTGTCTTTCTCTGTCTGATTTACTCCACTTTGCACAGTACCCTTAGGGTCCCTCCATGTTGTCACCCAATGGCAGGATTTCTTTTCATTATGGCTGAATAACATTCCACTCTACGTACATACCATACTTTCTTTATCCATTCATCTGTCTATGGATAATTAGGTCATTTCCATATATTGACTATTGTAAATAATGCTGAAATGAACATGGGGTGAAGATATCTTTTCAAGTTAGCATTTTTGTTTATTTTTAGTAAATACTCAGAAATGGAGTTCTTAAATCATAGGTAGTTCTATTTACAATTTTTTGAGGAACCTCCATACTAATTTTCTCTTTCTTAATGGTTACATTTCTTTTTTGTTGGGGAGGGGAGGATTTTATTTATTTGAGAGAGAGAAAGGAGAAGAGCACAGAGGCAGAGGGAGAGGGAGAAGCAGACTCCCTGCTGAGCAGAGAGCTCTACATGGGGCTGTGTCCCAAGACCCCAAGATCACGACTGGAGTGGAAGGCAGACACTTAACCCCCTGAGCCACCCAGGAGCCCTCAATGGTTACTTTTCAAAAAGGTGGCTCCCAGGTTCCTGAGAAAGATGTTCCTGGGTTGGAGAAGATGTGTATCTCAAAAGAACAGGGAAGGGATTTACAATTCCAGGTTTTCTAAAGTAAATGCTATAAGTAAAGGGAGGTAAGAGACCTGCAGTCAGGAAGAAACTTGGCTAAAATTTAGTTAAGCTGAGGGAAACAGTGAGGCCATCACAGTCAGGGGAAACATTGTCCACTCAAACCCACAAAACAGACTGTAGGAAAGAAAATCTAGTTTGTATCATTTTCTTTCATTTGCTTTATGGCAAAGTTTGCTCTTAAATACAAAAAAGAAAATGTAAATGTGAGAATTCATCTGCCTCAGCAGTTGCAAACACACACACAGAGTTGGCCCTTGAATAACACAGGTTTGAACTTTAAGGATCCGTTTATACATGGATTTTTTTTTGGTAAGTATATATATACATATATATAAAATATATATTTTAAAATATATATTATATATAAATATAATTATAATTATATTATATATAATTATAAATTATATATAAATATATTTTTGGTACAGTACTATAAATATATTTTCTCTTCCTTATGGTTTTCTTAATACCATTTTATTTTCTCTAGCTAAGTGTACTGTAAGAATACTGTATATGAAGCATAACATAGAAAATATGTGTTAATTGACTGTTTATGTTATCATTATGTCTCCTGGTCAACAGTATGGTATTGGTAGGTAAGCTTTTGGGGAGTCAAAAGTTCAATGTGGATTTTCAACTACTGGGGTGAGGGATGGCATCCTAACCCCCACATTGTTCAAGGCTCAACTCTTCAAGTGTGTGTGTATTTATGTATTTATTTATCACTGGTGTTTACCTTCTTCAGTGTTCCCACATGTATCCCCTGTTTGTTGAGTAAACACAGGTGTAGCACGCCTGTGTCCTGCTATTGAGCATGCTAAGTTATTACAGAGAGAGCTGCATGATTTTTCTCTCTCTTTTTTTTTATTAAGATAAACAGCTTCCCTTGTAGGTGAAGTTTCTATGATTTAGTAAGAGGTTCAGGGAAAGGAAAAGTGACATTGGTTTATATCTTTAAAGTGAAAAGTTAGGGCTGAGTGGGTGATACCTTTGTGCTCCCATTGACCATGCTGCTAAGTAAGATGCATTTAATTTTCTCCACCAGAACCAAAGCGGTGATATTCACACAGGTGACCAGTATCTCATAAAATAGTCAAGCTTCGAAAAATACACCTTTGAAATAGGCTAACTGCCATAATACGCTCCTTATAATTTAAGAGTCTTCAAAGCCTGTGTCTGATACGTCTTTAGCGTTGTTAGGAAATGCGCAAGTGGGCTATTATGTTTCCCGAATGTATAATCAGCACTGCCGATGTCACTGAGCCCCTACTGAAGCATGAGGACATGCTTAAAACAAGTAAGAAATGTTTGTTGAATAAGTAAATGCATAAATTACAGGGAGCCTCCAGTGTAATTTGTGTATTTATTTATTTAACAAACTTCTTAATTAAATGACTAGATCATGATCAAAAACCTACCATGTGCTGGGCACCATCTCACAGGGCCAGGAACATGGTCTTCCTGGCCTCATTGACCTTTTATTCCCGTGTGGGAGACAGACAGTAAAGACAAAATCAGTTAAGTGGCAAGAAGTATGAGGATAACAGATAGGGTCATATGATGAAGGGTGTCTGATGTAGCAGAAGGGAGGATAACTCAGGTTGCTAGTGGCAGAGGTTTCTCCCGGGAGAGACTAAATGATGATGAGGAGCTGACCGTGCTGTATCTGGGAAAGTGGAAATGCACTAACACGGGAAGGAACATGGCAGCGTGGAAGAGCATGGGGATGGATATGGTCCTGCTACACCCAGGAACCTCAAGATGTGAGGCAACAGAGAAAGTCTGGCCCAGCTTATGTGGACTAGGAAATCTGTGGTTAGGAAGCTAAGCTTTTATTCTGAAAGCCATGTGGAGCCACTAGCAGATTTTAGGGCAGTGACATGACCTGACTGGTACTGGGCTGGGCTCTGAAACCCGTCGCTCTGCTTGGGCCAAGGCCACGCCTCCCATGTGCTGATCCCAGCTAATGACCTGAATGCTACAGGGACATGAAAGCAGACTCATTCCTGATGCTCAGCGGACAACTCCGTCACTGATGTGGGCACAGAGACCCCCTGCCAGTCCTGCTGAGCCTTCCTGACACCACAGGGTGGTTACCAAGCCTTCCTCCCTGTCTTCCATAAGTGTCATGAACGCTTCTCCATGCTGCAGTGTTCCGTGCTCCTCAGGCTTCCCATATTCTCCTCATAGGACCTCTGCTTTGACAATCTCATCCTACTTTCAGGATGACCAAGACGGACTCAGAGGCTACAGAGACAATGAACAAATTCTTTGAGGGAAAGAGTTTAAAATTCCATGAAATAAAACTCCATACAAACAAAACATAGCAATAGAATGACTCTCATCATAATTATAATCATGTAATCATATAATAATAATGGTACAATCATACAAAGATAATGGGAGTATGTGCACAACACAGTGGTGCCATAACAAGGAACACTGCATCATGGCAGGAGAGAGTATGCCGTGGGGAAGTGCTCCGACTAGAGCTTGAATACTGTGTGCAGGGCAGGTAGGAAGGATGGGTGTTGTACAGGGGGACAGTGTGTGCAGAGGCCAGGGTCACAAACCTGCAGTGCTTTTGGGGGCATCCCGAGGCTCTTGTGTCCTGGAGAGCTCAGTCTAGAACTAGGACCAGTGGGGAAAGGCTACAGAGCGAGGCCTGGGCCAGACCTAGGGTTTTGGTTTAGAAAATGAGGGCTGGGACAGACAGCAGATTTCAAATGGGATATCCAGTTTGCCTTCTGGAAGGTTCCCTTTGGCGAGTGTGGAGGGAAAGGGCCCTTTAGTAAGGCTTTGCATAAAACATAACACACTTTTGAGAAAACCACTGGACTCTCCATAATCACCCTCCTATTGTATCCCCAGAGGAATTTCGATCTCTTCGCCTCTCCTTCTCTCCGAACTTGGACGACTACAACCCTGATATCCCTGAGTGGAGGAGGGACATCAGCCGAGTCATCAAAAAATCCCTGGTGGAGGTGAGTGCAGGCAGGTTCTTCTCTCGCCGGAGCACATCTTCTCTCTATCCTCCAAGAGCTGCATGGCGAGGGAGCCTTGTGCAAAGACTGCTGGGAAGGGCTGGAGCCCACGGGAGGTCTGGCTGACCACCTGCTGTCTGCATGGCCAATCCTGCATGGGCAGATGCAGCCGAGATGGTCTGGGTGGAGGGATGAAACTGGGATCAAACACATGGCCCTTGTGCCTTGTGAAACTTTCCTTCTGCCTTGAGAAGAAAGACAGTCATCTTCACAAGGCAGGGTTCTGGATCAGGTCACTGGCAAGTGTACAATCCGCCACTGTGCCCAGGACTTATGGGACGCAGCGTGAGTATACCTAGTGAGAGCAGCCCTGGGCTCCAGCCTGGCTGGCAGTGAGCACTCAGCCCTGGATGGTCAGTCATCTCTCTCTGTCCTAGTTGTTTCCAAGGCATGTCTCTCCTGCCACAGCCCCAAGAGGAAGGTATTATTGTCCTCATTTTGCAGGCAAAGCAACTGAGGTTCAAAGAGGTTAAATAACTTGCTTAGGTCTCACAGCCGATGAGTGATGAAGGTATTGAATTGAAGCGAAGGGTCTGAGTCCAGTGACTGGGACTGAACACATAAAACACGGTCCCCTGTGGTTTCTGGGAGAACACCAAGGCGGTGAAGCTTAGCCCTGTCTGAGTAAGTATCGCTGACAGTTTGAGAAAACACTTTCTTTTAGGCACATCACCCCCTGCATACTCCACTTTCATGAGTGAGCAGAGAAACAGAATATCTGCTCATGGAGCTGCTCAGATTTATTGTACAAACCCAGAAAATCAGAGATGAGCTCTCGCTCCCCAGGGCATCTTCTTAGCCTAACAGGAAAATCAATTTAGGGTGTTTTATACATTGTTTCCTGTACCCAGCACATGATGCCTTGTGACACAAAGCGCTGATGGGATAAAAGCATCCAGATAATGCCTGCTCAGAAAACAGATCTCTACATCCAGCCCGTTGGCAAAGGGCTAGCCTTCCCCATTCTCACGCCATGCTCTTTGTTGATATTTATTTCACACTTACAGTATTCCCAAACCTCTCCTCGGTGCTTTGCATTATTCAGCACATTTAATCACAGAAGTAGCTTATGATGCAGCTACTGTAATCATTCCCATTTTGCAGATGAGGAAGGTGAACATAGAGACTTCGGCTGTTCTGTCCACAACCACACTGTTAAAGGTCAAACCCGGGAGTCAGACTACCCTCCTGGTTTCCTAACCTCTCCAGTCTTTGGCCATCATTTGGTTTCTCACATGGAGAAACAGGGATACGTGGAACTGTGGGGTGGAGAAGGGCTGTCTTCATGCACCTCTGCGAAAGGCCACCTCACCTTTGTCTTCGTGCCTCAGCATCCACCACCTCCATGTGGCTAAACACCATGGCCCCCAAGGGACACAGCTACTAGACTACAGGCCCCCCAGAATAGATCCTTCTGCCCTTGGAGCTGTTTGTCCCTGGTGTGACAACCGGTTTCTCTCCTGTGCTGTCCAAGAGAGATGACTGACACCCCTTGATGAGTCCACAGTCCCCTTCCTTCCATCTGTAGTGTTCTAGGCATCCATGTCCCCACAGACCTCCCAGGTAGCTGCCCCATTCTCCCGGGTGACTTATCCACCAGGCATTAGCTCAGCAGTGACCCGTCTTCCAGGCTGCTTTCTCTTCACATTTATAGCCCAGGGAACACATCCCCTGGGCCTCTACCTTTCCACCAGCTGTCCAGAGGGCTAGAAATTACTGCTCATCAATATTTCCAGGCTGCTGTGTAGCATAATCAGATAAAGGCAGAATAAACAGTTGGGCTCAACAGCTCTCAGGACAGGGTATGATAGGGTAGAGCGAGTCGATTCCTTCCAGCTTCAAAGGCTCCCTGTTTACCCCATCTCAGGAGGCAGCTGACCCAGCCCCTAGTTCCTAGCGTCCCACCCTGTCTTTGAGATGAGTATTTACATTTGGCTACTTCCTTAAGCCCCGAGGTACCGTACTGTCAAGAGGACTCCAATAAACCCTACAAGAGGTACAACTTGGGGCCAATTTATTTGCAGTTTTCTTCCCTTTTACTGTGTGCCAGAATTGGATGTAAAATCAGTTCCCTTTACCTCATCCAATGGGGTTTTTCTGCTGATGTTTCACAATGAAATCTTTAATCAGATGTCATTGAGTCAACAGGTTTGCATATAATGAGGACAATTCAGATACAATCTCTGAGTTTAAAATCTGGAAGGGCCATAAAACAGAATGTTAGCTGTGTTAGGGGCTCCTGCATGCGAAGTGTCAGGCGAAGGGAGGCAGTAGAGCACTGCTTAAGAAGAAAGGCTTCGTGGTCAGACCAAAGTTCCGAACTCAGCATCACCACACGCTACCTGGATGGCCTTGAGCCACTGTTTAACCTTCTTGCATCTGCCATCTGTGCTGCGGCAGAAATAGAGATGCAGCACCCACATCCCTGAGGGAGAAATCAGTATCCTAGCCCCTGGTGGTGCCCTTGGCACAGGCTTCCGCTGCCTTGCCCCACGTCATGGCCCAATCCAGGAGGCTCACATCCTGCCTGCCTGCCTACCTGCACACCCCACCCCCAGACCCTGCTTGCACACCCCATCCCTGGTGTCTCTGTGCCACCCTCCTGCCCACTGAGTACTCCATGCATTCTCACCAGCTCTTCCTGTGGGACTTACATGAGCTTCTGTTTCTCCCTCAGGCCACAGGGGTCCCAGGCCAGCACATCTTGGTGGCAGTGCTCCCTGGCTTACCCACCGCCGCTGAGCTCTTTGTCTTACCCTATCAGGATCCGACTGGAGAAAACAAAAGGTCAGCTGAAGATCTGGAGCAGGTGAGTTCCCCCCCCCCCCCGGGTGACATTCAGCTTCCACAGCCAGCTGAGCCACACCCCCTGCTGGGGCCTCACCACCACCCGCAAAGCAACTCTGAGCCGCTCTGAAGGATCTGGCCTTGAGGGTGAGGGTGCTGGCTATTTGTGGAGTCCTCGACTCTGTTGTCCTCTGTTTCTCATCCACAGTCTGCTGATACTAACTACGGCTTCACCCCAAAACACGTGCAAGAGTGGTTATTGTA
Source organism: Nyctereutes procyonoides (assembly GCF_905146905.1). Lineage (NCBI taxonomy): Eukaryota > Metazoa > Chordata > Mammalia > Carnivora > Canidae > Nyctereutes > Nyctereutes procyonoides. Next base: position 11,109,203 of record NW_026575133.1, on the reverse strand, counting down.
GGCAGTGGCTAACCTACTCAGAATATATCTCCACACTGTAGAGCATTTACAATGAATTCGATAAATCTATAGGACAAACTGTCCAAGATATTAACTGGGGAGAAAGGCAAGTTGCTGAATAATACATGGAAGTTGAACCCATTTATTCCTTCTCTCACTTCCATCACGAGTGTCATTAGAATCCAATGATGTGCTATGCATATTGTTTTTAAAAGGTACGACTTTTGTACAAATAATGAATCCTCTTTATTATCATCATGCTAAGATGACCTGATTTGTGTTTATAATAAATGAAGTAATATTGGCTCCAGACCACCTCTCCTGGCTGTGTAGGGTCCATCTTTTCTCCATGTCCACCACCTTCTGGAGTAGTAGACTATGCGTGTATGTGTGCATGTGTGTGCTCGTGTGTGTGTGTGTGTGTGCACATACACGCTTGTGTCTCCTGCCTCCTTCCATCTCTGTTTCCCCCTCTCCTCCTTCAAAGGAGTCTTTAATCTGTATAGTGAGGATGATTATTATATCCTTCCTCTTTCTCTTCTTCCTCTTCCCATTCTCCTTCCCCTTCCTCTTCATCATCCATTCAGTTAAAATCATCAGTCCTGGTCTGGTTACCCTGTTAGAAACAGCATGATTTTGGTTTCTCAGTGCTTTCTGGCAGAAAGATTAAAAATAAGATTCTTCTCAGACACTGAATAAATACTGGCTTTTTCCCCTCCAGTATGTGGAGTTTTTCAATTTGCTTAGAATGAGCCCATAATCTAGTCCCATGATCGCCAGTATTTATTCAAGGATGGCTTGAGATCCTCCCATGAAAACCTTATTAACAACAACCCCAAATTACAGCATGGCCCACCTCCCAGCACACACCCTCCTTTCAACTGAGCTTTCTCACTTGGCAGAAGGTTCACCCCTGTAATTTTCTCCACATGCAAGCAATGAAGAACAAAGCTGCCCTGGAAAGCCCTGTTGAACTCCGTTTCCTAGTGAACTGCAATTGAAGAACCAGCAGCAGGTAGTTCCTCGGATTTGCATGTGACTCTGCTCAGCTCTGGCACTCAATGGGTTGTTTTCCACAAATTATTATCTGCACCTGCAACTTTATGGGAGAATGAGATGGATTGCCTCTTATCCCAGCACTGCTGAGAAACTGGAGGGGAGGTGGATGAGTATCCAAGACCTTCAGATTTGAGCGTGTACAATTGTTGCTCCTCTAGAAATCATATGGATCTTCCATGAATTCAAAATTATCATCTTTTCAAGGATGGAAGAGAGTCCGGACTTAGAGCCAGCCAATATCTGAGGCATCACATCATCTGTGCATCTCTGTTTCTCACACTTTCTATTAGAAGTATCATATTTCCTAGGTTTTTTTTTTCCCCCTTGAGACATGTGGAAAGAAGAAGGGTGTGTCCTATAAAGACATTCTGAGAGTTGAGTGACAGTCCCTGAGGCAGCCTGATGTCATTGATGAACCACTGAGTCAGAGCTCTGAAGGCAGCTGGCTTGTTTGAAGGCTATATGACTTAGCACTTGGCACACATTATTGGAGACCAGCCATTTTATTAGAAAGAAGACGGGAGTGGGGTGCCTGGGTGAGTCAGACAGTTAAGCGTCTGCCTTCAGCTCAGGTCATAATCTCAGGGTCCTGGGATCAACTCCCACATCAGGCTTCACACTCAGTGGGGAGTCTGCTTCTCCTCCCTCTGCTCCTCCTCCCAGTAATTCCTCCCCCCAAATAAATAAAACCCTTCAAAAAAAGGAACACGGTAGTGGAGAAATATAAACCAAGTTTCTAGTTTCACCTTTGATATCCACTGTATCTATTATTTATAGATAAAGTAATTTAGGACTAGGAAAGTCATATAAGTTCACCAAATTGACACAATCTATAGTTCCCATTTACTAGGGTGTTTGAGAGAATATTAAAGAAATGATATGCAAAGTACTTGGCTCCTTATATATGTTCAGTAAGTGGTGAATAAATTCTGGAGATATGTGTGGCCATCTCATGATAGGAACAGAATATCTGGAAATGCAAAAGGGAAGGTGAAGTTTGTGAAAGGGACTATTTGGTAGAGTTAAGGGCACATACTGGAAGAGAGAGGCTGGCAGGAGATGACCGCATGAAATGATACAAAATCGAGAAGAGAACAAGGACAGCAAGAAACAGAAGGAGTGTGCCTGAGTGACCACACAGGAGCCAGGGGGACCCTTCTGACCTTTCACGAGGATTTGCAGCATGAAGGAAAGCAAGCTACCAGGCTAGCATTGCACATCTGTTTAAGGAAATCCCAAGTCCATCAGTCTTATATAGGACTCTACCCAAACAAATACAGAACCCGGCACATAAGAAATGAGTGTCCTTGTTGTGGCGAATATTCTCACCCTGATAAAAAACGTGCAATAACAAAGTTGACATATAAAAGTGACCCATGTGTGGAGATGCTATGAAACAGCGGCTGCCATTGGGAACCTGCAGTTTTCAACTGAAGGGGGTTCTTTGACTCTTCTCTCTGACTCAGCACCTTTAAAGTAAAGGAATTCAGGCCCAGACATGGAGAAGTGATTACCTGAGGTGACACGGCTCTTCCAGAGAATGATACACTAGCTGTGTTTCTGCAAGGAACTCAAGCCCGTGGCCGCCCCACTCCTCCCTGCTGCAGATGTGGACTGGATGCCACTTTGCTTCCATGGGCCTGAAAATACCAAGGCTGTTGTACCAGGAAGCAAAGGACAAATGCTTTGGCTTTGTTAGTTTGTTTTGTTTTTTTAAAGATTTTATTTATTCATTCATAGAGACACAGCAGAGAGAGAGAGAGAGGCAGAGACACAGGCAGAGGGAGAAGCAGGCTCCATGCAAGGAGCCTGACGTGGGACTCGATCCAGGGTCTCCAGGATCACGCCCTGGGCTGCAGGTGGCGCTAAACCTCTGCGCCACCGGGGCTGCCCGGACAAATGCTTTGTTATGAGTTTTTATATCTTTTTCTTAAAGTTCTGATGCAATTGATAGGCAATTCAAACCAGTTTAAGCAAAAACAGTGAAGCTGTGAGCGAACCTAATAGGGGAGTCCAGGGATACAGTTCAAGCATGGATTCATTCAGGGAATTCAGAGCCACTCAAAAATACCACCAAATACCCCCTTCTCTCCCTCTTTACCCATCTCTTTTCTTTATTACCACATGAAGGATATGCCTGAGGATGAAGCCAGGGTGCAGGAGGGCAAGGATGGCCACATAGGGCCCCGGGCTTTGCCTAATCCACCTCCAGCCCCGTCCGAAAAGCAGTGCCTCTCCCCTGAGAGCACCCCAAGAGCTCCGGGTGGACGGTTCTCACTGGCCCAGCCTGGGTGAAGTGGGCATCCCTTACCCTGTCCTGTAGTCAGAGGGATGGAGGGCTGGCTCCAACCACTCAGATGTTTTATATGCTGCCTGGGTCAGGGGGTTCAGGAAGCCTCTTCAGAATTAAGGGAATGGAGAAGACATGGTTCCTCCAGAGAATGGAGAAGGATATGGCTCCTCAAAGAGATACGGGGAGAGAGAGAGAGGTAACAGACAGCAGGCAGACAAAAGCAGCTGCCTCCTTCTGTAATAAATTCCACAGAAATTTTAAATGAATGCAAAGCAGAACCAAACAACAGAAGGAAATGTTCCCCGCAGCCCCCTCGAGGTCTGCACTCCAAATCCCAGATGGAATTTGGGAAGGGCTGACCTTATCCCTCTCTTAATGCTCTGGCTCCTTTCTTGTAAGCTTTCCACACAGAACCCCCAGCAGAGAAAGAAGAGGGACCCCAGCCAGATGGGCCTGGAAGCCTGCAAGGATGAGGCCTCTGCAAAGGGCTCTGGTCTCTCCTCCCTTTAGCTTCCCCAGGGGAGAAGCCATGCTGGCTCAGATCAAGCTATCTTGTCTGTGAAATAAATTGAAAATTCCTCACAGTGAGAGGTACTTGACCTTGTTATCAGGATAACGTGGGCAGGGTTAATCAAGTGACCTCTATCTGGAAGGGTTCCACCAGTCTTTATTTCAGATCTCTGGGGAGTGAGAAAAGGCTCACTTGCCCTTAGCTGACCTCATCAGGGTTAGTGCATCCTGCTGCCCCAGCTGCTCAGGTATGGAGCAACCTCCCCCTCCCCCAGGCCTGTACTGCTGTGCATCTCTCTGAGTCCTCAGAGGTGACCAGATTTGTATCAGGCTCTCCTGGAGGGAGGAAAGACCATCATGTTCTGTCAAGATTATTTGCGATACTGTGGTGGAGAGATATGGAGCCTGCATGTTGTCTTGCAGAATCCTTAAAGGGCATGAAAACGTTTAAAAGAAACAAAAAGATTATGAAAAATTGTCAACCACTAACATTGAATTTCCTCCTTGGCTCTTTCTGTTACCATATGCTTTGACCGATGGACAACCAAAAGCCAGAGAAAAGGAAAGGTGCCTATGAAAATGGAACAGTCTAATTGACATTTTAAGGAATTAAAGATTCATTATGAACTATAATTGATAATCTCAGACTATTACCACATAATCTGTCCTGTTCATATTTTTTTAACATGGGAAATTGAATCATAGAAATACTCTGGAGTTAATGAGGAAGATCATTAAAGCAGGAAACTATCATTGAAAGTAGATTTGGTGGGGATCTCGGGGTGGCTCAGCAGTTTAGCACCTGCCTTCAGCCCAGGGCATGATCCTGGAGTCACAGGATCGAGCCCCACATCAGGCTCCCTGCATGGAGCCTTCTTCTCCCTCTGCCTGTGTCTCTGCCTCTCTCTCTCTCTCTCTCTCTCTCTCTCTCTCTTTCTCTCTGTCTCATGAATAAATTAATAAAAATCTTAAAAAAAAAAAAAAGAAAGAGAGTAGATTAGGTTAAGAGTTGGACTGGAAGGAATATGGCAAAGGGAGACAGAAATTTAGAGCAGGTGATGGGGAATACAGGAAATATGTATAGCCAATGTGTTTCTTCAGTATATCACCCAGGCAACTTCTTAGTCACTTTAATCAAGATGATCCTTTTGTGCTAAGAACGAAGGGATCTGGGTAAGCTAGTGTTAACTAGAATTAGTGTTTGTTCCGTTGGCTGCCTCCCCCCTATGATTTAATCCAAAAATTAGGCTGTATGATTGATTTGGGAAAGTTCTTTCTTTGTTGAATCCAAAAGGAAGATTCTTCAACTGCTATTTCAAAGGAGCTTAATAATGTAACAGGATCAGGAATGATCCAGTGGGTCAGCTCCAAGGTCATTACAGGCAAGTATCTCTGAACGTGGCACCAGAATGCTGTTTATATTCAGCAAGGTTTGCATCCTCCTGCCCACCTCAGAGATAAATGTTAGTATTTTGGCCCAGTATAGCTCTATCATTGATAAACCTGCCAAAGACCATTTGCACCTAGAGTTTCACCTTGTACCATTTATTTGGCTCATATGTTCCATAAATTTACCAACTGCTCTGTTCTTAAACTTCTCTTTTTTCAGGTTTCAGTGTTTGACACTTCATTCGTATAATCTGAAAGTGTGTTTTCTCCTATTGGTTTCATTAAACATTGTTAAGGTGTCAGATGTGTTCTTTGTGTGGCATCCATCACTGCTGTTGGCTATTTCCGCTCATTTCCTTCTGGATACGTGGTAGGGTGGCACCAGGCACCTCTTCTGTGGCAGAACCATGTGACCAATTCTGGCTTTAACACTGTTACCCCAGCCTAACCTAGCCTGTTCTGATTGCCATACCTAAATTTTATACATTGTGAAGAGGATACAGAAGGGAATTGGTGTCTTTCCTGTAGCAGATCCCTCCTGCTACGCCCTGCGGATAGTGGCTTTCCAAGTGTTTTTATTGCATCCCACTGCATTTTTAACCGGTACTTTAATTGCAGTAGGAACTGGTTGTACTGGACTCCCAGGCAGAGTCTACCACTAGGCGGATACCAAGAATAACATGTTTCTTTGGTCATGATTATTTAGCTGAAGGAGAGTAGAAAATGGACTCTGTTGGTGAGCAGCAGGAGAGGGATCACAGCACAAAGGATACGTAAAATTTGCTAAGACAACACACTTTCCCTGGATGGAGAGAGAAAAATAAATATATTGAACTGGCTTTAGCAGTTCAATGTCCCAGCAGTCACACATTATGCCACTTAGTTTCTATCATGCAAGGTTTTGTTCTTCCTACTTAGGCTGCTGCCACCTGTCTGACAGATTCCAGTTTATTCCACTTCTTTCATAGCCAAAGTCTCTCCCAGATGTTGCAAATTATATTGACTGGTGAACAGAATGTGGCAGTCCAGAGGATAGGGTTGGCAATTGCCTGGTCACGGAGCTCATACTGGTCAGCTGACATGGGACTGGTGTTACAAGTTGTGCATCTCACAGATGAATAAGAGATGGCAGCATAATTAATGAAATGCTGCAGGTTTTTTTCTGTTTTTTTTTTTTTTTTTTTTTTTTTTAATATCCTAAGCCTGGTCAGCCAGTCCTCTTCCCCATATCTTTTGCTCTCTCTTTTTTGCCAGCTGGTTCAAGGAAAATATTTCTAATGAAAATGCCCCAGGATTAGGACTCAAACATAACTGAAGTCTGGTGTCAACTCTTCAAATATTAACTGAGTAAACTTAGGTATGTCCTGTAAGCTCCATGGGCCTTTACGTAGAGATACCAGCCCTAATACCTAAGACATGCTATGTTAGAAAGACAGAAATGTGCAACTTTGCAAATATAACGTGTTCAATATATATGTATGATATATGTGGCATATGTAAGATTTATGTATATTATATATAAAATATATAACAGTGCATGATCTAATGGAAAAATACAGAATAAACAATTCTGAAAAAAAAAACAATTCTGCAAGTGGCTTGAAAAACATTTAAAATTATGAAAATCTGTCAACAGTTTCCTACTTGTTTATTTGAGTAGAGAATTACATGGTTCTAATTGAGATTATTGTATGCAATGTACATTTCATTTAGTTTTGTTTTTGTGCATAATTTCTTTCCCACAGATATGGGTTCTTTACTGCATGTCCTTTGATGCAAGTTAAATACATGAAACATACCAGATTATTTTGGCATAGCCTGCTTAATTTTGTAAATGATACAGATAAATCCATTGAACCAATACTATAAACCAAAACAAATCCAAGAAGTTAATTATTTTTCACAAGGAACTCTCATGGAGATTATAAATTAGAAATACGCTGTTCTGACGAACCCTACTTTCTGATTTAGTTATTTGTACCTCTCACTTGAGGAAAAAACATCCTCAGGAATAAGAAATAAATATCTCTTCAACTAGTTGAGAGATCTTTCTCTTGCGAATACATATTTCCCTTTTGGCCACATGATGGACTCAGCGAAACAGAGCAATTCTTTAATTACTTCTGACAAATCTTTCCCATTTGAATAAAAATATTTTTCTGCAAATATAAATGTACATATGTATACACACATATATATTTGTATGTAAACGTGTATATTTCACACACACATATATACACACACGCATTTCTGGCTGTGTGTCTGTGTGTATCTGTTTCGTTAGCCAAAACCTTTCTGATTAATCTCTACCAAACATCCTGTCGGATTCCTGTAAAGACCTTACCAATTGAATTATAAGATAGAATAAGAACCTATATATTGCAATACTTTAGAGATCACAAAGGAAAAACTTTCTACACAGTCTGTGCTAGAAATCTGTCCCTATAAAGCTGGAGCATTCCAGAAGATTCCAAGGGCCCAGGAAAAAAGAGTAATACAGAGCCAAACATATAGGATAAAGTTGTTTTCAACATAATTGTATCACAACCTTGTTTTTCTGCATGGTTTGCCAAATGAAAGCATTTGAGATGCTGAGCTTGCACTGGATCCCAGGTGCTCAACCACGGGTCACCGCCAGTCATCCCAAGTTCCTGTTGTTAAGCAAAGAAGTTCATCTGTAGGGCAGTTCAGTTCCATTACCCATCGGAGGGTCTGCCAGCGACTCTCTGCATCCAAACCAAGCCGTCAGGCTCTGCTTAATTGATAAAAGGATCAATCAAAGGTGTTGTTTTGGCAACTCACTGCGCTAAATGAATCTCAACAAATTTTTATAAAAGGGGAAAAAATGGTGCTCAGAAAGCATCTAATTAGACCTCAATAGCATGTTAAATAAAATATTAAAAATAAAGAGTCTAGAAAAATAATAGGAGTGTAGTTTTCCCTAATAGTTTTTCAGAAATTGTTCAGAAGGCTAAGAAAATTGAGCTGGATTTTCTACTTTAGACAAGTGAACAGAACAGAGTTTTACCTTTTGTATAAAACCTGTCCTTATGCTGTTATTACCCAAACATGGTTCTTTGCCCTTTGTTGGGGTTAAATATTTCATGGCCCGGGATGCCAGAGGTCTGCCCAGTACACATGTGTCAGCGGAGAGCAGCTCAGCTAATGTCCATAAGCAGGAAACCAGGATCAGCCCATGCATTACTTAGACTGTGCTTACAGTTTTTTCCAACTGTATAATTTATTATTTTAGTGGAACTATATTTACCGTTCAATAAATATTCATAAAGTATCTATTCTGTGAAAGCCACAGGGTACAGTTAGGGGAAGGGGAAGCAAGTATAGAAAGGAATAAGACGGAGTCTGCTCTCAAAAAGTAAAATAAATGCATACAAACCTTACCAGAATGTATAAATTGTACATAATTACTTCTTTTAAGTGTCCATGTATAACAAATGCTCTTTCAAAAAACTGGGTGAGGGCAGCCCTGGTGGCTTAGCGGTTTAGTGCCTCCTTCAGCCCAGGGTGTGATCCTGGAGACCTGGGATCGAGTCCCACGTCGGGCTCCCAGCATGGAGCCTGCTTCTCTCTCTCTCTCTGAATCTCTAATAAATGAAAAATATTAAAAAAAGAAAAAAAAAACAACTGGGTGACTTCTGTAGGATAACACAGGATGACTTTTTAAGAGCAGAAATGTCGGGATCCCTGGGTGGCGCAGCGGTTTGGCGCCTGCCTTTGGCCCAGGGCGCGATCCTAGAGACCCGGGATCGAATCCCACGTCGGGCTCCTGGTGCATGGAGCCTGCTTCTCCCTCTGCCTGTGTCTCTGCCTCTCTCTCTCTCTCTATCATAAATAAATAAATTTAAAAAAAAAAAAAAGATTTAAAAAGAGCAGAAATGTTTGTGTTTACTGTTTGTCCCATTTTGTAACAATGAGGATGTAAACTCAGATGATGGTTTAAAAATCATTATGCATGCATATTCTGGAATAAAACTCAAAATCAGAGAAGCCTGGGTGGCTCAGTGGTTGAGCATCTGCCTTCAGTTCAGTGTGATCCTGGGACAGAATCCCACATCGGGTTCCCCATGGGAAATCTGCTTCTCCCTCTGCCCATGTCTCTGCCTCTCTGTGTTTCTTATGAATGAATGAATGAATAAATGAATGAATGAATAAATAAATAAATAAATAAATAAATAAATAAATATCTTTTTAAAAATAAAAATAAAAACTCAAAATCATACAAGACTCATTTATATAATTCACAGGTATAATATTAGAATGCCTTGGTAACTACAGTCAATATTTCTCAGCATTTTTGTTTATACTTGATATGGCAATTTTGGTGGCACTCATTGTAACACTTCTTCTTTCAGATATCAGAACTGCTGATCCACAAGCTCAACCAAAACTCGGTGCACTTTGAGCTGAAGCCTGGGGTCCAAATCCTTGTCCACGCAGCCCACTTAACAGCAGGTCAGTTTCCAGGTCCCTGGCTTCTGGCTGGTGGCTGTATCCCAGTCTCCCTTTTCAGCATAGATGAAATGATGGCACCGCTCATGACAAATAAGAGCACCAGTCTTTGGAGGTTCCCTTGCTTGGCATTTTTGCCCTAATAGGGACTCGTAAGACAGCAGAATAAAGTGACTTTCTTACCTAGTCGCTGGCAAAAACTGTCAGGGAATCAACTAGATACTTAATCCTGAAATGATGGCATGCTGCATCTCAACAGAAGTCTGAAAAATAAAGTTAATCCTACAAATAATTTTTTTCCGATCTTGCTGCACAACCTTATTTTCAGTTGTTTACATTATGAAGAATTTTCTTTCTTTAAGTTTTGGGATAATGAGTAGGATTAAGTAGGACTCACGAGTTGCACAGGGCCCTAACCAAGATTAATCCTGAATGAGCCATGCATGATCTTAGTAGCATTAAGCTTCTGTCTCTTCACCTGGAAAAGGTTGGTGTGGGGGAGATCCTCCTGCTAAGGCTCTATAGAAATCTCCATGATAATTCAGGTAATTGCAAGTGTATAGAAATAGATGTTATTGTATTATGTTAATAATAAATTAACAATATTTATTGAGTACTTATTTTTCAGAGTACAGTGCTGGTGCTGCATGGAATACAAAGGCCAATAGGAAATAGTCTTTATCCTCAAAAAACATATAATCTGATTGTGGTGTGGTATAGTTTGATGGTAATGGTCATGGTGGTGTGGTGTGGTGCAGAAAGTGGGCAATGGCAGGGTATCTTGATGAGCAAAATGAATAAATGCTTATATAGAGAGGCAATATACTTAAGCACTTAGATTCTACAATTTTGCAGCCAGATCATTGGTCTTATCTCCCTCACTTACTTGCCATGTAGATCTTAAGAAGAGACCTAACTTCTTGGAGGCTTAGAAATGGCATGAGCACCTATGTCCATGAGATTGCATGAGGATGAAGTTAATTCAGGTAATGCACTCAGAGTAGTGCTTGGCACATAGTAAGCTATTATTTTCCTTCTTTTTTTATTATTAACAATCAAGGTTGTATAGGAAATTTAAAGCAGAAAGAAAGTGTGTGTAGTCAGAATGATACAGCAAAGCTTCACGGAGAAGGTGGCTTTTGGGAAAGGATGGAAAGGATTGACCTCAGGAGACCATTTCAGGCACCAAAACCCCAAGGAAGGAGTATGAAAGTCTCCAGGGCTTTGGGGATGCTGGATAAGTGGAAATAGCAGCAGTTCCCACCTCCATTCTTTGGATTTCTAGAGATTTCTGGAGATTCTCCATTCTTTGTATTTCTGGAGTGCCTACGCCTAGAAGAAAGCCAAGCAGGTTAGCTGCTGACCTCTTTTCTGTTTGGATCATATCTTTTTTGTTTGTTTGTTTATTAGGGTTTCATGAAATACTTTGTTTAGAAAAAAATCCCACTGCCTTAAAAACATAAAACAAATATTTAAAAGTCACTGTTGTGAGCATGGAATATGGAAGGGGAGTATGGACTATGCCAGGCTGCAGTTTGTACTTACTTTGGTGTGCTCTGGGAAGCTGTCAAGATGTTTGAATGAGGTGTGACCAATTCAGAGTATCCCTTGAGAAGGATGACTCTTAAGAGCTAGAAAAATTGAGGAGGACCGATTTTGTATTCTCCAGCCTGCCATCCTAATTCATCCAGTGAACAGGCATTTACTGAGCACCTGCTAACTCTGAACCAAGCAATGTCTTCAGCATAGGATACTCTGTGCCTTCATAAAGCTTCCATCACTGGGGAAAGGAAGCCATGCAGGGAACAAATTAACAAATGCTACTTTTTGAATGGTATTCCTGATGAAAATGCCATGAAGAAAATGAGAAAGTGTTACACCAGTCAGAATGGCTAAAATTAACAAGACAGGAAACCACAAATGTTGGAGAGGATGTGGAGAAAGGGGAACCCTCTTGCACTGTTGGCGGGAATGCAAGCTGGTACAGCCACTCTGGAAAAACAGTGTGGAGGTTCCCCAAGAAGTTAAAAATAAAGCTACTCTATGATCCAGCAATTGTACTACTGGGCATTTACCCCAAAGATACTGATATAGTAAAACGATGGGTCACCTGCACTCCAGTGTTCATAGCAGCATTGCCCACAACAGCTAAACTGTGGAAGGAGCCACAATGTCCTTCAACAGATGAATGGATAAAGAAGATGTGGCTTATATATACAGTAGAATATTACTCAGCCATCAGAAAGGACGAATACCTACCATTTACATCTACATAGATGGAACTGGAGGGTATTATGCTGAGTGAAATAAGTCAGTCAGAGTAAGACAATTATCATATGGTTTCACTCACATGTGGATTATAAGAAATAATGAAAGGGACCATAAGGGAAGGGGATAAAACTGAGTGGGGAAGAATTAGAGAGGAAGACAAACCATAAGAGACTCTTAACTCTGGAACACAAACTAAGGTTGCTGAAGGGGAAGTGGATGGGAGGATGGGGAAATGGGTGACAGGCATTAAGGAGGGCACATGATAAGATAAGCACTGGGTATTATATGTTGGCAAATTGGATTTAAATTTAAAAAATTTAAAAGAAGAAAATGAGGTGTGAGAACATAGAAAACAATTTAGCAAAACCTAGGACAGCACCCTTTCAACCTAAGGCATGAAAGAAAGCTGCCAATTTTTCTCAAGGCATTTGAAAATATAGATTAGCTGTTTCTACCAAAAGGTTGACCCGTGGTCTTTGGTGAATGATGGTGACACATGGCAATGACATATAGCTGGCTATCCCAGGAAGCAGAGTTCAAAAACATCAGTGGTAGTCATCCTGATAATCAAGCCACTGACACATTTTTCAAATGAATGCAAAGTAACAACTTGAGGTTTTTTTTAACTATTAAATAGACTTACTGATTAATCTAATTAGACAGCCCAGCCTGTTTAGGTAGCAGACTGAATCTATCATCCTCTCCTATAATAGCTAGAGCTACTTGCTCCCTTTCAGTTTAGAGGTAAAAAACAACTGAGCCTGATATTCCATAATGAATTCTGGATTTGAAGGGATGTGGCCAACTAGACCATTACTTGTAGTACAAAATTTGCTTTACAGCTAGTCAGTTTCTAAATGAATGCTATCTTCAGACAACATATTTTGCTGTGGAGTAACTTGATTTTATTAGAAAGAAGTCCCCTACTGTTTACCAGGGGCCTCTGGTGGAAAGGGGACCATCTTAGGTTAAATTAGGCAGAGAACCAAGCTCACCCCTATAGCTCTGAAGGCCACCTGCATTTCACACATTTGTTTCCTGCCATACTTCTCTTCCATCAGTTATTTTATGTGCTTGATTTTTATTTAACTGGCTTTCACATCACACACTATAGATGGTTCTGAATATCTTGCTGAATTTGAAACCTTATTTCAGATGTTACTTAAGGAAGCTTCCCTATAATGGCCATTGGTAGAGCTGAGATCAGGCTGAAAAATAGGGATCAAAAAAGTGGTAATTAGCTGAAGCTGATTTAGCCAGGGCCTGGCCAGGGAAACCAACACAGCAAAGGCACACAAAGGCATCCGTGTGGAATTCATAGTTTCATGTGGGAAAGAAAGTCCATTCCCGATAACCATGAAGGCTTAATTCCACCAATGTAAGTTCCAGATAGCAAAGTTGGAAAGATCTGGAAAACTTTTCCAATTAATGTTCATGGTTCATTCCATCACTGGGAACTTGGGAAGCAGTACTCTGATCTCTGGGAAGAAGAGGGTGGCCAAAGGAAGCTATGTTACTGGGAGCTCATGTAAACACCCTAAGATTTGAAGACACCTGACAACAGAGATCAGTATGATGCAGGATTACCAAGAGACTAAAATAAAAATGCTGTTGAGGCCAAACCCCAGTGTTAGACTAGGCAATTGAGAGAAAGTGAGAAAAGTCCTTGACTTCCAACCATTATGGGTTGTTCAGGGTTCTTCTCTATTGGAATAGTTAGTAGGACCTTTTGGCAGGATAATTCCAAACCTCAATAACTGGCCTTATTGATCTTCCTATGATGACTGGCTCAGTGCCTGCAGTAGATGTAGCCTTATATGTGAATAATCAGCTCCAGTTTGAAGAATATGGGGAGAAGACATCAAAGGCGGACAGAATAATGGAATTGGAAACTTTGGCTGCGTTGAGTGTTGCCAGGTTCCTCAAAAGAATGGTAGAATTGGCCCCACACACAGGTGCAGCATCACTCTCAGGCTGACTTTCACCACAAAAGACAAGGTTTATGTGAAGACGGGCCCTCCTCAATACCCCTGGTGAGGAAGTGAAACATGTGAGGGATCAGTCTCCCACTGGAGAGTCCCCCCTACATTAGCCCTGGCCCATCTGGATTGTCGTAAACTATTTGAACAGAGTAGTAGATTATGTCTACTAAGACTGTGGAGGGTATTCTCCTTTTATACCTAGAAAAAGGGGGACACAGAGGTGGGATACCAGTGGATAGAGACACTTGCCTCAATTTCTGTAAGTGAAAATCAGCACACTCTTATTTGGATGGCTAGGAAGAGGAGGAGGAAGATACCAGGGGGAAAGAGGACACAGTGAGGAAGAGTATATGATGCCAAACTTCTACCTCACTCCCTTTCCCTTCTTTTCATCCCTCCTGCAGGCAGGAGGACATAAAATTGGGGGGAAAAAAGAGAGAGAGAGAGAGAGAGAGAGAGAGAGAGAGAGAGAGAGAGAGAGAAAGGACCACTGTTTGCAACATTTCATGTCTCATAAGCAGGATTGCTAATACCTTCCCAGGGACTATTACAGCACGCTGCTGCATTCCATTAATTGCCCAGCAGATGTTCAGCAACCTTCTTTTAAAAATGTTTGAGCCAGAGTGTGTTGCTAGTGAGAGAGGCAGTGCATAATTTGGTTTGTCTCCAAGGAAAAAGAACTGTCTCCTTTCAGGAATTTACTGGCCTTATTTTATTATTTTTTTTAAATTCAGTTCCCTGTTTGCTTTTATGGGAACACCAGGTAAGCACTTCTAGGTCTGGATGTCATTGGAGACTGGCTTTACGCTGTTTCCTCCCATGGTCTACCTGGGAATTCATTAGCTTTGGTGTCTACACTGAGGTAAACATAGAATGCTGTCCTTGTTTGGTTCTTATCAATTCTTGTGCTTCTCCCTTTTTCTTCAATTCCTCTTGAGAGCCCAGCCACTCATGATAACTGTGTTTCTGAAATTTTCTTTGAGGGAAAAAGGGATTTGAAATCTCATGTGAAGAGGGTGAGAATGAGAAGCTGTTCAGGAGAAGTTGAGGAAGGGCTATGAGCGGAATAGCTCTCTTTGGCTTTGGGGACCTAAAAGCAGCTGTGTTGAGTGGACACAGGCCATGATGTTACACAGCCCAGGAGTAGAAATCGATCAAGCTGGGTCCAGGACTAGAAACACTGGTATTTTGACTGAAGGGTATACCTTTGCTCATGCCGTTCCCCAGTGGAATATTTCTCCCCCACTAGCCACCTCTTCCCATCTCCTAAGTCTCTTTGTATTTTAAGGCTCAACTCACCAACATTTGCCTGGTGTCTTTCTAGAGACTCTTACCTGGATATCATCTATCCCTTCTCTTAACTCACATGGATTTTTAAAACTTATTTTGTCTGATGATGATGATGGTTACTATTGTACCTCACAGAGAACTTGCACATATTAAGTGCTCAGTGACTATTCCTTTTATAAATAATTAGGTATGTAATCAGTTTATAACCACTAGAGAGAGATATTAAAAATCCCCTTTCCTCAGTTCATCTTTATTCAGTTGTAAATTGTGCCGTTTATTCAATTGTGAACCTGTTCCATGACATGCTCTTTCTTACCAAATAGCCCGTGAGGGGAGCCTTGCCTTCATTTACCTGACAAGCATCTGAGGAAAATGCATCTTGGTGTTTTTCTTATGTCAGGTATCCCCTCAGGAGGTATTATTAATCATTTACATACACATTGTGAGAAATGACTAGGTTGAAGAAAAATTAGAGTTCTGTGTCTTGGAACAAGAGAACCTAGAGATGGAGAGAGAAGGACCTACAGGAGGGCTATTCCTGAAGGAGACTGCAGCAAGTCTACCTATCAGCCTTGGTCTGGCAGGAGTGTTTCCCCTGTCAGAGAGCAGCCTCACCTCATGGCAGATCTCAGGATCAACACCTTTGATTGCACTCTCCTGACCCCATCAGACTAGACCCTTCTTCACATCTTCTGTGACATCTCCCCAGAGCTCTCCCTCATCCGTGATTTTACCCTGGCCTTCAACTATTTGTTTATTTAGATTACTTTTATGAATTCAACTCTCCTACATTTTAAGAGCTATGATGTCATACCAGGGAGTTTTTCCAGTAAGACTCACTAGAAGGCTTCAAATCTGATGCAGAGCATTTCATCTCTGCAGGTCCTTATGGAAGAACAAGCCTGAGCTATTAAGAAAATACCCTTGAAATGCCAATAGTTTTCTCATTGCCCCTAGTAACTTGGAATTTACTGAAGGACGAGGTCCATTTCAGATTTATTGGCTTATGCCTCACATGACTCTGTACCTCACTTTGCAGTGATTCCTTAAAAAAAAATCTGGTTCGTCTGAGGATGTGAGATGAGCTAGGACCCTCACTCAGTCCACACTGGCTTGACCTGAGGCACAAAAATGATTTGCATGAAGCTTTACTAATTCTAAATAAAGAAGATGAAGAATATCCCATGCAGAAGGTTCAATAAAGATGAGCCTCAATGTTGATATGATTTCAAAAAAAAAAAAAGAGAGAGAGAGAAAATAAGCATACCAGGTTGAGGGACTGTGTTGAGCAGAGGCAGAGCAAGGTCACGTGTGTGGTTTCTGTACAAAGTGATGCATAGTTTGACATGGTTTAGAATATCTAGATATATATCCTTAGATATCCTAATTGGTATACTATTGAAGGGAAAATTATGAGCAGAGGAAAGAGAGAGGGATAAATTCAGGGAAATCAAATCTGCCATTATTTGATACTTCATTTATATTATAAACTTTGTCGTTCATCATCCACACAGAC
This sequence comes from Nyctereutes procyonoides, assembly GCF_905146905.1. NCBI lineage: Eukaryota > Metazoa > Chordata > Mammalia > Carnivora > Canidae > Nyctereutes > Nyctereutes procyonoides. The sequence goes on along the minus strand of NW_026575133.1, from coordinate 11,092,423 downwards.
CAGTGAGACAACTCTCATTAATGCATCTTTGAAATTAAAAAGTATGATGAATATGGAAAAAGAAAGAAGGGGCAGATGGAAGGATTTTTTAAATAAAAAGTTTGGGCATCAGTCAATAATCATTTCCCTTTTTATCAAAGTATGTACACATTTTACAAGACATTTTTAACCTAAGAGGCAAGAGATGATAATTTATCTGATAGAAATAGAGACCTAGAAGTAGGAGCCTCTTTTTGTGTTGCCAAAGATTCATGTTGGGCTTGATGTCATAAAGCATAAGAGTGAAAAACCCCACTTCAAGGCTGGGGAATAAGAGGATGAAACTCAGGTGAGCCCAGGAGCAGACTGCACATTTAACTCAGAGCTTTGATTTACCACCTTTTAGCAAGTTCCTGAGTGGGAGGGGTAGGCTGGCAGTGGATAGATCAAAGCCCTAATTGCTGGTACAAATCTTTCAAGCTACTTCACACCCTGTTTATCTCTGTTGCTGTGAGGACCTGTGGTCATGAATAAATTCAATGATGATATTTGAGAGTGGGAATGGGGGAAAGTAACTTAAAAATGTGTTGATTCTTTCAAGGTAGAAGAGGAGAGATTCTGTACAAGAATGGAACTTGCTCATCCAGCAAGCAAGGGGTAACACTGGCATCTTATTTGAGAACACAAAACCTAACTAGATTGATTCACACTAAATTATAAACAACAGCATTGTGGGGATGATTTGCATTTCACGGGAGTGATTTATTGGACAGATAAACTAAAACTTAAGTGTAGGGGCTGCTCCACAGAGGACCTAGAAGAGCTAGAAGGGCTGGAACTGATCATTCCCTCAAAAGAGATATGGTTGGAAAGACTGCATACAAACCAGCATAGACGATTCCAGCGATAAAACAACTGTTCTTGCCCACCCCCCCCTTGCCCCCCACTCTACTTTGTGGTTATTTCGGCAGATTTGCAAAAACAGAGATTTTTCAGGTTTCCCTGCACACACCCTGAATCTGAATCCCAATGAATAATACCTGGAAATCTGTGTTTTTAACAAGTGCCTCTGATGATGCATAAACGGCTAGGCCTATCCCCAGGTTTACCAACCACTCCACTGGAACATTCCAGAGACACACCTCCATCTGCATAACAAGGGGAGGTGCAAGTCTCTCACCAGCAATAAATCTGATTTACAGCTCAGGGCATTGACTAAAAGAGAGGCATACATTGAAAAAGAAGGGTCTGTGATATTAGGTGTAGGAGGAAATTAGTAATAAACATTAAAATATAATTTTTCTGCATATCTGGAGCCAACCTAATTGGCAGAATGGGTTGATGACAGTGGGAGGAAGAGAAAAAAAATGGAAAATGTCTCTGAATCTGAGATCTACTATATCCATAACTTAGATAAATGGCAAAGGGCAGCCAAGAGCTGTGGCTGTGAGGCGGTTGAAAAATGATTAAAGAGTGAACTAGAATCTTAGTGGCAGATGTAATTGAATAGCCATGAGTTTTATGAAAGTTGAACAAATTATATTATCTAGATGCTATTAATGTGCTAGTGTGAGCAGAAAATGATACATCTGCATCTCCCTGTAATTTTGCATGTGTTAGAGAATCTGGGTGCCCTTCCACCCTCAGCTTTCCAGTGGGGTCTCTGCTCTTCTAGAGTTTTGGATACATATCATAAAAAAATGAGAAAGGTTAATATTTCTCAAAGGAAGAGCCTCAAATTCCAGGTTGAATTAAAAAAAAATTTAATACATACACAGTAACTGCTCCTACCCCCTCCTGTCTGTCTGGCAGTCACCTGATATAAGCTTTTAGGTTTAGGAAAGCTGTCCTTTGTCAAGGGTATGTGTGGGTTTTTAATAAAACTGTTATCTTGTGTGATCTTGGCCCTCCGTGGTTGCTGCTGACTGGTTCAATTTCTTTTCTTTTTTTTTTTTTTTTTTTTTTTTGGTGTAATAAAAAGATATTATCACAGAGATATTAGAGAATTAATATTTCCGGGCTTCAGTTGCTTCCCTTGGATATGTTATGAGTAAACGTGGGAGGGGATAAGGAATCAGAATTTCAACCTAGATCAGGAAACAGCATGATTTCTGCCTGACAGTTTCACATTGCGAAGGATCCTTTCCACTTGAAGGCAGAATTAGCATTAGTTGAGAAGCTTAGAAAAATACAATATAATGTAAGCCACATCATTATGGATGCAGATGCCACTTTGTGGAGTTGTGAGGCTCTGAACTGTAAAGTGAAATAAATTGTTGCAATAACATTTTCCATTTAGGGGTGAAATTAGTGCCAGTGAAATTCTTCCACGGCCAATAAATTCATCTGTCCCTTTAGTCTCTGGCTTCCTTGTTATCTACACAGTTATTTACAAGTCTTTGTGAGTAAAGTCATTCTAGTAGTATTTTTCCTTTCTTCTACTTTTTTGTCCCCCAGATAAATATATTTTTTTTTTCCTCCACAAATATTTAGACTTTTTTCACAACATGTGGACCCAGTGGCTTTTGACAACTGCTAAGCCATTATGGTGTTATGGCAAGAAAGAATAAAAAAAAAAAAAAAAAGAAAGAAAGAAAGAAAGAATAGGTACCAAAATACCTAAACATCCTCTTTTCCCCAGTGCAGTTACATGAATGTGATGCTTTCATAAATATACTAGGGGCCAGCACTGAGGTTGCTTTTTAGTTTCTAAAAAATTCTTTTTCATTGTTTTTTTTTTTCTAAGATTTTTCTGGACCCATAAAAAAGCCTGAAATATCTACTTGGTAACTGTCTTGAGTTGGCCCAGCCTGAGGATGTTTCTAGAAATTCTTGGGTGGGAAATGGTCAAGAGGGAATGATCAGATGAACAATTCAGAGACAGGGTACAAAAATGTATCACACTGGAAATAAGTAGAAGTAATAAGTAATTTGGATGCAGGAGATACAGTTCCCCAAGGGAAAGGCAAGGCATATTGTCCAGAGAAATTTGCAGGAAACAGAAGGCAGGAGAACACATATAAAAGACAAAGAAGACACCAAAACCTATGAGTACCTACCTTTTAGACACTGAGTTTCTTATATCTAGAATGACCAGAACTGTCCTGGATTATATCTGTAATGTGTGCATAAATTTCAGTAGCCTTCCTTTTCATTAGTTAACGTGTTGTGGTTTAAAAGAGAATAGTTAGGATTATCTTACTTATATCCTGCCACCCTGCCAATGAGGGCAGAGATCCATAGCAAGAATTGAGTAATGTAGAGCCCAAACATAGGAATTGGTTAATTGAATGTTTAACCAGTTGAAAGGGAAGAGTTTTGAACAGAGACAGTATTAGTAAGCTATTGCTGTGTAACAAAGACCATCCAGAAATTCAGTGGCTTGGCAGGGAGCATTTATTTATTGCTGTTGAGTCTATGGATTAATTCGATGGTCCTGGTTTTATCTGTGCTCACTATGTGTCTACAGTCAGCTATTGGTCATTAGGTAGGGAGTTCTCCTGGTCTTAGCTGGGCTGCCCCAGGTAATGGGCGGCTGTTGGCTCTACACTGCTCTAGAACAAGATTGATTAGGAGAAAGTTCTCCTACACATGGTATGTCATACTTTATCAGGCTACTCTGGATATGTTCATACATGATAATGATAGGATTCCAAGAGTGAGCAAAAGTGCAGAAGCCTCGCTTACAATCAGCACACCCTCATTCCCATTTCATTCCATGGCCACAGGATATCATAAGTCTAGCCCAGATTCAAGGGATGAGGAAACAGATTTCACCTCTTGGTGCAAAAAACCTTCAAAATCAAATTGCAGAAGGTTTGGACATAGAGAAGGGTAGAAAATTGACCCAGCAATGTGATCACTTTCCACACTCTCTTGGGGGAGACTTCACATGCTTTTAGGTAGTCTCACAGGCTCTCCTGAAGTCATAACCAGATTAAGCAACTGTTAATAATCAAGGGGTATGTTTTTATTTGTTCATTTTGTGTTAGTGACCCAGAGAACATAAAGGTCAGGCACACCCTAAAAATAAGGACTGGATGCTTTATGAATAATAGTAGGTGGGACCTAACATGTAGTACTTTCAAACTAGTATGCATAACAATGACATTTGTAGTGTGTTACATACACAGATTTCTGGTATTGATTCTCAGATAGATAGATAGATAGATTTTTTTTTTCCTTAACTGAAGCCTAAGAGACTGCATTTTCACACATTCTCCGGGTAATTCTGATTCAGGTAGTCTGTAAACTTATACTTTGAGAAACACTACAAAGTAAACAGGATTTCTTGTTGACTTTCAACCCTAGAAAACTAAAATGCATCTTTCTCTTCCTGTCAGTTACAATTAAGTTTGGTATTCGAGGTGCCCATAGTTGTCATTACTTGACCAAGTGACCTAAACTCTATGACTGAATGTTCTTGAAGACTCATCTTCAGTTTAAAACCAGCAGCAATGCTTCACTGGTCATTAGAGTCTTCTCTGGAATCCTCACACTGGCCGTTAGGCCTCCAGGATCATGGTTTCATCCTAAAAGGGTATGACAGGCCTTAAGACTGTCATGATTAGGGGATCCCTGGGTGGCTCAGCGGTTTGGCACCTGCCTTTGGCCCAGGGCACGATCCTGGAGTCTTGGAATCGAGTCCCATGTCGGGCTCCGGGCTTCTACCTCCTCCTGTGTCTCTGCCTCTCTCTCTCTCTCTCTCTCTCTCTCTCTCTCTCTTTCTCTCTCTCTCTCTCTCTCTCATAAATAAATAAATAAATCTTTAAAAAAAAAAAAGACTGTCATGATTGGGTTTGGATTTGAACTGACAGAAAGGCCTGTTGGCCAAGAATGAATGCTTCGTAAATGAAAACCTTTTGCTCTTTCTGTTTTCTAAATAAACTTTGTGCCATTCCCATATCACTTTAATTTCTGAAAAAGAGATTTCAGACCACATGGATTGTGATATTCAAGGCATGTTACTAAAGCCCAGCGTAGTTCTGCCTTGGAGGCAGGAGAGCCAAAAAGAAAATCAAGATTTGGCAAACTTGGTTTTGTAAATTCTTGACCACACTAACTTTTGGATTAGAAATGTAGAAATGGATTAAAAATGTAGTTCAGGGTTTCAGAGTCAGAATGCAGGTAGAAGTTCTCCAAGAAAGTCCCTTTGATAGAATGAGAGTGAATACAAAGAGCTATAGGGTTTTTTAGCATGGTTTCACCAGCTAATGCCACCACATTATTGATGCTACAACTTGGAAATAAACTCAACAAAGGGGCAGGGCTGCAGCAAAGGGGAAAGTGGTACCCCAGGTAAAGCTTGTGTGGCACCTTAGTCTGCAAAGGGGCTGTGGCCATATGAGTTTCAGAAACACTGTGGTAGAGTTCAATGAGTTTCTTTCCTGCAGGACTACTGTGAACTTTTTTTTTTTTAAGGTATATTTATTTATTTTAGAGGCAGGGGTGGTGGGCAAAGGGAAAGCGAGAGAGAATCCCAAGTAGACTCCACATCCAGTACAGAGCCTAACATGGGGCTCAGTCCCACAACCCTGAGATCATGGCCTGAGCCGAAACCAAGAGTCAGGCACTGAACTGACTGAGTCACCCAGGTGCCCCCTAGGACAGCTGTGAACTTTTAAGTACTGATGAGGATTGCAAATCCTCAGGAATGCTGTATATACCACTTTCCAAAATTATTTAACCATAGAACTCTCACCATCTTTTGGGACTAACAATGATATGACAGTGTTACAAATACTGAGTATGTACTATGTGCTGGACACTATGCCAAGTGCTATAAAAATTCCATCTTGTTTTATTCTCACAACTTTCTAAAACTAGCACTTAGTTTTATCTCCATTATGCAGATGATGGAACTGAGGTTCTATTTAAGTCACTTAAGCCCACAAGTGGCAGACTCAGAATCTGATTCCAAAATGAGACCATATCAATTTCTTCACCCCAGACATGACGTTTTGAGATTGCTGCTGTGCACACAGGCTGTGAGCATTTATTTAGCACTCACTATATCTTTCAGTCACTTTTCACAGGAAGACTATTGTCATTTCTGTAGCAGTGCTGCTGTTATAATCACCCTAGGTCCTCATGAATAGAACATAATTCATTGCATTTCGGAGTTCTCCCAGGATTTCAGAAACTGTGTGTGCCAGGGCCCAGACTTAGAAATGTGAAGTTAGTGGTGCCTGGGTGGCTTGGTCAGTAAACTATCTCACTCTTGACTTCAGCTGTAGGATCTCAGGGTTGTAAGGATCGATCCCCACATCCAGCTCCGTGCTGGGTGTGGAACCTGTTTAAGATCCTCTCTCTCCACCCCTTCCCCACTCCCTCTCTTTAAAAAAAAAAAAGGAAATGTGGAGTCACCTACAGTACTGATGTGCCCATGCTTTACTCTGTGTGTGGATGATGGCAAATAAACTGCTCAGCACTTTCCTTGACGCTTCTACCTTGTTTAGGCTGCAACTGGAGAGGGATTAATTTATGCTAATTCCACACAACAAGCTAAAGCCCATTTATCACAAGTTTCCATTCCTCAGCAGAATACACACAAACTCACCTAAACGTTGGGCACACTAAGATAATGCAGCTGCTGTTGTGTGCGGCAGTAATAGGCCCGCTTATATTCAGGTGCAGGTGAGCAAGCAGCACCGCAGAACACAGGACAGTGGCGTCGGGCCTGCCCCTGCTCTGCCGGCTGCTGCCTGCCTGCCCGCCTGCCTGCCTGCCTCTGAGGCTACGTGAGGGGGGTGCAGCCGCCTTAGAACTCAGAATACAGAGGCTCATTTTCCCGAAATACTATGCTAATTACTTACTAGTGCTAATGTTCCTTGTTTTTGGATGATGTTTTAAGTAGGAATGATTTAAAATTGAATGACAGAAGCTTGTGATATAGAGAAAGAGGATGAAGGGAAGAAAAGGGAAAGAGTGTGTGTGTGTGTGTGTGTGTGTGTGTGTGTGTTTGCTTTCTCTGGTAGCAAGAGCCTGGCCAAAGCAATTTCCTCTCTTTACTTTTCCATTTATTTCAAATGCCAACCCTTTCAAGCAGGCTTAGTATCCCTCCTGGTTACTCCATAGCACTGCTCTCTGCTTATTCTGAAAGAGCATGCAGCTAGGAATTAGAAGTTTAGCTTAATAAAGCTAACCTGCCTCCAACCATCCTAAACAGAGAGGCCCCTCCCTGAACCCACATATGTTCCCCGTCAAGCTAAGGGTTTGCCTTAGAAGATTACTTATAAAAAATATATAAAAAAAGAAGATTACTTATAAAATATCTTCCCATTTTTATTTTCTTGTGTGTGATAACAGTATTGTGATAATGTCAAGAGAAAGACCTTATCTTTTGCAGTTAGGGATGGAATTACATGATGGCTAAGATTTGCTTCAGAATTATCCAACCGTTGAGGTTGTGGGGACTGGATGGGGATAAAAATAGAATAATATTGTCTGTGGTCGATGTTTGTTGCAGCCAGGTTCTGGGTACATTTCTCCCTGCACATGGAGCGTGCGTGTGTATACACATATGCTTATGTATGTACACACATCACCTACGCATGCTTTAGGATTCTAATTAGTCCTTTTAAGACTTGATAATATTTTAACTTGGGTCACTTAATTTGCTTCTCACACTATAGTTTGAGCCCTAATTCCCTGTCTCAGAAATATATTCTTAAATTTCTAGTATCTTCACTGAAATTAGCTCTGTGTGGGTATTTGTGATAGGACTCAAGTTCAGGTCTTAGTTCTTCCATTTCCTACTTCTGAGTGCTCTGGAAGGACATAAACCAGTGAGAGCCTCCCTGTTCTTATCTGTTCAGTGGAGGTCACAGCCCTTGCCTTCCATTTGTGGAAGTCGATTGCAATAATAGCTATGAAAAACTGACGGTGTCCCTTTCTCCAGTGACATCCTACCCATTGTGGTGTGAGTTCTGAAGTATTTCTGGACTCCTTTGCTGATGGTGCCATATTTGCCTAAGTAAATAAAAGACACTTCTATTTTCTCATTTTGACCTAGAAGCACATGTGCCTTGGGTGTCTGCCTGCAGCCTCCTCACACACAGACTCACTCACTCACGAGCCCTGCACAGCATAAGCTCTGCTTGACTTAGGAGAGAGAATCAAGGGGTTGCATAATTTTCCTGCTTCTTAAAAGTTCAGTCTACTAAAACAACTAAACCTATTTTCTGAGAAAGAGGGCTTGACCTCATTCCCACCAAAACTATTTGGTATCTGGAACATGCTCTCCAGTTGCACTGATTGGAGCCTCGAGTCTTTTTGGAGTCCATCAGTATACAGGCACCTCTTCTTGAACTTTTGTACCCAGGTGACCAGAGCATTGCCTTCTTGGTTCTCAAGAGAAAAAAAGCAACAGAAAATGGTGCTTGGAGGTCACCTATATTTCTAAATATCAGACTTTACTTAAATGGTGGAAGGTCAAGTTCAGCATCCAGGCCTTCTAATTGTACATGTGGCTTGTCTTTTATGCTTGAGCTATGCTGTTTTTGCAAAATGTCAGTTTTTGAGAGGGTGAAAATTAATTGCAAACAGAGGCCTTAAAGCACAACAGATTTGACTCTAAGACTAGGGAGGATTTGCAGGTGGAAAGAGAAGCTCCCGAGAGCTACGATCTAAAGGTAAACTCAGGGAGAGAGAATCTTTAATGGATGCAAAGACATCTGTTTGGCCCAAGAGGAGAACTTAGAGCATCTGAGAGGCTGGCGCTTCCTGGCATGGCTGTCAGGGCTTTGGAAAGTTGTAGAGACAATATTGGACTGCACACCCCTCTGCCTGCACCACCATGGCTGCTCTTGTGAAATACTCACTGAGCCATCAGTTTCCTATGTGCAGAAAAGATAAGGGTGCTCCATCACTCTCCAGGTCTTTGTCTCACATGACAGGTGTAAGGACAGGAGTGAGAGCAGATAATTCATAAAAATCTTCCTGTTGGTTTTTCTGGTGATGCGCATTGCTTAGTGTGAGAAAAGCTTACATTCCAGTACAGGAAAATGTGATAATTATATTCTCATCAATATTGATTAGAAGGAATAGCAGCAGCAATAGTAATAAAAGCTAATACTTATGAAAGACTTAATGTGTGTCCCACGTTGTTAGCAGTGCTTTACGTACATGAACTCACCTGGTTCTCACGCAAACCCGATGAGATACGTGCTGTTATTCTCTCACCACGTAAGCCCATTGAGGTGAAATAACTTGCCTGAAAGCACAGGGGCAGGATGCTGTAGAGCAGGCCTGGCTCCAGGGTCTTTGCTTCTGGTGAATAGGCCAGCTGGAGTGTTCTGGGGGCTCGGACAGGCTCAAATGCACCCCCAAGTCTGCCGGGTGACCCGCATCAGTGTGTGTAGGCCCCGCGTGCTTTCCTGGGACTCACGATGCCTCTGCATGAAGAGTGTGAGCACCTTACAGGGTCAGGCATGCCCGCATCTCTGCCCATGACCGTGCCTGTGTTCTCCCCTAGCCCCACTGGTGGACCTCACTCCAACCCACAGTGGATCTGCCATGCTGATGCTGCTCTCAGTGGTGTTTGTGGGGCTGGCCGTGTTCGTCATCTACAAGTTTAAAAGGTACGTGGGCCCCCAGCCACATCTCCCCTCGCCCTTCCCTCTCCCTGACAGGTTCAGAAGCATGTGCTGCCGTGATGTACAGCTCCCGTGCATAGCAATGATGCTGTCTGTTAATGTTTTAGGAAGATCCCGGGGATTAATGTTTATGCCCAGATGCAGAATGAGAAAGAACGAGAGATGGTCAGTCGGGTCATTCACCCTGAAAGCAGGGCCCATATCCCTCAGACTGAACTAAGGAGGCCTGGCCAACTGATAGATGAGAAGGTGGAATCACAGCTCATAGGTAAATGATTCCTAGTAGCCATCAGCTGTTCAGCCTGGGTAGTCTGCGGCTGACTCTATCTAACCCCTTTCTGGCTTCACGTAACCACTTTCTCCTGCTCTAACATTCCTGAGACAACCAGCTAAGATGTCTCTCCCCCTGCTTCCTGCCATTGGAATAAGGAGGGGAAAAAAAAGCCTTCTTGCTCCTATGTAGTGTTTTGTTTTCTCTCTCTCGTGACTTTAATTCCTCCTTTTGCAAAAACTCTTGCTCTAAAATATGGGGCTTCAGAATGTTTGTGGGCAAAGAGCAGAGCATTTGCTCTAACAATGTACAAGAAGGACAGGCCTCAGAGGCTGGCTCTGGGGATCTGGAGGGCCAGGCAGGGTAGGGAAGGACAGGATAGGACAGAGCAGCCTGGGCCCGCGTCAACTCGATGGAGGGCAAATTGCTCTAGAATACTTGTAGAGAAGTGACATCATGAGACAGAATAGAGGAGGGCCAAGCTGATCACCCTGGGATTTTTTTTTTTTTAATTAGCTGGAATCTAAAAACTACACCGCCCCCCCCCTCCCCAGGAAATATGAAACCTGAGAATTTTGAGGACAAGAGGTATAAAATTTGCAGAACATCCCAGGAGAGAGGTTTCCTAAGGGAGACCACTGGAAGAGTTAGACTGTTAGAGAGCAGATGAGGAGATTTCTTCCTCCTGTTTGCCTACCCCTATCCTGAAGTCTTAACAGTGGACTTACCATATATCACTAGAGCGCTCTCTCTCTCTCTCTCTGCCTATGAAGTAAGCTGGGAACCCAACAGCTAGGTCTAGAGTCTCAGGCGTAATTGCTAAGTCTACTATCTATGGCAGAGAAAATTTTCCAGGAAAGTAGACAAAGCCGTGAAGCCACCACTGTGATCCATGGCTGCCCTTGTTTCCTCCTGTCTGTTGGTGCCAGGACTTGAAGCTGTCATCTTGCCACCTCAAGTCCTGCATTGCTGACCAAGATGGATAAATCCTTAGATAACCATTTGTGCCTCGCTCTAATGTCTGAATACCAAATAATGTCTAGAAGGCCACTACCTAAGATTTTTAATCTGTTACTTAGAAGGGGAAATGAGCACCTAAATGGAACCATGACCCTCTCTTTCAATGGCTGTGGAAGAGTACTGTGGCGGCACTGGGCGAAATTTCAGTGCAGGCTTGTATCGGAGGTAATAATAGCAGCTGGAGCCACATCTGGGGTCCAGTGTTCACAGCGTGCTTGCTTTTATTTGGGGAGACAGGGTGATAAATGTGTAATTGCTCTAGGTTCAAAAGAAAAGGCTTCTCTGTCTTCAAGTCCAGAGAAGCGTTTACCCTATTTACTTCTAAAGCTTCTAAGTGCATTTTTGTGGGTCATTTGGTTTTCAATCCCATTTCCACGGGGTATGAAGCACAGTGCTGTTGACTTTATGAGAGTAGCAATCCCTCCCTCACCAGGAGCATCCCGCAGCACATTGCACAGTCTCTGACACCTTTCCATTGTCAGTGTCATTAAATGAGTAAGTGTTACACGTTTTCTCTTAGGAGAGTAGCTTTACCCTCCCCTCCCTCCCCTTCTACTCAACCTGGTGACTCATCTCTCCGATTGCAAAGAGCAAGACACGCCACTCCACCTTCAACGCCAAAGCGGGGATCTGCTGGGGCACAATTTGCAATTTAAGGAAAACCCCCAAAGGCTACAGGCGACCTGCTGATCAGGAAAGAATTTCGCTCTTGTCAAGTGCACCATCCTTCATGACCACTAACTTTATGTTTTTTTCTTTCCTTTGTTGTTCTGTTTCCTATTTTGCCAGGAAGTATTTCCATAGTTGCTGAGAATCAAAGCACAAAAGAAATCCCTACCTATGTAAATGTTTGAATGGAGGACGCCAGTAAAAACAAAATCAAACAAAAATAAAATAAAAACAATCAAAAATCCAAACAAACAGACAAACAAACACTCACTGCATCGGGACTTTTTAATTCTTCAGACACAGACAACAAGGGTTTTTAGCTTTAAGCCTGTGCATGTGGACAATACCTTGAGAACATGCTGGAGGGGCAGTGTACAGGTGCTCTATTTTAATGGAAAAAACACTCCCCTCCCCCTTTCCTCTTCTCTCTCTTTTTTCTGATCGGTCGTGTTTGTAGAAAATTCATAACATATAGAGGCCAAGGAAATCTGCATGTGTTTTTGGAAATATTCTTGGCTCTAGATTTAACAGCTATTTTAGCACTAGAGGCTGATGGGGGGGAGTAGCCGCCCCAGCCCCTTTCATACGACACAAAGACATGCACAGGAGTGTGAAACCCTGAGCTGTTTCTCTGTCCCACTTTCCTCATTGCCAATTTCTTTTCTAAGTTTTCTCTGGTAGCTCTGGCGGCCAGCAGTGGCCACAAGGCTGCTTGCGTGTTGCATTCTGTGTGGCCACAGGGAAGAAGGAGCCAGGTGAAGTTCCATGTACGCAGGCAGAGTAGGGAAGGCAGGCAGGAGGGGCAAACATGTCAGACGTGGACCTCTGTTTCCTGTTCACCCCTTTCTGTCACCAAGGCTTCCCCTGGTAGCTTTTATACTCCCATCCCAACTTAACATAGAAAATAGAATCCCAGTTCCCCAGCGTCTGGCCTCCCCATTTGTTTGCTACCCAGGTGTGGTCATGATTCTGTTGATGTCTTTGTACCTCTTCCTTCCAAACTCCAAGTTGTCTTTCAACTCCTCCTCCTTTTTCTTCCCAAACATGTTACTGAATTCTACACATTAACCTTGGTGTTCCCTAAATACTGGCCTAGCGTCTGCCAGACTTGCCCGCCGCCCCCCGAACACTCACAACTTTATGATCTGTCAGCATGCCCGCTTTCCTGCACACTGACCAGGCTGCATCCTGCCCTGCAGGGTTTGGCTCGGCTCCATGTTTCCTTTGTCTTCTCCTATAGAACCTGCCTCTTCCAAATAGCCTTGCCTTGTCCCACCTGGAAACATGCAAAGTGTGTGAAAGAGTTTGATGTATGCAAAGCAATTCAAACCTGGCCATGTACACTGGGAAAGAAAGCAGACAGATGAATGGTGGTATTCTCACACCTTAACAAAAATCTCATGTGCAGATTCCAGAATATGCTTGTGAGAAATGTTTCAAACATGTTACTATGTGGCAGGGCAATTTCCTTCTGTAATGGTTGCTATTACCCAGTATTTGTTCTCTCACAGTACAGTAAAAACATTTGTAAAATAAAACTGATTTTAACCAGAAGAAGAAGCAGGTTAATGGATTTAATATTTAAGAGTGTCAAAAAATATAAGAGTATATGGAAGTCTTATCTTACATTAGGATAAGATTTTGATTATGTAGGATGATCCCAGACGTTTCACAGGTGTGCTCTCTGATCTCTGAGTATCATAGTATTGGCAAAGGAAAAATTAGTAAGCTTCGAAGCAAGGAGGTAGATGTCTAAACAAAGCAGATTGGCTCAGAGTATAAACAATCCCCATTTACCCAGGGCAATAATCAAAGAAGGCCCAGAGAAAGAAGGAAACAAAAGTCTGTTGAGCAGAAGTCCTTGGAGGATTATGAATGGGGCAAAGCCCACTCTAAAATATAGGAGGAAGCGGTTTTGAAAACCATTCACAGAGAGCAGCCTCCTTCTGGGCCATGTTCCCAAGCCAATCACATCTATGACAGGGTCCTGGTGATAATGGGGGTGTCCCAAAGATCCTGACGATCCCTGCCCTAATGTAGCTCAGGCAGGGGAAGAGTAGCAAAGCTGCAGTCAGAAGTTAAACAGAAGTTTTTGTGGCTGAGGATGCCCAGTATGAATCTGGGAAATGGATTATGCCTGAGGCAGCCATCTGTTTGTAGAACTCAATTGATCCCCAACCTGCCAGGCTTCCTATCCCATAGGAAACATCCTCATCGATCCGCTTCAGTTGGAGCCTTCCAAGTTTAATCTGGAAGACAAAATGTTTGGAAACCAAGAGGCTCACTCAAAACAGCACAGGGAGTCCTCAGAGTTGCAATTCAATTAATTTTAATTGGAAAATTATGAAAAAGGGAATAACCCTCTTAATCTCGCACAGTGCCTTGCCTAGAATAGGTATTAAGAAAATTACTTGTGGAAGGAATAAATGGAAGAATACATGAGAAAACATAAGAAAAAATGGGTATATAAATCCTAATTAAAAATAGAGGTAGACATGAGATGCCTGGCATTTTGGAACATGATTACAGATGGCCAGCTCTTTATTCAGCATCTCCAGCATCCTCATGTGCCTCTCATCAAAGCTCCCTCCCACCTGTAGGAGATGAGCAAGGCAAGGTACTGCTCAGAGGGGACCTCATTGTTCTTATGATCTAGCTCTGTGATTCTCAAAGTGTGGTACCTGGACCCAGCAGAATCAGCATCACCTCAGACTTATTAGAAAATGCAAATTTGGGGTTCCCTTACTACAGACCTACTGAATCAGAAACTCCAGGGCATAGGGCCCAGCAGTCTTTTTTCACCAGATCTTCAGTTTATTGTGATATACGCAGAAGTTTGGGAACTGCTGCACTCTGCCACTCCAGCTCAGTCCCAAAGAGAAGGTAGTAATGAGAGCCTACAAATGGGAGGGACCCAAGTGCCTACTGACTCGCTAACAGCAGGTGCAAACAGTACAATGAGGAGTTTGGTGGGCTTCTGGCCAGAGGAGTGGCAGGGGAGGGATGGATGTGGATTCAGGGCAAGCTAAAAATCTGATATTAAAACATTTTCCGAAAATCCCAGAAGGCAAATTGTGCGCGCTCTCCCTTGGACTACCCAACCAACATTTTCTCCTTTGCCTTATTCCTAATTGGATTCACTGTCCAAAATGCAGAGGTTTGCTTTGCTTTTTTTCAGAAGTTCCAAACAGCAACTTTGAGAGCAATGGGGTGTTTGGCAGCTGTTCTGTGTTTTCCAGGATTCCAACTGAGCATTGAAATCCCTCATTTGCCAACTTATTTTTATAGGAAGCCAATTTAAAAAAAAAAAAAAAGAGAGAAAGTTTTCTTATAGTATTGGAACTACTTCTAATTTTAAAATGACTTTTTTGATGTATTTTTTTGTTAAATACTATGTAGTGTAATGTATACTTGCTCTTGTTTATTGCTTTTACAATCATATTTATTAAACAGATAATGTCTCTAAAGTCTTGGCCTCCAGGAGTTTATTTTATCTCAAACCAAACCATGACGGGCAGTCTTCATACAGAAGTGATACAACTGTAGGATTTTTTAAAGGCTAATTGTGTGAGAATGTAGTAAATACCAGTCTCGAAGGTTTATTTTTGTTTGCTTGCTTGCTTGGTTTTTGGTTTTGTTAACAAAGGAGAATATATTCTACTACCTGAATTCTACCTGCATTTTAGTTGACTACATAATGTCTGTTGCTTTATTAAATTACTTTATTCTACTTTAAAAACCACCCAAATGGGTTACTTTGGAATGAGTAACATGCTTATTATGTTTAGCTCAAAATTAGAAATTATTAATATGTGATCAACCCATGCAAATTTGTTTAGAATCTTGTAGTTACAGAAGGAGCAAACTTGCATGTAATGTAATGAGCCAAAACTGGAGGAGAGGTAAAGGCTCCAGTGACATCATCAAAAAGGCTTTGCCCCTGAAATTAGAGTGGAGTTCTCCTTCCAGCTAGGCCAGCTGTGTGACCTTGAGCAAAGCACTTTCCCATACAACCGCTTTAGTGTCCTCATGCATATAATCTGAAGGAAGAAGACAACTTCCAGTTTTGGTGTTCTGAGTGAGTGAGTCATTCCCGAGAGCCCCTTATAGAAGATTTAAACTCCATAGAAAACAAAGAGGTGGACTGCATCCAAAATCCTCCAGCCTTGTGGCTTGCCTACGTAGGTGGCATCCCTTCTTGAGCAACATTTCGCCCTGATATTTTTGTAGAAAGAGAACCTTCCTTAGCCTTCCAAAGACCCACCAGGCTCAGGATGGTTTTGCCTCAACAACATGGTCTCCACATGTCTGAGAATCCCTGCTTTTAGGTAGCCTTGAACTTCTTTCCTGTGGGCTAAACCTTCCTCCTGGACCCTCATTCTTTTCCAGACAAGAGCCTGTGTGGTACTTCCCCATCAGGAATTTATCTCCTATTTCGCCGAGATTGTAGGCAGTCACACAAAAATCATCCCTGGAGATCTCAGAGGAGATTTAATTAATACAGGGAATTTTTTTGCTTGAGTAACTGAAGAGCCAAGATGCCAAATCAAAGCAAGTGAGGCAACACCAAAATGAGCATCAGTAGGGGGGAGCCTGTGCTTCCCTGGGCTAGAAGGAACCAGATACTCTCAGAGCCCGGGACCAGGAGCATCAACTTGACACTGAAATCATGGAGGACATGGCTGGTACTTTCTGGAACCACAGAGAAGTCACAGCTACAATCTGCTGTGTGCTGCCCAAGCAAAGGAGATAGAGAGAGGGAGCTTATTCTTTCCCTTGCTCTGGCCCTCCCATCTTCAGCCAAAGCTTCCCACCGGACAAACCCATCTACAAGACAGTGGGCACTGGACCCTGGGACCCTAGGAAATAAATATAGGTTCCTGAAATGCAAAGCATAGCAGGGAGGAGTGGGGAATGGCTTGAGAGGACACAGGCAGGTGACAGGTATGGCCCCTCTTTCAGGTTCAGCCCACATCAAATCCAAAGTCTCCCCCCAGTCCAAAGGCAATTTGTTAAACAGTAGTTAAATAGTATTTCCTTTTGAGCAATATGTATTTCAAATGGGAATCTGTTTACGTGGGCCCCCTTATACACCTTTCTCACCGAATTGTAGATTCATGTAGCAAAGGATGTTTATTTTATTTTTAATTTTACTCCTTCAGCTTCTAGCACTGGACATTGCCATTAGGGGGCACTAGATAAATGTTTGCTGAAACTCATTTTCAGCTTTGTGTCAGGAGCAAGTCTCTAAGTTGCCTTTGGCCCAACTCCCCTTACCCAGCCAGCACGTCTAATTACATGTTCAGTTGGTGTTTGTCAAGAGCCAACAACATCCTTGCCCTTCCTCTCTCTTACTACTCAAGCTGCTGAATTCAGGGGCCTATTCTTAGATATTAACTTAAGTGAAATAATTGTAGTTTAGAAAAAGAAGAAAAACTGGTTAGAAAACAGTATGATAAACAAAGGCCTAAGTTTGGCTTCTGAATCACTATGTGTTTACTTATTTCTTAGAAGTTAATAGTGTGAAAATGCATGTAAGCCTGACACTTTCATAACAGGGAAAATCCCAAAATAATTCTGGATGGACCTATACAAGGAAATAGGCATTACAGTTTTCATGTTAAACACCAGAAAAGGAATCTTTGGTTGACAAAATACAAACATGTGTTAATCCTCATGTGTTTGCAGACTTCTTTAGGTGATGATAATACAACTATAAACAAGGCAGATAAGCTGTCTGCCTTTATGAGTGTATATTCTAGTAGGAACAATAAACAGGTAACATGTAACGTAACATATACAATGTTATCATACATTAAGATAATTTTGATAAGTAAGAATCAAAGAAAACACAGCAGAGAGCAGAGTGACTAGGGATGGGGCCAGGAGAGGGGGAGTTGGTCCCCAGCCTCTTGGAGATCTGAAAGCTGAAAAAGAGCCAGCCATTGGGAGACATACATTGTCCCAACTTGTTCCATGTCAGTCTTAGATCCACCTCAAAGAAAACAAACAGTTTAGGACCTCTCAGCACAGCAATTGGAAATGCTTCTGAGTTAAAGGAAAATTAGCTTTCACAATGGTCCTGTACAGGCATTTCTCCAAGGAATTGTATATATGATTAGTTTTGTTATGTGGTATGCATGCTCCTAAAAACTGACCTCACAGCGCAGAATAGCACAATAAAAACACAAGGCTTAGGAAAAGAAATGGGACCAAGACACAACATACAATATATACAAACTTTTTTATGTGTCAACTTCACATGTAATGTGTCACATATGTAATGCGTCATACTAAGACACATTAAAAAAAGATACAAACCTGTCTTAGCTCATTCTGCTATTATAATACGAGAGACAGTGTGGCTTCAAAATAACAGGCATTTATTTCTCATGGTTATGGAGGCTTGGAAGTCTGAGAACAAGGACTTGTTTTCCATCTCATACGCAGAATTTCTTCCCTGGGTCCTCACAGGGTAGAAAGGGTAAGGGAGCTCTCTGGCATCTTTTCTGTAAAGGCTATAATCACCACCCTAAAGGCCCCACCCCCGAGTACTTTCACTCTGGGCATGAAATTTTGGACATAAGAGTTTGGGAGGAGACGCAAACATTTAGACTATAGCAAAATGTAACAAAAATGGCAACACATTTCCATGGTGTAAAATGCTTACAAAATACACAGATAAAACACCTCGAAAAAGACCCAGTGTTGGTTTATGAAAGTGGGCATTAGAGTGCTTATAGCATTGTAAAGTGAGTTATTGTGGCATGGGTTATTGTGAAGTGAGTTAATATAAAGAAGGAGAGTTACCTGAAATCCAAAAGAAAGCAGTAACACCAAATGGATGGTATGGACTGGAACACGTGAGGCAAATGGAGGTAGCTGGTAGATGTTAGAAGGGTATATGTGTGTGGTTATGTAGCTGAATCCTGCAGAGTTCAGTTTCATCTGATTAAGGTTTCTTGTTGGCAGAATCACACATACACACAAATTTTACATTATTTCGAATTCTCTATCAATCCCATTAAAATAAATGTCCATCTTCAGAAAAGTTTTGTCACACACCTAAGAGTAATTCAGATGTTAGTTTAAAAGTAATTTGGATATACGGATAGAAGGAAGAGTCTAACTTGACCTCGGAGGGAAAAAAGAATAGAGCACCGATCCTCATTATCATCACACCAGAGTATTTTTGCTGTGAGGCCAGCAGCCTGACCACTTACACAGACCTCAGAGCATCACTTAGCTTCTGTGTACCATAGCTACTTGTGTTTAGAAATGTCTTTGGCTCAAAGAATGTTAAATTGTGGTCAAAACTTTGTTAGAATAGTATGAAAAAGACATTTATATAAATGTTCTATGAAGAATGAAACAGGGAAAATGTTGAAATATTTAAAAATAAACTATCTAGATCATAAAAACACTTTATGGGCAATCCTGAGTAAGATATTTCAATGTATGCACATACAGATAGCATCCTGAAATTTCCCTGCCAATGGAAGCATGAATACAGCTTGCAGGTAGAGAAAAAGGATGCAGTAAACAGTATTTATAAACTAATTAGTGATAAATTTATATATGTCCATATAATAAAATAGAATGCTTCCACTAAAACTATTTTTCTAAAGAATACTTAATGGCATGAGAACATTTTCCTGCGATATTAGAAGCATGCAGAATTTAAGACTTTACATAGTATAAAAGCAATTTATACAGAAAATATATAGGCTGAGAGATTGAAATATAGTAACATTGCTTCCTTTTTTAAAAGATTTATTTGTTGGGAACCCTGGGTGGTGCAGCAGTTTAGCGCCTGCCTTTGGCCCACGGCAAGATCCTGGAGACCCGGGATCAAATCCCACGTCGGGCTCCCGGTGCATGGAGCCTGCTTCTCCCTCTGCCTATGTCTCTGCCTCTCTCTCTCTGTGTGTGTGACTATTATAAATAAATAAATAAATAAATAAATAAATAAATAAATAAATAAATAAAAATTTTAAAAAAATTTTAAAAAAAGATTTATTTGTTTATTTTAGAGAGAGAGAGATAGTATGAGTGAGTATGAGTGAGAGGGGCAGGGTGGGGAAGGAGAGACAATCTCAAGTAGACTCTGTGCTGAGCTCAGAGCCCAACACAGGGATTGATCTTACCACCCTGAGGTCATAACCTGAACTAAGACCAAGAGTGGTACACTTAACCAATTGTGCCACTCAGACACCCCAACACTGCTTATTTCTAATGCATAAAATTCTAGGTTTTGAAAATTCTGTTCCTTTTTGCATATTTTCTAAATTTTTCTAAAATGACCATATATTAGTTGTAAGGTTGAAAAGGTTTTATTCTAACCAAAAATTACAAGAAATATACTGTGAAGTTAATCTATATTTGCTTATTTTATTATGCAACTCCTTATTATGAATAATATATTTAACCTACTATGTAGTTTATAGAAAAGTTCAAGATTGTTCGATTAAATTCCTTTAATAAATTAAAAATAGTTTCTATACATAAAAAGACAAATTTTATCCCATTTTTTCAATTTAAGTTCATATTGAGATGAAAACGTTATTTTGCTACTCTCATACTCGCAATTTAATCCATGAAATTTCGAAGTTTAAAATCTTTAAGCTGTGTAAGTTACCAGGCATGTGTATATAGGTATTACATACATACATACATATACATTTACATGATTAACAAAAGTTTAAAGTATAAATACAATGTAAATATACATACATATTTACATATATGTACATACCTGTGGAAATGAACCTCCACACATAGACATACACAATAATGAAGTAACAGTAATGAATTACAGGCCATACACATACAGAAACATGTCCTATTAGTGAGTCTAGACCCGTTGCTTAGATGCATATTGAGTATTGTGAGCCAGCGCTCTCTGAAGAATATTTCACACTCTTACATATTCATGGTCAGTACCCTATTTGGAGGATGGTATGAGTAAACAGAAGAGTTACTTCTAGAGGAAAAAAAAATGTGAAAGCTTCTGGAGGATACCCTGAGTTAATTTCTGTAGTAGTATTGTTAATTTTTCAACCAGCAGGTATTCATTCTCCCCACCATCTTCTGGCCACAAGAAGGTGCCAACCCTACCTCCTAATAGCACCAGCATATAATATATAATACTACACACAGGCACACACAAACACACATGCATGCACATGACAAATGGCTGGGACTGGCTTAACCACATGTTCACTAAATAACTAGGCAGGAGGTTCTCATTGTCCAGGCCAGAACACAGAGGCCACACTGACAGCCAGAGGTAGAAGCAAACCAAATTCATAGTGTAAAGTCTAGGTCCAAGCACTGGAATGAATATATTTGAACGCTAAGCCCAAAGAGCCAAAGGCTATCATGGCTTTAATTCTTAAGCCAAGAGTTCAGCGTTACATAAAAGATGTGAATGAAGCAAAAGCATAGAACGAGGAAGTTGTGAGTGGAAAACATATTAACGACAATAGCAAAGCAGCTAGTCTTTTTGTAACTTTATTAATCTGTCATTGTCTCATTTAATCCACACAAGTTCCCAAAGTAAGAATGGGTTTCTTCTTTTACATTTGGTGAAAAGAGGGCTCAGAGAGGTAACATGACTCACTCATGATCACAGGGTAGCAGATCTGTATGACATCAAAAAGTTCACTTTTCCTTCTGTACTGTGCTTCCTACAAGATGAGCAATATTTTAAACTCATCGCTGTGGTTAGTAGGTGGCTGGGTAATTGGTGGTGTGGGCTGACCCAAAGGGTGGGTGGAGACTCAAAGACCAGACAGGCCTGGGGCTTGGACAGCTTAGAAATGCTCCTGGATCTCCTCTAAATCAAAGCCTCTCATGCGCTGGACTAAAGAAAAGAAAGCTGCTCGATAGGAGGACTGTTTTCTGAATCCTGCAGTGTGCCGCATTTCAGATGGCTCAAAACAAAGACACAGTCATCCTCAGTGACATGCCTGGCCAAACTGCTGTCTGGAAAAATGCCCAGAAAAGATTCAGTTCTTCCTTCTAGCTCTGCAGAGCTTTCCCCCTGGTTGGGATTGGATAGATGTCCCTGGGGATTTATGGAATTAAATCTCTGGGCATCTAGGGAGGGAGGGTGGACATAAACTGGTAAAATGCATCTCTCTCACACATTTGCATTTGGTTTTGGGAGGGAGGTAAATTGCTGGACTAGCAAGAATGATGAAAAAACATGAGATTTTTCCCCAAGAAATAATCTGGAAATGCTCCCAGGATCTAGAAGGGTGGGGAACTATTACCGGTTTCTGTTTTTAATTATGGCAGAGAAACAAATCAGTTCATTGGTCTGCCCAGTATATCATTCCTAATTTTCAGATGTATTTACAAATGTGTTATATGCATTATTTCTTCTTTTTAGCCTCTTAATTTCATGCATTATATACAAGTGTGTTGGGGCTATGGGACAGGTGGATATGGCAATTTTTTGTGTGTGTAACAAGGGGACAATAAGGCAAAAAAGGAGAAGAGAATAAGTTGGTGGTTGATGTGTGGTACATCTGCTATGTTATAAGGAATAAATGATTTAAAACCTGCAGATGCTTTAAGGTAGTAAGTTCATTTAATAATGCAGAAATCTGTGTCTGGAAAGTTTAAGGTGCATGTCCAAGGTCATCTAGCTGGTAAAATAATAAAGTCTGAATTTTAACTCAGGACTCCTAAAGGACATACCCACTCCTCCTTCCACTTTACCCACTCTTCCCTCCCAGTCCTTCTACAGATAAGCCACAAACAGGAGATGGTTTAAAATGAGAAATTGTACCTTTACTCAGTTCCCTGCGCCACATGTGGTTGTGGGAAAGAGTTTACACCAGGAAGAGTTACCATTCTTTCGACAGCACACATCAAATCTCATCTCAGCCTTTTCTGCTGAGTTACACAAATGAAGACTTATTCCTTTGACCTTACTTGATGTGGTACACAGGGAAGATAGGCCTTCTAAGCTCTCCCAGAGGAAAGAAGTGATATTTGCTACTAACTTTGGCAAACAAGTGGATATAGAGGAAGTGTTTTCCAAATACCAACACTAAGATATCTGAAACCCAGGAGCTCATACATCACCCAGAGTAAACCATAGAAACAGACATGGCTTAGCTCATTGGAGTTTAGGCTATTTACTGTGATCCTCATGCCTCTGCAGCCTCACTGCAGGGCATGACCTTTCCCCATGGAGTAAGAAGTTTCTTGTAATAACTCACAATGAAGCCTTGTGCTCTATTATGTATGAGCATATTTGAGGAAGCAGGGTTTTGTTTTTGTGTTTTAACTGATGAGAATCCAGTATTAGTATAAACAGGAAAAAAAAAACTACTTGGTTGGGGATGTCCTGCTGAGTCAGCATGAGATATAGTGGGAAGGACAAAGACAGCAAGACTGGAAAGGACACTGGTAAGACAGGACTGACCCAGCTGAGTGGCTGTTTCTTGAATGTAGTACCCATAGAGGCATAAAAATCTTAGGTTGTGTTAGGCATAATCCCATAGGTGAAACATGTCCTTGAAGGTTCTGGTCAGTGATTACCCTAGAAGCCAGGCTGGTGGCTATGATCCCAGTGGCCTCTGCGTGTCCTCAGCCATCAGTATAAGTCTCTTATGAATAAAACTCTACTGAAGCGCCCGTGTTTTGGAGGCGGGTGAGGTCTGACCCTGAAAGACAAGATGACAGGAACAAATCAGAGCATCTAGGTTCCATTTCAAGTGGGCTGTTAGCAGGACAGAGCAGGGTCTGGAATCTAAGCAAAATGCTGAGGCAAAGGCCAAATACCTAGGCCTGAGCCATGTGGTAGAGACAAGAGACTAGTGGGGATTCAGTAAAAACAAGCATTAAGAGCTAATCCCAGGCACATGGGAACCAGAGCTAAGAGCATCACAATTTCTCCTGGACTAAAGAAGTGAGCTGGAGACTTCTACTATATTCTTCAACCCTGATAGTCTTGGTTCTGGGATAAAATGGATTCCACTTTCTCCAAACCCTCTGGGAATGGATTCTCTGGTTATGTCTGAATCTCTTTGACAATCTCCCAAAAAGTGACATGAAGAAAGAACCAAGCAAATGAGAGTAACTGCTCATCTGTTAGTAGGCCCAAATAGATTTTGTCTGCACTTCCTTTTCCCCCCTGTTCTCTGTACCATTCGTCTCTCTTTGCCATCAGCACTGATCTGGGGCCTACCTCTGTGTAGTTTTAGAGGGTAACAAATAAAGCCAGTAAACATGTCACCAACTCACCTTCGACTCTTTTTCAGGGAAAGCTTTTTAGTGAACAAGCACTTTTGTTTACTCTGTATATGCAGATGCACTCTTTTTGGTACAATGTGTGGTAGGCAGTTTTTAGGAACAAAACAAAAGCAACACCAGGATAGTTTATTAACCATATTATCGTGCCCATTCTGTGTAATTTCAGAGACCTTTCAAATGGGACCACCCTCCATCCACTTATGGGAAGCAGAGGCAGAAAACTCAGCCTAAATCCAAAATTCTCAGCACTCAGAGGATATCTCTATTAAGAGTCATGTCTGCCACAACTGCTTTGCTAGAATCATAGGTTCAGAATTCTAGAACTAGAAGGGAAGTTAAAAAATCATTCTTTAAGTATTTCTTAAGCACTGATTAAGTGCTATGTATCATGTTAGACTATCAAATTGGCCAATCACCTCATCTGATAGAGATCCAGCTGTTTTCTCATGGACACATAGCAATCTATCAACAGAGCAAAGACTCCTGCATCCAGATTAAACCCTCTTTCTGATATCACATTGCTAGTCTCTGTTCTTTTCTCTGTGATACCTTCTTCCACCCTCATTTGTATAGAACACAGCCAAGATCCTTGGAGTGAAGAGAAGAGGATCCAGGAGAGGCGAGAAAAATAACTGCCCTCAAACCCAGGCTTTGAGGATGAGGCGTGGCCCCCAATCCGTGAAAAATAGAGCATTTGTATACCCATTCATTTCTTCAACAAACAATCTAACTACTGAACCACAAGACAGACAGTCTCTGAGGTATGTAGCTTCCAAAGCAGCAGCCTTGTTATCAACTAGCAATTTTTTAAAAAGCAATTCTAACCTTTGCTTGCATCTTTCAAGGACCATTATTGGGGAAATGATTCATAACCCTAACAACAATTTTCAAAAGCATTTTGACCTGTCCCAATTTTCTCCTTCTCCTGATTATTTTGGCATCTCTTGCAGCAAAACCCAAGCTCCTGGTAATCTTTTTGTATTCTCCATTCTGACTTGTACCAACCACCCAGGACTCTTGATTGTGGATGTCAACTCAGACTGCTTAAAGCCTGCTTCTGGCCAGACTCTCCCTATTCACTTGATTCTGCTTTCTAAATGATCTCTTTAACACATGGATGAAAGGAAGGGAGGGAACATTTATGCTTCCATAAATCTTGCCTGAGAATGATATGTATTAATAGGAGGAAGTAGATCCAGTATGACTTGGCAATATGTCAAACATGAGAAACAAGAAATAAAAAGGAGTTAAACAGTAATGCCAGATTTGGAGTTTGGAGAATAATGATGCTATTTGCAAAAGAGGATCTTGGCAAAGATACTGATTTCAGATTTAGATACATTGCATGCAAGAGGCAGTAAGGACCCTCTGACAGCTATGGTGAGCAGTTCCAGCAGATAGTATAAGG
Organism: Nyctereutes procyonoides; assembly: GCF_905146905.1. Lineage (NCBI taxonomy): Eukaryota > Metazoa > Chordata > Mammalia > Carnivora > Canidae > Nyctereutes > Nyctereutes procyonoides. The sequence continues at coordinate 11,067,210 of NW_026575133.1, read as the reverse complement.
AAATTGAAACATAAGAAGTAGACAAAAATATAAAATCCTAGACACCTGGGGCTTTTTAGTGCTGAGGAAAAAATTCTAAGTACGTCATTACTTAGTTCTGGAAGGTGTCTCTTTGAACAAAGATATATAGTCATAATGATGATCTACATCAGAAAGATGCATTTGTATTATTCAGAGTCTCTTTATGGAGGAAGGGGATGGCAAGTATAGCATATTTTCGAAAAACCCATTGACAATAATTTAAAATATATTTTGGCATTTACAATGATATAGTTTAGTTATTTTAAAATGAAAACTAATAAAACCTCACGTATGTAAAACTCCTGATTCCCCAAAGTTGCCACATAAATAAACTAAGTGGAGTGTGAACCTACTATATTTCAATTATTCTAAAGAAACCTACAAATCTGGAGGTTTGAGTTATGGATTATCTTTTGGTGAAGACTGTTCATCTTTATTTTTTTCAGTTCAGGTGTAACCCATTTTCACGAGGGCCAGCTACTTAGAAATTGCAGTCATAATGCTGGTAAATAGGATTACTAAACTGGATTTCTGTCGATGTGCTTGGAGTCCCTAATATCAGAACATCAGTTCACAAGTTACTAATGGATTTTCCTGCCTCTAAATTCAGTGTACTGGTATCAATGTGAATTTAGAGTTAATCTGGATTTATGTACTGGATCTTCCTCTTAAATGACTGTGGCATAGGCAAGTGTTTCATTTCTTTCCTTGCCCTTCCTCTACTCTCATTTCTTTTTTCTCTTTAAATCCAATTGTACAAAATAAGGTATACAACAACTTCAAATGAGTCATGTATGGTTTAAAAATATAATCTATGGAAAATATTTAGTGCACAGTCTGGTATATAGTAAGAACTCAATAAATGCTGGCCAGGAAATCTAGTAATAGCAGTATTGGTAGCAATACAATGTGCCAAATGTTCCTTTACCTGATTATTTCAGGTCATGGATGATAAGCATGGCGTTAGTGCAGTATTGTCATATATTAATCAGAGTTCTCCAGAGAAATAGAACCAATGAGATATGTACATAGAGAGATTTTAAATTGGCTCATGCAGTTGTTGAGGCTGGCAAGTCTGATATTTGCAAGACATACCAGCAGGCTAGAAATTCTGGTGAGTTGATGTTACAGTCTTGATTCATCAGGCAATCTGGAGACACAATTTCTTTCTCCTCTGGGGAGCTCAGTCTTTTCTCTTAATGCTTTCAACTGTTTGGATGAGGCCCACTGACATTATGAAGAATAATCTGCTTTACTCAAAGTCTACTGATTTCATTGTTAATCATGACTAAAAAATAACTTTCACAGTGCAATTAGAACTGTCTTTGACCAAATAATTGGGCACCAGAGCCAAACTGACACATAAAATTAATTAATCATCACATGTCATCAGTGTAACTCCCTGGACTCTGAACTGGTATGACAATTGGGTAAACTCTTGTTTGTCCCTTTGATTCTCCTTTCTTCTTGGTCTCCTTGGCAAGCCACTTGACCCTCAGTTGTCTGAAGGAAACTTTCTAGGAATTATCTTCATATAGGAAAGTTGCCCCTTTCTAGGAATTATCTTCATATAGGAAAGTTGTTCATTGTGTAAGAAATAGAACACAAATACGTAACCGGCTTGAAGAACCAAATATAACCTTTCTTTTTCCTCTTCCCGATATAAAGTTAGCAGAGTCTGATACTTCAGGGGGTGAGAAGGATTGACAAGGCATGGCCCGCCTTAAAGGTATAGCTGGATGGCTGGCTCACCTGACAGCTCTGTTCTCATGAGAGAATTGAGTAAAAATAGGCCTTAATTTATTCATATGAGTAAATCAAGATGGCTCAAGGGGCAGTGCACATCAGGACTGGAGATATCCCCTTTGCGAACCCAAAGATACCAAGCAGGAGAAGTAAAAAAATCAGCCCTTGCAACAGCAGCTGCTCATCCACAAGGATTGAACTCCTGTTGTATCATTTTCACTAAATTTAAAAATATTAACTGGCTTTTTTTTCCCAGAAGCACATTTTCCACAGGTGAAAGCATGAAGAATGGCACTTAAGCAAGAGAGAAGGAAAGGGCAGAGAATAAAGATTTACAAATTGAAAGCAAGAACAAGATAAAAGAGCAGGGGAGAAAGAGAGGGAGTAGGGAGAAATGTTTCTAGGCAGATGGTACATGCAATAATCATCACCAACTCCAGGAAGTCATTGCTCCATATATGGGGAGAAGCTTCCAGAAGGGTGGAGGGGAAACTCACCGCTTTTATATTGTATCTCAAACCTCCAGGCAGGGTGAAGGTGTCTGGGAGACCCTCTGAGAAGGAGGGAGTGTGTGTTGGATTAATTGTTTTTTATGAAACTAAGATGCTGAACTGAATTTAATTATAAGTCTAAGTAGAAGAGCTATAGAATTAGAAATTGGCTATTGAAGAAAACAAAAGCTAGTCATCCCTACTGTCAAACTGGGAATAGAGTAATTCTCTAATATTTGGGAGGTTGGAACAAAGTGTCATGATCAAGTAGGAGTCAAGGCAATGGGTATTTAGACAGGGTACTCCAAAAAGTAGTAGCTCCTGAGAGATCGACCCAAGCCATAGGCAGTAAAGGGTAAGAGCAGTGAAAGAGGACAGAGTCACACTCCTGACCAAGTAAAACAGAATGATTCCAGTGTCTTCAACTGCTAAAGGACAGATAGCCTGAAGTACATTCTAGTCCTCATCTTCCTTCAAAGTTCTATCCTTCTGCTATACTTAAGCATTAATATCTGGATTTCCTCAATGAGGAAGCTTTAAAAAGATGGTGAAGCTAAAAGTCTCTGTAATTATCCTAACAAAGCCATTACATCCCTCTGTAGGAATAGGAATGGGATAGGAAATACAGAGCCTATTATACAGAGAGGATGATCTTCCAGATATGCTGAAATATGGACTCCAGTAGTGAGTTTTCTGGGATATACAGCTTAAAGGTTGAACTGGTGATATATTGTAGAAGTCTTTGAATACCAGACAAAAAAGACAGGACTTGTGTCTAGTAGAAAGTTCATGTCTAAAGCCTTTGGAGATTTTTTTTTCATTTTTTAAAATTTTTATTAGAGTTCTATTTGCCAATATAGTATAATACCCAGTCCTCATCCCGTCAAGTGCCCCTCCTCAGTGCCCGTCACAAAGTCACCCCATGCTCCTGACCGCCTCCCTTTCCAGTACCCCTTGTTCGTTTCCCAGAGTTAGGAGTCTCTCATGTTCTTTCACCCTCTGATTTTTCCCCACTCATTTTCTCTCCTTTCCCTTCCCTTTCACTATTTTTTATATTCCCCGAATGAGTGAAACCATATAATGATTGACTTAGTTAACTCAACATAATACCTTCCAGTTCCATTGACATCAAAGCAAATGGTGGGTATTAGTCCTTTCCAATGGCTGAGTAACATTCCATTGTATATATAGACCACATCTTCCTTATCCATTCATTCTTCAATGGACCCCAAGGCGCCTTTGGAGATTTTCAACAATAATATGGCATAGTCAGAATTCTACTTTTAAGCATGCAGTAAATTCCAAAGTTTGCTTTGGAATAGAGTGATAGACAGAAGGTCTCTTAGGTATCTACTGCTGCATAAGACATTACCCCCACATTTACCAGTTTAAAATGACAAACATTTATTGTCTCACAATCTTCAAGGGGCAAGAATCCAGGAATAGTTAGTGAGGCAGTCATGAGGTAAAAATCAGGCTGTTGGCCAGGACTTGAGTGGGCTGGAGGATACAGAAATCCTTAGATTCTCATCACATGGAATTCTCTACAAGGCTTCCTAAATGACTTCTCTGTATGACACAGAGGCTGACTTCCTTTAGCATGGATGATCCAGGGTAAAATGAGTGAGGAGGAAGCCTGGAACTTCTAATGAGTGGTCCCCAAAGTCTCATACTACTCCTTTTGCTCTAGTCCATTCATTAGAAGTAGGTCACTGTGTCCAGCCTATACTCAAGGGGAGTATAATTAGGTTCCATCTCTTGAAGAGAAAGATAGTAATTTAAGGACCCAAATTAAAACCAATATAAGTAGTTGAGCATCAGAATGTCCAAAGATTTTCTACTTTATACCTGGTGTCTCCCATCCCAACAGGTGTCTGGGACAGGAAAACAAATCAGAAAGCTAGTGCAGTAGTGAAAGGGACCAAACAAGCAGATCTTAGCTAATACAATGTGGTAGTAAGAGAAATGTTAGAGGCAACACATGCAAGATACATTTTGAAGAAAGATTTCAGGAAAGCATGCAATAAATTATACAAGCAGGAAGGAAGATATTTGATTTATTTATTTATAAATTACATGTGATTATCAGATATTGTAAACTGGACTGGTCTGATGATGATGTTGTTGGATAAATAAAAAAGTCTAAGAATGAGCAGAAGAAAGATGGGGAGATAGTGTGTTTGTTTTTGAAAGGCTGAGTGTGCATTAGCAGCAGGTCGCCCATGTGCAAACATCAACAGGTTGTTGAAATACCGGGAACTAAGCAGTGAGCCTGAGATAGAGGGGTGAATGTGGCCATCATCTGCACTGAGGAGGAAGATAAACCAGGTAATGAATGAGTTGAACAAGGAAGAGAGAATGCAGACGGTTAAGTTCAGACTCATGAAGAATGAGTCTGGGAAGGAAAGAAGAAAGAAAGCTGTAGAAACTAAGAGAGTTCAGAACTGCATGGGACCCAAGAGATAACAGTATTGTGGGAAGAAAGGTAGGCGGAGTCAGATTATACTCTCAAATGCTGAGAAGTCAGGAAGGATGTGGACTGTATGGGACATTGTACTTGAAAGTTATGTCTTCTGTGATATCTAAAGGAGGATTATAAATGGGATGGAAAGCGAGGCAAACCCACATGTTATGGAGTCAAGTAGTGAGTGCAAGACTTCAGTGCTGTGATGAAAAAGGTTTCATCTGGCTCTCTGTGTAGGTGAGGGCAGTCCCTGATTTGTAGCATTTGCTAACTTCACAGTGTCAATAAATCCATCATAGCCAATTATAAGCTATCAGTGGTTTAAGAGTTGACTCACAAAATTCCTGAAAATTTGACAGTTGATTCTCATGAATCTGTATGAGCTGCTTGCAGCATATCATTGGAGGGAACTAAGCAATGAATGGGTATATATAAGACATTCTTTTAGATTTTTGGAAATAGATATGGTAACTTACACTTAATGGCTTCTAATGGCACAGTGTACTCTGAGAAAGCCTCTAGTACTCTTCACAATATCCAGAAGGACAGAGGAAAGCTTTTTCCCCCCTGTACTCTCTGTGTCCCTTTCTGTTGGTGTCACATGTCCACCTGCAGCTCACTTTCTTTTAGTGTCTCTCCCTCCTTCCTTCCATCACTCCTTTACCAGGACTGACTTCACCTCACAGCAGCCATATTTCTCCAGGATGAACCTTTTACCTTGAACACTCACATTCTTCATGGAAGAAGGAAGGCAGGAAGGCAGGAAAGAAGGAAGGAAGGAAGGAAGGAAAGAGAAAAAAGAAAGAAAGAAAAAGAAAGAAAGAAAGAAAGAAAGAAGAAAGAAAAAGAAAGAAAGAAAGAAAGGAAGAAAGGAAGAAGAAAGAAAGACCGAACTTTCTAACACCTATCATCTAGTAGTAGATTATCAACCAGGGATAAGAACAGTGAGGGATAAAAGGACAAAGAAGGTAGAAGCATGTCCTCTGACACTCAGAATATGTAAAATGAGGTTTCATAGTGAAAGACTAGCTACCCACTACATCTTTATGCTAGAACACTCCTATTTCTCACATCACGGTGATTTGGGTCAATGGCATTCTTGGTCCTGAGCCACCACCTCTCTACAAAGGAATCCCAACAAAAACAATACGAAGAAAGAGTACTCTTCTAAACTGTAAATATTTCTTCTGTGCTTATTGGGGATAACGTGCTTATTGGGAAATTTTGAAGAAACTCAGTGCCAACATTATTCACGATGCATGTTCTCCCAAGCCTAAAATTACAGGACTTGAAAGCTGTGTGAGTTTAAAGCAAATTGATCAAGACCACAACTGTTAATAAAATGCATGACTACAGTTTGTATATTAACTATGATCTCAGAGGAAATACCCTTGGGAATCTCACACCAGTGTTTATACTTGAGCTTAGAATCCTCATTTTTAAAATGAAACTTTATTGTGATTATTAACCTGCAGAAATTTTAATTATCCTTTCAATGCTTGAAGGTTCATAATGGAGAGGTGCCAGAAAAATCCCGCTGCTAATTAAATCCAACTGAATATTTCCTTTACCTGAAGATATAGAAGTGCTTCTTGTTTGTCAAATCCCTTTTAGCCAAATAGCCACTTAACTAATCTCAAATTGAATATCTTATTTAAGATTTTGAATTATCCTTGCTCTCCAGGGACCTGCTGTTGAATATTGTAATAGCATCATCCAGGGAAATATTTCTTACCTTCCTGTCTAGAGGAAAGGGGAAAAACATGTTTCTTTATATCACTAAGTAGATTGAAATCTGGGAAAATGAACAAACTGACATTTTTAAGCAAAGAACATTAGTAGAAGGTAGGAATGGTTTCCATAACAGCATATAAATCCTAGTCTGGAGCTCTCAAAAAAGGGAAAGAAGATATGGATTGTTTCAAATTTGGACTAATTTGATTCTCCTTTCTGAGAATTCGAAATTATAGATCTAATAATCATTACCCCAAATGACCAAATAATGACCTGGAGGCCCTGCAGGTCATTAAAAGGTACAGAACGACCTGGACATCAGCATATTATGAGAAAGAAAAGAAAATCAGATCTGGCTGTCACTTGCTACCTTTGTGACCTTTAATAGTTCACTTAAATGCTTTGAACTTCAGTTCAAATGACATCTGAGACATGTCTGAAATAGTGCCTACCTTTCTGCCATTTAGGACTACTTTCATTGAAATAATATCAATAAAATCATAATATAAAATTATATTATTTCTCTGCTCCTACCATGGAACGGCTTGCTATTTCACTCAAATCAAAATCTCATGTCCTTTCAATGGTCTGTGATCTGACTCTGCATCTGCCACTCTGACCCCACTTCACTTTTCTGTGTCCTTGCTGCTCCAGCCACACTAGCCTATTCCCTGTTCCTTGAGAAATAAACTCCAACAATGTTTATAATGTTCTTCCCTTAATTTTCTATAGGACTTGCCTCACTTAAATCTCAATGGGGTTTTCTGAAATTTCAACACTACTGCTGGCACTTCCTATCCTTCTTGTTAAAAGATAATTTATTTGAAAACCTTTCTGTTTCATATAAATATTTGTGATGGTTAAAAGATAATTTATTTGAAAACCTTTCAGCTTCATATGAATATCCATGATGCTTCATTTTAATGTGTGACTTAGGAGATGTTTCTGGAGAGATTATCATTTAAATTGGTGAACTTCAAGTTAGCAGATTGCCTTCCATGGTGTGGGTGGGCCTCATCCAATCAGTTGAAGTTTTGACTAGCATAAAAAGAAGCTGCATTCTTTTAAAATGGAACTGAACCATCAATTCTAGATCTCCAGGTTGTTGTCCTTCAAACTAGAACTGTACCAACAGCTCTCCTGAGTCCAACCTGTTGGCCCACACTCCAGGTTTTGGACATGCCAGCCTTCCTAATTTTATGAGTTGATTCCTTATAATCTCTCTGTCTCTCCATTTCTTAGTCTCTCTCTCTGGCTCTGTCTCTCTCTTTCTGTCTCTCAATCTGTGTGTGTGTGTGTGTGTGTGTGTGTGTGTGTCTATGTATCCTATTGGTTCTGTTTCTTTGAATAGCCTGGAGCAATACAACATCAAATTAACAGATATCAAATATTTCATTTAACTCATCAATTAATGATTGAACGAGTAAAATGTGAAGGCAGGTTCTAACATAAATCATACTTACAGTGTCTATGAGTCAGTTACCTAAAACCCAGTTTTCCATCGGAAGGATACCCAATAATCAACATATTTGTCTAAAATCCTCCCTGCTTTATTTTTCTTATGACATAACTCTCTAAACAACACCAATAAAAACAAAAATAAGGCAAATAAATTACATCATTTAACTCCTTCATTAGAATTTGAGCCCCTTTGCAGAAATCCTTGGCTGTTTTGTTCACTGCTATAGCAGAGCATTGAGAATACTGGTGTACACTAGGTATGCAGGAACATTTGTTGATGGAACAAATGCATAATTAGCCTGTTTTGCAAAAGGTATTGAGGAAGATGAAAATGTGTCACAAAGAACACTGGCCTCGAACCCTGAAACCTGAGTGTGCAAATTGCTCTGGATTGATTACGAGGCTACCAGCTGCCCTGGTCAAAACTATTTTCCTTGTAGGAAATGGGAAGTAGGGGGAAAACTGCATCAAAGGACTTTTCTAAGAATGAAGTAAATGAAATACAGACATCTGGTTTTAGCTCTGACCTGTAAAGAGATTTGAAGTTGTCGCTGCCATCCATACAACAGCAACAGAAACCTGAACAAACTGAAACAAAGGCTTTTCAACAAGCTGAAACAAAGGCTTTTCTTTGACCTATCGGAGAACAGAAGTCAAAGGCAAACTACCACCCCTAAACGTGTTGAGACAGATGAACAGATGAACCCCAAAAGTCATAGCCAAAACACGCTTACTTGGAGCAGAATCCACGAGAGCCATAACAAGGTAAAAACATTTTGATGGTAATTTTGATGAATCGTTGAAGAGACTCCTGGGGTGCTGAGTTGGGGCTCCCCCAATTTTTTGAGTTTGACTTCCAGGTTAAGAACCAAGAAAGATACTCTCGTGACTTTGCCAGAGGTAGGATAAGTAATCCTTGTGGAAACCCCCAGAATCTTCCTAACAATGGCTGGCTCTCAGGAGCAAAGTACTTTATCAGAACCTTCAGTGAGCTGGATTTGGGGGCTTTCCCCCACTCCAAACATCTCTAGCTTTCCTGTTCACCTAATGGGGAAAATGCTAAGCAGCCCTGTGGAGGTCACAGCTTAGGAACATAGATCCACTAAAAGTCTGGGACAAAGAATGTTTCCCACTCCCCACACTTAACCCCCATACCAACAAGGCTGCAGGATAATAATAGGGGAGTGCAGCTAAGAGAACTGCAAATATAGACTCTGTCTAGGGAAAACTTCTTAACCCAAAGATGACAAAAGCACAAAAATAGGGACCCTAGCCTTCAAGTGACCTCTCATCAAAGAATATACACAAATGGGAAATAAGCATATGAGATGTTTAACATCAGATGTCATTAGGAAATTGCAAAGTAAGTAATGAAATATGGCTTTATACCTATTAGAATGCCTAAATTTCAAAACATTTGACCATGCCAAACATTGGCAAAAATTCAAAGCAACAGGAACACCCATTCATTGCTGATGAAAATGCCAAAGAGTACAGACATTTGGAAGACAGTTTGTCGGTTTTTTACAAAGCTCAGCATAGCCTTACCATATGTCCAATAATCAGGCTCTTAGGTATTTACCCAAATGAGTTAAAAACTTATGTCCACACAAAAACCTGTACACAAATGTTTATAGCAGCTTGATTCATAATCATCAAAAACTGGGTGCGAAGGATTCTAGGGAAGAGGAAGGAGGGTTGAATAGAAAGGTGATACTATTCTGTCCAATACTGCGATTGTGAATTCATACATTGTACATGTTTCAAAACCATTGAACTTTAATGAATGAAAGTGAACTTAATGTATGCCAATTTTTTTAAAAAATCATGTAGGAATTCAAGAGAATCCTAGCCATTGATTTTGAAGTAGATAACTCCTATGTCTCTTCCTTTCTCCCCGCTATCGATGATTCTTATGTTGGGATATGAACTGAAATCTCAATGACTTGGAGGAAATGTTGTTTGTGTGTGTGTCTTTAAAAGTTAAATTTGAATACAACTACTCTACACAATGCTGTCTCCTAGAAAAACCTTAAATTCCTTCTCCATCATTTTTTATAGTCTTATAAAAAAGACTTTTTTTAGTCTTATAGTCTCCCCCCAATAAAATAGAAAAGGAAACAATAGAGAAAGGAAATGCAAGCCCTGGCTTTGTAAATAAGCAGTAAAGCAGCAAAGTGTAAATTTGAGGATAAATGAATAAGGCAATGCTGTTATTGGGCTCAGTTCAGAAAGGGGCAAAGATTGACTCTTTGGTAGTAAATTGGAGGATGAGTTCCAGCAGCTAAGCCCCACTTCTACAAATTATCAGTCAGTGCCTATGATTGAGCAAAGTGAAGTAGCAAAGGGGCACAGGGTTAGCTTGCTGGTCAACTGGCAGGCATGTCCTCTCAATGACCTCTTCAAACACACAGGGACACCATGGGGGTGTCCCTGCCCAAATGGGTTACCTATTTTTCTACCTGTTCCACTAGTCCATTGCACTCAAATTAAAAGAAACGAATCTTTCTCTACCCTCTAGTGAATAGCATGTTACTACCAAAACAATGAGAAAAATGTACAGTTTCCATCAATATTGACTTTTACCATTCTTTTAAGATACCAGCAGAGAAAATAAACATGGCACATCAAGATAGACGTGAAATGATATTCCCCAATCTGGGGCATCGGCATTGAAGTTCTTAGCAACTAGGGAAGATTGTAGGAGTTACCCATATAAACGTATCTCTTGCTTATTTGTTTTCAGAAATGCCTTGCCTTTTTCCACTCACTAAGGGAAAGAAAGGAAGAACACTCTGGAGAAAATGAGGGGATTTTTTTTTTTTTTTTTTGCTTTTGTTTGTTCTATTTGTTTTTGTTTTTGTTTTTTTCCTTGTTTTAATCATCTTTCATTGAGGAGGATTTTCTTTCCTTATGCAAAGAGCCTTTGCTGGGGATCCCTGGGTGGCGCAGTGGTTTGGCGCCTGCCTTTGGCCCAGGGCGTGATCCTGGAGACCCGGGATCGAATACCACGTCGGGATCCCGATGCATGGAGCCTGCTTCTCCCACTGCCTGTGTCTCTGCCTCTCTCTCTCTCTCTGTGACTATCATAAATTATAATAAAAATAAAAAAAATAAAAAAAGAGCCTTTACTCATCCTTACATTCCTCTGTAATATAAAGCTGGCATGTATTGAAAGCCTACTTTGTGCACTGTTTTACAAGTCTTAGTCTATTGGATTACTTGATGTTCATAATAACCCATTGAGGTAGATTCTAAGATGAATGCATTTTACAGAGGAGAAAATAAAGTCACAGTGAGGTGACTATTTTACTCCAAGTGATAGAGCTAATTAGTGATGATTCAAACCCCAGCAGCTTACAATCTAACACTCTCAATCACATCACCAGAATAGGACCAGACAAACCCTTCCTGCCCCCACCACCATGATATTGCTTAAATCACTAAGACAACTACCATGTCTTTTGTAATTTCTTTCTTTCTTTTCTTTTTTCCTTTCTTTTTTATTTCTCTCTTTCCTTCTCTTTCTTTCTCTTTACTTTTTTCTTTCCTTCCTTCCTTCCCTCCTCTCTTTCTCCCTTTTTCACCCTCCCTCACTCTCCCTCTCTCTCTTTTTTTTTTTTTTCAAAATACCTGTTGTAGCCAATAGGTAAACTGAAGTTATGATTCAAGCAATCTACTTGTTCAAGGCCCTCTTTCCTTTTGATATTAAAATATCCATTTATCACTTCCTACTTATTCCTAGAGATATAAGAAAATGAAGCATGTTAATCTTAAATATTCAAAGCATTTAATGGAAACATACAGCACATTTAAAGACTTGGTATACTCATGGTTAGGAATCTTTAAATCCCTAACATGGAAAGTAATGTTTAGGTCATGTCTGCAATAGAAGTTCTAAAACATATCATCTAGGTTTTGGCAGAGAGACGGTGTACTGAGATATAAAGATGTCTAAAGAGATCGATTTTTATTCTTGTGCCCGTTTGCTTGTTTGTTTTTCCTGGGGGACTTGGTTTTGATACAAAAGAAAAACCTAATACATTTTCTAAAGACACACACTGGAGTTTCACTTTCATGAGAAATAAAACAAAGAAAAAAATAAATAAAACACCCAGAGGGGCCCCTGGGTGGCTCAATCGGTTAAGTGTCTGCCTTTAGCTCAGGTCACGATCCTAGGATGCTGGGGTTGAGACCCAAGTTGGACTCCCCCTCAGTGAGGAGTCTGCTTCTCCCTATCCCACTTCCCTTTCCTCTACTTGAGCTCTCTCTCTCTCTTTCTCAAATAAAGGAAAAATAAAGTCTTAAAAAAGAAAAACATTGAACTTCCAAACTCAGGAATAATGCAATTAATGTGGGGATGGTGAGGGAAATAGAAGTTAATCATCAATTATTTATTATCTATTATGTTCCAGGGATTGTGATATGCATTATGATAATTAACAAAGGAGAGCAAGCCCTTCTGTTGGAGCTCTAGGAATTTATAAACTAATTTGGGGCATGAGTTACAAACATATGGAATGAGTAGAAACATCTTTAGAATAATCTCACTTGGTGTAGTACTATTTTCAAATCACTCTTTATTGTAAAGGACAGAATACCAGCTCAGACTGACTTAGGCACAAAAGGGAATTTCAAACCCCTGGACTCGGCATAGCCAAATCCAGAAGTCCAAAAGTGTCACCTGGAACAAACCTGTCCCTTGGTTCTACTTCACTCTCTGTCTCTCCAGTGGCTTCTAGAAACTTATCTTCTTTTAGCTTAGTAACTGTAGCTGAAGAAATATATTTTTTCAGTAATTTCAGAAAATTTGAGTCTTGGGCAGCCCTGGTGGCGCAGTGGTTTGGGGCCGCCTGCAGCCTGAGGTGTGATCCTGGAGACCCGGGATCGAGTCCCACATCGGGCTCCCTGCATGGAGCCTGCTTCTCCCTCTTCCTGTGTCTCTGCCTCTCTCTCTCTGTGTCTATGAATAAATAAATAAAATCTTAAAAAAAAAAAAAAAGAAAATTTGAGAATTTGAGTCTTATAGTCATTGCTTAGATTATGTGCAATCCCTGAATCTATCTCTACATCCAGAAATTCACTTATTGACAAGGCCCAGGTTGTCTGTCTAGTTGAGTATTGGAGTAGGTCAGCATCATCCATATACTAAGATTGGGAGTTTCCAAAATGAAAATCAGATGCTCAAACTAGATGAGAGAGAAGTGGATGCTGCATGGACAGAACAACAGAATCTTCTCAAAAGACCACAGAACCATGGTGTGCAGTGTCATGTGGCCTGACTCAGTGACGAGGCTTGTCACAGTAAGAGCTCAAAGGTAAACTCACTTTGTGGATGACACAGATGCTTTCCTTGGTCTGAATCTAGTGTGCAGCTTATTCCAGAGCTAGCTGGCTGACTTCCAGCCCACGACATTAACTTTATATTTATTTTTAAAGATTTTATTTATTTATTTGGGACAGAGAGAGCATGAACAGGGGAAGGGGCAGAGGGGCAAACAGACTCCCCACTGAGCACAGAGCCCAATGTGGGGCTCAATTTCAGGACCTGAAATCATGACCTGAACCGAAATCAAGAGTCTGTAGTTTAAAAAAAAAAAAAAAAAAAAGTCTGTAGCTTAACCAACTGAGCCACCCAGAAGCCCAGACATTAATGTTTTAAATTTACACTGGCTCTGTGTCAGCTTCTAAGTTGAAGTCAAATGTTGATTTTTATCTACTATAAAAACCCCTAAATCCCTGGTCAGTATAGTAGCAACAGTAGAGCTTGCAATTTTGGTTCTGCAGACCTAGCTGCCTTAACTGATTCCCTCATTCTTGGAGCCCCTGCCATGATCCGAATTCCCTTTTCTTTTCTGTTGCCGATTCAAAAGATCTCTAAAACAAAGTTTGATTTGACAATGTCCATTGATAAGATCTACTGTCTATGCCTATAGAATGAAAACATCACCATGAGCTTTGGAAGAGATCTCTATTTTTGCTTATTTCTTTAACTGCTTTTATTACATGGATCCATTGTAATTTTTTTTTATTTTGGCAAAAAATACATAACATATTTATTACCATCTTAATCATTTTTCAGTGTGCAGTACAGTAGAATAACAGTTCTCTATAACTTTTTTATCTTGCACAACTAAAACTCTATATTCACTGAATATAAAGTTGATATGAAATATGAATCTGTTTCTCATTTCCCCCCTCCTCCAAGCCTTTGGCAACCACCATTCTACTCTCCATTGTCTCTTATAAAGGCTCTATTTTCTATTCATATGAGAAATAATTGAGGGACTAGGAATGCTTAATTTGGGCTAGAGTATGCCTAAGGGACCTGAGAGCTATTCTTAACCATCAAATATCTGCCATGCGTATCTTCTAAATATACTGCTTCAAATCTGATTTGGAAGCAGGTACGATATCAATGATTTTTTAAGAAATTACATTCCAGATGACTCCAGTGTCTGGCAAAAAGGTCAGATATTGGAAAGTACAAGAGGAAAGAAGTCAGGCTCACTTAAGAAGGCATTTTGTAACACTGCTGTCTTACCATGGAATATGATTCCTCTGAAAGAATGGAGTTCCACACCATTACAGATGTTCAGATATAAGCTCATAATAAGACAGAAGAATTCTGTAGAAGGTCATCCAGATATCATGCAAGGATTAACTTAAATGTTCCTTTTATTCTCTTCTAACAATGGAATTTCTCTATGGCTTTGGAAAAGATAAAGACTATGGTTTATTAGCTACTTGGCATGACATAAATACAAAATTCAGTGTTTTATATGAGATTCAGAAAGTTGAAAATTCAGACTATCTTGTGAACATACTCAACTTCATCAAAATTTAAAATACATAGGAGAAGTAAAGGGATTCCTTTCATTCTTGGCCATAATGAAGTATTAAAAACCTCCACAAACAACTATAAAACTGGGCAAAATATATTAACTGACTTCATTCATACATTGGGCACTAGGAAATGCTGTAATATAATGCCTGAGAGATGGGAAATAAATGAAGTGAGTTCTACAATTTCCCTGGATAAATTTCTTGGGGCAATTTTTGAACAATGCTACAGGGAAGAGTGAATGCACAGGGGCTGGTAAACTTGCTGAATGGAGGGCATAGAGATCAAAATTCAAGGAGAGTGAGGCCTCTGGAAGTGTACATAGAACTCTGAAACAGAGCAATGTAAAAAATGAACTCTAGAAATCTATATAAGGATCTTCTTAAATAATTATTTTTTTTATTTTTTATTTTATTGTTTTAAAAGATTTTATTCATTTATTCATGAGACAAGCAGAGAGAGAGAGAGTAAGGGAGAGAGGCAGAGATACAGGCAGAGGGAGAAGCAGGCTCCATGCAGGGAGCCGGACGTGGGACTCAATCCTGGGACTCCAGGATCAGCTATGGGCCGAAGGCAGGCACCAAACTGCTGAGCCACCCAGACATCCTTTCTTGAGTAATTATTAAGTAATAATCTACCCTTCTACAGCATGAAACCAAAGAGATGAACAAATAGGGATCGCAGAACATTAAGGTGAACCAGACTCTAATATCACAGAGGGTAAAGAGATGTTCAAGCTTCAACCATCCAGAATGGAGAGTCCTTTGTGAGGCCCACAGCAATGAGTGAATTCCAAATATCTTATATAGTAGGAGGAAGGCTGAACTACCCTGGAATGAAAGCTACTGTAGTTCTAGACCCACCTAAACAAAACAAAACGAACTTAAATCACACCCATGAAGGGATCATATGGATCAACAAGTAATAACCTCCTGACAGAATAAATCCCAGTGCTCTTTTAATTCTAGACATTCAGCAATATAATTCCCACAAAATCAAGCTATTACCAGGCAAGTCAAAAAGCAGGTAAAGGCAATCCATAACCAGGAGAAAGACCAGTAATTAAAAACAGATTCATCAAAGAAGAACTAAATAAATGAAGATATATCCCATGTTCAATATTATCAAGATGTCTGTCCTTCCCAAACTGACCTATAGATTCACAGCAATCACAATAAAAATCTCAGCAAGTTCTTTTGTGGATACTGATAAAGTTACTCTAAAGTTTATAGGGAAAGGCAAAAGACCCAGAATAGACAACACAATTTTGATAAATAAAACAAGTAGGAAGATTGACAGTACCTGACTTCAAGACTTACTATAAAGCCACAATAATCAAGACAGTGTAATGTTGGTAAAACAGTGGGCAAATGGATCAATAAAACAGAATAGAAAATTCACATAGTGGGATCCCTGGGTGGCTCGGCCATTTGGCGCCTGCCTTTGGCCCAGGGCGCGATCCTGGAGTCCTGGGATTGAGTCCCGCGTCGGGCTCCTGGCATGGAGCCTGCTTCTCCCTCCTCCTGTGTCTCTGCCTCTCTCTCTCTCTCTCAAATAAATAAATAAATAAATAAATCTTAAGAAAAAAATTCACATAGTCATAAATATAATCATAACATAAATATACTCCACTGATCTTTGACAAAAGAACAAGGACAAGAAAATAGAGCAAGAATAGTCTTTTCAACAAATTGTCCTAAAACAACTAGATGAGTATGCAAAAACATGAATCTAGACACAGACCATACACCTTTCACAAAATTAATTCACAGTAGACAAAGGCCTAAACATAAAACACAAAACCCCATAAAACTCCTAGAAGATAACTTTAGAGAAAACCTAGTTGGGTACAGCAGTGCATTTTTTGATATAACACCAAAGACATGATCCATTAAAGAATTGATAAGGTGGACTTACTTCATTAATATTAAAAACTTGTGCTCTGTGAAAGAAAGACAATGTCCAGAGAATGAAAACAGAAGCCACAGAATGGGAGAGAATATCTGATGAAGGACTGATACCACAATATGTAAAACAGGCTTAAAACTCAAGAATAAGAAAGCAAAAAGCCCTGTTTTAAAATGGACCAGAGATCCAAACAGACACTTCACCAAAGAAGATACTCAAATGACAAATAAGCATACGAAAAGATGTTCCACATCTTTGTCATCAGAAAAATGCAAATTAAAATAACAATGAGATTTCACTACACATTTATTAGAATGGCCAAAATATGGAAGAATGTCAACCTCAAATGCTGGAGAAGATGTGGAGCAATAGGCACTCTCATTAATCACTGATGGGCATGCAAAATGGTACAGCCACTTTGGAAGACAATTTGGCAGTTTCTTATAGAACTAAACATACTCTTACCATGGATTGAGCAATCACACTCCTTGTTGTTTATCTAAAAGAGTTAAAAACCTATATCTGCACAGACATTGTGCACAAGATGTTTATAGCAGCTTTATGCATCATTGTCAAAACCAGAAAGCAACCAAGATGTCCTTCAATAGGTGAATAGATAAATAAACTATGGTACATCCAAGCAATGAAATATTCAATGCTAAAAAAGAAATGAGCTGTTAAAGCCAGGAAAAAACACGGAGGAATCTTAAATGCATATTACTAAGGGAAAGAAGTCAATCTGAAAATGCTGCCTACTATATAATTGTAACTATATGGGGTTCTGGAAATGGCAAACCACAAAGAAAGTAAAATGATCAGTAGTTTCCAAAGTTTGGGGATAGGGAAGGATGCATAGATTGAGCACAGAGGATTTTTAGGGGAATGAAAATATTTAGTATGTTTCAGTAATGGTAGATACATGCCAGCCATCACTTATTTGTCTAAACTTATAGAATATACAATGCTAAGAGTGAACAATAATGTAAACTATAAACTGTAGGTAATAATGATGTGTCAGTGTAGGCTCACCAGTTGTAACAAGTGTTCCACTCTGATACAGGATATTGATGATAGAGGTCACATATGTGTAGGGGCAGGAAGTATATGGAAAATCTTTGTGCCATCCTCTCAATTTTGCTGTGAATCTAAAGCTGTTATAAAAACTTAAGTCTGCATAAAAAAAAAATCCAGAAAGGGCAATGATAATACAACTAGCTCATTAGGATGTAAAAACAACTTTTATGGCTATGCAAAAATTTTTAAAGACTAGCATGATAAAAAGAAATGGCATATAGAGATGCCTGGATGGCTTAGCAGTTGGGCATCTGCCTTTAGCCCAAGGAGTCCTGGGATTGAGTCCCACACTGGGCTCCCTGCATGGAGCCTGCTTCTCCCTCTACCTGTGTCTCTGTCTCTCTCTGTGTCTCTCATGAATAAATAAATAAAATCTTAAAAAAAATGACATATAAAAGAACCAATGGTACATCTAGAAATAAAAAGATATCTGAATTGAAAAATTCACAGCATGGAATTAATACAAGATTAGAGATTACAAAAGAAAATATGATCTAACTTCAACAAAGAATACTAGAAGCTACCCCAACTGAAACAAAGAGACAAAAAGAAAATCTACAAGAAGAGCATTGCCTCAGTGACCTATGGAACAACACCACTTGGTACAACATACATAGAATTTGAGTCTCACATGAAGAGAAATCTCACAGAGGAAGACAGACATGGCCAACATGCACATGAGAAAATGCTCTGCATCACTTGCCATCAGGGAAATACAAATCAAAACCACAATGAGATACCACCTCACACCAGTGAGAATGGGGAAAATTAACAAGGCAGGAAACCACAAATGCTGGAGAGGATGCGGAGAAAAGGGAACCCTCTTACACTGTTGGTGGGAATGTGAACTGGTGCAGCCACTCTGGAAAACTGTGTGGAGGTTCCTCAAAGAATTAAAAATAGACCTGGCTTCAACCCAGCAATTGCACTGTTAGGGATTTACCCCAAAGATTCAGATGCAATGAAACGCCAGGACACCTGCACCCCGATGTTTCTAGCAGCCATGTCCACAATAGCCAAACTGTGGAAGGAGCCTCGGTGCCCATCAAAAGATGAATGGATAAAGAAGATGTGGTTTATGTATACAATGGAATATTACTCAGCCATTAGAAACGACAAATACCCACCATTTGCTTCAATGTGGATGGAACTGGAGGGTATTATGCTGAGTGAAGTAAGTCAATCGGAGAAGGACAAACAGTGTATATTCTCATTCATTTGGGGAATATGAAGAATAGTGAAAGGGAATATAAGGGAAGGGAGAAGAAATGTGTGGGAGATATCAGAAAGGGAGACAGAACATAGAGACTCCTAACTCTGGGAAATGAACTAGGGGTGGTGGAGGGGGAGGAGGGTGGGGGGGGGTGAATGGGTGACGGGCACTGAGGGGGACACTTGATGGGATGAGCACTGGGTGTTATTCTGTATGTTGGTAAATTGAACACCAATAAAAATTAATTTATTAAAAAAAAAGAAAATAAAAAAAAAGAATTTGAGTCTCAGAAAACAAAGGAGAGGGGCAGAAAAATATTTGAAGAAATAATGACCAAATTTTTCCAGATTTGATGCAAACTATAACACACAGATTATATGAAACCATACCAAGGGACATCATAATCAAATGGATAAAAAACAGTGACAAAGGAAAAATAACATGAAAGCACCAGGATATTAACAGACATTTGAAATACGGAGGAATAAAGATCAGAATTACCACAGAGAAAACAGACATAGGAAATGCAGAACAAGGGTAAGAATTACTGAAGATGCCTTACAGGGTACGCACATCAGAAGATCTTGGAGCCAAACTGGCAAGTGTGTGTGAGGATAATCTGGTAACCTAGAATTCTATATCCAACCAAGAAAAGAAAGATCTTTCAAAAATTAAGGTGAAGTGAAAAATTTTCAGACAACAAATGCTGAAGGAATTTCATGCCCACAGATTCATACCATGGAGGGTATTTTAAAAGTTCTTCAGGTGGAAGGAAATAACACCAGAGGGACACCTGAGTTTATATAAATGATTGAAGATCACCACAAATCATAAATATAATAATTATTTTCCATCTTTTTAGGTGTCTTTAAAAGACAACCATTTAAAACAACAACAGCAATGCATTGTGGGGTTTATAATATATGTAGAAAAATGTATGACAAGAATATCTCAAAGAACAAGAAGAGGAAAATTAAAGAATATTCCAGTAAGGCTTATACATTTTTACATTTTGGATGCATATTATAAACTCTGAAGCACCAACTAAACTGACAGAGGAGGTGGAATAGAATAATTCAGTCCAATAAAATGCAAGGGAAAAGAGAGGGGGGAAAAACAGAGACATGAAAATAGGAGACAAAAGATTATGGATTTCATCCTATTCATATTTGAAAATCATAAATTTAAATGATATAGATATTATAGTTGAAAGCATAGATTTTTTTCAAATTGGACAAAAGGGAGTGCCAACTGTAAACTGTCTACAATAAAACCATTTAAAATATAAATCCACAGAGAAGTGTTGATAGGAAGATAAAGTTGGTGTGATTGATATTTTTTTATCTTGATTGCAATGTTAGTTTCACAAGTACATAGCTCAGACCCTTCTGGTTATACACTTAAATGAGTGCATTTTGTTGCACATAATTTATGTTACATTATAGATAATACATTATAATGAAGATGATAACAATATTTCTTTGAATTTTAAAAGAGTAAAGTTGAATTTTAAAAATCAAAACAAATCCATTTTAAAATATAGTTATGATCAGAGATATTCTGCTTTCATGTAGCCAAACGCCATCCAAGTGTTTGTAGTAAAATTTGTCGTATGGACTAATGACTTTAGCACTTTCAGGAATATTCTTCTGTTTCCTCTTTGACCCTAGAGCAAGCATACAGACTTTTCCCAGGATTGAAGCTGAGTTGGACCAAGCCATCTACATTCTGCCTCTGCTCTGCTTGTGGCATAAAGCTCCCATTTACACAAGACTTCTTATGATATGGGCTAATAGAGCATGACCAAGCTACTTGCCTACACAGCACTTTGATCTCACTCCAAGCTCAGTAAACACAATTAGCAGGGTAAATGGCTAGAGTTCAGGAGTTCCTAAAGACCAAGAGAGCCACCGTACCCAATACATGATGCTCAGTAAAATCAGGGCCTCATCCTTTCTGTTCTACCTTTAATTCTGAGCAAGGTCTGTGCCTATAAGCCAAGCCTGTTCCACCGTGAAAAATCTAAGTGAATTAATTAAATGAATTCAATATAGTGTGGTTTAGAAAGTCATTTATAACCAATTTTGATCCAAGACTCATTTGCAATACTGCTGATAACTTTAGGCCTCTCACTTTCTCCCAAAGGTAAAAGAACTACTGTTGAGCTCATTTCTCTCCATAGCCTAAAATCCTTCATTGGTAACACTGCTCTGTGTTGGTATATTGCCTTTCCAATCATAAACCATTTTCTTATGGATTAACTAATGTACTCTAGAATTCTTATCTATTAAAGTTTCTCAGCTGGATTTTAAGTCTCTAGAGGCCCCTTGCAAGTCTGAATTCTGCAACATAATCCCAGCAGTGTTCCATTTGGTTACTTGGTCTTAGTAGTACAACAGGCAAAAACACTCATCAAGAACTTTGCTTTTTTGTAGTACTCTGACCTTTAATGTCACTGATGGTGAATCTTCTAGAGCAATTTCCCAGAGTGTGGTAAACAATTTACTAATGAGAAATACATGATTTCAGATGCCACACAGATCATTTTTAAAAAAACTTCTAGTAGTTCTGTGTTTATTTTGTATACATTATAAAATATATAGGCAGAACATAAATTTCTTAATTTCACAGTTGATATTTTTAAAGACAAGACTTGAGGCAGATATGTAGTTGAAAATAGAAATATAAGTAAGAATTTTAATTAATACATGGGGAATACAGATGTGGCAAAGACCATATGGAGAGGTGATATGGGGAGGCTTGGAGTGTATGGGTCAGGAAACTAGTTTAAGACACATGCTAGGGTGATTCATTACGTACTCTGATTTTTAGTGTTATTACGTAACTACCCTCTGCATTGCCCTTACTTCCTCTGTGCTGCAAGCACAAACAACCCTCCTCCTTGGCCACAACCATGCACATACACCTCTAACGCTAAACATTCCAGTTGGCCAGTGTTTAATGACAGAAATGACTTACTTCTCAACCTAATAGCCTCTCCGAGTCAAACCCAGATCTCTGAGCAGACTTCTTGACCTCTCCTATGTAGGTACCTAACTCTGGTTTATCAAGTAGAGGCTCCAGCAAATGAATTTCAGAGTGCTCACAGTGATTTATGAGCTTACAAACTAGGTCATGAGTAAGAAATAAGTGCCATTTATCAGCTTTCTGGAATCAATGGCAGACAGAGTAAGAGCTGGCTCCTAAGCCTAATAAGAAAATAGCTCCCACCTACCCAGGCGGGAACACAGCTCACCTGTAGCCAGAAGCAGGGACTTCACACTTCTTACCAGATACTTCTTTCGCCAAGTGATTTTTTTCAGTTCCAGTTGGAATCTTAAAAAGAAAAAAAAAAAAAAAAAAAAAAGGACATGTCAAAATTAATGTTGAGAATTGGTGTTATGAATAAAAAAATGTGCCAAATTAGCACTTCAAATTTAATTTTATGTGCAGCATACTGCCAAGCAACTTGGAACGTTTGCAGGTTGTTGGGAAATAGTTACAAATGGAAAATAGCTTCCTTCACTGCCTTATCCTCCCCTCTCCCCTATAGCATCTCCTTTGGAAGAGACAGGGATACTGGGTCTGTGTGGGTGTTGGAGCAGGTGAGGAGGTTGATGGGTATCAAAGGGTCCTGGGATGACTATAGAAAATTGTTAGATTGTTCCTATCTGAATTTCACATGAAGAATTTTCAGCTCCCAGATTTTAAACAATAGGAACTGCTTAAATTCAGATACCTACCCTTGAATTCACATTCCTTGGGATAGCAATGATTAAAAAAAAAAAAAAAAAAAAGCCTGTTTCCATTACCTGCTCTACCCAAAAACCTATAAGAACAATATTGTACACTGTTTCTCTAAGTTCAATAGAAATTTTAAAAGTTTAAAAACTTTTTTGAAAAAAAAAGTTATCTTTTGCACTATTTCAAAATGGGCTCTAATTTGTCTCACTTGGGACCTAACATCTTTTCCTCTGTCCCTTATATTCTGACTCCAAATCAAGTGACTCTTTGATAATGTTAAATCTTGACTGAATTGTATGAACTTGATCCATTGAAATGGGGCTTTTATTTTTCTAAAGTGGACTTCAAAACACTTTTCCTATTTTTCTTAAAGATTTTATTTTTAAGTAATCTCTATACCCAATGTGGGGCTTGAACTCACAACCCTGAGATCAAGAGTTGCATGCCCTACCAACTGAACCAGCCAGGCACTCCTACTTCTCCTATTTTTAACCACCTCTTTCTTCATGCTGGTCTGGCTTATTATGTTATTCATTACTATATGTGTTATACATTTTATATTCACACAACTGTACATTTTGGAATGAATCTGACAGGACATCTGGTTTACTCTCCTTTGCACAAGGGAAACTGTGCAGCAGAGAGGAGTCATTTCCCCAAGCTCACAGAAAGCCATTCAGGAATTCCAGTCTTTCCTGCTTTCACTCTCAGGTCAGGATGATTTCCATGACATGTCTCTGTCTCAGCAGGGGCAGGATCTGTATACAAGAGAAGACTGCTTTGTTCCCTCTCTAAAGAATATCTTGAGTGTTTGGTAACTACATTATTTTGCACACTTGCCTCAAAGTTACTCTTAAAATGTTAATGTATCTTCTTGTCAATCCACCAAATGTCCTGACTCCTGTTCTGCTGTGTGTCCTGGAGTCTTAACTGCCTGAGCACTGCCAGTGTGAGGTTTGTCCTTTCTTAATGGGCTGCAATGGGCTGAGAGCTGAATCCTGCAGTGGAATATGAAAAGGGAAGGAACTGTTCACAGGCTAGGAGATAATCCAAATTTCAGACTCTTATGGGGGCAGAAGAACCAACAAGTAAAATATTTAGATGAAGCTTTGCCATAGGCTATACTCCAGGAGCCAAGTATTTCACCTATTTATTCATTTATTCATACAAAAAAATATTACCGAGCACCTCTTATATGAATGCACTCTACTAGATACTATGGAGAATACAAAAATGAATAGCTCATATATTTTTATCCTTAAAATTGAATTAGAGAGACACACCTAAAAAAAATTCTAGACATGCTGTCAAAAATAGAACAAGTTAAGGTGTCAAGCACTGTGCTAAATACATTTACCTATGTTAGCTTGTTTAAATTCTTAGAGTGCACTATATATTTCCCATTTTAGGAATAAAGATACCTTACTACTTTTTAAGTAACTAGCCCAGGGGTGCCTGAGTAGCTTGGTTGATTGAGCATCTGACTGGATTTTGGCTCAGGTGGTGATCTCATGGGTCATGGGATATAGCCCCACCTCAGGCTCTGTGCTCAGAGGGGACTCTGCTTCTCTCCTTCTACCTCTTCCTCTGTCCATCATCCTGCTGGCTCTCTCGCTCATAGATGATAGATAGATAGATAGATAGATAGATAGATAGATAGATCTCTAAGTAACCAGCCTAAACTTACAGCAGCTATGAAGTATTAGAGTCAAAAGTCAGCTTCAGAGATTTTCATTAACAGTCAAACTCCGGCCAACGAAGGCAGCATGGGAGGCAAGAAGTGAACAAGAGGTTGGTTGTGAAGATGAGGATGTGAAAGAGAAGGGTAAATCACTGGAGGGAAGAAGAAGGAAAGGGAGAGCTCAATGATTCAGGAAGCTTATAATTTATGCCAAAGTCAAATCTACTGGGATCATATCCTTGGCATGCTGGTCCTGCATTGTAGCAGGGCCCACCAGGGCAGTTGTTCAGAATACCAGAAAGGCAAGCACAGAAATAGATTACATCCCGTATCAGGACAGATGATGTGCATAGTTACTCTCTATTTGTTACCTCTATAAGAATAAAAGAAGCATGGGCCTGTTGAATCATCCCGTTATTTGTCTTTTATGTCACCATTTTCTCTGCCCTGGGTTGTGGGTAATATCTCTGATGTGACCCTCTCTGCTTAAGGAACATGAGCTTGGAAAGAAAAAATAGACAAAAAAAAAAAAAAATCTTTCCTTCACCCAGAAAGTAACACAAAACAATTCAGCATTCCAGCTTTTTAAAAGCAATTCTTGTCCCCTACAAGAGAAGAAAGAGATGAAATGAACAGTGTCCCTGAACCTAGAGATAATATCATTCCATAATTGGATCATGTTTTATTCTTTTCCTAAGTGGTTTTTAGTATGTTTTGGGTATTTTTGTTGGTTTTTGTTTTCGTTTTAATTTGATCAGTAATTCCTCTTCACAGTTGAGGAATCTGGGCCAAGAGTCAAAGATTTAGCCAAGGTAATGCTGATGTGAGTGACAGGGCTAACCAGGGCTGCATGTCTAGATACTGCCTCATCGAACTAGATGGTGTATGCCCTTGCTCTTAACTTTCTTCTATTTACATTATTGGCTATCTCTTATTTTAAGGAAAAAAATAAATTTTCTTCAAAATCACCAATTTCATTTCTTACAAACAAAACATATATTTGTTAAGTATTCCTGTTTTCTTACATTAGAGTTTCTTGAGCACTGGGGCCATGTCTTAACCATCTTGGTATTTTTCATAGCCTCTGGCATATACCAGAGCCCTACACAAGGATGTCCTGCATTATGTGTTGAATGAATAATTAAATGTACATGTGCCCCTGTAGCAGAGAGGCACCATGATGTAGTTATTCACATCAGGGTTAAAAGGTAAACAGACCTGGCTCTGTTGCTTACAATTTGTAGAAGTTTGAGCAAGTTGCTTCACCTTCCTGATTTTGAGATTTTTAAAAATCCTTTGTAAAATAGAGATACTAATAGAACTTAATCTCATAAGATTCTTTGAGAATTGAAATGGATTAATAATGCATGGGAAATGCTTAGCACCATCTGTGGTATTGGTAGGTTTTTGGTTAATCGTAGCTATAATTATCTAACTACTCATGTTTGGGAAAACAGGGGTCAAAAAGATTTGGATTGCCATAGTTGGCTATTAAGTCTGAATATGTAATGTTTTCATTGAATCAAACACCTACTCCTCTTGAAAACAGCCATTTGAACTCAGCAAAAAAGCCAAAAGTTGAGAATTAACTTATAAAGATGTACACTGTGTTCATTGAAAACACCACCTTGAGTCTTCCGTAGTGTGTGAGATAATAATAATTGATTCTCCTGTTATTAATGCAGGAGAGATGGTTCTTGTAACTTCTGTCCTTTTTACATGGTAACTTAGCTTCAGGGGAATGATGGTAGGCTGTCATAATGAACTCGAATTGATGACAACTACTAACTTTTCTCCTTGTGGCTCTGAGTGTCTGTTTTGTGTTCAGATCAGTAAGTAGAAAGCTTCACTTCTCTTCAGAATGACATATACATTGCCAGTAATTACTTTCCTAAAATGGAAAAAGAATTAAAATAAAAGCCTGAATGCAGAAGGGGGTGGCAGGTTTTTGGAAAGTGTATTGGCAATTTGAAGCATGAATAATTAATTTTGTCTTGAGATTAAGTTCAGTCTGTGTTTATGATCTGTTGAAAAAAAAAAAAAACCTAATGGGTTCTAAATAAATTCAGTATCAATTTAAACTATTAGAGGAAGTTAAATCAAAATAATTAGGATATTAAAATACTTTGTGCATTTCCAATCACTGCCTTATTGAGGCTCTGGATCTTTTCCAAGGAACAATAATAGCATGAATATATTAGGATGTTTGCTTCCCTTAGAATGTGACTGTTTGCTCATGTAAAGATGATTGAAAACTTGCAGGAGACAGAAAACCAGATTGATGTGTTGACATATTCAAGGGAGAAGGTGCTATATAAATGATAAATTATTTTGTACATATAGATTAAAAACAGCATTATGACAATTTATTGTTAAAATACTTGAACTTGATTATTCCTTATTTACAGTAATTGCTTAATCTCACACTATAGTAAGGGAGGAATTATTTTTGTGACATTTTCAATTACTGTAGAATGAGTTAGCAAAATCAGAGTAAGAGTCAGGTGAATTCCAATAGAACTCAGAGCTTAGTCACTTGTTTACTTTGCTTATGGCTATCAATTCTCATTGTCATTTAAATAGAGATCAAGGGATTCTTCCTCTGTGTTTTTTTTTTTTTTAAACCAGAGTTGGGCTTTTTTTTTTTTTAATTTTTATTTATTTATGATAGTCACAGAGAGAGAGAGAGAGGCAGAGACAAGCAGGCAGAGGGAGAAGCAGGCTCCATGCAGCGGGAGCCCGATGTGGGATTCGATCCCGGGTCTCCAGCATCGCGCCCTGGGCCAAAGGCAGGCGCCAAACCGCTGCGCCACCCAGGGATCCCTTCCTCTGTGTTACTTATTAGGGTTTTGCTTCCTTTTACGCCTGCTCAGAGCATAGCAAGCATGGAAATTTGAACAAGTATAAAGAATTTTGATATATATAGTTTTCCTGTTTTCTGAAGCAAAAGCTCATTTATTTGTAAATAATTTGGGTGAATTTATTTAGTGACTGCCATGGTAGAATGCCCATCAAC
Source organism: Nyctereutes procyonoides (assembly GCF_905146905.1). Taxonomy (NCBI): domain Eukaryota; kingdom Metazoa; phylum Chordata; class Mammalia; order Carnivora; family Canidae; genus Nyctereutes; species Nyctereutes procyonoides. Next base: position 11,039,813 of record NW_026575133.1, on the reverse strand, counting down.
ATTCAAGAGTTCATGAACTCTTTGAATTTAATTATTCTGGAGCTTGCAGGAATTGGTCTCTAAGTGATTTCCCTGCAATATTTCAATATTTCTTTTTTTTTAAAGATTTTATTTATTTATTCATGAGAGACAGAGAAAGAGAGACAGAGACATAGGCAGAAAGAGAAGCAGGCTCCCTCTGGGGAGCCTGATGCGCGACTCCATCCCAGGGTGGAGATTATGACTTGAGCCAAAGGCAGATGCTCAACCACTGAGCCACCCAGGTGTCCCATCCCTGCAATATTTCAATATTTTGTTTGTTTCTTTTCTCCTAAACATTATCCAGCTCATCTACATATAATGTTATCTTTTGAAAATATTATTAATTAATCCAGCATAAATATGATTTGATAACTGGACATCAGAGCAGCCATACAATTGTTGTGGCAATTCATAGCTTGCTTTCCTTTTTATCCAAAGAGAGAAGTAGAGAAAACAACTTCAGGGCACCTCGAGTAATTGATTCTGAAACTAAAGCATGGCGTTGAATACTTTGCTTCTTGGAGAATCAGAAAAGGTAGTCAGGATTTGTAGAAAATGGTTCCTCTCTCTCCAACAGACATCATAAAGTATAATTTCTAGTAATATTACAAATGATCCAGCAAAACAATAATACTTTGAGCTCCAAGGAGCTCAATAAAGCTGTAAACAAAAATTAACCAGCAACTGAAAATTATTCTTGGTAAAATTATGAAAATGTTTGTTATGTATCCTAATGAGAATGAATAATGGATAACTAATTCACTATACATGTAGTGAGTTTTCCCTTACTTGAAATACCCATCCCAGTTTGTAATGTTAATGGAAATACATTGTTTCTTGCCTCATTAGAAATGAGTTGTTATGCTTTCAAAGCAGAAGTTTTATATTTTCTAAAATAGGGCTGAGCATTAGCAATTAGAAAATTATATCTTTAAAGGTTTTTGTCTCAATTGGAAGAGGATTCAATTGGAAGAGGCTCTACTATGGATAATGGCGAAATCTTTTTCTGAGTTAATTTTCATAGTATTTCTGGGTTTTTTTTTTAAGATTTTATTTATTTATTAGAGAGAGAAAGAGAGACAGAGAGAGAGAGAGAGAGAGACAGGCAGAGGAAGAAGCAGGCTCCATGCAGGGAGCTCGATGCCCAGGATCACACCCTGTGCTGAAGGCAGCGTTAAACCACTAAGCTACCGGGGCTGCCCTACATAGTACTTCTAATAGAGAAACCAGGTCTACATTTGTCCCAGGGCAATGCTGACTCATTTCTGTCTCTTTCTTCCTTAGGGGTCAGTCTATGCTTTAATTCCTCATATGTACAATAAAGCTAAAATTAACCTCTTTTGGTCTTCCTCGGTATGTAGATAAATATTGTGGGAGAGTACCAGAAAGATTGACAAGAGGAAGATAGGTGAATATGATGGAAAAGGATTGAGTTTGGAGCTTGGTAGTCCTGTGCTTCCTTGCTGACAACATCATTGACTTTGGGCAAGTGGTTATATTTTACTGAGCTTCCTTCCATTTCCTCAGTTATAAAATAAGTAAATTAATGATACCTACCTTGCAAGTTTCTCATGAGTAGCAGACATGATTTATGTAAAGCATCTATTACAGTGCCTGGTAAATAATGTGTACTCAGCATACATGGAGCAGCAATGGTACAGACAGTCAAGGTCATAGTTATTACAACAGTAACATTAACATCCAGGGCTTGTCATTTTGTAGAAGTGATTATCAGTCTTGTATTCCCAAATTATTATTATTATTATTATTATTATTATTATTAATTATTTATTTTTAAATTTCAGTCTTTTAAATCCAGTGCCCACATGTTCCAGCTAGATAGCGTAAAAAAGTCTCAGAATAGGTGTGATGTGAGGGATGGCATGTGGTGTTCAGGATCCTGGGTAGGGAATCACAAGCAGCTGTGAAGCCTAGAATGCTAGAAAACACTTGTACTGCCTACACAGGGCAGAGATTACATGCTTCCAGCTGAATTTTTTCCATTTAGTAAACAAAGGTTTCAATGTTAACCAAGCCTTCCGTGATTTCCCAAGGAAATCCAGAAATCTGGGTTTAATGTAAAATATTCTATTTAAGTGTTGGCAACAAACTAAAAATTATTGTGTTTAACAACAGTGTTATGTAAAACACAGCATGGTTGAAGGACAGATCTAGCCTGTGGATGTCTGTGGATGAGACTTTGAAATCTCTCATCTATATAATAGATAGCAATGCAGTTAATGCTTATATAGCACATACCACATGCTGGGTGAGCACACTTCTAAATACTTTATATGTAACAATGTATTTACACCTTCTGATGGCCCTATAAGATTGGTGTTAATAATCAGTTTTATTATTATCAAGTTCACTTCACAGATGAGGAAACCAAGGAAAAGAGAAGTAACTTGCCCAGACAAGGAACTGGGATTTGATATGGATAATCTGACAGCCAAGTTTTTGCATTTGACCCCAGGTTTGCAGAATGAAATAAGGAATTCCTCTTGTTTATAGGAACCATTTTTTTTTAATGGAGTCTTGAAGGACAGAATTCTATAGGACTTCAATTTTATTTTAGGTATATATCATTGGGTAACATTGATTGAATGTGTTCAAAATGCAGAGCTCTGAATAAGGAGCAATGATGAGGATAAAGACATATAAATCATGGATGCCATCCTCAAGGTCCTTTTAGTCAGTAAGAGAAAGTGCATGACTAGCAATGTATCATATAGAGGAGTTCCATGGGATGTTTCTAAAGGTTTTGGTATTAGAATGGAAAATTTGACTAACAGTTAATGGATGGACAGACATGGTGTCATTTTTACCTACACCCCCCAAATATAAGTTATTTCAGTGGACAGATATTGAAAGTACTAGATGTCTGGGCAAGCAAGAGGTTTTGTGGCAGAAGAGACTATCTTGTAGCAAATACCAGGAATAGCCCAGTTATTTTGTAAGTAGGATCTGCAGAAGAATGGAAGATATCTGAGGGCTAGGCGGGAAGCTAACATGTTCTGTTTTCTCCCTGTTGTAATTATAACTCCATTCACTAATCATCACATGCACACACATACACACACACACACACTTCCACAAAAATAATAACAACACCAAACATGAACTTTCCAGAAGGGCCAGAATATCTCAAACAAGTAAGCAGGGTCAGTTTTTGAAATGATTTGCTATTAGTGCCCACAACAGAATTGTGAATAATCAAAGACCGAGCCATAAAGAATCTCCTTTCCTTGCTATTTATAAAATAAGAATCACAGGAGATAGAGATATTTCCGAAAGAGACCATAGAAAGGAAGATGTATTTTAGCAAAAGGGAAGGGGATTATGAATGGCCATGAGTGTGAGCTGAGAATTACTGGCCCACTACCTAGACTGAATTGTAATTCTCAGTCTTCTGCCAGAGTAACACACACTCACTATAATCTATTGCCAAGCACATACTGTTAGGTGGTCATAGAGATTCCATAACTTCTTATAAGTAAGTGTTAGCTTCTAGAATAAAATGCTCTTGCTTCATGATTACCACTGCATAGATAGAGGTGGTTCTTTTCCCATTTCTTATATTTAAAAAAACTTTATTTTAAAAATATAAATGCAATTTCAAGTCTAACTGATGTGAAGCTATTACGACCCAATACACAATACTCAACAGAAATAAACTAGGACTACAAAGCAAGGTTCTCCTTACTTTTCAGCTCTTCAATCTCCTTGTTAAATCATGTCTTCAAGTAAACATGCTTTATGTATATAAAACGTTCAGCACAGTATGTGGCATAGAAAACTGCTCTGTGCATTTGGCTATGATAACAATATTACTTGTTATTATTTCTATCATCCTCAGCGAAAGATCTTCTCCTCCCAGGCTCGGCTTGATTGGAAAGCCCATACCCTAAATTTATTTTGATCATTAACCTCGCCCGAGATGCTGCTGGATTCATGAAGTCTGACAAGGCGGAGTTTGGACAATATCCTGTGGAAGGCCATCGAATTTCAGCACCAATCATTGTGAATCTATTTATTTGCTGCCAAACCCTTTAATTTGCTGTGTTAAATCACAACTGTAAAAATTGTCAACCGAAATTTTCCCCATCAAATAAAAAGCCTTAAAACACAAATTACATTTTTAAAGCCTACATTTCTTATTCTTTCTTATTTCTTTTCTTACTGTGTCATTTTCCCCAGGGGGTGGGAAAAGTGGTTCAAGAGGGGCCTGTCTTTGAAGTTATTTTAATCTTTATTCTAGACAGTCCTTTCTGGACTCATTTAATCTGCTTGATTTTTAAGTTGTGCTTATATCCTCCAGATACCAATTCATGACATCCTTCCAAAGAATTGTTCATTAAAATCTAATTTTTACCTTCTAATGCTGGCTTTTTAGCTAATGAAATCTGCAGTAATTATAAATATCCATCTTGCAAAACCTCAGAATTATTGGCATTTACATATAAAGTCAAGCAATGAGAGAGTGATATTAACACTGAAGTTAGCTCTTTCCTTTTCATTTCAATCAAGTGAAGTTAGTACATATATAGTTATGTATATTTAAATAAAAGAATCTCGTTTAGCTTCTTTCAATATTTTTACACTGTCATTAGAACTCTTTTGAATGGTACCCAGGGGAGACCACATCTAATTTAAACTTCATGGCAGAAAAGACATCGGGAAACTTCAGATCCATTATTTAGCTTGATGATCTAAAAAGATTGGAGAAAAGTTTCTGTGATATTAGGCTCTGATCTACCCAAGATGCCCTGCGGTGATGGCTTTTCCTCATTTTTTATGAATTATCAGATGAAATTTTATCAAAAAGACAAATCATTTGTGAAAAGCTGGAACAATGCCCTAGCCCATGAGTTTAAGCTTTACATAAGCAGAACAATAAGCTCTAAATCCCCTTGGCACTAACAGTGTAAGAGCAAGGTTATGCATCCTGACGTGATGAGAATAAATCCAGAGAGCTCAGTGCGGGTCTGTACCCACTCCATGGAGTTCAAAGTAAAGATTGGGTGGTAGATGTGGAAGGCTCACAAAATATGAGTTCCATGGAAGTCAATTGTCTGTTGGAGGGAAAAAATGGACTTATTACGGAGTAGTGGAAAGAGGACAGACTTGCTCAAGGATACAGGGTTAGAATATGACAAAGCTATGATTCAAATCCAGGTCTATTGGATGTCAAATGTATATAATATACCTGAGCTTCCATCTCATTATCTATGAAATGAGAATAAAGCCTACTTCAATAGGACTGATCTAAAGGTTAGATAAGAAGTTATCCACCATTTATTGAATGCTTTCTATATGCCAGTTTACTGTTTTCACTTAATACCAAGTGTGCCCTGGGGACTGGAAGGGAAAATTAGCTACTGTTCTTCAGTGATTGAATAAAGTCCATTGCCTGCTAGAACAAAGCATGAAATGCAGCCCATTGTTCACAAGCAGATAGGCTTCAGTTTCTTTCCCTGAGGCTGGTTTCAGACTCATGCAAATATATGCTTCATATATCTTCCTTGGAGATAATTGAATGGGAAATATAAACTTTGCACCCCCCCCCACCTCCCCAACCCCCACACTGAACTTTTGCTTTGGGAGGGCAACTGAACTGCCATCAACATCAAAGGATACTTTTGATAAAAGTAATTTTTATTCTTCTAGCATAAAATAAGAGAAGACTTAACCAGGTTAATGTACTTCCTCCTATTTCCACACAGGACTTCATTTCAAATACCTTGGCTAAATCTGATAGTTTTCTGTCCAACATTTCATGAGTGTTGTGCCAAATCCGAGAAACCACCAAGGAGCCGATACCGATGCAAACACACGAGGGTTTATTTACAAGCTCGAGCTTGGGTCCAAGTGTACCCAACACAGCGGAGCAGGGACTTGGACCCCGAGGTGGGTTTCAGTTTAGTTTTTTATAGGCTGGTCTAGGGGATCTCCAGAAGGGGTGGAGGAATTTCTCAAGTTCTGTTTACATTTTGATATGAGGCCTTCAAGGGCCTTGAGCTCTGTTCTTATTCTAATAGGGGATTCCTGCCCATGGCTTGGGCTCTGTTTTTATTCTAATATGGGGCTTTCTAGGATGTTAAGCTGTAAGCTGTTTTCTTCCTGTAACTGAAGTAAGGTAAAGTTCAGCTCTTATTCACAGGGGCCTGGGATGGCTGTACTTGTGATAACGCTGAACTTACAGTGGAATGGCCTTAATTTTCTCGGCCTCCACAATGAGAGGTTCTACTAGCTAGCTTCTTTGAATTTTATATCAAAAAGCCCCCAGTCTTTGCAGATTGAGGAAATAGTCCATATCAGTTTTTGTTATTTATCCCTGTTTTAGCTTTAATTGGAAAAAAATGAATTTTTTAGGGCTTTCTATATCATTTATAAGATTCATAGCTAATCAAAATCTATGATTTTAGGACCATCAACTCAGAAGATTTTTGAGTTTTGGTGTTACTTATTTTTTTTTTAATTTTTTTTAAATTTTTATTTATTTATGATAGTCACATAGAATGAGAGAGAGAGAGGCAGAGACACAGGCAGAGGGAGAAGCGGGCTCCATGCACCGGGAGCCCGACGTGGGATTTGATCCCGGGTCTCCAGGATCGCGCCCTGGGCCAAAGGCAGGCGCCAAACCGCTGCGCCACCCAGGGATCCCTGGTGTTACTTATTGATCATTTCTTTATGAGGAGGGTCCACAGCAAGCACTATATTCATTCATATATAGATAGTTTAACTTAACATATATTTACTATTAATTGCTGTGCATCAAGAAATCTGCAAAACAAAAATAATAAAGAAATAATTTGTTGTTTTTCTTGCTTTCTAAGCTCTTAGAAATGATCCAGTAAGGCATGACTAGTGGGTAAAACTAAGTTACTAAAGAATAAAGTAAAATTATAGACATAAAAACTGCAATGTATTATTAAAAACAGTAGTTATCACTTAATACATGATAGCTATGTGCCGGGTACTGTGTATTTATTATCACATATAAAAATCACATGTGCTCTTAGCCAAAATTCAACAAGAAGATGCAGCTAGTTTCTTTCTAAAGGAAAGAAATAGAGATTATAAGTGATCACATGACTTGGTAAGCCCACTTGCCAAGTTAGTGGTAGAGGTAAAATGGGAAGTCCAGTGTCTATCCACTTTTTTAGAAAATCTCTTATACGTACAGAAAGTCAAGCTGAAAGCCAACAGGAAATCGGTATGGAATGAGATTAGCTGAAAAATGGTCCATGGTAGAGATGTGTGTTTTCTCTCTACCTCAATATGTGTTCCTGTTCTAGGGTGCAAGCTCCTATAATGCTGTATCCCTCTGAAAAAGTAAGCTATTTAATAATTTGTTTATAATGAGACTGAAATGATGCATTTTTAGGAAATATTAAGGTCCTTAGAGATCTATCGATTAGAAATAAGAATTTTTTCCCTGGGGAAAGTAAGAACACATCTTCACTTAGAGGACATAAAGCTGAGAGGCCATTGAAATTGTAAGGTTTAACCCTTTGTTTTATAATAAGAAAACCCCTGAAATTCAGCACTGTATTCAGTTCTGTGTACACATTTTAGGAAGGCAATTGAAAAACGGAAATGTATTTTTAAAAACCCAAACACATTCTGGAGAAACATGATAGTGTTTCTATTCAGTGTATTCTCTGCATTCACCTGTTCTTCCACACACATTTAGTTCGTGACTAGGCTAGCTGTGTGTGCATACGTTGTAGAAAAAGACAGCAGGGAGCTACAGTGTGCTCAGTAGTGGAAAGACCCCTGAGACCTGAGTCAAAAGACTTGGATTCCAGTTAGAGCTCTGCAAATTAATAGCCATGTGACTCTGGGCAGCCAGTTTAACTTTCTAAATGAATTGTGACTGGCAACATTTTTTGACTTCCTCTAAAGCCATCTTCCTCCTCCTTTCCCTGATAACAGAGGACTGATTTGGTTCCCATGTCAAACTGAGCATGGTGCTTGGGGAATGTGCACCCCTTGTGTGGCTCCAGAGGATGAACCATTTTTATGCTAGTCACGATATTCCCACCGTTCTCAATCACTGGTGTAGAGGAGGACATGTGACTCATTGCTGCCTGACCAGAAATAGGGGGAGGCTGGCTGAGTGAATTCTGGGAAACATCCCATGCAACAGAAAGATTCAGGAAAAGATCCACCCATCCCCCCTCTATTCTTACAGTTCCTCTATTAAAAGCTATCACATGGGCAGCCCTGGTGGCTCAGGGGTTTAGTGCCGCCTTCAGCCCAGGACCTGATCCTGTAGACCTGGGATCAAGTCCCATATCGGGGTCCCTGCATGGAGCCTGCTTCTCCCTCTGCCTGTGTCTCTGCCTCTCTCTCTTTCTCTCTGTGTCTTTCATAAATAAATAAATAAAATCTTAAAAAAAAAAAAAGCTATCACATGAGTGAATGATACTGCTGTAGTCATCCTGTGAACATGAATCGAGATATTGCTGACTAATATGGAGGAGTAGAAAGTTAGAAATGCCAAACTATCTTATCTTGCTTTATTGTTCTTTTTATTTTTTAATTTATTCATGAGAGACACAGAGAGAGGCAGTGACATAGGCAGAGGGAGAAGCAGGCTCCCTGCTGGGACCCCGATATGGAATTTGATCCCAGGACCCCTAGATCATGACTTGAGCCAAAGGGAGACACTCAACCACTGAGCCACCCAGATGACATTGCTTTATCGTTCTTAATTGTTATCACTACCTGCTCTAATATGTATGTGTATGCTTATGTGTATATATTTATACACACATGTCTTTCTACATTTCTTTATCTTTCATCTCTCTTTGAAAATATAAGAATTTCAAAACTTGGACATGCATTATACTAGTATTTGCATCTCTCTTCTATCTGTCATCTAACCACCTGTCTACCTATCTATTTCCACTTGTCTCTTACTTCCAAACCCCAATATAGCTAGAATAAACGTTCAAGAGAATAACAATGATTGTGTTCACTGCTGAATCCCCAGTGGGATGAATGAATGAATGAATGAATGAACTCTCTGACAGAATTATTGAGGTGCTATACATGCCTCTAGATTTCTTATAAACCCTTAGTATTTAAATGGCTTTTACCCAGGTGGCTTTTGACTTACTGTGTCTCCCAGGTACAATGTAGATGTTATTTACCAACAATTATAGTATAATTTATGTAATATATAACCCAGAATATTCTAAAGTTATAAAATTTTGTATCAAATGATAACCCATTAATTTATCTTACAAAACTTTAATAATTTGTGAGTATCTTTCTATACTTGTAGTTTCTAGTTTTATTCTCCTTGTATGAATTATCTGCTTATTCTCCTTGTATAAATCAAAGGATTTTTAAAAGAGAACATATTGAAGAATGATGCCAAAAAATAATAGTTTCGTTTGTCAATTTGTTTATTTCTATAAATCTAGGTAACCACAGGGAGAAAAGAAAAATCAACAAGTAAGAATCCCTATGCTAAGCAGTGGGAAGAACACACAAACAGTACAATCAGTCATTGTTTTTGTCCTCAAGCTGCATGTCCTGAAAACCATACTGAAAGCATATACAACATCAAAAGACAACAAGGCAATAAATATACAATGAGTTCTCAAGTATGTGAAAGACATTTAAGAATTGTAAATGTGCTCCTGTAGCCATCTGTATATATTCAGATTTGTTCTTATCTCTCTACATTGTAATCACTTATTTACATGTTCATCTTTCCCACTAAAATATAAGAATTTCAAAACTTGGACCTACATTATACTAGTATTTGCATCCCTGGCAGCTGGTAACTTTATATCTCAACACATAGTAAAGGAGCAGTGAATGACTGAAAGGTTAATGAGATATCAATGAGTTTGAAAAGACTTCGTAGAAGCCCTGTATCTAAGTATTGAACACTGATTAGCATTTGAAAGGACAGAAAGGAACAGAGTATTTGTAACAATGGAGAGCTTTACGATGTAAATTACAGAGATAGGAGTGGTTGTTGAATGGCCATGGATCAGTAAGGCTTGAACACTAAGACAAGGAAAGGATAAAGTCATTGGAAAGAGAAGGATGGGAAATGGGGTACAATAGGCCACAAATCATAGACATCCATAAAAGTCAAGAAAAGGAATTGAAATTCACAGGTATTGCAATAGGGAATGAGGAGCTTTGGTCAGATGAGTGAAATGGCGGAGACAATGATGAAGCATGGGATTTGGACAGACAGGTAGGTGCAGGATGAACAAGAAAACCAACCAGATAAATCCCAAGTGACTGGTGCCAGGAATCAAGCAGTGACATAATGACTACCAGTCATCTGACTCCATCCTCTATGGTCCATCTTAGAGAGGCTATTTAGTCTAATGAAACTAGGCACTTGCAACTCTCCTGCACTCTCAAAATTGAAGGATTTATTCATTCATTTATTCAATATGCATTTCTTGAAAATCTGTTATGTGTCAGGTAATATGCAATTTGTGGGGATTCAAATGTTCAGAAACTGATTAAAGATACGGAGCTGATGCACTCTGCCTTAAAATGTTCAGCTCAAATCCCTAACTAATTTTACCTATACAATTTTTGAACAAAGGACTCTTCCTTTTATAATGCCTTGGCATTGATGTCTTTTATACCACAATACCAAACTCAATTGTGTTATATTGTTGTGGTGCAATTTTTAGGGACCTGTCTGATGACATTGCAGACATGAACATTTGTTGGAGCAACAATAAATGAAGGCAATATCATCCCAGACATTCAGTTTTCTGAGAAAATGACAAAACTTGACTCGTAATGGCACATTAAAAATCATAGAAATGGGGCTGAGCAGAGAAGCTTAAAAAATGCATCACTTTGCTACTGCTGTTGGTTTTACTCTGCTAATGAAATGAAATTATACCCCAAGGGTCAGTATTAATCACTGTGTTGACTTTTTCTGGAGGAGGTGGGCTGCTGTAGTATGTATTAAAGAAATTCAAGGGGGAAAAAGTAAGCCAAGAATCATCAGCGCTCAACTAAGAACAAATACATCTGAGACTGTCTAGATACTGTGTTGGCTTCATGATTCATGTTTCTAGGATGCCACTGCCTATATTTGCAGATAGAGACATGACAGGAAAAGCTGACTTCTAAGTAATTAGGGAGAAATGGTTTATTCAAGGAATAAGTCAATGAGTGCAATGCGAATTGTATTTAGGGTAATTACAGTATGCTAAGGTAAACATATGAAATTAACGAGATTATCCCAGTTAAGAGTAAACATGAGATCACTATATCAGTAATAAGATTTTGTTGTGGTTATTGTTTGTTGTATTCACCTACAAGAACTCCATTTTCCTCTAATTCTTCCTGATTTTCGTAAGGTCAGAAGTGAATTATATTTTCTCTAATACGTGTCTTTTCTATTCATTTTCCTATACTGTTTGTAAATTATAAAATCAGAGGGAGAAAAGTTGCAAACATGTAGTTCAACCCAAATAGACATCACATTTTTAATTAGCAATAATCGCGCCTCGGATAAACCTCATTGGCTACAATACTGCCACTGTGCAAAGCTGACATCACATTTTCCAGGGGCATCCTATATGCCTTTTATCTGTTTTATTTGTTTGTTTGTTTGTTTCTGCTCTGTTCCATTGTCTTCTGTTAAGGCCACCAAAAATTTATTGATGTTCTATATTCTTTCCTGCTTTCTCTGGTCTGTATCTTCACTCACACGAACTTTCATATTTCACATCCACATAAATAAGACCAAGAGAGATGATAACCATTCCCCTACTTTTGACTTACTGTGTTTCCCAGGTACAATGTAGAACTACTTCAATTCTTTAATATTTTCACAAAGTTCAGTAAAACAGCTTTTTTTAGTGATTTAAAAAAAAATCTAACCAATCTACTCAACTGTCAGACATAAATTCATGAAGATTGGATTATAAAACTGTAAGTGATCAATACTCTCCTCTACTCAAGACCACTCTTCTTCTTTGGCATTATTTTATTGTTCTTGGACCAGCTTAATGCTGCTCAACTCTCTTTTCTCTTGAGATTAGATATTTCTCAGGCTATTGGATCCATTATATGAATAGACTTCTGGAGGACCTTCCTTACCCATTTCAGACATGATCAGATAAATCTGAAATCTTGAAATAATTTAGCTTCCAACTTGGAAGTACCCACTTTAATATAGAGGTGCTCTATTATTAGTTGTATGTTTTACATTCAAGATATTTCTTCATTGTTGACAAGTATCCACGTGTAAAATGGATTTCAATTGCCATACTATCACAGAGGTCCTGAATAACATTTTTTCACATATTATGCTTTAAATAGTTAATTACGAACAGAAAGAAGATCAGTTTTGGATCATTGTTACTCTCAATTTTAATATATTAAAAATTAACAGTTAGTAGTTGAATGTGTTATGACTTGAGTCCAGTTTTCTTGATATATACCTCTATTGAGGATAGTATGGTTAATACCTTTTTACCTAAACAGGCAATAAGCGGAACACAGGGGATGCCCGGGTGGCTCAGCGGTTTGGCACCTGCTTTCAGCCCGGGGCGTGACCCTGGGGACCCGGGATCGAGTCCCACATTGGGCTCCCTGCATGGAGCCTGCTTCTCCCTCTGCCCGTGTCTCTGCCTTTCTCTCTCTCTCCGTGTCTCTTAGGAATAAATAAATAAACTCTTAAAAAAAAAAAAAAAAGCGGAACACAGAGTGATATAAGCAAAAACATCCTATTGTTGATACTAGAGTCTGGACTGTGAAAGAATTTTATATCTATGATACCCTAATACATTATTCAATCTCAAAAGTAGCTATATGAGCCATTGTATAGTAGGTCAAACCCTGAACCGTGTAATGGATAGAATTATTTACTTTGGCATCACATAGCTGCATTGTTCATATTAAAATAGTTCACATGTTCTTGAATACCCATTTGCAATTCAATAATTGTGGAAACTTTGTATCCCTTTAAAATTATTTTAATTTGAAAATTGGGAGCTAGGTGGAAGGTACAACTTCTTAGATGCTGTAACTAACACTCAGTGACCCACAGTGTGGGTCTGATTTATTATGCAAATACAGAGGCAGAACAATATATTCTGTTTAATCATGCAGATTTTTTTTGTTTGTTTGATGGCGTGTCCAGGCACACAAATGAATATTCTATGAATCCAAAATCTACTTCAGAAAGGAAGGTATTTATATGGGGTTATAAGAGCAAGGTGCCAGAACTGCGATTTATAGAATATGCTTGGTCGATTTTAGAAAAACAGTTTGTCTTTAAACAACTGAATTTAATAAAGAGAAAATTACCAAAAGCTTTTAGCTACTCAAGTTATTTAAGTGAAAGTTGAATTTATCCATTATGAGCTATAAAACCCATTGATTACTTGACTTGATTACTTAAATCTTATGGCCTGAGAACCCTGTCTGACGGATATATCCCCCTTCACCCAGAATGTATTATTGAAGAATGATTTTATGATAACTGCAGCATTTCAGGTAAGCACTGTTCTCTCAACAGACATGAGGAGATAATTCACATGGGTAAACGATTATATATTTAGAGGCCAGCAGCATTTCTTGGCAGCCATTAACCATTACCACTCCAGGGTCAAAACTCACATCTCAAGCCTAAAACCTGAACTCAGTGGGAGAACCATAAATAATTTGGTTTCTAGCATTTTTCAGCAATGAAAATACCTTTCAGCAAAATTATCTCCTTTTTCCATGAGAACTGATACACATATCAGAAAGAATAGTTGGGAAAATGCTGAAATATATGAATTACTGTGAAGATTGCTTTGATGTGGGCTGCTTGGAGAAGTGACAATATTATAAAATTTCTTTATTCTTATGCTAACCTTTAAGGTAGGTACTATCATTCTTATTTTATAGATGAGAAATCTTCAGAGAAGTTAAGTCACTTTTCCAAAGACATTCAGCTGAGAAATAGCAGCGTTAGGATTCCAAAATAGATTTTTTTTTTTTTTTTACATTTCTGTGTGCTCTTAGAGAAGGAGCATTGGTGATTTCAGACTTGATTTTTAAAAACTGTAAATAGAATGTCATGATAAAAGTCATAAAGGGAAACATACATAAAAGGAAACAACCACCAAAACCAAAATTGCACTAATATACTGTTAACATGCCGAAGTACTGTGGACCTATATAATTTGATGGTTGTCTTCTAGCTCTTTTCAAAAATCAGATCAATGTTTATGACTAAGTTAGTGAAGATTACAGTGTTCAGTGCAATTACCCAAACTGAGCAGACCTCTTCCAGATTCCGTGCTTGCTCCACAATCCGTGAGAGATTGATTAATTCCTTCAAGAAGAAAACTTTAGAGTTTATTAAAAAAAAAAAAAAAAGAACATAAAAGATACAATTTGCACTCTAACTGGCAGATTTTAAAGTTGCGTGATTTGTAATGTTTGAAGGAAGCCACGGCCAAGATTAACTCATGATGTTCTTAAAATTATGATGACCATCTGCCTTCCAGTATGTTAATGTAGAACCAATCTCTGAAAAGTGCTTCTCATTACTAAAATAATAATAATGCAGAGTGTTGTGCAAATTGTGTTTATTTGATTGCTGCATCGTTAAAGGAGTCTTTGATGCTTCAGGGCCATCTCTAAAAAAATGTTCAGTAGTAATTTGAAACAATTCTGGCTATTTACTATCTTCAGTCTTGTTCATATTCATTATTTATTTACTTTTTGGTTTTAGCTAAGACAGTTGAATAGAGAAATAATTTTTGCTTTTAAAAGCTTATTAAATTCTAGTACTCTATTCCTACTTGAAGTTATAATTTTTTTTCTTTGTTTTTCTCATTAGTTGCCATGAGGATGAATGAGTTGCTTTGTTCCATCTGATGGGTAGTTTTCTTGTTCTGTGATCTGGCAAAGAAGAGGAACAGATCCCACAAAATTCCCCTCACATCCTTACTGAGAATAAAGCAAAGATGAGGAACGAGAAATAGAACTCCCATTATAGTTCCCCTAATGGCTTTTGCTCTTGCCTTTCTTCTCTGCAGCTGTACTATTATATCAGCATATTATTCTTCTCAAGGTACCACATGCATCATCATGGGGCAGCACAGAACAGGGAAACAAAAGCACAAGATGGGACTTGTATAAGATCCAATGATTGGTCAAGATAACATACCATTAAACTTTAAGCACTGGACGTGATGTCTCTGAAAGTAGAGACAGCAGATGTGTTGCTTCTGTATCTCCAGTGCCTGGCACATGGTAGAAAAAGTCAATAATTTATTTAAAGAATGAAACTGGCAGTCCCATTATATTCCACTTTCTACATCTAGGTGTATTCTTAAAAGCAGTTCGTGACCCCTCATGCTTAGTTAAGGGACTGAGAACTTCCCTGGAATAATAATCAATGCATGTTGTCAAAAGAAATAAGTTTGCTGGAGGTGTGGTAGAGGGATAGGCAGAGGGAGAAATAAGTTGCTGTAGATTCTTCAGCAGATGTATGAGTGCATTGACAAGGGATAGTCAGACTTTCAAAAATGATTTGAAACAAGTACCTATTTGAGTGACCTCATAGGATTATTATAAAGAACTTGTGCCCTGAATCATGGGAAGAATAGTAAACACCTCAAACGGTATTGTTGGGGGTTTGAAACTGCTAGTTAATTACACGCAGTTCCACTCCAAATTCTGAATCAGTGGGCCAGTTTTATTTCTGCCTCTTTTGGTTCAAAAACATAGCCGGAACATGAATCTAGGTTTCCTAACAGATCCTCTCTCCTCTCTAAACCTAAAATTTGGGTAGGGAAGGGGTCTGCATCTGCAGAGCACACATTCACCTAACTGGATCTGTGGAAGGTGGTGGCCAGCCTCACACCTTATCAAGCACAAAAAGGGCAAGATTCTAAGACTCAGGTGACACAGTCAGCCTTTAACACATCAGTGCTGCCTGAGAGAGAAGTAAGGACCAGTGACTGCAGTCCTTCTGTGGTCTCATCAATCGAATAAATGATCCCTCTTCCAACAGAGAGAGAGGGAAGAAGGGTATATTATTTTTTCCCTTGACCTCCGAGCAGTAGAAGTTCCTTGCATACAGGTTGTGGGGGGGCGGGAGGGGTGGGGGGAGTTAAGGGGAAGGAAATGATTTCTCTTAATATTATCATCTCCATTATCATTGTGGCCTCCCCTCTCTTTCAGTGACACAGGATCCACCTCTCTGTGAGGATCTTAGGGACACAGGTCTTAGTGATGAGCAGGACTGTAAATACTTTCACAGTGAATAGGGAAGCTTTTGGCATGATTTCTCTCTGGCTACCATAATTCATTCTAATGACACTGGATAGTAAATTCTAGACTCTGCTTGTGTTGTACTCTGAATATCCTTCCTAATAGTTTACATTTCTAGGAACTCCCTAAACTCTGTGGGAAGTATTGGGGTGAAAGTATCTGTTAGGAGATGAGTGAGTATGGAAACTCTAGAGAAATTATCTTCACAGATTGATTCCGTTTTGGATCTCTTTTTGTAATTCACAGGGACTACCACATTTCTATAAAATTAGAAGGACACAAGCTATAAAATATCATAATAGTGTTGCTAGGTGATTCTCTCTCTCTCACCTACACACATATACCCCCCACATACTCACAGCCAAAAAAATTGTGATTGTATGACCTAAAAACCTTTCTGTATAAATAGGGACTGGAAGGTCTGTATTTGTGTGTGTGTGTGTGTGTGTGTGTGTGTGTGTAGGGGGCCTATTCTTTATAAAGAATTATTCTTCATTATGTTATAAATATGACAACAGTAGCTACAATTATAAGCCGATTAGGTAGATGATCAATAATACAAGTGCACTGAAGTAGAGTTCCTCTTGTTTCAATTGTGTTTAATGTAAATGGCATTCTGTACTGTTCACAGAGTAAGACTTCTAATCAAGACATAAATGATCTTCTAATTAACTGCCTTTGTCTGATCCTCTGAAATAAAATGTAGTTTTGTTTAGGGAAATCAAGTAGGTGTTAGACTCATCCCAGACTTTATTATGGGGCTCCTTTCTCTGCTTTCCAGTGGCTTTATCATCAGGGCCAGAAAATTAGTGCTTATACATTGCGAGTTTCATGCAATCACTGAGTAAATCATACCAGTATCTTTACCAACCAGGCATATTACAAAATTCTGAATTGGAACTTGGTCATATTTTCTAATTTTGTCTCCAGTGGTTTTGATTGTTATCACAATCAGCTTGTAAAAGCATTTCCTAGCCAGTGATTCTTAAGCCTGACTGCACATTAGAATCACCTGAAAGGTTTTTAAAAACCATAAATGCCCACATTCCCATTCCAGAGCAATGTAATGAGTCTCTAGAGGTAGGGGAACCCGATGATAGGTGATTCTAATATGCAACAGAGTTGAGAATCACTGACAGAGACCAAAGGTCAGCATTTTTTTTTTCCTGTAAAGGCCCAGATGGGAAATATTTTAGGCCCTGTCACAACTGTACAGCTCTGTAATAACTAAGCAACTGCCCATGAAAGCAGCCATAAACAATATGTAAACGAAGGGGTCTGGCTGCATCCCTGTAAAGCTTTATATACAACTGTGAAATTGTGATTTATAATAAGAAGTAGATATCTGGTCCTCATTTCTGGCACAGAGCTGAAACTTGTGGCATTTTCTAAATGATGAGCAGACCCGTGTCTTTTGTTATGTAAATGAGGTGATTTTTGGAATGCACCAAAGGATGCCAGACCTCTGAGGAGGGGCCAGGGGCTGGAGTTTGAATCAATCTCCAGTGGCCTATGCTTTAATTGATTGTGCCTAAGTAATGAAGCCTCCATAAAATCTGAAAAGGACAGGGTTTGGAGAACTTCTGGGTTAATGAAAATGAGACCTGGGTAGTGCCATGCTCAGGAGAGGCATGGAAACTGCCCTTCCTCCATATCTTGCCCTAGGCCTTTCTCCCATCTGGCTGTTTCTGAGTTATATCCTTTTATAAGAAACCATTATCCAGTAAATAAAATGTTATTCTGAGTCCTGAGCCCCTCTAGCAAATTAATCAAACCCAAGGAGGGGGTCGTTGGAAGCTCAATCTATAGCTGGTGGGTCAGAAGTGCAGGTAAGGACCTGAGATTGTGACGGGCATCTAAAGCCGGGAGGGTGAGGCAGTCCTGTGGGACTGGAGCCCACAATCCACAGAATCGGAGGCTGTCTCCGGGCGGTGTCAGAATTGAGTTGAATTGTAGGACGTGCAGCTGAGGCTGGAAAATTGGGAAAGGCTATGCTAAAATTCAACGGACTAAATTTTAAAGATCTAATTAGCTTTAATGATTGACTCATGAAAAAAAAAGATTGACTCATGAATCAGGCAACATCCCATCTATCAAGTAGAGGGGAACTCCAAGGAGTTGTGTGGAATGGGAGGTTTTTATAGGAAGGAAGGTGAGGCAAGGAAAAAAACAAAAAAAAAGGAAGGATTGTTTGAGACAAGGTCATGTCCCTTAGGGGAAAAGAGCAAGGGGTGTCACCATGCAGATGACCTCATCTGTCAGGTCTGCCAGCTGTTAGGGGGTCAGGGTGGGGGTAAGGAATGTGACAGGTTACCTCACTGGTGTTGAAAAGGAAATTCCTGGCCAGTTAAGATCGCCCTTCTGGGGGAGGTTGAAATTTTGATTAGGTATTAAACCCCAGTTTGGGGACTTGGCTTAAATGACTCATTTCAGGCCTGTGCTTTTCTTTTTAGCATTAACAAGTCACACTTGGCCTGATATTAAGGATTTGGATCAGCAACCCTTAATCCTACTTTTAGCCTCAGAATCCATAATTAACTTAATACATGAGCACTAACCTAACCGATGTGTGTTGTCAGACAGCAAAATACACAAAGAGAGCATTGGTTTTGTAAATGAACCAATGTGAGCTGGCCCCTGGGTAAGTCACAGACACACCAGGTGGAGTTGTGGCCCTAAGGAAACTTTCTCTGCAGACAATGAGGAGAACAAAAGGAATGATTT
Source organism: Nyctereutes procyonoides (assembly GCF_905146905.1). Classification (NCBI taxonomy): domain Eukaryota; kingdom Metazoa; phylum Chordata; class Mammalia; order Carnivora; family Canidae; genus Nyctereutes; species Nyctereutes procyonoides. The sequence continues at coordinate 11,020,781 of NW_026575133.1, read as the reverse complement.
CCAAAGCTGGAACTCCCTGAGCGAGGTGGAATGGGTTCCTTTTATTGAGGGTTAGGGTGAATGTTTAGAAAGGGGAACCTAGTCACGGTAGGTGAGGTGGGCATAAGGCCATGTGTGACCCTTGAGGAAACGTGCCTACACGTACCTTGTATGTTATGTAAGTGAGGTTTGTGCTCCTCCTTGGGCGGAGATTTTAGTATTAGAATGAGGTGAAGGTAATTGTTGGTCATTCTAGAGGTCACTTCATGGTCTGTCTGCACAGGTGTGAGTCTGGGGTTACATTCCAACTAGTCTGAGTGGCCTGGACCACCAGAGCTCTTCCTGCCTGCTGGAGTCCTTACTGCTTGAGGGATGCTTTCCATTTCCATCCTGGGGTGTTATGCCCACAGGGTTCTTGCCTGAATGAAGAGATAATCTGGAAAGAAGAGTTTAAGCAACGACATGGGACAAATGTCAGTGAGTACAAGCAGGTGAGCAGTAAAAAAAGGTCAGGTCTTGGGTGTGGAGCCACTTTCAGGCAAATGCCCTTGAGCAATGGAATGTAGAAAGGACTCATCACGTGCCCCTCCTCAAAATACCCATGGATTCATGGGCTACAGACAACCAGGCACAGGTGCCCAAAAAAGGAGAATTTCATACAGCACCCCACCTCCTCATCTTCCCCCTTTAAAAGCCTACAAGGGGCATCAGGGTGGCTCAGTTGGTTAAGCATCCGATTCTTGATTTCAGCTCATGACTTCTGCTGCTGCCCTGCCCTCAGCTCCCTTGCGGTGTATTCGATAAACTTCTATCTCCTTTGTTCTCCAGGTGGATTCTTCCACTTTCTCCCCCACCAGCTTCCACTGGATCATCACTCCACATTTGGGGGCCCCCATCTGATTGAGAGACATCTCATTTAGGCACCACAGCGGGGTCTAGCTGGAGACAGCTTTAAAGTAAAAAATATCTTGGTTCAAAACCTTGCTTGCACTGCCACTGTGTGCTGTGTAAAATGTGAGAACCCCATTTAGTCTGTGTGAGCTACAGATTCTTCACTTCTAAAATGGGAATAGCCATATGTAAGTCAATGTGTAACTGACCTAATGTGAGTTCACACCTTGGTGAGTCAGAAACTGCACCAGGTGTTGTCGCACAAAGAAACTCTGATTTGCAGCAAATGAGATCACAGAGACAGGCTTCCAAAGCTGTGACTCCCCCAGAAAAGGTGAAAGGGGGTTCCTTTTTTTAGGGTTAGGATGAATGTTTAGATAGGGAAGCCCTGTTATCAAATGTAGGGACAGGCATAAAGGTCCTGCATGTGTCTTAAGGAAACCTGTCTATATTGACTGTATGTTATGCAAATGAGGCTGAAATCTTTATCTGGAATGGAGATTTTAGTATTATAATGAGCTAAAGGTAGCTGGTGGTCATTCTAGGTCACTCCATGGTTCATCTTCACAGATGTGAGTCAGGAAATAAGCTCAAATTGGTCTGGGTGGTCTGGCCCATCTGAAAGTCATGTTTGAGCACTGCTAGCCCTCAGGGACAGTTTTGGTTTTCATTTGCCTGAGTGAAGAGATAAGCTGGAAATCAGAGCTTAAGGAAAAATGTGGGATAAACGTCAGTGAGTACAAGCAGGTAGGCAGTAAACATCAGGTTTTGGGATCTCGCTGGTGACAAAGGGACCATGGTGCTGAATTTCTCATGAAAATTCAGTAGTTTCTCTAGCTAATTATACCTCACTATATTGAGCATTTACCATATAGTAGGTGCTGTTCTAATCATTTATACTCAGCTTATTTCATTTGTGGAGGCCGAGAAAAATCAAGGCTATTCCACCTCAAGTTTAGCATTAGCACAAGTACAGCCATCTTAGGCCCCTGTGAATAAGAGCTGAACTTTATGAGGAAAACTGCAGAATGTCCTCAATGTCAGGTAATCCCATAACAGAAAGACAACAGAGCTCAGAATTGCCCTTGGCAGAGAATCCCACATCAGAAAGACAACAGAGCCCACACCCTTGGTAGAAAGTCTCATATTAGTATGAGAACAGAGCTCAATGCCCTTGAAAGCCCCATATCACAATGTAAACAGAACTTGAGAAATTCCTCCACCCCTTCTGAAAATCCCCTAGACCAGCCTATAAAAAAACCAACTGTAACCCACTTTGGGGTCCAAGTCCCTGCTCTGCTGTGTCGGGGATACTTGGACCCAAGCTCGAGCTTGCTAATAAACCCTCATGCGCTTGCATCGGTGTCGGCTCCTTGGTGGCTTCTCGGATTCGCAATCTTGGGCACAACACATTGTCCTTGGGGGAAAAAAAGATTAAAAAAAATGGCACAGACTTGTCTTCAATGAGTTTCCACCACAATGGAGAAAAAAATTCATAAATTGCTGTATTTCAAAAGGGAACATGGTAAAGTGATCAATGCTAAAGATTTGCAGTGCTATATTAGGTATTGAGGAAGGAGAGATTCAGAAAAACAACTGGTAGAAAAAAAATGGTGGATGAAGGCTGAATGTAATTTCATTTTGCAGATTTGGGAGTAGTGGAAGGAAGTTGGAAAATGGTGTGGAAGTGGGGAAGCAGGAGATGTGTTTATGGAAGGAGGCCTTGATGTGGCCTTGTGCTGGTGGAGTAGAAGGTGATAAGGCAGCTTAGAGTCAGAACATCCAGGGCTCAGATTTCCACGTTAGGTAGTTGAAATTATAAATCAACAGAGAAATATTTTTTTCTTTTTTAAATATTTTTTTAATTTTTTTTATTTATTTATGATAGGCACACAGTGAGAGAGAGAGAGAGGCGGAGACACAGGCAGAGGGAGAAGCAGGCTCCATGCACCGGGAGCCCGATGTGGGATTCGATCCTGGGTCTCCAGGATCGCGCCCTGGGCCAAAGGCAGGCGCTAAACCGCTGTGCCACCCAGGGATCCCTCAACAGAGAAATATTTAAGGTTTAAGATGATGGTATATTTTGAGCTACAATTTAGAAAGATTAATCTGACAGTGGGAGAAGGCAACTATGGTATTGTTTCTTTATTCTACTCATTTCATAAAGTTGTAATGATTAAATGAGTTAATTTAGTAAGGCTTTTAGAGCATTGTCTGGCAAAGGGTTAGGATTGTGTAGGAATTATTACTGTTCCATAAATAATATGAAACCATTATCTAGCCTTTAACAAGTTTTTGTTTATTCGTTTGTCTAGTGCAACACAGCTCTAGAAGACAATTATAGATGCATGTACATCAGGCATTCTTTACCAGTTTTTAGGGGAAAAAATGCTAAAACATGGAAATAAGGCAAAGGTGGTGGCAAGCCTGTCAGTTTCATAACAGTGTACTAATAATTCTGTCCACAGATTATTTTATTTAGGCCTAATGCCTTCGCAAATGAAGTCATAGGAAGTTTTGAACTAAGGTGGGACCCATGTTCCTGGAAGCAGAGCTGTGGAATGTTGGGTAGATTCAAATGGGAGAGAGGAAACCAGAGCTCAGTTAAGCTTTCCAGCTAAGAAGCTATGAGAATCTTATCGTTAATGTATCAGAAATATAAAGGGGAACACAGATTTAAGAGTCTTGATAAGTTTAACATCATTATTTTTTTTAAGTTTTTTTTTTAATTTATTTATGATAGTCACAGAGAGAGAGAGAGAGAGAGAGAGAGAGAGAGAGAGAGGGAGAGGGAGGCAGAGACATAGGCAGAGGGAGAAGCAGGCTCCTCCTAGGGAGCCTTTTTAAATAACCAGTTGTTTCATTGAACTAACCAGATTGTGTTGATGGCTAAAGGTACCTTTAGACTTCCCAGTGGGGATTTACAATCAGATTAAAGAAAGACACTGCATTTGATAGTGACAAATACCTTTTATTATCTTTACTCATTCCCCCTGGTATTATTAGTGCTGAATAGTTTTCCAGCTCAGGAACAATTTCTAGTTCTCTACTCAATGAAAGCATGCAAATCCTTACTGCATCTTCATCCTGTTCCCTTAAAAAAAAAAAAAAAAAAAAAAAAAAAAAAAAAAAAAAGGTACTTCCAGATTCTATGAGACAAATAGCCTCCTGAAAAGGGAGATTAAGTAAAACTCATTTCTATTTTGTTGGAACTGGCGACTCTACAACCAGGCACCCTCTCACCAGTAATTATTATGTGGCAGCTTTCATTTCAGGAGGTGCCAATGAGTGGAATCACACCAATCTGTCTCTCATACCGCTGGCGTGTCAATGAAAATAAGAGAAATTGCACAGAGAAAAAAATTCTGTGTCTGAAACAAAACAAACAAAGGAAAGTCTCTAAGAGGATTTTTATCAGCACAAACAGTATCAGTTTAGTGGTGATGTTTCACAGGATGAGGAATAGAGTTTCTTGTGATTGGTGGGTATGTTCGAAAGCAAAATACACAATCACATGCCAGGTGTTGCTGGTCATAGTATCTTAAAACTACAGGCTCTCTCAGAAAATTTCTTTCTTTGTTCACTTGGGCTAATGTGTATTTTTTTGGTTTTTTGACTCTTCATTGAGAATAACCTGCTCATCATTAATTCCTTATAACACTCAACATTTTCTCCTCTTTGCTGAATGCAAAACTCAAAGGGGGGGTTTAAGCAAAAAGGACTTTCTTGCACCCCTTCTCTTCTCAAAATCATGCCCCTGAGAAGCCCACGTTGGAGTTTGCTTTCTTCACAACTATATTCAGGACCTTATGTAATGTCATTAGAACTTAGTCTATTTGTCTCCATATATCAGTTTGTCCTTCTCTTGGGCTGTATTCTTAAGCAGGTTTCCACTTTGTGAAAGTATATGCAGCTCCAGGCTTTGTCTCATCAGCCGAGCATAATCAGCAATTCCCACACCTGCTTTTCATTGGCTTGGCTCCCAGGCCCATCTCTGAATCTATTACTCCAACTAGGTGTCATGGAGTGCATCTAATTGACCAGGCATGGGTCATTTGTCAAAACTTGGGATAGAAGTAGAAGAAGAATCGTTTCTCGCTGGAAAACAAATAAATGAAAAAACACACACAAAAACATTTATTTCAGTTATTAGTATACAAGCGTAGTTATTGATATATGGGTGAATGGATGCCAGACACATACAATGTCAAAAATCTACTAGCCTTTGAAATGCTTTAATCAGTGGCTTTCCTATCAGTTGTTGGGCAGAGCAAATCTCTCATCACCTGGTATTTTCATGGCACTCAAATGTGTTGTGACCATAGCCTTTATTATATTGCCACATAATTATTGTTGACATTACTATTTCCATAGCTTTCTCTTCCATAGAAACATGAGATTCGTGAGGGGAAAGACAAAGTACTTCTTTTTTGTCTTATGTAACCTCCAAATGTGGCACAAATTATTCCATAGTTGGTTCTAACCTATTCAAACTAATGGACTTATTTGCCCTTTTTTTCTCCCCCTCACAGTGAATTCTGGCTTTTCTTCCTCTGAGAAGATTGTACAAATGATTCTTACTTTTACTGTCTATTTTCTGAAATTTCCTTTTTTTTCTCTCCCTCACAGTGAATTCTGGTTTTTCTTCCTCTGAGAAGATTGTACAAATGATTCTTATTTTTACTGTCAATTTTCTAAAATTTCATTGATTTATTTAGATCAATAAGGGAAACCTCATGTCATCTCCTCCATGAAATCTTTCTTAGGTACCCTGGTCTTTATAATCATTGCCTATTTCTTAAATGTGTTAATAACATCCTTTCTTACTATTTTAACACCACTTTATGTGCTTTTATATCCTGTCTAGTCAACTATACTAAAATGCCATAACTTACCTCCTATTCCTCCACAGTCTTTTTTTTTTTTTTTTTTAAGATTTTATTTATTTACTCATGAGAGACACGCAGAGAGAGGTAGAGACACAGGCAGAGGGAGAAGTAGGCTTCCTGTGGGGAGCCTGATGTAGGACTCAATCCCAGGACCCTGATATCATGCCCTGAGCTGAAGGCAAAGGCTCAACCACTGAGCCACACAGGCACCCTTCCTCTGCAGTTCTTGAGAGCAATTACATGAACACTTGGTTAGCATATGACATAAGGAAAAGAGTGAAATACAAGAAATCAAAGAGAAAAATATATCTTGAAGTTAGAGATGGCTGAAAAGAACTCAGCTAAATATACATATTAATGACATCAACTGAAATACCAATAGTCCAATCTATCTGAAGGTGAAAAGAGGTGCAATTCTTAATTTCCTAATTTTCTGCCACAGATATGTTTTCTTTTGTAGTTAGATCAAAAGCAGGTTTTAGGAAAATCCAAAGGGAGTAATTTGGTTTTGTATTATTCATATTTACTCTAATATTCTAATTTTGTCGATATCAATTATCCTGTTGAATGTGTATATATGTATGTGTGTTTATGTCTATGTGTGTGATTACATAAAGTTTTTAAAGATAAACTACAAATTAATTTCTGGTCATGGTTATTTCAAATTCTGAAAAAATTGGAATTAGTGGTATTTCAAATTAATAAGGACTTCATATAATTGGAAATATTACTGTATTAATTTCCATACAAAATTCTATAGGTAATAATCTTTTTGTCTAGAGCTTTCAAAAGATCAAGGAATAGTTTTTAAATAATATAGTAATTACCTTACAATAATTACCTTAGTGGATAAATAGGAGACCTAAAAATTGGATAATAATTCCCTAAACTCTGCATTAAATGTTGCAAAGAAAGGATCACAGTCAGTTTGTGATACATGTGTCTGATGAGTGTGTTAAGAGCCCTATATTCTTTAATTTTGATAAGGAGAGATCCACATATTTTAGAATATCATGTTTAGATAGAATAAGTTTATATTCTGCATATGTATTCCATTTATGTTCTTGATGACCTAAATAAAGAGAGAATCAAAAGGATAAGTTAAAATTTTTCTGGATAAATATTTAGTTGAGACTCTCAGAGTTTTGTGGTATTTGAGTTAGGATAGATAGTTTATACATGACAATGTTAATGGTATATATTTCAAACTAGATGCCTCAACTCTATGAATGTATTTTCAGGGGGCTTCTATGATCATTGAAAAAAATTACTGATAGTTTATAAGTTGCTCACCTCTGATTAGAATGGTTGAGGCAGGTGATAGATAATATATAGTAACTATCATCAGAGACCTGAAAATATGCTATAGGGTGCTATATTATACATAACAGAGAAATATATTATATAGGGTACATATTATACAGAGGCTATATTAGACATAATATTATACAGGGAGCTCTATTATATCATAATAGAGTGTGTCATGTGCAGTGATGATGGTGGTTTCAAGAGACTCTGGTGACTGTGTTGGGGTTCAGTGGACAACTGACTCTAGACTTAAGTCAAGGGGACCTATAAAAGGCAAAGGCCAGGTGGAGGATAAGTGGGCAAAGGCCAGGTGGAGGATAGGTGAGGGGGTTTTTATGGTTTCCAGTAGAACATCTGATATTTAGAACTCTGAATTATGGTGTGCCTATTAGTAAGATGTTGACCACAATTATTTCTTTATAGTAAAGTAAAATTAAAATTATCTGGCATTGGTCAATTGCTTTTTGGAGAATATCTACTAAATATGTTTTTTTCTTAAATTTTGATTTAGCAAGTATTAAATAAAGTCTTCTGTTCCATTATAATTTATCAATAAACTCAACGTCATAGGATATCTTGAAACTTAATTTTACAATTATAAAATCACAATCATCATTAAACTATTCTTAACTTTTATTTGCCATAGCAGAAAAACATGATTTTAAATGATAACAATTAGCTCATTGTTTAAGTACAATTTTATATTTTGGGGTGAGCATTTAAGATACAGATGGACATTTTGTATTATAATGTAACCTATAATGTAATGTTTGTCCAGTTTTTTAAATAGGCAGACTTTGAGACACATTACCAGTTTATTGTTTGTCTTGAGATTATAAACCTTGACTTTGTTGGTATCTGTAGAATCTTTTTTTTTATTTTTTTTAAATTTTTATTTATTTATGATAGTCACAGAGAGAGAAAGAGAGAGAGGCAGAGACATAGGCAGAGGGAGAAGCAGGCTCCATGCACCAGGAGCCCGATGTGGGATTCGATCCCGGGTCTCCAGGATCGCGCCCTGGGCCAAAGGCAGGCGCCAAACCGCTGCGCCACCCAGGGATCCGGTATCTGTAGAATCTAAGGCTGACAACAGATCAGGTAATAGTGTGAACAATCTCTCTTTATTCTTGAAATCTAGTTAAAGAAATACAAGAAATGGAAAAGTACTTCAAGTCTAATTGTTCTCTGAGTGTCATTAGATTAAAAATGTTAATCTAACATTTTGGAAAAAAAAAAGGAATGTTGGCATTAAAGTTTAAAGTGTTGTCTTGAATATTTACACGCTCTAGACTTTTGAATTTTCTTCTCTTCATGCCATATTTCCTATCAGGGTCAGCCCCTGACCAAGGAGAGGTAGGAGAAGCCCTGTCCATGGCTACCTGAGACTGAGGAAATAGCTAGTTAGTTCTGAAGGTCGTTGCTCTCCAAGTTGATATGGTACCAGCTAAAGATGTTGAAGCCAAGCAGAACTAGATTAAAAATCTAGCTATACTATTGAATATTGTCTCTGGTCAAGTTACTTAATGTCTTTGACCTTTCAGTTTCCAACCTAGATAATGGAGACTATATTAAACCCAAGAGATCTGACAATTCAATGAAGTAATCCAAATACAGCACCAGCAGGGAGCCTGGCATGTGGTAGACAGTCAGCAAAACATTAGTTTCCAGTGCCATGAGGAAATGGAGTATTAGAAAAGTAAAATTTTAAGAATCATACAAGTAGTTAAGTGTTGGAGATAAAATTAAATCCAGATCATGACACTGAATACGGTAGTCATTCCACAACACTAGACATCGATGGAAATCTTTGCCTGTGTTTTTGATCTTCTAGGAGCCATTCTGTTGTTGACTATAATTACTGTCCCTAAAGAATGAAATCAAGACCTTCCATTAAGCTCTACTATAATCTAATTTATATTTCAGAAGTTTAATTTGATAATTAAGTGACTTCAACACAAGCTTTATATTTGAATCTTAACTTTGTCTGAAATGCTATTCTGTTGCAAGTATCTTGTGATAGAGCTGGCATATATTTACCCCATCAATAATACTTAAATTTTATTAAAATGATGAAGCTAGGATTTGGGCTCTGAAACTAGACAGATTGGGTTTGGATCCTAATCTACCATTTACTAGCTGCATTTGTGCCTCAGTATCCTCATTTATAGAATACGGATTACTTTCACCACAATTGCTATAAAGATCAAATCAGTGAATACATAGCAAATGTTCAAAACAGTGCCTGTTTCCATAGTGAAGACTCAACAAATGTTATTATTTGGGAGAAAAGCTTCCTAACAAAATGTTGTGTGATACCATAAAATTAATCCATAAATTAAGGTGGAGTTAGGAGTTTTGGCTAGGAATTTTTTAAGTCCCAGCAATAGTAATTAAGGAGAAAGGAATAAGGAAATGATCAGGACCCAGAGATTAATCTAATAGTCAAGAGAAATGGGTGACGGGCACTGAGGGGTACACTTGACGGGATGAGCACTGGGTGTTATTCTGTATGTTGGTAAATTGAACACCAATAAAATTAATTTATATAAAAAAATAATAGTCAAGAGAAAGCCATGTAGACTGAGACTAAAATGGAAATTATAGCCAAAAGAATTTAGGACTCACTTCTTGGCACGTTTCTAGAAACCGTAAGTAAAGAATGGGCTGATTGGCACAATTATTTAGTGGCCAGAAAACTCCTTGAAGGGGATCCCTGGGTGGCGCAGCTGTTTGGCACCTGCCTTTGACCCAGGGCGCGATCCTGGAGACCCGAGATCGAATCCCACATCAGGCTCCCGGTGCATGGAGCCTGCTTCTCCCTCTGCCTATGTCTCTGCCTCTCTCTCTCTCTCTCTCTGTGACTATCATAAATAAATAAAATTTAAAAAAAAAAGAAAGAAAAGGTTCTTTTGGCATTTGAGGAATTGAACTTTGTTTATGGGGTCAATCTGCAGGTAAGTCTATCAGTCCGACTGCCACAGATTAGAGATAAATAGACCTCTGTAGGTAAGGCTAAACACAAATTCTGTATTCTTATTTCCCCCTTGATTTGCATAAATTCATTCTGTCCTCTAAAGCAGCACTTCCAAAAGCATCTTATTGGTGGGATGCATCTTGCATGCCTAAATGAATAGGTAAGAGGGCACCAAGAAGGACCTAGAGGAAGCAACAAGATGATACGAAGACCTCTAAATCCAAGCTGGATCATCTGCTAGCTCTTTAAGGGCTGAGTTGTTCTTAAATGGTGGTAAAATTATCTTGATGTTTTTGTTAGTTCACAATGAAATTTACCTTATTGAATAAATGGCATTGTTTTATAATTCTTATGATCTAATACCTCTTCCTGAATAATACTATCTTTTGTCTGTTTTATGTAATGCCAGTTTATTGTGGGAGTCAGAAGAGTTAATTATAAAATGATCAAAATGAAATCGTGGGTTTAAATTGTACTTCTCTGTGGTTGTAGATAAAAATTCAATGGCAGTAGGAAAGCTTAAACGAGGATGAGAAGAAAGAAGCTACTTAATGTCAGGATTTGGCCTAATGCGTTGTAATGGGGATAGTAGCTCTACAGGAGGGACCCACACCTGTAACTCTCTATTGAAACACTAGCACACAGAATACTGCTGTAGCTCTAGAGTTTTTGGATCTTTACACTTTTTTTGTCTAGTAATGTGGCTTACATGGTAGGAATTTAAACCTTGATAAGCTAAAGGGTTATCAGCAGTTATTATTTAATCTAATTATGGGGTAAAGTCAAGAATAGCCACATACCCATGAAGTAACCAACAACATGTAGAAATGTTATGTTTGGAGGAAAAACTCTGTTCCACTGAATTAGCTTCTCTATAAAGGAAAGGTCTATTTCTTTCATATCTGGCCAACCTGTGGGGTCATAATGTTCATGCACAAAATCTCAGGGCAGAGGATTTAAGCCCTGAATATGTTCTTTTGCAGTTGTAATGAAGTGATCAAGAATAGAAAGTATTTTGGATGGATTCCAAGCAAATTCAATAAAACAAAAACAGGGAAATATTTATGATACAGTTGTACTAACATAATTACATCTGATGATTATAGTCAACAGAAACAGTCAAAGCTGTGGTAATTTTGGGAAGGAAAAAAGTGTGTTTTATCTCTTATATTTCAATAATTTTCTAACATTTTTGTCCTGGAACTGAGGCGCGGACCATGTTGTTCAGAGTCGGCTATGTTTGGGAAAATCATTCCATCAGGATCAGTATAATCAGAAGATGTGGGGCACCTGGGTGGCTCAGCAGTTGAGCTTCTGCCTCCGGCTCAGGGCGTGATCCTCTCTCTCTCTGTGTCTTTCATGAATAAATAAATAAAATTTAAAAAATCAGAAGATGTATAATCTGTGCCTTGGAGAACAGAAGAATTCAAGACCCAATTTGCACACTCTTTTTGTCCCAAAATCTGACTGTAATTTGGCTATTACAAACTCTTAATACTTTTTCTTCAGATTGATGGGTTGTATACATATATTTTTTTGTCAGAGCAAACCTCCAAACTGATTTATCTTATAACGCAATTCCATCTGCATAATAGTGGCTTGGTTTTTGAACCTTTGGGTGAAAGAATCAAGGCAGGGAAAGAAGGAGAGCAGAGGATGAGTTGAAAGTGAACGAGAAAGAAGGTAGAAAGAAAATAAACAGAAAGCACACGAAGGCAGAGATTATAAAAAGAAAGGAGTACAACTTCTCTCCAATTCCAGAGCAGATGGCTGACCCCAGGCAAACTAAGAAGAGCTGTTCTGGAAGCATCCTGTGTCTCTATAGTTCTTTGTCCTTCTATTTTTCACCTCAGGCTTTTATGTCTCTAAACCTGTGCCTACTTTCCTCTTCAAGGTACTTTATGCTCCAGGAGTATATATCCCTCTCATGTTCTGTCTCCTCAGTATTTTTGGTCTAACCTCTTTGTGAAGGAAAAGTAAACAATGAATTTACACTAAAGTCAGAGATGCTACTGGAATGACAACACTCCTTGAAGCACTTCTATTAAAAAATGATTTAACCCGAAGTATGCAATGATGGTTTGAGGAAAAATGCACAAATACAGGTAGTATGGGGGTTGGATTTAAGGCTCTGAGGCCCAGAAAGCATGCAGACCCACCGTTCTCAGGGGTCTGTTCATGAGCCAGCTGTGTTTGCCCTTCATTGCTTTATCCAAAGAATCTCTGAAAACTCATGTTTTTCAAAATGATCTCTTTCTAAAATCTTCTCTCTTCTCTCTCTCTCTCTTTCCCTACTGGACTATTACTGTTAGTGTAGGTGGGGAAGTATGGAGTCCTCTCTGTGCTCCTTTTACTCTTCCTTTCATCTTCCAGTCTTACTTGGCATTAAGTGTTCAATAATAATGAAAGTAGATTCAAACATGGGAACATGCTTTTAGACTCTGGGCCCTTGCTCTAGAGGTGGAGTTGAGACAACTTGAAATCCACTCCCAAATCGAAACCAAATTTACCTCCTCTCCAAAATAATGGGAACTTTGTGCACAAGGTCTCTGTTAAATAACCAAAGACACCACATTTTCAGAGAGCTCACTGTCATCCCCATGACATTTCCTATAGGGGAGGCTGGGATAAGAAGGGAGACTTGCAGTCATCTGGAAGCCTGAAATGATATTGGAGGGATTCAGTAAGGGGAAAATAAGAAGTCCATGACATTGAAACACTGAAGGGTTTTGATTATTTCAGCATGTGGTCTAATAGGCAACAAAGTCAGCAAGATGAGGATTAGCACAATGTAATGAGACCAGAATTAAGGGAGCAAAAAACCAGAAAGAAGAGTAATGAAGATCCTTCACTTAGGCCACAACAAATCAATGTAGGGATGAATGGAAGGCCAATCGGATACCATATTCTCTGAGAATTGGTCCCCAGCTTTAAAAAGAGAATGCCTCTGAGGCAGGAGTGGCATAAAAGCCAAGATACTTCATAGATATTTCTCTGGGTGTCAGGATATTTTCTTTTCTTATATAACTCACACTTCTTAGGGAAAATGGGACTTTTTAAAAAAGACAAATTAAATTCCATTTGCAAATGGATCAGTAATGCCAAGTTGTCAGAATTTTAAAACCTGTGAGAAAAGATGGAAGACATTTGCTTCACAATTACCGGAATTTGGGTGACATCACTGGGTGCTAATTGCTTCTTCAGAATTGAAGAAGGGGCTTGTTAAAATTGATTTAGTTGGATTTAACACACAGTCCAAGAGCAGATAAATGGAAATGATGTGCTCTATAAAGGAGGTGCTATTAAGAGTAGCGAATTGTTGTTCATGATGGAACTTCATAGAACCGGCATAAAGAGGTTAAAATAGGCATAAAGAGGTGATGAACACTTACAAGCCAGGAATAATTAAGTCATGTCCTAGGGGACAAATGGGAATTTATAACGTACTTTTGAGATTTTAATGAGGCATTTATAGGTATTTTAAGCCAAGTGTGATTATTTCCCTTTCCTTTAAAAAACATGTTGATGTTGTATGGTTCTTTGAATATTATTAACAAGTTTTCTCTTCCCTGATCAATTACCATCTACAATGGTGGTCAAAGCAGTAGTGATGAGATTTTCATATTCTCACTTTTTCCAAGATACTATATTGTGATATGCTTTATTGCAAGAAAGGGGATATGTTAAATTGTTCTATTGTTCTTCATTTTCTTTCTAGACTGATTATGGATCATCATGCAATGGGCCCACCAGGTTTTCTAAAGGATTATTTTAGAATGCAATCCTATTTAGAATGATACTGAAAATTTTACAATATCCTCTCTGCAAGGCTTGGCAGCAGAGACTAGAAAATGAACTCAAGAGGAAAGGTCTTTTTATTATCAAAGTATCTCACACTTCGTGTCCTTTCTTTTCATATTCTGGAGGATGAGGCATTTGGGGAAATTCATTACATCATGTGTGTGTAGCTCTTACACCAGAATGAATACACAAGGCAAACTTTTGGCAGTTTTTTCTGAGATGCACTAAAGAGATGGTCAGAATGTCCCCAAAGATTTCTCAGGCTAGATAAAGCATGTAAAGTAGTAATCTGGGTCTCTGCTAGCCTTTGCAGGTTTGCATATTTTTTAGATTGTGAGTAATATACCCTTTTATGAGTCCAGGGTAAAGTCATTCTCTTCAGCTTGCATCATGTGGTTGAAGTTAGCATGCTTGTCTTCCTTCCCTCTTCCCTTCCTCCCTCCCTCCTTCCTTCCTTTTTTTCCTTCCTCCCTTCTATCTTTCCTGCACCAGGCATCAGTTGACATAAGAAATTAATGGCAACTCTAGATCAAATAATCTGGAAATTAACGTAGTGCATTATTTTCTACTCTTTTGTTGCAGGCAATGGAAACTAACAATACTGAATTTCACAGGACTTCTGCAGTTCTGGAAAACAATGACTTTTGGGAAATCCTCTGATCCTTTTATGTTCTGGGAAACAGTTTAAAGAGTGACCCATCCCCACAGAACTTAAATAGACTCACAGATACCCTTCTTGTTTACTTATGAGAAGACCAGATAAAGACATTCCAAATTCCTATTCTTTTTGCCTCCTAAAGGATGAGCTGAAATGCTCATCCCCACTGATCATCTGGAACAAAATGGGTCATTCATCAAATTTGATTAAGTTTCTTTCCTTCCCCAGGTCCCTGAACTTTGGCCCATCCTCAGCTTGAACCTTCAACCAACTTGTGCTTGACAGCCCTCATGGAATAGATTACTCTTAGGGTAAAATATTCTCTAATCTCCTATCCATCAAACCAGCCTTTCCCCTCACTTTTCTATGCCTGATTCTTTCTAAATTTGTTTATTCCTCTCTATAAAAGAAAATGTTTTTGCCCAACCTTTGAGAACACTTGGATATTTTATGGTCTGAGCGTTCTTATTGAAACAATCCCTTCCCATTCCTTTTGAATAGCCTCTCCTTACTAAGTCCAGATTTTTAGTTTTAAATTTCTTTTAAATTTGACAAAAGCTTGTAGAGAAAATCAAAAGAAGATGAGAGCACTTCAAGGACAGAAAATAGTTAAATGAATAAATAGATCTTAAAAAGGACAAGTTCTAAATAGAAATAACCAGACTTAACGGAAAGTTGGTTTAGATCTCCAAGAGTTTAGAGCGATCGGCTCCATCCATTTCTTGTCCTTACATTATTCCTCTCAAGAGATAAATTCTGGGGACAGAGAATTAGCCCTGCCTGATTCAAATTACCAAAAGGTATGTTGGGGTCCCTGATGGGAAGTCCCACCAATAACATATATAAAGGAGGAAAGATGATTCCTCAGATAAAAGCTGTGATCTTGGTCCAAAAATTGGAGTGAAATATTAAGTAGGTAGAGACAACAGTGGTTTACTCTACGTATGATACTTACCTAGAAAACTTAGCACTTAGGATTTCTACAAAACAAAGTGTATGAGAATATTACAGATTTGGATATCCCTATAAGTGCAGTTCTATGCCAAAAATTCTCATGGCCAATCTGCAAAGTAGCCACTTGGTGTCACTTTGATATATATTTTTCATTCTTTGTCAAGCAGAAATATTAATAGTTATATAACATAATTCTTCCCGTATACTTATGTAGCATATTTCTCAGGAGCCCAGCCTGGGATGTGGGGAAGTAGCAGGGGAAGTCAGTAAGGTGCGGCTGACTCTTTGTAACTAACCTAATCCATGTGTTTAAATAAAAGAGAGACAATGTCCTCTAAGACTTCCTGGCAATCTTCAACTTTATGAGCAACTCTGCAGAAATATTTCTCTCTAGCCTTATATTTTCTCTCATTTGTTTTGGCAAGGGAACAGGCAGGGGTTAAGTATGAGAGACTTCCCCTCACCAAAAAGGAGGTTATATTTCAGATGTTTAGTAACAAAGCTAAAGTGTGATCTATAGGATTAAGCCTAAATCTTTTAGTCAAAAAGCAATTCAATTCAAGAAATTTGCTGAGAGTGTGTGTGTGTATGAGAGAGAGAGCAAGAGAGAGAAAAAGAGGAAAAGAAATAGGAGACAGAGAAAGAAAGAGGGAGAGATATTTTAAAAAAACTAAATGTGGTTTTAGCAAGGGCAGGTTGTCACTAGACTTGCATAGAAATCACAATGTATTTTTAATCTAGGGAAGCTACTAGCTTAGCCTGGTGATTAATTTCATGTTGACTGAAAGGTCCTTCATTTCTAAGGTATTTGTGGCATGAAAAGTCAGGGTTCAGTGTGGTTGATTCACAGACAATGTGAATCAGCTCATGTTCAGTTGATCCATGAATCAGCTCGTTTACTGTTCAGATATAATACTCAGCAAACTGACTGACAGAGCCATTAGGAAAACAAAACACACTAAAATAAAACAACAAAATAAAACAAATTCATCACCACCAAATTTCTATAGACGACCTAGAGGAGAAAGAATGAATAGCCTGAGAAAAAAGTCACATTTCCTTATGGGACTTCCAAAAAGTACAAAGCACTATTCTAGCTTTCATAATAGACACCCAGTAAACTCTTACAAATTGATTAAAAGCAGATCTTGGATATCTGTAAAAACAATACTACTGTAATTTTGTTCAGCAAGTAGATACTTTGAATGTAAACTTCTTGGTTCAAATACTGGCCCCACCTTTTGCTAATTGTATAACCTTAGAAAAGTGCCTTAAAATCTCTGAGACTCTGCATCTGGAAAATGGAGATAATAACAGTAGCTACTTCGTAGTTTGTTTCTGAGAAGATTAATTTTGGTTCTATAATATAGAAGGCTTAAGAATGTCTGCACATTAGTAAATTTCCACTAAGTGCTAGCAATTTTAAAAATTATTATTGCTATCTGATAAGTATGCACAGATAACAATAAATATTTGCTTTGGAAAAGTCAGTTTCTCTGTATCCTATTTGCCTCTCCTATAAATGCAAACTTTTAACCATCGATCTCTATCTATATGTGATTATTTCTAGTTTACAGGGCCATTTCCAAATATGACATCATGCAACCTTCACAACAATACTAGGAAGTAGAGAAGGCAGGTAAAAAGACAGTTTTCCATTTTATGGATGAGACATTAGAGCCTCAGAGAGATTAACTGATTGCCTAAAGCCATTGTGACACTACGCCATCAATGCAATATACGTGGCGGCATTAACTCCTGTATACTTTGTAGCATGATTTCTAGAATCTCCAACATAAAGATGCTTATAGAGTTTCTGTCCTTTTGAAACTTTGAAGTTAGTGGGCAGGCAGTCACTCATTAAGTCCCTCTTTCTCTCTCTCTGATTTCATAGTAGCTGCAGGCCTATATAATGTTATCATATTACACTATACATAAGTCAATTTGAACATGTGACCTTGATGTATTGCTGTGAACGTTGCACACATGTGATTCTGCTCTTCTGGTTTAAGGAGAGCCACTCATTTTCATATGCATCTACCAAAGCAATTATTGTGCCAATACCTCTGGTGTCAGCTGATGTGGTGATGAAGCCAGAGCATGACTCAGTACCTGATGAGGCATAAAATAGCTGGAGGTCTTTAAGAAACATGTTCAGCTTAACTTCTAACGTCATGGTTCTTCCTAATAGCATGGATTACAATGCCAAAGCCTTTTGCAATGGTTTATTAACCTGTCAGAGGCATATCTATGAATAACAATGAAGTCAGGAGATGAGATTACCTTGCTGCATAAAAGGAGTGCTGAAGAGCTTTTCCTGCCCTCACTTCCATCCTGTAGAATGTAATCAAATACCGCACTCACAGTCTTCCCAACCCCTGTGCTTCCTTCCTTGCTGCCTTGCCTCAACAACTCAATATCAGTGTCCAACAAACAAATAGTAGCATAAGATTATCACCAATAACTTGTTACAAGAAAGGATTTCTTTAATTCCTCAACAGTACAGTTGTGCTCTCTACCAGTGGGGATTTCAATAACAGTGTCAGTTACTCTGACAGAACAAGCTCAGAATGGCAGGAAATGTCACATATCAGCTTTTTAAGGCTCTATGAAAGCTTTTATGTATCATTATTCACCTTTAAATGAAATACAGCTAAAGCTGACACTCATGTTTGTAATGAGATGAACACCTTTGATGTTTTCAGTATAGTAAGGCAGGGAACAGATTCTGAAAATTCCCAGAGAAGAGCCATCATTTTTACTGTGAAATAGCAGTCATCAGAAACATATTGGATATCTACTTTTTTATTCAGCCCTTGGCTAGACACTGTGTGGGAGCCTTAGAATAAGCAAATGAAGCAGAGTTGCCTTTTAGGAATTCGTCACTTCTCTGGGGAGGTGAAACATATATATGGGAAATAATTTTTAAAATCATAAATGAACTGAATGCTTAACAGAACATAGGCAAGTGTATGTAAGTGTATGATAAAGGGAATGCATGTTTTGAGCAATCAGGAATGGAGCAGATATGGAGAAAAGAACTGTGCTCACAAGGAGAGATTAAGTCAATTCCTTCCTGACCACCTAACATAACAGAAGGTTATGTGTTAAATATTTTATTTATATTGGTTGGGGGAAGAATAAAGGTATTATCATGAGGAATACCTAGGTAAATCAAATGGAAGTTTCCAGTTTTTCATTTTCCTATAATAGAATTCTACATCTACACTCATAACTGGCATGTGGTGGTGTATATACTTTCTTTCCCTTTGGTGGTGGCTATGTGACTTCCTTTGGCAAATGAGTTGTTAATGGATGTGATGGAAGCAGAAGAATGGCATGCGTGGGTATTGTCAAACTCACTCTTGTGTCTTTAGATCTGCCACATAAAGCAAGTTGCTGGAATACTTCCCCCTCTGCCTAGACCTGAGATGAACATACACGGAGCAGATCCATGCCCAGCACCAGACTGTATCCTAGAACAGCTGGGCCCCATTATGCAAAAGCACAACTCCCCAGCAGAGCTCATTTGAGATCAGCTAATTTATTTTTAACCTGATCAAGAGCAGGAGAATAAATGTTTTAAGCCACTAAGATATTGGAGTTTTTGCTACACAGCAAAAGGTGACTGAGAAAAAGAGAAAATAGGAATTCAGGTTGCCCTCATATATATTTGAATCTAGAGGGGGAAATAATGGTTTGTTTAAATAACTATAGTACTAAATGACTGTCCTATTCAGTAAATAAGTGTCTTGAAAGTAGTATTAAGTGTGCTGGGGAGGGGCACCTAGGTGAGTCAGTGGTTGAGCATCTGCCTTCTGCTCAGGGCGTGACCCTGGGGTCCTGGGATCAAGTCTGACTGACACCAGCCTGCTTCTCCCTCTGCCTATGTCTCTGCCTCTCTCTGTGTCTCTCATGAATGAATAAATAAAATCTTTAGAAAAAAAAAAGTATGCTGGGGAAGTGATGTCACAGAGGCAGCGAGAGGCCTCATGTTTACAAAGACTTCATGAGTAGGATAGCAGTACTCTTGAAGGGAGGGTAAGATTTGATCAGATTGTGGGGTGACAAGGGAAGCAAGGAGAAAGTATCTGGTATAAGCAACTGACAGTTGCTTTTTATTTATTTTTGGTAACACAAGTGCCTGATATTAAGCTTTTGATTGCTTAGAGGAAGCATCCAACACAGCTATCCCCAATACACATTTTGCAAGATATGGGCCTAGAAAAACCGCCAGGCTTCCTCCACTGACGTTTCTCTGTTTTAGAGATCTCTGATTGATGCAGTAACTGACCATTTGATTGCTTGTTTTCCCTTCCCACTCATATGTTTTACATTCACCAATAAAGAGTGCACTTGAAAAACCTTGAGGCAACCAGCCTCCCATAAAAGCAGAATGCTGGCCTACACGCTGTATGCGCGTGCGAAGGCTCCCTCTCCCTTCCACCCTGCTATGGAGCCCCGGGTATACAGCGTACCCTCCAGGACTTCTGTGTAATAAGATTTGTTTTTTCATTTATTTGATAGTTATGGCTGAGGTGTGTCTTGTAATCATAATAAGAAGCACAAGGGCTGGTCCAGCTGCAACATTGACTGTGAAGAGGGAAATCTATATGGGGGTGCTTGGGCGTAGGTGAGTGGCCCGAGGCATTTCTAGACAATAATGTGGCAGTGGAAAGGCTGTGACTAGGCCACAGACCAATATCTCAGTTTAGAAAGTAGAATCCACTGCAGAAAGAAAGCAATGTATGCAGGGGGTGATGTGTTTGATTTCTATCCCAAATTTAGTGGTTTAAAACCATGCCCACCTACCATCTAGTTGTGTAGGTCGAAGTCTAGGTGCAGTCTCATGTAGCTGGAATTCCAAGATTCTGCTTGGAATCTCACGAGGCTGTAGTAAGGGAAGACAGAGCTGTGTCCTTTTCTGGAGGCCCTGGACATGGATCCACATCCAGGTTCAGTTAATGCATTGGCCAGATTTGATTCCTTGCAATCTTAGGTCCCCTTTTCTTGCTGGCTGTCAGCTGTGGACTAGCCTCCTCTCAGGCTGCCTTTGGCCTCCCTTGTCTCCTGCTGTGGCGGTTGGGTTAGTGAGTGGCTTGTCTCCTAATCCTTCCTGTCTCTCCACCTGACCCTTTTGCTTTCCCATTCTGCTTTTAAGGGCTCCTGTGATTACATTGTACCCAACTGGATAATGAAAGATAAGTGCCCTAGTTTCAAATCAGCTGATTCATATTTACTGATTAGTAATTCATCTGCAACGTTTTCCTGCAGTATCGAGATTAGTGTTTGGGTAACCAGAGGATAGAAATCTGGGTTGGGAGGACTCTTTAGAATTTGACCTACCACAGGGGATGCATTAGAAAATTAGTCCTTTTTTAATAAAAATAAGGCAATAGATAAGGAAGAATTTAGAAGAGGGGAAGCTCTTCTTTTTAGCATTCTCATTAGAAACAGTTGCAAAGGTGGACTGAATCTTTTCCACTGGGAAGACTGACTTTTTATACTTATTGTGGGGTAAATATAAAGCAGCATTCCAGTTGCTCGTGCCTCTCCAGACCCAGAAGATTCCGCATTAACTGGGGATGCAGTTGGAACCTGGAGCTACAAGTCCCAAGATGAAGGATCTATAGCAATTATGCTTGAAATGTTTATATGAATTATTTTTGTCATCGTACCCTCTCCCTCCAAAACAAAAATTAGAGGGTTATTTTAATACTTTAGATTCTTCCCTCTTTTTGAGAAATAAAGTTCTTATGAAAACAACAGTAGAGAGAGACAGATGGACAGATATAATAGTTGTTGGAAAGATTTATATGCCAGGGATGAAAGTAATAGGGAACTTGTGCAGAGCAGTAATGAAATCAGAATTCTACACTTCTGGGGCACCTGGGTGGTTCAGCAGTTGAGAATCTGCCTTTGGCTCAGAGAGTGATCTTGGGGTCCTGAGATCGAGACCTGTGTTGTGTTCCCCCAGGGAGCCTGCTTCTCCCTCTGCCTATGTCTCTGCCTCTCTCTGTGTGTCTCTCATGAATATATAAGTAAAATCTTAAAAAAAAAAAAAGAGAGAGAGAGAGAGAAGTCTATGCTTCTATACATTACACAACAGGCAGTTGTTGCCTAATAGGCACTTGTATAATGTATACAAATGTGGAATTCTGCAGAACATCAGCCCATTTTGTTTGGGAGAAGGTACAGGAAATATGGGTTCCAGTTGTGACAGGTTATTGTAACTATCACGGTCATTTTAATAAGATATAATCTTGTTTTTAGTAGTAAATATATCTAGAGGGACAACTGTGAAATCCTACTGGGATCAAATGTAAAATATTTGGCTCCTGAGTATTTAGGCAGGAAAATGAATGAGCAGGGAGGGGTCAGGAATGGCTGGGATTCTGGGATTCCCAGCACAGGTGGTTAGGAACAAGGTAGTGCTGTAACTGAAACAGGGAGTATAATGCATGTAAAGGAGGTTGAGGTTTGTTTGCATGGTTTCTGAAAGGAGTTGTCTAACAGGTAGGTGGGGATGTAATGTGGCTAGAGACCATTGCAGCTATCCACAATGAGGTGAATGCCAAAGTCTGGGGACACATGAGACCAGTGAGAGACTGGGGAGGAGATGGGGAGGGAACACAAGGAGAGGTTGAAAATAGAACTTTGAAAAATGTCTGCATCTTGTGAGTAGAAATAACAGTGTCCAGTGATAGAAACTGAGAAAGAACAGCCAAAGTCCTAGAAGAGGGAGAAGGAAAATTCAGTGCCAAAGAGGTAGAGAGATTTTACAAAGGAAATGATCAGTGATATAAACTGCAGAAAAATTAGTTTATTTCTGTCTTTGGCAAGCATGAGAAGTTGACCAGAAACCAGTTTGCTCTAACAGATGGGAACAAGATCTCAAGCAAATGATGATTTCAATATTGTGGCAAATACATGTAGCTGTGTTTTTAACTATGCCTTTCATTTGGGAAAAAAAAATCTCCCAACTGGTGTCCACTAAAAGTCCCCAATAAACAAAAATTTCTTGGCTTTAAATACCTAGATAATTCAGGAAATGGCAAGGAAAGAAAATCTAGTCTCCTTTTCATTGGCTTTTTTGGAGAGTTTTCCCTAAAAAATATTATTTGAGTTGCCAGAAAAAGGGAGGCAGTAGTAATCTTTTATCTGGAAAGAACACTTTCACAGTGGAGTAGCCTGTTTTCAGAATGTCACAGGTTAGTGTCTGGCGATTAATTCTGATGTTGAAAAAAAATCAAAATGAATATTATTTGTGCTATTCCTGAATAAAGAGAAAGCACAGAACCTTTCTTCTAAATTGCATGAAGCACCCCCCCCAAATCAAATGTGCTCTTGAATAAAAATAAAAAATGAAGAGACATAGCTATTGATTTAATAAGGGGAAAAATACCCAGACTCTTATTTACATCTAATTTAAACATTTTTTAAGTTGTAGAATTGTTTAATTGAAATATCTTGCATTGTCTCAAGAGATGCTATGAATTGATGTCATATTTACATGTGTAAATATTTATGGCAGGACCTGAGCTTCCCATAGTTGGATCTTTTATGCTTCCTTATTTTTGTAGGGACAGTTAGACATCTTAGCAGTTAAATAAACATTTCTCTAGTCAACATTGGAGACACTTGGCCAATACAGGAAGAACTCCTGTTCTTCTCACTTTGCTGGAGTTTGAGAGGGCTCCTTAGAGGAATGATGTTCATACTGGTTAAACTTCCCTAGGACTTGCTAAATTTAGGTGAAACTGACACAAACTTGGCTCCATCTTGTCATTCCATGTCTCCATAGGACCTTCAGCTCCTAGAAAATCTTGTGGGCATGTGTTCACAAGCCCATCGGTTAGTTGCACATGCCATGGAGCATCTAGTTTTGTTCTTCTTCCGTATCCATAACTCTCCCTCAAATGATGCCTGATGGCCAACAACGCACTGGAATGTGACACACAAGTGCCACTCTTTCCACATTCTCCTGTGAGACAGCAACAGATCTGCCTCCAGAGCTGCCTCCTGATAGTGCTGAATCCATGCAGAAAGGGGAGGATAGCTCTTCTCCAGAGGCTGTCTTGCTTGTGTCCGCATGTCTCAAAACATGTCAACAGTTATGAAAGCTGGTACCTGTAATTATTTTCACAGGGGTCAGAAACTGGGTTCATCCAGCTAAAAATAGCTTCCACATCATGTTGTTAATTGGTTTACCATACAGTTCCCAGTTACCTGTAAACGCCCTCCCTTTTTCAGGCTAAACCAAAACTTATCACACAAATGCATAATTTTCAGCCCATTAACCTACTTGCAGGGTATGTTTCAATTTCATTTTTTTGGATCAAGGTATCTCCAAAAGCAAGATATGATCATGCAAGTGTGAAATATGCATCTATATCCATGTCTTCAAAATGGGGAAATAACATAATATTGACTACTTCAAAAGGATAAAGTTTTTTGCATAAATTATGATAAAATTGTGATAAAATTGAAAGACAAATGAAATATCAAATAAAAAATCAAATTTGCTAATATTTGCAAGGCAAAGTATTAGTACACTAATACTACGTAGAGTTCCTGTATAAACAACCCAAAATAAAATGATTTTAAATAACAATAAATCAAAGAATAAATATAGTTCATAAGCTTATGGAAACACATCCAAATATGCCAATAATTAAAGTATTTTAAATTAAAATATCAAAACATTTGTCATCAAATATGCAAAATTACATTATATGTTATAGACAAGGTTACAGTGAAAAGAGAACATCATCTATGACTTTTGGGAGTACATTTTGTTGTCGTACGACTTCCCTGGAAATGATCTTACCCTGTTCATACCCTTTTCATATACTCTCATCTAGCAGTTACAATCTAGTGCAAAATCAGATGAACATAAACTATAGTGTTATTTATAGTTTTAAGATTGAAACTAGTGTAAACATTGAACAATATTAGGTTAGCCATTGCACTTGTTGGATATGGGTACTGTAACAAATTACCACAAGCATGGGGATTTAGAAGAACAGAACTCTCTCAATCTGGAGGCTAGAAGTCTGAAATCAGTGTGGGCAAGGCTGTAGGGGAGAATTTGAGTTTTGCATCTTCTGTCTTTCAGTGGCTGATGGAAATCCTTGAATTGTGGCTGTATCATTCCATTCTCTGCCTCCATGGTCATGTTACCTCCTTTTTTTTTCTGTATGTGTCCTTCTAAGGATACTTGTTACTAGATTTAGGGACTACCTATGTAATCCAGGATGATATCCCAAATTTAGTAACATCTACCAAAAGATCCTTTTTCCAGATAAGATAATATTCTCAGGTTTCAGAGTTTCTGATAGGACTATACTATATCTTTTTGAGGACCACTATTCAACTCACTTACTGCTATTAAGTTTTGCTATATCCATTCATTGAAATATATAGTCATTGAAAACACATTGAAATGGCATGAGGAAATGACCTGATGAATATTGAGCAAACATGGGAAGATAGAATTGTATATGCTATAGAATTCCAATTTTGCAGAAAGAAATTAAAAAAATATATCCCATGAAGACACAGAAAAAAGAAGTGGAAAGAAAATTTGTATCATGATATATCAAAATACTTTTCAAGTTTATCTTTCCATGAATGGTAACTTGAATGGAACTACCATGAATGGGATTTAAATTTTTCTTATTTGCTTTTAGCATTTTTCATTGATACTAAGCATAAATTTATTTTACAATAAATTGGTCTTATTCTGTTAAAGAATAGAATAAAAGCAACGTGTACAAAATTAAAACTGATAAGAATGAGCAGATATTTCATTAAAGTAACCAACTACAAGTAAAAACACATATTTTCCACATATTTGTAATAAATTGGAAAATACAGGAGGAAGATAATATAAACTCTTTTAAAACTTCAAATAGGGGTACCTGGGTGGCTCAGTGGTTGAGCTGCT
Organism: Nyctereutes procyonoides; assembly: GCF_905146905.1. NCBI lineage: Eukaryota > Metazoa > Chordata > Mammalia > Carnivora > Canidae > Nyctereutes > Nyctereutes procyonoides. The sequence goes on along the minus strand of NW_026575133.1, from coordinate 10,995,378 downwards.
GCCTTTGACTGGGGTTGTGATCCTGGAGTCCTGGGATCAAGTCCTGAATCAGGCTCCCTGCAGGGAGTCTGCTTCTCCCTCTGCCTGTGTCTCTGCCTCTCTCTCTGTGTCTCATGAATAAGTAAATGAATTGAATCTTTTTTTAAAAAGTCAAATAAAAAATGTAATTACATGGGGAAAAAAAAAAACTACTGAGAGACAAAAAACATTGAGAAGTGGAGACCCGGTCTGCATTATTTAATGGGGAGATGATATTGGAAAATGCCATATCCCTTAATTGCATGACAACTTAGCAAACAAGAGAGAGCTAGATCATCAGAGAGATACTGGCACCCAGACCAGGGGAAGGGCTGTACACAGTCTCTGCCATCACAATGAGGTTCAGGGAGCATCTTTGATGTTCTAAATGTGTTGCCATGGCAAAATCCTTAGCCCTGCTCTCCATGTACAAATGTTAAGGCTTGAGAAAATTATTATTATTATTTTTTTAGCTGAGTCAAATTTACTTTGGCTCTATTTCTTAGAAATACACACGGAAAGAAAGGAAGATTTGTAAAATGGGAAACATGAACCATTTACTTTACAGGCTTATTTTGAGAGTCCATCAGTGCGACAGGCATGGAAGAACTGGTAAAATTATAAAAGAACTCTGTAGAAGTTACTGCTCTATCTGCCTGAAGTACAGGTGTGCAAATGATCATAGTCTCCAGGGTCTCCTAGAATGTCAGCTAAGGAAACCTTCCTGAAGACATTTTTGATAATGTCCTTTATCCTCACTGTTCTGAAATATTTCCATGACTGTTTGTAAAACAATTTTTGATTAGTTTGGCAGATACAGTTATTGTTCATTTTATTTATTTATTGAAAGATTTTATTTAAAGATTTTATTTATTTATTCATGAGAGACACAGAGAGAGGCAGAGACATAGGCAGAGGGAGAAGCAGGCTCCCCGAGAGGAGCCTGATGCAGAACTCAATCACAGGATCCTAGAATCATGCCCTGAGCCAAAGGCAGCAGCTCAACCACTGAGCCACCAGGTGTCCCAGTTATCATTCATTTAACTATCAAATTTTCAAGGTGGAAGAAGCTTTTGATATAGAGCAGCTCTCTCATTGTATAGATGAAGAAATAGGCCCAAGTTTGCCCAGCTGCTGGCTCTGAGGGTAGACATAAGTAATAAACAGTAATGGCTAAGTAAATGACTATTTTGAGACTCCTGACCTCTTGTTGGAACATTAGTTCCTCTAGGACCTTAAACTGAGTGAAGTCACTCTGTACACCTACAACACTCAGTAATACCCCCAGTGGATTACCTTTGCATCGTGTGACTAGAGCTAGAAGATACCCAAGGAACTAATTAATTTGGTTGGTTTAATTAAAACAGTTGGGCAGCATTTATCTGGCATTTGATAATGGATTTTGCGGGTTGGTTTCCAAAATAAAAAGGGTCTCTGGTTGTATCTAATAAGGTTGTAACAGTTAAGAGATTCAATGATATAGAGATTTAGCTGAAAATTTCATTTTTAGGGAGGATTTAGAAATAGAGTCAAGTTTAATAGAATTGAGAAATGGACTAAGTTCCTCAGAGCTGCCTTCTGCTCTAAGAATCTGTTGGGAAAGCAAAAAAAGTTCTGGTTTAGCAAACAGTAGGAAAATCAATAATACTTAGGATGTTAATGATATTTGAAATTTAAAAATGTACTGTTATGAGCTAGTCTTAAGTGTGCCTGGGAATGATTAATAGCAGAAATTAAGGGTTCTTTTGGTTTAGCTCAAACTCTTCCCTTAAAGAGGACTTTGAACCCTGTGAATAAATAGACTTAAGTTTGAACTGAACCCTGTGAGTAAATGGACTTAAGTTTGAATTGCAAAGGGATTTGTCAACTTGAGCTAGGTGGCTTATGATCCACTAAGACCCCTAGATATTAAAAAATACTACTCTTGAATTAAAAAAAGATTTGACCTCCTACATTTGCTCTTTTAACTCACACATTCTTTCAAGAAATTCTTTTCCCAGTAAGTCAGAAGACAAATTGACAGGGGGTGAAAGCTAAGAGAAGGCTCTTGTTGTGTAGCAGATCATTAGATTAGTGACTATCTCTTGTACACAAGGAAAATTACATTAAGGGGAAAAGTGGATATTCACACTACTTCATTTTCCCAGAATCCCTTGGCTGATGGCAGCCTTAGGCATAACCATAAAACCAGTAGTATTAGGTATCTACACAGTATATAGGTGTGATACTGGTCTAACTAAATGGGATGATAGATTTATACTTTAATTTTTCATCATTATAAAAACTGTACACTGTTGAAAAACTAATAATCCCAATACAGCAAGCATTTCCTAGATGTTTCCACAATATTTATGAAAACCACATTTTCTCCCTTGTACTTTAGTATTACATTAAAAAAATATGTTGCACATTTATTATATTCAGGAGCAGGGCACATGTACATAGAGATAAAGAGTGAGGTTCAGTTCTCAACTTGATACTGCTTATGTTTGAAGATGCCTTCTTTGCATTTTTTTAGAAATCTGGAGTCCCTAATGGTCGGGATTTGGGGAGCTGTGTTTGCCCTGGAGAAGACTTGCAGTGCCCCTTGGATCACAGTTAAGCTGCTGTGTGCTGCTTCTTTCTTAGAGCTGTTCTGGATGTTTGGCATATTTCTTCAGATCTGACTTACAAAGCATTAGGAAAATATGACTATAACCATGCCATATTTGAAATGAATTCATTGCCCTATCTTCTTTAGACTGGCCTAATCTTCTACTAGTTACTCTGAATGATTTAAGAAATTGTACATTTTTTTTTCAGTGTATTTTGGTGTGTTTTTGCTGAGTTTGCAATTGGACATGAATTCTGAGCTACTGAGTAAAAGAACAATAACTGCCTTTATCCTTCTACACTTCAATGGACATGTAGATATGGCCAGTTGCCTCTCCAGTAGATTCTAATAAAACAATGCTTTCTTGTGAATTCACTCTTCTAAGTGTGGTTCTATATCCAACTAAGCCATTCCCAGTAGTTTCCTCTTTCCTTCCCTGTGTTTGGAAATAATTATATGATAGAATTCTGACCAATGGCAGGCAAGGAAAAGGCTTCTGGGAAACTTTGCCCTACTTGAAATAGCAGACACAAAGACCATTGTCCTTCTGTTGAAATTTTTTATATCTGAAAGCTGTATCTAGAATTGTGGAACCCATTTGATGACTGTCAAGACAGAGCCAACAGACTGAAATGGCTAAGGGGAAAAGGGAGGTTACACGTGCCCGTGATGTTATTGTGTTAATGAGTGAGCTATATTGGAGCTGCCCCACCTTGGTGTTTCTTATGAGTTATTTTCTTTAATATTGAGGAATTCAACTCAAAATGAGTTGGATTTTGTGTGATCATATAAGATGTACTAACTGATCATCTGCCTTCCCAGTTTCTCCAAGAAGATGAGAGTGTGCTTAAGTAGTCAGTAAGATAGAATAGGAAGAAAATCTGAAAGCCTAGATCATGGGATCGTTTCAGCACTGCTCTAGGGAATAGTCTGCCTTTCTAGAGAACTAAACGCAGAGGGGGCAAAAAGTCCTGTCACTTCTTGTTGACATATGTTCTTACATCCAATTTGTAAATGAGGAAGTGTAGAAAGAAACTTGTTGAAAACTAAAGCACAGTAGGACCGCTAACTGGTATTATTCAAATCACATATCTGGAATTGAATCAAGCAACATCTTAAATGTTATTGTTTCAAAGCAGAAGGCTCTGGGCATAGACCTCAGAAAAGAGAGCAGAGCAGAAAACATAGGCAAAATTCATAACAAATGATGAAACCACACAGATCTAGAAAGTTTTAGCAAATTTATTGAACTGTGTTTTGACTACAAACTGGAGATCTTAGCATGAGTTTCTCACATGCTTAATTGGAGTAAAACATAGTTTAGCACACACATGCACATATTAATTCTTCTGAAGATTGCTTTCACGTGAACAAGTAGTGCAAATTAGAAATTGTCACAAAACGATGTGCCATTTTGATGCAAACTGAATCAGATAGTTTGATGTATATGTGGTGTGTTGATATACACACACACGGGTTAAAGTATAGTTGCAAAGGAACTATAGTCCTGATGAACTTTCAAGACTTGAGTTGTCAAGAGAGTATGTATTCTTAGACATAAAGCTAGTAGAAAAAGCATATTTGATTTATGTTGGAAATTTCACAAAAGAAACCACACATATTCCTTTTGCTAGGGGAAAGAAAGCACAAACAGAACCCAATACAGCATTAACATCAGGATCCAAATTAAGAGCATTAATAACCAATCCTTAGAGCAGCTTGATGAATGGTTGGAGAGAATTTTACATTGCTTCCATTTAATTTTCTTTCAATTTGACAATTGTTGTATTGAGGTTCAGAACTTGTATGATAATCTCTTTCCCTTTAAAAGTTGAGTTAATCTGTTAATGAAACAGGGAGTAAAGAAATTGAATATGTGATGTGTGTGTGTGCACATGCACTGCTAAATGTCAGGGAAAAGTGGAGCTCTTATGGTTTTGGTTCAAATGGGTATTCAGCTTTGGCCAGTACATCTTACATCCAGGAGTTGTGGCTACAATATTGGACAATAGAAGTTTAGAGGGAATATCAGTTAGGATGCTTTTGATGGGTCACAGAAGAAACCACTCAAAATGGATGAGAAATACAGATGTAGAGGGTCCTAGAGTAGGTTCCATGATATTATTTTAGATTCAAGTTCTTTCCACATTTAGGTTGTGCGTTCCTTGGGAAATTGGCTTTGCATCTGAGGCTAATCTACCAAACAATAGAATTCCATTGAGCATGATTTGAAGACCTCTGAACTAGATTCATTTCAATATTTCTTTAGGTTATAAAATTCTGATGTATCCTATCTGAATTTATTGTAGAGAAAAGCCTATATGTCTTTCAATCTGGAAACTTCCTGAGAACACCTGCTGAACCAAACTATAATGCTGAAGGGTTTCTTTCTGTCTGAGAAATTCTGGTATGAAGAAAGATATGTTTGGCAGAAATAGTAGGCTACACATGAATTTAATAGCACTTTAATGTTGTGAGCAAAGAATTCACCAAAATTATAATAGGGGGAAAAGTTAATTAAGTTCATTCAAATAATTATAAAATACACATTGAACATGAATTTAAGATAACTGAAGATCATAATTTGAAACACAGATGAAGTATTGGCAAGCTTGGGATTTCATTTACCCATTAACACAATGGCCAGAAAAACCTTTTAACTCTATAGTCAAATCTCCATGCCAGATTGTCAAAGGAGACCGTTAGAATTTAATAAACCCATCCATCTGGAACATCTGGAATATAGAGGTATTAGCACTTTCTGGTCACAGGATGATGACAAATATTCACCGTTGTTTGTATTATATATTAAAAAATTTGCTAGCTACTATTAGTGTTTGGGATGGCCTCTAGGTGCATTTTAATTCAAGAAAACCAATTTAAAAGCCTAGAAATCCGTCATCCACATATATCACACTGGTAAATTTTGATCAACTGTCATTGGTGATTTTAAGCAACAAACAGCCTCCATTTTCAATGCTTACGAACAAATAGGGTGTACTCAGTGTCTTGTGGTTCCAGTCAATCTAGAAATGCTTCAAGAACAGCTGCTCCAACAGAATTTTGGCTCATTGGGTATCTGTCAAAACTCAGAACTACAAATACTGCTCTGAAGATAGGCGAGGGAAAACTTCAAGAGTGAAAATTATTTTAAAGCTCAAAATAGCTCACATTGACTTTGGCAGAGGAGTTTTAAAATCTATTCCTAACTCAAGCCCTATTCAGGGTCCTTTGTAAATGAAATAGTTTGCAATTTCTATAAAATCTCATCTTCATGAAGACTAACTTTTCATTCTTTTACTATGAAGGAGTTGGGGATACCGGGGCACTCATGAGAGGTAGGCAGAGGCACTATACACAGTGGTTAAGTACTTGGGCTTGAAAATCAGGCCTACCAGGTTGAATTTCTGTTCTGCTACTACCGGTAGTATGATCTTGGGCAGGTTGCTCAACCCCTAGTACCTCTGAGCAAAGTCAGATGGAATAATCCTACTTCCTTGAGTTGTCAGGAGTGTGAAGAAAGTTGATACATAAAAAGAACAGTTCTTGACACATAATATTCAATATCTTTAAATGGCTCTAATTTAGTTTATTACTAAGAAGTCCCTGTGCATGCTATACTCTGCTAACTCCTATTTTTCTCTTTTTTACAAAATAGATAACATTGAATTCTTCAGAACTGTTCAAATCATCAAGGTATAAATCTTAAGTGTCTTGATGACATTTCAATCTTAAGTGGATAGGGGTCCACAAATCCACTCTGGAGAGCTCTCCAGCATTCTGTATCAAGAGATTAAACACACTTCTTGGAAAGTGAGAAGGGCCAGCTTGTTGTGGTATAGACGGGCAAAAGTTCTTGAAGTAGTTGTGGAGTGTTTGGGTATGGAGCCAACATGTTCTCTTGATAGGCTTTAATCTTCCACCAGGGTTATATTTATTCCTAAAGTCATTTTCAGTTCCTGAAAGATGATTCATTTTACTTTGGGTGTATAGCCAGAGAGGTTGTTAGAGTTCCTAATTCTCTTAAATCTCTGGATGTGAAATTCCTTTTAGATAATATCGCTGACCTGGAGTAAGTACTAAGTGATTTGTTAATGTGATAAAACTAGTAAACCACAAGAGACAGGGGACCCCTCTGGGGCCTGTGATTTCTCACAGCATTTGTACTTTATGGCAGCAGCATCTTTCATCCAGGGAATAGATTTGATTATTTTAACACCCTTTAAAGATAGAGAATTTCTAGGGTGTTTGAGAGGTGGAAGCTTGGATAGTTTGCCAACACAGGGTCAGATTTCTTTTTCTTTTCTTTTCTTTTCTTTTCTTTTCTTTTCTTTTCTTTTCTTTTCTTTTCTTTTCTTTCTTTTCTTTTTTCTTTTCTTTTCTTTCTTTTCCTTTCTTTTTTCTTTTCTTTTCTTTTCTTTTCCTTTCTTTTTTCTTTTCTTTTCTTTCTTTTTTTCTTTTCTTCTTTCTTTCTTTCTTTCTTTCTTTCTTTCTTTCTTTCTTTCTTTCTTTCATGGAACTATTTGAACAAACACTCTCATATCTGTGTTTATGGTTCTTTTCTATTGAGGCCAGGAATAAATTTACATTAAAAAATTCTAATTATGATCATCTTTAAGAAAGATACTTTTATACTGCTTTTTAGAAATGGGAGGTAGTTTCCTGCATTCATTACCTGATTTTTTTTTTTTTACAAACTCATGTCTTTAGCTACAACTCTTCTTTATTTCAAGACAACTTAATAAAATGTCTTTGGATGAATTTCTCAATCAGAGCCCCCATGACATGTAATTAAGTAATGAAGCTTAGGTTTTCAGGAAGGGCTTTGTGTTGAATTAGAAGTAGGAGGAATGACTTAGCCAGGCTTTGCACAAAGGAAAGTGGAGATGTGTGACAAGGAGAAAATCATGCAGCTAGAATGACTAATGAATCTGCTCTTGTTTTAAATTATAACATTATGCCTTGAAAAGGAATAAAAAAAGAAAAAGGGGGCAATAGTTGTGTTGCTTTTTTTTGTTGTTGTCGTTGTTTTCAACTCACTATAAGGCCTACAGCAATTATTCTGAGTTTAGTGCTTATAATAGTCACTCCTGATGCCTATTAAAATGGCAAATGTCTTTGTCTCTCCTAAGAACTCCTAAAGGAAGACTCTGAAGCATATGCACAATCAAGTTAGAAAGTAGCTGGCATGAATTCTCTCCCCATTTTTCTTTTTCTCTAATTTGCCTTTGCTAAATATCTTTCTTTCTTTTATTTCTTTCTTTCCTTTCTTCCTTCCTTCCTTCCTTCTCCTCCTCCTCCTCCTTCTTCTTCTTCTTCTGAGAGAGAGAGAGAGAGTATGCACTGTGTAGGAAGGGAGGGAGGGGCAGAGGGAGAGGAAGAGAGAATCTGAAGCACACTCCACACCCAGTGCAGAGCCCAGCGCAAGATCTCATGAACTTGGGATCATGACCTGAGCCAAAATCAAGAGACACTTAACCAATTGAGCCACCCAGGTGCCCCTAAAATTTTTATTACTGAAACAGTTGACATACAATGTTGTCTTAGTTTCAGGTGTACAACATAATGATTCAACAATTCTATACATTATTTGATTCTTATAAATATAGTCACCATATGTAATCATACAATGTTATTGCAATATTGTTAACTATATTCTTTGTCCTATCTTTCTTTATCTCTGTGACTGTTTTATATGTATACTTCTTCAGAGATGGTGCAAATGAGGGGGGAGGGAGAGAATCTTAAGCACAGTGTGGTGCTCAATCTCATGATTCTGAGATCATGACTTGAGCCAAAATCAAGGGCTGGTTGCTAAACAGACTGAGCCACCCAGGCGCCCTATCTCTGTGACTATATTATAATTGGAAGTTTGTATTTCTTAATCTCTTTCACCTATTTTGCCCTTCCCCCCACCCACCTCCCCTCTGGCAAGCACCAGTTTTTTCTGCTTTTATAAGTCTTTTGTTGTTGTGGTTGTTCACTTTTTTCATTTTTTAGATTCTGCATATAAATGAAATGATGTGGTATTTTTCTCTCTTTGACTTATTTCACTTAGCTTAATACTTTCTAGTTCCATGCATGTTGTCACAAATGGCAAGAGGCAAGATCTTACTCTTTTTTTTTTTTTTTTGGCTGAGTAATATTACATTATCTATAATCTGTCACATTTTTATCCATTATCCTTTGACAGATTCTTAGGTTGTGTCCATATCTTGGCTATTGTAAATAATGCTGCAATAAAAGTGGGTGTACAGGTGTCTCTTCAAGATCCTGACTTTAGTTCCTTTGGATATATCTAAAAGTGAGATTACTGGATCATCTGGCAGTTCTATTTTTAATTTCTTAGGAAGTTCCATACTGTTTTCCATAATGACTGTACCAATTTACATTCCCAGTCAACAATGTACAAGACTTCTCTTTTCTTTTTATCCTCATTGATATTTTTTATCTGTTGCTTTTCTTGAATAAAGCCATCCTAAGAAGTGTGAACTGACATCTCATTGTGGTTTTGATTTGCATACGCCTGATAATTTGAGATATTAAGCACATTTTTATGCATCTGTTTGCCATTTGTTTTTTTTTTTTTTTTCCTGTTTGCCATTTGTATATAATCTTTGGAAAAATTTTTATTCTGGTCCTTTGTTCAACTTTCATTCAGATCATTTAATTTTTGTTTTTGTTTGCTATTAAGTTGTATGACTTCCATACATATTTTGGATATTAACCGCTTATTAGAGGCTCGTGAATGTTTTCTCTCATTCTGTAGGTTGCCTTTTTATTTTGTTGATTGTTCTCTTTGCTGTGTAGAAGCTTTTTAATATGATGTAGTCTTATTTTGTTTTTGTTGACTATACTTTTGGGGTCACATTCAAAAAATTATTACTAAGACCAATGTCAAAAAGCTTTCTTCCTATGTTTGATAATACACTTCTAGGAATTTTAGTTTTACATCTGAAATTTTATTCATTTCAAATTAATTTCTGTAAGTGGTGTAAAATATGGGTCCAGTTTAATTCTTAAAACTGGATATTAGATATCTGGTTTTCCCAACACCATTTATTGATGATGTTTTCACTTTTTTTTTTTTTTTACATCTTTCCCCATTGTGTTGTTGTCGTTGTTTTGTTTTTGTTTTTTCACACCTTTGCTCAAAGACTACTTGACTGTATATGTGTGAATCCATTTCTCAGCTCTGTATTCTGTACCACTGGCCTATGCCAATACCATACTGCTCTGGTTACTTTAGCTTTGTAAAATAATTTGAAATCAGGAAGTATGGTGCCTCTAGCTTCATTCTTCTGGTTCAAGATTGCTTTGGCTATTCAAGGTGTTCTGTGGTTCCATATAAATTTTTAGGATTATTCTATTACTATGAAAAATGACATTGGAATTTTGACAGATTGCACTGAAACTGTAGATTACATTGGTTAATACAGGTATTTTAACTATTCTTTAAATCCATGAACACCAGTTACCTTGCCATTAATTTCTCTTCAATTTCTTTCATCAATGTCATGTAATTTTCAATATACTGATCTTTTGCTACTAGTGATATTTTTTACCTTTTTGAAAATAAACTTATTCTTAGGTGTTCAGAGCTGCTTCAGTTAATAGGAACTTGAGCCTAGTTTTTATAACATTTATTTAGTAGTGACCCCCTGTCAAGTTAGAATATCTGGTCCTGAAGTCATGGATCCAGTCTTTCAGATGCTCATGGTCAAGTAAAAGATACAGACAAGCTAATAAATACCTATGTCTGGTCAGTAATATGTGAGATATACTCAAAGTAGGCCCTGTGGCAGATCATCTAGCCTAGCATCAGGGATGTTGGGGGTGAGGGGTTGGGGGTGGTCACGAAATACATTCTGAAGGAGATAAAAAGAGATGTGATTCTGAAGTGATGAGCAGCCTTTTGGACATTTAGGTATTTGAGAGGAAGGGAAAGCAGGATGGGGTGGGGAAAGTTCTTTCTGGCAAAGTCATGTTTTTGGAGATAACACATATTAGGTGATTCTGAAGATAAGTCTAGAGAAAAAAGCAAACTTCAAATTTCATATTTAGAACTATGGATTTTGTCCTGAAAACAAAGGGAAGGTTGACAAAAGGATTTGTTTTAGACATACTCATGCTAGAGCTGGCACACAATTAACATGTAATAGTATTAAGTGGTAAAAGTTTTTGCCCATCAAAGCAGTTTGCAGTTTAGGAATAAGGCATAATTTTTTCTTCTCTTGTGGATAACAGTGAACCCTCTTTGGCAGTAGTCACTCAGAATTTCATCTCTGAAATAAACAGATAAAATTAATGGGTGATATTACGTGAACTGAATTATGCTTTTGGAGTAAAGATACCCTCGCATGCACAGGTGATGCTACATTAGAGAATATGTATTAGCCCAGCTAAGTCTACACAAGAGGAAACTATTATATGTAGAGACAATAGTGCATGGTGACTGGGGACTCAGGATGTAGATTCATGTGCCCTGGGTTAAGTCTGAGCCTTACTATGTTCTGTATGACCTTTGGTAAATTACTAATCTTCCTAAGTCTCAGTGTACTGTTTTTTTTTGTTTTTGTTTTTTTGTTTTTTTGTTTGTTTTTTGTTTGTTTTTGCTTTTGTTTTTTTAGTGTGGATAATAATACACCTACTTCTTAAGAGTAGTTAAAATTTGATAATACACTTTTTTTAAGATTTTATTTATTTATTCATGAGAGACACACAGAGAGAGAGAGAGAGAGAGGCAGAGACACTGGCAGAGGGAGAAGCAGGTTCCATGCAAGGAGCCTGATGTGGGACTCGATCCTGGGTCTCCAGGATCAGACCCCGGGCTGCAGGCGGTGCTAAACCACTGTGCCACCAGGGCTGCCCTAATAATACATTGTTATGAGTTGAATTGTGTCCCCCCCCGACAAAACAAAACAAAACAAAACAAAAACATATTGAAGCCTTAACCCCTAAGAAGGTATGACCTTAGATCATGACCTGATTTGGAAATAGTCTGGATAGAGATAATCAAGTTTAAATAATTCTTTAGGGTACTTATCCACTATGATTAGTGTTCTAATGCAAGGGGAGAATTTGGATGTAGAGATAGGTGCACAGAGAGCCTCTGAACACGAAGGCAGAGTTTAGGGTCATGTATCTTCAAGCTAAGAAACACCAAAGTTTGCCAGCAAGTCAGCAGATGCTAAGAGAGGCATGGAACTGATTGTCCCTTACAGTCCTGAAAAGGAACCAATCATGCTAACAGTTTGATCTTAGATTTCTAGCCTTCCAAACTCTGAGATCATGCATTTCAAGTTTTTTTTTGCCTCTAGTTTGTGGCATTTCAGTACAGCAGCCTTAGCAAACTAATACATACACATAGTTGGCCATAGTAAATTCTCAATTATTATTAGTTTTTCTTACTGTTAATACTATTTCCTCACAGTCCTAGTTTCCTACTCATTCTGCCAATCCGACATTGGTCATTTGGTGAGTGGGTATTATTCTAGGAGTCAAGGACAGGAAAACCAGAGGTATGATGCAATGTGTGATGCACAGTTACCTCATACCTATGAGTATTGGCAGGTTCATTTTGGAACTACTACAACCAGTCCCATGTAGAGTTGGATGCTGACAGGACAGACCAGCAGAGAAGAGCAAGAGCTTCAGAGATGAAGAAACTACATCTGACATCTTCAGAAAAGCAAATTAACATGTGAAATAAAACACAAAAGTCAAAACAACTTAATGATTTGATTGCGGACAAAATGGAAATTGAGCATCTTACTGATAAGAAAGAGATCTGCTTTCATGGTTGTGTATCTTTATTTCCTTCTGAATTAAAAGTATGTACTTTTTATATGGGATTGACCACAACTAAAGATAGTTAGAACAAAAGGATGGGGGAGGAGGGAGGAGAATGCAGGGAGATGAGCTATAGGTAGTGATTTCTTCCACTAAGAATTAGGTACATAGCAGAATTTCTTGGGAAGGTGTGATGGAATTTGTATCAATGCAATTCATTCTTGAGGGGCTCTTTTAAGGTTTGGAAGCCCATTCACTCTGGACTTAACATAACTGAGCTCTGCCCACACACCTGGCCAACCATCATAAGAGAATAACTGGTAATATGTGTGCATGATAGAGGAGTAGGGAGGAGTGATGGAAAAAGCAAGAAAGAGAGGAGAGAGAAAATAAACAGGGTGCCTACTCAGACATTATGATTAAGTACATAGATTTTATATATTACCTCTGTGACTTGGGATAAGTTCTTCATCTTTCAAGATTATTTCTTCATCCATATATTGAAATTAATAGCATCTATCTCACTGTGTTATTATGAGGATTAAATTAGCTAATATGTTTTTAAAAAGTTGTTTTTTATTGTATTTTTATTGTGCTGGGCATCTATCAAGATGAAATGGTACATCTAATCTATGATGCCATTGAAAAGAGTCTGATAGAGCTTCATGTGCCAAAAAGGCAGGATGTTAAAAATCAGCAGTTAATTATAAACAATCTGTAAAATGTAATGCACCGTGTCTGCCCATTTGCATGAAAAATATATTTTCTTGCATATTTCTGGAAGAATAAAAAATTGGTTGTAATCGTTCCACTATGGAAGTTGCCTGGGACACCATAGATCATAAATAAAAAGAATCACATTTTACTGTATTTTTCTTTGTTCTGTTAAAAATTTTATCATTTAAAAAAATTTTATCATTTACTATAGGGTATTATGCTGAGTGAAATAAGTCAATCGGAGAAGGACAAACATTATATGGCCTCATTCATTTGGGGAATATAAAAAATAGTGAAAGGGAATAAAGGGGAAAGGAGAAAAAATGAGTGGCAAATATCAGAAAGGGAGACAGAACATGAAAGACTCCTAACTCTGGGAAAGGAACTAGGGGTGGTGGAAGGGGAGGTGGGCAGCGGGTGGGGGTGACTGGGTGACAGGCACTGAGGTGGGCACTTGACGGGATGAGCACTGGGTGTTACTCTATATGTTGACAAATTGAACACCAATAAAAAATAAATATATATATATAAATTATCATTTGTGTACTCTTTTCAATTCAAAATAAAAATAAAATGAAGGAAAGCATGAGGATGTGAAGAGCTCCTGTCCTATAAATTGAGATTAAATGAGATTATAGGTATGTTAACATTTTGCTTAGTAGTTAAAAAGCCCTCTAAAACACTGCCTATGACGATATTAATAAAATTTCCTTTGGATTTCAATAGAATTATATAGAATGGATGAAAAATGAGTGACTGTGGAAGGATGGGGCACTAGAATTATGAATAATCTACCATTTGTATCACTTAGCTGCCTCCATTTTGAGGGGAAGATAAATCATGTCTTGCATGGTGTGGTTTACATGCATGGTTATTGTTGGTTTCTCCCCATGATTTCCTAATCTACTAATGATCTGTAGTTATGCAAGGGCACTCATTTTCATGTTATCAGTCTAGAAAGAGTTTAGAGAATGGGTCTCCAGGTGCTCCTGAGATTCTTCACCAAAATGAGATTTCCTGGCCCTATGCTTTCCTTTGGGGAGCTATAATCCTATTATGTGCTTGACTTAAAATTTTCACTTGAAGGGGGGACATCACAGAAGAGGAATGTGTGCCTTAGAGCTAAGAGTATACAAGTTAATTTTGGTCCTCCAAACTATAATTTAGAAAAGAAAGGTCTGATTCCCTTATGCCATTAAGCAACCATCAAACAAAACCAGAATCATTATAGTGAATTTGAAAATGTTTTAACTATGCACTGGATAAAGTTACATGTTTTTCTAGTGTTAAATTAGGGCAGAAAAATTAGAGTCTTGAAGGGGCAATCGTCAGCTAGATGACTTAGACCATTTTTCTCATCTTGATCTTCTGTAGACATTATTTATGGATTTTTTTATAGAAGCTGCCATGAGTCAATCTATATCCCACTTAATTTCAGCAGACTGGTACTAGGGAAGCTTGTTTTATTTTCTTCTGCTGTACCTAGACCAATGAGAGGCTACCTTTAATTGGTGATTTGTGGGAAAGCAGCTAGACTATAGCTCATTAGTGTCTGAGCTGGTGACTCTGAGGCCATCCATTGGAAATGAGCTTAGAAAGTTGCCCTCCATTGAAAATTTGCTCTCCTAGTACAATCTAACCTCATACCATGTAAAACAAACAAACAAACAAACAAAAAAACAAACCAAAAAGCCCCCACCTTTTAACACTAGGAGAAATACTTTTTCTTAAATGTCTGTACTGTATACAGTTAAGTGTACTACTTTAGTATATATGTATGTGGCCGTAACATTTATTTCACCTTGGTAGGAAAATCTCTCTCCATCTTGGCCAGGTAGCTTACTCTAAAAGCATAAGGGGCCTATGGTAGAGTAACAGTTTGGAGTTTCTCTCCCCAGTATCTTTGGTTCTTCTTTTATTACTCTATATTTGTTAGTTGGTTAATTGTATTTTCCAGTCTGCATTTCATGGCAAATAGGAAACCCATTTGGTGTAAAAGCATGTTAGTTGCTGTTGGTAAAACACCCAAGACATTAGTAATCTTGGAACCAGAAAAAAAAGAATAATGGGTTTGGTTGTTTCCTTCAGTTGCTTTGGGAAATAGATGCCATGACAAGATAACTACTAGATTTTATTTTATCAAGGTCCTAGAACTCCAATAATCTGATCTGATTCCTAGGTAATTCTATGTTGTTAAGTGTCAACTAGAAATTGGAGCTCTAGTTCCTAAAATTGCAGCTTCAGGCTTGCTTAGTCCAATGATTCTTTCAGAATCATATTTTCATGCTTGCATCTATGCATGCATATTTATTTTCAACCAACACTTATTGAATACTTACCATGTCCCAGGTGCTGTTTGAGAAGCTGAAGGTAAAACTATGAATGACAAATAGTGCAAAATCTGATACGGAGGACTCTCGGTTTAAGAAACAGACAAGTACATAGATTATTTGTACATCTCAGTACAAACACAGTGTCTCGGTGGTAAATACAGCATGTTCCAGGAATATGGAGGAGGGGTACCTAATTTATTGGGAGATAGGGGACGTTTTAGGGGGGAAATTGACATCTGAAATGAGTCTCAAAAGATAGGTGGATGTTGGCTAGGTAAAGGGCTGTTCAAATGTACTTTTTTTGAGGCTTAGAATTCTTACTATTGTTAGAAATGTGGTGAAATCAAGATCCATTGAAAAAACTCTGGAAAAAAAAAATCTATGTAAAGAAAATGCTGAACCCAGAATATCTCGCAGAAAAGAATCCATAGTGAGCTGGGTAGAAAGAGAAGGTAATGAAGGTGATACTTCTGGGTTGTAACTTCCTCTTAAGTTAAGGATCAATATTGAATGATCTGGAGACTCACTGGGATGTTTTTAAAAAATTGTTTCTGGGTTTTCTTATTCATGCATTCAGACTTAGTAGGTCTGGAGGGAGGGCCAGTAATAGGAATTTGTAACAAGCCCCCCCAAGTAGGCACTGGGTTTTCCTTCCCTTAACTTTTACTTTTGTTACCATCACTATACCCAGCCTCTCTTAGCCTTCTAATAGTGCATCCATGAGAGATTAGCATTTTCAAAAAGAATTATTTTAAATACTAAGCAACAATAGGAGGGACAAAAAATGAGAGCCCTACAGTTAGTGAGGCTTACACAACACAGGGTCCTGCTGCTCCTGTAAAGATAATCTATGGTTCAGATTTAGAGCAGTTTTATAAGGCCATATTTGGATTTCTTCCCCTCCTAGCAATTTCTCTGTGAGACAGCTCACCACTTATTTCCTGCACCTAAAAGTTTATCAACTGTTCATTTTATCTGTAATTCACTTGAGTGCAAACGTTTACTTTCACCTTTATGCCCTACCCAGAGTCTGTTATTCCCACTTAGCTTTCCTACTCAGAGGAATGCCCTCATCCTTAGCTGATTTGAAAGGATATATTAATATTTTAGATCTGATGCTGTATTTACTCGAAGCAGTAAAAGGCCTTTGTTGAATCCTTACTAAGGATAGTGCCAAGGGTTAGAGATGCCTTTACCATGAAATGATAATACCCATGACAACGCATTTGCACATATTCCATCAAAGCATATACATAGTGCTTTTAATTGATATTTGTTCAAGAATGGAAAATTAAGGCAATTGTGAGCTATTCAGAGGCACCTGTGTCTCAGGATGTAGATAGCTAGGAAGACACATGATATCTTATGCATCTTCCATCTGACATCAGGAAAAGTGGTTTTTGTCAAGGCACGATTTCAAGAACTCATTGAAATAAGTAGTCCTCATGCCCACCTGTCTCAAGTTGTTAGCTTTGTTCTTGTAATCTCATCAGAGATGCTTGATTAACTAGGGATTATTGGATAATGCTAACTGGACTCCTCTCTTGGAGAAATCAGAACTGCCAAAGTGAAATTATGATACAGCTAGTTTAAGCATACGTTCATTCGACAGACATTTTAAGAGTGCTTTGCCGTGAGATTCAGGGGTAAACGAATAAAATACTGTTCACTAAGAGCTTGTAAGTGGACCAAAATCAGTAACCACACTTGATTAAAAACAAAAGAAACTTGTGCTTCTGCTGCTATGTATAAGCTAGTAGAACTTTAGACTAAGTCTCCGGCTCTGAATGGGGACCTTTCTTCAAAGTGAGTAGGCCCAGGCAAGTAATTCAATCTTGAGGTCTGAACTGGAAATGCAGTTACTAAATACAAGTCCTGATTATGCTGAGAAGTGCTCAGCTGCACAAGAAAATTTACAGACAAGGGCAGGGAGATTTATCATTGTACTCTGATTTCAAAATCTTCAAGACAGCACTTTTATTTTGGAAATTTTAAATCTCTGATATGTACAATGCAATAGGGGAAGAGGCTACAACAGGGCTTTGTGCTGCCTTGTCTCTTTTATTTTTCCTTTTGATGCCTCTCCGGCTGTATTCTAATGATGAGTCAGATGGGCTCATTCTCCAGAGAAGGCTGCTCAATTAGGAGGATACGATAACCTTTGAAAAAAGATGAAATGCTGATGAGCCAACATAAGAATTAACATTTTAAAATTGCTTCTGTACCAGCTCACAACATTGGTAACAACAACAGTAATTACCATTGTTATTTCAGAAAGCTGTTAGTTTCCAAGTGGGTGTGGAAAGTCAAACAGGAGAATAAACTTCCTCTGTTTGATTGACATTTTGGAGGCAATTCTTTTTTACCCTAATCATCAACCTAGATTTATAGAAACCATTTCTTCTGAACAGTAAGCAAGGCCTAAGAATATATGAATTCTGTTAAAATAAAATGAAATTAAGGGAAAAAACATAATCCAAAGGTCTTAGCTACTGCAGAATTATTCTTTCTGGCTCTACAAACATATTTTCTCTACATACATATTTTCTATGTGGAAAATATATTTACAGGATATTTTAAAAAGCAAAATAAAAAAGAAATTGTATATATTTTTATTGACACAAAATATTAATGTATTTTCAAATAATTCAACATTCACTGAGGATATTTTTGTGTAGACACTGAAATGTTAGGTTTTTGTGGGGGGAGAGGGTGCAGAGAGAGAACCTGAAGCAGGCTCCACACCCAAGCACCGAGATGGATATGGGGCTTGATCTCACAACCCTGAGATCATGACCTGAGCTGAAATTAAGAGTCAGATGCTTAACCAACTGAGCCACCCCGGTGCCCTGAAAATGATGATAGGTTTTAAGGGCTTAAGACAGATAAGATCTCTGCCCTCTTGAAACTTGTGTTCCATTGTCCTCTGACCTCTTCACACCTCCTGGTTTGGCACTCCCTAGTCAATTTCCTCAGACTTATGGCTCTAATGTCATGTATAAAGAGTTGACTCACAAATGATCTTTCCTGTGGACCTGTTTCTTGAACTTCAGGTATATATCTCCTTGATGACCTCTTCACTGGGCTGATGACTTGGTACTTAAATTAACTGCAACAATGGAACTTTTTTCCCTCTCATCATCCATATATCTTCCAGTCTATTATTCCTCTTCCCTTCTCCATCCACAGAATGCTAACTTCATTCTGGTTGATCTGGCTAAAAATCTTGCACTCCTCTGTAATCATTCTCCCTCCTTCTTTCCCTCATTCCATCTCACTGCATTTCCCTAAATCCAGTCTAGGATATATTCTATTAATGGCAAACCTGAAATATATTTCCTGTTCCATGGCTTCTAAATATTATCTCTCCTCTTAGGCTACATTAAACCATCAAATTTTCTTATTTGGGATATTGTACTTACTCCCAGTTGGTCTCAGTTTCCAATGTTGACCCTTAGACTCTATCTTCCATTGAGCAGCCAGCAAGGACATTTAAAAAATTTTAGAACTTGATATAACTGGTCAAAATTCTCTTGGGATTTTCCCATCTTGTTCTAGGTAACAGAGGCCCAATCGTGACCTCATACATGGTTTGCTTTCACCATTCCCCCACCCCTTGCCCCAAACTATTATTCTTTGTCCACCTCCAACTCTAAGCACATCTTCCCCAGATTTTGCACTTGGTCTTCCCTTTGTTTGGTATATTCTCCCCCACAAATACCTGCACAATTTGTCTTTCATTTTAAGTGACTATTGAAATTTTACTTCCTCTGGGTGACCTTCCCTGACCAAGACACCTGGACTAATGCGTTCATTCTCCTTTTACTGCCTCTAAATTTTTCTTAGTATTTCTCATCTTTGCAATCATCTGTAATTATAGTTGATCTTCCATTATTCACAGATTACATATTTGTGAATTCTCCCCCTGATAAAATGGGTTTGTAATTCCCAAATCAATACTTGCAGCATTTTCATGGCCATTCACAGGCATGTGCAAATTGGTGAAAAATTGGAGTGCATGATGCATGCATTTCCTAGCTGAGGTCAGACAACCTCATGCTCTGATTTCTTACTTCAGCTCTCAAACTGTAAACAACTGTCTTTGTAGTTGATTAGTGCCAGATTTTTCTCATTTTTGTCTGTTGTTGGTGAGTTCACAGTTTAAAACCACTTAAGTGGCTCTACTATTCCTTAAAGAGAAAATACCTGTATTAGATAAGCTTAGTTTAGTTGCTTGCTATGAGTTCACTGTTAATGAATGGATAATATTTATTAAATAAGGTGTTTCTAAACAGAAACGCACATTAAACAAGGTATGTATTGATTGCTTGATGAAAATGTAATCAGAGGCTTGCAGGTATCTAACCTCTTTTCCCATAGGAACAATGGTTAAGTATTCATTAATTCAGTGTTTGTGGTGACTTTATAGAATGTAACTACTGCTTAATAATGAGAATTGATTGCATTTTGTCCACCAACCCCTGCACCAATAATATAAACTTAGGAGCAAGGACTTTGTGTCTACTCCTACATGTCCAACACTTAGAACAGTGCCTGACACATAATAGGTGCTCAGTACATACTTAATGATATAATCAAAGAGAATCCTATTATGAGAGAAATGCAATGTTAGTATGGAGAGAATTGCAGTAAGCTAGGAAAAAAAGCCTAATAGACATTGTGATACAGTCTCTGAAGGCAGTAACAGTAACCAGGGTGGTAAGGTAGAGCTATCGTTAGGCATGCTGGTGTCATTTGATCTGAGACCTACCAGGGGAAGACTAAGTCTGAGAAGCAATGAGGAAAGAATATTCTAGGCGGAGAGAATAAGAAGTGAAGATAGTGGAAGAAATGGCTGCAGAGACTAAACAACAAAATGAGGACAGTGTGAGCAGTGGACAGAATGGTGAAGATAAAGTTGAAAAAGTAGAATGATGCTAGGTCAGGAAGACATTTTGTATTTTAGACATTCTAAGAAAACAGGCAATACACAGGAATGTTTTAAGCAATGTGAATTGATAAATTTGATATACACCCCAAAGAAAAGAAAGATGAAGGGGAAACTGATTAGTCAACTGATAGGCCCAGTTCTTAATTGCTATACATTCTGTAATTGCCAAATAACTATTCAGAGGTGGTGTCTTAGCTAATTCAAGTACCTCTACAGGCTGCCACAGGGCTGCTTCTTTAATTTCTTACAAATGGATTCGAGGAAACAATATGGGAATTTCTGGTGGATAGCATGTAGCTCTGACTGCAGAGTATCCTCTATTTGGTAAGGCCCTCTTCAAATACTTGTACTGATTTTGAAGAAGCTATAAAGAGACAAACTGGGGAAGAAGGGAACACTTTTGTGCTCATAGTGATCTGTCAAATGAACCCTGCTGATCTAGGCAGGAAAGAACGACAAATGTTAACCAGACTTAATTAGGGATGATATATTTTAAAAGTCTGGTCCAGTGCTCAGCCCTTAAAATGTGCTGAGTAATAGTGATTATTGTAAATTCTCATAATGAGTTTTGTAGTGAACTAGTTTTGAAGTGTGTATAAAAAAAAAATTGCCTCCATAATAGATTTCTCCAGATGTCCTTGTTTAAAAAGTGTTATTTAAGAATAAATGAGGGGATCCCTGGGTGGCGCAGCGGTTTAGCGCCTGCCTTTGGCCCAGGGCGCGATCCTGGAGACCCGGGATTGAATCCCACGTCGGGCTCCCGGTGCATGGAGCCTGCTTCTCCCTCTGCCTGTGTCTCTGCCTCTCTCTCTCTCTCTGACTATCATAAATAAATAAAAATTTTAAAAAAAAATAAGAATAAATTAGTTTGAATTTTCATTAGGTTAGCTGGTTGTTGTTGATGTTGACATAGTTTCTAGGCCAGAGAATCTCAGCAATCACAGTGCTCATTTCATTTCTGCTAAAAAAGTCACTGGCATTAGGAATTTTCCATAAGCTTAATACACAATAAACTCTTATTATATTTTTGGTGCTGTTTTTTTTCAAGATTCATTTATTTATTTGAGTGAGAGAGTGTGTGTGTGAGAGTGGGAAGAGGGACAGAGGGAGAAAATCTGCAAGCTCCACTCATTGTGGAGCCTGGGGTGGGGCTTGATCCCACAACCCATGAGATCATGACTCGAGCTGAAACCAAGAGCTGACCACTGAACTGACTGAGCCACTCAGGTTCCCCAAGAACTCTTATTTTTAGTGGCCTCTCCTAGATTGCTGATGCAGAATCTGAACTCAGAGTACTATTATCAGCTATTAATGCCTACTATACAAAGTTACCTCCTCCTAATCTTAATGTGCCACAATTTAGTCATGTCTTAAAGTAAGCTATTCTGGAAAAATAACCTCTGCTAGATCAATGTGATGTACTGAAAAGAGCATAGAATTAACATCAGACAGAACTGGTTTCAAAACCTTGTTACATTGTTTCTAACATCATGTGCTTTATTTTTTTTTAAAAAAGTCTTTATTTATTTATTCATGACACACACACACACACACACACACACACACACACACACAGAGAGAGAGAGAGAGAGATAGGCAGAGGGAGAAGCAGGCTCCATGCAGGGAGCCCGACGTGGGACTTGATCCTGGGTCTCCAGGATCAGGCCCTGGGCTGAAGGTGGCGCTAAACCGCTGAGCCACCCAGGCTGCCCAAATAGCATGTGCTTTAAAAAGTATATCAATATCACTTCTTGTCTCTATATAAGGAGGGTAGTGATATCTATATTCCATGGAGACCAAATAAAATAATGGATATAAGTACCTAGCTTATGGTTGGAACTTGGTAAACATTAGCTTTCTTTAAATTCTAATTTCCTACTATCTCGGGAAGATTATTTGTTTCAAATGCACAACTGCCATTTTTAGTATACTCCCTTTATGGGCCATTCTTAAGGGCTTAATTCTGCTATTATTTTCCTTCATGGGTTAACATTTTATCGCTCTCTAGCCCTCCTTACTCATTTTATATAATATCTGTTTATTATTGTACACCACACCTCTCATTAGTGTCAAAGCCAAGACACCTTTGTCTTCAGGACTTCACTTTATGAGTTCAGATCCCCTTCATATACCTCTAAAGAGCTCTTCTATGAAGGGACACAATTTTTATCAAAAACAGAAATCTGATAAATAAAAAATATCAGGAAATCTTTTTCTTCTCCCAGTGGGATCTGTACTTTAAATGGGTTTTCTGTGAGAGAAAATTTGTTAAAACAAAGACATAATTATTAAATTTAAGTATTTTATGTGTTAGGAGGGAAATATGTATTATAAATCTAGATATATCATGGCTGATTTTATATTCCCTCTTTCCACATGTTTTTACTGAGTACTTCTGTGTACCAGAAATAGACTCAGCATCCCTAGATTTAGAAAGGAGACCGGGACCTTTGTAATCATTAAGGGATAGAAAATGGGCAATAATTTTGTTCTGTTAGATGTTTGACCAGTAGTTATCACAGAACTTAAATAGAAAATATTATGTAAGTAATAAGATCTAGAAGATCACCTTTATCTGTGAAATGATGAGAGAAGGTTTCATGGGGGGAAGGTGCATTTGAAATTTGCCTTAATGAATGGAAGCATTTAAGTAGATATGATTAAATTAGAAGGGAGAGAACTTTATGTATATCAGTAACTTATGAAGATTAATCTAATATGTTCAGGAAATGAAAAATAGTTCAGTGTGGCTGAGTGTAGAGTATGTTTGTGTGTATAGGACAGACTTTGGCCAGATTACAGAGGGTTTTGAATGTATGCATTGGTGTTGATTGATTAAAAGAGTAATAAGAACCACTAATTTGAAGAGGGAGAACTATTAATAGAACAGTGTTTAAAAAAAAAATCCAGGGTGACTAGGTCGCTCAGTCAGTTAAGTATCTGCCTTCTGCTTGGGCCAAGATCCTGGAGTTTTGGGATTCATGTGAGGTTGGGCTCCCTATCTTTCAAATAAATAAATAAAATCTTTTAAAACAATCTAGCATAGCATTGGAGTTGGGAAAGAAGACTGGGAACATCTCTTAAGGGACTTGTATTAGGATAAGACAGGAACATGTAGGACATGAGTTAAGATAGCAAGGGATGGAATGTAAAGGGCATAATAAATGTGAGTTCTATTGTAAAGAGAGATTGTATAAGGGTTTCTGAATTATTCTTACTTGCAGATATATTTTGGATCTATACTCGTATGTTGAAGTAAATCCAAGAGCGAATGTGTGGGGATGTTCCACTTGGATGTGGGACAACCACATGGGAAATGCGTTACTATTACCAGAGAAAACCAACAATGACAAAACTTGTTGACATTTAATATTTTCAATGTGGTTGAATTGTGAGTGAAAAAAATTGCTTCCCATATCAGAAATAGTACATTAAATTTATGTTACAGAGAAGGAGTGAAAAAAGCCATCAGTCATCCAAGTAAAATATGCACATCAAGAGAGTGTGGATTGGGTGCCATTTTATCACCTCTTCTCTACACGTTTTTCAGTCAAGTGAAATGATTTATCAGCTCGTGCTAAATTGCCAATTCTCAGATAATGTATACCTCCAACTAGATCCTTTGAAAGGATTTATCTCCTTTAGAACACTACATCCAAAGTGGCATTGTTTTTCTTCTGTGACTCTGCTTGCAGAGGAGACATTAAATACACAAAACTATCGATTTTCTTGTTTCACAAATGCTTCCAAAGCTCTTAACTTGACCTTATCCAACCAAGGGCAACCATTTTACATCTGTCAGTGATCACAAGAAGTTGCAGAATACTTTATGGAGGCTTCCTTTTCTCTTGCCTTTTTTTATGATCAGGACTTGAATTTGGACAGAAGGTAGAAAGGAGAATATGAGAAACTGAATTTAAGATATCTAGACCTATTTGTAGATTTCTGCCAGATTCTGAACTTCCTTGAATCTTCAAATTTACCAACATAGTATATCCTTTTATTTATTTGGATCATTTGATTTCTTTTATCAGCATTTTGAAGTTTTCAGTATGTAGATCCTTTAGATGTTTTCTTATATTCATAACAAAATATTTTGAAACTATTTTAAGTGAGATTATTTACTATCAGTATATAATCATACATTAAGGATCCCTGGGTGGCGCAGCGATTTGGTGCCTGCCTTTGGCCCAGGGCGCGATCCTGGAGACCGGGGATCAAGTCCCACATCGGGCTCCCGGTGCATGGAGCCTGCTTTTCCCTCTGCCTGTGTCTCTGCCTCTCTCTCTCTGACTATCATAAATAAATAAATTGAAAAAAAATTTTAAAAAAATCATACATTAATAGTGTATAGAAATATGATTAATTGTGTTGACCTTGCATCTTGTGACCTTGGTAAACCCAGATTAGTTCTGGAGATTTCTTTTTGATAGATTTGTTGACATTTTCTAGGTAGACATGTCATCTATGAATAGGGACACTTATTTCTTCCAATTTGTATTCCTTTATTTTTTTTTTCTCTTGGCTTGTTAGGCTGGAACTTCTCATAAAAAGTTGATTAGTAACAATGAAAATGGACAACGCTGCCTTGATACTGATAATAGAAGAAAAATATTAAGTCTTTTATAGCAAAGGTTGATGCTAGCTGTAGGCTTTTTTTTGCATAAATGCTCTTGATAAATTTTTTAGAAATTATGGTTTGTTGAAAATTTTATCACAAATATTGAATTGTCAAAAGTTTTATCATGAGCTGACATGATTACATAGTTTTTCTCCTTTTAGACTATTAATGTGGTAGATTACATTGATTTTTTAATTTAAATTCAATTAGTCAACATATAATACATCATTAGTTTCAGATGTAGAGTTCAGTAACTCATAAGTTGCATGTAACACCAGTGCTCATTACATTACATGCCCTCCTTTATGCCCATCACCCAATTATCCCATTCCCTCTCTACACCCCCCTCCACCAACCCTCAGTTTGTTTCTTATAGCTAAGGGTCTCTCAAGGTTTGTCTCCCTTTCTGATTTCTTTCCATTCCATTTTCTCTCCCTTCCCCTATGATTCTCTGTGCTGTTTCTTATATTCCATATATAAGTGAAACTATGTGATAATTGTCTTTCTATGACTGACTTGTTTTGCTTGGCATAAAACCCTCCAGTTCCATCCACATCAATGTAAATAGTAAGTTTTCTTCCTTTCTGGTGGCTGAATAATATTCTATTAGGTTACATTGATTTTTGAATGTTGTATCAGTTTTGCATTCTTAAATGAACTCTACTTGGTCATCATGTATTATTTTTATATGATGCTAAATTTGATTCACTTATATTAGTGAATATAAGGACTTTGGGATCTTTTCATAAGATAAATTCACCTGTAGCATTATTTTGTTGTACCCTTTGGTTTTGGTATCATTAATTTTGACCTTATGAGTAGGGAATATTCTCTTGAGACTTGTTGGAAAAGTTCATGTAGAATTGACATATCATATTTAGTTATTGGTAGAATTAACCAGTGAAATTGTCTGGGCCTGAGGATTCCTATTTTAGAAGGACTTTAACTGTCATTTCAATATATTAACAATTACAGGAAAAGTCAGGTTATCTAATATATCTTGAGTGAGTTTAGGTGATTTGTGGCTTTCAAGGCATTGGACAACTTCATCTAATTCATCAAATGTACAGAGTTATTTTAGTATTATTTCATTATGGTTTTAATATTTTCAGAGTCTCTAGTAATAGTCTGCCTTCAGTCTTTTTTTTTTTTTTTAATTTTTATTTATTTATGATAGTCACACACAGAGAGAGAGAGGCAGAGACACAGGCAGAGGGAGAAGCAGGCTCCATGCACCAGGAGCCCGACGTGGGATTCGATCCCGGGTCTCCAGGATCGTGCCCTGGGCCAAAGGCAGGCGCTAAACCGCTGCGCCACCCAGGGATCCCTGCCTTCAGTCTTAATAGGAGTAATTTGTTTTGTTGATGTGTTTTTCTTTAGTTAGCCTTGTCTTCTTTGAGGTTTATCAATTTTACTGGTCTTTTCAAGAATCTATTTTTCAGTTTCATTAGTTTCTATACTTCATTGTTTTATTCTCCTTGCTTTGGATTCATGTTGTTCTACTTTCTCTTATTTCTTAAGATAAAATCTGAGATTGTTGCTTTGATAGGCACAGAGACCTCTGCGGAGGGTGGCTAACCCAGACACTGCTGTATAGCCTGCTTTGCTCCAAATTCCACACCTCTGTGCTTTGGCATGACTGCCCTTCTGGGTCAAACTTGCATCATTCCCAGTATGATGAGACCTTCCCCCAGAAGACAAGCACAGGTCCTTGCCATAGGTCACTAAAATTTGGAGTTTTAAAACTCAACCAGCCTGGCTAAGATAGAGCTCAAAGTGTACTGCGCTGCTCTAGGTAGGCAAACAACATGGAGACATACAATGTGAAAACAGCAATCTGAAAAATACCTAAGATGCACAAAGAGGAATTATTTTCTCTTCTGAGAGGGTTCCCTGAGAGGAGCAAGCATGGATTCCTCTCTCTGGGGACAAAAGAGATGGCTGGTGCCATTTCCATCCCCCACCTCTCAGCATAAACCAACTTCAGGAAATGGCACAGTGCCGACACTGGCTGTCTAACCTGCTCACACCGAGTCCTGCCCCCTGTGTTCCATTGGTACTGCTTTTCTTGAGCAAGTGTGCCTAAGTACCAGAACCTTTCCCTAGACCAGCACAAACACCCTCATGCACCATGTCTACTGACCATAGCCTCTGCGAAGCTTCAATTCTAGTGGAAATAGCATCAGGTGTCATTTAACAAGCAGACCAGAACACATCTGGTTCAAACTCACCACACTCTAGCCAAGGTCCAAACACTGACTACTGCAGGCAAGGAAAGCCTCTGCAGAGGACTGACCTAAGGGATAGAGCAGTCAAAACACAGAAGCAGAATTCATGGAGCACACATGAGACACTATTAAGCCCTAGGCCTGGATACTATATGACCACTTTTTCATAAAGCAGGAAACATAACAGGATTTTCTAACACACCGAAGAAGAAAGAGACCTAGACAAAATACCAAGATGGAGGAAGTCATACCAAAAAAAGAACAAATAAAAGGTCATGGCCAAATATCTAATCAAAACAGGTAGAAGTAATATACCTGCTGCAGATTTTTTTAATTGTATTAATTTATTTGGGAGGGAGAGAAAGAGTGAGAGAGCCAGAGTAAGCATGAGCAGAGGAGAAGAGCAGAGTGAGAGGCAGAAGCAGACTCCCCACTGAGCAGGGAGCCTGATGTGGGGCTTGATCCCAGGACCCTGAGATAATGACTTGAGCCAAAGGCAGACATTCAACCAGTTGAGCCACCCAGGTGCTCCTGATACAGATTTTAAAGCAACAATCCTAAGTATACCTACCAGGTTGAGAAAAGTATGGTAGACATGAGACGCTTACTGCAGAGATAAAAGAGCTAAAAAAAAAAAAAAAAAAATCAGGCAGAAATGAAAAATGTAATAACTGGGATTCAAAGCTGACTGGATGTAATGAATACAAGGATAGAAGAAGCAGAGGAACAAATAAATGATACAGAAAACAGAATTATGGACAATAATAAAATTGGGCAAAAGAGAAAGAATGATGGATCATAAAAGTAGACTTACGGAACTCAGCAACTTCTTAAAATATAATAACAATCAGATCATAGGAATCCCAGAAGAAGAAGAAGAGACAAAAGTGGGCAGAAGGCTTATTTGAGGAAATAAGAGCTGAAAATTTCCCTAATCTGGGGAAGCAAATAGAGATCCAAATCCAGGAGGCACAGAGAACTCCCATTAAAATTAACAAAAGCAGGCCAACACCAAGATATAATGTAGTTAAATTTACAAAATTTAGTGATTAAAAAAAAAGTCCTAAAAGCAGTCTCTAACTTACAAGAGAAGACCCGTAAGGGTAGCAGCAGACCTCTCCACAGGAACTTGGTAAGCCAGAAAGGAGTAGCATAATATATTCAATGTGCTGAATGGGAAAAATCTGTAGCCAAGAATACTCTATCCAGAAAAGTTATTATTCAGAATAGGAGAGATAAACTTTCCTAGACAAACAAAAACTAAAGGATTTTATGACCACTAAACCAACCCTGCAAGAAATATTAAAAGGACCCTTTGAGTGAAAAGGAAAGACCAAAAGTGACAAGGACTAGAAGGAACAGAGAAAAACTCCAGAAATAATGGCAAAACAAGTAACAAAATGCCACTAAATACATAACGATCAATCATTTTCTGAATATGAATGTCCTAAACACTCCAAAGATATAGGGTGTCAGATGGATAAAATATCCCATCCATATGCTATCTACACTTTAGACCTAATG
Organism: Nyctereutes procyonoides; assembly: GCF_905146905.1. Classification (NCBI taxonomy): domain Eukaryota; kingdom Metazoa; phylum Chordata; class Mammalia; order Carnivora; family Canidae; genus Nyctereutes; species Nyctereutes procyonoides. The sequence continues at coordinate 10,966,601 of NW_026575133.1, read as the reverse complement.
ATACCTGCAGATTGAAAGCGGAGTGATGATGAAACATTTATCATGCCAATGGACATGAAAAGAAAGCTAGAATAGCAATACTTAGATGAACTAGATTTATTTATTCATTTATTCATGAGAGACATAGAGAGAGAGAGGCAGAGACATAGGCAGAGGGACAAGCAGGCTCCCTGCGGGAGCCCAGTGCAGAACTCAGTCCCAGGACCCTGGGATCACGCTCTGAGCTGATCACGCTCTGAGTTGACAGATGCTCAACTACTGAGCCACTCAGGTCCCCCAACAAACTTGATTTTAAACCAAAGACTAAGAAGAGATGAAGAAGGGCACTATATCATAATAAAGGGGACTATCCAACAGAAGACCTAACAATTGTAAATATTTATGCCCCAAAATGGGAGCAACCAAATATAGAAATAATATAAAGGAACTCATTGATAAGAATACAATAATAGTAGAGGACTTTAGCCCCTACTTACAGCAATGGACATATCAGCTAAGCAGAAAATCAATAAGAAACAGTGACTTTGAATGACACACTGGACCAGATGGACTTAACTGATATATTGAGAACATTTCATCCTAAAGCAGCAGGATATATATTCTTTTCAAGTGTGCATGGGACATTGTCCAGAATTGATCTCATACTGGGTCACAAATCAAGGCTCACCAAGTACAAAAAGATTGAGATCATCCCGTGTTTATTTTTCAACCACAGTGCTATGAAACTTGAAGTCAAACACAAGAAAAAATACATGGAAGTTAAAGAATATCCTACTAAAGAATGAATGAGTCAAGTAAGAAATTAAAGAAGAAATAAAAAATATACATGGAAGCAAATGAAAATGAAAGCACGATAGTCCAAAACCTTTGGGATGCAGCAAAAGTGGTCACAAGAGGGAAGTATATAGCAATACAGATCTACCTCAAAAAGCAAGAAGAATCTCAAAGAGTTTAACCTATGAGAGAATCTAAAGGAGCTAAAAAAAGAACAAATGAAGCCTAAAGTCAGCAGGATAATGGAAATAATAAATATCAGAGCAGAAATAAATGATAAACAAATAAAAAAACATAAAAAAAACCCAGAACTGATCAATGTAAACAGGAACTGGTTCTTTTTTTTTTTTTAAGACTTTATTTATTTATTCATGAGAAATATATATAGAGAGGCAGAGATATAGGTAGAGGGAGAAGCAGGCTCCCCATGGGGAGCCCAATGCGGAACTCGATCCCAGGAACCTGGGATCATACCCTGAGCCAAAGGTACATGCTTGACCACTGAGCCCCTCCCTCCCCCGGTGCCCCAGGAGCTGGTTCTTTGAAAAAATTAATGAAATTGATAAACCCCAAGCCAGACTTATCAAAAAGAAAGAAGAAAGGACCCAAGTAAATAAAATCACAAATGTGAGAGGAGAAAAAACAACTAGCACCACAGAAATACAAACAGTTATAAGAGAATATTATGAAAGATTATATGCCAACAAACTGGAAAATCTGAAGGAAGTGGATAAATTCCTAGAAATATATAAACTACTGATTTCTATGTTTTAATAGAAAACTTAGACCAATAACAGCAAAGAAATTGAATTTGTAATAAAAAATCTCCCAACAAACAAGAGTTCAGGGCAAATGGCTTCATAGGGGAATTATCCCAGACATTTAAAGAAGAATTAATACCTATTCTTCTCAAACTGTTCCAAAAAATAGAAGCGGGAGGAGAACTCCCAAACTCATTCTATGAGGCCAGCAGTATCCTGAATCCAAAACTTGAAAAAGACCCTGTTAAAAAAGAATGACAGGCCAATACCCCTGATGAACGTGGATACAAAAATTCTCAACAAAGTACTAGAAATCAAGTCCAGGAGTACATTAAAAGAATCCTTCATCACGATCAGGTGGGATTTATTCCTGGGCTGCAGGGGTGGTTCAATATTCAGAAATCAATCATTGTGATTCATCACATTCATGAAAGAAAGGATAAGAACCACATGAGCCTCTCAACAGATTCAGAAAAAGCATTGATGTTGTACAGCATCCTCTCTTGATAAAAGCCTTCAGCAAAGTAGTGATAGAAAGAAAATACCTCAACGTCATAAAGGCCATTTATGGAAGACCCAAAGCTAATATTACCCTCAATGGGGAAGAACAGAAAGCTTTTCCTCTGTGGTAGAAACAAGACAGGGATGTCCACCCTCACCAGTATTATTTAACATAGAAGGGGAAGTGCTAGTCTCGGCAGACAACAAAAAGAAATAAAAGACCTCCAAATCGGCAAGGAGGAAGTCAAACTTTCACTATTGGCAGATGACATGACACTCTACATAGAAAACCCAAAAGACTCTACCAAAAAATTGCTAGAACTGATACATGAATTCAGTAAAGTCACAGACTACAAATCAATGTACAGAAACCTACTGTGTTTCTATAATGAAGCAGCAGAAATATTGATTGTAAAGAGGAATCAATCCTATCTATAGCTGTACCCAAATCAATAAGATGCCCCGGAATAAACCTAATGAAAAAGGTAAAATGTCTATATTCTGAACACTATATAACACGAAAAAAAATGAAGAAGACATAAAGAAATAGAAAAAACATTCCATGCTCATGGATTGGAAGAACAAATATTGGTAAAATGTCTATACGACCTAAAGCAATCTACACATTTAATGCAGTTCCTATCAAAATACCACCAGTGTTTTTAACAGAGCTAGAACAAACAATAAAAAAAAAATTGTACAGAGACACAAAAGATCCCAAATAGTCAAAGGAATCTTGAAAAAGCAAAGCCAAACCAGAGGCATCACAAGTCTGTACTTCAAGTTATGTTCCAAAACTGTAGTGATCAAGACAGTATGGTACTGGCACAAAAACAGACACATAGATCAATGGTACAGAAGAGAAAACCCAGAAAGGGACCCCATTAATTATGCCAATTAATCTTTGAGAAAGTAGGAAAGAATATCCAGTGGAAAAAAGACAGTCGTTTCAACAAATGGTGCTGGGAAAACTAGACAGCAAAATGCAAGCGTGAAAGTGGACCACTTTGTTACATCATACACAAAAATCAAATTCAAAATCGATGAAAGTCCTAAATGTGAGACAAGAAACCATAAAAATGCTAGAGGAGTACATAGACAGTAACCTCTTTGACATTGGCTGTAGCAACTTATTAATATATATGTCTCCTGAGGCCAGGGAAACAGAAGCAAAAATAAACTATTGGAACTTCATAAAAATAGAGAGCTCCTAAACAGCAAAATAAACAATCAACAAAACTGAAAAGCAACCTTTGGAGTGGGAGAAGATATTTGCAAATGACATATCTGATAAAGGGTTAGTGTCCAAGATATATAAAGAGCTTATCGGGCAGTCTGGGTGGCTCAATGTTTTAGCGCCGCCTTCAGCCCAGGGCCGGATCCTGGAGACCCAGATTCCAGTCCCACGTCAGGCTCCCTGCATGGAGCCTGCTTCTCCGCCTGTGCCTCTGTCTGTCTATCTCTCTCTCTCTCTGTCTCTCATTAATAAATAAATAAAATCTTAAAAAAAAACTATCAAACTGAACATGTAAAAAAGAAATAATCCAAATAAAAATTGAGCAGAAGACATGAATAGATATTTTTCCAAAGAAGACATACAAATGGCTAACAGCTACATGAAAAAATACTCAACAGCACTCATCATCTGGGAAATACAAATCAAAACTACAATGAGCTATCATTTTACACCCGTCAGAATGGATAAAATTAACATCACAGGAATCAATAGCTATGGGTGAGGATGCAGAGAAAGGGGAATTGTTGGTGGGATATAACCACTGTAGAAAACAGTAAGGAGGTTCCCCCAGAAAGTTAAAAATAGAGCTACTCTACAACCAGCAATTATGCTACTAGGTATTTACCCAAAGGATATAAAAATACTGATTCTAAGGGGGAACATACACCCTGGTGTTTGCAGAAACAATATTAACAATAGCCAAATTATGAAGAGTACCTAAATGTCCATTGACTGATGAATGGATAAAGAAGATGTGTGGTGTGTGTGTGTGTGTACATGCAGTTATGCATATGTATAGAATGGAATATTACTCAGCCATCAAAAAATGAAATCTTGCCATTTGCAATGATGGAGATGGAGCTAGAGAGTATTATGCTAAATGAAATAAGTCAGTCTGAGAAGACGAATACTGTATGATTTCACTCATATACGGAAGCTACAAAACAAAACAGATGAACCTTGGTGGGGGGAGAAAGAGAGGCAAAACAGGAAATAGATTCTTTTTAAATTTATTTGTTAATTTATGAGAAAAAGAGAGAGAGAGAGAGAGAGAGAGAGGGAGCTGGAGATGGGTGGAGGGGCACAAGGAGAGGGAGAAGCAGACTCCCCACTGAGCAGAGAGCCTGATGGGGGGCTTGATTCCAGAACCCCAGGATCATGACCTGAACCAAAAGCAGCTGTTTAATGACTGAGCCACCCAGGTGCCTCCAGGAGATAGTCTCTTAACTATAGAGAACAAACCAATGGTTATTGGAGGGGAGGTGGGTGAGAGAACGGGTTAAATAGGTGATGGGTATTAAGGAGGGCACTTGATGATGAATCACTACATTCTACACTTGAAACTGATATTGCACTATATGTTAGTGAACTGGAATTTAAATAAAAACTCTGAAAGAAAAAAAAGAAGATTATTGCTTTGAAAACTCCCCCCTTCCTCAGCTTTATATTTTAGTTGTACAACTGGATATTTTGATAAATGTATACATTGTGAAACGATTACCACTATTAAGCTAGTTAAAATATCTGTCACCTTAGTTACTTTTTTTTCTTGTAGTGAGATTCCTTAATATCAGTAGTCCTGTCAAACTGCAAGTATATAATATTGCTAACTATAATCACCGTGCTGTAAAATAGATCTCTAGAATTTATTCATCTTGGGTAACTGAAACTTTGTACCCTTTGGCCAATATATTCCGATTTCCTCTACCCCCTTCTTTTCTAATATAAGCTTTGTTGCTATCAAACTCTTCCTATTTATTGCTTTAGTAGCATTCCACAAATTTTGACATGCTGTACTTCCATATTTGTTTAATTGAAAATATTTTCTAAAACGCATGACTCACACAGGTCCATAGATTATGGGTATATATTCCTTAATTTCCAAATATTTTCAGATCGTTGTTATCTTTTTGTAACTAATTTCTAGGTTAATTCCATATACTCAGAAAACATACTTTGTATGATGTCAAATACTTTATACCTGTTAAAGTTTATGGCCCCAAATATGATTTATTTTGGTAGATGTCTCATGTGCAATTGGAAAAAAAAAAGCGTGTTCTGCTGTTAGTTGAGTGTCCTATAAATGTCAATTAAATCTTATTAGTTGATGTTGCTCAGTTTTATATTTTTGCTAATTTTCAATCTACTTTTGATTATGGGGAGAGGAGTGTTAAAGTCTCCAACTATAATTATACATTTGTCCATTTCTCCCTTCAGTTCTTTCAATTTCTGCTTCATGTATTTTGAAACTCTGTTATTAGGTGGATACACATTTGACATTGTTACCTATTTTTGGAGAGCAGATTTTTTTTTTTTTTACCATTATGCAGTGTTTTTCCTTATCCTATTTAATTTCCCATCTTTTAAAATCTACTTTTTCTGCTATTAATATAGCCAGTCCAGCTGTCTCTTTGCTTTAAATGTTACTATTTAATTTTTTCTTGTCACTTTCTATTTACAATGTAAATATTAAAAGCTATAATTTTTTTATTGATCTGTACCTTAACTGCTCAGATATAGGTTTTCATTATTGCAATTATAATTTTTCTTTATTCTTAAAATTGGAGATTTTGTTTCCTATCATTTGAGATTAAGTTTTAATTGTATTGAATACAATAGAGTACTACTTTTATTTTGGAGAATCTATTTTATTTCAGTCAATTTTAGTATATGTGTGATAGTAGTTGAAAAATATTTTCTCTTATTTCGGGATTTATATATGTCATATGTTACTATCTAACCATTCATCTCTTCTATAACTTTTTTTAAAAAAAGGTTTTATTTATTTATTTAAGAGAGAGAGAGAGAGAGAATGCATAAAAGAGAACATGAGTGGGTGGGGAGGGGCTGAGGGAGAGAGAAAAGCAGTCTCCCTGCTGAGGGTTCAATCTCAGGACCCCAGGATCATTACCTGAGCTGAATGCAGATGCTTAAGTGACTGAACCACCCAGGTACCCCTATAATATAACTTTTTAACAGGCCATTATCACTTAGAATAAAGACAATAAGTTCTACCTCCATGCAGCTATATGGAATATAAGCATATCCTCTATCAATCTTGAGGAAATTCCTAAGAGATAGATGTCAGGCATTATTGGCCTGTTTTCCTCATTTTTTTCCCACTCTGTACCTTAGAATATAATAATACTGCTGATCATTTTATCATCCAAATTCTATCTTGGGTCATAAGAATGTAGATCATTCCTTTTTGACAGTGCAGTAGAATACCAAAGGAAATGTGGATCTCTGGAAACTTTGTAGAACAAAGTAACACACCAGCCCTGTACTGATCAACCAGATTTAAAAATATATGTATATATAATACAGATTTTTATTTTGCTTAAAGTACCATTGTTTCAGAATTTCTGTTACCTACCTAAACATAATTCTAGTTACAGCCTTATGGCATTTTGTTTTTCTATATCTTCATTTTTAGTATATATGATGTGTCATGGTGGTAAACATAACTACTTTATGAACTTATGTCTGCAGGTTTTATTGAGCATCAGATGTGTTCTTCAGTTCTTTTCACTTAACCTATTGATGAATGGTGATCTTATGTCTTGTCCACAACAATTAAATTTTCATCACAGGTCACTTTGAAATAGATTCCTTGGGGGGTGCCTGAGTGGCTCAGTTGGTTGTGGACGATTTGATTTTGGCTTAGGTCATGATCTGAGAATCAGGAGATCAAGCTCAGTGTTTGGCTCCGCGCTGGGTGTGGAGTCTACTTATGATTCTCTTACTCCCTTTCTCTGCCCCTCCCGTCCTTCCTGATAGATAGATAGATAGATAGATGATAGATAGATAGATAGATAGATAGATAGATAGATAGATAGATAGACAGATTTATTTCTTGTTTTCTCATTGAGATCTTCCATCTCCCCTTTCAAGTCCATTATCCATCTGGAAGTTTCCTTGTGCCTTTGTCATCACTGCATGTTAAAATTTTTGTTTTTTTAAATATTCTATACTAGTTTCAACATGGTTTTCTAGATTCTCACACATACATGAGAAGAGAAAACTATTGCTCAAAGAAAGTGCCTTGGCTTGGAAACCAGTTAGATGACTTCACCTGTTTTAAAGACCTAGAAAAATAGTTTTGGATGAGTTACTTTATTACTTTGCAGTAAAACACATGCAACTTAGGATCTATGAATATTTTAGTTTCTTTATAGAGCAATGATATTCAACTGAGACCTTCATTTTTTCCTCCATAGAATAATTTTTAAAGTTTTGCAAGTATTCATTTGTAGTCAATCTCTCTTAAAGTCTATGGGGTAAGGATCAGAATTGTGACAATACCTAGTAAGGGCAACAAATAGCTGAACACTCAAATCCCTCACTAATCTTATTTTTCTATGGATAAAGTAGTGGACTCTGAGCACAAATAATGTTAGCCAAGTCTGGGGAAAGATCCACCTTTCCAATTTACCCTCAAGGTGAGTTTGTTGGATTGTGGGTAAAAAGATAGGCCTCTGGAAAAAAAAAAAAAAAAAGAAGAAATTAAGAACTCTTACCAAGAAGTATCAGCTTTATAAAAATTCTAGTTAAAAAATAACCTCACACTTTTACTTGAACATAAATTGATTAAAAATAGATTTGTAAGGCAGCCCTGGTGGCGCAGCGGTTTAGCGCTGCCTGCAGCCCGGGGTCTGATCCTGGAGACCTGGGATCAAGTCCCTCGTCGGGCTCCCTGCATGGAGACTGCTTCTCCCTCTGCCTGTGTCTCTGTCTCTCTCTCTGTGTCTCGATGAATAAGTAAATAAAATCTTTAAAAAATATATATTTGTATATTTAGATATTATTACACTTGATCTGAGCCAAAAGGCTGAGAAGCAATTGTATAAATATACATTAATATATTAATTAATATATTAATATATATATATTAATATACAATAATATATTATTGACCACAGTTTTATCATTTCTTCCCAAAGTATATGTAGCCATTTCCTATGGCTGTTGTAAGAATTTACCTCAAAATGGTTAGCTTAAAGAGAACAGAAATATATTCTCTTCATGTTTTGGAGGCTAGAAGTCTAGGATCAAAGTATTGGCAGGATTAGTTTTTTCTGGAGGCTCAGAAAGAATATTATTCCATGTCTCTCTGCCAGCTTTTGGTGACCAGCAACTCTTGGCATTCCTTGGTTTATAGTAACACACTTAATCTCTTCTTCAGTCCCCATGTGATCTTGCCCTCTGTATTCCTGTCTCAGGTCTCCTTCCCCCACCTTTCTTTCCCTTATATGGACTCTTAAATTAGAATCTCATCCTGAGATCCTTACCTTAATACTATCTGCAAAGAACCATTTTCCAATCACTTCACAGATTTTGGAGGTAAAGTTGTAAGCTTCTATCTTTTGCGGATTGCTATCTAGCCTAGTAAAATTTCCTTATATTTTTTGGATAAATGTGATTTATTTTCAAATTCAGACTAAAGATATTTTGCTGGCATAATCGGATATCTTCCATACAACCAAGAGGGAAAAGTATAAGTTGGACTACTCATAGCCAGGGAGGAGATATTCTCTAAATACAAACCACAAAATATTTGTTATAAGCCTACCTATGTTATCTATCCTCAGAATACAGGCACTCTTATTGTACAGTACAAATACAAGAATTCTATTTCATGCCAAGAAATTACTTTACACAAAATCATTATTCTTACTCTAAGATTTCAATATAACATAATACTTTCAAAAATAGCTGTTGATTAAAAACAGGTAAGGGTACACTTGGGCAAAATAAGCATGCAAGGTCTGAATGATCTACCAGCTAAGGTGTTAATGGATTTTGTTGAAAACTTACTGAACCACTGCTGATGGTTATTTATGAAAATTTACTGAGAACTGGGAAATGACAAAATTGAATGCCAACATTGTATCAATTTTCCAGGGTAGAAAGAACTGCTATCATGGTAATTATGGTTCAGTGAATGTAACTTAAATCCTTCAATAATGGGATAACTATTAAAAAGAAGAACCTGTAAAAACCTCTCAAAGGTAACAAAATCATGAACAATAAATAGAATTGGTTTATAAAAAAAATTTTTGACAGATGGAATTTAATAGCTTTTTGATAGGATTACTAAATTAATAGACTATGGAAAGGAAGTGATTGTAATATGTTTTTATTTTATTATATGTGATAGTCTCTAGTGAAATTTATATCAATTCAAATTTTCTGGAAAATGAGTAGTGCCTGTGGGTGGAAAACTACTTAAGGTCTCAAACAGTAAAATATCAACAGCAAAGTATCTAGTTTGGAAAAGAGTAAGCTATTCTGATTCATTTGGGTTTAAAGTGAAACTAATTTTTTTCCCCCACTTTGGAGAGAAACTGAATTTTAATACCTCATTTGAGGTCTCAAAGAGACAATTTTATGGCTAGAAACTCTTACCAGTTTAGAAGAATGAAAAATTTAACACATTAGTGACGCCAGTGAGACCTGTACATAGTGGCCATTTCTTCCTTTCCTTCCTTCATATATATAAGTTTTCTTGAGAAAAGTTATAAAATTGGGGGACTTAAAAGCAAGCAATTTTTAAGTATTATGTGTTAAAAATGTGATGGGAAATATATATATATATATATATATATATAATTTCCTTTCATCTTTAAGATAATCCCTTGAGATAGATGTCAGCTTTAATTGTCCTTTTATAATATGGCTTTGGGTTTGGGGTAATACATTGATGGAAAGATGTCAAATGAATAAATCAGAGGCAGTTTAGAAAAGAGAAGAATGATGAAAGAGCTTCAGGTGGTGATTTATGATGTGAAACACTTTAGAGGAGGTTCTGTCAGGCAAAAATGTGGTCCAAAAGAGATCAAGTGAGGACATAACATGACACAATTATTTAAAGAGTAGAGCAAGTAAAATTGGTGGAAGGTATTGAATTGCCATGGGACAGTGGGCCATGAAAAAAAAATCCCATTAGGGGGTTATATCTGAATCCAATGAGTGTCCTATAGTTTGAAAACAAATTTTGGGGATGCCTGGGTGGCTCAGTGGTTGAGTGTCTGCCTTTGACTCAAGGCGTGATCCTGGGGTCCCAGGATCAAGTCCCACATTGGGCTGCCTGCATGGAGCCTGTTTCTCCATCTGCCTATGTCTCTGCCTCTCTCTCTCTGTGTCTCTCAGGAATAAATAAATAAAATCTTAAAAATCTATATATAACAAATTTTTGTTATTTTAAAATTAATACTGGTCAACAAAGTTGACAAGAAGTTGAACAAATACTAAGAGGTGGAAAATACTGAAGTCATAATAATTTCCATTGGGACACTGGTCTAAAATGGGAGACAACTGTTAATAATAGATCAAGGCATTTACAAAATAAACTGATAAGGACTATAATAAATGATGCATCAGAATGACTATACCTAAGTTTATTGATCAAGCTTAAGATCACAAAAAGAGTCAACCAAAAACTATATGTGACCATTCTGGTTGCAATAGATAACATATTAAACAATCTATAAAGTGTTTTTGCCAAAAAGTAAAATGTAAATCTGATAATACTCCAAGATTTAATATTCAATTCCAAACAATATAAGGGACAGAAAAATATGGGGATGCAAATCATAAAAATCCATAAAATAGCAGAGAAGAAAAATCCAGTTTCTTTAACATATTAATCGCAAGAAAAGAAAGGAAGAACATATTGAGTAAATGAGAATTAAAACGGAAAATAGCAAACATTTTGCTAGCAAAAATGTGAAGCAACTGGAACTCTAATTCATTTCTGGTGGAATTCAAAAATTTACAACCATGTTGGAGGACAGTTTGTCAGTTTCTTTCAAAACTAAATAAAGTCTTATAACATGGTGCAGAGATTGTGCTCCTATGTATTTACACAACTGATTTGAAAACTTATATTTGCCACAAAGCTTATGTATGCACATAACAACTTTATTCATAATCACCAAAAACTGAAAGCAATCAAGATGTCCTTCAATAGGTGAATGCATAAGCAAACTGGTATATCCTTACAATGGAATAGTCAGTGATAAAAATGGATGAGCTAGCAAGTAATAAATTGACATGGATGGATATTAGATGGATATTCCTAAATAAAAGAAGACCACAAGAAAGGTTAGATATCATATGATTCTAAATAGCTAATGTCCTGGAAAAAGCAAACCTGAAGACAGTTTAAAAAAATTTATGGTTGTCACAAATTTGGAAGGAGGGAGTAGGATTAAGTATATGACACATCGAGGACTTTTTAGGGTGCTTCAACTATTCTGTGTGATACTAAGTGCAGATGTATGATAGTATGCAATTGTCAAAACTGAGCTTTATAACAAAGCATAAACCTTACTGTATACAGATTTTAAAAATCATATAGAAAGTGGAGGGATTTCATGTTGGAATGTGGAATGTACCAAAACAATCTGTATTACAAAAATATGAAGCAGTTCCCTGAGGCAGTAGGGGAAAGTGCTAGCACAAATAACTTTGGAAATGAAGTTTGTAAAAAACAAGTGAAAGAAACTGTATGCAAGTACTGTATGCCATTGAGAAAGTTTCTCAGAAGGATATAAGTTAACAAGTCTGATACTACAATACATATACAACAGAATTGAACAATTAAATAAATGGATGACCTCATGCGAACTAGGTTTCTCACTGCTGGAATGGGAATTTACAGATGAGAAGAGGTGGCAGGAATGATTCCTGTGGTAATGAGTTAGAGTTGGAGACATTGATATGAACTTAGGTTTAGTTTTAAATAAAGATGGTTACATAGAAACACATCTATATAGGTAGATGCATGCACATGGACTAATACCTACATGAACAATTCTTTGCTCTGTCAGCTGAGAAGGCCTAAAAGAAATTGCTCAGGAACAATGATGAGCACCCCTAGTATGCAGAATTTGGTTTCTAATACCATTCTCCACTAAAAGGAACTTAGGTCCTTAGAGAAATGGCTGATTCTAGGACTGCTGTGGAGAAACATACAGGATGAGACTGGAGTGCCTGAAAGTAAGAAGGTGCTTAAACACACACACACACACACACACACACACACACACACATATATATATATATATATATATATTTATTTATTTATTTATTTATTTATTTATTTATTTATATATAAAACATCTTTTACATATATAACATATATATATATATATGAAACATCTTTTTATATCTATACATAGAATAAAAGTTCTCTCTCTGTAAAGGAACCCTTGGATACTGTTAGTGGGAATGCAAATTGGTATAGCCATTGTGGAAAACAGCATGGAGATTCCTCAAAAAAATTAAAAATAGAGTCACTATATATATGATCCACTAATTCCACTACTGGATATTTACCCAAGAATACAAAGCCAATAATTCGAAAGGATATGTGCATCGCTATGTTTATTGAAGCATTATTTCCAAATTATGGAAGAAGCCCAAGTGTCCTAGATAAATGAATGGATAAAGAAGTAATATGTGTATGAGTGTGGAATAGAATATTACTTAGCCACAAAAGAGAAAAAAAAAAAAGAATGAAATCTTGTTGTTTGCAACAACATGGGTGGATCTGGAGGGTATAATGCTAAGTCAGATAAGTAAGTCAGAGAAAGACAAATACCATATGATTTCACTCATGTGGAATTTAAGAAAGAAAAAAAAATGAGACAAAAGAGACTTTTACATATAGAGAACAAACTGATGGCTATCAGAGTGGGGGGGGTGAACTAGGTGATGGATTAAAGAGTACATTTATCATGATGAGCACTGAGTAATATATAGAACTGTTGAATCATTATGTCATTATATCAACGTACACAACACTGTATGTTAATTATGATGCAATTTAAAAAATAGTTCCCTGAAATTTTTCTTTCTTTATTTTTTTGAGAGGGAGAGAAATGGTAGGAAGTGCAGAGGGAAAGGGAGAGAGAGAATCGGAATCTGAATTAAACAGGTTCCATGCCCAGCACAGAGCCCAACATGGGACTCAATCTCACAACCCTGAGATCATGATCTGAGCCCAAATCAGTAGTCGGACATTTAACCAACTGAGCCACCCAGATGCCCCACTTTTTTCCCTGAAAATTATCACTGTGGTAAGCGATCATTTAATCTGCTTTATGCAATTTTTGAAAGATAGTAACAGCTGCTTTTCAATCCATGGTAAATATATAGAAGTCTTTAAATGTAGCGAAAATAGCTTGGTTTTAATTTGGAAATAGGATGAGACTGCTCTACAGATGTGCTATGATCAATTATGACCAGTTGGTATTTATTTTTTCCTTCTTTTTTTTTTTTTTGCACCTGTATATGTTTTTCAGAGTTTTAGATTGTGGTCATTGTGAGGGAAAAGGCTGAATTTTGGCAAACTGCGAATAATCATGTTGTCAGCCAATTGATCTCAAATGTATTCTAATAACTCGCTTGAAAATAGATGTTTGATGATCTTACTGTTAGCAGGAAGGTAAGGTTTATTCATTGAAGAGTATCTAGGTACATCCACTAAGGCATAAAACATTTATGCCATATAATCCTGGAAATATTAAAGACTTTCTCTTTCTCACTTCCCCTTCACCACTGTCTCCCTCTCATACTTCCCCCCACCTCTGTGTGCATATGTAGAAATTTACTATTTGAATTGGAAGCAATCTTCCTAAGATGACACTGCTAAGTGGTACTAGAATGAAACTAAAATCCCCAAAGCTACAATTTTGAATATTTTTATTGTACCCTCTTGGCATGATCCTTTTTAGAGGACAAGCAACATGTAGAAAGAATTTATTTTTTCACCTCACATTGAATTATGCATGTGTTCACGTGTATGTATATTTGCTTTGCAAAAATATGACAAGAAGCAGATGGAAAAAGCTAGTACATAGACTATATGGATGCTGAATAAATGTCCAATTGACTCACACACAGTCTATAGATATTCATCTCATCTTTGGCTAATATGTCTATCAATAATTAGTCACAAAATGTGCCTGTTTGTGGTTAGTTGTTATTGTCCACTTTAATAAACGTGAATACGTTCTCATAAACTTAAACCATGATCTGTTGCCTCTAGGATATAAACTCTAAATGCTGGCATTCAATGATCTCTAGGGCTCTATTTTCAGTATTTTCTAACCCTATGGCTCAGCATAACATGTTTACCATTTCCCAAGGTACCTTAATCTTTTATCTCTCTGTTTTTATTCTGTAAACACCTCTCTGCATATTTCTTTCATTAGAACCTCAAATCTTAGCTTCCTCTTATGTGTACTCCTTATGTGGGATTTACCTAACTTCACTAGCTCCCCATGGGGGAGCAATAACTCATACTGATGAAGTTTAGGAATATAGATGAGGTCTGAAGCCAATGACCAAGAAATAATTTTTGAGACATCTTTGGTCCAAAATGGTGGTTTTATTAAAGCATGGGGACAGGACCCTTGGGCAGGAAGAACTGCTGCCCCAAGCCTGTGAGGAGTGGCTGATTATATACCTGGGAGTTGGGAGGGGTTTGAGGATAGGCATTTTGGAAGCAAAGTTTCCAGGTCCTTGAGGGGGCTAGCTATTGTTGGGTAAAGTTCACTTATTACATCTAATAAAACCTGAGTCATGAGACCCTTCAGATGTATATCAGTGGGCCATGTGCTTGGAGGATGATTGCCAACACGTTTCTTGGGGGTTTAGAGATAAAGGAAATTTCAAGGAATTTTTATATGTTCAAGTAGACTTACAGGACCCTGGAGGTCAGGCTAAGATTGCCTTTTGCCCTTAGCAAAGTATTAACATAGAGGTAGTTGAGTCCATAGAGAAATGTCACTCTGCCTGTTTCGAGGATTTGTCAATATGCTTTGTCCTGAGCTAGTCCTCTGTTCCCCCATCAATACCACTAAATAAGAGGCTTCCCAGATTGCTGGCAATATGTGGACATGAACCAAGTATTATGTATCTTTGTATATGTAAGCCCAAAATTGATAGGACATAAACGTTAGTGAGTCTAGTAAATAACAATTTTTCCAAGACAATGTTTTATCCTAAACCCCAAATGGTTATTGGTTAATAAGAAAAAAGCAGGATCATCAGCCTAGAGCAGTGGTTTCTAAAAGCCTATGAATCATAGATCAGTCAAGAGGATTGCATCATAATTTTGAAAGCTCAAAAAAATTATTCAGAGCACCACCTCAGAGAACTTGGTGATGATTTGTGGATGTGCCCCAGCATTTGCAAGTGTAGCCCAAGAGAATTAGCACAGAGGAAGGCATGTGTGTTCGTACAAAATTGATATTTTCTAGCTTGAAGCAGAGGTTTTTCCACCATAGCTGCACATTATAATCACCTGGGATGCTTTCAAATCAAGCTCATACCAGGGCCTCACCTTTCGAGATGCTGGTATAATTAGTCTAGATTAGGCCCTGGTATTAGCATTTTTAAAAGGTCCCCAGGTAGTTCTCACGTGCAGCCAGGATTGAGAACTACCGAATTGACATCTTTTAAAATTCGATTCATTAAAAACACTGGAAATATATTATTGTGCCTCTAAGCCATTTACCATCCTTTTACATCCCCCTCTCTCATTTCACTCTACCTCCCGCCCAAACCAGGAGGTACTTTCTTCTCTGGAGTTATCTCACCTCTCCCCACACCCACAAGCTTGTGTCTGATGAAAATATTGAGCAGATGAGTTCACCTCTGAAGGCTGCTTGCAGGGGGAGGGGAGTGGGTTTTGATATGTGTAGAGAACAATCTTACCATCCTTTTTATTTTCTTAATGAGCAAGGGAGGTTAAAAAAAAGAAAATATTTTAAAATGCTTTATATTAACAAGATAATGACCTGTGCTTAAGTGCCAGTGGGGACTAATTCTTTGTTTCAAATAGGTCAGCCTGGAAAGTTAGTTTCAAGAATTACAAAGGAAAACAAATACCTATGAATACGTTGGGTGTTTCCTGGAAACCAAAGCTGCCCTGCCCCCTCATTCCACAACTGTGTTTTTCCCACCTGAGACCTTCATGCCTTTTTTCCCTAAGAATTTATCACTTTTGCCAGAACTGGGATTTGCTTTGGAAATGATTCACTGCTAGGTCAAAGCAGCAATGAATGCTTGCTTTTGAATCAACCTGTCATCAATTCGAGACCTGAGTCTGATGCATAATTTAGTCCCTCAAAATGAAAGAAGACAAAGCATATATAAATATTGTTAAAGCAAGACAAGCACTTGGGTGGCTTTCTGGACTTTCGCCTTCTTACAGGTGTACAGGTGACAGGTATGGTTCCACTCATCCCTAGAATACCACAGGTGCATGAGTTTTCAGCTTCAGGTAATTGCAGTTGAAAAAAAAAAAGTGAGAGAGAATGTTCTATTTTGGCCTTCAATTAATTGGGTCCTCAAGGCACCAAGCCTACTAGTTTTAGAAGCAAAAGGAAGTTATGCCCAGAATACAAAGGCATAAGGATACACACATCATCCTCCCATGGGAGATTACACTGCAGCTTGTGGTTGCTGTCTTTTAAATTGATCTCTATTTAGGAGTGGTATTTGTATTCCTATCACTGGAGTTTTGATGCGAGGTTCATGGATATAACCAATAGCGGTGTTGATGAGGAAATTAGTGTTTCAGCATGTCGGTACCAATTAACTGGTTGTTATTGCAGTGGTATTCCTGAAGGAAGTAATGCCTATTAGTTATTGAAGCATAAAATGAGTCCCAGAAATGTCTGCCTTATTTTGAGGATAGATTTTTTTTTTAACTTCTAGGTCTTTGGAATAAGTTTTTGAGTTTTGAAGTAGCCAAAGAGCAGTGTGGTAGGCAGACTATAGAGTTATACTCAACCATCCCTATCTTCTGAGGTATATAGGCTTGTGTGATCCCCTTGAGCGTAGGCAGGACTCGTGTTTTTTTTTTTTTTCCTATGAATATGAAAAAGGTGTGAGGTCTCACTCCCCTAATTAGTTTATATTATATGGAAAAGATCATGGGATGTTATATTTTATTATGAGATTCCATTTTAGCAGATTGAGACCATGCAGATTAGGAACCATGCATGGCTTCTAGGGGTCGAGGATGGTTTCTAGTCCATAAGCAAAAAGTTTGGACTCAAGTCATACAACCTTAAGAAAGAAATTTGCCAACAACCTGATTGAGTTTGAAACTATTTATTTCCCAATCAAGCCTTCAGATGAGAATGTAGTCCAAGTGAATTGTTAATTATAGTATTTTTAAGACCCAGAGCAGAGGACTAAGCTAAGCCATATCCAGACTTTTGACCTATAGAAACTATGAAAAAAGGTTTTGTCTTAAGGCACTAAATTTGTGGTAATTAATTATGCAGTGATATAAGACTAAAATAAGCAAAGACCTCAGGGGGGCTTTTAAACTAATAAATAATCCTAGCTGACATTTGTTTACCTGAACCATGTAATTAAGAAATAGCAAGTTAAGTTTGCAACATCATCTTAATCTTCTGGGTTGGCCGTGGGCTTTATGGAAACGAACTTTCACTTTTTTCCCTCCAGACAGCATACTTTGGGGAGAAAAGACTTTTCTGTTTAACACATTGGCATTATGCAATTCCTTTTTTTGCCATTCTCATAAATTTTCATCATAGGAAAGAGAATAATCTTCATTTCTCATCAATAAAAGTACTGTTTCCCATTCTGCATATCCCAAGGATTACTTTTGAAAAGTAACAAAGGACTTCATTACAGAAGCCAGGCTTCTGGAGCTTGATAATTTATTTGCCTTGTTATTCACTGTTCAGTTGTTATAGCTCAAGGCAGGTGTCTCGATCTTTAAAGTAGGACAATGATATAATATATTTCCAATCAGTGGCTAGAAGGAAAGTTGTAGCCCACATAATGTAGAAGTCAATTAGGCACATTGGTTGGTAAAGAAGAAGGGCTGCATTATTGCATACAGATAAAGATTGTCCAATTATCAGAAAGATTACTGCATTGCTTTCTCTGTCCAATTATATTTATTTTGCCTCTCTTAAAAAGATAATTTAACTTTTTCTTTATGTATTTACTAGGATAGTGCTAACTTTATTTTCTACACTTATTTGGGATATAACTGCAGAAAAGTTAATAAAGCCTATTTAGAACTATCAGATGATACTAAGAAAAAATATAATTTCATAAGTCTAGTTGGATCAACATCTAGGTTGATTTTTAAAATATTTACTTATTCATGAGAGACAGAGAGAGGCAGAGACACAGGCAGAGGGAGAAGCAGGCAACCCTGGGGAAGCCTGATATGGAACTCAATCCTAAGACCCAGGGATCACACAACCCCAGCCAAAAGCAGAGGCTCAATCACTGTGCTACCCAGTAGTCCCTACATCTAGGTTGATTTTTATCAATTGCCTGGAAGTACTTACATTCTTTGGCAGGGCTGATTTCTTTATATATAAAATGACTCTATTGAAATTTACATATGCTTTTACCTGGTGGACATTGTTTTGCAGTCATAGCCTCAACCTGTATTTCAAGAATAATACAGTAGATCCTTGAACAACACAGGTTTGAACCACACAGGTCTACATATCCATCGACTTTTTTTTTTTTATAAATACAGTACTGCAAATTTATTTTCTCATGATTTCCTTAACATTTTTTACTAGCCTTGTAAGAATATAGTACATAATGTGTTATAAGAAATATGTGTCAATCAAGTATTTACATTATTGATAAGGCTATTAGCTAAGTTTTGGGGGAATAAAAGTTTAATATGGATTTTCAGCTGTCTGCAGGGTCAGCACCCCTAACCTCTATTGTTCAAGGGTCAACTGTATACTGACAGCACTCTACATTATTAACACACACACGGGATCCCTGGGTGGCGCAGCGGTTTAGCGCCTGCCTTTGGCCCAGGGCGCGATCCTGGAGACCCGGGATCGAATCCCACGTCGGGCTCCCGGTGCATGGAGCCTGCTTCTCCCTCTGCCTGTGTCTCTGCCTCTCTCTCTCTCTCACTGTGTGCCTATCATAAATAAATAAAAAAAAAAAAACAAAAAAAAATAAAGCACACACACACATATATAAATGGTTCTGTGAGATCATGGGCATGTGGATATCCATCTGTCTCATTACCTGCCTATCTACCAGTCTATCAACTCTCAATTTTATTCCATTGATCTATACGTCTGTTCTTATGCCAGTACTATTGTTATCTGGATTATGTAGCTTTGTAGTACCTTTTGAAATTGGATAGAGAGAGTCCTCCAATTTTATTCTTTTTCAAGTTTTGACTATTTTGGGTCCATTGCACTTCAAAATGAATTTTAGGATCAGTTAGTTTCTGCAAAAAAGCAATTAAAAAGTGAAAAAAGAAAAATTAAAAAAAAATTTTAAAGGCAATTGAAATTTTGATAGTGAATTTGAGATGTATTGCAATTTTAACAACATTAAGTCTTTCCATTTATCGAGGACTTCATTATTTTTTTTCAACAGCATTTCACAGTTTTCAGTGTATGTCTTAAACTACTCTTATTTTGTAGGAATGAGTTGATAAATTTATTCATAAGTATTTTATTGCTGATGCTATTTCAGAAAGAATTATTTTTCAAATTTCATTTTTGGATTCATCACTTCTAATATATAGAAGAACAATTGAATTTTGTATCTTTTATCCTTCAACTTGATATACTTTTTTATTGTTCTAATAGCTTTTTTGATGGGTTCCTTAGAATTTTCTACATGTAAGTTCACATCATTTGCAAATAACAATAATTTTCCTTTCCAAAATAGCAAAATATCTTGTGTTTTTTTTTTCTTGCCTGATTTTTCAATCTTCAGTACAATGTTGAATAAAAGTGGTGAAAATGGACATCTATGGCTTGTTCCTGATCTTGGAAAGTTTTCAGTCTGTCAACATGTAGTATATAATTATTATGGGTTTTCTTAGATAACTTTATCATGTGGAGGAAGTTCTATTCCCAGTCTGTGGAAAGTTTTTCTGATTAAAGTATATTGGACTTTATCAAATGATTTTTCTGTATTTTTTTTTGTATTGAGTTTTCTCCATTATTAATCATGTAGGTTTTTCTTTATTAATTAATCGCATGTTGAGTTAGTCTGGGATTCTTGAGATAAATTCCACATGGTCATGGTGTATGTTTTTGATGTATTTCTGGGTTTCTAGGTTTGTTATTTTTATTGAGAATTTTTGTGGCAATATTCATGAGGAAAGTTGGGGTCTAGTGTTTCGTTTTTGCTTTCCTTTTAAATCTTTGTCTGGTATTGTTATCAGGGTAACATTGGCCTCATTACATGACTTGGTTTCTCCTTGTGTAATCTTGAAAGTTCGTTTCTGTCTTGTCACTCAATACATTATTGTAGTACTAAAGTCTGCAAATATCATTACTGAATTGTTTATTTCTCCCTTCACTTCACAATTCTGTCAGTTTCTGCTTCGTGTATTTTGGGACTCTTTTGTTAGAGGCTTGCATATTTTCTAAACAGGTTGCTAGGCTTATCATAAAATGCCTTTCTTTGTCCTTACAAAATAATTTTGTCTTAATGTCCATTTGTCCAATACTGGTATACCCATTCCAAGTTTTCTTCTGTTGATGTTTCATAGTATGTATATGTTTTCACCTTTTTACCTTCAACCTATTTGTGTATTTGAATCAGTATATAATTGGATCATTTAAAACACCTTTGTACCAATCTCTTTATTATAATTGTAATAATTAATTCATTTGAATTTAATATAATTATATCTGCTACTGGTTATTTTCTATTTTTTCATATATCTATTTCTCCATTACTACCTTATTTTGTATTAAATGTATATATTCTAGCATCCTATTTTAATTCCCTTTTCATTTCCTTTACTATATTATGAAAAAATTATTTTATAGTGGCTCCTCTGAGAATTATGATTAATGATAATGATATGGTAAAATTTTACCCTTTGATAGCCCCCATTCCCTACTTTCTTTGTGTTATTGTCTTATAAATTGCATGTTTGTACATTGTATATACATCATTCCAGATATAATTTGTACTTTATGCAGTTATCTTTTTAAATTGTTACAATCAAAGAGATATTTATTGTCTTTTATACTTACCTAAATCATCATTTTAATAGTGTTATTAATTGTTTATGGGGATTTATTATAGTGTCTTTGTTTCTCTCCACTGTTAGGAATTTCCTTAGATTTCCTAAGAATCTGCCTTTTTATGGCAGATCTGCTATGGACAAATTTTCTCAGCTTTATTTATTTGAGAATGTTTCCTTCATTTTACTTTCATATTTAAAGGGTAATTAGGTTTTATATAGAATTCTAGGTTGACAGCTTTTTTTTTTTAACCAATTTGAATGTCACCTCACATTCTTCTGGTCTCCATGATTTCTGATGTTAAATCAGGTATTGATTATCGACACACCCTTGTACATGGAAAGATGTCCCTCCTTTACTGTTTTTAAGGTTCTTCGTCTTCAACAGTTTGATTATGTTATGTCTAGGTATAGAGATCTTTGAATTTCTCTACTTGGAATTTGTTGAGTTCTTGGAAACATAGTTTAATGTTATTAAATTTGGCATATCTTAGCCATTACTTCTTAAGTTCTCTTTCAGATCCTTTCTTTCTCTTGTGCTCTGAGATTCCTACAGAGTGTGTATGCATATATTGGTACTTGATGGTATCTCACAGATTTCTAACACTGTTCAGTTTTCTCATTCTTTTTGGTTTTCACTCTGGATCATCTCAACTGACTTGTCTTTATTTTGCTGATTATTTCTTCGGCTTGTTAAAATCTGTTATGCCCTTGTGGTGATTATTTTTTCATTTCAGTTATTATCTTTTTGAACTCCATAATCCATATTTTTTAAATGACTTCTATATATTTTTTGATATTCTCTATTTGGTTAGATAACATTTTTGTAGTTCCCTTATTTCTTTAGACACGGTTTTCTTTAGGACTTTAAAGATGCTTAATACACCCGATTTAAAGTATTTTTCTAGTTAACCCAATGTCTAGGCTTCTTCAGGTTCTGTTTCTATTGATAGCTGTATTTTTCTCTCTATGGGACATGCTTTCTTATTTACTTGCAAAACTTGCGGGATTTTTTTGTTGAAAAAATGGGCATTTTAAATAGTATAATGTGTCAATTCTGGAAATCAGACTCTTCTCATTTCCTGTTTTTATTGTTATTGTTTGTTTATTGACCTTTTAAAATTATGTGATTTTTGTATTCATTATCATCTCTGGTCATTAAAGCCTTTGCTCTGTTGGCTCAATAGCCAATGATTGGACAGGTATTTCCTTTGATGTCTGGAGTCAGTAAGTCTCTTAGTCTTTGTTAAGACATCCATGTGTGGGTTTGGTGTTTCACTCAGCCAGACAGTTTACAATTCCTTATTAAACTTCAATTTCTGCTTGCAAAGAGCCTCAAGATTAGCCAGAAGTGGAAGTTCAGGGCCTTCTTAGGTCTTTACTAAGCATATTCACTGCCCAATACATATGCACAACCTAGTTTCCCAGAAATATTTTTGAGCTTTTCAAATCCACTTATGGACATTTCATTCCTCATCTTTTCCTACTAAGAATTTTGGCTAGCCAATTACTTACTCTGTTAAAGAATTTTAGGCAGTCTTAATGTTTAACAATTACATACAGTTTTCAATAAATACCTTGGGACAAAAGGCTTTTTGTATTGTGTATGCTGAGTCCAGTAAAATAAAGTCCTTTTGGCAAATGTGATATTCCAGGAAGCCAAAAGACAGGTCAAATAATAAGAAATCCATGGAAATTGGGCTTTGAAGTAGCTCTAACACTGGTCTATCTTTTTCTGGTTGTTTTTTACTGTGACTATGGACTTTCAGTTTTCAAGGATACTGCCGATCTGGGGAGGGTAGACCTGGGAATAGTGCAAGTTAAATTGCCACAAATCTTGGAGTTCTTCCTGAGAGTGAGCTGTTTTTCTGTACTAAGCATTCCCCAGATTGTTGCATACCTTTGGTTAATCTCCAGGGTTCTAAAAAGTTTTGATTCTGTTTTTGACGGTGTTCTTGTTGCTTTTATAGGGGAGATGATTTGATTTGAATTTGATCCTTACTCTATCCTTTTTGCTGACTGCAAAAATATGCTTCATGGTATGAGTCTTTTTGTGTAAGCTTCCACAAGCTTATGGCCTTTCCACAAATTGTATAAGTAATTATAGTATATTTAGAGATAATAATTTTGAGAAAGAGTGAGAGATGTATAAATGTTATTAGCTTTCACTAAATCCTTGAATGACAACTGTGAGCTCTAGATTTTCAGTTGGTGACAATATCATAACAGTCTTGGACTGTCAATACTTCAATATTTGATCAAAAGATCTCTAAGAAAGATGAACCATGAACCAAGTTAGCCAATAGGTTTGAACTGTTGGATATTTTACCCCAAATAATGAAAAGGTAGATACCTGACTTCTTTAACAAAGCCATCAGTTGTCTTAGCAAGTCTGTAAAGAAAAAAGAACAAAGCTCAGACTCAGATCTTTGTATTTCTCCTCCCTTAGAGAAAAAGCATTCCTTTTATACTTAGGCAAACTCTTCCTACTTAAAAACTACAGTAATATGCCACAAAGATCATTAAACAAAAGTTAAGCCTTTTATCCCAGAAGTTACCTCTTTTATCTTTTTTGTTCCTTTTAAAAGGAAGGAGGGGAGAAGAGCTGCTCATACATGTATCCTTCTCTATAGGTATGGGTGGAGGGGAAAACCAGTGGCACAGGTGCTCTCTCCTACAGTCTGGAAGAAACCTAATAATGTGAGACCCAAGCAGAGCTAAAAGGGGGTCGGGGGATGTCCATAGGGAGAACAGAATGAATTTAATAATCTGCACTTGTGAGCTTCCCTAGGTCTCCAAATATTTGAATAGAGTTGAGAGTCACCTCAGTGCTTATCATGCTCATCACAGTAGTGGTGATGGTCCAGGCTAGAGAGGAGAGAGAATGTGGCTGACTCCAGAAGTTCTTGGTGGTAGATTCAGCAGAGAGAAGGCTGCTTGAGTAGGTAGAATCTACCAGGTTAGGGAAGGCCTCCTGAGAAAGAATAGACCATATGTTGTTCCTCAGTTATTACTTGGGCCAAGCTGCCATATTTCTCATGCAGATCATTACAGTAAACTCCTAACTTGGCTACCTGTTTCCACTTTTATCTGGTTAGCCTATGCCTCCGTCAGCCATTATTTATTAACCCTATACTCAAAACCCTTCAAAACCAGATGGCTTTCCATCTTAGAGAAAAAGTCAAAGTCTTATAACCTAACCCCTAGCATCTATCTTACCTCATGCCCTGCCACTTGCCCTCTCAGTCATTCCTCTTCAGCTACCTTGGTCTCCATTATTTTCCTCTAACATGCTAATCACACTCCCAGTTCAGAGAGTGTGCTTTGCACTTGTATTTTTCTTTTCTATAATGCTCTTCTTCCAGACATATTCATGATTCACTCTTCCATTGGCTTCCAAACTCTATTCAAATAACACTTTAGTAGAGAGTTCTCTCCCCAAGACTGTATATAAAATAGCACCCACATGGTGCCTCATTCTCTGTGTCCCTTCTCCTGCTTTATTTTCCTTCTCATGTGCCACCCCTAGACATGCTATATGTTTTCTATTTTTTTGTCATTGTTGTTCTCTTCTTACTAGAATATGGGAAGCACAATGTTTGGGACATGGCAAAGACTCAATACCCATTTGATGATTTTAAAAATCAGCCATGGACAATACAATAGTAGAGTAGTGAGGATATGTCTTTTCTTGAATGAATAATAAAGTGCAGTCATTTTGGATGCCTAGGTTTTTTAATTACAGTTCTTCTTGTTCACTTAAAATGAGAGCTACATTTGTATATTTCCAAACTATTGCCTTGGACTCAATATGTAGGCAATAGTCTGCTATTAATGAGAAAGGTAAAAAGGACAAATTGTAAGTTCTACTTTAACCTCAGAAGTTATGGGTAAAATTTAAATGAAAGAGGTCAAAGAGAAAAGAGCTCTATTGCTTTTATAGAGCAGAAATTTTCATGTCATCTTGTGATTATTAAAAAACTTCAGTAGGCTTCTTGAAAGAGTAGTACATAACTGATTACTTCTCACATTATAAAATTTTGTGCTTCTACCACAATTAAAATATTTCATGAAAATGAGTAGGAATGGTGAAATTCATTTTTCTGAAGAAAACTACATAGGCCTGTGAACATTTACATGTCATGGTATACATGATCCTATCCACTACCCCACCCTCCCTGTCCAAATATGCTGATATGTCACACAGACTACTTAACTATTCTTTGGTATGTTGGAAAATTCATAATGACTCCTTTTAAAATGTGTTTATGCTGTAAGTCATGTAAATAAATGATGCCATGAAGGATGTGGCTATATAAAGATTATTCCTCCTGGGTTCTCAGAATCCCAATTCATTGACAGGACCCAGAGGATCACCAGACAAGTAATTTCTAAAAATTATTTATAACTGTATTTGAATCTGATGGTGATAGAAACAAACAAACAAACAAGTTTTAGGAGAAATGCCAGATTAGACATTAAGGTGAAATTACTTAATCTATTTCTATCTTATTGGCTTATGAAAATCTCTTGAAACAGCATAGTTTCTCAATATCATTTCAAATTTGTGGATGGGCAAAGTGTAATGGAAGTTTCAGCTTGGAATTTTAAAATCTGGGCTAGCTCAAGCTAGCAAGCTTGTGTACTGGAGTAGAAAGAGTCCTAGTCTAAGAATAATGGAACGAAATCTTTCCTTTTACTTAGATCACTGTGACTTTTCAAATATCTATGGGTTTCAGGTTCCTTATGAACAAAACAGTGGAGTAGACTAAATGACATTGAGGGGCCATTTGTGATGTTACCTTATCACAAGATTGATGAAATTCCTGACATAGTCACCCTCTGATTAACTCATTTTAAAATAATTGTGCTGTTTGGATTAACAAACTTTCATTTAAAGAGGGGAGAGTTTTGAGGCCTAGGAAGGGCTCCACCAATTTGGGTTGCTTTCTTATCTTTAGCAATTGTAAGAGAATGTGGCAATTTGCCAAAGTGGACATGTAGAACCATCCTTCGAGTTCTACCACATGTGGCTTCTAAAGCCTACCTAAAATTCTCTTGTTTTTGAGCAACTTTTTGAGATTAAAAAGAGGGTAAATATTCTACATGATGCCAAAACTTTAACAAACTGAATCCTAGCCTTCAAGATAGACTCCATAATTTAAAATCTACCCAAAACAGCATTTAAAAATTATTTGCCGATATTTTCTATTTTTTTCTTATTAAAATAGTAAATATGTAAACAAAGATACTATTTTTCATTTTTTTTTCTTTTTAATTTCATCAAATGCCTAGTTTGAGATGAAGTTCAAAGTCTGGGTATCAAATAGCTCATATTATAGCAGTGAATAATGTACCCTGTAAGATCAAGTTCTTGCTGCTTTTACTCTGCTAATAGCAGATTCCTGAAGTTCTATGAATTAAATTCATGTTTATTTCTGGGAATTTGATAAAATGAAAGAATAATGATCACTGACTGATGAATTTATTGGAGGTGGTTTGTTCCACTTAGTTTTAGATTGTCAGCATCTACTCTGTTAAAAGCATTGGATTTCTATTTGCAATAGATTTATCCTTAAAACAAATGAGATGGGAGACTATCAATGTCTTAGATGAGCTCCTGCATGCTAGCATTCATATCACATTTTGCCTACAATTTATTTCTTCTCCGAAATATTTAAACAAGTTTCTGAACTCCAGATGATGCAGATCATGACTTTCTTGAGCCATAAAAGTGTTGGCCCTAGCACATAATGTACTCCTGCAACCAAAGAGAGCCAGGAATATTCTGCAGTGTTCCATATTCCATATCTAATTCCAGGAAAGAATCTTTTCAGTTGTCCAGAATGTTATATGGTCCAAGAGAATTCAATGAAGATTATTTTATGCTTATATGATACTGCTTTAGAACAAAGACAGATGGTCCATCTGTGTATAAAAGTTACTTTTCCAAGGGCACACTTCATTCTAATACTAATTTTAAAGTGCCCTTTGAGAAGCCCCTTGAAAGTGAAGAAACAATAAATCAAAGACCCTCAAATACATAAGGTTTATCTAGCTGCTCTGCAGAAATTTTCCCAACAAGTTAAGTCTGAAGGCTCAAGAAATAGTATTTCAGAAGAGAGCTCTGTAAATCTAGGAGGGATATGTCATGAAAAGGCACATACAGGCCAGGAATTAGCTGGCTGAAAAATGAATAAGGGTTACGCATTACCACTTAATATACATATATGTGTATATGTGTGTGTGTACGTAAATATATATGTGTATAAATACATATATATAATATATATATATATTAGGGAGCTACTATATATCTCTGTGTATACACATATATGTGTATATGTATACATATATACACAGAGATATATAGTAGCTCCTTAATATATATATTTATATATATATGTGTATACACATTACACAGACATATATATAATTATATATAATATATATTTGTATATATTTATATTTATATATAACTATATATATATATATAACTATATATATATATATAGTATGTATACACACACACTCACTGTCTTACTGTATTCCTAGCACCTGGTGTAGTATTTCACAAATAGGAAAACATTAAATATTTTTGGTTAAAAAATTAAAAGGAAAGCAAAGCTTTCTTCACTTGTGAAAGGTATAGTTACTGATGCAAATTAAAATGATCTAAACATTATGCATTATTAATAAATAATAATTTATTTTGGAAGACAACTGATCCAAAAGAAAAAAATGAACAAGGACATGGAGGGAAAATTTACAAAAGGAAACTACTTCCAGATTATTTATTTTGTTTCAGACAGGCTTTCCCACTAAGAACAAATATTAAACTAAATCAAGTATTAAATAGGAATTTCTCTGAAGGAATGAGAGAGGTATCAAAGACACTGTTAATTTGCTGAGTCAATTTAGAAGACAAAGGAATTTTTTTTAAAAAGTTGACTTTGTCTGGTGCTGTTTTTCCCTTTGAGATAATTTCTAAACATTGGTTATCCCTGTGATTTCTGAAAGTAAAAATCATGGCTGAGAAATGAAGCAGAGCTTTAAATAATTTTACAATATCTAGGAGAACAAAATATTAGAATTCATTGCCCACCAAGTAGAAAGGACACTAATAGGCAACCTCAGCTTTGAACCTGGATGTGCTACTTCCTGCAAATAGAAGCAAACTGGACATTGAAATCCCTCTTAAAGGAATAAAACAAAGCTTTGAATAATTTCAAACATTGAGTTAAGACAATGGCTCTCTGGCCTCACTATATATCTAAAAACAAATTAATTTCTCTTACTCACAGACTCAAAATTATCCTTCAAACTGCTTCTTAAGAGACTATTTAAGAGCATTTTTATGTAGAGAGATTACCCATATACATCCACCCTCACAAATGAATATTTTTTTCCTATTAACAGCATCGTCCATCAGACTTATACAATTGTTAAAATCACTGAAACTACGCTGACACATTATGATCCTCCAAAGTCCATAGTTTACATTAGAGTTCACTCTTGGTGTTGTATGTTCTATGGGTTTGGATATATAATGATATGTGTCTATCATTATAGTATCATAAGATTTCACTGCCCTAAAATAACTTCATGCTCTTCCTAATCTTTGCTTCCTCACTCTTCCAAATATTGGCAACTACTCATTTTTGTATTGTACCCATAGTTTCTCTTTTTCCAGAATGTTATGTAGTTGGAATCATAAAGTATGTGGCCTTTTCAGATGGCTGCTTTCATTTAATAATAGGCATTTAAGGTTCCCCCATGTCTTTTCATGATGTGACAATTCATTTGAATTTAGGACTGAATAATAATCCATTGTCTAGATGTACCATAGTTTATTTATCCATTTACCTATTGAAGGACATCTGGGTTGCCTCCAAATTTTGATGATTATTGATAAAGCTGTTATAAATATGAAGAGCAGATTTTTGTGTAGACATGAGTAATCAACTCTTTTGGGTAATTACCAAGGAGCACACCTACTGGATCATATGGTAATAGTAGGTTTGGTTTTTTAAGAAGCTGCCCAACAGTCTGTCAGTGGGGCTGTACCATTTTCCAATCCCATTCTCTTCAGTAATGAAGAGATTTCCTCTAGTTCCAAGTCCTCACCAGTGTTTTCAGTATTCCAGATTTGGGCCATTATAATAGGTATGTACTAGTATCTCATTGTTATTTTAATTTGTATTTCTTTTGATATATAATGTGGAGCATCTTTTCATATGCTTGTCATCTGTCTATCTTTGATGAAGTATGTGTTAAGGTCTTTGGCCTATTACTTAATCTAGTTTGTTTTCTTATTGCTGAGCTTTGTTTTTTGTCTATTTTGTTTAGCATTCCTGTATTAGATGTGTCTTTCACAAATACTTTCTCCCATTCTGTGGCTTGTATTCTCATTCTCTTGACAGTGTCTTTCACAGAGCAAAAGTTTCTCATTTTAATGAAATTCAGCTTCTCGGTTATTTCTTTCATAGATCTTGCCATTGATACTATACCTAAAAAGTCTTAAAAAAAAAGATATTACTTATTTATTTGAGAGAGAGAGAGTGAGAGAGAGAGAGCACAAGCAGGGGGAGTGGCAAAGGGAGAGGGAGAAGCAGACTAGGGGGCAGGGAGCCAGACATGGGGCTCCATCCCAGAACCCTGGGATCATGCCTGAGCTGAAGACAGACACTTGACTGACTGAGCTACCCAGGCACCATTATACCTTATTGCATTAGGTATTTGTACTCCAGCACAGTGTTGAAAATAAGCAGTGTAAGGGGACATCCTTACCTTGTTTCTGATCTTAGCTGGAAAGTGCAAATTTCTTACAAGCAAGTTTGATTTTAACTATACGATTTTAAAATGTTCTTTATCAAGTTGAGGATTGTCCCTTTATTCCTAGTTTACCTAGTTTTTAATATTTGTTTGTATTTTGTTTTTTGTTTTTATGATGCATCACTGTTGGATTTTGTTGAATTCTCTTACTGTGTTTTTGGACAGGATTATGTGATTTTTCTTTCAGTTTCTATATATGATGATTATAGTAATTGATTTTCAGATGTTGAAACAGCCTTATATACATGGATTAAAGCTCACTTAATCATAATGTATAATTCATTTTATCCATTATTGGACTTGATTTGTTAATATTTTGTTGAGGAGTTTTGCATTAATGTTCATGAGAAATATTGGCATTTGTTTTCTTGTAATTTCTTGTCTGGTTTTGGTATTAAAATAATACTGTCCTCAGAAGTTTAGGAAGTATTCTTTCTGCTACTGTTCTCCTTAAGAGATTTTAGAAAGTTGGTATAATTTCTTCGTTAAATGTTTAGTAGAATTCACCAGTGAACCCATCAAAGTCTGGTGTTTTCTGTTTTGGAAAGTTATTAATTAGTGATTAAATTTGTTTGAATTTGCTCTTTCTAGTTTCCCAGTGTAGAAGCTTATATGCTTAGCTTTAGATCTTTCTTCCTTCCTAAAATATACCTCCAAAGCTATACATTTCCCTCCACACACTGCTTTTGCTGCATCCCACTAATTTTGATAAATTGCACTTTCATTTCCATTTAATTAAAAAATGTTTAATTTCTCTTGAGATTTCTTCTTTGACTCCTGTGTTATTTAGATTTATGTTTTTAAATCTCTGCATATTTTGACATTTTCCAGGCATCTTTCTGTTACTGGCTTGTAGTTTAATTCCATTGTTGTCTGAAAGAAGACATTGCATGATTTCTTTTAAATATGTTAGATATGTTACGGTGTGTTCTATGGCCCAGAGTCTCTCTTGGTGGATATTTAGTATTAGCTTGAGAAGAATGTGTATTCTGCTATTGTTAGATTAATTAGCCTATAGATATTGATTATATCCAAATGACTGTTTTTATTGTTGTGTTCAAGTATATCTTTGCTGACTTTTTGCTTGCTGTGTGTATGCATATGTATGTGTATATTCTATATAAGTATTTGTATGTTTTATATGAGTTTGGGGAAAATATGAAGGAACTCATCAAGCTGCTAACTTTAGTTTTAAGGAGGAAGAACAAAGAGAATAAGGGTATTGAAGTAAGAGGACAAAAGGGAAAATATTTAAGAAAATACGAGAAAGAAAAGAAAAGAAGAGAGAAGGAATGATGAATAAAGAGGTCAAAATAAATCTACATATATGTAATAACTGTCTAAAATTAACAGATGATACCATGCTGATGGGATTTTAGGTCACTTTAAATTTATTGCTCTACTTCATTCTTTCATTTCTTATTTTAGAATGAACATACAGTGTTTACATAAAGAGGAAAACAAATCTGATTTCAGTGGATCAAAATAGTTTTTAAAATAAAACATTTATGGTTGAAATCTAAAAATGTTCTTTTTTAATTTGAAACAAAACTCTTGCACTTGAAGAGTCTGTGAATTTCAAAAGGTGACCAGCCTAAAGAAAAAAAAATTACATGATTAAAAAAAAAGTTGCTATTTAAACCATAGACTACTTTGGGAGGTATTTATTCAGGAAAATCACTTGGAGGAAAAATATAACCGCCAAAGCACATTTATCTAAAGCTTTCTATTTTGAATATATGCATTATCTGTCCAAAGAGCCATCCCAACATTAAGTATAGAATGCCTTTGCTATTTTTCTTCCTCCCAGCAATAAAGCTGTTAGAAGCCACAATAAAGACTATGCATAATGCCTGGTGAAATGGTGAGCTGTGAGTTAAAGAACACTCATAATTTGCTAATTTTTCTAAAATGCATTTAAAAAATCCTTTCACATTAATCTCTGTGATTCATAAAGAAGGGAGGCAGGCTGGCAAAGTTTAAATGATTGAAAATGATGCCGGTGGCCTTCTGCAAAATCTGATTACAGCTTTGATGATTGATAGCTTGCCATTAACACAGAGAGGGAAAAAGCCTAGAAATTGAACCAAGTAAATCAAGCAAAATCTTTCTAGTTTATAGGGAACACTTAGACATGATTCAAAAATGTTTTAACCAAGATTTCATTTTCTGTAAATATATGTTGCCTTCGAATATGAAGTATTCATTTCAGTGACTTTTCCCTGAACTGCACTTTAATCTTGTCTTCAAGAAAGTCCAGCTTGGCCTACTACCTTCCCCAGCCTTCAAGGCTGGTGTGATTTACTGAAGTGACAGTATACCGCTCTATTTGTATTCCTCTTTCCATTTGGCATCTTCTATGGAGTGCGTGCATGTTGCTGTTGCTGGGGAGACTTGAACATTGGAAAAATTTGGAGGTGAGTAAAGTAAGGATCTCCCTTTTGCTTAGAAATTTCCTTGAATTTGCTAACTGCCTCATGTCAATTTGACATATAAGACAAGCTGTTACAGCTCATTAATTTGAGCATTAGTGCACATTGATAATACATTCATACTTCTGCATAACATCATGGACCAGAAAAGACAATTCATGGTATGCTACAACTACAAAGGATTTTTTTTTCATTTTTTAAGCCAAGAATAACTATTATAGTAGGATTTACTATCACCATGACACAGACCATATTGTAGTAAATTTTCAATAATTAGATGAGTTATGTGTAGTCATGGAGAAAATATTCATACACTTTTACAGTATCCTTACATGTGTTTAAGATACTTCATACTGTGTAAAATTATTGAGTGACCCACCATGTCTTTATTAGCTAAATGTATATTTACTAACAATGCTGGTAAATATTTACTGACATTTACTATCTCCAACATCATAAAAACTTGGCTAAATGTCATCATTATGAGTACTTACTATATGCTAACACTGTAGGGCCAATATTGATAGAACATCTGTAATGTGTAAGACTGTGAGGTCCTTGATGTAGAGGCCCTGACTGTACTGTTTGAGTTTAAGAAAATGTCTAATACAGAGTAGTTATATTTCTTATGTACACATTTTTAAGATGAACATATTAAGTTATACAGTTCTTGCTTTCAGTCTCCCTTTCCCCTAGAAAAACCTTGAAGTGGGTGCTTTTACTAAACTTGTTTTAAAGAAATTGAAATTGAAATCTAGAGAGGATTATTACTTTTTTCATAAACATGCAACTGATTAGTGCCTTGGAGTATTGTTTTCAAGATGGTTTGAATACTTGAGGACATAGCTAATCATTGGGAAATTTTAAGAATAATGGCCAGAAAAGAGATGTTTTAAGAATATAATCTTGGAACAAGTCAATGAGCCTCTTTGACTTCAAGATTTTCTCTCTAGTAAAAGATCTTTCAAGTTAGATATTGAGATTGTTCTGTATTAGTTTCTTATTGCTGCTACAACAAATTACCACATGCTTGGTGGCTTAAAACAACACACTTTTTTTTTTTTTTTTAATCGTAGGGCTCTGAAGATAAGAACAAAACGAGTTTCTCAGTAGGCTAACATGTAAGTGTTGACAGGGCCTTGTTTCTTCTGGAAACTAGAAGAGAATCTATTGCCTTTCCTTTTTCAGCTTTTAGAGGCTGTTCACCTTCCTCGGCTTGTAATCTCCCTGCCATCTTCCAGAAGTAGCCAATGGAGTTCTTCTCAGTTGGAATAAATGTGGCTCTAGCTTTCAATCTCACCTCTCTCTCTCTGACTATTCCTCCCTCTTTCACTTGGAAAGGCTCTTTTTTTTATTTTTTAAATTTTAAAAAAGATTTTATTTATCTATTCATGAGACACACACTCACACACACACACACACACACACACAGAGAGAGAGAGAGAGAGAGAGAGGGGCAGAGACACAGGCAGAGAGAGAAACAGGCTCCATGCAGGGAGCCCGACATGAGACTTGATCCCATGACTCCAGGATCATGCCCTGGGCCAAAGGCAGGCGCTCAACCACTGAGCCACCCAGGCATCCCTGGAAGGGCTCTTATAATTGCATTGGGCCTCTCAGATAATCCAGAACCATCTCCTAACTAAAGATTTTTAGCTTAATCACAACAGAAAATTTTCCTTTTGTTACGTGAAGTCACCTATTCAAAGGTTCCAGGGATTAGAACATGGACATCTATCAGGGCTCATTATTCTACCTACTACATGGTCCATACAGAGAATAACAATAAGTTGGGAAAATACCTCAGAGGTTTTATTTGAATTCCTTAAGAGATAAACCAATCAGCACTATCAATCTAAAAGCAACAGATTATTAGCATTGTTCAATGAGAAATGTTTTGAATAAAATCAAATGCTACTTTACTGAGTGCAATTTTGCCTGTATTTGAGATTCTGGATTTATGGATAAAGATAGAAACTACTGAGGGAGGTTCACATTATCGTGGATCTGAGAAATCATTATGGAAGAATGGTTTCATGTGTTTGATTTCATACACAAAAGTGTTCATTCACACTTCAAAAGTAGAGAGAAAATAGTAGGAGGGCTCCATTTTCCTTTTTGAAGAAGACACTTAGAGCTTTATGCAAATTTGTGGTTGGATCCTTATTACAACTCAGAACTTCTTGATTTCCCTCCATGAATCTTAGGGTGCTTTAAAACTAGATTGTAGTAAAATCCATTTAATCACCTTGCAGGCAACATTTTAGTTCCCCAAGTCAGACTGTTCATCTAAGTCAGGTTATTTTTCCTCAACATGACTTTCATTATACTA
This sequence comes from Nyctereutes procyonoides, assembly GCF_905146905.1. NCBI lineage: Eukaryota > Metazoa > Chordata > Mammalia > Carnivora > Canidae > Nyctereutes > Nyctereutes procyonoides. The sequence goes on along the minus strand of NW_026575133.1, from coordinate 10,931,689 downwards.
TTTTCCTGTTCAAATTTTCCATTCAATTCTATTGTGTACAAGCTTACTCAGACTTGCACTCAATTCTCCTTAGGCTGTTCCTAGATGAATTTTTAAACTTTGATTACTCTCTTAAGGGAGATTTTGTTTTTCTTTACTTTACATTTTATTCTAAAAAGTGCTAAGGAATCTTCATAGATGTCCTGGAGCTAAAGACATGCTCCTGGAAAGATCTTTGGATTTTTCCCTCTGACTTCAGTTAGAATACCTCAACCTTATTTGGTTTATGCATTGGGTTTCACTACAAGGTTATTGTTAAAAATACGTTTCCATAGGAGTGTTGGGGGAATTCATTATACTGGTTTCTATGAGCTGTTTTTTTTTTTAGCCAAATGATGTCCCTTTACTGACAAGCAAGTACCCCACACATTCAGGCTTTTAATTTATTTTTTCTGTCCTTACCCCCTACCCTAGACTATTATTCCCTATCCCGGTCTTTCATCCTCAAGGGCAAACCCTTATGTGTGAGACTGTCCCTGATCGCTTCAGCAGAGTGATCTCTCCCTCTGGAACACTAAGTGTGGCACTTAATCATATATTTATTGTCTGTTATATCCTTGGTCCTATGCACAAGGCATGGTATGCATTGGTTATATAGTACATGGAGTGGGTAGACAACACAATGAAGAAAGGAAGACGGGCAGAAGGAAAGACAGAAGGAAGAAATTTGAAACTGCATGTATTATGTTAAGGTATCCCTAAACTTCCATTGTTTGGTTTAACTTTTCAGATATAGTTACAAATCAACCCAAGTAGTTTACAAGAAAGAGAGATGACAGCAGGCTTAATGTTTATCACACACTCTGTGATATGCTGGGTGTCTTATGTGATTATCCTCTTTTAGTCTTCATAGCAATGCTATGAAGTTTCACCAAAGAGGAAATTGAAGCTGAAGAAGTTAAGCAACATTCCCCATGTCCCACAGCACCAGCAGAGCTTGAATTCAAATCCCAGTGCATGTATGCAATATGGATATCCTTAGGCTAATGTGAACAGTCACTGCTGTCTAAATGTCACAGAGTATCTGACAGGAAGAAAATACTTATTTTATATTTTAGGAATAAATGAATGAATTATTAAATGTATTATTAAAGAAGGATGATATTAATTCTTTTTAATAAACTACTACTCTTCTATAGATCTACTGGTGTTATTTCCATGCCCTAGCTGTTAGGAGCCTAGATACTAGAGCCATCTGGCCTTGCTTTCAGTTTCACTAGACTACATGTAAGCCAGAGATCCACAGTTAAGTTAATTTAGGTTTCTGTGCCTCAGTCTCTTCCTGTGCTACAGGCGGAAAATGACTGCATTTATCTCATAAGGTTATTAGGAGGATTAAATGCATTTAGTCCAGTTCCTAGACCAGCACCACATTTATTGAACATGGACTGCTACCACCACTTCCACCAACCTTTATTGGGTTTTTAATAAATGCCTGGTATTGTGCTTGCATTGTCATTACAAACCACCTAACAGCTCCATAAACTGGGTATTGTTACCATTCCCCTTTATAGAAGAGGAAACTGAAACATAGAATTTGCTTGGCCAAGGTCATTCAACTAGTAAATGAAAGAGCTGGACTCAAACCCAGGTCATTCTCACTCCCATAATTTAAAAGACTGAGACTTCATTGAAAACATTGGCCTCTATCTTGAACACTTGTTGTCTTTTGGTGTCATATCCTCTGTCAATAGAACCTCTCCCAATATGTTTGGTGTGGCAAGTCCCTATGTTATGTTGATTATTGCCCTGACTCATTGCTTATTTAATTATACCAGTGTCCCTATGACTCCCCTGCTTTGTTGGCAGATCTGAGCTTCTTCCAGATTGGGAGGTCCGTTGAATTTTGTCATTGTCATACTTGATTCTCATTCTTTTAGTTAGTATGAACTGTTATACACACACACACACACACACACACACACACACACACAGTCTTTCTGATTTGGGTTCCCTGAGAAAATTATCTGTTATCAATATAGAATGACATCAGTTAGTGACAGTACCATAGATTTCTCTAAGTATCCTCATAGCACAAGGGATATTTTTATCTAAAAATAGTGCTCCCAGGGAGAGTTCCCTTTAATTTTCCCTAGTAAAAGCAACTTACTATAAGCAATGTTAGTAAGGCCATGTGCCAAGTATGCTAATCTACTCCTTGGAAAATGCTTCAGTGTCACATGGACTGATCTCTACTACTCTTACACACCTGAGATCTTCTTACAAAGCCCCCAGTGATGGGGTACAAAGCAAAATACCTGGATTAGGAGGCTCTACTTTCACAGTTAAATGATATGTTTTTATTTAAATGAGGTGAGTCATGTAGAAGCTGCGAGGAATGTGCATAGCCATCTTGCCTTTTTTTTTTTTTTTTTTGCCATCTTGCCTTTGTGACTTTGTGACACATTTGCTCAAAGAGAAAATAGTATTCCAATAATAATTCCAATTCCTAAGGAGTTTGAATGAGTATAGGGGGCAATTCTGACATTTTTTCCTTTAGTGATTCATAAATAGAACTTCTGACTTGGAGACTGGATATGGAGTACACCTACTCTTTCACTACTTTAGCAAATATTTATTGAACTCTTTGCTGTAGTTTCTTCCATCATGTGGAAATTATACTCTTTGCCCTTCATTCAGTATGAGTCACATGCTTATGATACATACCTGAGTAATAAACAGTTATATAGTGTATTATTACATTTCTACAAAAAAATATAAAAGTATGTGAAAAAAGATAGTAAAGGACAATACAAAAAGTTGTAACTATTTTGTCCTCTTGAGGTGTATAGGGAATTTTCAGTGTGTGTGTGTATGTATCTTCCATCATTTATGTTAAACCTCCTAGATCATAACTTTATCAATGCCCAAACTCCTATAGTCATTTTTGACTGGGCTCTGTTTTACATATATGATGTCATTTAATCTTAGTTACTCATTATTCTTTATTTTCATTCTATACTCACTCCAAAAGTGATTTAATTCAGTCTTATGACTTTCAATGTCATGCATTTGCTGATGACTCTCCAGTTTATTTCTAGCTCTGACCTCTCTCTTGAGCTCCATGCATGAGCATCCAGTTGCAGATTCAACATCTTCTACTGAATATCTTGATAGTAACATGTCCCAAGCAGAACTTCTGATACGTCCTTGACAAACATACCTTACTAATTTTCTCACAAATTTTCCTTTCTATAGAATTTTAAGCTCTATTTTTAAATGACTTGTTCAAGTAAAAAGTCAGCATGTCATTCTAGATTCTTCACATACATCTCCAATCAACAAGCTTCATGAGCATTATTTTCAAAACCTATCCCAAGTCTGACCACTTCTCCTATTAACACCCTGATCCAAGCGGACATTCTCTCTGAGCTAGCTGGTTATGTTGATCTCTAACCTGGCCTCCTAGTTTTATTCCTGGCCCTCTTCACATCAATTCTCCAAGCAATATCTAGGGTGACATTTAAAAAAAAATCACATCATGTTACTAATTTCTCAGAGCCATTCAGTGGTTTCCCATCACACTCAGAATAAAATTCTGTGACTAAAAACTCTCTTTTTGGTCCTGGTTTACCACCTTGACCACTGTTCCTGCCCTATTCCCCATTCATATTGCTTTAGCCACACTGGCTATTTCATGGTTTCCCAAGCACACTGACTTGATTGTACTTCAGCAGCATGTTATTCTATTGTCTGGAACACTATTCCACTACATCTTCAAATGGCTCACCCCCTCACTTCATTTGCATCTTTTAAAAATGTTACCTTTTCAGAATTCTCATCTGACTGACCATGCTAGAATATCCACCTCCTCTTCCTGTTACCTATTTGTAACCATTTTCACCTGAAATTATACACACATGTACATGTAAACATATATCTATATACTAATTTATTATGTGACTTATGTAGTATGTTTCCTTAATATAAATTTCCTTATAAAACTCTTTCCCTTCAAGATTATGAACACCTCAAGATCTGGGAACATTTCACAGTCTGTACCTATTGCACAGATCAGCATATAATAATTACTCAATAAATGTTTGTCAAATTGAATTGAATCAATTCAGTGCCCTTCATATTTATTACTCATTTGCTTGTATAGATTTTTAAATTGACTAAAAGATTAGTCCATCTTTGCAGGCTCATACGAAACATTAAAATAGTTAAAATAGAAACACAGGTTTAGTTCTCTGCTTTCAATTAAATGCCAATCCTTGCTTAGAAGATTCACTCTGGTAGCTTACATAGTAGCAAACCTTTAAGGTAGATATTGAGTAAATATTTTTATTGCCAACTTTGAGTTGAGTAAATTGAAATTCTGCATTGATTCTAATAAATTGTAAAAGCACAAATGACTACTAGAGATTAACTAAATCTACTTAGAGATAAAAAACAAAACAAAACAAAACAGAAAAAACTGCAAATGAGAAAAACTAACAGAATTCCCAAAGTTCTTACAGACTCCATGGATGAAATCCAAAACAACGGAGTACTGGCAATGTTAAGATAAAAAACTTGTGTTTTCCTGACATTTGTTTTTGGAGTTTGTTCATGAGTCTGTCTTGTCTTTGTTCTTGATTAGAAAGGTGACATGTGAGGCATAGGGAGACCTGGTAGGGAAAATATGGTGGATTCCTATGCATTTCCCAAGGCATCTATGCTGACATTAAAGAGCAAGTTTCAGTTAATAGCAGATTTTGGCAGCAATGGCAATTACCTGGGACCTTTTTCTCCCATGTCTCTTCCAAGATGCCAGGATTCATCTCAATATTTAATTGCAATACAACTCATAATGCATCTAAAATGATATGTGTGGTTAAATATTTCTTTTCCAGATACACTGCTTATCTTATTTTATCCACTCTGACCATAAGAATCATATCTATGAAAAAGCCATTCCATTGAGTTGTCTTTAACAGTTTCTAGAAGAGATTTCGGTGTTTAGAACTTCAAGAAAACAACAGAAAGATTGAGACTGCATGAATCCACATAGTTGAATAAGTATATATATTGTGCTACATTTTCTATATTAGCTTGATTAAGGCAACTTTGATTTTATAGAGAGGAATATTGCGTTTTTATTGTTCCTAATTAAGTAGCAGATGAAATCTCTCAGCAGAGTATGGCTGAGAAAAGAGTCCTGTTTTGATAGAACCTGAATTTCTACTTATGTTCTTCTCTATGTCCTGTGACTAAGCACGTGGCAGTCCACACTGAGCTTTTATTTCCTCATCATATCTTATGATTTTTGGGAGAGTATCATTATTGCTGATGTACTTAAAGTTCAATTTTAGCCTCATCTCTTTGTTACAAATTACAAAAACCTACTCAAAATGCTTAATCATGGAATAGACTTGATCATAAGAATGTAGGACTTCCTCCCAGAACCCTGGTTTAGGGAGTGAAATCAAGTCTGAGGAGGCCTGAAAATTGGGGCTATAAAGCTCTCAAGAACAAAAACATATTGAAAGAATGAGTTTCCTTCCTAGAAACAGTTTCATGACTGCTTTTTAATCAGCATTTCTCTTTTTTTCTTTAGGTCCTGAGTTTGCAAGTCTAGTCCAAATGATGAGCCAATGATAAGCAGCAATTAATCCTGATTCACATAACCAAGACAGAGATGCCTGGGTGGCTCAGTGGTTGAGCATCTGCCTTTGGCTCAGGTCATGATCTCAGGTCCTGGGATTAAGTCCCACATCAGGCTCCCTGTGAGGAGCCTGCTTCTCCCTCTGACTAGATCTCTGCCTCTCTCTCTCTCTTTGTGTCATAAATAAATAAATAAATAAATAAATAAATAAATAATAAAATCTTCAAATAACCAAGACAAAGTGGATTGACCAATTTGGATGAGATATCCATCTCTGCGTGAATTGGCAAGGACCATGGAGAGAAGATCATTAGGGCAAATAGGCTGCAGGATCCCATCCCTTGGGTTGATCAGGGGAAAATACCACAAACAGAAGTTGTGGGCTAGGCAATCACTACAAAATGTACACACTGCTAGTATGGTTGTCATTTCTTAGTAGATGCAAGAAGCTTCACTCTCCTTTAATATATTAATCTTCAGTCCTGTGTGTTGCTCGTTACTTTCTGGGAAAGGCTTTACTCTTTGTGTACAATGCAGCCTCCTACCTTTCTCTCTGCTCTGAAAGTTCAGTGTTCCCTTATCAGTATCTTCTGGCTCTGGATAGTCAATATTTACAACTTTTTGTCCTTTATTGAGAAAACATTCCTTGGTTTTTCTTTCTTTTCTTTTAAGGTTTTATTTATTTATTATAGACATAGAGAGACAGAGAGAGGCAGAGACACAGGTAAAGGGAGAGGCAGGCTCAATGCCGGGAGCCTGACGTGGGACTCGATCTCGGGACTCCAGGATCGCGCCCTGGGCCAAAAGCAGGTGCTAAACCGCTGAGCCACCCAGGGATCCCCATTCCTTGGTTTTTCGTGGCTTATATCTTTGTTACAGAAATAATGGACTTACTTCAAAACATTACTTTCTTTCCTGCTTATAGGGGGATGGCAGGGATTGGTGAAGAATAATTAAACATACTGATTTTGTTTACTCTATTCATTTTCTATCTTAAACACAAACATAGTATTCTCCAGACATCCTATTATACATGTCAACTATGTATATCTTCCCACTCTCCAAACAACTATATATGACCTTATTGGCTCTCTTCAAGTGTCCTCCATTTTAATTCTTTACCTTCAGCTGATAACTTCCCTCATAATTTATTGAGCTTATAAATCAATAGACATTTCCTCATCTTTCCACCATCACATTTACCAATGACCTACCTGAGTTTCCACTCATTCTGAAACTCTCATCTTACAATGACTGGTATTGTTCTGTTCTTAGACAAGGCTGACCCTTCCATTTGGACCCCTGAATCTATACCCTTGTGCTCAAGGGCCTCATTCCTGCTTTATACACATATTCCTGAGCACCAATTTCTCCCTTCCATGGTTAGTTACCCATATCATTACAAAACCATTTTCAAATATTTCCTCTTTTAAAATGCATTCTGTGGACTCTACCAGACTTCCTGTTACCAATATCTATTTTAAATTTTTTCCTTTTTTTGTGAGATTCTTAATAGTGTGGGATGTGGTTGCTATTTCCACATGATCATCTTGCATTCTTTTATCAACCTGCTATAATTGTTCTCTTATCCCTGCCACTCCACTGAGACCATTTTCCCAAAGCTATCAAAGACATCTATGTTGTTAATTCAATAATTAATTCTCTGTCTTTATCTTAAACTTACATAAACACTAACCATGGCTGGTGATTCCACTACTCCTCAAAATCTCTCCCTTGCCTTCTGTGACAGAACATTCTCCTGGCTTTCTTCTACTTTGAAGGCCTCTTGTTCTTGACCCACTTTATTAACTACTCCTCTTTTCAACTTTCAAATGTTGCATTGTCCCAGGTTCAGTGATAAACCATGGGGCAATTTTCTTTTTTAACTACTCATTCTTCCTAGATAAACTTAGCCTCTTATTTATAAATGGCATCTATTTTCCCTGAACCTTCAAATTTACTAGTCACAGCATGATCTATTCTCTCAGCGCTACACCAGTATATGTAAGTACCTACTTATACTGCTTAGATATTTAATAGACATCTCAAGCTTAAAAGTTATGAACTAGAATTCTCAATTGTTGCCTAGACTTACTCTACTTATCTTGTATTCTTTTCCATTCAAGTAAACATTAAAATCATCCACTCAGTTGCTTATGTCAATAATTTTCAGCCTTACATTTTCCTCCTTTTACCATATGAGATCCACTACCAAAGTTTTTTTTTAAATTTTACTTCTGTATCAAGTATTCATCCACTTCTGCCTCTCTCTCTCTTTTTAAAAAGATTGTATTTATTTTTTCAGGAGAGACACACACAGAGAAAGAGAGAGAGAGGGAGAGACATAGGCAGAGGGAGAAGTAGGCTCCATGCAGGGAGCCCAAAGTGGGACTGGATCCCCGGGCTCCAGGATCACGCCCTGGGCCAAAGGCAGACGCTCAACCACTGAGCCACCCAGGCATCCCTACTTTTGTCTCTCTATTGTGATAGCTCTCATCCAAATAATCATCCTATCCTGCTTACTTATCTTGAATGAATATTTGGCTTTCAATTTCTTCTACTATAACCCTTTCTCTATATACTTTCTATGATAAGTCTTTTAAAAAATTTACAGATAATTTGACTTCTCTTGCTGCAAATAAAACCCTCAGATGGAATTTCAAATTTTAACCTAACCCCTTATTCTTATTTACAGAATTCTACAAGACCAGGCCTCTGACCAGTCTCAGAACTCATTTCATTCTAGTCTTCCCTAGTATAATATAATCAAGAAAAAAACCCAAAACAACAATCACACACACACACACACACACACACACACACACACACGACTTCTTTTATTTTCAACACATCGACCTTGGTCACATTTCAAGGTGTTAGTCAGTTCCAGCTCTTATAACAAAATACCAGAAACTGGATAGCTTATATAATATTTATTTCTCAGAAAACTGGAGGCTAAAAAAATCAAAATCAAGGTGACAGCAGATATGGTGTCTGGAGAGAGCCTACTTCCGGGTTTGTAGATAACTGAATTCTTGCTATGTTCTCACATGATGGTAAGAGGGCTTGCTTTCTGTCCTCTTATGAAGATACTAAACTAAACTCTTGTTCATGAGAGCCCAGTCTCTCATATAGTATCATGGTGGGCCACCTCCAAATACCATTACAATAGGGATTCAACATATTAATTTGGGGAGGACAGAAATATTCAGTGTCTTTGCACTAATTTCTCTGGAATGCTTTTTCCCTTTATTCAGCCTTGTCTACCTTTCTTGACATTGATATTTCAACATTACTATAGCCTTTTGAAAAAAAAAATTCCTTTGACTATGTCATCCTTTCTACCATATTGCCCTACTTTCATTCCCTGCAGAGCCCTTATCTTCTGAGACTAAAACAGTATCTGCTTTATGGTATATTATCAGTAAATATTAGCTGTTGCTCTTTTTCTACAACATTGCTGACATTTTGTAGAGCATGGGTTTATTTTCTTTTTTTGAAGAAATAAGAACAACATCTAATTTGATTTGAATTAGAGTAAATAAATCACAATACAAAAGTGTGACTGAAAATAGAGTGAGAAAACTGGACCCTAAATTGAATATTTTCAGAGGCAGCATGTAATTAACCAGAATGGAAATCTGCTTTTGAGAATATGGGGTGGAGATGAGAATTCATAATGACTGTGGTTCTTAGCATCCTGTTTTTACAGGATGCTTAGTGGAAAGAAAAATAATTTCATAGTGGAAGACTATTTTTTTACTGTTCGTGACCTTCCAGAGCTCTGTGGTATATTCTGTGTGGGAAGATTGAAATCAGACTGGTACTTTGTCCTTTGATCTCCTCTCAGGCCTAATCATAGCCCAGGCAGATGGACTTTAGGAATTCCAGTCATACCACTGAATGATCTGGGGAAATCAATAGGTCACATAATGGGGAAGACTCAGTGAACTGTGGCTCTTCAAAGAATTGTTCTTAATTTTATACAATGTACTCATGGATGTTTTCTAAGTGGGAGACTTAGAGGGTTTCCATATCTACAGATTTAAATATTAACCAAGTAAATGGGCATCTGTAGCAGAGACCTGTATTGTATTATATTACCCAGAACTGTTCACTCTTCTTCTAACAGTGTTTCAGCTTTCTTGAGGAGAACCATCTTGTTATCCCACTTTCAGGTTGTAGGTTTTCTGTAGAGTCTAAGTTGACAGCCCTAGGGGTGGGTATATTTCTTAGTCTGGCCAAAGAGAATATCACATGCCCCTGGCTGAAGTAATTGGTTCAATGATATGCATGTAATCAGTGTCAATAAGATGAATAAGGCTTTTGTTAGGATTGCTGGGAGAAAAGTTTTCCTTTCTGTTTTTTTCCATCTTCCTCAAAATAGTCTGGGGGCCTGGATCTCTATACCATAGTGGTACCTCAAAGACAATGAGAATTCAGCTAAACAGGCCCAGTAGACAGACAGAGACCAGGTTGTGTTATTCTGCTGTCCCTATTCCTGGCATTTAGTTATGGGAACTTGTAAATTGCAACCAAGGAAAACAGATTTATTTATTTATTTATTTATTTATTTATTTATTTATTTATTTATTTAATTTATTTATGATAGTCATACAGAGAGAGAGAGAGGCAGAGACACAGGCAGAGGGAGAAGCAGGCTCCATGCACCGGGAGCCCGATGTGGGATTCGATCCCGGGTCTCCAGGATTGCGCCCTGGGCCAAAGGCAGGTGCCAAACCGCTGCACCACCCAGGGATCCCCGGAAAACAGATTTAATATCCTGTTCATTTTTATGCTTACAATATGAGTTAACTTGTATTGGTTTTTAAGTTGTATTTATGGCTGTCTTTGTGGTGAGAAAATATTTATTAAATGTAGATATGTAATTGAGAATTATCTTTTTACACTACTTTGTGGATCTCTTGGCATTGGGACTTGAATAACAAAGAGATTTAAAAATCAGGTCAGATCACTAGGTTGTACACCTGAAACTAATGTAATATTATCTGGCAACTCTACTCAAAAAGCAAACAAACAAAAACAACAGCACAATACACAAAACATTTTATCATCTCAAACATTCATTTCTGGTTTGCTCAGTTGAAGCAGTTGAATAGGGCAAACTGGTTTATATAATTGTCAAAATGAGAAGAATCACTGAATTTGATGGTTCAGAAAAGTGAGAAATCAATATGTTTTGGGTATGCAGAAGATACATGGAGGATTGGAGACTTGAATTAGATCTTAAAACTTAGGTAGACAGTGTGTAGTTGGAGAAGATTCAAGGCACTCTTTTTGGTGAGAATCAAAAAACAAAACCTTGATGCCTTTGGAGAACAATAATGCAGTGTGACTCAAGCTGAGGATGTCCCTTAATAATAAGAGCTCTTATTCTAATGTGTCGAATCAGTCATTTGAGGAATGTGGTTTTGTTAAATCTCAAAACAAATTTACCTTAGAAGGCTTTATTTCTAGTTTACAATCCAGAAAGTTAGGTTTTGTGCAGTTCTTTAACATGCCGGAATTATTACCTAGTTTAAAGGGTAATTCTGTAAATTACCTGTGATAAGTAAAAATGCACCTCGTGTTTAAACACAGAGCTTGCACTTTGGAAGGCTGCACAGGTTCAGTGGAGGCAGTCAGAGAGTTGAGTATCCAGTGAGAATTCTATGGAAGAGTCTCTAAGAAGTTTTTTAGTGGCCTAGAGAGTGAAGTTTTTAAGCTGAGTTAGGATTTTGGTGCAATTTGCAACATAAATAATGAGACATCCTCTGGTCCTTGATGTGACTCTGATAAGGAAGTATTTCTCAGTTGGTGAAGGCTTTATTGGCCTCTGTTTGATCCCAGTTTCCCTGAGAACATCCTATCTTCATCCCTGGATCAGTTCTCCAGCTTGTTTCCAAAGGTTAGAGTGAAATTAGAATTGGAACAGGAAGGTTAAAGCCTGTTCTCCATTAGATGTATTTAAAGTCTATTTGTAAATTTTTCTAACAGCTGCAAAGTGGTTTTTTTAACGTGTCCAGTAATTGAAATGATTTTGTAATGCAAGTCTTGTCATACATCATTAAGATCATCTTCCTACCTCTAGGCCGATTTAGGAGTGGCTCAGACATTTGGACTGCCCTGCTGAATAATTCTAGTTTGTTTATAGCTATCAGAAATGCAACATTAGGCTTGGTGATTCCAGAGTGACTGCTACATTCAGATGTTCAAAGTCTTACCAGCTTTAGAGTTATTTTGCAGAACCTGTCCTTGTCTTGGTTACCAGGGTATGGGAATGCCAGTCTCTTGTTAATTATTATAGGATATAATCTTTTCTATGGAGATCTATGTCTCTGTCTCTCACCATTAAATTTAGAAATGGGTATCTGCCCACAGCGCTGTCCTGTGGGCACCCATTCCTTTGCCTCTAAAGCTCCTTTCCAGTCTTGCTTTGGTTTTTCTGATTATTTCCATTATCTGTTGCTGCTGTCATAGCAGCAATTTTGCTCTTTTGCTTTCATACTGGCACTGAGGAATCAGTAAGCTGCAAACACAGTGTTTCGTTTTAGTTGATTTTTATTAAGAATACTGGTTACATAAACCCTTATGCATATTAGAACTAAGGCTGAGGTGGAATCGAGGGATATAGCAGCCATGTTGTGAGCCAGTGACAGGCACCAAAATTCTCATTTAAAGAGGAGTCCAAAGCTGGAGAGAATAGAGACAGGTGCTAGCCATTACAGGGAAATAGAAATGAAGCCAATGTAAAGCTAGAACTGAAGAGCAAGAATAATTCAGGGCAATGCAGAAGCAGAAGGTAGAAAGCCAATGTGGGTCAAACCCAGCACACATTGGATGCTTCATCAGTGCAAAGAAACGCTACTCTATTGGGCTGGTTCCTGATGCTGCTGGATTTTATTTTTTTTCAAACCTGTTCCACATTCAGAAGCTTCTACTTCCAGAAATTCTTTAAGATGCCAAGTGATTTATACGATCCTTGATTGAAAACGCATGCATAGTACTTTGCATATATTATCTTTAATCCTCATAAGAACCCTCGAGGTAAGTATTTTTACTTCGGTTTTACTGATGAGGAATTTCTAACTCACAGTGATTTGGAAAATATATCTGGGGTTATACAGTTGTGTGGCAGAGCCATGATTCAGAGCCAGTTGTGCTTGAATCCAGATCTGGTTTGGTTTTCTCTGAACTCCCTTACCCTGCTTTCCCTTTATCTAATGAGATACCAAGTCAGCATGTCACCTCTCCAGTTGGAATCGAAACTATACATAGGCAGAACACAAAGAGATAAAAGAAAATATAGAATTCAAGTATTTTAATTCATTGTCTTTTCAGATTAGCTCAGAGAAGTTAGATAACTGTCCAAGGTAATCCATTCCATTGTTGCTAAAACCATTATGGAAGGTGGGTCTCTAGATTCCTAGGTCAGTACTATGCTCCTAGATCTTAGATCCTTTGGACCAGGCCACTGAGTGTTGAGGCTTTGAGAATTTGGAGTCTTAGTCATTACATTCTTTCCCCTGTCTTCTCTGAGAGCCTATACTATATTGAAGTATATACTATATTGAATCCAGAAATATATTCACTGATCAAACACTTTGACCTTATTAAGGTTCAGGAAAAGTTGTCATCGAAATGAATATCCCTGGAGGAATGCTTTCACATTAGAGAGGTCATAGGTGAGTGCCTGGTGTCAGAATTGATCCATCATACATGAACAGGCAGCATGTGATTACATTTTTCAGTTGGTGTTGATGCTAGGTAATAATAAATTCCTTTAGCCTCAAGGGATTTGTTACAGCTTGAGTTCTGCTATGGAAAATTTCATCAGTTTAGTAGCAATGAAGTACTACTCCGAAAGAGGTGTGCAAATGATTTCTGATACCGAGAGAACAACCCACAGATCTAGTCATTTGCATGGAAATTAGATGAAGCCCTGGAGCTTGGGACTTGCTTTTGTTTTGGACATCACTGAAAAAGAGAAACACTTATATAATGCCAGATACCAAATAACATTTTCATTGAATCAGTTGTAATTTTAAAACTGATAAGAAGAATGAAGGTAATATAATCCTCTGTTCTCCTGGCTGAAATTATTCCATCCACCAAACTACTACCTAAATGATCTCTCTGAAACAGTAGCTCTCAAAGTGTAGTTCCTGGATCACCAGCCTTGGGTGCTTTAGCATCACCTGTGAATTTGTCACAAATGAAATTCTCAAGAATTTCCCTAAATCTATGGAACCAGAAATTTCGAGGACAGGAGCCAGGAATCCATCTCTCCTTTTTTTTTTTTTTTTTCTTTTTAAATCAAGCCTTCCAGGTAATACTGAAGTTCACTAAAGTTTAAGAACCAATGCCTTAAAATTGACACCTATTTGTGTCATCCTGGGTATATATATGAGGACTATGCTGTTTACAAGTGTCAAGAAAGAGGTGTGCAAATGATTTCTGATACTGAGAAAACAACCCACAGATCTAGTCATTTGCATGGAAATTAGATGAAGCCCTGGAGCTTGGGACTTGCTTTTGTTTTGGACATCATTGAAAAAAAGAAACACTAGAGTATTAATTTAAGCCTAGAGTATTTTTGTTGGTTCCCCTATTTGGAAGTCAAAGGTATACCTCACCGTACTGGAGTTCAAATGTTATCATTATAGCAGTGCTTTTCTTGAGCAATTGGAGTTGTTTTACTCAACGTTATTTCTTTTATAGACAAGTTCTTTACATACAAAGAGGGGCACTGGCAGCTCTAGGCTTTGATAATTCTCGGACCTTTACTTTTTTTTCTGATTGCTTTAGAGTATGAGGGGGGATTCCCCTCACTGGTCTCTCCGGAGTCAGTTGCCATCCCTGACCTAATGATCAATTTAGCCCAGCAGATGGAATGTTCTGAGTAATCATATTTGGGTCATTGTTCTACATGGAGTCAGTAAGTGGTATCAGCACCACTTGAACCACATTTACTAAGATAATTTTCCCAAAGGAAGAAATGAAAAATAAGAGCAACAACATTGAAACAGAAGTTCATTTCCCTTACAGGGATGTTGTGGATTGAATTGTGCACCCCAAAAATTTATACATTTAAGTCCTAACCTCTCTTACCTCGGAATTTAGCCTTATTTGGAAATAGTGTCATTGCAGATAGTTTAGGTGAGGCCATACTAGAGAATGGTGGGCCCCAAATGCAGTATGTGTGGTGCCTTAATGAAAAAGGAAAACTTAGGATATCTGGGGGGCTCAGCAGTTTAGTGCCTGCCTTCAGCCCAGGGCATGATCCTAGAATCTTGGGATTGAGTCCCATATCAGGCTCCCTGCATGGAACCTGCTTCTCCCTCTGCCTGTGTCTCTGCCTCTCTCTCTCTCTCTCTCTCTCTGTCTGTCTTGCAGGGTCTCTCATGAATAAATAAATAAAATCTTAAAAAAAAAAAAAAGAAAAAGAAAAGGAAAACTTGAACAGAAATCCAAGAGTCCTCATGTGAAAATTGGATGTATATTGCTACAAGCCAAGGAGCAACCAGAGGCTAAGAAAAGAGGTATGGATCAGATCCTTCCCTAGCAGCTTCAGATGGAGCATGGCCCCGCCAACATCTTGGTTTTTGGACTCTTAGCCATCAAAGTTTTGACACAGTAAATTCATGCTGTTATTACTGCCCAGTTTATGAAACCTTGTTATGGGAGATGTGGGAAACAAATGCAAAGGTCAAGTGCTTATGCTTTCTAATGGCACATAAGTTTTCCATCAGTACTGCTCAACACTGCACACTGGAACTGTTCAGGTAGTGTATCATTTAGATTCTCAGGATACATGGCATGCTCTATGGGAATAACTGAAAAGAATTTAATAAAGTTATTATTTACAGAGGTGTGGGCAGGATTATGAGAACCACCGAATGATAGTGAAGCCTCTAGCAGTATCAGCAGCAACATGCCGTCAGGAGCTCCCTTGAGCTGAGAGAGGGAGAGCTGAACTGCCAAGTGTTGGAGTATCCAATTAAAGGAACAAGTCAAGAATGAGAGTTAAGTCTCAGTCAGTTGACTGAGATGGTAAGACAAGCAAAAATCTAAAACCAGAAAAAGTCTAGACTCTCAGTCTTCCATTGTTCTACATGGAATGGCACTCTAGTCAAGAGTCAAATAGGTTAGCCTGGATGTGAAGTCATCTCAATGTTGAGGGAGCCCCAAATATAAGCCTGTGGCAGTTTAATAGACCCTTGAGTTGGGGAGAAATGGGGAGAGATTGGGTAAGTGAGAAGGGCTAGGAATGAAAAGTGTTAGGTATTGAGATAGGGTGGGCAAACATCTCAGGGTTTCTCTGTTCTCCCCCAAGAAGTCTCAGTGGAAGCACCTGAAGAAGACCTATGCCCCAGGCCTCAGAGAGAGACCTGGGAATGAAGTCACAAGGCATAGGAATACAAATGTGTTAAGAACATGTCCAACCAGAGAGGCCTGGACCTTTGCCTTCAACTCTCTCCAGGGCATGGAATGTATTAGTTGTATATGAAGTCAAGTGTGGGCAGGGCAACTTTTCCCCATGAGGCCCATCCAGGTAAAAGCACTTGTGATTACCTATGGTCAGGCCTGAAAATTCACAAATAGGTTTTTTACAAGAGCCAGGCTTCTCAGATGCCATTATTACACCTAAACCAATGAACCAAAGGAAAGGAAGAGTATAATTTGAGCCCAGTAAAAGTCACGGTCGTGGTCACTGGAGGAAACACTGCCATACCCAGAATCACAGTCAATCAGGAGGACAGCATGGTGGAAGGAACGAATCCTATAATATCCTTCCTCTTCTCCAGATCTCTCCTATTCCCAAATCCATTGGGGGGTGGGTAAGACAGTGGGTAAGGGGACTGGGTAAGGCAGTTCTTAGCTGTAAGCCTCCCACAGTACAAATCCAAGAATGGCCAGGAGTGGGGAAGCAAATAAAGCATAATCAGCACTCTGAGCTTTGAAAAATTACCAGTGCTTGGGCTCAATCTCTAGAGATTCTGATTTAATTGGTTGGAAGTAGGCTTAGGCATTTGTGTATATTAAATTTTGTAATGAAATCTAACCTTCACAAAAAGTTCACAAATTATAAATGAAAGGTTTTGTGAATTATTATGAAATAAACACACCCATGTAACCACCACAAAAATGAAGAGACAGAACATTCTTGCATTCTAGAAACCACTCCCAATCATCCTTTTCTAACTTCTCCCCAAAGGCAACCAACCACCATCCTGATTTCTGGCACCATAGAATACTTTAGGTTTTTTTTTTGTTTTGTTTTATTTTTGTTTTTTAATTTTATATACATAGAAGCATAGAGTTTATATTCTTTTGTGTCATTATTTCACTCAAATAGAATCCATCACATCTAAGTTTCTATCCATTTCTGATAGAACTTGGAGCAGGGCAGCCATGTGACTTATGATGTCAGTACTTACCAATGAGAGAGTTTTCTTGACTCTTTGAAGGGAAAAGTCACTTCATATTTGGGACCTTAACATTAAACGGATCCCATTTTGCAATTTTCCAGTAGTTAGATAGCTACTTATCTTACAGTAATAATTAGGTGTATTTTTGCCAAACTGATTTTCATACTCATTTAAGCCAAATACGTTATAGTGTATATCAGAGATTCAAAGAAGTCTAAGTTGATGCCCTTAAGATGACATGGTTTGGAATGATGCATGAAAAACACCGCACTCTGTCGGACAATATATCGTGCGTGTGATTATAGAGACACTATACATGCTTGAAAAGATGTTATTTGTGGGAGAGAAGTAGGATCTCTTCGTTTCTGAGTAGAAGTTCCCAGGGCTTTTCTGTTTCGTGTTATGGGATAAGTTGTTTGAGTTGAGTACAAGATGTGGGGGCTAATGATTACTAGTTAATTATATTAGCAGGTTGAAATGAAGTAATGTGATTTTTGAGGGAAACAACATGTGCCATATAAATATAGAATTGGGATGATCATTCATACTCATACAAGGTAAATATTTAGAACATAACAGATTATAGAATCCATTTATATTAAAAAAATGTAGCAAGGGATACAGAAGGTCTATTATAAGGAATGATGGCTCATTACCACACATATACACTGAGCATGAAGGATGGAAATGTGTAACTCAATCAAATCTTATGTAACTTCAAGTGAACAGTCATTTCAAGTTTTAAATTCAAATGAGACTTAGTTGACCGCCTTTACCAAGACAGTGCTGTGTAACTAGGTCCTTATGTACTGCTCAGTGGCTAAACTCCAGTTAGTCTCTTTTTGCAGATAGCAAATATATTTAACAACTTAGGTTGAAAAGAATAATATACGACATGGGGCTTCTCTATGGGAGACCCCTATATTTTTTCAAGAAGAATACTTATGAAATGAGATCTGCTCTTTCTATATAATTCTGCATAAATACTAGCCCTGCAGTGGCATCAACATTGAATGAACACTGGCAATTCTTTCCTAGGAGAGATCTTTAATGTAATAAAGGATTACCAGTCCCTTTTTAAGTGGTTGTTCATAAGCTATCTTATTACACATAAAGTGTAATAAGCTTCTAATTATAAGTAAAATCATGCTTTTGAAGTGAATTCCCAACTGATGGCTCAGACCAGAAAACAAATTAAGCTAGTACTTTGGAGAAAGTGGATCTAGAGAGCCTTCCTTTGGATTATGCAATTTGCTACAATTCTTTCTTTCTTTTTAATTTTTTAAAAGATTTTATTTTATTTATTCATGAGAGACACAGAGAGGCAGAAGCAGGCCCCATGCATGCAGGGGGCCGGACGTGGGACTCGATCCCGGGTCTCCAGGATCACACCCTGGATGAAAGCAGCGCTAAACCGCTGAGCCACCCAGGCTGCCTGCTACAATTCTTTCTTAAACTCTTTTTCTTTCCTTTCCCACCGACAACCATCCCCTCCAAAATTATTCTTATTTTGACAGCTCTATGCCATCTACTTACAACATAAAGCTTTTTCTGACTTTTAAAACTATTTTCAGTTTGATTAGTCTGGGCAAAACTCCTAATTCTGTAGCTAATGTAACATTTGCCATTCTCTTACCATAGAAAACATTTCAACACTGATAATAACAAAATAATCTCTAATAACTGAAATGGTTCTAAGGTGTTTTGAAGGGAGGCATAATCTCATTTCCTTCAGATACTAAGTGAATGCTTTTGCCTGCCAACCATGTCACTCACTTTGAGGACTGGGCAAGCAAGGTTTGAAGAGATTTAGGAAATTTGTATGAGGGGAGGTAAATCTTTCAATTCAAGAATTGTTTCAAGTATACATAATCTGAGTGACAGTCGTGACTTTTAATGAATGGTTCCTTCTGTCAAAGAAAGAATGAGATGCTAAGGTCTTCTATGTTCAGTATGGTAAGATATGATTTCCAAAACATTTACGATGATTGTTCTAGACAGTATGATTTTGAGTAGGGGGTATTAATATTATAGAGCACTTTTTCCTAGTGCTACTTGTACTGGTTTATAGCAAAGTGAGAATGTTGTCAATTCTTAATGCTATTGCCATTAATTTTAAATGGGTCTTTAATATTTCCCTTTCCTACTTTTTTGATTTTGAAATTATTTCTTTTATGACATATCATGGTGGTACTTGTTCATGATCATAATAGTTGCTAATTTGTTTTTGTTTGTTTGTTTTATCAACACTCTTACCCGAAGACTTTTTAAAAGCCCATGGCTTTCTGTTCGATCTAATCTGATGTTATCTGGTAGTGACAGCAAGTTCTTTTGCCAGCACATACATTTTATTGGCATTACCCAGGAACCCAGGATATCATAGTGTATTTTCATTTCTATAATAAGCATTGCTAACAATAAAGTTTAATTCCCCCCCCCCCCCAGCACATCTGTTTGCCTTACAAAGGCATTCTTTATATGTTTAGTCCCATGTGGATCATTTTTTCAAAAACAAAGCCTCAGTATACGGGGTGACTGATTTCTCTTTTTAGTGTCTGTAAATAGCTATAGTACACTTCCTAAATGTACTGAAACTAAAGGGAAGAAATCTGGACCTGGTTACCTTTTTGTCATCAATAACTATAGCTTTACTTATGCAGAATAGGATGCAATAGGTCTTTTAATTTTTTTTAAAGATTTATTTATTTATTTATTCATTCATTCATTCAGAGAGAGAGAGAGAGAGAGAGACAGGCAGAGAGACAGGCAGAGGGAGAAGCGGGCTCCATGCGAGGAGCCCGACGTGGGACTTGATCCTGGACCTCCAGGATGACGCCCTGGGCTGCAGGTGGCGCTAAACCGCTGCGCCACCAGGGCTGCCCAGGCCTTTTAATTTTTCATAGTTTGTTTTGTTTCTGCTATATTTGCTAGCTCAATAATTTGTAAGTTATTGAAATGTAAATAATTGCTTGAGACAATCATTCCTATTGTTGCTGTATGTGCATGTTTTAAATGAATCAGCCCTTTATCTTCCTATAAACTCATTGGGTTCCTGCTTTCCTGTAAGCCATATGTGAACTACTTACAGTTAACATTCTGTGGCCTATTTTCTTTGCCTACAAAAGAAGATTTCAACTAAAATTTTCTCCAACCCTAGTACACTATGAATTTGTGAAGATTTACTATGTTTCTTTTTCTAGGATTCCATCTAGTTAATTTAAGATCCTGATAATTTTATGTATTGTAGTCATAATAATCTCAGGCTTATGTCACTGCAAATTTGATAAATAGGGTCTCCAACACCTTCAGCAGGATCACTGATTAAAATATTGATCGAGATAAGCCCAATTAGGAGTCATTTCTTTAGGTGCTACTCATTAAATAGGGAACTTTAATCAATTATGAATCTCCTAAATTTTCCTTGTTTCAAACTCATTTTTATATACTACACATAGATATCAAGAAAAGATTTCCAAATTTACTGCAACCCAGCTATCCCATGTGTACAATGTCTAACTTAACTATCTCTCAATTCTACAAAAAATGGAATGTGATTAGTATGAGACTGCTCATTTTCAATTACTCCTGTATTTAACAAATCCATTTCTGCCTCCCAATGCTCACACACTCCATTAAAACATCTTTCTTGAATTTTTCCTGGAAATGACATAAAGTTTGCCTGTGAGAAGTTTGAAACTCTACCTGTTTCCTTCTGAGTCTTGAAAAGACATCAGCCCATTTCCAGTTTCTTTGCATCATTCCCATTCTATATGATTCTTCCAAGAGCCTGATTTTAGACTGAAAAACTCACTTGGGGCCCTCAGCATCCCAGGATGCAGTCCTTCAGACTGCAATTGTTATAATATTGTTTAGTCTCCTCACCCATTTTAGACCTTCCCTAAACATTTACCACAATTACTTGCATGTAATTTTCTTTATCAGAAAAGGCAGAAAATGTAGGTGTTGAATAGCTCAAGTGTATCTTTCTCAATCACTGACATTAAAACAATTGATGTTTTCTCATTTCTTAAACCTTTTTACAAAGTAGTTTTGGTTTTGCTGACAATAGTCATCATGGTTTGTCATGGTATCATTTTTTATATTGTCTCTATATTTCCTCATTCATTTGATCTTTTTACAGGTTTTGTTACACAACCACCCTGGTTTCCTTTTTCTATATCACTGAGGTGCTTTACAATTGCATGGTTAGAATTATATGTTTTCCTTTTTTAAAAAATTGAAGTATGATTGATACACATTGTGTTAGGTTCAGGTGCACAACACAGTGATTCAACGACTCAATACAGTAGTCTATGCTCACCACAAGTGGAGCTGCCACCTTTCACCATACAATGCTCTTATACCATTAAATTACATTCCCTGTGTTGGTACCTTTTATACCTGTGACTTCAAATTATGTTTCTTAGAACATCACAATCTCCTCAAGCCAACATCCTTCCAGTGTGAAATGTTATGGAATCACTCCTATGACCTAAATATAGAAAAATTTGGCTCCTTGAAAATCCACATTAGACATTTGATAGCCACATATATTAGAGCTGAACAAGGAAATTGTTAATTTTATTCACAGTTAACTGTTATTTCAAAGCCCATTGTGAAATTATGCCACTTTTATTTCACCAATCAATACTCCTTTTTAGGCCAAAGTCAGTTTCTCTACATCAAAATCTCTCAACTTGGGATCCCTGAGTGGCTCAGCGGTTTAGTGCCTGCCTTCGGCCCGGGGCATGATTCTGGAGTCCCAGGATCAGGTCCCACGTCAGGCTCCCTGCATGCAGCCTGCTTCTCCCTCTGCCTGTGTCTCTGCCTCTCTTTCTCTCTGTGTCTCTCATAAATAAATAAATAAATAAATAAATAATAAATAAATAAAATCTTAAAAAAAATCTCTCAACTTCAACATTATTGAATTTTAGGCTGGATAAGTTTTTGTTGTGAGGTGCCATCCTATGTATTGCATGCTGTTTTGCAATATCCTGGTTTCCGTCCATCAGATGACAGTAGCACCTTCCTCCAGTTATAATGTCTCCAGACATTGTCACATGTCTTGTTAGCAGTTATATTACCCTGGTTGAGAACTACTGCTCTCCTAGATTGCTTTGTTCTCTAGGAGATGGAATTTCCAGTCAAGGTCTTTGTCATTTGCTTTACCATTTCTCAAGCACACTTTCCCTCTTTGACTAGAGCATTATGTAACAGTAATTCATCATCCCTTCCCCCTTTTGGTTAAGTAGCTGTCATAAAATATTTTTTCTCTCATCTTTATCTTTAAATACCTCTTTTTTTTTTTTTATTAGACCTCTGCCTCCAGGTGAATGGGTTTTATAGCAAATGTTTATAGTATTTAAATACAGAGCTACTCTATCTCCCTTTGGGGCATAATTGGGATTTTAAATTGTTATGAGATAGAATTTGCCTTTTAAAGAATATTTTTTAAGAGTTAAATACTGACAAAAGTACCAACAATATAAGCTTATAAAAAAAGTGAATTTAATGATGAATACAGTGCTATGAAAATTTAAATAACATACACAGCATTTAATGTAATATGAGCAAGGTTAATAAAGTAGGACTTTGGAATTTAAAGGAAATGTAGGATCAAATGGAGAGGCAAAGAGTGTGGGGAAATCACAAATGTTTAAACTATTTGTGAACAAAAGTTGCAAAACTTCAGAAAGCAAAGTATTTGGAGGAGGTATTCACTCTTTGTTTAGCAGTCAGCTGAAGAAGTTTCAAGGGAAATGGTGAGCATTTTATTGGGTGGTAAATTGTTGTTGTTTAGCTGCTATAGCAAATTACCTCAAACTTACAGGCTTAAGATGACACAAATGACAACACATTTTGTGTTTATAATTGTAAGTTAAAAGTCCTCATTGGGCTAAAATAAAGCAATCGGCAGGTCTACATTTTTCCTTGGGGCTGTAGAGGAGAATCTGTTTCTTCACCTATTCTAGCTTCTGGAGATCTTGGATTCCTTGACTCATGGCCCTCTTCCTTCTTTCTCAAACCCAATAATAGCAAGTGAGGTCTTTCTTAGGCTGCCATTTCTCTGGTTCTCTAATTATAGCAAAAGTTCTCCAACTTTAAAGATGCATGAGATTAGATTCAGCCTACCCAGGTAATCCACTAAAATCTTTTTATCCCAGGGTCTTTAACTTAATCATATCTACAAAGTCCCTTTTGCATATTAAGTAACATTTACAGCTTCCAAGATTATGATGAAGGGGGGCATATCTGGGGAAGGGTATTATTCTACCTACCAAATAAAATGTCTAAATGCAAAAACCCTTTGCATTTGCTAAAGGGTAATGCCTGAAGTGTGTAGAGAAGCAGAAGCTATTGAAGGGGAATCAAGTTTCATAAACTCAGATCGTCATTCCATATATGAAAGTATGTTTCCATCACTTTAGTAGGTTTCAAGTTTATTTCCATTTTTTCTTTTGTTCTAACAGTTCTTATTGTCCATTTGATCCCCCCATACCTATGCCACAGGTACAATGCAACCCAGATCCTATGAACGCCAAATTATATAGTGGGAGTTTTGGCATCCTCTTTGTGTATGTGCTGTGAATCAAAGTGGAAAGCAAATAAACTAGGGCTGGAATACCTGGTACAAAAGTATTAGCTCCAAGTGACAAGGAACTTGTAGCCAAGGAATAAAACAGAAGGTAAGATGAAGTATTCCTTCAGAAAAATGATGATGACTGACAGGAAGTTAAGGTTTTGAAATGGATTGTCTTAGTCCTTAGAGGCAGTTGTAACAGATTACCATAGACTGGGTAGCTTATTAAACAACAGAAATGAGTTTTTCACAGTGCTGGAGGCTGCAAAGTCAAAGATCAATGTACCAGCAGATTTAGTGTCTGGTGAATGCTCACTTCCAAGTTTGTAGACAACCATCTTTTGTGCTGTGTCCTCACACAGAGGAGAGGACAAGGGAGCTCTCTGGAGTCTCTTTTATAAATGCACTAATTAATCCCATTCATAAGGGCTCCACCCTCATGATTTAAGCACTTCCAAAGACCAAACCTCCAAATAACATTACATTGAAGATTAGGTTTCAGCATAGGAATTTTGGGGGGACACAAATAGTCTATGGTGTGGGTAAATAAAGGAGAGTAATCACAACCTAAAATAAATAACAAGAGTTTAAAATGGAGGCAAATTCTGCATCAGCCAGAAATCCTCTCATTATTCTTACAATAAGAACCAATAATTTAGTTTTCTAAATCAAGTCAACCTTTGGGTTCACACTTTCATGATTAGCATTTCTCCCTAAGACCTGTAAGACCTGTTAGTCTGTTGATAGGAGAATCACAAAGTATTGATTATAAAATATACTTAATGATCAGCAGTTTCCAAACCTACATTATAATCTCCTGGAGAAAATTTTTTTTAAAAAAAAACACATACTCTCAGATCAGCCCATCCTGTTGTCTCAATTTCCAGTGGAGAGATTAGTGAGTCAGTATTTTTAAATAAGCTTCCCAAACAATGCCTTTATTTTGTATTTTATTATCTTTTAAAGATCTGTTTATTTGGAAGAGGGAATGTGTGTGCGTGCATGTGTGTGCTAACAGGGGGAGGAGAGAGAGAATCTTGAGCAGACTCCTTTCTGAACAAGGAGCCCAACTCAGGGTTGGATCCCATAACCCTGAGATCATTGCCTGACCCAAAACCAAGATGTAGACACTTAACTGACTGAGCAACCCAGACGCTCCATCCCAAAACAATGTCTTTAAAGATCAATCGGCTGACTATGGAAATGATAGACCTATATCCTCATTTTATAGAACGATACTGGGTTTCAAAGGAGTTAAACTACTTTTTCTAAGTCATATTTAATAGAGTAAATGTTATCAACCTAGTATCTGCAGTACAGTCACCCTACCATGACAGTTTAGAGTCTAGGAAGACCAGCAGCTCATATCTTCTGACCAATGAAAGTTTTAAGTTTTACACAGAGAGCTTCTCCTTTGCCCCAGACAATTTTTGAATTGGCACTACAAATAGCAAAACTAAAATGTGTCATTCAAAGAGTTGTTGTTCTTTTCCTGCACAGATATATGCTTTCATTTGCTCCAAAAACATATATGGACAATTTCCTGCCTTTATCATGACAAATATGAAGGCACCTGATCTAAAACCCCTGGCCTCTTAGTTTTATCCCTAACTTTTTTTCCAGGTTGGTCTATTGTGCTTGAAACGTTAGGCATTTGGAACATTCCTTAGATCTGTAATACATTCTCTGAAATCAATCTGGAGGATGAGTATTTGATTAGGGTGATGCATTTGAAATGTCAGAAGTCTTTTTACCTCAACTGATAGAAACAGGGTATTTTGACAGATGTGCTCAGAGAAAATGGGTACAGAAGCAGATCTTCGGAAATCCTTATAAACTATCTTAGTCATTGTATTTTGCATTTTTTTCCTTTGAATTAAACAGTGTACATAATATAGATAAATACATGAGGGAATAGAATATTTTAAACCGATCAAACTAAAGTTCTAATTACATGTTTTAATTAATGTCTCCATCCTCTCCCCAATCTTCACTTCCCTAACTTTGCATGTAATGTCTAAAACCCTTCTTACGCCCATTTTGATCTTGCATTTGAGGACTAACCGAGGCAGAGTTCTTTGGCGGGGGGTGGGGGGCACTGGTTCACTTCAACAAATATTTGCCCTGCCCCTATGTGGCAGACAGAAATTAAGGTGGTCCCCATGATCCTTACTTACTGTTGGTCATGCTATCACATGATTTCCTTTGCTTGAATGTGGGAAGAACCTGTGACTTGCTTCAACAATAGGACATAGCAAAGATGGGATGTAAATAATTATACCTGATAAAATAGTAGTCCATCTTGCTGGAATCTTTCTTAGCTCACTGTGAGGAAGCAAGTGGTTGTTTTGGGAATTCTCACATAACAAGAAATTGTGGGCAGCTCCTAAAAGTAAGCGTGGCTTCCAGCCAACAGCCAGCAAGAAACTGAAGCCCTTTTCTGGCAGTTGCAAAGAACTGAATTCTTCCAACAAAGTGAGTGTTGCCTCACATACTGAAGGTGCAGTGAGTATTAGTAGTGTGCTGCCAGTCCTTCCTGGAGAATGGATGCAGAAGCTCTAAATAACAAGGTTCCCCTAAGGAAAATAATTGTTTCTATCATATATAACATGCAATCAATTGACCTCGATTGATAGCATTGATTTAAAGATTGCTCATGTGTATGATAAAGATAGATTGAACATACCTCAATATCACTGGTGAAAATGAGCTTTTCCTTTTTTAAAAAAAATATTATCTACAGGGGCACCTGCGTGGTTCAGTGGTTCAGCATCTGCCTTTGGCTCAGTTTGTAATCCTGGGGTTCTGGGATCGAATCCCACATCAGGTTCCCCCTAGGGAGCCTGCTTCTCCCTCTGCCTATGTCTCTGCCTTTCTCTCTGTGTCTCTCATGAATAAATAAATAAAATCTTTAAAAAAATTATCTACAGTGATATTTTAAAGAATAGGTTTATAATAGAGATAAATGCAGAGAATGATGTACCTCTAATTGCTTAAATTTGTAACTGTTTTTTATTGGATGATTAGTTCTTTACAATGAGAGGAGTATTTTCTTCAAGTGTTAACTTTTGAAATATTCTGGTTAAAAATAAAGGAAAGAAGTGCCTGGGGTGGCTCAGTTGGTTGAGCATCTTGATTTCAACTTAGGTCATGATCTCAGGATCTTAAGATCAAGCCCTGAGTTGGGCTTGGAGCCTGCTTGGGATTCTCTCTCTCTTCCTCCTTCTGCCCCTCCTCTGCTTGCACTCACTCCCTCTCTAAAATAATAATAATAATAATGAAAACCAAGGGATGTACATCAGCATAATAAAGGCCATAAATGGCAAGCCCACAGATACCATCATACTCAATGGTTAAAAGCTAAACACTTTTCCTTTAGGATCAGTAAAATAACAAGTATTGCCACTCTCACCACTTCTACTCATCATAGTCCTGGAAATTCTAGCAAGGGCAATTAATCAAGAAAATTAAATAAAAGACATATAAATCAGAAAAGTAAAATCGTCTCCGCAGATGACATCTTGTATATAAAATATCCTACAGACTTTGCCAAAAAAAAAAAAAAAAACTGTTAGAACTAATAAATGAAATAAACTTGCAGTACACAAAGTCAATATACAAACATCGGTTGCATCTTTATGACTTAGAACAGACTATGCAAAAAAGATACTAAGTACAATCCGATTTACAATAGCATCGAAAAGAATAAAATATTTAGGGAAAAACTTAACCAAGGAGGTGAAAGATTTGTACACCAAAATCTATGAAAGAAGTTGATAAAGACAAATGGCAAGATATCCTAAGTTCACAGATTGGGAGGATTCATATTATTAAAATGTCAATACTACCAAAAGTGATCTAAAGATTCAATACAACTACTTTCAAAATTCCAGTGGCATTTTCCACAGAGATAGAGAGGAAAAGAATCCTAGAATTTATATGGAACTACAAAGACTCAGAATACCCAAAGCAAACTTTAATAAAAAGAACAAATTTGGCATCATCACTATTCCTGTTTGAAACTCTATTTCAAAGGTATAGTAATCAAAACAGTATGGTACTGACATAAAAACAGACAGATAGACCTTTAGAACAGAATAGGAAACCCAGAAATAAACCCAAGTGTATATGACCAATTAATTTATGACAAAGGAGGCAAGAATATATAATGGAGAATTGTGTTTCTCTCTGGATCTGTGACAGCTGTTTCTCTGATGCTAGATTAGCATAAAACTGTTTCTTATGCAAATCAGTTTATACATTTTGCCTTCCAAATGCTTACACAATAAAAATTGCCCTTTCACCCCTTCTCATGCTTGATTTCCCCTGTCAACTCTTTTTCAAAACGTATTTCTGGAGAGCTCAAGCTACAAGAAATAAGTAGTATCAGAATATTGAAGGACATTGATTAGCAATTGCATATGCCTTTGTAATAAACAATGATCATATTAAGAGTAGATAGGTGCTGTTTAATTAATGGAAACAAACTTTCATGCCATGGGTCTCATGAAAAAAATTATTGCCATTTTTTTAATTAAAAAATTGTTTGGCAAGCTGAACTGGCGGTTAAGTCAGTACTGATGAGACTAAAGTGAAAAGTTTAGTGAAATGTTTAACCACATTTGACTTTATCTTCTTAACTTTCACTATACTTTAGATGTGACCCAGCTATATTGTCAGAATACTCCTGGTAAAAGAAAAAAGGGTATAAGCTAAGGAGTGAATAATTCTGTGTAACATCATGCATACACATCTACACTCTCTGTGGCTTTTTATTAAATGTATTTTCTGCCATAAGTTTTCAGTGTGAGGATGCATATAATAAGTGAAAACTGTGGCCAATTATTATATATACCTCCCAAGACACTTAAATGATAATAACTTACAAAAAGTCCAATCTATGCAAATTCATTTTGCTATTAATGTTAAGTGAGTTCTTGCCCAGATTTTCTTTCCTCTTAGGGGTCAAATGTTGTGGAAGTGGAGATTTGACTGAACTGCTTTAAAAAAAAATTTTAATCAAGTGTTATATCAGCAGGCAACAGATGGAGGGAAAGTCATTTGATATCACATCAGTAGCAATGTGCCCAGCACACGATATGAAGCACAGATGTTTATCTGGAATGGCCATGAAGTTGGAAACCGAAAACTTGGAAGGGAGCTACTGAGTTTTCAAACCCCTCCAATACCATATTGTAAACAGGCAGGACAGCCTCCAAGGGGTAGCATTAATACCTGATACTCTTGCATTCTTCTAGTAATAGAGAATGCACAAAAGCACATGTGCTTAGCACTAAAACCCCAAGTCAGACATGTCTTTTTCATTTCTGAACAGTATATCTAATTAATGTGTTTTTTGAGAAATTTTTCTCCAGTATCTCTTTTGAGTTTTATATTCAATATTTTATTGTATCCCTTATGCTTTATATGATAAGAGTCTAAATTAATTCTCATATATCCTTTCACTTCCTTAAAAAATGCATGGTATAAAACATTTAAGTATCAGTTACCTTATGGGAATTATTTTTCCCCTGAACAGTTGTGAGGTTTTGTTTGTTTGTTTTCATGTGTTTGCTTTTATTGATGAGGTAGCATTTTTATTCCAACTTCTCAAGAGACCATTCTTCACTCACCATAGAGTGAAAATATTTGAGTCGGCTGTCACTTCACACCATGAGCGTGAATAAAATTACCTGGTCAAAGTGGGATTTCTGTTTTCTATATGTAAACAGGCCCACTGATAACAGGGAAAGAGAACAAATGGAGAGTCCTTCATCTAATGTCTATATACCACCATTCCAGGTGGTACTGCAGAGATCCAGGAGCATGTTTGTGGAGACCTCAGACCATAAGTCCCAGTCCTGTCAGCCAGTGCCTTCTTGAAAAGAGCCACCTCTTGACTAACTCTCGGGATTTAAAGGTATGTACATCATTAGGGTGCTCTAGGTTTGGAGTGCAGACTGAGGAAAAGGACTACATGCTATAGGAAGCAGGCCTGGTGCTATTCAGCTAGGGAGTTCTGGAGACTCAAGTACCTAGAGGTCAGCATAAAACAGAAATGTGAGCTCAAGTTGGATTTATTTCTTTGGCCCCACACGCCCCCCTTCCTATATGGAGGGACAGAGCTAGAGAGTGCCGTAAGAGGGGATTCAACAGCATAAGACCCAGGGCAGTGTCCAGTTGCCTGAGTCTAAGGTTGTTACTGTGTGTAAATTTTATTCTTTTATAAACACAGAAAGAAAATGAATTACCATAGTCCATACTTGTTCAAATAGAAGTGCCCAGTTGTGCCTTTAGGTCGATATCGTTGTTATTTCCATTTGTGGGATTGGGCATACTGTAAGGCGATGCCCCAGTGATCCATACCCTTGTATAAACACTTCTCCTTAAGTATGAATGGGATCTGTAATTTATTTGTAACCAGCAGAATATTGCAAAGGTAATTAGATGTCATTGCTTACGTTAAATGTCAAAGATGATGGAATGCTTATCTAAGACTCCATCTTGGCAGGCTGGAGAGAGAGACTCTCCTGCTAGTCTTGAAGAAGCAAACTGCTGTGTTGTGAATTGCCTATGGAGATGTGCACATGGCAAGGAACTGAGTAAGCCCTTGCAAAATCCTTAGTCCTACAACCATAAGGAACTAAATTTTGCCCAAAAGCACAGGAACTTGAAAGATGACCATTAGCTCTACAAAAGATCACAGACTGGTTGATACCATCACTGTAGCCTTGTAATACCCTGAGCTGAAAACCCATTTATACTGAACCCAGATTTCTAACACTGTAAAAAAATGCATATGTGTTATTTGAAGCTACTAGGTTTGTGATAACTTGTTAAACAGCATAAGGAAACTAGAGTTTGGACATTTGTTCTTTTTTGTCTTTCTCATGCTTAGTCTTTCCTACAGCTGTTAAAAGTAATCACTCTATTCTTGTTAGCACTGGATAGCAAACTTTAAGAATGCTAAATTCATTCTTTATTTGAGTAAAGTCTTTTGTTAAAAAAATTACTTATTTGATTTACTATAACTGAATGAAGATGATCACATTCAAAGATGCTCAGATTTTTTGAATGTGCTCATGATGTGTCCCCTTTTCTTCCTAATTTATTCTTCGCAGGTACACTTACTTCTCTGAAGTCTTTCCGATATCTTACTTTGCCATTTGACTCTGCAGAAATACTCTCTCCCTCTTTTAACACATAAACCGTTTTTGTTGATCTGATTTTAAAAGTTCTTTTTCCTCCATCCTTTACTTAGCATTTGTATATGTACCCTTCCTTTCCTAATCAAATTGTATTCTTATATTTTAAAAGAAATATAAAGAATTTATATTTATATTTATTTTCAAAAACCCAGGATGCAGGGACAGAAATAAAGTCATGTATGTCCTTTTTTTAAAAGAGTTTATTTTTTTAGTAACCTCTACACCCAACATAGGGCTCAAACTTATAACGCTGAAATTAAAAGTTACATGCTCTGCCAACTGAACCATCCATGCACCCTCAAGTATGTCTTTATAGCCTGTTCTCATATCTAACTGCCTCCACATTTTGGGCAGGATGGGCTCTTCTTAGCTACTTGGATGTAGAAATGGAAGTGATGTTGAACTGTGTACTTGTCAAGCCCACATATCCCACATCCCACAGTCACATATTTTGGAATCTAGCAAAACAGGTCCATTGATGCATTTCTTGTTGAGGTTTCAGTGATACTTTCCATCCTGAAACTGCCAACACCTTATTGATAGACTTGGGACATTGATTCAGTAAATTCTCATTTACTTGGAGATTTGGGTGCTATTTAAAATAGCTGCCTTAGAGGACAGTTGACGTGAATTATGTGATTTGACCTATAATATACATTTGAAGGATAGATAAAGGCTGGGAAAGTCTAATGAGTAGCTAATATTTCTGCTCCAGTTCTCTCCTTGGCTGGCAAGAGCTAAATGGAGCCTCCTGTGGGTTTTCGTCATTCTTGGTTGAAGCCCTGAATGTTGGCAGACTGTCCCCATAGGCAAAGTAAAAGGAAGAATTGAGACAATAATCAGGGTAATTCAGGCACTGTGTGTGCTAATAGAGAAAACAGGTGCTTGGGGCTTGGTTGACCCAGTGTGGAACAAATGCTCCGAATAAATGGCCTTCACACTTCTTTCTGTTTTGTAACTAGAGGCAGCTTGAAAGCTCTGCCCTATTGATCTCTCTGAAGATAAATCCTCTGTTTCCTTATGAAAAGTGTCTAGATTTCTTTAAAGCTCAACCTACTTACAAAGAGATTAAAAACCTTAGACATAATTGCAACATTTCCCATTAAAATCTAGGCATTCACTTCAAATAATACTGATAATAGAAGATTTGAACAATGACATAAAAAATGGTTTGGGGACTCAAATGTCTTGTGACAATGGGGGAAATTTAGCAGAGATGCTATGTGTAGAGAAAATAATGTTAAAATCAATTTGAAGTTTTAAGAACCTTCTTTCTTTGGATTAAGTGTACCATTAATGCTTTGGGGAAAAGTGTGTCTTGCTCTAGTTTTCTGTGCAGCAGAAGTAGGAGAAAAGGGTAGCTGATTCCAGACACTGTTGCTTCCTTTTATATAGCAGATGTGTTTACTCTTTGCGATTTTGATTGCAACATCCATCCTGGGTTTAATGGAGATAGTTTAACCAAATTTTCTCTACAGAAATTCCTTAGAGGTTAAAGGGGCTATCCAAAAGGACCCATGTGACGTACTCATTTGATTTTAACACATATTTGCTTAAGTCTGGTCAACAAAACAATTTGCAATTGCAGAACCCATGTAGTTCGCTTATAGAGCTAGCAAATGGGAAACTCGGCTGAAATAGTTATTATAGAATGTAGGAGGGAGTGGCTATCTGAGATCTGTATATAATCAGCATTTATTCTAAGATTTAAATCTCCATGTCAAGACTGGCATGAAATAACAATGGGTAAATCATGCAGACTCATCTCAGAATCACTGTGAATTTCTTTCTTCTGATTTTGAATGTAATTGCTGATTAAATAGGAGATCATGATACAAAACTTTTAGTTTCTTTTCACTTTTTAAATTTCCTTTTAATATAAAAAGTGGATTCTCTTTAGATATTTAACTTCTATGAGGACTGCTTCCTATATTTGTTTTCAGGAAATTTATTTCTTAAAAAATAGGTTTTGCTACTTTACTACAATCTAAAAAATTCAGGAGAAAACAAAGACTTTAACAAGAGCCCCCCCACCCAACCCCCCAATTCCAAAAGTTCTTTCTTGCAAGCTACAGAAGATAAAAGATTGGGCCCTACTTTCCCATGATGAAATTGATACCAGAAATTCTGGTATCTTCTTCCTTCCAGACACTTCCTTCCTATTACCTTCTTCTTTCTAGAAGCTTAATGCGGAATCGTCATTGAAAATAGACCACCTCCCCCCCCCCCAAAAAAAAAAATTCTTAAGTACTTGTAATTTCAAGGTTTTAATCCCATCCCTTTATTCTCCAAAACAAAACAAAACAAAAACCCACATCCTGTTTACATATTAAAAATGGGTTAGGGGATCCCTGGGTGGCTCAGTGGTTTGGCTCCTACCTTTGGCCCAGGGCACGGTCCTGGAGTCCCAAGATCGAGTCCCACATCGGGCTGCCGGCGTGGCGCCTGCTTCTCCCTCTGCCTGTGTCTCTGCCTTTCTCTCTCTCTCTCTGTCTATCATGAATAAATAAATAAAATCTTAAAAAATAATAATAATAAAAATGGGTTATGGTTTACTTCTAAAAGTACATAGAGGGGCACCTGGGTGTCTCAGTTGGTTAAGGGTCTGCCTTCAGCTCAGGTCATGATCTTGGGGTCCTGGGATTGAGACCCACCTGGGGCTCCCTAATCAGTGGGCAATCTGCTTCTCCCTCTTTTCCTCCCCCGCTCATGTTCTCTCTCTCTCAAAGAAATAAATAATATCTTTTTTTTAAATATATTTTATTTATTTATTCATGAGAGACACACAGAGCAAGGCAGACATATAGGCCGAGGGAGAAGCAGGCTCCATGCAGGGCGCCTGATGTGGGACTTGATCCCAGGGCTCCAGGATCACACCCTGAGCCGAAGGCAGATGCTCAACGGCAGAGCCACCCAGGTGTCTCTCAAAGAAATAAATAATATCTTAAAAAAATAAAAGTACATAGAAAAATCAATGATTTCAATGGGGCAAAAAATAGAGATTGAATTAGGAGATGGGAAGGGGTAAAAGCATTGGTAATCACTGATAGATTGGTCAGTTGGTTGGTTGATTCATCTATGAACTTATCATGTATGTCTTGAGTACAATGCCAAGCACTAAGGATACAGTAATGTTCATTACTAGACTTGATGAATCCTGCCTTTACCAACTTTTGCTCTAATGGCTTGGAAGGCATTTATCAAACCATGCATCTTTTAAATGAGTACATACTCATGAGCTGAGATAAATTCTGTAAAGGAAAGGAACATCACTCTTAAACAAGGAACTAATAAAATAACTTGCCTTTACTGAGAAAGGCCTACTTGCAATATTAGTAAGTGATAAATTAACAGGAGAGCGATGAAAGAGCATTCATTGCTGCCCAAGCGATATATACCAAGGGTGTAGGTTATATGAGAAGCCAACAGTGTTGAGGTAAGAGTATGGGGGGAGTCCTGGAAAGGATGAACAGAAATCAGATTACACTTCTTTGCAGCACTATTAGGGATTTTCTATTTTATATGCAAGAGAAAGCAATTTGGACAATTTTAAGCAGCATTACCATAATTAGATCTAAACTTTGATAGTAAAACCTTGAGATGAAAAAACCTCTAGTAAGTATTGCAGAATCTACTTTTGAGTTTTTGGCCACTTATTAACTAGAAGCAATGCTTTCATGTCCAGTGAATGTATGTGTAATTGTATGAAATCTGTACAAAAATTAAACTGTATCTTTATACTTTATAAGAGTTTTAAGAGAGCTACAACAAATTATAAATTCCCAATTTTCTTTAAGATACCATGTCAATATATATTTAGAACTTTGTACATGTTTAATTTCCTGTTTTCTTCATTTCAATTTAAACTATAGCACCTGGCAGACTTAATATTTATATAACAGTTTCTAGCTTTGTATGGAGTTGTTATATTTAATAGTTGTTATCAGTAACATCAGCACACTTAAATTTTTTCTAACCTTTTCATAAGGGCAAAAATACAATGAATAACTCATATCATTGGATAAGTTGATAACAATTGTGGCAAATGTGCTTTTAGGGTAGCCCTAGAGATTCCGGGTTCCTGGTATTCATACTGTTATGTGATCCTCTACCCGTGAGTGTGGACCACACATATGATTTTCTTCTAGTAGAATATGATAAATGAGAGGATGTGCATGATTATTTGTATGTGATTATATGATTTACACAAGATTGTAGTGCTCTTCTTGCTAGAATTTCTCCCTCCTTTGCTTGCTTTGAGGAAGCAAGTGGCCCTGTTGGAGAATTCCATATTGCAGGGAACCATAGATGACCTCTAGGAACTGAGAATGGCCTCTGGTCAATAGTCAGGAAGAAATTGAAGCCCTCAGTTCTACAACTGCAAAAGGTTAAATTCTTCCAATGGCATGAGTGAGCTTACAAAGCAGAAGCTTCCCCAGTTGATCCTCTGGGAAAACTGCAACCCCAGACAAATTAGCCTTTATTGCAGCTTTATGAGACCCTAGGCAGAAGATCCAGGTTAATCATATTCAGATTTTTGACTTACAGACCCTGTGAGATAGTGAATGTGTGTCATTTTATGCTGCTATGTTTGTGGTAATATTGTATGTACCAATAGTGATGAGGCCAGAAGTATACTGTATATGGCAGAAAGTATCTCTGTTGAAACAGATAAAATATTACTAGTCAGTAAATGTATGGAAGACTGACTAACCTGAGAGACTTGATTTAGCAGTATCTACGGATTTTCTCTGAAAGGGTTTGTTCTCACAAAGTTAATTGTCTGAATGCGGAGAATAGCTGCCTGTCAACTTGGGCAAATCACAACTTCTCTGGTCTGTTTTCTTAACTCTGGAAAGGTAATATTTGCCCTTCTTGCATAAAGGATTATTAGGAGATTAAATTGAGATTATTTATTTAAATAATTATCACATATAACACATGGAAGCCAATGGCAACTATAGAATGCTAGCTATTTAAGTGGAAGTATGAACAGTGTTAATGAGTTCTCCTCTACTTCCTGTGAGCTATTATTAATTATACATCTACCTTGGGAAGATTTTTAGAATTTTTTTGTTTTGTTTTGTTTTTCTTTGAGTTAAGAAGAGATCAATTGGGGGATCCCTGGGTGGCGCAGCGTTTTGGCGCTTGCCTTTGGCCCAGGGCGTGATCCTGGAGACCCAGGATCGAATCCCACGTCAGGCTCCCAGTGCATGGAACCTGCTTCTCCCTCTGCCTATGTCTCTGCCTCTCTCTCTCTCACTGTGTGACTATCATAAAAATAAATAAAAATTTAAAAAAATTAAAAAAAAGAAGAGATCAATTGTTAATATCCTTAATAACACTCAGGGTAGCCCTCCATTTTAAGCAAGGGCAGCTGCATTACTGCGGGCCTAATTTATAGAAATTCACCTGGATGAGTTACCTGCTTACCCTTAAATTCTGTTCTTGCTACTTGAAATTTTCTTTTGTGAAAATTCAGTGTTTTCCATTCGTCCATGCTTTGCCATTAACATTCTCCTTCACATTTGCAAGCTTGTCACAAAAAATGAATTTATTTTCAGTCCTCTACCATTTGTGCAAATGCTGCTGTCACCGAAGGGTGAAGATACAGACAGAATTTAAATGCATAATATCACAAATGTTTTTTAAACTCTTTTATTAATACAGTTCACAGCACAATTAACATAAATAATACTGTTTTTCGTCCATTGGTTCCCCAAAGCGGTAAGATGCAAAAGCATATCTTGGGGAGAAAGGATTCTCAATATGGTTAGAAAAAAGTGTCAGCAATTGGGTTCACAGACTGTGGTTCAGCTGCTTCTGTAAAGTTAATAATATTTTTTAAAAGATCTAAATGATGAGAGATATTTTTATTGTTGTTGTATATTTTCCCTATTGGCTGATTTTTCAGCTCACAGAGTATTCTTGCTGCTGGCTGAACCATTTGTGACAGCTCCATTTGGGTTAATTTTCTTTCTGTATCAGTGGCCAGCCTACATCAGAAGTATTAAGCATCATAGACATGAGTTCAACTTGATGGGTGTCATCATTTCATCAAAGCAAAGAAAATTAGAAAGCCCTTTATTTAAATTAAGATATGTCTCTTAAAATCCTGGTACTCAGAAAATTGGTTATTTTACATTTTATATTCACTGAATACAAAATATATCATCTTTGTAGCCAGTCAGGAGCAGGAATCAATATAATGGCACAAACGTTGGGTTGAACATTCTAACTATACTTTCAAGACTTAGCTGTCCCAATAAAGGAAAATTTATTACAAAAGAAATACATATTTGTTTAATATAAATATTTTACTTCCTTACAGGTAAAAAGCTTTAACAAAACAATGAGATAGAGATAATTATTGAGAAGTGATATAAAGGAAAATGTAATCTTGGCTAACATTTCTTGTGTGCTTACTATACAGTTTCTATTCTGTTGTTTCTACACAGGTTATACAGTTTCTTTCTTATTACTAGTCTTATCAGCTATGCACTACTATTATCTCCATTTTACACATGAGGAATGTGAGATAATGAGAGATGAAACAGTTTAGCCAAAAGCCAGAAATTTGGGATCTAAATCTCAACTAGTGAAGGAGCTGGAATCAAATATTGACAGGTATATTCCCATCTGAGCTAACCATAATTTTTAATGTAGTGGAAGTAGGGAAGGCTTTGTAACCAATGAGGAGTAAAACTGGGATTCCATCCCCCCAGCAAATGTTTCATTTTGCTTCTTTGATTCTTCTCATAGATGCAATAGATTTCAAAATAAAACAATCTAAAAACCAAGGGCAACATGAACATGACTCAAGTTCTTTCCTTGGGTTTTGGAGCACCATGAGATAGAATGTGTTACTGCAACAATAATTTCCCTAAGGCCCTCCAGAAGTCTCTTGTCTTCTTCCCAGTCCCATTCTTGAAATGTAGGGTTGGGGGCAGGGAAAAGGATATTGAGAGTCAAGCCAAAATTACTCTTAATGGGCAAAGGGAGGTAGAACTTGAAACACTCATGTGGTACTAGCTTTTGTTTGATTACATTATTGTTACATGTTTAAAGGCATTGATGATGGCATATATTTTGGAGACTCCAGAGTTTGAAAATGTTCATTATTAGAGCTTGTCCAGATGGTATTGGAAACAAAAGTACACAGACTCATAATAACTCTCTGAATTTTTTCCATATTACACAATCCTTTCAAACTGAAATAAAGCTGTTATAATTACCCATGTGGGTAAGCAGAGATGATGGTAAATAAGGACAAGATTTCTATTACATTAATTGTAGCTTGTATGCCCAACTACCGAGGTGGGCTAGCTGATTTAAACAAGAAACCTTCTCTATTTTATTGAGGTTTATATGGAGATGGTCTGTAATAGGTTCTGTGTAGGAAATATTGATTACTAACACCATTTTACTGGGTGGTAGTGCTTCAATAAGTTTGGAATTGACGTACAATGCCATATTTACTCTTAAGTGACTCAGATGAACATTCCACAAGCAGGCATTTCCATTTTATCTGTAGGCCATATGATACCATCACTTTAAGTCACAAACATTGACAAAGCACAGCCAGTAGCCAAGATCTAAGAGATGGCTTTACTTTGTGCTTCATCCAAGAGAAATTCAACTTCCAGCCAACTTCTCCCTTAAACCAACAGGAAATTCATATTTAGGTAAATTCACATTAGAAACAGTTTGGAAAGCCCAGCTTTCAAATCACAATTATTTTTTATATTATTCTCTTTTCCTACAAATTAATTGGCTTCTCTAGGTATGAAAATATATTCACAAAGACAGAAGAAAAGAAACATTTAAAAGTTCCAGAATCCTTAAGGGCATTATGTTAGAATTTAGCTGGTAAACCCTTCATATATGTTAATTTATTAATCCTTACCACTGTCTTCTAGACTAGGGATCATCTAAACTCTTGTCCATCACATATAAAGAAGTGCTGAAACTGTATTTAGACTCAGACTTAAACATCTGCTTTACTTGTATGGTATACTTCTTATTTTACAATAATAGGTAATGGATATTTCTGACATACCCCACACCAAAGATTCCACTATTATTAACATTTTACATTACTAAGTTGTATTCACTATTAATCAGTATTGAAACATTACTGTTAATTATATCACTTTTCCCTCCAGATTTCCTAAAGTTTTCTTTAATGTTACTTATAGAATGGGTAGTTAAGCTAAACCCCCTTAAAAATGGATACATTATTTGGGTAAATTATCCAAATTTGGATAATTACCTAGATAAATTACTTGGAATTCTTTTGCGTGGGAAATTTGTAATTTCTCTCTTGTTGTTTCCCCCATATATTTATTTATATTAGTGTGTACTCATGGATATTTATTTTACACTATGAGGTTATAATACATTTCTACTTTGTTGCTACAAGACTGAAATCCAGATGTTGACCAGACCATACTCCCTCCAAAGCCTCTAGGAGAGGGATCCTTTCTTGTCTCTCCAGCTTTGTTTTTTTTTTTTTTTTTTAAGATTTCATTTATTTATTTGAGAAAGAGAGAATGAGAGAGAGAGAGAGTGAGAGTATGCATACAAGCAGGGGGAGGGACAGGGGGAGAAGGAGAAGCTGACTCACTGCTAAGTAGGGAGCCTGATGCAGGGCTCAATCCCAGGATCCTGGGATTATGATCTGAGCCGAAGGCAGACACTTAACTGACTGAGCCATCCAGGTACCCCATCTCTCCAGCTTCTAATAATCTTAGGTATTCCTTGGTTTGAGATAGCATAACTCCAATCTCTGCTTCTGTCTTCATGTGGCTGTCTTCTCTCTGTCCCTATCTCTGCATCTCATCTCTTCTTATAGGTACGCAGGTCATACTGGATTAGGGCCCTTCCAGATGACCTCATCTTTTTTTTTTTTTAATTTTTTTAGATGACCTCATCTTGATTACATCTGCAAAAGCTGTGTTTCCACATAAAGTCACATGCACGGATACTGGGGGTTACAACATCAACATAATTCCTTGGAAGGGACACAATTCAACCCATTAACAATAGGTAGAGTGGTTTCAGAATTGTTAGCCCATATTTCCATGGGAAACAACTTTTTCAGCTGGAGTATAGTTCTTAAATACAGTTTCTTTTGCCTTTAGTCTTATAGAGTCCACTTCTTCCCTTAATTCTATCAACACCTTTCATCCATCCTCTTCAATGAGATTGTTTCATACATTTCAATACATTTAGATTTTTTCATATTTTGCATTCTGCGTTCAGATGCCCCAACTTCTTAAATGATTTTTTTAAAATCTGTTTTTCTTTTGTTTTAGAAGATTTTATTTATTCATGAGAGACAGAAAGAGAGATAGAGAGAGAGAGAGAGAGAGAGAGAGAGAGAGAGAGAGGCAGAGGGAGAAGTAGGCTCCATGCAGGGAGCCCAACGTGGGACTTGTTCCTAGGTCTCCAGGATCACACTCCGGGGCTGAAAGTGGTGCTGAACCGCTGAGCCACTGGGGCTGCCCTCTTAAATGATTTTTAAGAATTTGCACAAATTAAGTTTCTCTCTTTGTGCTGTAAAGTTCTGTAGGTCTTGGTGAATGTCACATGTCATGTACCACCATTACACTATTCTCTAGAATAGTTACACTGTTGGGACACCTGGGTGGCTCAGCGGTTGAGCATTTGCCTTCAGCTCAGGGTGTGATTCCGGGATGTGGAATTGAGTGCCATATTGGGCCCATGCATGAGCCTTCTTCGCCCTCTGCCTATGTCTCTGCCTCTCTCTCTCTGTGTCTCTCATGAATAAATAAATGAAATCTTTAAAAAAAAAAAAAAAGAATAGTTACACTACCTCGAGAAACAACCTGTGCATCACTTCTTCAAACTTCTCCTAACATTTGCCAACCACTGATCTGATTGTTGTCTCTATAGTTTTGCCTTTTCTAGAATGTCATCTAAATGAAATCAGATAATGTAGCCCTTTCAGAACAGTTTCTTCTACTTAGCAATATGCTTTTGAATGTCATCCATGTATTTGGTGACTTAAGAGCTTTTTTTAAAAAATCAGTTTAATGATATTCCTTTGGGTGGATGTGTTGCAATTTGCTTATCCATTCACTTATTGAAGGAATCTTGTGGTTGCTTCCACTTTTAGGTGATTTTGAATTAAGCTGCTTGTAAATACTCAAGTTACACAGTTATGTGTGAAACAGGTTAAAATTAGGTAAATAACTAGACGTACATTTGTTGGGTTGTAGGTAAGACCATGTTTAGCTTTGTAAGAAACTCCTGCTGAAAGCTGTTCTTCAAAGTGGATGTACCATTTTGCATTCCCACAATTGATAAAAGGTCCCCACTGCTCTGTATCCTCATCAGCAATTGATGTTGTCAGGTTTTTTGTTTGTTTCTTTATTTTTTGTTTTGGATTTGAGTCATTCTAATAGGTCTACAGGGATATCTCATAATTTTA
This sequence comes from Nyctereutes procyonoides, assembly GCF_905146905.1. Taxonomy (NCBI): domain Eukaryota; kingdom Metazoa; phylum Chordata; class Mammalia; order Carnivora; family Canidae; genus Nyctereutes; species Nyctereutes procyonoides. The sequence continues at coordinate 10,890,384 of NW_026575133.1, read as the reverse complement.
ATTTGATTTCCCTAATGACGAGTAATGTTAAGTATTTTCTCATGCTTATTTCCCATTTGTGTATCTTTTTTGGCAAGATACATGTTTAGATGTCTTGCCTATTTTAAAAATTGGGTGATTTGTGTTGTTATTTGGGAGTGAACATCTGTTTTTTAATGTAGAATTTGAAACTATAGTGTAGGAAGGACTATCTGTATGAGCCTAGCACCCTGGCATGTATTATTTCATTTCAACCTAAACTTACTCTAATGAAACAAGTATCATGAGTCCTTTTTTGCATATAAAAATCCGTGATAGCATTCAAATTTAATATTTGAACACACAATCACTAAGCCAACAGCCAGTAAGAGGTAAGATGGCCTTTTTATTTTATTTTTTTAAAGATTTTATTTATTTATTCATGAGAGACACACAGAGAGAGAGAGGCAGAGACGCAGGCAGAGGGAGAAGCAGGCTCCATGCAGGGAGCCTGAATCAGGACTCCATCCTAGATCCTGGGATCACGCCCTGGGCCAAAGGCAAACACTCAACCACTGAGCTACCCAGGCATCCAAGATGACCTTTTTCTAATAGACTCTAAAAGTGGTTTTCAGACCTATCAAACCCAACTACTCCCTTTTTTTGTTATAAATATTTTTATATTTTATTTACTGTCACAAAATGATACTCGTAAATAACATAACCCACTTAAACACATAATAAAATAATATAAAACCCTGTAGTATGAAGGAGAAATAAGAGGAAAGAGAAAAATACAAATTTACATGTATAAAAATACTTATGCATGATCATATTAGATTATAATAGTAGCACCACTTATAATTAACTAATTTAGATGTAAAAGATCAGAAGCTTTTCCATAGGAGACAGTCAGGAATTTAAAATAAAATTATGTGAGTACAGGTTAGAATAAAACTGCATCGGCTTAAATATCAATCAACTAGATTTGAGTATAGTACAAGAAGGAAAGATAATGCTTATGTGAAATAGGGAAAATATGCCAGGAGAAATTGTGAAATCTTGAAGTGGAGAAATGAGGAAGAATTAAAGTCTTTGCAAATAAGTTATATTCAAAAGTCATGATTTAGAATAATACTTTATTGGATGATGCAGTCATGCACTGCAGGGTATTTAGCATCCCGGCACTCATCTAGTAGATTCTAGTCATAACCTCATTCACTGTGATAAACCAAAACATACTCAAAATTTCCTTGGATGCACTCTTATTCTAAATCCATACACTAATTATTCTTATTTGTGATAAGTAATTTGAGGATTATCATGACTCAAGTCGGGTTGTAAAACCTTATGACATTTTGGAATATTTTGGAAACTTTGATGGCAATAAAAGTGTTTAAGGTCTTAAATTGTTCCAGCTCATGTCCTTGAACCAAATGGATTGAATCTTGGTTAGCACATAAGCCTTATGAAAATTAGTAACATACATTATATAAAATAGAATAAAATACTTTAGATTTGGGCCAAAACTGGGCACAAAAGCCTTAAAATTGTATAGTACATTTTATAGATTTGTTCATTTTTCTCTCAAATAAGTGTTGCTTCTGTCACTCCACAATTTCACTTTTGACTTTTAAGGGGAACTTTTATCATACTAGCCAGAGGGACTGGAAGCATAGTCAAGCCAGAGAACAGAGTGTCTGACATTGAGGGATTGGGAACGGAGCCCCAAAAATGTATGGCCACGAGGTGGCAGTAGCACACACAAGGTTTGTTTTGGTGACCCTCTGACAGGTTTGCAGGTGCAGAAATCTCTTACAGCCTAAGATTACATAGAGGGCAGCCTGGGTGGCTCCGCGGTTTAGTGCCGCCTTCAGCCCAGGTGGTGATCCTGGAGACCCGAGATCAAGTCCCACGTCGGGCTCCCTGCATGGAGCCTGCTTCTCCCTCTGCCTGTGTCTCTGCCTCTCTCTCTCTCTCTCTCTCTCTCTCTCTCTCTCCTCACTGTCTCTCATGAATGAATAAATAGAATCTTAAAAGAATTTCCTTATTAAAAAAAAAAAAAAGACTACATAGAAACTTTAGGAGGAGGAACTCCACTCGGAAGGGAAACAGGGCAAGGCACTCCCAGGAGAGGTGGATAAGAGAGGAGGCTTAATATCTATCTAGGTAATGGGTGACATTGCTCAGCAGCATGGTGGAAAGTCTCTGAGTTAGAAATATGCAAAAGGTAGCAGCAGCTTGGGGTATGCACAGCCATAGGGTTTATCTATAGCAGCATATGTTGGGTAAAGTTTCATGGGTATGCAAAGTAGGCAGACTCTAAGTGGATAAAAATCTGCTTATTTAGGTAATGTCTAAAATAACAATGTGTTTAAAAGAAATTGATGCCAGTAGGCTTTTGATCTATTGAGTCTCAGTCTCTTATGAGAAACTAAACTACCAATGGATGAATATGTGGAAATCAACCTTGGCTCATTTATATAACAGGGAGATTCTGTTAATGGTCGAAAGAAGGTGAGTTTGGAATCAGAGAAATGATTTAAAGTCCTTATTTTATCTCTAATTAGCTGTGTGACCTCTGCAAATCCCATTACTTTTGAGAATCCCAGCTATCTCATGAGAAGCAAGGGAGTCCTAATACCCAACCAATAAGACTGGGAAGATTAAATGACATAACACATGTTGAACATCCCATACATAGTATATTCTCGGTAGATAGTTGTCTTCCATATCCTCTCTCATACTTTGGGGTATGTCTTAATTTGAGGACTCTTGGATAACAAGGCTTCACCAAGAGCTTTCATGTAGTTTATTTTGGGAAGTGATTTCAGGAAACATAAATGGAAGGCAGGAGAGAGGGAATCAGGAAAAAGGGGAAAGTTTTTGTATAGATGTGGACTAAGGAACACATTGAATATGCTTCAGGATTACTCATCGGAGGAAAAGAAGAAAGGGAAATTTATCTTTGGGCACTTCCCTCCACCCACCTAATTGGGATGTTAACTCCTTTTCCCTTCTAGTCTGCATGTGCGTGAGTGCTGGTTGGTTTCCAAAGCTATCCAATAATACCACCATTGCAAAGCCAAAGAGGCAAAAGGGCAAAGAGCCAGAGCAGTGGCGCTCCTGGGTGAGATGCTTTGTAGTTACACCTGCAAGAGGCTGGTTGCTATAGCAGTGATTAGAATACAAGGTGGGCCGAAAGGATGGTGAGGGGGGAGCACATGGTTTGTCCAGTAGAGTATGCTAAGTGAAATGGAAGAGAAGTGACTATCCAATAATGGGCAAATCCATCTTAGAAATAAGGGGTTATTTTTAATAAAACCACAAGCTAGCTTATTGATTTTTCATCTCAGGAGTATAGCATTTTTTTTAAGCTACATACTTTCCAATTCTACTTGATGATTTAAGAACAGGGCTAATTTTAGATATTTGATTGTCTATTTCTCTGTAAGAAGATAAAGTGATAAAACACATGATTTTTCCCATTCTATTAGATTCTTTTGGTTGCAAGGGACTGAGGCTTTCTCATTTTATTTAAAGCACCAGGATTATTTAGGAAGCTACACATGTATGATAACCCAGGGCACATCTTGAGGTAGGCATTGTCAATTTGTGCAAATTCCACTGTACTTGCTTTTCTGAGAGGGGAGAGAAGTGGAACATTCAGAATGTGTGGGGCATTCTTGTGACTGCTCCATTTAAAAAATAGACACCCAGGAGTGAGAATGAGCTGGAAGATGGGAATCTTCTGTCTCCTTGGTCATTCTCTCTCATAGCAAGAATATCACATAAAACCCTGAGGAGATTATAATGTTTAAAAAAGCATATTTTTCACATACAATTTCTTCTGAAAGATAGTCACTTCATCTGGTACTCAATGAAAGAAACTATGATGTGCTCCAAAGCTAGAAGAAAAAGAAGGGGAAAATAGAGATACTTTAGTATCTGTAGTGGCATTTCTCCCAATGAATTTTCAGGGGAAAAGATGACTGTCTTCAGTGTATATTGTATGCACTCACTATAGAATCTAAATTCTGAGTAAAATATGATGCAACTGACAAGACAGACCAACAGGAGGGAAAGAAATTCAGTAATGCTGGGACCACTGAAATGTCTAAGTTCTCTCCTTTTCTGATAGCTTTCCCTTGCCATATACTGTTGATCTTTCCTTCATGCTGCTGCTTGTAACTTTGGTTCATTCACAGCTTTGGCATATGAGAACTGTCATGGATCAAATTCTGTTTTAAGGTATTCTTTGATTATCCTTCAATCTGCTAATAGCTTAATTTTCTGCTTTTTTGATTTTCTGCTGTTTAGATTTTAGTTTGAATTCTTGAGACTCTATTTGACTCAGAACATTATATTTTTTTTTTTTGGAGGGGGGCTCTAACACTTCACCTGATAACCTGAAAGTTTACTGTTTGGGGTATTATTGTCTTAGAACCCCATCATCCTTGGGGATAAGACAAGGTCATAGAGTCTTTAGGGGGTTTTGCAAAGAATAAATAGGAGCTGTGGGTGAGATAGTTTACACAGAAGGGGGCTGTGGCTCTGGTAGGCAATCTGAAAATGGGTCTATTTACCATCAATTGTTTAGTTCCAGAAAAAAAAAGAGTATTCTCCACTTCACTATACAATAGTCAGCTAATATCCTGTACATCATTCGGATAAAACTGCAGCCAGAACCAAAGCTACTTTAGCAAGAATTGTTTCCAAGGATCCTTGCATTTTTCTCTCTTATGGTTTTGAACTTTTCCTATTGTCTTCAATATGAAAGATCCATGACTTTTTTATACTCTGACTTTCTCACTTTAACTCTCTCTTGATTGGGACACCTGGGTGGCTCAGTGGTTGAGCATCTGCCTTCAGCTCAGGGCATGACCCTGGGATCTGGGATCTAGTCCCACATTTGCTCCCTGTGGGGAGCCTGCTTCTCCCTCTGCCTGCATCTCTGCTTCTCTTTCTTGTGTCTCTCATGAATAAATACATAAAAAATCTTTAGAAAAAACCCCAAACTCTCTCTTGATTAATAATAAATGACAAAACTCTTGCTTTAAACTTCCTTGGGGACAGGTGGATTCAGAGTAATTTACAAGTTGTGGGCATTAACATTTAAATTCCTTCTTATATTAAGAATAATCTGATGAGGACATGGGCTTAGCTTCAATCAAGGGCAAGACGGAAATACTATGTGGTGACATGGCCACTGAAATCTACATGAAACCCAGCCAATGTAGACAATATTTGGTTGGCTTTAATAAAAATGCATGAGTTCTATTAGATCAAATATTAAAAATCTTATCTTCAGAACATTGTTCCCAAATAATGAAACAATATTATTTATTACTATAAATTTGCCAATTTCTTGAGGAATTTGAGTATATTTAAAATGGACCATATATAAAAGAAAAAGGAGTAAATGAGATGATATGTTGTGTGAAAGGAGAGAGATAAAATTCATCAAAGTTTAATCTTTTTTAGTTATTAGTCATGACTGAGTACATTTTTTATAGAATATAAAATATATTCTAGGGTTAAATTAGTTTTGGGATTTTTATAATTTCTTTTATTTTATAAGTGTCTTGGGACATGGCTCATTCTCTGAGAGAGGTGGTCTTTTTTATTTTAAAGATTTTATTCATTTCAGGGGGGCCAAGGGGAAGAGAGAATTCCAAGAAGACTCCCTGCTAAGCATGGCATCTGATGTGGGACTTGATCTCACAACCCTGAGATCATGACCTGAGTCAAAACCAAGTGTCAGATGCTTAACTGACTGAAACATCCAGGTGCCCCACAAGGAGTTGTCTTATTGTGTTCTCAAATGATAGAGTATGTTTAGGCATTTAAAAAATAAATGTAAAATTAAATTTCACATCTCTTTCTAACATATACAAGAGATGTTCTCAATGTCATTATGAAGAGTAATAATGCAAAATTTGAATCCCTGAGGCAAAATTTAAAATGTATTTATCCAACTATCCTTTCATCCTTAAACTATTTATAATTATCTATAGTAGGGGGAAGCTGTTTGTGTTTGAATAAGATGCAGAGGTGCATAAAATAAAAATCTTGAAGGATCCATATAAACAATTATAATACAAAACAGTGTATGTTAAATATTGTAACAAATATAGTATTAATGTGATTTTTGAGTTAAATATGGAAGAAGTTACCTGGATGAATAACATTAGCCGGGTGGATCAAGAATGATCCCATGATGAAATAGACATTTGGAAGATCCTCCAGAAAGGGTAAAAGTTTGAGAGATATTGGACAGGGAGGAAGAGAATTACAGACAAGAGAAATAGTGAATTGATACATCAAAAAGCAGTTTGGTAAATATAGAATTGGTAAAAAACAAAAAACAAAACTGCAGACAATAGAAGTGAAAAGAAAGACTAAAGTAAGCATGTTGGGTACCTTGAATGCCAAGTTAATGAGTTTTGGTCATTTCCTCTGTTCAATAGATGGAACATAAATAGGTTATCAGAAGTATCAGCAATTAATCTGCTGATGCTTATGTCCTCTTTGGCCCCAAAGACTGCAAAACAGAGTTCAGCTATTTATTCAATTATGTCTTAAAGACAAAGTTTTCTTTTATACATCTCTACCTGACTTTAAGAAAGGCAATATACCCACAAAGATGGAAAAGGTGGTTTACTCTAAACTGTCACATTCTTTTATTTATTTAAGAATAATTAGCATACAGTATTATGTTGCTTTCAGGTTTATAATATAATGATTCAACAATGCTGTACATTACTCAGTGCTCATCATTGTAAGTATGCTCTTAATCCTCTTCACTTATTTCATCTATCCCCCCACTTACCTCCCTTCTGGTGACCACCACTTTGTTTTCTACATTTAAGAATCTATTTTGGGGCAAGGCATCTGGGTAGCTCGGATGGTTAAGTGGTTGACTCTTGGTTTTGCCTCAGGTCATGATCTCAGGGTCCTGGCATCAAGTCCAAGCTGAGGAGTCTGCTTATAGATTCTCTCTCTCCCTTTCCTTCTGCCCCTCCCCCACCACTCTCTCTTTATCAGATAAATAAATCTTTAAAAATCTATTTTTTATTTGTATCTTTTATCTTTTTTAAAAAATAATTTATTTAAACTCAATTTGCCAACTTATAGTATAACACCCAGTGCTCATCTCATCACGTGCCCTCCTTAATGCCCGTCACCCAGTTACCCCATCCCCCCACCCACCTCCCCTTCTGCAGCCTTTGTTTGTTTCCCAGAGTCAAGAGTCTCTCATGGTTTGTCTTCCTTTCTAATTTTTTGCATCTTTTTTCTTGTTTATTAGTTTTGTTTCTTAAGTTCCACATGTGAGTGAAATCATGGTTATTTGTCATTCTCTGATTGATTTCACTTAACATTATACACTCCAGATCCATCCATCTTGTTGCAAATGGCAGGATTTAATTCTTTTTTAAGGCTAAATAATATTACATCATGTATCTATAACATATCTTCATCTATCGGTGGGCACTTAGGTTGCTTTCATATCTTGAATATTGTAAATAATTTTGCAGTAAACATAGGAGTGCATATATCTTTTCAAATTAGTGATTTTGTTGTGTTTGGGTAAATACCCAGTAGTGGAATTATTAGGTCATTTGGTAATTCTGTTTTTAATTTTTTGAGGAATCGCCATACTGTTTTCCACAGTGACTGCACCAGTTTGCATTCCTACCAATAGTGAATGAGGATCTCTTTTTCTCCACATTCTCACCAATACTCATTATTTCTTGTGTTGTTGATTTTAGCCATTCTGACAGGTGTGAGGTGGTATCTCATTGTAGTTTTGATTTGCATTTCCCTGCTGATGAGCTGAACATCTTTTCATGTGTCTGCTAGCTATCTGTATGTTGTCTCTGTCACATTCTTTTATATATTCACTTTCCCCCACAAATTAGCCAGGATAGAAATATTTCCTTATTATTTGATACAGTTAATCACTGAAGAGCAAAACTACACTTCATCACTCTTTGTCAAGTGTTCTTGAGTGGAGCATGCACCTGGAAGATTATTGTGTTTTCAGATGTTGATTCTCAGAAGAATAGACATGGGCCAGAGCAGTGAAATAGATGGTTGTTCCCTGGCTAGTGCAAACATCTCTGTCTTGTAGATGCTCAGATGGAGATGTTTGATGCTTGATATGAGTAGAAAATATTGACAGCTATGAGCTAAGGGATTCGACATCAGTAACAGGCCACTATCATTGGTTTTCTGAATCCTTTAATAAAGTAGAGGTAAAGAGATTCAAAGAATGCTAGAGACTTCAATATAAGAAAATTAAACAAATTCAAACTTGCATTCTGAAAATTGATGAAATTTGAAGGGGTTTTGAATATCTTTGGCAAGAAAACAGAACAACAACAGCAACAACAACAACAACAACAACAGTACAGTGAATATAACCTAGCTAAAGGGACACTTGACAAGCCAAAGGCAAGGAACAGAACTTTGCATTCAGGAGGATATTCAATAAATGTTCATTGACGAAGATGAAACTCAGAGGACAATTTATGACTTAGGAAATCAGGCATATGTGTTTTTATTATTTGATATTTTTTAGATCTCTACTATCTCATCCATTGTTTTTCGTTTCAATGGAAGAATAAACTGTGGTCCTTGAGTCTCAGTACATATATCTTTTCAAATTAGTGATTTGAAAATCAGTCTTCCCACTTGTAAAATGAAAGGTTTGGACAAGGATCAGAAAATTATAGCCCGAAAGCCAAGTCTGGCTTGTTGCAAGTCTTTGTAAATAAAGTGTTACTAAATGCAGACATTCCTATTTGTTTATGTGCTGTCTGTGGCAGCTTTGGGGGTGATGACAGGTGAATTATGTAGGTACAACAGAGATTAGATGTCCTGTAAAGTGAAAACTATTTACTATTCATCTCTTATAAAACAAATTTGCCTACCCTGAGCTGGATTTCTCAAGCAATTAAAATAACCCACAAGTCTAGAAGTGGATTCTGATTTTTATTAGAGCCGTGTTCTATAGAGTTCATCAGTGAAAGTCTTCCAAACTATGATACATTTGTCTTCCTGACAAATACTGGATTGAGGGTTTTGCATGTGCACATGCTTAGTTGCTTAGCAAGTATCTTGAAAGCCACAGCATACTCTTCTAAAATCAAATAAAGCCTAAATGACCATTCTTCTTTCTCTCTCTGGGACTGCACAATTATTGCTGCATTAAACTTGATTAGTTCAGACTTCATTAACTCAATATTTGTTATAATTCAGGCAGACTGAGCTGTAATGCACCATTATTGCTTGTTTTTTCCTCTAAGGATTTGTTGGAAGATGTACATAACAATAGAGTTTTGGGGAGAATATTTTACCTTATAAACTGAACCCTCTTAAATAATAAATTAAGTTAATTACAACATTCCCCCTATCTTTTTTTTGTTTGCTGTTGAAACTGATCCCCAAAAATGTCCTCCATGAAAACCTTAGGTTGCCATGTGAGTAAAAGACCAATGGCCTGTGCATTGAATTTAAAAGAACTAGGCCCCAATTCCATGTCTGAAACATGTCATATTCCTTAACTCCTTGATGTCCAATAGTTTTCAAAGTCTTTGATCTTCCTCCCATCAAGTAGTGGGGGCTATGAACCTTCCCTTGCAGTATGGGTAGCTTATGATTCTTCAACCAAAAGCAATGGCTCTATATGGCTCACGAAGCTTGGTCATTAAAGATGATGCAGCTTATACCTTGCTTTCTGGAATACTTGCTCTTGGAGCCCTGAGCCACCAGGTGAGAAGTCTGCCAAAATCAAGGTGACATATTTTGAGGAAGACAAGCCTATTGGTTTGTAAGTCATCATGGAGCCTGACATGAGAATGAAAGACTCCAGAGCATTTCATCTTCCAATTCTCGAATCACCCAGCTTTTGAACCTCCCAAAAGAGATCTGAGATACCATGAAGCCATGAAAAACCATTCCCATAAATAATAAAATGTAAAATGAATGATAAAATGATTATAGTTTGTTTAGCAACAACAAAACTGTTCCATCATCTGCAGAATGGAAACACTAGTCATAAATGGAAGACAATTGTGTGGGAAGACTAAATGAAATAATAAAATACTAAAATGTCTGATCTATAATAAGCAAAATAATGTAACTTTTAATAATTCCTGAAAATTGTTCCTGAGAACAATTATTTAATTCTGACATTTTTTTATTTATGACTGGGTTTTATATTCCCCTTCTCTGCAGCACCCCATGCACCCAGCCTTACTGCCTCTCAAATAGAAACTATAGATTTAAGAATTCCAAGCTCAGACATCGTATAAAGCAGGTGGTTAGTAACACTTAATGTTCACTATTCAAGAAACTAAAATCCAAATGAGAACCTACTATTAATTATGTGTATATTTTCCCATGTATCCAAATAAACATCAAATGCCTCCTATGTACTGGGACCTGGGATGCACCCCATGATAATCAGTCATGGGGAAAATGTGTGCTTTGCCTTTGGCCTCAGCAAAATAGTTACTGCAGTTTCTGATCTAGTAGCACCACCCTTTCCAGCAAGAAGTTTGTGGTAGAACTTGCATCTTCCCATCAAATAGGCACTTGGATACAGGTGAGATGACAGCCCCAAGTCTCAAGTTTTTCTCACACTGAGAAGCTAGATCCAAGTTTAAGTTTATTCTGCTGTTTTGGTTTGTCAGTAAACAAGGAGCAGTAGAATTCATGTGGCAGAGACGATGAAAGAATGGTGTGAAATTTAAATGTGTAGTGAATTGATGTTTTTTACCCAAAGCAATTCCTTTCAAAGCCACATCATTGGAGAAGGGCACAGTACTGATAGAACAACTGTGCATTGAGACCACTCTGTGTAGACAAATTGTCCTGCACTTAAGCCTGAAAACAAGCACGGGGGTAAACAGTTCTTTGATTCAGGATCATAATTCAACTCTCTATTTGTGCTTTTGGAGACATTTATACCAGCTTTGTTAACTTACACAGTAATTCTTTGATTATGTGGTGTCATCTTAATGGTTATGATCTTTTGCAGAACTCTTAACAGATTACAATGGGATGGGAGTGCAGAGATGTACTAGAGACTCCAGGGAAGGTTGAATTCTATAGCAATTTGTTGGCTTGAAGGCTTCTGTCTTCTTTCTGTAGACAGCAGCAGAGGCTGGAGAGCATGTTGGATCAGGGGTAGTGCTAATGTTTTGGAGTTGATTGAGTGACAAGTATTGTTACAGACACTCCATGTATATTTTCTCAGTTAATCCTCATGATCACTCTGAAAGGGATGGGTTTATCTTAGATCACCCAGGAAGGGAAAAGGAGACATAAATAACTTGCTTACTGTCAAACAACTTGAAACCTCTTTGAAGTTTGAAGATGTCCCTGTGTCTTAGGCAGAGCTGTTTAAGCTCATAAATCAAGTGGGGGAAATACTGGTAGAAATCTACCATATTATAATACAGTATTTGTATGTGGTTTTAAATACTTTAAAAATAATTTTAAAAAGATGCACACTCAACTAGAAAATTTAGAAAACAGTTGCTGATAAAGAGTAAAATGAACACATCTTTAATCCTGTCATTTAGAAAAAGGCATTAAGACATTTTGATTAATTCTAGTCTTTTTGTTATGACTTTTATTGATTTAAAGTCTCCCTCTTAAACTAGAAGTAATGCAGACTTATTTGTGAAAGGCAGGAATTTATAAAGAAAAAAGTTAAAATTACCAGTAATTCCATAATACTGATATGTTAACATTTGAGTGAAATTTTATACAAATGCATACATATACATATTTGTAAGAGTGTATAAATTTTAGATATTTTGTAAAAATTTTACATATCTTGTGTATAACTTCATATCCTCATAAATTCATTATTATTGTTTTGCTAGGGAAATCATCCATTTAAATCAGATAAAAGAATGGAGGGATGTAGAAGAGAGAGAGGATATGAGGGGAAGGAGAGATTGGGGGAACCAAGACACTGAGAATGGAGTCAAATTAGTCCTAGGACTTCTGACTCTATCAGCCTTAATTACAACTGCAATCATTCATCTCTATCTAGAATTTTTTTTAATTTAAGTCTTTGCAGAACATCACTATAAAAGATTATCTCCACACTGGGAAGAAATTTATGTTATGGTTAGCAGCATAAAAACAGACTTAAAAGCCTTGTAATTATAGAATGACACATCTCAATGTCACCATCCTCCTCACCATTGTTGTCAACATCCTCACATCACCATTTGCCACTTGTTGGGTGACAGTTTTCTTCAGAATTTGTGTGAGATATCTCATTTAACCCTTACCACCCTCTGATGTAGGGATGATTTTTGATTTCACTTTACAAATCAGAGATCGGAGATTTAGAACTGTTAAGGAAATTCTCAAAGTTCTCATAATTAGGAAATGGTGCTCAGTTTGGAACCTAGAGTTTGGGGTCTTTAGACCATGACTATAGTCCCAGAAATCATACTCTACTGATTTTATTGCTCAAAGTTGAGATTGTAGCTGAGGCATTTGCTACATAAATTGACATTAGCATCATAGGCCACAGAAACGGAAGTGTCACATTTTAGAAATGGTAAGAGTCATTAACAGCACAATGTCCTCATCTTAAACAAGAAGTAAATGGAACACAGAAAGACTAATGGACTTATCTAAGATCACCTACCACGTGAGGATTTATGCCACATGACCTCCTGGCAGGCACTAGTGTCCTTTAAACTAAAGCCATAACATCAAGTGACTGGAAGGATAGTGTTCTGAATTAATAGCACTAATTTCCATTCCACTTCCATCATGAACTTGTCATATGACCTTAGTCAATTACGTAATGTTTCAAAATCTTATTTTTGAAAAGAAAAAAATCTTTCCTAGAGGAAGGAAAAGGGGTTAGACTAAGTGATACCCAAAGACAAAAGCTAAAAGTACGGGCTTTAAAGCCTCAAAGGGGAGTTCAATTCCACTAGTCATAGATCTTTTCTTGCATAAATCACTTGACCTCACCAAACCTTGTATATTGTAACCTTAAAATAGAAATAATAATAGTCTTCAGGGACTTGGGGGTTGATGTGAGGATAAAATGAAATAATCTAAATAAAATGCCTAGCTCATCATCTGTGCTTGATAAATGATAATTATCTAAAGTCCCTCCAGGTTCTAAAATTAAGCATTACAAATCAGGAAATCCTGAATACCATATCCCCAAGGTCATCTACCAAAGTTAACTCTGAAATACATACTGCTTACATACTGCTTACAGAAACTCTTCAGTGCAGCCTCTCTGAATGTTAGGCATTTAATTTGAGAAAGTAATTTTTAGTCCATAGTTTTGTAAAATCATGGATAGAGAGATAGAAGAGAGAGAGAGAGAGAGAGAGAGAGAGAGAGAGAAAGAATGAGAATGAGCACACATAGAAACCATGTTAGTGTATGACCTTCACAAAGTTAAATCCCTCGATTAAGTCTGTCCTAGCTTTTTTCCCTCCTTAGAACCTCTATGTGAAACCTCTTCATTGTAAATGTTGTATCCAGACTTATGAATTACTTTATGTTTCTGGATCTTTAATAGTTCAACTCTTACTTTTCTTGAGGTAAAAAAGAAAGCAGGTATGCTATTGTCATCATACCATTATCAAGGACAAGAATTACAATGTGGTACTCTTATTTGATGGTGTTATGACATTCTGCAGTTTGGGTACATTTTATAATATGGTACTGCCTTCAAATATATTGGGCTGCTTTTCTCAACTATAGGAATTATTGGCATATGATGATGTATTGACCATAACTAATTATTGCTTTCAGCTCTGTCCACAAATAGTGAAAGAAAAAAGAAACCACACAGCAGCCATTTCTAAGTATATCCTTAAAAGACCAGTCAATTCATAAAGTCTTGAGTTTTCAACTTTCTTAGACCTTGAGTTTTCTCTCAAAATATTCTTTGGTTATTCAGACAAACTGGAAGAGTGGCAGGTACATGAGGTTATAATGCCTACTTACATAAGTTATACTCCTGAATTTTAGACATTTATGAAGAGAAAGACATTTACTTCAATCAAAGTGATTAACATGTTCACTAAACAATAATACTCCCTCTTCCCAAGCATATTCAATGTCTTCTCTGACATAATGTATTCAAGATACCTCACTGGTAGCTTCTTCTACAGAATTAGGCTCTATCAGATGGTGAAGACAGAGATTGTCTAGGGGGAGGAACTTACTTTGAGTAATGAAGTCCAGAAGCTCAGGAAGTGACCTCAGTAACTCGTCAGTGATACCTTACAGAAAAATAGCTTTCATCCAGAACATCTCTGTAACCCAAAAGCAGTTTATAACAATGTGTCATTCTCATCCCTCAGCTTGTCTTCTCCCATGTTGACCTGGACTTAGGGGTTGATGTGAAAATAAAATGAAATAATCTAAAAAAAACACCTGTACCAACTTGGAATATTAGTTTTATTTATTAGTATTCACTCTGTATCAGCAACTGTGCCATCTTGACTTCAGATGACCTAATATGGAGCTTCTGGTTGGGTTAAGTGCTCAATCTGCAGTCCTGAATGCTCTTTTGGGATGAGTTCCTAACCCAAGAGATTTCATAAATTAATGTCCTTTCTCTAGATCACTTCCTTCAGCTCAGGATATGAATCAATGTATGACTGCATAATTGTGTGACAAAGTATAAAACAGTTCACCCTTTATGACAAGGATCCTTATCAGCTGCTTCATTGCACAGGATCCATATAGCAAGTAGATATGTCAAAACTTCTTTCTGTTTGGGGCAAAATGGAAAACATAGCCACAATTACTGGCAGTATTAGTGCCATTATTACTGTAATTACTAACAGTAGGGATTATATCAGTCACCTCCACTTATGTTAAAACTTTTCTCCTTTACGTAGATAGAACCTGTTGATGTACATATATGTCACTTTTTGTCTTCACAAGAAAATAATGTTTTTTTTTTGTTCAACATGTTGCTTGCTTTATATATGTAAGTTTATGCTTGCTTTGTACATGTAAATACAGAGCTGGAGGCTTTAGGAACTACCCTGGTGGTTTACTATAAGTAACCTGTCCTAGTTTCAGGAGAGCAGAAGGCAGGAATGTCTAAAACTGCATTTGAAGATAAAATATTAGTTGGAGTAAAATGTCCCTAGGTTTTTATTTTGCAATTTGTTCATTCTGGTTTAGCACAAAAATCTTTCTTTCTGAAAAGAATATATATGTGTGTTTTTTAAATACATAGAATTATTTTTCTTGTTTCTTTATGTTTTGAAAGCTTCTATTCCTTTGGATGTCAAATGCATCTAATTAGTATAAATTAATATGTGACTCTTATTCAGTTTCTTGAGACAAGAGGAAGGAAATCTTAGTTGCATGAAACTTAGAGTTGTAATTTTTAAAGTACAGTGAAAAAATAAACCATCATGCATCTTAATTCAACTAGAAATTTATTTGCAAAATGATAGAATTGAAGGGATTTTTTAAAATACAACTATATGTGTGATACAATGGAAAATAGCTTAGATATTAATCAGGATATCTAGTTGCTGGTTCAGACTGTGCCACTGGTTCTGTGATATTAGGCAAATTATTTAACATTTCATATTTTTATTTAAGTTAATTATTGGCAAAATAAGGTATTTTGAAACTATGATTTCTGGTTTCTCCAAAAATATTTGTGAACATATATATTCAGATGTATATAAATAAATATATATATTATACAGATATAACATATCTATAATTATATATTATATATAAATATATCTGAATATATATGTTATATATACTTCCTCTCCTCTTATCATCACAAAAATACTATAAGAAACTGTTAAAAATAATTGAATGCACTTAGATTCCTAATCAAGAATATTTAACTTATGTTTGTATATATTCAGACATGCATAGGGATTTGAGGATACATTGAGTCCCAGATACATATTAGTGTCCTTCTGGCACTTCAAATTTCTTTCCAACATTAAAGGCATTCAAATTGGCAAAGAAGAAGTCAAACTCTCCCTCTTCGCCGATGACATGATACTCTACATAGAAAACCCAAAAGCCTCCACCCCAAGATTGCTAGAACTCATACAGCAATTTGGTAGCGTGGCAGGATACAAAATCAATGCCCAGAAATCAATGGCATTTCTATACACTAACAATGAGACTGAAGAAAGAGAAATTAAGGAGTCAATCCCATTTACAATTGCACCCAAAAGCATAAGATACCTAGGAATAAACCTAACTAAAGTGGTAAAGGATCTATACCCTCAAAACTATAGAACACTTCTGAAAGAAATTGAGGAAGACACAAAGAGATGGAAAAATATTCCATGCTCATGGATTGGCAGAATTAATATTGTGAAAATGTCAATGTTACCCAGGGCAATTTACACGTTTAATGCAATCCCTATCAAAATACCATGGACTTTCTTCAGAGAGTTAGAACAAATTATTTTAAGATTTGTGTGGAATCAGAAAAGACCCCGAATAGCCAGGGGAATTTTAAAAAAGAAAACCATATCTGGGGGCATCACAATGCCAGATTTCAGGTTGTACTACAAAGCTGTGTTCATCAAGACAGTGTGGTACTGGCACAAAAACAGACACATAGATCAATGGAACAGAATAGAGAACCCAGAAGTGGACCCTGAACTTTATGGTCAACTAATATTCGATAAAGGAGGAAAGACGATCCACTGGAAGAAAGACAGTCTCTTCAATAAATGGTGCTGGGAAAATTGGACATCCACATGCAGAAGAATGAAACTAGACCACTCTCTTGCACCATACGCAAAGATAAACTCAAAATGGATGAAAGATCTAAATGTGAGACAAGATTCCATCAAAATCCTAGAGGAGAACACAGGCAACACCCTTTTTGAACTCGGCCACAGTAACTTCTTGCAAGATACATCCACGAAAGCAAAAGAAACAAAAGCAAAAATGAACTATTGGGACTTCATCAAGATAAGAAGCTTTTGCACAGCAAAGGATACAGTCAACAGAACTAAAAGACAAGCTACAGAATGGGAGAAGATATTTGCAAATAACATATCAGATAAAGGGCTAGTTTCCAAAATCTATAAAGAACTTCTTCAACTCAACAGCAAAGGAACAAACAATCCAATCATGAAATGGGCAAAAAACATGAAGAGAAATCTCACAGAGGAAGACATAGATATGGCCAACATGCACATGAGAAAATGGTCTGCATCACTTGCCATCAGGGAAATACAAATCAAAACCACAACGAGATACCACCTCACACCAGTGAGAATGGGGAAAATTAACAAGGCAGGAAACCACAAATGTTGGAGAGGATGCGGAGAAAAGGGAACCCTCTTGCACTGTTGGTGGGAATGTGAACTGGTGCAGCCACTCTGGAAAACTGTGTGGAGGTTCCTCAAAGAATTAAAAATAGACCTGCCCTACGACCCAGAAATTGCACTGTTAGGGATTTACCCCAAAGATTCAGATGCAATGAAACGCCGGGACACCTGCATCCCGATGTTTATAGCAGCAATGCCCACAATAGCCAAACTGTGGAAGGAGCCTCGGTGTCCATCGAAAGATGAATGGATAAAGAAGATGTGGTTTATGTATACAATGGAA
Organism: Nyctereutes procyonoides; assembly: GCF_905146905.1. Classification (NCBI taxonomy): domain Eukaryota; kingdom Metazoa; phylum Chordata; class Mammalia; order Carnivora; family Canidae; genus Nyctereutes; species Nyctereutes procyonoides. The sequence goes on along the minus strand of NW_026575133.1, from coordinate 10,872,792 downwards.
TATTACTCAGCCATTAGAAATGACAAATACCCACCATTTGCTTCAACATGGATGGAACTGGAGGGTATTATGCTGAGTGAAGTAAGTCACGGAGAAGGACAAACATTATATGTTCTCATTCATTTGGGGAATATGAATAATAGTGAAAGGGAATATAAGGGAAGGGAGAAGAAGTGTGTGGGAAATATCAGAAAGGGAGACAGAACATAAAGACTCCTAACTCTGGGAAACAAACTAGGGGTGGTGGAAGGGGAGGAGGGCAGGGGGGTGGGGGTGAATGGGTGACAGGCACTGAGGGGGACACTTGACGGGATGAGCACTGGGTGTTATTCTGTATGTGGTAAATTCAACACCAATAAAAATTAATTTATTAAAAAAACAAATTTCTTTCCAGGGGCCTTCTTTCTTTATTTTTTTAAAAGATTTTATTTTTAGGTAAACTCTGTGCTGAATGTGGGGCTCAAACTCACAATCCTGAGATCAAGAATCATATCCTCCACTGACTGAGTCAGCCAGCCACCCCAGTACACCCTCTTTAAATACTGGGCTTTTATCTGAATTTTGAAGTGAAGATACTCTTCAGTCCACTGCATCAAGAAATAAAAGTATCCCCTACAAATCCTATCCCAAGTTCATTTGTGACCTTTCTACTCTAATTTCACAACTGCGCCCACACAGCTCACAAATGTATAAGAGGCTTTGTAGCAACATTAAATGCTGAAGATCAGTTCTCATAGGGCAAAGTTTCAAACATTTTGCAAATTTCATACAGAAGGTAAAAAAAAATGCAAAACTTTAGCAATTGCTGTGATCCCTTAGGGGTGAATATGACAGCTGTTTTAACATCTGGGAAATCACATCTCTCGTCAACTCAGCAAAAGAGCTGTAGACTGCTGAACATATCAGAAGGTGTTCATGAGCCAACTGTCTTAGAACTTCCACAAGACAAATTGATCTAACAGCTTTGCTTCTCTGAATAGTTTATAACTGTAAGCCATCAGCGGGTTGAATCTAAGACCTAGGAAGGTGTCCAGCTTTCCATTATTCTGAACTCTCTGCAGGGATCTCAGATTGGGAATGCTTTAGGGAATGAAAGATCCTACTTGATAATTAGTATTAGTGGTCTGGGAAAAAAAGTTACAAAATCTCAGTTGGGTATTTTGAAAGCTGATTGAAATACTATATGGCAGGGGAAGGGAAAGGAACTCTTATAAGATTTTACAGAAAAAAATATAAACTAGGAAACAAGAGTATACATATAGTTAACCATTGGTAAGAGCAATATGAATGGTTTTGCCCCATTTCCACTATGATGTATCTTGAACAAATGTCTAAATAGATCTTCTAGAATATCATTCATTCATTCAATTATTCATGGCTTACATATATTTATTGAGGATCTATTATATCAGCGATCTATTTTATGTCAGCCCTGGGTCAAGTGCTGAAATATTCATTACCACTCTTCCCCTCATGGAGCCTGGTGGGGAGATCATTACTTACCAAAGAAGTCTAGGCAAAGTGAACCATGTGTGCAAATGTCTTTAAGTAAAAGGATCATGATGAGTTGAAAGAATACAGTGCTCAAGAGGACAGGCAAGATCAAGCTAAGATTTTGCAAACCACCTTAACATACAATTTTACCCTGAACATAGTTGGAAGCTTTGGAATGTTTAAACAGGAGAGAGAAGATATGATTAGATTTTCATTTATCACAGATCATTCTGGCAACTGAATGGAGAATTGCCAGGGACTTGTGGAACAAAATGGATAACTGACTTCAAATGATAGAAGTTAGGAAACTGTTTCTGTGGTCAAGAAAGGAGATGATGCTGATGACGTGAGCCACTGTAGGGATACAGAGGGGTGAACAGATCTGAATGATTGTGGAAGTAGACTTTATGGGAGTTGGCTGTGCATTTTTGAGTTATTGTGTATAAGGAATGATCTAAATTATTTTAAAAATCTGCAATAACTTTAAAGCAATACTTTTACTGTGTGTTAGCACAAATGGCTACAAAGTATTGCTAATTGCTTTGAGACCTGCTTTCAGATATATATGAAATATTACTATGAAATGTCATTTAATATCTGGCCCTTTCTGAAGCTTGTAGAAAAGCTAATGACTTCAATATGATAAAATCGCCTTTATAACATATTTAATATAAACCATCTCTTATTCCTATATAGGAGAATTTGGTAAACTTTAGCCCATGGGTCAAATTCACCTCACCTCCTATTTTTGTAAATAAAGTTTTATTAAAACACAAACACACCCCTTTTCCTATTATCTGTGGCTGCTTTTGAACTATAAAAGCAGCACTGAATAGTTATGATAGAGACTTTATGGCCCACAACGTCTACAATATTTACTATTTGGCCAATTATAGAATATTTGCCAATTCCTGCTCTATTAGGGCATGAATAGATCTTACAATATTTTTTACTTAGTTGATTAAAACACTTCTTACAGGGTATTTTGCAGCATAGAATATGAATCACATTGTGGAATTGTGAATTTTTTAATGTTCATCACAATCCTCGTTGCATTAAAGGATTTAAAATGATCTATTTGTCATTGCAAGTAGTTGCTACAAAGGGAAGAATAATTACATTAGCTGGATCAAGTTTTAAAAATACAATTCCTTTCCAATATCCCAAGAAGTAGAGAATTTGTATAGAATTTGATATTACTTTTGGATGCCAAATTCTGTAAAGAGGTTCATCTATCTCACATTTAAGGATTCAAAGACTGTATTAAATGTAGTAAATTGAAATTTTCAAATACATAAGTTAAATCAAATGAATGTTTACAGATGTTCTGCTTGTGGAACAGTGAATAAGGTTAAATAAATATACAGGCTTTTTCCCACACCCATCTAGCCAAGATTGAATTATATGTTTTTCTATATTATTGATAGCAGTGAAAGTCTTTCTGATACTACCGAGACATCACATAGGAAAAAGAGATTTTCACAAAGTGTTATTTATTTATTTATTTATTTATTTATTTATTTATTTATTTATTTATGAGAGACACAGAGAGAGACAAGAAGAGGGAGAAGCAGGGCTCCACACAGGGAGCCCGATCCTGGATCCCGGGATCACGTCCTGAGCCAAAATCAGACGCTCAATCGCTGAGCCACCCAGGCGTCTCTTACAGTTTTTATTTAAATTCCAGGTAGTTAACATACTATATAATATAGTTTCAGGTATACAACTTAATGATTCAACACCCCCATACAACATCTGGTGCTCATCACAAGAAAGGCCCTTCTTAATCCTAGCACCTATTTAACCCATTCCCCCACCCACCTCCCCTCTGGTAATCATCAGTTTTTTCTCTATAGTTAAGAGTCAACTGATCATAGGAGAAAAAAGAAGATAAGCAAACCAAGAAAAAGAAGGATTTAAAAATTTTTCCCTAAAGGCCTCTCATCTTGATTGCTTGTTAAAAAACCATTAGCCAATGTCAAATCAATTTCACTGAATTCCTACAAAAATAAAGTTTAGATTTGAATTAACTTTTCACCAAATGGTTTTCACAAAGCATGAAATTATCTCAGTGCTGAAAATCACCAATTGAAATTATACCCTTGTCAAAATTTTCCTAATTAGTCATTATTCATGGCAACTGGCTCCTTTTCCCTTTGCACAATTGGAGCTCTCTGCACTGAGAAAGTGTGATGCTTCTGCTCACCAGTTGTTCTGGAAATTTGCTCTGTGAAGACTCATCTTGTAGTTAGGGAATTCCTTGTGAAATGTGTTAAGGATATCCTTAACAATAACAGCAGTGATGGATACATTCCCATTGGTGGTAAGTACCATGACAGCATCATTAGAAGGGTATCATTAGATTGTAACATGCATCCTATAGACTATATAATAACCAATGACCCATTCATAATTAAAACAATAAACATCTTCATGAAGGAGAGACAGGCTGAGTGTTCACTGGAATTGTATCTGCATTGGTGTTCTTCAATATCCTTGGTGACCTGATGCAAAAGTGTTCATTTTTTTCACATTGTAAAACCGAAATATACCTATGTTTATATATATTTTTTCAAAAGTGGTGGGATAAATCAAGACCAAAATATTGATTTTAAAATACCGAGTGTGCAAAAGGTAAAGAATTAGACTTTGCTAATTCAAAAGTAAAGAGTATATATATATGTATACATATATATGTATATATATGTGTATATATATGTATATACATAGTATATATATTTCTCAAAGAGGGCAGGTGTATTCCTTCCTCAAACTTGAGTTAATTCCCTCCTATTTCATCAGATCTTAATATTATTTGCTATGTTCTCACTAAAGTTCAGAAGAGATTTTTCTACAGTGTATTCAAGGTCTTATTAAGCAAGAGGATGGTCGCCATATTTCCATTCTTCAATTATGGAACAGAATAATATAAGCAAGCCCTGAAGATGCAAAAGTGAATTCATACCTGGTTTCTCATATCAGTGACTAACAGCAGGTGAAGACGGGAGAAGGAGACTAGGTCAGGCAGAGGGGACCATATGTGCAAAATCTCAGTATGAGAAAGAATACAGTCCATTTTATTTTATGCCTTGTTGTTAGTAGGGACCTACAAAGATCTGTTTTATTGAGCTCACCCCTCCCTCCTAATATTACTTTATTTTTTAAATGTTACAACAAACTAATTTCTATTTCATGACCTTTATATTAACAGTTCCCTAAGACTGGAAAGATGTTTTTCAGGCTTTTAGCAAGTAAGTTCCTTCTTAAGCTTCAGATCTCTGTTTAAGTATTGCTTACTCAGTAAGTCCAATTCCTATCCCTGGACTAACTCCCACTTTATTTCATCACACCTCCTATATAGCATAATTTTATTTAAGTATTCACTTGCTTATTGTCTTTCTCCCCCACTAGACTTTAGATGCCATGTAGCAGTATGTCTCTTTGATTCACAATTGTGCTCTCAGGGCCTAACACAATTCTTAGTTCATGGTAGAAGCATAATAAATACTTATTAATGCATATTCTAAAAACATAGTGGATAAAAATCCAGTGATAATGTGGAACAAATCATGAGAAGACAAATCCTGTAGACCCTAAATACTTTACTAATAGGTGTTAAAGTTAGTTTTGAGAGCAATAAGAATCCATGGATGGCTTTAATCTGGAGAGCTAAACTATTAAGCTTCACAGATCCTCCTTCTCTTCTTCAACTTGTAAATACATACAGCGATTGATTGTCTGTTGAAGTGTTCCATGGATTTTCAATAAGGAATTGACTACTCACTTATGTGTGCTTCTACATACCAGGGTTTTTTTTTTATTTTTATTACCACAATTGTTTTCCTTAGACATGTTACCATGAGATTCTGAGCAACTAGGGGTTATTCTCTGTGTTTCACATAGTGTCTGCTAAAGTGTAGGTGCACAACAGATATTTATAAGATGATTGAATATAATAAAGTTTGTAGACATTATTCTACAGGAGTGGGTTGTAGGAGGACCACAAGTTAGGGCTAAGTTGCCTTGAATAATAGATTTTAGAACCTCTAATACTGGCATGACATTTTTATCTGTTTGTATTAGCTGCACACACAGGTAGATATAATAGAAAACAAAACCATTTCCTTTAGCATTCCTGTGTCAATAGTTCTTCCCTAACTCTCATCCATATATGTTGATATTTCCAAGATCATTAGGTGAGGTAGGGCCGGTTCATTCTAATCCTTTGATGATATTAGACTCTGGTTTCTCACCTCTTTTTTAAAGAAGACAAAGGCTTCTTTATTTCCATAGGTATCTATGACTTAGCCTATTTTTGTGCCACCATAGTATAACCAGAAACCAGCCCAATTTTGAGTGGGTCGTAGTTGCTCAAATTCATGAAGATGGTCTCATAAGAAGAGAGTGGGAACTGGATTCTACTGAGCTAGCCAAATAGCTCTATATCATAGAGCTATCTATGATAAACCTATATCTATCATAGGTTTCTTTTTTTTTTTGTATCATAGGTTTCTATCATACAGTCTACAAAGACAAGCTTTGTTGATGATTTACGATACATATATACATGCATAAAGCCAGCAGGGAATCTCTGGATATGTGTTAAACCTTTTTATTTTTATTTATTTATTTTTGATATGGTTTAAATCTTAAATATCGCAGAAAACATATTAGGACCTCATTACTTCAATTTTCCTTCTCTGATAAACACTTTAAAAATCCACTGCATTATCTATTTTCAATTTTTATTTTATTTAAAAGGAGACCATTAGATTTCCATATTTCTGTTTAGGAGAAGTCCTTCTAATGAGCTATTCTGTTTAGCAATCTAAAGAGGAATGTGCTTTTAAAAAAGAAATCCTCCCCTCTCATAGTCAGAAGGCATAATCATTTGAGGAGTGAGGCTAATTCTATTTATTTTGTTTTGTTTTGCTTTATAGATTGTATTTACAACATTCAGCCCCAGGGTAATTATAGTCATGCAAACTTTAAAAACAATTTCAACATGACTTTTAAGGACAAATTCTACTCACTTGCATTATTGAAACTGAACAGTATTCTTCCTCCTTTAAATTGGTCTTGGGAAAGAAAAAAACCCATGTTTCTATGGTGATTTTTGTGACATAATTTGCAAAATGTTGGCATTTTGGACTGAGGAGACAATTATTTCTTGTCCTTGATTATGTTTAAACCATCTCTGTGTAACTGTATTCACAGAGCTATGATTACTAATATAATGAAATAATGTACATTTGATCTTTATTTATACAAAGATTTTAAGTCATCAAAGTCCCCTTTTCCCTAAATAAACACACCATTTCTGGTTCTAGAGATGAACAATAATCGGCTAAATTATATATATATTGAATGCCTCTGGGCATAAAGCATCAGGCTTTGATAATGTGGTTGATGTACAGCTAAAGGAAAGGTGATTTCTGCCATCCTGGAGGTTAGTATCAGTTTAGAAAATAGTAAAGACATAGTGAATTCTGAAATAAGTCCTGCCGTGATCTGTTCTTTACTAGACTTGCAAATATGTGTCTATGTGTTAGGGTATGAGTTTGAAAGGGTAATGTTATATATATGAATCTGTGGTACTGGTTGCATGAAGACTTTTTCAGAAAGGTACCAAGTGTGGTTTAAATATCTCCCTTTACACCTGGACATCATGAGATGCCTCTGGCTGCCAAAATGATAGAATGTGTCATGCATCCATCTGCTTCAGTGGCCTTGGAAGCTAGACAAACTTTCTGACACTCTCTTTTTCTCTAAAAGAGTAGGTAGGCTCTATCACAGAATCTCTGGTAATACCCTGGGAGATCTGTGGGGAGAGACAATTTTCTTCTTGCCCTTTACAACTTTATTACTCATGTAACTCCATAATGAAAAGGAATACAAATATGCAAAAGATGTCCATTTATGCAAATAAAGCTTGCATATATGGTCAGTAGTAATTATGTGGTATATTTTCCTCTCACCCACAATTGACAGGGATTTGAAGTGTGCAAATTGCCCCTCTAGTTAGGAATTTAAGTAATGTAACCAAAGGCTAAAATGTACTATGAAATATTTAAAGGGCCACTATATTATTTTTTTAGATTACTTATTTTTTTATAAATTTATTTTTTATTGGTGTTCAATTTGCCAACATATGGAATAACACCCAGTGCTCATCCCATCAAGTGCCCCCCTCAGTGCCCGTAACCCAGTCACCCCCACCCCCTGCCCACCTCCCCTTCCACCACCCCTAGTTCGTTTCCCAGAGTTAGGAGTCTCTCATGTTCTGTCTCCCTCTCTGACATTTCCCACTCATTTTTTCTCCTTTCCCCTTTATTAAGGGCCACTATATTAATATAATGATTTGAAGCAAGCTTTCTTTTCTGAAGCTTGGTTTTCCTTATGGGAATATAGCAAGAAGGAAAATGCCTGTGTTTATACCCAGTAAAAATCAAGAATTGGTTAAAAATACATTTTCCTTAGCCAAGCCCTGAAATAAGTGATCCAAATGAAGGATAAAAAATGTTGGTGATTTTTAGAGCACCTGAGTATTCATCAGTAATATTTATGGATGAATGATCCATAAGATGGAGCAGGATTTTATACAATAAGAAAAACTTTTCAAGAGTATCACATTTCATATCTGGTATCTAAAACCCTTACTTGCGTAGGAGTGTGATAAGAATAAAAATAACTAACACTGAAACATTTACTCTGAGATAGGCAATTTTGTACACGTTTTATACATCTTGATATCTAACAACAGTCTTATGAGGTATCACACTCCCATTTTACTGATGAATGAAGAATAGAGGTGCTTTCTACATAGAATTGGTCAAAGTCCTACAGCCAGTAAATGGTACAGTTTGTCTTTAGTGCTCATGCTCTTAACCACCCTGGTGTACTGCCTATGTGGTTTACTTAAAACACACATTCAACATTTTGTTTTCCTTGTAAGGCTTGTTGAGGTTTATGGGTAAGAAGGGCTTACCTTCATTAAAGAAAAAAATTATTCTGATACTTATTACAACAGTAAGGAAGACTTTGTTCAAAGCTATCATAATAGGGGAGAGAGATAAAGCTCAAATCCAAGTACAGTGAAGACAGTTGGGAATTTGTAGACAAGGAGCAGAGCGAGAAGCCCAGTGGATGGAAAATCACTAAGAGAAGACCTGGATCTTAGGAGGATTTTTTCTGAATCAAACAAGATTCTTGCTAAAAGTAGGCCAAAGACTTAGACATCAAAGGTGAGGGTGAGACAAAAACATTAATTTTGAAGAGATATAAGCACCCCCATATTTATCAGCATTATCTGCAATAGCTCAACTATGAGAGTAGCCCGAGTTTCCATTTACTGATGAATGAAGAATGTGTAGAAATAATTTAACACGACGTCTCACAGGTAGTAAGACTTTCATAACCCTTACCTATCACCATTAACATTCTCATTATGACCTCTAAGCAACATATTAGTGCTATATGGTAGGTGTTCCTCAGATAGTTGTCAGTCTTCAAACTGTCGCTAGTCCATAATAAGTACCAAAATTGAGCATAAGCGTTTAAATAGTTTTATGGCAATTTGCCAGGGCAATTTTATGCCTTTTGAATCTAATAATGAAAAAGGGCTGATTTTAACACATTTTTGGCATTTTATTTCATTTTTCTAGTAATCTCTGTATTTACTGTGTTTTACAAAAACACCCATCAGTGGCGGATTTGAAAGGGAAGAAAAAGGAACAATTTTCCTTTACCATAAATGGTTTGATAAATGCTGGTCTAGACTAGAGGTAGAAATTAGGGACCCACGTACATACTAATTTTCCAATAGACCAAGAATGTGGTAGCCTGTGGTTAAAAACCACATGGCACAGCTAAAGCCTAACATTCCCTTGTCCATCATAGATTTTTTTCTTCTCTCTTTACAGTGTTTTATCTTTATATGGATGTCTGTATAGTCACAAGGTGGACTGTTAGCAGTGTTCCTCAATTTTTAAAAATTATTTATTCAAAAACTTGAATGCTTGCTGAACACATGATGATAACAGTAATCACGGACTATTGGGTGAGGTAGGACTGGATATTTTTTAGTACTGACCTGACTAATGTTGTAGAGTATTTCACAAAATTATATTCACTTGGTGGGATACATTTGTGGCAAAGAAATTATAGCTTGTTATATCTTAGGCAGATGAGTGAAGATAATTGAGAAATGATTTAAATTCTACCTACACACAGTCATTAAAAATAAAATTCTGAGTCAAGCCACTGTTATTTCTTCTCCAGAGCACTAACAGTGAGTTTGCCTTTTCTCCCCCCTTTACTTAACTAACTGGTAGTTATGGTATCCTGTAAGCACCGTCTTAATAACTTGTTCACAAGTATAAGTAATCTGAACTGCATGTTGATTAAATTTCAATTACAATAAAATGAGATTTTAAGAAATCTAAGGGGAATTATCTAATCTAACTATCTAATCTGAATTATACCAATTAAGAATTTTATTGAATCTAGGGGATTTAAGACATTCTACTCTACTGCTTTTCTCCAGTGACTGATGTTACTTGTAATTTAGAAACAAAACAAAGGGGGATATACTTTTTTAATGTGCAATAAATGACAATTTTACTTGTACTGAATATCTCCTGTCAAGAAAGGCCTTTTTTTTAAAAAAAATTTCCCTTCCCACTGTGAGCTTATGGTTTTTCCTGTGTGGTTCTTTAATGTCTTCACAGTTGGCTTTTTTTTTTTTTTTAACATATCTTTTCTGACACAAACCTGAAAACACCTTTTGATCTTAGATTCATAATTATCCATTGGAGCTTTTCAGTCCCCTTTTCAGAGCTCAGAGTTCTAACAGAAAACAGTAAGGAGCAATATACTTAGTAGAAAGATTCAAAGTCCTTGATGAATTTAGTATGATCTTAAACATTTAACAAAGCTTTTGTGTTTGACTGTCCTTTGATGTCATATGGGAATAAAGTTGGTCCTATTGATTTTGCTAGTGGCTTTGTGTGAAGATCACATGAGATAATGGATATAAAATCATTTTAGACATGCATTAATGTATTCAAAATGCAGAACATTACTATTCTCTTAGCAAAGAGACTCTGGGGAGGTAATTTTTTTCTTGTATGGAATATCTAAATCAACGCCGAGTAAGCAATGTAAGTTTTGATGACCTTGTGACCTGTGAGCCATCCATTAGTAAGGAGTAAGTTTGGATCTTTGCTTTCATTACACTTTTATAGCCTTGAAACTTCTGCCATCCTTTGCTTCAATCCTTGTACTCAAGACTGTGATGTGGGACTTCTTTTAAAATCAACCCTTCCTCTGCCTCTCCCTTACCCACCCCCATATTTGGGAAGGTAAGGAGAATAATGTTATTTAATACAAAAATTTAGTTTAACAAAAAGAAAAAAATCCATTTAGGAACCTATGATTTAATGAAAATTTACTTATATTTTCCCAGGTGGGTACCAATTCCTACCTTCTCAGGAGCATTTGTGGTGCACTTGGGGTAAGGATATTATTTCAGATACTTATTTGAGGAGGAATGGAAACATTTGGGGCAGGAAATAGAATCATTTGGAAGTTTCTTTGAAATGCGAATATCCTCTTTAATTTGGTCCTGAATGCACTTTAATTCATTGATTCATTCAGTGTGTGTTAGTTAGGTCATGTTCTGGGCCCTGGGGAATATAGCAGATACAAAATCTCCTGCCCTCGATCTTTGTTCCAGGTGGAGATATAGACATTAAATAACATAAGATATATTGATATAACATTGTGATGAATTCAATGTGGGGGAAAAAAGCAAAGTAAAGGGCATAGGATGTGGGAGTCGGGCAGTGGAGAAGGATTACAATTTCTAAATAAGGTGCAGTAAACTTTGAACACAGGGAGCTGAAGGTTATGACAGAGGAGTAAGGTATTTCTGCAGTATTCCCGGCAAAGGTAAGCATGAGTGGAGATGCTCTGAGGTAAGGCTGTGCCTTGTACCTCCCAGAAACGGCCAGCAGACCAGTGGGTTGGAGCAGGAGTGAGGGAGAGAGTAAAGGAAAAGAAGCAAGGGAGTAGAAGGAAAGCAAATTGTGCAGGGATTTGCAGGCAGAGATGAACAGGAGGTCGACAGGGGAGTGCTCTCTGGAAGAAAACCTGAAGGAAGTGAGGGAAGTGGGATTTAGTAAAGAGAGAAGTTGAACCATGATGTGATTGCAATAGAACCTCCAAAAATCATATGAGGAAGTTTAGAGCTAAGTGGATCCTTCAGTTCCAAATTGAGGCAAAAGAGTCTGGACCTTTGTACACATGCATTAACCAGCCATTAGATGAGAGCTGCTTCTGGGAAGGGAGTCCAGGCTTGGGTGAGGCTACTTGCTTTGGCCAAAGACAATTACTGGAAAGAGACTCAGATGTAAGTTCTTAGCAGCCCACGCTCCCAGCAGCTGGGAAAATAAATGTGCTTTTACTGCATTAGATAGATGTCTGAGTGACACCATGGCATTCAGTTCAGAGAGGTATTGGGATTTTTTTAAGTAAAGTGTTGAAATTAACTTATTTTTCTCATAAGAATAATTCTGGATCTGTTTTAACATATAAGATATTAAGAATAGAAATAGAGGGACCCCTGTGGAGGTCATTTCAAGAACCAAGGCAAGAGAGATGGTGGTTTGGAAGAAATGTACAAGTAATATAAGTGCTAAGAAATGCTAAGAACCTGAGCATATTTTGATTTAGAGCTGGTACAATATGAAAATAGGGGCAAATGAACAAAAGTGTGGTAAATGATTCCAAGGTTTGTAAAGCAACTCAGATAATGGGATTGCCATTATTTGAAAATGAGAAGACTAAAGGAGAAGCACACCTTAGTAGGAAGTCTAGGAACCCTATCTGGGACGTTTAGAGGTAGAACATGCAAGTACAGAGGTAAAGAATACAGCTCTTTATGTGAGTTCAAAAAATAGGTCAGGGCTGATTATAATTATTTGCAGGAAATGAAAACTTTCTGCTGCTAAGCTGAGGAAATTGGGATCTTTATTTAATGCTACTCTATGATTTAAGAACCTTCATGGACTTCCCATTAAGCAGTTCAAATTCAAATATTTTAGCCTAGAAATTCTTAATAATTTTGAGTCAACCTCTTAAGTAATTTTAGTGAATTATTTCAAATATAAGGGAAAGTATGGAGAATGCTACCAGCACCTGTGCCTATCACCCAATTTTAACACATTTTATATTTTTCCATTTTAAATATAGCTTGCACATTTGCTTTCTATTCTTGTTCTCTCTTTATAGGTATGGTTGGTCCTGTCTTTGTATGTTTTTCCAATATTTTCTTTTTTACTCCTAAGGTAATCTCTTTTTTGGACTTGTTTATCTTCCTCATAAGCATTTCTATCATTTGAAAACAAAATATATAGACATTTTAACATATATTTTATAAAATATGTAGTATAGTCATGTATTCTCCATTGTTACATTTTATATGAATAGTATATTTCCAATCTATAACTTTCTTTATTTACTTAAAATTACTTTTGGAGATTTATCTAGGCCAATAGGTAATGATATAGGTGTAGGTATAAATAGAAATATTGGTCATTTGCTTTAATGTTTATGTGGTACTCCATTATGAAGTTTTACCATAATATATTTATCCTCTCTCCTGTGATAAATATTTGGGCTCTTTTTTCACTATTGAAAACAATGGTATGAAAAATATTCTTCATATGTCTCCCTGAACATTCCTTAAAATTTTTCAGGAAAGGAATTACCTGTAGATGGAACTTCTATTATCTTCTGCTTTACACAATATTGCTAGAATACTTTTTTTAAAACTTTTTAAATTTTTATTTATTTATGATAGTCACACAGAGAGAGAGAGAGAGAGAGAGACAGAGACAGAGACAGAGACTAGGCAGAGGGAGAAGCAGGCTCCATGCACCGGGAGCCCGACGTGGGATTCGATCCCGGGTCTCCAGGATCGCGCCCTGGGCCAAAGGCAGGCGCTAAACCGCTGCGCCACCCAGGGATCCCTAGAATACTTTTTAATAATAGTTTTAGAACACTTTACAGTCCCTTCAATAGAGTATAAGAATTCTAGTTCCTCTGTGATTTTGGCAATATGTGGCATTTTGAGATTTAAGACAAAAAGAAAACTTATGGTCATGATATATTATTGTTTTTATTTTGTTTCTTAGACTTCCAGTGAAATTGAGCATATGTTCATTTTTTCCTGGCCATTAGTGCTTTCTCCTATGTAAATTGTTTATTCATATTCCTTGTTTATTTTGTTTATTTTTTATTGATTTATAAGGTATGAGGGAGAAAGAGATTTATATATCCTAAACACAAAACATTGTCAGTTTTGTGTGTTGCTGATACCATCTCAAAATTGTTTGCAGGGTTTTATTTATTATAAAAATGTTTTACCTTTACATAATTATTTTAATGTATCAATCTTTACCCTTAGAGTTCACACTTTTTTCTGTCTTTCTAAGTCTTTCTCAATGTCCTGGTCATTAAATGTGTTCCTACAGTTTCTTTTCAAATTATCTCAGCATCATTATTAAGTAATACTACCTCTAAATAATATATAATTTGATATTTGTTAAATGATGTAATAAAGAAGATATCAGATGAAATATTAATATATTCATGAGGTTTTTTTTTTTCTTTCTGTAATTGCTCGTCTAGTTACTGGTCAATTTGTTTATCTCTGCTAACACTATCCTGTATTTTAATTACAATGATGTTATAAATGTTGATATATAGTAGAGTAAGTTTTCTCTCTCCACCCTTATTTTTTAAGGTTATCTTTATTATTCTTGGTGTTGTGTTGCTAGGTAGCAAACCAGATAGAAAGGTAGATGGAAATAAATTCATCAAGTTTCATGAAATGCTCTATTTAGATTTTAATATAATTTGCATTGGTTTAATTAATTTAATTAAGAAAGTAACTTTAAATTTTGCACTTTTCTCTATAAAGACATATGCATTTTTTACGTCCTTTCAAGGTTGGACAAAGACCTTCTCAAGTCCGAGGACTTTTGATTTTTATGGTGCCTTTGGACTATGAATAAAATATTTTTTTGAGTACTAACAGAAATTCACTAAGTCTGTAAAGAGTCTACTGATGGAGATCTCACAGAACTTTTTTTAAAAAGAGCCTTTTGTTTTTTCTCTTAATGGTTCCTGTCTCAGGAAGGTCAAGTTGCCACTCACACGTTTGCAGTTGTATCACTTGGTCTGAGTGTTTTCCACTAATCCTCTCCCTGATAAATATAATTTGAATATTCCTTATTTTATTTTCCATTTTACTGTAAGATATATTTAAAAGTGTTCTAATGCAGATAAGGAAAGGCAGTCATAGTACAGAAATTCCTTCCCCAAATACCAATATTCCTTTTTTAAACCAACATGGAGGGGAAAAATATTAAGATAGTTATGGTGTGTGAGCCTGAAGCTAAGGATGTCTCTATTTTCTTTACATAGTATAATATACTTTCCCTAGGGAGTATGTGGGTTACGTAAATAATTTTCAACAGTAAAAAATCTTACTATCAATAGCAGAATGACGACGGGCAGCCGGGTGGCTCAGCGGTTTAACGCCGCCTTCCGTCCAGGGCATGATCCTGGAGACCCGGGATCGAGTCCCGCATTGGGCTCCCTACATAGAGCCTGCTTCTCCCTCTGCTTGTGTTTCTGCCTCTCTCTCTGTGTCTCTCATGAGTAAATGAATAAAATCTTAAAAAAAAAAAAAACAGAATGAGAATTATATGTAACATTGAACATATCCATTTCAGGAACCATCTACATTATCTCACTTAAGACCCACAATTAATTAAAAAAAATTTAGATCACAATTATTATTATTATCATTTTAAGGGTGAGAAAACTGAGGCATGAAAAGCCAAATTACCTTCCTAAGATTCCATAGCTAGGAAAAGGGGATTTGGACATGAAATTGATGCTTTTCTGACTTTCAAACCAATACTTTACGTTATTGCACTGCATTTCCCCTCCTCATTAAAGTAGGGGTAAGACTTTGTAGAAAAGGAACACAAAGAATATGACACAAAATATCATAAAATAATACTTTTTCTATAAAATAATTAGAACAATTCAGGCTCACTTTAATTCTTTCTTTCTTTCTTTCTTTCTTTCTTTCTTTCTTTCTTTCTTTCTTTTTTTTTTTCAGAACCTGAGATCTAAATATATACTGAGCACAAGTTAAAATATTTTTGGAAAAAAAAATAAAATAAAATATTTTTGGGTGCTACTATGGTCAGATTGGAATTTCCCACTGAGAGTGTCCTAAAACCCTCTAAATAAGAATTTTCTGTACGTTAATCATTCAATTTTTTTTTAACCAGTGTGACTTCTTGGGAATCTTTTCCTTCCCTCCCTCCCTCTCTCTCTCTCCCTCCCTTTGTCTCTTCCTCTTTTCCTCCCATTCTTCCTTCCTTCCTCCTTTCTCTCTCTCTCTCTCTCTGTCTCCCTTCCCTTCCCTTCCCTTCCCTTCCCTTCCCTTCCCTTCCCTTCCCTTCCCTTCCCTTTCCTTTCCTTTCCTTTCCTTTCCTTTCCTTTTCTCTCTTTCCTTTTTTTCTTTTGCTTTTCTTTCATAACTAGGGCTATTGTCGATGTCCCTTCCAAACAATGATTATTCTGGTTATAGTTTGTTCCTAAAGGGATGTGATTCTACTCTTGTTCTACCACAAGCAAATTCATCAGGGTGTCTGGAATTCAGAATTTAATTTCCTCCCGATTGTCACTTTCTAGATTTATTATTTTTAAAGCTTTTTATTTTTGGTACTTACAAAGCTTTTAAATTACTGAGCTGACTAGGTTGTGTACTGAGCAGGTTGCTCCTGTTACCCTGGCTCAAGATAGCTTAAATGAAGTGCACAGTCACAAGCAGCCATGCAAGAAGGGCCAGTGTGTCTGGAGTTCAGAAACCTTCTTGTAAGATGTTCCTCTCTTTCTATTTCTGTTTTCCCTCTCCCTGGGAAGATTGTTTACTGTGGCTGAGAAGGATGTTGTAAGCAGACATGTGATTTAATGAAAAGGTTTCAACATATCTTCCCTTTGGTAAGATTAGTTGCACTTGTAATATTGGCAGAAAAGTCACCCTGAACTAACCATGCTAATGGTACAAAGGCCCAGAGAAGGGGAGGGAAACTCATTATTTCAGGTAAGTATCTGAAAAGAGAACCTCCAGTTTAATTCATGCTTAGAATCAATCTCAACACAATTTTAGTAAGTGTTTCAAGGTAGAAACTGGTCCTTAACTCCAATTACAACCTTAATCCCTGGGACATTGATAACTCAAAGCCATCTTTTTCCATTTGTTTGCCTTCACTTGTTTTGGTGTCATTTTCAGAAATTAACAGTCATCACATCTAATGTAAAATATTAAAGAAAGAGAATGAAAATTGGAATGTATATGAATATGCTACTTTGTAGTTAGAACTTCTGTGAGTTACTAATTATTTAATTCAGGTTCTTGATTTCTAAAGCCTTTTATTGGGCAGCCTGGGTGGCTCAGTGGTTTAGCACTGCCTTCGGCCCAGGGTGTGATCCTAGAGTCCCAGGATCGAGTCCCATGTCAGACTTCCTGCATAGAGCCTGCCTCTCCCTCTGCCTGTGTCTGCCACTCTATCTCTCTGTCTCTCATGAATAAATAAATAATTTTTTAAAAAGCCTTTTTTATAGTGTTTTGAAGGACTGGCCTCTTTTTTAATCCAGCAAAATTCAGGATGTTGGCTAATACTTCCAAGGTTAGACCAAATTCTTATTCTGTATCTTTGTTTTGCTATGGGAACTTTTCTTTTTAAAAAAAAGCATATTTATTTATTTAGTAATCACTACACCTGACATGGGCACAAACTCACAACCCTGAGATCAAGATTTGCATGTTCTTGCCACTGAGCCAGCCAGGTATTCCATGATGTATTCTTAATACCAGATTATTTATTAGAAACATTTCATAAAGAATGAAGAATCACTACTCCATTTCCAAGGTCTTATTTTATTCAATATATGATTAACAAAAAAAGTAAGATTTTTTAAAAAGCCCTGATAATTAAAGAATAAAATCATCGTCTTCTGAAAATTGCTTGTCAGAATAAAGCAAAATAAAACAAACTACAGAGTGAGGAACTGCTTCACACTGTCAGGGATAAAAAAGTACATGATACAAAGCAATATGACACTCTCCCCAAATGTTTCTTTCAACATCTCACTTAGAAAAAAATCCTTGCCTGATTGAAAATTCTAAGAGAGCTATTTCTATAACTATGTTGATTACCTTTCCCCGTCCCCCAAATTTTCCATTCGCTTCCAAATGCTCTGATTTTTCTTAGGGTTGAATTATAATGATGCGGCCTAGGACCCTGGTTTGGAGAGGTTGTGCCTTTGTGGGGTCCTTTGGATTGAGAAAGATAGAGCCTTCACTTGCTATTCCTTCCATTTCAAGTCTTTGGGTAAGAAGGAGTTTTTTGTCTACCAAGATCTGTTATTTCCCCTTTCACTCTGAGTTCTTGATCTTCTTTGGCTCATAGATCTTTAATATCTAATTCAATAGCAAAAGAATTTCTGTGGGCATTATTGACAACTTGCTTTAATAACTAAGATCTCTTCTACAAGACCTTGCTGATATTTATCCTGATTATTTTTTTATTTTGTATACTCATAGATTTCTCATTTTATTTTCTTATAGAATATTTTTTAAAAGTCCTACACACTTAAAAATAACAAATACAATAGTCATTTGACAAGAACATAAGAAAGCCTTGAAGAGTTTGATGGCACTAGTTTTATCAAGATTCTTTTTTCACTTTCAAAAACATCATCAGTTATTTAACCTTGAAGCATTTTGCAGTGTTGAGCTGTTAAACAATCCTATTTTATATGCTGCAGACAATCCTTTAGAAGACAAGTGAATTTTTAATTATATATACTATAATACAAACACACTCATCACAAATCAAATATATACATTTGAATTATGGTCTCTGTTAATCTTTAATGTGCTCTTACAACAGAAATAATAACCCAAATAATTTTTTTTTACAGTTATTGGCACCGAGCATTGAAATGTTCAATTATTTACAGTATTGTAGACTGGTTAGGTGATCAGTAAGTATGCATTTTTAATTGCTCTAAAAAAAGGTTTATTAAATGTGAAAGAAGTGGCTAGCTTGTCATGCATCATGCAGTCTATTTCAGCCTCATTACCTAGGCGATTAGATTGTAAGTAAAGAATATTTAAATACCTATTTATTATCTAATTGCAAAATAAGCCTGATAAATTTAAGTTAGCGGCACAGTGAAAAAATAAGATAAATTGAGAAGTAACTGGATGATTGATTCATCTCCTCCAGGGGAAAAAAATAAAACAGAAATGTGTCAAATCCAGTTACAGAGAATTGATGTTTTATGTAACTCCTTTTGAAGTAGAAATTAAATTTCCTTAAAAGGTTATATTAAGAAGGAGATGGGATGGAACCATGAACCAATACACCATTACTCTAATAAATCTGGGGGAAAATACATTTTGAAAACTTTTCTGAAGTGTGGTATTAAATTGATTTATTCAGTCCTAAGCAGTAATTATGGAATGTGCTTATCTAGAAACCTTCTGCTTCTATTGATCCTCATGTCTTCTGATGAAAAGCTCATAATTCATTACATTCTTGAAGTTTAGAATTGTTAGAATTATTTATGATCCTTGGTCTTAGGTGCTGGTAACTAGGCAGTGGGGGTGATAGTTTTATACTATAGCACACTGACTGTTTTTCTGAGCCAAATAGGTAGCTGATGGAGCCAGGCAGCACATACACAGAAAGTGCTGGTTTCTTGTGGGAATTTAAAGAGCTGTTATCATGTCCAGAAAACTAAGGAATCTGTAAAGATGCTCAACTTTTATGATCTACATTTCCTCTAGGGTACTTTGTCAATTAAGGAAGGATAGCTCTCACTGTATTTGTTTACTTCAATTTGTAAAATGCCATAGTCTTTTGGAAATACAGTTTTTTAGGTTTCTGTTCCTGTGGGCAGAAATTATAATGAAGAGGCCACAGTAGTGTTACAGCATTTACATAATCAAATTCATATTTCCAGTGGCCATACCCTACGCCTTATATCTAGCCTAGGTTTTGTTCTTTATTTCAGAATTCATATTGCATTTAGATTTCTCCCAGATCTGTTTCATTTGCAGTTTCTAATAGCATGCATGTCTACCTGGTTGCCTAGCTCTGAACTATGGCATCTTCTTTGACTTTGTCCTCCCATTTCTTCTATCTAGTTTGTCACAAGGTCCTGTCAAGTTTGACTCCGTAAGTATCTGATCTTTGCTTTCTGTTCTTTCCTTTCTACTCCTGTGGTCACTATCATTTTCAGGACTTCCTTACTTTTCATTTGGACCATCTTATCCTAAATGATACCCCACTTCCAGTCTCTTACTCACCCATCCTCGCTGCTGCCAAATTTATCACCCTGAAGCACAGCTCTAATTATATTATTCTCTAATGCAAAAATTTAATGCCTTCCCCTTTGACTTACAAATTAAATTTAAAAATTTCCACTTGACTGTCATGATTCTGGATAATTTGAATACACCAAACTCACCTTTGAACCTTACCAACTATTGTATTTCTTGGACATTCTAGTCTTGCCGACCAGACCAGTACTTTCCAGACTTCAGGATTTCATGAGTTTTTATATTATTGTTATGATTATTAATTATAATTTTGATTTTGGGCTTTGGACATATGCTTAATATAGAAGATTATAATACATAAGACTAACAGAAAAAAATAGAAATAAAAATGCCATCTCCTATAATTATATCATCATTATTTCATAAAATGAAGACTTTTCACTTTAAAAAATTATAAAGATAACAAATTTGGAATAAATGGCTGTTTTTAAATTGGGCCAACCTGTCTTCATAAAACACTAACAATTCTGTGCTTATTTTCCTTATTTGGCCAACAACCTATAAAAAATTCCCATAATGGCATATAAACTGAATCAGTTTATACCCAGTTTATTACCCAGTTTATTACCCAGAATCAGTTTATTACCCAGACACCTACTGTGATTTCTCACCTTAGGTGTTCTTCTATATGTTGTAAGTTTTTTTGAGGGTAGAAACTATCCCATTCTTTGGATTAAGTCCTATACACGAGAGAATGTGGATGATTTTCTAAACACAACTGTTAAATGAATTGACTCACAGATCATTCCTATGGGCGTTTTACTATGAATGATTCCCAGTCATTTGGTGTTAGATAAAAATGGGTCAAAATTTGGAGTCTTCTCTAAGGTGTTAGTGTGAAAGAGGGCTCACTCAGTATATAACAAATTCCTGTTCTTGGTGCCTACTTAATGTCACAAACTTGATTATTTTGAGAGTCAAGTCATTTTATAACATATAGATAAGATTTAGAGTTAGCACACGTTTTATCCAACAATTAGGACACATGCATTCACAAAAGAAGATAACTTTGAAAATTAGTTCTGTTCCAGAAAATCAGAATTGTAGGTCAAAGATCAGCAACCTTTTTCTGTAAGGGATCAGATAGTGACTATATTAGGCTAGGTAGGTCATACATTCTTTGTTATAACTACTCAGTTTGGCTGTTATAGAGTGAAGTAATCATGCATAATACATAAATGAATGAGCAGAACTCTTTCAATAAAACTTTATTTAGGTATACTATTTGAATTTCACATAATTTTTTCATGCTGTGAAATACTGTTTGTTTTCAATGTTTTTCAATGGTTTAAAGATGTAAAAACCTTCCTCCATTCATAGGCCATCCAAAAGTAGTCAGCAGGCCAGATCTGGCCCATGGGTTATAGTTTGCCAGTTGTGGATGTACCATGAGCTCAGAGAGCCAAATAAAACAGTGTCAACGAAAAGGACTTAAATAAGAATTATGTCAGTTTTGGTATATTCTATTTTAAATTAAGAGGTTATCCTTATTCTTAGATGCCAGGGTTCTAATTGCTTTCTCTATCTGATGCTATTTCTAAAATGGTTATTAAATATAATAACTCTATGCAGAAACCAACTATCTCCAGGGTAGAGTTGGCCTGCAGGGGATTGATTTTTTTCTTGTGAATCAGTATTTAGACATCTGTTTTGTTATTTATGGACTGGGGAATTAGGTTAAGTTGGAGGCCTGAGAAGACTAACTTGGGCTATAGGGGAAAACTTTACCTTTTAAACTATTCTCTGGATTTGCTTGGTCCTGTGTGTGATATTCAAAGACTCTCAAAAAGAAAAAAAAAAAAAAGACTCTCAAGCGATTTGATAGTCTACCTCCAAAAGGAATATACTGCATTTAGATTTTAAATATTTACCTCAGGCAAAAGGGACCTGGACAGGAATTTCTGTTACGTTTTCTCAGGAAAAAGTTGGCAGCATTTTCCTTCCTTGTCGAAGCTTCCCATACTTTTTTTAAAGTACATTTTCAGACCGTATCTTGTCTTTTTATTCACCCTCCTCCCAACAGTGTTTTCCTTGGGGTCTTCTGTTCCATCTTTGGTGAACAGATCTAATTCAGCCTTGAAATATTAATTATAGTCTCTGGTGAAAGGATAAATTCTCATGCCTTAAGGATATCTGTAAAAATACATGCACAAAATGTGAAGCTCATTACATTCCTATAGGGTTTGGCTTTCACTGCTTCTAAATTCTTAGAAATGAAAGGAACCATTCTCTTTGGTTTTAGATTATAGCTTAGGTTAACAGTTCTCTGTCATTAAAAGTTTAAATCCTTGGGCTATTTAAAAACTTTTGTGAGCTGCTTCATATTGTGGAACACACACATTTAATAAGACAAGCAGTGGTTTGCATAAGGAAAAGAAGCTACCTCACCCCTATTTTCTGAAGTATCCTTTTTTTTCATTATGCTTTCCCTTCTACCACTACCCACCTCTAAATGTCCCTTTGAGAATTATTTAGAATTTGAGATGCCTGGGTGACTCACTGGGTTAGGCAAATGTCTTCAGCTCAGGTCATGATCCTTGGGTCCTGGGATCAAGCCCAACATTGGCTCCCTGCTCAGCATGGCTCATGCTTCTCCTTCTCCCTCTGCCCCTCCTCCCCACTCATGCTCTGTCTCTCTTTCTCAAATAAATAAATACAATCCTTAAAAAATAAAATAAATAAAAAATAAATAAATACAATCATTAAAAAATACAATCTCAAATAAATAAATACAATCATTAAAAAATAAAAGTAAATTATTTGAGAAGCTTTTTGGAGGAGGTGATACATAAGTTGGTTCCTAATTTATAGGGCTTCAGACAAGTCACTGAGAAACTTCACCCATTACAAGGGCACGGAGTCCCACCTGGCCATAGATTGTACAAAGCAATGACCATTCCTCTGTCTCCCCTTCATCCTCATAATGATTTTAATAAGTATGCACCATACCTGTACATGTGTGTCCACCTTGCTAGTTAGATTCTAAAAGTGTTTTCATTAAGCTTCTTGTGTAGTCATTTAGAATGCAGGGCTGAAATGGAAATGTCAGAATAAATGGGAAATGAAACTTCTTACAAAACCAATAATCTATTTTCAAGTTTGAATACTGTTCAGCAATTTTGAGGTCTCAGGAAGATTAATAGCCTAGGGAGGCAAAGGTGTAGTTTTTGATAACAGAATGCGGGGTATAACAGGTCTTGATAGCTATCGTGTGCATATTACCCAAAAGGAAGTTCTAAAAATCAAATATTCATCATGCATTTTTCCATCTGGACACAGCTCTGGGCAAGGCACAAGGTTCTCAGATGTCCATGGAGATCAACTGTGTAATTGAGCATATTTGATTCCTTATTCATATTGGCAAATGTTATTTTTGTCTGGTGAAAATGACAGAAGGATATTTCCTACTGGGAGAGGTGAGATGAGTCTAAATGAAACCTGTAATTCATATGATTATAGCCAAAGCAAATGAAAGAATCCGATTTGCCAGGAAACTTAATAATAGGTAGGACCATAGGGGCAAAATAGCAATCAGAGATTAGTCAAACATTTTCTACATTTATGGAGAAAAATCTGTGTTTCTTTTATTTCTGCTCAGAGCCATGCAGAGAAGCTTATGTTTCTACTCAATCTATAATGCCCACCACCCTTACTCAGCCTCATATTTGCACAGATATGGTTCTGATTTCTAAAGGCTGATTGTGTTAACAATTGTGACAGTTCCTTCTATTCTCAGCTTTGTCTTTGATTCAAATTTGTTTTCTTGAATTTGATTAACAATTACTTTGCTACTCTCTCTCTCTCTCTCTGTTTCTAAGTACCCATATTGGAAGACAATTTATCTCTTTGGGCCTCAATAACCTCATCTGCAAAACGCAGGTGGCCAAAATCTCTTTTACGCTAACATCCTATGTTTGTCTTCTGTAATTCCCCAAGCGGCATTGGACACTGGTTTCATTTTTATACCAGAAGCCACCTGGTTCCAAAAAAATAATTTCGTATTCTAAATTTAAATATTTTTTTTCTATTACTGAACAGTCGGTACAAGGGCATATGCTGGTTCTCAAAATAATAACTGTCAGTAGTTTGTTTAATGTGAGGTAATAGAAGCTATTTTTGGAGAACTCATTCTAAATGATTCATTGTGAGATTAAAAATAACAATAATATATTATTTTCATTACTAACAACTTATTAAAAAATGTGTAAGGAGTAAAATCCCACCAATTCTAAATTGTAGAGTAGCTTGGAAAAGCTCCCAGAAATTTGGGTAAATATTTGTTATTGTTTTAACTCACAAGTCACCTTTTAATGTGTGATAAAAACTGATTTTTAGGTATACCATTTACTGTTACTCTGCTATTCTTCTCTGTCTACGTCTTTTTAAAAAAAATAAGTTGTTTAGTTTTATTTCTCTGCTTCGTTCTTCAAACTTTTACTGAAATTCTCCTGGCCATTGCCCAAATGAGTTCGCTTTCTCCAAGACTTATCACAAGTGGAACCTTTTTAAAATTGATTATTGGGGGCATAAAACCCCACATAAATATTTAGTTTATTCTTTTTCCTTGGTGCTTAAAAAATGTCAACAACAACAAAAAACAAAACAAAACTGCCATCATTGGTTTTCCCAAGTAGTTTTTCCTGTATCATCATTAGTGTCTCTGATCTAAATATGTATTCTTAAAACGAACAAATATATTTTTAGCCCACAAGAGTTGTTTAAAATGCAATCCTAGGGAACACATTTAGCTGTTGGAAAGTGGCAAGAGATTTTTCTACGTGGACAGAGTTACATTTGCTGTCACATTGTCACTGGGGTACAGGGGTGCAAGAGTGCCTGGCTCCAGGGGTCGCAAACAGACTCACTGCTAACAAAATCCAAAGGCAGAGGGACAGGTGGTGGCGAAACAAGAATGGGATTTGTTCCAGTGAGGCCACCCCTGGGAAGACAGCAGACTGGAGTGGTCTCAAAGACTATCTCTGAAGTGCAAAAAATGCTACTCGGTGTATATAAGGAAAATGTGGGACAAAGGTCAGTGGGTACAGCAGGTGGGAAGTGAAGGTCAAGTTTATCCTTATCTTGAAGTCAATAATGAGCGGGGACTTTCAAGCTCAAGTCCTTATTGTTTAAGGGGGTAGTTTTGGTTCCCATCAGGGGATGCTTTGCCCACAGGGTCTTTTGCCTGAGTTAAGAGATAAATTGGAAAGAGGAATTTAATTAGAAGTACAAACTGAGGTCAAAGTGAAAGTAGTTGGAGGTGTCTTTTAACGTGTCTGATGACATGTTTTTGAGGAAGGTGTTGTTATCTTCATTTTATGGAAAGGTAATAAGATAATAGAAGTTTGATCCTGATGTTTCAGGATTTCTTTTCCTTTAGTGCCCTCTGTTTTTGGTCACACCACTTCAAAGAATGAAGAGGTAGACCAGATGAAGAATGGTGAGCAGCAAATCAACATTTATTGGGCTGCAGTACAAAACTCCCAAAGAGGGAGGAGACCTGGGACGGTTGCCTTTGGAGTTTCTAAGTCTAGGGGTTTCTATGCAAATGCTGGTGGGCTGTTTTAGGCTGCTTAGCCCTCCATGTGCCTGTCACCTTGTCAGGTTTTTGTCCATGTGCTCATCTAACGATCTAGTAGTTGTTTATGTGGGAAAGTGTGGAGGGCTATTTTCAGAGTGGTGTAGAATAACAGATGGTTTTGGGGGGTTCTTTTTCCTTTCACAGGTGGTTTCTTCTTAGGACAGGAGCCCTTTGCCCCAACCTGCCTTTCTTCCAACTACCCTCCATTACTAACGAGCTCAAGCACACCAATGCAGCAGGAAAGGCTTTCTTAAATTCTAAAGCAAAACATCTACAGCGACTAAAAGTCACTCTCAGGCCATCTAAAAATTACTTTCAGTTCTACTTATTTTTGTCATGAGTGATTCATTAATGGAGCAAAGAACTGTCAACTAATGTGCTAAAGCATCACAAGAAGCTGGTGGCATAGGTGATACACTGAGTGTGCATCCTAATTTAATGGTAGGGTCCTGAGACTATATCCTCACAAGACAAATATTTGTAGTTTCTTGAGGCTTGCACACTTATTTTGGACTACTATACTGCAAGCAAATATTCTTCTGCTCTCTGCCTTGTAAAGGGATTATTTGGTTAATCCAATCTATCTCAACACCAAAAAAAAAAAAAAAAAAAACACCTACTTTCCTCCAGATTATGATATGGCCATCCACCATCTACCATCTACTTTGGAAAACAAAAACCTGCCTCTTTCCCCAGCCACACAGATTTTGTTAAATTTTACTTTCTGTAATTTGTGCAATAAACACCACTGTTGTCTTTTTAATACATACATAAAATTACATTTTTATGTTTGATTATTTGCTTTCTAAAACTTCCTCCCTTAATCCCTCCAGAAGCAAGAGGACTAATTGCTACACTTGCATCTGTATAGACCCAAATTGTTTTGGAAGATACATAAGATTTTTTATTGCTAAGATTCTGAAGAAAAAAAACAATAGAGGAAACAGTTTAAGACTTCTCAAGAAAGTACTTAGGCAGTTGTTTGTAGGCAAGCCAGTAATGAAGTTGTGATTGACATATCTTTTGTTGACTTTAAGATTATGCCCTGGAATTATCTGAGGCACCCCACTACGTGTCCTGCAACTGAGCTCCCTCATTCATCGTCTTTACCCCAAGGCATAGGAAACCTATTTACCTCAGAGTTATATGGAGCAAGACTCAATCATTGAGTTACATTTTTACATCCTGTATTTTGAAGAGATGATTTTATCAAAATCCCAGGCTGATTATATTGTGACTTTTTCTTCAAAGCAATTAATAGTCTCTTGCATAAGTTGGTGAAATGGGTATACAGGTCTGTATTATTAAGGTCTGTGTTATTAGGTCTGGCTAAGATCTAGATATTTGCTAGGAGCAGAGGTCGATAGCCATGTACATAAAGTAGATTTAATGAAGTTACCTTCATTTTAATGGCTTACCTCTTGGCTTGCTGCCCTCACCCCATCCTGATTTGTACTACTGGTTACTCAGATCCAGATTATTACAGACTAGGAACCCCTACATTGTATGAATAGGGGGAACAGACATTTGTAACATCATCTTGCTTACTGACCAAAGTATGTGTTGACCATAGATCAATTAAATAATAAAATTATAAAATGCTCCATGGAAAGATCAGGTACATGCTCAGAGCTTCAAGTGCATATATATAGGCAGTATATATATATATTATGTATATATATATATATAGGTAGTATATATATTATATAATATATTTTATATATTTATTATATTTTATATATTTATATAATATATAAATATATATTTATTATATTTATAATATAAATATATAATATACATTTTTATGTTGCTGTGCAAAGTGGTTCCACAAAACTGCAGGCAACTTCAACTCTAGCTACAGAAAAATAGTAGCTCAGCTGCTAATTCAGAATGGATAATGTCAAGTAGAGGATTATCAAAATCAGTGCGATTTCCTTTTTGGAAGGAGAAAATTTTTTTCACAAAAGAGAAAAAATCCCCCTAATTCTTCTGAACTAAAAGAAAAATATTACCCAAATAGCAAAGGAGATAATGTTATTAGAGTAATATTGTAAAAAAAAAATCAGATAAAGTGAATCACCATATTATTTTCTGTGAACAAAAAGTAGTTCTTGGAATTTAAAAAATTTGAACTGAGAAGCAAAAAATTATATTTTTGAGAGATATGTATGTCTCCATGTAAATCTATATATCTAATACTCTTAAAAATATTACTTTGTAGATAAGTGGGTCTCAGTGAAATTAAATAACATGCCTTGCTTTGCATAGTTAAAAAGATAAAGAGATTGAAAATTTAAAATTAAAGTCAGAATTTGAATTCAGGTCTATAAAATTCCACTTTCCGTCATGTCATGTCTTCCTAAGACACAAGTGGTCTGTCAGAGTTTTCCAGATAAAGACATTTGACATAAAGGGCCATGTTGTAGTCACTTCAAAAAATAATTTAAAAAATCCATTTTAGATGAGCCAAAAAGAATGGTGTAAATAAAGGACATTCTGAAATATCAAATGCTTAAGCTATTTTGCCAAAATTAAAATGCAGTCAGATTTGCTTTTCCTTAAAATTGAATGTTCTTAATTGGTATCCTTTTACATTATTTAATTGCATGCTATTAAAATTAATAATAATCATAAATTATAATACTTTGACCCTCTATGGATTGGGGTGGAAAAAATATGTAAGGTAGTCAGAAATGATTGGAAATGGATTTGGGCACAAAAAACAGTCTCCAATACACCCTAGGAACAGATGGCAATAATAAAATCAGTCTTCTGAATTGTTTGCATCTAATTTCAGATCAGAAATCATTACTGTTCAGAGGGCAATAGGAAAGATATTTTGTAAGTTTTGCATATTAGACTTAAAAGTCAGTACTGCAATTTGTACTTCATTGTTCCACCTCACCAACATTCATGGGTAATCTAAATAAAGCTGGCTTCTTTTGCTCTCACTACAGAAATGGCCTGGTCTCAACACAGTGATACAAACAAATGGCCGCATAACAACTCCAAAAGATTTGAAACAATCATGTACATCTTTACAGAAGATTTTCTTAAGGGGGTATCAAAGGGAAGTTACACAAGCATAAAACAAAATGTCTTGGAAATCCTTCTATATACAGTAACATCTCTAGAATTATGTCCACCAAGAAACAACCACTTTGTAAGTAAGGGGCAGTTTACAGTCCGCTGTCTAGAGACCAGGCTCTGCTAATCACACTATTTAGAGATGGCAGGTCCTTCAATACTTCCATATTTCACTAAAAGAGCACCAATTAATTACTGATGAGGCATGGGAAGATTTTCCTCATTGCATTTCATTTTAAATCTCATGATAGTATACTTAAAATAGTTTATTTTTAATTAGAGTAGATTGCCTGACCACAAAACATTTTTCATATTTTGTGTGTGTGTGATTCTAACCCCTTATTCCTCATTTTGCTCAATGTCATAACATCTCAGATCATTAACTTGATTTGTTGAGATACATGTATATGACCATTAACTTTTTACCACTGCAACACAGACAATCAAGGCCTGTTAATGATAGCCTCAGCAAGGAGAAATTCATTTAATGACCTGTGTGGGAACTATACTTTCAATCACATGGACATTCCAAGCAAATAGAAATTGAAAGCTGTATCTAGGTATGGGACCAGAAGATGCAAAGTTTTAGATATCCGTGTTGAACTGAAGCCATTGCACTGTAGAATACAAATATATACAAAAACAATACACAGTATGTGATCCTGTTCCTAGACAGCATTGGCCATTATCCTAGCCAGATATCAAATATCATGGGATGATTTCATTTTCTTTTAACTTGACTCAATAATGGCTAGCATTTCAAGACAAGATAGTAAAAATATTTATGAGGTCATTAACAGGAAATGTCATTACCATTGCTACATTTATTCCTAGACATGAGGGAGGACTCTCACAGGACACACCACAGTAAGAGAAACTTCTCTAGTTCACATTCCTCTTCCCCTTCTGTTTTCCCCATAATTGTGTTTTTGTCTTAGAGTTGACACAAGCATAGTCTTCTCTATCTGAGAGAAATACTTCTCTCTTAATAGAGAGAAAAGAAGGTATAAATCCATGGGATATAGAGCTAAAGAGGACCTTTGAGAGCCTCCCAAACCCTAGGGAGCAGAAGAGAGAGCACAAGTTAGAGAAGTGTTATGGCTCAACCAGAGTCAAACACTGGGGCAGACACTTGGGTCTTTCCCTCTCACTATCATTCCCTAGATACGGAACAAATATCTGGTATGTAGCCAGAAATGTGACCTTGGGGAATGAACTGATAAATGAATGTGGTAATGGCATAGCTGTAGTTTCCCTGTTCCAGCTCACTGCAGCTGTTTCTCTTGGATTGTGGTTTTCTTTCAATCCTTCCTGCTAATGAAGGGAATGGCTCTGAGAACAAATGGACAGCAGAAGTCAAACCATTTATAATGGGAGCTCAGTGATTGACTATGAGGTACAAGTGTAGAGAAAACTGTCCAAGATGAATGACTAGGAACTATTTGAGATTTAAAGACTTGCTAAATTAGAAAAGTTTAGGGAAGTTTGGAAAATAGTGAGTTGGTGACACAGTGGAGAGCAGTGCTGGACACAGTTGCTTCAGCAATATGCTCGAATCAAAAGACCGATGTGCTGTGACCATGTGGGTGAGCTTCCTCAGGAGATTGGAGGAATATGTCCAAAGATGTGACCTCTGAAATCAGAGAATAAGTGAGATGCAAAGTATCAGATAACTAAATTCCTAATAGCTTGATATATAATCAACATACCAGACTACAAAATGTGTATGCATTCATTATTTTGTTTTTATGAGTGTTTTCATTACACATGCAAAATATATTCAATTTTTATAAGTTAATATGCTTGAAATACATGAACATGTTAAAGGAACCATTAGAAATTCTACCCTCTAGATAAAACTACCATTAACATTTTCGTTTATATGCATCCAAATTTTCCTATGTCAAAATACATATCTGTGTTATTACTTTTTAAAAATTAAAATGAGAAAATATTAAGTTGGTTTTTACCCTCTCTTGCTTGAGGCCTTTCTCTTTACTGTCTAATTTCTGCGAACTTGTGAACTTGTGGTTTGATGATAGCCAATTGATGTGAGAATGTTAATGTAGCAATCATTTTTATTCTGAAAAAAGGCACGGATATTCTGAACTGAATCATGACGTCATAAAAAATACTCTGCATGTGTGTGTGGCTGATCCATACTTTTATTTCCAATTACACATTTTAATGAGGTGGATATTAAAATGTTTTTGCATGTGCAACATGTGAAAAAGGAAGGTCAAGATTCAGAGTGAAAAGAGAGTTGAGAGTTAAATAGTTTCTCAAAAATCATCTACATAGTGAAAAATATAAAGCTGAATGTAGTAGAATCTTTGTGACAAATTAAGACTTGGTCCCAAACTGCTCAGTGACTTGGGAGCAAGGCAGCTTTCAAGTAAGGAAAAGGATTCACTAATAAGTGATATCAGGTTTTCAGTCTGGGGGACACTGAAGCATAGGTTGTAACGGAGTGAGGCTTTTCTTGTCTTTGAAGGAAAGGAGTAAAAATTAACACTTACTATATAAAGAAGACCATATCAGATGTTTTAGAGTCAGGGTATCTAATATGATAGGTACTGGACATATGAACCTGTTTCCACTGAAATTATTTAAAGCTAAATAAAATCTCAGTTGCACTAATGATTTTTCAAGTGCTCAGGAAGTCACCTGTGCCCAATGTTCACCACGTAGAACAGTGCAGATATAAAACATTTCCTCATTGCATAGTTTTATTGGACAGAAAGTCCTTTAATGGGGAACACAAAACTCATATACTCCATCACAACTGGAGAAAGAAGATGCAAAAACTCATTGTTAAATAACAGTAGAATAACTATCATAAGGCCCTGCCTATTTAATTATCAAAGGAACATGACTGGCAGGTTAGGCTCTGAGTTCAGCTAAGGTGGTGTCAATCCATGCAAGTCTGTAATCAGAAGTTTAGGTATGATGGATAGAATGGAATTTGAAGGGGGTTGTCAAAGAAAATTTTAATTTGGAATAATAGAGATTTAGGTAAAGTATTTTAGACATCAGGTACAGGGTAAAAAGTGGAGAGGAGGGGACTTAAATTAGTTCTGAGAAGTGTCCTTTGCTATTTTCTTGTTGTTTGCTTGTGCTTACATTATAAATATTTTATTTAATCCCCAATGACTTTCTATGCATTTTTCAAGCCACACAGATACCTTGTGAGAGTAAAATCAGTCAATTTCCCTATTATTTGTCTTAACTGGAAAGCCATAAATGAATTCAGTTGCAAAACACTGAAAATAAACAAGGATTTTAGAGTGCCTTTACTAAATCCTTTGACTTAAAAAAAAATTTCAGTACATTTAACATACAGTGTATATTCAAGTATATAAGATAGTGATTCAACAATTCTATTACTCAGTGTTGATCAAAATTAGTGTGCTTTTTATCCCCCTTCAACTATTTCATTTAACACCACCCCCCCTCTTGCAACCAGAGAACCATTTGTTTCCTGTGGTTAAGAGTTTGGTTTTTTGTTTGTCTCTTTCTTTGTTTGTTTTGTATCTTTAATGCCACATAGGATTCAAATTATATGGTATTTGTTTTTCTCTTTTTTCACTTAGCATTATACTCTCTAGATCCACCCATGTTGTTGTAAGTGGCACAATTTCATTCTTTTTTTATGGCTGAGTAATATTCTGCTGCGTATGTATATGTTCATACATACATAAATATAAATCTTTCATCACCTATCAGTGGGCACTGGAGCTGCTTCCATAATTTGGTTATTGTAAATAATGCTGCAATAAACATAGGGGTGCATATATCTTTTAGAATTTGTGTTTTTAATAGTCTTTGGGTAAATGCTTAATAGTTTAAATCTTCATTTTTTAAGTCACCTTTTCTTTCAGGACATCTCTTATCACATATGCTGCGTAAGTGCATCAGTAACCATAACAACAACTATAGAAGCAATATAAATACTAGTAAAACTTACTTTTTAAATTTTTTTATTTTAAATAAATACAAACATATGTTAATATTTTCTCCTTTATCCGAGTGAATTATCTTGTGCAACATAGGTTAAGGACGACTCCTAGAGAGGTAAAATTGGATACCCTGTCCACATATATAAGTCAGGTAAATGTGTGCTGCAATAAAATGGTGCTTGTCATCCATACCACAGTGAGATCTAATTACCCTTCATGATAGCAAGGAAACTTGACATTGAATGGGTTTTCTAAGAGCTCAGAGAAGCAAATGGAACATAGAATGAAATTATTGCATATGAAACCTTTCTTTCAAGAGAATCAATCACTATAATTGAAACATCTCACAATATTTGATTTACTTTGGCCCTTAAACCAAATGGTTCAATTAAACCCATTTGTATTAGCATGGCTAAGATCATTTCCAATGCTTTGTCTAAATTACTGCAGACCTCAGCCTGGAGTCTCACCCTCGAACTTCAGAGGACATAGCCCAGGCTTTAGGCAGCCTAAGGACCAAATGTAATAGGGATCTTTATCATTCCCATATGGAAGTACTCATTAGTGACAATAAGTATTTTTCTTCTTATACTTGAAACAAAAATTCTTCCGCAGAGAGCTAATCAGTATCCACAGCCAGCAAACAGAATTCCAAAGTAGTTTTTCTATTTAAAGAGGTATCTGGTTTCACACATGGTAATGGAAGATGAAAATACTCTTTGTGCTTGCATTTTGGATCTATTCAAAATATTGAAATGTTGTATATGTAGAGATGAAGTTGAAGGTCAGCTCTCCCTTGGAGATCTCTTATCTATGGTTCCCCTAAAGAAATAATGAAGACTAAGTTCTTATATATTGATCCCAGTATTCTGATATCTAGAATTTTACCCATTAACATTACTTAAAATTTAATCACCCGGGAATATTGTGTAACACGAGGGGATCCTAAATTGTATCTAAACTGTGAAGGAATAGTCCACCTCCTGCAAGCAACCCTAATATGGGAAAATCAGTAAATCAATGGCACCAAAAGACCTTAACAAGATATGATAGCCTGGATATTGACTGATATTCATGATCCTCTGGCACAATGTATCACAGTCTTTTAGAATTCAAAGACTGTAAAAATGTAATCTCTATCTTCCTAGGTGACCATCTTAGTCTAAGGAAGAGAAATGCCTTGGCTCAGGGTCACACAGCCCTTTTGGAACAGAGCCTAGACGAAAGTCAAGATCTTAGGGATCTCAATCTTGTTCTCAGTCAATACATCTCAAAGCCAGTTTGTATCCTTACATTTGGAATTAGCACCTGTCATAGGTAGTGACTTTGTTGGTTAAAAAAATAGTGATTTTCCCACCTATACCCCAATTAATGTAAATAATTTAAATATTAAACAACTGACCATAAAAAAACCACAACTGACCATGAATGAATTTTTGCCTTTAATTCAGTAGAGGTTTACAAAAGTCATACCTGTGTATATGTGCTTCTTCTAAAGGATCACAAAGCTTTATGACATCAGAGATGAGTTCTTCATTTCATATGTTTCTTCCCAGACAGTACAAGGCTTTCTTCACTATAGGTGATCAGACATTGTTATTCAGTGAGGAAGAATATCAGTTCCTGAAGATTGGAGTGTCTACCACCCTCCCTTATGACACCTGCCTATAAAATAATGTGAAAGAAATTATAGTGCTTGGCATAGAATATCTGAGTGGTAGAGTTTAAATCTACTTTTGAAGAGATTATTTTAATTTTTCCTCTCACCTTTACTCTTCCTTTCCCCATCTGTGCTGTGAAATGTCAGAGAAGATTTTGGACCTCTTATTCACTTTGTTTCTCTAAGTGGAGGAAGATTTGAGGACTTAACCCTCATCTCCAGTGCTGCAAAACCAAACAAGCAAGGATCAGTCTTGTCTTTAAAGTTTATAAAAACTTTTTGAGCCAGAGCCTTTGGTCTTTAGTCAGTAAGAGCTCTGCTGGACAGTAGTAGTTAGATATTAAGAGCTGGTTACCTAATTGGCAACATTTTAAAAAAAATGGACAGGACCTCCAGTCTGGCCTCTTTCCTTGTAAATATTAATTTTGCTCTGCTGGGGTATCTGGTCAATACTTCTCCAATTCCAGAGAGTTAATTAATTACCTTCACCACACAGCCATGATGATTTAAAAGAAGAAAAATGTAGGATTGGCCATTTAAAGTAATTTAATCACCATAATAAGCAAAATATCTAAGTTGAAGACTGTCAGACATGGTAGGGAGAACTGTTAGCTAAAATAATCTTAGGTCATGATAAAAAATCAAAAGAGGATATTTTATTTTATCTATTTTAAGAGATTTATTTAGGGGCACCTGGGTGGCTCAGTTGGTTCTGACTTCAGCTCAGGTCATGATCCTAGGTTCCTGGGACCAAGCCCAGTGTGTTGGACACTTACCCAACTGAGCCCCCCAGGTGGCCCTCAAATGAGGATATTTCAAAAGGTAACTCTAATTTCTGTATTGGTATTTTTCTTTAAGTGAATACAGATTACCCCACCCCAGTCCTGTTTGGAATAACTTTAACATTAAAATTAATCTTATCAGGGCACCTGGGTGGCTCAACTGTTTAAGGGTCTACCTTCAGCTCAGGTCATGATTCCAGATCCTTGGATCAAGCCCCATGTTGGGCTCCTTGTTCAGTGAGGAGTCTGCTTCTTCTTCTCCCTCTGCTGCTCTGTTTTGCTCAAATAGGTAAATAGAAATTTAAAAATAAATAAAACTAATCACACCCATCAAATTTAAGTTGCATTAGGGTTTTATGGATCTTGTTACAGCCTCAAACTACATTAAAAAAATATTCTTCATTCTCTGAAAGCAAAAATAACTAGTTGGCTTGATTAGGGACCCTTGTTTCTTAAAGTATGAAAACAAAGCAGGGATTACAAGCACTGCTTGTAATCTTCCTTGCAAGTCAGACACTTCATTTGTGAAGAAAAATTATATCTAGAATTCTGGTGAGAAAAGCAGTAATGACTATTAGTTTGTAGTTTTGGTTGAATAGATGTTAATGGAAGGGAAATTAAGTTGCTGGGATTTTTAGAATTACTGTTTTCTAAAGTGTAAGAAAATCTAAGGCATTCTGGCTTTGTTAGCAAAGTACAAAATTGATAGGGGGCTAACAGGCAAAATTGAGAAAAAATAATTTTCCCCAATTCTTTTCTGATTGACTAGATATAGTAATTGCTATATCTCTGCAAATGGCTATGGAGAATAGAAGAAAGAAATCATGTTCTAAGAACATAGTGGATGGAAAAAAGCTAGTTAACCCTGATATGTACATAGCATTCTCCCATCTGTTGTCTCATCTGATATTCTGCATTATATGGAAAGTCGGAAATACCTATCATCATTTTACAGACTAGAAACTACAGTTTCAGAGAAGTTAAGGACATTTATTGAATGGAGGTTGTAGCCAAGAGCAAGAATGTCAATAACCAAAATGAAAAATTCTTTCAGTCTGATGCAATCCAGTATCAACTCTTCTAATTCCAATTACAATTAAATTCTAATTCACTGATTTTCAGTTAATTTCAATCAAATTTATTGGGAACCTCACATGGGCTGGTACAATATTAGGGACTAGAAATATAATGAAAGATACTCCACTCCCTCTTTAGTGACCATAGAATTCAGTGAGGGCAGTAGACAAGAAAAGCAATGCATGAAAACTATGGCATTATAGACCCTCAAGAAAACAGTGCCATTTAAGTATCTGAGGTACTCTAAATTTAAGATCATCCTACATGTCTTGGTTTGTTGGGATAATTCTGGTTTACTTCTGTTATTCTCAAGTAATTATTGATGGCACCTAATTTCACACTGAAAAGCATCCTCTGAGATCATAAGTCGTATGACAACCTATACTGGGAGATAGTAAAAAGCATTTTAGGTGAAGTTGCCCTAAAATAATTATATCCCATATATATAGTAATAAATATTTATTTTAATAATATTAAAATATAATAATATTATTAAAATATAATATTGATAAATATATATTTATTTATATAAATCTATAAATTAATATAAAGTATCATTTAATATTTATAAACATAAATATTAAAATAATATTAATAAAATATAATATAATTATTAAATAATAATATTTGATAAACAATATATTTAATAATATATATATTTTTTAATTTAGCTTTGGTTGACACACTATGTTACATTAGTTTTAGGGATACAACATAGTGATTTGACAAGTTTCTACATTATGCTATGTTTACCCATAGTTTTGCAACTAATTTCTCAAACTCCTGTCTAACCCACCTCCTATGTATATTTAGTCACCATATGATCTTTCTAAAACCCAAATCTACCAGTATCTTGGCCCAGCTTGGGAAATCTTCAATGGTTCCTCATTTTTTCTAGGGTGAACTCCAAATTCTGTATGTAAAAAGTTCTGTGTCCTGGCCTCTGACTATCTGTTCATCTTCATCAGAAACAAACGAAACATGCCTCTCAGTTCTTCAGCCATAGTAAACCACTTAGAATCCTCAAATGCACCATGCTATCATGCCTCTGTGCCCTGACACATGCTGTCTCCTGTGATTGCAGTGCCTTTGCCCCAAAATTGATCTGCCTGTTGGGCACTTGCCCCTTTCTTCTAAGAAACCTTCCCTGAGCCACACAGGCTGGGATTTCCCTCTTCATTCTGCTGCTGTACCATCTCTAGAGTGGTGTTCATCCTACCACCTTACACATTTTATTTAACATGTCTGTTCTCCCGATGTAGTTGCAGATTCTGTGAGGGTTACAATCAGGTCTTACCTGTGTCTTACCCTACCTTTGCTCATTTTATGAATATTGTTGAGCTGAATTCATGAAAAATTAGGTGTGTATTTTAATTTTTTAAAAAGATTTTATTTATTTATTCATAGAGATGCAGAGAGAGAGGCAGAGACACAGGCAGAGGGAGAAGCAGGCTCCATACAGAGAGCCTGACGTGGGACTCAATCCAGGGTCTCCAGGATCACGCCCTGGGCTGCAGGTGGCGTTAAACCGCTGCGCCAAAGGGGGTGGACTATTAGTTTGCTAGAAAGTATTGCATGTTTAAAATGGTGCCAACTGTCTAAAAGATTCGTTCATATTTCTTCAATAGGTAACAATGGAGTAACCACCATGTAACAGGCATCGTGCAAAGCTGTACCATGTATTCTGGATATAAGGATAGCCATCAACACCGGTTCCTTACCAGTCTCTCTTGGCATTCCAATTAGAGATTCCCAGAAGTAGAAAGATCTCAGTTAGGAAAGTGGGAGGATATGAACTTTTAATGAGCATCTACTCTATGCATTTCTTATTTTACGCAAAAGGAAATCAAGGATAATGTCACTAGAATATTGGTGAGAACCAGCACAATTCGCAGTGCTCTCAGGCATGACCCTGGTCCTAGAGGTCCCTGGGCTCAGCTTGCTTGGAAAGCAGTAGTAAAATCATTTTCACTGGCTATTGAAAACACCCACCGACTATAACCTGGATATGCAAATGTCTGCACCATTTGCAGCACTGATGCAATTTTAGTGAATGTCAGAAAGGAATCAAAGAATTAAGATGTTAAAACAAACAAACAACTGATGAACTTCCCATGCAGACTTCAAACATAGTCAACTTTATTTATTTTTAAAAGATTCTGTTTTATTTATTTATTCATGAGAGACAGAGAGAGAGAGGCAGAGACACAGGCAGAGGGAGAAGCAGGCTCCATGCAGGGAGCCCAACAGGGACTGGATCCCGGGACTCCAGGATCACAACCCGAGCTGAAGGCAACGCTAAACTGCTGAGCCACCCAGGCTGCCCAAACATACTAAACTTTAAATGATCCCTCACCAGTCCCCTGTGGAGGGATCCATAGCATTAGGTTCTCTACATTTCTGGAGCTATGGATATAAAATTTGTGAAGTTTGGGGAGTGGGGTTCTAGTATTGAAGAAGAAGTCTACATGCTAATGAAATATATATATATATATATATATATATATATATTTTTTTTTTTTTTTTTCCTGGCTTATTTCCCTAGGAAATTTACTGGGACTTGGGTGAGGTTGGGAGATTAAGTTAAAATATTTTCAAGGAGCTCCAGAAGTTACAGCAGAGATCTCTAGATGTCTTCAAGCTAATTCTATGTGAAATACAACAATAGACTAAGTCCAAAGACTTTTCTAACCACTAACCTTGCAGACACAAGTCTGGGGTTTAGGAGAATTTTGCTTACTTCTTGGTGGTGATTTATTTTAAGTCTTAATCTTTCTTTCTTAGAAGGTACATTGCCAATCACAACTAATCCTGTATGGTATTTTTGCATTTCATCCTTCCATAGGGATTTGGGGAGTAGGGGAGACATGTATGTCTGCCTATGGTGAGACATAGTAAGGTATATCTTGATTTTGTCTCATAATGAGCTTATAAGAGCATTTTGTAGTTGTGCAAGGGCAATATATATATACATATGTATGTATATATATTCACATCTATATATATTTACAATCTATGAAAAGATATATTTAAAAATAACATATATCACATATATATCTCATATATACTTCTGAATGAGATTTTGAATATTATAGAAAAACCTTTTTAAAAATATTTACTTTACAATTAAGATGCATAGACTCTGGAATTATTGAAGATATAGTAATATTGCTTCCTACCATGACTGATCATTTAAAACAACCCCAGCAAAAAGTTCTGATGGTGAGGGAATACTTTTAAAGCAATTATCTTAGAATTAAAGTTTCGATAGAGAAGTTCTTTGAATGCTTTAGGAACTAACTCATCAACCCTCATTGTGTAGACAACTATATCCAGTAGCTTGTCTGAAATACCTTGGGAATTCATCTCCTCACTACTAATGTCAGAAATTAACTTGTGTGATACAAGGCGAGAGTATATCTGAGAGAGATGGTTTTCTTTCTAGCTGGAGTTCATGCCTCAGCAAGTCCATGGCACATAGATACATGATGATATGCTTTGAGTTGTGTCAATGGTAATTATGGCATGGAAATGGGAGGATTTCAAGAGTCACATGGTGCTTAGTGGCAGCAAGCAATTGCTTATTCATAGATTTACAAGGGCATGTTTCATGGTTTATTCTATTTCAAAAGGCTGTCACATGTGTGGTGCCATCTTGTGATCTGAAGTAATCTTAATCTCCATAACTTGTCTGCATAATACCCCTAATTCTGACATTGCAAAAATACTCAGCATAGCATTATTGTGGTCTGCAAGATCTTATGTACTTTTGCCTTTCCCAGTTTTATTTCACTGTCCCTCCAATTCTTCTGCTTCAGACTTATAGGTTTCTTTTCACCCTATTTTTCCCTGTATTGGGGCCTTTTATATCTGACATTCTTTTTACTAAAAGCACCCATCATCTAGATTTTCCTGTCTTGCTTCTTCATTATTTACCTCATCAATCATCTCTTGAGAGAGATTTTCCATGATTAGCTCTGTTAACCCTCCCTCCCCACAAACACATGCCAGTTTCTCTGTCACATTTCTCTGTCATTTTTCTGTAACATTTACCCCAATTTAAAATTCCTAATTTTTATTTGTGTTTTTATATATTTATTTAGTAGGCTCCATACATAGCAAGGAACCCAATGTGGGGCCTGAACTCATAACCCTGAGATCAAAACCTGAGCTGAGATCAAGAGTCGAACACTTAACTGACTGAGCCTCCAGGCACCCCATTATTTTTTTAAGTTATCATATCTCCACCTGCTACAATTTAAGCTTTATTAAAAGATAGGTCCATGTATCTTATTCATTGTCATATCCCTAGAACTCAAAACAGTACCTGGCATACAGTAGATGATCAAAGTTTGAATGATTATATGTCTAATAAAATATCATTACCACATATGGCCTAAATTAGGAATTTCTGGGAACAGTTAGAGCCATCTACTAGGCATTATGCTTTCTCCTTGAACTTGTCCTTTATTTCCTACCCATTGGATATAATAGTTGAACATATTCAGATTTTGGAAAGAGCTAAACTTAATTAAGGTGCAATCATGAAAATATCATTCTTCCTTGCCTTTTCCCACTAACTTGCCTTATAGTTCCCCATTTCCTCCAGTCTCTGGATTAATCTCAGGCAGACCTCCTGGCTATTTCAGTTATTTTGAGACAATAAAAAGAACTTTGTTCATGTTCAAGCATTAATGACGTGATGTCACAACTCTAAAATTTTTCAAAGCTAAAACTTTTCCCTTCCCATGATCCAGAATGCTTCAAGATTGGAAGACTGCAGTGGAGAAGGGGGTCTTGGTCGGCTTCATTCCTCTTTTCATTCACTACCTATCCCACTGGCTTGCTGCTGATCTGTACTCCTCCAGGGTTGGGTCTAGGGGAGGAGAGTTTAGGGAGAGAAGGGTAAAGCTTTACATGGCTAGACAGATGCAGCCTAGTGTCAGTGTCCTCTTGGCATGAGTTGACCAAAGATGACTTTTCTTCAGAGACATTTTTGCAAGTTATTTAAATATCTTCAAGGCTTGGGTCCTTTCCTCCTCCTGATTATTGTAGCTCCTTTGTCTGGTCAGTTATGACCCACTTTCCACTTGCTGTAAGTGGAGCCCCTTTATCTTTTTCTGTGTTCTTTTGTAGGAATTGAAGAAGAACTCAGTCCACTTCACTTTCTGGGGTTCCACATCAAATTTCCAGAAAATATGCAGGTTTTTACTTTACAAAATGTGAAGGAAAAGGCAGCTTGATCTTCAACACAGCCCTCCATACTCCACAGTTCCAGAGTCATAAACTCTCAACTTTAAACACCCAAGTGTGGGGCAAACACAAGTCACCATGGTCCTTATATTCCAGATGGTATCTTTCAGGGTCACTGAACAGTCTTCTGCAATCCTTCTGTCTTAATTTGAATTGAGGAAGTCTGCCTCTACTTTCCCTCATGGTTGGCAATATAAATAGCACAGTACCTGCTCTCCTAAATAAATCCCCTCTGTGAGTCTGTGGCCAGGCTGTCACTTTGCTCTGTCAGTCGTGGCCAGGCTGTCACTTCCATTTTTTCTCAGGAGTGCATCAGAAGCCAAGTCACAAATCCCCACACTTGAGAGGAAATTCAGTGAATACTCCAGACTCCCTTGAAGCCTATCTCGTTGGGCACAGGGTGATTGAAAAGTCCTCCAATCT
Source organism: Nyctereutes procyonoides (assembly GCF_905146905.1). Classification (NCBI taxonomy): domain Eukaryota; kingdom Metazoa; phylum Chordata; class Mammalia; order Carnivora; family Canidae; genus Nyctereutes; species Nyctereutes procyonoides. The sequence continues at coordinate 10,830,980 of NW_026575133.1, read as the reverse complement.
CCTCTTCTCTGGAGAGAAAGAACACACAGCAAGTAACATTAACATCTTTCTTCAAACACTGCCCTTTCCCTCCTAGCCTTCCCACCTAAAGCCTTTTATATTCTTGAGGGGGGTGTAAGGTAAAGGCAGTATGGACATTTTTACAATCTCTTTCCACGTCCTGACTAGTAGGCCTAGCGCCTAATTTCTCTACACAATTTACTGTATTAGTCTAGGCCTTTGGGGAATCAGTGAAAGATGCGACACAGTCTCATTTTAAATTGCTGTTGCATTAAAAAGTATATTATTTAATAATATTAGATCAGCAGTTGCCTCTCCCATACTGACATATATCTGTTCTCATTTGAGTTTGCAACATTGACTGGCTGGGGTCTTTCTTGAATGAGCATTGCTTAATTGGAGGTAGAGTCTATTACTAGAGAAAAGAAATGAACCATTGTTAATTACTAGATATCATACAAATGCATAGATTCAGGGAACATATACAGGTGAACACAACCTTGTGGAGAATGAAATAAAATAGTGAGGAAACTGCTGAATGTTTTACATTCATTGATGATAGAAACTATATACAGAGTTACACATTTACCAGATAGAACACAAGTTCTCAGCAAAAGCCAAACCTGACATTTACCATTCTGTCACTGGGGCTCCTTGATTGTCTTGGATATAGTTTGAAGCGTGGCAACAGCAACTTTGCACTCTGGTGCTTTGGAAATCTCTTCATTTAACTTCATGGTACCTGCTATCTGTACCTCTCATTGGCCTCTGACCTTTCAGTTCAAGGAGGCATCACCATTTATATAATCCACATTTGTATGTTTTGTTTCCACAATTATTTTTCATTCAAAGTGTCAAAGAATATGTCTTTGTATTCTCCTGTAATGTCCTTAAGTTTAAGCTTACAAATTGTAAGTGCTCAATTAGTGACTACTGACTGATAACCAGCTTTCCTTTCTTTGTTTATTCATTGCATTCCTATTATGAGAAAAATATTTTTATAGTAAGTAGCAAGAGTCAAGTCACAACCATCCAGGAGTCAACTTTAAGAGGCTCCCACTCAAACACCTGATGGCTCAGTTGGTTAGGTGTCTGACTCATGATTTTGACTCAGGTCATGATCTCAGGTTGGTGGGATCAAGACCTCCATCAAGGTCCACACTCAGCAGGAGTCTGCTTGAGGATTCTTTTTCCCCCTCCCCCTCCTCATCTTTCTGTGTCCCTCCCCCTGCTTGTGCTCTCTTTTTCTCTAAAAACAAACAAATCTTTTTTATAAAAAAAAAGAGGCCAAAAACTTGGCCAATGATGTGAGAATTTGATCCTCTATAAAGACAACAACAGGAAACAATTAAAGCATATCAAATGTGTTTAAGTCTGATTTTAATTGAATTATAGTTGACATACTATATTAGTTTCAGGTGTACAATACAGTGATTTGATAGTTCTGTTCATGATGCTGTGCTCACTGTGATAAGTATAGATACCATCTGTCACTGTACCATGCTATTACAATATGACTGACTATACTATGCTGTACTTTGCATCCTCATGGCTTACTTATTTTATAACTGGAAATACGTACCTTTCTATCCTCTTTACTTATTTTGCCCATCCTCTGAACCCCCCTCCCGCCCCCCGCTCTGGGAACCACCAGGTCTCCCTATTTATGATTCTGTCTTGTTTATTTGCTTTGTTAATTTGTTTTATTAGATACATATGTAAGTGAAATCATGTGTTTGTTTTTCTCTGACTTAGTTCACTTAATATAGGTCCATCTATATTGTCACAAATGGCAGGATCTCATTCTTTTTTTATATCTGAGTAATATTCTATTGTATGCATATGCCACATCTTTATCCATTCATCTATCAGGGGAAACTCATGTTGCTTCGATATTCTGGCTATTGTAAATAAAGCTGCAATAAATATAGAAGTGTATATATCTTTTTCAATTACTGTTTTTGCTTTCTTTGGGTAAATACCCAATAGTAGAATTACTGACTCATATGTTTTTTGTTTGTTTGTTTGTTTGTTTGTTTAGAAAGGGTGGGGAGAGGGGAGAGAGATGGAGAGGGAGAGTGAATATCTTAAGGACATTCCATGTCCAGTGTAGAGCCCAACACAAGACTCCATCTCACAACTCTAAGGTCATGACCTAAGCTGAAATTGAGAGTCAGATGCTTACCCAACTGATCCACTCAGGCACCCCTCATATAATATTTTTAGTTTTAGTTTTTTGAGGCAATATCTGTTTTCCATAGTGGTTGCATCAATTTATATTCCTACCAACAGTAGATGAGGGTTCCCGTTTTTCCATATCTCAGCAACACTTATTATTTCTTATCTTTTTGATACTAGCTGTTCTGACAGGTGTAAGGCGGTATCTTCTTGTGATTTTAATTTGCATTTTCCTGCTGATTAAATAGTAGATCTTAATGAAATAATGTTTATCATTAAAATATAGTAGAAATCAGTTCATTATTTGGAAAGTGCTAAGTAAAGGAAGAGTCCAGAATTTATGCTGCTTTGCTGTGCCATTGTCTAATTGAGTAACCAAACAGATGTAGGGAAATAATGAATAAAAATGAATGTTAATGTTAAAACACTAAACATTTTCAATCTCTAATCAAGAAATGAGTCTAAACATTCAACATCAAAGACTGCCTATATTAAAAAAGAGAGAGGGGCCACCTGGGTGGCTCAGTCAGTTAAGCGTCTGACTCTTGATTTTGGCTCAGGTTGTGATCTCAGGGTTCTGAGATCAAGCTCTGCATTGGGCTCTGTGCTCAGTGCAGAGTCTGCTTGTCCCTCTCCCTCCCCCTCTGCTCTTCTCCCCTTTAAATAAAAAGATAAAATAAAATAAAACTCTTAAAGGAAAAAAGAGAGAGCAACAATCAGATATTTTCTGCTTTCTAATGGAAAAACACATCATTTTTAAAACAGTCTTAAAAAAGACTTAAAATCTGATCAAATTTGGTCAAGCTTCTAGATCCAAATTCTAATTTATAAGAAATATAGAGATAACAAAGGAGCATGTTAAACTCTACCATGGAGTATAGTCAACAAAATCTTGATTTTATAATACTCCACAGAAAAAATGACCTAGTTTGTTTGACTAATAAATTGTAGGATAGAGACAGAGGAAAGGGAGAGAGAAAATATAGAGTAAAAAAGGATTTGAAACACGTGTCAATTAATCCCAGTGTGAGGGTATTATTTGAATCCTGATTCTAATAAATGGCAAAAATAAGATTTCTTTAAGACAGCTAAATTTGAAAACATTAGCTGTAATTTGATAATATTAAGAAATAAAGTATTTTTGGTATAAAGAGGTATTGTTCTTAGATCTGAAAATGGTCCTTATGTTTTAGAGATACCCACTAAAATATTTATGAATGAAATTATATGGTAGATGAGATTTGCTTCAAAATAATATGGGTGAGGATCCCTGGGTGGCGCAAAGGTTTGGCGCCTGCCTTTGGCCCAGGGCGCGATCCTGGAGACCAGGGATCGAATCCCACATCGGGCTCCCGGTGCATGGAGCCTGCTTCTCCCTCTGCCTGTGTCTCTGCCTCTCTCTCTCTCTCTCTGTGACTATCATAAATAATAATAATAATAATAATAATAATAATAAAAAGAAATCTTTAAATAATAATAATAATAATAATAATATGGGTGATGAGATAGTAGATGGGGCATAGATTCAACATAGTTCACCATGAGTTCATAATTGTTGAAGCTAGGTGATAGGTGTATGGGAGTTCATATATACTATTCTATCTATATTGTATTTGTTTCACATCCTTCATAAAAATACTTTGAAAAATACTAGAGGGAAAGACAATATATTAATCAATATAAACATTTCTTCATAAAACCTAATATATTAATTTTCAGAGAGAGAAATTTGTGCATTCCATTGTATTTGTCTGTGTTTTCTACAGAACCTATGCACTACTGAGTAGCAATCTATAGACTTTTAACCTGGTGTATTGATCCACCAGTGATTCAGGGAACCCATAACTATCCAGAAGTATGCAAAATTCATTTTGGTTGTATGTGTTTCTGCATTTTGAAGGCAAAGGACTCCATAAACCAAAAGATTGTAAGAACAAAAAATTCTTAGACATTATTTTTTAAGAGACTCCAGAGAAATATTGATTTCTTAGTATGATGTAGAAAATTTAAAAAAAAGGTGTTTTCAAAATAACTTATTAGATCAAGAACATGATTTCATTTTGTCAAATCCAAGCATACCAATGTATAATTTAAGGCAAAGCTGCTGTTCGAGCAGAAACAGTGATGTATCCTATGTACCTGAGGTTTTCATTATCTGGGCTTTGTTCAAATTCTTAGACTCAAACGCCTCCTCTCTAGACCATGTCCCCTCACTCATTTAAGGCAATCTCCCTTCTGGACCACAGCCTCCTCCGACTCACCCTGAGCAATGTTGAACTCTAAGAACTCTTTTGAGCAACTTTTCGATTTCTATATGTACACTTATATAAGTTCTCTCTGCAAGTAGAGGATAAGTTCTCTGCTGGCAGAGACCATGTTTTTGCTGCCTGTGTATTCTTCCCACAGCAGATGAGGAAGAAAACATCAGTATTCATTTGCTCCCACTCTTTGTTCTGTTCTGTTTACCCTTGATCTAGAAGTAAAAGTGCCCAAATTAGATATTGTAAAGGAAACTGAGTAAACACTGTTGTTGAAGCAACTATTTGCATGATCCTCATTTGTTTGAGTCTCTAAATTTACTCATCTGCTTTTATTCTAGTTCAACTGGAAAAGTCAGACACACATGGAAATATACAATGCCATATCTCTAGGCAAAATTATTTCTTTGGCAGTTATTTTTTTTTTACTTGTTCTTATTTAATTCTAATCATTGGCCATTTAAAGCCTGAAGGATAAATTCTAAGATACAATTACAAGAAAACCTTTCTTCCACATGTAAGTTTTTCTTGTAAGGTCATTTTGAATGTCATCTTTTTTTTTTTTTAATCTTCACTGCCTCACTTACATTTAAAATATATATATATACATTCACAGCATTACTAGGTTATCACTATTTCTTATTCTCACATTTAAAACTAATTTTAGGAAAATACATTATCTAGGAAGGTTCTCATGAGTTTTCCCATCAGCAGGGTTACCATTTTTCTGCGATATAACAGCTTGGGAACACAAAGGCATTTGAAATAGGCATCCTTGATACAAATTGCAGATTACTTTCTCACTACTCTTGGCTGTGTACTCCCAAATCAATAGAAATTCATGGGATCTGAAAATTAAATCTTGCAGTGCATTTTTTTTTCATTCTGACTTTATTGATAAGGTTATAATCCTCCTGCACCATTTTAGCAAGTTCAGGTGGAAAAGTATTAACGTTGACATTTGAAAATGAATGTGTTACGAGGAGAGGTGGAGGAGATGTTAGGACTCAGCCCAATTACTTAGGTCGTCTTTAAATTTCATAGACTGCACTATGCACACCAGTGCTGTTTTGCTAAAAAGCCATGCTAATTTCAGTTTGTTCCTTCTGCATTACCCATAAGCAAGGGGATAGGCTTATGAAAAAAAAAATTGGAGAAAGAGTAAAACCATGGCTTTCCCAGTTAAGGAATTGCTGATCAGATCACCAAGATTCAGAGTTCTTCCACAAAATCCAAGGTAGTTTTGTAAGTACAGTGGGCACAGATTCATTTCTGCAGGGCTGACATAGGGTGATTTACTAAAAACGAATTCTGAATGTAGACAGAAGCTTTAGTACCTCACATGTTCTTCCTGGCTATCATATAACATTTAATAAGAAACAAGGTGTTTCCTTAGCTCTTCTTTTTCTTGGTAAACCACTAACCCATGTCATGACACAAAGACTATGATTTATTATCTCAGGTAATCTCTAGGAGAGGATATCATTAGAATATTTCCATCTTTCTCTGGTAAATTATTTGGAAAGAACCATTTTTATATTCTTGTTTACCTCCATCACTGTGGGAAGTCTAAAATTCCATATTTCTATGTATAGATAGATGGCTTATTTCCCATATGAATATGTATATACCCCAATTTGATTCCATTCTACACTTTACCTCACTCCCTTCAAAGACTCAAAACCCTCAGGATCTCATAATCTGTCAGCATGTAAGTCCCCCATGTCTTTAATTTCTTCAGTTACTGGTATCTTTCTTTCTTTCTTTCTTTTTTTTTTAGGGTGATTATATTTTATTGCTGCTTTGTTTAGTATAAGTTACTGGGATCTTTCTTGTGAATACTGAATCCATCCTAAATCCATGGCTTCACTTGGAGCTCTATGAAGTTGTATTGTATTTTCACTTGTATACTTCTTATACCACAAATTCCAGAACCAGGATCACTTCTTGATTCTAATAGTAATTTCTAGATCTTTCTTCCTGAAAAACTCCTGTTCCTATAAAGGGCTTGTCATTGCTCTTGACTACCTACTCCTCCTTCTTATTTCTATCATCTACCAATCCTGCAATTTTAGCACCTGGTTCACTGATTTTCTTTTGACTCATAATTTAAAATAATTCTTGGTGATATTGGCAGTAATGGGCTTTTCTCTAGTACACCCTGGGCTCTCATATTTTTACCATCCTACCTTGGCTACCTAGTTCTAAATCCATTGCTTACACACCACTAGTAATAATGATACCATCTCCAAAATTTCAAATGTCTCTGGCCACCACCTCCTGTATTTCTGCTCATTTATTTTACTCCCTCCATGACAACAGCTCAACTGCACGTGAACTTTTCACCCATTTTCCCCCATCATTTTCCACTCTCTCCTGGTGTATGCATGCAGTCCCTCTTACCGACCTTAGTTTCCATAGTCCACCATCATTGTCATTTATTTTTAATTTACTTTCAATTCCCTTGCACCCTTCCTACCACCATGAATCTCACAAAAGTTCAATATTTCCTAAATCTAACTCTCCCTACTCTGTTTTTGTTTCCATAAAGCAGTGTCTAGAGAAATCATATAACCTTACTGCTAGGATTCAATTTAAATTTTTAACAACAAATCTAAAGTGTGGACTCAGAACTTATCAGAAGTGCCCAAATACTCTTCTAAATTTCCCCAGCCAGATCGCTTTCCCTCTTCCCAGAATGTTTTACTTGTCTTCTTTCTTTAAACCTCAAATCTTCCACCAGATCCCTGCACTTTTGATGAAGTCGTAAAGAAAAGCATCATCATCCACCACTGAATCTGCCAACCTTTATACAACTGCACTCACACTCTTGGTATTTCTTCTCATTGCTCTGTATGTGTGACCAGCCAGATCTGACACTCAGGTTCTAAGTTCCATTGTTTCTTGTTTACTCAAGGACTTCTCTCCTGCTACTGTTCCTTGGCTTTCTTGTATCATCATCATCCATGTCTCCCTCTCTCTCTCTCTCTCTCTCTCTGGTAACCTACAATCTTGCTGAATTCATTTAATAGATTCAATACCTTCTTTTGTGTGTGGATTTTTCAGGATTTTCCATATACAATATCACATCATCTCTGATAAGACACATTTTTACTTCTTTCTTCTCTACTTGGATGCTACTAGTGCTCCACTACAATGTTGAACTAAAATGGCTCATGAGTGTTGACATTCTTATCTTATTCCTGATCTTAGAGGAAAATGTTTTAGTCTTTCACTATTAAATATGATGTTAGTTATGTATTTGTTCATACATATTTTTTATCGTGTTGAGGAAGTTCTCTTCTACTTCTAGTTTGTTGGTTGTATTTATAATGAAAGAATATTAATTTTTGTGAAATGATTTTTTTACATCTGTTGAGATCATTGTGAGTTTTTCTCCTTTATTAAATATGCTCCATTACATTGATTGATTTCCATATGTTGAACCAACCTCACCTAGGATAAATCGTATGTGGTCATACTATATAATCATTTTATATATAGCTAGATTTATTTCATTAATACTTGTTGAGGATTTTTGCATTTATATTCATAAGGGATTATGCTACTCAAGGTTCTTCAGAAAAAGGGATAATCAGATAAATACACATACAAACATGTGTATCTATGCTAATATGTTTCTGTGTGTATGTATATGTATGTATATTATATATATTTATTTATTTATATCCTGTTGTGTGTGTGTGTGTGTATATATATATGTGTGTGTGAATGTGAGAGAAAAAAACAGACAGAAATTGATTTAAGGATTTGGTTCACATAGTTGGGAGGCTGGTAAGCCCAAATACTTGACCTCAGAAAATGAATAGAGGTCAGCCCCGATGGCTCAGAGGTTTAGCGCTGCCTTCAGTCCAGGGCATGATCCTGGAGACTCGGGATCAAGTCCCATGTCAGGCTCCCTGCATGGAGCCTGCTTCTCCCTCTGCCTGTGTCTCTGCCTCTCTCTCTGTCTCTCTGTCTCTCATGAATAAATAAATAAAATCTTAAAAAAATGAATAGAGAAGAGTTCCCTATTTTGCTTTATGGAAGAATTTGTACAGTGTTGGTGTTAATTCTCTCTCTCTTTTTTTTTAATGTGTAATAGAATTTGCCAATGACACTATTTCTGGGTTTTTCTTTAGAGAATTTTTTTTTTATTTACTAACTTAGGCAGTTCTTTCTTTCTTTCTTTCTTTCTTTCTTTCTTTCTTTCTTTCTTCTTTCTTTCTTGATTTTATTTATTTATTTGAGAGAGAAAGGGAGAGAGAGAGAGCACTAGCAGAAGGAGGGAGAGGGGGCAGAGTGAGAGCAAGAGGCTGACTCCCTGCTGAGCAGGGAGCCTGACTCAGGACTGGATCCTAGGACCCTGGGATCATGACCTGAGCCAAATGCAATTGCTTAACTGACAGCCACTCAGGTGCTCCTAAGCATTTTATATCTTATAAGTCTATTCAGATTTCCTCTTTCCTGAAGTTTGTTTAAGTAGTTTGAGTCTTTCTAAGAATTTGTCCATTTTATATAAATGTTCTATGCATTGTGAATGTACAGATAATTTATTATTGATACATTTATATTATTGTACATGCATCATCTCCAACTAGTTTTCGAGGAGTTTCATTACACAAATGAGTTCCCTCTAGTGTATTAAGGTCATTTCTCCACCTAATCCCAGCCCCAGGAAAAAACTACTGTGCTTTCTGTTTGTATAGTTTTGTCTTTATAAATAAATTTCACATAAATGGAATCATGCGTTGTATCTGGCTGTTGTATCTGGCTTCTTCTGTTTCATGGAACATTTTTGCAGGCACATTTTTTTTGCTTGTAAAAATAATGAGTTCTTTTTCATTACCGAGTAGTTTTCCATTGTGTTGCTATCCTAAATTTCATTTATTCATTCATTGACAAACATTTTTTTAGCAATTATGAATAATTGCTGCAATGAATATTTGTGCATACATATGTCTTCATATCTCTGAAAAGAGATGTAGGAGTGGAATTGCAGGCATGCAGCATGGGAAGTACACATTTATTTTTTTGAGGAACTACCAAATTTTTTCCAAAATTGCAGTATAAGAGAATTTTGTGTTCTCCATATTCTCACTGACATTTAGTACTATCAGTATCTTAAAAATGCAAATTAAAGCTAAAATGAGCTACTATCATCGTCTCCACTCTAGTGGTGTCTCATTATGTTTTTTTGAAAAAGATTTATTTATTTATTTGGGGGGGGAGGGGAAGGCAGAGGGAGATGAAGAGGGAAAATCTTAAGCAGACTTCCTGCTGAGCATGGAGCCAGACAGCAAAGCTTGATCATAGGACCCCAAGATCAGGACCTGAGCTGAAATGAAGAGTTAAATGCTTAACCAGCTGAGGCACCTAGTCCCCCATTGTCTCATTAATGTTTTAATTTGCATTTCCCTAGTGACTGATGATGCTGAGCTTCCCTTCTTGTGCTTATTAGCCATTGGTACATCTTTGGTGAAATGTCTATTTAAATCTTGTGTCAATATTTTTAAAAATTTAATATTTAAAATGTAATTAACCCTTATTTTTATTTTTTAAAGATATTTATTTATTCATTCATGAGAGACACAGAGAGAGGCAAAGACATAGGCAGAGGGAGGAGGAGCTGGGTCCACACAGAGAGCCTGATGCAGGACTTGATCCTGGAACTCCAGGATCACGCCCTGAGCTGAAGGCAGAAGTTCAACCACTAAGTCACCCAGGTGTCCCAAAATGTAACTCTTAAGACCCCCTAGAAAGTAAATGACTATCTGATGTGCCTAGACAAATGGAGCTTAGGCAGTTTTGCAGATATTTCCAGGGCATAGCAAGGCCCAGAAGTGTCAGAAAGATTCCTTTGTACCCATGAATGGCACAAAGTTAATAGAAAAAGCTGGTTAATATAAAGGGGTTTTGTGGACGGTTACAAAGGATGACTTAACAATGACAAGCTGAACTAACAGCATGATGAGGCCTCATGACTGGGTATTCAGAGTCAGTGTAGAGAGAAAAAGCTGTGAAGGGCAGATAAATTGAAATAGATCTGGTATCCCTATACCTTGGCAGAGGAAGGTTGAAATAGAAATTTAGCGCAATACAAAAAATTAAAGAATGTTCTATTTTTTGCACCTCTGTTTGTGGTCTAAGACTCATTCTCATAGTTGAATTTTCTACAGCTATTTATTCAATTTGTCTCCTGCAACCATGTTTATACTAGAGTATTAGGTCAGGGGAAAACCTGCTTTTATGTGGCAAACACCAAAACTGCATTATTTTCTTATCTTTTTTTGTGTGTGTGTGTGGGGAGGAGGGGAGATTTCTTTTCCAAAATTCTACTGCCTTTGGCAATGCTCATAGTTTAGAGCTCTTTCATGTCCAGCAGCTAGGCCAGTGACTTCACTGAGTCCCTTATGAATTACGTGTAGGTGAGAGCATTCTGGGGCCTGCTGGTGGGGGCTGAGTGACACCCTGTTTAATGAACTCTATGGAATCATATTCTACCTATTTTGGCATTTAATAATTTTATTTATTAATTTTTATTTCCTGCTCTCTTTTCTTCTTCCCTACAGCCTGTTCTAAATTTTAGTTTCCTTCCTTCCTTCCTTCCTTCCTTCCTTCCTTCCTTCCTTTCTTTTTTACTCTTACTCTCATTTTTTAATGGCACTGGTAGCTTTGGGAATAGAAGCTGTAGAGCCCAAACTAAATGATCAGATTTAACATTGTTTAAAAAAGATTGCCCTTCATATTACATGGCAAAGATATTTAAATATTAGTATCATTCATTTATTTGGAATATAAAAATTTACTTAATATACATTGAAGTTGCTTTCAAGTTTTTGCCATTATAGATTGAATACTATCATCTTAGTGTATGTCACTAATTATGTATTTACTGGATAAGTAAATACAGTTAAAAATCTTGTTTCATAAATATTGCTAAATTGCTCACCATTAATAAGAATGTCTCTCTAATGGGAGTAGGGGTACTCTTTATTTTTTTATTTTATTTTTTATTTTTTTTAAGAGAACAATTTTTTTCCTTTTAATATATTTTTTAAATTTATTTATGATAGTCACAGAGAGAGAGAGAGAGAGAGAGAGGCAGAGGGAGAAGCAGGCTCCATGCACCGGGAGCCCGATGTGGGACTCAATCCCAGGTCTCCAGGATCACGCCCTGGGCCAAAGGCAGGCGCCAAACCGCTGCGCCACTCAGGGATCCCATAGGGATACTCTTTAATGCTGAAACCTCTCTGAAGGCTCAGAGGAATAATAGTGCCAAATCAGGCAGGCTCTGAAGATAATCCTGTTAAGAGCCACTCTGGAGGGCAGCCCGGGTGACTCAGTGGTTTAGCGCCACCTTCAGCCCAGGGCGTGATCCTGGAGACCTGGGATGGGGTCCCACGTCGGGCTCCCGGCACGGAGCCTGCTTCTCCCTCTGCTTGTGTCTTTGCCTCTCTCTCTCTGTGTCTCTCATGAATAAATAAATAAAATATTTAAAAAAAAAAGAGCCCCTCTGGATTGTGGCCTAGGCACTGCGAGGATAGACCTGAAACTCATAGGGTAGTTTTGGTGTCAATGATGCACTTGGAAACATAGGGTGGAAAATATATTAGGAAAATATATCTAAACAAGCAATTTCAAGATACAGAAATTAAGGAAATGATATCAGGCGATAAAAAAATTCGGAAAGATGCAGGGCATGAATGGATTCTGCTTCTGAATGCAGATTCAGAAGAGGGACAATCCAATAGTTTTTCAGGGATAAATCCTCCCTGCAAGTTCTGCGGCAGTGGATCTCCAACATTAGGATGTCTAATATTCCCCCAGGCCTGGGTGCCTGGGTTGGGGCCTTCCTTCTGGCCTCTACCCCAGGGATTGTAATTTGTATAGCTGAATTAAAGTCCAAGTGATTCTGGTGGAGATGTTCATCTGGCAGCATGCATTTCAAACATACTGATTTTAAAAGCAGCAGAATTAAGTAATCTCTGCAATCCTTCAACAAACACTAAAGACTTTAATTCAGATCCTTTCAAATACAGTTGATCCTTGGACAACATGGCAGGGCTGAGGCACTGACACCCCACATAGTCACAAATCCACATACAACTTTTGACTCCCCCGAAACTTAACTACTAAGAGCCTACTGCTGACTTTACTAAAACAGTTGATTAACATTTTTGTATGTTATATGTATTATAGGTATTATATGCTGTATTCACACAATAAAGTAAGCTAGAGAAAAGAAAATATTATTAAGAAAATCATAAGAGGGGCACATGGGTGGCTCAGTGGTTGAGTGTCCGCCTTCGGCTCAAGTAGTGATCCTGGGGTCCTGGGATCGAGTCCTGCATCAGGCTGTCTGAGGGAAGCCTGCTTCTCCCTCTGTCTATGTCTCTGCCTTTCTCTTTGTGTCTCTCATGAATAAATAAATAAAAAGCTTAAAATATCCACTGTGTTTAAAAAATCATAAGAGAAAATATATTTACAGTACTGTATTATATTAACTGAATAAAAACCACATATAAGTGGACCTGTCATTTTCAAACCCATACTGTTCGAGGATTAGCTGTATTTATTTGAGGGTCTTTTACCTGTCAGTGATGTCTTGGGGTTAAAGAAGTATCTTCCCTCTTCAGGGACTTATCCTAGTGAGCAGTTGCCTGTCCTCTCTACTTTTCAAACCTCATTTGACCACAGGCAGATGTTGTATACTGAGCCTGAAAGCTCACTTTTCATTCATCAGTTTGCATCTCTTTCTACCCCCTCTCCTTACCTCCTTCCTTTATCACCTCTGCGAGTGTATTCCTTTAATGACACTGCAGCAGAGCAGATAAAGCTGGATTTCTCTGAGCTGAAAGCTGCTTCCCTTCTATGGGAACATGTTCTGAGACATTGTACACAGACAAGAAGCATTAGCATCTGATCTGCTTTATCCTGAAGCAGTAGGAGCCCTAGTGCTTTATGCCTGAAAGCTAGTCTGCGGGGTAGGCATAGAGATAGGGAGCCTCTCCTTGCTCAGCTTGTCGGAGGATCAGCGGGCAAGCTCTGTTTCCAGTGGTGTTGTCTGTGACAAATGCCTCTCCAAAGCCAGAAAGCATCTCTTGATTCATGCAGCCCCTCTCCTCAAGATTTCAATGAGCATGTACCTTTTAGCGACCCTCTAATAGAAACATTTGTTGCAAACTTTCTTTAGAAGTGCCAAATAATATGTGTGATATTATGCAGATTTGGTCTTTTTCCAGCGTCTTGGTTCTGTGACAGGCCAAAAGAAGGAAAACAGAGAATTTTGCTGTTCTTACTGCTTGCTTGTTGAGTTGACTGAGGAGATTTTTGTATTCGCTAATTGCAAGGCAGCCAGAGAAGGCTGTAACCCTGGCTTGAGCTTCCTATGGTCACTCAGAAGCAGGGACGCTTGGATACATCCCTATCTCTGCCAAATGGAACAGCTGGATGTAATCTTGTTCAAACAGGGTCCTCAGAGGATACACTGTGCTGTACATGAGCAGCCTTCCTTATGAAAATGGATAATATGCAGAGTCACCTAAATTTGAGTTCGCCAAGGCACTGTTCAGTGTGTCCCTGCATTTGATCCTGGAACTGCCACATAATAGTTCTTCAGTTCTTCCTCTTATCAGCCCTGTTTCTACCTCACTAATTTAAGAATGAACATGAATCTTTTAGCCAGTCATGTTTGAAAAGCTGAGATATTGGTATTAGAAAAGAATTTTTATCCACAAACGAGAAAAACATTAACAGAAAGTACAAACAGGGCCGATACAAGTTTGCAAAGGATATGTACAAATCCTACAATCAGCATCTCATGGTCAATATAAACCAAGGTATAGGTGTCCCATTTTTTGAGTTTTTCACATTATAAGGTGAGAAAATGTTATGCAAATTGAGTTAATTTTAAATTTCCCACTTAATACATTGGTGCTTTAAAATCTCCATTGAAACAATTTTCCATTTGAAAAGGTGACACTATTTATACATTTTCAGTGTCCTAGGAAGATAGGATCAAAAACCTGAATCTGAGAAGGGCTTTAGTGACAGTGAAGCTCAGGCCAGTTCCCTTGCCTTCTACCACACTTTTTGCTACCAAATGGCTGGTACATCTGATATCTTCGTGGACTCCCTCTCGACCTGTCAAATATTTCCATGAGGGGATTCAGCATATTATTTCATACCAGGTGAAGGAGTTTCCCCATGTTGAGACCCACTTGAAGTTCCCAAGCAAAAAGGAGATTAGTTTCAAGTCATCCAAGTACCTTAGGTTGTGTTTTTTGGGTTGAATGTACACAGGAGTGACCTCTGTCTTCAGATGAGACACTCTCTGCCCCCTCCCTCACTTTACTGTATACAGAAAAGAGGCCAGAGTCCTAGCACTGGGAAACTACCATTTAAATCCTGGACTCATGTGTATGAACTACCTGCATAGCCAGCAGGGGGAGTCGGTCCCTCACTGGTGATAACTACCTGCAGCATTTCCCTTCATATATGCATCTGGATTCCTATAACAGGTGGATTAATTTTGTGCATTTCTTCAGGTTACAGGTGGGCTGACAGCCAATCCTGTTTTTGCAATCTGTAACGTTCACCATATCACAACATGGGTACAGAAATTCCCTTTTTAGGGTTTTGTCTACTTCTCTGAATCATCAATAGAGCACAATACCAAACAACAGATTTTTTTTTTCATGCAATAGTTGTCTTTTACTAACAATGGCATTTTTTTCAACTCAGGGTCAGACTCAAGACTCATGTTTCCGAATTACCCCAAGTTGATGGGCATTCATACACACACACACACACACACACACACACACACACAAATATTTTGTTTCATGTAAAGTTACTTAAGCTTTCATTTTTCAAAACTCTTAACAAGACATTGCAAACACCAAGTGGCTATATGACCTTAGCTCACTCCCTTTAACCGGATTAGAATGTAGAAGAGTTGGAGGGCTTTGGTGTGGGAGCTCCTAGAGATAATTTCTCTTGTTCCCTCTTCTGTATGCAGCCTGCTGCAACCAACAGCCATTTTAGAATTTTTAGATGGAATAAAAAAGGCTTGTTTGCTCAGAATTTCAAACTGACTTCCTTAGCATCATCAAAGGAGAGGAGTCCAAGTTTAGCTATTGTAGTTTAACTTCACATTGGATGAGGTAGAAGTAAAATATATCATACGATGGAATCCTATCATGATTTGGTTTTAGATTAGTTTATGATTTTAGAGTTTGAAAGCCCAAATATCACATAGCATGTCTTTCAGCTGAATGGTCACTTGATTTCATTTTGGGAGAGGTAATACTCTCCTTGGGATACTGTGCTCACACAGGGATACTGTGAAATTAGTATTGCAATCTTCTTCCTGGATGAGTTAGATAGGGATGTTCAGTCCTGTGACTGAGTTGGGTTGTGCCATTCTGTTCTGTGAGTGGGCTCTGATAGCCTCAGCTGTGTGGGTTATGCTAGTCTCACCTGGGTTGGGTTGTACCAGCTGATGCTGGGAATAGCCATGTAATCCTATGCTGGGATGGATTATGCTAATTTTTTTTTTTTTTCTGAGGAATGGTGTCTCATTTTTCTAGGACAAATGTGAAATGCAGTAGTAGCGTCCTCCTTGGGATAAAAAACATCTTATAGCTACCATTGTTTCTAGGTAAATGGGGGAGATATAGTTTGATTCCAAGAAAGAAAGGTATGGATTGATGATTGATAATCATGGGCAATTTATCACTACAGTTTATAAATTTAACAACTAATAGTGGCTTGAGGGTTTGTGGAAAGTACTATTACACTATATTATCATTCATTGTTCATTGAATCCCTTGATTTGTTTTCAGTTAAATTATTTTTCAGTGACACAGATGGTTGATTTTTCTATAGCCTTCTCAGAATTCACCCTGGGGTCATTGCAGAGCATGTAATAGTTACCCATTATTTTTCCAACAAATACTTGTTGAACATTTGTAACATATAATACACCTATATTGAGAGATGTGGAGATAGAAATAAAAATACATAATGGTTTGAATCCTAAAGCATGTAAATTCTATTAGGATTTTAGTTAAAATAAGTTTGTAGTTGAAATTCAATGTATCACCCTGAAATCTTAACTTTGCTACCTATTAGTTACCGGACATGGGCAAGTTTTTTTTAACCTATTTAAGCCCTCATGATTTTTTTATAATTATAAAAGGCAATGAAAATAGTGTCTATTCAATGAAAATAGGTTAGGTGAAAGAATTGCATGGCATAATTTTTGTAAAGAACTTAATTTATAGGTGATGTTGCAAAAGGTTGGCAATTATTAATAATAATCCCAATGTTATAAGCGGTGTTATAATCCCTTGTTATAATACAAAGAATATGTAATCTTTTCTCATTTAAATTTTAAAAATTAACTACATATTAAATCATGAACATAAAAGAATAAGAATTTCTTGAAGATAGATGTGCTGCCTTCATTGTTTTTAAATCTTTAACATTCTGCTTTCAGAGTATGTGGCTCTTAAAATGCTTGTTGATTTTGTAGACTGATTGACAGATTAAATGAGGAATTCTTCCGATAAGTTTGGACAACATTTCCAAAGAAGCTGAAGATTGTAAGAAATCAAAGATAGTGATAAGTTCAATGCCTTCCGAACCTAAAACTGTGTTAGAAGTCCTCATACTTGTTCTGGGACACCTGAGCATGTTTACACATTAACTTCCTCATCTATAAAATGAGATTAATACTATTTTATTTCAAAATGCTGTTTCTAAGACTAAGTATAACTATATGAAAGTTTTAACTCTGTGCAGAACATATGCTAAACATGCAATACTTGGTTATTCTAACTATGCATCTGGCAGGATCCATCAAAACACTGAGGAGTAAATCACACACATAAACATGACTTAAGCATCTTAAGTACTGGCTGTCATGTTATTGAGAAGGATGTGGAGGTGGAGTTGGGCAAATTGACCCATGGGAATGGAAGATGGCATATGATAGAAGTTCTTTCCTTCTCTTGAAATTTTTAAGAGTGATGAGAACACCATTATTTCTGGCTTGATGTGTGTACTCTTACCTAGTGTCAGATAACAGAACAGTTGTTAGCATCTGTTGATCCTTTCTTTTGCAGCAGGCACTATGCTAAACCCTTTTCAAGAGCTACATCATTTGAACCATATGGCCACCTTCAATGAGATACTGTTATTACCCTAATGTTACATGGGCTTAGGAGATGCGAACATTCTGCCCAGTGTCTCAACTAATTAAGTCCAATGAGTAGGACTTGAAATCAGGTTGAATCTGATCCTGGGACCTGACATTCTCACCATTACTCTGTACCGTCTAAACCAAAACAAAAGCAACAGTCCTGATTTTTGTTGTCAAAGTATTTGACCCCTTAACCTATCCTGTATTTAATTTATGAAATTCAGAAAAATTCTAGCCAAGTTTAAGAAGAAAAAATTCTACTTTCCTTATTATTATTCTCATAAATGCTTAGTAGTTTAAACATAGTTTGGGACATATTATTAACATAGATCATAATTGGTAAATTTAAATTTATAATCCCTTGGTTCTATGTACCATGTTGATGGGTGATGACCTGGTAAAGAGAATATTCAGATAGTTTGTTATTCATGCTTTTGAGGTACCTGTGTATAGTCACCTCTTTCCCTTTCAGACTTGTAGTTACCAATAGCCTTTGGCCTGAATTTGAAAGATATATATATATTTTTTTTATGGATATGAGTAAGGAGCACAAAAAACCCCACAGATGAATAAAAGCAAAATATGCCTGTATCTCTAAAAGAAGCTTTTCTACAAAACAGTCTCAAATGCCACTGTAACTTTGACCTTCTCAATAGCAACCACTTATATTGTAGACAGAAGATGAGGTTTGTGGAGTTATTGTAAGCCTTTTATGCAGAGCTGAAAAGCACACAAAAAAAATGAGCATGGGTTTTAAAAATAGCTCTTATAAAATCTACCCTGTAACACTTCTGCCAAGTGATTTTTAATAAATTATTATTCATAGCATAGTCTTTCAAGGAGCAATTATGTGTTGCCTCCTTCACAAGTTAAAGTAGGAATTGGAAAAGATGGGCAGGTATTCTGAGTTTGTCCTGTGAGAAAGATGCTCACAATTATTTTTATGCATGTCAGAATAGTGGTCTATATCTTGTTATTTAATAAACTAAACATGTTAATACTTCTCAGAAATTGTGTGTAAGTGTTTGGCCATGTTTGATCACAGTGTCCTAGTATAGTCAGTATATGAAAAGATCTGAACTTAAGTACAAACTTGAAGCAATTTTATTCCCATCATTTTCTGTAGCCATGTTCCCTAGAGTCTTTCAATATTTTGGACTGATCCCATGGGTTTCCTGTCATGTTTGCTTATGGAAAATTCCAGTTGCATTTAATCTAAATAGAAAAGTAATGCCTTTTCAAATGAAAGCCTTCCTCTTTCTTGGTTCAGAGACTTGTCTGAGGACAAGACCAGTCAGTCTTTTACTCATCCTCCACCTCATTTTTCAAAAGGATTTTATTTATTTACTCATGGGAGATACAGAGAGAGAGGCAGAGACATAGGCAGAGGGAGAAACAGGCTCCTTACAGGGAGCCTGATGTGGGACTCTATCCCTGGACCTGGGATCACTCCATGAGCCAAAGGAATATGCTCAACCTCTAGGCCATCCAGGCATCCCTCATTCTTCACCTTAAATTTAAGTCCTCACTTCAGCACTAACTAAATGGTTAAGCATTGTGTGTATTTGTGGCAAATATGTTTGGGTTCGTACTAGAGACAGAAACGTGGATCAGACCTGTCCTTTATTCTCAAAACAATCAGAGTGATGGGAAAAAAATAGACATCAAAACAATTCCATTATAATACTATGTAATATGAGCAACAGTGAAGAATAAATAAAAGTAAAACAACAATAAATGGAGTGTCTGGGTGGCTCAGTTGTTTAAGCATTCAACTTTTAGTTTCAGCTCAGGTCATGATCTCAGGGTTGTGAGATGGAGCCCCATGTTGGGCTTTGTGCTCAGCATGGAGTCTGCTTGGGGCTCTTTCCCTCTCCCTCTGCTCCTCCCCCTGCTTGGGCTCTGTCTCTCTCAAATAAATAAGTGAATAAAATAATTTAAAAAAAAGAACCATCAATGAACACAGCTGAATCTCACATGTTATTGTATTTAGTATGAGATCTTCGGGAAATTCAGAAGAAAGGCCCATAGCATAGGAATTCTTTAAAGGAGACTTGAGAATTTATTGAGGTAAACATATATCCATGCACTCATTCTCATGCTTTTATTGTTGCTAACTAAGTGTAATCTCCTACATGTGAGAATTCAAAGATTAATGGCATAGTCATTCCTGTCAAGAAGATTCAGATATGTGGAGGCTATAAAAAATGTGAGAACTTCTTTAAGAGAGGGATAGAATGCATGGATTTCAGAGTAAGGGATCATCATTCCCAAGTAAGAGGTCAAGTGGATGGTTTCCTTTATGTTTTAGTACACAGCATTTGACAGAAGTCTCACAACGTAAACATAATGTCAATAGGTTAGGGTAGGGCCTTAAGCAAAAACATAGAGGCCAGACAATATAGGCACATTTGGGCAACAGTGAGAAATCTGGCCCACGTGGACAAAAGGGGGAAATGAAAGTGGGAAGTATGTTGTGCCTAGAGAATAGATGGCCCTGAATGTCATTTTCATTAGGTGGGAATCGGTGGAGAATCGCTGTCTCTGGAATATAAGAATAATAGGAATAGAGCATGTGCCAGGACATTTACTATGGTAACAGTGTAATGGATCAATTGCAAGAGTAGTTGCAAAGGAACAGTTGGAAGTCTATAGCCACAGTGCAGGTGAGAAGCTATGAAGGTGTCAGAAAATCACACATCTATATGTGGTTATAGAATAGAAAGAATTTGGGAAGTGATATGTGGTGGGGATAGATGGTAAAAGATGACACTAAGAGAAATCAGAGGAAGAACTGGTTGTGAGTTAAGGAAGAGGTGAGAGCTGTCTACCTTAAGCTCTGTCCTACAACCAAGTCTAAGCACTGTGACACATAGATCCACATCACATAGCTTCATTCGATGGGTTGACAATCAAAAGAACAAACTCCATGCAACTACCTGGTGACCCATTGGTCCTACAATTGTGGAGAGTGTATTATTTAAGAAATCAATAATTCAGAAAGATAAGACCTCAAGTAACTACTTTTGCCTCTGGACAGGTGAATCTGCTCATTCAGAGCAGATTCCGATGCAAAGGTTATGGCATTCACACACTGCACATAGGAAGGTTGATGATGAGGAATTTTGCTTTACCCAAGATGTTAACTCTTCAAACTAATGAACATTTATCCCAAATTAGTCATTCATCATTCTATTGACAGAGAATTCTGTCTCTTTATGGGGAGAAAAGAGCTACTGTTATCTTCACACGTTAGATTGAACCATAAGAAAATACTGTCATGGAGATAAAAAATAGTCAAATATCACAATGGTTCAACCTCTACATGCCCAATAGAGCTTGAGTAAAGCACAAAGAGAATCTGAGTTCTGTTTCTGATTCTCCCATTTACTAGGTATATGATCACTATCAGTCAATTCACTTTCAAAGCTTGGAACAAGTAAAGGACCACAGAATTGTAGCATCAGGAGATACTTATGAAAGAAACTTATTTTATCAGAACTGGCAGGCATTATTAATTATAATGTTGTCAATCGGGGCAGCCTGGGGGGCTCAGAGGTTTAGCGCCACCTTCAGCCCAGGGCATGATCCTGGAGACCCGGGATCGAGTCCCACATCGGGCTCCCTGTATAGAGCCTGCTTCTCCCTCTGCCTGTGTCTCTGCCTCTCTCTCTCTCTCTGTCTCTCATGAATGAATAAATAAATAGAAATCTAAAAAAAAAATAATGTCACTCATTCAATAACAACTATGGGAGCTGTAGATTCCACTGGTAAAGGACAGAAATTCTAAGGCCAGATTACTTTGGTTTAGATCCTGGCTCTCTCACTTACTATATCTATGAATCAGGCAGTTAACCTCTTTATATTATAGTTTCCTTACTGGAAAAATGAGGATAATAAGAGTAATTCCTTATTGGATTGTTGTGTGAATTAAAACAGTTAACACATATAAAGTTCATAGAATAATGTTTTACTACATTATGAACATTTTACTCATGGATGCTACTTTTAGCACTATTACAAGGAAGTTCTTTCCCAGAAGATTCTTACTGTCTTCACTTTTCATTCAGCTTTTTTCTTTCTTTTTCTTTTTTAAGAGAGATTTTTTTGTTTTTTTTTTTTTTTAAAGATTTTATTGATTTATTCATTCATGAAAGACACACAGAGAGAGAGAGAGGCAGAGACACAGGCAGAGGGAGAAGCAGGCTCCACGCAGGGAGCCCAATGTGGGACTTGATCCCGGGTCTCCAGGATCATGCCCTGGGCCAAAGGCAGGCGCCAAACCGCTGAGCCAACCAGGGATCCCCTCTTTCTTTTTTTTTTTTTTTTCCATTTAGATTTAATGGACTGGTGCTAAACTGTCAGTGGTCAACTTTGAAGCCATGTACAAATCCCTGGGGTTGAGGATCAATAGTGACAGCAGCTAATTGTGGTGCTTGAACATGGGGAATCTTAATTGAAATAAATCAATCGTATCAAGGAATTGGATAAAGACCCAATTGGAGTTTACAATGGAAAGTAACAAGGGCTAAATTACTCTTTGAAACTTTCAATCAAGTCATCAGCTGGTAGAGAACAGAGTGTTTTATTACAGAAAAGTAACCAAGCAACTACTGTTCAGAAAGGCAGCCATGTTTCAGGAGTTGTTGTCGATGTTGGAAGCGCTTAGCCAACATTAAGCCCAATTAGTGACAAGATATACTCTCCATCCGCTCTAGCCAAGGGGAAGTGAAAAGCAGCTATTGAATTCTGAGAATATAGGCGTAAGGGAGAAATCAGCTTCAAGGTCAACTGCCAGCAATGAAGAAGTTCAGTTTTGCTTCTCAGTTCTGTGCCTTTTATTTGCTGCCTGCTCTTTTCCTCTGCCCTTAGCTCACAGAGTAACTTCTAGCTCTCCTAGCCACAAATGCTCTCTAGATTGCTGCGAAATAGAAATTGTTCATGGTTTTTGGGTGCAAAGCAGACAATAAGGGCAACATTGAATATAGATTTTTCTTTCCACAAAGAAAGTTTGCACAAAAAGTGTTGGACAAGATATCACAAATACGAACAACAAATTTTATTCTAAATTTTTGAGGATCAGATTTGCTTACTCAAATAACTCTTGTCATTGGGGTTTCTGCCATTGGTTGTAGCATCAAGGTCAACAATCAATAAACTCATTAGGGCTTACAAGCATCTTTGATTAATATTCCTTGTCTAATTTCCTGAGAAATGTACTATATCTTCTAGCTTAATGAAGACAAGGCTGAGTTATTTAGGTGTTTGTTAGTGAGGCTTATTTGCATATAATTAACTAGATTCTCTGTGTTTATAGCAAGCAGTAAAAACTTTCTACCAATAGATGTACTTTCTACCAAGTTCTATATGATTAACCAAATGTTTTTGTTCCACTAGAAACTCTTTTATTGAAAGGGCTAATTTTTCTGTCCATCAATTAAAATCAGACATACCCATATAAAAATTGCTTGGACTCTTTGAGAGTAGTTTCCATATTTCCTCTCTTAAAATTAATAACCTTTTTTTTTTAGATTCACAGAAAAACTGAGTGGAAAGTATAGTATTGCCATATATCCCCTATTCCCACACAAATACAACCTCCCTCACTATCAACATCCCATTTAGTACATTTGCTAAAACTGATGAAGCTACATTGATGCATTATTATCACCCAAAGTCCATAGTTTAGAGTTCATTCTTGGTGTTATGCATTCTATGGGTTTGGACAAATGTATTTTTTTTTTTTATAAATTAATTTTTATTGGTGCTCAATTTACCAACATACAGAATAACACCCAGTGCTCATCCCGTCAAGTGTCCCCCTCCGTGCCCGTCACCCATTCACCCCCACCCCCCGCCCTCCTCCCCTTCCACCACCCCTAGTTCATTTCCCAGAGTTAGAAGTCTTTATGTTCTGTGTCCCTTTCTGGTATCTCCCACACATTTCTTCTCCCTTCCCTTATATTCCCCTTCACTATTATTCATATTCCCCAAATAAGTGAGAACATACACTGTTTGTGGACAAATGTATAATGACATGTATTCACTCTGATAGTATGGTGCACAATAGTTTCACTGCCTTAAAATCCTTTTTGCTCTGCCTATTTATCCCTCCATCCTTCAACTCTGGCTACTACTGACCTTCTTACTGTCTCCATAGTTTTGCCTTTTCCAGATGCCATATACCCGTAATCATACAGTATGTAGCCTTTTCAGATTGGCTTCTTCCACTTAATAAATATTCATTTGAGATCCCTTTGTATATTATCATGGCTTTATAGCTCATTTATTTTTAGCACTGAATAATATTCCATTGTCAGATTACCACCATTTATTTATCCATTCACCTAGTGAAGGAAAACTTGGTTGCTTCCCAGTTTTGGCAAATACGAATAAAATTGCTATAAACATCTATGTTTAGGTTTTTGTGTGAACATGCTTTCAGTTCAACTGAGTAAATACCAAGCAGTAATTGTTGAGTCTTAGTGTAAGACTATGTTTATTTTTGTGAGAAATAGCCAAACTGTCTTCCAAAGGGCTATACTATTTTGTATTCCTACCAACAATAAGTGAGAGTTCCTATTGCTCCCACATCCTTGCCAATATTTGAAGTTGTCAGTGTTTTGGATTTTGGCCATTCTAATAGGTGTGTAGTGATATTTCATTGTTGTTTTAATTTGTAATTTCCTGATGACACATGATGTTGAACATATTTTCATATGCTTATTTTCCATCTCTACATCTTTGATGAGATACCTATTCAGGTCTATTGGCCATGTTTTAAGTTGGGTAATTTGTTTTCTTATTATTTTTAAGAATTCTTTGTATATTTTGGATAACAGTCCCTTATCAGATGTATCTTTGAAAATATTTTCTCCCAATTAGTGGCTTGTCTTCTTACTCTCTTAACCTTGTCTTTTGAAGAGCAGAAGTTTTTAATTGCAGTCAAGTGCAGCTTATTGATTTTTTTTTCATGGATCTTGCCTTTGGTGGTAGATCTAAAAAGTCATCACCATACACAGGGTTATATAGGTTTTCTCCCATGTCATCTTCTAGTTTTATAGTTTTGTGTTTTATATTTAGGTCTGTGATCTATTTTGAGTTATTTTTTTGGAGGGTGGAAAATCTGTATCTAGGCTCTCTTCCCTCCTCCCTCCTTCCTGCTTTCTCTCTTTCTTTCTTCCTTTTTCTGTTTCTTCCTTTCTCCTTTCCTTTCTTCTCCTTTCTTTTCTTTTTTTGCATATGAATGTTTGGTTGTTCCAGCATCATTTGGTGAAAAGATTACCTTTGCTGTATTGTGTTGCCTTTGTCAAAGATCAGTTGACTATACTTATGTAAGTCTGTTTCTGGGATTTTTATGCTGTTCCACTGATCTGTTTATCTCTTCTTTCACTAATACTACATCATATTAACTAGTATAGGTTTATATAAGTCTTAAAGTTGGGTAGTGTCAGTCCTTTGATGTTGTTCTTCTTTAATATTGAGTTTGTTATTCTTGATCTTTTGTTTCTCCCTGTAACTTCAGAATCAAGTATAAGATATATACAGAGTAACTGGAGGGAATTTTGATTGGGATTGTATTGAATCTTAACCAAGCTGGGAAGGATTAAAGTCTTGACAATATTGTTTTCTTAAGCATGAACATGGACTATCTCTTTATTTATTCAGTTCTTTCATTTCATTCAAACGAGTATTACAATTTTCCTCATATAGATCTTGTGCATACTTTTTAAGATTTGTACCAAGTATTTGATTTTTTGGCTGCTAATGTAAATGATAATGGGTTAGTATCTAATAATACAGTGTTTTGTTGTTGTTTTGTTTTGTATTTTGTCTTTCTTGTTGAGGGCATGCCTGGTTAGAAAAACAGAATACTATGGCGTATTACAAAACAATTTCTTCCCCAACCCCCCTTGCCAGAAGCATAAGGGGATTTGTGTCAGATTATGCTCTTAAGACCTGGTAAAGCTCCTGGAAACAAAACTAACAGAACTGTGGGGAGTTCCTACCCTCAGAATTGTCCACATTGAGTGTCCAGCAATTTGTCAATTATAGTCAGGGTTTCCTGTCTCAGCACTTATTCCCAGAAAGATTTCTATCTGTGAATTTTTACTGTGGTTGTATTGTAATTCTCTGTGTGCACCTGTATCTTCTCAGTTTTAAGGGCATTGGTTTGCCCTGTGATCTCACTTCTCGGGGGGGATCTATGAAGAGCTATTGATTCTTCAGTTTGTTAAGTTCTTGTTAGGATGGAGTGGTGACTTCTTTCATGCTAGGATGGAAGTCTTCCTCTCTTTCTAATATCATGTATATTTTGATTTATGAGGTTAGAGGAATGGACAACCAAAAGAACATAAATTAAGAAATTACAAATTCCAGTAAATAGAGGAAATAGCATGTCTCGGGCCTTATTAGGTTACAAAGCAGTAAAAATTGATCAGGTTTTGTCTTTTGATTATTTTTAATTACTGTTAGGTGAAGACAGTTATTTACAGACTTAATATTCTTTGTATGGTTGCTCCAAGGAAATGATGTGTCTAGATTAGAATATTAACTTCAAGAAGGCAAACACTTTTTATGTTTGTGCCTGACATCTACTCAAGGGTTGAATGATGAAAGTAAGGACAGAATAAAGGAACAGAAATGCCCTGTAAACTGTAGGATGCTAATAAATGTAGGGTGGACCTTTTCAAAAGCTTTCATCAAACTACTGTAGAGGAACACAAAAGCTGGAAGTATTGAGAGTATAGCCAAGAATTGTACCCCTCCCTGGTACATAAAATGTTTTTCATCTTAAGTGTCATCTTAAAAACAAGTTTAAATAATACATAATCAACTTAACTTTGTTCTACTATAAAATACAAGTTTACAATTCCTGAGTAGAATGGATGCTACCCAAAGGTGTGTTCTATTTGTTCTGTGGCCTCAAGGAATCTGTAGCCAGCTGGCAAGTACCACAGAGGTCTGTGATTTCTCATTTAAAAAGCACAGAACATCACTGTTATAAATTCATATCACAGAACTATGGGATCAAACTACAAAAAATGGTATTCACTTAAAAAGATGAATATTTATCATGCTGCCAGGGAAAGATGCCACATGGCTATTTTACCAAATAATATTATGTGTCATCTAAAAAATTGGCAAAATTTGACAAAATTTGACAAAAGCTTTTCTTTAAAGTCTGCCTTAGGTGAATAGTATTTCTTATCATATTTTAGTTCTTAGATTCTTTTGAGAATGTGATGAAAGCTCTGAACCCTCTCCTGAGGAAAAACAGATATAAGCAGATACACTCATTTTTTTTCACTTAGTGTTCATGAATCCTCTGTTGGCCTGCACTCTAGGCTGAAGACTCCTCCTATGTAGAATGTAAGATGGATTAATCATGACAGCAAACATTAGACATTCTAAAAGGAAGTGTGATGTATGGCCCTCCTTTCTTCTCTTCCTTTTCGTTTTGAGAGGGGATATACATGTTGGTGCCTAAATTGGGTGGGTTATTTTTCTTAATAAAAGTAAGTACAAAAGGTTATACACTGAAAATCTTCTTTCTCTCAGAGGTTACAGTTTGTCCATTTCTTTTGCATCTGCCAAGAGATACCACGCATACATAAATATGTTTATATGTATATAATACACACAGGTATATGCTAAAAATACAAAAATACTTGCACATTTTGTGGAATGTTCTATGCCTTCCTTTTTCTCTCAGTAACAGCATATCACAAATTTATTCAATGATTTTTAATATTGCAGATTATTCCATTTATGTACCATTGTTTATTTATCCTATCTCCTACTGAAAGACATGTAGGTTGTTTGTGATCCTTTGCTGCTAAAACCAATAAAACAATAAACATCCTCATACATATGTTTTTGTGCACATGGGAGTTACTCTATTTTAAACATAATAAGAGAGCTGGGGCAGCTGTGGAATGACTGGCATTTGTTCACAGGCTCACCACGTTCAGCATGGCACGTTTAGTCATAAGAATGCTGTAGGGAAATTAATTCATTATATTCATGCCACCTCAGGGTACCAATCATCCTTTCTATTCTTGCTTCTATGTCTCTCATTGTAGCTTGATTCTGTGAGGGAACAGAAATGAGGCTGAACCTTAATTATGTTTCAGCATCTAGTTTGCCTGAATTATAGAAGGACAGAAATGTTTTCAAGGCTCTATTCTATTCTGACTGCACCGCCTTCGTAAAGCAGCAGTCCAACATGTTCCTTTACACTGACTATTGTCTGCAGTAGCAGTTGGCACTGGCTCACACTGACAGTCTCTGTGGGTACGGTGGGAATGGAGTGGGGCCTCTCTGGATTTCTGGTACATGGTTTTTCTCATTGTGAAAAGAAAATAAAAAAATTAAAAGAAAAAAAAGGCATAACCATCAGGCTTTTCTACTTGATTGAGTTAAGGTCCTGGAGCCATACATCCAGCCCAACAAATTGCTACATGATAAGAGATTTTTCCTGTTCTGGAAGAATCAAGCTTTCAAGACACTTTCAGACTTAAGCTGTAAGTTATTTTGGTATCCATTCCCCTTTGTTACTCATGTAGGCTCTCCCGACAACTTTGCACGTGGTAGGTAAAAGCTAATTTTCATTTCAATTGAAATTAGTTTGTTTTCTCTGGATATGATTATTTCTTATTTTAAAACATCATATGTCCAACTTCCTTAACTTGCACAATGGCACTGGTTTACTTCTTATTGACACACTACTCAATAAGCACCTACTGGGAGTTCTAGACTGCAGACTCTTCTGGAAACTTCTGACCCACACCACTGAGACACACTTAGATGTGTCTCCAAGTCCAATTGGCCTATCTTCTTTGGGTGAGTTTTATTCTTGTTCTGACTTTCATAGTGTTCTGTGTATTCACAACTAAAGGGAGGTGGTATCAGAACAGAAGTCAGAACTGCAAAACAAGAATCAGCATGCAGAGAAATGACACAGGTTTCAGGGGTCAGAGTAGAACGTGAGTCAAGTAAAGCAGGTGGAATAGGGTCAGGAAAAGCAGTGGGTCAGATTCAGTTAGATGACTTACAAAGAAGACCCAAAAATCAAACTCAGATAAGGTGAGAGAGCTAAAAGCCAAGCAAATTGACTTAGACCAAGAGAGCTTTAGATGTTGAAGGAGAAGACAAAGGAATGAGAATAAGTAGGACCAATGGCAAGAAGACCTTACAATGCATTCAATAAATATGACACACCTACAATGTGTCAAAAATTCCATTAAACATTAAAGATACAATGATAGAGAAAGAAGAAAAAAAACAAAAAAATCTCTGTTGTGATGGAACTTATTTGAAGACAAAGTTTCTATATAATTTGAGGGAAGGTAGGTTCAAATGTCCTTGCATGAATAACGTGAGACTGGTATATAGAAATTATGTATAATACTTGCATTGTATGAGATAATATTTTTTCAGCTATCTGTGGTAGAAAACAATTCTATAGGCTTTTTAAAAAAGTTCTATGTTCGGGGGGGAGGGGCAAGATGGCGGAAGAGCAGGGTCCCCAAATCACCTGTCCCCACCAAAATACCTAGATAACCTTCAAATCATCCTGAAAATCTATGAATTCGGTCTGAGATCTAAAGAGAGACCAGCTGGAATGCTACAGTGAGAAGAGTCCGCGCTTCTATCAAGGTAGGAAGACGGGGAAAAAGAAATAAAGGAACAAAAGGCCTCCGAGGGGGAGGGGCCCCGCGAGGAGCCGGGCTGAGGCCGGGGCGAGTGTCCCCAGGACAGGAGAGCCCCGTCCCGGAGGAGCAGGAGCTGCACCAACCTTCCCGGGCGGGCGGAAAGGGGCTCGCAGGGAGTTGGAGCAGGACCCAGGAGGGCGGGGATGCCCTCGGGCTCCCGGGGACACTAACAGACACCTGCGCCCCGGGAGAGCCCCACACCCCGCGGCCGAGCTCCCTAAGGGCTGCAGCGCGCACGGCGGGACCGACCGGAGCAGCTCGGAGGGCTCGGGAGCGGCTCCAGGGAGGGAGCTGCGGGGCGGGAGCGCGAATCCCACAGCGCAGGCCCCGGAGCACAGGGCGCCGGGACACAGCCCAGGATCCGGCCTCCCCCGGGACAGGCAGAGGCCGGGAGGGCCCAGGACAGCGAGGACGCTCCTGCCCCGAGCTGAGCAGATCAGCGGCCCCGCCCCGGAGCCTCCAGGCCCTGCGGACGGAGAACCGAGAGACCCGAGCCCCGTAGTTCCTGCAGAGGCTGAATCCAGGCTTCCAGAGTTGCCATAGCAACTGCTGCTGTTCCTCCTGGGGCCCCACGGGGTAAACAACCCCCGCTGAGCCCGGCAGCAGGCAGGGGCAGAGCAGCTCCCCCAAGTGCTAACACCTGAGAATCAGCACAGCAGGCCCCTCCCCCAGAAGACCAGCTGGACGGACCAGTGATACTCCCCCGTGTTCCAATACAACTTGTTTTTGGCCACTCTGCACTGAGCAAAATGACTAGAAGGAAAACCTCACCTCAAAAGAAAGAATCAGAAACAGCCCTCGCTCCCACAGAGTTACAAAATCTGGATTACACTTCAATGTCAGAAAGCCAATTCAGAAGCACTATTCTACAGCTACAGGTGGCTCTAGAAAAAAGCATTAAGGACTCACGAGACTTCATGACTGCAGAATTTAGATCCAATCAGGCAGAAATTAAAAATCAATTGAATGAGATGCAATCCAAACTAGAAGTCCTAACGACGAGGGTTAACGAGGTGGAAGAACGAGTGAGTGACATAGAAGACAAGTTAATGGCAAAGAGGGAAACTGAGGAAAAAAGAGACAATCAATTAAGGGACCATGAAAACAGATTAAGGCAAATAAATGACAGTCTGAGGAAGAAAAACCTACGTTTAATTGGGGTTCCCGAGGGCGCCGAAAGGGACAGAGGGCCAGAATATGTATTTGAACAAATCCTAGCTGAAAACTTTCCCAATCTGGGAAGGGAAACAGGCATTCAGATCCAGGAAATAGAGAGATCCCCCCCTAAAATCAATAAAAACCGTTCAACACCTCGACATCTAATAGTGAAGCTTGCAAATTCCAAAGATAAAGAGAAGATCCTTAAAGCAGCAAGAGACAAGAAGTCCCTGACTTTCATGGGGAGGAATATTAGGGTAACAGCAGACCTCTCCACAGAGACCTGGCAGGCCAGAAAGGGCTGGCAGGATATATTCAGGGTCCTAAATGAGAAGAACATGCAACCAAGAATACTTTATCCAGCAAGGCTCTCATTCAAAATGGAAGGAGAGATAAAGAGCTTCCAAGACAGGCAGGAACTGAAAGAATATGTGACCTCCAAACCAGCTCTACAAGAAATTTTAAGGGGGACTCTTAAAACTCCCCTTTAAGAAGAAGTTCAAGTAACTCTGAACGTGAATGGGCTTAATGACCCCATCAAAAGGCGCAGAGTTTCAGACTGGATAAAAAAACAGGACCCATCTATTTGCTGTCTACAAGAGACTCATTTTAGACAGAAGGACACCTACAACCTGAAAATAAAAGGTTGGAGAACCATTTACCATTCAAATGGTTCTCAAAATATACCCTAAAAACTACAGAACACTTCTGAAAGAAATTGAGGAAGACACAAAGAGATGGAAAAATATTCCATGCTCATGGATTGGCAGAATTAATATTGTGAAAATGTCAATGTTACCCAGGGCAATTTACACGTATAATGCAATCCCTATCAAAATACCATGGAGTTTCTTCAGAGTACTACAAACCTGTGTTCATCAAGACAGTGTGGTACTGGCACAAAAACAGACATATAGATCAATGGAACAGAACAGAGAACCCAGAAGTGGACCCTGAACTTTATGCTCAACTAATATACGATAAAGGAGGAAAGACGATCCACTGGAAGAAAGACAGTCTCTTCAATAAATGGTGCTGGGAAAATTGGACATCCACATGCAGAAGAATGAAACTGGACCACTCTCTTGCACCATACACAAAGATAAACTCAAAATAGATGAAAGATCTAAATGTGAGACAAGACTCCATCAAAATCCCAGAGAAGAACTCAGGCAACACCCTTTTTGAACTTGGCCATAGTAACCGGAGAAGGACAAACAGTGTATGTTCTCATTCATTTGGGGAATATGAATAATAGCGAAAGGGAATATAAGGGAAGGGAGAAGAAATGTGTGAGAAATATCAGAAAGGGAGACAGAACATAAAGACTTCTAACTCTGGGAAACGAACTAGGGGTGGTGGAGGGGGAGGAGGGTGGGGGGTGGGGGTGAATGGGTGACGGGCACTGAGGGGTACACTTGACGGGATGAGCACTGGGTGTTATTCTGTATGTTGGTAAATTGAACACCAATAAAAATTAATTTATAAAAAAAAAAAAAAAAGTTCTATGTTCAAATACATTTTATAAGTGGTAGCAAAAGTTAAACAGAAATTTTAAAAACCCTCTAGAATTCTCAGTACCTTTAATAGGCTAGAGTATCATGTGTATTTACAAGAGAACTATATATTTTGAGTATTCTCCATATTTATAAATTCAGTTAAACCTTTTCTAATTGAGTATCTTCTGAAATTATTATTTCATAAAACTGTTTTTCACAAACATTAATGTTGGAAATCGATGACTAAGATAAAAAAATGTAACTCTGTTTATCTTATGCCTGTTATGACTCCATTGGCCCCCCTGGTCTTCCACTGTCAGTACTTCTTAGGATGACATCAACTTTGTGTGGGGACAACTTCAGCTGTTTAACTTCCCTCTATCAGTCTAGAAAGCCACTGGGCCACATAAAGAGAGTCTGTGAATTCTTTTCTGCAGCATATGGAGAAGTCAGTGTTAGATGCTAGTAGAAAAATGGCAGGTGCCTCCCTTCTAGCAGGAGTGGCTGATGACTTTATACATGAAGGAAGTGTTACCATCTGTACAAAAAATCAGCTGTCACCCCAAATGGGAAAATGTGTGAAGTGGCTCTCTCAGATTGCCATTCTGTTTTGACAGGTAGAATAGTGGCAATTTTTCCCCCTAAATCTGTGTCGTAAGGCATCCTTTCTGATGCAAGTCAATCCCATCTCATTGCTTCCAAGTAATATCCATTTTATCCATAACTAATACGTAGCCTCAACTTGGAGTCCTTAATTTTGAGGGAATCTCATAATTGGCTATGGTTATCCACTGTATACCTATTTTCTTTGGAATGTTTTGGTATATGGGGTAAAATGTGTATACTTAAATAACAAATTGAGTTGCATTTATTAGGTTATTGAGAAAAAGAGAACAACATGTTCAGAGAGTTGTACTGTTTTCTTTTATTAAAAAAAGTTGTTTTAGGGCTGCCTGGGTGGCTCAGTGGTTGAGCATCTGCCTTTGGCTTAGGTCATGATCATGGGGTCCTCAGATGGAGTATTAGGCTCCCCGCAGGAAGCCTGCTTCTCATTCTATGTCTCTGCCTCTCTCTCTCTCTGGGTCTCTCATGAATAAATAAATAAAATATTTTTTAAAAAAGTTGTTTTATAGCTGCTAGCGAAGTGTACTTTTTCACTGCTTTCATAATTCTGAGAATAATTCATCCATCTAATGACTTGATATATAATAGAATCTAGAGCCCTTCTAGATAATTAGAACAACAGAGAAGTTCTTCAATAAAATACCCAGAGCCCTGAAAGATAAGTCTATGAACTGTGTCTGATGTGAAGGGGAAAGAGGGTATTGCCCCATTGCTAGTTTGATCGAGGAGTAAATATATTTTTGGAAACAATGAAGAAGGAAGAATGCCTTTCTTTAGAATACAAGATGACAGGTTCAACAGCTACATTAAATTGGTACATTTCTCAATCTAGTAAGTTTTAATGGAACATAGTTAACCCCATTGTTCAATAGATCGAGAGTAAAATAAGGTGTTGATTAGCCTCAGCATCTGTGCAATTCATCTGGGTATTTTGACAATTTGTATCCAGTCTGGCACTAATTAATGTATGATTCACAGGGACTGGAAGTTTGGTGGCTAAATGTCCTAATTGTCACAAAACTTTTCTACTTCTGATGACAAGAAGCAGAAACATGAGCAAATAGCTTGTCTGTGAGGATAAGCATCATGGTGAATTAAAGGGTAAAGGTCAAAAAGTGTATAAAGGGATTTAACTCAAATAGACAGCATTCTTCCCTAATACCCTTTCCTTCTTCTTAAAGATGGTTGGGAAAAAGGCAAAGGGAAAGTGCAGGGACATAAAGTACTGAAGGTAACTGATATATGTTTTGGAATGCAGCACAGTAGGAGAGGAAAGTTCTCACCTTGGACATCAGATGGGCTCAAGAGGTTCGAATCTCAGATCTAACAATATGTATTAGAATAGTTCTGTGACCTTAGGCACATCTCAGAATCATCTACAAGTATATATTTGTTGGAGAATAAAATGTGATACCGTATAAAACACATCAGGCTTAGTGATTTGGTGAATTATCAAATGGTAAATGCTTAATAAAAATTGTTTTTCTCTCTATCCTTCACAGCACATTTGTATTTAACACACAAGCCTGTTCTATACCTCCAGTTTTCTTCTTGGTTGTTAGAATCTTACTTCCATATAACCCAAATTCAACTGTGATTTCATGTGCCATGAAATATTGTGTCTGTGTATATATATATATATATATATATATATATATATATATGCAGCTAAATATACATATGTAGGGTTAATGCTATCTAAAATGCATAACAACATGAATTTTTTGTTTTTTTACACGCAATAGCACTCTATTAGAATAAAGTTTTATGGAAATGAAAGGACAACAAACATCTTGTTTAATGATTGAAAACGGTAGCTGACAAACAGATGTTTTACAAACGCTTAAAATCAGCTAATTTGTGATCACATTCCTCTATTTTTTTTTTTAAATCACAGTGACTCCTTTCTACTGTTGGACTTTTAGCTATAATGAGCACTATTTTAATGCTTCTCTGTCTGCTGTTCTTACTCCCTTTCCCAACAGACATGTATCTAAGCCTGACCTTGCCCAGAGAGCAAAGATTGGGTTAAAACAGGTTTCAAAATGTCATCATTAGTGTATAAATATCTATGGCTTTAAAAAATAATTTGAAACACTTTTATATTTATTTCTCACTATGTCTTTCATGAGAACCTCTTTTCTTACGATTATGATTGCCATTATTTCCTTCAACACAGGACACAGAAGCCTAGACAGAGTAAGTAAATTCCTTTGTTCACCAAGCAGCAAGACGCAGGTAGAAGCCAATCCCTGTGATTCACAGGTGTTGCTTTCACCACTCTACCTTTCCTTGTAAAGTCCAAAGTCCAATTCAGAATTCTAATAGAATTCTAGAACTGGAAATACTGGAGTGAGAGAGCATGATGAAATTCCTACATGTGTGTTTCTTTGTATCTACTGATTTTAGAAACATACAATTGAGTTGGTTGACAGATCAATTAAAATATAATTAGACTTTGTCCCTAGCAATCCCACATTTGAGACTAGTTTATTGAGAGCAACTAATCAATAATCCTCCTTTTCAATCCTATGAGGTAGACTACTTTAAGATGAAGTCCATTTTTTTTCCATAACTTACACAGAGATTCTTGTAATTGAGAGAACGGCTTAGGAATGGGCACTTGACTTTGATATGATACAGCACTGCAGACTTTTTATTTATTTATTATATAGATTTTAGGAATAAAAGGAGGATGATGATCTAATTGTAATCTCTCATTTCACAGAGGGAACTTGATGCAGAAAGTGAATTGCGTTCCCTTAGAAAAGTCAAAAGCTAGTGGTTGTTTTCTGACTATAATTTAGTTTGACTCTTTTGACCCTTGGTTCAATATCTTTTTGTCTTTTCACTCTATCTCAGTGTCAGTGTAACCTATTGGCCTTTTTTTTAAACCTATGTAATATTATGTAGCGCCTCACAACTTACAAGTTCTAATGTGATAATCTCATGAGGTACTAAATTTCACAAAGTGTACTATACTTCTGACCACTTGTAATCATTTTGAAAAAGGTTAATGTCTGAACTTACCTTTACAGGCAGTCAAATGCTTTTATTATAATTTTTCAGCTTTATTGAGTTATACTTAAAATAAGGAATTTACACCCAGTCAATATTCACATTTTGATGAGGTTGCTTATTTTGATTTTGAGGAGTTATACATGCATATGCCTGTGACACCATCACCATAATCAAGGAAATAAATATATTCATCACCTCCAGAAGATTGCTGTGTCCATTTGTGTGTGTGTATGTGTGTGTGTGTGAAAAGATCCCTTACCATGAGATCTGCCCTCTTAACAAGTTTTTAAATGTCCAACTGACATCTTTAGAAAGATCTACCAGAAAGTGTGAAGTCTCTAATTAACAATACTGTATAGTATACTTAAGAAGTGCTAAAGTGGTAGGTCTTATGTTAAATATTTAAACAAACAAACAAATAAATAAATAATAAATAAGGCAAGAGAAAACTTTTTGTGGTGATGGATATATTTATGACAGTTTAAGGTGAAGATTTCATGGATGCATACTTATTTTCATCCTCATCAGTTTTATATATTAAATAGATACAACTTTTTGTGTGGTAGTCATACCTCAATAAAGTGGTTTTATAAAGAACAGTATATGAGATTTTAAATATATATATAAATATCTATCTATCTTTCTATCTTTCTATGAGAACCACTGAATCAAAATTTAAGACATAATGTCAAAATCAGGTACCAATGAATAAATAAAACACCTTAGGTTATTCTGTTACACTACATAGAGGAGCTGCTTCACTAAGTTACCTCACGGGCGATAAAATAAAAGCTAAATGATTTTGGAGAGAATTCCTCTCAGAGTTGGTGACTAAATGATACTAGAGAAACCTGGGATGAGTAATACCCTTATTTCTGAGGCACTGGGCCCTTAAACACCGGGCTTTATAGGGTCTGTTTTTGCCCTTCCCTAGCTGCACCCCTCTACCTTCTCTGAGAGGAGTTCAGAGAACTAATAGGATATGTCCGCCCATGGTGTATGCATGTATGTTCCTATCTAGACCATGTTCAATGTACCCGGAATCCAGAAATTTTCAAATGGAAACTGTCTCTCGTCTGTTTCACAGTTTATGAGGACCTGTTTCTAAGTCCATCTTATTGTGGGTGCAGTGCTCAATTAGTGATCATAACAGCAGATCCTAGGGCCTAGGGCATGTGGGGAATGGATCCAAGACATGTAGATGGGTCGCTCTACATGTCAGCCAAGTCTGGGGAGGAAAAGGACAGTGAGAATCATTCTTTTATACTTTTTTCTTTTTAACACTCCCCAAATGTCTAGAGCTTTTTATTTGGAATTATCTGAGATATTAAAGTATGTAAGTCTATAAAGACTTAGTTTCTCAGGTATCATGCTTTTATTTTTTTATTTTTTATTTTTTAAAATATTTTATTTATTAATTAATGAGAGAGAGAGAGAGAGAGAGCGCAGCAGAGACACAGGCAGAGGGAGAAGCAGGCTCCATGCAGGGAGCCTGACGTGGGACTTGATCCCTGATCTCCAGGATTAGGCCCTGGGCTGAAGGTGGCACTAAACCGCTGAGCCACTGGGCTACCCCATGCTTTGGTTTTAATGATATGTTTAAAGTATAATGAGAAACTAGTATGTTGATCATGGAAAAACATGAAGTAGGTGAAGTTTTATGGTGCTGCCCAAACTCAAAATGCCAAATTGCATCGCATAGCCACTGCCTTCTTGGGCAGTGCCCTAGGTTTAAAGAAACAAGTACAGTCATCAATATATGTTTGCTGTGTGTGGCAAGTGCCTATGCTCTTCTTTTAGAAGCTAGACAGTCAATCCATATTACCAGCTAACATATGACCCTGGGCATCCAACCTTATTTGCATGTGTATCACTGTGCATGAATCAATTTCTCTTCTTTGATTGACCAAAAAGTCTTATGAGGTAGGTATATGAATAAAATGCTACACTTTACAAATGAGGATACTCATTCTGGCACATTTAGTTTCTTGTCCAAATTCCCATGCCTAATAAGGCCAAGCCTAATGGCAAGGAGATACAATTCAACACATAACAGATCATGTTTTACTAAAGTTCTATACCGTGGTTGTGGGAGAGGATATTAGGGATAAAGGGACTGGAGGAGAGAGTATGTTAGATTTATGGTTATGATTACAATTTGGAAGCAGAAATATTCTTGAGCTTAGGATATTAATAGGGGGATACCTGGGTGGCTCAGTGGTTGAGCATCTGCTTTTGGCTCAGGATGTGATCCTGGGTCTGCGGATGGAGTCCTACATCGGATCCCTGTGGGGAGCCTGCCTCTTCATTTTGTCTATGTCTTTGCCTCTTTCTCTATGACTCTCATGAATAAATAAATAAAATCTTTAAAAAGGGATATTAATAGGGAATATTTTTTTCATTTATCAGGAACCCCCTAAAGAATAAAAATTAAGAGTAACTTTTATATCTACAGAAAAAAATTTACATCTATTTTTAAAAGGCAGAAAAGGAGACGATTCGGGAAGATACAAAAGGACAATGCAAGTAGAAAATACAAAATAAGACACAGAAATAAATCAAATATATCAGTGATTGTAAATAGGCTCAACTCATTAGTCACATGATAGATTGCTAAATGAATAAAAATTGAGATACACTAATGTTGTTATACAAAAAATGTATTTAAACATTTTTTAATTTACTTGAAAATAATGTGTAAACCCAAAGAAATTCAGGCTAGGAATTTTAAGAGCCAACCAAATATAATATAAGAGTAGATGAAAAAGAAAATACAAATAGAAACATAAAAATAATTAATGTATATGTATTCAATACTATTTTAAAATTCATAGATAATAGATGACAGAACTATATTAGAAAAAAAGTAAGTGAACGATTATAGTTCAATAATTTAAAATATCCTTCTCTAAAAGTAATAGATCAAGCAAACACAAATAAGAAAATACATAGAAGATTCAAAAATCATGTTCTAGATAAAACACTATAGTCAACAATATATTCCTTCACTAATTTCTTTTTTAAAATTTGTTTTAAAGATTTTATTTATTTATTTTAAATATTTTATTTAGAGTTAAATTTTATCTCTAAATTTATTTTAAAGAGAGAGAGAGAGAGAGAGCAAGAGGGGGAGGCGGGGTAGAGGGAGAAGAAGAGGGAGAAACAGACTCCCTTCTGAGCAGGGAGCTTGAACCAGGGATCCATCCCAGGATACTGGGATTATGACCTGACCTGAAGGCAGGCACTTAACCAACTGAGCCACCCAGGTGCCACATTCCTTTATTAATTTCTTCTTTCTTTTCTATTTATTCACATTTTTCTTTGTTCTTAAATAATTACATGTATTATAGATTTAAAAATTAAGACATTTATCAATTTACATATCAATAAACATTGAAATTTAGATGAATTTGATATGTTTCATGAAACACAAAATGCCAAAATTGGCTAAATATAATATAAAAATGTGAATCACATAATAAAAACAACAAAAACTTTAATTACTAATGAAAGCTCTGATACCATTCTAATCAAAAAGACCAAATCTGCTTTAGAGGTGAGTTATGCTAAATTTTCAAGAAACAAATAATCCCAATCTTAATAAGAGGTTATGAAAAGCAAAATAAGGAAGTAATTTTATTTTTTCATGAGATTAATAATAATCTCAGTACCCAAATAAGTTAAAAGTACTACAAGAAGAGAAATCATAGGCCAATTTTACTTTTAAATATAGGTATAAAAGTTCTAAATTAATTTAACTGAAGAAATAATGTGTTAAACTAATACATCAGGAACCAGTAGATTTTTCCAAAAATATAATTATGTTTTAAAATTAGAAAAATAGAACTGTAGTTAATAATGAACTACAGGTGAGAAATACACATAAAACATGCAGGAATCTCACAATCTGAAGAAATATGATCATGTTCTATATGATAAAATAGACAATTTTGAGCAAAAGTTAATTTAACTCTAGAAATGACAAAATTACAAAGTTGTCAAATATAATGTATTATGTAATTTTACTTATTTACAATTTACATAATTACAATATTATGTTAATGTAATATTAATGCTGAGACTATTATGATATAAATATGAACCCAAGTATATAAATTAAGTAAACATAACTATATATGTGGATATAATGTAAATGTAATAAATTATTATGTAAAATTTACATAATTACAATATTATATAATATTACATTAATCTAATATTAATATTGAGACTATTATAAGCTCTTGTGAATTGCTGGTGGCTGATTAAACTGTCCATTCATTCTGAAGAAGAGACTGGCTGTATATATAAAATAATTTCATTAAATCTAATAACTTATTCCCTAGTTTATATCCAAAATAAGCCTGTGTAAATTCATAAAAAGACATGTACAAAATTTCTTTATAACAACTTCTTTTCTTTTGATGGCGATTGTGAGTAGTTGGAAGCAACCTACATGCCCATTCCCAGGGGAATGATTAAATCAAATATGTTATACACATAAAATAAAATATGATGCAGAATCAGAAGCAAAGAACCAGATTTATTGCAGTTAGGCTACATCTCACAAACATGTTAATAAGAAAAGAAAGCAAGAATAAGATTTATAGCACCATTTATGCAAATTAAAACTGCACGTTAGCACCATATATTTTTCAAGGATATGCATATATCTAAATAGGTACACAGAAGGGAAATTGGAAAGATATATTTTAAAAACACTAGTGTGAGTACCTTTAAAAAGGAGGGGAAGAGCAGGAGGAAAGAGAAATAGAGAGAAAATAATGCAATAAAATAGAAGGACATTGCCAGGGCTAGTGATGAGTGGTAATAATTTAATTAATTTAATTTAATTAAATTATTTAATTCTGTACACCTAAGGTGCAGATAAAATTAAAAGATAGAAGCAAAATTGACTAGATGATACATATATAAAAAATTTTACTTTCATGTGTTCCTTGCAAGTCTTTCTTAAATAGCAAGTTCTCCAAGTACTTTTGAAATGGGATTCAAATTATATACTATTTTTCCCTTGAATGCATCTGTAACATAAAGTATTTTCACCTGTCGTGCTCTGAGAAGTAGTTACTTTGCAAGGAATCATAACTTTTCTGTTTTTCCTTGGCTGTGTGAAACAGGATTGAAAAGTTTGCATATTTCCTTTGTCTGTTCGGGCAGTAAGGATAAAACGAAGTCTGCGGTTTTTAGACAGCCTCTGAGGTGACAGGCTGACACCTTGAATCTGAATCAGATTCTTCAAGGGTCAAGCTGACAAAGTGAGCTAGTCTCTGAATTTTCTTTCCTGATGTTGAATTGGCTTGAATGAGAACCCAGGTGTAATGCAGCCCCAGCATCTATTTGCCAAAATGTACAAACAAGCAAATAAAAATCAAATTAAAAAGACAACTACTCTTTTAAGAGCACGTATTATTTCATTTTTCTGGTAAAGGAAACTGAGTTACAGGAAGATTTAGTGACATTATTATTCCAAATCGCACCATGAATCAGATAAAAGTCAAGTCAGAACTGGACCCACATTTTCTGATTCCTAGCAAGTACAGCTTCCACTAATGTGCTGCCTGCATTAGGTACTCAAGTACATACGATTCAAGGTACAATAACAAAATGCATCATCAATATTTAAGATTCCTCATATGAAACATTCTATAGAGTTTGGTGGTTTATGGGAAGATGCAAAGTAGCATTTTGTGTTTGTGGTACAGACATTTTAAATGACTGAGGTTTTAATTAACCGCTAATTTTTTTCTTCCCGCGGTGTGCACAGTAAACTTATCTGTTTGCTGTCTGAAGCTCTGTGTTTGCAAATTAGGAGCTCCTGCTTCTTTCCATTTTAATTAAAACCTGTGAGCTTGACATAATCAACTTCCTTCCTTTTTTGGTTGTTTAATGAACATTAATGAAACAAAATTAAAGTGCTATTTAACATTCATCCAATTTATTAATGGTTAGGCAGGATAACTTTGTTTTC
This sequence comes from Nyctereutes procyonoides, assembly GCF_905146905.1. Classification (NCBI taxonomy): domain Eukaryota; kingdom Metazoa; phylum Chordata; class Mammalia; order Carnivora; family Canidae; genus Nyctereutes; species Nyctereutes procyonoides. Next base: position 10,789,326 of record NW_026575133.1, on the reverse strand, counting down.
AGGGACAGGAGTTGAACTTGAATAATTTAGGGAAATTAACTTTCTCAGTAGCATTTAATAAAACCATAGCAGGGCATGGGGCCTGCAAAATCAGGTCAATGCACTGTTGATGTTGTTTATACTGAGAAGGCATCTTAAAATCAGAGAGACCATCAGAAATTTAATCAACTTGATTAAAATTCTGGCATTTCAGGTGAGGACAGAGTGCCATTTTCTCATGATCGTGCTATTGTCTGTTTCACCCATGTATTTTTTCTATGAGTGCACGTACTTACTTCCTATCTTTCTTTTTCTGTGAGCTGTTTGCTTACATACCAAATATCTTCTCTATCTGGCCCTATCAGATATTTTATACATTTCTATGTGTATATTTATTATGCTCAGAAGTTCACCTTTACAAGCCTATAAGAAGCAATATAATGGAGTGTTTTATGGTAAGCATTCAAACTTTAACAACAGAAAAACTTTACTTTGAATCCTGGATCTGCTCCTTACCAGCTGCATGATCTGGGACAAGTTATCTTCCTTGATCCCCAAGTTAATCTCATCTGTGTCAGCTCATAGAATTTATCATTCAATTATGAAATATTTTTTGTGCCAGGTGTTGTGCTAGGCTTAGGTTCATAAGAATGAACACCGTGAATGGGGGCTTGTGCTCTCACGGAATTTGCCATTTAGCAGAGGAGACTTAAAACATTAAATCACATATAATGGTTTCCTAAATTTTTATCAGGTTTTATGAACTGCTCAGCTGTCTGGAAATCATGATAGTCTTTCCTAAGGAAAAATGAAATATTAAACTAGAACCTGAAAGTGAGTTGAAGTTAGTTGGCCAACAGAAAAGAAGAGGGATAAGTGTTCCAGGGAAAGGAAATAGCATTGCCAAAGCTTGAGAGGAAAGGAGCCTGGTTTTCATGAGCATCTGAGGAAGGCCAGAGCAGAGACAGAAAGGGGAGTTGACAGACATTGGGCACAGGGTAGATCATGCAAAATCCTGGATGCCAAATTGGATGTTAGACTTTGCCTACGTACAATGGTAGCCACTGAAGGGCTTTAAGCAGTGCAGAAAGAAGAGAGTGTTCATTGTCTATTGATGTTGTAACAAATGACCACAAACTTAGTGGCTTGAAACAACACAAATACTTTATTTTAAACTTCTCACGTCGGAAATGCAACACAGGTCTCACTGGCCAAAATCAAAGTGTTGTCAGGACTGTCTCTCCTGCTGGAGGCTTAGAGAAGATTCTGTTTCCTTGCCTTTTTTTGAGCTGAGAGGCTGTCCACATCATTGCCTAGTGTAGGGAGGTGTGATCTCAGAAAATGTCCTGCAGTAAACCAAGGAATATAAATATACTTCCTTTTGTTTGTTTGTTTGTCTCAAGCTTTTATTTAAATTCTAGTTAGTTAACATACATTGTAATACTTGTTTCAGGAGTAGAATTTAGTAATTAATCACTTACATATAACACCCAGTGCTCATTATAAGTGTCCTTTTTAATACCCATCACCCATTTAGCCTATCCTCCTGCCCACCTCCCCTCCAGCAACCCTCAGTTTGTTCTCTATAATTAAGAATCTCTTATGGTGTGCCTCTCTCTCTCTTTTTTCCCTTCCCCTATGTTCATCTCTGTTCTTAAATTCCACATCTGAGTGAAATCATATGGTATTTGTCTTTCTCTAACTGGCTTATTTCACTTAGCATCATACACTCTAGCTCCATACATTCATTTCAAATGGCAAGATTCCTTTCTTTTGATGGCTGAGTAATATTATATATATATACCACATCTTCCTTATCCATTCATCAGTCAATGGACATTTGGGCTCTTTCTATAATTTTGCTATTGTTAATAGTGCTGCTACAAACATCGGGGTGCATGTGCCCCTTTCAAATCTGTATTTTTTATCTTTTGGGTAAACACCTAGTGTTTGTACCTAGTGGTACAATCGCTGAGTCCTAGGGTAGTTCTATTTTTAGTTTTTTAAGGAACCTCCATAGTGTTTTCTAGAGTGACTGCACCAGTTTGCATTCCCACCAAGAGTATAAGAGGGTTTCCATTTCTCTACATCCTTACAACTTCCGTGTTTCCTGTGACAGGTGTGAGGTAGTATCTCATCATAGTTTTGTTTCTGTTTTGCAGATGATAAGTGATGTTGAACATCTTTTCATAGGTCTGTTATCTGTATGTCTTCTTTGGAAAAATGTCTATTCATGTCTTCTGCCCATTTGGTAACTGGATTTTTTGTGTTTTGGATATTGATCTTTATAAGTTCTCTTTGGATTTTGGATACTAACTCTTATCTATCATATATTAACTCATATCTATCAGATATGTCATTTCCAAATATCTTCCCCCATTCTATAGGTTGCCTTCTACTTTTGTGGTTTCCTTCACTTCAAGTTTTTTATCTTGATGAAGTCCCACTAGTTCATGTTTGCTTTTGTTTCCCTTGCCTACGGTGTTGTGTCTAGTAAGAAGTTGCTATGGTTAAGGTCAAAGAGGTTGCTCTAGGATTTTGTGTATGTTTTCCTCTAGGATTTTGATGGTTTCCTGTATCACACTTCTGTCTTTCATCCATTTTGAATTTATTTTTTGTGTATGTTGCAAAAAAATGGTCCAGTTTCATTCTTCTGCATGTTGCTATACTGTTTTCCCAACACCCATTTGTTGAAGAGACTGTCTTTTTTTCAATGGATATTCTTACCTGTTTTGTCAAAGATTAGTTGACCATATAGTTGTGAGTACATTTCTGAGTTTTCTATTCTGTTCCATTGATCTATGTGTTTATCTTTTTTATTTTTATTTTTACCATACTGTCTTGATGATTACAGCTTTGTAATATAGCTTGATATCTGGAATTATGAGGTCATCAACTTTGCTTTTGTTTTTCCAGATTGCTTTTTGTGGTTCCAAATAAATATTAGGATGGTTCTAGTTCTGTGAAAAACACTGATGGTATTTTGATACGGATTACATTAAATGTGTAGATTGCTTTGGGTGGTATAGACATTTTAACAATATTTGTTAAATATTTAACAATATTTATTCTTCCAATCCAGGAAGATAGAATGTGTTCCCATTTCTTTGTGTCATCTTCATTTTATTTCATATGTATTCTATATTTTTCAGAGTATATATTTTACTTCTTCCATTAGGTTTATTCCTGGGTATCTTATGGGTTTTGGTCCAATTGTAAATGGGATAGATTCCTTGATTTCTCTTTCTGCTGCTTCATTATCAATGTATGGAAATACAATAGATTTATGTATGTTGATTTTGTATCCTATGACTTTGCTGAATTTGTGTTTTAGTACTCATATTTTTTTTGGTGGAGTCTTTCAAGTTTTATACATAGAGTATCGTGTCATCTGCAAATAAAGAAAGTTTGACTTAATCCTTGCCAATTTTGATGCCTTTTATTTTTTTGTTGTCTTGATTGCCAAGGCTACACTCCCTTTACTATCTTAAATAACATTGGTAAGTAGAGACATCCCCATTTTGTTCCTGACCATAGAGGAAAAGCTATCAGTTTTCCCCCATTAAGGATGATGTTAGCTGTGGGTCTTTTGTATATGGTTTTTATGATTTTGAGTTATGTTCCCCTATCCCTACTTTGTTGAGGGTTTTTATCAAGAATGGATGCTGTACTTTGTCAAATGCTTTTTCTGCATCTATTGAGAGAATCATATGGTCCTTATCCTTTCTTTTATTAATGTGGTTTATGATTTATTTGCAAATAATGAACCACCCTTGCAACTTAGGAATAGATCCCATGTGATGATGGTAAGTAACTCTTTTAATGTACTGTTGGATTCAATTTGCTAGTATCTTGTTGAGAATTTTTGCATCCATGTTCATCAGGGATATTGGCTATAATTCATCTTTCTAAGTGGGGTCTTTGGTTTTGGAATCGATGTAACACTAGCCTTATAGAATTAGTTTTGAAGTTTTCCTGCCATTTCTATTTTTTGGAACAGTTTGGAAAGAATAGGTATTAGTTCTTCATTCAATGTTTGGTAGAATTCCCCGGAGAAGCCAACTGACCCTGGACTTTTATTTGTTGGGAGATTTTTGGCTACTGACTCAATTTCTTTGCTGGTTATGAGTCTGTTCAAATTTTCTATTTTTTCCTGCTTCAGTTTTGGTAGTTGATATGTTTCTAGGAATTTATCCATTTCTTCCAGATTGCCCAGTTTGTTGGCATATAATTTTTCATTATATGCTCTTATAATTATATTGTTGTTGGTTGTGACCTCTTTCATTTATGATTTTATTTATTTGGGTCCTTTCTCTTTTCTTTCTGATAACTCTGGATAGGAGTTTAAAAATTTTATTAATTCTTTCAAAGAACTAGCTTCTGGTTTCATTAACCTGTTCTATGGTAGTTTTTGTTTATTTGTTCCTATATCATTTATCTCTGCTCTTATTCTTTATTATTTCCCTTCTTCTACTGGCCTGAGGCTTTATTTATTGTTCCTTTTCTAGATTCCTTAGGTATAATTTTAGGTTTTGTATTTGAGATTTTACTTGCTTCTTGAAGTAGGCCTGTATTGCTATATACTTTCCTCTTATGACCACTTTTGCTGCATCCCAAAGGTATCAGATTGTTGTGTTTTCATTTTCATTTGCTTCCATGTATTTTTAAAATCTCTAATTTCCTGGTTAGCCCATTCATTCTCTAATAGGATGTTCTTTAACCTTCATGTATTTGTTGTCTTTCTAAATTTTTTTCTTGTTAACTTTGAGTTTCTGAGTGTTGGGATCAGAAAATATGCATGGTATGATCTTAATCTTTTTGTATTTGTTAAGGTGGATTTGTTACCTAGTATGTGATCTATTTTAGAGAATGTTCCATGTGCACTAAAAAAAAAAAAGTATATTCTGCTGCTTTAGGATGAAATGTTCTGAATATATCTGTTAAGTCTGTCTCATCCAGTGTGTAATTCAAAGCCATTTCCTTGTTGTTTTTCTGCTTAGATGACTTGTCCATTTCTGTGAGTGGGGTGTTAAAGTCCCCTAATAGTATTGTATTATCATCAATGAGTTTCTTTATGTTTGTTATTAACTGATTTATATATTTGGGTGCTCCCAAGTTGGGGACATAACTATTTACAGTTGTTAGATCTTCCTGTTGGATAGATCCCTTTTGATGATATAGTGTCCTTCTTCATCTTTGGTTTAAAATCTAGTTTGTCTGATATAAGAATTACTACTCTGGCTTCCTTTTGAAATCATTAGCATGATAGACAGTTCTTTGTCCCCTTACTTTCAGTCTGTAGATGTCTCTAGTTTTAAAGCAAGTCTCTTGTAGGCAGCCTATAGATGGATCTTGTATTTTTATCCATTCTGATACCCTATGTCTTTTCACTGAAGCATTTAGTCCATTTATATTTAGAATGATTATTGATAGATATGAATTTAGTTCCATTGTATCACTTGTTAAGTCATTGTTTCTGGAGCTTTTTCTCCATTCCTTTCTAGTCTTTTTCACTTTTGGTCTTCCTATCCCACTCCAAGAGTCCCCTTTAATATTTCTTGTAGGGCTGGGTTGGTGTTCACAAACTCCTTTAGTTTTTGTTTGTCTGGGAGACTCTATCTTCCCTTCTATTCTGAGTAACAGCCTTGCTGGATAAAGTATTCTTGGCTGCATATTTTTCCCATTTAGCTTTTGAATACATCATGCCATTCTCTTCTGGCCTGCAAAGTTTCTGTGGATAAGTCTGCTGCTAACTTTATTTGTCTTCCCTTGTAAGTTATGGATTTCCTTTTCATTGTTGCTTTTAGGATTTTTTCCCTTATGTCTGCATTTTGCAAATTTTACTATGAGATGCATTGGTGTTGGCATACTTTTGCTAATTTTGGTGGGAGCTCTCTGTGCCTCCTGGATTTGGATGTCAGTTTCCTTCCCTGGATTAGGGAAGTTTTCAGCTATAATTAGCTCAAATAAACCTTTTGGCCCTTTTCCCCCTTTTTTTTCTCCTGGGACTTCTATGATGCAAATGTTTGTTTCTTTTTAAGATTGTATTTATTTATTTATTCATGAGAGACACAGAAAGAGAGAGGCAGAGACACAGGCAGAGGGAGAAACAGGCTCCAAGCAGGGAGCCCAATGTGGGACTCGATCCCGGGTCTCCAGGATCACACTCTGCACTGAAGGTGGCTCTAAACCACTGAGCTACCCGGGCTGCCCCTATGATACAAATGTTATTATGCTTTATGGAGTTGCTGAGTTCCCTAAGTCTCATTCCTGATTGATTATCTTTCTTTTCCTCTTTTATTTCAGGTTCATTATTTTCCATAATTTTGTCCTCTGTATCACATATTTGTTCCTCTGCTTCGTTCATCCTTGTGGTCATTACATCTAGTCAGGTTCACATCTCAGTTATAGGATTTTTTATTTTAGGCTGACTAGTTTTTAGAGCTTTTATCTCTATGGTTAGGGATCCCTTGGTGTCTTGTATGTTTTTCTGAAGGCAAACTAGTATCCTTAGGATTGTTGTTTTACATTCTGGATCAAGCATATTGCTTATATCTTTTTTGATTAGTTCCCTGAGCATGGCCTTTTCTTTTTCTTTCTTTTGGAATGGATTTCTCTGTCTTGGTATTTTGTCTAGGTCTCTGTCTTCTTTTCTGTGTTAGGAAAGCTCATTATGTTTCCTGCTCCTGAGAGTAATGACTTTATTAAGAATAAGTCATATACTGTGCAGTGCTTGGTGCTTTAAGAAGTGTTTCTGGTGTATGCATGTACTCTACTATTGTGCTTTGGATGCTCTTTCCCTCTTGTCAGCCCTCTACATGTCACTCGCTCTATGGAAGTGTTTGGACTTTGTCCAATGTGAAGTGAGTTTTAACAAGCTTTGGTCTGCTTGTTAAAATAAGCTGGATCCTATATTCAGGAGAGCTGAAACTTGGCAACATTCTATGCTCAGTAGACTTAGTATATGCATGAAGTTTGTGCTGGTCTTCTGGGGAGAGGGGGCCTGCTGCTGCTCTGGCTCTCAGACACACTTGTCCTAGGAAAAAAGCACCTGCATAGTGTAAAGGAGGGAGGGCTTGGTGTAAGCAGCTCCAACCTATACTACGGACACTGCGCTGCCCACTGAAGTCTGTGCTGATAGGTATGGCATAAAAATGGTGCCAACCTGCTCTCTTGTACCTAGAATGAGGAGTTTGTGCCCACTGTTGTCTAGTGAACAATCTCCCCTCCTGTCCTCCACACATCCCTCAGATCCCTACCTTCATCCTGTCTGTGTCTTAGCCATCTGTTCACCTGGTAGCACAGTGCACCTGTGTTTTACCTCAGGCACACTGGCTGAGTTTCAAAACTCCAAATTTTAAGGATCCAACACAGCATAGACTCAGGCTGATTGTCTGGAAGAGAATCTCACTGCTCTAGGGCTGGTGCAGGTTTGTCCCAGAAGGCAGCTGCACAAATCCACAGGTGCTTGAAGTTTGGAGTAAAGTGCAGCAAAAAGCTGGTTTCCAGGTTAGCTGCTGTCAGCAGATGTCTCTGCCCCTAGGCTGATGAATGGAGCAGCACACTGGTGGCCACTGACTCTTTCGTCCCTTGAGGGGCAGGGCCACCTCTCCCAAATGCACTCCAAGAGGGGGAACTGTCTCTCCCAGTGTGGTCCAGGGGATCTTCAGATCATGTTGTCCACTCCCTTGCCTCTGCCCTCCTTCTCTACAGGAGCACTACTGCACCTGCTGGGATCCATACTGACCCCTGTGCAGACTTCTAAAACTTCAGTTTTTGAGCTCTGCTGGTTGTAAAAACTCAATAATCAGCCCCTCTCATCTTCCCAGTCAGTAGTTTGGGGGAAGTGTTTTCTTGTGCAATCCTTTCTCTCTTTCTCTCCCTCCCACCTCCACTTCTCTCTGTGATCAGGGCTCCCTCCCTTCCACAGCACCTGCAATTCTTTTCTCCCCAAATCATGTCTCTGCACTTCCTACCTTCCATGATGTTGTGTCTTTTCTCCCTCTAGTTGTGCAATTTGTTCTCTTAGTTGTCCAATCAAGTTTTTGGCTGTTCAGAATGATTTGATATTTATACAGCTATATTCGAGGGATGAGGAAAACATAGGATTCTCCCTACTACTCTGACATCTTAATTCCTTCTACATAAATTCATTTTCAAGTCATTCATTAAGGGTGACTCTAGGGAGAATTTTATAGGAACCAGAGCCTAAGTGGATGATGGTGGCTGTTAAAAGAGAAAGTAAATCAGGACAGGTACAATGCATTATGATTTTATGTAGCAATAGGAACAAATATTACAGTAATTAAACTATAAGGGTTCATCAATTGTATAATGTTTCCTAATTTTAATAGTGTTAGATTTGAAAAAAAATGTGTCTTACAATGAAACCAGAAAATGGTATTAAACTTTTATTAAACACTTACTCTAATTACCATATCACATTTAAAAAAATATTATTTATATATCTCAATATAGAATATGTTTTCAAGTTGTCTCCCCATATTGTTTATTTCCTTGATTCTTCTTACTCTTCTAGCTAAACAAAGTATTTTTATCTGGCTCATCCATTAACATGGACATGACAAACCCAAGGTACATATGCTATGCTGCCAACTTTCTTAGCTTTTTTTTTTTTTCTTTCTTAGCTTTTTAAACTACTTTTAACCCTAGGGAGATATCATGATTTGATCAGTGGACTTTAAGAAGACTCAACTCTTTCCTCGTAGATAAGGTGAAAACATAATTGATTGTTAAAACCAGGATTCTTATGAGAGTCAAAGTAATAGCTCTTAATAAACATGCTTGAATAAAAAAAAAACATGAAATAGGAATGTCCAAACAAATTGGGATGCAGTGTTTCTCTGCTCCTAAAAGTTCTGTAATTCACTACCAGTTAATTAGAATTTAACATGCAGCTTGAAACATACTTGCCAACCCTATATCAACATAAGATTCTGATATAACTGGAAATGTTAAAGAAGCTATTGGCTAGACTGGAAGCAGCTGTGGCTTCAGGATCCTCTGAGGAATCCTGACTGTCATCTCCAATCAGCTCTGCAGTCTGTCCCCATCTCCTGACTTTCTCTTTCTCTGGCCTTCCTTAGCTGTGTGTACCTTAAATCCAGCCTTGTCACCCTGAGATCCTGAGCAGTGGTTTATGAGGTTGCTACTTTTACTTTTCTTCATGCATGGTTCCTTCATTGTCAGTGTTGCCCTGCTGACTATGATAGTGTGGGAGTTGTCTACATCATAGCCTGATTTTGGATGTAGGCTGTGTCAGATAAACATGGAAGAGAGAAGTCAAAAGATAGTGAACCATAAAATAGACACCATTTGCTAGAGTGATGCCGTGCAGTGAGGAAAGACTAAAAATGTGAATATCCCTAATGTGTAAAGTATTTAAATATCTTATTTCTGACTAGAGATTTATGAAAAATTTAAAGGAACTACAAACACTCAAAGAGATGCACCTCATATTGAAATGAGGCAAGAAAAATGATCCTATTAAATAGTTTGATGTTTTGGCTGGCTATATGCTATAGGTAATCTAAACAAGTTAAAAAATATGTAAAGATGCAAAGTATCTGATTACCTTGCATTCTTTGATTCAAAGTATGCAAACATATACTTTTACATTAAAAAAATTCAAAAGAATCAGTGCCATGACATTCCTTTCTCATTTAATGAGATGTTAAGCCCTCATGATTTTTCCACATATTCCATAAAACAGCATTATTTAAATTATTTAAGTCATTTTTCCATCTATGCTTTCACTATGATTAGCTACTTTCTGGGTCATCTCAGGAGCTTGTCTTTATGTCTCTCTGAATTAATCACGATATGGCATATTTGAATCATTCCATGAGGCTGCCCCTAAAAGTTGTATTCTTAGACTTGGAACCGAATCATTAGATATTATAACAATTTTCTTTTTAAAAAAATCTATTTGAAATTAAATAGATAAGTTTGGCTGAGTTGTGAAGCTACTTACTGTCTTGTTTTTAAAGTAGTCTTCAACAGGTTTGCTTATCAAAAAGTATCCACTCACAATTGAAAATCATGATCAATAACCTATCTTAAATTCATTTGTATCCTTTTAAAATTGTTTCTGCTATAGGAATTTATAGTTATCAAAACTAATTCTGTCTCTTCAATCTAATATGTATTCTCCAGACAGGCCTTCAGTGTAAAAAATGAATTAAGAAACCACCTCAGCATATGAGATTGATAAAACAATCTTCTTTCTTTCTTTCTTTCTTTCTTTCTTTCTTTCTTTCTTTCTTGACTGAGGTGTAACCAAGGCCTATATTATGTACCTGACATTTCCTACTTTAGAGGAAAATACTAAAAATCCAACAGACTTTTAAAAAACTTTTCATGTCAGCGATTCAGAACTGTGTACCCACTTCCAAAATGGGATTGTTACTTAAAATCACGCCTTTGTGCATTGAGCTGACTGGACTTCATAGATCCAAATCATCCTCTGACCTTTCTCCCTATTCTGAGGTTCTGATTAAAGCAGAATGGCTTTAGGGAAACTTTACAGTAGCAAATAAAAGTCTCCCCATTTTTGTGGAAATGAAATGATGTCTGACAACGGGTCAGAGATAAAATGAGATGAGAAAGCTCATGTTCCCTGAAGTGGTTGGGTCCAGTGTATGCTCCTCTGCAATAGCTACAGATAAATCTGTCAGCAGGATTTTATTTTCCTTGTCTCTAAGTCCATACAGCTCCCTTTGCAAATATTTTTTTTTCTCATTCACAGAGCTGCAAATCAATATTTACTTTTGTTGGAGAAATGTATGTGGTGGATGTGACTTAGTTCCCTAACTCAAGTATGCAAGAGAACACGGGTGGGGAATTCTATCTCACTCATCCATGGAAGGTTTATGTGTTTCTGGAAAAATCCAGCAAGTTCTAATCTCCAGTCTGTCATGCTTGTTGCTGCTGGCCTTATCGTTCAAGCCCACAAGCTTCGTGGAATAACACTGGCTCGTGGATCCCATACCACATGCTGGCATGTGATGCTTTACCACGTCTTGAAGAATACGGGGCCAGGGATTAGCCTCCTTAAGTTTGCCAAACGTTACCTTTCAGGTGTTTCACCATCACACTAGGTTGATGTCCAGAATCAGACATGAAAACCCTGGAGACCCCTAACTCCTACTTGGCCAAGGGAAAATCTCCCTTTCTCCTCTTACATCTTCAAAGGTTGAGCTCTCCCCCTTCCTTTGCAGTACCCCAAGAACATTCTCTGCCCTGAGTTTAAAGAATGGAAGGAAACATTTAACATTGAAGCTTTTACTTTATACTTATAAAATTCTAGAAACAAGAAAACACTAAAACCTGCATAGCCTGTAGTAGGGGTGAAGATAGGGATAAAGGGGAAAATACCCTAAGTAAAACAAAACTAATATCTTAAAAATCATCTTGGTGCCACTGGGCATATAATAATCGACTGCAGGTCTGGTCAGATGAATATCAGGAAAACATATTACAATTGACTCTTAAGGGAAAAGTAAGTACTATTTTGTTACAGTAATAGAAATCTGATTATTTGCATGCAGAGAGGCAAAAGTTCTACAAAGTATGTATTCATTTCCATATATCATCACATTTGTTTATCTGAGATGCTAACTTCTCCCGGTTAAAAGGGACCCCCTTCCCATTCTAGGAACTCCCTAAATGCAAATCTGTGTGCTCCATTTACTTTGCTCTTTCTAGCTTGCATATATGTAATCACGCTTCTTTTCCAAGCCAAGTGCAAACTCCCTGAAGTTATGATCCATGCTTGCTGCACATCTATAATGGTCTCAGTACTGAGCATAGCACCAGGACACACAAAATAAACTTAATTAATTCACTAGAATTAAACTTAATGAGCATTTAGCATTTACAAATGCATTTATACTGACAGGATAATAATATTAGTAAATTAACAATAATACATAAATTGAAGCTATTTATCCCGCCATTTCACTTTCTGAATGTTGAGACTTACTTGCTCTCAATTCCTTGCAGATTTTAACTTTCTGTGTCCCTGACTATGCTAGTAATTATTGAAAAAAAAAACCTTGTGACTAAAGATACAAGTGCAGAACTAGAACCCAAGAGTTTGCTTTGTAAAATTGACTGAAGTAAATCTGACTGTATTGAATTTATAAAGTGATAATACCATGGGGAAACTTATGTCATTCTCAAGGATAATGTTGTTTATGGGCAATGTTCATATCATACCATGATTGTTGAACCTAGTTATCATGTGTAGTAGTATCATGATTGTTGAACCTAGTATCATGTGTTGTATCGAGTGTGTCAATCTCCTTTCTACCTATTTTATCTTTGGAGAGCCTAGAAAATTTGAAACCACCATTCCCAGATTCTTGCAGGCTGATCTGGATACGAATCAGTTTCTGTGAGTAGAGCATGTGCAGACCCAGAATCTATATGTGAATAGTTCGGACAGAAGTCCTTATCCTTCTGTAGGATCACTGGAACTCTCCGCAGCAGCTGTTGAGATTTCATTTCTCAGATTGTGGTGGTAAGACCTTTAAGACTCAAGGTCATTGCTACAAGAAAACATTCTTAAATTTCACAAGCCAGAGGTAATTCCTTGACTTGTGCCACTCTTCTTTCTAGCTGTTCTATATGCATCTAACTCTGCCTTTCAAATGGGTAGAAGTTTTCCAAGAGTCTGCCTATTTCTCTGCACCAGGAGGCAGTTTAAAGTGTTGACAAAGAAAAATAACTAAGACATATTTGTAAGTGAATGTGTGTGTGTATGGCATAAATATCCATGTGTGTATTTGCTGATTCTGCATCATACAGTACCAGAGGAATAAGGAACCTTAAAAAAATATATGACCAATGCCACCCTTCTTTCAATTACAGAATGAAAAAACTGAAGTCCAAAAATCTGGCTTGTCCAGATTTAAACAATGATGACCTATAGCCAGAGAGCTACTTCAAGTCTTCTGGCCACACGTTCAGGGCTTTTCCACTTTATGACTCTGCTTCCAAAAGATTTAAGAAGAGAGAGTACTTAAATTCATTGCTAATTGCTGTGGTCTATTCTCTCTCTCTCTCCCTCCCTTCCCTCCAATGATATTTTCCCTCTCATCTCTTTGTCTTTCCTGAGTACTCATTATGACAGAGTCCAAATAAATAAAACTCAAATTTGGTGCTTAAACCTACAGCACAAAAAATGTTTGTATATGTGTAAGTGTACCTCCCCGCGTGATATATCGTCAAGAATATGGTTTGAGTTGAAAAGTGATTTTAACTCAGTAATACTATTCAGATGCCATTTGAAGAGTACCAATCACTTGGAGGTATTATCTAGGTTCTAACACTTTATTAACTTTGTGACTTGGGAAAATTTCTTTACCTCTGGTTCAATCATCTGTAAAGTGGAGTTAATACAAGAGCAATTAAATGGGGCTTTCCTGAGTATTAGGTTGATTATACTCATACATTACAGAGCAACCCATTTGCAGGGGACCCAGGATTGAGCTGGTGACACTGGGATTGCAAGCTCTGGGAACATAGAAATACAGCATTCTCAGCAGAGACATTGGTTTTCTCATGAGTAGTAGAAGCAGCTGTGGGGCATCTTTGAGCAGCCATATTAGTGATTAGAATTTTGAAGAAAGGAAGAAGGACAGGGAAAATTCCTCCTGGTAACTGTAGGTAAAAGAAAGGTTGATAGGCACTGAAAAACATCCATGAAGGACACCCAGATATGTCCAGGGAATACTTTGGGAGGGTTTCCTCCTTTGCTTAGAAGGACAAGTGCTATCAAGATATCACATACAGTATTTGCATTATAAGCTTAAAACATTGATAACAAAGTGTTTGGTATGTAATCTCCACTAAATAATTGGTATCCCATTTGTAAACAGCTACTACATTTTCTGTAACATAGAGGAGATTTTTTGCCTGTTCTTTGCACAACCAGTTTCTTTAGTGAGCAGAGTTTCAGCAATGACTAGATTAAGAGGCATTATCATCCCAAGATGATTAAAGACCTAAAGGAAGTGATTTGCATCACTCACTGAAAGACAATGTTAGGGGCTATATATTTTATAAAAGATCCAGACACAGACATTGATTTTGCAGTGGACAACCAGAGTCCATATTCTGTCCTGGGGAAGGAAAATTTAGTGCCATTTTTTAAAAAGTTAATTAAACCCACTGACGTATGACGAGTAAAAAAGTGAGCATGTCAGAATGCTCGTATTGCAAGAAGGCACTCCAAGAGAGTAGACTTCGTGACTGAAAGGGTGTCTATGAATGGTGCCAACACCTGCCCTCATCTCTCCAGAGAAGCCCAGAGAAAAGAATATAACCAGAAAATAGCTACAGGAAGTCTAATGGCATAATGTAATAGAAACACCACCGGGTAATGAACTGAGAGGTCTGGAGTCTTTCCTCCCCCCATTCGTTTATTTGAAAACATTTACAAAGCACCTGGTACTGTATGATCTGTGACATAGACTTACAGCCCTCAGGAAGAAAAATAAGGCCTTTAATTTCGATGAGTGCATATTCTACTCACTATGTGTTCTCCAACAGATTGGTTCTCTCTGAGGCTGTTTCCTCTATGATTCCACTTGTGTCAGAATCCTGAGAAATGGGTCATGCAAAATGATGTACAGATTTGGAGGAAGGCAATGGAGAGATGATAGGTTTAATTTGGGGTATATTGAGTGTGAAGTTCAATGGATGACCCTGGCTTAGAACTAGGGATGGAGGACTGCCTGAATGGCTCAATTGGTTAAGTGTCTGCCTTTGGCTCATGATCTCGGGGTCCTGGGATCAAGGTCCTTGTCAGGCTCCCTGTTCAGCAGGGAGTCTGCTTCTCCCTCTCCCCCCACTTGTGTTCTTTGTTGCTATTTCTCTCTCTCTCTCTCAAATAAATAAATAAATAAATAAACAAATAAATAAAATCTTTAATAAAAAAAAATAACTAAGAATAGAGACACAGATTGAACATGGAGAGGAGCTGAATCCACAGCGTAAGCTTCAACAACTCTTTTCCAGAAGGAGGCTTTACATGGGAAGGGGCGGTGGGGAAGAACTCGGAAGGACAGTTAGGCTAGCACTCTGGCCATGTTACTGTGCTCATTCCTCACGGCAACTCTGGAAGACTGGGAGCTTCCCTTATTCCCATTGTAAAGATGAGGAAACACAAACGAAGCAAGACTGAAATGACAAAGATGACATGCTCAGTAGCTTGCGAAGTCCATTCCACTCCAGTTTAATTCTATTTCCTGTGTTTTTCTTTCTCCATCCTGTGGACTCTCCTAGAGCAAATGAAGGAAGCAGCAAAGAAGAAAACGTGCTTCTTGCAGGAGGAAATCTTGTGGTCTATGGAAGAGGTAGCATTTGGGCTGGGCCAGCTTCGCACTTAGGCAGAAGAACTGAATATTATAGTCCAAAATGCAGTATCAATGGAATGAAAAGCTAAAAATTACAGAAAAAAGAGTAGAGCTGGAGCTTACAGTAGTAAAGAGAAGAAAGGTAGTTTGGAACAGTTTGTTCAAGGCCTGGGATGTCAAGCCAAGTATTTGATTAATGGTCAAATGTCCGAGTCAGTGCTGAAGGTTTCTGAACAAAGCAGTGATATATTCAGTTTTACTCTGTAAAGATTAAATTTCCAGGATTTTCAGGTTGACTGAAGTCCTTGGCTGACATCACTAAAAGACCTGGAAATCTGGGGGAAAGAATTTCTAATTGTGATGCCTGGATCATTTTCAAATTTGGCTTTTCTAGATTTTTCTAGACCAATCCTATTGGTTTATATTTTGCTCCTTCCTTCTCACCCTCCCCCTACACATCTCCTAAGGTACATTAGACTTCTCCATTCCTTCAGTTAAGCCGTAGCACCCAGGTCTGCGCATCACTGAGCTGTGATAAACATTGTTTCCTATATTACTGCATTGCACTCTGTATATCACCTGGATAAGCCTGTGTCCCTCTGGCAGAGCAGCTCAGATGCTGCCTCTTAGATGTAAGAAAATATTCTTTAAACTTGCATTTTGCCTTCTCCCTACCCTCAAGCCCACCCCAGCAAAACATAAGCTCTCTCTTTTGATATAGAAAAATCCCTGAGGGTGGTGGGATCTGAGCAAATGGCTCCAGCAGTGAATTTGAGGATATGGTTTTTCCCACCTATTTTCACTTTTGTTTGAAGGTTTCAGAAAATACAGGGGGAAAAAATAACAGCTCCTCATTTCTGTGTCTTTCTGGAGCTATTCCATCACAATATCCAAATGCCAATGGGTCCTGAATACTTTTGAAAGGAGAGACAATGTCTTTGATCTCTGATAACATGTTTACGGATCTAGATGAAGAAAAACTGCTCTATGGTATGTTATCTCTACAACAGTGGCATAATAAGGTTTACAATGGGTCTCAGAATTGGTCCCTCTCCAAACGACTGAGATATTTTCCTCCTGGTATCAGGCCCACAGCACTCACCTCCTAATTTGGAAGACTATATTGTTCCTTGCATTGCTTTTTCCTGGTAAATATTGGAAAGAATCACCTTATGTCTTTTACTAGGTTACTAAATAAGGTTCTGTGGGTTCACTTAAAAACAAACAAAAATGAATATACAGAATAGTGTTTATTCTTCCTCACTTATATGGCAACTATGAAGGTGGATCGTAATTGCCTTTCTGACAGCTGGGCACTAGATTTGTTGGCTCTCTAGTTAGATACAGTTTATTGGAAGTCTAACTATGAGCTATTAGTGGTTCTCTTCCTGTTATGCTTTAAACAATAATCAAGAGGTTGGGTATGCTTGAATATATCCTTCAGGGCTACTCATTGGTAAATTTGGAGATGATCTAAATTTTATAAGTATTGTAACAGAATATACCAAACATGTAGGCTATACAAAATGTTTAATTTACTGTAAAAGATACTACCTCTCAATATTTTAAAAAATAGCATATTATGGCTTTGGCCAGCTGTCACTTTCATTAGGATATTCAATTTAAAAATACTGTCTTTGTTAAGACTCTTCAAAACTCAAATTATTAGAATTAATTTTCTGTTAAGGGATCCCTGGGTGGCGCAGCGGTTTGGCGCCTGCCTTTGGCCCAGGGCGCGATCCTGGAGACCCGGGATCGAGTCCCACGTCGGGCTCCCGGTGCATGGAGCCTGCTTCTCCCTCTGCCTGTGTCTCTGCCTCTCTCTCTCTGTGACTATCATAAATAAATAAAAAAATTAAAAAAAATTCTCTGTTAAAATGTACATCTAAGATTTATTATGTCTATGGACAATTATTTTTTATTAGAAGTTTGCTAGAACACATGATGCCTTTTATGGGTTAGTTATTAGCCTATAAACAGTGCATAGTATGTCACTGTGGGGTCAGGGAAGATACATATAAATTATGGATGGTGAACATAAGGTGAAACAGAGTTTTTTAACAACAAAATCTGCTTGACCCCGTTACATATTGTAAATCAACCTGGTGTTTAGCATTTCCCTAAATAAAACTAGAAATATTTTCTTCACTGGTGAAATCTGAAGTCTCATTCATTTTAGACAGACTCACGGTATCCTGAGTGAAAGAATTCCATTCTGAATAGACTATATACACAGGATCCTAAGAGAGACTGCTCACATGTAGAGTCCAGAGAAAGTCAGCAACTTCAGGAATTGCATTAATTCTTTCCCCCACTTATCTGTAAACCCAAATGGCAACTACTCCCAAGGATTTTATATCAAGTTGCTTTTATTATGCCCATAATATGTCCCTCCTGGGTTTGCTGGTAGCTCATCCTCATTTTATTTCCTTTGATTATTTAATCATTCATGAAAGCCTCTCTTCCCTCTGGTACTCTCTGATTCTATAGAACCTGATAATAGAAAGATGTATTTTACAACATGCAATGAGAGACTCCATAAATTCCATCTGCTCTCAAGACAGCACCTATTTTAAGATGATCATGATGTTTTGCCAGCATATACAAGACTCTAATTCCTGCTCTTCAGAAGGTCATTTAATTGAAAGTGATCCCACATGTCTTTGGTTTGCCTTAATCCTAATTCTTCCCAGAATTTTTTTTAAAATCAGATTTCAGCCAGTATTCAGATTCTGCAATCAATCAGTGAAAACCCCTTGTTAGCAGGAAGCACAAAAATCCAGGGATCATTGCTTGCATTTGAGCATGGTTTTCACATTTCATTTTTGTTACAATTTTTACTTTAATGCTCCCAGATTTATTTTAGGACTAGGTCTATTCTCTGTAAAACCAAAACTAATTTTCAAATGTTCTGTTATTTATAAGCACCCACTTCTACCTCTACATTTCTCTTTTCTTCTTCTCTTGCTTCTTCCTCCCTTTCTTCCCCACTCTGTGCTGTCTTTGCAATGACCATAGTTACCAAAAATTTTGTATGAAATATGCCAGAAAACATTAGCATTAGCATGCAATTTTAGTGGAGAACAAAAGTTAAACCTCATAGCTGCTGAAATATTACTATTAATTATTGATATTTTTAAAATCATGTAGGCAAAATTAATGAAATCCATAAATAAATGGATATAAAATAAATGGCCATTTTCTTACCTGTATGTACTTTTTTTTTTAATGCATAGGGAGGCTATTTGCAATTCCTTCCCTAAAGCATATTCCTCCTAATCTGGTCACTGCCTTCCTTCAAGAATGCCAATGGGGATCAAGAAACTTCTCCACGACTACTCTCTCAGGTTGGGCATTATATGAGGTTATGCTGAGCTCTAAATCTGTGCCTATTTCCTGAGATGCAATCCTAGAATTGTTGATATTGTTGATCAGATTAGACAGAAATGTGGCTTATAGCAACAGCACGTTAGTGACAGATAAAGCCTTTTTATGCAGCAGTTTCAGCATTGAATCCTTTATAAAACAAGGTGTCTGTACGCTGTGATAGGGAGTAATTAAAAATGAAAGGGCTGTCTATGATGAATGTCCTATACATTTTTCATTTTTCAGAAATGAAGCTCTATGTCAATAAATAACCATGCAGCTGTGATGGTAGCTTTTTGCAGCACATGCATGTGTGTGTATGAGCATGTGGGTGTATGAAGGAAGGGGAACAACCCGAGAAATTGAAAGAGGGAAGTTGAGGGGCAGGGCATGAAAGGGGGAGAAGGAGAGAGGTAAAAGCTACTAATAAAATATAACAACAGCAACAAAAAATAATGTGTAATACTTATTTAGTGTTTAATATACCTAAGGCAGGGTAAGGCAGGGTTGAGACTAGAGTGAGGCAAATACAATACTAATTCAGAAGCAAAATTTAAGAAAATGACAAAAAAGTCACCAGGATAAATAATATTTTCAAACAAGATTTTAAAAAATCAAAATTGATGCAAAAAATCCATTTTGAAAAAAATATCCAAATCATAAATACAAACAAGTTTGGTAGTAAGGTGCGAAACTCTTTGCCTGCTTTGTCTGGTTTAATACCCGAACAACTATATGAAGTTGATATTATTGTTATACGTATTTTACTGATAAGAAATGACTCTTAAAGTAGTGAAGAGGTAAGGGAGGAAGAAAGATGGGACAGCTTGCAGTTCCCAGGTTAGGATTAGTGTTTGCTGAGAAATGAGTTCAAAGGCAGACAAAGGTATGTGTCACTCACTAGCCATTGTGCCCTGGGCAGTGTACAGGGATCTAGGCAGGACTGGGTGTCACATGCAGGGAGGAGCGGTGGCCACAGATTGTGGAGCTTTTCAGCTGCTGAAGAGGAAGAGGTGGTCTTGTTATGATGTAGTAGATCTGTGGTCTCCAAAGCCCTATTCCTGCATCCCAGATTGCAGATTGTTCCTGGCCCCTCCCCATGCATGTCTAGGAGCAGGAGTCAAAGCATTGCTTGCAGCTGTGTGGTCACAGTCTCCCTTTCCCTGGTTCTTGGTGGAGACTCCCATCCCTTCCCTGAGTGACGTGGGTCCCGCATGATGCACTGTCTCACACCCGTGGCCATGATTGTATGTCCAACGCTCCCAGCAGTGGCCAGCTTCCATGGAGCAGGTTTCAGTTCTCAAATGGTCCTTCCCTGTAGGAGACCAGCTCCTTCTCTGGGAGGCCATCTTTCAGGGAACCCATCATTCCCTTAGCCTTTACCCCAAAGTGTTAAATGTATTTGTCCAAGCCCACACATGCTATACATTTGCAAAGTCGGAACTCAAATCCAAGTCTTTGAGGTTCCACAGCTCAAACATTTAGCCACTACATAGTATTTGCATCATTCATTTATTCCTCCAGAGCGCATTGATTGCAGTTTTAACTTATGCAAGATCATTGTATGAGTTCTGGGGATAAAATAGTCAACACAACATTGACTACCTTTGTCTTCATAAGGCATCCTATTAGTTAAAGGATGAGGAAAATAAACCTTTATGGTTTTGGAGCACAGGAATTCTTGCATTGGGTCACCTCAGGTTTATGTCCTGTGAAATGCTATAATGGATTATCAAAACAAACAAACAAACAAACAAACAAAAAAAAAACCACAGCACTACCTAGATTGAAGTCCAGATGAGACCCTGGCTCATGGGGCTGTGTATTGGGGGGCCTCTCTTTCTCTCTCTCTCTCATTATCATTTTATATCAGAGTCTCCAGTGCTTATTATTTTCCAGCCACTATAATGGTCTTACTTTAGTTCCTCAAACATAGAAAGTTACTTCCTGCCTTGGGAAATGCTCTTCTCTCCAAGAGTAATGTTTCTCTCCAGGCTTTTCTCCCCACATTTCTTATCTTTTGGGTCTC
Source organism: Nyctereutes procyonoides (assembly GCF_905146905.1). Lineage (NCBI taxonomy): Eukaryota > Metazoa > Chordata > Mammalia > Carnivora > Canidae > Nyctereutes > Nyctereutes procyonoides. The sequence continues at coordinate 10,768,569 of NW_026575133.1, read as the reverse complement.
ACTTTAAATCTATGTGCCCAGAGCAGCCTTCTGACCATCCTAGAGAGAGCAGATGATCACCCCCATCATTTGAATTCTCTCTCAATTCCTTATTGTTTCTTTTTTTTTCTGATTATGATTTGTAATCATTGTATTTATTTACTTATTTGATTTTCTCCAGCCCCCTTTACAGAAACAAGGGCAGGAAATGGGTTTTTCTTGTTTACTGCTATATCCCCAGAAATTTACAGAATGCCTTGTGTAGAAGTGCTCAGTAAGTATATTCTAAATGCATAATTATAACACCAATAAGTATAGTAATAATGACTACAATTTAACAAAGATTTAGTATATGCTAAGCCCCTCTATATGTACAAAAATTCTTGAGGTAGAAGCTATTTTTTAAAAAGTATATTATTTTTTAATTATAAAACAATCAATCTTCAATGGGAAGAAATGCAAATTGTACAGAAAACGTCCTTCCATCTAAATCCACTCCCCAAACATATAACCTCTGTTTATAAAGTGCTGTATATCCTTGTCAATATATTCCATGACTATAAATATTCTGACTCCACTATGGCTGTAAGAGTCAATAACTTCCCATTTCAAAGTGAGTCTCTCAATGAACAATGGAGAACTTGGAAGAACTAGCTGATTATGAAGCTTCAACAGTTGAGCACCCATCTCCATCTTCTAAGACTTTGAAAAGGCCAAGAAAGGAAATGCTGGAGTTTAGAGAAAGGATTCCTTTGGAGAAAATTGTGAGTTCCTTCTTTCCATGCCTTGAAGGGTGGAAGAATTAATTTGCTTTCACCTCAAGCCTCCTCTCGAGGAGAAAATCAAAAGTGGCCCTAGCAAACATTTGGGGAGCCTGTGTTTGAGAAGCAATCACATTTTTTTAAGTGGCAGAACAAATGTGTAAGTTTTCACTTGATGAGATAAGAACTATGAGTGAGAGAGAGCAGGCCTGGAAGGTCTGAGAGAGTCACAGGGAGGACTCAGGAGCCCTTAGCCTGAAGAATGAGGCTGTGCCCCCACCTCACCCCAAGCAACACAATTCCACCACTGGAGGTATATTTCTGTGAGTCTACAGAGCTGTAGTTACAAGATCTTCAGTGGAAGATATTTCTTAAGAAGGTACAGAGGACCCCAGAGAGGAATGAATTGACTTTAGTTATATACCTGGTTTAGAGAAAACAAATGGCACTTGCATTAATAGTGGTTAGTAAGACTTTTCCTTTTTTTTAAATAAATTAATTTTTATTGGTGTTCAATATACCAACATACAGAATAACACCCAGTGCTCATCCTGTCAAGTGTCCCCCTCAGTGCCCATCACCCATTCACCCCCACCCCCCGCCCTCCTCCCCTTCCACCACCCCTAGTTCGTTTCCCAGAGTTAGGAGTCTTTATGTTCTGTCTCCCTTTCTGATATTTCCCACACATTTCTTCTCCCTTCCCTTATATTCCCTTTCACTATTATTCATATTCCCCAAACGAATGAGAACATACAGTTTGTCCTTCTCCGATTGACTTACTTCACTCAGCATTATACCCTCCAGTTCCATCCACATTGAAGCAAATGGTGGGTATTTGTCATTTCTCATGGCTGAGTAATATTCCATTGTATACATAAACCACATCTTCTTTATCCATTCATCTTTTGATGGACACCGAGGCTCCTTCCACAGTTTGGCTATTGTGGACATGGCTGCTAGAAACATCGGGGTGCAGGTGTCCCGGCGTTTCATTGCATCTGAATCTTTGGGGTAAATCCCTAACAGTGCAATTGCTGGGTCGTAGGGCAGGTCTATTTTTAACTCTTTGAGGAACCTCCACACAGTTTTCCAGAGTGGCTGCACCAGTTCACATTCCCACCAACAGTGTAAGAGGGTTCCCTTTTCTCCGCATCCTCTCCAACATTTGTTGTTTCCTGCCTTGTTAATTTTCCCCATTCTCACTGGTGTGAGGTGGTATCTCATTGTGGTTTTGATTTGTATTTCCCTGATGGCCAGTGATGCAGAGCATTTTCTCATGTGCATGTTGGCCATGTCTATGTCTTCCTCTGTGAGATTTCTCTTCATGTCTTTTGCCCATTTCATGATTGGATTGTTTGTTTCTTTGGTGTTGAGTTTAATAAGTTTTTATAGATTTTGGAAACTAGCCCTTTATCTGATATGTTATTTGCAAATATCGTCTCCCATTCTGTAGGTTGTCTTTGAGTTTTGTTGACTGTATCCTTTGCTGTGCAAAAGCTTCTTATCTTGATGAAGTCCCAATAGTTCATTTTTGCTTTTGTTTCTTTTGCTTTCGTGGATGTATCTTGCAAGAAGTTACTGTGGCCAAGTTCAAAAAGGGTGTTGCCTGAGTTCTCCTCTAGGATTTTGATGGAATCTTGTCTCACATTTAGATCTTTCATCCATTTTGAGTTTATCTTTGTGTATGGTGCAAGAGAGTGGTCTAGTTTCATTCTTCTGCATGTGGATGATCCAATTTTCCCAGCACCATTTATTGAAGAGACTGTCTTTCTTCCAGTGGATAGTCTTTCCTCCTTTATCGAATATTAGTTGACCCTAAGGTTCAGGGTCCACTTCTGGGTTCTCTATTCTGTTCCATTGATCTATGTGTCTGTTTTTGTGCCAGTACCACACTGTCTTGATGACCACAGCTTTGTAGTACAACCTGAAATCTGGCATTGTGATGCCCCCAGATATGGTTTTCTTTTTTAAAATTCCCCTGGCTATTCGGGGTCTTTTCTGATTCCACACAAATCTTAAAATAATTTGTTCTAACTCTCTGAAGAAAGTCCATGGTATTTTGATAGGGATTGCATTAAATGTGTTAAATTGCTCTGGGTAACATTGACATTTTCACAATATTAATTCTGCCAATCCATGAGCATGGAATATTTTTCCATCTCTTTGTGTCTTCCTCAATTTCTTTCAGAAGTGTTCTATAGTTTTTAGGGTATAGATCCTTTACCTCTTTGGTTAGGTTTATTCCTAGGTTCTTATGCTTTTGGGTGCAATTGTAAATGGGATTGACTCCTTAATTTCTCTTTCTTCAGTCTCATTGTTAGTGTATAGAAATGCCATTGATTTCTGGGCATTGATTTTGTCTCCTGCCACGCTACCAAATTGCTGTATGAGTTCTAGCAATCTTGGGGTGGAGGCTTTTGGATTTTCTATGTAGAGTATCATGTCATCGGCGAAGAGGGAGAGTTTGACTTCTTCTTTGCCAATTTGAATGCCTTTAATGTCTTTTTGTTGTCTGATTGCTGAGGCTAGGACTTCCAGTACTATGTTGAATAGCAGTGGTGAGAGTGGACATCCCTGTCTTGTTCCTGATCTTAGGGGAAAGGTTCCCAGTGCTTCCCCATTGAGAATGATATTTGCTGTGGGCTTTTCGTAGATGGCTTTTAAGATGTCGAGGAAAGTTCCCTCTATCCCTACACTCTGAAGAGTTTTGATCAGGAATGGATGCTGTATTTTGTCAAATGCTTTCTCTGCATCTAATGAGAGGATCATATGGTTCTTGGTTTTTCTCTTGCTGATATGATGAATCACATTGATTGTTTTACGAGTGTTGAACCAGCCTTGTGTCCCGGGGATAAATCCTACTTGGTCATGGTGAATAATTTTCTTAATGTGTTGTTGGATCCTATTGGCTAGTATCTTGTTGAGAATTTTTGCATCCATGTTCATCAGGGATATTGGTCTGTAATTCTCCTTTTTGGTGGGGTCTTTGTCTGGTTTTGGAATTAAGGTGATGCTGGCCTCATAGAATGAATTTGGAAGTACTCCATCTCTTTCTATCTTTCCAAACAGCTTTAGTAGAATAGGTATGATTTCTTCTTTAAACGTTTGATAGAATTCCCCTGGGAAGCCATCTGGCCCTGGACTCTTGTGTCTTGGGAGGTTTTTGATGACTGCTTCAATTTCCTCCCTGGTTATTGGTCTGTTCAGGTTTTCTATTTCTTCCTGTTCCAGTTTTGGTAGTTTGTGGCTTTCCAGGAATGCGTCCATTTCTTCTAGATTGCCTAATTTATTGGCGTAGAGCTGTTCATAGTATGTTTTTAAAATCGTTTGTATTTCCTTGGTGTTGGTAGTGATCTCTCCTTTCTCATTCATGATTTTATTAATTTGAGTCTTCTCTCTCTTCTTTTTAATAAGGTTGGCTAATGGTTTATCTATCTTATTAATTCTTTCAAAGAACCAACTCCTGGTTCTATTGATCTGTTCCACAGTTCTTCTGGTCTCAATTTCGTTGAGTTCTGCTCGAATTTTAATTAACTCTCTTCTTCTGCTGGGTGTCAGGTCGATTTGCTGCTTTTTCTCTAGCTCCTTTATGTGTAAGGTTAGCTTTTAGTATTTGAGTTCTTTCCAGTTTTTGAATGATGCTTGTATTGCGATGTATTTCCCCCTCAGGACTGCTTTTGCTGCATCCCAAAGATTTTGAACAGTTGTATCTTCATTCTCATTAGTTTCCATGAATCTTTTTAATTCTTCCTTAATTTCCTGGTTGACCCTTTCATCTTTTAGCAGGATGGTCCTTAACCTCCACGTGTTTGAGGTCCTTCCAAACTTCTTGTTGTGATTGAGTTCTAATTTCAAGGCGTTATGGTCTGAGAATATGCAGGGGACGATCCCAATCTTTTGGTATCGGTTCAGACCCGATTTGTGACCCAGTATGTGGTCTATTCTGGAGAAAGTTCCATGTGCACTGGAGAAGAATTGAGTTTGGATGTAAAGTTCTGTAGATATCTGTGAAATCTATCTGGTCCAGTGTATCATTTAAAGCTCTCGTTTCTTTGGAGATGTTATGCTTAGAAGACCTATCGAGGCTAGAAAGAGCTAGATTGAAGTCACCAAGTATAAGTGTATTATTATCTAAGTATTTCTTCACTTTGGTTAATAATTGGTTTAAGTATTTGGCAGCTCCCACATTCGGGGCATATATATTGAGGATTGTTAAGTCCTCTTGTTGGATAGATCCTTTAAGTATGATATAGTGTCCCTCTTCATCTCTCACTACAGTCTTCGAGGTAAATTTTAGTTTATCTGATATAAGGGTGGCTACCCCTGCTTTCTTTTGAGAACCATTTGAATGGTAAATGGTTCTCCAACCTTTTATTTTCAGGTTGTAGGTGTCTTTCTGTCTAAAATGAGTCTCTTGTAGACAGCAAATAGATGGGTCCTGCTTTTTTATCCAGTCTGAAACCCTGCGCCTTTTGATGGGGTCATTGAGCCCGTTCACGTTCAGAGTTACTATTGACAGATATGAGTTTAGTGTCATCATGATATCTATTTAGTCTTTGTTTTTGTGGATTGTTCCACTGAACTTCTTCTTAAAGGGGAATTTTAAGAGTCCCCCTTAAAATTTCTTGCAGAGCTGGTTTGGAGGTCACATATTCTTTCAGTTCCTGCCTGTCTTGGAAGCTCTTTATCTCTCCTTCCATTTTGATGAGAGCCTTGCTGGATAAAGTATTCTTGGTTGCATGTTCTTCTCATTTAGGACCCTGAATATATCCTGCCAGCCCTTTCTGGCCTGCCAGGTCTCTGTGGAGAGGTCTGCTGTTACCCTAATATTCCTCCCCATGAAAGTCAGGGACTTCTTGTCTCTTGCTGCTTTAAGGATCTTCTCTTTATCTTTGGAATTTGCAAGCTTCACTATTAGATGTCGAGGTGTTGAACGGTTTTTATTGATTTTAGGGGGGGATCTCTTTATTTCCTGGATATGAATGCCTGTTTCCCTTCCCAGATTGGGAAAGTTTTCAGCTAGGATTTGTTCAAATACATATTCTGGTCCTCTGTCCCTTTCGGCGCCCTCGGGAACCCCAATTAAACGTAGGTTTTTCTTCCTTAGGCTGTCATTTATTTCCCTTAATCTGTCTTCATGGTCTTTTAATTGTCTGTCTCTTTTTTCCTCAGTTTCCCTCTTTGCCATTAACTTGTCTTCTATGTCACTCACTCGTTCTTCCACCTCGTTAACCCTCATCGTTAGGACTTCTAGTTTGGATTGCATCTCATTCAATTGATTTTTAATTTCTGCCTGATTGGATCTAAATTCTGCAGTCATGAAGTCTCGTGAGGCCTTAATGCTTTTTTCTAGAGCCACCAGTAGCTGTAGAATAGTGCTTCTGAATTGGCTTTCTGACATTGAAGTGTAATCCAGATTTTGTAACTCTGTGGGAGCGAGGGCTGTTTCTGATTCTTTCTTTTGAGGTGAGGGTTTCCTTCTAGTCATTTTGCTCAGTGCAGAGTGGCTAAAAACAAGTTGTATTGGGAAAAGGAGAAAAAGAGAGAGAAGGAAAGAAAAGAGAAAAAGAAAAAAGAAAAAGAAGAAAAAAAAGAAAAAAGAGAAGAAGAAGAGAAAGAAAAAGAAAGAAAGGTGAAAAAAAAGGGGGTGGGGTAGGGAAGCAATCAGAAATCAAAAAGAAAAAAAAAGAAAAAAACACGGGGGAGTATCTTCTGATTCTGTAGACTTTAAGTCCCTTGACTTCCCCTGGAACTGGTCCGTCCAGCTGGTCTTCTGGGGGAGGGGCCTGCTGTGCTGATTCTCAGGTGTTAGCACTTGGGGGAGCTGCTCTGCCCCTGTCTGGTGCAGGGCTCAGCGGGGGTTGTTCACCCCGTGAGGCCCCAGGAGGAACAGCCCCAGTGGCTGCGGCAGCTCTGGAGCCCTGGAGTCAGCCTCCGCAGGAACTACGGGGCTCTCCGTCCGCAGGGCCTGGAGGCTCCGGGGCGGGGCCGCTGATCTGCTCAGCTCGGGGCAGGAGCGTCCTCGCTGTCCTGGGCCCTCCCGGCCTCTGCCTGTCCCGGGGGAGGCCGGATCCTGGGCTGTGTCCCGGCGCCCTGTGCTCCGGGGCCTGCGCTGTGGGATTCGCGCTCCCGCCCCGCAGCCCCCTCCGCGGAGCCGCCGCCCGAGCCCCTCCGAGCTGCTCCGGTCGGTCCCGCCGTGCGCGCTGCAGCCCTTAGGGAGCTCGGCGCACTCTCCCGGGGCGCAGGTGTCTGTTAGTGTCCCCGGGAGCCCGAGGGCATCCCCGCCCTCCTGGGTCCTGCTCCACCTCCCTGCGGGCCCCTTTCCCCCCGGGAAGGTTGGTGCAGCTCCTGCTCCTCCGGGACGGGGCTCTCCTGTCCTGGGGACACTCGCCCCGGCCTCAGCCCGGCTCCTCGCGGGCCCCTCCCCCTCGGAGGCCTTTTGCTTCTTTATTTCTTTTTCCCCGTCTTCCTGCCTTGATAGAAGCGCGGACTCTTCTCACTGTAGCGTTCCAGCTGGTCTTTCTTTAAATCTCAGGCCGAATTCGTAGATTTTCAGGGTGGTATGAAGGTTATCTAGGTAATTTCTTGGGGACAGGTGGTTTGGGGGCCCTACTCTTCCACCGTCTGGCCCCTCCTCTGTAAGATTTTTCCTTATTGCTTTCCTGTCTCCTTCTAGAAGTGGAGGCAGAAGAGAGGAGGGTCTCCAATAAAGAGAGAACGTAATTCCTATGCCAGCATTTCTCAGTGAAGGCTTCCTCATGGGGTGAGTTCCATTTACAGAGGGGAGAGGTACCAACTTAAATGAATTTCAAAATTTTGACCACTACATGACACTGAACATTTTAATTACGTAAATGAGATTTTTCTGGCAATAAGAAAGTAATATTTTCTGAGAGTGACTGGAGAAGCTATACAGTCTATTCAATATTACATTTTGATTTAGGGGTATAACCAGCCTCAAGGGGGGTGGGTGTTCAAATAGGAGAGAGGAATGCAGTATTTTCTTATTGCACCTAGAGTCCCATTTAATCTATGAGATTATACACACTTAAAAAAAAAAAACCAGAATTAAGATCATGCCATGCCTCCTGTTCGTCATGCACATCCTTCCATGTCAGTACACAATCAGGTATATGTAAGTGTTCCTACCATCATTTACACAGCCTAAGCTGCTTTGTTCCAGCATACCACTAGGAGTGCATGCCAGGCAAGTGCATAAGGCTGACAAATGACATTTTGTGGTCTAATGTAACATAAAAGAAAAACCACTTTCTATAGAATGTGGAAATTCCTAATGTTTGAAACTTTTACAATTGAGAATGCTATTTATTTATCTATATCTATCTATATATCTGTTTATTTTTTAAATGACTTCTATACTTGACATGGGGCTTGACCTCAAGACCCCAAGATTAAGAGTTGCATCTTCTTTTGACTGTGCCAGGTGCCCCTACAATTAAGTAATTTAAGTTAGGTAAAGGGTCAAGGTCACAAAAGAGGTCATTAGGGCAGAAGGAATTCAAACAATACTTTCCTATTTCCTAGGCCTCACTCTTTCCATGGCTCAGTTTTGGTAAGCTGTATGTGTTCCAAAGTTAGCAGGTATAAAGGGAGAGGACTACGGTTGATCAGGGGTGTGGGGAGGTGCTATAGGATGGACACTGTGATCAGTGCAAAACACATCGGCCTACAAGAGAGGATCCTGCCATAGGATTCAAACCCTGCTAATCTGCTGTGATAGGACCATGGGTTAAATACTTGACTCTTACAGCCTCTTCTGTTAGATATAAACTAGAACAAGCAGTTTTTAACAGGCACACAAGGATTGTGAGAGGCAAGTGAGATTATTTATGTTGAGGTACTCCATAAGCTATACAATAATATGTACACATAAAATTTGCTTATATATTGTTTAATCAGGATAGGCAAGAACTTGTTTCACAGCCTGCATATATAGTTGTGATCATATCAAGTCTAGGAGAACTTTGCTAACATTTGCTGCATTGAGTGATTTCAGAAGCAAAACCCCAATGATGTGTACAGTATGTGCCGCTACACTAGCTCGGAATCAAGATTTTGAGATGTATCAAGGTTTGCACTTGGCTCCAAACTTATCTTGTGGTTTTGGACAAGTTGCTCAGACCTCTAAGTCTCATTTTCTTCATTTCTAAGACTGGATTAATAATACCTACTTCCTAGTTTTGTCCTCAGGATTCAAGGCAATGATGTTTTGAAACATCTAGTGGCATTCATCAAAGGCTCTAATTTTATAGCTGTTATTACTATCCTATTTCTCTCATTTTCTATTCCAGTTGGGTGTGGTTTAGAAAAATAATTCTCTGTTTCAATATGTGTAGGAGGCAACATCCTAGCTCTGCAAGGACCACAGTAAATGGGGCTCAGACAATAAATCACTTCTTGGTTGATAGAATGACAACGGCATGCCAGACCTTTCTGATCTATGAGGCTTTTACAATGTTGATATTGTTGCTGATGATCCAACAGGGCCTTTCTTGGAATTTATAGAAAGAAAAACTATGACCTTACAATCCTTACCACAAGAGGAAAATAAACTGACAAAAGAATTTTGTGGATTTTGTTTGAGTATATCCAAGGTTCTTTTCTTTGGATTGAACCCTGACCTTCATGTCAAACATGAACAGCTAATAAGTCTTCCTCTTTGTTTACCTATTTCTAACAATTATGAGGCTTTTGGGGAATATTAGCATAAAGTACAGAAGACTGTGTTGGTTTCTCCATTGCTGTGACCCCTTCCCCTATCTGAGCTCTACGTTGCAGTCAGAGGTGTATTTTACAAGTAGAAGATAAGACCACCCAGCCCACGTGTTATGGACTTACTTGTGTCCCCCAACAAAATTCATATGTTGAAACCCTAACTCTTACTATTTGAATATAGAGCCTGTAAGGGGGTAATTAAAGTTAAATAGGGTCTTGAGAGCCCTAATCCAACAGGACTGGTTTCCTTATAAGAAGTGGTAGAGATACCAGGAGTATGTGCGCACAGAAGAAAGGGTATGTGAGGACACAGCAAGGAAGAGGCCATTTGGAAGTCTGGAAAGGAAACTATACCAGCAACTGAGCCTACTGGCACTCTGATCTTGGACTTCCAGCCTCCAAAACTGTGAGAAAATAAATTTCTGCTGTTTAAGCCGCCAGTCTGTGGTATTCAGTTATGACAGCCCAGGCTGACTCATGTCCCCCGCTCCAAAGTCTCCTATTGCTCACCATTTAGTTCAGCATAAAATCAATCTTTTTAACATAATGTCTGAAACTCTGTATCTGGCTTTATCCACTTGTCCGAGCTTATCTCCTGCTGTTCTCCCCACTAAATTCCATCCACGCCGTCTTGTCTTCTTTTGACATTCTGAATTTGGAGGGGAAAAATCGTCACCTGAGGTTTATCTGACTGAAACTCTCTTTCCCTGGTAGTTTTTAAGAGTGGCTCATTCTCTTCCTTTAAATTTCAACTCAAATGCCCCTTCACCAAAAAGGTTATATCTGGTCATTTCAAGGGGAGTGATCCCTCCTGCCCTACCCCCAGAATGCTCCACAATATTCTTCTGTTACTTTCCTCCCAGCATTTCTCACTCTCTGACATTACCTCATTTACTTACTATTTGTTTGTTTCCTTTCATTGAATGAAAGCTCAGTGAGGACGGGGGCCTACCTACTTGTTGAGTGTCCATCCTCTGTATCAGCGTCCAGGGGGAACACCTGCCACACAAGCAGCTCAGCATATGTACACTGAACATGGAATAGATGAATGTTTTTCTTCTGCTTCCTATTCCCCATTCCCCTTTCTGCTGACTCTCCCCCCCCCCCATTGCCTTTCTTATAGTCCTAATCCTATAGGCTGCATGCTTTTAGATATCTGCTCCAATCAAAGGAAAGCTCTTACAATATTGAGATAATTCTCATCACTGGGCAGTTGCAATCCCTCTGGAATTAGGCTTCTTACACTGGAAGTTTAGTCAAATTGGCAAAATTTGAGGGATACAATGACCAGTCCAATGCCCCTCAACTTGAGATAGCTATCAATACCTTTAATTCCACTCAGTCAAAGGGCCTTGCCAGCCTCAGCCTGCATGTAAGCTATCCAAGAGAAGATTGGTGCTCATAAAAGGAAAATATGTTTTTAATAAAGTGATCTTAAGAGAGATTAGATATTGGCTGGTTTTAAAGGTCTTTTATTGCACTGTCTTAAACACACACATGCACACATTTTCCTCTTCCCTGAAGGTGTGAGAGGGAGATAATGTGAGGATGGAGTGGTCACAAATCTAGGAAAGGATCCACAGCCCAATGACATTGAAATTCAGTCCTGAATGGTATAAACCACCAAACATGTTTAATTTGCAACCATCTTACTTCACATGCCAACAAGGCAGGAAGGTAAGATGCCAAACAGAACCTCTTTTCACTATTTTCCCTGTTTTAAGAGATCCCCAATCTATTATCAAGCCTTTATCTTCCTCTATTGCTGCAAGTTGCACAAACTGAAGCCTGCTAATTCTAATGCCAGCATGATGTTACTTGTCATTTTTCATTTCAAGTGTTTATATAGAAAATACCATCCAGCTTTCATGGAAGAAGACTTGATGTTCTTCTCTTCCTTTACTTCATTACCCAGAGCCTAAACTAAGTTTCACTATCAAACACAGAGAGAATGATCTGAATCTAATAGAGTAGAGATTGGTCACGGAGAAGCATTAGCCAGGCCCCTATGAGCAAACATGGTTTCTAAATTAATATCCTGCTAACAGCTTCTTCCTCCTGTTTTATTAAAGTAGCATTATGACTTGGAATAGTTCTAGATTTTTTTTCCAACAGCTCTCAATATCTAATTTTAGTACTTTGCAGAGGAAGATTCTATTAGGTTGTATTATATAGTTAGCATTGAATATATAGTTATTTTTCCCCACTTGAGCATAATAGGAAAAGGCTACTTTAGTTCACAGGATGCTTAGCACACAAATAGCTTACCAGTTCATTGAGCAGCCCTATAAAAACCAGTCTCTGTAAGTTTAAATGCTACCTTCAATCTATTCCATTCCGCTTATCCCCATTGCCTATGCATGTAGAACATTGTCCCTATTTTACCTTAAACTTGATCTGATTAAAGAGAGGCTGCTTGAATTATCTTTACCAAAACATAAAGAACAAAAGCAAATATCCTAGAAACATCCCTCACCTTTAACAGGAGAGAATAATAGCGATGACATCTGATCAATGCAGAAGAGCTGGTGAGAAAACAGGCAGCTGGAAAAAAGAAGTGTGAAGAAGAAAAAAAAATCATAAAACCTTTAAAATTGTAATAGACTGGGAGATGAAATATATTACCTTTTCACCCTGGCAATGATTTCTGGTGAGAAGACTATGATTTCTCTCCCTCTCTCTCTCTCTCTTTCTGTCTTTTTTCTTCTTTACCGCTGACGAAACAATTCTCTAGGAATAGGAAAGTTTTGGGGATTTTCCCCCCTATTAAGTGGAAAAATCATTGAATTTTTGCAGTAATACTAAAAACCTAATAATAGAAAATATTCTGTTTGTAAATATGTAATCCTTTTGGCAGACCTACAGAAACAAACCAGCACTTTTGTCTTGCATTTCTTTCTACTTTTAGGAAATTTCCCTTTAGTAAAATGTTGATAACATTCAATCCAACTTTTAAAAATAGACGGCAAGACTTCTAAAGGACTTGCATAATTATCTTTTCTTATAAGGAATTAAAAATTCTAATAAATTAAAATTCTAATATTTATACCATCATACATTATGAGCCACCCCCTTAAATATACCGAATATGAGTGCATGAATCCTGATTATCTGCATTTTCATGGTCATTTGTTATTTCTTCTACAAATAACAGTGTTACCATTCATTGCATTCACTTCCCTCTAGTTTTTTTTTTTTTTTTTATTTATTTACGATAGTCATACAGAGAGAGAGAGAGGCAGAGACACAGGCAGAGGGAGAAGCAGGCTCCATGCACCAGGAGCCTGACGTGGGATTCGATCCCGGGTCTCCAGGATCGCGCCCTGGGCCAAAGGCAGGCGCCAAACCGCTGCGCCACCCAGGGATCCCACTTCCCTCTAGTTTTTAAAGAAAGATGCAAACCTTTGCAACCACTTACTTCCGTAATCCTTTCTTTTGATATGTTCTCTAAGGTAAATTGGCATAATTGTCATCATGTGGTAAATCCAGATTTCAGACCTACTCTGGATTTATGTTTTTCCTCTAAAATCTTTGTGAAGTTATATAACTGAGTATACAAGAGTGTTTGTCAGTGTAGTTAAAAAAAATTAACCCTACTCCAGTGTGCCTATTTTCAAAAAGAATTTAGAATAACATTTTTCAAAATGGTTCTTTGTTTATGTTTTTGTTACTCATGTATTTTGTCTTATTGGAATAAAAGAATGTAGTGTTTTAAAACTTTAACTATAACAAACTACTTATTCTTTTTCACTCAGAAATTCTCATTTACTGCATATCTCAATCTTCATGGCTTGCCTGCTTTTTACAAGCAGCAATCATGCTGGCACTGCTTCTAGAATGAAGTAGTCCTTCTGCTCCTGTTCAGTCTTGAATTATAATCTTACTCTTTGTCCTTGTGATGATTTTTCAATTTATAAGAATAGACGCCACTGTGTTTCTCTAATAAAAGGTAACATTTATTTAATATTGACTGCATGATGGACATCCTTCTTAAGTGTATGTTGCTCAGGGATCCATCAGGAAAGAGACAGCAGACCAAAAAGGAATTATTAGAGTTTAATGAAGGACTATTTACAAAAACATGAGCAGAATTAAGGGGATACAGCAGGGGAGGGTAAAGTACTCCAGAGTGAGCAACAGAAGGAAGCTGTTAGACTCATAAGCCGTAAGATTTGGGTGAGATTACCGGAACCTGGCCAACAGTGGCTGTGGAAGGGGGCCACTCAGTACCAACTTGACTTTTGGTAGAGGACTGCACTGTGACCTATCTGTGGCCTGGCAGGGGCTGCTGCAGGGGTATATACATAGATCTCACTTCTCCTGTGACTTCTACCCTCCTGCAGAGCTTTCTTCTGGACCACAAACCTAATTGGAAGCCAGAGGACGAGGCTGGCTGCCCAGAGCACAAAGATTTGCCTCCCAGGCACCAAGGCAGGAGGACAAAAATGGAGTAAGTAAGCGTTCTCTAGTACTGTAGTGATCCTGTAGATAACGAGTCCTCTCAGTGATCATATCACATGGGTAAGTAGTATTAGCCCTGTCCTACATGTGAGGCAACGGACTTAGGTGGTTTGTATATGGAGCAGCAGAGCCAGGTTTTGAACCTAGAGTCTTTCCCCACAAGCTGTGTGCTGATTGATTACAACATGCTTTCTTATCGCTCCATGGAAACCAAGACACAAATAGGGCTCTTTTCCCAAAGCTATTTTCCCCTTTCCTTGACTCTCATGTTTATGTCTTTGTATGGTTTCATTTGAGAATGACAGTATCTACAGAACTAGTGTGATCCTTTCATCTACCTTAGGATGTAAATTACTCATTGAGGGACTTTATGTTTAGTGAATCTATAAACATTTTAAGAGTTAATTCTGTCTTGTTCTTAGCCTTTTGAACCATCATTCTGAACATCTAAATATAATTATACAGAAGTTTCTATGCTTACGATTAGTGAGTCAGAGAGAGAAACATATTCTGAGGGAAAGTATAGTGTGTAAATGTGAGATGTGTGCTAAAATTTAAGGAATTAGTAGAAAGATTTTCAAAATTTCTAACTTCTTTCATACTGGAGATCATACTTGGTTAGATTTCTGCTATCCTGGAGTAAAGTGAAATTCTTTGATGTCAGAGAATTTAGTGGAATGCATATTTATTTAAAGTATATTCTTGTCCCATCAAGACTCTTTCAGTTGCAATGAACAGAAACCCAATTCATGGTAGCTTAATGAAGAAAGGGCTCATACAGTTGAGAAAGATACTGAGAAATTAGTAGAATGAAGAAGGTTCTGTAGGAATTAGGCTTTAAAGGATTGCAATCTGGGACACCATTCCAGAAGACTCTCTCTTTGTCTCTTTGACTCTATTCATATTTCATTTCTCCTTTTTCCAACTTCTCGATGTGTTGATGTCATTTCCTTTTACTTAGAGCAATACTTTCGTAACATTATAGATGTATAACCATTGTCAGCTCCAGTTTAGCAGCTCCAGCAGAAGGAGTTTCTTTCCATAGGGCCCATGTGTCAATCCTGGAGATAAATTCTGATTGATTCTTCTAGACTTGAATGACTGTCCCATGTCCTATTCACTGTATGATTCCACATACCTGACTCACCTGCCAATCTATGTGATCAAAGGTAACTCTGTGAGTTACCAAAGAACAGAAACAGAAAAATGTGTTGGGCAAGGGAAAAAAAAAAAAAAGGATCTGTTACCATGGTCCAATAAAGCCAGCGAGCTACTTAGTGATTTAATAGATTCTGAGCTTGCCTCCTTCTTTCATTTTCTTCTTCCTCTACCATTCAAAAGATAATGATATTTTAATTTACTACTTTGTTTTGAGGTGCTATAAATCTCACGTACATGAAAAACAGTTTGAAACTTTCTAATTAAAAATTGTTATTTAAGAACACTTTTGTGTATCTTACATCCTGATGAGGAACATGAAAAATGTTTAACCACAAATGTTCCATGAGATATTCAAAATTTGCCTTTGCTATATGATTCATTTTTCTTCTCAAATGAAAAGTAGGAGGTTGGTGGTAATACACTTCTTAATCAAGTGCTCACTATTCACTGTCTTATCTATCTGGAATATTGGCATTTTATTCTATTTTCAGTCAATACAATAAAGCCTATTTCCATTATCTCCATCATCAATCTTTAAAAATCTATGGCAATTTTTCAATTTCTATATTAATATTACATCAGTTTATCGCTCTCCCTATCCTCCATTTTCCATGGACCTCTAAAAAATAGTGGGAGGTCCAACTGTATTCATGTTTGTTAAGGCTTTTTGTTCAGAGCTCAGAAATTTTTAAGGCAAACAAATGAATAAAACCCAAATGGGGTAGTTATTCTCTTCACCTATAATTTAGGCATTTAAAATTTTCCTTACATACTGAATAAATGTTTTCTTCGACTACATTGAGCATAAAATTATGTCAGGAAACCATTTCCATTTTTTTTAATTACACGTGGTATTTGGGAGAATAACATACACATCATAGACACTTACTCTGTACTGGAATATAGGCATTTATAGTTTCCAGGCGAAATGGAAGGAGAAATTTAAACACTATACTTAATTCTCCAAACAATTTGAAAATTTGGACATACCATTTTTCTAGATTTTAGTGGGGTTACATGTTCAGAGGATGTTTGATTGAACACCTTTTTTATTTAGTCTCTTACAACTTTATGGCATACCAGGACCTTCTGGAAGAATTATCTCTGAACATTGAGGTAGGAATGACACACAGGAAAGGGTGATAAAAGTATATAGAAAAAGGAACTAAATATCACATTCATGATATGCTGTATATTATCTAGATATGTTAGATAACATTTATTGAACATTTGCTATATAGAACAGCCTAGACTCAGTGCTTTCCTGCATTGTCATTTAGTCTTCATAACAATTGGAAAGGGTAGGAATTAAAATGTCCATGTTACACACCACAAGTTGACAGTGTGGTTAAGGCAATCACTCATGGACACAGACTCAACAAAAGTTAGAACTTTACATCAAATACAGTATTGCCTGATGTCAAAAGTCCTGGTCTTAATCAGTATATAGCCTCTCTTTCAAGCCTTGTCATAAGAGCATAATTTAAAAATTGTCACCAAAAAATAAATTAATTAAAAAACAAATAAAAAAATAAAAACTGTTAACATTAAATGGGTGTGTTAAAGGAATTATATTGTTCACTCAGTTTCCCTTAGTTAGTGAAAGACAAAGCTACATCAGTGGGACTTCAGCCTAAATTCTAATAATAAGCACACAAAGGCTGTGATTGTGTTACTACACCTTCTGATAAAACAAAGTCCTCTGCGCCTGGGTGGCTCAGCAGTTGAGTGTCTGCCTTCCACCCAAGGCATGATCCTGGAGTCCCTGGATCGAGTCCCACATCAGGCTCCCTGCATGGAGCCTGCTTCTCTCTCTGCCTATTTGTCTGCCTCTCTTTGTCTCTCTGTGTCTCTCTTGAGTAAATAAAATCTAAAAAAAAAAAAAAAAAAAAAAAGTCCTCTAGAAAAAAGATCACCTATTCTTTTCCTTGTGCTCAGTTTAAGAAGTCATAAAGGTTTAAGACATATCTCCTGGAACATTTCTACTTCTGACAAATTGAAAGTGACACCATTGGTATCACCTGAGTGGACACTTACCTGGACAGTTTGATCCTTTTGCATCTTTTGTCACTGATATTATTTGCAAAACATCTAACCAGGCCTGGTGATTTGGTTTTAAAATTGGTTATTGATCCACACTCTCGGAAGATTAAGGTGTTTGCTTGTTTGTTTGTTTCTTTTTAAAAATATCACACTTGTTTGAGGCACCTGGGTGGTTCAGTTGGTTAGGTGTCTGCCTTCAGCTCAGATCATGATGCTAGCTAGAGTCTCAGGACCAAGCCCTGTGTTGAGCTTCCTGTTCAGCTTCTCCTTTTCTCTCTGCTCCTCCCTCTGCTTGTGCACACTCTCTCACTCACTTTCTCTCTTAAAATAAATAAATAAAATCTTAAAAAAATAAATTTCACACTTGTTCAAGGGAGTCCATAGGAGAAAAGTGTAAGAGTCATGATGAGCAAATATCTTCTTCTTTAAGAACTTCACTGTGGCTCCGAATCCCAACCTGGAAGAGATGGCATCTGGAATTAACCATAAGGAGTGACTTGAGACATAGTAAGTTAGAGCCTTGACTCTAATACTCTTTTTCATATTCCTCTCCAATGATCCAGGTCACAGTTATATTCTGATAGTATGGTTTCAATAATTAGTCTATTCTTGTATATAATAATTTCCTATTGCTTTGTGACAAATTATCAAATACATAGAAGTTTAATACAACAAATATAAAGTATCTCACAGTTCTTCGGGTTAGGAGTCTTAGTACAGCTTAGCAAGGTTCTTAGTGTCTCATAAAACTATAATCAAGAGGTACTCATGCTGCATTCTTATCTGGAGTTTAGACTTGAGAAGAAATAACCTCCAAGTCCACTCAGGTTGTGAGCAAGATTCATTTCCTTGAAGTTGACGGATGTAAGTCCCAGACTTCTTGCTGACTTTGGACCAGTGCCTGCTTTCACAACTAGAGACCAATTATATTCTTTGTCACACGGTTCTCACCATAGGCCCTCTTAGAACATGGCAACATTTTCTTTCAAGGCCAAAAAGGGAGAATTAGACACTCTAGCAAAATAGGTACTAGATCCTTATATAATTACCCTTACCTATGCCACATTTCATTGATTAGAAGCAAGTTCCAGGTTAAACATCTACACAAGTGAGGGGATCTCACCAAGGTGCAGATACTAAAAGGCAGGAATCATGGAGGTCAACGTAAAATCTGCCCTATGTCGTACAAAAATGGAAACAAGCCAACTCCCAAAAAAAAGGTGCATAAAATAATTTCAAACACTTAATTCTTTCACCTGTCCTCATTCACCAGTATCCTATAGAGAGCCAAGGTCTGGAGTTTTCTGAGAGACAAACTTTAGCCATGAATAGAAAATAGTTGCTTAGGGCTTTTTCCCTCTTGTATCAGATTCTCATTAAAGTTATCTCAAGCAACGAAGTATGCTTGACAGAAAACTGGTTATTTTGTAGTTTCTGGACTCTAGAGATTAGGTTATAAGGAAAAAGCATTTCCCTGTCTCTATCTTTTGTCTTTGTTTCACTCTGAGCTTCTGCTGTATTCTTTCTAACTATAGACCACATTTTATTTTTGTATTAGAACACAAGTAGGAGTGGAGTGAAAGAGAGGTTTTGAGGAATTCTGTCAATGATATAGGTCAAGAATTCAACTATAACCATACCACTCAGGTCAAGGGGCAGAATTTTGTTACACAAACCTTACTCTATAACACATTCTCATATTGTTCCTTCCTTGCTTCCTACCTCAATTTTGTCTCCCTCAATCCTGCTCCCTGGGATAGAACTCTGGATAAAATGATAGCTTAAACCTCTTCACATTAGACCCTGCATTGTGTGAGAGGGCAGACTAGGACAGTGGAATTTGGAATTAGGGGTGGCTCTAGAAAGGAGATGGGAATTTGGTGTTAGATTTACTCCCTGATCTGATGACAACAAGGATCTCATGACTAGTGACAATGGTGTCATTATCATTGGAACTTTCGCTGTGAGTAATCAGAATGAAGTGCAGGTGGAATGTAAGGCACTGGCTATGCAGTAGCCGAGGGCTTGAATGATGTAGAGGAAATGATAATTTTAAAGAATGTGAATTCATTTGGTTCTTTATTGGAAAACTTGAACAAAGATGATGATAGCTTTAGGGCAGCCAACTGCTCTCTCAAAGCACACTAAAGCCAGAGAGCCTCTGGGGCAGCTATTAAGGAGATTTTCATTTTCTGAAGCCACAGCACAGACTGCACTGAAAATTAGGACCATTGTAAGGATGATCCTTCCATATGGCATAATTCCTCCAGAAAACCAGTTATCCACATGGTGGTAGGTCAGTTCAATTGGATTCCTTCCACTCAGAAAGGGAAAGAATTGACTTCTACTGCATTTATGGATTTTCCTTCCCTATCAGCAGTGCATCTACCATTACCACTTAGGAACTTAAAAAATACCTAACTCATTATCATAGTAGCCTACATACCGTTGTTCCAGAACAAGGGACCCTTTTACAACAAAGGGACTATGAACAATGAGTTCATGAAAACAGATACATTGGTCATACCATAAATCCCTTCATCCAGACAGAACAGTAGAATGCATTATTAAAAGTTCAGCTAAGGGGCACCTGGGTGGTTAAATGGTTGAGTGTCTGCCTTGGGTTTAGGTTGTAATCCTGCGGTCCTTGGATGGAGTCCCACATCGGGCTCCCCGCAATGAACCTACTTCTCCCTCTGCCTATGTCTCTGCTTCTCTTTCTGTGTCTCTCATGAATAAATAATATCTTTAAAAAAAACAAAAATAAAATAAAAATTCAGCAAAGGAGACAGTTCAAGAGCAATATCCTGGAGATTCAGACGCTGACCACCAAAATAAGGTCTGTTCAATGGATCAACATTGTCCATAATAGCTAGTATATATGGGTCTGGGAACAAAGAAGTGGAAGTAGGATTGGGTCTTCTCATTTTACTCCTGATGATGTGTTTATGGAATTAATGCTTTCTGTCCTCCAGACCTTAGGCTTTGTCAAATTATTGACTGTAGATCTTTGAGAAAGAATGCTTCTTTTAGAAACATCAAGAGTTCTATTGAATTTTGAGTTATAACTTGTTTCTAGTGGCTTTGGATTTCTTATGCCAGAAGAACAGGCATAAGAAAGGGTCACTATACTGATGGAAGTAGCAGATCTGGGTTATCATGATGAGTTGGGGTTGGGTCTACATAGTAGTAGGTGTTGGAAGGAATGTCCTGAACTAGGGAGTTCACTATGGCATTTATGCTTCTGTGCCCAGGGATAAGAGTGAATGGACATTTGCAAAACCTTGACTTTACAAGAGTGAATTAAGGGTAAAAACATATCAGGGATAAGTGCCTGGCTTATCCCACCAGGCAAACTATTATAAGTTGATGTGCTGGATAAGACAGAGGGAAACCTAGAATAAATGGTAGAGATTTAAAATTGGTGTTTGCAAGCATACATAGAGTGACCAAGTGGCAGAGGGATGAGATGACCTTTAGAGTCTTTTCCCATCTAAGACTCAATGCTGCAAAATGTCCAAATATTCATTTATTTTCTTACTCTATTAACTATTTGCCTGTTTTGTATTCATCCCCTAAGTCCATCTGGATAATGTTCTTTATTATCTTGATAAATATATGACAAATGCGTACTCAATGCCCTTATACAAGCTTGTTCTCTGTGATAAATCAGGTGTAGAGAAAATAGGAAAAACGAATTCTCAAGTAACGCCAAAGATGATAATTGGGTGATGATTAACTCTCAGGTTCGAAAATACATGCACTTCACATACAGCAAGCTGGGGTTTAAGCGAAAGATTTTTTCACAAGAAATGCAAATAAGGAGCTGGTTATTATTTCTTTAGGGTAAGAGAAAAAAAAACCCACCTTAATTAGTGAAAGTGAGCAGCCAACTCGATAGGCTAATGAGATGTTGGGCTTCGATAAAGGAAGATTTGGGAAAGAATTATTGCCAATATCAGGTTTTCCTGAATGCCTGGTTCAAAAGTACCTCAGCAAAGACTAAAGGAAAAAGAGCTGATCTTCACACTCCAGGCCTGAATTATTGGAGGTATGATATGGAGACTTCTTGGAAGGCTTTCTCCTCCATACACTGCTCTGCTCAAGCATGTTTTTTTTTTTTTTAATTGGAGTGAGCTTCAAGGCTTGCTATGTGGCCTTGGATTAATCACTTACCTTTTTAGAAGTGAGATACCATAAAATAAGAGACAATGGTTATGTCCTTTACAATTTTATTCAGCTAATCTCTTGTGAAAACCTGGGATAGGCTAAATTTTGGGGATGGACTTGAGAACAAGATTGGAAACTCTTTAAAAGCAATGCAGGTGACTTTTCACTACTCAAAGAAACAACCTTCCCATGAGGCTCTTCTTTGAGCCTGTTTCTGGCTTATATGCTGAGAAGTAATACTTGAAATGAATTATTATCTTCTCAGATGAAAATTTGAAGAGACCATTTGATAGAAGCCCTACCTTCAGGCTTACTTTGAAATGGAGCTTGTCTCTTTTACTCTGGAAGATTTTCAGTGTTCATCAGTCCCTCATTACTGTTTTTTATCCCAGGCAAATAAGACGTTCTTCCTAATGTTCTACCAAAATCCACTCTGATTTATAGTGACTTCGTTTTCTCTGGTTTGTCTCCAAAACAATGGCTGAGGAGCCTTGTCAAAGTTACTTGAAAATAGTCATTGAAGCCCAGGAAAAAGTCTCAGACATCTACCAACATTGCTGGAGATGTCATATAAAGCATGGCATAGTGAAAATGGCTATTTGTCAAAATAATACCATGAGTGGGATCTGGGAAAGTGAGGTCAGGCTTTGCCTGACAGATGCAGATTTCCTCAGGGTCCTTCTGGTGGTTCATACCAGCAGTTGACTTTGTTTGGTTTTTATCTTTGGGTCTCAACACCCAGCAGCAAAAAGATTTTTCTGGGTAAATTTGAGGGAATTAGGGATGTGAGGCTAGTGATGGTAGGTGTGAGCTGCATGTAAGCTGCATGCATTGGTACTCTAAGAACCCAATGAGATGTTAGCCTTGAGCATTTGCTAGTTCTGCTAAAATACATCTTTGATTACTTTGAAATTTCAATTCTTTTGATAATAGTACTTATAAAACAGCTTGTAAGAAAAGTGATGAACTTTTCCTTCTCATTTGGAAACAATTCCTTGAGATTAGTGGAAGGAATTAGAGAAATAACAGATTCTTTTATATCTAATCCTGCAAAGACAGGATGGCTGGTTGTTTAGACAACCTCATCAAAATAATTACAGCTCTCTCTGAAGAGTTGGACTTATTTGGATGTTCTGAGCCAATTATAGGGGGTCCCCTGTTTTTCTTTGTGATACTACAAAAATAGAGGCAAAATTCCATCTGAAAAATGCAGATGAATTTTATAGCTGGCAATAATAATAAAATGATAAATAAATGATATTATATATGAAAGCATGTTCTTAAACATAAAATCTAATTTCATTGTTATTTTTACCCATTTACTTATTTTTTAAGTGAGAAAAATCATTGGCAAAAAGTTTTGGTTTCTTTGAAATTGGTGAAGAAGCACTCCTTATTGTCAAAACTTCGATTTGTTAAGCCATATTTAGGATTATTATGTTACAACTGATCCTTATATATGCCTGGGGGTGCTGGAGTTAATGTCTGGTACAGCACTGTTGAATAAGAAAAGAGAATGCATAGAATTTTCCACATAGTATCCCTAAACCAGAAATGTTTATTCTTTGATTAACTTGTTTTATTCACTCACAGAGTTCCAGACGTTTCCCCCTGCCCCCCAGTATGGCTGCCAATTACTTTGCAGATCCTTTTGGATTTTTTTATGTTATCTAGAAAAGACTTTTTGAATCTTAAATACATTTAGAAATTAGAATATTATAGAAAAATTTGAATCCAAGAAAACTGGGGTGTAGTCACTAGCTAGTCCCATGAGATGTTACTTAACTTACCTAGCATAGTTTCCACCCTTGAGTGTATAAGGACTATGAATCAGATTGTGCTCAATAATCTTTCCATCTTAGTTCCTGAGGTTTTAGTTGTCTGTGAGATTATCTGGTCCATCCATCTCTCTTCTATCATTATTATTACTAATTGTAGCATGATAACAGTATTTTAATCGAGGAGGAAATGAAGAGCCAGGAAGCTGAAGTTATTTACTCAAAGATATACAGCTTTTTGGTGGCAAAGCCAGAAATAGTACTTAGATTTAGTTTTGTGCTAAGTACGCTAGGAACATTTTTCTATTTGTTCCATCTCTCAAAAAGTAAATACATGAGAATATGTATCTCCCTGTTAGTTCATCAGGAAGCTGATAAAAATAGATAATTGGTCCTTATGTGAGGGGTAATAGTTGATCACCAAACCAAGCACAGTAGAATAGACCATGAAAGTCGCCTTCAGGCACAGAGCAGTATATGATGGAGTTACATCACTTCCTAGCGCCATCTCCCTGCAACCCTTCCTCTCTTTAGGTCAGACCCTTCACAATGAAATTTCTCTTTAAAATGTTTTATTATTTCTCAAGAACGGCCAAACACCACTCCCTTAGCCTAGAGGCCTGAAACCCCTGAATTAGATCCCTGAAATGATGCCACAAAACTGAACCCATTTAATTTTGTCTGGTTCTAGTCATTTGCATAATGAATATTGAGCTCATTTACAGCTCTAAGAGAACACTCCATATTAGCTAGTGGCAAAATAAAATGCTTTTTATAACCAGGATTTCTAAGTAGCATTCACTCAAAATAACTTGGGAAAATATTAAAATTGTGAATTGAATTACAGATTAATTTGTCTGCATAATTTCAAACTTAAACAAAAATTCAAAGATAAAAAGCATACATTATAATTTAGTCATAAACTAAAATGGAGGGGAATCAGGAAAGATGACCAATTAAATAGGTATTCCTTATGAGTCCTTTTGGTCACCCGCTTTCACTCTGACTGGTAAAGTAACGAGTACTGACCACAGGTACATATGGAGAGCCACATATATAGGCCAGTGCTCCCATAAAAACAAAGACAGGGATGCCCGGTGGCTCAGCAGTTGAGCATCTGCCTTTGGCTCAGGGCATGATCCCGGGGTCGGGTATCAAGTCCCACATCCGGCTTCTTGCAGGGAGCCTGCTTCTTCTTCTGCCTATGTCTCTGTCTCTCTCTCTCTCTGTGTGTCTCTCGTGAATAAATACAATATTAAAAAACAAGGAGAAAATGCAGATAAAATCTAATGTTTATATATATTAAAGCACCAAAGAACTGCAGAAGCAACATAACACTGAGCAAATGAAGCCAAATACAAATGACCACACACTAAATCATTAAATTAAATTATTGATATAAAATTCTAATCACACAAAACTATGGTGATATTATTCAGAATAGGGATATATATAATCACTACATAACAAATTCCCACAAATTTAGAGAACCGAAACAACGCATGTTGATTATTTCAAATTTTCTGTGTGTTCAGAGCTCAAGTGACTTAGCTGGATCCTCTGCTTAAGTATTACAAAGAAGGAATCAAGGTATCTACTCAGTTTATTGTCTTCTGGTGCTATGTCTGGGGAAGAATCTGCTTCCAAAGTTGTTCAGTTTGCTGACAGAATTTATTTCCTTTTAGGAATGAGAGATATGGCTTCTGTCTGTCAACTGACAGCCACCCTCTGGTCCTAGAGACTTCCGCAGTTCTTAGAGGCTGCCCTTAATTCCTGACCTGTGGGTTTTCCCAACATAGTCACTTTGTCGAGCCAGCAAAGAGTCTGTGGAGCTAACTCACTAGCAAGACAAAGTCACATATAATATACCTAGTAGATGGTGACATCTCATCACTTTTACCATTTCTTTTGGTTAGAAGTAAATCAAGATCATTGGTTTAGAGAGTAGAAGATGGGGGGAAGGGCACCTTACAGTCTGTTTGCCAAGTACCTACATAAAGATGTTTATTTAAAGGGAAATAACTGGAACTAAAAACAAGGTCTGTTTAGTTTTTTTGGACACTGGAAATACTGTATTTCTTAATCTTGTTGAAGGTTACAAAAGTATAGTAACTCCATAAGAGTTTTTAGCAAGCTGTGCCCTTATGATTTGGAGCTTTTAGGAATGTTAGGTTTTGATGAAAAGTTAACTTAAAATAATAATGTTGAACATATTTTCATATGCCTGTTAGCCATTTGTATGTTTTGTTTGGTGAAACATCTGTCGAGCCCTTTGCCACTTTATGAGTTATCTAAAATAGTCCAATTTAAAGAAGCAGAGAATACAAGAGTGGTTGCCAAGAGCTGACGAGTGGGGGAATTGAGAATGTTATTCTAATAGTATAAAGTTTCACTTATGCTAGATGAATAAATTCTAGAGATCTGCTATACTACACAATGGCTACAGTAACAACACAGTATCATGGACTCCAAAATTTATAAAAGAATAGATCTCATGCTGAGTTCTTGACATGAACAAAAAAGAAAGAGGCACAAGGAAACTCTGGAAGGTGTCAGATGCATTTATTATCTTTATCATGGTGATGTTATCACAAGTGTTTGCATATGTACTAACTCACCAGATTGCATACATTAAGTGTGTGTAGTTGTTTAGCAATTATACCTCAATAAAGTGTTGAAAAATTTATTTAAAATCAACACATGCCTACAGACAAACATATATATCTAATATATACCTTGTACTTACTGTAGCTATGTACTGTAAATGTAAAGAAGAAATTAGCTTTATTATTATCAATGCTTTATTTAATACTAAGTTAAAGAAAAAGACAAACATACAAAAAAAAAAGAAAAAAGAAAAAGACACAACTTTCTATCTTAAAGGGAAAAAAATCTATGGTAATATAGTGGTCATTACTGTCTTGTACCAAATCTTATAGCAGCAAAATACATAAAGGAAGTTATTTATGTGTCTTTTACAGAAATTGATAAATCCAGTAGGCAAAAATTAAACATAAATTTGAATAATATAATCAAGTATTTTCAAAGATATCACATAAATACATATTCTTTTCTTAAGTCAATGGACTATTTATAGAAAAATTCACTAATATAGTATAGTTAGGAACAAAGAAAATCTAAATTTCTAAATTATTAAGATTTTGCATAGGCCAAATTATTTTATCACAGTCCAGTAAGACTACATACCAAATATGAAAAAATAAACACACAACATCTAAACATTAATAAAAGGGAACAAATTTTACCCTAAAAAATTAAGAAACAATTTTCTGAGTATTTCCTAATCACAGTGATGATAAACTCAGCATTAAAAATTATCTAGAAATTAATGAAGGTAACAAATCATAGTAAAACATGAGCTTAATTTAAAGCTAGACTCAGAAGAATACTTTTGCTTTAAGTATTTTTTAATTAAAAAAAGAAAGTTTTGAGCAAGTTATTACCAATAAGAAACTAGTAAAATGAAACTAAAACTAAGCCCCACAAATTGAACAAGACTTTTTAATAAAGACAGAAAGAGAAATTAATGAAATAAGAAAGTAGTAAGATTATATACAATGAATAGCTAGCTACTCTTTGAGATGCTGGTTGGTTTGGGTAAAGAAAGAAAGAAAAACACAACATTAAGAATAAAATTTAACCTGATTTATGTAAAATTACAGAAAGTTAAAGGTAATATTGTGAATGACCCTTTAAAAATATATTTAAACTTTGATAAAAATGGGTGATTTTTGTCACTTTGATTAAGGAAAATGACAGACAAATCAGCATAAGGAAATTTCAAAACCTTTTTTAAGATATTACAACTTGAAAGGTGCCAAGTTCAGATGGACTTAGGAGTCATAAGTTTCTTAAGAGTTACATAAGAATTTATTTTATTTATTTATTTTTTGAAAAAATTATTTATTTGTGAAAGACACAGGCGGTGGCAGAGACACAGGCAGAGGGAGAAGCAGACAGGATCCTGCAGGGAGCCCAATGCAGAACTTGATCCCAAGACCCCAGGATCATGCCCTGAGCTGAAGGCAGACCAGACGCTCAATCACTGAGCCACCCAGGCATCCCTTAAGAATTGATTTTAAGATGATTTATACTTCTGATAGTTCCATACCAAAGAAAAATCTAGAGATTTCCCCAGGTAATTTTATAAGTAATCACAAATTGTTTTAGTCAAACCTAGGAAATGCAGTACAAAAACTACAGACAAAATTAATTTATAAATACAGGTGTGAACATGCTAAATAAATATTAATAAATTATATATTGAAGGAATAGGATGCTATGAGAAAGTTGGGGTTATTCTAGGAATGCCAACATTGATCAATCTGAGGTAAGATATGAATAATATCAAAATATTAATAATATATTTAAATTAAAGTAAAAATAACACCTACAACTTATTAAATAACTATATCAATAAGTTGAAGAGAACAAAAATTCATTGTAAAAAATAATTATTTTGAATAAAACACAAATAATAGGAAACCACCTATACCTAATCTAAGTTCGTCACCCAAAACTAATAGCAAACATCACCTTTAAAGATGAAATAATAAAGCCATTCTCACTGAAATCTGGATGAGAAGAGAGATGGCTACTATACCACTACTAATCACCATCGCACTAAATGTTTTATATAATTAATATAATTGAAAATAGTCAATACATGAGTAAAAGAAAATCAATTTGAAACATAGATAACATACCTGTGCTTTTAAAATACTCAGGTGAACTAATATATGGAATTAATAAGTCATTTGATTACAAGATAAATCTATAAATCCCAATAGTTTTCTTTATTCAAACAGTATGTCAAGAATAAAAATGGGAAAAAATATGACCAAAAAGTATGAAATACCTAGAAGTGAACTTAATAAGAATTATATAACATGTAACATAAAGAAATTTATAAAATGATACAGAAGAACATTAAACAAGATCTTGATAAATGGAGTAACAAATCATTTCACCAAATGGTATAAATTAGCAATTTAAAAATTCCATTTCCTTCCAAATGTATATATAAAATTTGTTACCAGATTTTTTAAATATGCTTTGATTCAGATTACCAAATGATATTTTTGGGAGAAGATAATACTAGGCCGATTTCAGTTTTACATAAACTAATATATATTTTATGTGTATTCTATATATATATGTATACATATATATATACGGAAATTGGTAAGAAACAAGGAAGAAAAAAAAGAAAGTGAGGAAGCATTTGTATCTCCTTCACATTAGAATTTTCTAGAGAATGTTTTTAATCTTAACATTATGTTATTAGAATAGAGATAGGCAAACGGATAAGGGATCAGCGAAACAATACAGAGTTCAAGAACAAATTTTAAAGGGAAATTTAATATATGTGAGGAATAGCACTTGCATTTTGTGGAAGAGACAGATTTTTTATAAGAATAATTGGGTTTTCTCCATTTATTTGTCTATATCATTGCTGTAAATCACATACATAATTTTAAAATAGGAGCCATATTGAAAAAGAAAACAACAGATCAAATTAATTGTAACATATTTCATTTAATTCGATATATTACCATTTCAATATGCAATGGTTATTAATTACACATTCTCTTTTGCTTGCTTTTCCTACTAATTCTTTGACATCAGTATCTATTGTATACATGGCATCTTTTTCGACTAGTGTATTTTAAGTACTCAGGAGTAGCCTGTAAGTACTAGCTGCCATGTTGGATCCTCTCTCCATACTTCTCTAATTGATGAGATAGATCAATGCTGTGAACTGCACCCATCAGACCACCCCTTGTTCTATGAATTCTTATAGAGTTAGCCAAAGAAAAGCACCAAGGAGAGAAATATAGAGTGGAAGGAATACTTATTGGAGTATTGGTGTATTTATTCCTCCATGTATCTCCCTGCTGGGCTGTGATTTGGCTTCATCCCTGTCCTGCAGGGTTCTGGTAACCCACTCTGTCCTCCTGACTTTCCTGTCCTTTGTCCTTGCTGCTCCAGGTAGAAGAAAGGAAAGGTGCTTCACTATTGGTTTCCTGCAATTTCACCTCACCTTTATCAGTAGTTTCTTTATTAAGCTTTCTAATCTTTTTGAATGCACCATCTTTTTCATGACAGGCAGGATCCTAATTGATATAATTATTCAATTTGAAGGATGTAAAAGTATACCTAATCACATATCACAGGCAACACACACACACCACCCAAAATGTATTACAGCTTTAAATATAAAGTATATGAATGTATATAAGAAAATATTTGAATACTTTTGTGGAGAGAAGCACAAACTTGAGTAGCCATAAAGTATAAAGCAAAGCAAGAAAACAAACCTGAAAGATTAGATAACATTTATAGTTAGGCAGTTTATGTGGCTAAATTAATCAAAAACAGTAAAAAGATTTTTTTTAAATAGAAAAAAATATGGATATCATAAAATAGACAAAATACTAATATCTTTAATATATGAAGGCCTACAGATATCTTAAGAGAAAAAATGGACAATAAATTTTGGACAATAAATAAATAAATGAACATAAAATTCACAAGAAATTAAATGCACATGTGAAATAAGCATATGGAAAGTTGTACCATTTCACTAGTTTCTGGTCAATCACAAATTAAAATAATATGTTGTATTTTCCCCCCAGTGGCAATATGAGAGATTGTGTCATTTTTCCCTCCAGTGGCAAAATGGAGAAGATTAATTTCATGCAGTGATGAAACAGTGTAGTGACAAAAGCACTATCATAAATCTATGGTGTGAGTATGATTTTCTACAACCACATTCTTGGATGGTAAAATGGCCTTATCTATAATCTTAATGCCTTTGCTTTGCTTCCACAATCCCCTAATTAGTCATCTACCATGGTGAGATAAAAATATCAGTATCTAAGGACATGTTTATGAGAATTCTTACTATACTGTGACATCAAATACTTGTGGAAGAAAATGTGCATCATAGGGGAAATACTTGAAGAAGTTGTAGGGATTTATTTTATGAAACAGTATGCAACTAATAAAAACAGGTTATGTCTGCCTGTGTTGATCTGTTAACAAGGAGAAAATATATAGAAGAATATATATATATATAGTATAATTTTAGTTCATAAAAAAACAAGAAAAAGACAAACACACTTATGCATAGAAGTGTACATATGTACATAGAAAACTACTGTGGAAGGATATGCATCAGGCAATTAATATTAATTATATCTATATGCTGGGAATGAAGAGGGGAATTAGAACATAATACGGAGTTATGCAGATAAAATATATATAACAATTGATTCATTAAAAGAGCAAATACCTTGAAATAAGAATAAAGAACACAGAAACCTACACAAAATATCATTTAATATTTATATGTTATTTAATATTCTCTCTATACACACATATACATGCACACACAGATACACATACACACACACACACACACAACTGGTCTTTGTTAACACCTCAGAATCAAAGTCTGGGTAGTCTAAATATCTGAAATTTGCAGAGAGGGTTCCTACTCACATAGAACCAGCTTCCTAGAATACTGTCCTGTTACACTTTCTACTGTGCATTAAGATCAGTTACTGATTTAGAGCCTTCTGATATTGTGTACTTATGCATTCGTTAACTGACATAATTATTTTAAGAACTTAATTGATGGTTTTGGTTGTAGATTGGTCCAATTTTAATTCAGAAAAAAAAATAATAACCTGAGTTGGGAATTGTGCTTTCCTGAGTTCTATCTCAAGGAATTGATTTCTAAATTAGGAGTGCTTACTATACTCCATGTCTCAATCTAAAATGGTATGACACAAAAGAGGAAGTTGAGTGAAATCTTTGTCACAAGTTATCAGAGGTTTTAATGGTTAATAATTCTTTTTTTTTCTATTCTTAAGTGAAGATTTCACTATTTATTATAAATAAGAATATATTTTTAGTTTTGGTTTTAGATGTTTATGTATCTAATCTAATTTTATAGCGTAATTGGCATAGTATATGGAGGGCAAGAAAGCAGTGATATTTCCCTGCTCTTCTGAGATAAATGTCATTCAAAAGATAAACAAAGAGCCCTGCCAAACAAGACGCACACTCTAAATGCAAAACTAGAAGATAATTGGTCTATTGCCAATTTTGACTATCTGATATTTGAGGACCTACCTAGTTTATCTGAATTCATTTTGCTAGGAATCCACAAAAATGTTTCACAGTTAACAAGATAGCATCTTACTCCTGCCATCTGCATTGCCTGGCAAGTCTTCCTCAACTTCAATCATACTATTTTTTCTACCCACTCATAATTCAAATTTCACCTCTTTCCCAATGATTTCCTTAACTACAGTGATTGGAAATTGAATTTCTTATCTCTTATCCAATACTGTCATGCATTTTTGATAATGGTGTACATGTTTTAGCACTCTTAATGCATTATAAATTTCCAGTGGCAATTAGTAGAGCTTTGCACAAATTAGTTACCCACTATGATTTTTTAATAAGAAATAAGTTGAATATGAAAAGATTTGCTATCATTTTGTACCATATTTAAGTAATTGCTTAAAAATATTTAAATCTGGATGTTTTGGGGAATTGCAGATACAGCCCAAAATTCATAACAGAAACTAGTTTATATAAGTCAGAAAATTGGAAAAGAGAAGACAGTCCGCTGATTCTATGTCTATTTTATAATACTTTGGAGACCAGAAAATGTTGGAATCAAGAGATTTATAAAACAGTATCCCGGCAGCTTTCCTGTGTTTGATTTTCCAGATGGTACATTGCATATTGTGGGTATTCATACAATACAGAGAAGATTAATCAAAAGAGCAAAACATGTAAATGTCTTTTTTAATCATAATTTTAATTCTCTCCTTTCTTCACTTCCAAAGATTTGGATAAAATATTTCCCTGCCTTGGCAGTATTTTTCTTTGGAATGCAAATTCCTAATGTGGACCAATCACATATCATTCCAGACCAGACATCTCTAAAATGGTTAGCATATGCTAAAGATTCACCTATGAATTAGTGTTATGTATTCAGAACCTCTGAAAATTTTAGGCAAACAGAAGTAGAGAATCCAAACAAAAGTGTTTACTTACCTTAGGAAAATAAAGACTTATATCAACTTTAATCCCATGATATAAAACTTGCTCATCCCTGCCTCCAACCATTTCCAAACATCTTCCTGCAATAATTCCCTTCTCTCCTCTTATTTTAGTCCATATCAAATAGATACTTTAAGTTCTGTCTCAAAACTGGTTTTTTCTAAGTTACCTTCCAAGATTTTCCTATTCTGATAATTCTATTTATCCAGATTTCCATATAGTGCCTGTCTAGTCATCATAATATATTTATTCTGTCATGTATATATGTTCTATCTTGTTAGTGTGTTACTTTGCCATTATTCTTAGATTCCATCTTTCTTAGAGGATAAGCTTCTAAATATGAGAAACTTTGTACTATCAGAGTTCTATTTACTTAGGGCTTGAAGAATGATGGCAGAAAAGATATAATTAATAAAGCATATGACAGAGCTGGGATAAAAAAATTAATGTTGGAATAAGCTGTCTCATCTGATGAGGTGAAATTGAATTTTAATCATTGTGAGGTACCATCTTTTAGTCTGCAGAAACTGTAGACAAGTGCATAATGTAATTTTCTTGTAGAATAGAAATATATGTGAAAATAGAATACAAAATATATGTGGAAAAGGCTAGTATTGTATTGGACTATAAACTATGGCATTAAGAGAAAATATGCATGTGATAGACATTATGCAACATTGAAAATGATTGGAATTTAGGATACAAGAACTAAAAGATATATATAGATCAGTTTATGAAAGCCCTCATGATATTATTTTTAAGTCAAGATTTCATTGAGCACTGAATATATGCCAGACATTGAAACTAATCAGTTTACATATAATAAATCTCATTGAATCTTTGCAGTATCCCAAGAGAAAGGGATTTCTATCCACATATTATAAATGTAGACACTAAGCCTTAAAGTAGAATAGCTAAGGATAAGTGGGGAAGGAAAGTTTGAATTAACTGGCTAAGAAGCTGCAAATAACCACAAAGAGAAAGTATCAATGAAACAATTGCAACAGAAGAGTGATAAGTGTCAGGTCTAGATTATAAAACAGATTGAAACTTCTTTGGTTTTTAATCAAGAGTAACTGTGAGGGGTGACAGAGGTGTATAAAATCTCCTGAGAGATTTTTGGTAACCTCTCTCCTACTCAATTGAGAATCACTGCCTCACAAATATGGGTTGGCAGCAACATGAAGAGTCAAATTCCCTAATATATGCTTCAATCCACTGTTCCAAGAAAGAGACTACAGCATCCGCTTGCAAAGTACTAATTAAGAAAACATGATAAAGCTCCAAGTATTCAGGGTCAAGCAATTAGGATGGTGAGGGCATTCAAAATCATTTTATGGTGGAAAAGAAATCTGGATGTTTACTTAGGAAGAGAGGGTAGCATCAGATGTATCTTCAAAGGTTTAAAGTGTTGTTTCTTGTTGGAGGAAATCAGGTGTTTTAGGTTGTTGTAAATATAACTTTTCTCTGGCTTCAGCTCAAGATAAGAAGGGCATTTCTAATAATCGTCTTTGGGATGTTGGAATGGAGTGTCATTGAAGTAGGTGAATTTCTGACCACTAGAGGTTTGAAAATATAGGTTGAGCAACCTTTCATCAAAGGTATTATCTTTTTCTGATTTTTCCCTTGGATGGAAGAGATACCTTAAATGCCACGATTTTCTATGTTTCAAAGAAGAGGTGATCCATTGCAAATGAGCTCAACGTATAAAGGAACACATTAGCATATGTGAATGGAAGTCAGGAGATAGGGCATGCTTCAGAAGTAGTTAATATCCAAAAGTTCATCTACACCTATCACCAGGGATACAGTTTGAGTTTTCAATCTGGCTTCACTCACATTGGCTGCAAATTGCATGTACCTTGATTTGTATTTAGACAAGAGAGATCTCAGCTGCAATAAAGTGTACCGTTTCAGTCTCATTCTTATCCCTGAATGTGCTCATCGTGTAGGTCTGAGTCATAGGCCCATCTCTGATCCATAATCTCTGGAAAATAGATTATGAGCATACTATAAATTTGGTATTTCCCCTGAGCAAAGGTTTTCAATTTTTAGCCTATGTTAGAATCACCTATAGTACTTGTTAAAACACAGATTACTGAGTCTCTCTTCCAGAGTTTCTAATTCAGTAGGCATGGAGCCCCTCAAAATTGTATTTTTTTTAAGATTGATTGATTGATTGATTGATTGATTGATTTAATAGAAAGAGGGAGGTGGGAGAGGAGCAGAGGAAGAGGGACGAGCAGACTCCGCACTCAGTGGGAAGCCCCACGTGGGACTTGATCTTACACCCCCTGGGATCATGACCTGAGCAGAAATCAAGTCAGATGCTCAACCAACTGATCCACCCAGATGCCCTGATAATTTGTATTTTTAACATTCTCCCAAGTGATGATGATAATGCTTTTCTAGGGACCACATTATGAGAACCACTGTCCTGGCCCCATTTCAAAATGTTGACACATGACCCAAAAATGTGCATTTCTGTATGTGAATACAAATCATTTGTAATCTTGTTAAAATGCAGATTCTGATTTGGCAGGTCTGGGCTAGAGCTTGAGTTTCTGTCTGGGCTAGGGCTTCAGTTTCTGCATTTCAGTAAGCTCTCAGGTGATGCTGATGCTCCTGGTTCATGGGCCTCACTTTGAACAACAAGCATCTAGACTAGATCCTATAAAAGGAAAAAAAAAAAAAAAAAAAGGTCTGTGATGTCAAGGGTGAAAATACCAGGAAAATCCAAGTCAGGGGTCTGAATGTCTCAAGTCTCTGCTATAATCCACACTCATAAAAACTAATAGGAGCTGTTGATGGATTTTGTCCATTATTAAGAGAAAATGGCCTTGATAATAAATTGTTGAGATACACACTCTGTTTTGCCCAATGTTAACCACTAGACCTTGATGGTATTTGTGTGAGGCTACTTTAGGAGAATCTTAAACCATGAATAAGGGCAAGAAGAGAGCAGGGGTAAAGGAGTCCTCTTTCTATGGATGTTTGTATTGTCACCAGTACTCATTCTCTGTGATTCTGAAGCATGGCTGGTGGAGTGGAGCTGGGCTTGTTAGGGGCGTATTTTAAACCTCAGGTAGCAGTTTCTCCACTATCCACTATCCACTGTGGCATATTTTATAGTTAGGATCTGCAGGGTAAGCCTCATAAAAATTACAAATTTTATCACCCCACATTAAAGTGACTGGTAAGATTATTTGGATGACTTAAGAGCATGGCTAATTACCCATTTCTTACCATTGGCAAGGTCACAATATCAACTGCTGAGAAGACCAGTACTGGATGAAGGGTTGACTTGAATTTGAGAGGTTTCCTGAAAAGATCAATGACCTTCAGCTGTGGGAGGAGGCAAAACGGGCTTTAGTTCCAATAGAGGGCAGCAATTGGCACATATGCTTGTCCTGATGTCAGGCGCCAGGCCCAGAAGGAAATGATGGTAGTAGCAGTAACAATTACCAGCTGTGTCATTACTCAGTCAAG
Source organism: Nyctereutes procyonoides (assembly GCF_905146905.1). NCBI lineage: Eukaryota > Metazoa > Chordata > Mammalia > Carnivora > Canidae > Nyctereutes > Nyctereutes procyonoides. The sequence goes on along the minus strand of NW_026575133.1, from coordinate 10,732,886 downwards.
CATTATATATTCTTTCATTTAATTTTCAAAACAAATGCAAGGTTTTTGTTATCTCCATTTTAATAATGAAGGAACAAACTCGGAATTTAATATACCAGAATGACTTGACCAACTCCATGTATATCAGAAGCAAGACTGAATCCAGGCCTTGTGGACACGTTGAAAATTGTCAGGACTACAACTACCATCCTATTTTTCTTCAATTTTAGCCTTACTAATAGGACACTCATAATACTTTCTTAGGTCAGAGATGAAGGAAGATTTTCTTAGTATTTAAAATATGTATATAATATAATTATTTAAATGCATTGGGGTTTTATCTAGGAAATTGATGCACATAATTACTATATCTAATTATTACATCTGAACCTTTTCCCTGTTGGCTTTTCTGTAAGTCTATTACTTGAGCTGTAGTTTACTTAGGGAAATGGCTCACAACATTTACTAGACTTGCTTTTTCCCCTCTGCAAAGGATTTGAGGTGACTTACAGGAAGATAGATATTTGTGTGTGTGTGTGTGTATATATATATATATATATATATATATATATATATATATATATATATATATAAAGAAAGCCAAAAAAAGTCAGGCTCATTGGTGAATCTAATGAATCAAGGCAAAAGAGAAAGTAATAATGTAGATTGTCAGCCTGAAAGAGTGTATCATTACTGAAGTTGAACCCCAACTTGTCTTACTTCCCGATAGCTAAGGCAGGCTCAAATTGAAGTTTCCAACCTAGCCACCTTGCCTCATCATTGGGTTTTGCAGTTGTCTGAGCAGGAAAACAGAACCAAAGAATGGGGGAAAATAAGAATATTATTAGAGAAAGAAGAGAAGAAACTGCAGAAGTTTAGAGATTAGGGGACAGAAGTGGAATATTCTATCTGCTTGATTTAAAATATTTTAACTCCAGTATCTGGAGACCTCCCTCCAAGACTGTGCCTATGCAACTGACACACTTGGATAGGGATTGTAAGCATAAAAATTTATATGACAATCTGTGTTTTTACCCTGCCAACTAAAACATGTAGAATATAAAAACAAAAAATTAACATGTGTGTGTTTGCAATGACTGTTATATCAATAGAACATACTGAGCACATGGCTAAAATAAGAATTTACCTTGGAGGTGGAGTAAACACCATATCACCAAAAGAAAAGTAGTCTTTAGGAATTGAAAGACCTCATATCTGGCATCTTTTCTATTGAAATAAGAAATCCCTTTTGTTGGATAAGATATTGCCTCCACTATTTTGTGAGCTCTACAGAATTTACTTGAACTGTAAGTACCTGAATTGATAGAATAATTAGACTTAGCTTTAAGCAAGTTGTTTAAGCCAAAAGTTTTGGAGCCAAAAAAAAAAAAAAGTTTTGGAGCCTTGAGGGGTCCTACATTTTAAAATAAGGAGACTGAGTCCTACTAAGGAGACTTAACATTCTCAAAGCAGGTTGATGACAGAGTCAGGGTTTTAGATTGCTGTTACTCAATATGGAGCTTTTTGAGAGACTGTCCACATGTAATTTTATATCTTATCTTGAAAGCTACAGTGTATTTTGTAACTCAGAAGGCTTCAGAGCTAATTAGAAGTCAAAATAAGAAGATATTCAATGAACATACAAAAGAAAACGAATTTCAAGTGGGTACAGAAGGAAAAGAACTGCCTGAGTTTCTGCTTTAAAAAATGTTTGGGGAATGAGGCGAAGCACTTAGAGTGAGTTAATATTTACCATGATGTGTAATTACAGGAATTTGAGCTGATGCTCTTGGGTAAAAATGGTCCCCATCTTTCCAGAAAGCAATTTCTGTTCAGCTATGGGGAGGGAACAAACAAGACCACTGAGAGACGGGACTGAATTATTAAAAGCTTGGTTGGCTTATAAGGATTAATTGTGAGTCCTGAATCAATATTTTATCATTTTAGCTGGTGAAAAATATATGAGACAGCCCCCCTTTTTTGCAAGTATCCCAGTATAATTAAAAAAGATCTAACCCTCGGGACACCTGGGTGGCTCAGTAGTTGAGCATCTGCCTTTGGCTCAGGGTGTGATTCCGGGATCCTGGGATCGAGTCCCACATCGGGCTCCCCACAGGGACCCTGCTTCTCCCTCTGCCTATATCTCTGCCTCTCTATATATATCATGAATAAATGAATAAAATCTTTAAAAAGAAAAAAAAGATACAGCCTTCTAATTGGCATCTCCTTCTCCTTATACCCGTATTATGTTGATTAGGTTCTGATTGAACTAGGAATTATCTCTCTGACCTTCTGTGCCCAGCATCAATGTACCCGTAACCACCACATGCACACAAAAGCTTAACTTATTAACTTACAGAGAAAACCTTTATTGAGCCACTGATTGAGGAATGGGTGTTGTGAGGTATATGATGATGAGAGATACATAGTCCAGGCCCACCAACAAAATACAGACATGACTTACATGAAATCCAACTTTCCTTAGACTACATCATGGTGTGAATGTGTGTGATGTGCGTGTATGCACACGCACATTCACAGGTCCAATGAATGTAGCTACTGATTCACAATAAGAAAGCAGAAAGTCTGAGCAGCTCAATCTGTTATCAGATTTATATCCTCTTTGTAAAGTCTTTCCCAGACTCTAAGTTACTGGAAGCTCTCAAGAAGTGTTTCATGTAGGGGATCTCTGGGTGGCTCAGCGGTTTAGCGCCTGCCTTAGGCCCAGGGCATGATCCTGAAGTCCTGGGATCGAGTCCCACATCGGGCTTCCTGCGTGGAGCCTGCTTCTGCCTCTGCCTGTGTCTCTGCCTTTCTCTTTCTCTCTCTCTCTCCCTCTCAGTCTGTCTGTCTTTCATGAATAAATATATAAAATCTTTTTTAAAAGTGTCTCATGTAGAAGTAGTGTAAACAGATGAATGGGAGTATGAGTTCGGAATCTGCATTCTGCCCACACCACTTAATAGTTTGGTAACCTTGGGCAAGTTATTTAACCTCACTTTCATCCTCTGAAAAATGGAAATAAAGCACTTACTCTCCCTCAGATTTGCTGTAAAGATCAATTAATGTAAAAGCTCTTGGTGTGGGATCCCTGGGTGGCGCAGCGGTTTGGCGCCTGCCTTTGGCCCAGGGCCCGATCCTGGAGACCCGGGATCGAATCCCACATCAGGCTCCTGGTGCATGGAGCCTGCTTCTCCCTCTGCCTGTGTCTCTGCCTCTCTCTCTCTCTGTGTGTGACTATCATAAATAAATAAAAAAAAAATAAAAAAAAAAAAAAAGCTCTTGGTGTGTAGTGCCTGATATAAACCCTCAACGGTTATTTATTATAAATCTGTATATGTAGTTAGATATATATTACTTGTTTCATTGACTCTAAGATGCATTTTTCTATTTTAAGATCTCTGAAATTAGAATATGAATTAGATATATAGTGTCTTGGGGAGTCTGTGTGGCTCAGTTGGTTGGGTGTCTTTCAGCTCAAGTCATAATCTCAGGGTCCTGGAATTGAGTCCTGCATCAAACTCCCTGATAAGTAAGGAGTCTGCTTCTCCTTCTACCCCTCCTCTGCTTGTAGCTCATGCTTTCTCTCTCTCTCAGGTGAGTGAATAAAAGCTTTAAAAATATTAATATATATATATATATATATATATATATATACAGTGTCTTAAGTTCAATGAAGGAGAATTCTGTAAAATGCATATTTATATACCATGCGTATATACATTTATAATGTATTCAGATAACATATTTATGATATGTATTATCATTAGTTCATAAACAACCCTTATCAGCTGTGTATTCCTATTTGTTTTTTCCTTATTGATCCAGTTCAATTTGATGATCTGACATTTAGATCTGGTTCAAGTAATTATGTGGACATTACAGCTGGAATCTAATAAAACTGCTTGTGTTGATGATATTGCTGGTACCTGCCCTGGGGTGTCTAGCAGTCAAGGTCTGGGGCATTAGGGTATCCATGGAGAGCAGTAATTTCTTTTACTACAAGAATGATTAGTGTTTATTATGCACCAAATCACTCTAATTTCTGCCAACATGGAGCTAATCTCACAGATGTACCTTGTGTCACATTGTTACTCATAGTTTACACCAGCACGGCTTGAAACTCTTAATACTTAATTAGTCAACTCTTCCAGGTTTGGTTTGTAGACTGGTCTTCCTAAGGCTCAGGCTTCTGTCCTGGGCTAAGCTCAGGCTGGGAGAAGCTGAATGTCTGGCAGTGTGCAGTCCTCACAGATCATTCTTCTCCTTCAGTGGGTATGTGTATCTGACTCTTGTTTGCTGATGAATTGTTTCCTAGGTACCTGTTCTCCTTCCAAGGCACCTATGTGTGCTGAATGCTCAGGTTGTGATGTGTACTATATAGTGTGGCAGCCCTGGGATCTGTTCTCTGCTGTCTGTTGGTTTGTTCCCAAAGTGCTTCACTTATCCATCCTTTGCTCCACCCCATATCACAGGAGATGGAACTCTACAAACTATTTCCCAGACTACTTTTCTTCCACCTGGCCTCCAGCTAGCTTTAGCCAACAGCAAACACTGACAAGAGCCTGAACTTGAGAAAAGGAGAGCCTCAGATATGTTTGACTCTGTGACTTGGCACTGTTCCTAGTAGGGACTATAGTCTGCTGTTGCTGGATGCCTCCTCTCCTTGGCCCCTCCTCCCACCACTTCTGCCCCTTGAGGGTACCAATCTCTGGGCTCTAGTGATTCTATTTCCTCCCATGATCCCTCCAGCCCAAGGGTTATGGTGACTTTCTGCTTTCACTTATTTCTGACTTGGGCTACTGTTTGATATTTTGACTTCTCCCACATCTTTGTAATGAGTTTTCTGTATAAAAAATCCTACTAATTCAGCCATTATAAATGACAAATACCCACCATTTGTTTCAACGTGGATGGAGCTGGAGGGTATTATGCTGAGTGAAGTAAGTCAATCGGAGAAGGATAAACATTATATGGTCTCATTCATCTGGGGAATATAAAAAATAGTAAAAGGGAATAAAGGGGAAAGGAGAGAACATGAGTGGGAAATATCAGTAAGGGTGACAGAACATGAGAGACACCTAACTCGGGGAAACAAACAAGGGGTGGTGGAAGGGGAGGTGGATGGGAGGATGGGGTGACTGGGTGACAGGCACTGAGGGGGGCACTTGACATGATGAGCACTGGGTATTATACTATATGTTGGCAAATTGAACTCCAATAAAAAAATATATACAAAAAAAAAAAGAACATGAGAAAGCGGAACACTTGTGTACTACTGGTGAAAATGTAAAATGATGCAGTCATAGTAGAAAACAATATGGTGAAACTTCAAAAATTAAACCAAGCATTACCACATGTTACAACAATTCTACTTTTGTTCTAAGAACAAAAGTTCTTAGCAGCATTATTCACAATAGCCAAAAGGTGGAAACAACCAAAATGTCCATCAATAGAGAAATGATTAAACAAAATATAGCAAATACAATAGAGTATTATTCAGCCCTGAAAATGAATGAAATTCAGAAACATGCTACAACATGGATAGACTGTGCCTATTACACTAAATGAAACATGCCAGACACAAGAGGACAAAGAGTATATGATTCTACTTATATGTACCTGAAACAGTGAGACTCATAGAGTCAGGAAGCAGTATAGTGGTTACCTGGGGCTATGGGGAGAGGAGAGAATGGAGAATTACTGTATTGTTGAGTTGGTAGGCGGTTTCAGTTTGGGATGATGAAAAAGTTCTGGAGATGGATGGTGGTGATGATTGTACAATTATGTGAATGTGCTCAATAACACTTAAAAATAGTTAAAATGGTAAATTCTATCAAAGTACATTTTTCTATAATAATAAAAAATGCTTTAACACTAAAAAAAAATAAAATAAAAATCCTACTACTTACCTGGAATAGGCATTACCTTCCTAACCAAGTCCCATGCAAAAAGACCTTGGGAGCCCTGACCACGTAGAACCTTGAGATGTACCCTGATGTGCCTAACACTGGTAAGACAATATGAATTTAAGCTGAGATCTGTAATATACCTCATCATTGGTTCATGAACCAATGCTGACATCAGCATGATTGTCAGATGCTAAGAGAGAGCCATCCAAGAGCCATCAGAAATGATAGAACTTGGGAGCAGGATGGTAGAAAAGATGGCAAGATGGCAGTGGGGAGTGTTTTGTGTATGGCATTCAGGATGAAGGATGGCATATTAGAAAAATAGCACGTTTAGAGAATAATGATTCGCTTTGGAGTGTAGGATACTATAGGAGACAAGGAAAGATATTACAAATTAATAACAATGTCAGAGACAATGCCATTTATTTTTATCCTTATATTTGCTAAGCACTAAGTGGTCAATTTACATTCTGAAACCTAACTTTATAAAACCTTGTAAGGGAAGTATTATTAACCACATATAATGATGTAGAAACTGGAGGTGAGGTATGTGAAATGATTCTTTTAAATTCACACAGCTGGTAAGTGGCAGAGCTAGGCTGTCAAATATGATGCTAGTCCCATCTGCTCAGCTCATGTTATTTGCCATTCTTGACTATGCCACACTGGCTCCCACCTTAGGGCCTTTTTATATTCTTTTATAGTCCTGAAATATTCTGCCCCCAGTTCTTCACATTTCTCTTTTTCATCTTCTAGAAATAGTACATGTATTTGGTTTTGATCACTTTTTCCTATTCCTCCTACCCCAGATAATCCATCAGCTTCATGAGAGCAAGTAATGGGACTATCTTTTCATTCTTGCATTCCTGGTACCTAGAACACTGCTTGACACCTAGTAGCTACGTCATAACCATGCACTGAAGGGAATAACAGTACATAGTAGACCTATAATGAATATCATTGCTGTTTCCTTTCTCAGTTCCCCAGGGGTTCCAAAGCCCAGCCCCTAAGACACTTTAAAGGGATATATACCATATACACATCAAAGTCATTTGGTCTGGTCCTAGAAAAAATAAATAAGGAAATCTACAAGTAGCAGGCTTTGGAATCCTATCTCCCAGCCGTTGTCCTCATGTAGGCTGAGAAATAAGATTCCTACCCTGCCAAACTATTTATATATATATATATCTTTTTAGGTAATTAAAGTAATGAAGATGTCTGGGAGCACAACACATTGGATGCCGTCCCCTCAGGCCCTATTCATCTGCTTTAGTTTCTGACACTAGTTAACAGTTTTATGGAGGAAAATCACATAGGAGAGTGGGAAGTCATGCAGAGAGCCTCATGGAAGAACAAGCTATTTGCTATTTCCAAGAGAGAAATGAGTGAGGAAAAGAATGAAGGTGTGAGCCTGCCTTCTTATTGCAAGCAAAAGTCGTGTATTTTAAACAGGTCTCTTAAGAGGCATGGGGAGCTTCAGCCAGCACCGTGGCTTCTATTCGGACATTAGAAAACACCTTGCACTATTTGAACTATATCTACATAGAAGGCAAACACATAGAAACATACTCTGTTTCACCAGGAATCTGTGTAGCACGGAAGGGGGTGTGCCCTAGGGAAGTAGTTTCAAACAGGAAGTAAAATGCTATTTATAAGACATGGCCTTGAGGGAAGGCAGTAGGGGGCAGTAGGAATTTGCCTCCGGGAAGGACAGCTTGAGCTTCTGCCCATCCTTAACAGCTACTTCCTTACTGCAAGTTCAGCTTGAGAGACAGAAGTCTCAAGGGAGACTTTCTGGGCCTTTTCCAAGATCACCTTTCATCCAGCTCAGATACTCAGCCCATGCATGCTGGAATGAACACATCTGTAATTGAAAAACAAAACAAATAAAAACAAAATATTTCCATACTGTTTGGTAAAACAGCCATGTCCTCAGCCCTTGAGTTTCCTCAGCTGCCCCAACCACTTTGGCTCCTTCCTGCAACCCACAGATTTTTCATGATCCAAGCTGGCATCCAGCCTGGCAGGTGGTCTACAGACCTCCGTCTGAGCATGTGGGTGGTGGTAGCTGTGCCCGTTCCACACTTCTGCCTGACAACATGTTGAAGATGATGCATCATGCAGCTGCTTCTAATCCAAAGAGGATACATCCTTCAGTGTCCTTCAGTCTCCTCTAACTTGTGAAATCTCTCTGATTCCTCCCGAGGCCTCTGACACAGGGCTGGGTACAGCGTGAGCAGGCACAGCTGCACAACTAAGTGCAGGCCTGGGAGTCAGCCTGCGCAGTGTTCAAATCCTCACTAGTTGAGTGAATGTCTATGGTTGTCCCCTCCACATCTTGCCATCACAGTTTTATATCTGCATCTCACTGGCCTCACTTGTGAATTGGAGAATAGTAATTTGAATGTGAATGCAAGAGACAAGAATCAAACTTTATATTGGAAAAATGGGTTATTTTTTATTGGATATTCCCCAAAATCAAAGGGAGGACTGAACCACTAAGCATTGTTGGAGAGTGCAAGAACTACAGCAGAGCTAGGTGTTTCTGAACAGATGACTGGACTCCAAATATCATCCCTCTCCAGGTGTATGTTCTTCTCATTTCTGGAGGAGAGAACCTGGCTGTGCTAGATTGAGCCTCATACCTGCCTTTGTATCAAGGAGAGCAAGTATCTTTTATTGGCAGCCCCACAAGAACCTCATGGATTAGGGAAGAGGAAGTGCCCCAAAGAAAAGAAAAACAATCAAACAACCAAGCAAGTGGTGTCCAGTAGAGCAGAGTCCAAGGGTCACTTCAAAGTTAAAAAAATAAATACATCTCACATATCAATTGCTTAGCTTAACACGTAATGCAAACACTCAACAAATAGATGCTAAGTATGAAATAAATGATAATGATACAGTGAACAGGGTAAATATAGCATCAGTACTATTAGCAGTAGTACTAGGAGAATGTGGTCTTTGGTTGTAGATAGGCTGGCTGTAACGTCAGTGGCAAATCCAGGATTTATTTCCTTCATCAGAGAATGAAGGGTATGATAATTTCCTTCAGTTGCTAAATTAAATGACACAATATACATAAAACACTTACCACATCTTTTTGACTTATGGCTAAGTACTCAATTTTATGTTTGTACATAGGGTTGTAGCTCTATGTCTACATCTATATATATCTTTATCTGACATACATAGGATTACATATTAGGACTCTAAGAGAATCATAAAATCCATTATTAAGATAAGTTTGAGGTTGTGTCTTTCTTTAACCTTTTTTTGACCCCCTTCCATCTATAAATGTGCTTCTTGAGCATCCACATGCAGATAGAACTGAAATTTTATTCCACCAAAAAAAAAAAAAATCTTCTGATGGCAAACTCGGGCAAATATATTAATTATTAGGTTTCCATCGTCATTTTTAAAGATATTATTTACTAGAGCATGAGCCACGAGGTGGGGGAGGGGAGAGAGAGAGGGAGAAGCAGAAGCAGACTCCCTGCTAAGTAGGGAGTCCAATACAGGGCTTAATCCCAGGACCCGGGGATCCTGACCTGAGCCAAAGGCAGATGCTTAACTGACTAAGTCACCCAGGCATCCCTTCCTCATCAATTTTAAAGGTAAATTTATTATTATTAATTTACAAATCCCACACTGGTTAGTCAAAGTGGATATTAACAGGTGTACTTTAATGAATGACACCCAGATGTAGATAAAGGAACCTGCTCATGGACTAGTATGTGCTCCTTTCTGAACAAGATAACCTCAGAGAAGGAAACTTGTGTCAATAGGAACGAATTTTCACTTTTCCAGTGACTTCTTCGGCAACTGCTCCTTTACCTTCCTATCTCTGGCCCATCTTGGAAAAGCCACTGGTGCTTAATAGGGAAATAAGGTACACTTTCTCTTCAGGGAGATCTTTGCTTTGGGTTGGTTGTCTCTGAAGGTAATTGAATGAACAGCTGATTTCACTACAGAAGAACACACACCCCATCAACGTAGGTTCTCCTCATATGTCTTCTTTGGTCATATTTCCAGAATACAAAAGGAGAAAAATTAGGCAGAAATATTCTCCATGATATTAACTTATTCTGAGGTAAATTTGAGCTGAGTCTAAGTAGTCATAATCATAGTTTTTCCCCTGACAACTGAGTTCTGTTTAATTCAGTTTAGAAAATGCAACAGATTGTTTGCCCCTTGCTGAAAACCCAGAAGTAATTAAAGTCATCCCAATCAATTGGTTAAATAAGTTATGGTGCACAGTATAGTACATAGACCCAGCACCCTGGAACCATTATTTATTTATTATCTATCTAATAAGCATGGGAAAAATCTTCCCAATATATTACTAGGTAAGAAAAGACAGGGTTAAAGCAACATTATATAACACAATCTCAAATAATCAGATTTTAAAAATTCTATATAGATAATTTTTTGTTTCCCAAAGTTTCTGCAAGAGTATGTGCTTCCTTGTAAACATAAAGAAAATCACTGCTCTGTTTTTAAAAAGGGCTTCATTGGGGCAGCCCCCGTGGCTCAGCGGTTTAGCGCCACCTGCAGCCCAGGGCATGATCCTGGAGACCCTGAATCGAGTCCCACGTCAGGCTCCCTGCATGGAGCATGCTTCTCCCTCTGCCTGTGTCTCTGCCTCTCGCTCTCTCTCTCTGTGTGTGTCTATGAATAAATAAAATAAAGTCTTTAAAAAAAAAAAAGGGCTTCATTGGCCCTTCTATCCGGTCTCTGAATCCTGGTAAGGAGTGTCACTGGATCTGCTCATTCCTCATCCCCTTCACTGCTCTACCTCTATGTAATTACCTGGGATCACTCCAGTCCATGGACCAGACCTCTGCAGTAAGACCCCCAAAATCTTGCTATTTCCTTAATGAACTCACACTTAAGCAGTTCTATTAGCTTTCTCAATTCCTTTTTATGCATCATGCTATTAAGTGCATACATGATGCACTTTCTCTATGTGGACTCTGTGGAGGTTATGGTGTCAAGTCCTGCAACACATCCTTGGTGTTAGCACCGTGCCCATCACGCTATGACCAAGAGTAAAAAAAACACAAGCAAACAGACAAAATTGTACAATGCTGCCAGTTGACCTCAGCAAGATGCTATACCAACTGTTTTTGGGTCTGCGTAGATTACTATAATCCACATATTTTCCTTTAAGGAGAGAACAAGGTGAGATTGATAAGGTGTTCATGTGATAAGAACACAGATAACTCCTACATAGGACAGGAAGTGTATGTGCAGTTGTCATAAACAAAGGTCCGAAGATTCAGAGGAGGTAGCAGTCCCATGGTATAGTGAGTTTCTGGGGATGATTTATGGCAACTTTATCCCTCAAGGTGGGACTTGAAGGAGGTATAATTTCGTAAGCAGATGGGTATTTCAAACAAAATGAAAGCCATGAGTAATTTGAAAATATGAATAATCCAAAATCTGAAATATGTTTGGGTGCCAGGGAAAATTGGATTTGACTGTCTCATGAGGAATCATGTAGATAGTGCAGGATATTTAGGTCATGATCCTACAGTAGAGAGTACTCACTGTGGGAGAGGTTATTCTCAATTTGGTAGGAACAAGAAACCACAAGTGCCTTGGTATTATTAGACTGAGCGGAGGTTTCATTATATAGAAAAAATCCTGAGAGTAGGGAGACCAAGTAAGTGGTTTTTCTAACATTTCATTCAAGACACAAAGAAGGATTTTAGAATGATAGTGTTGGAAACACACTGGGGTGGACAGAATCCATGGGTTGAATTAAAGCATTTTGTAAGGTAAATAAGGCTCTTTATAACCTGTATTTAATTTCTCCTGGAGTAGTATATTACAAGGCTCACCTGTCTGCATGCATTTCTGCCATTCAAATGTACAATTCTTTAAATAATTCTGGATCACTTTGTTCTTTTGTTTTGTAGTTGCCACCTGTCTTCAGAATGTCCTTCTCTCCCAGCTCAGATATCCTATCTGAGTATTTCTGGGCTCAGTCACATAGTTTCTCCATCCTAAATTCCCCTGCTGTATTTTTCATATCTCTAGTACTTGATTACACATAAGTTAATTGAATGCATACTGTCTCCATCACTAGACTATGAGTTCTCATTCCCAACCTAAAGATATCTGCAAACTTGAAAAGCTTTTCTTCTTGGCCTTCTAAGTTATTTCCCCAAATATTCAACAGGACGAGAACAAGGCCTTGCCATACTCCAAATTCATTCTGTTTAAAATATTTGTGGAACACTGGCTGTGCTCAGTCGTGTGATGGACGCTGTGCAGGATTTGGAAAAAAATAAAATACAGGATCCCTGTTCCCAAGTTGGTCACCAGTTAGCAGGATATCAAGATCAACACTTGTAAAACAATAAGAGGGCAAAACATGATGTTATGTAATTAGGAGTTTAATGGTGTGATGAAGATGTATAGAAATTTAAAGGGATGCAAATTGATGAATTCTAAAGAAATCTAGGATGGCTTCATGGAGAAGACAGAAAGATACAAAGGAGAAATGGTAAGGACATTGGAAAATGTTTCCTAACTAAACTCCCTTCTCTGACTCCTTCCCTTGTGACATGTACCTGTGGGACTTGGCCAGGACAGGTGGAGACATGGATGTACAATGGCTCAGAGTTAGGGTATTTGGGAAGAGAGGACACCAAGTGTGCACACTTCAAAGATACATAAGCAGTTTTTTTTTTTAATGAGACAGAGCAGCCTAATACATCTCCAGATGTTTTTTATCTGAAGCTAGAATAGAGTTCAGCTGACTTACCTACTATCTTTTTAATCACAATCCATAAAATAGTTGGTAAATAAGAAAGAAACCGATATCTTTGTTATAATTACTAACAAGTCCTTGTATTCAATTTTTTTGAAGAGCTCAAAGCAGTCAAATATTTAGAGTTGAACTTAAGATATCAAAAAAGTATAAACAGCTATAGACATACAGTAATACTAACATTTCTTTGAAAGGATTTGACTATATTTGACATCTTTCCAGTTTATCGTTCTAGAATCAAAGACAGTATAGTGTTTGCAGATTATAAAAATCCGGATCAAATCAGTTATCCCCAGAATTGTGATGTGCTTGTTTTTAGCATTAAAGCTGCATAATGTTAACAAGATGCATTGAATGAGAGGTTGCCACCAATGGAAACCCACCACAGTACTGTATTTTCTTTCTTTTATAACAACATTATTCTTTAATAAAAAGAATGCAATGTTTATGCTGTTTTACAATCGAAGTACCTGAGAATTAATAATTATGTGGGATTGAGGATGAGCTGAGTGATCAAAATGTGAAGGTAGAGGTAAATTTAGTACTTAAATCTTAAATAAGATTTGCTGACTTTGTTTCTGTGTGTTTGACAAACCACCAAAGTGACATTTTGTGTAAATACATGTGCACCTGTGATTCCTTTTTAATGTAATGCACTATATTTTTCCTTATATAATAACCACATAATAACAAAACAGAGGGGATGGTTTATGTATAATATTTAGGTTGATTTGAACCACTTTTTCATAGATTATAGTCTCTGTGTGTGATTGAAGAACTATTTGTATTGTTGAGGTTAATATAAAACAGCAATTAGGAATGAACAGTTAAGATTTACACATCCTGTGTGAGCTTTTCTCCACCTACCTCTACTGCCTTTTGTCCACAAGGTGGCACTCTCTAGATATGTCTAAATTCAAGCCTTTTTAATAAAGATGCATCAAAATAGAAATCTTCTGCAACCAACCTCCATTGTTAAAAGCCTTTTCTAAAAGCCAAGTAAATCCACTAATGCCTTTAAAAAAAATAGCATAGTTAAATGCATCACATAGATCAGTAACAAGGTGGCATTCTTTATACTGTTGATGTGTAAAGTCTTTAATTCTGGATCAGTCCATTTAGGTCTGATTTTTGTTCCCAGGTATGAATAGGAAATCAGATTGTGCCTACCAAATCTGATTAGTCCTGAAGTCTCTCTATTCCAACTTGCTTCTTAGGAAGACCGTAGACACATTCCATTGGGTGGAGTTTATGGAAAGGGAAGGGGCTTGTCCACTTTGATTGCAGTGACCGTATATCCCATATTTGCTAGGACAAAAATAACTTTAAATAGTTTATCTTGGTTACTCCATATGGATATTTATATTTCTAGAGTTTGTTCCACATTTTAGATTTGAAAATAGATTATTTTAAAGGCAATCTTAATTTACTTTTCAACCACAGATACCTGGCTTGGTCAAGAGCATGAAAACAGATATTCAGTCTCTATTTAAATTTAGTATTTGCTGTGGGAAATGTCTTGTTCGTCAGCTAGAGTATGGTGCAAAGATGTGGCTTTGGCCTCTGGATTTTAGGAACAAGTCATCCCTATTAGCTTTCACTGCCTCTTATATATCCATCTCAGGAAAGAGATATACTCTTGTCCTTGGCTTGAGATACTTTGAAATCAAAATCTAAAAAATTAGAGCACCCACCAAAAACCATGTAATTACTCTACGGCGTGGTTCTTCTAGTCAGAATTTCATTGTCTCTTCTCTTACCATTGAATAATCATGAAATAAACAGATTTCCAGTAGACAAAACAATATATTTTCTATATTGTGGTCATGCAACTGACAAAGCAGACACTGGGTAGTGCTTGCAAATAAAGAATGACAGGGGCCTTCTAGCCCTTCCCTCTCTCTGTTCTGTATATGAAAGGAAACAGATCTAGTGAGAACCAAGGATTAGTTGAAAGTTACACTGTAACTGTTGTCCCTAAGACAGACAGTGTAATAGAACAGGTAATATAATGTAATAGGTTAGTTATAATCTGTTTTTGTATTTTTTTGCCTGTCATTTAGGTACAAATAAACCAATGACAGATCCTATATTTTGTCAGTGTGGGTGATGAGGGCTGTTTATGCTTCAAAACATTTTTTTTTTTTTGGTACATGGAGCAGGTGATTAAAATGTCTATGAGAATCTCATGTCTGAAATGAACTAAATGTAAATTAGAGGAGAAGGCTATAGAAATTCTCAAATACCAAATAATGTGGAGTGGGTGGTGATTACCAGGGACCGTGAGGAAAAAAAATAAACTGATTAACTAAAAAAAAAAATGGCCTTAGATTGAGAGGCATCTTGTGAAATCTTCATATCTTCAGTGTTCTTCCTGGCCCTATTATGGAAATGACAACTGGGAGGAGTTATAGTCTTACAAAATTGAGTAGTTGTAATAAAATGGGAAAGAGTTTTGCTCTGGGAAGCCTCTTTGATGCGTACGATGTTGTGAAATGCATTACAGCCCCAGCATAAATAACCAGGTATAAGAATACCTGATAGACATTTGCGGGTGGTAATGTAAGTGGAAAGTAAACAGAAGGACTTGATTTGATTTAAAATGAGGAGGAAATTTGATAAAACAGGGACATGATGGAGAGGTCAAATTGAAGAACAAGAGTTACGGAGCAGAAACAAATCAGCATGAAGAAATGGAGATGTGTGTGGAGATGAGTGAATTAATCAGCTGAATACTAAATATATTACACACTGGGCTCTCACTGTGCAGGAAGACTATGTGCTACGGGACCTTCAGAGCTACAAGAGGAATGGCATGAGATAGGTTACTTTTTACCGATAATCTTATAATCTTAATGGGGAGGAAAGATGTCAGCACCTAAGAAAGTTAGATTTTAATACAAATACGGCAAAAATGGCACAACATAATATATGAAGAATTACAGGCAGACAAATCACACAACCCGTATCTGAAGATCCTCGCTAACGTGAAAGGGACAGATTAAATTAAATCCATTTCTTGGACAAATTTCTATCCTATACAACTATGTGAATTCTGATAGTAATTATTAATCATTAACTATTAATGTGATGATGGGGCATGCTTATATTTAAAAACATTTTCTTGGTACATGGGACATTGAAATGTTGAATTAAGGTAAAATGATGGAGACATATGGATGCCTTTGCTTCCATATCAATGACTTTCCAAAATTCCTGTTCCAGCCTTTAATCTCAGGGATTATTAGCTCAGAAGAATAAACTTTCTAAATCCTTTACTTTTAAATGTTTATGTTATTAAAACAAGAAGACTGCTGAAATAGGAAAACCATTCCTACACTTAAAAGATTCACTTTGAATATCAGTATTTTTTTATACTAACTTTTAGATTACTGGGGAGAATCACACTTTAAATTTGTTTTTGATTGTCGATAGTTGTTAATTATGTATAATCATTTGTGACATTCAGAATGTTTTAAAAGCTGTAATTCACTTTGTGATTTGGGCTGAAATTATATTTTTCAAGGAAGCAGTTTTTTAAAAACCCATTTTATTCATTCATTCATTCATTCATTCATTCAGAGCACATGCATGAGCAGGATGGGGCAGAGGGAAAGGGAGACAGAGAATCTTAAGCAGGGTCTATGCTGGGCTCCGTTCCACAACCCCTGAGATCATGATCTGAGCCAAAACTGAGAATTGGCCGCTTAACACACTGAGCCACCCAGAAACCCCTCAAATCCTCTATTTTAAATGATTGCTAAAATGCCCACTCAATCAACAGTAATTGCTATTGTTTCTATTATCATTATTCCTCTATTTAAGTGCCTAGATCAGGCTCTGTATATACATCAACCCTAACCAACAGATTTGCAGTTTCAACAAATCACTCAAAAGACGGGAAAAGTCAAATTCAGGGATGTAGCAACTTGTCAGTTAGAAAATGACTCAGCTGAGGTTCACTCCAAAATCTCCCTGATTTCCAAATCACTGCTCTTTCCACCAGGTTATGCTGCCTCCTTAGGGAGTATCATATTAAGAAATTGTCACATGACAGGGTTGTGTGTGTGCATGCCTACATGTACAGGCTTATGTAAAATCTTCAATTCCTTACACAAGTCCCTGATCAGCTTCAAGATTTGGGGAAAAAAATAAGATACAGGTTAGAATTAGATGACTTATTGTTCTTTGTTGATCTCAATCTATAGTACGCTCATCCCATCCAGAAGAAAAACTGATGGCATGCAATTTGTTGCCATCAACTCTTGGACATCTTTTTATCCCCATTTACTTTTTTAAAAGATTTTATTTATTTATTCATGAGAGACAGAGAGGTGCAGAGACATAGGCAGAGGGAGAAACAGGCTCCCTGTGGGACTTGATCTCAGGACCCTGGGATCATGACCTGAACCAAAGGCAGATGCTCAACCACTGAGTCACCCAGGTGACTTCCCTCCCATTTACTTCTAATGACTATATAGTTTCTGACCCAAATCAGGTAGTCCAATATCCTTGAAAGGCTAAATGCTATTAATCTCTGTTTATGTCTGATAGTTCCACAAATAACACTTATTTTCATTCTGGCCCCAGAAAACCCAAAGTACATTGAATTTTATGTATTAAAAATATATTCTCAGGTGTACTTACATGTAGACAATAGTTTAAAACTCACTTATACTAAATTTTTAAATGCGTATGTCAGACAATTATATAATCTAAGATTTATGAGGGTCCTTAAAGATAACATAGTCTTTTTCATGTTATCAAAGAGTAAAATAAAACTTTGAGAAATTAGGACATTTTTAGTTTAAAATTTAATAATATATTAAATTTGCCAAAGAAATCCAGAGATTGACATAAACATTTCTTTCACTAATGAGAGTATTTATGTTGTCTGTCCCCTCCCTTATGTGTTGTGGCTGAGTATAATGCAGTCTTGCATGGTTAGTGGAGTCAGGAAGATCTGAATTTGAGATCTACTTCTGGTGTGTTCAACATGTAGCTTGGAGTATACTGTACAATTTTCTCTACCCAAATTTCTTTTTCTATATAATGGATGTTAACGCTATCTCAAGAGACTCATTCATTCACTTATTCAGTCATTTTAGAGATGTCTAATTTTTAAGTTTAATTATTGATGCATAACTGATGTACAATCTTATATTCGTTTCAGGTGTAAAATTGATATTGATTCCATAACTTTATACATTACTCAGTGCTCCCCAGGATAAGTGCAGTCATCACCTGACATCATACATTAATACAATATTATTGACTGTGTTACTTATGCTGTATTTCTCATCTCCATAACTTATTTACAACTGGGAGCTTGTCCCTCTTAATCCCGTTCATCTATTTCACCTACCTCTCCTCTGGCAAACATTAGTTTGTTCTCTGTATTTATGAATCTGTTTAGTTTTTAGACTCCACATATAAGAAAAATCACATGGTATATGTCTTCCTCTGACTGACTTCATTTAGCATAATGCCCTTTAGATCCATCCATGTCATCACAAATGGAAAGATTTCATTCTTTTTATGGTTGCATAAGTTTCCTCTGTGTGTGTGTGTCTGTACCACGTCTTTATCCATTTATCTATTGATGGATATCCAGGTTGCTTCCATATATTGGCTGTTATAAATAATATTGCAATAAACAGAGGGGGGCATATATCTTTGTGAATGAGTGTTTTTGTTTTCTTTGGGTTGTTGATATTGGAATTGCTGGATCACATGGTAGATTTATCTTTAATTTTTTTATTAACCTCCCCCTATACTGTTTTTCATAGTTTGGTACCAATTTATATCCCTACCAACAGTGCACAAGGGTTCCCTTTCCGAAGAAACTATTTTGAATATTAAATGACATAATACATGAAAAGAACATAACACACAGTCTTGTTTGTAAAATTTGAATAAGTATCAGTGCTGTTGTGTCACAATCCCTGCTTATTAGTTCTTTGACTTTGAAGATATAATATAATCCCTCTAAAAAAGACTGCTACAAAAATTGATAGTAATTTCTGATCTATATCAGCATGTGCTCTTTCTTTCCTATTTTCTTTACTCCATTCTTTGCTTAAAATCCATCCCTTCAATCCACTCCTGATGTCAGTATTGCTGTTGGGGACAGGTCAGTGCACTGGATGACACATAACCTGAAGTCACTGCAAAGTCTCTGCTTTTCTGCCCCAAGGCTTTCCTGCCACTGGAAACAATTCGACCTGGCCTTAAGTGTAACCTGAAAGTGCAGGGGTGTTAACACTAACTCTCAATCAGTGGGATGTGGGTGTGGTGAATAAATGTGCAGCCTACTGTCCTTCAGAGTAACAATGAAGCACTTTTTACATTGATCCCTTAGGATCCCCAGGATTTTAATCCCAGTTGCCCACAGCATCGATGAACTTCTCTTACTAGCTTTTATTCTTCTTTGCCTTTCTCTCTCTACTATCTCTCTCTTATCACCCTACTTAGAACTTTAACTTAAATAGACTACCTGTACCTAAGTCCTTGCTTCAGGCTCTGTTTTAGGGAAGTTCATAAAAAATCTCCCTCTTTATCACATTGCTTTCAGTTAACAAATTAAAACTGATTGGGACAATAAGAATTTACTGATTCGGACAAGTAAAACACCCAGAAGAAGGATTAGTTTCAAGTCCATCATAAACCCTGCTATTTTAATCTAATCTAATCTAATCTATTTTATTTTATTATTTTATTTTATTTTTTTTATTTTATTACCATATTCCAAAGATTGTTCTCTCTCCATTATTTTTCTTGCCCCCCCCCAAAATATCTTCTCCATCCTATGGTAGCTTTTCTTCATAGTCTCAAAATGGGTTTCACTGGCTTCCAGGGCCAGATATTTTGTCATTTACATGTTGTATGAAAGAGGTAAAATTTTCAACCCAGGATTCTTAGAAAATGCCAGCATGGGTTTTTATGTCCCAATCACTATGACCAGGAAAGCTATGTATGCTGACTGGCTTAGCTTAATTGATGGATTTTACCCTAGATCTAGGAAAGGAAATAGCTTCTTGGAAATAAAAGGAAGTAAAACTTCTGCAAAGGGTAAATAACTAAGTGGATGCTGAGGAGGTAACCAAAACTGTCTAGTATTTTACCCCACATCATGGTGTTGAAATTAAAATGATATGATACCTGTGAATATTCATTCATACAGCTGTAAGGTGCATTACAAATATCAGTGGTTGTTATTGGCATCTGATTTTCCTTGGAAGGGGCTTCTCATGAGGTTCTATCCCTTTATCTTTAATCCAGAACAAGGATTTTGCATGCAAAAATGTCCCAAAACCACTCCCTTGGTGTTCAGTAAGAGTTGTCATCTTTGTAAACCATGATACCCCAGCAGATGTGCATAGGTAGGGAATCAAGAGAAATATCTGTATATACAGGAGGAGCAAGGCATGTGTTCCTCTGGGCAAAATTTTATGTTCACTGAAGCAGCTGTTATGTCTCAGCTGCTGCACATATAGGTGAAAGGGAATAGGATAAAGTTAGTATAGGCTCCAGCAGTTTTTGTTTTAGCAATAGCACCGTACCACACATGGGCCAATCTGCCATCTAGGAGACCATTCAATTTTGTTCCTCACAAGAGGCAAGAAACAAATTGATTCCACAGGAAATAGTATAGTCTACCCTAAACACAATATGCATCCTGTTCTTCATATCTTACAGCCATTTAAAGCACCAGTTTGGGAAGTAACTTTTATTTTTTTGACCATAAACTATAATTTGTTTGAAAATACTATTGTTCGAGAATACAACTTCTAAATCCGAGATCCAATACCATACAAATTAATAAATAAAACAAAATTTTAAGTATATGTTAGTGTTTAGACCAAGGATATCCCAAATGGAGTAGAAAACGTCTTATTAAAAATATGATGGCCATTTCAGATATAAACAAATGTTTGTCAGAGGACGGATAGAATCTGGGATAAATGACATTGAGCAACACACCATGAAGTTGGCCAATAAATGTTTTTGTAAACATTTTTCTTCTTTCCTTAATAAAAGAACATAGGTTTCGTGTGCTAAGGCACAAATAGGAGAAAAAATGCACTAATCCAGGGAAAAGAAATAGGTCAGCATTAATCCTAGCCTTGCTTTACAGCGATAAATGTGTTTTTTAAAATGACTAATTGAATACATGACAAGAAATGACATTCCTGGAAAATAACTAGCAATTGAAAACATATCGCTACCTTGCAGAAAGCCAGACTCATAGTAACTCATTCTGAAACACAGAGTAAGGATTGGTAAACCACAGTAATAACTCAGGTTGTTGTGAAATGGCTAAGAAAATTGTCTTTACTCTACAAACTTTTGGCACCATGCTTCCTCTTTGATCCTGCTTTTGCAGGGAATCCCATGTGATGGTTCTAGGAGGAAGAAGTCATGAATATTTCAGAGTACAGTAGTCAGTTATGTACACAAGGCAGGAAAAGTAAAGAAGTGAGAAAATACCTTGAATTAAATATTGACAATGTCTGTTACTTGGTGGTTCTATGTGAAAACCCTCAAAGAACCACTTGGTTTCACAACTTCCACCATATCATCCAGATAGGATGTAGCAGCATGACCAAATCTGGATCAATGGTAGGAGAGAAACATTGCAGGGAGGTGTTCAAAATGCTACAACATAAGACATGCCACGTGCAAGATGAAGAGCAAGTACAGTAAGAACTCAGAGATGAAGGCTTTATTAATTTATTCTACATTGTTCTGGCGGGCACATTCATGTGGGAAAATGATGAGGTAGTTGATTTCTGCACAGTACAAGGAATGACTTATTACCAATGAGAACAATCTGAGAGTGGAAGACCTAATCAGATCCTTGTGAATGAATGTGGTCAGAGACTATTCCCCCCAAATGCTTTTGAGGATCAAGTTCGGATTTCAACTAAATAATTAGGTAAAGCTTCAAAAGTTCTAGAAAAAAATACTTTATTCCTTAGCTATTGTAAATATTTTTATTTCTTTGGGATTTTGGAAATGAGGGATTTTGGAAATATTTGAGAAACATGTTTGATATGGAGACCTGAAAGTAAGGGAAATTTCACTAAGGTTTTCAGAATTTCTGAATTACAGGATAAGTTTATTGGCTCTTATTAATTTGAAAGTAGATTTTCCCTAATTGATGCTTTCAACTCTTTTTGGTTGTTGTTATACCTAATATTTTTGGCCTTTTTATAGGCTTGCTTTTATTCCTGTTTATGAGTTGTGCCTTGTTTTCCTTTCGTGATTTATCATTTTTCCTTAAAAACTGAATATTTTAGGTAATATATGCCAGCGACTCTGGACCCTTATTTCCTCTACCTTTTGGGACTTATTGTTTGCATATTTAGTTGCTTGATAATTTGACTAGTTTAGGATATTTGATTACTCCAGTAGTGTGAAGTCTCTAATGTTTCTTCTGAGGGTATGCTGCCTTGGGCATATGCAGTCCCCCTGAGCACCTGAGATGGTCAGCCTCTATTAATATCAGACCCATTTGCTTTCACTAATTGCTAGCTGATTGCTGTATTTTTTGCAACACTATCCTGAGACATAAATAGTTCCACAGTCTGATCCAATTAAAGTAAGGGCCCTTTAGAAGGACACAGTCTTGTCACTCTCCTGGTTGTTCTGATCCCCTGAAGACTCACCTTCATTGTCTCTTTCACTGGTTCTCTCAATTAAAAAATCATTCCTGTTTTCAGTTTTGATTTTTGTGATCAGGGTAAATGAGCTACCAATCTCCCCTTAATTGCTCATTTGGTGATCTCAGTTGAGTTCAGAAATGCCCATAATCTCTTCCAAATTAAGTGAGGCTTAATTAGGAAAAGCTATAAACTCTGTGCTTACTGTCTGCCTCTCCTACTAGACAGAACCACTGTGCCACACTGCATCTGGGCTGAGGGTGGTAGACAATCCCCCTCTTCTCCTAGAATGACTCCCTGTTAAGCAAATGGGGCTCTGGGCAGGAAAGTAGCCTCTGTACTTCTGGATTTGCCCTTTTTTGGGATGGAACCTCTGTTCTATAAGTTAGCTGGGCGGGGGTATTTGGGATGAGGCTTTCATAGCTGTTGTGCTTGAAGTAGAACTTCAGTCCCTAGTGGGCACTAGGTGAAGGAAGAGACCAGTGTTCTTGGCAACAGTTCCCAGAATAGGGTTTCTGAGAGTTGGGGTGGGATGTGGGTGCCCTCTTAGATCCTACTGTAGTCCTAGACTGAGAGCTAATAGGCAGAGACACCTATCTGCTTTGCTTCACATGCCTGAAATAGACCTTCCATCACATTGAGCTGAAGGTGGAGAGGAACAGGATAAGGAATTATATTGAGTCATGGTTTAAATACCACCAATTCTTGCTGCTTTACCTAGATGCAGTAGTTTGTTTTGAATTGATGGATGTCCATTTACTATATACACTTAGGACAGGGTTATTTTCTAAATTTTTCGTTAGTTCAGAGTCTTCATATTGCCATTTTAAAAGTCAATCTCACTAGTTACTTTTAAGATAATAGTTTGTCTTGGATATTCTATAATTTCACCACAATGTGTAAATTGGATTTGCTGGCATTTATTATGTTAGATCATTTTCTTTGCCAATCTTTAAAGCTCAGTCACCTGATTTAAAATAGTGCATTTTTTTTATTTATTCTATTCCTTTCCCCCTAAAATATTTAAGGTATGTTGAAGAACTTCTATGTCTCTATATCTCCAAATCTATTTTTCATCTTCTAGTTCACATATTCTCAAATATAGCAAAAATATGAATTACCTGGAGAATTAAAAGATAGATTGCTGGTCTACACATCCAGAATCTCTGATTCCATAAGTCTAGTGTAGGACTCAAAAATTTTATTTCTGGGATGCCTGGGAGGCTCAGTGGTTGAGCATCTGCCTTTGGCCCAGGGTGTGATCCTGGAGTCCCAGGATTGAGTTCCATGTTGGGCTCCCTGCATGGAGCCTGCTTCTCCCTCTGCTTATGTCTCTGCCTCCCTCTCTCTCTCTCTGTCTCTCTCTCTGTCTCTTATGAATAAATAAATAAAATCTTTTAAAAAATTATTTCCAACAAATATTCAGGTGATGATGATACTTCTGATCCAGAGACTACACTTCGAGTTCTACTATTCTAGTTCTTTTATCTCTTTACTGAATTTCAAATGATTTCCTCAAATTTATCTTTCCATTCACAAATCTCTCTTTAGCAGTGTTAGATTCACTATTTAACTCATTCTCTATCATTTAAATTTCAAGGAATAGTCTTTATTTTTTAAAATTCTATTTTTTATTAAACTAGCTGATTAATTGTAGCCTCTTGTTCTTTCTATGTGGTTTCTTTTCTTTATTTTACTTTCGATCCTTTTTTATCTCATTTTAACATATTTATTTTAAACTTTTTTTTAGACTACCCCATCACATCAAGTTCTCAGAAATTTTTTGGCATTGTGCCAATAGACTGTCCATTAGGTAGGATCACTTCCTCATTTGTTTGCTAATTTTTGATGTGAGATTACCCTTGAAATAAAATATTTGCTTATGGGAATTTTGTTCATGCTCATCATAGTCATTGAGGGTTTTGTATAATGAGTGAACTCTGGAGTTTTACTTTTGCTAAGAGCTTGTAAAGCTTAATAAACCTGGACCCATTTCAGCAACAATTGCCATTATACAATTCACAATGTGTGTGGTATAAATTTGGATCCCAATTCTAAATTCAAAGGGGTGGTATTTTAATATTATGTTTAAGTCTGTGTGTGTGTACGTTAGTGGGGATGTCTCTTTTCTAGTTCTCCTACCATGTTAAGTCAAGATTTCAGGACTAGCACTATAGATTTACATGCAGAAGTGACCACTACCAGCACATTAAACTAGATTGCCATGGTGCCATATTAAAGGATTATTGCCCTTTTTCAGAGGTTGTTCTTTGTTTCTGGTCTTAAGATTTTACTGCCATTCACCTTTTATATTTTAAGTATGGAGTTAATTATCTTCAAATGTATATTATCAATTTCTATGTATGATATTGGGTGTTGACTCACATCAGCTGAGTCTTACGACTCACTATCAGAAGTTTATAATCAGAAAATAAATTAATTAAAATAAGGTGCTAATCATCATAGGATGTACACATATCATCTGTGCACATATTCTATATATTTTTTTAAATTTTTTTATTATTTATTTATGATAGTCACACACACAGAGAGAGAGAGAGGCAGAGACACAGGCAGAGGGAGAAACAGGCTCCATGCCAGGAGCCTGACATGGGATTCGATCCCGGGTCTCCAGGATCGCGCCCTGGGCCAAAGGCAGGCACCAAACCGCTGCGCCACCGAGGGATCCCCATATTCTATATTTTTAAATAATGTTTTAAATTGCCAGCATTGTGAATATTTACAAGTAAGAATGTGCTGTACTTAAACACTACCTCTCCTGATTATCTTAACTTCCTCTCTTGTCCATTTGTTACAGCAATCATTGTTGGAATGGAAATGACCAATTTCAAACTTTTCCTATTTCCTGAACATGAAACAGGAGTTGAATTCACTATTGCTTTTGAGGAGCAATAAAACTGACAAGTAATTGGACTGATAAGTCCAATGCCATTTTGATGGACAGTTTTCCAGTTCCACAAAAACAGTCACAGTGTGCAGGCTAGTTGTTTTATTTATTAGTATATTCTAGCCCATAGAATAGTGCCTGGCATGGAGTGAATGTTCAATAAATGTTGAATAACTGCATAAAACTGCTAAATTGATCTTAAACAGGGAATTGATTGTGACCTCTGGAATCAAGCTAAAATTCCAAATCCTGTTTCCTAGTCAGAGCCCTGGCCCCTGCGTTCTCTTTCCTTATGGATTCCTGGAGATTAAATTTAGATCTGTAAATGTGAGGTGATGGCAAGGGTAGGGGTGCTCTATTGGATTATGACTTTCTGGAACTCACTACAGCTCAAGCTTTGTCTTTGCTATGATTTATGGTGTTTCTAATGAAACAAGAGTCCTTTACATTAAAAATAATATCCCATTGTTTAAGGGTAGTTAGATTACTAGTTTCCCAAATCCATAAAGAGGAAAGGTGAACTCACATACAAAGATTGCTTAATTTGCTAATTACTAAGATCATGACCTGAGCAGAAGATAGAAGTAAAGCCAGGACTATTAGAAAGATCTACTCAGGGCCACAAACGTACCCAGTCTCCTGTCTTTCTTTTATGAATAAATATATTGTCACTGGGATAGGAGCAGATAAGTGATGTTAAAAAAAAAAAATCAGGGATGCCTGGGGGCTCAGTGGTTGGGAGTCTGCCTTTGGCTCAGGGCATGATCCCAGAATCCGAGACTGAGTCCCATATTGGGTTCCCTGCGAGGAGCCTGCTTCTCCCTTTGCCTATGTCTCTGCTTCTCTCTCTATGTGTACCTCATGAGTAAATAAATAAATCTTTTTTTAAAAAAATCTACCTTTTCCCAGTGTTCCCTACATATTTGGCCATAAGACTGTATTTGGGCTTTGATTAATGAAAATTCCAATAGTATATAACAAGTTTTTTATGAGTATTTTCACTTTGTAATTATTTGTATGATTTTAATACCTGTTAAATGGAAAGTGAGGTGAAGCTGGATCAGATTTTACCAAGTATCTAGTAACAGAAAATCAGAGCTTCTAAACCCCTACTTTAATTTAGAGTTTCTCCTTCCCAATCAATGTGTCCATCGAGTCAGTTCCTCAGTGTTATGTCTTTCTTTTTAGCTCCATGTGATTTAAGGACCACTTTTAAGATTAATACAGTATATAGGGCTTACATGTAGCCTTACATTTACTGCCACTTATTTTAATAATTAATGTGTTAGGATCTTCTACAAGACCATAGGCTTCTTGAGAACAAGGTCCAAGTCTTATTTTCATATACTTGATAGCTTATATGGTACCTGGCACAGTACCCACTCAATATACAGATGTTAAATGAAGACATGATATACCATCCTCACTTTACTTGATTATCAGCAAATGCTTCGGAGGTTCCTTAGGTATGAAAAATCCCTGGGATCCCTGGGTGGCTCAGCGGTTTAGCACCTGCCTGCCTTTGGCCCAGGCCGTGATCCTGGAGACCCAGGATCAAATCCCACGTCGGGCTTCCGGTGCATGGAGCCTGCTTCTCCCTCTGCCTGTGTCTCTGCCTCTCTCTCTCTCTCTCTGTGTGACTATCATAAATTAAAAAAAAAAAAGAAAGAAAGAAAGAAAAAGAAAAAAATTAAAAAAAAAAAAAGAAAAATCCCTTTCCTCATGAGATCACTCCTTCACCATTCTATGGGAGGCTCTTGGGATATCCCTCTGATTGAGCTAAGTGAATTTAAATTTATATAAGTAGGATAATGTTATAGTATAACAAATCAAAAGCTAAAATTAAAGGGAAACTAGATCCTAATTTTAAAACACTCATGCTCTTTCTTAAAATACTAAAATCATCTCTTTAAGATATATTATTGGAATACTTAACATTTAATTGACCAGTAGTATTGTTTCTTCTTCCTCAATTTTTTCTCCAAGAAGTGGTAGAGAGAAAAGGAAATGCTCCATTAGAATTTGCTTCGTTTAATCAGTTAATGACCTAGAATCATCCTCTTCTTGCAAAGTGAGTCCTATGGTTAGTGAATTTCTTCTCTTCTACTTTCTGGTTGACATTACTAAAATTACTAGAGAGATGGGGTGGTGCAGGAACAGGGCTTATAAAGAGAAGCAGGACCCAAGGATTTCAGTGAATCCAGACTTGAGTCAGACATGCTACTTCTGTGGCTCATGTCTTTATTAGGTATATGCCTTGATCTAGTATATTTCTTTCAGTTTGAATGTTCTGTCCTTGAATTCTGAGACTCTATCTATCCACGACTCTTCCCCCTCATAATATCACCACTACAGACATAGAGAAATCCTATAACTGCAACAAATCTACTGGGATACAGAAATGCGGTTAGCAGACAGATGTTGAGCTACTGTAGCTGCACAAAGCTTCCAGTGCCTTGGGCATCCTCCGTGCCCATACTCTTCATGACAATGTAGGATTCTCAAATACCAGCATGTTTTCAGAGTATGTTTATGTAAGGTAATAGGGGAAAGGTGTTGGGGAGTGGTATGTGGTGGGGGAAGAGAGAGGGAAAGGCAGGGTACAGTTTGATTATCACTCTGCTTTAACTTAGTAGTTTTTAAATGCTCACAGTGTACCAGGCATTGTGCTGTGAGCTTCTGTTTCTAAATTTCACTATTAGAATAAAATTTTGTATTAGGCATTATTTTACATTCATTATATGGATGAAGAAAAAGGCTCAGGGAGTTGAAATAAGTTGCCAAGTTCACAAAGATTTTAAGTGGTGTGAATTGTAGACCCGGGCTATCTGACTCTAGGGTTAAGCTCATAATCATTGATCTATAGAGAAAGGGTTTCTTACTTTTGCTATTTATGAGTAAACAGGCAAGCAAAACTCAGCGGGAAAAGAGGATCTGATAAGTTTCCAAAGCCTCAATGTGAGCAGCAAGACTTGCTCTAAAGAAGAATGCTGGTCTCCTTGGATTTCAGGACAATGCCGTCCTCACCAGAGGAATACCCTGGGTGTGAGATCATGCAGGACTAGCTCTGAGCTAGTTCAGAGACTAAAACAACAGAACAACCAACAATAAGAATATGATTTTTGATATTCTGGTTAAAATATATATTAGTATAATTGAAGTAAAAGAGAATTTTACAGAAGCCTAATTTTGAATCATAGTTTTCCAAAGGTCACATTCATGCACAAATGGCTCCTTTCCTCTATTGTGAGTAGGGATTTTCAAATCCTTTCTCTATAATTTGATGCCTTTATTAAATTTAGTTTGATGGCACATTGATATATTCATATCTATTCATTTATTGAACAGACATCATTGAATGCTTTCTATGTATCGATAGGTGTAGTTAATGTGATTCTATAGGTAAATACCTGGCATTGTAGGTGACATATAGAATATGTTAATTTAATAATAACCATTACATTGACTAGATACCCACCACTTTTCATTTAGGATTTAGGTTCAAATGAACCAGAACTATGATTTCAGCAATGCAAACTAGAAGTGGAATGTACTGTATATGAAAAGTTTTTCTACCAGTGGTGTCTGATAACATCCTTAATAGGACAGTGTCCAACTGTAAGAATGTATGAAGGTTTGGATCACTCCAATCCCTGCTTCCATTGCTACATGTCCTTCTTCTATATCCATGTGTCTCTGTTTCTTCACATGATCTTTGTAAAGGATAAGAGTCATTGGACTTAGAGCGTACCATAACCCAGCACAGCCTCTTCCTGCCTATTCATATCTGCAAAGACTTTATTCCCAGATATGGTCACATTTATAGGAACTGGGTGTTAGGATTTCAACTTAACATTTTGGGGTACACAGTTTAACCCACAACATTACTATCTCATTTTCCTTTTTAGCCATGGTTCTTTAAGAAGTTATGATTGGATTAGCTCTCTTGATGCAGGATGCATAAGAGGCCAAAGCGTTTTAAATAAATCAATGGGTAGGACAAAATCCTCTGTTGTCTTACATTCCTCAGGCTGATCCTTTGGGAAAATGTGTCCTGTGCTCATACAAAGAAATGGGCAGCGGAGAGAGGTTCACTGTATATAACTATACTCCATTGTTGAAGAGAGAAAGGAAAAGAAATTATACACTTTTAAGAGGGTGATATGGTGTTATCGTCCCTAATTCAGTGGCTAGTGCTAATACTTAATAATTGTCAGATGAGCAAGTCCCATTCTGTTTTTGGTAAATCTCAGTGTGATTTGAGGAAGCCTGAGAAATATCCTGGCTTCTTAACTATTCATTTATATTTTTCTATTCACTTATTTATAAGCTGCCTTGTTCCAACAAAGATTTAAAATGATATAAAAATGTAGGCAAGTAGCTATAACAAATATAAAGTACAGAAGACAATGAGGGAATTTAGACTATAACATTTTGGATACTAGATCCTCCAAAACAAATGTTGTTTTCTCCACTTAATCATTGTGCTGTCGTACAAAGTAGTTGAAATTTGTGTATTTTAAAAATACAGTGAACTGATAAAAGTTGAATTATCATGTAGCTATTTAATTTCAGGTGCAAGTGGGAATGCCTTAAAGGGAAGTGATGTATTTTAAAAGGATTGCAGTTGATTTTTTCTTATATGTTCTAGGTCCTAAATGCTTGGCTACTTGGGAGGAGAGCTAGTCCTTAAAAAAGTGAGCTCTCTTTTGTCATCTCTCCAGAATAATCTGAGCCAAGAGGATGGGGTAGATACCTTCTGGTCTAGACAGGCACCTGTCTGATCTATAGAGTTGTCATCCTTCTACTGAACCCTGCCATTCCTCTTGTGATGGGACAAGTCAAGATCTGGCTTCTTTAGTAACCAAGAAGTAGAAAGCCATTAATCTTCCTCTTTGAGCATCCAACATTTGCCATACCTATACTAGAATAGTGAACATATGTTCATTGATCCTTCCCTTTCTTGTCACCTGGCTTAGGGAAAATAAGCATTAGAGTGTTTTGCTTTTTTTCTTTTCCCTGAGATTATTGGAAAGGTGTTCATTGTTTAAATCTTCATCATTTAGAGGAAAAATGGTGCTTAGAAGGGCATTATTAGTCACTGTGCCAGGAACACAGGCATAAACTAGGATTGTCCCAAGCAAACCAGAGCACATAGCAGAACTATTTGTAAGTATCATCAATTAATGTTTATAACATTATAGCAAAGTATAATTCAATAAAAGCAATTCTATGGTGAGCAGGTGAGAGGGTTGGGGTGGACAATTAAATGCACATTAGAACTCTGTTTCTCTGCTGGTCTGGCTTAATGAAAAGATAGATTTTAAAGAATCCTGTCTAATCCACAGGCAGTATATCCTTCAGGCAGTCCTCCAATATTTTTCTCTGCTGAGTTTTGAAAGCTGAGCTTCTGGGAATTTAAAATGATATTTCTCGAAAACTACTTGGACTGAGGCTGTTTAAGATTCACAGTTAAAAGCAATATCTTAAATAATCAAATATAAAGTGCAAATTGACTTTTTAAAAAAGAAATGTGAGGATACTAACACACATTTGTATAGGAGGCTATGCTTCATATGTTCTGAGGTAAACCATACTTCTGCTTTGCAAGCAATTAAATATTTTGGCTTACTGGCAGTACATTTGTTTACTTCTTTGAGTGCTGAACAGACTCTCCCTATAATCTATAGCACATATGCTATAAGGTACTCCAACATCTTGCTGTAATTGTCATTAATTGTAATTGTCTCTGGCAACTTAATTTTCAATGCCAGAAGATCTGCCTAATGGAACACCTCCATTCTTGACTGTCATTGGCGGTTCCTGCAGTGACTTTCTACTATTGGTGATATTCTCAACGAGGCCATTTCTTCCAGAATACCAGCAACTTTTCTAATTTAGAATAATTTCAAAGTTCACTGAGTTCACATATTTTTTAGAGTTGGAGTAATTGAAGTGTACAGGTCACATGCGCTCTTAGTACCAAAACTAGTAATAGAATCCAGACATCTTGACTTCTAGTTTAATCTGTGTTCTGCTTTCATGAATTTCAGGTGAGTCCCATGAAAAGGATGTTAAGACATTTGAGTTAAGCATCCCTTTTGTTCAAACCTATTTTTATGGGTTAATTTCTGACTTTTTGGTTGTTTTGTTTTAAACCCTTTGTCTGCCTGAATGTATCAACTACAAGCAAATTCAGGTGTTTTCACTTGGGTTTTTAATGATTAACATAAATGGGATTTTTTCACAGGGCGTACTTGATTGTAATCATTAGTGGTAAGCACCCTGAGCTTTAATATGAGTATTTCCTAGAATAGTGTCTGCAAACTAAAACTCTAGATCCAAACCTAATCTACTGTCTGCTTTTGTAAATAAAGTGTTATCAGGCACACTCATTTGTTGGCATAGGCTGCTTTCTCTCTACTCTTGCAGAGTTTGAGTAGTTGTAGCAGAGAATGTTTGCCCTACACAGTTGAAATATTTACAGTCTGATCCTTTGCAGGAAAAGTTTGCCGAATGTTGCTTTGGAAACTATAAACATCACTTCTTGTAGTCAAGAGTTTGTTGGTTAGGTTCTATTTTTTAATGGTCTATAGGAAAAGCTTTAGATAAATTTAGATCTATTCTAAGGGTTATCAATAGACAACTTACTCAGTGCCTTCCAGAACAATCAGTGAAGTTGTGGGTTTTGTTGTAATGATTCTTCCTGTGTCTTGAATATTCATTTGTCCTTAAAAGTTGACAGGTAATTATAAATTGAGATGACATATCCTACATAAACATGAATGCATTTCTCCTTTTAAATGTGAGAACCTGAAGATACAAATGCGTCTTTGATTTGTGAATTGACATTTGCAAGCTTTTAATGAATTATCTATGAGAAGAATATGAGAGAAATCAACATCTTTGAAATTACTGTTGAAGTTTTTGTGCCTACTCTTGTTCTTAGTGAAGATGCTGAGGCAATAGATTTGTTCTTTTGTGGATCAAGTTATAGAATTATATTTGTAGTAAGGTGGCCAAGTCTTAAATTATTTTTTTGAGAAATTTCCAAACAAATCCAATAAGCATCCTGGCACCATTTATAAGGTTGATAAGGTTGACTTAATTTTGTTAGGTGCCTTTCAACACTTTACCTAATCATGTTTTAAACAAAAAATAAGTATCTGCAAATTGTACTGTGAATCGTTCCCATTCAATTTGCTCTATGAACATCCATCAGTATTTCAATGACTTTTGTTATTATTTTGTTGCATTGTAGTCTTTCTGTTATAAATATCTGCAGTGATTAATCACTGATCACTATGAAACTAGCCTTCTTCCATCACACTTATGACAAAACAATATAATCACTTATTTAATAATCTCTTTCACTTGACTGTGAATTCCACAAAGTTAGGCTCCAAGTATATAATATTCCTCATTGTATCCCCATAGTAATATTTATTCAGCATATATTATTGAGTGGTTACCTACACCAGAAGCTGTGCTAATCCTGAAGAAAATAAAAGTACAAAACAATAATGTCCCAATCCTCCTGGACTTTATAGTTGAGTTTCTAGAGCAAGACTAATCATAAAAAAATTTCTTAGGGATATTCCTCCAAAGAATCAGTTAGTTAAAAGTACTAGTACTCCATAATAAATCAGTAAGAATCATGGTTAACTTTCTTTTATGTCATTGCTGTAGGACTCTACTCTCAAGACCATAGCCAATAAAAAGGATAATGTGAGAAATATGCCTCAACTCAGCCATTACTAGAAAAATAACACCTAACAAACTTAACTACAGGCCATGCTATTACCATTGAATTTGATGTAGAAGTTGTTGAAATTGTGGATGGAAACAAACATGGCATCCATTTGTGAATACATTTTTTAGTCTTGTGTTTAGACTTGTGCAAAGATTGAAGCTAATCTGTTATTATCTGGATGATTTTTCTACCAGTCTTCTGTGATTCTGCTTCTAAAGCTCAGAAATATGCCAGACACAGCTCCAAAGTCCCATGTCTACAACGGAGGACTGAAGCACCAGGAAATAGCAGCTTAATTCAAACTGCCATGAGTGAAACAAATGCCAACTCCTTGATTTCTAATATATGCTGCATTCTAAAACAGTAAGACAGTTGTCATACAGTTACCAAAATCAGAAGTGTCATTCTGAGCAAGAAGCACTCCTGTAGGAATAGGATAGCATAGCCATAAGATCAGCAAAGTAAGGTTTGTAGTATATCCCAGGGGAGTGGGGTTTTTTTTTTACTTCTCTAGAAAAAGGATCAGTGCAGAACCACCAGTGTTTTACTTCCAGTTCGGTTACTGTCCACCACAAATTCTTCAGCTATTTGAGTAGATTATCACCATTGGAAAAATATGAAAATATGGTCTTGATCCAAATTGCAGGCACCATGGGAAACTCTGGATTTGTGTGGAATGTGGTTCCTTTGTGTGTATGTGGTTATATGAATGATTTGTATCACTGTTGGCTCATGTATATTTAATACTTTGGCTGGAAACTCAGTACTATTTTACTAATGTTGCTCTCTCAAATTGCTTCTCTTTTGGCCACTGGGAGCTCTTACATTGGTTCTTGTGTTGCTTTGACATTCCCCCATCGAATGTTCTTCCTCAGTCTCCATCTCTCTGTGGTTGTTGCCTTTGCCCTAGTCTGAGTATATGTGAGTTTGATCTTTCTTCATATCCTAGTATAAGGTATAATTGCTAGGTTTGAGAAGTCTCAGAGAAGAGCAGTTCTCAAGCTTGTTCTATTTCACCTCAACTCTTAAATCAAGCTACTTTAGAAAAAAACAAATTTACTAGCTTGCCTAGTCCAGTTCAGAAAAGACATTTTCCTTTGGTATTTGAAATCTAAGACACAGATTTTTTAAAAATGAAGATACAAATTAAATGTAATCTCATTTTACACACACAAACACAAACACATGCATACATAGACTCTTTTGGAACCTTGTGGGAAGGGAACTTCATATCTTCAGAATTCACAATTTCATCCTAATTTTTTTTAACATCAAGCACTAAAAAAGTTTAGTCTTTCTTGTGATCTGATTGCAGAAAATTCAAACATGATCATATTTATGTGTTAAGGTTTAATAAATATCCTACAGCTACCTCATCAAGGATGGTTTCCTATCTAACAGGAAAGTAGCAGAATTTGGATAAGTAGTTAGTGTGGGCAAATTTGGTTAAGGATGTGGGATTTCAGACTCTCTTTATTTTACTGTGATTCTGTAACACCTAACTCTATACTTCATTCTTTTGTTTATCATCACATTGAATATAGATAAAAGGATGAATTCACTGTCTTCAACCTATATAAGACACAGCTAAAATTAGACATAGGAAGAATAAAACACTTTGGTATTAATGCAGAAGGTTTGAAAGGGGATAATTTGAATTGAGAGCTGGGAAACATATTCTAGAGTCTCATAATGTCATGCACAATACACTCCTTAGATATAATAGAAGGCAGATACCTTCACAGATAAGTGTTGCTTGGCATCCTTGGGAAAACAGGACTACAGAACAAAAAAATAATCTAGGAAGAAAAGATTGTTTATGTAATGTAATATGCCTGCTCTGTTCTTTCATTTACCTCTCAGGGTCAATGGTTACATATTTAATCTCAGATAGTAATCAGCGATTCTTGAAAATTTTAAAAGACCTCAAAGTGGTGACCCAATAACAACTGTGAAGTTTTCCTGTAAAGAGCCAGATCAAGACAAGTGAGTAGATTTAAAGGAAATGAAAGCATTAAGGAATCAATATACGTTGCAAGAGCTTCTTACTGAGTCCACTAACTGAAGAATGAAACATTTTCTACAACCATTATATCAATATGTGGCAAACAATATCTCAAAATTTATGAACTGGTTCTTCTCACTTGATATGCAGTCTGTTCTTTGAA
The DNA here is from genome assembly GCF_905146905.1 of Nyctereutes procyonoides. Classification (NCBI taxonomy): domain Eukaryota; kingdom Metazoa; phylum Chordata; class Mammalia; order Carnivora; family Canidae; genus Nyctereutes; species Nyctereutes procyonoides. The sequence goes on along the minus strand of NW_026575133.1, from coordinate 10,697,723 downwards.
ATGATGCTTTAAAGAGCTGATTTTTCAGTGTAATACTAACCCCAATTCTTGTATTTTTCTTTTCAAAGGAGTCATTAGTAAATACATGAATAAAGATGAAAAGAATTAATGATTATTAACTGTGTAGAAAATACATATATACTTCAAATTTTAATTAACTTTATTTACGTCAGTAATGTATGAATAGTTGTTTTGTGAAAGATGATGTCTGAAAATGGCTTAAAAATAAAAGTGTTCTGTGAGCCAATGAGTTTTGGAAACATTTAGTTTCTCTAATGAGGAATATTAAAGTGATTTAGATTTGGGGATAGTGGAATTGTAGTCATGGCTCTCTTTGGGTTGAGAGATGTATGGGTGAAGGCCAAAGATATATTTTTGAATACAATACCTTGAAATAAAAAGTTAAAGGACCAACAGAATAGGCCCCAGAATGGATAGCTAGAGAAGTGGTTTAGGGATCACTATAAGTCCTGTTTAATTTGAATTATATAAGAATGTAATGTATGATTTTAAAAAAGATCATGAAAGGAAAGTTACAAATTATTTAACGCATATTGTGAGGAAAACTGGCTTAATGTTAATAAATAAACAGCAAACTAACACAACAAATGAACATCAGTATATTCCAAAATGATTTATTTTTTAAAAAGACTTTATTTATTTATTCATGACAGACACAGAGAGAGGCAGAGACACAGGCAGAGGAAGAAGCAGGCTTCACGCAGAGACCCCGACATGGGACTTGATCCAAGGTCTCCAGGATCACACCCCAGGGCTAAAGGCAGCACTAAACCGCTGGGCCACCAGGGCTGGCCCTCCAAAATGATTTAGATACAGATTTAACAGCACATCACCCACCAAAAACAAACAAAAAAGAATGCACTACAAAAATCATTTATTTTACTATATTTAAAAAACTTTTATATAGACTATTTTTTAGAACAGTTGAAAAATTATTAGAAAATTTGAGAAGCTAGGAAAGAGTTTCCATATACCCTTGTACCCAGCTTCCCCTATTATTAACAACTGACATTAATTAGCATGATACATTTGTTACAGCTAATGAAATGATATTGACACATTGTTAGTATTTATCATTTATAATTCCTTAGTTTTTAACCCAAAGGCTATTTCTGGTTCCAGGATTCCATCAAATATATCACAGTATATTTAGCTGTCCTAGCTCCTTAGCCACCTCTTAGCTGTGATAGCTTCTCAGATTGTCCATGTTTTTGATGACTTTAATAGTTTTGAGGAGTACCAGATAGATATTCCGTAAAATAGCCCACCTTGGAATTTTTGTGATGTTTTGTCTCATGATTAGACTATGGTTATGGTTTTTTGTTCTTGTTTTGGGAAGAAAAACACAGAGGTAACTTTCATTTTGTAACATGTCAAGAGTCAATAGTATCAATATCACTTTGATGTTGATCTGGATCACTTGGTTGAGGTAATATTATTTCAGCTTTCTCCACTCTAAATCTCCCTTCTTTATCACTTTTCTATACTAAAGTTTTTGCAAAGATGTCTTTATGCACAGCCCATAGTTAAGGAGTGGAAAAGTATCTTCTCTTTGAGGGTGGAGTATCTTCATAAATTATCTGGTTTTATTCTGTATAAAAGATTTGTCCCCATCGATTTACTTATTCAGTCATTTACTTGGTCATAGTCCTATATCACTATGGATTCAAACATATTTATTATACTTTGGGTAGTAATCTAATACTACCTTATTTTGTTGTTCAAATAGCTCTAGTTTTATTAATTGCTCTTTTAGTTGGCTCTTGTGACTCTTTGACTTATCCTCACCAAAGTGGGATTTTTTTTTAGCACTTCTTTACTTTCTGTTACATTAAGATGCTCTAGCTCATCTTATATATTTCCTTCTCCAGTGTAAGAATCAGCCAATTCCTTTTATTAGAGCATGGTATTGAAGAAACCGAGATCTGAATGCTATGTGTGCTCTATATTTGTTAATCTGATAGAGAGCAAGAGATGCAAAGAAATCTGAAAGGACCAAATTCCAAGGGAGTGCTATCTCTTTCAAGATATAAGGAGCAGCATACACTTTCCTACTGCAGTCACTTGTCTATTTTTGGCAGAAATGGGCAAAGTTTTTTCCTGAGGCAAAAAAAGAAATGAGCGGATCTGTAATTGGCTGCTTTTGGGCTACCCTACAGAATTGAACCTGTAAAATTAAGTACAAAGCCAGCTAATTTGATTCTCTCAAAGACACTTATGCTGAATTTTGGACAGTACAGGAGAGTGGGGACATCTCTCTAGATCCGACAGTTATTAAAAGAATTGTGATGATATTATAAACTGCATGCCAATAAATTTAACAACTTTGATGAAGCTGATATTGTGTTTTGCAAAAGAAAAAAATTTAAAAGAATTGCCCTATATCTGTTTAAAAGTAATGAATCTTAGTGAAAAACCATCCAAGTTCCAATGACTTTGTGATGAACAGAACACTTAAAGCAGGAATAGGTGCTTTCAGAGAAAAATAAAAAGTAAATTTTTCTCATTTTATAAGGCTATCATAATTCATCAGAACAGTATCTAAATAATAGTATGGAAAAAATGATCTCTCTCAAGCATGAACACAAAATATTAAAATATTAGCAAATTGAATCATAATATATATAACATGACCAAATGAGGCTTATTCCTTTTAATACAACTTAATATTTAAAAAATGATTATAAAGAATTAAACACACATCATAAATATTTGCAACATATTTGGAGAAGGAAACTTTCTTAATTTGATAAAGGGTTTCAATGCAAAGACATCAGATAACATGTTTCTTCCTGGTTAAATAAATATCAAACACTGTCCCTTGAGTTTGGGGCAAAAACAAGGTACTTTTTTGTGCCTGGCCTCTTTCATTTAGCATAGGCCTTTTCAGGTTTATACATGTATCAAGAGTATTTCTTTTATTGGTGAATGCTGGTTTATTTGGTGGATATGGCATAATTCGATTATGTATTCATCACTGGTAGGCATTTGGATTATTTCTAGTTTTTTTTTTTTTTTGCTATTATGAATCCAGCTGCAATATACATTTTCAAGTGTTCGTTGTGTGGAAATGTTTCATTTCTCTACAGTAAATTTCTAGGAGAAAAATTGTTGGGCAGTGTAGTGTTTAACTTCATAGAAAACTGACAAACTCTTTTTCCAAAATGGCTCTACTATTTTTATTTGAGGCCTTTTTACTGATTAGCAGCATCCCACAAGTTTTGATACATTGTATTTTCATTTTCATTCCATTAAAATACATCCAATCTCCCTTAAGAATTTCTCTTTGACCCAGATTATTTAGAAGCATTTTGTCTAATTTCTAAGTGTTTGGAGATTTACCCATTATCTTTATGTCATTGGTTTATAGTTTAATTCCATTATAGTCAGAAAACATCTTTTTTATAATTTTAATTCTTTTATATTGTTAAAGTTTGTTTTATGAACCAGAATGTGGTTATCTTGGTTCATGTATACACACTGGGAAACAATGTGCATTTTGCTCTTTGGGGTCGGATATTCTGTAAATATCAGTTAGAACCCACCGGTTGATGGTATTGTTCAATTCTTTTATATCTTTGTTGAATTTTTTGTCTACTAGTTCTATTTATGGTTGATACATCCATAGCTATATTTGGGGATTTTTTTTCTCTGCCTCATTCCTGCTTCATATTCTTAAATTTTCTTCTTATGTTCATATATATCTAAGACTATTTTGGTTTCTTGGTGGATTTGCCTTTTGTTATTATGTAATGCCCCATTTAATTTCTGGTAATTTTCTTTACTCTGAAGTCTGCTTTAGAATTACTATATCCACTCCAGATTTCTCTGTCTTAATGTTTGTGTGGTAAATATTTTTCCATCCATTTAATTGTAACCAATATATCCTTGCATTAGACATTAGTTTCTTGTAGATAGCATGCAGTTGAGTCAGTTTTTTTTAAACCTACTTTGCTGATCTCTTTTTGTTAGTGTATTTAGGTCATTTAGAGTCCATTAGTTCATAACAACTAAATGGGCTTCCATTCTTGACCTCCACCCTCTCCAAATTTTCTCTGATACTTTACAGTACTCTGATATCCCCCCTCTTCTGTGCTCTGGCCAGAAATATGGAACTGGAGCTACCCTACATACTATGTACTTCCTATGACTTTGTCAGCATCAGAGACACAGCAGAATAGAACAACTAAAGCTTTTTGGCCAACAAGAAGACAAGGAAAAAAAGCACACACATACAATTTGGGTTTTCTCCACCTTCTTGGACTATAGATCCTCCAATTTTTTGTGCTCCTAGGTGGATGTACATTTGTACAGCCATTGTGGTGTGCAATATACAAAACAGTATCTAGCAAACTTGAAAATGAGCAGGCCTAGAATCCTGTTTTTCATCATATAACCCCAAAGAAACTGTTTTTTGTGTGCTAAGGGAGACAAAATTAATTGATCATTTCATTATTTTTTTGTTATTAGCAAAAAATGTAAATTATCCTAAATTTTTATCAACAGAGAAGCAAGTGGTTTCCTTCTTCATTCTTTTCATGTCTCTGCTAAGGCAGCCTCTTGAGAAATACCTTTCTTGATCACCCTATTAAAATGATTTATCTCTTTCAATGCCAATCCCCCTATCTCCTTATTCTATCGTATTCCTTTAATTATTCTTAATATTATCTGACATTATATTGCACTACTGGTTTGTCTACAGTTAGTCTTTCCCCTTATGACTCCAAAAGGATGTGGATTATTTATTGTTTATGTCACTACCTCACATTATATATTTATTTGTTAAAAAATTCCTTTGTTCTCTGTCTGCCTCCAGACTACAAGTTCTCTGAGGGGTAGGAAATTTATCTTAGCCACTACTGTATCCCCAATAGCTGGAAAAGTATGTGTTATAAAGTAACTGCTCAAAGTATTTATAGAATATATGAACATATGAATTATTTAAATCGATAAAAATTTCATGACATTTTTAAATTCCCTGTATTTTTCTCTACTTTTATGTTTTATAAAGGACTTTGGTTAAACTATAGGTAATTTTTTCTCCTTTTTATGTTTAATTTTCAAATTTATTTGAATATGTTTTATTTTTAAAGTAGAATGATAATTATTTTTATTGTTAATATTATACTTTAAAATTTAGCAGCAACTAACTCCTTTGCTTAGGATGCAGGCCTATTTTATTTTATACCCATTCCTCTGGCAACCTTTTTTTTCTAGCCAAACAATTTAGTACTCATGAGTGTTTGGCATGGAAAACTGAGAGTTTCCATATTATGCTCTATGCTTACTTCTCTAGCTCCTAACTCTACACACATGCTGTTCTTTTCATCTGGAAAAGATTCCATGATAACTAAATTTGGGGGATGACTGTTTAGGAAAAGTGAAATAGATTCTTTTAATTGCACACCTATGACCGTTTCATTTGTTAACCTGCATTATGCATCTCCATGAAGGATCTATAATTAGCAAAGATTCAACTTGTTTGCCCATAGAGTTCCTTTTTAAATTTTAATCGTTTTCTGCTAAACATTTCTTTGAATATTTCACAATGTGGAACATTATATCTTGTTATATTTCATACTTTGTTCGGGCAAATAATCTTTTTATCTTGAAAATTCCCTCACTACAATTGATTCACATATTAGATAATGTATGATCACTAAAAAAGCATGTAAGTGTTAAGGATCAGAAATTTCTATAGAGAACTCAACACTCTGTCTAGTGTGATTCTTTAAGGACAATCCTCTTTGTTCTTAACCTCCTGACAATGAAATCCAGCCTTAAATTGACCCCCATCCCACACCGTCCTCTATTCCCTGAAGTGTGCAGTGAGTTAAGGCATCTGTGAAGAATTTGTTACCTCTTGTTACTGTTGAATGGTTCACTGGGTGAACTTGTTCTGTACATATGAGTCAAAATCAGTTTGACGGGTGGAAGTTGCCTTCACATTTTTCATGAGAACGAGAGAAGAGAATGTACCCTGAATTGTATGCTGCTCTTTCAATGTTGGTTGACAATGAAATTTTTAAGGATTACAGAGTCAAAGCTGGTGGTTTTGGAGAAGGAATGGGTTGGAATTTCACTTGGTTTCATGATCAAACAAACTAGATTAAGCCTGAGTTCTGAATGTAGGCTTAGTTTACTTTTGTAGAATTTCAATGTTGTATCCACTTCAAAATGTATTCAGAGAATGAACCATTGTCACTCAATATGTTTTATATTTGACAAAGGTAATCCTTTTAGAAAGGTTTCAGCTGAAATCACTTATGAACTAGAAAAGCCCATGGTGATAAGAGTGAATTTGGGAAATTCATTAGTCCCTTTAAAATTATTAATTTAGTAAGATAGTGGGAAGATCCACTAAAAAAGTTCTAATTTGAGCTTCGTAACTCATATCATGGATGAATTATGAAAAAAATATTTTTTTGTGATTCTCTTTGCCAGTTGACACCCATTATTCAATGATTGAGTAAAGTTTTCAAATTATGCAGCAGTATTATTGTGTTCTTGTTGTGGTTTAAACCTCTAGTGTCCTAAGTATTTACTGAGTACCAGGGAAAATTCTATATATTTTACATATATTGTTTCATCTAATCCTCACCACAGCTCTATGAAGTTAATGGGACTAGTATTCCCTTTACTGATCCTCTGCCACAAAGAGGGCTGACATGACAAGAAAATAGGGTATTTGTCTAAGGGGCCAAGCTGGGATTCAAACTCACATAGTATTTGTTTAAAACCTGATTGCCTAATTATGGCTATACAGTATGCAAGAGCACTTAAAAGTATACCAAACTGCAGAGTTTACTGCATATTGTATGACTTTGAATAAATTGCTCAATCTAGTTAAGCTTCAGTGTCCTCATCTGTGAATTAAGGATAAGAAAGGTACACATTTAACAGGCTATTTTTAAAGATTAAAGGTGTTTATGCATGTGCATTGTGGAGCTGAGTAAACAATCAGTAATAATCTGTTATTCTGATGTTATTCTGATTATGGCAGAAAAGTCTCTCCATATAAACTGGTTGATTCCACTATGGAAAAGTCTGTCAAAGGCTTATCTGGAAAAAAAAATGTAGTGATACAGTAAAAGTTTAGTGCTTTTTGAGCCACAGATAAGATTTCCTGCAAGAACACATTATTTTAAATGACTCTTGAATTAATCTTTCCTTTTCCAAAGGATAATAGTTCAATACTATCATCATAAACTTCACTATCAAATTCATGATTAATAATGGCATGAAATTTAAAAAAAGATAATGGCATGAAATATGTTTTGGAATGTATTCTCTATTAGCAATCCCTGCCCTCTCAGTGTTGTCACAGAGGAAGTCTTACTATTACATTCTTCAGTTTTCTACCTGAGTCCAATCAGCTTCACAATCCGTAATATCAAATCAAGAGTTTTACTTATGGAATTGACTGATGATTTGCAGAAAGAGAATGTATGCATTGACTTAAAATTCATTTACAGACACAAAGCAAATTTACTCTCCTAAAAGACCCAGGGAATAATAAATATCTAATGCGTAATGAATATTCCTTAGTTTTAAATCCTTGGATTATACCTACTCTATGAAAAATGGTTCTCCACTCTAAACCAGTTTATAAATTCAGTTCATTTTTCACGTATTTTTGTAATCCAGGTACTTTTCAAGTAAATAAACAGATTATTCTCTCTAGAATTCATATTTAGCAATAATCTGCTTAATGGTTCAACTCAAATGGCTGTCTTCTGCAGATCATTTGCTGGCTTCACCCACGAATCTCCCTTGACAGACTCCAGCAGGGTAAATTGCATTACTGTACATTATAGTTATCGTCAATAATTCCTTTTATCCTTCAGTACTTTGTTGCAGAACCTTAATCCATCAGTTTGTACCCTTTTGAATTGCCTTCTTTTGACCCTCACACTCACAAGGTCTGTAGCTCTAGTCTAACCGAATCATTATGTACTAGGGATAGGGATTTTGCTTTAAAAAGGTAAAGTGTCTTGCCTTCACAACCAAAAGTCTGATTTTAGGGGCTTTCTCCAGTCAAGCCCTGCACTGGTACTCCAACAAAATAATGTAGAAAAAGTTTGAGCACGTAACTTTGAGATTTAACACTCTTACTTATATATCTTATATTCATTTGAACAAAGACTTTATTTTTTTAAGATTTTATTTATTCATTCATGAGAAACACAGAGAAAGGCAGAGACGTAGACAGAAAGAGAAGCAGGGTCCATGCAGGCAGCCCGATGTAGGACTCAATCCAGGATCTCCAGGATCACACCCTAGGCTGCAGGCAGACACTCAACCGCTGAGCCACCCAGGTGTCCCTGAACAAAGACTTTAAAAAAATATTCCTTTAATAAATTTTGTCCTTCACAATTTTTCTGTTGAATGCAACATGATAGTATCTCATCATAGATTCAGGATTGACCGTACAGTTATAAGCAGTTCTCCATGAATGGCAACCACAAAGGGTGCTTTGGATAAACTATCAGCTAGGTGTCTCATGTTTGCAAGCAGGAAAAGTTCACATGACCATGTCATGTCCTACTGTAACATACTGTCCTCCCTTTAACATCCTCCCAAGAAGGCTTTGGTGGCTCCAGACACCATTAAGAGGCCTTAATAACAATCGAAATAATCAGCTGCATCATTTATAGCTTGCATTGTTCTTTGCTTATCTACTTTTTAGGATGAGAGGGGATCTGAATTAATCACATTGATGCTGCAAAAAATGGCCTACAAAAAATATTTAACATATCCATATTCTTTATGTCTCATCCTCTTTCCTATCAACTCTGTTCCAACCTCAACTAAACTGCTCTTTCAAGTGCTTAAATAGAGGCACCTTTTCTTTTTACTGGCCTTGCTTTACATCTGAGCAGCAGCATTAACACATGGTTTTGTGGCATCCAGACACGTTGTCTCTCTCACCCTCTCATCACAGATCTCCCTTGGATTGTGGGATCATGTAAAGTAGTCTTGGATATTGCTTCCTTCTCTGTCTACCTTGACAGCTATTCCTTTTCTGCCTGCTATTGGATATTGGAAAGTTAAGTGTTCTTAGATACGCTGCATATATGTGTGTATATGATATATATATACCCACACACATATATAACCCCTTTTAGTTCCAAAGCTGTAAATACTGTGTTCTGATCATTTTCAGATTTGAATCAAGAGTGGTGCATTTTCCCTTGAGCTCTGGACTTGGACACCAAAATGGAGACTAGTGTACTAACATAGGCATTTAAATGTCTCAGAGTTGATAGGTCTTCCAGTTTTCCACAGAAATGTTGTTTCTCTACCCTTCCATATTTCTTCCCTGCATGCCTCTCCATGGTTCACTTCACAACATAGGTAGTTATTTTTGATTCTTTCTATATCTTAGAGAAAATGGAGAGTTAATTTTAACTAGACAGTGAGATTTCTATAGGAGAATATTAGTGGGAGACTGAATGTAATATTCTTCTGTCTGACTCAATCTCGTGTATCTTCTTAGTTTTTTGTCTCCTTTATCATCCTACTAAAGAGGCTTCTGGATTCTTAATTTTTATTACATTTTTATATTGCATATTTAATGATAGGACTACAGAAGATGATATTAAAATTTTTGTCTAAAATATAAAAGAAAGGAAAGCAAATTTCCAGACTTAAGATGTTTTGACCTGCAACATCCCTCCTCTCTAATAATATTAGTGGCTTGTGATTTTTATTTATAAACAGCTGACAGCTGACTCCATTGGACCAAAACCCCTTGGCAACGCTCATAAGAGGGTGAGGTGAAAGAGAACATGACTGATTCTGAACATAGAATCAGAGGAAAGACATGTTCATCATAAGCCTCTCGTCTTTGGATATTTTTTTTTCAAACTTAGAAATTGATTTAATCTTACATAAGAAAATTAAACAATGATGCATAGGATGTCAAATAGATCCGTACATGAAGTATATTTTGAGTCAATGAAATTCTTGCATGAAAGTGAGCTAGCCCCAAGTCATAATTTTCACTCCACACACAATTTTGAACTTAGAAAAAAATAGAATGTTTTGAAAAGCAGGAGTTTCATGTGAATTGAACACTTCAGAAGGAAAACTTTTGGCATACCTGAAATCCCTACACCCCTGGATCAAAAATGAATTCTGGCAAAGATAGTGTCTGCCTCTCTAGAGGTTAACAAGTTCAGAGGGGAAAGTGAGGAAGTGTTTTTGACAAACAGTACATGACTCCAGAGGAGACCCCTGTTAGAACTTGACAGGAGTACGTGGTAAGTACTGGTGTAAAGCAAAGACTTCCCATAAACATTCACTTCAATACTTGTAGAGGAAAGCTATTTTCTGTGGTAAGTGTAAAGACTTTCCAGAAATTTAAATATTTGCCAAGTTACATTGGCAAGAAAAAAAAATATATAAGGGAGCCAAGGAAAGCCTGTTTTTCCTTCTCCTTCTCCCATTCTGTCAGAGGTCCCTTGCTCTTCCGTGTCCCTCTGCCCTGAGAAGCATGAGAGGATGATAAGCAAAAGTATTCTATTCTCCAGCATATTATCTGAAGACTTTGGTGGCATTTATAGATACTCAAAAGAAAATGATACTTTTGGAGGCAAATGCACAAATTTTGAATGAAGTGATTTAAACCAGGGGCTGACACTTCTTTCTGGAAAGGGCTAGATAATGTAAATATTTTCAACTGTTTGCATGATTTCTCTTTCATCTGTGCAACTCTTCCGATACAGGGCAAAAGCATTCCTAAACTGTATGTAATCAAGTAGGTATGGCCATGTTCCAATAAGCCTTTTCTACAGAAGCAGGTGGACAGCCAGATTTGATCTGTAGACTTTTTGTTGTCACTACTTTCAACTATTGAAGAGTGCTTACTAAAGGAATCTTTACTAGAGAAAAAAAGGATAAAGATTCAGTGCAAAGTTGATTAAATCCAGGGGTCCAAAAGCCTCACCAGGGCATTCAGCTCCTATTAAAAACTTCACAAAAAAAGAATATTTGTAACATTCTTTTAGTTTTCAGTTTTAAATTAATATAGAAAAACACTCATTAAAATATATAATACTGTTATTTACATAATTTGAGAAGATAATAAACAGACTTCCAAGATCTGAACCTTAATATTTAGAGCTGCACTGGAAGCAAATAAAAAGCCTACTTAAATGGTGGTTTGTTATCTTTTAGGAACAAATCAAATCACAAATGTGGCATTTTTCCTGTCGGTCTTCTTTTAGAACAATATAAGCTTATCTCCAAACCTGGTGAGAAGTCGTAGGTCATGTCTGAAATCTTAGCAAGCTTGAAAAGAATTATTACTGTGCTTTGAGTCTAAACCAATTGAAGTAGGGGTACAACTGTAGCCTTTGATGGTTTACTCACTATTCCTTTGATTATAGTTTTGCATAGAACTATCACCATATTCGAAAATATGTTTCACCAAAGAATCCGCTTTGTAGCCACTATAGGGTGGAAAGTGAAAGATGTGTAAATCAGGCTTCTTAAGAAATGTGCAACATTTTGATACGGTATCAGGCATATAGTAACAAGCATGCAGTTTGGGAGAAATACAACCAAAGATCCATTGCCGTGAAATTGAAATAAGAACTTAATACCTACCATGGAACTGAGATCCACCTTCAGGAGCTGCTTAGATTTTAATTAAAAAAACAGTGATTTATGAGCTGTGGGTGGAATCAAGGAAGTACCAGCATCATCAGCTACTAGTGAAAGAGGGTATGGATCTAAACTGTAAGCAAGAGAATTAAATCAAATCATCCTAAAATTTATGGAAACAGTGCGGGATTTTTTAAGAACCTGAAAATTGGAGGCTTTAAAACTATTTTCCTTACACGTGGACAAAAACACACTTTGGCTTTAGGAAGCACAGCCTTTTTTTTTTTTTTTTTTAATCTCTGCAGTTTATACAATAAAAGCATACAGAAAGCCATAGATTCACTATTAAGGCAAAGTCCCAGTGATTTGCAAAGATACTTTAAAGAGATTGGTTTTGTTTGAAAGTTTTATTTTTTCCCCCATGGAAGCTGGAAAATGGCTGATTCCTGAAGGAAAACGTGATCTTAAAAATGTAAAAATACCTAATTATCCTGTCATTATGGTTTGAAGAAAGGAAGGGGAAGCAGGCAAACATTTTTTTGTTATTTTTTTTTTCCAGTTGGAGTAGTGCAGCTTTTCATGTTCACCTGGAGCTTATAGAATTCCTTCAATTGTCACTGAAGCCTCACCCCAGCCCTCCTACCAACTGTCTAATACATACACATGCAACCCACACGGCCGTGGAGCAGCTGTGTATTGTTTTAAATTATGCACTGTGGCTTTAAACTCCTTAGTTTCTTGCTTTTTATAGCAACATTAGTGAGGATGAAAAAGTACATTTTTATAACACATATGATGATGCACATAATGTTTCCTCTCCGGTCCCTGTATCCTAGGTATATTTTCAGTGACATATAGCATACAATGTAAATGAGATGTGGAGTAACAAAAAGCTTTTATAGAAACTTCTAATTACTATTTATGGTTCCCCTGGTATTACCTAAAGTGGCTACTACTCAAATAACTACAAGTTCCCCAATGAGTGTGGGGGTGTGCATTGTTGACTAGCAACAAACGTAGTGAGCAATGTGATTTATTATTAAGGGAAAGCCATAAGTAGTTGTTTTTTTTTGTTTTGTTTTGTTTTATCAATGATACTCTGCCTATGCATTGCTAGGCAGACAATGAGAAAGGGCATTTTTTTAAATGGTGACATTTTTCTGCCCTGCAGTGCTGTTCTTCTTGGGTGAGAACTCCTTAACCCCATCACTTTTCTTTAGTACATGATATCAGTAGCATAATAAAAGAGACAGATATGCTTACCTAGTCATACAGTAATTTAAGCATCATGAAAACTTATATTGCATTTGTAGTTACATAATTAATAAATTTATTGAGACCTACTGATAGGCAAAGTACTGTGCTGTTGTTGCCTTATTAAAACCATAAAAAAAGGTGCTTGACATAAAGGGAAGTATGATCTAGTACATGATTCTTTATTTAGCATATGACATTATTTCCTGAAATGACAAAATGGGACAAATTTTATTATTCCAACATTTATTGAATACCTACTATCTATCAGCTATTGGTTAGACTCTGAAACTCAGATATTAATGTCTTGGCTTCTAGATGCCCATGATCTAGTGAAGGACAGAGAAAGCTAAATAAATGGCACTGCTAGATGGTGGAGAGGGTAAGTGATCAGATTTCCAAGGAATATATTAAAGGAGTTGGAGGAAGGAGCTTAAAACTTTGAGTGGAGCTGATGGGACATCAGCTTACAATCTAAAGAGTGGGAGCATCTATTCTGCAGGATCAGATTTGTTTACATGTAGTTTGTTGTAATGACAGAAACTTGGGTTTTGAAGTATTGTACCTAGACTAACTCTTAGAGATTGTGTGAGTATAGAAAATATGCTTGGAATTGCTTTTCTAATTCTGAAACTTCAAAGAAATGTCAATGTCTGACTTGACTTAGGGGATATATTGTTATTACGTCTCCCCAAATATTGCACAATTGACTTCCTTGCAACTCAAAAGCCTTCATTGGATGGAACAGATAATACTGGATTTTTGTACTTGACTGGTGGTGACAAAATGCAGTCAAAAATGATTCTACCTCTTTGGAAGGCAGATGGCATCATATTTCAACACATCGAGAACCTTGTCTTTGCAAATGACAATCAAGAAGTCCAGAAAGGAAGTTGCTGTCTCTTCTTAAATGTCAATATAAGAGTCTTGGCCGCTCAGGTTGGGATTCCAGCTCTGTCTCCAACGGCAAGGTGGGAGAAATTAGGATGAGCCTGCATACTCATCAGCAGTGGAACCACGTTAGCAGCAACAGCACTAATGACCAAGAATCTCATGCTTGTGTAGATTGCTGGTAGGATCTTGTGTCATTTTTTACTTGAAGCACAGACTTTTGGTGGTGGCTGTCGTGTTCTCTGGTACTGGTGTGTATCCTCATTTGGGTGAGTCCATGCTGAGCAAGGCTAGTCAGTAAACCCTCTGAAATGTGGTAGTATAAAGGGAAGGATGATCCCAGGATGTTAAGAAAGTAAAAATTTGCAGAGGAGAACTTGAAGTCAATCTTAGCTGATTACATGAAAGCCTGGTCCTCCTTGTGCAGTGCTGGCTGGTGCCCCAAATACTTTTCCCACTCACCATTCATATTTTATCTTTAAGAAAATTTCTTGTACTTTTTTTGTATGACTCACATTAATATTGAATAATTGTATATAACCTTTATCCTTCACACAAGTCTGAGAAGTGGATGAGTACTCTATTCGGTCTCTTGGGCACTTCACATTATTTCTATGACTAGTCTTAGACTCTAAGTATTTTGAACATTTCCTAATTTTTTTTCTGAATGCCACAATGTGGCTTTTCTCAGTTCCCTAGACTTTCATACCCATCCTTTTCCCTGTCCTTTCATCTTTGGACAGATAGACCCAATGTTGATATCTCATTATATAGCATTTCTAAAATAATTATAATTCCCATTGACATTTACTCTAGCTGACCTCTTTATTGACAGTTGTCATAGCCTGAGAAACATGTTGAGGTATGAGAAGTACACTGTTCTCTTGTACTTACAGCTCACCCAAAGCCCCATGGAAATTCATGGACAATTGTTAGGGTATCTGTGTGCACTGCCATCTCTTTCTAATCTTCAGACAGAATTGAATTAAATGGATGCATTAATGTCCAAAGAAGATAAATAAAAGATCCCAATGAGGTAGGCACACATAACTCATTTACCCATTGTATAATACTGGAAACCTAGTGAATATTATAATTGACCCCTTGAACTGGGTTAGGGTCATTGAAACCACTGCCTTCCATATGCATATAGTAAAAAAAAAAAAAAAAAACAAAAAACTGTATAAAACTTTTGACTTCCCCAAAATTTATCTAGTAGCCTACTGTTGACCAGAAGTCTAGGTAATGATATGAACAGTTGATTAACACATATCTAATGTGTATTGTATACTGTTATTTATATAATAACTAGAGGAAACAAAATGGCATTAAAATCATAAGAGAAAATTTATTTATGGTACTGTACTGTATTTATTTAAAAAAAAAAGTTTGTAAGTGGATCAGTTAAAATCCATGTTGTTCAAGGATCAGCTGTATTTCAAACTTTATCCAAATGCCTTTACCCCAAATTTATTTTTTAAATTTTATTTATTTATTTTTTAAAGATTTTATTTATTTATTCATGAGAGACACAGAGAGAGGGGCAGAGACAGAGGCAGAGGGAGAAGCAGGCTCCGTGCAAGGAGCCCGATGTGGAACTCCATCCTGGGACTCCAGGATCATACCCTGGGCCAAAGGCAGGCACTAAACTGCTGAGCCACCAAGGTGTCCCAACCCTAAATTTAAAATAACTGGTAGATATTCATGTAATAGGCAATTCTAAAAATTCCAGTTAGATGTATGCTCAGTACAGGGTCTTTAAAACCTAACAAAAATCTATTTATGCATGTTAAAAGATTCTGCATTTCCCACTTTCTATGATGGTGTGTGCATTTTAAATACTAAGGGATTAAGAAGCTTAAAAAAAAGATTGTCAAGGGCTGACCTGCATAGATAAATAAAAGTGTTAATCTGAGAGAAGAGAGTTTGAATTAGAAATGAGATAATTAAAAGTGAAGATATGGTGGAACAAATAAGTAGATAAGGATGGAAGATTTAGGTCCACCAACAGGAAGTCTTAATAAGTTTGCCATACTATCTCATTGATCAACTGGGTGCCTACAAACTGTGTATTTTTAGTGGAACCAGTAGAAAGTCTTTCAGTATGTGGTTTAAAACAGAAGAGCAAACCAGCACTTTACTTGATACAGTATAATGGGGCCAAGGACCAATGAACCATAACAGTAGAAACCACATTTTTTAATTAATTAATGAATGAATTGTATGCCCTTTAAATGACCCTAATGTCTTTGTTATTACTTCATGGCTCTTTGTATCCAAGCTCTTGATCTTTTTTTCACACAGTTTTCATAATGAGTCTACTTAATTATCATGCAGAGGAGGAAATACTTGAAGCAAAGCAAAATGGGAAACAATTGCTATTCTTTGATGTGGCAGCTTTTGCATAAGGTCCTAGGAGCATACTGGGCACTATAATTTCTTTAGAATGGATGTAATAATATTTTAGCATCTATTACTTTCAAATGCTGAATATGATTATTCGATCTAGTAGGAATGAGATATTCTTGGCTTTATGAATTAATATAGTTCATGTTGAAATGCATATCAAATTATTAAAAAAATATGACTAGTACCCTAAAAATATCTCATTCTGTCTCACTGAGAGATTTTTTTTTCTCTTGACCGCTTTCAGTTCCACTTTTTTGTTATAAGCTACTTAGAGACTCTAATAGTGAGCTCTTGTCTTTGTCAGAATAGCGTAAATTTTTTTATTAATATTTTATCTCTAAAAACCTTGATAAACAAGTGCTTTTTCCAAAAATACCTATATGCTTCTCAAGGGTTTTGAGTGGTTTCTGGTTAGACCAGAGAACTTTCTGTTTTTTGACTGTCAGAGACACAAAATTTCACTTCAATTTGGATGTGTGCCTTATTATTCTGTTTTCAATGATTTGAATCAAGTTACTGAAATGTTGATCCAAAAATAACCATTAAAAAAATTCTGTACCACCTGGTTGATTTAATAGTGGTGAAAAGACACTATCCCTGTCAGGATCTGGCCTATTGTGTCCTACCCTAGGTGACTTGTCTCATGAACACAAAGTATAGATGGCATGCTCTGCCTGGTTCCTTACACCGGATGGTGGTAAGGCAATAAGAATGAAACACCTGTGAACTGTTTGAGATAGCCAGGTAAAAAGAAATCTGCAAGTGAAAGCCATCCTTGTTATTTATAAGTGGAAATATCAAGGATCCTGGGGAGGTAATTCTAGAATTCAGATCATTTCCCACAACCTGGCAGTGCCCTTTACCTCCAACCACCCACAACCAGAGAGAGAACTCTCCTTTGAACCACCCAAGTGGGTGTATGGAAAACTCAAACATTTATGCTTTGGATATTATATTATTACAGAAGTCAAGAGATATCCTTAACTGACTATATATAAGTGAACATTTACTTTGACAAGTTATTCAATACGCTCCATGCTGTCCTGCCAACATACAGTATGAAATGAAATTAGCAGGAAACTTTTGTCAGCAGGAATATATAATTACAATGTATTTACCAAGTGTGTACCTGGGAGCTCTATGAAATGACTACCTAATTAAAAGGCAGTTTGTTTTTTACTCAAGCTGCTAGTTAGAGGATGTGGAGTGTTCTTCTAATAGTTAGAGAAAGACCGAAAGTTCGCAGAGTAATTCCAAACATTCATGGATAGCTTCAAAGTCATTGGATGCAGGGTATTTTCATTAACCCTTCACTGGCTTCCAATTAATTTCCTTTTTTTTTTTTTTTTTTGTTTCACTATTTCAGACAAATGATTTTCTCTCTTCCTGGTGGCCACTTAAAATTGGATAACCTAAGGAATAGTTTATCACATTGATGAAACTGATACCCCCACCCTTGAATTTTTTCCATTGATTAGAAAGAATGCACTACCTTTTGAAAAACTTGCTCCTGAAATCCTAGGCCCATGGTATATGGGGGATCCTGTTCAACTTCAGAGATTCCAGCTCAGTGGTAAAAACATAATGGCAAATTGTCAGATTCATTCTGTATTTAAATAAACAGATATTAATGAGAGAAATGGCACATAGTGACAAAAGGACATTTAGCAACGAAATCATATACACACACATATATTTTACATTTGCTTACAATTATAAGGCAGGGATTATGAAGATCTTGTTGACTGTGTTTCAAGGTGCTTACGACTAAGGACAATTCAACTGGAAATATCTAAATAGTCCCAATTTTAAGCCACTCTAAAAAATATTAGGGGAAACAAATGGTTGCAGCAGAAATTTGCAATTCAAATAGCACCGGTTTCTCTTCCTTGCAGAAAACTGTTTGCTTCCATTCAGAAAACAACAACAAAAAAGCCCTCTCAAGCGTCTACTCATGCTGTGAACACCTACTATACAGAGTTGAAATAGGCATTAATTGTCCTGTTATATCACTGCTGTTTTTCATGTAATTGTATTGATGCTTCTCAGGGTGTCGTTAATGTTTTAAAATACTTTGCATTTAATCATAATTACCTGAACCTTTCTCACACTCTTTTGCAATTCTGGCCTTTAAGGTCCCATATGTAATGAAATAAGTTTGTCTTAACATTTTTCAGTACTGTTTCTTTTTGTCTTTTCTGAACTCATAATTGGGCCTTCAGTAAAGGAATCGAGAGTAGAGCAAGGTGCAGTTTCCTCTTGGAGACTTTTTCCTTTGGATAAGCTTGAAGATTTGTATTGTTTCTTTTCCCATCAAAACATATTGAAAGAAAATGTGACCCGTGCCGTGGACATTGCTGCAATACCCCTAGCCAGATGAGTGAGTGGTGAATTCAGTCACCTAAAGGACACCTATAGATGAATGTGCAGATGGAGGAAATGGTTGAGAATAATTTTACATGAAAGAGGAAATGGTTGAGAATAATTTTACATGAATGAGGACCACAGAGTATCCAGGAATTCTGTACATGAGGTGAAATTTATTTTCCAGCATCTTCCAGGACTCACCCTGTGATGAAAATCGATTTATCAGGTGCAAAGAAAGTTTGATAGAAAAATAAGTGCTATTGGAAGATGAAAATAGAGAACACTCTAAAATAGAGAACACTCTAAAATAAGTTTGAAAAGTAAAAAAATATAGGGAATTGGGTATTATGGAACAGGGTTACTTTTTTGAATCAACAGGCTGGTTTGAGACTGTATGGACCGGGCTGAGTAGATTATAAATGAAAGGCATTCCTCATTTCTCTCCCAACAGAGACACACAGCTCTTGCCTAACCAGAATATAATTTGTATTTGGAATAGTGACTGAAAAGTTTGAGAAAATAGCAAATAATTACGATTTTTCTTTTCTATATGATTAGGTTTCAATGAGGACTCAACAAATAAAAATAGTAATGAGTGCTTACACATTCTTTTAGATTTAATATATGTTTTTATGTATTTTCTCTCCTACAATTCCCTACACCCTTTCTTATTGTTCTGTATTTATTGACTCAGAGGAAACTTGGTCCATCTGTGCAGACCAATGACTTAAAAAAATAACAGTCTTTATTTGCCAATGCCTTAGCACTATGTATCTCTCCCAGCAACTTGACATAACACCAGAAGAACTCTGAAAAGTATGTTCAATTTTCCTGTCAACTTCCATTTCCCCCATCCCAGTAGATAGAGGCTTGAGATGGAAACAACTTTGTGTTTGTAGAGCTCAATAAAATGCTCACGACATACCTGAGGTTGTACTGTACTGTCTTTGAGTTTAACGGGTTCAATTTGCAAATGATGGGTTTTGTTAGATTGGCTTCCTATGAAAGGAAAAATCTGAGACAAGACATGCTTGCAGGCAGTTTATTTGGGAGATCATCCCAGAAAACCAGGGAAAGAGAGGAAGAAGAGTGAGACTGAAAAGGAGAGAAAATCCCCCTCAAAACACAATATAAATGTGTACTATTGTGATTATTGATGTGGGTATTGAGTACTGGATTCTTCTAGGGTCTGAATAGCATGATAAAAGCCTCCAGAAGTGTTCACTGGCTCACCAGCCCCTTTCACTGGTTGAGGGTGGCTTCTGAGAGCATTAACTCTCCTGTATCTGTACTACATTTTTATGTGAGCTGACTGGAATCCTATCACTTTGGGGAAGGTCCTGAAGCAGAAAACCATAAAAACACACAGCATGCATTTAAGTTGGGGTGCTGTCTGCATGGAAATATTCATCACTGCTGTATTAGAAATCAGATTTGGTCCCAGCTAAAAAGATAAAGAATATATTTTTAAAAGGCATCTGGTATAGTCTTTCCTTTGCATGACTCAGATCCACTTTTGCTCAATATTATGTCCCTTTCTTACTGATTCTTACACTTGGGAGCCAGACAAAATCTCTTTGAAAAGCTTATATTAGGGAAGAGTTCACTGAATACGCCACAGTCTCTACTGATGCATATGGTGCTGAGATCAGGTAAAAAAGTAATTTTCCTTCACCACTGATTCTACATTCCTACATCTTTTGTCAGCCCTTCAGTGTTCTATAATTCTTGCCTGCGGATACGACTCTGCCCGTACTCCTGAGGATTGTTGCTCTTGTTAGGCTGTAGTGGAAGACACAAATCTCCAGGAAAAGCTCCCACTGAATCTGTTGATTCCAGAGACTGTCTCGCCACCCTTCCCCTGACAACCCTATATCTTTTATTAAAGAAAAATAACAATGTGAATAGTCCAGAGTGATTAGGTTGTGGTTGTAATTCAAGGTGTGAGGTGGAAGTACTGGTGGAAGTACACCTCCCCAACTGGGAACCAAGACTTCTAATCTAAAAGAGCATGAGAAGCACAACTTTTCCAAGTGGCTTACTAAGAGATGGTGGGAGAGATCAGTTCCTCTACAGCTTGGCTCCCAGAACTGAGTATTCTGGCTATGGGAGACTCAGCATATGTAGGCTATTATTAGTTTATTTTATATATATTGAATTCTGGAGGACAGAATGTTATTCTGGAATGTTAGTGGGGCTTTTAATGGGTTACTCCAACATTTTGTTAGCTTGATCCATTCCATATGATTCACTGTATGGTAAGGCCAATGAGTTATGTGATAATGCAATAATTGGTACTCCTGAACTGCAAACTTGGGCAATTGGTCTGGGGTGATGTTATACAATAGTCTATGCCAGGATTAGAGACATTCTATAAGTACTCCCATAGCCCTACTATAAGAAACACTTTGAGAAGGGAAGGGAAACATATCGAGATAGGTTTCAAATCTAATAAGGATATACAATTGCCCTCTACAGTGTAAAGGGGATCCAATGTCTTCAACTAGACAGAAAACAACAAACTAATCTCCCCAAGGGATTTTACTCTATTGGGGTCACAGTGTCTGCTATTCAGCTGCTTAAGTAACTAAATCAGCTTTACTTAGGGGGGGCTCTTCTGGTTGGGGTCATATATGGACACCATCCAAAACGGGATAGACCTTTTATGAGCCAATTGCACAAACAGAGATCGATAGAATGTAGAAGCTAGATAATATCCATTGGATGAGCCATTCTATCCCCTTGTGATTTCGTGCTTCCTTTGCAGTGGGTCTTCTTTTACATTCACTGATAGGATACACAAATATTTGTGTCCTTAGTACCCACTAGCATGGATTCATGGATATGTGTCTACTTCACAACTTCTTCATTTTGAGTTCCCAATTTTTTCTAATCCCCTAACCAGTCACCCAAGATATTTGTAATTTTTTATGAGTCATGTATATTCTTACTTCAGACTGTGTCTCTCACTCAAAAAAAGATAAACAAGTCTATTGATATATTGTTTGATAATTTTTAAAAGATAGATGTATTTATTATTCATTCATTCATTCATTCATTCATTCATTCATGAGAGACAGAGAGAGAGAGGCAGAGACACAGGCAGAGGGAGAAGCAGGCTCCATGCAGGGAGCCCGACGTGGGACTCGATCCTGGGACTCCAGGATCACCACCTGGGCTGAAGGCGGTGCTAAACCGCTGAGCCACTGGGGCTGCCCTTGGGCACAATTTTAAATGTATTGTTTCCATCATATCATAGATTGCTGCTGATAAGCTTGATATCATCAATTAAAAGTTCAGGCTTGAATATAAATGTGATTTAACATTTCTGTGGGCTGTATCATGACAGAAATCAGGGAAGTTAACTCTGGGTTGAGACACTGAATGTGTATTGCTTTATTTTGCATATGAAAGCAAACTGAATTAAATTCTCATTATTGATGGGGTTTGAAAAGAACACATTTTTCATACAAATAGCTCCACACCCATTCCAAGAGACTGTATTGACCTATTCCAGAAAACAGTCCTCATCTGTCAGAACAGTTAGGGTTCTGGATATCACTTAGTTAAATTTATAATTATTAGTTATCCAAAACAACTTTGACTTTTGTAAATTCCTTAAATATTTGAGGGTGATATTAATATCTGCAAAGGATTATGAGGAACTATAATGCTTCAAAATTCTCTTTTTGTCAGAATGAAGATAGTTTAGGGGAGTTATATATATAATCTTTCAAGGGCTCTGTAGACTCTCCACGTGACTGGCATCCAATCAATAATTCTGACACACAATTATATTTTTAAAAAAGGATTAGTTCATAGTTGTTTCTTAAACAACAGAGAGAAGTAACTTCATCACAGTCCAGCAGATATTAGAGACAAGATTTTAGAATAAATATTTGAAAGTATTAAGATAGAAGAAAAGATGGTTAAAAGTAGAAGGAAACCTGTAGAATTCCAATAGAGAATTAGTACTTGTAAAATTAATAAATTAGCTGTTTTATAACAAGATACAGTATATAATATTAAAAACCCATTGTATGAATATAAAAAGAATCTAGACACAGTAGTAAACAAGATTAATGGATTCAATGACAAGTCAACAGAAAAAGCATTTAAATTGAAGCACAGGGCAGCCTGGGTAGCTCAGCAGTTTAGCGCCGCCTTCAGCCCAGGGTGTGATCCTAGAGACCTGGGATCAAGTCCCATGTTAGGCTCCCTACCTGGAGCCTGCTTCACCCTCTGCCTGTGTCTCTGCCTCTCTCTCTCTCTCTGTTTCTCTCATGAATAAATAAATAAAATCTTTTTTTAAAAAATAAAAATAAATAAATAAATTGAAGCACAGATAGGAATGAGATAATGGAATAGAATAGAGCAGTGTGAAAGACATGTGAGACATGATTAAATCTTTCAGTGCCTTGGGAATTGGAGTCCCCAAAAAAGGAGAGGGAGAATGAGAGAGAAACAAAATTTGAAGACATAATACCTGATAATTCCGCCAACCTGATAAAAGATTCCAACCTGCTAATTCCAGAAGATCAGTGACACCTACACATGAGAAATGCAAAGAAAGTAACCGTTAGACGCCTTCTAGTCAGATTGCTGGAAATTAAAGAAGAAAATCTTAAGGCAGCTAGAGAAAACAGAAACTATCTCCAAGAGTGACAATAAAATTGATGTCTGACTTTTAACAGAAATGATGGAATCCAAAAACAATAAAATGGCATTTTTGTAAAGCACTGAAAAAAAAAAATTCCAGTCTTGAATCCTATACCTAGTGAAAATATTCATCAACAGTGAAAGCAAAATGAAGACTCTTTCAGATAAACAAAAGCTGAAAGAATTTATTACTAGAGACTCATACTGCATGAAATCCAAAAGGAAGTTTTTTTAGGCTG
Source organism: Nyctereutes procyonoides (assembly GCF_905146905.1). NCBI lineage: Eukaryota > Metazoa > Chordata > Mammalia > Carnivora > Canidae > Nyctereutes > Nyctereutes procyonoides. The sequence goes on along the minus strand of NW_026575133.1, from coordinate 10,674,273 downwards.
AAGAAAAATGATTTCAACTGAACGCTTTGAACTACATGAAAGACTAAAGGATTACAGACAAGATAAATATGGGGGTAAAGAGGAAAGAATAGTGAGTGTGAAAAATGGCAAGCATGTCTCACATAACATGTGGAAGGAAAGTATATGATGGCAAAAACACAGAAGAGTTAAATAATTTTTTTAAAGTTCCTTGTATTATTCCAGATGTAGTAAATATACCAATTCAGGCTGGACAATAATAAGATAAGTATGCACATCTAGGATATCCACTAAAAACAAAAAAAAAAAAAACAGGTGCAATAACCATCTAATAGAAATACGTAGTTCTGGCTTTTATCTAGTGCAAGAAATATATCACTGAACTAGCAAAAGTCCTGCTTTTTTGAAAAAAGATAGAAAATAATCTTACATATATGACAAGTCAGGTAATGGAAGCTATTGTTAAAAATAAATATCAAAAATTGTTATTTCTTGACCATCTTGTAGATTTAGGCATTGACCTAAGAGTTCAACATGCATAGCTGGATTATTTTTTCTTCACACTAATCTTATGGAGGAGATATCACTATCTAAATTTTATATAAAGTAGGGTTTATAGAATTGGAGTGATTCACTGAAGGCTATAAATGAATAAGTGACATAAACAAGTTTCTAGCATTTTTTTAAACATCATAGTAAAAGCATTTCCCCCATATTATCAGTTTTTTAACCTTATTTTAAATTTCTACATAATTTTTTTCATGGATATTCAAGGCACAATCTATCAGGCAATATTTTAAAAAGAAATTCCTCTCTTGTGAATTACAGCAGAGTTTGTAGTGCTCGGATATTTACTAGATTTCCTTTAATTTGGTTAGGAGACAGGTGGCTAGTTAGGCTAGTCCTAGTTTAGGTCTGTGAGTAAAATGATATGGAAATAATTAAGATATGATTTTGTTCAATTACCTTCCCCTGACACAGTGCACATTTTGAGATAGCTGAATTACAAGATGGAGTGTGTCTGGATCTCTGACCAGTGAGTAAATAGAGAAGGTACCCCTTGACCTGCATCTTTGTGTGAGGGAGAGATAAACTTCTGTTTGTGCAAACTCAATGTATTGTTTATTTCATAGCATGGTTTAGAGTTTGTTATCTGGACTGATGCATAAGCTATTTAGCTTGGGTGTATTATTTTGGACTATACATATAATTGTGGGCTAAATATTTTCTATTTTGGGGATTATTTTCTTGGTATGGATGATCAGACATGGAATGAATGGTTCAGTGTCTGAGGCTTATCTCCAAGTTGCTTATCCAAGGGTTGTTTCTATCGTAAGTCCATTCCATTGAGTTGAGTGCCATGTTTTACCAGACTATCAGGATCATTAGTCATTAACGTCAAATCATATATTCAGACACATGAAACAGGAAAGAACCTGCGTTGTTTTGACTCATATTTATGTGATTATTGGTGAAGGTGAAAAAACATGATTTTATACATTTATTTTTTAAAGAGTTTTATTCCACTCAAACTGACCCTATGATAACTGTACATATTTAATGTCTAACATTTGGGAAATTTTGACATTTGTACATACCAATGGAACCATTGCTACAATCAAGATAATGAAAATATCCATCACCCTCAGAACTTTCCTTACACTGCTTTATAATCCCACCCCATCCTCAAATTAAAAGATACTGCTCTACTATCTTTGTATTTATGCTAAGATAACCAGTGCCATCTTTATCTTTATTCCTTTGTGTATATCTTTAGTCATTTTTAAGATTTTCTCTTTATTAATGGTTTTGGGCAATTTGATTATGGTAGGTCTTAAAGTTTTCATGTTTCTTGTTCTTAGGGTTCATCAAGTCTACTGGATCTGTAGATTTGTAGTTTTCATCAGATTTGAGAATCTTTGGGCATTATTTCTCCAAATATATTTCTAATTACATGTGCATTAAGCTGATTGAAGTTGTATGACATTTTCATGGGTGTTCTGTTTATTTTTTTGTTGCTGTCTTTTTCTCTGTATTTCATTTTGGGTGATTCTTATTGCTGTATCATCTAGTTCACCAATCTTGTTCTCTATGGTTTTAGTCTATTAATCTTATCCAGTTGTGTTTTTCTCACGATAATTATAGTTTTCATCAATGGAAATTAGACTTGGTACTTTTTCATACTTTCCATGTCTATAATCAATTTTGTGCACGTGTATTATAATTCCTGTTTCCATGTTCTCATCTGCTAGTCCAAATGTCTGTGCCAGATCTAGGCTAGTTTTTTATTTAATTGAGACATAGTTACCATAAACATTATATTAGCTTCAGGTGTACAAAAATATTTATTTTTTTTACAAAAATATTTAATATTATATACATTACAAAATGATCATTACCGTAAGTCTAGTTAACATTTACTATCATACACAGGTGCAACTTTTTTCTTGCAATAAGAAGTTTTAAAATCTTTCTCACAAACTTTCAAATATGGAGTATAGTATTAACCATAGTCAGCATGATGTATGTTACATTCTCATGACTTATTTATTTTATAACTGGAAGCTTTATTTTATAACTTGTAGCTTTTGACTTCCTTCATCCACCCACCAACCTCTGCTTTTGGCAACCACCAATCTGTTGTCTAGATCTATGAACTTGGGTTTATTTTTTTTTTAAGATTCTACATATACGTGATATTGTACAGTATCTTTCTTTGTCTGACCTATTTCACTTTGCATAACACCCTCAAGATCCATCCATGTTGTTGCAAATGGTAAGATTTCATTCATTTTTGTGGTAAATAATATTCCATTATATATGTAATATAATGTACATACACCATATTTTCTCTATCCTTTCATCCATCAATGGACACTTAGCTTGATTCTGTATCTTGGCCATTGTAAGTAATGCTGTGATGAATATGGGGATGCATATATATTTTTTTGAGTTAATGTTTTCTTTTTGTTTGGATAAATAACTATGGTGGAATTGCTGGATCATACAATAGTTCTGATATTATTTTTTTGAGGAAATTCCATACTGTATGCCATAGTGTCTGTGCTCGTTTGCATTTCCAACAAGAGTGTACAAGGGTTCTCTATTTTCCACCCTTGTCATCACTTATTATTTTCTTTCTTTTTGACAATAGCCATTCTAACAGGTAGGAGGTACTATATCATGGTGTTTTGAAAAAAAAATTTCAAGTATAGTTGACACATAATGTTACATTAGTTTTAGGTGTACAAGGATGTGATTCAACTCCTTTATACCTTATGCTATGTTCATTGCAAGAATAGCTACCATCTGTCACTATACAAAGTTGTTAAAATGTTGTTGACTATATTCTCTATGCTGTGCTTTTATTCCCATGACTTACTCAAGCAATAATTGGAAGCCTGTATCCCTCATATTTGGAATCCACAAAACAAAACAAACAAAAAGCTGAATCATATCTATAAATACTGAGAACAAATTAATCATTGTGGTTTTGATTTGCATTTATCTGATGATTAGTGATGTTGAGAACATTTTCATGTACCTTGTTGACCTGTATGTCTTCCTTGGAAAAATATCTATTCAGATCCTCTGCTGATTTTTTTGGGGATTGGGTCATTTTTGTTTTGTTTTGCTATTAAGTTGTTTAAGGTTTTTGTATATTTTTTATACTAACCTCTTATCAGACACCCGATTTGCAAATATCTTCTCCCATTCAGTATTTTGCCTTTTCATTTTGTTGATGAACATTTGTTGTGCAGAAGCTTTTCCATTTAATATAGTCCCACTTGTTTATTTTCCTTCTGTTGCCTTTACTTTGATGTCAAATCCAAAAAATCATTGCCAAGACCAAATGTCAGTGGCTTACCACCTATGTTTTCTTCTAGGACTTTTTGTGGTTTCCAATCTTACATTTAAGTTTTAATCCAGTTTGAGGTAATTTATGTATATGGTATAAGATCATTTCTTTCTTTTTTTGTATGTAGCTATCCAGTTTCTCTGTCAATTATTTATTGAAGAGACTGTCCTGTTGCCATTATATAATCTTAACTCCTTTGTCATAAATGAATTCACCATATATGTGTGGGTTTATTCCTGGGTTCCCTATTCTGTTCCACTGGTATACATGTCTGTTCTTGTTTGTTTGTTTTGCTTTCACAAAATAACTAAGACTTTATTTTATAAGATTTCAGAATGTTCATATGAGTGTTCCTCAGGACAATTATAAATAATAATTATTTTTATTTTTCTATAAATTTTCTGAATTTTCTTTGTGACTGGTAGCTATTACCAAAATTTTGACTAAAATACTTTTTTTCTAGAATCCAGCATAAAACATGGATGTGTATTTTTTCTATTCAGATAATTTAGAGGATAAAAAGGAGATGGTGGGATACTTAGGGAAAGCACATTTGAAAATATATACAATAAATTATCTACATGATATGTTCCCACCGAGTAAACCAATTTTTTTAAAAGTCAGAATCTCCTTATGTTCCAGTCTTGTAAACTATACGGGAGAGTACAGTAATTTATGGAATAAGGAAGAACTTTGACTTAAGTTCCACATTTAGCAACTGCTATTTATAGGTTGTCTATAGGATTTTCCTTTTTTTATTCTAGTGTAAACATAATAACTCCTTATTTTAAGAATATCTTCTGCACAATATTATTCTATAAAGTGAGTCTCTGCCAAGAAACGAATCACTTGGGCAGCTCGGGTGGCTCAGCGGTTTAGCACCACCTCAGCCCAGGGCCGGATCCTGGAGACCCTGGATAGAGTCCCACGTGGGGCTACCTGTGTGGAGCCCACTTCTCCCTCTGCCCGTGTCTCTGCGTCTCTCTCTCTGTGTCTCTCATGAATAAATAAATGAAATCTTTTCTAAAAAAAAAAGAAATGAATCATTTAACATTCAATCAACAAATATTTTAAATTATATACAAATTCATACTATTTAGAGTCAAAGACATGTTTCCTACCAACGAGCGGTAACAGTTTTAGTAGATGGAGGCAATCTCAGGGAAGAACATACCATATTTCAAATCAGAGTATAAAAAACCAACCTGAAAATGAATTTACTAACAGAATTTTCTGTTTATAATTTTCAGATTATTTCTGAAAATATAATTATTTCAAAATAATTTTTAAAAATTTAAACACAGTATCTATGTCAATCCACTGCATCATGGCCATTTAATAAACAAAACTTCTAGAATGTCATAAAATATTTGATTTTGATAATACTTAAATATCAGTCCCATAAAATGTCTGCCAAAATTTGATATGAAAAGTAAATTAGATTACTACATCTAATTTGTATATAAAAATACCATATTCTTACATAAGTAAAATTTTGATTTTTTCTGAAAAAAAATTCCCAAACTCATGTTCTCAAACCCTTCTTTTAATTCTATTTTAAAACAATTTGTTCAGTAAGTAACATTTTTATTCGTATATTTTCATTCATATTCTACAACAGAGTCTACACTCACATTTGATTAAGTTACTGGAAGACTAAAGAAATTTAAAAAATAAGATGATAATAGGAAAACATAACACATGTATTTGGCCTTATTAGACAAAAAATCAGCTCTAAGGTAGATTTTGAATTTTATCTAGAAAAAAATTTAAACATACCTTTTATGAAATATGTACATTTGTGGATTTGTTAATTAAATTTCCATTTTTAAGACAAGACAATGAAGGGAAATGCTCACTTAAGCATTTTCTCTTGGCAAACTGATACCAGTGATTTTCTAAGTTGAATAGTAGTATGTGGCTTATTGTAGTCATGACATGAGCTTTAAACTAGTTTCTTAAATGTTAATAAGTCAATTATAATGTTCTTTAAATTTTCTGAAATGTTGGGTGCGTAAGTATTTACAGTTGTCATATCTTCTTGTTGGATTGCCCACCTTATGACTGTATAATGCCATTCTTTGTCTCTTTTCAGTCTTCGTTTCTAGTTTGCCTGATGTAAACAGTGCTATTCTAGCTTTCTTTTGACATCCATTTGCATGATAAATGTTTCGCCATCCTCTCACTTTAAATCTCCAGGTGTCTTTTGGTCTAAAATGAGTCTCTTGGAGACAACATATAGCTTTTTTTTTTTTAATTCATTCTGACACTATAAGCCTTTTAATTGGAGCATTTAGTCCATGTACAGTCAAATTAATTTGTCACCATTTTATTACTTGTTTTGTTATTGTTTCTGGAGATTTTCTCTGATCCTTTCCCGTCTTTGTTGCTTTTGGTCTTTCCTTTGATCCAAAGAATCCTATCTAATATTTCTTGCAGGGCTGGTTCAGTGATGACAAGCTCCTTTAGTTTTTGTTTGTCTAGAAAACTTCTCTTCTGAATAACAGCCCTGCTGGAGAGTGTTCTTGGTGGTAGGTGTTTCCCATTCAACACTTTGAATATATCATGCAACTCCCTTCTGGCTTGCCACATTTCTGTTGAGTAATCTGCAATGAGCCTTCTTGGTTTTCCCTTCTTTTTTTTTTTTTTTTTTTTTTTTTTAATAAATCTTTTTTTTTTTAATTTTTATTTATTTATGATAGTCACACACACAGAGAGAGAGAGGCAGAGACACAGGCAGAGGGAGAAGCAGGCTCCATGCACCGGGAGCCCGACGTGGGATTCGATCCCGGGTCTCCAGGATTGCGCCCTGGGCCAAAGGCAGGCGCTAAACCGCTGCGCCACCCAGGGATCCCTTGGTTTTCCCTTCTAAATTAATGGTTTCTTTTGTCTTTCTGTTTTTAAGATTTTTTCTTTATCATTATATCTTGCAAGTTCAATTACAATGTGTCTTGGTGTTGGCCTGATTTATCTATTTTGATGGGAGGAGATCTCTGTGCCTCCTGGATCTGGATTTCTGTTTCCTTTGTCAGATTAAGGAAGTTTTCTGCTATTATTTATTGAAATAAATTTTCTACCCACCCCCCCCCCCCGTTCTCCTCTCATCTTCTTTTGGGACTCCTCTAATATTAATGTTATTACATTTGATGGAGTCATTGGGTTCCCAGAGTCTAGTCTTGTGTTCCATAATTATTCTTCCTCTTTTTCCAGCTTCATTATTTACTATTATTTTGTCTTCTAGGTCACTAATTTATTCATGTGCTTCTTCTAGCCTGCTCTTTATTGCATTATGCCTGTTTCCAATCTTGTTTGTTGCATTTTTCATCTCTAATAAATTCTTTAACTCTTTTATCTCTGTGGGAAGAATCTCGTTGATATCTTGTATTCTTTTTGCAAACCCAATTAGTATCCTTATGATTGTTGCTTTAAATTCTCCATCAGGCATGTTACTTAATCTGTTCGGTTTAGCTTTCATTTGGGTTGAAATCCCCCATCTTGGCATTTTGTCTAAGTTTCTGCCTTTTTTTTCTGTGTTAGAAAAGCCATTTAGGTCTCCTCCTTCTGAACATAATGGGCTTATGAAGAAGAGGTCAAATAATGCCCAGGGCCTTGTGCTTCGGGGGGTGTCTCCATTGTGAGCCACATGTGCTCTGCTATTGTGTTTTGGCTGCTCTGTTAAATCAGTTGATTGCAGAGGCTCTCCTTGACTGCTGTGGACAGTGTTTGATTCCTGTCCTAAATGTGTTGAGTTTTAACTAGGTGTGCTCTCATCTGGTTGTGAAAGGAGTCCTGACACCAACTTCACTAGAATTGAGGCCCTACAGTACTCTCTAGTTGGGAGATGTGGTGTGGACAGGGTTTTGTGTTGGTCTTGGGGAAGGGGCCCACCATGCTGGGCCTGAGGCAAGTTTGGCTGGGAAGAGCAGGTCCCCCAGAGAACAGGGGTGGGGGTGGGGGAAGGTAGAGCGAGCTTGGTTAGGCAGCCAGTATCAGTGTTGCTCTGCTTCCCACAGGTGACTCTGTGTTTACGCTGAGGGGTAGGAGAAGGAAATGGTGCCAGCCACCTCCTTTGTTCCAGAGAAGCATCTCTATGAACACTGACTCTGTGAGAAGAGTGAACAACCTCTCCCTGTGTGCTTCAGGTATTCCAGATTGACATTTCCATTCTTTTTTTCTTCTAAATATTGTATTTAAATTCAATTTGCTGGGGATCCCTGGGTGGCTCAGCAGTTTGGCACCTGCCTTTGGCCCAGGGTGTGATCCTGGAGTCCCGGGATTGAGTTCCACATCAGGCTCCCAGCATGGAGCCTGCTTCTCCCTCTGCCTGTGTCTCTGCCTCTCTCTCTCTCTCTCTCTCTCTCTCTCTGTCTTTCATGAATAAATAAATAAAATTTAAAAAAATAAATTCAATTTGCCAGCACATAGTATAATACTCAGTGGCTATCCTATCACATGCCCTTCTTAGTTCCCATCATCCAGGTACCCCATCCCCCCACTCACCTCCCCTTCTGCAATGCTTTGTTTCCCAGAGTTAGGGGTCTCTTTTGGTTTGTCTTCCTGTCTAATTTATCCTCACTCAGTTTCCCTCCTTTGCCTTATGATCCCTTTCACTATTTCTTATATTCCATGTATGAGTGAAACCATTTCCATTCTATCTGCTTCCTTGATTGTCCTCTGTCTGAGAGCAGCCGAGCTTGCAGATCTTTAAAATTTCAGGCTTTCAGTCCCACTGGTTGCAAGAACTCATGACATTCAGCCTGTCTCATTTCCTAAGCCAACGGCTTTGGGAAACATTCTTTTTGTGTACTCCCCTATGTGTTTTTCTTTATTGTCCTTCTCTGCAACCATGGCTCCTTTACCTCTGCAGAACCCATGATCTCTTTCTCCCCTAAAGCATGTCTCTGCACTTCCTACCTTCCCTGATGAGGTCTCTTTTCTCCCTTTAGTTGTGGAATTGGTTTTGTCAGTCTTCAGGTCACTTTCTAGGGTATTTAGAATGACTTTATAGTTATCTAGTTGTGTTCATGGAATAAGGTGACCGACCCTAGCATTTTCTTACTCTGCTGCCATCTGGCAATGTCTCTATGTGTCTGTTCTTACAACAATTCCATACTATGTTGACTGCTATGCATTATAATATAGTTTGAAATCAGAGAATATGATGCCTCCAGAATTGTTCCTTTTTTCAATATTGCTTTGGCTATTTGGGGTCTTTTGTGGTTTTCATAGAAATTTTAGAATTGTTTGTTCTAATTTTGTGAAAAATGCCATTGGAATTTTTTAATCAAAATTGCATTGAGTCTGCTTTAGATAGTATGGATGTTTTATTTTTTTGTTAAAGATTTTATTTATTTATCCATGAGAGACACACAGAGATTGAGAGAGAGAGGCAGAGACACAGGCAGAGAGAGAAGCAGGCTCCATGCAGGGAGCCTGATGTGGGACTCAATCCCGGGTCTCCAGAATCACACCCTGGGCCGAAGGCAAGTGCCAAACCACTGAGCTACCCAGGGATCCACCCCCACTTTTTTTTTTAAGATTTTATTTATAGTATGGACGTATTAATATTCATTCTTCCAGTCCATGAACATAAAATATCATTCTACTTATTTGTCTCATGATATTTTTCATCAATGTTTTATAGTTTTCAGTAGACAGATCTTTAACCTCCTTTGGTTAAGTTTATTCCTTAATGTTTTATTCTTGTTGATGCAGTTGTAAATGGGATTGTTTTCTTAATTTCTTTCTGATAGTTTGTTACTAATGTATGGAAACTCGACAGATTTTTGTATATTGATTTTGTGTCCTGAAACTTTAATGAATTTATAGAATGGTTTTCTGGTGGTCTTTAGAGTTTTCTATAGATTATATACTGTTTGCAAATAGTGACAGTTTTACTTCTTTCTTTTTGATTTGAATGCCTTTTATTTATTTTTCTCACCTAATTATTCTAGCAAGGACTTCTAATACTATGTTGGAGCAAAGTGGCAAGAATCTGGTTCCTGATCTTAGAAGAAAAGCTTTCAGATTTTCATAGTTGATATTAGCTGTGGGTTTGTCATAGGGCATTTATCATGTTGAGGTATCTTGTACCGTCTATGCCCACTTTGTTGAAAGTTTTTATCATAAATGAATGTGAAATTTCCTTCTAAATTTGAAGTCAAATATGGAAGAATAACCATAGGGATATCTGAGGGCCTATTTCCTCTATTTGGAAGTGTGTTTGGGGGCCTATGAAGAGCAAGTGACAAAGAAGATGTCCACGATGGTATTTTGAGTTCTCTGTCATCAATGCCAGCTCAGACCTTTTTAGTATCCTCATAAGCTCTCACTAGTATACTAGTTATAGGATACATGGCTAGAAGTCTCTTTGGAGAAGGATTGGTTTGATGTTTACCGTATTTATTTTCAATGACATTTCAGGGGCCCTACTCAAGTAGGAATTGGCTTCCCATTCAGTTGGTTGGAACTGCATCTGAAAACTGGGGAGAGAAATACTTTTAAGATTTCTATCAGCCTTCTTAAAAACTCATTTTTCTGGGATCCCTGGGTGGCACAGCGGTTTGGCGCCTGCCTTTGGCCCAGGGCGCGATCCTGGAGAGCCGGGATCTAATCCCATATCGGGCTCCCGATGCATGGAACCTGCTTCTCCCTCTGCCCGTGTCTCTGCCTCTCTCTCTCTCTCTCTGTGACTATCATAAAATAAAATAAAATTTAAAAAAAAACTCATTTTTCTGCTTATAAGAATAAGGCAGAATCCTTATCAACTGCTTTACTGTCTTACCCAAGAAACCCATTTGCTTATTAGTCATTGTCACCAGATCTGTAGACAGAAGGACAGCCTAGTTGCTGCTCTGTCATTAGTTTCTAGTAAGGAGAAAAAAAAAAAAGTCAGTGTGCCTGATATTACCACCTGACCTCTTGTCTGCCCATTGTCACTAGAAGCTCAGTTCAATGGCAGCATCCCCTAATGCCAATTTTAGCCTACGAAGGATAGTTATCACTAAACCAGGAATGGGGTGGGGGTGTGCTTCAGCCAAACTGGAAGGCTCCTAGGAATCTACTCAGTCATTTATATGCTGATTACAAATCCTGTGGTCCTACAGAAGTCCCTGACCTCACCCTGGGCTACCTGCCAAGAGAGTACATGATCTCCTTTGCTGCTCTGCTAACAATTAAACTCTAAGCTTAACTTTTAGCACAGCACTGCTTCAGTGAAGGGTCTCTTTATGCCATAATCTTCAGGCTTTTATGTCATGCTCTGCTGGTTGACAGACCTAAGCATGTCATCCATCTTCTTTCTTCAAGTCTTCTAAGAAATTCAACAAAAGCCTGCTACCTCCTAATCTTTATAATTACCATTGCCTCATGCCATTCAAGTGCCAGAACTAATGCATACATTATGTTTCCTCTTCTCATTGTACCTCATTTCAGTCCATCACAGGTAAAATTATTGGTAATTATGGTATTTCATCACACATCACAGGTTTTCAGCAATCTATATAGTGTCATCAATACTATATATCTGGGCAGCAGGGAATCTAGTTCCAAAATTCCATCCTAAGGATTTGTTTTCTAAGAGCATTTCTGGGGGGGAAAAAAAAACTGTGTAGGCCTTGCCAATTGTAGAACGTGGAAGAAGAAGAATTTTTGAAGGCAGTTTATTTGAAAGGTTATTCCATGAAATAAGATTGGTGTAATAAGTGTAAGGGAAAAAAGAAAATTTTGAACTAAAGGTGAGATTTAAGTTGTTGAGGGCTAGATTTTACTGGTACTTCTGTGAAGCAAAGTGAATGCCTCCCTGTGTTAAATGTCCAATAAGCACAGGGAGCTTCTACCATTTGAGAGTTATCCCTATGGGGTATTAACTCCAACACTCTTTATAGCTTTGCAAAAATATATTAACTAAGCCCATTCTCCCATGATTAGAAAGTGCCCTGAGGCTGAAAAGGAGAGATAAATAAGAATCTTTCAGTATGCATGAAACTTTGAACCTTAGTTGAGGCTGAAATAAACTGGGCCACGAAACCTAAATTGTGCAAAAAACAGATTTATCTGTTATGTAGAAGATCATCTGTCTCAGCTAGGACCCTCTTGAAAATAGAAGTAAAGTTACATATCAGTAGTGTGGCAGGGGAAGGAGGGAGTGGGTAGGGTGATATAATCCTAGTACTTAGGAATAAAGAATTAAAGATGGCCACAGTTGTATTTTTTATTTTTTAAACATTATATTTATTCATGAAAGACACACAAAGAGAGGCAGAGATATAGGCAGAGGAAGAAGCTGGCTCCCCATAGAGAGGTTGATGTGGAACTTGATCCTGGGACCCCCAGCATTACACCCTGAGCCAAAGACAGATGCTCAACTACTTAGCTACCTAGGCATGTCAAAATGGTCACAGTTTTAAACAAAACCACAATGACTTCTTAGTCACATGGGATGACTTGGGACACCACCTACCACTCACCTTTCGAAGAATCTGTTGAGAAGCAGGATGTTTTTTCTTTTGGATATCTTCTCTAATCAACATTTGTCTACGGTGATTTTTTCTTTTTCTTTTTTTTTCATATTTTAATAGTTTTATTGAGATGGAACTTATACACTATGTAATTCACCTATTTACAGCATACAATTCAATTGTTCGGGGGTATATTACATTGATTTTTTAAAATTGTGGTAAAATATATGACATAGATTTTGCCATTTTAATAATTTTAAGTGTACAATTCAGTGGCATTAGCTACATTCACAATGCTGTGCAACCATGCCCACTGTTTCCAAAATTTTTCATCATCTCAAATAGAAACTTTGTAAAGAGTTGTAACTCCTCAGTTTCTCCTCTCCCCCTTCCTCCAAGCCCCTCTGCTCTAATCTTGTCTTACCTTTTCAAGGTAACTCATATAAATAGAATCATAAAATATTTTTGTACTTTTGTATCTGCCTTATTTAGCATATATTTTCAAAATTTATCCATGTCATAGCAAGTTTCAGTATTGCATTGTTTGTTAAGGCTGAATGATACTCCATTGTGTAGATATATTTATGTATCCATTCATTCATTGATAGATATTTGTGTTTCCACTTTTTGGATATTTTTGGATATTGTGAATAATGCCGCCATGAACATTACTTACAAGTAATCTGAGTCCAAGCCTTTGAGTTCATTCTAATTTTCGCAAGGTATAGAATTCTATGTTATTTTTTTAAAGATTTTATTTATTTATTCATGAGAGACACAGAAAGAGAGAGGCAGAGACATAGAGAGAGGAGCAGGCTCCATGCAGGGAGCCCAATGTGGAACTCAATCCCGGGACTCCAGGATCATGCCCTGGGCCAAAGGCAGACGCTCAACTGCTGAGCCACCCAGGTGTCCCTAGAATTCTATGTTAAATTTATTTTTTCTTTCTGTGCTTTCAATATCTTGTTCCATTTTTCCTTCAGGTCTCCATCATTTCTGATGTCAGCCTTGATTTTTATTGTTCTTTATGTGATATGTCATTTTTTTTTTCTGGTTGCTTTTAAGATTTTGTCTTTTTTTCAAGTTTTATTGAAATATAATTGACATGTAACATTTTCTAAGTTTAAGATGTACAATGTAATGATTTGGTACACCTGCATTGTTCGATGATTGCCACAATAAGGTTAGTGAACATACTCATCACCTCAGATAATTACCTTTTGTGTGTGTGTGTGGTGAGAACATTTAAGACCAACTCTCTTAGTAATTTTTAAATATATAATTCACTGTTATTTCCCAACACAATTTATTGAAATGACCATCTTTTCCTCATTGTATGTTCTCACCTTTCTTCTAAATTATATATTTATGCATGGGTTTATTTCTGGGCTCTCAATTTTGTTCTATTTACTATGTGATGTTATGCCAATACCATACCATTTTGATTGGTATAGCATTGTAATATAATTTGATCAGGAAGTATGAGGTCTCTAAATTTGTTGCTCTGTAATAATATTGCTTTGGCTACGCAGGGTCTGTTGTGGTTCCATAAAATTTTAGGATTATTCTATTTCTGTGAAACATGCCATTGGAATTTTGATAGGGATGTGCATCGAATGTATAGATTGCTTGGGTAGATGTATATTTTAAAAATACTAATTTTTCTAACACATGAGCATAGAATATCTTTCCATATATTTATATCCTCTTCAATTTCTTTAACCAGTATCTTAGTTGTCAATGTATTTCTAAATATGTTATTCCTTTCGATACTAATATAAATAAAATCGTTTTCTTAAATTATCTTATAGTTCACCAATGCTGTAGAGAAATGCAAATTAAGTTTATATATTGATTACGTACCTTGCAACTTTACTGAATTTATTAATCCTACAGATTTTAAAAAATTTATATTCAATTTAATTAACATGTACTGTATTATTAATTTCAGAGGTAGAATTCAATGATTCAAAAGTTGCATACATTACCCAGTGCTCATTACTTCAAGTGCCCTTCTTACTGCCTGCCCATCACCCAGTTACTCCATCCCCCTACCCACTTTCCCCTCCAGCAACCCTATAGTTGCTCCCCATAGTAGAGTCTCTTACGGTTTACCTCTCTTTCTGTTTCACTTATTTTTCCTTCCCTTCCCCTATGTTCATCTGTTTTGTTTCTTAAATTCCATGTATGAGTGAAATCATATGGTATTTGTCTATTCTGATTCCCACAGTTTTTTGATAGAGTCTTTAAGGATTTTTATATATAGTACTATGTCATCTGCAAATATAGACAATTTTATTTCTCCCTTTCCAATTTGGGTGCCTGCCTTCCTTTCTTTCTCTTCTTTTCTTTCTTTCTTTCTTTCTTTCTTTCTTTCTTTCTTTCTTTCTTTCTTTCTTTCTTTCTTCTTTCTTTCTTTCTTTCTTTCTTTCTTTCTTTCTTTCTTTCTTCCTTTTTTTCCTTCCTTCCTTCCTTCTTTTCTTTCTTTCTTTCTTTCTTTCTTTCTTTCTTTCTTTCTTTCTTTCTTCTTTCTTCTTTCCTCTTTTTCTTTCTCTTTCCTTTTCACTTTTCTTTCCTTTCTTCTTGTCTCTCTGCTCTGGCTGGGTCTTCTGATACTATATTGAAAAAAACAGTGAGGGACGCGGGGGTGGCTCAGCGGTTAAGCAGCTACCTTTGGCACAGGGCGTGATCCTGGAGTCCCAGGATCAAGTCCTACATTGGGCTCCCTGCATGGAGCCTGCTTCTCCCTCTGCCTGTGACTCTGCCTCTCTCTCTCTCTCTCTCTCTCTCTCTCTGTCTCTCATGAACAAATAAATAAAATCTTAAAAATATAGTGAATGTAGGCATTCTTTTCTTGTTCCTGATTTTGGGGAAAAGGTTTCAGCTCTTCAACACTCAGTATGATGTTAGCTGTGGGCTTGTGGAAAATAGGTTTTATTATATTGAAGTATATTCCTTCTATTCCTAGTTTGTTGGCAGTTTTTATCATGAAATTAAGTTGAACTTTATAAAATTTTTTTTCTGCATCTATTGAGATGACCATATGATTTTTATCCTTCACATGTTAATGTGGTTAATCTGAGATCAATAAATCCCACTTGCTCATGGTGTTTTATCATTTTAATATACTGTGTAATTCAATTTACTATTATTTTATTAATGATTTTTGCATTTATTTTCATCAGAAATTGGCATGTAATTTTCTTTTATTATCCTTATCTGCTTTTAGTATATCTGGGTAATCCTGATGTCATAAAATGAATTTAGAGTGTTCCTCCTTTTCTGGTTTTTAGAAGATTCAGAGCGTTTAGCATTCTTCTTTACATGTATAGTAGAAGATGTCAGTGAGGCAATTTTATCCTGGACTTCTTTTGTTGGGGCTTTTTAGAGTACTGATTTAATGTCTTTATTAGTAACTGTTTGGGTTTGGATTTTCTGTATCTTCATTATTCCCTCTTGGTAGGTTGTAGATTAATGGGGATGTATTATTTTCTGCTAGGATATCCAATTTGTTTGCATATTATGGTTTGTAGTAGTTTCTTATGATTGTATTTGAGTGATATCCACTGTAATATCTTCTCTTTCATTAAAAATTTTAAGTTTTTCATCTTTTTTTCTAACGAAAGATTTGTGTATTTTGCTTATCATTTCAGAAATCTAGCTGTTAGTTTTTTTGATCTTCTCTACTGACTTTTCAGTCTCTATTTCATTTATTACCTCTCTGATACTTTATATTTTCTTCATTATACCAACTCTGGGTTTACTTTGTTCTTTCTTATACTTTGAGGGGCAAAGTTAGCTTGCTTATTAGAGATGCCTTTTTTTTTCTGAATGTAGCCATTATTTTTATGAACTTCCCTCTTAGAACTACTTTTGCTGCATCTGGTGAGATTTAGTATGTTGTATTTCCATATTCATTTGTCTCAATTTTTTATTTCTTCTTTGAGCCATTCTTTTTTTTTAATAAATTAATTTTTATTGGTGTTCAATTTACCAACATACAGAATAACACCCAGTGCTCATCCCGTCAAGTGTCCCCCTCAGAGCCCGTCACCCATTCACCCCCACCCCCCCGCCCTCCTCCCCCTCCACCACCCCTAGTTCATTTCCCAGAGTTAGAAGTCTTTATCTTCTGTCTCCCTTTCTGATATTTCCCACACATTTCTTCTCCCTTCCCTTATATTCCCTTTCACTACTATTCATATTCCCCAAATGAATGAGAACATACACTGTTTGTCCTTCTCCGATTGACTTACTTCACTCAGCATAATACCCTCCAGTTCCATCCACGTTGAAGCAAATGGTGGGTATTTGTCGTTTCTAATGGCTGAGTAATATTCCATTGTATACATAAACCACATCTTCTTTATCCATTCATCTTTCGATGGGCACCGAGGCTCCTTCCACAGTTTGGCTATTGTGGACATTGCTGCTAGAAACATAGGGGTGCAGGTGTCCCGGCATTTCATTGCATCTGAATCTTTGGGGTAAATCGATAACAGTGCAATTGCTGGGTTGTAGGGCAGGTCTATTTTTAATTCTTTGAGGAACCTCCACACAGTTTTCCAGAGTGGCTGCACCAGTTCACATTCCCACCAACAGTGCAAGAGGGTTACCTTTTCTCCGCATCCTCTCCAACATTTGTTGTTTCCTGCCTTGTTAATTTTCCCCATTCTCACTGGTGTGAGGTGGTATCTCATTGTGGTTTTGATTTGTATTTCCCTGATGGCAAGTGATGCAGACCATTTTCTCATGTGCATGTTGGCCATATCTATGTCTTCCTCTGTGAGATTTCTCTTCATGTTTTTTGCCCATTTCATGATTGGATTGTTTGTTCCTTTGCTGTTGAGTTGAAGAAGTTCTTTATAGATTTTGGAAACTAGCCCTTTATCTGATATGTTATTTGCAAATATCTTCTCCCATTCTGTAGGTTGTCTTTGAGTTTTGTTGACTGTATCCTTTGCTGTGCAAAAGCTTCTTATCTTGATGAAGTCCCAATAGTTCATTTTTGCTTTTGTTTCTTTTGCTTTCGTGGATGTATCTTGCAAGAAGTTACTGTGGCCGAGTTCAAAAAGGGTGTTGCCTGTGTTCTCCTCTAGGATTTTGATGGAATCTTGTCTCACATTTAGATCTTTCATCCATTTTGAGTTTATCTTTGTGTATGGTGCAAGAGAGTGGTCTAGTTTCATTCTTCTGCATGTGGATGTCCAATTTTCCCAGCACCATTTATTGAAGAGACTGTCTTTCTTCCAGTGGATCGTCTATCCTCCTTTATCGAATATTAGTTGACCATAAAGTTCAGGGTCCACTTCTGGGTTCTCTATTCTGTTCCATTGATCTATGTGCCTATTTTTGTGCCAGTACCACACTGTCTTGATGACCACAGCTTTGTAGTACAACCTGAAATCTGGCATTGTGATGCCCCCAGATATGGTTTTCTTTTTTAAAATTCCCCTGGCTATTCGGGGTCTTTTCTGATTCCACACAAATCTTAAAATAATTTGTTCTAACTCTCTGAAGAAAGTCCATGGTATTTTGATAGGGATTGCATTGAACGTGTAAATTGCTCTGGGTAACATTGACATTTTCACAATATTAATTATGCCAATCCATGAGCATGGAATATTTTTCCAGCTCTTTGTGTCTTCCTCAATTTCTTTCAGAAGTGTTCTATAGTTTTTAGGGTACAGATCCTTTACTTCTTTGGTTAGGTTTATTCCTAGGTATCTTATGCTTTTGGGTGCAATTGTAAATGGGATTGACTCCTTAATTTCTCTTTCTTCAGTCTCATTGTTAGTGTATAGGAATGCCATTGATTTCTGGGCATTGATTTTGTATCCTGCCACGCTACCAAATTGCTGTATGAGTTCTAGCAATCTTGGGGTGGAGGCTTTTGGGTTTTCTATGTACAGTATCATGTCATCAGCGAAGAGGGAGAGTTTGACTTCTTCTTTGCCAATTTGAATGCCTTTAATGTCTTTTTGTTGTCTGATTGCTGAGGCTAGGACTTCCAATACTATGTTGAATAGCAGTGGTGAGAGTGGACATCCCTGTCTTGTTCCTGATCTTAGGGGAAAGGCTCCCAGTGCTTCCCCATTGAGAATGATATTTGCTGTGGGCTTTTCGTAGATGGCTTTTAAGATGTCGAGGAAAGTTCCCTCTATCCCTACACTCTGAAGAGTTTTGATCAGGAATGGATGCTGTATTTTGTCAAATGCTTTCTCTGCATCTCATGAGAGGATCATATGGTTCTTGGTTTTTCTCTTGCTGATATGATGAATCACATTGATTGTTTTACGAGTGTTGAACTAGCCTTGTGTCCCGGAGATAAATCCTACTTGGTCATGGTGAATAATTTTCTTAATGTGTTGTTGGATCCTATTGGCTAGTATCTTGTTGAGAATTTTTGCATCCATGTTCATCAGGGATATTGGTCTGTAATTCTCCTTTTTGGTGGGGTCTTTGTCTGGTTTTGGAATTAAGGTGATGCTGGCCTCATAGAATGAATTTGGAAGTACTCCATCTCTTTCTATCTTTCCAAACAGCTTTACTAGAATAGGTATGATTTCTTCTTTAAACGTTTGATAGAATTCCCCTGGGAAGCCATCTGGCCCTGGACTCTTGTGTCTTGGGAGGTTTTGATGACTGCTTCAATTTCCTCCCTGGTTATTGGCCTGTTCAGGTTTTCTATTTCTTCCTGCTCCAGTTTTGGTAGTTTGTGGCTTTCCAGGAATGCGTCCATTTCCTCTAGATTGCCTAATTTATTGGCGTAGAGCTGTTCATAATATGTTTTTAAAATCGTTTGTATTTCCTTGGTGTTGGTAGTGATCTCTCCTTTCTCATTCATGATTTTATTAATTTGAGTCTTCTCTCTCTTCTTTTTAATAAGGTTGGCTAATGGCTTATCTATCTTATTAATTCTTTCAAAGAACCAACTCCTGGTTCTATTGATCTGTTCCACAGTTCTTCTGGTCTCAATTTCGTTGAGTTCTGCTCGAATTTTAATTAACTCTCTTCTTCTGCTGGGCGTCGGGTCGATTTGCTGCTTCTTCTCTAGTTCCTTTATGTGTAAGGTTAGCTTTTGTATTTGAGTTCTTTCCAGTTTTTGAATGGATGCTTGTATTGCGATGTATTTCCCCCTCAGGACTGCTTTTACTGCATCCCAAAGATTTTGAACAGTTGTATCTTCATTCTCATTAGTTTCCCTGAATCTTTTTAATTCTTCCCTAATTGCCTGGTTAACCCTTTCATCTTTTAGCAGGATGGTCCTTAACCTCCACGTGTTTGAGGTCCTTCCAAACTTCTTGTTGTGATTGAGTTCTAATTTCAAGGCGTTATGGTCTGAGAATATGCAGGGCACTATCCCAATCTTTTGGTATCAGTTCAGACCCGATTTGTGACCCAGTATGTGGTCTATTCTGGAGAAAGTTCCATGTGCACTTGAGAAGAATGTGTATTCAGTTGAGTTTGAATGTAAAGTTCTGTAGATATCTGTGAAATCTATCTGGTCCAGTGTATCATTTAAAGCTCTCGTTTCTTTGGAGATGTTGTGCTTAGAAGACCTATCGAGGGTAGAAAGAGCTAGATTGAAGTCACCAAGTATAAGTGTATTATTATCTAAGTATTTCTTCACTTTGGTTAATAATTTGTTTAAGTATTTGGCAGCTTCCACATTCGGGGCATATATATTGAGGATTGTTAAGTCCTCTTGTTGGATAGATCCTTTAAGTATGATATAGTGTCCCTCTTCATCTCTCACTACTGTCTTCGGGGTAAATTTTAGTTTATCTGATATAAGGATGGCTACCCCTGCTTTCTTTTGAGAACCATTTGAATGGTAAATGGTTCTCCAACCTTTTATTTTCAGGTTGTAGGTGTCCTTCTGTCTAAAATGAGTCTCTTGTAGACAGCAAATAGATGGGTCCTGCTTTTTTATCCAGTCTGAAACCCTGCGCCTTTTGATGGGGTCATTGAGCCCGTTCACGTTCAGAGTTACTATTGACAGATATGAGTTTAGTGTCATCATGATATCTATTTAGTCCTTGTTTTAGTGGATTGTTCCACTGAACTTCTTCTTAAAGGGGAATTTTAAGAGTCCCCCTTTAAATTTCTTGCAGAGCTGGTTTGGAGGTCACATATTCTTTCAGTTCCTGCCTGTCTTGGAAGCTCTTTATCTCTCCTTCCATTTTGAATGAGAGCCTTGCTGGATAAAGTATTCTTGGTTGCATGTTCTTCTCATTTAGGACCCTGAATATATCCTGCCAGCCCTTTCTAGCCTGCCAGGTCTCTGTGGAGAGGTCTGCTGTTACCCTAATATTCCTCCCCATGAAAGTCAGGGACTTCTTGTCTCTTGCTGCTTTAAGGATCTTCTCTTTATCTTTGGAATTTGCAAGCTTCACTATTAGATGTTGAGGTGTTGAACGGTTTTTATTGATTTTAGGGGGGGATCTCTCTATTTCCTGGATCTGAATGCCTGTTTCCCTTCCCAGATTGGGAAAGTTTTCAGCTAAGATTTGTTCAAATACATATTCTGGCCCTCTGTCCCTTTCGGCGCCCTCGGGAACCCCAATTAAACGTAGGTTTTTCTTCCTTAGGCTGTCATTTATTTCCCTTAATCTGTCTTCGTGGTCTTTTAATTGTCTGTCTCTTTTTTCCTCAGTTTCCCTCTTTGCCATTAACTTGTCTTCTATGTCACTCACTCGTTCTTCCACCTCGTTAACCCTCATCGTTAGGACTTCTAGTTTGGATTGCATCTCATTCAATTGATTTTTAATTTCTGCCTGATTGGATCTAAATTCTGCAGTCATGAAGTCTCGTGAGTCCTTAATGCTTTTTTCTAGAGCCACCAGTAGCTGTAGAATAGTGCTTCTGAATTGGCTTTCTGACATTGAAGTGTAATCCAGATTTTGTAACTCTGTGGGAGAGAGGGCTGTTTCTGATTCTTTCTTTTGAGTTGAGGTTTTCCTTCTAGTCATTTTGCTCAGTGCAGAGTGGCCAGAAACAAGTTGTATTGGAACACGGGGGAGTATCACTGGTCCGTCCAGCTGGTCTTCTGGGGGAGGGGCCTGCTGTGCTGATTCTCAGGTGTTAGCACTTGGGGGAGCTGCTCTGCCCCTGCCTGCTGCCGGGCTCAGCGGGGGTTGTTTACCCCGTGGGGCCCCAGGAGGAACAGCCGCAGTTGCTATGGCAACTCTGGAAGCCTGGATTCAGCCTCCGCAGGAACTATGGGGCTCGGGGCTCTCGGCTCTCCTTCCGCAGGGCCTGGAGGCTCCGGGGCGGGGCCGCTGATCTGCTCAGCTCGGGGCAGGAGCGTCCTTGCTGTCCTGGGCCCTCCCGGCCTCTGCCTGTCCCGGGGGGAGGCCCGATCCTGGGCTGTGTCCCGGCGCCCTGTGCTCCGGGGCCTGCGCTGTTGGATTCGCGCTCCCGCCCCGCAGCCCCCTCCGCGGAGCCGCCGCCCGAGCCCCTCCGAGCTGCTCCGGTCGGTCCCGCCGTGCGCGCTGCAGCCCTTAGGGAGCTCGGCGCACTCTCCTGCGCTCGCAGGTGCCTGTTAGTGTCCCAGGGAGCCCGAGGGCATCCCCGCCCTCCTGCGTCCTGCTCCAACTCCCTGCGAGCCCCTTTCCCCCGGGAAGGTTGGTGCAGCTCCTGCTCCTCCGGGACGGGGCTCTCCTGTCCTGGGGACACTCGCCCCGGCCTCAGCCCGGCTCCTCGCGGGGCCTCTCCCCCTGGAGGCCTTTTGTTCCTTTATCTCTTTTTCCCCGTCTTCCTCCCTTGATAGAAGCGTGAACTCCTCTCACTGTAGCATTCCAGCTGGTCTCTCTTTACATCTCAGGCCGAATTCGTAGATTTTCAGGATGATTTGAAGGTTATCTAGGTAATTTGGTGGGGACAGGTGACTTGGGGACCCTACTCTTCTGCCGTCTTGCCTGCCTTTTTGAGCCATTCTTTGCTTTTCCAGATTATGGTTTAATCGTCATGTTTTATAAAAATTCTAACTTCTTCCTTGCAATTAATTTCTAGTTTCATACCATTGTCATCAGTGAAAGATGCATCATATGATTTTAATATAATTTTTTTAACACTATTTTTGTGGCCTAACTTGTGAACTATCTTGGAGAATGTTCCATGTATACCTGAGAAGAATGTGTATTCTGCTGCTGGTGAGTGAAACATTCCATAAACGTCTGTTAGGTCCATCTGTTCTAATATGTCCTTTAAGTCCAATGCTTCCTTATTGATTTTCTGTCTGGATGATCTATCCGTTGTTGAAAGTGGTGTATTAAACCCTCTGATATCATTGCTGTTTTTGTCTCCTATTAGGCCTGTTTGTATTCACTTCATGTATGTCAATGCTGAGTACGTTAGGCGGATATTTACAAATGTGATATTCTCTTTTTTGGATTGACACCTTTATCATTATATAATGACCTTATTTATTATAACATTTGGCTTAAAGTCTACTTTGTCGGATTCAAGTATAGATAGTTATTCCTGTTTTCTTTTGGTATCCATTTGTATGAAATGCCTTTTTCCATCACTTCACTTTCAGTGTATCCCTAAAGTGAAATGAGTCCTTTGTAGGCATTGTATAGTGAGTATATTTATTGTTTTATCCATTCAGCTACTTGCTGTCTTTTTATTGGAGAATGTCTATTTATATTTAAAGAGATGATTGGTAGGTGTGGTCATTTTGTTGTTTTTCATTTGTTCTGTAAATCTCTTATTCATTCTTTTGCTCTCTTCCTTTTTGATTTAATAGTTTTCTGTAGTGGTATGCTTTGATTTTTCTCTTTTATGTATCTACTATAGGCTTTTCCTTTGTGGTTAGAATAGAGCTTATATAAAACATGTTTACAATAGTCTTTTAAGTTGATGATAACTTTAAACACACATAAAAGCTCTACATTTTTATACTCCCTCCCCAACGTTTTGTTTTTGATGTTGCAGTTTGCTTCTTTTTATAATGTTTGTTATATCAATTAACAAATCATTGTAGTTATTTTTAATATTTTTGTCACTTAACCTTTCTGCTAGAGTAAAAAGTGATTTATTCTCCAACATTACAATTTTAGATTATTCTGAAATTATATATTTACTTTTACAAGTACTTTTTATATTTTCATGATTTTCTGTAACTAATCAGCCTTATTTCATTTCATCTTAAGCCCTCTTTAACATTTCTCATATAAAAAAAAACATTTCTCATATGGATTATCTAGTGGTAATAAGCTCCTTCAGCTTCTTCTACTTTGTAATATTAAGCTCTCTCCATGGTTTTTTATTTTTCTTTCTTTTTTTTTGTTTTTTGTTTTTTTTTTTTTTTTTTTTTTTTTGCTTGATAGCTCATATTTTTTAGCACTGAATAATACTCCATTGTCTAGATTTAGTTTATTTCTGCATTCACCTACTGAAGGATATATTGGTTTCTTCCATGTTTGGTCAATTATGAATAAGCCTACTATAAATATCCATGTACAGGTGTGTGTGTGTGTGTGTGTGTGTACTTAAGCTTTCCACTCCTTTGGATAAATACCAATGACCAACTGCTGGATCATATGCTGAATGATGGTGACTTTCATAAGAAACTGCCCAACTGCCTTCCAACGTGGCTATTCCATTTTTCAGTCCTATGGCAATATGTGTTTCCATTGTTCTACATCCTTGTCAACATTTGGTATTCTCAGTAGCCCAGGTTTTGGCTATTCTAGTAGATGTGTAGTTGTATCTCATTGTTTTACTTTGTACTTCCATGATAATACATGATATGGAACATCTTTTCATATGCTTGTCATTTGTATATCTTCTTTTGTGAATATCTTAAAGGTTTTGAACCATTTTCGAATTGGGTTGTTTTCTTCTTGAGTTTTAAGAAGTCTTTCATGTTTTGGATAATAGTCCTTTAACGGATGTGTTTCTCTCTGTCCCCAAGGCATGTAGGCTTTCTCCTACATTTATCTTTTAAGAATTTTATATATTTTTTAAAAATTTTATATTTAAGTCCAGGATCCATTTTGTGGATCCATTTTGTGTTAACTTTTGTGATGGGTATAAGGTCTGTGTCTAGATTCAGACTGACTGATTGATTGATTTGCATGTGGCTGTCCATTTGTTCCAGTGTCATTTGTTGAAGAGATTATCTTTGCTCCACTGTATGACTTTTTCTCCTTTGTCAAAAATGAATTGATGATATTTATTGGTGTAGATTTCTGGGCTCTTTCGTTCCATTGATCTATTTGTCTATTCTTTCAAGAATACCACATTGTGCTGATTACTGTAGCTTTACAGTAAGTCTTGAAGTTAGGTAGAGTAATTTCTTGAACTGTGTTCTTTTCTGTCTTTTTAAAAATTATTATTAATATATGGTTAGATGTAATGCATCTGAACTGAAAATTTAAAAAAATACTCTCTTTGTGATATTATAATTAGATGTGTTCCTTCAAATACAGTTTACTCAATCTAAAGCCTCCTGAAAGTCATATTGAAATGTTTGTCAAGGTCCATGCTAAATAAAGGCGGTACTTAGTGTGATTATTTCTTCAAGTATGTACACTTCTGAGTGGAACTTTTTATGTATGTCCAATCCTGTTTTGAATTTAACATTAGGTCTATCTAGGTTCTATCTGAGCTGAAGACTCCTATTTTTGATGCAGTGAATACTTAGACCTTAAGCTGGCCCCAAAATAATCTTTTCTTGTTGTAACATATTGCAATTCAAATTCAGCCTGGCATTTAATCAGGTTGTTTAATTTTAGAAATATGTTATGTGATCTTTCTGATGATTCTTTCTTCAAAATCTTCCCTGATTTTTTCCCTCTTAAAAAAATCATTAGAACAGAGACTCAGTCTTTTTCTTAATAAAAAGAACACAATTATAGGTAGAAATGAGAGATGAGACATTCAAACAAGCTGGTTATAGATATTGCCAACCTTGAGCTTTGCTATACTTACCTCTTAGGTTCATTAACAACAGATGAATTGAAGTAGGAGTAGATGAATTCTAAGAAATTAGTACTGCTACCATGTTGATATTTGTATTAATTTATGCACAGAATTCAACACAGTTCCTGAAGCATGGGAATTATTAAATGAAGAGTTCATCTAGTTTTATCTCATTTACTCATCACAGGAACACTAATGAATAACTATTATTTTATTTTAAAAATAAACTGAGGTACAGAGAAGAAAGTTGGCAAGTCCCATAACCAGTGACCCTGAGCTGAGATTCAAACTCAGGTTCTCTGCATATACATACAAACATGCACATACATACAAACATGTCCTTCTCCTTTTAACTATTGTGGTCTCTTGCCTCGTAATTACTATCCAATGCCAAATACTTATTTTGTGATGGTGGAAAGTGAGAGGATAATATTTAACATATATTAAGTATTTATCATGTACCAGAATTAAAATGACTTTATATATATTATCATGTTAGATATAAGTAATATTCAGTATTTTCTGTCAATAGTACCATTCTTCTCCTTGTCAAATATTATGTGTATTATCATTCACATTATATAGTATTTTGAACAGTTCAAGGCACAGAGATTTGTGATACAATTTAAGATTTTTGACTATGATATCCTAAATTTGTTTTGAAATATTCAATAGATATATAGGAACATATTTATAAGGTAAAGAGGGTAATCAAATGGCCACATGCATACTCACCACAGCTTAAAAAACAGAACACTATTGATACACTGTGCCTCTCCCTGATCATATTCTTCTTTCCTCACAGGGATAACCACTATTTTGATAATGTGTTTATCATTCTCTTACTTAAAAACATAGTTATGAAATAGTGACAAGTATTCCCATATGAAATATAGTAGTGTTTATTGTTTTTGAACTTTATATAAATGGTGTTAGACTCTGTGTATTCTATTGTGCCTTAATTTTATCAAGCAGCATTGTTGACACAATTTATTCATGTTGATGCATGTAGCTATATACTTCCTTTATTCCCAAAGCTTTATCAAAATATACTTAGCTTATTACACATTCTCCTTTCAGTGGAAATTTGGTTTCTAGATTTTGCTCTTATAAACAGTGTGCTACAAACATTTGTTTCCATGTCATTGGTGGTGCACTGATGAAAGTTTATACAGAGTATAGATGCAAACATGCATATAATCCCAAATTATTTTCCAAAGCTTTTGGACCAATTTACATTTCTCCCTATACTAGTTTTCAACGTATCATATCCTTATCATCACTTGGTATTATTTAATTATCTGACATGTTTCTTTCCATCTGTAAGATTTACATATAATTATATATCATCTGTCTATACCATCTATATCGAGAAAGTCTGAGTAATCCTATGTTAAGATTTTTGGTGTATGAGCTAGAGATTCATTCAGGAAATAGAAAGAGAGAAGAAGAACTTGAAGATTTATGTAAAGTTAAGAAATTTGAGCACCATGATCTCATCATATAGGAATATAGAGAATTCTTTAATGTCAGGAAAAACAAAGATCAAAAGACTCTGAGAGCCAGAAATCTCTCTTGGGATCTGGATGATCATTCAGAATTAGGCACTGCTTTTGAGAATTGGTACTCTTACTGTCTTTGTAGTAGGAGTAAATCATCAGTCTCTGCAAGTGGGGACTTTCCATTTTTATAACTCTCTGAATACTGAGATCAAAACCAAAAAGATTGAGAAAAAAATAAATGCTTAAATTTCTCTATATATTTCTTGTTCAATAAGGAGAGGTACATATTCATCTAATTTTTATTCTAATTGATCAAAGGTCTCCTGACAGTTTCCTTCACATGTTTATACAAATACCAATAACTGTATTTTTACTTATATCAGTTTTTTTACTCAGTACATTTTTATTACAAGCCCAGATTATTAGATATTCTATAACATGATTTTACTGCCTACAAAATTCTACATTTTGCTTCTATGCAATGTTAATTTCATCTTTTCATGTTCTTTCTTGGCCCCTTTCTCAGTATACCCCTGGCATATCAGTGCCTTGCTTTCCTTGTGCTGTAACACAGATAACATGCCTGCCCTCCTCTAGCCTCTGAATATCAGTGTTTACTTAGTCTTGGTAACAAGGGATGGGAGCAGTGAGAAAGGATGATTTATTTGATTAATCTGACTCTATAAGCTGAGTGTGTGAATTTGGATGTTTTGAGAATTTAGGAACCAAAAAGAAGTTCATTATGGGCATCACTATTGGGTGGTTATGGTCATACACTGAGTGGGGTTTAGGGTAAACTATCCAACAATGAGGAGGATTGCCAGCTTTGGCTAATGTTTGAGAAATCCTAAACCTTCCCATACATGAGAGGTTGTAAACGATATAAAAATGAGAAAAAGGAATAACATTCATAATGTATAAGGTATTAGTAGTTCACAGGTTATTTGATACTTATCACAGATTACCCTTTTCCACTCTCTGATATTTTCTTAGTGTGTAGGCAACCTGTGGATTCTTTTTTTTTTTTAATTTCATCACTGATGTTTTGTTTTTTTATTATTTTTTAATTGAAGTTCGATTTGCCAACATACAGTATAACACTCAGTGCTCATCCCATCAAGTGCCCTCCTCAGTGCCCATCACCCAGTTACCCTGCCCCCTTCCCCCCTTCCACTACCCTTTGTTCCTTTCCCAGAGTTAGGGGTCTCTCATGTTTTGTCACCCTCTCTAAATTTTCCCACTCATTTTCCCTCCTTTCCCTTATAATCTCTTTCACTATTTCTTATATTCCCTATATGAGAAGCACCTGTGGATTCTTATGGAGCCAGCCTAACTTGAGTGTGGTGAATCCTTGGCTTAACATCCTTCAGTTTTACCTAAGAACGGGCAGTGAATAGCATCTGATAAGGTCCTGTTCAATGAGGTTGGAGTTGATTCTGTGGGTGCTTATTCTTCTAGATCTTCAATAACATCAAGTCTCCAGGGCACATCCATGACATACATCAAACTGCAAGAAGCAAACTTTATACATAGAGAATTCCCAAAGATTAAATGTACCTGATAGTATCCAGTTTCCTAATTTGAGCCTGATGAAGAACCCCTATGTCATGAAAAGAGTATCAAAAGGGTTGTACATATGACAGTCCATAAAAATTTAACCTACATCTGCTTCTAAGGGGCTAGTCTTAACCAGAGCAGGGCAACCTGGAGGGCTTTTTTCCAAGTTAAGCTGGTTCTTTGGAAATTTTTAAGTGTATGGTTTAAGTATGTGGTTTAAGTGTTCAGTTCTTCTGTTTTTGCTGTTGATTAGGGTTTTCAGGAAGTATATAATTTCCACTGAAAGCCTAAAGCATTGGATACTGCTTATATTCAAATTCGGTGGAAGGTACACAATTGTTTTTTAGTAGTGGGAATGCTTTCTTCCTGTCAGAGAACAGATGAGGCCAAAGGCAGGTGAGGCCAAATTCCAAGAAGGCAGAGAGAATGGGCTGAATGTTCCTTTTAGGTTGCTCCTTTAAGGACTACAATCTGGGGTTTGGAATCCTAACCCCATCATGAAGTATAACATGTATGACAATTGCTGATTTTGCTCGTCTGGGCTCCTCATCTACCCACACATCTTACCCTTTTTTACTTTTTTCAATAACTTTTTAAAAGATTTTATTTGAGAGAGAGTGTGTGTGATTGCAGGGAGAAACAAAGCCTTCTATCGTACCTTTTAGATGACATCTTCAGGCAGCTCTCACAGGACTTTCTACCTTGGTGGAGCAGCATTGCTTGAAAGGCTCAAGCTTGCTCTGATGGTCCCTTTATATCCACCTATCCAGGTTGAACAGTAATTTTATAAGGCATGACCCAGTGAAGGGCTAGGGCATTCAGGAATATACAGAAAACTGTGTTTAAGGCGTTTGGCCTATGTGGCAGTAACATAGTCATAGGAAGATTTCAGTCAACAATTACAGCCAGAGTGTGTGATTTGAAAGCTGAGAGCCAGGCAGTTAGTACTGAATAGGTACTAAGTATCAATCCAAAAATCAATGAGCTTATTTGCCCATGTAACCTGGAGTTCCTTGTGGGTAATGACGGCAGGTTCTGCAAGGTATACAGGAATGGCTGGGTCCCGTCATTGTTCACCAATTCTAGCATCTGGGCCGGGCGGGGCGGGTGGGGGGGAGTTTAGGGCTCTATCTCCTCAAGACACCTCATGAGCTTGGGCATTCTCTTTTTTGATGGGCCTTTACTTTACTACAGGCACATGGATGAGATCCCAAATTTCTTACCTGTGTTGACTTCATCCTTGTAGAGGTACTTGACCTGGTCTTGGACTCCCTTGAGTTAGGGCAGCAGCTAACAAAATAGCCTATTGTTTTATATTCTGGTTCCCTTTTCTTTTTTGAACTTGGTTTCTGCTGTTAAAACTGCAAAGGCAATTTTAACTAACTATAACCTAGGCTTTTCCAATGCACCCTCTAGCTTTTGGAGTTTATCAGGCAAAGTGCCATGGACATTCAAGAGAAACATCATATTGACTATTTTCCAATTTTCTGGAGTCTCAAAACCAGTCTCATTTTTTTTCAAGAAATTCTGAAGGGTTCTCATTCATGAGACTTCATGAAAATTAATTTTTTTTCTTAGTGGCTCCTTACTAAAAATCCAACTAAAATATAATCCTAATAGTGATTGAGCTTACCTTAGTCTCCAAAGTTGAGATCCATGGTAGAAAGAACCCAATATAGCATTGGCATTAGGGAGTCATTGGGGGGTTTTAGCATATAGCTGATTAGCTTTATCCTCAGCCTTTTTAGCACCATGTAGTGTTCCTCAGAAGTGAGGAAGTGATTAATTTTGTGCATCTGTCCAACTGGGGTTATAAGTGGCACAAAGAGATAAGAACAAATTTCTTACCTTCTTGGGGCCATCTCTTGGGGTCATAGTGTTTATCCAATTAAACAGGTGGAAGGTAGAGAACGGAAAAGGAACCCATATCTTTCCTGCAGGTTGTCCCCTGGCATCTAAGCTCCAATTGCCTTAGTAGAGACTGCCCTCCTTGGGGATGAGTGGCACCCTGACCACATTGAGTACCACGTAGGGAATAAGAAGGAAAGAGCATTCCTTCTTCTTGGCATGCCCAAGGTAGGAGGTCCTGCTTCAGAGCCCTGTAGGGGCTCAGGTTTTTGGGACTACTGCTGTAAAGGAGTTTAATTCAATAATTAATAAAATATCCTATTTTCCCTGGTTAGAACTGGGTAGCACATACTTTATAATTGGAGTAAAGTTGTACATTTTCTCTGAGCCGGCTTATTCTGATATTCTGAAAGCATAAAAGATGGAACATAAGGTATTTCATTCTATTTTTTCCCTTTTACAAAACAAATTTAATTGTAATGTGGTATTCTAATTTATGGATGTGTTAATTGGCTACTTTTCTCCGGAGTCGAACAAATATTGTGGCCAAGTAGCATTGCAAAAATACCTATTTTTTTTTTCTTTTTATAGGTTTGTAATTAAGCATTGCTCAATTTTGGAGGATACAGTCAAAAGAGCTGCATTTGGGGACTGAATGGTCATTTCACTTTTCCAATTAGAACGTGGCTGCTTTTAACTGAAGATACCAAAAGCTACAGGAACAAACCAAAACCAGAGTGCCTATGTGAGTTTCTTCCTAAATTTTGGGCTTCACTGACTGAGCCACAAGGCTTCCTAATTTCTAGTTTTTCTTTAAGCCAGGACTTTTAGAGATGAACTAAGGGCTTCCCAATCAACCTTTTACTATAGCAAGAAAACAGCTAAGAAACTCCCTAGCTGGAGACAACTGAAAGGAAGGAAGAAATCATAGAGCCAACCAAACAGTAGTAAGAAATAAGCTCATGTGCTATCACATACAAAGTACTCATCAGTAGACATCTGTCCAAACTGAAACTAAATACCATTTCCCTGCCATAAGAATTAAGTTAAATGCTGAAGGTTGGTGGCACCCATTTGGGGTAGGGCCCTGGGGACTGTCTCCAAGACAAAGAATCTAGGTAGCTGCTTGGACTTCTGGTCCAATTCCCATTATTGGATGGGGGCCAATGAACCATGGGCAGTGAACTTCTGGCAGCCTGACCAAATTGTTAACCAAACTGAAGTTTGGTGAAAAGCCAGTCACTAAGACATGAAGGATGCAGCAAGAAAAGGGTTTATTTGAGAGGAAGCCAAACAATGAGACAGGAAAACAAGCTTTCAACACAATTCCTAAAAAGGGGAGAGTCCAGGATACTTAAAAGAAAAAAGGATCTGGGTATAGGGGAAAGGAGGAAAGGAGTTTATGTGACTTTAAAATTAGATATAGTTAGAAAGTAAGGTAAGGTTCAAGTCATTTAGCCTGTACCTGTGAGGATCTTCTGCTTACATTTTCATGTGATCCGTGACCGGGGAATGGTGTCCTTAGCATGATTCGTGGGTGGATTTTTAGGCCCCTCTATGTCAAAGTTTAACCATCAGACATTTATGCATGCTTAAAGAGAAGGTTGGTGGTACTCACTGGTTTGGGCCAGTTTTGTCTGCAAAACAAATCAACAGTTTGTTATCAAGGTGTACCAGGCAAGAATTTTATCTTATAGAAACACAGTGGCAAGACTGCCTTCTGAGAACAAGCAGATTTGGGTAAAAAGTTACAAGTTATACTTATTACTCCATTAACTCATTGGTTACTGGTTTCATAGATGGGGTTTTATTTTTGAACAGTAAATTAAAGAAATATTACCTATAGATAGATTCAAATAAAATGTGCATTATGAAAAACTCATAACTAATGAAAAACTTTAAATCAAAACAAAACAAAACAACCCTTTCTTTACGTGAGTCTGAATAACACTGCCAGAAAGTAGGAGCTGATGACTTATAGGCCTTTTAACTTTCTTAGGCCAAGTTTAGGTGAACTCCCTATCTTATTTTAATTTCTTTATTGAGGGGAAGTAAACCCATGCTATGAATAACCTTAAATGTCATTGACATGGTTTTGATAAAACAGTAATACAATATAGGGCTATCGGTTTTTGTGTAGTAGAGAATATAAAGTAGCTATATTCCAAGGTCTAAAATACCCTTTCTCCTTTCTCATTTTGCTTTTATTAAAAATGATTCTTATGCAGAAAAAAAAATATAAAAACTGCATAGATTACATGTTTTTAAATGATCTGATAATCATACGAAGGTTGAAAATATGTAAGTAAAAGAGAAAACTCAGTTATAAATGTCCTCTTCCAGCAACAGCTGAATAAATACTAAGTTCGGTTTGAAGCCAGACATAAAGGTTTCCTAGTAACTCTACAGATTTTTAAGCTTCATTCTGTTACCATTTCTGGAACTTCTGGTTTTGCTTTATTGATCTTGCTATTCATGCCCTGCAAAGCTCATAAACGCTGCTCAGACCAAACATACCTACTGATGATCTCCAAATGACTTGGGTTTTATTTCGTAATACTAAAATCAGTTTCATGCACCAGCTGCTGCCTCTCCCCCCCCCACACACACACAATTTATCTCTATTAAGGAGTTTTCCTTTCTATAAGTCATTTAGTTCCATGTTTTATTTCTCACATCCTATGATATTTTGCATTTCATGACCTGTACTTAAAACCAAGAGAATAAACTACCTGAAATAAGTGTGTGTAAGGGGCCTCGCTAGTACTATAAAAGCCTTGTGGGTGAAAGGTGAATTTCAGGAAATAAGCTCCTCCCACTTCTGCTACTAGTTCTGGTTAGTGACTGCCTCGAGGCCCACTGCCTTTGGCAGGTAACTGAAGGATGGTTCTAGGGGAGTGGATGGAGAGAAAATAGCTGAAATGTCACTCTTATTCTGTCTTTGGAGGTGCCTCTAGGGTTAGGAACATTACTTATTGAAATTTGCAACCACAGCACATGAAGGTAAAAGAGATCCAAGGACCCTTTAACCGTTCTGTGGTTCCTTTTATCTGTTCACACTCAAAACTAATCTCTCTCCTGAGGACATATCTAATTTTAATTTCACCACATTCTGGAGACTTCTGCTAGACACTGGTGATCTCTTATCATGCTGACTAAATACCATCACTTACCAACAGATCTAAGATTATTTAGTTTTAAGAACCAGGTTATTCAATCCTTAAACCTCTCAATAACTCTCAAGCTCTCCTAAATATAACTTTTCAATAATTTTAGAGTCAGATTTAATAAAAAACTATCGGTGGCAAGTAATTGAACACACCTGATTTGGCATGGGGAGTATTGTGATTTTTTTTTTAGATGATCAGTAAGAAACCTTAAATTAACCTTTATATTCTCTACAGAAACATTTTTCAAAGTATAACCCTTGAGCCTTTGTATTGCATTGTCCAATGTGATTACTAAATATCCAACTTCCTGGGCTGCATCCCATGCTCCTAGAATGAGAATCTCAGCAGCACGGTGAAGAAATCTACACTTTAACCTGCATTTTTCTTTCATGATTATTTTACTGATTGGCTTTGGCAAAGCAGTTATCTGAAGCTAATAAAAAGTCATACTTTAGCTCCCTTTCTTCTGAAGGTAAGATGACACTGACTATTAAATCATTTTTAGGCTTTGCCAGTGCTCTCAATTCTGTTGTTGCTTTGCTGGTATAATTTTACCAGGACACTTCTGGTACATTAGAAGGAGCTTGGAAACTGAACCTAGTCTTGCAAGTGCTGACTCTGTCACTTACTAGCTCAGTAAGTGCACAAGCCAGATACTAAAGCCTTTCAAATCTATTAGCTACCTTATCTGAAAATGAGGTTATTAATAGCATCTTTCATTTAAATGTCTCATGGCATTTTTGATGCTGGGACTTCTTGGAGGTGTTTTATAGGCTATAGTGATGGAAATATATAGGAAAAGCAAATGTTCAATCCAAATTTTCTTTAAAATACTTAATTTTTCCCTAACATGGAAGCAAGAAACATTAAAACTATGACTACTATGTGAAGCTTTTTAATAAAGGTACTCCCTTTCACAATGAAGACTAACTGGCAGAATCACTTCTGTCAAATAGCTCTGAGTTGTCTTTATTGTGTCTCCAGTTGTTGAAGATATAGTATAGAAGGATAAGGTGGCTAATATATGGTGACATTTTAATTTGTGGGTGAAAAAAATGTATGCAAATCTCTATGGTTCCCTGGAGCTCTATATAAACCTTTTGACAATATAAATATGTAAGTACAGTGCTACCTGTGAGTATGGCAGGGTGTGGGGGCTTCAAGAAAGAAATATCATTAAAATATTGAAATATACAATGTATAAAATATTTGAGTTTATTCATTAATGAAGATTATACTACTGGAATTCGTTTGATTCTTAACTGAGAATCAGAAACCATGTTTAGAGAATTGAGAACACTGCTTGGATGCTTTGCTTTCAGTGTCTTTCTCGAGTGGGTAGTAATAATGCATATTTTACTCTGAAGGCAGGTTTAGTAGCTGCTCAATGAGCATTATGCAGTTAACAAAATGTTATAATAGCTACCAGTGACTAATGAAAGGAACCTCGTAGTGACTGGCCAAGAAGATAGGTCTTCTCTAACAGTACGCTTGGTTTTTGAAGTTTAGTTTCACTCTAGGTAGCAAATAAGGTCAACATAGGTCAAAGGGTTTTGAAAGATCTATCATATTTACATTTGTATCAGTGTTACTCCATTCATATTTCTTTGAGTCATAGCTAAAGGGCCGGACTACCACAGTCAAGGGAAGAAATAGGACATTTTGTCACTCATTTCCTGATGGAAGCTCCTGAAAGAGAATTATCTACCCATCTCTATTTCAGGGAAAGCTGTTCTTGGCTGCAGCATGGGTGACCCACAAGAGAATCTATGGCCTGTTGCAAATTATGGGTTACTACTAACAAAGTTTGAAAGTACTGTTTTTAAAAACATCACACTATATCAAGGTTCTACCTATGACAACCGTATTCTCAAACACTTGTTTTAAGATAGGCTTTCTTAGGTAGGAAAAGGCAAGATCTTATCTTGTGCATAGATCTGACCTGAACCTATGAATATTTTGTGGTATATGGCCTGTGGCATGAGAAAAATGGTTGCAAATCACTTGCCCATAAATTATATTTTTGCCTTCTACTAATGGGAAAGGGAAGAGAAATAGAATAGTGACAATGACCCTTTCCTGAGAAATGTATTGTTGACCTTAAATGAAAATCAAGAAGCTTTTGCACTTTTTTGAGATTGTTTAAATAAATCCTTTGTTTTTTCCCTCTGGGACCAATCTTGATAATCATTCTACAGAGTTCTAAAGTTACAATAATTTTTATAGAGTTGGGGATATGGCT
Organism: Nyctereutes procyonoides; assembly: GCF_905146905.1. NCBI lineage: Eukaryota > Metazoa > Chordata > Mammalia > Carnivora > Canidae > Nyctereutes > Nyctereutes procyonoides. The sequence continues at coordinate 10,638,721 of NW_026575133.1, read as the reverse complement.
AATTAAACCACACACACACAAAAATGGTTATGCACACAGAGACTAGCAAAAGAGGAAAACCATTATCATTTCTGGCCTGGTGGAGGGAAAGAGAGATGCTGCATAATAAGCGCCTTTAAAAAATGTTGAGCCCTGAAAGAAAATCCTCCCACAGGACCAATATACATGGAGTGCATCCACCAAATACTGTAGACAGAGATTAGAAGAGATAAATCTTCTGCCTTCTACTTCCTAACAGTGCCTCCTATTGGCCAACTCAGCTGGAAGCCAGGGGGTGAAGTATCCCAGGGTACAAAGCCAGAAAAGAAGCCCAGAGGGTGAGTCTGAGAGGAAAAAAGAGTGTAAACATCCAAAGCAGTACTTGGTTAGATGTGAAGGAAAAGTAAAATGAGAAAAACTTGATTCTTCCTCTTTCTTCCAGGTGTCTTTGCCAATTACCAATTTCTATAGAGTCAGGAAAGACGTGAGCAGAAACATCATGCTGAGAAAATCTGGAGCTAACATATTATCTATTTCAAATAGATCTGTGACATGCTTTTGAGAGTGATGACTCCTGGTAAGTGAAACTTTTACTTTAGATATTCTAACTTTAATCAATGGAGTCCAGACTAAGTCAGCTATATGTTATTTCTGCATTAAAACCCAGATGGGAATGATGCTTTCCTTTGATGGCAGGTCTGCCTTTGTTCGTGCCATGGAAGATAGAGAATGCATCAAATGATACATTACTTTATCTGCTGCTGACAAGTGTGATACTCTATTTCAGTGTGTGTTATGACTTCTGTTCCTAGAAACAAAGGAAGAAAAATTATTAAGCCGTTAAAAAACCTTTTGAATATTCATAACAATATGCCCATGCATGATTATTTAGAACAGGAAGTCACTACCAGATAAATAAGTTAAAAATGAATCATTTTTCTTCCTTTAGCCGTATTCAGTCAGTTTCAAGGCAACTACTTACAGTTAATCTTCATTATTGCTAAATTATTTTTGCTTTGGTGTCTCTACTAGCAAAAGTGTATAGACTATGGGGAGCCGTCCACATCAAAGTTAGTACTTGAACAAATAAAGTGGTTTACTTGTTATGTATTAATCACGGATTAATGAGGAAAGGAAATAAAGTTGGCTCAGAAAATGCTTGAGTTTTTCTTAATCTGAAATGTGCTTAGGAACACTTTTGAGGGGATGACAGATTAATGATAGATTTCCTAAACAAAATGAAAGAAAGATAATATTAAAAGGTTTCTTAAAATTTTATGGGTTTATAATATGAAGACTTGGACAATAAAAGTTATAGATATAATTTTCTTGACTCCTGTTACTGGTAACATATATATTACTGGCTTATCTGATCAATAAAAAAATAATAGATTGTATGTAGAAAATTTAATTATGTATTTAATATAAATGCAAGGAGGAATACTCATGCATTGGTAGAGACAATGAGGTCAAGATTTGATGATAGTAATTTACCAATTAAAACTATAAATATTGTATATATGTATATATATATGTCAATCTATCAATAATCACTATGCCAGTTATTTTTTTATGCCAGTGTTTTAAAGTTTATTTTTTGAAAAATTATTGATAAATTTTTTCTCTAAATATGTAATTAAGGGACACCTGGGTGGCTCAGTGGTTGAGCATCTGCCTTTGACTTATGTCATGATCCTGGGGTCCTAGGATTGAATCCCACATCGGGCTCCCCATAGGGAGCCTGCTTTTCCCTCTGTCTGTGTCTCTGTCTCTCTCTGTGTCTCTCATGAATAAACAGATAAAATATTAAAAAATAAACAAATATTGTAATTAATATTCAAATATATTATTATCAATGCATTTATATATCTCACGATTCCTCACTAGCCTGTGCCCCTTGACTGGAATAATAAATCTCCAGCATATATTATGGGTTCTGGATCACAGAAAATATAATAATATACAAGTGCACCTCATTTTATTGTGCTTCACTTTAGTGCACTTCACAGATACTGCTTCCCACCCCCACAAACTGAAGATGTGTGGCAACTTTTCTGAGCAAGTCTGTCAGCACCACTTTTCCAGCAGCTGCCAAGCCTCTGTTCATCCATCCTTCTCCCTCTCCTCAGGCCTCCCTATGCCCTGAAGCGGAATATTGAGATTAGGCCAATTAACAATCCTACAATGGCTTCTAAGTGTTCAAGTGAAAGGAAAAGTCATACATCTCTCACTTTAAATCAAAAAGTAGAAATGATTAAGCTTAGTGAGGAAGCCAGGCCTCTTGTATCAATTAGCCAAGCTGTAAATGCAAAGAATAAGTTCTTGAAGGAAATTAAAAGTGCTATTCCAGTGAACCCTTGAATGATAGGTCAATGAAACAAAGTTCTGGCCGAACAGTGAAAGTTTTAGTAGTCTGGATAGATCAACCCAGTCACAACATTCTCTTTAGTTTAAGCTTCAAACAGAGCAGGACTCTAACTCTCAGAAATTCTCTGATGGCTGAGAGAGGTGAGAAAGCTGCATAGCAAGAGTTTGAAACTAGCAGTGTGGGTTCATTAAGTTTAAGAAAAAGCCATCTCCATAACATAAAAGTATAAGGTGAAGGAGCAAGTGCTGATGTAAAAGTTTCATTAGGAGATATAGCTAAGATAACTCATAAATGACATATTTTCAACATTGACCAAACAGCCTTATATTGGAGGAAGATGCCATCTAGCACTTTTGAGAGAGAAGCCAATGCCTTGTTTCAAAGATAGGCTGACTCTCTTGTGAGGAGCTAATGCAGCTGGTGACTTTAACTTAAAGCCAGTGTTCATTTACCAATCCAAAAATCCTACGGCCCTTAATTATTACAGTAAATCTACTCTTCCTGTTCTCTATAAATAGAGCAACAAGTCTTGGGGGACAGCACCTTTGTTGACAACATGGTTTACTGAATATCTTAAGCCCATTCTTGAGACCTATTGGTCAGGGAAAAAAAAAATCCTTTCAAAATAGTACTGTTCACTGACAAGACACCTGGTCACCCAAGAGTTCTGACATACATGTACTGAGATTACTGGTGGTTTTTATTTTTAGATTTATTTTTTAAAGATTTTAAAGATTTTGTTTATTTTTAAAATAAATATATTTTTTAAAGATTTTATTTATTTATTTATGAGAGATACGCACAGAGAGAGGCAGAGACATAGGCAGAGGGAGAAGCAGTCTCCATGCCGGAAGCCCTATGTGGGACTCGATCCCAGGACTCCAGGATCATGCCCTGAGCCAAAGGCAGATGCTCAACTGCTGAGCCACCCAGGTATCCCTAATGGTGTTTTCATGCCTGTTAATGCATCATCTGTTCTGCAACATAAGGGTCAAGGAGTAATTTCAGCTTTCAAGTCTTAATATTTAAGAACTATATTTCACAAGGTTATAGCTTCCATGGATGGTAATCTGGGCAAAGTCAATTGAAAACATGCTAGAACATCCATTCTAGATGCCATTAAGAACATTCATGATTTGTGGGAAAAGGTCAAAAACTAACATTACCAGAAGTTTGCAAACCTCATGGATGTTTTGAGGAGATCCAAGATTTCAGTGGAGGACATAACTGCAGATAGGGTGGAAACAGCAAGGAAATTAGAAGTAGAGCCTGAAGATAGGACTTAATTACTGCAATCTCATGATAAAACTTAAATAATTTTTTTAAATATCCTCATTTGTTAAAGATTTATTTTAGAAAGACAGGGAGAAGAAGAACAGCAGACTGCCCACTGAGCAGGAAGCCAATCAGGAGGCTCAATCCCAGGACCTGAGTTCAAATCAAGAGTCAGATGCTCAACTGACTGAGCCACCCAGAAGCCCCAAGGAGCTACTTCTTATGAATGAGAAAATAAAGTGGTTTCTTGAGATAGAAACTACCCCTGGTAAAGGTGCTCTGCAGATTGTTGAGATAACGACAAAGGATTTGGAATTGCATAAACTTAGCTGATAAAGCAGCATCAAGGTTTGAGAGGCTTGACTCTAAATTTCAAAGAACATCTACTGATAAAATGCTATGTAACAGCATTGTATGCTACAGAGAAATAGATCATGAAAGGAAGAGTCACCACAGCCACATCAGCCTTCAGCAACCACCACCCTGATCAGTCAACAGCCATCAACATTGAGGCAAGACGCTCCACCAGTGGAAAGTTCTAACTCACTGAAATCTCAGGTAACAGTTAGCATTTTTTAGCAATTAGGTATTTTTACATTAAGGCATATACCTACAATTTTAAATATGGTCTATTAAGTATGCAATCTTATTCTAAAATATAGTGGAAGCATACTTTTAAGTATACTAGGAAACAAAAATTCATTTGACTTGCTTTATTGCAATATTCACTTAATTGCAGTAGTCTGCAATGTCTCTGAAGTATGTCTGTACATATTTTCTTATAAAGACCTCATTAGTACTAGAGGCATTGATAACCAAAGAACATCTTCAATTAGAATTTTTTTTACCTGTCAGAAATATATTAGGTTCCAAATAACAACAAAATCTTGGATCATTGCAGTTTAAAAGGGAGAATCATTTACTTACTTATGTTTGTAATCTCAATGATCAAGACATGTTCTCTTGCACTGTGCTTGTCAAGGTGCCATGTTGCCTCACATTCACAAGAAACCTGAAAAAGGAATGAAGCGCTATAACCCCCACTTATAACAGATGAAAGTGTAATTGCTTTGGTTTATTTGTTGAGATTCCATGAATGTTTTATTTGATAAAATTCCTATAAAATGTTTTATTTATTTATTTAATTAGTTAGTTATTGAATTTTTGTATAAAATGTTTTTAAAAAACACTAGGTCAAAGCTTTCTTAGATCTTTCATATCAACAAAATGCTCAGTAGGCTATGCTTTAATATATAAATTAAAAGAAAAGCAAAGGTATTGTCTCTCTTCCACATGTAAAGCCTTATCCCATTCTAATTTTGATATAAAATCATCCCAGAAAATAATAAAACTGTACCATATGTCATTTGGATATGAGTTCACTTATTTTTAGAAATTTACTGTTACAGTGTCAGTGGATTCTGAGGGAACTTTTGTAATTGTGATATAACCTAAGGTTCACTTCCATACCAGAGTAGAAGAGAAAAATCCAAATACATTCCACACAAGATAGATTAAAATGGTTAAGATGTCCAAGGCATCATATATGTAAGTATATATGAATATATATTACATATAATGTTTGAGCCAAGAAGAGATAAGAGTAAAAATTAGCCAAAGAGCTCAGAGAAAGAACACAAAATCTAGGCATAGGGGAACCTAGGCAAATAAAGGCCTACTTTATGCAAAGAGGTAGAAATTAATCCAACATGAATGCCTTTAAGTTTTGAAATATTGCAGAAGTGCTAATAGTCCAAATTCTCCATAAGTTTATGATACACCTATAACGGACAACAAAAGGAAATTGGTATTTTTGGCATTACCTTAAAAATGTTATTTCAGGGACTACTGGATGGCTCAGTGGTTGAGCATCTGACTTTGACTCAGATTGTGATCCTGGAGTTGCAGGATCAAGTTTCATATCAGGCTCCCCATAGGGAGCCTGCTTCTCCCTCTGCCTATGTCTTTCTGGTCTCTCATGAATAAATAAAACTTTTTTTAAAAATGTTAATTCATGGTATATGTTGTTATTTACTAATCTCTTCTAGTAAAAATCCCTTAGTGTTACTGTCCCCCACCCCCCAAACCCCAAACTAGTTAAGACACCACAAGACTGACCCGAAGAAATATTTTTAAAATTTTAGTGAATTCAATATATTTAAGGCTCTCTGTGTGTACAATTCTCCATGCTAAGCAGAGAAAAGTATACAAAAAATATAAAGTATAGTGCTTATTTCTTTGAATTCTTAAAATTAAGTTAGGAAATTAAAATATAGAAATATAAATGAAAATGCATTTTAAGCTATCAGTATATAACCTGAAATATTGGAAGTACTCCTATTTAATTCTTACCATATAACAGTATTATCCCTCTTCTGCAAATTGCTTGGGTTTGGGGAGTATGTTGCTCAGTGTTACACAACAAATAAGCAGTGTCAGTGTTGAGAGAGTATCTCTTTTCTTCACTTATTGGGATGTTCATGTTCTAAACTGTTGCACTAGAATACATTTTAAATAATAAAGTTATGTTAAACCTTCCTGTTTCATCAAGCCTTTTCTTCCCTCCCACCCCCCAGCCAATGACATTGTCTCTTCTTAACAAAGGAGATCAGAAAGTTTGCTTTAAAACTCTAGGATCCACATTTTTTTTCCACCCTCAAGACAAGAAGGAAGGAAACAGATTGAAACAGATGCAAATAAAAGTTCTGTCAAATAATTCCATCAGTGTTGTCCTTGAGGTCAGTTCTTCTTCCCCTGTGCCTTCACTTTTCCCTCTGTTACCACAACTTGAAACTGTGAACACTTGCTCTCTCCTTCTAAATAAACATAGTACATCAAAATCACTCAAAGCCTAAAGACACACAACTTTCTTTTTACGTTTTGGTCAACAATTTTTCCTTCACGATCGCATTCAGTAAAGGATGCCAATGGCCTTTAAACTGCTCTAAAATTTAATGGAAATATCTAGAGTTCTTACCTATATATTAACATGTTAGTGGATACTGTTAATGACATTGTGTTTTTTTTTCTTGAAATTCTCTTTCACTAGAAAGTGAATGCTTTCACGTTATTATCTCACTCTGTAAGAATACACTGCATTTCTGTCTCCAATTTCCTTCCTGTGTTCCCAAATGGTGGTAGTGCTCTCCTGGAATCTTTTGTTCCCTGCCTTTTCCTTTTCCGAGTTATTCCATACATAGCTCTATGATATAGCCTCTATAACAATGACTTTATATCTTTGGTCCTGACCATTCTCTTGAGCTCAACTTTTTTTTTTTTAATTTTTTTTGTTTTTTATTTATTTATGATAGGCACACAGTGAGAGAGAGAGAGGCAGAGACATAGGGAGAGGGAGAAGCAGGCTCCATACACTGGGAGCCCGACGTGGGATTCGATCCCGGGTCTCCAGGATCGCGCCCTGGGCCAAAGGCAGGCGCTAAACCACTGCGCCACCCAGGGATCCCTCTTGAGCTCAACTTATACTTTTTTTGAACCTGAAAATCAACATGTTCCTTACTACACTCCTATCTTTTCATTCCAATCCTCTTTAGTTTCTTCTTTTGTTCTGAGACACTCTTCACACTCTGCTATTTTCCTCTTATAATCTAAACTCTGCCCATATCAGCAATATTTCTAGTCCTGAGCTGTCCTAGCTCTTCTTGTTCCATCTTTCTGGAGATCTATGTGCATGATCCTTGAATACATCACGCTTTAAAAAAGTTCCTATTTCTATTGTTTTCATTTTTACAAATGTTCTACCATCTAGAAGTGATGTCAAAAATGGTAATATCTGTAATTCCTGACTTTGATCCACCTCAAAAGAACAAATAACTACTATTCATGGATGAGACACTACTGAGGGAATCTTAGAATACAGGGTGAAGCAAATGTGCAAACCCATGCACGACATAGACCAAGAGAGACTACATCAGAAGGCTAGGAGGAGCTACTATACATCGACCACATTGCCCATTACCCCTGGCTAGCAAAGTACTCTGCCAATAGGTGTCTTCAGGGTGCACCATTTCCCACAGGGAAAAGAGAGCCCAGGGTTCACATCCAGATCTCCAGAAGGAGGGTCACTTTGTGGGAGTCCCCACACTGGTCTTGCTCCATAGGAATTGCAGGAGAATCTGTAGAGCTTGACCACTAGAACTGTGACAGAGAAAGGGGGAGGGATTTCCAACAACCAGTACTTGGCAGATCAAATTCCTAAATAGTGGTCCTGACCAGCAGTTTTACTTATTGTAGAATCAGTGGCACAGCCTGACTAGAAAATGTGGTAGGGTGCAGGGCTGTGTCATTTGGGTTCTCACACAAAGACATTTGCCAGCTCCAGAGCCTGCTCTGCCCAGACAGTGGAGTTAAGTCATAGTGCCACCCATTGCTGAGTAAAGTTCCCATTCTCACCTGACTAGAAATCCTGATCAGAATAACTAAAGAATCGTATAGCCCAAAACCACTGAGCAGAGAGAATGGCAGCAGAGGTGACAGCCAGTGGATCAAAGCCAATGCCTCTGCTTGGCTAAGGAAATTGGGGTAAAGGTTGCCTTGAGTCCATAACACTGACAAAACCCTTACCTGCCTTGAAGTAAGTTCTTGTATTGCTCTTGGGCATAGAAACCAATATGTAGCCCCACCCATTGTCGAAAAATCTTTCAGCCTGCCTGACCAGAGTACTTAATCAAAGTTTATAGGGAGCTGCACTTCCCATCCAACAGCCATACATACAGTGGCACTTAAACACAGAGAAAACCTGTATCTCTTTCCATTTGCACAGCAAAGCCAGTGGCTATATCTGGCCAAAATTTCACTGCACAACCTTGCATGCTTCAGGTCCCCCACAACAAATCATGCAGTCCCTGGGACCTTTCATGCTGCCTTGCCAAGACAGAGAAGCTAATTCATAGCCTACTGTTGAATACAGTATCCAGTCTTCACTGACTAGTAAACCTGATCAGAAAATCCAGGTGAATGCAGAATCTCTCCAGATTTGCTTAGGCAGGGAACCAAGCCATCAACCTCATCCAACTGTTCTCAGCCAGCATACTCTTCTATCCCAAAGCTTGGGTAATGACCTTACCCTAAAATAAACCTGCTAGCAAGCCCTACTAACAGAGTTTTACCAAAAGATGCATCCAGAAACCCAAATGAGCCAACTGGAGATGAACTGTCTCTTTCAAAGCAAACCTGCAAAGTCTGGAAGCAGAGACCACTTACTCAAATGCATAGATGCCAATGTAAGAAGGAATCAAAGATCACAAAAAAATTTGGTAAACGTGACATGTTAAAGAAAACTAATAAAGCTTGACCCTAAGGAAATGGAGAAAAATGAACTGCCAGACAAAGATTTTAGAGTAATCCTCCTCTTGAAGGTTAGTGAAGTATAAGAACACAGACAATTGAACAAAATTAGGAAACTAGATGAACAAAATAAAAAATCCTAGAGCTGAAAAATACAATGACTATACTGAAGAATTCAGTAGAGAGCTTCAAAAGTAGAGTCAATTATGGGAAGAATGGGATCCCTGGGTGGTGCAGCGGTTTGGCGCCTGCCTTTGGCCCAGGGCGCGATCCTGGAGACCCGGGATCAAATCCCACGTCGGGCTCCCGGTGCATGGAGCCTGCTTCTCCCTCTGCCTATGTCTCTGCCTCTCTCTCTCTCTCACTGTGTGCCTATCATAAATAAAAATTTTAAAAAAAATTATTAAAAAAAAATTATGGGAAGAAAAAAATCAGCCAACTAGAGGAAAGAACAGTTAAAATTATCCAGAGGAGCAAAAATAGGTGAATACAAGAACTCTGTAAGACTTATGGGACACATGGGGATCCCTGGGTGGCTCCGCAGTTTGGCGCCTGCCCGGGATCGAGTCCCTCATCGGGCTCCCGGCATGGAGCCTGCTTCTCCCTCTGCCTGTGTCTCTGCCCCTATCTCTCTCTCTCTCTCTCTCTCTCTCTCTCTCTCTGTGTCTATCATAAATAAATAAATAAATAAATAAATAAATAAATAAATAAATATTTAAAAAAAAGAAATAAACTATTAAAAAAAAAAGACTTATGGGAAACAGCCAAAAGAAACAATATCCACATTATGTAAATTCCAGCAGAGTAAGAGACTGAAATATATTTTAAACAACAGTGATGGAAAAATTTTGAAACCTGGGGAGAAAAATGGACACCTAAATCCACGAGGACTCAAAAACCCCAAATAGGTTGAACCTGAGTAGGGCTACACTGAGACACATTCAAGTGTCAAAAGTAAAATAATTTTTAAAACAACAAGAGGAAAGAGAGATATTGTCTATAAGAGAACCTCCATGAGACTATAAGTGGGTTTCTCAACAGAAATGTTTCAGGCCAGGAGAAAATAAGAGAATATTTTTAGAATATTCAAAAATAAAACTATCAAACAAGAATTCTACACTTGGAAAGCCATCTTTAATTTTTGAAGGAGAGATTAAGATGGAAAAAAATGATGCTAATTAACATTATAAAAACATAAGGTAGTATAAAGCTCACTAATATTGGTGACTATGTAAAAATATTTAGATTTTATAATAGGATAATTATAGTGTATAATTTACCTACAATTCCAGGTTAAAATTTACCAGAAATACAATCATCTGATACTAGTGACACAATAGAAAACTATATAGATTGACATTAGTAGTCTAAAATGTGAGGTAAAAGTAAAAATGTAAAGTTTACGAATTCTATTGAAGTGACATTGTTATCAGTTTAACTAGGTTGTTATAATTTTAAGATATTTTATATAAACCTCATAATAACTATAAGAAAAAAACATAGTAGTTATACAAATCAACATAACAAAAAAAATCAAAGCACACTGATACCAAAAATATCAATACAGACACACCCAATAGTAAGATATAAACAAGAAACAATTGATCTACAAAGCAGTGAGAAAAAAAATAGCAATAGTAAGTCCCTTCCTACCAATAATTACTTTAAACATAAATGGATTAAATTCTCCAGTCAAAAGCTATGGAATAGCTAAATGGTAAAACAACAAATTCAAATGCTGCTTATTAGAGACTCACTTTGGCCTTAAAAACATAGAGTGAGAGAAAGACGATGGAAAAAGATATTTCAAGAAAATGGTATCAATAGAAAAAGCAGTGAAGTTATACTTATATTAGAAAAAAATAGACTTTAAGATAACAATAGTAAAACTAGATAAAGAAGCTTATTTAATAATGATAAGGAGGTCAATCCATCAAGAGCATAACAATTATAAGTGTTTATATACCCAACATCAGAGCACACAAATATATAAAGCAAACAATACAGAAATAAAAGGGGAAATAAAGAGCAATATAATAGTTGGGGATTTTAGTATCCTATTCTCAGTAATGGCTAGATCATACAGAGAATCAGGAAAGAAATAGTAGATTTGAAAAACACTACAGACAAAATAGACTTAACAGACATATACATAACATTCTATCAGACAACAGGAGAATACACATTTTTCTCAATTGCACATGGAATATTTTCTAGCATATACCATATGTTAGGCAACACAACGTTTCTTAGCAAATTTAAAAAAGATTGGAGTATCTTCTCTGACCATATGGTAGAAAACTAGAAAGCAACAACAGGAAGAAAACTGGAACATCCATAAATGCATGAAAATTAAACAACATTCTTAACAGCTAGTGGACAAAAAAGGAATACTATAGGAGAAATAAAAAAATGCCTTGAGAAAAATGAAATTGGAAACCCAACATACCAAAATTTATGAGATGTAGCAATAGGAGGGGGTTTTATAGCAACAAACGGCTACCAAAAAAAGTTATAATAAACAACTGAACTCTATACCTTAAGAAGCAAAAGAATAAAACAGAGCCTGAAGTTAGTGATATAATGAATAGAGCAGAAATAAATGAAAAAGAGCACTGGAAAACAATAGAACCAATTAACACAAGTAAGAGTTAGTTGATTTAAAAGATAAACAAAAAATACAAAACTTTATGTAGACCAAGAAAGAAAAAAAAAAAAAAAAAAGAGGACCCGAATCAACAAAATTATAAATGTAAACAGAGACACTTCAATGGATATCACAGAAATAAAAAGAATCACTGGAGGTTACTATGAACAACTATACATCAACAAAGTGGATAACCTAGAAGAAATGGAAAAATTGTTGGAAACATACACCCTACCAATACTGAATCAGGAAGAAATAAGAAATCTGAATCTTACCAGTTACTGGTAAGCAGGTTGAAGAAGTAATCGAAAATCTCCCAATGACGCCCAGAACTACATGTTTTAGCAAACAATTAAACAAGAATTAATGGCAGTTCTTACTCTTACAGAAAAACTGAAGAGGAGGGAACACTACCAAGCAAACTTATTTTATGAGGCCAGCGTTATCTGATACTACAGTCAGAAAAGAACACTACTAGAAAAGAAGATTATAGGTTAATATAATGAATATAGATACAAAAAATCTCAATGAAATACTAACAAATTAATCAGCATATTGAAAAGATTACTTTACACGATCAAGTGGTATTTATCCATGGGTTTCAAAGATAGTTCAACATATAAAAATCAATCAACATGATAAATCATATTAACAGAATGAAAGGAAAAAAATAAATTATCATCACAATGGATACTGAATTTTGTCAAATGCTTTTTCTGGATCTATTAATGATAAAAACTTCTAACAAAGTAGGTATAGAGTGAACACACCTTAATATAATAAAGGCCAACTATGCTCAACGTGGAGTCAGTTTCAAGATTGTCTCTCTTCCTCTCCTTCTGTCCCTCCCTCCACTCATTCTCTCTCTCTTTATCCCTATCTCAAATAAATGAATAATCTTAAATCTTCTTAAATTTATTGAGACTTGTTTTAGGGTCTAACATATGATCTATCCTGGAGAATTTTTCATGCACACTTGAGACGAATGTCTGCCTTAATATATATGTATTTTATATATATCTCTTAAGTCCATCTGGTCTAATGTGCTGTTTAAGGCCTGACATATTCATTGATATAAGTAGGGTATTAAATTTCCCTACTATTGTTATGTTACTGTCATTTTCTCCTTTTTGTATCTATTAATAATTGCTTTATATATTTAGATGCCCCCATGTTGGATGCATAAAATTTACAAATGTTACATCCTTTTGTTGGATTGATCTCCTTTATCATTCTGTAATGCCCTTCATTATCTCTAATTATAGTCTTTGTTTTAAAGTTTATTTGGTCTGATGGAAGAGGCTACCCAAGCTTTCTCTTGCTTTTATTTGCATGAAATATCCTTTTTTATTCCTTCACTTTCAGTCTGTGAGTGTTTTTAGGTTTGAAATCATATTTGATAAGAGGTTAATAAAAAAGTATTTTTTAAAATTCATATAACTCAATAACAACAAAAATGTGATTAAAAATAGGCAGAAAATTTGAATAGATGTTTTTCCAAAAAAGGCATATAGATGGTCAACATACGCTTGAAAAGATGCTCAACATCCCTAATCATCAAGCAAAATGCAAATAAAAAACAATGATGTATATACGTAACCATATTCTTTGTAGTTGGTGACGTTGAGATGATGACCCATGCTGTGCTCTAGCAAATCCTATCATTTTAGCTGACACAGCTGAGGTGGGATACAATAATGTAGATGTCACCTTAAATTATCAGCCCAAAGGATTTTTCCAATGTCTTATCCCATTCAGTAGGTTGCCTCTTAATTTTGTTGGTTTCTTTTCTTTACTGTGCAGAAGCTTTTTAAGTTAGGTATAGTCTTAACTGTTTTTATTTAGGTTCCTTTTGGTTTGGTATTTTTGTTTTAGGTTTGAAGTTAGTCTCTTAGGTAGTATTTTGAAGAGATTGTCTTTTTCCCATTGCATATTCTTCCCTGTTTTGCCAAAAACTTATCGATCATACAATCATGAGTTTATTTCTGAGCTCTCTATTCTGTTCTATTGATCCATGTGTATATTTTTGTGACAGTGCCATACTGTTTTGATTACTATAGCTTTGTATATCTTGAAATTATTTAGCCTCCATGTATTTGTGTTCTTTCTAGATTTTTTCTTAAGCTTGATTTCTAGTTTGATAGCACTGTGGTAAGAAAAGATGCATGGTATGACTTTAGTTTTTTGTGGGGAGGGGAATTTGTTGAGACTTGCTTTGCAAGTGATCTATGTGATCTATTCTGGAGACTTAATATGAGATTTATTCATTTACACTTGCAAAGAATATGTATTCTGCTGTTTTAGGATGGAAATTTTGAATACTTTTATTAGATATATTTGGTCCAATGTGTCATTCACAACCACTGTTTCCTTGTTGATTTTGTTTGGATAATCTATCCATTGTTATAATTGAGGTGTTACAGCCCCCTACTATTTTTTTTTTCCTAATGGGAACTAGAGAAGCTGATGTTTCAGTGCCTAAGACACACAACCAAGCATGTTCTCATCAGTGAAATGAAATGTCACAAAGTAATGCATTCACACCTGTTAGAATGGCAATTACCAAAAAGACAAGATAGGGACACCTGGGTGGCTCAGTGGTTGAGCATCGGCCTTTGGCTCAGGGCATAATCCTGGGGTCTGGGATCGAAGTTCCACTTTGGGCTCCTTGCAGGGAGCCTGCTTCTCCCTCTGCCTATGTCTCTGGCTCTTCCTCTCTCTGTCTCCCATAAATAAAGAAATAAAATATTTTTTAAAAAAGACAAGATATATCAAATATCGGTGAGGATGTGAACAACAGGGAACACTTGTGCCCTGTTGGTAGGAATGTAAATTGGTGAAACTACTATGGAAAACAGTATGGCAGTTCCTCAAAAAAGTGAAAATAGAACTACCACATGATCCGATAATTTGACTTCTAGTTATTTATCTGAAGAAAATTAGAACACAAATTCAAAAGATATATATGCCCCTATGTTTGTTACAGCACTATTCACATTAGCCAAAATATAGAAATAACAAAAGTGAATAGTGATGGGTGATTGGATAGAAGATATGAGATATATAACTGTATAGCCTTATATATAGTTATATTATATATAGATATGTATATTCATACAAACACACATATATACGTATTATACACACACACTAGAATACTACTCAGCTTTAAAAAAAATAATTAAATCTTGACATTTGGAACAATGTAGATGGACAACACTGAGGGCATTATGCTAAATGAAATCAGACAGAGATGGCAAACTCTATATGATTTCACTTGTACGTGGAACCTAACAAATCAAGCAAATGAAATAAAACTCATATAGAGGCAGAGAATAGATTGGTGGTTACCAGAGGGGAGGGAAGGTGGACAAATTTGGAGGAGGAGGTCAAGAAGTGCAAACTTCCATTCATAAAATAAATGTCATGGAGATGTAATATGCAGCAATGATGAATACAGTTATTAAAATTGTGCTTTATATTATGTAACTTTATATGGTGATTGGGGAAAACTAGACTCATTGTGGTGATCATTTCACAGTATATACAAATATCAGATCATTACGTTGTATACGTGGAATTAATATAATGTTATACTGTCAATTATACTTTAATAAAAGAACCAATGAGAAATTTGTGTTGCGATATAAAGGATGAAAAATGCATTTCCCCTAATAGACTTTAAATGTGTGCAAAGGTTTTATACCTGTTTTTCTCCTATAACTGCCATCTCTGCTTTTTGAACGGTAAATAAGTATTTTCTGAATAAAGGCATCTAAATATTGCCCCAGCACATATCCTACCATTCTAAAGACAATCATTTTGGAGGAGCACTATGAGGGATGGCCCAATATGAGAATATGGCTGCCATCCCATGCAAATAAGACACTCTGCTTACTAAGACAATTGCACCTGTTTCTAATTAACCATGGCATATTCTTTGTAGTTGGTGGGGTTGATGATGACCCATGCTGTGTTCTAGCAAATCCCATCATTTTAATTGACACAACAGAGGTGGGATACAATAATGTAGGTGTCACCTTAAATTATCAACCCAAAGGATTCTTCCTCATGGAAACTAGAGAGGCTGGTGTTTTAGTGCCTAAGACACACAACCAAGAATGTTCTTGTCAGTGAAATGAAATGTTGTCACAAAGTAATACATTCATGCTTCTCCCTAAATGCCATGGTCTTGATTTTCACTCATCTCATAGTGGTATTGTTTTCTCTCATATAAGGAAGTTGATGCAGATATAATCACTCAAGTTCTTAAATGTCATTACCTGACATCCATTGCTAAGAAATGATTCATTTGAGATATTGTCATCCAAGGCAAGAGACTTTACCACCCAAGTGTCTAAATAAAAAAATGGAAACCAAATAATTTTTCATCTCAAATGCACACTTGTATCAATTAGTAATGGCTATCTGGAGTATGCTTTGGAGGATTTTAAGTCTATACCAGACTTCCCTGCTAAAATGAGGATTTTTTAACCCTTTCCCAGGCACCTCCACTTTATTTTTTCCACTTTTTAAAATGTAATCTAGACCACTTTTCCCACCTTCCATTTTTTTTCAGTATCATTCCAAAATCTCAATCCTCACTTCACTTACCCACATTCAGCACAGACTCTGGATAGTCCTGACACAAATTGTTTTCTTATTCCCACTTCCTGTACCACTGTATCTTACCATCATCCCTGTTCACCAAAAAGCCCCCAAAAGACACACACTGTCATCTATCTGGCTTAACTGTAGTCATGTGAATCACATCTAGGGTGAGACTAGAATCCCATGACTCCCACAAAGTTAAAAAAAGACTTTAAATCAGTTATGACAAGAGACATGTATCAAGTTTCTATGATGTATAAGGCAACATTCTATACTCGTCCTGAAGGATATACAAATAAAGCTGTGTAAGTGCTCAGAAACCATGCTAACTGATGTTCAAATAAATTGTCTTACTGTGTTTAGTAATTGTGGTACTAATGAGTCAATATGATATGAATTCTACTCATATTCTAAATTCATCAGGTAATCTTCCTGGGGGTAGTATATCATTATGTGAAGTTTCAAGAGACAATATTTAAATAGAATTTCCTAACTTGGGAACTTTCCTAGAACATTTGGATCTATATACCTAAACTATTCTAATTTGGGTTACTCAGGACAAAACAGTAAATAATATGTATTTTTAATTAGCTCTTGCTTTGGTTTTAATGTGTCCTGTGATTTTATTTCCAGGGGTTGATAGACCTCTCCATTTGAAGCTGTGTGTGTGTGTATGTGTGTGTGAAAGAGAGACAGAGAGAGAAATGTATGCTGACCCAAGAGAAATTTATTAAATGAATTCTTAATGGTTATGTCTGTTTTTGCAAAGAAATTTGCTTTAAATAAGAGTTGTCATAATTTTCCAGTAGTTTCCCTTCAGGTGCTGGCTAATCTAATATCATTCAACTTACTATAACTTTTATTTGATATTATACGAATGCCTTAAATGGAAATGACTCATTTTTTAAAATATCACTATATTAAGGACATTGGATGAGTCTTCTAGTTCTATCACTTTTCATTTTATCTGTTCATGGAATTTTATAATATTTTTTGAACTTAGAGATAAACATTTTAACTGGTTGCTCAGTGTTTTAAAGTTGTATTTTATTTTATTTTATTTATTTTTTAAAATTTTTACTTATTTATTTATTCATGAGAGACAGAGAGAGAGAGAGAGGCAGAGACACAGGCAGAGGGAGAAGCAGGCTCCATGCAGGGAGCCCGACGTGGGACTTGATCCTGGGGCCCCAGGATCACACCCTGGGCTGAAGGCGGCACCAAACCACTAAGCCACCTGGGCTGCCCTAAAGTTGTATTTTAAAGAGACACATGCATATGCAAAATCATTCTAACTTGCGATACAGATATTACCGTCTGGCTTATTTTTGAAAGGATGAAGCAGCATTGAGAAAGAAAATTTTGATGAGGACCCATGATCAATTAGTCCATGTTATTAAATTTGCAAGATCATTCATAAAGCAACTAAAATAATGAAATGGAGTGTAGTAAAGAACCTAACTGAATTGTCCCAGGACTTTCAATCTGAAAATGTATCTCTTTAATAAGAACAAAATGAAAGACCTGAATTTGACCAGATTCTGCTATACAAACAGTTGTATCCATATCTTCTCATGACATTTTGGCTATGATGCTTCATTTAGGCCAGTAAAGTTAAATTGACAATTCACTGTCAGAACTCTGAAGATTCTGAATTTAGGAGACTGGAATACTTTAAATACTTTACTACTATCCTCTCCTTAATCTGAATTGTACCAGGTTTCAGGCATTACAATGTAAAAACACCTACAAGGGATGTTAAACGACAAATTTTACCTCCTTCCATCATTTCATGAGAGTTAAAAAGCAAGATAGTATGTAAGTACAAAATGTTTAGAGAATTTCAGTATAATTCTTCAGCAGAAGTACAAATAATTGCCTGCTAAAAATGGCTTAGGTGGGTACCGGTAATTCCTGATCAAATTTAGGCTACTTCCATCACTAAAAGAATGAGATTTTACATTTTTATAGTACCCTTTATTTACACATATTGAAAATTTCCACAACCTCTATTTTCTCAGCCTCCTAGTGATTTTTTTTTTTTTTTGAATTTCACAAATGGGGAAACTAGGGGAGGTTAATTGGCTTTTCACTGCAATGAAGGGTGAGTCAGTGACACAGCCAGAAATAGATACCAAGGTTTCATCTCCTCTCCTGGTTCTCATCATGAGAAAGATCTTTCTGCTTGTAAATACATTTAATGACATGGTTTCTGGAACTGTTAATTAGGGTAGTTTTTAAAACCCACCTGGTTTCAGAGCTATATAGAAACTTCCAAAGGTATCATGTTTTGATTTAAAAAACAAATAAAAAAATAAAGCTTGGGAGTTTTGTGTCAATTTTGTGAGACTGGGAACTTTGTAATGGATCTAGGATAACTTAAAAATAATAGTTAAATTTGGGGATAGTTACCTCCACATATGTCTATTAAGTATGTCCAACCTTGTTCTGAGGGAGTTCCAAAAGTTGTGTTTACAACTTTTATACTAGGCAAAGCCACATTGATTTCACTGGGAGCATGCACCCAAGCACATGTAAAATGGTAAAAAAAAAAAAAAAAAAAAAAAAAAACTATACAAAAGGGATTATACTCAGGATTAGGCCTCATCTGTCTTGGTTGGATATTTGACACAGTTAAGAGTTTCTGTTAATGATGACTTTATAGGAACAGTGAGCTGATAAACATTACAGATGAGGTGGCTGCCAATAATAATAATAATAACAACCTTAGCTTTTATTAAATGCACATATGAAGAAAGTAATGTTCTTTCAATTCTACTGGGTAGAACATATTTATAGAACTGGTTTAGTTTGTGGTGTCCAGTTTTTAAGACAGAAAACAATTGCCCATGTTTTTAAACTAATAGCCAGAGCAGAGAGAAAACCTTTGAAAATTATTAATATTAATCTGAGAAATATTTAACTTGGATAATAAAAGACTGTGAGAATATTAAATATTGTATGGGATATTGTATGGAAAGGGCATTAGACTCACCCCATACAGCATCAAAAAACAGAACCAAAAACAATGGGTGGAAACTATAGAGGTGCAACATTTTAACTCCAGATAGGAGATTTCTAATAGAGATGTGCAAAATAGGATGGGCTCCAGACATTTCTGGGGGTGAATAAGCCTATGCTCTATTGTTGAGGGGATTCATGCACAAGATGAAATGTTGATTTAGTTGGAATTGAAGGTCCTTACAAGCACAGAGGGTCCATTATTCTTATTGACAGAATGTGTAGTGAAGCATTAATTTCTATGGGGAATTCAGAACAAAGAAAAGAAGAAACCACTGTAGAGAGATTGGGAGGACAGGAACTAAAAGGGATATTAGAGTTTTCATGGATGAAAAGGAACATTGAGGCCATTTTAAGGATCAAAAGAGAAATGAAGAAAAAACAGCCTGTTTTTATAAGAAATTGTCCAAAGAATAGCCTTGATAGAGTTGAATATACATACATATTCAGATTGGTAAGAAAGAAATAAGACTTAAAGGCCAAGAATATGTTTTGACATAGTTTGACAAATAACACATTGTAAAGGACAAAGAACACGGACCTTGGAATCAGAAAGATTCAAATTCATATTCTGATTAAATAATCTCCATCTCTGAAACAGTCACATTTATAGAAACTGAATAGTGGTTACCAGGGGATAAGGGAGAGAGAATAAAGGAGTTTGTTTAAGTGGTATAGTTTTTCAAGTTTGTTAAAAAAAAAAAAAAAAAAAGTCATGTTTCACAACAATGTAAATATTCTTTTTTTTTAAGATTTTATTTATTTATTCATGAGAGACACACAGAGAGAGAGAGAGAGAGAGAGAGAGAGAGAGAGAGAGAGAGAGTCAGAGACACAGAGGGAGAAGCAGGCTCCCTGCAGGGAGCCTGATGTGGG
The DNA here is from genome assembly GCF_905146905.1 of Nyctereutes procyonoides. Taxonomy (NCBI): domain Eukaryota; kingdom Metazoa; phylum Chordata; class Mammalia; order Carnivora; family Canidae; genus Nyctereutes; species Nyctereutes procyonoides. The sequence goes on along the minus strand of NW_026575133.1, from coordinate 10,618,640 downwards.
ACTCAATCCCGGATCTTGAGATCACGCCCTGAGTCGAAGGCAGACGCTCAACCGCTGAACCACCCAGGCGTCCCACAATGTGAATATACTTAACACAATTGTGCACTTTAAATGATTCAGATAGTAAATGTTATGTGATTTTTAGCATAATACAAAAAAAAAAAACCCTCTAAAATCTGTGTGTAAGTTCTCTGAATACTAAGTTTTCCCCTGTGTAACAATTTTGCATACTTGCTGGGAGTACTAGTCAGTTCTATTAAGTGACTATATAGAGTAGCACGTGAATGAAAATGTCAAAAATGTTTTCATTTTTTCCCATTTTCTCTCTCTTCCTAACCTGTTGTGAATTTCATGCAAAAAACATAGAAAGTAGTTACATGAAATTACATTTTCCATGGATGATTGTGGTACATTTTAAAGTCATTTTCCAAGGCAAAATTTCCTTGGAAATTCTTTTAATTTTGGATAGAATACTGAACAATACCTTTTCTAAGTATATATGGTTATTTTCTTCTCTAACATTTAACACGTTGTTACTTTGAATACTTTTCAAAATAGTTGGCTTATGTGTAACAGCCATGTGTTGCATGAAAAATATAAAATTCATCTTCAAATTCAGCTTTTTACTCAGCTCACAAGGACAGAACAAGACAACAAAGAGAGAGGCAACAGTAGATTTATTTCTTCAATCTTATGCTTACTGCAAGTCAGTGGTTCTCAGACTCTGTGCAGCAGAATCATCTGGAGGGCTTGTTAAAACCCAGATTGCTGGGCCTTAACCCCCAGAGTGTCTGATTCAGTGAGTATAAGGTGGATCCTGAGAATGAGTTTCTAACACATCCCAGGTGAATGCTGGTGCTGCTGCTCAGCATACCACACTAAGCACTCAGTACTCGTATACAGTGGGTGAAACAGCATAAAGTATCTCTCAAACTGTTAAAATCTCTGAATCTCATAAATGAAATCGCACATGTGAGATAAATGTCTTCATGTATAAAACACACATACAACAAGCACCTCCTTGATGAGGTTTCTTGTCCACTTATGAAGAAACCCACCAATTCCACCTTCTGCTCCCACTCGCCAACACACTGTCTAGTCAAAGTCAGTGTAACTCACCATTAAGTTTCAATCAGGACCAGCTCTGGTACCAATCACTGAGAAGAACACTCATGTGACAGCTGTGCTAGGACTGAGGGCGACAAGAGCCTCTACTTGAACTAGAGCTTTGCTATGGATCCTTCTGACATTAAACGCCTTCTAACATCATAATGTAGATGAGTTTAAAAGATAGCTGCTTCCTTTAATGAACACACTATTTAAACAAATAAAATCAAGGTACCGCCCCTCCTTCCCTCACAGTGAGCTGAGGGGATAAAACAAAGTCACAGCTCATCTCTGTAAGCAATAGATCAAAAATTGAAACCACATGTGACAAGCCTGATTTATCTGTGGCAATATACATTTTTTTTTCTGAACACAATATCCATTTTTCTAACTACGTTATTCAATTTGCTTCCATAAAATTCAGTTAAAGCTCTTGTTTTAAATTGCTTTTAGCATACATTGCCCCAAATTGTTTGTTCAGTTGTGTCTGATTCAAAGCTTTGCTTTTACTTTCAGGTCTCTCCATTTCTCTGCCCATTATGCATACTCTCCCTAAAAGATTCTTCTCCTGGGAGAGTTATTATCATGTCTTTTGTAATGGTGTAGTTAAGGTTGTGTCAAAGGATACTTGCACAGTTGGATTAACTATTCTTTTGTAGGATTTGCTGAAATCAAAGTAATTATTTCCAGTTACAGTGGTATCATAGTGAATCTACTCTAAGCAGAAACTTGGAACATTTAAACTTACTGGTGGAGTGAACTCAGCCTAGGCAAGGAACAACCTTTTATCTTAAAGTTAGTTACACTCCAAAAAGTTTCAGGTAATGGGAGAAAATTAGCTTCTAGATTTGCAGAAAAATAGATGGTCTTTCTTGCATTTCATGTCTGTGCATTAAAAAGAGCAATAAATAATTTCAATAGATTCAGGAGATCAAATTAAGGAAAGAAAGTGGGATGGAGGAGGGATGACTTTTTCAGGCCTTCGAGAGGAGCTGTAGATCCTAAATATAGGTATCCTCAAATTTTTGTTCAGTGTATTAAGGATATCTCTAGCTTGAGGAAAACATAGTGAGAAGAGTCATGTCTTCAAGATTTCAGCACTTCCATCAGTTTCTGAATTACAGTATGAGACACAGCTCCCTGTGAGGAGACCAATAGTAGGAGTGTTATTGTACTATTTTCATAACCAAAGAATATAAAACAATCTTTTTAACATCAAGGACACAGAAGAGAAATTGAGTGATATAGTATGTGCTTACTATTAGATACACACAAATACTTCCTAAGTCCTGATTCTACTGAATGAGAGAAAATATAGAATAATTGCTTCTGGGGTTCATGCAGATGGTAGTGATAATAAAACCTAGGTAAGGCGAGAGTGATATCTATTTCTCAATAAAGGAAAATTTATTAGATTGTCAAGAATTCAGTTTTAACAGCTTATGTTCCCACAATAAAAGTTGTCTATCAGAGAATTAAAAAAAACTCAAGTTGGTATAAAACTCTACATAAAACATGATCCTTTGTCTATTTACACATAGTTTTCTTATTTGAACAGGAATATCCAGGTTTTCCAACCTTGGGACAAAAATAAAATTATGAGCACAACTGTATTTGGAATAACTACTTTGGGAATCTTTTTAAAAATCACTACACTAATAACTCCTGCTTAGTGGACACAACTAGCAATGAGGTGAAAGATATCAAAATAGAGTCCCTGCTATTTAGAGTTGTTTCATACATCCAAAATAATTCTGTGGATATGGTAAGTCCAGTTCAAGTCAAACACTTCTGGAGTGCCAGTGATTATAAGGATACAATGCTAGGCACTGTATTGAACATTAGGGATTATAGCAAATCCTTGTCTTCATTGAGCACACAATCCAGTAGCCAAGTCAAGTACGGCTCAGGCTCTTTATAATGATTAGTGGTATATAAGATAATTAATTTGGAGTTCTGTCAAGAGTGCTAGGCAGTTATATGAAAAGAAAGATTGAGTATAACCAAGAAGCATTCAAAAAGATGTCTCTGAAAGGTTTGGTATTTGAGCTTGACCTTAAATGATAGATAGCTCATTGCTATAGTCTTTGACTTCACTGGGATGCCATATATCATATTTTGGCATGTCAAAGGCATACAAGAAGGGTCTGATTTGCATGTAGGCAACAGGGATGAGTAGTCCGTTGCAATGAGAAGGTGTGTGACAGAGTATAATTGGGGATGTGCTTGAAAAAGCAGGCTGAGTGATTAAGAATGTGGCTTAATTTAATTTTTGAAAACACCTTATGAATCCGTTAGCATAGACACCACTATCCTATTTCATCCCTATAATAAAGCAGAAAATTTAAAAGTTTAGACATAACTCCCTTGTGGGAGTTGATTAAATAATTGTTAAAAGTCTGTTTTCTCTGGGGCCAAGGTCAGCAAGGCTATCAGTCAGGAAGGGTAGATGGGAATGAAGTGGGGAATGCCAGAGAAAATATGAATCTAAGAAGAATATCTATGAACTCCCCAATCTCACTGATGATGATAGTCTCTAGGAGAAACTGGCACCGTTCACCACAGGTGTGTATATACCTGCCCCAGGATTCAGAGAAGGTAAATCTGGTTGCAGCTGGATTTGAACTTTGAGCCCATATACTGCCTCACTCTACAAGGTGAGTGCATGACAACATGCATGAGTTGCAACAACTACCTTCCCTACAGTGGCCTGCAGAGAATAAAATAGTTACTCCTTTACTTATGCCTCCCAAATCTCATAAAATTTCTCAGTGGCAGATACTAAATTAGAACCACATAGGGAAAAGAATTCTGGGAAGGTAATCCCAGTTTATCTAAGCTGACTTGTACAAAGCTACTGCAGTTGCAGAAATCCTGGATACTATTATATTCCTCTAAAGAGTGATTTTTTTGTTCTATCAGGTAATTTATATCATGGGACTTCAACTCCATACTCTGTGTCCTAGGCTTGGGCTGCAGTGGAAACCTCCATTCAGTTTTTTCAACTGACTTCCTGGGTTCTTTCTAATACTTGAATTGTTCAGCAGTCAAATTTGGGAAGATTTTATATGTATTCCTCCTGTGTCTCCTTTGCTTCTGGGATCTCCCCAATTAACTTTTAGTTTGTCATATCAGCAATAAACTCTGTCCTCTAACATCTCAGGCCACTTAAGGTGTTGCTTTCTGCTGCTTCAAGCCACCTTCAATTTGAGAGATGTCCTCAAAAAAGCAACGACAACTCTCACCAGGTATGACTTCTGTATTCCAAGGGTAGTGTTATAGACTGAATGTTAATGTTCCCCCCACCAATTTTTATTTGAAGACCTAACCCTCAATATGATGGTACTTAGAGGTGGGGCCCTTGGAAATTTATTTATTTTTTTAAAGATTTTATTTATTTATTCATGAGAGACACATAGAGAGAGGTAGAGACAGGCAGAAGGAGAAGCAAGCAGGTTCCCTGTGGGGAGCCGGATGCAGTACTCGATTCCAGGACCCTGGGATCATGCCTGAGCCAAAGGCAGACACTCAACTCCTGAGCCACCCAGGTGTCCCCGAGCCTTGGGAATTATTCAGTTTTGGATGAAGTCATAAGATGTGCCCCCACAATGGGATTAGTATTCTTTACAAGAAGAGAGAGACCAAAGCTTGTTCTCTCTGAGCACACACAAAGAAGAGGTAATGTGAGCACACAGAAAAATAACAACTACTTAAGAGCCAAGAGAAGAGGACTCAGAATGAACTTTACCTCGCTGGCACCTTAATCTAGGACTTCCCAGCCTACAAAACTGTGATAGATAAACTCTTACTGTTCAAGCCACCTAATCTTTTTTTTAGGGGGGTGGGGGGTAGTCCAAGAAGACTAAGACAGGGTTTGGTACCAAGAAGTGGGATATGATTGTAACAAATATTTGAAATTGTGAGAACAGCTTTGGAACTAGAAAAAGGGTAGAGGCTGAATGAATTTGGGAGTGAATGCTAGAGCTCTGGCCAGTAAGCATAATTCTGGTGATGTCTCGGATGGGATGAAGAAATACATTATTAGAAACTGAGGGAAAGAAAATCCTTATTATAAAGAGGCAAAACTGTGTTCTGGTGTTTTGTGAGTGATGAAAATGGTTATTTGGTTGAAGTTTTCTGAGTACAGTGGTTGAAGGAGAGACTTGGCTCCTTTTGACTGCTTATAAGAAAAATGCAAGGAGAGAGAGAAAGAAATTGAAGAAAACATTTTAAACAAAAGGGACCCAGAACTTAAAGATTTCAAAAATGCTCAACCTGTCTGTATTGCAAAAGACATAAGAAACATATTTGGTAGAGAATATCAAAAGTGTAGCTGGGCTACCATTGAATAAAGAGCTCCTGGTATGATTCATGGACTTAATCAGCTATCTTAATAGAAACCAGGAAGAGAGATGTGATCCTGTTAACAGAAACACTGACATTTGGGACTAAAGGAGACAGAGTCACATGGACAGAACCCTGGCAGAGAGTCACAAAGGCTGAGAGGATGAGCCAGCTCTGCCAAGCCATAGGGTCATACTGCCACTCCAGTAGGCCAGGGCACACTGTTGGACCAAAGAGGACTATTCTTGAATCTGAAGTTCCAACGGAACTTGCCTTGCCAAGTTTTGAACTTAATGAAAACCTGTCATCGCTTCTTTCTTATTTCTTTTTGGAAAAGGAATGATTATCCTATGCCTGCCCCATCTTAAATGTCTAGTGTCAAAGCCATTCAGTCTATGGTATTTTGTTACGGCAGCCCAGGTAGACTAAGACAGGTAGTCTCCACTCCATCTTCTACCTTCAAAAGTGTGCTGTGCTTTTTTTTTTTTTTTTGCTAGATTATGTAATTGTTACCTGTGGGAGAGTGATTAAACTACTCCATCATTATAAAAAATCAGTGACATATTTCTGGATAGTGATATATTGTTAAAAACCATGTTTCAAAAGTGTTCAATGTATAATGCCTTCTAAACTTTCTGAATATATTTATTCATATGTGCATAGAAACAAAGACTTGGAGGGCTTTTAGCAAAATATTGAGTGGTTGCATTATGGTGTGAGTGAATTCACGTTTTTTTTTTTTTCCATTTGCCTATCACATTTTCTATGTTTCTTACATTGATCATGTAATACTGTGCAGTTTTAAAAAAAAAAAACAATTTTATTTATTTGACAAAGGGAATGAGAGAGAGCGCAAGTAGGGAGAGGGGCAGACAGAAGGAGAGAGAGAAGCAGGCTCCCTGGAGAGCATGGAGCCTAATGTGCAGCTCCATCTCAGGACTCTGAGATCATGACCTGAGCCAAAGGCATACACTCAACCGGCTGAATCACCCAGGTGCCCCAATATTGTGTAGTTTTAAAAAGAAACATAGAATAAATTGGAAAAAAGAAAAAAAAAACAATGCTATTGTGTCAATTCATATTTGTAATATTTTTGGCTTGATTTAGGATAACCCCAAAACAAATTAAGAATGTTGTTTGTATTGCTAGTTTATATGCACCCAGTCATCTCATGCACTATTAAAAAGTTAATAATTAAATCTAGAGTCAGTAATTCTGGCAGTACTCACTGGATATTAGTAAGTGTTAGAATTAGCCTGAATACTTTGTCATCATGAAAACATGTATTTACATATTAAATAATCCTTCTCAAATTAGTTTTATTACAGCAGTGTATTTTTAATTTGCTTCTTAAAAATTTGAATTTCCATTCTTTATTTTTTATTTTTTTTGAATCTCCATCCTTTAGATAATAATTTTCTCTCTCCTTCTGTCTCTTTCCTTTTCCCCTTCCCTTCCTTTCTTTTTTTTTTGTTCCCTTTCTCACAATATTTACCAAGTTTATACACTATGCTAAATACTGTGCTAGGCTCTGGAGATCCAGAGTTCAACGAACTGTAGTCTCCTAAGGAACCTACCTGGGAGGACAGATAAGTGCATGTGCTATTACAACATGACTTGACCATATCTGAGATGCAGGTACACATGAGAGGGCTGATGAAAACAGAGTAGAGACACTGAGAGTCTCTAGAGAAACCAGAGAGCAAGACTCTGCTTCTGAATGGCTTTTACAAGAAAAGATATGAAAAACACATTCAGGTAGTACATAGCCATTCTCTCCCTTACAGATTCATATTTAAATTACGATTTTTCATTTTAAGTTCTTTTTTAGCAGGTAGAGACAATAGAGAGCTGTATTATATAAAGTGACATCAAGAGATTGCTTTTCCGCAATCATAGTTTACATTTCAGAGCTTTTTCTATCTATTTTAAAAATACTGAAAGAATTCTTAAATATTCTGAAAGACTTGGTTCAGTCATGTTTAGGACAATAGAGACGGAATCATCTTTCCCGTATAGTCTAAATCACGTAAATAGAACTTGAAAAAAATTGGTGGTTTTTAGCTGATTAGAAATTCGTTAGTATTAAAATAACTTCAGGGGATCCCTGGGTGGCGCAGCGGTTTGGCGCCTGCCTTTGGCCCAGGGCGCGATCCTGGAGACCCGGGATCGAATCCCACATCGGGCTCCCGGTGCATGGAGCCTGCTTCTCCCTCTGCCTGTGTCTTTGCCCCTCTTTCTCTCTGTGACTCTCATAAAAAATAAAAAAAAAAAGAAAGATTTAAAAAAAAAATAAATAAAATAAAATAACTTCAGTATTAGCCTCATTTACAGAGACATAAAAATAAAGTTTTTCCACAGTAATTTTAAATGCCTTATGGTGATTGATCTCCTACATTAGGCATAAAAAACTAAAATCCCCCAAGGAAACACTTAACATGAATAAAAAACCAAGGAATATTAATACACTGTGTCTGTGAGTCCTGCATATTTTATTTCTTTCATAGTTCATATAATGATCATTGAAAACATAGTGCCTTCATGCATATTTGAAGTAAAACTCCCCTCTGACTTCACTGGGTAAAGTGTGCAAGATAACAAATGCATTTAGCCTTTAAATGAACTCAACTCATCAAAAGTGATAGGTGCTTTACAACTAATGATGGGCACAAGTTAGAAATTCGAGGAGGTAGATACAAGTTGGAATATTTTATCTGAAGCTATTTGATTCAGCATTATGGGGTTAATAGCCTTACAGGAACAGAAATTAGCACATTCAGCAACATCGCAATAATACAGAAGTTAACGTTTGTTGGGCAAATTAATTTTTGGTGTCAAACATAAAAGTAGGTTTTTTTCTTGCAACCCACTGTAGAGACCCATGAGGAACCATAAATTTGAAATATTGTGGATTTTGAAAAGTGAATGTCAAAGATTAATTACTTCTAAGAGAATAGCACAGAGCTTTTGCATGATTCACACTGACAGAGAGGATATTATTCCCTGTAACTTGAAAGGGGGAAAATGGTATTTCATTGCATGTAGTCAGGAGAAAAATCTTGAAAAACAAAGTTATCTAATTTGATATACAAATTTTTAAAGATATTTATCTTTTGGATGCAGAAAGAGAGAGACAGATGCCTTTTATTCCCACATGCATTCTTTAAACTGAAACGTGAGGAATTAAACCAATTTAGGTTTCTTTTTTTTTTAATTTTTTTTTTTTTATTTATGATAGTCACAAAGAGAGAGAGAGAGAGAGAGAGGCAGAGACACAGGCAGAGGGAGAAGCAGGCTCCATGCACCGGGAGCCCGACATGGGATTCGATCCTGGGTCTCCAGGATCGCGCCCTGGGCCAAAGGCAGGCGCCAAACCGCTGCGCCACCCAGGGATCCCTTTTTAAAATATATATATATATATATATATTTATATATTTATATATATATATTTATTTATTTATTATTGGTGTTCAATTTGCCAACATATAGAACACCCAGTGCGCATCCCATCAAGTGCCCCCCCTCAGTGCGCGTCACCCAGTCACCCCCACCCCCCACCCACCTCCCCTTCCACCACCCCTAGTTCGTTTCCCAGAGTTAGGAGTCTTTCATGTTCTGCCAATTTAGGTTTCATTCATGAAATGTGTAAATTCAGTAAATACTAGTTTCTTTTGAATACCACCTTCCATACTGCCAACCACAGCAAAATGAAAACCAGGCAAAGTGTCATTCTGATACATTTCTGGAACAACAGAAAAAGGTTACATTCTCTCAGCCTCCCAGTGCCCCATTGTTCCTCAAGGACTATAAATTAGCCAAAGTGGGGAAGTGAACAGGATATTAAATAAGAAGCTGAGCTGAGTCCCAGTCAAGAGAATTTATTCTCATAGTAACGCTTACCACAACGTTGGTGATTTTCCAGGCATGAGGGAAACTTTGCCATGATGACACCAAGCTCCTGGTCTTGGCTCATCTCTAATGTTTATCGTTACATTATGATCTGGCTTTTAGAGGATTTCTGGAGATCCGAGGCTGTACTAGCTCCAAGGAAAGTGGCAACATGAGAGCCACTGGAGGAAGGCAGAAGATTCCTGCACCCCACAGCATAGTGCCGATGAACCATGCAGTCCATTCAGAAAATGGACTGCCTTTCCAAGGTTCACTGAACCCCAGCAGTGAGAAGGGTAGAAGGAAATTAAGGCAGGGAATGCCATCAGTTTTGGCTTCCGTGCTGCTCAGGAATGATTTTTTTGGAGGGCTTGTGAGGACACACAAGGGAAGAAAAAATAAAGCAGGAGAGAAGGAAACAGGTGGAGGGATTAAGAGCTTAGATTTTGGAGGAATGCAGCCTGAGCTTCACTGCCTGCTTCACTACTCATTTGGTTTGGGCACATCCCATAGCCCTTATAACTTCCGGGATTTTATTTTCCATTTATCTACTTGGCACATTTATAGTGTCTTTTTTCATATGCTCATTATGAGGTTTAAAGTAAAATAACAATGGTAATAATAAAACTACATCACAGTATTTAACAATTATATATTTAACATGGTTAGCACAGTCCCTGACAAATATTATGATCTTTAACATCTTTATTAGGGCGCTCTGATTATATTAGCTCTGCTTTTATCTTTGCAATACCTCTTAGGTGAGTCTCCCTTATTGTCCAGACCTTTGATTCTCATCTCAGAAAATGGTAGAGATTGGTCAGTTTATCTTGAAGGGCCCCCATCTAACTAAAAATCTATGACTTGGTATATTTTTACAGATTGCTCTTCTGAGAGTGAACAACAATTTACATATACATATTCACATGGAATTCTTAAATAGGAGACTTTATGTGACGAATAGAAATAGAAAAAAAAAAACCAAAGAGAATAACTAGAGAGAGAACATAATGATAGAAAGGGCCCATAAAAATCCCTATTTCCAAAATCTGTTTTTACATGTATGCATTCCCCATGAGACTGCCCCAAATACAATTTACAGAGACACTGAATTGGATTCAGAAAGTTGAGTGTTTTATGAATTTTTGTCTCTAAGTGACATATGCCTTTCTGCAAAATCAGAAAATGGATTTGTTCAGTTCAGGGAGTGGAGTATTACTGATATAATTGGGTAAGGCTGGCAAAATATGTTCGGTTTTAGTTGATGACACTGAATAAATCTCCTGTCAGAAATAAATTGAGTATTCATGGAAGCTTCTATGTACCCACGAACATAGACCAGCATAGAAATCTGAGAGCTTGATCAGATTTTCTTATATGGATTCAAAAACATTACAAAAATTGACTCACATGTAGGGGAAAATGCAGCTGTTGAAACCCAGCAATTTAAAAGACAACAGGTTCCTTCTAGAAATGAAAACGGAATGCATTGTAACTGTGCATGCATGGGCTGCTGTGCAATGTTATGACACCCAGGTTTACCACTAAGTGTCACTGCCTTTGGATCTCATATTAAACCTCATTTGAGAAATTTTAAACTAGAATAGAAGATGCTACCTCCCAGGAGGTCGGAGGAGCTTTAAAATCTATAAATGTATAAATCTCCTGGCTGTAACCAATAGGACTAACTAGCTACTAGGGTTGAGTGGTTGACAGAACAGTTGAAACAATGATCACCATTTTCTGAATTCTACAAACAGCCTACAGCTCAGAAAGCAAGAGTATTAAATCAACTAAAATATTAGGGATATTTCTGGTATTTCTTGGCCAAAGTGACATAAATCCCAATGTATTTACTTTGACTACATTTACAGAGGATAGTATGATTTGGTCAAAATTTCATTTTCACAGACTCCCAGCGAAGAAAACTGAGGATGAACTGAGACTTGTGATTGACAAACTATAGTGATAGTACTTAAAAGGGGATTTTAATATGCAAGGAAAGATCCAAACTGATAACACAGGACTTAAACAGTGATCCCTGGGTTATGATAAAGCAGCAATAACTCTTCAGAAGGTTTATGAATCCATGCTAAGCATTTTCATTCCAATACACAAGCATAATCACTGTCATTGGAACAAAAGGAAAAAGTCAGGATGCTTTTCAATCCTTAGAAGAATTTCTGTTTATATTGGTCACTGTACTGGAGAAGCAGCTTTGGAGCTTGTGTCCAATTTTCTCAGGGTAGGGACCACTGCTTCTACAGAACACACCTTGACAGATACATTAATATCTGAGTTTAGTGAAACAATAGGCTTTTTCTAACTTCCAGTATCTCAAATGGAAAGAATGATGGCTGTGAGGTACAATGACATTGATTTATATCAGGCTGTATCATTTACCAAGTGATTGACTTTGAGCTAATCAATTTGCCTCATTTGGCTTTAGTTACTTTATCTGTAAAGAGTAAAATTCAAATATATTGAAAGCCTGTTATAAGGCATAACATATAAAGGGCAGCAAAGTCTAGTGTTTTTAATTGCATAAGACCTAGCATCCAGCCACATGAGTTTAAATCCAAACTCCATTGCATAAAAGAAATATGACATGAGCATTTTTTTTTCAGTTTCCCAGATGTACATGATAAAAATAACAGTCCACATCTCTTAGCACTATGGATGTCTTCAAGAAAATGTGTAACAAAAATGTTCATAAAATGTGTGGCAGACGGTAAGTGCTCAGTAAATTCTAATTATTATTTTTATGTGGATAATTATACAGATGTGATTGTTCTTTTGTTTTTTTTTCCCTTTTAATCTGCTTGTTTCCTTTATCTTTTCCTTATTTAATATGTTGTGTGGATGTGTGCCATTCTCTTTCTTCCATACTTTTCTTACTCCCTGATTTCTCTCAACAGAATATCTTGATATTAGGGCCTTCTAAGACAAGATCTGTCCATTCCTCAGAATATTCCAAAGACTCTTGGGACAATGGAGATACCTGACTGCAGGGTGATGTGCTTAATGCCACCTTGGTCTTAGCAAATAAACATATTCCTACAGAAACTTACCTAATTGAGTGTTGATAATATTTTATAACACATTTCTACTTTTGTATCCATTCAAAAAATATGCATTAAGCAGCCACTGTGCCAGTCACAGGGAATGCAGAGATGACCAAGACAGACAGGTTCACTGTATTTGTGAAGCTTACATCCTGTTGTAAGAAGTGCCAGAGGATGAAATCCCAACTACCTTACTCAAATTAAATTATGAGGGGGTCTACTGCCTGAAATGGTGCCTCTCCTTGCTTCTTCCCCTTTCCTATTCAGCTTCCTCCACCCTTACTTTTTCCTCTTGACAATTCCTTCTCATCTAAGAAGGCATATATGCAGATGTTCTCATTTCAGGGTCTATTTCTGGGGAACTTAACTTAAGAAAGTGTCCAAGAGGAGATAGCGAATAAGCTTATGGATATAATTTCGTGGATTCCTGAGTCAACAAGTGTCACCAAATGGCTTATCTTCGTGATTTGTGAAAATTTCCTTTTGGTTCTGTATTTTTTTTTTTTTAATTCAAGTAGATGGTTAAATTTAGCTCTAGGATGAGAGTTAAGAGTCTCAGAAATTCACAGGAGGCATAACAGCAATACAGGTATAGGGAAAGAGTATTCTGTTGGTGGCAATGGAATAAGTCCCTCTTTCATGACTGATTTTTCATTGCAGAAAACAGTGATGTTTTAATATTAAGAATATTAACAATGGTCATGGCAAGTATGATAGCACTTATAATGGCAGTTTTTTTCCTAAGTACTTTCTAAGTATCAATTCCCATAGACCCCAATAACTCACCATCAAACTCTAATTTTACAAATGAAGAAACAGACATAAAAGAAAGTTACTTGCCCTAAGTCACACAGCTAGTAAATGACAAAGCCGAGATTTGAACAAAGGCACTTCGGCTCCAGAGAATGTGCTCCTACTCACACAAAATACAGCCTTTCATAATAATGTGGAGGCCAAGAAAATTAAGGCCATTCCACCTTAAGTTCAGCTTTAGCACAAGTACAGCCATCTCAGGCCCCTGTGAGTAAGAGCTGAACTTTACCTTACTTCAGTTAAACCCCATATTAGAATGAGAATAGAGCTCAAGCCAGTGGCAGAAAGTCCCCTATCAGAATGACAACAGAGCTCAATGCCCTTGAAAGCCCCATATCAGAATGTAAACAGAACTTGAGAAATTCCTCCACCCCTTCTGGAGGTCCCCTAGACCAGCCCATAAAACTAAGCTGGAACCCACCTTGGGGTCCAAGTCCCTGATCCGCTGTGTCGGGTATATTGGACCCAAGCTCGAGCTTGTTAATGAACCCTGGTGCCCTTGCATGGGTTTTGGCTCCTTGGTGGTTTCTCGGATTCGCAATCTTGGGCACAACAAATAAGAGGAATGATAATAGTAGCAGCAGCATCAACAAAACAACAGCAGTAGCATTGAATGTATATTATGTGTCAACAAGACCAGGCACTGTTCTATATATTCACATATATTATCTTGTCTAAACCTCATAAAGAATTATATCATAATACCATGTACAGTTTAAGAGTTAGGAAACTGAACCAGAAAGAGGTCACATAATTTACTCAAAATCACAGAGGCAGAATCAGGTTCAAAGGAAAATGTATTGCATTCTCAACAGAGAAATACAGGATATTGTGATGTAGAACCACTCATCTTATTCTTTATTTTATAGTAGCTGAATCATCCTACAGTCAAGAAGGGAAAGGAAATTTATGAAGTTTTACTTAGCCATAAATTATATTATCTAAAACTATTTTTGTTTACTACAAAAACAAAAAATTTAAAAATCATTTTTATTGCAAAGATGTTTATAGTTTCCTCAACATTTTTGTATTTTTTAATATTTAATCTGATGGATTTTAAATAGTTTTTGATGTTGTGAGATGGAAATGGAATTTCATATTTTTTTTTCTTTTCTTCTGGCATGGATATTCGGTAATCTAGTACTATTTACTGCAAGTTTATGTTTCCCCATTGAATTTCTTTAAATATATATAATATAAAAGACAGGGAATTCAAAAATAAGCCATCCTGTCTTTATTATGGTAGCTTCATAGTAAGTCATGAAATTTGTAGTGTACCTTCTCCAAATATGTTCTTGATTTTCAAAATTGTTTTGGCTACTCTAGGCTCTTTGCATTTTCATATACATTTTAAAAGTAGCATGTCAATTTCCTACAAAAGACCTTCTCTGATTATGAGTGGGATTGTCTTGGAACTATAGATCAATTTAGGGAGAATGGAAATCTTTTATTTATTTATTTATTTATTTTTTGAGAATGGAAATCTTAACATTGTTTTCCTACCCATGAATATTTTATACGGGCATAGCTTGTATTATTGCGCCTTGCTTTATTGCACTTTGTAGTTATTGCGTTTTTTTACAAATTGAAGGTTTTTGGCAATCTTGTATGAAACATTTATCAATGCTATTTCTCTAACAGTTCACTTTGTATCTTTGAGTTACGTTTTGGTAATTCTCAAAATATTTCAAGTTTTTTCATTATTATACTAATCTATGATTACTGATTATGAAAGTTCAGATGATGGTGTTTTTAGGCAATAAAGTATTTAAAATATATACTTTTATAAAGATATAATAATGCTATTTCACACTTAATAGACTACAGTATAGTGTAACATGACTTTTATATGAACTGGGGACCCAAAAAAATCATTTGATTCACTTTATTGCAGTGGTCTAGAACTGAACTTGCTGTAGCTCTGAGATATATACGTATCATTCTATCTAAGTTAGCTTTGTAAGGGCCTTTTGTGGTTCCATAAAATCTTAGATTGCTTTTTTAAAAAATTTCTGTGAAACATACCATTGGAATTTTGACAGAGATTGCACTGAATCTATAGATAGTTTTGGATAGTATGGATATTTTAACATTATTTATTATCCCAATCCATAAACACAAGATATCTGCCATTTGTTTGTGTCTTCTTCAATTTCTTTCTACAGAATCTTGAGTTTTCAGTGTATAGATATTTTGCCTTGGCTAAATTTATTCCTAAGCATTTTATTGTTTTTGATGCTAGTATGAATGGGATTGTTTGTTTTTTTTTTTTTTTTAGACATTTCATTGTTAGTATATAGAAACAAGTAATTTTGGTGTATTGATTTTGTATCCTGCAAATTTACTTGAATTTGTTGATTAGTCATAGTAGATTTTAGATGAAGTCTAGGATGTTCTATATATAAGATCATATCATCTGCAAAAAGGCAACTTTACTTCTTCCTCTCTGACTTGAATGTATTTTATATCTCTTGAACTTGCCCGATTGCTCTAGCAAGGATTTCCAGTACTATGATGAATAATAGTGGTAAGAGTGGACATCCCTGACTTGTGCCTGACCACAGAGGAAAGCTTTCAATTTTTCACCATTTAGTATAACTGTGGGCTTGTATCCTGCCTTTACTATGTTGAGGTATATTCTTTCTATACCTAATCTGTTGAAAGTTTTTATCATAAAATATGTTGTATTTTGTCAAATGCTTTTTCTGCATCTATTAAGATGATCATATAATTTTTAATCTTTCACTTTACTGATATGGCATATTACATTAATTTATTTGTGAATATTTAACCATCCTTATATCGCAGGGATAAATCCCACTTGCTCATGGTGTTCATACACCTTTTAATGTGCTGTTGAATTAAATTTAGTGATATTTTGTTGAAAACTTTTACATGAATATCCCTCAGGAATACTGATTCTGTCTTCCGGTACTCTCTTTACCTGACTTTGGTAACAAGAAAATTCTGGCCTTACAAAATGAGTTCGGGACTGTTCTTGCTTCTTTAAATTTTTAAAAAGACTTTAAGAATGATTGGCATTAATTCATTTTTAAATGTTTAGTAGAATTCCCCAGTGAAACTGAATGGTCCTGGACTTTTCTTTGTTGGGAGCTTCTTGATTACCGATTCAATCTCTATACTCAATTTGTTCAGATTTTTTATTTCTTCTTTTCTATTTCTTCCTGATTTGATCAAATTGGTAATTTTTATATTTCTAGGAATTAACTAATTTCTGAGCTATCCAATTTATTGACATATAACTGTTCATAGTAGTCTCTTCTAATCCTGTGTGTTTCTGTACCAGTTGTAAGGTCCTCTCTTTCACTTCTAATTTTATGTAGTTGAGTCATCTCTCTCCTTCATTTAAAGGCTTGTCATTTAAAAAAAATATTTTCAAATGGGCAGCCCCGGTGGTGCAGCAGTTTAGTGCCACCTTCAGCTCACAGCGTGATCCTGGAGACCTGGGATGGAGTCCCACGTTGGGCTCTCTGCATGGAGCCTGCTTCTCCCTCTGCCTGTGTCTCTGCCTCTCTCTCTCTCTCCCTCTGTCTCTGTGAATAAATAAATAAAATCTTAAAAAAAATATTTTCAAATAACCAACTAATAGTTTCATTGAATTTTTCTATTGTTTTTCAGGTTTGTATTTCTGCCCTGATTTTTGTTATTTCCTTCTTTCTGCTAATTTTGGGCTTCACTTTTTCTTTTTTTTCTAGTTTCTTGAGGTGTGAAGTTAGGTTGCTTATTTGAGATGTAGGTTTTTTTTTTTTTTAACATAGTTACTTCTTGCTATAAACTTACTTCTTGGAACACATCCTATTTTTTTTGCCACATCCTATTAGTTCTGATATCTTGTGTTTCTATTTTCATTTATTTTGATTATTAGTCCTTCTGCTTTCTTCAATTCATTCATTGTATAGGAGCATATTGTTTAAATGCCAGAATTTTTCAAGTTTCTTTTTGTTGTGGTTTCTATTTTCAAACCATTATATTTGGTACAGATATTTGGTATGATTTCAGCCTTTCAAAATTTGCCAAGACTTGTCCTACAGTCTAATATGTTAGCCATCCTGGAGAATGTCCTGTGCATGCTGGAGAAAAAACAAAACAAAACTGTGTATTCTGCTTCTGTTGTAATTGAATGTATTATACATTTGTTAGGTCCACTTTGGGTAAAGTATGGTTCAAATATAAAATCTCCTTCTTTATTTTCTGTCTGGTTAATGTATTTGTTGTTGAATGTGTGATATTGAAGTTCTGTGGCATTATTGTATTGTCTATTTCTACAGATCTGTGAGTGTTACTTTAATATATTTAAGTGCTCCAATTTGGGTGACTGTATATCTATGATTGTTCTGTCTTCTTGAGGAGTTGATTCTCTTATTATATACTGAACTTCTTTGTCTCTTGTTACCACTTTTTTGATTTATGGTACATTTTGTCGTCTGAAAGAAGTATAACTACTCCTGCTATCTTTTGGTTTCCCCTTACTCAGAATATCTTTACCCTTCCCTTGACTTTGAGCTTCCCTAAAGCTGAAGTGAGTCTCTTATAAGCAGTATATAGTTGGCTTTTTTGTTTTGTTGTGAGGCTGCCATTCTGGGCTTTCGGTATAGAGAATTCAATCTATTTTTATTTAGAGTAATTATTGATACATAAGGACTTACTAATGCCATCTTATTGTTTTCTGGCTGTTTAATAGTTCCATTGTTCCTTTTTTCTTCTCTTGCTGTCTTCCATTGTGTATTGGTGATTTACTATGATTGTATGCTCTGATTCTCATCATTTTGTTTTGTTTTGTTTTGTTTTGTTTTGTTTCTGTGGATCTACTATACGTCTTTCCTTTGTGGTTGCCATGAAAGTTACTTACAACATCTTAGAGATGTAACAGATTTTACACTGGTAATAACTTTGATTTAAAAAAGAAACACTACTCTTTTACTCTCCCCTTTTAAAATGTTATTGGTGTCATAATTTGCCTCTTTTATATGATGTATTCATCTAGTATCATAATTTACCTTTTTATATTATGTATTCATTAACTATTCTTAGCTGTAGTTATTTTTGATACTCTAGTCTTTTAACCTTTATGCTATAGTTAATTGTTTAACACACTCTCATACTGTGTTAGAATTTTCTGAATTTGACTATTACATTTATCCTTATTAGTGCATTGTTTATTTTCTTGTTTTTATGTTACTAATTAGCATCCTTCCATTCCAGCTTGAAAAGCTGATTTCAATATTTATTATAATTCAGGTAATTATAATTCAGGTAACTTCCCTGAGCTTTTGTTTTTGTAAAACAAAGTATTTCTCTTTCATTTCTGAAGGATAACTTTGGTAGATAGAATATTCTTGTTTTGTTTTGTTTTTTTTTTTCCTTTCAGCACTTTAAATATATCATCCTACTCTCTCCAGGTCTATAAAGTTTCTTCTGAGAAATCTGCTAATAACTTAACAAGGGTTCCTTTGTAGGTTACAATATTCTTTTCTCTTGCTGTGTATGATTCACTTTATCTTTGATTTTTGAAAGTTTTATTATGCTGTGTTTTAGAGAATTTTGGATTGAAAAAATGGGGTGATCTATTAAATTCATGAACTTGGATGTTCAAATCTCTTCCCCAAGTTTGGGAAGTTCTTAGTCATTATTTCTTTAAATAAGCTTTATTTTCCACTCTCCCTCTCTTCTCTTTCTGTAACTAATTATTCAGATTTTTGTAAACAGTGTCTCACAAATCAGAAAGGCTTTTTTAAAACATTTTTGTTCTTTTTCTTCTCTTTGGAGTTGGTCATTTAAGGTTCCTATTTTCTATCTCATGTATTCTTTCTTCTGCTTGGTTTGTTCTGTTGTTGGTGTTCTCTATGGTATTTTTCACTTTATTTATTGAATACCTCAGCTCTGGAATTTATCTGACTTTTTATGATTTTTCTATCTTTGTTAAATTCTTGATTTTGATTAAGACTTTTGATTAAGTCTTAATTTTGATTAAGCTCTGTGTTTTCTTGTAGCTCATTGTATTTCCCTAAAACAGTTATTTGGATTCTCCATGCCTTTGAATTCTGTTATTGGAATTGTTGTGCTCTGTTGATTTTTCATTTCTTGGGTATTTACGATGCTGGTTCGTTTTTTGTATCATGTGTATTTGAAGCAGTAATCACCTCCTCCAATCTTTGATACCTAGCTTCAGGGTGAAAATACCTTTCATTGGTCCTGCTATAGATTCTGAGGCTTTCTCAGACCTCATATGGATACCACTGCTCCAAGCTTCTTGCTCTCTTTCATAGTAAAATCCTCAGGCTTGGATATCTTATCCTGGAATGCACCAGGCTGGCTGCTGATAGCTTCTCTCGTTTTCCTAAAGGTGGCACTATAGCTCAAGTTTGTGGATCTTCCTTTGCCCACAGGCCCTGGCCTGCTTTTTGCTTAAACTTCTTATCCTACCAAATCTCACTCTGGTCATAACTCATGAGTGGACATAGAGATTCTGCCTTAGATTGGGAGTCTGGTGGGTTTGTCACACAGTATGCGAAGGTGCCTGTGGCTCAGTTGGGTGGATCCATAGGTGAGGTTTTCCTTAAAGTTTGTGGGTGGGCTTCCTAATGGGATCCAAACTGCAGTTAGCAGGAATCACATTCCTTTAATGTCTTCTGGTAAATTTATATGCTGCTGTCCCAATCTGCTTTCTCTCCCCAGTCATGTAGCTTGTGATTTAACACTATGAATATTATGAAACACAAATGAACTTCTCTGACAGCATCCCACATATCTGGGGAAGCAAGGCATTTACCCACTTGTTCTTCTTTTCCCTTATGGGAGAAATCATGGGTTGTCTCAATTAGCCCTATCCTGTGTCACTTTGGAGGACAGGAGATGCTGACAAAGGTATATATTTGCTAGAATTCACTAGTGACAATAGCTGAGCCTGCAGTTTTCTTAGTGAAGATTATTATTATAAATTCAATGTTTCTGATAAATCAAGTATTCAAATTTCCTATATCTTGTGAAGTTAGTTTTAGTTGTTTCTCAAGAAATGTCTCTACTTATTTTTATTGATATAAAGTTCTTTATAAAGAACATTTTATCTTTTTAATATCTCAGATTTGAAGAGTTATCAACTCTTATTTTGATAGTGTAATTTTGAGTTTTCTATTTCTCCTTGAAAATACAGAATGTCAACTTAATTTTTAATATTTTCAAAGAGTCAGTAACATATAGACTTTCTCTACTCTGTCTCTTTTTATTTTATTGATTTATGATCTTTATTATTCCTTGTATTCTACTTGTCTTGGATTTAATTTGCTCCTCTTTTTTTATGTGTCCTATAGAGAAAATAGAGATCATTGATTTTAAACTGTCCTTTTAAATATATCTTTAGGACTGTGAATTTCCCTTTCAACTCTATTCTAGGTTCAGTTATAATTTTGTTATTCCTGTGTTATATTATCATCCACATTTTCTCTCTCTTTATACATTGTTTAGAAACCTATTTATTAATTTGAAAATATTGAGCTATTTTATAGTATCTTACTAGTGATTTATAACTTTATACAGCTTTATTTAGAGAAGATACTTCATAATGTTTAATTTTTTTGAATTTATGGAGATTCTTTTAATGGTTCATCATAGGGACTATCTAAAGTATGCTACAAAAAAAGAGAGAAGGAAATGTGTCTCTAATAGACATATCTGTTTTTTGTCTTGTCTTTTTACTTTTATATGGTTCAATAAACTCTAACCTCTAACTAAAATTATTAAATAATTATTTTTTTTCATTAACATTTAATATAATTATTGACATGGTTGGGTTTAATCTACATCTTATTTTTTTCTTTTGTTCCATTTTGCTTTGTTTCTTTTTTGTGATTACTCTAGAGTTAAAAATATCCTCTTTAACTTAAAGCCTACTTAGACTCAGTATTTTATCTTAAACATTATATCTCACAGTTCCTAATCATATTTCACAGTGCTTTCTTCACAAAAAATGAACACCATTAAGGAATTGAAAAAGCAAGTTACATCAGGAAAAAAAAAACACATTTATCTGACAAAGGAGTTATATCTAGGATATATAAGAAAATCTGAGACTCAATAAGAAGACAGTCCAAGGGAAATCTGTGCAAATAATTTAAACAGATACTTCAAAGATAATATACAGCTGGCAAATAAGCACATGAAAAGAAGATACTCAACATAAATAGTCATTAGAGAAATACAAATTGAAACTGTGAGATACAACTATAAGTCAATTATACTGGTTAAAATTAAAAGAATGCAAAAACAAGCATTGGTGAAGATGTGGAGCAACAGAAGCCCTCAGACACTGCTGTATGATGTTAAAATGGGGTACCACCCTGTAACCTAGCCCTCGTGAAGCCCAATCATCTTGGATCAGCCTCCTAGACCCTCCACTCCCAATTTAAAAGTTACTTGCTGAAAACTCTTTTATCTCGAATCCACTTTAGTGTTCCCAATCTCATCCTTTGGCCCAAGAGCCCCATTTTCTTCTATTCTTCTAAAATTGGTTCATTTGGACCAGAACCTGAATCATTAGTGATTTTTTTTTTTTTTTGTTTCATTTTAGAATTAGGGAGAACTTGGTCTTCAAAATACAATGCCTTATTTCAGTCTTCTTGAAGGAAAGGAAACTGGGTATCTTTGTTGCAGAGGCAAGCAGACCTTCTCATTTGTATCCTGAGGGTGCTTTCTTTTTCTTTTTCTAGTGTGGACAATAACCACAGTAATTACAAAATCAAAATGTTGCTACATTAATATTTATGTTTTTCTACGGAAATGTTTATATTTTAAATTGACGTGATTTTTCTTAGACACAATTTAAGAAGGAAGGTGGATAGCATCACTTGTGGAGATCTAGTTCACCTTTGGACTTAAGGTATCTGAAATGCTTTAATACAGTTCCACGGAGAATAAAGGAAATATACTAGATACCTTATACGTTTATTTCAAATATAAAAGTTCTAAGATAAAGATTTAATTTATTAGACTGTTTTAAGGACTGACCTATAGGAAACATTTTTTTATATCTCAGTAACTAGGAACTTGATAAAATAATTTTTTAAAAGATTGTATTTATTTATTTATTTAAAGATTTTTATTTAATTATTCATGAGAGACACACACACACACACACACACACACACAGAGGCAAAGACACAGGCAGAGGGAGAAGCAGGCTCCATTCAGGGAGCCCGACATGGGACTCAGTCCTGGGTCTCTAGGATCACCCTGGGCTGAAGGCAGTGCTAAACTGCTGAGCCACAGGGGCTGCCCTGTATTTATTTACTTGAGAGAGACAGAGACAGAGAGAGAATGAAAGATCAAAAGTAGGGAGGTCATATGAAGAAGCTTACTCCCCACTGAGCAGGGAGCCTGATGCAGGGCTTGATCCTAGGACCCCAAGTAATGACCTGAGTCCAAAGCAGACACTTAACCCACTGAGCCAAACAGCACCTGAGGAGAATAACAATTTCTGATCTAAGTTAAAGTTCCCTAAAACTCATCTTGGAGCAGAATCTAATCTTAGTACATGAGTACTATAGCACCCCATGGCAACCTGAATAGAATCCAGTCTTGGGGAAGCAAGGAGACAGGTGTCAGTATGCTGTCAGTGATGAATGAAACCATGAATAAGAGCACCCCTGTATAAGACCTTTGTGGGAGCTCTACTTAAAGAAAAAAATTGAAAACATCTCCTTGAAGAGGTTCAAGTGAAGAACTTAATGAGATGTAAAAATAAATTTAAAAGGAGAAATATGTCATTATTTTGTATCAACTGTTACATAGGTGTCTTAGCATAGATTCCTCCAGAGTAGAGCATGAAACAATGATATATGAGTAAGCATATTTATCCCTTTGGGAGAGATAGGCTTGATACCAAGGAGCAGAATCAGGGGATAAAAGCTTCATTGGGAAGACGGAAAGTCATGGAGAATAGTTATATATGAAGTTCCTTCATTAAACCTTTTTTTGTGAAAACGATATATTTATTAATTTTCCCTTCTGGACAATGTAGGAATTTTTATATTTCAGTGCCTCATTGGAAAGGAGTTTTATTTCTTGGTGTACTACATAATTGTTGCTTTGTCCAGTCTAAATTGCAACACACTTCCTCTTCTCTAAAAGTTTGGAAATATCTAAAAGTATATTTAGGTTAGTTTTGGAATTTCTCTACTGACAAAAGCTTCCCAATAACATTATCTGTATTAAAATTTTTTCCTTGTAAGCATCCTTCATATTAGTCCATTTGATGCTCTGCAAATGTATCTTATTTTGTCAGGGAATTTGGGCTTCAGTTTTTATGAAACATAATAATTTATATATGCAACATATTTCATATCCTTATAGCCAGCGAGTAAACCTGTCACCATTCAATTGAAAATAGGTCCCTGATTGATATAGTACTTTGCCAAGTAGCGTCCATGATGTGACTAACCCTCCTGTGACTTAAAAATCTGCAATGATTATTCATCTGTACATGCATCCTTTTTATATGACATTATTGTTTTTGTGTTTGATTTAATTCAACAAGCCTATAGTGAATATATTCTGTGCATCAGAAACTTTGCTTTCCCGTGGGGATAAAAGATTAAGAAGACACTATACCTGTCCTTGCAGACCTCACAATCTAATGAAAAAAATAGAGGTTTGTACATTCTTATAATACAAGCAAAGGTCTAATATAGCCAAATAATAGATTCCAGCAAAGCTAACTGAGGTGAAAACCAAGTTTGCCTGAAGATGAGGAAGAATGGGATATTTCATACAGGAAGAAAGATAGGAGACAATACTGTACTGGGTATCAAAGATTAAGTTGCACTTTGCCAGATGAACATGTGATAGATATAGGGATTCAGATTTTTTTGAGATAGAACAGGATAGGCATAAATACACTGGGAAGTCAAATGACCTGTTGTGTTTGGGAAATGCCAAGTGTATATACTAAGAATGGATGTGAAAAAATGACTAAAGATGAAAAGGAAAGAAAAAACCTAGTTATAAGGGCACTAAATTCCATGATCAAGGATTTGGGATTTTTCATGAGGCATACTAGAAGATGTTAGAAATGACAATCTGCCAAGCACACAACTAGAATTAGATGCTTTCCTCATACAGCCTGCAAAGCCTTTTTCATGACAGCCCTCAGTCTTCCAAAAATTCAGGACTAGGTCACAAAATCTTGAGTAAAAAGAGTAAAAAAAAAAATACTCTTGGGAAGAAGAGAGAAACCATTGGGGTAGCAGTAGGCTTGTGAATTCCAAACTGCCCCATTGGCTAGAATCATCTTTAGCATTGGGAGGATAATAGCTAACTGGCCTTGTCCAGTAAAGTAAAATAGTTACCTTATAGCAGCAAACACTGTCATTATTCATTTCATATACTTACTTAAATGAAAATAAGTGGAAATAAAGGAATTCCAGTACTTGTAAGTTTGTACATACACATGGCCTAATTCTAGTTCTTAGAAAAAGAAAGCTTGTAAGCAGATTTACCCAGAAGGGGTAGAAGAAAGAGAAAATAAAGACATAAAATCAGTAAACAAATGCATGAGCTCTATCAAGGGAGTCTGTTTCCCCTTGAATGCTGTATCTGCATTAAATGCACATTGATGACGAATGGAATACCTACATTTACTGGCAGGTCGATCCAGAGGACCCACAATTTCTGATATATAGTTCCAATTTCTGCACACTAGAAAGCTTTCCTTTCCTTATGAAGCTCTTTAGAACTCTCCCTTGGGGTTTTGTTGCCTACAATGATGAAAATACAGGCAAAAAGAAAAAATCAGATAGAACAAAATGATGAGAATAAACATAAAGAGAGTTTCCAAAGGCTATTTGTTGCTAAATGAGTGCAGTCATGTACTGTTGTGCATATGTCATGCGATCGTGGTTGAGCCTAGTCCTGGAGATCAATATGCATTACTAAACAAAATGGCATGAGAATTACAATGCTACAATCCCCTCAGTGATACCAGGTGGCTTTTATTGTAATCTCAACATTGACAGGCACATATTCTATTAAAATACTTCAAGGGAAGGAATTCTAAAATACCGTTGGAAGTCTTATTAACTAAACTAATGCTTCCACGTGCAAGCACTGCCCAGGAGCAGCACACATGGCCTAGCACTCCACATTTACTCACTTGGCATATCACTACCCATTGTGGGTGAAAACTGGGGCACTTTTCTCGATAAGAAAAAGTCAATCTTTTACCAAGAAGTAAGCACTGAAGAGTGTCTCTTTTCTTCCCTGAATCACTGACAGAGAGAGACTCAGAATCTGCTGGGCAGAACTCACACCTTTCCTCATGTGAGGTGTTCCAAAGATAGATTGGTTAAGGGGTAAGACAATGGTGTAGTGAGAAGAGAATTGTAGGGCAGTATATTTTGTGGGAAAAGCTGGGTTAGACCTATATCAGAAACCAAATAGACACTTAAATGAGTGGCTGTGTGGCTGTGTGGCTCAGCAGTTGAGCATCTGCCTTTGGCTCAGGGCATGATCCCAGATCAGGGGATTGAGTTCCACATCAAACTCCCTGCAAGGAGCCTGCTTCTCCCTCTGTCCATGTCTCTGCCTCTCTCTGTCATGAATAAATAAATAAAATCCTTTTTTAAAAAAAATTAAAAGACACTTAAATGGACTTTTACATGCCTAGACTTTACCGGTGAAGTGAACACATGAGAAGGTTTTAAAGGCCAAACAGCCTCAGATTGTATCCTAGCTTTAAAGTTTATGAATTACATCTTTGGACAAGTCACTTTATTTTCTCTAAGTTTTCATATCCATAAATTGACCATATCAATGGTCTCTAAATCATCAACATATTGTGAGGAAAAATTGAGCTAGTCAATATGAAGATCTGTGCTCATATTCAGCCTTTGACAAATGTATGCTAGAGTAATTGTTATCTTGGACATGAAAAGCTGTGTTATGAGTAGAGGCATTTTTTAACTTGTGTAGTTAACTTTGAAGAACAGACACCATTCCTTAATCATTGGAAATCAAACTAAATGATTTACATACAAGCTTCTGTATAATGTGTAACCTGGCCACTTCAGTCTTTCCACAATTCTGCCCAGATATTTTGTCTGTCCTCAAGATCACATTTATAGTATTAATTATTTTTGTGTATGAGTAGAGTAGGAACCAATTGGCATATCACAAGAATTAAAGATGACTTCATGACTGAGTAGATTATAAGCTTGTTTCAAAGCCTGGTCAGCAGACGTGGAGGGAGTTATGACTAGAAGTTCTCCACTCTTCCTCTCCAAATTAGAGGTGAGGTATTAGAAGGTAATTTGTCTGAATCTAGAACTAATAGAAACCTCTAATACCCTAGGTAAGTTCTAACTAGAAACTTACATCTTTATATCTTATTTCTGGTCCCCATTAAAATTTAGGTATCTAAGATATTTGTATTCTACAGATCAGTACTCCCAACTGTCAGTCAACTCTATTGTGTCAAATGCTGAGACAAAAGGGCCTCTACTAGCTCCATTATAATCATGTTAATTATCACCTGTATGCTGGACCCTTAGCCTGTGTTGGATTATGTTTAAGGTTCTTTCTTACTGTGGAAGTGTTTAGGGCTTCTTCAGTGATCTGAGGCCTACTATGAAGACTGTCTCCCAACTCCACAGTCGTTGGTGACTCTTTCCTATAATGTTATCGAAAAATGTAAAGAAAAGATGCTATTGATTACATTGGATAGAACTGCAGTACAAACTGATGACAATTTCAAGTGAGAAAATTTGTGAAGAGTTTAATAGAGGGACTATTTATAAAGTCATGAGCAGAGTTTGAGGAAACTAATGAGGGATATCACAGTGTCCCAGTGCCAGTATCAGCTGGGTAAACATTCATGTTCTTCTACCTGATGGGGCAAGTGAAAAGATCAAAAATTAACTCCTATTGCTTAGCTGTGATGTAAAGGACTGTTTAAAAACAACTGGGCAGAGAAAGTGTGGAGGAGTAGATGCCCCAAATTCAATTTCTTCTAGCCCTGCTCCTTAATTTTATTATGGTTTTTTTTTTTTCCTGTTGATTAAAGTTTGAGGTCATGGAAGAATGTTGATGTAGGCAAACTTCTAGCACAGAGTAGTACAAAAAAGATGGAGGAGGGGATCTGGAGGGACAGATGGAAGATATCCTTCACACTGATCAGGGGAACTTCCCAGAGGGGGGAAAAAAAAGAAAGAGAAAGAAGTATTCAGATAAGCACTTCTTTTGGCAGAAATGCTGGGTTGAACTGATAAATTTTATTTACTGTCTAAAAAGGTAATGTATCAGGTACAGCTGTTAAAAATAGAGCACCTGACTCTATTTGAAGAGTAGGCACTAATTTCAAGACAGACATATCTAGCCACAGACAAGATAAGGAGAGGCATGATATGAAGTGTTCACACTCCCATGCCTACAAAAACAAGGCAAGGCAAGAGTATGTATGGCACTTAAACAAGTGGAGTAGAAGGTTCAGCCAAGACCCAGATATAATTGCCAAGTCTTTGTTATGAAAACTGCCTTCTTATGTTAATTGTGTTATAATGAGATTTAAAACAAATGAAATGAACTGAAATTGGAGAGAAATAATACATGGTATATGGAACTTGCTACTTGAAATGCTGTCTACAAAACAACACTGTTGGCATTACCTGGAAATTAGAAATTAAAAAGTTTGGGCCCCAGCCTAGGAATTATTGAGTCATAATCTGTATTTTAACAAATCTCCATAAGCCTTATATGCATTAAAGTTTCAGAAGCACTGATCTAGTTATTTCTTTGGTGAACTGGAGGATGTGGTTGTATAATGAATAAGTGAGGAGATGAGATTGCAGTGAGAGGTCCTGTGCTATGAGTTGAGGTGGTTTTATTGAGTCTATGAGCTCAGGAGATTTGACGCACTAAAGATTTCTATTATAACCCACTGACTAGCTGAAGGCAAAGTAATTACATCGGGAGTTTGCAGATATACTTTGTCTCACTTTGTCCAACTGACTGCCATTGAGTCAAGGAAGGAAACTTCAGGACAAGGATGTGATTATGATCATCCCCTTCTGCCTTGATCAATTACTCTGCATCTTGCTGCCACTTAAGAGAGATGAAGTCTCTCCAAAGAAATCAGAGTAGACAGGAAGAATAGCAGTGGTCAATGTCTAGAGTATTTGTGAATCTATCCATGCTGCCAAATTATTCCTGATATCAGGATCCACTTTTCAGAAATTGGGACCAGTTGGAAGATAATGTGAGGAATATTTCATTGATGTCATATTTTTATAACTATGGAAAATCAGATTGCAAAGGGTTTTTATCTAGTCCAAGAGGATATATTTTGACCAAAGCTTATAAACTATAAGCTCCATGATAGTAGAGAGTTATATCCTTTTTTATTTAATGCTGTATCTCCAGCACCTAGGACAAAGCCTGGCAGGCTAGGAGCTTAGTAATATCAGTTGAATTTCTTGAATGATTTAAAATATTTTTCAAAACTCACTCAAATCTTAAGACTAAATCTCACCCCTCCCACACACACATACACACCAGAATAATAAGAGGTCTTATCAGATCAGTACACATAGACAATCAGCTATTGAGACCTTGGTCCAATATGTAGGCCTCCATTGAATTTGTTGGAAATTCTTTAAATATTGTGACATTCAGCAGTTGTCTAGTACAATTTATAAATTCAAGCTTTAGTTAATATCTTGGCCACAATGATATTACTAGTTTCCTCCTCCAAGAAATTAATTTAAAAAAAAAAGAAAAATATCAACCATGAATGGATCTATCATTATCAACTAAGAGAAAGAGAGAAATTTTTAAATAAAAGGAACAACAGATCATTATAATGACAATCCAGGGAAGAAAAAACAATCAGTGCTGATTTGACTGTAGGACGTTTTAAGTTCTTAAAGAGGGGTGTTTAGGATATGATTTTGGGACTGAAGCCACTATTAACAGGGAAACATAGTAACTTGCACATAGCGAATCTTAGTAATGTTTGAATAATTACATAGAGTTAAGAGAAAGTTGAATTGGAGGGAAGATATATACTCTCCCTAGGATGGGTATAAAGGATCATGGGTGGGACAAGTTGCAGCTGATGCAAAAACAAAAACCAAAAATCAAAAATCAATCAAACAAAAACAAACAAACAAACAAAAAACCAATAAAGGCAAAAGGCATACATACCTGGTGATTATTAGAACAAGTATCCCACAAGGTAGCTACAGCAGGAGTCCTACAAGTGTGATCCACATACCAGCAGCATCAACATTACTTAAGAACTTGTTAAAAGTTGCAGTTATTGGGTCCCAACCCAGACCTGCTGAATCAGACATTCTGCAGTTAGGTGTTAGAAAGCTGTGCTGCCACAAACCCTCCAGCTGACTATGATACATGGTAAAGTTTGAGAACCCCTACTATAGAGTATTATCAGTTTGGGAAATAAAGCCAAATGAAGATATCAGGTTATGGACAGACTTTAAACAGTCCAAAAAGCCTCGACTTCACTATAGACAATTGTGTAGGGTGGTATTCAGGATGGAATTATCTCAAGTTGGGGAGACTGTTGTGCAGTGTAGACTTAGGGGAGTCTCCTAATTAATCTATGTTTGAAATGTTTTTATAATTTGGTATTCTCTCTGTAATAAACCTCACTTTTATGTTAACTTTATTTTTTTAAGATTACAGCTTTGTTATAGATATTTGCTTTTTTAAATTTGACCTTGGTAAAATTCCAAGATATTACTGATAATAACATTCATCTTAGTTAACTTTAGAGAAATAATCTAATATTTCTGTCCTTAAAATAAGTAAAAAGTGTTTTTATTGAATTAAAATCCTATTTTCCCACATTTCTGTGAGCTGCACTCTTCTGCAATTTAGATTGATTCATCATATCTTTTTCTCCCGAAATGGACTTCCCCAAATGGTTCCTAAAAGGACACTATCCCGACAATATCCACATGAACTTTATTAGTTTCTTATTGGAATTCATATTTTGAATGCAGTTCAATTCACATTTCAGTATACAACAGCTAAAGCCCAATCCCCCAATGATAGAATGAAGTACAGTAATGAGATCCTCTGGACAGTTCCTGAGGTTGGACAATGAAGAAAAAATAATAATAAAGTGCCCCCAAGAGGTCCTTTTTATTTTATTTTATTTTATTTTATTTTATTTTATTTATTTATTTTATTTTTTTAAGATTTTATTTATTCATGAGAGACACACACAGATAGAGAGAGAGAGAGAGAGAGAGAGAGGCAGAGACACAGGCAGAGGGAGAAGCAGGCTCCATGCAGGGAGCCTGATGTGGGACTCAATCCCATGTCTCAGGATCACACCCTGGGCTGAAGGCAGCGTTAGATCGCTGAGCCACCTGGGCTGCCCAAGAGGTTCTTTTTAAAGAGAAAACACCTGCTTTCCCAAATAAGAGAGTTTTTAAAATCAGTGTATATTTATTTTCTCAGTATATTTTGACCACTATTTTAAGAAGTATCAGGTAACTGTTACAACAACTCTATGAATCCTTTTCCCCTCCTCATCTCCCTCCATTCTACTTCCAGGAGGGGGGGGGGGAATAAAACTGTTCTTAGAGAAACCTGCCTACTTGAAAGAGACTTGTGTTGTTGAGTGTGCTCTAGGAATGTGAGGGCTGTTTTCTCTGTCTATATTGGTTCTCTCTTGTATGTATATATGCATTTATCTTTTTGATTATTTGTGTAGTCATGCATTTGTTTAGATAGCATTTATAATGAGTGAGGTGCATTTCCTGATCTCTCTTTCTCCTCTATTCTTTAATATCCAGTCTTTCCTCCCAAGGGGAAATATCCACTACGAGGGTTTTATTGACAAACAAGGTATATAATCAGTGTTGGGGAAATATAATTAGAAACAAAATGTCCTACAAACCCAGAAAACCTCTCCTCAAAGAGATGTACAAAAGGAAGAATGCAATTTTATTATTGGATAAGCATTAAGCCAGACAAGCATCACAGGCAATCCACTAAAGAGATTTGCAAAGACAGAAAAATAATCTCACCCTTTTATATAGCCAAGCAGATACAACCCATTACATACATCTTCTCAAAATAAACATAACTAGGGACCCCTGGGTGGTTCAGCAGTTCAACATCTGTCTTCGGCTCAAGGCGTGATCGCAGAGTCCTGGGATCAAGTTCCTCATCAGGCTCCCTGCATGGAGCCTGTTTCTCCCTCTGCCTATGTCTCTGCCTCTCTCTGTGTGTCTCTCATGAATAATAAATAAAATATTTTTAAAAATAGATAAAATAACTTGTTTCAACTAAGAAGTCTTGACAATACCATCTGTCACACATAGTTCATTGTAAATCCACTTGGTAGTTGGGATGGTCACCTGTGTTAGTAAATGACTTTCTCCAAAAATAAAAAGATAAACAGACAAATCTCTCGTATCTTTATGACAAACAGTAGTTTTAGAGCAAGGCATGAGCATTGCTATATGTAGGTTACTATCTTCACACAGAAACTGGGAGGTAGGGGTATTATTTTTCCTTTATGATTACATCTGAAAGAAATAGTCCCCAGGTCTTTGAGAAAGAAAGACTTCTTTGGCCTAAAACTGGTGAGAAGCTTATTTAGTTTTTACAATTTAACAATTTTATTAATTCTAAGGCATAGTCTCCTAACCATGACCACCATCAACACATAAAACATTCCTATTATTCTTAAAAGTCTCCTCATTTCCCTTCATACTTAATCTTCTACTTCCAGCTCCAGCTCTAACAATGATTATTAATAGGTTTTCTGTCTCTATTGTTTTGCCTTTTGAATTATCATATACATGTAATCATGTAGTATGTAGATATTTGCATCCAGCTTCCTTCACTTAGTCTAATGCATTTGATAATCACCCATGTATATTGTGTAATTATCATGTATTTATGAATTTTTCAATTATCCTCCCATTACTGACTTCTAGTTTTATAGCTTAATGGTCAGAAAAGATATGTGATATATTTCAAACTTTTTAAGTTTGTTTTTTGTGTTAAATTTTCTTATTTTGTGTTATCTATTCTGGAAAATGTTTCATGTTTACTTGAGAAAAATACATGTTCTGTCGCTGCAGAATGGAATATCCTATATATGTCTGTTATGTCCATTTGGCCTATAATGTTGTTCAAGTCTACTGTTTCCTTATTGATTTTCTGTCAGCATGATCCATCCAATGATGAAAGTGGAGTACTGAAGTCCCTACTATTATTGTTTTGCTATCTATTTCTCCCCTCAGTTGAAAAGGAAGGAACACTTACAGACTCATTTTATGAGGCTAATTGTACCCTGAGAGAAATGCAAGAAAGAACACTACAAGAAAATTACAAGCCAATGCACCTTTATAAATAGATGAAAAATTCTCAAAACAATACTAGCAAACTGAATTTAATAGCACATTAAAAGGATCATACAACATAATCAACCGAGAATTATCCCTGGGAAGCAAGGATGGTTCAATATAAGTAAGTCAATAAGTATGATATGTCACATTAGCAAAATGAAGAATAAAAATCATATGATTCTCTCAAAAGATACAAAAACAGTTTAAAAATTCAACATTTTTTCATAATAAAAACTCTTCACAAATTAGGTATAGAAGGAATAAACCTCATATAATATAGGCCACAAATAAGAAGCCCACAGCTAACATCATACTGAATGATGAAAAGTTCAAAGTTTTTCTTCTAAGATCGGCAACAAATCAAGAATGCCCAATTTCACCACTTCTCTCCAACATAAAAATGAAAGTCCTACCCAGAGCAATTAGGCAAGAAAAACAAATAAAAGGCTTTCAAGTCATAAAGGAAGAAGTAAAATGACTTCTAATTGTAGATATCTTATATCTATCTGCAATCTTATATTTAGAAAATCCTAAAGACTCCACCCAAAAGCTATTGCAACTGATAAACAAGTTCAATTGGATACAAAATCAGTGTATAAAAATCAGTGTGTTTCTATACACAATCAACTACAAAAAAAAAAAAAAACAAAGAAATTAAGAAAATATCCCCATTGAAAATAAAATGACATCAAAAAGAAATAAAAAATACTTAGGAACGAATTTAACCAGGGAAGTAAAGGATCTATACACTGAAAACTATAAAACATTGATGAAAGAAATGGGAAAAAACACACAAACAAATGGAGAAACGTCTGTGTTCCTGGATTGGAAGAATATGGTTTAAAATGTCTAAACCACCCATGCAATCTACATACTTAAGCAATTCCTATCAAAATGTCAATGGCATTTTCATAGAGATAGGAGAAAACACCCTAAAATTCTCATGGAACCACAAAGAACCCAAACAGCCAAAGTAATTTTAGACAAACAAAGCCAGAGTCATCACACTTCCTGATTTCAAATTATATTAAAAAGCTATAGTAATCAAAATAGGGTATACAATGCTGAAAAACCCCAATGGCCATTTGTGATCAAATCTATCAGCAAACTGGAAATAGAAGGGAATGACTTCAACCTGATTTTTAAAATCTACAAAAAAAAAAAACTATAACTAAAGTTATACTTAAT
This sequence comes from Nyctereutes procyonoides, assembly GCF_905146905.1. Classification (NCBI taxonomy): domain Eukaryota; kingdom Metazoa; phylum Chordata; class Mammalia; order Carnivora; family Canidae; genus Nyctereutes; species Nyctereutes procyonoides. The sequence continues at coordinate 10,584,838 of NW_026575133.1, read as the reverse complement.
GACGTATTCCAACTGAGATCAGGAACTAGGCAAGGATATCCATTCTCACCATTTCCATTCAACATTGTATTGGAAGTTCTAGCTCATACAATAGGACAAGAAAAATAAATAAAAGGTATACAGAAAAGGAATGGAAAAATAAAGCACTTTTTGTTTACAGGTATCCTGACTGTCTATATACAAAGTCCTAAAGAATCAAAAGTTAAAAAAAAAAAAAAGCCTCTGGGAATTAGTGATTATATTATAGTTGCAGGATATAAGGCATATACACAAAAGTTGATTGCCATCCTATATACCAGCAATGCACAATTGGAATTTGAAATTTAAAATGCTGTATTATTTATATTACTCCCTGCTAAAAACTATTTAGGTATACAGGTAACCCTTAAACAACATGAGTTTGAACTGAAGGGGTTCACATCTACATAGAATGTCTTAGAGTACGGTACTTGAAGTGTATTTTCTCTTCCTTAAAATTTCCTTAATGTTTTATTTTCTCTAGTTTACTTTATCATAAGAATACAGTATATAGTATGTATAACATACAATGTATGTGTTGACTGTTTATGTTTTAGTAAGGCTTCTAATTATCAATAGGCTATTGGAAGTTAAGTTTTGCAACTCAAAAATTATACATGATTAATGACCATATAGGGGTTAACACCCCTAATTCCTGAATTATCAACTATATGTAGGTTTATATCCAACAAAATATGTATAGTATTTATATGCAGGAAGTTATAAGATTCAGGTGAAATAAATCAAAAACATAAATTGAGATATGTCATGTTCTTATATAAGAATGCTTAGTATTTTTAGAATGTCAGTTCTTCCCAAATTGATCTATGGATTCATTATAATGTGGGTAAAATCTGTAATTATAGAGGTGCTTGGATGTCTCAGTTGTTTAAGCATCTACCTTTGGCTCAGGTCATGATCCAGGGTCCTGGGATCAAGCCGTGCATTAGGCTCCCTGCTCATCTGGGAGCCTTTTTCTCCCTCTCCCTCTTCCCCAACCCCTGCTCATTCTCTCTCTCCCTTTCTCTCTCCCTCTTTCGAATAAATAAATAAAACCTTTAAAAAAAATCTGTAATTAGGTGCATCTGGGTGGCTCAGTTGGTTAGGCATCTGCCTTCTGCTCCAGTGATCCTGGGGTGCTAGGATTGAGCCCCATATCAGCTCTCTGCTCAGTGAGGAGCTTGCTTCTCTCTCTCTCTCTTTGCCTGCCACTACCCCTGCTTTTGCTATCTCTTTCTCTGTTGAATAAAAAAAAAATAAAAATCTTTAAAAAAATCTGTAATTATATCCCCGCTTTCATTTCTGATAGTAATAATTTGTGTTCTCGTAGTCTTATCTAAGTATGACTAGATGCTTATTAATTATATTGGCCCTTCCCAAAAAACAGCTTTTAGTTTCAAAGTATTTTTAATTTGTTTTCCGTTCATTAGTTTTTTGCTTTTACCTTTATTATCTCTGAGCTTCTGTTTGCTTCAGCTTTTGTTGTTGTTGTTTACCAGTCTCTTCTAAATTTTTTCTGCTCAAGTCTCTCCTCTATTTGGAGTTCTAATTACACATATGTTAAAATGTTTGATAGTATTCATCATCTTGGATGCTGTGTTCTGTGCACTCTCTCTCTCTTCCTAGTATATCTTTTACTTTTCTTGATGGGATTTTTGTTTGACTTTAGTTTCCATTTCTTTGATGAAATTCCCTGCATCTCTGTGCAGGTGGTTCACTTTTTCCACCAGATATTTAAAAACTACTTATAGTAAAAGTGCATATGGCTCTAAGGACTATGTCATCTCTAAATCAAGTTCTTCCTTTTTTATTGCATTTCCTCCTGATAACGGATTTTTTTTTGCCTTTTTTATTCAATGCCAGACATTGTAATATCCCATGAAGTATATTAGAAAATAAGATATGCAATATCAATGTGTAAAAATACATGTTTCTCTTCTTATTGTGGAGGTTTAAGCCAATCTCATCAGGAATTTAGCTGGGTAAATTTTATTGTTGTTCAAGTTACCTTTCAATGCACCACAAACTTCAAATTCCCTTAAGTAGGCCTGGGGTTTATAAGGTGGCTGTGATTGTTGAGTTCTTCTCAGTGGTTTTGCCCCACCCTTGCCTTTCAGCCATCACTGTACATTTGTTTCAGAAGGATGTCCTTCCATGCTCTTTACCATTACTGAGCAGTAATGGCATATTACTTGCTCTGCAATGCTTGCTAAGCTGATAGTGGGAGACAAGAGCAGTTTTGTTCTGGTACAGCCTGAGTGTTAGGTATGTTGTGTGTTTCTGAGCCACAAAGATGGCATTTTCTCAGCATTCTTGCCACCTCTTTCATAGCAGAAAGCTAATTTCTGCCTTGAATCTGTAGTGAATCTTGTGCAGTTTATTACTCATTTCCCCTGAGGTATGAGAACTCACACAATATTAGTATGGAATCCTGTGCTCTGTACATTTTCCTGTGATTTTAATAAAGAAGAATTTATTAATACCAATGGACTCCATTTCATATTGCACATGTTTTTGCAGATAAATCTTCATCCAGTTCTTTCTACTTTTGAGGTTTTTTGGAAAGCAAATTGAGTGAAATTTCAGAAATACAGAGATGCAAACTATTTGAACCAAATACACATTTTCCTTTGTATATTAAGGATGACAGCATTTTCTTTTCTGTTTTCTCCTATTTCTCATTTTACAATTTCCCTAGAACAACTTTTCTGGATAGAGCCTCAACATCATTTTTAAATTTTAGTTGCAAGGTAGCTTTGCTTAATTGAATCCCACTCTGCCTGAGAGTGGCTAATTATCAGAACAACCACTGTGACATGCAATTCCCTGGAGTATTTTTGATGTTTTCCAAATCACATATGTGAATGGCTTGTTCTTTGTGTGACAAAAGAAGTCAATCAGGCAGAACAATGTATGAGGATAATTTAGAAGTCTTATATGAGAAAGGGGGATCTATACATAACTGCATTTCAAGGTCTTTCTGTCAAGGGTGCTAGTCTAATCAATCATTACTTCTAAATTCACATAGTCTATTTATCTCTTGTGTTGAAGTGTTGAAAGGCAAGATTAATGATGGCAATGGGGAGTGCAGCTTTTGCAGTTATGCAGCTTTTGCAAAAGATAGTGACAAGATATCCTTGGAGAATCTTTTCTGTGTTATCCAAAGTTTTCTAATAAACATGTATGAAAGTAGAAATATTTTGGTTACTCAACTTTCTAATTTGGGTGTAAATGTTAAAATTACATAAGTTATCCAGACAGATTATGCCTAGTGTTGTTTTCCCATTAGTTGAATAGTTCATTAATTTATATCCAATCTGTTGTGTTTTTTTTTTTTTCCTGACACTATTACATTCACTATAACAAATCCAAATGACTTTTCCTGGCTATTTTCACAATGTTTCATAGCGATTTGATTCATCTTGTTTGGAATAAAAAATTTAGCTGACATTAAATGCTAAGAGAGTAAGAAACAATGACAATGACCATGTTAACATAGTAGTGTTAGTACAATTTTGGCAAGTCTGATTTATTTAAAGAATGTTGATAGTAAATTAGACTCATCAATATGAGCAATGTATATTATACATGGAGAATACAAAGAGAAATATATTCCCCCCCCAAATTCTGTTTATCTTTTATATGCTTCTACACAAATATATATAAAATAGTGTTATAGATAATATTTTAAAAAGTATTTTCCAATACACCACTATCTGTGGGATGTCCAGCTTCTTAGCATGCCAGCCATAGAAAATGCTCATGTAAATTTTACCCCAGTTTCTCTCTGTATCCTCACTTGATGTTTTTGCCTAAAAATATAGTGCTGTGAAAATTCCAAATTTATGACCAATCTCAAACATTTAATGACCTCACAGATCTCTGTACTTAGGTATCTGCCACTTTTCCTGGGGTATACGTTCTAATTCTGCCCACTAATCAGCTTTAATATCCAGTTGAAATGTTATTTGTGCTTGTGCCTTTTATTTTTTTATTCAGAGAAGTAAATGCATTCTTTCATTATAGAATCTATCCTACTATATTTTAATTTTCTGTTTATATTTTATAAATATTTTATTCTATATTTCTCTCTTATAGGTTGACTATTAGAGGAACAGAACTATACTATGACTAAATTATCTGTTTGATGACAGACTGAGTAAATAGAAGAATGAATTTGGGTTATTAGTAATTAGTTGATCCTAATGGAAAATATGTCAGGATCAGCACAGTCCCATTCTTACCTGCAGAAAAGCTTAAAATATATTATCTTTTGGCAACAACCCAATTGCTTATTTTAAGAGGATTTTCTGAAAAAATTAAGAAAACAGGTACAAGGAGATACCAAAGACTACCTTCATTTGTCTCCCTCACCTCAATGCAGAGAACACTTTTCTTTCACCAAGTTCAAGCATTTCATAATTTTGTTATTACTATTATTAAGCAGTATGCATTTACTGCTATGTACTTTATTCTGTGTTTTGGAACACTTAGTTCTTATAATAACTTATGACCAGAGTTCTGTGAATCTTCATAGTCAATAAGAGGCTCATCACCAGTTGTTCTCAAACCCAGCTCTCTCTACTGAGATCATCAGAGTCACAGAATTGCTTGGATTCAGAGATGCTGGCTCATGGTAACAAGACAAAAATCAAGTCTTGTATGTGAAAGCCAGAATGACAGTTTGCTAATTTTCCATGAGACATGGAAAATTTTGGATCAGCCAACAGTACTTTCACTCTGACCAGAATTAACTCCCTGTAGGTTAGTTATTTAGAAGCCAAAGTATCAGAAGTGTATTTGGTAATCAAAATTTAATAAAAGGAAAACAGAAGTTTTCATGCAGGCTGTATAATTAATGGCGTTGAATTTGATGGGCCTGCCAGGCAAACCAGATAATTAATTTCGGTCTAATGGGGCACTGTCTCCTGTTGGCCAGTTTGAATATTCATTGCTGATGTTTTTCCTTGTCACTCACTCTTTCTATATTTATCCTTTCACTGTTAATCTCTTCACCTTTTGATCAACAGTCTTTTTCTTGGTATGTTCCTGTCTTCAGTGAGGTTATCTCACATTTTGCTGCACAAGAGTCTCCTCAAGAGAGTCAACTGACCATCTCTACTGTAAACCATCACAGCAACAGTGGGTTCATATTTCAATAATGAACCAAGCACTGTTCCAATTATTTTCCTTTATAAAATTTAATTTTCACAACCACCTTTTAAATAGTTACTTTTTATTTCTGCTATACAAATGAGGAAACATCTTAAGGAATTTGAAAAAATTCCTCAAGAATACCAAGTATTAGGTGGGGGAGTCAGGATAAAAATCAAGCTGTGTGTGTTTTCAGTGTCTGAGTACATAGCATTTGGGGTATTATGAGTTGATGTCATTATTTAGCTCTCAGAGGGGAAGTTTACTTTCATTTCCATAATCTTAAGGGCACACCATTATTGCCACCATGTGCTTCCTAAAGCAGCTATTATTAGTCCTTTTTTTAAAAAAAAAGTGAGGCAAATGAATGCTAAATAGATTAGGTGAGCTATTCAAAGTCACACAGCTATAGAAGTGGCATAACAAACTTTAGAATCCAAGTTTTCTGGCTTCAGCATCATTGATCTTTCTACCCCATGATCTCAGGAAAAAGCTTGCTTTCCTACTCAAATTAACTAGGGAAATAGGAGTGTTTTTAGCCCTCCGTTAAAGAGGGGTTGTCTTCCAGTGGCCAAGTTGGATGGGGTTACCCTATCCTAAACTCTTAGAATAGGTATTTGACACTGTGTGACTTGGGTTTCTCATATACCTTAGATACTGACATTTAAGAACTTAAAAATCTTCAGGGAAAGTAATGAGTTAGTTCTTCGTAAATAGGGTAGACCAGCAAAAATTTTTTTGGACAACTTAGTATGATACAATATGATTTACTGTTTTGTAGAAATATAACCAACCTTGAAATAGAATGAAAAGAAATTTTATACTCTCTGACAAAACTCTACATTTCTCTCCATAGGTAACACATTTCTAGACTTTTCTATGCATAACATATACACAAATTAGATTATGCTTCTTGTACCCTAAATTTCCTACAAGTAATATTCGCAAGTATTTAAGGTTCACAAATAACTTCATTGGTTGGGGAAAAAAAAATGAACAAGCTTCCCTGCCTGTATTGTTTTTCTCCGACCTTTCAAATAATAACATGACTGGGACTGTCTTGACTCTTTAGACCCAACCATGTTGTGGCAGGAGGAAAAACACACCAGAGACTTAAGTGTTAATTTTCATTCTAGTGACAATACCATATATAACTCACAAACATTAACACTATCATAATAACAGTCATCTAACAGTTGTGAGTTATTAAGTTCCAATTATATATCAGAGAAAGTTATCTCTCATCTTCACAGTAGTACCATAGGCAACTATTAGTTCCATTTATAAAGTGAGAAGAAAAAAAAAGCCCAAAAAACTGAGCTATAATCTCCCTTAGTAACTGGCTCCTACTCATGCAGTTAGTATATCATGCATAGAAAAATAGAAACTGAGATAATTTATAACACAAGGGATAGATCATACAGGTAGCAAAAGTTCAGAAATGGGGCAGTGAGGCAGCCTCGACATTATCATCAGGAAGGAAGCCATTCACTCTTGGGCTGGAGGGACAAATGAAGGAAGCAGTAGTACTGAGTGTCATTGTAAGGACTTCCTTGGCATCAATCTACCTCTTTGGCCTTAAGAGGACTAATGTTTGTTTTATATTTTAATCAAAACCATTTTCTTCCCACTGCATCAGTTTCTTGCTTGAAGAGTACCTTGTAATATGGACAGTAGACTTGTACAAAATTTCTAAAAACATATTTACATTCAGAGGTTGAAAATTTTAAACAGCTTGTTACTCTTAAAAGACTGGCAGATGAATTCAGTCAGAGCTAATCCTCAAAAACAAACAAACAGAGGCATCTAGGTGGACCAGATGGTTTCAGCTTTGGTTCAGGACTTGATCTCCAGGTCTTGGGATGGAGCCCCAAGTCAGGCTCCCAGCTCAGCACGGAGTCTGCTTCTCCCTTTCCTCTGTCTCTGCCTCTCCCCGTGCTGTGCTCTCTCTCTCTCTCAAATGAATAAATAAAATCTTTAAAACAAACAAACAAACAAAAAACAAAACAAAACCTGTGGCGTTGGGATTACATTTATTAGGGACTGAGACTTAAGAATAGAATGGTGACATCATAGCTTATGAAACCAGTAAAGATCATGAGAACTTTGGTAGCTAGACAAACAATCCAAACATATGGTTATATTCCAGAACAAGCAAGATTTGGATGATCTGCTAACAACTATTTCCAAGAATTCTGTTGGACTATAGCTAACCAGCAATCTCAGGAGTATCATGTATGGGTAGGTGGAATGAAGGAAGGAGGAACAAACCATAGATGTCTTTCTACCAATCCTAGCTCAAGTGAAACCTTTAAGCACTAAGTTAACTTAAATACCTGGGTACAGGAGGATTCAGAGAATGGAGATCCATTGTGATCCTAATCTTTATTCTGAGCCTAGCTTTCTTTACACAGTAAAATGACCAGCAACAGCTTCTTGACATCAGACTTGCTAAAATAAGTAACCATGAAAAACAGAGCTGTGCAAACTTGATGGCAGGCAATTGATATTCAAGGAGACACCAGCAGCTGTTTGGTTGTCCATTCCACACTGAATCCAGAGATCTCTTCCTATTGCAGGCACTCTAGAGAAACCCAGCTGTTCCAAAGAGCAAAGCAGACTAGGCCCCAGGATATATTTTTCCCCTCTTGGTGATAGATAGGGCAGAAACTGGGATATGGAATTTGGAGAACTCAGAGAGAAAAAAAGAGGAAAATCATGCAATGCAATCATCTTCTTAGGTTATTAATGCATCAGGACATAAGGAATACAGGTCATTGATGAGATATGATAATATCAAAAGGGATAAGAAGGAAGGAACAATATGCTGGATTCATTTGAGAATTTATCAGCAATGCACATTTGTCATTGATGAATATCTAATACAGAATTTATGTAAGTCATCTTGATAACTCACTTCCAAAGAAGTTTTGCCATGATAACATAATGCCTCATCCTGTGACTTTGTTCTCCTGATGTATAGTTAGGAAGATTGGACCTATGACAAGTTGGAGATTTTGACTGTACAGTAAGTGGAGAAATGGGAAGTAGCTGTCTAGTGCCTTTGCAGGAATACATCAAAGGATTCTGTTCTTACTATGGTGTTTAGTTTTCTTTATAGGACCTGAGCCCTATACATTCTCTGTCTGCACTAAAAAGGAAATTAGAATAAAGGATAGCTAGCTCTTGAGTATAGCTTTAATATCAATGTTCTTTATAGGCCTTTCCTCTTCATAACTCTCTTTTTAATTTTATTTGATGCCAGATGCATAAACTATGGACATTCTATTTGAAAATGTTAAAGCAAAGACAGTTAAAGGAACTATTTTGAAAGATTGTTATGATATATATATATATATATGGCAATATATATAAATATATATATTAATATATATATAAATATATATATTGAAAAACTACTGAATAATTTAGGAGGGAGATTTTCTTAATGCCATCTTAAAATAATTTAACTTCATTCAATAATTTTTGAGCATCTGTAAAAAGTTTGCTTATCTCGGAGTAAATGTACTTTTGAAATTCATGGTCTTTTAAGTCCTACATTTTTTATATATTAAACAAATCTGTTTCCAGAATGTCAGAAGCTTAACTGACCTTGGCAATCTAGTCTAATTCCATCATTTTCTGATAAGTAGAGAGTAGGTTCCTTCCCCGAAGTTATCTAGCAACTAGGGATCAATAAGATTTCCACATGCCCATGAGTTTTGAAATGTTGTTCCAGCAGACATTTTATCAGGAATAATGCCTACAATCTCCAGAAATATTAATATAAGAAAATAGGAACTAGTAATCCCACTGGAATATGAAAAATATTGGACAGCTCCTTAAAATCAGGGATTAGTGGCCATTCAGCTGATTAATACACAGAGAGAATAACTGGTCCACTAATATGCATAAGGTACTACCATGTCCGGCCTTCCATCATCCTCCATGAGTATCTGGAATACTATTTCTTTTTTCAGCTCAACTTTTTTCAGTCTCAAATTTTTCAGCTATGACTCTAAATTTCTTCCTTTGATTTCCATGTTTCTGACAACTGATTCTTCTCAGAGCCCAATTTGTGTAACATTGAACTCAGATCTCTTCAGTTGGTAATTTGGTCAGGATCAAAAAGTTGTACAAAACTATTCAGCTCATCCCTTGGATTAGCAGGTAGTTAGAGTCTACTAGCCAATTGTCTTTACCGTTACTATACCCTTCCCATGGCCTGTGAATAATTCTGCAATATGCTTAGTTCCTCTGTGAAACTTGGTTTGAGAAAAGCATTGTGTTTGGAGACAATGGATAGGATTTCCAAATGGCAGTTCTGAGAGTCCAGAATAATGTTCAATGCTTGGTCCCTTCTAATCCTAATTAGGCAGCCAGTCAGATGAACTGCATAACACCATTCATTATCCAGCCTTTTGAGCCTCCAAAATAAAATCCCAGATTAATCACTGGCCAAAAATAAAGCTTCCCTCTCCCAACAGCCAACTATTATGTTTATATTTCAAAATGGAAATGATACTTCAGCTATCCATCAACTGAAAGCCAAACGTGAAGTTCACCCAAAAGCAAAACAGGCAGTTAGCTAGGCAATTGCTTCATTTTCAAAAGTTCTACATTAAATTCAAATGTTATTCGAGGTTCACTGCCATTCAGATTAAATTGACATTTAGAAAGAAAATATGCATTCTTTCCTAACCTTTAGAAATAACATAGAATTTAGACATTTCAATCTTGTTTCTTTCCCCCTTACTTGTGTTCCTTATCAGTTTATTCAGTGCCCAAACAATTATTTCTTAACCTTTGATAGGAAGTGATGAGCTGGCCTAAGAAAAGAACTAGGTGCACTTCAGTATTGCAAAGAGCTGAGAACATTTTCTTTCAACTTTTGAAAATCAATTAAAATGGAAAACAATCAAATTTTTTTGTTGTTGTTGCTTGTTTTGGGGGGTGAGGTTTAACATTCTCTTCAATGGAACAGAAATACTGAGGAAGGAAAAATAAAGCACAAGGTTTTACCCTGTCTATTATCAGATTACTCTTTCCTGTCTTTAAACCAAGAATAAAATCAGAGCCAACTTCTACCTGAAATGTTAAAATTGGTCAGAATATTTTCTGTGCAAAAAGGTGAGACTATAAAATTAATAGTGGAGAATATTGGTCAAGCATTTCTTCCAGAATGAGCATGGAATACAGAGAGGGTCAGGAGTCAGATCTTATATGAAGTTCATTCATGGATTATTCATGCACAAGAATGGGAACACTGCAATTTGATGACCAAGGAAATTTAAAGGAGAAAGAATGCTTGATCTTTAAGAGTTAGTGGTAAGGTAATTGTGCAACTACAGAGCTGAGCAAGATATATATAGTGATCAAAACTCATTTCTGTCATTATATGTGATTTAAAAGCATAAAAGCATATGATTTAAGGCATAATTTAAAAGTGGTAGAGTAGATTGATGTGAAAATTCTCCAGAGGGTATAAATTCAGGTATATATAGACCAATTATCTGACCACATGTATGAAGATGAGGTGGCCATATTAGCACAATATTAGGCAATGGAGGTTCAGGACACCAGAGTTATGATTCTCACTGTGTCATTGGTTGAGCGCTAGTCCCGGAGGAAATTATTTGTTTAAAAATTTGCTATACCCCAGTGCTCAGTCCCCAATGGTTTCTTTCATAGTTTTCCAATAAAGGGAACCAGGGCTCTTTGGAAAAAAATGGCTGATCCTAGGTTCAAAATACAGAACATACAATATGAGCTTGAAACATTACATTGTGCCAAGCGTAGGAAGTGCTCAAAAAACCAAAATGATGGCATAAATCAAAGAGATGCAGGAACCAAATGGAAGAGCTCCCAGTTGCTAAAGTGGAACAATATGAGCAATAAAACAAAATAGTAAGGTATTATAACTACAGTGTAAAGAAAATTACCATGTGTCCATGTTTACATAAATAATTGAATAAATTTTAAAATGGGAGACAAGGGACAAACCTTCCTAACAGAAGGATTGCAAATAATGTATGTAGATATTCTTCCCTCAAGAAACATGACTCATCTTTTCAGTATGGACTATGCTTTATGATTTGCTCCTGAAGAAAACAGTGTGAAAGCTCGGTAAGGGGGAAATAATGTTACATTGAGGAAACCTGACAACAGATGTATTTGTACTATGTTCCTACAAGAAACTGGGTACTAAGTATTCAGGAACTTTGCACTATCATTGCTATCTTTCTATATTTTATTTTTAAATAAAACAATATATACTTAGGAAAGTTTTAAATAACTCAAAGCCACAATTCTAAAGCTGAATTTTATTTTCAATTTTTGTATGTAAATGTATTTTCATTCCATCAATAGTATAATATGTGCTCATGCTTCAAGAATCTTTCATACTATAATTTTAATGATGGAAGCTCAGTATATTAAAACTTAGATTATTTACAAGTTTTTTTAGGTGCTACCTCAATAAATACTACAGTTAATATACATTTTTGTTCTATGCAAGTAAGTTATTTCCATAGAAGGGAAATGGTTGGGTCAATATATAAGAGTATCTTAATGGCTTTTGCTATGCATTTATTTTTTTTTCTAAAGAATTTGTATTACTTTTCAAGATTGATACTGAATGTATGAAGACATTACACCAAAAAAATTTCCAGTGTTGAATTTTATCTTATAAAAAGAAATAGTATCACCAAACAAAATGGTGAGTGTTGGGTTTTATCTTATAAAAGAAATATTAATAAACACAACTGAAAGTTTTAATTATGGCTTGAATACTCACTTGCATTCATTCTAGCTTTCAGCCATCCTTTTCCTAGTTAAAAAAAAAATGTACTCTTAGCTTTTTCACAAATACAAATATGTAAGAATACAGGATCCTCTTTGGCAGTCTAATTGCTTTCTCATTGAAAGTTGGTTTCAAAAGATAAATACTAGATAAGTAACTTCCAGGATTCTCTTAACCTCTGAAATTATAATAAAAACAAATAAACAAATAAAAAACTGCCCAAATGGTTTTGATCTCATGGGACCAAATCACTAGTGTCATACATGGATTTAGTTAGTAGCTTTATCCTGGATTTTTAATTAGGATTCATTAAGAAACTGTAAGTGTAAAATTAATCCACACTTTCTCTTCTAGTTCTTGAGTAGATATATCAAAACCTACAAACTAGGGATCACATATTTTTTAAAAACTATTAAACTATCTACAAATTCCCTCAGGTCTCCTTATTTTAAATTAGGTGCTGTGTACAAGTTTCATATATATATACATGAAATTTATATTTATATATATATAAAGGAGTATAAGGCAACTTCACATAAAAAGAACACCACCATACAATATATTTGACACAGTCTTCAGAGAGAAATGATTAAATAAAAGTTATAAAAACATACATAAAGCTGCTGGCTTGATGATTTAACTGGCATTGGAGTCTCTACTCATTTTCTTTATAGCTCAAATCATGCCAACTGCTCATATGAGAAATACCTTAATTATCAGGGCCAGGCTAAGGCTTGAAGCCTTTAAAAACAACAAGGGCTACGAATAAAGTTTGAGTCATTTACTGACACCATTTCACCTTTAACTTTCTGGTTCTGAGCCATGCTTACTTAGCTCCCTCTGACCATGTGTCTATGTAATAGATCCTTGTGGATAACACAATTTCTGCCATAAACCAGGAGATCCTCTTTATGAAGACTTGTTTTCAGATGATTATAATAAACTTCAGAACACAGACAATGAATGTGGCAATATAGAAAATCACCGGATACAATGACTAACTTCCATGTGGTGGGGGAAATGCTTCCTCTTATGGTCATACAGATGAATAAAATATTCCCTGTTATTGATGAAAGTCGAATAAAGATGGAGAGATGCCAGGGCAAACCATGAGTTTACAGAATATAATTTATAACTTAATATACTGATGTGCAAACTGACATGAGCATATAAGAAACCATAATAACCATTCATGTAACAATTCAAGGTTTCATGGAGAAGGAATAGCTGGTATCAGAGAGTGGAAGTTTCACAGAAGGAGAAAAAGACAAGAGAGAGTTAAGAGTCTGAGAAAAATGCCTGGAGGCCTGAATATTCAGAAAATTTTGGGGTCCCCATCAGTAATTCACTATGAAATGGGGAAAAACATAGATGTAGCTCAGATGTTAGCTTGGTAATGGATTATGAAGAGTTGTGCATATATGTAAAGATTAGGATTATGGCAATGAGTTAGTGATGGTTTTTGTCAAGAAAGGAGGATTTTTAATATGATTTTAGAGATAAACTGTTGGATAGATTGTGAAGAGTAGATTATAAAAGAAAAAAAGACCAGGCTATTGAGAGGTTGTCTCAATCATCCAGACTAGAAACGACGGTGACCTGAACATTGGCGGTGAGGATAGAGAAGAGAGGACCACATTTTTAAGAAAATATTCAGGAAATTAATTTTCTGGGCTTACACTATGATTTATTGTCAGGAAGGTGGGAAGAAAGATTTTGAGCTGGAATAATGATGCAGAGGAAACCAGAGGAGAAATGGATGAAAGATAGTTCTGTTGCAGCAGAATTGTATTTGAAATTCTACAGGAATGTCTACAGAAAAAAAAAAATATATATATATATATAAATATATATAATATATAAATATATATAATATATAAATATATAAAAATATATAAATATATGTATATAAATATTCATTCATTCATTCATTCATTCATTCATTCATTCCAGGCAGTAAAAAGTGTGGATATGGAACTATGGAGAAGGCTGGGACATAGAGTCACTAGTTTTAGTGTTATTGGTTTATAGGGGCCCAGTGAAGGGCAGGGAGTTCCCAGGGAGAATAGAAAGAAACAGTATTATCAACATGACTTGAATCAGAAAGCCTGAGTCTGACTGAATGCTGAGTCCTGCCCTTAATTAGCTCTGTGGCCTTGGCCTTGCAGTTTTCAACAGACAGAGTCAACAATAGTCAACCTCTTGACAACTGAGTTACTTAAATAAAATGGGAATGTACTTTGGAGATCCTTAGTGTATTTTCTATACTTTTGATTATGATGTACTTCCAGAATCATCTATCCGTTAAGATGTTCCCTGCAGGACTTCAATGAAAAATTGGAAGTGACCTAAGTAACTGTAGCCTGATCACTTATGTAAAAAAAATAGCACAACAATTTACATGCAATTATTATTATACTGCCAGTAATTTGTGTTGCTACTGAGGTTGCAAAACCACAGTAATTGTTTACACTTCTCATCAAGTGGAAAAAGGTACCAAGTTGTATCTATAGCATATTCATTACTATCTAAAAACCTATCCAGAGAAGAAAGAAGCAGGAAAGATTTCTAAAATCTTAACGATTGTTGCTTTAGGGAGAGATGATACTATGGGCAGTATCTTTCAATTTTGGTGCTACTATAATTATTGGGGGGGGGGCTTGAATATTTCTTTAAAGAATTAATTTACCTGCTATATAAAAAGTAAGTTTATGGTTGGCATGTAAAATCTTAATTACATTTAGTAGCATATAAAATAGCTCTGAAAATAAATTTAAAACAATTATACTCGGCCAATCACTCTTACACATCAATTACAGAAAGAGAATTTAAAGCCTCAAGAAAGGACATATTCCTTGAATCACAGATTTCATGGCAGAGCTAAGCTATGACCCCAGGACTCTTACTGCAGAACCAAAACAGCTTAAGTTAGAAACTCCAAAGTAAGTCTCACTGTGCTGCAGCTGATTTCTGCCTAGACAGGACCAATGCAACTGTGGGATGTGCCATAAGGTGTGAATCAGGAGTTGATTTCCACATAAGAGTTGCTGAAGTGGGCAACAGATCAGAGGGAAGTAGCAAGACACACATAACAGAGAACTTTTCCCAAAGTGGCACTTTCTATCTGGGTCACTTTGCGGAAAGATACATTGTCTCCTGCAGTCTTCCTGGTTCTGAAAGGTTAATTCCAATTAGGAACTTTGGAAAGGATTTGAACAGCTCAAGAAAATATTTTGCTGTCAGAAGGCCTGGTTCTGTTACTTAACTTTCTGTATGGATTTGGACCAGTGATTGAACATACTTCTGCTTTTGGTTCTTCATTTCATTTTCCAAATGTTGATAATACCACTTGTGATTTTAGAGGTCATGTCTTTAAAGCCCTGAACACAGTGATTATTGTGGCTGTTCTGGTGGCAATGATGACAAAGAGGAGGAGGAAGATAATACCAATCATGTAAATAACAATGATGATGAAGATGACAGCAAAAATAATGGGATTGAGGAAGAGGATGGGGAGGACAATCATAGTGATGTCAACAGTGATGATGAGAAGGAGGAAGAAGAACCTTTTCTCTTGAATTTTTAAAGAGGTTCTCAGAGATAACCCTGCCTTTTTTGTGTAACGATGGCTCTCATGGCCTGCTTGACTGCAAACTTCAGTAGTACAGTCCTTTTTTCTAGATTCTTCTTTTGTGCTTACTGACAAAAGAACGGGCTGCAGTAACTCACAAGTGCTTGTATGTATTACAGCCGATAAGAAAGCAAGCTGCTTTCTGCAAGAGGCCATTTCACTTTTTCCTGTAGGGGACAGATGGAGAAAACACTGCATTTAATTTAGCTGGCTGGTTCTGATTTTTTTTTCATGGATTTTTTTTTTTTTCTTGAGGGGAAAATGGTTTTCTTTTACATTTCTTTGATGGATTTGTTCTGATGTTCTCTTTAAGGTTTTTAAACTTGGGTTTTGGTACAGTAGAATTGCCCTCCAGACCCTTGAAGGCGGTTGACTGACAAGGTTTGGGAAGAGCTATCATTCTGTATCTTAACAAAAACTGACTGATTTTCAGTAAATATGATGGGCAGTGGTCAGAAGATTAATTTTCAAGTACATATTTCAGGTACTCTTGGCAACATGCATGATGTATGTTACTACAGCTTTGGTGCTAAGAGTGTGTTGTGGAACTTAAATTATGTGGAGGTAGAGAATATCTGTCCTCACATTCACAGATCCATAAGAAAATAGAAACCATTAAAATTGCATCTATAATTATTGTATAATTTATTATTATGACTATAGTGCCAGGGAGATTGGCATTCAAGGAAGTAAAATTTACTGGAAGAATAATTCTCATCCTACTGCTGCTATAACATGGATGTGTGAAAAGCAAAAAGGCACCTGCATTGCAGAATTTCTGCATTAGTGCCCGTGAGGGAGATGGGTTTACTGTGGTATAACGAGTCTGTGCCAGAGTCCTGTGTGTCCGAGCAACACTTTTACTATAGTAGCTTTTGGTTTATAGGAGTTAAGTCCCACTATGAAATAGAAAACAAAATAACAGAACATCAGTTTTCAAATCTTATGCTCTAAACATTTATAGATGACAACTTTAGGTAGGTCAACTTCAATATCAGATAGTCCTCAAACAAATCATATTTCTCTCTAACATCTCTTTAACAGAACACAACAGCAACTCCCATTTGCAGGTAAACAAAGCCAAGGTATTCAATCCATTTTGATAATTTATAGAAATTTGTCATCAGAAGATCAATTCTCAGGTCCCATGATCCAAGCTAATTTAAAAGTCTGATCCATTATCTCAGAATTCTGCAGGATATTGTCTCTTATTTTAGTCTTTCATTCCAGTCAAACAAGTAAGTATTGAGATCTTGCTATGTGCAAATTACTTTGCCTTCTAGCAGAGTTGGAAATTAGGGGAGTTGGAAATTTATAATCTTACTGGTAGTCTAATTTACAAACCTCATTATTGTTTTACATTGAAATCTTGTAGTTGAAATAATATATGTTTGTTCTAAAAAATTCAAGTACTACATTATTATAAAATTAAAAATAGCCCTCTACTTATGTCTATTCCAATAAGTAATCTTTATTAGAATGTTTGTATAATTATCTTGATATTAATGATAACAAAGGATACATATTACTTTGCATCTTGCTTTTCTTCTCAATAGTAAATGATGAATTTCTTTGCATGTCAGTAAATGCAGACAGAGTCATCTTGCTATTTTTAATGGCTGACTAGTGTTTCTTCCTATTATAGTAACTACATGTATTTTTCAAGTCCCTTATTAATAGACTCTTGTCTTTTTTACATTTTAATGCTTCTAGATTTAGTCCCCTACATTTGTCCTTTAGTTCAGACTAACATTACTTCATGATCAGATGGTCTTTCTCCTCTGATCTCTGACATCTTACTTTCCATCCTACCTGCACCTGGCTACCAAGATCATCATATTAGAGCTCTGTGCTAATTACAGATTTCTATCATTAAGTGAAGTGCACACCCCAGTGTAAAATTCAGTGCCATTTCAACCCCATAAAACTTAACAGAAAAAAAACTTAACAGAAAAAAATCTGATTAAAAATTGAGATGAACTAAATAGATATTTTTCCCACAGAAGACGTATACATGGCCAGCAGATATATAAAAGGTACTCAAATATCACTAATCATCAGGGAAATACAAACTAAAATGAGATTATCACCTTACTATAATAATTATTAGGATCAAAAAGACAAGACATAGCAAGTGATGGACAAGGATGTGGAGAAAAGGAACACTGGCGCACTGCTGGTGGGAATATAAACTGATGTGGCCAATATGGGAAACAGAATGAAAGTTCCTCAAAAAAGTAAAACTACCATAAATTATAGCAATTCTACTTTTGTATATTTATATATAAAAAAAAACTATCTCAAAAAGATGTCTGCACAGCCATGTTCGTTGCAGCATTATTTACAATAACCAAGACACAGAAATACTTAAATGTCTATCAACAGATGAATGGAAAAAGAAGAACATTCTACCATTTTCAATAACAGAAGAACTTGAAGGCATTATGCTAAGTGAAATAAGTCAAACAGAGAATAAAACATGACACCACCTCACTTATATGTGGAATCAAAAAAAATGTGAACATATAGGTACCATCAAAAGGTACCATCTTCCAGTTATAAAATAAGTAAGTCCTATAAAAAATTCTTGCTTTCTTAAATCTGTAAATTTGGTGTGCCATTCACTTCCCACCTAAGAACACTGTACATTTTAGTCAAACTAAACCCTATCCCAACTTTAACAACATTATAGTTCTGCTCCTTCCCATTCTCTTTATCTTGAAAATTCTCTTCAGTCTCGGAAATCTTTACTGTCTTTTAATCACAGTTCAAATGCTAGACCACCCCCCACCCCTTTTTAAGGATTTTTTTTTTTTTTTTTAATTCATGAGAGACACAGAGAGAGAGGCAAAGACACAGGCAGAGGGAGAAGCAGGCTCCACACCAGAAGCCTGACAAAGGACTTGATCTCAGGTCCCCGGGATCACACCCTGAGCCAAAGGCAAACGCTCAACCACTGAGCCACCCAGGAGCTCTGCTAGACCCTTTTGGAACTCCTTCTTCCCTTATCTTTATTACCAATACACAAAAAAAAACTTAGTCTTTACCTTTCAGGGCTATCTAGCAAACTGTTTGGTGCCACATACTCTTGATCAGCTACACAGGAATATAAAAATTAGGAAAGGATAGCTATACTACATGTATCTATACATACAATCCTTGGAATGAGATACAGATTCTCTCATCTCTCATCCACTTTGAAATCTGCCCCCCAAGTAATAAATATTATAGTAATAATTACATTTTAGTGAATGTGTATTACCTGTACTAGACATCAGCCCCACTACTTTAACCATCTTATTTAAATATCACAAGAATTCCACAAGACAGACGGTCATTATTCTTATTTTCCAGATGAGAAAGGAGCCTGTGAAGATTCAGCTATTTATCCAAGGCCACAGACCTTGGATAAGGTCTCTACTATTTGGTAAAGTCAGGATTCAAATCCAAGTTGTCAGAATTCCTAAACCTTACATTTCTTTCCTTAAAATTTGTAAATTGAAACAATTAAATCATCTTTAGAAAAATTAAATTGGTAGTCTGTAACCCAAGGTCTGTGACACAAGGGGATATACAAGAGCTCCATTACAGTCAAGCCATGGGAAACATTATCCCTTAGGGACTGATTATTAACTAATAATGACATGCCATTGCTTAATAGCCAATTAAAAGAATTATATTCTTAAAAGATCAGGTAAATTGCCCACTAATTTGATTAAAAGGCATTTTCCTGCTAGGGCTCAAGTCTAAACAGCTTGTCATTTTTTTTCTTTTTCCTGCCAACCCATTCATTCTAGACCCTAAAGGAACATTGCTCTTCATTGAAAGATATTGACCGCAAATGGGTAATTTATCTTTGTTCAAAGCAAATTATGTTTCACGTCCCTCTGGAAAATTTAATCATTAGGACAAATTCTGCTTGTATTTACTCTTTCTAGGGAAACCTTACATTTGTCAAAATGAATGACCATTTTCCATGAAGTATGTTCTTTGATATGGATTATAGTAGCTTCCTCATTTATCTCTCTGCCAGAAGTTTCACCATCAGTATTAGTTGTCTATGGCTGCTGTAACAAATTACCACAAACTAAAGTGCTTAAAACAACACATATTTATTTTCCTACACTCTAGGTTAAAAGTCTAATCTGGGTCCGGAGAGCTAAAGTCAACTTGTAAAGTGTCAGCAGGGATGCTTCCTTTCTAGAAACTCTGGGGGAGAATCTATGTCCTTGCCTTTTCCACTCTCTAGAAGCCATATGCATTATTTGGTTAATGGTTCTTTGGCTCCAACTTAAAATACAGCAACAGTGGGTTGAATTCTCAAATTTTATCACTCTGACTTCCTCTTTCATCCACCTGGATAGTCCACATTAATTTTCCCACCTCAAGGTCCTTAACATCCGCAAAGTCCCTTTTCCCATGTAAGGTAACCTAATCACAGATTAAGATTAGGCTGTAGAAATCTTTGGTCAGCCATTATTCTACCTATTATACTATCCCTCACTCTTTTCTATTCTCCAAACTATTAGCTGAGTAGACTTTCTTAAATATATATATAAACATTTATGTCTATGTGCAAAATTTCAGTATCTTATCCTAGCATACATCATATACAAGAACTTCGTAATTTGGCTTTTGTTTACTTGGCAACCTCATAGTTCACTACTCTTACCAAAATTGTTTTGTTCCATGTTTATTCACTTCTACCACTGTGCTTTTCATAGGCTGCCAAGAATCTCTTCCTCTTGACCACTTCAAACTCTCTACTCTATTTTCAATTTTTAGCTCAAGGTTTACCTTTTCCATAAATCTTTCTCTGACTCTTTGCAGGGAGTATTAGCTTCCCTTTCTCCATGATCTATCAGAAGTGCTTAGTACATGTAATGTCTAGGAGATCAATAAGTGGTTTCTACTGCTGTACCGGTATTAGCAAGTACTGATGGCTGGATCACAGCAGTCTTGGGCAAACTTACAGGGGAGATGTAATCTCATGTGGTGTCCACTGATTTGTTGTGACTACATGAGGAATTTTTATTGACAATTATAGCATTTGATCAGAGCCACATATAGTAAGGTCACCTTGGTTTATCTACTGCTGCTCCTGTCCTAACATGACTGCTTTAGTACCTATCCAAAAGCATTCAACCTCATTCACAAGACAACCAACCACAGCACTGGGTATAGGATTCAGAATTGAGGTCTGGGTATGTTTATGTGGTGTCAGAATCCGAAGCAACTGCCCTCTGTTTACCTTTCCTGGTGACCTGGGATCTCTTCTCTTTGGATTCTTTTTTTTAATTAATTAATTTTTTTTTAATTTATGATAGTCACAGAGAGAGAGAGAGAGAGAGAGAGAGAAAGAGAGAGAGAGGCAGAGACACAGGCAGAGGGAGAAGCAGGCTCCATGCACCGGGAGCCCAACGTGGGATTCGATCCAGGGTCTCCAGGATCGCGCCCTGGGCCAAAGGCAGGCGCCAAACCGCTGCGCCACCCAGGGATCCCTAATTAATTAATTTTTAAAATATTTTTTATTGGAGTTTGATTTGCTGCACCTCAATGTTTATAGCAGCCATGTCCACAATAGCCAAACTGTGAAAGGAGCCTCGGTGTCCATTGAAAGATAAATGGATAAAAAAGATGTGGTCTATGTATACAATGGAATATTCCTCAGCCATTAGAAATGACAAATACCCACCATTTGCTTCAACATGGGTGGAACTGGAGGGTATTATGCTGAGTGAAGTAAGTCAATCAGAGGACAAATATTATATGGTCTCATTCATTTGGGGAATATAAAAAATAGTGAAAAGGAGTAAAGGGGAAAGGAGAGAAAATGAGTGGGAAGTATCAGTGAGGGTGACAGAAGATGAGAGACACCTAACTCTGGGAAATGAACAAGGGGTGGTGGAAAGGGAGGTGGATGGGGGGTTGGGGTAACTGGGTGACAGGCACTGAGGGGGGCACTTGACGGGATGAGCACTGGGTGTTCTTTTTTTTTATTTAAATTCAATTTACCAACATATAGTATAATACCCAATACTAATCCCACATATATATATATATATATATATATATATATATATATATATAAAGCATTGCTTTTTAAATAATTTTGGAATTTAGTACCTTCTAACATACGGGCCAAAATATACCAAGTAGGTCACCGTTTTGGTCCACTCTGTGAAATTATATTCTCTCCTTTCCCATTTCCCACACCCTTTTTCTTTCTTCTCCTTATTATTTGTTTTTCTTTGTCTTTTTTCTTTTATTTTCTGGTTCCTGACATCTTCAGAATTGTCTAGTATGTATTTTGCTTGGGTTGTGATTGATATTTTAACTCTACTCCCTTGTACAGCCATTTTGCACTGGAAATGACTAGAAGGAAGAATTCGCACAGAAGAACTAGAGGTAGTAAGTACCCTCTGCCACAGATCTAATGGATATGGATTTAAATAAAATGTCAGAGCTAGAATTCAGGATTATAATTATAAAGTTACTAGTTAGATTCTTTGGATTCTTAAATACTAAGGACAGTTGTCATAGTACCTTCAGTCTGGATGTTTCCCTTTCTTAAATGTTCAAAGTGAAAGAGTTGGTTAGACTTTATATTCTGGACAATAAAGTCATTTACCTACCCTCCTATTAGCAGTTAGTCTCATAGTTTTCCGACAACATTATAGCATCAAGACAATCACTCATTGCTAGGGCTGGAAGTTATGATTGTGTTTCCCAAGTATCTGGTAACAGTTTGGCTACAGCAAAAAATAAAACACAAAAACATCAATTTCAATCTCCTTCTCACTACAATTCACATGCTGGTTCACCAGCATCTAGTAGACTGTGAGCTCTTAAGGTAATATAACTTACTTTCTTTGTTAAGAATATTTACACCCAGGGAATCCCTGGGTGGCTCAGTGGTTTAGCACCTGCCTTCAGCCTAGGGCCTGATCCTGGAGTCCCGGGATCGAGTCCCACATCGGGCTCCCTGCATGGAGCGTGCTTCTCCCTCTGCCTGTGTCTCTGCCTCTCTCTCTCTCTCTCTCATTAACAAATAAATAAAATCTTAAAAAAAAAGAATCTTTAGACCCTAACAGTCCCGGGATCGAGTCCCACATCGGGCTCCCTGCATGGAGCGTGCTTCTCCCTCTGCCTGTGTCTCTGCCTCTCTCTCTCTCTCTCTCATTAACAAATAAATAAAATCTTAAAAAAAAAGAATCTTTAGACCCTAACAGTGTATCTGCAACAAAGATTTTGTTAAAAGAAAAAAGAAGAGAAATGTAAGTCAATTATTTTGAAGTGGGTAATTAAGTAATGGACAGAGACAGTAATTCTCTCCCTAGATGATCTTTATAACTTCTTTTAGAAATCTATCCAAAACAGGTATATAATGCATAGCCTTCTTGAATGAAAAATATCCCCATTTGTTTAATTTCATTATTTACAGTAGATTTGTATTCTAGCCAACTATAAATTATAATGGCATCTCAGTCTAAGTAGTGGAAAAATATGGTTAATCAAAGTATGTGTTAGAAAAAAAGAGGCCTAAAATATCCAAGATAGCACTCATGAAGAATAAGGTGGAATGATTTGTCCTATTTGATAACAAAAGTTATTATAAATGTCTAAGTACCAAGACATTGTTATTATAGAGATAGTCAGAACACATGTTCATAGAAACTTTACATATTTTAGAATGTCATTACAGACAAGGAGGAAGGGACTATCAATCTGTTCAGTAAATGATGTTGAAACAATTGATTATCTGAATAAGTGGAAAAAATTGAGTACCTACCATGCAGCATACGTAAAACTTATGACCAGGTGAATTAAAAGCACACGTATAAGAAAACAATAAAACTTGTAGAATAAAATGTCTATTAACTTGTCTTATCACACATAAAATCACACACAACTAAAACAGAAATATCAATTATTAATTATTAAGAATTTCTATATATAAGAAAGATAACTTGAGTGAAAAGCAGCAATAAATTGGGAGCACAAAGAATTAGAATTCAGTGTAAATGAAGTGCTTCTGCAAATCCATAAGGAAATGACATCTAGGGGATCCCTGGGTGGCTCAGCAGTTTAGCGCCTGCCTTTGGCCCAGGGTGTGATACTGGAGTCCCAGAATCAAGTCTCACATTGGGCTCCCTGCATGGAGCCTGCTTCTGCCTCTGCCTTTGTCTCTGCCTCTTTCTGTGTCTCTCATGAATAAATAAATAATTTTTTTTTAAAGGAAATGACCTCTAATAAAAAATGGCAAATATCTACCATTCTTGTTTGGCAAAGAAGAATAAGCATTTATTTCTCATGTGTCTATGTTCAGCTGGGCAACTCCATACCATGGGTCTCATGCTAGGGCCCACGCTGGGAAGTGGTCAGCAATGGCTACCTGCAGTTTTCTCTCATGGAATGGCTAAGTGCTCAAGTGGGACAACCCCCACACATAAACACATTTCAAGTCATTATTCACATTATTTTCTCTCCTATCCTATTTCAATTATTGGCCAAAATGAGTGAAATGATCAAGCCCAAAACCAAGAGGAAGGAAAATGCAGCCCTTCCACCAGGAGGCTGTTTATACATAACAAGGATATAAATGCAGAACTGTATTACAGGAGAGTGAAACACTGGAGCAAAAAATTAGTTAACTAAATATGTGAACAGAACTTTACAGAATAGCTTATTTACAGAAACATACATACAAATGATGAGTAAATGAAGGAAAAGTTGCTCAAACTCATTAGCATTAGGAATAATGAATTCAAAATCAAGACAATTTTACATCTATCAATCTGGCTAAAATGAAAAATTAAACACCAAGTGCTGACAAGGATGGAAAATAGAATTTCTTAGGTACTGCTCTGGGCAATATATGTTTCTCTATGTTTTGGGAAAATAATTTGGCATTACCTACTGAAGTCTAGGGTGCATATATTGCATATTCCAGTAGTTCTACCCCTGGGTATATATGCTAGAAAAAAATCTTGGCATGTATCCCTGGAAATGTTATATAAGGAACTTTACAGTTAATGTGTTCCAAACAGAAACACACTCAAAACAAAACAAGGCTAAAAACTAATTGTTCATCGTGCAAAAATAGGTAAACAAACTATGACATATTCACACAAAATTCTACTCAGAAAGCAAAAATGGACAATTATGCAATAGTATAGATAGAACTCATTAATATAATGCCTAGTAAAATAAAGTAATAAAAATGATTCCCTCTAAAGTTTAAAAAAATGGAAACTAAAGAAACTATCATTTAGGAGTATACAAAGTAAATTATTTCATGTATATGTATTGCATGTAGAGAGTAAAATATAGTAAGATAGGATATCAAATACATAGAGCAATTCTTAAGCTAGGGAATAATCAACACAAATATCATGTGGAGATGGAGACAAAAATTGGGGACAGGCACATGGTAGATGTTTTGGTGATATTCCTTTTCATTAGTTGGTAGGGGGCAGATGGACTAATTTTTATTATTATTGTAGTTATTGTATCTTGCATGCTATAAACATTCATTTGTAATTAATCTTATTTGAAATACGTGTGTGTATATATATATATATATATATAGAAATATATATATGTGCTCCCAATATGTATATATAGAAATCTATATCTATACCTATCTATATATCTATATCTATCTATCTATCTATCTATATATATATATATATATATAGAGAGAGAGAGAGAGAGAGAGAGAAGAGAGAGAGAGATGTGAGGTGTTAATTTAGGATGTTTAATTTATCCCTTTAAAGGAAATTTAAAAGTTACTTTTAAAGAGTTCTTTTGAATTTATTTTTACTGACTTTTCCATGTAAGATCAAGCAAAAGGTGATTGAAAGATAAACATGTATCCAGTATATTAATATAATCAGGGAGTTAAGAGTCTTCATTCCGATTAAAAATAATCAAAAACAGGGGCACCTGTATGGTTTAGTTGGTTAAACAACCAGCTCTTGATTTCAGCTCAGGTCATGATCTCAGGGTTGTGAGATCCAGCCCTGCACCGGGCTCCACACTGGGTGTGGAGCCTGCTTAAGATTCGGTCCCTTTCCCTCATCCTGTGCCCCTCCCTCTCTAAAATAAAATAATAATAATAAACCTAAATACAAACATCTGCTTAGTTTGTTACATGTTTCAAGTGATATATAGCAACTCTTTAGGGAGTCCTTGTTCCTTCCTTGTGCTTCGTCACACCATCCCTGCTTACCTAGCTCTTTCTATTCTTTAATGGTCTTTGAGATTTTAGTTCAAACGTGTCCTTCTACCTTTTCCCGGCAGATCTATCAGGTCCATGGGTAAGTTGCCTCTACTGTGAGAACTACATTTTCAGAGGCCTAATGCTCCTTAATGGGCTGCAGAACCAGCCATTTCATAGGAGGGCATCAAGCTCATTAGGGAAGGAGAACTGTTCTTACTGTGGTATTGATGGCCAGAATTTATAGAGTCTGCTTTGCAGGTCACAGATCCATCATCTCATATACACACTATCCTCTCTCCCAGAGTTTTATTATCCTCCAGGGCATTTTGCAGATAGCTTTACTCTTCCAAAGTGTATTTGTCACATCAGGTCTTGCTGTTGAAGTATAAGTTTCAAACCGTATAGAATGTGACACTTTTCTGGAGTCCCCTTTTTATTCTGAGTAATCACCATATATAAAATTTCATGTGGAAAAGAAAACAATTAAATGTAAAGTTTTCATTGGTAAGGCAGAAAAAAAAAACACTCTTCAAACAATGTATATGCTTATAGATGAATAGAGTTGAGTCAGAGACCAAAAGGAACATCGCTCCAGAAAATTTCCTTCAGCACAGTTTTATTTTTTTTAGCACAGATTTATAACAAAAAGGTTTAGCAACACAAGAATGCATCTTACTTTGCTATGCTCTAACTTATTTTGAAGATTCACTATCCTATAAACAAGCTTGAAGTTCTTGAATGTCCAAAGCTTCATGAAAATACACTGACGTTAGTACATATTTTTTTAAAAAATAAGAGTCACATCACAAATCTCTAATTTGATGTTTTAGGTCGACTTTTTCATTGAACCAACAATTGTACCTTGAGAGCTAGTCGGAAAGGCTAGCAGAGGAATGAATTAAATCTGCATCCTTATAAAAAGTTGTTCACTTATTAGGAATATTCATCTGTAAGTGACCAATAAGCATATAAGCCACTTGACCATATTTATATTGCTAGTGATGGACAGATCAATTACAGCCCAAGAACCTCCAACGGTTTTTGTTCTAATCAGTGAAAATGACTACATTCTCCCACACAAGTTCTAGGAAAGTCAATCAGAGTTTTTCTCCTATGATTCAATCAAGCAGTGAAAAAGCTCCATGCTTTTCCAGCATAGTTATGAGCATTTTGGCTATAGAATGTTTCAAAGCATAGCAGGAGCACTAAACTCTAAAGTGTAGATCATTTGTCAGAGGTCTAGGTTCAAGCTCTGGCTCACATTTCAATCATGAGACCTCAGACAACTCACCAAACCTTACAGGCTTCTGTTTTCTCATCTTTAGAATCATCATCACTGTGTTCTCAACTAAAGGGTCCCATTTGTAACCAATGGAAACCTTCCTGATGTTTATACATCCCTCCATACCTACTCATTCAATAATTATTAAGACATTCATTATCTGCAAAAATGTTATTTTCGAGAAGGATGATAATGCTGCCCTGAAAAAACATGAGCATGCATCACACATCTACCTTCAAACAATTAGGTGACTTGTCTTAGACTTCTCTAGTATGGTTCTATCTTTTTCTTCCTGGGTAATCAATAGTGCTTTGAATGCTGTTCTATCATTTGCAAAATACAAAAGACAAACAAACCCCCCCACCAAAAAAAAGAATATCACATCCTTTCAAAGATGTAATAAGCTGATATCATGCCTTTATCTAGGAAATGGAGCCATGCATTCAACATAAATTCCCTTTTGGATGTGATTTTAGATATTCATCACCCTTACTTAAATTATTTAGAATCTCTAAACATCTTTTGTAGCTTCAAATAGACACGTGAAACTCAGTATGAAGGTTTGTGAAGGTGAAACCACGGTTTATATTTTTTCAGTTAAAAATACTGTCACCAATAGCTCTATTTCTCCCTTAAGAATTCTGTTTTCTCTCTAAAAAACTGTAATTATAAGGAGGGAAGGTTCAATTATCCTCCTGAGGTTAAGGCTCCCCAGCCCACAGTGAGCCTAAGTTCTGGTGCTTTTGTAGAGGGTAGTCACCTTATATCTAGACATAGCATGACTTAATTTCCTTCTTCTGGCACGTGGGGGGTACCATGGATCCAATAATCGCAATGGTAATGTTAGAAAGTGTTAGATTTATGAAAATTAGAATATGTAAGCACAGTAGATAATGTTTGTTTTTGATTTTGAGGTAAAGGTAATTGGCTTTAATTATTACAGTAAATGTTCTTGCTACTTCAGATAATTATAGGTGGACCTTTCCAGATAAAGGATTTATTATAGCATTTAACACACTCAGCTAATGCTGTGGTTCAGGGAGCAATTTCATTATGTCTCTTGTGATTAGGGGGTGTATATCCCCCCCCACTTTTTTTTTTAAGTAATGCTGCAACCTGAAACATCATGTTTTGTTTTAAATCTGGAGCTGAAAGTTGGCAATTCTCCTTTTGAGAATGCATAAGTAAGAGCTTTGAAAAGGGT
Source organism: Nyctereutes procyonoides (assembly GCF_905146905.1). Lineage (NCBI taxonomy): Eukaryota > Metazoa > Chordata > Mammalia > Carnivora > Canidae > Nyctereutes > Nyctereutes procyonoides. The sequence goes on along the minus strand of NW_026575133.1, from coordinate 10,556,522 downwards.
AGATCAAGTTCCTGAGATTCAGGATTGTCAAAGGCTATCTCTTAAACTTCAGAGATTCTAACCTTTCTATATGACATTCGAATCTGTGGCTGCTTTGGTTTTCATTGGTTTGTTGGTCCACTGGAAGAAAGCAACTTACTATCAAACCATTTCTTTCCTGCTTGCATTTTTACTTTAAAAATACCATGAGAGGGGCAGCCCGGGTGGCTCAGCGGTTTAGTGCCTGCCTTTGGCCCACGGCGTGCTCCTGGAGTCCCGGGATCGAGTCCCACATCCGGCTCCCTGCATGGAGCCCGCTTCTCCCTCTACCTGTGTCTCTGCCCCTCCCCTCTCTCTCTATGTCTATCATGAATAAATAAAATCTTAGAAAAAAATTTAAAAATCTTAAAAAAAATACGAGAAATACCAAAAATCTTTACAAAATTAACATTCTGATTATAGGGATCCCTGGGTGGCGCAGCGGTTTGGCGCCTGCCTTTGACCCAGGGCGCGATCCTGGAGACCCGGGATCGAATCCCACGTCGGGCTACCGGTGCATGGAGCCTGCTTCTCCCTCTGCCTGTGTCTCTGCGTCTCTCTCTCTCTCTCTCTCTCTCTCTCTCTCTCTCTCTGTGACTATCATAAATAAATAAAAATTTTAAAAAAAATCTTTAAAATAAAAAAAAAAACATTCTGATTATAGGACTTAGAGGTTTTCATTTTTAATTGCTGTGAGGCAAAGTCAGGTAACATATGAGATAATTTGGGTGGATAAATAAAGTATTTTAGCCTTAGTACTTATTTTAGTTAAGCTAGCTCATCAAACCCATATTTTCATAGATATTATCAAAGGTAAAGTTTAAGTAGTATTTTAGATCTTTTTTTCAAGGGAGCTAGTTTAGAGATTAGTATTAAGCAAACATAGTATATGGCTATACACAGCTATAGCGAAAATAGTGAAAGTAGTTTGATCATGACACCATTTTCTGAAGCAACACTGTAAGGAAACTAAATGATCGTTTTGGTCTATCCCATTATTTTGTAATGAGAAATAGTTTGTAATGAGACACTCCAAGACGTGAGACAGATGTGCAAGTCACAGGCAATGGGTGGATGATGGGATGCAGGGCCAATCAGCCTGAATATCCACAATACACCAAGGGTCATACAGACACAAGAGCAAACAAAGACAAAAGGTAATTGTTCTTTAGAGAAACTGTTTTATTTGCTGATCTCACAAGACTTCCCACACAACAGATACATATCTTTGTCTAAATAAACAATCGAAGGACTTCCTATTTTTATTGTCCCTCCTGTACAGTAGCAGCTTATTCATCAACAGGTTAGAACCTTTGGCTTTATAGATAGGTTTCCCATGATTTAGTATTTTCTCCTTTCCCTTTGTAGAATGTCCTTTTTTTTTTTTTTTAAGATTTTATTTATTTATTCATGATAGTCACACAGAGAGAGACAGAGAGGCAGAGTCACAGGCAGAGGGAGAAGCAGGCTCCATGCACCGGTAGCCCGACGTGGGATTCGATCCCGGGTCTCCAGGATGGCGCCCTGGGCCAAAGGCAGGCGCCAAACTGCTGCGCCACCCAGGGATCCCCTAGAATGTCCTTTTGATGATAAGTTTAACCTGCTCATATGTAATCTTAAATAAGGCAATACTTCCATGAAGTTCAATGTATTTGTACTGCGAGGAAATCCTTTAATTTCCTCTTATCAAGGAATGCTGGATTTTCCTCGCTAGTCTAAAAATGTAAATGAATGCTTGCTCAAGGCCAGGAGGACACTGGAAGCTGGTATCTGTTTGCAGCTCTGAATGTGAACTTGTCTGGAAACACTTTAATCACACAGTGTAATACAGCATGTTTTGGGGAGACTGAACTCCCCAGACTCCTATAAAGTTACAAAGCCAGTAAAGCAAGTTGTTGCAACTCAGTCTCCTATGTGTAGAGAAAATCCCTCTGGAAAAGAGGTTATTGCTTTCAATTAGGCCTCACAAATTGGGAGAGTGGGAAAATGTGGACTAGCAAACAGGTTCAATATCAGTGATTATAGACTACTGTGCTGTGTACTGAACAACTTCCAAAGTAAAAGAAAAAAAATATCTCACAAATTTAAAGACATTTTAGAATCCTGGCCTGACTGATCCCAGGCACAGATTTTTCTGAGCCACCCATGACTGCATGACTAGCAGTCTTTTTCTGTAATAGAACCTTTCTTTTTTTTTTAATTTTTATTTATTTATGATAGTCACAGAGAGAGAGAGAGAGGCAGAGACACAGGCAGAGGGAGAAGCAGGCTCCATGCACCGGGAGCCCGACGTGGGATTCGATCCTGGGTCTCCAGGATCGCACCCTGGGCCAAAGGCAAGGCGCTAAACCGCTGCGCCACCCAGGGATCCCTAGAACCTTTCTTTGTTAGAGGTATGACCAAAGAGATTCCTCTACCTGTTTCTGTCTCTATATATGATTTCCAAGGCTCCTCTGAGACCACAAGCATGACTTAAGGACAGGAACCAATCCTTCATCCACCCACCACAGGGGTCTCTATTATCTCCAAGATCACAAACATGGATTTCAAACATCACTGGATACTTCTCGAAGTATGAGCCTCCCTCTCTACAAATTGGCCCTCTCACTCACCAGGATAGGAGAGAGGGAAGGGCTATGAAGAAGGACATCCTGTGCTCCTCACATGACACATGAACCAGCATTCATATCTTGATCTCTGGGCTGTATCACAGGGAGGAGGGGGCCCACCTGGTCTCTGGGCTGACCTTCTGCAGGAGTCAGAGCAAGACTGAGTACTGCCCAGCAAGAGCAAGGAAAACAACTGTGTCAGAGAACGCTCATTCACTAGTGCTGGACTGAATTCACAAGATCTGAATTCTGATCCGTTGAACCATGGAGTTAGTTGTCTTAAACTTATTACTGACAAATACAAACTTTTTTTTTTAACATTCTCACTTAAGGGATGTCTGGGTGGCTCAGTAGGTTAAGTGCCCAACTCCTGATTTCAGCTCTTCATGATCTCAGGGTCATGATACTGATGGCCACATCTGGCTCTGTGATCAGCTTAGAGTCTGCTTGAGATTCTCTCTCCAGCCACCTCTGCCCCCCCCCCACTCTCAATAAATAAATAAAATCTTTTTTAAAAATAGTACTCAAACCAACTATTGTCTTTCTCCCCATGTGGATTGAGGATGGCTTAAGGATCATAATCTTTTATTTTTTAATTATTTGTTTTTAATTTTTACATGATTTTTTAAAATGATATCTTTAAGCAATTATTAGGTGAAAATGTGCAAGAGTATATGAACTCTCCAGAAGCACATTAAAACTAAGTTTAGGAGCAGGAGGTAGATATCCTACACTGTTTGACCCATCTCTTCTCACTCTCTCTCTTGTTCTCACTTTGATCTCAGAGAGACATTTTTTGGTCTCTGTATTCCTATGTTTCAGTGTATTGATAAATAAAGTTTAAAGGCTGAACAGTAGGTCTCATGTGACAGATAAGATACATCTGGGAAACTGTGTTTGTCCAAACTGGTTTAGACCATCTCTAAATGCCATGAAATTGTACCTCAGATATTACAGTAGAGAGTGGACTGACATCCCCATTTTTGCAAGGTAAGCATTTTTAGCAAAACTCTCCTAGCCTTCTTGGGATTCTGTTGACCTTCCCAGCTAAGACGGATGAAGTTATTAGCCTAATTAAGTCTGTAGACACTCAGAGGATCACCCTGTTAAGCATGGGTCTGCCCACCTCCTTAAGACATTTATTTTATGTCATATTGTCTAATTTTATTGTCCAGGTAGGTTTGGGAGCTGCATTCACTGTGATTAGGGAAGAACACTCCAGAAGATTGATAGAAATTGACAAGGGAAAGGATGTTAGCAGGTTAAACTTGAGCCACAGTGGAACTCCACTTCTCCTGGGCTTACTAGGGAGTCAAAAGTAGTGTCTTCCCTCCACCATCTAATCTTTTAATCTCTACTCTTTTCTTGGGTCATTTGAAGAGGGAAAAAAATATCTGCTAGATTTCATTTGGAGTATCATCCTTAGAAAATAATCCCCCCCCTCACCAGAAACCCTTAGAGTCTAGGAGCAATAGGTACTGTTCAAGAAACTCTATAAACCCAACTGATTTGGAACAGGAATCAGACAACTATCATCTACAGGCCAAATCCAGCACACCACCTGATACTATAAATAAAGTTTTACTGGAATACGGCAATGTCCACTTGTTTACATACTGTCTATAGCTGTTTTTGCACTCCAACAGCAGAGTTGAATGATTGACAGAGACCCTCTGTCCCTAGAAGCCGAAATATGTACTATTCTGGCCCATTTCAGGTGAAGTTTGCAAACCTCTGATTTAGGAATTTGATTCAAGTTTCTAAGTCAGTAAGCTGTCTAAATACAGAGAAGTTATATTGAGGTGAAATTCGGTGAGTATAAAAATATAGACATTGCAGTGTTTGCTGGCATAAGCTCTTACTAGATTAGGAAAAGCAATTACATTTGGGAATTTTGCAATCCATTGTCTAACCATTGACAATGTGAAATTTGCCACAGTTGGAGCATATGCACCATGGAAATCAGCAAACACTACTAATTACAGACATCGTGTATGTATTTCTGGAGAGCTAGTTTACTAATATGCTGCAATACGCAAACTTCATGCTTCTTGTGAGGAATAAAGAGAAAGGGTAATCACAATAGGTTTAGAGATGAATCAGAATGAAGACAATCCAGCCCCATGCATCTTCCTTATGTATTGGCTAGGCCTGTCTCTCATACCATTCAGGGAGGATATGACTAACATTACCATCGACAATATCACACTTACCTGATATCCAGAAAAGTCATGCAGTCTTTACCAGAAACCATGACTGACAGGGCCTATATGTCTTGTAAAGGAGCCCATATATTTACTATTTCTCAGGGTCAGAGGTATGTGGAAGAGTTAGATCAACTTCTCAGGGAGAGATATTCTGCAGAAGACACTCTACCTGATTTTCCTTCTACCTTCCTGACTGTATAATTTTGTCGAAAGTGGAGATTCTCATATTTTGACGATCACTAAAAGTACCCACTGTCTTTGTTTAAAAAAAAAATGATTTCCAGTCTTATCATGAAAGAAGTTCCATTTAGAGGATTTGGGTGGGGCCTGGGAACTGACATTTTTAAGAAGTACCTCAGGATATTTGGTCACAGTGATCCACAAAGGGAACCCTAAAGTCCTTTAACCAATTCTGAAAATTGTTAAATAATCATAAATCTCCAATACATAAAAGACCTAAGATGGTCTAAGGGTATATTAAACACTGTTTCAATTTTTTCCCTCTTCCTTCTTACTAAGAATTGTGCCGTAGAATCCAAGACCTTGGAAATCTGTCCCTCTAGAGATTTGGGAGTTTTTTCCCCTCTTACTACATACAGTCTGTAATCTTTGTCAGTCCTGGTCTAGGCTCTGGCACTGTTTGTGAACAGTGAAATAAGACTGTGAACATCAGGAAATAAGACTTTTCACAGTCAACATACACCAAGAAATACATTTGTGTTGTTAGAAAAAAACATGCAGCTTTCCTTCCTTATAGTAATTGATGCTGGCTTGCAATACCCAGATCCCACCCCTTATAGACAGACTCATATTCTAGCAACTGGGAATAGTGTTGCCACCTCACAGTTGAGTCTAAGTCACTGGGCTGATCTAGCAAAGCTGCCCCTCCCAGAGTTCCACCTATCCCTTGTGGTCAGTCTACATTCATTAAAAAGAGAGTACTAAGGCATCCTTTAAATTTAATTCAAGACAACTCTAAAAGATTATTGCAACTCTAAGATTTCTGGTGGGATTAGTCAAGACCTTTTTTATGACTGTACTGTGTAACTTCTCCCCTTGCCCAGTTCTGCTTCTCTGACCCCTGACACCCCCAGGTGCTATTGCTGAAAGCATTCTTCGATAAACTATATTCATGCAAATTTATAACTCATAGCCTGCTTTTCCTGGGAACCGAGTCTAAGATATTATCCTGTAGCCTTGTGCTCTTAAGGACCAATTTCAGTCCTATTTGAGTTGAATGCTGGATTTTAGAATCAGCTATTTCCGAAGATTTCCCTCACTCATTTAAAAAATATCCAGGATAGGGGATGCCTGGGTGGCTCAGCAGTTTACTGCTTGCCTTTGGCCCGGGGAGTGATCCTGGGGTTCCGGGATCGAGTCCCATATCAGGTTCCCTGTATGGAGCCTGCTTCTCCCTCTGCCTGTGTCTCTGCCTGCCTCTCTCTCTCTCTCTCTCTCTCTCTCTCTCTCCCTCTCTGTCTCTCATGAATAAATAAATAAAATATTTATAAATAAATGAATAAATAAAAAATATCCAGGATGGTACACCAGGCTGACTTAGTCAGTAGAACATGTGACTCTTGATCTCAGAATCATGAGTTCAAATTCCACATTGGACATTGAGTCTACCCTAAAAAAAAAAAAAAAAAAGTAATAATAAATATCCTGGATGGAATGGGGAAGTAAAGGAGAAATCTGTAAAAGAAAGGTTCCCTCCCAGGACTAAATCATAAATTCACTTGTTGCTAAAAAAAAATCTTATTAAAATATTAGTCTTTATAAAACACTGCATTGATTCCTTTTGAGAATACAGTTGATCCTTGAACAACAATGGTTTGAACAGCACAAGTCCACTTATTGACAGATTTTTTTCGATAAACTGTACTGTAAATGCATTTTATCTTATGATTTTATTAAAGAATCTTTTCTCTAGTTATTTTTTTTATTAGAGGACTATAGTATGTAATATATAACATTTAAGAATGTGTTAATTGACTACGTTGTTGCTAAGGATTCTAGTCAAGAGTAATCTATTAATAGTTAAGTTTTGGGAGATTTTAAAGTTCTATTCAGATTTTTTACTGCAAGGTAGGGGGAGGGTAGCAATGCCCCTAACTCCAACCTATTCAACGGTCAACTGTACAAGGATTTATTTTAATATAAAGATAGAGACAACTGTAATCTAAAACATAACTGATAGGGACTAACACGACATAATAGACTCAGTACCCACAGAACAACTAGAAAAGAGGACGTGAGGACATTGAACAGGTCCTTAAGAGAGGAGAGAACATTTTGGATATTGAGAGGTGGGATAAGGCATGCTACTTCAGGCTGGGATAGTATGAACACAGACCTAATGATAGAAAAGCACATGCTTTTTTCTGCTGTAACAGAAAACAAAAATACCTATTTAAGAAGAACTCCCAAAAACAGAGTTCAGCATCCCCACTGTGCTAGATACAGAATTTTCTCCCCAAACAGAATTCCAATCTACAAAGACCTCAGTGAATGAATCCACATAGATGGAACTGAGTATTCTTCTAAAATGTTCTTTTTTTTTTTTAAACGCAAACTAGGTTTCCTAGATTAGCCATTAATAATCGTCCCCCTCTGTGATTTGATTTAGGAACCATAGTAAGAGCAGGCTTGTCCTGTTCCATAAGGGAATTGGAAATTAAATAGGGATTAGGAGTTAGCAAAACCATTGGCACTGTCATAAAACTTGCCACTGTATGGAAACTCCACAGGGCATTAGAATGACAGAATGACAGAACACTAGGACAGGAGAAAGCTCTTAGGTATCTATTTCTTTACCTTTCGTATATGTGGTATTTGTAGTAATTGTGGATTCGATTGATCAGGATTCGAATTTGCCATTCATTCCATGTAATCTTGGAAAATTGCCTAGCCTCTCTGAACCTCAAACCTTTCATCTATATCATGGACATAATAATGTATCACTAAAAATCTTAGCAGCAGAGAATATTAGTAAAGCTTGTTGTAGAAAATCAGTACTTAATTCATAGACTTGTCCCCCTTCTCTCCAACATTACATATGTAAAAATATAGACATAATGAGCCAGGCTAAGAAACTCCTATCAACTAATAAAGCTAATTAGTACTGAAAACACAAGAAGAATCGGGTTTGCTTGTCCTGAGATAGAATTCTCTCTAATGTGACACTTCTCTAAACCAAACTTCCAGCAAACCTTTCCTTTCAGCATGTCAAAGACAAATGCAGTTCATTATACATGTGTCTGCAGAAACATTAGGAAAGAAAAATCTTCACCAATGATATCCAAGTAAAAGACAAGTTCTTTAGGAGCTTTTTATTATTTTAAATAAAAGTAAAACCAGAGTGGCCTAGTCTCCTTATCCCACATTTCAATATTTTTTTTATTGATCATTAATATGGATATGATAAGGACACATCTGTATGTGTGGACTTAGCTTATTCTAGATCAGATGCCTTCCCTCTCATTTGCAAATTTCAGACTAGAAACTGGATGCGTGACACCTGATTTTTCTTTCCATGATACTGCTTCTGAAGTGCCAATCTTAGACACAAAGGAAAACTGCAAAGATCCACATGGAACAAGGATAACCAGGGTTAACAGCAACTCAGAGCATCAATCACATTTATTGCCCCCAAGGCAGTGTTTCCATTATTTATGCTGCTGGGTGATCTCCTATATTTATGATACAGCTAGTTGTCATGGCTTTAAAAATATGATGGATTCCTAAATTAATCCCATATTCCTTGTCTTGTGTTTGAAGCATGGGCAGTCATAAGGAGTAGAGAGGTATCTGTAATCACAAAGTTAAATGCCCATGGGTCATGATGAAGGACTGACCATTATGTCCAGGATACGTTTATGTCAATAATGCTAAAGCTCCCTATCTATGCTTACAGATTGAGTGCTAAAATTTATTCTATCAATATTTAACAGTGCAATGATGTTTTCTAGTTCTCTGAGGGAATGAAAACATGAGTAAGACACAGATTTGACTCTTGATGTGTTTTGAGTCCACTTACAATTAATAATTGAAAACCCAGAATCTGTCTTAGGATTAGTAAAAATAAAGTGCTGGGAATTCTGTAAAAGTGAGAAACCACTTGTTGCTGTGATTAGGGGTGATGATAAAGAATATGGCATTTAAGGAGACATGAAGAATGGAAAAAGTGTTGATAAAATAGCAAACAATCCATGTTTATAAAATGACATAGGCAGAGGGTTCAAAATCAGAACAAACAACTGAATGGCCCACAGAAAACTATTAAGTTGAAGAATACATAGGAGCCAGCTCCTGCAAGGTTAAGAGAAATTTTGACTTAATTCTAGAAGCAATGAGAAGCCTAAGTGAGTTTTTCTTGCAAGGAAAAACTCCCTTAACCTTAGGAAAACAAATTTGCCCACAAAGTTAGTATGAATTGGAAGGAAGAGATACATAAATCAGTATACCGATTTGTAGGAATACAGGTTGTAAGAAAGAACACAGTAGAAACTGGGCTGAAAAATTTTAAGTTATATTAAAAAGAAATCCTAAGAGGAAGAATGGTGAAAATGGAGACTAAAATTGCTGCTGAAATTTGACCCTACATAAAAAATCCTTAATATAGTTTACGATGACCTACGTGATGAGTCTCTTTTATGTACTAGCAAAGCTCTGTCCTAGAACTTTTCCCACCTGCCCACTTTATGCTAAACACACAGGCTTTCTTGTAGGCCTCCAAATGTAGCAAGTACATTCTAGCATTAGGGCTCTGTACTAGGGAAGAGGAAGTTATTCCCCCAAATTGTTTCACGGCTCATTCTCTTGCTGTTTCTGTCTGTTCAAAAGTGAGATCCTGACACCTTTACTTAAAACTGTAACACCTCATGCCCATCCCACCTCAGAGCTCTCCCCTTGTTATCCATAGCACTTATTTTCACACACATAAAAATATAATGCACCTATATGATATATTTATTATCTTTTCCGTTTGCATACAAATTTTAGGATTATTTATTTCAACTCTGTGAAATAAATTGATGGAATTATGATACAGATTGCACTGAATGTGTAGATTGCTCTGGGTAGCTTGGACATTATAACAATAATTTTTCTTCCATGAGCATGCAACTTTTTTTCCATTTCTTTCATGAGCGTCCTACAGTTTTCTGAGTACAGATCCTTTGCCTCTTCAGTTAGGTTTATCCCTAGGTATCTTGTAGTTTGGGGTGCAATTGTAAATGGAATTGACTCCTAAATTTTCTTTCTTCTGTCTCATTGTTAATGTATAGGAATACAATTGATTTCTGTGCATTGATTTTATATCCTGCCAATGTGCTGAAATCCTGTATGAGTTCTAGCAATTATGGGGTGGTGTCTTTTGAGTTTTCCGTATAGAGTACCACATCACTTAGAAAGATTTGCAGTTTGACTTCTTCTTTGCCGATTAGAGTATCTTTTATTTCTCTTTGTTGTCTGATTGCTGAGGCTAGGACTCTTGTCCTATGGATAAAAGACTGAAATATGAGACAGGAATCCATCAAAATCCTAAAGGAGAACACTGGTAGCAACTTTTGTGACCTTGGCTGCAGCAACTTCCTGCTAGACGTCTCCAAAGGAAAGGGAAACAAAGACCAAAATGAACTATTGGGACTTCATTAAAATAAAAAGCTTTTGCACAGCAAAGGAAAACAGTTGACAAAACCAAAGGACAACTGACAGAATGGGAGAAGATATTTGCAAATGTCTTATCAGATAAAGGGCTGGTATCCAAAATCTATAAAGAACTTATCAGACTCAACACCCAAAGAACAAATAATCCAATCAAGAAATGAACAGCCGTTTCTCCAAAGAAGACATACAAAAGGCCAACAGACACATGAAATAAATGCTCAAGATCACTCAGCATCAAAGAAATATAAATCAATAGCACAAAAAGATACCACCACAGAGGTCAGTGAGGATGCGGAGAAAGGGGAACCCTCTTATGCTGTTGGTGGCAATGTAAACTGGAGCAGCCACTCTGGAAAACAGTATGGGGGATTCTTCAAAAAGTTGAAAATAGAGCTCTCCTATGACCTAGCAATTGTATTATTGGGTATTTACCCCAAAGATACAAATGTAGTGATCCAAAGGGGCCCCTGGACCCCAAGGTTTATAGCAGCAGTGTCCATAGTAGCCAAACTATGGAAAGAGCTCAGATGTGCATCAACAGATGAATGGATAAAGAAGATGTATATATTCACAATGGAATACTACTCAGCCATCAAAAATGAAATTTTGCCATTTGCAATGACATGGATGGAACTAGAGGATATTATGGTAAGCAAAATAAGTCAATCAGAGAAAGGCAATTATCTGATCTCACTCACATGTGGAATTTAAGAAACAAAACAGAAGATCATAGGGGAAGAGAGGAAAAAATAAAACAAGACAAAATCAGAGAGGGAGACAAACCATAAGAGATTCTTAACGATAGGAAATAAACTGAGGGTCCTGGAGGAGAGGAGGGTGAGGGGATGGGGTAACTGAGTGATGGACATTAAGGAAGGCATGTGATGCAGTGAACACTGGGTGTTATACAAAACTGATGAATCACTGACCTCTACCTCTGAAACCAGTAATGCATCATATTAATTTAAATTTAAAAAACATTTTTAAAAAAACCCTACGTAGGCAAGAATCTGTCCATTTTACCTCCCGCTGTATGCCAAGTGTTTAGAAGAGTACCTGACATAGGAAGCTAGCAAATGGTTTTTTGAATGAACAAACCAGTATAGGCTTATTTACTACTTATCCCTGATGGTTATTCTTGGATCCCATGGACCCTCATGGTGTTCTAGCAGTCTCTGTTTGCATTTCGGCATAGCACATGTGTCTCTGCCATGCTTGGATCACTCACATCAGTTCCAAGATTGACTTTGTTGGATTTCCAAGTAGGACAAGAATAGCTTATTTCAGTGAATGAGGCTCTGAGAACATTCTTTATTAAAAGGACCTATTTTTCTGTACCCTTGGGAATCTCCCTTCTTCCCTGATGCCTTGTAGGCTGATAAGAAATCCCCTGTGCTGCCTCATTATTCAAGTCTTACATTATATTTAGGATACTTTGAAATTTTAATTATGAAATCTCTTTGAATTTAGTCCTTAGTAATTAATAGCTGTGATTATAAAGGTTTTCCATTTTCATTTATGTTCTTTAAATCAAGCCAAACATATCGGCAGACTTTTGGCAGAAACAAAGGAAGTGATATTTGGTGTGATTTGCAGCTACCCCAAGTAATTTCCATCTTTTCTCTAGGTCTTCTCCAGAGGGGAAGCATCATTTAACTTGTCATCTCAGAACCTACTCACTGCCAGCATATCAATACTCTTGCCTCATCAGAATTATGGTCGTTTCTATGTGTACAGACAAGTGAGTAAAAAGATGAGAAATTTTGAGTAATACCCACTAAATTTTTCTATGTGGGATTTCATTGATATCCTACCATGTATTTTCTCTCAGCATGTACTAAGCCAGAGGACCATGCTCTTATTTGGGACATAAACATCCATATTTATATAATCCTATGAAAAAAAAAAACAGATATCTTGGTGATTCTAAGTATTTTTTTTAAAGATTTATTTATTTATTCATGAGACACACACACACACAGAGGCAGAGACACAGGCAGCGGGAGAAGCAGGCTCTTCACAGGAGCCTGATGTGGGACTCGATACCAGATCCCGAGATCATGACCTGAGCTGAAGGCAGCTGCCCAACCAGTGAGCCACCCAGGCGTCCCTGATTCTAAGTATTTTATGTGTTAAACTTCCTTTCATATAATCTGTATGGAAATTCAGTGAAGCCACAAAGTTGATAATCAATGAACAGAATGAAATCCTGAGTACTTATCATGTCCCTGACAAAGTACTAAGGAATGCGGAGAAAAGGATGTCCCTCCACTGATATTGCTAGACAAATAAGCAAAATGTGTCAAATAACAAGATACCAAAAAATAGGAAATCATGGGCATTAGCCAAATTTTATCTATTTTTTAGACCTCATGGAAAATACAAGTTCTAGATTTTTGAAAATTCAGAGTAAATACGGTATTATTAAAGTAATATATATAAACTGTAAAGTAAGAGAAACAGTTAAAAATGAAAAAAGTTCACAAATTTAAAAATGAATAAAAATTGTTATTAGAACACCTCTTAGAAATATTCTGTTCAACATTTTGGTGGATATCATTTCGGTATATTATATCTCATGGCACTTTTTGTTTTTCTATGCTTGTTGAATGATTTTAGGAGTCAACAACAATAAAGTCTAAAATAGTCATTAAAAATCTCTGAAAAGGTGACCAAGATTTGGCACATTTATCATGCTTACACTCTTTGAAGTTCAATTCATGATTACAAGATGCTTCCTTGGGAGATTTTAGAGAATGAAACATGTTTTAATGACTACAGAGTTGATGACAACAACATCCTTGGCATCAATGAGAATTTGCTGAGGAGATGGCTACACTCATGAGAAATACATACAGTTGAGTATATAGGGTATGTGTCTGGTACTGTGATCAATAATAGATTGTAGCACTCAGTACAAGCCAAATATATGGTGTAGACCTTCAGGTTCACAGACTGGCAGCTCTAGGCATATGCCTAGAAGCTTGTTAGAAATACAGAAATTCAACTCCTTCATATTTGCTAAATAAGAAACTGCTTAGATATGCCTAAGTGACTCCTCTGTACAGAAAGCTTGAAAGATACTTTCAAAAGCACACCAAGAGTGCTCATTGGAGGGAATGTTCAATGAAGCCAAGGAGGTTAGAAAAGCTTAGAAGACTTTTAGGTGAGGCAAGGATTTTCAACATTTATTTTAAAGAAAACAAGCAATAACGTTTTAACTCCAGCAAAATCAAAACAGGATCTGGAAGTGAACATACTTTGTAAACAATCATAAAGATGAGCAATGGTAAGAGACCAATGAGCAAAGGTAAGATGAGCAATGGTTAAGAGACCATAATTCAATATATGAATGACAAACTAGAAATTGAGAACAGTTTATCCATTAGCACATTTTCCCCTTTCATTTGGAGGAAAGGTAGCCTAGAAAAATATTTTAAAGACGTATCTGAAAACTATCAAAGATCATCCTTTGAGAAACACTAGCTTCTGTCAGGTTTGAAGAAGAAAGTTCTTGTCCCGCTTCTAAAAATTTATGAATTCTTTAATTATGTGCCAAATAAATCTTGTAATTTATATCAAAAGACAGTCAAAACATACAAAGCCAGGCTAGATAAATAAGGCTAATAGGACAGCTGAGAATATAATACTTAGGATTTATTGAAATGCAGGAAGAAGATATTGAAACTCTAGTTATTTTAGGTTTTAAATTTACATTTGTTCCTCCCGCATAGTATACTAATTGTTGTAAAATTTTACGGTCGTTATAGTCCATAATAAACAATGCATTGAAAAGTACATGCTGAGGGATCCCTGGGTGGCGCAGCGGTTTAGCGCCTGCCTTTGGCCCAGGGCGCGATCCTGGAGACCCGGGATCGAATCCCACGTCGGGCTCCCGGTGCATGGAGCCTGCTTCTCCCTCTGCCTGTGTCTCTGCCTCTCTCTCTCTGTGACTATCATAAAAAAAAAAAAAAAAAAAAAAAAAGAAAAGTACATGCTGAAAAGTGTTTTACTGATAAATGTTTCCCTACCACTAAGCTATTTACTGATTTTAGTTTACTATCTTTACGTTTTCCCCAAAAAGTTTGCCAGTAGTTTAAAACTTGATTAAGTTTATGAAATAGTAATATAATGATTTTTTCCCTTTTTTATTTAGGAGAAATACTGTATCTCCTAGTTATGAGCAATTGCTTTTTTAGGAGGTTCTTTCAGCAATCGTCAATGATAAATTATACCAATAAGCCTTGTGTTTAACCTTATCCAATCTCCTATGTAAGGACCAAAAATTACCATCTAACTAGAAGCAGCAACAGAGAAAAAGCACAAGTACTTCATAATGACTATATACACATATTGCTTTAGACCTAGTCGTCTCTAAATAAATGTTAAATTTAGTAGTTTGATAACTATTTACCTACCAGGCACAATGTAGAATTTAAATCTGTTTCTCAGAGAATGTTCCCTGCTTTCCTGCATCAGTATCCTAGTGTTTTGTGAAACACTAGGTGGGCACAAGAACACTCCTACTTGTTCAGAATAGAGGTGGAATTTGGGAATCATATTTTTCTAAAAGTGCCTCAGTACTTCTAATACATATTAAAAGCTTAAAAAATCAATGATTTCAAGAATCTTTACCTTGATATAGAAGATGATTTCCTTTTAGGACCAAAAGCATACCACAAATTTTTTGCAGTCTTTATCCCCTGACTTTCTATACCTTTCTAATGATAGTATTCTGGAAGGATGGACCATTCGATAGTGATTATTGACATCTTGTTTTGGTAGTTTGTCAGCTATCAAGATTTATTGTACAGTGGGGTAAATATTGACCTCAGCATTTACCTATCATTTACCCATTAACTGTATTCACTTTTTTGCCTCAGCAGGAGACAATGGATGTGTCTCTAACTGTGGCCACACTGATTTAACCATTTACCTGAAATATGTTAGAGGAATTGAAAACAATACTATGGATGAGAAGAGTAGAAAAATTGATTTTTATGGCAAGATAAATGTTCGACATTTAAAAAATATATCACATGTACTTGCATTTTATAAAAATAAAAAAGCTTCGATCATAAAACTCAGATGACTAAACAAAAACACAAGAAAATTTGAATATATAAAGTTTAGCTTCATGATGGAAGTATACCAATATTTATAAGAAAGGCCAATGAATCTTTATGGAATGGACAAATCCATTTTCAAAGAAAATGTTTGTTCCTCTCAGTAAATACAAGAGAGGTAGTCCTATAAGGGGAAAAGTAAAAATAAAGCAAGGAAAAAAGTGTCAGCCATAGACACTGTGGGCTTCTGGCAGTCTCCCAAAGAACATGAAGAAAGTGACTCTTCATTTCAAATACATCTGAGTAGAACTCTAAGAAGTTTACTTTAAGGATTAATGTGATGTAACCCCTTGGAAGTGGGACAGGGCAAGTGGAATGGAAGGAGGTAGGGATTGGAATTGGATAATAGGACTTCCCCATATCTGTCTTGTACATTCTCAGACTTTCTTCAAATAAAACATAGCCATCCTTTCTGAAGAGACAGATGCTTCAGAGAGATGGTTTTTATGAGGGGTTTGGAACGTTTTTTGCAGGGGGAGGGGTGGTTACTGGTTTTGAGTTTTCTCCAACATTGATCCACTTTATTTCTTCTACATTAAAAATCAGCCAAGCGGCCTAGATAAACATCCTTTTGAAAAAAGGATGCTTCTGAAACCTGGGGCATCATTCTCAAAAGCATACCAAGGAGAAATTCCATGATGGCATTTCTCTCTACTTTCTGCAATGAGATCCCAACCTGTATATGTGGCAGTGTCATTTGTCCTAATGGTTCTTAAGAGGCATTTGGGAAAGCTGATTGCACCTCTGGGTAGAGCTGCCATACAAGGAAGTGACCTACATGTGACATGACAGAAAGTCACTGTACTTGAGAAAAGGCGAGAGTGGCCATGTCCCCTGGAAGTTGCCCCAGTGGTACTGGGCTAACTTCTTTGTAAGCGGCTCCCAATAGTCAGTTTTTAAGAAATGTATTCCTGGCTGTCAAGCCCCAGTGCCACCTAATTTACACAGATAAGGAGTTCTAATAAGATACTTTAGAAAGTCACTTATGCCATAAGGTATTCACATTATCTCAAGACATTTCTATTTGGCTAATAGGAAATGAAAGTGTAGATTAATGCCTTTCACATGCCATTAAAAAACTGAGAGGGAGAAACCTCATTTTGGCCACCAGGGGCCTTCTTCTGCTGTCTGCTCACTGCTGTCTTACCTTATCACCTTCTGTGCTTTCAAAAGCTAAGGATGAGTTTTGTCTTCATAGAAAAGAGTTTAAACCAGAAAGTCCATGTGGCCTCCAAACTTTGGATTACTGCCATGGCACGTTGCATTTCACCTTTGATTTAAAGATCGAAAACATGTGGCTTCCTAAAAATGAAAAACTCGTTTGCTCAATTCCCAAAAGACTAATGCAAACAGCTGTTAAAGGAGAAATAAAAAGGCAGACACTAGAATTCCAAATAAGCCAAACTTAGTAAAACTGGGTCACTGATCACCTCTCTGTAACCCTGAGAAGTCAGGGTAGCAAATAGGTCTCCTTCTCCCTTTATCTGACCCCGAGCAGATATACAATTACTGGGTATTGCCTTAAGTGTAAATCATATGGAATGCAAACTTGGTAAAACTAATAAATAATAAAAAAATATGCCAAGGCAACAATGAGTGATTAAGAACCAGGCATGGTGCTAGGTGTCTTATATGTATGATTTCATCAAATCCTACCAAATTTGGAAGGTAAGAACTAGTATGTTATCTTATTTTAAAGAAAAGGAAAATTGAGCACTTGGGTGGCTCAGTGTGTTAAGCGTCTACCTTCAGCTCAGGTCATGGTCCCGGGGTCCTGGGATTGAGCTTCAAGTTGTGCTCCCTGCTCAGCGGGGTGTCTCCTCTCCCTCTGCTACTCCCTCCTGCTTGTGCTTTCTCTGTTTAAAATGAAATCTTAAAAAATATTAAAGTTAAATAAAATTAAGTTGCTAACTTAAGTCCCCATTATTAGTGAAAGAGGTGCTATTAGAGAAACAAATAGTCTGAGTCATTAGCCTACAATTTTAGATGCACTTTAAAAAAATAAAGGTGATCAGCACTTAATTTCCTAAAGTGAGTTTTTGCACTGGACAGATGCTTCAACATTTACCTAAATAAAGGATTTCTCAAACAACATCAAGAGACATGACTATTTCGATATCAAAACGTTTGCAGCTCTAACAAGCCCTTTCTGTCAGCAGTTGGTGGTGACTCCAAAGAACAGCCCTGCTCAGCAAAGGTCAAGCACCTCTAGATGAAGGTTAAAAGTCTATTCAAGGACATTAAAATGTTCCTCCAAAGTTACATAGATCATGAAGAGGAGGAATGATGCCAGTCAGAAAGAGATAAATGGTAAGGTTATATCAGGGTGGAGTTACACGGCTTTCTTACAGGAGGGGCTGCTTTTCCTGTCTGTTAACTTGCAAGTCATAACCTGTGTTTTCTCTTCTTTGAGATAGTGTTTTAGTTGGTGAATTGAAAGCAAGCTTCACCATGTGAAAACTCCCCCTTCTCTTCCAAGCTCCTCAATTAATGCCTACTCACTCCTTGGAGCCCTGTTTTTTTTTGTGTGTGTGTGTGTTGTTTTTTTTTTAGGGGAGCCCTCTTTTATGTACTCCAAAGGACTGGAGATTTGTAGGCCATCAGCCACAAGGGGAATAGAACTCCCACCCAGATCCACGTTCTTCATTTTCCCCATACTGGAGCCCTGCTCCTTGCTACAGCCAGCCATCCCAGCAAGGAAAAGAGTCCCTGACTTTTCAGTTAAAGAGAAAGCCTTAGACTGTGAGGAGAAGCAGCCCATAAAGTTACCAGCTTAATTAAGCCATTACAGTTTTTAGGGGTTTTTAAATACAGGCAATTTGAATATATAATTGAGCCTGAGCACTGCCTCAGCCTATGTTTTCCTTGGTCTGCTCAGAACCAGGTTGTGATGGAAAACAGCTGGAGTAAACTCCTGGGAGCATAGAGCCAGTTCCTCATTGTCACTGTGGTCTCCATGATTAATTTTTGTGGGGGTTTCTTCTCTTAGCGTGGCCCTGAAGTGGGGAGCTTGAACCTTTGAAATGCCAGGTACAGAGGTCAACCCCACAGACAGTGCTGGGATGTTTGGCTATCCCCTAGTGTCTCAAGAAGAATATCCCACATGTTCTTCTATAGGCAAGCCTACAGAATGTGCTTGGGGGGAAGTGTTGTCTTCAGAAAAATAATTCTCCATTCCAGCCTTGAGGTTAGAGAGAGGGAGCTAAGATCATAGTTCGATGTTCTTTAAGTTTGACTAGCAGAGGATAAAGTCAATCTAAATCCCTCCTTGGGAGTAAGTGTGCATTTGGAGAAAGTGCAAGAGCACATTGCTTATGCTGTGACCCTAACTCAGCACTTCCAAGATTAGACAATTTTACTAGTTTATAGCTGTTTATTCCAACAAGGTAAAATATTTCTTCTTTAGTAGCACATTAGTGCATTAGTTGGTATCTCAGATTAACTCTCATTCCTGTTGTCTCCAATACACAGAGATAAACAAGTACATATGTACATCGAGATGTTAAAAGAAACTTTGCTATGCTCGCTTGGGCAGCATGTGTGCTAAAATTAGAATGATACAGAGAAGATCAGCATGGCCCCTGCACAAGGATGACACAGAAATTCATGAAGTGATCAAGCATAAGGCCTAAAACTATAAAACTCCCAGAAAACATAGGCAGTAAGCTCCTTGACATTGATCTTAGCAACAATTTTTTTGATTTCTCACCACAAGCAAAACCAACAAAAGAGAAACAAAACACATGAGACTAAGTCAAACTGAGAAGCTCCATAGCAAAGGAAACCAACACAATGAAAAGGCAACCCACCAAATGTTTTTTTTTATTTATTTTTATTTATTTATGATAGTCACAGAGAGAGAGAGAGAGGCAGAGACACCACCAAATGGTTTTATCTGCTAAGAAACTAATATTCAAAATGTATAAAGAACTCCTACAGTTCAGTAGTAATAAGAACAGGCTGGTTAAAAAATGGGCAGAGGATCTGGTTTGACATTTTTTTCTAAAGACATATAGACAACAAGTACAAGCAAAGGTGCTCAACATCACTAATTATCAAGGAAATGCAAATCCAAACTACTAGATACCACCTCACATTTGTTAGAAAGGCTGTGAAGGAGAAGACAAGAAATAAGTGTTAGGGAGGATGTGGAGAAAAGAAAAATCTAGTGCATGGTATGGGAATGTACACTGGTATACCCATTATGGAAAATAGTATGGAGGTTCCTCAAAAAATTAAAGATGGAACTATTATGTGACATAGCAATTCTACTTTCTGTGATTTTATCTTAAAAAAAAAAAAGAAACAAAACACTAATTGGAAATGTTCACTGCAGCATTATTACAATAGCCAAGTATGGAAACGACCCAAGTGTCCACATGAATGACGAATGTGTACACATAGGCATGCACTTATATGTGATGGAATATTATTCTGCCATAAAAAGAAGGAAATTGGGCCATTTGCAGCAACATGGGTGGATCTGGAGGGGTACTGTGCTAAGTACAGATATCAGAAAAAAAAAATACCTTATGGTCTCATATGTGAAACCTTACAAAAACTCAGATACAGAGAACAGACTGGTGCTTGCCAGATGCAGGGAGTAGAGATGTGATAGAAATGGGAGAAAGTGGTCAAAGGGTACAAACTTCCATTTTTAAAATAAATGAGGATGTAATATGCATAGCATAGTGATTATGGCTAAGAGCATTATGTTGCATATTTAAAAGTTACTAAGAGAATAGATGTTAAAAATTCTTAGCACAAGTAAAAATAACTATGTAAGGTAAAGTATGTTAACTAGATTTGTTGTGGTGATTATTTTATAACATATACAAATATTTAATCATGTACACATAAAGCTAATAAGGTTATGAAAATTACACCTCGATAAAAAATAAAAATTAAAAATTTCGCTGGGCGTGTGCTTCTGATAAAAGAGTCCTGATCCCATACCACCCTTTCAGCTTGTGGTTCCACCTGAGAGACAGAGTGGGCAGGGGTAGGAGCTGAGCAAGGAGAGAGGTAATACAGGTTGGGGGAAATGGCCCGTAACGGGTCACAGAGGAAAATGTTAAGAATGAGTGAATCAGCTGGTTTCCTCCAGTTCTAGGAATTTTTGTATTGGCTCAGTATTTCCACAGTGACTGAACTGTGATTGAGCTTGTGTTTTCAGATCATCCTAATAATCCATTGAAGTTGGCATTAAATCATGTCTAAAATATCAGTCAAGAAAATCTAAGAAAAAAAAAGAAAATCTAAGAAAGTAGGTAGGTATTTTTAGTTCAAATTATACACACTCACCCACCCACACACATACGTATAGAGAGACAGAGAGACAGACAGGAATTCTTAAGGGATTAGAAGCCAAGTTCCATACTTAGTGATATAAAGCTAGATTAACTGGAACTTCAATTTTAGTTGTGCTTACATATAGGATTATGGTCTGTCTTTCCAAATGGTAGCCTCCCAGAAAAAGTTTCTATACACTCTAAATCATTTGTCCATCTGCTCTGCCTCTTTCCTACTAAAATGTTAACTCAATTGAATCCTATTTTATGTAAATTTGGTTGTGTGAAACCTTGGATTTGCTAAAATAAAACATACACGATAAGGTGCATTTGAAATCGACTCTCTGGAAATTTTCTTTAGAGAATGTGTTCCTTTAATGAGCTTAAATGCTTGGATTAAAGGACAACTAAAATGTATGCAGCTTTCCAAGCAAACATCCTGTGTTATAGGCACAGAGCTATGCCAGTGCTGTGTAGTGTGTTTGCAGTAGAGAAAGGGTGCCAAGTGAGGATCCTTACTCTTGTTTGGGAAGTTGTATTCCAAAGAAACTTTCCCTGAAATAAGTTTGCATACAATAGGTAACTTCTTGTTTATCTCAAAATTATGCTACTGTTCTTCCTTTTTTTTTTTTTTTGAGATATGCAGGTTTTTTGAGACAGAGAGTGAAAGTGCAAGCAGGAGGAGGGGTGGAGGGTGAAGATAAAGAGAGAGAAAATCTCAAGCAGGCTTCACACTCAGCACAGAACCTGACACGAGGCCGATCCCAGAACCTTGAGATCATAACCAGAGTGGAAATCCAGAGTTGGACACCTAACTGACTGAGGCCCCAATATATATATATATATATTTTTTTTTTTTTGATGTGCACCTTACACACAGTAGGACTTGATAAATCCTTGTTTTAAATCATCCTTGATTGGAGGAACACTGAAAAGCAAAATCTATATGATAGAATGAAAGAAAGAAAATAGTAGTGTAGATAGTCAAATCTTAAAAGATAACAGTAACTCTGTGATGCTCTGTCCCTCCTTTGCCAGCTCCAGGTTTTAACAACTTACATTTTGAATCCTGTGAATTTCTTCAGCTCCTTGGGGTCACCTGGAAAAACATCCTGTATTCCCAAATGCACCCAACCAGCTATCCAAGCACCTTCAAAGTTGAGAGTCATTGCTTTGAAATGAACTCACCAACTCCCACAACCCCTGAGACTGAGGTTAGTTAGTGAGTGCCGCATGGTGTTGTAAGTAGTAACTTCATGGCTTACAGCTAAATGCTGTTGGTTCAAGTACTCAGTGCAGTGGTTCTCAAACTGTATCAAGTATCAAAATCACCTGAAAGGCTTGTTAAAACACAGGGTGCTAGATTCCACCCCCAGAGTTTCTGATTAAGGAGGTCTAGACTAGGACTTGAGAATTTCATTCCTAACAAATTCTCAGGTGCTGCTGGGGCTGCTAGTGAAAAGTATGGGACAACATTTTTGAGGACCTCTGGTCTAGGGGGCCTGATTTCCATTCAGATGAATAGGAGCTTTTCTAGGAACATCTGTTAGCAAAAGTCCTTGGCTTTTCTGGCCTCAGTGAGGATTTGAGTAGGTGTAATAGGGACATGGACTATGAGCAGGAGGTGAGAAGGTCAAGTGCATTAGGTTTCTATTCCATCTATCCTCAAGCTCTAGGACTGAGAACTACACGTATTCTAGGTACCCAGTGGGTTTTCAGGTAATTAAGCTTTTAAAGGATGAAGTCTGCCAGCTTGCAGTTTGAAGGCAAGCAGCCAAAAACTTGTGAGAGGAAAAAAAGATATGGCCTTAAGGTGCTTGCCCAGAAGCTTTGAATTTATCTGATATAACCAGGTCATGACTTTAGGGGGAAGAAATTCTGCTTGTTAAAGTAATCAGTTACATTGCCTAACATTTGGGGAGAAGACCTCAGGGAAAGGTAGTTCTCTTTAAACTCTATAGATTTGTGGATTGCATCCCCTCACAGGTGTAGCCCTTGGAGACTACCTAATTAAGAAAGTGGAATAGTGTAGGAACATCTGCATAAGGAGTGAAGTTGATTGGAGTGAGTCACACATCTGTCATAGAGGAACTGATGTGAGGCATATATAATCATAGCTTGATTATCAAACTATCCTAAATAGAAATGAGGTACATATTAAAGAGAGCTTTCTGAGGTAAGGGTTAAAGGACAAATAGAAAGCAGGTGTTTCTAAACAGAGCTTTACTATTGCATTTACTGCACTACTCAAGTAATTTAGAAAGAGATACTTTCATTATATAGCCTTTGTGGAAGCACAGTTTTATTTCTTCATTCTTGTTTTCCTTTCCCCTTTCAATTTTACAGATACAACCCGAGTCCCTACTAAGTACAAAACAGTGTACTAGGTGTTTTTTTTGGATACAAACATAAGTAGAACATGGGTATGGAACCAGTCTATTTCTCAATTACACTGTTATTTTTGAGGAAAGACAGCAAGTGATTTTTTTCATTATTTAACTCAGTGACCAGCACTGTCAGGTAGCTGGACAATTTCCGGTAATTAAAGTTGAATCCCAAGTATACCTTGGTAATCAACCACAAAAATATCATCAGTGATCCTCCTGTGTTCATTTTGTTATGGAGCAGGTGGGGATAACTCCGGACCTTCTAACTGAACACATGAAATGATTTCTGACCACTTAATTTATTACAACATATTCTCGTATGATAGAAGATGCCATACAATGGGGATAGTTTCTATAAGTTAGGTGCCTTGGGCATAGTTCTCAAAAAATGGAGTTGAGGAGTAGGACCAGATCAAGTGATGTGAAGTCCTCCTTCCTGTTCAGCTGGATTGGATCACCTCATTTTGAGTACCATGGCTACCCCATGAGTAAGATTCAAGAGAGAGCCTGAAGTACTCAAAAGATTAACTCTTAACAGCCCTAGCCTCCATACTTCCATGCCCACTAGTTTAGAACTGGGCCTCAGACCAAGAGCCTTTCTCAAACTCCCACACTTCTATCCTCACCATAACTATAAGCCTCGAAATCATCAAGGCAATTTCATTATTCCCTTTGGTTCTATTCAAGCCAATCATAGGAAGAAACCCCAGCCTCCTAGGTCCTGTCTTAGCACAAGCTACTCACTATCCTTTCACTTGGATGATAGGAATAGCCACCAAACTGTTCTCCCTGTTTTCACTTTATTCTTAACAGTCACTACATACAGCATCCAGAGTGATTCTTTTAAAACTAAGTCACCTATGCCTTTGCTCAAAACTCTCCATGGCTTTCTCTACTTGAACATAAGATCCATAAGGCAGAGACCTATTTTTCTTTATAATGTCCACTGTTGTCTGTACAATGCCTAAAAGAGCATCTAGTGAGCATCCAGAAAATATCAGATAGATAGCTATAAATGGATAGATAGATAGATAGATAGATAGATAGATAGATAGATAAGGGACATTTCCTCTTCTCAATGCTGCCTTCCACTGCCTTGGTTCAAGTCCTTATTATCTCATTTGCTTACTTTTTGGGTATTTAGCTATAGTAGTATGTACAAATAGTACTATAAAGACTAGAACACATAAATAAAAATAAAGAGAAAATAAAAGTTATATAGAGTCCCATCATCCAAAGTTAACATTCTGGTTTATATTCTTCTAAGTATGTCCTGTAGTAATAGTGCCTTCCATTATAGCCTGTCCCTGACCATACTCTTATATAAAGCACAGCCTTTTTTTTTTTTAATTCTTTTTTTTTTTATTGGAGTTCAATTTGCCAACATACAGCATAACATCCAGTGCTCATCCCATCAAGTCAAGCACAGCCTCAATGCTGCCACCAGTTGCATTGGTTTCCTGTGGCTGCCATAACAAATTATAGCAAACTGATGGTTTAAAACAAGATAAATCTATTTGCTGACACTTCTAGAGGTCAGAAGTCAAGGTGTTGACAGTCTTACACACCCTCTGAGACTCTAGGAGAGAATCCCTTCTTTACCTTTCCAGTTTTTTATGGTAGCTGGCTCTCTTGGCTTATAGCCACATCTCTTTGACATGCCTTTATATCAACGTCTCTTGTATGTGTCTGTCCTCTGTCTCTTATAAAGACTTTTGTCATTGGATTTAGTCTCTACCCAGATAATACAGAATAAACTCATATCAAGATCTTCAACTTAATTATACCTGCAAAGACTCTTTATTAAAATAAGATCACGGGCAGCCCTGGTGGCGCAGCGGTTTAGCGCCGCCTGAGGCCCAGGGCGTGATCCTGGAGCCCGGGGATCGAGTCCCACGTCGGACTCCCTGCATGGTGCCTGCTTCTCCCTCTGCCTGTGTCTCTGCCTCTCTCTCTAGCTGTGTCTCTATGAATAAATAAATAAAATCTTTTAATATATATATATATATATATATAAAATAAGATCACATTCACAGATCCTAAGGATTTGATGTAGATATGGATATTTATATACATATATATATTTCCCTTTGGGAGAGGTGGTATGTCACCATTCAACATACTGCACCAGGGTTAAATTCCTAAAAAAATAAATAAATAAATCTCTCTGTGACTCCTGTGGGTTAAAAATCCTTCAGTGTTTCCCCATAGACTAAGTATTCCAGACTCCTTTGCATGGCGTAAAAAGCATTTATGACCTGAACCTTGCCTAATCCTCCAGGAAAATAGGCTTCATAAATGGCAGACAGTCCTCCATGGCCACTCCACTCCAAAATAGAAGAGGAGGGGATCCTTCAGAAACCTGGACTGCTTCCTAATCGGACAGCTATAGGTACAGAATATGGAGATTTGGTATTTTGTGTAAATGTGACAATTTGAATTCATCAGTGGGTCAAAGCACAGATCATAGAGATTAGTTTACACTTGTATTTTTCATCACCTGGAACAATACTTGACATTAATAAATTATTAATACATTTTTTTGAAAGGAATGAATGGATGCAAGCATTGAATTCACAGTTCAAGGATTCAAATTCTTTTTCCCAGCCAATGTTTGCCTTTCTGCTGCCCCTCCCAGCTCAAGTTGTTTTCTACACATTTGCTTTTGAATCTTCCTTTTAGAAGAGTATTCTTATTTATGTCTCACTGAATTAATTTCTCCAAAAAGGACCCCATTATTCCTGCCTTTCTCTATTGTTCAGATGTTGTATCAATGCAGGATGATAGGAGCAAGGTAGAAGCTATGCTAAGTGACAAAGTGTGAAGTGTGAAATTCACATGTATTACTTAGTCATTTTCTCTCTTCTGTCTCTTTTTCCTAATGCATTAAAGGTAATAGTCTGAATCAAGCCTCTGCAGTTGTTTACTCCTTTTTGACTGAATTAGCTAGGGCAGTTCAGTCTCTCTGATTTATTGTTGAGTCTCATCTACTTTCCATTGCTTTCAGGTATATTTTTTTCTTTCATTCTCTTAAAAAAAAAATTAAAATTGCCCACAGTCCTCCTCCATGGTTACTTTGTTTGACAAATTTATCGGAAAATGTAGAGAATGGCTTAGAGTAGATTGTATTAGCCCTGCTGTATTTGTGGTACAAGATCATTAAATTTATAGGAAATTTTTTTCTGAGACATGAGCAATGAAACCCCAGAAGGAAGCAGAGTAGCAGTTTGGTACCAGGGCGAGTGGTGGGGGATGCAGACAAATTGGAGGTGGAGGATGTTGTCCTTTGAGGACAATATATAATAATGCCATAATAATAAAACAATAATAATACCAAATAATGTCAGTCTACTTTTGTTTTAAGTTTCCCTTTTTAGAGAATTTTTAATTTCACAGCTCAGTCGAGGGGAAGGTTTAGAGATTTTCCATATACCTCCTGTCCCCACACTCCCAGCTTCCCCCACCAGAATGCTATATCTGTTATAACTGACAAGCCTACATGGACACATCATGATCATCCAAAGTCCATAGTTCATATTATGGCTCATTCTTGTATTCTATGTCTTTGGGTATTCTATGTCTAATGAAATGTCCATCATTATGGTATCACACAGATTTTTTCACTGCCCTAAAAATCCTTTGTGCTCTGCCTATTTAACCCTCCACCACCCTCACCCCCATCCCTGGCAACCATTAAATATTCTTACTGTCTCCACAGTTTTATGCTTTCTGGCATGCCATTTAATTTGAATTATACAGTATGTAGACTTTTCAAGATTGGCATGTTTCACTTAATAACAAAAATTTAAGGTCCTGACTCAATAGTTCATATATTTTTTGCACTGAATAATATTCCATATTCTAGTTATACTACAGTCTATTATTATTCATTCATTACTGAAGGACATCTTGGTTGCTTCCAAATTTGAGCAATTATGAATAAAGCTGCTATAAACATCTCTGTGCAAGTTTTTGTATGGACATGACTTTTCAACACCTTTGGGTAAATATTAAGAAGCACGATTGCTGGATCGAATGGTTAGAGTATGTTCAATTTTGTAAGAAACTGTCAAACTGTTTTCCAAAGCAAATCATTTTTCATTCCCACAGTGGTGAAAGAGAATTTCTGTTGCCCACATTCTTGTCAGATTTGGTGGTGCCACTCTTCTGAATTTTGGCCATTCTCATAGGTATGGAGTGGTATCTCGATTTTCTTTTCTTTTCTTTTTTAAGATTTATTTATTCATTTATTTATGATAGACACAGAGGGAGAGAGAGAGGCAGAGACACAGGCAGAGGGAGAAGCAGGTTCCATGCCAGGAGCCAGACACAGGACTGGATCCCGGGACTCCAGGATCGCGCCCTGGGCCAAAGGCAGGCGCCAAACCACCGAGCCACCCAGGGATCCCCTCTCGATTTTCTCTGAAAGATGTTATTTATTTGAGAGAGAGACAGAGAGAGCATGAGCTGGGGGAGCAGCAGAGGGAGGGGCAGATTCCTCGCTGAGCAGGGAGTATGATGTAGGGTGGATACCAGGGTCCTGGGATCATGACCTGAGCCAAAGGCAGATGCTTAACCTACTGAGCCACCCAGGCACCCCTATCTCTGTCTATCTTTATTATCACTGTGAACCAATCATTCTTTTTTTTTTAATTTTTTTTAAATTTATTTATGATAGTCACACAGAGAGAGAAAGAGAGAGGCAGAGACATAGGCAGAGGGAGAAGCAGGGAGCCCGATGTGGGATTCGATCCCGGGTCTCCAGGATCACGCCCTGGGCCAAAGGCAGGCGCTAAACCGCTGCGCCACCCAGGGATCCCTGAACCAATCATTCTAAACAATGTCAGTGATAAAACATTCTTTCATAGAAAAAATATATTTTATTGGTCTAACTTTTAAGCAATTGCTCCAGTTATTTTAAACAATTGTTCCAGTTATTATTATTTAAAATACAGGTATAAGATCAAAATTAATTTATATTTATTACTTATTCTTTAATAAATATTGTGTTCTACATGAAAGGTAATCAAACTTAGCTACACATGTTAGTTCTGTGTTTTTAATGTTCAGGATAGTTTAAGATCGCTGCAGGCACAGTGCATCTATAAGGCCTATAGCACAATTCAAAATAGTGATAGTGCAGTGATTATAAAAATCAAGATACAGATTTTAAGTTGCTTTAATTCTGTCACTGTATTTGACTTCTTGGAACTTTTTATTTGTGTTCAAAATTTTTCTACTGAAGAAATACTTAAAACCTGAAAAAAATCAGTTTGAAAGAAAAAGACATGGAAACTATGATAATTTCTGTAATTTATTATGAAAAGGAATTTTTATGACTGGCAAACTTACCCTGGAGTTTAAGATTTTTCTTAATTATTTGTCTATTGCTGCATATGAAAGAAACTTTGAAACCATAATTAACAAAATGTTTTCTTCAACTGTCAATAAAGACATTACAATTGACAAATCCAGTTATATTACCTACTGAATAACAATGTGCGAAAAGGATCAGTTTGGATGAAATCATTTACTAATTTGCAGAAGGTTAAGATGTAAAACCAGGAACTGTCATAATATTATTCATTACTGTGTCCAACATGTGGGTATATATTTCCCACTTTTTCTAAAAACATAAACGAATGTACTTAAGATTGTTAATTATTGCTTTTTTCTTTTTTTAATATATTATTTTTAAATATTTGTTAACTAGCATGATTACATATATGAATTTCAATAGAGGAAAATTTCAGTTTGCATTTTCTCCCCCCCTTCCAACTAGCATTATTTCTGGTTAATCTTTTCATTTCCTGATTATTATTGAAAATAAATCTGTTGTGTGGAAGAAGCAAATGTAAAAAAAAAAGAAGAAGAAGAACTGTTCTGGCTTTCAAGTATACTGGGAATTTAAGTAGTGAGGTTAACTCAGCTGCTAAAATGTTAAGCTAGGAAGGTAGAGGTTTCAAAGAGAAGGAGTTATAAGAACATACCAATCTAAATTCAGTAAGAAAGAGCCAAAATGAGCTATGACAGGATATTTCATATCTTATTTAAGGTCCCATCTATACATAAATGATTATCTCCAGGACCTTGTCTCTCTGATGGTGTCATCCTATTTCCTTCTATAGTACAAAACTTTTTGGAATCTTGTCCCAGTAACTAACTGACTTTAGGTTGCCCACCTGCAAAGGTGTAGGTTCTCTAACTTTGAGATAATTGAAATCATTTTGGTAAATATAAAATATTAATATATGAACATAAATATTTAAGTTAATGATAGGTTTTGTTTTCAATCAAGATTGAGGGACAATTAATAGAAAATTTTTTTAAAAGACATTGTCATGTCTCTATAAGTGAGGGGTTGATAATAAATAGTTTCTATCTAATGGAGATTTGCTCTCTATATATTCCAGCAGATTCATCTAACACCTCCTTTGAAGACCTGGAAATGCCTCATAAAGGGTCCAAAGTGGTAGGTAAGATGCTAAAGACACCTATGCCCTATCTCAGAAACTACCTAAATTAACTTCAAAAATAATCCTAATACTTGGCTGGCTTTTAGAAGAGCTAATGAATATAAACAAACAGGCTTGTCAGCATCTGGGAGGAATCGGCTGAAAGAATTTGCTAAATCCACAAAACAAGTAAATCTTTGCTTAAGACTTGTACAATCCATTAATTAAACATTTTTATTGTGTGGCTCTTTTTTCTTTTTTCTTTTTTTTTTTTTAAGGAAAAGAAACATCTTCCATTATGTGAACAGGTCTATAAATAATGGATGGATTATCCAATTTTAGCTGAATGTCAACAAATTTTAGCCAGGTCCTACAGAAACACAGTGCCCTTTTATACTACCTGTCATTAAAAGAAAAGCATTTTAACACTTTGCTAAAGGAGGAGACAAACAAGAGAGGCAACATAGGAGCTAGAGAGCATTGGTTAAAAGGCAAACCATGGAAACATTTTTTTTTTTTTTTTTTTTTTTTTTTTTTGTGATAGTCACAGAGAGAGAGAGAGGCAGAGACACAGGCAGAGGGAGAAGCAGGCTCCATGCACCGGGAGCCCGATGTAGGACTCGATCCCGGGTCTCCAGGATCGCGCCCTGGGCCAAAGGCAGGCGCCAAACCGCTGCGCCACCCAGGGATCCCGAAACATTTTTTTTTATATCTGAAATATGTACCAGCTTCTTTCTCCCAAGGTCCAAGTACAAAGCTTGACTGTGAACCTTTATCAAGTTACGTCCAGAGACTGTTTTAAATATCATAAGGCATATGAAGTAAATTCCTTGAGGACAACCTAATGAGGATTACTTAATGCAATGTGGAATGCAACATCTCTTTAAGTCTACTCAGTTTGAGCTCATGTATGTCGTAGTTAGTATTGTTACAAAAACACTAACATATTTTATTGGAGCCTAACATTTTATTGAATGCTTACTATATACACTAGTTAGCACTTTACGTGAATTAAATGATCTAATCCTTTTAATAACCTAAAATCTTAGTATCTTCTTAAATTTATAGCTAAGGAAGTAAGGCACAAAGACAAGGCCAGTTGGTAGTGAATACCTTCAGGAATAAAATAATTCCTGAGCTGTGGGAATCATTGGTGACTGGCTGCTCACAGCTGAGTTCCTCTCTGAGCAATGTCCTCAGTAGAGAAACCATAAAGTCCAAAGTTATGCCCCTTCCTGAGAAGTTGCCTACAGCCAATACCTTATTGGTGAAGGCATATAAAAAACCCAACCCTTACCTTAAGAGATGCATTGGTGAAGATTTGTCCAGCTTTGGAGCTCCCAGTGAAATTGGGTGGGGTCTTGTTGCAAATGCATCGCAGTCCAACTCTTCCTTCTCCCTAGTCCTAGTGCCTTCAAACCCAATAGACATCATGCCCAGGGGTACTCCCTAATAAACTTATTACACTCAATCTCCTCAAAGTCTATTTTTGAAAAATCAACCTAAGACTGTTAGTAGCAGAAGTAGCCCAAGAGAAAAAAAAAAAAAAAACCCTCTTCAATGGGCTTTAGATCTGAATTAGCCATCTCACTGGCAATAAAAAGCCCTAGTGTTTGGTGCAATAATAATCAACTTTAATAAGGAACAATGATGCAAGTGTTAAAACTTTCAAAGTAATGATCTCAGGCCAGAAACTGGTAGAAGGGAGTGCTGGTAGCAGCAATAAGAGATCTGGTAAATACTAATTATAATGACAATGTGATTTGATGGCTTTAGCTTAGTGCCCAGGATGTATTTCAGAAAGACAATACAAGATTGAGAATGATTAATCACCAGCTGAAAGGGACCTATGAAAGGTAAAGGGTCTCATTGGCAGCATATAAAAAGACTTATCTTTTGAGCCTGAAGCAGGAAAAGGGAGGCTTCCTTTCAGAACTTAATTTCAAGAGCAGCAGAACTTCAGGGAAGGTTGATTCATTAGCCATAGCTAATCTGCGGTGCAAAGGTAGGGGACCTAGTTTGAAACAAACAGGATCCTGAGACTTGGGCCAGGGATATCTGGGTCTATGCACTCAAAAACCTTAAATCACATATTTCCTCCAAACATTCTTCACTTGCAGAAGTGGCCTGTTCCTCCCAGTTCAAGATCAGAGCTCTCAGTTTGTCTGAAGAAAATTCAGAGGCCCTGCCTTGCAGGATTTACACCCAATTTCCTTCTGAGCTGGCCATCAGGTCAAAAGTTAGAGTCAAATCACCATATAACCTGGCCAGAGAACTGCTGGATCTCCTAATGGAGAAATAGATTACAACCTGAAGGAGCTTCAGGATATATAGCAGCTGGAGCCAGAAGAAGATGTATGGGACAAGATTCAAAGGATGCTGGATTAACAAGGGCAGAACAAAGAACTGGATAACGGACTTCATTGATATGTGAGCCCTTTCCTGTGCTCCAGGGTCTAATACCTGGTAAGGATTTCAAAAGATGTTGCCAACATGGTAGGATGACTTCTAAAGAATCTTTTAAAAGTGATGTAGATATTCCATAACTGGCTAAAATAAATGATGGCACTAAAAGAAAGAATCAAGACTTAGAGAATGAGCATACATATATATTTAAGGCTGGAAGATAACACTAGTTGAGTGATTCAGCAGGAGAGCCCACAAAGAATTCCCTGTACTATAGTGATAGGGAATATGCTAGAGAGAAGAATCATTAAGTATCATTGAGAAGCTCAGTGGTGGCTGACCTCCATAGGCCAAGGCTTATAATAGAAGATGCTGTTACATAGCTGGATTCAAGTAATGACAATAGTAGAAGCCAGTTGGTAGAATTTTCATTAAAAGCAAGGTAGGCACAAATACCATAATGAGCATATTGGTCTGCTCAGGATGCATAATAGAATACCATGACCTGGGTAACAGAAATGCATTTTCTCATAAATCTTTGAGACAGGAGTCCAAAATCAAGGAACAAACAGAGCTGGTTTCTGGTGAGGTCTCTCTTCCTGGCTTGCAGGGAGACTCCTTCTGTGTCCTCGTATTGCCTTTCCTCTGTGCATACACAATCCTGCTGTCTCTTTCTCTTCTAATAAGAACACCAGTCCTATCACATTAGGGCTTGACCCTTATACTTCATTTAACATTTAGTATCTCCTTAAAGGCCATATCCTCGCATTGGAGGTTAGGGATTCCACATATGAATTTGGAGGGGACGCAATTTTGTCCATAACAATAAACATCTAGGTTAGCAACTATATAGTCTGACTATATAAAAAGCTATGAAAGTAGCTAATAGAGCATGGCATCTTGGTAGGCCTGTTCAGATTCTGGAGGTAGCATATTTCATACTTTGAAATGGTGGAGGAACAAAGCCAAGTCTCAGCCACACTCTGCAGTGACATTAAATGGGAAAAGGGAGGTAAAATGCTTCCAATGTGCAAAGCTTTGGCCAGTGTCATAAACAGTGTCACATCCCAACACTAATCAGAAGGCATCTGTCATAAAACAGATACCAAACAACCAGGTAGACAGAATAACTTGGCCAATCTCTATATTTGGCTAGCACAATGGCTTTACAAAGTAAACATAGTGGTAGAAATGGAGGCTATATATGGACTCAGTAGCATAACTTTAACTCACCAAAGCTGCCTTAACTACTGCTAATGCCAAATGTCCAAACCTCCATTAATAAAGACCAATACTGGGGATCGCTGGATGGCTCAGCGGTTTAAGTGCCTGCCTTCGGCCCAGGATGTGATTCTGGAGTCCCGGGATTGAGTCCCACATCGGGCTCCCTGCATGGAGCCTGCTTCTCCCTCTGGCCTGGGTCTCTGCCTTTCTCTCTCTGTGTGTCTCTCATGAATAAATGAATAAAATATTTAAAAATAAAAAAAATAAAGACCAATATTGGGCCTCTAATATGACACTTCCTCTCAAGAAGACCAACGAAGCAAAACGAAACTAACCAGGCACTTGATGATGACAAATTGATTACAACTGTACTTCACCCTGGAAAGTACAAAGATTCATCTTGACTAGCATAAATGCACAAGCTGGATATGGATTTTTCATCCTTGAGGGTCTCAACTAGCACTATGATCTTAGGGATTACAGAGTATTTCATCTTCTGGCACAGGATTGTGCATAATATCATTTCGGTCTAATAATCACACCTTATAGCAAAATAAGATGTGGCAGTTGACACATGACTGTGGGATCCATTGGCCCTACCATATACTATACCACCCGGAGCTTCTGTGATGCTTTTTTTTTATTTTAAAGATTTTATTTATTTATTTATTTATTTATTTATTTATTTATTTATTTGAGAGAGAGAGAGGGCACAAGCAGAAGGGGAAGAGGCAGAGGGAGAAGTAGACTCCCAGCTGAGTAGGGATCCCAATGCGAGGCTCGATCCTAGAACCCTGAGATCCATGACCTGAACTGAAGACAGAGGCTTAACCAACTGAACCACTCAGGTGCACCTCTGTGATGCTTATTTAAAAGCATTATTGAAGTGTCTACTTAAAGATAAAGCACTGTTATCAAAGATGCAGAATATACACAAACCCACCATTTTACAATTTATTATTCTCAGGAGGTAAATGCATTAGTCTAGGAGTCAAGGAGTGAAATTAAAGTAGTGATGTTGACTGTCATTCTAGGTGACACTTTTGGAGAATTTGTGCTTCTCAACCTCACACTCTGAACTTTGCGATTTTAGAGACTGTAGTCCCCACAAGGAAATATGTGAAAACCATGGGCAGAGGAAAATGTCTGCATAAACTTTAGGTCAGGGTTGTTGCATGTTACTTTGGTCTCCTTATACCAAGAGATCAACCAAAAAAGGGTGGAAGAAGGAGTAATTGATTCTGATCAGTTACCTGATTTGGGGTAGCTTTTATATACTATAAATATAAAAGAATATGTTAAACACTCAAATTACCCACTATAGTGCCTCTTTGTAAATTTGATAGTGAATACACAAGAATGGTGGCCATGGCCTAAGCAAAGTATGGCCACCAAGGACTCAGATCCCTCAAATCCAATGAGAGTATTAGTCACCCCCACCAAATTAGCTTTGATACCAATAAAAGGGTGCAGAGAATTGAAAATGGATAGTAGGGAAGAGGCATGATGAGTTTATTTGTATCTTCAAGTTCTGCTGCAGCAGCAGAGCCTATAGTTTTTTCACTGAACTTTCTCTTCTAAATTTCCCTAGTAAAAGAGAAGAACAGAATCCTAATGGTGCTATTCCCACAAATTATATGAAACAATTGGATCTGAGTGCTTACAAGTGGTGGATCATAGAGAACACTGTGTGCATTACCAAGACCCCACCTTCATGATTAATGTACTCATTCCCCCAGCTGTTGGAAGCGTTGACAGCTGACAGCTGACATCTATCAGCTGAGACCTTCTTGGGGATTTTCCTCTGCTGGAAAGAGATCACCTGGCCTCTAAATATGATCATCTCCAGGACCTGCATGTGTCAAACGACCGATCAGTACAGGGATATAAAGGTTTGGCACCCCTGCTTCACAGAGTATCCCAGTATGTCATTCTAACTCCCAAGCAACCTGTTGTGCCTGCATCCTATTTATTCTACTCCTCCTTCTGCCTCACTCTTTTACTCTCCTATATGTTTTGATTCAACAGTGCAATCATATCCCTGTATTAGAATCTGGTTCCCAAACAATTCATCTAAAACAGAGGCAGAGGCACAACTGTAGCCCAGACAATCCAAATCCAGAGCCTGTGCTGACTGCCTTCTGTATAGCAGGCTAAATGTCTTCTCTCTCCCCACCTCCCATTCAGTTTTCACCCCAAGCCCCTTCCCTTCTGTGACATTCTTTTGATGTTTAGTGGTGCAATAGACGCGGTTTATTTTTCTCTCATAGTGCCCAGAGGTTGCACTGATTTCCAAAGCCTGCACTGAAAAACATTTAACTAGGGGCAAAATGGATGTTGCAACTCCCAGCTGACGCCACTGTGTGTAATGGCAGTAAAAGGCACCCTTCCATCTGGTGGGCTGATCTATAGCCAGCATCTTTGACCTCTCTGGAGATTGAGCAAATAATTGTGGACAGCTTTATGTAGCTATGTTATTGCCATTAGACAATGTCTTATGTCATACTTCGACATGCCAGTGATCAGTAAGGGGGTCTCTGCACGTGAAGCATGCATATTCAGTACTAACACGGTATATTATACATGCTTACACATTTGAGAGTTCAAAGAGTTCTCCATACATAGGCAAATTAGGGATTTTTCCGTATTACAGAAAGTAGCAGAATCCTAATGGTGCTATTCCCACAAATTATATGAAACAATTGGATCTGAGTGGTACAAGTATCTCTCTGATGATTTTGACAATGATGTAGCAGAAAAATCAAAATAGGGTTTGAAGTTGAAAAGATTGGTTCTTTTCAGACCAGCAGACTCTACCTGCTGACTGGATGGCTCTGAGCTAGTAGGTTGATCCTCACTCTGCTTCAATTTTACCTCTCCTACAATGGTGCTGGTGAACAAGAAGCACCTCTTAGATTTTCAGATAACTTTCACCCATTTTGCTAGTGCCCTATTTTCTGCCTATTGGAAAACAACAACAACAACAAAAAAAAAAAAAAAAAAAAAACAACACAAAGACCCCTTCCAGACACAGTAAGGCATTTTTTTCATATCTTCTCTAAAAGAAGCAAAAATAAATTTTCCTAGCTACGGTGGGTACAATTTTCTCTAGATTGCAGCACTTCCCTAGGTGTGTATATTCTGCTTTATCATCTCGAGTCAGTGACTGTTCTAGATATAGAAAATAACAGGACCCTTGTACTAGGAACTTATTTGCCTGGAGGATTAACTGAAAGATACAGCCCAAAAGTGTGAGCACAATGTTCCACTTATTATGATAAAAAGGGGAGCAGGTGTTTGTATGTGTATGCATGTGTGTGTTGGAGGGGGTCAAAGGACAATATTAGAATTGCCTATCAGCCATTCTTCTGAATATACACCAATATTAAACTCCAAAACACTTCCCATTGGAATTTCATCCTGAAACACATTTATAATATCCTCAGCTCTATATTTCTAGACTTTTTCAAAGTGATTGAGGAAAAAAAATGATTGAATCCATTTTCAAAAAGCTCCTAACAAAGAAAAGCCCAGGACCAGATGGCTTCGCTGGTGAATTCTACCAAACATTTAAAGAAGAATTGATGCCAGTCCTTCTCAAACTCTTCCAAATAATTGAAGAGGAGGGAACTCATCCAAACTCCTTTATGAAGCCAGCATTACCTTGATAGAAGGGTCTTGATTATCTTGATGCAAAGACATCACAAAAAAACTATAGGTCAATATCCCTGATGAATACAAATGCAAAAATCCTCAACAGAATACTAGTAAACCAAATCCAACAGCATATTAAAAGGATCATACACCATCACTGCATGGGATTTATCTGTGGGAGGCAAAGATGGTTCAACATATGAAAATCAATTAACATGATACACCATATTAGCAAAATAAAGTCTAAAAATTACATGATTGTCTCAATAGGTGCAGAAAATGTTTGCCAAAATTCAACACCCTGTCAGGATATAAAGTTGGCAATAGACTAGGAATAAAAGTAAATTATTTCAACATAATAAAGGTTATATATGAAAAGCCAACAGCCTACATTATTAATAGCTAATATCTACCTTCAAAAAATGAAATTTTTTTCCTCTCAGATCAGGGAAAAGAAAAGGATGCCCACTCTCACCATTCCAATTCAATATAGTATCAGAACTCCTAGACAGAGAAATTTGGCAAGGAACAAAGATCCAAGGCATCCAAATCAAAAAGCAAGAAGT
The DNA here is from genome assembly GCF_905146905.1 of Nyctereutes procyonoides. NCBI lineage: Eukaryota > Metazoa > Chordata > Mammalia > Carnivora > Canidae > Nyctereutes > Nyctereutes procyonoides. The sequence continues at coordinate 10,518,909 of NW_026575133.1, read as the reverse complement.
AAAATTATCCCTGTTTGCAGACAATAAGATCTTAGATAGAGAAAACACTGAAGAGTCCACCAAAAAACTGTTAGAACTGATCAATGAATCCAGTAAAGTTGGATACATACAAAAATCACTTGTTTTTCTATATAACAATAACGAGCTATCAGAAAAGGAAATTAGAGAAACATTGCCATTTATATTTACATAGGAATGAATTAACCAAGGAGGTAAAAGATCTGTACACTAAAAATTGTGAAACACTGATGAAAGAAACAAGATACAAACAAAACGGAAACATGTTTATGGATTGGAAGACTTAATATTGTTTGAATGTCCATGCCATCCAAAGCAATCTACAGATTTAATGTAATTCCTATTGTTGTGCCCAAGATTGGGAATCCCAGAAACCAGCAAGGAGCCGACACCGATGCAAGTACATGGGGGTTTATTAACAAGCTCGAGCTTGGGTCCGAGTGTACCTGACACAGCAGAGCAGGGACTTGGACCCCGAGAGGGGTGACAGCTGGGTTTTTATGGGCTGGTCTAAGGGATTTTCAGAAGGGGTGGAGGAATTTCTTAAGCTCTGTTTTCATTCCAAAATGGGACTTTCTGTCTCTGTCAAGGGTGTTCTGAGCTCTTTTCTCATTCTGTTATGGAAGTCTCTGTCAAGGGTGTTCTGCGGTTTTTCCTGTAAAGTTCAGCTCTTATTCACAGGGGCCTGAGATGGCTATACTTGTGCTAACGCTAAACTTGAGGTGGAATGGTCTTGGTTTTCTCGGCCTCCACACTATCAAATTTCCAGTGGTATGTTTTACAGAAAAAGGAAAAAAATAATTTGAAATTCATATGGAACCACAAAGCTCAGGAATAGCCAAATTAATCCTGAAAAATAGGAACAAAGCTGAAAGAATCACACTTCTTCATTTCAAAGTGTATTCCAAAGCCACAGTAATCAAAAATGTATGGTACCAGAATAAAAACAGACATACAGACCAATGGAACAAAACAAATTTCAGAAATAAATCCATGCATATACAGTCACTTCATCTTCAACAGAAATACACAATAGGAAAGGATAATCTTTTTTAACAAATGGTGTTGAGAAAATTGGATATTCATAGTAAAAGAATAAATTTAGACCCTTATCTTATATATACAAATAAATTCTACATGAATTAAGGACTAAAATTTATAAGACCTGAAATGATAAACTTCTAGGAAAAAACAAGGGGAAATTTGTATGATATTGGTCTTTGCAATGATTCCATGGTAACTGAAACAAAAAGAGACAAAACAAAACAAAACAAAAAACAAAAATAAACAACTGGGATTATATCCAACTAAAAAGTGCTGCACAGCAACAGAAATTATTAAGAGTGAAAAAGAAGCCTACAAGCCAGAGAAAATATTTGCAAATCATATTTATGATAAGGAGTTACTTTTCAAAATATATAAGGGACTTTTACAAGTAACAGTAAAAAAACAAAAACCAAAGAAACCTAATAATCCAAATACAAAATGACTTAAGGATTTGAATGCGCATTTTACCAAGGAATACACACAAATGAATAAAAGGTACTTAAAAAAAAAAAAGGCTTAACCTCACTAACCATCAGGGAAATAGCAATCAAAACCACACTGAGATAATACCTCACACAAAAGACAGTAAGTGTTGACCAGAATGTACAGAAATTAGAACCCCTGTATGCTGTTGGTAGGAATGCAAAATGGTGCTGCTGCTAAGGAAAACAGTGTGGAGGTTTCTCAAAAATATATAAAGAGAACTATCACATGATCCAAAAATCTCAATTCTGGGTATTTATCAAGAAAAAATGAAAATTGGGATCCTGAAGCGATATTAACACTCTTTTTAAAAAAATACTATTTATTTATTTATTCATGAGAGACACAGAGAGAGAAGCAGAAACAGAGAGAGGGAGAAGCAGGCTCCATGCAGGGACTCTGGGATCACTCCCTGAGCTGAAAAAAAAGACACTCAACCACTGAGCCACCCAGGTGTCCCGAGATATTAACACTCTTATGCTCATTGCTGCACAATTCACAGTAGCTGAATTCTGGAAACAACCTAAATCTCCAGAGAGATGAATGGATAAGGAAAATGTGGTATATACATACAATGGATTTATTTAGCTTTAAATGTGAAGGAAATTCTGCGATATGCAACAGTATGGATGTACAATGAAGGCAGTAAGCTAAGTGAAGTAAGTCAGCCACAGAAAGATAAATAGTGCATGATTCCACTTAAATGATACATCTAAAATAGATTAATAGAATCAAAGAGCAGAATGCTAGTTGCCAGGCACTTGAGAAAGGAGAGAAGGGGAATTACTAATTAACGAGCATAAAGTTTTAGTAAAACAAGATAAATAAGCTCTAGAGTTCTCACAAATTGTAACTATAGTAAGAAATGATGTATTGTACACTTAAAATTTAAGAAGGCTGATCTCATGTTAAGTGTTCTTACAATAATAAAATTAAATAAAAAAGCAAAAACAAAGAACAAACCAAAATGCCGGGATCTAGGATTCAAGCTAGTATTGTTTTTTTTTTTTTTTTTTAAAGATCTTATTTATTTATTCATGAGAGATGCAGAGAGAAAGAAGCAGAGACACAGGCAGAGGGAGAAGCAGGCTCCAAGCAGGAAGCCTGAGCCGGACATGGGACTCGATCCCGGGTCTCCAGGATCACACCCTGGGCTGAAGGCAGCGCTAAACCACTGAGCCATCGGGGTTGTCCAGTATCATGGTTGTTTTAATTCATCTTTGCCCATATAGTATTCTCTCTCTGATAGTTTTGTATGTGTTAATAATTTGGGACATAAAATGTTTGTGGGGATTTTTTTGTTTGTCTCTCCTCTTCTTGTCTACCCTTCTCCTGCTCATCTGCATTTCCTGAAGAGAAACCATTGCTGAGAGATGGGCTAGAATATGGGGGCCCTATTCTTCATCATCCTACCCCTCCAGTCACAGACTCTTAAAATTCTGGGACCAAAGATTCATGACATGGTTTACCATTGAAGCAATGCTCGGTTCAGTGATTAATTACCAGAAAAGAAGGATATAAAGGGGCAAGTCATTTCATTAAATAATAAAGCTGTCTGGTTAATATACAATGAGGAGGAGTATTTGTTCATTACAGATTCAATCTCATCCTTCTTCCTACCTGCTCTGTCTGCTCACAAACAGGCTCCCTTTCTCTTGCATTTCCCTGGCTTTCCTAATAATAGTTCCAACGGGTGCTCAAATTAACTAGGACTCACATGTTAATAAATCCATAGATCAGGAATACATTTAACTTACTTATTCCTGCTTAGAGGCACAATGCAATTACCAATTTACTAGAAGTTCATCCCACGAGGAAGAGACTAGTAATGAAATTCCTAGCTAGAAGAGCTTCTTAGCAAGACACAAATGAACAAGTGTCTTATTACAGCTACACGTGCAGAAACTTATCCCTTCAAACACACTGAATAATCCCATGTAAATCTTGTATGGTGCCAAGGTCTGGCATTCAAAGCCAGATCTATTTGATCCCAAAGCCCATGGCCTCTTTCAGGGTATCAGTCTATCCAGTATCTTCTAAATTCACTTAAATTTGGTCCATGGCTATTTTTATGCATCGTCGAAGTCCCAGCACCTAGTGCCTGACAGTTAGGAGACTTTCAATAAATAGCTGTTCAATGTATGAATACTTCTGTAAACATGAGCATCTCCTGAAGGGGGGGCACAGTGACCTTCCATCAGGAGAGGCCCTCCATAATCAGCAACAGAAACCTGTGGTTTTTTTTTTTAAAGGAAGAGAGCTTGTTTTCCCCTTCCTTTCTTTTTTTTTTTTAATTTTTATTTATTTATGATAGTCACAGAGAGAGAGAGAGAGAGAGAGAGAGAGAGAGAGGCAGAGACACAGGCAGAGGGAGAAGCAGGCTCCATGCACCGGGAGCCTGATGTGGGATTCGATCCCGGGTCTCCAGGATCGTGCCCTGGGCCAAAGGCAGGTGCTAAACCGCTGTGCCACCCAGGGATCCCCCAAACCTGTGTTTTTATATTTGGTAAACACACCACCAGATAAACACAGCATTGGATGTGGATGAACTTTCAGTGTTTATCTAATCCCAGCTCTGTATTTCATGTTAAGAAGGTAGACCACAGAGAGAGGAAGCAGCTTGTCCCAAGCCTCATAACTAATTGGTGAGCAGAACAGAATGTGATCTCAGGTTGTTCAGCTTTGGAAAAGGTTCCATGTGGCTATTGAAAATGATGAGATGATGCCCAACCTTCCTGCCAAGCGATAGTAGTTGAAGTGACCGCTGGAAATATTCAACCAAAACCAAATTATTGTAGTATAGTTATTTTCAATCTGTTTTTTTTTTTTTTTACTTTTAAACTAGGTTGTAAATGAATTATGCACCACTATGACAATATCAGAGAATCTGACTTTGACTATATATTTATCATTACCAGTGAGTTTTACAAATATATTCATATTTTGTCCACCACGTTAATTGGCATCCTTTGCTTCCCACTTGAAAGATTACTATTTATTAGAACTTCTTATAACTCTCTCAGATTTTGTTTGGTTAGGGAAGTCTTTATTTTCCCCTCATTTCCAAAGGACAGCATTTCCAGCTAAAATATACTGGGTTGACATAGTGTTTTGTTTTGTTTAATGTGGAGAAACTAGAACCTTCATGCACTGTTGGTGGGGATGTAAATTGGTACAGACACTATGGAAAACTGTATGGAGGTCCTCAAAAAAATTAAAAATATAACTACCATATATTCCAGAAATTCTGTTTGGTGTACACCTGAAGGAAATGAAGTTTCCATCTCTAGTGAGCTATATATATCCCTGTTGGAGGAGGTAATCAAAAGGATATGACTTTTGGTTGACCTCAGACTTGACCTGGGCTATCAGGAGCCTGCTCATCCTCTTCCCTGTCCTTCAAATGTAACTCTGCCCACCATTCCTTTTTTTTTTTTTAAGATTTTATTTATTTATTCATGAGAGAGAGAGAGAAAGAGAAAGAGAGAGAGAGGGAGAGAGGCAGAAACATAGGCAGAAGGAGAAGTAGGCTCCCCACAAGGAGCGCGATGAGGGACCTGATCCTGGATTTTGGAATCAGGACCTGAGCCAAAGGCAAAGGCTCAACTGCTGAGGCACCCAGGTGTCCCTCTGCCCACCATTCCTATAGCTAGAGCCCTTTCAAGGATTTAGCCATGTGAGAGTAATGTATTGTTAAGATCATCTGGACTGAATACTCGATTGAACTGTTAAGTCCTCTACATAAACTTTAAGATTCTGGTGGGTGAGGAGGGAAATGTAAATTCCCTTGGTTATTTTTTTTTTTTAAAGATTTTATTTATTTATTGGAGAGACACACAGAGAAAGAGAGAAAGAGAGAGAGAGAGAGAGAGATAGGCAGAGACACAGGCAAAGGGAGAGGGAGGCTCCATGCAGGAAGCCCGATGTGGGACTCAATCCCGGGACTCCAGGATCATGCCCTGGACCAAAGGCAGGCACCAAACCACTGAGCCACCCAGGAATCCCCAATTCTCTTGGTTATGAAACCTACCCCCTCCTAGTCTGAAGTGGCCTGCCTCTTTGGTTTCTCCCCATCCTCCACCTATAGGGGGTGTTTCAGATTTCACCCAGGAAATTCCCAAGTTTGCACACCAACAATCCATGTCCATTGTGGCATTATTTACAAATGCAAAGATGTGGAAACAATTTAAACTGACATTGATAGATGATTGGGCTAAAGAAAAAAAAAAGTGGACTATATGCAATGGAATATTTTCAGCTACAAAAAAGAACATCCTGCCCTTTGCAACAACATGGATTAAACTTACAGGTACCATTCTAAGTGAAATGAGTTCAATAGAGAAAGATAAATATGATATGATCTCACTTACACATGAAATCTAAAAAATACCCAAACTCATAGAAAAAAACAGATTAGTGGTTACCAGAGGTAGGGGTAAAAGTGGTCAAAGGTATAAACTTTTAGCTATATAAGAACTAATCTGGGAATTTAATGTACAGCATGGTGACTATAGTAAATTATACTGTATTATATACTTGAATGTTGCTAAGAGAGTGGATCTTAAAGTTTTCATCATAAGAAAAAAATATACAGCTATGTGAGGTGATGGACGTTAACTAAATTTATTGTGGTAATCATTACACAAATGTCAAATAATTATTTGTATACCTTAAGCTTACACAATGTTATGTATATGTCAATCTTCATGAAACTGGAAAAATATGTATAAGAAATAGAAAAAAAAATTTAACCCAGTCTACAGCAAAGACACCAACCAACTGGCATAAATGCTGCCCAGTGTATGATGTCATGATGTTGCTTAGAGCAGAGATACCAGCCTCACATTATGAGTGTCTGCAGTCTATTTCACATCTTCCTATTCCTGCTCTGCTCAGGTTGGTTAGTTCATCTGTAAATTTGTCAGGATTTATAGTCCTCCACTCCTCTTTTCTAATCTCATGTAATTGAGGGGAAAGGTGGTAACAAAATGTTGTATGGGGTGAAGAAAGGCAATTCCATGTAGCTAATGAGATGCTAGGATTAGGGCTGAATCTGGAAGAGCCCATTGCATAAGGAGATGCCAATGTTTGCCTTTAACCAGGCTGAGAGTGAGACATAAGCTTCAGGGGGTGTCATGGAAAACCTAGCAGGCAACCTGAAGTCCACTCATAGATTCCACCTGCTGCTGAATTCCTCAACACCTGTGCATCCCAGAAAATGAACATTTTGGGGCACAAAATATTGAGACAGAAAGGATGGATTTACATACCTTCCCTTTTAGGTATGCACCTTGGCTCTTTTTATATATATATATATATATATATAATTTATTTATTTATTCATGAGACAGAGAGAGAGAGAGAGACAGAGACAGGCAGAGAGAGAAGCAGGCTCCATGCATGGTGCCTGACGTGAGACTTGATCCCGGGTCTCCAGGATCACACCCTAGGCTGAAGGCAGTGCTAAACTGCTGAGCCACCTGGGTTGTCCCCTTGGCTCTTTTCTAATTGACCAACACACGGGCTGCCCTTGTGGAGGACTAAAAGGACTTTTAATAACATGAGATATTAAGTTCATATTGCTCTGCAAACATGCAATATGCAAAACAGCAATAATTTTCTATGGGAAGTAACAGAGCAGAGATGGTGAGTTAAACAGATTACAAAAGGAAGTTAATCCCATCAGTCTCTGTCTCATTCATTATGGTCACTTCTCACAGTGAGTCACAGGTGAGTCTAAGAAATGATAGCTATTCTCCAGGCCTGACCAAATCTGGACTTCAAGAATAGGTCTTGCTGTGTATGTGAACAGATCTCACTGCAGAAATAGTGCACAGATGGCTGCACACCTAAAAAAAAAAAAATGAAAATTTCAAACACTCTACAGGGAAGTTGCTTCAAGGCCTTTACATCATTAATGTTGGAAATCTTATCAATTAGGAAAAATAAAATATAACAGCAAATGCTGAATTCCTTCGCATGAGGCATGAATTTTTTTTCATTCCAGAGAGAGCTGATTACAGGTTGGGAACTGGGGCCACCTGTTATACATCAGGACAAAGGAGGGCAGGGGAAAGCTTCGGATTAATGTGGATAAGAAAAAAAAGTATTCTCTTCAGTTGGCTGCACAGAAATATTCAAAATGTTTTGAACATCATGAAGATCATTTCAACACTAATATGGTGACTTTTGATACAGTTGTCAGGAGTGTTTGGGGACCAATATGATGACTCTTCTCTCACCAACATCATGAGCCAGTTTAAGGAGAACTTGAAGTCTCACTGAACAAATGCCAAGCTCCTGATAGGATCTTTTTGTTTTTGTTTTTATTTGTATGGGCAATATATTCTCAGTCCCTAAGGATATTGATCTCTCTGAAAACCAAGTCCAGGTTTTAGTAGGTTTTTTTAAATTAAAAATTCGTTGAGCAGACTTAAAAAAGGCTAAAAAATATGCAACCTAAATCAACATGCTGATAAACTGGAATATTAGAAACATAAAATTTAATCTTAGGAAGGGACTATGAAAAATCATTACGTGTAGTGTAAGTGCCGGACCTTTAGTTTTTTTTATTGTAATGTAAGTACCTGACATAAGCTTTGACTGTGGAAGTATCCACTTCAAAGCCACGTGCCTCCTGTAAACACCTTGTTGGCCACAATACTCCCTAAAGAGCCAAGCAGTCCATACATCAAGTTCCCCTTTTAGAAAGCCTTGAGAGACCTAAAAACTAACTCCTTCTTTTCCCTATCTGTGTTCTAATTCCTCAATAAAGAAACTATGAGACCATAGGCACCCCACCCTGAATCTCAATATAAGGCAGAACCTTATGTATGCTCTATTTCCCTCTCTTCCAGCAAGCTCACAGGGTGGCCCAGGCTGCCTTGCATCCTCCAGTACTTGTGTGTAATAAACTTGGCCTTTTCAAAGTTCCCTGATCGTTGTTCTCCAGGTCCATTTTGCAATCATTATCAGAACCACAAGAGCCAGTACAGAGACTACAGTGGTTCCAGTTGAGCCAATGTCTGAGGTGCTCACCTTGGGCCCAGGTGAGTGCCCTGAGGAATCACTATCCAGAGGCTGAGATCAATACAAAACAGTAGGCCATTTCTTCGAAGTAGGAATGCTTTTTGAAGAGACTTCAGGATAACTGTATCCCTCCCTTTCTTTGATTCCCTCGTGGTCAAAATGCAGATAACCCCCTATTGATGCCATTTTCTTAAATCATGGTAAAATACTTATAAAATTTACCATTTTAGCCATTTTAATGTATATAGTTCACTGACATTAAATACATTCACAATGTTGTGCAACCATCACCACTATTTAGTTTCAGAACTTTTCCCATCATCCCATTTGTTTTTAAAGCCAGATTCTTTATGACCCTTTTTCTCTCTTTCCCTTTCAATCTCTCCCACTCTTTTTCAATACTTGGCAGTCAGCAACAATCAGAGGCTATCAATGAAACTAAGTGAGGGAGAACAGTACCAGACATGCACCCAGCAAGTAAGTACTGAACACCTCCTATGGATAGTTCTACCATGAATATCAAACTTGGTTGGAAATCAAGATCGTAAATTCCAGTTCTAGTTTATTTAATAACTACCCTACCTGTACTTAACATTCCCCTGCTCAACAGAGGGCGGAGAACTAACATATAGATAAAATTAACAGCAATGACTCTTTGGGACTCTCAGGCCCACTGCAAGCATGAAATGTTATTATGTGTGTCCACTCCCTTTGAGAAGAATTAAATGTAAGGTGTTAAGTGACCTCAGATGGAAAAAGAGTGAAAGCTTTTGAAAAATTTAAAATTTCATCCTGTGGTCCTCTAGAGGGGCCATATCCAAGAGGTGATTAACAGATCTGCATAAATAACATTGATGTGCTAATGAATTATCCCTAATGAGAAGTGAGGTCATTAATTAGATGTTTAGCATCATATTGGAGCTAGTTTCAAACTGGCACTCAAAAGATACATCCAAACCTCTTTCATTTCTGTTCTCTTTTATTATTTGACTTGATCTTTCTTCTACTCCTCCAAACATGACTCATATTTTCAACCACACATTTAGGATTTGTTAAGTCTTTGTTAAATATCTATCTCTGTAAATGAATGAATGAGTTGTGAATGTGTGAATAAATTATTTGTAAGCTGCATGAGTTCTATACTGGAGCAATGAACAGGTGTGGTCAACTAAGTTTTTCAGTAATTCCTTTGGAGACAAGGCATTGCCCCCATCAAATCGGGAGATCAGGAGACACCATTTTTTTTTTTTTTTTTGCCATCCCACAGTTGGAAATAGAAAATACTGGTTCTGTGTGAATCTAGTCCGTGTGACGCTGCCCTGCCCCAAAGATGAACACTTTATCACTCTTCCGCCAACTTGAGGCAGAAAGGATTACTTTTATGAAGAACTCCTTGCCCCCTCTGCTGGCAGAATGGAGGACAACACACACATTGGAAGTCTCATTATTCATAATGGTATGAACATGGAAATCACGTGGGGCCTTTGGGATACAGAATTTATTTGGTTGAAATTAAGTGAAGAGTCTCTCACCAGCTGTAGCAAAATAATGGCAGAAAACAATAATTAACATGAAAATAATGATGGCTAATATTTGTCAAAACTGTGTTCCAAGCATAATTTCAAGCACTTTACATGCATTTTCCCACTGAAGAGATTTCTCTGTGGCTGGTAATAGATTACTACAATTTGGGTTGGGGTGTGAAGTAAGGAGGAAGTCATTGTTCAGTCTCATAACAACAACAACAACAGAATGTTTTGTTTGGCATCCATTTTAGACTATCATCTTCAAAAGAGAGATTCTATTTCAAACTTGAAGATTCAGAAGTAAATACTTCCTAAAAACCAAAGAGAAAACTCTCAGGTTAAAAGCTATTGTACAAGTATAAGTTGAGAGCTTATTTACTTGGGCTCTTTATTTGTTTCTTTGTAGTTAAGGGCAATCCTGTATACCAGTCTTTCAATTTTTAAGAGCCCAAACTTATGTTAAAATCAGTGCCTCAATCAAAATTCGTCCAAGTTCTCAAAGCTCACATTGGAAAATTTCCTAGATGGACCTCATTGAGTAGAAACATTCTGCTGTTTGTGTTTTGTTTTCCATCAACTCTTTATTTTTTTGCTCCAAAATGCAAAATGCTTTGGCAGGAGCTAGTGGAATCATGTTAATATATTTATGATGCAGAAATGTTTCATTTTATAAATATTTTGAGAAAGGAATATGTGGTTAAGAAGACTGTATGGAGTATGAAAAGATAACAGATTTGGGAATCAAGCAGATGTGGTTTTGAATCTTCGGTAGCTTGGGGATAATTATAACAAAGTTCTGAAGATAACGGTGCCTGAATCTGTTCCTGGCAAATAGCAGGTATATCAGTAAATGTCCAACAAGATGGATAGCTACATACATATGTAGATAGGTAAGCAGGTACCTGGTCAAGGATTTGACCTTAGGCAGTCATCGTGGGAACTAGTTAAGCAATGTCTGTAAGACTGTTGTCCTCATGACTGGTGTTGAGCTTGAAGTGCATAAGGCAGGAGTCTGGATGAGCAGATGTATGTAAAGCTGGGGAGAACAAGAACAAACTAGAACCCACAAGCAAGAGTTGCAGCTTAGGAGGACAAACTAAACCCCATATCAGTTCTTATGGTGGTGTGGGTGTCCTGCAGAAGCTAAACACACATGGAGCTTTTCATGGAGCTGAATGCACACATCTGGCCAGGGAGTATGATAAGCTAAAGGAGTATCAAGGAAAGGTGGGTCTATTGGTACCCATTCCTGCTTCATGCCAATAATGTAAGCAAGCCAATAAGCAGCAGTGTATATGACCATTAGTTGCTGCTTTGCTTCTTCCCTCCAAATACCACAAAAAAGAAATCTCCTTTTTGGCCCACCCAAATCAGAAACTTTACAAAAAAAGAGAAATTTGGAGACATGCTTCAGTCTAGCCACGTAGACCTATTACAAAGCAACCACAGTACCAGCCCATGAATGGAAAGTTACTGGTATCTGTGCATTATTCATGATGTACCCTCTCATTTAAAAAAATTAACTATAGTTAACATTATTTAGTTACAGAGCTTTATATGAAATACATTGTAGCCTAAGCGTAGTGGCAAATGTAGGTAGAAAACAGAATTCCATCTTAAATTCTAATGCCCATAATTGACAATGCCAGACAGTAGTTCTGGGTTGAGATGGATTCTCAGCTATATTCATTCATCAAAAAATTTAGTGACTTCCTATTATATGTGAGACACTATTAAATGCTTTTCTATAGCAGTGAATAAAAACATCAAAAAGCCCTGCCTTCATTCTAGTAAAAAAGAGAGCCAATACACTGATAAGTAAGCACAATAGATAACAAATATGTTTGAACTTAGCAGAAATAATGTTGTAATCTGTAAGTGATGTTTGGAGTTGGGAGTGATATGTCATGGATAGACACTTGTTCTCTCTGATTTAGAAGGGCAAGGACAAGACAGTAATGCTACTAGGAGTGTTAAAGGAGCTTTGAGGTATGGGCAAGGTTTGACCACTGAAATCTAGTCCATCTTTCAAGACTCAGTTGAAGGTTTCTTTTCCACTTCAAGAAATCTCTGCTCTAAGAAACAAATATGGTATGCTTAAGTTGATCAGAATGGTTGAAGGAGAGAGTCCATGTAAGTGTAGCAGGTGTAGGAGATGTGGCTGAAAAGAAAGACCAGGTTTAGGTTGAAGAGGGCTTGAATTGTAAGACATGTTACATAACATTTGTTTTTCTAAGTTGTGCAGTATAGATTTTTCTATAGGTTCATAAAGCCAGCAGTGAAAGGACCCATGTTGGAGTCCAATCCCCTTTTTCCATGTGAGGTTGATTGTGAAGATGAAAATCAATAGGCAATAAAGGTAGTTCTTGTTAAAACTAAATTGGAATGATTGATTTTCCTCTGGATCATTTAGATTCCTGAAATCAGTGAGCCTCATTATGGAAAGAGAAATATTTACTCTTCACTTAAAGTTTTATAACATAGAAAGTAACAGATAAAATTCAAATATCACAGGGGAAATATGCAAGAAAACCGGGTCTTTATGTGGTAATTTAAAGTAATAATGTGGCACATAAAGAGGGGTTAATGTGCCCTGACTGCTCTGAGAACAAATATCATCAAAATAAAAGCACAAACACTGGCAAACTTGGGGATGGTGGGGTGGGGTGGGAGTGGGAGTGGGGTTATGACTTAAAGTGAATTAATCCAATATCCTTAAAAGAAAGATCAAAGGATTCCTCCCCACCTTCAGAAAGCTCTCCTCTGAGAAGGAAAAGGTGTTTGGGGCAGGGGTCAGAAGTACATTAGACTGTCTATTGAAGAGTTTTTCTTGGACACAGGAAACATGATTGAATGGGTTCTTCAAGTCATCATAGAACACTCAGATATTATCTGGAACATGTAATGTAGGGTGCAAAGAACACCTATTAGTAAAATACAAGTGCCACCAATAGCAAAAGAAGGTTCAGAATTAATGATTTGCAAGAAAAATGCTCTCTGACTGGGATGGAGTGACTTTAGAGAAGTGGAAACATCCAAGTTAGATGGTTACAGAAGGGAAAGGAAGGCTAACTAATACTCCAAGTAATATAGATATTTAAAGTAAAAAAGTCCTGGGATCCCTGAGTGGCTCAGTGGTTTAGCGCCTGCCTTTGGCCCAGGGCATGATCCGGGAGTCCTGGGATTGAGTCCCACATCAGGCTTCCTGCATGGAGCCTGCTTCTCTCTCTGCCTGTGTCTCTGCCTCTCTCTCTGTATCTCTCATGAATAAATAAATAAAAATCTTTAAAAAAAAAAAGTAAAAAAGTCCTTTTTTTTTTTTCCCTTTTAAGTAGGCTTTATGCCCAGCGTGGAGTCCAACATGGGGTTTGAATTCATGACCCTGAGATCAAGACCTGAGCTGAGATCAAGAATCAAATGCTTAACTGACTAAGCCACCCTTGCACTCCAAGACAAAAACTCCTTAAAGATTGAAATTCCAATTTTTTTTTAAATTGAGGGCCAAGATAAATGTTTTATCAATTTTTATATGTTAGATAATATATTTTCCCATTATTATATGATAATCCAAGTAATGATTCTAGTTCCTATTCTCTGATCACTTTCCCGCTCAAGTGTCAGACCTGGCACCAGGGCTCAGGACATCCAGTTCTCAGACCAGGGCTGATAGCTGGGAATGATGTCACGAGAGCTTGGATTCCCCTCCTACAAATAGGCCCTAGTCTTTGGAGCCTCTGACTATTGAAGTGGAGGATCATTCATATCATAGGTACTCAGTACCACAGAGACTGATGCAGTTTAGAATTCATCTGGAATAATATTTCACCAAGACTTTTCAAAAAAGATAAATTATATAGTCTTTTATCCAGATGTGTATGTTCCATTATTCCTGGACAGGATATCTCAATACATTTTCTGATCAATTTGTGGAAGAAGAAATACAATTAAAGCATGTGGTACCTGGTGAGAGTCTCTTGATTGATTGTTGAGAATATCTGGTGCTTTTCCCTGTTCAGTATCTCCTGCCCCTTCCTACATCAGTACCTCGATTTTCCATTAGGGAACTCACACTCCACATTAGCCAGTCCTTGGCTTCAGAAATCGACAAAATACCTTATCTCTTTAGCCTTTGCCAGTGATTGTTTTATGGATGGGCCTGTGGCTCAAAGCCACTCCTGTGATATTTTCCTGAAAGTTCCAATGTGAGGTGCTCTCTTTCCACTGACTGCTTAAAAGGTTCAATATAAGCCTGAAGCTAGTTTGGCCACCTTGCTTGTCTGAGAATAAAGCCAGCACATAGGAAAACACAGTGAAGATATGGAAAAGACCACTCCACGATAATATTGAATGAGAATCTGAATGACATTTGTGAACCAATAAATTCCACTTTTAGTTTAAAATAGACTGAATTAGTTTTTCTAAAAATAGCGGATATCTAACGCAGCTAATACATATAAAGAAAATATGTGTGTAAAGAAATAATAATATCTAACTAGATTAGAATCTTATAAAAATATCACATAAAATATCACTCACAAGACATTATCCAATTTCACTAATAATGAAGATTTGAGACACATAAGCTTTGCTTAATTGACTTATTCAAAGTCTCATCATAATAGTATGTTAATAATAATGGCTAATATTTAATGCTAATATTGAGGACAAGAATAGAACTCACTTATCTGGCAGACAATTCTTTAAAATCTGCAAAAAATAATAATAATAGCAATAGCACTACTACTAATAATAAAAATAATAATTTGAAGTAAATCCCAGCATAAATGCAACACGCATTATTTGTCACTAATATTGGCTATGACTGCAAAGGTCACTAAGATGATTTACCATTTCTAAACATGTGAAACGTTTCTCCTAACATGAAAGTGTGCTTTTCACATTTTCTTCAGAACTTCCTTAAAAACTGAAAGCATTTTATAGCCCTTTTCACAGAAGAATAATACAATCTGTGTTCAGTAATTCAAACAATAATGATTAAATTAAGTTACTCCTCATATTGACATCCCACTTAAAACCAATGAGCTGCCCACAACTGTCTTGAAATGTCTTTAATTCCAAAGTACAGTATAAGTGAATTATCACACTTCAGAGCCAAAGATAATTACATTCATTTAAAAAATGAAAGATACTGTCAAATTGAAGGTTTACAAAGTCTAAAGTATTAAATCTATTTCTGTATGATATATGGGGTATTCAAAATCTGGATAGTAGCATGCAATTAGAAATGTTAAAAAAGAGGATGATCGATTTATTCTTTCTATACAATTTAGAGATCAAATATGACAATAACTATTATTGGGATTCACTAAAATTATTGATAAAATAGCTGTGAACATCATGAATTTAGAATGTACCTTCCCACAGGAAGTTGTGAATGCTTTTCACTACTTTTATCTTTTTAAGTGTTTTAAAACCACAGTCAATAGGTACAGCATATGTCCAAAACTGTTTCTCCAATCTACAGATTGAAAAGCACAAATAAAATTTAAAACCAGAAATAACTGAGGAATAAAGAGGGGACAATTATCATTGGTAGACAAATAATTCATACTCTTCTATGATGCTTTAATAAGAAAACCCCAAAGGTTCCAATTTTTAAAAGGAACAAACAAACAACTAACACTAGGAAATACAAATAAAAAGCAGGAGAGAGAAGAAAGAAAAAAGAAAGAAAGAAAGAAAGAAAGAAAGAAAGAAAGAAAGAAAGAAAGAAAGAAAGAAAATGCAAAGTGACATAACAATGATACAGTAAGCTTTTTCTAGTAGGTGAGCCAAGAGAATAAAAGAGCAAAACGCATTAGAATAGGAAAAGATTCAAGTAAGATTACTGGTGGAATAAATTTACCAATTTGCCTTTTGTCTTACAAAAATTTCTCACAATTTCTGCTCTGCTGATGGCATGCTGATCCCTCTGATTCACATACACAATTATGGCTGAATTATTTTTAAATATCATTTTTGTAGTGGCTTGAGTTGGGGAAATGAAACCATATGTAGTAAGTTTACCAACATCTTCCTAAATAAGTAAATAAATAAATCTTCACAATTATTTACACTTTGAAATAATTAATATAATATGCAATATATTTTATACCATGATATATTGTGCACTATTTTTATTTGAAATATATAAACATGCATTTAGAATATATGCTATATTTACATTTTATATTATTAATTATAAATAAAATGATTGTACAATGAAATGTACTTAGCAGTGAATTTTTTTTTTCCAAATGCAATTTTATACAGGATGGTGAGACATAAATAGATGACTGAAAGTGTCCTGTTTACAGGAAGGGAGCCCAGAGCCTACTCTCCTGGCTTCCTCATTTCCTTTCATGTGTACACATTTCTCACAGTAGACAGAGTGGGAAGAGTATAAACCAAATAATATGGTGTGAAGGGCATTAAGAGATGATGCATATGACATGGTAAGCTGGATTCACATTATTCCCAATGTTGATTTAAGCCTATAAAATCAGTGCTAAAGGCACACCTGATGCATGGGCACTCACAAGCAGTCTCCACAAAAAATATTCCTAATTTTTGATTCCTGATTCCTAATCAGTGTTGAGTTCCTTCTTGAATGCTAATAAAGGCAATGACTCTTGCTGTATATAGGAGAAGCCAAATTCTGCAATCTGACTCCAAGTTAGTTAGCCCTGGGGGACTTGTAAGACTGCTTTCTATAGTAATCATACTGTTCCCTAAATCCTCTTCCTATGCCCATTGTCTTTGCCTCAGGCAACACTGATACTAACTTGGATAATAATGGAATTCCATTCAAGAATATTTTTAATCCATGGGCATTTCAACTACAGTGACTTGCTGTTCTTCAAACCCTACCTAGTCTTAACATGTTTATCTTGGAGTGTCCGTTAAGTTGGGAAACCTCGTGTCCTTTCTTATTATTTTACTTATCTATGATTGCAAGACCCTATCTAATATGTTCAAGTTACTCAATTCTTATAAAACACAACCATCCAGAATAGAAAAATGTTGAAATTAGGACACTTTAAAATAATGGCCTAATCATAGTTAATTTTCTTGGTATTTACTCTAAAAAAAAATGAATCCTGATGAACTCTTCAGTATTAATATGGATGCCACTTACTAGCACTTGTATAGAATTTTGACTTGAATTCAACCGTCATTAAGTAGGCCATTAATTTAAAGTGCAAGAGCACAAGATAATAAAACATTAGTTCATGTATAAAAGATATCTTATTTCTCCATGAAAACAAAAGAGTGTCTCATACAATTGCTATTTAATTTGTCTTAGTCACAAATGGAGACAGGATCAGCCCAGAGGAATTTTGAATATAACTTTCAGAACACACGGTTCTGCCTTTAGCATGGTGCCATAGACACAGACGTCCCATATGCATTCAGGGAACATAAAATACCATTATATTTACTAGTTGTATTTCCTTTCTAAGTTGGACCAAAACCGTTGTGGCTACTCAGAGGCTTAATAGGTAAAGAGGGAAAGTAAAGAAGGGAAGACATTTATTTATTCACCAATAAGGCAAATTATAGCATATCTCATGTCTTGTGCCTTTCCTGTAAATTTTCCACCTGTTTCTAGTGGTGTTAATGCTTTCTCAGGATTTTAGCAAATGAGCTACAAGTCAAAAGAATTGATAAATTTGCTAAGGTGTTAACTAACCTGTCCCTCTGCCTTTCAGGACACCTAAACATACTAGCTTCCAAATAAAATAAACTTTAAAATTCTTAAAGAGAGAGAGAGAGAGAGAGAGAGAGAGAGAGAGAGATGGAGAGAGAGAAATTTCACGACTTAGAATTACCAGTATCACAACAATGTTTTCTTCTTCCTTCCCTGAAAATGTCTCCATTTTTGTCGACAGTGAAGCTGGAGTTGAGGTGACCCCTGTTTCCCGCCATTCACCACACACTACATACCCATTGCCAATATTAGATTAGCCATCTGGCTTCTTTTCTGCAAATTCAGCTCATCTTAATAATCTCCTCTGAATCCTTTCCAAACCTTTTGTGTCCCTCCATGATTCTGGGACACTGATATGGAATTAATTATGAAGCACGGGAATATTTTGCAAGCCTAAAATAAAAATTACTCTTTCAGTGTATAGAGCTGTGCAACTGTGCTCCATAAAGGTTTATGCTAGTTTTCCTCTTACATGTGATTTTAATTTTTTGCTATGCCTTAAAGAATCATCTAGCCTATGTTCAAATCAATATTCCTTAAAACAAATATAACATTTTCAGGTGTGTATACATATGTGTGCACTTGACAGAAATTGAGACTATCGACAAGGATACTGGAAACCTAGAGTCAAGGGTGAATGTAAACACAAACCTAGTGTGCCAACTCTAAAGTCACACATCTCCAATGACAAAGATGATGTTTTCATTTCCAAACAGAGAGGTCAAAATAGGAGACACCAGAAAGATAGACATAGAGGCCAAACAAGTGGGGGAAGAGAAAAATGACAGATAGAGAAGCTCACAAAAAATGAGACAAATCCTATTGTCAGCCTGGAAGCATGTTTAGGAGCTCCAACCTACCTTTATATGTGTGAAACTTTTTCAACTCATGGCGTTTCTTAAATAATGTAAGTCTCTAGACAAGATGGTTAGAGACATTTTTAATATGATAGAGGACATTTCTAGCAACTTATATACACTGCAGGGAGAAGGGCAGCACTTCATAATTATTTAATGGTAATTTTATATAGCAGAGAATAGATGTTCCTGCCCTTTCTAAATGTGGATAAACATGGTTCTAGAGGCTTCTTGAAATTAGATGACATACATATATTTGTAGCTCCCTAAGAGGATTTTATGATGCAAAGTAATGAAAAGTTTGCTGCACTAAAGTCTAAGACAAAGGAGCCACACCGACATTTTCTTATAAAACACTACTTAAAAAATGGGGGATTTCAACAATGTGGTTGGACCTATAAGGTATTATGCCCAGTGAAATAAGCCAGGCAGAGAAAGGCAAATACCATATGGTTTCATTTATATCTAAAATCTAAACACACACACACACACACACACACACAACACACACACACACACACAAAGGAATAAACAAACAATGACAACAAAAAGAAACTAAAAAATATAGAGAACAAACTGGTGGTCACCAAAAGGGAGGGTATTGGAAGAATGGGTGAAATGGAGGAAGGGGATTAAGAGGTACAAACTCCAGTTATAAAATGAATAAGTAACAGGGATGAAAAGTACAGCATAGGGAATATAGTCAATAATATTACACACATTACAGTGAGCATCTCATAATGTATAGAATTGTTGAATCACTATGTTGTGTACTTGAAACTAATTTAATATACAACACCAATACTTCAATTAAAAATATAATTTTTTGGGATCCCTGGGTGGCGCAGCGGTTTGGCGCCTGCCTTTGGCCCAGGGCACGATCCTGGAGACCCGGGATCGAATCCCACGTCGGGCTCCCGGTGCATGGAGCCTGCTTCTCCCTCTGCCTATGTCTCTGCCTCTCTCTCTCTCTCTCTCTCTCTCTCTGTGACTATCATAAATAAATAAAAATTTAAAAAAAATTTAAAAATAAAAAGATATATGTAATGTTTTAAATGGAGGGTCAGGACAATAAGAAATGGAATTAGAGAATTTGGAACCTGGAATTTGGGGAATTCATCTTTAGCAAAGAGTTCAAAGAGAAAACAGCCTTTAGATTTCTTGGTTAGGTCTGAGCATACAAGAGGCAGTTCCCAGGCTAGCAATGATTCTGAATTCCAACCTACTGCCTTGCCAGCAGACTTTCCTAACAAAGGACTACATCACTTAGTAAAATATAAAACTGATCAATCTTCAAAGGCTGAATATGTCCTGATACATCTGTGAAGAACTGGACATTCTCCAAACCTCTCTCTCCAGGACCTAACACTGTGTAAATTCATAACTATACACTATTGAGTGTGCAAATGATCTGTAATCCTCATGTCAACATGACGTCAATGGAAAGCAGAGGAAACTGAACTTTGGAGAATTTAAGTAGCTTACACAGGTCACACAGCAACCCAGATGTTTAACAACCATAGAAGTCATATGGGATATTTGATTAAAGATATCTTACCCCCAAAATAACTTCATTAATCCCAGGACACAGGACATTGCCAAAGCAGAAATTTAAAGATTACAGCATCTAGTGTCTGTATAATTCATTCATTCATTCATACAGTTATTAAAAATATTCCTGAGTACTGCCTATATGCCAAGCACTGTGCTAATGATGACTGTAGTCTCGGAAGAGGAGATATGCTTAAAGCTGCTAGATGTGGCTGTCATCTGGGTCATTGAGGAGGATAGGCTGCCCCTAGGAAGCAGTAGTCAAGGGCTTAGAAGAAGCATTTCAGGGCTGTGTGATAAGAACAGTTCATTCACAGATGGGGTGTTTGTAAGTCAAGGACATGAAGAGTGAGTATCTCATTTTGAGGACAATAGACATTTTTTTATGTGTACATGTAAACATGCCTATAGAAGAAAAGATTATATAGCAGTACCAAAGGGCATAAAGAAAAAAATGTTAAAATGGCTCATTTCTTAGGCTTCTTCAAGTAGCAACTATGCTAAGTATGACTGGTTTATGCGGAATGGGATCCCAGGAAGCTCTCTTAGGGGAGTGTAGAATTGAGTCAAGGGAAAGAATCCAATGAAGGAGCCTTAATGAGTAGATAACTGCTGAAAGCAATTAGATTTGCTGAAGGCCTCTGGAAGAGTGAGGGATGTGCCTCAGAGTTGTAACCACCGTACCTCAGAGGAAGGAGGCTAGAGTGTATATTTTTTCAATGCCATGTATCATTGACTGAGGGGCCTCCTCCAAGTCTTTGTTTTTCCTTATTTCCAGATTGTTCCATATACAGGGCTACCAAAAGAAGGGGGACAGAGTTCCAGACATTTACGGCAAGCTTGTCCAGGAAAAATGAAAGCTAAGGGGTTTGGAAAGACTCCCATACCACTTTCAACAATCTGATAAACCTCCTTCATTCTAGTCATCTATCAACAAATACATTTAGCCATGCTTTTCTATGATATGTCTTTATTGATTCACTCAAAAATATGTCTTAGACATACATTGAAATTAAAAAAAAATTATAGTTTTAAGCAGCTGCATGATGTTGCATTAACTATGTGTCATAATTAATTTGTCCAATTCCCCTATTATGGACACAGGTTTTTTTTAAGTTTTTCTTATTTTTCTTTTCTTTTTTTTTTAGATTTTATTTATTTATTCATGAGAGACACACAGAGAGAGGTAGAGATACACAGAGAGAGGTAGAGACACAGGCAGAGGGAGAAGTAGGCTCCCTCCAGGAAGCCTGATGGAGGACTTGATCTCAGGACCCTGGAATCATGCTCTGAACCAAAGGCAGATGCTCAAACACTGAGTCTCTCAGGTGTCCCAAGTTTTTATTATAAATATTAGTGCCATGAACATATTTTGCAATTCTTTTTTTTTTTTTTACACTTTTCTTAGATTAAATTTCTGGATCAATGCATGTGAATGCATAGTTTAAAATAAATATTCTACCATTCTCCAGAAATGTTTCAACAATTTATGCAGTCATTTAACATGCATAAATGTGACCATCTCAGATCATTCTCAGTAACTGTGAGCTCTGTCATTCTTGTTAATATTATACATTTTATAGTTTTATTTGTGAGATTAAATATCCTTTTCCAGTGTTCACTATTACTGTATTTTTAAAATCTCCTTTAAGATGTTTTGCCAGGGAATCTATTAATGTGTTCATTGTTTTATTTTTAATTGACCCATAAGACTTCTTTGTGTTTTGGTGATATTAACCTTGTGTCTGCCATAAGCATTGCAGATTGTTTTTCAAACTAATCATCCATCTTCCAACTTTGTTTCTGTACATAAGCTAAAAAATAAGTAATTAGTTATTTTATGTGCCATATTAAGGAAGACTATGCCCATGTCAAAATTCTGACCATTCTTAGTCAGATTTTTTTTTTTTTCTGGGATAATTTCCCAAACTCTTTTCCAAGGAAATTATTCCAGGAAATATTCATCAGAATATTTTTAAAAAGCATAAACAACCAACTAATTTTAAGAACATCAGATTCTACATTTTGAACAAATATTCTTATTTCAGGGTTACTCAGACCTTTTAATATGTTAACAGGAATTGTAAGTCTAAGAGAAATATACTATCTTTCCAAAATGTATTTGTCTTTGGATCACTTAAAAATATTTTTTCTGGGTGTATTTCTTAATGTCATTCAAACAGATGTTCTATAGAATACTGGTTTGAAAGACACGTATGAAAAAGCAAAATTGGGACACCTGGGTGGCTTACCCAGTGGTTGAGTGCCTGCCTTTGCTCAGGGCATGATCCTGGGGTCCTGGGATCGAGTTCTGCATCAGGCTGCAGGTAGGGAGCTTGCTTTTCCCTCTGCCTATGTATCTACCTCTCTCTGTGTCTCTCATGAATAAATAAATAAAATCTTAAAAAAAAGCAAAATTATGAAGGTACTAGAAATGATCGACTAGAAAAGATATAAATCTCTTTCTAGGATTTAGTCTGATAAACTTAGTAGTAAAATGGTCATATTTATTATAATAAATAAAATGTACCTTATCATAACTCTAGTCCAAAGCCTAGTTATCTTATTGAGGATTTACATCGAGATGAAATATATTAGAATTATTATATGAAAAACAAAATTCTGAACACAATGTTGAATTTTTGTTTTGCCTTTTTGGTCTCCTGCTAATATTTCTAACCTCCACAAACCCTTAGATTTATCTCAAGTTATTATCCTAGAGTGTTTTGAAATAGTGTCCATGCTAAGATCAATTATAAATTGATCTCTACAGTCAATTATAAATTTTTTAACTGTACCCTCTTTGCCAAGTATTATTGCTTTCAGTTATGCTCATCTCATGGGAAAAAAAAACATAAATGTGGTTGGTGTTAATGTTGCAGTATGAACAAGTTAAAAACAGTAAAATAATACCCAGGAAGTCTCAGGAGAACACCATTTAGGCTACTGGGATTTTAGTAGCTGTAAATAAACAACTTGAAAGTTGGCCAGCCATCACCTTCTACAATCAGAAGTGGGCCGGCTGGCCTGGTAGGGTAAAATAGAGAAGTTCCCAGAAGTCCTCATAAGAGAAAGTTCCATGTTAATCCTTTTGAAAGGACACTTTGGCAAAAACATTGTGCTAAATTGTTGTAGAGTTGAGATTGAAAAAGCATTTAATCATTTTTAATGATAATTATCCCAAAGTAAAATGATTTTCAAATGATGTCTAAAATTTGCACCCACAAGTTCAATTTTATAAAATACTATCTAACCTTTTTTGATGCAAAATTAGTGGTAGAAGAATCATAGACTCACCGCTCATTTCTTTTATTCAAATCAGCCCATTAGAGAAAATGAGGTATGTCTTTCATTTAATATGTAAAACAAAATTGTCTTTGTGCCTCACTTTTAGGAGATTATGTTAACTACAGAGATTTGTGCAACTTTTCCAGGAAGATCCTTGGATGAAAGGAGCAAAGAACTTTAGGTTCTTTTTTTTTTTTTTTTTTAACTTTAGGTTCTTAAATGCAGTTAACATCCTCTCTTCTCTCTTTCTCTCTCTCTCTCTGATATATATTATACATAAAATATATTAAGAAGGTACTTTAATGAGACACTATGCATATGAATACAAAGGTCCTATAGGAAACAGAAATAAATCATGTTTAAAAGTATAGGTTCCTTCCACTGGACTTGTCTTTTGAGAAAGTCAAATGATTCTAATAAGATGAAAGTTTATGAAAAGTCTTGGTCAGGATCATAGAGCCCTTCCAAACCCGTATTTCATGTATCACAAGAAGAATCAATTTCTTTGAAGCCTTTTCATTATAAGGAAGAACATTTCTTTTTCTTCTGAGACCACGCCCAAAGGGGAAAAATATTTACGTGTGTACATGTATATGTGTGTGTATTCAAAAGTGTAAAATTAATAAAGAAAAGCAAATGCTTTTTAAAGGAAGAAGTGAATGTGGTTTGATAGATAATTACTTAATTAGTGTCTAGGATGTTTGTATCACACAGACCTTTCTGCTTTTCTGCCGATGGGATAATTCTCACTTAGCACAAAGTACTGCTGCTTATATAGTTATCTTCCAAGGTCATTTACTAGCTGTTTGCTATTTCTAGAACATTCTGATTCCCCACCAGGCATGCTGGGGAAGTGGCATCCTTTAGAAATTGGGCTGATTTGTCCCATATCCCCTGATGTGAGCTTTTCTGTTTAATAGGGTGCTGTCAATGGGAAGGCAGAAGGAGTTAGTGTGCTTTGCCTTGAGAATCAGATCTAACAATTGAGAATATTAACATTTCATTCCTTAGGACTATGTAAATTTCTTTTACTCAAAAGCAAAAAACACTGATAATAATCAACTTTCCTCTTATTGATTCAAGTTAGGAACTTGGGAGAAAAGAAATAATAACTAACACTGTTGAATTCTCCTTTCATCTGTCAGACATTGTACTGATGTCTCATGCCAGATGTTTTCCTATACATTCTCTCTTAATGCCCACCACAATTGTATAAGGTCAAATCCTATTAAATTATCCATGCGACAGTGAGAAAACTGAGGTCCAGAGAAATAAAGTAACGTGCCCAAGTTCACCTAACTAATAAATTATGGAGCCAGAATTGAAATCTGAGCTTATCTCTGACTCCAGGCACAAGTTATTAACCATGATTGGATATTGCCTCTGTGGCAATTCAAGAGAAAAAACAAGAACATTCAGGTTTTTTGTTCCTTAATAATAGCAGCTTATTTGTTTAATCATGAATTAAGGCTTTTATTCAATAAGCTTTCAACCAATTTCTATTATATCCAGGAAGAATTCTGCCTCCATGAGGCCAGGAGGGGAAAAAAATCTGTTGACTTTTCAGAGTAGAATGTTTGACATATAGTAGGTCCTCAATAAATATTTGTTGTAGGAATGAATTAAGGATTTAGGCAAGAGATGATGGAATTTTCACATTATGAAATATTGCTGGAATTGATCAAATGATAGTTAATTTCCTGAGGTCTCCTTGCATGGAATATGAATCTTAGAGTAATGGAAGGTAATATGGTAGAGGGAATCAGGGAAAAAAATCCGAAATATATGCTCTTCTTAGAGCTTGATGATTCCCCACTAGGCATGTAATGAAAGCAACATTTTTCAGTGTTTGAGCTAATTTGCTTTCTTCAACTTTCATTTGTGGCTCTTGAAAAACAGGACACTCTCAGTCTTCCCTGCTGCCCTCAGACATGAAGTAAAATAATTTTCCCTGATTTCTCAGAACTACTCCAGTAATTCTGAATGCATTTATACCATGTGAAGTGTTACTTCCCATGGGCATTTCTTTTTTTTTTTTAATTTTTATTTATTTATGATAGTCACACACACACAGAGAGAGAGAGAGAGAGAGAGAGAGAGAGAGAGGCAGAGACATAGGCAGAGGGAGAAGCAGGCTCCATGCACCGGGAGCCCGACATGGGATTCGATCCCGGGTCTCCAGGATCGCGCCCTGGGCCAAAGGCAGGTGCCAAACTGCTGCGCCACCCAGGGATCCCCCCCATGGGCATTTCACAGAAGATAGGAGAGTAAGTCCCTCAATGAATCTCTAATTGTAGGATTTTAGGTGTCAAAAATCATATAGGAAATGTATTCAGAGTGGGGAAAATAAGGCTGGAATTTTTGAATGGGATTTCTTTTGTGACCTGAATTGATTCCCTCTGTGGAGTTATTAATTTTTTTACTAAGTCAGTCCTCCCAAGTTGCAACAATCTGGTGGCATTCCATCTACTTTTTCTCAACTTTTCTACCACTAGGACTCATTCTTTCATTTCTTCATTCATTCAATCATCATATGTGCCAGACAATGAGGATATACAAAACAAAGTAATACAATCCTTGAGCAAAACAAATACATCCCTTATCCCAGACGGGCTTACCCTCAGCAGAGAATGCAAACATGTAAACAAAAACCAGTAAGGCTGAAATATGATAAGGACAATAACAGGCATACAGGGCTCTGGGGAGGATGGGAAGGGAGCACATCTGAGACAAACCTACTCTTATATAAGGAGATCAGAACAACTCTTCAGTAAGTTGTGATTTTTGTAAATGAGATCTGGATGATTAAGGGGTAATCGCCAGGAACAAATGTACAGAAAATGGTATATTGGTCTATTAAATTAATCAGCATCTGGGCCTATTGTCTTTCCTCAAAGTTCAGGTTGGCTGGAGTGTTAGGGATAAGGTGGTGAATGGTAAAAGGTGAAACTAGAAAAATATGTCAGTAACATGGTAAGGAATTTGGACCTTAACTTCAGCCCTTTGTGAAGTTTCTGATGGATTTTAGATCCAAGACAGACATAATCAGCTAAGTATCTTGGAAGTATTACCCTGTCTACAGTTGCAGGATTAGAAAGGGGCAAGGCTGGACTGAAGGGACCCATTGAGGAGATTGCTCTTCCTTCTGAGTATTTCCTAAGAGATGACTATGGTCTAGGAGGGATGGCTCGGGTTTCCAAAATGGCTGACCCAAGATACAAAATTTTTTAACAAAGATACCTTAAAAAGTCAGCCAACCCTAACTATATACCTGTTCTACACTTAGCATGATTAAATAGCTTGCTATGAAATCAATTTGATCCCACTTACTTTAGAATTCTTTCTTTTGGCCACTTTTCATAGATGGGGGTGATATTCTTTACCAGAGGATGCTCCTTTTTTCATGGGGAAAGTATTTTCTTTCAAAATCAGCTCTGTTGGAATCCTTGGGTGGCTCAGTGGTTTAGTACCTGCTTTCAGCCCAGGGTGTGATCCTGGAGTCCCAGGACTGAGTCCCACGTCAGGCTGCCTGCATGGAGCCTGCTTCTCCCTCTGCCTGTGTCTCTGCCTCTCTCTCTCTCTACGTCTCTCATGAATACATAAATAAAATCTTAAAAAAAAAAATCAGCTCTGTGAGAAACTGGAAAATATAACATCCAATAGCTACATTAACGAAGTTCCTTTTCCAAATTTAGCAGCTTTAGTAAGAGCAGAGGTTCTCTTCTGGAGCTCAGAAATATCCTTGGCCAGGGAGAGAATGAAATAGCCAATTATAAAAATCACTATGTTATCATAACAATAAGGAAGGCTGTAGAAATATAATGCCATGCATCTACTTCTCCATAAGCATAGTATGAGGCAAGCAGAGTTCTTAACAGTTCTTGAGTGAAAGACATAATTTATCCTTCTGGGCCCTGGTCATTATTTTCCCTTCATTT
Organism: Nyctereutes procyonoides; assembly: GCF_905146905.1. Classification (NCBI taxonomy): domain Eukaryota; kingdom Metazoa; phylum Chordata; class Mammalia; order Carnivora; family Canidae; genus Nyctereutes; species Nyctereutes procyonoides. The sequence continues at coordinate 10,491,461 of NW_026575133.1, read as the reverse complement.
TCAGAAGGAGGTCATTTGCTAAATGGAACCCAACTGCATTAAAAAGGGTAAAGGCCTTCAGAAAAGAGACTGATTTCATGCTCTTCTTAATCCCTTATTATGGCTATTTTAACTGTCCCCTCCAGTGACTAATACTATTATATGGCTTAGTATTCAGTTCATATGGCTGTGTATAGCTTTTTAATAGTTAAGGGGCCTTGTGTACGTGTGTGCCTGTGTGTGTGTGTGTGTGTGTGTGTGTGTGTGTGTGTGTGCAGGTGCGCAGGTCTCTGGTAGGGAGGGAAGGGGAGGAGCTTTGCTTGTGATATCACTTTAGAGTAAATGGATGGGTGAACCTGGAAGGCAGCTCTTGAAGCTGGTTGAACAACACAACCAAGAAAGAAGTATCTTGGGTTAAACTATCCAACTGTTTCTCTGGATTTCCTCCCTTACGAGCTTTCAAAATCGATAGAGGCTCTGGCTGTGAGCTAACCCGCAAAAGGAGATCTGATCTCATGTGGATAAAAAAGTGCAAGGCTGCTTCCAAGAAATATAAAAAATACCCTTAAAAGAAATTTTTAATGCAGAGCCAGCCCCAGTAGTTAGGGGTGGGCCGCATCAAAGAGATTTGGAAAGCCCAGAGAAGAACTTGTTTTAACGACAGTGCCAATGCCTCACAAATTGACTAGCTATTTTAAATATTAACCTAGAGAAAAAGAAATGCTGATAAGGCTGCAAATGTTGATTAAAAAATTGTTTCTAAAGGATGAAAATAGCAGAGTGGATTACAATCCTGCCTTGTTATTTTGTGACACCTAGTTGGGACCAATTTGAATACTTGTGTCAAATTGACATTGTTCTATTTGGATGAGGAAGTGGTTGCAGTTTAAATAGCATTGTGTTTATTGACATGAGCAGTTAGGTGAGGATGCACTTTGAGGTGTGTGCAGTGAAATTTGCCACCTGTGGTTTGCTTCTGGGATGCCCATCAGCTCTCTGATTGATGGACATGCTCCGCACTATACTTGAAAAATGGCAGAATGAAAAAAAAGAAAAGAAAAGAAAAGAAAAGAAAAGAAAAGAAAAGAAAAGAAAAGAAAAGAAAAGAAAAATGGCAGAATGGCATTGGGGAGAGTGAAGGGGAGGGAGCGGCTTAATCCACTTCTAAGTTTTCACTGAAATTGGCCCTTGCGGCATTTTTAATTCACATCTGGAGGAAAATAAATGTGGCTACAATTATTAACACATTCTGAAAGGAATAAGTCAAGAGCTACTTAGGCTGCACAGGTGTCTGTTATCAAAATCTCAGCAGAGAAGTGTTAATGTGGTGCGTGTTATTTTAGCCTCCCCAGGTGGGCTGTCGCTAAGAATGGAGAGAAAAGCATTAAGGGGATGCTTAAATACAAAATGTTAATTTTGTAAGAAAGGAAGTCGGTGAAGGAGATTACAGGAATCCATTGGTACAGGAACTGAGAGGCTTCAAAAGATTACACAGGAAAACCAAAAGTAAATCCCCATCTTACAGAAAAGAAATCTAGCTCTGAAGAGATTTTCTGAGATAGAGAAAAACTTCTGTGGCTTTTGTCTCAGGAAGGCCTACAGTTGGTTCATTCCCTTCCCCAAATAAATTTATGTTTGATTAAATCCTTAATGACATAATTTGACTTTGAGTAATATGCTATTTTACTGAGACTCTTACAGCATGAACAGATTTTGTGTTTCCTATTTGGGTTGTTTAGGTAACCCTCTATTTCTGAGGCTTTTCATCTAGAATCTGAAAGTTTGGGAATCAGTTTCATGGGGCTTTGATTTGGATAAAATACAGTGGTGATGTTATTGCAGTCAGCTTTGGAGAACCTAAATGGTTAGTAAGGTACTAGACCTATCCAATGACTAAGTGGAAGGCCTCTCACCTAGGAGACTAACATTGGCCAGGAAGCCAAAGATAGTGATTTTCCAAAACTCATACTACTAAGCAGCCCCATGGCTGAAGGCAACTCCCATCTCACCACACTGCCATGTAAAACTTTGGCATCCTATGTGGTATGTTTTACATCCTGAAGCTGGCATGTGGGAGGCAACAGCGACTCCAGTCACCCAGGATCTGAATGACAATCCAGATCCATGATAGGAAACAGTTGTGGTAAAGCAGGGCCTGGACTGTTTGTGAGCGTGTGTTTATGGTTGGGGGGGCTGTAGATGTATCAGTGGAACAGAGTTTATTTAATATTCAAAATTCCGTTCCATTGAGTAGACGGTTTTACCATTGTTTCACTTTCCATATAGCAACCAAGATCTTACTTGAAATTAGTACTTGATATCTGGGTATGGCATCTGTTGTTTTTGTAAGTGGTTAATAAACCTGAGTGAATCTGCTCTTTCTGAAGGAGAAGTGTTTCGGTCTTATGGCTACTATATGCTGATACCATTTTCTAGCTGATGGAATAAAGTATTTATAGCAAAAATAGGTACAGTAGAACCAGAACTATGATCCAGCAGAAAATGAACTCCAGTTCATTTTCTACAGATTTCTCATTTTATTCAGAGCTTTTGCAGAAAGAAGTTCAGATCATTTGGATTTTCTCAGACCAAGTACTCTGGAGGGTCTTAGTCTCTTTGTTAGCAGGCAACAGCAGACACACAAGGCAGGGAGATGTATAGCCTCAGAAACAGGAAGGGATAGGGCCCAGACCTGTGGTAGAGTCACCACCACCCAGAATCTGGCATGACAGATGTCACCCAGGGATGGCACACCTCAGTTCAGAATAAAGCTGCTTAAGATAATTAATGAGTTCTGTCCTCAGATGGGCCCTGGCTTATCACCAGGGCCTGATAAATATCTTTTTCTCCCTTTGGGGATCTGAAAAATGCAATTCTGTTTCTGCAACTGCCTAATAAAGCAATGTAACAATAAACACTATATACGAAATATGTAAAATTCTCCCCAAAGGGAAGAATATGTGCTATAGTGGTTTATAATGAGGAAATCCAGAGAAGATCTTCCAATAAGCAATCACTACCATAAAGGGTAAGTAGTTTCTCCAGCCATGAGACCTAATTAGTGGAGTCAAGTCTATAAAGGAGACACAGCCTAACCTGTTTTCAGTACCCCCTTTAATTTAATTTTTTTAAAGTTTTTTTAAATTTTTATTTATTTATGATAGTCACAGAGAGAGAGAGAGAGAGAGAGAGAGAGAGGCAGAGAGACAGGCAGAGGGAGAAGCAGGCTCCATGCACCGGGAGCCCGATGTGGGACTCGATCCCGGGTCTCCAGGATCGCGCCCTGGGCCAAAGGCAGGCGCCAAACCGCTGCGCCACCCAGGTATCCCAATTTAAGTTAATTTAAGTTAAAGGCTGGGGTTAGAAGAATAATGCATTTCACCATCATTTTTAATGATAGCTTTATTGAGATATAACAACATACCACAGAATCCACCACTCTCACGATCATGGTCTTCTTTTAGTCTATTCATAGGGTGTGCAGCCATGAATCTGTGCTTGGCTATATATTTTTTTAAAGTTTTCACAAAGTACAAAAAATCTTTCTGACCCCAAATTTCAGATATCTTAGGGAATCTTTATACCATTTCTGATGGGGACTATTCACTGGCCAAAGATTGGCCATCGCCAGCCTTGTATCAAGTTTAAAGGAAATCACCTCAACAGCAAACAAACAAAAAAAAAGTATCCATCCTTGGATCTTTGCCTCAGACTTTTGTCCAGATATCTCAGGCAGGTGAAGCTGTATTCGTAGAAAAAGTAACACGTCATGATGTGAGTGTAGAAAGAGAATTTAACTAGGGTTCTGGAGATCTGGGTTCTCTGCAGGCACACTGCTTAAAAGCATGGCTAAACTACTTATTATCTCTGGGCTGGATTTGTGTGTGTGTGTGTGTGTGTGTGTGTGTGTGTTTTCTAATGTGTAGAAGAGGGAAAACAATATTTGCTGAGAATATGCTATGTAAACAGGGTGCTATGACAGCAACGAGTTACAGTGGGCTACTTTATGCTATGCACTGAGAAGGTCTTCTTGGGAGTTGACATGGGAGCTGAAACATGTTGCAGAAGAAGCAGTCAGGTAAAACCCTGGGAGTATAGCCTTCCAGGCAGAGTGCAAAGCAGCTATAAAAGCCACAAGGCTGACCTGTACTGTGTAGAGGGACACAAAGCAGCTCAGATTGGCTAGAGCAGTAAGCAGTGGGCAGAGGGGCTGAAAACAGACAAAAAGTCAAAAGCTAGATCGTTCAGGGCCTTGTAAAACACCGCAATAGGCCTGGGTTTTATTGTAAGATCCTTGTTTAGGTACCAACTGGTTCTAAACAATAGACTTGAATTATTATTTTTTAGATTTTATTTATTTATTCATGAAGACAGAGACTGACAGACAGAAAGAGAGAGAGAGAGAGAGGAAGAGAGAGAGAGGCAGAGACACAGGCAGAGGGAGAAGCAGGCTCCTTGCAGGGACCCCGATGTGGGACTCAATCCAGGATCACATCCTGAGTGGAAGGCAGATGCTAAACCGCTGAGCCACCCAGGTGCCACAAGGCATTTTACATTTAATATATCATGCAGTCCTCACAAAAACTCTGAGTTTGGCAGTATAAGTAGCCTCCCTTTTCCACCTATGTTTTGTTTCTTAAATTCCACATATGAGTGAAATCTGAATTTGTCTTTCTGTTACTGACTTATTTTACTTAGTATAATACTCTCTAACTTCATTCACATCATTGCAATAGTGCTGCTATAAACATTGCGATGCATGTATCTCTCTAACTAGCATTTTTGTATTCTTTGGGTAAATACCTAGTAATGCAATTGCTGGTCATAGGATGGTTCCATTTTTAACTTTTTAAGGAATTTCCATACTATTTTCAGAGTGACCTGCACCAGTTTGCATTCCCACCAACAGGGTGTGGGTTCCTCTTTTTCTACCTCCTTGCCAACACTTATTGTTTCTTGTTTTGTTGATTTTAGCCATTCTGACAGGTGTGAGGTAATCTTATTGTCATTTTTATTTGTATTTCCCTGATAATGAGTGACATTCAGCATCTTTTCATGTGACATTTTCCAAAGAACAGTTTTCCTTATACAGATGTATTCCTCCACAGGAATCTCTAACTTCTTCAAAATATCCAAACTCTGCCGCAGTATTTTTGTTGACAGTCCATTGCATAGACTCTCTGCTTGTAGTCACAGGCTGACTGATATCAAAAGTGATTTGTTGACTGAAACCAGCATTAACAAATAGAAACCAGAGATTTTAGAAAAAAATAGAGTTGGTTGCCAGAGGAAGTAGTATTTTGGTCCTAACATTTATTTCTTTTATCAAAGATTCATAAACTTTCACATTACCTTTAGTGACATACATTGCTGACTGAATTTATTATGCAGTATACATATTGTTCTTTTTAATAGCTCAAGTAAAGATCATCCTTCTACTTTTAAAACCATGAAACTATACAGCTTTTTACTTATTCTTTTGATTTAGAAGGAATGGCATTTTAAGTTGTAGTTTGGAGAAGTTAAATGATTTGATCAAGGTCACAGATCAAGTATATATTTGAAATGTATCCAGAATTTGATTTTTCTGACCTCTGCCAGTTCAGAACTCTTTATTCATTCATTTAATTATCTATTTACTTATCTGTTCACACATTCATTCATTATTTTTTCATTGAGAACCTACTATGCTAGATGCGGTCCTAGCAAAGAACAAAACACACAGAGAAACTGCTCTCATGGGATTCATGTTCTAATGAATGAGATAGACAATCGACTAAATAAATAAATAAATAAATAAATAAATAAATAAATAAATATATACTATGTTGGATACTGGTAGATATTAAAGATAATATTAAGTGCATCATCGCAAAATATTTTTTTTGGAGGGGAGAGGGCAGAATGTGATATTTTAGATAGGTCAACAGGGAAACACCTCACTGAGAATGTGACTTCTGAAAAAAGGAAGCATAGGAGTGAGTTCTTGAGGAGAAATGGGGGAAGAAAATTCTAAGCAGAAGGCATGGCATGAGCTAAACCCCAAGGTGGACCTGTGATTGGTAGGTCTGAGGACAAGAAAAGAGCCCAATATGAAAGCGAAAGCATGAATAAAGTACTAGGAGGAAAGATCAGAAATATAAAAGGCCAGAGCTTGTACCACCTTGAAGGTACCGGTTAGGGTTTGGACTTTGTACTGAATGAGAAATATAGCACGTGAAGCATGGTTCCCCATCTCACTTATACCATATTATGGTACCTTGAGAAGTCTTGTGCCTACATGGGACACTAACTCTCTTTCATCAACAAAATAGTGTTAGCTCAGTTATAGAAAATAATAATGTACATGGCCTTTGACTTTATGAAGCTGATAGTTCTATGAATGATAAGGAATATTAAATAGGATAGAGAAGAATCTTGTAGAATTGATTTTGATCCAATTTAAGATTTTAATAGAAGGGGTGATGTGCTTTTTTTGTTCGTTTCATCTTTAAGGGAGACATAGAGCTATATTTCTAAATGTGGTAAAATAAATAATATTAAGGATATATCTTGAATGACTAAGAAATCAAAGCAAGTTGGCATTAAGTTTTAAATTCTCATGCCTTCTTATAAAAAAAATATTGAAAGGACTTAGCTCACATTATGTTCCAACAAAATGAAATATGGCCTTTTAATGAGAACTGTCATTTTCTTGGGTTATAAAAGGGCAACAAAAATGATAAAGGCAGTCAACATTACTAGGGTTCTTATTATTTTTCCTTCTCTCCCACATGTCCAGTATTTCATCTTGATATACTTATCAAGCCCTTTGGTTTCCCTTTGGGAGGAAAGAGGTATATTATTAGGAAATATTACTCAACCTGTATTTATGGCTGCCATTGTTTTTAATAGTGAACAAACATAGAATGAATGTTCTCTTTGTGTCTGCTATTCTTTATAAAAATTGAATAATAAACTTTTTTTTTTTCCTATTTGGATCCTAGGTTCCCTTTACAAATATATAGCTAGTCAAACTTTAGCACATTCTGGAGAGAGTGATTTATACATTGACTAGTTAACTGAGAAACCAAGATATTGACAATAGTCACCAGGCAGGAGAGAGGAGCAGAAATAGGCACTTATGTGTGCTTCCTAGAGTTTGCTTCAGGATGGAGAATACTTTACAAATGGTGTGTTTATTCCAGAGAGGGCAGATACATTTGATAAACACTAATTGATATGGGGAAATACAATAGAGTTTACCTGCATCCAGAAAGACCAGTGCTGAGTTGCCATGATTGCCTGCCAGTTAATTCTAGAAGAGCCCTAAAAGGAGGTGAGTATGTTAATAAGGAAGCAAAATATCCTTAAAACAGGGCAAACTGAATTTTATATTACTAACTCTTTGAGTAGGTATGGCCCATAGAGTCCTAGGGTGACTTACCAGTCTAATCAAACACTTGGGAAATTTTATTTTCACCTGTGCAACCAATAAGCTAAATTAGGGACATACAATAGTTTTCTAGGGGTTCACTTTTGTCCAAGATTTATGGGGCTCAGAAGAAATCTTTTTTCAAAAAAAAAAAAAAAAAGAAATCTTTTTTCCCTCTCTAGCATTTGTCAATTTCCTCTGATTCCAGCTCTTTATCAAAAATAACACTGACAATACCTACACCATATAAAGGTTATGGATGGCAGATGTGGCGAGATGAATGCAATATTATCATGACAGTGTATTTTATATTTTATACCAAAATCTGCTTTTAATTCTGAGAAATCCATATAAACATTTGGCCTGTGAGGTTCTTCACAATATGCCCATAAAAACTGAAGATTTTAGTTGTAAAATCAAATATTCAGAACGCCATGGATAATAGATATCTACCAGAAGAATGATAAAATATTCTAAGACAACAGAAGAGGATGTTGTCAGACTATACTATGTTTGATAGATAATGAGACACAGGCTGGAGAACTCTGAAATTACTTCCTGCAGAATGATAGAGAGTTGATATATGGTTTAGAACAACTGTAATTCCAGATCTCTATTGCATTTTTCAAAAGATTTATTTATTTATTTTGGAAAGAGAGAGAGAGAGAGAGAGTAAGAGAGAGGAAAGGAGAGGGAGGGAGGGAGGGAGAGAGAGAGACACACACATACACACAGAGAATGCAGAGGGGAGGGGCAAAGAGAATCTGAAGCAGACTCCCACTGAAGAGGGAGCCCATCGTGTGGCTCTGTCTCACAACTCTGAGATCATGACCTGAGTTGAAATCAAGTATCAGAAGCTTAACTGACAGAGTCACCCAGGCACCCCTCCAGATCTCTGTTGCTTTTTTTTTTTTTTTTAATTTTTAAAGATCCTATTTATTTATTCATGAGAGACACACACAGAGAGAATCAGAGACACAGGCAGAGGGAGAAGCAGGCTCCATCCAGGGAGCCCGATGTGGGATTCGATCCTGGATCCCGGGATCACACACTGAGCCAAAAGCAGACGTTCAACCGCGGAGCCACACATGGAAACCCAAGATCTCTGTTGCTTAAGAAGGAACCTCCGATTACATTGCTAGATTCCTTATGGATTATTTCAATTATCCATAAGCAATTTGTCTACCTCTACCTCCAAATAAGTTTTTAGTCCTTATGTTAATATTTATATTTCTGAATTTCTTTTTTTTTTTTTTTTTTTTTTTTAAATTTTTTTATTATTTATTTATGATAGTCACAGAGAGAGAGAGAGAGAGAGAGGCAGAGACACAGGCAGAGGGAGAAGCAGGCTCCATGCACCGGGAGCCCGACGTGGGACTCGATCCCGGGTCTCCAGGATCGCGCCCTGGGCCAAAGGCAGGCGCCCAACCGCTGCGCCACCCAGGGATCCCTATTTCTGAATTTCTAAGATTTCACTGAAAGAATGATCATTGACTATAGTAACCTTTTAGAGACAAGATCTAGAGTAGTGAGATCTCACAAGTGTTTGGTAAATGGCTTAATGAATCTTTTAAATGACTATAATATAGTGTGAAATTATGCACACATATATATATACATAATTCAGCCTCCATATTTTTTTTTCTTTAGCAAATACCAAGTACAGTATGCCTTGCCTATTCTCCATTTAGCTAGTCCCTACTTACTTTATAAAACCCAGTGTGCCTGGGTGGCTCAGTTGGTTAAGCATCTGCCTTTGACTCAAGTCATGATCCCAGGGTTCTGGAATAGATCCTCACATCAGGCTCCCTGCTGAGGAGCGAGTCTGCTTCTCTTTCTCTTTCTCTTTCTCTGCTTCTCCTCCCACTTCTCCCACTTGTGTTCTCTCTCATTTTCTCTCAGATAAATAAATAAAATCTTTAAACAAAACCAAACCAAACCTGGCTCAAACATTGCCCCCTCCAGTCTCACTTCCTGACTTCCAGCCTAAGAGTAATTCCTCTGCTTGCTCCTATAGCACAAATTTATTTCTTTCTCAGCACACTCATCACACTGAGATATAACCTTTGATTTACTTGCCTATTATCCCCCCATTGGATTCTCCTCTCCATGAAAGAATGAGCCATGTTTTTGTTTACTATAAATCCCTCTTATATGATAAGCTAGTGAATTTAAACATGATCTTGAGAGTATTAGAAAGACAAAGAACACTTTTATGTAGAAAGTGATACACATACATATGTTTTCGGAATGTTTACTTACTCTGTGACATGAACTATAGCTTCTAGACAGTGACGACTGAAGGTAAGAACAGTTGGGAGATTATTTCAGTAATTTAGAAAATAGGAAAGAGTGTGCACTAAAGTAGAGGATTGCTCTCAAGGATCTGCGAAAAGAAAAAAGTATGTTAAGGTTAAACTATTTAGAGATGTGTAGGCTGAGTCTACTTTTTCCCTCTCTCTTTATATTTAATCAAGATATTTTCTTGAGTTTCTGGCTTGTATTTTTGAAAAGATGCTGATAACATTCTCAGAAACAGGAAACAGTAAGAATATGCAAAATCAGGTACATTCATTTTGAAACATTTTAACCTTGAACTTTTTATTGGTATGCCCCTCAAGAATCTTAGAGTGGAGGGGAACCTGCTATCATCCAGGAAGAGTATATCATATGGGAAATATGGAAGTTTAAAATGGAAACCTAGAAATAAGAATGCTAAGTGACAAAGAGGGGGGCAAGTAAAGGAGAGCTATTCAATTACAAACACCACCAAGTAGAGCATGAGGAGTTGTTGGCTACCATTAAAGTATAACACATGCCATTCTTTATCTGCATTGATCTCCTGGGGTCTCACCCTGCAGGAGTGTATCCCTGCCATCCTTTATTCTATAACATGGATCTGTTCAGTAACATGTAAAGAAAGAACTGTCATTCTATAAGGAACATGCAGCAAAGACCAAAGATTGGGTGAAACTCTTTTCCTTGCCTTCCCCAGTGTGATGCTCTCATAATAAATCAATTCTTGCTTTCATTTTCCATCTGAAAAACTCAATTCATTGTAAATTGAAACAAATAAAATTCTGCATAATACAAATCGCATTCGAAGTGTTCAGTGCTTTGTTGGCTGATGATATGGAGAGATTGTTTTATCAGCTTTGAAGGAAATATTCATCACCATTTTGGCAACTTTGTCACTCCCATTTGGAGGCATCCCTTATGTTTAACTGAGGAGAAAAGGCAAGGGTGAGCCCTTAAAATAAAGGTGTTAAGATGCAATCATTCGGGGCTTTGTTTAATCACACAAATAAACAAAAGGCCTAAAACAAACAAACAAACAAACCAAAACAATAGAATGATTATGACTTATAAATGTCAAGGCCACATTATTATCTCATGCCGTATAAATGTGTGGGTGATCATTTTATTTTTCCTGAGCCAAAAAAAGAGAACATATTAGGTCACGCTGGTAATAAAGTTTGGTCCACTTCTTGCTGCTTCAGAGCTCTTGCCTCAATCTGAGTAATTCAAAAGGTGGTCTGAAGTCTGTGACCTATTTCCTCAATGTGAAACTTTGGTGACAAAGTGACTTGTGCATTAATTTTAGGCAAGTCATTTATTTGCTAGAAGAACAGCAAGATTTTTGCATGAGAAGTCTATAGAAACATTTGAAGAACCACACAAAAGTGTGGAAAAGCTTAAAAGTTATTTCTAAATTCTGTGATTAATGGTGGCATGTTATTTCAACATAAGACATGGGCTTTGTCTCCTTATAAAACTGTTGGAGTTTAGGCAAAGGTGACAGCAGCTATAGGTGGCCATTAGGAAACAGAATCCCCACTGAACGTTATAGGAGTAGTCTCCGTGAAGTCTCTGCCTCCAGGTAAAATCAGGCCCTCACACCAGATTCAGAGAACAGTCACTCTTCCTTGTTCTCATCCATTACACCGAGTTCTATTTACCCAGCACAGTTAGAGAGCACAGTTGGTCAATTAGTGTTCTGCAGGTGTGCTGGGAGGCCAAATAAATAATTGTTTTGTTGCCTACAACATATATGAGGAACCCAGAGACACTAAGGTGAAGTGGAAATGTATTTCAGTACTTTGTTGAGGCAGAGAAGGCACAGATGTCCATACCTCATGTTCTTGTTGTAACTGCCCAAGTTCTTTTAAATTACTGAGAACTGAGGGTGAAGAAGGTAACTCTGGCTTTGTCTTCACGATGGGACACAGCTGCTGAGTTTAGCTCCAAAGCTGAATGAATTAGGGGTGAAAAGTCACACAAATCAATTTTCAGGATTATGTATATTTAGAGCAGTCAAGAAAGGATTTGAGATAAATTTTTGCTAAAGATGAGGGGAATGAGTCTCTGGAGAAGGGAAATGACAGATTTTAGCCTCACAGTGTGCAGAAGCATTTAGTATTTTTTGCTACTGTTGCCAAACGTTTTCTGTTCTTCATTCTCAAAGCCTCATGTGAGATTGTATTTTCCTGCTTTTATGATGATGATGTGGTCATGTGACTTGTTTTGTCCAATGAACAAAATGATATTTTCTGTTAGAAGCTTTAAATGATACTTTCTGTTAGAAGCTTTAAGAGTCATGTGTAAATTGTCTTATCCATTTACTTATGAGGGGAAATATGGAAGCAGGAAGATGGAACTTCCCCACTGTCTAGATCTATTAGTGAGGACCACATAAAACAAAGCATCCAGATAGACCCATGATGGGCAGTTGGTGTGAGAGAATAATAATAAGCCATTTATTATTTTAAGCCCCTTAAACTCAGAGATTGTTTATTTAATTTTAATTTTTTTCTGCAGCACAATCTGCCTATACTAATTGATGTATTCCTCTAGAAAATGGAATTTCCAGATGCAGAATCCAAATCTATTTACTCGTAGCCTAGTTCTTGGCCTACAATACAAAGGTATGTATTTAAAGGTATGTGCATATCAATACATGTGCCAAATCACATGTGGCCAAGAAAATATGGTAGTAATTACATGTGGCTGGATGAGTGATACAGTTCCTTAGCCAGTTGGCATTTAGAAATCATGCATGACCTTATTAGTCACATCTATAATTTAAGTCTCATGGAAAAGTATAACCTTGTCCAAATCACAATCACAGGTGGAATTATTTTGTTGCTTCTTAGTCTTGCATTTCTCTCTATGTAACTTAACCATCATCTCCCTCCCCATGTAATTCTATGTGTATCAGCTGAGATTTTCAGGACTGAGTTTAAGTATAAATCACAACCACTACCAAATCAACACGTAACTTAAACAGGAGGAGTTTCACATATCAAATATTGTTTTCACATATCAAATATTTATAGATTGGCAGCTAGTCAATATTGTTTTCAAAATTTAGATCCTTTCTTCTATTCAGTTTATTATGTTCTCCTTCATTTTTATGCATGGTGTACCATGATCGCAAAATGGATGCTGTGACTCCAGTTATGACATTTGAAGTAGGAAGAAGACAGGAGAAAGCATAACAGTACTGGAAGAGGTCATTTCAGCTTCACTGGCCAGGACTGTGACTTATGCTCACTCCTCAAGGCAAGAGATGCTGAAAAACTGTAAATCAGAATTTTCATATTTGGCTTGGACCAACTGATCTCCTGAGAGTGAGCATATTCTTTCTCAGAGCACAATCAGGATTCTTGCTGGAGGAAGAGAATGAGTACAATATTTGTCTTACCAACTGTTTATGTGTATTACAGGTCATGAGATGAAAGATGACATCACTTCTGTACACCTGATGAATAGTGTAATGCCCAGTCACCTTTATTGTTGATTTAAAAGCCAGGACGTGGAAAGTCCTTTGGAATAATGAAAATTGTTTATAGTACCCTCTCCTAGAGGTTCATGCCATTGCAGCTACTTTTGTTTTTATGAATTAAGGCTCTTGAGTTATGTCAGAACAAAGACTGAGAGGGCTTGACTGCATAGCATTGTTAGAAAACTATAGGAATATGCTTGGTGAGAGATGTGGCTTAATTCTAGTTCCTGCTAAATTCACTGGGGTGGTAGTAAGCACCAAGCTTTGGATTCGATTAGACCTGAGTCTGACTCAAGGATTTACTACTTTACTTTAATACTGGATGACCACGTGTAGTCATTTTACCTCTGTGATTCTCACCTCTATATTTGACAATAACCTTTAGGATTTTCAAGGAAATTAAATGATAATATGCATTAATATCTACTAGTATTACTTTACTCAGAGGTTCTTCCCAAAATAAAAGCACTGGAAATGATTTAGAAAGTGACATAGTGGAAGTGGAAGAAGGAGAAGTTTGCATGTTGAGGTAGTAAAACATGGACCCCATGTTCTACCAGAAACTCCATTTCCCTCACTACTTGAAGCTACTCTTCATGACAACAACTCTCCATTAGATTTTTTTTTAATCTGAAAAATTTCTTCTATTTCAATTTCTGTGAGCTCTAGCTATCAGCTTTCTAACTGATTCTTTAAATTATTCCTTATGCTATAGTGTTGTATAATTTATACAGAACACTCTCTCCTGTCTTGTATTATTTAATTCTCCAAAGTGTTTGGTGAAAGGATTTTACATGAAAGTAGTGACACAAAATAAAGCGACATTGTACCAGTGTCTTGCATCTTTAATAAAGTTGCTTTCAAACAGCATTTCGGTAAATGAAATATACCCAGCAATGGCAAATTTTCATATATCAAAGATATGCTCTGACCTGCTCTGGGACATAAAGCCTAATATCATAATAGAGCCCAGAGGTTTGTGTTTGATTTGATTTGGCTTTCTTTCTTTTCTTCTAAAGAAGATATTACCTAGTTTCCAAAATAATAATCATAAGAGTAAAAATGGCAGAGAAGAAGCGTCATTAAGATTGAAGGCATTCAGTGGCAATGTTAGATCCTAAGCCTTTTGAGAAAAAAATGCATACACATACATACACACACACACACACACACACAAAATAAGGAAGGGAAAGGGGGCTTTGTCAACCTTAATTATTTATAACACATTTCCAGGAATGTTCCAAGAGTCATTCTGTAAGAAACTATCAAACATGAAACACAGAACAAAGAGAGAATCCCTGAAGGACTTAGTAAAGCATAAGTGAAATTTATAATTAGGGACACAAGTATGTAGACAGAGTGACTTCAAATGCCCAAGAGCAAATAGGCATGGGAGGCAAATGGAATCACCCCAACGGTAAGAGGAGATGGAAAAGAAGGCCTGAGAACCATAACATCCCCTTCCTTATCATGTGACACCACTGCTACACATCAGCTTGCCTCATCATTCTAGGGTGAGCTGCTTACTATAATGGAAAATAATGGTCTTTCAAGGCCACACAAAAAAAATGCAATATTTGTCTAATAAAGGAGTTTCTTTTTCCCTGAGTAAACATCTTCATGGTAATGCTCCCATGTAATGCCTGCTGGGGAACCAAAGTGCTCAACACAGTGTAATGCTCATCTATTTCTTTTTGGAGTTAGGAGATACACTAATCTTCAAGTTTGAGAGTTTTCTGTTGAAACATAAGTATCACACCAAAGAGACTGTCAACTAACTTATGTGGCAAGGTCCTTGATGGCCAAGAGTCAGATGATGCAAATGGTGACAGAAATCACAAAGGTACCCAAGATATTTGATCCAATTAACCTATGTGAAGATGACCAGTCTTATTTAATAGAGGGAAGGGAATACACAGACCTACTTTTCCATTATCATTTTTATTTCCAGTTCCTTCCTTCCCTTTAGTTCCTGCCTTTGTAAATGCAGCATTTTTAGCTTTGTCAAGGAAACCTGAAAGTCTGAGAAAAAGGTGACTGCTTCTTTTTACCATTTAAACTTTGGAGATTAAATGTAAGGGCGCTAATCTTTGAAAACCTACTATGTTTTAGGCTCTACTAGGCATCCTCATATATGCTAACATCTACAATCTTAAGGGGTACCTTATAAAATATTATTCTAATTTTACAAAACAGGAAAGAAGTCTTTGTAAAAGAAACTAATTTGTTCATGGTGGTATAACTAATAGCCAGCAAGCAAAATTTGAAACGAAAATAATACGTAAATACTATTTTCAAGATAAGAAAAGCAGTTGATAAAGTCAATGGGATGCTGATAAATGTCATTCCTTCCATCAAAATGGGTAGAATGGATAGGATTTTCACAAGTCTATTTCCTTCTTTCCCTCCTTTTTACTCCATCCTTTATTTCTTCAATAGATGTTTTAGGCTGAGACTAGAGGAGTGGAGAAAATGAAGCCCCATTCTTGGGATGGTTGCATTCCAGGAGGTAGGGTACAAAAAATAAACCAAAGAAATGAATATATGTTGGGTAGCAATGAGCACCATGGAAAATGTAAAACCACAAATGAGGATAGAGTGTGAGGAGCTAAGGCCAAGTATGAGGTAGTTTTGGTGGTACTCCCTGGGAGGTCTATGCTATAGTGTAAATTTGAGCAGACCTAAATGAAATGAGTGAGCAGAAGGAACACAAAGTGCAAACGCCTTGAACAGAATGACACTTGGAGCAATTAGGAAGAACAAAGATTTGAATAAAAAATGATTAAAGAGAGGGGGCAGGGCAAGATGGCAGAGGAGTAGGGTCCCCAAGTCACCTGGCCTCACCAACTTACCTAGATTACCTTCAAACCATCCTGAAAACCTACGAATTAGACCTGAGATTTAGAGAGAACAGCTGGAACTCTGCAGAGAGAAGAGTTTGAGCTTCTAACAAGGTAGGAAGGCGGGGGGGGGGGGGGGGGGGAATTCAGTGGGGGAGGGCCCCCGCGAGGAGCCGGGTAAGGCCGGGCAGCGAGAGCCTCCAGGACAGGAAGGCCCCACCCGGAGAAGCGGGAGCTTTAAAACTCCGCACCAGATTCTTCCCGGAGGGAAAGGCGCTCAGCAGGGAACCCGGGCAGGAGCAGGAGGGGCAGCGGGGCATCCAGGCTCCCGGGGTCACTAACAGAAGGGGCGCCCGGGGAGAGCGCCCCACACACCCGGGCCCATCTCGGTAACGGGCTGGAGCGCCCAGCGGGGCCTTGGGGAGAAGCCGGGGGCAGGCGGGGGCTCCCGGGGAGGGGGCTGCGCCTGCTGCCTGCGGGAGCCGCTGCCCGGGAGCCCGATGCCAGCAGCACCGGCCGGAGCCCAGGGCGCAGGGGACACAGCCCAGGACCCTGCGCTCCCCTAGGACAGGCGGAGGCAGGGAGGGCCCAGGACAGCGAGGACGCTCCTTCCACCCGCCACCCCCAAGCTGTGCAGGTCAGCGCCCCCTGCCCCGGAGCATCCAGGCCCCTGTGGACCGGGAGCTGCGGTAGTTACTGCGGGAGCTGACTCCAGGGCTGGGGAGCTGGCCGCCGCCAGTGGGGTTGTTCCTCCTGGTGTCACCCTGTGCCTGGGACAGAGCCGGGCTGCCAGGGAGCAGGGGCCTCACAGGATAAACAGCTCTCACTGAGCCCTGCACCTGGCAGGGGGCGGGGCAGCTCCCCCAGGTGCACACACCTGAGACTCAGCACAGCAGACCCTACCCCAGAAGACCAGCTGGAAGGACAGGGGAAGAGCAAGTGCTTGACCGAGCAGCGCTGGAAAGCTCCAGGGGAGGTTGAGGGATTTACAGTATATAGAACCACAGGGTACCCCTCCTTTTTTTTTTTTTTTTTTTTTTTTGTCTCCAGGACAACTCATTTTTATATCAGACTGTAAATTTATGATTCTTTTTCTCTTCTCCCACCTTAACTACAATATTTTTCCACCTCTTCATTTTTAAGATTCTTCCTTTTTGACTGTCATATTTCTATAGTTACAGGTCCTAGATATATTTTCCACTTCTGGATTCCCTTGAACATACTCAATTTTGGGAGATATACAAGATATGTTTTTGTTTTGTTTTGTGTTTTTTGTTTTCTCTGCCTCATTTTGTTATACAATGGCAGAAGTTAATACCTTCTAAAACATGACCAGCAGGCACCCAGAATGAAGTAGTATACTGTGCTGGTTCATTCTGTGAGATTCCTCACGCCCATTCTGCCCCCCTCATTTATCTCATTTATGTTTTGGTGGTCAATGGTGGGGCCCTCTACAAGTATTTCTGGTTTATATAAATTTGGTACTTAGCATCTTCTAACATACAGAACTTAATATACTCAGAAACAAGAGGCTCACCCTTTAGGATCCCTAGGGTAGACTGCATTCTCCCTCCACTACAACTTCATCACCACCACCATCTCCCAGCACCCCCTCTTTTTTTCCTTCTCTTTCTTTTCTTTTTTTTTCTTTTTTTTTTTTCTCTTCTTCTTTGGGTTTTTTTGTCTTTTAATTTTTACTACTTTTTTAAAAAATTTGTTTTCACCTTAGTGGTCCTTCTGTTTTATTTTGTTCTGATCTTGTTTGCAATTTCTGGTCTCTGACTTCAGTAGAAAACTCTAGGGTGAAATTTACTTAGGTCGTGGTTGGTATTCTTGACTCAGCCCACTCATACAGCCATTCTGCACTGAACAAAATGACTAGAAAAAAGATGTCACCACAAGAGAAAGAATCAGAAACAGTACTCTGCCACAGAATTACAGAATTTAGATTACAATTCAACGTCATAAAGCCAATTCAAAAGCACAATTATAAAGCTAATGGTGGCTCTGGAACAAAGCTTAAAGGAATCAAGAGACTTTATGACTGCAGAACTTAGATCTAATCAGGCCAAAATTAAAAATCAATTAAATGAGATGCACCAAACTGGAGGTCAAAACAATGAGGGTTAAGGAGGTAGAAGAAAGAGTGAGTGACATAGAAGACAAATTGATGGCAATGAAGGAAGCTGAGTAAAAAAGAGAAAAACAATAAAAAAGACCACGAGGAAAGGTTAAGAGAAATAAATGACAGCCTCAGAAGGAAAAATTTATGTATAATTGGGATTCCAGAGAGCATGGGGATGGACAGAGGGCAAGAAAGCATATCTGAACAAATCATAGCTGAGAACTTCCCTAATTTGGGGAGGGAAACAGGCATTCAGATCCAGGAGATAGAGAGGTCTTTCCCCCAAATTAATAAAAACTGTTCAACACCTCAACATTTAATAGTGAAACTTGCAATTCCAAAGATAAAGAGAAAATCTTTAAAGCAGCGAGAGACAAGAGATCCCTAACTTATATGGAGAGAAATATTAGATTCACATCAGACCTCTCTCCACAGAGACCTGGCAGGCCAGAAAGGGCTGGAAGAATATATACAGGGTCTAAATGAGAAGAACATGCAGCCAAGAATACTCTATCCAGCAAGGCTCTCATTCAGAATAGAAGGAGAGATAAAGAGCTTCCAAGATAAGCAGAAACTGAAAGAATATGTGACCACCAAACCAGCTCTGCAATAAATATTAAGGGGGACTCTGTGAAAGAAAGAGGAAGCCCAAATAAGTAATCCACAAAAACAGGGACTGAATAGGTATTATGATGACACTAAATTCATATCTTTCAATAGTAACTCTGAATATGAATGGGTATAATGATCCCATCAAAAGATGCAGGGTTCCAGATGGGATAAAAAAGCAAGATCTATCTATTTGCTGTCTACAAGAGACTCATTTTATATGTAAGGACATCTACAGCCTGAAAATAAAAGGTTGGAGAACGATTTACCATTCAAATGGTCCTCAAAAGAAAGCAGGGGTAGCCATCCACATATCAGATAAATTAAAATTTATCTCAAAGACTATATAAGAGATGAAGAGGGACACTATATCATACTTAAAGGATCTATCCAACAAGAGGATCTAACAATCATGAATATTTATGCCCCTAATGTGGGAGCTGCCAAGTATATCAATCAATTAATAACCAAAGTTAAGACATACTTAGATAATAATACACTAATAGTAGGAGACTTCAACACGGTGCTTTCTACAAATGACAGATTTTCTAAGCACAACATCTCCAAAGGAACAAGAACTTTAAGTGATACACTGGACCAGATGGATTTCAGAAATTTACAGAACTTTACATCCAAATGCAACTGAATACACATTCTTTCTCAAGTGCACAAAGAACTTTCTCCAGAATAGACCACACACTGGGTCAAAAATCAGGTCTTAACCAATACCAAAAGATTGGGATGTCTCCTGCATATGTTCAGACCATAATGGTTTGAAACTAGAACTCAATCACAAGAAGAAATTTGGAAGAAATTCAAACACGTGGAGGTTAAAGAGCATCCTGCTAACATATGAATGGGTCAACCAGGAAATTAGAGAAGAATTGAAAAGATTCATGGAAACTAATGAGAATTAATATATAACTGTTCAAAATCTTTGGGATACAGTAAAAACAGTCCTGAGAGAGAAATACATCATAATACAAGCCTCCCTCAAAAATTGGAAAAATCTCAAATACACAAGCTAGCCTTACATCTAAAGGAACTAGAGAAAGAACAGCAAATAAAGCCTAAAACAAGTAGAAGAGAGATAATAAAGATTCAAGCAGACCTCAATGAAATAGAGACCAGAAGAACTGTAGAACAGATCAACAAAACCAGGAGTTGGTTCTTTGAAACAATTAATAAGATAGATAAACCATTAGCCAGCCTTATTAAAAACAAAAGAGAAAAGACTAATAAAATCATGAATGAAAAAGGAGAGATCACCACCAATACCAAGGAAATACAAACGATTTTAAAAACATATTATGAGCTGCTATACACCAATAAATTAGGCAATCTAGAAGACATGGACACATTTCTGGAAAACCACAAACCACCAAAACTGGAACAAGAAGAAATAGAAAACCTGAACAGGCTGATAACCAGGGAGGAAATTGAAGCAATCATCAAAAACCTCCCAAGACACAGAAGTCCAGGGCCAGATGGCTTCCCAGGGGGATTCTATCAAATATTTAAAGAAGAAACCATACCTATTCTGCTAAAGCTGTTCTGAAAGATAGAAAGGGATGGAATACTTCCAAACTTGTTCTATGAGGCCAGCATCACCTTGATTCCAAAAGCAGAACAAAGACCCCACCAAAAAAAGGAGAATTATAGACCAATATCCCTGATGAACATGGATGCAAAAATTATCAACAAGATATACTAGCCAATAGGATCCAACAGTACATTAAGAAGAGTATTCACCTATAAAAATAAATTTATTATTAAAAAAAAAACCCTAAAAAATAAACAGAAAAAAAAAAGAAGAGTATTTACCATGACCAAATGGGATTTATCCCAGGATGCAAGGCTGGTTCAACACTCATAAAACAATCAATGTGATAGATCATATCAACAAGAGAAAAAGCAAGAACCATATGATCCTCTCAATAGATGCAGAGAAAGCATTTGACAAAATACGGCATCTATTTCTGATCAAAACTCTTCAGAGTGTAGGGATAGAGGGAACATTCCTCAGCATCTTAAAAGCCATCTATGAAAAACCCACAGCAAATATCATTCTTAATGGGGAAACACTGGGAGCTTTTCCCCTAAGATCAGGAACACGACAGGGACGTCCACTCTCACCACTGCTATTCAACATAGTACTAGAAGTCCTAGCCTCAGCAATTAGACAACAAAAAGAAATAGAAGGCATTCACATTGGCAAAGAAGAAGTCAAACTCTCCCTCTTTGCAGATGACATGATACTGTACATAGAAAACTCAAGACTCCACCCCAAGATTTCTAGAACTCATACAGCAATTCAGCAGTGTGGCAGGATACAAAATCAATGCCCAGAAATCAGTGGCATTTCCATACACTAACAATGAGACTAAAGAAAGAGAAATTAAAGAGTCAGTCCCATTTACAATTGCACCCAAAAGCAAAGATATCTAGGAATAAACCTAACCAAAGAGGTAAAGGATCTATACCCTAAAAACTACAGAATACTTCTGAAAGAAATTGAGGAAGACAAAAAGAGATGGAAGAGTATTCCATGCTCATGAATTAAAAGAATTAATATTGTGAAAATTTCAATGCTTCCCAGGGAAATTTACACATTCAGTGAAATCCCTATCAAAATACCATGGACTTGCTTCAGAGAGTTGGGACAAATAATCCTAAGATTTTGGTGGATTCAAAAAAGACCCTGAATAGCCAGGGAAATATTGAAAAAACCAGAGCCAGGGGCATCACAATGCCAGATTTCAAGTTGCACAACAAAGCTGTGATCATCAAGAGGGTGTGTTACTGGCAAAAAATAGACACATAGATCAATGGAACAGAATAGAGAATCCAGGAATGAGCCCTCAACTCTATAATCAACTAATATTCGACAAAGCAAGAAAGACTATCCACTGGAAGAAAGACAGTCTCTTCAATAAATGGTGCTGGGAAAATTGGACAGCCACATGCAGAAGAATGAAACTAGACCATTCTCTTACACCATACACAAAGATAAACTCAAAATGGATGAAAGATCTAAATGTGAGACAAGATTCCATCAAAATCCTAGAGAAGAACATAGGCAACACCCTTTTTGAACTTGGCCACAGCAACTTCTTGCAAGATACATCTAGGAAGGCAAGGGAAACAGAAGCAAAAATGAATCATTGGGACTTACAGAAGATAAAAAGCTTCTGCACAGCATAAGAAACAGTCAACAAAACTAAAAGACAACCTACAGAATGGGAGAAGATATTTGCAAATGACGTATCAGATAAAGGGCTAGTTTCCAAGATCTATAAAGAACTTATTAAACTCAACACCAAAGAAACCAACAATCCAATCATGAAATGGGCAAAAGACATGAAGAGAAATCTCACAGAGGAAGACATAGACATGGCCAACACGCACATGAGAAAATGCTCTGCATCACTTGCCATCAGGGAAATACAAATCCAAACCACAATGAGATACCACCTCACACCAGTGAGAATGGGGAAAATTAACAAGACAGGAAACCACAAATGTTGGAGAGGATGCGGAGAAAGAGGAACGCTCTTGCACTGTTGGTGGGAATGTGAATTGGTGCAGCCACTCTGGAAAACTGTGTGGAGGTTCCTCAAAGAGTTCAAAATAGATCTGCCCTACGACCCAGCAATTGCACTGCTGGGGATTTACCCCAAAGATGCAGATGCAATGAAATGCCGGGACACCTGCACCCCGATGTTTCTAGCAGCAATGTCCACAATAGCCAAACTGTGGAAGGAGCCTCGGTGTCCATCGAAAGATGAATGGATAAAGAAGATGTGGTCTATGTACACAATGGAATATTACTCAGCCATTAGAAATGACAAATACCCACCATTTGCTTCAACGTGGATGGAACTGGAGGGTATTATGCTGAGTGAAGTTAAGTCAATCGGAGGAGGACAAACATTATATGGTCTCATTCATTTGGGGAATATAAAAAATAGTGAAAGGGAATAAAGGGGAAAGGAGAGAAAATGAGTAGGAAATATCAGTGAGGAAGTGAGGGTAACAGAACATGAGAGACACCTAACTCTGGGTAAAGAACAAGGGTTGGTGGAAAGGGAGGTGGGCTGGGGGTGAGGTAACTGGGTGATGGGCACTGAGGGGGGCACTTGATGGAATGAGCACTGGGTGTTATGCTATGTGTTGGCAAATTGAACTCCAATAAAAAATATACAAAAAATAATGAAAAAAATGATTAAAGAACAGGTTTGTAAGGAGAAAGTAGGAGATGAAGTCAGAAAGATTGCTGAGGAATACACCACCTAGGACCCTGCAGGCCATGTTAGGGTTTCAGCTTTTAGGCTGAATAAGGGGCAAAGCCACTGGAGGGCTTTGAGGTAGAATAATGACAAAACCGTATGCAAGAGCTGGATGTAGCTGGTAAGAAGTATTCAAAGTCTGGATATATTTTAGTTACAGCTAACAGGATATACAAATGAATCAGGTGTGGAGCATGTAAGAAAGTTGACGAGAAAAAATTCATGGCATGAGCCAGTCTAAGCAAGAGTTAGGGTCAAGGTAGGAATACTCTGATAATCTTAAACCTAACTATAGTGTTGGTCTACATTGTCATCCTACCCATCTTGTGGGTTTCATAGTCTTCTTTTCTTTGGCTTAGACCTATTTTATTGAGATTCTGGCGACATCTTTTGTTATCCAACTTATACTGCACTATCAATTTTTTTATGCAGACAAATTTGTTCCAGGATTAGTTTGATTTTGTTTCTTTCCTCCTAGTTTTCTTGAAATTTTAATAAACTGTTTAAATCTGAATCTCTATAATAAACCCTTTAGAAATTAAAATGCTATGTTTAATAGCACAAGGCATATCAGATAGTTGAGATTCTTGTACTACCAGAGATATATTAATTAGAAAGAAATCTGGCAGTGATACTGCCATTGCTCAATTCAAGTTAAAAAACAATCTAACATTTCAAATGCAAAGCTAAGAAACTGTGTTTTGTTGTCAAGTTATTCTATCAAAGAAGAAAATTTCTGTGTTGCAGAATCAAATTTTCCAGGAATGGTCAGGCAAGGAAGAAGAGACTCCTAAATTTTCAGTTGAAATAAAAGATTTCTAGCTTCTCTTTAGCCTGGTGTTAGAAGCTAGATGCTGTTCTTAAATTATTTTAATATTGTGTGGAAACCATGCATGTTAGGGCAGAGTTGTATGCCTAGCTACCACTCTGCAAGTATAGACCATATGTAATCATAGAATTTTCCAACTCGTTTATTTCCAAATACTGATGGAGTAATTGGTGATCTATGATGTGTGGCTCTGACAAAAACTGATCTCCTTTTACCTCAAAGCTATCATTTAGGGCTTAGTCATGAGGGGCTTTCCCATAATTCACATACATCCTCCTTATCTTTTTCCATTAAATTCTTTTCTATATGCTTTATTTTTTTAATTTTTTAAAAATATTTTATTTATTCATAAGAGACATAGAGAGAGAGGTAGAGATATAGGCAGAGGGAGAAACCGGCTCCATGCAGGGAGCCCGACATGGGACTTGATCCCAGGACCCCAGGACCATGCCCTGGGCCAAAGGCAGATGCTCAACTGCTGAATCACCCAGGTGTTCCTTTCTATATGCTTTAGGACTTAAATGCTGTCTTTGTTTTTTTTTTTTTTTTTTTTTTTGTTGTTGTTGTTTGTTTGTTTTGTAGTCCCATCCCCACTACAGAGCTCAGCACAGGGCTCAACCTTATAACCCTGAGATCAGTAACTGAGTGGAGGTCAAGAGCCAGATGCCTAACCAACTGAGCCACCCAGATGCCCCTAAAATTTAACTTTTTAAGCTCATTTTTTTACAGCCCATTTTAAATTAGCTACATGATTTCAGGCAAGTTACCTAATCTGAGTGAGCCTCAATTCTTATCTTAAATGGAAAATTCATATGGGGAACAGGGCATATATAAAATAGCAACTCAGTACACATGAACATTTTCATACCAATTGAAAAGTTCTGCACAAGTGCATATTGAATTAGTAAAAGCCAGGAAAATAATAAGATTTGGAAATACTTCCTTTTCAAAGTACTTTGGGGATAGAGAGATGCATAGAGGGAATTTCTATAGCACTTGGGCACTGAGTCAGGGCAGTGGAGAGAATGTTAGTCATCTTTGACCCCAAAGACTTAGACTTTGGTTCTAGAGCTGACATAACAAATAGGTGTTATCTCATTTGCAAATTCCAAATCATTGTTAATGGCTGCCCAGAGCAATGTGTTAAGAAGTATTCTAGTGTGTAGTTTGGAGTAATCAGGACAGAGATCCATTATTTATGTCATGGATCATATTGGTGCCATAATAGCAAATTGAGAAAATAAGAGGCATTGAAGCACATTATTTGCTAGTTTTCCTTAGCATTAAACAGTTGGTTTTAAGGGTTTTATTATGCATTGACTATATTTGAACATTAGTGGCTTTATGCCAAATGTGTATGACTGGACTTCCCTGAAGGTATTTTCTTAGTTTGAGTCCTTGAGTTTTTATGTTCAAATTATTTGTCTTAAATGCTTATGTAGTATTCTCCAGATTGTATAATGAAGAAGAATTCATTGTTTGACATAAATGGCTTTACCTGCATAGCAAAGAACACTATAATGCTTTAAGGTAAAAACCTTGATTTAAAGAAAAAATAGATTACATTTGAAAAACTAATCCTTATGCTACTTAAAAATTACAGAGAAGTAAAAAGAGTAAGTTAAAACCCTGTATAGCCCTGCATAAACTCAGAGTTTGATCCATTATACAATATTTTGATGAATATAATTCTATCTTGTTCCCCATTGTACGTATATATATTTGTAGATACATATGTATATTTGAGTGTATATAAATTTTTAAGCAAATACAGAATTGTGTAGCTGCACTTACCCTTTTATGAAAGCTTAAAAAAACCTTAATATAGGCATACTATTTTCATATTTCTGTTAGAATAAAACAAATGCATTTTAACAAATGCTACAAATCCTAAATGTCTAATAGAACGGGAGAGTAGACAATGGCAACAGAACAATTTGAACAGGTTTGAGTAGATTCAAAGCAGATGGAAGAGTGCAAAATGATTTAACAAAAAAAGAGAAAGAAGAAATATAGGTGCTCAAAGAGTAGTGATACCAATATGAAGCCTAATCATGTTTGGTATTCTGGAAAGGTCTTATATAGCAGCATTTTGAAACTCTTAAGGCATGTGTGAGGACTATGCTAAAAAAAAAAAAAAAGGAATTCTTGAAAGATTATAAAAATATCAGAGATGTCCTCCTCCATTTCATTCAGGTAAACCCACCTCTTTCTATCTACCAGTAAGAAAGGTTTAATTCCTGGAGAATAGTAACTAGAAAGTCCTTGCAGAATTATGGAACTCAGGCATTGGAGAGCAGGATGCTGTAATTCACTGACACTCAGGAATTGACCAACACTGACCAGTGTGACCTCCACCTCATAGAACTCTGGCTCTGAGGTATATATCTCTAGGAATAAGGTTGCATAATTCACCTCTAAAGAAACTTATTAGTCCAGAAGAAAACATCCTACAAACTGACACTCAGGATTTTCTAATAAAATGGCCACCTGATCACCCACCATCAACAAACATGGAGATTCCAACCAACTTTTCAGTAAATTACTGTAAATTATGAGTATATAGCCAGGTTATACTAAATATTTCAGTGATACTTTTAGTAAGAAAGACAAAAACAACTAATAAAAAAAGAAAGAAATTGGTAAAAATAGTGCCACTGAAAAGAATAGAAGGTAACCTCAACAATACGATAATTAATACAAGCAAATAGAACAAACTGATATATAGGACGCCTGGGTGGCTCAGAGGTTGAGTGTCTGCCTTCAGCTCAGGGAAGGATCCCAGGATTCTGGGATTGAGCCCCTCATAGGGCTCCTTGCTCAGCAGGGAGCTTGCTTCTCACTGGCCTTCTATCTGCCATTCCCCCTGCTTGTACTCTCTCTCTCTCTCTCAAATGCATAAATAAATGAAATATTTTAAAAGGTTAGAATAGCAGAGATTTGAAAGTCAAAAGAATTCGAAGATCTGCTTGGGTAAATACTACCAAGATTGGAACAATGGGCAGTATGTTAGTTTTCTAGAAGTTCCATGACAAATTACCACAAACTTGTTGGTTTAAAATAACAGAAATTTATTCTTTCAGAGTTCTGAAGGCCAGAAGTCTGAGATCAATGTTTTGGCAGAGTCACATTCTCTTGAAGGGTTGAAGAGCAAATCCTTCCTTGCCTCTCCCACCTTTTCAAGGCTGAAGTCATTCATGACTTTGTGACAATACTGCAGTCTTGGTCTCTATTTTCACATAGCCTTTTCTTCTTCCTGTGTGTCTCTTCTTCCTGCGTCTCTTATAAAGATACTTGTCATTTAACATACAGCCTCATTGAATAAGGCTGAAGTCATTCATGACTTTGTGACAATACTGCAGTCTTGGTCTCTATTTTCACATAGCCTTTTCTTCTCCTGTGTGTCTCTTCTTCCTGCGTCCTTATAAAGATACTTGTCATTTAACATACAGCCTCATTGAATTTTTTTTTTAAAATCAAAGGAGGCCATAGACAGTGTTCCAGTGTTCTGGGAATATGATATAGACATAATGTTTGAGGGGGGGGTCACCATTCAACCCCCCACAAAGACAAAAACATAGGAGAAAAATACAGGAAAATTAGAAGGTCAATTTAAGAAGTTTTACAACTAACAGAAATTCCAGGAAAACAGAAGCACAAGATAAGAAAGAATTTGAACATTCTCAGGACTGAGGGGCATTAATTTTCAAATGAAAGGCATTACTTTCCATTTTAGCTACAACATACAGAGTTTGGAAGTCATCATTCTCACCCTTTTATCAAGAAAAAAGCTACACAAACTGAAAATCAATTACTTTCCTAGACTCATCTGAAAACTGAGTTTGTAGGGTTAACTGCCACTTTGATATTTACAGAGACAGACAAATCAGAAAGCCATAGAGGTATGCTTACCTAGAGCAGAGGCTATTGGAGCCATAAACTGGTAGGTACACTTATATGATAATTTTGATAAACTCCGGGAGTCTTGAGTATAGACTAGCCTAAGAATCAGAAGTTCCTGGGGGCCTTAGTTTTGAAGCCCTCATACTTTCATAGTCTTTATCTCCAAGAACCTCATCATGTTTTTGCAAATGATGAAGATCTGATAAAGCCTACAGACTTGGCAGAGGGAGGGGAAGAATAATCCTTGTGAAGTATGTCCACTGTATTTTTTACAACAAAAGTCAGCTCTCCCAGAGTGGCAGCTGATTTTACTAAAGCTTGTTCCAGAGCTGTGGAAAGAGATTCTTTTCATTCCAGCTCTCTCTGCCTCCCTGTCTTAACAAAAAAAGGAACTAAGGAAGTGATACAGAAAGAAACACTTATGAAGGTCACTGGCTTAAGACAGAAGTCCATTAAAAGACTGAGATTTAAGTAGAATAGTATAAAAAACTTCCCCTCTCCTGAACCTTAGCACTATAAAACATAGACTCTACCTGAGAAGGAGTAGTTAGGGAAGCTGAAGCTCACATTGAACGTTAATGTAGATGGACTGTATTCTGGGCCATAAAATAAATATTAACAAATACACAAAGTATATTTTCAGATCAAAATAGAAATAAACTAGAAATCATAACAGAATGATAGCCAAAAAATACTCAAATATTAAGAAATAAAACTATATACTTCTAAATAACACATGTTGATAAGTATGAACAGAAAGCTAAAATTATTTTGAACTAAATGAAAATAAAAACACAACTCACCAAAATTTGAGAAACGCAAAGAAAGTAGTGCTTAAAGGAAATATGTAGTATTTAATGTATAATTAAAAAATAATTATCTAAAATAAATAACCTAATCTTTCACTTTAGAAAACAAGAGAAATTTAGGCCTAAAGCAAGCAGAAGAAAAGAACTAATAAAAATTGGAGCAGAAATCAGTGACATTGAAAAGAGTAAAGCAGTTGAGTAAATGAACTAAATGAACTAAACTGAAATCCAATTCTTTAATTGATGTCAATAAAATTAATAAAACCTCTAGCCAGACTAAAGAAGAATAAAAGGAAAAAAAAGACACAAGTTAATAGTTTCAGAAAGTAAAAAGGAGGGACACATGGATGGCTCAGAGGTTGAGTGTCTGCCTTCAGCTTGGGTCTTGATCCCCAGATCTGGGATTGAGTCCTGCATCAGGCTCCTTGTGGGGAGCCTGCTTCTCTCTCTGCCTATATCTCTGCCTCTCTCTGTGTCTCTCATGAATAAATAAAATATTTTTTTAAAAAAAGTAAAAAGGAATCATCACTACTGAGTCCATGGATATTAAAATGATAATAAAGAAATACTGTAAAACAATTCTATACCATCAAATCTGATCATTTAGGTGGTATGGTTCAATTCCTTGAAAGACAAAAACTACCAAAACACACCCACAGGAAAATAGCCTGAATAGCCCTTCACCTAATAAAGAAATTGAATTTAATGATAAATAATCATAATCTTCAAAAAAAAAAAAGAAAATACAAAGTTATATATTTAAAGAATGCTTCGTGAATTCTACAAACATTTAAGGAAGAAATAATATCCATGATCCACAATCTCTTCTAGAAAATAGAAGCAAAGTATATACTTTTTAGCTCATTCTATGAGGTTAACTTTACACTACAACCAAAGCCAGACAGACATTATAAGAAGGGAAGCAACATGCCAATACCCCCGATGGACACAAACAAAATATTTTCAACAAAATATTGAAAATATTGATTCTAATAATGTGTAAAAAATTATACACCACAACTAGGTAAAATTTATTTCAGGTACACAGAATAGTTCAATATTTAAAAGAAAAATAATAAATGTAATCCTCCACATCAGTAGATTAAAGAACAAAAATTATATGATTACATTAACAAATGCAGATAAGTATGAAAAACCACAGCCAAATAAAACTTCAAAAGCAAAAACAGAAGACATTCATAACAAAAACTCTCAGCAAACCCAGAAGAGAGGGACATTTACTTGAATAAGAATACCTACATAAATCCTACATCTTATACATAAAGATGAGACTGTGGAGATACCATCTTATACTATTGGGAAAAAGGAAAGAACATCCTCTCTCATCTGTTCTATTTAAATATCACACTGAAAGTCCTAGGGAGTGTAATATGACAAGAAAATAAAATAAAGGGAACCCACATTAGAAATAAAGAAACAAAACCCTCTCTCTTCTCAGATCTAAAATATCCCAAAGAATTGGCAAAACAACTCTGGGAACTAACAAGTAAGTATAGCCAGATCACAGAATATTAAGACTAGTATACAAAAAAATCAATTGCTTTCCAAAAACATTATCAGTAAAATCGCAATTTTAAGTTTAAAATCAAAACCATTTATAGTCATGGCAAAAAACATGAAATATATGGGTATATTAAATGAGTATAAATGTAGGTACTAATATAAGAAAATCTACATGTAGAAAACAACAAAACCCTAATGAACAAAATTAAAGAAAATCTAAATAAATAGAGTGCTAGTCTGTGTTCATGGATATTAAGACTTAATATTTTAAGGCGTCAATTTTTCCTAACATGATCTATAGATTACAATCCTAGTCAAAATCCTAGCAAACTATTCTGTACATGTTAACAAACTGATTTTACAGTTCATGTGGAGAGTCAAAAGATCCACGATAGCCAACAGAATACTGAAGAAAAACAAATTTGGAGGACACATACTACCTGATTTCAATATTTATTTTAACACAGTAATCAAGACAGTGTGGTGTTGGCAATATGATAGATATACCAATGAAACAGTATACAGTCCAGAAACAGAACCACACAGATACAGTCAAGAGTTCTTTGACAAAGAAACAAAGTCAATGGAAGGGGAGGTAGGTGGGGGATGAGGGGGAAAAAAAAGAGGAAACAAAGTCGATCCAATGGAGATGAAATAGTCTTTTTAACAAAATATATATAATCTCCCAGGCATAGAGCTTACATTTTACATAAAAATTAACTAAAATTGTATCATAGACCTAACTGTGAAACAGAAGAAAGTCATTATGACTTTGAGTTTGGTAATGAGACTTCAAATATAATACCAACACAGTCCATGAAAGAAAAATTTGGTAAATTGGACTTTACTAAAATTAAAAGCTTCTGCTCTGTAAAAGACAATTAAGAGAATGAAAAGACAAGCCATGGACTAGTAGAAAAGTTAGCAAAATATATGTCTAATGAAGGATCTCTATCCAAAATATACAATAAATATTTAAAACTAAACAATAAAATGTATAAGCAGATGAAAAATGAGCATAAGAATGAAGAGATACTTCATCAAAACTTACATATACCAAATAATCATATGAAAAAATGCTCAACGTTATTTGTTGTTAGGGAATTGCAAATTAAAATAATAATAAGATACTACTAAACATCTATTCAATGTCCAAAACACTACCACCAAATGCTGGTAAGACATGGAACACCAGGAACTCATTTGTTTCTGGTGAAAATGCAGATGGTATAGCCACTTAGGAAAACAGTTTGTCAGTTTCTTACAAAATTAAACAGTCTTACCATATGATCCACAATTGTGCCCCTAGGTATTCCCAGAAGATTTGAAAACATATCTGCATAAAAACCTTCTTGTGAATGTTTATTGCAGCTTTAATCATAATGGCCCAAAATAGGAAGCAATCAAAATGCCCTTAAGAGATGAATGGATACACAAAATGTGCTATGTCCATACAGTAGAAGTTTTCATCTGCATCACCCATTTGATCAGTGAAAAAAACCTAGAAGACCACTGTAAAGAAACTTTAATTTGGTCACTCAGGAATGGTCTTTATTTGCTTATTGTCTTTTTCCATTTCTCACAGGTAAGAGATTTGATAGCTCCTCTATATTAATATCTTTTACAAATGCATCTGTTTGAGTTTGAATGTGCCCTAGAAATTAGGGTACAGTATCCATAGATTGCCAATCCAAAATCCTGACTTTAAGCTCTCATTTGTAGATTGCATATAAAATGTCTCTCAGTATCTTCTTAGATCTTACAGCTCTTCAGAAAAGAAAATCTTCTGCCCTTTATTCCAGTACCCAACAACCTATATTTTTAAAATATTTATTTTATCTAATCCAGGGTTTCTCAATCAAGGGTCTGTATTGAAATCACCCGTAAGATTTGTTTTTGTTTGTTTGTTTAATTGATAAGAGATTCTAATGCAGCATATCCAGAATGAAGACCAAATTTTTACGCTTTTAAGATATTCCATCAGTGCTTCTGTGGCTCACTACCCAGTAGAGACAATTCTAATTAAATCAGTCTCACTATGCTCAGACTATGCTAGGTCACATAAAGAAATTTTAGCAGAATCATACCACATGGCACAGGAAAAGTCTCTCTGACAAGCAGAATAATAGGAATAGCATTACTGTTTATGGCAAAGGGAGCAGAGAACCAGAAGGAGCCTGTGAAACCCTGGGAGCAGTCTTTTTGAGTTTCAAACAGTGACATGTTGTTAAACATTCGATATATCTGAAATTGAGTAGGTATCCCAATGTGAACTGATGCAGACTTGTGGGAGAATTTTGCCTAAGCCATCTTACACTGCTACTTGAAATCTGCAGTGAAATTGGATGGAAGGCTTTGTTCCAATCTGTTCCAATATTCCTTGACATGCACATGAATCCCCATGTAGGATAAATTAGCCGGAGAGAATAGGAACAGAATGAGAAGGACTGGCAGGCAGTCTTTTTGAATCACATACCAGATCCATATTTACACTTCCTATTTGTCGCTTCTCTCATAGAAATGGACTCATGTGTGAAATGAAAGAAATGTGGGCCTATCACTAAAACTCTACCTTGGAAAGGATGACAAGGGAATGGATTGATGGATGGGTAGCACAGAAGCCTACACGGGCTCCATTTACCAAACCAATGAACATCCTTTTATGCAATGAATCTGTCTAATAATTTGTGTTGATGATGATTTGGTAGCAAATTAAAATCAATTAGTGAAAATTTCCTTTCTTACATTGCCCATGAGGCTTCCAAGTCTGTGCTCTGTTGATTTATCTTCTGAGCATTAGTTACCTTCTTGTTACCCACATTTAGAACATGGCATCTTCCTTTCTCTCCTGGTGTTTCCACAGTACTTTGCTATTGAGTGTGTGTGATCCCTAGATCAGCGATATTAATAACAGGTTTTCATGAATGTAGAGTCTCAGACCCCATCTGAGGCCTGTGGAATCAGGATCTGTCCTCTACCAGTGTCTGCTGATAATTATTATGCTCCAGACTGCAGTTTGTAGAATACTAATATAGTAGGTGTAAGTCAGAGTGTTAGGTAAATAGGCCAGGAGTTTTAGATTTTTATACTTTTGAATTGCCCTAGGATCACTTTTTCTTTTCTTGTTTGAAGCTATGGTAGTTTGATCATCAGTTTTTTCAGGAATAGTTACCACCTGGCTTATGCTTTACAGACTCTAGTCTAGAATTTTCCAAGCTTCAGATGCATATCCAACTTTTCTCCTGGTTTGATTCCTGCTGTATCTCTGGAGTAGCTTTATCTATGTAGCACTTGGTTCATTGCACCAAAGTTATCTTTATCAGTCTCTTCTATGAGACCATAAATTCCTCCATGATATGATTTATACCTATATCATGTGTGTTAGACACCATTACTGACATAGTATGCTAGACAATGTGGACACAATGAGTACTCCAATAACTTCACCAGCAGAAAAGAGTTGAGGAAAGATAAATTATATGATGGGTGGTGCAATTAGCTAAGTGGCTGCCAAGTTAAAAATGCTATCTAGGTGGGGGTGGGGGTGACTGGGTGATGGGCACTGAGGTGGGCACTGACGGGATGAGCACTGGGTGTTATTCTATATGTTGGCAAATTGAACACCAATAAAAAATAAATTTATAAAAAATAAAAAATAAAAAAAATAAAATGAAAAAAAAAATGCTATCTAGGGCAGCCTCAATGAAAAACTAACATTCAGGAAGAGAGAAATTATCATGTAGACCTGAACTTCTCTCACCTTGTTTATTGTGTTCAAGTCTGAGTTTTAATTTCTGTGAGCATTTGCCTATTACTCTTGTGTCTAAATTTTAAATAGCACTCAAGTCTGGGTCCTATCCCAGTCCAACTGAATCAGAAAACCTTGGCAGTATGGACCAAAGTCTTGGCATTTTTTTTTAAAAAACTCCTCAGTCAAACTGCCTGCATGGCTCATTTGGTAAGCATCTGACTCTTGATTTTGACTCAGGTCATGACCTCCAGGTCGTGAGATGGAGCCCTGCATTGGGCTCTGCCCTGAGTGTGTAGCATGCTTAAGATTCTCTCTCCCTTTACCTCTGCCTCTGCCTTTCCCCTGCACATGTGAGCTCTCTCTCTCTCTGAAAAAAAATTAAGTAATAATAAAACAAAAACCCCACAAAACTCCTCAGTAAATGTTTGTCATCACTATTCTAAGAGGATTGCTTAAAACTAATATGTAGGCAGAAAAGAAACCAAGATGCTGAAAGTTTTGGGAATCAAGAAATTGGATTATCAGCCAGATTATTTTGACCCCGAGTATCCTGGAACAAAAGTGACTTACAGAAAGTATCAGAGTTAGCTTTCAATTTCTGTAGAGCTGTCATGTGAAAAAGGGTGTTTTTCATGAATCCAAAAAGTACAATAAAGATCAATAAAGGGAAATTTAAGAGAGGTCGGTTTCAATTCAATATATAGTAGGTTTAACATTTTTAAAGATATATTCTCAGGTGTGAAGGAGAAAAAAAGTATCTTTATCTTATCTTTCTCAAACTCAACTTAAGCTCTCTGTTCAACCCCTATTTTACTTGATGCAGAACCTATGATCTTAGTCGTTTCTGGTTAAACTCAAGTGCTTCGGTATTATCTCAGTCATTTCAGGTTTAAAGTTTAGTGAAGCCCAAATTTCTCCTTTTCTTTTTTTTTCTTAGGGTCACAGAAATATTTTGCATGACTTTTGTGAAAACCTAGTTTAGTGGAAAGATACCTTCTCCATGGACTTTCCTCTATTTCCAAATAGACGTCTGCTTAAGTTTAACTTGTCTTCACTGGGCTGTGGCCTCTGAAAGGGTCCATCCAACAAATGTCCACATCTCCAATTGGAGTTCAGTTTTATGAGTCATGGAACTTTTCAGCTATGTTAAACCTACTTCAGATATGGCAGCTCTCTCTCAGGTAATCTTTGAAGCCTTCTTAGGAATATAGGAAAATCTGAATTGCAGTGCTGTGGGGGCTTCAGGGTTGTCTTTCTGCCTCTGGCATCACATTCAGCTAGCCCTACTGATTGCTTCCCGTATTTCAGGTGTATGGAAACGCAGAATCTTCCTTTTGCAAATACACTTGATGGTTCATCCCTCCTAAAACACATCCAAGTGTAAAAATCACTAGATGATGCTTCAAAATGATCATCCCTTCACATAAAGTAGGACTTTTGGTCAAGTATATCTATTCAAAAGAAAAATATACCAGACTGACCACTTTTAAGAAAACGGTCAAGAAAATCCAAGATGATGGCATAAGGTTGGATTAAATAACTAGTTCCTAAATGTTTCTAATGTTATGCCATAGAATCTCCTGGAGAGTTTTTAAAAGATCAACTTCTAAGAACGTCTCCATTTTTACTTATCCAGAAGTTTGAAGAAGAAAAGGTATTTATTTTTCTGTATAGCCCCACTCACTAAAATTACTGTAAAAGTATAGTGCCCAGAATTTTTATCCAGAGAATATTCTTTTCTTGGTAAATATTCTGTGACAGATCTGTTGATTCATTTCACAGGGAAAATCAAAGAGGATTAAATAATCATTACAGTGTCCCCATGAGCCATGCACTGGACCAGCTTCTTGTACCACCCTCTGGGGTTTCCAGTCTTTACACTGCTCTGCGTGTCCAGGCAGAAGGAGGAGGAAAGATCAAGGTTGCAACCCATAAAGAAGGAGTGAGTGAACAATCATAGGGACTTTGCAGAAATATTCTTGCTGAGCTCCGCTACAAGAGAATAACCACTCATAAAACAACTGTTTTCCTTCAGGTAAAAGGCAACTCTCCATAAGGAAAACAAAGGAAAAAGATGTGCCAAGATAAAATTTGCCTATTTTTTCCCACGGAGCTTTTGGAGATCCATATGAGGTCATATTTGAGGTATCTGCTTGTGGCTAAAATACCTAGATAAAACTTGCATGTGTTCCATGTGTGGATATTCTCTGCCTCCCTCAACCCTCAAAAATAGGAACAATTTTTTATGCAAGTATTTTTGCAGTTGTCAGGTTATTTACAGAGATTAATATAAATATACTTTTATATCTTAAGTAGAGCAGTAGGCTAGACCACTCACATGTAATCAGTGTTTAAAAAAAAAACAATAGATGTTATTAACTACTTTCACTCAAGCCAGGCTTGCCATACTGTCCTATCTGTTTCACTCAGACTCATCTTAGATTTTTGCATCTGCTTTCACTACTAATTATGTAGTATTAATTTAGGGTGGGGGATCTGGAATCTATTTTTAAGCCTAAGGAAGGGAATAAGTTTCAGGGATTAAAGATGTGAAAAGAGGAGATGGTCCTGGTGAGGATGCCTGAAGACAGGCTTGACGGTATCTAGTAACAATCAGGATGTACTACTACTTTCTAGAGGTGCTGCTAAAATATATCACAACACATCAAACTTGAGCAAATTGACATGTTGATCAAATATGTCTCACCTTCCATAGTCTGGTTTTAATTCTTTAATTACAGAAGTCTAGAGTTCTCCATGACAGGTTCTCTTCCTTGTAAACATTCCCCTGACTGGGTGCTCTCTAATGCCCTCTGAGCTGCCTTGAGCCTCACACGGCCCAGATCAATTGCAGAGCACGGTCTATGCTTGTAGGACATACATTCTTTTAAGTAGGAAGTTTGAAATACTACAAGAGTCTGTGCCGAAAATGAAAACTACTCTTCTTTGTTTTTAACTTCTAACATGCACCAGAGGTAGGTAAGATAGAAAGTTCTGCCAGTATTTTTGCTTTCAGGCAGAAAAAGATCCAAAACAGAAAAAGCATGGATAGGAAGAGGCAGATAATAGAAAAATCAATATGAATCATCTTCACTTGTAAGTACCTAACTTCACTTTAGCCCCTATAGGCACAAAGCAAGAATTAACTCAGTGTCCCTGACGAAAGGGGAACTATTAAAAAAAAAAGAAGAAGAAGAAGAAAAAGAAAAAGGGAAATGAAAGTCAGAAAATGATTAATTCCCTGATTTCTCTTTCTGCTGCTTCATTATTGGTGTTTAGAAATGCAACAAATTTCCTCACATTGATTTTGTATTCTGGGGCCTTACTGAATTTGGCAATCAGTTCTAGGAATTTTTTGGTGGAGTCTTTTGGGTTTTCTATATAGACTATCGTGTCATTTGCAAATAGTGAAAGTCTGACTTCTCCCTTGCTGATTTGGATGCCTTCGATTTCTTTTTGGTGTCTAATTGCTGTGTCTAGGACTTCCAGTACTATGTTAAATAATACTGGTGAGAGTGGATATCCCTGTCTTGTTCCTGACCATGGAAGAAAAGCTCTTGTCTTCCTCATTGAGGATGATATTAGCTGTGGGTCTTTCATATATGGCCTTTATTATGTGAGATATGTTGCCTCTATCTCTACTTTGTTGATGATTTTTATCATAAGTGGATATTGCACTTGGTCAAATGCTTTTTCTGCATCTAATGAGAGGATCATATGGTTCTTATCCTTTGTTTTATTAATGTAGTGTATCACATTGAATGATTTGCTATTATTGAAGTACCCTTGCAGCCCAGTAATAAATCCCACTTGACTGTGGTGAATGATTCTTTTAATGTACTTTATGGAGCTTTCTCAAAAAATTAAAAATAGAACTATCCTATGATCCAACAATTACACTACTAGTTATTTACCCAAAGGATACAAAAATACTGATTCAAAGGGGAAAATGCACCCCAACATTTATAGCAGCATTATCAACAATAGCCAAATTATGGAAAGAGGCCAACTGTCCATCAACTAATGAGAATGAATAAAGAAGATATGGTATATACATACAGTAGAATATTACTCAGCTATGAAAAAAGAATGAAATCTTGCCATTTGCAATGACATAGATGGAGCTAGAGGTTATTCTGCTAAGTCAGAGACAAATATGATATAATTTCACTCATAAGGATAATTCAAAAAACAAATGAATATAGGGGGAAAGGGCAAACCAAGAAACATATATTTTTTTTAAATGTTGTTAGTTAACATACCTTCAGTATTGGCTTCTGGAGTAGAATTCAGTAGAATTCATCACTTACACACAACACCCAGTGCTCATCACAATAAGCACCCTTCATTCAATTAGTCCATCCCCCATTCACCCCCCTCAATCAACCCTAAGTTTGTTATCTATCATTAAGAGTCACTTATGGCTTGTTTTCCTCTCTCCTTTTTTTCTTTTTCCCTTTCCCATATGTTCATCTATTTTCTTTCATAAATCCCACACATGAATGAGATTATATGGTATCTGTCTTCCCCTGACTAACTTATTTCACTTAGCATAATACACTCTAGTTCCGTTCATATCATTGCAAATGGTAAGATAATGATCTTGATGGTTGAGTAATATTCCACTGTGTATGTATACTACATCTTCTTTATCCATTCTTCAGTTGATGGAAATTTGAGCTGTCTCCATAGTTTAGCTATTGTTGATGGTGAAGATGTGGAGAAAGGGGAACCCTCTTGCACTATCGGTGAGAATGCAAACTGGAGTAGCCTCTTTGGAGAATAATTTGAAGGTTTCTCAAAAAATTAAAAATAGAACTACCCTACGATCCAGCAATTGCACTAGTAGGTATTTACGCCAGAGGATACTAAAATACAGATTCAAAGGGGTACATGCATCCTGATGTCTAGAGCAGTATTATCAACAATAACCAAGAAACAGACCCATAACAATAAAAAAGACACTGAGGGTTGCTAGAGGGGCTGTGGGTGGAGGGATGGGCTAAATGGTGATCAGAATTAAGGAGTGCACTTGTGATGAGCACTGGGTATTGGATGTAAGTGATGAATCACTAAATTATACACCTGAAACCAATATTATATTGCATGTTAACTAATTAGAATTTAAATAAAAATTTGGAGAAAAAAGAGAAAATGGTTAAAATAAAAATGTACCTGTTAGAACTTTATAATCAAGAAGAAGCTAAATATAAATTTCAAAATAGTCTTCTATTTCCTTATTTTCTTTGACCTTCTTATATTCAAGCCCTTCCTAATGCTTGGATGCTGGAAGATACCCTTTATAGGCCCAAAGAAGAAAATGCCTTTTTTTTTAAGATTTATTTATTTATTTATTTATTTATTTATTTATTTATTTATTCATGAGAGAGAGAGAGAGAGAGAGAGAGAGAGAGAGAGAGAGAGAGAGGCAGACACAGGCAGAGGGAGAAGCAGGCTCTATGCC
Organism: Nyctereutes procyonoides; assembly: GCF_905146905.1. Taxonomy (NCBI): domain Eukaryota; kingdom Metazoa; phylum Chordata; class Mammalia; order Carnivora; family Canidae; genus Nyctereutes; species Nyctereutes procyonoides. Next base: position 10,452,140 of record NW_026575133.1, on the reverse strand, counting down.
GGGAGCCCGACACAGGACTCGATCGTGGGACTCCAGGATCACACCCTGGGCCAAAGGCAGGTGCAAAACGGCTGAGCCACCCGGGGATCCCCAGAAAATGCTTTGTAATGGGACAAAAAAATTAAGTAACTTGGACTAGATCACACAAGTAAGTGTTTGGGGGGTGGGTTCAAGATTCAAACCCAAATCTCTTTCTCATTTGCCTCATGTGTAAAATGGGTTAATGGTACTTTCTTCATAGCATCATTGTAAAAATTTAATCTTACTATATAAGAAAATTGCATGATATAGAACTTGCTATATAATATATTCAAAAGCTAATACCATTACCATTGTTATTATTAACTAGCAGTTAAATAGACTTGTTACTCATCAAACAGGTATTGACTTTCTTTTTTTTTTTTTGGCAAGAAGTCAAAAACAAAGGTGAGGTTTTTATCAATAATGAATATAATAATAATAATAATAATAATAATAATATCAGAAAGGTAACATAGTTTAGATCAGAGTAACAAACAAAGCTCAAATCTCAGTGAGCTAAAACAACAAAGGTCTAAGTCTTGAAAGTCATTTGGGAGTACTACTTCCCAGCAGTCATGTGTCTGACTCTAGGCTAATGGAGCAACCCCTTCTTTCAGTGATATGCTGGTCTTTGTAGTAGAGGAAGGAAATGAACAGAGATCAGCATACCCTGGCCCTGAAAGCTTCCACCGAGAGGTGACAGGGCACTTCTGGTTATATTTAATTTACTAAAATGACCACCTGGGTAGGGAATCACAATGCTATGTGTGCCCAGATTGAGAGAGAAGCAGAATATTTGTGAGACTTAAAGCAAGTCATCATACTGGAGGTATGCTGAAGTCTCACATGATAGTGACAGTGATGTGTGATTTTTTATACTATTCCATCATCATGACAATTCTGAAAGAGGCCTGCTGCCATCCACAATCTATATATAAATAAGGACGCGGAAACTCAGGGCATTTGGAAGACTAACTCAATACACAGAGGTCGTAGGTGACAGAGCCAAGATTTGGCTCAGGTCTTGTGCTACACTGCCACCATTATCTACTTGTGGACTTGGAAGCAATTTGGTCCTGGTGCTTTCCTTCTTTTGGTGGTACCATAGGGGACATTTTGAACATAGTGTCATAGCTTAAGAACCAAAACATAAACAAAAGTGCTCTAAAATAACATAAAGATTTGCCCTGAATTAGAACTCTGCATCACTCTCAACATCATAACCATCATTCTATATTAAAAAGAATTTTAATTCTAACAGGTTCTGAACAGAGTAGGCCTACTGCCATGCCCAATGTGAAAAAAAAATATGTGTTTAACTAATTAGGGCAAGCTAGAAAAGGTACTGAAATTTCCATATCTTTGCTCACTTAGTCTTCTTAGCATCTCTGTGAAAGGTATTATTATCTCTACTTCCAGTTAAGAAAAGTGAGGCTGAGAGAGATCTTGTACTTTGCCCAAGGTACCACATCTGAGACAGAGAGGGAGGCTCAGTGCTAGCTCTGCTATCCTTGGATCCCACAGACTCTGCTATGTCCACCACATATTACTACTTCTCTGGAGACAGAGTACTATGAACCTATGGTTTTGAGGTGTTTACTCCAGATACTCAACCCTGGTCTCTCTGTGTACATTTCTCAACCTCCAAGACATGCTATCCTATTCTCTTGCCTTTTTGTGTTGCCAAAGTAGGCTTTTTGAAAATTGTCCGGTTTTAACAATCCGTGTCTCACTGAGCATTTAAATATCATGTCACCACCTTTTTTTAATGGGAGCTTCTCCAATAAATGTGGGTGACATCAGTGCCTGGCATACAATAAGTATTCAGGGTATCTTTAACAAAGGATACTGTAGGAAGTTACATGGACACTAAGCACGTTTAGTCCCTTTGGGGGAAAAATGTGTTGACTACTGTAAGCCTTTGTACCAAAAACACAAACAAATTTAGGTTCTAATCCTTCAAGATTCTCAAACTTGGGAAGCGAATTAGAATGTAATTCTATTCTTATGCTATCACACCAGACATTTTATCTCCAAAAAAATCTCTAGAAATTACTAGAACCATAATCTATTTAAGAAGAAATGTCCATTTGAATGTGTCCTGCCAGATGCGGAACACTGTTATCATAAAGGTGGAGATGATGGAAAAAGAAGTTTCTAGGTATGCATCTGGACATGCTTAAGGGCTTTCTCTTCCCCTACATGTTTTAAGAAGCACAGCTGGATGGATTTGGGAGTTGTACATAACTGGGGAGACTTTCTGTGTATTTTAGAATGCTTTTCATTTAATCATTGCTTCCCGTAAAATAGAAACTATTACTCTCCTGTAGCATTGGAGGATGATAATTTTGTTCTAGTGCTTTTATTGATTGACTCTGTGTCCTTTTTAAGAATGCTATTGCCTTTAAATGGTTTAACTAAGTTAAAATAAGTTAAAGCAATAGCGATGATTAGCTATTTGATGGGATTGGGAAAACAAGTGAAGGCAGATCAGAACATGAATACTGAATGGGCATTTTGAGGGTGTACAAAGAGCAAGAAGGTTCTATGGAGTAACATCAAATTTTCTCCACTGTCTATTTGAGATTCCTATTTTGAAGTTCATAGAGATTGATTATGTATTCCTTTGGTCTTTACCTGTATTAATCTGCTTCACCTTTGAGTAGTCTAAAAACTGCTTATAGACAGCACTTGGCAGAGAACAGCCTTCTTAGAAATAGCTCCATATATTTAAACATTTGATGCTAGCTGCCTGGTAAAGTGAGTTAAACACAGCCTAATGGCTGAGATGGATAAGAAGTATAGAAGAGCAGTTAAGAAGATTGATTCTAATAACACAATCCCTGCTTTAATCATGACTTTGCTGTTTACTAACTCTGGACCTATTTACTAACTCTGCAATGAAAATACAAGCAGTATTAACCTTATAGGGTTGTAATGAGATTTAAATAACATACTACAAGCAAGATGCACTTAGGAAACAGTGCCTGGAAGGGAGGGAATAAGCATAAATGCTATTTATTACTATAGTTCAGGGACATCCCAAATATTTTTCTTGGTGACTAGATGATACCCTGCCTTGCCTGCTTTTTAACAAGCATTTAAGGGAGGGCAGAATTATTTCTACATAGAGTATGTGGGAAAAAAAAATCACAAGGACCCACTAACAAAGGTGGCACTAGAGCTCAGATAGATCCTAAAACTGAGTCTAGTTTCCTTCTCTTTTGTTGTACATTTCTAATAACCATCCAAAGGCCCCTGTTTGTCTCGTGAGCAGGGGAATAACTTTGGGTAAACCAAATCCAGAGCTCTGGGGAAGAAGGGCTGGGGCAGGAGGCCCTTGCGCATCTCTTTCGGGTAATGCCAGAAAGCTCATGCAAGTGTAGCCTTTGAGGCCTCAAACTTATAGGCAATGCTACCATCTAGGTTTCCACAGAGACCTTGCAGAACCAGACCCTTCTTACATTTACTATCAGTCTCATTCCCTGGGTCTTGAGATTGGGCGATGCTAGAGAAACTACAGACTCTATACTTTCTTGGAGGGAGCTGTTCATACACCTGAGACATCATCGTCCTTCCTGTGCTAGTATGGATGCCATGCCTGCTTAGATGGAAGTCTGAAGCACGATTTGAGTTTCATCACATCCACGTGGTGAGAACACATATTCCTGGGAGACAGAACTAAGTATATGAAAATATGGAAGTGTGAAAAGCACATTGGTTTTCTGTAACTATATTTTGATGGGATTAGCTAGCAAGTCAACTGCAAGGAAATCAAAGAAACCTGACTTGCATTGCTTTCCTTGCTGCTCCCATTGGCCTTGATCTGCAGTACTAGGGAATCATTAAGTGTGTCTCCAATTGAAGAATGTGGAGATAGAACGGGTGTATTGTTCAGAGCTTAGGGTTATGATAGATGACATGGACTGGACTTCACTACCTGTTAATTTGTGTCAACTTGGACAATTTGTTGGTTTCTGTAAAAAACCAACCAGACCAGAATCTACTGGTCTGAAACACACTGATTATACCTGTTTATTGGGTTGTTGTAAGATTAAATGTGATGGTGCATGCAAACTGCTCAGCACAGTATGTGGTTATACATAAGTGCTCAATAAACTTCGGCCATTAATTTTCAGGCTGTGAACAGCAAATTAAATAGCATTTGTATAGCTGTTTTGACAATTGAAAATAAAACATACAGATATAAATTCCTATAAGATGTTTTTCTTGTAGTTAGATTGCCAGACAACAGCATTATAGAAGGAAATTTAAATATCTACCCAACTTTCTCAAAATGAAAATTTCAGAACCAGTTTTTTAATTGGGCATTTAAAATAATTTTCTTTCACTAAAGAGCTTCCTGATAACATATTTTAGTAACTATTAAGCTATGACAGATTCTTTGTGTTAAATTTGAAAAGTGCTTCCCAAATTTGGATTATCACTCAAATTCCAGGGACTTTTATATACAGATTATTGGAAACTATTTTAACAAATTATGAAAGCAGTACGTCCCAGAAATCTGTTGTGAAAAATTTCTAGAATTGTTTCCGATGACTTGTCAGATTTTAGAACCCCTGAAATATATCATATTTCAAGTCTGAAGTCTGTGCATTTTCTTTGTTTTATGCTCAAATAATCAATTATAGTTAATTACGTCAAACATCTCTATCCATAATATTTTCATTCTCTTCAGCTTACATCCTTTCCTAGGTTATAATTCTTAGCACCTAAGCTGTCGCCTCTATGGCTTTGTGGCTGTCACTCTATTTTGAGCATCTCTGTACCCAAAGCCATCATTCCCTTAAGCACACAGCAATCTCAACATTTTCTTTACAATTAGTAAAAATGCATTTGTAGCCAAGATGGTAAAGCAAGAATTGGGCATGGATGAACTATTAAAAGGTGACAAACAGTGAAATAATGATTTGGGATACATACCTGGTAAATGCTTTAAGATAGTGTGATACAGCAGCCAGTCAGATGCAAATAAATCTTAAAAAAAAAAAAACAGTAGTATTTCTACATACCATAAATAATGAGAGAACAATGCATTATTGTTGTTAAAATAAAGTATTATTCACTATTAAGTACTAATTTTCAGTGTTAGGGCAGGGCTGGGGTCCATCCGGAGATGGGGAGAATGGTGAGAATGGCACACTGTTCTACTCTCCAGAGGTAGATGGGCTGATGCCAGGAGTTAACAATGCTCTCTTGAAAGCATCCAATTAACTCCTATCCTTCACTTGCAGACTAAGAGACTATGGAGAAATAAAAGAATTCTCACTACTCTGGCATCCTCCTTATCCTCTCTATTAGTGAAGACACATTTTAAAAGTAACCTAGCATGCAGATACCATGTGGCTTCAATTTGCGTAGTAAATTATTGTTTTTGACATGGAGATATAGATCCAAAGAGATAAAAGGACACGTGAAGTGACCCAGAATTTAGCATTTTATCTGTGTTAGAATAGCAAAATCTATTTACATATTTTTATGTTGTTTTTCAAATACAAAGAAATAAGCTCTCTTAAAAAAACATTGAGATCTCTATATTTTGAGAGCTAAAAGTGTGTATCACATTTAACTGCAAAGTGTGTATGTGCATATTTTCTATTATTGAGGTTTCAAAAATCCAAAGATTAGTCATTCAGCCTAGGCATTCTGGCAAAATACAAATGTGTGGGGCGATTTACCGTTGGTAAATTTGGTGCAATAACCACATTGTCATTACTTCACCACTGGACACAGGTAAAAAATTATCGATCATCTGACCCACTGGAAAATATAATAATCTATTTAGGAAATGTTTTTTTTGTTTTTTTTTTTTTACTCCTTTGTGACCTTTAAATAGCGTGTAATGTTGAGGTGGATGGATGTCCCCGTTAAGCATCAAAGGTATTTGAAGAAAAGAATGGAAATACAAAAATCTGAGGATTCAAAGAACGTTACATGGAGAAGTGTGAGCTTGAAGTAGCTCTTGATAGATGGATACGATTCAAATTTGCAGATTTCTATTCAGCAAGATCATTGTGTCATGGCATTGGAGGAAAGTTAGTTTTGTGTTTGCTGCTTTTTTTTCTGTGACCATTTTAGTTGCAGTGTATCATAAAATCTTGAGTACAGAACTTGGTGAGATATACACACACATACATGCATATACGCACATGAAAGTGGAGGGTATAGACATCTCCAGTACCCCAATTTGTTCCCTTGTACTGCCTTCAGGGCAGTATCCAGACACCCACAAAATATCATGACTCCTATAACATAGAATGGTTTTACCTATTCTTCACCTTCATACACAAGGAATCATAGAAAAGGAATCACAGACATAGGTACCTTTTTGTATCTAACTTCCTTCATGCATTCCGTGCCTATGAGAAACACCTTCATCATGTCACATAGCTCTAGATTGTTCGATTTAATTATTTTATAGTGTCTAATTGTTTGAATAAGCCAAAATTTATTTATCTACTCTCTTGATGATAGATATTTAGGTTGCTTTTTTTCTAGTTTGCATCTATTGTGACCGTTTTTGTAATTGTCCTTCAGCCATCTGCTTTTATTTATTGAGAGTATACTTAGAAATGGACCTACTGCATTATAAGATAAGCTTGTTTTACTTTAATTGAAAATACTTGTTTTCCAAAATAGTTACAAAAAATTGCTTTCATAGCATCAATGTATGAGATGAGATTTCCAGGACCCCATATCTTCATCAACAGTATTGTTAGTCTTTTGAATTTTAACAAATTTAGAATTGTCATATCTTCCTGATGGATTGACCCCTTTGTCTTTATAAAACATCCTTCTATAATTCTAGTTATACGTAGTGTGTTAATGTTTGTGATTAATGAATTAGATTAATGAAGTAATGATTAATTAATGAATTAATTAACATGCCTCAAATTAGTTACTAGTATTAGCTTTTTTTTAAAAGATTTTATTTATTTATTTATGAGAAACACACAGAGAGAGAGAGAGGCAGAGACATAGGCAGAGGGAGAAGCAGGCTCCATGCAGGGATCCCTATGTGGGATTCGATCCCGTCATGCCCTGAGCCAAAGGCAGATGCTCAACTGTTGAGCCACCCAGGCATCCCACTAGTATTAGTTATTAGTATAACTGGCCAGATTTCTTTTGGTTAGTGTTTATAAGGTCTTATGTTTTTCAATCTTCTGCTTTTTCACTAAGATGATTCTTGTGTAAACATCATTGCTTTTATCCTACCTGAAAGTCTATGTCCTTCAAATTCATTTTTTTATGTTTAATGCAATTGTTATTATTTTGAAGTTTAAATTTGTAATATGTCTATTTTTCCCATTTGCTCTTTGTTCTTTTTATTTGCTTTGGCTCCTTTTTTCTTGCTTTTGTTTATATTAATTATTATTATCATCATAATATACTCTATAACTAGAGTGATGTGTTTTTAATTTAGGAAGATCTGAGACATTACATCACCACACATAAAAAATATTACTTTAATTCTAATGTAAATTTTGAAAACCCTGGAAAATGAAAAAATCTTATTAAATGTTAATTTCATTCACTTCCTTCATACTGACGTGCTATTGCTGTCCTGTACTTTATTTTCAAATTTAAATCACACAAAGTGGGATGCCTGGGTGGCTCAGTGGTTGGGTGCCTGCCTTTGGCTCAGATCATGATCCCGGGATCTGGGATTGAGACCCACATCAGGCTCCCTGCATGGAGCCTGCTTCTCCCTCTGCCTGTCTCTGCCTCTCTCTCTCTCTCTTTGTGTGTCTCTCATGAATAAATAAATAAATCTTTTTTTTTTAAATCACACAAAGCATTTTAATTATTGTGTTTGTAACTAATATTACTTGCATTCACTCACAAATACATTAATGTACTTCATTACCTCTTGCATTACCATACTTCCATTTATATCATTTCTACATGAAGAATCTGGTTTACTATCTTGAATGGGGATAGGACTGTTGGCATAAAATTCCTGTTTTTATTTTCCTCAAAATATTTATTCTACCCTAAGTTTTGGAAGAATATTTCTGCTAAATATAGAACTTAAAGCTGGAAGCTATATTCTTTTAAATCATTCAAGGTAACATTTTATTTTTTCTTGCATTGTCTCATTCACAAGTCAATTGTCTATGTTTTGTTGTATTATAAATGGAAATAGTTTTCCATTTCACTTAAAAATTTTTAAGTTGGCTTTTAATTTTTTTTCAATTAAAAAATTATCATGTTCCTATGTATATTTTTCTTTGATTACTTTGCTTTCTTTGATTACCCAGTCATCAATTTTGAAAACTTTTGGCTAACAGCTTTTTAAATATTGTGTCTACCCCATTCTTTTTTTTCTCCATCAAAACTATAAAATGCATTTATTAAATATTTTGACCATGGTCCATGGGTCATTTCATTCTTTTTTCAATACTTTCCATCCATTTTGTATCTTCATGCTTTAGTCTGGATATTTTGTTCTGACTTATTTTCCATTTCATTAATCTTCTATTCTCCTGTGTCTAATATGCTATTACACACATTTTTAAAAAAATTTTACTTATGATACTTTTAGTTCAATAATTTACATGTGATTGTTTTTACAGGCTGTAGTTTTTGGTGCAATTCTTTATCTTACCTCTTTTTAAAAAAATTAAATCTCAATTTTTTAAAAACCTATATCTGAAAACTCTAAATCTCAATCTATTTTTATTGTGGGGTTGGTTTGGTTCTTTGGGGTTTTTTCTCCTACTTTATTGGATTTTGATCTTGGTCCTTTCTCCAGGTGTATCTGCTATTTTTGTTATAAATTCAATTCGGTCCACATGGACAAGAGCTTTCAGAATCTCTGGGTTGTTATCTTTATCCAGAGAGGGACTGATGTTCCCTTGGCAAACAATTCATGTAAGAGAAGATGGCCTTATTCCAGTTAGCTTTTCAAATGGCTCAGGATTCGTGAAGGCTGGTCTATATGGAATGCTATTACTGTTTCAGAGCAGCCTTCTAACTCTCACAACTAAAAATCTGGGTTTTGCCAAAGGTCCACATTCTTATTGCTCTCTGCTCCAATTTTTGTCCTCTTAGCACTATTAGATAATCAGCTTACCTTTTTAATTTCTTTACTTTCACTTTCTGCAGTCTTATAGTCCTCTTGCTTCATGAAGATTCAGAACCAAATAATACCTGAGAAGGAAAGTGATGGTAATTACCAGGCTTCCTTCTCCAGTTTCCCTTTTCTCCAAAATTTTGGCCTTGATCATACCAATTTCTAATTTTCATATTCCCTTCCTTGGAGACTTCTGAAGCTCAAAATCACCAATTTTGAGTATCCTTGCAGCCCAGTGATGTTTAAGAATGGCAAAAGTGTTAAGGAGAAAAGTGATGGAGAAAGTCTGACTTACTTCATTGTGCTGCCAATTTCTTGGCAGTTGCCAATTTGATGGCTCATGACCCATCAAATTGTGACCTTCTCAATTGCTTTCTAATGCCTTCAAACAGGTGTTTGGTATTTCTTTCAGCTTTAATAGTTGCTCTCTGTAGAATGGTTTGACAAAAGCTACTCTGTCTTAGCTGAAAGCATAAGTCACTTGCAAGGTTTTTAATTTTGTCAACAAATCAGACATCAAGGTGGTCAATTAGGAAAAGAGGCCAAACTGAATGTATCAATCAACCTGCTATTCATTTACTATGACACTATAAGCAAGAGGCAAAAAGAAGAACTGGCTCTCCAATGTTCCATTGATTTCCATAGAACAGTACTAGGAATGAGTCAAGTAGAAGTAGCAGTTGGGGGAATCATTTCACTATGAAGGCACCCGAAATGAAAGGATCTTGTCTCTCTGTAGACGCATGGACAGAAGGGAAGGAGGCGGGGAGGACTAGAAATAAGAAAGTACTGAGTCAAAGTGGAGGAAATATGCCTCACTCAATAATGAGATCTATGTAGTGGTATCAAGAAAGTGCCTCACCTGAGGCCCTCATAAAAAGGTTTCTGAATGGAAGACACAAATTTTGAATTCAGCATCCTCCAGAAAACTGCTATGAACATGCTATACACCAAGTCTGGTGTCTTGCCAGGTGAATCCTTGAAAAGTCCTATGAATAGGTCTGAAGGATCACACATAAGCCTAGAACCAAGCTCATCCACAAGGATGTAGTTTATGCCTCAGCTTCCTCTACTCTCACTTCTGTTATTTTTGTTGTTATTATGCACTTTAGTATAGCCCACTTGGCTAAATACATTCCATTCCCTTCTGATTCATTAGTCTTGTCTCTCTATACAGATAACTCTGTGCATGGATAATCCAGGCCCTATTTGTAGAATTGGTTAGCTTCATCCAAAGTCAGTTTCTTTATGGACATTAAATATTAGTATTCTGCATGTGTTTGTACAAAATATGCTATATGTATATACTACATGCACATATGTATGTATATATTATGTGATATATATACTATCATTTCTTATCTGTATGTGTATATACTGATAAATATATATGTAACATATATACATACATATACACATGAATTTGATGGATGCTTTTCTGTGAGAAATTCTATAGACAGACTATAGATTATTTTAATAATCTAGTGGAATGTTGGAGAAATAAAGTTTATAAACTTTTTTTTTTTATCGTTACCCAGGGTATCCCTGGGTGGCTCAGCATTTTCGCGCCTGCCTTTGGCCCAGGGCGTGATCCTGGAGTCCCGGGATCGAGTCCCACGTTGGGCTCCCTGCAGGGAGCCTGCTTTCCCTCTGCCTGTATCTCTGCCTCTCTCTCGCTCTCTCTCTGTCTCTCATGAATAAATAAATAAAATCTTTTTAAAAAATATTTACCCTCTTCTTCTTGTAAAAGGAGAAAGTGCTGGAATCAGGTGTCTCTGGATGATACTGAGGATCTTCTATCCAAAATCATGAGTATTCTCCTAACTTCTTTTTATATCTTAGGAGATGTAGTCAGCCCAGGAATCTAACTCAGTACATCAACTCTACAGTGTGATATAGCAACCAGTGGTGGTATAGCATAGCTCTTTTTCTGGTCATGAAACAAGAAAAAAATATTTTTTAAACAAAGAAATGCTATGCAACAGAAATACAGTATATTGTTGCATCCCATCTGCTACTCTGTGCAGGGAAGGGCTTCCCCCAAATCCATTTCTGTTAGTGCTGTATCATCATCATTGCTCCTGAATCAGATTACTAGTATATATACAGTATGAGGAAATAATGAGATTTAGAGTTTCTATTGATCATACCACAGCTAAACCTCCCTGACCTAGTATTTCTCAAATTCTTTGTATATTTTAACACTTCAACAAAATAAAAATGGTCACTTGCCCCCCACCCCCCACCTCCACCACAGCACACAAACCCACTGCCTGGTTTAGCTGGAGCTAGGGCTGTATGCCACCATTAAACAAAGGAGAAAAAGGATACAGCAAGCTATGGGGGTGTCTTCAGCCTGCATATCAACATTGGTTGCTGTCATTGCAGCCTTGTTGGTAGCTACAAACATACCTGGACAACATCATGAATGTGGAAGACAAGGTTAAATGTACTAGGCCTGGGCCTTTATCTTAGCGCCAACCCTTCCCCTGTATTGGATCACTGGTTCTGAGAACCAAGGTCTGTTCAATGATCTTAGTGTTCCCACAACCTATGAAATAGGGCAGAGTAAATGTGCTAAAATGAACATTCTCCATAAAATTCAAGGTGTGTGTACATGAGGGGTGGCAAGTAAATGTTGGCAAGAGCATCTTGAACTTCTCTTGCAGGCCCTAAAATGAGGCTGATTTCTACATGACATGTTGCATAAGTAAAAAATCCTGAAGTTCGACTTAGTAGAAGGCAAGATGTTTCTTTGTCTCTCAAAACTAGTAAGATTATCTTGTGAGTCTCCTGGGATCAGAGGGTATTTCCACCATATTGGTTGAGTCTTTCCTCCTATACTCACAGTGTTTTGCCAGGAATGATTGCATAAAAGGAATTTAATTTTTCTTTTTGAGTGAAAGATTTGTAAATATGCCCCAGCCTTGACTCCTGCTTATAGGAATACAGGGGTCATGGAAGTGGGAGTTCTCCTGCAGGCCTATCCTAAGGATTTTTGAATTATCTCCTCTGTTTTTCTTGGACATGGAATGACTTGAAGATAACTTGGCACTTTATTGCCATGCAATACTTGGCTAGGCCCACATTTCCCATTTTTTTCTGAGCATGTACAGCTCAGCTGTAAATCTCAGGCCACTCTGTATGCAGTCTGTTTAGCAGCACAACAGAGAAAACATTTGCAAATAAAGCATCTGTCCTCTCAAAAATCAATCCATGTGCCCAGAGCTGACAAATCATACAGTATGTAAACACAGGCAGTGCTATATGAAACAGACATGGGCTCTAACCATAGCAGAGGGTTATTTTTATGAAACTTTTTAGCAAGAATTACTGAAGTGCAAATAATTTCAGGGTTTTTCTTTGGTTGTTTTTTTTAAGTATGTATTCCCTTGAAATAAAATCCATATGGTTACAAAAAAAGTACACAAATCAAATTTACAGCCAAACAAATTTTCAAAAAGGAAAAATACTCCTCCAACATACACACAGATCAAGAAACAAAAATTACCACTTCAGAAGTTCCCTCCCATTTCCCCTTCCAATTATTTGTTACCACTCTCCCTGGACAACTAGAATCCTGAACTTCAAACATCATACATTAATTTTTATACAAAATTTTATACAAAAAAATTTAAAAAGGAATCATGTAATATGCCTTTTTTAGCACCTTATTTTGCTCAACATTGTGAAATTCATGTATATTTTTGGTTTCATAGTTTATACTCAATTAAGTCTAGTTTCTATTACCTGAATATACCACAATGTATCCATTCTACTTTTAAACATTTGGGTTGTCTTCAGTTTGGGGACTTTTGAGGATAGTGTTGGTGTGAACGGTCTTGCTTTTTTATTTGGCAAACATGCATTTTTGACTTGTTAGGCACATAGGAATGCATTTCTGGGTAAAAGTTTACGGATATAATCAGCTTTTCTAGTTCATGACAAATAATTTTCAAAAATAATTGTACAGATATATTCTCCTTCAGAAGAGTATATAACTCCCAGCTGCCTTGTGTCTTCACAAACACTTGGTACAGCCTGTTACATTTTACCATCCTGGCAGGTATACAGGTGCACTACATGGTGGTTTTAATACACACTTCCCTGATGATAGAGGAAGCTGAAAAACTTTTCAGTGTATGTTGGTCATTTGAAGATCCTTTTCTGTGAAGTGTCTGTTTAAGTTGTTTGCTCATTTTTAATTGATTTCTTTTCCCCATCTGATTTGTACTGTTTTATGTGTTTGTGTGTGTGTGTGTTTATCTTTTGCTATACCAACTCTAGTTTATGACTTGCCATGGTATATTTTGATTAACAAAAATTCTTAAGGTTAAGTTCTTCATTTTATTACCTCATCATTAGCACATTTTGTATCTTGTTCATGAACAGTCACTAATCATCGTCATGAAAATACTGTTTTTGTAAAAAATTTATTGTTCATCTGTTATAACTACTGTCTATCTAGATAGAATTGGTTTATAAAGAGTGGGAGATAGGGAGTCAAGATTTTTTTTACCCTATATATGTCTAATTAATCTAGCACTATTTATTGAAAAGACTGTCGTTTGCATCACAACACAGCACTATTGCTTTTTTATAAACTAAGTAGGTTTGAGAATCTCTATCTCATTATGCTGATTTATTTCTTTATCCTTGGATCAGTAACATACTATCTTCATTACTATAGCTTTGTAATAAGCCTTGATATTTGGCAAAATAATATTCCATATTTATTGTTCTTCTTCAAGTTTATCTTGGCTATTCTTGAGCTTTGTATTTCCATACAAATATTAGAATCACTTTGTCAATCTCCAAAAAAATAGTGATAGTTTTATTGAAATTCTTTCAAATCTATAGAGCAATCTAGTATGAAATGACATTTTATACTATTAAATTTTCAATTCATAACATGATATATCCCTCCATTTATTTAGGTCTTGTCTAATTTTTCATAGTAATATTTGTAACTTTCAGTACAGAAGTCTTGCACATCTTTTATGAGGTTTATATCTATGTTTGGTTGTTTTTTGAAGCTGTTGTTATGGTTATAGTTTCAATCTAAGAAATCATGGGGCACCTGGGTGGCTCAGTGGTTGAGCATCTGCCTTTGGCTCAGGTCATGTTCTCAGGTCCTGGGATCAGTTCTGCATCAGGCTACCCATGGAGAGCCTGATTTTCCTCTGCTTATGTCTCTGCCTCTCTGTCTGTGTCTCTGATGAATAAATAAAACATTTTTTAAAAATCTAAGAATTGTGAGCTACTCCATATGTTCTGAGAAAGACATTAACAAACAAGAGTCAAACAGTGAGAGATTCATCTATTCACTAACAGGTCATTCTAAATATCTAGTATGGACAGTTAGATGTGCAAGTAGAATTGGGATTCTGGAATTAGACGGCTAGAATTTGAGTGTTTACCATTAAGAAATGTGCAACATTGGACATTTCATTAATATTTCTGCGCATCTACTTTACCTAGAAAGTGGGAATAATAGGGGTGCCTGGGTGGCACAGTTGGTAAGTGTCCAAATTTTGGTTTCTACTCAGCTCATGATCTCAAGATGGTGGGATTGAACCCGACATGGGGCCCCTGAACTCAGTGTGGAATTCTCTCTCCCCTCTTCCTCAGCCCCTCCTCCCTACACTCTCTCTCCAATAAATAAATAAATCTTAAAAATATAGGAATAATAATAATATATAACTCATTATGTATTAAAAGGCTTGGAGATGGTGCATGTCAAACATCTAACACAGATCCTGGCATATAGTAAGTGCTGAATAGATGCTGCTGCTGCTGATGATGATGATGACGACGACGACAGTAGTGGTGATGACAGTGTTGACCACCATCATATATTTGTGAGTCTTTTTTTTTTTTGCGTGTGAGTCTTGAGACAAGTTTTCCCCTCAAACTGCCACTGATATTGTTCAGAACTCATCATGTATGTTCCAAGGGCCTTGGGTTATCTTTATCTGCTATATTCATATTTGCATAGGTACTGAAGACATGCATGGGGTTTTTCTCTGGCAAACCAGCAATTCACTAAATACCTCCTTGACAGTCATGTTAATTAAAATACTATATTGATACATTTAAACCAAATAACATGATTTAGGAAGAAGATCTTTATATATTTACTATAAAAGTGTGAGGCTTGATTCAGATTGAAAACAACTAACCCTTGGAGTACATAGAAATCATTGTGGAAAGTTGGAGTGCATTGGAATTATCTTGGAAAGGGTAAGGAAACAGGCATATCTGTGCTGTTTATTTTTCCTTTATGGACTTATTTTTTTTCTGTATGTACAAAAGCATTTCCCTGAATGCACAATCTTTTATAGATTACTGATTTACTTATTTTTTAAAGTAGTTTGATAGCGATTGAAAGTCTGATTCTACTTGCATTTTTAAACATCCTCTTAAGAGTTTCTTCTGCTTCAACCAAGCTTTTATATACAATACTACAAGTAATAAAGCAAAAACCCTTGCACCTCTTTGCATTTGTTCCTGTTGCCCCCTCTTCCCAGACTGAATTGCTCCATCCTCAGGCACTGTGTCTGGCAAAGAATGGCACACCAATCACAAGCCCTACCTCATCTCTAAAGTCTTGCCTGAATTAAGGTGTTTTTTTCCTCTCCTAAAACCTTATACATTTGATTATGCTTATACAGGTTTAGGCTATATGCTTGTGCAATAATAATTGCAGTAAAAAAAAACCCTAAAATATGTGGATTCTTTACAATGTGGCAAACACTATCTTAACTATTTTACAGATAATATCCTATTCAGTCCTCTCCAAAAGCTTCACAGGACAGACACCATTATCCCATTTTAAATATGATCAAACAGGGGCACAAAACGCATCGGTACTGTTTAATGGGAATGAGTGCTATTTTCAGGATGCAGCTTAAAGAAAGTGTGTGGCTCTCACATTCTTTCGTCTCTTTCTCAGTGGAGTGTCAAGAGAAACAGAGAGAAATTAGAGTGGAAATCCCTTAGAAATAAAGATATTTTCCAACAGATCGGTAAATGTGCATATCTGAGAGCATATCTGTGTGACACACAGAGGAAATCTTTATTACTTTTGCTGTTTGCCTGTTAATCTCTTGAATCTCTTGGCTTTTCACTCCCACAGACTCTCATTCCCACAAGAGGCAGTCTCAATGACTGTATTAGTCACAAAATGTGGTACACCGCTTTTGGGATTTCTTTCTGGCTTAAGTGCCCCTTAATTATGAAAAAAAATTTCCCCGTAAGGGGGCCTCTGTCACTTTTGAGGTATCAGGCACTGACTCAGTGCGGGACCAAGGCAATTTATCCTGGGAATTTAGAAGCAGGATTCAGAGGCGCTAGTAAGTTTTGGCAGCTTGTAGAACTGAGAAGTTAAATTATGAAATCAGAATAAGAGTGGCCACATTTGGCAGAGTCACGCTTAGCAGAGACAGCCAGTTTAGAGAGAGGAGATGATTCTATTTCACTGAAACAAATCAGAGACTAGAGGCCTTATATCTCTAAAGAAAGTGAAATAATAGCATTTCCTCCTAACTTTTGATTTGTTGGTTCAATTCCCCATTACCTAATATTTACTGATTTATCCTGGAGTATCTGAAGCATTCCCTAGATCCTTCTAACATACCCCCCTTCCTTCTATCACTTTTTTTTTTTTAATTTTATTTTTGGTATGTCAACCTGATGCTTTTCTGTTACTTGCAGCCAAAACCAGTCTTAAATACATCACAAGACCATTCTTTTATTTTTTTTAAGATTTTATTTTATTTATTCATGAGAGACACATTGAGAGAGAGAGGCAGAGACTCAGGCAGAGGGAGAAGCAGGCTCCATGCAGGGAGCCTGATGTGGGACTCGATCCCAGGTCTCCAGGATGAGTCCCTGGCTTAAGGTGGCGCTAAACCACTGAGCCACCCGGGCTGCCCACAAGGCCATTATTAAGAGAGTTGTCTTTTGTCCCTCCCTCACCTTGGAGCCCTCCCCAGACTGTCCTTTGGCAAAGCTATGGAACAGAGGAGGCAAAACCATGTAAAATCTGTCACCCTGATCTTTCTGCTTTTTTCATATCCTTTACTTCCATCTGTCTCATCTTAAATGACTCAGTACACTCATGCTTCAAGCTTAAATGCTACTATTCTCAGGAAATGTGCATTTTAAAACAGAAATCTAGGGATGCCTGGGTGGCTCAGTGGCTGAGCTTCTGCCTTCGGCTTAGGTCCTTGATCCCGGGGTCCTGGGATGGAGTCCCACATCAGGCTCCCTGCGAGGAGCCTGCTTCTCCCTCTGCCTGTGTCCCTGCCTCTCTCTGTGTGTCTCTCATGAATAAATAAAATAAATAAATAAATAAATAAATAAATAAATAAATAAATAAAATCTTTAAAAGCAAAACACAACAAACAGAAATCTGAAGATGCTAACTAATACAAATAAACCACTACAAATATAATCCATATAATAATGTTTTCTCATATTTATATAGGATGATATAAGCATATACCTCACCTCATATGACTTGCAAAGCAATCCTGACATGAATATTTTTCTTGGCTTTTTGTTGTTTGTTCATTTCCGATGCTGGCGTTATGGCTTCAAGCACAGAGTTGACAATGCTCACCTCCACTCCCACATAAAGACCAGAGTGTGGACAGTGTAGCAGTTGTGAGGCTACCAGCTATTGTCCCTATTTAACCGAGGAACATTAATGCAAAGAGAAATGACATGATTTGCTCCCAGAAATATACATTGAAAGCCGGTGTATGAGTTTGACCCATTCTTCAAAGTCAGTGGCTTTATGACACTGTTGCTTTCTCCAGCTATTACGGTAATCTCTCTCTGCTCTGAAATTTATATATCTTGAAGCACATTGTTCAGGTCTCAATTCTAGATCAGTTTCCCCTAAGTGTTTTTATTTTTTAAAGATTTTATCTATTCATTCATGAGAGACACAAAGAGACAGAGAGAGAGAGAGAGGCAGAGACACAGGCAGAGGGAGAAGCAGGCTCCATGCAGGGAGCCCGAAGCAGGACTAGATCCTGGGTCCCTAGGATGATGCCCTGAGTTGAAGGCAGCGCTAAACCGCTGAGTCACCTGGGCTGCCCTCCCCTAAGTGTTTTTTTTTTTTTTTTTCAGGAATAGTATTTCTAAGAACATTAGGTGATGGGGGGAAAAGGTGTGTGTGTTTGTGTGTGTGTGTGTGTGTGTGTGTGTGTGTGTTGCAAATGTAAGTTATCCCCTCATATGAGCCAAGGAAGACAGACTTGAACAAATTGCATTTATTTACTGCAGGACTTCTCAGAGGCTTTCATGTGTTAACATGCCCTTATGGATTTATTTTTTTAAAAAAGCCAATACTAGCAGGTGTTTACTAGACCCCGGAATTGGGAAAGGGCAGGGATAGCCTATCTATCATGATTTATTAAAACATCATTCCTATAAATACAGTACAGGAAATGCTGGTCAAGCCACTTTCATTTTTCTTTCCTCAAATTACCTTTATTGGTGTGTCTGTGTTTAGCCATACCATATGAAAAATTTAGAAAAATGATCAAAGTTACCTTAGCCCTTAATAATCCTTATGTGCAAGGTTTCTAGAAAAGTGCTCAAAGACTCACAGAATTAAGGGACTTATAGGGAGCTTAGAAAATTATTTCCCTAATGTTTTACATATGGTAGTCATAGAGTAATATACCAAGTCTAGAAACGGTAAGCAACTTGGCCCAAATTACTCTTGGAGTTAGTGATTGAAGCAGGGTGAGAATCTAGCTCCTGACACTGGCAGCTCATTCATCTTTCTGTCACCCCACAGGACTGCTCACACTGTATTGCCTAGAAAGGAATTGCCTTCTGGGGCCAGGATCTCTTAAAAACCTCTGGGATATATGCCACATAGTCAGAACTGAGCCATGAATGAATCAGGTCACCCTTCCCTCCCTCTCTTCTGAGAATAAGAGAAAGTCATACTGCTTCTTTCCCCATGGATATCAACAGGTTAAAATTATAATTGGAAAATGAAATTTAATTTATGCTTTAGGACCACAGAGTGCAGGTTAATAAACAGTTGTTGCTATGTGGGTATTAGCATCATCCCAAAAACAAAACAAAAAAACAATACAATCAATGAACAAAGAAGAAAATCCCAGCAGCTTTACAAAATATAGAGCAGGAATAGGGATAGGTAGATTTCTGGAATGATAAGTAGCTAAGAAGTGAATTCTGAACCCCATTCAAATAAATATTATCCTGTGTAAAAATGTTTAAAGATGGATGGGAGACTACTCAATTCTCTATTCTTAAAATAAAAATAACAGGATCCACAAAGAGTTTCAGGAAGAAAGATTAAAATAAATGAAGAATTTGGGAAGGTAGAAAGAGAGTAACCATGGTTTCTCACTGAAAACAAGAAAACAGATGGTGTGTATTTAGACAGACATATAATGTATTGATTAATGGCTAAATGGCATCATTGTGTGAGATAAACATTTTTTAGTACTCTTATTTAGATTCTCTTATTAATCCCCACAGTATCACTAAGCTAGAGATCTTGGTGTGATCCCAGACCAGCACAATCAGCAGCACATGGCAGCCAGTTAGACCTGTAAATTCTTGGTCCCCACCCTAGTATTTGAGTAACAGAAACTCAGCAATGGGCACCCTGAACAGAGCTCTCCAGCTGATTCTCACACACACTGAAGTTCGACTATATCCTCACCATGTCCATTCTAAAGATGGGAACACCAAGAATGAGGCACAGGATGTAATTTGCCCCAGTATCACTCAGCTTGCATGCAGTGCATGGGACATTTGGACTCAGGTCTTTCTAACACTAAAACCCACGCTCTGAATCAACAGGCTCTGAAAACAATACAACCAATACAATCTATAACCCTTCTTTGATACGGTGTTTGTATTTCTGGCTTCCATGGAGATTTGGCTTCTAAGCAAATAAGGTATTAGGATGGAAACTGAATTCTCCCAGGAAAGGGAACAAGGGAAAGAAGGTAATAAAGCCTTCCTACCAGGCCACAGAAAGAGACAGCTGCAGAATCTATTCACCTCCATGAAACGACTCACCAAGAGGGAGGCGTTCAGCAAGGCAATTGGGGTGAAAGCCCTGAAAAATGCCCCAGTCTTTCCTTGCCGGGTTTATGAACCGCTTTGGCAGGCTAACAGCAGCACATTATATGTAATTGCCGGTTTACCCTACCTTGTCTGCCTTTTATTTTCACAAGGAATCCTTGTTATTCAGTGGAATTAGTAAAGGAATCCATTACATGCTGGCTACAAAGACTGCACAGTATTTATTCCAGTAATAAAAAGTCTAATTTTGCAATAACATGGCAATCTTTGGAAAGCGCTGGCTGATGGAATCCAAGTCTGGCAAAATCAGCCTCTTTTGGTGGTGCTTATTATTACGGTGCCTGTGAGAAGGGGTGCATGGGGGGCTTGCTTGCCAAGTAAGCACTTTTACCAAACAAAACAAATTCTCTTTCACAGAATCCTAAAATGGGAAAAATGGGGAAACTGCCATCAGGCTGAGAGAGCAGAAACACCAACGGGGCGGGCTTGTAATTAATGTGGCTGAGGCTCACTGCATTTAGTGTCCTTGGCAAATGCACTGACTAGTTTGCCACCTGGTCCTATTCCTCCCTTCCTGAGCCATCGGCAGGTGTCTCGTGCCATCAACAGGCCTGTGGTCTCCCAGCACCTGTTGGTGATTCGTGAAAACCAACCCGCACCAAGCAATTTATAGAATATCAGAGCTTGAGGGGACCTGAGAACTTGCCTCTTACAATCCTCTTATTTTACAGGTAACTGACAAGTTATCAAAGACACAGCACCAGGACTTTAAATCATGTCTCTCGGGTGTCTTTCCCCTTTCTTTTCCCATAGTTTCATCAATTAATGTTGTTTTACACATCACCATTTCTTCGTAGAACAGCGTTAACAGCAGATCCCTAGACCACATTAAGGTTGTACCGTAGATTCAGTATTCCTTATTTCATCAGCGGAAATCCCAGCGGTGTTCATTGATTAGGATAGCAGTTGCTTCTTTCTTGATCTGAAAGATGTTTTAAAATTCAAATTACTAGTCTGACAAAAAACAGCTGTGCTTCTCTTTCCCAAAGTCTGCCAATGCTAGACTAAGGACAACTTCTTTTTCTCATCCTTCCCATGCCTCCAGAGGCAGGAACTACAAACTTGCTTGCCTTTATTTCTTAAACAATGGCTTTGGTGCTGAAAGAATTTAATAAGTGTGCTGCAAAGCCTTAGTTCTGATTGCAAGAACATGAGACTGATCTGTTGTGACTGCATATAAAACTCGCACTCCAATTAACCCGGAGACCCTAGGAACTCTGAGAGGCAGCTTCATTTCAGAGAGAGATCCCCACTAAAACACAAACTCAGGCTGCTACCAGTGGGAGGGGGCATTCTAAAAATTAACCGGAAATGACTAACAGCTGTACCAACCAGAAAGTGTGAACATTATAAGGCACCTAACATGGTAATAAGAATGTAAACAGACATCACAGAAAGTGGGTTATGGCTTCTATTCTTTCACACCCACTTTTAATTTAGCAGCTACTCTTATAAAGTAACAGTGATTATTTCATATACCCTTATTTGGTGTAAAATGCATAGTAGATCCTTAAGATTTCAGGATAACTAAATATAAGCCCGCTTTATTAAACTTGTATTGAAAATTCTAAGCCCAGGTTACCTTAGATTTTAGCCAGTGAACATCAAAGTGAAGGACTGACTCTTAATCTATATTTATGAGGAATGGATGGTGTTCTTGTTAGCCCGCTTACTGAGAGAAGTCATATATGAGTTGGGCTTGTGAGAGTTTCTGTCTAGGTTATGACCATTAGTAGTCATTAGTAATCATTGTGTTTGAAATGTGTAAGTAATTATTCGTAGCGGCTAAGTTCAGTCAATAAATTCATTAAAACCTCTGATAAAGCATAGCTCAGTTAAAGGACCATTTAGTTACCTTGATTGGTGGCTTTGCTTGTACTTGCTCATATGCTGTTACCTTATCTTCCACAGCCTGTGATCTTGATCCCTTCTCTCCCTTTTGACCTTCCCTGCTACCTTCTGGGGAACATCATGGCCTTCAATGAAGGTTCTGAAACAAAAGCGATATATCGACTCACTAAATCCTACTCAGGCTCCTTGCATATTATTAGGTTGTAGAGTCTGTATAAATACTTGTAACAGCATCATCATGTGAAGAAAGAAACTCGAATATTGTATTTCAGAGCAAGCTTTCACCCATCTCTTGGAAGCAACAGTTCAGAATCTAAGAGACATTTAATGGAAAACACATATAAAGGAACATGAGGTATTAGTTTCTTGATAACCAGTCCTTCTAATCCACCCAATGCTACCCACTGCATAATACATATTAACACTCACACATACTCCAATACACACATAGTAACATCTTAGAATGCCCAAAAAAAGGGTAATTTTTGTTTCTGACACTGTTAAAATTACAGTTATTTATATTTTATGTAGATTCCAGGCATTCTACAAGAGACTGTGACTTGAGGAGGATCCAGTGCCTCCACTTAGATGATATAAACACTAAAAGTACCTTCTTCATTGATCTTAATTTGGACAGAATAAACATGCCCACTGGTCAGAAGGATGAATGTTAGCTTTGATGCAAGCAACTTAGTCTATAAAGAAAGGATCTTTCCACTATGATTCTTCTCAGATGAGATTAAGAAATCTGTGATTTCTGTAAAAGGATTGAAGAAATGTAATTGTGAATAAACAAGCATGTGGGCAATCCTTTTTGAGACTCTGCTCTAATGTAACCACAACAGAAAGCATAAGAGAGTGTAAAGTTTTTAAATCACTGTGCTGTTCCATTCCCCACATCCTTGTTCTGCAACAGCAGTGCTCTTTAGCTGTTCCTCCTGCCACCCACATAGCAACTTATTCATGTGTAAAGGTTAAAGCTGAATAATTATCGTAGAAACACATAAAAGCTACACAGCCTGATGTGTTCAGCACATAATATTGGAGGGAGTAAGGGACAATTTGTACACATGGAGCAAGAGAGATGAGAAAGATGCGGGGAGGGTGTTGAGGTTCTCTGCTTTGGATGGAATTGATTTCTGGAAAAAACAACAACAAAAAAACTGTGGCACTGCATTTGATAATGGCCATGAGTTAGCAACTAGGCACATCTAACCCTATATGACAGAAAGAAAGCTTTACTTTCCAGATTTCCAACCATCTTTCCTCCAAGGACAAATCATGTTAACATCAGATATTTTGAACTCAAAAACACAGGTGTACTGATTAGCAAATGAAGATTTAGAAATGACAAATACCCACCATTTGCTTCGACATGGATGGAACTGGAGGATATTATGCTGAGCGAAGTAAGTCAATCGGAGAAGGACAAACATTATATGGTCTCATTCATTTGGGGAATATAAAAAATAGTGAAAGGGAATAAAGGGGAAAGGAGAAAAAAAATGAGTGGGAAATATCAGAAAGGGAGACAGAACATGAGAGACTCCTAACTCTGGGAAACGAACTAGGGTGGGGGAAGGGGAGGTGGGCAGGGGGTGGGGGTGACTAGGTGACAGGCACTGAGGGAGGCACTTGATGGGATGAGCACTGGGTGTTATTCTATATGTTGGCAAATTGAACACTAATAAAATATAAATTTATAAAAAAAATAAGAAGAAGATTGATTTAAGTGATCTAGCTTAGAATTTCCATCTAGAAAAGACAGTCATTTAGGCACACAGTAGGGGCAAAGTAAGTGCTTGTTGAATGAAATGAATTGTACCTGGGGACTAATTATGTCAGAGGTGAATTGTTGCATTGGTTTAAATTAAAAAGGAATATATTTTGCGAGAGTTCCTGAAATTCTTTAGATCTTGGTGAAGTAGTCACTGCTAACGAATTGGGAAGTAGTCCTGGAAGATATAACTTACCTTAAAAAGAAGATAGATTGGTTAGTGGTTGAATATCACTTTAAAGCGGAAATTTTACTTTCCTTACAAATAAACATGAGATCAGTGCCTGAGTATAGCCTACACACTATAGCTGAAAGAAGACCTTGATGAGATACCCAGTGTTTATATTATATATTCTTATGGTAAATTCTATTTGCTTTTTAATTTAAAGGGATGTAATGGCACCATCTCAGATAATTTCTGTAAACATAATCCCCAGCAGCACCATTTTATTTCATGGAATAGCAGACAAGTCTCTTGATATAAACTGAATGAAAACTCTCAACACTTTGGCATGACATTTATTGATTCCTTATTACTAGTCCAAGTTGAGAGAGAACTGAAGGGTAAGAATCTAAAACCCTGAATAATATAATATTAGGATCACAAGAGATCTGATGACATATTTTATATGCAACATTGATATTACCCCTGACATTAAATAAATCCTCAATTGATGCCTAATTCTATTAATAGGGAAATTACTGCTCCACAAAAAGTCAAATCTCAACCAAAACTCACTTCTTCTCAATCAGCTTTCAGAACATATTTGCCATTTTAATTTCTGAATTGGAAAATTGTCATCTGAGTTAACAATGTCTACAATGTATGAAGGCAAAATTCCCCTGATTCCTGGTCACTGGGCATGTTTATCAGTCTCTGGTCATCCTTGCCTCACTTCTAGTCACTTTTCTACCTAATGTAAGCCACAGAAATTTAGATCTACAGGTATGGTATCTCCTTCCTTGTAGAATTTTGGTGCTTCCTCTGAAACTGGGGCTACATAGAGGTATCCTGGGCTTAGAAATGCTTTCAGAATACTTGTTCATTTACAAAGCATTCACCCATCTTGAATGGATGGACTTCAGTGAGAAAAGGGTAATATTGATGAAGATGATGATGATGGCTGTAACAGCTCACATGTTACAGTCACTGTGCTAAGCACATAATCATCACAACAGCTATTACTCTCCATTTATAGTGGAAACCAAGATGCAGAATGATTAAGTAAGTGCATGTCAGAAACCAGGTCTAAATTCAGATGTGACTGATTTATATGCCCTTGAGCACTATATATTTATTTATGAGAGACACACAGAGAGAGAGGCAGAGACACAGGCAGAGGGAGAAGCAGGCTCCATGCAAGGAGCCTGACGTGGGACTCGATCCTGGGTCTCCTGGATCAGGCCCTGGGCAGGAGGCGGCGCTAAACCACTGAGCCACTGGGGCTGGCCCCTTGATCACTATAGAATGTTACCACCCAAATGAAGAAATCAGAGAGTCCCTAACCTCCAACCCAGATGACTCAATGGAAATTTCCCCAGAAATTTTCTCCCTGATGCTTTTCCTCCAAGAGATTTAGAGATGTTCTCTTATTATTATGTTCTTGCTTAGTTTTCTTGAAAGCCACGCAGTGGTGATGTGATACTGTTCTTACTAATTAGGTGAGGAAATGGAAGTAGAAAAATATGATTAGGGTTACTGATGAGGTCTATAACTGAATTACACAAATTACAGTCCACTTTTCTAATTTGGGTATCTTTTTTACAAAGAATTATTTACACCACATTTAAAATATGTAATATACATATACAAATACTCTTTACCATTTACCATTTATTTTATTTCTAAAGTGTTTCATTCCCAAAGTTATCAGTAAGTTACTGTGCACCTGCCTTTTTTCAGCATGCTTACATGTAACACGGCTACAGAGAAAATGAAAGTTTAAATAAAACTCAGTGTTTGTCTGAAACCATGAGAGTGGAAATGAAATGCTCTACTTTTATTTGTGACAGTGA
Source organism: Nyctereutes procyonoides (assembly GCF_905146905.1). NCBI lineage: Eukaryota > Metazoa > Chordata > Mammalia > Carnivora > Canidae > Nyctereutes > Nyctereutes procyonoides. The sequence goes on along the minus strand of NW_026575133.1, from coordinate 10,426,230 downwards.
AAGTATTACAAGACCCACAGGATTTCCCAATCTGTTCTAGTTATATTGAAAATTCAGTAAATTCATAAAGGCTTGGAATTCTTAGAATTCCTCTCATTTCAGAAATTTTCCCTTATCGTACTTGGTCAGGCAAATTATTTCTTTAGCATTGTTGTTGAAATGTGAGACCATTCTTTGATGCCCCTTTTGGCTCTGCTGAGGGACTGGAGTCAGGTGGAGAAGGAGAAAAGAACACTGGATCATCAGCCTTAATCAATAACCTATATGAACTTCCAGCAGAACAAAATCTCAGCGAAAACCTCTTATATTCAATGGAACTTTTAAAAAGGCATTTCTTTTTTAATATTAACTTTGAAGGCTACTCAAAATGTAAGACTTTTTATTCCAGGGGGAGTAGGGTAGGGGTTGAGATGGTGCTGGTGCTTGAATAGGGATGTTTTCTTTTGATTTTATTATTTTAACATTATACTTAGCAAAGTCACAGAAGTAATGCGTACTTATGTAAAACCTCCAAATAACGCAGGAGCACTGGGAATTACTCATATGGAAAAGATAAAAATAAAAAATAATACTGAGAACATACTGGTTTGACACTTATTTTTGTCATTCACCCTTCTAAGCACTTCACATGGATTATAACCTCATTTACTCTCCACAGCCTTCCCAGGAGACAGTATTTTTAGTCTCTTCATTTTATGGATTAGAAAACCAAGAGTTAACAAGGCTTAAATGATTCATCTAAGACTGCACAACTAGTAAATTGCAATTAAGCTGTAACTTCGTGCTTGTGTACTTTCAAAGTGAATGCTATGAACCACTAGTTTATTTTGTCTGTTTTTTCTGTGTTTTTCTTTCCATTTTCATTCAATCTTTCAGAATATGTGCTCCTCCAAATTAGCAACAGTTTAAAGGTCAGCCAGAAATACAACTTTGACTATAAACAATGTGAATGTTTACTAATTATTTTTATAGCTTATTACTTTTTTTAAATTTACCATTTTGTCCCATTTTCCTAATTTTTCCCACACCGCACCCCCTGCTTCTGGCTACCACCAATCTGTTCTCTGTATCTATAAGTCTGGTTCTTGTTGTCATTCTTGTTGTTAAGATTCCACATATAAAAGAGTTCATAGCGTATATGTCTTCCATATACTTCTCAAATGAATTCTATTAACCACTATTTTATTTTGTATAGCTATTTATTCCATGGGAAGAAACCAAGTCACTATTCTAAAGAAATCCATCAAATTGCCATGGAAGAAAGAAATGCAGACCTGTCTAGTCTCTAAAGAAATTATTTCCAATGGAAGAAATCACACATAAGAAATTTCAATCCCAATGTACTATATAGGAGAACGTTATATGCAGAAATAGAGGTGGTGTCCATAACATCCACTTCGGTCTTTATTTTGACACTACTTCCTGACTCTAAATAACCTTTTCTTATATTCATAGCTCACACATATTGAATACACCAGATATTCCCATAAACGTACAATGAATGGATCAGAAAAGCTATGATTTCTTCTCCCCTTGAAGTATATCCCAAGCTACCATTAATTTCTCTCCTGCTCTTCTTTTACTGAATTCCCACACTGTGTGAGATTTTGTAACTTGCTTCCAGAATGACTGGAAATGGAAATTAAGAAAAAAAAAATTTAAGGATGCAACTTGGTCTTTTTTTCCTTTACTTCCCTATCTATGTCAGTTTTCATTTTATCACCAATTCTTTTTTTTTTCTCCAGATTTTATTTATTTATTTGAGAGAGTAGAAATGGAGATAGCAACAGAGATAGCAAGAAAGCACCATTAGGGAGGAGAGAGAGAAGCAGACTCTCCGCTGAGTAGGTAGCCTGATGCAGGGCTGAGTGGATCCCAGGATCTGGGATCATGACCTGAGCCTAAGGCAGATGCTTAACCAACTGAGCCAGCCAGGTGCCTCATTTTAACTCCAATTCTTTCTAGATCTCAAGGACTTTTATATCTAAAGGCAGGAAGTGAGAAAGGGATGGCCTTCAGAGAAAGAGCATAGTTTTTTATTACCAGTCTACACTACTATAAACCGAGATAAAGTATACTACTTTGGCTTTCATCATAGCCACTGTCTCTTTAAGGCAAAAATAATGAATTTGATAGATCTTGTTCACTCCACTACTTCTATGAGGAGTTGCTTAGCAACCACAGGACATTGGTGAGAGGGGGATGTTAGAGCAGGTTTCAGAAAGAAGGAACTATCATTAACTGCAGATGTTAAATATGATCCATCTCCTACTTCCTTTCTTTTGTGTTACCTATTGGTCAGTTCAGACCCAGAACTCAACGGTTCACTATTCAGTCCTTAACCCTTCAAGCCAGTGATCTGATCAAACTGAAAAAAATAAATTGTTCATAGAGCTAAGGGAGTGTTATGCTTACAAATAGCAATGTCCTGTATGGATATTATAACAGATATTTCTCACATTTTTCAGGTGAGAAAAAAAAAACCCTAATAACCAAAAGCCCCAAAATATTTCAATAGTTTCATTCGCTAATTTTCACTCTGCAGTTGGATTTTGGACCTTTTCTCCTGCTCATAAAATGGACTTGACCTCATTAGAAACTGATTCTATGAGTTTTTTAGTTCATGGGATAATAACATCGGACTATTTCTTTGAGAACCCGATTCCCTTGAGAATCTGCTGCCACAGGATTCTGTTATTATTGTTTTACATATTTAATGTTATGTATACATAAATGATTGTCACTAACCTTTATTTGATCAATATCTCTTGATGATTTCACATAGTTCTACTTTTTAGTTATGGAAATAGATATTCAACTTGCTAAAATAATTTAAAGATCATAAAGTCTGGGAGAGCAAATTTACTTCATAAAATAAATAGTAACCAAGAGAGCACAGATTTTATTGTGTATTTACTGTGTGCCAGGCTCAAAGCTAATTGCATTAATAAAGCATTCCATTTAATTCTCATGGCAACCCTTACTTTAAAGTAAGTACAATGATTTTAGCCACTTTTTAAAAAGGAAACAAAGGTTTGCTATCTTGTTCAAGATCATAGCATTTTTCAGTGGTGGAGACAGTGAATGAGCCTTCATACGCTTACCCCAGGAAGCCAAACAAGGAACCCCAGTGGTAGTCTATGTTTCTAAATGTTGACTGTTCCACAATTTATTCTTCAAACATAATAGTAGAGAAAGGAAAGACGGAAGGAAGGAGGGAAGGAAGGAAGGAAGGGAAAGAAGGAAAGAAGGGAAAAATATTATTACCTGGTATTAGGGTTTAAAAAAATAAGAAAACAATAAAACCATGCCCTCATCTTCCAAAAAGTGTCACAGAAAGGCATCAGTTTACTTGTAGGCGATGGAATCCAGGACACATAAGTGTGAAAACATAGAAGATATTTATGGTATGGTAAAAGCACTTTCTCTTTTTTTGTCAGAACTAAATTCAAATCAAGGCTCTACCTATCTATCTCTAGTTGGGCTGAGTGTTTTAAGCTCTCTACACTTCAGAGTCATAATCTGTAAAATGAAGATTACAATACTAGGTTTGTATGGGAAATTGAGATTCTAAAGTAAAATTGCATTATTTGTTTCCTATGCATACAGGCATTTAGCAAATACTGGTTAATATTATTTTTAGAAAATGAAGTAATTAAGGATCTATGAAAATCTTAAATAAGACAGGAAATAGTCTCTGTTAATGGTAGGAGAAATCCACAAAACCGTTCATGGCTGATTTCCATGGTTGTCTAATCACTTATACTTATTTCATTTTTCTAAAAATTATATGATCAATTCTTCAAATCTAAAAGAAGTCTATAAACATAATAATCATCCCTTCTTAATAACACACTTTCCGTGTAGAACACACTGTGCTATAGCCTATGTTCAAGTGCAAATACAACAAAGTGCCTTTCATCAAGGATTATAAGAGGGAGAAGGCACATGCACAAGTAAATACAACAAGGCAAACAAACAACACTACTTAATGGAGTTTATTTAGAAAGGAAGCTTTCACTTCTGGCTAGCATATCAGGAAAAAGTTCCCGAAGGATAGAAAATATGAACAAGGCCTCCTTAGGTGGGCATTTGTAGGTGATCTGGTGGTGGCGGCTTTTATTTATTTTTTTCCTCCATACAGTGACTAATTATCCCTCCTGCTATAAGGGAATCTTATGATCTTATTTTTATTTAGGGGACTTGCTCTCCCTCAGTTTCAGCCCTTAAGGTCTGGTGGTGCTGACTTCATTTGGTTATGTGTAAGCAGCTGGCAACTGTGTGGGCCAGTCAAGAGAGTGGGTGCTCCTGGCCATAATACTTAGTTCAGGGGTAAACACACTAATTCATGACAATCAGGCCAATGAAGCCCACTCTGGCTTTGACCCAACAGAATGCTGCCTCCCTCTTCTATAAGATTGGTATGCTTCCTACTGCAATGTTTCTACGTCTAGGAATCTATTCTCATATCACTATTGTTGATGATATAATTTAAGCACTGAGCTTTGCCATGCTGGAGCTAAACCTCCACCTCTGGACTTAACCTGTGTACTTTAGGGGCACCTGGGTGGCTCAGTTATTTGAGCATCTGCCTTCAGCCCAGGTCATGATCCTGGCATGGAACCCTGCATCATGCTCCTTACTCAGCAGAGAGGCTACTTCTCCCTCTTCCTTTGCCTGTTGCTCCCTCTCTCTCTGTGTCAAATAAATCAACAAAATATTTTTTTAAAAAAATTAAAAGGAAAAAAGTAAATAACCTGTGTATTTTAACTATGTAAGTCTGTATGTATTTTTCCCTACCCATTTTTGTTGTCTTTGTTTTTTTTTTATTTTTTTGTCATAATGGATAAAGAATCTGGTTTATACTCACAACTGATACAGCTTTGAAGACCAAGTAAAATTTCAGCACATAAAGAGAGTGGAGAAAGACATACCAATAGTGAGAACACTATAGGCAAGGGTAGTGCACTCGCCAAAGTGCTCAGGAAATAGAAATATCAGGTCACCAGCCTGCTTTTCTATTAGCAGCTGAAACATTTACTTCCCTTCAGGACAGAGGCTTTGTGTTGGCTTCCTCACCCCAGACAACTCCTGCTGTTTGAGCTACTGAGACCCACTGAGCCATTTCCCCTTCCACAAGTGAGGAAGAATGTGTTCATCCTTGTTACTGAGCTAAATGACTTCCATTCCCATGTGGTTTAGTGGCAGGGACCTGCTCTACCATCTGTAGGACTCTGGTACCAAGCTTTTCACATGGTTTCTGGCCTTTCCTCTTTAGCCATCTAGACTCCAATAAAGAAGAAAAGTCATTTAGTGTTTCTGTATAAAGAGGCAGCTGTGGTCCTATCATATGGCCTCATAATATTAATTAGGTGTGATGAATCTTTCTACATTCACAGTTGTGTGCTGAACCTGAAAGGTGCTGGAGACACATGCTTGGCAAGGTTCATCCCCCAGCAAACAACTCTCAGCTAGACAGAGTACCAGGACTTTTGTCTTACCGAGATATTTCCTCCTTCACACTTGTCCTGAAGAGCTTGATGAGTATGTAAAGCAAAGTGCATTTAATTAGAGAGAAGGAACACAGACTTCCTTTCTGCAAGGGGCAGCTCACTGCCTTTAATTCTTCTCCAGGGCATCAGTCTTGAGTCTGAAGAGACTGCCATATTCAATATCTGGCCATTAATAGAATACCTTTATCCTCCTGCTCTGAGTCAAAACTTGACCCACTCATTAAAGACTCAGTTCTGATCTCACCTTTCTGATTTAGTTTTCCCAAAACACATCAGCTCCCACGGGTAGGGAGAGTGAGGATGATGTGTCACACATAATCTGTCACTAATAACACAGCCATTTGTGAATAATTCATATTTTTTTCAAAATTTAGACCCTACAGAAACATCATCCTCCACTGTCTTTGTTATGTGCTTTATTTACTGGGAGAAATAGGGTAAGGGCTACAGCAAATGTGGTCAGAAATTGCAGGTAAGTGTGGTCAGAAAATCCTCTTTTCTATTTTATATGTTCCAAATCTCACAGTTCTTACCTTCTTCACTCCTACCCCTCTCCCCCAATTCCCAGCTGTTATTTGAACTGTCAGAACCTCCTAACTCATTTTTCTCCTACCATTGTCTGATCACCACTCTGGACTGTAACCTACCTATAAACCTCTCCAATGCTTCCAAAATGTAAAGGAGATCATGTCACACTAAGTATTATAACCCCCCAACGACTAGTGAACCATATTATGAATAAGATTGTCCAGCAGCTTCTATATGACTGGCCCTTACTTTCTCATACTCTTTTCTCACCCCTCTGTCCTTTGCCATTCCACAGTAAACAAAATGAGCTCCTAACTATTCCTTGAACACATTAAGTGTCTTCCAGTCTAAGGGCCTCTGCACTCACCACTCCTGAGAGGAATGTTTATTCCCAGATATTCACCAAGCTTTCTTCTCCCTCACCAAACCCATGTCTCTGCTCATAGACCAAGTCCTCAAGGAAACCTTTCTTTTTTTTTTTTAATATATTTTTTATTGGTGTTCAATTTGCCAACATATAGAATAAAACCCAGTGCTCATCCCATCAAGTGCCCCCCCCTCAGTGCCCGTCACCCAGTCACCCCCACCCATCGCCCACCTCCCTTTCCACCACCCCTTGTTCGTTTCCCAGAGTTAGGAGTCTTTCATGTTCTGTCTCCCTTTCTGATATTTCCCACTCATTTTTTTCTCCTTTCCCCTTTATTCCCTTTCACTATTTTTTATATTCCCCAAATGAATGAGACCATATAATGTTTGTCCTTCTCCAATTGACTTACTTCACTCAGCATAAGACCCTCCAGTTCCATCCACATCGAAGCAAATGGTGGGTATTTGTCATATCTAATGGCTGAGTAATATTCCATTGTGTACATAAACCACATCTTCTTTATCCATTCATCTTTCGATGGACACCGAGGCTCCTTCCACAGTTTGGCTATTGTGGACATTGCTGCTAGAAACATTGGGGTGTAGGTGTCTCGGCTTTTCACTGCATCTGTATCTTTGAGGCAAATCCCCAGCAGTGCAATTGCTGGGTTGTAGGGCAGGTCTATTTTTAACTCTTTGAGGAACCTCCACACAGTTTTCCAGAGTGGCTGCACCAGTTCACATTCCCACCAACAGTGCAAGAGGGTTCCTCTTTCTCCACATCCTCTCCAACACTTGTTGTTTCCTGTCTTGTTAATTTTCCCCATTCTCACTGGTGTGAGGTGGTATCTCATTGTGGTTTTGATTTGTAAGGGAACTTTTCTTGATAATTCTATTTAAAATGGCACCTTCACCACTCATTATTCCTTTCTCATCAGAGAAGTCAACATTACTTGACATTATCAGACTACACAATTGTTTAATCTGCCTTCCTCACTAGAATATAAGCTCTATATCCATCCATCCATGATGGCATGGATGTTGTAATGATTACTACGTTGTAATGTCCCCTTGAACAGTGTTTGAACAAGTAATTGCTTAATACTTACTGTTGAAAAGCCTGCATGAATTATCTACTTGAAAGCCAATAATGTGTCTAACATTATTAAAAGTGGCCAATTGTTGTATGTTCCCTAGAGTAAAATAAACAATGGTAACCAATTATGACCGTCTATTTATAATAATCACACTGAGGTTTAGAATAATATGTGGAGCATAGCAAACACTATATGAGTATATACACACAGATTTGTTACGTAATACTAATATAATACTCACAAGTCTCTGAGGAAGGCACAGTAATTGTCTCCATGTTAAATATATGAAAACCAAAGCACATGTATTTTAAGAGATTTCCCCATGGTAATGCAGCTAATCCATAGAAAAACCAAGAGGAGAGGCCAATAAGCTGGCTCCAGATTCTATAATTCTAACTAGAAGGCTATACTCCCATATTACTAAGTTGTTTGGAATGGATAATGCTTTAGGACAGTGATTCTATCAGTAGCAATTAATCAATTACCATCTTTATTGTTCTCTTTACCATCTCATCCTATCAACCCTACTAAGATAATTTGCTGTGAGTAGTATCTGGGAGTTCTATCTCCCCACAGGGCTACACACATAAGATACACGAGTACAAATTTGTTGATTGTTTAAAATTCAGATACTCTACAGGGACTAATCTTAACAGCTACTTAACGTATGTCTTTATTGACTTCTGGTTGAGAATAGAATCCTTAAAAAAGAAAACCCAGAATAAGCACCTAATTGTGCTTATTAGAAGAAAGGATATGTGAATATGGAAGGGAAGAGGGAGTACTTAGGGCAAATTTGATATCCTTTAAAAGTTTGCCTTTTAGAGTTTCATTTCCTTCTCTCTCTCTCTCTCTCTCTCTCTCAAGTCAACACAAAATGGGGCAACTTCTCTCTTTTGAGACAAATGTACCTGGAGTCAGAGTTTCTGGAATGGTAGAAAACACTGCAAGCAATTCATATTTATGTATTAGCACCTTCTCATGCTTCTGTGAACTAGGAGTCTGCTTCCATCATGGATTTTCTTCACTATTGCATTTGCCTGTGACAACACCTTGACAGACATCAACATTATTTGTATCTTCAAAATCTATTCTGAAAGAGTAGTTTTTCATAGAAAATGTTTGCAATAACAAATGCTCAATAATCATTTTCACTCTCTTGCTGAAATATCTAAAATGGTGACATAAATTGAATTAGTCACTTATAATACTATTCAGATTATGTTTTTTGACCTTTCCTATTTGGTATAAGGTTCTTTTATTTGAAAGGAATTGCAATGGCATTTATTGGACAATACAGAGGTCTGTTAGAACTAATTTTAGCCTTTCCTCCTATTTAAGCAGCATAGAAAAAAAATGTTTCTTCTTAGGAGCTGAAGTATTCCATTAGATTGACTTGCCTTCCTTCTTCTGTGAGCAAATGTTCTATTCTGTTTAGGAGGTCATGAGTCAGAGATCCAGAGATCTCAACTAATCCTGATGTGAAAATTTTTGCTATGACCCCAGAAACCTTCCTCAAAATGTCTTGCCTCGATAGTTGCAAAAGATATCCAGGATAAGAACTGAATTCACCAGCAAGGACCTCTTTGGTTGCCCTTAGCTTCTGTGTGATTTGCAGAAGCAATGTGCTTTTTTGTTTGTCTGTTTGTTATGTTTGTTTGTTTTACTTTCCCTGAAGGTTTCTTGTTTCTCTTTCTTTTCTTACTGTATTCAGGATCCTAGTCCTTGGCATTTCTCCTCCTGCCTTCCCTTCACTTTCTACCATCTCAAGTAGAATAAACTTTATAAATAGCAATTTGACTCAGTCTCCCCTGGCTTAAACTGAGGAAATAACAGAATACACCAAGTTTCACCCTAAGAATGTTAAATATATTTTAAAAATATTGTTAGCTCTAAAATAATCAGATAGCTAAGTGCTAAATATTGAGGGAAGATTGGATGTTGCATATTGTATATGTGTGTGAATATGTATAATGAATATATATTATATATTATGTATATTATATATGTATCTATATAATGCCATACACACACATAAAACACACACACACACACACACACACACATACTTATCTTGCCTTGGCTTTGCCTTTGTGAATGTATAAAGCCTAGTCATGTAGTACAATTTAGATAAGCAATGCCCTCTTTAAACACCTGGGGCCTTCTCTAAATGATGCCACCACAAATGTTCAATTGAGTCAATTAAGTGAGAAAATCAGGCAAAACAGCTATTTGGTACCACACAGACAAAATATGGGCTAATTAACTTTTCTCACTTAACTTGTTTGAGGATCATATGGATTTGATCGTGTAGCAACAATCTAGGAGTATAGCCTTTCTGATATTTACCAAATATCTATTTTTAATTCCGTGAAATCCTGTATATTATCACAATAGTTTAAACCTATTTTCCAGTGAAAGCTCTATGGCATATCATTGTTTAAAGACTTTCTCCAAGATTAAATGCACAAAATATCAAGTTATGTCTTAAAAAATACATGATTCTCTTGGTATGTACCTGTGGGGATTGCTGTGTGCTTTCTCCGCTCCATCAGGCTATAAGCTCCATTTTCCTGGCTACATATTGAAATAGTCATCTACGTTCTCCACCTCATATTTTTCACCTCCCATTTATTCCTTAGCCAACTGAAATCTAGTTTCTTCTTTCATCATCCCTCTAAGACGGCTCTCTCAAAGGTTAGCAATAATCTTTGTATTGTCAGATGCAATGACTTTTGCTCACCCTTTATCTGGTTTCAAGTCTACATAAGTTGACTGTTTTGAGTACCTCCTATTTGAAACTTTGGCATTTATGCAATCACACTCTTCTCTTCTAGTTTTGTAGGCAATCTCTCAGAATCTTTCACCGGTTCATTTATCTCAACCTGTTCCTTAAGAGTAGGTGTCAAGATAAAGTCCTGTTCTTTCACCCTCATCTTTCCTCACACAACGCAATTTTTGCTCATAGCTAAGTTTTGCTATTTCTAGATATGAAATCTCTGCCTATGTGGGTAGCCTGACAAATATAAGCCTTCAGCCTGGATCTCTCTGAGAACTATAGTTGAAGTTTTGAACTGCCTGCTGGGCATTGCTATCTGGATCTCATAGGAAGACTAACTAGGCGGCCATATCAAATTCTTTATCTCTTTTCTCCAGATGTGATCTTCTACCTCTTCAGGGTAAATGGATATTAATATGCTCTATATTAATTATACTCTTACGAGTTAACATATACTAAGTTCTCCCATTATTTTAAGAGCTTCAGTATAATGCCATTGAATCCTTGTAGCTACCCTTCAAGGTAAGTACTATCATAATTTTTTTAATGAGACACAGAAAATTCTCTAAGGTCAACTACAGAGAGGCGACCTAGCTGGAGAGAACAGAGCTCGTATTAGGGGAGACCATATGTGCAGTGTGGCTGAAAAATAAGGAGAGAAAAGGAGAGAGAGCTCAAGTTGGCAGCTCTACCTCTTCTATGGCGGAGTCAATTCCAGATGGTGCAGGTACACGGAATGGGCCCTGTCATGCTTGAGGAAAGAGAACCACAGATTAGTAGCTTCTAGCTGACCTGGTATACCTCTGGCTAAGGCACCCATTCTTCAGAGCCTCACATGGGAGCAGTTAACATCCTACATCTTGTATATTCGATAATGACCCACTCTCGCAGAGTCTGTGCATTTGACCTGTACAGACTTTAAAACAGGCAACTACCATTAACACCTGATTTTTCTTTTTAAACTCTCTACATTGCTTTTCGTGGATCAGGTTTGTGGTATACAGTGCCCTTTTATGAATTTCTTTTCATTTGATCCCTTTAAGAGCCAAAGACTTAAAGTAGAGCATGAGCTATTTTTCCATCTACAGATAAAGAAACTGACTGAGCTCTTGCATTTGCCTGATGGTCAAAAAAGACAGAGCTGATTTTAACTCTACCACTATTTAACTAATTAACTTTAGCAAACCCCTTACTCTTTGGAATCACCTCTTCTTTTCAGGGTGCCTTTTTATCCTAACATTCTGAATCTAAGATTCTCAAGTAGATGGTATGGTTGTGATACTCTTACCCATTCCCTCTACTTTTATTGAGGTGGAGGAGGAAGTAAAGACAAACATCTAACAATGTTCATCACTATTTGACCTTATCTAATTTTTGAGTTCTTGTCCAAAGACAACATTCTCAAAAGACGTGAATATTCCATTCCTCTTCTGAGAAGAAAGTCAGATGGAAGCAGCCATTGTTCTGAAGCTGTACTTAAACTAGGGACAGATTTGCAACCAAGTCTGCAGGGATTTAAAAACATTATATTAAAAACATAAAACATTGTATTTATAGCCTCGACATCATTCTTTGCTTCTCATAACTGGTTTTGGTAGTAGGCACAAAGAATACAGCCATTTTGATAGATCATTTTGATAGATCAGGTTGCCCTGGATGTGCCAAATTCTAGCACTTTCAGGGTGACTTGCTCTCCCAGACAGGAAGAAATGTGTCAGACAGAAAAACAAAAATATAGGTCCCTGTGGTGAGAAGCTATCATGTTGTTCAGGAAATGTCCACTGGAGCTAAAAATAAGATTAGAGAGGGAAGTGGATGTGGGACAGGTTGTGGACAGTGAAGCTACACACCTGGGGGTAAGGACCTTCTGCTAACATTGTTCCACCCAGAGGAAGAATGGATCTAAGGACCATGCTCATTCCTCTGGGAGTTTACCAAGACTAAAGCAAGTCCTAGGCATTGTACCATGGTCAAAAGTATAAGAGCTCTTATGTTATAGAGTTAATATAAATGTAAATATATCAATGAAGCCATGGACCTGGGAATAAGAGATTTTGGTTTACTGAATTTTCAAGTTTGACAAAAATACATACATACATAAATAATTCTGGTGTTAACACTTGATGAAAATAGTTTTCTACAGTCTGAGTAGCTTTATTTGTATCAATGAGAATAGTCCAGTAAATGTGAATAGTTGTTTGATACTTAGGATTTTGTAAGGCATTAAAATAACCTTTCTGAGAGTTAATTTTCCTGATATATGGGCTAAAAATAAAAAAAAATACATGGGAATCTGAGTTGAATGTAAATTTAGTCCAGGATATACACTGACTTTTTAAAATCTCCTTAACAAATCTTCCTTTACTGATTTTTGTTAATTTTTTTAAAAAAGAAAAATGTACAGACATGAGTAAGGATAACTGAGAAATCATGCTTTTTCATATTGTGCTCCTTTAGGTTTTTATACTGCTGAGTTAATAAAATATGGAAATACTTGGAACTTCAGCTATTCTCTGAGAAGGATTCCAAAGATAAATTAGAACAGTTAGTAGAAATAATGTGAATGAAAGAGGACAGTTTTTTGGCTTGAGCAAATTAGACTAAAAATATGCAACACATTAGAAAAAAGATAACTTTGTCCAATAGAAGGGAGATTAGTTCTAAAATAATTACACAAAAATCATAATCACAAGATAAAAGTTGGCTGTACCTCTCCAAGCTCTATGAGGGCAGAGGGAATTTAGGTCAATGAAATGTGAATATTATATGGCTGTTTAAAAGGCTATCCCTGCTGTGGAGATGGACAGATCAGGCTGTTTTTGTCTCACATCATTAAGCCTAAAATCATCTCACTCTCCTGTCTCTAATTCCATACTAATCAAGCAATCCTTCTGATTATAATTTGGTTTCCCGCATTGGTCTGCCTACAGGGTGAGAATGCACTGGCCATGCTTAAGCAAGTATTCCAGTCAGGGCAACTATACTTCTTATTGCAAAATAATGAATTAGTATCCATATCCACATAATTTTTATGAAAAAAATGGAGCCGTCTCGTGATTCTATAATCTGGTTTGTATACTCAGAAGATGAAGGTCCATAGATATTGTTTCGTCACAGGGTGGTTTCTCTGTGCAGTTTCTCAGGGCAGAGTCAGTAAACCCCATTCCCTTTAAAAAAATTATTCTATATGTTGGCAAATTGAACACCAATAAAAGATAAATTAAAAAATAAAAATATAAAATAAAATTATTTGTCAGAGAGAGAGAGACAGAGACTTAGAAAGAGAGCACAAGCAGGGGGAGGGCAGGAAGGGGGAGAAGAAGACACCCCACTAAGTAGGGAGCCTGATGCGGGACTCAGTCCGAGGACTGTGGGATCATGACATGAGCCAAAGGCAGATGCTCAGTGGACTGAACCACACAGGCACCCCTGAACCCTACTTCCTAAACTGCAACAACACTCTTTGTGAAGTCTTCCCATTTAAGACATCTTTTTGCTATTATTCCTGACGATTAGCCCAAAAATTTTCACAGGTAAAATTTTCTAGTGAGCCCTCAAAACTTCAACTATAAAAGAACCCAAAAGGTTGATATCTCTCATTATTGCTTATTTCGATACTTCACTTCATGGAAAGAAAGGAAAGGATGATTTCCCCCCTCCCTTACTGGACATCATTTCTGAGATTATTCAGCAATCTCACACAAAACCCAGCTCTAAACTTCCTGAAAAGAGGAAAGATAAGAGACAGAGGGACATGAGACAGATCATGCTGTAGTTTGGGGGTGTGTTTGTTGTCAGAAACTCTGGGCTATTACTACGTACATTTGAATTCTGGCTAAGTTCTATATGATCTATAACAAGATGCATAGGTTTTTCTATGCTTTAGTTTCTACATTTGTAAAATGGGGTCACTGATAGCACCTACATCACAGGATTGTCATGGTAGTTTAATTACATAAAAAGTTTAAGTTAAATGACCACATACTCTTTGCACATTAAAAAAAAATTATTGCACTTACCAAATGTGTTAGATGAGTGGCAAAAAAACCCTATTTTTTAAAAAAGAATCTATTTATTTGAGAGAGAGAGAGAACATGCATGTGCACAAGCAAGGGGAAGGAAGGCGGGGGGAGAGAATCTCAAGCAAATTCTGTGCTGAGCATGGAGCTGGGTGTGGGGCTCCATCTCACAACCCTGAGATCATAACTCAGCCAAAACCAAGAATCAGATGCTTAACCAACTAAGTCACCTAGGAGCTCCTAACATAAAATTCTGGACCCTGGAAGAGTGGCCTAAAATTCCAGACACTAGTACTTGATCTACAAGATTTATAGACCTTTGGTACCAATCTGAACTTCTGGGTGTCTGCTGGAACACAGTAGTGGACTTAGGCCCTGTTAAACCCACATTAGAAGCCTCCTCAATTCATTCTCTAGGGTTTCCGTGAAGCAAGGGCAGTGTATATGGACAGAGGATTTGTTGCTGTGCAGTGCTGTTAGACATGTTAGTTCTGCCGACATTTTCTTCCTAACTTGTCTTGATCCACAGACACTAGTCTACTCTACTGGGTCCAGCAGAAGAGCCAGAAAGGCAAGTAACAGATGAATGTGTTGATTTCTAAGATTCTTTCAATTCTCAGATATGGACTGTGAATCGTGTCTCTTCGTGAACATCCAAGCAGTTGACCTTCCCCCTCACTGATCACTGGTCTCAGAGAAAACCTAATCCTTATGCCAACCAGTTGATATTCTTCCAGACAATGGGAAACCTGATGGCCTGCTGTTGCTCTGGGTTATGATGTCAGTTCCCACAACTTTGGAACAAAAGGCCCAGAGTTTTAGACTTGTGCTATTTAAGCAGTTTATTATCTGTGGGCAAGAAAAGCTTGAGATAAGTTTTATCTAATCTGTACAATTTTATTGTCACATACTAGTAGACCATATCTGAAGAGGAAGTGTTCAAAAAATAATAACTTCCTTAGCATTCTCTGGACTTGTCTGCATCTTAACATGTCAGCAACTGTTATTTTACACATCTTCAATGAAACAGAGATAGGCTACTTGGGCATTTTCCAGGTGATAGAAGGTGAAATGACCAAAAATAGAAGTATCCTGTCTTTCCAAATTACTATATCTAGCATATAGTCTGTCAGCAGAGTTGCCCTGGTATAGTCTTAAATATTAAAATTGGAAGAATGTCAGCTGGACTGGATATTTGCTAGATTCGGGGTGATGTAAAGTATTTTAAAATTTGTAGTGATAACTCTTGGTGTAATGTGCTATTCTGTCTCAACTGGGGGAAACAATTACATTTCAGTCTTATGTATAAGACTTCAAACGTCTTCTCACGTTACCATAACTCATACTTGTGCACCCATCTTTACAACTTGTAATACTACTTTTGCATAGTAAAAGTGAATCTCCATATTATTTCCTGATATACAGGCAGGTCTGGAAGCCCCACTTTAAAAAATATGCAGTGAATGCCAAAATTGTTTTCAAAAAGGTATTTATTCTTACTACTCGGGTTACAGAAGGGCATCGTGATTGCTTTCTAGCATGCCCGGCTTTTACACTTGATAAATCTAAGTCATTCTGTAAAATTCACAGGAAGTGCAAATTTATTTTTGGAAGAATAGTGGTTTGGGAGTAAGAAGGTGAACCAGAGGTATTAGCTCTTCATCCTAAGCATCTTTGATTCTAACATCTTCCCAACTCCTGACAACCTCCTCAAATTCTTGGTCCTCCAGGATGTCTCTCTTCCATAAATAGAAATGATCTTGCATATAAAAATCTATCTAGCAGTTCAATAATGACATAAGAGCATAGTTCTTGTCTTTATTTGGAGTCGGTGGCCTCTTCAAACAGTGTTGGAATGCACCTGTAGTCTCCAAAAGCATCCAAAAATTCTATTATCCAGATAGTTTCATTTGGCTAAACATTGCTGTTCCATATCAAAAGCACACATCACCCAAGGGACCAAACAGTGCTAGTAACATCTTGGTGAGGGTATTAGTTTATTCAGTTAACACTTGTTGAGTGTTTATTATGTGCCAAGCATTGAACTAGTGGAAAGATGGCTTTCTTAGGTGGTGTATGCATGCCTTTCCCTGAAACATCCTGTTCATATTGCCTGAAGAAGCAGGATTCATAGTCAAGTTTATGCACAGAAGTTTGCTCTGGGATAGTGACAGAGAAGGCCTTATTTAAATCCAACTCATGAACTATTTAACAATCAGCAGTTCCATGAATTTAGCTCCTTGACCTCCTTGGCTCATTTATAAATAATTTGCATGGCAGCTTCAGTTCTGTGTTTGGTGAGTAAACTGAAATCTATTTACCAAAATGATTAATGTCCACTCCTATTCAGTGATATTAATATATATTTTAAAAATTTATGTTTTGTAAATAACTTGCTCGCTTGAAAAATCAGGTAGCTGGAACAAGACTGAGAAGATGTGATTTTGTTATCTGTGTTCAATGAGTCCTGAAGTAGAAAAGCCAGTAAAGGTATTCAAGTTCACCCCCTAACTCTGTATGTAAGGCTTGAAAAAGAACTGGGGGCTGACACTCCAGGAACTCCTTCAACATCCTCCAACACAAGGTTCTCTAAGATATTTGTAAATATCAGTTTCTCCTAAGATTGTTTCATTCCTAATTTTAGCCAAAGGAGATGGGGTAGGTGATGGGAACAATAACATAGATGTCAAAAATAAGGGAATGGTCTTGTCCAAGTCGAGTTCATTACAAAAAAAGGGGGGGGGATTTGAAAGTTCCTTAAGTGCAGTGTTAATAATTACTAACATTTGTACTGCTACTTTTGTGTTTTGTTATGATTGGCCATATCTGTGCTCTACTTTGCATACTAACTGGGACAGCTTGTCTTCTCTGCCATGGATATGAAACCCAACAGCTAGAATTTTTATATCATTTTACATTTTTATTTTCATTAATGAATAAATTGTTTGAACTTTGTGCTAAGTGAAGAACAATGTTTTTGGGACCGGAGTCTTCTCTGTGTCACCAATGGACTTACTGTGTGATCCTAGGTATATCCTTCCCCAGCTCTGTGACTCCATATCCTCTTTGGTATAAAGAGAGAGAGAGACAGTGGTCTCTAAAATTCCTTCCACCTTGGACAATTCAGACTTGTGATAGGCACCAAGGCCCCTCACTGGTGGTTTGATACAAGGCTGAGGACAGTTCTCAGGGACTTGTATTTATTCATCTCTGTGTGCAAATATCAGTAAGGCTTTTTGAGTTGTTTGATAGGGTCAATTCTCTGAGGAAAAAAAAAAGAATTGAAAATAAAGGTTCAAATCCTTCTCCCCTGCCTCCAGCTATACTGCTGCCAATTCATTTTTAAGATAAAATTTAGATATTTTACTCCTGCTTTTAAAATATTTTTGATTTTTTTTTGGGGGGGTAGTCAAAACTTGTAACCAAGGCCCCTGAGACCCATTGAATGCAGTTACAGAATATCTTCAGAAGCTCACCTCTTTTAAGGAATTCACATTTTTCAGAGTCCTCTAGTAAATTCTCTCCTTTCTTTTCACATTCCAGATATACTTAAATGTTCTCAGTTCCCATTTCAGGTTTACCATGCTGCCTTCTCCATTTTTCCAAGGACTCTCTTGTCCCCTGTACTTGGCCAGGGTGACTCCCACACATCCTCTATATTTCAGTTGCTTTGAGGTACATCTCCTGAATACCTTACTCTCTAGAGAGACTGCTTCAGGTACCTGTCTTACTGTGTTCCTGCAGCTCTCTGTATTCCTGTCCCTTAGGTCCTATCTCTTAGTGCAAGGGTCACCTACATTTATTCATTTCTATTTTATTTTCTGATGCAGCTGTTAGTTCTTAATATAGAACAGGATGTACAACAGGTGTTCTGTAATATGTGTGGCATGAATGAATGAAGGAATGGAAGTAGAAAGACACTTATAAAGCTTAATAGTCCAAAAGATATCTTTCTCCATATGCCAACCATCCAAGGTGTTCTACGGCCTCCCCTAGATCAATAGTAGGTAGTCAACAAAAACAAGGACACCAACTCCAAAATGGCCCAGATCACTATTTTGGGTACAGCTTCCTGAACACCTCTACTAAACACTGCTTGTATTAGGTCATTCTTCTGTTCCAATATGTTCATTGTCACCCTGTTTCCAGCCATTTCTATTGCATTTCTTTTCCTTTGGCTGGCATGAATCATTCTTCATTATTACAGCCCCTAAGCCCATTCTATAATCCTTTTCTTCTTTTCAGTTCATACCATTATACTCCAAACATTGGAATACTCTACCATCATATCCACGTGTTAATGGTTATTCCCATTTCTCTATATTCTCTATATTCAGATATGATCTTCTATTTGACATGAGAATTCCCTTCCACCAATTCTAACCCTTCTCACTAACAAGAACCATTGTGAAACTTTCATAGATCATTTTAACTAAGCAGCTTATTAGAATCATTTTGGATGTTAACAATCCAAAATACCTCTACATCTGGTATCTCAAGTATTGTGTTTGTCTAAATTCAGTTTACAAGATTTTTGTTTGACCCATAATATGCTTTTTTTAATTTTTATTTTATTATTATTATATATTTTAGAGAAGGAGAGAGAAGAGGGGCAGGGGGAAGGATAGAGGGAGAGGAAGAGAGAGAAAGAGAGAGAGATAGAGAATTAAGCAGGCTCTACATCCAGTGTAGAGCCAGACATGGGGCTCGATTTCGTGACCCTGATATCATGGCCTGAGAAGAAATCAAAAGTTGGACACTTAACTGACTGAGCTACTCAGGTACCTCATAATATGCTTTTAGAAAAGTGAGATTACCAAACGATAAATAGAAAAGCATTTGCACAAAAGTCAGGATTTGGTTTAGTAAGGATTCGGGGGTAAGGATCTCTTCAAAAACATCAGGACATCTGGCAACAGTGGGTAGGACCAGAGTAATAATCATTTGAGGCTGAGATGCCCCCGTCCACTGTTAGATGGCCTGTGACCTATTCAGTTTCACCTATCCTCAGATAGCCCTTCTTACTCATGGATGTTAGTTGCCTAGCCCCTGTGAGAGCTTGAGACACTTATATAGGGTAGTTTGGGGAGTGGTGTAAGGCCCCATTGAGTGAAGGACAATGCTCACTATGAACTCCCACCATAAGTTTATTTCCCCTGATTTTTTTTTCTCTTAAGATTATTCAGGGGACACTAGTACCAAAAGAATTTATGATCTGTGTTTTGTTTGTACAGAGAATTCACATACCTTTGGTTGCCACTGAGATAACAGGGAGGTACAATCAGAGAGAACTTTCAAAAGGCTTCAAGCTACTGCCTAACAACATATGTTCTCTTAAAAATACAGGAATTTATAAAAATGCCAACTGTTGGAATTTCAATTTTCTGTTATAAATCATTCTTTCTTTTAATTTTTTTGACAGCTCAAAGCTAGCACACATAATTATTTCTTGTTAGATACTGAATAGAAAAGCCCAGAAGATATTGGGGGGATGACAGGAGACCCATAAGTAATGAAGGCTTTCCTGCATAATAGCAATATTGTCGTTCATACTATGTGATAATTACTAGTTACTAGTTACTTTTTTTCCAAAACACAACACAGTTCTGATCTATCTGTGCACAATTTAGAGTGGCTAGAATTCCTTTTTTTTTTTAATTGGAGTTCAATTTGCCAACATATAGCATAACACCCAGTGCTCATCCCATCAAGTGCCCCCCTCAGTGCCTATCACCCAGTCACCCCATCCCACCCACCCACCTCCCTTTCCACCACCCCTTGTTCGTTTCCCAGAGTTAGGTGTCTCTCATGTTCTGTCTCCCTCTCTGATATTTCCCACTCATTTTCTCTCCTTCCTCTTATCATCCCTTTCACTATTTTTTATATTCCCCAAATGAATGAGACCATATAATGTTTGTCCTTCTCCGATTGACTTACTTCACTCAGCATAATACCCTCCAGTTCCATCCACGTTGAAGCAAATGGTGGGTATTTGTCATTTCTAATGGCTGAGTACTAGTCCATTGTATACATAGACCACATCTTCTTTATCCATTCATCTTTCGATGGACACCGAGGCTCCTTCCACAGTTTGGCTATTGTGGACATTGCTGCTAGAAACATTGGGGTGCAGGTGTCCCAGCGTTTCACTGAATCTGTATCTTTGGGATAAATCCCCAGCAGTGCAATTGCTGGGTCATAGGGTGGCTCTATTTTTAACTCTTTGAGGAACCTCCACACAGTTTTCCAGAGCGGCTGCACCAGTTCACATTCCCACCAACAGTGCAAGAGGGTTCCTCTTTCTCCACATCCTCTCCAACACTTGTTGTTTCCTGTCTTGTTAATTTTCCCCATTCTCACTGTGTGAAGTGGTATCTCATTGTGGTTTTGATTTGTATATCCCTGATGGCCAGTGATGCGGAGCATTTTCTCATGTGCTTGTTGGCCATGTCTATGCCTTCCTCTGTGAAATTTCTGTTCATATGTTTTGCCCATTTCTTGATTGGATTGTTTGTTCCTTTGCTGTTGAGTTTATAGAATTCCTTTCATCATATGATTGCTGCAAGTCTTATTTGTGAATACTTCCCAGAGTATTCAGTGGACAGTGAACAGTGGCTCAGTCAAGAGACAAAGAAGGGAAAAAAGAAGCCTCATAAACCTCACAGTTGGAAGATTTAATTTATTCTTGGGGCACCCAGAATCAGGGAAATACATGAGAACTGAGAGGTGGAAGATTTAGACAATAGTACATTGAAGCTTTTTCCAAATACATTAAATTTCTGAATATAGTCTGGATTTCCTTAGGAGTTAGTGAGTTCTCCGTCACAGAAATGATTGAGAGGACAATGGATGGCCATTTGTAGGTGAAAAGGTACTGAAGCATTTAATATAGGTTGGAGTACACCTTCTCATGTTACTTCTAGACCATTCATAGTTGTGTAAGGCAATTCTGCCTCTCAGACTCTAAAAATAAATCCATCATATTTATCTAAATTTTAATAGTGGTCTATACAAGCTGGTGGGGTTTGGATTACCTTTAATTTCTCAGACTTGCTGAATTTTTCATATAGGCACTTACAATTTCTAAACAGAAAAAAAATACAAGTCCTAAAGAGAAATCCTCACTGTTTTTGTTGGGTTGCTGAAGGAAGCCAGCACCGCTACTTGAACTTAGAACATCAAAAATAAAACTTCAAATTTTTGGAATAGCTAAATGTTACAAAAAATAGATGAGATAACTAATGCAGCCTCCAAACATAATTTAAATACCAGTTTCATCATCCAGTATGTCCTGGTTATCTCACACAACAACCCAGCTTCACTCCTTCCAGCATTTTCTATAGCATATCCTTGAGCTACCACCTGCTTAGCTACTTATGACCTAGAATTAATTAGCATCTTCTGTGTATTTATTCTGCCTTCTCAACTAGACTGTAAACTTTGAAAAAGCTTTCCCATGACGGCAGTTAGCAGAACACTTAATGGACTTGTACGTATATAATTTAAATGCTTCTAGTGTGTGTATGGCCATTTTCCAAACTAACATAGCCATGTCTTTGTCAGCTTTTTTCATCTTTATAATATAGATCTCATCCAGTTGCAAACAATGCCTAATGACAGATACATTAAAAGGTATTTGTAGAAAGTTTATGCAGATATATTGACATTTTTTTCCAACAAAAGCTTTCTGATGTTAAGTCATCTTTCCATAAGGTGTGTTGTGTGTGTGCGTGTGTGCGTGTGTGTGTGTTTCCCCAATATACAATAATGGAACAACAGCCCCCACACAATAATCAGGAACTTATTTGCATTACCTTTTAGAATTAATTATATTTACTTCTAATTTTCTATTGCCTCTCTCAAGCTAAACAACTAATTTTTGGTTAAGTTTAATGTTCCTTCTGTCTTTGCTATTATTATTTTCTTTTTCACTTTCCCAGAACACACACTAATGAGAAAAGGAGGCATAATATGTACTTCAAGGGTATATTGGAGATCAGGGTTGTCACTCTTCAGAACTGATGATAGACAGATAGATGATAGATCATAGATAGATAGATAGATGATATATACAAATTTAAGGAATGTTTTATGAATTTATGTTTAGGGGTATAGTCAAAAGATACTTAGAAATGTCATTTGTTTCTATTAAAATATCTTTTTTAAAAAGTTTTAAATCCAGTCTACTTAACATACAGTGTTATATTAGTTTCAGGTGTAGAATATAGTGATTCAACGGTTCTATACAATACTTAGTCTTCATCGTGGTGTGAGTGCTCTTTCTTAATCCCATTTACCTACCTACCTAGATTTTAAATGAAGGGCATTGTGCTAGACCAGGGTTAATGCTAATATTGGTCTTTCTTGGTGTGCTTACATCTTCATAATCACATTCATTTCGAGATAAAATAATTGAAGCCAATAAAGCTCATCCGAATTTTTTTTGAGAAAATGTAAATGAGGTATTACAATAGAATCTAGTGGTACAATTCAATATAGCCAAGTTTCCACCTTCACCCCAGTGGCACTTAGGTAATGACTGACCAGTGTAGGCACAAATGCCCAGTACTTGCTTCAAAGCTGGACTATGCTTATGGTATAATTTATACTTCAGAGCTTCCCAAGGGATCAGCCTAAGGCTAGACCTCATCTGAACCCATATATTTGCTGTTTCTTCCCCTTCTCTAATCTGCTTCCCTCCCTCACAGATATCTCTAGGGAGCAGTCCTTTGATAAATTGCTTGCACACAAATCCCTATTTTGGGCTCTTCTTCCAAGAAATAAAACCTAAGACAAATAACATTAAAATTAGATTGAAAAACTGAACTCTGTTTCTTGACAATCAATCTTTGATAATAACGTCCATAGTAGATAAGCATGTTTAGGATAGTCATAATGGAGAGATAATTGAGATTTTTACTTTGGACCGGTGTCTCTCAACCAGAGCAATTTTACCCAACAAGCAACACTTGGCAATGTCTGGAAACATTTTTATTTATGAGAAGTGGGGTGAGGGGAAGGATGCCACTAGCATCTAGTGCACAGAAGTGAGAAATGCTGCTAGATATTCTGCACAGCACATGACATCCTCTTCCAACAAAGAATATTGGGCCCAAAATATCAATAGTATTACTATTCAGAAACCTTGCTATAGATCCAACACACTTTTTAATCCTGTGCACCTGCCTGTGTGCATGTGAATGTGTCTATATAGCTTTTAAGTTACACTACAAATCTAAAGAGAGTGTATCCATTTTTGATTCCCTTACATCATGGGTTTTTATTAAAGCCCTACAATTTAGAAGTACAAAAAAATCTACCCAGACATAGCTTGGGATGCATTCAAAAAATATATAGGGACATGTGATTGACCAAGTCAAATTTTCTTTTTGAGCAGATACTTAATTTTCTTCACGGAGATAATTGCTACTTTCCTCTTGCTTTGCATTTCCCATCCTGTGTGAAAAAAAAAGGATTAACTCATATCTAGCCTGCTTTGAATCCTGTACCTATAAGGCAATTATCTGGATGTGGGTTTTGTATTGTTTTTATTTGCAGGGCACAACGAAGTTAGGATATTTTGTTATAAATGTACTTATGTAACTGTTATGAATGTATGCATATATATAAATATGCCCACTTATACATATGTGCTTATTTTCTATGATTATGGTCATTAACATTAAAAGTCTTAAATAATTTGAATCCTTTCTTTTGTCAAGAGGAAACTGAATTAAGTTTGAAATTCTATTCTGTGATTTCAGAACTGGCACCCTCCTTTTATATACCCTTAGTATGCCAGGGCATATAGACCTCATGCCCAAAAAGCAACAGTGAATGTGATTTCTGCCACCATAATTCTGGTCCGTGACAAAGCCCATTCTCATTGTGTTTAAAATATATCCTTCAGCTCATCCCATGCAGGGGTGGTTTGAAAGGGCTGGCTCTTCTTTGTGTTGGTTCTGAATCCATCTGGCACTCCAATGTAATAGATTCCTTAGATTATCTGAATGCCAACTGATAAAGGAGGTGCTGGTGGACCCGCAGCTAACAGCTACCTCATGGCTTTTAGTGGGGCTGCACAGAATCCAGTAAAGACTTGGCTTGTGGGAAACGGGGAACTGCAGATGCAGCTTAGGCAAAGTCAATTTATAAAAATCCAAGTTTACACAAATGCTGAATAATGGACAGATTATAGAAAATAATTCTTCCTTTTGTGGATTTAATGATAGAGTTCCTTTAAATTGCATTATCCAAGTACATTTACAATATAACTTCATTTTTTGAAAGAAATCATACAGAATATTCCAGGAAATGGTTCCTTTTCTGCACTAAAATTATAAATCATAGAAAGTGTTGAGAGAGACCTTATTGATCATGCAGCTTAAATTTTAACATTTTAACTGTGGAGAGAAGTACTCAAAGAAGTTCAGTACTAAACAGTCCAGATGCCTTCAACCTCATGGAAACTTTGATTTAATAGCATCTGTTTTATAAAGTGGTCACACACATCAAGGGGCTTGGCCTGAGCTAATGCTGACTTTCCTGTGCAGAACTTTTCTTCCTCTGGTGAATTTACACAGCCATTGTTGACTCTGGGAATCACGACTCCCTAAGGGCTCTTTCACAACTCTTGAGTCTGTTATTACCTTCAATGCCACAATTATCAGCCTTTCTAGGGAGATAATCAATCAACTTGATGGTTCAATAAGTGCTTGTTAAATTGCACTGCACCAAGTTTGTTCACCCATCCATCCACCTGTGCTAGACTCTGGGGAGCATGGTGAAAAAATATAGAGGTTTAAGTAGATCAGATACTCTCTTGATGAGTTTTTGTGTCACAATTATAATGCAAAAGCTAGCTATGGCCACAGAACTCCAAAACACTGCCTTTATCTGCTCTCTGAAGTTTGAAGCTCTTTAAACAGTAATGAGTATCCTTGAGAGGCAACAAGTTTTTAGGAAAACCAAGTTGTTTAAGCATTTAACTGGAATGGAGACTGAGGGTTGACTCAAGTACCAGGATAAATTGCTGGTTACACATCCATTGTTCTGGGCCTCAGTTATGCTTGTCTGCAATACAGGTCTTTCTCCTTCTTTCTAGCAATAGATCCAGTCTACTTGGCTTATGGTGGTTGGCCAGAACCTAGTCTAAGCCAAATTGAATATCTCTACCCTTGGACCATATTGATTGATTAAAAATCAGCTCATTATACATGTTGTACCAGCTCAGGCATTCTCTAAGACTTTTACATTGGGATCTGGGATTTTTCTCTGAGCCTGGAGGTGCCAGTGGCTCTGCTTCTTGCCAAAAGAAGGAAACAAAATTCCTAATCTCCAAGAAATAGAAAGAGCTTCCATTCATGAGAAAGTCTATGTCTAGAAATGATTAAGGATGATCAAGTGGTTAAAAATACACATTTTAAAACCAGTCTGCCTCATTTCAAATCCATAGTTCTCCATGAATTCTGAGACCCCGAGAATGTTATGTATCTTCTCTTTAGCTCAGTATGACTCTAGGTGTGATGGGGATACAGTATCCACCTCATAGGACTGTGGTAGATCAAAGATAGCCTCAAATTCTTTGATATTCCTCTCACTGAGAATTGGTAAGACTCTGTGATTGTTTTAGAATCCAGCAAAAGTAGCATTGCACCAGTTTTGTGGCTCAGGCCTTAAGAATCTAGCAACTTCCACCTTGTCTCTCTTGTAACATTCCATTTCATACTCCTGAGCCACCTTGTAAGAAATTCAACATCTTACTGGAGACATCATGCAGAAAAGTTCTGAAATTGTGTGGAAAGTAAAGGGGACCCTACTGAGTCCAGTTCATCACCAAGTGAATGTTCATGGAACCATATTGAATGCTCCAGATTAGCCCTGTTTTAGTGGACAATTACCCATGCCTTATGGAGGCTGTTTTAGTGGACAATTACCCATGCCTTACCTACCTGAATTCCTGACCCCTACACACTCAAAATATAATAAGATGGTTGTTGTTTTTAGCTCCCAAGATGACCAAAACAATAATTTTAAGATTAAACAAAGCTCTATGAATAATACTTGCCAATAGCATTGTTTGATAAACTAATTATCATTGCCATGGTTCTGATCTGTTCTGAATTCGATTAATTCACTCCTTAGTAGTTAGCTATTCTTTTTTTAAAAAAAATCCCCCTATTTATCTGTAATCAATTTAGAGTTAGGGTCTTATCGCTTGTGTTCAAGTGGGTTCCTACTAATTCAGTATTTAAGATTCCTGAGATTCTCATTCTATGTGGATGATCCATCACACAAGTTACACAGAGATAAATATTTTTTTCACTTTTGTTCTTTTTAAATCACTATTTTTTCTGTTACTGGCTACAAATCTGTGACTTCATAATAAAACCAAACATAAAAACAAACTACCCCCCCACCTTACAAGGTCATAAGTTCTGCCTTTTACTTTTGTCTTATTTTTTTCCCATTAGTATATAATTTGTGGGAAACAACTGTCCATCTTATCAGGTATGTCAATGAAGACTACATCTTTCACATTCTTCTGTACCAAAACAATGAAACAGAGAAAGAGAAAAAGAGGAAGAAAATAGTAATTTGCTTAATGGAGAACAGATAGTAGTGATGGTGGTAAGCTGATGGAACCAAATAGTAGTCCTTAAGGTTTTGAGGAAATTGAGTAAAGTGAGGTTATACACACCTATTATTAGCAGATCTCAGATGGTATGTCCAAACCCTATCCTTGTTCATAAGCAAGAGTAGCAGGGAGAGAGGAGATTTTATCCTACATTTTTAGAGGAATTAAATGCTGTATTTTTCTGGATGGGTTTTTGACAAATGTTTTCTTAAAAATGCATCAACTTGTTTGCTTTGGTTTGTTGTCTTTTCTAAATGAATCTGAGAGATTGGGGTGAGAAGTGGGGCCATGGGGAAAAGGGAAGGTATAAGAACTGTACTGATTGATTGAGAGTGATTCAGGCCAGAGACTGGCAAAAAAAAAAAAAAAAAAATATATATATAAATATATATATATATATACTGTCTTTATGTGCCATTTAAACCCATTTAAACCCATATGAAATGGATATTCTTCATGATAGGCACAAAAACTCCTGGTTCTCTGCTAGGCACATGTTTATGTATCTTGCAAAGGAGGGGCTCTACCATCCTCCCAATTAACCCTATTACTTGTTCACTGGATCATGAAAGCTCTTTCACAGAAATAAGTAATTTTTAGGGGAAGAAGGAGATGTATATTAGACATGAATAGCTGTCTAGATAGCATCATTTCCCCATTCTTCCTTCTTAACAAAGTCCCTTAGGTAGCCTGTGTGCCTGGAGGAAGATGATCTCATTCAGAATTCTCAGGGTAGAGCTGATTGGCAGAAAGGAAGGTAATACTTTTAAAACAGTGCTTGTTCTAGAATGGGGCATCTGACTTGGTCCAATAAGGCTGGAAGAAAGATCATTTACTCCATAATGATGAAAAATGATGTTTAATTTTAAATTTTTAGCTGCTTGATGGGAATAAGCAAATAGGTAATCCAAATTATTACAGGCAACTATTTTTCCGTAAGTGCAACTATCCCAATGTTTAAGCCAGTAGTGTAATTGGAAGAACAAAGAAACAGGACCCTAATAACACTAGTGAGCTGTAGAATTCACATACCCAAATCCTTCCCTGATACAGGACTTATTATACTTAAAATGTCATTTCCATAATCTTTAAGGCAGTCAAAGAAGGTGCTTCTGATACTTACAAACCAAAATCTTCCTAAATTCAGAAGGAAATGACATTGGAACATTAAGAAATCATTCCTTATTTCCTGCAATTAAATTTATATAAAGAAGAGAAAGTGAAAGAACATGTAAGGACTCAGGATGACAAAAGACAGGACAGAAAAAGGAGATCTGTAAAGTCACAGAAAGTGGAGACTGGCTGAGCTCAAAGAAAACCTCCGTAAATTCACAATTTCCCCACAAGCTGTTTTAAAACTAGCTAACTCTAGACTAGAGGGCTGCTGCTTTTATTCTTTAATAATTTCTTAAATCCCTATCATGCACTTAGAGTAGTCAAAATTATAGAGATAGAAAGTAGGATGGTGGCTGCCAGGAGCTGAGAGGAAATGAAGGGCAAGGAAGTTAGTGTTTAATGGGTGAAGAGTTACAGTTGTATGAGACAAAAAGAGTTCTGGAGAATGAAGGTGGTGATGGTTGTACAACATAACGACTGTATTTAATACCACTGACTGCACACTTAGAGATGGTTAAACTTGCAAATATTATGTTATGTGTATTTTACCACAATAAAAAAAGTATAAGAAAAAAATACACACCATGTATTAAGCCAATAGAAATACAAAAGATACATACTTAGCTGTCAAGAAATTTTCAATATTAAAAAGTCCATAATAACCTCTAAATTTTTTATAGTTTCTTCTACTTACATTATTTCATTTAATGCTTAGAATAACATTGTGGGCATGTATATATTTCCCCATTTTATAGTCAGTGACTCAGTTTCTATAGTCCTA
Organism: Nyctereutes procyonoides; assembly: GCF_905146905.1. Classification (NCBI taxonomy): domain Eukaryota; kingdom Metazoa; phylum Chordata; class Mammalia; order Carnivora; family Canidae; genus Nyctereutes; species Nyctereutes procyonoides. Next base: position 10,397,394 of record NW_026575133.1, on the reverse strand, counting down.
TAAAAAGGAATCTGTGAAGTTAGGGTTTCAATCCACCTTGTTTTTTACACTGCACTACCATCTTTGGATATTAAGATTCTCTATCACATTGGGTACTGTAATCCATTTTGTAGAGGAAATTTCTCGGTAATACAGTAATAACAGTACTTCCCCAAGACCCAACACTTTGATACCAAGAAAGAAAATGATATTTTGGTATGACCACATTGTTTGTTAGATGGAGGGGTATAATCCAACATATGATCAGCAGTCACAGAACTGGAAGAGAGAAAATGGTCCAAATTGTGATTGAATCCATTAGCTTCAGATTCTAAGGACAGTACTACACCAGAACTAGCATCTTAGTGCCTGGAAAGGGACCAGACCAAATCCTTTGCTTTATCATGGTGTCACATCTTTTCTCAGAGGAGAAGTAAAAGACACAATTTTGAATCACAATTCCTGAGAGTTATTAGTGCACTAAGTATCAGTGAATGAGCTCTGCTGGTTGCAAATAAGACTGACAGGAAGCTGTACTAATTGCAGCACAATTAGCTAAATAATGGAGGAAAGGCAAGGTAATGAGTTGGAGAGTGAAGAAAAGAGTAGGCAAAGGTACCATGGATCATTATTAGTGGATTATTTGTGATTTTTTTTTGCATGGTTCCATTTACCTGTCATGCCCCATCTAAGACTTTTGTATAGTTGACAATTGCCCATAGGTTAATATTTAAGCAATATAATGTGTGATATATAATCTCTTATAATCTGGTGCATATCAAACCTGTCTCTTCTTATCATCTTCTTCTAGCATTATACGTAGTTCCCTACACTTATCAGATCTCTTATATCTTTAAGTTTTCATTAATTACTATTTTTTCTGGCTGGAACATTCTCTTTACATCTCTTGGAAATATTAACTATTAAAATGCTTCAAATTCTTATCATTCAGATAATGGTAAATAATCCACTTCTAGATTTACCTGCTGTCAACATTATTGAAGCTCTTTTAAATATTCTATTCATACTTTTTTTTTGAATTTCTTGTCCATATGGGCAATTCCTGAAGATAGCACTATGTGTTTCTCACTGTTTCATTCCTAGTACCTGATTTGTCATAGTTATTAAATATTTGTTGGATAAATTCTGAATGACTTTATACAGTCCTCTAAATATTTATGTACTTACTTTCTCATGAATAACTTGGCTGTCAGAAAGGACAGAGTTTTCTGTACTGGTTTAAGTTAGAGCTCATATAATTCAAGGAATATTTTTGTATTATAAATCTATGATTCAGTGTGTTACTAATAAAAAATTAAATTGCATGCACCTTATTGTTAGAGATGGCAGAGTGAATACATATATTTCTATTTAATCCATTCCCTAAGCCACATAAAGATGACAGAAATGTTTTAAAGCATGAAATACTGTGGAATAAAACAATGGGGGATAAGACAATAAAAAGATTTCAGAACCTGGAAACAAATGGAAAAGTGAAAACTGACTTAGCAGATCCCAGAAATCTGAATTCTGTGCTTAAAGTGAGAAAACCAAGAAGAAGCCTTATGTATAAACCCCTAAAAGACTTAGGACTTGGGGAAAACAAATAACTTAGAAGTGGGGTTTAGCATGGGAATAAGTGTCTTGTCTGAAGATCTCATTAGGAAAGAGTAAAATCCATAGATAATCTACCTCATTCTGTGTAGTGACATGGCTGATGAGTTGATGGCTAGAAGTCTATTTTCTACAGCGGGCAAAGTAGGTAGTGTTTTCATCTAGGATTCCAGACACATTTGAATGAAAAAATTCATTTCTGGAAAAATTTTAAAAGAGGGAGAGAGAGAAAATAAGTGAAAGTTTCACAGTAAATGTTGAATGTCTTTTCCAGTCTTCTCCTATATGATTCCCAGAAAAGTAGCAGCCAGTTCATACCCACCAAATGGGAACACTGAAGCAATTCTTGGGGATCTGACCAACTGGAGCTAAAAGACTGAAAAATACTGACATTAATGATTCTCAAAAAAACAGCCAATTCAGATATGCTAGAGTTAGGATCATACTGAATAGCTCCAATCAAATACACAGGGTTTCTGATCAACTCTATTCAAGCAAAGACAAGGCTTACTAGACATTTGAAACAAGCATTGGCTATGGAAAACAGATACCAAAGCTAAATGAACAAGTAACTCTTCTCCATTTTAGTTTCTTTAGTTTATTACTGTCCATAGTTTCTTTATTAATATTCTCAAAAAGATAAGTAGCTATATTGCATCTGTGCAACAAGAACAGAAAGCTACCTAAAGGAACATGCATAGGATGTACATGAGATCTTAATGATAGAAAAAAAAATAGAACATTTAGAACATAAAGTAAGGAAATAAACTTAATTAAGGAGAGCAAAGCAGAAGAAAAGTGACAAAGAATGGAAGGTAAATGATTCAGAAACTGCAATGTCTGAATAAAAAGTCCAGAAAAAAGAGAGAAAAGAAAATAGAGGGATGATAGCATCAAAAATGTAAACATTTTTTTCTAGAACTGAGAGGCATGAATATCTAGAAAAAAAGACACCAAAGAACATTACTGAGAATTTGAAAACATGAGTGATAAAAACAAAGTTCTAGAAGCTTCCAGATAAGGAGAAAAATATTTACATAAAAATTATGAATAATAATGGCTTGGAATTTCTCCCAAAATAGCAACTTCAGCTGTTAGAATGGGATAGAAAAATGTCTTCAAAATTCTGATAATTTTTTTTCAAAGGAACTGTATATTCAGATTGTCAAGATACTTTCAGTTGTGCCAAAAAAAAAAAAAAAAGTTACCTGCTATACACTCTGTCAGGAAGATACTGGAAAAATCTTATACTAATCTGAGGGAGAAAACTGAGAAAGACCAAATGTAATGCAGGAAATAGAAGAGTCAGCAAAAGAGGTAAAACATTTCCCTATAATGTCTTAAGGAGTTTGCACAATGACATTCGTTCACTAGATTTAGCTATTTTTTTTTAGAATGGAAATGGCTGGAAAGGAGATATTTCTTTAAGAAAATGAAATTCATAAAAATTTAATTTCATTGCAGGTATTGAGAAACAATTAGCTCAGCTAGTAAAGAATTTGGGATTGGATTACTGATTTCCTCTTATACAGGAAAGGAAACCAGCCATATCAAATACTACATGTCTCATTTATGAGCAGTGTTAACACGGTAAGAATAATTTAAATAATAAACATTGACCGATTTTCATTTTACAACTATGTCAGAAGGATGTTGGGGCAGGGATAGTCAGGATAGTGATGAAATAAGTACATTATTATCTTAGTCTACAGACAATTTTTTAAAAAGAACTAACAATATAAGCTTTACTTAGAGATTTTTTTCCTCGTATGTTGGTAATGACTCTTCTGTGTATTCAATCAGGAAGAAACTCTACATTCTTCAACTTGATCTCTCAGCAATGTTTATCACTATGGGAAATTCTGAAGGAACATGGCAAGTGTGAGAGAGTCATATCTTTTCTGTCCCAACTGGAGTGATAGAATTCAGTCACATGGCCATTTCTAATTGCCTCAGAGGTTGAAGCCTAGCTGTGTATCAAGGAAAAACAGGAAACAAATTTTGGTGAACAGTTAGTATTTCTGTCACAATTTGTGAAACTATTTGATTCTTTAAGTCCATGTACAGCCTACTGTTTCAGCTATGATATTTTTCTAAAACGATAAGTAGACCAGAAGGAGTCTGGCATTGTTTTAATTATAAAATTTCATGGAAGTTACAAAGTACTTCTTGTCTGGAGTAACTTTGTTCTGTGTTTCCTATAGGGGAAAGTCAATGGTCTTTCCTAAGAAGACAAGCTATACATTAAACAACCTAATCCTAAAATAAAGACAGAGAAGGTGGAATTATCTCTATTTTACATAGGGAACAACTGGACTCTTGAATAACTGACAGACACAAAGTTGGTCATTTACTCATTCACTTCTCTGATATTTATTAGAGCGTCTACCATAGGCCAGTCATCATCTATGTGCAACAGATATGGCAGCAAACAATCCAGACAAGCTTTCTGCTCAGATGAAATGTTAATCCTAGAGAGGTTGTCCAGTGGCAGAATGAAGATCCTAATTCAGGTCTTCATTCTGGAAGTTCAAAAGATCCCCACCAACTCCTGCGGTGCTTCTTTGGCTCATACATTTCCTATATCGTATCTCATCAGTTGCACTGAAATAAATTCTCTGCAGCTATACAATCAGAGGGAGCTTCTCCTATTTACACAGTCAACAAAAGATGCAAATTCTCTTTGGGAGAATTTCTGTGAGTCAAAATCACACCTCTTTTTTCCCCTTACCAGCTTTTGACAGATGCTTCACACCAGTGAGAAAAGAAAGACATGCACATTCTCTTTCTGGACCTCCATTGCTTTCCTCCAGCAATTACAGAGGCACTTGTGACAGGCACTTTTTTTTCTGGCTGCCGCTAAGACATGTTAGGCGTGTTCTTCTATTCAAACAGACCTGGGATAGTCTAGTTTCCTGTTATGATGTCTGTAACATATTTATCTAGCTGCCTGAAAAATCACCAATTGTTTCTGTTTACTTCATTTGGGAAAACATCACCCTCCAACATCCCTACTTGCACTTACATGGTATATGCTTAGTGTATTAGTTAGTGTTAAGTTCAGTGAAAGAGAATCTTTTACAGAAGAGTTCTAAACTTGCACTGAACATAAGAACAGTTACAGGAAACACAAAAATTCGAGAAGAGCTGTCCTTAGGGGATAATCATTTAACTCATTGTTCAAAGCAGGATAATTTGAGGATGAGAGATGATGCTGTTAATGTCAGTGATATTGAGACCACAAATGTAAATAGTATCTTGGACCGAAAGGAAATGTGAGCATTCAAGAGTAATTTCACTTTCTTTATCCATTGATGAATGAATGGGTAAACAATATGCGGTACATACGTCAATAGAATATTACTTAACCTTAAAAAGGAAGAAAATTCTGATACATGCCACAGCATTATGCCAAGTGAAATAAATCCGTCACAGAAGGGTAAATGCTATATGATCCCATTCACATGAGATATCTAGGATGGTCAAATTCAAAGAAGCAGGGAGAAAAATATGATGGTTGCCAGGCACTGAGAGGAGGGGGAAATATGGACTTAATGTTCAATGAATATAGAGTCTAAGTTTAAAAAGATAAAATGTTCTGTAGATAGATGGTTGTGATGGTTACACATGTAAATTTATTTTCTTTTTTTTTCAGTCTTTCATACCGTTTTATTTTCTCCCTTCAACCACAATAATATGATATCCAAATTTTGTCCTGATTGGAGGGTCGGTAAACACAGGCTTATCTGGCCCACTTACAGGCAAGGCAAATGCTGCTTCTTGAAATGGTCCCACCATGGAACCTCTGGTCATCCAACCCAAGTCACCCCCTTGCCTGGCTTTATCTTCACTATACTGTGTGGTCACTTCATTGAATCTCATTCCAGACTTTAACTTTTCCATGGCTTCCATGATTTTCCCATGTTTTTCACACAGAATGTGTCTAATCTTTATTGTATTACCACCACCTTTGGGACCCTGGGCCTTCTTGTCAGAACTATCACTCCCGGAGGCGGCTCCCCCTTTCCCCCCTTTCCTGGAACCGCTCTTTCCCTTGGGTGGCATCTCTGAAAACTGAGACCGAACCCTCAATGGCTTCCTTCGCCGCACAAAGTCCTTGTAAATTTATTTCATGTCACTGAACTATATACTTAAAGATGGTTAAAATGATACATTTTATGTTACATATATTTCACCACAATAAAAAAAATGATTGACTTCACTTTATCCATTGGGAAAATGTTAAAACTAGGACCTTCATCCCAGGCATAACATCATGATCCTAATTAAGAGTCATAGAAGTTAGGGTGTGGTTGAATTACCCAGTGTTCCCCTCTGTTATCATCATTTGAAAGACAACATGAAAAATCCAATGGAGATTTACTCCTGGCAAAGCTGGTCAGAGAACTCAGACAGCCTTCTCACCTCCCTCCTCAACCTAGACTTGAGTACAGACCAGATATTAGTGACCATGGCAGGCAGAAAATCTGTAACTAAGTGAGCAGATTTGCTGACTGCTCCAAAGCAAACTCTTTGGTTTGACTGCTGGCTCCCCCAAAGCAAACTCTGCTTGATTTGCTTATTAAAGGAAGCAAGGTGCACTCTCTCTTCCTGAGAGTCAGAGGCCCAAAAAAGCCAAGAGAGAAAAGATCTAGGAGATCAAGAGGAAGCTGATCTTACACCATGTGGGTTTCAGATAGTGGCCCAATCTGCCTTTCTATTAAGCCTCACAAATGTCAGCTTCTTCCCAGGCTCAACAATCACCCCAGAAGCCCCCATATGCTATATAGCTATATCCAGTGAAGAGGAAAACATAAAGGGGTGAAAGAGAACTGAAAACAGATTCCTCTCCAACAAAAAACACTTTTAACCTTTGCTTTTCCTGTAGCCTCTTAGACACACAACAAAAACATTTTCCATTCCTTTAACATCCAACATTGGGAAGTATTACATTTTCTTCTTCACCTTGTGGCCCATCATTTTCTATGCATGCCATTCTGTTTCCCATTTACTCCTGAGGTGGTACACAAAAGAAAGAACCATTTGGAGTGCACATCACAAAGAGGGAGGGGGGTCATGGTCCTTAGATGCAAGGTGAACTGTTCTGGCACTGTGTCAATCCTGCAATCTACTTACCTTTCTCCTGACCTGCACTGATTAACTGATTCATATATCTATGACCTCTAATCCTTCAGCCCCAACTTTAGAGCAAGCTAAAGTTGGGGCTGAACACAATGGTGTTAACTTCTGGTTCCTGTTTTCCATAAGAATCCATGCCACCACAGCTTGGGGGTTCCATAAATGCCAGTGCTCCTGAGAATGTCCAGGTTCCTGCCCCAAGGGATCCTATTCTATAATAACAATCTAGAGATTCTGGAACAGCTGATGTCAGGAATGCCTCCTCACAGGCCCTGTGGGGCCTCCGGGAGGAAAGAATTTCAAGAAGATTAGGAGATGAACGTGTTCTGAAAGACAGCACACAGTTAGCCTTGACTGCAAATTGGGTATTTTATTGCATTTGTCTGATGGATAATCACAGATAAAGACTTTGATCTTTATCCCCATGGCTGCAATAAGAAAAAAGGCAGGAACTCTGTGTACTACCTTTTATTTCTTTTTTCTGCAGTTCCTGGAAAACAGAACCCATTAAAATGCTCAGAAGAATCTCTCTGTTGTCTTCTTAAGCATCAAATCAAGTGCCGCTGTGTGTTACTGCCCCCACCTCCCTCCACTGCGTGGTAAGAAGGAGAGAGGGAAAGAGTATGAGAGTCTTCTCCCTCAGCAGAGAGACTCATGGATAGGGAAGAGGAAGAATGTTAAAGGGGAGGGAAGAGAAAGAATGGAGGATTAGATGCTGAGTATCAGAGAAAAGAGGAGGAAGAGAAATCACTCTGGCCATTATTGCATGGCAGCTGGAATGCCATGATCAGATCAGGGTTTTATTTCTCACACACTGGACTCTGAGGGCCTATGGCCTGGAGTGGCAATGTCAGGAAGGTTTTACCTCCCTCTGTAATTGTACCAAGTGAAACATTCCACAAATTTGAGAACTGAATCCAAATCAATCAATCAATCAGCATGTAGGGAAGCAGTAGCAGAGTTCCAGGAGCCTGATAGCCTAGCACGGTGCTCCTTCCATCCCGTGATGCATTTAATTGAGTCCACTTGTTATCTAATCAATATGATTAGTGATGATGTTCATTAAGGACAAAAGGGTAACTTTCATCATAAAATGAAGATTAATGTTAACTTTTATGTGCCCTCACTAAGGAATCAGCCAAAGACCAAATGCTTCAAAGCTTCAGATAAATTCTGGTGTGCTGGAGCAGATGTGTATGGTTGCACAGGGCACACTGAGGTGCTAGCACCCAGGGCCCAACCCCGAGGGAGGGTGTGGGTGCAGGACCACACATATTTCATCCTGTTTTGACAGACTCCAATGTAATCATATACCATTGTATCCAAAGAGGACAACACACAGAATCATTTAGTTTTAATGTGAATTTGTGGAATATTTTACATGTTTAACATATTTAAAGTCTTAATTCTGTATCTTAATTTTCTCATGTTTTAATGTACCAGCATACCTCAGAGAGATTATGAGTTTGGTTCTAGACCACTGCAGTGAAGCCAATATCATAATAAGGAGAGTCAAATGAACTTTTTGGCTTCTTAGCATTTATAAAAGTTACATTTACACTATACTGTAGTCTATTAAGTGTGTAATAGCATTATGTCTAAAAACAATGTATTTACCTTAATTACAAAATACTTTACTGGTAAAAAAAAATGTTAAGTATTACCTGGGCTTTCAGTGAGTCATAGTCACTGACCATAGATCTCACCTCGTTTTACTGTGTTTCACTTTATTGTACTACACAGATAGTGCATTTTTTACAAATTGAATCTTTGTGGCAGCCTTGCATTGAGCAAGTCTGTCAGTGCCATTTCTCTGCATGCATTTGCTCACTCCCTGTCTCTGAGACACATTTTTGGTAATTCTCAAATTTGAAGCCTTTTCATTATTACTATTTTTTATGATAATCTGTGATGTTATTATTTTGATTGGGTGCATTACCAACCATACCCATATAAGATGGTGAACTTAAATGATGAATGTTGCATGTGCTCTACTATACTTCCTATTCCCTGAGATATAACTATATTGAAATTGTAAAAACCTTACAAAGGTCTCTAAGTGTTCATGTGAAAAAGTCACACATCTCTCACTTTTAAAGCAAAAGCTAGAAGTGATTAAGTTTAGTGAGAACGACACGTCAAAAACCAAGGCAGGCAGAAAGCTAGGCCTCTTACACTAGCTAGGCAAGCTGTGAATGCAGAAGAAAGGTTCTTGAAGGAAGTTACAAGCGTTATCCTTGTGTACACATAAATGATAAGAAAGTCAAACAGCCCTGTTGCTGATATAGTGAGAGCTTGAGTGGTTCAGATAGAAGATCAAACCAGCCACAATATTCCCTTAAACCAAAGCCTCATCCAGAGCAAGACCCTGACTCTCTTTAATTCTATTACAGTTGACAGGAAACTGGAGAAAAAAAGCTTGAAGCTAGCAGAGGTGGGGTTCACGAGGGTCGAGGAAAGAAGCCATCTCCACAATGTAAAAGTGCAAGGTGAAGCAGCAAGTGCTGATGTAGATAGAACCTGCAGCATGTCATCCAGAAGATCCAGCTAAAGGTAACTACACTCGACAACAGATTTTCAATGTAGACAAAACATCCTGCTATTAGAGAAGATGCTGTCTAGGACTTCCATAATTAAAGAGGAGAAGTCAGTGCTTGGTATAAAAAAGCCAGGATGACTGGTTCTCTTATTAAGTGCTATTGCAGCTGGGGACATTAAATTAAAGCCAGCATTTGCCTCCAAGTCAGATGAGAAGAGGGAGAGGGAAGGGGAGAGAAGGAAGGAAGAGTTTATGTGTGTACACCACATTTTAAAAATAAAGATCTAAGAACAAAAACAAGACAAAACAAAAAAAAAGCCAGTGTTCACCTATCATTCTGAAAATCCTAGAACCCTTAAGAATTACGCTAAATCTACTTTGCCTGTGTACTATAAATGGAACAACAAAGCCTGCATGATGCCACATCTATTTACAACATGGTTTACTGAATATTTTAAGCCCATTATTGAGACCTCTGCTCAGAAAAAAAAGATTCCTTTCACATTCCTACTGCTTACTGACAATGCACCTGATCACCCAAGAGCTCTGATGGAGATGGACAATGAGATTAATGTTGTTTTCATGTCTGCTAACACATTATCCATTCTGCAGCTCATGGATCAAGGAGTTTTTTTTTGAATTTCAGTCTTAATATTTAAGAAATACATTTTGGCTGTAACTGCCAAAGATACTGACTCCTCTGATGGATCTGGATAAAGCAAATTGAAAGGCTCCTGGAAAGGATTCAGCACTGTAGATGTCATTAAGAACACTCGTGATTTGTGAGAAGAGGTCAAAATATCAACATTAACAGGAGCTTGGAACAGGTTGATGCCAATTTGAGAGGTTCAAGACTTCAGTGGGGGAAATAACTGCAGATGGGGTGGAAATAGTAAGAAAACTAGTATTAGAAGTTCAGTCTGAAGATGGGGCTGAGTTTCTGCAATCTCATGATAAAACTTTAATGGATGAGGAGCTGCTTCTTATGAATGAGCAAAGAAAGTGGTTTCTTGAGATGGAAACTACTCTTGGTGAAGATGTTGTGAAGACTGTTGACATGACAACAAAGGATTTAGAGTATTATATAAACTTAGTTGATAAAGCAGCAGCAGGGTTTGAGAGGATTGACTCCAATTTTGGAAGTTCTGCTGTGGGTAAAATGCTATCAAACAGCATCACATGTTACAGAGAAATCATCCGTGAAAGAAGTCAATCGATGCAGCAAACTTCATTGTTGTCTTACTTTACGAAATTGCCACAGCCACCTCAATGTTCAGCAAATGCCACCGTGATCACTCAGCAGGCATCAACGTCCAGGCAACAACCTCCACCAGCAAAAAAATTATGACTTGCTGAAAAGTAGAATGATGGTCAGCATTTTTTTTAGGGATAAAGTATTTCTTAATTAAGGTATATACACTGTTTTTTTAGATGTATTGCTATTGCATATTTGATAGACTCTAGTAGAGTATAAACATAACTTTTATATGTACTGGGAAACCAAAAAGTCATTCAACTTGCTTTTTTGTCATGGTCTGGAAATGAACTTGTGTATCTCAAAGGAATGTCTGTAACCTTAACATTGCATGTACCCTAAACCCCACTTGATTTTTGAAATGCCCTGAGTGTGTGTGTGTGTGTGTGTGTCTTAATGTTAGAGTGGGAAAGTCTTAAGGTGAAAAGAATCCTAGGTTGAAGATTAAATTGCATGAAATGTTAAGAATTGCCAGGTTTGTTCACCAGCCCTTTACTTATTTACTTTTGGATGGCAACATAAGTCCCAGAGCAATTAATTATGGGCCTAGTCACTGGAATCACATATTTACCAGGTACAATTTGTAGAAATAGTTAAAACTTCTGAAAAGGAAATAAACCTCTAAGGTTGTCTCAGAATCAGGTACATGGGGCATGGTTTTTGAATGACACGTGTAAAAGAACGACCCCTAGTGCTAAGAAGCCAAAGCTACAGGATGTAATTAAAGAACCAGCTCTGCCTGGGTTTGAATGGAAACGTATTGAGTTATAAAGCAACATGAAGCATCCTCGAGGAGAGCACACAGCTGCCTGGATTTATCTCTAATAGTTTAGCAATCCCACTGGAGTAATTCCAAAGGCCCCGTTCCCCATAGAAGCCTAGACTTAGACCATCAGCTTGTAGGGAACTTTTCTTCTAACTTCTCTTTCCAAAGAGCAACACGATGCACAGTATTACTTTTAGTTATCCATCCAGCTTTTACCTGAAAGGTTCCAGTCACAAGACACATTGTAGTCAGCATTTATCTCCCCCCCCCCCCCCCGCCGCATAACAACAAACTCTATTTCTTGGGATGGGGGTGAGGCTTCCCTCATGTGCCTAATTTTGGGGAAGGGGTAGGAAGCAGAGAAGATTACTCTTCTTATTATTATAGACATGGGATGTAGAAGATCTTTCCTTTCTCAGCTCCTTTACATCTAGGATCTAAGCATGAACTAAGAGTAGATAGTTGTATATTCCTGCTCAGGAATGTGGATCTAGAATGAGGCAGTGATTTACAGTGGCAGTGGGAGCATGCAGAGTTCATGTCTAGCAGATGTGGTGTGTCTGATGCATTTAACATATTGTGCCATGGCCAGATTATATCATCCCTAAATTTTGTACTCCTTTGTTCCACTCCTTTCCAAACCTCCTCCTCCAAACTTTCAACATCTTGTAACATCCCAGTAAACCTCCTGCTTAGGCAAAATTGGTTTCTCTTACTTGCAACCAAGAATCCTAATGTCCCTTGTCTACTTCATCACTGGGATGATGAACAACTTCATGTTATATATTCCCATCAGACCTGGCGCTGCATTCTTCTGCAATTTGATATTCCTTTTGTATAAAGTGAAATTCTTCTCCAAGTGTTCACATTATTTTTTCAAAGCCTTAGTGTCTCCATATTAACATTTCTGTAAGGATAGAAAACCATCTATATAAAGTTGAATAACTAGAAGACAATTGCCTAGATATTTTCATTAGTCTGAGGTGGTGATGCTATTATTATTGAGGCAACGATCTTCCTCATAGTATCTCATAAAACTTGTTGACCTTATGGTGCCCCCTACCATCTTGGAAGTAGACAATGTAGTGGCCTTAGTCAAGCTCAAAGGTATAAGATGTCTTATTTTTCCTTCCTTGAAGGAATCTTCTCTAATTATCCAGTTATCTAACCAACCTTCATCTACCTCCCACCTACCCTTAATCACCATGCATTCCATATCTCACAGCCAACGACATTAAAAGGAAAGATGGAAAAGGGAAATTTGTCTATTTTTCTTCTAATATATGCCTCCAGAATCCCTAACTTTCTTGTGTCAACTAAAACTTTTAAACTTTCCAGATTAATCAGGACACATACACTACCTTCGAGAAAGCTTCCCCACCTCAATGATAGTCCCCTCTAAGTATCTCCACATAAAAATGAGACTGGACAAAAATTATATAAATCTTCCATAGTAAATAGAATACAAATGGATCATGGAATTATAATTAGATTTCAAACACCAAAAAGGCCCAAAACTCATCTTGGAAATATAGGAAATTAGAGGAGGTACCATACACCAAGAAGGACTTCTAGCCAGGAGAAAAGCAGGTTCTGACCAGCTAATAATATTTAGTCCTACAAGTTAGAGAGTCAACATTGCTCATTCCAACTCAATTTGACTCTCTTTTTTTTTTTTTTCTAAGATTTTATTTATTTGGGAGAGACAGAGAGAGACAGTGTGAGAGCATTAGCAGGGGGGAGCAGCAGAGGGAGAGAGAGAGAAGCAAACTCCCTGCTGAGAAGATGCCCAACACCAGACTCTGTCCCAGAACTCTGAGATCATGACCTGAACCAAAGACAGACACTTAATTGACTGAGCCACCCAGGCACTCCCTTCTCATTTCTATTTCTTTTTAAACCTCATTAAAATTCTATAAAATTTCTATCCAGAGTGAGACATCTTAAATTCTCGTTATGAGAATTTGCATTCTGAAAATCAATAGTACCCAGAATTGTCAGAGAAAAACTCCATGCACAGTTGTATCCTTACTATCTCAAGAAAAAGAACTTGAACAATGTAAGTTTTTGGTGTTCTACAGCAAGGAGACGTTAACCAGAAGATGAGTGTAAGCCTAAGTTATTTGCCTGAGTTTTCAGGTTACCAGTGCTCCCATGTATTTCCTTTTCCAACACTATAACAGGAAATGAACAGCCTCCAAACATCTTCCTTTGAACAGTGCTTTATTTTTATTTTTATTTTTTTTTAATTTATTTACGATAGTCATACAGAGAGAGAGAGAGAGGCAGACACAGGCAGAGGGAGAAGCAGGCTCCATGCACCGGGAGCCTGACGTGGGATTCGATCCCGGGTCTCCAGGATCGCGCCCTGGGCCAAAGGCAGGCGCCAAACCGCTGCGCCACCCAGGGATCCCTGAACAGTGCTTTAATTGCTTAAAATGCATCTTTACGGCAATTACAGTGGATCTGCTAAAAACCTACAATGCATTTAAACAAAGCTTTCAGAAGCAGTCAATTGTCCTATTGAACAAATATGGACAACTTTTTTTTTTTTTAAGATTTTATTTATTTATTCATGACAGAGAGAGAGAGAGAGAGGCAGAGACACAGGCAGAGGGAGAAGCAGGCTCCATGCAGGGAGCCGGACGTGGGACTCGATCCTGGGTCTCCATGACTACACCCCAGGCTGAAGGTGGCGCTAAACCAATGGGCCACCAGGGCTGCCCTGGACAACTTTTTTGTAGATGGATGTTACTACTGTACATTCATCAGAACACAAAATATTATATCACATTGAACTATTCTAGAAATTAGCATCAGATTGAGCTATGTGGGGGAAAAAGTTATCAAAAAACTCAAGTGGCCTTATAAGTATAACAACATACTGGAAATTTTGATAGCAAGATATTTCCAAGGAGTCAAATTATCTGTAGAAGGCAAAAAAAGAGACAGACTATACATAAAAGGTCCCACAGCTGCTAGATTATGTCTCCCTCCTACAGTGCTTCAAATGCACACATTAACACATAACCTCAAATGATATTTACCTTCATGGTAAATAACCATGACTCAAAACATGCACACACATACACACGATTTAACCCTACAATTTAATCCAGCTTAATATGTTCTTTTTCTTTTTTTTTTTTTGCCTTGATATCCTCTACATAATTTTCCCCCTTTTGCTATTATTGAGTAATAATGTAAATATGTAAATTTGTACATCACAAAATCCATCGATTTTGAGTGCACAGTTGGCTCAGGCTTGACAAATGTTTACACCTAGGTCATCACTCGAATCAGGATATGTCCAACATACCAAAGCTTTCTTTGGGCACCTTTTTAGTCAGGCTTCTCTCCTACCCAGACAAATACTGCTCTGATCTCTTTGACCATAGATGAGATGTGCCTGTTCATAAACTCAATATAAATAGAAGCATACAGTGTGAGTTCATTTGTGTTATCTGATGCATTCAACTAAATTCATTTTACAGCTCACTAACAGGTTGCAACCTTCAGTTTGGGGGAAAAAAAATGCTGTAATGCATACCATCAACTGGTGTAACATCTGATTGCTTGGTGTGTTTTTTTTAAAAAAACAAACCACTCAGGCCTCTCCCACAGAGTTTCTGATTAAAATGTAGATTACCGGGACCTACTCCAGGCCAACTAACGCATACATCCTAGTGTGGTTCTGATGCAGGTTTGTTCAAGGACTACATTCTAATATGTTTTACAGCCAGGTTTTTCAATCACTCTAAACAATGCTTTCACCATGTCACCACCTCTATCCCATCTAAGAAAATACAATGACTCCTTGTTTACTGCCTACTGAATCAAACCAAAGTACCTTCACCTGCCACATAAAGCCCTCCATCAAAGGGTCTTGCTTTCCTGGCTGATGCAGCTTCCTATTACACAGCACAGAGGATCTCTATGGTCATCAGTCTCCTTAGTGACCCCTGCTGCCCATTCAGCCCCGCACTGCAAAATCTAATGCTAACTTTTTCCTGCATTCAAGACTCTATCCATGCTCTTTAAATTGAATAACAGTCTCAGATTTGTATTCCCTGGAACCCGTGTTGGTGGTGGGTAGGTCTGTAATAGCCAAGTATGTAAGGCATTGGAGCTTCCTTCAGGCGATTGATTGACTTGTGTTAATTCTCCTCCACAAAACTGTGTTCTATGCGATTTTTCTGTCAGAGAGAGCATCCTTTGGCCCTACCACCTTGTTAGAACAATGGTGCTATATGGTCTCCTGGGTATATTTGGAAACAGTTTGGTCTCATTTTTCCTTATGCTTTTGTACTCTGCAAATAGAAGAAGTAAAGGTCCTTAAGTTATGGCTAAAACAAAAGCTGTAGAAATCTATCACTAAAGGTAAAAAAAGAAGGAGCAGACTAAAAGAGAGAAGCCTGGGGAAGCTAAAGGCAAATTTCAATTTATGATCTTATGTTCTAGTCTCTGCTCTCTGACTCATATGAAACACAGTACAAATGCATGTTGATACCAGAGTTCAAAGCACTCTCTCAGTTATGTTCTTTCATATGTTCATTCATTCATTCATTCATTCTCGCTTTTATTCACCCAACATGTATTCTTGAGAGTACAATCTATGGTCTCTCAGGCACTTGTCTAGGCACTGAGACCCCAGCTATGAGTAAAAGAGTCTTTTATATTCAAAACAAAGGCTCTTACATTCTAGCAGGAACATGCAGAGAATAAACCTGTAAATATATAGGGTGACAGATCATAAATTTAGGTGAGAGGAAAAAAAGAATGCACTATTTACAAATGGTGATAATAGAAATTCTCCTCAATAAGGTAACATTTTAACAGACTTGAAAGAGGTGAGAGAGCAAGCTATCCAACTACCTAGAGAAGAGAGGGTCAGCAGGAAAAAGAGGAACTGCAAAAGCCTTAAGGTGGAAGCCCTATTAGTGTTTGATGATCACCAAAGAAGCTGTTATGGGGGAGCTCAGAAAAATACCTTGGTGCTAGAACACAAAGATCCTGGTAGGGCCTTGTGAGAACACACCCACTTACTCTGAGTCAGTTAAGAATGAAATGAAGGGTTTTGAGGTAAGGCACACATGGTACATTTTGTATTTTCATAGATTTACTCCTGCTAGTGTGTTGAGAATAGAACAGAGGGAAATCAAGGAGTAATCAAGGGAGGCTGTTACAGTAAACTGGGTATACAATGATGATAACTTGCATCAGGATGGCAGGATTGAAGGGGCTAAAAAAAAATGAGAACTATGAATATATTCTGAAGGCAGCAGTGACAAGATTTGTGAAAGTGTGAGGCACAAGTACAAGAGGGTAATCTAAGATAATTCCAAGGCTTTTGGTCTGAAGGGCATGAGAGATGGGCTCACCATTTCCTAACACTGCTGGAGCAGGTGGCAGAGGGTCTAGAAAGTAATTGTCCAACATGTTAAGTTTGAGGTGCCTTTCAGACATCCAAGTGGTGATATCCAGAAGGCAGGGTACATAAAAGCATGGAGTTCATGTGATACGTTCAGTTCTGCAGTTCATGTGATATGTTCAGTTCAGAGACAGGTCTTGGATTTGTCACTGCATAGTTGGTATATAATAGTCATGAAATGGGATGGCTGTACAAAGAGAAGGAATGATATCTACGGAATGAGCCATTACCAATATATGACTGTCAGACAGGTGTGGAGAGGCCAATAAAGGAGATGGAAAAGTAATGTCCAGTGATGGAAGAAGACAAACAGGAAGATGTGGTGTCCCAGGAGCCAAGAAAAAAAAAAAAAGTAGTTTAACAAGGAACATGTTAACAAGGTCAAATACTCCTATAGGACAGTATGATGAGGACTGAGAATTAACTACTGAATTTACAAATATAGAGTTCATTAGATTTTAACAAGAGAAGGTTCAGTGAATGTGTAAATACTTACAGAAATGGGTTGAATAGAGAATTTCAGGAGGTAATTGGAGATAAAAATTATAAATAACTCTCTCAAGGATATTTGACACAAAGCAGATGAAAAAAAGGTGGAATGCTTGAACTACCAAACAAGGAAGTAGGAACAAGATACATACACATATATCTCATCTCTCTGTCTCTCTCTCTCTCTCTCTCTCTCTATATATATATATATATATATATATATATATATATATGTGTGTGTGTGTGTGTGTGTATCTGTATATATATATATATATATATATATATATATATATATATATATATATACTTGTAAGCTTAGAAAATCCAGTTGAGGGATGCCTGGGTTGCTCAGTGGTTGAGCATCTGCCTTTGGCCCAGGGTGTGATCCCAGGGTCCTGGGATAGATTCCCACATCGGGTTTCCCACAGGGAGACTGCTTCTTCCTCTGCTTGTGTCTCTGCCTCTCTCTTCTGTGTCCCTCATGAATAAATAAATAAAATCTTAAAAAAAAAAAAAAAAGAAAAACCACTTGAGGAAAAAAAAAAAACTGAAGATGCAAGATAGGAAGAGAGAGAATTCTTGAAGTGGTGTACCTAAGGAGGAGACAGGAAATGGGATCTGGGTAACAAGAGAGTTGCTAGCCTTTGGAGCATGAAGAGCTCACTTATAACATCAGGAAGGAAAAGTAAATGCATGGGTGCTGATGATAGATTTATGGTTGGGGGATTCTATAGAACTTCTCTTCTAATTGTTCCTGTTTTCTCTAGGAAATAAAAATCAAGGCCATCAACTGAGATTGAGCATGAGAAAGGAAATGTTGGAGGAGCAAGAGGAAGTGTGTCTCCTCCAGGAGAATGACAGAGTAAAAGGATTTCCAGGCAGCCCTGAAGGCCTGTAGGACAGTCATGAGTGTGCAATGTCAGTGGTTGCAAGACTGGATGACCTTGTGTCAGTTCATCCTTATCATTCCCATCTTGCAGATAGAATACATTCTATGATGTGATGTAAGTTGCTAGAAGGCATATTGGCATCAGAGGTACCCCAGGCCCCAGTTCACTGCCCCCTGCCTATATACTGTTTTGTTTTGTCTTCAGTTTTGCACATGTTGATTTTATTTCCCTAAGCAGACTTGAAACTCTTCTGGGATGGTAGTGTGTCTCCAATGCCATTGAGGCTTTTATGGGACCTCATACTGTAAATGGCGTAACATGTGTAATTCCACTATTTATGTCTTTAGCAAGTTTTTATTTTCTAGCTGTAAAAACTATGGCAGATGGGAAAGCTTCCTGGAGCCTATTCCCTTAGAGAATGATATAAAGTGACTATTCCTTAATTATGGAGAAAATCAATTTAGGAAAAGGAGAATCAGTATATGTAAAGGATAGCATGAGTGTTCACCCCTTTCCATCTCTAAGAGTCTGCATCAAAGAAGGAGACTCCAGATGAGCACTCCCTTTGTTTTAGATAGAAATAGCAATGGAGTATTATTTTAGTAAACTTCAAAATGTTGCAGCTGGACTTTATAATTACCTCAAAGGGAAATAAGTCCAAAGGTTTCAGAGTCACTGATAGCAGATCCCATTGGAGCCTATGTGCTTGATTCTAAAAGCAGTATACATTTTTTCTATAATGTCAACTAAAGATCTTCCCCCTCTGCCCCTTTAGTTAAACCAAACCACTTACCTCTCTCCTTCTCAGGCTTGAGCTTGAAGGAATGGACAGACTCTTAACTACAGAGAACAGACTGGTGGTGACCAGAGCAGAGGTAGGTGGAGGGATGGGTGAAATATAGGTGATGGGGATGAAAGAAGGCATTTGTCACAATGAGCACTAGCTGGTGTATGGAGGTGTTGAATCCCTATATTGTACACTTGAAATGAATATAGCACTGTATGTTAACTATCCTGGAACTAAAATAAAAACTTAATAAAAAAATAATACATTTCTGAAGTCTCTAACTCAGCACACTAACTCTCAGTGAACTGGAAAGCAGTTGTTCCTGAGAGATGGTCTTTCAAGGTCCTTCGCATTATAGATGTGATAGGCCTTGCAATAATAATATAAACATTAATTGGAAAAAATAAGAGTCTGAGCTTTTGTCTCCATTGTGAATAAACAATTTACTCATGGGACTGAAGGAAAACCAGATACAACCTCATTGGTATCTCAAAAGAAACTCAAAATTTATTTAATCTGACTGGGTTTATTTTGAAGTTGATCAAAAAATATTTTTTAAAAAACACATCTAATTCAAGTCACTGGGCTAAAACAGGCAATATATAACAATGAATTTTCATATATTCCATTGTTCAAAAAGCATTGGTTTTGGAAGAAATAGTTTTGAAACTGAGTCTCTGTGCCACCTACTCATTCCATGCTCCAGCACAATGTAGTTTACTCCTCTGAGCCAAGCTTCATAACCTGTGAAATAAAGATAATAATATTAGGTTCTGATTTCTGGTCTAGCATGTAAGAAGCCAAAAGTCTTCATTTTGTCCTAACAACAAGTAAAAGGCTGAACAAATTGAAAAAAAAATCAATAATTCTTCTGAGCTCTGGCAAAGAAGAGAGGTCACAGGGCAAACCACTCACCCCCAAATTAGAAAGACACACAGGCAGATAATAGAGATTTATAATTTATCAAAGCAGAAACTTCTTGCAGAACCAGTATGGGAGTAGAATAATATGAAATGTAATTAACAAATTGCTGGAGGCTTAGCATGAATAAACCTGAGATATAAAAATTTCAAGGGATCCTTTTATTAAGGGATGGGGTGGATCTTGGCATTTGAGGAGTTTTACCTCCAGGAGTTTTTTGCAGTGAAACACAAAGAAAAATCACCTCATGTTTCCAGAAGGGGGAGGGGAAAAGGAACAATTTTGAAATATACAACATTGTGTTCTTAACAAGGCCTGTTCCCAGCAAAAACTATTTTACCAGAGTCTAACATGCTGGAGTTTATCAGAGCCTAAACAACTTGGAGAAAGGAAATACCTAAGTCAAGCTCTCTCCATCCATCCTGTCTCACCTAAAGGTTGGTGGTGGGGTAGTGGGGAGAGGCATGAGAAACAGAAATGAAGTTCACAGTCCAGGGGCACAGACTTACCAAAAGACTGCTAGCACATCAAAGGACCAAAGAAGTCTTCCTCTCCCCCTACACCTTATCACTACATTACTAAAGGTCAATTTACTTCAGGTCATTTTACCCAGCATATCATGTCCACCTTTCAATAAAAAATTACAAGGCAAGCTAAAAGATTTAAAACAAAAAGAAAAACACAGCTTGAAGAGACTGAAGAAGCATGAGAGCCAGAGTGAGGTGGCAGGAGTGTCGGAAGAATCAGATCAGGATTTTTTTTAAAACTATGATTAATATGCTAAGGGATTTAATGGAATAAGTGGAAAACATGAAAGAACAGATGGATAATGTGAGCAGAGAGATGAAAAGTCTAAGAAATAAAAAGAAATGCTGGAGATCAAAAACACTAATAGAAATGAAGAATGTCTTTGATGGGCTCATTAGTGGCTGGACATGGCTTTTTTCAAAAAATGAAATAAAACAAAAACCAGCTCTTTGAAAAGATCCATAAAATCAATAAGCCTCTAGCTAGGCTGTGAAAAAGAGAGAAAACACAATTTACTAATATCACAAATGAAAGAAGGAATTACTACAGATCCCATGGACATTAAAAGGATAAAAAAAGGAATTTATGAAAAACTCTATGCCTAAAAAATTGATAACCTAGATAAAATGGGCCAATTCTTTAAAAGACACATCTTTCAGAACTCACACATAAAAGAAGCCAATCTGAATAGACCTATCACTATTAAAGTAATGGAATAAATAATAATCTTCCAGAACAGAAAGCACTAGCTCTAGATGGGTTCACTGGTGAGTTCTATGAAACATTTAAGGAAAAAATTATATCAATTCTCTACAACCTCTTTCAGAAGATAAAACCAGAGGGAATGCTTTCTAATTCCTTCTATGAGGTCAACATCACCTTAACCAAAACCAGACAACGACATTACAAGAAAAAAAAAAAAACCCTCCAGATAAATATTTCACAGGAACACAAATAAAAAAATCCTCATCATAATATTAACAGATTACATTCAATAATGTACACAAATTATGCAAATCACCAAGTATAATGCATTGCAAGTATACAACACTAGTTCAACATTCAAAAATGAACTACTGTGATATATCATATCAAAAGCCTAAAAAAGAAAAAGACATTCCTGTTTAAATAGCTGCAGAAAGAGCATTTGACCTATTCATGATAAAAAAAAAAAATACTGTCAGCAAATTAGGAATAGAGAGAAACTCCCTCAACTTGGCAAAGAATACTTATAAACCTATACATAATATCACCCTTATTGGTAAGAACTAGAAAATTTCTGGCTAAGACCAGGAACAAAGAAAGGATGTCCCTTCTCACTACTGCTTTTTAACATTGTACTAGAAGTCCTAGCTAATACAATAAGACAAGAAAAGGAAATAAAACCTGTACCAGTTAGGAAAAAAGAAAACTGATTTTGTTTGCAAATGATATAATCATCTGTGTGGAAAATATGAAAGAATTGAAGAAAAAAAAAACTCTTGAAACTAGTAAGTGACTAATAGCAAGTTTTTGAACTATAACGTTAATATACAAGAGTCAATTATTTTCCTATTTACTTGTAATGAACAAGTGTTATTTAAAATACAAAACACAATACCATTTATATTAGCATCCCCCAAAATAAAATGTTTCAGTATAAATCTAGCAAAATATGTATAAGATCTACATGAGGAAGACTACAAAACTCTGAGGAAAGACATCAAAGAAAAACTAAATAAAATGGAGAGACATTCATGTTCATGGATAGAAAGATTCAATATTGTCAAGATGTCAATTCTTCACAATTTGATCTACACATTCAATGCAATTCCAATCAAAATCCAAGTAAGTTATTTTGTGGATACTGACAAACTGATTCTCAAGTTTATTTGGAGAAGAAAAGGACACAGAACAGCTAGCGCAATACTGAATGAGAACAAAGTTGAAAAACTAATACTACTCAACCTCAAGACTTAGTATAAAGCTAAAAAAATCAAGTCAGTGTGATATTAGTTAAAGAATGGACAAATAGATCAATGAAACAGAATAGGGAGCCAGAAAGAGACCCACATAAATATAGGCAACTGATCTTTGACAAAGCAACCAAGTCAATACAATGAAGCAAAGATAGTCTTTTCAACAAATGGTGCTGGAACTCTCAACATCCACATGCAAAAACTGAATCGAGATACAGACTTTAAACCCTTAACAAAAATTTACTCAAAATGGATCATAGACTTAAAACTAAAATGTAAAACTATAAGACTCCTAGAAGACATAATAGGAGAAAATCTCGATGATCTTGGATATAACAATAAATGACCTTGGCTATGGTAATGACCTTTTCAATACAACACCAAAGTCAAAATCCATGAAGGAAATAATTGATAAGCTGCACTTCATTAAAATTTTAAAATTCTGCTCTGCAAAAGATGATGTCAAGAGATGAGATGATAAGCTACAGACTGAGAGAAAATACTTGCAAAAGAGACATCTAATGAAGGACTATTGCCCAAAATATACAAGGAACCTTAAAACAATAAGAAAACAACCTAATTTAAAAATAGGCTAAAGATCATAAAAGACATTTTACTAAAGAAGATATAAAGTTACAAGAAAGTGTATTAAATGTTGCTCAACCTTATATGTAATTAGGGAATTGAAACTTAAAAACAATGAGGCACAACTACACACCTATTAGATGACCAAAGCCTTAGACACTGACAATACTAAATGCTGGTGAAGATGTGGAACTCTCATCATCATGTATATGAATACAAAATGGTACAATCACTTGGAAGACAGCTTTACAGTTTCTTACAAAACTAAGCATACTGGGCAGCCCCGGTGGCGCAGCGGTTTAGCGCCACCTGCAGCCCAGGGCGTGATCCTGGGGACCCGGGATCGAGTCCCGCAGGGCTCTCTGCATGGAGCCTGCTTCTCCCTCTGCCTGTGTCTCTGCCTCTCTCTCTCTGTGTCTCTATGAATAAATAAATAAAATCTTAAAAAAAAAAACTAAGCATACTTTACATAATCCAGCAATCACACTGTAATTACCCAAATGAATTGAAAATGTAAGTCCACACAAAAACCTGCATAAGCATGTTTATAGTATATTTACTTGTAATTCCCAAAATTTGAAAGCAACCAAAATATCCTTCAGTAGATTAGTGAATAAATGGTACACTAAGACAATGGAATATTATTCAGTACCAAAAATTAATGAGTCATCAAGCCATAAAGAAACATGGAGAAAACCTAAATGCATATTACTAAGTGAAAGAAGCCAATAAAAGGCTACTTACTGTAAGATTCCAAACAGAAGGCATTCTAGAAAAGGTAAAACTATGGCAATTATAAGATTAATGGTAGTCAGTGGTTAGGCAGGAGGGAGGGATAAAACAGAGTGAATAGAGTATTTTTAGGGTGCAGTGAACAGAGAATTAAGACAGTGAACAGAGAATTTTTAGGGTAGTGAAACTATTATGAACAATAGTACAATGATAGATACATGTCCTTATACATTCATCAAAATCCATATAATGCACAACACCAAGATTGAACCTTGTAATGTAAACTATGAACTTTGGTTGATAATTGGTTCTAGAATTTCTGCTCCAGAATCCCTACTAGGCTAGAGGATCTTGTTTCCAATTAATGATTTAATATGTAACGCCCTAACTAGATTCAAATTCCATGAGGACAGCAATCCAATCTGTTTTGCTCATAGCTGAATACTCGTCATCTTGCATAGTATGAACAAAGTAGGCATTTGTTAAATAAAACATATGGAAAGTAACAGGCAGATAAAATAAATAATAGCACAATCAGATGTTTTTTTTTAAAAGAGAATTTAATGAAAGAACCACTAAAAGTGTGGGCAGGTTTAAAGGAGCCACCAAATTATCTTAAGGTATCTAGCAATTAGCAGCAGTGAGAAACCATTGCTACATCTAGACCTGGAAAAGCAGGGGGAGGAACAATATGATCAAAGCATAATGATAAGTGAAGCAGTGGAAGAGTTGCCACCTGCAAGGGAATGAAGTTATAGAGGGCAGAAGCCAATGCCGGAAATGTGTGCCAATGTAGGGAGGAAGTAGGTAAGAAAAACCCTCCTCTCTCCTGCATTAGTCTCCTTCTTGTGTATACCAATGGTAAACCAGAAGTCAAGAATGCGTAATAGAGTTCATAGAAGTCAGTCTCTCGGGGTCCCAAAGCATGCAGAGAACAAATATTAGTGAACTGGGGGAAGGAGAGGTTGGTGATGGAGAATAATCAACCCCCTTTGAATGGGTGCAAACTTACTTCTCAGCAGCCGGAAAACATTCCTCCTACACTTTCCCCTTCTTCTTCCACGAGAACACCCACAAGGCAGGAGGACCTGGTTTTTCAGGTACTAGGGACAGTTGGATCACTGCTTGGACTCTGCTTCAAGTAGGGATGGTGAATATCCTCCTGCCTGCATGGCTTTACCCTCCCCTCTCCCCCACCTGTACCACCCCCTCCCCCAGCCCCGTGCTAGGCTGCTCTGGCTATCACAGAGTTCACTGAGCCCAGCTGCAACCCTCTGGCCATCCAGACCCTGTCTTCTGCATAGCCATATGGTACATTGCAGGGTGGAGCCTGTTTGCCTGCCCTGCTCTACAGGGTGTCGTCATGGAAAATGGAAGAGAAGGTGGTGGGCCAATCCTCGTGTCCCTCTCCACCTCCCACCCCTCCACATTCCTCGTGTGTATCTCTTGTTCAAAAGGAGAGGAAGAGACATGAAGGGATGGAGGAGATATGTTACTTACCCATTTCTGAATAAATATTTGTTATTCCTAAAAAAAAAAAAAAATCTTAACATTGGATAAGAATAAAATGCAAATACATGGAAAATTTGATAAAGGAGAAGTTTCCATCTGTTCATTATTCAAGCAACTCTGAAAAATAAGATGCTAGTAAATCTGAAAGAGTTGGAACACCATCCAGAATATACAGAATTAATAACATTTTGCTGTAAAGAATTGTCGTTCTAAATTGCTAAAGGTGTGAAGAAGCAGTTTGTCCTTTGGCATCCCCTTTAATCTAAATATACTCAGTAAGAAAATGATACAGCTCAAACTTCCTTCTTCCACCTCAGAAGCCCAGCCCAACCACTGCTCAGTTCAACCAATTAGTAATTTGCAGGGGG
Organism: Nyctereutes procyonoides; assembly: GCF_905146905.1. NCBI lineage: Eukaryota > Metazoa > Chordata > Mammalia > Carnivora > Canidae > Nyctereutes > Nyctereutes procyonoides. Next base: position 10,371,901 of record NW_026575133.1, on the reverse strand, counting down.
AAACATGAACAAATTAATGCTGATGATTGCAGGCCACTAATTGGCTACTGGGCTGTCAGAGCGGCTTTGCAGTTGCTAAATCAAATTGATAGCTAAGGGCCATGAGCTGTTCAGCTGTTTGCTCTTCTCGTTTGGGACTTCAAGGCCAGGGAGGAGGAGTGGTTTCCCATGACATTTCAGTCAATCTGTCATGACCAGCCCATCATCTTCATGGCTGTGCATGGTCAGTATATTTACCCATAATTGTGGGGTTGGTTACAAGACTGTGGCTCTGGAAAGGCACGAGGCTGCCACTCTTGAGGAGATGTTCTCATCCTGTCTGACAGGCAGCAAGGCATGTGAGGTGAACTGTGAAGCCGATGCACTTCTGGAGAAGCAGTGTGACTTTTTTGGAGGCCACACAGTTGGAGGCTAGAGCAAAAGTGGAATGGGTCACCAAAGAAGGGGAATCCATCAGGGGAGCCGCTCAGACCCCTTAGAGTCAGGATGCCTGGGGCTGAGTATAGCCAATACATCCAAGTCACTGCTTGTCTCATGGGTACCTTGTGCCATCTCTGATAAATGAGAGGATTCATTAATGAGCACTGCTGGACTTGACAGAAGAATATGTGCTATATGACATTGATGTAAGGATTCCAGTTTTTTAAACATATACAAACTCACAAGAAAGTAAACATCAAAATGTGTGCTGTCCCTTTCAAAATAGTCCTCTTTGAAGGCATGTTACTTACTCCAAAGATGCTGTAACGTCTCCAGTTATGTCTGAGCATCTTTTTGGAGCATAAAAAAAAAACAAATATTGGCAGCTCTAAAAACAAATACAAAACAAAAACCAACCAACCAAATAAAACAGCTCTTAATGGTTTACAACAGTGTTTCTTAACCAGGGACCCTGTTCCAGCCAGCTCTTTTGTCCCAGCCCTTATTCACCCTGGGACATTTGGCAATGAATGGTGACATTTCTGGTTACTACAACTAGGAGTGTGGAGGGACAGGTTGCTATTAACATCTAAGGAGTAGAGACCTAAGGGGTGCTATAAATATCCTACAATGTACAGAACAACCCCCAAAACAATGAATTATCCAATCCAAGATGTCAATAGTGTCAAGGTTGAGAAGCCCTGATTTACACTGATTTCTTTCAAGAGGAAATTTGGTTGATTTTGTGGAACTATCTAAAGGTTAGTCAGAGGTAAGTCTGGTGATTAAGGAGGTCCACCAAGCTGGAAAAGTCATTCCTGGACTAAAATAAGGGTAATTATAGAGTAATGAGACTGATTTTCTTACATGATAATTTCTAACGTGGAGTCCACACAAAGAAAGGTTTCAAGCAATATTGCCACTCATTTTTTAATCCTTCAATTCATTAAATATTTATTAAGTATTTAATATGTGCTAGGAACCAATTAGCAAAACAAAATTCTTATGTTGAAAGAACTCTTAGTCTAGAAGCAATACAGGGTGATGTACCAGGCCTGTCTGATAAAATAAACTCTTTTAACTCTTTCATTTTTCTTTCAAAAGAATAATGTGGTTTCTTTTTTTTTAAGACTTTATTTATTTGAGAGAAAAAACAAGAGAGGAGAGAGAGAGAGAGAGCATGAGCAGGGTGAGGGAGAGAGGAAGAAGCAGATTCCCCACTGAGCAGGGAGCCCAGTTTGGGGCTCAGTCTTGGGACTCCCAGATTATGACCTAAGCTGAAGGCAGACGCTTAACTGACTGAGCTTCCCAGGTGTCCCAAAAGGTTGTTTCTTATGAGGATTATATAAATTAAGAAACACAAACATTTCCCACAGTTACCTGGCACATAGTAAACACTCAATATTTGCTAAATACAAATTATTAATATTAAAAATGCAAAAACCATATATGATTTCCCAAATGGATTTCTTTGAGGAATAAATATTCTTTAGAAGCATACCTTCCGTTATCCTTGTAAATACGCACATACTGCCAATTGTATTTTTAGGCCATGATTAACAATGTTTTCTACCAAGAGAAATATGACTACATCCTCATTGGATTTGGTTAGGTCAGAAAACAACAGCAACAAGCATCTTGTAGATACTTGTCTAGCCTTTGTAATCTGGAAGGCGCTATACAGGTAATGTCCTAGATATAAAATAATATATGCAACTATCTCTGCCTTCATCTGACTTTTAATAATCTTGAAGAGACAAACCACAAGATAATTAACCAGGAAAAATTAGCAGAGGTCACAAATGGCAGAGAAGTTCAAAAGAGGGCAGGATCCTTATAGGTATAGCCTAAGAGGAACATGTCCAGAGGATAGTATTCAAATAAGAATACAACAGACAGACAGACAGACTTTGGCCTCTGTTTATCTCAACCATGAAGGTCTCAGGAAAATAGAAATGTATCAAACTATGACTTACAAAGAAGGTGCCAGAAAATTCTGCAGTAAGATGATTTTGTAATGGTGGTTTTTAAAGGGAGAAGAAAGGAAGGGCCTGAACCAGTTGGAAGCTAAGAAGTCAGTCTCACTGTTAAAATTAGTAGTTAAAAATCACTATTTATTTATTTATTTATTTATTTATTTATTTATTTATTTATTTATTTATATTTATTTTTCATTCATTTATTTATTTTTAAAGATTTTATTTATTTATTCATGAGAGACACACACAGAAAGAGAGGCAGAGACACAGAGGGAGAAACAGGCAGGGAGCCTGACGTGGGACTCAATCCTCACAATCTCCAGGATCACACCTTGGGCTGAAGGTTGCACTAAACCACTGAGCCACCCGGGCTGCCCTAAAAAATTATTTTTTAAATGGTAGTAGTTAAAAAATATTTTAGACTGAGCAGATGGAGTCAGGGAGGGCCCCCAGTGACTCACTGGAGAAGCTCAGGGCTCCACGTGTTATGAACCTCAACATTATCATAAAAAATGCAGCTTCTTTTCTGAGCAAGAAGCACCTTGCTGATACTCTCTGAGACTGGACCTACACTGAATATTCATGAGTGTCTCCTGGTATACCTGTTTAGTATTAAGCAAAAGAAGGGCTAGGAAAGGTGGTATGTAAATCAAATCTCTGCATACCAAATTCTACTTGAAATGAACGAAGGGGGTTCATTATTCAAAGGAACTTTGTAATAAATCCTTATGAAAAGCAAGTAAGGGATTTTTGGGATTGTCCCAGCTTGACCGTCTTCTAACTGTGGGACTCAGAATAAGTCATTTCAACCCACTGGAACCTATTAGGACTCCACATTATAAATGAAGAGACTCTTACCTCAGCCTCTCCCAAAAGGTTATAGTAAGCCTCAGGGGAGTTAGTTAATGTATGTGACAGTACCTTGTAAACTTTTAAACTGTGAGCCACTTCAATTTCTTGAAGACCTCTGATTTCATCTAACGGGCTGTTTTACAATGACTGCTTCCTACTAAGCTGAGACACGTTTTAGGGTAAGAAAAATTTGAATTTGCCAACATCAAATGATAAACCTAATTATTTCAGCCTTCTCTGTTTATGAAATGGTATCCCTGAACTAATCTTGGGTCAGGAGCTTAAGACCTAAACGCTGTGAGCCAGTTGCCTCACCTTGAAAACACCAGGAAAATTATGACAATTTGCTCTATAGAATGTTGGTACAAAAGAACAGGCTAACAAATGGGAAGATATTTTTAAGTGAATAGTATTAGGCTCTTAATATATAGGGAAGCAATGTTAATTTTTCGTCTTCTACTGGAGTTATAAATTTGAGTTGAACTTGGTGTTTACATGGAGGAGGCACATCTTGGCAGGAATTCGCATTGCTTCAGGAGAACCTCTTCCCATCCCTGACCACACATGCTCCAGGGTGTGTTTCAGGGATTGAATAGGTCCATTCTTAAAGAACCTTGTGGCACATCTTCATGAAAAGCACATAAAAAGTTATGGATTGTCCCACCTTTACTGTTTTCTGAGTATGAGAAAACAGAAAGAAAAATATTCCGTGCTGCCATTTATCTATCAGGGACTATGCAGTGATAAAATTCTATAGCTGATAGAAGCCTTATCTGAACAAAACCTGTATGTTTATGCTTTGAGGTTTCCAGGAAGTAAGGAACTCAAATAGTGATTATTCTTACTAGTGTTCTATTAAACTAGACTATTAAACCAGACTATTTGGTCCCTAGCAGGAATTGCTTGATGAAAAGGATGAACCCAGGATGGCTCTAGCAGACCAGCAGACTAATTGCTTTATAAGTGTTTTAACAGAGTTTCAAGAGGCAGTGCAAACCAATGGTCCATCAGAGAGAAAAGTAAGAATTTCTCCTCTATCTTCATTCTCACTGATTAAGCTCTCTGCCCATAGGCTAGCTGTAGGCTCCATGTCCAAAACATACCCAAACTTCTCTCCATTTCATGTCTTAGTAGCTTCCAGACAACAAATGTCTGGAACAACAAATGTCCCAAACAGCATGTCTGGTTCTTCTTCATGATGAATTTCAATGTTTACTTTTTAGCTTCAAATATCTGCTTATTTGTGAATCTGTGTTTGATTCACAAATGATTGTGAATCTGAACTTGATTAAAAAAATTCTATAATCCAAAACTACCAAATACCATAAACTGAAGGAGAAGATATAAAGTCAAGCCAAAATCCAAGTCGATCATGAAGACAGGGGACAATGATTAGCCACCTTAGCATGTTGAGGAAAATCACAATATCACTGATAATGAAAGAGTATGTTATGCAGAGATCTTGAAATCCATTCCTTCTCTCTTTTGTTCATTCAAACTATGAATCACTTCTCCTGTCTCAGACACTGTTCTAGGTTCTGGGGTGCAGTGGTGGTGAGCACATTAGCAGGCTCAGTGCTTTCTGGAAGCTTAAAGTGCAGCTAGAAGCAGTTGGGAGGTGGGGGCAATACACGAATGAACATGCAAGGAAATATGGGTGGCAAGAGCTGTGTTGAACCCAAGCAGGCTAGCAAGAGTTGTTCCTCTATCAAAAGGCCGTGAAACAATGGAATATCACTCAGCCATTAGAGACGACAAATACCCACCATTTGCTTTGACACGGATGGAACTGGAGGGTATTATGCTGAGTGAAGTAAGTCAATCAGAGAAGGACAAGCATTATATGGTCTCATTCATTTGGGGAATATAAAAAATAGTGAAAGGGAATAAAAGGGAAAGGAGAAAAAAATGAGTGGGAAATATCAGAAAGGGAGACAGAACGTGAGAGACTCCTAACTCTGGGAAACGAACAAGGGGTGGTGGAAAGGGAGGTGGGCAGGGGGTGGGGGTGACTAGGTGACAGGCACTGAGGGGGGCACTTGATGGAATGAGCACTGGGTGTTATGCTATATGTTGGCAAATTGAACTCCAATTAAAAAAAAAAAAAGGCCGTGAAACAGCTCAGTGAGTAGCTGGGAGGCCTACTAGCACAAAGTTCACAAAATATCTGATTTCAGCAAGGTATCATGGCCAGGGAACTCTGAATCAGGGATTGGCACCTGGTCCAAGTCTCTCTCCTCTATGCCATGCTGTGTTGAAGAGTCTTATTTTTGTTATATTCACATGACCAGATGCATGCACGCTCTGATGCATAACCTATGGTATCAGCAAGATATTAACAGTGACACTCAGGGCAGCAATTCACCGAAGAAAGATGGAAGGGTCTAGAGCTATATGGAGTCGAATTTGAATTCTAGCTTTTTCTGCTTACTGCCCCTGTGAACACTGATCTCTCTTGTGCCTCTGTTTCCCTTCTGTTAATAATAATCCATAGATGATAGGTTGTTGAAGGGGGTCCAAGGAAGATTTAATTTTTGTTTTTAAAATATTACCTCGCACAAGATTGCAGGATTGGTTGAGTAAGGAAAATCCTATTTGGTAGAAAGCAGATTGTGGTAATTTGCAAAGAGTGATTTCTATTAACCATGATATGAGAGGCAATTAAATCCCAGAAGAAAAATGTTGAAAGCTCAGTATCAGCTCTTAATATGCTGGAATGTTAGTTAATGACTTGGTTAATTTGTGGGAATTTTTGTTCTTATTTGTTTTTTAATTCCAGTATAGTGGACATACTGTGTTGTATTAGCATGCAATTACTGTGTTATATATTGAGGTGTGCAATTAAGCGATTCAACAATTCCATATATTACTCAGTGCTCGCCATGCTAAGCATCCTCCTCCCCCTCCTCCCCCTCCTCCCCCTCCTCCCTCTTCTTCTCCTTCTTTCTTCTTCTTCTTCTTCTTCTTCTTCTTCTTCTTCTTCTTCTTCTTCTTCTTCTTCTCCTCCACCTCCACCTCTTCCTCCTCCTCCAGGGTACTCTTCAATCCTCATCACTTATTTCACCCAGCCTGCCACCTACCTTCCCTCTGGTAACCATCAGATTGTTCTCTATAGTAAAAAGTTCGGTTTTTTGTTTGTCTCTCTTTTTTTCCTTTTAGTGTGTTTTGTTTCTTAAATTTGATTTGGGGAGAATGTTCAACTTTGCCTCTCCTTTATAATCTTATGGTCAAATTATAATAAATATGTATAAAAATATTTCTATCTTTAAGAATTGAATTATAACTGTTTCTGAAGCTATAGCTGAAAAAAAAGAAGCCAGAACTAACACTAATCTTAAAATATCAGTCACACTAATTCTGAATGATAAAAATCTGGTCTCAGGGGATTTTTATAGACCCCAAATCAGTTTGAAGGTCAGGTCACCTACATCTAAGAAGTACTAAACAAAATCAGCCAAGCTTCCAACATGGTAGAAAGTGTCCTTCCAAGGACATAGGAAGAAATGAAATTGAGTTTCACCACACAAATGTCTGCTTAGTTTTTGGAATTTTATGTATATCTGTTGTCAGCTGAGGTTCTGAAAAATAGTTTATGCATGACTAAATGTTCATGGGGAATCAGTAATTTATTTTAATTTCTATGTTTTAGGCTCTTTAATTAAAGGAGGTCAGCTATAAGCCTCAATTTGTAAAGTTGTTTTGAAGTTTTAGAAAGACACCTTAATTCATGTGTCATAGGGCTGGCACATAATAGGCACTCAATAAATCTTAGATATCATTATCATGATTCTTCCTCCCAAGAAATTTAGTTCATAAAATCATAAAATAACACTGGCACTCAAAGAATACTTCACGAAAGCAAGAACTGTTCTGCTCATAGGTTTTAGAACCTTCTTTGGACAATGCCTGGGAAGTAGTGAGAGGGAATCTGTTTCTAATTACATTATTTTCGTATGTCATTTGCTTAAAAAAATTACCTCAAACTCATTTACAAGTATTGAAGAAATATTTAAGAAATATAAATTTGGAAAGGAACTCTTGTATTGGCTAGCTTAGGACTGCCATGTGTTCTGGCCAGCCTTGTTCACACAGAATGCAAGGCTAAGGTATCCAGCATTTTGCTCATTTTAACTGATGCTGTCTCTCCCAATTCTCCAATTCCTAAATAAAAGGAATATCTTCTAACCATATGGTCAGTGTTTACCAGGAAGCCTGTTCTGGCAATAATTTCTGTATCTATATGGATCCAGGACGTCAAGGAACATTCACCGGAGAAATGAAGACAAGCCTCATGCATACTCCACCACTACCATAGAATGTAGCAGTGTTTCTTCCACATTGTAGGTTTTTTTTTTTTTTTAAGATTTTATTTATTTATTCATGAGACACAGAGAAAGAGAGGCAGAGACATAGACAGAGGGAGAAGCAGTCTCCTCACAGGGAGCCCGATGTGGTACTTGATCCCCAGACCCGGGATCACACCCTGAGTGGAAGGCAGACGCTCAATCGCTGAGCCACCCAGGCGTCCCCACCTGGGAAGGTTAAATGAATGCTTGACACAGGAGCAGTTCTGTGTGTTCACTCTCCAGGGAGTGAACAGAGCGAGGAGAAATTATATGGAACTTCAAAAGTATTTTTAGATACCTTTCCTATGCCCTTTTACTGATTCAAAAGAATATGAATTGTTTTTTTCTTCCTTGACCACAGGGTCTAGAGAGTTTTTCTGTATTTTACAGTAATACTCCTGACTTGTGAACACACATGTAGGTTTCTGGATGGCGACTCAATAACTGTGTAGAAATTTTAAATCGGCAAGGTTTTTTGTCCTGAACTTTATTGACCTGGGATCTTGAATGGATATCTCTGGTTTCTCTGAGCATGAAGTCAGGAGAGCATCTTCCATTAGTTTATTCTGCTGATTGCTTATGTGTATCACTCAGAAGCAAGCTGAGATACTGCTGAGTGTTTCTTTTTGCTTTGCTACTTCTGTATCGTTTCTCCTTTCTGTTTATTGTATTTGTTTAATGTGATTCCTACTAACGATATTATGGGATGCAAATTAGCTTTGATTGAAAACTCCTACAGATACACATTTGCCTAAATATAGTCCTTTCCTGTAAGACTCTTCCTCAGAAAGGAAGAGAATGGGAGGATGTATACTGAGTTAATCGCAGCCTTAGTTACCTTTCTGCTTTAAGAGTTAATGACTATGTGGGAGCAGGATTGGGGGTGGGAGGAGTTGTTCTATTTTCAGCACCTTCAAAGCACACAGCATAGTGCTCGCTTTGGCAGCACATATACTAAAACACACAGCATAACCTCCATTCTAACAGCCCCCAGTCCTTGAACCTGCCCACTTCCCTGAACAGGCAGGGCTTTTCCATGCACTGCATTCCTCAAGAACTGCCAGTAGAGTGCAGATTGGTTTTAATACCCTATTAGCAGTTAGGGCAAAGCCAGCCTCTCTTCTCAGCCTACACACTCCATACCTCTAGACTCGTTTTTAATCAATTACATTTTACCTTAAACTTTGCAATTTTCCAGCAAAGCTGCCGCGTAGAGTGAGAAGCTAAGGGGTTTACATCATGAATGTTAGTCAGAAATCGATGTCCTGTACAGATACTATCAGCCCTATTAATATCTACTAGCATCATATAAATCTTAGTTAATGGGTTGTCTAATCTGTATACTTTTTGCAGTGTGTTCTACTCCAAAGTGGAGCCCTGGCAGCATTTTCTCTGGTCTTTGGAGCAATGTCACCCATATAGAACAGTAGGACAACCCCACCCGCACTCCACCCCACCCCCACAGACTGTTATACACAGAGCATGGCCACCACCATCTAAAATGGTTTGGATTAATAGTTTTTTCGTTAAGAGTCAATAAACAAGCTCCTAGGTCCACACAAGCTTCTTACAGCAAAAGCTCAATGTTGCCATTCATCATTGCCACCAGAGAACCAGAAACTCCATTTGTTTTCTCTGCTGCTGACAAATGTAATTTATAGGCTTTAAAGACCTAATTATTTTCTGAGATGCAGGATTAAATCTGAACACTTCTTACTGGAGGGGTGAAAGAGGTAGTGGATATCTTAGAAATCTGGAGCCTCCAAACTCTAGATCTCATATTCTCAGGTGAGAGGAATTAATGGTGATAAAATTGCAGACCAATTTTTTTTTTATTCAGATCAATAATACAAAAAGAGGGCAAAAAATAATGTTCTCATACAACCAGTGCTCTGGAAGCATTTACTGCTGGTGCTCATCCCAGGCCCCTTATACCTTTGTGGGGCAACCATCCCCTGATGTCCGTGTTCTTTTGAATCTTGTCTCTGGCTCCTTTTCAGGAGGGCTGCTTTATCTTCCAGCACAGAGCTAGAAGTACCTGGAAGTTTACTTTCTTACTTCTTCCCCAGGCATTCCTTAGCCAATGACTACTTGGCATAAGGAAATTAAAACCCATCTCCCTTGCCTTGATGAATTCACAGTGAGCTCAGGTGTAATTTACACCCCAGAGTTCCTCTGCAGGATGACTGGGGCTGGTTCTTTGTCTGAAATAGATTCCTTACTTGGCTTCTTCCCTTTCCTTGTTTTTGATTCTCCACTTTGACCAGTATCTCTGGAGAGCATTTCCTTAATAAAGCACTTGACCATCTCTCATAGTCTCAGAAACCTGCTTCTGGGCCACCTGTCCTAAGACACCCCCCAACTACCCCCATTATGAAGAGAGTACCTGTGGGATGCTGAAAAGGGATGTTAGAAGAAGCTATTATTGTCCAAGAAGATAGCAATGACAATAAGCCCTCACAATCTGTGTTTATCCTATTTAGAGTCTCAATTTGGCCAATTATCTTCAAAGTTGGTTTGGTATGTGAAAGCTTCCTAGAGAAGCAGACTTTTGGTCTATATCTCCTGTATCTGAGCTATTGCCTAAGTGGGCTGGCTAGCACAGCACAGCTTAAACACAATTTCTGGCACCACCTGATTCCCCACCAGAGCAAGTATAAGCACCATCCCCTGGCCTTGAAGATCTCCCGATATCCTCTTACCTCCCACCTAGCTAATTTCAATTTCTACATGTTTCAGCTTATGTCTTCTATGCCCCAGTCTATTCTGACTCTTTGCCCCCAAAATGTTTCACCTTCATTCCAACCTCAGTACCTTTGTTCATAGTCTTTGTCTACTTAGAATGCTTTCCCTTCTACCAGCTACTAATCTACCATAATTTAATTTTGATCTTCAGCTCTTGAATTCTTCTAGAATATATATATCTCCTTTCTCATTGGCAAAAACTCCTTTGCCAATTTCTTTCTTTCCAAGATTGTAAGCTTCTCGAGTGTATTAAACACCTATCTTTTTTCTTTCCTTTACTGACTAGCAGAAGGCTATTAGCACTAGTCATATTTTTAAAGTACAGTTACATCTATAATATTATTTATAAATATATACTAAATGCTGTAAAAACTTACATCTGTATTTGTATAAAATAATTACACACATAGGATGAAACAAAATTTTAGGCTTCTGTGGGTTTTTGTTTCCAGAAATGTCCATAATCTTAGGATATAACCCTGATCCCACTAAATTATCTTCTACTCCACTTTATCCTGAATCTGATGCCTAAAAAGCTACCCCCCTCATTCATGACTTGGGGTTAAGCATGGTGTTCTGCTGATTTTCTGTCAGGGGCAGCGCTTCTGAGTTGGGCAACACATTGAGCCACTTACATTAATAATGACTCTCTTATATGTTTGTCATTCTATAATATGAGGTGTATGGAGTCATGTGGGATGACCTGTGCCTTAAAGATTGAGACAACGAAATAAGGAAAATGGGAACAAGGAGAACACAATACGATAATGTCAGATTACAAAAACCTCACATTACAAAACCACCTACCAAATTAATAGCTGACATTCAAGCACACTAGTCTTGTAATATGAGGTTTTTCTCCCCACCAAATGTTGCATTTATTCTTGGTGTTATTTACTTGGAAAAAACTTTACTTAAGTTTTCTTTTGATTTTAGATTAGCTCAATTTCAGAAAACCAAGTTAGGAATGAGCGTGCTAATTTAAGATGTCAAGCCAGTGGGGAATTCACTGGAGACCAGGAAATGGACTCAGACAGTACCAAATACTTGATTTTCTCCACCTCTGCAACTGCAGAAAATAAAAGTCTAGCTAAATCCCTTTGTTGGTCACTTGAACTTAAACTGCAAAGGTATAAGAGAAACTTACCATAAGCCTTAATAAGCAGGTAACATTTATCTACAAACAAATTGAGAAAAAGGAAATAGATCAAACTCACCATTCAAATCCCCTGTCACTCTATTCACATTGATAATACTGGTTTGCAATTTTAGGGGTGCATCATTATACCATGAAAAGTTTGTATCTTGTTTGGGTTGGATAACTTTACCATGTCTCCAACATTCTTGTCTGGAAAAGTGGGGGAAATCATATTCGATTAATTCCTTTCCTTCTCAATTCTATTAAGAGAGACTAGTTTTTAAAGGTTTCATTTTAAGCAATAAAATATGTTATAAATTTAAATATAATAAAAATGTTAAGGAATTATGGTACTCTGATAGTCTTGGATGACAACTACTCTTTAAATACTAATTTCCCATCTTAGATTTTCTGTATCTTTATATTATTGTGGAGAAATATATTTCTCATGTGGGAGACTGGCATATATGCTTGCTTTTTATATGTGAGGAGAAACAATTAAGAATGTCTTTTATCTTTCTGAAAAAATATATGGATACAGTGAGCTCATTGCATCATTTTAAATGACAACAACTATCTCTCAGTAACTTGTTTTGGGGAAGCTAAGTAATACCTTAAATGTTAAATATGCTCTTTGGCAAAGTGAGCTGATGTCCACAGTGACTCGAGCGCTAGTTATGATCACAGACTAAGCTGCTTACACCCCACTCCAGTTATGGATATATAGGGATGTTAAAAAAAAATGGCACTCCCAGCTTCAAAATCAAAAAGAGCCAATATTTACTGAGTACCTGCTGTATGCCAGCTTTTATAGCTTATCTCATTTGATTCCTACAATGCCCCTCTATACAATCATGATGATTATCTCCATTTTATGTAAGAGGAAATGAGGCCTCCAAAATTAATTACTTGTTTAAAGAATCATTGCCAGCCTAGGTCTGAGTGAGAATCCAAACTAAGCAGTAATGACACCACAGAGTTCTCACCCCTTACCACTGGCTGGCACAGCCTCTCCTGAGCAGCTGCCTTCACCTGCCCACAGAGTAAAGGAGTCAGATGTTCTACACATAGGACTGTCTTATACAAAAACATGTATCCAGTCATGTCTTAGTTTAGGGGAGAGCAAACTAAAAATAATGGGATTGGACCGAAAAGGATCTATTACTCAGAATGTCAAAGAGTGGGTTTGTGGGAAGTAAGAACAAGTCAGAATATATGGAGAGGGGGAGAAAGGCTAGTATGAGAGTATCTCATGGCCAGTTACTTACCTGGAAGAAGATAAGTCAGTTTGAGGTATATACAAGACAAACTTTCCAGAACATAATGATCCAATTAGGAGAAGGAGAATGCATAACTATTGGATGATTTGCCTTATCAAGTTCAATAATTATATCTGAGAAACTTCCAAATCCTCAAGCATTCTCTCCTGGTCATGTTCCTTTCACATTATGATTAGATGTAGATATGGCAGAGGTAGCCATTTTTTAAGTAGGCCCTGAAAGATATTAATAAGATCTACCAAAAAGGATTATTTATTGTTTTATCATTTACTCTTTAAGGAAGGAAAACTTCTGTTTAAAATGAGTGGTCCATTAGATGAGCTCTGGATTTAAGTTGCGCTGTGTTTAGAATCACCTGGACAGTGTATGATGCCACTACTTTGAGATATAGAGGAGGTACGTGATAGTTTAAGAGCAGATATGCCTTGAGGTAATGTGAGGAGAGAGCAAGATGAAGTCTGGCCTCACATAATTTTATTCCACTTCTCGGTACAGGGTAGCGATATAGAATGGGAAGGCTATACAGACGAAGGGACATTTAATTGAACACGTTTGCCCTAGGCTGAATATGTTTGCTCTAGGCTGAATATATTTCCCCTCCCCCAAATATGTCCATGTCCTAATCCTCGGAACTGGCACATGTTGCATTATGGGGGAAAAAACAAGGAATTTGCAGATGTGGATTGAGCTGAAGATTTTGAGATTTTGAGATGAGATTATCCTGGGTTATGCAGGTGAGTTCAGTGTAGAAGAGAAACACAGGCAAAGTCAGATTCAGAGAAAGAGATGTGCTGCAAGCAGAGAGAGATTAAGGAGATGCCTTTTGAGATGAAGTAAGAACCCCAAGTCAAGGAATCCTTGTAGTTGGTTGCTAGATGCAGGAAAAGGCAAGGACATGGCTTCTCTTCTCAGATCCTCAGAAGGGACCAGTCCTGCAGACACCTTGACTTCAGTCCTGTGAAACAGATTTTGGTCTTCTGACCTCCAGAATAGTTAGGGCATAAATTGATGTTGTGCTTACTTATTTTTAAAAGATTTTATTTATTTTTTATTCATGAGACACAGAGAGAGAGGCAGAGACACAGGTGGAGGGAGAAGCAAGGCTCCCTACAGGGAGCCCCACATGGGACTGGATCCGGAACCCTGGGATCAGACCATGAGCCGAAGGCAGATGCTCAACCACTGAGCCACCCAGGTGTCCCTGATGTTGTATTTAACCCACTAGGTTTTGGTCATTTGTTACAGCAATACTAGGAAACTAATACAGTGTTCAAGGGGTTGCCTAGTCTTTACTCCTTACCAGCCTCTTTGCCTCTCTGGCCACCTTTTTAATCACCTCCTTAAATCAAACCCTTTTAAGTCAGCAACTTCTGCTTCTGCTCACAACAATCTCCTTCCAGCCCACAACTTCCCTTTCCTAGACCCTTGCTACATGAAGCTGATCCTTGGATCAGCATCACTTGAGAACTTGTTAGAAAAACAAATTCCCTGGTCCTCATTAATGTATTGGAAGTCTAAGTGCTTTTTATAACATGACAGGCTGTAGCCAGCCTTCTCTGTAGAGTGCCTGGTGTGGGAAAGACAGGCAGGCAGGACTCCATTTTTAGAGTAAGAAATATTCCACTCAGGATTGGTGGCATTACCAGCCTCCACCCTCACCTATCTCTTTCCCTTCACCATGGTTTTATTTTTTTTAATATATTTTATTTATTTATTCATGAGAGAGAGAGAGAGAGAGAGAGAGAGAGGCAGAGACACAGGCAGAGGGAGAAGCAGGCTCCATGCAGGGAGCCCGACATGGGACTTGATCCAGGGACTCGATCCTGGGACTCCAGGATCACCCCCTGGGCAGAAGGCAGGCACTAAACTGCTGAGCCACCCAGGGATCCCCTCACTGTGGTTCTATATGAAGGACTAGATTGTTTGCTGAGACATCATCACCCACCCTTGGACTCTCCTCCAGAAACATCACACGTTTTCCTTTGGCAAATAATGCTAAAGATTTATCTCCAAGGGCCTGCTTTCTCTGTGCACGAGCACACAAGTAGTGAAGGGAGGTAGTTGGGAGTGAGCTACCCAACTAGCTCAGCTGTTTTGGAAGTAGTTCACAGGGTACCTGGACGGCTCAGTGGTTGAGAGTCTACCTTTGGCTCAGGTTGTGATCCAGGGGTCCTGGGATCTAGTCCTGCATTGGGTTCCCTGCAGGGAACATGCTTCTCCCTCTGCCTACATCTCTGCCTCCCTCTCTGTGTGTGTCTTTCATGCATAAATAGATAAAATCTTTTAAAAAAAAGAAAGAAAGAAAGAAAGAAAGAAAGAAAGAAAGAAAGAAAGAAAGAAAAAAGAAAGAAAGAAAGAAAGAAAGAAAGAAAGAAAGAAAGAAAGAAAGAAAGAAAGGAAGAAAGAGAAAGAAAGAAAGAAAGAAAGAAAGAAAGAAAGAAAGAAAGAAAGAAAGAAAGAAAGAAAGAAAGAAAGAAAGTTCACAGTTACTCTGAGCATGGCCCCAAGCCCTGCCTCCACATTTCACTGTCCCTGAGGGTTAATCTCATCTCATCAGGGCATCTCATCAGGTGACCATGAGCTGTTCCTGCTTTATTTTACCTTTCAGGCTGACACCATTGGTTCTCTGTCTTCCAATATTTACTCAAAGTTATCTGCTGCTGGCTGCCTCTCTTGATTTGTGGCACTATTATAGGGTCATTATTTTTACATGTATCTTCTTACTTTAATATCTTCTCTTTTCACATGTAATATTCATCACTAGACCTTCATCCCCATCCCCCAAACCCTGTAAGAGAGGTAGCCCAGTATGCTTTCCTTTGGTGGTGAAACCTTTCTAGCTTCAGCTATGTCCTGTTGAGGAACCCTAAATGTAAATTCATGGTGTGGCCAGCTCTTACCCAAACTCCACATCTGTTCATCCAGTTTCTGCTCTGCAGCCCTGCATGCATCCAGAGGGTCTTTCCTCATATCTCCTCTTCTTTCCATAACCTCCATTTCCTGACCACAAGGATGAGTGAGGAAGAAAGGATTATTAATAAATCTTGGAAATTATGTCATATCCTTCCCTCCCTCTTCTGTCTGAACTTTCAGTCACCAAAACAGTGTTTTTTCTCCTTCGCCATGTCTCCATTCCCATATTATTCCTAAGCTTTGACCACCAGTCCTTCTTGCCTGAAATACTATATGTGCACTTGACTGCTAAGACATCCTATCTCTAGCTCCCATGTTCTCTTCTCACGGTCAAGCTCTGATCATTCGGTAACTTACATCTTTAAGTTTTCTCATCTCTTGCTGGCCTCAGGTGAATATACACTGCTTAGTCCACCATTCATTATCAAATCTCTACCTGGATGGTCTTAAATGTGGCCATTATATGTAGCACACTGGAATTTTTTAATTAAAATATATCATTGTCTCACTTTCATACCTGTGGTGTTCCCATCTGAGAATTTCTTATACACTCCTCCCCTGTTCCACCCGGAACAACCCACACTCTTCTTTCAAAGCCCCTAAAATATCTTATCTTTCATTTTATATTTTTTAATCTTACCAGCTGGAAGCCATGTTTCCTTTCTTTTCATTTCCAGAGCTCTCTATATGTCTTGTTTAGTTCTGATTCTATTTTTCCTTGTATTATATGTATACATACCCTAGGGAATAAATTTCTTTAGGACAGGGACCATTCTTTCACACTTCAGTACATTGCACATTTATAAGAGTTCAATAAATTTAGACTGAATTAATTAGAATCGACAGTGCTTTTTAGGGTTCCTGAAAGTACAATTTAGAATAGTAGCTTGTATGTGCTTCATTTTCACAGGTCATGAGCATATGGGAGTTAACACATTACTTAATACATTCAGCAACAAGAAAGTTATAATGACAAATTAAAAATACATTCCCAGAGTTAACATATGTACTGAAGGGAGTGAATTGTTATTCCAAAAGTGAGCTTGTGTCTTTTTCCTCTGCAAATTGTCCACTGTACATATTCTAGATTATTTATGTTAGATCAGCATTTGAATTTATAAGTTGGAAGTTCTAGATGATCCAACATATCATCTAAGTCCCTGAAGGTACAAGTTATTAAAATACGATTGATTTAAATTATTGTATTCTCAGTATAAGTGTCATTTATTTTAATATAAATAAAATAGATTTTCATCTTAATTCCTGGTGGATGCTTAAGGCTCAAATTTGAGGGTTTCCATTTAATCTCACCAAAATTAGCCCCCAAATTTCATCACCGTCAATAGCATATATACATTTTTCTAATAAGCAAGGGGCTGATTGTTTTACAGGCATTAGCTTATTTAGTTCTTAAAACAGTCCAACTTTATAGAGGAGGAAACCAGGACTTCCAGAAGTTTGGGTATTACCCAAGGTATCAGAGCTAATAAATTATAAAGCCAGGATTCAAAGTCATGTTGTGGTTTGTTTTCTTTTTTTTTTTTTTATCTGTTTGCAGAGCACATAATCTATAAAATTGGACTTAATCCACTAGAATTCCCTTCCTTCTTTGATGTCCCCTTATAATTTTAGAGACTTCTCAGGTAGTTGTAAGCCTGCCACTGTCTAGGAAAATTTAAAAGCACTGTTAGAATTTCAGTTGATTGACCTGGAGAATCAATGAATCAAACAGACACACATCTCCATGTTCTATTTATGTGATATGGAAATATATCTGGATTCTCTTTCTCTCCTCTCATCATTAGAACAGTTTCAAATACCTAGTGAAAGGAACCATATATGGTGCAATTCTGTTAGATTTTTGCTTTTGCTTCTATTCTTCAAAAGAAGACCCAGGGGGCTCTTGAAATGTCTACACCTGCAGCTTGAAGAAAGCATCTCAGCCTGGATGAGTTCCTCTGAGAGATTATGCTCACCCATCTGTTTTCATAAAATTTTAACAGCAGACAGCAAATTCATATATTGTTTTAACTTAATTTTTATTCAATCTGTTGTCAGAAATCTGACTTCTACAATCTGGTGGCAGGTGCATAGTAACAAACACACAATGTGGTCTCCCCATGCTTCCCCAAGGAACTGTTCATGAACACACTGACTCTACATGCGGCAGTAATTAGGACTCTTGCTCAATGCAGGCATTGATTCCTGGAGCTTCCCTTTTATTCTGCAAGAGCCCAGAGGTGAAATATTCCCTTCCTAAACACCGCAGTTCTCATTACTCAACCCAGGCCAACCATCAGGGGTTTGGCCTCCCATTGGCTTCTAAAATCTAGAGCCCAGGAGGCTATGGCCTTATACCACCACTTCACTGCCCCCAGCCAACAACAAGAACAACATCTAGAGTTCTAGTCCTTGCAGTTAAAGCCCCTGTAGTAAACTCTTGAAATTGATAGTAACTATTCCATTATCATTATAATTCATTTTAAGCAGGAGGTAGGAATGCCACTAGCTCACATATGAGACCAAGATTACCATAGAAGTAGAAGTTACATGATCCTAGTTGTAAAGGTTAGAGAAATAGTTTTCAATGCTGGGAAGTCTTAAAAAAAAAAAAAAAAGTGCCCAGACTCAGACTCTACCAGTACCAATATTTCTAAATAGCAGTGAATGGCAAAGAAACAGAGCAACTCATGGTTCTCCTGCAGTGGTTCTCAAACTTCACTGTGCCTCCAAATGACCAAATGGACATGAATTTCTGGGTCCAATCCCTAGAGTTTCTGATTCAGCAGGTCTGGAGTGGAACACAATAATTTTTCTGGACAAGCTCCCAGGTGGTGCCCATACTCCTTGTCAAGGCCCACACTATTCTTGGGGTCCTCAAATTCAGTTGCACATTGGAATCTCCCAGGAAAACAATTAAAAGACATAGATCCCACCCCAGGGCAATTGAATCACAATGTCCATGGCTGGATTTAAACATTTAGTGTCTTGAAGAGCTTCTTGGGTGACTCTAAAGTGAACCAAGGTTTGAGAACCACTACCATTGAATCATATAGGTCCCACTTACTGTTGGACTTCTTCTCACCCTGTTCCTTCCATTTCCAAGGAACAGGGCAGGCCACTTTACTCAAGCTTGGATCTTACCAGGTCAGGCACCTGCTCTAATCAACTTTTCAACTTCTAGGCAAGAACTTTAGAGAAATATAGCACTGTACATGGTGTTTCACACAATGGGTAGTGTAAAAAGACATCAATCTCTCTTAGGAAGAGAAATATCTTCTCTATCTATCCCCATAGCACTATTTTCCTCTCCTCCAGCCATTCCCTTGGAGATACTATGTTCTTTGGAGCTCAGTGATGGATCTGTCAGAGATCAGGCAAAGACTGAAGTCGCTGCTGTGTGACATACAGAGGAGTGCATTCACAGCCCTCCCAGCAGCAAAGGGCTTCAGCTAATTGCTCTATACTAAAGAGGTACCTCAAGTCAAAAATTCCACTGAATTAATTGGCAACTCCATTATTTCTGCTGAAAATAATGGCTTGTTGTGGTGCTGAGACTCAGCTGGAGAGAACATACCACAACAGAGTAATTAACTGTGTCCCAGCACTCACTGTTGTGCCTTCCCCTCTGTAGCTGCTCGCTGCTTCTTACCTGCCCACTTAGTGTGTCTGAAATAGAAGTAAGCAGCATTGGTGACATAGCTTGAGCAATGCTCCTTATATATTTTCAAATGAGATGAGAAATGGCTTGAGCTTGGGCATGTGGATGGTCAACCAAATAAGCAAAATAAATCATGTTGTCCAAAGGACTCAAGAGATTCCCCTGTTTTCTTCAAAAGCCTAGGAGCTAGAAATTAAAGATTAGAGGACTACAGAACTTCTGGGGAAGTCCAAAGTGGTTTTGGACACTTCCTCATTCTCTGGCTGATTATGAAGATCATTTAGTTTAAACTACATATTCCCTGAGTTCATTTTGGGTACCCATGCAATTTAAATTTTTCTGACTCTGAATGTGTTAGCCTCTGAAAGCTTGACACAGTTCTCTTATTTACTTTGGAAAGGAATTGGAGAGGAGTGGAAATGAGATAAAACTCGTTAGAAGGGTTCTCTCTCTCTCTCTCTCTCTCTCTCTATTTTCTAGCCTATTTTTCTAAACCAGGGATTTCCAACCTCATAACTTTTGACACTTTGAACCATGTAATTATTTATTTTGGGGGTTTGTCTTGTGCATTATAGGATGTTTAGCAACATTCTTGCTCTCTAGCCACTAGATCCGTAGCAGACAATCCCTGCCCACTCCCACTCCTCTCACCATCCCCCACCAGCCTGACAGCCAAAAATGTCTCCAGGGTTGGAGGGAGGTGGGCAATGGGAAATTGTCACTGTTGTGAATCAATGATCTGAAACACCACCTATTCTTGACAAGTTTCTTGTAGGTTTGGAAGTGCTGGCACTCGTAAAGAGGTTTATACTTTAAATGTGCTCTTGTGTGCATTGGTCTAGTTGAGCCTTACAAAGTGATATTCAAGGTTGAGAAGAGAAGAGATGATTCTGAAAATCATACCTCAGATTCATGACAGAGATGGGATAAGAACTTGAGTCTCTATATTTACAACTCCACGCTCTGTTACTGCTATCATTATAAGTGGGGCACAAAACTAACCTGTGATGTCAAATTGACATTGAGGATTGTGACTCCAGACCCTCCAAGCTGCAACAACATTATGTATGACACAACAGATCTCATTCCTATGGACTTTCATACTAACTAGAATCTGCAGTGGGTAGTCAATTTCTCTGGCCATGTTGCCCTTGTGGCCTGGCAAGTATTGGAAAGAAAAACATGAGCTGAAGGGAAGTGATGATACATTATCCAGTCTTTACTAGCAGGTCTGTGTCAAATTTAAGTGCTTTCTGAAGTTATTACTAGTATAGTCTCAAGAGTCAAAGCACATTCCCATACCCATGATCTCTGAACTTTAGTTTCCTCATCACATAGCTATTTTATTTTAAAGATTTATTTATGTATATCAGAGAAAGAGTACACCCATGTGCAAAAGTAGGGAGGTGGGCAGATTTCTGCTGAGTGAGGATCCCAGTGCGGGGCTTGATCTCAGGATCCTGATATCATGACCTGAGCTGAAACCAAGAGTCGGACACTTAACCCACTGTGCCACCCAGGAGCCCCTCCCATAGCTGTTTTGAAGATTAAGTATGATTGAGACACTTATCCAAAAGCCCTGATTTCATCAGATTAGTTGTTCACTCTGGGCTTGTCAACAATCAACCCTAAGGCTATAAAAGTTAAGTGAGTTGCCTAAGGTAACAAAAGCAGTCAGGAAAGTTACTGACTTCCTACACAACCTACCTCTAGTTCCTTTCTGCTCAGGCTTTTCCCATGCTATCATTTTAATGAACTAATATAGAACTTAAATCAGGTCTCCTCTCTTTCCTAGAGAAGACAGTACCAATGAATGGAATAAGCCCAGTGAAATGGGTTACTTATTGTATTCAATAAACCAGTATTGGGCGTCTTCATTGGGCAAGTCATTGTACAATGCTGCCTCTCTCTCGAGTTCTCTTTTATAAACTACTTCTAGATGATACCCAAAGTTCAGAAATGTATCTGGGGAGGCAGGGAGGAATCTGGTACGTGTGTGCCCACGATGTGCATTTACATTCCTACATTTGAATTGTTATGCTATTACATGTGTAAGCTTTATTTTATTAACTGTCCAGACATATGCAGACACACACCCAACCACAGCTCTCATTTTTCTAATTTTCAAGTAGTCCGTTCAGTGCTTTAGTCAATTTACAGAGACTGATAACACCAAAAGAGTTGAACTTTCTTTTAACTTCAAAGATACAGCTTTTGGCTTCATTAGTATGATTGGTTATTTCTCCAAGTGAAAGAAAGAGAGTAGGTGATTATGTTGATGAGTAGGAGTTTTTGGTTTTTGAAATAAAAATCTAGGATTTTATGTGAAAGAATTATTTATTCTCATTGGATGTGGCTTGCCTAGATCTAAAAAATGCACAATGCTTTCACTTTCCAGAGGCTATAAGGAGGCCTCCTTTAACTTGCCTTATATTGATTGGAAGAGACTTGAATAATGCCAGGATAGGTCATTAGAGAGGTGGCCTTAATTTATGAAGAGATAGCGATCAATGGGTCAGCTGTCAGCCCCAAGTCTGATTTACATGTCCCAGCTATTTGGGACCATTATGTCGATCAAGCTGTACATTTAGACTTATGCAGATTTTTCTTTTACTATCAGAGTTGTCTGTTACACTGTTTCATTTATTATTTGTCCTTCAAGCCTTCACCTAATCCCTCATCCCAAGTGGAAAGATCAGTCAACAAGCCACTAAATATTACATCACCTTAAAAATTTATTTCAAACTTCAGACACATCTGTTGAACCTGAATTTTAAAAGCCACAGTCCCCTGAAAACTGTGTTGGCAGGGGTGAAATCTTTTCTTTTTGAAGAGGTTTTTGTTTTGCTGTTGTTGTTTTTATAACCCAAATGTAAACATGGGCAGCAGTCTCTGTGTTATTCAGCAAATAAAACTTTCATTCTTCAGCATTAGCTACAAACTAGAAATGAAGAAAATTCGTATTTACCTTCTTCCTTTGGTTATTATAGGCCAACAGGGTTTTCACTTTGAGAAATGTCAAACTGTTCTAATCCCTCATTGCATATTTTAATTTACAAATCTTTCATTTATTTGCTTGTTTTTCTTACCTTTCTTTAGACTACTAGACTACTGCAAGCTTTGAGGTTTGTATTTACCTACTTAGCCCCAAATCTTTTTCTGTCTTTCTTTTTTCTCTTTAAGAACTTCACTGGTGCTTTTTACCATTTTTAGTTGGGAAAACAAACAAAGCCTTTGTAGATTGTGTCGGCCCCATGTTAAGCTTTAATTTATAGAGTGACTTTGAGATTTGAAACAAGGTAATTGGCAGAGTACTGAACACTGTGGGAAATGTTTTACATGAATAAAAAGAAGGGAAAGTTAGTTAACAAATATTTGTTTAACAACTGCTGTGTTCAGAACCCTGTGTTCAGCAGCTCAGAGGTGGTGCAAAGAAAACAGAAGTGCTGAGAGGCCTACTGCATAAGTGGAAGCCTGAGGACTGAAAAGACATGGGGAAATGATTTACAAAGACACATAGCAGAAGTCCTGAGTTACTTAAAACAAGCAGAACAAAAGAAACAAAATATAATGGTAGGATGAGTATCAGATTTATTCCCCTACACCTGTGCTCAGAACATGGCTTCATCATCTAATAGCCACATGAACTTGGGAAATACACTTACACCCAAAAAATATCACTTTCTCATAAGTAATATGGGCTTCATATTCTTTATGTAACAGGGTCAGAGGTAATATCTGTAACGTATTGTGCATAGTGTACTGGCACACAGGCAAAAAGAGCATGGTACCTGGTAGTGGCCATGGTGGGTATAATCTGTCACTGTTGTTGGTGCTGCTACTACCAGTGCCATCACTGCTTTCATTACTACAATTGTGATTTTAACTGCTTTATCCTTCTAATCATTGCCCATCCATGCAGAAGGAACTAGAATACTTCACTTTTGGCTAAGGGATATGCAACCACACATGTGGGTTTTTTAAATTAATCAATTAATTAATTAGTTAATTTTTAAAGATAGCAGACTTTTTAAAAAGATTTTATTTACTTATTCATTAGAGACACACAGAGAGAAAGGCAGAGGGAGAAGCAAGCTCCATGCAGGGAGCCGGATGTGGGACTCGATCCCAGGTCTCCAGGATCAAGCCCTGAGCCAAAGGCAGGTGCTTAACCACTGAGCCACCCAGGCATTCTGCACTTGTGGGTTTTAAACTCCACCTAAGAACCAATCTGAAGATTTAAGTTTACAGTGTTCCATTCTGTAATTCTAGAAGTCCTACGTAGAAAAGTTGTCTGGCTTTCTAAGTAAAGGAGGAAAAAAGAAAGCCAACACACAAAAATTCAAACTAAGCTTGTTGCAGGTACAATGCCAGGGTGTCAGTAGTAGTGTCTCCTATGGAGCATCAGGATAGTCACCATTATTGAAACCTTTGAATGTGACATACTCTCTGTTAAGCAATTTACAGAAACCATCTCAGGTATCTCAGAGCAATCTTCTTCTTCTTCTTCTTCTTCTTCTTCTTCTTCTTCTTCTTCTTCTTCTTTTTAAGATTTTATTTATTTACTTATTTATTTATTCATTCATTCATTCATTCATTCATTCATGAGAGACACAGAGAGGGAGAATGGCAGAGACACAAGCAGAAGGAGAAGCAGGCTCCTTGCAAGGAGCCTGATTTGGAACTCCATCCCAGGACCCCGAGATCATGTCCTGAGCCGAAGGCAGATGCTCAACCACTTGAGCCACACAGGCATCCCATCAGAACAATCTTCTAAGGCAGAAATTATAGTTTTGCCCATTTACTAATAAGAAACACGACTGGGAAAGCCTACCCTACTGAGGTCATAATACTGACCCACAGAGCCAGAATTTTAAAATCAGTATCCACCCACAAAATATTTAAATGCTACTCTAGCACCCCCATGACTAATCTCCAATCTCTCTTAAATAAATAATAAATACAGTGTTATGTGCATTACTTCTGAAGAAAACCAGTTTCATTCTTCTCTATTGATTTGTCTTGTTTTACATTCATGATATGGCTTTCTCTGGACTTTATCTTCAAATCCCTGAAGTTTTTGTCAACTCACAAGAATCAAAGGGATCTAAAGCAGGGTCCTAGACCACTGCTTCTTTATTATTCTGAAGAACCTAGTCATTGGATTGCTCCCTAGCAAAGAGAGTTACACAAACAGCATCTAGGATGTTTTCGATGGCCCTGCCTTAACGGCTGAATGCTTGATTTTGTACTAACAGCAACTACCATCAAATCACCCAAGTGGTATTATAACCCCAAGCTATGGTAGAAAGGGAGATTTCACTGGGCTTTTTACATCATGGAGAATTGTATGGTTTGTCTTCACAAGAAGTGATATATTTTTTAAATTGGTTATTCCTTTCCTGCCTGCCATGCTTCTGTCGACATTATTTTCCATGCGATTTCAGGATACTTCACTCACCGTGACAGTATCCAACACTACACAGGTTCTGACCAAGAAAACTACAAACAGTGAAAGATGCAAGACATTGGGTACAGTCTCTCATGAACAGAATACAAGTGTAGAAGAGAGAGTGCAGTTCTTACTATTTTAGATGAAGATGTACTTACAATATATATTTTTAAATTATTCCTGTTCTTTAATTGGACTCTGTTGGCTTAAAAATATCCATAGTCAAGAAAGAACACTTCCACCATGAGAAAGAAGGAACAAAACAAAACAAAACAAAACAATATCCCATTGAAATGAAGCTGAGACTGCCCCCAGTCCAGGTACTCTCAACCAAGGGAAACAGAAGTGGCGGGAGGGGTTGCAGTGTTGCCTAGAATGGTTGACTCTCACTATCAAGGGAGATACATAGTGGAAACAAGAAAGAGTATGGCAAATCTTAGAGGATCCCCTTACACATTAGAACTGTTTTTTTCAAGGATAAATATTAAGGGAAGACTGCAGGAATCCCATATAAACACCACCATCACAAGCTCACATCCCTCAGGAAAACTTCCAGTTGCTGTACTTGCTGAGGGCAAGTTGAATGTGGGCTCAGGAGTGCAGAAAGTTATCATAAATACCAATTATGCCCTCAGTGCCAATGACAGAAACAAGAATTATAGCACTGACCTATTTATTTTGTTTTGGTGTTTGCCATGTATATACGTACCTATATATCCATCAATTTTTGTAGTCATCTTATAAACTAAATTTCCTCTTCATTCTTCCTTGGCCCCATTATTTGACATATGATGGTATACTGATGGTTGACTATACAATATAGCCCACAGGTTACAGAACATTAAGACAGGATCATTATAATGGCCGTGAGAACACTCCCCACAGATCCCTAACCACGAGGTGTGTAATTGACCAAGGTCCTCAGCTACTGTGCTCTAAAATCCAAAGCTGCATTAGAGCTGAGGCCATACCTTGCATGAAGTGTTGCAATCCAATGACTGAACATGACAGCAGGGCTAAAATAGGTTCTTTCCTAGGCGACATGCAGAATTTTGGCTCAGGACTCGTCATAGGCCTCCTGAACTTTCCTTGGACAGCACAGCAGCTCAGGGTGCTCCCACTCAACTTCCCTTCCCCCTGTCCTTCACTGAGGTGGGAGACAGGATTCATACCTCCATCATATCCTGACACCACTCCCAAGTTCTCCTAGCTCCTTCATTTTGTTTTACAGGGGTTTCCTGGGAAATCTCTTGAAAATATAACCTATAAATGGTTTAATACACATAGAATTATTGCATATTTAATCCCATCCTGTCTTCTGCTTTCTAGACTAACACAATCATCATAAAATAAGAATAAACATCATGTAGCAAGTCTGGGTTTAGAATAGGATAAAATAGCCATGAATTTCTGGGCTAAACTTTTTTTTTTTAATTTTTATTTATTTATGACAGTCACAGAGAGAGAGAGAGGCAGAGACACAGGCAGAGGGAGAAGCAGGCTCCATGCACCAGGAGCCCGACGTGGGATTCGATCCCGGGTCTCCAGGATCACACCCTGGGCCAAAGGCAGGCGCCAAACTGCTGTGCTACCAAGGGATCCCCTGGGCTAAACTTTTTTGATAAGGAAGTAAAAGAGGCATATGAGGAATGGGATATTAAGTTAGGAAAGAACTGCCGTTCCTTACATTTCTTTTAAGAACTAGAAGTTAGAAAGAAAGCAGTTGTGGGTAGTCAAAGTGGTAGATTTTACAGATGACTGTGAACATCTTTCATCTATTTTCCCTCAGTTTTGTCCATGGTCAGTGGTACAGAGGGTCTGACGTTGGTGGTGTCATCAGTACAAACTGTGTGTATGTGCTTAGCAATAGCAGCTTGAGAGTTTTCAGCGAATCTACCATTTGTCAGCAGCAGAGTTGGTATCATTCTTGCTGCCTAGCCAGTATCCCTAGCCTTCCAGCATTCTCAGATTGTGTGAGCTTTCATAATTCCTGTTTTGCTTCCGACTTCTATCATTACTTCTTTCTATTTGCAAGTAAGACCGTATCAGTCTAGGTTTTTATAGGAAACAGATGATGGGATCAGTAGGATAATCAAGGGTAGTTTAAAGAAACACTGTTGACAAAGTATGGGCAGCATTAAGAAAAAAACTGCAAAGGACAGAGGAGTGCTCTGCAGCGAGCAACAGCAGAGAGTCAGCATCTCTACTCTTCTGAGGAAGCGAGGGTAGGAGAGATCACCAGGAGTCAGAAAGAAGGCTTTACCTACTGGAGACAGCTCCAGCAAGAAGCATCAACACGCGTGGAGGAATATAGCCAGTGCAACTCACAGCTTATCAGGGAAGGAGCAGGGGCTTTAAAAAGTGATATTTTCTTCTCAACTTCTACCCTCCTTCTAGTACTGTCCATTGGCTGAACTCAGCTGGAAACCGAAAAGCAAGTGAGTCTGTTGATGCATCCCACAGCAAAAAGGATGAAAAATGGTAGACAACACGTCTGAAGAAAGAGACCATATTCATCCAGTACACTGACTGAGGAGGGCAAATGTTACTGCTTTTGGTTGAACTTCATTTAAAACGTGAACATATTTTCCTTGACACATCTACAAGCAGAACCCTCTGGCTGCTTTGACTTGATTCATTGATTATGAAATGGGCTTTTTAAAATGTTTAATAATGTACAGTTTATACCACAGTATTCAGAAAGATGAGTGAGGCTATTACTTTTACCATTACTTTGAAAAATATGTTCACCAGACAGAGAATTCTGTATTGACTGTTTTTCTAGCACGTTAAAGATGTCATTCTTGGGTCTTTGGTCTGCAGAGTTTCTGAGGACAAGTCAGCTATTCTTCATATCATCATTCTTCTGTATGTAATATATTTTTTCCTGTTTGCTTTTAATATATTCTATTTATCTTTGGTATATGTAGAAATATATATAATTAAATATACATAAAATATATGTATTGAAATATATAATTAAATATATATTGAAATATATTTATTGTAATATGTGTGTATATATATATATATATATATATATATATAATTTCCATGTTAAAGCTGTGTTTTAAAGTTCAATTTTAAAGTCGTTTTTGGAAGAAACACATATCCAGAGCAAGTTACTTCTTTATGCAGAAAGTGGAATATCCATTTGTAATTTATTTTGTAAGAATACAAATTCTTGCCAAGTGTTTTAGGAATTGTTCCAACATTGCTTTTGAATAAACCATTCTTCTAAATCTAGAAGTTCATTTTATCATATAAACAAAAAATTTATTTGAATATCTTTCTTATATCTAAACTTTGCCATTGGTATAATATAGGTGACTACATTCTTTTAGTTACTACCTGTAACTACCTGTGCTACCTGTATTTTTAATATCTGGTACTAGATATCATTACTGTACTTTTACTAATTAATGCATGTATATATAACATATTTCTTCACAAATTTACTTCTAGATAGTATATTTTGTTCTTATACATTACATATTCTGTTACATTATATAACAAGGTTCATTGTAGTCAGAAAGCTATGGAATATTTACATTAAGTTTGGGTCATATGAAATTATCATTTCATTTTTAATATCTTTAGTTGTATCATTCGGTTTTCCATGTATATTATCATATCATCTGCAGGAAATGATGGTTCTTAATTCCTGTTTTCCAATTTTAACACCTCTTATTTCTTTATAAAAATGTAATCTACAGGGCAGCCCTGGTGGCTCAGCGGTTTAGCGCCACCTTCAGCCCAGGGCCTGATCCTGGAGACCCGGGATTGAGTCCCATGTTGGGCTCCCTGCATGGAGCCTGCTTCTCCCTCTGCCTGTGTCTCTGCCTCTCTCTCTCTCTCTCTCTCTCTCTCTCATGAATAAATAAATAAAATCTTAAAAAATGTAATCTACAGAATGGGAAGAAATATTTGCAAATTATATATCTGATAATTCATACCCAAAATGTATAAGGAATTCCTACAACTCAGTAAAAAGAAACTGATTAAAAAATGAGTAAAGCAAGTAAACAGATATTTCTCTAAAGAAGACATATAGATAGCCAACAGATAAATGAAAGGTGCTCAACATCACTAATCATGAGGGAAATGGTAATCCAAAACACAGTGAGTGACCATTCCACCTGTCAGGATGGCTATTTTCAAAATAACAAAAAATAACATGTTGGTGTAGATGTACAAAAAAGGAAACCCTTATACATTACTAGTAGGAAGGTATATTAGAGCAGGCACTATGGAAAATAATATGAGGTTTCCTCAAAAAATTAAAAATGCAACTACCATATGATCCAGCAATTTCACTTCTCAGTATATATCCAAAAGAATTGAAATCAGGATCCTGAAGAGATTATCTGCACATCCATGTTCATTTGTGAAGAAATATGTTATTTACAATAGCAGAGACATGGAAACAACCTAAATGTCTGCGAACAGATTAATAGATACAGAAAATGTGGTATATACATACAATGGAATATTTCTGTCTTTTTTTTTTTTAATTTCTCAGTCTTAAAGAGATGCCACTGTTTGCAACAACATGGATAAAGCTGGAAAACATTATGCTAAATTAATAAGCCAGGCACTGAAGTACAAATACTGCATGATACCATTACACGAGGAATCCAAAATAGTCAAACTCCTAGAAGTAGAGACAGAATGGCAGTTGCACACACCTCATGTGGAGGGGAAACAGGCAGGTATAAAGTTCTGGTTACACAAAACGAATTAAGTCTTAGACATCTACCATATTGCCTATAGTTAACAATAGTGTATTGTGTAGCTTACAATTTGCTAAGAAGGTAGATATTATGTTAAGTGTCTAAGGTATAGACTGTAGAGATGATTTCATGGGTGTATCCTTATCTCCAGGTTCATCAAGTTGCATACATTAACTATGGATAGATTTTTGCACGTCAAAAAATTTTAATTAAAAAAACTACACTGGTTATTTAAATATTTTCTGATAGTATGCTTTAAATTATTTTGATAACTTGGTATTCATTAATTCTCCCCTTCTATTCATATGAAAAACTGGCCTTTGTTTTCCATGTTTTGTGTGATATCTTTGTGGGGGTTTAGTATCTATATTATACTAGTCTTCAGCAAAAGATTAGGAAGCTCTTCTTTTTCTGTGCTCTGAAACAGGGAATCAGGGAAGCACAGTTAAAAAATACTGCAAAACATTTCACACATATCATATAGGAACAGTAATTAAAATGTTAACAGTAATTAAAATATATCAGTTCTGTACTTCGAGAAAGATGTGGAGCCTTGTTCTCTGCTAGTAGGAATATAAATTTATAACACCAATTTGGAGAAGTTAGTCAATCCTAGTAAATATTAAGATGCACATGCACTCCAAGCAATCAATTACACTCTCAGGAATACAACAGAGGACTTTTTACATTTGCTTGTAAAAAAGACTTTATAAAGGCATGTTTTTTGCACTATTGTCATAAAAGAAGTTCATGAAACAAATGTCTATCAATAAGAGAGTGGATAAATCAATAGTACCATAGTTATAGTTGAAATAATTAAGTTAAAGCTCTGAGTAGCAACATAGTTAAATATCATAATGTGGAAAAATTTTAAAATGTTACAAAAAGATATGCACAGTTTAATTTTATTTACATAAATTATTTAAAATATGCAAAAATCATATATTTTTGGAATAAAAATGTAGTTAATCTATAAAGACATGCACTGAATTAGGAATAGATGTTGGGATTTAATGCCTTGTTGAATTTTTAATGCCTTTCAAACATTTATGGAAATAGTTTTCTTCTTTTTTGGACTACAATTGTGAAATATACCATTTGATATGATTTTGATAGATCATTACATTCTTGTTCTGAAACACATTTTAATTGCAAGTGTTATTTTAACACGTTTCTATATTTTACTTATTTGGAAGTTTTGCATTGACATTCATAAGAACAAATAGCCTATATTGTTGCTTTTTTAAC
Organism: Nyctereutes procyonoides; assembly: GCF_905146905.1. Classification (NCBI taxonomy): domain Eukaryota; kingdom Metazoa; phylum Chordata; class Mammalia; order Carnivora; family Canidae; genus Nyctereutes; species Nyctereutes procyonoides. Next base: position 10,341,134 of record NW_026575133.1, on the reverse strand, counting down.
ATTTGTTTTAGCAATAATATTATACCAACTTTATTTTATTTTATAGCAACTTTATTTTAAAGAGTATTGAAATACTCCTTCTCATCTATGTTTCAGTGAGTTTAAATAATATTTCTCTATCTCTTCCTAATGTTTCAGTAGTATATACCTAAAAAGCCATTGACTCTGGTACTCTTTTAAGGATAGCATTTGAATAATTGTCCACTATTTCTCTCTTTAGCTATTTTGTCATTCTCTTCTGCAGGTAGATTTACTAATTTATATTTGCTAAGAACAGCACTTCTACGTGGATTTTGAATCTATTTGCACAGTCTTGTGCTAAGACATTTCAGTTTAGTAACATCGTTTGTCTCAATATTAATTTCCCTATGCCCATTTCTTATTTTATATGTGTGCTTTTTTCCCTACTTTATTTTTAATTCAATGTATGATCTATTTTATTTTTGGGGGGATTTTTCAAGTGACAAGTAAATAGATTTATTATTTTCACTACTTTCCCTTCTCTAATTCATTTTTGTTACATTCATTATAGTTCTTCAACTTTCTATAGGTTTTTATTATTGATCATTTTCTAACTTATTGATATGGATTAAACTTAATTTGGGTTAAACTTAATTTGGGTTAAAACTTCATTTGTTTTTACTTTTGTTTGAATAAATATATTTTTGCATTTGCTTTATCTATATCTTATATATTGGAATATAAGCATTTTAAAATTTTGCTTTCTATAAATTCTGTGATTTCAGTTTTTTCTCTGTTGTTTTCTAGTTTTATTAATTTATTAATAGTTGATTAATTAATTTTGACTAAAGATGGTCAGTCATCTGTGCCATCTCCACTTTTTTGGAAAGCATTGAGATATTCATTACTCATTATAAGATCAATTTTACTAGTACTCCAGGGCACTTGGAATGTGGTATATTTTCTTTTTCAATAAAATATATCAGATGAAAGTAGCTAGATTCTTTAAGACCATACTAATATTTTCCCCTTTTTAAACTACAATCTCTAGTGGATATAGATGTGATTTGACCTTATGTTGGCTATGCCCTCTAAATAGTGTTTATTGATAAAAGAGTTTTAAAGAATTATATAATAAATATTATGGTAAGAGGAAATAATGTGTTCTTCTTTTTAGAGCATCTGAGATCAGTCAATAGATTTAATCCTTGTTTGTCACCTGTGGAGAGTTGTGTTTAGAGAAAATCTGGGAGACCGGCATATTCAGTAATTCCTAGTACTTACTCCAGTGAGAATGAGCAGACTTGTTAAAAATAATAAACAGCACACAATTATACCCATATGCATACAATTATCCTATTCCCTGGATCCATTCCCGTTTGTATAAAGCAGTCTGTAAAGGGTAGTAAATGCCATCATTATTTATAAGATTAGCTTATATGCTGTTTTAAGTCAGAATAAGCAAGCTTTAAAAAATTCATTTCTATTTTGGTATTGTGTATATAAAATGAAATGAAATGTACATTTTTAGACTCACAATACATTTCTTTTTCAAGATGTGCTCATTTGATCTGGAAAGGGCTCAAATGTGATTGCATATTTCAAATATTCCTGGAGCACCAACACATATTTAACTACCATTTGGAGAGTGTAAGTGTGGAAAATAAGACATTTGGTGTTTAAGGAGGAAAACCCTTGAACTCAGAGTCTGCAGAGCAGGGCTGTATCTCATCACTATAACTATCTGAGTGACATTGCAAAAATGAGACACTGTCTTAGTTTTGCCATCTGTATAACAGGAGTGATTGCCATTTCCCTATATACCTTAATGAACTAGTTCACAAACAGAATGAGATTAATTTTGACAACTCTGAAGCCAAAAAACTTCTAAATTCAAAATGGTGGTATTGATGTTTTCCCAAACCCCTTTCCTCAGAAGAGATGAATTTGTCTTCTGCTCTGCTTCCAAATGCTTTATGAATGAGAATTTCTAGTGAAATAAATGTGTATTTATCTTTTATACATATTTAGAGGCTTTTCCTTAACATTTTGGTTACCCACTCAAAATCAGAAAGTTTACATTCCAAGTTTATCTTCATGGAACTACAAATGCATCCTGTGATAGCTAAAGTCAGGTTGTCTGTCTGTACATGTATTTCCATTCATTTCAGCAGGAATGCACTCCTCACAGGTTATTTTTAAAAATATAACTTGTGTTATGTCCCAGGGGTATTCAAAGTTAAACTGTGTCCTCCAAGAGCTTCCAATCTAATGTAGCTAATCTTGATATTTTTCTCTTCACAGAAATACCCTATAATAAGCACAGGCATGCAGGGTCCCCAGATGAGAGCCAAGAAGAAAATGGAGTCTTCTAGGGTAACATTCATGGTATATTAGCCTTAAGTTAAAATAATTTTAAAAACTACTGAGACATGATGAGCCCATATGATGGGAGAAGCTTCAATTCTCAGAATTAACTGCCTTAAAGAAATGGAAAGGCAGTTTCTGTCAAGCCTTCTCCAAGGTAGTGACTGGGATATAGGAAACATGTAGGCAAATAAAGCCAACATTAGGCATGAAGGAACGCTCTGCCGAGGACACACTAACACATATTAATCTTTCTGACTGATTAGCTTACAAATACAGGGTGAGAAAAGCATTTTATTTCCTTTCCTATGTTTAAGTTTATTTGCTTTGTAAAATGCAACACAACCATATCCAAAAGCTGAGGTTCTGCTTTAAAGCAGTCTCCTGTATATCGTATTATTGTAACATGTTTATTTTAATATAAAAGTTTCCTGCTGAGTGTGTGTGGCTAGAGCTGTGTTTATCCAGGATTTACATTAAACCTTCATGTCATAAACAAAACACAAAGCAGATTTCTATATGCTAACAGCACAGACATCACTCTTTTCATGTTTGTTGTTGTTGTTTTTTTTTTAATCTCTCACGGCCAAGTTACAAATGCTAGAGTTTTAATTCCCCTTCCTTGGTTGGGATCACCATCAAGCTATAGGACCCTCCTGAGTGCGCCCTCATGGTGTTCATCAGCAGGAGAGCTTATAAATATCAATGCATTTTCAGCTACTGTGTCTGAGCAAAAAGGATCTGGAAATATTTAGGTGTCCAAATGCACAGTACAATAGCATTCTCCATCTCTGTCAATTATGATTTGGGAAAATAAATCCCTTCTAATTCTGAGCAGCTTCAGAAAAGCTATTTATTGTTAACAATTATTCTGGGGCTCCAGAATATCTAGGCAGCTGCACTGTCCTCATATGCCTCTCCCATGTGCCAGTATCTGTGACGTGGGTGCTACAATTGGGTTCTTAATACCAAGTCTCATTAGATCCACTTTTTGTTTGGGGAGTTATTGTGTTCATAAGACTATTTTCTTTAACATGCATTCACTCATACCCAAACCTGAGTGTTTAATGGAACACAGGTGACTCTGTTAACTATCATACTCATTAAATGGAATAATCCATAAATAAATAACATGAAAACAAGTCATTTTTACACTCAGATGCTTTTTTCCCCTAACCTCTTTCTCCCATTTCTGTTCATAGTTGCTGTTGAACATTACCCTGTCAACTCTTCAAGTATTTGACTACAAAATATGCTTGGTAAATAATGTAGGGAGATTAACTAAATGGTACATAATTACCACAAATTTAGAGTCCTGTAAAAGAATATATTTTATCCATGATTAGAAGGCTTACAGACTTTCCAAATCCATTTTAATATATTTGACAGTAAGCCATGGGAAATTTTAAACAGCAGACAACGCTTATTCAGAATTCATAATAACTCAGCCTTAAATTATTGTATTATTAAAGACCGCAGCACATGAAGCTACTAATTTGTTTCCTTTTCCTGAACACACATTCTTCCTCCTAGCACATTGTCACCACCCCCCACCACCACCAACTATAAACTTTCCTATGCTGAAAGCTGCATGAAATTGGAATTCAAGTTGATTTTCAAACTTTGCCACTCTAACAAGATATATCCAGTTCTGGCACACAAACAGGTCAATTAAGTAAAGCAATGAAGCAGTACAGGAAACTCTAAACTTTTTTTTTTTTTCGTCTTTACTTAATTGGTACCAAGGAAGGCTGGGTACACTATCTCTAGCGGGGAAAAATGTCCATGCAGTAATTGAACAGCTTTGAAATGTCACTAGGAAAAAACAGAAAACAAAAAACAACTTGATCTTCTCATAACAGGGCCAAGACCCACAAAACTGATAAGGAAACTGGGGAAATTTGAACTATTCTTTTAAAAACTGATCATCAAAAGGATCAGAATTGATGAATATATTGTATCTCTAACCACTCTTTTTGTCCAAAAATGTATGTTCATTTTGAAGCAGCAGATACCATCCCTACCCCACTCATGACTCCTTCTTGATGCAGATGCTTCCACTAATAATTTGTGGCAGTGATCCCCTGGGACTCTCTGATGAGCACTTCCTCTGGCCATGGGGTTGTGCTCAGTCTCCACGCAGGGAAAACTAGGCTGCAGAGTTGACATCCCAGGAGCTGCGCTCAACAAGTGAATCAGCCTCCTTGCTAATTGAGTGATACAGCTCTAAACGTGTCCAATACCATCTCCCAAAGAGCCCCAGCAGTGTGCTACTCATTCATGCATCCTATCTTTGGCTTCCTCCCCTTTCCTGTCTCATTCTCCACCTCTCCTACCAGTACTTCCTGGATCATTCCTCGAATAAACTATTTGCAATCAAACAGATCTCAGTATTAGGGAATCTTCTTCGGGAATCCCCTATACATGAGAAGAACAAGAGTATGGATTCTGGAGTCAAAATATCTGGGTTCAAATCTTTGTTTCCATCAGAATAGTTGTGTGATTTGGAGAAATGTATCTATCCTTGCTATGTTTTACATCAGTTTGTTCATGGTTGTGGTTATCACATGGAATAATGCACGTAAAGCACATCTAGAAAAGGACCTGGCACATAGCAAATATCAAACAAGTTTTTAATATTAACTACTTTTATTACTGTTATGTTATAGCCAAACATCGGGCTAAAGGCTAAAAATAAAACACACAAACAATGATAAATAAGATAGGTATTCTGACTTCCATTCTTATGTTGCTCACAATCTAAAGGAAAGGTAGACACACAAGAGAATAAAATCGATTAGACCTTTATAATAGTTGTTTATAAAATATCATTTCCTTTATCTTCTGTGAATATTTAGATGAATTTCTACTTGACATGCACATATGCTAATCTCAAGGGATGGCTGAGTATAAATATAATTTTTGTTATTCAAGTAATATACTCTACAACCTTTACAAAACTAACACTTGAAGAATCTCTGCTTTAAATTAAATTTAGGAAATGTAGATGCCCTGATTAAGTGATCTACATATTTTATGTGTCAGATTCCCTTAAAATAGGGCTAGCCCAGTTTGAAACAAGTTTTCTAAGCACCTGTTGGAGCCTCTATTCATGTCGTGGTCTTCCATTCATCTAGCAAGTAAAGATGCTCTAAGGGGAAAATGACAAGGATGCTATCTAAGGATTAATTGCTAAGCAAATTCTATCACTCTATTCTATCAGAACATTTTCCTCATTTATTCCTGGAAATACTGAAAGACAATTCTCAAAGGAACCCATCATGTCCCCACGGACAGCACTGTTACAGGATGACAAGGAAGAGATGGACAGAGGAGCAGGACTGCTGACATCAACGCAGATAAAGCAGTGCACCGGCTACTCCTCCGCATGTGCCCCATTTTCTCTTTTCTTATTTAGAGAGAAACACACCTAGTGCAAAAATCTTAATTAGGAGACTTTGTTATCCATTGGGCCAGGACCCAATCAGCTTCATGCTGAACCTATGCTCGTTTCTGGGATGGAGTCCAGCGTCAGATGCCATGTCAGTATTTTAGGAGAAAAGTATAACTGGTCCCTGGCCCAGATCCAGAAATGAGTCAATGACAACAAGAGCACCAGCTCTAATTAGAAGGGAAAGCTGTTTGTTCCCCCTCTGTGCTGTCTCCTTCACTTCCTCCAGTCCCCTTAAATAACGATAACATTAATAATAAATTTTAAAAGAAAAACAAAGGTTTTATGACCCTGGTTCTCACCAACATCTTGGAGCTGAGTGCCTATAAGGCATCAGACACCAAAAAAGGACAAGGTGCTTGCCCCTTATGAGGTGCCTTTCTTTTCTAAAGCATGTTTATAGACCGACTATAGCTAGTGTGAACTCACAGGTGTGACTGGCTCCATAGATGATCAGTCCCTTTAGTCCCTTTGAAAAACATATGCATTTGAAGCTTTTCTTCCCTTTGAACATGGAACGCTGATAAAAGAAATTTTGTTGTTGGTAACACGGAGACCTGCCGTTCTAGAACTTGAAAGCCCACCTGCACTTTAAAGTTGAAACCTCAGCCTAACCCCTGGGGGGAAAAATAATAAATTAAAAAGAGCAGTTCTGTTCTGCTTTGAGAAAAATCTCAAGTTTCAAGAGTGAATAATTAGAGAAAATCACAGTTCTGCCTTGCTGCTTTTTCCATTTCTGTGTTCTCCTTGCAAGACCTTGACATTATTGGAAACCATGGTCTATTCTTTCCTTCTAAGATTATGCAATTCAGCTTGTGGACACTCCCTCACGGCTGTGGCTCAAAAACCTCTGAGCATGGCATCTGTGCCACATGGCTCTAGAAACTCATGGTTAGACCATTCATTCTCAATTTATGTTACCTCCCACGTGCATCCCAAGGTGACTTTGTCAGGACTTAAGGGAACTCACAAAATCGTTTTTCCTTCAATTTATGACAGTATTTATTTCTCAAACTTCTCATTTTGAAAAATAATTAACTCATCTTGGATCCAACCCAGACAGAACAGTTCAGCATTCACTGACCATGTGCCCTGGGCCCTTCTCTCTTTGATTCTACTCTTCTTTCCACTTAGAGTACTTGTCCCAAATATCCATTCTTTTGTTTCAGTAATGTTATACTTTTGTCCTTCAAAATCCAAATCATCTGATTCTTTTTTTTTAAATATTTTATTTATTTGAGAGAGGGAGAGAGAGCACCAACAGGAGTGGGAGCAGGGCTGGGGGCAGGGCAATGGGAGAAGCAGACTCCCCACTGAGCAGGGAGCCCATCTTGGGTCTCAATCTCAAGACCTGAGATCATGAACTGAGCCGGAGGCAGGTGCTTAAGTGACTAAGTCCCCTAGGCATCCCCAAATCATCTGATTCTTATTCCAGGAAGCCTTCCTGATTTTCCCACCTAATGGGATCTTTGCCTCCTCACTGAACTCTAGCACACTCTCTTTTCTTTCTTTTACACCGAACCCCATTCACTTTGCCTATTTGTAGAAGCCTCCCTGTTTGAGGATCTCTCAGGGACAGACTGTACTGAAATACTTCCATTGTGATCTGAAAACCAATCATTATTGTTGCACTCGCTTATTATAATATTTATGTATGAGGAAGCTGTTTACCTATGGTCATATTTCTCGAGGTTAAGAGATATGCGAAACCTCAGTGAAGAGCAGCTTGGTATCTCTATGATTTATGGGATATTCATGATTTATCCTTTTTGTTTGTTTATTGGTTGTTTTGTTGTTTGTGTGTTTCTTTTCCTTTTGGAGGACTGAAAACATTTTAATGTGCCTGCGGTGTCCAGTATCACACCCACCCAGCCCATATCTGGTTTGTGTCCTGGGGTTGTGAACCATTCTGTGCAGGGTGATAATGCTATCCTTCAAGGCCCCACTGTGGATCTCTCTCTCTCTGCCACATAGTCTCTAGCATCTAGCTCAACCCAAGTGAAGGCAGGACCTGCAACTGTAGGCCTACTAAAACCTTTGGGGACATATCTCAAAAAACAGGGGACGGGAGCCAATGGATAAATATCTGAGCCTCTTATTCTCTGTCAGGTAACTCTAGGAGGTACCTGTAATAACTCTCAGAGTTCTCTGTGGAATCAAGTCTTCATTTCTTATAGAAGCAACCTTGACAATGACAATCTTACTGGTTTTCCTCACTTTTTTGTCTCATTCTTCTCTATTCCTTTACACCTGCTTAAAAGGATTTCTATCCAAATGAAATACCTATAACCAATCCTTTGTATAAGGGAAAGCCAAACTTGAAATGTAGAAATGGCCCTAGGAAACAGACCATCATAATAGAATTCTGATACCAGATCAATTTGATGCCCACAGAGACCCCACTGCTGATGGTAGTGTAATGATAACATCTGATGTGTTGAAATATCACAACTACTGAGCTTCTAACTCTTGGTAGAATGGTATATATCACAGATATAAAGGCAAACATTAGTTTAAGCAGTAGTTTTAGCATTTGGACAGTTTGGGTAAATTAGCAATTTACAGCATAGTGGAACTGGTTGGCTTTTAACACCTTAAAGAAAGAAAATGGTAGAATCCCTTCAGATAACTGTAGCCTCAGGGTATGCTGTGAAAGCAGGAAGTTTTCTTGGCAACATTAAAAAAAAAAAAAGAAAGAAAGAAAAGAAAAGAAAAATATTTCCTGCAGCTGGTGAGCAGCCGATTTTAAAAATCATGCCAGAAGTGGGGCACCCAGAAAACTCAGTTGGTTAAGTGTCCGGCTCTTGATTTCAGCTTGGGTCATGATCTCAGGGTCCTGAAATTGAGCCCTGTATTGGGCTCTGTGCTGGGTATGGAACCTGCTTAAGCTTCCTCTCTCCCTCTGCCCTTCCCTGCTTTCCCTCTCTTTCTCACACAAAAAAAAAAAAAAAAAAAAAAAAAAATCATGCCAGGTAATAAATGTAGTCCTGGCCTAAATTTTTTTCAACATGTGTTCTTTTCCAATGCATTTTTGGACTCGTCAAGTGAACATTTTCCTGGTTCATTATGTTGTTCATCAACTTGATATGGAAGGAAAAACAGACTTGAGTAAGGATTCCATTGACTCCATCTCCCAGCTGAACCAAGGACCTGGAATAAGCAATTCCAGAAGACAGAAAAAGAAAGGTCTAGGGGATAGGCATACGGATGAATCTAAAGATATGGCACAGAGTATACCAAATTTTGTGTCTTACTTCAGTGTCCAACAGAGAATTTCAACTATGGATGAGGCACTCAAGAATCAGGTGGATTAAATAGCTCATCCAGTAGATGTCAGCCAGCTTCTGTCCTCAGCCATTCTAGAGCTTACGCAACAGGGCTATGAGGGGAGCAGCCGTGGTGGCAGGTGTGGGGGCTCTGCATGGGCTCTCCCATCAAAGCTGATCTATGCACAGCTGCTGATAAATGCCCGACCTGTAAACAACAGTAGCTGAAGCTTTGTGCTTAATATGGGACTATAACTCGAGAAGACCAGTCTCTTGGTAGCCAGTTGATTTCACCTTGAAGAAGCAGTAATTCTTCCTTATTAAGAATGACAATTACTGGGGCACCTGGCTGGCTCCATTGGAAGAGAGCTCTGGATCATGAGTTGGAGCCCCACACTGGGTGTAGAGATTACTTACAAATAAATAAATAAACTTTTAAAAATGACAACTACTTCGTGTATGGGTTTGGCATCCTATCCTACACTATTCCACCAGCCACATCATCAATGGGCTTATAGAGTAGCCTAATTTCGTGACATGGATCCAATAAAATATTGCTTTGAACCAAGTGACTCATTTTAAAGCAGATGAGATGTGACAATGGACTCATGACTAGAGTATTAACTCTTCCCACTTTATACTTTGTCACCTCAAAGCAGATGTCCTGATAGAATTTTAGTAAATTATTTTTTTAAAGATTTTATTTATTTACTCATAAGAGACAGAGAGGGAGACAGAGAGAGGCAGAGACTCAGACAGAGGGAGAAGCAGGCTCCATGCAGGGAGCCTGATATGGGACTTGATCCCAGGACTCCAGGATCACACCCTGAGTTGAAGGCAGTCGCTCAACCACTGAGCCACCCAAACATTCCAGAATTTTAATAAACTATTAGAGGCTCAGCCAAGGCCCCAGCTAAGGGATGATGCATTATGGGGTAGAAGTAGTCCTCAAGGAGGCTGTATATGCACTATACTAATAGCAGAAACCATAGCTAGACTATATCAGATAGGAAACTCCAAGATGGGTATATAATTGGCCCTTCTTCTCATTATTCTCAGAAACCAATTACAGAATTTGTTCTTTCTGGCACCACAATGTTACACTTTGCTGGATTAAAATTCCTGTTTTCTGGCAAAGAATATTTCCACTGAGAAACACAATGAGAATTCTGTTGAACCCAAGGTTACAAATATTGCCAGATCCCCTTGGGCACCACACTCAGGTAACACAGAAGGCAAAGAAAGATTGGGGTTATCAACCCTGCATATCATGAGAAGCTGACACTGCTATTATAGAGATGAGAACTTATTAAAATATAATTTCAGGCATTACATTTGGTCTTAACAGTGAGTAGGAAATTACAACAAACACAGTCTGACAAGTGCAAGAGAATCGAGGGATTATCTCTCAAGGATGAAGGATTGGTCATCATAGCATGTAAGCAATCCTTATGGACAGATTTTCTCCTTGGAGGTGAGGAAAATGTAGAATGGGTAGTGAAGGAGGTACATCATGAATATCAATTTCACTTTCAGAACCACGGAGCAGGAAAGCTTGTAACATATTCAATTAAATTCTTTGCCTTTCTTTTCTTTTTCTATTTTCTTTCTTTTTCTTTCTTTTCTTTCTCTTTCTTTCTTCCTTCCTTCCTTCCTTCCTTCCTTCCTTCCTTCCTTCCTTCCTCCTTCCTTTCTTCTTTCTTTCTTTCTTTTTCTTTCTTTCGTTTCTTCTTTTTTTTTCTTCCTCCTCTTAGAGGTCCTTGCCAAATTCAGCTCTCATTGCTGTGAGAACACAGCAACTCAATAGTAGACTTTCATAACATGCCTCTATTGAAATGTTTACCTTTTCTGCCTCACTGCTCTTACTCTCACTGTTGCTTCCTGAAATTATTTTCCAAAGAAACCATCCCAAATCAAGTCTTGATCTCAGGTTCTGCTCTTAGCAGCATCGTAACCAAGACAAAGATGTTTACATTTGATAAGCACATATATTTTGAAATATGACACACATGTGATTTCAAAATAAAATTTTCTTCCTGGAAAATCTATTGTGCTTATGGCAGGTTGCCTCTAACAATGCTCTAATCAAGTTGTCTTTAACATTTTCCTCAGCTTAACCAAACTTTAGACAGGCTTCTGCCTGTCTCTAGGCCCCTGACCTCCCTTTCTTTAGATTATTTACTACAGAACTTGTAATTTCAAATTATTTATCTGTTCATTGGAGATATATATATATATATATATATATATATATATATCTTATATATTACATATGAGTATGTATATATATATATTTAATATTTTATTTATTTATTATGAGAGACACAGAGAGAGAGAGAGGCAGAGACACAGGCAGAGAGAGAAGCAGGCCCCATGCAGGGAGCCCGATGTGGGACTCGATCCCAGGACCCCAGGATCACAGCCTGGGCCAGAAGGCAGACACTCAACCGCTGAGCCACCCAGGCATCCTGAGTATGCATATTTATCTATATCTATATCTATATCTATATCTATATCTATATCTACATCTATATCTACATCTACTCTTTCTTAAAATATATGCTTCACTCAGAAAGGTAGTTGCACAAATTCCTTGTCTTAGCACATATTGCTCTTTCCATCTTGAAAATTTTCCCTTTCCGGTTTTCATTTGGGTCTCATCCTTTAGGTCTCAATAAAGACATTACTTCCTTTGAGTAATGTCTTTTAAATGGCAAGTCTGAATTAAATGTCCTCTATGTATTGTACTTCCCTGTGTATCTGTTTCTCACCCTACCTCCACCACCTCTCCTTCAAACTGTGAAGATCATAGTTCCCAAACTACCTAGGCAAGAAATAAATAGCTGCCAAATGAGTGATTAAAACATCTGTCTCCTTATCATAGTCATATATTACCTTCAGCTGATTAATATTTTATCAAAAATAACAAAGAGGATAAAAAGAAGATTTACTTTATAAAATATATTTCTGATCTAAAGGAAACTTAAGAATTTGAGGAGGCTTTATTTTTGTTCCATTGCTATGCCTTTCAAGAAATTACCACAAACATGGACATCCACTTTCTGGTCTCTGATTTATGTCTTTTCTCTTAATACAGGAAAAAATAGTCCTCAAAGGATAAATTACCCAATGATTCAGAATGATAGCCAAGGCTCTGAAAATACAGCAATCTGTTAAGATCAAATGTCATAAAAATGATTTCCATTGGCACACTCATATACCTAATGTCTTCATGCCTCAACACCATGAGATTTACATTATCATTCCCATTATACAGATGAGGAAATGAGGCTCAAAGACCTGTGAAGTATGGCCCTGAGTCAGCTAGCTGCTCTGCAAGTCTCATTATTTAATGTCATTATGTTGCCTTTTATTTAATAACAATTGCTCACCCTGGTGTAGGGTGAAGGCTGAGGAACTGCCATACCAAAGTAGGCTACAAGGGTATTATATTTTCCCACAAATGAGTGTATACACATATGTGCATGTATAGTCAGAAGAACCCAATATGGCCAAAGCTAAGATAAATTAAAAATCCACATTTCATCTCTTTTTAAAGCTATATTGAAATATAACTGATATTTTAAAAATTGCACACATTTAATATGTACCCATTGATGAATTTGAATATAATGCTTAGAACTGTGATACCATCACCACAATCAACATAATAAACACAACCGTTATCTCCCAAAAATGTTCTTTATTGTGTCTACATGTGTTAAGAACACTTGATCTTAACATGTGTTAAAATCGATCCTCTTCACATATTTTAAGGTGCACAAAAGCAGAGGCACTGAGGTGGCTCAGTTGGTTAAGCATCCTAGCTCTTGGTTTCAGCTCAGGTCATGATTTCAGGCTTGAGCCCCACAACAGGCTCCACACTCAGTGTGGAGTCTGCTTGGGATTCTTTCTTCCTCCCCTTCTACTCCTCTCCCTACTCATTCTCTCTCTCTCTCTCTCTCTCTCTCTCTCTCTCTCTCTCAAATAAATAAATAAAATATTTTCAAAATTAAAAAAAATTAAAAACGTAAAATACACAATACCATATTGTTAACTATAAGCACTACATTATATAGCAGATCTCTAGAACTTATTCATCTTGCATTACTGAAGCTCTAAATCCATTGAGCAACAATTCTCCATTTCCCTCTTCCCCAGGCCCTAGCAACCACCATTCTATTCTCTGTTCCTGTGCATTTGACTATTTTAGATACTTCATATAAATGTAATCATATAGTATTTGTCCTTCTGTGGCTGGCTTATTTCATTTGGTATAATATCCTACAGGTCTATCTATGTTGTCACAAATGGTGAGATGTCCTCTTTTCTTTTTAAGGATAAATGATATTCCTTTTTTTTTTTGATAAATAATATTCCATTGTAAGTATATGCAACACTTTTCTGTTGATGGATATTTAGGTTACTTCAAGATCTTGGCTATAGTGAATAATATTGCAATAAACATGGGAGTGCAGATATCTCCTCAAGATCCTGATTTCTATTCTTTTAGCTGTATGCCCAGAAATAGGTTTGCTAGATCCTACAGTGGTGCTATTTTTCATTTTTTGAGGAACTCCCATTCTGCTTTTCATAGTGGCTGCACTCAATATACATTGTCACTAACAGAAAATAAAGATTTCAGTTTCTCCACATCTTCTCCAATACCTGTTATCCTTTGTTGTTGTTGTTGTTTTTTATGATAGCCATCCTAATAGGTGTGAGGTGATATCTCATTATGGTTTTGATCTTCATTTTCCTTATGGTTAGTGATATTGAACACACCTATTCAAAAACCTGATAGCTATTTATATGTCTTGTTTGAAGAAATGTCTGGGTTTTTTAAAAGATTTTATTTATTTATCCATGAGAGACACAGAAAGAAAGGCAGAGACATAGGCAAAGGGAGAAGCAGGCTCCCCATGGGGAGCCCGATGTGGGACTCAATCCCAGGACCTCGGGATCATGACCTCAGCCAAAGGCAGACACTCAGCTACTGAGCCGCCCAGGTGCCCCAGGAGAGATCTATTCTTTTGCCCATTTTTAATTGGATTATTTGTGGCCTTTGTTTTGTTTTTGGTTCACTATTGAGTTGTAGGAGACTCTTACACATTTTGGAAATTAAACCCTATCAAAAAGATGATTTGCAAACATTTTCTCCAATTCATAAATTGACTTTTAACTCCTTTGATTGTTTCCCTTGCCGTGCACAAGCTTTTAGTTTGATATAATTCCACCTATCTTTTTTGCTTTTGTTCCCTGTGCTTTCGGTGTCAAATCCAAGAAATTATTGCCAAGATCAATATCAAGATGATTATCCCCTGCATTTTTTAGGAGTTTTACACTTTCATGTCTTATGTTTAAGTCTTCAATACATTTTGAGTAGATATTTCCATCCAACAATTTCTTTGATGGCTTTCTACTGTGTCTTATATTTATATCCCCATTTTCCCTTTCTCCTTGCTTCCTACAAATTCCTGTTATATACAAACTTTCTTGAAAATTAAAAATGCTATATCATTTATTGGATTCTCAATGTGTGCTGGGCACTCTAATAAATATTATATATATGAGATATATATATATATGATAAATACATTGTATCTGGTAAGTATAGATATTATATATGTGACATATATATGTACATTTCCAATTAAATCCTCCACAATCTTAGTGGGTGTTAATAAACCCCTCACTTTATAGAAAAGGAAATTGAGGTTTAAGATGTTTGGAAAACTTGGTTATGATATATAATTATGTAAATATTACAGAAGGGTTAAAAGAAGCAAATTCTGGCTAGGATATTAGTGATTACAAATGATGTGTTTTTCCAACAAAATAGGATTTCATTTTAATAGATAAAAATTAATTTCCCTCCCAGAAAAATATTTATATTGGTTAGAATCTAGGCATTGTAGTATTAGAGGCAGGAACTCTGTCTGGTTTCCTTCAACATAATGCTAAAGCATACTGATGCCTCTTTGTATGGTGGAGGTCTAATGCTCAAGTTGTGATGGTTCAAAGCACCCATCACCAAAGCTGGATCTAGAACTGTTACTTATACCTCAGTTCAGTGCTGATGATGCACAACAATGAACTGCATCTTATAAAGTGCAGTGAATTTTCAGGGAAAAGTAGCCCTACTTTTGAAGCCATGTTTGTAATCAGTGAAGCACTGGTTTGAGAGCTATACTGATCTTAAAATCACTCCAGGATCCTCAACCTACAGTTTATGTAAAGTAAAACAAGTTACTTAATCTCTTTGTGCTACTATCTCCCTATCTATAAATTGGAGATAAAATTCATTCTTTATGTTGTAAAATATTTATTAAAATCATTATATACACCTACTATGCCTAGAGTATAATAATAATATATACAAATCTAGCGTGGCCCATGGCATACTGTTAGAACTCTGTAAACAGTGCTTCCTTTCCAATTGTGATATAAGGGAAGAGGCTATGGAGAAATAGCAGACTCAGGAGGGTAGAAAGATTGGAAGAATTTGTTAGAGCTGCTATGTGTTCGTTATGTGAGAAGAGGAAGGGAGGCTGGATCTAAGCAAAGTGAAAATTATAAAGAATGGTAACAGACAAAAAAAATTTGAGTCACATAGGTGGGTCAAGTTTTTGTTACAGCTGAATGCTATAAAGGAAAATCCAGTAGGAAATATAATTTAAGGCCAGATAAGGGAAGACCTGTCACTTGCCTAAGGAGTTTAGAAATACTTGTGTGTATAACATGAGGGGCTACCGATGGAGCACAGGGATGTCATAGTGTCATGACTATGCATTTTCTTCAGGAAAACTAGTAGAAAAGCAGTACTGAAGACTGATCAAAAGAGCAAATAGGTTGTAGGCCAGAAGATCATAAAATTATTCAGAGCAATGTTCCAGGCAAAACTACTGAATAACTAAATTTTGGCAATGACTGTGTAGGTAAGGTCACTAGGACATTACAAGATAGTGGTTAGCAACAGTATAGAAATCAGATCGATTATGACATTGGCATTTTGACACTAAGATTGGGAACAGAATGGCATCATTAGTAGAAATAACTGTGTTGGAGTATACTATAAGGTTTGGAGAAATGGTTGGTTTCTGGATGTGAGCTTTCAAGTTCCAGAAAAATTTATAAACATAAGTTTATAAAAGGAAGGCAGAAGAAACACAAACCTTAGTTGGGGAGAGAGGCTGAACATTAGATCCCATTTACATATGATGAAGGATAGTTGGAAGAAAGAGACGCAGGGGCAAGGACCCCCCTCTTCCCCAAACTTCCCCCAACCTGTACTAAGAGGAAACCACCATTAAAACAATTTTACACCACCCTGGAAGGAGCCCTCCATCTCTTCCCATGACAAAACAGATTGGAAGACATGTGCATGGAGGGTTAATCAGATTAAAACAGCTCCCCAACAAGCCCATAAAAAATGTTAAACTTAGAAACTCTGGTGGCAACACTTTTGGGTCTCCTCCTGCTTTGGGAGCTTCATACTGTCACTTAATAAACTTTGCTTTACTATCACTCAGTAAGCCTTGATTTGCTGCCCACCTACATTCTTCAAAGTGGTATGACCAAGAACTATGGGCACCAGAAGAAAAGAAATCCTGTGACACATAGAGGTTGTAATGAAATCTGTGGGGATTAAGTGAGGGGATAATAGAAATAGATTTACTTAAGGGCAGGTCCACAGAGGTTATATCTGAAGTAGAGAAGGAGAAAAGATTTGAGATTGAGAATAGTTTTAGTAGTAGGATGAATAACAGAAGATATGGAAGCCAGAGTAAAAAAAAGTAGTTACAGGAGAGATTTTCCAAGTTGGATAGGAAACAAAAGTGATGATGAGCCAAGTGGTCACTGACTTTTTTGGTGACTCAACTTCACAGAAAGAGAACTATTATGGGCTAGTAATATAGAAGCCAAATTGTAGAATTTAGTTATAAGTGGGTGGAGAGCATATGAAGGCAATTAGTGTAGAACAATAGTTTCCAACCAGAGGCAATTTGGCTCCCAAGGGACATTTGGCAATATCTGAAGACTATTTAGTTGTCACAATGGGGGTAAGGGACTGCTACATCTAGTGGGTAGAAGCCAAGGATGCAGCTAATCATCCTACAAAGCACGGGGCAGCCAGCCCTACACAACAACTGTCACTAATGATGAGGGTAAGAAAAAATGGCATAGAATTAGAGACTTATTGCGCATTTGAAAGAACAAGACCAAAACTATGTTTCTTTCTGTGCCATTAGGTAATATTTGCAGATATAGGTAAAGTAGAACTTGAAAAGGAAACATTAAATGTTTAGTTGAGAGGTTTTACTGATGGAACAATATCTCATGTGAGATGGATTGAGATCAAGTCAAGGACAGGAGGCAAGGATTTCCCATTCTGGAGCTTTACTGTCTTTTGTATGCCCACTCAAACAATTATTTGACCCATCCATTTGCCTACTCCCTTGACTACCATGTTCTTGTTCCCATTTTCCTCTCACTCAATTTAATCCTATGGTCATCATTATAACCACTCTTTCAAATGATCATAACTCCTTGGATCTTCACTTTTTCCATTATATTCACCTATAATTCCGCCAAATATTAGTAAAACCCTAACAGCCCCACTTTTGATTTATAATATCATATCTTAAAATGGACCCTAAACATTATCTAAAACCTCTTCAATAGCATGTTTACACTTCAGTGTACAAAATTATTATTTCATACATCTTACTTACCTCTTTAAACTTTCTTTACCATTTCCCTTATTCAATCTCAGTTGATGACATAGACTCAAATTTCACTTAGAAAATAGAAACAGAAAAAACTCCCTCAAATTTCTACCACCTAGTCTCCCATCTAGCTGCATTTACTTTGAAATCTTTGCCTCTCATCCATTTGCAACAAAATAAGTACCGACTCTCATCAAAGATCGACCGCTTTACTTGTACCCTATATATTTTATATCTCTCCTCCCCTCTTCTTCTCTTCTCTTCTCTTCTCTTCTCTTCTCTCTCTTCTCTTCTCTTCTCTTCTCTTCTCTTCTCTTCTCTTCTCTTCTCTTCTTCTCTTCTCTTCTCAAATCCTTTTCCTTCTCTTCTTCTCTCTTCTTCTACCTTTCTCTCCCCCTTGCTCATTTGTATACTTTTTCTCTCCTTAAATATTTATCTAATATGGACACCTGGGTGGCTCAGTGGTTTAGCATCTGCCTTTGGCTTAGGTCGTGATCCCAGGGTCCTGGGATTGAATCCCGCATTGGGCTCCCTGTGGGGAACCTGCTTCAACCTCTAATTGAATTGTATTTATGTGATACAATTTTCTGCCTTGTTTTTTACATAATTACTTTTATTCTCTACTGAAATATTCCTATCAGGGTATTTACACACTACAGTCATTTCATATATATATATATATATATATATATATATATATATATATATTTTATAAAAGTCTTTAATCTACATATCCCTTCTTTTACTGTCTTACTACCTCTCTTTGCTCCTGAAGATCAAAGTGAATGAATTTTCTATACTTACTGCTACACCACCTCTCTGGTTTCTATTAAACCCACTCCAAGTAGGCTTCATGACCACCATTCTACTTAAGCTGTTTTTGTCAAGATCGATAATCATTTCCATCTTACCCAGTCCAATGGTCCTCAAATATTCTCTTACTATACAATGTATGTGATAATATTCACTATTACTCCTTGAAATGTGTTCTACTGAGTATCAGAACATCACATTAACCTCCATCCTCAGACCATTGCAACTTGGTCTTTCAGTTTGGGTCATCCTCCTCTGCTCAATTTCTAAAAGTTTTTGTCTTCTATTCTATTTGCTCCTTTGTCAATACGCTCTCTATTCTTCTTTGGCCAATCTCATTCAGCCAAATACTACTTGTATATCAAGTAGTATTAATGTAGCTCAAATGCCATTTCTGAGCACTTTACTGAGCTCAAAACTCAAACTTACTGATTACTGATTGTTTGACACCTTTAATATTTAGTAGGTATCTCAGAATTACGATGTCCAAAGCCAAGCTATACATTTCATCACTGTCAAATGTGTTTCTCCTGGCTTTCATATTTCAGAAAAAGGCATCAATATTAAGGGATATAATCCTGGGAACCATTCTTTATTTATGTCTGTTTTTCATCTCTCCATCTAAAGTATCAGTGAATTCCATCAGTACTACATCCAACATAGATCTTGAGACTTTCTACCTTCATTGCTAATATGCTAGGCTATACCAAAATGATTTGTCTCATGAACAATTTTTATAATCTCATAATTGGTTCTCTGTATCCCTTTCTTTCTCCATGATAACAATACATTCTTCAGAAATTAAGAAAAAGTGTTGAGATTTAAATCCAATAATTTAATCTCATTATCTTGACAAAGCCCTCTATTGGCCTCCCACTGTCTTATAACCAAATCCAAACTCCTTACCACAATCTTAAAAGATCTCCATGCTTCTGCCCTCCTTTCCAATCGTTTTTCTTCTCTAATCTCTTTCTCCCTCACCTCATTCTTATTCTCTGATTCTTATGCTTATAACTTTGGTTTTGTTCACCAGAACATGCTAGGCTTAAGGTCTTTATGCTCATTGATTTAATTATCTAGGATATTCAGTCTCAATATCTTTGCATGCTTGTTCTTTAAAATTAGCTCAAGTGGCACTTTCCTGATAACTCTCTATGAAGGAACACTACACATACACACACGCATTCTCTGTCATAATATAATTTATTTTCTTCAAAATGCTTATCATTATCCAGAATTATCCAGCTGTTTTTTAATACAATGTATGTTTTTACAATTAGAATTTGATGTCTACAAAAAGGACATTGCCTTTCTTATTCCTTGTATCCCAAAAACCTAGAGCAGTGTCTAACATATTGGTATTGAGGACATATTGTCATAATGTGTGTATTTCATTTTAAAAACACCAAATAATGAAGAAAAATTATTTCTTTCTCTTAATTGGAGGTGAGACTGACAGGATGTTTGTTTGTTTTTTTTTTTTTAGTAAGATTTAGGTAAAGTTGTAAACATGCAGATTTTTTTTTATCTTTACCTTGGAACTGTATCCTATTCATCTGGCTCCTTTCTATCTGTCACAATGCCTAATTTATGATAGGACTCATTAGTTATATCTTTAAGCATGGAAAGTAGGGGGCAAGAAGTCAGGGTTGAAGCAGGAGAGTTAAGGCCTCAAGAACAAGTGTCATGGATAATTTGAGAGACCTCTTGCAGTTGAGGTTAGATATTACAGATTTGTAATAAAATCCCAGCACCAGGTCACCAGTCCAAGGACGCTTTGCTCTCTCCAAACAATACCAGTATACCTTACATAAGGGAGTTCTTAATAAGAAACCGCAGCCTAAGAAAATTAAATATTAACAGATTTACTTTCTCCATTAGCAGCCTATTGTTCCCTGAGCACCATTTAAAGTCTTCAAATTAAACAGAACCATCTTTGTCTCTGGAGCCAATCTCAGCCTGGTAATCATTTTCCAGGTGTAGGACTGGAGGCCTCTGTGAGATGTCTATGTGTATCAGCATCAAACATGGTTCTCACATATGTCCACACGAGTTGGCAGTAATTGGCATGTGGGGAGGAAGCACTGGCCCTAAGGACTGAATAACCCCTTGTCAAACATGTACCTGCCAGAAAAAATTGAGGCCTGGCTAAAAAAACTGTAAAAAAAGAAAGCATCTTTTGTCTCTTTCAGCATTTCAGAAAAAGGAGACTTCTTATCTGTTGGCAAAGTTACCCCCAGGATTCTCAATTCTTTGGACATCAGAGAGCAGTGAGCTGGGTAGAGCAGACTCTTGAAACTATATTTGTCATCATTCTTATTTCCTACCCAGAGGCTTAAACACACACACACACACACACATACACACACACACACACAGTTTGGGTGACCTCCATGTGTTTGGCATTATCCTTATTGCCCTCTATAATTTGAAGAATCCAGAGGAAATAGAAGATACACTGTGTTCTCTAATTATGATGGAATTTGTTCCCTAGGAAAGGGCTAGAAATAAATGCATTAAGGCATAGCACTCAGGTATGCTAGAGTGGAAAAACTATAAGAAAATTAGCTATAATGAGGTACAAAATGGGGAAGAACCAATAGCCTCTGGGATTAATCCAAGTCAAAAATGGTAAATCCGTCCTAGTTCTCAGACAGGTATCCAGGCCTAGGGAAACATGGTTGAGAACACAGTAGAGTGAGGAACTATACGATAAAGCTCGTGGAAGTGCCAGAGTCCAATCATTCCATCCAAGTCTCTGTTGGAAGGCACCCTGTAGAAGAGCAAAGCAGGATCCAGACCCTAGATAGTATAGCCTATAGAGAAAAGGAAGGTCAAATGGGATTCAATCAGCCTATACCACTTTTCCACATATTTTGTCCTTCATGGAAAATATGTCTGGGATAAATAAAGTAACAGAAAAGAAAGGATTCTGTCATAATAGTAATAGATAGGTTATCTGTTCATCCACGAAGGCATAATAAAATGGCACCTACAATGACCTGACTCTACCATACCCAGTTCAGTAGGAAAGTAGAGTTTTCCAGAGTGGTTGGGATGCTGCTTAGCTAAATGTGGGAGGTACAGGCAGAGACTCACTGAGATGACAAGTTAGAGAAGAAGATGCCTTGGTTAGTCCCAATCACTGAGGCTTTTAATCAATGCTTTGCTGACTATTAGAAATAGCTATCCCCACTTCTCTGGAAGAAATAGGATAAACAACTTTTCCAAAACTGTAGCTGATCTAGAGTCCTTTAATTAATAGGTTCATAATTAACCCACACTTTGTGAAAAGCATTTTACCATGTTCTAGGAATGCAGCAAGGAACAGTAAGTACAATAAATTTTCCCCTTGGAATTCTACAGTGAAAATGTAGCAAGTAAAGTAGTTACAATGTGAAATGATACTAAGGCAACAGATATCAGGGAGGCTTCCTAGAGAAAGTTGTGTCTGCATTGATTCCTAAAACTTGATAGGAGTCAGTTGGCTGCAGAGAAAATGGGAGAAATGATGTTCTGTACAGGAGAGAGAAGGAACATATGCAAAGCCTTAGAAACAGAATGGAAGTATAGAACGTTTGAGGGATGGAAAGAAGTTGAGTATGACTGAGTTGTGGCATGCAATGTGGTTTTTGGGGAGGGAAATTGAAAGAAAGGAGATGGGAGAGGGAAGTGGTTATATCATGCAGAGAACCTAGAAGCCTCTTCAAGGAGCTTTATCACAAGGCCCTTTTCCTCCTCGGAGTTCTTTCAATATTTACTAATGGCACTAAGATCTTGGTACTTGATATTGTAATCTGTGTGGGTATGTGTGTCCGTGTGTGTACATGTCTCCAGCTAATATATAAGCACCTAGAAGAAAACAATCAGTATTTCACTTCTTTAGGGATATTTGAATGCCCTCCAAGAAAAAGTTTGATCAATATTTTTAATTGATTGGTTAATACAATGAATGTTTCATGACATTGAACTCATGACTGAGAACCAGATGGATCAAGTCTCCATGCAGATTAAACCATGAAGCTTGGTGGGAGTACCCACAAGAAGAGATAAAATAATAAAAAGATCAAGCAAAGTTCAAGAGAGAATATGACAACATTTATAATTAAATGTGAACAAACATAGACATTAATATTTTTAGCCCTTACTGTGTGCTGCTCAGTGTAGTGGTGAGAGACGGCTCTCTGAAAAGTGATATATTAACACAAGCCTTGTGAAGAGCCAAGGAAAGGGCACCCCAGGTGAAACCACTAACATGGTAAGCTTCCACTCTGAGACATGTCTGTGGGTGAGCAAGGGGCCCAGTAAGGGAGGGAAAGAACCTTAGACAATGCATTGGGAGAATAGCCAAAAGCCAGATCTGGTAGGATGTGGTAAGAGGTCTGGAGAATGTTCTGAGTAGGGTGGGAAGACACCAAAGGGTTTGAAACAGGTGTGATCTGATTTGATTTTTATTTTAAGGAGAACATTCTGGTAGTTGTGTGAAAAGGTTATGGTAACATGGACTTCAGTGGAATAGGGGTAGAAGTGGTGAAAAGTAGTTAGATTTGCTCAAAGAATGGATGAAAAATACTAGAGAAGTCTATTTCTCTAATATTTCAGCGAAGGGTGACATTGAGGTTTGGGGCCTGAGTAAGTAGACACTGAAGACAGAATTTAAATCTGACCTAGGGCTCTTGACTTTTCAACAGGTCTCTTTTTATTACTTCATGATACTAGAGGCCATGAAGGGATTCTTATCATCTCATCTCAGAGGAAAACAGTGCATTTACAGTTAATATTATGCTTTTAAGTTTTAAAAAGCAAAAGAAGAAGAAGCAGCAACAGCAAAAAGCATTAAAGAGATTTCTTATTTCCCTATTTCCCCCCCCCTTCCCTTAGAATTCAGGGTAAAAATAATTATAGCCTAAAAGCCTTAGAGAGGCAATAACTATTTCATACATAAATTGAAGCTTTGCAATGTATGTTTTTGACTAAGCAGTGGCAGCCATTTTAAATCCCTTTGTTTCTGGGTTAAGAATGGCAACATTTTGCTTATTTAAACTCATGGCTTGGTAAACTCAGGTTTTAGCAGAAACATAATGCATCAGCTGTAGTTTGGGTGTGAACAGAGCAATCTGGAGAGCGATTGCTTTCCGATTCCCGAAATAGCTTTTGGACAGCGTGCTCATTCAGGCTAGACAGATTTCATTTGTTCACCTTGTCTTCATCTAGCACCATCTTTCTTCCCTGTCCTCTAAGATTCTGGCAAGCACAGAAACCTCCTCTCTCTCAGCTGGGATTTTCAGAGTGGATTTGGGGAGGAATTGTTGTTGCAATAATAGACTACATCAGGGTCCCCAGGTTGGAACACAGTCCCTAGATGCCCTCCCAGGCCCAGAGGCTCTACTAGGATTCACCCGGCATGTGACTTCCAATGGAAAACCATCACCAAGCCAAATGCCTCCAATTCAAGCCCACAATCATTCTGCATGTTAGAATGTGAATTTATTACCTGTAATAACCTTTTGAATCTTCATTTCTTATGGGTCCAAGAGTGATGATGATTTTTTTGTCCCAGTTCCTTCTAATGCCACCTTTATTAATGCCATTACTGAGGTAATAGCCAGTGGAAAAGAATGGGAGCATTTTATTTCTCATCTTCCACTCACTCTCCTTGATAGAGAGCATGGGGTTCAATTAAAAGAACGTTGTTATGTAGAGGACAATGAGGTTGTTAAGACCCCCCTCAGTGAAAAAGCAAGACTGGGCCTTAACTCTGCCCTTCATCAGAAAAATCCTCACTAAGACTCTGTTGCATTTTTCCATATCACCATTCTGGGACCCCTCTCAGACTTGGTTAATTTCTTAAGGGAAATAGAAATGCAGCTTCTAAATATCAGTCATCAAGTGACTATTTCTAGCATATTCCACCTAACCCAGTGAGTCCTAACATTTGAGATGGGGGAGGGAGAAAGAGGGATGTACACTGTCAAAGGCTATACTATTTGGCAGTATGTTTTGAGAGATTATAAAAAAATAAAGCAAATTTTTAACAATAGGTGGAATGTCACCAGTCACTTGTCTAGTCACATGAAACCCTCCCCATCTTCCTGCTACTGTCAGGTTGGACTCAGTTTCCTTGGGCAAAGTTCACATATGGGTGAAGTTGAGATAATCAGGTCCCTATTCTTTGGAACGGCTGCGTTCAACCAGCTGCTCTGAGGAAAGAGGAGTGCTGATGGACTTGGAGCAGAAAGAATGGGGGAAGAAGATGTTGGGATGATTTGGAAATGCCTGATCTCTGCCCAAAAGGGTGGGCCACATTGGGGAGCTGCAGTGGAGTTTAGAGTAAAAAAACAACAACAACAAAAAAAAACATGTATGTATTTTAGGCAGCAACAGAATGGTGATATTTCCTACAAGTGGATGGGAGAGAAAGTCATTCTTAAAAAAAGCACATGAGCTTTCAAATGAGATAGACTTTAGTTAATTATCGATTCCAGTACTTACTAACATTGTGACCTTGGGTGAGTTAACCTCTCTGAGTTTCAGAATCCTGGTCAATAATGAAAGCACCTAAGTCACAGAGTTGTTGTGAGAATTAGAAATTGTTCATGCAAGAATATTTAGCTTTGCGTCTAGTGTTTAGTAAGCATTCAATGAATGTTAGGTGCCACAACCATCACTCATACTAAAAATAGATTCATAGCAATTGTACTTTAGGGCCAGCCATGAAGGAGGGAGGATCGTAAGGATAACTCTAACTAAAATGGAGACAAAATCCTAGAAAGAAAAAAACAAGTCCATTTAAATATAACAGGAAAATGCTCCCATAAATATTATCAAAAATGTGATACTGACTCAAACCTCTCAAAAGATTCTTTTCCTCATCTGGCTCTCAGGGACCTTAGAGGTCACCTAGTAAATGGGTTTTTCAACATGATATTTTTGTCTCTCTGATTCCATTTCCATCCAGCAAGAATCAATAGTAAGTAGAGCACTAAAAGTTCCAAGAAGCCTCATCCCCAAGCATTTCTAAGTCAACCACACATCATAATTAAAGTCATGGCCATACTGGTATTTTATGCAGTAAAATACACAGAAGGAAAGGAACTCCTTGCCTCCTGTTCATTGTAAAGGGGGAAGCTCCAATTCAAGGAACTGTTTTAGGCCTGAAAAGACCATCAGCTTTGGAAGCAGAGAGAAAGGATTGTATCAGAGAGTCTATTACTCGCAGCGATGCTTCCTTAAGAAAACTACGCTGAAGGGTGCATGGATGGCTCAGTTGGTTAAGCATCTGCCTTAAGCTCAGGTCATGATCCTGGGGTCCTTGGATCCAGCCCCAGGCACTGGCATTTTGCTCCCTGCTCAGTGGGAGCCTGCTCCTCCCTCTCCCTCTGTCCCTCTCCACCTTTCTCTCTGTCTCTTAAAAGAGTGAATAAAATATTAAAGCAAAAACAAAAACAACTCTGCTGCTTTCTAAAGCTCAGTTTCCACATCTGTAAAATAGAAGATGGTAATATAAGAAGAGAAAAACAAAGATGTGTTATCAATAGTAGATGAAAATTGATGAAAAATGGACTTTTCCAGCAGGTTGGAACTACATGGAGATAGTATTGGAAGTTCTTTCCACAAAACAGCTTGTATTAGTTTCCTATCAATGCTATTTTAAAAAATAAATAAAAGGACTAAAGTAGTGTTTAAAACAATATGAATTTATTCCCTTACCATTCTGGAGACCAGAAGTCCAAGTTCGCTAGGAGAAAGCCAAGATGTTGGTAGTGCACGTCCCTCTGGAAGCTCTGTTTCCTTGCCCTTTCTAGCTTTTGAAGGCTACCTGTATTCTGTGGTTGTGACTTCTTCCTCACACCACTCCTACCTCTTGCTTCCATTTCTTTTTGGTTGTTTAAAGATTTAATTTATTTTTTCATGAGAGATTCAGAGAGAGAGAGAGGCAGAGACATAGACAGAGGGAGAAGCAGGCTCCCTATGAGGAGCCCCATATGGGACTTGATCCCAGGACCCCAGGATCACTACTCAAGCCAAAGGCAGATGTCGAACCACTGAGCCACCAAGGTGCCCCTCCTACCTCTTGCTTCCATCTTTATATCTATTTCCTCTTTTATTTTATTTTTTTAGATTTTTAGAAATATTTATTCATGAGAGACACACAGAGAGAGAGACAGAGACAGAGACAGAGTTAGAGAGGCAGAGACACAGGCAGAGGGAGAAGCAGACTCCATGCAAGGAGCCTGACGTGGGACTCGATTCTGGGTCTCCAGGATCAGGCACTGGGCCGAAGGAGGAGCTAAACTGCCGAGCCACCCAACCTGCCCTCTATTTCCTCTTCTATATTTAAATCTCTCTCTCCCCTCTTCTGAGAATACTTGTGATTCCCTGTAGAACCCATTCAGAAAATCCAGAATAACTTCCCCATCTCAAGATTCGTGATTTTTCTACCTCTGCATGTACCCTTTGTCCCATAAGGTAACATTCACAGATTCCAGGGATTAGAATATGCACATTTGTCAGCCTATCTCAGAAGCCATTTCCTTATTTCTTCCCCTGTCTGGTCAAAGGAACTGTGGGCAAACATGCAGCCCAGCGTGCTGGGAGGTAGGAATAAGAAGACTTGTGAATTGTGGGATAAGGAGGGGGATACAGAGCCACCGCATAGTTGAACTTTAACAAAGACTTTGAGTAGCCTGGATTTGAGAGGACGGAGATGAGGAGAATGGATATATCATGAAGTGGAAACTGAACTTTAGCCTCACAAAACACACCAGAAGCTGCTTGAAGCGAGCAGGTCATCTCTCAAATTGTATCAGCTCTGAATGGTTTAATCTGCGTCAGTGACTGGCAGCTATGCCCTGAGTAAACCCATCATGACAGGCCCCAGGATGTCTTGAAGACAAACACAGACATAAATATAACTAATCAATAGTTGGAATTGAACCTTCTGCCGGAAGATAACACCATGAGGGTTAGGACTCTTTCTATAGAGCTTATTTTAAAAACACACACAAAAAAAAACAAGGCGTAGAAGATGAAAACAAGCAAAGACTACCATGTTGTATGAGCTATGCTATCATTATCAATTTCTATGAATTACTGCATATAACTTGATAATTGGATCCCTAATAATCAATATCAGATACGGAGAGGCAGGGCCCTTGAAAAGCAGCAAGGTGACTTGGCTTGTCAGAATATATCATTCCTGGAATTTTGTTCTTTTGTTGTATGATCTTTCCATTCTGACTGTAATTCAGTGTTTGTGTGTATGTGTGTGAGAGTGTTGTCAATATTCTTATTTCTACTTTAATAAGGGATTGGCTTACATACCTAATGAGCTATATGACTGTGGGGAAAGTCTTTTAACCTCTCTGCCAGTTATCCTTTTTTTAAAAACAAAACAAAACAAAATAAAACAAAAAACAAGAGACCACACAAAATGGTCTCTTCAGGGCTCCCATTATTTTTCACCTCACAGCACACACAGAATAAATGTCATATTGGGGTAAACAGATGAGGCAGTCTATTGCCAGGGGTTCCTGGCCCAGGGGCTCTGCTGTCTCAAGCCTTGTATGTCCACCGGAAGGCTGAAGAAGCCACAGACCTGCACACCTGCAACCTACTATGATTCAACAATAGGACTCGGCACACAGAGGGTAACACTGCCTGGAAGAATTAAAATCTGTGGGATCACAGCTCTCCTATCTCCTTAACAGATGATCTTTCTCAGCTTGAACCATACTATTTCCTTAAATCACGCTGTCACCAAAGGCATCAGGTCTATGTATAAAAAGATATTGGCCATATTGGTGCTAATTTTTTTTCCGCTTTCCATGCCTCATCCTATCAGATCTATTTTATAATCCTTTTGTTTCATATTTAGGTTGTCTGGTCCTCCAAGCTTGCTTCTTTCTTTCTTTCTTTCTTTCTTTCTTTCTTTCTTTCTTTCTTTCTTTCTTTCTTTTTAATACCTGAATTTCTGGGATACATGTCTATTATCAAAATACAAACTTTAAAGAGAAGTAAAGAAAGAAACTAAAACTCCCCCTAAATTCTACTACCTGGAGATGACTACTTTTAACATGTTCTGAAACCTTTCCAGCTTATTCTTTATGCCTATATCATACTCATGCGTGGTTTTATATACACCAGGTCATCTTTACCTCTCTTTGCCACTTAGTGATTGGTTATGGATGTGTGTCCATCTTCACTTGTAATGAGTGGATTGTATTACTTTGTACAAGTTAGGCCATTACATATTTATACAATGTCTACTTTTCTCTAATTCAAAATAATATTTCACATAACCATTTTTGAGCATGTTTCTTTCCCCTTTTGCAGTTAGTGAAATTACAGAATCAAAAGACATAGACCATTTACGTTTTGATAAATGGTGATTGAGCCTGCTACCAAAAAAGCATAAATGTGCCCTATTGAAATTTTGTATATTTTTCTGGCATTGTAGTCCTCAAGATTCAGCTGTAGTGTCATTCCTCCAGGAAACTCTTCTCTCCATTCCTCTAGGAAACTCTTCTCTCCTCACTCAGAAACGTACTTATTTTCTTCTCTGTCCTCTGACAGACTCTTCTATATACCTCTATTGCAGTTCACATCACATGTGTGGAACATATTCTCCACGTCTATCTCTTCCAGGGCTGCTGAACCCTAAAGCACAGGGATCACAGGAGGCCATACACAACACCCCGGTCTCTGGTTTCCTACTATCTGGGCTCAGACACCAGCTCTTACTAGCTGTGTGGTGTAGAACATGTAATTTATTTTGTTTAATTTTCATTTCCTCATCTGTAAGATGGAGACAGATGCAATACCTATTTCATAGGATAGGTGTGAGAACATAGATAATGTGTTGTATAAGTCAAGGTTCTCCTAAAAAACAGACCCAATAGGACATCTATCTCTAACATCATCTACCTCCACATCCACATCTGTATCTACCTACCTACCTTCCTACCCAGAGAAACATAATGAGAAGAATTGAATCACATAGTTATAGAGGCTGAGAAATCTCAACATCTGCCCTCTGCAAGCTAAGACCCAGGAAAGCCGGGGATGTCATTCAGTTTAAGCCTGAAGGCCCAAGAACCAGGGTGAATCCCAACCCAAGGGCAGAAAAAAATGAGATAAGAAGTCCCAGCTCAAGCAATGAGGCAGGAAAAAAGGGAGAAATCTTCCTTCTTTCACCCTTGTGTTCCATTTGTGCCTTCAAGAGATCATCTGATAATGCCTACCCACAATAAGAAGGTGATCTACTTTGCTGAGTATGCCAGTTCAAATCTAATTTTATCCAGAAATCCCTTCACAGACATACCCAGAAACAATGTTTAATCTGGGCACGCCACGGCCAGCCAATTATCACAGAAAAGTAACCGTCTCATATGTTTCAACTGTAAATTAGTTAAACTCAGTGACAAAAGGAAGTAAACAACAGAGTGCTCATTTTGTGCCAGTGCCCACTGTATTTTTGATGAATTACATTCATAACGACTCACTTCTAGGTTATTTTAACAACACCTTACTGGTTTCTTAATTTCTGAAGTTAACACTTTATAATCCTTTGCTGCTTATTTGATCTGGAATACATTTTTGCTCATATTTTCTCTTGAAAAAAAAAAAATGTGTGTAAAAGGTGACTCCCCAGACCACAGCAACTTGAAGTAGCAGAGAATGATAAACCTACAGTTCCCAAAGATTGACTTTCCCACTTTCTCATGCTGCCTAGACCTCTGACCTGTAGGCTAAGTTGCTCATAACAATAATGTTGGAAGTAATAATAATAATCAGTAACATTTACTGAACCCTTACTATGTGCCTTGATAAGCATTTTGTGTACAAAATTTAGTCCTCAAAAAAACAATTAGACAGGCATTATTCACTCTATTTTGCAGATAACAAATAGGGGAAATAAACCACCTGAAGCCATGTTGCTAGTAGGTTTGAGTCAATTTTTCAGCTGAGATTTGGCTGACCACCCATGTGGCTGCCTCAGGAACCTGGAGCATGCAGCCTCCACTCACATCACACAGTGGGGTGGGCTACTGAGAGAGTTTGACTCACCTGCTCCCCTGGAGGCTACCTTCTGGATTCAGGCCACCACACATATCAGTTTTAGGTGTGTCTGATGGCTCTTTTGTGCTGCTTCTGTATGAAGTCAGATCATCTTCCTCTTTTCTTGGGCATCCTGCCAGCCACCACCTCCCCTCTCTTCATTGGCAGATTCAACCTTGGTGTTTTTTGCTAAAACTATCACTACACCTCCTATAGCTCTCCATTTCCAGTTCTAATTTCCGTATCCTTCTATTTCAGTCTCTAGAACAGAAAAAACCTGAGTGCCTAAGAATCAACTGTGAGACCACAAATGATTGAGGTACCAGTACGTGAAACAGAGGGAATGATGGGAACCGTGGCACAATGGAAAACTCAAATACTTTCTAAGTAAGGTCATGGCCATGGACACATAGGAATACAAGCCTAAATAAAATTGGAATGCATATTGCTAGACTTCCCATTTTTATTTTTCAATAAAGGTAGAACTCTAAACCAAAAATAAATAAATTCCAACTTAAAAATGTTATCAACTAATTCCATTCTCCTTAAGTAGTCCATGATCCAAATGAAGTATGCATAAACCTATCCTCACAGTTATTTTATTCAGAAATAATTAGCCCCATCCAACTGAATATTCACTCTGCGTTGTCATGTCTAGTGGCTCCAGTCTTTTTGACTAAAGTCCCATCCCCATTTCTGTTCCACTGGTCATCACTGTACATCTAAATTGTATCCATCCTTGAGAACTTCTTCCATTGATAGTCCCTTGACATTCACTCAAATTTCTGTTTCCCTTCTAAAATTTAAAGCACTAATGTCTGACTTGTATATTTAGTTATTATATGCAGGTCATACCTCCCCACACACACATTAGATGTGAACTCCATGAGACCAGAGAGAAACACTACATCTCACATTTTATCTTCCTACATGATTATCAGTTACTAAAACACAGCAGGTGCTCCCCTCACAATATAAACTATTTTATAGAGGTAGGATCTACCATAATACAATCGAATACTTTTTGAAGACTTATTATACAGAAGATACAATTACAGACTGCACATAAATAGTTTTTTTTTTTATTGTTCTCAGTTTGACTCCCTGATGTTCTTAAAAAGAAGTTAAAGATTTCCACCCCGAAGGAGCTATCACAGGGTAAAACCCTCATCTTTTGTATCCTGATTTAGGAAACTCTGGCACAGAGGGGTTAGGTTGCTTGTCCAAAGTCACACAGCTATGAATCAGAAAACACAGTATCTGAACAAGTCAGTATGTCTCCAGAGACTACATTTAAGATACCATGCAGCCTTGAAGGGTAGCAGAAATAGAATGCTGCTGACTAGAGATGATGTGTCCTTGGGGTTAGTGTATCAAGGCCAAACAACATATGTACGTCAGGAAATGAAGAATAGATCTTTAGAGAACTTACTGCAGGGGAAATTTACCTCAACAGAAAGGGCAAATAGGCCAAAAAGACTGCTCCCCAAAAAGATGGCACCATTCTTGGAGTTCCAATGTTTACCTACTTGGCTGCTCTAATTCATGTGATAGAAGAAACAGTGCTCCTTATAAATAATCCTTAAATGTGAACTCTTAAAAAAATTAGTTCACATCACAGCTGCTACATTTATTGAAAGCACAAAGGAATCACTGCACTTAACTCTATAGAGAAATAAAAAGTACTAGAGTTTATTTCTACTGTTCTTTTACTGACTAATGAATGAGAGTGATAACTGTGATGCCCATAAGGGCACTGCTATCCCAGACTAGTCCTAGGGTTGACCGCCTTCAACCTGTATGCAGCTTAAATCCACAGTCATATCCTGTGTTATGCATTAGATGGAAGGTGAGAGACAGTAATATATAACTCTGCTACTGGTTTTAGGAAACATGATATTATTACTCTTAATCTGTGGTGGTTTGATCCCGAATCCTAGAATTATCAAAGTACTTTACAATGGCTGGTTGGAAGGCTCCCCCAGGACTATTTACCTGACATAAAAGATGGTAGCAGATGTGCTAGAAATTAGCTTGGCCAAACTCAGGAATTACTCTATCAATACATGTTTATTCAGTCCCTGTGGTGTGACTATCCCTGGGTTGGGCACTATATTAATAAATTAATTCTTCGTGGACCAAGTACTAGAGTGTTGGCCCTGGTGCTTTGCACTATGAAATAAAGAAGGAATTCAGTATTTATGGAGTTCTGGGAGCTATGTCAGGTATTTTATTTACATGCATTATTTTATTCAGTTCTCACAATACCTTTTTGGGTGGGTATATTTTAATCTAGGTTTTGCTAATGAGGGATTGAGGCTTTGTATCCTTCAGGGTTTGGTCAAGAAAACTAAAGATCCTCCAGGAAGTCCTAGTAAAAAAATGTTTTTAAATAACAATTAGAGGCTTGCACCACTGTTGAGATGTCTACCTAGAGAAAGGGAATGAAGAAGCCATTGGTGGAATTCCAAAATCAGCAAATCTATGCGTGGAATCCTTTGTAACAGTAAATTGGGAAGTTAAAGATTTCCACCCCAAAGGAGCTATCACAGCAAACAACAGCAATCACAGGGAAGAGGCTACTGAAGATTTCTCTGTTTTCATCATCTCCATGAGTGCCCCCGCAACCACTATACAATGCTGCCAGAACATTCACATCTGCCCATGTCTCTACCTGCAGCTTCCCCAGAGATTAATCATTCTCTTTCTCATTCAGTGTTCAAATCTCACCAATGTAATGAAATCTAACTTGGAATCATGTAGGAATAAGGCTTTCAGATGACATTGTTCCAAACTTTCCCCTGCTACACAGAGGACAATGTAGAAGGGGCTGGTAATGATGCTGAGCTAACAATAAAAACTCAGAAAGATGCTTATAAAAGTGAACATTGGGATCCCTGGGTGGCGCAGCGGTTTGGCGCCTGCCTTTGGCCCAGGATCACCTGGATCCTGGAGACCTGGGATCGAATCCCACGTCGGGCTCCTGGTGCATGGAGCCTGCTTCTCCCTCTGCCTGTGTCTCTACCTCTCTCTCCCTCTCTCTGTGACTATCATAAATAAATAAAAATTTAAAAAAAATAAAAGTGAACATTTTCAAAGACATCTACTTTGCCATCAGCAGGAGTGTCAGAATTGGGCTGGTAACAGGCTCATTCTCACATTGTGTTGTGCTGAAGCACCTAGCTCCACAAGAAACTTGGTACCTTAGGTCACCACAGAAATCATCAAGCAGGAGACACGGTTCCAGTTGGTCTGTAGGGTTCTGATGGGTACATGGGCATACCAGGTACATTCCCGAAATGGCTTGAGCAGAAAGGGGTGTGTTGGTGAATGGCAACTTCACTGCAGGACTATAATTCTAAATGTGCTTCTTTGGCATTTCTTGTCCCTGCCTCCAGTCCCTAGCCCACCCTGGATAGTGAATGAGTAATCACCGAAATAATGATAATGACCTGTAACCGAACATGTTTAGAGACATCTGGATCCCTTTGGGCAGGGACAGTGGACTGGAAAGGGCATGTGGTACACTTCTGCCTTCTGTTACACCTGGTGAAAAAACAAGGTGAGCCACAAAGAAAAGTCCAAGAGCTGCAAGAGTTAAGGAGTTGCTTCCAGTCTCAAAAATCACTTGTTTAGATGAGGTGGAGTATTTTACTGTTTTCTTTTTAAATGCAATATTTCTTCCTTTTTATCTTATGTCTTCAAAGCTATGACAGGGAAGGAGAGGGAGGGGGCAAAGTGGTAAGTAAACCAGATATTTATATGTAAATATGAAACCCATTGCTGTTCTGCATTCAAGAGGAACAGGAGTTCACAGTCATTACCCTGAAAACAGCTTTAGCTCACTACAGATTTCCTCTCTTCTCTGCCCATTTCCAGTGACAGAGCCATCATGAAGAAGGATGTTCAAAGACATCACATCTATAACCTTTGCCAAAGGCACACACAATCTTTGGAAGGAAGACTTTTATTTTCCCTGTCACCTTTAATGCTGGATATACCAGCTGAAAGCTGAATTCCAAGTATAAGGTCACTGCATGGAGGCTTCCTAAAGACACAGAGCTTGAAAAGAAATCTTTTCTGAATGTCACTCTTATTTCAGCTCACATTTTCCTGAAGTAGCCTAGATGCACTAATTGGCCTTGCTGTAGACAACAGAAAGAAAGAAGAAAGAAAGAAAGAAAGAAAGAAAGAAAGAAAGAAAGAAAGAAAGAAAAAAAACATTATTTGCCAACATCCCTCACTGAGGCATCCATGCCTGTGACGAGCCCAGGGCTCAACACAGAGGGGCTGAGAAACAAACAGGAAATGCCCACTGTGCAGTATCCTTGTTCACATGCTCTATGAATGTCCATGTTCTTTCCCCGGAAATGAATCCTGTGCATTTTGTCTCACTTGGATTTTGAAAGAGCCATTGAAGATCTAAAGCATGAGAATCGGATGAAGACGTATACATTCTGTGCCTTTAGCATTGGGTGGCTTTATTTTTCTATCTCTCATATTTGACAGCACTCCGCTAAAGAACGCCCCATCTCCAGGACACATAACAAGGCCAGCTCTTTCAAATCGGTGACCTACTGACCATACCTATCTGATAGATAGGTCTTACTGTTTCATGAGCAGAATTTTAAAAGAAAAAAGGCTAATTAATTGCTCACAGTGGAAGATTTCATTAAAATTCAGATGATGCATCAACAGGAAACCTCCATCCCAGCATAGAGTTATTCAGCTTCTTCTTCCAGTTAGTGAAGCAGACCCTATCCAGTATCCTCCAGCCCTGCCCATTAGACATGTGTGTGGACTCACCAGATGGTCCACAGAGACAAGCAGATGGCATTACCTGGGAGTTTGGTAGAAATGCAAATTAACTGGCCTCACCCTAATTGTCCAATCAGAACCTCTGGTGGAGAGGCCTTTGACCTGAATTTTAACAAGATCCCTGGGTGATTCTTAATGCATATTAGATCTTTAAAAACCTTGTACTGTACTAAGTCATTTGCGTGCCCAACCTTGGTTAGCATGTAGGTTTGTACCTACTAACCTGGCCTGGCAAACGATGTTATTTCCCAGGTTTCATTTAATTACCTTACAAATATGAAATTGATGATGTTTTATTTTCCACCAGGTCAGGCTATATCTGAAGCACCCAGTTGTTTTGTGACCTGCCAGAAAATGCTGACTTGATTAAAAGTCATTGACACATTTAGTTATTAGTCATTGAAGTATCCCTGATTTGTTTTGCTTCAGAGGATCACTGAAAACTGCTAGATTTATTTCTTTGTTCACTGGAGCTCAGTTATTTCAACACAGTGATTTTATCTCCTCCTCAAAGGGCAGCAAATTGGTCTCAGGCTAAAGTCAATGCTAGAGCAAAAGGCAGTGGTCCATGCTTGCCCAGCCATGCTCCATCACAGGAGGTCCTTTGGCCAGAGCCACTTGCCTACCGTGGTATAAAGTGAGACTTCTCCCAGTAGTAACAAAAGCTTAGCATCCTCCCATCATCTTTCAAAGCCAGACCCTCTCTGCCTCAAGAGAGTAGCTTTAAATAGCAGACCTGAGGCTGATTATAGCTCTGCTAGATGCCACATAAAGCATCTTGGTGAAACTCTCCATTACCATTTGAAAACATCAAATGCTTTAGAAATGCTTCAGGTCTTTAAAAATCTCATCTTCCAATCCTGCCAGGACATTCAGTAAACTAGAATCAAGCCTCAACCCAAAGATTCAGAATCACGATGCCATGTAATGGCATTTCACATCTCTCTTTAGATCACCCAGAGCAGAATAGTCTAATTGTTCATGCTCAATTTATTTGTGCTCCTCGGTTGCACTCACACGGGCAGCATGGACAGTCTAACGGGAGCGCACAGTGTAAAAAGCATTCCAATTAGCAACTGGTAGTTACAGTAATTGAAGAATCAGGCTCGAGGTTAAGGTATTGATTCATTTTGATAACATTATATATGCTGTGAAATTCTCTAATAGTTAAACCGCCACTGAGATCTACTGAGGTAATAATACACGCTTCATCATGTTTCACACGACACCGCTGATGTGAGAATGCTTTGTGCTTTTTAGCTCCACTGTTGAGTCAGTCTGTTGGGATTCTGTGGATGCTGGTATCTGCTCAGAATTTGAGTGTGGGGCCAAGGAAATTTTCCAATTGATGACTTCAGGATGAATCTGCCTGTGGGCTTGTCCCCTTTCATCAAAACTGGGCTTAACACAAGCACCCTCATCAGGACGCAGGCCAGAGCTGCTAGGGTCCTCTCTGAGCTGGACAGAGAAACTACCAAATATTAGCAAAAACTATGGCTCCTGTCTAGATACTCAGCACCAGAAATTGCCTTGGACTATTAAAGAGAAGGTCCAGCCCATAGCAATTACTGGCATTTGTTCCTTAAAAGTGACCACCTGGGGAGGGATGCATAAAGGGCTCATTCTTAAAGAAAAGGCATCTCAGAAGAATATATTCCTGTAATGTATCCTGGCACAACCAAGAGAATCCAGCTCAGAAAGGGCACGGGGACCTAAAAGATTAGCGTTGGTAAAGTCCAAATGTTCACCTTGGCATTCCAGGCCTCCCAATGCTGGTCTGCATCTGACTTTGTCTCACCTCGCTCTGCAGCAGGAACACATGGTCCACGTCCTCCTGGCAACACCATGTGCTTGCCTGCCAGCCAGCCAGCCTACCAAGCTTGCTCATAGACCTAGCGCCTTCCTGGAGCACCATCTCATCACTCTTTCTCTATGGATCTGAAGTTTTCCTTCCTTTTGAAGCCTGGCTGCGTTCTGTCCCCTTCTCTGGAGATCTTTTCTTCGAGCAGCCCCACCCCTCACTCCTTTCCTCCTTGCTTGTGTCCTGAGCTCACCGGGGCACCTTGCTGCCCGATAGGGAACACACACTCAGGGAGTACCTACCTGCTTCTGAGGGGGTGGAACTTTCCCTTCTGTTTTTATTCTTGCTTTGCTCTGTCACTGGGGAAAGGCCTCTGCCTGTCATACAGAGGCTTTGCCCCTTAACTCTCACCATTTTGAAAGTGGCAACATTTCATCTCACTAATAGTACTCCAAACCTGGAACAGGAAGGGGTGGGGGGAAGGCAGGTGGCATGTGTAATGCAGTCCTCCTGGACCTCGGCAATATGTCACAGAGGAGAGCTCAGCTGCCTGAGTCAGGGCACACTCAATAAATCAGGGAGCTGGGAATAAATCAGGAGTGTTTGGGGAACTCCACCAAACACTCATGCTGGTGAATCTGGCCTAAGCCTAGCCAACAGCGGCCAGGCCACAGATTCACAAAAGCAAGCTTCAAACTTCCATCTTTTAGATAAAAGTAACGCTGATTACTCATTAATTCCAAAATTCTTATTGACCATCTATTCTATGTCAGACCTGGTCTAAATACAGGAATTAGAGCAGCTCGCCAGGCAAACACTCTCCCTGCCCTTGGTTACCATGCATACCTGTAGGAAGGGTACACTCTGCTGATGGAGAGGTGTTTGTGGGTTTTTTATGCTCTGGGATGCAGGTTTTCCAGGATGCACAGGAGTTTGCCAGGAGGAAACAACATGCAACTAAGCATGAAATTTTGAAATGACTTAGGAAAATGCAAATGGAGGCTCAAAGGCTAGTAGAGAGCTGGAGTGGCCAGGACTCGTTTAGCAGAAGGCCTCAAATTCCCACTACCCCAGAGCACTGTAGACTCCTAATAATGGAACAAATATAGATTCACTGTAGCTTTTTTTTTTTTTCAGTTCTAGATTAAAGCTCTAATGAACCTAAAAAAAATCTTATTCGTCAATGTCCACCATCGCTTCAGAAGTAGCAGGTAATAGATAATGTGCATTAAAAGAATAAGGAGTTACCATACATCTGCATGCCCAGTTCTATGGGATCCTATACACAGTAATAAAGTTGTTGCCAAAATACCCGAAAGTAGGCACTGCCAGTACATAACAAGAAAGGAAAAAGAATGATCAATCCTTATTGATCTGCCTTATTGTCACCCACTCTCTCGGACTGGAGAGGTCCTGGCTGGAGAAGTCACTCTCCCCGTCTCTGATTACCACCTGTGCATCCTCACGTTCTGGAGAAAATACATCATCTACCTCATGGTGTTTCAGTACACAATGGTCATTAAAATGGTGCACCAGGAAAAAATAAAATAAAATAATAAATAAAATAAAATAAAATAAAATAAAATAAAATAAAATAAAATAAAATAAAATGGTGCACCGATAGGTTTGCTTACGGTAGTGTGCAGGGTAAATATTTTATTTTCCGATGAGTGCTTGGGTTTTATTTGCCAGCAAGAAGACTCGGGTAGAGTGGCTGGAGCGAGGAATCTAGATATTTACCAGCACAAGGAGATGATACGCAGATGCTAATGAAAGCTCTGGGGGTAGTTTTCCGGGCTGTTGAGTGTAATTTCTCACATCTCCAAATGGCTATAATAGGGAAACACCCTGAAAAGAATTCTCTAATGGCTGTGCGAATGCGGCAGAGGATCGTTGGAAAGTTAATGGGCCATGCAAAGCAGAGCTTTCTTCATTCATTCAGTTGGTACGGTGTAAGGTGGCGGACTGAACATCGGACGCTCTGCACCTCGTTCTTTTTGGTCCTTTTATTCCTGTGCCACCAACCCTCCACCTCTGCCAAGTTACTTTCCCCTCAAAGATCAAGGCTGATGCTCTTAAGGGACCTCTCCTTAGCACGTTCACAAACCAGCTCTACCTCCTGTGTTCATATAGCACCACCGTCGGACCTCTGTTACCCAAATTAACACATTTTAAATTAACTCTGCGTTTTCCTCCTCCGATAGTTCACCAGATTGTGATTGTTCAAAAGCAGAGAGCATATTTTATTCTCCGTTGTATTTATTGCACAGCACCTTTCAAATGGGCCCTGAAAAAACAAAGAATCCTAGCCTATTCATCTACCTTTTCATTCTTTCTGGTACTTAAAACATGTTTGTGTAATGAACAAATGAATCCACAAGGCAGGAGACCTTGGTTGACTCTAAGAAAGTCGCCTCACTTTTTCCTGTGTTCTCAGGGCAGGGATTCAGTGACGAGTGTGTTTTGACAGAGAAGTCACATCCGTATTCATTCACTCACTTCACGAATGTTTACCATTGTCCTTAATGAGCAGGACACTGGGGAGAAGCAAGAGCCTCCTTTCTAACTCCAGAGAATCCTCCCGGAGGAA
Source organism: Nyctereutes procyonoides (assembly GCF_905146905.1). Taxonomy (NCBI): domain Eukaryota; kingdom Metazoa; phylum Chordata; class Mammalia; order Carnivora; family Canidae; genus Nyctereutes; species Nyctereutes procyonoides. The sequence goes on along the minus strand of NW_026575133.1, from coordinate 10,301,278 downwards.
GCTGGGAGGAGCCAAGGCCAAGAAAATATAAAAGTATGTTGCCAAAGCTGTTGCTAGAAAATTCAGAGAAAATACAGTAAGGGCATGATTAAGACAGTATAATTTTGCTTCTGACTTCCCAGGACCACCCACTGACTCGAGGAACGACTTGGCTAAAGAAATCTTGCGGACACAGGACTCAGAATACAAAATGTGCTTCCCAATCCTCAAATCTGGCACCAAGACCGTGTTCTGTATAGAGGAGAAGCTAACCCAGCAAAATCTCAATTGGTCAGCCCACCCTGAGGCTGAGGTTCCAGCCAGAAATCTGGTCCTGAGCAGTAGCTAGACCTAGGTCTCTCAGACCCCTGCCTCTGTCTGTGTATTTACCTGAGGCGCTTCTTCCCCATCAAACAGCGCTTCCACCCACCATACACTGGACGGGGCCAGTCTTCTTGGGCAAACTTCTACCTGAACATGTGTATCTCTTGCAACGCACCACACTCTCCACAGAGAACCTCTTTAAGAAGAATCACTTTTGGTAAACTCCACCAAGAGAATACCTAACCTAACTGCAGTTGCAGCCTCTTCCAGGAGTGGAATTCTTAACCAGTAAGTCTGGAATTTTCTGATCAGTACTGGTGAGGTCATTTGACTAAGAACCCCACCCCCACCCCCACCTTCCCCTTAAGCAAGGATAACCTTGCCTGAAAAAATTCACTCTTTTAAGTCCCTTGTCCCACCTGCCTTCTGCTTATAAAAGTCCTGCATTTAGCACAGCTCCTCAGCATTCCTCTCTTCTTGCTGGATGTGATGCTGCCCAATTAAGGACTTGTTGAAAGAAAAACCACTCAATTAGATCTTTTAAAGTCACTCAGTTGAATTTTGTTTTTGTTTCACACTAATCACATGGTCTCAGTACATACACTATGGCTGCTAACTACAGAGGAAAAGTGCAGGGTAACTGATAACACAACCCTAAGAAAATTAATCATCCCTCTATGATTTTCCCTGAGAACAAAGTATGCAGCAACCTGACGGTTTATACTCTGCCCCAACCTTCAAGTAGCTACATCCCCAGCAGCTCCTTACTGAATGAGCAATTAGTGGAACCGTATACTGCAAGCTGAGCAAATCCTGTCTGATAAAAGAAGTGGTTTCATGTTATCTTTAACTTTGCATGTCAAAGATTAGAAAATACAAATTCAAGTGACTGAAGTATCTACAATACAAACTGCTGATAATTTCTGGATGGGCCCCCACCCCATGCAAGAAAGAGAACCGTAAGGAAGCTGGAAAATAGTGCCTTATCACAAAGACCCAAAATCTACATGTTTGATGAGAGAAAAATAAGATGACATGATTTTGAAAACAGACTGATGAGATGCCTAGAATTAATCTGGGGCTTGGAAAAAGAGTAAATGTCAAATCATCTCTAACAAAGGTCGACCTAAAGAGCAAGTGTGCAGAATTGCCTGCCTCCTGGCTTTCTCAACGGGGAGGCCTTCATCATGGCAGGGTGGCTGTTGAGTCTTAAAAAGAAAGAAAAAAAAAAGATAGAAGGAAGAAGAAACCTACTGGATCAAAACGACTGGGAGCTCTATGACAGAAATGAAATGTGTAACCACTGCTGTCACTTTGTTTTGCCTTTGCACTAACTGAGCCAGAAGTGCTGGGAAGACCATTCTTTAGAACAGTCTGAGCAAACAGAAAAGTGGAGCCCATCCTTTCGATTTCCTCCTAGTCCCTTCACTTGGAGAAAAGTCCTTATCTTTCTATCAAGCATAGCCTCCCAGGCCCTGCTTCCTGGCATCTAGTAGCTCAAATATGATTTTGGCATGATGTTATCCATAGATCTTTTCTCCCCGTTCACTCTCTCTCAGGATCCTTGGCCTTCTTCTGCTGTCTATGTAGGGGCCTTATATCCCTCCATCCATCACTGACCTTGTCAACACTTTTTGTCTCTATCACATTGCCTTCTCAATAGCCCTTTGAATAATATTTTAAGTTACAGTTTAATAATAATTTTCTAATCCCAGGGCTTTCTCTTTCTGTCATTATGATGTAAAGTCATGTCTAATACCCAAATGTTACTCACTTTATATTCCCCGCAATAGCTCATGCAAAATATGTTGCCAATGTTTGGTGCATGCACTTTGGAGAATCAATGGCTGTAGGCACCGTTTTATTTTGGTTGCAGAGTAGAGATGAGCATCACTCAGTTCACTTCTGGAAAACACATGCTTGTCATGCCTGATGAAGAGCTAGCTACAATATCTTACATATGGCTTAATTTACTCCTTACTAATTTTACAGATGAGCGAAGTGACATTCAGAGATAGGGTAAAAGATTTGCCCAGAAGTGTATTTCTGGCAAATGTCTGAACTGGGCTTCAGATTTAGTTGTCTTCATTATTGATAGATGTCTACATAATATGAATTCGGGAGGAACAGGGAGGATACAGGGGTGGCAAAAAGAACCCTTGCCTCCTCCTGGACACAGACTCCTCACAAACTCTCCAAGACTTAAAATTCCAGGATCAAAGTTTCAGTCCCTTTATTTAAAACATTGTTCCCATTAAAATGCAAATATAAGTAGGAGTAGAAAGATTAACTATGAGCCTTCAGTCATTGTCACAATCCTGACAATTACCCTTGGCTCTTTTCCTGAAAGTTGACTTTGATAAGAACCAGTGTGCCAGAGGGAACAAGGACTCTCATAAAGAGCCTCAGGCTTAGGAGGAGGTCGGGAGCTACTCTGGTCTTTGGTCCTGGTAATGTGTGATTTCCTCCAAGTCCCCACCCCCCCCCCAAAGTGCCACAAATTTAAGGAAATCTAATTCTAAAGAGAATTAGAAAAGGATAAAGACTGAAATACCTCTGTCCTACTCAGTATAAATTTTAACACTGATCTCTAACTTCTAAGGAGATGTTTATGACATTTGTTTAATGCTGCCTACCTGGCCAGCTTGGAAATAATTGATTTTTGGTTCCTTTGTATATACTGTATTTCTTTTTCTTTCTGTTTTTCTTTTTTTAAGATTTTATTTATTTATTCATGAGACACACACACACACAGAAAGAGAGAGAGAGAGAGAGAGAGAGAGAGAGAGGTGTTGTGCCCAAGATTGCGAATCCGAGAAACCACCAAGGAGCTGACACTGATGCAAGCACACGAGAGTTTATTTACAAGCTCAAGCTTGGGTCCAAGTACACTCAACACAATGGAGCAGGGACTTGGACCCCGAAGTGGCTTACAGCTGGGTTTTTTAATGGGCTGGTCTAGGGGACCTCCAGAAGGGGTGGAGGAATTTCTCAAGTTCTGTTTACATTCTGATATGGGGCTTTCAAGGGCATTGAGCTCTGTTCTCATTCTAATATGGGACTTTCTACCATGGGCGTGGGCTCTGTTGTCTTTCTGATATGGGATTCTCTGCCGAGGACATTCCGCAGTTTTTCCTGTAAAGTTCAGCTCTTATTCACAGGGGCCAAAGTGCTAATGCTAAACTTGAGGTGGAATGGCCTTAATTTTTCTCGGCCTCCACAAGAGGCAGAGACACAGGCAGAGGGAGAAGCAGGCTCCATGCAGGGAGCCGGATGCAGAACTCCATCCCGGGACTCCAGGGTCATGCCCTGGGCTGAAAGCAGGCGCTAAACCACCGAGCCACCCAGGGATCCCCTATACTTTATTTCTTGAGGTTTATTAATGGGGAGGAGGCCTTTTGCCTCTAGGTAGGGCTCCTGGTTTATAACAAACAATTCAATAGCAAACAGACCCATTGTATTGAGTTTAAAGGACTACCCATCCTAAAAGGAAACAAGATACCATCCAAAGGTCACAGAGAAGGTCCAGGGACTTTAAATAGCTGTGTCATAGAAACAAAAGGAAAGAAAAGGGGGGGGGGGGGGAAGAGGAGAATAGGAAAGAGAGAGAGTGAAAGAAAAAAAAAGGTAAACCTTGTCTCTAAAACTCTATCTTTAATTCTATAGATTGGCTTTCTCCTTCCTATTTCCCCAGACTTCAAACAATCTACTTACTTGGCCCCCGTAGCAGGGCTAACGGATGCTTAAAGCTCTATATTCTTATTAGGAGGATCTAGATCCCTATTCACTGTCACCAACTTAATGACAGACTGAAATTTACTTCCTCAAGTAGTTGGATTTTGTCTCTGTAAGACCACCAACACTCAAAACTGACTTTCAACATGTCTATTGCCTACACAAGAGCAATAAATTAGAGAAGAATTAAAAACAATGAATGACCAATAAATGTCAACTATGAGGATAATAATGATTGATAATGATAATCACACCCATTTTTTGCTAACAAGTATCTGAAAGACATAATTAATGTTGGGTGACTAACGTTTCCATGTATATGTATCTTTTGCCAATTAATTTTACAGTCATTTCATAATTGTGTGTCTATGTGTAACAAACATACACAGACTACTGATATTTTCAGTTTCACATTACCCAAAAGACTTAAAAGTGAATATTTCTTTTAGTTTCCATTTTTGCCAATTCTACCCTTCTACCTCAAAGAGAGACGTAAATAATACTGCCTCCAAAGAGTCAGGATTCACCAAATCTCATATCTCAGTTAGGCTTCCTTCCACTGCAAACCCAAGGCCTCCCAGTATGGCAGTGTCTTCCTGCTCTCAAGCTCAGGAACTCCATGTTTATGAGGACTGTGAATAGAATTATCATTCTCCCAACGAGGAGAGCTGATAAAAAACACACATTAGGGCAGGTCAAAGTCTCAGAGAAGAACATCGTTATCAAGACTTTGCTTATATGAGATTGTGCTGACTTATGTGTTTGGGAGTAGTTTATGGAAAACTAGTGCCCTCTTTTTAAGACAAAGAGACTATTTTGGACTAGTCTTATTCTGAAACGACACAAAGTTGTCTCAGAACATTATAAAAACCATCTACTTGATTCTATTGTTGTGGTTGTTGTTTATTAGTTTTTTTTTTTAAAGCATATGCAAAAGTCAAGTAGGGAAATGTATCAAACAAAATACCTTTCAGCTTTGTCTGCATCTGCAGATCCTAGTATGGTGTATGTAATACACCAGGCAATAACAATAATAATAGGCATTCAATAGTAATAGGCATTCAATACATTATGTTCAATTATTAATTGATGAGCTTGTGGCCTTAAAGAATATAATGGACTAATGATACCAGGTTTTTTTAGAAGAAAAAAAAAGTAAAGTTCTTTATGGTGAGTATCGTTAAAAGACAAGTGAAGCAAAATATTAAGTTTATTTGAGCATAAACTGATTGGAATTGGGCAATGCCCAACAGGAAGTGGTCAGGAGTACTCCACTGACAGAAGCTTTAGGAGATTTTTATAGAGAAAAGGCAGAAATGAGCCAGGGAAACTGAAGGACTCCATAAAAAATATGCTTTTTGCTCTTTCTCCCACTTCTATTCTTGCTAGGACCTGCCTTCCAACTCCAGTTTACACATGCCTCATAATGCACACAATGTATGTCCTCCTTATAAGGGACAAGGAGTTAGTGATCTCTTTAGATAGATAACATCTAAGGCAGGACCCAGTGAGAATGACCAGACAAGCCATCATACGCACATTCTGACTACCAGCGCTAGACATCTCAGTGTCATGGGCCCCTGGCTCCAAGGAATAACACTTGGACCCTTGTCTTTGTTCTAACCAGTTCCTGTGTGCCTGAGGGCTCACCCGACCATCACTCTCAATAAAAACCCCAGTCCCTGAACAAAGCCAAGACTCACACTTTGGTTCCTTACCTTTCCCAGTCTCCCAGATGTTCATCTGTATCTACTCTCTCAGAGTTTATCTTCAATAAACTCTGCTCTCACTTCCTGCTGGCTTGCATTTGATTTCCATCCTGCATAAAGCCAAGGGCCCTCTTGGCCAGTCCTGCAGGCTCCCTCTGCCTGTTGGCATCAGAAGCAAAATAAGAAAACTATTTATTAGCAATAGCTTAAAGTCTAGTTGATTGTTTGTGATTGTTGTCCTTAGGTTTCGATTCTATAACCTTGAAGCATGTGTATAGGTTTGGATTTTTGGGTTGCCCATGTAGGCTACCACAGTGCTGGAGCCACTTCAGTTTAATGGCCTCCTTGTTTAATTAATTTAACAGCATGGACTCAATTCCAAATCTTCATAATGGGTTAAGGCAGAGTTCAGTTTGAAACAGAGAATCCACATAGGCTTTTATGAGTCAGAGCAGGGGTAGGATTTTGAGTTAATAGAGTGTGATCAAGAAACCCAAAAAAAGGATGGTTAAGTCTTCCTGCTTATGGTATACATAATAAATCTAGAAAATCCACCCAGTAGAGGGGGCTGTAGGCCTAAGAGTTCTACCTACCATGATATGCAAATGAGGCAAATCCTAAGATTCCATTTTTTCCACACATCTCCAGATGTTTGCTATGACAAGAGATGTATCAAACATATCTCTATACCCAATATATCTATATCTACATATCTCTTTATCTCATTATCTATACTTCTATAGTCATCATAATGTAGAAATCAGATTTTAAGTTGGAACATGGGTATGGAGTGTTAAAAAAAAGAAAAAGGTGTATTTAACTCCAGGAACTGATATGGAGGAAAAATATTTGAAGTACTTTTCCAGAAGTTTGAAACATTCTGAAGCTCACAAATCATTAGGGTGAGTTTGTTTTCTTGATCCAAGTGGGATTGTTAGGAAACTCACATTGTACTTAATAAGTTCTGCCTTGCGGCACTTCGGTGGCTCAGCCCCTCAGCCTGTTAGGCATCTGACTCTTGGTTTTGACTCAGGTCATGATCTCAGTGTCAAGAGATGGATCCCCTGGCCAGGCTCCACGCTCACTGTGGAGTTTGCTTGAGATTTTCTGCCTTGCCTTCCCCATCCTTCCTCCTCCTACTTGCACACATACACTTTCTCTTTCTCTCCCTATGTCTCTCTCTCTTTCTCTCTCTCTCTCTCTCTCTCTCTCTCAAATAAATACATAAAATAGATTTTTTTTAAAGTTTTTCCTTACTATACAATTTGGTCTCCAGGGGTTGGGGTGGACTGGAGGGAGGTGGGACCTAATCTGCACATCTATTTCTGAAAGTCTGGCACTGGAAAGTGCTGTTCAGGGTGTTTTGAAGATGGGAAAAATGTTGAGGCTAGTGATGAAGTATTCAGGGCACAGGAATAAAGAATCTAAACAAATAAGGAGACAAAGGAACTTAGCCAAAGATTGGCAAGATATTCAAAGGAAGTTCTAAAAGATGGTTTTCAGTGGGACAAATATTCTTGGTAGAGGGAAATCATTTGTCTTTTGACTCACACAATGGAGCTGTTAATCCCAGTTCACCAAGAATATAGAAAAATACAACATTAAGACTGTCTAATAGGAAAGTCATTAATAGTTTCAATAATGATGGGAAAATGTCCCTTTTATCTCCTTACTGCAGCCCCAGAATTGAGCTTGACTAGGATTTAAAGACTGGAGATGTGAAATGCTGGAGCTGCATTAATGGAGAAGACCAGGAGGTGTCAGGACAGAGATGGGAGCAACTCCAAATGAAATATTTTAATGGCTCCCAAGGAGATTGTATAACTGCTCTACAGGTTTCCACCACAGGATAGAATTTTAAGTCCTGGTAATTCTAGTGGTGGTAGCTCAAAACCAAACAACACGTTCCAATCACCATCCATGATATTATTCATACTTTTTTTTTTAAATTCTCCCCAGGCTACATCTAACTAAAATAAAATGCCCCACAATGAGAAATCAGATTGTTACAGGTACATGGGTTGTTGTTGCCAGTGAAGACGAATTGCCAGTGTACTCTTTAAACCTTCCACAAGGGAAGTGGCTACTTCGAAATATCTTCATTAGGTTGGTCATTATAGAATATCTCACCAACATGAGATTTCCAAAGACTTTTCATTTGTCCTTAAGAGGTTGCTTGTATTAATAAACTACCAAAATAGCAGACACTTGCTGTATTATTCAATGTGACTACTTCCACTCAGTGTAAGATCCACCTTCTTGCTCTCTGCCCTTAATGTGACAACAGATTTCATTACATCCACAAATGGCCAGCATTTGGCAAAATAATTTTAACTTAAACTTTCAATCTCTTACATATGTAGAGCATAAAAAGATCATGTAATAGATAGGATTATTTTAGAGCTAATACAGACTCTTGAAAATATATAGTTAATAAAACCATTTTATAGTTTGAAAACAGGATAAGAGATATTACTCAACGTTTCTAAAGTAACTCAGCAGAGCTAGAAGTACATTTTAATTTCTTGATTCCAAGTTTCCTATTTTTTTAAGGTTAATCATAACAACAATGTCAGTAATGATTCCAATTATCTGGTTACTTACATTTTTGAGTATTTTCAGATATTAAGGTCTTAAAAAAATGTTTCAACCATAGGCTCAGCTTCTGGTTCTAGGCTAACATTTATTCAAAATATCACTGGGTCTCTGACAAGATATTTAATGATTTGGATGAAGCTGTTTGAATTTATAAAGACCAACAACAGCAAGGAAAGAAATTTAATAATTTGGATTATTTAAATGAAGTTTCATAGCTCACTTCAGAAAGGCTTACTTGGAAGGAAGAACAGCTGAATATTTCTTCATTTTATTAATAGATACATAGATGGGAGACAAATAAAAAAAAAAAAACTTTCGGCTCTTAACAAAGGTTTACCACTATTTTTCCACAGACTGAAGAGTATGGTAGTGAGGGTCACTCCACCAGATCATTGACTAGAACCCAGTACAGAAATAAGTTAGACAAAACACAGCACACAATGCAGTGCACACACTTTGCTTTCTCTGCATCAGCCCCATGATTGAGTGAGGCTAGAAGTGCAGCCAGCCTATTCAGATTGAAAATAGCTGCCTTTGACCCAGAGGAAGAAAAATGAAGTCCTTTATAAGGTAAGGCAGCAAAAACTAAAAAGGAATGTTACGCTATATCTCTACAGTGCACAGCCAATGAGCATTGTGGCACAAGAACGGTGTGGCGGGGGAGAGGGATGGAGATGTCAGAGAACATATGGGAAGAGTCTCTTCTGTGCAATTGTGGTCAGAAATAGAAATCTTTTTAGTTCTCAGTATTTTTTCTTCCTTCTTTTCTCTTTTTCCTCCCCCAATTCATTTAATGCCAAACTAAAGAAAAGATATATATTCCCGTTAGTTCTGTAAATATAATCGCGGAGTAATTGTAACCCCTGAATAGGCTATGTAGAACTGTTCTGTATATGTTATTTATTCATATATTTGTTAATTAGTACACAATATAATGAAGATCTGCTAAGTATAAGCCTGTACTCCTTACTGGTAATAGAGATAATGATGACTATTTTTGTTCTCTTTAAGTTGGCCATCAAGAAGGATGACCTAGATAAATCTCAAACTGCAATAAATATCTTTTTTTTTTTTTAGTTCATAAAATCTGAAAAATAGCAGAAAATCAGCAAACCAAAAATGGTTAAGACTTTCTGAAAAATAGAACATGGATAAATTGGATGAAGGGAAAAGATCACAGACCAGACCAAAACATGCAAATTAAGATGGTTACAAAGTTAGGCTAATTCCAGAGGTTGTTCAGGCTCAGGTTTGATTAAGTTAGAGAAAATGAAAGGGCTCTGGGGAAATCATCAAGGTGCTTAACTGAGAAACTTTTTTTAGAGCAGCAGGCTGCTTGGAACCTTCTCTATTTTATGCTTTTTTTTTACTGACCAGGGATTTTACCATCGGGAATAAAAAGTAGGGCAATGTCTCAGGTGACTGGCTACTCCAGGAAAAACAGATTCTTTGCCACAAACACAAAGCATGAGGCACCCCTTCGGTAGCATATGTAGTCAAACTCCCAAACATGCTAGAAATAGGCTTCTGCAATCAGAACTGGCATCCACAGAAAGGAGAGCTGCAATTATAAATGGCAAACAAAACCATCATTTGAAGAGAATCAATAACTGGAAGAAATGGCAATCCATTCAACAACTGAAGAACACTCAAGGGTTTAAGATACAGTGATGCAGGGATCCCTGGGTGGCACAGCGGTTTGGCGCCTGCCTTTGGCCCAGGGCGCGATCCTGGAGACCCAGGATCGAATCCCACGTCGGGCTCCCAGTGCGTGGAGCCTGCTTCTCCCTCTGCCTGTGCCTCTGCCTTGTCTCTGCCTCTCTCTCTCTCTGTATGACTATCATAAATAAATAATTAAAAAAAAGATACAGTGATGCATATGTAATGAAATTAAACCATTGAGTAAATAGATCCAAGATAATGAAAGCCAGGGTTCTCACTACTGTATGGAAGATTACAGATAAGAAAGGTGAAGAGGTTAAAATAATCCTTGTGGTAATGGATTGGAGTTGGAAACATCAGTATGAACTCATGTTTAGATTAATATAGACACAGATGGATATCATATATCTATTGATATATAGACATCGATGAAAATAGATTATATATATTATTTTATCTATAGATACACATATTAGTATACATACATATAATTCCTTGTTCCTTCAGCCAAGAAGCAGTAGAGGCAAGAACTCTACTGCTCCAGTAGCAATGAACAAACATTGCCTCAGATCTTGGTTTCTCTCTCTCTCTCTGTGACTATCATAAATAAATAAAAATAAAAATAAAAGATCTTGGTTTCTGATACCATTCTCAAATAAAGGAACGAGGGCTCCTTGGAGAAATAGCTGATTATAGGTCTGAAGCATCAGTACATTTACAAAATGAGCCTGGAGCATCCTGTAGTGTCAGAAAGTAAGGCTGTGCCAAGAAAAATATTTTTTAAATGATGGGAATGTGTCAAAGGACACAGGAGCTCTAACTAAATGAACTTCCAATAAACAAACTTGAAAGTAGTGTCAGAAAATAAGGCAGTGCTAAGACAAAGATAAACGAAGCTGAACAAATTTGAGCAAAAAATAAACAACGTACTATTGGATTACAAACCAACATATAAAATAAATATCCATGAGTCCATATTGATATAAATAAAGGATTGGGTGAATAAATAAATGGGGAGAAGAGACACATCTTGTGTGAGGAATCCCAAATAATTTATGTACCTCCTCCACCCTCAAGGATATGGAACATAATTTCCTATTCTTTAAGTGAGGGCTATAAATGGTGACTTCCTTCCAAAGAGTACATTATTCAAGGGCAGTAGAGAGAGTTATTTTACAAATGAAGAAACTTGACAAACATACACCACTGCAGCCAGTGATCAAGGTCATTCTCACTTGTAATAAGTTATGTTGATAGCATGAACTCTTGATATATTCAAGAATCACACTTTACCTCTGCAGTCTTCCTCCCCAAAATCTAGAATCCTAGTCCAATCCTGAGAATAATATCAGAAAAATTTCAGTAGAGGGACATCCTATAATATATTTGACTATACTGTTCAAAACTCAATATCATCAAAATCAGAAAGTCTAAGAAATTGCCCCAGCCAAGAGGAACCTAAAGAAACATGGTGATTAGAATATGTAATGTGGTATCTTGGATAGGATTCCAGAACAGGGAAAGAACCTTAGCTATAAAAAATAAGGAAATCTGAATAAATATGGAGTTAGTTGTTAATAATGTATCCGTACATGTTCATTAATTTATAATAAATGTATCATATTAATCTAAGATGTTAATAATAAGGGAAACTAAGCACAGGATATATGGAAACCATACTATGTTCATGATTTTCTGTAAATCTAAAAATGCTCTAAAAAGTAAACTTTACTTTTAAAAGAATTAAAACTTAGAGGTATACTAAGACGATGCAAATACCTGGTTACTACCCTTGAGCTCATTAAAAAAAAAAAATCAAGATATTCTGCAACAAACTTAAAAAAGAATCTAAAAAAGAAAAAAAAAACCTCACATATCATTGTATAACTGATACTTCTGTATTTTTGTACCTTGTGATATAGGAAAGCTGGTGAGCAAAGTAAAATTTCCAATTCAAGAAAGATTTTGTTATGTTGCATAATATAAAGATATTATACTAATCTATCAGTAAAATCTTACATGCTACCTATGTCCTGGAAAAGGGATAGAGGGAGAATGAAAAGATACTTAACATTTTGCAGGGGAGGTAAAAAAGGATTAAACCTAGATGTTTATAGGAAATATAAAGTGATTTTGTATTAAAAATTTAAGAGTACTCACTAGAGCAGTGGTTCTAAAAGTGTTCTGCAAAGTGTTGTGCAACATCATTATCACCTACTAATGATTAGGATTACTAATAATGCAAATTATGGGGCCCACCCCAGAACTAATGAATCAGAAATTCTGAAAGTAGGGCCTGGCAGCCAAACCCTCCAGCTAACTCTGAGGCACTCTAAAATTTGAGAACCATCACACTTGAGTAACAGAAAAAGAATTTACAAGTTGAAAAATGCGAATTAAAAAAAATGAACTTTAAAAAGTGGTAATCAATTCAGCATATGGCAGGTTAGGGAAAAAGAAGGAAACATTAAGAACATAAAGTAAACAGGAAAAATGATTGCAAGAATTAAGTCAATTATAGAAAAGTGATCACAATAAGGAGGTAGAGTAAAATTGAGTAAAATTGATTTACTCTCAGATTAAGTAAAATTTCAAAATAAAATCAGATGCATGCTAGTTGCAGATGACACAGAAAATGACAGAAAAAGAGTCAAAATCAGAGAATGGATAGAAAGTGATCAGGAAAATTTAAATTAAAAAAAAAGCAAGCATAAAATCATTACTATCACAATAGAATTTTAGGTAAAAAATGAAATGGAACAAAGTGAGATATCCCATTTGATAAAAATTGAATTTGTCAAAAAGATGAGAAAATAGGGATTTTTTTTTGCAACTCACAGTATGGATTTAAAATATAGAAAGTAAATAGTAATAGAAATGTAAGGAGAAATAAACAAAACTAAAATTATACCTGCAGATTTTTGCATATGTCTAGAGAATAAGTGGGATTCTAGGGTGACAAGCAGGACTTTCACTTTTGACATGATTCATTTTAAATTTGCCTATTAGAAGTGGATTGTTCTCACTATGAGAAAAATGAAAATCTAACTAGTAATAGAACTAAATTTCTCCTTGATTGCGTACACCAATCCCAATCTTTCTCCAGAGTTACCCATTCTATGAATTTAGTACTATCCTTGTAAATATTTTAGTTTCTTGGGGTTTTTTTATTTTTATTTTTTGAAGATTTTATTTGTTGAGAGAGGGCATGCACAAGACAGGGGGTGGGTGGGAAGGGAGAGAGAGAATCCCAAACAGACTCCCTGCTGAATGTGGAGCCCTCTGTGGGGCTTGATCCCGGACACTAAGATCATGACCTAAGCTAAAGTCAGACACTTAACCAACTGAGCCACTCAGGTGCCCCTAAACATTTTAGTTTTAATAGAATTTATGTAATATATGGATCTATCAAGATACATAGTTTGTCTCATTCATTTTCCTTTATCTGGGTTTGACTAGTTTCACATAAATGATATGATTTGTACATATCAATCTGTTTTTTTTTTTTTCATTCAGTGCTTGGAGTGAAAATCTCTCACTTGGAGCACTTCCATGTTCAGATATAAATCTATCTCATTTTATTTGTTACATATCCCAAATACTACTGTTGATCTTACCACTATCTTATTACTGGATATATAAGCTGTTTCTAAATTTTCGGCTGTGTCTTGATGCATGCTACCTCGTGTACATGTATGGTTTATTTCTTTGGAATCACAGGTACCTCGAAGTGAGATTGTTAAAAAGTATGCTCATTTAAAATATTGATAGGTAATGACAGATTGCTTTTCACAATGGCTACATACATGCACCAATGTAAAGCAAAATTCCAGTTTTCCTATAGGCAAAATCAATATTTGATATTAAAATTAATTTTTGCCAAATGAGTGAAATGCTATCTCATTATTGGGATAATTTTCATTTTTCTTGCTGTCCATTTAGATTTGCCCTTTTGTGAATTGCCTATTTTATATCAAATTTCTCTGTGTTTTTTTTTTGGTTTATTTAATTTTTGTCTTATTAACTTCTAGGGATTATTATGTACATTACCCCTTTGCATATTACATTTATGGTGAACATTCTTTTTCCAAATATGGTACTTGTCTTTTAACTTTATTAATGATACATGGATGTTTTCTTTCAAACTATAGCATTTGGACTTTTGCACATTTTTATTCATGTAGTACAGGTGTTTTAAAGTTGTCTTTGCAAAAAAACTGTAAACCCAATGACAAGGGAATAGAGACAGAGAATTTAATTTTTCCCAAGAGAGTAGGAGAAACTTTGAAAAGAAAAGAGTGCTGGCGCTTTCCAGGTAGACAAGAAAGGAATGCTTTTCCCTTATTCCACACCCCTACCCCTAGAAAGGGGGCATCTCTATTCAGGAAACCAATGTGAGTTGACTATTCAGGTCATGCAAGGATATGAAGAGAAATGGAGTGGAGGAAAGGCAGGATGCCCTGTTGAGCATTTGGACTCTTTTCAATAAGCAGAAATAGCTGGTGGTGTTTGACAATGTCACCTTAAGAATAAAGCTAGCCATACTGTTCCAGGGGAAAACACTGACCTCCAATGGAAATTTGCCCCATAAGGGAGAGAAGACAAACTCACAAAAGGTTTTGTGGAATAAATGAAGCCAAAGGATCTCGTGTTCACCTGATAGGCCTAACCTGTGGCAGTTTGGACTGGGTTAATACAGTGATCCTACTGTAAATATTCACTATATTGAGCTTTGGCCTTTATTTCCTGGCCCTATATTTATGTGGCTTTAGATGGTCTGGGAAAGAGCCTTGGATTTCTAATTCCAGCTTGGATGCTGACTAGTTGTACCCTGCAGGTCACTCTCCAGACATCAACTTCCCATTCATCTATTAGATGACTGATTTAGAGGATTTTGTGATGTGGTCCACAGTTTTACCCCTATTCTATTAAAGCACAATTTTATATTTCAGATTTGGAATGTTGAATAAAACCAACTCATAAAATAAGAACACTTTGAAAATAATAAAAACGCTATAAAAATTGAAGGCATTGTTAGTTGTTAGGCTGCCAACCTTCTCTTACTATACAGGGAGAGAAGTGTTTATTAATAGGTCTGATTCACTACCTGAAGCTCAGACACAGAAGATATAAAAGTGAATACGGCATTTTAAAATTATTTTGGCAGTGGAAGTATGAGAAGAAAACAGGAAGTGATTAAAACTACGGATCAGCCAACATAAGGCAGAAGGAAGAAACGCACATGCGCACATGCACACACACACACCCACAATTGTAAAATGCTTCAAAATAACCACAAAGGGGAAAAAAGGAAGGACAAGAACACTGACTTGGAAACAGAGGCAGGCAGGGGAACAGGGCTAAAAAACGGTGAAGCTCATATACAGGGTTGCCAGATTTACACATTAAAAAGCAGGACACCCAGTTATTATTGAATTTCAGATAGCTACTGATAAATTTTTAATGAAAGTATGTCCCAAACACCAGAAGGTGCCCCCTAAATATTCATTGTTTATCTAAAATTCAAATGTAACTGGATATCCTGTATTTTATTGGGCAGTCCTACTCCTATTTTGATCTCAGTATTGATCTAAGGACAAAGCCAGCAATGAAAATTTGGAGTTCCAGTTCAAGTTGGAGAAATATCCAGCTCTCTACCCGACATCTCTTAAATGACTCATAGACTCTCCAACATAATATATATAATAAGCTGAACTCCTGAGTTTCTCAAGCCAGAAACCTTTTCCGGTAGGGACTTCTACCTTACAGCCAAAATCTGTTTCATCACAAGTGCTGACAAATCCATCCTCAGGACATATCTCAAACCCTTTATACTTCACTCCATTCTCACTTCCACCAGCTTCATTGAGAACCTCAGGATCTTTGGTCTGGAGTAATCCAATTGTCTAGAGTGAACTTATACCGCCCTTTAAACTTTTCTTCACCCCACAACCAGAGTGGGTCATTTTATTTTATTTTTTAATTTGAACATAGTTGGTGCACGATGTTATAGTACTTTCAGGTATAAGAGTGGACCATTTTGTTTCCCTCCTTATAAACCCTCAATTGCTTCTCCTTAAATTTCACACATAATAATATTTCTTCCCATGGCCTACAAGGCTGAATGTGACCCTTCCTCTTGCATGAACTCCCCCGTGCCCTTGTGACAGACACTCCTCCACACAGTCCACTGGCTCCAGCAGCTATGGTCTTCCTTTCTGAATGGGATGACCTTTCCTCCCTTGTTAACACATTAGCATGCCAGGCTGCTGTTAGCTTTCTCTTAGGTTTTATCTAAATATTGTCTCTGCAGAGATTCCTTATCCAAAGCTGGTCTAGCAAGCTGGGCACAGATTTGACTTCCTCTAGGGACAACAGCTTTGCAAAAAGACAGGTGTGACATATTTTTGAGTCCTGCAAAAATGAATGACAGAAGCATGACCTAGTCTGTAGTCTCTCTTACCCTATGCTTCCTATGACAGTTCTCTTCCAACTCAACTACTTTACTCACTTTCTCAGCTCATTTTACAGCTGTGAATTTGAAAACATCCTTTCCCTTATTACATAATCTTCCCTGGCTTTTGAATTGCCCATTTACCACTTTTCTTTCAAGTCTCATTGAAGTTCTACCGCCCTCTTGAAATTCTGGGGCACCCATCCCTCCTTCTCTAATCTCTGGGTGCCACATGGTGAGGCAGAGAGAACCCCCAGTCACACGTTCTTGGTTTCAGTCCCACCTTCACCACTGACACACTTAGCTATTTAACTTCTTAGAGCTTTAGGTTCTTTAGCTATGAAAAACAGATTACTGGGTGATGCTTATTGTTTTAGAGGAAATAAAACAAGATATAATAACAGTTCCTGGAATACAGCAGACAATTTACATTAGATTCCATTTTCCCTTTCCCTTGCTTCATGCTTAGACTATGCCACCACAGGATCTTATAATTAATATAGATAAGAGCAAAATGATAAAGATGTAAATTAATAGAATCCTAGGACCAACAGAAATCTTGACAGTCATCAAGCCCCTCACTAGTACCTGCCTAGGCCATTCCAGATCACTCCAGAAGAGCAGGTTTCCTTTTTCTTGAATACCTCTGGGCATTAATGCTAGGAACTTGGCTCCAAGAGACTGCAGAAGAAATTAGAAGCTGAGATTTATTCCTGTCTCATGGAGAACTTTGAAACTGGATGCCCTTCTCTCCCTTATTCTCTAAAGATCTACCTGCTGCATATAGACTGACTAAATCTGTTCTACATATTAAAGATTTTGGTGAATGGGGAGTACTTTGTTCTGTTTATGCTTTAAGATGGGTATTTTTAAACTAATGATAGTATCAATTGATATTCACACTTGCTTCCAAATTACTTTCCTGTTAATTTAGAATGAATAGCTTCAACTCCCAAAATGTTTTACTTTCAATGTCTACAAATTATTTTGAATATAATTTAACCAGAAGAAAGAAAAAAAAAAAAAAAGCTTACCCTTTTCTCTTTGGACCATAGTGAGAAAGGATTCTCAATGAAGGGGAAGGACGAGATGATTTCTTTTTTCTTTTCCAGAGTTATCTGCATTCTGCAAATGAAAAAGAGCATTTTAATTCTGAAGAAGACAAAAAACACAAGCTGGAGCAGATATAAATTTATGATGTGAAGAGACTAGAAAGCACTGTTCAATTGCAGTTTAATTGGTGTGAAGTATCTATTTCTTATTATTGTTTTAGGTAATCACAAAATGAGATCTGATCAGAGAATTTGCAATTCTACCTTAGTGTATCCTCCATCTCAGAAATTCTTAGTGTATCCTCCATCTCAAAATTCTTATTATTGTTTTAGGTAATCACAAAATGAAATCTGATCAGAGAATTTGCAGTTCTACCTTAGTGTATCCTCCATCTCAGAAATTCTTTGGGAAGTGAGCATCTTCTTCCAATCTCTGTATGAGTTTGCACAAGATCCAAAGTCTTCTCTTCGCAAACCAGATTTTTCCTGGTGCCAGTTGTAAGATGAGCAGACTGGACTCTCTAGCAATCTTCCTTCTTCTAAGCAAAGATTCTTCTTCAGCTGTAGAGCAGCAGAACCGAAATCACCTTTCAGGTAGTTTGGTAAGCAACAAGGCTTGCCATGCAAGCTTGAAAGAGGAAACCCAATTTTGCAAGGTGATTTGGTTCTACAGTTTGTTTCTGCAAAGAATTCTTTAAGTGGAGAGAAGGGGATGACTGGATCAGCGAGACTAGGGTACTCTGGAGGCCTATCAAAGAGTTTAATTTATTTGTATTTATTTTACATTTATGCTCAGCAGGGGAACCTCTTGAGGAAAGTACACTGTGCATACATACTAAATGCAGCTACATCGGTTTCCACATTCATTCTCCTCATAAAACACGATTAGAGCACAATAAATATGGAAATATAAAATGCATTAAATTAAAATGTTATTAGTTAAAGCAGTTGTAGGAACTTCTTATACATAATCATAAGGCCATAGCTCCCATGGGAACATCAGGCAGGATGTTTCAGGCAATAGCTCCAATGGAGACTTAGGAGGCATCAGGCATTATAAAACCCCTGTTCATTAAAATAGATTCATATCCACCACCAAAAAGATCTAAACTATCATCACCTCACATGTCTTGTCTTATATGATAGACTTGGAAGATAGGGAAAAAACAACATAAGCCAATAGAGAAGTTAGGCCCTCCATTTTAGATTAGAGTTCACCAACATAAATGCAGAAGGTAGGGATTTTCTAGTTTTTATCATCTATGTATAACATAATTATATACGACAACAATAAAAAATGCATACATTTTTGTCTATTTCTTCAATCAATTGCTTCAGTGTGACATTGGGTGAGTCCTAAGGTACTTCCAGGTCTGTGGTGGAGGCATGAGGAAGGAACTCTCCATAAAGTTAGATGAGACCAAGTTTATAATTCCACAACCACCAATTAACAGCTCTATTCCTTTAAGCAGTTTCCCTAACTTCTCTGGATCTTTTCCTTAAGTTTTAGATAAAAGGGTTGGTGGATGGGATGGGAAGATAATAGGTATCCAATGACAATTAACGGGATAACAGGTAGAGCAACAGATTGAGTAGCCAGTGTTATTACAGCATTTATTATACATCGCATGCATGCAAAAACATTGGCAGAAGGAATACAGGAGTACGAATTCAAAGGAGTCAACTAATTATAAATGTTTTTTCGGACATCTACCAAAAAGACAAAGAGCTAAACAAAACTTGGTTAAGCTATGAAAGATGTATGAGATAAAATCCTGGCCTGTAGGCTTATTTTGGAAGGAGACAAGTCTACCACACTCAACAAAATCCAAGAAATATACATAATGTTGGCAGCACACATATGGTATCTAGCAAAGAACAAACTTGGATCAGTGGGTCATGGCAGTAAATAAGACTTCATGGAGTAGATGACACCAGGGGGAGGGTGGGTAGAGAAACTGGGAAGGTTCAAAGAGGTATTTCAGGTGGCACAAAGAGCATGAATAAATGCCTCGAATCAAGAAGTACACAGCAGTGTATCTGGGGCTCAGGGGAGATGTCAGCAAGACTAACGTAGAGGCTTTCTCTAGACATCTAGAAAGCCAGGCAGCAGAGCCTGGGCTTGAAGTCACATAAATTCTGGAGCCCCAGGAAGTCCCTAAAACAGGGGGTAGCTAAGAAATTAGAGTCTGGAGTCTAGATAAATCATGTTTAATAGTTGTCCTTAGTGTAGTGAAGATTCTAGTAAAAAACCAACTAGGCTGGTGGCTAGAGAAGTCCAGATGCCCTGAGTGGGGGAGGGCCTGGAGGGGCCAGGCCTGTGGATCTATCCCTTAATGATTCTGTTTCATTTCCAGAGGGGAGTGTACACAGCACATTCATTGGCAAACCATTCTCCACAATACTTTATGGGTTCAACGATTAGCTTACATTATTCAAGAAGCAAGCGAGGGCTCTTCTTGCATCACTAACCAGGCACAGTGTTTCTTTTTTTCCTATATCTTTCCCCAGCCTCTTCCCCCTGGAAGATTTACCCTTTCTTTGCCCAGGACCATTTAAACTAGCTGTTCTTTTCCTGGAGAGCTTGAGAAAATAGGCTTTGCAGAAGCCCTTAAGAGCGAACTGGTGAAAGTCCCCTGAGAGTAAAGGTGTTACCCAGCTAATAGCCAGATGACTCACCATGTCCAGGTGAGGAGGTCTGAGCCCAGAGCCTTCCCAGGAGGCCAAAGAGAGGGCATTGAACAGAGTGGAGCACCAGAGGCAAACTCTCAGGTGTAGGTACTGCTCAGGACTCCTCTCGGCCAGGCCTGCCAGCTAACTTAGGGCGCTGATGTTCCGCGGAGCGGTGGAGAGCAGTTGAAGGTGGCTCCAGGGATTTTGAGGCTTCGTTATCAGGAAAAGAAGACAGGAGCTGGGCCCGTGGTTACTGCTGCTTGCACCGGGGGTTCCTGACGGGGAGCAGCCCTCAGAGAGACCCCAAGTGTGCAATCTGGGCAGGCCCAGAAGTGTGAAGGAGGAGAAGAGAGTGCCAGGGAAGCACGTGGTCCCTTCTGCTAAGGCCATGGTTCTCAAAGCGAGATTGCCAGGTCAGCAGCACCAGGTTGCACCTGGGAACCCCTTGGAAATGTAAATTTTCTCCCCTACCCCAGGTACACTAAATCAGAGACTCTGGAGGAGGAGCCCAGTGATCAGTGTTTGCAGACCCTCCCGGGTGATTCTGATACACTCTGAAGCCTGAGGACCCCTGCCCTGGGGGAATGAACACTCCTAAAAGCTACTTCCTCTGCCAAGGGTCTGTGACTTAACCCATTTGCCCAGCTTATGGGCTACAGAGCCAAAATTAAAATTCTAGCTTCTACTTCTCATCCAGTAATCTTTTTTACAATGACTTGACGAGTCTAATCCAGCATTAATGAAAACCAATGTTAAAATGATGTTATTTCAAAACTGTCCAAAGTGGTTGATATGAAAATTTAGAAAAATCCGTCTAAAATTTCTCATCTGTTATGGAAACCTCCTTGTCTTTTGAAATACAATTAGAGATTCCATTTCATTTTGTTACTGGATTTTTGTCCTCTTAGTGCCCAGGTTCTTGGTTGTGCCACTTTCAAGAATGAAGAGGTAGACCAGACAAAGAGTGGTGGCAGCAAAGCAAAGTTTATTGAGCAGTAGTATAAAGTTCCCGGAGAGGGAGGGGGCCTGAGAGGGTTGCCCCAGAGGTTTTTTTTTTTTTAGGTTTTATTTATTTATTCATGAGAGACACACAGAGAGAGGCAGAGATATAGACAGAAGGAGAAGCAGGCTCCCTATAGGGAGCTAGAGTGGGATTCAATCCCAGGACCCCAGAATCACGACCAGAGCCAAAAGCAGATGTTCAACCACTGAGCCACCCAGGTGCCCTGGAATGAATAATTAATTAGATGTTTAGAATAACATAGTCACCCATACTGGCCTGCTACTGAATAACTATTTCCAGTTTTGATTTGTGGTAGATTAGGAGTCAGTCAGCATTAGTTTATTAGGAGCATTCAGTTGGTCCAGGAATGTGGTGCATTAAGAATATACTGAGCTACACAAAGGCCCCCGCTGGCAAACTTGGATTTATTTAAAGGAAAGATGTCAGAAGATACGCCAAAGTATATTCAAGGGTAACTGATATGGTGCAGACTAGAAATCCAACAGGAGGCCCCACTATTCCCTCTTTTCATTTAGTCCTAATTGGAGAACTAGCACTCTGAGTTTTCCTTTATTTTTCTGTGATACAAATACTGCCTTCTGAAACGAGTGTTCTTCCAATGCTCTATTATGTTATTCATGCCTTTTCTCACCTGCTTCTGCCTGAATGTCTTGATTCAAGTCGACCATTTATTGAAATTACATTTCAGAAATCAAAGGAGCAGCTCTTGTAGGGGAAAAAAAGACAAAAAAAAAAAAAACTGAAGGGGGGGCTTGAGGGTGGGGCTGACAAGTGGTGTATGCAGGTAATTTCACAGAAACAATTGATGCTCTTCTACAATAGGAAATGAATGAGATGAGTTTTTTCCCCAGTCCTCTGGGGAAATCATTCAAATATACACTCTTATCAAACTCTAATAATGTTCTTGCTTCTGCCTGTTTGCTTTGATGAAGCTGATAATAACAGAAATCTACATTTTGCATTTTTCTACTAGAAGCCACTGGAGCATCCAGAACATAATTTTAAAGTGCATATGCCTATAAGTGGCAAAAACATGAAATGTCATACAAATGCAGGCAGAGGGGGAGGGGTTCAGAAGCAGAATTCATTACATTTATTTCATTCTCATTTCAGGAACGAGCTGTGAGCTTGCATCCCTCTTCTTGGTATCCTTGACCTGAGAAGCACAGAAGGAAGTATCTTTTTGTAAGTCTTCCTCAGGCTGAAGACTAAGCATTTCTCCCCCAATAGTGCAACTAATGCTCTCCCACTTCCATTTCCAGCCACGCTTTCCCTGCAAACACTGACAGAAATCATGTAGGGACACACAATGACAGTATTTAAAGAATTCAATGAAAAATAAGCTCAGAAAGGATTTTACGGATCGTCTACTCCATTCATTCCCCTGTACAGATTTGACAAATGTATCCCAGAGAGTGTAAATGACTTTTCCAAGACCACAAACCATAGTGAGACAGAGTCAAGGAAAGAAGGAAAGCTGCCCAATCCCTGCTGCTGCCGCCGCCAACTCCATGCCCCCAACAACCTTAAGGCACTGCCTTAGGCTCAGAACTCACCTCGGGGAATCCATCTGCTGTTTAATTTTTTTAAATTCCATTTTTGATTTTATACTTCTTGATACAAGTTGTCATTTTTACTTTGATTGAATACAGATGAAAGAGCACTGGTCCTTTCTAGCTCTGCAGTGTGGGGATTCCGTGATTCAAGTTAATTTACGTGAGTCAATCCTAAAGCCATCTGCAGGAGTTGAAGCAGAACAAAACTAGACACGGGCAGTTTCAGAGTTAGTTACTCTCTCTGTATACATTTGTGATTCTGTGATTTATTTCCGAGGGGTTGCACTGTGCATGGGTGGTTGTAGGAAGAAATAATTTTGAAGGTAAGTTCGAGCAGAAACTTTAGAAAGCTTGCAAGGAAGAAAGGTAAAATCTCAGTTAATTCAAGAAACAAAACTTTCTTCCACTATGAGGCACAGAAAGTCCCCATTGGGTTTTCAGCTGAATTCATTTAGAGCCTCGCTTTTCGAATGCCATAAAGTGTGGCTGACTTGGTGTCTATGCATTCCAGCACCACCACGTAGTAGTTGTGTGACCTTAGGCAAGTTACTTAACCTCTCCATACCTGAACATCTTTAGCCATGAAAGGGATAATCATAATGCACAGGTATTTGTTTTTGTGAGTACTGAGTTTATCCATGTAAAACCCTCAAAACAGCATGTGGAATATTAAGTGCTCAAAGATGTTAGGAATTCCTTTAAGTCATTATTCACCTTACATACAGGGCACATCAGGTTGAAACAACCGGTTTTCTACCAAACAATGATTAGTTCTATGGTACTTTCCAGCGCTCAATACCTTTGCCTCTACCTGAATATGTTTCCTCATTGCACCAAACTATGAGGGAGGAGAAAAGATCATTATTACTCCCATTTTGCATATCACATAACTGAAATAAAGGGAACTATGTTCAGATTTTATGTGGGGAAAAGGGATTAGAACCCCTGACTTTAATTCCATTGAAACTGCTATAGAAACCTAAAGATGGGCGACACTGGGGCAGCTCAGTGGTTGAGCATCTGCCTTCTGCTCAGGGTATGATCCTGGGGTTCTGGGATCAAGTCCCACACCAGGTTCCTTGCATGGAGCCTGCTTCTCCCTCTGCCTATGTCTCTGCTTCTCTCTGTGCGTCTCTCATGAATAAATAAAATCTTTAAAAAAAAGTCAAACCTAAAGATGGACGGAAATTAAGATGGACACATTAGTGCCTCAGCAAGGGTTGACTTTAAACTGAACAATTTTTTTCTATTCTTGATTCTTGAAGCCCACCCCCCTTCATTTGCTTTTCTGTAGATATCACTGTTCCAGGAACTAGGTATCTATGTTGACATCCCACTGACCTCAATGCATATTTAGTAATGAGACTCAGATGACTGGTGCCAGTGCTAGTCCTGAGGCCACCCCAAAGACAGGACCACCCTAGCTAGAAGCTGGCTGGATCATCTGTTTTCCTATAAAGACCCTCAGCCTCTCATTCCAGGCAGGCTTGCAATTTTGGAGGCATCAACCTTATGCAGACTCCTATGCCTGGCAAAGTAATAATTTATCTTCTTTCTTTACCCCGAAACTCTGTCTTCATGTTACAGATTTCCGTTCTGGAGCACAGAGGTCAGTTCTCTGCTGGTATATGTGTAGTTATTTCACAGAAAATGCCCCAATTTCATCCTTATTCCCGGATCAAAGTTGGAGTGAGAGTTCCAAAACTAAGGTGGGAGGTGCTGATCACATCAACTAGTATAATGTATTAATTGTATATTATTGACTTTCTACAAATTATTATTTTCCCATTATAAACATAGAAAATAACATGAATATAAATGATACAAAATAAATCTGGACCATCCTGTTTTGGACTCCATGGTTGAATTCATTGAAAATGTTAAGGATTTTTAAAATTGAGAGTTGCAACCCACATATGCATTAGAGCGTTGTGGAATTTAGACTAACTCAATGGGAATCTGAATAAATAGAAACCTATGAGCAACCTTGTGTATTTTTAGAGGTGGATGGGGAATAGCTGTGGCTTTCTTTTGACTGCTCTCAATTACATAAGACTTCCCATTGTGCAGAAAATTCTTTTCACTGACCCCAAGGAAAGCTCATCTAATGGTTTGGCATCATTAGACTTGACCGAGAGAAAGAGAGAGAGAGAGAGAGAGAGAGAGAGAGAGAGATTGGATAGATACATAGGTAGGTAGACATAAATTAGATACATAGATACATAGATGATAGAGAAATTTGGCCCTTCATGCTAGAACTCAAGTCTCAGAGCCACTGCTGAAAAGCAACCAAAGTTAGTCCCTTAACCAGTTCAAGTAGGGATGAGTATATCACACACACGGTTCTGTGGCAGGTCATGTGTTCTTGACTTGGTTGTTTGTTTTGTTTTTTGTTTTCTGTTTAGCTTAGCACTATGTCTTGAACATACCATAGCAGCACACTTGTTTCTCTTTCATTATTTTCAGTGATAGAGAGTATAGCAGTATGGGCAGTATTTTCAACAGTCTCTTCTTTAGTCTTTTGCTACAACACAAAATGCTGCAAATGTACAGAGTTTTGGAAACCTGAGTATCTTTCATTTTGAAGTTTACCTATCAGACTTAATGTGTTCAATTTTCACATTGCAGCAACTCTTGCTTCATGAGTTGACCCTTTTGAGAAAGTCTTTGAATATTCTCAGTATTTTGGAAGGCTTCGTTTTACTCTTATGGGAATAAAACAGCCATTAACCAAGAGGACAAGGAAAGGATAACACATGCAGAGAAAAGCTTTCTTTCTGTTTCATTCTCTTCATGTTGATGGAGGTCAACTGTGGGAGCAACAGAACATTATAGCCATATATCTGAATATTATCATGAATACAGATGCCACATCTTCTTTTTGGACCATTTGAACACAATGTAACGATAAATATGATAACAATAAGACAGAGAACCCAAATTTTTAAAATTCTTAAAGAAATTTCATCCTGTAATCAACTATTTCTTTGTAAACTTTAGAGGAGTTCCCTCAGTGAATGAAACAAAACTTCTTCTATCACTTAACTTGCTTTACATCAATCTCATTGTTTATCAAGGTGTAATTTATCTGTAGTAAAAATTATCCTTCTTAACTTTATTCTGTTATATGCTGCCATCATTATAATTAATATTTTACTGTGGGTTTTTTCTCAACTTTATACTTATTTGTTTTCCTCTGGTTAAAATAGCTAAGGATTTTTAGCTCTATTCCTTTAAAAAAAAAGATTTTATTTATTCACGAGAAACACCAAGAGAAACAGAGACATAGGCAGAGGTCTCGAGAAGCAGTCTCTCTGTGGGGAGCCCATTGTGGGACTCAGTCTCAGGACCACAGGATCACAATCTGAGCCAAAGGCAGATGCTCAACCACGGAGCCACCCAAGTGTCCCTTAGCTCTATTCCAAAACACCCTTGTACTCTGTACAATCCTTCTTCCACCACAACTACTGAACTAGTCTCAACACAATTGTATTACTTTTGGGAGAAATTTAACCAAATATTGGGTTGTGCATTATTATACTTATTTGCATGTTGTACTACAGAGATATAGTGTACATGATTACATTTTCCTTCTTATATTTCTCTTTTGTTTTTCCTTTGGCTAGGAGTGGCTGTTTTCCCCCTCGACTTTCTGTGTTCTGTTACTAATGTTCTCTTTGTTTCCTCTTTAAATGTTCTGAGAGAGTTGTCAAAGGCCTGTAAATGTTTTTGTTCAAATGCTCAATATTTTCACGTACCCTCAGTGCCCATTTACTTTTTCCCTGGAGTCATCTCTTTTGCAGCTCTTCAACTTATTACTTCAATTTAACAATCTAACCTGGTTGCTGTCTCAGTAGCTATGGATTTCTCTTCCACCTCTTGTCTGGATGAGATTCCCTGGATCCTGGATCCTAAGTCCCATCCTTTGTCCTTGTGTTTAGTTAAGTACACTAGCTATTAGCTGCCTAAGAAAGTGCTTGCAAGTCCATTTTATAAGTCCTTTTATATATGGAAATTTACCACTTTTACCTGGTATCAATAGTGATGACTGGTGGGGTAAAGAATTCAAGTTCAGAAATTGTTTCCAGCTAACATTGAAGGTGTAACTCTGCAGTCTCTTGATATGTCATGACTACAAGTCCAATGCTATTTTCACTACTCATCCTTTGTAAACTCCATTTACCTTTTGGTGTTGCAATGCGGTATACGGAGGGTGGGAGGTTTGGGGTGGATTGTTATCTTTTTTAAGATCTATCTATCTAGGGATCCCTGGGTGGCGCAGCGGTTTGGCGCCTGCGTTTGGCCCAGGGCGCGATCCTGGAGACCCGGGATCGAATCCCACATCAGGCTCCCAGTGCATGGAGCCTGCTTCTCCCTCTGCCTATGTCTCTGCCTCTCTCTCTCTGTGACTATCATAAATAAATAAAATAAAAAAAATAAAAAATTAAAAAAAAGATCTATCTATATATTTTAGAGAGAGAAAGAAAGAGAGCATAAGGAGGAGCAGAAAGGGAGGAACAAGCAACTCTTCACTGAGCACAGAGCCGGATTGGGGGCTCAATCCAATGATCCCAAGATCATGACCTAAGCCAAAATCAAGAGCCTGATGCTCAACCTACTGAGCCACCCAGGCTCCCATCTTGTGGATTTTTATCACTCAATGATCTCTTTCAATCATGAGGACACATATCCTTCTATTATAGGAAATTTTCTTTATCATTTATTTGACAATTTCCTATGCTTCATTTTATCTGTTCTCTCTCTTTTGGAGGGATTTTTTTTTAATTCTATCTTCCAATCCTTTTATTGATTCTTTTTTGACTATCACATTTTTAATTTCTAAGCTTATTTTTGATTTTTGTTCTTATCTCTACTCCCATTTATTGGCATCCTGTTTTTATTTCATGACTATGAAAGGCTCTTCTCTTAACTCAGAGAGAGAATTGATAAGAGATTTTATATTTTAAAATTTTATTCTAATCTTTATGTTAAATAAATTTTTCTGAAGTTTCTTTTAGTTTCTTACATGTTGAAAGTTTTCCTTTAGTAACTTATAATCCTCAGCTATCAATTTGAATTGTAAGGTAAGGCATTAAATAGCTGATAGAAACTCTAGAATTAGGGGAGGTTCTTTCTGACTTGAGGCCTTCCTAGTAGAGTGATTGGATGGCAGATCTGATTCTTACTGGAAGTCCATCAAATCCTAAGGTTATTCCATTTCTCCTAAGAAAATTTCTCTAGTCTATTGCCTTGGTGTGTGGGAGTAGAATGGGTGAGTAATATATCTCACTAATCTTAATTCTGGAAACTAGCCAGGGTAAAACAGTCAGGAGACTCATGACTCACTTCACATACTTCCTGAAATGTCCATATTTTCTCTCCGGTACCTCAACACAATTTACTACCACAAATATCAGGACCACCTACTTAATTTAAGGGGCCCAGTGCAACAAAAGTGTGGAGCTTGTTGTTAAAACTTACTAAGCATTTCAAGATTATTATGGCAAGTATTAAACAAATATGGGTCCTTTCTGAGAGTGGAGCTCTGTGTGATCATACAGGTTGTATAACCATGACGGTGGTTCAGATAACACACTCCGCCCCTACCTCTGCCAGGTTCAGGTTCCTCAGAAAAGAACAAATATGCTGTCTTCTAATAGGTTTGGAAAAGGATAACTATCTGGCTAAAACTCATGAGAATGCAGAAGTGGGAATTAATTTTAAACCAATCCACAGGGCAGCCCGGTGGTGCAGTGGTTTAGCGCCGCCTGCAGCCCAGGGCGTGATCCTGGAGACCCTGGATCGAGTCCCAGGTCGGGCCCTCTGCATGGAGCCTGCTTCTCCCTCTGCCTGTGTCTCTGCCTCTCTCTCTCTCTCTCTCTCTGTCTCTATGAATAAATAAATAAAATCTTTAAAATAAAATAAAATAAACCAATCCACATGTTTTCCACATTATACCTCACTCCTGTTTGCTGTGATTTTTGGCAGTTCCAAAAATCTAGACTTTTCAGGGCATTTAGATGACTCAGTTAGTTATGCATCTGACTCTTGATTTCAGCCCAGGTCATGATTACAGGGCTATGAGATCCAGCCCCGCATTGGGCTTCATTCTCTTGAGATTCAGATCTCTTGCTCCCTCTCCTTCTGCCCCACTCCCCAAATTCTCTCTCTCTCTCTCTCTCTCTCAAATAAATAAAGAAAATCTTAAAAAAAAAAAAAAGAATACAGGCTTTTCAGGGTTCCATGAATAAGTCAGTTCATGTCTTATAATTTCATAACTATTTCCCTCTGTAGCCATGGTCTAGTCTTCAAAGTAAGGTATTTCTCTTCTTTCCATCTTTCAGAACTTTGATGACATCTATCATCTGGTTATCATTTCCTCTCCCCTTCTGTTCCAGTTTTTTTCTTTCTTTCTTTCTTTCTTTCTTTCTTTCTTTCTTTCTTTCTTTCTTTCTTCTTTCTTCTTTCCTTTTTCTTTTTTTTTTTTTTTTTTTTTAAGTAGGCTCCATACCCAGCATGGAGCTCAGAGTGAGCTTACTTAAACTTAAAACCATGCAATCAAGACCTGAGCTAAGATCAAGACTTGGATGTTTAATCAACTCAGCCACCCAGGCACCACTATCCATTTTTTTTAACTGTCATTTTGGGGACTTAGCGAGTGAAATATATGTCAAAGCATTTTGTTTTCCAAATCACCATGTTTGACCAGAACCATGATATTTAGCCATTTTCTTTTTTTTATTGTATTTCTGTAAGATACTTTACTTTACCCTTCAATTATTTAATATGTATCCATATTCTGCCAACAAAAAGATACATTTTGCTTTGCTGGGTCATCTAATATTTTGAGTTCCAATATATTTTACTCCCTATTTCCACCTCCTCTTCCCAATTCTTTGAAATAAAAAAAATAAAACACATTTTCTGGAAGATAGAGTTGACTATGTAGTGTGCTTATCGACCCAAATATTTCAGGACAGTGTATGTCTTGTTTCAGCCAAATTGCTGGCTAAGGGAGATAAGATATTGAATTTTTAATTGCAAGTCATTATGAAACTAGCTGTTTTGTATCAACCAACATATAATCAGTAGTTAACTATTCTCCATTGGTTTCAAGACAAAAACCTCAAATTTAATTAGAATTCAGAGGCATAGCCAAGGACTTGGTGACTGATAACCATTCTGATAGACCTAAAACTTGAAGAAGTTGGATGGCAACAGAAACTCTTGAGCCTTAAGGAAATGAAGGAATGGATTGTGTTGAGCTTAGTGTGTATATGCACAGATGCAATATCGTTTTAAACAGAATTCTTGGTTGAGGCTGCAAACAATGTTATTTCAGGCTTCCCTTGCTAAAGCTTCAGTTAAAATTAATATCAGTGTGCTATATCAGTTCCCAATTGTCCAGCACAGCTGAAAAAATAATAAACTATCAAGAGAATTAATTGGACCAGATTCAAATTCTCAATGATCTCAGCCATTTCACAATCATGGAAGCCAAATATAACCTGGATCTCCCAACTAGTAGTCTATTGACTGTCTAATTAAGAAGCAAAACTGTCTAAGGCGATTTAAGATCTAGCCTCATTCTACAGTAAGATAGATGTCTTGTCAAAAATCTGATAAAATATTCACGACTACAACCTATTTGACCCAGATGCCACTCAGCCAAGTTGTGGAGAGTCAAAAAAAGACTATATATTTTTTCTTGCAAACCTCTTTTATTTTGGTAAGCATATCTCTGTCCCGTTTTATTTCCCTTAGACTCTAGAAATGTCTTCACTACATTTCTTAGATTTGGGGAAATAAATGAGTATCTATGGGTAAATGTTAAGTCATTTTGTCAGACAACTATTTTTAGGAAGGCAATTAAGGTGTTCTACTTGTAATATGGACCTGCCCTACCCTGGTCTTTCTTGAGAAACAGAAACAGAAGTGGGAGTCTGGGGCTGAAGATCTTGTTAGTCCTGATCACAGAAAATTGAAGGCTTTTAAGAGGTCTTTCTTCACATCTGCCTGCCAAAGGATCTCCTAAAGGTTACTCTTCCTGAAATTTAAAGCTGCTACCTTTTTATTTTTACAAAGTAGCGTGTCAGATTCTTATTTATCTGATGATGGAAAATAATCCTAAAATTCTTGATTCAATAAATTTAGGTTGCAAAGTATTAAGAGAGTGAATTCTCTGACTTCTCTACAGAGTAGATTTCCATTGACCACATGTGATTCCATGTCTTCTTAAGTAGAGTGAATTGGTGATGATGTAGAAAGAATAATAAACTAGGTAGAAATTCTAGTCTCTAGTTTGGTTCTGTGATCTACTTACTACCCGGGTGCTTTTGTATAAATCCCTTAGATTTTTTACATCTCATTTAATTACTCTTTAAATTGAAACGTTCCTGGGTGACTCAGTTGGTTAAGTGTCTGCCGTCGGCTCAGATCATGATCTCAGGATTCTGGGATCCAGGCCCACATTGGGGTCCCTGCTAAGTGGGAAGCCTACTTTGCTCTCTCACTCTGCCTCTCTGTGAGGCATTCATGCTCATGTATGTATTCTCTCTCTCTCTTACAAATAAAAAAACAAAATCTAAAAAAAATGATTAATTACTCTTTAAATTGAGAATAAATGTCATCTGCTCGTTTTGTTTTAATTTGGAACTCATTGTGTTACCTCAGTGTCAAACTTTCTGCCACCCCCTTTATTGGATCCACCTGAAACTAGAGCTATTATCTTATTTTACTCCCCACAATAATCCTACTATTAGATGTGACATTAATATAAAGCTCTGAGAAGTCAAGTTACTTGAAGAAGATCATGCAGTATATAAACAAGAGAAGCAGGATTTACAATTAAATCAATATGGTGACACGATTTAGAACCTTATGTCATACTACTCTGTGACTATAGACAAGCCATTCCACTTCTTTCTGATATCTGGTTTTAATCTATTTAATCTAGTGACACAAATAATGATGCTCTTTCATTAGATTGTGAAAGAGTTATATAGGATAATACATGCATGCCAATTGGACCTATACACATGTGAAATAATATCAGTTATTATAGTTATTAGTGTAGTATGTTATTACTATAAATGTGTTTGGCCTCTCCAGTGCCTGTAACTTTGATCCCATTGCCATTCATAAGCTGTCTGGAAAGATTCTAAATAAGTATATGCAGAACTCTGCAATCAGGACTATCCTGCTCAGAGGATTTGGAAGCCCTCTATGTGTGCCCCATTGTCTCCTGAAAGTTTCATCCACCATTGTTAGATGAAGGCTGAGTACTCACACTTTCTTAGTGTGTATCACTAATGAGAAGCCTTCCCTGTTAGCCCAAACTCCCACTCTGACACCAGAAAGCATTTAAACTACTGCAGTTTGTTCTTCTTACCTCAGATTTTAGGAAATCTCACAGACTGAATAGGTTATACATAGTTAGAGCTTGAAGAGGAAGAATAGGATTGGGGATAGCATAAAATCTATGACAATGTTAGTAGATTTCCTCCTTTATCATATGGGCATTGCTTCTCTTCTTCCCCCCCACCCGCATCCAGAGCAACAGAGTGATGAGACATTGTACTACTTCTTGAAAACCCAAACTCTGTAAGACAGTTGCAGGTGGAGTGATGTTCTGGCCACCAGAACCCAATTCTAACTTTCTCTAAACATGTTGGTTAATTTCTATAAGTATTCACCTACAAGTTGTGCTGGGGTCATTTTGGATGAAGATGTACACACTTTCTCAGATTAGGACTCCAAGACCATCATCAATCATCTTAGGGGGGATCCCTGGGTGGCGCAGCGGTTTGGTGCCTGCCTTTGGCCCAGGGCGCGATTCTGGAGACCCCGGATCGAATCCCACGTCGGGCTCCCAGTGCGTGGAGCCTGTTTCTCCCTCTGCCTATGTCTTTGCCTCTCTCTCTCTCTCTCTCTCTCTCTCTCTCTGTGACTATCATAAAATAAATTAAAAATTAAAAAAAAATTATCTTAGGGTTTTAGGCTGCTGTTCAACTCCCCTCACCCCATGCATCCCTCTCCACCTCTCACTCCCATCAACCCACCCATCATTATCTGAGACTCCAAAGTCATCTCCTAAAAAGCCAGCAGATGAATTGAAGTTTGCTTTCTACAGCATGTCCCTCAGGGTGTCTGTGCAACTGTGCAACTGCCAGGTGTTAAAAAAAAAACAAAATTCAACTGAGTAAATCTTAAAGATCTTATTGGCTTTATTGAACAATTCATGAATTGGCCAGCATTCTACATAGCAGATAGAAAAGAACTCCAAGAAGCTATATAAAATGAAAGACTTTTATGAAAGCAGAAGGCATTGGGACAAGGAAGTTATACTAGTAAAAAGTGGATTAGTTGTGGCAAGATCACCTTCCCTTAGGGGATGGCAGCGGTCTATCAGGCAGATTTCCTCACTAGTGCTGACCAGGTGATTCCTCATGGACTAGTTTAAGATTCCATCTTTCAGAGATGCTCAAACTATAATTAAGCTAAGTCTCAGTCTGGTACATGAGGCTTAGCATAAGTGACTCCATTTTGGGTCTGTTGTCTTGTCTTAAAAAAGAATTGTTGTACTTTAATGGTTTTCTTGCAGAAAGCTGCCTATGTGAAATAGTTGCCTCTTGAGCTGGTCAGATCCTTGTTACTGGTCTCCCCAGCTGTATGAGGTAGGATGACCCCAGACTAAGAGCCTGAGTTAAAAGGGAGCCTCTTAAAATAAACATGACTGGTTTCACCTTTCTATTTTAAAGTACTGCTCTGTGAAGGGCTCTGGCTTGCCATCTTTTGCCTTATAGCATATTTCTCCATAATAAACACCCCACATGAAATGAGACTATATACATGTAGGGCAGGAAGGCTGGCCCCTATCTGGGGACAGCAGAGTGACAAGGCTGCTTGTTTATTTTTTTATTACACAAAAGATGCTCTTGCAACAAAGCCCTGGGAGAATTATTGGTGATTAGGGTAAAACCCAGAATGAGTTCACTTCTATGAAAGGATAAAGATGGTTGATCAGGGTGTCTTATAAGAAAAGACAATAATCAGAGGAGGTGAGGGCCTATTTTCAGTTTGCTTATTTATAGCCTGCATATATTTCCTATTAAAGTCAGTGCTTTTGCAGATCTGTTCCCTAATGGATTTTATAAATACAACAGCAAGCCCTAAAAAGGGAAGGCCAGAGGTGAAAATTTTGAAGAGAGAGGACAGGGGATATATAACAATATTAGAAGTAGCATTTAGAAAAAAAGAACAGAGGTGAAGACAAGAAATTAAATAACCGACATATTATATGGGCTCATTTCTGTTTCCCAGGTTCTCTGGGGCATGGCAAAAGTCTTGCTTTCCATAGTTTTGCCTCAGTAGGGAAATAGACACACCTTAGGTATTTTCACCTCTGGAGCATTTCAGTAGAAGAATCGTTGCTACATGGATACTGGACACCAAAGCAGGAGGATTGAAGCAAATAAGTTAAAGTGACTAGTCAGGGTACCTTTAAAAAAGTGCTAAACCAACCAACTTTAGAACACATGCCTGGCTTTGAATAAGAAATGTCTTCCAGGCAACGCTGTGAGTTCGGTGAAGGACAGGACTGACTATTGCCAGTAGCAATCACAATGGAAAATGCTCATTTGTCTTTTAATTAGCAAAATATTTCACACATCTCTTGCATTCACAGGTGGGATTTAGAGAGTCTCTGTAAGTGTGAAGGCAAATGGTTTTGTCTGGAATATATGAGGTTCACGTGGCCAACAACTGAACTGCTTTAGAGAACGTAAGACACATTTTCAATTTAACATATGGGTAAAAAATAACTTCCCTTTTCTCCTCCTCTCCATTCAGCAGGTCTCTGTATGCTGGAAACCAATTTTTAATATTATAGATGTGAATCAGTTAAGCTTTTAAATTTGGGGACTTTCAATTATATGGAGATTATTTTGGATAAGCAAAACAACTGCAGGAAACAGTACTTGGTCTCAGCAGATTTTGTGAGCTAAAATAAATTAGGTTTATTTCATCAAATAGAGAAATACTATTTCTTATTAAGTATCTTTATGTATTGGGAAATGATAGAATCTGCTAATCCATAACACCTAAGGATTCTGAATAATCAAAACAGCAAAACACTTTTAAAAATATCATTTGCTAGAAGATGATATTTTCAATGAATTTAAGATTTAGCAGCTCAGTTTCACTTCCTGTTGGGTAATTTCGGCCTCATCTGGGGCCTTCAATTTAGCAATCTCAATTTGGGGGGTCATCCCTAACAGTTTTATGTTGTGAGCTTTTAGCAATAAAAGGCTCACAGTTCAGAATGCCATTTTCGTATATTCTGAGACAGGTCTGAGGCAGGTTGAGTTATATTACCTTGCAGACTGAGGTTAAAGACTTTTGAATGGGATCAGATGTAGGTTGATGAATTTGGGATTGCAGATATTTTCATTACAAGGAGCACTACCATGCTGCAGCTGGAACAATTGGTTTAATTAATCTGAATAAACAGTGGGCTTTGACAAACAAATAATAACCATCAAATTAAACAGCTTTCTTGGGAGAAAACCATCCAAAGTGGCAGTATTGCCTTTGGGCTTTTGAGGGATTCTATTTAACAAGCTGCTTATTGCATTTTCAAAGGGAGAAGGAGGGGATAGAATGCTTGTATTGAGGAATGGTGGGAGGAATTTGACTTACCTGAAAGTGCAGTAATGTGAGAATCGTTGAATTTGGGAGTTAAATGAGACCTCAGTTGTCATTTACACCATCCACCTCTCATTATGTCCAAAGAAAAAAAGAAGATTGAACTGCAGAGAGAGAAAGAGAGACAGAGAGACAGAGAGAGGCAGAGAGAGAGAGCCCAAGCCTGAGCCCAAGCACAAAGCATGTCAAAAGTCTATTCTCACATTGATAAGAATGATCATGGGGTATAGGGGTGATATAAGGGAAATCTATATTCAATGCATTCTATTATACTAAGAAAAAGATTTAGGTAACAACTTAAAAGCCACAATAACAAGGTTTGGAAGATTCAAATACTGGAAATTTCACTAATGCGTTATATCCATGATGTCCCCAGAGGTTTGAGAGAAAGGAGCATCATTGATCTAAGTCACACACTGGGCAGGATCATTATCAAATGCATTGTTCCAAGAGATCTTCGACATCAAGCTTGAACCCAGATCATCATATTCCAGAACTTACTGTTCAGTTGGGGAGCATTATGTATAGTTATCATTCCCTATCTGCAGAATTCTTAGATGGTTAGATTAGAGTGGGCATTTAAGTATTAGCAGTATAACGAGTTTAGCCTATTGTGACTCTGCCCACCACTGCTGTTATCTCTAATTTCTCCTTTAAAAGAAAGGTAGGAAGGACCAGCCCCCTGTAGCTCCTCCAGGAGGGGCTCCTTTAATCCTGTGATGCAGGTTGTGATACAACACCAATAAGAATTTTAATAGGTATTTTCCCATCTTCTGTCACCTACTCAAACTCAAGGCTTATCTTTCCATTTTAGGTGGATTCATTGGTACCTTTTTGTTAAGCTATAGGCAAGCGGAGGGATAATGGCCAAGATCTTCAGTGGCAAATAAACTCTGAAAAACCAAGACGGATGCTCTAAAGGTACCACAATGTCTGAAACTAAATCTTCATTTCTTTTTCTTTTTAAGTATTTTTAATTTTTTTCCTTTTTAAAAAGATTTTATTTACTTATTTGAGAGAGAGAGAGAGAACGAGCGAGAGAGCATAGGGCGGGGGGAAGTGGTCTTGGAGAAGCAGACTCTCTGCCGAGCAGGAAGCCCAATGCAGAACTTGATTCCACTGAGATTATGACCTGAGCCAAAGGCAGATGCTTACCTGAATGAGCCACCTAGGTGCCCCTATTTTTATTTTATTTTTTCATAAAACGCTTCTTTCATGAAACCAGCAGGGCCTTAGTATGTCCTTTAGGATTTAAGTTAGGCTTATTGGAAGTTTTACTCTATAGACAGAACACAGATGCATTATTTAGGTGGCCAGTGTATCAATTAGAAGCAAAGGCAAACAGCTTCAAGACATCTTCAATATTTCCTTGTGTCAAGGCAAAGTCATTCTATGTGAAAACGCATGGCTTCTGCTCTTAAGATGCATCAAAATATAGATGCAACACTTAAAAGTTGTTCTTTTTTCTTCTAGGATAGAGTATTTGGAAGGTGGAAGAATGGCCATGAAGTAGTGGGGAGGTATAGAAATAAGGGTAGGAGGCTAGTGGTCTGTAGGGCAGCACCAGGTGACAAAGTCAACTCATGAAAGCATCTTTGGTTGCCTCTTAATTTTCAGGAATACCATCTTACCCTACTTCCCACATCAAGATAGAGTCACTGGCAGTTTAAGCTACCCAACATGCCCAACACATGTGTCAGCACACATGGGCGTGCATGTGCACTTGTGCCCGTGCACACACACACACACATCAGTCACTTACCAAAAGAGCCACACATAACAACATCTCAAATTTCTTACCCTTCTCAAAGCCAAACTGTTTCCCATTTCTATGGGATTGTCTTGTTATCTCCTGTGTAATATATTGAACAGCTAATAAAATAGAGTCCCTTCACATGTACTGCTGAATACTGGGAAATATTGTCCGTACCATCTAAGATTATGTGATAGCATTCACTCTGTGACACTATTCCTAGAAAGATTTTGCTCACTAAGTTTTTTGAGGGGACACCTAGAGAAGAAATAGTTCATTAAAATCAAGGCCCAAAGGCCAGTTCTGCTCCTTAATACTCTGGCTGAAGTTTGCTACACCTGGCCTACTGGCAGGGGAAGGCAGTTTAACCTTCTCCATTCCTTAGGCTTTGCCCGGTAAAGAGCATCCCTGGAGCGAGCTTAAAATGTGTGCTGACAGCAGGCAATAGCTTCTATCCAATTGTCAGATTAGACCCTTAAAGATGGTGTATGTGGTGGTGTGTGTGTGTGTGTGTGTGTGTGTGTGTGTTTTAAACTTTTCCCCACCTGAGAAAAACAAGGAGAACTTTCCACTAGGAAAGTTTCCATTGAGCATTAAGCAAGAAGATCATGGCAAACAGTTATCTCCCCTTGGATAATTGTCTACCAAGAGTTCTCAACTGATTTGCAAGATGAGATGAGATAGTTTATGATATTTTTTTCCTCTCCAGAAAATGCAGAATGCAGGACATGGACTCAATAAATTGAGCCCAAAGAAAGGAAGCAGGGGTGAATTTAAAAAGATGCTAGTTTGCATTTCTTTCATATCCGCTCTGTATGAGGTGCCTATATTTGATTCTCACACAAACCATGTGAAACAGGACACTGTTATACAAAGCTAGGTCAGGCTGGATCTGTCACTCATGCTTTCCCCACTGTAAACTGCCCCTCCAGATAGCACCTTTAAAAAAGTCATATAGAGACAACTGAGTGGCTCAGTCCATTGGGTATCTGACTCTTGATTTCAGCTCAGGC
Organism: Nyctereutes procyonoides; assembly: GCF_905146905.1. Classification (NCBI taxonomy): domain Eukaryota; kingdom Metazoa; phylum Chordata; class Mammalia; order Carnivora; family Canidae; genus Nyctereutes; species Nyctereutes procyonoides. The sequence continues at coordinate 10,263,041 of NW_026575133.1, read as the reverse complement.
CACGAACTCAGGGTCCTGAGATCAAGACCAGCATCTGGCTCTGTGCTCAGGAGGGAGTCCACTTGAGACTCTCTCCATTTCCCCAACCCCTGCTAGCTCTCTGTCTCTTTAAAATCGGTCAATCAATCAATCAATCATTTTCAAAATAAATACGTAATTTAAAAAATCATACAAAGTGTCAAAGAAATTGGAGAATTTTAAATAAAAGGCTTTCCAAATATTAATGCCTCCTGAGTAGCAGAGAATTTAGTTCTCTTTTAAAACAAAGTGTTGATACGAGATGTATATGAGGATTTATGTGAGAAACAGATGAAAACCCAGATTGAACTTTTGAACATTTGAACTATGCAGCCATGGAATGGGGGCAACATTGGGAAACAGAAAATGGCCACAAGGCCAGGATTCTATAAAAGTTCCTATGTCTACATCTGAGAAATTGGACCAATAGTCCTCAGAAAAGCTGTAGAGTTCTACAGTTCTGCTATATGGAAGTAATGATTTCCAAGCTGTCTGGATTTTACCTGTCTACACTACACCCTCCTGGCCAATGCTGGATTCACTCAGATGGCATTACATAACTTTTGTTTTAAAAATCCAATGCTTACTATTGATGGACATCTGGACTCTTTCCATATTTTAGCTATTAAAGCATTGCTTCTATAAACATTGGGGTGCATGTACCCCTTTGAATCATTATTTTGCAAACTTCGAATCATTATTTTGCACCTAGTAGTGCAATTGCTCGGTGGTAGAGTAGTTCTATTTTTAACCTTTTGAGGTTAAAGTGTGTTCCACAGGGGCTGCACCAGTTTGCATTCCCACCAACGGTGTAAGAGGTTTCCCTTTCCCTGCGTCCTTGCCAACATCTGTTGTTTCCTGAGTTGTTGATTTTAGCCATTCCAACCTGTGTGAGGTGATATCTCATTATGGTTTTGATTTGTATTTCCCTGATACTGAGTGAGGTTGAACATTTCATTTTTTGTGGGTCTTTTACCATTTATATGTCTTCTTTGGATAAATGTCTGTTCATGTCTTCTGCCCATTTCTTGAATGGATTTATTTTTTGGATGTTGAGTTTAATAAGTTCTTTATAGATTTTAGATACCAGACCTTTATCTTATATGTCATTTCCAAATATCTTCTTGCATTCCCTAGGTTGCCTCTAGTTTTGTTGATTGTTTCCTTTGCTGTGCAAAAGGTTTTTATCCTGATTAAGTTCTAATAGTTCATTTGTGCTTTTGTTACCCTTACTTCTGGAAACACATCTAATAAGACAATGATGTGGCAGAGGTCAAAAAAGTTGCTGCCTGTGTTCTTCTCTAGGATTTTGATGGATTCCTGTCTCACATTTAGGTCTTTCATGCATTTTGAGTTTATTTTTATGTATGGTGTAAGAAAGTGATCCAGTTTCGTTCTTCTGCATGTGGCTGTCCAATTTTCTCAACACTATTTATTGAAGAGATCTATCTTTTCTCCATTGGGTAGTCTTTCCTGCTTTGTCAGCAATCAGTTGCCGATAGAGTTAAGCGTCCATTTCTGGGTTCTCTATTCTGTTCCACTGATCTATGTGTCTGTTTTTGTGCTGGTACCATAATGTCCTGATGATCACAGCTTTGTAATACAGCTTAAAGTCTGGAATTGTGATGCCACCAGCTTCGGTCTTTGTTTTCAACATTACTTTGGGGTCTTTTCTGAATTCATTTAAATTGTAGAATTGTTTGTTCCAGCTCTGTGAAAAATGCTGGTGTATTTTGATAGGGATTGCATTAAATGTGTAGATTGCTTTGGGTAGCATAGACATTTTAACAATATTTGTGATTCCAATCCATGAATATGGAATATTTTTCCATTTCTTTGTGTCATCTTCAATTTCTTTCATACGTGTTCTATAGTTTTCAGAGTACAGATCTTTTACCTCTTGGTTAAGTTTATGCCTAGGTACTGTATAGTGTCTGGTGCAATTGTAAACATGATCAATTCCTTGATTTCTCTTTCTGCTGCTTCATTGTTAGTGTGTAGAAATGTAACAGACTTCTGTGCACTGATTTTATATCCTGCGACTTTGCTGAATTCTTGTATTAGGTCCAGCAATTTTTTGGTACAGTCTTTCATGTTTTCCACATAGAGTAACATAGGTAAGGAAATATAAAATAAGATAAAAACAGAGAGGGAGGCAAACTATAAGTGACTCTTAACTATAGGGCACAAACCGAGGGCTGCTGGAGGGGAGGCAGGTGGGGGAGATGAGGTAATTGGATGATAAGCATTAAGGAGGGCATTTGGTGTAATGAGCACTGGGTGTTATGTGCAACTGAATCACTAAATCTATGAATCACTAAATTCTATCCCTTAAATTAAAAATACAGTATATGTTAACTAAATTGAATTTAATTTTTTTGAATGTAAAAAAAAAAAAAAGAAGAAAAGTCCATGCTTGCTATCTTAAAGCTAAACCGGCATGAATCTGTAGTGTAGTTTTTGAGTGCACTTATAAGGAGCATTGGAAAGAGCCCCTAGGGACCATCTAGAATAGTTCTCTGTAGTCACTATGGTTATATTCCAGTTGCATCTTTGAAATCAGAACTTTAGTCGGTAATATGAGTATTGTTGAAAAATTTTAAATAAGACCTCTATGAAACATCAGAAAAGCCATGTCTTTAGCATGCAATACTCCATATAACTACCAAAAATTGTTAAAATTATATGGCATGAGATCTAGCTTAGGATAAAAGATTAGCATGGATTTAGCATACTTTGGGTCACATGTCAGAAAAATAATCACAGATTGGACAAAACAATGTCATTTTTCTAGGAATCATGAGCTCAACTTATGTTGAACATTTATCTATTACTTGTAAAGGCCATAAGAATCATTATTTTTTCTAGCTCCTTTTTTATCATCTGTACTCATATTAACAACAGCATATTATTTATTGCACATTATACATATTCCTAATGTCTATTTTGCATAACATTTTTATTATATTCCCATAAGATTATATTATTTGAAATGCTATTCATCAATATTAAATACAATTAGGCTTATTTTGGCTGTCAGTAACAGAGAAATCAATTGAAGTAAAATAGAGAAATGAAGTTTAAGGATATACTAGTGATGCAATGAACCCAAGGGCAAGATCTCAGGAGTGAGCTGGAAGCAGAAGACTATAGTGTTCTCAGGACAACCTCTTTTTGTTGTTTGTTTGTTCAATTTTGCTCCTGTTCCTGTTAGGTACACTTCATTCATCTCATGCTCCCAGTAGATCAGTTTCCATTTTCCCATATCCTCGGTTCATGTGGAATAAAAAACTAAAAAGTGAGGGAGGTGCAGCGGCTCTGGTTGGGTACTGGGATGCAGAACAGCAGGGATTCAAGGCCGCTTCACCAGCAGGGGTCGTTGTTGAAGCCTGCAGGGTCTTCAAGGGTCGAATAGCTGTGGGATCCTCTTGTTCTCCTTTTCAATCATGGGGAGAAGTTGTGGCAGAGGGGATCCTTCTAGATGTTAACCTGTGCCAGTTTAGGGGATAGAGTGACACAGGTAAAATGCTTTCTACACTCTTCTATGTGTCCATCCATTGGGTTTTGTGCTCCATCCCTAATTGTACTCTGGAGCACACCCAACATTTTCAGTAGTTGTTAAACAGTTCTTTTTGTGGAGGTCTGATAGGGAGGACTTCTTAGTCCACCATCTTGCTGACCTCTGCCTTAAGTCTCTCGTAATTATTTTAATGGTTAAATAATATTCCTCAAGGTTAATGTACTGTCATTTTATTCCATTTACCATTCTCCTATTGGAGTGTTGATGGATATATTTTCATTTCTTTTTGGTATTACAGATAAAGATGTAATGGTCAAGTTACTTTTTAGACAGTGAAAACTCTAAATAACTGTTGACTCAAAATCAGGTTTTGCTAAGTAAAATGTGGCTTTTACAAGCCAGTTGAAGAATTAAATATAAACAGAAAATTTGAGGAATAGAGACAGTACTATAAGTCATAAGGTATTTTTTTTAGAGTATTCACCCTCTTTTTAAAAAGATTTTATTTATTTTAAAGAGATAGAGTAAGAGAGACAGGAAGAAAGAACATGGGGGCAAGGAGTAAAGGGAAGCAGACTCTCTGCTGAGCAGGGACCTCAGTGTAGGGCTTGATCCCAGGAGTCAGGGATCATAACCTGAGTCAAAAGCAGATGCTTAACCAACTGAGCCACCCAGGCACCCCTAGAATGTTGGTTAGATGCCACAAAGTAGGTGGCAATGCCTTAACCATATGCATATTGTCAGGCCCAAGAGCCTATTCTGTCGTTGTCAAGGGGAGTGCTAACCTTCTTTCCTTTCATACAACATTTATGAAATGCAAACTTGAGGTGTCTTCAGATGTTCCACAATGTAAGTATTTGTTGAAACTCACTAATGTTAAAAAGTGTGATCTTGGGGTGCCTGGATGGCGCAGTCAGTTGAATATCCAGCTCTTGGTAGCCACTCAGGTATTGATCTCAGAATTGTGAGATCAAGCCCATGTTGGGATTTGAACTCTCCAGAGGCTGCTTGGGACTCTCTCTCTCCCTAAAATAAATAAAATAAATAAATAAATAAATAAATAAATAAATAAATATTTTTTTCTTTTTTAAGGTGTGACTTTAAACATCAGTCTCATTAATAGTAGATTTGTGTGAATGAGCCTAAATCATGTTTATAATACTCATGCAAAATAAAGTTATTACTTTAAAAAACCTGCAGTAACAACGAGCAAGTGTTCCTCAGTAAAACCCTGGCAGATCTTAATTCTCAATAACTAGTTATAATAGCAACCCTTTGCATATAACCAACTAATTAACGAACTTGAATCCTTAAAAATCAGTTGGTTCCTTTTAGTAGATTAAGCATATCTCCATACAATGACATTTATTCTAATGTGCTCAGCAAACCTTTCTTCCTAGAGAGAGTCAAAAGTAAGTTTGAACCCAAAGCTAAGTCAAAAGATGATAATTCCCCAATTACTGGAGTGTAAATTAACAGTATTTCTCTGTATGATACTCCTTGCATATGTGGGAAGAGGGAGGATGCATTATTGTTTACTTTCAAGAGGCTTCTAATTTTTTTTAGATAAAGATACATAAAATATATTTAGCAAGTATAATTTCTGCAGCTTAGCTGCGTTTCCTACTCTGAGTCTGACCAGGAGATTTCCCAAACTCTATTGTGGTTGGCCTTAACTCAGATAGCTTCTGCTTCTAAAAGCTAAGCTATTAAGTCCTCCTTATATAATTATCATACTGAAAATGACTATAATCTATCTTCTATTAGAGTCAATAAAAGTTGCAAACAGATATTGGGAAAAGACAGTTGAAATTAAACTCATGGGGATCTCCTTATTTTCATGTTAACCCAAAGAAGTGATAAAGGTTTCCTCACAGGAGCCTGTGGAGCATTGTCAGCTCTTACCTACTAAGGTAGTGATGCTAATAAGTTGTGAAAATGTAGCCCCTTTTTTGTACATAGTTATATAACAGGAATGAGATTAGTCTTCAAAATGTGTCATCTACTTCCCTTTAATGATGCTGGTGATGATGCCAAAGACAAGAACTATTATTAACTACTCCCTGTCTTCAGGGCATTCATGTAGTTGCTTTACATCTTTATGTGCTTTTCATTTTTTTTTTCTTTCTTTCTTTTTTTTTTTAAAGTAGGCTCCATGCCCAGTGTGGAGCCCAATGTGGAGCTTAATTAAACTCATGACCCTGAGATCAAGACCTGAGCTGAGATCAAGAGTCAGACACTTAACTGACTGAGCCATCTAGATGGCTCCATGCTTTTCATTTTTAAATCTCTGTAACAAATCTATGGTATTAATGCTAATTTTAGGCCCATTTTACAGATGAGGAAAAAGTTTAAGCTCATGATTCTACAAGGTTATGTGATAGAGCATAGGTTAGATCTAGGCAGTGTATTTCCAAATACAAATGTTTTACAACTCTATTCTTCTGCCTTGGGTAGAAATTGCCCATGAAATTATCAAATTCTCTCAGATTGCCACAAAAAAAAAAAAACTATTTCAATTAGCATTTATCAAGTACTTGTGTAACCAGCATCAAGTATGTATGTATTTTATAGAAGTAATTGTCAGACAAGTGGAGTCACATCACTTTGTTTTATTCAGGCAAGTCTATTAGTCAGCTCTGGCTGCCCTAACAGCATATCATACACAGGATGGTTTAAACAGCAGAAAATCATTTCCTAGACATCTGAAGATTGGGAAGTCCAGATCAAGGTGTTTGTCAGTTAGGTTTCTGGTGGGGACTCTCTTCCTGGCTTATACACAGCTGCCTTCTTGTTGTGTCCTCACATAGTCTTTCCTCTGAGCACACATTTGACGAGAGAGAGTAAGCAAGCTCTGTAGTGTCTCTACTTATAAGGAGACTATTATCATTATGAGGGTATCATGACTTCATCTAATCCTTATTAGTTATGGTTCTCCAGAGAAACAGAACCAATAGGACATACATAGATATACAGGTTTCCCCAGCTATCCCTAAGTAGCCCACATTAACTATCCTATAAACTCAAGGTCCACTTATCCTTTCAGATGTTCCAGCCACACTTTGTGTGAAAAATTCATGCAAGACCAATAAAACAGTGTTCCGGAGCCAGGATACTGTTCTCTTAATAAGTGACATCCAGCAGATAGAAATTCTCCAAATCAGTGGTACAAGTTTAAGGATCAAGTATCAGGTGCTAGCTCCAGGGATGGAGCAGGACCTACTAGGTTCCTAGGTCCAGTTCTGTAAGAAAAGGGAGAAGCTGTTTTATCTACCGCTTCTCTGGAAATCTTGAATGGCATCAAGGAGAACCCACTTCTAACATTTGTCATGTTATTTAACAAGATTGTAGTTTCATCAATAGAGTCTGTTTCTGAAATTGCTAATTAATGAAGCATTTGTTTCCTATTGGGACATGAACAACAAAAATACTTAGAGTAGTTGCTTCCTGATTAGATAGTTAGTCCTCCCAGAGTCTGAATTCCTGTTGGAATCAACTAAGCTGCTGCTTTAGAAACAACCATGCATACATAATATCAAAAGCATACCTGCACACATAATACTACATTGCCCCATTCAAGGAAGGACAGACTACAGACAAAGCAAATAACATTTATTCCTACTGTCCTAGAGGAATAAATGTATGTAAACATTTACTGTAATAGTAAAAAGGATATTCCAGCTTGAGAAGTTTTCATATTTCAATGAATGGAAGATATTTATTGTAAATGCCCTTTTATTTTATGTATTTCAGGAAGAAAACCAAAACTGCCTAAGATGGGGAGGTTGGTAGGGAAGTGGTGCCTAAAGCCCTGATACCAAGCCTTAAAAGGGAAGCTAGAAATAAACTCAACAGGCAGGAAGAGACCACAAGCAAACATGCATGTCTAAAACTTGGCACCAAGCAGAAAAGGAAGAAAAATTTGCCCTGAACATACTTTTATTTTACCAAGCACATATTCATTGGGGTTTAAAGGCTGAGGAAAGGCTACCAGTGTAGTCCCAAAACCTCACTGAATGTAAAGTGATCTCTCAGGTGGTTAGCAGCCACCAGGTGACTGGCCAATGTAAATCATCTCTGAGAAAACCCTATATCAATAGAGACAAATAGCAATTGTCTGGACACTGTTGATTCTAAGGCACATACTAATTTCAGGGAAATTAACATGTGAAAAATATGTGCATATTGTAGTCAACGGAAGTGTGGATAATTATTATTTCATTTGCTTACTTGCATTAAAGAATCTCTTAGACAACAGTTTTCCTTTACAAAGGGCATTACAATACCATAGATCAGTTGAGTATATTCTGGGTTTGGTTAAATAATAATGATTGAATTAATCTATTTATGGTGTGAAAGAAATCATGAAAGGAGATAATTTCAGGGCTGTATTCTAATATCTCACTGGCACTGAACTCACCTGGCTCACAGAAAAAGGCTTCCCTTTTGTTGACTTGTCATCAACCTTCTCTAATGGAAAAGAAGCCTTTTGTGGAGCAGGCCTCTGGGAAACCTCTCTTACAATTTAACTTATTTCAGGTTCATTCTTTGATTCTCAGCAGATATTTCTGTGTCTCTGAAGTGCAGTTGTTGGGGTTTTAACTTGATTAAGCTGTCACTCAAAATTGTTGTTTATGTGATCGAGCCAACATCAAAAAGCCTTCATGCCATGGATCTGATGTCAAAAAGTTAGGGCGTCTCAGCAGGAACAGATAGAGTATTATATCTTGGGTGTTCATCTCCAAAGCACTCGGATGTTTCCTCCTCTGGAAATGGATTGGGGTTAACTTAGTCAACACAGATCCTCTGATTAACCCATGTCAAGTACAGAGAAAATGGAACAAGTTGTCTGAGTTGGGAGATGATTTGAATGGGCAGGCTTCTCAACCCTGCATTTGAAAAATAATTGGATATCAAAGTTTTCTTCGTCATAAACTTTTTATTTTCTAATAATTTTAGACTCAAAGCAAAGTTGCTGAGATAATTCAGAGTTTCCAGTAAACCCTTGCCTAGTTTCCTGTAGTGCTAACATCTTATGTTGGCTTAATACATTTGTCAAAATGAAGAAACCAACATTGAAATATTCAAAGGTTTTTAAAATAGCATTTATAAAAAGCCTTTTTAAAATACACTGCTAAGTTCTAGATATTATATAAATGCACACGAGATTATATATAAAATAACTAAGCTTTGTGCAAAACCTATGCTGAGTTTATTTCTCACGTTGTTTATGCTATACCTACCCCACCCACTACAACCTAAAATTTAAAATAAATAAATCTTGCCAAGATCGAGTTCTTCCATGTCCTGCTCCCACTGCCATAAACTCATACATCTGCAAACTCCTATTATGTGTAGTGAGTACAAAATACATTCACACAAATTTCTGTCAAATTTCTGATTCATATAAATAAGTTTTCATACATAAATATATTATAAGGTTAGGGTTTAGAATATAAAAGACCTGGGTTTGTATTCTGATTCTTCCATTTTCTGTATCTGTGTGATCTTGAGCAAGTAAAATAGTATTACTACCATCTACGGGCTAAGAGATTTGAATATTTGAAAATATTTTTAACTTAAAGTGCTTAACATAGTATATGGACACAGTTTACATAGCTAATAAATATTGGGTAGTAAATATAGCCAATAAACATTAATACTGCTGCTACTATCATTGACCAAAACTGTCCCATAGCTTGTCTTGGTATAATTTAAGAGCTAAAGAATGGTTTTTACATTTTTTAATGGTTGAAATAAAGAGAGTATTTTGTGACATGCAAAGATTATATGAAATTCAAAGTCAGTGTCCACAAATAGTTTTATTTCAAAATAGCCATGTGCATTGTTTTAGGAATTGTCTATGGCTGCTTCTGAACTACAATGGCAGAGTTTTTTTTTTAATACTAAATTTATTTTTTATTGGTGTTCAATTTGCCAACATACAGAATAACACCCAGTGCTCATCCCATCAAGTGCCCACCTCAGTGCCCGCCACCCAGTCAGTCACCCCCACCCCCCGCCCTCCTCCCTTTCCACCACCCCTAGTTCGTTTCCCAGAGTTAGGAGTCTTCCATGTTCTGTCTCCCTTTCTGATATTTCCTATAATGGCAGAGTTAAGTGTTTCCAATGGATATAGTATGGCCTACAAAGTGGCCATATTTACTGCCTGACCCTATTATAAGAAACATTGTCCTGGAAGCTTTCCTTGCTTTCTCTTATGTTGATCTCAATAAAAAAATAATATGACACTGTTTTGTTTTTTCCCGTTGTGAACACTACCTAAACAACTTATTCTTGCCTCATGAGAGCATAAGTGGGTCACAGCAACACTATGAACCAAAGGGTCTTCATCTTCAAAATGGGGATGATGATAAATAACACCTACCTCATAGAACTTATGAGGGTTAAATGAGAATGCATGTGAAGTGCTTATCAATGTTTCATTTACAAAGTGCTCACTGATGATCATGTTTTGCTCTCACCCTCCCCATCTGACTTTGCTGGATAATGGAAAAGACAGTCTTCTCTGAAGCTGACCTCCACACTACAACAAATACCAAATGGTCAGTTTACAGTATGCATACCTAATGTTTAGATGCTAAAAAGCTGATTAAATATAGGTTCTGGTCCAGTGCTAGACACGAGGTAATTTCTCAATTACTACCCATCGATTAGTTCATTCTCATTTCCAAGTGGTTCATCAGAGACTAATTGGTAGAAAATAACAGCTTCTTATATTAACTGAAGTTAGTATGGTTCTTGTTTTATTCTGATTGCACACTTGAGACACTTGAGACCACTGAATTCTGGGATTTGCAGAATTAAAAATTTTTTAGTTATGTGGAAATACTTATCGGGCACAATACTAAGTAGAGTGCTATGTGTAGAAGATAAAATCATGAGCCTGCTCCATCAGATATGATGGAGCTTACAGTCTAGTGGGAAAACAGGCATTATTGATCTGCTGCATATATACATGTGATCTTTTCCCTGTGTTAAATGCCATGAAAAATAAGCATAGGGAGTTATGGAAACCTTTAAGAAAATCAGGGATATGGATCAAGGATGAATTAGACCTGATTGGCTGCAAGAGGGGAGATTTAGACTAGAAAGAATATTACATTAAAGATTCTGCAGCAAGGGGGAGGATGGAGAACATGAGAGATACCAGAGCGGGGGCACTGATGCCACTTAAGGGAGGTGTTGGCTGTAGATGAAAGTGGACAGGTAGTCAAGGACTGGATCAAAGAAGGACTTGTCCGAATGTTAGATTTGTTCTTTAATCATAAGTGCAGTGGATATCAGGGTATTGTTACCATCACCCTCGGTATCTCTGCTGTAAAGTGAGATGATTCATTAATTTAGTAAAAATCTGATAAATACCTACTATGTTTCTAGTACTAGGTTCTAGGCACTGAGGATATAGTGGTGAAAGAAAAAGGAAATCATCTTCAGGCTCAAACTCTGGAGGATTCCTTCACAAGATTTAGCTGAGTATGATATAAAACAATATTTTTCACCTTTTTTTTTTCATTATGCCCTCCCACACACACACAGCACTTTAAGCATTTTTACCTAGTGTCCTCTCCATGAAATTTTAATACCATGTATATACTGTCTATGTATTGTATGTATACCTGTGCTTTAAACATAAAATAAGTATGACATTGCATACTCAAGAACCAATCTTGAACCCCTTAGGGGCAATATCATTTGCACTGAAAATACGTACTACTCATATATAGACTTATGATTAAAAGAGAAATTTCTAAATCTTTATCTCTCTGCATATAGCAGGCCAGATCTTATCTAGGAGGTGACTTAGCAAGTACTAGCTCTGCATATCCATCACTGTCTTGATTAAAAATGATAAATTAGTAATGTTTGTGCTAGCTCCCTGCCATTATCCAATTTGTTTTCCTGATCCATTTCCCTATTCTGCATGTGTCTATCAGCTCCAATAGCTCCTTGAAACTTCCCACCATCCTTACTTCCTTAGTCCACCAATCTTTGTTCTTAGCTCAATTTATTCCAAGACCTAATTTCAAATTATTCTTTATTAGAATAAATTCATGAGGATTAGCGATTCCATAAGCAATCTTCTATCACCAGTCTAATTCTATACCTAAAAATGTCCATTCATTTCATTTAGTTCATTGGCCTTCAAAAAGAATTACATTATCCCTAAAGAAAATGCCATATAAACATCCTGACAATGGGTGGTTTAAGTGATGAAGAAAAGTTCAGGAGTGGGGATAGTTTATTTGTATGCAAATGTGATAGTCATTGTGCATATTTCAGAGAAGAATTAGTAAATGACTTCATTAAATACAAGATAATTGGGAAACACCAAAAAAGGGTAAATTCTAAATTGTTTTGCAAATTCAGTATAGACATGCTGAGCAAATCATATTTTAGGCTGCCAGTTTTTAGTGCTGTAAAATGCATTACAAAGTGCCAGTCATATATCTTGGATTTTGTTTTCTCTTTGTAGAATTAAATTCCAGATTTGCTTTGATCTCACTCTTGTATTTACATCTTGCTCCTTTGTTTAAACTGTCTTCTTTATTTACAGTATGCAGAGAGGGAAGCAGGTTTAAGTCCAATTACCATAATTTCTGCTTGACTTATGTGCACTTAAGCAGTTTAAATCTTGCTTTGGTGACAAGAGATTTTTCCTTCAGGATTCCTCAATAAATCCTTCCAAACCTGATGAATAATTTGATTCACAATCAGTCCCTTTGGTGCCCAAAATACTTAGGTTCATGGGTATCACTAAGTTTGAGGAGCAAGCCTTATATCTGTAACACAGGACAACAGCAGAAACACCACTTGGCTGGGCCAAGTTTGTGTTGTATTAAACTGTTGTCAACAATTCTCTTTCTCTCTGGAAAAAAACAAACAAACAAACAAACACAAATTTTCAGCTACTGAATCCAATACAAACTCTAGCTTAAAATTCCTTAAGGCTCTGTATAAAGTGGCTCCCAATTTGTACTGACTCCTTTCCAATTACTCTCAAATTAAATGTCTGGCTTTAGTGGGTTCTCTTTCTGTTACATCTCCATGCTCTTGTTTGTTCTGACTTCCTTACTTGGGTCACCATTCTGTATCTCTCTTAAAATTCTACTCACTACTGAAGGCCTAGCTCAAATTTAAATCCCCTTGGGTTACATCAGCTCATATCCACCTATCTCTGCCTTAAACGCTATGGAAGTCTATTGATATTCATTTATTTTCACCAACATTCTCACATGAAATATTGATTACTTTTATTGGAGTGTACATAGTGGGTCTATAATTGCAAGTTGTATCACTGTACAAGCTTGAATCCTGAAAGTTACTTATGATAGTTTAATAATACATCCATAATTCTTTGACACTGCTCTTTTCAGAGGGTGAATATAATTCTCATCTCCTTGAGTTCAGTTGGGCTGGACCAAGGGATTCATTTCTAATGAGTAAAATATGGCAAAAGTGACAACATATGACTTCTGAAACTAGTTTCAAAAAAAAGACATAGCTTCTAATCTTCCCTCTCTCCTATCTAACTTGTCTTTGAACATCTGCCATGTTGTAAGGACACTCAAGCAACCCTGTGGAGAGGTCCATGTGTTGAGGAATATGAAGCTTTCTGCCCATTATAATGGAAGTGAACCATCCTGGACACAGATTCAACTCAGTCCCTGAGATGTGTGAAGCCTCAGCTGACATCTTGATTGCAATACAGCTGATATATATCAAAATTCCTAATGTATAGAAACTGAGAGACTATAAATATTTGTTGTTTGAAGCTGATAAATTTGGGGGAAATTTCTTTTGCAGCAATAGGTAACAATGCCGTGTCCACTCCTCTTCCTCTCATCTTTTTTATACATCTTCTTCATCACCAAGGCTTGAATATATTATCTTCAGAATATATCCAGGAACCATCTACTTTTCATCATCTCCACTGCCACTCTGGTTGTCAGTCACCATTGTTCTTCACTAAAGACATTATCCTTCCAAGTGGTGTTCCAGCTTTCATTATTTATCTCCCCACCCACCTCCCAGTAAATCCTTCACATTGCAGGCAGATGGGGTCTTTATGCCAACTACAGTTATGCTCTACAAGGGCCAAAACTCATACTGCAGTAGGCAGAATTCTAAGATGGCCCCAAGGACTCTTGTCCCCAAGAATATATGCCGTGTAGAATCCCTGTCCTTCCATGGTGGTCAAGACAGTGAATATGATGGATTTCACTCCTGTGATTAAATTATATTGTATGACAAAGGTAAAGGGGTGTTAAAGGGTGTTACGAATTACACTGAAGTCTCAAACTAGTTGATTTTGAGTTCATCAAAAAGAGGATTATTCTGAGTGGGCCTGACCTAATCAAGTGACTCCTAAAAAGGTATTGGCCTCTTCCTGAGAGACAGATTTGAAGCATGAGAGAAGTTCCCCTGCTCATTATGGAAAGGTCAGCTGCTTTGTTGTGGAAAAAGTCATGTGACAGGGAACAGTGAGTGGCCTCTGGTTGTTGAGGGCCTTACTATAAAGACCTGAATTCTGCTAATAACCAGTAAAGTTGGACAAAGATCTTGTGCCTCAGGAGAGATCATAGTTCTGGATGATACCTTGATTTCACCTTTCTGAGACCTGAACTTGGCTGTGCTGTGCTTCATCTGTTGACCCACCGAGACTATGAGATAATAACAAATTTGGGTTGTTAAGCTACCAAATTTCTTACACAGTGACAGGAAACTAATAGACATACAAGCCCCTTAACCACCCCAAAGGACATGAGTATATTGGTAAGTAATCCATTGGAATAATTCTTGATTTGTACATTTGATTCAGTAATGTCTTCTTTGCTATGCTGCACCTGAACATAATTTATCACTTTATCCTTATAATCTTCACAGTAGACCACTTATTGTATTCCAGGAACTACTAAAGTATGCTACAAATATTACCTCACTTAATCCTCTTAACAAGCCTAGGAGGGATCCCTGGGTGGCGCAGCGGTTTGGCGCCTGCCTTTGGCCCAGGGCGCGATCCTGGAGACCAGGGATCGAATCCCACATCGGGCTCCCAGTGCATGGAGCCTGCTTCTCCCTCTGCCTATGTCTCTGCCTCTCTCTCTTTCTCTCTCTGTGACTATCATAAATAAATAAAAATTAAAAAAAAATTAAAAAAAACAAGCCTAGGAGGTTGATATTATTATTATCCCCATCTTAGAGATGAGGGAGCTACAGTACAGAGAACCTTTACTCTCAATCACAGCTTCTTGGGACTGACAAGAAACTAATTCGTTAGAAGCCATCACCCAACATTCATTTAGGAAGTGAGGCTACCACTCCTTTCTGCTAGTGAGGATGTGGCTGAAACAGTGAAATTAAGAAAATGAGAACACCTGGAAATTGTGAATCTGATTATTTTCTTGCTTGAAATATCTAAGTTTCTACCCGCCCCCCCCCCAAATATTTATGGTAAAACCTGAAACCTTTGATTTACCTCTAAGCCAATGCATGGTGTAATCTTTTTCCCTCTTACCAGCTATATTTCATGCTATGTAATTGATAGTTTGTGAACTCATAATTCAACAGTCAACAAACTTATAGCAAAAGCCTATGAGTTATTCAAACCCTAGTTATAGTGACAAATCTCAGTATAGGGAACAGATATATCTTGAACACTTACTATGTGCTGTGTCAAAGAAATTCAAGAATGGTTATGACACAGCTCTAACTTTCAAGCTGTCAAGCAGAAAGGATAAACATATAAGTGCTTAGAGTACAGACTGATAAGCACAGGCTAGAGAGATACAAATATTTGTAGAAACAACACTGGCATTTAGTGTTCTTACTTGTTTTAATGCAGAAAGAATATATAATGTGTAATATAGGATGATAATGTATTGATATTGGTTCATTAATTGTGACAAATGTACCATACTAATGCAAGATGTTACTAATAGGGGCACTGTCTGTGGAAGTATATTGGAACTCTGTAATATCTTTGCAATTTTTCTATATATCTGGAACTTTTCTAAAATTTTAAAAAATATTAAAAGAAGTCAGTAAAATACTTTGATGTCATTTTTTATTTCCTCCACTTTGAAGTTGTGAAAACAGAGACTCTGAAAAGTTTGAGGTTTACCATGGTCAAATAGCAATTGAGAAGCAGAATTGGGACCTGAGTCCAGTCTCACTGTACATGAGTGCTGACATTTGAGTTATCTTCCTAAAAAGAATCCCCCTGGAGGATGCACCAGTTCTAACAGAAGAGCTAGAGTCCCCAGTGGACGAACTCACTTCTCTCGGATTCTGGCCGTAGTGTTTCAGGTGACAAAACACATATGCTGAGACTTAGGAATAGATGCTAGGAAATGCTAGAAAAGCCCAACCCAAGTAATTTATAAAAGAAATTAACATTTACAACAAAGCTCAGAACATTTAATGCATACTTCCTGCTATTAGCTGTTTGCAAAGACCATAAACTCCACGAGGACTCTGAAATGTGGACTATGACTTATGACCCTGCTAGTATTCACAACACTGGTTACATATTGGAGGTCCTAAAGAATATTCATTTATTGCATACACTCATCTAAGTGCCATCATCAGTAAATCAAATATTCAAATAGTGAGATAAAATACAGACTGAAGTCCCCCGATCACATTTTCCATCTGCAATTCCTCATGCTTCAATTCCATTGGCCTCCTTGTCCCTTTCTCATACACTGAGGCAGTTTGCTGCTACGTTATAAATAAAATCCACTTACAATTTTTCAGAAAATAATGCCTTTTTATTTTTTTCTGTAAAAAGCCAGGAAATCAATTTTATCTCATGCTTCAGAGCATCAAGGACTCCTCTTGGGACACTGCCTGCCTGAAGTGGCTGCCCTCTTGATGCCTTTCTGGCCATTCCTGTAAAAAGGAGTAGCTTTTCCCTTGTATTCTATGAACAATCTTTTTCTGACTGACCATTCTGTGGCAGTCTCCATGGTAGGCACCAGAAATATAATGGTGAAAACGATACAGCTTCTCCTTTACAGAATGCATCTTTTTGGAGGACAAAAAGAGAAGTTGTGGGACAATCACTGGTGATACATAAATAATAATACAAGTATCGGCCTTACAAGTGCTCTAGAGGGCAGGGGTCCTCCTTTTCTGAGCTTGAGATTAAATGTAACTGAGAGACATTAAGAGTCAGAAAAGCAAAGCATTTTAAAACTCATGCTTAAAAAAAAAATATCCTAAAACTGCAGGTCTAAACTGATGTTTACAGTGCGGTGTTTCTGTGGAGAGAGAACAGACCAATGACTCCTGCGGAGAAGTAAACCCTGAAAAGACAGCAAAAAATGATTGATCCAGGTATGCTCAGTTTCTTATCTCTGCTTCACCAATCACATCAGTACATGCTTCTGTCATAGGAAAGCATAAGTGAGACAACAGAGAGATGATAACACCATTCCAGCAAGTGGAGAGGGAGGGGAGGGCAGAGAAGGTAAGATCCACGGGAGGAAGTACGGTTTCATTGTGCTGAGAAGGATGAATGGTAGTTTGAGAGGGAAATGGGGAGTAAGACCTCATCATGCAATGCTTTTAGGTCATGTAAAGACTGTTTCCCCCTCATATCCTAAGTGTAACTATAATTTATGATATGGGAACAGGGTATACATCTATCTGATTTGTATTTTAAAAATAGTTCTTTGGGATAAGGGGCAAGATGGTGGAAGAGTAGGGTCCCCAAGTCACCTGTCCCCACCAAATTACCTAGATAACCTTCAAATCATCCTGAAAATCTAAAATGCAGCCTGAGATTTAAAGCGAGAACACCTGGAACGCTACAGTGAGAAGAGTTCACGCTTCTATCAGGGTAGGAAGACGGGGAAAAAAGAAATAAAGAAACAAAAGGCCTCCAAGGGGGAGGGGCCCCGCGAGGAGCCGGGCTGAGGCCGGGGCGAGTGTCCCCAGGACAGGAGAGCCCCGTCCTGGAGAAGCAGGAGCTGCACCAACCTTCCCGGGCGGAAAGGCCTCGCAGGGAGTTAGAGCAGGACCCAGGAGGGCGGGGATGCCCTCGGGCTCCCTGGGACACTAACAGACACCTGCGCCCCGGGAGAGTGCGCGGAGCTCCCTAAGGGCTGCAGCGCGCACAGCGGGACCCAGAGCAGCTCGGAGGGGCTCGGGCAGCGGCTCCGGGAAGGGGGCTGCGGGGCGGGAGCAGCTCGGGGGGGCTCGGGCAGCGGCTCCACGGAGGGAGCTGCGGGGCAGGAGCGCGAATCCAACAGCGCAGGCCCCGGAGCACAGGGCGCCGGGACACAGCCCAGGATCCGGCCTCCCCCGGGACAGGCAGAGGCCGGGAGGGCCCGAGACAGCGAGGACGCTCCTGCCCCGAGCTGAGCAGATCAGCGGCCCCGCCCCGGAGCCTCCAGGCCGTGCAGACAGAGAGCCCCGTAGTTACTGCGGGAGCTGACTCCAGGTCTCCAGAGCCGGCCGCCACCACTGGGGTTGTTCCTCCTGGGGCCTCACGGGGTAAACAAGCCCCACTGAGCCCTGCACCAGGCAGGGGGCAGAGCAGCTCCCCCAAGTGTTCACACCTGAAAATCAGCACAACAGGCCCCTCCCCCAGAAGACCAGCTAGATGGACAAGTTTCAGGGGAAGTCAAGGGACTTGAAGTATACAGAATCAGAAGATACTCCCCGTGGTTTTTTTTTTTTTATTTCTCTTTGCTCCCCCACCCTTTTTCCCTCTCTTTCTTTTTCTTTCTCTTTTTCTTCTGTTTTTTCTTTTTTCTTCATTTTTTCTTTTTTCTTTTTCTCTTTTCTTTCCTTCTTTGTCTCCTCTCTTTTTCTCCTTTTCCCAATCTTTGGGATGCAGCAAAAGCAGTCCTAAGGGGGAAATACATCGCAATACAAGCATCCATTCAAAAACTGGAAAGTACTCAAATACAAAAGCTAACCTTACACCTAAAGGAGCTAGAGAAAAAACAGCAAATAGATCCTACACCCAGCAGAAGAAGAGAGTTAATAAAGATTCAAGCAGAACTCAATGAAATCAGACCAGAAGAATTGTGGAACAGATCAACAAAACCAGGAGTTGGTTCTTTGAAAGAATTAATAAGATAGGTAAACCATTAGCCAGCCTTATTAAAGAGAGAGAAGACTCAAATTAATAAAATCATGAATGAGAAAGGAGAGATCACTACCAACACCAAGGAGATACAAATGATTTAAAAACATACTATGAACAGCTATACACCAATAAGTTCGGCAATCTAGAAGAAATGGACACATTCCTGGAAAGCCACACACTACCAAAACTGGAACAGGAAGAAATAGAAAACCTGAACAGGCCAATAGCCAGGGAGGAAATTGAAGCAGTCATCCAAAACCTCCCAAGACCAAAAGTCCAGGGCCTGATGGCTTCCCTGTTCTATCAAACATTTAAAGAAGAAATCATACCTATTCTACTAAAGCTGTTTGGAAAGATAGAAAGAGATGGAGTACTTCCAAATTCATTCTATGAGGCCAGCATCACCTTAATTCCAAAACCAGACAAAGACCCCACCAAAAAGGAGAATTACAGACCAATAACCCTGATGAACATGGATGCAAAAATTCTCAACAAGATACTAGCCAATAGGATCCAACAATACATTAAGAAAATTATTCACCATGACCAAGTAGGATTTATCCCGGGACACAAGGCTGGTTCAACACTCGTAAAACAATCAATGTGATTCATCATATCAGCAAGAGAAAAACCAAGAACCATATGATCCTCTCATTAGATGCAGAGAAAGCATTTGACAAAATACAGCATCCATTCCTGATCAAAACTCTTCAGAGTGTAGGGATAGAGGGAACTTTCCTCGACATCTTAAAAGCCATCTACGAAAAGCCCACAGCAAATATCATTCTCAATGGGGAAGCACTGGGAGCGTTTCCCCTAAGATCAGGAACAAGACAGGGATGTCCACTCTCACCACTGCTATTCAACATAGTATTGGAAGTCCTAGCCTCAGCAATCAGACAACAAAAAGACATTAAAGGCATTCAAATTGGCAAAGAAGAAGTCAAACTCTTTGCCGATGACATGATACTCTACATAGAAAACGCAAAAGCCTCCACCCCAAGATTGCTAGAACTCATACAGCAATTTGGTAGCATGGCAGGATACAAAATCAATGCCCAGAAGTCAGTGGCATTTCTATACACTAACAATGAGACTGAAGAAAGAGAAATTAATGAGTCAATCCCATTAAAACTGCACCCAAAAGCATAAGATATCTAGGAATAAATCTAACCAAAGAGGTAAAGGATCTATACCCTAAAAACTATATAACACTTCTGAAAGAAATTGAGGAAGACACAAAGAGATGGAAAAATATTCCATGCTCATGGACTGGCAGAATTAATATTGTGAAAATGTCAATGTTACCCAGGGCAATTTACACGTTTAATGCAATCCCTATCAAAATACCATGGACTTCCTTCAGAGAGTTAGAGCAAATTATTTAAAGATTTGTGTAGAATCAGAAAAGACCCCGAATAGCCAGGGGAATTTTAAAAAAGAAAACCATAGCTGGGGACATCACAATGCCAGATTTCAGGTTGTACTATAAAGCTGTGGTCATCCAGACAGTGTGGTACTGGCACAAAAACAGACACATAGATCAATGGAACAGAATAGAGAACCCAGGGCAGCCCCAGTGGCGCAGCGGTTTGGCGCCACTTGCAGCCTGGGGCATGATCCTGGAGACTCTGTATTGAGTCCCACGTTGGGCTCTCTGCATGGAGCCTGCTTCTCCCTCTGCCTGTGTCTCTGCCTCTCATTCTCTCTCTGTGTCTCTATAAATAAATAAACAAAATCTTAAAAAAAAAAGAATAGAGAATCCAGAAGTGAACCCTCAATATTACGGTCAACTAATATTCAATAAAGGAGGAAAGACTATCCACTGGAAGAAAGACAGTTTCTTCAATAAATGGTGCTGGAAAAACTGGACATCCACATGCAGAAGAATGAAACTAGACCCCTCTCTTGCACCATACACAAAGATAAACTCAAAATGGATGAAAGATCTAAATGTGAGACAAGATTCCATCAAAACCCTAGAGGAGAACACAGGCAACACCCTTTTTGAACTCAGCCACAGTAACTTCTTGCAAGATACATCCACGAAGGCAAAAGAAACAAAAGCAAAAATGAACTATTGGGACTTCATCAAGATAAGAAGCTTTTGCACAGCAAAGGATACAGTCAACAAAACTCAAAGACAACCTACAGAATGGAAGAAGATATTTGCAAATGACGTATCAGATAAAGGGCTAGTTTCCAAGATCTATAAAGAACTTATTAAACTCAACACCAAAGAAACAAACAATCCAATCATGAAATGGGCAAAAGACATGAAGAGAAATCTCACAGAGGAAGACATAGACATGGCCAACATGCACATGAGAAAATGCTCTGCATCACTTGCCATCAGGGAAATACAAATCAAAACCACAATGAGATACCACCTCACACCAGTGAGAATGGGGAAAATTAACAAGGCGGGAAACCACAAATGCTGGAGAGGATGCGGAGAAAAGGGAACCCTCTTACACTGTTGGTGGTAATGTGAACTGGTGCAGCCACTCTGGAAAACTGTGTGGAGGTTCCTCAAAGAGTTCAAAATAGACCTGTCCTACGACCCAGCAATTGCACTGCTGGGGATTTACCCAAAGATACAGATGCAATGAAACGCCGGGACACCTGCACCCCAATGTTTATAGCAGCAATGTCCACAATAGCCAAACTGTGGAAGGAGCCTCGGTGTCCATCGATAGATGAATGGATAGAGAAGATGTGGTTTATGTATACAATGGAATATTACTCAGCCATTAGAAACGACAAATACCCACCATTTGCTTCAACGTGGATGGAACTGGAGGGTATTATGCTGAGTGAAATGAGTCAATTGGAGAAGGACAAACATTATATGTTCTCATTCATTTGGGGAATATAAATAATAGTGAAAGGGAATAGAAGGGAAGGGAGAAGAAATGGGTAGGAAATATCAGAAAGGGAGACAGAACATAAAGACTCCTAACTCTGGGAAACGAACTAGGGGTGGTGGAAGGGGAGGAGGGCGGGGGCTGGGGTTGACTGGGTGACGGGCACTGAGGGGGGCACTTGATGGGATGAGCACTGGGTGTTATTCTGTATGTTGGCAAATTGAACACCAATAAAAAATAAATTTATTATAAAAGAAATAAAAGTAACATTTTTTAAATAAAAACAAAATAAAATGAAAGTAGTTCTTTGGAAAAAGAATAGAAAAAATTTGACTTTTTCCTATGGCCCAGTGAGAAATTATGGTGGTTTATATCAGAATTATGATTGTGAAGAGCAAGAACATTTGTCATATTTCAAAATTTTGGGGACACCTGGGTGGTTCAGTTGTTGAGCATCTGCCTTTGGCTCAGGATGTGATCCCAGATTCCAGGGATTGAGTTCCATATCGGGCTTTTTGCATGGAGCCTGCTTCTCCCTCTGTCTGTGTCTCTGCCTCTCTGTGTGTGTCTCTCATGAATAAATAAATAAAATCTTTTAAAAATTTTAAAATTGTTTGTTGGGGAAAGAGACTAGTTTATTGAATATGGGAAGGGCTATGAGGCCAAGAAAAGTATTAAGGAGGACACTCAGGATTTTAGTCTACACAATAAGGTGAGTGATGGTTCCACTTACCAAAAGAGGGACCCTGGATGAGGAGTGGAATGAAAGGTACAAGCTTTGTTTTCACTTGCTTTGTTGTAAGTGCCTTATAATAGCCAAGGAAGATGGAAGGCAGGCAATGGGGTTATAGGAATCAGGATTTTGGAGGAGTGACTGTTGCTTCTTAAGACTAATTTGGGGGTTGCCTGTATGGCTTCCCAGCTTTTTCATCACTTGTATAACCAATCAATATATTTTATTTTCTTTGACCTAAGTATTTACAGTGATAACTGTTTTCATGACTGGACTGGGGTTCAAGTTTGAGCACAGTGGTGTCCCTACAAAAAAATGGGTAAATCTGGAATAAAAGACACTGAGAAAATTCAAAAGGAGAACAAAAAACCTGATGTGTTTGGTGTCATAGAAGGCAAGAAAAAATTGCTATTTCAATAAGGCAATATGCAAATATATTAATTCTGATGTGGTATGAAAGTCTCCTGAACT
The DNA here is from genome assembly GCF_905146905.1 of Nyctereutes procyonoides. Taxonomy (NCBI): domain Eukaryota; kingdom Metazoa; phylum Chordata; class Mammalia; order Carnivora; family Canidae; genus Nyctereutes; species Nyctereutes procyonoides. Next base: position 10,240,308 of record NW_026575133.1, on the reverse strand, counting down.
TGATAATTTGGACACCATGTTAGTATTCATGGAACTGGTATAATGGTTAGTATAGAAGTCAGACTTAGAGTGGATAGAAGGGTATGAGGAGACCGCAAGGGAGATGAGTATGTTCCTTCAACTGTTGAGTAGTTTAGTTATAAAAGGAGAAGAGGAGAGAAATTGAGATAGAGGGAGATGATGGAATGAAAGAGAGTAAGCAGGCCATGGTGTCTGTAAGGGTTTGGCTATATTTAAGTTCAGTTTATTTCATTCAATTTGGTTTATTAGTTTGATGGTTGATCCGTTTTCTGTTTGTTGCCATGATAAGTTACCACAAATGAACTTAATTACCATAAACAAACTAACAAACTACCACAAGCTTAACCAATGCAAATTTATTATGTTATAGTTCTGTAGAGCAGACATCAGACCAGCTAAGGCTTTGCTACTTTTTGGAAGCTCTAGGCAAGATCTGAAGAGGTCACTCATATTCCCTGGCTCATGATTCCCTTTCTCCATCTTCAAAGCCAGTAAATCCAAATGGAGTCCTTCTCGCAATCCATCATCCTGTCCTCCTTTCCTGCCTACCTTATCCACTTTCAAGAACCCTTGCAATATCCCAGGCCTACCTGGATCATCCCAGGATAATCTTTTTATTTCAAGGTGAGCTAATTACTGACTTGAATTCCATTTGCCATGTAAATTAATATATTCACAAGTTTCAGGAATTAGGATGTGAATATTTTGGGGGAACATTATTCTGCCTACTACAAAAAATTATGGGCCAGATATATATGCTGCTGAGATCTTAAAAGGAGAACATTAGAAATATGAGAAAGAAGGTAATAACAGAGTGTGGTCCCCTTCATGTAAAAAAGTAATCCTGTACCCACAAGGATAAAATTTCTGAGCATAATGCATGGTGGGCAGGAATGTTCTCATTTGAGGCTTTCTCTTTTCTTCATGAAATGTGAAGTTAAGCCATTGATTGAAGGAGAGAAGGTTTGAGGGGAGGGCTCAGGCATCTGAGGGTAGCGGAGAAGATGTGGGGCTGCCATGAGAAGTGAGAGAGACAGCTACAGAAGCAGAAGTGTTCTGAATGTCAAATAGCTGATTCCAGTCAAACATCACAACCAGAATGATAATTTTCCATGATCCCTTTTAAGTTCAACATACACTTTTTGCATAAACTAATCTAAGTTAATATATCAAAGTTCATCTAACTTTGTGAGTTGCTGGTATGACAGTTACCTTTCTAGAGAAAGTTAACTGGCCCTAGAGGGACATAAATGATGTCACATAATTATAAAATTGAAATAAACAAACAAACAAAAAGAAATAAACAAGTGTGCAGGAGAAGAAAGCCTGGAAAAAGGGAAGATTGGATTTTCATTTTTAATTTTTACTCTGAGCAATTCAAGATCCAGAGATCGGAGTATCCTGAAATAGTATGAAAATGCTTTCTTTGGGAATCCAAGAAAAAGTGACAAAATAGAAGCTTCTCTGGGGTCTCTCTTATCTATTCTCCAGCTTTCTCCCTCTCCCCCATTTGACTTTCCTGTCCTACCCTTCACTTTCAGAAGTGGCGAGGCCCAGCTGGTATGCTGGCTTGAAGCATGATGCAATTCTTGATCACTGCCTGAAATTTGCCTAAAAACCCAAATACGTAAAACAGGCTTGGCCTGAAATCCTAATAAACAGCACTGAATAATATAAGCTGCATGCTACTGGATTTTTCATCTAAGGGAGAGTAAATTGTTTCAGTACCAAGAACCTGGAAAGAGAAGGGAGAAAAGAAAGTATTTGAACAGAAAGCTGACAAAAGTTCCTTTGATACAGTTCCTGCTGACACCTTAGGCAAGATGTTCCTTGTGTAAGATAGATCACAAAATGCATTAAGAGATATTATGCTGTACACTCCAATTAGTATCACTGGTACCCCTTTGCTAGCTTACTGTCCAAAAAATTAATTTTACTGTTTCCAGAACTTTGAACAAACTCATATAACCCTTCAAGCAGATGTACGAGGCATTAAAAATCACAATTATATTACTTCAAAGCCATAATTTAAAAGTTTGGTTCTAGTTCCAGGCCTACCATTGATTTCTAAGAGAAACACACTTCAGATCTGATATAAGCCCTAATAAATTACCAGCTTTGAGCAAAATAAGTTTAGCTTCCCATAAAGAATAAAACGGGGTTTTATTGTGAGAAAAGGGGAAGACTAAATGATTGTAAATTTGTATTGCGTTTTTATAACCACTTGGGTTTGAAGTCAAATATAATTTGACATTTTATTGATATTTCCAGTGTTTAAAGCTGACAAGAAGTACATTAAATTTTACCATGTAAATCTGATATGACAATAAAAAGCCTTTCGCACTTCTCATTGGAATTGTTGCAGTAAAATGAAATAAGGAGTTCTATCAAGAAAATGATTTTTTTTTCCTTCTGGAAACCTATTTCTAAGAAAAGATGTCAGGAATGAAGATGTCCTCTCTACCATAGGATTAGACTTTTCCTCCTAAGTGGCAATTCTCCCAATACTTGTGAGTAAGCCCCAAGATAAACCTTATACCTCCTATTCTATTGCTTTTCTGACAAGCATAATAAGTGATTCTAATAATCTGTAGCATTTTTCTAGGGCTGCTGTAACAAAGTAGCACAAATAGAGTGGTTTAAAACAAAGGAAATGTACAGTCTCACAGTTCTATAGCTAGAAGTCCAAAATCAAGATGTCAGCCTGGCCAACCAAATATGGCTGGTGTCCTATATTTTCACCATAAGCATCTTTGCTATAGACATGTTTGCTTCAAGAATTTATGCAGCAAACATTTTCACTGAATAACTAATTGGCCACAAAAGATAAAAAAAATAATTGGTTGAGTTGGTTTGACAGTTTAACTTCATCAACTGGTGACAGTTTGTTTCATTTCTCCACTGGTACAGTGCTCCCATTTTTCTATTATATAAATCTAAGCTCTCGTGGTGGTCTATACTCTGGCCTAGTTTTGAGCCCACATTTCCCATAGAACCTTGGACTGTCTATCAGTGGATGTGTGGTCAAGCCCACTGTGGAGGGCTTTCATAATGCAACACCAAGCATATTGTAACACAAGTTACAAATATGCATCCTAGTATTTGGAAAAGGATATCTATCTTAATTAAGGAAGAAATGTCAGAAAAAAAAAAAGAGTGATGCCAAATAAGGAGATGAATGAACAGGTAAAAAAGAATGCATAATACTGAACTGAATAATGAGAGAAAGACTGCACATAAGTGCTTAGGTGCAATATAAAAAATAAAGTCAATTATTTGCACAGTATTGCCATGAGTCTATATTCAAATATTTTATATTTTGCAATAAAGCCTTTTTAATTTTGTTATTCATTTTTCATGTTTCATTTTGTCATTTTTAGTGAACGTCCTTCTTTTATTTGTCATTATTTTCTCTTTTACAGCAAAATTGCCTTTTGGCCAATCTGTGATGTAGCAAAAAATAAAGTGAAATAAGATAAAATAAAATAAAAAATAAATGTTTGCAGCAGAAAATGCTTGTGGAGAAAATGCTTGTAGCAGAGATCCTTGAAGGAGAACTACATAGAACCAGTGTGCTTTCTCTGAACCCTGAACAGACAGACCCTTCCTTGCCTACTTTCAGCTTCTGGTGGTCTACCAGCAGTCTCTGATGTTCCTCAGCTAGCAGCCATACACAACTTATATCTTTGCCTTGGTTTTCCCATGACACTCTTCCAGCATGTGTCTGTCTCCACATGACCATCTTTTAATAAGGACACCACTCACATTAGAGTAGGGGCCCACCCTCATCTCCTATGATGTCACTTCAACTAAACACATCTGCAAAGATGCCTTCTCCAAACAAGACCACATTCTGAGGTACCAGGGAATTGGACCTCCAATCTTTCTTGGGGGGATGCATGTCAACTCTATCATAATCTTTATTTGAAATCAACCATGCAAAGGCATCAACTGCCATGGAACACAGAGATATGGCTTCCACAGTGGTCTCTGCACTAAATATGTTATCCTCAAGTTGTTTCCAGTAAGTTACACATATTAAAAGCAGAATCTGGATCTTATTTAACATGATATTCACATTCTATCCCACAACCACTCATTTGTTGCCATACCCAAAACATCATTTGACATTGATGAAATTAGACATAAAGGAAGAATGCAATAAAATATACTCACAGCAGTATCATTGATAATCAGCCAGGACATAAAACCTAGAAGGACTGAGCAGGATCAAAACTTTCACTTATGTCTCAGTACAAAAGTCATACTGCAGCCTTTCCACCAAAAAAAATTAAAAAAAAAAATCTTCCATCTGGGATAGAGGACTCCCCAGTGAAATCTGACTTCAAAAAAAAAAAAAAAAGAAAAGAAATCTGACTTCAGGTGAGTAACAAATCATCTTTCAATATAAGTATATTTCATGCAATATTTTTTTTACCTGAACTTAGCATTTAACTGGCTTCCTGCATTTGACTTTGCTAAATCTGGCAACCCTATCCATGATGCTGTTATTGCCCATTAAAGTGTTTTTTCCAGCTATTTTCCTGGTGTCATGGGGGAGCATGGGTGACACATTAAGGGACATATAGATGAATAAGCATCCATTAGGTTCACTCATTTGCAATGTTTCACTTCAAAAGTCTCACATTTATGAAGGTTGAGAATAGAAACATAAAAATGTGTCTGTGTTAGCATGTGTGTATATATATCTATATATATACATACACAGACACACATTTATAATATGTGCATATGTATAATATGTATGTTTATATTATGAATTTATATGTATGGTTTGTATATGTATATTGTACTGAACTGTGTCTGCCAAAATTCTTATGTTGAAGCATTAGAACCCAGTGTGACTGTATTTGGAGTCAGGGCCATTAAGGGAGTAATTCAGGTTAAATGAGATAAAGAGGTTGGGGCTCTAAAAAAAAAAAAAAAAAAAAAAAAAGGTTTAGGGCCCTAATCCCATAGGGCTGGTGTCCTTAGAGGAAGAGACACTAGAAAGCTCTCTCTCTCTCTCTGCACACACAGAAAGGAAAGACCATGTGGAAATACAATGAAAAGGCAGCCATGTACAAACTACGAAGAGAAGTCTTACCAGAAACCAACTCTGGTATTACCTGATCTTGGACTTTCAGCTTCTAGAACTATAAGAAAGTTAACATCTGTGTTTAAGCTACCCAGTCTGTAGTATTTTATTATGGCAGCCCAAGCAGTCTATCTATCTATCTATATGTCTATCTATCTATCTATCTATCTATCTATCTATCTATCTATCTACCTATGTAAAATTTTATACACTCACGTGCAAATAAAGGTGTGTATAAATATGTGGTTGTGTATGACCAAGAAAAGTTCAGTACTGCTATGAAATAAACATATATTACCTATTTCATTTTCAACATTAGTAGTAGCCATCAGAAAAACTTCCAGAAATATTTCAAAAAATTAGTTCTAGGGGCAGCCCCGGTGGCTCAATGGTTTAGCACCACCTTCAGCTTGGGGTGTGATCCTGGAGACCCGGGATCGAGTCCCACATCAGGCTCCCTGCATGGAGCCTGCTTCTCTCTCTGGCTGTATCTCTGCCTCTGTGTGTGTGTGTCTCTCATGAATAAATAAATAAAATCTTTATAAAAAATTAGGTCTACAAGCAATGCTTTAAGCTTAAAAAGTGCTTCTTAATAATCAATAACATTGGTTTTCTGAAATTGTCTACTTGGAATTACCCACTTTCTGTATGGATATGTCTTACAATTGGGACTTACTTTTTGAATGCATTACAAAATGTGAACATCCCAATTTTGTCTTCTTACTGAGAATTTTGTGTTTACTTTACATGTGAAATCTATACTACCATGCCTTCCATAGAACCTTCACTGGAATAAATTTTTTAAAGACTTTTTTTTATTTATTTATGATAGTCACACACAGAGAGAGAGAGAGAGGCAGAGACACAGGCAGAGGGAGAAGCAGGCTCCATGCACCGGGAGCCCGATGTGGGATTCGATCCCGGGTCTCCAGGATCGTGCCCTGGGCCAAAGGCAGGTGCCAAACCGCTGCGCCACCCAGGGATCCCTTCACTGGAATAAATTAAAGAAGGATTTATTTGCACATTTAACTGGAAGGACAAGGTGTAGAGATCTGATTCATCAGCTCTATAGTAGTGGCATTAGGGACCTGCTTTCCTTCTGCCTGCCTCCCCCTGGTCAGCAAAAAGTGGCTTTCCACAATACCTGAAAACATGAGCTTCTTCTACAACCCAAGAGAGAGAGACATTGGTACAGAAGCTTTCCCAAAGAGTGAGGAAACTTTCCTCCCCAGAAAACTTGAACAGACTTCACTAGGATCTTAAGAGTCCATCTCTTTATACACACCTGTCATGGAACCAACAATTATGGCTGAAGGATTGGATCATCTGATTTGTTTTAACCTGAGTCTAGTGTCTTGACCCACAGTCCTAGACACAGAAAAAAATTCAGCTTTGCCCAAATGCAAGAGCTACACAGGAAAATAACGTGTCCTGGTAACCAACAGTTTTCCTGAGGAGACAAATTGCATTGCTTTTGTTTCCTAAGATTTTATTATGAGATTTTTCAAGCATAAAATAATTGAAAAAATTATGTTACGAACATCCATATACACATCATATAGACTGTGTGACTGAAAATTTGTTATATTTGCTTTATCATATATCTAGCCATCTTTCCATTGTGTTAGGTTTTGATGATCATATAAAGGTCCTAAGGTCCTGGAGCCTACAAAATCCAACATATTTCTAAAGTCAATTACATTTGCATGAGCTTATAATGCATTTGTTCTCAAACTCCTTTCACAAGCTAAGTGAAGTTTGATCATCAGGCCACATATTTTGCATTCAAAGCTTAGAATTTTAAACCTCTAGGGGAGCAGTTTTTGGCACTGAAGTTCTGATTCTAGTGAATCATGTTTGGATAATTCTCCTGCAAATCGAAAGATTCACTGTAGATCTTGCCATTTACATCAATTTTCTTTGATTGTGAATTCAACACACCCATGCTTTATAAGGTGTTTAAACATAATACAGCTTCCAGTTTCTCAAAGTTCTGCTTCTACAAAGCCTTATCACTTTTACTGATTCCAATGGGTTTCATACATTTGTTCCTCCAAAGCACAATTCAATTATCTCCTCCCCTTATAGTGCTCCCAGACTCCCACATTTAGCCTTAGGCTAATCTGTCCACCTTAGTGTCATTGTACATTTCTTTATGATAACATTTATCATGTTATAATTGTAATTATTTGTTTATGAGCCTGTCACTGACCACAGTATTTTTATTATCAAGCTTCAATTTTGTGGTTTCTGTCCCATAGTGGGAAGTCTATAAAGATTTGTAGAATTCAATTTAAATCAAGAGATGTGAGTTGGACCTGGAATTTTTCAACACTAGAAACTAATAAGAACAATCACTTCACATGTAACTATTTCTAAAAATCCCTATTATATGCTTTAGAAATCAAAATCCATTCAGCAAGATATTGGATTCTTTAATACAAATCTCACTCTTCGTAAAATCATGTAAAAGAAAATCAACCTAGGTGGTTTTTATTAAGCCACAAATAGCATTAAGAATGATGAGTCAACATGGAAAAAGCACAGGCACTGAGCTAAAGTGCAAGGGTTCAAGTCCAGACCACTCCTTTCTAGAGGTCATACCTTGGAAAAATTACTAAAACTTTTACTGCTCTGTTTCCTCTTCTGTAAAATGGAGATAATATGATTACTTATTTCCTTGGGTTGCTGTGAGCATTAAATAAATTAATTCACATGATGTTTATAGTACTTTACACATAGTAAGTTCCCAGTCTGTGTTGTTTTTTAAAAGAAAAGATGTAATAGACACTCTCTTCTACATTAATAGGATCTAAACTTTCCCACTCTCATTTTTTTTTCTTTTAATAAAATTCAGATTCATCCAGGTGGCTATAGAGATCCCTTGATCTCAGGATGGTGGGACTCCATCAGAGCACCAGGGACTAAACCATGATGCTCTAATTTAGCCATGTTACTCTTCTAGCACTTTATCTATAACTGGTATAGGAGTGGCCAGTGAAGGTTAAGTGAGAGACTCTGGGTGGGGAATCCAGAACAAGTTTTTTGTTTTGTTTTGTTGTTGTTTTACTTATTGAAATGGATAGATATGACTAGGTTGGCCCTTTCTCTTTCTTCCTGCCTATATTGCCAAGGGAAGCAGCTACATGATCACCAGAAGAAGGTAAAAGGACAGAAGCCCGCTCATCAAGAAAGACAGAGAAGACAGATGGAAAGAATTTTCATCTATGATGACATCATTGAATTGTTGCAATGACATTAAACTATCTACTTCTAGACTTTGGTTAGAGTGAAGAATACCAACTATGATTTAATCACCATCATTGAGGTTTTTGATTATTCCTAGTCAACACAATTCAGTTGGTACCAACAACGTAATATAGCATAATATTGGTGTGATACATAATAATAACATTCTTGCTGATAAAAGAAAAAAGCTAGAGTAGTAAATACCACATTTTAAATGTTTTATTTTGTTAGAGGTTCATAGGTCACCATGAGTTTAGTCCCTGTATGAGTCCATTAACTTTCCCTCTTCTACAGATAAAAGTTGTATCATCGATCTTAAAAGACTGTTTGTTTGTTTTTTTTTTCTTAGCTTGGCCTTTAATTACAATGAACCAGGGAGGAGGAGAAAATAGATCACATGGAACAGATTCTCACCCTCTACAGAAAAGGTAAATCAAACAGATAACCTTGTGTTTGAATATGCAATAACAGCTCATTTAAAACCCAAGAAGTACATTTCTAAAGTGAAATACTTTAAACAGTAGAAAATTTAGGGCATTGACATTTGTGTTACACAATGACGAAGACATAAAATAAATTTGAGAATATTCAACTTTTCAATTCATTCATTCATTCATTCAACAAATGTTCATAAATCTCTATCATTTGCAAGGTATTATGAACAAGACAACACCATCTTTGGGCTCACTGGCCTTTCTATTTGATGGCAGGAGAAATGTTTTTGAGGGTTTTTACTATAATGGAAAACAAGATTAAGATTGGACCGAATTATATGGGAAACCAAGGTAAGTTTGGAGACTAGTTTTTTCCCACATACATGAAAGATGTGATCAGAAGACAGGTTGTTGGTACTGATGCCAATAGCAAGAAAGAAGTGTGAATTTCTGGAAGGAATCAACTTTTGAAACAGGTTCCATTTATAGACTCAAAAGGCCTTCACAGAATTTGCTTTCTACTTGCCCCGATTATATACATTTCTCCTTTCTTTCAGTTTAGGTTTTGAAGTGAGAAGTATAAATTCTAGCTGGATCCCTGGTCAAAACTTTAGAGAGTTCCCCTCTTGAAACTATAGGAATTGCTAAATTTTGCAGGGTGCCACTGTCCTAAATTACCCAAAGGGAAGGGTCTTTACAGTATCAGCATAAACCACAGCTGTATAATTTGTAGAATCTTTGCCTTCTTCAAATGCACTATTCTAAACATCACATTTTTTAAAGAAAAGCAAAATCGCAGCCAACCAGTTGAAAAAGAAGGAAAACTTTATTCAAAACTATTGCAATGAGGGAGAGAAATTGAATTGACTTCTCAAGTTTACTTGCCTGTAGACAAGATATTTGGAAAAGCACTGGAGGACATTAGCAGGGAGGTTGGTCTCTGTGATTAGCCCAGCTGTATTTGCTAATTGAGCTTTACTGAAGTTAGGCTTCAACTCTTTCACAGAGGCTGGAAAATAGGGGTGCTATATATCTCGATAATTATATTTCAAAAGAATGACTCCTAGGCTTTTGAAAAAGACATTTAGTAGAAGATTTACATCTCAAAGGGGCAAAAGAAGATTGTACAATTCCAGGTTTTCCAAAGTAAATGCTGTAGGAAAAGGAACACCAGGGGGCTACCATCGGAAAGAAATCTGTCTAAAGTTGAATCAGGGTGAGAGGAGTCTCACTCCGTCTTTGTCAGTTTCTTGTCATTATCTCCCTAGATGGTAGCACCCAGAATTGCCCCATGGAGGAATAGAAAGATGACGTTCACTGGGCAACTGCCCCAAATTGCTTTTAACTTTATGCATTTTTTTTAGAAATGTTAACATCTCTGGGATGCCTGGGTGACTCAGTCGTTGAGCATCTGCCTTTGGTTCAGGGTGTGGTCCCTGGGTCCCACATCTGGCTCCCTGCAGGGAGCCTATTTCTCCCTCTGCCTATGTCTCTGCCTCTTGTGTCTCTCATGAATAAATAAATAAAATCTTTCTTTTTTTAAAGAAATGTTCACATCTCATCTTTTTTTGCAAAGCTCCCATGTCACCTTTTCCTATTTCTTTAAAACAGAAATTTAAAGTGAGGTTGCCTCAGAATGGAAGAAGAGATATCACTGCATATTTAAATATCTCCAAATAGATGAAAACAGGTGGGGAATTCCACTAAAAGTCACCCCCTGAAGCCAGATTTCTCTCGACCTTTCTCCTCTCAATGTTTCCAGTACTCTACAATAGAAGTAACCTTCTGCCTTTTATCGACTCCTATCATTTATTTTTTTTTAAATTTGTTTTTAATTTATGATAGTCACATAGAGAGAGAGAGAGGGAGAGGCAGAGACATAGGCATAAGCAGGCTCCATGCACCGGGAAACCGACGTGGGATTCGATCCCAGGTCTCCAGGATTGCGCCCTGGGCCAAAGGCAGGCGCCAAACCGCTGCGCCACCCAGGGATCCCGACTCATATCATTTAAAATAAACATGACTTTGTATTTAACCGTGTTAATCATTAGCTTATATTGGAATATAAACCATTAAGCTATAGTAATTTCAAAGACACTTATTTACTTCAGGTACCTTTGTGTAGGATTAAATATTAAGCAGTTTCATAAAGTTTCCTTATTCACTATCCATTCTTTTCATGATTATTTTTCTTCTTGGCTAAAGACAAAAAATTCTTGAGGATCAGTATCTCTTGCTTTTCTCTTACCATACCCCTAAAGTGTTGATTCCAATTTATCTTCTCATCTGTGGCTTTATCTTACTCTGTTTGCTCCCTTTTTATACCATTTGCTAATCCTTATTGTATTCGGATCTGGAAAAAATATGGAAAGCTCTTCTTGACTAGAGTGTATGCCTGACAGTTTTATGCGTACTATTACAAACCTCTCTATAAACTCAAGAAGTTGGCGTGTGTGATGAAAAGGAACTTTTACTAGTCCTAAAGAAATTTTCTGCTCCCCCTTTCAGAAAGGAGAAAAATCACAAAGGTAACCTCTGGCAGGGTAACATGTTACATACCCATACTTTTTTTTTTTTTTTCTTACATCTGCCTTCTGGCAATGCGGTCCTCATTTGCATTTCTAAAGCAGCTCCTATTGGCTTCAACTATGTTTCCAAAAATACTTAAGGTCTGTTTCCATTTATATTTGAATCCAGATAATTCTGCTTATCCTAAGGGTTGCTCTCTGGAGGATAATGAAGGGCATATCCTCTTATAAAATAGTGGACAAAACATATATTATGTTTCTGTAAAAACATACAGAAGTGTAGCCGCAGCTGCTGGAGATCAGTGTCTGGAGACGGTTTTAATACGTTTAAGAAACAGATTAGCATGTTGCAGGGGAAGGAGTGTTAGTTTCACAAGGGTTCCTCACAAGTGACTGATCACAAGAAACAAAGACATTTTCTTTTGGTCTCATAATGAGATGGATTTCACACACGCACGCTCACACACACACACACACACACACACAGAGCCAATTGCTCAGAACTATGGAACTGTTAAAGGAAATATAAAAATAGAGTTGTAGCTCGGAACTTGTAAAAGAGAACATATGATAATGAAGATTTAACATGTGGCATGTCCTAGTCCTTTCTCCAGAGTATTCTCATCTAATCACAGACAGAGGTGCTGAATCCTCTGGTACCCTCCAATGGAATTGCTCCAAAATGTAATTATAGTGTGCAGCATTAGCTTTCTGAGAAAAGTCAGAATCTCTCTTTCTGGAAGAATGTGAAATCAATGCTGCCATTGGTTCTTGTGAAAGAATAATTGATATATCTACATCAATTAACATTGAGGTATTGATGCTTATTTACTTATTTGTTTGTTTGAGCATGTCATAAATCGCACCTAAGTTTTCTCTCAGCTGATGCTTTCTGTATGTATTCTTTGCACCTAAGAAAAGACGTTGAGGGTAAAGTAGCACCCCATGTTGGATTCATCTCCATGTGTTTTTATGTTCTCTCTAAGCAGCTTGTTGCCTCCGTCTTGATTTCTTAGCCTCTTGGTTCAAGATCTGTTGGAGATCTTGGTCCTTTAAGCATTGGATTCCTTGGTAGTTCTCTGATGCCTTCATACCTTCGCACATATTTTTAAAATTCTAACCAGAATTTATAGTTGATATTGGCAGAACCATTGCTCTGTTATAAGCTAATTTGTCATAGAGTGGAGTTTGTTTGTTTTCACTATATAATTAGATAGCTCTAATTTACATTTGATATAAAGAGATATCCCTAGATCACCCCTGTTTAAATAGTCTGGGACTGGTTCCCTCAGCTTTGGTATCTGCTCTGATTGTTCCATACAGGGCCCAGTTACATATTGCACTGGTTTCTTCCTACAATCCCTGTAGAATCATGGGGGAGAACCAAACTTGTTGCGTGGCCCACTTCCTTTCCAATTTAGTAGCAAGGGTCTAGATGTTCATAATGATCACATAATGACGACACATCCCCACCCTTCTTGCTTTATCTTGACACATCTACTGCTGTAATGTCATCTTAAAGGAGGCTTCTGCAGATCTTGAAAGAAGTTCTAAGCCTTATCTTCAAAAATTTTTCTGAGTGAGACAAGGGGACTAGACCTTAATATGTCCATGTCACTTAGTCATTGAGTGTGGGCCACCTCAGTAATGATGCACCATCTTGAGGGAGGTAGCTAGTTTCAGCAGAGGTAGTCTCTTTAAGGGCTGAGTCTGCAAATCCTTCATTCTTGAAGGGAGATCTGGGTAGCACATTGCAATATCAACCACAAAAATATTTTATCTATTCCTCATGTTTCTTGGAAATCAGAACCACCAAGTTTTGAAATTTTAAAGTGACAAGATGAAATGTTTTCAAGACCCACAGGCTCCTAAGACAATTAAGTATCTAGTATTCACTTCAGAAATCTAATGGAATCCAGGTGCCTCATTACCAATTGAATCTTACTTTCACAATAAAATTCTTCCTGCTGTGATTGATCTTTCCTATTACTCAGCATTTTTGAGTTGTTCATAAGATAATTCAATGGTCTTATTTGTAAATGGAATTCAGGAACTCATGCAATTGTTTCCAGTGGGAGAACATCTGTTCTTCTTGGATTAAACTGTCCAGGTCTCTTATGAAATTTTGTTTTATATCTTCCCAATAGTTCCAAGGAGATTTCTGGTACTTTATACATCTTCCAGCGTAGAAATTACAGAAATTGCTCTAGAATTTTGTATCCACATTTGTAGGAACATTTACAGAGTACAATTTTTTTTCTTCCTGTGTTCAAGTGTTGCAAAGTGCAACAACCTCATTACCTCATCACCTAATGAAGTTACTCACGTAAGTAATCCATATGGTGTGTGTTTTATTTATTTATTTTCTATTACAGTGAAAAAGGGAAGAAGAGCAAGCCATGTGAATCTGGGAATGTAATTAGTCTTGGCACAGCCCTGGGTCATAGCCCTGGCTCACTGTGCATGCAATTAGAGATGTATAAATAAAACTAGTATCCCCACACCAGCGATAGCACTATAAAACTAAGCCTTCATATAAATTTGTCAAGACTGCCATACATATAAACTATAAGCCTTGGCTTTACCCCAACTAAATCACATCAGAAATGTTTGCTTTGGTCTACTAATTAAGTTATATGGAAAGGCAAATTCATCTGGGGGCAACAAAACCAAAACCCCCCAAAGACATTATAAGCATGGTGTACAAAATAGCAGTAACTTACATGCCTGTTTTCTCCTCCACTCACATTCAACAAATCAAAGAGATTCCCATTGAGGCATGCAGAAAGCTCCCTCTAACAGATGTAGACAAGTGCATTAATAAACCATGACCATCATTAAAATTCTAAAACCAATATTTTGCGATCAGACATACTTCTTGCTATCAGTTTTGGAGTTAGATAGAAATATTGCATGTATGGAACATTAATTAATGCAATCGTTATAGTTGACTAGTTGCCAAAGATTACTAGCAACACAATCATGGTTTAGGAAACAGTCAAGAAATTTGACTTGCAAAGTGTCTGTGGAGACATGTTGCAGCTAATAAATTTGTGCAGCTCCTGCTCACGTATGCTACCCTTGGGCAGAGCAAGGTGGCCCTAATTGTTCTTGTGTTTGTGCATATGCTCTCCACCCTATCCCAACATTTTTCAACTGTGCCCACAAATTCATATGCTTGTATTTTCAGATTGTGCACAGCAAAGCCACTTAGGTATAAACTGGGATTTAAAGAGGCAGATGAAATTGTATCACCCTAAGAACTGTGCAGTTTATAACAGATGCCGAGAGCTAAACTTTCCAGCCAAACAGTATCAGAAAATTAGTGATAGCCACAAATATGACACCAATTACAGCAGTAAGCTCTACAATTCCAAGAGTAAATTTCCTATAGGAGATGTTTAGGGATGTCAGAGTGAAATTAATACTTAGCATCTTCTGAATCTTTTAGTTCACCAAAGCCTTCTTAATTTTAATCGAGGTCAAAAATATTTTCTTTGTCTAATCTAGCTTTAACTGCATAGCGGACATATGTTTTAGAAAACTGTAAGGAAAAATGATATAGGCAAGAACATGCAGCACATGCAAACCATTTATCCTCCCTCATTCTATACACACAGAAATTATTTTTTAAAACTCTGTTTAACTTACTGTTTCTGTTTGTAAAATATCCTGATGCCTTCAAATATTTACAACGAGCACTTAAAATATTAAGGGATTATTTATCTCAATGCATTTTTCCCTAGAAGGATGAGGTCTTTGAAGACCCTTAACAGAATGCTGTGATTCAGCCCCTCTCTTCCTCCACCTATTTGTCAAGTGATCATGTAGTTAGGACCGTGGTAAAGCAGGCATTATTTATTCAATAAACCTTAACAGCTTTATGGAAAAGCTCTAGATTCAGTTGTTATAAGAGAAAGGATGTTTATAGCATGACATCTTAGTGAAATTTGTCTTTGATGGACTTTGTTTTAATGGAATTCTCTAGCAAAGGATCATTTCTGAAATAATGTGACCCTAAGTATACTGCCACTTTTTTAAAAACTATTTAAGGCAGTGAGGAGGCGATGGTTGTTTTTGCTTTAATTTTAGAGTGACTTCTATGCCATGGTAGGCTAGATTTTGGCAGTTCTGTGATTAAGACATTACGGACCCATTTAGAGCACCCCTTTCAAATGAAAAATTATACTCCTTTTCTAGGAATAAATGGAATCAGGAGAACATTAGGCCACAATGAAATGTACACTCTTTCATCTTAAGCTAGTAGATGCTCAATAGAGAAACGATCCTCTCAGTCTTTGTAAATTTGTTATAAGTACTACAGGCAAGCACAGTCTGGCCCTCACTATGGGAAGACCAGTACATATTATTCAGAGACCCAAGTTGGAGTAAGTAAAAAGATTGAAATCTAAAGAGATTTCGCTTGTCCTGGGTCTTAATACTTATTCTAGTCTCTTGACTGAACAGTTGTTAAATCTAGAGTCACAGTCCGTATCTCTGTGCTAGGTCACCTTGTTCTTATTCTATAATCTGTATCTAATTCTTCTTCTTTTCATTGCATGGAATCAGTCTTCAAGTGAAAGTAGATAAGTGTTGAGGCATCCTAACCTTGCTAACAAATTCCGTCCTCTTCCTTTATTAGTCATCTCCTTAAAACAAATTGAAGGTGGGAGGGCATTGTGAGTAACTAAAGATTAGCAGCAAGGAGAATTTACTGAATGCTGCAGAAGAGGGCAAGAAGTGTGAGAAAAATGAGTGATCCCCAAAATTAAGCTAGATGGCTAATAGTAGATACTTATTAAAAGAGAGCTTCATTGTCTCTCTCACCCCTACAATGAAACAGAGACAAAGAACATCTAAACTTTAATGTTGGGGAACAGCTCAAAAGACACATTTTCAGTGATGAGTGTTGGATTAATCATCTAATGGAAGAATTTTGACTCATATGATTAATGTTATACTTTGCTAGATAATAGAAAAATCTGAGTGTGAGCACGATGCAGAAAATCTAGTTTTATCTCTTGCCAAGCAAATTTTTGTTATCAGTCTTCCTTAAAAATTCATTCATTATTCATTCATTGAAGAATATTTTTATTGAGCATTCACCATGTGCCAAGTATTATTCAGGACACTGGGAATCATAATAGTGAACAGAGAATTTCCTGCCTTCCATGAGTTCTGGTTTTGTGGAGGAGAATAAAACAGACCCATATGCAAATAGATTATTAAAAATATTTGATACTGGTAAGGGTGATGGACCTCAAGTGTGGTTATTATAGAATAACTGAAAATGAGGGAGGGGCAATGTAACATTATGTGATTAGGGAATATCTGAGGAAGTGATCTTGGTGGTAAGAATGATATAATAAAAAAGATGAAGCCTTGGGGA
Organism: Nyctereutes procyonoides; assembly: GCF_905146905.1. Lineage (NCBI taxonomy): Eukaryota > Metazoa > Chordata > Mammalia > Carnivora > Canidae > Nyctereutes > Nyctereutes procyonoides. Next base: position 10,223,589 of record NW_026575133.1, on the reverse strand, counting down.
AGAGTGTTCTAGACACATGGAACAGCAAAGGACCTGAGATGGGAATAAATTCAGTATGTTTGAAAGTCAGAAAAATGGCCAGCATGGCTAAGCTATGGTACAATAGGCAGTAGTATGAGAGAAACCTAACAGGCAGGTGGAAACCAAGGCATGAGAGGCCTTGACTCCATAGTAAGGGTTGTGGATTTTATTCAAATTATAGATGAAACCCATTGGAAAATCTCCCTTCTAACCACTAGCTAGAACTAGCCACTCTGTGGACAATAAATTATTATAGAGACATGAAGATTTAAAACAAGAAGCTCATTTATGACACTATTTTTGAAGCCCAAGACAGATAAATATGACTTGGACTAAGGTGATAGAAGAAATGGTAAAAAGCAGGCATATTCAAGATGTATGTTGGAATTAAAGCCAGTAGGAACTTCTGGGTTCAAGGTGGGATATGTGGGAGAAAACAAGTAATCAAATATAACTTGTAGGTTTTAGGCCTGCACAAAGTATCAGAGCTAGAAAGAAATATTACAAAGGAGAGATTGAAGGCCAGATGCCAAAGAAACTTGCTAAAAAATCCCATAGCTAGTTAATATTATAGCTGGGACTACTAGACTCCTCTGAGAACCTACTCCAGTCTACTTTCTAGCAGGTTAGGTAGATGATTTCTCTCTTTCTTTTCCTCTAGGTAGAAGAAAAACTCATTCCAGTAGGTGAGTAAAGGCTGTATGTTCTCAGCAATCATTTCATTTTTTTTCTCTTTCACCTCCATTTCACTCATGGTTTAATTTCCTATATTAAATAAAATTAATCATTTTACAGGATCCAACTGTGACAATGTAAGAACAGAAAGTCTTTACTCAACCTTGTGACAAAATACTGATTGATTTTGGCTAAATTGATACCACATAGCATCAGGGACATGGGAGTCTCATGTAAGAGGGTGCTATATATAGTTAATTGTCCCAGAAGGATGAGAATAAAATTTCCCTTAAAAAAATATATATAGGGGCACTTGGGTGACTCAGCTGGTTAATCAACTGACTCTTGATTTCAGTTCAGGCCATGATCTCAGGGTTATAAGACTGAGCCCCACATCAGGCTCAGCACTGGGAGTGGAACCTGCTTATGATTCTCTCTCTTCCTCTCTCTCTGCTCCTCTCCCAGCCTTCTAAAAATTATATATATGGTACAACTTTATGTAAAGTTGTTTACATTAATAAAACACATTAATTAAAACTTACAAATATATGAGTTAAATATATAGCCATTATATAATTTTTATGGCTTTATTGAGATATAATTGACATATAACATTATTTAATATAAATATTAAACAATACTTATATTAAAGTTTAAGTGTAAGTATAATGTAATGTAAAATGTGTATATAATGTATAATGTGTATATAAGTATAATGTAAGTATAATGTGATGCTTTTATACACATATATATTATAAAATAATCACCACAATAAGTTTAGTTAAAACTTTCATCACCTCATGTGATTATGTGTGTGAATGTTTGTGTGTGTGTGGAGGGGGAAGAATATTAAAATTCTACTCTCTTAGCAAATCTCAAGTATATGATACAGAATTGTCAGCTATAGTTACCATACTGTACATTAGTTGCCCAGAAATTTTTTGCGTTATAACTGGAAGTTTGTACCCTTTAGCCAACATATCCCCATTTCCCCCAACTCCCTGCCACTGAAAACCACCATTCTACTCTCTATTTCCTTGGCATTTTTAGATTCTGCAATGTCAGTGAGATCATATGGTATTTGCATCCTCTGACTCATGTCTCTTAACATAATGTCCTCAATGTCCATCCTTTGCTACATATAGCAGGATTTCCTTCTTTTTAATGGCCAAATTATACATATGTACACACACACGCACACACGTAGGCTGACAAATACCACACACGATAAAATCTGTTCAACTTATTTTCATTAATTGTCTGATACATATGTGATAATTTCCCACTACCCTTTTGTTGCATTGTCTTTGATTATCTCTTCTCATATGGTCAGGATTGTACAATACCATTTCTCTAGGAAGAATAGAAAGATAATTTAGTCTTTATCATGATTTATCAAAACATTTTTTATTGTTATAGTTTGAAAAAGGTGTTTTTAGTTTCAAAACTCATGCCTATTTTTAAGATTCTTATTAAACTACTCCATACATGACCTAAAACATTTCAGGTCACTTCAAATGTTCTTATGAATGACTAAAATTAAATAATCTTTAAAATAATCATACTCATTAACCAGTTTGTTAATGACATCATTGCTGTCATAATACATTATAAATTTTCTTTCATCTTCATCTATCTGTAATTTGCTCTAAATTCGCAAGAAATGTAAACCTTGTCCCAATGCATTTATATGATCCACTCTTCTTCATTAACTAGATTATCAAGTAGTTTGAGAGCCTATTCATTCATTTAGTTATTATACATTTTTTTTTCAATTTGAAAATAAGGTACATACAGAAGCAATGCAATTGTCATTATGTAGTAACAAAACATATAACTGCATAATTAAATAATTCTTATGCTACATATATTAATTTACTGATGCATATATGGATGTTTTTGTAAAGGCATACTTATGTTTCTAGATCTTTCTCTTGGTTGCTAGTGATGTTGTGTACTTTTTTGCCTAATCTACCAGAATTCTCTTCAGGATAAGATACATCACATATGCTTAGGGAAGATCTCAGGCGTTGGGATGCACAAAACTTGGAATACATACAAACATACTTACTTATATAGTATTTATGTAGTTTCATGCCTTACAGTCACAACTGTTGGTTATATTTCATGTGATTACAACAAAAAGTAATAAAACAAGTTGTGCTTCTAATTACATGTTGTGTACCTTGTTGCATATGTCCCATGAGTATGAACTTTTGTTTCGATTGTCAATGAAAGGTCAATCTATCACTTACACTTTATTATGTCTATAGATTAGAAGAATGTTCCCCAGACTAGTTTCTGGTCTACACATTTCAAATCTTGTTTCTCTTCGACTGTGTATATGCTCCTAGGGCCTGATCTGAAAAAAACAAAACAAAACAAAAAACACATCATCAGTGACTGTATAACCTCTGGCCTCTGGTGCACTTTTATGTCACACCAGAGGAACTGGTATAATGGATTGTAGGAGTATTTCTGAAAGCCATTCTTACATCAAGGCAACAATGTAATCTAGCACAATATAATTATCAACAACATAATGAAGCATAGGTGACTACAACCCTCATAGATGTATCCCACTAAACTAAAACTGTGTCTTCATCTTAACTTTCCTTGCTTAACTAGATCTCCAAAGGACTCATGAAAACTCCAGAACCAACTGGTGAGAGAAGAGAGGGGAATCAGAGAAGAGAATAACAGTGGTCTTAACCTATTATGGTTAAAGTATCTTATCTTTGAAGATTTTATAAAATAAGTATATGATTATGCAAATATGTGGCCTGTACCCCTCCCAGGGTCTTGAAAAGGATCCATGCAGTCAAAGACTGATGCTTAAGCTCCACTGGCTTCATGAGAAATTTAATTCTGCTTGTGTCTCTTAGCCACAGTACTGAGAGCAAGCACCTGATGTTCTCAAGCATAGAGCATGTGATTCCTGGCTGCTGCCTTAGAAAAGGCGTTTACCTTACCACAATTTGGCCACAGGCTCTAGAACCTTCAACAGCCTCTCTCCATCCAAACTTGCCCCTCAAGTTCCATTTTATAGCTACTAACACAACCATCCCAGATCCTCCATTTAGAAACATCCAGAAACCTAAAAAGGCTGCATATGTGTGTTTTCTATCTCTCTTCCATATGTATTCTTGAAGTCTATAAGTATAATAGCTCTAAGGACTCTTTTATGACATTTGAAAAGATCATTAAGAAGGCTGTTAACTCATTGAACACTTTTTCGAAACATTTTAAGTTAGTCTATATTGAAAAAACACGCTATTCAGCTTCTTTCAACAATGGAAAAGTATGATAAATTGCACTCAGACCTCTCCTTATAAACTTATGTTTATCAAAAGACACCATTAAAAAAACAAAAAGGCAAGCCACATCCTGAGCAAAAATATTCATAATAAACATATATGACAAAGCACATGTATCTAAAATAGATGGACTATTACAATTCAGTAATAAGAATACAAACAAACCAATTTTTCTAATGAGAAAAAAAAAAACATTTGAACAAAAACTTAACAAAAGCAGGTATACAAATGGTCAATCAGCACATCAAAAAGACCAGTCAACCAGGAAATGCTAATCACTACCACAACAAGATACTACTCTATTCTTCCTAGAATGACTAAAATTCAAAATGATAATCAATGCCAAACATTGACAAGGGTGTGGAGCAACTAGAATTTTCATATGTGGTCAGTGAGACTGTAAAAGGATATAAACATTTTTGTTTAAAAAATCTGGCAGCTTCCTACATACCTGAATAGGTCTATCCTCTGGCCCAGCCAGTCTACTCCCAGGCATGTCCAAACCAAGACTTTCACAAGAATGTTCAAATAATCAATCAAACAAACCACTTTTGAAAATAACCAAAAGCTGCAAACAACCCAAATGCCTATCAGTGAGCATAAACAACGGTGATATGTAACTGGTTACAACTCGCCAATAAAATGAACTAATGATTCCTGCAACAACATACATGAATCTACTATGACAATTTTTTGAGGGAGTGAAGCCAGGCATGAGAGTCGGCATGCTAAGCTTCCATCTAAAGGAAGTTTAAGAAGAGCCAGAGCCCTTAATTATGATAGAAATCAGAACGTGGTTGTCACGGAAGTGGTAGGGGTAGCCGTTAACTGAAAACTTGCATGAAGGAACTTTGGGGTTTGATGGATTTTTACCATATTTTGATTTGGGTGATGGTAACAAGGATGCATACATTTGTCACAACTTAAACTAAACACCTAAGATCTGTGCCTTTTATTACATATGCAGTATGCCTCGATAAAGAAAAAATTCATTTGGGATAGCCAGCTTAAACACTTCTAAGTCTCCTCGAATTCACCAACGAATGCATTGATGTCTTTGAGATACGAGTCTGCTATTAAAAGGAAAAAAATTCAGTTTACATTTTTGCAGGCATATAAATGGCAGGAAATCTAATATTTATTTTACAAGCTTAAATTTATAATAGTAAGATTTTTGCCTTCTAACCTATGGTGTCTAGAGCGACACCTATCAGCAATCCTTCAGTCTGTTCTACTAGCTTTTCTAATCTTCAGGAAAAAAGGAATAAATAGTCACTAGGACAAAGCATTATGAATCAGGACCTCATTATCTCTCCAGAAAGGATATCCTGGGAAAGAACAAAAAAAGAGAACATGGCAGAGAAACATTCACATTTTCAAATATGCCACAAAAGACTAAAATATCCTTCAAGCCCTATGCAACTATCTTACCTCAATAGCCAAGATTACTTTAATTAGAGAATTTTCTACTTTGCCATTATTATGAAGAATATATTAACAGAGGTGTCTCTAAGTTGCCAATCATATCTCCATTCCTTAAGAGATTTTACTATTTATGAAATTGTCTTTACTTCTAGAAAAGCTGTATTGGAGAATGCCATTTAAAAAGGCAAGTAAAATCAGACTGCCCCTATAAAAATGGGAAATTGTTGAGCTCTGTATTTTAAAGATTTTTTATTGAGAGAGAGAGAAGAGAAGAGGGGAGAAAGGAGAGGAGAGGAGAGGAGAGGAGAGGAGAGGAGAGGAGAGGAGAGGAAAGAAAAAACATCAGTGGGGGAGGGGAGAGGGAGAGCATCTCCAGCAGACTTCCGGCAGAGCTGGAGTCCCACACAGGGCTTGATCTCACAACCCTGAGATCATGACCAGGGCCAGAATCAAGAGTGAGACATTCAACCAACTGAGCCACCCAGGTGCCTCATGAGCTCTATATTTTAAAAATTCCTCTCTGGACAGAAAAATCTAACTGAAATCATTCATGAAACCTGTTAATGAAACCAGGAAAGAATAGAAGATTATTAACACAGATGTTTAGAGGAGCAACCCTGAGTTGTTTTCATATTTTGTTAGGTTGAACAAAAGGTTGGCATATATTTCCAAATCCATTTCCAGAGAATTTCAGATAAATTTAAATTTATTTTATATTTTGCAAACAAATTACATTTCTCCCTGACCACTAGCTGAGAAACACAAAAATGTTAGTTTGTTTGAATAGACAAGGACAATTGAAACCACATCAAGTGACTTATAAACTTAAGATTTAAAATTGTTATAAAAGGTCTCAATATATTTATGAAAAAAACTATACATTCACCTGAATTATTAAGCTATATTTGTCATAAGAAGTTGATTTTACTTGGAGAAGGACAAACAGTGTATGTTCTCATTCATTTGGGGAATATGAATAATAGTGAAAGGGAATATAAGGGAAGGGAGAAGAAATGTGTGGGAAATATCAGAAAGGGAGACAGAACATAAAGACTCCTAACTCTGGGAAATGAACTAGGGGTGGTGGAGGGGGAGGAGGGCGGGGGGTGGGGGTGAATGGGTGACGGGCACTGAGGGGGACACTTGATGGGATGAGCACTGGGTGTTATCCTGTATGTTGGTAAATTGAACACCAATAAAAATTAATTTATTAAAAAAAAAAGAAGTTGATTTTACTAGCCAAAACTTTGGAAATAATTAGATTTCCATAATATCATTATGCAGATCTGATGAGCTCAGAGAGGAAAGACTGCTTAGACTCTTAAAAATGGGAGCATAGTTAAAAGCACTTCTATAAGCATACTTTATAAATAAATAATATAGAGAGAGTCTCAAATGTGGATTCTCGATTTGCTTAGACACACTAGTCTAAATATTAGAATCAACTCAAAGGGAGATATAGTTGGTTTTATAGAGGTGACTGCCTTCAGCCACTCAGTCACAAACTCAATAGGTGGGTAACTGCATTAACTCCCCAACCTCAGGCTTCACCCATCAGCACTATTCCAACACCTCAAAGGTGACTACTAACTTTGAGGAAGAGAGTATGCTTCATGTCACAAGCAGGCTGATCCAGAAGAGAGAGGCAAGGAGGTATATGCCACCATTTCTCTGACTCCTTCTCGCTATCCTACTTACCACCCAGGCTATTTCCTCCTCTCCTGGGAAGAAATGAGTCATTGATGATCAAGAAAGAAGATTTACAATACCTCCTATAGGGAAGAGCTTCATTTTCATGGACCCCAGTGGAATAACAGAGAACAGGGAAAATTGTTTTTCTACAAATATATCTTTTTTTTTTTAGGATTTTATTTATTTATTCTTGAAAGACAGAGAGAGAGAGAGAGAGAGAGAGAGAGAGAGAGAGAGAGGCAGAGGCACAGGCAGAGGGAGAAGTAGGCTCCATCTGGGAGCCCGATGTGGGACTTGATCCCGGGACTCCAGGATCATGCCCTGAGCCAAAGGCAGGCGCCAAACCGCTGAGCCACCCAGGGATCCCCCCCTACAAATATATCTATCTCAGATTTGTTTCAGAAAATCTTACCTATATCTAAAATAGACATCTATGGAAAACAATTCTACTTTAGAACTGACAGTGAGGAGAGGAGTTATATTTTTATCCTCTAAAATGGGGATTTGTGAATATTTTATTTATATTTATTTTGCAAATTATTTTTCACTTAAGATCATTGTGTTTTCCTTTCCCAGAAAATTCAGAGTGGGCAGCAAACAAGGAAGCTTAAGACCATACTGACTTAATATAAATTTTTTGTAAAGCATCTACTATGCCAAAAAAAAGACAGAATACTGACATTTATAGAAAATATTAAATGATTCAAGATTATGCAAAATATCTCTTATATTCTTTTAAATCTCATAAGTTAGATTCTTTTTAGCCATAGGATTTTGGAAAGAAATCACTTAGTGTTCAAACAGCAACAAACACATCACTGGTGTTGGTATTTAAGTATAACAGCTTCTGATGTGCTGCCAGCCACAGATTACTAAGACTCTTACCTGTGATGGATTGGGATGCTCTTCTACTGGAAGGCGAAGGACTAGTTTATATAGTAATTTGGGTATGTAAACACTGTGAAAACACCAATAATTATAAGGATTGCGAAAGAGCACTGACTTTATTCCAAAGCAATTGCTTTGGAAATCTTAAGAGAAAAAGTAAGCTGTGAATGGCAGAAGGTGTCCACAGTGGTGTTTAAAGACATCCTTACCTTCTACAGAAAGAGGGCAGATGGGGCTGAAATTCATGCCCAGGATGTCATGGTAAAGGTGGCAGTGTCTCAAAAAGACTAAGCATATAATCTTAACAGGCCTCTATGTTAAAATTAGAGTTCTCATAGTAGGTCACAGTACATGAAGTCTGAGTTGAGGACATTGGAGTGACAAACCTGAGAATCTTGAATGCTAGATTATTCTGAACACAGGGAATTGGCCGAAGCAGCCTTCATCTTGCCAGCAGAAAGCAGCCATAGTTCATCTGGATGGCTTGCAAAAGACCACAGCTGAAGCATCTTGCTTTCAAGATGATGTTTATTCTACTGTGACACTACTTAAGGCCCTCAGCTCAATAATCGTGGACAGATTTCAACATGATCTGAACAGGAAATTATAGTCCCTACTTGGAGCAAAAATTGCATGCTCCCCAAAAGAACTGCAGGACCTGGCTTATGTATACAGAAAGGAGCCAGAGGGACACATGTGGGTGAAGAGGGAAGAATGTAACATGAGAGCATTCTTCCATGATCCAGATTTACTGTCATAGCAAAGACGCCTGGAGCCTATCCTAATGTGCTGTGGGAATGTTGGCTTATACAGTAAATGATGTGGAGACTCTGAAACAGCCTTTGCAGAATATGAAGAAGGAAGGGGTTGAAAAGCATAGGGAGGTGACATTAGAATGGATTACTTGAAAACAGAGAAAGAAACACGTGGCAAAATTTTCTAGAATGGCTACCTTTGTGCCTGTTCTCACTCACTGAAAAAAAAAATCCAAAGAGAATTTTTGCTTTTAGGAAAAAAGCTGTTACCATTCTAATGTAGGTTTCTTATCAAAGGAAAGTAGTATAATGTGAACTCTCAGGAAGTGGGGATACCTATACATAAAAGGCAATTTATTATAGATATTGGTTCATGTGATTTGAGAGGCCAGAATGCCTCATACTGGCATCAGCAAACTGGAGAACCAGGAAGGCTGGTGGTAAAATTCAGCCTGAGTTCAAAGACCTGAGAACTAGGGGGCTGCTAGTGTAAGGTGCGGAATCCAAGAACCAGACTCTCTGCTGCCCAAGAACAGGAAAAGGTGGATGTCCCAGATCAAGAAGGAACAGAAAATTTGCCCTTCTTTGACCTTTTCAATCCATTTGGGCTTTCAAATCAAAGAGGAGGGTTCCCACCCATATTGGTAAGGGTGGATCATTACTCAATCTATTGAATCAATGCTAATCTTTTCCAGAAACAGAAATGCTGATCTTTTCCGTCATAGACACACACAGAAATGATGTGTTGCCAACTATTTGGGCATCCCTTAGCCAAATCAATATGATATAAAAATTAACCATCACGATGGGGAACATGGGTATCTAATATGAAAGATTTCAACAGTTTGAGCATCTAGAATGTGTGAGATTTTAATGGGTAGAGATGAGAGGAAGGTAGTCTAGTTGTCTTCCTCTTGCTTGGAGGCCCAATAGAACGAACTCCACAATTCCAACATGGTTGTCATGATACAATTGATTAGTTCTTAAGTTAGAGAGCTAAATTTGGACCAAATTAGAAAGTGGTGGTGGTGGTTTCAGAAATTTATTCTCAAGCTGAAATAAATCTAACAAAGATTTTGGGGCAAGGAATAACATTAGCAGAATGTTTGGGAAGATTCACTTGGCAATGATGTATATTGAAAGGGTAGATCTTAGAGATAGGAAGAGTATAAAGTTAGCTTTTGAAATAGTCCAGGCTTGAGGCATCCAGATCCTAAATTAGAATTGAAAGTGTGAAAAATAGAAAAAAAAATTAAAATTTGCATTTATTTAAAATAAACTATTTCCAATGGGCTATAACTATGTTTAAGATGAGATACAAGCTACTAAGGCACTATAAACTGTGTTCCAGATTTCACACAGATAAATATGTTTTTATCTAGATGTAATTGTTTACATTGAGAGGTAATTATTTTTAAAAAATGTGTTTAGTGAGCTTTTATCTCTCGATGTGTAAAACAATTCAAATTATGTTTAGTGGTAAATGCATTAAGACCTCCATCCCTAAGTCCCCTGCATTCATTCATTCTGCAACTTTGAGGTAAAGCCAATAGTCTAATTCAGTGCTCAGACCTGGAGATTTGGGATCCACTTAGTAACTGGAAGTTCATGAATCATTTACATTCTGTGCTCATGGTAGTATATTAAGCAATTTCAAAGGTCACCTTTCTGAAGAGGTATATCAGTCTTAATATAAGGAAACACCAAATAAGTGAACACATATTAGCTCCAGGTGTCCCGAGTCCCTAAATTGCTCTGATTTTTTAGAGTAATTAATGTTGGACCCAGATGACAAATGTTTGATAGGGGGAAGTGAACAGGCCAACTGATAAAAGGCAAGATAAGAAAACAAAGTATTATGGAAATGGATGATCAAGTATTTAGCATGCCTTCCTTAAAACAATCAAGTAATTTGCTGTCTTGATTATTCTGTTGTTCATTTTGTTGTTGTGGAATCTACAATAATTGACACTGATTTCAGATCTGAAAGTCCTTATAATTCAATCTCACCTCCACTTCCTTTGTCATCTGACTCTTCCAAAAGGAGTCTCCTGCCATAGGTGTCTGAGATTTATTTTTTTTTAAGATTTTACTTATTTATTCATGAGACACACACACACACACACACACACACACACACACACACACACAAGCAGAGACACGGGCAGAGGGAGAAGCAGGCTCCATGCAGGAAGCTCAACGGGGGACTTGATCCCGGGTCTCCAGGATCACACCCTGGGCTGCAAGCGGTGCTAAACCACTGAGCCACCCAGGCTGTCCTGAGATTTCTATTCTTAGAAAGCCCTGCTTGTAAGTGTGGCACTTGGCTGGACCTGAGAACTTGCCTTTTGGAGTTTTCCTGGTCAAGAGCTAACTGATAAAAGTGGATCATAAGCCATGCTGTTTGTGGAAACAATATGGTTTTTGATGAACACTTGCTTTATTTCTGGGAGTCTGGAATTTTAGTACATGCAAAGCAGATGGTGCTTATGTGACCAGCCCCCAGTTTAAAAAAAAAAAAAAAACTTAGGTGCTTATTCTCTAATGGGATTTCCTAGGCGAAACCATAATACACATGTTGTTGTTTTTTCACTGCTGGGAAAGAGTATGCTTTTGTGACCCTTGCCGGGAAGAAGAGAGCATAAGAAAGCCTGCACATGAAGTTTTCCAGACTTTGCCTGTTTTTTTTTTTTCCCTTTATGAAATGGATGCATATCCTTACTACTACACTGTTATATATCTTAGCATGAGTATGACAATATGCTAAATCCATGTGTCCTTTCCAACCAATCTCCAAATGAGATTGTGTCTGCTCTCAGAGACCCCAACACAACCCCACTCTTCTCAATGATTTAATGAGTCTGGGCAAGAGCATTCTATATCTGTTTAAGTAAGAAATAGCACTTTTTGCATCCAGTTGAAGATTGGCTCCTCACCACCCATCTGCCCCAGTGGAAAGATAGATACCTCCTAATGAAAGATAAAATAACTTTATTTTTCTTTAATATTTTTATTTATTCATGAGAGACAGAGAAAGAGAGAGAGAGAGAGAAAGAGATGCAGAGACACAGACAGAGGGAGAAGCAGGCTCCACTCAGGGAGCCTGATGTGGGACTCGATCCCGGGACTCCAGGATCAGCCCTGGGGCAAAAGGAAGGCGCTAAACCGCTGAGGCACCCAGGGATACCAAGATAAAATAACTTTAGCCCAAAGTACAGGATATACTTTTCTACCTATTTAGGAAAAATGCTATCATTGTTCACACACAAATGTATAATTGCTTCAATAATCTTCCTTGGCAATCTGCAGCCACAGTGTCTAGAGTTCATTACAGGCTGTGAAGTTTCCTTTCATTTGTTTTCCATGTGCTACTTTTTGATTTCCCCAATTGAATGAGTGCCCTCTCGTTGTTCTGCTGTGGGAAAGGGTAAGCAAAAATGCGACTGGCCTTCCTCAAACCATCCATGATGATTTCCCACCATCGTCATAATTGTTCCTTATATTCAGTACTGCTAAATATTACTCAGTTCCATGCCTAGAGAAACCTACATTTCCTTCTTCCCTGAATGGCATGAAAAAAGATGCTGTAAGCTTTTCTCAGGTCACCCTTCAGGTGGCTTTAGTGCAACCTTTTCGAACAAGTGAAGGTACTACTGGCAATCAAGCAAAGCATGAAACTGTTAACGTACCCTATTAAAGTTGAAACAAGGTACCCTTCTCTTTACCCCCCATCGAATTGGAATCATTTTATTTAGCATGGATGCCTAAAACAGAGACTTCCCTCCAGAGCTCTCAGCAGCAATGACCAACAAAACACAGAAGTCCTTTATCTCTGCTCCATAGTGCTACTGATTACTCCAATCCCATTAGGAGAAGCTTACTACATGTTCTTTTTCTTTAATAATAAATTTATTTTTTATTGGTGTTCAATTTGCCAACATACAGAATAACACCCAGTGCTCATCCCATCAAGTGCCGCCCTCAGTGCCCGCCACCCAGTCACCCCCACCCCCTGCCCTCCTCCCCTTCTACCACCCCTAGTTCGTTTCCCAGAGTTAGGAGTCTTTATGTTCTGTCTCCCTTTCTGATATTTCCTACACATTTCTTCTCCCTTCCCTTCTATTCCCTTTCACTATTATTTATATTCCCCAAATGAATGAGACCATATAATGTTTGTCCTTCTCTGATTGACTTACTTCACTCAGCATAATACACTCCAGTTCCATCCATGTTGAAGCAAATGGTGGGTATTTGTCGTTTCTAATGGCTGAGGAATATTCCATTGTAGACATAAACCACATCTTCTTTATCCATTCATCCTTCCATGGACACCGAGGCTCCTTCCACAGTTTGGCTATTGCGGACATTGCTGCTAGAAAAATCGGGATGCAGGTGTCCCAGCATTTCACTGCATCTGCATCTGCATCTTTGGGGTAAATCCCCAGCAGTGCAATTGCTGGGTCGTAGGGCAGGTCTATTTTTAACTCTTTGAGGAACCTCCACACAGTTTTCCAGAGTGGCTGCACCAGTTCACATTCCCACCAACAGTGCAAGAGAGTTCCCCTTTCTCCACATCCTCTCCAACATTTGTTGTTTCCTGCCTTGTTAATGTTCCCCATTCTCACTGGGGTGAGGTGGTATCTCATTGTGGTTTTGATTTGTATTTCCCTGATGGCAAGTGATGCAGAGCATTTTCTCATGTGCGTGTTGGCCATGTCTATGTCTTCCTCTGTGAGATTTCTGTTCATGTCTTTTGCCCATTTCATGATTGGATTGTTTGTTTCTTTGCTGTTGAGTTTAATAAGTTCTTTAAAGATCTTGGAAACTAGCCCTTTATCTGATACGTCATTTGCAAATATCTTCTCCCATTCTGTAGGTTGTCTTTGAGTTTTGTTGACTGTATCCTTTGCTGTGCAAAAGCTTCTTATCTTGATGAAGTCCCAATAGTTCATTTTTGCTTCTGTTTCTTTTGCCTTCGTGGATGTATCTTGCAAGAAGTTACTGTGGCCGAGTTCAAAAAAGGTGTTGCCTGTGTTCTCCTCTAGGATTTTGATGGAATCATGTCTCACATTTAGATCTTTCATCCATTTTGAGTTTATCTTTGTGTATGGTGCAAGAGAGTGGTCTAGTTTCATTCTTCTGCATGTGGATGTCCAATTTTCCCTTACTACATGTTCTAAACAAAGGGCAGCTCTCTATCAGTAATTGTTACATGTCTATGTATCAGAATCTACCACTAAACTTTAAAAATATACATTCATAGGGTGATCCCTGGGTGCTTCAGGGTTCATGAGGTCTCATGGGTTGTAAGATCAGGCTCTGTGCTCAGCAGGGTGTGTCCTTGCTGATTCTCTCCCTCTACCCCTCCCTCTATTCTCTCTCTTATAAATAAATAAAAAAATAAACACACACACACATTCTTAGGATACAGCCCTCTGAGACTCTGCCATTGTAAGTCTAAGGAGACCCAGGAATCCATATTTTTTAATAAATTCCCCTGATAATGCTTTTTTACAGATGGATATGATGGGAATGTAAAAAATCTTAACTGTAATTTGGGAAAATGTCAGAAAAGTAACATTTCAATATACTTTGCCCTCTATCACATGATTATCTAAAAGACATAAAACAGAGAGGCAGTGAGCAAGCTGATTGGTCATAGCTTTTAAACCCAAGAGCTTTTGACAACCTACATGCAGCAGGAAGACAGAGGAAAATGAAATGGACTGACCTTTTGGGAAAATTGTCTTTTCTCCTTTCCTTTCTATTCTTCTGTGAATTTGCATAGATTTTCATAATCTTCTAGCCTCTAGAAGCAGTTGTTTCTTCTAAGCCTCAGAGATAAAAACAGTTTGGTGAGGCTTGGTGGTAAGAACTGGAACAGCTGAGTACTCTAAGGAATTAACCCAAGAAATAAAGAAGGGGCATAGAGAAATTAAATCTATTTGCCTGCTTGGTTGGTGGCTTTTATGATTAAGGAGTACATGCAATGCACAAAACTGTTAGGTAATTATAATGTGTAAAAACAGATCAGACTAATCCATCCTGGGCCACACATGATGTGAGGAACATTTTTTATACAGTACTTCAGCTAAATTGATTTGAGACCCTTAAGACACCAACCCTTTAGGCTAGTGGTTCTTTAAATGGGAAGGAAATCTGCATTTTTCACTTTTCCACCTGGCTGCCTAATGCATCAAGACAGCTGCCCAGGATACACCTCATTTAATTGCAATTGTTGCGGATAAGTTTATGATTCTCTCTGAAATGTGGAACCATCGTTTAGAGTCTTATTTGCTCCTATATCTTGGACACTCTTGGTAACTTTTACTTGCATTTTTGTTATTTATTTTCTTTTCCTTCTTATGCCCTAGTGGCACTTTTCTCTCTCACTCTCTCTCACATCTTTTTTTCTCTTCTTTCCTCACCACTAAACCTTTTGACTTCATACAGCAAGAGGATAAGGGAAAGGTTCTGTCCTGATCATTTGGAAAACTACAGAGCTGGTCCAGATATTCATTGCATACTATCTGTGACGTTGTGGTTTATAACAAATATATATTTGGTCTTTGTCTCCATTTCTTACACAGAACTCCTGAAACTCTTGGAATTTCCCAAGGGCTGAGTGTGTTAACGTTGTCTTGTTATGCTAGTGACTTGACTTTCAAAATGCACCTGAAGATGGAAGCCTGTTGCCAGGAGAACCAACCCTGTATTTAGGGGGTTGAAACTCTCAGTTCCACCCTCTGATATCTAGAGCAGGGGAGGGACCCTGAGGTTGAGTACCAAACTAACCTAAACTTTATGATAAAGAAAAGGGGGCTCATGCGTCCTTTGCAGATTGGAATGCTGGTACTGGTTTTGGGTATCTTACCAAAAAATAGCAAATTACCTAAAAAGGTGGGGGTGAGAGTTTGGAATCTGGGCCTTTATTAAGCACTCCGTGGCCAATCACCAATGGCCAACGATTTAATCTATCATGCCTATGTAAGGAAGCCTCCATAAAATCCCCAGGAGGAAGATTTAGGAGAGCTTCATTAGTTGAACACATCCAGAATCAGGGAGAGTGGACACTTCAAAGAGAGCATGCTAACTGACCCTCCCCATATTCTAAGAGATACCCTAGCATCTCTTCCATCTGGCAGCTCCTGAGTTATATCCTTTCATGATAAACTAGTGATCTAGGAAGTAAAATGTTTCTCTGACTTCTCTGGGACACTCTAGCCAATTAAACCCACGGAAGTGGTTGTTGGAACCTCCAATACATAGCCAGTTGGTCAGACGCACAGGTAACTACTTGAACTTGCAACTGGTATCTGAAGTAGGGTGGCTTAGCAGTTTCCTAAGACTAAGCCCTAAACCCGAGGGATTTGATATTATCTCCAGGTAGATAGTGTCAGAACTAAATTCAGTTAGAGGTCACCCAGCTGGTACTGGAAAACTGCTTGTTGGTGTAGGGACGCCCCCACTCCACTCTCTCTTGCCACATGTTGGAATCCCTAAAGATGGTCTTCCAGGACCTCTCTGTGTATTTCCAGGCTCAGGGAGCTTATTACTTCTCAGGGCACCAGGCACTACTAGTGGGCAAACCTAACTTTTTTTTCCGCTATGCTGAGCTCTAATATGCCTCATTAAAACTGCTGAGCTTTTGCCCTGATTCTTAACAGAATTTGGGAAGATAAATAAATGACTTAGCTTAGGTATAAAGAAACAAATTGGAGTTAAAATAAAGAATGGTGGGCACTTGGGTGAACTGAAATATTCTTTTACCTTTGAAAAGAGCTACCGGAACCAGTAATTTTTGTGGAAAAGCGTGGTTTAGTGTCATCAGATTTTCTGATCTTTAAGAAAGACCAAGAGATTAGATCCTTATGTAAAAACTCCCAGTTTGTAAATAATGACAATGACTCCAAATTTGCAGCATTATGTAGGGTAACACCATGAGCTAAATAAAATGAATTGGGCCTATTGGCTTGAACCAATGCTCTTTGCCCTAAATTCTGTACTTTTTTCACACAACGGCTTTCACATTTTGGGAGAGAAAGCTCTTAGATTCTAATTTTTTTTTCAAGCTAATTTTCTATTTCTTTAGATTATTTCTATCTAATCTAATTTCTAGAACCCTCGTTTTCACCGTGATCCTTTTCAGGCCCTTTTCTGTCAAACAAAGTTTCTCAAAATGAACACGGGGACACTGAGTCCTAGCAGGGGAACTGTTCTGTAAACTTCCCAACAGTGCATTAGACTTGACGCCTGTCTTGAAAGAATGCTTGTGAAGTTGGCACTTCTCCCTCCTCCAAGTGGGCATTTATAGGCATATGCATACAGTTACACACACATTCACACAGGCACACATACATAATGCAAGGCACACATGCACTTCACAATTTTCAGTTCGATTCTATCTTGTAAGTATGACCTTAATTGTAATCTAGTGAATTCATATTATCTCTGATGGTGTCATCTTCTGTTTGGACCTAATAATAGGTTAATGACATCCATAAATTTGATAAGCCCATCTCTATGTCTTTACCAAAGGCACAGTTAAAAGTTGACTATGCCAAGTGCAAGGATAGAGCCTAGAGATATAGTATTAGTGACTAACTTACTTGCTGTTATTGCATTATTAATCAGACACTTTCAAGGTATAATAATGCAACCATGTGAAACAGGCCTAAATTGTCCAGCTCTTTTTTGAGGATACTGTGTTTTACTGAATTCTGAATACTCATAATTTTCCTACTGCTCTAGTCAACATCTTCATCATTGAAAGAAAACACAACTGCTCTCCAGACTATCCATCTCCTCTACCCAGGGTTCTGGAGAGTCACATGCCTCCATGGAGAAGCCCAGGCTTTTTTCCAGCAGAAATTCATGCAAGAAGAAATACAATGTTCCCAGATGGCTTCAGTGGAATACATTGTGATGAAGAAAGTCCCAGCAATGTGTCCACACTGGCCTTTCTGCCCCATAAGTAGGTCAAGGACATTCACTATAAGAAATCTGCAGTTGATATTTCCTTTGACTTACATAGGTAGCTTCTCTGCATTTTGAACTCCACTCAAATGTCACTTCCTCAAGAGAGCGTTCCTATTATCCCATCTCTGTCTCTTATAAGTCATCGGACCTTAGAAGGCTACCCAATGTCTCTGAGATTTGATTTCCCCCTCTGTAACAGAAGGGCAAAAGAACCACCTGCTTCACTGAGCTTTTGTGTGCGTTAAATGATTTAATAACTGTAATTCCCTCAGAACAGTATCTTTGCAGTTGGAACTCTATCATTATCATTATTGTTATTGTCATTGTTTCAATACTTGCTTCCTTTCCTTATAGTCATTTTAACACATTTACCAATTTCCATATCTTCAAAGTATTATCTTGGTCACTGTTCACTTAGTGGATTTGAGTAACCTTCAGCCTGACAGGTAAATGCCATAAGAATATGCTTCTTGTCTCTGCATGGCTGCATCTCTGTTGCCTGGAATGGCATCTGGCACAAAGTCACCACCAGACACCAGCAGCTGAGTGAAAGAATGCATACACAAATGGATGAAAGGCAGTCTCCTCTAGAGTAGCCCTGGATAAGGGGTGCTTATGCCAGGGGAAGACCCTGGCATAGGGAAACACCAATACATTTCTAACCTTTTGCACTTGGGAAGCTTCTGGCCATTCCAGACTTAAAGATTTTATTTTTTTGACAGAGCACAAGTAGAGGTAGAGAGAGAAGCAGGCAGAGAGGGAGAGAGAAGCTCAGCAGGGAGCCCAGTGCAGGGCTCATCCCTGAACCCTGGGATCATGACCTGAGCCAACAGCAGACACTTAACCTGCTGAGCCACTCAGACACCTTTGTAATACTGATATTTTACATGAAAAATATATTCATGCCTTGTTTGATGATAAATTTGATTTAAAAAGTAAAAACACACATTTTCCACGTGTGGGGAAAATGCCCTCAAGTTCTATTTGCATATTAGACTTCTACATGGTTAATACAACTATAATACTTATCAATACTACTTAAATAAAGACAGTTTGGCACCATATTATCCAGAATAAACTCATGCTGTATTGAAATGAGAGTGACTTACTTTTTCAAGGGCATATAAACATCTGTTTCTAAGTTATAAAATCTGCCAGTAGGCTGTTAGCACGCTGAGTGATGAGTATTTCTTCCCTATAGTCTATATTTCTGCTTCTTTAAAAATGAACATCTTTTTTTTTCTACTATCAGTTTGGAGGCTTCTCTCCCAGCCTCCAAAACCTTTCAAAGATCACTCATGGTTTTAACATGAGTACTTCTATTAATTTTTCTCCAGAGTCTTGAGCTTTGAATTAACTTTGTATAGGTCTAGAGTTCATTTGTGGCTGAAAAACAGTGATTTCCTCTTCTATTTTGGACTGATTTATTTATTTATTTATTTATTTATTTATTTATTTATTTATTTATGGAATGAGATGCAATGCTTGTTCTACCTTTTCCAGAAGGGAAAAGTATTTGGAGAAGGCTGAAAAAATAGGAACTATAGGTTTGTCTGTTCTCTGCTATGACAAATATTTTGCTATCTATCCCGAAGTGCCGTGTTCTCTCTTCCTGCATTTTACTTGATGGCAAATGCAGTTGCCTGGCCTGTTGCAAAGGCCTTAATTCATTTAGTCCTTCAGCCATCCCAGCTCTCTCTCAGATCTATACCTCTGTCCAGGTTTGGCCTTTTCTTCTATCTCATGTAGTTCCCATGTTTGTTTGTTTGTTTAATTTTTAATATTTTTAAAAATATTTAATTAATTTATTTTAGAGAGAGTATGACCATGAGTGAGGGGAGGGGCAGAGCGAGAGAGAATTGCAAACAGACTGTGCCCTAAGTGCCGAACCTGGTGCAGGGGTTTAATCTCAAGACCCTTGAGACCGTGTCCTGAGTTGAAATCAGAAATTGGCCCCTTAACCAACTGAGCCACTCAGGCACCCACCATGTTTTTAAATGGAGTTCAGTGAGAGCACCCTAAGATGTGATATGGGTTTTCTTACCTGACTTTCCTTTTCCTTGTTCATCTAGTTGTGATGGATTGTAAGCTTAGATTTTCAGTTTTTCAATATCTATCCCTTTTGAGCCACATACTTTTAGAGCCACTCTTTTAAAAAAAAATCCTCTTTTCTGTGGATTGTTTCAACTCTGGTCTATATTCTCTCCTCTCGTTGCTATTATAAAACCATCCCTGACATGGTGGTCACTTTCCCCCAGGGTCCTCTTGCCCTCCAGAGCACCAGCGTATTCTCCTTTGTTGGCTATAATTCTATCCAGAGGGGCTGTGACACTCAACTGCTGCTTCCACCATTGACATTGTCAGGTGCTCAGCTCTGCCTCCAAAGAGACTTCCAGTTGGTCTCCAGACAAATGATGTCTGCTGGCACCACAGTATCTGGAAATGTTCAGGGTTTATTTGTTTTGTTTTTCTGGCCAGAAGATCCCTTAGTAATCATCCTCAGTAGTGTCATTTTTTGTTTCTACTTTCAACCTCATCCAAATATCATACTATGTATGGGGCCTGAGAATCCTGACAGCTACATGTAAAGACTTTCCCTCAAACTAGAAAGCAAATGAGATTTTAAAAAACTGACTGTTTCTGATCTTCATAAGAAGAAAGATTTTTGTGTCTCTCCCAAGAGATAAGCTGCAATGTGGAAGAAAAACATGCAAAGCCTGAAAATTCCATTAAATGTCTCCTTTGCTTAGAACTTATTTTTGCAATTTTTATATGTTTACAAAAGAATAAGGAAAAATGGCTATAACAGAGACTTATGTGTACTCTTCCTCTTATTTCCTCTTTTTAGTATTTAAATTTTTCTTTTACCAAGCTTTATTGAGATATAAATGACATATAACATTGTGTAAGTTTAAGGTATGCAATGTGTTGATTTGATCCACTTACATATTGCAAAATGATGACCACCATCATGTTCACTCTCCCCATGCCCTCTTGGCTTCTGTGTTCATGGCTAGATCACATTTTCCCAGTGGATTTCTGCTAAGGGATGTAAGCAATGTAACCTGCATGGTTTCAGGGTCTTGCTCCTATAAATTCTCCCACTTGGCCCTCGGTGCTCTCCTTGCTGTAGGCTATGTCTGAATTCAGAGGATCATCTGGCTAGAGCTAAGAGACAATGGCAGAGGCACAAGGGACCTATGTCCCTGCAGGATGTCTGGAGCAGAGTACTTACTCCGTAAACTAACCCAGTAAGCTAACCCACTTCACTTCAGCACCTGCGTTCACAGTCCTTGCACTGTACTTAGTGACTTTAAGCTACTAAATCCAGATTGTATTTTTTTTAAATACACGTACTCTGCTCTCTGTTGCATTTGTTCCCACTGACCACACCTTGCTTCATCAAGTTTTCCCATCCTTGTATTTCCCTGCATTAGCTTTTGTAGTTCTCATTTTGCCACTCTACAGGTTTTCTGCCTTCCTCTTCTTTCAGTGTGGCTATTCGCAAAGTTCTATCATCACCTACTTAGCACTCAGCACATTCTCCCCAGTATTTCATTCCATTTCTATCTTTCAAACTAACACTTAATAACCAGCTTCAAAATGTGGGGGAACCTGGTTGGTTCAGTTGGTTAAGCAATGACAACTCTTGGTTTTGGCTCAGGTCATGATCTCAGGGTTGAGAAATCGAGCCCCACATTAGGCTCCATGCTCAGTGGAAAGTCTGTTCAAGATTTTCTCTCTCCATCTACCCCTCCCGTCCCCTCTTAAAAAAAATAAAATAAAAAATAAATAAATAAATCTTTTTTTTTAAATGTGACCCCAACTTCTCTCCAACTTCACTTTTTTTCCACAGCATGCTCTACTTTCACCCTGTGTATCAGTGCTAGTGCACTACCTATCCTTCTATGGATATGCTACATTAGTACATGCTTCTCTTCTCATGTACTGGTTTCTCTGCCTTTTATTATCAAGCTCCAATTTTCCTCTCAAGGAAATCAATCATCACTGCTTCTCTGAAAACTTTCCTGTTCTTCCTTGGGCAGAATTGTGTGTACTCTCTTTTATGATCTAACCGTAACTTTCACTTATCTCCATTATTAACATGTACCACAAATACTTTTCATGCTTATGTAGCCATCAAGTTATACATTCTTCAAAGACATATTTCATATCTTATTTGTTTTTGTGGGCCCCATTTTTTCAGCAGAGCATCTGCCACATAACAAACAGCTAGTGAAGGTAAGTTGAAAAATTATGAAATGAGCCTATAATCTACTACAATTTCACTAAAATTTGGAAGGATTTCCTTTACTGGGCTACATGCAAGAATTACATAGACAATTCACCCAACTTTTAGTCCTCTGTCACAAATGCCAAGGAGGATTTTTTTTTGTTGGTCTAAAATGAGGTGGCTTGATTGGGTGGTTGTGGTCAAAACAGAGGGGTTTTACTTCTAGTCTGTGTTGTAGGCTTCTGTGGGACAACTGGGTTCACAAAGCATTTGAGTATTGAACCATTTATATTTCCTTCCCAGGCTCAGAGTTATTTTGGGTATGTGGTTATATTCTATCTTTATAGGTCTCTCATTTCATTTGAGAATCAAATATTAGTATATTCCTCTGAGGAGGGATGAATTAGTAACCAACCAATCAAAAAAAAAAAAAAACCACTCAAAAGAGTTTTAGATGATAAAAGAAATCTATTTACTTTTAACTCACAGTAGAGACAATAGGTCTGGAGAGCTTTTATCTGGAGACTTGGAAAGAGGAAATGAGATGTGCACATATGCTGCCAAATGGACAATAAATGTAGAGAAGTTTTAATTTATCCCCTCCATGGCCACCCTCTTTGGTTTTAAAACAGGTACAAATCAAGGAGGTTTCTGCTCTGTCTCTCTTATTATTTCGAGAAGGAAGAGTGTAAGAATGGATAGTTGAGGGAGATTCCAAAGTAAAGAAGACAGTGATAGCATCCATATCATACAGTTGTTTAGCTTTGGATTGAAAGACATGCATCACAATAGGAAATGGAAAGAGGCTTCTTAACCAACAATTTAGGCAATACTGATATTAAACATGTCCAGAAGAAGACTGGCTCAAATGCCTTCTCTTCCATGAAGTCTTTCCTAATCCTTCCTACTTAAAAGCAAACCTTCCCTCTTGAACACAGTTGTATTTGGATTCTGCTTCACTTGTGATCTTTACTATGGTGTATTTCATCTTGCCACATCTCCTAAGCCACTCTGCAAACTTTTTGAGTTCAAGAGTGTTTAATTTTACATCTTGATACGACCAATAGCAGCTAAGATGGTGCCTGGTGCACTGTGGCGTGGCAACAAGCATTTATCATTGGACTCACAATAATAAACAGTTCTTTTTTGTAGGTTAGAAAAAAGCCTATAAAGAAAATTACCCTCACTTCTTCCTCTATACACAAATTTCCCAGCAAAAAATTTAGAGTATTTGTCATATGCACCTGTGTGGAATACCTTCCAACAGATTTCTGCTGGAATTCAACAAAAATTTATTGAGTACCAAGTGAAAGTGAAGAATTTCAAGAGGCTGGTGTTTGTAGTCAGCTTTTTGCAACTTCAGAGACTTACCTCTGACAAGAATGAAATTCCTTTGGTGTGTATCTCAAACTGTTTGTCAATGATAAAGAAAATTTCCTTGGTTAGGTGTATCTGTATTTGTGTCCCAGGGAAATTCAGAGAGAAAAATAGATTCTTGGAAGATCTAGATTCAGTGGTCCAGGCTAAGATTTCCGATAGAGGCAACTACTGTGTTTGCATCCTTGTTCTCTCCAATTAATTCAAACAAATGTTGAGTAGAAACAGAGAGCTGGTTTGTTATCACCGAACATGGATGATAATGACTTTGGGATCAATACCTGCTGAATTTTTCCCTTTCTTCTCCCTAAACATACAGACACTGCTCGATCAAAGGCAGGTCTGTTACAAAAGAATTGATTTACCATTTCCAAACACATGTGGCTGAACTTGCAACCAATTGTGTAAGCTACCTTAAACCCTTTTCTAGAAGGAAGAGGACTGTAAATAAATAAATAAGGGTGCTGTATTTTCCTGCTTTCGTGAGAATGGATTTCTGGGCTTCTTTCT
The DNA here is from genome assembly GCF_905146905.1 of Nyctereutes procyonoides. Taxonomy (NCBI): domain Eukaryota; kingdom Metazoa; phylum Chordata; class Mammalia; order Carnivora; family Canidae; genus Nyctereutes; species Nyctereutes procyonoides. Next base: position 10,199,716 of record NW_026575133.1, on the reverse strand, counting down.
TTCTGGAGAAATTGATGTTGTATGTTCTGCTGCTAACCCCACATTGTAAATAACATTTTGACTTTGAGTATCCTGGTGAAATATACTTAAAAATAAATCAGATGGGGCTCTAGGCAAAGATAAATTTGGAAGTGAGTACCTGCTATGGCTCTGTATTCTGTTGCCATAGGGCTATGCTGCCCAAACTATATTCCTCTTTCGACCATAAAAAATAGAAATGTGTGTTTGCAAATTATTGCGTGGGCTTTTTTTCCATTGCTACTTCATGCATGGCTTTCCTGGGGATGTCAATAGAGTGGGTTAGCAAAATAAAGACAGATGGCAGGGAAATAATTCTGAAGGTGGTTGGTTTTTTTTTTTTTTTTTTTTGGTCGTTTTTGTCTCTTTTTATTGCAATGCAACTATTATAGACACTCAACTCCACTCATTGTTAACTAGAGATTTTGCCATTAGTTTTCTGCTCTTTCTAGTACCAGCTGCCTTTCCTTGCCCTAACAAGGGTAAGATTTTTTATTAGGAGGTGGGTAAGTGGGCAGCCCGGGTGGCTCAGAGGTTTAGCGCCACCTTTGGCCCTTCCGCCCAGGGCCTGATCCTGGAGACCCAGGATCGAGTCCAACGTCGGGCTCCCTGCATGGAGCCTGCTTCTCCCTCTGCCTGTGTCTCTGCCTCTCTCTCTCTCTCTCTCTGTGTGTGTCTCATGAATAAATAAATAAATAATTTTTTTTAATTTTTAAACAAGGAGGTGAGTAAGCACTTTGATACTCTGTCACACTTTCCGAATCTAAGGTAAATTAATGTAAACTGGACACTGGAAATGCAGGGGAGAAACCAGAGTATCTGGTATGGAAATGGATTATAAAAACATGCTCAATTCTCTGTCCCTTACTATTACTTATTTGCTTTGCAAATGCAAACTTCCCAGCTCCTTTCATTAGGGGGTAGAGACTACTTCCCCAGTCCTTGAGTCTGGGTTTTCTGATGAACTTTGGTACATAAAATGCAACAGACAAGATAGAGACGCAGTTAAGAACCAGGCCTCAACAGATCTTGCGGTTTAGGCTCTGTGCTGTACTAAAATGCTGCAACTACTATATAAACATGTCAGGGCTACCCTACTTAGAGTATGAGATGATGTGGAGGAGAGCCCAGGGGAAGAGAGTCCAGCTACAGCTATCTCAGAGTAGCCAGAAGAAGTCAACCTGAAAACATATGGACAATCCATCTAAGATCAGTGGAGCTGCCAGCAGCACATATATAGCTGACAGCAGATGCCTGAGTGAGGCCAGCCTAGAACAGAAGAATCAGCTAACTGAGTCAAAGCTAAAGCACTAAAGTGTAGAATCAGGAGCTAATTAAATGTGGGTTGTTTTCAGCTATTGAGCTTTAGGGTATTTTGCTATATAGAAAAATCTAACCAAAACATATGAAGATTGAATTAGCTTTTGAGTTAGATCAGCTGGTGTTCTAATCCTGCCTGTAGCATGCAAATGGTTAGCTTTGAGAAAATTTTAACTTAATTTCCTCATTTGAAAAGTAATAGTAATAATACCTACCTTTGCATTATTTCTAAGAAGTAGAAATTACATATGAAAAGCATTTGACTCTAAGCAGATGGTAGCTATTATAAGTAAAGAAAAATAAGTAGGAATGAGAAAAAAGAGAATAAGAGTGATAAGAGGAGAGATGAGAGAAAAGAATGAGGGAGAAAGGAAGATCTGGGAAAGGAGATATGGGGGAAGAGTGGAGGGAGAAAGGGGTAAGGATAGATGGGGGAGGAGGAGGGAGGATGAAGAGTTTGGGATAACCTGGGGATAGAAAATTGAGGTTGGAAGACTGTCTTCAACTCCTTCCTTAAACCTAGCCCATGGTTGTTGTCTGTATACATAGAAATTATATAGCCAGCACTATTTGAGCTCATGATCTGATTTAGGAACCATGCTAAGACCTTCAGAAACAATATTTCATTTCAACCTTACAATCTTCCTATTAGGTAATTATGATGGGTACCCCCATGCTACAAATGAGCAAACTGAGGCTTGGTGGGTTTAGGAACCTATTCAAGGCCACACAGCTAGTGAGGAATGGGGCCAAGTAACGGGGTGACACTGGTTTCTTACACACCATGGAGTATACTTCTTCCCTATAAAGGCTGCAGTTAGTGGGTAATTTGAGTTTTACAAACCTATCATAATGAACCAAGGAAAGACTCTCCTTTAATCAAAAGAGTTTTGTGAATTAGATATATCTTAAGTGCACATCAAGCTTTATAAATCAGACACATCCTTGAGAATGCATTCAGTAAGATGTTAGGTTCATCTTTTAAAAATCGGGGAACCTAGAGGCTTTGTTGGTTCTCTTGTCTTCATCTTTCTCCTGGAACGAAAAAGAGACCCTTTGAATTAGAAAGTTGGCAGGGTATAGATTTTGTAACCATTAATGCAAGAACTAGAATTGTATATGAATCAGGTCAGGAGCATTGCTTTGAATCAGATCCTAGAAACACACTAGTGACATGATATTTTAACTAACAATGCATTTGCTGTTTGACATCTTTCCCCCAATCAGAAAAAGCATACTCTAAAACAAACTCAAAAAGCCCAAGGGATTTTGGGATTTTACTTTCTCACATTTTGAATGTGGAAGTAAGGGACTGAACGTGTTATATTTCTAAGCCTTGACTGATTCCTGAGCTGTCGTTGTCTTTACTCCACTGAACACATGACTCTTCATCATAACAGATTTCAGTGAAGAAATTTCTGACTCAAAATTTGTGTTGCAAAGGACTACATATTGTTATAACACCAGACTGGTGAGGTTTTCAGGACATACATTTGCAAGTAACTTAAAAATTAAACAAGGTATCTCCCACTTTTCTAGTTTGTGACACTTGCTTTTACAAAAGACCTACATTAGTGGCTGATTTTGCTAACCAAAAGAAATATGAAGAGTATTTTTGCTTTTATCAGAGTGAAAATCAAAAATAGCATTCATCATTTGTTTTGCAGTCAGCTCTTAAAGAAGTGGTGGCCCCCAGAACAGCAGGAGTGGCCCTGCCAAGCTCTTTCCTAAAGAAAGACACAGCCCCTCAGCATCCAGCCGCTAGAGCTTTGAACTGTGTCTGTGAGTGTCTGTGATTTATCTCCATTTATTTTGTGCTTCCATTCACAAGATGTGTCCTAAGGTATAAGAAAAGTCTGAGAGGTTATATTTTTGGGTCTGGGAACACTCAAACATTTTTCCATATATATTTTCCATATATATTACTGATAATTTGTTTCCCCAATTTATGCTTCTTTGGCTTGGGAAAATTTCACATTAGCATTCTACTTTCCCCCATTACAATGGGGGAAACCATTGAGTTTGATTTGTCATCTCAGGGTATGATGGGGGATCTCACACTTGGAAAATTGAGTCTTACTGCCTTCAAATAAATTGTATTTCAGAATTGCAATGAAGCACCATGACTTCCAGCAGCTAAGAGAAATCCTGCACTAGATAAAATTTCAAGTGACTCATCTTTGACAAAATCAAATGGGCTTACAAAATTATCTTCCAGAGCTTATATGCATATGCCAGAGCATTCCATCCGAGAGAAAGAGCTTCTAAGCATGGCAGAGTTTGACTTGATGACAAGACCATTAGACTCACAATTGTAGCAGAGCCAAAAGAGAAGGAAAAAAACTCTTCATGTTTTTCAGGACACAACACTGAAATGTAGAAACTTAAGAATGCTTCACCCACCTTTCTTATTTTTATCTCAGAATGGTCTCCCCATTACTTATCCCAAAACTTCAATATTTGAAGCACCACAAACTTAAATACTTGATTTTTGCCTTTCAGGAAGATCTGTCCAGCAGTTTCTTTTTTATGCATTATTTATTTTTACACTCAACTTTACAACTGACTAAGAAAATCTTTTTAAAATGGAGACACTCCTGAAAAGCCACAATGAGGCCTCTATTCATTTTATTGACTTAAAGACAGTAGCTTGGTTTAATAAAACCAGGAATCCTTTGAAATGCAGTGACTGGTCTCAAACATATTAGACCACATAACCAAGTTCTTTCACATCCATCTTATTCTCATTCAATTCTAATGACTACCCACTGCAGTAGGTGTTACCGTCTCCATTTCACACAAGAGAAAATGAAAGGAAATAACTTGCATATGGTTCTGTGACACTAAGGGAGTGCTAGCATGGAGACCCCAGCCCTTACCCATCTGGGTACCGGTTTCCTGTTCCTCTGGGCATCAGGTTGCCTCCCTGAGAGTTTATGTTATTGAATATCCTCTTTCTTCCTGGAGAACTTAAAAAGTGATATCAATGAATATTTGCTTGTTTCTTATAGTGCTACTTAAAAAAATGTGTCTAATCCCCTCTATCTTCTACTATTCTATCCTTTTGTCCTTGTTATTTCTTAACCATATTGTTTGGATATTTGTTCTTCTAGAAAAAAATTGCATTCCCTCTATGCAAGTGATCTTCCCACTGCTCCCAGAAGCCCTAGGGTTTGCCTGTCACTTTTGAAGGCAGATAATAATCCAGAGACTAAGTAAATAGTGCCGCACACAATACAGACGCAGGGAACCAGTGAACCATGAGTAAAACAAGAACAGCAATGAAGCTAAAAATTCAGTTATTAATTCACACCATCAGGATTATTGCTTTTTGGAAAGGTATTTTTAATGAGGGGAGATAAACAAAGCTTTAAAAAATATACACCATTATAACTCTGGATCATTGATTTTTAGTGATTTCCCTGGGGCATACATTTGCTTATAAAATTTTTTGGTAGGGGTGAGAAGTTTATGTTACATAAACTGATAGGGGCACAAAGGTCTGCTTTCTTTGAGACAAGGGACTTTTATAAATTATGCATTTTTATTTTATAACTGTTATCACAAACTTTCCAAAGAAGACCTGAGCATATATAGGTGTGCGTGTGTGTATGTGTATGTGTGTATGTGTATGTGTGTTTTAACTACTCTAAATTCCCCAATGTAGGCAGAAGAAAACTCTGAATTGTAACACAGAAGAACAAAGTCACTAGCATGTCTGGCTGTGTGTGTGCCCACACGTGTATGCATATGCACACAAAAGGTTGTTCGAAGGCTTACAATTTGATTTGTACAACACTCAATGTGTTTATCAGACCAGGTGAGTTCTCTGAGTGCTCAAAGAGAGATGTCTCAGGAAGCAGTCTTCAGTTTTTCATGTGAAATGGTCTTTTGAGTGTCTGGTCTTCCTGATTTCCTTGTAGCATGCCTGTTTTAAAATATAACAACTTCCTAATAAACCCAGCTTTTCATATTCTGCTAACATGATTAGGACAACCATACATGCGTAACTAGAAGGTTGGACACCCTGTCCTAGATCTCAAAGGGAAATCAGACTCCTAATGAGGTCTAACTCCAAATCTCATGATCTCCTCATTCTCTGAACTGAAGTTTGAACGAGCACAATTGTGCAGGGTATACAGAGAGGCTCCTGAGAACCTGGATAAGACTTTCTATCTCTAGGGCGGAGAAAGTCCTTGATTCAGCATATAAGCTCCAGCAGGCCTGGGGCCATACCTCACTTATTCCATACTGAATCTTCAGCACTTAGGATAATAAGTTACAGCCATTATTTTAAAATGTTGGTTTTATTATTATTTGGGTATGGTGAGACCAAGACCAGGAGACAACTGTTACTGGGAATATGGTTTGTTACTTACAGAAGCAGGAGGGGTGGGCAAGCCATGCCATACAGGGCCACAGGGCTGGTCAGGAGGCAGAAGGAGTAAGAAGGAAAAAAGTGGGCAAAAGCTATATTATGGTTTTCATGCCAAGAAATGGGTGAGGCAAGATAAGCTGGTTTGGGATCACCTAGTTTGAATAATGTCAGCAGGTTCTGGGGCATAGGCGCTGTCTGGAGTTGTCGGGTATCTTGTCCTGGTTGATGAAGGCAGGGGGTTATTGGCTTGGCTTGTGAGAGTTTGATAAAGGAGAAGATTGAGAAATATAAACTTTGGATTAGACAGTTTGCATATGAAGGGTAAGTTCTAAGGGGTATAGTTTCCCTTCTGTAGGAATTAGCTAGCCCTGGGAAAGGCTATCCCATCTGAGTCATCGAGTCCCATCTGAGTCATGAAGGTCCTAAGATGTCAAAGCATCATAAAATACAGAAAATAAAAAGCAAGATGAGAATAGCCATACAATAAATATATATTCAGTGAATGCAACAATAAATGAACTCCTGATTGCTGCATCTCAGGGTTATAATATTTGTTCACACCTTCTATGACCCCTCTGAGAGTCAGCAAATGATTGCGAAGAGAGCTGAGCACAGATTTGTCTCAAACTTTGACCAAATGTTCAGGATCATTCAGGTTAGAGATTATATCCTGTTCAAGAGCAAGTATGGAGCACATGGGCATGGCTGCCTCTAAAAATCAGAGTCCCTCCACTGTGTATTTTTTATAGGTGTGCACTAGACTCGGATGATTCATTTTTCTTCAAATCTCAGATCCCCATCTACTGAAGAACTTAGACCCTTATGTAAGTAAATGCTGGTGATATTGGAACAAAAACATAAGCAGCCCACATGTAAGCTTTCAGGGAATGAATTTCAAGTAAATATTTCAAGAAATAAATGAAAGGGAAGGTACTTTAATTTTTGGAGGCCTTAATGACTACATGGTACACATTGAAACAACTATATAGTAGCACTGTTAAGGGAACTTTATCCACATAAATAAATTCACAAGGACAATTTAATAACATTTGCAATTAAAATTATTCTCCAGTGCTGGAAGGACGGCTTTCAATTACATGTAGATCATTGGATTCATTTAATTCATATGACTTGTAAATTTGAGAGTCTGTGCTTCTAAAAATAAAGCCATGAAATTCTTCCTGAATATACACAACTCCATTAACAACTTCCTTAATTAAAATTATCAACAGTAAATACATTTGATTACAGTTGCTATATATTATGCCTTATTTAATGTTCCATCTATTTTATATACTATCATACAGGAATTTCCAACTATTGCCTTCATATTCATATATTTAGGTTTAATAGAACTTTATCTGAGTTCAGCTTCCCTTTTTAAAGAGAAAAAGTAATGCACTCTCTTTTACTCAGAAGCAATTACATAAAACAGAATCTTTATCTTTTGTGATGGTCTCTCTACACCAAGTCAAGACAGTTCATTAGATTTCTGTGTCAATTGTTTGGTGCCAAGCCTACACAAAGAGAAAAGCTGTCCCCACCAGGGCAGAATTACAGAAAGCTTGGGATGGGTGGTTCTAGAGCGGCTGGATGATTTTATCATTATCTAAGGTCAGAGATATTGAATTCTATGAGAAAGAAAATACTGAAAATTAATCCAGAAACAAAACAGAGGCATTTGGCTAATCCAGTTTAGTAGGTTAGCTAAGGACAGAATGGATGAGGCAATGCCAGATGCCCAGGCAGGCAAGCCCAGAGTCTGGGAGGAAAAATGCAGAGAGTGGCACTAGTGAATGAAAGCACAGTTTTTGAAACTCTCGGCTGCTTGGGTATAGTTGGATCTGCTATCAGAGGAGAGGCTTAGTTCTAACAGAGGCAGGGGGAAAAAAGGTTAATCTCACAGAGAAGTTTTCACTGCTATTTTGCAGCATTGCCAAAAAAGCAAAGTGACACATACCTGAGGTTGGAACAGCTAGGTTTGTTTTTAGAGTATTTTGCTCAATTCCAATGAGACTCATGTATAGTTCATTAGTTGAATTTGTGCATATGGTCATGACCCACCAGCAGACACAGACTCCCAGGCCACACTGGCAAATGAGATTTGAACTTTAAAGTGACTAAAGTCATTAAAATGCTTTCTGAATTCTGTAAAGAATTTAAAAAAACACCAAGTGAATGTTTATTAAGCATTCTCTATGTTCCTTTCAAGTAAATAATTTAATGTAATTAGCAAGAGTCCTTGAGATTAACCATGGGTGGTCCCGGGATTCAGGCATAGCTGGGCATGTATGGGTCAGTTAGCAGAAGTCTTTCTACATGAGGTCCAAGGAGCTTCCCAGAAGGAGTTCCTCCTAGGAGCTTCTATCTGATATTAGAAATAGCAGATGATGCTGAGTTCAGCATAAAACTTGCTAAATACATTGTCCTGTCTTCTAGCCACTGGGGAGGTGTGCCAGGGGTAAAGAAATAATAAAGAGAAAAGAGAAAATGCTAAGAGAAGGTCTCTCTAGATGTCCATGGGTCATTGATCTTAGCCCAATGTTAACAATAATGGCCCTGCAGCCTTAGCAGCACTTCTGGAGGGATCTGCACTGGCATCAGAGCCTTTGGCATGCTGGTATAAAAAACAGTGACTAAGGGTTAGAGAAGACCTGGGAAATGTAGTATTAAAACAATAAAAAAAATTTCAGGAAGGAGTAGGGTTTTTTAAACTTTATATAATCATAATTCTATGTATATATTGCATATAATTTATATAATATCACATACATGTGCCTGTGCACACACTCACACACCAGTGAAAGAGGTCAAGTAAGAAATGTGTTTGCATACAGGATTGCTATAACAGAGAGTAGATGGAGAGGCACTTTCTCTACCATAACAGAAAAAAAGGTACAAGTTTATCGTTCAGTGCCTGGAAAATTAGAATGTATAATCGTAGAAATATTCAGGTTTAATCAAATCTCAAATTCTAAAAGGTAACAAAGGAGACTCTAGAGGATCTTGAATTATAAAAACCTATTTTGAATTGGAGACAATATTTTTCCTTCAGGAAAAGAAATGCCAAAATAAATTTACGTTCTTTGAGAAAAAATTTTTTATATTGTTCTTATGGTCTTGTCAAACAGGTGTCTTCCCTTCTTCCCACCTATGGAGCTAAAAGTCTTAGTGGACTCACTTCCTAATATTGGCATTACATTCCTTTTTTTTTAAGATTCAATTTATTTATTCATGAGAGACACACACACACAGAGGCAGAGATACAGGCAGAGGCAGAAGCAGGCTCCATGCAGGGAGCCCGATGTGGGACTCGATCCAGGGAGTCCAGGATCATGCCCTAAGCTGAAGGCAGGTGCTAAACTGCTGAGCCACCCAGGGATCCCCTAGGCATTATATTCCACATTATCATCTGGTCACATAAGACATAAGTCTGAACACTCATTGAGGAGTTTCTAGCCTCTGATACTAAAGGAAATCAAGGTGTATTAAGTCTATGACATAATAAATGTAGCATCTGCTATGAATCTAGAACTTAAGAGAACATCTTCTGTGGGTTGAAAGAAATAGAATCTGATCATTTATGAAATATAGAACTTTTGGCCAAATTACCTCAAAAATGGCATTGAGTATATCTTCTTTAAGGAAATTTCTTAATGTTGAAATTATTAAGGACAGATAATGAAAGCAGGGATGCTGTAAATCTTTATCCCTTATCATTGAATTTACTTGGAAGCAATAGCAATATAATTTTTAGAGTTTAATATTTGTAGGATTCAGTAGTAGTGCCAAGAAATAGTAAATTCACATAAAACTCACTTTCAAAGGGCTTATGACCCTAATTGAGATAAGCTAATTAGATAAATATAGATAGATAGAAGATAGATAAAAGCAGAAATTAACATATAGTCTGTTCTAATAATTTTAAAGGCATAAGTGTTTCAGGAATTAGCAGGTAGAACAAATCTGATAATCAAGGGTCCCTTATAATTCTGGACAAATTTTCAAATCAGCTGGTATTCAGATAGAGATATTATTAAATCTATAGATCAGTTTGGGAACTATTCCCATCTTAACAATGCTAAGCTTTCAGATCCACAAGCGAGATATTTTCCCATTTATTTAGAGGATTTTTATTTTTTTCAACAATAGTTTTCAGAAAACTCCTGCAATTTTTTTTGCATTTTTTGTTAAATTTATTGCTAAGTATTTTATTCTATTTGATGCTATTATGAATGGAAGTATTTTCTCATTTTTTTTCAAATTGTTCATTGTAAGTGCATAAAAATACAATTGAGTTTTGTATATTGATCTGGTATCCTGAAGCCTTGCTTAACTCACTTATTAGTTTTTGAAAAGTTGTTTTAGTGGATTCATTAGGATTTTCTATATATAAGATCATGTTATCTGCAAATAAAGTTTTGTTTCTTCTTCCAGCCTAGATGCCCTTTATTTCTTTTTTCTTGCCTATTTGCCAATATAGAACGGTCAGTACAATCTTAAAGAAAAATGTTATGAATAGACATCCTTATCTTGATTCTTGATCTTTAGGAGGAGGTATTCATTCAGTCTTTTACCATTAAATATCATGTTATCTGTGGATTTTCATAGATGCTCATTATCAGGTTAGGAAATTTCCTTCTATTCCTAGATTTTTATTATGAAAGGTGTTGGATTCCATCAATTGCTTTTTATGCGTCTATTGATATGATCATGTGACTTAAAATTTCTTACTCTATAGATATTATATTAACTGATTTTCAGATGTTGAAGTAACTTTGTGTTCCTGGGATAAATCCTACTTGATCATGGTATATAATAGTTTTTATATGTTGCTGAGTTTAGCTTGCTAAGGTTTTATTGTGGGATTTTGTATCCATATTTATAGGAGATATTGGTCTGTAATTTTCTTGTCATCATTTTGCTTGATTTTACCACCAGGGAAATGCTGCCCTTATTAAATGAATTGGGAAGTGTTTATTCTCCTATTTTTTTGGAAAATTCTATGAAGAATTGGTGTTAATTCTTTGAATGTTTGGTAGAATTTGGCAATCAAGGTGTCTGGGTTTATTTGTTGGTAGTTTTTTTTTAAAATATTAATTCAATCTCTTTAAACTTCCTAACCAACATTTTTCTTCAAGATTTCTTTTCTTTTTGATTCTATTAATTTGCGTCTTTTGGGGGGTCTTTTTTTTCTCCCCTTTGCCAATCTAAATAAAAGTTTATCAAATTTGTTGATCTTTTCCAAGAATCAGCTTTTGGTTTCATTGATTTTTTTTCAATTGTTTTTTCTATTTCATCAATTTTAACTCTAATCTTTATTTCCTTTCTTTTTGCTGGTTTTCAGCTAAGTTTTACTTTCTTTTTCTCCACTGTCTTAATGTAGAGGTTAGGTTACTTATTTGAGATCAATCTTCTTCCTTAACACGGGCATTTCCAACTTTAAATTTCCCTCTAGGAACTGCTTAGTTCTTAGTTCTTAGCTATATCTCATAAGTTCTTCATTTCCATTTATCTCAAAGTATTTTATAATTTCTCTTTTGATTTCTCTAATTACCCATTGGCTAGTTAGGAGTGTGTTGTGTAATTTCTACTTATTTTTGAGCTTCTCAATTTTCTTTCTCTTCTATTGATTTTTAATTTTATTTCACTGTAGTCTGAGAATGTACTGTATTATTGAGGTTTGTCTTATGGCCCAGTTTATGGTTGATGTTCCATGCACATTTGAGAAGAATGGCTATTCTGTTGTTAGATAAATTGCTCTATGGATGTCTAGAAGGTCTAGTCATGGTGTGGTTCAAATCTAGCTTCTTGTTGACAATCTGTTTAGTTGTCATAATATGCCATATGTCATAATATGTTTACCCATATTACTGAAGATGCGGTATTGAAGTCTCTAGCTATTACTACTGTACTGTCTATATCTCTCCTTATATAGGTCTTTTTTTTTGCTTCATGCATTTTGATGCTCTCTTATTAGATGCATTTATATTTATCGTTATAATGGCTTCTTGATTGGTTGACCCTTTTATCACTATGAAATGTTGCTCTTTTATCGCTAGTAACATCTTTGAGTCTATATTGTCTGACATTAGTATAGCTACTTCAGTCTTCTGTGGTTGCTGTTTCACTGTCTGAGTCTGCTATGGCTGCTGTATGAGAATGCCATATACTGGGTGACTTAAAGAGCAGAAATATATTTTCTCACAGTTCTGGAGGCTGAAAGTCCAAGATCAAGGTACCAGAAGGGTTAGTTTCACAGGTGAGGCCTCTCTCCTTGGTTTACAATTGGCCGCCTTCTCATTGTATCCTCACATGGCTATTCCTTTGTGCATGCATGCTCCTGGTATCTCTTCTGAGGTAAACAATCTTGTTTTCATAGAGATGATGACAGAGTTCAGCATTCTCACTACATTTCTCTCATCTCCACAAGGAGAAACCAGACAGGGGGCATCTTAAGAAAACACAATGAATATGGGCTTTTAGATCAGTTTAACAATTGAAACAAGGGGGAGATATGAACATGTACAAGGTTTTCTTGGAATATGATTAGATTATTGCAGCTGTACTTTTTTTGGAAGGAGAACTTGGATATAAGGGGATAGCATGAGGGTCTTGAGTGTCAAGGTAAGAGGTTAGTTCAGCATTCTGAAAGAAACAGAAGAGCCATAGCCCAGGAGTACAATAGTAAAAGAAGTGTTTTCAACTATCAAAATCCAGCTCATATAGCAAAACCTTGTGAATACTGTAACTGTGAGCATTTCAACTTTCTATCTCAGTCCTTAATAATTCACAGAGTATGGTGAAAGGTTACAGGTTAAGTGAATAACTTCCTGTACTGTTACATGTGTAGACCAGATATCTCTATTTTATATATAAATATATGCATAAACTATTAATATATATGTAGAAATAATATACTCCTCATTCATGGAAATGATCACAGATATAACTTCACATATGTTGTGCTATTATTTGATTTCTATTTCTTCATAAGTAACAGCTCCACAGGCAAGAACTGTATATATGTTTGTTTGCCATTTATATCTCCAGTGTCTAACTCAGTGCCTATGACATAGTACAATTTCAACAACATTCCTTAAATAAGTGGATGGACATAGGATGGATGAATGAATGGACAGAAGGGTAGGAATTATTTTATAGATAACCAATTATTAAGGTGCCTGGGTGATTCAGTCAGTTAAGCGTCTGCCTTCGGCTCAGGTCATGATCTCAGGGTCCTGGGATCAAGCCCCTCGTTGGGCTCTCTGAGCAGTGAGGAGTCTGCTCCTCCCTCCTTTTTTCTCTCTCTCTTTTGCACTTTCTCTCAAGTAAATAAATAAAACATTAAAAAAGATTTTAAAAAAGATAACCAGTTATCTTAGATCAGTGCATGTCCAATTCGAGATGTTTGCTATCTTTTTTCTATTGTCAAATTCAAGAAGGAAAAAAAACATCCTGTATTCCTAGTCCATGAATTGCAAAAAAAAAAAAAAAAAAAAAAAAAAAAAACCTAAAAAATATCTGTCTTCCTTTGCAGATGGTGTAACTATCCAGAAGTTAGTGAAACTTACAAAATAAGAGCCCCTGTGGGGACAGGTTGAGGTTCAAGTTATCAAAAGAACTAACCATACTAGCTAGGGTCCTAAAAAAACATTCTAAGGACTTTCACCTTTAAATAATAACCACTTTAATTCTAAATAAAATACAGAAAACTTCCCCAGTGAAAAACTGCTGAGCACTGTTTTTCCAATTCATCAAATGTAAAGCTAGCCCTTACACAAATCAATTCAGGGGGTGTGCAAAAGGGAGGAAAGGAGAATACCAAGACAAAAATATCCATTAAAAGTGCAAAGTGCAGTAATGATTAGGAGCCTATATAAACTCAGCCTTCACAAATGGCAGCAACCAAATTTCTGAGTAATCCTTCCTAGAATAGGTCAAGGCAGAAAGGATTAGTTGAAGGTGAATGGACAGTAATGTGGTCTGATCAATTGCCCTCAGTATGCTTCAGACATTCCACAGTGTCAAAGCAGCTTGGTCTGATTGGTTGTGCCAAGGGTTGTCTTGTCAGAAATTCAATTCACGTAAGTGAAGAAGCCAAACAAACTTATACTTCTCAAGGGCAAGCTTTGTTTGGAAACAGGAAGCAGGTACCCTGCAGTTTTCAAACAATTGCATGGGATCTATCCCAATATCAATACTGCCCGTTTACTTGCATAAAATGGTCTCATTTAACAAGCCCCTCACACTCTCCTGCTATCATTTGATCCAGATTTAGGTGGGTTTTATCTTAACATTGGCAGCCAAGTTAAAAAAAAAACATATTGGCAGCCAAGTTTTATGTTTCTTTTAAAATCTCATGGAGCCAATATCTCTTGTTAGAGAGACAATAAAAAATCCTGAGACTGCTCACCACAGCCAGGTTGCTTCTAGCATAGACTCAAGGAACTAGTACTTAACAGGAGAATAAGACATGCCTGGAAGGAGAGGATTTCAGTCTAGGGAGGGCAAATCCAGATGCTGGTGTTGAGGAAGGTGACACTCTGGCAGGCTAGCCACAGAGCACAAACGTCATAGCACAAAATGAAGCAGTCCTGGCTAGGAGGAATCTACCATAGAAGATAGAGTAGTACTGCAAAGAGGGATCATTCCACAGAAAAAGATATTCTTGAATTTCAAGAAGCAGGCACTTAACATTAAAGATGGGAGCCTTAACAAGCATTTTCCTTCCTTCCTCCATTCATTCATTCATTCAAAACTATGTTGGAGGACAGCCTGGGTGGCTCAGCGGTTTAGTGCCACCTTCAGCCCAGGGCATGATCCTGGAGTCCTGGGATGGAGTCCCACGTCGGGCTCCCTGCATGGAGCCTGCTTCTCCCTCTGCCTGTATCTCTGCCCCCCCTCCCCGCCCCGTGTGTGTGTCTTTCATGAATAAGTGAATAAAATCTTAAAAAAAAAAAAAAAAACAATGTTCAAGTGCCTATTCTGTAACAGGCACCAGAGATATAAAGAGTTAAACAGATATCCTTGCCCTCACAGATCTTACTGTTTAGTGAGAGAGAGACATTCATGAGATAAATACACACATAGATGAATTATCATGAACTGTGGTTTAATTTTAAGAATCAGAAGTTCATGGAACTATAAATGTGAAATAAGAAGTCCTGAAATAGTCTGGTTGGTACAGTGAAGCTTCACTTCCCTGAGGAGACAAGTAGACTAAGATCTAAGAATTAGCAAGAGAATGGGGATGAGGAAACATTCAAAGTTCTTGGGTAGGAGATAACTGTACATTCAATGAATTAAAAGAAGGCCAGGGCAGGTGAATCGTAGAAAGCAAGAGGGGTATTGATAGGGATGAAAAGGAAACAGAAACCAGTCACTTAAGATCTTGTGAATCATGTTAAGATTTTGGCTTTTATTCTAAAAGCTTTGAGAAGATTTTGAATGCTGTAAATGAAATAATATAATTGGCTATATTTTAAAAAGATGATTCAGACTGAGACATGTAGAAAGGATTGTAGGTCATGAAGGTGGAAGGAACAGGAATGAATGATGCTGGGGATCACTTAGGAAGATTTTTTTTTTTAATTTGTCTTCTGGATGAAAAATATCAGCTGTCTAGATTAGGGTGTTTCAAACAGATGATGTAGAGAGACTGATATATTTCAAGAGGCGAGATCAACAAGAGTGGTGATGGATTGAATGAGCTGTGTGGTGGTTGGTGGAGACAGAAGTGATAGAATTACTCCTCAATTTCTCCTTGCAGAATTACCCAGATGATAGTCTACTTTACAAAAATAATAAACACTGGAAGAAGATTGGATAGAGGGGAGGATTGAGTTCTATTTTAGACACTTTCAGTTTAAATTCCTTTGATACATCCTAGGAGATGTAAAGAGAACATAGTTGAATATGTAAGCCTAGGAAATGTAAAGAGAACATAGCTGAATATGTAAGCCTACAATTCAGAGTAGAGATCTGGGCTGGTCTCATTAACTGGGGAGCTATTTGCATATAGGTGATTCTTGTTGATGAAAGCATTTGGTGGGTATGTCATTGCCTAGGAAGGCCTTACAGAATGAGGAAAGAGGAGCACTTGGAACCCAACCTTGAAAAAAGTCAACTTTTAGAGGTTAGGAAGAGGAAAATGGACCAAAAAGAGACTGAAAGTAGCAGGCAGAGAGGTGGAAAATAAGTAATATATGTGTGACATATCACAGAGGGCGGGGGAAGAAAGTGTTTTAAGGAGAGAGGGATCAACAGTATTGAATGCTGGTAAGGAATCGAGAAAGATGAGGATTGAAAAATGTTCATTTAATAGTGACATGGAGGTCATTGGTGACTCCAAAGAGCTTTTTTAGTGGAATTTTTGTGGTTGTAGACATTGTTGTCTTCTCTCCGAATCAATGAAACCCTTTTTTTCATGATCAATACACCTATTGCCTTGCTGATTAATGAATTAACCGAGATATTCAGCATTAAGCAGGTTTTAAAAGGAGAAGGTAGAAGGCTGATAAAGATACACTGTGGAGATAATTTAGGATTCTTGTTAGAAATGCAGATACCCACATTCAACCTCTTCAGAATTTCATGCAATAAGTCTACAGTCGGATAAGGGAACGTTCCATGGCAAGTAGTCTCCTTGCCCTAGAGAGTTCTCTTGCCCTCGAGAGTTCTCTCACACTGACTCTGGGCTCGTCCATTTGACTGGCTTCGACTATTGAAACATCAGTGTGAAACAAGCAAAGCCTTGAGGTGTGCTTACCACCGGGGCTTGCCATCTGGGAATGCTCCTTCTTGGAACACAATCATAAAGAAGCCCAGGTAGCAACATGGAATTTTTCATAGAGAGAGAACTGAGACCTCTAGTTGCGGCTTTCAGCTTGCAGAGATTAACAGTGAGGGGATCATGTTGAACCTATTAGACATTCCAGCACTACTGCCAAGTCCACTTGAAACAGAACTGCCTGGTCAGCTCATAGACTCATGAAAAAATAATGAATGATTCTAACAATACTGTTCCAGAATATATCAGCCACCATAAGATGCCACCATCTTCTCCCCTCTCCTTCTTCCTCTTTGTTCTCCAGCTTCTGCCTCTTGCAGCTCCCTACCTGGTAGCATCAAACATGAGAGGATGGAGCAGGAAGCTGAAGTCTTTCCCCACTAACATGTGATACTGCATAGCCGACTTAATTCTGGGAGCCTCAGAGGGCTCATCTCTATAGCACAGGGCCAAGAGTTCTATCACAGAAAAAGATGAGGTGATGTGTGTGGGATCTAGGATCTAGCTTTCATGTTTTAGGAGCTCCCTTTCTCTTGTTACCAGTTTATCTTTTACCCTTGAAGTCCTCATTAGCATATTTATCTAAACTATTTTCCTCATGTTTGGTAACATTCATTTTTATTGGCTTCACAGGCATCAGCGCTCATATATAATAGAGTTTCTTATAGATTACTTACAAGGTGTGAAACAAGACTTCTGGAAGGGTGAAGCTTTCTTCTTAGAAAACCATCTGCACTAAAGTGCTATCTTATAGTGAAGTGATCATTTTAGATGAAGGCAGGTGGGTGGAGGTTGCAGGGTGAGTGCTCTCCTATTCCCCTGCACCACCTCCTGAAAATTTCCAGCACTGTGGATTTTGCCTAATAGAAAACACTAGAAAACTTCTGGCTTCAGAAGTACTGAGGGGAAGCCAAAGTTCCTATTATATTTCTAAGCTCTTCTTTTCTGCTTGAACAAGTAACGGCATCACTCACCTATTCAAGCTATCAGTAGGAAATTCTGATACTCTTTCCCTCCGAACAAATCCAAAATAAACTGTCAGGAGCCTGTAACGGCACCAGGCTCTCAGACAACTGGTGTCCCCAGGCATTTCTCAGGATGGATAAGGAACTACTTGTGAAACTCATTGTGTTCCCCCTCTCCTCTGAGCCTTGGGTGACCTCTTATTGTGGCCGATCACTGGCCGTTCTGCTTCAGGGTTGCTCATGCAAGTGATTGGAGTTTGAGTATAGGCTGCAACCTAATCAAGCCCAGGGCCACTCAGCTGGGAATTCGCTCCACTTGCATGTGTGGCTGGCCTTGGTAATATGCATCATGGATATATTGAATGGCTCGGGATATTATTGAGGAATTTGGGTTACTGGGAAAGTGGAAGAAAGTTTTTTTGTCTTAGCAAAATCACTGAAAAGGGGCTCTGTGAAATCTGCCACTTGCTTCCTACTCCATCTTCTTACCCTGTTATTGGACACATGCTCTTTTAATAGGTAAGAAGATGACATGGCTGATAATCCTAGACAGAAAAAGGTGTGCAAAATCGCCCTAGAGTTTGAACCACCTTTAAAATATTTTTTTTTCTGTGAAATTTATTCTAGAGGTTGACAATTTTTTTTCCCAATAGTGCCTGGTTCCCAAGTAGGCTAAAAGGCACTATGATATCAGAATTGCCACAACAGAGTAAAAATATCATCTATCTTACCCAAAGCCTGTCTTTGGAATACCAAGGAATGGTTGTTAAGAGTAGTAGTATCTTCTCTGCCTCCTCTGCTAACTCTCTGCTAATCAGTGACCCTTAGTCACTATTAATTATTCACTCATTCATTCATCCGCTTATTCATATAGCATCCACTATGTGTAGGCCCTGCTAAATGATGGGATACAGAAATGAATATTCCATGGTCCCAATAAAATAAGCAGCCTGAGGCAGGTAAAGACACATAATAATGGAAATTTATACAAGATAAGTGATTGTTCCAAGAAGTGATTAATTCTGCCTAAAGGGGTAAAAAATATCCTCAGAGAGTGGATGATCCTTGATTTCACTGCTGTAGGATGAGTAGGAATTCCCTGGGAAGTTGTGATAGAGCTGATCCTATCAGGAAAACATCAGAATATCCTTTCTTTTTCTTTATAACCAGGGACATGTCCCCACTGCTGGTTCTCAGTCTGGAAGTGCATAGAATCACCCATGGGGCCTAAATAAAACCAAACAAAACCAAATTCCTTTTCTGAATGGAAAGTGCTATGATGCCCTGTCCAGACTGTCCTTGGGCTGTTGGCAGATGGTCCTTCACGGCCAAGGCTAAAGACTCCGGTCTCATTCTCTCCCCAGGGCAGTCAAGCCAGCATCAAATGACTGACCAATATGGGAGTATGAAGTCCCAGCTCCTTTACCTCAAGTGAATAGATCTCTGGGATCATCTGAGGGACCCCTTAGGTTAGCTGTGGCCTCTGTAGAGACTGAGGTGTAGTTCATTTTTCTCTGCCTAATCTCTCCCCTTTCCAGAAGTCACCTCTATTTGAGGGTCAGCCTCTTGGGGAGGCCCACCTGAGACAAGTGGCTTCCTTCCACAGAAGTCTGAGTATACCAGGTCTCACAGAGCAAGGAGGTGTAGTTTATGGAGTTCCGCAGGCAGTACTAATGTATCTCTTGTTAAGGACCACTAATTGGCCTTCTCAAAATGAGATCTGAAGACCCCTTGCCACAGAATGACTTTAAGCAGCCTTATTAACTGGAGATTCCTAGACCTCCCTTCTGGGCTCTCTGAATTATAATTTCTGGGTAAGGGAGGACTGAGAATCTGCATTTTAACAATTTCCTCCAGGTTCTTTATATGCACATTGCTTTTAGAAAGCACAAAAGCTCATCTCAAGCATTTAAGAAGGTATTTATCTTTTTTTTACTTTATTACTTATAAATTGGGCTTGTACTCCAAACCCTGAGATCAAGACCTGAGCTGAGATCAAGAGTTGGATGCTTAAAAAAAAAAAAAGAAAAAAAAAAAGAGTTGGATGCTTAACCAAATGAGCTACTCAGGCAACCCAAGTATATATTTTCTAAATATGTACCACATATAGATTTGAGTACATGTGATTCAGTAAGAGCAACACTGATTAAATAAAATTAAAAAAAAAAAAAAAGAAAAAAAGAAGCAACACTGATTACCCTGGAGCTGCTTTCACTCACACATGCTTAGCACTTGGGTAATGATTGAGTGACCTCTGGCCATGTGGCAAAAACAACAAAAAACAAAACAAAACAAAACAAAACAAAACAAAACAAAAAAACCAGACTTGCCTTTTAAGGAGATTTGTTGGCATCTGAACATTTTTTGTTTTGTGTCCCTAGCACGCACTCTGACTTTGGCCATTCTATTTCCCCACCTTGGCATGCAGTCAATACCAAAGATAGGAAAGCATCATTCAATATATCTTAAACCTTTAAAGTGGAAGCCTCTAGACATAATCAAGCATGACTTCTGGAAGGTCTTTCAGGCTCTCTTTATGTCTCCTTTAATATACTTTGCTCATCTATTTTAAAATTATTTCTTGCAATGTTGCCTCAATAGCCTTTGCTGGGTAGGCACTCCATGGTCTAAATGGGCTTTGAAGGTACTTTCCTCCTCAGTTACATCTTTGCTTAATCTTTCTTTTATTTTTTTCTTTTAAGATTTTATTTGTTTATTTGATAGAGAGAAAGCACTAGCAGGGGGAGAGGTAGAGGAACAAGCAGACCCTACACTGAGCCGGGAGCCCAATGTGGGGCCCAATCTCAAGATCCTGGGATCGTGACCTGAGTCAAATGCTTAACTGACTGAGCCACTCAAGTGCCCCTCACCCTGTCTTCTTTTTGAAAAGCAGACAAATGCTATTGTTTATGTTCCTTTCTCCTTCTAGTGTTGCTGTAAACAAAGTACAAAAATAGTGGCAATGTGGTACAGTCATCATGTAACTGAACTAAGGTGAGTTAGCTCCTTGATGAGTTACAAAGACTACACTGAGTACACTTGTCACACAAAGGAAAACTGATTTGCAGCAAACAAGGAGAAGACAGGGAAGAACTTCCAAAGCTGTGACTCACTGAGTGGGGGCAAGTGGATTTCTTTTATTTAGGGTTAGGATGAATATTCAGAAAGGGAAGCTTTGTCATCCCACATACAGGTGGGCATATGGGTGCACGGGACATCCTGTGTTATGTTAATGAGGCTTGTGCTCCTCCAACATTATAATGAGAGAAAGGTCGCTGTCGAAGACTCTGTGGTCCACCTGTGTAGGTATGAGTTGATGGTCAAGCTCAAACTAATCTAGGCTGCCAAAGCTTTTCCTCTTGTTTGCTTCTAAAAGAAGAGGTTAACATTCCTGTGAAGAAGGGAGGATTCAATGGGGGTCTTGCTGACAGTTTCAACCTCATTAACCTTATGGGGTCCAGTTTCAGTTAGACACGTTCCTGGAATCAAACTTCTTGGATTCCAACCCCGGTTCTGCTCTTTGCTACCTATATATAATCTTGGGCTGGTTGCATCATCTCTCTGTTTCTTTGTTTCTTTGATCTGTAAGTCTAAGATAATATTACCACTCTCCTGGGGGTATTGTAAGAATCCAGTGAGTTAGGACAAAGAACTTTGGCACTGAGCCCAGTCTGGAGGAGGTCTTCGATATGGCTGAGTTCTGGCTCTCATTATCGCAGATATGGGCAAATGGGAACCAAGTTATGCTTATCTGCTTCACATTCCTGGGCCCTGTTTGTATCTTTCAAAATGTACTTAAAATAAAACAAATCAAATCAGTAAGAAGTGGGCAGAAGAGATTTGATCAGAGAGGCTTTTTTTTATAATAAATTTATTTTTTATTGGTGTTCAGTTTACCAACATACAGAATAACACCCAGTGCTCAACCCATCAAGTGCCCCCCTCAGTGCTCGTCACCCAGTCACCCACACCCCCCCGCCCTCCTCCCCTTCCACCACCCCTAGTTCATTTCCCAGAGTTAGGAGTTTTTATGTTCTGTCTCCCTTTCTGATATTTCCCACACATTTCTTCTCCCTTCCCTTCTATTCCCTTTCACTATTATTTATATTCCCCAAATGAATGAGAACATACACTGTTTGTCCTTCTCCGATTGACTTACTTCACTCAGCATAATACCCTCCATTTCCATCCACGTTGAAGCAAATGGTGGGTATTTGTCGTTTCTAATGGCTGAGTAATATTCCATTGTAGACATAAACCACATCTTCTTTATCCATTCATCTTTCAAGGCTTTTTACAGAGACTAGTGGAAGCATGGAGGAGGAAAGTAGGAAAGTGCTTAAGACGAAGAAGAGCCTGTGAACATGTCAAGGTTAAGAGGTCTCAATCACCAAACTGAGATCTGACTCCATGGTAGATAATTTTTCATCTGAAGCCCCAGATATCAGCATAGATCTGGATCCTTTTTTCCAAAAACTATCTGGGTGGCTGTGGGCAAGACATTTAACTTCTCTGAACCTCAGTTTTATCTTTAAATTCAAATCACTCATCCCTCCTTCACTGGATAGTTGTAAAGGCAAATAAGAGGGAGTACACCAATATTCATCACAAAGTTGGTATTAAGCATTAGGGGTATGTATGAAGATGGAGGGAGTGAGGGAGGAAGTTGAAGACACAGCAAGAAGCATGGGGCACTGACTAGGAATTCCAGAAAATGGGGGCTTCCCGCTGGTCTGATGGGAGCCCTGGTGCTATAAAACCAGCACGGTCTATTTAGCTTCTTTCCGTTTTGATAATCCCAGCAGTGGCTCCCTTAGGAGTAAATACTGATGGCTAAGGAATGTATTTGACAAGCTGAGAGTCAGTGACAGTCACTCTTCCACGCAGCAGGCAGCCCCAGGAACAGGGAACTTATTCCCCAGGTCACAATCCCTGGAGGGAATCATAGCAGATCTTATTTTTAAAGGTGGATTTCTGACTATTCACCCCTGCCTTGAATGCTATACACCATTGGGCTTTAATGAACAAAGGGAACCAGCCTCAAGGTCCCATTTACAGGATTCATTACACAGATCCAAAGAGACACAAGAAGGTTGTTTTTTTGTCCCCAGACATTGGCCCTCCTGATTACCTATAGCCACAAGATGTTGGCATGCCTTTCTTCTAGATTACTGTTCACTTTCATCTTCAGAGGTAAAGAAACAAAAGATAAAGAATGAACATATGTAAAAATAAAAACAATAAAATATCACCAAATATCTGCTTTGCGTCAAGAAATTTACACTGTATCGTTACTTTTAACAATTTTATATAGATATATAGATAATCTATTCCCAGTTCCTCAGAGGAGGGTGTTGTAAGTAGATTCAGAAATGTATGACAGTTTGTCCTCTGTCACACAGCTAGTAAGTACTTGGCTGGGATTCAGAGGGTTTTATTATTTTTGCCTGGACTCAGGCTCATATTCTTTCCATCCACCATGCTTCCCTTCCCTGAAAATCATTCAAGCTGATAACGATAATGGACAGGAAAGAGGGAGGATGGAGTTGCTCTCATGTCCAAGTAGCCCAAGAGTCTCTGCTTATGTTTACTTTGAGTTCACTGCTTTTGCCCTGAGAATAAAACAGCAAATAAGGCCACTGCCAGTGGACCACATTTGAGATAGCATTACAGTGCTTCTGTGGTTATACAGATTTGGAGAGATCTAGTAATGAAATTGTCTCACTTGACCTCTTGGGAGAAACAAAACAGAACAAAACAAACAAATTTTAAGCCCCTCACTCCCTGTATATTTTAAGTCAAACATTTCATTTTTGTTATCCAAAAGAAAGTGATTCACGCACTAAGCAAATATTTACTGAGCACATACTACATGCCAGTAGCTATCCTAGCACCTGAGATGTATCACTGAATAGAATAGATAAATATATGTACTGTCAAAAAGCTTATTTTGTCAAATACTCATAAATCCCAAGACACAAGGAGCCTTATGGAAGAGGATGCAGCAGCTCTTTCTCCTAACACACATTGCAGTTTTCAGTACACAGGATTAGCAAACATGTTCTGTTTCCTAATTTCTGGGTGTCCATGACATAGTAAAATCCATATCATCAAGAGCTCTGCAAATGGAAACTTAACAGCCAAATGTGACATTGTGGACCATTATGATGTGTTCAGCAAAAGAAGAAAAAGGGAAAAAGTATGCTCAGAGGGAAATTTCTGGCAGCTAAGGTAAATTCAGTGGTACACAATGACACCAGCTGTGGGGTTATTTTACACCTAGACCTGATGTGACTGCATTTGTATACAGAGACCTATGCTGTGATTAAAGAGGAACTGATGGAAGTTTCAGTTTCAACTCTGCCACTCTCTGGTATGACCTTGGACAAATCAAGTGGCCTCTGTGAGCTGGGAGAGGGGCAGAGGGGGAAGGAGAGACAGGCCCTCCACCGAGCAGGAGCTCCATACTGGGCTCGATCCCAGGACTCCAGGCTCATGACCTGAGCTGAAGGCAGATGCTTAACCAACTGAGCCACCCAGGTACCCCTACTTTATCTTATTTTACTTTCATTCAAGCCCTGGGAATGGGGTATCATTTTGTCCTTACTTTATAGGTAAAGAAATTGAAACTTGGTGATGAAAAATAGAAGTTATGCAAACCCACATAGCTTGTCAGAGTCAAGATTTGAACTCAAGTCTTTGTAGTCCACAGGCTGCACATCTGTTGAACAAATAAGGTGATAATAGGTACATGCCTATGTATGATGACCTACTTAGGTTATACTGTCTCTTCCCTTGCCCCCTCTTACTGGCATTCCATAACACAATCAGAAATAATTTTCAAATACCAAACATTTTCCTGCACTGATACCTCTTCAGAGGCTTCCCATGGACTCCCGCATAACATTCAAACTCCTTAGCATGAGATATGAGCCCATTGCTGGAATGGATATTGCCTGTCTGAACACCTCAAGACTCTTCCTCTGCAACCACTTATTCCACCAAATGTACCCTGAAGATCCTGTCTTCCTCTGGATTCAGTTGCCTTGGGGTTTGCCCCAGGCTTAGTAGCTGGACAGTCATTATGGATCAGAAGAATGTACAATTTTGACCCCTCATCTCATATTCAGGCCTAAGGGAGACTACTTTGAGACTACATCTTGGTCAGTGGGGTTTAACCCCTATTATTTGAAAAAAAAAAAAAAAGTTCAGTTCAACAAAACATATCCTGAAAATACCTTAATCTATGCATAAACTCTTTATCTATTGGGGGAAAAAATCTCAGTTTTACTTGGCAGACATGCAGCACCTATCATGAAAGAAAAGCAAATGTGTGACAGGCTGTGAAATGGAAGGCAATATTGCCTCATTAGAGTTAATTTTAAGTTAGTTTTAAATGACGCTTTGTCATGCATCTAAATAACTTAAGTGGGTACCAGGAATATGTTTACCATAGTGCTTAGAATACGTTTTATTTTGCTCCCCTAAATATAACCCTTCTCAGAATTGCAAAGGGGGAGAGAAAAAAGCCTCCTTCCCTGCAGGAGGTTGTGAGTGTAATCAGGATTTTAATGACATTTCCCCCTGAGTCTGCCCTTGTCTATTTCCAGGAGCAACTCTGAGCCAGGGAACACTAGGAAAATCACTGTTTTGATGGTTTTCCTCTTCTTCTTTTAGCCTCGCTTCCCTCTTGGTACTATCTTGTTGAAATCTCAACAAAAGGTGCAATATGTGGAGTGGCTAAGAGTGGAGACACTCGGTGTCAGGCTGCTCTGATTCTAAGCCTGTCTCTGCCATCCAATAGCCATATAACCTTAGATAAGTTCAATGTTCTTTCTGTGATGCATTTTTTTTAAGTAGGCTCTATGCTCAACATGGGACTCAAACTCATGACCCTGATATTAAGAGTTGCATGCTCTACTGACTGAGCCAGCTAGGTATCTATCCCATGTGATGCATGTTTTAATAACAACTTTATTAAGACACAAGTCACTGAGCATATAAATTTATGCATCTGAAG
Organism: Nyctereutes procyonoides; assembly: GCF_905146905.1. Classification (NCBI taxonomy): domain Eukaryota; kingdom Metazoa; phylum Chordata; class Mammalia; order Carnivora; family Canidae; genus Nyctereutes; species Nyctereutes procyonoides. The sequence goes on along the minus strand of NW_026575133.1, from coordinate 10,174,223 downwards.
TATACAATTCAGTGCCTTTTAATATCTTGATAGATCTATGCAACCATTACCACAATCAATTTTATTTTTTAATTTTTTTAAATAATAGATTTATTTTTATTGGTGTTCAATTTGCCAACATACAGAATAACACCCAGTGCTCATCCGTCAAGTGCCCCCCTCAGTGCCCGTCACCCATTCACCCCCACCCCCCACCCTCCTCCCCTTCCACCACCCCTAGTTCGTTTCCCAGAGTTAGGAGTCTTTATGTTCTGTCTCCCTTTCTGATATTTCCCACACATTTCTTCTCCCTTCCCTTATATTCCCTTTCACTATTATTTATATTCCCCAAATGAATGAGAACATATAATGTTTGTCCTTCTCCAATGGACTCATTTCAATGTTAGAACATTTTTTGTCAAAAAAAAAAAAAAAAAAGAACATTTTTTGTCACTCCCCACCCCCAACAAAAAAAAACCTGTAATTGTTAGCATCCACTTCCTATTTCCTCCCATCCCTACCCCTGCCCCTGACAATCACCCACCAATATACTGTCTCTGGAAATTTCATATAAATGAAATCATACAATCTGTAGTTCTTTGCAACTGGCTTCATTCATTTATTTTCAAGAACCATTTATGCTCTCCTATTATCAGTACACCATGCCTTTCTATTGCCAAATAATATTCCATTGCATGAGCATATTACATTTGTTTATCCATTCATCAGTTTGGACATTTGGGTTGTTTCCACTTTTTGGCTTTTATGAATAATTCTGTTATGAATATTTATGCACACATTTTTGTGTGGACATATGTTTTCAGTTTTTTTTTTTTTTGGTTTATACCTAGGAGTGGAAATGCTGGGTCATATGGTAACCTTATGTTTAGTCTCCTGGGGAATTGCCAGACTGTTTCCCAAAACAATCACATCAATTTTCATCTGTAATATATGAGAATTCTGATTTCTCCACATGCTTGACAATGCTTGCTATTATTTGTTTTTTTTTTTATTATAGCCAGCCTTGTTGGTGTGATGTGATACCTCATTATTGTTTTGTATTTGTCTATTTGTTTTTTAATTACTAGACTTTATGTCTTAGATGCACAGTAAAATTGAGAAGCTATTCTAGAGAGTTCTCATTTTATCCTCCTCCCAACACAAAGTTTTAATTATTAACATCTTATATGGTACTGTATTAGTTTCCTGGGGCTGCTGTAACAAGTAACCATAAGTCAGGTGGCTTAAAACAACAGAATTTTATTCTCTACAGTTCTTGAGGGTTGAAGTCTGAAATTAAGGCATCAGCAGGTTCATGTTTCCTCCTTCTCGAGAGAAGAAATTTCCTTGCCTCTTCTCAAATTCTGTTGGTTGCTGGAAATAGTTGCTGGAAATCGGTAGCCTTCCTTGGCTGTAGCTACATTATTCCAATTTCTGCCTCTGTCTTTATCTGGCATATTCCTTCTGTGTGTACCTATGTCTCTCGTGGCCTTCTTCTAAGAACACCAGACATTGGATTTAGAGCCCACCTTAAATCAGTATGATTTCTTAACTTGAGTACATATACAAAGACTGTTTCCAAATAAGGTCACATTCATAGTTTCTTGGGTTAGGATTTCAACCTATCTTATTGTGAGAGACAAACCCACAAAAAGTATGCTTGTTTTTTTTAAAGTGTGCTTGTAAACTAAATTAATGAACCGATATTGATACTTTATTATAACTAAGGCCATAATTTATTCAGATTTCCTATGTCCTAATATTCTAATATTCATTATGTCCTTTTTTATCCTAGGATTCCATACAGGATACCACATTACATTTAGTTGTCAAGTCTCCTTATGTTTTTGACTGTGACAATTTCCTTTGTAACCTTCCTTTGATGACTTTGACAGTTTTGAGGTGTACTAACCAGGTGTATTATAAGATGGTCCTTTGTTGGAATTTCTCTGATTTTTCTCATAATCAGACTTGGGTTATGGGTGTTAGGAAGAAATCACAGAATCTTCCCAGGGAGATGAAAGAGACCATACAATATCATTGTCATCATGTCTTATTAAGGATACATACTATCAACATGACATCACTGCTGATGTTAACCTTGATAACCTAATTGAAATAGTGTTTGTTTGGTTTCTGCAACTAAAAGGCACTCTTTTCTCTCCTGTTCCATACTGTACTCTTTGGAAGGAAGTCACTATGCACTATGCAAAGCAGCCCATACTTGAGTGGGGAGTTTTTCTTGCTTTCCATGCAAGAACTCTTCCATATTTCCATCTGTAAATAGGGATAAGAACACTAGCTATCAATTCAGAGTGGTGAGGTGAAGGTTTATGGAAAAATTTATGTAAAGTCCTAAGAACAATTACTTGTACAGAGTAATCACTCAGTAGACATCAATAATTATTACCATTATTATCATTATTAAAACACTCACCCTTTGCCTTTTATTGTAATAGATATGTACCTGTCTGTCCTCCCTTTGATATAGTAATTTCCTTGCTTATAAATGCATCTCATTATAATATTTCCATAATACCTAGCGATGGCACTATATTTCAAAGTCAATGCTCAGCTAAAAATATGTTCATTTGTTAAAATATAAACAGATAGATATAATTACTTAATAAATCCCTTTCTTGTCCTCACCCTCTTTAGTATGGTGTAGCTATTCTGAAAGAGTGAATCACATAGCTGACCTTGGTTAGGTCATCATGCAGCTCTAGATGGGAGCCACTGCTCCAAAATATTCTGTAAATGCCCATTGTTTCATCATTATAATTTATCTTCTTAGTGCCCTAAGAATTTTCATCTTCAATTTTCAAGTTCGCTTTAATAAGGATTTCTTGGCTGAATAATCAGTCATAGGCACTCCAGGGATCATGAAGATGAGTAACAAATGGTCCTTGGTCCCTGCCCTCATTAACCTTACAATCTAATTGTGGAGACAGAAATAAATAACTCTAATGTGAGCCAGAATTGTAGTATAACTAAAGCTTTTTGACAATGCACAAAAGGGAGTAATTAATTCTGATTGTGATTATCACAGAGGACTTCAACTTCACAGATTTGTAGTATTTGAGTTGACCTTTGAAGAATAAGTAAAATTTCAACAAGTAGAGAGAATAGGGAAAGAAATTCCACCTTATAGAAACTATATGAGCAGAAACATAAATATGAACCATGATAAGAGCAAATAAGAGCTATATTTATTGATAAATCATTAATAAGTGTTCTAATAATTTTTAGGCCCTTACACAGTTAAATTATTTAATCATCATTAAAGAAATTCTGAAAGATCAATACTATTCATATGATTATCCCTTAAGAGAGTAATAAACAGTGACTCATTCTGACTACTCAATAGAATTTAGGGCATGGATGACAGGAGGTAACACAGGAAGGATAGTGGATAGGATGAGGCTGAAAGCTAAATTGGAAACAGATTGTAAAGGGCTTTAAATGCCAGCTTATGATGTCTGGGTTTTGGTTCTGAGGTCACTAAGGAGTCATAAAAAGATGATGAGTGACTCTGTATGTTCAAACTGGGTTGTATTGTGAAGAAGAAAAATCCAAGATTGGTGGAGAGAAATATGTCAGGTTTAGATACTATAAATAAATTTAGAGGAACATATTATATCAGAAATACCTTGTTGAAAAGAATACAATGAAGGGAAAACTGCAAAGGGCTTATGACCTTAACAATGAAATGAGCTCGGCACTCAAAATGTTAGCAAATAGAGCAAGTAGTGTAGAGGACCTACCCAATCTGGGGCTCACATGCTTGCTGTTTTAGCAAAGGTGCTTTGTACTTGTGTTATTATTACAATGGGAAGAACAAAGCCAAAATGTTCTAACCAAGGGGAGAGCAATTCAAGACACTATAGGAGAAGGACTGGAAGAGTTCGGAAGGAGCTGGTACCTTAAAAATGAATAAGAAATATCCTTTAGATGTGACTTAAAAATAAAAATGAATATATTAAACATGATTTGGAAGTTCTTGGTACTACAGACAAGTTGTGCCCTTGGTTGACTTTGTCATGGTAAGTTTATTTTACAACACTTCCATGTGGTCTCACTTATCCCCTGTGTAATGCCATTACATGTTAAATAGGTTAATAAGGTAGAAAAATCCATGAAGGATGCAGGGTGGTAGATCACTAGTTAGGAAGCTCATTTAGGCAATAACATGTAGAATAGATTGAGGGAGAGGATGGTAAAGTATAGGAATTTTGGAATGTTAGTCATAAGAGAGAATAGAGAAGTGAAAATACCAATGGGGTTTTAAAGTCATTTCCTTGTAATTGTAGATACCACTGAAAGGAATTTAGGCAATTTTCTCATTGCTCATTAGAGCTAGATAGACATAAACGTTTGGTGTAGAAGGCATCCCTTCTACTGAACAGCTAGTTCATTCATTCTAGAACAGAGGGGAACTGAGGCCCAGAGAGACAGATGAAAGGTCAGGTCTGTAGGTAAGTTAGTGGGTGAACTGGGATGAAAACAAATTTTATGACCTTCAAACTAGCCTGTTTTCCAAAACACCAGGTTCATCAGTTCTCAGTCTGGAAATCTGTTTGCTAATTAAAGAAAGAATGAGGCTGGAAGGATCCAGGTGCTGGATTAATGTGGAATCGAGAGCAATAAAATAAAAAGGAAGGGAGGGGAACACAGGAGATGGACTTAACCAATTTCGCATTTTGTCAAGAGGTAGCCCCACTGAATCATCACTGAAACCAAGTTCAGCCTATGGGAAAGGATAAGTGGAGATGGAATTATCTTTTTAAATAAAAATATATTTGGCCTGAGACCGTATCCCCTCCTAGTCACCAGGCACAGTCTAATATTTTAATTTTCTTTAAAGGCTTCTCTGAGCACCACTGATTTACATCCAGTCCTCTGAAGAAGAGTGAAATCTTCCGGGTGAGCATTTTCCATAGATCATACCTTAGAATCAAGATCAAGATAAAAAACTCTTCCGGACCAGTGTGACACATATTATATGAATAAGTATGACGAAGAGGTAGATAAAATGTCTGTATTCATAATGATGACTCCTTTCTGTGTGAACTACAGATAGTCACATGACCTTTTTCTTTATCCATAAAATGCAAGTGATGGTATAAACCTACTTTACTAGGCATTTATGAAGGCTTATGGCAACATGTTTCTAAAATTGAAAGCTCAATGTAAATAGCTTTGCGCTGTGAGTTGTTAATGTGCTTCAAAGTTCTTTCAGTCAATACATTAAAACATCTTTAATTCACCCTCAATTAATTCAAGCTTTGTAAGAATTTCAGCACAAGTTAGGCTGACAATTGTTTTATACTATTTGTTTTGTTTCATACTATTTGTTTTGTTTCACATATAAACATTTTATATAGTTACCATAGAAAAACTGTAAAATTAGCACCCGGCTGTGCAAGACAGAAAGGCACAGTGGTTAAAATCCCCCGGCACTCCACTTATGAGCAGTTTAGCCCTGTACTTTAAGTGACACCTCTGTGCCTGGATCAGTTTATTTTTTATTTCTAAAAAGAGAAAATCGCAGCAGCCCCTCCCCAGAGCTGTGCTGGGAATGAAAGCTCTCCTTGCTGTAAGCTATAAAGCCCTGAGAATAATTCCTGGCTCAGAGTAAGTACTCGATAAATGTTAGTAACTGTTATTGCTACTTCTTTTTCTTATTGTAATGAGAGCCAATTTCTAGAAATAAATTTCAGCTGTAAGATACAAAGGATAACAATACAATTTTAGAAATAAAAAATTAATTGGCACCTTTGAAGCCTCCTTTGTCTCCTGGACTCTAGCACTCTATCCCAATGCCAGAGAGATAACCACTGGCCTGAGTTTTGGATCTGTTACCCTCCTTAACAGTCTTTCTTAACCACATACTGATGTATCCCTAAATAGCATTCTTTGGCTAAAATCATATTGATATACTCTGTCACCAGTCTCCTCTGACCACCTCCCTGCCCTATCCTTTTCCTTAAATCCACTCGTATTGATTCATGGACATGTAGACCATCCCTCCTCTCTGCTGTATGATATTCCATCATGTTCCACAGGAGACACTTCAGATGGACAGTTTGATTGCTTCCAGTGTTTTTGCTTCTGTTTTTCTCCCACATATGATGTTGTTATTAATATCCCAATACACATTTGTTTTTTACCCATCCAGAATTATTTCCAGGGTAAATCCCTGAGAGTAGAATTGCTGTGCAGTGGCACATGCATCCAAACATGGACACTAGAATCACCTGGCATCGAAAGAGAGCAATGACCATTGTTAGGCTTGAACAATAGTCAGAAATTGGAACTATCCCAAAGAAAGCATGAGGTGTAGTCATGCCAACCCTTCTAGATAATGTCTTTCTAAAAAAAAAAAATTACTTTTTAAAGTATTTCAATTTACACTTCTGCAAGTTGCTTTTGCTCTTGATTGCAACTTGAGGCAGCTTTGGTAAGTCAGTAAGATACATTTTTCTAGTAATTTGCTGATACTCTACATTTTCAAATTTACTGGAATAAAATTGTTTTAAAAAATTACCTTACATTTTATTCCATTTGGTTATCTTCAGATATGCCTGCTTTGTCATTTCTAATATTGTCTTTATGTCCAATTTTTTTTGATTGCTCAAACTTCCAAGAGATTAGTCCCTTGGGAGACAAATAAAAATTTGACAAACAGCTGTCTTTTTATGATATTCTCTATTACAAGAGTATTTTTGAGGTTATTAATTTGTTATAACTTATTTTCTTTCACTTTCTTTCATGTTGTTCTTATTCCAACTTCATAAGTTTAGTGCTGAGCTTATTAATTTAAACCTATCTTCTTTTCCAAAATACAGATTGAAGTGTTTAAGGTTATAAATTTCTCTATAAGAACTGCTTTAGTTTTATCTCATGATATTTTTTTAGGTAGAGAATTCTTATTATTTCGTTCTGGATTATCTAATTTATATTATTATTTTTTATTGGTTCATAAATTATTTAAGAATACCTTCTTTTAACTTTTAAAACTTTAAGAGCTTTGCTACTATTTTTTGTTACTGACTTTTAATCGTTTTTCAATTTATTTTTTAACATCCCCCAATTTTGTGAGTCAGAAATTAGAAAGAGCTCATAGGCAATTTTATGTTCCTAATGGCTTTCCCTGTGTTCACTGGAGTCATCTGATGGCTAAGTCAGGCAACTTCATTCATGTGCCTGATGTGTTGCCATAATATCTGTGAGTCTGGGTTCAGCCTGGTTTCTTTCCATTTTCATGTAGTCTCAGAGCCTTTCCATGTGGTCTCAGGGTTGTTGAATTTGTAAGGTGGCCTCGGTGTCCATCGAAAGATGAATGGATGATAAAGAATATGTGGTTTATGTATACAATGGAATATTACTCAGCCATTAGAAACAACAAATACCCACCATTTGCTTCAACGTGGATGGAACTGGAGGGTATTATGCTGAGTGAAGTAAGTCAATCAGAGAAGGACAAACAGTGTATGTTCTCACTCATTTGGGGAATATAAATAATAGTGAAAGGGAATAGAAGGGAAGGGAGAAGAAATGTGTGGGAAATATCAGAAAGGGAGACAGAACATAAAGACTCCTAACTCTGGGAAACGAACTAGGGGTGGTGGAAGGGGAGGAGGGCAGGGGGTGGGGGTGAATGGGTGACGGGCACTGAGGGGTACACTTGACAGGATGAGCACTGGGTGTTATTCTGTATGCTGGTAAATTGAACACCAATAAAAAATAAATTTATTATAAAAAAGTTAAAATAACCTGTAGATCACCATATTTTCATGAGCAAGAACAGACACCTTATAAAGCTACAAAGTCCCCAAAGTAGATGTGCTCTCCAAATTTAAGTCAATGTTATCATGAAAAATGAAGAAGCAGGAAATATCGATCTGAAGATGAAGACATGAAGAAAAAATTGGCAAAGGCACCCCTCCCAGAGCAGAGAACTGGAGCCTAAATGAGGAAGATCTCCATTTCTAGGCCTTCACAATCTCTTCCAAGCAGGATTTCAGAATTACTAGACACATGATTGTTCACGTCTCATATTCTTGTCTTTCCCCAAAGAGAAGCATTTTCTGTGATTATATTTACTGCATTCCACACTGCATATTCAGAGCAGGGGAACAGCTGACTTGTCTTTAGTTTCTTGGTCACCAGAAAATGAAAAGCCATGTTTGGATTTGATGGTATTGACTATAAATCGCTGGGAGGTCTTGAAACTTGAGTTGGATGCAGTGACAAAATGGGGCCTTAGTAGGTATGATAGATTTTGGATGGCTGTAAGTTCTTTGCTACTCCTGGTATCAAGAGGCAGAATTTAATCCCTTCCCTCCTAATTTAGGCGGACATTAGTGACATTCTTGATTAACAGAACATAGAAGTGATGTTCCTAGACCTCTTAGAACAGACTGTAAGAAGTTTTACAGATTCTATTGAGGTCTCTTGAGTCACTTGTCTGTAGAGTCTCATTGTGGTTTTGATGTGTATTTCCCTGATGGCAAGTGATGCAGAGCATTGTCTCATGTGCATGTTGGCCATGTCCATGTCTTCCTCTGTGAGATTTCTCTTCATGTCTTTTGCCCATTTCATGATTGGATTGTTTGTTTCTTTGCTGTTGAGTTTAATAAGTTCTTTATAGATCTTGGAAACTAGCCCTTTATCTGATACGTCATTTGCAAATATCTTCTCCCATTCTGTAGGTTGACTTTGAGTTTTGTGGACTGTATCCTTTGCTGTGCAAAAGCTTCTTATCTTGATGAAGTCCCAATAGTTCATTTTTGCTTTTGTTTCTTTTGCCTTCGTGGATGTATCTTGCAAGAAGTTACTATGGCCAAGTTCAAAAAGGGTGTTGCCTGTGTTCTCCTCTAGGATTTTGATGGAATCATGTCTCACATTTAGATCTTTCATCCATTTTGAGTTTATCTATGTGTATGGTGAAAGAGAGTGGTCTAGTTTCATTCTTCTGCATGTGGATGTCCAGTTTTCCCAGCACCATTTATTGAAGAGACTGTCTTTCTTCCAGTGGATAGTCTTTCCTCCTTATCGAATATTATTGACCATAAAGTTGAGGGTCCACTTCTGGATTCTCTATTCTGTTCCATTGATCTATGTGTCTGTTTTTGTGCCAGTACCATACTGTCTTGATGACCACAACTTTGTAGTACAACCTGAAATCTGGCATTGTGATGCCCCCAGCTATGGTTTTTGATGACTGCTTCAATTTCCTCCCTGGTTATTGGCCTGTTAAGGTTTTCTATTTCTTGCTGTTCCAGTTTTGGTAGTTTGTGGCTTTCCAGGAATGTGTCCATTTCTTCTAGATTGCCTAATTTATTGGTTTAGAGCTGTTCATAATATGTTTTTAAAATCGTTTGTATTTCCTTGGTGTTGGTAGTGATCTCTCCTTTCTCATTCATGATTTTATTAATTTGAGTCTTCTTTCTCTTCTTTTTAATAAGGCTGGCTAATGGTTTATCTCTCTTATTAATTCTTTCAAAGAACCAACTCCTGGTTCTGTTGATCTGTTCCACAGTTCTTCTGGTCTCGATTTCGTTGAGTTCTGCTCGAATCTTTATTAACTCTCTTCTTCTGCTGGGTGTAGGATCTATTTGCTGTTTTTTCTCTAGCTCATTTAGGTGTAAAGTTAGTTTTTGTATTTGAGTCCTTCCCAGTTTTTGAATGGCTGCTTGTATTGCGATGTATTTCCCCTCAGGACTGCTTTTGCTGCATCCCAAAGATTTTGAACGGTTGTATCTTCATTCTCATTAGTTTCCATGAATCTTTTTAATTCTTCCTTAATTTCCTGGTTGACCCTTTCATCTTTTAGCAGGATGGTCCTTAACCTCCACATGTTTGAGGTCCTTCCAAACTTCTTGTTGTGATTTAGTTCTAATTTCAAGGCATTATGGTCTGAGAATATGCAGGGGATGATCCCAATCTTTTGGTATCAGTTCAGACCTGATTTGTGACCCAGTATGTGGTCTATTCTGGAGAAAGTTCCATGTGCACTTGAGAAGAATGTGTATTCAGTTGAGTTTGGAGGTAAAGTTCTGTAGATATCTGTGAAATCTATCTGGTCCAGTGTATCATTTAAAGCTCTCGTTTCTTTGGAGATGTTGTGTTTAGAAGACCTATCAAGTATAGAAAGAGCTAGATTGAAGTCACCAAGTATAAGTGTATTATTATCTAAGTATTTCTTCACTTTGGTTATTAATTGATTGATATATTTGGCAGTTCCCACATTCAGGGCATATATATTGAGGACTGTTAAGTCCTCTTGTTGGATAGATCCTCTAAGTATGATATAGTGTCCCTCTTCTTCTCTCACTGCAGTCTTCGGGGTAAATTTTAGTTTATCTGATATGAGGATGGCTACCCCTGCTTTCTTTTGAGGACCATTTGAATGGTAAATGGTTCTCCAACCTTTTATTTTCAGGCTGTAGGTGTCCTTCTGTCTAAAATGAGTCTCTTGTAGACAGCAAATAGATGGGTCCTGCTTTTTTATCCAGTCTGAAACCCTGCGCCTTTTGATGGGGTCATTAAGCCCGTTCACGTTCAGAGTTACTATTGAAAGACATGAGTTTAGTGTCATCGTGATATCTATTCAGTCCTTGTTTTTGTGGATTGTTCCACTGAACTTCTCTTTAAAGGGTAATTTTGAGAGTCCTCCTTACAATTTCTTGCAGAGCTGGTTTGGAGGTCACATATTTTTTCAGTTCCTGCCTGTCTTGGAAGCTCTTTATCTCTCCTTCCATTTTGAATGAGAGCCTTGCTGGATAAAGTATCTTGGTTGCATGTTCTTCTCATTCAGGACCCTGAATATATCCTGCAAGCCCTTTCTGGCCTGCCAGGTCTCTGTGGAGAGGTCTGCTGTTACCCTAATACTCCTCCCCATAAAAGTCAGGGATTTCTTGTCTCTTGCTGCTTTAAGGGTCTTCTCTTTATCTTTGGAATTTGCAAGCTTAACTATTGAATGTCGAGGTGTTGAACGGTTTTTATTGATTTTAGGGGGGGGATCTCTCTATTTCCTGGATCTGAATGCCTGTTTCCCTTCCCAGATTAGGAAAGTTTTCAGCTAGGATTTGTTCAAATACATATTCTGGCCCCCTGGCCCTTTCGGAGCCCTCGGGAACCCCAATTAAACGTAGGTTTTTCTTCCTCAGGCTGTCGTTTATTTCCCTTAATCTATATTCATGGTCTTTTAATTGTTTGTCTCTTTTTTCCTCAGTTTCCCTCTTTGCCATCAACTTGTCTTCTATGCCACTCACTCCTTCTTCCACCTCGTTAACCCTCGTCGTTAGGACTTCTAGTTTGGATTGCATCTCATTTAATTGATTTTTAATTTCTGCCTGATTGGATCTAAATTCTGCAGTCATGAAGTCTCTTGAGTCCTTTATGCTTTTTTTCTAGAGCCACCAGTAGCTGTATAATAGTGCTTCTGAATTGGCTTTCTGACATTGAATTGTAATCCAGATTTTGTAACTCTGTGGGAGAGAGGACTGTTTCTGATTCTTTCTTTTGAGGTGAGGTTTTCCTTCTGGTCATTTTGCTCAGTGCAGAGTGGCCAAATGCAAGTTGTATTGTGAAAAGGAGAAAAAAGGAGGAGAGAAAGAAGGAAAGAAAAGAGAAAAAGAAAAAAAAAAAGGAGAAAAAAAGAAAAAAGAAGAAAAGAGAAAGAAAAAGAAAGAAAGGAAAAAAAAGGGTGGGGGAAGCAAACAGAAATCAAAAAGCAAAACAAACAAACAAACAAAAAACAACAACACGGGGGAGTATCTTCTGATTCTGCATACTTTAAGTCCCTTGACTTCCCCTGGAACTGGTCCGTCCTGCTGGTCTTCTGGGGGAAGGGCCTGCTGTGCTGATTTTCAGGTGTTAGCACTTGGGGGAGCTGCTCTGCCCCCTGCCTGGTGCAGGGCTCAGTGGGGCTTGTTTACCCCGTGAGGCCGCAGGAGGAACAACTGCATTGGCGGCAGCCAGCACTGGAGCCCTGGAGTCAGCTCCCGCAGTAACTACGGGGCTCTCGATCTGCAGGGCCTGGAGGCTCCGGGGCGGGGTCGCTGATCTGCTCAGCTCGGGGCAGGAGCGTCCTTGCTGTCCTGGGCCCTCCCGGCCTCTGCCTGTCCCGGGGGAGGCCGGATCCTGGGCTGTGTCCCGGCGCCCTGTGCTCCGGGGCCTGCGCTGTTGGATTCGCGCTCCCGCCCTGCAGCTCCCTCCGCGGAGCCGCTCCGAATCCTGCCGTGCACTCTCCCCAGGGCGCAGGTGCCTGTTAGTGTCCCAGGGAGCCCGAGGGCATCCCCGCCCTCCTGGGTCCTGCTCCAACTCCCTGCGAGCCCCTTTCCGCCGCCCGGGAAGGTTGGTGCAGCTCCTGCTCCTCCGGGACGGGGCTCTCCTGTCCTGGGGACACTCGCCCCGGCCTCAGCCCGGCTCCTCGCGGGGCCCCTCCCCCTCGGAGGCCTTTTGTTCCTTTATTTCTTTTTCCCCGTCTTCCTGCCTTGATAGAAGCGCGGAGTCTTCTCACTGTAGCATTCCAGCTGGTCTCTCTTTACATCTCAGGCCGAATTCGTAGATTTTCAGGATGATTTGAAGGTTATCTAGGTAATTTGGTGGGGACAGGTGATTTGGGGACCCTGCTCTTCCGCCATCTTGCCCCTCCTCCTAAATAAAATCTTTTAAAAAAGAGTATTTTAACTCTTGATTCGATGTTTTTAGTCTAAGATGGTTGGGGTGGGTTTCTTTTTTCTTTTTTTTTTTTTAAGATTTTATTTATTTATTAATGAGAGAGAGAGAGAGAGAGAGAGAGAGGCAGAGACACAGGCAGAGGGAGATGCAGGCTCCATGCAGGGAGCCCGACCTGGGACTCGATCCCGGGTCTCCAGGACTGCACCCTGGGCTGAAGGCGGCGCTAAACCCGGACTGCCCTGTTTTGTTTTTGTTTTGAAGTTTTTGTTTGTTTTTTGTTTTTGTTTTTGTTTTTGTTTTGACAATTAAATCCTTCCAGCACTTAGATGACTTCTGGTCTGTTTCATTCCAAGTTATTTCTTAAATCCCCAGATAAGCTGTCTTTCCTTACTTCCTCACATATTTGGTGATGTTAGAGGTACTTGCTCATAGCGAAGCTGAGCAGATGACACTCTCAGGCCATACCATTAATCTGATATTTACTGTAAATCTAGGTCTTAATAAGTATTTGTTGTATCAAGTTTCTCTCGATATTATTTGCTGATCTACTGTCTATCAACAGTAGGTTTGTTTGTTGCTGTTTCTGAAACGTAAAAGTCTCAAATTTCTGCACTTTCTATATTGTCCTGTATTTTTCCTTGCAAATAAACCACTTATTTCCTGAGTTAATTTCTGTCTTAGAATACTTTGCAAAGACAAAAAAAAGTAAGTTGCTAACAAACACTAAAAATTTGGTTAATTCCAATCCCTTCTTATGCTGGAGCTTTCAATTCTATAAGCATATGACCTGCTTCTCAAGTGTCAAAGCTTCAATTGTACCAAATGTTTTGCTACTGTAGTACATAGATCCAATCTTTACAGCCTCTGATATGTTTCCTCCCTGCTCATGGAACAATCATTAAGTCAATGAGATCTACTTAAAGATCTCAGTTTCTGTTAACCCAGAATAAGTAATAATAGGTACGAATATAGGCAACCTCAAATACTCCAAAGCAAATATAAGGAAGTTTTAGGTCTCTCTTATACTTCAGTCTAATCCAAGTCAATAGATAAGTAAACTCTGCTTCACTCTGAATGATTTTTCAGAGATCCTGAGGTCTAAGACCATCACTTTTAGATTCTACTGGTCAAGAATGTCTTCTACACCATGGCTCTGCCATTCTCAACACATTCTCATATGTGCCTTCTTATTCATCCTGATATACTTTAGATAACAGGTATGTATGTGCAGGGGTTGAGTGGTGTAGAATTTGGAAAAGGTACACCTACTCATAACTGCCTTGGGCTGGATGTGAGACATCCATTCACATTCCTGAGGCAAAGACTACACAAATTATCTCATCTAGATAGATGCAAGAGGTTTTGGGAAATTTGGTTCAGATATGTACTTGGAGAAAGGAAACAGGGTGGTGAACGTCTATCACAAATTGTATGCAGGCATTTTTGTTGTTTATAGTAGAATAGTTCAGGGTACTAAGTCTGGATCACAGTTAGAAACGAGAGTGTATTTTAATTTTCATCATTCTTTAAGTAGCCTGAAATTCTAGTTTTAACTCCCTTATGAACTATGGTTTCATAAAAGTTTTTTTTTCTTTTTGAAAATCTCCAGGTAATAGATTTTTTTCCTTTTGTTTTTATTAAATGCTATTTTTACCTCATTGTGAGAAAAGAAAGTGACCCATATAATTCATGTTATTGGTAAATTAATGAGGCCCACATTTGGCCTAATATATGATCATTAAAAAATAAATGTCACATGTACTATTGAAAATAAGGTAAATGAGAAAATGAGAGACTTAACAACCTCCAATTACCTCCTATATCAGTTAAATACAGTTCAACTTCTCATAAAGCTCTGAGTGACCCAGTCTCTGCTCACTTCCCCACAGTCATCTTAGCCACTTTCCTTCCCCTTAACCATGGTGCTCCAGCCACACTGGCCCTGTTTATTCCTGCCTTGGACCCTTGAACCTGTTGTTCCTGCTGCCTCCAGATATAGTGCTGTGTGTCCATTACCTCTTATTCAAATGTTAGCCCTCTCCATCATCTCTTAGGCCAACACTGGTGAACACATCACCGGTTTCATTCTTTTAGAGCATCCATTGCTCTCTGAAATTGTTAATTTGTTTATGCATTACTTGTTCTCCCCAACTAAAATGTAATTCTGTGAGAAGGACTTTGCCTTTCTCATGAATGTTTTATTCTTCATGTTTATAAGAGTGCTATAATAAACACTAAATACATATCTGTTAAATGAATGAACATACAATATCTCACTTTCTCATTCATGCCTACTCCAAGATGCAGAAGTTATGAAGTTGAATCATTCAGAGATGGTTCCTATTCCTTATCTTTCCCCCAGACCTCTCTTCTGTCCCTCTCTCTCTCTCTTTCCCCCTCTTTACCTTCTCTTTTTTCTTGTTTGGGTGAGTTGTGCATTCAAAAATATATTTCTTAACATAAAACATTAGACTGGGATTTGGTAAATGACTTTCTTTATTCCTTATTTATGGTCCTATTTCCAAATTTTATCTTCTTATGTATCTTTATCTTTTATTTTGGTAGGAGAGTGGCAAGAAATGTCTCAGTTATAGTGAGTCATTTACTATGTTTTTTCCAAAAAGTCTAGCAGAAGTTTTATCTGTGCCCTATTCTTCAAAAGTGTTTTAAAATAAAGTAAGTCTATATAAGATCTTGGGGACAAATTGAAGGTTTTTATGCAAATATATTTTTCAAGTGTTTTAGCAGCATTCATTTACATGAACTCAATGGGCTTATAACAAATCACTCTTAATCTCTTTATGTAAGCTATACTCAAGAATCTTCCCTTTGTAATATAGCGTTGCATTTGCCTATGGTATCGGGTAAAAACAATTTGATTCCCCTTAAAACTCACTTTTAAATTCAAGTTTCTACACTCTTAATTATCTCCCTATTACTTCAAATGAATGTTTCATTTTTATTAATTAGATTAATATGATACTAAGTCCAGTTCACTTGACATAGCATATTTCAGAGAAGAGACAGCTGTAGTGTGTGTGTTTAAGTAATGGAGGTGAGGGAGGTGGTATAAGGGCTTTTTAGAGTGAAGAAAATAAAATTAAATTCAAACTATGAGCTGTGTTTTGTATACATGTCTCATGAGTGAAGGCTGGTGGCCCAGGGACATTATCTCGTTATTCAGGTCCCTTAGGAAATAGCAGGGTTATTTTCAGGATAGTCTGTGCACAAAGGGCCATGTAGCAGCCTTCAAACTGATAT
The DNA here is from genome assembly GCF_905146905.1 of Nyctereutes procyonoides. NCBI lineage: Eukaryota > Metazoa > Chordata > Mammalia > Carnivora > Canidae > Nyctereutes > Nyctereutes procyonoides. Next base: position 10,158,293 of record NW_026575133.1, on the reverse strand, counting down.
TCATTAGGAATGAAAAATGCCAAAGCAGTTTATGTACATCCTATACCATGTCCTGGTTGGTCTTGATTGCTCTGTCCCAGGCAAGCTATCTTGAAATCTGGGAAAAGTTCAGAATACAAGCCCCCATGTCTTTTTTGTAAGAAGCAGCTCAGCTTAAGGAGTTGGTTGGTTTGGGGCTTCTACAGGATTTTTATAGAGCTGTCTTGCTTTTTGGAGAGGAGAACTATTCAATAAGTTGGTGATTTCCTCTTATACTTATTACATGAAAAATAATTAAGGAAGGGAGCTAGTTAGCTGGTTAATTCAAATTTGAATTAAATAACAACTATTACTTTTAACACTAAGTGCTTAACTCTGTTCCTGACTCAGTGCTAGGAGTTTTAAACTCTTTAACTCCCTAATTCAATATGAGGAATCTCTGGAGCTAAGTACTATTATTCCCCCCATTTTATATGGAAGGAAACTAAAGCTTAGGAAGGTACATTTGCCCAAGGTTGTTGTTACTAAGTTGAAGTTCAAGATTCAGAAACCAGGCAGCATAGCTCCAGGGATGATGCTTTAAATGACCAGTAATTGGATGGATGGATGGATGGATGGATGGATGGATGGATGGAAGGATGGACAGAAGGATGGATGGGCAGTCAGATGGACAGATGGATAAGTGGTGATTGGTGGATAAATGGATGAGTTAGTTGTTAGATGGTGTGAACTAAAAGTAGGAGATTCAAATGCATTTGAAAAGTGTTTCTTTATTCTAAGCTAATTTTAATGAAATCTAAAAAAATACTGATTTTTCTCCAAAGGGCCAGTTTTGTTTTTTTTTTATGCTAAGCTGATTTTAATGAAATTTTTTAAAATACTGGTTTTTCTCCAAAGGGCCAGTTTAAACAATGTCTCCTACCACAGCATTTGCATCTCATGGAAATTTTGGACAGCCTAATCTCTCATTTGTATCTAGGAACTTGCTACACATGGAGTCACCTGTCCCAACTGAGAAGAGCTGGCGGACTGTGCTGTTCATTCATTAGCACCATCTGAGTGCCAAATTGATGTTTTACATTATTTACTTGCCTATCATTAGGAGCAAGGCCAGAGTACCATTCAATTCTCAGAGCAAAACACCCCAGTGTTTCCTCACATACAATTGCACATCATATAATGGTAAGGTTTGTTAAAATGCCACATGCTTGCAAAAATTTTCAATAATTGCTACAAATATTCACCAGAGGGGGGAATGTTTATTCATTTGCTTAATTTCTAATAACGTTTTCTGCTATGGTAATATTTCCTTAGTCTTTTACATTTAATTTGGCATCTGACCAGTTGAATTTATGCTTTTAAGCAAATGGTACAGGCTTTGAATGCTTAGCATCTCATTCATGTTATTTGTTCTTAGATTTGGTACCCATACAGCCTGTTGGCTGTGTTATTTTCTAATGAGAATTTTATAAAATGCCTTGGAGGCTCATTACAATTTGAGCCTCTTTCTTTCCATTCAAATGAGCCCCATTTTAAAATATAGCATCTCTTGCCACTGGGTGAGTGTTGGCTCTGGAGAACACAGGCTCTTTTCTGCAGAAAACATGCTGCTGCTAAACCTGGGAATATCAGTAGTGTGTGTGATGCTAAAGCTTACCCTCCTAACCTAAGAAATTCTTTCCCCACTTTCTAGTGGTTCTTATGTGGCCACACATTATATCTTGTATTTTTTTTTAACTTTGTTAAGAAACTTTCTGATTTTCTTTTGGGTTTTATTGACATATAATTGACAAATAAAAATGAAATATATTTCAAGGTTCATGTGATTATTTGGTACACATATACATTGGAAAATAATTCCTACAATTAAATCAGTCAATACATTCACCATCTCACACAGTTACCTTTTATTTACTTTTTAATGAGAATACTTGCTGTTTAACGTCTTAGTGATTTTCAAGTTAGTGAATTTCAAGAGTTACAAAGTGTTAAGTATAGTCACCATGTTGTACATGAGACTCACAGAACTTACTCCTCTCAGAACTATACCATTTGAACAACCTCTCTCCATTCCCCTCCCTATATCTTATAATTCTTGTATGAACCCTGAGAGTGTTTCCAGTACTCTAATAAGGAATACTGAAGCTGGGAGACATTAGGTGACATATCAACCATCACCCAGTTTGAAATTCTAGGTTCTACCTTCAAACACATATTCTCAGACTCAAAAAATCCCTTGCTTTCTCTCAACATCCTCCCAAGGCACACTAATACCTCACTCCAACGCACCCATGCAACAGCTTTCACTAAACAGCTTTTATTGCTAAAAATTTGTCTCTCCAGTGACTATCACCAATTGTTTTTATTTCTATGGGCTGTACCTCACAGAATGGCTCTTAGCTATCTTCCATTTGAACTCCTTCAAGTATTAGGATATAAAACAAATAGCTTAATTTATTTCCTTTTTATTCCCCAAATAAAAATCTTCCAGTTCCTTTAACTGTGACTCTTTATCTAGTATAATTTATAGTTTGCCCAGCTACCATGGCCACTCTTCTGTGATCAGATTCTGCTCTTGGGTACAGAGTAGAACAATATTAGCATCTTCCTATTTCTAGATACTCTGCTCTTATTAATACTACCCAAGGTAGCATTGTTGGAGTTTTGTTTTGTGTTTGTTTAGCAGACTTGTGACAAAGTTACGTCACTTTCACTGTGGACTGACTCCAAGTCATGCTTATGTATTTTGCTAATGAGGCACCCCCCGCCCCGCCTCTACCTTGCATCTGTAAGTTTAGTGGGGATGGGGGGACACTTTGAATTAGACACTTTCTGTACTACATCAGACATTCACTGCTGCCAAGCACTGCTGTAGAGACCAGCTCTGTAAGGTTCTGTCCATCTGCATGCAGAGGCAAACTGTCAGTGTCCCCCCTCATTCCTGTGCCACCTGTACCCCTACCCCAGGGCTTCCCTGCAGATGTGGAAGAAAAGGGCACTGCAAGATTCCCATTGGTTTCCCTGTCTGTGCAAGTCAGGAGTGTGAGGAAGTCATCATGTTAAGGAATAAATTTTGACCACGAAGATATGGGTGTGATGGGCAAATCCTCACCCAAATTGTTTGAGAAGCAATTCATGCAGCTTTTCAAAAGATATCTCTGCAACATCAGTCATTTGCACTGGTGCCCATTCAATGAATTACCCTTGTATTAGCTTTCCTTTCTGCCTGGTTCCCTCTCCTTTTGTTCACTTCTGTCTTTCCCTGATTTTGTTTCTTAATAAGATAGTGATATGTAAGCTTTGGGCTCTGGCTATATTTTCTAGGCATCCTGGATCCAGGCATCCAGGCTAAGACCAATTAACAGAATGTTAATATCTCTCCCTTCGGTTGACTCTATTTTACACTTTAGGCATTCAAATTTTTAAAAGATTCCAATTCTTTCATGGAGAATATTTGTTCTTATTTTTGTTGTCATACTTTTCATTCAGAAAGTAGAACATTTTCAGGCCCCCTGTGTGGTCCGTCAGTAAAGTGTCTTTGCTCAGGTCATGATCCCAGGGTCCTAGGATTGAGCCCTGCCTTCAGCTGCCTGCTCAGCAGGGAGCCTGCTTCTCCCTCTCCTCCCTGCTTGTGCTCTCTTTTGCTCTGTCTCTCTCTCTCTCTGAAGTAAATAGATAATATCTTTTTTTAAAAAAAAAAGAATGCAAAACATTCTCAATTATATAGTAAGGCCTTGGCCATAATGATGCTAGTTGGAAGCTAAATAGTTTGGCTATTATTTTTAGCGTCAAGATGCCTTTATAACCAAAGGATACTTTTTTTTTTGTGGAGGAAAGAGGAGAATGGAGGGATAGTAGTTCCACAGAGTTAGTACTTATACTGATTGAAGGAACAAGGGAGATATTTTCACTGCAGGGATTCCAAATTAAAAAGGTACATGCAGCAGGATTCAAAGGTCCATGGACTCTGTTCTGATAGGTATCATTTGTCATTCTTCAGATTGTACTTGCCAAACCCTATCAACGTCCAGAAAATATACTAATTTTAGTAAGAAAACTACATCAATGACCATTTTCAGTCTGAGAAAATACATCTGATCAAAAACCATGTAAGTATGTTGAAAATAAACCTTACAGCTTATGGAAAGTAATCATTTGCTTAAAGAATGTAGCTGGAGGGAACTTTAATATTTTCCAATTCTTGCTTCCCATTCACTTTTCAAATAAAAGGAAACTGAGGTCCAAAGGAGGTAAAGCAGCCTGTTCTGGGTCACCAGGAAAAATTAACAGCAGAGTTTAAACCAGATTGCTAAACCCAAGGACTTTTTCACAACACTCGTTTTTGAGCTTTAAAAGAGTAAGGGCTTTTTAGTCTATTCTGAGGAATTCCCACTGGGAATAGTCCATTAAACTGTGGAAATGTGGCTGAGAAGAAAACAGTTTGTAAAGCCTATTTTTTTGTATTTTCGCATTTTTAAGTCTCTTTTTAACCCTTGAATATAGTTTTTCTCTCTTATTCTCAAATACCACAATCCATTTACTTCCCAATCCTGACAACTGCAGCTACAAGAATATATTCTGAACACTTTCACCTTCTCCATCCCTAAACTATTGTCTAAAAACTTGTCATATCCTAAAATAGCTCTCAGTTGGTCTCCTTTCTTTTTCCCTCTCACATCCTATACGGTATTATCTACATAGCCATCAATGTGATCTTTCTAAATGTAAACATGACAAGACCATTCATTTTTCTCAAAATCTCCCAACGGCTTCACACATAAATTCAAAGATGGCCTCCAAGGATCTATATGGTCTGGCCTTTGCTTACCTTTCCAATTTCATTTTCTAGAGCTTTCTCCTCACTCATTTTACAGTAGCCAGTTTGTTTAGTATTCCTCAAACAGACCAATCTTGTTATGTGTGGTGTTCCTTCTTCCCAGAATGGTCCTCTCCCAGATTTTCATTGTTTGTGCCCTTGCAATACTCAGGTATCTGCTCATGTTATTTCCATGTAGTCCTTACCTAACCATGTATCACTTCCTTCCTGCTCTCTCTATCCTTGTATTCTGCTCTTTATTATAGCAATTATCACTATCCAAAGTTAGATGGCAACATAGTTAATACATACATCTTGTGTATTGCTTACTGTAATGTAAACCTCAGAGATCAGGAAATTTGTATTGCTCATCTCAGTATCTGCAGCACCTAAAATGATGCCTAGTACAGGGATGGTGCTGACTAAATGTTTATGGAATGAATGAACACATGCAGAAGGTTATAAATCTTTACTACAGAGAAGTCATTTTCTGCAAACATATGCCATTATGATTTTACTTCCCATTCTCCAGCAGTTATCCTGTTAACTAACTAAGCAATTCACCATTAATAAAGAGTCAATCAAGAAAGCGAGTCTCCAGTTCAAGCTATTAAAGTGCATTGAATTATCCCATGCATTAGAATGCCTGGAACCTGAATGTCAAAGCCATTTGGCTGCAAGATATTTACTGCTTTTGGACCATAGAGATGGTTGTATTCAAATGATCTCATAATAGCAGAAGAGCTCCTAGATGGCCTATCATCAATTATATTATTACTCTACACTCTGTGGGCAATATCTAATTAGTCCCCACAGCATTGCTGGTTGAGAGCAGAAGCAACTAAAAGGACTTGGGGACAGACATCATCATGGGTGGTTTTAACGCATGGATGAAACCAGATGCAAAGAGCAAGTGTACAGCCTATTCTAGTCACTGGCCAAATATCACAGTGTATCCTCATCTATGTGTATTTTATTCCTAAATTTCTTCCTTAAGGAACTAAAATTTATCAGTAGGATGTTGCATGATACAAAAGTTTTCTAAATGTGCATTAAATGATACATTGCCAGAGGGTGGGCATACAAGAAATTTAGAGGCAACATAACACACAGGATCATTGGAATCAGTCAGAATTGGATTCAAGTGAAGGACCTGTACCTTCGTGGCTGCACATTTTATGGGCAACTTAGTGAACTTTTCTGAGATTCGTTGTCCTTATCTGGAAAATTGAGATGACAGAGGTACCCACCTCATAGAGTGCTGTGATGACTAGTAAAAGCAAGGCACAAAAAGCAGTCAGTACAATGCCTGACAATGCTTTATATGTCATTTATCATTATCACTGCTTTTTTTAAAAAAAGATTTTATTTATTTACTTATTCATGAGAGACACACAGAAAGAGGCAGAGATATAGGCAGAAGGAGAAGTAGACTCCCTGCAGGGAGCCCGATGTGGGACTTGACCCCAGGACCCCAAGATCACTACCTGAGCCAAAGGCAGATGCTCAACCATTGAGCCACCCAGGTACCCCATTAGTACTGCTTTTTAAAAACGTCAATCACAGGTATCTATCAAAGGAGTTATTGCCTTCATATAATGTAACTCAGACTGTAGGAGTGAAACAGTGACTCTGCCTTATATGAGCTTATGATCGCTTTGGTGAAACAAAGTGTGCCTTCCATGTAATGACAAAATGAAATATCATGATTAAAAACTGCAAATATGGTAAAAGATGTAGTCATGGATGTACAGCACAATAGAAGTTTTTTCAGCTGAAAACTTCATCTGGTTTGCCTCACAATGAAGGATGAAATTCAAGGAGTACTGATAGAAGGTGGAGATTCAGAAAGTTAGAAATGGAAGTAAAGAGATTTTTCTGTGGAAGAAATTATGCTGATTTCAAGTTCCTATTGTCTAGGTTCATTGTTGTTTATCTTGTGATTATTCCTGTGGAATACAGGCCCCCTAGGGACTTTGACTTCAGAAATACTTTGATAGCCTCATTCTGGTGCCAAAATGTACCTGAGAATAAGAGAATCGTATTTATTCAAGGACGTTATTTGACACCAACATATCTAATACCTTATTTTTACATATATTAAGATTCAAGTGTTCCCTACAGTTAGTTGTTTGTTCTTTGTATTATAGTCCTTGATTGAGTGAATGCAAAGAACGAAAAATATTAGAGCTATGGGTAAGTAAGCTTATCTTCTGATGGGAAAAATGACCCTGTTTCTAGACCACACAAAGGAAGTAAAAAAATGAGTGGATGAAATGCTTTTTCCCCAACATTTCTCCTATATGCACTTTTTCCCCTAGTTAAAGACACAAATTACATTGCATTATGATTGTTAAATATTTCAATAAAAAGTGGAACTCTGATACAAAGTGACTGCCCTACATTGGAAATGGGACTTTTTACAGGGCTTTTACGGAGTGTGACCTCTTTCCATTATTAATAATGCACTTTGTGAGTTTTCTTTCATTCATTGATCTTGCTGGAGCTTTGCTAACATTAATTAATCCTCTTGTCATCTCCATGAACAAGGTAAGGCATTTATTGAAAGCCTTGCTCTGCCATGATGAAACTTGGGCAAAAATCGCTTGACGGTGCTTGATGGATGTGTGGCGCCCAGGTGACAGTGAAGAGCTGACTTTTAAAAGAAAAGGGCTGTTTCAACTTTTCTGGCACAGGCTCCTCCATCTCAGGAGCAATCTGACCACTTTCTCTATCTACGTTTATTGGCTCAAATGTATCCCCATCTGTTTGGAGGGCATGCTGCGGAGGCAGGCACTGGTCAGATCCTTGGCGCTGATCTTGGGAGATGAGCACTTTCTGGGCAATATGTGTCCCCCTGCTAAGTTGCATCTGTTTTACCAGATGTCTCACCTCTGGATCCATTGGTATGCCAGCCCTGTTACTATGTGTCTATTTACAGCACATCTGCTACTGTGTAAATGCCAGGCTTCAAAGTAAATGGTAGGGATGTACGTGGGATGTGTGTGTACGTGTGTGTATTTGTTGGGATGGGGGTTGGTGAAACCTAGAGTACAAGTTGCATTATGTACTTATTTAGCACTGCCTCCCCTCACGTTAGTGTTTGCTGTAGGCTAGAGCTGGGGAGCCTTAAGACACCTGCCTGTAGCAGTCAAAGTGGATGTCTCAAAGTATATTGTTTCCAGAATCAAACAGCATGTAAGTGTTCTGGGCTAGAAGTGTGTAACAAAGTTAAAAGGACTACAACATCTCCCCCAAATAGAAGCAGTACTAAGACATATTGGAGCTTTTCGTAGTGGTTTCTGCATGTCATCGTTTATTCATTTATTCAACAAGTTATCTATTGAGCATACGTCTGAGCTATCCAAGGATGAGCTATCTTCATCCATTGCACATGAATATAGAGCTACAGGGACATGATATAGGACCTTTCTCTACCAGGATAAACTAGATCTAAGATGAAAGAGTTGAGTGACCACACAAGATAGTCAGTGGTAGGTGTCCAAGGGAGTCCTTTCTGTGGTTTCCAAGGTGAAGGAAATGATACCTAATGGTGATGGTGAATTTCCGTTCCACTCCCTCTACAAAGAAACAATGAAAGTATTCCGGACCCAAAATGGCACTAGGGTCTGTGTTATATTGTCTGCATGGTAATTTACTTTAAAAACAATATATAAATGGTGAAACATATGTTTTCACATTGTTCAACACTAATCTGTACCCTAGGGTCAGTTAAACGAAAACTGCATTCTCATCGGAGATGTGTACGCCAGGGTACGCCGAGGGTGTTTAACTAGCAAATGAACTACTGCAAGCAGGAACTGACACATCCAGACACGGTTATTTGGCACTTCATACATCTTTGTCAAAATCCACACCGGAGGGTTTTTTAAATTAGCCTACTGATGTTAGGAATTAGATTTGTTAGAAAGATTGCATGGGCTTTAAGAAGTTTAGGAAGCCAGCAAACTTTGCTATTCAGTGACAGAGCATAACACTAGAGTTCTGGAACATTCTTGGTTTCACATTCCTGTGTCTCCTCTATGGCCCTGCCACTTGACTCCTTACAATGCTAGCTGATCCTGCCACAGAGTTTATTGTTAGGAAAAGCTTTCTAGTGATCCCTGGATGGCTCAGCGGTTTAGTGCCTGCCCGGGGTGTGATCCTAGAGTCCTGAGATGAAGTCCCGCATCAGGCTCCCTGCATGGAGCCTGCTTCTCCCTCTGCCTATGTCTCTGCCTCTCTCTCTCTGTGTGTGTGTGTCTCATGAGTAAATAAAATCTTAAAAAAGAAAAAAAAAAAAAGAAAAAGCTTTCTATGCAAGGTTCTTGTCAGAGTGCCTTAGGATTGAGAGTAGGAATTTCCCAAACCATAGTATAAGTCATATTTTATGCCAGTTTAGTGGTGCACGTTTGTACACTAGATTTGCTCTATAGGTTGCTTTCATTGTAATATACAAACTCGTACGAGGCATTATAGTTATCCCATTCACACCCCAACATTGAAGTTTAACTGTAATTACTGAAAGGACTTGATATTGGCTCAATAGTAAACTGGCTTACATGAGTTCTCTGATGTGGAGAATGGTTAATAGTTGAATTTATAGCCAACAGGCAGAGGACATGAAGATGAACCTCAAAATATAAAACTCTATTACTCCCTACAAATCATGGTTTACAATTATTGACACGCAGGACAATTAAACAGCTATCACTAAATCAGCAGAGCTTGTGTACAATCTCTTTTTCTCCAACCTCCCCATTCTATCTTGTTTATATGTCTGATGTGAACATTTTATACTATTCAGAGCCCTGAGTTCACTCTTTTCTTGATAAAAAGTTATCTTTTAGCAAAGTTATGGCTGGTGTCCTGACATTTAGAATAGAAATCGACAGATTTCTCAAACAATAATGGTGCCCTCTTCCTTCTGATTCCTACCAACAGATGGTGTTTTAATACTTTTAGGCTAAATTTAAGTTCTCCACACACCTCTTTCATTTACATTTTAGTAATCTTTTATTTTTAAGAATGAAAAATTCAAATGAAAATAACAAGTACTTCTAGATTTATTTATAAGACTAGGTAAACTTTGACTTTGGATATATCTACTCCAGCTTATAAATTCTAGGATTGTTTTGCTATTTCCCTCACGCTTTTCACATGGCGCATTTCTAAACCCAAGGGAATTGGTACAAAGGCTAAACCCAGGTGAAATATTCCCATATATCAGCTCCTCCAGTAATTCTCCCCATGTTTAGGAGAGTTTTATGATAATGCATCAATAACTTCATCTGTAGGGGAGATAGTTAAATCAGTAAATGCATGAGAAACTGGTTGTCAATAATGTAAATCAGGATTTTTTTTTTATCTTGTTTACTTTCCACTTATTTAAAAAAAAGAGCTATGGCTCTTTTTCCAGCACAAAATCACAGTACACATTCACAAGACATTTTGTAAGGATATTAACTGTATATATACCATCACTGCAGTCTTGAACAAGACTGTGGCTGGTATTAGCTCTTTTGACAATAGGCCTGTTTGAAATTGTCAAATTAGGTTCAGTCGAGGGACAACCATGAAGATTTTTTGGTACATGGCATATAGTCCCAGAACACATCATTTAAGAAAATCCCAAATTCACAGAACTGAGACACATCTGACCCATTTGTTGATTCCATTCTCAAAATGTTAGTCTCTGAACAGTGGCTAATGTAGATGATAAATGCCTTTTTCAATGTGACAATTTTGACACCTATCCTGGTCATATTGAAATGATAGTGGGAAGAAATATTAATAGAACATGCGCTTAAGCTCCAGAAATGATCAGAACAAGTAGCAGGGTAAAGTGAAAGAAATACGGGTTTTGGACTAAAAGATTTTCTTATTCCAGTCCCACCTGATGGAGTGTTAGTCTTCCCATCTCTAAATAGGAATCAAAATACCTGTCTTACAAAGTTGATATGAGACAAAAATCAGATATAATATGTAGGGGACGCTGCAGGGTAAGTGAACTATTCTAAATCTTCTCCGGCAGGCTACCTATTTTGTAGAGCTAGAAAACCCAAAGCTTTATTTCAGAGACTCCCTTGCAGGTAAGCCTTCAGATGCAGTTTTCATTCTGCCACATGGGTCCACTTGCATAAGGGTTAGAAAGAAGAAGCAAGAAACAGGCATCAGAAGGCACGCGGAAAAGACAGTACAATGAGGAGGGAAATAATGTTTGTTTCTTGTGGCAATGGTGGTGAGGCTTCCAGTCATCTGATCTAGAGCACTGCAAGTTCCAAGAAGTAGCCTAAAGCCCAGGGGAGCTTTCCAAGAACCTATTTCTTCCAGTTATTCTGCCTATCTGTGTATCATCCAAGAATAATCCCCTAATCCTCCTGGAAATTGTTATAAGCTATTTGATGTCACTTGACTGATCTCTTCCTATTTAAACTTATGGAATTTAATTATAAGGACTACAGATAAGATCTCTGAGACCATATCTGAAAAATATTTTGAGAAAGATAAAGACATTAGCTGTGTTTTTGAAAGAAAGAATCATATCACACTTGTGTTTATTAATTTCAAAATATAATAAGATCCTCTTAGGAAACAAAGTCTCTAAATCAGATTATTGAGCAGGTATTATATGATCAGTACAGACATTTTAAGCAAAAGGTCTATTTTCTGGGTAGAAGCTAGAATAAAAAACCTTACTAGGTATACATGAAATTGAATTTATAATTCCTACTAACAGTCATTTTCAGTTGTATGCCTTCTTGTCAAGTGCCCTCATTCTGCCCCATTCTCCCTAATTCATATCTCATGTTTGCAGTTAAAACAAATATGTATATACAAGATATTTTAAAGTATTAGTGTGTAAGAATTATAAAAACATATGTACAGGCATTCAGTACAGATAATCTCTCTAAGAAATTGATTACTCAAGACTCTTTCAGTTGTAAGAGAGAGATTCAACTTGAAAGGAGAAAAGAGTTGACTTATTATTTTTTGTAACCAGAATTTATAAAGGAAGATCTGGTTTCTGGCACAATGGGTATGGAAAACTCAGGGATGATCTTCAGCCCTCTTCTTCCTATGTGTTTATTTCCATTCCAACTGCTTGTGGGAAAGATGATTTCTGCTAGTCTTTTATTCATATACTCCTAGAAACATAATCCTAAAATCATGTTGCCTTTCTTTAAGCCCCAAACAAAATCTACTGGGGAAAATACCACTTGCTAACTTGAAGCATATGCCCACCCCGCAGCCATCATGGTGGCCTGGGTGTGGTTTATGGCAGACCAGCTTGGTTCCCACAAGTACCAGCAGTTTTGAAAACTGAATTGGGAATCATGTGATTGGAATGGAGCAGAAGAAAATTCCCCAGAGAGAGTTAGAGTGTTACATAGGAGAAAAACAAAGGTCCATTTCAGGGTTTTCCTTGATTTAAAAAAAATAAATAAATAAAAGCATAAGGCATCCCTAGTGCTCCTTTTCCTATAAATTGTAAAGTGCATCTCCAGTCATTCCATATTCTGTACCTTCCATCTGTACCTTTTTTATCCTAACATGCAAATTTCCTTTCTCTAAATGAGATAGTCAAGATGTAATCACATACTCTCCTATAAAAGAAAAGCTATTTTATGAGGAATCACTAAACAAAGGGACAACAAACACTCTTGACTGTATTCCAGCACCTTTGAAAGGCAGAGCAATAGGACCTGGGAATAGCTCTAGCATATAACATTGGATGGCCCTTTACAATTGAAAGCAGTTATCTGATCTCATTTAGTCTCCATGATGGTGATGATTTTTACCTATTTTATGAGAATGTAATATTATTATTATTTCTGACTGTTTTATACCTGAGAATACACTTAGAGGTAGGCAAAATAGCTAGCCAGACTCAACATAGAGTCATTGAGTGATAAAGAGAGGATTTTTATCAAGGTAATGACATACCTCAATAACTTGGTCTTTCCATTGTACTCAAATCAGACCACTAGGGGCACCTGGGTGGCTAAGTGGTTGATATCTGCCTTTGGCTCAGGTCATGATCCTGGGGTCCCACGATCCAGTCCCACATAGGGCTCTCCATAGGGGGCCTGCTTCTCCCTCTGCCTGTGTCTTTGCTTCTCTCTGTGGGTCTATCATGAATAAATAAATCTAAAAACAAAAATAAAACAACAACAACAACAAGAAATGACTCATGGGCTAAACTATGGAAGATAAGTTGTTTAGGTCATTTTAATGAATTCTGGAATGCCTTGAGAACTTAGTATATGGCATCACTCTTTGGGGTAGGGTTTTGTGCTCAATCTAAAGAGGATGATATCCAGTGGAAAAATTCAGGGAACCTACAAAACTATTAAGTAAGTGCTGAAATTATCAGATTCCTATGGTCTACAGGAGGGGGAACTCCAAGTCTCTCCTATGTTTGGCTTGTAAGAACAATTATAGGAATCAACTCTTAAATACTGTCAGAGTCAGGAATCCAGAGCTCTTCACTGATGTTCTCATCCTAGCTAGAAGCAGAACCTACCCATTATCCACTGAGAAAGTCTTACCTTGTCCTTAGATCCCTGGAGATATATTTTCAGCATAACACACAGATTCTTCAGCACTGTGTATTTAGCCACTACAGTGCACCAAACTTGCGAAGTAAGTTGTTTTCCATTATTATTATTTTTTTAATATCTAATGTCAGCTTTGCCACTAATAGCGTCTTCTCTCTCCAGGGATATCTAAGTGATTTTGGTCTCCTTAAAGTTTCCATGTTGTAAGTCATGTTTATGAGAAAAAAGGGGGGAAAAAGTCTTGCATTCGTGTTGTGCAAAATACTATCAAACTGTCCCATTTCTGAGTTCTCACAAAAAACATGTAAGACATTCAGGGTAGATATGGATATCCCAGGGGGACAGATGGAGGAAATGAAATCCCATGGAGTGAGTGACTTAATGAACAGTCCCAGATCTTTAGGGCAAATTAAGAGGGCAGTCAGATCTCCCCCATCCCATACCTAAGGTTTTATATATATATATATATATATATATATATATATATATATATATATATATTTACTCTTATAAGATTTTATTTATTTGGGGGAGGGAGAGTATGTGTATAGGTGGGGTGTTGGGTAGAGGGAGAAGGATAAGCAGATGCCTGATGAGCAGGGAGCCCAAGGTGGGGCTAGATCTGATCTTAGGACTCAGATCATGACCTGAGCTGAAGGCTGCTGCTTAACAGACTGAGCCACCCAGGCACCCGTCAAATATTTCTTAATCTTTTTTTATTTTATTTTATTTTTTTTATTTATTTTTTTTTATTTATTTATGATAGTCACACACAGAGAGAGAGAGGCAGAGACACAGGCAGAGGGAGAAGCAGGCTCCATGCACCAGGAGCCCGATGTGGGATTCGATCCTGGGTCTCCAGGATCGGGCCCTAGGCCAAAGGCAGGCGCCAAACCGCTGCGCCACCCAGGGATCCCTCTTAATCTTTTTTTAAAAGAAAATCTGGCATTTATATATTGATGCCCAACATATAAAATAAACAATAGGGAAGCTGTTTTATGGAAGTGAGCGGGCTGAGGCCAGCTTCACCATGGAAACCCCTGGAGCATTACTGCAGAAGTCCTGTCTTGGACACAGTTTGGGACTCACAGAACTAGCACAGGTTCCTATCTCCTCTCCTCTTTCTAGTCTTTATGAAAATGTGCTAAAATGTTGATTCCCTTCATCCACCAGAAAGGCCCAGGAAGCGTGAGCTCTCTGGGACTGATCATCTCCATATCCAGATAATTGTTTAGGTGGGAAGCATTACAGAAAGTTTAGGAGTTTCTTCATTTTATAATACTACAGGAAGGTAGTCAGCTACACCTGAACAGAGGAGGAAATTCCAAAGAATTCAAGTCTTTCTACATAGAATTTGCAAACAAAAAAGAAAACTGGAGAGGGGTTGTTATAAAGCAAAGCAAACAAATGCAATGTTTAAATCCTTATTTGAGTAAACCAATATAAAACAAAGACATTTTCAAAAACCCAAAGATATGGGCAGCCCCGGTGGCGCAGCGGTTTAGCGCTGCCTGTGGCCCGGGGTATGATCCTGGATCCTGGAGACCGGGGATCGAGTCCCATGTCGAGCTCCCTGCATATAGCCTGCTTCTCCTTCTGCCTGTCTCTCTCTCTCTCTCTCTCTCTCTCTCTCTGTGTGTGTGTGTGTCTCAAATAAATAAATAAATAAATAAACAAACTTAAAAAAAAAAAGATAAGTATTGGTGAGGATGTGGAAAAAGGGAAATCCCTGTACACTGTTGATGGGGATATAACATGGGCAGCGTCTATAGAAAATGTTATGGAGTTTCCCAAGGATACTGAAAATAGAAAACCAGAGAATTCAATAATTCCAAAAGATATATACCCAAAAAACTAAAAGGGGGAATCTTAAAGAGTTGTGTGCACTTCTATGTTTACTGCAGCATTATTCACAATAGCCAAGATATGGAAACAGCCCAAATGTCCATCATTGGATGAATGAATAAAGCAAATGTCACATACACCCATAATGGAATATTATTCAGCCTTAGAAAAAGAAAGAAATTCTGCTGTATGTGATGCTATGAATAAACCTGGAGGTTCAGGCTAAGTGCAATATGCCAGTTAATAGAAGAACAAATACTGCATGATTCCACTTACAGGAGATACCTAAATAGTCAAACTCCGAAACAGAATAGAATGGTGATTGCTAAAGATTAAGGAGAGGAGAAAGCAGTGCATTGCTGTTCAAGAGGTATAAAGTTTCAGGAATACAAGATGAATTAGGTTTAGGTATCCTATGCACAATGTAATTTTTACAGTTAATAATATAGCAATTCATTTGAATATTTAAGAGGGTAGTCTCATGTTAAGTGTTCCTACCACAATTTCAAGATCAAAAAGCTGCTTGATTCAAATAGAAAATTAAAACACTCATTTTTATTTTAAAAATTCATTTATAACCAACTGGTGAAATTTGGACACAGTGTAGATATTAGTTGAAATCTAGTGAAAATAGTAATAAGTTAATATTAGTGATTAGATAATGGTATTGGATTATTAGGAATCATTGTATCTTAGAAGTATCATAAAATTACATGTCTGTATGATGAATATAACACACAATCTAAGATAGATAAAATAAGATTAGTTATACATTACTAATTAGTAGAGCTGGATAGTAAACACATTAGGGTTGATTAATCTCTATTTTTTTAAAAAAATTATTTATTTATTCATGAGAGACACACACAGAGAGAGAGAGAGAGAGAGGCAGAGACACAGGCAGAGGGAGAAGCAGGCTCTATGCAGGGAGCCCGACGTGGGACTCAATCCTGGGTCTCCAGGATCACGCCCTGGGCTGAAGGCGGCGCTAAACCGCTGAGCCACCCGGGCTGCCCATTTTAATCTCTATTTTTGAAATTTGTGTAATAATATGTTAAACGAAAATAAACACAATTCCCAAAAAGAAAATAGGCACAAATTGCTAATACAGCAATAGATCAATGAATTCACCAACAGTCAGCAAAGTATAATTTGCAGGTCCCAAGAAGAATCAGGATGGAGACCAGAATGTGTACATATACACATACACATACACATACACATACACATACACATACACATACTGAATTAATAAACTACCTTTGTGACCGAAAACAAAGGTGGTAATGGCAGCAGCAGAGTAGAGAGTTTTGGGAATCAAACTTAATCAGAGAAAGTGCTTTGAAGAAATAAAATTGCAAATGGCCATATAGTCTTATAATTAACAGTGCATAGTCAGTTTGGAAGTTAACCATAAATTGTTAAAAGGATTTTTTTAAATCCTTTTTTCCCTCAAAGGCAGTTTGTCTTCCATGCCTTATTAAAATTATTGTCTGTAGCTCTTTGCCCCCCCTTCCAGTGGTAACTTTGTTAGACAAGTCTCAGGTTTAACTCACTGTACCAAGAAATGAAAGCCATGATGTGGAATTGGAGTTGGCAGCAATGATGTTGGGACGGGTTCAAATGAAGCCCATCACTTGAGTAAAAATTTATAGCCCTGCTTGTGCCGTGCTGTGCTGTGCATTTCAGTTCAGGGCCAGGAAAAAATTTGTCAAGGGAACGTAACAAGATGTATGGAAGTAGCAGGTAAGAGTTTTGAAAGCCTTTATAAACTAGAGTAAATCTTGAAACTTTGGGCTTAATTTCTGAAAGTTGGGCTTCTGGATATAAGTACAGGTCAACAGATGACATATTGTGTAGGGGAAATAAAAGGAAGGCACTTAGGAAACCATGTCCCTAGTAAACTAAGAGGTCTCCATTACACGGCACATACGTGTGAATACCTATGAGCATCAGGCAGGTACCTTTACTGGAATGGCAATCAGCATTGGGCATTGGAAAAAGCTGGATCATGTGGGTTTTTGTGTTTTTGTTCCTATATTTGTTTTTTGTTGTTTTTTTTTTTTTTTTTCCAAGAAAGTGCTTACTGGCTCACTCCCAGCCACTGGTTATTACCATGCTAAAAGCCAGACTTTTGGGTACAGCTTTTCAGATTTTTTAGGAAGAACCAGAAATTTAGATAAGTATGTGAAATCTTCTGTTTACATAATGTTGGCAACATGTCCAAATTTATTAAGTCCTTGTGGGCATGCCTACCAGACCAAATTCAACTACAGCATATTCTACCTGAAGATGGTAAGTGTACAAACTCTGGTCTATGTTCATTCATTTTTTAAAAATCTCTGTCCTTCTATTTTTTCCCCCATATTTACCTTGGTTCAGGACCAGCTTTAACATTTTTCTCACACTGAATTTGTTTTTTTTTTTGGACCTTTCCTGTTGTTTCAGCCTTTGAAAAATGTCATTTCTGAATCCTCCTTCATTTCGTTTGTGGAATATTGTTCCAGAGAACATAAAAGAATGAAAATGAATGGGTTGAGAGTTGGTGGGAGAAAGTGGGGACTAATCTGTAAGCTTCCTTTTCTTGGGCAGGTTAGACCTTGGTGCTTAGAAAACCCATGTGAACAGTTTCACTTTTATGCAAACTTGCAAAGAATAAACAATAGGTTTCTCTAACCAGAGCTGAAAAAAAATGTGAATCACTGTGTATAACTTATACTTCTGGAAAAAATTAAGCTAAACTGACTCTTCCATTGGTTAGCTAATGCTGTACTAACATAAGATGGCAACACAGGTATCTCTGATTTTAAAGTGACTTAGCGATGCATGTAAGTGAAGCGTTGGAAGTACTTCTGGCAATGCCATGGTGATTATTTATGGAGCCTTCCAGGCTACAAGGATATAAAGTGGGGCACCCACAAATGCAGAGGGGAGACAGGATGTTACAGAGTGAGGGTTGGGCTGGGAGCTGGAAATTAGGACCGAGTCCCAGCTCTGCTGCCAACAGAGCTGTAAAAACCTCTCAGCTCCTTCATTATTTATTCACTATTTATATCTTGCCTATTTTCAAACAGATTGGAGGTGGCTTTCAATGAAAACCACTAACGTATCCGAACTCTTTTACAAGGTAATAAACTGAGATTAAAAAAAAAATACTTACAGTAGCAAATCTAAGCTAAGGGAATATAGTGTAATGAGCACCAAATGCTGCTGTGAGCTTTATGGTGAAGGAGTAAAGCAGGAAACAGATTACAATCCTGTCATCATCTATGGGTCTCACCTTTCTTCTTTACCAAATGAGTGGGAAAAGAGGGTTGGATGACATCACTTTTTAGGTGTTTCCCGGGTGCAGTTGTTTCTGTTACAAAGTGACACATTCATTTCCAAAAAGGATTCCTCACATTCTGCACAATCAGACACTACAGGACTTATGGGAAAATCTGGGGTCAGGTACTTCAGTCATAACCTGTGTACCTTTGTAACCAGAGATCAATAAGAATAAATAACAATGCTAATGGAAATCCTGGCATGGTTTAAAAGAAAGCAAAATCCCAAGTAAATAGGTACTATAGTACTTAGAAGACTTTATCAAGTGGGGTCCTGAATATAGGTTCATGTAAGCCTATGTAAAGAAATCTTGAGACTTATGGGTTCAAAGACAAAATGCACACAGATCAGGTAAAATGTAAAATTAGATTTCAAGACAGAACAAAGACCATGGTACTCTTCTCCTCAGCAGACTGCTCATGTACTTTCAGTTCAATCACAGAGAAATCTGTGACCAGAAACTGGTCAGTCTCAGATGGTATGTATTTCTAAGCAGATGTCTAAGAGTTTTTGTACTGGACTAGACACACCTGGAAACTTTAATTTCACACAATATTGATTTGGCCAAGAGAAGACCTGGAAGCTGGTTAAGTTGTAACAACACAAAAGCTGTAGGAAAGGATATGGCCACAAGAAGATTACGATCTAAAATTGCAACCTAGAAAGATTGTGAGAGAGAATGTAAGAGAATTTTGAAGAATAAAACAAAACAGGAGAGGCATGAAAAGGCATTAGGAAATGGAAGAGAAGATAGTGAATATGTGCATAGTGGATGTAGGAAACTGAATCAGGAAATCTTGTTTGACCAAAAGAGAATTCATGGAAGCATTGAGAAAAAAAAAAAAAAAATGGAAGGAAATTATCCAGCCATTCCCATGTTGGAGAATAAAATTCCTTTAAATCAACCAGGGATAATTTTGCTCCCCAGGGGAATCTGGGAACGCCTGAAGTGGTTTTGGTTGCTCCAACTGGAGAGGTGCTACCAATGGGTAATGGAAAAAAGCCAGTTACACAACACAAAGAAAGGCCCCACAACAACGAATTATCTAACCCCAAATGTCAGGAGTGCCACGGTTGATAATCCCTACTTTAAATAAAGATAGGGCCACTTTTGCAGTCTGGAATCAATGCTTTAAATATAATTAATACGTTTCCTTTATTAAGGCAATTTTCCATGACCTATTCTGCTTTCCAGGACCTACGTGAAGTTGTACAGATTTTTTTCAACCTCTTATATGATAATCCTTAGAAACATCTACTCCCACCAACCTGATCCGTAAAGCCTTAAAGAGAAGCTCGGCTCAACCCTAATCCATGTCTGAATGTCGTTTAAAATGTTCCCATTTAGATTATTTTCTGCCCTTTGCTATAATTTAGTTTCTTTGACCTTGAGCAGAGCAGTGTTTTGACTCATAGAGAAATGACCTTCTGCTCCTGATTATGACTCTTTCTCTTCCTTCAGTTTGAGCCTCTTCTGATATCCTGAGTTTTATCACTTGCAAGTGACATTCCTGAGAGTCAATTAAATGGTGGTGGGGGGGGCACCCTCTAATGTTTGCATTTTCAGTGTACAACCAAGTTTCTGAATATTTGATGGCCCCTCTGTGCTTCCTTAAGACATTACCTTCATGACAAACATAGTTTTAACTGCTAAAATTATGAAAACAGACCTTAGAATAATAATACTCAGCTTGAAGAAGATGAAATGAATCAGAAGGAAACAAAAGAACTAGAGTCAAAAGCATTGCTTCTAAGAAAGCAGAAGAACTATGTTCTTACAATTATAGGAGGAGAAATATAGCAACACAAACAATTGACATTGGCATCTCTTTCTCAGGGATTTAGAACAAATTGCTGAATGGTTGAAGTTCACTTAACCTAGAATCTTTTAGTTTGGAAGTCAGTAGAGAACTCAATTGAACCTTTTGGGTGACCCTCTGTGCCCATTGTGGATCTGATTTGAATGGAACATTATTATAGAAAAATCTGCCCTTTTCCAGCTGTTTCAAATGCCAATTGCATCTGAGGCTTCTTCTATAAGGGGACATTAATGTCTTTTTCTGACATTTTTCCTAGTGATTGACATTCACCAGAAAATCCTCCTCAGCCATTGGTTTCATTAACATTATTATTGCTTTTGGTTGGCACTCTTCCCTCCACCTAATCCTGTAAAAATCCGAAGACATTTTTTCTTAAAAGATAAAATTCTCATTCTCGTACACATGGCATACAACACAAGAAGCCCCAGGAACACAGGCTATGTAGATGGAGCAGATGCCAAAGAGAGTGCGCTCCCAAACTCCAGGCAGAGGAAGATGTTTACAGTTATAGCCTATACTTCTCACTAATGCTCCAGAACAGGACTGAAAGAGAACATGTTTCACTTCTGTGCAGTAAATATCCCTCACTGAGGACAATAAAAGGCCATTTCATGGACATCACATCTACCCTTTCTGTAGCCCAAATGGAAAGCAGCAATACACAGTGAACTAAAGATATGTCTAGAAAGGTTCACTAGAGCACAATGAAAGGAAATTATAGTAATTCCTTTGCTGTTTTCTTTGAATATGGGCATATGTGTGCAAACGCATGCAAGTCTGTCTGCTTGCAAAAATGAATGCATCTCACTTTTTTGCTCTTCACAGTGGATCCTGAATTTTAGGATTTATGAGCTGTCAGAATTTCAATAAGTGAAAATGTCATCTTATTTCTAATGATATATTTGATTAAGCCATGCAGATATATAATAGAGATTCTTCAGGAGTTTATTGAAACCAATCAGTATGTTAAATTCTTTCTGTATTGGTAACCAGCATTTACTGAATTCCTCCTCTGGGCATCAGACACTATGCCAAGGGTTCTTTCTACACATGTTTTTTTTTTTTTAATTCTTTTGTGTCTTAGAATGATGTGTTCACCAAATCACCCCTTTCAAGAGAAATATATTTTTCAGCCCCCTTCAATTTAGGTGGAGCCATGGGACTGTTATGGTCAATAAAATGTGGGTAGGAGTAATGCATGCCATGTGCAGAGTTTGCCCTTAATATCTGTCATGTGCTCCTTTGTATACATGCTCTTTCTTTTCCCATTGCAGCCTCTGGATGGAGAATATCCAGGGAGGATTCTGAGGCCTGTAAGAGCACTAAATGAAGACTTCCTGAACTCTATGGAGGAAGACCATTCAGGAAAGCTGGTGGGGAGTATAGTAATTGATGAATCTTTACAAGGAATAAATAATGGTAAGCTACTAAGATTTCATTGCTGTTTCTGCAGCAGCTAAATTATTTAACCTAATATAGCAATTTTTAACTGCAAAAAAGTTGCTGCTATAATACAAAACAGAAATATGTAGTTTTTGCTTGTAGGTTGGATGATAGGCAGGAAGGAGACAAGGAAGAGAGGCTCAAAGGATGGGAACCCATGTCCTTCAATGGCAAAATATTTGGTATAACTCTCTTCAGTCATAGTGTAGAAGGTAAACCACATGTCTACTGAGCCAGCAGCTAGTGTGTGTTGGATGCTATTAGATGCTTTGATAAGGTTTTATAAAAAAGAGGTGAACGTGGGAAAAATCTGGCTGGTGTGTGAGTAGAAATGAGATGGAAGAGAGTCAGAAAGCAATTGCCGTGTTTCTAGAAAAGCCATCTGCTTTTGACACAAACAATAAGAGATGGAACGTTAAAAGGTTTAAGTGTCAGTGGTCCACTAAAACTCAGATGAATAAAATGTCTAAAGAAAACTACTAAATTAAAAATGTGGCTTCTCGGGCAGCCCTGGTGGCTCAGCGGTTTAGCGCCAACTTCAGCCCAGGGCCTGATCCTGGAGTCCCAGGATCGAGTCCCATGTCAGGCTCCCTGCATGGAGACTGCTTCTCCCTCTGCCTGTGTCTCTGCCTCTCTCTCTCTCTCTGTGTGTGTGTCTCTCATGAATAAATAAATAAAATCTTAAAAAAAGAAAGAAAGAAATGTGGCTTCTCATTCAAGTCTGGCAGCCAACATTATATTGAGAGAGAAAGGGACAATAATAAGCAAAGGTCAAATAAAGGAAAATAAATAAGGGAAAGGAAAAAAAATAAAAGTGACCTGAAGGTAAGTTTAGAAAAGAATGTGAGTAGGATGTTTGCATGTGGAACTAACTAATCAAAAGATCATGTGCACATGATCTAAAAACCATAATGATATAAACACCTATTAGAATGGCTAAGTTTAAAAAGACTGACCATACTAAGTGCTGACAAGAATGTTCAGAGACTGGATCTCTTATATGCTGCTGTTGGTGATGTAAGATGGGATAACTACCTTGTAAGTCACTTTGGAATTTCTTTGAAAAGTTAAATGTATGCCTACCATCTAATCCAGCCATTCTGCCCCTAGGTATTTATCTAAGAGAAAAGAAGGCTTATGGCCATATAATGACTTATGACAAATGTTCATAAAAATGGAAAAAAAAAACTAAGTATCAGTGGATGAAGAGATAAATAAAAGTATCAAAAAAAGTAGGCTGAATAATAACAGTAAAAACAAAAAAACCATACACAGTGTTATAGGTTGAATTGTGTCCTCCAAAATTCATCAGTTGAAGTCTTGACAGTAAACTCAGAATGTGACCTTATTTGTACTGGATGTATACAGAAGTAATCAAGTTAAAGTAAGGTTATTAGAATGGGTCCTAATCTAATATGGCCAGTACCTTTATAGGAAGAAAATACTTGGACACAGACTCATATAGAAGAAAGACCATGTATACACAAAGAGAAGAGGGCAAAGCAAACCAAGTGAATTGGTTCTATGGTTTCTCTATGAATTCTCTATGCTTTTCTCTTTTAATTTTCCAAATGGCAATATCACTGTGATTAATTTGTCTCTCCTTACCATCATATATTAAGTATGTGAAGAGGAAGGAAACACCTTGTCTTTTAAAGTCATGGGTATTAAATCAGGAAGAGTCATATCTATGATATGAAAAAAGTCACTCATTACCCAGAAATGCTGTTGAATACAGTGCCTTCATGGATCTTTGAGGTGGCACTAAGAATGATCTGTGCATGGGAAGAGCATAGCTGAGACACTGTTCTAATCTCTCCATACCTTTTGATCTCCTCTTGGGCTCTACTATCTTTGTACATTGCCTTACAGGTACTAAGACAATATAACACAGGTATGGGGGATGGAATATCAGTAAACTAATGTACTGATGGTACTTCTAATAGTGGCCT
The DNA here is from genome assembly GCF_905146905.1 of Nyctereutes procyonoides. NCBI lineage: Eukaryota > Metazoa > Chordata > Mammalia > Carnivora > Canidae > Nyctereutes > Nyctereutes procyonoides. The sequence goes on along the minus strand of NW_026575133.1, from coordinate 10,134,550 downwards.
CCAAAAATCTCTTTCAGATCTCTTACAAAATTTCTCTCTTCTCCTCTCCTTCCCCCTCTTCCACTTTGTCCAGACAGATAGAAGGGATCCAATGAGTAACTCCAAGGACTTTTGGGGAGCCCAAAATTTCTAGAGTAGACGAAAGGAGCCCAAATCCCAGAGACACTGCTTTACAGAGCCAAGAAAAACTGCCCATTTGAAGACACTCATAAGGAAATTTATGGGAACAAGAAGTAAAAAAAAAAAAAAAAAAAAAAAAGATTTTTATTTGGTTAAGCCAAGAATTTTCAGGGTTTATTTGTTAATGAAGCAGCTGGTATTACTTATCCTGACTCATATGGTTTCCAATAATCTAGAAAAATAATTGCCCAAGTTTGTACAGTAAATTAGCTAACATGTGGTGGCTTAATCAAGTCTTAGTTTAGTTTTAGCCCAGAAGATTGAAGAAACTTAGATATTATGTCACTGTGGAAATGCATAGAAAGGGGATCTTTCTGAGCCATGACAGCAATATGCATTTGATCTGTCAATAGTGTGTGCACACATGCACATCCACATCCACAATTTGTATGAAATTCTTTCTGCAATCATGTGATGAATCACAGCAATTCAAATGAGTTAAGAATGAGGGAAAAATCACCAAAATCAGAAAAACATTAGTTGACCCTTATCCTTGCCAATTTACAGCAGGTATAATGGATTGTGAACATGAAAAAAGGAGGGGGGGAGTCATTGCAATGTTAAATGGCAGTTGCTATAGAATATGTCTGAATAGAAAAATTACTAATGAGGTGGCCCAGGTCTCAAACCAGCCATCCAAATGCCAAGTAGAACTGAAACAGTGCTGCAGAGCAAGAAAGCAGCAACAACACAACCCCAACCAACAGACTTGCCAGCCCATAAAGAGAGCTGAATGGGCAAAATATTGGGTTACCTGGAGACAGCAGCATTAGACAATCACAGTTCACATAGTGGATTAGTGTCCTAATGAGAAACCTAATGCCAAGCTACTTGCCAGTGATTATTTCCCAGGACGACTAATCACAGAGGGAATTAAGAAATGAAAGACATTAGAGTTAGCATCATTATAGAAATCAAAGTGTACTTGTTAAGGGGTAGGGAAGAGGAACAACCAGAAGATTTTTTTTTTTTTTTTGCCATGAGTTTGCATAGATTTACTACTTTTCTTTGAATGGTGGCATTACACTCAATTTTACTGCCAGTGTATTATGATCAGATAGAATTGGACTTTTCCTTTCTATGCAGGCATGATTAGGTGCTGACTATAGACATGAACAATAGGCAACTGGTAATGAATGATCCCAGTGTCACAGGAGAAACAGATCTATGATTGTACTTCTCACAGGTATTCGGCAAAGCATGATTTAGTCATTACAGAAGGACTAGTGCATATATGTATGCTCTGTGCTTGCCTTTACAGGGTATTTCAGCCATTATTAATGATACCATGAACAATCTTGAAGGGTTTTATTGGATCTTCCTCTCCCTTCATCTCTCCCTCTCCCTTCATCTCTCCCTCCCTCCTTCCTTTTTAATAGATGGAGCTTATATTGTAGTTGATCTTAAAAATACTTTACGTTATCAGAGACATTGTGAACACCTCTTGTTTTGCAAAGATGAATATCATTGTTGGTATAATTCTAGAACAAGAGTAAACAACATATGACACACAAAAGCACAAGAAAAAAAAAAAACTTAAGAGACTTCTTCCCTCTAACGCCCAATATCATATCCTCCCTTCCCACTTTGATCCTGCATCCTTCCTTACTCCTCTCCACTCTCCCCTAACATGTCCTTTCTACTCCCATTCTGTCCTTGTGCTTCCAGTGACACACCTTGGCAGTTTCTATTTCTTCTCATAAATTCTCAGGAAGTTAGGGGATTTATTTTCCCTTTTAATTTAACTCCTTTTTGGATAAGTTTTCTCAAAGCCCCCTCCCCCCAGACTAGGTCTCTTTTGACTTTCAATGGTCTTTTGATTATGTCTTCATAAGATACAGAGAATGTCTTCCCTTATGCCCAGTGTTGCTCTTCCTGACTTCCTGGCCCTGCAAAGGTAGCTAGTGTGCTGAGATGGGCTTTGATGGATACAAACCCAATGGGTGGAGAACCACAAGAGCTCTCCTTTTTCAAACCCAGGGTTAAGTCCCAACTCTGCCATGAATTCCCTGTCCTCCAAACAAATCCCTTGACCTCTGAACCTCCACTTACTCAGCTATAAAACGAGGGCAATAACACCTATTCCTCAACTGAATATCACATTACAGATCTCTACATTACAGAATATAATACACTCAAATTACCTAGTCCCAGATTGTGGCATATTGTAGGCCTCCAATAAATATTAGCTTCTTGGCAACTCCAGCCTTTCTTCTTAATCTTGCTATTAAGAACCAGCATGCAGGTTTTTTCGATCTTTTTTTCTCTCCTTTTTTTTCTCCTTAACTTCCTACTTAATCAGTTGGGGATTCTTCTCTGTGTGTTCCCTTAGATTTAGATAAAGACTCTTGCAGGCCCAGGATGGTTGGTAAAAACAACTTCCCTCTATTTGCCTGCCTAACAAGGATGAATGACTCTATCTCTGTGGTTTATGTTGAATGCCTGATAATGCATCTCCAAGAGAAGCACTTAGCAAGAATACCCATAAATATGGCTATAATGTTTATTCAAACTACTCTATTTGCAAGGCCAAGTATACAAATGAAGGATGAAAACAGAGAAAATGTGTCACTAAAATTAGCCTGCACTGTTTGTGAGGTGGATAATAATAATAACAGTGTGTTGCTTTTACAGCCTGTGTTCCAAAGAGCTTTAGTTAACATAAGAAAGATTTATTGGAAGAATGAGAAATTTATTCTCTTCCATCTTAATGTGATGTCTCTTGGTCGGGAAATGCAGGTCACAAAGATGTATTGCTAAAAGTGCACTCTGTGGAAGGTCCTTTGCCTCCCAAACCTTGATATTTGAATATTACATAAAGTCGATTTATATTCCTTAATCATACAGACGCATTGCATCTCTTTCCCTTAGCACCATCACAATCATGTCCTATAGAACTGGAATAAACCTCAGAAGTTATTTACCATTAACAAGAGAAAATAAAAGAGAAGAGAATAGCTGTCTGATCATGAAAGAGCAACTCAACTTAATCCATATTGATTCCAGAGCTGGATGGAAGATAAATGGTTGAGACACAAGAAGGCTGATTTTGCCTCAACAGAAGGAAGGAAAGAAGGGAACAAACTAAAAATATTAACTACCCATTATGTATGAACAGCTGCACCTAGAATTTTCATATTTTGTCTCATTTATTTGTCTTTACAAGTTTCCAGTTTACACTTGAGAAAAAGAACAGACCAGAGATGTTTATGGGGCTTCTAGTGGCCACACAGCTAGTGAAGAGCCTACCTGACATTCATCTCCATTTATAGTTGATTCAAAAGCACTTCTCATTCTACCATTTTGTCTCTATAACCTCAGAGAACACTTTCACACCTCAAGCTGCTGAAAAATCCAATCAGTGACTTAATGGGTAAGCACTCTCAATCACTAGAAATAGGTGCACGGAGCCTGGAGCAGAGCATTGAAGAAAAGCTCCCCCAATAGGTGGAGATTGGACTTCCACTAGGTTTAATATCTTTGAATATCTTTGGTTTTGTGTTCGTCTCTTTTCTTGCTATTATTCTTGTAGTCAGCCTGTTAGATCTGCATCCTTTTTTAAACAGCAATAATAGTTGTTGTTTCTACCCTCTGTTACTGGTGTCTTGCCAAGTACTTTATAAACATGGCCATTTTCAGTCCTTAGCACTTACCTCAAAGGTTGTATCTTTGTCCTATTTTTTCAGATAAGGAAAGTTGATTTCAGAGAAGGAAAGAGGCTTGCTTGAGGACATGCAGGTAAGACATTTGAAAGCTGGGATTCTAATCTAGATCTCAGATTTGAATGAAGTTTCACACTCTGGGATGAAAGACCTCAAAATTCTTTGGAAAAAAATTACAGTAGGAAAAAAGTCAACACTTGCCATGTGAAGGATCTGCCTCAAAAATTTAGAAGGGCTGAACCTGGTTCAGGTTTTCAGGCATGAGATTAGTTTTACATATTCTGCTAGTGCTTAGCTATCCACAAGAGCTCTCCTTTTTCATTTGTCAGTCTGTCCAGGTTTCTCTCTTACTATTGGAAAATATGACAGGGAGTTAACACCCTGCATCTGTTCATCAAGCTAAACAAACTGGTTGGAACTACTGAAGGAAAACAAGGGACTTGTCTATCCCTATACATATCTTTATCACCCTCCTGATCTCTGAGGGAATGGGCATCATTGCTGCATTCAATTTCATTTATATTTGGTTCCTTAATACATAAGCGAATGCATAAATACATGAACAAGTAAATGAACAAATAAGTAAATAATCAGAACCTTAGAACGTTTTCTTTGTTTTCATCCCAAAGCATGCATTGCTGGAAGGAAAGCATAGGATGCTGCATGGAAACTTCTGCTTGACTTCTATACTCCCTAGGTTTACAGAGAGAGGTGAGTCAATGTACCACAGCTGGGACTAAGTAGGACAACACTTAAACAGGGATCTGGATTTTTTATGGGCGTCTTCATCGTCACTTTCAACCCTCTTGCTGCCTTCATCCCATTTCAAATCAAAAGGTCTGGAAAGGGATATCTCATGTCTGCTTTTCTTGATTTAGAAAAGAGTGGAAGTTGGTTCAAATCTAGCAAAGCTGTGCATCTGAAACGTCTTTAAGACCTCATACTGGATGATTTTTATTTTTATTTTATTTTATTTTTGTTTATGATAGTCACACACACACAGAAGGAGAGGCAGAGACATAGGCAGAGGGAGAAGCAGGCTCCATGCACCGGGAGCCCAACGTGGGATTCGATCCCAGGTCTCCAGGATCGAGCCCTGGGCCAAAGGCAGGCGCTAAACCGCTGTGCCACCCAGAGATACCCCTGGTGATTTTTATTTCTTACTTGTTTGTCTTCCAGTTAATCATTAACTTTCTATATGGGAATGAGCTATGACCCTATATTAAGTAAACTTACTATGAATTAAATGTATCTTCTTAGTTTTTCCTACTGACGTGTCTACCGTCAGTCTATGTGTCATAAGTAGGAACCCAAAGGTAACATTAGAATAATTCAAGAAGAATTTACTAGAGACTATTTACAAAGTGTGGGTAGAGTTTAGGGAAATCACAGGGGATAGTAACACCCTGCCACATCTCTGTCACTTCTAGGCAAAAGGAGAGAAGGGAGGAAGTGATACTGAGAGCCCAAAGGAGAGAGAGTGGGAAGGGAGTCCCTAAAAGCAGTTTTCTTCTCTGCCAGAGGAAAGCTACCAAAATAGTCTCAACAGGAGAAGCGAGATGCCTCCCCAATTTACATTCCGTCCCTCTGGTCTCCTGGAGCTCCTCATTGGACAAAAGTGACAAGAGGCTGGAAGGTTAAGAACTCATTAATCTAATCCAAACAAATCAGCCTCTTGGAGTAGAGTGATAGATGAAGGAGGGTGGAGAGTGAATCTGTAGGGGCCAACAAGATGCCCATCACACCATGTACTCAAATTATACTCCGTAGCCCCACACATACCCCAGGCACCCTTATTGTACTACTGGAACAAAAGCATTTCTCCCCCTCAATTGTTTCTCCCCCTCTAATATCGGTTAAGTATTATCTCACTCCCTAATTGCTTTTGTTTCATATGTGGCTGATTTCTGTATTAGATTATGCCCTCCTAGAAGGGCTAGTACTACATCTAATATCTTGGAAAGTCTAGTGTTGGGGTGGACCAAGGTGCAGACTGTTGAGGTCAATGTAATGCCATGTGAGATAACCAAAACCTGTACAAACTTTACTTTGAGTGTATAAATGAAATGTCAGTGGATTTAAGCAAATTGACCAAAGTCTCTTACAGGGAATGAAGTTGAGAAAACACTTAGATTTATTCCAATTTTATACATTTAGGTCTTGTGGCTTTAATTTGCAATCAGAACATCTCTCTATATATCTCTCTATCTCTGTCTCTAGAACACATACACAATTTGGGTATTCTCTCTCTGGGTTAAGATCATTTTGGAAAGGCAATGTTCATCTTCTACAAGAATTCACATGAGGGAATTTGATATTCTACATGAATGTAGCAGGAAATAATAATATCCTGCCTTTTATTTTGAGTCTCCCTACCGTCTCACTCCCTCTAAATCACCGTGTAATCAATCTGAAGCAGCAACATGCAACAGCATTAAAATTAGGGATGTTTGGAGAGGGAATTAGTCTACTCACTCATTATTCTTGATTAATAGAAAATTATCCTGCTAACATTTACTGTGCTATTCATTTGTTATTTGGAAGTGATTAGCCACAAATAGCAGTTAAGAACAAGTCAGTTTTGTAGTTCCAGCCCCAGCTATAATTACCTCCGCAGTGCCTCTTCCTTCAAACATGCTTTCCTCACTCTGAAAAGAGCTCATACCCTTCCTTAAATGCCACCTCCTCTCAGCCAGTGTGAAATCAGCAGCTTGCTCACATTCACCCAATTTATGAAGACCCAAAACTCATCAGGGAAGAAGGTCTATGGCCCAAAGCTGGGAAAGCTCGGGGTGCCGATGATTCTCTTTTCCAGATTTCCCCGTGACCTGCTTCCTACATCTTCAGCTCTCCACACATCTCTCATTCACTGACTTTCCTCCAAGAAGGAAGCTGAGGGAGCCTAGGTCAGCCAGGGACCTCGCAGCCCAGCAGGTTCAGCAATCTCTGCCCTCTTTCCTTACTTCCCCTTTGAAATACCCCTTACCTGGACATTTCCTTTCTGTTCCTCAGGGTGTCCTCATGATAAACAGTGTTGCTCTAGGCATTTCAGATTGCTCACCTTGAGTCTCCCACTTAAATTTCCTTTTTCTGCATTTTGCTTCCATAGGGAACTAGCTGCACCTCGCTGAAGGTTACTTGAGATAGAGCAAAAGAACTAATTTCCCAAAAGATGTTAATAATGACGGAAAATTGGGCTTTCTCAGGTGTTCATCATCCTGAGATATTTACATTTTTGTCACTTTTTGGGCCCTAACACAGTAGTTCTCAGCCCAAACTGCTCATTAACATCATGTCAGGAGCTTTTTAAAACTTTCAATGCCTGGGCCCCATGTCAGAGTTTTTCGTAATATGTAGGTTGGAGCCTGAACCTAAGAATGGGCTCTTGTTGGAATTTTAGGAATTTGTAGCAAGATAATGAGAGAGAAAGCATCATGCTCATCTATTGTATGAATGATTTATTTATATAACTGATTCCACTAGATTGTGATCTAATTGGTAGCAGAAAACATGACTTATTCATCTTTGTCCAGTACTTAGCAGACCACCTGGCAGGTAGAAGGTATATAATACATGTTTGTTGATTTGATGATTATATTGCAGTGATTAACAGCCAGACCGACCAGTTTGTATCCTGACTCTACAGTTTGATACTGGTGAGACATTGGTACAGTTATATAATCTCTGTGTCTCAATTTCCTTGTCAGTAAAATGGGAAAAAATAATTTTCTAATACTATTTCAAATACTATTTTTAAATGTCAGTGGGGCTGATATAAAGATACAACGAGTTAATACATGCAAAGTGTACAGGACTGGGTCTGAGGCATTACTAATATTTTTATTAGTAGTAAAATTGGATAGATATTTCTTCCCTACATCATTCTTCTTAGAATTCATTTTATTCCACCGCAGCAGGTGGAAGTGCTTGAACAAGTGGCTAGTTACACATGCATCTGTGACACCTTATTTTGATATAGGACTCCCATTCCCAGCACTTAAACCTTTTATGGATATTGCCTGGCATCACTATGTGGCATTAGCAACTGACATAGAGAGGTCTCAGGTACTGTCACAAGTCACACAGTGAGTCAACAAAATAGACAAGACTTTGCATGTTTAGGTCAATGCCTCCTACTCCCCTTCTAAGGATTGAGAATTTTGCACAGCAGTTCCTAACTTCTAAACTACATGCATCCCAAGCAGGTACAACCCTGAGGTCAATTTTAACTTTCTACCCTAATTAATGCAATTTCTCTCAGCCTGGGAGATTGTGCAAATTTTTAAATGTTTCCTCTTCCATTGCTGAAGAAAAGGTTTCAAGCAAACTATCATAAGCTGTCTTGTAGAGGGCACTGGTCAGTCCATTGCTTCAACCTCAAGAGCGGTGACTCTACCTGGGATAGTTTTGCCCCTACCTGGGGACTTCTAACCATATCTGGAGACATGTTTGGTTATTTCAGCTAGGGGATGCTACTGGCATCTAGTGGGTACAAGTTAGGGATGCTGCTAAATATCCTTCATGTGCAGAACAGCCCTGGCAACAAATAATTATGTTGCCCCAAATATCAATAATGCCAAGGCCAAGAAACTGTTCTCTAGAGTCAAGTCACTACCTGAGCACAGGTTTAAAGAAATGGTGTATTTAAATTCAATTTGCCAACATATAAAATAACATCCAGTGCTCATCCCATTAAGTTTTAAACGAATGTTCTACAAACTGCCAAATAAATTCGTATGTTTACACATTAAAAAAAAAGAAATGGTATAAATTTTAAACACCACATATACTGGCTCTGTTTATGGTAAGTAAAACTCACGGGAAGAAAAGAGTAGACAAAGTAAAAAATGAGGACAATACAGTAGGGCAAAGAGACCTTTGGGCGATAGCATGGACTCCATTTTGATGCTTCAAGATTTCTACATCCCAACAACACAATTTGCTGCCTTTTTCTGACAACAGATATGCTGCACAGTCATTTGACCATTGGCTTCTATGGTAATGATACCCAGCAAGAACAGTGAGCCTTAAGAGCAGCTCTGTGGATTCTGTGGTCTGACCTACTGCCCTTCAATGAGGCTAAATTCCCTTTGTGACTCTCAGCTGGCAAGGATTGGGGTCCTGGGAGCAAAAGCCTCGTTTGATTCATTTTACCCTCTAGTTTTCTTTAAAATTGCACACGTCATATTGGAGGGCCCCAGGTGAGAAGAAAAGTAGCAGGCATCAAATTGGATAAAATAATAAAGCAACTGGAGTCACAACCTCTCTCCTCCCCAGCTGCCTTCCTGTGATATTCACTAAGTTTTTCTGTCTATAAAGCAAAATCATCTGATGGTCCCTAAACCATTCCAACTTAACATGCATGTCACACTTTAGTAATTATTGGTCATAATTACAAGTAAGCTATCCTATCTTTCTGTAGGGAGATTATTTTAGCCTTCTAATCCCAGAGCCAATGAGTTGCTCTAGAGTTATGTGGATAAATTATTTGTGTTCATGCATTAGTGCTTCAAAGGAATTTGTTAAGAAGAAAAGATAGAATGTTTTATTTTTTGCAGGTAATTTCTCCTCAATATCCCAAATTTAAAATATTTAAGATATATCTAGTTTAAAAGCTTATTCAACCTAAAATAAATTAATACTTCTCAGCTGTAGTCAAATTTGACTCTGGAATTTTGGTTTTAATAGATTGTTGAAGGTATGAATTTCCATAGATAAATTCTGATCTTCTATCAAGATACATTTTTTCTCTTGTGATTTACCTAGTGTTCTATGATTCTACCTCATAGCTACCTGTTTGGAGGTTTCATCTGCCAAAAGGTTTGCAGATGTTTAAATGTATTTCCTTCCTACAAAATCATTTTTCTGCCAAGTTACTGGGAGCAGCCTCAGTGGAGACAGCCATGAGCCAGCAGAGTATAGAGGCCATTGCAAATATTTCCCACTGTTATTAAAGGTTAACTCATTTGCTCCTCAATCTCTTTCAAATCCCAGGACCAAAAGCTTGTGCTGCTGAGTACAATCAGAGACACAAGACAAACAACCCTGCAACATACCAATTAAAAAGAAAAAAGAAAGAAAGAAGAGCAGTGTTTAAAACATGGAGGCAACCTCTCTTTAGCAATGATTTAGTTTTGGGTCAAAAAGCATATAGACAAAGAATGTCTTAGTTAAAAATGTTTAATGTATTATAAGTGGAAAAAGACCAGCTCATGTTTTCCTAATCAAAGAAACAGAAAATAATGGCTTCTAAAAGTGGCCCTGTTAAAACTTAAACAGCTCATGTCATTCCTTTGCTCAAAATGATCCAGTGGCTTCCTAACACTGTCAGAGTTAAGACAGAATAGGAGAGCTTATTGGGACCACCATCTCTCTGATCTCACCACCTAATAACCTTCCTCCTCACTCCCTTCAATGATTACAGGTAAACTCCTGCACTTGTACTAGCTGCTCCCTCTGCCTGGAAAGCCCTTTCTCATTACTTGAAGTCTATTCCATTCACTTTACTGAAATTTCATCTCATCACTGAGATTTTAACTAGCCAGCTAACCATAGTTGAACCTCCAGCCATGACACTTCTTAGCATACTTTATTCTTCTCTTAGCAGTTATGACTATCTATTACACTATGTATTTTAATTATTTATCTTGCTTATTTTATATTTCCCACATTTTCATATAAGCATTATAAGGGTAAGGGTCTATGGGAATGGTTGGTGGAATGTATTCCAAGAATAAGGGAGGGGGTGAGTAGCCTCCAATTGTCCCTGTGTAGCTCCTGGGTCAACTGGTGATCAAGTCCTCTTGATGAAAGAAGTTAATCTAGGTTTCACAAAGGACCAGGAAGCTGTTAGAAACTTTGAAAGCTTCACTTATCAATTCACAGATTCCCTTAAATAATCTTCTTTGTTTTATATCATTCTTCTTACCATCTTTGCAGCCTCACTTTCATTGATTCAGTGTGTAACCATTAGATTCCCATTGCCTCAGTTCCAGACGAGAACTCCATTAGATTCTCTAGACCCTCACATTTCTGGAAGACATTCATTTTTCTGGAAGGGAGAATTCAATTGGCCATCCTTGGAATAAGGTGTCCTCATCTCTTGTGGCCAATCAACGGTAACCAAAGGAAAGTGACCATGTAAGGCAACAACAGAGCTGTAAGGGGTTCATGCCTATCGATGTAGGGTAGAATTTATTAGATTTTGAAGTATTTTCCAACTGACATTTATACTCTTCCATTGGTATGTAAACATGCAAGCAGCAAATAAAGACAAGCGTAATAGGAAACGGAGATGGTTCTTTCTACTCTGGCCCTGTTTAAATGAACAAAACCCTGTGTTATGAGAAAAAAATTCAATTCTGTATAGGCACACCATGCAGGGTATCAGTCTGAATAACCTGTAGCTATTCCTGGTCATCAATTTTCAATGCCTTAAGAGAGTATTTTTCAGCTTTTTACGTGTGTGCCCTTTCTCCTTTAATGCTCAGGAACTTTACCATGGATAATCCCCAAGACATAGTCATAATCATATTAGCCATTGAATGGAAAAATAAATAACAAGGAACTATTAAAATTTAAGTAAAACTTTGAACAGGTTTATATTTCAGAAATCATAATAGTATCTATATATGGTTAAAAAATAGTATGTCTTGCGAGACTTCCTTCTTGGTCAGCAGACATTGTTTTAACAGATCTCTTAAAATAGATCTGCTAGTCCTCAGGGCCCATGGTAAATGAGTCAGGAACGACAGGGCTATATCTACTACACTAAGACCTTCAAAAAAATTTGTTCTTCATTGAACTAATATATATTTACACACTTATACTTTTCTGGGTACTACGTTAGTGGTACACAAGATAGACACAGTCTCTGCCTACAGTGATATACATGATTTGCCATTATTTGCTGGTACTCTTAGGCCCTTGGATGAAAATAAGTATTTGAGCACTTATGAATAGCAAGTTCTGTATTTTTTTTGTTTTGTTTTGTTTTTTTTTGCAAGTTCTGTATTAATCTCATTTAATTATTCACAAAAAATCAGGATGCGGAAATTATTATATTTCTGCTCTATAGAGAGAAGAGTGAACTGTCCAGTTATTGGACAGAATTGTCCAATAATTTGGCCAAACTTTTAAAGCTTATAAATGATGTAGCTGGGACTTAGAACTCCAAAGTTTTCAAGGGAAGCAGGCAGTTATGTAAAGAGAATATTTAAATAGAATGCAATGGGTTTTCCAATATAGGATTTGACAAAGTTTTATGGGAGCTCATAGAAGAGGTGACAATCTGTGAGTAACTGCAGTAGATAGGGGCAGGGAAAGGAGGACATTTGAAGACAGAAATGGGTTTGAGCTTAGTCCCTCCACAAATAAATTATACCAATTACTCAACCACTGAACTTCCTGTTGCTTTCATCGGAAAACTGGAAGTAACACACACACCATATTTTGTTGTGGTAAGTACCTGATAAATGATAAATGTCAAATATATTCCAGGTACTATGTTTGAGAATTACCAGACTATACATGGAAGTTCTGCAACATAGTGTATATTCAATACTATTATTATCATCCCTTATTTTTTCTCTTTCCTAATCACCTCTGAATGTGTACAGGTAAGAATTGGGTAAAAACCTTCTCATTTATTTCAGGAACATGTATTTCATTTTGCTGTCTCTGGGACAAAAAGCAGTTTTGACTCATTTCTGTGTTATGGCCGTCTTTAGTTCACTGGTCTGTAACAGTCATAAATATCACTTTGGCCGGGTGCCCTGGAGTCATAAGAAGTGAGGGGCTAATTTTAGGTCTTGACTACTCTGTTGGCAACAAAAGCCTTAATTGGCAATCAATGTGTGTAAGGCCATTTAGGAAAGAATGAATGGGCTGTACGTGGACACTGTAAGCTCATTCATTGGGATCATAGAGAACTTGTTCTGAGAATCTGGTCTAAGAACATGCTTTACATTTCCTGGTAACCTTGCTGAAAGGAGAGCTATGTTTTTACAGAACAGGTGAATCACTCTGCCAATTTTAGCATTGCTGTCATCCCCAACTTTGTTATTTCTTACTAAAGGCATAGTGGGTTGAACCATGAAAGAGTTCTGGGTTCCAGGCTCAGTTCTGTGTGATTGGATAATTCATTAACATCTCTGGGCTTCATTTTCTCCCTTCACAAATGGAGAAAATGTGTATTGGAGCATACTTGATCTATGCTAGTTGAGAAAGCTTGTGTACAACAATGAATAGGGACATTCATACATGGACAACTTTCTACATGTAGAAGACAGGCAGGACCTAGGCATACATTTATATTGGCACTTTCTCTTTAATTTTCCCTCATTCTCTATTTTTGGTCATGCCATGGCATTGTATTGAAGAAGAAGGGAAGGGGTTTATAAACAAAAGGAGACACATATAACTTGGTATGAAAATCTTTTAAATGTTAGAGAAAATGAGGGTATAGGACTTCAAGAGAACTAGGGATTTTGTTGATTGTGTTGTTTTTGCACCTATCTATAATTAATTGGCAAGTCTTCAAGGAACATATCTAAGCATTTAGGCTAGGTGTTATAAGGGGAAAACAGACTTCTGTCCCTTTCTCTCCTCAAGGGACTCAGATTCTATCTAGCTTGAGAAATAGAACAGAACTGCCAAGGTAATAATAATAATAATAATTTCCTCCATGACACAGTGTATTCTCAAACCTGGTAAGTGACATGGACCTTGAGTTCAAATGTAGGGGATACAGAGTGACAAGGGAAAGAGTCTGAGCAAATCTAGACATTGGAGGAAAGTATGATTTAGCTTGTCAACAGATGAGGAGAGGGAGTCTGCCTACCAGGTTGAGGAGTAAGGTGAGCCAAGATGCACCATGAAATAAGCATGACTGGATCGATAAATTCTTATGATGAAATAGTAGACAATGAGATGGAGAGGTGTGTATTAGTCACTTTGGGAATGATTTTCAACATCAGATTGAAAGAAATTCAACTGGAGGTCAATGAGAGTTATTTATGATTGTGGCTGCAACAGATGAGCCCTGGGTATGAAGCAGCCAATGATGTGGGCTTCAGCACTGACTCCTTCTTTGTTCTCTATCCCCACCTAGACAAGGCTGATGTACATGACCACAGCTTGCCTTTGGAGAATTTGCCAGTAGGCCATTGGCCATTGGCCCATTTACCATGTTTACCAAGTTTGTTTTTTCACAAAAAATATTTTATTTACTTATTTGAAAGAGAGAGAGAGAGAGAGAACAAACAGAGAACAGCAGAGAGAGAGGGAGAAACAGACTCCTCACTGAGCAGGGAACCTGATCTGGGGCTTGATCCCAGGACTTCAAGATCATGACCTGAGTTAAAGGCAGATGTTTAACTAACTGAGCCACGCAGGCATCCTGGTCTACCAGGTTTGTAGTGACCTCTGAGCACTGTCCCATATTTCTGTCCTTTTTCACCTGTTGAATTCCAACCAAACTTATCTGTCCCGAAGCTTCCATTTGGCCTCCCATTCTGTTTCCTAAGAATGGGAAATTGAGTTGGTTAAATTGATAAAATGATTGAGTGAATGGCTAGTAATTGAAAGGCAAAAGACTTCCACAGTTTTTAGACACTGGATGTCAGGTTTGATTCTGGTCAGTAGAAGTAATTCCTTTGCACATATCCAAAGGAGTGATCCTAATAGTGAGAAATGCCTGGAAGGGCAGGAGGAAATAAGAAAATATACCCTCCTTCAGCTTTACCTGCTGCTGAATACAACTGGTGCTCTGTTCACGTTGTAGCATCTTGGAAAGTGTTCTCACAACTGTCTCCCTATCAAAAACACTACTCTCTTTCAAAGGTCAACTAAAATATCACCACCCCTGAAAAGCCTTCTCCGATTCTCCTTTATAAGGGTAACACCTAAAAATAATTGGCTGCCGCTTTTTCTCACCATCTTTAATAAAACTGTTTTTCTTATTATCTTTGATTTACAAATGAGAAAACCAAGGTTTAGAGCAGTTGGGGAGTTGTTCAAAGTTACAGAATTAGTGAGTAGTTAGGTTAAAGGTTAAAATTCTTAACAACCAGCTAATCCAGAAAGATGTATTTCTTCCTCCTCTATACCCTCTTAAGAATTTTGTTTGTGTCCTTATTATTATAACAACTAACAGAGTCTGCTTTGTACTTTAGTAAAGTGTGTACCCCACAGTTGGCCTTGATAAATTATAGATTTCTGAAGTTTATTTATAACTTCCTCTTATTCATCCTTTTATTACCATAGCACCAGTGAGTGCCTAAGGAAAATAAAGTGCTTAGCAAATTTTATTCGAATTATAAAAAATAAGTGAGAAGAACATATGCTAAATAGGTCCTTAAAATTATTTTTGTTTATATTTTTTTCCACTTTTACCTGGTGTGTATGTGTGTGTATGTCTGTGTGTGTTTGTTTATGTGAAGTTCAAGGAAAACTTATCAGCCTAAGTTCACATTGGATGCCTATTATTTTGCCTCTTGCGAATGGTGTGGAGTGGAAATAGCAGAAAGTACAGGAAGCCACTGTTATTATTTTACAGAAGGAAAAACCTTGAAATATCTATAGGCTATGTCCACAGAACTCCCAGAGAACAAAGCCAATGAAATTTCTAATATGCATTCCTAACAGAATCACCTCCACATTTATTATTTAGTGTAAATTGTTTGGTAATGATTTTTTTTTTTCAGCTTTCTCCCTTCTGGCTTCAGCTTTTAGATAAAAAGCATTTCATATCCCTGGCTCTAGTAGCTCCCAGCAAGTGGTAGAGGTTTTAGAGGAATTTTATCTCTCTTTCTCTTTCCCTAGCCGTGAGGACTATGCAGATGGGCTTTTTATGGTCAAAAACTTCCTGGTCCAGGACCAAGGGAGTGGTGCCCCTTTTCAGCACTCAACGAAGGGACGCCTGGGTGGTTCAGTGGTTGAGCATCTGCCTTTGGCTTAGGTCATGATCCCGAGGGGTCCTGGTATCACATCCCACACAGGCTCCCTACAGAGAGCCTGCTTCTCCCTCTGCCTATGTCTCTGCCTCTTTCTGCGTGTCTCTCATGAGTAAATAAAATCTTAAAGAAAAAAATCTTCAGTGAAGAAAAATCACCTTGAAAGGAGGTCTTCCGCCTTTTTTTTTTTTTTTTGGCCCAAATTGCCAATATAGATATATAGGCACTTTGTAGGATAAAGCCCTGAACCAAACACTATAGAGCAGCCTCTTGGCTGGATGCTAAAGTGATTCCATGACATTCTTCAGCTGGAAAAGTTGTTCTGAATTTGCTTCTGGAAGTATAATTTTCCCACTTTCCTCAGAAATTATCTGACTCTTCTCTCTATTCCTTAAAAAGTATAGCATTATGCATGGCCCATTGTAGATTCTCAGATTAGTTGTAGCTACATTTTATTTCTCCTTAGCAGGTAACTCATGCACCCAATGTGTGTCACCTTCCAGAGAGAGTAAAAAGGAGGCCCAAATCAGCTTTGTATTAGTGCTACACTCTGTCTCTGTCCAATTCACAACTTATGCATCCTTGGCTCATGTATCACAGGCTAAGAAGCAACAGGGAGATGGTCTAGCGCACAGAATCTAAGGTCAAATAACTTGGAAAAAATCCTAGCTCTGCAGTGTTAGCTCTATAACATTAGACAAGTGCTCTGACCTCACTGAATCCAGTTTTATAAAATGGGTATACAATAGTGCCTACCTCATGCAGTTTCTGTGAGGATTAAATGAAATGATGGCTATAAAAGCACTTAGCATACTAAGATAAATTTGAGCTGTTGCATGGTGTTTTTATTATAATAATCAAGTTCTTCCCATTGCCATGTCAAAGTGAAGAGGTAGCATGGGCTGGATTTAATTCCTCATTTAACCACATATCAGATGTGTGGGCTTAGACAAGTTCGCCAATATCAACAAAATTGTTTCTTATCTTTCCGTCTGTGAAATTAAGCTAATAATAGTAATCACTTTATTGGACAGTTGTAAGCATTAAGTACTAATGCAAATAAAATCCTTAGCATAGAATTTGGCTCTAGTAATGCACTTAATAAATATTATCATTTAAAAATATCATATGAATATGAGCATTATTATTTATTGTTATTATCAGTCAATTGTATGCTTTTTGAAATAAGAACAAGCTTCTCTGGAGCAATCTATCCTTGGCTCTCCTTAACCATTCAAGTGGTTTCAGCCAATCCAGATGCTGAGCTCCTAAAGCAGCAAGCCAGGTGGCATTATTTCACCACTGGGAAGGAGATGCCAGTGTGCCAGCAGAGTGGCCAGCCATTTGGCTACAAAGAATATTTTCAAGGAAATTCACAACTGTGCTTCTCAGTCCTGGGACTTGTTTTTCCTCCTCCCTTCTTTACTCACTGGATACATGGGTATTCATTACTGATATTAAGAATTTTTAAAAAGGCTTTATTTATTTATTCATGAGAAACACACAGAGAGAGGCAGAGAGATAGGCAGAGAAGTAGCAGGCGCCCCATGGGGAGCCCGATGTGGGACTCGATCCCCAGACCCCGGGAGCATGGCCTGAGCCAAAGGCAGATGCTCAACCACTGAGCTACCCAGATGCCCCATTAATATTAAGAATTTTGATTTTAGGGATCCCTGGGTGGCGCAGCAGTTTGGCGCCTGCCTTTGGCCCAGGGCGTGATCCTGGAGACCCGGGATCGAATCCCACGTCGGGCTACCCGTGCATGGAGCCTGCTTCTCCCTCTGCCTGTGTCTCTGCCTCTCTCTCTCTCTCTCTCTCTCTCTCTCTGTGACTATCATAAATAAATTTAAAAAAAAATTAAAAAAAATTTAAAAAAAAAATAAAAAAAAAAGAATTTTGATTTTAGGTTTAAATAGCCTCCATTGATCTTTCTTCTCCAGAGGTTTTAGTTTCTTTCAGTGTCTCTCTCTCTTGAGTTTTGTTGGCGAGGACAGCTACCCTGCTCTGACTATGAGCCTGTAGTAGGCACCTCTAGTTTATTACATGTCACTTAGAATTACAGAAAAAAGAGAGGTTTGTACTCACTCTCTCTCCTCCCTCCTGTTCATTCTTCAACAAACAAGTCTTACAACTCCTGCTCCCAAAGTGTATGCCCCCATGTAATCCTCTTTTTTTTTTCAGTTATACCATTTTTATTTTTTTATTTTTTTAAATATTAAATTTATTTTTTATTGGTGTTCAATTTGCCAACATACAGAATAACACCCAGTGCTCATCCCATAATCCTCTTTTCTTAAATACCCTCTTCCTTATAGGCTGTGACAGTAAGTTCTTCTGCTTTACCTCTTGTCTCTTTGGCTGTTCCTTCTCAGTTTCTCTTGTGAACTCCTCTTTCCCTTCATAGGGAAATTTCCTCAAAGTTCTATTTTTTTCTTCACGAATGTATGTCTTCTCCAGGGTTTCACAGGTCCACCCATTTTCTCAAGCCAGCAATCTGGGCAGCATCCCTGAATCCTTACTCTTGTTTATAAAAAAATGAATCTCCCCACAAGAAATCATTAAGTTCTGTTGAGTTTTCGGTCTTATCATTTCTTGAATCCATATACGTTTATTTTCCCTACTTCCACTCCCACAGTTCAAGCCACCATATCACTTACTTGAATTACTGCAGTAGCTTTTTATCCCCACATGCCAAACTTGTTCCACATCCTTCAAATTCATTGTCTGCACTGTAGCTAAGATGATCTTTCTAGAATATAAGTGTGATCATGTCAGAGCACCACATAGGACCTGTCAATACTTCCCTTACCTCTCTAATTTTATTTATCTCTTTCAAACTCCATGCTCTAGCCATAATGGATTGTGTCTAGGTCTCAGAATGCTAGTGTTGACTTTTCCATACATGCTATTTGCTCTTCTTTTAAAATCTCCTTTTCCTCACCTTCACACACAACATATCTATGTATGATCCTCTGAACTTGAGTGGAAAAGTGGCTTCCTCTAGGAAGCCTTTCCCATACACTGAAGTTTTGATCTGGTAACTCTCCTATAATGCTCATTGATTTGCCTCATGAGAGCATTCATCTATGTTGTAATTGCCAATATACTTCCCGTGTCCCTGTATGTAATTATTCACGGCCAACAGGCAAAGAGGAGCTGTAGCATTCATATTCATCTCCATGTCTCCCACATTGTGACTGGTTCCTCCTCTGTAAAGGAAGAAAAGAGGAAAGAAAAAAGGACACGGCAGAAGGAATGTAACCAACCTCACAAATAGGAAGAGGGGAAGGATGCTCTAACACCCTGCCAGCACAGAATATCTCCAAAGTAATTTACTGGGATCTAAGTGAGTTTTACACCAGGAAATTCACTGTTTCTTGGGTTACTTTATCACTGCCATGTTTTGATTTTCTTTTCCTGTTTGTGTTTAATTGCCTATTGGCTGCTTTACTCCAAACAAATAAGTAGATTTGCAGTTGAAAAAAGTTGAAATTTCAAGCATTGAAATGCGTTTACCGCTGTAAACAGCATTGAATGCATTTTTGTTCACAGAAAGTAGTATGAGCCTTCCTCCCCCTCACAGTACTTGCATTCTTTGATGCTTTATTCAACACAGCAGCACTGTCCAAATTCTAAACCAAATGTTCCAATTATCCTGTGTTTATATCTCAAAAAACACTAACTCCTACCTGTTAAATTGCAATTATGTCCTATTAGCGTAAGTGTCTTAACTTCGAATCGCTGTTTTTTCATTCCCTAATTACAAAATTGGGGAGAAAAAAAAATCCACCTAACAGAAAGCTGAAAACAATTTGAATTAGAATATAGCCATCCTCCAGAAATTAAAACACATCATCACAAAGATGATCACTGACAAAAGTTAGTTGCTTTGGTGTGTTTAATCTGAAAAAGATTATGACAAATAGTGACCATTCTGATGATGAGTTTGTCCATGTTGTAAGCTCCTGCAACAAGGGTGTCAGGCTCAGATACCTTTCCAGGGAATCACCTTATTTAATCACTATCCTAAGCCCAAAGGGTAGATACTATTAGCATTATCATTTCTATTTTACAGGTAAGAAGACTAAGGTTTAAAAATGTTAACTTATTTGCCAAAGGCCCTGCCTTTAATTGAGTGAGTGGGCCAGAATTCTAGTGCAGGCTCTGTAACACAAAAGACCTGTGCTTAACCTCATGCCAAGTGAGATTAATACTCCTGAGGCTTTATCATCTATTATTTAGGTTTGCACACTTCAGCAGACATACTACTCACTTTCTATTTGAGTATTTTGCTCATGATAAGGAAATAAATTAGCAGTCTCCACTCACTGATTTCTTATCTCAAATATCAGAACTCCTCACTTAAAAATCCAAACATGATTTTTTCAAAAGTTATTTTATCAGATGTATTTTTTTACTTAACTTTATTTGAGAGAGAGAGAGAGAGAGACTGAGCATGAGTGGGGGAGGGGCAGAGGGAGAGGGAGAAGGAGAAGTAGATTCCTTTCTGAGCACTAAGCCTGTGTGGGGCTTGATCCCAGAACCCTGAGATGATGACCTGAGATGAAGTCAGATGCTTAACTGACTGATCCACCCAGGTCATCCTAGATGGCATTTTAATATATGATAAACATTTAGACTTTTAAAATATATTTCAGTATAATTTAGTATTACCTACAAATTCTTAATTTGTAAAAACAAAGTCATAATTTCTCATCAGTCTTCTGCAAATTACATAACCTCATTATGTCTCCATATTCTGATTTGTATAATACAATAATAATATCAAATTCATTGAGTTATTGGGAATATTAACTGATAAAATTTAAGTAAAGCACTTAGCATAGTGCCTAGGACATAGCAGGTACCCAGTAAAGGCCAACTGTTGTTATTATTAGAGTTTACAAACTAGGGGCTGCTTTTACAATTTACCTTATATAGAGTCAACCACTCTATAAAGTGGTTTCAAAGCTAGAGAGCAGCTTGTCAAAATAATTCCTTTTGATGGCTTACCATAAATCTCAACAAGCCACCACAAGTTGTTTCTTTAGAAGATTCATAAGTTTATATAAAGGGTAAGTCTGACCTTGCTTTCCTAGTTTCTAATTAATTATCAAGGTCTACTTTTCTTTCTGCCTACCTTGCTTATGCACCCACATAGCAGCAGAAAACCATGTGTAGACAAAACCAGCATGAATTCCATAACAATTTTTAAAAATGAGTTTCTCAGTCATTTTTTTCTTTCTGCATTTTTCTGCCTCATCTGCCAGAGAGTGTATATCTATTTCTTATAATTAGTGGGCATAGGACTCACTCATGCACACAAATACACAAGCTTCTGCCTTTTTGGGTGCCTACGGGAGCCAGAGTATGTTTAGGCTTCAGCCTAGCTGGGTCCTGCCTTTAACTGATTTTATCAGAAAATGTGATCTTTGACTCCTGATTTTACTAGCTGATGCTTAGCGTCCCTGTTATGCTGTTTCATGGATATTTGATGCCTACAGAAAGTCGGACGTGGTAATACTCATCTACATTTTTCTTTAAGTTAGGTAGTTTGTGTCACTAGTTCTTGACAGCATGCAGCAAGAAGAAGTGATGTGTCACTACCAGGCTGACAAAGTGAGAAGCTCGTGCTCATACCTCCCCAGCATTGTCTTACCCGCAACACTGACAGAAGAGACCATGTACCTAGATGGCACAGCTCTTTCACGAGATGTTTAATCAGATTGTATACACAAGTCACCACATGGGGAATTGCTTGAAACAACAGTAGACCTTGTGTGAGATGAATACAGAATACAATTTTTGATGTGCTATTCTAGTGATTTGGGGGATCTTGTTCCTGTAACATTACCTATCTTGGCTAAAATAATGAATATCAGTCTTACAGCTCACAAATCCTAGAACAAGAAAATGTTTTTCTCAGTATGTCTGGCAATGTCTTAGTGAGGATTGTCATAGTCCCATTTGAGTTGACCATTCCTGAAGCATCACTCTGACCATGTGATTGAGTGATCTGGTTGGCTGGTCCTATATCATGATCCACACCCTAGATGGAGAAGAAAGGAGCAGAATACACCTGACATCATCACCTAGACTGAATAGAACTCTTATGGAAGAACAGAGAACTAGTTCTCTAAGGCATGCTCTATCTATAAAGTGGGGCACTGATGGTTTTTGACCCCCATCTCTGTCCGACATACAATAATCTTTGTATAATAATGTTGAGGGGAGTGAAGCATTTGCTTTTTCCTAAAATGCCTGCATGACAGAGTTTGGATTTTTACTTTTGTGGTCATCAAAGACTTTACTAAAAAGGTAAACACACACAGTTGTGAGTGGAGAAAGTTGTTAAATATGAGTTAGATCTACTCTTGTATTTTCTTCTATTAGCTATATGCAATGTGGCCCTTTCAATTTAATTCAACAAATCCACACAGAGAACTTGCTGAGTAAAAGATATTGTGCTAAATGCCATGGAGGGCACATGCCAGTGGGACAAGTATGAGGGACAATCCGCCTAATATAAGGAAGAACTTGGGACAATGAGTTCTGATGTTCAAAAGCAGGAAAAAAATGAAAGAATAAAGCAGCAATTAGAGTGGGCCTTGAATGATTAGGAGGATGTCGATAGTTAGAACATGGATAAAACGGCATTGCAACCTTGGAGACCAGCATGAGGAAAGGAGAGGAAGTTTGTGTTGTTGCTGGAAAGATGAGTTCATAGTTCCAGAGGATACAACCATGGTCCTAACCATCCACATATGGATGATTACAGAAAGTCTAATGAGAAATTTTGCAAGGCTCTAAGGAGGGCTAGTGAAACTCAGCAAAGGCTTGTGCCATGACTTTCAACATGCCATGACTATCAAGAGCAAGAAGCAGCTAAGACATGAAGAGGCAAGGGGAAGAGGCCATTACAAAACCTGAAGAAATTGAAGCTGTAGGTGAAGGCCACTGATAGGATTGTTGGATTTTTGCAGAAGAATGAACCCATTGCCAACATGGGTCATAGGGGGGTGAAAGGGGGTGAGTGCCCAGGAAATGAGGCCAGGATCCAGGCTTATTACCCTCTGATACTTTTCTGCTCTGTCTCATTGGCCAAACCCAGCTGGAAACTCAGTTAAAATCAGCCTCTTGGATCACAGAACAAGACGCACAAGATGCAGATATGCCAGGACAAACAACGCATGGCAGCACAGATGCACAGGAGTAGAGTCACAGATGAACCTGGAAAGGTAGCTTGTAACAAGAACAGGGAAGGCATTGGACTGAAGGGAGGTAGCCTGCATATTTGGGGAAAGAGGCACCCTAGGTTTTACAACTCTGAAAAAAGTACAAGAGATTTATTCCATGCAGTGCTTCCGAAAAATTGTCTTGGATGACTCATCACTTTCTAGAATATTATCAGGTATAATACATCGAAAAAGACCTCAGAGTCAGATAGCCTGTGGCAATGCTGGCACTCACCAAGTGAAACTAGTGATTATAGGACAGAGTTTTTGGGGTCTTTTAGCACACTAATGTACACTTGGAATCTGAAGAAGTGAAATATAATAATGTAATATTTCCTAAATGCATTTGATTGTGTAACTTTTTTTTGTTGTTTTTTTGATTGTGTAACTTTTTAAATAGAACATCTCTTGATATTATATAGAGCTTAGTGGTGATAATTCAGTAATTGTCACCTGGCATAAATTTGCTTATTCTATTTCATTTCATGATGTATTTTATACTTATCCAACTATATTTTAAGTTACTGGGGAGCAGGTAGGTGTCTGCTAATCCTTTTCTCTTCTACAGCAGGCTGCTTATTGCTAGTGGATTGGAGATGGTGAAGAAAGAAAAGGATTAAAGAGTCAAAGTAGGAGCAGTGCTTGATTGGTTCAGTCAGAAGAGCATGTGGCTCTTGATCTCAGGGTTTGTGAGTTTAAGCCCCACATTGGGTGTATATTACTTAAGAAAAAAAGAACCTACATACATATACTGTACAAGAATGTAGAAAGTCAAAATAGGGAACTTAGACACATGGGTATCTCTAGAGTATAAGTAGGGGTGCTATGGATGAACAGTAGTCAGAGAGGTGTGCAATACTTAGAAAGATCAAGTCTCATGGAGGAATCAAGTTGGGAATAATAGTTGTAAAGACTTTCAAAATGGTGTGGGAGCCATACACTAGAGAAATGCGGCCAGTTTCCCAAAGATGTAAGCAGTTCAGTGGGACGAAGAATGAAAACATCCATGAGGTTAAATGGAGTTTATCCTCACAAAGCGTGTGTCTTTTCATGTTCCAGGCTTCTCCTCCCATGATCATTTATTTTTCATTCTAAGTTGAGTGTTGTGCCTGGAGCATATCTCCTGGAAAAAAAATTAACCGACCAGAGATTCAATAATCATTTTTCCATTGATTAAGGAGTGATGTAATAGTTCATCAGTATGTCATTCGATATTCAATGAAGAAATGCTTATGAAGTACCTACTATTTACACAAGATGGTGTTATCTATTCTCTTCCCCCATGTTTTGTAAATGAAACGAGTAAAACAGAATTTGCAGAAAGCCAGAAAAGTTCTTAAATCGGAGATCCAGAAGGTCAGTGAGGAGAAATACTTTTTGGGATACGTATGATTAGAACAGGCCATGCCTCTTTTGCATGCTTATGCCTCATGTGCGGCATACAGTGGCACACAGTGTGCTTGCAGCCAGCCAATATCTTCTGTGTCTCATCCCTCAGCCTGTTCCATCCCCAGCTCAGGGAATCTGCTGTGGGCCAGTCCACAGCTAACCCAAAGAAGTAAGAGTTCTAGAATGACCATTTTAAGGGCAAAGTGACAGTGCATTTGGATTATAGCAAAAAGTAAAATTCATATTAGAAGAAGCTTTCTGCAATTTTCTTTTTTGTGGGGGAGCATAGGGGAGGATATTGCCTGGTGAGCATACAAGTTAAAAAATCATGCCAATTTCACTAGAATTGCTTACAACCTCAACTCTGGTGAACCGCAGATGAGAGTATTTTAAACTACACTGTTAACATTATAGGGGGCTTCCTTAGAAACTGCAGTGACCCTGAGATGACTGAAAATTTGGAGTAAAAGCTTTGATGTAGTTCATAAAATTGGATTCAAGTGAAAAGGCTAATATGGGGCCACTTGAGTATAACACAGAGAGCTTATCCCTGAATTCAGAAAATAAGGCCAGGGAAATGTGCCAGACACAGTGACAACCAGGTTTATGGGTGGGAAAAGTGAAAAGGAGAGTGTTTTGTTTTTGTTACGTCTGTTTTTCTCCTCACTAAGGAATAGAAGGTGGATGGCTTGATGTCTGAGGTAATGAAGTGTGTTTCATCAATTCAGAAATGGTCATCTGCTCATAGTTCAAATACGAACACATCAGAAATCAGTGTGAGATCTTACATTTCTGTAAGTAACGGAAGGTCACAAAGTGGTGGTTGTCATTGCTTGGGCATGTACAAACTTGGTCGTAAATCCTGATGGCCTGACTAGACTCCTTGACACTTTGATCAAAAAACCATTTAGGGATCATTTGAGGAAGGAATACATGGTTGTTATCTTTCTAACAACTAGTTATTGTCTGAAAACCTTCCACTGTCACTTTCTGGTAATGCACTACCACCTGGGTTTGCTGATAGGGCATTGGCAGCATAGAACAAATCTGGAAGAGAATAATGGTGCACTGTTCAGAAATGCTGTGTCATCAACATGATCAACACATTTAAGGTCACAAAGGAAGATACTGTAGAGAAAGAAAATATGGATATTGAGGACTCTGAGTCAGAATGATTCCTGGAGAGCTGGCAAAAACAGACAGGCTTACCCAAAGAGTTAATTTTGTTATTATTTGAAAGGTTTCAGGAAAAAACATATTGATATCTAGAAAGGAAGGCATGTGTCTGTGTTTAACGCTTTTGGTAAAAAATGGGAAATTCAGCTGTTTAGTGTTATATCACCAGCAACTTTGAGCTTCAGAGCCTTTGTGATAAACAATTTTTATGCGTTCAGTTATTTCTGCAACATATAGGTCAGCTATCTGTCTTTTATTGCATGTCTCTTAGGATAGAGTGATCTGAATAATTAAATCTTTACCTACCAGAAAAATAAAAACCATTACATATCGATGACCAATGGGGAATTAGTGAAAGTATATTAACGTGCCCCTAACAAAAGTAAGAGTTTAAATGGGTCATAATTTCAGTTTTCTTATGTTTTAAAGATCTTATTTATTTATTCATGAGAGACACAGAGAGAGAGGCAGAGACATAGGCAGAGGGAGGAGCAGGCTCCATGCAGGGAATCTGAGGTGGGACTGGATCCCAGAACTCCAGGATCACAACCTGAGCCAAAGGGAGATGCTCAATTCCTGAGCCACCCAGACGTCCCTATAATTTTGCTTTTCAATGATGATAGCATCATTATGTACATTAGTTATTGTTTATGCTTGGGGAAGCTGCTCCCCTTTGCTATTCTTTAGTTTCCTCATCAAGGACAAAAGGAGAGAAAGGGTTAAATGGATAATTTTATGTTCTGAGTGTCTAATGCTCCTACTGTGGTAAAAGCATTAACACTTAGGCTGGGATAAAGCCTTTACGTTTCTGCCTCTACATGAAGTGTGTGGATTTTTTTTTTAAGACTTTGTTTGTTTGAGGGAGAGAGAGAGAGAGAGAGAGAGAGAGAGAGAGAGAGAGAGAGAGAGAGAGAGAGATTGTGTTAAGTGTGGGGAAGGATAGAGTAAAAGGAAAAGAGAGAATCTTAAGCAGGCACTATGCCCAGCTCAGAGCGTGACATGGGGCTTGATCTCAGGATGCAGAGATTCTGACCTTAACTGATATCAAGAGCTGGTTATTAACTAACTGAGCCACTGAGGCACCCCCAAAAGTGCATTTTCATTACAGCAAAAACAACATAGCTACAACATAGCTAGGTTTGGCACCTAGGTGACCATGGACAATCAATCAATTCTGGGTTACGATTAAGAGCATCCATATGAAAGGTCTATGAGACTCCAAGCTGCTATGGTTTTTAACAATATTAAGTTTAAGCACACAAGGTTTAGTGGACAACTTGAAACAAGATATCAGAATCTTTGGCTTTCTCTTACGGAAAACAATTCTGAAGTCTGATCTCAAGCAGTTTTCTAAGCCAACTTCAACTGTAGTGTACACGTACAGAGTAAAACTTTTGTCGTTGTGTTCTCTACTGCCCTTTCAGTGGCTGCCCAACTGATGGACTTCTCCTACTACCTGCATCAATAGCCTGGTCCATTAGTAACTAGATATCAAGTGCCTATTTTATGCAAGGTAGAGTTTTAGAAGTTGGCTTACCTAACAGAGGGACACAATCTGATCAACTTGTTCAAACTAAAGTTAGAGACTTCTACAAAGTGTTGCAGGGTACTCTCTGTAGGAGAACAATTAGAAACATAGATGACCCTTCTGGTAGTCTGAACTCTGTTTCCTCTGTGATTAAGAGTCCAATTAACAAGGCTAGTTTAGCAGTTACAGTAGAATTACTTGCAGGTGCAAGTAATTGTGAAGATAATTATCAGCTGGCTCCCGTTTTTGCCTAGTCAGTAATAATCATATATATGTATTTTTAAGTTCGTTTTATGGGACCTTTTGAGGCACAAAAATGTTACCTATGTTCCCAGGAAATTTGAAACCAACAGACAAAAGAGATTTCTTTTAAAAATACAACATCCAAACTTTTTATTGTGTTCAGATCAAAGGAATACTTAGAAAATTTCCACTAATTGTCATATAGCACTTTATTTTTTTTCTTTTCTGACCATATATAAATATTCTAAGTTATAATTACCTTAAGTAAAAAAAAATAATAATTACCTTAAATACCGATATTCCTGCTTCCATGTTTGAGTTTAATCATTTAGTATTCATGTGGCACATAGGATTTGTAAATCACTTTACAATAATTAATTTGTTGAAGAAAACACAGATGGATATTTTGGTATTCAAATTATATTGCACCCTGGAATTTCCTTTAAATATGTATAAATATATATGTAACCAAAATGTTTTTATAATTATGAAAATCACAGTGATTTTTTTTTCAAACTGACTTTCTATTTCTGTCTTCCAAAACTACCATTTTACTCTTTTAATTGTGATGTCTTTTGGCAAATAAATAGCAACAGTTCCTACCGTATAAATTTCTTATTATCAGAGACTTTGATCTAAAAGCATTTGGATATAACCTTGCATGAACGGTTTAGTGGCTAATTAGGCAGACTCTCTCAAACCAGTAAATTAATAAACAAGTGCATTATTTTTTCTAACATTTTCATTTTTATATTGCTTTGTGTTCCTATGGACTTTCCTTCCACATCCCTCAACCACCTTTTCCTGATCAGTAATAAAGTTAGGCCTCCATTTGTTTGTCCCCTCCATCCTTTCTCTCTTCATAAAATACAGATATTTAGACTAAGAGAAAATAAATACTATTTAATCTTAGTTAATTAGAGGCACCAAAAAAGAGAAAATACACACAAAATGTTTGTTAAAAGGCAAAAAGATTTTGAAAATTGAAGTAGAAATTAGTGATATCAGGGGTACCTGGGTGGTACAGTTGGTTAAGCATTAGACTCTCAATTTTGGCTCAAGTCATGACATGGGTCCTGGAGGCAGCCCCACAATGGGGATCCCCATTCAGTGCAGAGTTGGCTTAAGATCCTCTCCCCCTCTTCCTCTGCCCTTCCCACTTGTGCACACGCTCTCTAAAATAAATAAAATTAAAACAAAAACAAAAACTAGTGACATGGATTAAATATTTCAAAATAAAGCCAGTAAATTTGATCAACCCTCCAAAGCAATAGTTGAGAAGGGAAAGGGAACACAACACAAAAACAGGAATATACAGACAATATGACTACTGATACATAAGCTACTTGAACAATTATCAGTATATACTGAATGATATTTTATAAGGCTAAGCTACGGGATCCCTGGGTGACGCAGTGGTTTGGCGCCTGCCTTTGGCCCAGGGCGCGATCCTGGAGACCCGGGATCGAATCCCACGTCGGGCTCCCGGTGCATGGAGCCTGCTTCTCCCTCTGCCTGTGTCTCTGCCTCTCTCTCTCTCTCTCTCTCTCTCTCTCTCTATCATAAAAAAAATAAAAAAATAAAAATAAAATTATATAAGGCTAAGCTAGTAAATCTAGAGGATCTATTTACAATAGAAGTTAGAAATCTAAGTGGGTAAGTGTAAAGATAAATAGAGATGGCTATAGACTTAGTGTCCTCCCCCAGAAGAAACTAGACCCACTTTGTGTTACCAGAGACCTGCAACACACCATCAAAGATAACATAGTTGTTATATTATTTAAATTATAAGAACTAAGCAAAATACAAAAGCATCTCAGTCAAAAACAAAGTATGCCTGAAAATAAAATTGAACAGAGGGAACATGTGCATTCACACATACACATGCAATACATGGCAGAAAGTTTCTCAGATTTTAGTAACATATGAATTCCTTTCAAGAAAAATAAGTCTTATAGAATCCCATTTTGATTTATGTATTTATGTACAACTATATATGTACAAAAATTAAATTGAAAGCCCATATTTAATTACACCTGTTTTACCTAAACCTCCAAAACAAATACACAGAAATTAAATGCGTACTTTAAAAAAGATAGAGTATAGAGTAAAACTTCTTAGCCACTCAATGTCAACCATTATATTAAGGGGAATAGTATTTAAAAGAGGAAAGGTCTATTTTTTTCTATTTTTAAGTTGAATAAAACTGATAATGAGTATGCCTGTTCACATAAATATACTTTTTAAAGAATTGCTAATCTCAGGGTTTGATTTACTAGTTACAAATCATCAGAACTCCTAATTTTCCAAAAACTGCTAATGAGCAATCTTGTACTCTTTAAACATGAATTTTAATTTTAATCAGGTGCCATATAACAGATCTGTAGATATGCCTAGTTCACTTGAAAATAAATTAGCATTGTGAAAATATTAAAGCAGGCATTAAATAGCTATTTTACTTTTTATTGCCGGAATAGGAGTAGACAAAACCTTCATCATTTATTTATAATTTCATTTATTTTTACAAATTAATCTATATTAGAGGAAAATATACATCTGTTCTTCTCATTTCTGGGTGCATATTAGAATTATTTGTAAAGACTAAAAAATATATATTGATATCCATACCCCAACTCCATAGATTCTAATTCATTTCATCTAGGGTGAGGTCCAAAAATGTGTATCAAGTGCCAAAGATTTCTGATCTCCACCACGCACACACAGCTAACATTAATAAATTATTAACTGCCACAATTAAACTCTTCTGGGCTTCATCTGCCCATCTTAATATGTTCTTTAAGGATGACCCAATTCTCTCACTTTTTTTCTACCCATTGTTGTCTGTGTACCTTGTGATTTTCTGTGGTTAAATGCTCCACCACTGAGCTATACTCCCAAATCTTGTCATTTTTTTTTTTAAATCTATCCTTGGTGAGAAATCCATCTTAAGCACAAAGGCAAAGCAGGACCTTGGACTCATATAAGTTCTCAGTTGTAGGGTGGTGACCCTCATTTTCAAGATTATGCTTAAATATAGAATATCATCAAAATATGACACAATATGGAAGTATTTTACCATGAAAATAAATCCATAGAATACTTGGGTCCATGTATCTCAGTTGAGAAATATGATTAGAAACCAAAATAATCTATAAATATGCAAATATTCTAGGTAACTAATAAAAAATTGAATCCAACTACACTTTAAAAGAAGAATGGCATATTATGATCAATAAGGATTTTTACCAAGAAGGTAAATATAGCTTATTATTAGGAAATCTATTAATACAATTTACAATATTAATGATTTAAAAAAAGGAACTTAAGACAATCCAAATAATTTTTAAAGCATTTTGATGAAATTCACACATTTTTAGTAAACTAGGAATAGAAAAACTCCATTAACTTAATTAGAGTTTCTTCCTTAAATCTAGAGCAAGTCTCCTGTTTAATGGTAAAATATTAGAATCATTGGAATTTAAATTAAATACAATATTTTAAATGCTCCAAACTACTATCATTCAAAAATAATGGTGTTGTCAGTAAAATAAGAACAAAAGGAAATGTGAGATAAGTTTTTTGGAAATTAAGTAACAATATTTGTATTCTACAAGTGATCTTAACTATCACCCTAGAAAATCTAAGAGAATCATTTGAAAAAGTTATCCAAATATAAAGGTAACACATGGAAATTAATAGTCTTCCTATATGCCAGTAATAAATCAAAGAGCCTAATGGGAAAAAAAGTTCTATGAGTTCTTTATAAACAGGAGCTATAAAGTAACTGACAGCTATAAAATAATCACTTAAAGAAACATTTAAGGCATTTAAAATAAAACAATAAAATGTAATCCTGGTTTCTGGCCAAGATAAAGTAGGACTAAATTTACCCAATTGTCTTCACCAAATAGAAAAATGCAAAAAACATACATAAAATAGAGATTTTTTTTAAGCATTGGAAAATAGTCAAATGTCCCTCAGCTTATACCTTGAGAGGGTTACTAGGCTGAGGTGCAGGGAAGGGGAACCCAGGTGACTGTTGGTGTCTTCCAGTTCAGTATGGATACTGGGTTTTCTTCTTTCTTTCTTTCTTTTCTTTTTTTTTTTTTTGGAGGGGGGGGGTTCCTGGGTTTTCAAGAAGACTCTATAGTTAAATTTATAAGGAAGAGTACCAGAGAGGAGAGAGAAAGAGCACTCTGAGGATATGCAGAGGCCTGACTTCCAAGTCTTCAGGTGAATACATATCAGAGCAGGTACAGGAAGCAACCACTGAATGCTGGGGAAAGATCAGTAAAAAGCAGGCTATTGGGATTATGAGTATTAGACACCTGGTCCACATTGACACATGATCCCCTGTTGAGCATGCAACATGTGGGGTGCAGGTAATAAATGAAGTTCTGGCCTAGATCTGGTTCACAATGGATCCACTGCATCCACAGACAAACTTGGTGAACATTTTATTTTCTTGGTCTCTTAATGTGTGTTCATAATGGACATAGGTGTAGTTGTCAAAATCCTAATATTGCTTCCTCACTAGGAAAAGAGCGATTGTATTGGGGTAGATTAGATACTTTCGAAAGTCCTTCTCCCTAAAGAGAGTAGATAAAAAACAATGATGCATCTTAAGTGAAATGATACATAGAGTGTCACTTTCAAAGACACAAAGGATGGAGGGAAGTAATTCCTGTCCAAGTCTTCATTGAATTCACCACTCTGGCCCCTAATATATGATATGGATCACAGTATAGGAAAGACTGTTAGTACAGAATTAACCAGGTATTAACTCCAACTGCAGATTGGTCGTATCCACCTGCATATGGAATGTGACTATGCTGCTGGTGAATGCCTATTTCACATTCCTATCAGGAAGGAGAATCAGAAGCAACTTACCTTATGTGAGCATCATATATTTATGATGTTAGCAGGATTATGTTAACACTCCCAACCTTTGTCATAATATTGCCAAAGATACTTGGATCATCTGCAAATTCTGCAGAACAGTACACTGGTACATCATATCAAGAACATGAATCCGATAAGACTAGAAGAACAGGAAGTAGCAAGTCGGAGCCTGTGATCAAACATGCATGCTCCAGAGGTTGACATGTGTGGAGATTTTACCAGTCTAGTGATCTAGGGCATGTGAGGACAATCCCTTTCATAGTAACAGACAAGCTGTATTTTATAACTCGCATTAGTAAAAAACAATAAATAAATAGAAAAGAATTGATAGGCTTCCCTAGGTTTTGAAGTAGCATATTCCACTTTCTTGGAAACATCCGTCTCATTCACTTACTATATGATATGTTAACTCTCCAGTAAGAATGAGGCTGAAAAAAAAAATTAAAAATAAATAAATAAATAAATGGCTCCACACAAACTGGCTCAGTTTATGAGAGGCAATCCTGTCATGTGGCCTGTATTACCAAGATCTTGATGCGTTAGGGACAATGATGCCTCATGCAGTTTATGGAAAGTCCAAAAAGAAGAATCACAACATAGACCTCTATGGTTTGGGGACAGGTCCATCTGCAGCAGATAACTACACATTGTTGGAAAAGTATGAGATATGCTATGAGGTCCCCACAGACACTGAGCTTTTGAGCATGAGCCATCAAATGACACATGGCCAGAGCTGCCCACTAAGAATTAGATTCTTTCAAATAGCCAAGTCATAGTCAGGTGGGCTAAGCAGTAGTCTATTGTAATATAAAAGTGGTGTAGATTTCCTAGAAATCTACAAAAATAAAACTCCTAGATAATAAGGTCACAGAATGTGATATTAATATACAAAAATTGTTTATTTCTATGTACTAAAAATGAACATGTAAAGACAGAATTAAAACCTATTACCAATTACAATCACTAAAAAAATAAAAATAAATAAATAAAAAACCCCGAAATACTTGGATGTAGTTCTAGCAAAATATGTGCTTGTATGGTAAAAACACAGCAACAAAATGAGCCAAGAAATCAAAGTTAAATAAATGCACAGACATACTGTTTATATAACTTCTTCCAGGTTGCAAACTGCTGACTTCTTATTGAATCCTCACATGGCAGAAGGAGACCTTATTAGCTTTCTGGCCTCTTCTTAGGACAGCACTAATCCCGTTCATAAGGGCTGTATCCTCATGACCTAATTATCTCCTAAAGACCCCACCCCCAAATACCATCACATTGGGATTAGGGTTTAAACATATTTGGGCTGGGGCTCAAACATTCAATTCATTGCATATGTACATACAAAACTACTTATACCTATTTCAATCTAAAAAATTTGTTTGTGCACATATCTGAAGTAGGATGATGATTTACCAATTAGTTTATATGCATTGTCCTTCCTCACACTTACAACTTTTCTTTTGCCCCTGGGCTTGGCTTTCTGGGTATTTGGCTGGGAATGAGCTTCTAATGGACCAACTTCCTGTGACAGACGCAGCACTGAATGCAAAGTTTTACCGAAAGGAAAATAAAGATGGGGGAGAGAGGCAATCATTGTCTCATTAAGCAGATGATAATTGCAATTATTCACCAAGAATTATGAATCACAAATGAGGATTGCAAAGTCAATTGGGAAACAATTTGGCTATAAATACTCTTATTAAACAGCTTAATGAAATCCGCTCTGCTTTAGAAACTTCCACTCTTGTTTTCATCAAGTGCTTTGCAGAAGTGCAAATCTTGATAAATTATTCCTGTCTCCTGCAATGCAGGGAAAAGGAGCAATGTACTATAATAATCATGTTGATAGTTGCAAGATCTTCTGATGGTAATAATATCCCCTACAGTTCAATTGCACAGGGTTTTTAGTTTTCTCACTCCAAACCATCATTTCATGTGGTCTCACAACACCATGTAATATCAGTCAAGGACAATATTCCATTGCAAATGTACAGCTAAGGAAAATGTAGTATAGAAAGGCATAATGATTACCCTGAGGTCATACAGTCATTGTTGGAGTAGAATCTGGGTCTGCTTATTTCCTCTAAATCTTGCCCCTGAATCACAATATCTCCACCATCAGTTTCAATGCCTTTGGTTTCACATAACTGAAAATCGAGCTCAAACTGACTTCAACATTAACAGAATTTACTGATTTATGTAAATAGGAATTTCAAATGTAGATAGGTAGATACGACAATTGATTTCATCTAATAGTTCAGAAGTGTCATCTCATTTTTTTTCCTCTCTTCATTCATTTTCTGCAGTGCCCTTTATCCTTTCTTGCCTCAAGAACAGCTCAGGCTGTCACAGCATAACTTTCAGCAGCTTCTCAGAGAGATAGATAGTGGCAGAGAGACAGAAAGAGAACCCATTACAAACATAAGTGTGGACTTAATTCTGATGGGCCAATGTAATTTAAATGCCCTTGCCATATCCAAGTGCTATGACTAAGGCAAAAGCATGTACTGATTGGCTTCAACTAGTGTTTCTGTCTATTTCTTTACCTATTACCAATGGCAAAGAGTTGAATTAATGCTGATTACAGGAACAATCAAAGCCCAGTTCCAGAGCCAGCGTAGAGTAAATCATACCCAAATTCAAACCACAGAGATGCTACATAATGATGTGGGGAGAGCATTCCCCAAAGGAAAACTGAGTGATATTAGAAAATGCAAGTGGATAGAAACATGAGCTGGGAAAGGAATAAATGAATGTCTACTTTACCTGCAAATGTACCACTCATTGGACAAAAATGAGCAAGCCTGGAGGCTAATATGCATGAATCTAGACCACGGAAGATGCTGGTTAGAGCTAGGATTAAGAGGGCTATAAATGTACATTAGTTCTCATATAAACTCAAGATTTGAAATGGGATGGAAAATGGGATTTTAGGCAAAAAGTAGTTTCAAATAAATCTATGAGGCCAATGATACATGGTCAGTGTCCATGTTTTACCTACATCCACTTCCTCCTTATTTTGCTCCATTTTTTGAATCTCAAAGCTTTCTGCTAATATTAGATTGTGTTGGTAGTTGCAGAGCTCACTGACTATTGAACTTATCCAAAGTCATCTGGCTGCAGCCCCAGCTGTGTGATCTTATAAAAATGATTTGACTTCTCTGGGCCTCATTTTACTCTTTTATAAAATTAGTATTTTTCTAAAGTTGGTTATAAAAAAAAAAACTTCATCATCTCTGAGGTACCTTCCAGTTTTAATATCCAATAATGTTCCTGCTCTAGAGATGGGTTCACTTACCTCGAACATTATATTTGGTTCTATACCAAACCAAAAATATTCAGGAGAAAAGCTGAATACCTGTATTCCCCATTTTATCAAACATTAGACTGATTTGCTCGGCTGGGAGGAAATCAAAAGAATCCTTGTGCTTTCCAATTGACCCTGGGCTTCCTATCCCCATTTGCTGACAGGAGGAAGATTACTTACAAATAGGCTCCTACTTTCTTATCCAGGACTTTGTTTTTTATGGTAGCATTTGGTAGTTGAACCTAAACCATAGCTGCTGTTTTAACTGAAACTGCTGCATGAATGATACCGGATGTTTACTTAAAAAAATTACTGAATTAACAATAACTCATCACCTCCAACCTTGCATCTAGTTTTTTGTTGTTACTAATAATCCTTCAAAAATGTGATTTGTATTTCTCTCTTTGTAATGTTTGCAATAGATTCCTAAAGTGGGATCAGCAGGTCAAAGACAAAATAGAGATGTTATTTTGCTAGAAGTTGCAAACTTTCTGACCATAGATATTGCATTACTTTGCATCCACAGCAGCAAAGTCTGAGAATACCTGTTTCCCCATAGCCTCACAATCAGAGTTTCCAAAAAGAAAAAAAAAAAATTGGAATTCTGGTCAATAGATAAGAAACTCCATTGCATTGAAGTTTTAATTTGCATTTTCCCTCATGTAAGTGAGAGTGAGCATGGCTTCCTATGATTAAAAGTCATTTATAATTTTTTCCTGTGAATTCTATTAAGCTCTGTAACTTGTAATCCTATGGTATAGTTGAACTTTTTCTTCTTTTTAGAAGTTCTTTAAATTTTAACTTTTGTCTGTGACAAAAGGTGCACATTTTTTGCTTGGCATGCCATTTGTCCTTCCTCTTTGATTATAGTGTATTTTTTGGAGATATTTTTGTTTCATTATGATGAAATCAAATTTACATTTACTTATTCAGAGAATACTTTAAATAAGGTGCTGAGGGAATGTAAGAGGATATATTAAGTCTGAGAAACTGGAAGGTAGGGTGACAAGACATCCAGGTTTACCGAGATCAAGGGGTTTCTTGGGAATGAGACTTAAAGTGCTAAAGTCACAATAGTCCCAGGTAAACCAAGGTGAGTTGATAACTCTATTC
This sequence comes from Nyctereutes procyonoides, assembly GCF_905146905.1. Taxonomy (NCBI): domain Eukaryota; kingdom Metazoa; phylum Chordata; class Mammalia; order Carnivora; family Canidae; genus Nyctereutes; species Nyctereutes procyonoides. The sequence goes on along the minus strand of NW_026575133.1, from coordinate 10,097,858 downwards.
AAAAGTTGAGATAAATTTTCCATCTGGGAAGGCCAGGAAAGAGTATTTGGGGTACAGTGAACAACAACGACAAAGTTTAAAGCAGAAAAAGCCCAAATGTTTCCTAAGAAGTGCCATAGGACCACTGTAGAAGGAGCATAGCAGTGGAAGAGGATGGTAACCTGTTGAAATAATGAGATAGAAGGGTCTGATCATGAAAGATCATTACACCATGGCAAAGTAGGGGTAACTTGCATTTATTGTAAAAGCTTTGGGATGTTATTGATGGGCTTTAATACAAGAGTGGCATGATCCATTCATGCCATTTGGAACTTGTTCATCTGTCATTGATTGAATGTTGGCTTTTGGTTTAGTTTTTAATCTTTGCATTCCAGTCTCTCTATAGAAGACCCTTTATCTGCTATACTGAATCTTTTCCTCCTCACTTCAACATACTTGTTATCTACTGCCAGAGCCTGCACAAAAAGTGATGAGAAATCCTTGCTGGATAAACAAATGGCAGAAGAATTGAAAAGTGGCCCATGTTCCCCTCATATCAATCCTATGAAGTTCCTTTTCAAGGGAAACAACTGATGGGAAAGCTTTTAAAGGCCAGAAAAACCCTCCAATGTAATACATTGTCTTTAAATTTGCAGCACCTCCATTTTCGTATGTTTCTTTTCTTATGGCTCAAGGGGAAGTATTTTTAGGTTTACCTGATAACTAGATATTTTCCATTTAATTGAACATTGTGAACTTTAAATATAAAAATGGAATGGTTTAATTATCCTTTTTCAATTCCTGTGTTCAAACATATTCTCTCAGACCACTCCTTTTGGTCCCTTAACAGTATACTAGGTAGATTCTGTGATTTAGCAATCACTTTAGATTATTAGAAGATGCACTCAGCCCAAACTGATATAAGTCCCAAATGCAATTCAAATACTAACTCCTCCTTCCCCGCAACAGCCCCCTGCAGGGGATATCGGCTGTGAACAGAATGTGTCATTTTATCTTAGACCCTCACATCCTAACACCATCGAGGGATGTAGATTGTGTGGTCTGGTTCTCTGGTTCTAGAACACCTCCTCTCTCCACCCTTCATCTCTCCTCCCACCTCTGTGTCAAGCCCCTCTCCATAAAAGCAGCAGAGAGAAGAGAGTAGGAAAGGAAGAGTGGCAGTGGCTGGAAGTATCTATGTTCTTACTCTGAGTCAGGCCAATTCCATTTGTTGTTGATGCTATCCACCAATATGGTGATTTTCTGCAAACACGGGAATGGTTTTCACAAGGTAGAAATTGTTTCACTCTGGCCCCTTCATTGTTAGGGACTCCAAGAGGAATAGCTGTAGTGTCTTACAATCCTGAGATTTCCACACACCCAGTCCTCTCTCTCAGAAGCCACATGGGCAGCCATATGGTTCTTGCCCATGATCAATTCAATAGTTTTTCACTTCACTTGAAGTCACAAGTGACTGCTGAGATGTTGTTTCACACTCTACAACTACATCTGGCATCCATTTTCACCCATATCCATTTGCTAATGTCACTTAGGTCTCCCTTCAGAGAATGACTCCTCTTCCACTGCTCAGTGGCACCTGTGTGGTTGATTTGAGTTTGCTAGGTTTTGCTGTGCCTCTGCTTCAGAACTGAGATCTCATTGATCTAAGGCCATGATTTCACTCTTTGCCTGAAAATTAGGTTGGGTGTGAGTTCCTATCCCCTTCTTTCTAAGCATACTACAAAATGATTCCTGCTTGCTCTGTTGATCTGAACAATTCTGTCTTCCAATATCTCCAGATGAGAAGCAGATCTTTGTCTCTTTGGGAACTTCTCCCAACTCTGGGGAACAAGGGTCAGCCCCCAGCCATAACCTAAAAAACATTTCTATTCCTTTGCAGTGCCTGCAGATTCTGCAACTGAACAATGCCAGGAAGCAAGTGATATGCCAGTGTGCCCTTACCATAGATACTCCAAGCTCTCCTTCTTTGTAGAATTTGGGGTCCCTCTCACTTGGCTTCGATGAAGAGAAATATCTCTACCCTCTATAGGGAAGAAAAGTGCTATAGATTCTCTCTCTTCTTAGTTCAGAGACAGGTACGGACAAAAAAGGGATGGGAAAGAGATAGGGCACAAAGGGATGGGGTGATGTGAGACACTAACATAGATGCTGGTAGTCCATATGGCCCCTTCTCATTAATCAGAGCCAGGCATTTTCACTCTGGGAGGATGTAGCCTGTGTACCCACAGCCAGATTAGCAGGATGCAGGCTGGATTTCGGTTCTTATTACCCTCTTGGCTATGTATATTAGAAGCATGAACAACCTACACAAAACAACTATGAGCCATGGTCCCAACGCTTGCAGTGATAATCAGGTATAGAAGGTCTGGTTTGACTGCTGCTTAATAAATACTGAAGAAGGGGGTCTGGCCTCAAGTGGCATTTGCTCTGTGTCAGCTATGTCATGAAAATGAAAGGCCAAAGAAAATTACCACCCAGCTTCCTTCTTTTTTTTTTTCCAGCTTCCTTCTGAATAAGTTTAATTAAATTCTGTTGGACATAGTGCTCAGTGACTTGTACTGATGCTGGAAAAATTGTTATAAAATCATATCCAAGGGCAATTTGAAAGAGAAGCAATTGCTTGTAATGATTGAGAGGAACTAGGCACTTAAGAAAACTAAATTATACTTTAAACTATACTTTAAGGTTAAGTCACATTATCTTCATGTAACATACTCATAATAGCAAGAACATATTTCAGTTAAAAGAACCAAACTCTGGATCCAAATATGAAATGCATTAAGAAAATCATGAAAAGAAAATGTAGTCTTACACCTCATAAGAATGGAGATGTGGCCCAAATCCCCTTAGTATTGTTTGTTTGTTCATTTAAAAGAGTTTTTTTTCTCTTTTCTTTTAAAACAACACAGATGGAAAGTTACTTACAACCCTTAATTCAGGACACCATCATTATTGGTTCTTCTATTGTTTACTTGTTTATTTATTTATTCTTCTCATGTGTCTCCATTGTGAAAGGTGTTTGTCTCCCAGCCACAGGCCACTATTTTAATAGGTTCTAAATATATCTGTGAATCTCTACATATTATTGTACAGGACATGCATTTGGGAGGTATTTTTAAGCTTTTAATTTTAATTATTTTTGAAATATTCTATTCTTCTATTTATAATTTTTATTCTTAGCACTGTTTTTAAGATAATTCATTTTTATTATGTATGTATGATTATGTGTATGTGATTTTTGCTTCTACTTGCAATACAATATTCCACATCATGGTCGTCCTGTCTTTAAATAATGGGTTGCCTCCAGCATTTAGTATCCTGATCCATGTCTCCTTACGAACCTGTGTAAGACTTGGATTGCTGTGTCATAGGGTTCTGCACACTTAATTTGACTAAGTACTACTATGATGCTCTCTAGAATGGCCACATTGTTCTACACTCTCACCCCAGTGAATTATGGGCTCTCTCTTTTGCCAACAAATATCACCTTTACAACTGGCTTGCCTTGACTCTGTCAAGGGGACATGCAGAAGACTGAATCTACTTAATGAATCTACTTAAACACATATTCTATGCTATCAGAGAAGAAACTGGGATGGAGATGGCTATAAGGTGTGTGAATGGATACAGAGAGAATATTGTAATTATTAATGAAGCTGTTGCAAATTGAATTGGCTAAATAGATGGTAAGTTGATAGCATAAAGAGAGTCCCTTTGCCTTTCTCTCTCTCTCTCTCTGTCTGTCTCTCTTTATATTAAAAGTAAGTTTATGGCTAAACATTTAGAGAAGGTAATATGTCAAATGGCCATGAAAAAAAATTTATAATAATACCAAATATAAAACCCTCTGGAAAACTTCTATTTTATATTTCTTTTCAGGTCATGTGTGTGTGTGTGTGTGTGTGTGTGTGTGTGTGTGTGTGTATATAAACATCTTTATGTGGTGGGTTTTAAAAATTTTTTTATTATTATGGTAAGGAAAGATATAACATGAGATCTACCCTCTTAACAATACCACACCACATACTTAAAAACTACTTAATTATAAGCAAATAAGGTTAACTATGAGCAGCTCTCTAGAACTTTCCCATCTTGCATAACTAAAATTTTAAACCCAGTGAACAGTAACTCTCTGATTCCCACCACCTGAATCCCTAGCAACCCTATTCCATTTTGTATCTCTCTCTTAAGACTATTTTCTGATTATCACAGATATATGCACAGATCTTAATCTCAAAATCACTTTTGAATTTATAATTTGAAGTTATGGTGATGATTATAAATCCTTGCAAACACAAATTTATCATAGAAATTTCAAAACAAAAAATAAAGGAGGCTCATACCATTTCATATCACAGCCTGATATCTCCCTTGATCCAAGGATAGAAACAACATGAATTCTTAACCTACATTTTAGCAATCCAGCTCAAATATTTGATATTGAGATGGAATTTTTAAGGTTTTCTTCTAGGGAAAATATAATTTAAAAGATCAGGGTATTATGTGAGGTATTGGGGAGGAATCCTTAAATTTTACCTTATAGCATTGTTAGGAAAAGTCATTACAGGGGGGCAGGGGAGCAAGGGACACAGAACATAAAGACTTCTAACTCTGGGAAATGAACTAGGGGTGGTGGAAGGGGAGGAGGGCGGGGGGTGGGGGTGAATGGGTGACGGGCACGGAGGGGGACACTTGACGGGATGAGCACAGGGTGTTATTCTGTATGTTGGTAAATTGAACACCAATAAAAATTAATTTATAATAAAAAAAACAAAACAAAAAAAACCCCAAAATGCTAGAATATATATTATGCAATTCTGTATGTGTGCTTGATTTAAAATAAAAGAAATTCCTGTAAAAAAAAAAAAAAAGAAAGAATCTACAAAGACTTGTACACTTTCCCTTTGGCAATGCAAAGGGGACAGGGATGTCAGCTAAGTTGAGTTTGAACTTCTCAGAGAGAAAAGCTAAATTATTTGAACAACAACAACAACAACAAAGTGGTATACCTTTTTGAAGTCACAGATCTACCAAGAAAGTGAGAATTTTTAGAACTAACCTTCCAGAAAGCAAGGAAGCCCTAAATGGTGAAACCAACATTTGGTACTGTTTCTCCCTTTGAGCATTTGCTGGTCTGAAAACAGGAAGTGAGAGGCTAAAAACCTAAGCATAAAATAGGAGCTAAAATCATGGGCAGTCTATAGGTCTGGGTGTAAAAAGCCATAAAAAGGAAGGGCTCTTTGCTCACAAATGAGACAAACTGGGGACTTGAAAAGCTGCATTGTAAATCTAAGTGTGAACTAGATGCAAACTGGCTCCTGCAAGGACTGAAGATTAGCTTTGAATCAGCTCAGATCCTGATTAAAAGATCTCCCCTAGCAAAAATCCAAGGAGGACTTTTGTCTCTAAATTGTGTAATGCAAAATGTCTAGCATCCATTAAGAAAACAACCAAGAGTATCAGTGAGAGTCTAGTCAGGAAGCAGAAACCATGCAATGTATTTAAATAGAAATGATTTCATATAAAGAATTTTTCAGTGGAAATTGATAAACTGAAAGGCGAAAGGTAGGACACTAAAGTGTCACTAGGTAGCAAGTGCAGAAGCAGCTACCTTATTTACAACTGAAAGATGAGAAAGAAGGTGGACCTATTTTAGTGAAGTTTGGAAGAGAGGTTTCTCAGAGATAAAAATCAGGATATTAAGAAGGGATTGATCAGTGGTATCTCTGATCTTACAGAAGGATTCCTGGGGTGCTGAGACCCGGACTTCTCTGGTGGTAATCCTGTCTGGTTGGTGCTGGACTCTGTAAGCAGTCACATTAAGGCTGGTTCTTTACCTAAAGAACTGGAAACTGGATTCCATTGGTGCTACTTAAACACCTGCTGTGGAGTGAAGAATCACTGGGAAGATAGCCATAGGAACAGGAAGCAGACAGGAAGCAAACTTGAAAGATAAAGTACTTTCTTTTTCCTCCAACCTTCCAATCTCCCTCTAGTACCTTTATGGTTAAAGCCTCATAGGAAGTCAGCAGGCAAATCTAAAATGTTTTTTGCAGATTCCCACTCTAAGAGCAAAGAACAGTGGGTTTTGAGGCTGAGAAGTAATAGCTCAGCAACTGTTGCAGCAAACATGTAAAACAGCATGATTGACCAAGAGCGAGTGAAAAAGTAGACAATTCAATAGAATCAGAAGGGATCCAGATTTTGCGGTTGTCAAACAATTATTTTCAAATAATTGTGATTAATAGTATGCTCAAGAAGTAAAATGACAAGATGGAGAGAATTCTGGCAAAGAACTGGCAACTACAAAACCAAATCAAATGGAAGCTAAAAACCCTAATAACTGAAATTAAGAACTCAATGAAAGTTCAACTTATGATTAACAAATAGAAGAATATAAAAGACCAAACTGTCATGAAATAATAGAAAAAAAATCACATTTTTCTTTAATGCCATTGAGACCTGAGGGCAATAACCATCTAGAAAACTGAACTCTATAAAGTGATAAAGCTTTCCTAGTGTTGCCTCAGTAATAGGTTCTTGCCCCATTCAATACCATTCACCAAATATCCAACTAACAAAACAGTATTTGATGGCAAGCAGATAATTTATTCGATGGCCAGAACATGGAGAAGGGGAACTCATGCTCTAAAGTCACCTTCTCTCCATTAGGTCTAATGGTCAGTGTTTTACGGATTTAGAGTAATTAAGGGGCTGATAAGCAAGATGGTGTCAGGGTTTTTCAGGGAATGGGGAGGAGGTTTCTTCAAATTAGAGTGCCACCTCTTTTCTTCCCTTAAAGGGGCACAGTCAGATCTGTCATGGGTTGCTAGGTGTGTTTTTTTTTTTTTTTTCATTTTGACAATTAGATGGTAATAATCTTGAACTCACCTGGGGATTACCTCATCTGAACTGGATCAAGTGGGCCAAAAACTGGGTCAGGAGGACTTAGTTGGAGCTTATGGATTCTGATACTTTACTTTCTGATAGTAAGCAGCACCTGCAAGCAGGGATGGAAAACTGGGTTCTTGTGGCTTATTTGGAGCTTCTTGGTTAGTCCCTGGTGATACTAGATGAGTAATACAAAAGAGATTTTCATGCTTGGGGCCAGTTGCTAATGTTGGAACTGAAGGAAAGGCAAGTCTATAGCCAATTAAACATTTTTTTTTAAAGATTGTGTTAAAAGACAGAGAGAGCACAAGTAGAGGGGGGAGCAGAGGAAGAGGGAGAGAGAGAATCTCCAGCAGATTCCACACTGAGTGTGGAGTCCAATGCAGGGCTCAATCATGATGCTGAGATCATGCCCTGAGCCAAAATTAAGAGTAAAATGTTTAAGTAAGTTACCCAAGCACCCCACCAACTGAACTTTTGATGAACATGTATGTATATTAGCCTGTAGATTTTGAATAAAATGCAAAACTATTCTGTCTAGTAATTATCTTACAAGGAAACTTTTTAGGGGTAAGCAGATATGGAGGCAACCTGAAAAGCAGATCTTTTAATTTTCCAGTACAGAGTTTCAAATTCTCATAATCTCAAAATCTTGTAGTCTTGTGGATTTACACTCACATAACCTCAGAATCTCATGGTTCTACAGTCACACATTCCACAGTATTGCAATATTAATGTTTCCAGAAATCATAGTCTTACAGTGTCACAATCCCCAAGCTTTGCAAACTCATGGTCCCAAAACCAAAAAGTGTACTAAATACCTAAGGTCTAGACATCTAAAAATCTAGCAGTTTCACAGTTTTGCAGTCTATAAAACTTGAAATATCACAGTCTGAGTATTTAGAAAGCTTATGATCTTTGGTCCCAAAGCCCTTCTAGAAGAAGTCAAATACATTTAATGCACTATATCTAAGGATAAAATTTGCCCAATCAAAACTGTAAGCAAACCTCACTCAAATTCAATGATTTATAAGATGAACGTTCTCAGTGTATGACAGTGCAAGAAATTGGGAGTTGGACTGATAAACAAAAGATATATATTTTTAGACTCACAACACTCAACTTCTAAGATCTTGCAAAGACTACTGAATGTTGAATGTAACAGCTAAAAGCAATAAAAACATATTATGGAGCTGATAACATATAGAATTTAAATACATGAAAGCAAGAGCATGAAGCGTAGGAGCACTGTTGTAGTATTGTAATATTGTTTGCATATTATCTAAAGATAGGGTGAGAAAAGAAAAGTATATACACACATATATATACTTCAGAGGAACCACTAAAATCAATGCAAACTATATAGTAATATACAAGATGGGCACTTTGGTGGCTCAGTCGGTTAAGCATCTGACTCTTGGTTTCAGCTCAGGTCATGATCTCAGGGCCATGAGATCAAGTCCCACAACAGGCTCTGCACATAGCATGGAGTTGACTTGAGATTCTCTCTCTCCCTTCCTCTCCCTCTGCCCCTCCTGGACATGTGTATGCTCTCTCCCCCTCTCTCTCTAAAGTAAATAATCTTAAAAAAAAATAATTTAAGGGGCACCTGGGGGACTCAGTGTTTAAGCGTCTGCGTTTGGCTCAGGTCATGATCCTGGGGTCCTGGAATTGAATCCCTTACTGGACTCCCCATGAGGAGTCTGCTTCTCCCTCTGCTTGTGTCTCTGCCTCTCTCTCTCTCTTTATCTCTCATGAATAAATAAATAAAATAAAAAATAATAATTAAAAAATTTTCAACACTTGAGGTTAAGTGATATGCAAAAAGCACACACAATTAGCCAAAAATTAACAAAGAAGAGAGAACACAAATAGGACAAATAGAAAATGAATAGCAAAATGGTAAATAACCATATCAGTAATTACATTAAATGCAAAGAGACTAAATATTTTATGTCAAAGGCAGAGATTATAAGACTGGAAGGAAAAGAAAAGACCAACTATAAAGGCAAAGATTCTTAGACTGCATAAAAAAGCAGATACACATAAAATATGACAGAAGCTGAAAGTGAATAAAAGAAAAACATAAACCATGAAAGTACAAAGCATAAGAATTTGGATATACTTCAAGATAAAGACTATTACCAGAGACAAAATGGGACATTTCAGAAAGACCAAAGTGTCAATTGATCAAGAAGACACAACCAATCAAAGTTAGTATACATCCAACAGAGCTTTAAATCCAAAAAGCAAAAATTGGCAAAACCAACGGGAGAAATAAGCAAATCTATATTATAAATAGAGCTGTAATATCTTTGCCTCTGTAATTGATAGAATAATAACTCAGTGAGAATATTGAAGTTTTGAACAACCCCTTCAACTAAAATGAGCTAATTGACATTCATAGATTACTACATCTAAGTCCTGAAAAATAAATACTCTTTTTACATGCACATGAAATATTCACCTATAAAGACCAATGAAGAGCCATAAAACAAGTCTTAAAATTTTTCAAAAGATTGAACTACAATACTGAACATTGACTACACTGAAATTAAATTAAAACCCAAGAACAAAAAGATCTCTAGAATATCTCCAAAACTACAACAAAGCAACACACTCATTCATGGTCCATGAATGAAAGAAGAAATAAAAAAGAAAATTAGAAAGTGTTTTGGACTGAATGATGACAACACAATATATCAAACTTTGTGAGGTACATTTGTAATAGTTCTTAGAAGAAAATTAGAGTTGTGATGATTATATCAGAAAATAGGAAAGAGCTACATTCAGTGATCTAAAGTTCTACCTTAAGATGGGGGGGGGCAAAGAAAATTTAAACCTAAAATGAATAAATGAAAAGAAATACACTTTAGAGCAAAAATCAATGATATGAGAGACAAACATCAGGTAAAATTAAAAACCAAGTTGTTTTTGTAAGAAGATGGATAAAAATTGCTATCCGATAGCTAACCTGGTCAACAAAAAATAGATAACATGAGTTAGTCAAAATCAAGAATAAAAGACACATCATTATCCATTTTACAGCCATTTAAAGGAAAACAAAGTAATATTAAGAACAGTATTATGCCAATAAGTTTGACAACTCAGATGAAATAAGAAAATTTCTTTCTTAAAAGCAACTTTATTGACATATGGCTGATGTACAAAAAAAGCCTGAGCATCTTAAACATATATGATTTGATGAGTTTGGACATATGAAAACACATGTGAAACTACCTCTACAACCAAGGTAATAGACATACCTGTCAATAAAAGTTTTCTTGTGCTTCCCTAAGGGTTTTTTTTTTAAATAAGAATAGAATATGACATTTTCTCTTTAAAATAGTTTTAAGTACACAACACAATAATGTTACCTATAGTCACTATGTTGTACAAGAGATCTCTAGAATTACTCATCTTGCATAACTGAAATTCTATATCCAGTGTGTATGGATTTTTGGCATATTTTGCTTAGACTGTCAGGCATTTTTATAAGGCTTTATGCCTCCTAATATATTGACAGAATTGCTGAAACAATAAACAAGTTTATTCATTTTTGTTTACAATCTCTCATTTATTCTGCCAAGTACAAGTTTTGGCTCAAGAAAGCATTCAATAAAGATTGGAACTGAGTACCAAGTATTGAGATAGAAAGATATTTTCATTTGTACACTGGTAATAAGGACTATAAAGAAAGAGCTGACATTTTTTGAGGACCCAGGAAACATCTGGCACTGGGCAAGGTGGTTATTTCCATCACATGTTTTGGAGTTTTATGAGTATTGAATGACAATTTATTTCTCACATCTGAAGTCAAAGGGGGAGTATAAACAGTACCAGTGAACTGACATTGTAAAATGCTTCTTGTTGCACCCTGTACTTCTTTCTTCCTCTAATGATAGAAAGGTAACAGCATGATAAAAGGGGTGTTGACATAATCCTTTGTGACACCTTCATCTAAGTACCAATCCCCATGTAGACTGATGATGTAACCTCCCTCTTCCTCTACTTCCTCCTCTATAAAACCATTACATTATAGAGTGACAGAAAAATTGAGATAACATATATAAAGTATTTTTCACAGTGCTTGGCATCTAAAACGTTCTCAAAATATGGTATATATTAGTATTAGTACTGGATTAGTATTAGGTTAGCAGGTAAAAGCAGCAAAGGACAATAGTAGTGTGTGCTCTCTAGCAAAGTATGTGGCCCTCTCATGACATTGGTTTCCAGACAGATGAAGAGAAGGTCTTGGCTTTGACTTCTTAAAAAACCATCCAGTGCCAAAGCTTATATAGTGCTAAAGCTTATGTATAATGCATGCTTTTACACCAAGGTGTATACGTATATACATCACTGGTCTTTATCTTAAATGATACAACGTGCATTTCTGCTTTCCATTTTCATGTATTTGATTGTCTTCATAGTACCTTGTTACTGGATCAGCACAGTAAAGTTTTAGTTAAAAAAAAAAAGAGGATGTAGGGATACCTAGGTGGCTTAGTGGTTGAGTGACAGCCTTTTGGCTCAGGTTGTGATCCTGGAATCCTGAGATTGAATCCCACATTGGGCTCCCAGCATGGAGCCTGCTTCTCCCTCTGCCTATGTCTCTGCCTCTCTCTGTGTCTCTCATGAATAAATAAATAAAATATTTTTTTAAAAAAAGAGGATGTACATTAGAAGAGACGTGGTTGATTATCTATCTATAGATAATCATCTATTTACACAATATATAATTATTAATTTGCTTTGTTATGTAGTTTGCAAACTCAATCTCATTAGAAATGTCTTCAGTACCTTCCAATGTACATTCCTACAAACTTTTACTTTTAAAAAATATTTTTTTTAAATTTATTAATGAGAGACACAGAGAGGCAGAGACATAGGCAGAGAAAGAATCAGGCTCCCTATAGGGAGCCAAATGTGAAACTTCAAGCAGGATCCTGGATCCCCACCTAAGCCAAAGGCAGATGCATTGTCCCCTGAGAAACTTTCAGAACAGGTATCTGCCCCCAGCCCACTGAGCCACCCAGATGCCCCAAAATTTCACTTTTAAATCCAACAATTTCTATGGGCTCCCAGTAGCTTTGTGCAATTAGAACTTAGTCATATTTTTGCACAGAAGATGGCAAAGTAGGAAAATCCTAGGCTCACCTTGTCCCATAGATACACCTAGAAAACACCCTCATTGGTGTAAATAACCCCCAAAATGACCCCAAAACTACCAGGACCAACTCTCCACAGCTACATGTAAAGGAGAGGCCACATTAAAGAAGGTAGGAAGGGTGGAGGCATGACTGGGCACCAAACTGACCTGTCAGACTGTCTATAGGAGGGAGGGATGCCAGGGGCATGAAGAGAAAGGAGCAGACCCCACATCAGGTACACCAGGTACTCCAGCCATAGAAGACCCACAACAGGAAGCTAAATCCCATAATATTTAGCTTTGAAAACCAGAGGGACCTAATTTTGTGTGTTCTTATAATCAGTGGAGCTTAATATGTGGAACTTTAAAAATCAGCAAGCTTGGCTCTGGGAAACCCAGAAGGGTGGAAAAAAACTGAGTCCCTGTCCTTAAGGAGACAGTACAACAAAATAATCCCACTGAGATAGAGCATAGAAGCAGCAGTTTTTTTTTTTTAAGGACTTTTTTTTATTTTTTTTTTAATTTTTATTTATTTATGATAGTCACAGAGAGAGAGAGAGAGGCGCAGAGACACAGGCAGAGGGAGAAGCAGGCTCCATGCACCGGGAGCCCGACGTGGGATTCGATCCTGGGTCTCCAGGATCGCGCCCTGGGCCAAAGGCAGGCGCCAAACTGCTGCGCCACCCAGGGATCCCAGAAGCAGCAGTTTTAAAAACTCCTGAGGTATACAGGATGGAGATTTTTTTTTACTAATCTCAGAACATGTCCTAGAGGGGCAGATATCTTTGGGAGACTTCTCTAAGAACAAAGAAGCTGGAAGGTGCCATTTCTGCCTGCCCTGGCCTAGATATACAGACACCTGCTGGAACTAGCATGCTGTACAAACACTTTTCACCTAGCTTGCTAACAGCAAATCCCTGCACACTTCTACAAATTCACCCTCTTCATCCAGGCCTGGGCAGAAATTTTCCCAGGCAGCTACAGATCTTCTGCAACTCACTGGTGTGGAACTTGCTGGCACCACATGCCCCAACCATGTATTCTTCTGTGAATCTCCCCACTCCCAACACACCCTTAGTTGGAGTTCATCCAAAGTGGTGCCACAAGCCTGGCACTGTGTAAGTAGCCCTGACAGAGGCCAGAATCCATTCAAAGTGACTGTTGCCCCAGCAAGAGGGGAAGATAACCACACACACATCTAAATGCAGCCCCAGCAGTGGGCTGGGGGCAGTGCCTGGTCTGAAAGTTTCTCAGGGGACAATACAGGGAGAGCATCCTGCAGTTTGGAGCTACTACAGCTCTGGCAAACACTGGTCTGACTAACCTCAAGCAAAAAGTGTCCCCAGACTGGCCCACTAACAACACAGGGAGCAAACCGTGCTCACAAAAGGCAAAGAGAGCCATTGTAGACAAGTGGACTCAAGGTACACATGGGTTAACCGCAACAGTAGGGTATACCCAACACATGTAGGAGACACCCCTGAAGTGCCAGCTTCTGGGGAACAGAGGGCATTGTACTACAGGACACACCAGGACCTCTTCTTCCTAAGGCCACTATTTTCAAGAGCAGGACACATAACTGACTTCCGTAACACATAGAAACAAACACAGAGAGTTGTACAATATGAGGACACAAAGGAATATGTCCTAAAGAAAATAACAGAACAAAATCACAGCTGAAAATTTGACTGTAAACGTTTTCTTTTCTCTTGTTGCTTTCAAAATTCTTTACCACTACTTCTTTTTCCATTTTAATTACTATGTGTCTTAGTGTGGACCTCCATGGCTTGATTTTGTTGGGGATCTCTTTGCCTCCTGGATCTGGATTTCTGTTTCCTTCCCCAGAATCAGGAGATGTTCAGCTATTATTTCTTCAAATAAATTTTTTCTTTCTTTCTTTCTTTCTTTCTTTCTTTCTTTCTTTCTTTCTTTCATTTCTTTCTTTTCTTTTTATGATAGTCACAGAGAGAGAGAGAGAGAGAGAGAGAGAGAGAGAGGCAGAGACACAGGCAGAGGGAGAAGCAGGCTCCATGCACCGGGAGCCCGACACAGGATTCGATTCCAGGTCTCCAGGATCGCGCCCTGGGCCAAAGGCAGGCGCTAAACTGCTGCGCCACCCAGGGATCCCTCGTTCTTTCTGTTTTAATAATAAATTTATTTTTATTGGTGTTCAATTTGCCAACATACAGAATAACACCCAGTGCTCATCCCGTCAAGTGCCCCCCTCAGTGCCCGCCACCCATTCACCCCCACCCCCTGCCCTCCTCCCCTTCCACCACCCCTAGTTCGTTTCCCAGAGTTAGGAGTCTTCCATGTTCTGTCTCCCTTTCTGATATTTCCCACACACTTCTTCTCCCTTCCCTAATATTCCCTTTCACTATTATTCATATTCCCCAAATGAGTGAGAACATACACTGTTTGTCCTTCACCGATTGACTTACTTCACTCAGCATAATACCCTCCAGTTCCATCCACGTTGAAGCAAATGGTGGGTATTTGTCGTTTCTAATGGCTGAGTAATATTCCATTGTATACATAAACCACATCTTCTTTATCCATTCGTCTTTCGATGGACACCGAAGGTTCCTTCCACAGTTTGGCTACTGTGGACATGGCTGCTAGAAACATCGGGGTGCAGGTGTCCCAGCATTTCATTGCATCTGTATCTTTGGGGTAAATCCCCAGCAGTGCAATATGTTTTCTGTCCCATTTTCTCTCTCTTCATATTCTGGGATCACTATAATGTGAATGTTATTAAGCTGGATGGTGTCATTGAGCTCGAACTTAAGTGGCTATCAACTTTGTAATATAGACTACTATATGTATAAGCTATTATATATAAACCTAATGAAAACCTCAAGTCAAAAACCAGTAATAAATATGCAAAAAATAGAGAAAGGAATACAAGTATATCACTAAAGCAAGCTAGCAAACTATGAGAGAAGAGAGTAAGAGAAGAAATGAATAGAGGGGGATCCCTGGGTGGCGCAGCGGTTTGGCGATCTTGGAGACCGGGATCGAATCCCACATCGGGCTCCCAGTGTATGGAGCCTGCTTCTCCCTCTGCCTGTGTCTCTGCCTCTCTCTCTCTCTCTCTCTCTCTCTCTCTCTCTCTGTGACTATCATAAGTAAATAAAAAAATTTTAAAAAAAGAAATGAATAGAGAAGAGCTATAAAAATAATCATAAAAAAGTAATGAAGGGCAATAAATACACACCTATAAATAATTATTTTGAATAAAAATGGACTACAATATCTAATCAAAAGACAGGGTGAAAAAATGGATTAAAAAGCTAGAAACATCTATCTGCTGCATATAAGAGACTCATTTCAGACATGAAGACACATGGAGATTAAAAGTGAAGGGATGGAAAAGCATTTATCTTCCATATGGAAGTGAAAAGAAAGCTGAGGTAGCAATATTTATGTTGAACAAAATAGACTTTAAAACAAAGACTGTAACAAGAGACTTAAGACATTATATAATAATTAAGGGAACAATCCAACAAGAAGATATAACAATTGTAAATATTTATGTGCCCAACATGAGAGCACCAAATATATAAATCATCTAATAACAAATATAAAAAAAGTGATCACTAGTAATACAATGATAGTAGGGGACCCTACTTCCATCAATCATTTAAACAGAAAATCAACAAGGAAACAGTGGCTTTGAATTATAGATTGGACCAGATGTATCTAACAGATATATTCAGAACATTTCATCCTAAAATAATGGAATACACATTCTTTTCAAGTACATAAGGATCATTCTTCAGAATAGATTACATATTAGGCCAAAAAACAAGTCTCAACAAATTCAAAAAGGTTGAAGTTATACCACACATCTTTTCTAATCACAACATTATGAAATTAGAAATCAAGCACAAGAAATAATCTGGAAAGAATACAAATGCATGGAGATTAGATAACATGCTACTGAGCAATGAATAGGTCAAACAAGAAATTAGAAAGTAAATTTGAAAATACATGAAGACAAAGAAAATGAAAACACAATGGTACAACATCTTTAGGATGCAGCAAAAGCTATTCTAAAGGAAAAGTTTATAGCAATGCCAACCTAACTCAAAAAAGAAAAAATAAGGGACGCCTGAGTGGCTCAGTGGTTGAGCATCTGCCTTTGGCTCAGAGCATGATCCCACGATAGGGGTGGAAGTTCTGCATCTGGCTCCCTGCAGGAAACCTGTTCTCCCTGTGCCTGTGTCTCTGTCTCTTTCCCTTTCTCTCATGAATAAATAAGTAAATATTTTGTAAAGAAAAATAAAAAATAAAAAAAACTCAAATAAATATCTTAACCTCATATCTAAAAAGGCTAGAAAGGAACAAACAAAACTCAAAACAAATAGAAGGAAAGAAATAATAAAGATTAGAGCAGAAATAAATAAAATAGAAACTAAAAAAAATACAGATCAATAAAACCAGACGACAGTGTTTTGAAAAGATCATAAATTTTATAAACTTTAACCAGACTCATCAAAGAGAGAGAAAGAGAGAGAGGATTCAAACAGAATCAGAAATTAAACAGGAGAAATAACAACCAAAAAATACAGAAATACAAATGATTGCAAGGAAGTATAAAAATTATATGCCAACAAATTGGACAACTTAGGAGAAATGGATAAATTTCTAGAAACATATAACCTCCCAAAATGAAATCAGGAGGAAAAGATTTGAACAGATAGATTACCAGCAATGAAATCGAATCAATGGGATGCCTGGGTGCCTCAGCAGTTGAGCGTCTGGCTTCCGCTCAAGGCGTGATCCCGGGATCTGGGATCCAGTCCCACCTTGGGCTCCTGGTGGGGAGCCTGCTTCTCCCTCTGCCTGTGTCTCTGACTCTCTCTCTGTCTCTCATAAATAAAAAAATAATAATAATAAATAAAATCTTAAAAACAGAACAAAACAAAACTAGATAAAAACACCACAAAAAGTGAACTATAAGCCAATATCTCCAATGAACATAGATGCAAAATCTTCAACAAAATATTAGCAAACAAAATCCAATAATACACTAAAAAAATTATTTGCCATGATCAAGAGGGATGTATTCCTCATATGAAGGGTTAGTCAATATCCACAAATCAATCAATGTGATATGTCACATCAATCAAAGAAAGGATAAAAACCATATGACCATTTCAATAGATACTAACATTTGTATGGAACCACAAAATATCCCAGATAGCCAAAGGAATCTTCAATAAGAACAAAACTGGGGGCATCACAATCCCAGATTTCAAGATACAGTGCAAAGTGGTAGTAATAAAAAAAAAAGTATGGTTCTGGCACAAAAATAGACATATAGATCTAAGAAACAGAGTAGAGAACCCAGAAATGAACCCATGATTATAAGCTCAATTAATTTTCAACAAAGAAAATAATATCTAATGGGAAAAAGAGTATCTTCAACAAATGGTGTTGGGAAAACTAGATAGCTACATTCAAAAGAATGGAACTGGACTACTTTTCCACACCATACACAAAAATAAATTCAAAATAGATTAAAGGTCAAAATGTAAGACCTGAAACCATAAAAATCCTCGAAGAGAGCACAGCCACTAATTTTTTGGACATTAGCTGTAGCAATATTTTTCTAGATTCATGTCCTTAGGCAAGAGAAACAAAAGTAAAAATAAACTATTGAAACTACATCAAAATAAAAAGCTTCTGCACAATGAAGGAAACAACAAAACTAAAAAGCAATCTACAGAATGGGAGACGATATTTGCAAATGATATATCCAATAATGGGTTAATATCCAAGATATATAAAGTAGTTATAAAACTCAAACCCCCAAAATAATCCAACCAAAACTTGGTAGAAGACTTGAGCAGACATTTCTCCAAAGAAGACATGCAGATGGCTAAGAGAAACATGAAAAGATCCTCAACATCACTCATTGTCAGCGAAATGCAAATCAAAATTACAATGAGAGGTCACATCACATCTGTCAGAATGGCTAAAATCAAAACTAAGGAAACAACAAAGGATATGGAGGAAACGGAACCCTTAGGCACTGTTGGTGAGAATGCAAACTGGAGCAGTCACTGTAGGAAACAGTATAGAGGTTACTCAGAAAATTATAAATAGAATTATAAATAGAATACATAGATTATTATCATATGACCTAATAATTCCACTACTGGATATTTAGCCAAAGATCACAAAACACTAATTCAAAAAAAAATATATACACCATATATTTATTGCAGGGTTATCAACAATAGCCACAGTATGGAAGCAGTCAAAGTGTCCATAAATAAATGAATGGATAGGGATGCCTGGGTGTCTCAGTTTGTTAAATGTCAGATTCTTGGTTCTGGCTCAGGTCTCAGAGGTGTGAGATCAAGTCCCACATCCAGCTCCATGCTCAGTGCAGTCTGCTTAAGATACTCTCTCCCCCTCTCTATCTGCCCTTCCCATAGCTCATGTGCTCTTTAAATATATATATGTATATATTTAAATATATATATAATATATATTAAGTATACATATAAAAGATAAAAAATAATAAAATAAATGAATGAGGAAGATGTGGTATATGTATATATATACACGCACACACACACACACACATATATATATATACATATATACATGTATACACACAATGGAATATTACTCAGCCATAAAAAGACTAAAATCCTGCCATTTGCAACAAGATGGATGGATCTAGAGGGTATAATGCTAAGTGAAACAAGTCAGAGAAAGACAAATACCATTTGATTTTTCACATATGTAGAATTTAAGAAACAATTAAAGAACAAACAAAAAACAAAACAAATATAGAGAACTGATAATTATCAGAGGAGACGTGGGTGGGGTGATGGGTGAAATAGGTGAAGGGGACCAAAAGTACATTTACTATGATGAGTACTGTGTAATGGATAGAAAAATCAATATACATATATAATATATATAATCTATATATAATAATCTATATAATCAATATATTGTATACTTGAAGCTAATATAACACTATATATTAATTATACTGGAATTAAATTAATTATACTGGAATTAAATTAATTGTACTGGAATTAAAATTATTTATCTATGTGTATCTATACATGTATAACATGTAATTAATTATACTGGAATGAAATTATATATATATATGTGTGTGTACAAGCTTAACCATGTTTTAAAATTTTTAAAAGATTTATTTATTTATTTATTTATTTATTTATTTATTTATTTATGATAGTCACAGAGAGAGAGAGAGAGAGAGAGAGAGAGAGGCAGAGACACAGGCAGAGGGAGAAACAGGCTCCATGCCGGGAGCCCGACGTGGGATTCCATCCCGGGTCTCCAAGATCACGCCCTGGGCCAAAGGCAGGCGCCAAACCGCTGAGACACCCAGGGATCCCTTAATCATATTTTTCTTTTCTTATTTATTTATTTATTTACTTATTTATTTATTTTTTGATAGAGAGAGAGGCAGAGACACAGGCAGAGGGAGAAGCAGGCTCCATGCACCGGCAGAGGGAGAAGCAGGCTCCATGCACCGGGAGCCCGACGTGGGATTCGATCCCGGGTCTCCAGGATCGCGCCCTGGGCCAAAGGCAGGCGCCAAACAGCTGACACCACCCAGGGATCCCCCCTTAATCATATTTTTAATGAGATATCTATATCCAAAGTTGTTCACATATACCATACGTCTCCATACCATTTGTTGGAACTCCACTTCTAAACGTTATTTAGGAAAATTTGCCAGACTGCAAGTGTTAGTAAACAAATGCTAATAAGTCTACTCTAATAAAAATAAATGACTGTAAAACTTCAACAGTTATTCTGGGTCATAAATTACTTGTGATGTATATTCCAGTTGAAGATGAAAGTCCAAGATTTAAAACACCACCAGTAAGAGTGATTATTCTAATGAAGGAAAAGAATGCTGGCACAAGCTTTAGAAGTAAATTTACTATATTTACACCCTGGATTCAATACTTTCTAATTACATGATCTTGTACATGTAACATAACCTCGTTACCATTCCATTTTTATATATGTAAAATGGGAATTCTTGAAAATGGTCAATACAAACCAAAAGCTTATCATGGTTTCCATGGCAAATTCTGATTAAATACATTTTTTTCTTAGTGAATTATCAATTACTAAAGTCTGAAATAATTTGTGTGGTTTGTTAGTTATAATGAGGATGTGAAATATGAAGGAAGACACTAGGAATAGAAGTTGGGAGAGTCCCAAAGGGCTGCCGTTTGCACTAACAAATAGTTCACCACTATCTCCTAAGCAGTTAGTTCACCAGTCAGTAAGTTTTCTAGCCCTGATTTCAATTTTTTTTTGTTTGTTTCAGAGCCTCATCCCTAACCATTTCTCATTTTCTAGCCCAGGCAAAGACAGCTAAGCTTGATTTCACACTCTCATTGCACTTTGTTCAAATACCAACTGCTGTACATATTCTACTGATTTCCTTACATATTATTTTCCCAGGCAAACTGAGTGCCTCAAACATTAGGATCACTACTTAGGGTTTTTCTATCAGTTCCACTAAAAACATGGATTGTGGGTTTTTGTTTTTTGTTTTTGTTTTGTTTGTTTTTGTTGTTGTTCATTGCTATATTCCCAGCACTTAACACAGTGCCTGGAACATAATATTTATTGATTAACACAATTATGATTTCAGTGCCTAATAAATGTTTGTTACCAGGAAACTTTTGTGGAATGTGTTAGTGACAGAAGAAAGGGGATGAAGAGAGATGAATGGCTCAATTGAGTCAAAGCTTTTACATGGAAAGAAAAGTCCCTCACCCAGATCTATACAGAAAGTTAAAAATGTCCCAGATGTTACAAAAATCAGAGTTCAAAATAGAATATCATCCTTGGGATGATTTAAATAATATCAATCAAGTCTCTTGTTTCATTTTGGTTATTTTATGATATAGATTCTACACTTCTAAGCATTGCTTTAAAATCACTACTCATTTCTTAGCTGCATGGAAATAGAGGATTTGCCTTTTCTGTTTAGCTCGGTACATGTTAAATCAAGTAGTTTCAGAATGGCATTGCATGCAACTTTAGAAATAAGAACTCCCTGAAAACAACTAATAAGCATCATATTGTCTATGTTTCATTTATCTTGGATATTACATATGTCTCATTAGGGTCAGGACCAAATATTCTTAACATTCTGACTAGCACATTATAGATGACTGATAAGTATATGTTAAACAAACACTACAGGAGAAAGTGAATGCCACAGATGTTTTGATATGTGAAAGCAGAAAAACACACAGCTTATATTTTGAAAATAATTCTGAGATTTTAAGAAAAATGCATATATCATCCCATTAAGATATATGTGGCAATAGAAGTTTCCAGTGTCCAGATCATAGAGGTGAGTAAGCTCATTAATATACATTGTAAATCTTGGGTCACAAATCAAGATCCTACTTTCTATCTTTGTCCATACTGTCTACTGAGTGAAAGTAGCTTGGGTCAACTAGTATTCGTCTATCCATCTGACCATGAATCCATTTGCTGAATAAGTATTTGCTGAATATTTATTAAGGTAAAGATTAAGAACTAGAGAGTATTTAGTATCTACTAGTATCTGGTATTTATCTATATATATATCTGCCTTCAGGGGCTTAATGGTAGAAGAGAAATAAATTAATTAAATTATTAGTAATAGTAAAATATGATAAGTGCTATACCAGGCACATCATATGGAAGAGTAGGAACATGTCACTTATTCTAGAGATAATCAAAAAGTGGTCCCTAGAGAAAATGATGTCTAAGCTAAGATCTAAAAGATAAGTAACTTGTGAGAAATTGTTTCAGATAGAAGAAATTCAGTTGATGGTATAAAGACAGTCATTTCAAACTGAAGATAAAGTCTTTCTCTTATTTGCAAGATAGGGAGAGGCTATTGTCACCTCAAGGCCTGACTCAACAAATGGAAAAATGGATACAGCAGGTTGGAGACTATTTCACCTTCCTATTATTTATGATTATCAAAAAGTCAGAGAAGTTAATTGTAAGCGTGAACATTGACAGCAGTACTCTATCAAGGAAGACAAGTGAAAACATGTGAAATGATTGAATACCATTTGTCAAATGAGAAGTCAAAAAAAATTGGGGGCAGGTCCACAGGTTCTTTTATGCAGAGGAGAATTATCAGGCAAAAAAAGTCAAGGCACATAAAATTCAAACCCAGGGATAGGTGGCATTTATTTTTAAATATATAATTGAGCTTTCTAATTCTTCTAAGTGTCTGAGCCAATGAACACCCTATAGATAGTACTAGTAGAGGCACGCATAAATTTATTGGCCAGAAACGTTCCTTGGTGCCTCAAGTATGTCTCCAACATATGTATCAGGAAAAGATGCATTATTCTGAGATATTTTCCAGTCCTACTGATTTCAGATGACAACATCAAAACTCTATGAAATTTTTATTCTCAAAGGCTTGCAGCTATTCCTGGCCTTCTTAGATAAAATAATCCAGTGACCCAAGACTTCTGCTTGCCTCAGAGCTCTTCCATTATCTCTGAAGACTTTCCTTGTAAGCATAAGAATTATGGTATCATGTCGGGAATTATTTTCCCAAATTGGTTCAGAGTCAGGCTATGCAACTGCCCTGGGCTCTATGTTTTGCTAGTATTGATGATATTCCAGGAAAGCTTTTCTCTAGAATAGACTTTAAGCCACCTTTATACTCATTGTATTTATTGCCCAATTTGGGGCTTCAATATTTCCAGACTAAAAGATATTCTCACTTAGAGGTATCTATTGAAGAGAAGATGGTGCCATAAAATTCTTTATAAATCTGTAGCTGATTCTGCAATGCATTCTTGGTCTCATCATTTTGTGGAAAAAAAATTTGTCTTAACCTAGTTTTATTGAAAAATAACTATTTTCTAACAAAATAGATGAGAAGAGCAGCATTGCTTTACATTTTTGCCAATTTCTTTTGTGCCCTGCTTAATAGAAGACAGCTGGATTCTCATAGTATCAGTTTCTGTATTCAGTGTATTGTGATTTATGTTGTTTTGGCTGAAGTATATGAAGAAATTATAGCTTTACACAGATAAGTAGAGAAGACTTTATAGATCTTCCAAAAGATTTGAGGGACCCCAGAATCCTAAGAGCACACCTGACAGGTCCTAATCTAACCCACAGTAGGCAGTGAGTCTTTACTGAGTTCAGACACGAATTAAATAAACTGTGGAAACAGAGGGATAGAAGTCACAGAGAGAAAAAGATTTAATTGTAAAATTTGGTTAACATAGAAGCACTTCCTCTTTATATTGCTATTTATTACTGGGGAGGAAAATTATGCCTCCATCTTGCCCCCTTTATCTTAACCATCTAGTGGTTTTCTTACTAAAGGTTCCAGTGAACACACAACATCATTTATTGGACAACAAGACTTTTTAGGGCACAGGTTCCATAGTATCCTTTATAACATCTTTTCTCAGAATGGGGCAAGTCTATCCTTTGATTATTTAGAGTTAAATGAATTTGGCCAGATTTTAAAATATATGTGAAACATTTTATCTGTTCCAACAGGTTGGTACATTTGTGTGTGTGATACTTTAATTTTAAAAAAAAATATTTTTCCATTTTTTCATTAAGATATAATTGACATAATATTTTGTAAGTTTAGGGTGTACAACACACTGATCTGATACATTTATATATTGCAATAGGATTACCACCATGGTGTTAGCTAATACCTCTATTATGTCACATAATTATCATTGCTTTTTTATGGTGAAAAGAATTAACATCTAGTCTTTTAATAACTTTGAAGTTTATAATACAGTATTATTGACATATAATTACTTTGCTGTGTATTAGATCTGCAAAAGTTATTTAGCTACCACTTATAAATTTGTACCCTTAACCATTTCCTGAATTCCTCCATCTTCCAGGCTCTGGTACTCACCATTCTATTCTTTGTTTCAAGGAGTTCAGCTTTTTAAAATTTCACATAAGTGATATTACACAATATTTGTCTCTCCGTCTGCCTTATATCACTTAGCATAATGCCCTCAAGTTCCATTCAAGTTGTCACAAGTGGCAAGATTTCCTTTTTAATAGTGGCTGAGTAAAATTTCATTATGTATGTGTGTGTACAAACACACATGCACACACACATCATATTTTTATCTATTTACTTGTTAATAGACACTCAGATTGTCTCCATATATCTTGGCTATTGTAAATAATGCCGCAATAGCTTGGGAGTGCAAGTATCTTTCTGATATCCTGTTTTCATTTCCTGTGGGTATATACCCAAATGCAGGATTGCTGGATCTTACTGTAGTTGAATTTTTAATTTGATGCAGGACATCCATCCTATTTACCATAGTGGCTGAACCAATCTACATCCCACCAACAGTGCATAAGGATTCCCTTTTCACCACATTCCCACCAACACTTAACTCTTGTCTTCTTGAAGGCAGCCATTCTAACAGGTGTGAAGTGATATCTCATCGTGGTTTTGATCTGCATTTTACTGATGATTAGTAATGTTAAGCATCTTTCCATGTACCTATTTGTCCTTTGCATACCTTTCTCTGCTCATTTTTAAATGATTTTTTGTTATGAATTGTATGAGTTCTTTATATATTTGGGATATTAATCCCTTATTGGATATATGGTTTGCCAATGTTTTCTTCTACTCTGTAGGTTGCCTTTTTATTTTATTGTTTCTTTTGCTATTTTAGTTTGAAGAAGTCCCACTTGTTGATCTTTACTTTTACTGCTTGTGCTTTTGGCATCACATCTGAAAAATCATTGCCAGGATCAATGTCAGAGAGCTTCTTCTCTATGTTTTCCTCTAGGAATTTTATGGTATCAGGTCTTAGGTGTAAGACTTTAATACATCTTGAGTTAGTTTCTGTGAGTATTGTGACATAGGGAACCCCAAATTGACATTTATGCATGGGGTTATCCCAGTTTTCCAACACCTTTTAGGAAAGTTTAGTATATTAGTATGTTTTTTTATTACTTGTTGACATGCATGGATTAGGGATGAGCTGTACTTTTCATCTATCTTCTGTTGCTACACCAAATAAGAAGATAGCATGGTAGAAATAAGCATAGTATTCAGTAAATATTGGTTGAAATGGAAGATTAAAGTGTTGATTTGAGATGAATCTCTCTACCCACACATTCTTTCATACCTAGTTTAAGCTTAAACCTTTGTCTGGAGTTTCCTTGTTAGCTTTGAATGAATCTAAATAATGTGGCGTCCAACCTTGCAGCGGGGGTGAAGACTTCAGGCTCTAGTTCTTGTTTCCATTCTAAAGTGTTGTGAGGTTTATTCTCTCTATATAGCCCATAGTTTCAGGTTTGCTGATATTAAATAAATATAATAGTAATTCCCTAGGGACACTAGAGAGATTTAGTATTTTGAAAATATTTGAAGTTTTAAAAAGAAATTTAATCAGAAAATATTAATAATAAAATTGAAAAAAGAGATGAAACATTTCTAAATAGCGCAGCTCCCTTGAGCAGGTTAGTTCAAACCCACTTCATTTAAAAATATATTTACCCCTTATTTTCAGAGCACTTAGTGGTATTAAGTGCTACTTTCTTTATATAAAAATAAAAATATTAAAGCAATTTTACTACATTTGGGGAAATCAAGGACACTAGTCAGTCCTACTGACTTGACTACAAGTAAAACAAAATGATTTAGGGTATGGTACTTCAAAATACACCTGAAGACTTCTTTTTTTTGGTAAATGTATAAAAGGGTGTTAGTCAAAGATAAGACATATTTCCTAGCTTTTTTACTTACTTGTTAAATATCCATTTATTTTTTTCAATTCACTGCTTCACCTAAAATCGTTGAGTCTATCTTTTCTGTCTCTTGTTAATTGAATGTTTGGAGTATTACAATAATGATATTCTCATTTTTGGATTTCCAACCCACTATTATGGATGAAAGTTATGACCTATTTAGCTTCTTCAATCACATAAATTCCTTCCAATACATCCATTTAGCTCCAATAATAATGTTTAGTTACTCCCACAGTATCACTGATTTTTTGAGGCAGAGGCATTGGCAAACGTTTAAATAGATAAAACCTGGTTTAAAACATACAAGGAAAGATCTGTTGACCCACAATGCCCCAAAAGGATAAAATATAATTAGATACAAATTTGGTTAGAAATAGTGTTCCAGATTTTCTAGAAATCTTGACATATGATATGGAATTAACCTACTTAATCAGCCAACAGCTGTTTGCTGGATTAATATTCTAGGTATGCTACTGTATTGAAAATTGTAGAAATTACAGTGAATCACGAGACTCTGTCCTAGAGGGACCTGCAATAAAGTAGAGGGAAAAAACACAAATATTTTAAAAGTTAAGAAAACAAAACAATATAAAAACCCAAAGTCACAAGGCTTCGCGGAATATTCAAAGTACAAACTTGAAAAGGTGATATATTATTTTCCATTCTTACCTCTATGATTAAGAATGAACAAATTCAAAAGAAAATGCCTATTTCTGAGCTATTAAATTTTTCTAAGTTGTGTTTCTTTGGACATCTGTCTGCTCTAACTGTACAAAACTCAGATTCAATTATCCTCTAACATTCTACCATTTAATAAACATGTATTTTTACCTATATTTCAGGTTTAATACAAGCCTCATTTTGATCCATTTACAAAGTGCTAGCACCCAATGGGGGCATTTGGCGAATGAATTATAAATCCATCAACTGTCATTTCCTTCATAATTTTGACCAGAAAGAATAAAAACCTAATGATGATTTAGAAGTAGGTATAATATTTTGAAGAAGTACCACAGAAGATAAAGAAAGAAACAAAAGAAGAGGAAAGATCTGTGTTCAACATTTGAAAAGCAGATTCAGGGAACAGTTTAATACTACCCTATAGACAGATATCATTAAAGGAAAAGATTCTATGGAATTATTCAGAAGTATTTACTGACGGACTTTCATGTGGCATTGTACTAGGCATAGGGACGATTTCTGAAGAATGAGCAGTCCTAAAAATGAATTTTTGACAAAAAACTCATCATGAGAAAAATGATTTCTCAGACACCTTTTAACTTAAGATTATGTGACTTTCAAATTCTTTCTTTTTTTTTTTTTAAGATTTTATTTATTCATTCATGAGAGATACAGAAGAGACAGAGGCAGAGACAAAGGCAGAGGGAGAAGCAGGCTCCATACAGGGAGCCCCTTGTGGAACTGTATCCTGGGACTCCAGGATCACGCTCTGGGCCAAAGGCAGGTGCTAAACCGCTGAGTCACCCAGGCATCTCTCAAATCCTTTCTTAAATAAGAAGTCCCCATTAAATGGAGAAAACATTGTAGATCTCTAAGAACTGGAAATTTCCCAATGTATCCTCCCTCAATAACTTATGACCTATACTAGAACAATGCCTCAAACAAATATCAATGTAAGACATGGTCAACATCACTAAGTTTCACTCGAGATAAAGGTTATCTTACTATAAGTATTCACAATCAGTTCTTTCTTATCTGCATGAAGCTTCTCTGGAACAAAATGTTAGGGCTATCATTTTCGGTCTTTTCTTTTTTTTAAGATTTTATTTATTTATTCATGAGAGACACAGAGAGGCAGAGACATAGTCAGAGGGAGAAGCAAGTTCCCTGTGGGGAGCCTGATGCTAGCTGGATCCTGGGATCCTGCCTTGGCCAAAGGCAGATGCTCAACCACTGAGCCACCCAGGTGCCCCTATTTTAAGTCTTATATTTTGAATAAAATAAGTATTGTGTAAAATTTGGAATGTATAAAAATGTAAACCATAAAAAGAAAAAATATACAAAACATATATATCAAAAGATGATGTGTAATTTTACTACATCACAAATATGTTTGTGTATTTTAATCAAAAATAAAATAGTAATGTTGCAATGTATGTCATCTATACATAGGTGTAATAGGTTTTATGTATTTTTTCACAACTTTTTAGGAGCATAACTAGATATTATAAATATTTTTCTACTTTATTAAGATTATTTACAAAATTACATCATGTAGATATAACTTACTGACTCAGTACAAGATATAACATGACTTATTGACTGGTTAATCTACTATTGAACATTTAGGTTGTCTCATCATTCTCATAATTGAGAATGATCCTTATATGAACGTCTTAAAGCATTTGGACATCTCTCTGAGGGTTTTATGATTAATTTATAGATAGAGTATTGCAGGGCTAAAGGGTGCGAACACTTCTAAGGATTTTGCTGTATCTTGGCAAATTGTTGCAGAGAAGAATAGTCTTGTAGTCTTTCTCATCCTTTTTTACGATTGCTTCCTTCCTCAGATCCCAAATAGGATTTTTTTTTCAAATTTATGGGTAAAAAATGTTATTTTAGAATTTGTATTTGTCTAATTACTTGTAAGGCTGACTAGATTTAAGTATTGTCTATTGTATGCAGATTTTGGTTTGTGATTTATGAATTGTCTGTGATGATCTATGCTTATTTTTCATCAGAGAATATTTCTCTTGCATGTTTGAAAGAGATATTGGATTTTTTAAAAAAGATTTTTATTTATTTATTCATGAGAGACACAGAGAGAGAGAAAGAGAAAGAGGAGCACAGACATAGGCAGAGGGAGAAGCAGGCTCCTTACAGGGAGCCTGATGTGGGACTCAATCCCAGGACTCCAAGATCACGCCCTGGGCCAAAGGCGGGTGCTAAACTGCTGAGTCGCCCAGGGATCCCCAGGAACTAAGGTTTAGAAGGATTAAACAATCCAAATATATAGTGAGTAAGAGACAGATCTGGCTTTCTGAGCCAGAGCCCTGATTCTTGGACTCTACCTTCTAGCACCACACCTTATATATTACTACAAAGACTTTCCTTACCCAGAAATCAGATAAACATTGATCCATATTTTCTTTTGGTTCTTTTGTGGGTTTATGTTTATTTTCAACTTTCAAAAAATCTGGAATATGTTGTTAGAGGTCTCCCTAATATGTGTGTTTATAATTTGATAATCATCTGTCTTATAAATATTTATTAGTTCCCTACTGATATGAAGTGATTTGCTATTTTTTTTTATTACCAAGTTAGTTGTCCCACCCCTATTAGGATCTGCAGTCTAGATACAGGTATATGTTCTGAGAAGATAAATTTTATTCAGAATCTGAACTAACAATCATAATGACAGTGAAATATATTAATACATTAAGGTCCAGATCCAAAGGGAAATCAGTTGAAGACAGTCTGTTCTTTTAGAGGCTGCCACCAATAACAAAGGGTTGACTCTTATGGTTTTGGACTATAGAAAGGTGAATATAATTCCAGCATTTATTAGGTGCCTGGCATAGCATATATTCCTGAGTTCTAAAGAACCTGACACCTAATTTATCATGTTGAAAGAGAAATACAGGGACTGGGGGGAGAATGTGTTAGAGTTCCTCTGACCTAGAAAGATAAGGTAAACTGAGAGACATGAGGTTCTCCCGTATTGGCTGAATTATCTCAAGGGCAGTTCTCACATGCCTACAGAAATCACTCATTTCTAAGGCAAGATCAAGTTCAACTGCTGTAACCAGAAGAGACTGAGGCAAGCCAGGCTTGTCAAAGGGAAGGCCAGAGTGTAAAGGGAGGCGCTCTGAGCTAGCTTGACCCATACTTTGACCCTACCAACAGCTTTTTGCAGCTTCCTCACTTCCAGGCTCTTTCAGGGATTGCTAATATAGAATGTGTTTATTCCTTTTTAACAAGCTATGATTACTCCAAAAAAGAGGCAGATTTCAGAAGGAAAACATGTTAATCTGAGAGGATGGCACATACATATCATGGATCATTGTTTAGAGACCTACCTAGTTGGATCAACATTTAAGTTGAAAGTGTTATTTTATTCAATGGCCAAAATATGGCAGTGATAAAACTGAAAGCTTATAGAGTCTGAACATGGTTAAAAGATTTAAATCATTGTCCTAATGAGGGAAGCAAGCATCTGTGAGGAGACAGAAGAGAGAGATGGATCCAGAGAAGGGCCATCCTGTTTACAAGTGTAGGGCAAGCAGAGAGGATCAAAGAGAAGTTGCCAATGAGATGATATCTGGGTCACTAAGGGGTGCACTAACAAACTGGTCAAGCTGAATTGGGTTCCATGGATAAGTAAAATTAGTATCACTAGCAGAATAGAATCTTAAATCAGTTTCTCTCTGCAGTGGGTTTCCCAGACTCCTGTTCCAGCAATTACTTAGGCAATGGGCTACCAGCGACCTTGAGGAAGACTGAGTTCACTCTATGAGGTGCAGCCAGCCTGGTGTTTCTCATTTTTTTTCTAGCCCAGCAAATATATGGAGACCTGAGCAGTTGCTAAGAAGCTAGTTCACCAGGGAAGTGAAACACCTGCTGGCCATATATGAGGTCCGTTATGGGTCTCATATAAACCTGGCCTGGAGTTCCTGTTTGTACAGGCTCCTCTTTGATGGCCTGGTACAACTGTATAGTTATATTGCTATTTGTTTAATAGGACTAAGAAATACTGATTCTGCAATGATGGTGGTCAAATAAGTTGTACACAGTACCTTATATAAATAGATACGTGCATTAATTGTACTTAAAAATATCTGATTGGTTGCAATGGTGATGTACCATATAGGAACTGAAGTGAGTATGGCTGCCTTTGCTGAAGTCCTTCTGGAAGGTTTCCTTGATGGCTATCATCCTTAGCATCTTCTTTCTCTGAACTCATACTACAAAAAAATCGTCTAAATAATTAAAATGTAGCATTTGATTACATTTTAATTGCTTCTTCCTATTGTTGCTTTCATTTTGTTGAAATCTGGTTTCCATGACTAGACTGTAATTCCTTTGAATGAGTAAGAGAGCCCTTGCCTGTCTTACTCATATATCAAAGAGCTCAGCATAGTGCTGGACACCCAAGGCATTCAGTGAAGAACTGCTGAATCTTGGGAACTAGCTACTTACTATCTTCTTTCTGGAAATTAATAGCAACTAGTTGATAAAGCAACTGAATCTGGAATCTCCAAATCTTTTCAGTCTTTACATGAAAAGAAAGGCCTTCTAGAGTAGGCAATGTAAATATTAAAGTAGACCAACCTCAAGTGGAGCTTTTCTGCTTAGGAAAGCCCAGCTACCTCAGGCTTCTTTGTCTGGAAATTTAGGGCTCTTTCTTAACATACATGGCATATATAACATGAGTAATGAAAAAGGAATTCTGTGGCTTTGAAAATGCCATCTGAGAATTTAGTAAAACACACCAGAAAAATTGCAAGCTACTTTTGTGTTTGTGTGAATGGTGTGTGTGTGTGTGTGTGTGTGTGTGTGTTTGTGTGTTAGAGAAAGAGAGAGAAAAGGAGAGAGAAAGGGAGGGAAGATAAAGACAGTAGAAGAGACAAAAAGAAAGTAATAGGAGTGGAAACTATTAACTATATAAACTATATAACATGTATAGAAACTATATTACACATGTGTAAATTATACTTACATTTACAATATAAATATAATTATATATTTATGTATGATACATGCATATACGATATGTATAACTTTTTTTCCTAGTACAAAGGCATCCTGTGTAAAGGTAGTGGTATAATTAATAGTTTCAATTGATAGGAAGATTAGCCTGTACTTACAACACCAATAATGCAGGAATACCAATTAAATGAAGAAAAAAATGGAAACTATATGATCATTAATACTTTCAAATGTCAAAATTGTCCTGGGGAAGCTTAGGTCTACATTGTCCTTGTTTCAGTTTATTTTATGGTTTGGTTTTATTTTTGTTTTGAATTACAGATGGTTGCATACTCTTCTCTATACTTGTGGGA
Source organism: Nyctereutes procyonoides (assembly GCF_905146905.1). Lineage (NCBI taxonomy): Eukaryota > Metazoa > Chordata > Mammalia > Carnivora > Canidae > Nyctereutes > Nyctereutes procyonoides. Next base: position 10,065,989 of record NW_026575133.1, on the reverse strand, counting down.
CCTGAAGATCTAAACAGAGTCCTGGGAAGGTGAGGAATTACTGGTTAGCAGATGGGAGAAGTAAGAGGAATAGATACTTGCTCAGGCCATGCATAATGAGTTTTTATACTGGATCCCAATTTTTTTTGTTTCTTTTTTTTAATATTTTATTTATTTATGAGAGAGAGAGAGAGAGGGAGGGAGGGAGAGAGAGGCAGAGACACAGGCAGAGAGAAGCAGGCTCCATGCAGGAAGCCCGACGTGGGACTCGATCCTGGGTCTCCAGGATCTTGCCCTGGGCTGAAGGCAATGCTAAACCGCTGAGCCATCTGGGCTGCCCTGGATCCCAATTTTTTTTTATCTAATACTATCACATATGATATGACACAAACCAGTCCACATTTTGGAGCCTTTCTTTTTTAAGCAGCAGTTAAATGACAATAGCAATAATGGCTCTCTGCAGGAAAGTCTTGAGATCAAAACAGAGTAGAAGTCAAGAATTATGATTTGAAAAGTTAAAGGTTCTGTACAAACAAAGCCCTTGATGACTGATGGGACATGGGAGTCTAGGGAAAGAGAGGACCTGAAAAGAACTTTGTGTTTTTCTACTTTAATTGTGGGAGAAAAACAATGTCATGACATTTTTTTTTAAGATTTTATTTATTTATTCATGAGACACACACACAGAGAGAGAGAGAGAGAGAGAGAGAGAGAGAGAGAGAGAGGCAGAGACACAGGCAGAGGGAGAAGCAGGCTCCATGCAGGGAGTCCAATGTAGGACTCGATCCCGGGTCCCCAGGAAGGATCAGGCCCTGGGCTGAAGGTGGCACTAAACCGCTGGGCCGCCAGGCTGCCCGTGTCATGACATTAAACACAATAGAGTGCTCACTATAGAGAATTCAGAGAACTGTGCTGGACTGCAGGTGATAGGTTATACCCAGGTAACATTCTGAGCTCTCTACACAACTTATGTGTCTTTATTATTCCTAGAAACCCATCAATAATTGCACACTATCTCTGCTACTTTGGAAAGCCTTTTGATGCTAGAGATAGTCTTATATGTATTTTTGTACTTTCTTTGGTGCAAGGCCTCAAAATGTACAAGATTTGGTTGGGTTTGGGTATTTTCTCATCATCTTAGATGTTAGTCACTTTCCATCTTTCTTTCTTCTGGATTCACTATATTAGCATAGTTCTTGGGCTTCTGGTTTAGCCAAGGAGGCAGCTATAGTCTCCTGTTCTAAGGGAGATCCTATCTGTAAAACATTTATATAGTGCATAGCATATAGTAAGTAATATAAGTATTAACTATTATTACTTTTTTAAGAATCAAGTGCTAAAATTATAGGACTATGAATTTTCCTCTGAATAAATTTTTGGCTGCTTACTGTTTGGCTGCATTTTGAATCATGTGCTTTCACATTTTTAGTCTGGAAAGGTTATATAGACCATGCTCAGTTTTTAAGAGAGAGGAAAAAAAAACAAAAAACATAGCCAGAAAGTGACTTGACCAATATCAGAGTAGTTTCCAGAGTATATATATGATTAGGCTTGCTGAGAATATATTAGTAAAAAAATAAGTAAATCTTCTTTAAATTGCCTTTTGGCTATATTTTGCAGGATCTAATGTGTAAATATCTGAAATTATAACCAACTTTACTATTGGTATTTCTAAGGGAGTTCTTCATTAACCAAAGAAAAATGAAAAATCAAGCAAATGAAAAAGTGCATATGGAAAATCTCACCCCCATGATGTCCAAAAGGGTATTAATTTTGTAGATTCTCATAACAAAAGCCAAAAAAATAATTACTTAAATAATTATTGAATTTTCAAAACTATTTTGGAAGTGCAGTTCTAAGCCTTCCTATGTTATAGAAGCAAGGAAGCCTTGGACACTTTTAGCTCTTTAATTTCATTCTTGAACATCAATTATAAGGAGAAACTGCTGCCTGGTTATAAAAATTCATAGCTAAAAATTGGTTTTGAAAAATCTTCATTCACTCCATGACAACTCATTCCTTTTTTCTTATATAATCATTATCATTATTATTGGTATATCCAGGGTTTTCCCTTTGGAAAGCTAAAATAAATCACAAAGAGGCTAGCTATGTACAGTTGACATGCCCTTTACAAAATCTCCATTAGGTGTCTCATTTGGAAAATATGAACCAAATGAACAAACTACAGGTTTAATTTTGTTTCATTAGATTGTGAAGAGACCAACATGAATTAATTAGTGTTAACTACAACACGCTTCACTAATATCCTGCCAAAACAAAGATTTCCTACAGTGCCAAGATGAGAGACATGTTCAGGATGATAAGAGAGAAATGTAAGCCGGTTGGTGCAATTATTATTACAATTACTGCAGCAAAGACTTCTAATTGAAAGGGGATTTTGCATGGGGAGGGGGTGGTAATAAGCTCCCTTAAGATCCTGAGCTAGACATTTAATTTAGGTTTAATGGCATAATTTTATGTTAAATGGATGCAAATTAATTATTAAGGTACATTTATTGTGATTATTCATACAGGCAACAACATTTTAAAATGACAGGGACTTTTGAAGGGTAACCCAGTTACTCAGCCCCCATTGGGTTGAACTGATAGTAAATTGAGAAGTTTTGGGCATGGTAAGTGTCCATTTATGTGATGAAGGAGAGGCTCCATCCATATCAGAGATATGCCATTGGAAAGGTGCTGCCTTCAGGTTATGGCTCTGGCCATTTAAACTTGAGCATCTCTGGTTATTAGAACACCTATTGTATAAATGATGAAATTTTGTAACACTCTGAAGGTTGTTCTCACTCTCTGTATTGCAACATAAATCACAATAATGTTAGCAAATTAGTGGTAACATTTTGTCCTCCAGGCTTCCTAGAGAGCAAAGTACACACACCAATGGAACAAAAGCAGGATGCAAACTACCCGCAATGCTAGACAATGTGTACTTATGTGTATGCACATACAGAAATTACACATTGCAGTGATTTCTAATGATTATCCTGTGCCTTGTAACTATACCAACAAAGTAATGTAATTCAGCTTTTACATCTGGCAAGTGTTCTCTGTGATACTTCTAGCTGTCACTCAGAACTGTCAATGACTTAAAATATTTAAGGTTGCAGAGAGAGTTTATGCTCTCCACCCCCACATACATCCCACATAAGTATACTATACACACAAAGCTTTTAAATATTTCCCGATCGTTTTAGTATTTGCCTAACACATAATTCTTTGAAAGCTGGGGAAGATCTCTATGGCTTGGCCCCTGCTCTTGAGTTTCTAAATGATAAATTCAGAGACACTTAAACACATTATTATAAAAAAAATAATTATATGCTAAGCATTTCCATGATGTGAGTTAACAGTCACCATTGACTTAGGCAGTTTGGAAAGTCATTAATGGAGAATTAAATTATAGGTATAGGAATTAGATAGGCAGAGAGATGAAAGGATGTTCCAGGGCAGGAAATGATAGCAAGGTTGGAGGGGACTTGGACATGTTAATGAGGCAGTGAATAGAAACAAATCTTCCAGGGGGATGTAACCAATAATAAGGTCAGATGGGTGGGGTTTCGACTTCGGTTTAACTTGCTGGCAGATAGGAGGCACCAATGTAAGAGGAATGATATGCAAACTGTGACATTTTTTAAAAAGACTTTGTCTACTGTCTCATGTAGAGACACAGCAACTTCCTGGGAAGAGTGAAGCTTTACTAAAAGTAAGCCACTGGTGAGACAGATGGACTTCTCAGGCACTGAGATCTCTTAAAGTAAAATATCCAGGAGTTTTCCCTCCCAATTTAGGAGTAAATTTCCAAACCTGATTTCCCTAAAGAAGGGTGACATAGAGTTCTCCAAAGTTATGCAAAATAAAAGGATTCTTTATGAAGAATTGTCTGCAAACCAATAAGGATTGTACCTCATTATAGAAAGAATTTGTTAAGATCTGACTTGACACTGCTTGGGTAACAGTAGGGGATTTCCATTATCACATCACACCACCACAACTGCCCTTGCTTTACAAAACAATTATCAACATTGTAATTCTATCATTTGGACAATGGTCAACTGCATGAAACCATTTATGCCCACAGATGCTTATAATAATGAAACAAGTCTTTAGCACTAAGATCCTAAAAATTCTAAAACATGAGATGGCTGCCCTATGGAAATAGAACTTTATTTCCACAGCTGTGCATACTTTAGAAAACTTCACAGAATGGGAAAATACCTTGTCCCTCTTTGGAAGTCTGAAAAAATTAATTAAGCATTTTTGGATATCTTAAATTCAGAGAAAAGTTAAAATATGTTTAAAATAAGTCTTGACAACATCTGTTCTTTTTGTATGCTAAAATTTCATTTATTTTTACTTTGTTAGTTGAAGTAGTAGTTTTTGTTCTTTGTTCGCTTTCCCTCTACAATAAACAGGCAACATTATACTAGTATTAGATATTGAGTACTATCTGACCTCTGTCACTTAAAACTTTGAAAAACTTCAAGATTGTTTCTTTGTTTGGTCTTCTTTCTCAACTCAACCCTGTTTTCTATTGTTTTCCTTAGTTGGTCACACATTAGAAAAAAATATTTTACTTTCTTTTTAAATAAATGTTTACAGTCTTTACTGTATAGTTTGAAACTGATGATGAAGTGGTTAACATTTTATGATCTCAAAAAGTGAAATAGGGGCATCTGGATTGCTCGGTTGGTTGAGTCTGCCTTTGGCTCAGGTCAAGATCCCAGGGTCCTGGGATGGAGTCCTGCATTGAGTTCCCTGCTCAGGAGGGAGTCTGTTTCTCCTCCCTCTGCCCCTCTGCCAGCTTGTGTGTATGCACACACTCTCTCTCTCTGAAGTAAGTAAGTAAAAATATTTAACAAAAGTGAAATAATTGGTTATTTACCTCTGGAATTACCTACTTGTTTTGCTCCCCAGTTTCTCCCTTCTTGCTTGCTTAGTTCTTAGTAGAAAAGATATTTATTTCTGCCATTCTTATAACTTGCTTTTTAACCAAATGATTCATGGTAAGTGTGTGCACCCCATGTGATATGTAAGCGTGTTTCATATCCCTGTCTTAAGACTTCTGGCTGACTTCCACCTACAGAATAGGCACCTGCCTAGAACCAACTCATTTTTATTATTTATTACCATCCCTATTTAGAGGGGGAAGGGGTTTTCCTATCCTTTGTGTGTGCAAATGTAAGCTGACAGAGTCAGGAAATGGATATGAGTTCCCAGAATTGCCATGTGAAGGGCAGACAGGGGACGCAGTTGCCATGTCTGCTGCTGTCCCCTTTCATTCTAGCTGTGAACTTCCTTTGGCTGTTTGCAGTCACAGAGGGTCAGAAGCTGAAGTTAGCTTCTGAGTGTAATGTCTGTTTACAACATTTCACTCACCATGACAAATGGGACCAGGTCAGGCTCACTGTATTCTGAACCCATTCCTGGTGGGTTTCATCATTTTGTTCTTTGACCGCAAGTACAACTCTGAATATATATCTGTCAGGATACAATTCTACAGAGATACTGAAAATTTAACCCTCAGTTAAAAGTGGAACCATAAGATAAATTAACAAAATGCATTTTATGATGTTAAATTCTGATTTTCCTCCTTTCAGAGAAATCATTGACCTGTCAGTCTATAAGCAGTATATTTATGCCTAAATCCTCATGCCACTCAGATTGCTCTCGGTCTCTTCAACAAGAGTCCTCAGTCCATAATCTACTAATTTATATGTGTTTTTTCCTTCAGTGTATTCACCATCTTTCTGCCTATATTACAAGCTATTCTCAGGCAAGTTGGAGTGTCTGGGTGGCTCAGTCAGGTTAAACATCTGCCTTCAGCTCAGGTCAAGACCCTAGGGTCCTGGGATCAAGCCCTGTGGGGGGCTCCCTGTTCAGAGGGGGGTCTGCTTCTCTCTCTCCCTGCCACCCTCTGTTTATGCTCACTCTTTCACTCTCTCTCATACATGTGCTCTCTCTCTCTCTCAAATAATGCATAAATAAATACATAAATAAATAAAGTTTTTAAAAAACAATCTATTCTAAGGTAAGTATTCTCTTAATTCACTGCTGTATATCTTCTGATTCCCTCATCCTTAACTTGTTCCCCTTCCCTTATCTTGTGGAAGATTCTGTTTTACTTCTCCATTCAATAAGCATTAATTGATCATTTCTTTTGTTATCAAGTGACAGTACTTCTAGTTATTTATTTGTTCACATAGCTGAAATTCGGGCTATGGAAAAATCTCATATATAGCTGCAACCAGGATGTTGGAGAGAGGGTCAAAATAACCTTTTCTCTATCTGTCTCAATTCCATCCCTCTTTGTGGCTGCAGGCTCTGCTTGATTTGGAGCATTGGCCTCAGTCTTATTAAAGATAATTTTCTCCATTCAGAAAAGGAAAATAAACATGAGATGTTCAGCTCAGGTGTTCTTAGAGCTTTGGACTCTAGAAGAAGAAAATGTATTTTCCCAAACCCTCTCAAAACAGTTTGGGGGAGGCTTCTCATTAACATGATCTGGTTTTATGCCTATCACTAGATTTAAATGGTCCAAGATCAGACATACCAGAATCGCATACAATGATGCTTATATGATTCCTGAAAGGATAGTAGGCAATGCTCTGCAAATGACCAGTTATTATATTAGTCACTGGGGATGCAGAGGTGAAAGACATGTCTGTAAGGAACTTGTAGTTAGTGAAGGAAACAGACCAAACAAAACACAACACAACACCACAAAACGCAGTTCTAATTTGGTGTGGTAATTACTGAATCTCCTTATGCTCAGGGTGTTCTTGGAGCACAAATGTAGGCAAATCAGAGGAGGTGTTATCTCCAAGGATTCCTGGAGGAGCTAAATCTTGCAGAATGCTTAGGGGTTGGGCAAGTAAAAACAGATGATATGCATGGTGCAAATAGCCATTAACAGCATGAGGAAAATTTTGCAGGTAAGACTGCCTGACACAGACTAGGATCTGTTAGAAGTCCTGGGGATGAAGAGGAAGGAATGGGAGGAAAGAAATGGAAACTATTAAAAGCTATAACATAATCCTATGCCTATATTAGTAGACACAAATCTAAGAACAGTAGGAAGAATGAACTCAGAGGTAGGGGAAAGGAGGGCAGAGAGAACTGCGGAAGGGTGGCTGCACCGAGCTCAGTGAAGTTGCATAGGGGAGAAGAACAGCAATAGGAAAGGGACCTGAACTGGAGAGCTATGGAGGAGCTCAGAGGGACAAAACTGAGTGACAAATTGGATAGATGGGAAGCATGTTCAAGTTGATTTCTAGGTTTCAGATCTAGATGAACAGAGGGATGACAGACTAGAAACAAGATCTGGAAGGCTGAAAAAGGAAGAATATTAACAATTATTTACTATACTTCTATTCTACAAGCCAGCTGGTCTTCAAATATTACAGAAGTTCAAGGATCATCTGCTTGAGATGAGTTATCTCATGTTTTTTTTTCTTTGTCTTCTGAAATGATGAAATTCAATGTTTTTGGCCCACAAAAATCTCAATTTCTCTACACTTAATTTAATCTGAAGGCCATGGGGAGGCCCCCAAATGCCACCTGAAATGGTATGACCTGTAAGTGGATTGAATCCTGGGTATGAAGAAGGTCTTGGCTAGAGAGAGCCTGGCAAGGGTTCCTATACACAAGAAAGAAGTGATGATATGTAGGAGTTCCAGGGGCTGATAGAAGAGCCCTGACAATGTAAGTGAGCTTATAACCAAAGATGCAGAAGGGCACTAGTTGGCTACAAAAACAATTAGAAAAATATGGTTTCTCTTCAGCTCATATAAATCTTTTGACTTTTATACAAGCAATTAGAAAATGCAAAGCCATCTACCTATAAATTGTGGGTCTGCTTGTTAATCCACTTTACCCTCTTCAACATACATTCCTGTTTTCTTTCTTTGAAAAGTTCTATTCATCTCAAAACATCTCAAAGCTTATGGCTTCTGAAGGGAAAGTGAATATGATACATCCACCTCTAGCTCAATTTTCTTTAAGAAATAAACATGCTTGAAATAAATATGCCAAGAGTCTGTCAAACTTTTCTTTTTCACATTGTTTTTATCTTTACCTCTCCCATTCTTCTCTCTCTCAATCTCCCTCTTGTTTTTCTATATCAAGACATTTGCTTTCTTTACAAAATAAACAAAATGAAATCTTCATCGTCTGACATCTTACTGACATTCGATAGAAAAAACAAGCTGTAAATCAGGGAGCTGAATTACCTCAAGGCGAGTAAGAGTAAAAAGAAAAATTTATAGGATGATAGATCATTGTCACTGATTTCTGTCCATGGGGGCAGAGAATCATAGGGTCCACATGAAATACCATGTGAGCAAAGGCTGCACAGATAAAGCTAATCTTCAGGTGACATTCTCAGAGCTAAAACTAAGAACCATAAGGAAAATCAGCATTCTTAGCCCCCACATCTAAATAAAATCTCCCTCCAGACCTTTGAGTCTGTGGTCCTCATTCTTATCTTTATTCTATTCATACTGAGTTCAAACTTTCTCCCACAGATTATATCAACTGGTCCCTTTATTCTAACCATATCCCCTGGTCAAGGCGAGGCTCCATATGCACCTCTTCCAGGCAACAACCCCAGAGTAACTCAACCCTATAAAAACATTTCCAATCAAGAATATTTTGAAGTTGTATAGATAAAACTACAACTTTCTATGCCCACCTATTTGTTCACCATTCTGCATTATTCTTCTAGCTCTTTCATTCAGCAGCATTAGATCAAGTGTTCATACATGTATTCAAGCCCTGTGTTGATCACTGATGATATAGAATATGTTGAATGAGACATGCTTTCAGGTCTCAAAGAATTTTAAGGAAATTGACAATGACTATTCAGTAAGTTAAATTTTAGCTGGAGATAGGAAGAGAATGCTGGAAGAGCACAGAACAGATGCGGGGCTTTCAGGCTAGGAGAACAAGAGGCTTGCTGGAAGGTTAAGAGGCCTCAGCTAAGTTTGATAGAGATACCAAGTGTTACCTGGGTGGAAGATATGGTGGGACATCCCAGAACACTTGGAAAAAAAAATGTATTGAGGGAATTTTAAGTAGGTCCGAGTTACTGCCACAGGGAATGCAACCAGGGGTGGGAAACAGGCTGGAGAAAATCTTAAATAGAAGGTCTCAAATATTGCTACACAACTAAATCAACTTGGAAACTTACTAAGGGATGGAATCCTGGGGCGGGGAGCAAAGCAAGAAATCTGATTCCCTGGGCCCAGTAATCTACATCTTTAACAAGCTCTTTTCCCCTGGTATTGTTCTAGGGCATGACAAGTCTTGAATGTTGAGCAAAGACATTTGAAGGGGATCTTGAAAGATTCAGGGAGCCTTGTAGGGTCTTAAGTAGTACATCAGATCCAACTAATTGAGCATTTGCCTAATCGGGGGGTGTTTTTTTTTTTTTCTTTTTAAAGATTTTATTTATTTATGAGAGAGAGAGAGAGTAAGATACAGAGACACAGGCAGAGAGAGAAGCAGGCTCCATGTAGGGAGCCCGATGTGGGACTCGATCCAAGGTCTTCAGAATTGCGCCCTGGGCTGAAGGAAGGTGCTAAACTGCTGAGCCACCAGGGTACTGTGGCTGTTTCAATGGCGATTGCAGTGATTCACGTATTAGATTTATACACAATGGAGATTATGTCATACTGGTTTTTTAATTTTCTTTTGTTGTTGTTGTTGTTTTTTATTTTCCAATCCCCCAAAGCAGTGTTTCTAAACCACTAATCATATCACAGTGTCCTGTAATACTGAAAAATAAAAATTCCTGGGCTTTATTCCTTACATACTAGATTAAATCCCCCAGGTTGGGATCCAGTATCTACATTTTAATAAATTCCTTAAGCAAGTCTCACATGCCACACACAGCATAACATCTCCAGAGCATCTCAAAAGAGTAAATTTATCAGGACCTTTCAGACCAGCCCTTTAGGTGACCACAATAGGTTTTAATCTCAACACCTTTTAGCATCTCAAATGCAGAAATCATACTACACTGCAACATCTTTTAAGGTAATATTTTGTTAGAGCAGGGGTTTTAGTATTTCCCTGAAGCACTTAATTCCCCTCCCACAGCAATTACAAAACAATAGAAAACAAAAAGTGCTCATGCAAACTTTTTAGGCTGATATTGGAGGAACAGCAACTTCTAAAAGTCACATGGAAATAAGACCTATTAAGATGTATCTTTGAAAAGAGTTGCCAATGCTACTGTGAAGCTTAAGGAGCTTTTCCTTAAAAGAAATCAAGTAATTCATTTTGAATTAAAGTTAAGCACTTGGCTTAGTTCTCTTTCATTTTTCTTCTTGTAAATCTCTGACTAAATTAATTAAACTGGTGTTTAAAACCGGCAGCCAACCTGACACAGGGGGCCATGAAGCAAGAGGGGTGAATTTAGAATAAAAGTTAGAATCTGCTGCTGGGAAAGAGATGCCTGATTTTCTGTCACCCCTCTCCACACTTTCAGTACACACATGACTGCCTGCCAAGACCTCCCATGCTGAATGCTCCCACTCTAAATCCCACAGCTGACTTTTTCCTCTGTTATATATAAGGGATGACAAATGCATGAACAATAAAAGGAAGCTCAGAAATTTTCCACTCTCAAGCTTAACAGCGCGAACAGTTGCCATTAATCCCGTAATCCAAAACCGGATTAAGACAGAATATTCAGCCAGATGACAGCAGACAAGTCAGCCCCTAGCAGACGTATAGGTGGTCCTGAAATTTTATTCACACCGGATATGATGGCTAACTTGATGCGTCAACCTGACCAGGATGAGGTATGCCCAGAGAGATGGTAAATATTATTTCTGTGTGTGTATGTGAGGGTGTTTCTGGAAGAGGTTAGCATTTGAATCAGTAGACTGAGTAAAGATTACTGAGTAAAGAAGATTGCTCTCATCAAATCAGGGTAGTCATCATCTAATCTGTTGAAGGACTGAATAGGATAAAAAGGTAAAGGAAGACAAGTTTGCTCTTTTTGCTTGAGATGGGACATCTACCTTCTCCTGCCCTTGGACGTTGGTGCTCCTGGTTCTTGGACCTTCAGACTGAAATTGGGACTATACCATCAACTCCCCTGGTTTTAAGGCCTTTGGATGTGGACTAAATTATGCTACCAGCTTTTCTGGTTCTCCAAGTCATGCAGGACAAATTGTGGAACTTCCTAGTCTCTAACATATAATCATGCAAGCCAATTCTTATACTAAATTTCCTCTTGTAGATCTCTCTATATCTTTTTTTTTTAAGTTTTCTTTTCAGTTCCAATTAGTTAACATACAATGCAGTATTAGTTTCAGGTATACAGTTTGGTGATTCAACACTTCCATACAACACCGCGTGCTCATCGTGACAAGTGCACTCCTTAATCCCCATCATCTATTTAACTCATGCCCACCCACCTCTTCTCAGGTAATCATCACTGTGTTCTCCGTAGTTAAGAACTTGTTTCTTGGTTTGTCTCTCTCTTTCTTTTTTCCCCATGCTCACTTGTTTTGTTCCTTAAATTCCACATATGAGTGAAGTCATATGGTATTTTTCTGTAACTGACTATTGTGCTTAACATGTTACTCTCTAGCTTTAGCCATGTCATTGCAAATGGCAGTATTTCATTCTTTTTTTTTTATCAGCCAAATTTTCTCTCTCTCTTTTAAAAGATTTTATTTATTTATAATGAGAGAGGGAAGGAGAGAGAGTGAGAGAGACTATGTGCACATGAGTGGGGGAGGAGCATAGGGAGAGGGGGAAACAGTCTCTGCTGAGCATGGAGCCTGATGCGGGGCAGGATCCTGGGACTCCAAGATCATGATCTGAGACAAAAACAGACATTTAATGAACTGAGCCACCCAGGCAATACCCCCCCCCAAATTTTCTTTTTTATACCTAAGTAAATGACATCTGATAAAGAGTTAGTATCCAACTTATAAAACTCAATACCCCCAAAATGAATAATCCAATTAAGAAATGGGTAGAAGGAACATTTTTCCAAAGAAGATATATGGATGGCTAACAGACAAACGAAAAGATGCTCAACATCACTCATCATCCTGGAAATACAATTCAAAACAACAATGAGATATCACCTCACACCTGTCAGAATGGCTAAAAGCCACAACGTGAGAAACAATAGGTGTTGGCGAGGATATGGAGGAAGGGGAACTCTCTTACATTGTTGGTGGGAATGCAAACTGGTGCAGACACTCTGGAAAACAGTATGGAGTCTCCTCAAAAAGTTAAAAATAGAGCTGCCCTACGACCCAGCAATTGTATTACTAGATATTTACTTAATATAAAAATACAAATTCAAAAGGATACATACACTCAATGTTTATAGCAGCATTACCTACAATAACCAGATTATGGAAATAGTCCAAATGTCCATCAACTGAAGAATGGATAAAGAAAATGTGGTATAGGGACGCCTAGATGGCTCAGTGGTTGAGCGCCTGCCTTGGCTCAGGGCGTGATCCCGGGGTCTGAGATTGAGTCCCACACTGGGCTCCTTGCAGGGAGCCTTCTTCTCCCTGTGCCGCTGCCTCTGTGTGTGTGTGTGTGTGTGTGTGTGTGTGTGTGTGTCTCATGAATAAATAAATAAAATCTTAACAAAAGAAAAGGTGGTATATAGATATACAATAGATTTCTATATATATCCAAAAGTGTTTCACGTTAATTTCTCTTCCTTCCTACTTCCTCCCTTCTCATTGTCTTTCAGCTTTCCTTTCTCTCCCTTCCTCCTTTCTTTACTATTGTCCTTCCTTCCTTTCCTCCTTTCTTCCTCTTCACTTAATCAAGCCCCTACTTTGTGGGTGGCATGATAAATCAGTAGTGACAATAGAAGCAAAATCCCTGCCCCTTTAGGGGGCTTGAATTCTAGTGGGGAAAACATATCATATACAATTAGAAAATTAATGAATACAAATAAATAAAGATTGGGACACATGCTATAAAGTACCAGAACAGAATGCTGTGGGAGAGGATTTCTTTCAACAAGGTGGAGATGGCAAGGAGTATTTTCGAATGTTGCCATGCAGCAGGGGAGAGAGCCCAGATGGTACAGAAGGTGTGTTCCTGGTAGAAAGGGGCAGTGGCAAAGGCTCCTGGGACGGTGCTCTGAAAATTTGAGTGGAACTTGTTTGTTTCTTGGAGGCCATACTCTCTCTCTCTCTCTCTCTCTCTCTCTCTTTCTTTTCAATAAGAAGTCACATTTTTTCTAAGAGTTCTAAATGGAAATTTCACAGGGCTCTGTAAGGGAAAGGTTGCTTTCAAAGTGAATTGCTTACCCTCTTTCCTTGTAAGGTTAAGACATGTGTAGCGTGAGTGCATGTGGATCAAGGCACCAAACAACAACAACAAAACACCACGGGGAAAGGGCTCCCTGTGAGCAAAGCTGTTGCCTTGTCATAATTAACCTTTGTCATAAGCTCTCCATTCAGCACAGTCCTTCCTATAGAGTTGACTACTGGGGAGGGGAAGGCATCTTGTCATCTGCACTAATTATATGGGTTCAGTTATTTGGGTCCCTGAAATTTATTTGACCCGAAGATTAAGGCAATTTAAAGCAAAGTCCGTTTTGGTTCTAGAGTGGGACAGGCAGCAGGGGATGATGATGGGGTGTTCCTAAATGCAAAATAGTAGCAGCTTTGAAATGCCAGCTGGGTCCTGATGGGGCAGAGACTGGGCTGACCCTCTGCCTGTCTGATTTGTGCCTGTCTCTGCAATGTAGGTGATGTGATTCGACACCAATTAGCTGGCATGCACAAAAGTCATCCGGCTCCCCAGTTAGCAGTAACCGTAGAATATCATGCACCTCTTCAAACATGACAAGTCATTGCCTTCGTTAATGCTCATCAGGGCTGACAGGCAGTGAGTTTCAGAGAGATGCTGGAAAAGCAGAAAATGTGATTGGCCACACACAGCATCAGGGAGGACAAAACCTCCTCATGTTTGGACCAGGTGAAATAACCAGGCAAAATTTAAGTTTATTACTGCCCCAAAGCATGAACTCAGAAAGTGTCTGTAAACATCCTGTGCATCTCAGGAGACTCGTTGGACCAGTAAGAGGTAAGATGCTTCCCACAAGACTCCTGACCTCCACTCTCCTGTGTAAAGTCTGACATGTTAACTAACTTCCAGAGAACATGGAAGTTTGTAATGTTCCAGTGTCTTAAAAAACTGTGAGCATTCTCACAAACAGGGAACAACAACTTCAGTGTGGCTTTGATGGGCATCATTTTATAATTTATATAAACTGTGTTTGTTTGTCTTAAATCATGACCCTCAATGCCTAAAAAGAAAAAGAACTTTCATAACAGATGTTCATTGTGCCCCTCACTGCCCAAACTCAACTAAAAATCTGCCGTTTTATGCTTTTTGCCAGCATAAGAACTATGGTGGTCTCCATTTCCTCTAAGAGTCCCCAAATCCTCAACCCAGAATTCTCTCAGATTCATATCTCTATGAAAATTTTTCCTTATGAATTACATGTTATAGTTCTACTGGTCCTCTTTTTATCTATGATCCAAAGAAAGAAAGAGACAAAGAAAAGATCCACAGGATTTTTTTTTTTAAGATACAGAAATCAGGTATAAAAAATATGTATACCATATGATGCTGTTTTTTTTAAACCTGTATATTTATATATTCAGTAAAAGAAATGGGCTGAGAAATTACAGGCCCAATGAGAAGGAAATTTTCCTTTCTACCTTTCTCCTTTGAAAACTTTAGAATTTGGGACTTTTTAAGATGAGTATGGATATGCATGTATGGATGGTATAAACTTACATGCTATACGTCAGTAGTATGAGTACTCAAGCAGGAATGGGGTGACCTCCAGGATTTGTAGACTCCACCAAAATACCAGAGAACCAACACCCAGGGGAACAAAGCAACTTACTTATCTGAACAAAACCAGTTTGTTGGTCTAAAATAATATTAATTGGGGGATCCCTGGGTGGCGCAGCGGTTTGGCGCCTGCCTTTGGCCCAGGGCACGATCCTGGAGACCTGGGATCGGGTCCCGCGTCGGGCTCCCGGTGCATGGAGCCTGCTTCTCCCTCTGCCTGTGTCTCTGCCTGGTCTCTGCCTCTCTCTCTCTCTGTATGACTATCATAGATAAATAATTAAAAAAATAAAAAGCTTTAAAATAATATTAATTGGGACGCCCGGGTGGCTCAGTGGTTGAGAGTGTGCCTTCTGTTCAGGGCATGATCCTGTGTCCTGGAATCGAGTCCCGTATCAGGCTCCCTCTGTCCATATCTCCACCTCTCTCTGTCTGTGTGTCTCTCATGAATAAATAAATAAAATCTTAAAATTTTTTAAATGAAATGATACAAATTAGTCAATGCATATACCCTTCAGTCCCTTCAATATTTACCAGAGAATGTCAGCTTGTCTTCCGAGTAGGCTGAGAAATGACACATTTCACTCAAGTCAGACCATAGCTGCCCTCAAACTCTAAATTCAAACTCAAAAACTCAGTTGATAGAAACAATATCTATGACCAATTGCCTAGAGGAAGTGCAATTCTGTTGCTTCCCTCAATCAGCGTTTCCTAAGTGTGTCTCTTGGGACATAAATTGCACACGACGTCCTGTTCAGTGAAGAGAGAATTCTTTAGTCAATCAAGTTTGGCAAATGCTGCATATTTTGTCCCCCTCTGGAAATTCAGAATATACCACAGAGTACAAAGAGCTCTGAGAATTCAAGAAGTCAAGAAAAATCCTTCCATTTACTATACTAGAATTTTCCGGACCTATCTGGTAAAGAACCTGTTTTTTGTTTGTTTGTTTGTTTGTTTGTTTTTTGCAAAAGCCAGTGTAACGCACTCAGGGGAAGTGCCAGCTAGTCCTAAATGTACTCCCCATTACACCCCAAACCTTCTTCCCCAGCCCCTGGGTGTGTTCCATCCTCCGGCTCCTCCGTAGCACTGCAGTTTCGGAGCTGAAATCCTTGATGCTATCGCTTTATATGTATGCACTTCGAAACATGTTATTTTGATCAATGGGGAAATTATTGTGAAAATTGTTTTTCTTACATCAGGATAGAAAGTCAGTAAATTTGAGCTACTATTAGGAATGCTGAATTCCTTCACAGACTCCCTAAGATAAGCCTCAGAAGGATCCTATAAAGTGAGCATTGGTATTCCCAATCCGTGACAAGGAGAAGAGCCCAAAGGAGCTCCTGCAGCCTTGCCCAGGATAGCGCAGAGGGTAAACTTCAGAGCTTGGATTCGAACCCAAGCAGCTTGGCCGCTCAGCTCACACTGTAACCTTGTTACAAACGCGATGCCTAAGGAAGCCCACGAGGGACTGTTCTTAGTGTTTTCTCTACCAGAAATATACTGATTCCTAAACACTTGTTATTGTGTTTTTTAAATATTTTGTTCACTGTATGTCACGAAAAAGGCGGGTTTCCTTTTTCCCACTGGTGCCCAAATACCTACAACCCCAGACCTACAGAACTTCAAGGCATGTGTGCAGTGGACCAACCTTGTATCGGCACCATATGACGTTTTTACTCTTATTTTCCCCTTGCCTCATTTTACCTCATTTTGTTTCTCATCAGCTTTAATTCATTTTTTTTTATTGTTACACTGCGCATATGCTATACAAATACAGGGTGACAAGACAGAAACATATTGCATCTCTAGTACCTCCTATACATCTTCTAAGTGCCACAGACCTTTTCTCTCCAGCTGCATCATCATAAAATATCATTATGAAAATAAGCCACGGTTGAGTTTCACTCATAAACATACGTTCTTTACTAGGGAGCTTTAACCCAGCCAGTCAATTAGCATACAGTACATCACACAGGAGAAAATTTGTCAAGAGCCCAGTTTGTCATCCATAGATAAGTAAAAGGTAGTTAATGTAAATTGCATTTCTAAAATTCATTCCACTTACGGTTCAGGAAGGACCTTGAGGATGCAATCTAAAGATTGCAATAAGAGTGAGTAACATGCCGGCCACTCTCCGTTTATGTGAGCATCTTTCTCCAGAGAGCACTTTGCTGTTGTCCTATTTACTCCTCCTCGTTACACTTGTTTGGTTGCTCTGGTGTGTTATAAGAACATTGAAACCTGAGCAAACATTAGTGGCAGTTTCCCAGAGCAGTTGCTTAAACTATGTTCAGAGATCTGGTTCAAACCAAGCTCCTATAAGTATTGATTGCCCTGTGTGAGGAAGGACTCCATTTCAAAGATGGTTGACCTCGCAAGGTGTCGACTTTATTCACCTGGGTAGTAGTAGCGCCAATGACCACCACATGACCCATCTGTTTCTTCTTCTTTTTCTTTTTAAATATTTAAATTCAATTTGGCAACATATAGTATAACGCCCCATGCTCATCTCATCATGTGCCCTCCTTAGTGCCTGTTACCTGGTTACCCCATCCCCCCACTCACTTCCCCTTCTGCAACCCTTTGTTTGTTTCTCAGAGTTAGGAGTCTCTCATGGTTTGCTTTCCTCTCTAATTTTTCCCCATTCAGTTTCCCTCCTTTCTGTTATAGTCCCTGGCCCATCTGTTTCACTTTCCAGGATAACAGAACTAAAGATCGGGTTTATAATTCAAATATTCAACCAGTTGTTTTAAAACAACAAAATAAGGAGCACCTGGGTGGCTCAGTCGGTTAAGCGACCCATTCTTAGTTTTGGCTCAGGTCATGATCTTAGGGTCATGAAATCGAGCCCCCTGTTAGGCTCTGCACTCAGGTTTGCTTGAGACTCTCTGCCCCTCCCCACTGCTCTCTCACTAAAATAAAAATAAATCTTTTAAAACCCCCAAAATAACATGTTGTTTCATTGTGAAAATTTAAAAATATATAAATATATATTTTGTATATAAATATACAAAAAGAAGAAAATATACATCACCAAAATGGTCTTCTGGGCCATGGAATGTGAGTGAATTATATCCAGACTTGGATTCACACACACATGTACACACCATACATACACCATACGATGTAGGCATGTATGCATGTATGTATGTGTATATGTGTGTGTGTGTATGTACGTATGTATGTGGTTTCACAAATCAGGCCCAACACTCAGGAATATAAACTTCCACTCAGCTCCCCAGTGAACTGTATTCCTATGTATGTACCATCACCCAGTTTCTTGTTCTGTGGAAATATTTTATTTTCCTGCCACCTTGCAGTCTGGCTTGACTGTGTCACTTCTTGCCTTAGCCAATGAAATATAAGGGAACTGATGTGAGGAAGGTAAGAGCCAGCACACAATTCACCACATTCTCTCTATTCTCTTTTCCATGATAGCTGCCCTGTCAGCCTACACTTCAGGGTGATGGCAGTGACAAAGCTGTAGCTGCAGACCCAGCTGACACTTTCTGGATGTCACGTGACTGGAAATCAACCTTCTCAGGTAAAACTGCTACCTTTTGGAGATCGTTTGTTATTACAGCATCATCTAGCCTGTCCTGGTTGCCATACTACCTTCACAGAAACCAGTTGCAACCAACTTCAAATGCCCATGGCAAAGATATAAAAGTTAGCACTTCTTTTTTTTTTAATTTTTTATTTATTTATGATAGTCACACAGAGAGGGAGAGAGAGGCAGAGACACAGGCAGAGGGAGAAGCAGGCTCCATGCACCGGGAGCCCGACGTGGGATTCGATCCCGGGTCTCCAGGATCGCGCCCTGTGCCAAAGGCAGGCGCCAAACCGCTGCGCCACCCAGGGATCCCAAAAGTTAGCACTTCTTAAGTAGATCAGACTAGGGGCTTTTGGGTGGCTCAGTGGTTGAGCATCCGCTTTTGGCTCAGGTCGTGATCCTGAAGTTCTGGGATGGAGTCCCTCATCGGGCTCTCCATGGGGAGCCTGCTTCTCCCTCTGCCTATGTCTCTGCCTCTCTGTCTCTCTGTGTCTCAAATGAATAAATAAATAGAATCTTTAAAAAAAGAACAGACTAAATAGCTACAAATATCCACACCAGAAATGGTGCTCACCAGTGCTTTAGATGGTTCTCGTCGAAAGCCATAGTTTAAGGTAGGAGCTTGGTTTTTGCTTCACCTGTGACATAACTTTGAGAGAAGTAAAGGTGATTCTTTCTTGTTAATACAATAATATCCTGCTGTACTTTAATAAGTGGTATCCCCAAAATTCATATAAGATGTGATATTGTGTTCTTGCAATGACTTGAAATGATCAGGCTTCAGTTTGATTTCCATGTTCCCTCTCCCTCACTCCATAGTAAGAGAATATTTGTTGCGCGCTGCGGCAACATGATCAGGGTCCTGAGGATAAGGGGATGAGGAAAATAAAAGAAAAGTAAAGAGATGGGGACAGGAGGGACTCAGTGGATGATGTCCAAGCAGTGCCAGCTTTATTCAAGGTTTTACAACATTTTATAGCATGAGCAAAACAAAGCCAAGAAGGTGTTTATTTTTAGCAGGTTTGTGAAACCCTCCAAAGTTCCCCTTTCTCAGCATTCAAGACAGACTCACGGGTGCCAGAAGACCTTGGTAAATAGATAAGCTTGTTGCTCCAGATGTGCATACTTCAAAGGAATATTAGGTATGGTAAACAGACCAGCAAGGACAGACAGACCCTTATTTACATTTATGACCAGGTCAGAATAAGTTGTATCTATTGTGTTATGTGGGCGATCACATACAAGCGAGCCCTGAGAACCATTGCTCAAGCCCTTTCTCAAGCGTCTACCAACTATTCACCCTTTAGGTTCTCCAGCCTTTTGAGTGAATGAGGGACGCAAGTCCAGGCCTGGTTTGGTTCAGTTACTCCAGCTAGTTCCATGACCTTTTCTCTATTTTCTCTATAGTTGACCTTTTCTCTCTGGGAATTAGGACCTACTTGCCAGTTAAATCTGATGCTGTACTATCATGACGTTTGTGGGATTTCTTGTCTACTGAGATGCATTCAGGTTTATTCCAGATTGGGTGGTCTGATTTATTTTTCTGTGATTCCCATTTTCTACCATTCTGCAATATTATTGCTGGGTACTGTGATAAGGGGGAATTTATTAAGAGGCTCTCTGGGTATTCATATAACAAAACCCTCTTAAATAGAGCTTAAAGTTAGATAGTTTTATAGTGGACTTGATACTGTTGTTATAGTAAAATTTGACTGTAATCCACACCCAGTAGTTATAGGAATAAGGGTAACCCAGCATAGGCTAATTATGTCATCCACCACCTGAGATCGTTTTTAAATGGAAGCTGTAATACCAAGAATAATAGTGATCACATAATATTTATTATAATGTCTTGTATTTATGTTAAACCATTATGTTCTGGTGAATGAGACCAGATGATGTTTTAGCAACTAACTCAAAATCACATAACTAGCATAGGCTTTAAATACATATCTCTGTGACCCAGACCTGTCATCTTATCTTAAACTGACCTTCAGCTACCCAAAGCGGGTTAAAATAACTTACAAATAAAAGAAGTATGATTTCTGTAGTTTCAGAAAGCTTGTGGTATCACCAGGCATAATAGCCTTTAACAGATAAATACTTGATAGGATGGATGAGAAGGGACAAGATGGTTCATTCACTTAATATATCAGTCAGGAAGTCATTAATCCCGAAACATTTATTGAACACCTACTATCTGCTAAAGACTATGCTAGGAACTGCAGATAAAATGGTTGCCAGCAGATAACATCCTTTCCTTATAGAATTTAGTCTCATGAAATAGAAGCTAAATTTAAATAAGTAAATGAACACACACATAAATAAATACTGTTTTTAAGTTTGTAAAGGAAGTAAGCACAGTGGTGCCCCTGAGGATATCACACTGAGGTGAATGGATGTGGGTGAAGGCGAATTTTAGAAAGGGTAGTGACAAAACCTCTCTGAAGAGATGACACTTGAATAGAGACACTTGAGGGATGAAGAGCTAACCACGAATTGCCAGGTGAAATAAAATCTGCAAAAGCAACATCCAGGGCCTGAAGCAGGAGAAAAACCTTGAAGGAGCATGGATGAGGGGGAGCAGGGGCATCAGATAAGTCAGAAGGGTCAACAAGGCCATGTGATGTGGGGATGTCAGGCTCGCGGTATGAAGCATGATCTTCGTTCCTAGGGCCATAGGAAGCTATTGACGTTTTAAGTGAATATGAGATTAGTGTTTCTCACATTGAGAGGACAGCACCCAGAGGCATTGAAAGAACCTTCGGAAGTGTTTGACTCGGGTGTGGGGAGGCTAGTTATGGCCAATGAAATCAACCAGATGATATATGCCACATGTGTAGACATAGCCCAAGGCTTCAAAGCTGCTTGCCTATTCACGGTCCTCTTCCCTTCTCCGCTCCTCCTAACCAAGCAAATCTCTCCATCATTTGCTGAAAGCTCCCATGTGAGGCCTGTGCTCCCTACCCCCCACCTTCAAATTTATCCCAAACATCCCAGAATGCTATCTTTGGATTCCTTGCTAGTCTAGTTTACAATTAATTTGAGCCACAGTGTTCGCATACATCTGGCCTATATCAGTAATCTTTCATACAAACCAAAACTGTGTTAAATATTTAACAGTTGCACAGAAAAATATTTATAAGGATTCATCCCCCTTAGCATAACTATTTACATCTCTCTATACACCCATAAAATTTCACATAGTTGTAATCAGTGTTTACATAAAGTTGTGTGGCATTTTTTTATTTACATCTTTTGTAGGCATTTTTCATGCTTCTATAATTTTGATATTTATCATTTTTATGGGTGCATACTACTAACAAGTTCATGTATCATAGTTTAATTAATTCTTACTTAAGAAATAAATATATTACCCATACATCTTCCTAGTCCAAATTGGTTCCTAAACCCTTCTCAGTATGTTTCATGGTTCGTGCATGTTTCTAGAGCACTTAGGACTTTAAAAAAACAAAATAAAAAATTAAAAATGATCTTTTAAAATGATTATATATTCATGAACATTCAAAAAGTTTTTTTCTCCTTGATTTTTAAAATATTTTTTACAAAGTGTGTCATACCCCTTTAATTTTTTTAAGTTTTATTTATTTGAGAGAGAGAGAGAGAGAGCACAAGTGGGAAGGGCAGAGGGAGAGGGAGATGGAATCTGAAGCAGAGTCCACACTGAGCTTGAAGCCTGATAATGGGCTCAATCTCATGACCTTGAGATCACTGCCTGAGCCAAAACCAAGAGTCAGAGGCTTAACCAACTGAGCCACCCAGTTGCACCCCCTTTAGCTTTTCTAACTTTATTCCTATAAACCTCTACTGTTTCTTAACCTTTCTCTTTAATCTTAGCTTTTTCTTTGGTTTCATTTCCTTTAGAACAAAGGGCCAGAATGCTTAACACACTCCATTGTACTCCCTCATGCTTCTGTAGTTTGACTCTTTTTCTCTAGGGCTTGGAGCTTGCTTAGACTTCTTCCTTCTGAAAAATAGACATGGTTTTTGGTTTTTTGATTTTTTTGTTCATTTTGGAGAGGTCCTTTTGGGTGATGGCTTGGACTTTAAAGAAAATGGAAAATATTAAAAATCACAAAAAGGAAATATATATGAAGTTCTACTGCTTCATTACACTAGATTTAATTTATTGGTGGAGTTTCATCCTTCTCTCTAGGCATAAGTCCTACCTCGCTCTCACTGTAATTTGACATCATGACCTAATAAGCATTGTTCCTACTATTTCAATTTTTTCACAGCCAACATTTTTAATGGCTACATAAGCTTCCTTTGATTGGTGATATCACAGCTTTGTTAAGTATTTTCTTATTTTGTATTTTCTAAGTTTTGTTAGGCTTCTTGTTAAAAATGCATTCTTTTCTAAGAAGAAAAGCTCATCCTTCAGGAGTCTTTGAGCAAAGTTTCATCAACTATTTCATCAACTGATGCTTTGAAGCTTTTTTCAGGTGTTTGCATTGAATTTATTAGACTGCATTTTCACCTTCTCCCAGCTCTTCCCTTCCTCCCATGCCCTTTCTGCCTTCCTACATAGCTTGGAATTCCCTATGACAAGCATTTGATTTGATTTTCCCCTGGTTACAAAGCACCTTCTAATCTGTCAGGAAAGCTCATGCCTTACATTGCTTACCCCAGGAGTGATGCCTGGCGAGGCATCGATGATTGTCAAAAACATCACACACACTCTCAAGATGAGCCCAGAGGGTGTTCATTCAGGGAAAGGGAGGGAGGAGGAAGGCACACGTCCTCTGTGAGAGAGAGAAAGAGTGATGGTAAAGTGACCTGGAAGGGCAGCTTTGGTTTCTAGGAGAAACATTCTGCACGGAGAAATGCCCAGAGGGAAATGGACTTCCCTGATGGATCATTCCACATTGATAAGGGAGACCTGGAAATGGCATCGGCTAAATACCACTACCCATTCAGTGCATTAATGAGACAGCTTTCAGAATTCGCTTGTATAAAGAGGGCCATCAATACTGGAGAAGTCCAGAGGTACTGCAGCAGATTAGAGCAAGATGAATGCTTGCTGAGGGGATGGGGGTTTTTCATGCTGTTCTTCCCTTTCCTATACACCACTATCAAAATGTGGCAATACCCAGAAGTCTGAAATCCTACCCCATACTTGTAAATAATTGTGTAATTTCATTGTAGTAAGTGTGCAAAATATTAGTGGATCATTCACACCAGTCAGCTTTTGAAGCTAACCTGACATTCTGATGATAGAGCCTCCACAAAGCTCTTTTAGTCAAGACATTTTATTGCTCAAACAGATGTCCAAAGAAAACCCTGTTTTAGATACAATTTTTTTTCTTGTTACTGCCCTATGTTAATAAACAATAAGCATTCATTTACTGTTCATTTATTCATTCATTTATATACCCTTCTACATATTCCACAAAGGATTTGAGGCAGTTACTAGACTAATATTAGAAAACCTTAGAAGGTGAAGGTTTATTAATAGTGAAATTGTATGTACTGTGATCAGGTTAATTTTATTGGTAGTGGCTAGAGCATTCTTTCTACTAGCTTATAATGTATCCTGTTCCATAGGATATAATTAGTATCTCCTATAAGAATAATGTACATGTGGCTGGCTAATTTTGTAACATCTGACAATTTAGAAGTAAGAAAAGTTTAAAGACTTTCAATTGTACATTGTGAATGTCATCTATGAATTAATCTTTGTACCCATATGATACCACATTAAAATATAAGAAAATAAATAAAAACTAGCTATAAATATATAAAAGGAATAGACTAAGAGAGGAGACTTCAAGATGATTTTGGAATATAGGAAGATGAAAGGATGAGATTTTGCTTAGAAACCTGAATGCTTGCTCAATGGGAAGCCAGCAGAATGCTAGCCAATTAGATGCCCAGAACTTTGGGTACCAATACCCCTGAAGAAAACAGCGTAGCACTAGAGGAAAAATAAAGGGGGAGACATTGATAGTACCCTGGCCTATTATCAGTTCCACCCAGCCATGCAGCTATGCTTTTTCCACCCCAACATGAGGTTTATAAAATTACTTGTTTTAGAAAACATGTAAGCCAGCATTGTTCTGTTCTAGGGGACCCTAGACACAAGACATCATGGGAGAACAATGATGTGATAGAAACAATATGATTGGGTTGAAGTTATCCTAGCCACTGCCCATAACTTTTTTAAAACTTTTCCCCCCAAGAATACTGGTACTGACTCCCCCAACAATGACCACCCACCCCAAAATCTGGACCTGGACTTGGCTGCAGACAAAGCTTGTTGTTCTATCTTTTTAAAAAAGAATAGGTAAGAGAAAAAGTCAAAGATACAGCCATTGGAATCCCACCCCCACTGCAATTATCAGGACTAACCAAATCACTCAAAAATTTCTATTCATATAACAGACCTTCTAATTAGCTAGTTAGTGCCGGATCTGCCATATGAATCATAGAACACCAAGGCTAGAAATAAGTTTCTAAAATATCTTAGAAAATAAATAAACAAGGTTACACACAAAAGAATATGTATTAAAATGATACAGGATTTTTCAGTAGCATTACTTGAAGCCAAATGAGAATGAAACAATGCTTTCAAAACTCTAAAGGAAAATTCATTTCTGATGTATGTCACCATAAATGGTCAAATCATCAATCAAGTGTGAGAATAGCAAATTCTATTTTCAGAAATGCAAGGCCTCAAGACTCCCCCTCGCGTATCATTCTCAGAAAACTACTTGAAGTGGTGCCTCTCCATAATGAGGGTATAGACCAAGAAAGACAAAATAGACCACTCATCCAGGAAATATCAGATCAACCACAAGAGAAGTGTAAAAAAAGTATTAAGAGGCTAGATACTCAGTTTAGAAGGCAGCCAGTCTATAGTAGAAGTGGAAGATAGAGGGCCCAGGGTGGAGGATGGTTTCAAAGGGGAAAATATATATATATATATATATATATATATATATATATATATATATATGCTCAGTTGCTGTGGAAGAAGGTACTCTAAAGGATTCTCTACTTCTTTTGTAGAGTTTGGGAAAAATTATTATATATATAATATATATTATATATATAATATATAATTATTATACATTAAAAATTGCACATTTTTATATAAAAGCAATGATGAACTCCAACATAAAATGGGGTTCCGGAAAGAAAAAGTAGTCATAGTACCCTACTATTGAATGATACCTATGTAGTCATGTAATGTAAGACAGAGTTAAGAGCTAAATCCTCATCTCTCACACAATAAAGTGAAAAAGTGATGCTCAACAGTACAAATCAACAATTGCTGATAGTATATTACTTAGAAATTTGGAAGTCAAACCAAATTGATAGAGATATATGTACCTATATTATTGATAGTAACTGACTCAGATAATCAAGGAATTCAGGTATAAAATGGAATGGGGGGAGGCAAAGAGAAGTGTTTTGTGGAAGCTTTATAGCACTGATTGTTTTTTACTTTGCATGTTCTACTTTCATAAATAATTTCTGGGAAAAGAAAAACATTCTTTTTAAAAGGGGAGAAAACAGCAAACATCTTCAGGTCTTGAAGGTTAAGACATTTACATGGGAGACAGAGAAAAAAGACGTTTGTGTTGGTCACAGTATTCCTGTGCATTTTTGTGTGTTTAAATTGTTTTGTAATTAAATCCTTAAGAGTTATAATGGAGGTCAATTCTACAGAACTTGTTGACTGCTTGATGAATGGTTGGTGAGAGAAAGGAATAAATCAGTCCCTTGCTGTGAGGATGAAAGCAGTGCTGTTTGAAGAATCAAACTCAGGAAAAAAGAATTCAAGTGGTAAATCTGTTATTTTATCCAAAAATTCCTTCCCACTTTAAGGTTTTTTCTTGTCCATCTGACTTAAGAATCATTCGTGAGCCACTGTAGCTCAGAACTCTCAATCTTTCTTGAAGCAATGGGTCCTCTGTCCCCATCTTTGGAGATGAACACTGTATATCTATCTGGCTCTCCTTTGCTCTCTGTGTCAGTTACACACCCAAGTGCGTCTCTCTCTCTCTCTCTCAGGTTTTTACATTCTCCCTCCACACAAAGTGTTCTATTTCAGATTTCTTCTCCAAAGATTCCAGGGACTAGGAATAGGGATCTTATCTTTCTCAATAGACTATTAACAAACAAACAAACAAACAAACAAACAAACAAAAACCACCTGCCCCTGACATCAAGGAACTGGTCTGTCACAGCTAGGCCTCAGTGTTTTTAGAAGTTGGCCTATTGCTCATAGCAAGGCTGTTATTGTCCTGAACAAAAACAGTCTTACAAAACACCAACACTAGGCAAAGCCACTGTGACACCAAGCTAAAGTGAGACAAAAATAGGGCCGCTTCATAACCTCCCATAAACACAGACAGGAAAAGGTCAATGTGCAACCCACCAAAAGCCAAACTCCTCCCAGCCTGTGTATCAACTACACCTTTATCCTAGCTCTAGGTTGCTTCCCTCAAAAATTAAATTGAGATACCGCGTCATGGGATTGTCCCCACTTCCTAAAAGCCTCCCATTCAGGGTAAATCTTTGCTTCCTTTAACTTTAAAAAACATTACTCAACCAAAGCCCAGATCTTTTATCAGTTTTTGAAAAGATTTTATTTATTTATTCATGAGAGACACAGAGGCAGAGACACAGGCAGAGGAAGAAGCAAGCTCCCTACAAGGAGCCTGATGTGGGACTCAATCCCGGATCCCGGGATCACACCCTGAGCTGAAGGCAGACTCAACCACTGAGCCACTCAGGCGTCCCAAGGTCCTTTAATAGATTCTTCGTAGCACTGTCTTACTGAGACTTTCCATTTCCAATAGTGCACGCTCTCCCTTGTTGCAATGAGTCAAACACAAGACTCATTCAATACCGTGTGTTCAGGATGAGCTTTGGCTGCAGTTCTTTTGTCCATGGAAGCTTCCTGGTCCAAGTAGAGACAATTCTTCTTGTGAACAAGAATCCCTTTTCCCTTAAACTAGGCTTAGTGTGCCTTGGATGAAATCTTCAACTCACACAATATGCCCAACACAGTTCAGGTACATTTGCTTCTTCCTTCATGACTAAAAAGTGGGGTTTGAATTCAGATGATCAGATTTCAAATGCTGGCCCCACTGCTTACTGTTTCTCCGGTTATATCATTTCTCTGGGTCTCAGATGCCACATCCTAAATCTTTAATAATTACAGTTCTACCCACACTGCGTTGCCATGAACACTGGAGAAACAAGGTTATATGTAATCGGCCAAAAATAGTGCCCAACCCATTCCAGTTCTCAACAACTGCTCATTACCAATGTCACCATTTCCCCCAATGAAATTATTTTGCATGAAGGAATTTAAGATTCAGTTGTGGAAGAGAGGATTATTTTAAGATCTTTTAAAAATGTCTAGCACATAGTAGGCATTCAAACATGTTTTTGAATGAATTGGCTACAACTTAGTTTGTATTTTTTCCCCTGCAGAGCTGAGTATCAATTCCATTTTTACTAAGTGAAAGCATACTAGGCTTATTCAAAGTTTCCTTCTGGTATATTTTTAGTTAGTGTGAATAAACACAATCTTGAGATTGATTTTAAGTTTAGAATTTCTTTCACATGAAGGGCATATCTGGAGTATGGTCAACCACTGAATTTTTTAGAGCAATGATGTATCACTTAATTTTTTCAATACAAACTAATACTACTTTTGCCTAAAACTGGAAAAAAACTCCCACCCTGATGACATCCTACAATCATTTTTAATGATGAAACTCCCGATGAGATTTTTTACAGGTCTGACCAGTAGGTGGAATATTTTCGCACAAGCCCACCCACTAAAGTATCACTTGTTTCTAAATATATTTCTTGTTTACCCTTTGAAAAGAATGCATCCATCTATCACTCTTTTGAAATTTGGGAAGGAAGATGCAAAAGTCAGCAAGATCCACCCCTGGCACCCATGATTTAGAACATATTGCAACAATCACATTTGACATTGCTAACAGTTTATCTGGCTCAACCTTAATTCTGATGTATTGACAAGTGAAAATCTGGCAACATAGAAGCATGGTGTGCAGATTCCTTAATGCTTCAAAAGCTCAATGGAGCTTCCTTCCAAACTACTTCAGCTTCAGCCTTTGCCTTAACTCTATCTTGGAACTCTGTATTTCACAGGCTTTCAACTTTGTTTTGTTATTGTTATGCAAGACCAAGTTCGGAGTTAAAAGGATTTAAATTGATATATATGTCTGTCTGTTTGTGTATATATGTGTGCGTGTGTATGTGTTTACATTTCCATCTGTCAAAATAACTCTAGTAAAATCTCAATGATGGATTTTTTAAAAATCATGATTGACATAATGTCCTGATTGAAATGCTACTTTTGAGATATGTATGAAAAAAAAAAATCCCAACCAAATTAATCCACAGCAGTGGTTCTCAAACTTTTCTGCATATTAGAATAAACTTTAATTTTAGAAGTTCTGATGCTGAGGTTGCAGTCATTCCAATGAAATATCTGAGAGTGGAAACTAATCATCCATATTTTCTGAAACTCCTTGCTAGGTTGATTCCAAACTGGCTAGTCATGGTGCTGATTGGGGGTTAACAGCACAGATACTATCTGGAAGCTTATCAGAAATACAGTTCTCGGTCCCTTCCTAGATCTACTGATACAGAATATGATCTGGACCGGCGCTTCCCAAACTTCAATGTGCCTTCCAATAATCTAGGCATCTTTGTCAGAAGACAGATTTGGATTCAGTTGTTAAATCATAGAACCTGAGACTCTGCATTTCTAATCATCTAGCAAGAGCAATTATGCCTACAGCTATTGCTCTGATAAGGATAATTATGGCCATGGCTTTTAAGTAACTGCTACATACCAAATGATGAGCTACAATGCAGGATTTTTTTTTTTACAAGCTGTATATAGAAACTATGATAATTTGTATTTAAAAAATAAGTTTGAAATAATAATAAGATAATCTGTATTTAAAAAAATAAGTTTGAAATAATAATAAGAAAGAAATGAGGTTCAGAGAGGTAAAAAAGTATGGCTCCAAGCTGCTCAGATTACTCTATGTTGAAGACTCTCATTGCTCAGAGGGATTATGAGTCACCCAATGTGTTCATTATATATATCAGTTATGAAATATTCTGTTTCAGTGTGGTTGAGGTGAGGAGAGCCAATAATCTATTATTACCCCAGGGGGTGGTCTGAGTCTCTTCCTTAGTTTCAAGTAACGGCACAAGGTAACAGGATGTAAAGTGATTCTCACAGAACATGCCAAACAAATCCAGGAGGATTTCTACTTAGTAATGCTTTCTCAGTATTGGTAATATATAGTTAACTGTATGTACTTAAAGTAACAAAGCATACTATTGAAATTAATTTTTCAAGGGATGAGCTTCTTATATTTTTAATAAATGGCAAGGCACCATCATTGTGCTTACCACTCTGGGACATTCAAAATAAGTGTAGTACACAGCATGTCCATGAAAGCCACTTTTATAGGAAACAGATATAAGCCCATAAAGTAGTTCAATAATAACACAAGGTGGCATATGGTAGATGCCAAATGAGCAATAGAGGCAGTACTCATAATGATAGTGATACCACTTATTGAAGGACTATTATGTGGCAGATGTTTTACATAAATTGCCTCATTCAATCACTACAATCTATGTAAAGTTATAATTAATATTTCTATTTTACAGATAAGATAAAGGAAGCTCAAGGAGTTATGTGATTTTCCCAAGGACTTACCGATATTAAATGCCAAATTGGGATTGCAAACCTAGGTCCGTGCGACTCCAAATGAAATTCTATTTCTAGAATGCCTTATTGCCTCTTCTATACCATACTACCTCCTCCATATTCTTGGAGGTCAGTGAAGGAAAATATGCAGCAACAAAGAAAACTTTGTGGAGAGATTTTATATGAGCTGTTTTCATAAAGACTGTTGGGATTTAAATAAACAGAGAAGGGGCAGGAAGAGAAATTGAGCCAGGAAAAGAATGATTGGGGAGCAGTATCAGGACGCAAGAGGGTATTCAAGTTTGATATGAATAGCCTGTTTGGGGAAGAAATATGGGAGTGGAGTGCATTAGCTAAGTTCTTTTTTGAAAGACCTTAAAAATCAATCTCAAGGATATTGGTCTAAGAACAATGTGGTCTCAGAAGTTTTCAGGAAAGGGAGAGAAATGACCTCGGAGTTTCCATAAAATGCATAAAACCCCAATCTGATGGTTTATAGGGTGCAAAAGGAAGGAATTTGTGAAATACTCTATTAAACCACATTGAAGCTCTGATGGAATAATAAGACAATCACATTTTCAGAGTAGAGGGTTTCTTTATGGAAATGGAAATATAAAGCAGTATTGTCTTCATAGTTCCAAGTTGTGGAGATCTAAGGGATTTGGAATCTTCTCTAGGCAGTGGAAAGTCATTATGAAAGTCCATCTTTGAAACAAAAAGACCTTTTTGAAAACAATGAAGTTTTAAATTGAAGTGTTGGCTGTAGAAATGGGAAGGAAAGTACAAATAATGGGAACCAAGAGTCTATAGGAGATCAGAAGGTAAAGGGATTCTGATCGAAACTTTAGTTTTCAGAGAGAAGTCAGAATGACCAGAAGATGGTAACGCCTAGAAGACTGTGAGCTGTTTACCTATTTACTTATATTTTAAATCTAGACTTTGAATTTATAATGTAAAGGAAATAGTACCAAGTAGAATGTATTTTTCTTTAAAAAAAATCCATAGTAATAATAATAATGGTTTGTATATTTTCTTGTTTTTATTTATATATTTTATTTATTGTCAGGTTCAAATAACTCTTACATAAATCACCACATTGACATATTACTTCTCCATAGAATCAGGGTAGAACTTATTACCCACATTTTATCTGTGAGGAAAGTAAGGCAGAGAGAGGTTGAGATATTCACTTGAGCTTACTCAGCACATGAGTGGCCAAGCCAGAACTGGTCCCATGTGTTGTGTCTCCAAGTCTCAGATCAGTCTCCTATAGCAAAGATAGCAAATCTTAGGCAAGAGGAGGCAGGGCTGGATGGAATGAGCACACACATTTCTGTACCAATGTGTCATTCCTTCAATTAGTCCATAAAAGAGAAGACAATTCAATAAAAGTAGGTAATGGCTTTGCACTTTGCCATTAGATTTAAATTATAGAGGTACTTCTCATCAGTTTCCAGAAAAGGAAGAGAGCAGGAGAAGTGAAAGTTGGATAAAGGTGTGGGGTTTTTTCCTTTTCTTTTTGAAGTGCAAGTAATGCATATCTAAATGTGGAATTGCTTTGCATGAATCACTGACCCTTTAATTATTGAGCTCCGAAACTATTCATCTCCCTGGTCAGAAGAAGTCCACTCCAAATGAAGGCTCTTGGGGTCAACAACTCTCAGATTCTGGTCAGGACCCATTTATGACACCCAAGCATGGAGGTCAATATCACTCAAAACTTGAATTTTATTTAAACTTTCTCCAACTCCAGATGGGCAACGAGATGACAAAACTTAAAAGACTGTATATGCCTCTGCTTACATCTAACATTGCTTTTCTGGGAGGAAACAAATAAATCAAACAATGTAATTCTGGAGACCTGGATACATCATCTATAAATTGTATACACCTGAGCAAGCCATTTAATCAATTTCAGTTTCTTACCTGTCAATGGACAATAAAAAGCAATAATTCCTAAATCTATTTACTGATTTATTTCATGCACTGAAGACCTTACTATATACCAAGGATTAAGTTTAGTGCTAAAGAGGAGCATGGAATAACACAAATTGTAGCCTAGATGAAGTTTAGGGATTATTAGGTGAAAATATAATCAAGCAAAAAAATTATAAAAATAATCCTATTTAATAACCCTAAGACCTCAATGCTTTAGTGAGCCTTTCTAGAGTGAAGGGATCTCTAAACATAAGACATGATGATTAAAAAAATAAAGCAATTTTGGGGTACCTGGGTGGTACAGTCAGATAAACACCTGATTCTTGGTTTCTTTCTTTTTTTTTTTTAAGATTTGTTTATTTATTCATGATAGACACACACACAGAGAGAGAGAGAGAGAGAGAGAGAAAGGGAGAGACACAGGAGGAAGGAGAAGCAGGCTCCATGCCGGGAGCCCGGCGCAGGACCCGATCCCGGGTCTCCAGGATCACTCCCTGGGCCAAAGGCAGGCGCCAAACTGCTGAGCCACCCAGGGATCCCCTGATTCTTGGTTTCTGCTTGGGTTGTGATCTCAGGGTCAAGAGATCAAGCTTGGTGTCATTCCATGCTCAGCATGGAGTCTGCTTAAGATTCTCTCTCCCTCTGCCCCTTTCTCCACTCCATTCTCTCTCTCAAATAAACACATCTTTAAAAACATGTATTTAAAAAAATAAGCAATTTTAAGTTCAGAGGAAGAAAACTAAATTTTATTGAGCACCTACTATTTATTAGGTAGAATGCAAGGATCCTTATATGTATATTCTGATTTAATTGTTTCCTCAAACCACATATTATTTGCTATTATATATGTTTTCTCATAAGAGAATAAAACCTCAGGAAAATTAATTAACCTGCCCAGATTCATCATATTTTGGTGCTTGAAAACCCAAATTATGAAGTTAGACAACATGGGTTCAAATCCTAGCTCTGTCTCTTCTCTCTGTGAACCTGGAATGTTACTTACCTTTCCTATATCTCAATTTTCTCACCCATAAATTGACGATAATAACATTATCTCTGTCATATAGCTGTTGTGAGAATTAAATGAGTTCATTGTACCTGACAAAAAGTAAGGGTTATATAAATATTAACTAGGATATTATTGTTAATATTAGTTGGTTTGATAGTTAATTTCATGTATCACCTTGGCAAGGCCCATGTGTTTCATCGAACACTGGACTAGGTGTTGCTGTTTAGGTATTTTTTTAGACATAATTAACATCTAAATCACTAGACTTTCAGTAAAGCAGATTATTCTCCATAATGTGGGTGGCCCTCATCCAATCAGTTCAAGGCCTCGAGAGGAAAGACGGAGTTTTCCTGAAGGCTAAAGGAATTCAGGTTCAAGATTGCAACATAGAAACCCTGCTTGAGTTTCCAACCATACTCCATAGATTTTGGACTTGCCAGTCCCCACAATAGAGACTATCCTCTTGGTTTGGTTTCTTTGGGGACCCTGATGAATATCGCTATACAACCTGAATGTAAATCCCACTCAGATTGCAAAAGTTGGTTCAAAGTTTCAATGGGTTTTCCTGTAGTTAAACTTGAAGCTATTCAGTTTGTGCTGCCCTCTTTTACCAATCTGGTTTTCAAAAAAACAAATGAAGATTTTGATGAGTTTTCACTGAACAAGTTAGTGGCAGTCAAGTCCAGAGACCTGACTATAGGTCTGTTCTCTTCATAGTCCAGAATGTTCCTTCCCCGAGGGCTTTGTCACTGTGAATGGGAGCACATGTGACAAGTTGTATTTCTTTCATAATAGAGAGAAAAGTTTAAAATGAGATTCTAGACTTTCATTAGTTTTTCTGCTGCCCTAATTTCTTTTTCTCCTTTGCTTTCACACCAGCTGCAGACTTTAATTAAACTGTGGCAAGTCTCCTAAACTTGGCGGGCTTTCCAGAGAAAACAAGGGCATCTCCTCCCAGGGCAGATCTTTCTCTGAGCTCTCCAGCTTGCATTTATTTTCCCAACTGTCTGGATTTGTATCTAGAAACCTTGCACGACCTCACATCTCATTTCCTCCACCCTTTATTCTCTTCTATTTAGCGCATTTCACCAGAAGTTCCTGAGCTGTGTATTACTGCCACGACTAACTCAAAGTAATATTTCATTGCTGTAATTATGGTAAATTACTACACTGGTTTATCATTTTGATTCTTTATTTTAAAGAGCCATTCATAGCCACAGGATAAAACCATCATATCTGTATTTATGGATTAAATTAATGCATCCCTTTATTATGGACAATGATAAAATGAAAGGTGGAAAGAAAGCACAATCTTACTAGGCTGTAGACAATGACAAATATATTAGAGACCATCTCAAAATCTTCTGAAACTCAGTGGCTATGTACACTGGGCTGTGTTTTCCATACCCATTTTGTGATTACCAAACTGTATAGTACAGGGAGCTGAAACTCAGCCCTGCTTAAGTGGCAAGGCTATTTAAATACACTAGTATATGTATATTTTTATTTAAAAGACCATTTTCTTCTGCAAAGCTTATTTTGAAAACTGCATCACTGGACTCCTTCTACCTTATTTTATTTTATTTATTTTTTTTAGAAAGAGAGAGAGAGAGATCAAGCAGGAGGAAGGGGTAGAGGCAAAGAGAGAGAGAGAATCCCAAGCAAACCCTGCTGGGTTTAGAGCCTGACTCAGGGCTCAGTCTCACAACCCTGAGATCATGACCTGAGCTGAAATCAAGAATCAGATGCTTAACTGACTGAGCCAACCAGGCACTGCAATGTCTACCTTTACATAATAGCGACAATTTATAGGAAAATTCTAGAAAATGGTTATGTAAAGATACTACCACCTGAATAAATGAGAAGTTTCAATGATTGGACAAATGATGGGAAGAAGTATGTATACATACCTTCTGCTGAGGAGTGACAGAACTGGGAAATGGTGAAGAGAAGATTTTCAAACCCAAAGAGGTAAAATCAGGAGGTCCAGGAGAGCAAGAATATAAGAAACTTAAAACTAGTCTTGTTCTAAACACCTAACCAGGATTTGCCTAAATTAAAGGGCATTCTTTACCAGATAATAATCTCAAGTGATTGGGCATCAGCTTATCCATCCTGGTTAGGCACCAGATATAAATAATTAAATAAATAGTCATTGAGACTCTACCATGCTTCTGGCCCTCAAGTAGGCACCGAATATAACTGTGAACAAGAGAGAGATGGAGCCTGCCTGTATGATGCTTACAGTTTAATTAGAAAGGGACACATTAAATCAATAATCTTTAAATAGCTGATTATATTTAGAATTTTTAGAAGTTCTATTAAAAACAACAACAACAACACCACCACAGGATATATATACCTGTCAGGGGAGATATAATTATCACCAGGGTGGTTTTTCCAGAGTAAGTCTTACCCTCTGTACTGCCAATATGCTGACCTGTGATTTTCCAAATGGGGGAAAACTCGACTGCAGAATTTGTGGTGAGGTGGGAGGACTGTGTTCATACTTTCCCCTGTTTTGTTCTGGCCAAGAAGAAAAACGTCTCATTTTCTGTTCTGGTGTAGATTTTCTTTTAAGCCTGAGCCCTTGGGTCATTTTTTAAGGAAATAAACATGTTTTGAAAAACTGAAAACAAACAAACAAACACAGGATGGAGGTTGTTTTGGCTGGCCAAAAATCCGAACAACCCCCCCACCCCCGCCAGGAAGTTAATTTTCAAGCCAACAAATGAGTAAGGCTTCACACAGACTTTTCTCTCTGCCTGGAACTCCTTCTTCCCCTACACATGGCCGAGGACCTAAGATGGGAGGAAGCCTAAGGAAGTGAAGAGCAGTGATCTTGGAGGACAATGATGGAGGAGGAAAGGGGTATGGGGTGAGGGGTCAGGAGGGTTTTAGGAAGACTGTGACAGGGACCCACCGACCACATGACGTTCGAACTCTATTTTCAGAACAAAGAGAAGCAACTGAAATATTTTAAGCAGATTAATAATATGATTAGATTTGCAATTTAAAGACGTGCCCTCTTTCGAGAATGGGGCACTGGTAGAAGAGGTTTTGGACAATTTGAAGATAACCTAGTTCGCAGGGAGAGCTTGCTACACAACAGGCAGTGCAGTCTGTATAGCCTTTGCCTCCACTCTGCCAGGCTGGGATTCAGGGCTGGTTTCATGAGCAAAGGCCCCACACTCAGCTCAGTCAAGAAGCGCCTGATACTCAGAAGGCTCTGCATGAGGGGCTCAGGGCTCTGTGGTATCAGTCTTGAAATTCCTAGCAACTTGGTTATTGATGATATTTTGTAAGCAGAGTTCAGTGCAGTGGAGCATGCCCAGGGGCTGACCCACCCCTTCCCCCAGCCTCTCTGCCTCAGCTGTCTGCTCCCAGCACCCTGGGCCACACCAGACCTCCTCAACTCTATCCCAGCCCCATGACACTCTCTCCATTCTGGGCAGTGACTAAGTGGTACTGATCTGGAAAGACCTGCATCCCACCATCATCCTTTGTCCCCAGCAGGGGCTATCCCTCCTTAAAAGTGTAGAATGGGGCTCAGGCATATGGTGGCAGTTGTCCCTGCTCACTGCCTAGGGCTGGAAGCACCACATGTGTTTGATGGCTGACCTGTCAAGGACAATTTCCTCTAATTCAGGTACAATTCACCCTAATTCAGGTACCCAGACATAGTTTTGATTTTGAACTCCATCTAACGCCTATTTATGAAATTCTGACCTATAGACAGATAGGTAGATTATAGATAGAATTCTAAATCTAAATTATGTCTCACAAGAAAATTCTGGGAGCCAATTCACATGTCAAGAACCTTGGGGATTGGGTGGCTTAGCGGTTTAGTGCCTGCCTCCGGCCCAGGGTGTAATCCTGGAGTCTGGGGGTTGAGTCCCTTATCAGGCTCCCTGCATGGATCCTGCTTCTCCCTCTGCCTGTGTCTCTGCCTCTCTCTCTTTCTGTGTCTCTCATGAATAAATAAAATCTTTAAAAAAAAAGAACTTTGGGGATTTTTTTAATGGGGATGATCACATTAATAATAAACATATTGAACACTTACTACATGGTTGACCTAAATCTAAGCTCATCACATGCATTATCTCTATTTATCCTTATAATTAACCTTAAAATCTGTTATCTCCATTTGGCAGATAAAGGATCAAGTCCTAGATAGTTAAGTAACTTGCCTGAGACAAAATGGCTTCATTTGCAGAAATAAGATTTAACACAAATATAGGTAAATTCCAGGCCACATCTCATTACCAGCCTGGACACCAGTACCAATCAGTCCAGCCTGCCCTTTTAATCAGTTGGGAAGAGCAAAGCCAGAGAGCCTAGAAATTTTCCTAAAGGTCTTATAGGGTAATAATTGGACAATCAATACTGGTACCCGGTCTGCTTCTTAATGCAAAACTCTGCTTTATAAATGATAACATTCCCAAGCCCTTCATAGCCATTGACCTCAGCTTTACCTGAGAGCATTGCTGCTAACAGGAGTTAAGGACTCACTTTGTCTGTGTCCACAGCTCTCAGGAGTGTGAGGTGGAGCTGCTCTTCACTAGTTCACCTTGGGAGGAATGAAGGCATCTGTAAACCGGCCAGTGAGTGCTACTGCCCAGAGTCCTCTGGGTCCAGAGCAAGTTCCCTGATGAGTGGACAGCTGAGCTCTCCAATACTCTCCGGACACTGCCTTGGCCCAGAAATTGCTGGATGAGTATGATGTTGCTTTCCTTTTCAGTGCCATGTTGAGGTGAGTACACTGATGAGGAACCTTCTACTTCTCTGCCCTCCTATTGAACACCCCCCCCCCCTTCATGTAAAGAAGCAAGAATAAACACAAAGGAAACACACACAAAAAATACAAAGGATATATATACCTGTGTTTATAGACCTGGAATAAGTTCCAAAAAGTTCCAAAAAACTCAACTAGTAATAATCATTCATTCATGCATTCATTGATTTAAAAAAATGTATTTATTGCCTTTCTATTAGGTACCACACCCTGTTCTGGATATTGAGGATTACATCAGGGAACACAACAGAAAATGCAGTGCTCTCCTGGATCTGATATTCTACTTGGGATAATGACATGGTACTTAGACATAGAATACATCTAATGGTGATCAATGCCATGAAGAAAAATAAGCAGCTAAACACAAAAAGGAATGCAGGGGAGCAAGCAAAGTGCTATTTTCATAGGGGATCAGGGAAAGCTTGTCTGTTTTATTTGGGCAGAAACCTGAAAGCAGTAAAGGGCTAAACTACATACTTACCCGAGGGAATAAAATTCCAGAAAGTATTCCACCAAAGTGCAAAAGCCCTGAGGCAAAAGTTCGCTTATCATGTGCAAGGAAATGTTAGGAGGCCAGTGTTCCTAGAGCAGAGTAAACAAGTACAGGGGGAGGAAAGAGGCCAGACAGGTGGTAGGGGGTGGGGAGGGGCATCACATAAAGCTTTGTAGGCCAAAGCAAGGACTTCGCCCTTAACTTAGAGATGGGAAACCACCAGAAGGTTTTGAATACAATGGTCACATGATCTGAACAGCCTTGACCCAGCCTGTGTGCTGGGGGGAGATTGAACCGGGTTGGAAGGGATGAAGGCAGAAGCAGAGTATCCAGTTTAGAAGTCATGGTGATAACCCCCGTGAGAAATGATGGTCCACAAGAGTGGTGATGGTAGAATTGAAAAGGAGATATGTTTGGGGTCTATTTGAACACTGAGCTAAAAGGAATTGCTCTGAGGACTGGCTGTGACGAGTAGGAGGAAAAAGATGATTACACAATTTTTGAGCCATCAGCGCTGATGGGGAATGGAATGTGAGAGCTCAGTGTGGAACTGTTAAGCTTCAAGTGCCTACTAGATATCAAAAAGGAGATGTTGAGTAGACAAGTTTATATATAGTCTGTGGTTTGGGACGGACATCCCGGCTAGAAACGAAAATTTGTAGTTTTTACCATATTGATGGTATTTAAAGCTATACCACTGAATAAAATCACATAGGGAGAAATATACTCAGAAAAAAAAACATAATTAAAATGTGAATACCATGCTATATATATTATATACATTAGGATATTATATACATTAGGATACAGATTACATGTATAATGTATATAATATATGCATTAGTTTAAGGAATCTTGTAATATCTCTGTAAGGTAGGTAGTATTCATCTCATTTCACAAATGGGAAATGCAGGAAGGTTAAGTGGCTTACCTAAATTAATTCAGGTAGCAAATGACAAAATAGGACTCAAATCCAGGACACTACACTCCTTTAGTATAACTGCCTTGATTACTATAGGCTCTGGACACCACAGTTTATCCTAAGTGTATGTTCTTTTCTCACCTGAGATTGAAAGTATTCTTAGGCACCAGTTCCCTAAGTGCAGAGCATCTGAGAGAGGCTGCTGACGGATAATGATCACTGTTTTAGCATCCTCAGCCCTCCTTACAGGCGGAATCCCGCCTTGCCAAGTAGCCAGCAGGGACCTCAAGAAAGGAGGCCATTGGAACTGAATGATTTTGTGGCAGAGGAAAAGGACCACAGAGTTCTATGCACAACCCAAACCTAAATGTTCCTATAGCTTGGAGCTGATGCTGAAAGGCCAGGCTTTGCTCTAGGGGCTGCTGTGAGCAATGGGACGCAGGGCTGGTAGGAGAACGTGTCTGACTCCCTGGGGGCAAGACCCCTGGGCAGCTGGGCAACCTCCAGCCCAGCCTCTCCAAGGGTGGTGCTCTCTGCTTCCTAACCTGGACAGCCTGGTGGGATTTTTGTGTTTGGTTCATTTTAACTGCCTCTCTCTCCTGAATGCACCAGCTTTTACAGTGTTCACAGCTGTTAATTAATGTAGACCTCTCTTCCTGAATAGCTGTTGGCGTCTTTAGTGAAGTCATGGATTTTCTTTCTCGATTGCTCTGGAGTCACCCCGAGGCTATTAATTTGGGCTATTAGCTGTGGGTGATTTCAAAATCCATATTGATAATGCTGAAGCTGTGGTGGCTGGCAGCTCCATGGGCTGTAAGTAAACAAGCAGTAGCCTCCTCTGTCACCTCTGCTGCAACCCGAGTTTTCTGGGAGCTAAGCTGCTTAGGTCATTTTATAGGAATCCTGCTCCATGGATAACCCAGAGATGATAGCTGGCTTTTGTAAAAAAAAAAAAAAAAAAAAAAAAAAAATATATATATATATATATATATACATATATATATATATATATATATAGCAATAGTCATGACAATAGTGATAAGTTTATATAATAAATTAACAATATTTTATAGCTAATAATGTCAATTCTCATTGCCTAATAACTTATTATTTAGATCAAATACCAATATAATAATTTTAATAAACAATGATGATAGTTCTTTTTATGATAATTCACTTATGGAGTAACTACTACTTGCAAGGCATTGTACTAAGCAATATTTTTTTCATCAAATCCTCATACTCTTCTAAGAGATGAGAAATCTGAAATTAGAAAGTTTATGCAGTTTATCCCATCAAACAATGAATGGCCCAGGCTCCAACACTTGTCTAAGTCCCAAGCCAGCACTCTTGGGTTTAAATATTAGTCCTACACACTGGCTGTTTCCCAAGCACTTGAACGCACTTGTTAACACACAGATTCCCACACTCCTCTCTAGATTCATTCGGTCAGGACCTCTGTGGCAGGACCCCAAAATCTACAGTAGTAACAAGCTCTCCAAATGATACTCACATATGCCCATCTGGTAACTTTGGTTTAATGGCTTTTGGCCACATTTTATGAGTAGGGGGCTCTTGAGCCAGACTGCTTGACTATGAAGCACAAATTCATCACTTATTGACCATACATCATCGACAAAGTTACAGGATCTAAACTATACCTCAATTTCTTCACCTTGTAAAGGAAGGATAATAATAGTATATACTTTAAAATCTTGTTCAATCCCACATTTTGAGCATTTACTTACGTATTAGGCTGAATGTGGTCAGGATGAGATGAATTAACATGTATCATGGTTCTCTGACAGTGCCAGACATGCAGTGAGTATTCATTATCAATACACTAATCTTTGGCATTGTGGATTAGAGACCACAGCTGCCTATGGGCTTAAAGCAGTGCCCCTATATTTTTAATTCTTGAAGTTTAGGATTGGCAATTCAAAGACCTGAGTTGGAACTTTATTCTACCCCTTTCTATCTTGTGACTATAAGGTCACACAGCTCTTTTTAACTCAGTTGTAAAATGGGTTAGTAGCACTTACCATGCACCACTGTGAAGAGACAGCGGATATGAACATGCCCATCTTGATCTTGATGGTGCCTAAATGTGGCATGTGAACAAGTGTTGACTTTAAGAAGCACTAGAAAGGGCTCCTCTCTCTTGTAAACCTGTGCCTCCTTGCCATGCAAAACTTGCTCTATTCCCTTGGGAATCCAGCATGGAGAATTTATTATTTGGGGTTAAGGTATTATTTCAGGTTAAAATGTAAATACTGCATATATTTTACAAAGGAGCTCCTCCCCATTGAAATGAGCCAATAGCCAGGCATGGATTGCAGGAAGGATCAGACCTAGACTTTGCCTGATGTAGTTAACTAACATTTTAGAGGAATATCAGTGTAGACAGCGTGCACAGCAAGAGTAAGCATAAACATTCTCTGGCAGGTGTTGCTCAGTGAATAAACATGCTGAAAGTTTTTAAAGCAAGAAATTAAATGTCCCACTCTCCCCCTCCCTTACTTACTGAAATAAACATTTTTATAAAAGTTTTTTTATTTATTCAAAAGAATCTACACTTTAGGTGTTCGTGGTTTTCCTTTTGTTTTTTTTTGTTTGTTTGTTTGTTTTTAGGTTGGCATGGCTGGTGTGGTGTTGACAAGTGAGACTAGAAAATGTAGAAGGAAGACGTCAAAATCGCCCATAAACTCACCACACACAGATAAAAACACATCAGCCTGTTTCCTTCTGATTATTTTCTATGATTGTATAATCTTTGCACTGTCAAAGTCTTTCTGATGTACAATGCTGCTTTCTTCTTTTTACACCCATTATTTGTAGCATAAGCTTTCCGCATCTTTAGAAATCATTTAAACACATCATTTTATTGACAGTCACAGGGTAGATGTGTCATAATTTACTCAAGCAACCTACTATTATTTGACATTTCAGTAGCTTCAAATTCACACTCATTGTAAAAATGGTTGCATTGAATATGATAATGTGTAAATCT
Source organism: Nyctereutes procyonoides (assembly GCF_905146905.1). Lineage (NCBI taxonomy): Eukaryota > Metazoa > Chordata > Mammalia > Carnivora > Canidae > Nyctereutes > Nyctereutes procyonoides. Next base: position 10,023,661 of record NW_026575133.1, on the reverse strand, counting down.
TTGTCTTCATCTGCATTTTTAATTATACTATTTATTTAGGAAAGCTTCCTCAAAATAGGGTTCCCAGGTCCATTTCTTTAAGGTTACCAATACCCCAACCTACTTTCCAAGAAGGCGGCCCCAATCTCTACTCCTGCCAGCAGTAAAGTGCCCAATTAATGAAACCTTCCGGGGAAACCCTCTTTTTACAAATAGTAAATAGGTTGAGATCATCATAAAACTCGAACCAGTCAATATGAAGTTAATCTAGCTTTACTATATATTTATTTGCTGATTATTAATTGTATACATTAACTGGTCTAATTTTAATCCCACCCACAGAATTTGGGATAGAAATAAATGACTGAGAATCAGACTGAAACAACCTCAAGTTCACATAGTGAGAGGATATCCGACTGACCTGATTTATGTGTAGTGTGATTCTCTGCTTTTCTCCCCACTCTCTATTCTATTCACTTATTCCACAAATATTTACTGAACATCTACTAGAATCATCTGTTGATTCAATAAATGATTACTGGAATCTTATTGTGACACGGGGCACCAACCGGATTCTAAAGCAACATGGGCAAATAAGGCAAATATGTCCTCAAAGAGCTTCCATCTACTTGAGCAAATAATTACAAGCATGATAACTCTTAGGTGAGATAAGAACAGAATGTCAAATCTATCTGGGAAATGAAGGATGACTAATAATGGATTAGCTGCAATGTAGATACTAAGAGGAAATAATACCCCCAAAAAAATTTGGAAAAGGAAAGCAGGTGACATACCTGAGGAACTGAAAGAACCCCAGTGTGACTATAGCACCGAGAACAGGGGCGAAGCAGAGTGCCTGGTTGGGATGAAGAAGATGTTGGCATAGGTCAGACTTCACAGACCATTTAAAACTCAAGATCTTGGTTCAAACACGAAACCGAAAGAATGCTTGAAGTGTTTTATAAGAGAGAAATGAAATGATCAGATTTGACTCTCAAAAGACAACTCCAGCTTCTGTTTAGAGAATAAACTGAAGAAAGAAAAGGGTGCAGACCTAGTGGTCCTTTAGCAGGTTAATACAATCCAGAAGAGGGATGATGATGTGGACCCCAGGAGGCAGCAGCCGTGATGGATGGAGACGGGTGATCTTAATATCAATAATCATAGTGGCAAAGCTTTTTGCTATTCTTAATCCCTTACACAGCTGCTGAAAATCTTTCTTCTTGTCCCTTCTCCCTTGCTCAGTGAGGATAAAGGATTGCTGATCACCGTTCATTCTGTAAGACCTTTCTCCACATAAGATCTGCATTATAACATTTCTCTTGTTCTTTCTTTTCCTTTGGTCACACAATCACATTTACTTTTATCTTAACTCTCAGGGTACATCAATTCAAATTCTTTAAACTGTTGTTTTAAAAAAAATACTTTGGGGGGTGGTGGAATGAGTCCCAAGCTTTGAAAGGTGAACATGAATTCGTCATTTTTCTATCATGCAAGGGGCACTCATATTTTCCTTGGTTTCTGTAGAAACACTGCATATGTTTAATAACCTAGTCATGAAATGCTAGAAGTTTATAGTTTTTAAAGCAATATTTCTATTCTGTTTGCTATAATTTGATGAAAATATGATAGGACAGAACAAAGTTGTCTACAAATGCACTTCTTTTGAGGCATGAATATAGGATTTTTTTCCTCTGTTAGGCAAGGTGGGAAGCTCAGAATGGTCACTTCTCTGGAATATATCCAGTTGTTGCCATGGAGGTAGGAATAGTATTGATTTCCTCAGACATGTCCCCTGGCTTGATCTTCAATTTTTTGCCCCATTTCTACAGATCACCTCATCTCACACGGAGAGAAGTAAGGATTAAGGAGATAGCTTGTGTGACTTTATATAGCTCCTCAGAATAAAAGGGCTATATATATTCAATGCATTATGAATCTGATGGTGTTTGCATTCATGATTTTTGCAAACATTGACTTAGCCCCTCAGCTTCTTGTTCTCTAATTTTGCATCAAGCGAGGAATCCAGCATTTGACCCCCAAGCAAGATATTTTTGTTAGATCAGGAAAAACAGGAGGAAGGTGGCCTTCAGTCATGGTTTATCTTCTCACGGTCAATTCCTTTCTCTTTTACCAAATGATCACTCTCTGAATCCTTTCTCTCATCTCATGCAGACACAGCCCTACCTCTAAGTGACTTCACAAAATGATTGTGTACCTCCTAGTTTCTGCTTGTTACCCTTCCATGATCTCCACACCCAACACACATCTTTGCTTCTCTGTTAATCATATGCTGGCTTTGGGAATTAAGAAGGAAGAACACTACAGGAAAATCTAAGAGTGATATATTTTCTGCTATTTGCCTCATGATCTTGTACACTGATCCCTTATTGAAGGCTTCTGTATTATGTTTGACGTTTCCTGTTATGTTACGTTTGATGGAAGTGGCAGGCTGAGAGTGACATTTCGCCTAAGTGTGTCAGGCAGTTGGGAGTAGCAAGAGGCTGCTTCGAGTAATTCCATGAAGACGCCTCAACCCTGACCTTTAATTGCTTTCATAGTCCTCAGTCCTGTCTCCTGTGATTTAAAACCATGATGAGATGGGTCCACGTTCAAGGTAGCTTTGTCAGGCTTGAGGAATAATCTCATGTTCTCATTTCTTTACTCTTGGCAATCTTTTCTGTGGTGAGCAATACAGGACAATGAAGAAGTCAGGTGTGTGTTGTGTGTGTGTGTGTGCGCGCGGGGGCAGACAGGGGTTGGAGTGAGACCTCAACTTCTCCAATATTCCTGCCTAGAGCATTATTTATACCTATAATGATGAGGATGGGCCAGGGTGCTACAGACCTGCAGCCACTTGTATCACTTCCCACGACCTGCACTAAAGCTTGAACTCTACCTGTTTAGCCTCCCAGAGGAAACTCTTCTGTTTATTTATTTGTGATTTATGAAATTGTACCCTTGGCAAACTGCTGGTTTTGGGGAGCAAGCACACAATTGGAACCAGCCTGTAAGTCACGTAAAGACCAGTATAGCAATCAACAGCTTTTGTCATCAGGAACTGACTCAATGATGCCACTTGCTTCATAGCAATCAGGGCAGGGCTATTTACAAAGATGGGGCTTCCTCTGAGCCCCCAGAGGAAGGAGGTCAGGGTTTCTTCTTTTAAGACTCACAAATCCTCTTAGAAAAGTTCCATGTTCTTTGTCCTGAGACTTGATTCCTGACAGCCTGGAGAGAAAGTCCATTCCTAAGAACTCTGGAAAAATCTCAGTAAAACCACTTTAATATAGAGCCTCCTGTGCCTAGCCCAGGGTGGTGCATGGGGCAGGTGAACACATGAACCCTTTATTGAATGAGGGTCTTCTGTGTAAAGATACACATTGTATCTCCTTTCGATCCTTGTCTCAAGGACTTTAAAAGGGCAGTTCCCATGGCCTCGTTAGCTGACAAGATGGAGCAGGGGAACCGGCCCCAATCAGGCTGTTGGCTTTGCGAATGAAGGAAAATAGCAAACCTCTTGCCAGAGAAAGGGTGGTTGGGGAATCTGTGACATTTTGAAAATGTATCCTGCTGTGCTCTTTGTCTAAAACACACTACACAGAAAGTGCCTGATGATACGTCATCTTTATACATAGTTTTCATTATGACTCTCTTTAGAGCTGAAGAATGATGAAGACCAACCCCCCACACACTCTCTGCTTTAGCCTCACCACCCTTAGCACCCCCACCAGCCACAAATACATCTGTTCCCTTTCACTCTCCTTGTCAGAGTGGAGAACGAGAGGATCAAATATGTATTCATTTAAAATTGGGACCAGAGTTAATTGAAAGCTACACTTTCTACCTTATTGACTTTGTTACTTTAGGCATTTCATTGACATATGTTATATGTGTTGGGCCTAGTGATTAATGAGTGGTGGCTCTCTGTTTTTGCTATTATAATTATGGATGCTACATTCTCTGGGCCTTGGTTTCTTCATCTCTAAAGCAGGTTAACATTTTACCAAGGAGAATTAGTGTGAAGATTAAATGAAGTAACACATTATGACTCTCTCTGACATCCCCATAGCTACATAGCAAGGTACTCACCCTCTGTACCTTCATGGGTCCCTCTGCCCCTATGATAGCTCTTTCTGATTTTGATCATAATTATCCATATACTTGTGATCACAACATGACACTAAGCTCTTGAAGGCAGGAGTATTAGTCATTTGGGGCTTCTATAACAAAAATACCATAGACTGGATGGCTTAAACAATATGTATCTCTCACAGTTCTGGAGGCTGAAAAATCCAAGATCATGGCACCAGTAGCTATGGTGTCTGGTGAGAGCCCACTTCCTGGTTTGTGATGTCCATTTCGTCATTTCCTCGCATGGCAGAGAGGGAAGGATCTGGTCCCTTCATCTCCCTATAAAAAGCACTAATCCCATTATGAAGGCCCTATCCTCATGACCTAATCTAACTGTACTTGCCTCCCAAAAGCCCCACTTCCAAATACCATCATATTGGAGATTAATGATTTAACATATGAATTCAGGGGGACACAACCATTCAGTCTATAGCACCAGGGAAATTGGCTCTGTCTAGATTGGACCATAGTAATTAACAAGTATTCAAAAATACATATTGGGGATCCCTGGGTGGCGCAGCGGTTTGGCGCCTGTCTTTGGCCTGGGGCGCGATCCTGGAGACCCGGGATCGAATCCCACATCGGGCTCCCGGTGCATGGAGCCTGCTTCTCCCTCTGCCTGTGTCTCTGCCTCTCTCTCTCTCTCCCTCTGTGACTATCATAAGTAAATAAAAACAAAAACAAAAACAAAAACAAAAAAAAAACCCAAAAATACATATTGTGTGGATGGGGGGGATGGATGGACAGATGGACAGATGGAAGGAACAGTAATGTTTTTGGCTCTTAATATAATCTGAATAAAAACAGTAATGTCCTTCCTCTTAATATCACCCCCAGGATACTCTATTAGTATGCTCCTGACAGTGCTTCTCAGGTAAGGCTCAATTTCTAGTCTCTTTTTTCTTCTTTCCTAAAGTCATCAGACCCAATATGTGTCTTATTCCTAATAGAAAGGTAATGGCAACTGGCTGTCTAGGTAAGAAAAAATAAAGCAATCTCACAGCCACACTGGCACTAAATTGCTAATGACCAGCACAGTTTAATACATTTTTCCATTTAGAGATATTTGCATTTTAATCAGTGACAGTACCTTAACCAAAGGATGGGTATATAAAGTGGCTTTTCAGGACTCAGCATTTCAAGCCGGATCTTTCTATAGTATCCACCATTACAACCACCACCCACCCACCCATCTATCCTAAGACATTTAAGTATAAAATTAGTTATGAACCAGAACACCCATGCATCTGCTTTGTTCCCTCCTTGGCCAAAAAGAAGCCTGTCACCAAGCTATAGTATATTCCCAACAACCCGAAATATATACTTATGAAATGTATTTGAGGTTTTTTTTTCCATATAAGGCAAGGGATGGAAGGAGAGCTCTTCCTGGGTGTTTTTTCCTACAACTGAATAGCTGGTCCTCCTCTGACCAGGGCCAGCCCTCAGGCAGCACCATCACTACAGAATGAAGGTAGCCACACCCAGAATCAAACCACATGGACTGACAGTTAGAAGCCGACTTATGAGAGAGAGGTGGGAACATTGAAATCTAGACTCTCCTGGAAAGGGTGGGACATGGGACTCTCCTGTACCTGTGGATAGCTAAAGAGGCTGCCTTTGCCCTCCAGGATTAGCCCCTTGACAAGTCTGGTCATGTGCAGCCAGCTCTATATGAAGCTTAGGACACAAAGGCACTGTCCTGTTCAGCAAACATCTCAGCAAAAGCCATGTAACAAAGGGATATTCTTGCTTCCAATGATGTTGAGTAGGGGAAAGTGAGTTTTACTTTTGTGGCCACTGAAATGATTTGCCCCAAATCACCTATCTGTTAATAAGACAGAGCAGACCCATGTTCACGCCTTAAAAAATTGTATACACCATTTCTAAAATACTTTTTTAAAGTTACATTTGATTACAACAAATCAATGTGGTAAGCAGGGTAGAGCCAACACTTCCATTATATAGATAATGAGGATTATAGTGGTTTAGTCACATAGAATTTTCTAGAGGATGTAGTACAAGAGTTCAGTTATACCAGCTCATACTCTGGTAGGTTTTTTATGTTTTTTTGTTTTGTTTTGTTTTCCTGTTTGTTTTTTTTTTGGGGGGGGGGTGGGGGGGCTATTTGTTCGTTGTTTGTTTGGGGGTATGATTTCCGCACAAAATATCCTCTATCCTCTTTTTGCAGCGGGAGAGCAGCGTAAGTCCTGCTCTCAGAAAGTACCCTTCCCTGCCAGCATTTAGCAGGTGATCTTGGGCATTCCAGGTGATGGCTCTGGGCTTCAATTCTCCAACTTAAGTATGGGGAGGGGATGCACCATGTAGTTTCTAAGAAAATTCCCAGCTGCCTTTAAAAAACTGTCATGACCTTTGTTTATATTTGTTGCCAGGCAATACCAGCAACAAATTCATACATGGTCTGTCCATAATCTTCTAGTTGCCCTTAGGCCCATTTCCACTTTTCTGATTTCCTACTGTTATTTATGTTTATTTTTGCATCAGGTGCTCACAAGCACCCTGTCAAGAAAGCAGCAGAAGTTTCATGGCCCAGACTTGTAGGTTCTTTGGCACAAGAATTTAGGATATGGGGTCTCGAGTGACAGACCTGGGACTGAGTCCAAGGTTCACTAAAATCTCAGTATCAGCCTATAAATAGTAGTTCTAGAGCATATTAGTATTAGTGTTCAGAAACCAGGACCTGGGGGGATTAACTGCTCCTCGCTGCTGGCCAGGGCTCAACTTAGTCTAACACAACTATAGGACAGTGAACCCTAATGTAGCAGGGACAGGAAGAGGGAAGGGAGGGAGCATATTCACTATTACAAATGTTACTAGGTTATACTATAATTTAGTATTTGCAAATGTACATTTTGTCTTTGTAATACACAAAGGAGAAACTCTGCCAAATTGTTATGGTTTCTGGGGATGCTTGCACATGCCAGATTTTCCAAAAGGGAAGGAGATTCCTATGTTTCTCCGATGCAGATGTAGGGTTTCAAAACTGGGAAATCCACGTGTAGCTTTGGCATGTGAGACCTGCACAAGTCCCTTCAACTCCCATGGCCTCAGTCTCCTTCCATCTGAAATGAAAGCTGGTCCTCCAGCCTTATGGAACACAGCAGGGGGAGGGAGGAGGCCCTCCTCTGTGCCCTTACTCCCCACCCAGCCCTCTGGCTGCCCTCACACCCGTCCATGCCCCTTGAAGCCGCCCTGCTCCCCCTCTCCTTTGCTGCTGATAGCTGCCCTGCCAGAGGAGGTACTGAGAATTGCTAGCCCTGTTACTTCTTCCCCCACAGCAGGCACCAGGGATGCCAGTCACCGAGCCTTGCCCTGGCTCTCTCCGAGTGTTTCTCTAGGCCTGGCTGAGAATAGCACACCTCATCTCAGAGATTTCTGACCTTTTCTCAACGTCTCCTTGCTGGCTGCCTCTGTCCTTTCTAAAAGCTTCATATTGATGTTTGGCCCTAATAGAGAAACGTAAACAAGAGATAGATAAAGGTTAACAATACCCAATCAATGCTGCAGAGAAAGGCAGCACAGGGAGGGATGTATTGAAAGGCCAAATGTAAAGAGAGTTCTATTGACAATTTAATTGCATTTATTCTTTCCCCTTATATGTTGAACTAATAACAGGGCTGCCTGATACCCTTTCATTTTAGCTACGGTGGCTTCTTTTTAGCAGAAGAAAAGCTGACATGCAAATAGATGCAGTATCATTTTATTAATTTTTTCAAACTAACTCTTTCTCAAATATACTCATAGATTGCCTATTTCCCATGGCATTCTAAGGATGGTATTCTAAGTGATTCCTGAAATAAACTCCTTTACCTCTTATCTCTTCTTTTTCTGTTATACCTGATCCACCTAGGGAAGCACAATTCCGCTGCTGGCCCTCCTGGGAAGCATGTCCTGAGGCCCACCTTACAAGTGATGCCCCTGCCTCTGCCCTGGCCACCCCATCATGGCTCCATTGATATCTGTGCTCCCTCAGTCCAGAACTTTCACCCAAACTCATAAGGTGAGCAAAGTAGATGTTAAAGAGTTGATAGAGGAGAAAAGTGAGGCTCAAGAGGATGATTTGCATTTCCTGGGGTAGTACAAAATGTCACAAGATTTGGAGTTAGAAGTTCATCCTTATATCTACATTCTACTATATTTTTCTACTGTGTTACATACTTCTTTTAGTTTCTTATACAAACAGCAGGCAATGAACTAGTCTATAGACAATACTTAGCTATACCTAAAACACACACACACACACACGCTCACACACATAGTAAAAGAAAAAAGGAAGGAAGGAAAGAAGGGAAGTAGGGAGGGAGGGAGGGGAGGAGGGAAGAAAAGAGGAAAGGAGGGTCACTATGACAATAAATGAACCAGTCATTGGCGGGATCCTATGGATGAGGACAAACCTCTCTAATCGATTCCAATATTACTTTTTCTTTATTATAACTTATTTTGCCTCACTCCTTGTTCCCCACACCTCTGCATGTCTATGACCTAGCATTCCAAGAGTGAAAACTAAATATCCTCTTTTTCTTTTGAAGAATTTGGTAGGTTAGAACCTAGAATTGAAAACACAGGGAACAACAGGAGTGTGGCTTAACAATAACAAAGTCTATTATGATAATTCTTCCTTTACTACCTGTTTGTATGATCAGGATTCCCAATATTTGATTTACCAATTTCAAATTATGAAAACACATATGTGACAGTATATTGGGATGGCATGGACAGAAACCTGTTTTGTTTTGTTTTTTTATACCTTGTCCATTATGAGGCTTGACGATCCATGTGGCTTGCAAATAGCACAAGTCATGTCTAGAAATCTTCTACCCCAAGACATGTGTACAGAATAAAGGTAGTATTTGAGTAGAGATCCTGCAGTTCAATGACTACATGGTTCTTTTCAAAAGTGGAGAGAAGGAAATCAAGGTTTCTGCTCCCTCCAGAGTGGGAAAGGAGGGCAGAGGGTGCCAACAACTGGGAACCAATCTTTATTCTATGTTCTTCTCCATTTATATGCTGCAGGAAGAGAAACAGCAAAATACTGTTGCATCAAAGAAAATTGCATCAATTTTTAATTATGCACTTAATCATCCTCTTCCAGAAGGGCAAGCTGTCTTTCATGACATTTTTACATATTTGAAGGCAGCACTGTGTGATCACAGGGCAGGATGTTGGGTTTATTAGATGTCACAGACAATTTCAACTGACACTGATGGGTTGATTCAAGGGACAAGAGCCTTTTAAGGGGTGTGAGTGCCAGACACGGAAGAGACATGCAATGCCTGGCCTCAGTATTTTTCTTCTTTTGTTTATTCACTCAGTTAATTTGCTAAGACAAATTCCACGAGGTATCATATTCTAAATGTCAGCAATATAGAGATGAAAGACAGTACCTACTCTGAAAGAACTCACAGTATAATTATGGGTGCAAACATCAATAAATAGGTTAAAAATAAGAGCAATATTAATGGAGGCACAGACAGGCAAAGATTATCTCGATCTGGGCCAAGTAACTGTGAAAGTTTCTGGCTTCCTAGAAAAAGATTTGGCAGGTTATGAACAGGGTTTGGGGGGACAGGTAGGAGTTGGGAAAGGAGGCAGTGTGATATTGTGTGTTTGTATGTGTCCCTTTAGTGCACACTTGGGAAGAAAAGGGGGTGAGCTCCAGTTAGAGGGAACAATGCCTACAAAAGCCTGTAGACATTTTTTTTTAAATCTTTTTTTTTTTTATTTATGATAGTCACAGAGAGAGAGAGAGAGAGAGAGAGAGAGACAGAGACACAGGCAGAGGGAGAAGCAGGCTCCATGCACCTGGAGCCCAACGTGGGATTCGATCCCGGGTCTCCAGGATCGCGCCCTGGGCCAAAGGCAGGCGCTAAACCGCTGCGCCACCCAGGGATCCCCCTGTAGACATTTTTTAAAAGGTTAACATTACACCCTACCTGCTAGGGCCGACCAAAAGCAAATATGGTATGCAGATGCTGAATATTGTCCACAGCTGTTTCAATATAGAACCTTTGTTTCTGTAAAGCGATCGACTGCAACCAAGGGAAGATATCAGGATAAAGCTGGGATCCTTGTGGTTGACTCTAGTCTGACTCTTGAAATGTGTCATTTTTTAGAAGTGCCTTAATCTTTTGTTGTTGCTTATAGGCTGGCTTTTTTTTTTTTTTTTTGCACTGTGGTAAAATACATATAACACAAAATTTACCATCTTGCCTTTTTTTAAATGCACAGTTCAGTGGCAGTAAATACTTTCATGGTATTTTGCTACCGTCCCAATCACCCATCCACTAAACTTTTTCGACTTTGCAAAGCTTAAACTCTATTCACTGAACAATAACCACCAAGTCCCTGGCAATCACCATTCTAACTTCTTGTCTCTATGAATTTGACTATTTGACTAATTACCTTACATAAGTGGATAATATACTAGTTGTCCTTTTGTGCCCCAGGCCTCAGTTTCCAGACTGTAAGAATAATATACATGTCATGGCATTGTTGTATTAAACAAAGCAGCTAGAACAGAGCCTTCTCCTTGCCCATGATCTTCTCCTTTGGCATTGTTCATATTTATCTCCCTCTTTGGTAAATTCTGCTTCTCTTTGCTTGGCAAATACTAAGTGTTGGGAATTTATATTATGGACCTCTCAGATTCTTTGCCTTCACTTTTATTTTGATCCCTGTTTCTTATCCCTTCACCTCCTTACATATGTCCCTAGTTCCTCCCATTAGTGTTATTTTTCTTGATTTTATTCTTTTGCCTCCCCATTTCACCACTCATTCTTCTAATTTATCCTAACACCTTCTGGTCTTTTGCTTGTTTTCTTTATCTTCCTCTGCTCCTACAAGGAGATAAACTCCTCTCTGCAGGTGAAGCACTTACGATTCTCAAATAAAATGAGGTCACAGATAAGATGCTCCCATAAAGGCCCAGGATACTCCTTAGGGCTCCTCTGAGATCTTGAGGAAAGGAGAAGTAAAGCTTAATTTTAAATAGTTGTACCTGCTTCTCAAATCTCGTATCTGTCAATTTTACTTTATCAATTTATTCTCTTGAGTAAGAAATAAAATAAAGGTTTATTCAAGGATCCTTTTTTCCCCCCAAAGGAATGATTTTATTACATAACAACAAGGCCCTTTTCAAACTTTAGAGCCATAGCTGTATTTTTTAAATAGCAACTAATATCTATGATTATCCATGATCATCCACAAAATGTCTTTTTATGAGTGGTTTCTACAATCAATGTGTAAAGCAAAGGTTCGTTGTCAGATTTGGTAGCTATCTCTTAAGTCTCTTTCAGCCACTTCTAAAGTAAAAAAAACCTCTTTTCCTTTCCTCTTTTAAAAACATTTCTTATATTTTGAATGAACTGGATGGTCATTGCACATTCTGAATTTGCCTAATTATTTCCTCATAGTGTCATTCAATTGTCCCTCTATCCCCTGTGTTTCCGCCATGGCCTGCAGACTTAATTCCTCCTAAAGGCTTCATTAGATCCAGGTTAAGACTTGGCAGGAATGCCTCACAGGTGGCGCTGTGTAGTGCAGGCTACAATACACCAGGAAACATGTAACGTTTGTCTCACTTCTGGTGATGCAAAGATTGATCGGTGGGTTCAGGTGGTGACAGCCATATCTCTGCATTGTTCTGTGATTTGCCAGCGGAGCCTAGATTAGGTCATTTATTTCAAGTATCATGGGCAGTGACTGTCTAGCCTTCATGGAAACTCAATAAATACTAAATGACCAGGGTGGATAAATAAACACTTCCCTCCTGCCTGGAGCCCACTCTCCCCTTAGATATTAACAATGATGCTGTCATTTACTGACTGCATGTGCAGTTGCCAGGGACTATTCAAGACACTTTACAAATCTTAACCCATTTATTCTCACAACACTCATCCACATTTTACAGATGAAAAACCTGAGATACGAAGAAGTTAATTAACTTGCCGAGTTCACATGGCTGAAAAGTGAAAGCTCAAACTCAGGCAGCCTTCAAAAGCCCACTCTTAACCCTCCCCACCAAATCCTGTCGAGATCACCTCAAACCTCACTTTTCCCAAAAGCCCAGCCTTGACTGTTCCAGTCCTTTCTATATTCCATGTGACACAATGTAGTAATGAAATTATGAAAGGTTCTATAGCCTGTATTTCTATGCTGCAAAAAAGCATACCCCACCTGAAAATATGAGACGTGAAGTCAGGAGGGGAAAGCTTATTTTAGGCTGTCACTTTCTAGCTCTTTGTCTTGGGGCTACTTAAATTCTGAGAGTCTAGTTTTCTGCCATAACAGTATTTTTCTCTTGAACTTCTTACGAAGGTCCAGTGAAGAACTATGTAACTTTAAGGCACTGCCTCAGTGCTTCAATCCTCTCATTCATTCATTCCCTCTCCCTCTTTCATACACAGCCTCCCTATAATTAGACATAAAGTTATCACACTCAGGTACCACCTTGTCTCTTCCTTTTTTTCTCTCCAATAGCTTTCACAATTATTCTCTGCTTACAACCTTTGCTAGGACACCAAGAGTTAAGCAGACTGCTATTTACTAACCACCAAAGCTTTATTCCCCAATGGACCCTCAGCCCAAAGATGACTCAAGATCCCAACAGGTCTTCCAGCCCTGGAGAGCTGCTACATCTAGCACTCTGACAGTATTAAAAAGAAGGCAAAGAACACCATTTCTATCAAAGTTACATTGATTAGGATTCTACTGAGTTACATCATTCAGACATGAGAAATGTGCTTCTCATTCAGAACTAGCCTTGAGGTGCATGATGAGGTTGGCGAGAACCTCTTTGGAATCTAATCTTTTCACTCCTTTTGCCCCTACATGTTGAATTCCCTTGATCCCTGGATCTTCTTCAGGGTAAAACAATCTTTTATTTGTGTGTATGTGCATGTGTTACTACAAAATGAGGTTTACGTTTTATCTATCTCTAGTGCAGATGAGCAATTTGATTGAGGTCTTCAGTTGACCATAATTTTACACAAGGCATTAACTCCAATAGGTAGAAGCCTTAGACATGCCATTGGTGTTAGGGACATATGTGAAGGGAATTTGAGACAGAAACACTGTCCAGAACTCGTCAAAATGATTAAGAATCAGATAACGCCTATTCTACCTATATATAAAGCAATTCCATTCTTGATGTACAGACTGAGAAATTCTGAGTAATGATTTCTCTAGTGAATCTTCAGGAATTGTCCATAAGATGAGCTGAGTCTAGTTTAAAGATTATTTGCCACAGTGCAATCAGAATTAAGCTTCTCAAGTCTATTATTTGGGTCTTCAGTTTGCAAAATGACACACCTAATTGTTATGTGTCCATTAGGGTCAATTTAATAAGATTTTTGTGAGCATCTAGGCACAGTAGGTCACTTAAGCCAAGAAAGACACAGGCTGCCCCTCTCTAGATGTTGCATGTGCAGAACCACGTAGAGAAACAGGAATGGACAAATCTGAGCCAAATCTTGGCACCAAAACTTACTAATTAAGAAATTATTTAACCTCTCACACCTCAACTATTTTTTCTGTAAAATAAAAATAATTAATTGAATATCCCAGATATTTTGTTTATTGAATAACTTAAAAGACACAAGAATCATGTTGTAACCTGAAACTAATGTAACATTATGGGTCAAATACACTAAAACAATAAGAGAGAGAGAGAATGAGACTGACAATGTAAGAAAGTGCATGGCATATCATGGTCTCTCAACAAAGAGAAATTTCCTTTTTGTTTATAATATAGTGTACATTGTGATAAGTTTCATAGCATAAGTGAAAAGTATCACAAACCTATGGGAGGAAATTAATTTAAAGAGATGTTTATCAGATTGTATCATTATGTCCAATGAGACCCATATATATAATGCCTTCAAAAACAAATGCCTTCTTCTCTTAGAAAAATGCCTTCAAAGACAAAAGTTTCTAATTGAGACTCTCCACCATGTCAGAGAATCTTATGTTTTCCCATGAGAGGGATTTTTTCTCTCTTGGCTTTCTATACCATTCCCTCTCAGCCAGGCAGCCAGCCTATCGGGGTCCATGGACACTATTCCTAAGCTTTACCATGCATCATCCCCGATTAAAACCTATGCAACTTTATGGGCTTGCCATGTTTCAAAGAAAATCTCTCTCTCATCTCTCTCTCTGTCTCTCTGTCTCTGTCTCTCTCTCTCTCTCTCTTACACACACACACACATACACACACACACACAGAGTTTTATGGGGTGGGTTTGTTTCATTTTGGGAGCAGTGACCATTCACTCAAACTCCTGGGCTTTTGGTTTCTGTTTACTGTTTTGAAGAAAACATAGATCACACCTTATTTCCTCACTCATTGTTGCTTATGTTTGGGTTTTTTTTTTTTGTTGTTGTTGTTGTTGTTGTTATTGCTTGATTTTTTTCTTTTCTGTTTTTCCTGTTACTTTTGGAATAAACGCACTCTTACTAAATACTTAAATACTCACTATGTGCTCTGAATTGTTCAGACATAACCAGACACTTTCCATATTCTGTTGTGTTTCAGAGAAGTGAATAGATGGCTGGTTGAAGCACATGGAAGTCCATATACAACCAAGAAGAGGCTTCTACAAATTTCACATGGATTCTCAGAACCAAAACTACATTGCCAGAAAAGATCCACCTTCATTCTGTCATGCACAACAGTGTTTACTTGTTCCTTACAAGAAAACAAGGTAAGTGAGTAAGTGAATATTTGGGTTCCCAGCAAATGCAAACATTCACTGGTCAACCCTATATGAAGAGAGATCCAAGTATATGTACTAGACAGGTTTATCCCATGTTGAAAAGTTTTGTTGGGCAGACCTGAATTGACACTGCAAATTCTGTGCACCAAAGAATGCATCTGTGTCTGAAATAGAATAACTTCATTTCTTTTTAAAACGTAATCTGTGCTTCAGCCATCAGAAAGGACAAATACCCACCATTTGCTTCAACATGGTTGGAACTGGAGGGTGTTATGCTGAGTGAAATAAGTCATTTGGAGGACAATCATCATATGGTTTCACTCATATGCAGAATATAAGAAATAGTGAAAGGGACTATAAGGGAAGGGAGGGAAACTGAGTGGGGAAAAATTAGAGTAGGACAAACCATGAGAGACTCTTGGCCCTGGGAAACAAATAAGGTTTGCAGAAGGGGAAGAGAGTGGGGAATGGAGTGGCTGGGTGACAGGCACTGAGGAGAGCACTTGATGGAATGAGCACTGGGTGTTATACTGTATGTTGGGCGAATTGAATTTAAATTAAAAAAAAAAGAGAAAAAACTCAACCTATGCTGCCTCCCATATTTCTTATCTTCTTAAGACTATAAAACTTGCTTTCTGCACATAAAACCATGTGCCAAATAATTGAAAACACAAGTTTATTTGATTACTTATTGCTTTACAAACATATACACATTACAGAATAAAAAATATCTTTCATGGGGTGCCTGAGTGATTCTTGATTTCAGGTCAGATCATAATCTCAGGTCCTGAAATTGTACCCCATGTGAGGCTCCATGCCCAGCTTGGGATTCTTTCTTTCCCTGTCCCTCTCCTCTGCTGCATCCCTGCCACTTGTGCTCACTCTCTCATTCACTCTTAAAAAAAAAAAATCTGTCTTACCACTTTCTATATTGCTTGCATCTACCTGACTGGCAGCCAACAAGACCCTTGAGTATGTTCATCTTACCCTACACACCAGAAGAAGCAAAAAAGTACATAATTACACAGAGAACTATACATCTGCTTAGTGTATGTTGTTTTTTTCTCTATCCAACCCCACTGCCATACAAAAACAGATCAGATAAAGTATGAATGGCTTGACATTCTTGAGCAGTAATGTTTTGCTCTATATTTATTAGAATAATTGTTTGTAAACCTCAAGGTTAGATTGAGGATTGAGGGAGAATTTTCTGGTGAGCTACAGATCACTATATAAATGTTGGATGATTGTCATTTTCTTTCCCACATTATTTTCACCTATTTTTTTTATCAAACTCATATATTTTCTTTTCTTTTAAAGACTGAGATCCTAAAGATTTATCCAATCCAGTTATAAACCCCACAATCACAGTCTATAGTCTTTGTGGTCTAAAAAATAAAATGTAAAGACTTCTAGGGAAGATGGCAGAGTAGGAGGATCCTAGGCTCACCTCATCCCACAGATATAACTAGATTACCTCACATCAGTGTAAATAACCCAGGAAATTACCCAAAGATTGACAGAATAAACTCCACAGCTAAATGTAGAGAAGAAGCCACATCAAAATCAGTCAAGGGACTCAGAGAATAAAAGGATGTAAAATAGGACAGCATATACCTAAAATGTAGGGAGGGGAGGAATAAAGAATAGCTTCAAACTTAAATGACCATCAACTAAAGATAGATTGCTATATACAGAGGATGTTATATGCAAACTGAATGGTAACCACAAATAAAAAACCAATAATAGATATGCAAAAAAATAAAGAGAAGGGAATCCAGGTCTATCTCTAAAGGAAGACAACTTATCGTGAGAGAAGACAGCAAGGGAAGAAAGGAACAGAGAACTACAAAAACAACCATAAAACAATTAACAAAATAGTAATAAATACATACCTGTCAAAAACTACTTCAAATATAGATGGACTAAATGATCCAATCAAAAGGCATAGAGTGACAGAATGAATAAAAAAAAAAAGACCTATTTATATGCTGCCTACAAGAGACTCACTTCAGACATAAAGACACATGCAGATTGAAAGTGAAGAAATGAAGAAGCATTTATCATGCAAGTAGATGTGAAGAGAAAGGGTAGCAATACTTATATCAGACAGGATAGACTTTAAAATGAAGACTAGCAACAGACAAAAAAGCATACTATATAATCATTCAGGTGACAAGCCTACGAGAAGATGTAACCATCATAAGTATTTATGCACCCAACATGAGCACCCAAATACTTAAAGCAGTTAATAACAAATATAAAGGAAATAATCAATAGTAATACAATAATAGTAGGGGATTTTAACACTTCACTTACATCAATGGACAGATCCAGCCAACAGAGAATCAACAAGGAAACAGTAGTATTGAATGATATATTGGATCAGATACATCTAATGGATGTATTCAGAACATTCCATCCTAAAACAGCACAACACACACTGTTTTTAAGTGTATAGGGAATATTCTCCAGAATAGATTATGTATTAGGCCACAAAACACATCCCAACATATTTTAAAAGATTAAACTCATTCTGTGTATCTTTTCTGACCACAATTCTATGAAACTTAAAATCAACCACAAGAGAAACTCTGAGAAGAGCACAAATGCATGCAGGTCAAACAACATGTTACTAAACAATGAATGGGTCAGCTAATAAATCAAAGATGATATAAAAAAATACATGGAGAGAAGTAAAGATGAAAACACAATGGTCCAAAATCTTTGAGATGAAGCAAAAGCTGCTCTAAGAAGGAAGTTTAGAGCAATACAGGCCTGCCTCAAGAAGCAAGAAAAATCTCAAATAAAAAAGTCTAATCTTATACATAAAGGATCTAGAAAAAGAAGAACAAAGAAAACCAGACATCAGTAGAAGGAAGGTAGTAATAAAGATTAGAGGAGAAATAAATTAAATAGAAAAATTTTAAAAAACACAACAGGTCAATAGATAGTATCAGGAACTGCATTAGTTACCTCAAAAGTTGCCTTGTACAATTACATTCTCTTCTGTTATATTTCTTAATTATGTTACCTTCCAGCAAGATTCTAAATGTGTAAAGCACCATGTATAAAGATTCAATAAGCCAAGAAGGAATATCCTTTTCTTACATATATTCTGCAATCACCATAATGCAATGCTCATACTTGACAAATATTTGACTGCTTAATAAAACCTGAGCATTCTGAAAAGATACACTGACATAATCTATATAAAGGAAAGCCAGAAAAATATAAATATATATTGAATATTTCCATACATATGAAAAATATATAACATATAAATATATATTACATGTGTTGGTTTTTTTTTTAATATTTTATTTATTCATGAGAGAGAGAGAGAGAGAGAAAGAGAGAGAGAGATGAGACACAGGCAGAGGGAGAAGTAGGCTCCATGCAGGGAGCCTGATGTGGGACTTGATCCCACGATCTGGGATCATGCCCTGAGCCAAAGATGGATGCTCAACCACTGAGCCACCCAGGCATCCCTACATGTGTTTCTATATATTTTTAAACTTTTAATTTAAGTCAAGAACTGAATGGAAGTAAACCATGACTTACCTACAATTCACTATGTTGGGAAGAGGCCGAAGGCTGAAATGAGTGTTTTGAGGGCCAGATGAGAAGGGAAACTCAGCTGATGATGGTCCATCATTCCCATGACCATATCTGAGAGCCCTTACCTAACATGTTTGATCATGAAAAATCTACATACCAGGGAGAATGTAAGATTGCTTCTATATGGAAAAATGAGGAATCCTGAACTAAGGCAAAAGAAGAAGAAGGACTTGGGAAAGAGGATTGTCCTTCCTTAGTTCACCCTTCCAGGTGGAAAGTGCGCACATTTTGGTTTTGCTATTCACTTCCATTGATTTTGTGAATCTGTCATGGTGGATTTATGATACCATTATAACACATGCCGCATTATTTTTTAAACAACATTAAAGTTTAAAAACTGAATAAAAGCTTTGCTCTGTGATTCACCAGATTCTTTCTCAGAATGAAGAAATGGATGAACAAATCACACAGCAAGATTGAGAGTCTGTGGGGGACATTTGACATCGTTTCTTTTGAGGGGGGTATTTGTAACAGTATGCTTCCCTGCACAGTTCAGAGCAGAAAATGCTGCTCTAGGTTTTATAGTTAACTGGCTTTAGGATATTTAAATCTCCAAACTGGGAAAATGACAAACTAAATCAGATTGCTAGTTAGTTGTCTTTGGATAGGATCCAGTTTGTACAGTATTGGCCTGTTCAATGTCTTTAAAAAAATTGGAGTTAATGGTCAACATTTTAAAATCTGGCATTGGTATATAAGTCTTTGGATTTTTAGTTTTATTTTAAAAATTCAGGATATCTCTAATTCTGTGCAACAATTTGCTGAGTTGAGAAGAGGCTATTTCCTTTAGCTCTCCTATGTTCTTTTTTTATAAGATTTTATTTATTTATTCATGAGAGACAGAGAGAGAGAGAGATAGAGAGACAGAGACACAGGCAGAGGGAGAAGCAGGCTCCATGCAGGGAGCCTGATGTGGGACGCAATCCCGGGTCTCCAGGATCATACCCTGGGCTGAAGGTGGTGCTAAACCGCTGAGCCACCAGGGCTGCCCCTCTCCTATGTTCTGTAGTTTATCATAGTCTCGTGGGCACTGAGATTTGCATGCCAGTGGTCATTTAATGTAGAGGAAGGTATTTGGGCTTTTTCCAGGATTCTATTCAAAGAAACAAAGCAAAAAAAAAAAAATGACTTAGTGTCCATATGTTTCAAGAAAAGTTGGAGACAGCATATGTCTTTGTGGAAATATAGAACACTCTTCCATATGTATAGGTAGGCAAAAACATAATATAATTTGAGTCATCATTATAAAATAAACTCAGCCTGCTTCATCCATTTATTATTTAATAGCAGTAAGGACCAGGTGTTTGACTTGTGGATTTATTAGATATTTTTTAAGTTCTTTTTTTTTTATGTCTTCTAAGTTCAAATACTCTATTTATTTATTCTACAGTAAATTCTAAGTGTGATTTACCATTTTAACAGAAGTAGCAAAATAATTCCCATGTGGACTTATGGAAATGAAGAGTGGGAGAAGAGATAACTGTACTCTATACTGAGAAGGACACAAAACTACAGAAAGTAAGCAAAGGCTAGAACTCGGATCCCCTAGGTTGCAGCCTAGGACTATTTCTGCTATGATTTCTACCATTTCTGTTCTTTTCCAGATATATTAATCCATGATGGAGGCATTACTGAGTGGTTTGTGTCTCCAAGCCTCCTTTCGCTTAAGAAAAAAAAAAAAGTGTACAAATTCCCGAACTTCACAAGAATCTTCCCTTTCATTTTCTCAATGATTTTACAGTTTGCAATGATGGTGTATAATTTTTCTCTCTTCTATATCCCTTCTCAGTTTCCTTTGGAACAGCCTTCTCTCTCTTCTGAGCTCTTAAGAGTGTTTAGTTTTTACTGTCACTGAAACTAGAAGTGAACATTTTCTTGGTTTAATAATAGGATAGGCTTGCTTCCCAAGACATGAAGTGATTTTGTTCTGGTGCAAAATTGCCTACTGCATTTTGACCATTAATGATTCATGATGCTTTCGATTCTACTTGCAAATGTTGAGTTTTCTACTTCCCAGGGAAATCCAGACTTTCTCCCTTTTTCCAACCTGGAAAAGTTACTTGAGCAGAACCCACAAGAGCCAGTGATTCATGAAATTCATAAAAGAGCAGAGGAGAGTACATTTTAGGAGAGCAATATTTCAAAAAGCCCAAGGAAGACCCTCCAGAAAATATGTACCCACACTCACAGCACAGAACTAAGGCTCAGAATGAGGTTCCCTTAAGAGAAGAAACATTAGAAAGTTTATTTTACAGGAACCAATTCCCAACCTCTTATTTGTGTGTTTTAAAGTGAAGTAATGCTTTATGAAGCTAGGTAAAAGTGTTTTTGCTCTAAGAAACACTTGTTTAAAGAAATCCTGACCTGTAGATTTGGACTAGATAATCTGAATGCAATTACTCACAAATTTCTCAAAACCTAACACTAGGTATTGCTTTAATGAATGCAAAATAGCTAGATTCATATCTGAATCTGCCAAATGTCTGTCTGCATTTGAAGGAAGTTTGCAAGGTCAAATGGAGCCTGAGATGTTGGGGTTTCTAAATAACAGAAGGCATATATTACCTTTTCTGAGATGGAGAAGTTAGCATGAGATCTTTGACTTCATCTACAAGTTAAGTGGACAATTTCTGTTTCTTAAAATGAATATACTACCTAAGTAAATGATATGTTTCAAAAACTATGTGGAATGAAAAGAATGACTATAATCATATGCAATATATTTAGTAAATAAAAACTCATGAGTAGTAGGGGATCCCTGCGTGGCTCAGTTGTTTGGCGCCTGCCTTCAGCCCAGGGAGTGGTCCTGGAGTCCCGGGATCGAGTCCCGCGTCGGGCTTCCTGCATGGAGCCTGCTTCCCCCTCTGCTTGTGTCTCTGCCCCTCTCTCTCTCTCTCGCTCTGTCTGTCTGTCTCTCTCTCATGAATAAATAAATAAAATCTTTAAAAAAACATAAGTCCATAATAATAATAAAGGGAAAAGATCATTTACTACCATTGGAGGTGACTATTATACCAATTCCACACTCTGAAAATTGGCAATTAAGAATGTGGAATAATTCTTTCAACAATCATTTAAAGGGAACAAGATAATAAAATTGCTTAAATAAAAAGTTGATGGGGAATGGAGTATTTGTACAGTTTCTAAGTATCACTCCAGACATATATTTGATTTCTGTGGCTGTACAACAAATTACCACAAACTTAGTGGTTTTAAATGACACCCAGTATGCAACATCAGTTCTGACAAGGGTATAGCCAAAGTGACAGCTGGGCTGTGTTTCTCTGGAAGCCACCTGTAGTTCATTGCCAGGTGACCTTCTCAAAGACCTCTCACAACAAGGCAGCTTATTTCTTCAAAGACAGCAGAAGACTGAGGGGAGAGAAGGATGGGGAGGCTTCTGTCAATGGGTAAGTTTCAGTTTTGCAAGATGGAAATGTTCTAAAGATCCTTTGTACAAAAATGTGAATACAAGGACACCTGGGTCGCTCAGTGGTTGAGCATCTGCCTTTGGCTCAGGGCGTGATCCCAGATCCAGGGATCAAATCTCACATCAGGTTCTGAGATGCGAGCAGGGAGCCTGCTTCTCCCTCTGCCTGTGTCTCGGACTCTCTCTCTCTGTGTCTCCCATGAATAAATAAATAAATAAGTCTTTAAAAAATGTGAATATAGTTAACACTACTGAACTGGACACTTCAAAATAATTAAGATGTTAAACTTACATCATCTATATTTTAGAATATTGTTAAGCCCCAAAAGGAGGAAAACATAAAATATCTTTTGATTTTGAGGGTTAATATTGTAGAAGTCAATTACTGCCTACCTTTATTAGATGCTCTGGCATTGTTAGCTCATACCAGTCTGGGTTGCAATCAATAGTTCAGGTCCTAAAATACTCTCAATGATGTGACTCAGTAGGGAGGGTTGTGGCTCCTACATTTTAAATAGTCAGAAGCACAAAGAGGTAGAAAAAATTTCCTGGGAGAGAGATTTTCCCAGCCACTGACTGTCCAAGAATAGGTGACGATATTTTAAACCAGTGTTTCTTGAAATTTCACACGTATAAGAATCACCTGGAGTCTTGTTAAGTTGCAGATTCCTATACAGGACGTCTGGAGTGGGATCTGAGTTTCTGCAATTCTAACACTCTCCCAGGTGATCTTGATGCTGTTATTTTGAGTCATGAGAACTTAAAGATATTCAAATAATTAGCAAAGGTTGAACTAACTATGCAGTATTTACTAATTTCATGTGGTCATAAAAATCACCTGCTACTTTATTAATACCAATGTCTAGGCCCCTACACTAGGGATGATGCCTTAGTTGCTCTTCAGTGGCAGTCTGGTATTTGTGATTTCAACCTCATGATTTTTATGATTAGCTAATTTAGGGAAATATTAAATGATATCTAAAATAGTTTTCGGTACTGACTTCCCACAATTCTGTTTCTCCATATTTCTCCTAAGGGCTAGCTGTAGACTACATTTTCAATGGATACCTCTCTCCACTGCTGGCTTGGTGTGCTGTTTCATCCCAGGGACATTAGAATCCCTATTAAATGGAATCATCCCTCCCCCTTTTATTGCTTAATAACCAAGAATAAGCTCTCTACCCATGAACCTGCTGTCATCATCTAGTTAGATGAATTCACTAAGAGATAGATGTTCATTTTTATAACAACTCTGTTAGGTTTTCATTATTTCCCTCATTGTATGGACTAGAAGACAGATAGCAATAGAGGTTAAGTGACTTGCTCAACGTCAACCAGAAGGACAAAGTTGTAGGGTCTGGATTTGACTCTCATCTCAGTCCCCAACCTCTTCCCTGAGACATCAGAGGCCCTATCATCTGTGCCGCCTCCTCCTTCATGTACTTGTGAGGTATAGAGCCTACAGGCTGTTTGCATATTCTGCTCTCTCACCTTGATGTCTCCATTTACCTCAGCTTTCTTCCTCCTGCTAGGACTTCAACACTCTGACTTTTGCATCTCAGGTCGTCAAGCCCTGATTCTAACCAGTGTCAGATTCAGACTCACTCTCTCCAGTATCTTCCCTTGGTCTTCTTGAACATCCACATTCATCTCGGTCTGGAGGAAAAACCAAACTGAGATGTAATGAAGCTCCTGATGGTAGGCTCTTTAGAACAGCAGTCAAATATAGTCCCTGAATTATTCTTTACTCAGAACCAGTTGCTCTGTGGAGAGCCTTGAGGTAGGGTTGGTGGGGTGGGGAAATACACACTCATAGTGGTTAACAGAAACTTGCTGATTCTTTTCTATTCCTCAGTGATCATTACTATAAACTCCATGAAAGTCTTTGCCTAACTGCTATGCTTTGAGCACCAGCCTAGAACTGCTCAGAATACTTGGAGATGTAGGGCTGAGTCCAAATGCTCAGGAATTATGTTCTCATGGAGCTTCTGATTAAATGATGTGAGGAAGATACTTTTATCTCTTTTTAAAGATTTATGTATTTATTTATTTGAGAGAGAAAGAGAAGAAAGAGAGCACAAGTGAGGGTAGGGCAGAGGGAAAGGGAGAAGGAGAGAAGCAGATTCCCCACTGAGCAGGGAGCATGAGGGGCTGAAATCAAGAGTCAGATGCTTAATGGCCTGAGTCACCCAGATGCCCCAAGGAAGATACTTTTTATTAAATAGTCAAAACAATCCATGTTTGACTACAAGTAGAGATCAGGGCTATGAGGAGAAGGAACATAAATTTTGGATTAAAGTTTCAAATGTGTGGTAGAGATCAGCAAAGATCTGATCAGGTTAATCTCATTTTTCCTTGTGTGTTTTTTTTTTTTTTCAGTGGAGTTGTGATGTTTATAGTTGTAAAAAGAGTTAACATTTATCAAGCCCTTATTAGTACAATTGGTTTCTTCTAAGTACTTGTTATATTATATCTGTACAGAAACTATATTAACCCTATAAAATAGCTACTCTCAATCCACTTGAGTTTCTTCATTTGCAAGTGTTGGACAGAGTGGTTATGGAACCATAAGCATCATACAGCCAGGGAGCAGTGGGTGCAGAATTGAACACAAGTCTAACTGATTCGAATGTTCAAGTTTTAACAATTGTTGATTGTTTGCTGCCGCAGGAAAATATAGTAGACATGGTGTACTGAGAGCCAGGATGGAGAGACAGTGGCAAGAATAATATGAGAACAATTAGGTAGACTGCTAATTGGTGAAACACATAGACCCAAAGGAGATTTTTTTTTTTTGATGGATGGCAAAAAGGAGGAAGGGTTTGTAATAGCATCTGCCTGGGGCTTTCTCCTTGGACCCGTCTGAAATAGTTTGTCTAGTGGACCTAGAAATATGTATGAAGCGGAAGGGCTTATCCCCTGTACAGACAAAAAAATGCCGAGAGGAGGAGCAAATTTGCTGATTGACAAAATCAGTACTCACAAAAATCCCCACCAGGTCTGCATCTCTTAATGTGAGATGTAATGCAAATGAAAATGAAGTCTTGCCTTTTGAGTTCAGGTCATCAACGGTATAAACGTAGAACTGGGGAGATGACACTTCACATTTTGACAGAGGAATTTTTATGACTTGGATACTCTAGATCTAGCAACAGCATCAGGGGACAGGTAAAATCTTTCATGAGACCTGTGCTTCACTCTGAGATGTGTAAAATTTTAAAAAAGTCAAATAAAACAAAGGAAGGAGGAGACAGCATTGCTTTATCCGAGCTGACCATTTATGGAAAGAGGTATTCCAGTTTTCCACATGGTTTGGCACCTTCTAGTGAGGTTATATAGAGAACAATCAAGTTTTCTGGAGGAAAGAAGCAGGATGGTAAATGCTTGGAAATAATTTACTATGAAGGGAAGTCAGAACTTAAATGAATAAATAAAACAAGGTTGTTGACTGTAGGGCAGATGAGATTCAGGATAGTTGTCAAGTTGTCCTTAGCACTTGGACTGTCCAGCAGAGGTGGCACAACATCATATTGGGGATTGTGGTGGGGGTGTTGATGAGACCACTGGGCACAAGAAGAGGAAACTATGAGAGAATAATTGATCTCCATTTTACAGATGAGAAAACAGAGGTTTAGAGAGCCAGTAACGTTAGACTGAGTTAAGGGCTTGCCAAATAAATCAAGAGGAAGAAAGAGTAGGTGAAAGATTTTAGGGAAAGCTTCCAAAAGCAAATCAGAAGTCAGTACAAATAGGTGTTCTTTGACTTGGGGCACCTAGATGATTCCTGCTTAAGTGTCCAACTCTTGATTTCAGTTCAGGACATGATCTCGGGGTTGTAAGATCAAGCCCCACATCTGGCTCCACAGTGTGTCAGGAGTCCGCTTAAGATCCTCTCTCCACCTCTGCCCCTGACCCCCACTCGTGTGCTGTCTCTAAACAACAAAAACAAAAAATGGGATTCGTTGACAAAAATAATTATAGATAAAAATGTATTACTGTTATTTTACTCTGTTACATGCTTTCCATACCTAGTCTCATTTCATATTTCTTGCAATCCTTTCTCCATCTTAAAGATGAGAACACTGAGGCTAGGGGAAACTCATAACTTGTGTGTGCATGGCTGAGACCCAGCCATATGTGGGTTAGACTCCAGAGCCCATGTTAATAGCCAATCCCTTGTTGCTTCTAAAAACATAGAACAGGATCATATCGGAGGTTAGGGCAGAAAGACAAGAGACACCGAGGCCAAGAAAAGAGAAGTATTTGCTCAAGGGGAGAAACTGGCAGAGTCTAGTAAGGACTGGGCTGGAGACACAAGTGGTTTAGATGGAGAGTGATAACATGAGGATCCCATGTCACTAGAATAATCAGGAATGTGGCAATTTCCGAAAAGCAATGGTTGTAACCAACTCCAGCTAATAATACCCTTCCCTGGGGTGGGATCTTTAGCCACAGCCTATCAATATTGTTAGACAAATGCCTCCCGGACAACCTCATATCCATACCCTTTCAGGGTAGTATCAGTCTGCTTGAGTGGTGTTTTCACCTTCTTTTGCCTAGACAGGTTGTCTGCACTCAGTTTTTAATGAAAAAAGAATAATTAAGGACGAACAGAACGCATACAAAGTGCTTCTGACAGCAGCGCTATCATACCAATATTGTAATTTGTATTGAGGTAGTGTCTCTCTGCCCAAGCTTTACACAGTTTCTCCCTTGTAGACTTCACACATTTAGCACAATAGACATTATCTTTCTTCCTAGGTGACAGGGAAAGAAAAACCACCGTGCATTCTAATCTTGGGCTTAGTTCTAGAGAAACTGAGGCTGATAGGATATGATCTGAGTCTTCAACATCAAAGACCAAACCCTGGAACAGATTCTACTCCTCAAATCTTATATTCTATCCCCCAACCTCCAGCTCGCTGCCTCTGCTACTTAAGCTAGAGGAATCATTTTGTTTTCTAAGTTCTTCATCCCGAATGTAATAAGGCCACTTCTGAAACAGGGCAGGGGCCTATTGGTGGAACAATTGCCCCAAGCCTACCCGGTTGGGTTCTGGCCACAGAGGCCCCTCTTCTCCCCAAAGCGCCAAGTGCCGCATGAGTTCTCTCCTTGCTCCCTGGCATCTTGCTGTGCACTGCTTTATTAAGAGGAATTTACTCTTCAATTTCCTGTAGTGATTTCAAATTCCCAAGGTTACTGCTGCGCCTTACTTTATAGCCACAATTACACACCACTCCCTAAGGTCGTAAAGGATTTGGAAATACATCCTCAGAGGAGCCTTTGGATGTCAGATGCCACCAGCTTGCAACAACATTAACTCTGTCATTAGAAACTCGGGTGTGAGATGCTTGGAGGTGGGAGAAGAGAAGGAGCCCAAAGAGAACAAGGAGAGGGTTCTTTAAATATCCTGGCCTGGTCTCAACACTCAGGGAGTGCTGTGAGAGGGGGGCTCACAGCGCCGGTAGTAATGAGTGTTGGTTTTCTCTTGCAGAGAGCAGTTTCTGTCTGCAGGGGGTGGGGTTTCTCTCCTCCAGCCTCTGATCACAGAGCCACATGGCTCTCCTCACAGAGTAGTTATTTTAAATGTGTAACATTTTCAAAGAAACTTACTGCTGAGGCTCTTTTAATCTTCAGAGCCAGTTGGCAGGAGGCCTGTATGGAGCTTATTTTATGGTATCTTAACAATGCGTATAGGGCGCATCTCAAGGAATCCCACTCTCCAAATGAGGGTTGAGGACAATGTTCCAGACCATCAGATGCAATTCCTGTGTTTTATAAAGAGGGAAACTGATACTCAGAGTAATTCAGCTCACATGCTGTCACCCTGCAAGTAAACTGGGAGATATTTTTTTTATACTTTATTGCTCATAAATCCCACATTCATCACAGAAAGAAGAGCAATGCTTTGACTCATCCAAAGGTTCTTTTTGCTTTCTTTCTCCCCCCCCCCTTTTTTTGAATTGGATGTATTCATTAATTCAGTTTGGCTTTATAACAACCCAAATTTAGGAGACTTACGAGTAAAATAAAGCAGGAGTGAGCAGACTCTGGTACTCGGATTAATTTAACTTAAGAGGAAAACAAGATGTGTAATCCCCATTTTATGACAATAGTTGGGGAAAGACCAAGGCTTTTTTGAAGGGCTTAGTGTCAGCGCTGCCAGCAAACATGAGATGAGAAAGTCACACCATGAAATTGTAACCTTCCACATGGTAACCTTGCCTTTCCCCGATAAGGGGATCAAGAGAGAGAAGGAGCCTCCCCAAATGACATGAGTCAAAATCCCTACATATGTCTTTCTTGTTAGTATCATTGCCTTGTCTCAGTTTGGCTATGAAAGAGTGGTTCATAGAAATGTCTATTAGTAAGTGAATAAGTTTGTATTTCAAAGGGCATTTTATAAACAAAGAATATAATTCTTTGCTTCTCCCTCTGGCTCTGATAATAGTAGAGAACAAAGGAGGCTCAGCAATGACTTGAGGTATATATGTCAGTGGCTTTTATTTAAAAAAATAGTCCCTTCTGGAATTTAGGTGAGGAAACTTTTGAAATCTAGATCCTGGCCAGAGACTTTACCAAAAAAATTCACTTTTTTTCTTTCTTCAAGCAGCTTTTGAGTGAGTACTACAGGCATGGTTTATGTATGTCTCAGTCTTTACATTCAAATAAGAAATGCAGAGACCCAAATTTGATAGTGGTCATGAAAACGTACAGCACAGTAACTTTTAAGAAATTGAAGAATAAAAGTTCAGGAGAAGATAAGAGAAATGAACATGTGCTGAGCTCCTACTCTGACCAAGGTTTTGATTTGGATGCTCTATTAACATTGCACTATTTTCATTATGAAAGGAATTTAAACTCTGTATACTCTCTGACGCAGAAAAGTTTAATCAGGGATCCCTGGGTGGTGCAGCGGTTTGGCGCCTGCCTTTGGCCCAGGGCGCAATCCTGGAGACCCGGGATCGAATCCCACGTCGGGCTCCCGGTGCATGGAGCCTGCTTCTCCCTCTGCCTATGTCTTTGCCTCTCTCTCTCTCTCTGTATGACTATCATAAATAAATAAAAATTTAAAAAAAAGTTTAATCACATGAAGTAACTTTCCTATGGTCTCACCTCTAGAAGGTCAGTCTGGGGTTGGAATCCACGTTTATCTGATTCAAATGCCCAGCACTTTCCATTATTCTGCATGAATTGCTCATTGGTGCCAATATATATATATATATATATATATATATATATATATATATATTCCCAGAATGTCAAAATTACTTTTTATAAAGTCTGTCAAAGCAGGCTTTAGTTTATAAGAGACAAGTTAAATTGAGTTCTGAATCAAGTACACAGTTACTGATTTTATAGGGCAGCATAACGTAGTGGTTACCAGCCTGGGCTCTGAAATCCATCCTTGTGATTTGGAGCCTGCTTTAATCCCTTGGCAGTTGTGTGTGGCAAGTATGGCTTTCACCACTCCGAGTCACAGAATCCCCATTATATTAGTCCTGCTTAGAAAAAGACCGAGGGACTTAATGGGACTTTAGTAAAGCAATTTTTTACAAAGGTGTGGACAGGTTCCTGGGAAAGACTTGGTACCTGCAGCAAGTAACAGTACCAAGAGCTGCTACCTTCCCATGGCTGCAAAGGCTGACGGAGGGGGAATGTTGGAACCCAGAAGACAAGGGAGAGCTGCATGGAGAGGGCTGTCCAGCAGAAGATGCTGCCTTCAGTTGAGACATGCATCCACCCAAATGCATGAGGGAGCGGGACAGGAAGTACCCCAACTTCACTCTCATCCCTTTCTATAGTAATCTCCTATTCTATGTTGGTGGAACTGAAGCAGAAGCCAGAAAAAAAAAGGAATACCGTTCACATTGATTGTCTTCCCAAGTATTCTATCAGGATGGGGAATGATGGAAAGTTGAGGCAAAAACAAGCACACAGCCATCAAATGGGGTTAATACAGAACTTACTCTGAGAGTTGTCACCAGAATTACTTGAATTAAAGCATGTAAAGTACTGAGATTGGTACCAGTCATGTGATCAGCTCATGTGTAAATCCAGAATTGAAGTGAACTGAGAATGATCCACTCCAACATCTTCATTTGACCAATGAGCACACAGAGGCACAGAGGGAAGTGGCTTGCCCCAAGTTATACAGAAAGACTAACACTTGTCCTCATCTAGTTGCTAAAGACCTATATTTGTCACTTGTCTACCTTAATGGAGGGCACAGACTCAATCTCAAGTCCAAAAAGGTAAACAAAATGGGCTCTATAAAATCTGCACAGCTTGTATCTCCCTGGGACTTCCAGTTTGTTCCCTGTAATGGTGTGCACTCTACAGAGTGGACTGTGATTTCTTGAAATAGTTGTTGAACTAGCTGACTTGAATTTTTCTATCTCATGGGATTCTCTGTGTAAATAAGAATCTACATGGTAAATCTTAAAGAACCAAAAAGCAAAGTGCAGGGACTCCCTATTTCAGACCCATCAGTTTAAACAACAGATCTCTTCTGGTTCACAGTGGCCCTCTCAGAGCAGAAAGCAGAGTGAGGACATTTTTAAAAGCAACCTCTCTTTTCCAAGAACATGAATGCTGTATAGGGGGCAGCTTTAGCCAAGGTCCTTCATGATAACTGCAGCCAATTATTTGATGACAAACCATTGCTGTTTGCTTGAGGTTATCTTGTTTCATTACAGAAAGTCCCTCATCCTGCAACAAGCTTCACCCATGCATCCCACTCCATCCTAACAAGTCCAGGGAAAACCAGGACACTTGGTCACCCTAGATGATTTACAGAGCTCAGATCAGACAAACCCCTTGTGTCTTGGTTCTTGCCTGGTGCTTAATTGTATCATTTTGGAATTTAAATGGTTGCAGTTCTAAGCAATAATCTACATTTACCTCTGGAAATTCTGATAAACATATGCTACTAAATCAAAAAGTAGTCACAAGGACAGGATAATTAATAGACAGCTAAAAAACAAAACAGGGAGTGGATGCTATTACTACTTTTAATTCATAAAGCACTGAATTCCTTTAAGAGACTGCTCAAAATGAGCAAGACTAGTGTAGTGGCCACCAGAAAACTGGGTGGGAAATATAGAGGATCTCAGACCCACTACTGACTGGGGCTAGTGACATCAAGAACTGGACATAATTGCTCAAGATGTCCTTTCCTTTGTGGTATCTTGTAAGGAAGTTAGGCAACTATAGTATACAATATTTTAATTCCTGTTGAATTAATGAATAAAGAATAAAGGAAGGAGACAAGTGCCTCCAATGGTATGACATCTTGGAAGGGGTCTTCAGGGTCATTATTTCTAGGTGTTTCTGAACTTAAATTTAAGTAGGTTTTCTTGGACAGCTGCTCTTATCAGTTCCCATCCAGACCCTTGTACCATATCTGTGTCATTAGGATGCGTCAGGCAGAGCCGTGCACCATGAGCATTGTATGTGCAACATAAGCTTAGTATAGCTCCAGTTAAACTAATAATGGGGGTGAAAATCAAACATAGTCTATGCAGATCCAAGACTTTTCTCTTTCCTGAATTAGGTAGTATGACTTCTCAGCCTGCCTTTGTTTTTTTGAGTTGTACCATTTGAAGGAGAACTCTGTCATGCCAGAGCAATTAATAGGATTTTTGTGGTTAGATAAAAAACCAGGAGGGTTGGTTTTTATTTATTTTTTTATTTTTTTGAGAGTGTTTCAGTAGAAGGGAGAGTGAAATGGGGGAGTTTTCAGAGTCATGAAAGAAACTATGATTCATCTTTACAATATTCTAGAAATATAAGTTAGAAAATTGAATTAATTTATGATTAATTTTGTTGCATGAACTATGCTCTTTTAAACATGGCATCATTATGGGATAGAGACACACAGGTCATGATCTATAAGTTTAAAATAGTATTCTATGTGATCCTAATTTATACTACTGACAGAGTATGGCCGGGGGCTGCCTTGGGTGGCTCAGTCAGTTAAGCACCAGACTCTGTATTTGGGCTCAGGTATAATCTTAGGGTTGTGAGATGAGCCCTGTGTCCAGCTCTACACTGGACATGGAGTCTACTTAAGATTCTCTCTCTCTCTCTCTCTGTCCCTACTCACCCCTTAAAAAAAGGAATATAGCAGGAAAATAAGCTATTCTGGTGTGTCAATATCAATGCATAGCATAGTTGTTACATCAGTGATTACAACACGCTCTGACACATATTTACATCTATGTAACAGCATACTATTTTGTTATATATTCTGTTCACATTCTAGCGCCTAAAATTTTATATGCAATTATTGCATTTTCAAGCAAGTCTACAGTATAAACTAGTCTGGAGAATAAAACAGTCTCATTAATTTAAAGTAAATTATGGCAATTTTGTTTAGTAGAAAGTACAAAGAATAAAAAAAAAAAAAACAAAGTGTGTGTGGCAATCCCTGCTGGGCCACTGATTTACTGTGTGAATTTGAGAACGTTCATTCACTGCTGTGGGCCTTAGCAACTGAGAGTTACAGTATATCCAGTCTACTCACAGATTTGGGGGATGAGACTTGACCCAAATAAACCCATTGAGAAAAATCTCAAAGCCCTACATAAATGAAAAGTTACTATTATATGCACTGCATGAATGGGGACTTGCTAAAGAATCAAGAAAATACAAGCGTACCTATATCAAACAGACTCTACTTTTAGTCTTCTCATGATGGTGCAGAAAGAACAAAGATAAAGCAGGCCCTACAAACTATAGCAGGGCAATTTGGTTCAATGGTAGTGCTTCTATTTTGGATTTGATCATGAAGGTAGTGCTTCTATGTTGGATTTGACAAACATTTTAATTTGCATTTAAATTTCCTTGAGGCTTATTCTATAATGATTTAGAGGCCATTTCCCATGGTCTTTGTCAGCACCTCTATATACCCTAGTCCTTTTTTACTGGGCCTTGAATACATTTAACTGGAGCAACCACTGCATGCAATCTCAGGTCAGGCATGTCTTGGCTCCTTATTTTTTGTACCTTTAGCCTCAGAGTTAAACGGCCCTCCAGAATCCTGGCAGAGAACTCCAGCTAGAATCAGGAGGGAGCTCTCTTTTGCACTAAATCCCTAATAGCAGGATTTATTAATCCCGTGACAAAATGAAGGAATTATCATAAGGAAGCTTTGGCCTTCGGAGCACATTCTGGGATTAGGTATTAACTTCTTGAGCCTCTAGTTTTGCTCCTATGACTGGAGGTAACTTTCTTGTTAACCAAGTACATATATTTTATCTATTACAATTTTCATCCTTTAGATTAAGTCATTTTCCACAGTCAGAACTCTCAGAGAACTGGATTCCTTTCTTTTGTGACTCTGATAATGCCTTGTAATTACACCTTCATGACTATGATTACTTGCTTAAAAATGTGCTCTTCACCTTGTTGGCACCGCATCTGCAGTTGCTTTTGCTTGGTTTCATAATTCCTGCTACCAGCACAGTGCCTGGCACATGGGAGGTACTCAACATATACCTATTAAATAAATACATGAGCTCCGTGGAATTTAATGATTACTGAGGAACAAAAATATCAGCAAATGTTATTATTAATCATCCGCTAGTCCTAATTTTCCCGTCCTAACATCCCCACCCAATCCACCACACAGCTCTGCACAGAATGGCTGGTTCTGACCGCAGAATAGTTCAGGGAATATATTTTACTGCTGATCTGAAGAGCCTGTCATCAGGATCCTCACTGCATCATGATTTGCTTTTCCTCCAGACCGAGATGGATGTGAATGTTCATAAACCACAGGGAGAGACTAGAGCCAGTTAACTCTGAGGTTAAAGGTACAAAAAATAAGGAGCCAAGACATGCCTGACCTGAGATTGCATGCAGTGGAGAGACTAAGTGAGTAAGTCTGATGTGACACTGGTCACATCACCTGCTCTTCTCCCCCTAACTCAACATCTTCATTTGTCTCAGTTTCACGTCTCCTGACCAGGACTTTACTTTTGCTTCTGCTCTCTCCAAGTCTTCTAGCACTGAGCATCAACCCTGATATTGACCAGGGTGATTTATAGGTGTACACATCTATTATACCAGTGGGATTGGAAGTCTAGTCTCTGAGTGACTGGGCTTCAGACTTAGATGAGAATCCAGTACCGACCCCACAGCTTCTTCCATCTGTGCGAACTTAAGCAAGTCATTGACTTCTGCTGGCTTCTGGTTTCTGATCCACATGATGAGGAAAATAACATCAATGTCACAGAGTTGTTATGCAACTAAAGTTGTATCTGTTTAGAAAACCAGTCAATAAATAATCACAGCAGGCTTACATGTTGAGTGCTGATTCTTGGTTATTCATAACTAAAGGATGTGACACCTTCTGGTAGGAATCTTATTGTCTCTGAGATGAAACAAGGGCAAAAGAATAAAGCAAATACCAAACCAATTTTCAGGAAAAATCAAAGGCTAAGTTCTGTGGGAAATACAGAGAAATAGCATCGGAAAACTTTCTAAGATCATCATTAGTGTTTCCCAAAAGTGCCTGATCATAAACATTTCCTCATTAAAATTCACATCCTAGAATTCCACCTACATGAGAACGTCCAGAAGAAGATACTAGAGAGTTAGATTAATAAGGATACCAGGTAAGTTCTTATAACCAAAGTTGGGAAACTCTGAACTCTGTTCAGTCTATTTTGTTACTTGAGCCCTTAGGTGTGTTCTGTGGACCAACAAAATCAACATTACCTGGGGACTTTTTAGAAATTCAGAATCTCAAGCCCCACTTCAGACCTTCTGAATCAGAATCTGCATCTTTAAGGTGACCCTTAGGTGAGTCTTAGGGTCACTAATATGTGAGAAACATTGGTCTGAGGTATCACTCCTACTTGTGGACCCCTTCAATGATAGAAAACACCTGCCCTCTCAGGAAAGCTTTTTTTTACCTTGTGGGACCTCTGGCTGTTTGAAAATACAGGAGCCATCTCTGAGAGTCTGCACCACCAACAGTCCTTTAGGATCTAAGCCAAAGGTGGCAACACAGACTGGGTGGCAGCTGACATTTCCCGAATACCCAATGACAGTAGGTTATTTTACCCTTCTTGTGTTTCCTGTTATATTTCTTTTTTATTTTTTATTTTATTTTTATTTTTTGTTTCCTGTTATATTTCATGAAAGGGGCAAGATATGCCTGTATCATTTTATTATAAATTAAGTGTGTATTTCATAGCCTCATATTTACTTAGACTTAAAAGCTATATGATAAACATATCA
Source organism: Nyctereutes procyonoides (assembly GCF_905146905.1). NCBI lineage: Eukaryota > Metazoa > Chordata > Mammalia > Carnivora > Canidae > Nyctereutes > Nyctereutes procyonoides. The sequence continues at coordinate 9,988,516 of NW_026575133.1, read as the reverse complement.
CATTTGTTCTTCATAATTTAAAAAGATGACTAAGAACTGTTTCAAAAACACAGGTAAGTTGAAGAATAGAACAGTATAGTAAATATTCATATACCTCAACCCATTATATATTTTACTCACTTATCTTAAAATAAGTTACATTCATCGGGCTGGTTAGCCCTTATGGACTTTATCAGGCATAAAGATTAGATAAAGAGAGACACTCTTCTACATAGTACAATGATTATACCTAGAAAAAGTAAAGAAAATTCCCTAATATCATCTAATACTGCACACATATTTAAGTATTCTTAATTTCCACAAAAAACAAATTTTGTAGCTGGATATCTTTAAGATCCAATTAAGTTTCACACATTGCATGTGGTTGTCTCCTATCTTTAGTCACACTTGATATAGAAGAGTGGTTCACAAAGTTTTAAATCTAAAGACCCATGGGGCACCTGGGTGGCTCAGTGGTTGAGCATCTGCCTTTGGCTCAGGTCATGATCCTGGGGTCCTGGGATGGAGTCCCACATTGGGCTCTCTGCAGGAAGCCTGATTGTCCTTCTGCCTGTGTCTCTGCCTCTCTCTCTCCCTGTCTCTCATGAATAAAAAAATAAAATGTTCATTTTTAAAAAAATTAAAGACTCTTTTACACTCTTAAAAATTATTGAGGACCCAGAAAGCCTTTTGTTTTAATGTTGGTTATATCTACCATTGGTTAACATACTACAAATTACAATTGAGGATTTTTAGATATTAAATATTAATGAATTCCTATAAAATAATGATAATCCCATTACACATTAACACAAATAATGCTTTTTTAATGAAAATTACTATATTTTCCTAAAACAAAACAGAATGTAGTAAGAAGAATGATATTGCTTTAGAGTTTACAAATCACTTCAAGTTTTGGTTAAACAGAAGACAGCTAGATTCTAATACCGGCTTCTGTATTCTTTCTGTTGGAATATGTTGTTTGGTGGAAATATAAAGAAGAAAACATGACCTCATATAGGCAGCCATTTAGGAAATGGAGAAGTTTTGTTTTGTTTTGTTTTTTGAGAGAGAGAGAATGAGAGAGAGAGAGAGAGAGAGAGAGAGAGAGAGAGAGAAAGCACACATGAGTGGACAGGGAAGGGCAGAAGGAGAGGGAATGAGAGAATCTTAAGCAGGCTCCATGCCCAGTGGAGCTGGACTTGGGGCTCAATCTCATGACCCTGAGATCATGACCTGAGCCAAAAATCCAGAGTTGGACACTTAACTGACTGAGCCACCTAGGCACCCTATTTTAGCCTTTTGAATAATTGTGGATATTCTTCTTTGATACTACACCCAAACCAGAAAAGTGGTAGTTTATTATAGATTAGTTAAAATGCTGAGTTTGAGATTGTATCAATGAAAATTTACTACTCTATTATATTATAATTTATTAGTCTATCTTGCATTTTATACCTTTAAATAAAAATATTGGTTCACTGGCTTACGCAGATATTCCAGATATTGATACATTTCATTATGAAATATTAAACAAGTCATATATATTAATATCACCATTGATCTCATTAGGAAAGTCTTCACATTTTGTTAATCTGTCAGGGTCATAGTAGCTAAAACAAGTTTTCCAAATTTCAATATTCATAAATTTGTCATTGGTAACAAACATTATCGGTTGTTTTCCATGAAGTGACATTCTTACATTTATTTTTGAAAAGGTGTCTGCAGATAATTAAGTTGAATAATCCTGGTTTTTTCCTGTCTTGTCATTCCTTCAAGTAAGAACAGTGTTCTATGAAAAAAGTGATTAATTCAGTTTGCAACTCAAACAATCGTACAAGAGTTTTTCCTGAAAGCAAACACAGTCCTTTCCATGGTGGCAGGCATTCTTTATGCATACCTAATATTTATGCATACCTAATATTTAGAGGTCTGAGATTTAATACATTTATTACTTTTTTTCTGCTTTATCAGGACATTTTGAAGTGACCACCCCTCTCCCCCTTTTCCCACTATAATAGTATAGTAGAGAAACATATAGTTATTCCAAGTGTAGTCTGGTGCTACTGCCTTTATTTGTGTGAAGGTATCCGTCGTCTCTCCCACCAGCCCTGCTGTACTTTCCACTCTTTCGCGGTCTTTCCCTCATTCTGGATGAGTTCTTCCGATCTAGTTTCCAGTTCACTCATTTTCTTATCAGTTATATCAAATGTGCTGTTAAACGCATTCAGGTTTTAATTTCAATAATTATCATTTTCAATTCTGTTAGTTCTGTGTTTTCTAATTTATTTGTCTTTTATGGCTTTTGTTTACTATGTTTTCAACTCATTCTTTTATTTTTTGAACATATTAAGCTAATTTTACGTTATTTGATTGATCAAAAAAAAAAAAACCCCGTTAGGTTTTATCCACTGTTGCTTTTTGCGCCATGACTGCAAATATAAACAGAGTGAAAAAAAGCAAATAATGTCTTAGTAAAGTTGTGAAAATAGTTTGTCCTTGTGGACCTCAGAGGTCTTCAGGCCACACCTTGAAAATTGCTATACTAATTTGTTCTCTGAGGAGATCTTTTCCCTTTCCCTGCTTCTCTTTCCCCCTCTCCCTCTCCCTCTCACTTTATCTCATCTATTTATCTTTTCATGTAATATAATTTTGCCTTACCTTGATGTTCTGTCCTTCCTCCACAATTTGACTATTATAGGGCTTACTGAAAATATAGATCAGGGTTAAATCATCTCTGTATCTGTAATGACCTGAAAGATCTCAATTATTCTTTACATTTACATCTGCTCTAAAGTCAAGTTTTACCTACAGTGATTCAATAATAGGACATTTCTGTCAGTAACCTAAAATGAAAGACATGTTTGGAAAGATAAAGTTTATACATTTTTACTATCTTTGTGTATCAGATAGGGTACTTCAAAGAAAACATAAGTCACTATATGTATTTAGAACTATATTTTATTTTTTTAATTTTTATTTATTTATGATAGTCACAGAGAGAGAAAGAGAGAGGCAGAGACACAGGCAGAAGGAGAAGCAGGCTCCATGCACCGGGAGCCCGATGTGGGATTCGATCCCGGGTCTCCAGGATCACACCCTGGGCCAAAGGCAGGCACTAAACCACTGCGCCACCCAGGGATCCATAGAACTATATTTTAATTTAATAGAAGTAGATGGTGACAAAGATTATGGAAAAACTGGAAAATACATATAAATCAGTAGGGAAATCCAGATTTTAGCTGCATCAAAAAGCCATTGCCATTCCTAGGCTCAGGGGAAGGAGGAGGGATGCAGTGCTGTTCTACCCCAGGGGCTGAAATAAGTTCAATACTTAAAAGTTTATGATCCAAAGCAGAAAGTACCTCTATAACCTCCAAGAGAAAATGTTCAATAGATTGAATGGATCTGAGAGAAAACAGGTCAAGGATGGACACACCTTGGTTTTGTTGTAATATTGCCATAGAAGAATTTACTTCATTAGTTTTTTTCCCCCAAAATCATTTTGTAGTAGTTGAGCAACTATTATGTGCTGGCACCTACTGTGGGCAATGAGGATTAGTGGTGTACAAGAAAAAGACATAACATGAAGCTGATGATCTCATGAGAAAAGACAGATAAATAACCCCACAAATAACAAGTAATATTAACTATGCAGAAATTTAAAATAAGGTGATGTGACACAGAGTGACTGCATTGCCCTTGTAGATTAGGCATGGAGCAGGGGGTCACTAAGGAGGTGATATTCCAACCGCAATATTGACAAGAGGGACCAGGTCTTGAGGACCTGAGGACATCATTTTTCAGGTCTTAAAGGCATAAATAAGCTGGACATATCAGAGAAGCAAAAAGAAGCCCAAAGTGGCTGTGATTAACAGGTAGAATGGAAAGTAAGAATGAGAGTAAAAAAGAAAAAAAAAAAAAAGAAAAAACCAGAATGAGAGTGAAGCAGAAGCCAGACTGGGTAAGGTTTTGTCAGTCTACAAACCTTTTCATTGCCAAGTTGTAAAATTTTCTTTTATTCTAAATGCGATGAAATGTCATTGGAGGATTTGAACCATGGCCGTGACATGATGTGGTTTATTTTAAGAGGTTCTCTGGAGGGTGAGAATGGAAAGAGCTAACTAAGCTACTCAGGGAATCAAGAGGAAATCCTCTGAAGTCATGAAGAATGGTCTCAAGAATCAAGATGGAAAAGAAGACAATGACCCAGCCACAAGGAAGTTTATGAAGGAATAGGTCATTGGAGCAGGACCTAGGACAAGGTCTGATGGCATGAATATCCACAGAAGCAGTGGTTTTGAAGGGAGACTAAAGAAGTGGTTTATAAGTAGATGTCTTCATGCTGTTGGGTAAACACATTGTTTCCCATTCAGCTTTCTCTAGAAGAGACTATTATTGCTATTTACAAGGGAACATCCAGATTTCTATTAGGGCAAGAAGGTGAAGAGAAAGCTTAGGGACAAGGGGATGATATAGGGTAACTCACAGCTAATAGATCATAAATTAAAAGTAAACAATAGAAAGTTATTCTCTGGTGGAAATAAGAAGTAATTAGTAACTACAGAGAATAGTCTGAGTATGGGGATCCTGGCAATGAAGAGTTTAGGTGCTTTTAGGACAAAGAAAAGAGGGATATGAGGCATGATTGGATTAACCCCAGAAGTGTCCTAGGAAGAGGTAGTAAGTAACCAGGTCAAGCAGGACATACTAATATTTTCTGATGCTCAAGGGGCATAGCAAGCAAAAATTGAGCCAAGGGCCCTTCGGGGTCGGGGGTGGGTGCTATTGGTGGCTGTGATATGGCAGACAGAACAGGCTGGGCTGTGGAAGCTGATGCTGAGTGTTGTTTTAACTCTGAAGATCTCTGGGCTATGACAGCACTTGTGGCCTTAGGCACTGTCTCTCCTCACGAAAACATACTCACGGGGCACATGACACTGAATGAGAATGAGTGTGTTTCAAACTTTCAGCTATAGAAGCCTTTAAGGGAAAGTTGACATAAAGGCCCAATACAGAGAGTTGAAGTCAGAGTCACCCCTCACTCTGAACCCGACACTCCAGGAGAGCTCAGGTCCCCTGGGCTTGATGCCACATGTTCAACCCACCCCCGAACAGTGCAAACTCCAAACAAATTGCAAATATCAGATTCAGCATTGGTGTAATTCACACTGCTCTGGCTGACGTCTGCAGCCACGACATATATGGCAAAGCCTCACTAATTTTGAATAATGAGACTAATATGACTCACTAACAAAACTAAATTACAGTCGTTTTGTTAACAAAATGCAATTTTATTACTCTCAAGTAGAGAGTGTGTTATAAACTGAGCTATAAATGGATATTATTAAGCTAAATGGAATAAGTTTATGTAAAATTACAACTCACAACAGGCCTGCATAAAGTGGTGATGTATCACAAGCATGTAAATCCTTTAGCGTAAGGGAAATCATTGCTGTGGTTGAGAAATTGAAGGCAGAGCAAAAAGAGTCTTTGATTTATTGAGTCCTTGGTTTTCAAAGCTAGTACTCGTAGTCTGAATTCTCCCTTATATATAAGACTCTGAAGAATCAAAGATAAAGAAATTATTTCAATATTTACTTGGAAAAAGTAAACTGTACAAAATTATTGTAAATCTCAAGTGAATCTAGCTGGCAATAATCAAATGCCATTGTATATTAAGGTCTGGGTCCTTGATGATATTTGAAGACAGATCCTAAGTTAAACAAGATCAAATAATTTATATGGGTGCAGGACTCTTCAAAAATTTAATATGATAGCACAGAGCATCTCAAGCTTGAATGTGATTAAAAATAACCTGGGGGATCATGCTAAGATCCAAATTCTGATTCTTTTGGTTTAAGGAGGGACCTGGGATTCTGAATTCTCCATATGATGCCAGTGCCTCAGGGTCATGCATCATACTTTGAGAAGAAAAGTGCTATAGTGCATCTATTCTTTATTTGAGAAAATTGAATAGCTATAGTGTAGCATTTTTGACATGGCATATTTTTTGTGGGAAGACAGATTCTAGAGAAATTTGAAGATTTTTTTAATTGCAAATTTTTGTACACATGGTTTACCTTTACTAAGTAAGGGGATCTGTTAATTTCAGCCCCTTCCCTGTTTTGCCACCTACACTTTTCCTAAGCACTTAGAAGGCGGGGTGGTGGTGGTGGTGGTGGTGGTGGTGGTGGTGGTACTTTCATTATGGGGAATTAAGCAAGTTACATAGGAAAATCAAATACAGAATTCTCTAACCAAATACTCTGATGTTGGCATGGGGGTCCTGTTGTTGGTTTGATGTGAGTTTTTAAAATAGTGTATTTTCTTTAGGTAAGCTAATTTTATTTCATTAATGTTGGTTAATCAGTGACCTCACCTAAACATGTGTTTAGAAAACGACTTTGCTTCATTTAAGGGTAAAGCCAGCAATTGCTCTTTGGACTCACAGACTTAGAGAATTTTAAGGTGAGCAGGTTATTAGAGTGTATGTCATCTAAAACTGTTGCCTTTCAGATGAGGAGACAGAGATGCTGCTTCCATTGTGGGCCCAGTACCACCCAGGACATTTCTGGTAGAGCCAGGTTTAGTTCCCATACCTTCAGTCTTCAATGAGAGCCAAAGTGGCTCTTGAATTTAAACTCAAATATTACTGATCTTGTATACTTCTGGCCTATTAAAATAATTCTGTTTATGAGTGTATCAGTATGGAATACATGAGTCTTATTTTCCTATTCATGACCTATTCTTTACTATTTTTCAGAGGCTAGAAAATGTGTGTCATGAACTGTGTTTGGATGAGTAGCTTGAAGATTGAACATCTAGTTGCTTCATCTTTCCTGGCCATGTTCATGTTTGGGGTTTGTATGAACCCTCCTTCCAAGACAGATTTAACAGAATGGCCACTTCATTCTAGAAAGACACATGTTTAGGGGAAATGTAACACAGGTTCAGGACCATAGACTTACACAGCCTCTGATTACTGTCCACAAAGAGTGCTGAATGTCCCCAGTAATCTGTGAACTAGGCAGCAGGCACGCTCTCCAGCTCCAGTCGCTCGCCACTCAGCTCTGGTGAGCTGGCTGGGATCCCATTCAGGTAATTGCATCCTGTCTGCTCAAATTTCCCCTGCAATTTCAATCAGATATGTTATCCTCCTTAGCGTGACTGCCCAGAATGATAGTTCAGGATTCCCTTACAGCTGCTAAACAGCTGTTGTGTTCGACCCAAGAGGTGACTACGTTTCAGTCATGGGTAAAATGATTCCTTGTTATTTCTTTTCACATCGCAGAGGCATTCTGAGGCTTAATTAATTAAGATGTGCACAGCTTCCGAGGTGCAAATGATGCTAAAGATGGCAGGCATTCATTATTAAGCATTTTTAAAGAGTTGTACACCTGCCTTCATCTCAAAGGAGAATCTGAGGATGATATGTTGCTTGCACTACAATACCTCCTGCTTAAATTTAAAAAGAAAATCTATCGGAAACTGGCATTGGCTGAATTTAGAATTATACAACAAATTTCTTCTTTTTATCATTTTAAATGATCTTCAGGTCTAAAGAAGCAAACATTTCACTTAGAAATGCATTAATAAACTTTCCATTGAGTTTCCACATTACTAAATACAGATGCTACAAAGATATTGAACTTTTTTGTGCTCCATACATCCCCCAATTTTGACACATGGCTTTCTATGCATATACCTTTTTCATGAAAATATGCTGTATTTAACAAAGTATTCCAAAACTTATGGTTTAAAAAAATCATTTTATTATATCTCATGATTTTGTTGGTTAGCAGTTTGGAACTGCTCAATTAGGAAATTCTGTGCCATATGATATTGACAAGGCTCACTTGTTCATATTCAGCTGGTAGCTGGACTGTTCTGGAGGTCCAAAATTGATTTATTTACCTTCCCAGTGCCTTGTCAGAGTCAGATGAAAGGCTGGGCTCCACTGAGTGACTCTCCATTTAGTTTCTGGGCCTTCATTGGTCCCTCCAGCAGGATAGTCAAGCTATTTCATGGAAGCAAAGGACTTCAAGAGGCTGAGACAAAGGCTGACAATTCTCTCAGAGTGGACCCAGGAAGGGTACAACGTCACTTTAATTCTTCTTCTTCTTCTTCTTCTTCTTCTTCTTCTTCTTCTTCTTCTTCTTCTTCTTCTTCTTCTTCTTTTTTCTTCTTCTTCTTCTTCTTCTTCTTCTTCTTCTTCTTCTTTTCTTCTTCTTCTTCTTCTTCTTCTTCTTCTTCTTTCTTCTTCTTCTTCTTCTTCTTCTTCTTCTTCTTCTTTTCTTCTTCTTCTTCTTCTTCTTCTCTTCTTCTTTTCTTCTTCTTCTTCTTCTTCTTCTTCTTCTTCTTCTTCTCTTCTTCTTCTTCTTCTTCTTCTTCTTCTTCTTCTTCTTCTTCTTCTTCTTCTTCTTCTTCTTCTTTTCTTCTTCTTCTTCTTCTTCTTCTTCTTCTTCTTCTTCTTCTTCTTTTTTTTTTTTATCAAAGAAGTCACAGTTCAGCCCAAATTCAAGAGGGGGGGGAAATAGTTTTACCTCTTAATGAGAAGAATGTCAAAGAATTATGAGCATCTTGAGTCTACCATACAGACCATCCTGACAGGGTTCTTATCCATGGCAGTTTCAACACAGAGATCTGAATTTGCCATGAGGGACATCTCTACAATTCAACAACCAGATGTAAGGATGGACTGGGTACCAACCTCTTAGCTGTAACATTGGCCTAATATACCTTTGGAAGCATAACAAAAGCAGATACTTTCTCAGCATTGGCACCTAATACAAGGTGCTAACTGCGATAATTCCTGTATCTGCTCTCTAAAGGATATAATACCGTCCCACACCTGAATTATCATTTCAAATAAAATCACAAATAGTTTCAATTATACCAAGTACATTTGCAAGTAGAATTCTCAAAAAGACTTGCAATGTAGATAGCTCAAATATGATTCCTTCTACTTTGTTGCTGAGGAACTTGAAACAAAGAGAAGTAGTTGTTTTGGTGACAAGTCTCCAGGTAATGAGTGTGGGACCACTCAGTCCACTTTCTCTCCCATTTTCCTCTTTTATGACTTCTATCCACATTTTCTCTCCCAGTTATTTGACTCACAACCTAAAAATCCTTGATGAGGTTCAAGATTCCTGATTTCACTATAATGGAGATGTGTATGCAAGAGGATAAAGCAGTTCCCATGTTAAATCCACATATTCTAAGTTGGACCTACTGCTATTATGCCAAGTTTCTTTCTCTGGACATGGAGTAGGAGGGTCTTCCATGGTTGAATGATGTACGGTTTGTCCCAGTTGGCCACAATGTAACCAAAGATGTAAGATCATTCCAGTCATCTGGATTTTCTCTTCCTCAAGGAAAATGCATCATCTGCCTTATTGCACTTTTCTCTAATTCCTCAGATCCTTCTCAGTCTCAAAGATTCAACTCTAGAAAGACCTTTCCCGCTATTTGAGTCCACATTTCACTCTTTCCCCTGAACTCAGCCTGACATATGCATTATCACAAATCAGTTACATGCATTCTTTCACTCATCAAAATACGCTAAGCATATTCTCTGTATATATTTCTAGGTTAGCTGCTCTGCTAATATTAAACCAATCACATGTGGATCTTGCTTTAAATAGTGAACAGCATTGCAGAGGAGCGTCCTGAAGAGTCATGATATACCATGCATTATGGTATAAGGGTATTATATACATTATCTTATGGACAGCTCATGACAATCTCCAAGAGCTTCATAATGATGAAGCTGAAGCTCTGTGATCCAAGGTCACATTAGTAGTAAGTGGCAGAGATAGGACTTAAGTCCAGAACTGTCTAACTCCAGACACAAAGCTCTTGGTCATCAGGCTATAATGTCTTTGGATAATTGTATTATACACATGCACTTCTATGTATCTGTATATGTGTGTAGACATAGTTTTTTGGGAAATGTATGGTGACATTTCAAATGTCACATGTAGCATAAAAGAGGCACAGGCAAGGTATATGAGACTTTAGATGGAAGCAAAATAATTTCATCTGAAATAAGATTTATGGCACTTGACCTGAGCCTCATCAGGACAGTAGTGAGTAGTTTGGTTTAACATGAGAAAGGGGTGGGTAAGCATGATGGGTAAGAACATAGCAGAACAAACACATGAAAAATATGCTAAGAAGTTTGAACATGGTCATATGGTCATTGCTAAGTTTTTAAAGGTGTTTGATGTGGGTTGTCAAGATCAGAAATGAACTCTTAGAGGATTAACCTGCCAGCATGGGCAGCGGGATGGATTAGAGTAGGGCCATGTCATTGATATAAATTAAGCCTTGCCCTTTTAATTCCTTCCAAAAGTAATTATGAATCTATTACAAAAGTTCAAGTAAAGTAAAATTATAGCACTCTGACTATTATATATCTAATCTTGGCTTGTTTCTTGATGGTTTTAAAAGTGCATTTCTTGCATTGTTAACTATTAATAATAAAAACAGCAACTGACGTTTTTTTCAGATACTTTCCTTCTTTCATTAGTCCTTCACATATATTACCCATTGAATTTTAAATGGGCCACCGACTCCATAAAGCTCAGGATTATAGGCTGGCAAAGTGCTGAGGATATAGATGCCATTCAAAAATTTTGGTTAATTTACTAATTAATCTACAAGCAGCCATTCTACCTCTAGTCTCAGAGTAATTCTCCAAGGTGCCTCCACTCATAGTTATCAAAGCACAAATTATAATCATAAAAATGATAATAGTCTCCAATAAACAAGGTATTATGAATTCTGACATAAATCAAATGATTAAAGCATAATCGTATAAGATATATATTATTATATGTGGTTTATACACAAGGAAACTGGGGACAGATAAGGGTATTTACTTGCACTTATCTATCTACTGGGGATGGATCTGAAATTCAAATGCAGGCATACTGATTCTAGAGCCTGTATATACTTACTCATCAAGCTCTCAAATCTAGATTTTCTAGCCTTGGTTCTTGAGTTTAAATGAGACAAGATTTTTTACTAAGGGCACAAGAAAGAAAAACTGTATGCTTTTAAAATATATTTTTGGATTCTCTAATCTAAATAGAGATTGGCCATGCACATCTATATTTAAGATATAATTTAAGAACTGTCTACATTGTAAATCACAAGTTTAAACTTAACTGTGTTCTTCCGAGTTTAACATGTCTAGTGGCAAAAGGGGAACTTGAAAACCAGTAGGTGGAGAGTCCAAACTCCCTTATCCAAAATGAGACTCAATTTCTAAATCCCCAACAGGTTTTCCTCCTCCTAGCAGCTGGCTGCCAGAAACAGAGTGAGTTCACCACAGCCCTGCACAAGATTTAATGGGGTAATTAAAAAGTGTGCTGAGAATTTGGCCTGAGAATAGGTTCTGTTTTCACTCTGAACATTTTGTGTTGGTGGAAGCAGTTTAGGCAATTCATCATTTGTGCTTGGCAATGCCGGTGACATAAGTCAGTTCTTGGAATGCAGTAGGGGACAATGGTATGGTACCAAGTGGGTAGCCAGGGTTTGACAGCAACCTATAGAAGAAGCTTTAGGGACCTTTCAGCTGTGGCTGGTACTCCTCTCAGATAACTGTTAGCAGCAAGTGGCAGGGGAAAATGGGACTGCCATTCCCCAATCTGCCCAGACTTTGGGGGCTTTTTGTTTTTGTTTTGTTGGCTTTTTATATCCACATGCAGACTCTAACTTCAGTAAGAAAGCTTCATATGATATCCCTGATCTAAGTGATAAATGGTAGCTTTGGAGTATGTGAATGAATAATTGTGAGATAGATCTTCTTTTCAAATGTTGGAGAGCATTTGTATTTCCTTTTCCATGAACTGTCTGTTCTTGCCATTGAGCAGAGATCCACAAACTGCTGTGCTGAGCTATGAAATTGGTGCCCACATACTATGATTGTGGAATTACAAATGGGTTCGGCAATTTGTCGATATCTGGGAAAAATTTTAAGTGCTTGTTCCCAGCAATTACAGTCTTCTGTATTTACCTTACAGATAAACTCACATATGTGCTACAGGACATTCTTATGACACCTTCATTGTAGCATTTTATATAAAAATAAGAAAACACATATTTATTAATAGATGCCTGGTTGAGTAAACTATGGGAGGACGATCTACTTGAAGCCATGATGGTGGGTGTAACTAGTATAAGCTTGTTCCCCAACCATACTTATAAGACTAGAAAAAATATATGAGGCAATATTCTTCATCTTGGGACAACAAACAGCACAAGATTTTGACCCTGGAGAGAAGTAAGAATAAAAAGGTGAGGCCCACAGTAGTCCAGGCTTCTACTTGGGGAAGATTTCCTGACTATCATCCAGACAGCTGGCATGCATGCAGGCTGTGGCAGTTCTTCTTCTTTTTTTTAATAATAAATTTATTTTTTATTGGTGTTCAACTTGCCAACATACAGAATAACACCCAGTGCTCATCCCATCAAGTGCCCCCCTCAGTGCCCGCCACCCAGTCACCCCCAGCCCCCGCCCTCCTCCCCTTCCACCACCCCTAGTTCGTTTCCCAGAGTTAGGAGTCTTCCATGTTCTGTCTCCCTTTCTGATATTTCCTACCCATTTCTTCTCCCTTCCCCTCTATTCCTTTTCACTATTATTTATATTCCTCAAATGAATGAGACCATATAATGTTTGTCCTTCTCCGACTGACTTATTTCACTTAGCATAATACCCTCCAGTTCCATCCACGTCGAAGCAAATGGTGGGTATTTGTCATTTCTAATGGCTGAGTAATATTCCATTGTATACATAAACCACATCTTCTTTATCCATTCATCTTTCGGTGTTTATCGAAAGATGTGTCAGTTCTTCTGAGTTGAGGGGACAGTGATCAGAATTTGGGGAGCTGAGATGGCTGGAATTTGCAGTATGGTAGCATATAAAAGTGGAGCTGTATTCACAGAAGGTCCCACATAACCTACACAAAAGGTACATTTATACTGGCAAAGAACAATGGAGAATTGAAATTAAAATCAGTACTATTTACAAAAGCACACAAAAAATCATGATAAACTTAGATATTTCAATATGCTAAATACATAGATTATTTTTATTCTGAAAATTATACAGCACTGTTGAGACAAATCAGAGAATACTTTAAAAACATAGAGATATAGCACATTAATGGATTGGAAAGTTAGTAGTGTTAATGTATCAATTCTTCCATAATTCATAAATAGATTAAATGTAACTCCAATTATGTAAACATGCTAAAATTTATTTGGAAAAACAAAGGAACTAAAATAGCCTAAGCAGTATTTTTTTTAATGAAGAACAAAGTTGGAAGTCCCACATTATCTATTTTCAAGATTGTTATAAAAATACAGTAATCAAGACATAGATAAAAAGAACATAAGAGATCAGAAACAGATACCACACATATTGATTTTTGACAAGAGAGCTAAGACAATTCAATCAAAAATAGTAAGCTTTTCAATAAATGATGCTGGAATAATTTGACATCCATTCTTAAAAAAGAAAAAACTGAGTCTGTAGCTCACACTAATTTAAAATTCTACTCAAAGTAAATTATAGGCCTAATATAAAACCTAAATCCATAAAACTTTTCACAATAACACAGGAGAAAAGCTTTGTCACCTTGCATTAGACAAATATTTCTTGGAAAAGATACAAAGAGCATAAACCATAGGAGAAAAAATGTATACATTATACTTCATCAAAATTAAAATTGAATCTCTTTGAAAGATACTGTGAAGAAAATTAAAAGATAAGCTACAGACTGGGAGAAAAATATTTGAAAAACATGTATGTATCCAATATATATGAAGAATGATCACGATTCAATAAATAGGCAAAAAATCCAATTCAATTCAATGGGTAAAGGAAAAGATTTTCAGCAAATGGTGCTAGATCAACTACGCATCCAAGATATAATAAGTGGAGAGTGGAATTGACTGTCATACCATATGCAAAAGTTAACTTGAAATGAGTCATAGACATAAAACCTAAATCGATAAAGCTTTGAGAAGAAAATATAAGAGAAAATCATTACAACCTGAAGTAGGCAAAGATTTCTAAGGACACAAAAGAACAAACAAAAAAACATTTTGCTAGATCAAAACTTCATCAAAATTAACATCCTTTGCTCTTTGAAGGACTCTGGTAGACCGAATTATGACCCCCCACAAACATACACCAAAAAAAGATCCCATGTCCAAACCCCCAGGACGATTGTGAATATGTTGCTTTATATGACAAAAGGAACTTTGCAGTTGCTAAATTAGAATACTAATCAGCTAACCTTAAAATAAGTAGATTATCCCAGATTTCTGGGTAGACCCCCATGTAATCACATGAGCCCTTAAAAGCTAAAGAGGAAGTCGGTAGGGAAAGTTGAGGAGATATGAAGCATGAGAATAATTTAATGTTGCTGGCTAGGGGGAACCACATATCAAGAAACAGGGACCTCAGTCTTACAACTACAAGGAACTGAATTCTGACAGCAACCTTAATGAGCTCAAAAACATGTTCCCCTGCTGGCACCTCTGAAAAGGAACAGACCCCACTAATATCTCAGTTTTGGCCTCATGAGACTCTGCACAGAGAATCCAGCCACATGGTACCAGACTTACGCCCTACAGAGCAGTGAGATAATAAATAAGGTGTTGTTTTCAACACCCCTGTGTATGGTAATTTCCCACACAGCAATAGAAAACTAACACAGACACCATTAAGAAAATGAAAAAGCAAGCCATAGAGTGGGAGAAAATATTTGCACCACGTATATTAAACAAAGGACTTGTATCGAGAACATATAAAGAACTCCTACAGTTACATAGAAAAACCCAAACAACCAATTTTAAACTTAGAGAATAGACTGGAACAGATAATTCACAAAAGAAGATATGTAAATGTCCAATAAAACTGTGAAAACATATTCAACATCATGAGTCATTAAGATTCAAGTTATACACATATTGAGCTACCTTTGAAGACTGATTAGAATGGCTAGGCTTTTAAAGATTAACCATACCAGGAGTTGGCGATCATGGTGCAAGTGGAATACTTATGCATTTTTGGTGGGAAAGCAGAGAAGTACACTTTGGAAAATTGCTTGGCAGTTTCTTAAAAATGTGAACAGACAACTACCATGTGATCCATGTGATCCTGCTATTCTATTTTTAGATGTTTACCTCAGACAAAATTATCTATGTAAAGACTTGTATGCAGATATTCATGGCAGATTTATTTGTGATAACCCAAAACTAGGGGGAAAACCCTAAATACCCATTGAGAGTTGAATGGATTTTAATTTTGAAATTATGGTGTATTTATACAGTGGAATACTATTAAGCAATAAAAAGGAATGGACTACTGGGACACATGGGCAGCTCAGTCGGTTAAGCATCTGACTCCAGCTCCGGTCATGGGACTGAGCCCCACTTTGGGCTCCCTGCTTAGCAGAGAGTCGGCCTACCCATCTGCCCCTCCCACCACTCATACTTTCTCTCTCAATAAAATATTTAAGATAAAATAAAAGGAATGGATTACTGACACATACAGCAAAATGGCTTAGTCTCCAAGGCATGATGCTAAGTGAAAAAAGCCAGACAAAGCATAGTACATGATGTAAGGTTATATTATATAAGATGCAAATGAATCTATTGTGACAGAAGCAGGTCAGTAAGTTGCCTGGGCAAGGGGGTGGAGGGAGAGATGTATGACAAACCAGCATGAGAAACTCTTAAGGTGACAGAAAAATTTATTATCTTAACTGTGATGAGTTTCAGGAGTGTATACACATGTCAAAACTCATCAAATTGTACACTTTAAAATTTGCAATTATTGTACTTCAGTTGTGTCTCTATAAAGCTGTTTTAACAATGATATGGCCCACCAAGTGCATCTTCCAGCCAGGGAGGCCTGGCTGTGGTCCAACAGTTTGAATTCTCGGATGTCATGATTATCATAAAAGTCAGAAGGACAGTCAGATAATTAGGATTCTCTCCCAGAATGATCCAAATCAGGGTACTTATGAGAGGCAGGTGGGGAAAGAAGAAACCTTCCTTTCTCTGTCTCTATTGCTGGTTTGAGGGAAATTAGCTTCCTGAAGAACCAGATTGTCGTGGCTGACTCCCTTAACCCACCTTGATACAAGCCACTGAGTTATAATCAGTTTGCCAGCACTGCAAAGCCAGGGGGATTTCTCAGGTACAGGACTCAGTTCTTAGGATGCTAGAAGGCTTGATATCTGGCCCCCCATTATTATCAAGCTTTGCATTTGAGTTTGTTAGTGGTGGCCAATAGGATTATCTATAGATAAATCTCAGGACTTTTGGTTTAAAAGACAAAGAAAACCCCTGAGAAATTTTCTAACCAGCTCAGAGCATCAAGATGACTTTATCACATCTGTGAAAGAAAGAAAATTGTCCTAATCACATCTTTTGAATTTTGTATTCCAGGGCCCACTTGGAGGCCTATCTATCTGCATTGTAGGGCTAGTTTCCAAGCTCAGGGTTCTCAGGAAGCATAGCTGATTGCTGAGTAGAAATCTAGGAATTGCTAGTGCAGGGGGGATTGTGGCTCCCCCTGGTAGAAGCACCCGCAGCAAAGCGGAGCAGACTGACCTCCATCCTTCCCACAATATGCTTCGGCCCTGGCACAGACACCAGCCAGCTGCAGAGGCTTTGACCCCTTCTCCACTAGCAGAGTCAGTGCCAGGTTGGAAAACAGAAAAGATGTAATCTCTTCTCTGTCACGGGCAGCAAGCTCAGTGAGTACCACAGATAAGAGTTTTCACATGACATCATTCCTATTAGCTTCAAGACAACCCCCTCACAATCCTTATTCTCCAGGAAAAACATTTTAATGCATCTTGAGGACAAATCATTTAACCTTCCTTACAATGCAAGCTAGATATCATCATAAACATTTTATAGTTGACAAAACAAAGGTTAAGGAATTCACCCAAGCGACTAGTCTAATAATTGTCCAATCTGTAATTTGAACACAATTTTAGGAAATTCTCAAACCCATACATTTTCTACCCTACCAGGCACCTTAGTAGATTACTCAGCTTGTTTTAAGTGATTTTTATATGGTGATGCTTCTTTATTTATAGAATTTCAGCAAACATGTTCACACTATTATCTCTGGCACATTTGTAGGGCATTAGAATAGTAAGATGGCATCTGGCTTCACAGGTCCTTGGTGGATTCCTATGGTCCCATTTTGGGTTCTCAGTCTTCAGGTTCAGAACTCAATTTTTCCATCATCAGAAACTAATTTACTGGCTACACAGGAATCTGATTGGTAAATAAGAGTTCTAATTCATTATTTAAAAGGATAAGTAGACCCAGAAGACAGATTAGAATGTTGGACACAGCATCTCACCCATTCCACAAATATTTATTGTGCACTAGGTGCCAGCAGAGTTCTGGATGCTTGGGATAAGACAGTAAATATGAGAAAGATCCCTGCTTTCACAGTGGTTACGTTGCCAGACCTGATAATTTAAATTGCTAGTAGAGCAGGAAGCAGTCATGCAAGCCGTGGGATGTTCAGCTTTGACTATGCAGAATTTGAAGTGTCTATGGGTTAATCAAGAGGGCATTACCAGCAGAGGCAATGGTGTGCTAGCGTTGCTTCATGCCAGCTCTGGAGAGCCAACTGCTAAATTTTCAGTTATTTTGTGAGCTGGTTGATGCCATGGTCAGTGTATTTGTGCCATGGAAACTGGCAAACTTCAAATCAGAGCTCCTCTTTCCTTTCTCTATGAGAGCCAGATATTAAAGATTCACTGGTACATCATTGGGTAGGGAAGCAGAGGACTGGGTATGAAGACCAGGAAAAAGACTCGAACTTCCTAGGATTCTAGAGCCTGTAATTAAGTTTAGGGATTATTACAATACTACATATGGTAGTAAAATTCTTGGGATAGATACAATAGCCTAGGGCAGAGTGATAAAAGCAGAAGATTGAGAAAAGAGCTTAAAACACAACAAGCAATGGTAGGGGCGGATCAAAAAAAAAAAAAAAAAAAAGCCCTAAAAGAGATTTGTTAGGTTTGAAGTATCAGGAAGGAGATTCACAAGGGAAAGTGTAGTAAGACATTTCCAGAAGGAAGCATTCCACTTTGCTTCGTTAATCTTTTTAAAACCCTTGTGTAAAGTTTAGCAAATGTCCCAGAATTTTGGTAACTGAGGTAGGTGAATTGGTGATAAACTTGGACATTTTCAAGGAGGAATGGGGAATGAAGTCAGGTGCATAAAATGAATGTAGATGCGGACCAAAGTGGAGATAACAAGAAGAGAGGACCAGAGAGCACATGTCTGATGGTAGGGAGGCCCTCCTTTCTGGAAAAAGGAGAGCAGGCTATTCTTTTCCAAGTTTCACCCCTTGGGTCTTACTTTCTTTGCCTGATGCAGAAAATATCCTTCTATTAGCACTTTCTTCACACGGAGGATGAAGAAGGCAACGGCTTTAGCTCTGCAAAGCAACCATACCCTCCTGAGACTGATGATGCCCAAATCACTGAACCTAGAAGTTCAACTGCTTATCATTTAGGCTAGGTTTTTCTACAGATGGCTAATCTCATTTCCCGCATGTTGAATTTTTCCTAGCTTTCTGCTCAGAAGGTAATCTAAATTTCATGCTTAGGGAGTACCTTTCTCTTAAACCCATGAACATATGCTCCAAGAGGGAGTATTTTCTCTGCTCATTTTTAACTCATAAAAGATTCAGAAGGCTTGTGGGAGAAGAGGAAGAAGAACAGAGCTGGAGACTTCCATTGCCTGTTTAGTAACTACCACCCCATCCGCATCTCTGAGAAGCTGCCTTCTCTACAGATGCACTGAGAGGGATGCTCAAGCTCTGAGCCAGGATATCCCATCTCTGGGTCTCAGCTGAGGGGGCTAGGGATGGACAACTACTCAACACAAGATCATTTCACAGTCTGGACAGAGATAGTGACTTTCTATGACTTTTCTCAAAAAGACAAGCTGAATTAATTAGAATTAATTAGATTCCCTCTCTCTGAAACTTCCCTGTAGGAATCTTAGCTTGAATCCTTCCAGTTGCTGGAAGGGAAAGTAAACACAAAAAGGAATAGGAAGGCAAAGGAAATCAGAAATGAGAGATCATGCACTTTCTGAGAGGCAGAGAGGGTGAGCCCCATAAGCTGGAGCTTAGAACTGGAAAGCCAGAAACCAAGAACAAAGTCTGATCTAGAGATCATTTATGTAAGACCTCAGTTCATAACCAGAGCCTACTTAACATAGACATGAGAATTTTATCCTAAGACAGTATCTTTTCATGATTGCCACTTGATGCCCTCAACAAACATTTACTAAGAATTTCCTCTATAGTCAATGTTTAAAATTTTTGAGGAATCTCCATACTGTTTTCCACAGTGGCTACACCAGCTTGAGTTCCTACCAAATGCACAAGGGTTTCTTTTGCTCCACATCCTCATCAACACTTGTTATTTCTTGTGTTTTTGATTTTAGCCATTCTGAAAGGTGTGAGGTAATATCTCATGGGGGTTTTGATTTATATTTCCCTGATGATGAGTGATGTTGAGCATCTTTTCATGTGTCACTCTTATGTGGAATTTAAGAAACAAAATAAATGAACAAAGAGAAAAGAGACACAAAGAAAGAGACTCTTAAATACACAGAACAAACTGATGATTTACAAGAGGGGAGGTAGGTGGGGGAATGGATGAAACAGGTGATGGGGATTAAGAGCACACTAACCATCATGAGCACTGACTAATGAATACAATTGTTGAATCGCTATATTGTATACCTGAAACTAACATAACACTGTATGTTAATTATACTTGAATAATAAAAGAAGAACTTACTCTATTCCAGACATATAGCGCATTAGGCCCTAACCTCACAGTGCTTAGATAGTTCTCTAGAATGGGAAAAAGAAAAGAAAAACCTCTGTGCTAAGAATTCTTTGGAAAAAGTAGATGAGGAAAATTTGAAACCATGGCTAAAGCCACCATGTAGGGATAGAACAAAATTGCAATAAGTGAAGGACAGTCTGATTTTCTATCAGCAAATTGAGGATAGCTCAGACTCCAAAAGCCAACCACAGGGTACTTCGGCTTCTCTGTGTTTATAAACACTGGCTCATCATTTCAGATAGTATAGACCATTTAGTCCACTTGACAGATTGTTTAGTTTCTCTCTGGTTCACCATATTCTGAGCACAACCAGGAGGAGTATGTTGATTTGGCTTGGCTAATTCCTATAAAATGCAAACACATTTTTCTTGAGAGCCCCAATCCAAGACACAAGAATAATGCTCAGGCCAGAGGCACAGAAATTAGTATTTGATAAATGGGAGCTAAGTGGGATGCAATAATTAATTATCTCCTATAATCCTCAAATAGTACCACAAAGTGCATAGTATTATTATTTGCACTTTGAGATGAAACAAAGTTAAAGCTTAGTGATGTTAAGTCACTTGCCCAAATCAAAAATGGGGACCCCATTTTGCACCTGCGGTCTTCATTATTACACTATACAGAAGGTGTCATCCAGATTTTTTACCCAGACTAACCCACACCATTGGCAACAGCAAGATGCAGTCTAAGTTCACATTCACCAATGACCTTCAGAATAGCTATGGCCTATGGGAAGGACAATTGTAAAGAATGACCTAGAAAAGGCTGAATGTAATTAAGTAAAAGATAATGTATGGACAGCATAGGAAATATAGTCAATACTATTGTAATAATGACAGATGACCACTACACTTACCATGATGTGTAGTCTAATGCACAGAATGCATGGAAGAAAATCACTATTCTGTACACCTGAAACTAATATAACATTGTATGTCAACTATACTTCAATAAAAGAGACAGTATGAGTGGATATTCAGTTGTGTGAATGTGGGACTATGTATTTAGAGTTACTAAAGCAAAAAAAAAAGCTAGAAATACACAACACTTAAAGCGATTGTTGGGAATGGTGAGCTGGTCTTAATTAGCAATAATTGAACAAGGTAATGTGGCAGCATTCTCTCTGGCAAACAGAGTTGTTGGAAACTTTTAATTAGCAAGAAAATCTCACAAGTTGTGGCTTGTATCCCTTCCCGCCAGGCAAGCGGAATGTGAAAACAGTTGTGTAGTGACGAAAGCACAGAGTTAAATAATGAAGCAGTTCTCCAGTCCTTGGGAGGGAAGCAGGGCATCCTTTCAAAGTATTCACTTAGTGTTGACTGGAGGGAGAGAAGAGAAAAAACCATATAATCCATTCATACACCAGATGTTCCCACTAAACAATCACTTTAAAGAAAGCTCAGCTTGTATAGATGATAATCATTCTTGAGTTTGGGGGCTCACCGAACACAAAAGAGCATTCCTGGTAGAGGGAGCCTCGCTGCTGTGACAGGCCACAGTAATCTTGAGGCAAGAGGACTCCACTGTGCTGTGTATCCCACTGGCCTCTATGCTGGACACTGGGACTGCAGCACTCAGCTAGCTGGGTTTGTGGGTGGTCAGAGGACTTGCTTCTCCTGCTCCTTGAGATATTATATTGAAGAAAGTGTAGGTGTCCTATATCTCTTATATCTGTGCGAGCACTTTGAATCACAAGAATGGAGATGTCTTGTTTTGTGACCTGACCACCATAGGATCGTGTCTTAGGTTGGGTTTCCAAGAAGGAGAGCTTGAGACAGAGATTTGGGGCAGGTAATTTGTTAAGAGGTTGATCTAAAGGAAGGAGGGAAGAAGGTGGAAAAGAGAGAAAGAATCCAGCAAGGACTTAGTCTCAGATTAGATTTAGTTTTGACTTGATCTCAGGGGGCTGAGGAGCATAAACAATACCACAGACTTGCCCCATCAATGCATAGGGTTGGGGTGTTGCTTCCAAGAGATATGAGGATCCCTCTGGGGCAGGAGCAGCTGTGATACATTAGCAGCCAACACTCACAGACACTGGTACCAGGTGCACAGCTGCCGGCAAAGAAGTGCAAATACAGGTGTACGGAGAAGCCAGGAAATTGCCTTCCAACTCATCTCATTGTGGTGGCAGGTCTGAGCCAGTATATTAAATTCATTACAGGATGGGGTATCTCATTTGATACATACAATGACCTGATAAGATAGGCAGGGCAAACACAATTTCTCTTCAGTACTGACTCCTATTTCATAGCAGAGGAAATGTGCCCAGATAGGCTGATTACTAGCCTAAAGAAGCCAGATAATATGAAATGAGTTGGAACTAGAATCTAAGACATCTGCCTTCAAGTTCTGTGCCCTTTCTGCTACATCTCTCTCTGCCTCTTACTGCTCATGGGTAAAGGTGAGAAAAGTCAAATGGTGACAGCAAGCATACCAGAGGTAGCACAAGCAAATGCTATGGAGAGCAGAGACAGATGAGCAGAACTGAGCTGGCTTCACCAAGAAGCCTTGCTGAGAGGTCACATCTGTGCTGAGCCTTTTCTATGGTGGTTAGGATTTAGATGATGAAGGGCCTAGAGCCTCTCAGGCTCAAGTAGTCCAGAGACTAGAATCATCCACGGTGCATCTGGAGTATAGTATGTGAATCCTTCTGGAGAGGGGCTGGATTTGCCTAGGCAGTGTTGGACCATGTGTGTATGTTGGAAAAAGGGTCCTCAGTCTCTGAAGACTGCCTTTGCTCTCATTCATCTCACAGAGTCTCTCCATGAACCACCCCATACCCTTCTCCAGCTTGTAAATTCAGTTGTAGTTTCTGAGTGTTAATTTCTGAATAGTTGCCTCCAGAATGTGGAGAGTTGCATGAAATTGCTTCCCATGATCAGATGAAGAAAAATGGAACCCTTTAAACTTAACATGCAGTTTCTATGAAGTCATGGTAAGATGTTACAGAATTAAAATTGATGGCTTCAATGAAGTCTAAGTATTTGAATGTCTCATTCTTATCTCAAACACTCCTACCTAAGAGTTTCCCCAGAGTCTCAAGGAAAAAGACAAAGGAAAACAAACTGCCATCTTCTCGTTCCTGAGACCTGGCCACAAACCCTAGTGCAGAAGGTCTTGTAGAAATCTGAATGATCCCTGTGGCCCAGTCTAAACACTGAGGTTGCCTCCCCATCCACCCTCCCTCCTTCTGCAAGCTCCATTGACATCCCAGAATAGAGTAGTTCAGTCTATGCCATGAAAATATGGAAAGTTGCATGAATTCATGAGAAAAAAAAAAAACTTTTTTTTTTTTTTTTGGCTGTGTGCTGGCCGCATCATAGCAACACAGTGACCCAAACGACTAGCAAGGGAGGCCTGATCTGTGTCCTAGAATCTGAGAAATGATATCATTTTCTCTCCTCCCTCAAAGAGAAGTGGGGATTCAGGTATTAGTGGGAAGTGTTGTTGGCTTGGCATTGGATGCTGAGAGCTAAGACCACTAGACGGTGATCCCAACTTTTATTTTTTTGCTTAAATCTTTGTGGGTTTTTTTTTCCAGGAATAGGTCTATGGTATGAGCTGAAATGATGACCCATGAAAAGATGTATTCACCCAGAACCTGAGAACATGACAGATTTTTTACTTGGAAAAGGGATCTTTGCAGATAAAATTAAGAGTCTTTGGATGAAATCATCTTGGATTAACTGGGTGTACCCTAAATGCAATGACACATCTCCTTATAAGAAAGAAGGGGACAGTACACAGAGCAACTCTATGAAGATGGAAGCTACATCAGAGTGATGTAGCTACAAGCCAAGGAATGTCAAGGATCACCAGCAGCCACCAGAATCTAGGAGACAGGTGGGGAATGGATTCTTCATTGGAACTTTCAGAAGGAACTGACACCTTGATTTTGAACTTCTAGCCCTAGGACTGTGATGGAAAAAATTCTTGTTTTCAGCCACCTGGTTTGTGGCAGTTGGTTCTAGCAACTCTAGGAGATCACAGCCTGTTAGGTGTACACTCTCAGGAACAACATGTGGATGGATGAACTGCCAGACTGCCTGCAGCCCAGGTACCTCAGCTACCAGGAGGCAAGCCTATCAGCCAGCATTCTAATCTGCATTGAAACATGGGGGATTTCCATAGTCTCCCAGGGCCAGTGACCCCACACAGAAGCTTCTGCCTTTGGCACATCAGCTAGCATCACTGCTCAAAAATATCCCATTAAACCAGGCTTAAGCACATCTCAGGGCTCCTGGGAAATATGTTCAAATGACAAAGCTGTTCTCCTTTTTGGCAAAGGTCTTTTATCAAGTGATACAGAGTATATTTTCAATCATTCCCATATCACAATGAAGAGACAAACTCTGTTAGCGTGTGTTCACTGTGAAAGAAAAAAAGAAAACAAAAGAAACTTAAAATACCGCAGCTTGGTACACCCAGGGACTAGCTGGGCTTTGAGCCTCCATGAATCTTAGCAGTAGCCAGCGAAGTGTAATTCGATCTTTTTAACTTCATGATATATATTCATGTCAGTGGCTTTAAGATAAGGAAAAGACTTTACTGAAAAATGAAATATCTGATGAATGACTTGGAGGACGTTGAATAATACACAAATATTTCTTTCCTCTCAATCAGAGAGATTCCAGATCCTGCTGAGTGAGCTTCCATCCCTGTCACTGCCATTCTTTCATAGGGAAAACAATTTGGGAAGAGGAAAGACAAGAAATCGGAGGCACTTGGGGTAGGGGGGAATGTGCAGGGACCAGGAAAAAGTAGAAGAAAAACTCAGCATGTAGTAATTGAAAGATCCTAAAAGATGCAGGAAAATTGGCACATTGTTGATAATAACCATAATAACAAAGTTAATGATAGGCTCTCAGAAGGACCTCCTTGGTCTCAGATTTGTTATAAAGAAAAAGAGCCGTTCAGCTGGCAAGCGTGGCTGAGTTTAGCAATGTAGCATTCGTCCGCCAGCAGCCACCTTGGGGGCTGGCTCCTTGTCTCCTGCATCATCCCAGCCCCCTGTCTCTCCTGCAAAATTATTGGTATGGAGCCTCTTCTCTGCCACTTGACAAAAGAACAGGTGTAAACACTCATGGGATGGTGTGGATGGTTTAGGGGTTGCCTTTTCTAAATTTATTTCGTTGTTTCCTACAGAAGGGAGGAGAGGCAGCACTGGGTTTGTCATATGGGTTAAAGTAGGGCACAGGTGGCCTGAGGAGTGCAAGGAGCATGCTTTAGGGGGTCGGAGCCTTCCCCTGCTTCCATCCTCCTGGTAAGGAGTCTTTGTGCTCTGCTACACAGATATCCCAGGGAGGCGCAGAGGAAGTGCGGAGGGTGGGCAGAAGAAATGCTGAAATGCTCCCTTATGATGAACCTGTGATGCTCTGGATGTTTTCTATTTCACTTTCTTCATAAGAACAAAAGAGGAAATGAGGCTTAGGGAGGTTAGAGACTTAACTAAGACCACATAGCTAATAAATACAGAATCCTGACATTGAACCTGGATCCATAGCTCATCAAAGGCAAGATCCTTGTGACAACACCATGAGCCTGTCCCCACAGGTGGAGGTGGTGTCCTAGATCAGTCAGGGATGGGATGTGAACCCTTAATTCTGAGAGCTGAGTGGGAGAGACTCCATTCAAAGAAAGGAAGTCTGCACGATACATCGATAAACACTCATAAAAAGCGTATACTGTAAGTGGAAAACTGTTTGGAGAACAGCCTCTTTTCCAGAGCTGGCGGGGCCAGTTTGAGCCTACTCACCCTGCATTCCATGTCTTCCACAGGTGCTCTCACCAAGGCCCATGGCTTCCAGAATTCCAGTTTAGAACCTTGAGCTACCCACCCTGTATCAAAGCATCAGGTGGGTGCTAAAGATCAGGCAAGACATTGGGTTTTTAGGTTCGCTTCTGTTTAAAATGTTTTTTTCAGCAGCAGGCATCGCCTCCCTCAAGCTAAGTTCTTCATCCCACAGTTCATGCACAATTTCTTGCCATGTTTGATAACCACTCAGAACCTTAATTGGTGTCGTTTTGTTCCAACATTTGTTAACAACAGCAAATTACTTATGGATGAGGCATCGCCAGTAAAATTGCTAAGCAGAGAAGTTTCTCTACTTTTGTGAAAGAAATAAAAGAGTAGCAGAGGGCAACATAAGAGCCATTTCCTTTGCCAAGAATCTTGAGTAATGATTTCCTGTATCTTTAATACTCATTGCGAAGGAACTAAGTAATTACAGTTTCGTTTTCCATTTATAAAGACCAATAAACCATTCTCCAGCAGATATTATGCGACCATAAGTCTCTTTAGAAGTTATTGTCCATCTTTGACCTATGAACGTCCCTATTTTAACTATGTTTAATAATTAGTATTGCAGAACAGCCTTATCACATTTTTTAAAACTTTATCTAAAAGGACTTGAATAAAATACCTGGAAGCCTGCTAAATCTGGAAATCCATTATGGATATTTGATGTGACTTTTACTTTCTTTCTTTTTTAAATTATGAAATGATCATATGTTCATCATAAAAAATTGGAATAATATAGAAAATAGAAACTGTGCAGATTAGAAGGTCAACATTTTTGTAAGTCAAAATCTCTGATTTTTAAAAAATAATATAAGATTTATTTTAGAGAGAGAAAGAGAGAGCGAGTGCATGGGGCAGAGGGGCAAAGGGAGAGGGAGAGAGAATATGAAGCAGATTTCCTGCTGAGTCCAACACAGGGCTGGACCCCAGGAACCTGAGATCATGACCTGATGCCCCTCCCCCCAAATCTTTGATTTTTAAATTTTATAGTTGTCCTGTGAGGTCCATTTCTCACCATCCCCTCTTTCCTATTCATCTTCCAGTTCCGCCACTCCTTCCACATTCAGAATTCTATCACTGTGCCAGGAGAGAAGGGAAAGGAAGATTCTAGGGGGAAAGAAAGTGTAAACCCCAATATTTGTAAATGCCATTGCCTTTAAGACTTCTTTCTTCACCTCACCATCACCTTTCCTGGGGGTGGGGAGGACAGTATCCCTTTCTACCTCTCTGTTACTTTACTCTAAATGATCCAAGTGCTCTGTCTCCCCCTTCCCCAAAGTGTGACAGAAAATTGAACAAGTATTTACAAGACTGGTCCTAAAATTATAAGTTCCACCAGGGCAGGACGTGGGCCACAAATTCTTACCTGAATTCCCAGCACCTGCAGCAGCATGCACTTTATTCCTTGGTTTATGCTCAATAAATACTGAGAGAAGAGTGATTTTTAAAATGACTTGAACGCTTATCCTCTGTCCCCCATCCATTCTGCCTTCATTACTATCCTCTTATTTTCACTGGTGGCAGAGGAGGGAGGACTTGTCTCCTGGTGTAGGGAGTCCCCATGGGAGAGTAAATCCAAATGCCTCTAAATCTCACTTCAAAAGCCACAGCAATACTTACAGGTTTATTTCCCCAGATAGTTTCCCTCACCTTTAGTTTTCTAAGGCTGTTGTGTAACAAGTCCCACAGGTGAGGTGGCTTACACAACAGAAATGTATTTTACCACAACTGGGGAGGCTAAAAGTCAGAGGTCAGTGGTCGGCTGTGCTGGTTCTTCTGAGGCTCCTCTTCTTGCCTTGCAGATGGCTGCCTTCCCCCTGTCTTCACGTGGTCAGCTCTCTGTAACCTGTCTCCTAATTTCTTTTTCTTCTAAGGATATCTATCAATTAGATTGGACTTGAATTTGCCCTAACAGCCACATTTTAACTTCGTTCCTTAAAGGCCCTATTTCCTGATGTGGTCACATTCGGAGATCCTAGAAGTTAGAGCTTCAACGTATGAATCTCGGGGTGACACACTTCAGCCCACGCATCATGCATGGAGCGTGTGACCTAAACTACCAATTGGGAAATTTATCTGGAACTTTGAATTTTCAGTAACATGAGGGTAGAAGAGATAACTGGAGTTCTTTCGTTCCATGGGAAACTACTGGTAAGATACTATGTGCCAAGAAAGCACTCCTGCACTTCCTGACCCCCATGCCTCTAAAGCTGTCCTAGCTCCTGGCTCTTTCTGAGTTATGTTCCTCAAACTGGAGTTGATTCCCTGGGCTTCTGATAACCTTCCCATAAGTTCCTTTTTGCTTGAATTAACCAGGAGCAGTGACTATTTTCTGCAACCATGCAACACAACTGATATAATGTAATAAATATTTTTATTTTATATATTAGAGAGAAAGAGTGTGTGCATGAGTGGGGGAAGGGGCAGAGGGAGAGGAAGAAAGAATCCCAACCAGACTTCCCACTTGAGCATAGAACCCAATATGGGGCTGGATCCCAGGACCTTGAGACCATGACCTGAGCCAAAACAAACAGTAGGCTGCCTGACTGAGCCACCCAGGTTCCCCTTAGATATCTTTTTAAAAACCATCTAAAGCTTTGCTCACTGACTTCTGACTATAGAGGGGTTTACCGTCCCAAGACTGTAAAGCTGATAGGGGATCTCCATAAACAGCTTTTGAGCTCAGAGAATTGGGTTTCTATTCCTGGGTCATGGACTGAAAGTGGAAAAAAAAAAAAAAAAACGAGGGTGAATGGAACATTAGCACACCTCTGACTTCATGTCCCCGCTGAATTTTAAGTTATGGTGACCATACATCCTGGTTTGCGTGAGACAGTCCTGAATCCATGCTTGGTTTCCCAGAGTAATTACGAATAGTCTTTCTTTCACCCCCAACCGTGTCCCAGTTTGAATTAAAAATGATATGATCACCTTAGTGTATTTCTATCATTATTCTCAGTATCCAGAGCAGAGTCTGTGGGAAAGCAAGTTCTCAATAAAAACTTTTCCTTTCAAAGTTTTTATTAAAATTCTAGTTACTTTAACATATAGTGTAATATTGGTTTTAGGTGTAGAATTCAGAGCTCCATCACTTACATATAACACCCAGTGCTCATCACAGTAAGCGCCCTCCTTAATACCCATTTAGCTTATGCCCCCTATACCCCTTACAGCAATCCTAAGAGACAATATATTAACTATAGAGCTCAATAAATACTGTTTAAATGAATGAACAAAAGGGATCTTGCCCGTTATCATCTACAGATACACATTTAATTATTTATTTTTCCTCTACTTGATATCACTTGCTGGGTCTATATCATTAAGCCAAGAGGTTTTGGAAGGACAGAATCTTGATACAGGGAGCTCTTAGAGATACGTTTGGAAGCCTGCCATGTTCCTGTTAGCACCCATGGTAGTGGTGGCAGCCTCTTTAAAAGGGACACGTTGCAAGGCAAGGTGTGAAGCCCACCTGTTGTTAGAAAGTCTGCCAAGATCTGAGCTCCACTGGGCTCAGAATTCTTTTTCCCCCTACCTTCCCTCCCTACTGCCTGGATGAGGCTCCAACTTGATCAGTAGGCAACCAACATGCCACTAATTAGGAGGCACAAGGCATAGCAGAGGATGATTAGCTCATGATGAGCACACACTGCCTAGAGTTGTCTTGTTACCATTATAAATAGATTAGAAATCTGGGGAGCATCTGCATTTTCCCCTCACAGAGAATCTGAAATTGACAGGTTGAAATGAGAATGTGTCAAAGTAAAGCTTCGTAATTGACAAAGATTAACTTTATTTCTCTGGACTCATTTCTCTCCTCTTCCTCCCTCAATGCCCCTCCCACAAAATATCCCAGCTGCCAATGGAAGAAGCCCAGCAATTCTCTAATTGAACCATGAGATTTTGGAAGGTCAGCACATGAAAACTATTCTGGTGCTCCGAGGACCAGGTGTGTGTTTATAGAGACAATTAAGTGCTTCCCAGGTGATTCTACCTAGAAACGAAGGAAGATAGATTAGTGACAAGAACGACAATTCTGTTCTCTGTTGCTTCTGTGTGGCCTCCTTTCTCTTTCCATCTACCATGTTTGGACATACTCTTAATTGCAGCCAGTTCCTGGAGTACTGACAGCAATAGCCCTCTGCAAGAGAGAATAAGCAACAAAAGACTGCAACATAAGAAGAGGCTTCTGGGAGAGGCTCTAGGGACAAGTAGGATCTTAGTGGGGAGAAATCCTTGGAGCCTAACAGCCTTCAGCTCATGGGACACTTTAGGCATAGATATTTCAGCTCAAGAAGTCTCTGATTTTCAGGAAGCAGACCACATACTTTCTGAGGAGCAAATCACTGAAGGCCCCACTTTATCTGGTTCATTTCTAATAGCTGCAAACAGTGCTGTTCCCCAGATACTGAGCTGTAATGACAGATGGCATGTATGCCTGTCATGATCTATTTTCCTCTGTCTTTGGTTGACATTTTGAAAAGAATCTGCATCTTGTGTTCCCCCTCTGAAAGAGCTCTCCTTGAGTTGTGACCAGAGTTGAAGGCAAGAAACATGTCCTTGGTACCTTCAGATATATAAAATGCATATTTTTACAAATAATTGTTTCATCTGATTATTTTTCAGTGGGTGACACTGAAGGAACTCAAGTCAGTGACCCTCAGAGAAGCTTTGGGAGGACTCTGTAACGAACTGCACACATCTTCACAAAAGCTTTTTAAGAAAAAGGACAATAAACAAGGTTATAAATTTTGTAGCCAAAGAAACCATAAACGAGCCTCTAGCCTTTAATTTTATGAGGCATTTTGGGCAGCCCTGATTAAAAGTACCTATTTCTTGCCCCTTCTCCATGGTCCAAGTGTTACCAGAGTCAGGTTCTTAGGCATGTTAGCAACAATGCCAAACTCCAATGTCAAAGTTACAAGAAAGTTGGAGCGACAGTTCCCCTCTAAAAAGACACAGGGCTAAAGCAGAAAGTCCTTAGGCTAACCTCCCCAAGAACGCTGGCAGCCCGGCTAATATAGAGAAAGTCCCTGCCCACGTTTCCACTTTGGTCCAATATGTTAATAAGGGGAAGAAAAAAAATGACCTCGTCCTGGTTGGTCGATATTGGCAGGCAACTCGGGCAGGGCAGCTCCTTGGTGGGTTCTGAAGTCTGGGTCCTCCGTTTTAAACCAGCTTATGTTTGGGGCCTTGTTCTGGTTCTGCTCTGCAGGAGAAGCTTTTTGACAACAACAGTCAGCAGAAAGTGCCCCAGGTGCATGATGTTTTTCATTTGGGGTTTACTCCCATGGTCCCTGTCTTACAAGGAAAATTAGATCAGTTATATATTTTATATATGTAAATATATATAAATATATAAAGTCTGCCAATACTTTAATACATAAATATATAAATATATATTTTAAAGCTATAAATATAAATATAAATATATTTTAAAGCAATAAAAGGAGCTGTGACTTTTGGGATTAAGGTGTAAATAGCTGAGTTTAACTAAAACTCTCTTCCTTCTGAGGGGGAGCTGAGGAGGATGGTATGTATCCCCAGGTAATTCTGATTCTTCCCCTAAAAGTACAGCTGTAGGTAAGAGTAGGTGGGAGATGGCCAGATAATTTTTACAATTTGAGGCCAAGGAGAACAGAGAAAAGAGATTCAGCACAAAAGAACTCCGACCTCTCAGGTTCAATTCATTATTTTCAAGCCCTAGTTATTTTGTCTCACTTGATCTGGGTTCCAACCCTGTGAGATAGATAGATGTCATTATTGTCCATTTATAGATGGGGAAATTGGTCCCTGATTATGTCATTATACCTCTCTGGGCCTCAGACAATGAAAAAGTAATGGAGTTTTATTGAGACTTTTAGTCTATGAATAAATTGAACGCTATCTGAGGTTCTCCTCCCATTTTTGTATACAATGTCCCATTGATTCCACTCTGAATGAACCTATATCTCACCATGATATATGGCCTGAGCACCCGGAAGCAAAAAGCATTTTAAAGGGCACTCTGCTACTGTAAAGTTAATGATAATTAAACCAAGTTTAAGGGGCATCAAGATGCAGTAGTACTCAGGAGGTAATTGTTGTGGGCTACATCTGGTCCCCTTTGGCCGTATAGTTGGAGTTGACCAGAGAATTTGGCAGGATCTAGTATGTGTGTCAGGATGAGGCATCCCCGTTGCTTATGTTTGCTCTCTGGCCTTCTTCTCTCTGAACAAGGCCAACTGCTTTAAAAGTCAAGCAGCATAGCATGTGAAGCTGGGGCCTGGCAATCTGTTCAGGGCAGCCTTATTTCAGTACAGCGAGTAAAGCGAGGGCGTCAGGCCATGCGCTGCTAAACAAGTGGGTCAGCAGGGCAATGACATGTGGAGGGCTGTGAGCCACCGGAAGATGAACACACTTGGGAAGTTACATTCTAAACTGTTCTGGACACGAGAAATACAAGGGCCATCCTGGCATGCACGTTCAGTGATGTACTGTTCAGTTTTGCCTCTGTCAGGAGGGTATGTGGTGGAAAGACACTGCTCTCATATAAAGAAGATACGGGTTCTGTCTTTGGCTCCCCTCTAATTTGCGTATAACCTTAAGGAAATCACTTTGTTCTCTGCCTCTAGTTTACCCGTCCACAGAAGAATAGAGTTCTCCTAAGTTTGCTTCTACTAGCCATCTACCAGTTTTGGACTGTGCTCTTCACACCCCTGTAAATCAAAGGTAGCCAGTGAGGCAGGCCATAAAGTGTTTTCTTTTTGCAAATAGAAATCATGATCCAGAGTGACTTGCCGAAAGTCAGAGATCTCCTAATTCCTGGCTTAATATATTCTTTCCGAGGCACAATCCATCACCACCTTGACTCACAGTGTGCTTTTGTTCCAGATAACTCAATCGGGTGACTCTCTCAGAGCTGCAGCTGTTCCCCAGGAGGAAATGAGCCAATTTGGAAGTGGTTCTCACTTCTGCAGATTAAGGTGCCTCGTATCATGGTAACAGGAGCCAGGGGAGGTGACTTTTCCCCAGTAACTCTCTCTGAGCTAGACTATTTTAGTGGCACGCAGAGCAGTTATTCTCAAACTTCAACAGGAGAATCCTCAGAAGCTCTGCTTAAGGTGCTGATAGCTGGGCTCCACCCTGAGTACTTCCACAGGTGTGCTTATCTGGTTTAGCATCTCCTGAGAGAAGACAATTCCTGTGAGAAAGCCCAAGAGAAATGACTACAAAGCCAGTCACACCCTCTGCCATCTGCCTTTGCCTGTGTGCTATGAGAAATCTGGCAGACCTGGGCTGGTGGTGGACCTACAGGTTCTATTCCTAGCCAATGGCTTAGCCCAAATGAACCAGCTGACTGATGTTCTTTTACCACTGTATTTCATTTTCGTCCTTTTTCATCCATTGGAGTGATTTTTATCAACCCTGACATAAACAAACATGGGAAGAACTCAGATCCCATCAGAAAGCAAAAACTATGGCATTTAGAAAAATCACTTCTGACATGGGATACAAATATTAGGCATGTTACATTATTGGGAAAGCTCATTATAAACCCCTCCAAGATGTGTAGGCACTTTATGTTGTGAACCACTAGTTAGACCAAAAAATCCTCACCATTTCCTTTAGAGGTACCATAAATGATATCCTCAATATTTGAAGAAGTTACTTATGTAGTATAATTTTTTAAAGGTGAGTATAACCTAGGAACGTTACACCAAGGATAATACATAATTTTTAAACGCATTCACAAATCAAAAGGAAATTACTTTTGTCTCATCCTACATCTTAATCATTTGAGTTCAGAAAATATGATTCTGGAATGCTCAGCCAGCATCCACAATATAGGAGCAAATTATCGAACAAAGCTTTCTGGTTTCTTGGGTTTCTGGGATCCGTGGTAATTTATGACATAGTTTGAATACTAAGAAGATTAAAACATGTAACTCACAGCCCTTATTCTAAGTACTTAGTTCATGTTCCCTTATTATCTAGTGTATAGAAGGGCCACTCACTCATTCTTCCAAATTCCTTATTCAGCAGCGGGCAAGAGAAGATCTGTTGCTGGTTTGATGCATCAAACAGCATTAAAAAGGTTAAAATAATAATAGTGAAAAAAAGAATATATGTCTTCTCGGTTCCCTTTCCTCTTCATTTCCTCTGCTAAAGTCTTCAAGGCCTGCATGGTCTATCTACCACTCTGGGATCTGATGCCACTTGAAGGCCTTGTGGTGACCAAGCCTTCTGCTCAAAAATCTTGACCACAAATATTGGGTTGGGAAATTTGAAAATGAGCCATCTGATGAAAGCTCCCTACAGGACCACAGCAAATGAATAAGTAGAGTAGACTGAACTATCGTTACTCTTGTTCTCAGTTCGTCATGCCCTCCCCCAGACTGGAATTCTATATCCACACTGTTGTCAGGTATCTTGGTGGTGCCTCATGCCAGAGGAGGCAGAGTCTATTTCCTGGCCTACAGATGCTGGGTGTGGCCATGTGGTGTCCTTTAGTCAACAGAAGGTAGGTGATGGTAAGCACAGTGACCCACGGCCTCACAGGCATGGAGTATTGTGCTGGTCTCACTTGGAATTCTGTAATCAGCCATGAAAAACCATGCTCTGGGTGGCTGCTGGTCCCAGACGATGACAACTCATGGAGGAAACCTGGACCCCAGCTGAAGCCAATATCCTGACTGATTCAGGAGAGCCTGGTCAGTTTCGATGGCAATCATCCAAACCACAACCAACCTGGAGATTCACCAGTAAAACATACATATCGGGGTCATAAGATATTTGTTTTGTTTTGTTCTTGGCCATGTAGCATTACTGCAGTGATAGTTGACTAATAGCACTAGGTGAAGAAAACAGCCCAAAGAGAAAAATCTCAGCCAGGTATGTAGCTTTGATGTACAAAAATACATTTATTTTCAACAATTTCAAAACCACTGTCTTTTTTTTTACAGTAGAAATATTCAAATGGAACAATAAAATCAAGAACAGTATATGTACATATACTGTATATATAGACATGACTCATGCATTTGTATTCCAGTATTTAGTACAAGTATTGCAATTGTCTGCCCCATTTAACCCTTGGAACAAAAAAGCAGGATCTTTAGAAACACTCCTCATCCCGATCTATGCTGTAGATGGTCGGATTTCTCTAGGTCGCATTCTCTCAGCATCTCACAGAGAAGAACGCAAAGGATCTCTCACAAAAATTAACAGGTACAAAATCCGGCCTTTCCTCCCATATATATATACAGTATATCATTTTTTAAAACAAGTGGACTCAGGCTGAGCCTGAAAAGAAAACAATGCTGACGGCATGGCTTGAAGTGACCCTACGGAACAGAAGTGGAGTGTGCGAATGTGTGGAGGGCCGGGTGCTGGAAACGAGAAAGCTGGCTTGGAAAGCCACACGCCTCAGGGGCAAGAACTAGCTTAAGGGAAGTGAAGGCAGACATTTGACTGTAAGGAAGTTGTGTACATCTGACAAGCAAATAGCACAGCATTGCTAAAATCATCTTTGACTAATATCATTAAAGGCTAGCCCCCTATTTGGCCTGCAGGGCTTACATGGACTCACGATGCCACCAACGCCACGTCCCTCCCAACCTCACTGATCATCCTGTGCCCAGATGCACTCACTAGGCCTCGCCAGGTGCCCGGGGGACTTTTCTGAGCTCAAAGTAGCCCATGAATTCTCCAGAAGGGTCATACATTCCCACGGCACCCAACCAGAAAGCAGAAATTGCTGTCACTTTTAGACCTATGGCCAACCTTCTTTACAGAAAAGCATCTTCTCAGGCTGATAAATATCCTCAATGCTTTCCTTTTGGAGGGGAAGCCTTGTTTCCCTACCTGCGTCTCAGTTTGTAGTCTCTGGTGGGCTTCCTCTTGCAACTTCTTCTATGTCACTGATGGCACAAAAAGACCCCTTGTTCTAGGATGTCACTCTAATCCTTCCTTTACTAATTGTCCCAAAGAAGCCCTCCCCCCGCCCCCCTTTATATACATAAGTAGAAACCAGCTATGGCATGGATACAGAGATGCAAGAGTTATGTGTGACAGACAACTGGAGAGCATCCAGAACCCAACACGTCTCGCAGGCCTGGGGGTTGGTCAGCTCTGAGGGTGAGTGCATAAGCCAACACACGCATCTTTCTTTTTTCTGTTTTCTTTTTTACTAAACATTAAATTATTTCTTAGGAAATAAAAAGCTATTTACATTGTAATTATATACAGTAAGCCACCTGTAGCCTCGCTATTGACATGCACGAGGCAGGGCATCTTTCGTAGAGGTGTGCACACTTTCTGCAGCAACTTTCACTCCCCACCAACCCACCTCCTGCAGATCTAGCTGGGAAATGGTCTGTGTTTTAGGTGTGTGTGCTGGGGGGAGGGTGTTAGTGATGCTGTGTGGGTGGGTGGGAACGTGGGAGGTTAATGAAAAGCCAACCAAACTTAAACAATAAAAAAAAAAAAAAAAAGGGAAGAGAGACCACAAGGAAAAAGAGAGTCTTCACATGGTCAGTGGCAGAACAAAGCAAGAAAGCCATGGGAAGATGCATCCTTTGCCCTTAGCACAAATACAGCCATTTATTCCTTTTGTCCCATTTTAATCAGCCAAGAATGCCTTTGCCTCCCAAAGCTAAGCATCTGCCTGCTATTTATGGAGGGACCCTTGGTAAACAAAAGGTAAAAAAGACATTTTCGTTTTCCCATAATAATAGTCATAGTAATCATCAAAAATAAAGTCAGAAAGATGGTTGACCACGTGGCTTGTTGGTATTAAACGCTAGTGCAGTTGGGGATCTCCTTTGTGCTTTCGCTGTTTGCAATGGTGGCAATGCCTCCTGCGGAGGAGAGAAGCAAAGAGGATCAGTTTCACAAGGGCAAGGATCTTCGTCTGTTTTATTTACTGCTAAATATCAAGCTAACTTGAACAGGTGTTTAATATGCATTTATTATAAACGGGACACCTGGATGGTCTATCCTAGCAGCTCATTGACTTAGGTCACCTGTGTTTAAAGTGCACCAGCTCCCACACCAGCACACAAGGGAGGAGCGATGCCTTGCCATCTCACACACTACTGATAACGACAGTAAGAGGCAACGTGCAGTGAACACTTGTGGTGTGACAGGTGCTATGTTAATGCCGTACTATCATTTCGGTATCACCACAATTTTAGAAGATAGGTACTATTATTCCCATTTGACAGATGAGGAATTTGCCAGAGCCTGTATGCATCTGGTTATTCATTAGGACATTTACTGCTTTTGCTTCATAGAGAAAAAAAAAATCCCAACAGTAATGGATAGTTGGCCTCATCCCTCCCCTACTCTGACTCCAGCACTTTTAATCTTGGTCTACTTCTAAGAGGAAAAAAAAAAAAAAAAAAAAAGAAGCCCTCCACTTTCATGTAGCCAGAGGTAGCAGACAAATTTTAAAACATGATTGTGCCTCTGTAGTCAGCTGTTTCCCACCCCATCACCTCCAGTCTGGCACCTGCTGAAGGACAGGCCCCGTGGGCTGACTGCCCTTATATGTGGAGGACAGAGGACACGGGGGCTTGGAGGTACCAGCACACATACCTATGACCCGGGTGTCCAGCTCTTTGTCCAGCAGTTCCTCGGGCTCGGTGAAGTCACTGAGTGTGATTTTGGGGGCGTTCTCACTTTGGCTTACTGACCCAATCATCTCCTGCTCCTTGTCGTGTTGGACTTGGGCATAGATGTTAATCCAAGGGATTTTCCTACAAAAATCAGATTATGATCACAGGATACTCCAACCTTGGGCCATTGGGAGATTCTGGGCCTTCAGGGGAGGAAGAAGCTATTTATAGGATAGGCCAATGTCAGGGAAAGGGGCTGGTCACCTAGACACTGTAGCCATGAGGCCAAACAACACAAGGCCAGAGACCAGACACCGAGGGGAGATGTAAACCACAGAATTCCCAGAGGAATACACCTTCTTCTGGGGTAAACCAAGCAGGTGTAAACATAAGGCTGATGCCATTGAGCAGGTAGGCACTAGAACCCTCAAAATACTTCTCCATTATTAAGTTTTTCAAGGAGCTGGACTTTGAGACTCATATCTTTTTCTAAGGTTGCATCAATTTAATCAATTCACATTGGTTTCCCTTATGAAGAGCCAAGAAAGAAAAGGCCTCTAGCCATTGCTACTATTTTCGGAACACTGTCCAAGGGCCAAAGATCTGAAATACTTGGGTACTCAGTTTCCTCATCTGCTTGATGGGAATAACAATAGCTTCCTTGTAGGATTGTGGAGAGGAGAAAGGCAAGGTTTAAGAGAAGCTAAATAATCTCCTTCAAAGACACAAAGGTTGTAGCTTTGGAAACAAGGCAGAAAGACTTGAGGTTGGAGGAGTGGGTGGTTGAGACTGAAATTTTCTTGGAGGATTCATCTTCTGACGCCTTTCTGTATCCCCTGACCTACTGGGTCCCAGACCTGAAGCATCTTGTGAATCCCTCTAACCCAGTGCTTCTCAGACTTTAATGTGCTTATTTCTCACCCAGGTTCTTGCTAACATGCATTTGTGACTCAATAGGCCTGGATGGATGGGGTGAAATGGTGCATTTCTGCCAAGCTCCTGGGTGATGCTGAGGCTGCTGGTCTGATCCCCAAACTTTGAGTTGCAAGAATCTAAGACATCAAACTCAGCCCCCCCTCCTCCTTCTACTCTTCTCAGGATGGTGTCCTTTTTTTTCCTTCAGAGCATAGCTCTAAGAGGCCTCTCCTGCCCACCCTACCTCTCCTGTGATAAATATAGAATTATGGGGCAATGTTTATGAAAGAAATGAATAGGGTGCTGGGTTTAGGGCTATATAAAAGATAAGTCTGCTGACTTTGTTTCCCATTATGCTAAAAGCCTTATATGTGCTGGGTTCATGTTCTCTGTCTTCTCTGCTATAGGTGCAACTTAGCCCAGTGCTTTGCAT
This sequence comes from Nyctereutes procyonoides, assembly GCF_905146905.1. NCBI lineage: Eukaryota > Metazoa > Chordata > Mammalia > Carnivora > Canidae > Nyctereutes > Nyctereutes procyonoides. Next base: position 9,949,852 of record NW_026575133.1, on the reverse strand, counting down.
GTGGTTGATATTCAGTAAGTATTTGTTGAATGAATGAACAGATGACCTCAAAACTTGTGCTCTTTCTATTTCATATATTAGATCCTCAAACAGAAAGACCACATTTTTACCTTGGAATATTATCTCTAAAAGAAACCTCTCTTACCCATTAAATGGGGGGAAATTGGATTGAAGTCCAAATATTTCCTGAAGCTCATCAAGGGCAATGATATTATCAAAACTTAAAACATCTGATACCCATCCCAATCCAGAGCATACTGTAATTTTCCAAAGGAGAATCACTCTGTTGCCCTAGTACAAGGCAGTGGTGTCTTCAAGCTTCAACCTTCCTTTTCCCCACTCCAACCCCAATTAGGAGAGTGTGGGGCCATTTAATAAGGTTTGCTTGTAGCTAATTAGCTTGTAGCTAATTCATTTGGAAGGATCCAAAAATAGGTATGAAACATGAGTGGTTTCTACCACTCCTTTACATTCAGTTTTTGTTCCTTTACTGGTCACTTTTCATACATTAAGAGAGGTGTCCTTGTGACTCCTACTGGTCTAAACCAGCTTAATATAATTTACAAGGACCTTAAATGAATAGATTCTATGTGAGGCAGCAAATGTCAGGCTCTCTAAATATGTATAATTAAAAATTCATGTTGGCCCTTACTTTCCTCTTATCTAAATAGAAATGCAGCCTAACGACTTAGATTTCTTTTAATCATAAAAGTACATATTACTCATGAACGTTGGGATCAGCTGTAATATTTATTAGGTGCTGGAGGCAGTCAAACTATTCCTGATCACACAAGTTTGTGTACTTCAGAAGTAGTCAGAGTTCACTGCCTCCCTCTTCCTGCTTTCCTGGTGATACTTGTGAGGATTTGGATAAATCTGCCCTTATAAAGACTGTTCTCTTTATTATTTAGGGATAATCTTTAATCTTTAAAGAACAGGCAGATTTTTTGAACATTTTTCATAGTTGGGTGGGAGGGAAACAATTTTATGTCATAATGTTTACGTTTTAAAAACCTGTTGAATTACTTTTCATTTAACACATGTACTTGAAGAACTAATGAGAATACTAGATTAAGCCAAATTTAATCTAGTAAGAAAGGTGGAAAATAGATTTAGGGTAAGAAAGGTGGAAAATAGATTTAGGGAGATCTCTTGGCCTACACATTCATATCAGTTTGATTAAGAGAAGGAAGATGGATCAACCAAGTCACCTATAAAAACCTCCATTTTTGTTTGCTCCAGCTCTAAGTGTTAGGAGCCTATAGGAGGCAATTTAGGTCTCTCTATATTTCTCTGAAGCAAGTATGTTTCAGACCATGATGAAAGACATGCTTAAAAAAAAAAAGGCCAGAAAAATATATAAAATCTCAAAAGTTTTCTTGGATAACCAGAAAAAAATCCCAGATCTACAGTATAGAGAGAAAGTCTTGTTGGGCAGATTTCTCAGAAATTAGCTATCCAAGAATAATATCAAATGTGAGAAACGGTGATATTTTATTTAAAGGAAGCCTGGAGCTCATGGTAACTCTCTTCTCCTTCCCCTGCTAAATGGCCACTGGGGGCACTGAGATTTTTCTCAGTGCCTGGCACATAGGGGGCACTCAGTAAATTTTTGTTGAATAGATAAGTGGTGTAATGAGTTAATGCTAATGATAACACAGAGAAAAGTATTAGGTCTGAAAACAGCTTGGCCAGTGATCTGGAAACAGAAACAGAACTGCCCTTTCTCTGGATGTACTGAATGTTTGCCAGCCAGGTGCAGAGATTTATATTTAAATTAATTAAAATTAAATAAAATTTAAAATTCAGGTCCTCAGACATACAAGTGGTTATTGTATTGGGCAGGACAGATTACGGTACACTCTCACCATCACAGAAAGTTCTATGGGACAGCAATTCAAGAAACAAAGGAGGTTCTGGGAAGCACAGATAAGAAGAACCTGACCTGTACTGGTCAGCAGGCCAGGCACCCTACACAGCGACATCACTATAGAGGGCCAGGTGATGTGGAGAAGAAGAAGACCAAAGAAATAAAAGAAGATCCAATAGAACCTCAACCAAAGGGCTCTAGCCCTGGAAGAAAACTTCCAGAAAAGGTCATTGATGACTGGTTATACTTGGTGGACTCTACCGTGCATCCAGTTTGAGTGGTATATGTTCCTTCTGGCCTTAACTACACTATTCACTGTCAGGGACAGAGAAAGAATTGGCTGATACTGGAGATTACAGAGGTAGAAGAATTCAGAGATGTCATTATTATGTGGCAGAGATTCAAGAATTCCAATGTACACATTTCGAGATGCCTACATTAATAAATTGACTGTCTAGAATGTTTAGCAGCATTGGTAAGACAACAGAAAACCTCCTAAGTCACAGGATGTCTTGCCTTAGTTTGGAGACGCCTGACACAAATACCTTTCTGTAGGACGTCTACTGGCTATTGTCCTCAGCAACCATGAGATTCTAGAAGCCAGAAGGTGACAAATTTGGTTTAGTTGATCTTGAAGCTCCAGCAACCACTGGGCTTCCCCACAATTAAATCCTTGGATGAATAAAAGTGTACTCTGCATGTAACTGAAGTATATCCATGAGTGAGTGTTGCCTTGACTAGACTGTTTCTATTATAGAATATTTGTTCTCTACTTGTGATATGAAGGTTTGTTTCCATCCTCAAAGGCAACATAGGCAGGTAGGTTCACATGTCTTGATCCAAGATAATAGGGACTCACACACTGGTCTAGTGATTGAGTAGGAAGGTAAAGTTCACTCTGTCCTGATATGGAGAGTGTTGAAGGCTTCCTGCTAGTTTGGTAATGCTGAGATGTATATCGAGGAAAAATTGAAGCCTGAGTTATGCACCACAGGGCAGCTAAGGAGGCCTGGGAGAGAGGGTGGAGGAAGGTACCGTTACATCTGATGGTTATCAAAATCTAAAAGCATTACCTTCAGTGTCTAGGGTGACTCCCAGGACCAAGTTTTGCTTTCAGCATAATTAATGACCTTTTTACTTTAACCAGTCTTTTTATGAAGCACATCTCCATGCCACTGATATGATTTTTTGAGAGCCTACCATATGCCGTGTTATGACACAGAAGATACCTTTGGAAGTTCTCTGTTACCTGTAGTAGCTTGGCATTGTCAATTATTTAGTATATACCAGGTATAGATAGTATTATATTTACCTTCTATAGCAAGCCTAGTAACTATTTTTTTCTCTATTTTACAGACAAAGAGACTAAAGCTTAGGGAGGCAGATTCAGTTGCCCAAAGCTACAGATGTGATGTTAAAATTGGGTCTGATTACAGAGCTCATACTCTGAACCAAGACCACCATTTGATAGAAGTTTTACATTATATAAATAAAGGTACAGAATTATTGATTTCAATTTCATGTTTTAATAAGTATCCTGTGATGTCACTCCTCCTGTGGCCTTCAAATAGAATTTCTGAATACATGTGAAGTTTGGTTTTCCTGATCAATTGCCCTTTAGAAACAGGCGAAAGAAGGACAGAGATAAAGGTTGAATATTTTTGGCACGCAAATTTACACAGAGAGACCAGGGCAGCTATAATACAAGATAAGAAAATGTGTATTTGTATACGTCCATGTGGCTCCAGATTTCCGCTGCATTTCATCTAAGTAGATGGTTAAGTAACCACCCTGAACGGGCGTTAAGCTGTAGAAAATCAGCTAAATTTCTAAAAATTTTTTAGAAAAGCTCCTAAAAATCCAAAACTTTACTTTAGAAATTTAGGTGAGGTTTGAAAACTCTTTCCACTTCTCTTGAAGAAAATAAATTGATTTCATAGGTTATCTTTTATTTTCCTAACTCAATATATGTATAAATTGGATAGAGTTCAGATTCTTAAACCCATTTATTCCTTGACCTTCAACCATTCCTGCTTTTCCCCAATGCCAAACAGAGCTTCGAAGATAATTAATTTCACATATTTGGAATGAGTTTAGGAATGTTGGCTATAGGAAGAATCAGCATCCAAGAATCTAGCCCCAATATCAAAATTGAGTGATAGTAGCCATACCTTTTAAACTTGTAGATCAAAAACACCGCCAGGCCGACAAATACCACTGACAAGAGCATAAGCATGGCCGAGCTGCTGTGCCCAGCACTGGAGTCCACCAACGGAGCTAAGGAGGAAAAAGCAGATGGCTCACTTGGAAGCTACTAGATGGAAGGATTTCCCATTGGAGAAAGGGGGCCAGCTGAGGTTGCATTCTTACATTTAGTCTCCAACTGCCCTGCACTGTATGCTATCTGGGCATAGGAATATTGGTTTTAATATGAAAATAGTATTCTCAATCACAGCTTCCGAGGACAAGTAAACCTCTCAGCTCTGCCTGGGGAAACTTATGATTCTTGGTGTAAATTGAGCAATGGGTATCTAGCTGAAGGGAGTACAAGGACTTGAATGCTCTTTCTCTTAGGCTGAGTGCCTGTCAACATAATTATGGGTGGCCCCTTTGCATTAAATATTGATGCAATGTTTCATTTTGTTCCTTTACATTGTTCTGCTAAAACAGTGCTGGGTGGGCACATTTAGAACCTCCACATCTGAAAAGTCTTATATTAATATGAGATATTTAGCAAATAGGCTCTCTTGGAGAGAGAGCCCAATGAGACATACACTTAATTCTGTTTATAAATCAATCACTAGAGCTGATCCCTGCATCAATTTAGATTTACCTATTATAAATCAAAAAGAATTTTAAAGTTATCTCATTTGGCCTCCCAAACAAGATTAATGGAATCAGAGAATCGCAGAATTTAAGAGACCCTGAGGATGACCTGCTATAATCCAGACTGTTGCAGATAAAAACAAAGAAAGAAAGAAAGAACAATTAAGTCAAAGCCCAAAGAAATTGTAGCTTTTCCCAAAGGTCATCCAGGGATTCAATAGCAAAGCTACCTCTAATTAAGTCTTCTTGCCACCTCAACAGGAAGCCCCAAGAAAGATGTGATTAATCTTTCGTCACCATCACTACACACATGAGCCCTGCCCACAGAGCTATTTTCAGGCATTTGTGGAGAAGTGTCTGCTAATTATCTCCTCCCCTTTCTCCTCAGGATAACAGATCACCATGCCCATTTCTCCCTGTATCCCAGCAGGCACTCACCTAGTGTCAGCTGTGTGACATACACAATGACTTGAACCCCGGGCTTCAGCTCAAACTGAACCAAGTTTTGGTTTAGAGCATTAAACAGCATCTCTACAATCTGGAAAAAAAAAAAAAAAGAGAGAGAGAGAGAGGTGAACAGAAAGACATGGCATGAGACAGCACTCCCTCATGGAGCAAGAAGCCAAGGTCACTAGACAACCAATGACCAAGTTCAATCAGGCGACAGGATATTGGCACATTTTCATCAATGTGGTTCTTATAGCCCTTGGAGCCCTGTGAGGTCAAGGAAGTAGTTGGTGTTCCTGGCTCATACTGGAGAGCAGAGGGAGACAGAGAAAGGTACGTCCAAAGTCACTTAGTGAATTAGGGTTGATAACAGACATTGAAGCTTCATGTAAGCCCCGCTTCAGTGCTTTTTCATCCATGCCTTTATAACTCACCATAGCACAACCTATTGTGGTTTCCAATGAAAGGACATCGACCTATCATTAGTTCTTTAATCTAATGAAGTAACACACACAGTGTAGAGAGGCCCCTGCCAGGATTAAAGTGGGCATGTATGTCCCCATCCCACTCCTCTGCTTTTTCTCTTTGGGAGACAATGGGAAGCAGACATCAAAGCAGAAGCGGCCTTCTTTTTATGGGATAATTTTTCCTCTTTACTTTTCCCCAGCAAGTCTCGGAACACATAACATCGATTTAATCACTCTGTAATTCCCACATGAAAGCCGAGGCCAGCTTGGGCTGTGGTCCCTAACTCTTATCTGGCTGTACGCGCGCCTTAATATCACAGCTGCTATTCATCACCGTAATTACCTATTTATCTAAACGGATGGATATTGTAGCTTCCAAATATAGTTCACACATGCCACTTGCTATTTCAGAATAAAGAGGTCTTGTAAAAGTGATGCATGCATTGAGAAGCTGAATTTATTTCTGGCCAACTTTGATATGCAGCCCTGCAACGCAAGGATCTGCTTCATTTTCCAGGGAAACTAACCCTGCCGGCCTCTGTGCTGTCCAAGGAGGACTGTGGATGGCCATGGGATGAGGTGACAGCCACACAAGGAGCAGAGGGACATGGAACGTGCCTGTACGACTGCCTCGTGTGGGGCCAAATGTGTGCCTTGTGCCGCTGTCTAGAAGCCTCTCATCTCACTTTTTTCTCCCTCTCCTGACTTAGCACCACGACAAGGCAGGGAAGGGTGAGGCAGAGCAAGGCCCACGAGACCCCAGTAGGAGCAGGGGGTGACAGAGGGAGAACCAGCTCCTTTACTTCAGGGACGGTGCACCGAGCGTAGGACCTACAGGCCCCTCCGAGGAGGACGGGAAAGCAGTCCCTTTGGACATGCTTTTTCCTTGGTCAAAACAAGATGAAGCAATCCGTCTCTCATGTTTAAAAGCAGTTCATTTTCTCTCCTGAATCAGAACTTAGATTGACTGGGAGGGGTCTTTAAGGACAAGAAGCAGGTTTATCCCAGAGATGGACAGGGAAACTCAAACTCCTCTCTTTGTCCTGTGTCTCACCCTAGGGTAGGTCACTGGACAGGAGACCTGAGGAAGCTGCAGGAAAGTAGGTGCGGGAATGAGCACTGCCAGGGATGCTCTCCCTTCTTGTGCAGGCAATGTGGCAGGCTGAGCGCCCCGGTGCATCTTCTGGACAGGGCTGATGGTTCCTTGGAGCCCTGGGTGCTGGACAGATGGACAGGCCGCTGGGCGGATGGGAGGAAGCCCCCCCTCCCCTTCTGCTGTTGGTAAGGCTGTGTGCCCTCAGACAGGGAGGCACAGGCAAGTACCCTAGCCAGGTGTCCCCTCACTTACTTGTTCCAGGTCCTCTTCATTGCCTTTCCTCCTCTCTGTCAAGTTCTTGGGGGGCAGGATGAAGAGCTCTGCTGAAGTGGGGAGGCCAGGGAACACGGCCACCAGGATCTGGTCTTCTGGGACACCGGTTACCTGCAGAGACGTTTAGACCACAGAGTGAAGCCCTGGAGAAGCCAGCCTCCCTGAGTCCACAACAAGGAGTCACACCTGGGTATGAGGCTCACGTGTGGTTTTTAAATTCAACATGTTAGACACAGGCCCCAGTATATATTCAGGCTTTCTTTCCGGTTCCCCTTAGAAGTGCTATGACGAGTCTTGCTACCTCCTCTGGCTCTTACATACATTTTTACTGAAACTAAAATGCCATAGTGATCTTCAAAATATTGTTTACTGGAAACATTGGCTAAAGCTCCTCCCATATTTTCCATTTTTCTGCACTGAGAGGACTAGAGCTTCTGGCAAAAACATGAAAATACCAACCGTAAACAAGGAATACAAGGTTATGAGCAAACGTGGGGAAATGCAAATTTAAAAAAAAAAAGAAGCCAAGCTACATGATTTTTACTTACAAAAGCAGGATTTTTTTGTATTAAGTTAAAATTGCTAATATTGGTGAGGCTTCCGTTAAGAGGCTCCCTCATTTGTCGCTGGCGGCACTAAAAATCAATGCACACTGCCGCTTTGCTTTTCAAAAGACCATAAAAATATTCAGACCCTTCATTCAGTAACTGTAACTTGGAGTGTTTCTCCTAAGGAAATGATCCAAAATATAGCAAAAGCTACATACAGGAGGAAAAACATTATTTATAATAGCAAATAAACAGAGTAAAATTCAAATATTCAAAAAATTAAGTAAATAATGGCCATCACCGGTTAGAATGTTATTTCACCATTATGATGACAATTAGTACAGTCAGCCAACACGGAAAAACACTTATGAAAGCTGCATTCTGATCTATTTCCTTACATTTCTTTGGTTACGACCCTATAAAAACAAAAATGTGTAAGAGTAAAAAAGCAAAATAAAACACTAAAAGTTGTGTTAAGATGCTGAAATCTGAGTGAATTTTTTTTCTGTTCCTGAGTGTTTAGTAAAAGGATATTGCTTTTCGATAAAAACCTAAAGTAAGCTTCTGTCTGGAGGCAAATTCCTAAGGCAAACAAAACTGAGTCATCCCCCTCACTGCCCCCGTAAAGAGCATGGTTATTCTTCCCTACGTGCCCCATCGCTGGGTTGACCCTTTTCTTTGTCCCAGGGGATAGTGGTCTCGGGGTATCAGTCAGTTGGCAACCTTGGAGGGATTCTGGAGGTGTGTGTCTAGAGTCACTTTATCCCATCCAAAGGGACACCTGAGGGATAGGTTCTTGTGAGATTTAAGGCCCAGGCATCAACCAGTATGGCTGATTATTATTATTGATTAGTATTATTATAATTTCCAAGTCATTTATAAAAAGCTAGTAGTATGTTTTTACTAAACACAATCATACAAAATATACACAACTCTGGATGTTTCAGTCATAGGCGTACAGAAGTAGTCACATTTCCACCCCTTTCTAAAAATAATCTTTTTGGAAAAAGATTTAAGATGAAGATCATCTGGTAGACAACTCCCCACAGGAATGCTCTCTCGCATTATTCTATTTTTCCTCCTCCTTCTTCTTTTCTCTCAGTCCCTTCTCCAGGTCCTTCCCTGGATCATCCTCCTCTGCCTTGGGAGGCATCAGCATTCATGTTGGCCCTGCCCCTCACCTCCCCTGGGTCTAATCACCTCCACAGTCTCAGCTCCCACATCTTTGCCCTCAGTAGGAATATCCAGTTGACCTTCAGATCCATATTTTCAATCCCTCCGGTTATCTTCACCCAACTGTTCCTCATGTGCTCCAAACTCACATAAAAACATCACGTCACTGGGACACCTGGGTGACTCAGTCAGCTAAATGTCCAACTCTTGATTTTGGCTCCAGTCATGATCCCAAGGTCATGAGATACTGCCCTGCATCAGTGGGCCTCAGCAGGGCCCTCACTCAGCAGGGAGTCTGTTCTCCCCTCTGCTCACTTGCTCTTGCTATCTCTCTCAAATAAATAAATATATTTTTTTAAATCACACCATTAGTATCCCTCAAGCATGCTTCTCTGACATGATCCTGCTAAGGGCAAGGCCATCTCCTCCCTGCTCTGGAACCAGAAAGCTTCTCTCCTTCTCATTCCCACTACATCCTATTAGTCACCCATTCTACTATTCAACTTCCCAAGTACCTTTTGAATCTTTCCTCTTTGAGTTCTGTTACGTCTGGTCTAGAGAACCGTAGTACTCCGCAGTACTCTTTTTTGTTTGTTTTGTTTTTTTTAAGATTTTATTAATTTATTCATGAGAGACACAGGGAGAGAGAGAGAGGCAGAGAGACACAGGCAGAGGGAGAAGCAGGCTCCATGCAGGGAGCCTGACGTGGTACTCGATCCCGGGTCTCCAGGATCACGCCCTGGGCTGAAGGCGGCGCTAAACTGCTGAGCCACCCAGGCTGCCCTGCAGTACTCTTTTAACTGGTCATCTATGGTGAAATTTCTCCCCCATCCCATTCACTTCCCACCTCAGCAGCCCGTCCTCTGTACTGTGACCACAATGGGTATCTGAATATAAATCTATTGTCAGCATTTTTTGCTTAACTAAGAAAACATTTTTCCAGTCCCCAGGGGCTATTAGGTGTCTGTCAGTCCCCCTTGATTTTCTCTGATGATTCAAGAGCTGCCCTAACCATTCTAGCTCAAGTCTAGAAACACTGGCCTCACAACTTTTAGAATGACTGCCATTTCACCAATATGCTATGCTCTTTCAGTAGTCCATGGCTTTGCACACACTGTTCACTCTACCTGAAAGACACTGTCCTCTGTTAACCATTATGTAACCTTTAAAACTGAGTTCAAGTATTCCCTGCAGAGACCACCCTAATAGCTCACAAGTATCTAATGAATCAGGAATAACAGGCTAAGCCTACATTTACCTGGATAGAGTGAATCATATTTTTCTCCACACTCTTTTGAAATGCTGTCCATGCCTCTGCCACTAGTCACATGTTAGACTTATCTCTACATTTGAAAAACCCATGTTGCATTTGTCATTATCTTCTAGTACCTAGTTATGAGCAAAGGGATAACAAAACTCTTTGAAAGCTCTCTAAGGCCAGTCTGACCTTGGGTTAACTCTAGAATTCTATTACTCTGATGGTATGTTCTGTTTTCTGGTCTGTATGTAGCCTTCTGATTGTCATACATAGCCAATGGTGGTCTTGCGAGTCTGAATACCTGGTTAAGAAACCCCCTTGGTGGGCAAAGAACAAGCCCAGTGAATGATATCTGTATAGATTTAATGAGTGTTCCATCTATTATTCATTAAAGAGGTCAAACTCCTGTATTAGAAAAATTAAGTATAAAGACGGGGCCAATTCCCATCCTCAAACACCGGATCCTGTCTTTCTGTCTTCCCCTGCCCATTCCCTCCACCTTTCCTTCTCCTTATTCTTGTCTCTCTTTTGACAGAGAGATAATCCTTATATAACTGAAGAATGGTGATTTTAACCCATAAAATTTTATTCTGAACCAGACCATTTGGTTCTTTTCTTTATACACTAACACATAAGCAGAGATACAGCCAACTTACTTTAACCAGAGCTCGCTTGATGACATTGCCAATATCTTGCCTCCACTCAGGAATGTCAGGGTTGTGGTAATCCAGGTTTGGAGAGAATGACAAAAGTTGGGACTGGAAATACTCTGCAATGACAGAAGATGTGTGAGTAGGGCTGAGAGGGGGGTGGCAGGCTAGCAGATGTCAAAATCACTGTGCTTTAGGGAAAAGTCCACTCTTCCATGTGGCCTCACCTAAAATTCCTTCCTATCTGTGTGTTTCTTGGCTTTTGAAAGAAGGTGAGACTTTGTGAATGGAAGTAGATTTATGCCCCCACCATGTAGGAGTTCCTAGCATCTTACACCCTTCTTCTGGTAAAAGATATTACTTGAAATGAAAGTAAGAAACCTCCAGAAAGAGGAGTCTTTGCTATTGTTGGCAGTATCATGCAGAGCCAACAACAAAGCATTAAGCTGGGCTCGATGGGATTGGAACCTTGCCTTGTCATCCCCTTGGTTCCTCTTACCTTCCTCCTAGGAACTGTTTCAGGGAATTGAATCAAAATCCCATGTGTAGGGTGTGGGTGATGTTCAGTTTCTTGACCCAGTTAGTGGGTACACAGTCTGTTTACTTTGTGGTAAGTCATGAAACTAAATACTTGTGACATGTGTGCGCTTCTGTATTAAATTTATACCTCACTAAAAGTGTGTGATTGAAGTAAGTCTTACAGGTCCCTGATGAGAGAGCCAGAGTATCAAATTTGCAGAGATGTAGAAAAAGGCATTCACCTGACATGAGGCTGAAGAAGTATGTTCTCAGTCAGAGGACTGCATACCTTAGTACAACTTTTTAGAAACCTCCATCTATAGTGGCAGTCTTTAGGGGCCTGGGGGAAGTTGTGTGGGAAGGTTCTAAAAGTAAAGCTTGATTTGAAATAAATTTAATAATTAGGAATGGTTTTCCAGGATTGATAACAGGATGGTGGCCTTATTATCCATTCTTCTTTCTAGTTCTGCCCTCATATTCTTAGCCTTATTCTTGAGACTTTGCAGCCAAGGATGTTAGAATTTTCCAAGAATTGGTTATGTGTAATTCATCTCAGTAACTCAGCTGTCAGTTCTGCAAGGTCAGAAGCCATGACTCCTCTTTTGAAATCACCAGTCCCCATGGTCACAAAGGGTCGGTGCTGCACAGGTGTTATAGATACCTTAGCAGGACATCAGATCTAGATGCTTCTATGACAATCTTTCTAGCTTAGAATCCTTCAGTTATGATATGTATCTGTCTAATGAGATACCCATCAGGCTATGATGCAGAAATATCTTAGGGGATAAAAAGTGCTTGTCTATGCCCAATTGTGCCAGTTTCTCTCACAGCCTTAGTGTCTATTCAGGAACAAGGTAGAGTACGTTTGGAAAACTCTTGTTGACCTACATAATCTCTCGCTGGCCTGGGGAACTTCCAAAGCAGTCAAGGGATGCCAGGAGGGTAGGCAGTGGGGATTCCTTGGGCAGGAGAGGGCATCACAGAACAATTTTCAGTGCTTACCATGCACAGCAATGTCTTTTGTGTCCTGGATAAGGGCATTCCCAGCAGCCACCTGGACAGTGATGGTGTTGGTACCCTCAGCCAGGAATGTGAAGGAAATGCTGCTGTCCAAGGTGATTTGAGGCTAAAAGACAGAAGGAGAAATACCCATTTAGTCCTCTCTGGGACATCAGATTTTCTTCTTTTCTTACAAATCTCAGACTGTCACAAATCTGCATGGTATTTGTGTATCCCTAAGGGATCTGAACTTGAAACAAGAAAAGAGAAAATGACTTTTCATAGCTTCCAAAAACTGTGATTATATCCACTATTCAGGAAGAGTATTAATACCCTTGAAATATACTGTAAAATGTAATCCTGAAAGACACAGATAAGAATGGGCACACTGGATTTTGCATGTCACTCTGTTCCTTCTCCTGGAGCAAAGTAGAAGCAACATTTGTAACCTATTCCAGCTGGCTCTGGGAATAGATCATTTATTTCTCTTCTTCTCCAATATTGTATGTCACTTGCATTTCCTCCTGTATTCTCTTGGACAGCAAGACCTTTCAGAGACATGGTCACATTTTATTTACTTCTGCATCACCCATCCTTGGCACATTGCTTTCATATATATGTAAGTTGGATGTATAGTCCAATCACTGACATTTTCTTTTATTGTATCTGTATTTTCCACTTCAAAGCATTCTAACATTTTAAATAGGTTGGAAAATATATAAACACACACATCTGTGACGATTTTAATTCTATTTTTCTTTTTCTGCTTTATTTTCCTGATAGCAACATACAGGGGCTTCCCAAGGATAGAGAAATACAGAATATATTACTTTCCTGAGTATTTGGATCTTGATAAAAGCAGGTGCCTATGGAGAGAAGAATGCAGATCCTGAGGTCAAAGAGTCATTATTCAGTTGTCATCTTAAGGCCTATGCCCTTCCAACTTCCTGTCATTTGCAAGGTATAACATAACAGTAGGAAGCTGCTCTAAGGCACCTCTTAGAGATGCCACAAAAACAGATGAGCAGACTCCTTCTCTTCTTTATGTGTCATGACAGCAATGGGCTAGAGACCAAGAATGTAGCCAGTTGGGGATACATAGAGCAGCTCTTTAAGGGGATGGGGGTGAGCCAGCATACTCAGGCACTCCTAACTGAACATGGCCTAGTTGTGTGTGCCAGAGCCCTGCAGAGGCTCAAAGATGCAGCTTTCAGACAGTGTCCCTGCTGCAAGACTAGAATTTTTTTTCTAGCTCGTAATTTCCAACTGGGCCTCTGAAACATAATTTGATTTCTTCTGCTTTAAAATTCTGGAGTCAGACAGGCTACTACTACACCACAAGTATTATGCTAAGTGAAACAAATCAGTCCGAGAAAGACAAATACCATATGATTTCATTCATATGTGGAATTTAAGAAACAAAACAAATGAGCAAAGAGGAAAGCAGGGTGTGTGTGGGGAAACCAAGACACAGATTCTTAACTTCAGAGAACCAATTGATGGTTACTAGAAGGGAGGTGGGGGGTGGGGGATAGAAGGGATGGGTTAAATAGATGATGGGGATTAAGGAGTGAACTTGTCATGATGAGCATTGGATGATGTATGAAAGTGTTGAATCACTGTATTGTACATCTGATACTAATATTGCACTGTATATTAACTAACTGGAATTTAAATTTAAAAACTTTAAAAAAAGGGATCCCTGGGTGGCGCAGCGGTTTGGCGCCTGCCTTTGGCCCAAGGCGCGATCCTGGAGACCCGGGATCGAATCCCACGTCAGGCTCCCGGTGCATGGAGCCTGCTTCTCCCTCTGCCTGTGTCTCTGCCTCTCTCTCTGTGTGTGTGTGACTATCATAAATTAAAAAAAAAAAAAAAAAAAAAAAAAAAACTTTAAAAAATAAAATAAAATAAAACTCTGTAGCTCTATTATTTTATGACCAGGCTGATAGCTGGAGTTGGGCAAGATTAGAGATGTGACATACTTTCTTCTCTGTTTTCTACATGAAAGAAAGAAGTGAGTATAGAAATGAGGGCACTTGTGTTAAGCACTGAATATTATACGTAAAGGAAATTAGTAAATTCTACTCCTGAAGTCAATATTACAATATATATATGCTAACTGACTAGAATTTAAATAAAATAAAAATTTAAGAAATAGATACACTCTTTCCTTTAACTAAGAGCAGACACCAGAGTTCAAGTATTCTTAAGGCTCAGTGACATTACACACAAGGGTGTGGTCTTCTCAATTAAACAATGAATGAGTTATAAGTAGGCTCTGTGATGTACATCAACTCCCATAGTCTGACAGTGGCTGTTGAGTGTCCTGTGTTGAGAAGGAAGCTGAAGTCAGGTAGGGTTCAGCATACCAACGTTGGCCAAGGCAGTGGAACAACACGTGTGCCACACAGTTGCCAGTTCTACTGTAATAAGAACAAAGTCTTGAAACTCTGGCTTTATTCAATTGCTATCATAATAAATTACCTTTAGCAATTATTCAGCAATCAGAATATACAGGATTGATGAATGGCTTAAGGCAAACTTTCTAGTCCCTACTGGTTACCCCATTCAATCTTATCTATTAGGAGACCTTCATTATCTTCATTATCTAGTCATATTCTTTGGAATGAAAATGAGATACCATAATATACCCAACAAAATGGCTAAATTTTCTTTAAAAATTATAATATAAAATATTATTAAGGAAGCAGAGTAACTGGAACTCTCATACATTTTTGGGGGGATGTAAAATGATATAACCACTTAGGAAAAAGTTTAATTTTGCAAGAAACCTCAATAATTTTCCCAAAGTAGATGTACAATTTTATATTTTATATTTTATGACTTAGCAATCGCAGTCTTGAGAATTTAGTCAAGAGAAAAAAAAAACGTATGTCCACAAACAAAAATGTTCACGGAAGCCTATTCATAATAGCCCCAAACTGGAAACAGCCCAGGAATTCATCAATTGGAAAATGAATGCACAAGCCACAGTATATCCATACAATGAACACAAAAGCAAAAAACAAATGATATATATAACAATATGAATAAATCCCCAAACTAGAAGTAAAAGAAGCCTTTTTTTAAAATATTTTTTTTATTTTTATTTATTTATGATAGAGAGAGAGAGAGAGGCAGAGACAGAGGCAGAGGGAGAAGCAGGCTCCATGCACCTGGAGCCCGATGTGGGATTCGATCCCGGGTCTCCAGGATTGCACCCTGGGCCAAAGGCAGGCGCCAAACCGCTGTGCCACCCAGGGATTCCTGAAAGAAGTCTTATATAAAAGAATTCATATGGTATAATGATATATATGAGGTTCTAGAACAGGCAAATCTAATCTCTGATAGAAAAAAAAGGAGTGGTTGTTTTGGAAATTGGAGGGGGGTACTGACAGAGAAAGGGAATGTGAGAACTTTCCGGAGTGATGGTACATATATTTGGTACATATATTTTGACAGGAGTTTGGGTCGCATGTGAATGTCTTTGTCAAAACTCAGAAAGTGTACATTCTGGATTTGTGCATTTGATCACTGGTACCACCATGGGGGAAAACGTATAAGCAAATACTGAACTCTAGTTAGTGATTTGCAAACTGAAACATTTAGGACAAAGTGTATTGGTGTCTAAAATTTAAAATGAGTGAAAAAAATAAGATTAATTGATGGATGGACTGAAGAACAGAGAGATAATCAGACGTGATAAAACAAAAATAGTAAACGTTAATGGTAGACTACAGAAGGTGGGTATGTAGATGTTCACTGTAAAATTACTTCAACTTTAGTGTATGTTTGAAGTTTTCCATAATAAAGTGTTGGGACAGAAAACATGAAATAAATAGTCAATGTGATTTTATTTTCCCTAATTCCATGAATGACTCTCTCTGACCATGGCTGTTTTCCATTGTCCTCCATATTGGATCCCTGTTCTCAGCTGTCATCTTCCCACCTCTCACTACCAGATATTTTTCTCTCTTAACAGTTGTCTCTTCATGAAACCTTCACTATTTCCCTGTCATGGAATTTAGAGGTCCATGTTCCCCCTTCTTTCTTTGCATACTCTTGTAGCCTTAGTCTAGTTGACTCTGCCAAGCAAAGGCATCACTTAAAAAAAAAAGATTCATTTATTTATTTTTGAGAGAGAGAGAGCATGCAAGCAAGTGGGGTGGGGAGGGGCAGAGGGGGAGGGAGAGAGAGAGAATCTCAAGCAGACTCCCCACTGAGTGTGGAGCTCGACACAGAGCTCCATCTCCCAACCCTGAGATCCTGACCTGAGCTGAAATCAAGAGTTGGATGCTTAACCAACTGAGCCGTCCAGGTCATCTCTTGTGAGATGAGTGGAATTCTTCTTGTCCCTGCAGATCTGCTCTTCTCTCCATCTGGCTGCTACCCTAGGAGATCCAGGAGCCAAACAAGGGTGCAGGGCTGCAGGACAAAAGGAATGCCATCTGTGGTCGGAGGGAGTGTGCCATCCTATCAGCCATTCAGGGCTCTGAGTCACAGCAAATAGTGCTGAATGGGAACACTTGGTCCCCAGGTGGCAGACCAAAGGCTTCCATGCTAGGGAAGAGGCAGGAGCTAATTTTGTTTTCCGAATTGCCTTTGTTTTCATCAAGTGATATGGTATCATGGCTGATTTCACCTTCCTTGCAAAGCTGGATCACTCAATAGGATTTCTGAATTCTTTGTTGGCCACTAATATCTAGTGCGTAATGCTAAATTAAATCAAGTATTGTAAGGTTCATTTACTAAATCTATTAGGCAAGCAGACACATTTATTAAGCCAGACCTCTGTTAATCCAAGCAAATTGGCCTTTCAGAGCCCCACAAATCCAACAGGCGGCTGATTGACTTCTCTGTCTCTGTGCTTTGTCCAAGCTGCAGGGCCAGCCCATGGTGAGACTCCTTCGAATAATACCTCACTCCCTACCCAGCTTGTGAGTTACCTCCCTGCCCACAGAGAACCCTTATGTGCGCCAGGTCACAGATTATCCACTGTGCCCAGAAAGATATCGACAAAGCTCTGAGTGACTATTTAGTTATGAGATTTCCACTTGACTAATGGAACAAGGAGCTTCAGGGAAATCTTTGGATGCAGCCTACACCAGTTTCCCAGACGCTGTAAGTCAAGTTAATATTGAACATTATAAACCTCCACAGTTTAAACGTATATCTTGAGAAAAGCTGCCATTTCCAAATTGGACAGACTAAGCAATCACTATGCTTGCCTTACTTAAAACCTGCAACAGATTTATACAGTTACATGTAAAAAAGTGTTTATCATATGAAGTGGAAAAGGCAGAATGTATAATTGTGGATATACTATGATTAGAACTATGCAAAACAACCTAAAATATGTACAAAGACCAGAATAAAATAAAGCAAAATGGTATCTATAGATGTGTTACGACTATGGGATTAACGTGAAATTCATATTTTGGGGAAAAAGTCCCCTCAATCCCTCAAACTCTCTCTCTCTCTGTCTCTCTCTCTCACCCACACACATACACACATGCACACACACACACGCGCGTGCACACTCAAGACACATCCAAAAGCTCATCAAAAGTATTTCACTGTATCACTGGGAAAGTATCTCTGTCCCTGAATCTCATTCTGTCTTCTGTAATCCTATCCTAAATATGAATTTCTAAGACAAACAAAAATCATCATTTCTGCTATTCAAAGCCACCTGTTATCTCTCTTCCCTACCTTTTAGGGTTTTCTCTAAATTTCTGCCCAAATGAATCCTGTGTTTTGTCTGAATCCTTCTACACAGAACACAACCATGTCTTACCTTTCCATACAAATCTCTTTCCCTTTCTCTGCCTCATTTCCACCATTTTTTCAGTGCCAAGTTAAGACCAACTTCATCCATGACTCATTCCATGATCAGCAAGGCGTGTATCCACCACCACCTAGGCTGTTTGACTGGGCCAGTAATATTACATCCCTACCACCATACCTTAAAGTATTTATATCTTTATGTTCTCAAACAGATTATTTCTAAATGGAAACAAATGGAATTTACACTGATTTGCATTCCTCACAACATCTGGCACAAAATATGGGCTCTTGAAAAAGATCCACAGAGTTACTGATGCAATTTTGCATCTCCCTGGTAAGTTTGTTGGTATAAAAGACTATTGTTGGATTTTAGAAATGCTTCTTCTCTTTTATTTGCTTATACATCACACTTGCTCACCATCGTTGCATTTCTGTCCATCATGCCTTCTCTTATGGACTATAATCTCTCTGAAGGTAGAGACAATGTTGTATGTGCTCCTCTATTCTGGAGAACACCAAGTGAAGGGCTAGATATAAAGGCAGGGGTGAATGAATTCTTCTTGAGAGGTTGATTTAATTTAGTTATTTGGGTGAACCTGCCTAATTCTTTTAGTTACCACACACACGCACACGCAACCATAAAACATTACTTTCTGAGGCTATTAGCCTAAGTGTTTTCTCTGAAAAATGGGATAATTTCTCCATCAGTAATGTCCTAATGATTAAATGAAATAATGTGTAGGAAGAGCCTCCTACAAAGCAGAAGTAGGAATAAATGCTCAAAATTAGTATTAGCTCCTTTTACAGATCAGTTTGCTATTCAAAGGGAACCAAAATAGCTCCAAAATAAGAGCGCTCACCAGAACACTCAAAGACACTCATTAATTTGCCAGTCAAATATGGCTCATTGGATCAATTATTGGGCAATGACGTCACCTTGGTGCGTTTCTGGTATGATGTTGGCAAGTAGCACTGCAAATATCCCTCTCTCAACTGGACCAAATAACCATTCTTAGAGGTGGGAGAGAAATCTATGGAACGGTGTCAGTTACATCATCAAGATTCTTAGCACATCTAAGTTACTAATATTTATTATTACTAATTCCTACTTGTTTATTATTAGTTACTAATAGTGATTACTATTACTATTCTGACATTATAATGACCCAAACTAAAGCTTAGAGAAATTGCATGATTTGACTAAAGAAATATAGCAAAAAAGAATATGAATCTGGTCTGCAACCCAACACTATCTTATTTCAAAATTACTCTATTCTGGGAATTTGTGCAGCACTTCATGCTCAAGCTCATAGATGAAATTCCTAAGTGAAGGAATATCTCAGGTCATCATCAAATAAAACTAAAACAAAACAAAGCAAACTATAATGTGATTCTGTAATTTAAAATTTCCTCTCTCTTAATATGACATAATATAGATCAACTAGATAGATATTTCAAATAATAACTCAGTGATGTTTGTGAATTAGATATTCGTATCCTTGCTCTACATAAAGAAAAAACACTGAGATTTAGATCAGGAGATTTGTCCAAGTGAACACAGATAATCATTAGAGAAATAGAAACTTGGCTTTGCATCACTTTATCCACTTATGTGTTTATTTATCAAAATTTATTAGATACTAATCTAATAAAGGCTTTGAAATTCAGGTCTTATAATACTCAAAGAAAAAAAGCACTGAAAGGGGAAAAATGATGCTGTAGAGAAATGCTGTGTCTCTGGCTCCTTGGGAGTTCTAAGTAACTCACTGTGTTGACAATGGCCAAGAACTGCCTCCTTGTGCATAGCAGCTTCAGTAAAGGTCACCAGGTAAATGAGCACTAACAGAAAAGAATTCCCTGCCTGGACAGCCAGAAGTTCTCAGGAGAAAAATGAGCTTAAAATCCTCTGTTTCTAATTTTCTCCTCCCAAAGGATCTCTCTCTCTCTCTCTCTCTCTCTTTTCTTTCGGTTCACCATGTATGCCCACTGTTGATCAAAGCAGGATTTTAGAGTCTGTAACCTCTAGCAGACTAAGAGAGTGATGTCCCCAAAGCATTCTGGGGCTGGGGTTGGAGTATGGTAGATGGAAGTTAGGAGACTTGTCTCTATAATTAATCAGATGTTTGTCCTTGGGATGCTCATCTCACACAGGGGACTTTTACTTCTCTAATGTACCAAACAGGGATCTTAATAACTAACTTCTGTATCTCTTGTCCTGGTGAATAATAAGTCCAGAAATCCAAAAGCATCACAACCTATTCTAAAAAACTGATCTGAAAGTATATAGCATGAATAATGTAAACAGAAAAGGGTCCCTTGGGTCCATATGTCTGGTTCTTTTATTCACTCATCCTAACTCCCAGTTTTCATTAAAAGCATCCATTTATTGAGTACCTAGTGTGTGCCAGGGAGATATATAGCATCTCACTTAGTTTTCACAACAGTCGAGATGATATAGGCATTATTCTCTCCAGTTTGTGTTGAGTGAATTAAATTTTAGGTCAAATGACTTCATTAAGCTCACACAGCCAGTATTGTCTCTGTCACTTCAAGGTCCATATTTTCACCACCATATCATGCTGCCTCCCTAAGAAAGAGCAGGGGTGAATTATCTCCCACTCTTATCATGTACAGAGTAAAGTTCTTTTTGGTCACCTCGAACAAACAAAACTATCATTGTTCATTCTTTTTTTAAAAAAGATTTTAGGGCAGCCTGGGTGGCTCAGTGGTTTAGCACTGCCTTCATCCCAGGGTGTGATCCTGGAGACCCAGGATTGAGTCCTGTGTCAGGCTCCCTGCATGGAGCCTGCTTCTCCCTCTGCCTGGGTCTGTTCCTCTTTCTCTCTCTGTCTCTCTCTCTCTGTGTCTCTCATGAATCTTTAAAAAAAAAGATTTTATTTATTCATGAGAGAGAAGCAGAAACACAGACAGAGGGAGAAGCAGTCCTTCAGGGAGCCTGATGTGGGACTTGATCCCAGGACCCGGGGATCGTGCCCTGAGCCAAAGGCAGATGCTCAATCACTGAGCCACCCAGGCATCCTTGCTCATTCTTTTTTTTAAAGGAATTACTACACTTGAACTGAATATTTATTTCTACATTCTAGAGATGTCCAGCATTTCCAAGTCTGATATGATATCATTCTTAAATTATTTTTTTTTAAATGAAAGGTCTCGGGGTGTTTGGGTGGCTCAGTTGGTTAAACATCCAACTCTTTTTTTTAATTTTTATTTATTTATGATAGTCACAGAGAGAGAGAGAGAGAGAGAGAGAGAGAGAGAGAGAGAGAGGCAGAGACACAGACACAGGCAGAGGGAGAAGCAGGCTCCATGCACCAGGAGCCCGATATGGGATTCGATCCCGGGTCTCCAGGATCGTGCCCTGAGCCAAAGGCAGGCGCTAAACCGCTGTGCCACCCAGGGATCCCAAGCGTCCAACTCTTGATTTCAGGTCATGATCTCAGGGTCGTGGGATCAAGCCCAATGTTGGGCTCCACACTCAACACTGAGTTGGCTTGCCCCTCTCCCTCTGTTCTCCTCCCTACTAACTCTCTCTCCCTCTCTCATAAATAAATAAATAAATAAATAAATAAATAAATAAATAAATAAATATTTAAACAACAACAACAACATAAAAAAAAAAAACATGAAAAGTCTAAGATGAGCAATGCCAATCACATCAAGAATGGCCAAGGAAAATGTGAAGATAGAATCAGGAATAGAGAAAAACATTAACCTCTTACATTTAGGGACCCTCAGCCCAAATATTCCCAGCTCCTATTTTATAAGTGTGGTCACTATTGACACAAGCGTCACCATTACAAGTTACTGGGAGTAGGAAGGATATGCCAAGTTGACAGTCTGGCCCTCTTAGCTCCCTTCTTAGAGACTTGGCAGCATCCGCACCATCCCTAAGATGAACCCTGACCTCCCTGGGTCACCTAGTAGGTCTTGGAGAAGGGTTCTTTACATGCATTACCCCATCTGATCTTCAAAGTCCTGCATTTAGAGATCTAATTCATATTTCCAGAAGGAATCACTGGATGTCAGAGATGCACTTAACATTATATATCTTGTCAGTGGAAAGCCCAGGATTAAAACAAAATAAGGCAAATGAAGTTTTAAAAATATTGATTATGGAAGCAGGTTTCTCAAGGTACTCTTGCTTCCTTAGGATTGTTTGAACTTTCCCTATTATAATAATGAAATGGTAGAGAGACTTATGTGGTATTCAATTATGTGGATCCGTAGTTTCATTAAGTACTTCCTACTGCTCACATCCCCGGTGCCCCCAATATCAACATGGCAGCTGGAGCTCAGGAGAAATTCAGTAGAGATCTACTCAGACATGGATCAGAAAAGGCCAAACCTTCGTGCTATTGCCGAACCACCAGAAATAGGTAAGGGTCCCCAGTTGACTGGGCCACACAACTGCACTGATGTTGACCTCCTTATTTCTTATGGCGACAAATGGCACTCGGAGATGAACATGCTCCACCGGACCTGACAGAACAAAAAACAGTGTCAGTGTTTATGTTCCTGGAATAAACAAACTTTATCATACTCCCAGATTCTTAATCTTAACCCCTATTACTATAAAATATAATAAAACAAGGATCGCCAACTCACAAATGTTGAGATGTGTGTGTGTGGTGCTTGAAATAAAGCACCTTGTATAATGGGGAACTCAAATCAGGCTTCAGACTTTTTGAGTGACACCCAAGATGCATTTACATCTGATGTGCCCAACCATGAATGCTTATGAACCTCCAACCCAAGGCAAAGCTACTTTCCTAGACACTAGCCAATAAATAGGGAGATAAACAGCAGTCTTTCATTTCTGACAATTAGTCTGTATTGTGAGGTGGGATCAGTGCATCATATGGAGGGCTCTTCCATTATCCCTGATTGTTAATTGGTCCCATCCTCTTCAACAGTCCACCATTGCGCCTTGTCATCTGCAATACTCTGTGGGTGTCGTTCGGAAGCTGGCAAAGCTGTTTTACAAAGAGGAAAATAGGGCATCCCCCTAAATCAAAGGAGAAACAAATGCCGGGTTCCCAAATAATAATAATAATAATAAAAAGCTGTTTGCAAAAAAAGGTAACCAAATTTCTCTTCTTTTCCCTCAGAAAACTGATATAAGCAGCAACATACAGGAGCATATCCTACCCATAATAAATGAGGGCTGTAATTTAATGCATTTCCAAAATAAAATGAGAAGAGGAGAGAAAATGTTGATGGGAAATATTACTGTGTCAGTGTCACACTCGGAGGTGGGGATGTGATTTTTCAACTCTGGGAGGTTTTCTCCTCTTCCTACACCTCTTTCCCTTCTTTTCCTTTTTCTCTCTTTGCCTTCCTTTCTTCTTCCTCCTTTCCCTTCCTTTTATCCCTCCTACTTAACAAATCCAGAGATTCTAGTTAGCTGTTCACACTCTGCTAGTGCATCATTTCCTGGTTTCTGCTATGATAGCGCTAATGTGTAAAGTGGCTCAAGGTCAAGACTGCAGTCCACACATCTCCTTAGCCTGAGGGCCCTGAATTCTTCTTGCAGGTGGGACATTATCCTGACCACTCAGGCTTCACTGTTTACATCGTGGGTCATTTGGGAGACAGTTCATTTTAAAGGGAAGAAAACAGATGGCTTCTTCTCATTTCTGGTCTGGTTTAAATTTAGCTGCAGGATCCTTTTCTCTATCCCCAAGAGGCTTGACCCTACACAGAGTATTACCCCATCCCCTGGCTTCCTTATCAGAATAAGAACATATGGATGGAATATGTGGATGTTAAAAGCACCATATCATTAATTAGGGGATGGCACTATTTCTACCACCACCATCACCACCGCCACCATCACTACCACCCCCATCACTGTCTCTGTGTATCATTGGGTAGAAGTCCCTCTAAGACATGGGAGTTCTTCTGAGTCTCATGGTGTTGTAGGCAAATTTGTGTTGGGGAAAAAGGTGTTTGGGGCAAAAACTGATGTTTAAGTGAGGACAGCAGCCAGGTCTGCTTGCCACTCTCCATATTGTACTCTCTCAAACAAGCAACAAGTATTGGAGGATCTGTATCCTGACTGAGAGTACTCTCTGCCTACAGCACTCTGACTGGACCACAGAGCTAGAACCCTCGAGGTTTCTTCCAGCAAATAACTTATTCTAGCAAATCATTTCAACCTTTGTGCTTCAGAAACACATTTGGCTAAAGGTTTAATTATTTCCAATAAGAAGATCTGCTCAATTATTTTTGTATGGCTTGGTTGTTGGTGAAAATAAAAGAAACCACAAGGTATGAGAAAACACTGGGTACTTTTATGACTTTATTGACTCATTTTGAGGATTTTGTCTTTCTTTGTTGTTCATGTTTTACTGAACCATGGGGAAGAGAATGAGGCAGTGGGAAGGAGTCCCTGGCCAGCCATGTCCTAGCAGGGAGGTAAGAATTCTGTGTCTTACGGTAACACCTCAGAGTCTTTCTTAGGCACTCAGGTGCAGAGCTAATTCCTCTCTTGCTGGGAAAGGGGCCCTTACCCTTAATGTCAATGCTCCTGTTATTTTTCACCCTCAAAATACATATAGCTCATTCCCCTGGGCAACTCATTAGAACCTCTGGCCTTTCCACAGTTAAGTGATGATACTGCTAATGCCTTGTGGTCCTGGAAATTCTGTGCTTTCTGTCACTCAGGGGCCTTGGCCCAGCCACACATTGGTGGGTACCCATGCCCAAAAAGATAAAAGGAGATCTCCTTCTTCCTAAACCCATGCCAAGAGAAGGGATACAGCTTCTATGAATTAACATATCATCAAACACAATCACATTTATTCCAGTTCTAAGATAAGCATGTTTGGCTAAATAGAATCTCAAGGAACAAGAACATGTAACAGCTTTTTAGGGCAAAGAACCCAAGCCAGAAGCTCTAGGCTTCAACCTAGGAACAGAACACCATGGACCAGGGAGAAGATTGCTGAAGGGATTCAGGAGGGAACACAGCAAAATCCTAAAATCCTCACTGTCAAATAGGGCTCTTTTTGATAAAAATCTAATAAGCTGTGTGAGATTGGTTATTATGGGCGGCTAACAACTACTTTTGTTAGCTAATGGCCCAAGGTGAGGCCAAGAGCAGTTTCCACTGTAATAACTGTCTGGTAAATGCAGCCATGATTGATTTGGAGGGAATTATGAGCATGATAAAAGTTTCAAGGAACATTTCCTCCTTCATGCACATAACCCACAGTATAAATCAGTTCCTTGCTATTGTGTTTTTTGCCCCGAAGATACACTGGTCTTTGCACCCTTCAGGCAAGGTCCACTATTGGTAGAATTAGGAATACGGGTGGGGCGGGTTGTTGGGATACAGGAAAGTAAATTTTCTCTGTCTTCATTTTTAAATGCAGCAGAAGTGTGCAGGCAGAAAGTTAGTAGGTAGTCCTTAGTAATTGCTGTAACGAGTAACATTCATCATGTGCCAAGCTGGTGGCAAGTGGTATTTTGTATACTGTGCAGGAAAATGTTAACATAGGCCTGAAACTGCCATCCTTAGAAAGACTTGTGTGCAAGATTAGCCCTTGCTAGCATGTAGAAACTTGGCTTTGAGACTTAACTGATAAGAGTGGTTCACCACGCCTAGACAGTTTATGCCAAAATATTCTAAATATGTATTTTCCTTAGGATGTCTGGGATTTTGGCATATGCTTGGCAGTGGATGCCTACTTGACCAGTCCCCAATAAAAACCATGGGTACAAGTCTCTAAGGAGCTTCCTGGCAAAAAGCCCTTCTTACATGTTGCTAGAACTCCTGGTTGGAGGAATTTCATGTCTTACATGACACCACAGGGAGAGGACTCCTTGGAGGTCACAACTGGTTTGCTCCAGGCTTTGCCCCATTGCCCTTTTCCCTTTGCTGATATTTGTTTTTTCTCCTTTCGTTGAAATAAATCATAGTCTGAGTATGCTTCTATGTTGAGACTATCAGTCCTTTTAGTGAATCAACAAACATGAGGAGGTGTGGTCCTGGGGACCCCTGAGCCATACACATAATCCAAATTGATTCTCATAGCTTCCCTATAACCTAAATATTAAAGATGAGGATTCAGAAGTTTGTAAAGAGCAAGAAAGTTGACCAGTATTAGATATTTAACAAAGAGATATGATCAGATTTCAAACAGAGTCCATCCTTCTGCTTCTAAACCCTGGGTTATGAATACCTTGCACATCACCTGCCTGGGTCTTTGACGTGGTGCTTCTGACACAGAATGAGTATAGTTGGTGTAGTATGGTCCATTTCTAGCAGCACCTGCCCTCCCCCAGGGACTTGAAGAATGCCATATATATATCAACAAACATTTGCTGAGTAAATTAGTAAATAATTGGATGTTTTATTTATATTTCCTATATGCTTTTATAAGAGCCCCTTGGGTCAAGGTATCAGTTAGAATTAAGTCATTTTAAAGTTGGAGTTCAGAAGACCCACAGTAGAAATAATTTACCTCATGGTCATGCAGCCTGACATCTTTAGGGATATAACTGATCTGTAATCCGGGTGTCCCCCCATGCACTTCCCCAATCACTGTTGGTCCTTGTGCTACTATTAGGATCAAATGCTAAGAGACTAAGTAGCTTACTGTTTTCTAGAAAGCTTTTAAATGTGGGTTGTTTATATAGTGGAGTTTGTTATCATTGAGTTGGAGGCACTCCTTATATTCACTTAGACTTTTTAAAATATAAATTTCACCATAAGTAGCATATTACTCCCAAAACATCATAAGGTATGTAAATCAGAACTACAGAATTCCTTAGGCTTGTGATTATCACTGATAAAGACACAGGAAATCAATACCAAGCCCCATAACAATATGTCTTGATCCAATATTTTAAAATCATAATATTTAAGTTTTAGTTTACATGAACTAAGTCCCAGGATAGAAGATACACATATCCAGTACAAAGTACTTTGGGACTTCAGCTGTTGTTTGGTTTGTGCCACGCAATAGTCAGTAGCAATGAAATATGTTCTAGGACAAAAAAAAAAGAAGAAGAAAGAAAATTTAGAGAATCTTTAGAATTGTTCATAACAGGAATGAACTTCCAGTAACCTTGTATATAAGAATTAAGTTCTTTTGTGTGTTCAGTACTACATTTTAAAAAAGCTAAACATGCTTCTTTAATCCTTCTTTAGCTCTTAGCTAAAGAGCTCTTTAGCTCTTTCTAATCAGCAGAGATTAGAAATTTACTTTGATTTGGGCTACCTTCATTCACAGAGGCTTGAAAGTGAATCTGTGGCCATGAACTGGATGGGTTTCTTCTTCCTCTATCCTTAGGAGTCTCCATAGCAAAGATTACCCAAATGTGTGTCTGCAAGTACCCAAATGTGTGTCTGCAAGTACGCAATTCCATCAGAATATAGTGGAACTGAAAAGAAGGGGCCAGTTGGTCATGTTAACCAAACTTTCAGAATAATCTACTTCAGTATCAGAAACCTGAAACACAGTTCAGAATAATCTACTTCAGTTCCAGAAAACTGAAACACAGATGAGCACACATCTCAGTCTTTCAATGTGGGTCATTATTTGGGGCAGTAGTCACACCAAATGCAGTCTCAGCTCTGTATCCCAGAAGTCTGGACAGTGGGATTTGTCAACTGGAAGGAACGCAAGAAAGGAAATGGTTCATGCTACTTACAAACCACGTGCAGGAAGAGGACAGCTGTGTCTGAGCCCAGGTTGTTCTCTGCATAGGCCGTCACCTGGAAGATCCCCGCACTCTTGTACACGTGCCTGATGCCATCCTCGATGGGGCTGAAGTTAGCATAGGACACCGCAATTCCATCCCCAAAGTCAAGCTGGATGTTTGTCCTTTGGAGATCTCCCTAAAAGGGGGGCATAGCTGTTGGCAGGGGCACATAGCCATAGCTCAGTCTGACTCCTATTCGATGCTTGGTCCTGTGCCTTCAGCATCACACTCCTGAGGACCCAGAGCCTTTCCCAGGGGGCGAAGCACCCTACACACAATCATCAGTCTCTTAGGTGATACCTACTGGGTACTATGGGCAGGTACTATGGACCTGTTAACCCCAGGTGCCCAAGCTCGAGGCAGCCTGAGCTGGTTGAATGGGCACTAGGGCACTAAGAGATAATGTAAAGCCTCTAGGGAGCTCTGGAGTGGGACAGCCAAGGCATTCTCTAGTTCCCTCAAATACATGGTTTCACTATTCCTCTCCTGTGTCAAAAAATAACAATAGCAAAAATAGTAACAGCTAACACTTATAAAGTTTCTTTTCAGTTCCAAGGAATTAATCTCACAACTTTATAATGCAGAAAGCATTACTTTCCCCATTTTACAAATGGGGGCAAAAATACATAAAATAAGTAGACCAAAGTCTCACAGCTGGTAGTGGAAGAGAGAAGTTTGGAACCCAGGCAGTCTGGTTTCAATACTAATGCTTTCAACTACATTGCTATAATTATAATTGTTGCTATGTTTTAAGATTTAGTAGTGTGTTCAAAGCATTATGCTAATCACTTAACACATACTATATACTACACTTTCAAAATAACTCTGTGAGGTAGGATGATTATTCCCAGTATAGACATGAATACTGCATACCAGTCAAAATTTTATCTGTGCTCTGTTGACTTTGGATTTTCCCTAACCTGTCTTAGCCCCTCTACCCTGAAGCCTCTTCCAACCATCCCAGCTCACAGATTTCTCTGCTCTTGGAAGGCCAAGAGCCCCCCCAGGTGCTACCTGGTGGTGTGATGGCATCCGTTCAGGTGAGTGCATCTTACCATCCCAAGCTGATGCTCGGCTTCTTAAGAGCTGATGTTGAACCCCACCCTTATTCTTCCTTCCTCCCACTAGACTGGGTCAACACTTTGGATAAATGCAATTGAACCTGACCACAAAACAAGGATCCTGGATGAGAAACAAGAATCAGTTCTATTTACAAAGATGGTTGATGGAATAAAAAGGGGTATAGATCATTTTGGAACTGTGAGCCAATCCCTCTGTCCAGTGAATATGCACTGATCATAGTTTCATGTTCTGCGTCTTTCCCCCATGGCAACCCAGATGTGAGTGAAATATTGATACGTGCTCCCCTGCCCCCCACGCAATGTTGACTACCCTTGAGTTTATGAATATAAATTGAAGTGGAAATGAACTGGAGGCAATTCAAATGGATAAGATCGTGGCTCTTCATATCCATTCAAGAGAAGGTTTTTATAGCTCTGGTCCTGGAAACTCCCTAGTGGAAATGTGATAATGACCTCCTGTGAATGTTAAAGTCCCTTAATTCAAGTGCCCAGTGTGGGTGAAGGCTGAAGAATCTGTCAACCCAGGATAAGGAACCTTCACCGTCCTGTACAATTTAAAGGTTTCTGAAGTATTCATGTTTAGAGGGAAAAAAAAAAAAACCCACTGGCCTGCTTTGGTCTCTTTCCAAGATCTGAAGAGCACAGAGCAATTTGCATACAAATTTGAGGGCTTTGTAAATCAGGCAAGCTTTCTTGCCCCACCACCTCAGCAAGGAGTGCCTGACAAGCTCCCTGGTTTGGGAAGGAGATGAAATAGCTTATATAGGGAGCAAGAAGCGTAAGACACAGCTATTTCCATCCTGGAATGAATGAATGCGGGCTGATTTTACTGTCCTGATTGCAAAAGACACTAAAAAATGAAATAATGGAGAAACTTGCCGATGGAAAAGCAACTAATGTGACATTCTTTATACAAATAAGTTCAAAGGATTGTAATAATCTTACCCCACACTCACACTCATACTTTCAAGACCCTCTGAAAAGGCCTTGTGGGCCTTTTTAATCAGGAAGGTTAAGGTTAAGGGTTAGGATAAAGCAAAACAGGTTCCTGGGAGCAACAGGAAAAATAGGAATTCCCTTCTCCTGTTAGAGTTTAGACTATATGGTCTTCTGGTGATAAACATTCCTTCCACAAAGTAGACCCTAAAGGGGGACCTCAAAGGATACATCTGCCCAGAGACAAGCGGGCCGGGGAACCTGGGTCTGAGGTATGGGAGAAAGGGAAGAGGGTCCCTAATATCTAAGCCTTCTTTTACCCCAGGTGTCTTTCGCCATTGACTCTGGTATTGGGATCCGTGGGGATACATGATCTTTCTTTTCTCCCCTCTCTGGGAAGTGAGTTATGACCTCAGAGACCAGGACAACACCTACCTCCTCCATGAGGATGATGAAGGTTGCATTATGCCCCTGCTCTGCCACCAGGCGGCCATCAGTCGTCACCACATGGAGGCCTCGAGGGGCTTTTCCTGGACACATCTGGGCCTTGGCTGTGTACTTCTCCCTCAGCCCATCCGTGCAGTTGTTGGACACGATCCGCCGGTACCTGAGGAGTATTGACAGGTGCCGGTGTTGTGGGGCGAGCACGTGTGCACATGTGTGCATGTTAGAAAGAGGGCGTGGGAAAGCCACAGGGAGAGGTGTTTTGCGCAGCTGCTCCTGAAAACTGAGTCTCAAGGAAGAAAGCCATTTAAGAAGCCAAACAAATGTTGAGGAACTGCTATCCCTCCATCTGAGGAAGAGGAGCTCTTTAAACATTATTATTGATCCTACCTGGTGAGCCACGGATCACATCAGTGTCTAAAACAGCCAAGAAAAAGCAATGTCTGACTCACATGCAAGACAGAAGGAGGCAGACCCACCAGACTAGTGGAGCAAGAGAAGCGAGAAGTGCTCCTCTCTGTAATGGAGGGACTTGTTTTTATTTCCCTAAGTCTGTCTCCGGTTCTGTGTACCCAAAAAGCAGCCAAAGGATCAGACTTCTAACTCTGATTTGTCAGGAAGCTTTTTCCTGCTCCCCTTTACCCCCAGGCCATCCATCCATGCTTTAATACCTAATTGTCCTGACTCTGGAGCCCATAGGCTATTTTACGACACATTTTCTCTCCTTACTAATATTTCTCTTCCCACTCAACGCAAATGCCAGATCAGAAGCCCAAGTCTGAAGCTCCTATTCAGTCTTACTGATAAATTAGCTCAGAGAGGAAGCTAGTCCAAGAAACCTCCCCACAAAGCACGGTGGCCTTTTAGAACAAGAGCATCTCTGTGCAGTGATGCCATGCCATCTTGCTTGACCACTGATCCCAGCATGGGAAGCCAAGCCAACAGCTTGTCCAAAGTCCTGACCTGCAGGACAGACATTATTTCCACTATCTATAAGGCTGCATACAATCAGCCTTCTGGTAAAACCACGTAATATAAATGCACCACCATCATGACCATCATTATATCATGTCTTCTTTTACCCTGTATGTCAGGAGTAATTAACCCAACCATCCATGTTGCCTTCTTCTAATAGCCCCTCAGTTGAAAGCAGATGAAACAAAATTCTTTACAAATGATATTTATCTTCCACTATACCTGATATTTTCCCACCCCTCAAACACTGCTGAACTACTAGCCCTATATCTCCATCCAAAGATCTCAGGAGGATATTAAGCAAATGCTGTGTGTAGTTACTTCCTCAGATAGAATTACAGTATATCCCCTTGTAGATACACATTATTTTTAATTGCCAGCTGAGCTCACAATGGGTCTAGAGCTATATCCAATATGCTAACCACTTTCTACCTGTGAATACTGAGCACTTAAAATGTGGTTAGTCTTGCATATTGAAACGATACTATTTTTGACATATTAGGTTAAATAACATATATTATTAAAATCAATTTTGCCTTAAATTTTATTAATGTAGCTACTAGAAAATTTTAAACTACATATGTAGCTCATATTATCGTTCTTTTGGTCAGCATGAGTCTACGGAATCGAGCTTTTGTAATCAGTTTATACATTCTTGCTGACTTTTAGTCATTTATAGGATATTTAATTTTTACTTATGGCAGATATTTTGGTGGGTACCATATCCTAATGCAAACTTGATATCCTCTACTCTTCTTCTTCAACCTCAACTGCCCAGCTGGTTGACAACTTGTAATGTAAGCAAACATTTAAGCAACCTAGAGATAAGTGTAGACATTTGTAGTAAATCTTTTGAAAAAAAAAAAACAAACTTATCTTTCCCTTTCAACTCCCTGATTTATTTGGCTGGCTATTTGAGGTTTGTTATACCTAAGTTGCTTAAAATTAGGTATACCCATCATGTCACATGATCATAGGGGATGTTGTTATGCAATCCTCTTCCAGTTTTGCCCAAGGTGTGCTCCGGCTTGTAATTTGGCGGCCTAGAACATGGCACTATGTTCTCTGATACCATTTCTCTTAAGTTCATTCTGCTGGATCTACAGTTTGAATGGCTTAAATCCCTAAACCAGATACCTGCAATAAAAATATCAAAAGTGCTTAAGCCCCAGCTCAAGCCCCAGCAACAGTCCCCTAAGAACTCAATATTGAGCTAAAAATTCTTGTGTTTCAGCAGCTCATTCGCCTCAGCACATCACTTCCATCACTTTTTCCCCCTCTGTTAACATCACTTGGGTACCTAACAGTATTTTATAACCAGAGAAGGTAAAAGTACTGAGATGGTGAGTAACTGGTACGGCATGGCAGAGGATCCATTGGACGAGTTGAGAATGGAGTCCAGAACACCTTTGTCCTCTGCTACTCAAAGAATAGTACCAGGGCCAGCAATGTCAACATCGTTGGGCAGCTTCTTAGAGATGAAGGATCTCAGTCCCACCCCAGATCTACGAAATCAGAAGCTGCATTTTAACTAGAGCACCAGGTGATTCACACCACATTGAAATTTGAAAAGTGCTGTCTCAGACCACCAATCCATTTTCCAAATCTGTTCTGGGCCATGGAGGTGGCAGAGGAGAGGGGAAGACAGCAAGTCTTTGAGGAAATATTTTCTCAACCACCTGAGTAATTGTAAGTGAGCAGAGGAAGAAACACACACATAACCTGACAATTACAGAAAGTGTGACTTGACCTTATTCCAGGAAGTCCTCGAACAGGACTTTTGAATTTGCAGTTTCAGTTCCCAGCATCAGTCTAGGAGAGCTTCAGTCCATCCATCCCTGGAGAGTACTATCATATGTGCCTACCACTTGTATTAATTTATTTCCCTCAGAAACCCCCAAAATGAGGTGGCATCTCTTTCCAGAAGAGAAGGCCTGACCAAAACAATAACTATGATCTGCCAGAAGCAAATGGAAAAGGGTATTAAAATCTGGTAAGCTGGAATCTCTTCAGACATTCCAAAAAAGCTGCTCTCGGCTAAAGAAATCCTCGGCTTTCTTCAGAAGCCACTTGCAAACAAAGTATCTATGCTCCATCTTGCTTCAACAGAAATGCTATCTTTGATCCCAAACTAGGGAAACAGGAGAATAGTGAATAGTTTCTTCAGGTGTTTTACTTACCCAGTGCTGTTAAGGTAGCTTTGACCAAGGCTGCAGTCCTTTGACGGGGATGCTGGGTTGTACCAGAAAGCTGGGACACACTGGCTCTCTCCATGTCTCTCATAGCCATAGTCACTGTCCAGAAAATGAATATTGTTCACTGGTATAGATGCACAAATGCTAACACACCCGCAGACACACACAAACACAAATACATCCCTATAGTCTTCCAAAAAGCTGCAATGCGTTCTCTCAAATAATCCCAGTGAGAGCAAGTATTTATACTCTGAGAATGGAGTTTTAGATTTAGGGAAAAAAATCCCAAATCATTGGAAATCCACTGTGCAGAAGGAATAGTGCATTATCAAATGAAGATTCCAGTTTAAACAAAGGTATGGATGTACATGATGTAGCAGGTACACTGGCTGGAGGTGGGTGTCAGGGATGCTAGAAGCTTAAGAGCATACTCTGGATCACAGTGGAGTTACGGACATAAGTGAATGACAACGAGAAGATGACTTTAAAGGTCAAGATTCATTTCTGGGTAAGATTTCACAGGTGCTATTCCAAAATTAATTTCATAGCTTTCATTTTAATTTTTCCTACAAAGTCTTTCTCAAACAAATAGATACATTTGCATTCACGTAATACAAACAGCCAAATTATCCCAAATACATATAACACAGGTTCTCTGTTTCCCTACAAACAGCACAAAACTGTGGTTCTTTCCCATGTTTTCATTAAAGCCTAGCTCTAATAAAACGAACTCAGGTATAATTCCCTTCTCCTTTCCTCCCATTCCAAAACTAAGAAGTAACAGACCAGTGTAGAAAAGAGGGCCCCCATATAATATGCAAATGGTGTTTCCTTACTTCCCGAGTTTCATAAGGCTCCCAGATGCATAAATGTCAGGGTAGAAAAAGAGCAATAAAGAAAGTATTATTGCTCTTGAAACCAACCAGAGGTCAGTGAGGGTGGCTTCACTTGGCAGGAATTCATGCTTCTAAGTTAAGCATCCAAGGATTTCCTGAAACCCACAGACCAGGAAGAACAATCTGGACATTTGAATATTGATCCTCTGAGTGTTAAGGAAACATAAAACAGCCAGGGAAGTCACTCTCTCCAGACCTACCCCTCCTTTCTTTTTCTGCTCCCACGTTCTTTGAGCCAAGATTAAATTAAGGCACAATGAAAATGGAGGCAAATTGTCTATGTGTGTGACTAGGACAGGAATGAAAGGGAGAAAGGAATACAAGTTTAATTCCACGTTTACTTATTACTCAGTATGTGCACTGTCTTGGGAGAGAAGTGCAACAATCCTTGTCCTCAAGGGCTTTGAGTCTTTGGAGAGAGGGATACAACATGCCTCAAATCCAACCAAAAGACAGAATAATGCAGCAGGAAGCAGAACATGATAATACAAGTATGAAGCGGTGCAGTTAGGAAGCACCAACTGATTGATGAGATTATATGAACTGTCCTCCCAGTGTCACCCCATCCTACCTCCTCACCATCTTCCTCTACACCGAACTCATACCTCAACAGTCCAGGCCAACCTTTCGACCCTCTTTGTTTCCACATGTGTTATTCCTGGGCTTGAAGCACTCCACCTTGTCTATATTTGGTAGTTTGCTAAGTATCCTTCAACATGTAGGTCAGAAGAGGCGGATTCCCCAGACAACATCTTTGTGACCACAGCATGCTGGAAACACTGAAGCTACAGAGACCTCTGATGGTTTTGTTTGTCAATATAAGAGTTCAAGCAGTACTTAGGACGTTGGAGGTGTTGAATATTTACCGGGTGAATAAATACTCCAATTATGTTTAAAAGTAATCACACTGATTATCCCATCGATTGGGTCTATCTGCAGGGAGAAGTGAGCCCACAGGTGAACCTCCAGTGTGGGCCCCAGAAAGCATCCCAAGGGCTCGACAGATGCCTGAGCAAGAAAGGTGGAACTCAAGACCAGCTTTGATATGGCCTGTTTAAATAAAACTGGAAGAAAAGGAGAAAGGGACATGTCTGTCAAGCAAATGTTTTGCCGTGCCTCCTAATCAATGATTGCAGATCTCTCAGCTTGCAAGTTCACTGCGGACTCAGTGCTGTGACAGCTTGTAACTGCTCATGAGAATGGACTTAAAATTTCAGGATTTTTGCAAGCTAATTAATGGTTGTTAAACACAGCCATTATCAAAAATTATGTAATATAAAATTTTAATTAAATATATTTGAAAAGTAACAGAGATTCCTTGTTATTTTACTAAATTTATTTTAATAGTAATATGTATTATGTTAAATATAAAATGTTATCTATTATTTTTTTTATCTGTGCTCTTGAGCTTATTTACATTTATGTACCTGTGTGGTAGAAATACTGTATAATAGTATTTCTCTATAATAATAATGTTGTGCTACTGCACATCTTTTCTCAATTTTGTATTCACTGATGTCATGTTGGTAGCTAGAAATCAGCCACACTTGGGGAATATTTATAAAAATCAGAAAATACTACTAATGAGAACTTATTTCTTTATTTGTTCCAAGAGAGCCAGTAGTTAAATATTTACCAGCACGGCACTGAATATCTGTTTCTAAGTATTGCTTATTGGTAGAAACATTTGGGCTACGATGTGTCTGCACTGCTTCTAGAAAATTCCCCAGTTGCTATATGAGCTAAATCTACTGAATGTCCTGCTAACCCTGAGCAATATTAGTAATCTTTGAAGGAAGAGTGCCCTCCTAAACAGCTTTGGGAAGGAGAGAAATGTCTTAATGCTCTTTCCTAAATGTAACCATCTTTAGCAGTTCTGTTCAGCTCTGCTACCTGTTAGCGATGCAGTAATTAAAAAAAGTACATCAGGCATGCCATTTTGCCCCAAAGATAAAAAAGCACCTCATTAATATTTAATAACATTAACAGAAACATCACTGGCTGCCCCTAAGCTGTGGACTTCTTCATTAACTTCTGCTAAATGTATATTAAAATCTCATACTCCCTTCAGCTCTGGAGTTTGCATGATTTCAGCAAACAAGCAGTTCCAGCTGCTGTTCCAACTTCCTGGGGGAAAGGTGTTTTTCTGTTGAATTGTGACATTTGGAGAGAATGTACCAGAAAGTCTCATTTGCCTCAGGGAAGTATGCTGCCACAGCTTCTGCAAATACACAACCAGTTTCTTTCCAGAAATAAGTCACCTCTGCATCTTGGTTGATTATAAAAGGGTTTGGAACTTCTAAAAGTTTAGGGGGAAACTCGTCCAATTCCAAGAGATGTATGTCCTCCAAATCCCATTCAGGGAGAAGCCTTAGACCATCTAAAGAAGTAACAGACAAACTTCAGAAATCACAAAGCTTCTGCATATCAGAACTGGAAGGGGCGCTTGTATTCCTTGGGTCCAATCCACAGCTGACAATGGCAGATGGAGGGATAATTGAGACCCCTGACCCTTGAATCAGCATTAGTGCAATCCCATGGAGCACAGACTTCTTCATCATAAGGGAGGGCCCCTCTGGTCCCCAGGAATGACATTCTTGAGACTCTTGGAGCCAGCCCAGAGTCATGGTCTCTGCTCGCCCAGCTGCTGGGGCTGTCCTACTCTCAGACCATGCACAGCCCTATCACTACTTCACTGATCCCCCTGGTTCCTCCATTCTCCTATTTGGCAATTGAAATTCCAGGAACAGTCCTCCACAGGTGTTTCTGTCTCATTTTAGGAGATCAGGAAGACAGAAGTTTTTGGCAGGCGCAGAGTGAACACTCAACAAACCAAAGCAACCACAACAAAAACATCAACACACAATGGAATAATAATTAACATCATCAGCACTTTGTTAAGGTGTAAGCCTAAATATAGGCATGGAGAAAAATGATTACACCCAAACCGTTTCAAAAATTGAATAACCCAGCAATCATCCCTCAGATATTTCTCCTTATCAAACCCCATGCTACCTATCTGCCCTCATCCCTCTGCTAATCAACAACTCATCCCTCTACTCATCAACAGTCTCTGCTTTTTTGGAAGTGCTGCCCCTTTTCCTTGTACTTGGCAGCAAGTTTACACAGCTCAATCATTACCTCCTACAGGAAGCCTTCCCCTCTTTGCTCTGACCACTCTGGCACTTACAGGTAGGATAAGTGCCGTATGAAAGAACTTTCTGTTTTACATCTATTCTATCTACTATGGTAGTCACTAGTCACATGTGACTACCAAACACCCGGAATGTGGCTAGTGCAACTGAAGAACTGAATGTTTAATTTTATTTAATTTTAATGCAAATAACCACACATGACTAGTGACTACTATATTAAACAGCATAAATCGGGATTATAGAATTTAGCCCCTAGTTATTGTGCTCTATATGCAGAATACTAATTGTTAGATGGATTTCAGATACACCTGCACTTATGTACGACGGCATCCCTATATCTCTCTTCCCTCTCTCTTCTACATTACCACATGATAAACTCACTGTGTGGATCTGGAACTATACCGCACCTGCAAGGAAAAACTAAAACACACCAAGAGTCAGGACTCTAGCTAGGGTCAGAATATTATTATTTTGAATGAGTTACTTAACCTGTTTGTGTCTCCATTTCTTCATCTGTAAAATGCCTCCAACCTCCAATAAAAGACTCTCCTTCCAGAAGCTGGTTGAGAAGATTAAGTAAGATAATCCATCTAAAGGACTTGGTGCATCATAGGTACTCAACAAAAGTTACTGCTGAGTGAGTGGTTGGATGAATGAGACAAAATAATTATTAGGTTCAACCTGGTTCAACTGAGTTCCATTGAACAAAGGTATCTGCGTCTCTCAGAGGGCAAGTCCTTTCTAGGAGCCTCATATGACTTCAGAGCAGGTCTCTTGTGCTCCTTTTTCTGACTACCCACTAGTCCCGGACATACTTAATTCTCAGGGAGGATTTATTTATGGCCCTTTACCAGTGCCACAATGGAAGTGGCTCTCTAGAATCAGCATGAGGCTACTAAGTAGAAACATCATTATTTATGCAAAATTCATGCTTATTATTGACATGCACTCTGGATGGAAGGGTGCATATTATTCTACAAATAAATGCTTCTGAGAGTCTAAAACCGTTCCTCTTCAAACAAAGAAAAGATACAGGTGAAAATACCCTCCCTTTGTGGATCCTGGCTATATTTCTTAACTTTTCCACCCAAATCAAGACAGGTAATTCATCCTCCCCAGCCCCAACTCCCCTTTCCACCAATCTGATTAAAGTAGGTTACTCCCTCTCCCTGCTGTCTCTGACACTTAAAAGTTGCCTGAACCAATCAAATGAACATGACCTGATTTGGCTTAGGCAAACAACTATGTAGTGTGTACATCATAATTACTTATACTAACTGAGCTGGGCTTTTCAGATTCTTTAGCTAATAACAGTTCCTGGTAGGAAGGACTATTGAGGACACAGGGCTATGAAATTGTTGTGATGCACTGATTTCTAGAAAGAAAATTGGAGACAAGCAAACTATATTTGATGGAAAAATCATATTTTTGAACCAATACCTATGCTTGTTGAAGTTCACTTAAAAGCAAAACAATTTCAAATACTCAAGCCTATTTTCCATAAAAACCACTGTAGGAAAACAACAGAAATTTCAGAAATGAAAGGTCTCTTCCAGGGATGCCTGGGTGGCTCAGTGGTTGAGCATCTGCCTTTGGCTCAGGATGTGATCCTGGAATCCCTGGGTCAAGTCCCAGATCAGGTTCTCTGCAGGGAGCCTGCTTCTCCCTCTGCCTATGTCTCTTGACTCTCTCTATCTCTGTGTCTCTCATGAATAAAATCTTAAAAAAAAAAAAAGAAATGGTCTCTTCCATATGTAAAAGTAGTGCATTTTGGGAATGACTTTTAATGTTAGAATAACTAAACTTGGGGAACTGTTTCTTCTGAAACATCAAGTGAATCTAATAGCAAAGGCTTATTTGATTTCTTAAGAAATAGCATGATATAGTGGAGAGAACATAGGATTTAGCCAGACTTGCACTTGAACTCCAGATTTCTCTCCATTATGTGATCTTGGTCAAGTAACTCACATTCCAGATGTTCATTTTCTTTTCATCAAAATGCCATAGTACCAGTAATGATATCACAGAATGTTGGATCCAGGTGGTACCTCTACCAATGCAAGTGTGAGAACCAAAGAATACCTTGCAAAGGCTTCTTATTTTTCCCTGCTTTACTCACAGATGCATTCTGATAGCAGTTCCCAAAGAGGGCTCAGAAATATTTTAAGCAGTGCCACCAACAATGAATGAATGGATAACACCCAAAGGTATGACTTTCTAGATAGGACTCATTTGGCTGCATAAGCTCTGGTTTACTTGCTAAAAACACCACGGGGACCACTTAACTCTGGGGCACAAGATTAACAACAGCTACCATATGGATGCCTACACCAATCTGATGAACACCTTACCTACATTAATGATTAGATTGATTCACTTATTCCTCTCTAGCAAGCAATGAGATAAATGTTATATATTTGTATTTTACAAATACAGTTGTATTACAATATTACAATTACAATTCATATTACAAATACAATAGGATTTCACTGAGAAGGTGAAATCAGAGAGATTAAGAAAATTTGCCAAGTTCAGAAACTATGAATATCAGAGCTGTAAATTTTTCCAGCCTAGTAAACGTTAATGGAATTACTAAAAGAAAAATATCTATGTACAATTTTTCATTCTGTATTATGAGGTTTCCCAACAGTGGGTGAGGGTCTATTATGCTCAGAGAGACACAGCAGAAAATGTAGCACGACATGCACACACAGTGTGCCTCCAAGGAGTCAGTCTGCAGAGGGACACAAGGAACACTGGAATTCATATTCTGAATATTCAAGCTGACATCAATATGTCACGCATCATCACTCTCAGGCACCTACTGCATATATTGCTATGACAATTTTGCTGGATTGTGGTTAATAATTGAAAATTAATCTTCTTGAGTGTAAAAATATCCTGTTTCCACAGGGTCAGAAGTGCCACAGAGAGGACGCTGACATTCAAATTAAATTCCATTTAGCATATCCCATTTGAATGACTCTCACTGAGGTCAAGCTTCCAGAAGAAGCAGGAGTTCAGGGATGAAGAGTAGGTAGGGAGCAACCACAGTCATCTACCTGGCTTGCAGTTACAGGTTATAGTCCTGATAGAAAGTGGGGAACCAAAGATGACTTCCAGCACAAAGCAAGCTTCAGAAACAGGTTGGACAAGGTTACTCGGCAGGGGAAGCTGTTCTGCACCCATTTGGATTTACTTCTGTTATTCAACAACAGAAAAGCCCAAATGCAACTCTATCACTGCCCTGCCATATTTATAGGCTGACGCCTGAGCACTCAGCTTTGTCTTTTAACCTGGAATGGGTTATTAAATATTTAAATTAAACTTCAACTTTTGAGTGTGATGCAGAGAAGGAATTCATCCAGCTGGGATCAGAGTGGTATCATCACCATTGGGATCACCCATGCACAGACTTGGGACATTTTTTGACACTTCTAAAAGGAACAACACTTAGGAACACGGTGCAACTATTTAATTTACCATGGGCAAGGCAATAAAGCAAGTCTGACATTTCTGGCCTCATGGCACTTGCATTCTGTTGGGGTAAGATGGCAGTAATACGGCAATCAGAAAACATGGTCACTCCATATAGTGACACCATATATGAAGACCATGAAATAGGGTGAGAGTCAGAGTGTCAGGGTGGAGGTGAGATTAGGTGGTTTCAGAAAGCATTTCTGAGAAGCTAATATTTTTGCTGACATAGGAATAGTCTAGGGGTGCCAGGCAGGCTGAGATTTGGAAGAAAGCCTTAAACTTGCTGTTGTTTCTGCTAGGAATAGGCCTGGGTTGATTAAGGTATAGAAAGAAGATGGCAGTGTGACTGCAAAATGGTGAATGAGTGGAGCATAGTAATAAATAAGGCACAATGGTAGCAGGCCAAATCATCTAGAGTGGAGCAAGCCAAGGGAGGAAGATGACATGACATTTTAAGGGAGAGAAGGAGCCACTGGAGAGTTTTGAGGGTAGAATGATAATATCTGATTTGGGTATGTATAGTCTAATTTTCATTGCTGTGAGGAGAAGTTTTAGGCAACAAGGGTGGAAGTAGAGAGACATAGTAGACTGTAGGAGTGTCTGGGTTGTGGGAGAAATGGGCAGAGGTGCTTTGGATTAGAATGTATTCTGGAGGGGCACCTGGGTGGCTCAATCAGTTAAGTGTCTGACTCTTGGTTTTAGCTCAGGTCATGATCTCAGGATTGTGGAATCAAGACCTGCTTTGGGCTCCATGCTCAGCAGGGGTCTGCTGGAGATTCTCTCTCCCTTTTTGTCTCCCTCTACTCCTCCTGACCCTGGTCACACTCTCTTTCTCCCTCTTTCTCTTCAATCAATCAATCAATCAATCAATCGATCAATCTTTAGGATAAATAAATAAGTAAAATAATGTGTTCTGGAGGTAAAGACTTAAAAGTGCTTGTGGATAGCCTGGACCTTAGGGTAAGGGAAAGGGAAAAATCAAGCTCTCCTGGGATTTTGACTTAAGCAACTGTGTACTTTATTGAGTTTGGAAAAACCAGTCCAAAAAATAGCTGAAAAACTGCTCCCATTAGTAAGGTTCACAAGAATTCCCCCTTGGCCACCCTGAGTCCAAAATCCCTATCTGCAATTCCAGGGGAGATGGTAGCTGAGTTTGTAAATGGACACACATGTCTCCATCCTAGAAGTCAGTGAGGTCCAAGCTGGAGGTAAATATTTGGAAATTTGTGAATCATCGGTTAAGAGGTGAGATTTAAAGTTGTTCTTTGTGGTTGTTATTAGAGGGAGAAAAAGGTGATGAAAAGAGAGAGTTCACATGGAAAATCAGCGTTTGAACAAATGTCCGGAGGTAGCTGTCCAGTCAGAAGCTCTCCAAGCTCCGTCAGTGCCCCCACCCAACCTCTCTGATACTTTCTCAGAGACGCTAACTTAAAATGAGAAGAAGTTTCCTTGGACACACTTCCCTAATAGAACAGTGAGTTTCTCTGTGAAAATGTCTCCTCCTGTTCTACTTCCAGGGGTACGGACTTCCATCTGGCCCAAGGACTAGAGCCCTCAGGCCCATAGGCCAGTAAACACACCTCCCATCTGTGGGTCATGACTTCCTTCCTTATCTCCATCTTCATTCCCATCCCCTA
Source organism: Nyctereutes procyonoides (assembly GCF_905146905.1). Lineage (NCBI taxonomy): Eukaryota > Metazoa > Chordata > Mammalia > Carnivora > Canidae > Nyctereutes > Nyctereutes procyonoides. Next base: position 9,907,407 of record NW_026575133.1, on the reverse strand, counting down.
CAGGTAAATGTCTGACTGAAATTGACAATGAGATGCCAAGGGACTCACCATTCAAAGTCCCAGTCGGCACAGACACATGGTTCTGAGACCACTGTCCCTGAGGAGTCTCGGCCCAGGGCACACTGAGCTCCTGGCTTGCGTTTCTTGAATATTTTCCTTTCTCCCATGACGCAGGGCTCCCCCTTAGAAAGAAAGTCCACAGTGAGAGAGGCAGAAAAACACAAAGGAGGTGAAATAAACCAGATTCTCTATAAGAAATATTAGTCTTTTCATTCTCTTTTGGTCACTCTATGTAGCAATCTCCTTCCCAGAAACCATTCAGGAAGTCTCAAGGGAAAAAGAGCCAATCTTTTCCTCCCACATAAAAGGAACATCACAGAGCTATCCCATCTTGACCCTCCACCTAACCAGGCCAATGATGTCTACTTCATCTTGTTTCCTTCCTACTTTCAGAGAAAATGCAAAGATTCTAAGTCATCCTCAGAGATCTCCAGATTGCCCAAATGATCTCAGTATAAGCTCTAGTGGAAAAGAACTCATTTCTGGCAGAATTTTCACACCATCTTCAGAGTAAAACTGAAGCTAGCCCCAAAAATTTCCTTCTCTGATAAACAACCACATCAAAGTCCTTATTCCCAATCAAAGACAAAAAGAAGAGGAGAAGTTGGTACAAATTACATGAATCCAATGGTTCTGAGAATGCATAAGTCTGGCTATGTTGCATAGCAACAAATATCTGCCATTTCTAGAGCCACTCACTCTCATTGTTCACCTTTTCCCTGTAGTCCTGTTCCCAGTGATCTTGGGGCTCTTACTGCAGGATGGCCTAACAAATGGTCTCACCGTCCCCACTGGAAGGTGAGATGATAGACCATACATAAGTCTCCTGGCTGTCTGAGCTTACTTCTCCCCAGGAAGAGCTAAGCCCCAGCTTATCATTTTCACCTCAGCCCTAGGCTATTTGGTGACCTCAATGGGTAGATTGGGATCCCAGGGTGCAAGAGGGGCCCTAAAATATCATCTGTTCATGCTGGGCCTGGATGTGTAGACTCCAACCTTTCTTCTCAAATCCACTATCATCTCCAGAGAGCTCACTACCTTCTTCCTCCAAATAGGAAGGCCCAGAGGTGACCAAAAAATCTTGTCATAGTTCCTCTTCCAAAAAGCCAGTATGCCCCTAATCTGTGGTGTACCTGATTGAGCAGGTGCCAGGTCTGATAGTCCTCCTTGGTGCAGCGCCGACTGAAGATAGATTTGTAGTCCACTTTCACCAACTGCCATTCGGAACGGAGGCTGAAGTGGCCAAAAACTCTAAGTGTTCAGGGGAGGCATGGGAGACACAAGCAGAGAGAGCCCCCTAGTCAATCACTCATGTGCAAGTACTGGAGAGAGAGAGGACTGAATTGCCACCTGGACTCAATAGGTTCTTTCAAAATGAGGTCTCTGAAGGTCAGCTAGGACAAAGGCCACCATTTATATAACTCTAGCCAACTGACATTCAGTATTCACAGTGAGTTTGAAATGAACTATTTTTTAATTGCAAAAGTAATATAGGTGCTTTATAGGAAGCACTATATCTTTTATAGAAAGATATATCACCCAATAGTTCAAAATATTCCACCCAGATAAAACTTATTGTGTGTATTTTGACATGTAGCCTTCTTGTTTCTCCTTAATGCAAGCACAACTATCTTATCTACTGATGTCTATTGACAGGGACTCAGTTTTTTCACCTATAAAGTAACTTGTATGTGTGTATGTTGGAAGGGGGTGGATTAGGTCATCTACAGTATGGCTGCCAGTTCCAAAATTCTGACTAAATCTAAGTGTGTTTTAGTTGAAATCTCATCACTTAACTCACAGGATTACCACTCGCCTTCCCTTTTGCTTGAAAAAAATCAGAGTAGCCTCATAAAAGGAACTCATATTTATGTAAAGTAAAGAAGTACACCATCTGTGTGACTTAGATAATCAATACTGACCTTTCCAAAGCCCAGAAGTTGATGGCCCTATAAATATGAATGATCAGTCATTTCTAGAAAAATAGAAAAAAGGACTAATCATCCATACTCCACTTGGGTGGCATGTCTTAAAATTACAACGCAAGGCATCTATCATAGTGCTGTAAATCAGAGACCAGTCACTCTGGGAACCTACACCAACTGAAGTCTTTCAAGGCATTGGATGGCTTCCATGTGGGCAAGACTTAATCAAGCTCCCGGCCTTGGATTCTCCTCTCCTCACAGTCAGATGTTCCTATGGTGAAACCTAAGAGACCAACTCTCCTCAAGGGACAGTCCCTTCTGCCCCCTGAAGGATGAGGACACTGGGAGGGGTGAGAGCAGACTCAAATTATGAAGTGGACAAAGAAATAGGATCATCTTGTAGATTGTACAACTTATATTACACCGTGGGAAATGTCCTATTGGTTTAAAAGTTAAATACAACTCTTTAGAGTCTTGTCTAAAAGAAGATTAAACAGACTTTGAGGTGAATAAGTCATGAGGATAAAAGGCACAGCATAGGGAATACAGCCGATAATACCATAATCGTGTTGTATGGTGACAGATGGTAACTGCACTTGTAGTGAACCTAGCCTAATGTATGAAGATGCAGATCACTATGCTGTACACCGGAAACTAATGCAAACTGTTTGCCAACTATATTAAAAGAACAAAACCAAAAACGTATTGTCTTTATAAAATTCTTAGCTCAGCACTGAGTAGCAGAAGCCATGGGGCTAGATATCTTGGGTTGTGTGGCCAATACTGTATGGAGCAGAGTGAATGTAAGCACCTCACCCCTGGGTTCTCTCTGTTCTCCATTATTCTTTCTCTATTCAGTGGTCTCCAAATCCAATACATCCATGCCAGGTCACTGAGGTACTTCCACCTTTTTGTCTTAATTCATTTCATGGAGGGGTTAGAAAGCAGTCCCTTTCAAATCTCTAACAAAGCAGTTATATCTTAAAAACTTCTACTTCTTTGATGAGAAAGTTATATTGAAAGATCACAGGAAGAAACAAACAAACAAACAAACCTACAAAGAAACAGTGGGAGGAGACTTTGATGAATGTCTTCTGTCTTTATCCATCCCATCTAAATCCTCTCATGTTCAAATGCCACCTCTTCTAGTAAGTCTTCCCTGATTGGAATACTCTGAGTAGAAGAATATTAGTGATGCCAAACCAAACACTTCTACCTATTCCAAATAGTTTACAGTTAAATTTCATGGATCACAAAATACATCATGTCTGATTAATCCCATTCTTTTCTATGAAAGGGTTACCAGGCAGACAGAAGGAGGAAATAGGAGGCACATGATTTACTTGCATATCAGCAAGGCATCTGACAGTGTTTGCCATATTAGTCTTGAAGAAAAGATGAAAAAATATGAGCCAGGTGCCAGTAAAATTATGTGACTGAACAGCACCTAATTAAAGCATTAAAATCAGCCAGGAGGGAGGCCACGAGTAGTCAGCTACAAGGTTCTGCTGTCTGCTCTTTCCTGTTCATCATTTTTATTAATGACTTGAAGACATGAAAATAATGGTCATCATTGGAAATCACATTTTCTGATGACACAAAGCTGGAAGAAATAGTCAATATGCTTGATGGCAGAATTAGGACCCAAATGGTCTTGACAGACCGAGGGGAAAGACAGAATCTAATAACACGTGGAGTAACAGAAAGATGTCAAGTCCTCCCCCTGGCCACTATGGAAGTAATGAATAAAGGAAATAATGCAACTCAGGTTAAATACTACTACTACTACTACTACTACTAATAATAATAATAATAATAATAATGTGGTAGCTTAAGACTTTTAATACACAATGTAATTAATATAAGTAAATATTTCAGAGAAACCGAAAATATTTAAGATGATCTTATGCATTTTGCAGACTACCTAGAATGAAAGAGGCAATATCCAGGTCGATTTTACATTAACTAGGTCACAAAGAAAAACCGCAGTTAGCTTTGGATGTCACCATTCAAGGATACAGACTATCTCAATCTAGGGTACACATATGGGTTTTGGTAAGAATTTGAATCTCCTGAAATTTTAAGTAAAAATATGGATTGATTGGCCCATGTAAATTTATTATGAGGAAATTATATATATTTTATCAGATTTTCAAAAGGGGTTAACAGTTCCCAAAGCCAAAGGACCACTGAAAAAGAGAGTAATAAGATGATGTCCTGGATTGAATAGTGGCTCCTCCAAGGGTCATGAGCACATTCTGTTCCCAATTACCTGTCAATGTGATTTTATCTGGACCTTTGCAGGCATAAATAAGTTAAGGATCTTGAGATGAAATAATCCTGGATTATCAAGGTGGGCCCTAAGGACAAGCATCCTTATAAGAGCTACAAAGAAGTGAGACACACAGAGAGGAGGAGGTTATGTGAAGAAGCACAGACTGGAGTTACGTGGCAACAAGCCAAGAAACATCTGGAGCTCCCAGATGATGGGATATGCATAGAAGAAGGAACTTTTCCCTGGTGCAGTGGAAGCAGTGCTGCCATACTGCCACTTTGATCTTAGAGTCTGGCCTTCAGAACTGTTAGAAAATTAATTTCTAGTTGTTTAACCACCTAATTTGTGGTGATTTGTTACAGCAGCCATAGGAAGTTGATACAGATGATGATATGATTCAAAAGCACTTTTCATCTATCTATCCAAGAAATGGTATAAGAACATTGGGTGGATAACTGGGAGATGATTTAGGAAGGTGCAAGGGAGGGGGGGACCAGCAAGTGGGCACTCTGGGGAGATCTCCTGAGTATAAGAAAACTAACAAAATAGAAAAGCGTGAAAATTTACAAAAAGTGAGAAAACTTTCAAATGAACAAACCTCCCCACAGAGAAAAGGAAAAAAGACTTAGTAAACACAGAGTCTGAAGCTCAGGCTTACACATTTCTCAGGGCTGCTGCTGAGGAGGATGCGTGCATCCTCCCAAGGGCCCAGCCAAGCTGACCCAGACTCTCTAAGGATGTTCCATGATGTTGGTCTTCTCATCTGTCTGGGTTATCTGTTTCTAGGCTCAGAGAGCTCATATCAGAACTGCACATAAAAATAGATGTCCAGTCATGACTTGTAGACTAACCCAGCCTCTTCTTTACTCAATCTTGCCAGGCACGTTCTTTTGTCTAGATTTCTTTGGCTTCTATCCCAGATGTCCTTACACTGTGATTCCCAGGTCTTTCCCCAAATTGTAAATTGATACGCTAATATTTTTACTTGGGAGTGAGATAGTCTGTTCTTCCATGTGATCACTTTTATATGCCAGATGCAAGATTTTAAACACTGAATGTCAGGATTATGAGCTTTGCTCATTTTCTCATTGGACCCCAACTAAGATTGGGGAACCCAAATAAAGCCCCTTAGCCACTTTCAGACATTAATGTATTCTCCATCTCTGCACCCTTTATCAGTTCTGGGAAGAAAAATGTTCATTGTGGGCCGTCTCCTGTGGGACATAAGCAATTGATACACAGTCTCTCTTTTGCATGTAGCTGGCTTCCCTAATTCTGCTCAATATTGCATTCATTCACAGATCTTCTGATTAGAGCCCATTGAAGCAAGGGAACGACAGAAACACAGCAAACTTAGCAGGAAATAAAGTAAGGACTAATTTAAATTCAAGCATTTCTTATCCCTTTACATAACTACCCTTAGAACAGATGTTAACATTCACAACAAGATTTGTGAAAGTGAGAACCCAGCAGAGAAACCAGGGTGACCATCGTGAGAAACTATGTCCATCACTTTGGGGAGATAAGCACCTACAAGGCAGATTAGGGATAAACCCCAGATCACTTCTAACTAATAATAAAAAAAAATAATAATTTCCCCAATACAAGTTTCTTATCCATTGGAAATGTTCCTCTAAAGTTACAAAGCTCATCACCAATAAAGCAGGCTCATTCCACTTGTGGCATGTTTTGGGGGAACAATATGGCTTAAATGTCAATTTAATATGAAACCCAAGAGAGGGAGGGTGGAGGAACCAAAAGCATGGAATATATAAAAGGATAATGTGATTCTGAAATCAGGTGCTACTTCTTTTAGAGTCATCTGTAACTGTTTCAGCAATACGAGCTCTTTCTTATAAGCTCAAATTGTCCTATTATCTCTCTACCACAGATTCTCCACTATCTGCATCAGAATCACCTAGGGGTCTTGCTAAATATAGATGGTTTCATACCACACTTGTATGTTTTGAGTGCCTGATTGTTTACATTTCTAAAAACTCCTTAGGTGATGCTGATGCTGGTCTTAAGACCATCCTTTAAGAAACATACCTCTAGACCACTTATCTAGAATTTAATTCTATCTCTGGTCAATTTTGTGTCAACCAATTAGGAAGTTTCTTAATTAAAGCTGGGAATGCTCCTTGTACTTCCTATGCCATATGGCCTTTCAATGGTAGATGCTTGACAAAGAATAGGTAATTGATTATTGAGGAACAAGTAATTTGAGAGTGTGGTTTCATTCTCAATTCTTTGGCAAGAAAAGGTACTTTCCACCATGACCAAATCCAGTATCATCCAGTAACCTAGCTCTACTGGCTTGCAATTACCAAGATAAACTATTTTAAGTCTCCTCTATGGAAATGCATTCCTAACCCCTCTTCTTACATTGTATTTTCACCAACATAACAAAACCCTATCATGTGAGATAATATATGTGAAAATCTTGAAAATTCCAATGGACAACAAATGTTCATTATCACCATCATTCTTTTCTTTTTTTTTTAAAGATTTTATTTATTTATTCATAGAGACAGAGGGGGAGAGAGAGGCAGAGACACAGGCAGAGGGAGAAGCAGGCCTCATACAGAGAGCCTGACATGGGACTCGATCCAGGGTCTCCAGGATCACGCCCTGGGCTGCAGGCGGCGCTAAACCGCTGTGCCACCAGGGCTGCCCATCACCACCATTCTTATTGCTGGAACCCCCACAGACTCATACCCAAGGTCTTGCTCATCAAGAGCTTTTAGTAGGTTTGGCTCAATATTCCTTTTTCAAGGTACAAACTAACCTCAAGTGCAGGGCTGTGTGTGTGTGTGTGTGTGTGTGTGTGTGTGTGTGTGTGTGTGTGATATTTGATACAGAGCCTTGAAGAAAGTAGATACCACCTACATAAATACAAATCACTGCCTGGAAACAGGTAGCCTTCCCTTCCCTTTAGTTCTCTTGAAGAAGTTACTTCCAACCACAGAACAAAATTAATGAATTTTCTAAACCATTTCTCACTATATGGATTTTCAGGTAAAATCAATTAAAATTTATTAATTCTGTTTTTCTTTGTCTTTTTACCTTGCCACTTGGATTTTTTCATAAGAGTTTTTGGCTTCACTTAAGATTCATCCTCTTGGGCTATATAAACCTGAGACCATCTCTTTCTTTAAACTCCTTTGGTACCAACTTCCTACACTACAAATGTGACTCTAGTCCGATAGTATCCTTTTATGCTCTTGTATTATTACTTCTAACATACAGATGGTCTGGGCATGGTGGCAAGGGTAGGAGGCAAAGAAATAGAAGACATCTTTCCCTAGTTCTGTCTGCCACTAAATTAGTTAGGTGACCTTGAGCAAATCACTTCATCTCTCAAGGCTTCAGCCTCCTTAGGGAAGATAACTTTAATCAGTGACACATACTCAAAGGATGGGATGCAGAAACAGTCTAGGTAGAATCTGACCATTTCAAGATAATTTCTAAGAGTTTATTTTCTTTTACTCTCTATGCCTAACTCCAGGTGTACAAGCCATCTATCTCCTGGTGACCCCATACACAAAGGATTTATCTATTAGAGACATTCATCTTTGTCTCCACTGGCACTTCTTCCATATAACAGATGCTCATTAAACAATTCTGGGTTGATTAATGGATAGAATTAATCTATCAAAGTCATTCACTTCTTCCAAAATTGGGGTAATAGCTTTATCTGCCCTTATTTCTGGGCCAAAGAACATGGTTGAGCTGCATGTTCTCTGGGGTTTAGAAAGACAAAAGCAATCTCAAGAGAAAAATAGCAGCTGCTTCTCTTGTCTTTGTTATCCTGGACTGTGATAGGATTTCCACAAACAACTATGATTTTCTGGGACCCTAACTAACATATCCTGCCTAATCTACCATCCAGACTTGAGTGCATATTTTGGGGAGAGGACTGATTAATCTGAGGGAGGAAAGTGGTTCACAAAAAATAAAAAGCTTCGTTAGAATTCCATACACATCATGGGTTAGCTAATCATTAATTAAATGATTTCAAAGGGGATCTTGGTATATAATTGCTATAATTTAGGTGAAAACAATGCCACATTAAATGTAATTAGAGGAGCAGCCACTGTAAAGATGTTTTTCTCTTTACAGGAAAACTACTCTGGGTCACCTGATTCTCTCCTGCACAGTTCTCTTTCCCACCTCCAATTATACCAACCTTCATACATAGTTGTAAAAGCCAAGAGAAGTTTCTAGGAAAGAGTGGTTGATTAGTCCTTCAGAGAGGAAGAAGACAAGGACTCATTACTAGAAAGCCACGAGAAGTGTGCAAAAGAAAGAACAAATTGTGATTGGGGAGTAAGATTAGGACTTTACCGTGGACTAATTTTTGAGAGAACATTTGATGGAACTCAACTAGGAATGATACTGTGCTGCCATTGACCTGGCTCTGAACCCCCTTTTCCTTTAGTTTCCTCAGGGACTCCTACACCTGCATCTTGGGCTCCTCCATTCACCAACTCCCCCATTTCTATCTGCTTGAAGAAAATCTTAAGAAAGAGAACAAGGCCAAAGTTGACCATGTCAGTTCCCTCCTGACTTTCCTTTCCGTGTGGCTGACTTAACTGAGTTCTCAGTCATGAGGCTAGAAACCTAATTCAACACTTGTTTCTGCCATGTTCTTCACTCCTTCATTCGCTGCCTGTTCCAATCTCATTCCAAATGCCACCTCCTCTTAGAAGCATTCCTTAGATATTGCAAGTCTAAGAATCTCTCCCTCTAAACTTTTGACTTCCTGTGTGAGGAGATGGTGACCTTCTCCCACAGAGGCAGATGATTTTCCTCAGTTTCTCTAGCCTTCTGCTTCAGTGACACCATATTCTTTTTGCCTTTGTCTTACTTCTCTAAGTGAACTTCTCACCCACTTCTTCTTCCTCCCATCTCTTAAGTTGTAACTTAAGCCTTCTTCTTCTTGGTTCCTACACTTGACCTTGGCAATCCTATTCATTTCTGCAACTTCAACCTCTATGTAGAAGACTCCCAATGTATGAACTCTTGTCCTTGAACTCTCATAAGATCTAGTCATGAATATCAGGATAAGACCTTTGAATTTGATTCAAAAGCCACAGTAGCCTCCATCTATCTTTGTAGTATTATCTCCTGCTACTCTCCAGTGTTACTTGTGCTCAAACAATTCCATTTGCTCCACCAAAAGCAACATGATTTCCTATGCCTGATTTTCCTGTGCTTGGGATGCTGTTCCCGCATCTTGTCCAATTCCTACTCATTCTGTAAATCTAAGGTAAAATAATAGGCAGGGTGATGAGAAATAATGGATTATGATGAAAGGAGGGGAAGCACAGCTTTTCAAATCTAAATATTTCATAGTGACCATTTTGATTTCCTCTTTAAAAAACAAAACTACTCCTAAATAACCCAGGGTTTTGTTTCCAAACATATGAGGTTTTTTCCTTTATTTTCTTTATCATCATTCTATTTTAAAATTTTGATCTAATTAAAATATTTAGAGAGAACATGATCTCAATTATATCAGCTTTTGGAATTGGTCCAGTATTTCTAGTGGCCTAATGTATGATCAATTAAAAAATTAAATATTTGCTTAAAAAATAGATATTCTCTATTTATTGCGTAGTGAGTCATATACAGGTCTTTTATTTTTTTTAAGATTTTATTTATTTATTCATGAGAGACAGACACAGAGAGAGAGAGAGGCAGAGACACAGGCAGAGGAAGGAAGCAGGCTCCATGCAAGGAGCCTGACGTGGGACTCGATCCCAAGTCCCCAGGATCAGGCCCTGGGCTGAAGATGGCGCTAAACCACTGAACCACCCAGGCTGCCCTATACAGGTCTTTTAAATAAAGCTTGCTAACAGTACAATTCACATAAAAATTATACCAACTTTCTGACTCGCCTATTGGTTTCTACATGAAGTTTATTAAAATATTCCCCTATGGTATTACACATCCTTCATTTCTCCTTGAGTTTTTGTATGTTTTTGCATTATGTAATCATAACACTATAAAGGTTTTGAAATTATTCTATCTTCTTGATGGATTATTCTTTTTAGTTTTAACTCAAATGCTAACTTTTCTATTATGTCCTCCATGATCTTCCTTCATCCTCCATTCCTTTCCTTAGAATGAAACAATAAATGCTTCTTTCCTCTGAATTTTGGTAGCATTTTTTCTCTATTTTGCATATTACCCTTAATACTTCCAATAGGGATCAAAATTCATAAACTATATGTGATGAATGTCTTATCCTTTCTGCTAGATTTTAAACTCATGAAAGTTTACAACTTACATACACGTGCCTTCAACATCATAGGTGTTTGTCATATATTTATTGTTTGAGAGCCAGTTGAATCAAGTAGTCAAACATAGAGGTGTTGGCATCACACAGGGCAAGATGTGAGAGCCAATCCCAGGCCTAAAGAAAGTTCCTTACATATATTAATTAGACCTCATGTACAAAATGAGGATAATAATATTAACTAACAGAATTCTGAGATTTAAGTGTGTTGCATATTTGTGTTTTGTATAAATTAAAAAGTAAATAGTTTTAAACTATTAATATTTTTATATAATAGTACCTAATTATGATAAATTGCTTTATGTCCTTTGTTGAATGCCTGATAACTCTGTGGGCAGATAGTGTGCCATATACTTTTATATCCCAGTGATCTCTACTACAAGACTGTAAACAGTAGGTACCCAAGTAAAAGTCAATCAAATAACAACAATAATACTTAGAAATATCAATAATAGTGATAAGTTACTGAATGCTTACAATTTATTAACTACTTTGTATGGATTACCTCATTTCATTTATTATCTGCATTTAAGAGAAAAGGAAACTAAGGCTCAAAGAAGTTAGATAATGCATCCAAAAAGAATTATACAGCAAGTAGGTGTTGGAGCCAGTCCAACTTAGGCAGTTGCTACTAATGTAACACAGTTTTAGCATGTACTTTTAGCAAGGCCCATACCTCTTTTCAAGTGTTTTGTGATTCATTAGCAATCATTTGACTGCACAGTTTGGCACTGAGGTATGAGCACGGGGGTCCTCTTAGCACCAGGTCATTATAGGCTGTTTGCACAAAAAGCAGAAATTCCATGAAATATATAAAGTTGAAAGCACAGTTGGAGGAATAAAAGAGAAATCTGAAGAGAAGATATATCCAGAGAGCTTCAATTATGACCCAATCTTTCTCAAGGTCTAAAGCATCTACTATTTGAGCAATTATGTATTTGAACTTGAAGTATGACCACTTTTATTGGTTCTACCTCTAGTTGGGAGTCCATGGGACATGAAAAAGAAAGAATCATAAAGTCTTAGTAATCCAGGGGGCCATAGGGATGAACCTTTGACCTAATCCTTTCACGGGTTGGATGGGGAAAACAAAGTAGTAGGCTGCTTAAGAACACAAAGAAGTAGGACCCAAGTCTCCTAAAACCCAACTCTTCCTCCTACACTGACTGCTTTCATGGGAAACACTTGAAGCACGCAGGCAGAGTCATGGTGCACCATATATAATAGTAGTGCTAGGAGTCACTGCTTGGCGGAATGCAGAGTAGACTAGAGATTGTATCTGGGGCTATGGCAAAAAAAGGAAGTCTTCAATCCAGACTTGCTTTCAACATTTTGCTGGCTTTTCCTTCAGGCTATCATGTCTAAAGGATGCTCTGGATTTTCCAAACTCTAGCCTGCCAATCTGGAACTACAGATGTGTACTCCAGCTTCTTCTAAGAAAGAGGATTTTCTTTGATTTGTTAAGATGTAGCATGTTTCTCTGTACACTCTATTGAATCAAATGAATCATCAGAATGACATAGACAATGATGTCCTTGGTTTCTGGGGAACTGAGTCTGCTTCTCTCCAAAGACAGCTTAGCTGTTCTCACTGAGAAAGGTGAAGGTCAGAGGTACTAGAGTAATGGAGTCTAAGTTTCACTTCACAAGTGGCTGGCAAGCTAGAGGGCAGGCATAGACCTTTAATTTATAAATGAGGAAGAAACCCTGTGGGTACCAGGGAAGAAGAATTCTTTCACTGGTCCAGGTACTACTTCCACATTGACATGTAGATAAATGTGCCCCAAATCAAATCTTCTGCAATGACCTCGTCTGGCTGCCTGCAATTTCCCCTATTGACACACTGGATTTATTTCTCATTCCTCTAAGTAAACAGTTAAACCTGTTGTGGAGTCCAGTGAGTCACATACCATCTTCTCTGCCACCACCGTCCAGGACTCAGAATTAGCCATTGCTAGGAAACCACAAATCCCAACTCAATCCTTTTACCCAGCCTCAACTCTTTTCACTGGCTGGATGTCATTAATTTGAGAGCAAATTATTAGAAACCTGGAAAACAGTTCTGAAATGCCTGCAGATTTATGATGAAGTCATTTCACAAAAGGTCACAGGCAACCCTGCTATAATTAAATCTTTCATTAATTTTTAAAATACACAATAACTTACAAATGCATCATAAATTAACCAGATGACCTTGAAGAAATTATTTAGAGCACTGCTTCTTCAGAAGCCACTATCTAGCAATTTCCTGAATTTTTATTTTATGACTGGGATTTGTCTATTTTACACTATTGTCTTTGATTGGGTTCCAGTAGCCTGTTTTTTTTTTTCAAATGATTTTGTATTAATTCACTCAGAGCACTAGTTAGCACTGGAAAGTGATGGTGGGTAGTTAAAACTCTCCCTTCCTTTAGGTCATAGCCTCGAAGGTTGAGTAACTGTGACCCACACAATCACCCAAATATACTTAAATGTAGCAGCTCTTTCATTATCTGGGAGATAATGTGTATATTTTGATAAATGATTTTCCTTTTCTCATTAAAAAATTAGAAAACTGGGGATCCTTGGGTGGCTCAGCGGTTTAGCACCTGCCTTTGGCCCAGGGAACGATCCTGGAGTCCCGGGATCGAGTCCCACGTCAGGCTCCCGGCATGGAGCCTGCTTCTCCCTCTGCCTGTGTCTCTGTCTCTGTCTCTCTCTCTCTATGTCTATCATGAATAAATAAATAAATCTTTAAAAAAATTAGAAAACTATAAAAATGTATAGATGAGAAAATAAAAGCCCCATTGGAGGTAATCACTCAATATTCTGTGAGGTTCCCTTCTATTCATTCCCAGTGTTGTTATTTCTCAGACTAGGATATAAGTGATCATCAGAAACCATAGTCAGGATTGGAATTGCAGGAAGTTAGAGGTTTATGGTAATCTCTCTCTCTGTCTCTGTCTCTCTGTCTGTCCCTCCCTCCTTCCCTCTCTCCCCACTATCATGTGTACCCACCACCACCACCACCATTAAAAGCTCATAATTGGATGATAGAAGAGATTCCATGAACTCTAGACCTGAAATAAAACTCACATAAAACTGTTCTTTCTTCCATAGGATGTGGAAGAGGCTTTAGAACATAAACTTCCCATCAGCAGAGCCCTTAACTATCCTGTATATGCCTCAGTCTAACTCCTGGAACTTTTAGAACAGTGTCTATCTTGTAGTGTGTATACAAGGCATCCTTTGAATAAAGAACTAATACATGTTTTTGTAATAGGGGCTTGATACATGTAGATCCCTGAGTCCTTTTCTAAAACTCTAGTTCTCTCTGGAAGGCCAAAGTCCCCCACACCTCCTCTTGCCTCCTGCTCCATTAGGCTTCTTCTCTGCTTCCATGGAAGATGCTCCTGAGAACCAATTTCAAATCAAAGCAGAAACAGTGGTATTGTGGGAAGGCCAGCCATCAGCAGGCCACAGTTGTCACTATCCAGAAATTCAGGCCACATCCCTGACTACTGGTGTGTGTCCATGCCACCTGTTTGTTTTCACATTAGGGTATAGATCGGCTTAGCACTAAAGGAGGTCAGCAGATGCTATGGAATTGTATGGAGTGAAAGTGAGACAGGAAGCAGACATTCATAGAAATAGGCAGGGGTCAGCAGCGAGGGATCCTGCAAGCAGGACCTGTATCAATGGCAGGATGCTCCGATCCATGAAATGGTGGACAGAGGCAGGGATTAGAAGGTTTGAAAATAAGTCCTAGAAGAGGCAGAGAGCAGAGGGGAGAGTAAGAAAGAAACCAAAAGGCATCAGAACTGACAAGGCATGGAAGAAATCTGAGTTTTTAGGATGAATTTAAAGAATCATTCTATGTCCAAACAACTGTAATTATGTTCTAAAAACTTAATAGATTCCTTCAATGGGTTTGAAAGTTTAAAGTCCCTAACAGTGGGTTAGATACTGTGGCCTGCTAACCTGTGAATAATTAGTCAGCATTTGGGGGTTGAAAGGGGAACCTCAGAGATGGAAACAAGAGGGAGAAGGTAGGTGTTGAAGACAGGAGGAAATACATGGGAATCAAAAGAGCTGGAAGAAAGGAAAAGGTATACCACCTGGTTTCCCCATGGCATTCTATTTCTCAGTCTCTGACTCTGCGTCAAATCCTGAAACAAGGGCAGCCTGGGTGGCTCAGCAGTTTAGCCCCTGCCTTCAGCCCAGGGCGTGATCCTGGAGACCTGGGATCGAGTCCCACATCGGGCTCCCTGCATGGAGCCTGCTTCTCCCTCTGCCTGTGTCTCTGCCTCTCTTTCTATGTGTGTGTGTCTCTCATGAATAAATAAATAAAATCTTTTTAAAAATTCTCTAAAATCCTGAAGCAAGAGATAAAAGGAATTTTAAAAAGCATAAAATTCATCCCTTGCCCTTAAATGTCTTCAGTTCAATTCAATGGTATGATTCACTCCCCATGCACCTGCTGAGCACTAATCATGCATAAGCTTCCATGATCAGGCTCTGAGAGAGGACCAATAAGACCCTATGAATCTCCCAGACTGAAAAAGACCTCACACTCCCATTCTGGAGATAACCAATATATACAACACTCAGCAAACAGTGCAAAAATCAAGACAATGGTAATTCTCCATGACCCAGCAATCCCATTTGTAGGTATGTAGCTCTGAGAATTCTATGGACATACTGGGAGGCATATGCAGAGAGAGAATAGTACTGTTTAAAATAGTACAACACTAGAAACAATCGAAATGTCCATTGATAGGAGAATGGAGAAATAAACTGCATATTCCTATCATGAGAGAATGCCATAGAGCATTAAAAGTGTCTGGACCAGATGGATATGCCCCAAGATAGGTAATGCTGAGTGACAGACCCATGTAGGAGAATGGTAACAGTTAGATAACTTACATACTTTAAAAACACATAAAACAATACTACATATATTTCTGCGGATAATTAAATACATACCAAATGTGTCAACACACTCACTAGAAGGATATGCATCTAATTCATGGGCATTCACTGATCTGTGGAGGGAGTAAGGGAAAAGGATCTGAAAAGGGGACACTCATGAAAAGACCACCTATTCTGGGAGTCCCCATATCGTAATTAAAAAAAAAAAAAGTCTGAAGCCATAGCCATAATGTGTTAGTATTTATTAATTCCTGATTGGTACACTGGTGCTGATAAGATTATTCTTTGTACTTATATTTATTCCATTTTTGAAACTTTTGAAAAGAACTGCAAGAAACAATATAGGTATGAAATCATGAATAGAGAATCTATCCTGCAAACCACAAATTGAAAATCTTACAGAAGCCAGAGGGCAGCTTAAATGGACCATGAGAGAGGTGAAGCACTGCAGCAGACACATGCATATCAGGTGAGAGGTGGGGCACCACACAGCATACCCAGTCCAAAGCAGGTAGCTGCCATGCAACTCTAGAAAATTGTTAGGCTGTGGGCATTTGGGTTCAATGTGCCAGATGTTTCCAACTTTGCAAATTTTGGCTCCATTAAGAAAAGCACAGACCAAACTAAATACACCTGGTGAGTCAAACTCTGCAGCTGAAGAAAGAAATTCAGTGAAAGAGAATGAGTAAGAGCTGAAGGAACTGAGGAGGGCTTCAGGAAAGAGGTGACCTGCCTATGAGGTTAGGATAAGAAATGAGGATACTTCCAAATGATATCAAATGATCGGCCTGTTCAATATTTCAGAAAGGGGTGTCCTGGGAGATGTAGTTTGTGAGTGGGAGAAGTTTATGGAAAGTGGGTCAAAAATTCAAATTATATTTGTAACAAGCCACATACGTTAAGCTCCATGTGCCCTCTCACTCAGAGACAACAAATCACAACCTGTGGGACAAGTCTGGCCTGCTATCCATTCTAGAAGGCCTACAGCTAACAATGGTTTTTACATTATAAGTGGTTGTGGAGGAAAGGGAAATGAAGAATGGTATTTTGTGACATGCAAAGATTTCATGCAATTCAAATTTCAGTTTCCATTGCTAAAGTTTTATTGGGACACACTGATGACCATTCATTTGCATATTGTGAATGGCTATGGCTCCTTTGACCCTAGATTGGGAATCAAGTAGTTGCATCAAAGATTTTGTGGCCAGCAAAGTCTAAAATCTTTAGGGAAAATCTTTGTTGATCCCTGTCTAGGTGGCCAAATTCTTCCCTGCAGGTGACCCATTTCTCATTCATTATACTACAGAGACTACGAATATCGCTAATGTCCCTCTGTGGAGACTATTTCACTTAATTCTCAACATCCATGACAAGAAAGCCAAACTCAGAGGGAGAGCAGGTAAGGTTTCTAAGGTCACATGGGTCATAAGTGGTACCCTTAGCGCTAGCCTTGGAGCGTAGAGCCCCAAAATCCATGGCTCTTGACCATCATTCCTTCCCACACAGCAGTTTGTTGGTCAAAAGAAATCTTTTCCTTCCAGGCTGTTGCCAGCCTCCCATACATCCTAGTGACATCCAAAAGCTCCTATACAAGCACACATTCTGCCTCCGTATTCCCTGGTACAAACAGCAGTGTGCTTCTGGGATGATGGAAGTCGGCTGACAATGTGGAGGATATGAACCCAGCAGCCAGCCTGAGATGCAATGTCTTCAGAGTTCCACTGGATTTACCGATTACTCGAATGACTTACTTTGGGCAAAGTAAAATCAGGCTCCTCCAGCAAACAGAGAATTGAAAAACAGATCAATGGAAGCAGCGCTGGTTCATTTCCAGCGACTTTATCGAATGCAGTTACCGAAGGCTAAACAATGCATTTATGCTCAGGGTTGGGCCTCTGCGTTGCGCTAAGGCTATATTTAAGGGCATGTTCCCTGCTAAGCATGTGGTCACAGTCTCTTAAGTGGAAAGAAGATCTTCATTTTTTTTTAACCTCTGCATCTTCAGGTTTTGCATAATTTTCTAGGCAAAATGTTATCTCTCCCCCTTCACTGTGGCTATTAGTTCTGGTGGTGGAACAATGGATCAGAGATTTATGCCAATTAGAAATGGATTTATACAGGGAGTCAGTGAGGCAATTGGCCCTAGACAATTTGCTATAAGCATTTCTAGCTTTCCTACTACTCATTCTCCTCTCTGCAGGCCAGGCACAGTCTATTCCATGTTTGCTCATAATGCTCCCTCTCCTTCTCTGCAGAGCCACAAAGCTGTTTCTAACTATTCTATCTTTAATTCCTTCTTTGATATCCAATGGCAACTACAATTTGCCCTGTACCTTCCGATTTCATTGTGGTCCAGTTCTAGCACATGTTCGGCATCTTTTCAAATAGGTTGTGTTTGAGTGGGTCTACTGTGACCTGATGTCTAGAGCACAGTGGCCACCCATCAATACTTAGTGAATAACTAGCATGCCACCACTTTTCCCCCACACATCATGGTCCTTTACTGAACAAACCTTGGAAAACTCTAGTATCTTTCCTCCAATTTCAGCTCTGAGCCTGATACTTGAAATTCACATTCTTTGCACTCAATTTGCCTCTTACTGAATGTGTGAGATGAGCACTGAATTTCTCTGAGCCTCAATGTCCACATCTGCCCAGTGGTGACAATCTAAAGTACCTGGCATGGTCCTTGGGAGGAATCCATGAAATCAAATTTGAGAAATCCTCAGATACCTGGCACAAAAGAAGGTGTTAAACAGACACGGGTTGGTAAAAAGATACTTCTTCTGGCAAGAAATGTCCACTTCCTTCCAGGGAGGCAGGTATTGCCTCTTGGTGTCATTGTTTTTCTGTTGTTTTTTTTTTGTTTTCCCTGAGAGGCTGCCGGGTTCTCCCTGGCTCCTATAAAAGATCAGCTAATTCACAGCCAATTGGTTCAAATAGTTCACATCAAGAAAGAATTTCAAATGTAGCTTTGAGGATGCAGGAAAGCAGTTTTTTTATTTTTCCATCTGATTCCATATCTGAGCCATACAAAAAAAAAAAAAAAAGAGCTTTCCTTAAAGTGTAATTTGGGGCCAAATAATACACCAAAGAGGCCCAAGTGCTCCAGCAGCACAGGCATCTCATCAGCTAGAAAGCCACTGCCTGAGATGGCAATAGGCCCTCTGGCTTGTCAATCATCCAGCCCTATTCTCAGCCTTAAGTAATAAGAATGGTCACATTTCACAACGAATTAGGCTAGACTAGATGGTTCCTGTCAAGGTTACCAGGGAGATGTTGAAATAATAACATTTGAAAAGACAGTGGAAAAAAGAGCAATAAAAGTAAGCAAATCTCGTGCCTGCAACCTGGGGACTGTCTTTCTCACATAAATTCCCCTATCAAGCTAGTGTTGGAAGGTACCATGCTGCCCAAGCACTGGCCTCCAGGAGAGGTAGAAGCTGTCAGAGTCTTCTGAAAGGTGGAGGAAATCAGGGATCACTCCCAGGAAGGGCCTCATTCTCCAGCTGCCTCTTTGTGCCCATGCATCATTCCACCCCTTGCATCATCATCTTCCACAGGACACCTCTGCATGCAGAAGGCTCCAACTCCTACCTAACCCCCAGGTCCCCATAACTTGCAACTACAGGATTCTGATCATAGCACTTCAAAATCTAGGGAAGTCACTACAATCACAATCACTTACCACTGGGAAAGATCACTGAGGATCATAAAATGGACTTGTTAATTCATTCACTTACTCATTTAATCATTTAATACATGTATACCATTAAATCCTTAGTTCAAGCACAAAACTGATAAACATATGACACCCATTAGCAGGATACACAAAGATCCTCCCTCATAGAATTTAAAAGCCATTCATGTGTTGCACGCATGTGTCTATCTGCCTGTTTTAAGAGCAGATAAAGGTGGAGGAGGAAATTACAAAAAAAAAAAATTACCATTTTCATTAATATTTATTGTTTCAAGCATTTGAAGGAAAACTACATAGGGCTAAGACAGCGTATGGCAAGGAGTCCCCAAAGTGATCAGATGGGCCAAAGAAGGTGTGCTAGAAGAGCTGATTCTTAAGCTGAGACCTGAAAGATACCTAGAAGTTTGGCTGTTTAAGCGTGGAGTACAAGTAAATTTTAGGTAGATACACAGACAAAAACCTCAGGGCAGTAAGGCACTAATGGATCAGAGAAAGGTGGTCATAATATGGGGGCCAGAAGTGAGGTCCCAGGCATGTGGTCAGTGTAGATATTTATAGGCCATTCAATGAGTTTGGATTTTATTCTACAGGCAATGGACAGCCTTCCATGAGTTTTGAGAAGAGGAGTGGCATTACTATATTTTCAATTCCAAGAGCATCACTTCAAATAAGGTCAGATTCCTACACATAACCTAAGAACCCTCACAGTACCAATCCCTTGACACCCAGTCATATGCTCTTATGTGGCTCTTTCTTTTTTTGTGTTCTTTGTCTTGAATCAGTCATTCTTTCAACAAATAATTACTGACTTCTCACAATGTGGCAATTCTCCTTTCAAGAGGAGTACTGATGTCACAGTACTCAACAAAATGATTAAATTTTGTACTTTCTTTGAACTGATGTTCTATTACCTGTTACCTGGCTTTCCACTGGTGACCTTCTATTGAAATTTCAAGACCAACTCAATTGTCACTTTTTGTGTGTGTGAAGCCTTTACTCCCTTTTACTCATATCCTGGTTATACCCCTTGGGTTCTTTGATGATTGGTGTATCTCTCTCCTCCAACACATTGGCCTGAGTGTTCCTTGAAAGTAAAAAGAATTGCATTTACCTCTTTAATTCCCTCTGAGAGAATATGAAACATATTTGAAGCTTATTACACAATTTCAATAATTAACTGTGTATTATTCAAAACTTTCCAGGGAAACAGAACCAATAAGATGAATAGGTTGACCCTTGAATAATGCAGGGGTAAGGAGCAACAAGCTTCTGCACAGTTAAAAATATGTATATTGCCTTTGACTCCCCCAAAACTTAACTATTAATAGTCTACTGTTGACTGGAAGCTTTATTGATAACAAAGTCAATTAACATACATTGTGTGTATGCATTATACACTGTATTCTTACAATAAAGCCAGCTAGAGAAAAGGCAATCATAAGAAAGAGAAAATACATTTATAGTGCTGTACTGGATTTATTGAAAAAAATCCACATATAAGTGGACTTGTGGGAATCCCTGGGTGGCTCAGTGGTTTCGCGCCTGCCTTTGGCCCAGGGCACAATCCTGGAGTCCCGGGATCGAGTCCCACGTCGGGCTCCCAGCATGGAGCCTGCTTCTCCCTCTGCCTGTGTCTCTGCCTCTCTCTCTCTCTATGTCTATCATAAATAAATAAAAATAAATCTTTTAAAAAAAAGTGGACTTGTGAATTTCAGACTTGTGTTATTCAAAGGTCAACTGTATATGTGTGTCTGTGTGTGTATACAGAAATATACAGAAACAGACAGAGAGAAGAATTTGAGATAAGCAATTGGCTTACACAATTATGGAGGCAGACAAGTCTCAGGATCTGTAGGGTGAGTCAGCAAGCTGGAGACCCAGGAATGCTGATAGAGTAGTTCTAGTCTTGAAACTCAAGAAGAGTAGATTTTTTAGTTGGAGTTAAACACCAGAAAAAAACCATGTCCCAGTTCAAAGGCAGCCAGGCAGGAGGAATTCTCCCTTGTTCAAGGAAAGGTCAACCTTTTTGTTCTATTAATATTTGTAACTGATTGAGTAAGCCTCAAAAATATTAGGGAGGGCAATCTGCTTTGTATTCACTGATTGAAATATTAGTCTTTTCCAAAAACACCTTCACAGAAACATGTGAAATAATATTTGACCAAATATATAGGTACCCTGTGGCCCAGTCAAGCTGATATATGAAATTAATTACCCTAAACTGATAAATATTTAAAACCTCCAAATGAAGGTAACAAGCTAAACCAATAAAACCTTAGTGAGAATGAGATAGCCTTTCTTCCTTATTGACCACTGCTGAAATACAGAGCTAGGGTTAACCATGAGAAGAAAATTACAGAATTTAAACAGCCCAAATCAGGAGTAATATTTGGTTAAATGGCAAGAGGAAGCATGTCTATTCTCAAATGGCCCCCAGACCCCTAACCATTACTTATAGAATATGTAAAGTTTTTGAACCCCTGCTTCAATCCATGTCATTGTCATTCCACAAGGGAAAGCACTGGTTAGCCCTGTTGGATCACCTGGTTTTAAAGTCGTTTTCAAATCTAAGGCAAAAAATTAAAAACAAACAAACAAACAAACAAACAAACAAACAAATAGACAAATAAATAAATACACACACACACACACACACACACAAATCTAAGGCAGAGACGGAAATTGCCTCTTGGCAATCCTTCCTGGGCTCACACCAGTGGCTGCCTGAAGAGCTCTGACAACATCTGGATCATTTTTATACTAGAGAAACTCTGAGTTTAATAGAAAGTTAAAAACAGGCAGCCTGAATTGCTTACACTTGGTTGGACAACCACTTCCAAACTCATCTTAGTTTCATTAAAGGACAAATACCTGTCTGTCCCAAATCCCATGTAAGACTATTATGCTCTACCCTCATTCCTTTTCTACTTAGCAGCATTTAAAATATCTTGATAAAAAAGGTAGGAGAGGGCAGAAGCTTTGTCTGTTCTTGTGCAGTCTTACTGGGGAGGAAAGGAAAATAGGAATGCTATCTCGTCTTTTCAGTAAATGGTTTGGCCCTGAGGTCAATCTCCTCATATCCATGTGACCAGCTAAACTCCATGAAGCTGAGAAAAAAATTATTACCATTTAAGATTAGATGAAGACAGAATTTAAACTGTAGGCTTAGACTTGCTAGGGAATGCCCAATCATGCAGAGATTGGTGTACATGTGATATTGTTCAAAGTAATGACCAAGAGAAGCATGTGATGAGTCCAAAGAGGCCCCATACAAGAAAATGCAGGATAAATGACATTATGGGATGATGAGAAAGCTAAAGAGAGGGATCAGTATGTGTCTTTCATACAAAAGCAGGAAACACCTGACTTTAGGATCATAGACATCTTCACTGACCAAGATTCTAGGACCATGTCAGATTTGACTGTGATGAGCAGCCACATCTAGTTTAATAAATTCAAGCAAACTATACAACCTTCTTGAATGTGTGTACGTTTGCCTTATGGAATTTAGAATTCAATATTTTAACTCCTTGATGGCCATATCAGAGGAAGTCCTAGAAAAGAGGAAGATTTTCTTTTTATAGCTGGTAACTAAGTAAAGGATAGGAAATAATTTGGAAAAATTAGCTCATGTCAGAGATCCTCATGAAAAAAAGATGGTGGTATTCCCAGGATTCCATATGCTTCCCAGAATTCATAAGAAAGCATTTTAACTCTTGGCAGAATATTCTGGGTAAAATGACACAGTCATTTGTACATCACATTAATTTAATATACAAGCACGCAAAATATGGAGATAGGAATTTCTGATTTGTCATCTAGAACTGCTGTGTCATCTACCACATAGGTACCACCAATTTTTTAAACTTTTATTATTGTTATTATTTTATAGTAGAACTTTATAAACATCTTTCCAGGACCCTAAATCCTTGGGATTTCTCTCTCACTGTATCTCTCTTACCTATCTCTCTGTGTATATACATATATGTATATAAGTGTGTGCATCTGTATACACATACACTTGCATATACATATATACCTATATATTTACCAAGTCGTTTGTATTTTAGAAATAATATTTATGCTATACTTCCTTTAAGTATCCAGAACTTATATTACACATTATATCTATTTATCCACCAAATGATGAAGCTTTAGAGTTTAGGTATCAATAATAATATACTGTATCTTAAATACTGTCTATGCTTGTACAGCTACACTTGCATACAATATTGTTAACTCTTAATAAAGTGACTTCTCAGCTTAACAATAAGAGCCCATCTGTTTAGGAACTTTAATAAGAAATTTCGTTGGTGAGACAATTCTGTGTAGGGTGTACTTTAAGAAAATGGTAAGAAATTACTGGACAAAACTCAAATTATAGACTTATATCCTATCCTGAGCAACAAATTCTACAGGAAATCCTTGCTCACATTTTACAATAGAACTGCCCAGAGAAGTTTTACCATAACATAGGTTCACAGTTACAGACATCAGTTATTAACACAATATACCCCTTGGGAGGATCATAGCAGCTCTTCATAGGGTTTGATATCATATGTTTCTACTTTCAACTACAGAGCTCTGGGATTTAACCCAGCACCTGAAACATAGCAGATGCTCAAAAATGATGGTTCAGTCTTTAAAAGACAAGTTCACCATCCTTGGAGTTAAGAGAAAACATTTCCCTGGCAATTTAGAAGATTCAGAGAGAATTAAAGAAGAGAATTTAAAATCACTCTTTGTTGCACTGTCCTAAATGTTTTAAAGGCATTCTTGTGGAACCACTCAGATTTTCTATTATAAATCTTTTTTTAAATAATGAGGACACTGTGAATCCAAGACTTTTTCTGTACACAAGTCGTGTAGACATGAGACCCTTGCAGTGCTTCTACTAAATTTCTAAAAAGGTGAAGATTTTTAGCATTTCAAAATTTTGAAAAGAAGCATAAGGAATGATTCAATCTTAGAAATGAAGAAATGAAGATCCAACATGGCTAACTACCAGACAGGTAATCCATAGCTACTGGATTGTACAGAATCTTAACTCAGGTACCCTAAAACTGGGATCAGATTTTTGTCCATTTGTTTTGTTTTCTCTGATTAGTGCATCATTTTTTCATCACAGTTGAGTTTTTTCTGTCACTCTGAAATCCCAGAGGACTAGCCAGTCAACACTTTAGATGTGAGAATGGAAGTAGAGGGGTGGGACTGTACAAAGTAGTCAAGTTGGGGGCCAGATTATAACATTTGAACAAAATTGTGTAGATGCAGTTATAACAGATTTTTTTTAACTGATACTCTGGGAAAGAGATAAAGCACAGAACTAGCCATTTGCCCTGTTTCTGCCTCCTCCTTAAAGCCCATAAGTCTCATACTGGAAAAGAATGATTCAAACTATAAAGACGTTCTTGAACACAAAGTTTCAAAGAACAGCAGTGTTTCTTAGAGGAAGAAGACCACTCTTTTCCCCAAAACCAGCAGAGAATCATCCTGTGAGCCCTTCTGTGCCAACTCCACGACACAGCAGATTCCCTTAATCTTGCCCTTTAGACTCCTTTTATTCCACTCAGTGAAGATTAAGGTGTACAATGTTCTAGTCATTTCAAAGTGAGGGAGGCGAGGGAGGTATTGGCTGGTGGAGGGTTACCGTAACTATCCTCCCACATCCCCCTACATATCCATATGCACACAAACGCAGAGGTCATCAAGTTTTTAGAGATTAAAATTAGATAGACTTTGAAAATAGTACCAATTTATCAATATTTTCTTTAAAATTCAGAAAGTACTTGGGATCTTTTTACAACTTTAAGACCATCTATTCTCGGGGTAAAGGAATGTAGGAAAATGTTCACAGTAAATTAATCTGAAGTAGAATGACAACTTTGGGTATGTGGTGTGTGTGTGTGTGTGTGTGTGTGTGACAGACTCCAGGAGTTTCCCTTAAAATATTCTCTTATTTCAGTATGTTGGCTATTTTATTTGCCGTCCCTGTCCCTCACCTTCTGCGGGACTGTCCTGGAAAGAAAGAAGAGATGTCTAAAGACTGTAGCTTTGTTTCCTTGGATAAGTGGAAATTTGTTAGAATATCTTAAATACTGTTAGAAATCTTAACTGGTTAATTAGGAGCCTTGCTTCTCAGATGCTGTCAGTAGCCTTCTGAATCAGTGGGTACAACACATATTTCCATTTTACAGATGAGGAAACTAGGCACCAGACTAGAATGCTTTGGTATAGGGTTCCCCAGGAAAATCTGTGGCCTCAGTGGAGCTAGAACCCAGGTGTCGGGCTCCTATGGGCCACAGCAAAAGAAGTACTCACGTCATGATTTGGGTCTCCACTCCTGCCTCCACCAGAGCCCCGTCAACAAAGAGAGGAACCGAAGTGAAGCCATACTTGTCCCAGGAGTGGCCCTCGTCAAAACTCACCCTGGGTTGGGAACAAGTACACAGAAGAGATAGCTGAAAATCATACCACACTCCTTCACAACCATTTTTCAGGTTATTAAATTCTCCTCTGTATCTCACTTTCTGGCAGTTTGAATTATCAATAGGTATTCATCTTCAACATCTCCCCATATTATTATGAGATTTGATCAAAATTGCATTTCCTGGCCCAGGCAGAGACAGTACCAGAGATAGAGAAATATTTCAACATACTAGGATCAAAAAACAACAACAAGAAGAAAAAACAACCCAAGCAGGAGGGCTTAGTTGGTGGAGTATCACATTTCAAGTACTCAGAATGTACCCTAAGGTTCAATTTACAGCACAATCAATTTGGTCCTTGGAGTTTCTGACACAGATAAATTGAGTAGTGTGGGGTGTACTCTAGGGGAGGGGAGGTGTATTGTATGTCTTTCGTATCAAACTTAAAAAAAAAAAGCCATTTCCCATTTGTTCAGAATGAATGTTAGGCTCATTTTCCCTTCCCAGTGCTACATTCAGGAGCTTTTAGAGGTGGCTGCTGAGTGTCTAAGATGTTTTGGGCAATACTGTGCCATCTTTCATCCAGTGGTAAGAGAAAGGTCTAGCCCTTTTTAGTTATAGAACCTAAAACTCTTTCAAGGGAAGGTTACTAGTAGAGGAGACTGGGGTAATTTTGAGTACTTGCTTCTTTCCTTTTCTTGATATTATCAAGTACCTGGTCTTCCACCTTCCCCAACGCAGCTGTATTTGCTTCATTCCCTGTGATCCTTCTTGGGTAGATTCATTCTTAATTCTTATTTGACTCCATAACTCAGGATTCTCTGAGTTCAACTGTAGTAACTCTGTAGGCTTCTCCACTTAGAGTGAGTGCCGAGTGATAACTTCTTAATGGACCTTAAATCCACCAATTCAAAACTATAATCTTGGGAGTTCATGGGTCATATAGGTCTGGTTCATTCAATGATTCCTTAACACCACCCACACATCTTTATTATAATACTTCTTACCTGATGTTTTATATGTATTTTAATAAATCTATGTCTAATTTTTCCATGGAATTGTGAGCTTTTTGAGGTCAAGGACCATACAATTCATTTTTGCATTCCTAGTATCTAGCAGAAAAATGGTCACCTGGTTAGCACTATATAACTATTAAATGAATAAATTAATGAAATAAATAAAGAATGATTTACCACACTCTTCCAATCCATCGATTTTTTTCAAGCATGATTTACGCTGGCATCCATGAACTGGATGCAGAGTCTCTCTGCCCATTACCAGTCAACCTACTCAGCCCGTTCCCAATATATTTACTTCTTTGTCTCTCTCACCCTCTCTGTTTCTTTCCATTTCTGTCTTATCCTTTTTAACATTTTTTAAATTTTTGCTATACCTAAGTCTATATTCACAAAAAAAATGAAAAGCAGACAGTCTGATGTTAAGTTTTTATGATTTCACAAGTTATCAGTGTCTGTCTTGATTTCTTTAAAACGACTTTTTTTGAGTTATTTTTGACAAGTAAATATTGTGTATATTTAGTGTACACCTTAGTATTTTGATAACATGTATACATTGTGAAAAGATCACCACAATAAAGCTGGTCTTGATCAACAGGAGTGGCAGGCAGAAAGGAGAAATGAGGACATGTTGGTTGAAGGATTCAAAGTTTCAGTTATGCAAGAGGAATGAGTTCTGGGGATCTAATGTACAGCATGAGGATGACTGTAAACAATACTGTCTTGATTAATAATACCAATTTAAGAACTTGGTAATTTCAGACTTTTTTTTAAGAGGCTAAAGGTTACATAAGCATCAAGCTGACCCAGAAAAAGCTGGGCAGAACTGAACTGCATTTCTTGAAAATGAGTTTCTTGCTTCAAAAGGAAAAACCAAAGCACGACTGGGAATGGACCTCACCTTTCTTGCCCTGGACCTACTTGGTTCCTAAATAATCATAGTTGGTTTCAAGTATTTTGTGGCCACTAACTAGTTAGCTGGGAGACAAATCTAGGAGATAAGAAAGCATTTGTTTAGATTTTGTTTGGGCAACTTAGGATAAATTGATTATTGTATTGATAGGAAGAAGTCAAAGTGAGTTGAAGGCCTCTGTCCTTATCTTCTCGGAATTTCCTGACAATTGAAGGTCATAATTAATACTAGCAGAGTAAATAGTATTGGATGCCACCAGCATCCCAGGGAGGGAGAGCCTTCATGCCACTGCCATTGAGAACAAGGCAGAAGACAGTCATTGTTACTTTGTAAAGACAAAAAAAAAAAAAAAAAAAACATGGTGTAAACAAAGAAAGACCATCACAGTCTTCTAGATGTGAGATGGAGGTGCCAAGGAAAAACCAAGTCTAGGATGGAAAGAAAAACTGGAAGATAAGAGCCCTGTTGTATGAAGTGAGTTCCTATGGAAGGATAAGCAGCATGGGTTTAGATGGAAGAATGAGATCAGAAGAAAAACTAAGAAATGCCAAAACTCAGGTGAGAAAGCTAGCATATACAATAACCAAAGTCCTAGGAAGCCGTTATAACCTATGCTTATAAGCATAAGCAAGAGGGCAGCCCTACAGAGTCAGGGTGAGGAATGGATCCTATGATTTTCATTTATGATCAACATGCTACTTGGAAGCTCAGGATTGTGCCATCAGGTGACATTATGAAATCAGTAATTTCTAACTTGAATATTGTGAGCTGAGGTAAGTATTAAAAGCCAAACAAAACAAAACTCTCTAAACAAGATCCAAAAAATATGACATTAGAAAACTATCTTAGGTAATGGAAATTTGGGTCTGTAGTGCCTGCCATTTCTGAGAACTATTTCTTTTTGATTGCTGGGAGTTTTATCATTTTTTTAATGCTCTGAAGTAAAACAGGACTACAAAATCACAATAAAAGGAACTTTCTTTGTCAAATATTTATTGATGCCTACTATGTGCCTGGTCTGGCAGTAACCTCTGTTCAAAGGATCTAGTGGTGACTAGGAAAGGGAATGCCCTAGCTTAAGTGGAACTTACATTCTAACATGAGGAGACAAACAATATTCAGGCAAATAGATTAAAAAAATATGAGTTATAAAAAATATGAGTTATAAACAAGTGTCATGAAGACAATTAAAACAGAATGATGTGATAGTGACTGCATAGCTACTTGGTATTGAAAATTTAAGTCCTCTTTTATGGTGACATTTAAGGTGAGATCTGAATAATAATAAGGAACAAGCTATGCAAAGACCCAGGTGAGAGCCATTGCAGAGTGAAGATCTAATGTGAAAGTAAGTTGTCATGTGGAAAGGACAAAAATATGGTCAGTAGCTATAGATTAGTGGGAAAGTAGGTTAGCAGAAGGAAATGGAGTCAGAAAATAAGCCTGGGAAAACTATGAAGGACCTTACTTCCAGTTGCAATGAGAGAGATATGTTTGGTTTAAATTTTAAAACATAATTTTCACTTCTTTATGGTGAATAGATTGTCAAGGAATGGGGCCTGGGTAAAGGTTATAGTAGTGGAGAAAGAAAGATGGAAAGGATATTTTTAGAGGTGAAGTCAATAGGATTTGGTGATAAAATGTGTACAGATTGCTTGAGCAAAAGAAAGAAATCATGGACAACACAGATTTTTATGGTTAAGCACTTGAGATGGGGAAATGGAAAGAAGAGGAAAAGCAAAGATTTCTGTTTGTTTCTATTTGGTCTACATCAAGGTTTGGATACTTTTTGGACTTCCATGTTGTGACACACTGTCAAGGACACCTTTGGATGGATGGATCCAAATTTCCGGGAGGTAATCAAAGTTGGAAATATAGATTTGGAAATCCCTTACAAGACCAAATTAAAGCAGAATGTTTAATTAGAAAGGGGAAAAAAGCCCCACAGCCAGAGAAAGGAAAAGAGTAACTAATGAAAATCTCAAGCTGAAAAGAACTGGGGTCACTGTTAATCATAAGATACATATTTTCTAGAAATGACACTATTGTGAAAGGTAATCAAGCCACTGTGAGTCGAGTATGTGTTCACAGATAGGTGACATGCATAACAGAAGAAACTATCCTTCTACTAAATCCTCAATACTATGTTTAGTTACAATCATTGTAGAGAAACTGACAATCAGTGTGATTAAAGGTAAAAAAAAAAACAAAACAGGCTGTTCCAGAAACAGGTTATATGAATTGAAGATAGCTTAGGGAAAAGAAGAATAGAGCTGAATTAATTACCATTGTCTTTTAATTTTTTTTTTTAGTAAGAAAGCTTTAGTTAAACAAGTAAAAATAAATCTATTTGTTGACTACTGAAAAGGGACAATATCTGTGAAAAAATCAGTTGTTGAATGCATAAAAAATCAATTAAAAATACAGATAAAATAAAGGAGAAAATATTTTCATTCTCATAACTGTTCTAAAGACAATAGTCAAATATTTTTACACAAGAATTTAAGCTCTCAAGTATTTTGTCTTGTTCACTTTTACAACCCAGACCTTAAACTAATGCTAGATAAATAGTATATGGTCAGTCAATGTGTGAGGAATGAATGCATAAACTCATACAATCTGACTTGAGTTGCGTATCTGATCATTTTCCAGAACTTAGAAATGTTAGACAAAGAGGTCTCTTGAGGTCCTTTCCAGCTATATGATTCTAAAAATCATGTACAATTCTGGATCAGACCTATGCAGCATAGCTCTGGGCAGCAGAACAGGTACCAATGGGCATTAGTTACAAGTAGATTCACTATTGCTCAGTATAAAAACAGTTGTTTAACAGCTAAAGCCTTTGTACAAAATGGGAACTTTCTGTCTTGGGTATATGGGAGTTGTTGAGCCTTATGGTATTGTGATGAAGTAGGGTGAACCTTTGGGGTGTCATAGAGGTATCTGCTACACGAGGTGTGAAACCAAACTACATATTCTCTAAGACTCTTCCTTATTCCAGTGTCAATGACTTTATGATATTGAGATGGGATCCACTAAAAGGAACAAAATCTTCCAAGAACAACCAAGTCCTGCCCAGAACTCTTCAGCACAGAAATAGTTATAATGGTCATTGAGAATCAGTGTTCCCCCCTTTGCTGACATGCATTGCTCCATATTATTTGATTGCAAATGCATAAGGTGGTAGCATTTTAGCCACCTAGAAGTTCTTCACAATAGTACATGCACTTCCATTTTTCAGAGGCAAGTATCGGTTGGGACTATTGCTTGCATGTGAATGTGCCTCTAGACAAGACACAAGTGCTCACAACCATCTACAGAAAAACAAAGGAACACAAAAAGCCATGTGATGTTTCATTTTCTGTTTCCAAGAACATTCTAGTGAAAGGAGTCACTGACAGCTTGTCAGGGCTAAGGAAACAGTAGGACCCCTGTCTACCTGCCGATTAGTAGCTCTGTCTATTGTGAGTTTTCATTAGAGCACCACATTTCATAAGGTTCCATTATTCATTTCACCCTAATGTATCCATGGTCTAAAGATAATACCGGATGAAGGGCTTACCTGAAACAGCACTTAGGTTCTAATCTCTATGCATCCAAATGTACACGGTCACAAATAGATGGGTTCATTTGTATGCTGTTTTGTCTTCATGCATATCTAGCTACCTATCATTTCAATTTATGGGAAACAGCATGCCTTATTAGTCTAGCTAACGCTTCCTCAGCTTTTCAATTATGACTCCTCTTTTCTCTGAAAGGCAACGTAGCTATTATTTAAATTTGAGAACCACTATACCCTTGTGTAAGAGTGGGTAGGCTGGTGTGGGTTTTTTAATGCAAATATTTATACATCTTTGTACAAAATAATGTCAGTTTGAGGCCTACACAGAAGATAGCAATGAACTGAGAACTTTTCTTGCACTTAAAATGAGCTGTTTATCTCAAAGGTTTTGACTTAATCAGAAGCTACTGGTGATAAAGAACTGCTTGAGTTTCACAAACTTGCAATTCATATGCAGTAGACAAAAATCAGTCAAGAATTTCATAAGGAAACATTGGTGATAATGGTATGATGAAGGCCTTCAAAAACACGCACTTAGCCTTTGAAAGAGAAGTGCAAAGGAGAATTCTTGAATGGGTTGTTTCTTGTTGTGTTCTAATACATGTCTTCAAGAGCTGGTATTTAACCGTTGAAGAGATTATTTCAAATAATGACATTTCACTGGTAGGCAAGTAAGCAGAAGTCATGAGTAGTGTCCAAGTTCACGGAAACATTTGTAGCATTTATGAAAAATGGCAGTGCCGACATCCTTTACATGGAGAAAATGCTATCTCCAAAGCATATGTGGAAAATCATGTTTAATACTTTGTAAGCTGGAGTAGTCAAACACAGGAGGCAGGTAGTATTCTCATTATTATAAGAGGAAGATAAATGAGAATGCAGCTATATTTTCTGAGCTTTGCAAACATTTTCTATCAACAAAGAGGTATTTCATGGAGCAAGAGAAAACTCAAACTTTGTACTAGTGCCTTTGAGAAGCACAATTTTATCCTATTTACACAGCCATGAGAGAATATTAAATAATTTTCCCAACTTGGATGGGTTCCCTCCAGAAATTCCCAAATGCTCCTTTGGGAAATGATCAGTTCTTGGGTGAGAAACTACTGCAGAACAGACTGAATGGTCTGATGGAAGGATGGGAAGATTAACCCAAACTCAAACTCTCTCATCCCTTCATTCTATGCCAGATATTCTCTCTTCTCCTATCCCCCACAGGAAACACTACAACCAAATTCCTCTTCTTATAACAAGGAAATTTTTGTGCAAAAGGCTCTAGAAATCAACCACTAAGTAAGTATTAGGTTCCTATCACAATGAAGGAGAAAGAGCAGGAGGGTGATGGTCAAGCGTGAGATGGTGTTGCCACCCCCTTAAGACTTAAAGGGGAGAAATCTGCTCAGCTGTCTCTGTCTGCAGGGAATTTATCACTTTTCTTATCAAGGCATCCATT
The DNA here is from genome assembly GCF_905146905.1 of Nyctereutes procyonoides. Taxonomy (NCBI): domain Eukaryota; kingdom Metazoa; phylum Chordata; class Mammalia; order Carnivora; family Canidae; genus Nyctereutes; species Nyctereutes procyonoides. The sequence continues at coordinate 9,874,864 of NW_026575133.1, read as the reverse complement.
GAAGTTCTTAGGACATCATGATAGGGACTAAAAACTATTGCCTTTCTTGGTTAAAACACAAATAAACAACTGAACTTGATTTAAGAGTCAAGTAATCCTCTCTGAGAGTTTAAGTGCTATTCAGTCCTCAATAGAGAAGCTCTTCCCTACACAAGGAGGCATGTCTTTGAGGTAGAAGGAATTACCTACAGGCTCAACTAGGCATTTCAGTTCTTTGGAGTCCTACCCACTCTATCTTACTCCCATTTTTTATTCCAGGCAAATATATTTCCTGAACACTCCCTCCTTTTCCTGAATCCCAGGCTTTGGTCACAGTTTTTCTTCCCTAGGTTTGCCTTATCAGTCCTTTGACTCATGGCATTCTTTTTTCAAGAATGTATAAAATAATGTCAGTTTGAGGCCTACACAGAAGATAGCAATGAACTGAAAACTTTTCTTGCACTTAAAATGAGCTCTCATGTAGCTCATGAACACCCCCTTTCACACTAGGCAGGACTCCATCCTGTCCTAAGATCCTAGCAATATACATGGCCAGCATGCTTTAGCAGGCATTTATTGGATTTCTGTGATGTGTGGACTGTCTAAACTCCTTATCTTGACTCTGATCTCCCAGAGGGCTGGGACCATGTGGCCTCTGTGTACTCATTAAAGTATCTGGAAAATTCAATTAAAACAGAAGAGCATCCATGTCTCCATGTCATCCATGTCTCTCCAACAGAGACCCAACTTAGTGCTGCCAGGTACTAGCTGTGTAGCCTTGAGCAAAGAATTTAATATGTCTGCATTTCAATGCCATTATAAATATGTGATAAAAAGAATAACCACATACATATGGTGGTTAAAGAACTAACTTAGACAATTCATGTAAAGGGTTTAGAATGATACCCGGCATATAATAATTCCTCAGAAACTCCTGACTATCATTAGTATTAAGTAATTCCACTCTTCTGATTCTACCCAAAAAGTATATAATCAGTAGTAAAAGGATGATAAAGAATTACAGTGGGAACTTGTATATGCTCATTCTTGAGTTGGTAGAGCACTTTTCCTTACAAATGGCTTCATGTATCTTTTCCAAATTTAATATCATAATCTCTCTGTAGGAAGATAGAGCAGTAGGTAAAACCACTGCACTTTATGTTAGCTTGAGCTCTAAGAAATTTATGATATTTGACCACTTTTGACTAACAAAAATGGCAAGATTATGTGGTTTTACTTAATAAATGGCCAAATGGAGAGAAAACTTAAATTCTTGCCAAGGTTACTGAAGCTTGAATTTGGCACCTGGAAATCCTACATCTTTTCCTGATTATACTCTGATGCTTCCCAGTAAAACTCTGACTTTAAAAGGGTTAGTCAGGGCAGCCCGGGTGGCTCAGTGGTTTAGCACTGCCTTCTGCCCCGGGGTGTGATCCTGGAGATCTGGGATCGAGTCCCACATTGGGCTCCCTGCATGGAGCTTGTTTCTGTCTCTGCCTGTGTCTCTGCCGTGCTCCATCTCTCTGTGTCTCTCATTAATAAATAAATAAATCTTTAAAAAATAATAAACATAAAATAAAAGGGTTAGTCTCCCAAAATGAAGGATCTGGCAGCTAAGCTAGAGTCCATTCTCCAGCTCTGGCTCATCCCAACAACTGTACTCTAGATAGCATATCATCTACTACCAAATATTCACTCTCAAGTATTCACTTTACTGTATCTGAAGCATGAAATTCTTCTCCTTTGGCATATAAACACACATAATACTTATTCATCCCCTGCCAAAAGCAAAAACAAACAACAGAATCATCATCATCATCAAAATATCTCACAGATCCTTCTCCTCATTGGAGGGTTTTGCATATACACACTGAACCTCATTCCATAATCTACTTTATTGAGAGTTATCCGCTGCCTCCACTTTACTCCATTGCTTTTCATTCATTCATGCATTCATTCATTCATTCGTTTCATTCATAAATCTACTGCAACCTACCTTTCTTTTTTAAATTTAAATTCAATTTGCCAACATATAGCATAACACCCGGTGCTCATCCCATCAAGTGCCCTCCTTAGTACCCATCACCTAGTTACCCCATCCCCCCAACCCATCTCCCCTTCCTGTAATCTACCTTTTAATCCCACTTCTCTTTTGAATCAACTCTGACACAGATCACCAATGACACCCTTTATTCCTCTATATATTGCTTAATCCTAGATTGTTTTTCATGGCATAACTAATTTGGTCTGATTACCCCTTTCTTCAGCATCCATGCAAGCATTTCTCCTGTGTTTTTATTGTTTAGTCTACTTCTTGGTCTGTTCCATCATTTATTTTCTGCTCTATGTGTTGGTATTCAACAGGGCTCTGTAGGAATTCCTGGTTTCTCCTTGTTGTACCCACTCTTCTGAGGCATTGAGCCCACTTCCATGACTTTACTTGCCATCAGTGTCAGCCCAGACTCTGTCCTGACCTTCAGATGAATATATCAGACAAATCATCATCTCTGCTTGAATACTCACAGACATCTAAAATTCAACTTATCTAGAACTGAACTTTTTATCTGCTATATGAACCTAATATTCTTCTTACAGCAGTTTCCATTTCCCGTATTTTAGATTCTTAATCTTGGATGCTTGGACTCATGGGACCTTCGTGGTCTTTTCTACTTATCTGAGCACCCAATCCTACCACCCCACTCTAATCATCACACTTCCCCATCTAAATTATCTGGCCTACCACTGCTACTTAAGTTAGATGATGAGATGTATACTAAATGGACGGATGGATGAATAAATGGAAGAGGAAATGGGTAAATGGGTACAAAATCATGCAGAAAAATGTGTCCCAACACTTTCCACTGAAAAATTGCTCATTAATAGGGTAGGGAGCTGTCCTTACCACAAATGCCTGACTGGCAGAGGTGTGTGTTTCATGGCCACGAGGGCGCCACCCCAGTCTAGGAACCAGACATTGTACTCTTCATCAAAGATCTGGAACAACAACAACAACAACAACAATCATAGCAACAACTTACAATTGCACAGTGCTTGACAGTTTACAAAGTCTTTCACAAACATTGTTTCATGCAGGTTCTGAGCCTTCCAACAACCCTATCAGGTAATTTGGCAAGTACTAGATGAGGAATGGGCTTTGCAGAGAACCAGTAACTCTCCCCAGGCCACTCAAATGGCATTTCTAGGGCTCCTTTCACTAGTTCTATGAACGTACAAGAAATTGAAACAACAAAATGCTCAGCTAGATAACCCAAAGGAAAATAGGACTTCACAAATGCTTCCTCATCTTTGCATGCAAGTAAGTTACTACTCATCTCTTTCTTCTTTCTCATCTATGTAGATTTTTTTTGTTAATCTATAAATGGTGTCTGCCTTACAGTGTTGTTTATAAACTATAAATGTAAAGACAATTTCTCTAGACATTATGGTATACATGATGACTGAGTTCTTACACTGAGCCACCACCTCCTAGGTTTCCATACAAGCTGGATGACGGCCTAAGTTTGGCCCTTACAGATCTTTACTCTGAATAAGCACTGGAACACAGTGCTTAAAGGGACCTAAATTGATTCTTTGATTCAGTCCTTTGAATATTATTTATTCACCCATCCACTCATTCATTTACACATTCAGTGATCCATCCATCCATCACCCCATAGGATTTCCTAAATACCTACTCTGATGCCAGGCTCTGAGAACTTCAGATATAATCCCACATGTATCAATGCTTCTATTTTATAAATTATCATATCTCCAACCTGAAACAGGAAAAAAAAAATTCCCCAGAAGAAAACCAACCTCCTACTTTAGATCTTCTAGAGGAAAGTGGAATTGGACAATTTCTCTAGCTCTTAATCACTACTGGTGGTTCCTACAGCCTAGATGGAGAGGTTGGGATGGTAGATTAAGTGAAACATAGTAGAAAAGGAGGTATAAACATATTTAAAAGGGAGGGAATAAGAGAAATAAGGTCTTCTATACATATGCACCAGGAAACACCATAAAGAAAAAGTAAATGAATTCTCAGGCCTAACCTCTCAATTGGTTTCCTTTCTCATATTTGCCTTTTAAGGAATAAAAATGTCCACACTAATGGTAGTCTTAAGCAAAAAGGATCTCAGGGCGATTCATTTATATATCAGATATAAACACGGACTCTGAGCCTACAATGCCAGCGTTTTCTCTCCAGAGCTCAAAGGGGGCTCTGTAATAAGCCACTTAATGGAGATGCTGGATTGAAGTCTGAGGATGAGAGGTACAACGAGATTCTCAGCATGAGGAAGAGGGAGACACCATTATCTTTACACTTTCCTCTCTACCACTCTGGCCACTGCTAACAATTGCCCTGTCCATCGCTAGAGTGGAAACTGGAATCCTTAACTATTTGGAAAAAGAAAAACCAAAGTAGTGGAAGGAAGGAATACTGCAGGGGCCACTCAGCCAGGTAAGCGATTTCTTGAGTTGGAGGGACAATAGTTTGTTGTTGGGAGCTTCTACACTAGAAGAGTTGATGTTCCAGTTTCCATCCTCAATTGATACTTAAAAGAGATTATCTTCTATTCTGAAGATAAGTTCTTAATTATGTGTCTGTTCTTCATCTACCTGATTACACCCTTGTGGGTAGGAATCTTAACTTATTCTTTGTTGTATGACTTATTCTTATTCTTAACTTATTCTATGTTGTATGTTGTATTCTTATAGTACTTAAGATAGCTGGTTGTGTCTGGTAGATCCTTGGTAAATTTTTCTTTTGATAATCATAGTGGTGACAGTGGTGGCAATGGGGGTGGTGATGATGATGCTGGTGATGGTAATGACAGTCTTCACTAAGGGATCCAAAGTTGGAATTTGTCCAACTAGGTTGCGAATGTGGCTGCACCTACATCAAGACATTCAATGTCCCTCTGTCGTCTTCCTCAGGCGAAAAACTTCTCACATTTAAGACTTAGTAAAATGTCAACTCTTGTAAAGTCTTTCCCAGTCTCTCCAAGTAGAATCAATTTATCTCTTTTCCCTGCAAACTAAAAATGCTGCTAAAATACAAGCAGGCAGGGGTAGCTGGGTGGATCAGTTATTTAAACGTCTGACTCTTGATTTCATCTCAGGTCATGATCTCAGGATGGTGAGATCATGCCCCACAAAAAATTCTCTTACAATTCTTAAGATACTTTCCCTCTCCCTCTGCCCCTCCCCTATGCCTGTGGGTGCTCACTCTCTTTAAAAAAAAAATCACTCTAAACTATAGTAAGTTATTTATGAAGCTTTTTCTCTACTTAATTTTGAACTCATTGAGAAAAGACTCCAAAATATTCAACTATCTCCACAGGTCTGTATTTGACACCTAGCTGACATTGTATAAATCTGTGTTGTTCAATACAGTAGCCACATGAGACTATTTAAATTTAAATTAATTAAAATAAAATAAAAAATTCAGCTCCTCTGTCACACTAGCCACATCTCAACTGTTAAGTTGCCACATGGGATGGTATAGACACAGAACATTTTCATCACTGCACAAAGTTCTATTGGACAGTGTGCTACCAATATTTGTAAAATTGAATTAATTTTTCACACAGTCATGTATCTATTAAACTGCTTCACACTTACTGAAGGCTAGGCCTACATAATATTTAATCCACCAAATCGACAGCTTTGTGTTTTTAGTATTCTGACTCCTTATCTTATAGATAAAGAAACAGATCCAGCAAGGCAAAGGAACCTATCTTCCCAGGTCCTATGTCACATTAATGATAGGAATCATTTCATTGGTTGTATCCCCAGAAAGCAGCCCAGTACTCAGCATCTAGTGGCTGTTCCTTACTTACTGCTGGATGAAAGAATAGGAAAAAAAAAAAAGAGAGAGAGACAGAGAAAATTCCAGTTCTTCCTATTCCTTCTCCAATGCTTCCATTTTACTCTATTGCCTATCTATCAGCAAAAATGGACCAAACTGAATAGCTGCTTCAATGTTGTTTTCTTTGCAACCATAGGACTCTATAGGAAAATCTATTGGAATCTATAGGGAAATGAGATGTTGGCAGAACTTGCCCTAAATGCCTCTTCCCTGTCCCCGATTCTCCCAGTTACCTGTCTCCATGTGTTGCCCCCATCAGAAGAGATGAACACACCAATATCAGTATATGAGAGCTCCGGGCCAATATTGCCTGAAACATAAGCACATCATTTATAATTGGTTGCAGATTTGAGAGTGGGGCGGGGGAGGTAGCAGAGAGTAAAGTTTTTCCAAGTTATGTTAAAAGTTGATGTAGACGCCTGGCTGGCTCAGTCAGGAAAGCATGCAATTCTTGATCTTGGGTTCATGAGTTCAAGCCTCATGTTGGGTATAGAGATGACTAAAACATAATAATAATAATAATAATAATAATAATAATAATAATAATAATAAATTGTTAAAAATTCCTTTAAAGGATAAATACAGGGCAGCCCAGGTGGCTCAGAAGTTTAGCTCTGCCTTCGGCCTGGGGCATGATCCTGGAGACCCGGGATCAAGTCCCACATTGGGCTCCCTGCATGGACCCTGCTTCTCCCTCTGCCTGTGTCTCTGCCTCTCTCTCTCTCTCCTCTCTGTGTTTCTCATGAATAAATAAATAAAATCTTAAAAATAAATAAATAGATAGATACAAATAAAGTTGATGTGTGTAGTGCTTTCTTGGTGTTATATAAAAAACCCACCAAGATGAAAAAAACAATATGAGAACTATAGTAAATAACATGACAGGAATGCATCTTTAAATGGTAAGACTCAAAGACCCAATATTAATGAGCTTGGCTTCCTTGAACTATTCATGCTGTAACCAATAGTCTCTTAAAATTGATCTTGATAGGTGGTCCCTGAAGGTGGCAAAGAATGGAACAATAGACATGTGTGGAGAAGGTGGGCCTAAGGACACTTTACTCCTCACATATAATTGTAGCCTAAGGAAAACTGGTATGCATGTCTGTGTGTCTGTGTATCTCTATGTATACATGTGAGTGTGTACCCAACTTAAAAATGTCAACTGTGTAACCAAGTTTACAGGGTGCCCAGAATAAAATGACTACACTCAGCAGATCATGACTATCAAGTATGGCAGGAGAAGGCATCTGGTTTGTTCCAATCTTATTGACTCCACTGCTTTACACTTTTATTCCTTCTTTCTCATTCTTTTTCTTCCCCTTGCACGTCATCACCTTGTAATTATGTTTATTAAAAAAGGCAGTGATCAAGATTTTCTAGTCTACCTACGTTGCCCAAGTTTCCCCACTATGCACGCCTCCACCCCAGAGCCCAGAACAGTGCCCCAAATGTAGTACTTTATTGCTCAATAAATAATTGTGGAATGGATGAATGAGTCAACAAATGATTAAATCATGTTTCCAATGCTGATGTGCATTTGGGGAGGTATCAAGAACCAGGAAAGTACCCTAAAGATGTAAGAATTTATCATTTTGGCTGATATTTTTTTTCTTTAAAAATAGCAGGAAGGGAATGTTAGCTCCCACACATCTGTAGCCTAAGTAAGAGCACAATAAAAATGCAATAATGAAAATGTTAATTGAGCTCCTGACATTTAATGCTTCAAAATGAGAAATTAAAGCCAGGCTACAGCTTGTCAAGCTCCCATCAGCACCAGGGCGCACACAGCTAGCCAACTTGTTTTGACACTCAGGCTTCCAAAAATAACCCCAGGGCTCACAGCTCAGGCAGTAGGTGTGAGAGGAGCAGGGAGAGGCACGGTGAGCAGCTCTGTGGAGATTTGTCTGGAATCTGGAATTCAACTCACCAGATACAGTTTTTGGAAGACAAAGATGAAGAAAGAAAAGAGGGATGGGGCAGAGAATGTCAACTCCAGTCGTTTGGTGATGGCTGCCTGCTAAGGATTCTGAAGCCATATTTGGTTTCAATAGAACAGAGCATGGTGAGCCATCAGTAATGTCTACCACCTAGGTGGTAGAGAGTGAGAGATGGAGGCAGGAGCATATTTCCCCGTGAACTGGAATCTGCTGTCCCTGTCACAGCTTCTCAGGGTCTATCGCATCACCTACTATCCTCAGTAGGAGCTGGTTCTGTCCCTCAGCCCATCTTTCAAAGTTCCATCAGACTTATTTTGGAGGTTTTGTGGTGATGAGAATCCAAGGCTCACAGGGAAGTCTGGCTTTGGAATTATCTTCTGTCAGTTGAAAGGAGCCCTGAAAGAAATGCTGCTGACCACAGGAACCAGAAAGTTGGTTCCCAGAGGAAGGGACAGAAAAGATGTTATCCAGGACAACTGGATCTTAGAACGGGGGCAGTTCCTAAGTGGCCCCATGGGTAATCTCTGGTAGGAAGAATTTGGCATCTGGTGTCAGAGAAGGAAGACTTGATGAACATGCTCACTGGCTGAAGGGATACTGGGAAGCTCCCTGAAGTGGCCTCTGGTCAGGATGGAAGAAGAGGTACCTGTTCCTCACTTACATGGTGCAAAGGGACAGAGGAAGGAGAGACATACAGAAGAACACAGAGTTTCTTCTCTCACCAGTGGCTTAGCTGCTAAATCCTAGAGGTCCCAGTGTCCTTTCTGGCAGCCTTAAATAACCTGCAAAAACTCCCATTTCCTCTCAGGGCTACCTTTCTCTGCTCCTGAGTTAAACACTTGTGCAAAACAAAACAAAACAACCATAAAGAGAGGAAGAGAATTTAGGAGTCCTCTGAAGCAAGAGATGCTTCTCTCACTAGTACAGGTGCCCATTTAGGGGACTAAGGGCTCGGTGACAAAGGCAACAGTACACAATCCACTGCAGGGAGGAAAGTGCCTCCACAGTAGAGAGCATGGGTATGGAGCCTGGGGTAGTGAGCAGCTGCCATGAGAAGGGTCTCAGGACTAGGTTCGGCCGGACAGAATAGAACTGGAGCCAGAGTGAGTGTTGTTGTGGGACCAACACCTCTTCCTCTTCCTCATCTGTGTCCTCAAATGTAAATTGAGGAGAAGAGTAATCCCCTTTTCCACATTGTAGAGCTGTTGGGTAGTCGAGGCACAGAGAATGCTTTGCATGATGTAAAGCACTGTGAAGACAGAAGTCTTGCTGCCTAGCCTGAAAGCACGGTGGTAAGAACCTTTAGAGCCCTACCGTACCTGTTTGCTAAAAGCAATTGTCAAACTCTCCAGACTGAAATTCCATCTGCCTTCTGAGACAGCCCCAACAGGTGTTAGAGATGAATCCTTTCCTCCACACAGCTCCCCTGAGATCATACCTCAGAGGAAAGGGGAAGAGGTCATGAGCAGCGGGAGTGGAGGGGAGGGAGCCCAGGTCACAGACACTCAGAGGCAGGTGACATGACTGGATGTGGGAAAGGGCCCTGGAGAGACAGGCTCCACGCAGGCCACTGAAGACATCCTTGGCTGACTTCATAATAATTTTCCTGATAGTGAACAACCTCCCAGGGAGAACTAGCAAGTAGGGTAAGGAGAAGCTGGGAATGAGGAGGCATTTGCCAGCAATCTGGGTCTGGTTTTTCATCAGGATCTCTTCAGCTGTGTTATATCCCTCCCAACATCCCAGGGACATTTGTATGGCAAGGGGCCACACAAAGTTATAAGAGTTACAAAGGGGAAAATAAAAAGCAGTAGTAAATTCTGATACACAGTTGATCCTTGAACAACATGAATTTGAACTGTGTGAGTCCACTTGTGATTTTTTTTTCAGTAAATACAGCACAGAGCTATAAATGTATTTTCTCTTCCTCATGATTTTCTTCATAACATTTTCTTTCCTCTACCCTATTTTATTGTAAGAATACAGTATACAGTGCATATAATGTGCAAAATATGTGTTAATAGACTATGTTATTGGTAAGGCTTCTGGACAACAGTAGGCTGTTAGTAGTTAAGTTTCAGAAACTCAAATGTTTTATATGGATTTTCAACTACTCAGGGATTGGCACCCTTAACCCCCCTGCTGTTCAAGGGTCAAGTGTCTGTGGACAAAAAAAAAAAAAAAAAAAAAAAAAAAAAAAAAAAAAAAAAAAAACTTTCAAAAACAAATCCTTAACTTGTCTATGTTTGTCAATTTATAAAGACTTAACATTCAACTAGTTTAGGGCACAAGATGATCTCAGGTAATATCTACAACTAATCCTATCTCACTATGGTCGGAGCACTTTGCCGGATCTTGACATCCTCTACTATCTCTAATTTTTACAAACTCCCACAAGGTTGGAAAAAGAGAAACCTGTTTTATAAACGAAGGAAACAAAGCCCAGTGGTTGAAGAACTAAGCAAAATTCACAAGGCCAGTGTCAGAGCGCAGCTCTGAAAGCAGGACACCAGGGCTCCTGAGTACATTCATTCAGTCAGCATTTGCATATTGTATGCATATGATTTATGGATTCTGTTGAAGGAGATGCACAAGTCACAGTCTCTGATATAAGAAGATCAGGGTTAAATTTCTGTAATATCAATGATGGTAAGAGCTAGCGTGTACTGAGCACTCAATATGTCCCAGGTACTACCCAAGCACTTTAAATCCAATTCTTCATTTAATCCTTCAATTCTGTTATGTCAGTACCGGTAACCCCACTTTGCCAAAGAAAACATTGAAGTTCAGAGTGGTTAAGTCACACAAAACAATGTCTGGCTATATAGTTGGCATATTAAGTAATATTAACTTTTATTATTGATTACTGTTTTATTTTCTTTCTTTTCTTTTTTTTTTTTTTATTACTGTTTTCCATGTTGCTTCTACTCCACTTCAGGGTGTCCTCTAGGCCTTGAGGAGAAGCAGAGAGTGTTGCAGTCTCTGAGTTGGGAGGTCCAAACCACAAAGATTAAGGAGTATGGGGATCACTCCTCAAGCCAGGACAGCAACAAAGCCTGCCCCCATCTCTCACTAACCTGGGCTAAAGCCTGTCCTGAAGCCAGTGGTGCTCAATATGGGGATTCAATCCCTATGAGGTTGAGAGAAATGACTGGAATGCTAGAGGATGACACTCGCTCCAGATCTGATCAGCGTGGTCAGTCACTGACATTTTTCAAAGTTCATGCAGCTGGGGGCATGGAGAAGGAAGTCCTGTCCAGGAGAGCTGTGACTCCAGGAGACAGAGCTTCGGCTTGCTGCGACAAGACAGAATGGACCATCTCAGGAAGTCACTGTGCACTTATCTGCTTTCATTAGAAAAAAAGCCTACCCACCAGAGCCCTAACTTCTGAGATTAGAAGTCCACCTTGCTTTATGCCATCAATGTATTCCTGGGAAGGTGCATGTAAATCGAATGCATGCTAATCAGAGCACATTCCCCAGAGGCTTTGATTTTCATTTCAGAGCTGTTTTATCCTCATTTTTGATTGATGTTCAGTGGACAGTGGCTCCAACAATGCAACCTTAGGTCTTTCTGCCCTTTCCCACCAGGCTCTCGGCCAGGTGGTTAATCATGTGTAAACAAACCTTTACATGCACCAGAGGCCTCCTGATTAAAAACAGCTCTGGGGCGAAAGCCTTTGCAAAGAATCCGTTGTGTAAAGAGAAAGCTACCCCAACTTATATTTGGTGAGCTGGCAAGTTCATATATCAAGGTGTCTTAAAGTAAGAATTCCCTATGACAAACAAGCTTTCTGATTAGTCAGTTTACTTTGAGAGGAACTCTGGCCTCTTGCTAAGCACAGGGAATAGCTCTGTGACTACGTGGGACATGCAGTAACCTTGAAGTTACAAGTGTCTGGAGCTCTTTTCCTGGGTCATGAGATTGGCCCTGGGGTTCCATGACCCTGCCTATTTTCTGGGGAGAGTGTCCCTTGCTTTTACCCAATGCTCAAATGAGTCCAAAGAGGTGATAAATACATTCCAGAAACCATCAGGGAGGAAGAAGCACAAGGAATGTCTTTCTTACCTGTAGCCACCACAAGTCCCGGGGCTGTCTCCTTGCTGGAGATTCTTCCTGAAGAATATGGATTTTCAGAGATCTGCAAGTGCAGGTGTAAGGAGCAGAAGGGCTAAAATGGAGAAGAAAACATCTTCATTCCAGCAAACCTCTGACACACATACCGGCCCCACCAGAGATGAGGCTTCCAAAAACAACCGCCCACTCAGATTTGGGCAGGAGACATTTCTGTCTGAGGCAGCCAGTAGGCTCACATCAGAAGCTGACCCCATCACAACTGTAGGCCTCCCCTCCCTTACTCAATCCTGCCTCATCCATCAGGGTCCTGTTCACGGTCAGCCTTATGAAGCCCCCCTGACCATTCCTTCCCACAGAATGATCCTGACCTTCCCCTGTATCTGATCTTGACCATCACATCCAGTTTCTCAGAGTTGTAGGCAGCCTCTGGGAGGGATGCAGAGCAGAAGCTAAGTGAGGCAGTCTCCAGGCCCTCTACCCTCTTCTTCAACCAGATTGTGTCTGTTTCTCCTTTATTATTTGATTCCTGTTTATAATGTTTCTTGAATTTTACCTAAAATTTACCCTTATTTAGGTGTTCTTAAAAAGGATGATTGATTTATAAAGGTATATCCTATATAATAAATAAGAACAAGAGAATGGTGAAATTGGGGAAAGAAGAAAATTAGGTTAAGAAAATAAGAGAAAATAAGACAAAGCCACGAGTAAAGCCTAAGAAAAAAGAAAATTTGTGCTATGACCAGTTGCTAGAGGTAGGCACACACTTGTCTCTGATTTTCCTGGCACCCCCAGCAGAAAACAGGGGGTTATATTGAAATCTACAAAAAAGGAAAATCCCTGTCTGCCCCATATCCCCTGTTTTGAACTTAATGTCCAGAGTGTGGTAAGTTGGTAATAAACCTTTTTAACAATGGCAAAAGCCAACCTTGGAAGACTTTCTCACATAGATCCTCTAAGAATGCACAGAGGGTCATGAATTTCACTGTTAATGATCTGTCTTCCCTCTCCACCTAGAATTGCCACACTTAAGGGCAGAGAAAATCTCTTATACATCATGTCCTCCAGAGTGCCTAACCCAACATTCCATACACCTGGCACCCTGGGAATGCTGGCAGATTAACTGCTATCCCATGTGGACACACCAGCCTGACCTCTCCTGGGCTTGCAAGGCAACTTCTGCTTACTTTGACATCTATCAAGCACTTATCAAACTGCATCATATTAGTATCAGTTAGCAGGTGTGTTTCTACTCCTGAGCTCTTCCTGAGACCCTGGAATGTAGGCACCGTCTCCTAAACATTTATTTATCTTACTGGGAGCTGGAGCACATAATATATTCTCAGTAAAAGCCTATGAGCTTCAACTGAACTTTCCATCCAAATGGTGTGGCAGTCTGAGTCCATAAATCATCACCCTGGGAGTTGCAGGAAAGCCCTGCCCAGAACTTAGGTGTAAGTTCCTAACACCTTAATGGAAGAAAGCCCCTGATGCAACATCCCCAGGCAACCAGCTTGCCCAGTGGACTTCATGTGACACTGGGTGACTGACCAGCAGGCAGTGTACCGGACTTCCACGCAGATCCACATCTGGAGCTTGAAGTAGGCGCCAATCTCTGCCTTTGTTATAAGTGATATATGTCTTCACCTGGTCATCCACCTTCTTATTGGCCAAGAATATCCCTCTGATACCTGCTACCTAGGAAAAAGGGGAAGAGATGGAGAACCATGTTGGGCCAAATGCTGATAACCTGGGAGAAGCCCCAGCATTTTCCACAGGGCATTGGGGGTACCAAAGAAGGGAAGAGGAGGAACGTGGTGAGAAATGCCATATACCATGTGGCCTTTGAGAGAAGTTTAAGATTATCTCTGTGCCCTCTACTGCCTGCTCCTGACTCAGATGTCCCACTGTCCTTTTACCCATCTGCTTTTTCCCACTTTATATGTTTCTGCATTTTGTTCATAGTATCTTATCCTTAATTAACTATTAACATTCTCTCTGAGTTGGCAGTGGTTGATAACGATTAAAGTTGCCCCGTCGGGGAACACATACTTTTGCTCAGGAGGAGCTTGGAGCCAGATTTTGAAAGCATAAAGGTATTATCCTTAATGCTATAAGTTTAGGCATCCTGATTAGTAGTGAGGCAGATATTTTTAGGCAAATGACCCAGCTTGGTGACCTGGCATCAATCTTTGGCTGTGCCATTGGCTTTCTATGTGATCTCGCACAACTTCCATGTCATCTTTGGGTCTCAGCCAATCGTCACTTTGAAATAGACAGAATCAATCCTGCCCTTCCTCTTTTTCCTCAGTTGGCTAACAATAAACACATGAGATAATGCAGAGCACTCTTGCCAGAGTTCCCGATCTATTGGAATTTGCATCCCCTTGATATTTAGAAGGGAGAAGAGCATGACCACAAAACAAGAAGCTAGAGAATGAAAATACATTTATAATTCAGAAAAGTTCTATAGTAACTACAGATTCAACTCAAACTTTTATTTCTTCTATGTCTACATTTTGGGAAATAAGAACAGATATTCTGAATGACAATACTCTACATCAAAGAAAGATTCCCTAACTTCCTGTAATAACCCCAGTATGTTCCAAAGCCAAAAGGCAAGCCAAATCACTTAAAAATATATAAACATGAGGTTGACTGACAGGTTTTCTGGAAATAGATATCTCAGAATTTTAAGTGTATTTATTCCCCGTTCTTTGAGGGTCATGGTTAGCTGAGATAATACCCGTGGGAAAGAATTTCACAGAAGTGAACTCTTTTATTTTTTAATGACAACATTTAGTTGGTGAAATAAGAAGTTTGTTTTAATTTTTGCTCTTTAAAAAAAATAATAACCTGATTGCCCTTGTAAAAGAATGCCAAACCAGATAAAAACAAACAACAAAAATGGACAAAGAATGTCAAGAGGAGAACAGAATTTATCTGGGAAGGACACCACCAGGGGAATTTGACAAATGGCCAAAAAAGGAATTGATTAGATTTCTAACTTGAACAGAGGGTGGGTAGGGACAGAAGCCAAGGTAGGGGGAGGGACACAGTGTCAGAGTTCTGTCCTTCCTTGGGCAAAGCCTTCCTGCCCTAACTGCTTAAAATCAGTGCCATTTCAGGAAGACTGGCATCTTCTATGCTCATCTAGGGGCTCTGAGGCTCTCTCATCACCTCAGTCTTTAAAACCAACTGCAGGGGCGCCTAGGTGGCTCAGTGGTTGAACTTCTGCCTTCTGCTCAGGGTGTGATGCTGGGTGCTGGAATTGAGTCTTAAAAAAAAAAATAAAAAAATAAAATCTACTGCAAAACTGTTTTTCTTAAACCTGACTACCAATTATTTCTCAGAGACAGTGGAATCTGTGTTCCTTTAGAACCAACTGTCTGATGGATGCCTTCTGGTATTTTCTTTAGCCACAGAGCTAGTACCTTTTCTGTTGGACAACCAGATAATGATTCTAGAGAACTCTCCCCCCTGAGTCAGCTGGCCCCCTCCAATGCGTACCAAGGGCCTTGGGGTCTACCTCCAGGTAGACAAATATATACAAGTCTGACTTAGACTTCTAAGCCCGCTCCTGTGGGGCTCCTGTCACCCTTATCTACTGCCTCCTAGCTGGATGCATTACAGCATGAATTTACTAGCCATTCAGATGCTTCGCTTCTTGTGTCCTCCTGGATGAGTATCTTGGGCAAATGTAATGGTCACTACCATATTTTCTCATTGAGCACTACACCACCATATTTTGAGAACAAAATATGGAAAATGGGGTCTGAAAAGACACAGGACTGAGAGATTTCCCGGGAAGCTATCTGCAGCTCTAAAAGCCTTTCTCTTGCAGTTGCACATGAGTCAGGGCAATTTCCCTCCAGACCCAAAGAACCAGAACACTTCCAATTTGTATTTGGATTGTTCAAAACTCTTACATTATTACTGAATCGCTTCTTGGCTCCATATCGTGTATGAATAGACTATAAGTTTGGAGGGTACTTTGCTTTTGTGTGCCATAGGCCAACAACTTTTAAACCTTTTATTGCAACCCAAGTATGAGATGTATTTATGTTGCAGCATAGTACTCATATCCATATATGCATGCATGTGTACACATGTAGGCACATTATATGTCTCTGGTGCAAAAGTATCATGAAACACTACTTAGCCCACTGTATACAATATAAAGGAATAAAAGAATGAGACACTCATTTTAACTCTTCCATCCAAGGAGTTACTTGACATCTGATAAACTCTAACCATCTCCCATTGTTGTTTGAAATCAGAAGCATGGCTTGTAGCTGTTGGCCCAGAGTTCAAAGAGAAGGGCACAAGCTTGGGATGGTGGCCACAGAAGAGGGTCGTACAAGTATAGGTCTGAATGGCCCACTTTCCTTCTGGGAATCAATTTGAGGTATGAAGAGAACCTGACAGCAACCTCTTGGCAGAGCACTGAATCCAGGTGGCACGGTCATCTGTTGCTCATCTCTCTGGGCCCTTAGGACAAGGAAACCAGGGCTCTGCTGAGAAAAGCAATTACTGTGGTCTGCCTTGAGCTGTCCCTAGAGTGGGACCTGTGGTGAGGGGCCGACAAAGGTGAGTTTGGGAAAGATGTCCCTGTGGAGGCTATAAGCAGCTGTCCATCTGGCCAATGATGGGTCACTTAAGTTCATGATAAAGGGTGGGAAGCAGGCACAAGGAAAGGGAAAGAAATAGAACATCAAAAAGATGGGCAAAGAAACCAGAATACTAAAGATGACTCAGACAGTCTCATTTTATCCATCCTGGTGAGGTCCACATAGTCATTATGAAATTCAAATTAAACCCACAATAAGGTATCAGTAGGCCCCCCTCACAGTGGCTAAATGCACTCACATACCCTCACTCACATACCCTATAATCCCAAGTATTGGTGAAGATGTGAGCATCCAGAACTCCCATACATCTCTGGGGGATGCAAAATGAGAATACCTCTTTAGAAACAGCCTGGTGGCTTTTTATAAATATATTTTATCATATTCAACCAAGTAATCCTACTCATAGGTATTTACCCAAGAGAAATAAAAACCTATGTTCACGTGGATGTTTATAGAGGTTTTATTCATTATCACACAGAACTGGAAACAACTTACATGTCCTTCAACTGGTGAATAAATAAAAAAATCAGAGCACATCCGCAAAATGGAATACCACTCAGCAATTTAAGAAAAAAGAATACGTACAGATACTCAACAACATGGGTGAATCTCAAATGCATGATTGTAAGTAAAAGAAGCCAAAATCAAAAGACAACCTACTGTATAAACCCAATTACATAAAATCTAGAAAAGGCAAAACAGGAGAGAGAAAGAAATCAGACTGGTCTGCTAGTGATTTGGGGTGGAAGAATGGTTGAAAATAAAAAGGCCATCAGGGACGCCTGGGTGGTTCAGTGGTTTAGTGCCTGCCTTTGGCCCAGGGCATGGTCTCAGAGTCCCAGGATCGAATTCCACATTGGGCTTCCTGCATGGAGCCTGCTTCTCCCTTTGCCTGTGTCTCTGCCTCTCTCTCTCTCTCTCTCTCTCTCGGTCTCTCATGAATAAATAAATAAAATCTTTAAAAAACAAAAAGGCCATCAGAAGAAATATTGTGGGGTGACAGTTCTCTATCTTGATTATGGTAGCAGCACAAATGCATACCCTTGTCAAAACTCATAGAACTTCATATCAAAAAGGGAAAATTCTACTATACATAAATTACACCTCAATAAAAAATGTGGAAAAAATGCATGGTGGGAAGAGCCTGGGCTTTAAACAATAATAATAACAACAACAACAACAACAACAACAACAAAATATATATATATATACACACACACACACTTATTTATTTATTTATTTATTTATTTATTTATTTATTTATTGGAGTTCAATTTGCCAACATATAGCATAACACCCACTGCTCATCCCATCAAGTGCCCCCCTCAGTGCCGGTCACCCAGTCTCCCCATACCCCTACCCACTACCCCTTGTTCTTTCCCAGAGTTAGGAGTCTCTCATGTTCTATCTCCCTCACTGATATTTCTCACTCATTTTCTCTCCTTTCCCCTTTATTCTACTTCACTAATTTTTATATTCCCCAAATGAATGAGACCGTATAATGTTTGTCCTTCTCCGACTGACTTACTTCACTCAGCATAATACCCTCCAGTTCCATCCACATTGAAACAAATGGTGGGTATTTGTCATTTCTAATGGCTGAGTAATATTCCATTGTATACGGAGACCACAGCTTCTTTATCCTTTTTTCTTTCAATGGACACCGAGGCTCCTTCTACAGTTTGGCTATTGTGGACTTTGCTGCTATAAACCTTGGAGTGCAGGTGTCCTGCCATTTCACTGCATCTGTATCTTTGAGGTAAATCCCCAGCAGTGCAATTGCTGGGTCACAGGGTAGCTCTATTTTTAACTCTGAGGAAGCTCCACAGTTTTCCAGAGTGGCTGCACCAGTTCACATCCCCACCAACAGTGCAAGAGGGTTCCCCTTTCTCCACATCCTCTCCAACATTTGTTGTTTCCTGTCTTGCTCATTTTCATCATTCTCACTAGTGTGAGGTGGTATCTCATTGTGGTTTTGATTTGTATTTCCCTAATAAGCCTGGGCTTTTTATTCAAATATACATTGGCTGCTTAAAGCATAGCTCTACCATTTTACTATCTGTGTGATCTGACCCAAGTTACTAAATTCTCTGCATCTCTGTACTCTCACAGGCACGAGAGGGGGTGACACCTACCACAAAGAGATATGGCAAAAGCATATGAATCACTAAGGTTATGCAAACCAATACTATGGCCACTAGCCACACATGGCTACTCACCACTTGAAATGTGGCCAGTGGAACCAAGGAACTGAAGTTTAACTATATTTTATTTGAACCAATTTGAACTTCAGTTGAAAAACTGATACCCAATTCTTTATTGGCAAACTTTTAAGTATGTTTGGAATAACCTGGGTATGTGAATCTACTTTTCTACCACAAATTTTATGAAATGTAAATACTGATTGAGTATTACTGATGAAAATTTAGCATATGAATCGAGAGATGTGGGATGTGTAAAATAAACCCAGAATTTTGTAGATTTAGTATGGAAAAATATAAAATACCTCATTAGTAATTTTTCAAATGGAGGATATACTAAAATGATAATATTTTAGATATATTGGTTAAATAAAAAAATATTATAATTAATTTCCCCTGTTTATTTTACTTTCAACACTGTGAGTGATAGAATATTTAGCAGTGCATCTACAGCTTGCATTATATATTTATTCAATGACACCAATCTAAGGCATTACCTGGTATGCTGCTATTATTATAATGAGGTATGCGTTGGATGCTTAATATCAAGGAAAATATTGAAGAATATGCATCCAACCAACAGCTCAGAGCATGTTTCTATAATATAACTGAGGGTGTTGGAAAAATATTAGTTTCTTGATTTATCAGTGGAAAGCGATGAAGAAGAAATGTAGTTTAGAGTTAGTGATGTGAGGAAACCACAACACAGCTCTATGTGTAAAGAGTATCACAGAATAATGGTGAAAACACTTAACAGATTATATTCATTGTCATCACCAAACTGGTTTTGATGGAAAGGGCTCTGATACCTTAATAGAGAGATTATTATTCGGCGGCCTGCAAGAATTATTTTCTCACCTTATTATGTAATTACAGCCCTGACAATATTGTACTTGGAAGCAGAGATTAAAGAAGAATGAGAAGAAACTCTACAACAGGAGACTGCTCCAACAGGCCAGGAAACAATGTCTCTGCTTTATTCAGTTTTAGGGAGTTCAGAGGGGGTGGATTCCTACCCATGGTTTCCAAGATCTTTTAGTGTCAAGACCTTCAAGGTGAATTCTCAAGTAAGTTTTCTATTTTCTTTGTCCTTTCTCATGGTCAAGAAGAAGCTTGAGAGGGCCACATGCAAGATGGAGTGATACAGTACTAAGTAGATTTAAGTGGCTGTGCTCATCCCAAGCCACCTCACATCTGTGTTATGTAAAGGTATCTCTGATATTTCAGAGAAGGCTAAACAGGTGTAATACCCAATCACATCATAATATAAAGTTATATATTAACTTGGGATAGGAGATTGCATCATGCATCCAAGTATCATTTCTAGGTATTAGATGTAGGGGAAGGACAGATAGAAATGTTAGCCCACCAAATAAATGCCCAACTCTTCAATCTAGCTCTTTTTTACTACCTTTGCAATATTAATACCCACTGTTCTGCAAAATAATTCAACATTCCATGAAAGTGGGCATTTACTCATCAGACTCTGGTTCTCATTTCATGCTGGGATTCCACCAGACATGCCTTTCTCCCAGACTCCAATAATTTATCTTCTAAACCAGGTCATCTCCAAGTCTCTCCAGATTCCTCAAGTTAGAATTAACCTTCCTCTCTAGTGATTCTACAACATGGAAAATCACAGTTTTAATACAAGTCAGTTTGTGATCCCTAACTACCCTAATAGGGTCACATATCTTTCCAGTAGATTATGAGTCTCAGGCACCAGCTTCATCTCATCAAACAAAATATACTCTATGAGACAGTATTAATTTAGTTGAATTGAAAATGTGAAAGCTTACTACTTTTCCCAGCTGCATTACTCAAGGGCATTCAGAGTCCAGAAAAATTATAGTCTCTTTGTTAACTGGCCATATGGTACACAATCTCAGTTTCTATGAGAGTCTCTAGTGAAGGAGGTTAAAAACTAATGACCCCTAGAGACCAATTAAATTCAGCTTTATCTCCAAATCACAGAATGCAACTCCAGGTGCAAAACGGCATCACCCTCTAAAAACCTTCAATATGGTCATGGTCTAGATAGTGTCAGGATACAATTTATTTTCTTGGTATTAAATGCCTTCTAGAATCTGAACTCCAACCACCTATCAGGCACTCATTCTTTACCTGAACATCTATTCTATGCAACTAGATTGGCTAGCTCATGGCCTTACAAATCTATACTATTCATCTAGTTCTTGACTCGTGCCAGTCATAAAATATGGAATATCTTCCACTTCTTCCTCCCTAGGGAAAAAAGACTTACGATCAGATTGGTAACATTGCAAAAAGGAACTGGGCATATACAGCACATCTGAATGTTCACTATTTTACGGATCTACCTGCAAAGATCACATTCTCTGTACCTCATGGCAGTGGTGCATCCAGTTCTGGCAGGCAGTATTAGCAAGCTCACTTGCTCCTACATAACTTTTAAAAGCAATCAAACTGACATTTGACTTCCATTTGTCTCACCCTTCGTCTCAACTGACTCCAGTCTGGGCAGGTAAAAAAAAAAAACAACAAAAAACATTGTTCACTGACTTCCTCCAAGTCTGAAAAACTAGATTGCAAACTTCCTGAGGGTAAGAATCAGTATCTCTCTTGTCTTCCTCATGGGCTTTAACATAAAGCAGGGGCACCATGAACCTTGATAAAAATTAAACGGAGAACAACCTCAATAAAACTGGCTTTAGAAAAGTTGCCTTGCCTGGTATCTCTCTTCTCTATAGATAAGATGAACATCATGCATTTTTTTTCTCCCAAAAAGAATGAAAATGCAAGACTGACTTCAGTAAGACAAAAAGAAATATATACATTTAGGCACATTCTTCATTTCGATCCATGCATGCTCCACTTCAGAGTGTCTCACTATTCACAATGACCAAAGTACTCTTTATTACAAAAGGAACAGCACAGTGCCAAACTCACCCACCTTATCAATAGGATCAGAGACAAAGGGATTTCTCAGTTGAAAGGTCATCTGCAGCAATGTCTATCCTGCCCTACTAAGGTCTGGCCACAGGAGAATGAATGATCCTCTTATCTCTACAGCCTCACTTACAGGAACCTGGTTGCAATGGCCTCAGTCTTAGGAACATTTCATCCAAACCTTCCCACCAGAGGTGACTTACTCCCCAATAACAAACTGTATTTCTGCCTCCAGGTATGATCAGATGCATGGAAATGTAAGCTTCCCAAAGCCCTTTACACATCTTAATCATCAGTTTTTGTAATTCTAAAAAACAAAACAAAACAAAACAAACAAACAAACAAAGAAAACTGGGCCATTTCCCAAACTGAGGTCTTCTTGTTACAGGAATAGGCATTTGTCAACAACCTCCTAGGAAATCACAGTATTTCTCTTGATTTGTTTTACATCCAGGGCCATTCACTTGTCTCTATCTTTTTGAATGTGCTTCTATTCACCCCAGACCTTTGTGTGGCAATCCTACCTTATAACATAACTAGAATCTTATATGTTTCCAGCACCCTCAGTAACTTAGATACCAGTGTGGGGATGCTAGAACTCTGATGGGCACTGCTCAGAAGAGACCACTGTAAAGCAGAAGCCCCTACATGGATCCCTCAGTTCTGAAAGCCCCTCTCACTCCTCAAAGATGAAACTTGTAATGGAGCAGCTCACCCATACCATCTGAAGCTACCACTCATGGCAGACAACTCTTCCCTCCAAGAATGAATGATCTCAAACAGCGTAGCAGGTATAGGTTTGACCACCAGTCACTAGTGAATGCTGGATAATGAAATACACCCCTTTACTTGAATCAATCCATCATACCAAGGTGAGTGCAGTGGCCAGGACAATTAGAGGTCATACACTGCCACTAGAGATATAGAAAAGGACCACAGCCAGTTTTTCTTTAATCCCTATGTGGAGTCACTTGGTTTCCCAGATAAATTATTCTTGAACTGGTGATCACATTGAAAAACAAAACCTCAACAGAACTGAAAACTCAGGAAGATGATCATATTAAACAACTCAACATAGATCAAGGTCATTTCTTCACCAGGCATATACGTTGGCATCTCGTGGCATCTTAGGGAAACTCCCATTCTTAGCAATGATAGTCACTTTTCTTTCCCTGTAATATTTGTTCATAAAATGTAATTTCCCAAATAATTTAAGGTATACAAATAGATACATACCTCCACACAGGGTCCATAGAGTTGAATAAAGGGACTTAAGCAAGCCCATGTAGGTCAAATACCTGTGCATCTGGCTTGTAATCATGCTCATACACAAAAGAGCATCAGCTTCAGCTACCATTTGTTCAAGTTTGCTGAGTCAACCACCACACTAGATGCTTTTTATACATTATCTCTCATTCTCACAAGCATCTCATTAGGTAAATATTTTTACAGGTGAGGAGATTAAGGCACAGGAAGGTTAAGTTCCTTGCCTGAAGTCACACAATCGCTAAAGGGTATAGCCATCATCTGAACCCAGGACTGGCTGACTGCAATGCTTGTGTTTATTCCATTAAAACTCGTGGAAAAAAAAAAAAAAGGCAGATTCAGGCGCAGGATCATCTTGGCTACATACCTCATACAATTCAATAATAATGTTTCCCATTAGACCTCGGCTACTCTTAATGTTCTCCATGGCCAGGGTGAAGTAGATGCCACGCGTGTCTGAGATGTACAGATTGTACGTGTCATTCTGGTTCCATTCTTGAACCGCTGCAAACACTTGGTTCTCATCGGTACTGATGATGTGCATGTCCTATAAGAAGATGGAAAACCTGTAAGGCAGCAGATCTCCATATCTCTCTGCCCATTGGGACCCAGAGTAATTACCATGACTCATGAATGGTTGGGAAAAAGCTTGAGTTATAGGCAATGTTAAACAATTCTGTGTCGGACCAAGGCTATAAATTAAGAGCTTCGTGATTTCTTTTCCTTGCTAAGTGACAGTAAGATGGGTGTAAGGGGCTTTGGTGGGTATCATTTTCCACGGCTTCAAGGGATTCATCCACTTTCATTTTTTATTTTTATACCTGAAAGTTAGTGTTAGTGCTAACGGAGACATACAGCCTTGCAAGAGGAAACTCACACATGCAAAGAAGACAGGGCTTATCCCTGGCTTTAGATCTTCATTCATGTTTTCAAACTTTTTAGTGTAGTGGTTTTCAAACTTCTCTTTGGGATCTTCAGAGTCATGGAGATTGCAAGAAGGGTGGCAGGGAGGCAGAGCCAATGGGTAGGGCTCTGGGCTTCCAACACTGTTTCAACCAGATCGGCACCATTTTAATTTGTTTTATCCTGGACTTCTGCATAATATTTGGGGAATAAAAGGTGAGGCAGGTTCTGCTGCTAATAAGATAATATTTGAAAATCATAGTTGCAGAAAGGACACTCAACCTGGAATTTAGTGTTCTGGGTCATAACAGAAACTCTGCTATAAGTTAGCTATATGGTGTGGAAGGTGTTTGTGTCCCTGAGTTTCAATTTTCTCACCAAAACACTGAAAAGATTGGGCTACCAATAAAAATAGCTAACATCGGAGCACCACTCTAAGTCATCTAAATGTACTATTTCAGTTAAAAATCCAAATAATTCTCCCACAGAGGTAGTATAATTTCCATTTTACTGAAGAATAAACCAAGGTATGCAGAGGTTTGCCAGCTTGCTTCATGTTACATCTAGTAAGTGACAGAAGCAGTAGAGCTCTAACTTAATTGTTAGCTTCTAACCATTTGGATACACAGCCTCCAGATTAGAAGCTGCAATCCTATGACCCATGAGATGAATATGAATCACAAATGCTTGGTCTGATCACAGCCTCTACTGAATACCTGCTGGTGTAGTCTTTTAGACAAAGTCAGCACTCATGAAACTTCAGCCTTAAGCACCCAAAAGTTCTTATGATCTGCCTCTCACATATCAATGTGATAGGTGATGAACTTTCTAGTCCCTGAAGTCACTTTAGCTTGTATACCTGGACTAGAACATTTCCAAAATCAAATCTAACCAGTTCACAATTCAAAACAGTTTACAAAAGCCAGTTTTCATATGTGGCGAGGTACCGTACAAAGATTATCACAAAATCTAGTTCTTGCCCAAGGAATTCACGCTGTCAGGAGGAAATGTTGACACAGATGAACACTTGACATAATGGAAGTGTGGAGGCCAAGAAAAATTAAGGCCATTCCACCTCAAGTTTAGCATTAGCACAAGTACAGCCATGTTAGGTCCCTGGGAATAAGAACTGAACTTTACAGGGAAAACTGCAGATTGTCCTAGGCAGGGAATCCCATATCAGAAAGACAATAAAGCTCAGAATGCCCTCGGCAGAGAATCCCACATCAGATCTTAAGAAACTTCCCCACCTTTTCCCCCATATTGGAATGGAAAAAAATTCCTCCACCCCTTCTGAAGATCCCCTAGACCAGCCCATAAAAAACGCAGCTGTAACCCACTTCGGGGTCCAAGTCCCTGCTCTGCTGTATGGAATATACTTGGACCCACGCTCGAGCTTGTAAATAAACCCTCATGTACTCGCATCGGTGTTGGCTCCTTGGTGGTTTCTCGGATTCGCAATCTTGGGCACAACAGAAGCAGTTAAAAAATGTATAACTATACAGGTGTATATGCCAAGGAGTAATGGCATCCTGAGAAAGCAGGAGAGGACCCCTGTCACTGTGGTGGTAAGCACCCATACGTAGTACCGGCATGGGGAATTAGAATTGACAGTAAGTAAAGCACCAGGCTCTTACCTTGTTTAACCAACCTTTCCCAGAAATGATTTCAGCAATAAAAGGAGGTAGCAATGTCTATAATGCCACAACTATGGAGAGTTTCTCCAAGATGTTTTTAAAAAGGAGCAAGCTCATTCCATTTAGACAACGATGAGGTGGGAAAAGTGAGATGCGTTCTGGATCTTTTTGTTGGAGAATCTGTCAAACCTTCAGTGTCTGGCCTTGAACTCCCTAGGTCGCCTTGACTAAGACCTCGCTAGCTCCTTTGTGCTTACATACCTTATGGAATTACAGGTTCCTGCTGAGCTGCTTGAAAATGGAAATAAGGCTTCCTCTTAAAAACCCTGTGATGAAATTGTGTTGTGTTGGTGTGGAATGAAAGCCCAAGAACCCAGTAGGAGGGGAAATAGCAGCTGCAGGAAATACAGATTAAATTCACTTACCCTGTTAAAAATGCAATAGAAATGCCTGGCTTTTCCCAGATGTTTTGGTTATAAAAATGAATGAGCTAAGTTATTTTAGACTAAACTAATGTAAAAAAGTGGAAAAAAAAAAACAATTTAAAACACTGGGGCATGGTCAGGATTAAA
Organism: Nyctereutes procyonoides; assembly: GCF_905146905.1. NCBI lineage: Eukaryota > Metazoa > Chordata > Mammalia > Carnivora > Canidae > Nyctereutes > Nyctereutes procyonoides. The sequence goes on along the minus strand of NW_026575133.1, from coordinate 9,848,860 downwards.
TGCAGCCAGGTTTGCTGTGAGTGTATCTTAGTTGGGAGATGTGCTGGGGTATATCACCTGGTGCTCAGGTATTGCAGGCTCTGAGGGATGGAGTGCTCTTTAGCATCTAGGACTGGGAAGTTTGCTCAAGAGATTCTTAATTTCCCTAAATCACTTAACTAATATATGATATTACTAAGATTTAAACCAAAGACTATCAGAATCAGGAAGCTAAACTCTGTTATCAGTGAGTGTATAACTCAATATGCACCAAAGTGACCTGGAGATCATAGCATGCGGACTCCTATGTCCCACTGCCTGAGGTTCTGATTCTGTATGTCTGGTTGTGAAGCCTTGAACTCTACCATCCGAACCAGCCTTCCAGATAAGTGCATGCAGTCTGGAAAATCACTCTTTGAAAAAGCTCTGAACTATGTGTCCTCTCTCCAGATAGATCTTATAGTTGAATAGGGATCTACCAATAATAACCAGAATATTAAGTTTTCAAGAACAGATAAAAGCATTATCAGTAATATTGGTCTAACAGGGATCTGAATGATAATAAAATATATTTCTAAATCCTGTGATCTCAATCTAACCTCTAAGCATATGTCACCTCCTTCCTACAAAATTGAAGACATTCTTGCTACTCCTAAGAACAGGTAGGGCAAGATGTAAGTGGTGATGAAGAGAGAGAGCTTTAAGGGGGAAAAGTGGTACGCCAGTTCTGATCGGGACTTTACAAAATGGGAATTTGGACAGCATCAGATATAACCACATTCTTGCCTTTATTTGGATAACAATTATAAATAACCCTCCCATTAATTTGGAAGAATCATATTTGCCTTTCATAAACCTAAATGTGAGACTTCGTAGGTAAACAATGGTGAAAATACTTCCCCATGATTGAAACATTTTTGTGTAATCTGGGCTAAATGTAACTTCATTCATTATAAAAATACATAGGTTATTCAGCACCTGCCATGTGCCAAGCATTATAATAGAAGTACAGAGAGGAACAAGAAATACAACCTGACCTCAAGCAGGTGCCTCATGGTGGTGGGGATATCATGCACTCTTGTCCTTCTGTGAACCTGACTAAAGTCTCCAGTACAGTACTGATAGGAATACAAAGGCTTATAGATGGGGGGCAGGGGAATCCATGGAGACATATGGAACTTGAGTGGCTTGAAAACAGTTTTTCCCTGAGGGAGGTGAGGACAGACAGTGGCCACACCATAAGGGGCTCCGCATGGCACACTTAAGTTTTACCCAGAAGGAGATACAAAATTGGCACAAGATTTTAAGCAGGAAAAAAGGAAAAATTAGCAATGACCAATGCAGAAATCTGGCTGGGGAAGACCAGCTTCATTGCAAGATCACATTTGTCGTGGAGGCAGCGTGAAGGTAGACTTAGTGGACAAGGAGGAAGGCTTATGAAGTGACTGCAATAATCTAAGTAGTGAAACATAAGAGCCTGAACAAAGGAAGCAGGTTTTCTATGAGAACTCTATGAAGTGGATGGGTGAGATATGGAGGCAGAACCCACAGGGGGATAAAGGAAAAGGGAGTATCTTTAATATGCCTGATATCTGACTTTCAAAATCCTCTGCTTCTTTTTAGTGTACACATACAATCATAATTAAACACTCATAGCTAAAAACTTGCATAATCATTTATTCGATGTCAGTTTCTCTCATTAGATGGTAAGTTCCCAGAGAGAAGACACTGTGTCTTTCTTATTTATCACTTCACTTCTAGCACTTACTAAGTATTTAGCACTTGGTAGATATCCAATAAAAGTTTTCATATGAATAAAGAGATGGAGTAAGTAAACACAGGAGAAGGATGAAATTTTAGGGATATAATATAAAGACACCGAGCTCAGTTCTAGAGTTTTAAAATGGGATCTTTCAAGGGAGCTACTTCAAATAAGCAGTCCAGAGTTCAATCAATATGGGATGAAGCTATAGACACAGGTGTCACCAATATGGAGAGAAGGGACGAAGTCACCTAGGAATCATGCAGAATGCCAGAACTTAGGATCATTAACATTTAAGGGTGGCAGTGGAAGAGGAACCAGAAAAAGAAATGAGAATAAAATATTCCAAAGAGAAGAGTATCAGGTATGGATTTTTTTCCAAGTGTCAAATGGAGAAATGTCTATTGCACTTGGCTGGAGACGGTCCCTGGTAACAATGGCTAGAGGATTTTTGGTGGAATAGTGGAAAATGGGGTAAGGGAAAGCAGAAGATAGCTGGAAGTAGGCTGAAGAGTGGATAGGAAGTGACAAAAGAAATTAGAATTACAGAACATTTTAAGAAGTGCGGCTGTGACACAGCAAAGGATTAAATCAGTATTTGGGGCAATGTAAAAATTAAGGAAAATTGTCCTAAGGAAATTAAGGAAAAGGTTAATATCACTGTCATTATCATTATAATAAATTTTCTCAAGCATATTTCCCTCTTCTCCCCTTTATTATTCAAAATGGGATTAAACATATTCTACTGTCAACTAAAAGCAAACCTAGACTTAGGTAGGGAAAGCCTTTATTTGCAAAGACTATTGCGATAGGGAGAACACTCTGGCTGCCATATCTGCAAGCCCTCAGAGTAAAGTCAGAGAACTACTTTTCACAGAGAAAGTAAAATAAGGCTAGAGACAACCTGGTGTGGGGAGCAGGGTTAGCAGGTGGCAGGACAGGGGGCCATTGAACAGGAAACTGTCCTCCTTATAGTCAGGTGATTTTCAGAAAGCCTGTTAACAAGGGGTTGTTCTGAGTTCTAGTGCTGGCAAGAGTACCCAGTGCTCACATCTGCTCAAGACTGAGTCAAAGTTAAGGGCTTGGGGGAAGGTGAAAAGCCAAACTAAGTCTGGTCAAGTCAAACGAGCCAGCATTTTGTCCAGGTTGGTCAGTGAGGGCAAAGAGTTCAGTTAACCATTTATGAGATAAAGAATGGGAATTTTATCTTGTCGAAGACAGGCGTCTACATCTTAGTAGGTGCATGGGGATGAGTGGTTTTTGCAGTGAGCCACATCCAGGAACACAAGAGTAGGGAGTGTTTCTTAAACCTTACATTCTCCAGAAGCTCAGGGCTTAGTATAGGTCAATGGTATTGTGATACCCATTTCACAGATAAGAAGACCTGAGCTCATGGGTAAGCAAGTGGCAGAGCTGGAAAGATAGCTCAGGACTTCTTGCTCAGAAGCTCCATTGCCTTTACGCCAGGCTCCCGGGGTCCCTGTCCTGTGCCTCCTTGCCCTCTGGTAGTGTGGGTGCCTTCCATGTCAACTGGACTCCCAGGGACTGGTTATGGAGGACTCCACACAAGGCTCCTAATAATGCCATTCATTATTGATGGTGTTCATTCCATTCTCTGCAAAACACTCAAAGCCACGGAGTGCCCCAGGAGAGTGTATTCTGAACAGACAGGCTGGGAGGAGGGAGAGGTGTGAGGGCAGGGATGACAGGGAGCTTCTCCTTGTTTTTGTTTTTAAGCAAGACACCTAACAGCAATCGCAGCTCATAGAACAGCAACAACTTGCTTAAAAGCCATTTCCATTTTTAAACACTTCCACCCCCTCTGTCCTTACCTCCTCAGCCTAGGCTATGAAAATCTGAGCCAATGCTGGCTAATAAAGGGGATCAATAACCATCCAGCTATTTTCACAGCAGCCCTCATATTAATGAAGCTGCTCTGGATGAAGTTCTATAAAAGGGTCCACACGGATGGTACTCCACCACAGTAAGTTGCCATGGGGTTGCTGATCGTTAATGGAGTGTTCCAGGGTTGTGATCAATTCCAGGCTTCATTTGTCTCCACCTGCAGCCACACTGCCCAGGGGAGCAAACTGTTTGTTTTCCTCGGAAGGTTAAGAATACATAAAATATGCACATGATGCAGAGAAAGAATAGGATTTATGCTGGGAATATGGTTTAGAACATGCTTGAAATACTTCTCCAGGGCCAATACATGGAAATCATCAAGTTACTGCAAAGGGTCTTTCTCCTTCTGAAAGAGCATGACAAACTTCAGGGATCCTGCTTGGGTTTAGAATATCCGATGGGTACATTTTGCAACCACAATGCTATATGATGGCCCCATAGTAGTCAGTCACAGAGAGGGCAGAGAAATAGAGAAATGGATTCCCGTGGCTCCTGAGGCTACTTAAAACAGTCCTTGCTCATCTCATTGGCCTCTCCATTTCTCTCTCTACAACTCAGTCTCTTGAGATGGTGTTGTAGTCTGTTGAATGAACCATATTGTCTCTCTTAAAATAGGGCCTATGCATGTCTTTTGGCTTCCCAACCCTTGTTGCAGGGTTAACTCCTTAACCCTCTTACATAAGCTTAAACCCCACTCTCTTTAGGAAACTCATCCTCACTGTCCATATAGGTAAGTTCCACCTATTATGTCACAATGGTCCTTGAACTTCTATACCTGTAACACCCCCTACACCTACAATCCCTTGTTCAGGGACTCTCTTCTCTATCAGAATATAAGCTCCATGGAGGCAGGGATCATTTGTAGCTTATTTTCTACTCTATCCATAGAGCTTAAATTAGTGCCTGGTACAGAGTAAAAGCTTAAATGGGAGAAAGAACTGTTCAACGGATGAATAAAAGAAGGACCAAATGAATGGACGAATCCATGCATGCCTATGTGAATGAATGAATAAAACAACCAGAGGTAGACACTTACCCACCTTCTTGTCCCATAATCCCTCCCACCTATGTACTCCTCAGTTAGCCTTTCATGATGTTTCCAAGCACAAGCTTACAGACCCAAATCTTTGCAACATTACATTTGATAGGTGGCCAACCAGACTTGGCTTTTTCGTAGCCTCGTTAAGTGATGCGATTGTATCCTGTCCATGTTCAGATTGAGGTTCTAAGATCCATTTCCTCCAAGAAGCCATCGTTCACAAGGGATGGCATCTATGGGGTAAGTTTTATGATTTTCCAAAACAGGAGTTAAAATACCATCATTTGATATTAACATTATAGTAAATTATTCCTTTTTAATTGCTCATAGTGGAAGAAGGGAGTAGAAACATAGGCAGTGCATTTACATTTGACATTAAAATGTAGAGAGAAGCATGAACTCCACAAGACTCACCTGTGCACCTCTACACACACGTATACACAGTATCTGGGATCCTGCCTGGGCCATTCTGAGCCTCTACCTCTATTTGGCAGGAAGGCTCTGGCAAGAGGGAAGGACCCCCAGAAGAGACTGAGTACTAGCTGCTCCCTTTTCACTGGGCAATGACCCCAGACTATCCAGGATGTATGAGACCTAGGGAATCCAAGCTCTTGCCTGCATGCCCTGCTGAGAGGGGAACACAGAACCCAGGTTCAGGGACATCAGCAGAGACCAACCCCCCACGGTGGTAAGTCAGGCTCCATGCCAGCTATCTCCCAGGTAGAAGTCATGCCTCCTCACAGCCCAACACGGCAGCATCTCCCCTTTTGTTTTGTCTGGCAGGACCTGGGACAGCAAGTTGTGTGTACCTTGGGCAGGGAGTACTTGGGTAGCTTTATCTGGGCGAAGGCTTCTCTTCGATAGGACACGTAGTAGCTGGCTCTTCCACCAGTTGTTACCTGGAAACACAAAGAAGTCAGATGGCGTCAGGGATCATGGCCAAGTTGAAAAGTATTAGCTTCTCCATCAACAGCCACAATCGGTTTGTGATAACTTTTTAGAGAATATCCCTTGCTGGCATTTAGCCTCTGGTCCCACAGCACTGAGCTGCTCTTATGTCATGGCACTTAGACAACAGATGAGCAATCACAACAGTATTTCTCAGTGGCTGACACTTTCTGTGAGAGCAGGGTCTCCACATCTGGTCACTATGCTCCACATATGTACACACCTAATAAATATTTTCAACTGATAACAGAAGCCACTGATGCAGGATGTACCCATGATGGATTTATTCTGTCTTAAGAAATAAGTTTCTAATCTATTGCAATCATGACATGATTGTGAAACAACTTTTTTCTGAATCTAAATAACTACTCTTGTCTAAAACCTCTTGCTACTTTTAAATTAATTTCATTTCTCATCTGAGCACAATCTTTTTCCCTTCATATTTACAAATCCATGCACTGAGCGGGTATTTTTTGGTCCTTTCCATGTAGAAGTTATTTAAAGGAATCAAAGGTCAAAGGAAGAACTCTGGACCAGAAAGTGAAAAATCCTAGGTTTGAGTCCCAGCTCTGCCATCTGAGGGAGTCAAGCTCTGTAATCTCACTTGGCACAGATGGATTCTTATAGGAACCTGGAAACCACTCCAAGGAGTGGTCCTCTGGTCGGGGCTTGTTGAAAAGTCCTGCCAACATGGCACAGCTCTGCAGATGGCTGCTCTCAGCCCAATCGTCCTAACTCAGGGGGACATTAATATTCACAAGAGAATATACCATAGACTGTTCAGAGAAAATAGCAGGACCACAATAGCAACACGGCTGCTGTGCCGAGGAGGCAATTACTGGAGGCACCCGCTCTGTTCTCACCAAGCACTTGCTGGAGATGGGCCAGTCCTCCCACACTAGTCCAAACCTGGCGCCCATCCACAGCGGCTGCGGGGAGCAGGCGAGATGTCACATCTCTATTGAAAGCCACCCATTGCTCCTCACTCCAAGAGGTGGCATCTCCCATGGCTTCCCCTTGCTCTTCACAGACTGGAAGCCCACAAATTCTCAGGCAGAGCAAATATTAGTCTGTGTGAAGGGAGAACCTTGGAAAAAACTTGGTCAAAGACTTAAGCTATGAATCAAAAGGAGAGACTGGTTTTGTCCCTAGCGTTCAGCACTATCCCTGCATCTCTATTTCCTACTTAGAGCTGTTCATGTCCTGTATTTCAAGATTTCTGGGTTTTTTTTTGTTTGTTTTTTGATAAGACATCTGAATCTATATTGTTCTGGATTGACTTAGAGGTGGGGCATTCACATATTATGATCAATGAGTTGCTAAGAGGTCTTTTTCTTTCTTATTTTTTTAAAGATTGTTTATTTATTTATTCATGAGAGACAGAGAGAGGCAGAGACATAGGCAGAGGGAGAAGCAGGCTCCCCATGGGGAGCCTGATGTGGGACTAGATCCCAGGACCTGGGATCACAACCTGAACCAAAGGCAGATGTTCAACCACTGAGCCACCCAGGTGTCCCAAATCTTTCTCTTTTCAAAATAAATTTCAAAAAAAAATAAATTTCAATTGTATAGAATCAGATTAAAATATAATCTTTGGTACTGAATACCTAGTCACTCCTAATCCTTGCTTCATCCTATAATTTCCCTCCTCTCCTTTCCTTTCCCTTCTCTTTCCTCCCTCCCTCCCTCCCCCTCCCTCCCTCCCTCCCTCCCTTTCCTTCCTTCCTTCTTTCCTTCCTTCCTTCCTTCCTTCCTTCCTTCCTTCCTTCCTTCCTCTTTCCTTACTTTCCTCCCTTCCTCCTTCCTTCCTTTTTCCAGTCTAGTTAACATACTGTGTTATGTTAGTTTCAGGTATACAATACAGTGATTCAACAATTCTAGATACTCCTTGGTGCTCTTCAAGATAAGTATCCTCTCAATCCCCATCACCTATTTCACCATCCTCCCTGCCCCCGGTCCCCTCTGGCAACCATCTGTTTGTTCCTTATAGTTAAGAGTCTGTTTTAGCGTTTGTCTTTCCTTCCTTGTTCATTTGTTTGTGTCTTAAATTCCACATATGGATGAAATCATATGGTATTTGTTTTTCTCTGACTTATTTCACTAAGCATAATACTCTCTAGATTCATCCATGTTGTTGCAAATGGCTATATCTCATTATTTTTTATGGCTGAGTGATGTGATGTTCCATTATGTGTATATATATCCATTATGTATGTATATGTATATAAAATATCTCATATCTTCTTTATCTACTCATGAGTAGATATATATCTATATATAGATAGATATAGATATAGATATCTCATATCTTCTTTATCTACTCATCTATTGATGGCTACTTGAGCTGCTTCCATAATTCAGCTATTGTCAGTAATGCTGCAATAAACATAGGAGTGCGTAACATCTTTGTGAATTAGTGTTTTAATTATAAATTATAAAACCAACACATGTACACCTGTCAGCCTAAGAATTGGAACAGTGGTGCTTAAGCTTAAGCTGCATCAGAATCACCTGGGCTGCTTAAAACTCAGACTTCTGGGCCTCACTTACAGAGCCGTTAAATTGATCAATCTGAGGTGAGGTCCATGAATTGTCTTTTCCCATGAGTTTCCAGATGATGCTGATGCTGTTGGTCTGAGGACCTCAGTCTGAGCAGCTCAGTACTAGAATTTTAATGACAAATGACATACACTTCTGTGGTTCCATGCCCGGCACCTATCCTGACCCTGGCCTCTCTCTGAGATATAGCCACTTTCCTGATTTTGTGTTGACAATGACCATAAAGTTTTTTTTTTAATTGAAGTGAAATTCCTACTACATAAAATTAACATCTTAAAATGTACAATTCAGTACAAATTTAGCCCATTTGCATTACACAACTTCTATCTAATTCTAAAAGATATTCATCACCCTCAAAGGAGATCTCATACCCAGTGATAAAATTGTTAAATCCCAAAATATATGCTCTGGTCACTTTTCTTTCTTTTTTTTTTTAAAGATTTTATTTATTTATTCATGAGAGACACAGAGAGAGGCAGAGACATAGGCAGAGGAAGAAGCAGGCTCCCCGCAAGAAGCCCAATGCAGGACTCAATCCCAGGACCCTGCGATCACAACCTGAGCCAAAGGCAGATGCTCAAACATTGAGCCACCCAGGTGCCTTCTGGTCACTTGTCATATGCTTAAAATGCAGCTTTCTACAGGAGACACCCTGAATATTACCAAACTTGCCTTGGGAAAGTAAACTGGCATCACAGAAGTTTAGTCCTATCACTGAATGCTGGTCAGAACACAATTAATTAAAAGAAGTTTCTCCAGAGAAGACTCAGTTGGCTCCATATGGAACAAGGTGAGAGCACCATCAAGCATCGGATCAGCACCATAGAACAACACTGGGTCTCCTGGGGTTTCCAGATCACAAAGAGTCAAAGGAGAACAGAGTGGTCTCCTCAATAGGGTGATGGGCCTCACCAGCTCGGGAACTGAGCTGAGCCATGTCTGATACAATCCTGCATGAGTACAGACTCTCTGTCACACACACAAGCTCACATACACAACCTGGAGACTTCATACTTGAGAAATCAAAGAAGGAGATTATACTCCAGACACACAATTGGACAATCCAAACTACTAAGGGGCTGATGAAGCCCCAGGGACCCAGAGGTTCTTCCAGTATCTATGATATCAAAGTATCTCCCAGTGATACCAAGCTGGCTCCTGCAGTTCTGCTTTGTCCTGGTTGTATCCTTCTCTGTACTTCTCTGAACCATCCAACTGATAGTTTAACCTCACTGTAAGACCCATGGGTTCATGGAAGGGCTTTGGATGCCACCAAATCATTACAATTTCTCTCTCCTCTCAATTCTTGAACTTTGTCCTCTCTATTCCTACAGCCCTTTCAACATTTACTCTTGTGGTGCACATAGTCCTACAATTTTCCCTCCATGTCTTATTATAGGATTGCAACCTCCCTGATTCCTAGTCAGTGCTGGACTCATGGCAAGTGATTGGTGAATACATAGTAATAAAAGTAATGACACAATGGTCACTGATTGAGTTTATCTATTATGCTCCAGAACTGCATGTAGCAATTATATAAATTATCTAGTTTAATCTTCATGACAACCCTTCAGAGACTATAAGGTACTGAGTGACTTGCTCAACAGAAGATAAATTTGAACCTAGCAAAGTCTGGCTCTAGACCTGTTCTCCTCCTCTTGTGACTAAGAAGGGTCTCCATTCATCTTACTCATCTCACTATAACAACAGTACATTGTCTTGATTCCAAGATGTATTTTAAAACATGTAAAAATCTTGTAGTTGGCATGTGTATCTATGTTTATTTTTGTTCATAAGCCCAGGAAATCTGTCATGACGTTGATGGTGTATCTTAAAAATAATGTCTTCGTAGAAGAGAGGAGGCAAGGGAATAGAACAAGATTAATAATGACTACCATGCAAAGAAAGCTTATTACACAGAAAATGGGACAATAAGCAGTTTATATACCATACTTCATTTGATTTTAATTATATATTAAATAATATATAGTACCTCTACAGGTCAGGAAATTGAGGCTGAGAGTGGTCAGCTAACCTGTTCGACACCACACAGCCTTTTGCTGTTACAGCCAATCTGTGACTCTTACCTGTGTCCAAGCCCTTAACTAGGAATAAGTGCATCCCCAAAATGTCATGTACAGAGCAGGGGCTCAATATGCAGTGACTAACTGAATAATGAATTGTGGGGATTAATCCACTCAACCAGAGACACTTTGAGTTTGACATCCTCCATTACTTAGTAACTAAACCATGGTGGCACTGAAGAACTCTCCATTCCACCCAGTCCCTAGATGGTCACCAGAATTTATCTCTAGCACTCTCCTTTGGGAGCAGAATCCTCACAATGTTGGGATGATAATCAAGCCGATGCATTTGCTGCCTCTCCACTATTATTTGCATGGCTCTCTGGCAACCACATAAGAAAAGAATAAAGTTTAGTGACTATTAATCTATTTTGATGAACTTTTCTCTTCCTCACAAGCAAATCTGCTGGCATTGTAAATCCCAAAGATTATTACCACTTTCCCTTTCAGTGACACCTTTTATTTTACATATGATGAATGTCATCCAATTATTTGCTCTGGGCCCATCCGTCATGCTAAACACTGAATTAGCTGGGTCTTTTCCTCACTAATGACTGGCTCGTTAATCTGATTTTCTGGATTTCCATTTTACAGGTTTAATTGGGCTCCTGGCCAGTGAAAATGATTCCTTTGGACAAATGAACTGACCATTAAATACATCTGTCTCTTCTGACTTGTTCCCATTCTTGCCGTAACCAAGTCTAACCTGACATATCTTTTATTTTTTCATTTCTCCTTGCTTCTGGATGATGGCTTGTCCTGGGGGAGAGAGAGAGATTTGCCAAAAAAAAAAAAAAAAAAAAGGGAACCAAAGCACCTGGAGTCATATTGAACCTGTTTCTGCCATAGACAGAGGCAAACTCGTAGTATCTCTAGAACTCATAAGTGATCTGAAAAGAGAAGCAAAAATGAATACTTTCAAGTGTCTACTGTGTTGAGTGCCTTAAATTCATGATATTATTTAATATCCACACTAATTATGATTACTATTATTATTGTTGGTAATATTAGTAGTGCCCTAATAGAACATTCTCTGAGTATTTAGCATATGCCAAGCACCATTCCTCTGTACATACCAGCCTTCTATTTTATGTTCAGGTGAGAAATTGAGGAGTAGGAAAGTTACACAATATACTCAAACACACCAATTAAATGGTGGAGCTGGAACTAGAACTCAGGTTTATCTGACTGCAAAGCTTATGCTGGTCCCTTGGACTATGTTAGGTTTCCAAACCTTTGTGGATAGGAATGGATCCCATGTCATTCAATTTCCAATTTCCCAGGTAAGATGCCTACCAACAAGGCAGATCCTTTTACGTAAGGGATCATATCAGTTTCTTAGTCTTGAGAAATCAATGCTCTATTGTTGCACAGGAGTGAACGGTGCTGCTCCTAGAATTTGTGAATAAGAGGGACCATCGTGGAAAGAAATCTGGCTGACACGAGAAATGCAGAAAATGGCATTTAGGAGATTTTACAGCTAGAGGACCTTGCTGGGCCCAATATGATGTGAATAATCTGCCTAAATAAGAGAAGTGGCCACCTGTACAGGCTTCCGTTAGTGACTCCCACACAAGCCTCTGCAGCATTCCCTCCTCCTCAAAGAAACAAAAGGGAAGAGCATAGTTGTTAGGATGCACAATTAACTTTTCCAATTTCTTTGCTCATTAATTCTATTCAGATTATTTAAAATAAATCTTGACATTGTTAGGCCTTTCTCTTCCTCTCCACCTACATAATTCCTTCAAAGATCACATTTCTCTTTCAAGAACAAAGGAGCAAGATTCAACCGCTGGGCTAGGAAGTCAATAAATAGCCATCAGTCTCATCAGGAAGTTGTTCTAAGTGTTGGGATGGCCCCAGGGGCTTCTGCACAGCACGTTACATTACCCCTACCATCCTAAGGTCATTTGCCAAAAGTGTTTTACTACGGCACCACACTATAGGTTGGAAACAAAACTTGTGGGATGGCATTTGGAACAACATGACATCTTACCAGCAAGCCATCTCCTCTGCTAGACTGTTTGATGTTGAATTTAGTGTTTGTCAAACTGGTGTCTGCTCATTTTATGTCCTGGAGGCTGTGTGATATTAATGTAATATGCAGTTTTATCTGCCTGTTTCTAGAAAGAGTGAGTCTATTACCTACCATGCATACACTGTTCTGAGTCTGAACCTCCTTTGAAACAGATTTGCACATAAAATCTTTTATTGGGGCCCTAACACAATAAAATCTTTTACTGGGGCCCTAACATAACAACCCCCAAATAACCTCACGAAAAGTAGATTTGGAATAAGATGGTTGACACTGAAGCAAATATTGTTCTCTCAATTTGGAGAGACAGAGAGAGAGAGAGAGAGAGAGAGAGAGCATGTGTATGTGTTTGTAGGGGACGTGCTGGAGGGAAGATGAATACTGAGGTTGGCCATAGCAAAATCATACTGACAAAATACCACCTTCACCCACCCTGCCAAGAAATTTCTTGGGACTTTAACTGTCCCTTGGGAATGGTAATAAGAGAGAGAAAAGGTGGGGAGTTAGAAAAGCATGGGGGGAAGATTTGTGTCTAGACCACCGACACCTCTAGGAAAGGAGTTAGCGTGCCTGACTCTGAGACTGTTACTTTGAATACAGTAAAGGGTCTGGACTTGGTAAGTTTCCAAGGACATATTTAAAAAAAAATACACCTCCTCTGATTTTTTAGCAGTATAGTACATTGGTTCGGATCCCAGACCTGTGTTTAAATCCTGCTTAGGCCACTTGCTGGTTTGGTGACCTTGAACAGGTAATTGATTTAACCTTCCTAATTTCTTCTGGAAAATGGTAGTATAAGGAATAAACACAGTACAGCATGTAAAGAGTTTTAACCCTGGTGCTGGCACATACTAAGCAGTCATTGCAGATTACTCACCCCTGCTGAGCTAGAAGTACAGTTACCTGCACCAGTGTAACATCTTGGGGCCAACTAGGGATTGACCATGGTGGCAGTTTATATATGCAAACAGGAGGCTTTAAGAAGTGCTGGGGTAGCCACACGGGCTACCTGGTCAGAATTGACCAGGGACAGAGGATTGAAATTCTTCTTGTGGTCTTCAGGAAGGATGACTTCATGGAGAAGACCATGAAGCCAAAGTGTTTTGTGCCAGAGACTTGAGCCATTTGTTGCTGCAAGCCTTATCTTCGTGTTACGGCTTTCATGACTTAGAGGGAGAGCAAGAAGTTCTTAGGACATGTATCTGCCTCTTCAGGATGAAAGTCCTTTACCTTTCCTTTTTAAGTTCTTTTGGGGGAATGAGGGTGGGATGGGGAGGGTAAAAAGGCAAAGTTAAATGTAGAAATAAAAAAAAAAAGAGCAGATAATGGGCTTGAATTGTCATCTTGGAGCACAAAAGTTGGAAGCGGCTTGATACTCCCAATTAATGTAATAACAGGTAAAAAGCTAAAACCTAAACAGTCTCTTTGAGTGTTCTAGATCAGGATACCTGAGTTTCCTTTAAAAAAAAAAGAAAGAAAGAAAGAAAGAAAGCAATACCCATGGAAACCCTAAAGTGACATGTTTCCAAAACATCTCCCCCGTCCTCTCAGAAATGTCCCTGTTCCTAGTGGACTGTGAACTCCATATGGCTTTGGGAAAGATGCAACTGAGGGGGTAGGAGCAGATTATAAGGAGCCCAGCTTCAACAGTCTTAAATAACTTTTCTCTTTGACTTGAGACCTCACATAGCCTTTTTCCTTACTATAGGTGGATATTATGAGGTCAATTAATTGACTGAAATCTTCCCAAGCCAAACACCAGCCTCTGCCTTTGCTCTAGTATTCCAGAATTTCAGAAAATAAATACAAAATAGTGGGACAGGAAAGGAAGGAAGAAGGGTATAAGGTCCTGGAATACGTAATGTCTGTGTTTCTAGTTTCAGCTTAACCAGTTAACAGATATGCAATTTTGCATGGTAACTAATCTCTTAGAGTTTTAGGGCTATTGTTCTATAAAAAGGGAGCAAATAATTATAGAGAAGTATAGAGAATAAATAATAATATAATAATAAAATGCTTTCATGTAACTGTAAAGTGTCCTACAATTGTAATGATTAGAATGTTATAATTGACCTGTAGTATGTACCTAAAAACCCAAAGATGTTAGAATTATTTTCACTAGAAAATTACTGTAGACTGAATGTTTGTGTTCTCCACAAATTTCTATGTTGAAACCTAATCATCAATGTGATTGTATGTGGAGGTGGGTCCTTTGGGAGGTGATTAGTTCATGAGGGTGGAGCCTTCATGCATGGGCGCTCCAGGGAGTTCCAGTGTTCCTTCTACCACATGTCTGTGAACCAGGAAATGGGTTAGCTTCAGCCACCAAATCTGCCAGTACCTTGATCTTGGACTTCCCATATCCAGAACTGTGGGAAAGATTCTGTTGTCTGTATATAAGATTCTGTTATATGGTATATATCTCTTATAGCAGTATGAACAGACTAAGACAGAAATCAAGCTGTGGATCCAGCTACTCACTCTATTGATCATGGGGACACTGAAATTTGCCAATGAGGCTATAGCTATCTGTAGACTGATGGGCAATAAGGGATGTCACAAGGGAAGCAGGAAGTGGATTGGCAGAGATATAGAACAGAAGTGTATTCAGCCACAGAAGATGAATGGCAGGCATATATAGCCACTTAGAGAATGATTAATTTTATCGATATGTTCAAGATATTTTACATATCCTAAAAGGGCAAGGCAAACAAAGTCATTAATTTTCTAGAGAAGAAAGGATGCTTCTTTGGGACATGGGATTTCCAGACGGCCTTGGAAATATGCGTGGGCTGCGAGATATGACAAAACTTCGCCAACATGGGATTTGCATGCTTCATGAGTGAATTTTGGGACAGCAGTGGACAGATTTAAACCATCTGTCAACCTGTTTCTCAGGAAACACTGCCACTTCCCCAAGAGAGCCATGAATATTTGTGAGATGCCAACTGCTACTTGGAGCCTCCACACTGTACTCTCTGTGTCATTCTTTTCCTGTCCTCCATCAGCAGAAGCACCGCTGGACAGTCAAGCTCTGTGCTCATACTTTGTAGGCACCGTCTGCTCTCCTGCACAATGGCCACATGGAGGACATGTGGACATGGGACTTTGCAGCCCCACTTTAATTGACATGCATAGGATCATGCAGCTCCAAAGTGGCAGAGTGCAGATTTGAACTTGGCTCTCGAACCACATCCACTACACTGTACAACTGGAACAAGCCTAAAGTGTCACCTGCAGAGTCTTTCCAAAGAATGGCTAATTTAGGATCAATTGCCTGGAGGGATTTATCATGACCCAGATCATGAGAAGTCTCCAACATCAGTGAATTCACAGTGACCTGTATCACAAACTACCTCCCTAAGGAAGCCTCCCCACTCCAATTTCCCAGGGGGAATTCATCTTTTCTTCTTCTGATTTTTAGGGCTCTTTGTGGCCCTCTTGCTGCCTTATAAGCTGCCATTCAAAATTATTGGAAACTGGGTACATTTTAATTCTCTTGTTGTACTATTTTCTACAGTAGATAATGTGCTAAATTCCCATTTTACCCTCTCTTAGTTCCTAGCACCCATGTTATAACAACTAATATTTGTAGAGTACTCTATTCTCTGCCATTAGTTTGTATTATTGGACTGAATCTCATTTGGTCAGGGCACAACCCTGTGAGGGAGGTCTAATTACCTCCACATTTTAGAATTAAGAGGCCTGACTTTAGGTCATCTTGTTACTAAAAGGTGAGGTTCAAAGCCAACCACAGAACTTCTGACTTGAAACCCCAGGCTCTTTTCATGTTGCCAGGCTGCTTCAGTCTGTGTCTGCTGAGTCAAGATCAGAAAAAAAGACAAAGTGGAGATAATTGCATGGGTTTTCACAAGTGGGTCGTGATTTTACATCAAAAACTCCCTTGAGTGTTTGGCAACACCACAACATGGAAAACCAGGGACGATAAGAGAATGTGCTTTCCTGTGGGAAACAGAGAAGCAGATTATGAGATGTTCTTCTCCACCTACTGAATGTACATGTTAATTAAGGGTTTGGTCAAATTCACATCATTCCTTGCATGCTGCTCATGTTTAGACATTTAATTATGGATACTTGCCCCAATTCTACTCTATGTTGTATTTATCAGTCATTGAGTAAAAACATACTCAGCACTCTTGTGCCCAGGCTGCATCAGGTACCATGGGAGTCATAGGACTATGACCCCATGGAATTTACTATTTCTTTGTAAAAACAAGCCTAACATATAAGATGTACAAATGACAATATCAGTAATAAATGCTATATGGTCCTCTGGGCTGGGTTAAGGCTAGGTGCCAAAGAAATACCCCCTCAGAACCAGAGTACTTTACTCCACTTATTTTCATGCTCCTCCTATAATCAGCAAAAAATCAGTGCACACAACACACACACACACACACACACACACACACCCTGTAATATAGAGTATGTAATATATGTGCACATGTGTGCAATATATTTTATGTACATGGAATGCGACCGGCACTGCCACTGCCTTTGGAGAAGAATGGGTTCTTGACACTAAAGGACTTTCTGTTTGCTGAATGGGATGATGGATTTGAAGATGGAAACAATGGAGAAACCAGGATATGGCTGTGGTGTTCTATATATCCAAGGGAGGGATGGAGAGAACTGAGGGGGATAAGGTGGGGATAATCTTGAAAGAAGAAAAAGATCACAGCAAATCTGCAGAGGTTGCAGGAAGCAGGATCTAAGAGGGTGGGTCACACTGGTTGTTGGTGCTTCGGAGGAATGCCAAGAAACAATGGGTGCTTGTAGGTTTTTATTAAGTGTTTTTGCTGCGCGGTATCTGACATAAACACTGTGCTTCATTTTTGCTTGACATTTCCAATAAAAACTTTACACCACATTGCTCAATAATCTTATTAAGATTTTATTTATTTATTTGTTTCTCTTTGCAGAGGCGGTTCATATCAAGAATGTAGATCTGCTTCAAGAAAATGCCCAAGAGTTATAGCTGGGTTATCAGAAATTTATCTTTCTGAGTCTTTTTGGCTACTTATTTAGTTCTTTGTTGGAAAATTAACAAAGGGCCTTGCATCAGAAAGCCTAGACATGGATTCCATACCTCCCTCACCACTACTGGCTATGATAGGTCTTTGGGAAAAGCACTTAACTGCTTCTAGACCTCACATTCATCCTAAAATGGGTGGGCACACTCACAACATATCAGTCCAACACACACCAGAAACAAAGTAGTTTTGTGTTCCTCGTTCCTTCACATCTCAGGTCCTCATTTCCTCAGTACAAGGGTCTTCTTCAAACTCTCAAATCCTAAGATTCCGCACTGTCAGTTTCTTCTGTAGTCATTCAATGACTCCACAAACATGTTTTAGGATGCTATTTTGTGTTAAAGTTTCTGCTCTTACTTACTGCCCCCTACACACATGCCTTGACCCAATTGGCTCAAAACATAAGTACATTTAGCTTCTGGCTCTCATTTAAAATGCAGAACAAGTGTACTGGTATCAGACGGCCTCGGTCAAAAATCTCTGCTCCATTCTTTACTGGCTACGTGATCTTAGTTTGAAAAGGACTTCATCTCTCTATGCCTCTTCTGTGAAATGGAGGTAAGAGGAGGACTTACTCCATAGAACATCATGACAACAAAATGCATTAATACCATGCCTAGCTCACACCAGCCACTCAGTGTTAGCTATTACTATTATCTGTAATTGACTCTGCAAGAACTACAGATTACTCAATAAGAAAGTTAGCCAGGAGGTAAAACTCACAGAAGAATACAGAGGACAAATCTTAAATAAGATGCTGAGAATCACAGTGTTTCTTATATGGAAGGGTCTGTTCAATCAACTTCACAAGGACTCCTATCAGGATTTCAGAGGAATTAAGGAAGCCACCACTTCCATGACTTCCCTCCCATGCACACACAGAATACCTAAGAAGCAATTACATAGCAGAACGAAATAATAAACACAATCATATTAAGAGCACTTTGATTATTTCTCCATACTGCAATCTGGAAGCAATCGCCACCTGGGGCAGGCAGTAAAACTGCAGGCGTTGATTCCAGAGAATTGGCCAGAAGGCCTTGGGTACAGCAGACTCTCCATTCTAATTGTGTTCCATGAAATCACCACTGCGCATTATAACAAGGTGTGCTTCTCTTCTGGAAACATTTCTCAGAGGAGAAGGTGGAGGCCGTTTTGCCTGGCCTCTAGAGGTTACAAGGCTAGAGGGAGAAGAGATGGGGGTAAATTCATGGTCCCATCACATCCAAACTGGATTAGAGAAAACAAGAGAGAAGAGAATGGAGATGAAAGAATCAGACAACTTTAAAGCCTAAGAAGCAGAGAGGGGAAAAGCCAATCATTTTTTTTTCTATTTTGCAACAGATGTTTCACTTGCAGACCCAAATCTAATAGCAGTTGGTGCAGTAAAGATGAAATAGTTGGAGGAAGAAAAAGAGAGCTAAAAAGGAAAGGATGCAGGAAGTCAGGCTGGCAAAGGGAAGTGCCTCCCTCGGCTTCTTCCCGTTAGCCTCCGCCCACTGGGGACAGGTGCAGCGTGTCCTTGTCCTGCTGTCTCACCAGTCCTGCAGCTCTCCTGGGCTCCAGCACACACAGCCCCCTGCCTGCAGGCATTCCTCACCAGGAAGGCAGGGGTAATCAGGCCCATCCTTCAAACATCTTCATTCTATTACTTCCATAATCGGCTTCTAATGTTCTGTTCGATAGATGTGAGGCCGACTAGAGCAAGCGCTTGAACAGCTGCTCCGGCCATGGAGCTATTCTCTGTGTCATTGATCACAAAGACAAAAATCAATCCTGGCTAAGGAGAAAGAAGTTAAAAATAAATTGCTGGGATTGATTTCTGTTCAGACCTTCTGACTCCCAGTATAGAAAGGGGGAGGGAAGAGTGTGCGTGGATCCACCTGTCATGAAATCACTTCATATGTCCCAATCTCAAAAGCAAAACAAGCCAGGAGGTATTTTGCGCACACACAGTCACACATGCGTGTGCGTGCACAAACACACAGGCGCACATGCACATAGTTTCCTCTTAATTTATGCTCTTATTTTATTGTTGCCTCCTGATAACTATCAAAGGTGAGAATCCATGTAGATCGTAAACTCCCATGAGAAGAGGGCTGGGATTTTCCACGTTCACTACCAAATCTCCAAAGTGGGGTCCTGTGCTTTGTGGACAGCAGTAACTCCGGAAATATATGTTAAGGAACTGACAGCATAAATGAATTAATGAAGTCCCTTTTTTGCTATGATTGGCTCTTGCAATTAGGTCTATTTCTTCATTGATGTATCTTCACGTATCAATGTATTCTTCATCAATGTATCACAGCATGTAATTACTTTTCTTCTTCATTATTATGAATATTCTCTCTCACAAGACTACAAACCCTCCTATGGCAGGAATTTTTACTTTTTTTTTTTTTTTTTGCTTTTTAATTTTTGATCTATTGCACTATCTCCACCTTGTACCCTCAGTAGATGTATGTGAAAGGTAAGGAGGAAAGAATGGTTCAGTGATTCTCTTAAGGGATTAGCAACATCTTAAATATCTTTGGTTTTGATTCTGCCACTGGAGAAATAAGTTGGGAAATACTTCTAAATAACAGTCCCCTGCCCATCAGTGTTTAATGAAATGGAGCATCCTGGAGAGTAAGCAGACTTGCGGAACTATAGGGTCAGAAGGGAACTCCGGAGTCAGATACCCCACTGCCTTCCAAACTGGATTCCATGGAGTTCTGGAACCCTACAGTGATGGCTTGGAGGTGTCCATAATGGGTGACAAATGGATGGGTGGGAGAGTTCATACAGCCCCTCACCTTCTTTAAACTAGATCCACTCCAGCTGTATCTGTTTTATAAAGGTGACGGCTCAAGGTCACTGAGTGAGTTAATGGTAGACCAGAGTTAAATCCAGGAATACTGTACTGACCACCCCCTGTCCCTGCACCAACCTGCCCACCCCATCCTGTGGCACACTGTCTCCTGCCAAAGTAGGGTCTCTTCCGTAGAGTACTGGCT
This sequence comes from Nyctereutes procyonoides, assembly GCF_905146905.1. Classification (NCBI taxonomy): domain Eukaryota; kingdom Metazoa; phylum Chordata; class Mammalia; order Carnivora; family Canidae; genus Nyctereutes; species Nyctereutes procyonoides. The sequence continues at coordinate 9,828,499 of NW_026575133.1, read as the reverse complement.
GGTCCTAATGTCGGACTCCTCAAGTCAATTCTCCACCTGGAGACCTAACTTGAGCCTTCCCTTCTCCAGGAAAGCATCCCTGATCATACCATGCCTCACAGAGCTTCTGTGAGCTCTTCTGTGAGCTTCTTCACAGAGCTTAGGGTGAGCCCTAAGAAAGAGCCTAGCACTCTCTCAAGAGCTTTTGAACATTGCTCAGGAAGACTGTCAGTCCATAGAGTCCCACATCCTCACCTAGTCTGAAACAAAATGAAAACAACAACATTGTTGGTCTTTTTACTATTATATTCCTTTCATTTAGAATAACAGGGACACGTCGAGTGCTTAGCAAATGTTCGTCAAATGGATGAATGAATGAATGATCAGTCCTTCTGTCTCAGACAGATCCTACGGTAGCCCTGGGCACATAGTAGGTGCTCAAACAAATTAAACTGATTGATCAGCCACTGGCTCTGCCACTAGTAAACTCCAGAAAAGACTTTGTTTCTGACTGATCATGGGGGCTTTCAGAGTCAAATTCTTAAAAGTAGCTTGCAGAAATCCAAAGCATTTGTTTACCCCATTTAGCTAGCTATGGAGTTAAAGGCAGGGCAATTAAAATTTTTAAAAGCTGAAACTCTGAAATAAATAGATCTGTATCCTAGTTAGAATGGTAATGGGGAAGAGACTGGACTTAATAGTCTGCTTCTCAGTCCATAGCCCAACTGCCTTTATTATCAGCGCTGTTGTTTTTACAATACAATTATCTTTAATAGGAGAAGGCCCCAGAAAAGAGATCCCCCTGGGAGCTATGCTTAGAAGAGCGGGTGTGGGTAACTTGCTGGGACCTAGAAGGGAAGGATAATTGGGAGATCCAGCCGGGCCGTGATTCAGTAGCTCCTCCACACCCGGGAATGGGACACAAAAGAAGCTCTGCCCAGAAGCACATGATGGAAATCGGATAATTCATGGCAAGAGGTACAAGGTAAGTGGGGAGGGCTAGAGAAAGCAGAGCCAGGATGGTAAGATGATTAACCATGTTCCATGCTGCCACTACCCCCCCACCCCCACCCCGGCACCCTAGTGATGAGTGTTTAAATAATCCTCTAAGTGCATCTGAGGGACAACTCTCAGAGGTGCGGGCATGATTACATTGTACTGAATCCCATTAAGCCCTTCTTTGGTTAATGGTGCAGAAAGTTTCTGATCTGAAACAAAATTGAAACAGATCCTGACAAACAGTCTACTGAGCAAGGAGGGAGTAAGGCTTTCCTGCCCCTTAGTGTCTACAAAGACAGGGGAAACAGCTGCCTCTTTTTCACTTTTACAGCCATCTAGAAAAGTTTCTGGGAAAACCAGCTATTTAGTGTTAATGTGAAGATCTTCAGGTTGGGAAAATGAAATGAGAAATAGATCACTGTCTTCTTTTGTCATCCCTTATAAACCCAGGCAGCTCTGATGTCATATCCTGAACCTGTCGTCTATGGAGCTCTATGACAGAGGGATTGTCTAAATCTCTCTGAAATTCAGCTTCTCCGTTAAAAACTAAAGAGATTAATATCCATCATAAAAGATCCTGTGAAAATTTAAGTAGAATTAAAGAAAATAAAATGCACCCTTAGGAGACATACATTTGGCATGACATAAATGCAAGACTCAACAAAGAAGTTGTGACAATTCTTTCAGTTTGTTGATTGGTGGGTAAAAACTGGTGGTGAGGTCAGGTGGGAAGAACATTCTGAACCACGGCTGCTTTGAAAACAGGAAATTGCACATTTTCAAATAGTGGAAGAAACTGAGTGTGGGTGATCTCACTCCTTCGGGCTGAATTACAGAAACACTTATGATCCCCTGGACAACATCTCTGCTTTTCAGACCAGAATTCATAGGCTGCATCTAATCATGTGAGGCTCCTGGATAATTAAACACTACGAGTGCCACCCTTCCTATAAAATAGACTGCACAGCATCCAAGCCACTACTCTTCCTTCTCATGCCCATGGAGACACTACTAATTAACAGCAGCAGTTTTTCCTACGGAATCACAACAACACAGCCTTCTATATAGCTACTACTAATTACCCAAAGGTGGTACACAAAATAAAAACAACGTGACAGCCCAGAGTCAGACATATCCCATTCATGGACTACTAGAAAAGCAAATACTTGTGTTATAATATGGGGCAAATTACAGAACAATTCTCTGAGATTAAGGGAAAACATCCCTTGCTATGCTGGCCTAGTAAATAACAAATATTATAACTTTCATGGAGTTTCAGTAGATCTCCTGGGGAATAACAAGTCTTCATCATTCATTAGGGACATGCACAGCAAAGCCCTGAATGCAGTGAAGAGATCACCAAGCCTAAAGGATTGATGAGCATTCTGTAAATAAAGAGCCCCTTCTGGAGCCTCTCAGTCTCAGCAGGGGACACCAGGGAATCATCACCATCTGGATGGTAATTGATGCCTTGCTGGAAGAATCAATGAGATGGGATTGCTCAGAGACAAAGAGAGCTTAGGAAGTGAACAGAGAAAAGGAACCTAGGAAAAGTTCTGAGAACAAACCATATTTAAGCGGTGGGCAGAGGAAGAGGCACCTGCGTAGGACGGGAAGCAGAAGATGCCAGAGAAGTAGGAGGAGAAGCTGAACCACGCACTGGAAAAGAAGCAGAGCTGAGTGCACTCAGGAAAACAACAGCAATCTAGAGATCCCAGTGCTGCGGATGGTCAACTGTTACTTATGGAGAGGTGTTGTCTGGGTATAATTCAAAGATATTTCAAGAACTTGGCAAAAGTAATTTCAACGGAGTGGACAATGCAGAAGTCAGCCTCAAGTGGGTTAAAGAGAAGAAAATGAGAAAACAGGATCATGAATATAGACAGCTCTTAAGAAATCTGGTTGCCAATGAAAGATGGGACATTTACAGGGAGGAACATGAGGTTTGGAGAAAGTTTTGTTTTCTTCTTTTTTTTTTTTTAATTTAAAAAATTCAGTAGAAGGATCCCTGGGTGGCTCAGTGGTTTGGTGCCTGCCTTTGGCCCAGGGCGTGATCCTGGAGTTCCAGGATCGAGTCCCGCATCGGCTTCCTGGCATGGAGCCTGCTTCTCCCTCCTCCTGTGTCTCTGAGTCTCTCTCTCTCTCTCTCTCTCTCTCTCTCTCTCTCTATATATATATATATATATATATATATATATATATATATATAATGAATAAATAAATAAATAAATCTTTAAAAAATTTTAGTAGATATTTTTAAATATTTCAGGACTGATGGGAAGCCTGAAATAGGAATGAATATGCAAAAGAGATAGGGGAAGAAGGATAATAGGTAAAGCCAGGTCCCTGAGAAGTTAAAAGGGATGGGACTGGGTGTTTGGATGGAGAAATTTTATAAGGGCATGAAGATGATTCCTTCTACTTCTCTTGGGTAGTTTAATCTATTCACAATACTGAATACATAGTAGGGACTCAGTAAATTTGAGTCTTTTTTTTGCCTTGAGTTGGGTTCCCTCTGCCTGGAAATGTAGAGCCTGATGCAAGGGCTGTTAGGCAGGTAGTTTTCTTTTCTTTTTTTTGGAGGGGGGGAGGTCTTTTGCTTGTTTCTGTTTGAGAAATGATCCTAGGGAACAGAATTGGCAGAACCAGAAAGTAGGGTAAAGAAGGGAGAAAAAGCCATCCCAAGGAGTGTTACTGAACGGGTTATTACTCTGAGTAATTGGGGCTCAATCCCACTGGGGACCCTATGAAGACCCATAGAGAATGAATGAAGCTCGGTATTGCCCTTCTGACACAGGAAGAGAGGAGTACTTGTCCACAGGCTCCTGACTTCTATCAGTCTAATTGGCCCAGAGGATCCTGACACCATCGTACTTCAAGGTTCGTATCTGCGCCCGGATGGCTAAGGGGTCTCTCAAGAGCATCCCATTTGGGGAGAAATCAGCTCAGAGCAAAAAGCAAGAGGTTCACACTGCAGCTGAGGCAAGGTAATACAAGGTCACCTCTGTACACAGTGAGCAGCTGAGCAAATATGAGCCAGGAGGACACGAGGCAAGACCTATGAGATGTTCAACACAGAGATCAACTAAATATCATTACTTCCCAATCAGTTCACTAATTTCTGTTTATTCGTGGAAGTGTTTCAAATATTAGCAGCAACTTTTACATCAAGCCACTAAAATCATTGCCTGTATAGGCAACACATCCCAGCAACATGCTATTTAAAGAACTTCCATTAGTGCTGCCTGTTGAAAACACCTCACTTAAGATTCTGAAAGTGCTTCAAGAATATTCACCTGAAGATGTCTTTATTGAATTTCTTTTGAAGACTGTCTCCGCAACTCTTTCATTTTCCTTTAAACTCCAGTGTTGTAAATGTGTCCCTAATGATGAAATTGCTATTTATTTAACATTCAAATCTCTCCCATTAAGGCCAAATTAACATCATTTAAAATATTGCCAAATAGTTTTTCTTTGAATAATTACACTCTATTAATTTCTGCCTCAGGGTTTTTTTTTCTGTCAGAAAGAGAACTATTAGGGATACAGTAGCCATGTCAGAGAGGCTTTTGTACCTTCCACATTAGGCCCTAAACCAGAAACTTAAACTATCAAAACCCTGGGGAGCTGGGGGCCAACATGCTACTAGAAGGTACTCAAGAGTCTTGAAAGATAATTAAACCCCAGAATATCTACAGTTACATATCTATCATTAGAAGTTGGTTTCTTTGCTAACTAGCACTATGGAAGGTATGTGGAAAGATTTCATTATGTACATATGTCGATACATGAGCTGAATCCATGAATAATTACAAAATGATTTGGGGAAAAGATTTAGAAATCTCTTCTATGACAGGCTTATAAAAACTCTTAAAAGGGAATGTGCATACACAAAAGTAGTGAGGCTGATTTTTGCATGTGGATTAATCTCTTGATTCTTGCATTTGATAGGGCTCTGTAGCTTTCAGAGCATTTCAAAGCCATTATTATCTCCCTTGATCCTCACAAAAACCTTCCAATTTAGGCAGGGCAAGGGGCATCATTCCATTCTACAGAGATGAGGAAATCAGCATTCTCAAAGTCCAAGTGAGTTGCCCAGTGTTCCCTGCCTGGTAGGTGGCAGCACCCTGACTACAATCCAGGATGTAAGTTCAGGGTCCTTTGCCCCACATCCTACCACCGGCTACTTGAGTCATAAACTGTCTGAGAGCAGGGACAACGTCTTCTAGCCCTGCCATGTTCCATTGCACCTGAATACTTCTAGGACCTCAAGAAATATAACTAGCTACTATTACACACTAATTGCTAATACTTCTAGAATTCACCTTTCAACTCTGTACAAGAGCAACCTGTATCCAAATTACTGACTGGTTTCACTGTAGTACTGGAATTATCCTAGGACCCCTCATCTTCATGCCATTGCACCACATCCCACAGAATTCTTTGCTATAGCAGGGACTTCTTGGACTACATCTACACAACGTTACTAGGAGTTGAAAAAAACGTGGATCTACACACTGATACTGGTCTAGTTGTGGATGTTAAGAAGGATTTGGCAGAGTTGGGATGGCCCTCCCTTTGAATTTTCTGCTATCTCCATGCCTCTGGAGTATTTTAATCTTAATTATGGATCTGTTTATTCTCTTGTGTTTTAGATATCTATATCAGATCTATTTTTTTTAATACAATTGCACTCACAATGAAATTCTGTTCAATGAGCGAATGAATCTTTTTTACACTGAAGGCCACCTCTTGTGTCATGAAGAGGGGATAAGGCCAGGCTCCGTGTAGCTCAGTAAAGACACATGCATCTCTTATGATGGCTTATTAGGGCTCTGTTCTTGTTTCTTTATCACACTCCCTAATAGTCAGGGTATGAATCCTATCACTGAAGGATTTTACGGCTACCAGTGCTGAACTACCTACTCTCCAGGATAATCACTAGAAAAGCTACTCCATAAGGAGAAGAGGCAGGATTGCCAACCTTCTTGGCTCAGAACACAGAAACCAACTTATCTCTATCCCCCTGCCCCTACAGAGGAAAGCCGATTTCTCTTTTATCCATGTGGAACGGAGACATTTCAGGCAGACACTTTCCCATTAAAACAAGGGCTCTTCTGGGAAGGATTAGCTCCTTTTGATTTCATATGAAACCCCAGGCCCTGGGGCCCCCTGCACAGAAAAGGCATTGACAGATTAACAAATTTCACAGTGTTCTGTACATCTTCAGCTCAGCTGAAAGCATGAGATCAAACACTAGGTCCCCTCAAGCAAAACCATCAAGATGACTACCTTTACCTCTTTGTCAATAGAACAATAAAAGATGAAGCAGAGCCCCTGGGGTCTCTTCTGCACTGTAGGAGCCATGTGAGTAGTATATGGACCCTTCAACCACACACAAGATACAGAATAAAAAATAATCATGTTTAGAAAAAAAAAAAATAACTGGGCTTGAGGAGCTTTTCCTTAGAAGGGTAAATTTTTTGAGGGTGAATTTTTTATGCAAAATTAATGTCATGGGAAAATTATTATGAAGAGGTTACCTGGGTTTTTGGTTATTTAAACTTTACTCTCAGATGCATATGTTTGTATATGATTCACTCCCAGGTAAACAGTTATGCTGTGTATACCTACATAATATTCCTTAATCTGTAGAGAAAGGAAATGTGACTGCATGTCACCTAAATGCCTCGTGGTCCAGTTGTCCACGCACAAAAACACCTGACCTTTGACCCATGGAGCCAACAGTGCTACAAAAAGTCTATAATTTTCAAACATGTCTTAGCAGTAGATTGCTTTTGTCAAATGAAAAAAAGTATAAAGACCCTGACATACAAAACAAACAAAAGCTGAGTTACCCTATTTAAGGAGGGGTTAAGAGGGCCAGATACTTTCTTCCATTTCCTGGTAGTTTCTGAGACAACTTCCCTAACATTCAATTAAAAACTGCAAAAAAACACATTTGGAAAAAAAAAAAAGTACAGAAAGTGCGAGAGCATAGACAGACATCCTTTTCTGCAAGGGCTCTGAGGGCACTAAAACAAAATAAGAGATATCAATACTCTACAAAACTAGAAAATTCAAGTGGATAAATCCCTTACAATTATGAAAAACCAAAGCCACCAGAGCCCTTTATGCCCACTCTGTTTATTTAGCTGCGCAGGTTGTAGGCAAAGAAGAAAATAATGTGGCTCTAACAAGGTTCCCCTTTAAAAGTCAAACTCTGGGGCAGCCTGGGTGGCTCAGCGGTTTAGCGCTGCCTTCAGCCCAGGGTATGATCCTGGAGACCCAGGAGAGAGTCCCATGTGGGGCTCCCTGCATGGAGCCTGCTTCTCCCTCTGCCTGTGTCTCTGCCCCTCTCTCTGTGTGTGTGTCTCTCATGAATAAATAAATAAAATATAAATAAATAGAGAGAGAAAGAGAGAGATGATAGATAGATAGATAGATAGATAGATAGATAGATAGATAGATGTCAAACTCTGGAGTGACAGCAAGCATCTTTCAGAAAATATATAGTCCTCAGTATCCAGCTCTGCCTTAGCCAGGCTCCCTGGAGATGATACTCATGAGAGTAGGCTGGATCTAAGTCTTGACACACTACAGTTTCTTCCCTTGAGATCTTTCTTTAGTAGATTGCTGCACAGGGGAGAGAGAATACCACCTACCCTGATGCCCTGAGACCTTGCTCAGGTATAAACCCCGGAGGAGAAAATGGACTGTTGGTCTGAGGATTTTTGGCTTTCACAAAAGCCTTCTGAGGCAGCTTTATTTCTCTAAACAGAATGAGGAGTCCTTGCCTTTTCCTTGCTTCTCAGATAGACATTAATCATTGCAGTACAAATCTGACCTTCTCCATAAAGCCCTTCCTGATCCCCATCTCAATTTTCAAAACTCATACCCTCCAAAAAATATTAAAAACCCACACTGATCTCAGGAAGGTCTATGTGATGGCTTCCAATAATTAAAAAAACAACAAAAAACAACAACAAAAAATTAATAGATAAAAGAAAGCAGCCACGTAATCACGAATGGCCAGTAGGAGAAAGGAAGAATAGTATCACCCAGCATAATGCAGGGAAGTTGCTACAATTGACACAATAATTAGTTCTGAGCTTCTTAGCACTGTAAAGAAGGAAACGTGAAATTATCCCGAATAAATGAAAGGAAATAAAAAAAGGTTCACCTCACCTGGATGAATTTCTACTTGATTTTTCTGCCATTTCACTCCCACCCACAACTATGCTACCTGTCCTTGGATAAAGAAGTTCTGGTGCATTATGTCCTCTCACTCTTAACCATATGCCTGCTTCCCATCTGCCTAGAAAGTTCTTTCTCCTTCACCTACCTAACTGGTCCTCCTAGTCTTCTTTCTAGGGAGCTTGTACTGACCCTCCTCCCAAAGCTCTTCCTGCTTACTGCAAGAGCAACACATACTTTGCACTAATATTGCTCTCGTCATGCTACATTATAATTGTTTAGCTGTTGTGTTCCCCACTGGGCTGATTTTATTTTAATATATTTAGATGAATGAATATAAAAAGGGTACTGAATAGCATAATGGATAACTGTTGGATAGCAGTTTTATAAAAATGCAGAGACATTCCACATATGGTCATTTCTTGTGCAGTGAACAATTGCCAATTACCCTAAGTTGTCTTATATTGTTAGTTGGAGAAACAAGATTCCATTGCTTTAAAAAGATAAACTAACTGCATTCCCTGAGAATAAGGACAGTGTCTTATCTTCTCAGTTCAGTTCAGTTCAACAAACATTTATTGAGTACCAGTCATTATGCTAAGTGTAGGAGAAACAATGATGAATAAGACATAGTCTTGTTCCTCTTAAAGTTTACAGACCGGGCTAGGGAAACATAATACACATGGATAAGTAGTCAGCAAAGAAACTTGGTGCAATCCTGATTAAGAATATCAGGGAAGACTTTCTTTCTACAGGCAGAAATGCCTAAGTTGAACCTAAGGATGAGTTTGTCTAATAAAGGCACATTCCAAGCAGGTGGAAATTTTTCATGCAAGAAAGGCATATCAGGCAACAACTGACATGGTGTATGCATGGATACTGAATGGGTTTATTGTTTTTGGAAGGGTAAAATATAACAAGGAAGGTATACAGGGAGCCATAGTGGTCAAGGAATTCCCATGAAGCTGATGGAGTATGCAGGATCCAGATCATGGAGGACCTTGTGGGTAATGTTAAGGAAATTGGATTTTAACCTATAGATGATGAGCAGCTGCTGAAGGAACATTGATTTTTGTTTTAAATAAATTACTTTGGAAGTAGTGCTGTGAATGAATTGGGGGTGGGGGATATAGGAACAAGAAAAATCAGTTAGCAAGCTATTGCGACATTTCAGAAAATACATGATAAAGGTTTATAAATGATTTTAAATAGCCAAGTAATAATGGTGCTTCCTTTTCCCTCTCATAAATCACCCTGGAGCAACATGAAAAACAAGAAATAAAAATACAAATTCTATATTCAATGAAAATCTAACCCTGTAATACAATATATATGGAAAGGAAGCCAAATTTGGGGAAGAACAAACAGGATACAGACAGGCACCAGGGCAAAAATGCCGATAGCTACTAATCTTGGATCAAGCTAGAGAAATAGCATTCTCTAAAGATAATACTTCATAAGGAGCAAAACTAACAATCTATTATTTGGAACCAAGTAATGATGGCCCAGGAGTTGGCAGTGAGTTTAGTCTGGGAACTGAGTGGTGACAAGATGCTGGAGAGGTGCGGCTGGATGAAGAAGCAGCCAGGCAGTTTTACCTTATGCGAAGAATCCATTCATAGACCAACTATCTTGAGTTCCGTGAAACCTCACTGAGAAACAAGGAAGATACTCATTAAGCTGAAACAGAGCTCTGGTCTATCACCAAGAGGAACCTCCTCAAACAGTCTTTCCAGGAAGAGCTCATGTCATGAAAAAAATAATGGTTGAAAACATAAAGACAAAAGAAAATAGCATAGGAACCATAAAATAATATAGCAAATAAGAGAGAGAAAGGGACAGAAAAAACAAATAGGAGACACAGAACAAAAATTGCTTCCATGAAACAAATGAAAATTGTGACCATACTGCTATGATTAAAAATGATCTGTATGATGAAGAGATCACTTCTGTAAGAGAAGAATTCAAAGTAAAATACAAGAGCTAAGGGTAGATAATGTTGAGGTAACAAAAAGTAATAAAATATAAGCTGGCAAAGTTCAGGAAAGAAGTATAGTAGCAGCAAAAAATGCAAAAAAGAGCCTGGACACTCTGCTAAATACTTGTGCATGGATGATGTAGGTAAGACTTTTTTTTTTTTTTTTAATATCACTTTGCTCAGGGAGTTAAAGCTGATTAGGAGAGAAAAAATGATGACATCCTTTGCTTTTCCTGCACATATCCTAAGTGTCCTAGAGTATAGGGGCCAAAATAATGAAACTGAAATAAACTACATATTTCAAAATATAAATCAGAAACTTTTGAGAAATTAAAAAGGAAGGAGAAATTGAACCAACTGAATGAGACTTATATTTCAGGAAAAGGAATTGAAACAGTGTGACCAATCACAAAGCATACACTAAAAAGTAAACAATATTTAAATATAAATTTTTTAAAAAGACTTTAAGGCATCAAGGGCAAAATAAATTAAGACATCTAAAAGGGAAAATATCAGACTGGCCTGACATGGTAACTTCTAGTAAGTTAATGAACCAAGGTTCTCACAGAAAGCAAATGACACATGCATTTTATAGCCTAAAAGGAGAGATAAACATATTTTCAACATTCAAGAATTTACCTTTCTTGAAAACATTACTAAAGAACAAACTGCAGACAACCAAGAAATAAATAGGAAAACTATAGTAAAGGGTGTAGATTTACCTATAAACTAAAATAAAAGTAAATGCAGAAACGATGGTTCACAGCAGAATGCAAATGCTTTGAATGATTTAATTAACAAAACTGGAGTTGGATATAGATCATAAACATAAACTATTTTTCTACCTTTGTTCAGCCCTGCTTCATAAAATACTTAAGTCTAAAAGAATCATATTTTCAGATAGAAATGCAAACCAAGAGTTATAATATGGCCAACCAAAATCAGGGGAAGGAATTTGAGAGAGAAGTAAAGAAAGAGAAATGCATGGAAATCCATTAATTGTATCCTTGCTCACAAGAGGAAATCAATAGATATTACCCCAAAATAGAAGATTCGCTATTATATTCATAAAATAGCTAGAACAAATATTCAAAATTATCAAAGAAACACAGAAGCAGAAAAGCAAGGAAAACAGGGCAGCCCTGGTGGCACAGCGGTTTAGCGCCGTCTGCAGCCCAGGGTGTGATTCTGGGGACCCGGGACCGAGTCCCATGTTGGGCTCCCTGCATGGAGCCTGCTTCTCCCTCTGCCTGTGTCTCTGCCTCTCTCTCTCTCTCTCTCTCTCTCTGAATAAATAAAAAAATCTTTAAAAAAAAAAAGCAAGGAAAACAGATCTTTAAAAAAGAAGCAATATTAACTAAAAACTAAGCATACACTGTCAGAATTAAGACATATCAGATTGATCAATGCAAAAGGCCAGTATCACCTACGAGAAGGAAAGGACTCGTTAGCTACTGCTGGCTGAACAGCACACATCTGTACCTGCTGTATGTGCAGTTGTTCATGCATAATCCACTGACTTGCTTTTCCTTTATTTTAAACTTAGCCAATTGATAGTTGCAAATAATAGCATTTCATCTCTGTTTATTTGGTGGTTGATGAAATTGCATGTTTTTCTCAAGACTATTGGCCTTTCGCATTATTTGGGGCATTGTTATTCCATGCGTCCCATTGCTCTCATGGTTTACAAAAAAAAAATCTTAAAACAGCCTTCGAGGCCCTGTGGGATCTAGTGCCCTAGGTCTTCATGAGGTTATCTCTAAACTCTGCATCTAGGTCTCACTTACTCCTTCCTTCTCATCTCCCTAATATTAGGGTACTCTGTGCCCTAGTGTTTGCATTGTTCCTCATTTCTGTCTGTACCTACTCCCTGGGTGACTTCAATTTTGCAATTCAAAAATAATGACTATATGCTGACATCCTTCCAACTTATATCCTCAGCCCTGGCCTCCCCATTACCTCTGCTCCTAAAGCCAGCCTCAAATCTTTACTTATTCACCCCATGCCGTGGGGATCAAGAAATTATAGGGCCCAACACACCTGGCTCTATGTCCCCCTCTGACTGCTGACTTCTGCTACCCTCTCCTAGATCACTACACACCAAATGAGTTCTTTTCAGGTCATCCTAAATGAAACAGCAATACCAACAGACATCTAACATTCACATTCTTCATGAATTTTCAGCCAGAGCATTATCATCATCTGATATATTTTGTAGATAGACAGATGACAGTACAAGATAGATAGAAAGATAGAGAGCAACATTTACATAGCATTGTTTTGGCACTTTACAGACGTAATTAACCAATAGAATCTGCCCAGCAACCCATGAAGTGAGTACCATAATTATTCCCTTTTAATAGATGAGTCAAATAAATGGAATATAGCTCAAGGTCACCCACCTGAAGTGTGGCCAACTGAGGTCAGAATAAATATGGGCTGTTGGATTCCAAACTACATGGTCTCAACCACTACTCTTTACAGTCTTTCATATCTATGTCTATATGGAAATATATCTTACATATACATTTTCCCTGTAAATATAAACACCACTTGGGCAGGAACTTTATTATGCTCACTGTCTTAACCTCATCTCTTAGAACAGGGGCCTGAAATGTAGAAGGCAATCAATAAAACTTTATTGACTAATGGGAACTCCTATCTCTTTCAAACAAAATAAAAATTGATGCTTATTAAAGAAAAAACTTCTAATGGCTGTCAGTCTAATAATAATAAAAGATATTTCATAATAGAAAAAAAGTCTGGATGTCTGCCGGCAGAATTACAGAAAACTTTATGCAATAAAAGGAAAAATGAGTTTTAAGAAATCTGAACATTTTAAATTCTAAGTCATGTTTCCCAGAAATGATTCTGCCATGTTCATCATTATATGCAGTATTAGCATTAAGTAAAGGGCAATCAGATTGGTAAATTCATAAATCATCTTTGTGCTTCTACCATGAAAAAATTAAATACAGTTAAAGAAATAATAAAGCCTTAGCCTGGGACCATGGCATTGGGAATGGAATGAAAGGAAACATTTGAGAAATAACTAAGGGTGATAACTGCAGGGGCTTGGATTTGCTAAATCTGGTAGAGGGTAGTGCCACCAGTGTGTCAGGTTCAAGGAGGACATGCTGATTTTATTTTAGCTGTGGAACATCCAAGTAGAGATATCAAGATGACTATTAGACATAAAGAACTGTAGTACAGGGCAGAGGTCACAATTCCCTGACTTGAGAGTCATTAGAACATGGCGAGGGGGGTGTCTGGGTGGCTCAGTCGGTTAAGGGTCTGCCTTTGGCTCAGGTTATGATCTTGGGTCTGGGATCGAGCCCATTGGGCTCCCTGCTCAGTGGGAAGTCTATCTCTTCCTCTCCATCTGCCTCTCTACTCTCCTCCTCTCAAATAAATAAAAAAGAACACGGAGATGGTACTTAAGACCATAGGATCTCCCAGACAGTGAGTGCTAGGGACAGAGAGAAGCAGGCCAAGGGCCAAAGCTAGAGAAAACCCAAGAATTGTACCTAATACTGTTTATTTTGCATGTACATGTTCAATAATTACTCATGAATAAGGAAATAATAGTGCCAATGACTTCCCAAGATTTTTTTAAATAATAAATTTATTTTTATTGGTGTTCAATTTGCCAACATACAGAATAACACCCAGTGCTCATCCCGTCAAGTGCCCCCCTCAGTGCCCGTCACCCATTCACCCCCACCCTCCGCCCTCCTCCCCTTCCACCACCCCTAGTTCATTTCCCAGAGTTAGGAGTCTTCATGTTCTGTCTCCCTTTCTGATATTTCCTACCCATTTCTTCTCCCTTCCCTTCCATTCCCTTTCACTATTATTTATATTCCCCAAATGAATGAGACCATACACTGTTTGTCCTTCTCCGATTGACTTACTTCACTCAGCATAATACCCTCCAGTTCCATGCACGTTGAAGCAAATGGTGGGTATTTGTCATTTCTAATGGCTGAGTAATATTCCATTGTATACGGAGACCACAGCTTCTTTATCCATTCGTCTTTTGATGGACACTGAGGCTCCTTCCACAGTTTTGACCTCCCAAGATTTAGGGGAAAAAAAATTCTGAGATTCTGGCTTTTACTTAAACTAAGAAACACGGATTTTTCTCAAGCCGCAAAGACTTTTCTTTCCCTTCCTTCTTCCAGCTGGTTTTTAAGTGGCTAGCTCAAGACCTCAAAAGTCTACACAACTAATTTTTAAAAAGAAGTAACTCCTCCATCTACAATCTATCATACAACAAGTAGTCACTGAGCACCCTGGATTTGCAAAGGCTTCTTGTCAGGGCCAAGAATGAGAAGTAAAATGTGTGTATAAAATATTGTCCCTATCTTAAGAGGGTATAAAGTCCAAGTTAGGAAGAAAACAAATCCACTAAGATTTAAATAATGATTCCTAATAGTCCATGCGCTAGAGGAGAGGCAGACAAAAACAGATGCCCTTGCAGCTGCCCTTGCCCTTCCTTCAGAGGAAGTGAGGCACACCCAACACAGGGGAAGTGAGGCTGATCTGGACTGAAACACTGGGAGTGGGGCAGAGAAAGTCATTCTGGAGCTTAGGTCTGAGCAAACTCTAGGAGATTTCAAAGATCAAGGGTCCTCCAGGAAACAGTGTGCAAAGGAACTGACAACAGAAGGGTGGAAGGCAGAGTGGGGGAAATGAAGGCTGCTGCCAAAAGTCAAGTTCAATTTCTCTCTCTCTCTCTCTCTCTCTCACACACACACACACACACACACACACACACACTCTAAGTCACTTGCTGGAATATCACCTTTTGTTTTTCCTCATTTTTACTCTTCTTAGCATCTCCTTCCAGTGAAACTCAACACCTAATACAAGGCTTCCCTTGCCTATCTGTAAATAAGTCACACCTAGTTTTCTCTGTGACTCAGAGTTCTTGGGAGCATAGGATTTTGGACTTGGGATATATCAGGGAGTAGTCAGCATTGAAAAGGGAGGCCAAAATTTAGTGAGTTCTAGATTTTTTTTAGAAAGAAAATCCTAGGGATCCCTGGGTGGCGCAGCGGTTTGGCGCCTGCCTTTGGCCCAGGGCGCGATCCTGGAGACCCAGGATCGAATCCCACATCGGGCTCCCGGTGCATGGAGCCTGCTTCTCCCTCTGCCTATGTCTCTGTGCCTCTCTCTCTCTCTCTCTCTCTCTCTCTCTCTCTCTGACTATCATAAATAAATAAAAATTAAAAAAATTAAAAAAAAAAAAGAAAGAAAATCCTAGACCTGCCTCATTTCTTGGGGATTCTCATTCCCATGTTAGACAGGCCACTTTGGACAGAAATGGAAAGGAACTTAAATTATAAGTTTAATATAATTATATCTTAATTATATAAGATAAATTACTTAAAGTCAGATCCCACTGGAGATGTGGTTCTAAGTAACCTCCAAACCCTAGCCCAATACTGGTCATTTTAATACCCCTTTGGTATAATAAGACAGCAACCCAACTGAGGGTTCAGGGGGCCACTAAAGATCACTGTACATGACAGTGACTCATAACACCTTCACTTTTCACCAGACGTCTCGTCCCCCCACAGAGAACAGATCGCCAAAGCAAAGGAGAGACCACACCCCAGCTCCACATCTTCACAACTGTGGGAAGGCCGCCTTCATTTTCCCAACTTCACCTAAGCCTCCCCTCTCAACCACTGACTGCATTTTCTGGACTCACCTGAATGAAGATATATTCATCCTGAACAACCAGGGAACTGATGTCAATGGAGCGGGCAAAAGGCCCACTCCGAGTGGTCTCGGCGCATTCTTGGATCCTGCAGGTGAGGTAGTGAGCATCTGAAATGGGAGAGCAACACTTAAACACATGGGGAAATGTTCACAAAGCTCTCATCAGCATCCAAGGCTCTGCCTCATAGGAAACCAATGATGCAGTTTAAAACAATGAGATTTCATTCGTGTTCACAAAACTTGTAATATTTTTTTTAAAGGCAATATCTAGATGAGGCAAGGGAGTGAGGAAAGAGTTAATCTTACATCCTATGTCAAAGGGGTAAACTGGTGTAGCTTTCTGGAAGAACAAATGGGAAATATCTACCAGAATTTTAAATGCGCATATCTTACATCAGCTATTCTAATGCAAGCAATGTCTTCTAGAGAAATACTCAAATATTCTCCCAAAGAGTCAAGGACAAAGATGCTCATTGTGGCATTGTTCATAGTAGTGAAAAATCAGAAAAAGGCTAAATGTCCCTGAATATTTCAATAAACCAAGGTGCACATATTACAGAGTGCTAGTTGCAATTAAAAGAACTAAGTAGATACAGACACATTACATGATTTCTCTAAGATTTCTGTTCCTTTTCAAAGAACCTTTGACAAAGTATTTGCCAGTATAATAGTAGGATACATTTCACGTCCCAAAAAAGCCTTGTCTTTATAAATGTATAGGTTTGTGCCACTGTACACAGAAAAAAAAAAGTTTTTTTAAATTTATTTATTTATTTATTTATTTATTTATTTATTTATTTATTTATTTATGTATTTTGGAGAAAGAGAGCATGAACAGGGGGAGGGGCAGAGAGAGAGAGAGAGAGAGAGAGAGAATCTCAAACAGATTCCATGCTGAGTAGGGAGCCTGATGCAGGGCTTGATCTCACAGCCCCGAGATCATAACCTGAACTGAAATCAAGAGTTGGATGCTTAATCAACTGAGCCACCCAGGCACCCTTGTGCATAAAGGAACCCATACAAATTAGCTATGATTACTTGCAGGGGAAAAGAATGGACTGGAGGAGAAAGTGTTAAAGTGGGATCTTTGCTTTTTATATAATATACATCTTTATTATTTTTGCCATAAGAATGTATTCACCTATTACTTGTATAAAATCTATAAAACTTGTATCATTACTTGTCAAATCTTCTGAAGATCTCAGTAGGTGAACAGCCCCTCAAGCTACCCAGGAACATGATGGCAGAAGCTGTAGCTGAATGGGAAAATCTTTGACTATAAAATGCACTTTGATTCTGACCTGAGGGTCATCCAAGAAAGACAATCCACTCAGTTATTTGCTCCTTAAGCAAAAAGTACAGGTAAGTCTCTGTAAAGAAATCCGTGTGCACACTGGCTTTCAAAATGGTTTTAACTGAACAGTATTTAAAAAGTGCAAGCGGCCAAAATGAAAAGTTAGGAATTATTTTGATATTAAAAGCAGAGGAATCTTTGTTATCACCCAAAACCACATACATTATGACATGTATCTAATGGGACTGTTCCCTGGAATGTGCGCCCAGGTGTGCATAGACGTCATGGGCTCCAGCAGAGGAGCTCACAGGCAGTGGAGATAAAGGCAAAAATCTTAACTAAGCAAAAATTTATAACAATTGAGTTTAAAACACAAGTGCTTGGGATCCCTGGGTGGCGCAGTGGTTTAGCGCCTGCCTTTGGCCCAGGGCGCGATCCTGGAGACCCGGGATCGAATCCCACATCTTGCTCCTGGAGCATGGAGCCTGCTTCTCCCTCTGCCTGTGTCTCTGCCTCTCTCTCTCTCTTTCTCTCTCTCTCTCTCTCTCTCTCACTGTGTGCCTATCATAAATAAATAAAAGTTAAAAAAAAAACACAAGTACTTAAAATTATTCCTGTTTTTCCTTAATTAATTAATTTACCAGTGGTTTCAATGAGTCTCGTGCACACAAAACATACTGGGAATTGCTCAGATACTAGGGAAACAGCAGTGAGTGAGACAGATCTTCGATTCAAGAGGACCTGCTGCCTAGGAGGTGACTCACATTATCTGTGGCTAGCTATTTCACACATTTATTTATAAACATTATGCTCATTTAATAAAGAAACATACTTGGGTAAGAAATGAATTCATTATGTGCTATATTCCTGCTTCCTGAGCATCCATAGCTGAACAAAGTCTATTTTTGTTGGCATTCTTACTTGGAGCATGTCAAACACCAACATCCTTCTCTCCGTCAGCATTTGTATCATCTGCCCACAAGCACAGCCTCTTCACTCTTTTTACTTTTTTAAGATTTTATTTGTTTATTCATGAGAGACACACAGAGAGAAGCAGAGACACAGGCAGAGGGAGAAGCAGGGTCCCCATGGGGAACCTGATGCAGGACTTGATCCCAGGACCCTGGGATCACGACCTGAGCCGAAGGCAGATGCTCAACTACTGAGCCACTCAAGTGCCCCCTTCCGGTTTTCTTGCCTCCAGGTGCCAAATAACCCAGCCAGTTCCTATCCCTGACAATGCTGCTCCTGAAGCGCTTCCAGAGTCTCTCCCCTTCTCTCCACAAGCCCTGCCACCAGCCTGGGATGAGTGCTGCCCATCTGTGTGGCTTGTTGCATCTACCTCACCACTGGCCTGAATGTGTGGGATGGACCCAAAACTGGACAGGCCCAAGGCAAGGAGCCAGAGTCATCTTTAAAACTGAAATCTGAGCTTCTCTCTCCTGGCTTCCAAACAGTTCTGAGTGCCCTGGGACAAAGCCCAGACATCCTCCTGTAGAATAGAAGGCTTTTTACAAGAAGCTTAATAAAATCAAATGCCTAAGGAGCAAGACAAATAATGTGTAGGGGTAAAATGAACTGAGTGAGTATGGCAAATGGCAGCTGGCACATGGCCTCGGGGTCGGGGATCACTGTGGAGTGGTGGGGACTACAGCAAAATGGCTGACACAGGTCTCTTCAAGGAGAAGCTGCTCACTGTCCAGCTTGATGTGTAGGAATAAGAGATTTGGTATTTTGTAATCAATCTAACTGTCCCTACTTTTTTAGGTGTGAAATTGTCTGATTTTTTAAAAAATTGATGGCTAGGGGCCTGTGGGTGGCTCAGTCGGTTAAGCATCCAACTCTTGATTTCAGCTCAGGTTCTGATCTCCGGGTCATGGGATGGAGCCCTACATCTGCAGTCATGCCCAGCAGGGAGTCTACTTGTCCCTCTCCCTCTGCTCCTCCCTTGCCTGTGTGTGTGTGTGCTCTCCCTCTCTCTCAAATAAATACAATCTTTTTTAAAATGATGGCTATTTTAAATTTAAAACAGGGTGCAGGCCAAACACTGTAAAGCCAAACAAAACAAGTCTACAACCAAACAAGCCCCAGGAGCCACTCATTTCCCATCTCTATTCTGTAACTTGGTTCCCACCTACCTCTCCAGAGAAGACATAAACCCTCTTCCCACTCTTTCCTGACCCATAAGCAAGACCAGCTTGTTCACCATTCTGTAAGTAGGGCCCGCCTGTGCCTTCCTCCCTTTGTCTCTATTTGCAGAGAAAGCCAAGAGTGGGCTGGCTTTCCACTGCTGGCTGAGAGGGCAAGGGAAGGCAAGGAGCCCAGGCTGTGCCGTGCAGCATGTAGTCTGCCCACTAGGAATACTCTTGGATCCACAAAGCCTTAGTAATTTTCTCCTAGAATAAGGCACTAAAACCCAGGTGAAAGCTGTAGTAAATACATATAAAGAAACCACAAGTGTTGACAAGACAACCTGCTTCCTTATTGCCAGCCAGTGTCTCAGAAAACTCCTTATACAGCTAATCAAAGGTACACACAGGAGGACATCTGCTTGTCCCCCCACACAGGCTCATTTTCCCCTATCTATTTACTATTCACTCTCACATTTGGACACTTTGAAAAAAAAAAAGAATCAAGTGTATTTAAGGCCACCCCAAACAAAATCAAAACCTACCTAAACTTTGGCCCACAGCAGGTGAGCTATTCTGCCAAACTCATCCTACTTTTTGGCTCTCCCCCTGCTTGCAACTGCCCAGCATGGAACGAAAGTCCAATTTAACAGGAAAGCAGCTCTAAAATGAATTTTTCAAATCCACTTAAAATTCAGGGGCCTTGTAGTCTTTAGCTGGACTCAGACATTAGAAGTCTCAATTCTTTTAAATTGTTTAAAACATAGTGACATGATAGTAAGTACTATGACACCCACTGCCTGGTGACAACCCAGAATGGGGGATATGGGGGGAGTAAATTACCAGGCAGACCTGGCTACCAGATGGAAGTGACTGAGGGTGACAAAGGACTCTAGGTGTCAAAGGTGAGCATAGGACACCAAGGAACTCACATTTCTGAAAGCTCTCAAATTTGGGCTTTGGACATTATCCTGAAATGAGGCCAAATACAGTCATGGAGATTCGAAGATGAAACTGAAAGACATTTGTCATTTAAGTTGAATCCCAAACGAGGCTTCTACCACCTGTGGTCCTTTTATTTTCCTTTAATAATACCAGATGTCTGATAAAATGGCAGAGGTCTGGCTCTTGAGTATAGCATAGTGTTTAAGAGCAAGGCCTCTGAAGCTAGAATGGACTGAATTCACTACTTGCTGATCACCCTTAACTAAAGAGCACAGCTCTTCATCTGTGAAATGTTCATGAGTTAGCATTTTCCTCCAAGGACTGTGATCAGGATTAAATAAGATTATGTACGAAAAATGCTTTAACACATTGTTAGATACATTTTAAAAGATTAGTATATGTTACCTCTTTGTTGTTATGAAAAGAGAAGGACATTTAACACTCAGTATCTCTCATACCTTCAAATAATAAAACTAATGTTCTATTTGACTATGGAGAATTAAAGCACCATACTACAGATCCTACTGGTAAAGTCATATTCCAAATTTATATCACTGTTTACTTTATTGAAGTGCTTTGGGTGTGCAGACAAAAAACAGAAAACAAAATATGTTTGAGCTGGAATAACCAAGGAGGACCTAATGGAGGTGGCAACTTCTGTATTTAACCAAGATGGAGTAGTCCATGAGAAGGGAATTCCTAGAAAGGGAGTGAAAACTACAATGATCTTTTATATAGGCAAAGCTCATGTAAGGCACTGTATAATCACATGTTAATGGATTAAGTTTGATTAATCCATATTCTCAAACTTTTATTTTCTATCTTTTCCTTTGAAACGTTCTCAAATGAAAAACTAGAAAGACCAGATTGAATGAAGAACTCATTTGGATATCTCTGTAAGAAAATTAGAGAGTGATTTCCCCTGTGGTTGAGAGTCAATCATTACCCTGATGATGAATGTATTTCTAAATGTCAAACGTCTTCCTAATGCATTTTGAAGAGCTGGTGTAGTCACTGCTCCACTTAGAAAAGCCAAAAGTCAAAGGCTTTGTGCCCCGCAGTGTGAGTAGAAGGATCTACTCAGTAACTTTCAAAATATCTAGCCCTGTTTGAATTAGCTCTAGCACTAGCAGACCCCTTAGCGAAGGGCATCTCCCTAGGGCACCCAGCCTTGATGCCTTCCCACATAGCAGATGTTGGGCCAAAGGTCTCATACAGAGAGAAGGGGTGGTCTTTAACTGATTCATTTATTTTTGTATTGGGTCAAGGTGTACAGTGATACTGTGGGTATCAGGCACTCCCTGAAGTTCAGCAAGCAGAGAACATTCTCAGAAGAATCCAAGACCAGTGAAGGACATGGGATAGTCACAAGTGAACGTTGCCTTGGGTTCTGCACTGAACAAAGGAAGATCTGAGAACTGAGGAACATGCACAGAGAGAATGAAGGAGATAATGTGGCATCCTTAGCCTTCTTTTCTTCCTAAGGAACTATATTTTTGCCAGGAGTTCTGTAGGGCCTAGGGATGCCCTAAGTTCACCCATCCAGCAAGGCAGGCTTCTCATTCATCTACATCCAGTATTTCTTTCTCTGTCAAACTTTTCCAAGCATCACCTCCTTAGAAACGGGAATAAAGTCTTAGTCATTTTTGTTTGCCTCCCAAGCTAACTTTACAAAGCCCCAATAAATGCTAGTTAATTGAGTTACATTAAAAACATAAATTTTTTTGTTATGTTGAATGATATTGTGACTTGTAAAGGTTTGCCTTTGAGAGTACTAAATATTCAAACTATCCTAGCCATCTGGCCTCTTGCCACCTCAGAGAAAGAAACTTTCCATAATTCACTCAACTTCCTATCCCTTTGGGTAATACATATGTTGTCAAAATTTGAAAAAGTACATTAAAATTGTGAACAAAAAGCAAATCATCTTCTTAGGTCTTCTCTTAAAGAAATACCCAGGAGTTATTTATTTTGAATAATAATATTAACTCTGTGATACAAATAAGTAAAAACCAGCAGATTCCAGGAAACTTTGAAAAGTTCTTTAGCTTCCATAAGTCTCCTTTTCCTTGATTTAGGAGTGGGGCTAACCTGTGTGCAGGACATCACACTGCTGCAAATGCCTATACAGCTCTCGAGACCTAGTAGGTACCAAAACCAAATCAAATAATTTAAAAAGTCAGCTTCCATTCCTGCCTATTATGCTTATGGATGTAGAGTTTTTGTGAAACTTCTAATTGCCCAAAGGAGAATTCTAGTGTCTCCTGCTTTCTTAAGGCACAGGGGGAATCTGGTAGTTATAGATATTTAAAAGTCACGGTGATCTTGAGTATCTTAGGACTCCTGATAGTGCATTCAAGACTCCTTTCACTCCAATTGCCAAATAAACTGACCCTGACTGAATATGATGACTAGGTGATGATGATAGTGATAATGACAATGATGAATAGATGATAATAGTGATGATAACAGTGATGATGACAATGATGATAATGATGACTAGATGTTGATGCGGATGATGTTGAGAGTGATGAGGACAATGATGATAATGACAATGATAATGGTGATGACAATGACAATGATGATGATAATAGCAGTGATGACAATAATGACAATGATGATCACAGATATGACAATGATGACAATAATGACATGACAATGATGACAGTGACAATGATGCTAGAATGATGACAGTGAGACAATAATGATGACAATGACAATGATGACAATGATGATGAGTATGATGACAATGAGGACAACAATGATGATGATGATGAAAACAGTAAGAAGTAACATTTTTGAATGTGCACTCTGTCTCCCAGTATTGTAGGAGCTACATGTATTAACTGATTTAATTCTGGCAACAATCCAATAAGGAGTTAAAATTATTATCATCCACATTTCATAGATGAGGAAACTGAGGAACAACAATTAAGTGATTTGCCTGAGTTTCACAGCTTTCAGGAAATGACAGAGCTGGGATTGATACGCAGGTATATTGACACCAGAACCAACTATCCCAATCATTATGTATTTGAACCATGGAAGAAAAGTCAGTCTGAGAATTAGATCGGAATCCATGTTCTTGTTCAGTCATTGTCCCTGGTTATCTATGTGACATTGGGAAAATTGTTACACATTTTAGTGCTTTTTTGAAAGTGATTCAATTTTTCTATTTCAACTTAAAAAAAAAGAAAATCCTGAAACCTTTTATTAAAGATAATTCTATATTCTCAATACAGAAAGTGTATTTTAGTGTATCTGCTCTAGTTGAATGGATGTCAAGAGTTCTGCAATCCTGCTGACTTAACCCCACACTCCATCCCCATCTTGGCCTCTGAATTCTTAGAACACTGCTTGGAGCTTGGAGTTAGACAGTTTAAGATTACTGAACTAGTCAATAATCCAAAGCTCTTTAAGAGTCAATATTCTGTGTGTCTAGAACCCAAAGTTTAGGCAGTAGTATTAATAGTTTTTTGCCTTGCGTGCCAAGCCCATTTGATTACTTATGACTCCCTGGAGTCTATTAAGAAATGCTGGACTTTATCTTGGCTCAGTGAGAAAGTGCAGTGATTGATTAATGACAGGTAATGGTGGCACCAGGACAAGAAATTGTGGCATATGTGCTACAGGTTTTGATTCTAGAAATTTCAAGGGTGCCTAGATGTCAAAAACTTTCTGCCTGTATCCAGGTTCACTTATTACAACATCACTATGATATGTCCAGATAGTTTATGCTTGAAAATTTCTAATGAAGAGAAACTTATTACTTCATACAGTAGCCCTTGCCATTCTGGGATACTCTTTTTTTTAAAGATTTTATTTACTTACTTGCTTACTTATTTATTTATAGAGCACAATAAAAGGGAGGAACAGAGGGACAAAGAGAATCTCTAGCAGACTCCACACTGAGTGCTGAGTCCAATGCAGGGCTTGATCTCACAACCCTGAGATCAAATGAAGAATCAGACAATTAACCGACTGAGCTACTCAAGCGCCCCTCGAGATACTCTTAATTGTTCACTGAACTGAGACCTAACTCACTGTGAATCTTACTCTACAATAACACCTTTGTTAGCCCATTGATGCAAAAAACTAATAACTAATAAAAATGTTTCTTATATTTGTTAGGTTTTTTTTTCAAGTATATAAAGCACTGGAAGATAAAGGATCACAGAAAGGTTAGGAAAATTCTCCAAGGGGGACACCTGGGTGGCTCAGCAGCTGAGTGTCTGCCTTTGGCTCAGGGTATGATCCCAGGATTGGGAGATCAAATCTCACATGGGGCTTCCTGTAGGGAGCCTGCTTCTCCCTCTGCCTATGTTTCTGCCTCTCTCTGTGTGTCTCTCATGAATAAATAAACAAAATCTTAAAAAAAGAGAAAGTTCTCTAAGGTCTAATAGCTTCTAGGAGACTGAGTTAATTCTTCAGCTCAACCCTTATGGCACCAAGATGATGCTCTTTCTATTGACACCCAATTCTTTTGGATGGAGGATGCTAACAAAGGTGTTACTGTGGAGTAAAATTTACAGTGAGTCAGGTCTCAGTTCAATGAACAATTAAGAGTACCCAGGGAGAGCCTGGGTGGCTCAGCGGTTGAGTGTGTTGGTCTTTGGCTTAGGGCATGATCCTGGAGTCCTGGGGTGGAGTCCCACGTCGGGCTCCCTGCATGGAGCCTGCTTCTCCCTTTGCCTATGTCTCTGCCCCTCTCTTTCTGTGTTTCTCATGAATAAATAAATAAAATATTTTTAAAAAAAGAGTACCCCAAGGAGTGCCTAGGTAGCTCAGTTGGTTAAGAGTGTGTCAGAGAGGGGGTAATGGTAGGGAGAATTCACAGGGGACATTCTAAGAAAAATGATTTCCAGAAGACAATGGGAGAAAAAGTCATTTGAATCCAGAACTGCATGGCAGAAATTGGTTTCACATTGTTAACCAAACTAGCTGGCTTTGCCTTGATGAAGCCCTGCCAGGCCAACAGCTAACTCAGTGGCTTCAGCTTAATCTGGAAGTCTGACTTCCAAAAAGAAGGAATAAGACTGGGCTAGAGTGAAGACTCCTACATCAAAACAAGAACAGAGACCAGTTTTACTGGGTTATATCTAGTGTGTGGGAGCCAGATTGAAAGGATGGCTGATGTCACATACGGTACAGAAAAGCCACCCTCTATGCTGCTCACCTGCAGTCCCTCTAGTCTGGAGTAGTGCTGTCCAACGGACATACAATGTGAGCTGCAAATAACCTTTACTAAAAAGTCAATAGAAAAGTGAAATTAATTCTAACATTAATTAATTCTAACATTATTGAGATATTAACCCCAAATATCCAAAATATAATGATTTCACATAGAATCAATATAAAAATTATTAATGAGCTATTTTCCATCCTTTAATTCATAGCATGTCTTTGAAACCTGGTATGTGTTTTGCACACATGCCACACCTCAATCTGGACAGCACATTTCAAGTACTCAGGAGCCCCTTGTGATAAGGTGGCTGCCACACTGGCCAGCATGAGTCCCCATCCCTCTTTCTACCATCCTCCTGGGGAAATCCAACTCATCTTGCACAAGATGTGATGAGCACTGAGTGTTATACACAACTGATGAATTATTGAACACTACGTCTGAAACTCAGGATGCACTATATGTTGGCTAATTGAATTTAAATAAAAATTTTTATTAAAAAATGAAAATCCAACTCATCTCCCAAGAGGAAACTTAACCACAGCTTCTTTTGTGTGGCCCTCAGTCTCCTTGGCTGTTGGGATATCCTACCTTTGGGTTCCTGTAGCACTTTCTTCATGAGACCAGAAATCAGTGGCTTTCAGCACATTATATCACAGTAACAATCTGTGTTATCTATCTGCGCTCCCTCTCTCCTGTGTGCTTCTCAGTCCTAGCTGTGTCCTATTTAACTGTATATCCCTCACAACTTCGCACAGTGCAGTTCTGATCAGAGTGGGGTCCACAGACCAGCCATCACCTGGGAGCTTATCAGTATATGGAATGTGTGTTTTAACAAGCTCTCCAGATGGTTCATATGCATGCTACATTTGGGGAATCTCAGATCTGGTGAAGTGGTTTTCAGCCCTGCTTGCATTTTAGAACCACTAGGACAATTTTATAAAGGACCAATGTCCAGGACCACCCTCCCCGTGTTGTGTGTGTGTGTGTGTGTGTGTGTGTGTATTCTCCCAGTGATTATAACTAATGCTAGGTTTTGAGAACCACTGTCCTCTATATGTGGGAAGTGCTCCATTTCAGTTGATTGAATGTGAGAGAGTGAATAAATAGGAAACACACATTTCTACATTGCTATTTGTATGAATGCCCACATCCCTGTCTTGCTCTGGGGACTACATAGAGTAACATTTAATTGTTGTTTCGTAACCATATCTTGTTTCTATTCTCAGAACATCCTTATGGGTTTCAAACCATTTTTTTCTACTACTTATGAACCTCTCCCTCTCATCTCAACATATAACATGGTTTTAGACACATGGAAGTTATCTTGACTTGGAAAACACTTATAATGAGCTATGATTTATTGTGATTTTTGTCTTGAGAGGCAAAGGGAAAGAAAGGTGGCAAACAAAGACATGTTTGCCCTCCTTATATGTTCTCACTTTTCCAGCCCTGTGATAGCCCAGTTTCTGCATTTTTCACAGCAGGGTAATTCCAGACTTCAACACCAAGGTTCCTTACTCATACTTATCAGGATATAACTATATTGTGCTGTAATCCCAGCACCATCTGAGGTCAGGGAATCCCTAAAGCAGTGTTTGTGAGTGGGCGACCTGGATGAGAATCATGTTGGGAGCGTGCTTAGCAATACATAGACTCCTTAGAGCAGACCATCTAACCCAAAACCTCTGGGGTGGATCCCAGGAATCAGGGAACAGGTTGCCAGAGGATCATGAATGCTAGAAGTTGAGAGAAATGGCCATAGGAACTATGCTGCTGTGGAAAGAAACAGAGAATGGAATTTTACTGCTAAAAGCACCTTTGAGGGTAATTTGCAAAACAGTAATTGGCAGATCCAGAACCTGGGGTAAATGGCCTGAAATAGGCTGATGAAGGAACAGGCTCTCCAACATGGAAAAAAAAAGGTAGAATAACAAAGGAAAGTCAGAGGAAGGAAAAGTAACAATTATCTAAGCTCTACTAGTTCTTGTAAGATTCTCAGAGAATTATTTTCCTTTTAAACATATGAATCAAAAAACAAAAGGGCTAGAAAATCTAAGTTTCAACTGGCTTCAAATATACCAAATATAAAGAAGTAATCTCTCCTGTGAGTTCCTAACATGTCTTGTGTATAACTACGACAAGGCTATCAGCTATTCAGGAACTGCAGGTCATTCATCCGCCTATTCCCTTTTAGAATACAGACTTTGGGGGCAGAGACCATGTTTTATTCCCTCTTTATATCTCTAGAAATCCATGTCATGATTAGCATCCACTAGATGCTCAGAAAATATCCTCTAAAAGAATTAGTAAGAAAAATGAGTAAATTATTAATTCTGTTTCATTTTACAATGAGGGGATAGCAACCTCAGGAATTTTAGTTGCTTCCTGGAAACACAGCCTCTCAGTGAAAAAAAAAAAACTGGAATTAAGATCTAGGTTTCTATTCTCCCAGTTTGTTTGCCTATAAATATCTGAAAGACCATTTCTCGGGTGCCTGGGTGGCTCAGTCAGTTAAGTGTCTGCCTTTGGCTCAGGTCATGATCCTGGGATCCTAGGATTGAGCCTGTATCAGGCTCCCTGCTGAGTAGGGAGTCTGCTTCTTCTTCTCCCTCCTCCCTCCCTCTCCACTCATGCTCTCTCACTTTCTCTCTCCTTCAAATAAATAAATAAAATCTTAAGAAAATAAAATAAGAAAGACCATTTCTCCCTGCTCCTCAAAAGGGTAAACATAAGTTGCAAATATGACCCCCAAAGAGACAGAGCTGGAGGGATGGTAGTGATTCTGGTGCCTACCCCCACTCCAGGACTGCCTAACCCTCTGCCAGGGCTTGGAGAGTGTGCTCCTTCCAGCACTCTGCTGAGGCCCATCTCCCTGCCTTGGCAGTTAGAAAGTACAAGATACCTCAACAAGCATAGAGTGACCAGGCAAGAAAAGATCAGGACACAGAGCTGCAAGTGACTAATAAGCATCTCTGACCAATGCACTATCCCTTAGGGAATACAGGGTGCAGGATGTCACTGGTCTCATCACAGATGCCACCCTCTGTTCCTCTTCCCTGTCCCAATTAAGGAGGTCAAACACAAACCAGCCCCCTTCTCTATCTCGTGAGTCAGGAGGAGCCAAGTGGGGCAGGATGAGGGACTTAGGGAAACATAGCAAAGCTGCCTTGTGCTCCAGAGATGGAGACATAGCAGTATCAGGAGAAATGCTCAGTGTTGTGGTCTAAATAAGCTGGAATGGGTGCTAGTTTTTCATCTACCAGCTGCCTATAGCTTAAACATGAAACATAAACAGAAGAGGCAGAGAGAAAGGAACTTGAAACAACCAAGTGTTATTGTCTAGTAAAATCCGTACCTAAGGTCACAGCTGGGGAAATCACAATTGTAACTTTCCATTATAAAGGTAAAAATGGTCTTTGATGCGTGGTGTCCAATGTGGATCATGGCTCAGGGAGCTACCTACCCATTCCTTCACGGGACCTCCCCAGCATACCTAGCCTTTTGTCCCTCTATCTTTGACAGCCATGGACCATAATCAAACCACTCTTCATGGGTGAACACTAGGCACATGTGAGGTTCTCCTCTCTATACAGAATGTTCTGATAAATTCTTTCTAATCTTTGAAGTGTCAGATTTAACAGTTTTGTCTTTCTGAGAAGTTCCCCCCAACTTTCTGAGACTATTAGCCATACTCCCATTTGTAACTCAACATATTTTCAAGTCTATGAATGTTCCTGTCAGATTGTGCTAGAATTACTCAAATCCTTATCTGTTTCCCCAGCTAGTCTACAACTTCCCTGAGGTGAAGATAATACCACATTCACCTCTATGTCCCCTCAGTGACAAGAATATGCAGATTTTAAATAAATGCTGGTTGAATAAAAGAAGAAATAAGTGGATCAAGAAGTTAAGTAATTAATCAGGAAAGATAAGAACTAGAAGCCAAGAACTGTGTATTCTAGTTTTCCCTCACTATAAGTTATATTAATATAATTTTAAAAATATTTATTTAAGTAATCTCTATATCCAATGTGGGGTTTGAACTCATGACCCTAAGATCAAGAGTTGCATGCTCTTCCAACTAAGCCAGCTAGGCACCATTAAAAACACTAAATATATATAATACTAATATAATATTAGTATTAGTATTAGTATTATTTTTCAATATGAACTTCTTTCAATTAATACACAGCAATTTTTTGGCTTATAGTTCTAAAGTGTTAATAGATATATGGATTTATGCGACCACCACCATAGTCAGGTAGTCAAATATTTACATCACTCTGAAAAATTCCATCATGCTGCTTTCCTGTGAAATATTTTCCCCACCCTGGAAACCACTGATCTATTTCTCTATTGTTATCATTTTGTCTTTTCCATGTGATCATATAAATGGAACCATATAGTATGTAACCTTTTGAGACTAACATATTTCACTAATTATAATGCCTCTGAAATTCATCTATGTTCTCTTACAGATGTAGCATAGCTTGTTTATCCATCCATTCAAGGATATTTAGGTTATTTCCAGTTTTGGATGATTATTAATAAATCTGCTACAGACATTTGTGTACAGGTTTTTGTGTGAATATAACATTTCTCCAGGGTAAATATGAAGGAGAGAGATAGCTGAATCATAAGGTGTATGTAACTTTATGAGAAATTGCCAAAATGTTTTTCCGGAGTGATTGTACTATTTTGTATCCCCACCAGGATATGAGAGTCCCAATAGCTTTGCATCCTTGCCAGTACTTGGTATTACCAGTATTATATATTTTAGCAATTCTGATAGGTATGCATTGGTATCTCATTATGGTTTTAATTTGCATTTTCCTAATATCTAATGATGCTGAGCATCATATGTGCTTGTCATTCTTACGTCTACTTTGGCAAGTGGTCTATTTAAATTTTTGCCTATTTTTTTTTTAATTGGGATGTTTCTTATTGCTGTTTTGAAAGTCCCTTATATGCTGTGGCCATAAGTCCTTTGTTAAATATACAATTTTCAAAAGATAAATGGATAAAGAAGATGTGGTTTATGTATACAATGGAATATTCCTCAGCCAATAGAAATGACAAATACCCACCATTTGCTTCAACGTGGATGGAACTGGAGGGTATTATGCTGAGTGAAATGAGTCAATCGGAGAAGGACAAACATTGTATGGTCTCATTCATTTGGGGAATATAAATAATTGTGAAAGGGAATAGAAGGGAAGGGAGAAGAAATGGGTAGGAAATATCAGAAAGGGAGACAGAACATAAAGACTCCTAACTCTGGGAAACGAACTAGGGGTGGTGGAAGGGGAGGAGGGCGGAGGGTGGGGGTGAATGGGTGACGGGCACTGAGGGGGGCACTTGACGGGATGAGCACTGGGTGTTATTCTGTATGTTGGCAAATTGAGCACCAATAAAAAATAAATTTATTATTAAAAATATATATATACAATTTGCAAATATGCTCTCCTTGTGTCTTCATTGTGCCTTCAGCAGAGCAAATGCTTTTAATTTTGGTGAAGTCTATTTATCAATTCTTTATTTTGTCAATTTTTCTCTTGGTGCCAACTTATGGTCATGGAGATTTTCTTCTACATTTCTCTATATATCTATAATTTTATATTTTACATGTAGGAATATGATCCATTTTTGAATTAAATTTGTATAGTTGCAAATCATAGACTGAATTTCACTTTTCCCCCATATGGCTGCCCAATTTTTTCCAACACCTTTTGTTAAAAATAGCATCCTTTCTCCACTGAATTTGTGCCTACTTATTAGTTCTAGGAGCTTTTTATTTTTGTAGATTTCTTGGGATATTCTACATAGAATATTGTGTCAATGAGGATAATAATAGTTTTATTTTTTCCTTTGCAATCTGTATGAAGTACATTTGCATTTCATTTTTCTTCCTTTATTGCATAGGCTAGGACTTTGGGCATGATGTTGAATATGTTGGTAAGAGTCAATAAACTTCTTTTCCTTCTTTAGAACTCTTATAGGGAAAGCATTCAGTATCTCATCATTAAATATGATGTTAATTGCAGGTCTTTTGTAGACATCTTTTGTTGGACGTTCCCTTCTACTTCTAGTGTATTGAGAGTATTGTGCTTTAGACTTTTATCTGTTATTAGCTAGCTGCACGAATTTGGGCAAATTTTAGTTCAGACTACCACATCAGAAAAAAGGAAATAAAATACATGTCTGTGTCTTTTTGTGATGATTAGAGGATGAAGATGGGTGTGTATGTGTGATTTATAAGTAACAAAGTTCTCACTACATAGCACAAAAGAAAAGTATCATGCATTTCATTAGGTTCTGTAAAATACAACATTTCCAGGTTAATGCAGCCATGTTATATGCATCTTCTAAATAAACATGGGTTAGACCCAACTCACTAAGTTTAAAGAAGATTAACTATTGAAAAATTGATTTTAAAAAAAATTGAGGAAAGGGAACATAATATATATATACACACACATACACCATACTTTAACCTAAGTGTGGCACATGACATTTATCCCTATTATAGTTCTGTCTTTCTTTGATTCTTGATAATGGGCCAGAAACTATGCTATGTGTTTTACATTTTTAATCTCATAAAATTTTGCAGCAGTCCTGCACCACAGGCCTTATCCAAATTTGGATCAGAATTTTTAAGCTTTCAGAAAATAGGTTTAACCTCAATGTAAGAAATTACCTTAATAAAACAAAACATAGGAGCTGTCCAGCAGTAGAAAAAGATGTGTCTAATTAAGCCTGAAGTCAGGGGACCTGAGGAGACACTATAAGAAATTTTCAGGAAGGGATTCCTACACTAGGTAGGAAGTCAGGCAGTCCTACAAGGTTTTACCAACTCTAAAATACTACAACCAGCATAGATCACATCTAAGGCATAAAAAGGTTTACATGGGAAATAATGCCAAGGCAAGAATTGTACTAAAAACTGGTCTGTGGTCATCTTAGAGCTTCTATCTGCTCTCCTACTGCTGCTCTGCTTGCTCCTTCACATCCCTACATCTCACTCTTCCCCCAGTTTCTTTCTCAGCAGTAAGAGTCAGATAATATAATTTTGAACCCAAGCTTCACTACCCATGATCAGTGAATTTGAATATGTGGTATTATTTTCCTAAATCTTTTTTCTAAGATTTATTTATTTATTTTAAAGAGAGAGAAAGAACATGAGTGAATGGGAGGGGGAGAGGGAGAGGGAGAGAGAGAATCTCAAGCACCCTCCCACTGAGTGAAGAGGCTTGATCTCACGACCCTGAGATCACAACCTGAGCCAAGACCAAGAGTGAGACATGCAACCAACTTAGCCACCCAGGTGCCCCTATTTTTCTAAATCTTAAATAGCTCTTCTTGTTAAAAAACTTTTTTTTTTCTAAGAGTGTGGACCATCCTACCTCCTTGCCTGCTTCACAGACTTACATTTAAGGATCAAATGACAGAAATTATAACACAGAAAAAGAAAGAGAGACAAAAATTGAGTATTCAGCAGCCAGGCCTATAACAACAGTTGCTGGCTATCTTCTAACCCTTTTACAAAATAAAAACAAAGCAAATGAAATATTCCCCAAAATGCATGTTTCTGGCATGTACCTGTGTTTGGTATCAAAAACAGTAGTTTTCTCTTGGACAAAGCACATGCAGTTTTAGTTAATGTATTTGGAAAGATACTCCAACACTCACAGCCAGGTTAAAACTGAAGCTCTTTACATTTGTATATTGTAGAATTTCTATAACATCCCTCTCCACTTGGTCAGCCTATAACTCTATGAGGTGGGCAGGGCAAGGATGAATAAGTATTCTCAAACAATGCAGGGATTGTCACAGAGCACAGAGATCAGAGGACATTTCCCCAGACCCTATGGTTGGTGGGTAGCAGAATCCAAGACCTCAACTCATAATCAGGCACCTGTTCTTCTGCATTCCCCCATCACTACTGTTTCCATAGATTATTTGGCTCTATTGTTGATTGATGCTGATTACATTTTTATTTATTTCACATTGATCACATATTTTCACATATTTCATATATTTTAAGTTGATTTTAAGCTGATTTTTTTTTGAGTAGAGAACAGCCTTATAGTAATATGATCAACTCTGGGGAAAAAAATGCTTAAAATGGTGCAAAATGATACATCATCAGTCAAATTCCATGCAAGATGTATGCAGGTGCACAATGTACAAAGGGATCACGTGTTCAAGATCCTGGGATTCTACTGCTTGTTTGTAGAACAATATAGGTTTGCTCACCACTATATCTGCAGGGCCTAAAACAATGCCTGGCACACAGGGTCCACACCCATATTTATGGAATGAATGAATAAACAGTTTTGAAAAAAATTGCTTTTTTGGTAAGCTTGACTATAAGAAGGGTTCATTTTTAAAGCTGGCAGCCCCTGCAACTCACCCTGTGAATGCAAAATACCGTGATGAGCTATAGCCATCCCTATTCGAATTACACTGAAGATGCCAGGAAATTACTAACAGGAGCCTCAAAATTCATCACATTAACTCACATCCCCAGAAAATTCATTACTGAAGGTTTATTTCCATGAAACATCTCCCTTGGGACCAGAGGCCTCTCCCCCTACTCTGGGAAATAGGATGGATATGGCAGTAATGGAGCTCAGGGCTTTTCATCTTCTCAAGCCATTAAAATGCAAATTGGGGGCGGAGAGAGACCTGCAGGCAGATCTCCTCTGGCCTAGGCTGGCGTGTCAGCACTCACATCCGTCTGCAGTCCGCACCTCCATGTGCACCAGGTCTGCCTCCTTATCCAGTCCAGCCACCGACCTGGGAAAGGAAGGAGACACAGAAGCTCAGTGACCACATGGACAGCAGATGACAAAGTGGGAAAGCATTCAGGGGATGATTGTTACTCAGAAAGCCACTTTCTCAAGAGAGGACCCATGGAGTCTGGCCACTGAGCCTGGCAGATTCAGCAGTCACCTGTAATGCTCACAACTCATGAGTCCTGGTATGGTGTCAGGGAGTCAGGGACTCTCACAAAAAACCATAAAGGAGTCTAGAGTCCACAGTGATATAGGTCTAAACCTCTATCCTCACCTCTTTCCACCACACGGCACTTAAGTTCCCTCTTCCTCACCATCTTCCTTCTTCTCCCACCACTGCCCCTCCCATCTTGCCACACCTGATTCCTTCTGGCACTTTATCCCTCTCCGCCCTCCTGCTGGGACTGTGCTATTCCCTACCCTGTTCTGTCCTCTGGGGAGAGTGGTTTAGCTTCCACTCTGGCTGTTTGCTTCAGGGCACTGTTGTCATCCTGAGTTTGAGGCTGTCTGCCCTTCCTCCCACCTGCCCAGGAAACAAGGAATGTCTGGTGACAAACATTTGAAATCTCGTCTGACAAGAACAAAATTCTCCCAGTGATCAGGGTGGGAAACCTTAAGGGTCTATGGCCAAGAGCCAAAAGAAGGATGGCTGAGAATCCTGACAAACTAATTATTGTGGGCCTCCGACCTCACACACCTAAAGCCCAGGCAGCCATCTCTTATGTGAGATATCCAGGTCAGAAGATGACCCAAAAAGTCAGCTAAAAGAGGCAACACAGACATTAAAACATTCATACTGAAGAGATCACATAATCCACTCTCTTGGCAAGCTCTTACAGTCTATTTACTCTTGTTTTAAATATCCTTCTAAGAGGGGCTTTCTGGTTTTCCAGTCTTCAAGAGGTAAGAAGTGGCAAGTTAGAAAGAAAAAGTAGAATTTAAAACAGTGAGAATCAACAGCTGATACCCAGACAGCAAGAAAATAGAAAAATCTATGAAAAACAGACCTAAGAACTCAAAACCCAATCTTCCACACCATAAATCTCTGTACTTCTCCCTGGCCCCGAGGCCATTACTACATTAGAGCAGAGTTCAGTATCTGACACCTCTGCTGAGGGAAGGAACGCATAGAAAACAGGCAGCAGGGGGCACATGGCATCAATGCATTCTCTTTATGAAACTGGGTTGCAAATGATAGATGTTACAAAAAACAAAGTGATTTTTATTTGTCCAGATAAAATGATATTTTGAATGGCTAAAACCTGTTACTTAAAAAGCTCATTTATGATCACTGAAATACTACATTTTCATTTTTGCTCACCTGAGTTGATCTTCAAGGCAAACCCCTAAGGCTTGAGAGCAGAATGAGAGCAGGTATCACTAGTTAGGTTTGACTGCACGGAAAACCAAGACACAGGAATGTTGCTGTTTGTCTAAGGTCACACAGGGACAAGACAAGAACTAGGGAGATTTACTGACTCCTCAGCCAAGAACAATTCCTCTCACCACTTCTCAGCCTTTTGGCTAAGATCAAGTGAAGAACAATTCCTCTCCATTTGGCTCATCTCCCTTTTGTTTGCCATGTCCTTCATATCACTGGTCTCCCTGTCCCCCTTTCTTCTCCAGCTAACTCTAACCCTTTCTTCAAAGCTCACCCTGCTAACGCTTCCAACAGCCCTTTCACCCTTCATCTTGCTGAAGAGTCCTGTATCTGATTCCATAGCATCTTTACCTTAGTGGTTTTCAAACTTGGTTACTCAGGAGAGCCACTGGAGGAGCTCTGATATATCTAGATGCTTGGGCCCCTCCCCAGACCCATGAAGTCAAAACCTTTGGGGGTGAGATGAAAGCATCAGTATTTTTTTAAAGTTCCCAACTGATCTCCATATATAGCCAAATGTTTGAACCACTGCTTTGCATGGCTCAATCACATCACTCACGCCATTGAACTTGTCTTCTGTACTTGGATATACACTTTAACAAAGTAGGATCCTGTCTATTTATCTTGGAATCCCTGGCACTTATGTACCTTGTGTGTGTGTGTGTGTGTGTGTGTGTGTGTGTGTATCGGAGGCTACCAATGTGTTTATTAAATTAATATATTATTGAATTAATAAACACCCAGGCTCCTATGATAATGCCAAAGTTTCAATGTGAAACTCACTTGAGGTCAGACCCACAGAGGGCTGAGGGCACCAGAATGGAATTTATGGACTTCTGCTGTGTTTCACAGTCTCCTTTTTCTTTGTAAATAAGTTGGTATTGTCAGGATAAGAGGATTCTCAGGTATTACTCTTCTATCCTCCTCCAAGATCAATGGCAGGGTAGAATGTGCAGAATTGCAACCATAAACAACTAAGCCTAACTCTAATTATCAAGTGCTATGCTCTAGAACATATAGAGTTGAAAGCAATGCAAACACCACCAAAAAACAAAAAAACAAAACAAACAAACAACAACAACAAAAAAAAACAAACAAACCAGAAACTATTCCCTCATCCAGGATTCCTCATTCCCTTCTATCTATATAAAATCTTATTAGATTTTAAGGTTGAAATTATGAATCAAGTCCTCCTGGAAGCCTTTCCTGGTCATTCTAGCTCATGCTGATTTCCCTCCTTTGGACTTCTAGAGAATTCAGAATCCAGATCATATATCTGCTAGCATTTGTATTTTTATTGTTTGTTTCCCTAGAGTGGACCATGGTTCACTACCTTAATTGGCTATCTTAATACCCCTCTAACCCTTCCATCTTTTAAAGAACTCTTCTACCCAACAAGTCATGTGCTTTGTCCAGGGAGGTCAATCACAGTAGCCAATCCATCTGAACTCCTAGGATGGTATATGATCCGGCATGATCATGACATATCTTTGTTATGGTGATCCCAGGACAATACAGAGGACTTCCTTGGGATTTCTCTAACTGGAGCTGGTAGGAAAGAACTGCCTTTCCTCTCTATTCACCAGGTCAAAATTGTTGAGAGAATTGTTTCCAGTCTGTTAGGAAGAATAGGTCTAAAGGAATGATGTGGATATAATACAGAAAGAACTGGCATTGTGACAAGGAGTCTCACAGAGACAGGGAGGAGAAACAGTGATATGAGGACAGTGGATGAGACAAAGACAGACAGACAGAAAGACAGAGATTTAGAAAGAAACAGATAATAGACCAAAATGGCAGCACTGGAGATTCCTAAGCTCCCTTCCTCCCATGCACACACTGAATGCATAGCTATATACAGAGCAATTCTCTCTGAAAGATAACCAGAAACTAGCTGAGTGACTCCTACGCATTGGATGAATGAGAAAACACCTACATCAAAATAGGTAGAAAAGATTGAGACACACTCTTACCATGAACACCTCCCCCCCCACCCCCACCCATACAGTACCACACAACCAGGAGGGAACCTCCAACTGCCAGCTTCTTACTCAGGAACAAAGGGTTTGTTCTCCACATCTAGCTTCACAACTTTTAAGGCCTACACCAGAGGGATGGGTCCCTAAAACGCCTAGCTCTGAAAGCCAATGGGGCTTGTGCCCACCAGGCTGTAGCAAAGGAAGAGGCAATTCTTCATGGTGCTCGAGTGATCCCTGCAGGGACTGCCCCAGGGCTCAATACACCTTCTCCCCATCTTTCCCTTAGAGGGCTTTATCTGCAGACTTTATAAGCTGCTGCCTAAGGGCTAGGCTTCTAATTTAGCAGGTTTCAAGGAGCTGATTATGATCCTCCCCTGAGAGGATCACCTTTCCAATCTTGTCTCTGTAGCCCACTCCAAGTGGCCAGTAGTTCTTTAGAAGGAGCTGTGCACGTGACCCAGCTTTAAGGGCTGCTGCCCAGGGGATGGGTCCCCACATTGCCCAAGGGGGCTTCATTTAGGAGTCCCAAAGGACTATAGCAATCAAAGAAAAGTTCTTCACCATCTACTTCCCCAAGGTTCAGTGCAGAGGCAGCAAGCTAAAAACACCTATCTCCCAGTCTCTCCCCAAAAAGTGTTTATCTGCATATATTAAAAGCTACCGCCTGAGGGTCCAGCTTCTAATTTAGCAGATATCTGGGGGCTATCCATAATCCTCCTCATGGACTAGGGAAGCTGGCAGACACTTCCCCCACCAGCCTGCTCCAATAATAAAATCAAGTCACCAGTATCTCCCTAAAAGGAAATTATACACATATCTAGCACCCCAGCTCTTGCAGCTATCACACAAGGGATGGTCCTCAGGATCACCTGGCACTAGTAGTAAACAGGCCTTGCATTAATGAGGCACTAGCAAGACTGCATCCAGCAAAGAAATAGTTATTAATGGGCACAAGAGCCCCCCCACCCTTGGTGGCTCCCCACCTGGGCCCAGCATTGAGGGAGCTGGCAAAAAAAGTCCATTTCCCAGTTTCTCCCTGAAAACTTAACTATGTACTTTCCCAGCTTGTACCTAGGATGCAGCTTCTCATCAGTCTGTATCCAGACAGTGATGGCAATCAGCACTGGCAGGTCACGGGACAGTCAACTGCTAAAAGCCACTAAGAAATAAAGAAGGGGCCTCAATAATCACAGAGTTGAGAGACAGCTAAGAGTTCAGTCATGCTGGTCTATGAGGTTCTTCTACATGAGATCTGTCAAGACCGGAAAATGTGGTTCTTTTATCTACTGCTCAGAAACCAACACAAAGGGTCAAGGAAAATGGGGGGGGGGGACACAGAAAAAAATTATGTTCCAAACAGAAGAACAAGATAGATCTCTAGGAACTGATCTTAAAGAAATGGAGGTAATAATCTACCTGATAGAGAATTCAAAATAACGGTCATAAAGATGCTTAACTGAGGTCAGAAGAATGATGCATGAGAATAATGAGAATTTCAACAGATAGAAATATTAAAAAGTACCAAACAGAAATCATGGATCTTGAGTATAATAATTGAAATGGAAAAAAAAAAAAACAATAGAAGAGTTCAACCACAGACTAGATCGAGTGGAAGAAAGAATCAGTGAACTCTAAGATGGAAGTGGAATTCCTCCTGAGGAGTGAAAGAGAGAGAGAGAGAGAGAGAGAGAGAGAGAGAGAGAGAAGAATAAAAAAGAGTGCAGATAGTTTAAGGGACTTATGGGAAAACATCAAGTGGATTAAAGTTCTCATTGTAGGGGTCCCAGAAGAAGAGAGAAAGGGACAGAAAACCTACTTGAAGAAGTAATGGCTGAAAACTTCCCTAACTTAGGAAAGGTAATAGACACCCAGAACCAGCAAGCCCAGGGAGTTCCAAAACAGATGAGTCCAAAGAGAACCACATAAGATACATTATAATTGAATCATCAAAATCAGTAGAGAATCTTAAAATCGAGTAGAGAATCTTAAAAACAGCCATAGAATAATCACTTGTTATATCCCAGGGAATCCCCGTTAGGACTATCATTAGATATTTTTCAGCAGCAACTTAGCAGGCCAGAAGGGTGTGGGATGATATATGCAAAGTACTAAACAAACAAAACCCCTGCTAATCAACCAAGGATACTCTACCCAGCAAAACTGTGCTTCAAAATTGACAGAGATATACCTTTCTAGAGAAGCAAAAGCTGAGGTAGGTCCTTACACAAATCAGTCTTACAAGAAATGTTGAAGGGAGTTCTTCAAGCTGAAACAAAAGGATGCTAATTTGTAACAGGAAAACATAAAAAAAATAGTATAAAACTCACTGGTAAAGGTAAATATACAGTTAAATTCAGAATACACTAAAGTAATGGTGGTGGATAAATCACTGATAAGTCCAGCATGAAGATCAAAAGACAAAAATATTAAATTAACTAGAAGTGCATTCATTTGTTAATGGATATATGTGGAAACAGATGCAAATTGTGACATCAAAATGCAAAATGTGGAGGTAGAGGATTTACACAAACAGAGAAATGCACTGAGAGATAGAAGGTGGCAACTAGATGCCATTGGAAAGTATTTCAATCTGAATCCATTTGTGTGATGGTTAATATTGTGTCAACTCGATTGGGCCAGGAGGTATCTAGATATTTGGTTAAATGTTATTATGGATGTGTCTTCTAGTATGTTTCTGGAAAAATTAACATCTGAATCAGTAGACTGAATAAAACAGATTGCCCTCCCAATGTGGATGGGCCTCCTCCAATCTGTTAGAGACCTGAACAGGACAAAAAGAAGGAGTAAAGAAGAATGTACTTACTCGACCTGAATATTTTCTAACTGGGAAATTGGCCTCCTCCTGCACTCAGATAGAAATTCAGAGCACTGATTCTCCTGATTCTTAGGCTTCAGACTCATACTGTAACTACACCGATAACTATGAATCTCCACTTGTAGAATGCAAACTCTGGGACTTCTCAGCCTCCATAATCACATGAGCCAATTCCTTTTAATAAATCTCTCTCTCTCTCCCTGTCCCCCAAGCTCCTATTGGACTGTTTGCATATATTATTGTTTCTTCCATATCCTATTGGTCTGTTTCTTCAGAGAGCCCTAATACAATTTGTCTATTAGTCCCACCCCAACATTGCAGCCTGTTTATCCATGTAAACCCACAGTATACCTCTGTGAGTGTGTTTCTGTATTTGCTTAAGCCATGAATTACAGAGACAATGATTCATATTAATATAAAACCAATTGGACAGTGAGTTTCCTAAGGACATGACCCTAATTATCTTTCTCCAATATTTACTACCACACACAGCTCAAGATAAGGCATACTTTCAGATTAAATGTGAGGGTTTCCAAATGTGCACTTCAAAGCTGCCCTGTCTCTGGGTCCACAGGAGAAGATATTAAGCTGCTCAGCTGGTTAGAGGTGGAGCAGAAAAACTTGAGTGCTGTAGGTAAGGAGAGTACTCCTGCCCTTTTCCAACACACACAGGAATGCCACTGCCTACTTTCTGCAGTACTGCTGGCATCAGCCAGAGGGTTCTCAACACTGACCCTGCTGACATTTTGGGCTGGATAATTCTTTGCTGTGGGGGACAATCCTACACATTGCAGAGTATTTAGCAGAATCCCTGGCCTCTACTTGACTCGGCAGCTTCCCTGCAGGCCTGACAACCAGATCTCTAGAGAATACCTACCATTCCCTAGGGTCAAAACTGGCCCCAGTTGAGAACCAGTGCCATATTGGGCGTACTTAATTAATGTCTGGACTCTATGTTTCTCCTGCTAACAAGGCAGCAACAATCAGCACACAAAGATTTCCCTTTCTCACTTAGGCCTACCACTGCTGAGATGCCCATGAACCACTGCTATCCTGGGCCACAATCACCTTATCAGGAAACTCTCTGATTATCATCAGGTGGAAGCCATGAGGTCCCTAATCTTAAAGCCTCAAAAAGCCCCCACTTTTAAAAGCCCAATGTAAGAAAAGTACACACAAACACAGCAAGCAAAGAAATCCTAGATTGTAGATATTTTGTGATTTTTCTGAGAGTAGGCAGAAGTTGCAAGGAATAAACTTGTGGAACTTTGGGGAAAGTGTATATGGTAATAAGGACATTCGTATGTCAGGCATTGTGTTTGGTGTTTTAAATGCATTATGTAATTAACCCTCAAAATGATTCTTTAAGAAAGGTACCATTCATTTCTAAAAAAAAAAGAAAGAAAGAAAAAGAAAAGAAAAGAAAAAAAAGAAAGATACCATTCATT
Source organism: Nyctereutes procyonoides (assembly GCF_905146905.1). Taxonomy (NCBI): domain Eukaryota; kingdom Metazoa; phylum Chordata; class Mammalia; order Carnivora; family Canidae; genus Nyctereutes; species Nyctereutes procyonoides. The sequence continues at coordinate 9,786,624 of NW_026575133.1, read as the reverse complement.
GAATATTCATCCATGGTAAAATGGGGATAATAAGAGAGATTAAGTAATGTACCTAAATTCACATAATAACAACTGAGAGTGAGAGTACTGTGTGTCAGGCCTTGTTTTATATATAAATGCTAATCTTGAATCCTTATATCAATTTTATGAGCCTTGAATCATTTTTTCTCCATATTTTCCACATTAAAAGGGTACAATTAGGCATCGAGAGATTAAGCAATTTACCAAAAGCCACACAGTTGAGTAAGCAGCAAAACCATGATTCAACCAGGCAGGTGGCTTTGAGCTAGGAGTTTAACCTTCCTGGTAAGCTGCCTCTCCTGGCTGGTGAGAGGTCTGCATACAGCTATCTCTCTCAGAATCAAGGACCAGAACCATCTTGCCCCATTGCCTCCCTCTTCCCTCATGAAGCCCTTTATGGTAGCAATGTAGGAAATATACATGCACTCACTCTGTGGACATTTTCAATACAGTTTCTCAGAAAATTTTGATTCAGGACTTCATGAACCAGGAGTCTCTCCTATTGGTGATAGTAATTAAGAAGAAAATGTTGGGAACAGAACAAGGAGGTTGGGCCAATAATAGAGAAGTGATAAATGGAGATCTTTGCAGAAGCCTGAGAAAGAGAAATACAGTTGAGGAAAAGAAAATGTGTGTTTGGGTTTGAGTCTCCTTCAGGTCTATGAGGATGGAATAAGCCAAAACTACATAAGAGGTACGATGGAATTGCCATGGGTATAGGGGAGGGGATGAGAGGCATGCCTGCTCAGGCAGGCCAAGAAGGTTAATCCTGGCCCCCAACACCTCTTCCATCACAACCACACAAGCTCCTTCACATTCCCAGGACCAACATGAGGCCAGGGTGGACTGGAAGGCCAGGTGCTGTACCCAGTACAGAACCAGCGATGAGAAACATCAAGCTCCCTGCCCTTAATGCCTGCAACGAAGTAAAAATGAATTTGCAAGCATCCCATTGAAGATACATGGAGGGAAACTACCAGAAAGTTTCTAAAATGTATCAGATGCTAAAAGAGAAATTACCATATGTGTATTGCTACTAATGCAAAGTGAAAACAAGTCATCGGTAGTGACTTTATTTAGTGACAAGTATTCCTGGTTTTAATGAAGTAACCATGAAACAGAATTTAAAAGAACAAAACCGTATCAAGAACAGGTATGGATCTATGCAAACCCTTATAGATATGTAAAAATTCCTCAACAGTTAATTCTCTTACCACAAGGTTTTCGTGAAACTTAACACCCATGACTGGGGACAAACCAATCTATTCCAGTGAACCTTCCCATTCTTCCTCAAGAGAAGACGTAAGATCAGGCCCCCTTCTGCAAACTCCCCATCACATACTACATACGTGTGCCAACAATGACTTTTAGCTTCCTGGCCTGTGAAATGGGAAGATCATGACACGGATGTGACAGAATTATGGGATTAAATGAGCTAGGTAGTAAACACTTAGAACACTGCCTAACATAGAAAGCATTCTTCACAACTTAGCTATTATTATTTTTTATTTGAAGGGCAGGATAAACTAATCTGCCTTCCTTCCTGCCCTCAGACCTCAGTTCCACATTTGTGGAGAGCTGAATAATAGCATTGTTCCAGGCACTGGACCTGAAAAGTCCCCGCTATGGAAGTTCAGTGTAAGCACCTTTCCCCCTCTTCAGATGGATCATACACTACAAACCAAGGGACCAAGCCTCGCTCAGGATCCCTTTAACAGCCTGCCCTCCTGTCCAGAATAGAAACAATCATACTGAATTGCAATTGCCTCATTCTGCCCGTGGGACACAATCCTTGACCTCACAGGCTTCTGCTGGATCCTCTCTTCACATTTTCCATCACAGTGCTTGGCACATGGTAGCTCATCAATGGGTATTTGATGAATGAATGGTTACAATTTCATTCAGTCAGACAAACTTTGTAAGGCCCTCTGTGAGCCTGGAGTTCATGTTTGAGTCTCAAAGACAAACCTCTCTTCAGGCCCAAAGAGATCTCACTTTCCTGCCTGGGCCCCAGATGGTGTTTAGCATGTGGATTGCTCAACAGGTGTTAAAAAGGGAGAAAAAAATCTATACATGCATGAATAATGTGTGAGGTAGTTTCCTCTCAAGGATATTCAATTTTATAATAATTAATAAGCCCAACATCAGCACACATGGATCATGCAAAACTCTGAAAGGAAGGGTCATGTTATTCTCCAAAACTGACAGTCCTTTTGAGCTCTGAGCAAGGATCCAGGACACATGATACACAGGAAATAAGGAGCAACATCAGAGCCACACGTCCAGAGAAGAACCCACATCTGCACCTAGAACCATATTCTTACAGGTGTTACTGATGGGAACACTTGAAAAGGTCAAGTAACCTTCAAACATATTTTTGGCAACTAAAGTGTCTGTTCAAAAGCAGTCTCCATGTCCTAATATATAAGTAGGTCAAACAGGGACTTCTCAGAAACTGTTAGTGGCTCACCCAGACGCAACTGTGCCTGAGAGCACGATGCAGCCACTTTAACACTCTGGTCTCGTCCAACCCCTTCACAGAACACTGAGCCTCACCAACCATCCAAAGACACAGCTGGTTTGTATGGTGTGGCTAGATTCCAATTTGGAACTTCATTCAGCCCAGCCTCTCCCTACACACTTAACTGCCATGGGGAAGTGGCAGGCTAGACTTTTGTGCATTTTCCTCTCCCTGTGGATGTGAATCCCAGAGCAAACCTGTTATTAGAAATAAGAAAATTGGACACTGGGGATGCATGAGGGATCAAGGGTAAAACAGTTGGTAAGGTCAAAGTATAAATGCTTTATGAATTGTTCAACTAGACATTTAAATTTACAAAACAATCTCAACAGACTTCTCCAATTCACACATTTTCCCCCTTTATGTCTTTGCTCAAGCTGACTGTCCACTGGACTTCTCCTTCCATTCTACTCTGCATATTCCCTGTGTATGGCCCAACTCACTACCTACTTTCCACGAAAGCTCCTGACCCTGGATGAATAGTATAATTCTTTGAGAAACTTTCTAAAAATACTAAATACCTTACCCCAGGAGTCCTGTTTAATTGGTCTGAAGCAATGGATTTTATACAGTTTAGTTACATCAGGATCTTCTTGTTAAAACAGATGCAGAGATTTGATTGGAGAGGTGTGGAGTGAGGCCCAAGAATCTGGGTTCTTAGGAAATACAGAGATGATATCGTAATATGGTCAGGGATCACACTCTGAGAACCACTAGCCTAGAGTATAGTTCGGGAATCAATAGCTTTTAGATGTTCCCAGGTGATAAAAATGTGCAGTCAGAGCTGAGAATCACTCATTAGAGCTCAAAACACAGCCTCCATGAATTCATCCTGAAACACTGCTTCCTTTGATGTGTCAGAACAGAAATTTGGAATCAGACTCTGAGGTGAAGTCTTGGCTCTACCATGTACTAACTGTGGAATCATAGGCTATTTACTTAACCTTTCTGTGCCTCAATTGTCTCATCTGCACAACGGGGAGATAATAATAGCACCCTTCTCATTATTTTTATGAGAACCGAATGAATTAAATGCACATAAAACATTTTGAAGAGAGAGGCAGGTGTTAACACTTAACACTATATATAGTACTTACTATTATAGTGTTCTCATTATTTTAAGTACAATTAATATTTATTGAGTGCCTAATGGACCAAGAATTGAACTACCAATTTAATGTTATCTCAATCTTTAAGCAAACTTTAGAGACTGCGTATATATATATATATATATATACACACACACACATATATATATATACATACATACATATATATAATATATTTAATTAAAAAAATATATATATATATATTTTCCCCCTGGATTAGAAAATGGAGATTTTGAGATGTCAGATTACCTAACCATTGGTGCAGAGTGAGTAGGAGATGGAGCCTGGATTCAAACATTGTCTGTCTTGTTCCTTCTTCAGTTATACGTGGGCCTGAATCTTTTCTCTTTCTTGATTGTGCCATTCTCAAATACAGGCTCTAGAGCTGATTAAATCATATTTTCCATTAGTGCCTAGCACTGTGCCTTGCTCTTTCCTTTTAAAATATCAGCTGAGTAGATGAATAAATACACAAATCAGAACAATAACACCAGCAGCGTATATAAGGTAAATGTTGAAAATAACTCCATAACATGGTGAAGCAGATTTCATCCATTTAATTAATTTCTAGGCAATTAAGTGAATAAACTCTTCATTTTATATTATTATGCTGCTATTTTTTACCATTTATCCTCAAAGCAATATTGTATCTGTCAAACACAGTCATCTGATTTGCTTGACAAATGTGATCTTCCTGTGAAAATGCTAGGGCAGCAAAAAGATGGATCTCATCCAGCTCAAAGGAACATGGCCCCCTAGGGGGCACTGTGGGAGCTTTCCTCTCACATCACCAATAATCCCCACCTCCTCTCATATTCACAGATTTCTAGGTGCAGACTCCCATGCCCATGGCTATACTATATGGCCCCATCTCTCGTCTACAGCTGATTAGACTAGGGGTTGACCCCCAACCCAAGCTGGGTCAAACATATTTCTCTCTCAAATTTTGGGATTGGTTCGAGAGACTACACATAAAGACTTGGAGCAATTTGTCTTAGACACTTTTAGCTGTTCTGCCAGAAAGAAGACAGGAACAGAAATAAGAGCCAGAAAAAGACCACTCTGTGAGATCTGGAATAGAGTCCCTTGTAGGATCTGAATGCATTTATTTTCCTAAATCCTAATCATTCATTTATTGTCTGTCATTCATTCTCTCTCTCTCTCTCTCTCTTGCTCTCTCTCTTTCATTAAGCTAACCCAAGTTAGTTACTATTTCTTACAGCCACAGGGTCATTACCAATACATCTGATAAAAGTTGCTCAGCATACACTGGGCCTTCTCACATTTGGATTCACTACTGTTCCTTCAGCATTCTGGTCCTCCCAGCAGGAAGGGCCCTTGACTACTATATCAGTGTCTTTCAACCTATGGGCTATGACCCATTAGTGGTTCATAAAATGTATTTGGTGGATCACAATCTCAATTTTTTTATCAAATAGAGTGAAATGGGATAGAAAATATCAGAGAACATCTCATGTGGTAGACTAAATATTTTCCATGCAAATTTAAGACACATAAAAAGGCATGGGTTTATAATGGATCACAAGCATAACACTGCCTACTAGAGAAATGTTCTCAAAAGGAATAAAAAGCCAATATGGTCTAATTCAATATATTTTTATAAACTCTAGATGTGTGGAACCAAATCTAGCAGGTTCATGAAACAGTGTCAGGACAAAGCATACACACACCAAGAGGTCACTCCAAGCAGACAAGGAGGTTAACTTAACTGGTAAATCTCAGTGGAACATAGCCAACACCATGCTACATGCTGGTGGTAGTAATTAGAAGCTCAGCTGTGGTCACTGAGGTTTCTTGATTCTGCTAATGCAGTGACAATTCATGAGGCTTTATCTAAATGTAACTGAAACAACTAGGAATACGACCAGTAATCCCTTGGCAAGTACTTACCAAATACCTACTATGTGTGAGCACTGAGGGAGTTGCCAGAAAGCCCACCACTTGGCCCATGTGTTTGCTGCATATGTGTGACTACAGCCTGGCATAGCTCTAGTGAACAGCCATATATTTCCAAACAAGATGGTGTTACATGACACAGCTCAAAAAAGACAAATGTTGCTCATAGAAGATCAGTTAATCCTATAAAACAGTCCAAGTACACTGCAACATTTTCAGAGTGGTCAGCTAGAATGGGACAAGTCCTTTATTCTAGACATTGATTTGGAACTCCCATCTTCAGACCCCTACCTATCTCGTGAGAGTATACTATCCCTCTAATAGGTATTAATGGGGTGATATATAAAGGAACCTTTGAAAAGGCATGGTGGATCATGAAGGGTTTCATAGAGATGGAGAGACAAGGGCTAGACTTGAAAAATGCATGGGATTGGAAAGTCGGAGAGAAAAAAAGGGTGACATAATGTCAGGCACAGTGAGGCAAATGGACAAGCTATAGGAGTGGAATTCTGGGCAGAGGTCATGAGAGATTACTCTGGAAACAGAATAAGAAAGAGCTTGAAGGCCATAAAAAACCACCATCCCAGGAATTGTGAATCGGTTCCTACAAACCAAAGTGTAACATTCCCTTTATTTTGAGTGCATCATCGAACAAAGTCTGTTTTTGAGGTATATTCACTCTATTTCTTTAGAAATAAATTCATACAGATACAACCTTTGTAAACTGGTTTATTTAGAAAAGACGAGGCTTTTTAAAATTTTGCTCTTTTTTTTTCAGTGTTTGGGATGTGCTTAAAATATTACAACTTGGAACAAGCCCCAAATGGTGGTGATTATGGAGATGCTCTCACTCCATCCTTCACCAGGGGCCTGAGTCAACACTCATGGCCACTGGAGGGTTGCAAGCCAAAGCACACAAAATGCAAACTCAGGACGAAAGTAGTGTACACCAAACTATCCCAAACTACTCAAAGTGTGCCATGTGAGAAGAGTGGGAGGAGGCATTTTGGTTGGCAGGAATTTCATAAAAACTTGGATTAAGAAGGAATACTCCTCTATCATTCCCAGGGTCACATGACAGGGTCTCTTCTGGGTAAAGCAGCACACTAAGTTATTCATTCTACTATTCATATGCAAATACTGAGCTCCAACTACAAGTCCAGTACTAAAAAGACAATGGGAGGAAGATGCCAAGATGAGTAAGATGAGGTTCCAGCTCTCTGGAAGCCCAGGATGATATGTGAAAAGAGGTAGGCTAATAGAATTTATATGAAAATGTTCACAGAGCGGTGTGGGAGTCCACAAAGGAGTAGGTTTTTAAAAGTGAGTAGAAGAGAGAGGTACAAATAGATGAAGTACAAATAGATCCTACTGGTCCACCAGTGTGGCCCCGTGGCTCCCAAGAGCTCCCTGTGTGTCAAGCACGGAGACCGAAGAAAAGATGAGGGCCAGGAGGCCAGAGGCAGTGGAGGGATGATAAAGTGGGGGAGGACAAAACTTCAGATAAATAGACCTATGAAGGTTTAGAGATCAGTGAAACAAAAACAATTAAAAATGGATAAAACCCTCAATGCCCTGCATTTCCCAAGCTGTAGTCTGGGATGCCATAGTTATGGTTATTGGGATTCCACTGATCAAACTGATCACTCATAATGTGTTTAGGGGACAAGAACTTGTCTCCTCAATAGTCCAGGGTTAAGACAGGAGCTCTGGAGTCATAGGTTTTAGATCTTAATTCTGGTTCTACACCTATTACCCATGCAGCCTTGGCCAAGTTGGTTAACTTCCCTAAACCTCCTATCCTCCCAAACCACCAGAACTTCCTCATTTGGTCTTGGTGAAGGTAAAATAAAATGACAGATGCACACAGTTTGTGAATGTGCACACTAGGTTCTAGGCATCTTACAAAGCATCCAGGGATGGACACACACATGTACACATACGTGCACAAGTACACTCATTTTGACATGAACTATGTAGCAAGTATCTAATAAAAATTCACATTGCAATATATCAGAAAAACCACTGGACTGAATCGAGGACAAAGACCTGGATTCTGGTTCTAGCCTATTCACTGACCTGATACATCCCTTGACGCCCTGGGCAGTTTCTTGCTCTGCATGGAAAGGGCTGCCAGGGCTGTGGGGCACCCATGGATTCTCTTGGTCTCTGGACTCTCATTTTGGGTTAGCTCCATAGCTGAGGAGGACTCAGGCATATGAGTTCCTTCTTTGCACTGACAGCTCAGCAATTTTACCCGACTGTCAGGTTCCACCTTGTTCACCCTGCCCTGACCCCTTCTCTGAGGGAGGACTTTTATTTTTCTTTTTAGAGAGAGAGAGAGGGAGAAGGAGAGAGTGAGTGGGTGGGGGAGGCGCAGAGGGAGAGAGAATCTCAAGGAGACTCCCACTGAGTGTGCAGCCTGACGTGGGACTTGATCTCACAACCCTGGTGTTGGGACCTGAGCGGAAATCCCGAGTTGGATGCTTAACTGACAGAGCCACCCAGAAGCCCCCAAGGGAGAACCTCTCTAATCAGGGGAGTTCAGTGCAAGGCAGAGGGAAGTCCTACTGAAGATGTCTCTGAGGTGCAATTTCTCACTGGCAGGGCCCCCAGTTGGGGCTTCTCTGAACATCCCCGTGCTGCCAGGGACAGCCCGCCCTGCACCTCCATGGGAAATGAGCAGGGCATGGCAGGTCAAAGAGCCTCTGGGGATTGGTGAGCAGGAGGTTCTCCACCCTTGACAGTTGGCAGAGCACTTTCACATTGTCACCTAATTTTAATGCCTTTGTCTTGAGAGGTAGATGTCATTGTTCCCATTCCACAGATGAGCAAACTCAGAATGCTGAGGTCGCTGAAAATCACCAGCCAGAGCTGGGGCTCCCAGCCAGCTCTGCTGCCCCTGAGCCCAGCTCTGCTGCACTGCGGGCTTTCCTGCTGCCTCTCAGGTAAGCCACGAGACCACACAGAATTAGATGCAGATTATGTGGTGCTGACTGCAAGTGCTCCGAGAGTTAATTAAAAAAGGCAAAGGGCATTAAAGGAGATGACTTGGGAGGATGTTCTGTGGAAGTTCTAGAGAAGAAACAGAAAGGAACCAGGTGTATTTATAGACTAATAATGTGCAGAAGAAGGGAAATATGTGCTGCCTCTGGCAATTCTCATCAAGTTAATGGATGTTGCCAATTATTGTGGTAACATTTTTAATTGTATCTTAGCTCTGAAGAGAATAAAAACAGAATTTCCTAGTATTTGCCTCGGGACTGTTAGGGGCACACATCCTGGTACATTATACCAATGTAGACATGCATGCCCGGAGTCTGCATGGGAAGGCCTTACTCACAGCTGTCCCAGGCCTAACAGGGGGCAAAGGTAGTTAGGGAAAGGGCATCTGCTTTATGAGTTCCTGAGTACAAATGGGTCTGGAAGGCAACAGGCAAATGCAGGAGAGGACAGGTCATCATCTTATCTGTCTTCTCGCAGACCCCGTGAAGAGGACGTAAGCACACAGCACCCCAGTGATGATGTGACAATAGCTAGTATGTATGCACTATGCTGTGTTACGGTGGGCTGGTCCCTTTAATATTTGCTTTGTGCCTATGATCTTATTTAATACTTATAGTAATCTATGTGATCATTTGAATAATGTCTGCCTCCCTTCTGCTTTGTAAGCTTCTGGAAGGATGCGGGCCTTGCCTGCCCACAATGGTAATTTTACTTCCTACCACAAAGCAGGTGCTCAATCATGTTAGTTGAACAAATGATCAAAACTCCTGGGGATCCCTGGGTGGCTCAGTGGTTTGGTGCCTGCCTTCGGCCCAGGGTGTGATCCTGGAGTCTCAGGATCGAGTCCCACATCAGGCTCCCTGCATGGAGCCTGCTTCTCCCTCTGCCTGTGTCTCTGCCTCTCTCTGTGTATCTCTCATGAATAGATAAATAAAATCTTAAAACAAAACTCCTACAAAGCAGGGGCACCTGGGTGGCGCAGTCAGGTAAGCATCTGTCTTGGGCTCAGGTCATGGTCCTGCAATCAAGTCCTACATCCTGCTCCCTGCTCAGCAGGGAACCTGCTCCCTTCCCTCTGTCCCTCCCCCTTGCTTGTGCATGCTCTCTCTCTCTCTTTCTCTGTCAAAAAAAAAAAAAAATCTTAAAAAATAGCCAGGAAACAAACAAACTCCTACAAAGGAGGTACAATTTTTATCTGCATTTTACTAACAGGACTACAGGCTTGTGTAAGTCACGCAGCTAATAAATGGCAGTTGCTGGGTTCAAGTCCAACTCAGATGGGCCCAGCTCTGGAGCACATCGTGTGATGCACCATGGAGGCCACCTTTCTTGACTGGAGAAAGGGGGGAAGGTGAGAATATGACCAACATGTATTAATTAGCTACTCTGCTCTAGGGACCTTATTTCTTTATATTATTTAATCCTAAGAGGGAACCTATGAAACATACATTGCCCACAGATTGTGAAGGCAGAAATAGAGGCTATTTTAGCGATTTCTTCAAGATGACTCAGGTAGCAAGGGAGAAGAGGGAGGATTCAAAGGGCTCCATAACTTAACCTCCACAGAGTTTCCCTTTACTTCATGGCTTCCCAGAGAGTGACACCACACAGGTGAAATTACATCCCCAAAACACAAGGCATTGAGGGGAAAAAATAAAATTGTATGGCTTCTGGTTCCTTCAAACAAATCCTTTAGAACAAATTAGGGACACATTGTAATGCAGATCATTCTCCGATGACCCCTCCCATCCCTGACTAAACCCCTCTTTCAGTTCTTTGATTTCTACAGCCAGTAGCTTCTCACTCTCATGCATCCCACTCCTGCCCCAGGATCCAAGACAGTCCCCCATTTAAGCCTACCCTTCCTGAATAATATTCTGGGCTCTCAGATCAGCCACCAGTAGCCCATGGATATGCCCAGGCCCTCAGGAAACAGCAGCCGAAGGAAAGCAATTGAATGAATGAGAAGATCTCCTTCAGTAACAAGCAAGGACTTCTCGGAAGGGGCTACGCAACAAACCAACAATAACCAGTTATAGTTACTAGGCTGGTGGCAAGCACTGAACACCTACTGCCCAGCATCACTCTTTAAGCAGGGGATAGATGAGTGAAATGTCCCCTCTGTCTGCACCTGGTGCAGACATATGCAAACACCCCAAGACCTCCACACTTGGGACCTGTACAGAGAGCTCATGCCACAGGTTTTGAGAACTAAGCCTGGCTAATCTGAGAATCAGCCATCTTCAATTCCAAGTCAGCACTGGTCCCTTCCTACCTGTGTCTCTTCCTCACTCCAACCTTGTTCAGTGCATTTTACTATGAGGCAGTGACAGAGGGTGGTGGCATAAACCATGCCCTTCTTGCTCAGACAGACCTGGGTCCAAACCCAGCCCCAAGACCCAACAGCTAAGTGACCTGGACCTGCACTTGACTTCTCTGAACCTCAGAATCCTCAACTCTGAACGAGGAATAATAAAAATACCTCAAAGTGCTGTCTTAAGACTTAAATTGGATAACAGAATGAAACTTCTAATGCAGGCTTAGGAATACTCTACAAATGCCAGTCATTAGTGTTTCTGGTCTTTCTAATGGATCAGCTTTGACCCCCATAACCATCATGACCCCCTATCACCATATTATACCTGTATAGATGCTGCTGTAGGTACATGTCCTGTAGGTACATTTTCTTGGCTAACAAGAAAAGCAAGTGAAATCAGCAGAAATTATCTATGGGTAGAGCTATTTAATTGTCCCCCAAAATAATTCTCCCTGGGGCCCCAGCACATTTCAGAGGTAACATGTGAAAACTCTCAGGCCCTGGAAAACAGAGTCCGAGATGACAGCATCATCCTCTAAGATACTGCTCACACCTGCATCCTGCCACCCGGAGAAGAGCTGCCCAGGGGAAGAGTAAGAAGTCAGACCCTCTGGGACAATTAAAATTAAACTGAACCAGACACTCTGGAATCCTCTCTTGGGATTCATTCTGCCAAGCCTGGGGCGGGGCCAAGATCACTTAACAGGCCCTTTTTCATCTTTAATTTCTCTGATTCAGAAAGTTTACAAGATCAATTGCTAAGCTGGCTAATGTGAGGAGATGAGGCAGCAAGTTGCTCTGGGCCCAGCATCAGCTAATTCCTTAGTTTCTAACTAGAGTCCCCAGGGACCCACTTATATAAAGCCCGAGAACTCGCCTCACTCAATCACCCTCCCATCCTAAATCCTCCTCTATATAAAGAATTTGAATTGCAACCCAGCAAGAATAGCAGATCAACCCCAAGCCAGCCTGCACTTTTCTAGGCTGAGGAAGAAAACTCAGGAAGCTCCTACCTCATACACTTAGGCTTCTACCTAGGATAGGGCTCAGGAGTCCAGAGCCTGCTCCTCTCAGTCTTCACACCAAAGATCCCAGGGACCTTGCACCTTCAGAGACTCTGTGATGCAATACGACATCATGATCTAATCACTGAGCTCTCAAAGTGCACAGATTTAAATTCCATTTCTACTCTTTCTAAGCCTTGGTTTCCTCATCTATAGATGGGAGTCCCAACAGAGCTTTGTGGGCACACAACTAAACAGTGCCAGTTAGGTGCTGAGCATGGCACCTGCACTTAATAAATGCTAGCGACCATTCACTGTCCATTATGCTGGGGCCACCAGTCTACCATGCTCATTTGAAAAGCGAGTAAAAATGGACCAGCACTAGGAAGCTCCAGGGTTTCACAAGGAAGGTGGACTGTAACCAGACTTCATTTTAGTTAGCTCCCTAGTAGCTGCTGCATCCCCAGAGAGAAGTGACGGCCTTTTTATTCCTTTTATTATTTTCCCTATCCCCTTTATTCCTGTAGTAAGTTAAACCCTCCCTCCTTCAATCCCTCCCCACAGGAAGCCACATTCGGGAACAATGCTGGCTGATGACAGTGTTGCCAAATGATGCTCGGAAACAGCGAGGGAAGAAGCAATAGCTGCCTCCCATTCAGGAGACCTACAATCTCCGAAAGGAAACAACCCAGAAGGGGGAAAGCTTGTACCAATTGTTCTGGAGGATCCATCCTCCAGGACCCTTCAATTTTCCTAACAGGACACTTGCTTCTCTTCCCCCATCATTGTCTGCATATTTTCCTTAATGACGGCAGAATTAAACTGAACTTTTTTTTCTGCACAACTGGCTCTGAGGGATTCTAGAAAGCCTGGGAAGGAAGTTTCAATTTGTTCACTTGCTGAGAATGAATTCTGCCTCATATAACTCCTGACAAATTGCCATTTTTAAAGGGTTTGTTAATTTCCAATGAGCAAATGGCACATCAGATATCTTGTTTATTCAACAGATGCTCCTGAGCTAAACAAATGGTTCTTGTTTAACAAACATGGAAACATCTTGTCAGCTTTGCCGAGATCATCCTGCTTAACTATCAAGGGAGGGTCTTGTGGCTTTTGGAGAAAATATGAGCAGCCTCCCCACCATGGAAGGTTCACAACAGGGCTGGGGATGGTGGTGCCACTGAAAGAGATGATGTAAAGCACCTTGATCGTGGGCTGGGAAGTGGCTCTCTGACAAAGGACCTGGGGTCTCTCCCCTTCTCTAACAATGTGGATATTTCTGATTCACTCTTTTTAATCCAGCAATCTCCTCGGTGATGAATCTGAAAACAGCCTTGAAGGAGATATCATCTGACATATGGAGATGATGGAGCATTGTGCGTAGATCTCAGCTTTGGAGTAGGCCTAGCTTGGAGCCCAGCTCTGTCACTTACTAACCATGTGAACTGGGACTGCTATTTTAACCTCTGTCCATGTAGTTTCCTCATCTGCAGAATAGGTCTAATGATGACATGAAAACCAAAGATGCTGATGACACTGATAAATGTTCACACTCTTAATCCTAATCACTTTTTCTGAGAATTTTTTAAATGAAACAGAACCCAGGAATGAGTTGCCGGGCAGAGAAAAGGTTGGGAAGAGCCAGGCTCCTGTGTCCTCCACTGTTTGGAAGGAATAAATGTAGAATGTTTGACAATGTGATGGCTCAATGACTCTAGTCAGAAATGAAATCTAAACAGACAGTGGAGTCTTTCCAAGCCTCAAAACTCCAGCCTGATATAATAATTATGTTCAGCCAGTGAGCTAAGGATCTGGCTAGACTAGGAGGCGGGCTGCGATGGGGAGGGCCACGAAGGGAGGGAAAGGAAGAGGCTGGCTTGCCGAGTGCACAAGAGGACACATGGAGAGAGATGATGGCTGACCTCTGTCAAGTCTGAATGTGCAAGGAGAAATCCATCTGCCGATGGGTGCAGCACAGTACGAGGTATTAATTATACAAGGGATGGCATTTCAAAGCCTCCCTGCTGGAAAGTATTACAGAGAACTACCTTGGGACAACACCTAACTTGCTGAAAATTAATTTACTCCACAGTTTAGATGCTTTGGAGAGATGCAAAGTGAGGTTGACCCCAGCTGAGCGTGACATTACCATGTCTTGTCTGAATGAGCTGCAGATATTAACCAACCCAAATGCATGGAAGGACCAAAGAAGAAGCCCCCAGGCATGGTTCATTTCCTGATAGAATCTCCACATTGACTTTCTGAGGTGGACAGCATTATTATCAGCATTAGCCTGATGAAGAAACTGATGCTTAGAAAACTGGCCCAAAATAATAGAGTTTCTAATGCAGGAGGCCAAGATGTCTGTTTCAGGAAACATGCGCTTAATAACTCAGTTTCAAAAGTAAGGTAACTTCAGAGCAGAACTTGAGGAGATATTAACTAGTTTGCCTGGAGCTCCATGCCCTGTCTCCATCGTCCTGGCAAAGGGGGAGTCATGCCCGAAGACCCATAAGGAAAACAACATCAGAACATGTATGCAGAACAGTGATGAGTGCAGAGAGTAGGTGGGATATGAGAAGCAGTAACAACTGTGAATTTGGAAACATGTCTGGAAAATGTCTGGTGTGAGAAGGCACTCAATGGCATGCTAAAGGGTTTGGAATTTAATGTCTAGGGTAGTTCTCAGTTTGATCCCCCCAAAAAGCTGTGGTGGATGCCACTCACATAAGACACAATCAGATGAGCCTATCATGATTTTGAGAAAATCTCAAGTCATCTTTAGTGAAACCCTGAGCAGCAAAGATGGACATTCACTATATGTCTTTGTGGCCTGTCTAGAAAGGTGGCTCACTACAGTCAGCAAGAGAGACAGAGGAGGCCAGGGACACATTAGCTGTCTCTCAATTGATTTCTATTCATTTAGGAATGCAAGGATGTAAGAATGACATAATTTTATTGATAACCTTGAATTGTCTCAGATTTACCAAAAGAGAGAGAGAGAGAGAGAGAGAGAGAGAGAGAGAGAGAGAGAGAGAATCAGAGGAGAGAGCACTCATCAACATCAGTTATTTATTATTTTTGTCACAAAATTTTTGCGACACACTTCACAAGTAATCATGACTCACCAGTGTGTCATTACGCTTTTTATTTAAAATTCTTTAATAGTTCTCTCTGGACTTCAACATCAAGCTTTCACCAAAAGATAACAACATCATTTAGTCTGCATTTTAGAAAACTTACAGGGCAATACAAAGGACTGACTCAAGTGGTAGCAAAGCTGACAGCAGAGAAGAAGCTGGTCCAAGCAAAGATGATGAGCACCTGGTGTAAGAAAATGCTAGAAGGGACAAAAAAAGGGGGAAAACTTGCAGATGTCATAAAATGACATGGGGATCAAGTGTGTGTAATGGTTGAAAGAATGAATGAAGGCGATCCATGGTGATTTGAGATTTCTAAGTTAGACAAGTACGTGGAGGGTGATATTGTCATTGAGATAATCTGTGAAATCAGGAGAAATAATTTAACAAAGTAGGGGGAAGGAGGAGATTTTTCTGCCTTTGGGGAATGCAATATGTTCTGTTATGACTAGTTTGGACTTTGAGTCATTTGAAAAATATCCCAGTAGAGCTGTGCAGCAGTGGGTGAGCAATATCAGGGTAGAGATGTCTAGAAGGGCATGGGAAGTGTGTGTCTGAAATTCTAAGAGAGAGAAGAGTAGGGGAAGGGTTTGGTGGTCACTACAGGAACTAACAGCAGCAATGAGTAGTAGTGGGTATGCTTCTCTGGGAAAATAATAGATCTTTTCAAAACCAACAAGACAATGATGTGAGCACCCTAGAAACACTGATTTGTACAGGGTCCCCAAATCTGGAGAAGCCAATGAAAGATACAGTTAAAGGAATGGTCAGGAAGACAGAAAGGAAAACAAGAAAATCACAGTGGTCAAGGAAGGATGAGGACTCTAGAAGGAAGCAGACAACAGTGAGAACATCTGAAGTCACGCAGAATGAGGAATGAAAAAGAAAGTACAGGATTTGGCATGAAGAGGTCCCTGATGATCACAGTCCAAGGAGCAGTGGTGCAGAGACTACATGGAGGGGGTTTAAAGGTGGTTTGAAGGAAAGAAAGCATATTCATCGTAATGATTTCATTAAATTTGGCAAAGGAAAAAAGGAGACAAGCAGGGAAGTCACTTGGGTGGAAAACCAGACGGTTTCCTTTTCTTTCTTCCTTTTGTTTTCAGGATGGAAGAGAACTAACAATGTGTTTAGGTGGAAAGGAATAAAGAGTTTGCATTTACTGGACAGAAAGGGTAACTGATGAAGCAAGCCCCAAAAGGGGGGAAGAGACAGGACAAAAATGTTACCGGGAATTTAAGTTGACTAGGAAAGGACAGCTAGTCTTCCAATACAGCAGAGAAATAGGGCCAAGTAGAAAGAACTGTGGGGAAGGAGGGTACAAAGGAAAGTAGGGTGTGTTTAAATGCGGTAGCCTCTTGTTTTGGTGAGACAGAAGGCTCAGTGATCGCTGAAAGGAAGGGACAGGGAAGAGGGGGGCAAAGGAGAGTGGTAAGAAGGGTCCAGTAAAGATTGGGACAAACCCACGTAAGGACAGGAGGTGAGCCAATTAGAGAAAAACACTGTGGCAAGAACAAGGGCTATTTGGCTCAACAAATAAGGGACGTGGAAGGAAGCAGGTCGTGGCTGGTATGGGGCAATATGATTCTCTTTCTTCAAGCCTGGAGTGACATGTGGTAGGTGCCCATAAAATAAATGGCAGAGAATGATGACAAATTCAATTAAGTCTTTGGGTGTAATGATCCAAATTCAATGTGGCAAATCCCCAATCCCATACCGGCTCTGCTCCTGGCAAGGAAAAAGCAGCAGCCTTTTGTGGCCAGTGAGGTGGCAGCCCTAATCTGTTCCTAATTTATCTCCAGCTCTTCCAACCTGTAAACCCAGAGCCTTCTCCTCCCTCTTCACCTCCTGAAGTGCACTGTTTCCTAGCAAGATGAAGTCTAGAATAGGTCCTCCTGCCTGGAGCATTGAAGAAGGGGAAGCCAAGGAACTGTTCACAGGGAAAGACCTCAGCCGGGACAGGATGGGGGGAAAGAGCTGCTGCTTAGTATTAACGCAAGTCTTTTGTGCAACACGGTCACAAAATGTCAGCTGTGGACTGTTCCCCCAGATAAGCCCATGAATGAATATTAATCGAAAAAAAAAACATTTTGAGTACTAGCTTTTTATAAAGCACAATATTTACCCAAGGGACCATCCATTACAGCAGTTAAACAGAGACACTCTAATTCATCGTATTCTAGGGTCTTGGGAAATGGAAATCCTTTAAGTACCTTTACTCTGCTTCGTGGGAGCTACTTTTCAAAGTTTAAATTGCTTATATTGCATGCCACTCACTTCCAAAATTCCATTTATAAATCAAAGTAGCTTTTGAGCAATTTGGTGGGAGTGAAATGGATTAAGGAGAACAAACAACAAATATATATGTGTGTGTGTGTGTGTGTGTGTGTGTGTGTGTGTGTGTAGTCATTTGAGTTTATCAGATATTTCTTTCTTTTTTCTTGTACCTCTTTTATAGAGATACTCTGAGCTAGGTCTGGTGTGTTCACCTTTGGCCCAGAGATCAGGTGTTTTGGCAGAAAAGGACATGTGGCTGTCTTCTTAGAATGACCAACATTTGTGATGATATCATGACTTCTGTGTTCTATCAGTGCACCAGAGTTGATCTGCCTAATGTCTCAGAGACCCAGACTAAAAAAAGAGTTCTTTCCAGAATAGCATCTTGTCATTCATAATCACTCAACTCCAGCCTCTAGATCTCACCCTGGGTATTTTATAATGCTGGCCCAAAAGTTTCCATCTCACCCAATTAGAAGCAAAGGCTCTTCGTGCTGGAAGAGCTCTCAGAGGTCATCCTGTGTGGTTGGTTTTCAAACCATTTGGGATGAATATATATTTCTCAAACTACTGCCAACTGATATTTTTGTAAATGCAATAAAAACATCACAGAATGTCAGATTGCTCTACAAGTTTCTAAAAAACTCTCAATGGATGTACTTATCCCATCACAGGCCAGTGGCAATTAGTGGATCAGCACTGGTCCCTGGACCACACTTAGCAATGAGGCTGGGACCACCTTCTCATTCTTCAGGTATGGAAGCTGATGTGCATGAGGAGGAGGCGATTAACCACAAACACACAGTGTCTTCGCTTGAGAATTAGGTTAGTACCAGGACCACTGATGCCAGCCACAGCTACTGAACCTCCTTGTATTCATTCATGTATAGATTAAGACAGATGGACCCAGCAGGAAGACTTCCTACCTGCACTCTACATATTTTGATTTTGTTAAGTTTATTTATCTGACCAGGTTAGGTTCCGGAACCATACACACACACACACACACACACACACACACACACACGCTGTGAAGGCAGGCCTTTCAGACTCCCAGATTATGCAGAGTCTGTCTGTTTTACATTCAGATGTCAACTTTTAATTGTTCTTTATTGCTTCTAGCACAGTTAACAATCACATCTTTAATTCTCTGATTATTTGGTGACCGTCATGTTTTCCCTACTCAGGGAGCAGAGACCATGTGGGCGTGGCCTATTATTATCTCTGGGTGCCTAGTACAGTGCCTGGCTACTAGTAGATGTTCAACAGGTGTTTGTTGAAAGAACTACCGAGTGGAGAAGTCATGTGGGCTAGCACTCTGGGGCCATCTGCAGGCACTGTGGAAACTAGCAGCCTGCCCAGAGCTGCCACTGTGAGGAAGACACCAGCAAAGTCCTAGAGCTGAGCTTGGCTCTTTAGGGGACTGGCTGACTTGCTAGTTTTCTCCAGTGCGGCTCCTCAAGGCCAGCAACGTCTGTGGCCCTTCATCAATACATCAGGTAGGACAGTGCTTCCTTCCCTCCCCCCTTCCTGCCGGTGGTCCTGTCTCCTCCTACTTCCTTCCTGTGGTCCTTCTTTCCCCTCTGGAACTATTCCCCGTCTCTAACACTATGAGAGGCAATGTATACAGAGACAACCTAGCAGGACCGCTGCCTAGGAAAGTTTTATAAACTAGTAGCAGAGAGAGCTAAGTACTGTGGGTAGATGATGAGAGAAGTCAGCAAAAATAAACATGGAGACAACATGAGCTACAGGAGTTGCAACTCCTCCACTGGGACTGTGAGTCCTTCATAATTGGATCGTGCCCATCTGGTCACGGCTTCCCTGGTGTGCTTCAGAGACCTTGAACTTCTCAGCACTTCCCAACTTCACAGTGACTTCTGTCTTCGAACCTCTGGCTCCTGCTGCTGCTCTGCCTGAAATGTTCCTCTCTCCTTCTGGCTTTGCTAGGTCTCACCTTGCCAGACTCAGCTCAAGTGCCACCACCCATGAGACATATGCTACCCTTTGGTCAGTCTCCTATGGCATGGATGACCTGGATCACACAGGTGAATACTAAGGCCTTTGACACCAATGGTCAGGGCTCCCAGCTGGATTATAAGCTCTTTGAAGGAAGGGACCATGGCTGGGAAATATTCAGTGTCCCCCCAGTGTTTCAAGTGTCAAACTGTGAATGCTTCAGTGGAACCAGGCTGCTTGGCCAAAATGATGTAATCTTAGGGCATTTTCCTGGTCTATGGCACCCAGAACATGTGAAAGCAAATCCAGGGCAACAAATACAAATAGTGTCACTGAAAGGCATCACGCCTTACCTCCCAGATGGTTACGCCAAAGTAACACACAAAAGAGGTTTCCAAGACTCGGTTTGCCATTTATAAAATAGGGACAGTAAAAAATAGATAAATATATAGATAAATAGAACAGGAACAGTAAGGACAGCTGGGAATAATAAGAAAACTACATAATTACTAGGAACAGCAGCGCAATAGATTTATCCATTCATAGGGCCATCATGATTCTGGGTGAGTTATTCTACCTCCTGGCCTCGGTTTTCTTATCTGTGAAATGAGAGTCCCAGGGCTTCTTTCTCTAGAATTCCTCCCCTCTAATCATCCAGGTGTCTTTTAGAAACCAGCCTGCCTCTCCCGGGCTCCCAAGGTCAATGGCCGTTCCAGAAATGCCTGCTGATTTCCTCTGAGCTGCCGGAAGGAAAAGGTTCCTTTTCATTATACAGCCCCATAAATCATCTGGAGTCCATAGGATGTTTAATATGGAATCACTTAATTTAATAGTCATTTTGACATAAGGAATTGTTTTCTTAAAGCTAGAACTAGCTGTAAAATCTCAAGTGATATTTTATGGCTGCCATATAATAAAATCATTCAGCAATTAGTGATTAATGACATACACCAGTAAGTTTCTCTGTGGTCACCTCCCCCATAGCTGTTTCTCTCTGGTCTTACCCACCCACCAGGGCAGCGATCATAACTGGAGTGATGAACATCTTTTCATAACGTAGATTTCTGAGCCTAAAAGACCATCACCTCCATCAAAAAGTGTCCAACAGAGCCTGGCACTGTAAGGCTGAATGGAACCATCAAGATAGACACAATCTATGGCATGGAGCACAGCCAGAAAGCATGGAGAATCCCTGGACAAACTGCCAAGGATGGGTGTTCAGTAGCAAGTCTTGACTCCCTAGGTTTTTCTGTTCTTATGCCAGGGAAAAGCATGTCAACACTGTGAGCTTGACAGTCTCCTGCACCCTCCTGACTAGCACACTTCTGCTCTTCACAGCGCTTTTAGCCCTGACTCTCCCATGTCCAAAGTACGTGACACCCCCTCACTGAGCAGGGTCCCCGACACCACATGCTTCTCTGGCCTACCACCCCACAAATACCAAAAGCCAGACTTGACTGTACCAGCTCTGAACTAGGAAAGACCAGCCCCACTATTTTCTGGTTCACTTTTAACACTTATTACAACTCTATGGACCACACTACTGGTGTTAATCCCATTGGTGTTAATCCCATTGTTTTATGAACAAAGAAACTGAGGCCCTGGGCCAAAGATCACACAGCTAAGAAGCAGTACATCTATAAGTCAAACCCAAGTGGTCGGTGGCCAGCCCAACACATTGGGCCGCTACCATATCCTACCTGCGTGCTTGTGAACAAGAGCTGCCATACAGGTGCCATGGACTTAGCACATCGTTCAATGGCAAGTTGTCACGGTTATTGTTTACATACATATTTATTATTATTACTTTACATTGTTTTTTATTATTGCATCATTGTTGTTGTTATTATCAAAACTCATTTTCCCTCCTTAGGAACAAAGGGAAGGACGAGGAGTACAGCTTGCTCCCCCTGCTGAAGTGGACACAGTGGCGAGTGGTCCGCAGCCCTCTCTGTCCTAGGCATTCCCTTCCCATGTTGGATATCTGTGTGTGGCTGATGACTGCCAGCTCAGCTGCTCTCTGTGAATTTTCCACAGCTGATGGCAGCCACCTGGACAAGGTCACACTCTTCCCCGAGTGGCAGCGCTCATAGTATGACCAGTAAATGTGGAGGTATGAAGGCCCAATCCCTTGGCACAAGACTGGATGTGTCTGAAGGGCCATCCCGGCTGCATGGCAGCCCTACCTCTTCCCTGCCCGCCATGTTCCCTCATCCCTCAAAGGGGATGTTGTACCTCAGAGCTCCCAGCTAGCCTCCTATAAACAACAAACCTCTTTTGTAAAATCGTATTTACCTAGGGAATGCCACCTACAACATCCACCCATGCCAAAAAAAAAAAAAAAAAAAAACAAAAAAACAAAAACAAATTTAAATAACAACAACAACATAGAAACAAACAAAACCACCCAGAGAACATTGTTTCAGTGCCTTTTTACACTGGAGGAAATCATGCCTAAGTCCAGAGCATGGCTTTCCACCAAGTCTGTAAACATCATGCTGAATTTGAACATCCATTAAAAGATTTATTTCTAATATCTATCAATCTGTGGTCATTATGACTTGCCCATATACTTCCAAGTACAATTTGAGTTTTTAAATATTATGAAAACATAAAACAATACTGAAGAAGGATTTGAATGTATTTTCTATGCTTCAGGAGGTTCTTTTCCTTATTTATTTATTTTTCCTTTCATTTCCTCTTTAATTGCAAAGCATATTTTCTGGAATTTCCTAGAGTCCTGTCTTTTCTTTCCAGGGCTCGCTGCTCCAAGTAAATAGCCTTTTAACAGGCCACCTGGTCTCCAGTGACTTGCCCTTCATTACACTGCAAGAATGACCTTCCTAAAGGCCAGGCCTGAGCATGCCCTGGCTCTGAGCAGAACCCTTCAAGGTGTGTGAGCAGTATGAACTGCAAAATCTTCCACCCAGCACTTAGGACCTTTCAGTGATCACTTGAATATTCTCTTCCAGCCTCATCACCATCTCTTGTCCCACAAGCACAGAACATGAACTTCCTGACAATCTCAACTATTAACAGCTTTCTTTATTTTTTTTAAGATTTTATTTATTTATTCATGAGAGACAGAGAAGAGAGAGAGAGACAGACAGACAGACATAGGCAGAGGGACAGGCAGGCTCCTCAAGGGGAGCCCGATGTGGGACTCCATTCCAGGACTCCAGGATCACACCCTGAGCTGAAGGCAGATGCTCAACTGCTGAGCCACTCAGGCATCTCTATTAACTAACCACATCCCATGTGCCCCCACTTTGGAAGCAATCCCCCTGCTCCTTCCCTTGCCTGAAATTTCTGCCCTCACATCACACTAGAAACCCCAGGAGCACAAACATTAGTTGTAACTGAACCTATCTTTCCATGTTCCTCCCAAATGCTACCTCCTCTGTGAAGGCTTCACTGATACCACTTCCCAGGGCCCCTCTGGCTGTACCTTCCTCTGCCACTTCACCATTGTCCTTTGTATCAATTATTTGTCCATTTATCTCAGTTTTCCTTTGTCCTACTGTATCAGTTAGCTTTTGCTGCAAAATAAGCTATTTCAAAAATCAGTAGCTCACACAATAGTTATCTATTTTGCTTACACATCTAGGGGCCAGCTGAGGATTGGTTTATCTAGGCTGGGCTCCATGGGAGGTTCTGCTCCGTGCTAGGAATCTAGCAGAGCTTGGCTCCTCTCAGAGGGGTGGGCTTAGGCATGCATCATGTGTTCCTCCATCATGTGGAGCCCCAGGGCAAGATACCATGCCATGGCCCACATAAAAAGGCAGGCACTTTAAAAGCTTCCTCTTGTGTCATATCTACTAAACTTGAAGAAAGTAAGTCACATGGAGCCCACAATCAATGGCATCAGGAAGTATCTGCCAGGTATAGTAGAAAGACACCACAAATTTACATGGCAGCAGGTTTGGATGTATAATTCTATTACTTAAGAGGGCTCAGAATTGGAACAACTCACAACTGTTCTTTATATATCTTTATGTGGATGCACAGTTCACAGAGTTGGTACTTAAAACAATCTCTTGACTAGAATAGCTCAGTAAATACATCTAAATGGACATAGAGAAAAATCAATAATCTCATTCATGCCATAGTGTTTATAAAAACTAAAGGCATTCTTTTTATAATGACTAACATCTAGACAGCATTTTGCAGTTACAAAGCATTTTAATAATGTTTTACAGTTTTCAAAGCACACCTAAATGTATTATCTCATTTAGCATGGACTGTGTGCACTTCAAGAGATGCCTGGAGGTGGCCTTGTGTCTAATTGTGGATGTCAGATGCTGCAGAGAAAGGGGAAGGTTTTTGCTAAGGAGACCCAGTCTGTTCAACTCAAAGTACAACATCTGGTAGTCCACTAATTTGCCTCCCTGGTTTTCAAAATCACTTTGTAAAGACTTTCTCTGGTTTCTAAAACCTGAGATGCAAAAGATTTGCCAGGAGAAAGTACTAATGTGGAGATGCCTGAGGTCCAGGTCTGGAGACTCAGATCAAGAGTTCTGAGGTGAGACCCAAGAATTTGTATTCTTAACAAGCATTTCAGGTCAATCCACTGCAAATTCTTCCTTGACCATCAACTGAGAAACAAAATTCTCCCTCTCAGTCAAAGGAGTGGACAGGATTTCCTCTTACACCACTACCTACTGCTGGAGACCAACACCCAGTCTGCAAGAGAATCACAGACTCCCAGAAGCAAAGGACTGGGCCAAGCCTCCAAGACGTTCTGGTCAGCCTTCTGAATTCTAAAGATGAAAACACAGAGAGCCAGAGAAATCTCTGAGTGCCCCAAGGCCTGGTGCCATTCTAGGGAAGATGTAGAATTTGTACCCAGACACCCTATCCTCTAGTCAAATTCTCTTCCCACTATATATCACAAGTCACAGAATTCTCTCTACCCAATTTATTGAGTTTCTCTCTGTTCTGGAAAAATCCTAGCAAATATTACAGGAAGGAAGGAAGGAAGGAAGGAAGGAAGGAAGGAAGGAAGGAAGGAAGGAAGGAAGGAAGGAAGGAAGGAAAGGAGGGATGGAGAGAGGGAGACAGACAGACAGGGAAGTGCCCCCCAGTTATGTGATCCATGTTCCAAATCTCTTCTTCCATGGAAGTAAAAAACAGTCATAAAACCCGACTCTACTTGTTCTATTTCACTGTTGCTTACTTTAATGACACTTGTTAAACAGGGGCAATAATGCTAAAAAATGTATGAAGCAAGATCTTGGACCTCTTGTTCCCGGTGTCACGTGGACAAGTGCATGGCCACCCCAATTTAACCCCACAACTCTTTCGGCCTGGCTCCCTGACAGTTCTTGCATACTTTGTCACCTTTTATAGATCAGCCTGGTCCCAGGGACTGACCTTGTCAACACTTCAGTCTCTGTGCATCCATCCAAAATGCTGAGTGGGCAGAGCAGGGATTCCCCTAGGGGCACCCTCTCTGCCTCCACTGTGTACACTTCTTCCCAAATTACCTGACAGCTTCCCTTCAACGCTGTTGGAGGAAAAGGTTGGAGAGGATCTGAATAGGATGCACTGGCCAGTGGGGACATGTGAAGGGGTGGGGCCTGCCCCTAGTCCATCATCCAAGCTGTCTTCCTAAAGAGCAGGCGTGAGTGAGATGCCTGAAGCAGGATAACCCATCCTGCCTACTGGTTTGGAGGAGAAACAACAGATTCTTGAATCAAGATTTTGGTCCCTCATTGTAAGCAAAGGGGATCCAGGCAGTAGAATATGACGTTGCTGGATTCAGGAATACACAAACACGTATGCAAGCAGAAAACTGGGGTCTGAGAGGCATGATGCTGACAGTTGAAACAGTCTACCTGCCTAAAAGGAGTGCCTGTTTTCGACATCCCTTTGAGAACAACACCAGTTAGGGTGTGACTGAATGAATGATCCTCGGTGCCATTTACCACCAGAGATGGAAGGGCCCATCTCCTATGATCCAGTCCCTGCAAGCGGCCGTACTCTGTCCACGGAGCTCTATGAATGAGCACCCCAGTTGCCAAAGCCATGCTTATGTGAGTGTGGACAATTATCTCTTCATCAAAACACAGTGAGCCCATTGACAGAGAAGAACGTCACCAGGTAATGTCCTCCATCAATACAATGGTTCATGTAGTTTTGGCCACCATTTAAACTATGAAGCTGGACTTTTCAGGGTGTTAGAAGCATGGAGGAAAGCTATCCGGAAGACTTCCATCCCTATGCAACTTGTGTAAAATGTAAAGACCAGTCTCGATCAGTGATCTTGTAAACATTTTGTTTCTTTAATAAATGGTTTTCTGGGGGATCCCTGGGTGGCTCAGGGGTTTAGTGCCTGCCTTCACCCCAGGGCGTGATTCTGGGGCCCCAGGATCGAGTGCCGCATCGGGCTCCCTGCGTGAGGCCTGCTTCTCCCTCTGCCTGTGTCTCTGCTTCTCTCTCTGTGTCTCTCATGAATAAATAAATAAAATCTAATAAATAAATAAATAAATAAATAAATAAATAAATAAATAAATAAATAAAAATAAAACAATAAATGGTCTTCTATCTTCAAAGGAGATTATATGCAGAAGCCTAATGTATAAAACTTACGCAGAAGCTGAGTAGTTCTGGCTGAAGTAGGTAAAGGAGACCCAAGGACTGGATCACTAAACACTTTACAAGCTTTTCTGTGAATCACATGGTCCCGGGGGCAAGTAATCTGAACCCCCGTAGAGCTTTCAAGGACACTGTCAGAGAAATCACCAAACCACATAACATTATAGGGTCCTTTACACTCCAACTTTTCCATAATTCTTTAGTCTAAATGAGAGTATATCAAGTCAGTGCAATATTTTGCCATCATTAAATGATCTTTATGAAATTATACACATATACAGAAAAGTGTTTTGGTGAGGCATACATAAAAAATAAAGCTCTAAAATGGGCACATAATATAACGAAAACTTTGTGATAAATTGCTTTCATGTGTATAAAAATTCTAAGATGACAAGAATAAAAAATCCCATGTTAAAATTATTAAGCCCCTAATTTAATAAAAATTTTAAAACTATTTTATCAATTAAGATGTATGCAAAAATGTGGTTTAAAAAACATATACTAGATATATGTATTTTCAAAAGTTTACAATTTCATAATTTCTCAGTGGAGAATGGAACTTAGGATCAGGATACTAGAGAAGATTTGCATCTGTCCTGAGAAAAACCAATAGCTTAACTACTGACAGTGAGTTGCACAGAAATGCACTTAAGCATCTCAAAAAAAAGTGCCATATGTTAATAAATCTTCATAAAACATGTATATCATGCCATTCACCTACACAAAAGATGAATGCCCTCCATTAGCTGGAGTGACAAGTCTAAATCACTTCCCCAGTATGTGAGGCCCTACACAATCTAAATTAAGTCTACTTCCAGTTTTATTTTTCACTGCCTCTGAATGCAGATCCTATTGTTCTGGCACAGTGGTTCTGCCTAGCAGGGGCTAGCTCGAAAAGGCTGTTACGCTTCTCAGAGAATATTAGGCAATGTTAGCATAGCCAGAGACATTTCTGGTTGTCACAACTTGGGGAGGGGTGATGTGAGCATTTATGGAATAGAGATCAGATCCAGCTAAACCTTTTACAAATGCACAGGACAATCATCCAGACAAAAATGCCAAATTGCTGAGGCTGAGCAACCCTACTCTAGCAGAACCATTAACTGCTCTCCAAGCATATCATGACCTCTGCTTTGATCCAATCATTCTCTCTTCCCAGGAATACCTGCCTCCCTTCCTCACAGTTCAACCCACTCCTCAGGATTCTCCAATCCCAACTCCTCCAAGAAGCCTTGGCTGAGCATACCAGACTAATCAGAGCCCTGCAGATTCTGAGCAGGGATAACACTTGCTCTAATATTCTTTTGGTGTTTATCATTTCTGGTCATGGTCCGTGGGCAATCCACACGGACTTGTTCTTAACATCTGCATCACATCTGTTAAAACACACATGATCTGATACAGCACCATCTTTAATTTATGGCTTTATAAATTTTATTTAACTTTATTAACATCAAGCCAGAAATAATTTTCTCTAAAAATAGTTTTAGCAAGTATAATAATAGACATATACTGAGAGTCGGAAAAACAGATCAGAAATGCAAACACCAATGATTAGGCAATGGGATTTGAGTGTGAAAAATAAAAAAAGATATTTAGACATACCCAGCCTTGTTTAGTTTAAAGAGATGCCAAGTTCTATTTGCCACCTAATTAATGAGGATTGTCACTTCTTCCAATTCTCTGCTTTTGTTTTATTATTAATTTTATAGCTAATATTTATTAAGTACTTATTATGTGCCAGGATGAGAGGACTGGCATTTAGTCAGGAGGCAGTGGTAAGGTATATCAGCTGGTGCCCCTTCTGACTGATGGGGCTTTGGTCGGAGATGGGGCATTGGTCAGTTTGGTATAATTGTCACACAACTATTAAGAGCAGTGCTCTCCTCCTATGTAGATCCTCAAACCTCTGCAAAAAAAAATCAATCCCTAGTCCCATCCTATCACACTCTCCTAATCACTTAAAGTTAGTTTAAAGTTTAAAAGACATATTTTTTGTACTGTAAAGTATATAATGGCACCAACTTTGTATGCATGCAGGCAAATTACAGCTACACATCATGGTTACCCAGTTCAATCATGCCAATCTGAAGAGAGATTCTGTGTGCAAAACAGTATTACCATGGCACTGGAAGTGAAAAGTCCTAGGGAAAATGTTAACTAGAAATGTATAGGACCCATATGAAGACAGCTATAAAGCTCTTCTGAAGAACACACAGAAATGGAGTAAAAGAAGAAACAAACCATGTGGCCAAAAGTGAAAACCGGATATTGAAAAAGATTCAGTGCTCTCCAAATGAATTCATAGCTTTGCTGCAATTCTAATCAATAGTCTAATTAGCTGCTTTGGTGGCGGTGGGGGTAGATTTGGGAACATAAAGTAATTCCAAATCCACTGGGATAGACAAATGAGTAAGACAAGCCAAGAACAACTTTTTGAAAAAAGAAGTCAGGCTTCTACTTTTGTTTTATTTTGCTAGGTCTTGCAGGAGAGGAGACTTGTCCAGTTAGGCTCTATGCTGTGTTATAAACAATAATTAAACACAGTTAAGGTCCAGCTCAGGGCACAGAGGACCAACCAATCCAGTAGAATAAAAGCTAACTAATGCCACGAACATCAAGGTACCTAACATGACTAGAGCTTCTCTTGCAGTAAATCATCAGAGGAAACGGTTCATGGGCACAGAACTAAGTGGGAACATGTTCATTGGATTTTATTTTACTTTAAAAAATAGAAATTCTATCAATTCTAAAAAATCCATCAATATGAATAAGATTATTAATTTATTAAACTGATTATAAAATGGTCACAAGATGATATGGACAACTATTATGAGATTTCTGAAGCATAGTGCCAGAGAACCCTCAGCATTTTTATGCTTGTATATTACCTAATGTATATAACATATACATAGTATATAGTATAAGTACTTTATAATAGTATATATTACATACAATGTATATCTAATATATAAAAATATATTACATATATCACTTAATAACGTTGCATTACAAATCAGAAAACACATAATCACAGTTCAAGGACACGATCTGACCATGAAATAAAAGAAGACATTATAATGGGAGAAATAAAAAGATTTGATCATTTTTTTTAACTAAGAAGTATGTTAACAATCATAAGGCAATTAAAACCCAAAGAACAAACTGGGTACAATATTGAAACAAAATGAGAATCCAAATAAAGAACTCATAATAAAGAAGAAGAAAAAAACAGATGGCCACATAAAAGAAATACAATGGCTAATAAATACTTGAAAACATGTCTAAACTCACCGGTCTGATAAGAAATGCAAATTAATACAAGGAAAATCCATTTTTGCATATTGAATTAGATTACTTTTTTAAATTAAATTTTTATGAGGTGTAGTGAAGTGATGCTTTACTAGTTGGGGTGGAAACTGGCATAAACTTTCTGGAAAACAATTTGGTATGACCACATTATATATATATTGCTTTGGTACTCTAACCTTAAAAAGTATAATAATCAGAGTTTGGACAAATAATTACTTAAAGGTTTTCAAAATAGCATTCCAATGCCTTTTATTATAGTAAAAGTTTAGAAGTAAGATCAATGTTAAATGATGAATGATTATGTTACATATCTGCCAATTAGAATATAATGCAGATAATATAAGTTTTAAATTGTATTTGGAAAGTGTAGAGGATGGTACAGGAAAATGTTAAAGTACATTTTTAAATATTTTTAAAAAGATTTTATTTATTTATTCATGAGAGACACAGAGAGAAAGAGGTAGAGACACAGGCAGAGGGAGAAGCAGGCTCCCTGCAGGGAGCCCAATGTGGGACTTGATCCCGGGACTCCAGGATCACATCCTGAGCAAAAGGCAGACGCTCAACTGCTGAGCCACCCAGGCGTCCCTGTTAAAGTACATTTTTAAAAGATACAAAATCCTATAAACAGCATGACCTTAATTATTATGAAATCTTTGGGACGCCTGGGTGGCTCAGCGGTTGAGCATCTGCCTTTCGCTAGGGCATGATCCTGGAGACCCAGGATCGAGTCCCACATCAGGCTCCCAGCATGGAGCCTGACTCTCCCTCTGCCTATGTCTCTGCCTCTTTCTCTCTGTGTCTTTCATGAATGAATGAATGAATGAATGAATGAATGAATGAATAAATAAATCATTTTTAAAAAAAGAAAACTAAATTTTTACGTTCAAAATTATATTTTAATAGGGAAAATCTCTGAAGATGTACTTGATTTTTGTTTAAGTGGTGTTCTCTGAACAGTGAAATTATAGGTAATTATTTTCTTTTTATTTTCCTGCCTTTCTTTTAAATGTCTACACAAGCTTTCATTGTGTCTACAATTAGGGGAAAAATAAGGTAAATGCGTTTGTTTCTTTTTAAAATTATATGTGTGGTTTTGTCATTGCCTCTCCATCTTTCCCCACACGCCTAGCCCTTTCTGCTCCAGAACCCTTGTTGGTAAGAGATTCTCTAGAAGGTTTGCATCCTTTCCAAGCTCTTCCAGGCTTTATACCCTATATGGACTGGTCTGTATCTCCCCCACCCAAATTCAGATGTTGATGCTCTAATCCCTAAGGATTGGCATCCTTATAAGAAGAGCCACCAGAGCTTGCTCTCCCTCTCCACCATGTGAGGGCACAGCAAGAAGGTGACGATCTACAAGCCAGGAAGAGAGCTCTCACAAGACACTGAGCATACTGGCACCTTGCTCTCAGACTTCTGACCTCCAGGAATATGACAAAATAAATTTCTGTTGTTCATACTGCCCAGTCTATGGTATTTCATTAAGACAGCCCCAGCAGACTAATATACACCCCTAGCCCAAGCTGTAACAGAACATTCCTACAGTTCCTCAATGAGAAAAAGAGTAACTCCTGTCAGCAACCCTGCATCCAACCTGCATTTTAAACAGCCTCCAAGCCTTCAATTTGGTGTTTTCTCCTTGAGCTGCTTGGCTCACCATTCTTCTATTGCTTTTCTCCCTAGGCCTCTTCCTGACTCACCAATTCTCCTACTCCCTATTAGTGAGGCTGCAGAACAATTCATTACTATCCATATGTATACTCTCCCCACTTCTTCATGTAAGGAGCATGCCCTGCATGAGCAATCTGGGCTTCAGAGTAGTCAAGGTGCTCTACTTTACACAGGAGCTCTCCTGACCTGGCCCTCACAGGACAATTACCATCTCAAATCTCCCCAACTGTGAGGACAATCAAACTTACTCTCCTCTAAACGTTTATTTAACAGTGAGATTCCACTGTCTCTGAGCTGAATGAATATTCTCATGCCCTACACATAATCATCTGGGTGGAATAAGCATTTGTAAGTCATGTGTCTAATTCCAAAGACACCAGCCAAAGCTAGGGAAAGAAGGAGAAATGGTATTTCCACTGTGTTCTAGAATTTTTCTTATACTGGATTAGGTGAGTACTGTGGTTATCTTTGAATTCTGTTTAACACACAAATATTTTCAGATATGCCAAGGTCTAGTCAAGTATGATGTCTTCTCCTCATAATAGAGAAATCATTAAGTACATAGCTCCAAATGTCTCCTTATTTCCTGTCTGTCATAGAACACATATGTGCTCAGCATCATTGTCACATGAGTCCAACATATCTTGACTTCATTCAAAATGGTGAGCATTCTATCTTCCTCAGGGCACTGGCTGACTACCATGTATAGCTTTTGAGTATTGTGCTTGCTCTTAGCATTAATATAGGTCTTCTGAGGCCAAGATGCAACCAGACATACAGAATGGGCAGCCCCCATCAGCCAAGTAGAAACTGATTTCTGCTTGCAAGCTGAGTTTTCACATCTCCCCTCCTGACCTTGCATGTATTATTTTGAATGTAATGCATTTTTAAATTGCCGCACTGTTTTAAAAATGTAAGGGAGAGCTGAATTAAATATTATTTGTGGCATACCCTGGTTTGCAAAGGGCCTCTAAATCTGATCTCTTATATCAGGTCGATGCTTAAATCCCATTACTTGAGATTGCAAATGACTGTGTTTGCAAAATTGTAGATGCACATTTAGAGGCAGCTTCAAAAAGCCATGATGTTAACTTTGTTTGAAAAGTCCTTGATTTTCCAGGAAGCAATCTTACATGATCCCGCCTGTTCCTTCACTCTGTCTCTGTCGTGGACAATGTATTAATAGCCTAAAGATGACTCGCCATGTAGTTCTTCAGGAATTACAGTTTAGGGTCTAAATGAGTTCCTGGATGAGTAAAAGGAGGCCATTTTTGAAGCAAAACATAGGATACAATTTCAGAACATGTGAGATCTACAGAGTTCAAATTGAGGTAAAGGTGCAAGAGGGTTCACACCAACCATGTTATCTCAAGGTAATCACTCCCTATTTTTACCTCCTGCTTCTCTGCCCAATGTCTTCTACATCCACAGCTGCTACTATGCAGAGATGGGGAGGCCTAGGACCCAGACATGAGGGAGGTTTTGCCTTAGGGGAAATTAACACTTCTCCAAAATGGCACGTGCACACTTTTTATGTGATAGACTACCATGAAACTTAGCAGCTAGAAGCAGCAAATATTTATTATCTTCCTGTTTCTATGGGTCAGGAATCAGGATGTGACTCAAGTGGGTTCCTCTGTCTGAAGGTCCCTCAGAAGGCTTCAATCAAGCCTTGGCTGCCATGGCTGCAGTCTTAACTGAAGGGATGAGCAGAGAAGGAACTGCTTCCAAGCATGCTCATGTGATTGTTGGCAGGGTTCAGTTGTTCTCTGTTGGAATGGAGCTATTGGGCTGAGGCTCTCTGTTCCCCACTGACTAGTGGCTGGAGACCTCCCCCAGATATTTGCCACATGGGCCTCTCCACAGTGCAGCTCATGACATGTCAGCTTGCTTTGGTCAATCAAGCAAGAGAGCATACCTAAGATGAAAACCACTCTGAATCCAAATCTCTGAAGTGACATCTCAACACCTCACTTGAGGTGTTGAGAATAGTGAATACAGTCTATTCACTAGACTCAAGTCACTAAATTCAGTCAAACTCAAAGAGAGGGAACTATACAATGGGGTGGTCCCCAGAAGACAGAGACCACCAGGGGCCATTTTGGAAAATGCTTGCCACAAGGAGGAAATATTAACCACAAATAGACTTATATTTGCATATGCTCTTGGTGGGAATGTATGTTAGCACACAACTTTGATAATTTTTTTTTTTTGAGAGAGAAAGAAAGCACATGTGAGCAAAGGGTAGGGCAGAGGGAGAGGTTGAGAGAGAATCTTAAGCAGGCTCCACACCCAGCATGGAGCCCAAAGAAGGACTAAATATTTATGACCCTGAGATCATGACCTGAAGCAAAATCAAGAGTCAGACACATAACTGAGTCACACCACGTGTCCCAGCTCTGATAATATTTTTAATGACAGGTATTAAAGATACTCAAAGTGTATGTATTTTGATGTAATTACTTCCTTTCTGGTGGTGATCAAGCCAAAAATATTAAGCTCTAACAATTACCAATTCCTTCTCCTCCATGTTCTAAGGGATATGTGCCTGACAAATATTACACTGCTAGAGGGGTGAGGTGAGATGATGGGTGGAGAAGCAAAGAACAGAGGGTAGGTCACCAGATAAAAGAGAAGCCTATGAATTTGGGTACGGAGGTGTAGATGTGGGGGGGAGGAGAGCTCTGGAAGGGCACCGCTCTGACAATAAGCCCATAGAAAGAGATGGAGAAGATGAGAAAGTAACCCAGGATGATCAGGACTTTGGGATACAAATACAGACAATGGAGTTTTAGAAAGACTCACTCTGTGCTGTGTGATACAATGCTTCTTTGCAACCCATTTAAGAAAATGTTCAGTAAAAAGTAGCACTGCACTGAAATGCTTTCAGTACTGAATTTGGATCATAAATATTTAAATGTGACACTCTGCTGAGACTGGGAAAAACACAATCAAAGTTTTCACTTGGGCTACCTAGACACTAGTGCAAGAAAACAATCCTGGATGTTAAAGACATGCACAGGGACACCTGGGTGGCTCAGTGGTTGAGCATCTGCCTTTGGCTCAGGTCATGATCGTGGGTTCCTGAGATCAAGTCCCACATCAGGCTCCCCACAGAGAGTTTGCTACTCCCTCTGCCTATGGCTCTGCCTCTCTCTGTCTATCATGAATGAATGAATGAATGAATGAATGAATGAATCTTTAAAAATATGCACAAAATAGTAATGAAACTGTTATTTATGGTAATCAAATATGTGAAAATTTCCAATGGCCAATAAAAATTAAACACAGTAATAAAGTATGTATCTTTATATAATGAAGTATTGCATAGGCAATTAAAAATGATGGTTATAAAGATTTTATAATAACATAAAATTTGCTATAATAGAACATTAAGAGGAGAAAAAGTATATTGTAGAAATTCACATGTAATGTGTGTAGGCTACGTATAAATGAGCA
This sequence comes from Nyctereutes procyonoides, assembly GCF_905146905.1. Taxonomy (NCBI): domain Eukaryota; kingdom Metazoa; phylum Chordata; class Mammalia; order Carnivora; family Canidae; genus Nyctereutes; species Nyctereutes procyonoides. Next base: position 9,752,311 of record NW_026575133.1, on the reverse strand, counting down.
TATGCAGACAAAAAGAAACTGGGAAAAATAAGAACAATAGATGCTTGGAAAGATAAGATTATAATAAGACTTTTAGTCTGTTGTCTTTCCATATCATCGCTTTCTCCTTTAAAAGGCATTTTCCTTGGACCTTCTATCTGTTTTTCCATTTTTCCTATCCTCCTTCATGGCCTTTCTGAAAACCAGAAGAGAAGCTGCTGGCACAGCCATCACCAGAAATCTACAGTGAGTATACTGGCCCTGATCAAAGTACAATAGAGATGTGGAGCCTATCCTAACTGTCCCTACACACCAGCCACTAATCAGCCTGCAACCAGGCATCATAACAGCTCAAAAGACAAGTCCTCAAGGAACTTTCTTGCTGTACCCCCTAAAGTGTGCTGATCTAAAACCAGTTCTACATCTATTGACTCCTTATAGGGTTTCTTACTCTCAAGAGCAGTAATTGTTGCAACCCAAACATTCCAGAAAAGGATTAAGAGTTTAAAGTCCCTGATGCTTTAGGATGTATTACCTTATCAGAATACCCTCCTGCAGTGATGGCAAGAAATTGGAACAAAAAGACTCTGATCTTTCAGGAGACAGAATAATGAATGGCAAGTTAATAAGGAAGAGATATTGGAGACATTCCTTCTCTCTTTCACAAAACTATACAAGCAAATGCCATCAGACCAGAGGCACTCAGAGGCCAGCCCAGTTACACAAGAAGAAGGTAAACACCTAGGAAGCGTGAGGGGCCATAAAGGCAAAGCTGTGAACCACAACAAGAATTCACATTGGATGTGCAAAGAAAACAATCTTCTCACTGCAGAATGCACCTGACTGTTAAATATCTCCCAATGGAAGAGTGGAAATACTATTCATTTGCAGCTCAGTAGGATATTAAAAAAAAAAAACAAAAACAAAACACATACTTTTTCCCCATGATAGCTTTGCCCAAGCAGATGAGAAAGGGATTATATTACGACACACATTCCACTTTTGTGCTCTGCTTGCAAATTATAACTGCTGAAGTAGTTGGGGTGATAAATGGGAACATAAGACAGGCCTGGTGATCTGCCTGTTAACTAGGTATCAAATGAAAAGTTCACATACAAAGAAAACGTTTTCATGTCAGTCAGTACTATTCTTTGGGTATGCATCGCATAGCTGAATCACTCTATAATGTAAGATTCCTAGATGACCTCCCTTGATGGGGTTAGTACGTCTGGAATTCACAAAGAAAATTTTATCTCCAGATAAAGCTTTTATTATTGCTGCTAATGAATATTATGTCCCATGCCCTGCCTAACTCTAAGGCACCGTGGGGCACTAAGGAGAAAATGGATAATAATGGCAGCCCCTTACTATTCCCAACATACATTCACAGCCATTACAGCAAATATGAGGCATGTGTGGTCAGTTCTTCCTCCCGCATCCTTCGCAAAAATCACTTCTGGATCACAGTGTTTTTTCCACAAATCTCTTCCAGGTGCTACATTCCATTAACTGAAGGCACCATGGGGAAAAAAACCCTTATATTCACAAAGGATCTATCCCTACACAATTTCAAATTTCCAAATTATAGACAACAATATTTGGGTGATATTATTTGTGAATTGCACGTTCACTCTATTTGTCCACATACAAAATAAAAGTATTAATAACATCATCCTTCATTTCAATGTCTTGTTTTTAATTTAGCATGACTGCACTCCCTCCAGTGTGCCCCACTGTCCCCAATACCACATCACTACACCATCCCTCCCAGAGAAGTATTTTTAGGTCATTTTTTTGGTTGTTGATTTGTTTTGGTAGTACCACTTCGCAAGAATAATGATTCAATAAAGAGTAGAGGGCAGTAGAGATTAGGCTGAGAAGTGGATCTTTCATAGTAAATTAGATCCAATCAATTGTTATCAGATGTCCACAGTTATAAAAATCTCACCATGCATGGGAAACAAATTTATGTCTCAGAAAAATAACATCACTTAGGTTCCATGGTCTTTGGAAATGCTAATAATCACAATTTTTAATGACTTCTAATGTACAAATTATAAATCTGATATGAAAACTGAAGAGATGAAATTGCCAAATGTCCAACTGATCATGTCTGGTCCTTTAAATAACCTTATGAAATTGAAAGAAGAATCATGTTCCCATTACAGAGATGAGGGAACCACAGCTTGAAGAGTCCTTATGTTAGCCAGAGCAGGGCTCTACACACCAGACAGGTGCAGGCTTTGTCTTTTCTCAAGGAGGTTCCAAATGAATGTTTCTACTCCTAACCCATATAGGCTATGTCTCTTCTATACAAATGGCTTAAAGCTTTAGATAGATGTGTATTTTGTCACTGGTAGAAAAATGTCTGTGTAAAATGAGCTCTTCCACTGCAACTCCTATGACACCTAGAAGAATAATCATGGCAATTAAACATCAGAAATGAAGAAGTGATAATTATGAAGATGGAATTTCCAGCTACCACTTGGCTAGCCAGTACGGGCACTAACTTTTATATTTCCCCATGGGGGCATATATGAAAGAATCACAGAGTGCAGGAGAGATGAAATACAATTATCAGGACCTGGGGATTTATTCTTTCTGCTACACAAAGGAAGGGGGAGGGCAGACCGCAGCTGGAACCTTCTCTTCTTGTTCTTTGCAAAACATAGGAAAATGCTGCCCCTCATCCACTTAATTTAATTTCCCTCAGAAATGATGACAAGGCTCATCCAGTCTATTGTACTTTCCTTTTCCATCAACTTGACTTCCTAGTCAGCTTATAGCCTCACCATCTCAAGAATCTGTTCCAGAAATAGCAGAGTGATTTTTTTTTTCTTTTCGAGGGACCAAGAACCTGGTCCCTCTAGTCACACAGCTGGAATATCAGAGAAACAAGTATTTTCTTTTTCTGCCTTCCTCTATTAAAAAATCTTAATAGTTCAAAATACAGACCAAATAAGTATAATAATAATACTGTAGACCAAATAACAATTGGTCTGAAATGGTAAATAAGTGAGGATAGTCCAGGTGTTGAGTCAAGAGCACTAAAATCCCACACACACCCACTCACTGTGTGTAATCGGTACATTGGTACACAGTGCATTTTCACAGGAAACTTCTGCAATTAGCTTTCTGAATTCTAGTCATAGTTTTGTGGGACAGAGGGGACTAGATGGAGCCATTGTTTTCAAAGATGTTGGTGTGAATAAAGTACTCATCAACATCCCCCACTACACACACACATACACACCATCCCCACAAAAAATGGCTATCTCATGAATCTTTAAGGACATTGAATTAAGGTGCTTAAAAAGAGATATGAAATAGAGACTGCTTTAAAAGATTAATTCTGGTTTTGTTTTAATTAAGCATATAATTAAGCATATTAAACACATGCGTGCTTCCTAATCTCTATTCCTTTGGCCAGACCTCTGCTAAAATGAAAGCCAGATATAAGTAAGAAGCACTTTCACATTGCAGCATGGAAGAATAAAATATAAAATTATACCAAATCAGATTTAGCTTGCTACAGCTAAGGTAAAAATAGCACACTCATCTATAGGAACACCAATTAATAAAAACACTTTCTGATAGGGGGAGGGCTAATTTTCCATTTGGAACATATATTCACTCTTTAAAAAAGCTTTTCAAAATGCGCTCCACAGAAGTTGTTCTAAAAGATTCATCATGTGTGAAATGAGAAGAGATTCTGTAGTGAAATAAGTTTGGGAAGCCCCTTCAGTCAGGGCTTCTCCAGAGTCTTAAATATCCTAACATGAACCCTGTGTCTTCCATAAGTCAGAGTTAAATAGTCAGGACTTAAAATTACTTGACCACAAAATGCTTAAGGAAGGAGAAGCATTTTGTGGAACTAGTGTTCTTTAGAGTACATTTTACGAAATACTATTTTTAGAATGGGTACATAAAATGTATACTCTTCTCAAACAAAGGGAGATTAGCACACAGCTAAGAGCACCTGGTCATGACCTTCTCATGGAGCAGCCTAGCCCAGTGCTTCTCAAACTTTAATGTACACACTGAATCACTAGGGACCGTGTTACATGCAGACTCCCACTCAGGAAGTCCTTCTTGAGATTTCTAACAGGTTCCCACGTGATGCTGATGCTGCCAGTCCATGAACCCCACTGAGTAGCAAAGGGCTAGAACACACGTGTCTCCAAGTGCTGAAGGTGTCCAGTATTATCCTGAGTGTTATGCTCTCTGACAATTCTTTATCCAAGAGGGTAGTGGATATGTGGGTGGAGCTTACCAGTAAAACCTGTTGGGTGTGATACGTTCGTGCATAAGTTGCCACCGTCTTCCAAAGTCCATGGAGCTGTAGAGCTGCAAAACAATGAAGTGAGGAAAGCATAAGTATCAAGGGCACTGTCAACATAAATACATGTGGTATCCCCCTGGATAAGGACATTCCAGCGCACTAGACTGCCTAACACACCCAACTAGGCACTCGTTTTATCTAGATAGAAATCCGCTGTTTATCATGGTGCCTTCTCGAGCACCAAGTAGGTGCTCAATATATATCCAAACAACTGCTGTTTTTTGTTTTTTGAGCTGAGTGTAAATCCTTTCTGATGCCACCCATCATTCAGGAGGAAAGCCATTCATAAAATTCTTATTTTTCTTCAAATTCTATCAAGTCTTTAGCTACATTTAAAACAATTAAATTCTAAAACAATTCAGCAAAATTTATTTAAAATTGTTTATTGAATATCTCCTACATGTAAGGCACTCTGATGGCTATGAAGATAAAGAAGAGGTAGATTCTGTATTCCCAGGGAAATGAAATACATGTAGAAATACTCATCAGCCAATATTATGTGCAAAATATTGTGCTATTTGAGTTTTATCTCTCCCTGCTCCTATATATAATCAAAACAAAATGGACTCTTCACTGCCAATAATGGTACCACACTTATTTATACTGCCATTTCTTCACAGAGATAAGGTCATGCTCACACTAAGTAAACATTACACAAGTGTGGCTTCCTCCACAAAACCTTTTCCAACCACTTCAATCCACTCATCTTTCTCCCTTCTCAATTCACTGCACTCATCTTTGGTTTCCACTGAGAACTTATCATGAGGTAATACATGGTTATGTCTTTTAGATTGGTATGTATTATTTAGTTGTGTTTATAGTCCTTCAATACATATAAAATGCTCACTAAATATCTGTTGAATAAATCAATAATTAACATAGGCACGTAAGGATGGCTACCAACTCATGGTATGAGAAAAAATTCTAGAAGAACCTCAAGACTTTGGAAAAATAAAGAACTCCCAGCATGTCTAGTAAAGTCAGGTTCCACACTCACTTACTTTATGGATGTAGAGTCTGACCCCTTTTTAACATATAAGGGAAAGGCCAGCATTCCTATAACAGACTAGCCAAGAGAATGGGGCTTATTTTTAATTGTATACTTGGAAGTATAATAGTTCTGAGTGATAATGTAAATAATAATAATAATAATAATAATAATAATAGGTGGACCACATTGCTCATTCACATACATTTGAGCCTTATAAGGACACTGTAAAGAAGGCAAGGTAGTTATAAAACTTGAATCCTCGTTCTCAAGCATTTTCTAATCCACCAGGAATCAACCACTCCCTCTAGGCACCATTACTATTTTTACTATCTGCCTCTAAGAAGCTGTTCACACCAAGGCAATCAATACTGGTTGGTATGCCCCTCCCCTCATCAGGCTATGAGTCATAAAAGGGGCAGGAATCATGTCCAATTCACCTTTGTCTAATAGTGGTTATACAATGTCATACAGGTGAGCACACAAAACTCTTATTTCACAATTAAATTCAGTTTTATGGATGTTAAGTTTTGGTCAAAAGAAAAGAACTGGGATTTATGTTTTCTGATATCTAGCTCCCATCTTCTTCCATGGAATCATGCATGGTGCCTAGTTTATAATGAGAATTCTATTATGTTTCTGTTCTTCACACTTGCACAGGTGGGGGAACTGGGAAAGGTAGAAATAGATGGGATTCAAGTTTATAGAAATGGGGTCAGATGAAGTATCTTGCCATTATCACATCCCCAGTAGTGTTCACCTACAGGGATGCGCCGTCTGGCACACCACACCCAGGTAACACTGCCACCTCTAAAGTTCATAAAGTCCATAATCTTGCAACCCATACAGAAATAATTTTTGTAGGAAATTCTGGTCATCTCAAATAAGATCTGGGGGGACTTGAAGAAGTTTTAGCTCATTTCAATTTAATTCAAATATTTATTGGACATTGGCACCATGAGCTACATAAAAATATCTTTTTGTCCAATAAATAGTAGAGAGATGTGTGCATGTGTGATATATTATTACATATATATCATATGTAATATGTAAATATATATGATATATATGTGTGTATATATATATATTTGATAAATGTCCTACAAGGTAGTTAAGGAGATATATTAGCATTCTGATTTTATAGATGAAGATACTGATGCTTGGTTCTACAAAGTGACTGTAAGAACTATATGAAATCCAAGATGTCAATCCTGATTTAGCTTATCACAGTTTATACTGTACTTGCCAGCTCTACTCTCATAGTATTTACCCAAATTGGGTTCCCATTCCATCAGTAAGTGCTAACTACTATGTGTATTCAACTCTGCATATGGGAAAAACAGGCAAAACTACCCCTTGTCATCCTTTGTCCCCTTCTTTATTCACCAACTTAATGAAGAAAACATACATAGCTTATAATATTAAATTGTAGAACATACAGGATTACATTCAGCTCTTCAGAAAACAAAAATGAACCTTTTCCTGAACCTCAAATATACATACAAAGTCTCTATTTGGTTTTTCCCTGTCCACACCACCTAACTCTACAGGTCTAGATATATTGCTCCAGGAAGCCTCATTATTCCATTTCCACCCCTGTTAATATTATCCATCTCTCAACTTATACACAAATGACTTTCAAATATATATACACAACACCAAAGGGGAAAGTGGGCAAAAGACAAGCTCTAGAAGTAGAGAAATGGGCAAGATTAACAAGAATGGAAATGGAACAATGAGCCTTCCTGGAGCAATATAGCTTAACCTAGGCCTTTGGAGATAGGTGATGTGGACAGCAGAGGGGTTGGTAGAGATTTTACAGTATGAGGAAAAAAAAAAGAACAAAGATGTCAGTATGGGCAAGGTCTTGAACTTCATTTATGGAGAAGCTTTTAAGAGGAAGGAGAGATGTGATGACTGTCACTGGCTAAAAGGAGGTGGAGGTTGTCCATTTTCTTGTCTATCTCTCTTTCTATACATCCAACTATTTGTGACTCATCCTATATTTATCTGTATGTATATTTATACTGGAGATGGTGTTGGGATGAAGGAGAGAGTTGCTGAGGACCAGACTACTGCATTGGAAAGGAAATATCCTTATATTTTATTGCAAACCCTGAGATTTCCATGCAGAGTTTTAAGAAATGGGTCACTCCTTCCCATGGCAGGTGTCTAAGAGACAGATGCTCAGACATAAGACACATGTTTCCCAATTAAATACTGAAGAGACTTTGGTTGGAGCCTTCTATAATCCAAAGATACCAGACTCTTTGTCAGGCCAGATTCCAATCATAGAAGCAAAGCCCCACATTCCTTCCAATAAAACCCAGCATGATTATGTCTTTCTCTGCAGCAAACTCTAGAGACAAGCCAAGGAAGAATCATGAGGGTCACCCTGACACTGCTAGAGCCTCAATACTTCAGAGAAATGATCAGTTCTTCTGTCACTGAGGATTCAGTAGTAGCAGAATGCCTCCACTACAGTCCTGCTAGGACTCACCCTTGGGAGAAGCATGGCTCCTCTCATCTCCTGCTCTTCCTAACAGAGAAAGAAGAGATCAGCTCCTGATCTCCACATCCAAGCCTGTTCCACCTCCTGCCTTCCTTGTCTCTGGTTTTGCTTTTTCAGCTCTTCTGTTTGACTGATGGGAAAAAAATTAAATTGAATTCTCTGCCTAGAGGCTGATTCAGATGAAGAGAAAGAGCAGGCTTCTATTCATTAAGAGCCTTTGGTTAGCTACCTTGTCTCTCCATCTCCAGTAAGTTTCTGAGTCTGAAATGAATTTTATTCTCCCACACACTGGATCCTTGCAGCCTCTCCACTCGTATACGTGTTCATCCATTTCTTCCTTCCTCCCTTCAAGCAACCACTCTGCTTTAAGCTCTGAACTAAGTGCTTGAATTACAAAGGTCAAAAACATCATGAACCATGGAAGACAGAAATTCAGACAATTATACTGTCATGCAATGTATGTCATGATGGTATTGCTAGTTATCTCTGCAAGAGTAAGATTGGAGGTCATTGGTATTTTTTCTTTTGCATATCTGGGTCTTTAAAATTATTAGGAACATGTGTTACTTTAATAATTAAAAAAGCTCTAACACTCAATGAGAAATAAAGAATTTAGGGGCAGCCCTGGTGGCTCAGTGGTTTAGCACCGCCTTCAGCCCAGGGTGTGATCCTGGAGACCCGGGATCGAGTCCCATGTCAGGCTCCCTGCATGGGGCCTGCTTCTCCCTCTGCTGGTGTCTGTGCCTCTCTCTGTGTGTCTCTCTTGAATAAATAAATAAAATCTTAAAAAAAAGAATTTAGGCAACCATTCAATAGTGTTACAATGTCATTTAATGATATGAAAATGCTTATATTAATTATTTTAAAATCTATTATAAAACATGCATATGTTGACACTAATTTTATTTAAAGCATTCTAAAAACTTGAAACATATTAGAAGCAATATGCCAAAATATTAGCAGTGGTTATTTCTGAATTAAGGCACTCCGGATAACACATGCTTTTTAAATCTTTCTATCATTTTCAGATTCCTTTACAATGGATATAGTATTTCAGTAGTAATATAAGCCAATGTTTTATCCTATTTATATTTTTAGAATTATAATTTCTAATCATTTTTTAAAGATTTTATTTATTTATTCATGAGAGACACACAGAGGGAGAGGCAGCGACACAGGCAGAGGGAGAAGCAGGTTCCATTTAGGGAGTCCGACATGGGACTCAATCCTGGGTCTCCAGGATCACACCCTGGGTTGCAGGTAGCACTAAACTGCTGCTCCACCAGGGCTGCCCTAATTTCTAATCCTAATGTATACATTATATGTACCTTCAAAACTACCTTTTAAAAGGCCAAAAAATAAAATTCCAATTTCTTTCCATGAGGGACCTGGAATCAGACAAAGCAATACGGGATTTTCCACAGAATGGTATTACATAGGGATCATCACGAGTACAGGTGAATTCTTCTTAGGACAAGCAATGTATTAGTTCTTACACTGTTTAAATAGTCCTGCATGGTTTCAACCCAACATGTTTCATGCAACACTAAAATGAAGCAGGTTTTCGAAATAATAAACATCCTTAGAAACATTTCTTGTTTAGGGGTGCCTGGGTGGCTCATTTGGTTAATCCTCCAATTCTTGATTTCAGCTCAGGTCATGATCTCAGGTTCCTGGGATGCAGCCCTGCATCAGCCTCTGTGCTCAGCAGAGAATCTGCTTGTCCTTCTCCCCTTGCATTCTCTCTCTCTCTCTTTCTCTCTCCCTCAAAAATAAATAAAATATTTTAAAATTTTCTTGTTTATACAAAGTTACATATATGAGACTGTTCTCCACATTCCACCTCATGGCGCCCTGTCCTCCCTTCAAGGATGACATTCCTGGACCTTTACCAGAGAACAATCTAGATCTTCTCCCTTCCCTTCTTCCCCTATGTGTCCTGATCTCATATCTCTTAACAAGCACGTATTCAGTGGCAACACACACACTGAAAGCCCTAAATGAATCATTGGAACAGATGGAAAATATGAAAGAACATGTTCTTTTCCTTATTGATCCAGTTATTAGTTCCCTAATTACATCAGCCTGCCAGGGAAAAGCATCTGAACGCAGAACAACTAGAGGCAATTTAATCAATGTAATATTCCACAAAAGGAACAACAAGTTGTATCTGGAAAGCTTAAGTCCAAAGAATGATACGACTGCATGAGGAGGTTATTGCTTCAACTGTTTCCCCCCAAAAAAGGTATGTTGAAATCCTAGCCTCTAGCACCTCAGAATGTGGACTTATTTGAAAATAAGATCTTTGCAGATGTAACCAAGTTCAAATGAGGTCAGGGTGGGCCCTAATTCAATATGCTTGATACACTCATAAGGATAAACTTGGACACACAGACAGGAACAGATGGAAGACAATGTGAACACAGGGAGAGAAGGCCACGTGATGACAGAGGATTGAAGTGAGGTATCCACAAGCCATGGGATGGCAAGGACTAACAAATCATCAGAAGCAAGGAAGAGGCAAAGAAGGGCTCCCCTTTATAAATTTCAGAGGAACATGACTTGCCATGAACCTGGATTTTGGACTTCTGGCCTCCAGAACTGTAGGACAAAAAATTTCTGTTGTCCTAAGTCACCTAATTCGAGGTACTCTGTTAGAGCAGCCCATGTGAAACTAACATAATTGATCCTTGAACAACATGGGTTTGAGCTGCATGCATTCACTTACACACTTACAAAGATTTTTTTATTTCAATAAATGCAGTCTGCTGCTGTAAATTATTTTTTCTTCCTTATGATTTTTTTATTTTTTTCCTTATGATTTTAATATTTTTCTTTTGATTGCTGTATTGTAAGAACACAGTGTATAATATATGTCACACACAAAATATGTGGTCATTGACTGTTTACATCATCAGAGGTTTCCAGCCTACAATGGGCTATTAGTAGTTAAGCTTTTAAGGAGTCAAAATTATATGTGGATTTTCAACTGCACAGGGGATCAGTGCCCCTAACCCTTGTGTTGTTTAAGGGTCAGCTGTACAAGCATCTTACACCTACCACCAAGAGTAGTGATGACAGATCTTGCTACATTTCTATGTTTTTATGTCTCTACTCCTATACACTTAGTTGTAAGACCAGAAGTCTGGTGTATGACCAGAATGTTGAATCTGTGAATAAAAGCCTAAATCTCATTTGCCTATATATTTCTCTTCTAGACATTTTCACCACACCCCTAAGGATAGTATTTCCTAAGAATAAATATGAATTAATAATGACCATATGGTGGTAACCAGACATACTCAGAAGAGGCAACAAACTATGCATTTTATGGAAGCTTTTGGTGATCCAGCCAGATTCCCTAGAGCCAGCATATCATCAAGAGGGAAGAACAGTTTGGAACACATTTATATAAAAGCTCTCCCCTGTAGCAAATTCAAACCTAATGTACATCTGTCCTGATTTTTTTTTCTCAAAACCAGTGGAATTTAGGTAGCATTCTGCTGAATTGTGGTCATGATGGTCTTTGTCTTTCAAATAAAATGAGGCTGGTTTCTGATAAAAATTAGCTTTCTGCACTTGTTTCCTTGATAGCCATGGAGGGAGTGGTAGGGTGTGGCTGGGCTATGTAGGACTACAAGGAGAATCCACTGGGTTTGGTAGTCTTTATGATAGGCAGGAGAGAAACCCAAGTCACATAAGCAGAGTCCTTTCCAACTTGTGTGCCTTTGGTTCCTTCCTCAGATATCCCCCCTCCCAAAAAAAAACCCTTCCTTCATAACTGGTGGGGACAGTCCCACCCAATGTGGTTCTAAGCTCTGGGTATTTAAGTAAGAGCTTCTGTCCTCAGTAGCTTTTTCCCTTTGTCCTTGACAGATATAAGGTTTCTATACCATAAATATATTTATTTATAAAATAAGCATTCACCTATTTGTGCCATTTTTTTGTAGAAGGCAAAATTTTTTTCTTCTCTTCTTGAAGATTTCTAACCATAGATGTTTTCTTTCTCTCAAATGGTTTAGATCAGTCATTCCTTTGTCTAACAAATATTGATCAAATGTCTATTAACAACCAAGCACTGTTCAATGGGTTTAGGATACATCAATGAACTAGACAAAAGCCTCGTCCTCAGGGATCTTACTTTCCAGTAGAGATCAGGAATTCAAATGCCCTCAAGTCTGTAGTGTGAATATGTGAGGGAAGTGTAAGAAAAATGGTACCATCGTCTGTATTCTTTAGACACATGATCATTTTGCTAACCTTTCACACACTAAGAAACTTTCTTCACTTACTCAAGAACATGATTTTCCCCATTTGTATTGAAACATTTGCCACTTTGAGGGCTATTCTTTTGCTTTCCTGCTTTTGATAAAGACACAAGCTCAAAAATATTGTGTTTTCCTCTCAAATTAAGGAAAACAGGTCAAGTCTGATAAAATGTTTGGTAGATGACATTTTCCCACAATACCAGGTAGAAAAGAATCCAGAAAGCTCAGGTTCCATTTAAGAGGGCTTAGCTATTCCTTAACTGGACAAAGAAAGTGAATCTAGTGTGGTCAGGCTTTATAATTTTTCAAGAGGACTGATATTTCAGATTTTTATGAGAAATCTCTATTTTTCAGTTTGAGCAAACATTTAAAAAATTTAAAATGTATTGCTGGGCAAATAAGATGTCTTGATCCAGCTGGCCAAATGCTGCCTGAGAGCCACAAATTTGTCACCCGAATCTTAGCATCATTGTTGTACGAATGCCTGAAGGAGAGAATGGGACTATTTGACCTTGATGTAGGGTTATCAGATTTAGCAAATAAAATACATAAAGCCCAGATAATTTGATTTCAGACGAAAAATGAATAATTTTTTGTGTAAGTATGTCTCATGTAACAGTAGGGATCTGCTTATGTTTTTTAAAACATTATTGTTTATCTGAAATTCAAATTCAGCTGTGTTTTATCTATGTGTCCTTTATTTTATCTGGCAACACTCCCTTAAAGTCTCTCCCATTCCATTTCTAAGCATCTGAATCATAAGATACATCCCCTTACACTATGCATCTCAGTTATTTGACATTGGATGTCCCCAAGTGAACAAAAGAAACTAAAAAGTATTGTAAATACTCCCTGTAGCCTATTAACTCACATCACTTTACTCAACTTATTTAGTATTCCTTAAGCACCTAGCATGTGCTAGGCTCAGTGCCAGGTGTGATGATACAAAGATGAGTAACACCAAGTTCCCTGATCTCCAGAAATGCAAAACTTTGATGAGAAGACAAACATGTCAACAGGTAAGTACCACACAACACAACGAGGCCCATGCCCACAGAGGTGGGCGACAGCTGAGGGAACGCATGGAAGGAGTGGTCCGTGCTGCTGGGTCGGGCACTGTGCCATGAGCTGAGTCATAATGAGTGAGTAGGAGCTTGCCTGAAGGATAAGTTCCCCCAAAACACTGCAGCTAACAAAGGTGAAAAATTCTGGTCATTAGGAAAGATGTTGGAAATAAAACAGAAACATTATCTCATCTTCCTCCAAAAGTATCATTTGCTTGGCCCTGGATCAGTGCACATTGGTCTAACTGCCACATCAAAAAAGAAAGAATAGAGAAGGAAAAGGAGCCAAGAAAGGTCATTTAAAGGATCTAGGAGGAAGAAGCAACTGCATGAGACTATGGGTGTGCGTGCAAAACGAAGGCTTCGAGATGAGTAGCAAGAGTGAAGACTGTAAGAGCAGGGAAGTAGAGGTAGATACACCCTCATTCCTCGAATTCTGAAACACCCCCCCAAAAAAAACCTAAAAGAGGCAAGATTAAAACACTGAACTACTTCTAAAAGCATAAAATTCCTACTAGGAAGTTGGTAAGAAAGTCACAGGACATCCTATAAACAGGATCAGTCACAAATTAAGACCATGCTTCTCCGAGTTGTTCATCAAAAAATTTCTGATGGCCAAAGGGAATACAGCATCCCACCAGGCCAAAGGGAATACGCCTTCAGCCCAGGGTGTGATCCTGGAGACCCGGGATCGAGTCCCACATCGGGCTCCCTGCATGGAGCCTGCTTCTCCCTCTGCCTGTGTCCCTGCCTCTCTCTCTGTGTATCTCTCATGAATAAATAAATAAAATCTTTAAAAAAAGAAAAAAGAAGAATGTCTGGTCCATCATTAGGGCCCGGGTGCTATTGATGGGAGTGACTCACCTATCTCAAGTGTGTCTCATACAAGGTGACCACAAAAGGGGTTTGGTCATTTCTTGGTACCTATGACAACTAGACTCTTGGACTTGAAATGAGAAGAAACCCTATGGGCAGGATTTCCATATCCTTAATTATAATGAACAAGGGAGAGGAAAATATGCAGCGTGGGTGATGCCATACTTGCAAGAAAGCAATTCCATCTCACCCTGTCAGCTAACATAGCAAGTCTCACTTTGGGAATGAATGGCTTTTGTATGACTCTTTAGATTTATCCTCCTAACTATGACTCCAATGCCAACTAGACATGCAGAAACTAGCTTGTAATGGGACTAATGTCTATACTCTGTCAAAGAGGTGATACCATGCTCATACCCCACCTGCCTTTCTCTCTAGGATTCTCTTCTCCCTGCTTATTTTCCAAGTTCCAGTCATACTGGTTTTCATTTAGCTTCTCAAACATGTCATGGACCTTCCAGTCTCAGGGCTTTTGCATGTGCTGTCCCCTCTACCTAAAATGCTCTCCTCCTACCCTGCATTTCTCCCTCTTTCCATTCATGTACTAAACTGCTATTCAAACGTCAGGTATCAGCAGAAATAACACTTCCTAAAGGAAGCCCTTTTTAGGTACCTCCTGCCCAGGTACCTCCTCCTATCCCCATGGCTCTCTAGTCTCTTATTTCATAATATTCATCAAAGTATGAAATTACAGGAACTCCCAGCTGGCTCGGTCAGCCGAGCATCCGACTCTTGGTTTCAGCTCAGGTCATGATCTTGGGGTCATGAAATCAAGCCCCGTGTCAGGCTCCAGGCTCAGCATAGAATCTGCTTGTTGCTCTCCATCCCCCTCTACCCTCCCTCTCCTCAAATAAATAATAAATAAAATATTTTTTAAAATACTAAAAATATATGAAATTACATATTCATGTATTATATGACTGATTCCTGTCTCTCTTTGTAGATAGCAGGGTTTGCTACCTTAAAAATCCCCAATGTTTAATACCATGCCAAATACAGGAAAATAAATATTCACTGTATGAATACATAAATATCCCTTTCCAAGTCTTTTAAAATGCTATCCTTTCCACCCAAAAGCCCCCTGCTTCCCTTCTTAAATTTGTCTAAAATCTACCCTTCTTTCCATATTAATTCAAACTGTCTCCCTTACATGATGCCATCTATGGGCATGCTTGGCCAAAAGAGGCAAGATGACAACAGGAGAACTGAAGAACTACTTTTAAAACCAAATTCATACAACTCATCACCGTAAAGTGCCACTAAGAAGGGAAAAATACCCTATAAACAGTATCTCTATTCTCATATTTAACACCCAGTGTCCAACCAGATTCTAACAACAGCTTTCTCTTATAAGTTTTTGAATTGCTTTTATTTAATTCAATCTAACAGTGATCCATTCACACATTTGTTTATACAGCAAAACTTCAAGTAGTCTCTTCAAATTGATTAGAGGTTCCTGGATAACAGGAATCACCTCTGAAATCTTGATTCCGCCCCCTTCAAAGAAACTGCCTCTCGGATGCTAGACAACATAGAATCAGAGAATAGCAAACTTTTGTAGCTGAGACTGAATCATCTGGACTGTTGTCTTTATGCACAGGGAACCTACAGCTCAGAGAACCTCGGTGACTTGCCTGCAGTCCCACACCTAGTGAGCAGTGGAGCCGGAATTCAAACCCAAGGTCTTGACTCCCATCTCACTGCTCTTTGTACTGCATGTGCTGTCTTTTTTAAATTACCTGCATGACTTTAAAAGAAAAACAAGTTAATATAACCTCACAGGAACAGCGGCTCATTTGGGTATGCCATGCATGAATGACACTGTACCTTGAATCTATCCAGCATTTTTATTTACAAGTCATTCTCACAATTCACTTTATCCTCTTTTATACTGAAGAGCATTTTTCTGAGCCAACAGTCATATAAAACAATCTTATAAACAATTTACATAGTATTACTCAAATCCATTCTTTTGTCTCCACAATGCTATTCTCTTGACCATTTTGCTTTGCAATCAGGTTCTATTCATTTTTATATATTATGATTCAGAAACATCTCATAATAAGCAGCGCCCTTTGAACACAAAGGTTGGTATTCCTCTGTGAGTTGACTTTATTGTTCTGACTCACATCCCTCCACCCTTATCTGTGTTTTCTCTCTCCTTAATGATTTTGGTTTCATACCATATCCTGTTATTAAATCCACTTGATTACCTATTTTCCTGGCCTTTTCACTATATCCAATTTGTCCTTAATTCCTTTCCACATTCAGATTTGTTTTTCCTTCCTAAAAGCCTGAGTCTAAAAGAGACATGAAGAACTTAAATCTCTTGGCATTAGGTCATTTATTTAATTTAAATTACCTCCTCAAAAGTATCAAAACAATAATACCTGCCCTCAGTTTGGAAGAAATAAAGACTTCACTATCCCTAACATATGAAATACCATTTAAAACATACCTCTAGGTAGACATTTCAGCATGTGCATGGTTTTACTATTAATATATAGCCAAAATTTTTAAAGTTCATTCAAATTCAAGATACTCAAGGAAAAACAATGTGTACTTCAAAGGCTATTCTTTCAGAAGTATAAGGGGAAAAAAGAAACTAACATTTATAGAGGATTTGCCCCAACAGGCATTTTTGTATATGCTTTCTAATTTTAATGACACAAAATAAATAGTTTGATGGTTATTTCTGTCCACACATCTGGGAGGAGAACACAGAGGCTTCATGGGTTTTATAATTTTTTAAAATATTTTATTTATTTATTCATGAGAGACACAGAGTGAGAGGCAGAGACATAGGCATAGGGAGAAGGAGGCTCCATGCCGGAAGCCCAATGTGGGACTCAGTCCTGGCACCCCGGGATCATGCCGTGAGCCAAAGGCAAATGCTCAACCGCTGAGCCACCCAGGCATCCGGGATTTTATAAATTTGATCAAGACTTCAAAGCACATTCCAGAACATCTAATTTCAAAACCACTATTTACTTTTTTTAATGTTATTTACTTATTTACAGAGAGAGTGGAGGGAGGGGAAGAGGCAGAAGGAGAGAGATCTCAGGCAGATTCCCTGATGAGGTGGAGCTTAATATCAGAACCCTGAGATCATGATCTGAGCCAAAACCAAGAACCAAACACTTAACCAAGTGAGCCATCCAGGCGCCCCAAACCACTATTTATTCTAAAATACTTGGGTGTCATTGAGAAATGAGTGTTTGCAAGGAAACTTCCTGAAGTGTGATGGAGTTCAAACTATGTCCTAGGAGAAGTTGTAGAAACTGAGATTACTAGCACAGAAAAATGACCAAAAAGCTAAGAGGTTTGTAACTGTTTGCAAATGTAGGAAAACATTCTTCCATGGAAGGACAGTGGAACTTTCTTTTGTGCTGCAATAGAGGATAGAAGTAAGACCAAAAGGCCAAATCTAAATGGAAGTAAATACTGGCTAGATGTAAGAAATAATATTCTAATGGAAAGAACTCTCTGAGCGTGGAAAAGCTGCCTCACAGGGCAACAAGTTCTCTAGGGACCTATGGGATGTGTTTGAATGGAAGATGAATGAGCACTTCGATTAAGGTGATACTATCAGGAAGTTAAAGTGTCAGATGGGGTTAACCCAATGACTTCTTAGGTTCCTTAAGATACAGGAGTTTTGAGTCTTTATCCAAGAAGAGTAATCCAAAGAATAGAACCCAAGAGAATATTACTATTGATGTTCCCTAAACATTTGTAAAAGCTGGCAGATAAATTTTCTTCTAAAGGCATTCAAATGTTGTGGGAAAGGCCCAGGACTGTGGGGCAAGTTTGGTAGACTGATTCAGCCTCCCTATATCTACTGCTTTCATAAAGCAATTCTCAGCCCTTCCCCTCAAGAGCTAGAGTTTATTTCCTCACTTCTTTGAATCAAGGCTGTCCTTGTTCCTTGTCTTGGCATCAGAATGCAGTGGAAGCAACAGTGTCCCAGTTTTGAAGGTGGTCTCTTAAGAAGCCATTTATAATCCCAATCTTTCAGCATACTGTCACGTCTCTCTCAGTGACACTACCTTAATGAGGATTGAAAGATCACACAGAAGATAATCTAGGTTTCTCAGTGGAGGCCATCTCAAATCACCATCCAGCCATCTGATCTCTACAGATAAGAGCCCAGCCAACATCAGTACGGTTACCTACTCAACCATAGGTGACCACAGACACTTCAATGAATCTAGCTGAGATAGTAAAAACCACCCACTAACCCACAGGTATGTGATCAATAAAGAATATTTACTGTTTTTAAGCCTGTAAATTTAGGGAAAGTTGGTTACACAGCAGTAGGTACCTGATACACAGAGCAAGATTTAAGTCTTAGCTCTATCAATGACAGCACTGGCCTGTTTTGAGGAAGACTTTAAATTTCCTAATCTCAGTCTTCTTTTATGAGTATGATGAAGGGGGACACCTGGGTGGTTCAGTGGTTGCGTGTCTGCCTTTGATTCAGGATGTAATCCCGGGATCCTGGATCGAGTCCCACCTTGGGCTCCAGCAGGGAGCCTGCTTCTCCCTCTGCCTTTGTCTCTGCCTCTCTCTCTCTCTCTCTCTCTCTCTCTCTCTGTCTCTCATGAATAAATAAATAAAATCTTAAAAAAATAAGTATGATGAAGGGCTTTCTCCAGAATAGTGGATCGCAAATGTCTAAGTTATCCAGCTATCTTTTTTAAAATGCATTATCCAAGCATCCCTCCAGAAATTCTGGAATCAGGAGGTCAATAGTGGAGCCCAGAAATCTGCATTTTTGACATGTAATGGATGACTCTAATATACATGCTAAGGAGCCACACATTGAGAAACTCTGCTCCAGATACTTCTAAGGAAAGCTTAGACATTTATAACTAAGCTCTGTCCTATCTTCAGCCAGACTCTATCCCATCACAGGTAGACAATGTCCAGCTGAAAATTCAGAGCTCCTTATAGATGGAAGTACCACAAGCTTGCTCTGGGGCCTATTAAAGAAGAATGACTTGACCTCAAGGCAGATATCTTTTGGCTCCTGGGAACTCACTCCTAGCTCCATTACAGAAGCCATGGCCTTGACAAAGGAAATGGCAGAGTGTTTCCACTCAAAACCATTCTTTCCAACTGCCAATACTGAATACTATTAAATAGCAAAAAGCATAGCTTCAGCTAAAATGCACAGTAACAGCTGGACTGTATTCCCTGAAAGTACAATGCATTTATTACATAGATAATTAGACTTCCCTCTAGATGCAAAAGTGATATGGTCTGTGCACTAAGCAAAAAGGACTTACCACACAGCCTGGCCAACCCTTGCCAAAGCTCTCAAACAGTGCTGATCCCTGGGTTCTAAAACAGGGTAAGGAGGGTGATGGGACAGGGGCAGGAAGACAGTGACTGTTCATGGCTTTAATGATCCAAATAAATGGTTCTAATTTCTGCAAGAGAGTCACCCAGGAGTTTTAAACAATACTGACGCCTGTGCCCCATCTGAGAAAAATACAACCAGGATCTCTGGGAATATACCACCTGGGCACAGTATTTTTAAAGCCCTTTGGGTGATTCTAATGTGCAGATGCAGTTAAGTACTATTGGTCTAAAGCAGAGGTTGGCAAACTATGATCCATCTGTTTTTATAAAGAAAGCTTGATTAGACACTCATTTATTTAGAGTTGAGTTGTTGCAACAGAGATCATATATCCAGCAGAACCTAAAATATTTCCTATTCCATCCTTTACAGAAAGATTACCAACCTTGCTCTTAGGTGCCAATCTTTAATACCAGTTAAGGGGTTCTGACAGGAATTTTATCTTGAGTGCCTCCTGGCTTTGCTTTACATCCCTCTGACCTATTTTTCCAACATCAGGAGCTCAAAATCTATAGTAATTTTAATAGGTGCTTAGTATGTATCAGGCTCTAGGTTAAGTGGCTTGCATCATCCTACCTAATCCCTACACCTACCCAGTAGAAAAATTCTGGTTGTCTTCATTTAAAAAACAGAAAACAAAGATTTGGATGAAACTGAGTCACTTGCCTCAGAATACAAAATGTGGAAGTTATATTCAGACCAAGATGCCTGATTCTCTGGCCGACGTGCTCAGTAACTAGACAAGCTAAGAGTCACAACATAGAAACAGAGCTTCTGAGCCACAGTGTAGTGTGAGCTTGGGCAGGCCACTTCAATGGATGAGGGTAGGAGGTCCTAAAATGCCTACCATATAGGGATATGGTAAGATATTAGGCATCATGTCTAATAAAATAAGAATGCACATTGAAACTCTTATTCTGTCAGATGTTTTTCTTGAGACATTCCTGATTGTGCTTCACTCATTTTTTGCATCCATTTAATGAACTGAGTAATTTAGTGAGTACCTTCCATAAACTGTGCATGGCTCTAGGTGCTACACATATAGTAGAGAACAAGATGCTGGAAAACACAGTTTGCTGACCCCTGAATTCATGGAGTTTACATAGAAGTAGGGGAAATGGGCAATAACCAAACAAATAATTACATATACATAAATAAGAAAATATATATTTATATATGTTTAAATATATAAATTAACTATTTAAATATATAAATTAAATATATATATATATACATGTATACTTCTCATTATCCATAACAGTTATGTTCCAAATTGAATTTAAATAAAAAATTAAAATAACAATAATATTTAACTCATGGAATTGTTTTGGGGATTAAATAAGAGAATGTTTTTAACTGCTTAATAAAATATCTGGCACATAGTAAATACTCAATAAAAATCAACTTTCCTAGCTGCAAAACAAAAACAAAGGTCACCATAAACACGGATGTAGCAAATACTAAATCACTGCTCTCAGGGGAAATGCAAGGTTAAATGCTTGTAAATCTCTGGTCACATTTTCACCAAGCAATCAATATGTAACCTTATTTTAGGTGTGTCTCTACTTAAAGACACATTATTTACTGTATATTGTTCATACACTAACATTGAACTCATGGCCATCATACCACAGGAAGGCACATCATAGCCACCTTCTGTTTAGAAACAGCAGCCAGATAGACCCTCAGCACTACCCTCGTGGGCCATTTTAAATAGCAAAACCACCACAGGAAAGCACAAATACTACAAAAAACATGGCACAAGAAAGACTACAGAGAGGACAATTCTTGCAGCATAAAAACTACAAGGAGGCAGAGTGCCTCCTCAACCTCAGCTGAGAACACATGCATCGGGCGACTCCACTTTTTTTTGCCACTCTGCTCCTATCTACAGATGACTATGAAAACAATCTGAGTGTTGATTTGGAATTACAATAAATTTTAACAAGTAAGGAAATTCACAAATACAGAATCTGCAAATTATGAGGATTCACTGTACAATGTCATGCAGAGATAAAGCTAAGGAGAGAATTAAAGCAGGATAGGGGACACAGCATGACAAGCAGTGCCATTTCTAAGGTAGTCCAAGAAGTCTTCTCCAAAGAGCCAACATTTCAGCAGAAACCTCAATGAAGTGACAGAGCACGTGAGGTGACCATCTGGCTAAGGGTGACTCAAGACAGCAGAAGAGCAAAGGTGAAGGCCCTGAAGTAGCAGCATGGGTATCTGAGGGGCTGTTGGGCCAGTGCAGCTGGAGCATGTAGGTGAGGGAGAACATGGGGGATGAAGGGAGAGAGAAAATGAGAGACAGCAGCATGTTGAAAGGCATGTCTGCCACAGATAGGCCCCCGAGCATCCTTCTGTGCACGACGGAAATGTACAGAGGTGTTTGAGGGGAAGGTTGCCAACAATCTAAGTTTTCAAGCTCACTGGCTGCCCACTGGAGGGCAGGAAGTGGGGAGGCAATGGGAGAGCAGGGAGACTAGAGGGATGGCTGCGGGGGTCCAGGAAAGAGGGATGGCTCGGAACAGTATGTTGGCGGTGAAGCTGGGAAGGTAGGGGTGACGCCAGGCAGGTCTGGTCATGGGTTGGTTGTGAAGTCTGAGAGTACAAGGGGAGTCACAGATAATGGAGATTTGAGGCTCTGTCCACTGAGTTGGATGGAAAATGAGGCAACTGATCATACTGGGTACATTCTGAAGGTAGATTTGCCACCATAGTGAAGGTGGGTGTGAGAGAAAGAGACAACTTCAAGAACTGGAGTGCTTGGGAAGTGGTGTCACTGACTGCAATTCAAATCTGAGAGAGAAAGGAGTCTGTGGGGGTGTCAAGAGTTGCACACACCAACGTATTCTTCAGGTTTTGTGTGTGTGTGTGCGTGTGTGTGAGAGAGACAAAGAGAGAAAATGATAAAGAGGTAATAGGTTCTCACCCAATATTTATAAATTATCTATTGTACATGTTCTGCAAAGAGCTCAGGATTAGACAGAAACAAAACACGGCTGCCCTGGAGGAGCCTTGAAGTTTAATGGGAGAAACAGACAGGTCAACAGGTGATTCTCATAAAAAAAAAAAAAAATCTCAGTACAGGTTTTGAAGCCAGAGAATGTCAGGCAATGCCCAACACTGCACAGAAAGAACACTGGACAGAGATCCCAAAATCCTAATAGGCAGAAACTCTAGTTTCTCTGAAGGAAGACCTAAGAAGAGGTAACTTTGCTGGTCTCGGAAACACACCACTAGAAGAAGCTTTGAGCCCAGGTGGCTCAGCTGGGGATGCCAGTGCTGCGGGGATCTCTCTGGGAAAAGTTTCTGAGAA
This sequence comes from Nyctereutes procyonoides, assembly GCF_905146905.1. Lineage (NCBI taxonomy): Eukaryota > Metazoa > Chordata > Mammalia > Carnivora > Canidae > Nyctereutes > Nyctereutes procyonoides. Next base: position 9,729,601 of record NW_026575133.1, on the reverse strand, counting down.
AGTCAGCCTGGCAGGCCAAGAGCCACTGTGACAGTAAATGCACAGAAATGTTTCCTCGCTCGGATGACAGCCACCAGCCACGGGGACCGGCAATCTGCACAGTCCTTCATTCAACCTGCTGGGTGTGTGTCCAGAGGTGCTTGTTGCTTTCAACATGTAACCAAGAGGAAATCTTGGGTAGACCGGCCAACAAAACTAAAAGCCTTTAAGCAAGGGAACTGCCTCCACACACAAACAAAACACAAATTCCTCCAAGGTCTGAGCAAGGGAGAAATTGCACTCTTGAGGAAAATCCCTGTTGCAGGCAGGATACTTTTCCCTCCGAGTTTGCCTCTACCTTTCTCTCTGGCCCCAGCACCAACAGAAACAAAACAAAACAAAACAAAACAAAAAAGACAATAATCCTTTACAATGGAATATTACTCAGCCATTAGAAACGACAAATACCCACCATTTGCTTCAACGTGGATGGAACTGGAGGGTATTATGCTGAGTGAAATGAGTCAATCGGAGAAGGACAAACATTATATGTTCTCATTCATTTGGGGAATATAAATAATAGTGAAAGGGAATATAAGGGAAGGGAGAAGAAATGTGTGGGAAATAGAAGAAAGGGAGACAGAACATAAAGACTCCTAACTCTGGGAAACGAACTAGGGGTGGTGGAAGGGGAGGAGGGCGGGGGGTGGGGGTGAATGGGTGACGGGCCCTGAGGGGGACACTTGACGGGATGAGCACTGGGTGTTATTCTGTATGTTGGTAAATTGAACACCAATAAAAAATAAATTTATTATAAAAAAAGACAATAATCCTTTCCCTTAGTCCCCTCAGGATAGCTGTTAAAGACCAGTATTTTCAAAAAGAACTTACTCTAGAAATCCAAAAGGGAAATAAAGAATGAAAATATGAAAACCGTAAAAGCACAACAGTCACCAAACAGAGGTTCTTGACCTTACAATAGCTAGAAATGTTACTTACCAGACACACAGGCCCTGCTTGGTTGCACATTCTGTCTGGATGCTTCAGGTCCAGAGGACACCTGTTAAAACCTTAAGGAGGCAGCTTGTGCACACACAGACATTTAGACACACTCCTGGGCTGCTTCTTTTCTAGATAGATGTCTGGAGTGGAAACTTCAACCAGGGGCAGTTTGGGGGAAAACAGTATGGGTATTGGGGTTACTTAATTCCCCCCTGAGCAAACAATACAAAACTCATACTCTTTCAGGCATAGAAAAACAAAGACATGGGTTGGGCCAAGATCTGGTCTCTTCTTTACCCCTGTCCCTATTGCATCCCTGTTTCATGAAAATTTTGCAATCCAGAGCTGGGCGGGTCCATGAGATCAAAGCTAGCCTCCCCTTTGAAGCCAATAACCCAAATAGATGGGCTTGTGTCTTTGCCTGATCATAGAGCAGCTCTACGACCCTCTTATGTTGGCATTTCATACTCCAAGAACAGTGAAAGACAACAGTTCAATGCACTCCTGGACATTAATTTCATTAATGGTTCCAAGAACAGAAAAGTGTGCATAGCGCTTTGAGAAAGACCAGGAAGATGACCCACAGAACCATACAGGGTCTACCAATGAGCTACCAGCCCAAGCTTATTCGGGGCTATGGCATATCACCTACAGGTATACATGCCTCTTCCACCATTTTGCTTTCCATTTGTACTGTCACATTATTGTACAGAGAACACTACGTTCTGATAGTGTTGCCATCCAGAGTCAAAATTACAAAGATAAAAGTAATTAGGCTGGGAAAGGAGAGGCTGGCTTCACCCTGAAATGGAGCCTCCTGGCTCCCTGCCTGCTCGGGTAGGTGCCTTGGAACTGGTCCTCATGAAAATGGCTCTCCCATTTTCAACTAAATTCTAGGAGTTGATAATCTCTTGCTATTTGTCTCCCCCAGTCTATCCTTGTGCACAGCTCATAATTTGCCAGGAAACATAGAATTTATTTTCCATTTCTTCCTCACCGCATTGCTCAGCAACTACAGAGGTGCCTCCGACTGATTTTTCCATCACCCCCACCACCGTCCCCAGGCAAGGGACAAAAGTTCCTATTGGACTCATCACTTGGATGTGCTCACTCTCTGTGGCATGATTTATAGAAAGGCAGCCTCAATTACAATTTCTCTTACTCCTTGCATTGACAAAATGCTGAAAATACAGAATTGCCAAGATGGCACGGTACACAGCCTCCGACTCAAACAGCTTTCTGCCATCAGCCTCAGGCACAAAAAAAGCTGCTGTGCCAAAAACAATGACTTAATCCATCAGTGCCAAAGACGGCAAGACTGGGAGCTGTTTTCCTAACTCCGATAAGTGGCCTCCCCACTGCAACTTTCCTCTCCAACCAACACAGAACTCTCCGTTCCCTTTCTTCTAAGGCTGGGGGCTGAGAGGCAGCCACCGCTAAGGGCCAAGCAATTGTAGCAGCAGCCAGCAGACAGCAATATTGGGAGATTAAAAATTAAATCTGCATATGTGTTTCCATTTCCAAGCCTCGTTTATTCATAGTAAAAACATGAAACCGGTAACTGAAATGAAAACAAATACACCCCTTATCTACTGGCCTTGGTTTTACTTTTATTCTGTTGGTTTGAGACTGGGGGAACCCCAAACTAGTGTTCCACTAAGTGAGGAAGTTTGTGGGAATTACTGAACCCAGTGCTCTGATCAGGAGTGGCAACCCTGGTGGCCCAGCGGTTTAGTGCCATCTTCAGCCCAGGGCGTGATCCTGGGGACCCAGAATTGAGTCCCGCATCGAGCTCCTTGCATGAAGCCTGCTTCTCCCTCTGCCTGTGTCTCTGCCTCTCTCTGTGTGTTTCTGTGTTTCCCACGAATAAATAAATAAAACCTTAAAAAAAAAAGGTATGAGCCTGGGGTCACCTCATATGTGTCATTTGTGGGTAGAAGTGGAAGCAGGTAAAAAATCAGGTCACTCTTGGACGATCTTCCACAGACATTTGATCTTTTTCTTATTCTGTCTCTTCTAAAGTCTCCTTATTATAGACTTAATGATCCTCACAGCACCTTAGAAATTACTGTTTTAAAAGCTCCTTGTTTGGTAAAAGTGCTACGAGGAATAAACGGTCATTTCTAGCTTGCCCAGAGTGCTTCAATACACCGAACCATAGTCCTCCTGGCCATGGCCTTTCACCAACCTCCCAAAATGTCCAAGATGGTTTTCTGGGTAAAACGTCTAAGGAGTCATCTCTTGACAACTGGGATGTATTTTATTGTGTTAATTTTTAAAATAAAAAAAAGTCTAATTGACACACTTTATTTTGGGGGGAGCAGTTTGTAGTCTACAGAGTGGGAAGTACAGACCGAGAGTTGCCATATATCCTGTCATCTCTCCCTATTATTAACATCTTGCATTAGTGTGGTACACTTGTTAAAATTCATGAGCCAAAATTGATATAGCATTGGTAACTAAAGTCCATACTTTACATTAGGGTCCACTCTTTTGTGTACATATTATGGGTTTGGACAAATGACAAATGTATGACATTATATGATACATAATGACATGTATCCATCATGATACTATGATACTTAATAGTTTCACTACCCTGAAAACATCCTCTGTGCCTCATCTACCCATCCCTCCCTTTCCCTCAACCCCTGGCAACCACTTATCTTTGTGCTATCACCATAGTTTTGCCTTTTCCAGAATGTCATATAGTTGGAAACATATATAATGTAGCTTTTACAAATTGGCCTCTTTCACTTAGCAACATTCATTTGAAGTTTCTTCCAGGTCTTTGGTAGAAGAATTGGTTTTTTATTTTGATTGATTGTTGGTTTGTTTGCTAGAACTAGTAACGTTCAAACCCAGGCCTCAAACTAGTCACTTGTAAAATATCTCCCAAGTTTTTCCTGTCTTAACTGTAATCCCTGAAGCAGATTGGGGACATCATGAAAAAACACAGTCAAACAAAAGCTAGGTACTTCCTAATATTTGTAAGGGTAAAACCATAAAGATTCATTTTATACTGTCCAGTGGATATTTATAAATATGTCAAGTGAGCCAACCAAAACTATCCCATCTCAGGGAACATTATTATAATTACTAGTTATTAGAATTATTCATTATTAAAATGAGAATGTGCCAGAGTTCAGATAGAAAAAAAAAAAGAGGGTTTGAACTCTGTAAAACAGCACAGAAGAGATATTCATTCAACTAATTGGTTAATTCCATTTTAGTGTATGTACATGCTGATGGATCAAGTACCAGCCGGTGGATGCTATCTGATAATAAACTAATGACAAGGCTTTGTACAATGCACTTTGGGCATGAAACTATCTTGGATATGCACCCTGCACATTAGCAGCATATGATCTGGAGAAGTGTGATGCTTGCAGCAATTACTACAATGTTAGACATGGAGTGCTGGAGCTGGGGGAGGTACAGATCATGGGTGCCATGGGGCTTAGACAAGGAAATTCTGACGGGGTGATATGGGAGCTCATAGCTTGTAGTTCACCCTGACAAGGGAAAGCCACTGAATATTTGACAACTTTGGAAGAAACTATCTTTTATGGTCAGTATTTATGAGGCCCTTGCCTTAAAAGATTACCTTTCCATAAAAATATCCAGGAATAGGTAAGTATAGGCAGCCCCATGAATGCCAATCAAAGAGGCAGGAAGGTTCCTGATGCAGCAACAAATGCATACTACATGGTCTTGGAAATTAGACACATGAATTCTCAGAGAGCAAACTTGGGCTCTGGTTTAGTCAACTGAGTTATTAAGCAGAGTCATAAAGTGTTAGAGCTCTAAGGTCTCAAAATTCAAATGCTTAGTTGTCAGTGCTTCTGTAAAATTCAGGGAAGAGAAAGAAAGGGAAAGGAATGCAATTCTATGGTAACCAGTATCTTTCTGACATAGAACAAAAAAAAATCAGCTTCCACTTTAGTCAGGAAAAGTGGGGCCCTGTATCAAGTTGATCTTTAATTCAGAAATAAGTACATTCCTTCATTTATTCAATTTTCACTCATTCAACAAATGCCTGTTGATGGTCTTCTGTGTGTAGGGTATTGTTCTGGATGCTCGAAGAATAGCAAAAATGATTAGATGGATTCAGTCCAACCATTCATGGCTCTTAGATGCAAAAAGAGTGCACATCATTGGTCAAGGCGGAATAAGTGCTGAACACAGGATGGGGCACACAGTACACACTTGATAAGTAGCTACTATTAGCATTAGATGAAAGGAAGGAAGAAATGTCAAGCTTCAGAGGAAGTGTGATCATTTTCTGTTGGATGACTACAGAAAGCTTCAAGGAAAAGTGGCATGATCATGGAAGTACATGAGCGTTTGGGTTGGAGAGGTAAGAAAAGCAGGGGAAGAAGGCAGAAAAATAAGCATTTATAGAAATGAAAACAACCCAAACATGTCTGGAACATGAAGCCTATAACGAAGAGAAGTAGAAATGGTAGAGGGTTCTGGAATGGAAGACCCAAATGCTAAATCTAAGTATGAGCAATGGTGAACAACTGGTTATTGTTCCACGTGGGGATGACATACTACATCATGTAGAAGACCACAGACTGACTGAATGACAGTAAGCAGTTATCTCAATCTTTCTTCAGTCATATCATCTGTAAAATAAGGAAAGGGATGACATCTGGAGAATGATCAAACGTGTCAGTCTTCGGAATGTTAACTTGGCATAGGATGCTTAGAGAAAGAAGAAACTTGGCGGGATATCCGAATCATATGTAGGAAGCCAATATAAGTGTTGTACAATAAACACAAAAACTGACATGATAACAGTGGGGATGGAAAGAAGGGGAAGTCAGTGACAGTACACCAAGGTACAATGATTTTAACATGGGTGACAGGGGCTAGAAGAAGGTAAAGCTTCAGTGGCAGGAAGAATGGATGGATCATGGGTAGAACTAGGGAAGATGAGAATAAAGACATCAGGCTGGAGCTTGACAGATGAGGTGGATGAGTTTTAATATTTCTTCTGTGCCCCCATGAACATAAGTTTGAGAGAGAGAGAGAGAGAGAAACTGACATTAGAGTAAGTTACTATAATTAATCAAGGGAGAATTTGAAAGAGCAGCTATGGCTTCTTCTAGACTCTCCTGAGGAAAACAATTCAATTAGATCATGTTGAGTCTGTCTTGAATCATTACTGTATATTCTGCTTTTTTAAGACTTTATTTAGTCATGAGAGACACAGAGAGAAAGGCAGAGGGAGAAGCAGACTCCCTGGGAGCCTGATGCAAGACTCGATCCCAGGACCCCAGGATCACAACCTGAGCCAAAGGCAGATGCTCAACCACTGAGCCACCCAGGTGACCCTGTTGAAAAGTCAGGAGAGAGGCAAATGAAAATATAACCTCAAATGCAATAACTTTTAAATGCGGCTGAAAAAAATGTCACATCCATATTTCTACATAAGACATCTTTATTAAACTTCCATTGGTTTCCTACTCCCTACATTTTGATATTTCCCAGCAAATTCAACCTTCCCTGGAACCATTCCTCCTTGAACCAGTTTCTGAGATTTGTGTGGAACCTCCTCCACTTCTACCTTCACATCAGGGTCAGCATGTGATTCAGGTCTATGCCAACTGCAGAGGCCTTGGCAATTAGTTGAGTGGGTAGATGGCACAAAGGCATTCGGAACCAATCCCATAACTTTTTGCCTCTTTCCACCAAGATAACTAAGATACTAGGACTGAAGCCTGGAGTCACCAGCGGCCACACTTGCCCCTTTCTGAGGGGAGTTTCCTGAGAACAAAGACAATGTCTGAACAAAAATAGAGCTTAAAGATAACAAAAAAGAAACAACTGCTAACATGGTCTGATCTCTCAGGCCCAATCATGCTTGGAGCCAAGTCTTCCCTTAAATGCCACAGCTATCCTTTTTTTTTTTTAAGGGATTTTTATTTATTTGAAAGAGAGAGAGATCAGGGGGAGGGGCAATGGGAAGGGAAGAAGCAGACCACCTCCAAGCTGGGAGCCCGATGTGGGGCTTGATCCTGAGATCAAGGACCCTGAGATCATGACCTGATACTTACCCAACCTGAGCCACTCAGGTGCCCCTCCCCTGCCACAGCTATCTTAACCCAAAAACTCCCCTTCCCTCAATGCTCCTTTGAGATAGGATTTTTATCACTTCCATCCAAAATATTCCCATCATACACAACACATAACCACATGGAACACTGCATCATATAGGAACTAAGTCCTGAGAGAAGCATATACAACAGTACAGGCTGCAGTAGCCAATGAACACTCCATGCAAGAGGCCAGTTCTGGGAGGTGAGTTCATTGTGCTTTAACTAATGAAGTTTCTATTGGGCACTGCAGGGAATATAAAAAATGATCTCAGTGCAGCTCCTGCTAGTCAGGGACCTCATGATTTCTTGTAGGAAATAGCTGCATGCCAAACTCAACAAAAGAGTGAACCAAGTTGAAGGTGATGAAGAGCAGAGTCTAACAGCGAAGGATCCATCTTCTGAAACAAATGAAATTAGGAAGGACTGTTTTCTTTTCTTCAAATGTGCACGTATTGAGCAACATTCTATGGGCTAAAACTTCTCTCATTTACTATCTCTGTAGTTCTGTTTTCAAAAGCACTTGTAATGATAATAATAAAAGCCATAAAGCCCATGACCGCTTCCCCTATTTTTTTTTTAGACAAGACTATATAATCTCAAAGTCCATACCTTAACCATTATACTACACAACCTAGCAACCTCTTGCTGCCTGGCTGATCCAAATGGACTTTTAAGTTAACTGATCTTTGTACTCATCCCTGAATCTGCAGAGAAGGTTCTTTATTTGACACCAGTTGGAAGTAGAAAACTACCTTCCTATTCTTTGATTGCATCTTGGACTGCTACAAATCAGTTGAACAGGACTGTTCATCTAAGATAAGGCCTTTCTACTACAGTCACCAGGGCCACCTTTGTGTCGGACTCCCCCGATCCACCGCGCACTACACATCCCCTGACAGTACAACCATTTCATGCAGAGACCTGCAGAAGAACCAGATGGCTCCCTCAAACAAATTCCCCTCATTACAACAACAAATAACCTTGATAATTACCCAGAAGTGGCAGAAAAAAATATTACTAGCATGGGAGAACAAGCAAAACTTAATCTTTAAATGAGACGTAATGGAGTCTTTCACACTGCATCAAAGTCACTGTTAAAGAATGCTGTCCTCAAAATGAAAACACTGCTCTCCTGATTCCAAGAGTCAAATCAGCTTAAACACATCTTTCCCCCAAGGCAGTTTTCAAGATATTGTATATGTTGTTTTAGGAAACTTTTTTCCTCCTGCAACTCAGAATAACATTTATTTCATGAGCTATGCCAGCCATCCTTTCCCCACACACATGCTGAGTAGAGAGACATAGCAACTTTGGCCAGGGCCTTGAGCAATCGGCATGGTAGACGGGAGTAATACTGATTTCCTTCAGGGTGTGTCTTCTAGCCAACTCAGCAGCCTTCATCCTTTGTGATAATTTATACAAGGGGGATCACAAAAACCATGATCCCCACTTGAAAAAAAGTTACAGCTCTAGTAGCAATGGCTAACTTTTTTTTATTCAGTGATTAGACTGTAGACATGGTGCTGAATGTTTTTAGCTCTGCAATTTTTCCAATGTTGTGTTTTAGCTTTTTAAAAATCCTCTAATAAGTTGTATTCTTATAATATATATGTGATATTTGTAATATGTAATCTGTAACATCAATTGATGAAATACAACAAAACACATACCTGTAAACCTAGCACCAAAGGTTAAGAAGTAGAAACCTACCTATGCCACTAAAGCTCTCTGTATACCTCCTGAGCCCCCAGGGCAAGCACTCAACATAACTGGCCTTCTGTTGACCCCTTGCATTTAAATTAATTCTGCTCCATAGGTTTGTAACTCTACACACAATATTATTAGGCCTTGCTTCTGAAATTTATAAAAATGCCATATTGGAATAAAGCCCTATTTAGATGGATTTTTTTCCACCCAGAATTATTTTTCCAAGATCCACCCATGTTCAATGCAATTTTAGTTTGTTAATTTTTGTGGCTGAATAATATTCCACTGTGTCACTAGAACACAATTGTGTACCTCCTGTTTACCTGTTTACCTCCAGCTTTTTTTGATATAACAAGAACTTATGTATGAACATTCATGCATAGGTCTGCTGGAAAACATTTCCCCCGGATTTATAGCCAGGAGTAGACTTTTTCACTTGTAGGATTTGCATTTAGTTGGTGTCAAATGTATTGCCAGATTGTTTTCCAAAGTGACTGTTCAAATTTAAACTGCTGCCCAGGATATACTAAGATTCCCTTTAAACCTCAATCTCCCTCATACTTGAAATTACATGGTATCTTAATTTTATCAATCTGATGGGTATTAAATGGTACCTTATAGTCATTCTAATTTGCATTGCACTGATTTCTAATGAGCCTAAGCATTTTTCTCATGTTGGATTGCAATTATTTCATGTTTTCTCTTAAATCTTATTCCTCTTCATTTATTTTGGCAATTATTTTGCTAATTTGACTATATTTTCTTTATGAGTTTATAGTATCTCTTTATACAAAAGAGATCCTTATCCTTTCATAGGGACGTGTGTTGCAAATATGTTCTACAAGTCTATGGCTTATATTTGCACATATCATTTCTGATGCTTTTTTAAGATTTTATTCATTTGTTCTGAGAGACACAGAGAGAGAAGGGGTAGAGAGAGAAGGAGAGAGAAAATCTTGAGCAGACTCTGAGCTGAGCACAGAGCCCAACACAGGGCTCAATCTCACAACCCTAGATCATGACCTGAACCAAAATCAAAAGAGTTAGACACCCAATCGACTGAGCCACCTGGCACCCTGATGGTATCTTTTATTGAACAATCATTCTTCATTAATTATGAACTTCAATTAATTTAACTTGAATTTACTCAATTTATGGTTAGCATTTTTTATGCCTTATTTGAGAAATCCTTTCCTATCATAGGGTATAGAAGTTAGTTTCCAAAACTTTCTTCTTAAAGGTTAATATTTTTCTTTCATATTTAAGTCCTAAAATATATATTAAATTTTACTTTTATGTATCATAAATGTCTTTTGTCCCTACACATAATTATCTCAACATAATAATTAAAGAGTCCATCCTATGTCTACTGTTCTGCTAAGCCAACTTCGTTATTATCAGTTTCCCATATATGTTTTGTCTAGATCTGTTCTGAGCTCTCTATTCTGTACCAATTGCCAATCTGCCTGTGCCTCTGTGTGTGTGTATGTGTGTGCATAAATTTAACTACAACTTTTGACATCTGTAAAGTTCTCCATCCCAGCCCAACAACACACACTTTCTCCCATTAAGATCAATCTGCCTTATTGTTGGACCTTTGCTATCTTTTATGCATTAGAAAATCACCTTGGTTAAGTTCCTACAAACACCTATTGCTATTTGATTGAATTGTATTGAAACAGAGCAATTGACATTTTTATGCTATTGAGGCTTCCAGGAAATATGCATGTTATATTTCTCCACTTAGTCTGGTTTCTTTTTATGTCTTCTCAAAAAGTTTTAAAGCTTTCTCCATAAAGGTCGTGTACAACTTTATTCCTTTTGGGTAGTAGAAAAAGTTACATTTTAAATTGTTTTCTAACTCATTATTGCTGGAGAATAAAAATCCATTTGATTTTGCCAGGCTTATTAAGTTTAATAATTTGTAGTTTCATTTGAATCTTATACACAGAGAATCATAGTATTCTATGTATAGAGAACAAAGAACATTCTCTGTCCCCACAGAGAATGATTTTCTTTTTCTTATCTTATTATCATGGTTAAGACTCCAAACACAATGCTGACTTGAAGCTACAGTAGGTATCCTTGTCTCACTCCTGATTTAAAAAAAATGTTTCTAATATTTATAATTAAAATAATGTTTATTGTATTTTTATTAATAATCTTTATCAGGTTAAAGAAGCACTCCTCTTTCACTTGTTTCTTAAGGATGTTTTTGTTTATTTCTTTACTTAGTTTTGTTTTGTAAATAACTAGTGAGTGTTGAATTCTATTCAAGAATTTTTTGAGTCAATTGAGATGTTAATGTAGTTTTTAACTATAAGCCTTTAATACAGTGAATTGCATTTTTAGATTTTCTAACATTAAGTGATATGCATTCTAGAAATAAAATCAATATAGGCTCTTTTGCATACATGGCTGGGTTCAATTTATCTCTTTGAATCTTCACATTATGCAGTAGGTGCTTTATAATCTCTTTACAGACTGTCATTTACTAGTGGAATGACCACAGGTAAAGGCATAGCCTCACCTCAGGGCAGTCTGACTCCAAACTCCAAGATTTTAATTATTTGTTCTAACTCCCTGCGTGCTTTGAATTTGACAACTCATGATAACATCTCAACACACAACACTTCTGTAATGTCTACTAGGTATCTAATCCAGTCTCTTACTATTAGAAGAATAAAATCCCCACCAGTTAATTTAATTACACTTGACTGGTGGACCTTGAAAGTCAATCTTGTAGATCTGTGTGTGTGAAGGAAGGAAAAGAAGGATGGAACTGCTGGTACTAAAATGCTCTAAGACCAGAAGGGACAGGTGTAAATGAAGACTGAAATGTCTTTTAGGGCTATTAGGGGGGATGGCTAGAAGTTTTCAGGTTACTATCTTAATGAGAATGGACCTCCTTACCTCCTTTCCAGCTAGACTTAGGAATTTATCATGTCTGTTTACCCAGCCTCACCTCTACTTAATTTCAACACTTCCTTATTACAGCCTTCACCACTGTCAGTCATTGAATACTTAACTTTAGGTTGCAAGGACATTCATCAGAAAATACAAGCAAGCTCTCACTAAACCATCCAATGTTCAAAAGTCCATTCTGACTGCCTCCCAAGGATGGCTCTCATTTTGAACATGTATGTTTTCTCAGTTTGCTCCAGTTTCTCCATATCCTTTTTTTAAGTTATTAATTAATTAATTAAAGAGAAAAGGAGAAAGAATGGGAGAGAGCACAAGCAAAGAGAGGAGCAGAGGGAGAAGGACAAGCAGACTCCCCACTGAGCATGAAGCCCAATGCAGGGCTCATTCTCATGACCCTGAGGATCATGACCTGAGCTGAAATCAAGAGCTTAGATACTTAACCTACTGAGCCACCCAGATGCCTCTCTCCATACAGTTTTCTAACTTTAGCCACCAGAACCAAACACCGCAAAGAACTTAAATAAATAAGAAGAGCACATAACTATAGGGATGCAAAAGGTTTCATCCCTTATGCGCTTTTAAAAAGCCTGTCCACCTTCAAGAAATCATGCTCTGAAAATTCATATTATGCTGCAGACCCACAGCAGTGGGTGGAACCCCTGCTCTGGATCTTTGGTTTCCTCAGATGGCAGTCTAGATGAGTTCTTCCCTGGCCACCCTAAGCTGCTACTTTCCCATCATGGCTCTCCCTATTCGCTTCCTCGTGTTATTTTCCTTATAGCACTTATGACCAACAGTATATAATATTGTTATACCAACTATACCAAAAGTTGGCCACCTATATAAAGGCAATTATAATGATAAATGTTATGATTTTATTTTTAATTTCATAAATATGGCAAACTTCATAATGGGTAAGATTCTAGCTGTCTGTGTTTTTGTTTGATTTGTTTCCTGGTATATTCAGGTGCCTTGAGCAATGCTTAGGACATAGTCAGTATGCAATAAATATTGATAGAAAAGGGAAAATGGAAGGGAAGGAGAGAAGAAAGGGATGATGGCCTCAGTCTTTCACTGTGCAACCCAGACTAGAAAATGATGTTCACTATCATTGGTCACTAGAGCAGTCCCCCTACTCCTAAAGTGTGGTGGCAAAGGACCTCAGCTCAGATATGCATAGAGAATTTCCCAGGTATAGAGCTATCAATTACAGCCAAATAATAAAGGTAAGAATTGTGTTAACCTTTAAACACCATAATCAATAGAAAGGAATGAATTACAGATATGCACAACCACAAAGAGTAATGTGAGAATCCTTGTGCTTAGTGAAAGAAGCCAGACACACACACAAAGTACATACTGTATGACTCCATTTGTATAAAGTGCTAATCAATAGTGGCCAAAAGCAGAATAGTGTTGGCCTGGGGCCAGACGTAGATGGAAGGATGATCTACAAAGGGGCATGAGAAATCTTTGGGGGAGGTAATGGATATGTTGTCTATCTTTGGTGGTTTTGTAAGACCTTACAACTGTCAAAACTCATTGAACTATATAATTTAAATAAATGTGGTTTATTATACATAAATTATTTTTAAATAAAGTTGATAAGGAAAAAAAAGGCCATAATGGGCACAGGCAGAAGCAGATAGCTCTTTCACTCAGTCTCCCACCCAAGGAACAAAAGCATTCACACTTTGTACAGTTATCAGGCCAGACATCTACAACATGCAATCTCAACTCTGTAGTTTTTTTTCCTGCTCACCCTCCCCCTTTCTCCAGCCATGACTCATCCTCCTGAAACTAAGAAATCCTCTAACAGGATCCCATGCATGCAGTAGTTCCACTCATTCATCCATCTCATTAATTGTGTGGCCATAATGGACATTGCTTGCACCATTTATCACTACATAAGGTTGACCTAACACTATTTGGTCTATGGCAGCCTAAACCCCCAACATCTCCGTGGAGAATCTCACTTTGACCCTAGCCTGCCCTTCCAGTTCTCTCAGAAGTGTTTAAACATCAGAAAAGTACCACAGAAAGAAAAAAAAAATAGAAAGTGTACTTCCAACAGAAAGATTTTTCATTTAAATGCACTTTATTGTGTGATGTATTCCTTTAATTAAAGTGTGTGTCTGGGTGCATTGGTTGCTATTACAGTGCAATCCCTCATGTTTATTGAATGCAAGAGTAGCTGGGGCAATGCAGTGGAAACGCACATATTAGCTGGAGTGGAACTTAAAGTGGTAGTTACCTGATCTTTTGAGCTTCTAAGAAGTAGATAATCTTCAAGATGATTTTGGTTAATGGCCAAGTATGATGAGATGCCCTCTATCAATTTGAATAGGTCTGGTCTGAAAAACCAATTTCTTTTTCCAAATATCTTGCTTGGTTCTATCTTGTTGTCTATCCCAGATTACATCCTTCATCTTCAGAAACACTGAAATCCAGACAGAGGAACCATGGGCGCTAGACAGTTTCTACAATCTTCAAATAGTGGTATAGTGAAGTGGAATTAACAATCCTGACCATTAATATGATGCTTTATGGTTTACAAAACATCTTTATGCTTCTTCTTGGGCTCTTCTTAAGGAGCTTGGGAAGTCAGTGACATAACCTTCCATAGCAACTTAGAAACTGAGAGCCTGAGACCCAAAGGATAAATGAGGTACCCAGTTGCACAGAAAACCACAGAGATGTGCTAGATCCATGCCTTTGACTCTGAGTCTTGTGCACTTTCCAGCAACACAGAGCTGACACACAAGTCTGTTCTGCTTCTGCCATGAGTTATGACCGATTCAGAGACCAATCTCTGGATTTCCATGTCGCTGTGTGTGAACAGAGCTAATATTTCAACATCCCTTCAATTCTTAAATTCTAAGAGTCTTTTATATATGCTTCCATAAACTGAGGAAAGGGGTTTCATTTCCTGATCACCAGGAAGGCTGGTTAATTTTCTTCCCAGCCAGGGCCCTGTTATATCATGAAGAAAAGTTCACCTTTCCTTTGATATCATTTATGGTTTTTCTCTCAAATATATGGAGAAAAAATGTCATCATAAAAATATCAGAGTTAAAAAATCACTCAATAATCAGTCACTCCAATAGATCACTGTTTTCATTTCTCCATGATCTCTGTCAGGTCTTGCCAACTTTCGTCTATACATTTCCAAGTGGATATGTCATCTCACTGCTGTTTCAGAAGGAATAAGACACATCCTTTTGTTCTTCTTTCTGGTTAAAATGTCATGTCCTGCAAACTTTGTCTCTCCACCTGAATTGTAAACCACCTGAGGACACAGACCTTCAATGTTACCTCTTTGGATGGATGGGCCTTGGCATTTACAGTTTACTGCTAGAAGCACAGAAATACTAAACACACATTTATAGTATGTTTCTCCCCTTCTTGAATTTGTCCTTCCACAACTAAAACTCTGCTGCCTTTTTCAGATTCGCCTCATAGAATTACTTTCTCATTTAGGCTCTGGCCTAGCTCTTGATATAGTGGCCAATTACTTACTTCTCCATGTCATGTATTTAATTTTTCAGTATCCCAATGAGAAAAAAAAGAACCAAGCCTACCAGGTTATCATGAGACACAAAGAACATGGAAGAACTTAACAAAGTAGCTGGACTATAGAAGGTGCTCATGAGATATGAGAATATGAGATATGAGAATATGAATAATGCATGTCTTTGTTCATAGTCCTCCTTAGAGTTAAAGGGAAAAGGGGGAAGAAGAAAAAACGTGCAATCAAAACTTGATTCAATGCTACCTTCTCAAAACCACTCAAAATTGTTCTTTCAGGAACATTCGGTAGGATGGGCAGCATCCTCTAAAAATACCCTGGGAAGTATCTTGTCACCATCTCTTCTGATAACACAGATGCAACAAAAACCATGGGTCAAGGATAAATCATATCTTAAAGCCACATCAGAGAGCTGGATACATCCAGGATGGTGTGACAGCCTTCATATTCAGCCAGGTTTGAATATATTTTCTTGATCGAGGCTGTTGACAGGAAGACGATTCCTTCATGGAGAATTTCTACCAGACATTAGTGAAACGGGGGCCTTTATTCAAGAGCTGGTTATTGAGTATTTACTATGTGCTTGGCACTAGGGAACAAGAAAAAACAAGGTGTCTTCTCCACTGTTGCTCACAGAGCAAAAAGTAGTTGTTATAATATGAAGTGGTAGATGCTAAGATGGACATGTGTCTGTGCAGCATTTGGAAGGACTGAGGACAGCCTGGTAGAGATCACAAAGGCTTTCCAGATACTTGAGCTTAGAGAGAATTTGCTAAACAGAAATCATACTATGCAACCAGAATCATGCATGGCCAATGACTTCTCTGTTCTTTCTTTCCCATCCCTTGATAGCTACACACTTACTTTTTTCTATTTTGTAGGCCAGCCTAAAATCCTTTCTTCTCTGTGACACAGCCAATCATCTCAGCCCAAAGGGATTTCTTCCCTGGAAGGAGATCTCTATACTTCTAGATTTCTAGCTGCTATCCTGATTTCAAATTTATGTCCTTCTACCTTCTGAGCTCTTTGGACAAGGTCATTGCCTGGGGTTGCTCATCATTTTATGGCCTGCACAAAGCACCTGTCTGGTGCCACTCCTATAAATAGACAACCAATGAAAAATCATCCCAACAATTGCTCTTGTTAGGAACTGATCTTATGCTATAATTTTTTTTTTTTGGTCCAGAAAACTTTTTTTTTCCCACTATGCCACAGACAGGCAGGTGGTCTTGAATCCAGTTTCTGCTGCATCACTCACTGCCCCTTCCTCGTAAATTCTACTCCAACATTCACCTTGGAAAAGATATTCATGCCTTCTAGACATCCATGCCCTCACCATTTGTTTGTTTCTTTCCTGGGGGGCTGCAGTGGCAGGGGTAGGAATAATACTGGTACTTTTATCATAGCATCATAAAAATTAAATGATATTCCAAAAGTAAGATTTTGATACAGTACCTGGAACATAGCTATTAATATTTACTGGCATCACTTGGTATTTTTCATTACTGCTATTTGTGTGTGCGTGTATATGTGTGTGTGTATTTCACCTCAATTAGAAAACAAAGATTCTTGAGAACAGAAATTATGTTACATATTTTATGGCATCTCTCTTAGCACCCAACAAAGGGCTGCACATAAAGTTGAATACTAATAATTATTAACTGACCAACTGGTTTAAAAACCCAACCCCTAGTTAGTACTTCAGGATAAATTGGAGCCCTCTGTTCCAGGTTGAAGTGACTGCCCTTTCTTTCTTTCTTTCTTTCTTTCTTTCTTTCTTTCTTTCTTTCTTATTTTTTTTTGTTTAAGATTTTATTTATTTACTTGACAGAGGGAGAGAGAGAGAGAGAACACAAGTGAGGGGAAGGGGCAGAAGGGGAGGAAGAAGCAGACTCACCACTGAGCAGGGAGCCCAAAGTGGGGCCCAATCCCAGGAGCTTGAGATCATGACCTTACCCTAAGGCAGAGGCTTAACTGACTGAGCCACCCAGGCACCCTATTTCCCTTCCTTTCTTGGGAAGAAGCTGCCAAGGATGGCTCCTTACTAGAGTGAAGATCTTATATAGAACTTTCTCAGGTTCACTCATGCAGTTGGTCAACAGGGGAGTCTAAGACACCTGTCCAGTACCAAACCTTGTTTGAAGTACTGGAGTCCCATCCCACATATATACGCACACACAGAATGAACTGAAGAGCCCAAGTCCTTGCCTTTCCAGAACTTTAATTTTAGTGGCAGAGACAGACATGCCACCCAAGAATTAACATGCTGAATGGTAACAACTCATTATGAAGAAAAACAAAGCAGGATAAATGGTACCAGTAATGGATCAGAAAGAACTTGAACTTTACAGAGAGTGGTTTGGTAAGGCATTGCTAAGAAGATGGTGCTTGAGCAGAAACTTGAAGATAGTGAGAGCCCAAGGCAATTGAGTAAAGTGCATCCCAATGAGCATGCTAGAGAAGAGGACTGGGACAGGATAGTGTTTAGTGACTGCAGCCAGAGCAGCTGGGTGCACAGTGAGTACACAGGATGGCAGTGGGAGATGGGGTCCAAGCACTGCAGCAAGCACACCAGGGAAATGACAGATGATCTCATGAGCCATGAAAAAGACTGAAGGTTTTACTCTGAGCAAGAAGGGATCTACTAGAAGTTTTGAAAATGATGACATAATCCTCACATTTTAGTAAATCATTTGGGTTGCTTTATGGAGAATTGACAGTAGGTAGACAGGGGAGGAAGAGGTTGTAACCCCAACCTATGAGAGGGCAGGGTGATGGTGGCAGGACCCAACAGAGCAGTGGGGGAGGGAATGAGGAATGGTGGGATCCCAGATGTGTTTTAAAAATAGAGTCAAAATGATTTGCTTAGGGACTGGCAGTAGAGTGTGAAATAGAGAGATGAGCCAAGACTCCAAAGTATTTTTCCTGAAAAACCAGAAGAATGAATCTGTGAGAGGAGTAAATTTGAAAAGGAGAATGAACAGAAATCAGGTACTTGATTTTTGAATGGAATATTTGGCCTATTTAGGAGAAATCCACATTGAGAGGTCAAGTAGGCATTTGGAGATGAACAAGTGGGGGTACAGAGGAGAGATGTGGGATAATCATTAGGGCAACTAAATGGCATTTAAAACCACAAGCCTGGATGAGATAATGATAATAACAGGAATGAATGAGCAAGGACAGAGATGGAAAGGGTCCAAGAACAGTGCCCATGGGCTCTTCAATACTCGGAGACATCAGAAAGATGGGGCTTCTCAGGCCGAGTATCCTGAGAAGGAGCACCCAGTGAGTGGGAGCTACAAAGGAGAACAGTATTCTGTCTTTCACAGAATTCCCCTCCTCTTCTCCCTCCGCCCCACCTTCTCCTTCTCCCTCTCCTCCCTTTCTTCCTCTTTCCCCTTCTCTTCCTCCTCCTGAACACATTTCATTGGCTTTGCTGGATGGCTTCTATTCATCTTCCAAATCTCAGCCTTTGTACCAATTTTTCAGAGAGGACTTCCCCAATCTCCAGAAGAAACTACCCACCCACCTTGTCATATCACAGAGGTCTTTGCATCCTTAACACTTTGGGTATGAATCTATGCACATACTATGTGACACATGGCAATTCGTATCACTGCATGTTTGTTCACACACACACAGGCACTGGATACCTGCCTATAACAAGCAGTTGCTACCTGCATGCAAGGGTCTCATGTATTTCCATTCACCCAGGGTGCACCTGGCCCTGGGCTGCATGACCTGTGTTCATTCCCTAATTGCAACTGAAGAGCCATACTGCAATGTCTGTACAATTCGTCCCACTTTACACATATGAAAAATGAAGCTGAGAAAGTTGAGTGAGCGGTCAAAAGAAAAGCCAGGTCTGGGATCCCTGGGTGGCGCAGCAGTTTGGCGCCTGCCTTTGGCCCGGGGCGTGATCCTGGAGACCCGGGATCGAATCCCACGTCGGGCTCCCAGTGCATGGAGCCTGCTTCTCCCTCTGCCTGTGTCTCTGCCTCTCTCTCTCTCTCTGTGTGACTATCATAAATAAATAAAAATTTAAAAAAATCTTTAAAAAAAAAAAAAGAAAAGCCAGGCCTAAGTTAAAGAGATACCCTTTCTATCCTCGCTGTTAATAGCTCAGTAAATAGTGGGTGCTGGACTGCTTAAGGGCAGCTGATTACATACAGTGCACGAAGGAGGAGACTTGATAAGCTGGAGCCTCACATTCCCAGACAACCCCCTACCTTTCCCCATTCTCTCCCCACTGACTCCATTACTTCACACTCACACCACACGGCTGTCCACATCTGTTTATGTCAATTATTCTCCATGTTTCCTCACTTCACAGCCACTCTCAGCCCTTCTCTGGCCTGTCCTCCACCCCCTGCAGGGGTCATCCACATGCATTGCATCAGTCCACCTGGCTTCCTTGCCTCCCAGGTAGGTTCAGGCCTCCCAGGTGGGTTCAGGCACAGGCAGGAGCTCAGCAGGTGAGAAGAGAGGTCACCACCTGCCTTTCCATCTCTCCACTCCCTTCCTGCCTGCGGGTGCCCCATATTTCTGCCATGGGCTCCCCCTGGCTACAGTTTCAGCTGTTGCATGCCCCCCCCCCCCCCCCCCGCCCTCCACTCAGCCACTGGGCTCACTCTGGGAAATCTGCACTGAGTCCTTCAGGCACCAAGTCCTCACAGCTGCCTACTGCTGCCCTCTAGCACTGCTAGTCCAGGTGCCTGCCCATGCTGCATTGGTTCCCTTAATCCTGCCCATTCCTCTGAAAAAGAGTCCCTTCACTCAGTTCTCACCAAAATTCTCACAAGAAGGCCAACCTTCTTCTCTGGATACAAGGTCAAAGTGCATCCCTTTTTGATGCCATCCTGCTGTGGCCCTGACCTCTCCCAGGGTCCTGCACAGTCCAGGCCATTAGGCAGCCCGCAGCATTGTGCCTGCTTAGATTTTATAGCCATCCACCGTGCCATAAAAATCAATGGAACAAAAACCCAGAGAATCTTTATCACACCTGAGAAATTTCCCATAACTGCCCTGAAATTGTCCTGGATCTCCAGTGGTAAAACTTAAGGAAGGTGCTGGGGGGATGGCGAGGGGTAGGTCTGACAGCCACGTGTGAACTGGTGGTAATTCCCATCTTTTCCCTGATAAAAGAGAAATGAAGTGCCCACGAAGAGCTCAGCCTGTCTGAACACAGACATAACACCGCCTGTGCTTCCCATTGTGAGGGCTGCACAGTTTGCAAAAACATTTTCAAAACCCCAGCTCCCATATGCAGAAGGGAGCCCAGGACATGAATCAGAACATGGTCAGAATGGCAAGGTAGGGGGCCAGGCACCCAGGCCAAGCTCCCTGCCTCCACGCACTCACACTAGGATGCTGGATAAGCATAATTAATGACAAAGTGGTTTGTACAGTGTATGTAAACACACTAAACACCTTGCTCTGCACATTTATCTGACATTAAGTGATTAACCAGTTGCATAAGCTAATATTTATACACGACCTGCAATTGTGCCATGCAAATTAGGCCCCATTTATCATGCAATCGAAGAATTTGAAAAAGGAAGCAGAGTCCAGGGACATTCTGGCTCAACCCTCCCATTTTGTAGATGAGAAAACTAAAGCAGAAAAGGGAGGGGGCAGGAAAGAGCAAAGGGTCTGGGCCTGTCTCCCACAACAGTCCTTTTTCTGCCACATTTTGCTATTATCTACTAACAAGGAGAACAAGGGATCCACTTGTCCTGGATTCTTGAAGAAAATAACAATCTCTCTAACTTCCTTGGAGGCCAGAATAATAACGGCTAACATTTCCTGAGCTTTCTCTCTCTATGCCAGGAAGATACTAAGATCTTAATGGAATAAATGATTTAATTCTCCCAACATCACTGTGAGATTGATGCCATTATTAAGGAATTGTGATAAAGATTGAGGGCATTGATTCTGGATCCTGACTGTCTGGGTTCCTATCCAGCCCCACTATTAATGAGCTGCATGAGTTTTCTGCTGTCTCCACAGCTATGAAATGAAGATAACAATAGCATTTATCTCATGGGGGTGGTTGTAAAGATTACATTAATTAATATACATAATGCATTTATAATGATGCCTAGAACATAGTGAGTGCTCTATAAGATATTCCCTAGTTTGTTGTTGTACTGTGTTCCCTATTTTGCAGATAAGGGAAGAAAGGCAGGCATATAATTTTTAAGCCTGTTCAGGAACTCACACAAATACACAGCTGCGAAGGGACAGAGCCAGGTTCCAACTCAGGCTTTCTAATTCCAGAACCAAGGCCTGTTCTCACTGATGCTGTCCAATAGAACTTTCTATAATGATAGAAATGGTCTATAACTATTCTAACCAATAGAGTAGATATCTACCACATGTGGCTACCAAGCACCTGAAATGTGGCTAGTGTAACAAAGAATGGAATTGTTCTGGGTGCCTGGGTAGCTCAGTCAGTTGAGCATCTGACTCTTGATTTCAGCTCAGGCCATGATCTCTGGGTAATGAGATCGAGCCCCATGTCCAGCTCCATGCTCAGCAGGGAGTCTTCTTGAGATTCTCTCCCTCTGCCTCTCCCTCCACTCATGGGTGCACTCTTGCTTTAAAACAGATAAATAAATCTTTAAAAAATGGCATTGTTTTCTTTATTTGTAATCAATTTTATCTTATTTAAATATAGCCACATGTGGCTAGCAATTACTGTTATCAGACAGCTTGCCCCTTCACTACCTTATTCAGTTTGCTGTCCTTATACTCTAGCTCAGTGCCTGACGTATGGTAGACACTCTTGTCTCACCCTGCAGTATAGAAACCCTCATTCCCATCTTTATGATTTTATTGCCTTCACAAGTCTGTCCTCAATAAAGGGTTATTCACCTCAGATGAATTCATAAATGCCTGTAAGATGAATGGATAAATAGATGAATGAAACTCTCATCTCAGCTCAGTTGAGAAA
Source organism: Nyctereutes procyonoides (assembly GCF_905146905.1). NCBI lineage: Eukaryota > Metazoa > Chordata > Mammalia > Carnivora > Canidae > Nyctereutes > Nyctereutes procyonoides. Next base: position 9,707,394 of record NW_026575133.1, on the reverse strand, counting down.
TGGCTCCATATGGAGTAGCTGGATCTCCTGATATCTCCTCCTCTATCATGATGCAGACTCCCCTCCACAGCCTATAGCCTTCTGGCTTCTGGCTTCTCTTAAGAATAGACCAGTGAGCCAAAGTCGGAGGCCATAAAGGTCCTGAATCACTTGTGACCTAAGTCCTACCTGGGCACACATCGTAGTGTCTAGAAGACAACTTGGAACTCGCTGATCTCTAAATTTGATTCTGGCAGCCACAGGCCCCCATGTGTCCATGGAAATTTCAAGAACCACTTGAAACAGTTCCTGCTCTGGTACCTAAAGCATTAAGATGCCTCACCATGGAATCTGACCAGCTACTGTTTGAATCCCAACTCTGTCATTTCTGGCTTTTTACCTTGGACCACATCAATGTTCTAAAACCTAAGCTGCCTCATCTTTAAAATGGGACTAATAGTGAGTATCCTTTTCCAAAGGGTTGAGACACTGAGTATGAAGAGCTTCGTGCAATGCCCAGTGTGTTGTCTGTGTTCCTGAAAGAATGTTCCACCTCTCCCCACAAGGCTATAATGACTGTATCCACCTTTTCTAATTGGCCTGTCCTAACTAATCCATCCTCTCAGTGATTCTCCCCTGAGGGGGTTCTATAGGCAACTTCCCAAAGAAAACATGTATTCAAAGGATGAGCAGAAAGCTGGACCTGATCCCACATTTTTGCATACATTTTTCAAATGGGAAGAGCAATTTCAAGGAAAATTTTGGATAATCACCATCATCATCAAAAAGCATTTAAATGCCTATTTGCAAGTGGTGCTGAAGGTAGAGGACAGAACTACAGTTCTGCCCTGCAGGTCCACTTCAGAGTCCCTTAAACACAATCTGTTCTCTACAGAAAATTGCTAACCCCAATGATTTTTTTATTCCTTACCCCTCTAATAACATTTGATTCTTCTCCAAACCTTGAACCATTTTCCTTCCCTAAAGTCCACAGCACTGCTCTTTCCTAGTTTTCTTCCTGCTTCTACCAACATTCTTCCTTTGTCTCCTTTGCTGGCTGCTATACATCTCTATTTTAATACTTACTGGCTATATAACCTCTGAGAACTTACCTAACCATCCTAAATCTCAAGTACCATCGATGAAATCAAAGTGGTGATACCTACTCCTAGGGTTAGCTTGAAGATTATACACGAGAGAGAGAAGCCACAATGAATTGGACCCCACCTCTTAACAAACATTTTGACACAGTAAATAAAGAAAAATTCAAAATCTCAAATAATTCCTGAGTTTGAAAGTAAATTCCTGCATGTCAAAATCAAACTGAGAACTCAAAACCAAAGTAATAAACAGGACTTTATTCAGTCATGATCCATGGTATTTTGTGAAACAAATATAGGCTCTGGGAACCAAGGGAAGGGTTCTAATATCTACACAAGGAAAGGATTCTTGTCTTTATGCCCTACAAGGCAAAGAGCTGGAAACAGTGCCTGTGTAAAGTTTGAAGTGTTATCAGCTACATGACATGGAGCCTTGAAATATGTCGGCCACTCTCCAGGGAAGCAGAAACAAACTGCCTTCTGATCAGAGCCTTAAATTAGGGTGGGGGGTGGGTGGGAAGAGTCACTTGAGAGAAAACAAAACCAAGGCTAGCTACAGCTCTGAATATGAAGTTTGAATGCGCATGACCTGCATGATGCAGAAATCTACCACAAACAAATATATATTTAAGTTTTTCTATGTCCACTGATACTCCTAGAGCTCAAGCAGAAACAAAAGAAAACCACCTATGGAGGATATTTTATAATCCAGGGCATCCTGTAACAAAGCAGACTAGGCAAGATGAACTGACTCTTAAAAGACACACATAGCCACACACACACATAAACCAATATAAGGTTTGAAGTTAATAGAATTAATGAATGAATCAGAAGGAGGCTAGCATAGTAAAACTAGCCTAAGTAAAAACACTTAGTACCTTAGCATGATGCTTAGTATGTATCAGGTGTTCAATATTCCTATTTTCCGTTCTCTTTTCTTCTATACCATAAATACTGATTCTAAGATCCTTTCCTTGTCTCTTCATTGGTTTTAGACATTTATTTTTGGTTTTGTTATATTTCATTGATTGATTCATTCATTCATTCACTCAACAGGGGAGCGCATGATCAGAACTGAATTTTAGGAAGACTGCACTTTATGCTACCACCATATTTATACATTCACTATTGTAAAAAAAAACAAAAACAAAAAAACAACCAAACAAAAAACAATTAAATAATCAGAAGCAATAAGAGACAGGTAGTTGGTCCAAGAGATGGGTAGTTGGTCCAAGGGAAAGGAAACTCTTCTGCCCACCACAGGAGTGTGGCCATGTGGTTAAAAATTTTTAAAAAGGATGAGAGAAGGAGCAGAGTGGGAAGGAGCTGGGAACCACTTAGGAATACCCAGCTCCACCAGTGGACTTTAGTGGGCTGTATCCGTGACCTAAAGCCAAAGTTTAGGTGCTAAAGGCATTCTTCTAAACTTTCTGTGTGTGCTTTAAAGATCAACAGCTGGACCACTGGGGCATGAACCATCCAACCTTACACAAACAGGGCCACAGTTCAGCATTTTCAGACATTACCAAGTGGAACAAGAAACAACAGCTCTGGAAAGGACAGGAGTAAGACAACAAGTAGGCTATGTCACCTACTTGAAGGGCTTTCTTAAGGAGATGGGGGGACTTGTGGGTTTCAAAAAAAAAGTGTTTGAACAGAACATAAGAAACTATTTCTAGTGGAAAACTAAAAAAGAAAAAAAATTTCATTTTTTAAAGATTTATTTATTTTAGAGTGAGAGAATGCAATGGGAGAGTGGCAGAGGAAGAAGGAGAGAGAAACCCAAGCAAAGACTGCACTGAGCATGGAGCCGGACATGGAGTTTGATCCTACGACCCCGAGATTATGACCTGAGCCGAAACTAAGAGTCAGACCCTCAATCAACTGCGCCACCTGGTCACGCTGAGAAAATTTTAATTTTACATGTAAGGTCTGAGCTAGTCATCAGAACTCTCCAACACCAGAGCTGGCTGCTTTGAGGAACTGATCTCCCTGAAACTAGAAGCATATAAACAGAAGCTGAGTGGCTGGTGGTCGAGCTAAAATAGCGAAGATTGGGGAGCTGGACTAAAGACTGGTCCAGCTCAAAATTCTATAGGAATTAATTAAGACAACAAAAAGCAGAGAAGTTAAAAGAAGCAAAAACAACTATAAAAATATTTGCCACTGAGATTATATACAATGAACTCCATACCTAGAAGTATTAATAAAAACAAAAGAGTTTAATAAATAAATGATAAGCATGACTTTTACTCTCTCCTCATTTTTTTTCTTTTTTGTATATTTTTAAATTGGAGTTCGATTTGCCAATATATAGTATAACACCCAGTGCTCATCCCATCAAATGCCCCCCTCAGTGCCCGTCACCCAGTCACCACAACCCCCCACCCACCTCCCCTTCCACTACCCCTGGTTCGTCTCCAAGAATTGGGAGTCTCTCATGTTCCATCACACTCTCTGATATTTCCCACTCATTTTCTCTCCTTTTCCCTTTATTCCCTTTCACTATTTTTTATATTCTCCAATTGAATGAAACATATAATGTTTGCCCTTCTCCGATTGACTTATTTCATTCAGCATAATAACCTCCAGTTCCATTCACGTCGAAGCAAATGGTGGGTATTCATCCTTTCTGATAGCTGAGTAATATTCCATTGTATACAAAGACCACATCTTCTTTATCCATTCATCCTTTGATGGACACCAAAGAAACTTCTGTAGTTTGGCTATTGCGGACATTGCTGCTATAAACATCAGGGTGCAGGTGTCCTGCCATTTCACTGCATCTGTATTTTGGGGGTAAATCCCCAGCAGTGCAATTGCTGGGTCGTAGGGCAGGTCTATTTTTAACTCTTTGAGGAACCTCCACACAATTTTCCAGAGCGGCTGTACCAGTTCACATTCCCACCAACAATGCAAGATGGTTCCCCTTTCTCCACAACCTCCCCAACGTTTGTTGTTTCCTGTCTTGTTAATTTTCCCCATTCTCACTGGTGTGAGGTGGGATCTCATTGTGGTTTTGATTTGTATTTCCCTGATGGCCAGTGATGCAGAGCATTTTCTCATGTGCTTGTTGGCCATGTCTATGTCTTCCTCTGTGAGATTTCTGTCCATGTCTTTTGCCCATTTCATGATTGGATTGTTTGTTTCTTTGCTGTTGAGTTTAATAAGTTCTTTATAGATCTAGGATACTAGCCCTTTATCTGATACGTCATTTGCAAATATCTTCTCCTATACTGTAGGTTGTCTGTTAGTTTTGTTGACTGTTTCCTTTGCTGTGCAGAAGCTTTTGATCTTGAGTAAGTCCCAATAATTAATTCATTTTTGCTTTTGTTTCCCTTGCCTTCATAGATGTATCTTGCAAGAAATTGCTGTGGCCAAGTTCAAAAAGGGTGTTGCCTGTGTTCTCCTCTAAGATTTTGATGGATTCTTGTCTCACATTTAGATCTTTCATACATTTTGAGTTTATCTTTGTGTATGGTGTAAGAGAATGGTCTAGTTTCATTCTTCTGCATGTGGCTGTCCAATTTTCCCAGCAACATTTATTGAAGAGACTGTCCTTTTTCCAGGGGATAGTCTTTCCTGCTTTGTCGAATATTAGTTGACCATAGAGTTGAGGGCCCACTTCTGAATTCTCTATTCTGTTCCATTGATCTATGGTCTGTTTTGGGGCCAGTACCAACTGTCTTGATGATCACAGCTTTGTGTACAACTTGAAATCTGGCATTGTGATGCCCCCAACTCTGGTATTCTTTTTCAATACTCCCCTGGCTATTCGGGGTCTTTTCTGATTCCACACAAATCTTAAGATGATTTGTTCCAACTCTGTGAAGAAAGTCCATGGTATTTTGATAGGGATTGCATTGAATGTGTAAATTGCCCTGGGTAGCATTGACATTTTCATAATATTAATTGTTCTAATCCAAGGGCATGGAATTTTTTCCATGTTTTTGTGTCCTCAATTTCTTTCAGAAGTGTTCTGTAGTTTTTAGGGTATAGATCCCGCACCTCTTTGGTTAGGTTTATTCCTAGGTATCTTATGCTTTGGGGTGCAATTGTAAATGGGGTTGACTCCTTAATTTCTCTTTCTCCAGTCTCATTGTTAGAGTATACAAATGCCACAGATTTCTGGGCATTGATTTTGTATCCTGCCACACTGCTGAATCACTGTATGAGTGATTTCTATGTACAGTATCATGTCATCTGCGAAGAGGGAGAGTCTGACTCCTTCTTTTCCAATTTGAAAGCCTTTTATTTCTTTTTGTTTTCTGATTATTGAGGCTAGGACTTCTCATACTATGTTGCATAGCAGTGGTGAGAATGGACATCCCTGTTGTGTTCCTCATCTTAGGGGAAGGGCTCTCAGTGTTTCCTCATTGAGAATGATATTTACTGTGGGCTTTTCGTAGATGGCTTTTAAGATGCTGAGAAATGTTCCCTCTATCCCTACACTCTGAAGAGTTTTGATCAGGAATGGGTGCTGTATTTTGTCAAATGCTTTCTCTGCATCTATTGAGAGGATCATATGGTTCTTGTTTTTTCTCTTGTTGGTATGACCTATGATGTTGATTGTTTTACGAATGTTGAACCAACCTTGCATCCCGGGGCTAATTCCCACTTGGTCATGGTGAATAATCTTCTTAATGTATTGTTGGATCCTATTGGTTAGTATCTTGTTGAGAATTTTTGCATCTGTGTTCAGCAGGGATATTGGTCTATAATTCTCCTTTTTTGATGGGGTCTTTGTCTGGTTTTGGAATTAAGGTGATGCTGGCCTCATAAAATGAGTTTGGAAAGTTTGGAAGTATTCCATCCCTTTCTATCTTTCGGAATAGCTTTAGTAGAATAGGTACTGTTTCTTCTTTAAACGTTTGATAGAATTCCTCTGGGAAGCCATCTGGCCCTTGACTTTTGTGTCTTGGGAGGTTTTTGATGACTGCTTCAATTTCATCCCAGGTTATTGGCCTGTTCAGCTTTTCTATTTCTTCCTGTTCCAGGTTTGGTAGTTTGTGGTTTTCCAGAAATGTGTCCATTTCTTCTAGATTGCCTAATTTATGGGTGTATAGCTGCTCATAATATGATTTTAAAATCCTTTGTATTTCCTTGGTATTGGTTGTGATCTCTCCCTTTTCATTAGTAATGATATTAATTTGAGTCTTTTCTCTTTTCCTTTTAATAAGGCCGGCTAATGGTTTTTCTATCTTATGAATTCTTTCAAAGAACCAACTCCTGGTTTTGTTGATCTGTTCTACAGTTCTTCTGGTCTCTATTTCACTTAGTTCTGCTCAAATCTTTATTAACTCTCTTCTGGTTAGTGTAGATTTTATTTGCTGTTCTTCTCCAGTTCCTTTAGGTGTGAGGTTAGCTTGTGTATTTGAGTTTTTTTCCACTTTTTTTGAGGGATGCTCGTATTGCGATGTATTTCCCTCTTATGACTGCTTTTGCTGTATCCCAAAGATTTTGAAGGGTTGTATCTTCATTTTTATTAGTTTCCAGAATCTTTTTAATTCTTCTCTGATTGCCTGGTTGACCCATTCATCTTTTAGCAGGATGCTCTTCAACCTCTACGTGTTCAAGTTTCTTCCAAATTTCTTCTTGTGATTGAGTTCTAGTTTCAAAGCATTGTGGTCTGAAAATATTCAGGGGACAATCCCAATCATTTGGTATCAATAGATACCTGATTTGTGACTCAATATGTGGTCTATTCTGGAGAAAGTTCCATGTGCACTTGAGAAGAATGTGTATTCAGTTGCATTCGGATGCAAAGTCCTGTATATATCTTTGAAATCCATCTGGTCCAGTGTATCATTTAAAGCTTATTTCTTTGGTGATGTTGTGCTTAGAAGATGTGTCATTTGCAGAAAGTGCCGTGTTGAAGTCTCCTACTATTAGTGTATTATTAACTAAGTATGTCTTTACTTTGGTTATTAATTGATATACTTGGCAGCTCCCACTTTAGGGGCATAAATATTCATGATTGTTAAGTCTTCTTGTTGGATAGACCTTTTAAGTATGATATAGTGTCCCTCTTCATCTCTTTCTACAGTCTTTGGGATAAACTTTAATTTATCTGATATGAGGATTGCTACCCCAGCTTTCTTTTGAGGACCATTTGAATGGTAAATGGTTCTCCAACCTTTCATTTTCATGCTGGAGGTGTCGTTAGGTCTAAAATTAGTCTCTTGTAGACAGCAAATAGATAGGTCTTGCTTTTTTATCCAGTCTGAAACTCTGCATCTTTTTATGGGATCATTTAGCCCATTCATGTTCAGTTACCATTGAAAGATATGACTTTAGTGTCATTTTAATACCTGTTCAGTCCCTGTTTTTGTGTCTTATTTCTTTGGGCTTCCTTTCTTTTTACAGGGTCTCCCTTAATATTTCTTGCAGAGCTGGTTTGGTGGCCAAATATTGTTTCAGTTTCTGCCTATCTTGGAAGCTCTTTATCTCTCTGTCTATTCTGAATGAGAGCCTTGCTGGATAAAGTATTCTTGGCTGCATGATCTTCTCATTTAGGACCCTGAATATATCCTGCCAGCCCTTTCTGGCCTCCCAGGTATCAGTGGAGGGGTCTGCTGTTAATCTAATATTTCTCCCCATACAAGTTAGGGATCTCTTGTCTCTCTCTGCTTTAAGGATTTTCTCTTTATCTTTGGAATTTGCAAGTTTCACTATTAAATGTCGAAGTGTTGAATAGTTTTTATTGATTTTGCGGGGCCTCTCTATCTCCTGGATCTGCAAGCCTGTTTCCCTCCCCAAATTAGGGAAGTTCTCAGCTATAATTTGTTCAAATATGCTTTCTGGCCCTCTGGCCCTTTCAGCACCCTCTGGAACCCCAATTAAACATAGATTTTTCCTTCTGAGACTGTCATTTATTTCCCTTAACCTTTCCTCATAGTCTTTTGTTTTTCTCTTTTTTTTTCCTCTGCTTCCTTCCTTGCCATCAACTTGTCTTCTATGTCGCTCACTCTTTCTTCTACCTCATTAACCCTCATTAGGACCTCCAGTTTGGATTGCATCTCATTTAATTGATTTTTAATTTTGGCCTGATTAGATCTAAATTCTGCAGTCATGAAGTCTCTTGAATCCTTTATGTTTTTTTTCCAGAGCCACCAGTAGCTTTATAATTGTGCTTCTGAATTGGCTTTCTGACATCAAACTGTAATCCAAATTCTGTAACTCTGTGGCAGAGAGTACTGTTTCTGATTCTTTCTTTTGTGGTGAGTTCTTCCTTCTAGTCATTTTGCTCAGTGCACTGTGGCTGTATGAGCAGGCTGAGTCAAGAATATCAGCCACAACCTAGGTAAATTTCACCCTAGATGATTCTGCCAAGGTCAGAGACCAGAAATTGAAAACAAAGATCAGAACGAAATTAAACAAAAGGACCACTAAAGTGAAAAACAAAATTTAAAACAAAGTAGTAAAAAATAAAAGGCCAAGAATCCCAAAGAAGAAGAAAAAAACAAAGAGTGAAAAAAAGAGAAAGAAGCAAAAGTAAAGATGAAAAAAAGAAAAAGAAAAAAAGAAGAAAAAGGGGGGCACTGAGAGATGGTGGTGGTGACAAAGTTGTAGTGGAGGGAGAATGCAGTCTACCTGAGGGGTCCTAGAGGGTGAGCCTCTTGGTTCTGAGTATATTAAGTTCTATATGTTAGAAGATGCTTAGTCCCAAATTTATATAAACCAGAAATACTTGTAGAGGGCCCCAACAATGACCACCAAAACATAAATGAGATAAAAGAGGGGGGGGAGAATGGGAATGAGGAATCTCACAGAATGAACCAGCACGGTATACCACTTCATTCTGTGTGCATGCTGGTCATATTTTAGAAGGTTTTAACTTCCACAATTGTAGAACAAAATGAGGCAGAGAAAACAAAAAACACAAAACAAAAAAAAGAATAGTTGTATATCTCCCAAAATTGAGTATGTTGAAGGGAATCTAGAAGTGGAAAATATATCTAGGACCTGTAATTGTAGAAATATGAAAGCCAAAAATGAAGAAACTTAAAAAAGAAGAAGTGGTAAAATATTGTAGTTAAGGTGGGAAAAGAGAAAAAAAATTGGAAATTTACAGTCTGATATAAAAACGAGTTGTACTGGAAAAAGGAAGAAAAAAATAGTAGGGGTACCCTCTGGTTCTATATACTGTAAATCCCTCGACCTCCCCTGGAGCTTTCCAGCGCTGCTTGGTCAAGCACTTGCTCTTCCCCTGTCCTTCCAGCTGGTCTTCTGGGGGAGGGGCTGCTGTGCTGAGTCTCAGGTGTGTGCACCTGGGGGAGCTGCCCGCCCCCCGTCAGGTGCACGGCTCAGTGGGAGCTGTTTACCTGGTGAGGTCCCTGTTCCCTGGTGGCCCTGCTCTGTCCCAGGCACAGGGTGACACCCGGAGGAACAACCCCACTGGCGGCGGCCAGCTCCCAGCCCTGGAGTCAGCTCCCGCAGTAACTCCCGCAGCTCCCGGTCCGCAGGGGCCTGGATGCTCGGGGGGGGGGCGCTGACCTGCACAGCTCGGAGGCGCCCAGGGCAGGAGCGTCCTCGCTGTCCTGGGCCCTACCCGCCTCCGCCTGTCCCGGGGGAGCGCAGGGTCCTGGGCTGTGTCCCGAGCGCCCTGGGCTCCGGGGCCTGCGCTGCTGGCATCGCGCTCCCGGGCCGCGGCTCCCGCAGGCAGCAGGCGCAGCCCCCTCCCCCGGAGCCCCCACCTGCCCCCCGGCTTCTCCCCGAGGCCCCCCCCAGCTTCTCCCGGAGGCCCCGCCAGGCACTCCAGCCCGTTACCAAGATGGGCCCGGGTGTGTGGGGCGCTCTCCCCAGGCGCCCCTCCTGTTAGTGACCCCGGGAGCCTGGAGGCCCTGCTGCCCCTCCTGCTCCTGCCCGGGTTCCCTGCTGAGCGCCTCTCCCTCCAGGAAGAATCCGGTGAGGATTTGTTAAAGTTCCCGCTTCTCCGGGGCTGGGCCTTCCTGTCCCGGAGCATCACCCCCTGCCCACCCCCCAACCTTAGCCTGGCTCCTTGCGGGGCCCTTCCCCACTGGATTCTTTTTTATTTTTTTTTCTGTCTTTTTAATTTTTTTTTCTGCCTTCCTACCTTGTTAGAAGCAAAACCCCTTCTCTCTATAGCGTTCCAGCTGTTCTCTCTTTAAATCTCAGGTCAAGGGATCCCTGGGTGGCGCAGCGGTTTGGCGCCTGCCTTTGGCCCAGGGAGCGATCTTGGAGACCTGAGATCAAATCCCACGTCAGGATCCCGGTGCATGGAGCCTGCTTCTCCCTCTGCCTGTGTCTCTGCCTCTCTCTCCCTGTGTGACTATCATAAATAAATAAAAATTAAAAAAAAAATCAGGTCAAATTTGTAGGTTTTCAGGATGGTTTGAAAGTTATCTAGGTAAGTTGATGGGGACAGGTGACTTAGGGACCCTACTTCTCTGTAATCTTGCCTCGACCCCCCCTCCCCATTTCATTCTGTAGCAGACTGTGAGTGCGCACACACACACACACACACACACACACATATAGACACAAGCCATTCAGGGAACACCACCAAGAGATGCTGGCACAATTGAAATGCTAAAAATGTCATAGTTCACACGTTGTCATAAATTTTCTCCTCTGTGTATGTTTCCATGATAAAGAGAAAGAGCTGGATAATCTGAGCACTGCTGTCTTCAACTCTGTAATTAGAGAACATGGACCCTGATGAATTGCAAATGGAGTCAGAAGCCCAGCTTGTGACTTAATGAGCAAAGACAGCCCAGTCAGACGTCTACATTCCATATTAATCAATGGCAGATGATTTCTGCTGGAAAATTGTCCTCAGTGACATATGGTCTTATTAGCCAACTATTACCCGGTTGGCCTCCTTTGCCTGAGACCTCTGGCCCTTTGAGTTCTGAGTCCTAGACATTAAGGAGACTGAAGTTCCAAAGAATTTTGGCAGATAACTTCACCCAAGAGAACATACCCCCTGAAATCTTAGAGAAGTTAAAATTCAAAGTAGCAAAAGAAGAGGAGATTTACAAAGAAGCAAATAACTTCCCTGAGGAGAGGAAAATCAAAGTTAGCCCAGCCAGTTCAGACACCAAATCATATGAAAAGTGGTGTCATCTACTCGCTGTGGGGCCCGGTGTCAGGCAGAACTGGTTTCTGCCAAGCAGAGATATCACAATGAGGAGGGACTTAGCTTATCCATAACACCATTTTCCATAGGATTCTCACAACACACCTGTGAGCTCTCCATCATTATTCTCATTCTACAGAAAATGAAGCAGGCTCAGAGAAGCTAAGCCATTCACTCAAGGTAACACACATCTGGAAAAAAGAAAAGCATAGGATAAAAATCTAGGAATTTTGAGTTCAAGTCCAGTTCTCTTTCCAGAGGTTAGTACTATATTCCCCAGGGATGCCCATTTTCAGCTTTTAGCTGCATATTAATTAACTATGAGGTGTCCTCTAAAGTACTGATTCTTATTAACTGAGCCTCTTTGTTCATAACTGACTTGTCACCAAGTATGCACTGGGCACCTAATAAGTACTCTTAGCAGGTTCCTTTCTTTAGTGAAATCCCCTTCCTCCCCTAAAACTCCACTCCCTTCCTCCCCCAATATTTTGCAGTCTTCAAAAACCCTTCCCCGCTTGTGGCTTCAGGAAGTCACTGGTTCCTAAGGTTCCAATGGCAGCATAGGTGATTAACAGTTTGTGCCTTTTTGCCTCAGACCAGACTAAGCCACTTCAGGGAAGGTCTGAGTCTGACTCATCATTATAGTTATATAAGCACTTATATATAAGTATACAATTATTTAAACCCTTCAAGTCTTCAGCAGAGGTTTGGAGAATGCAAAGGTAGGGTCTAGCATAAGGAAAGTGGGATCTTGTTACAGAGCCAAGATGTACACACAAAACAAACGTTGAAGAACAGGAAACGATTAAATGCTAACCTGTGTCCTGGATTTTAGCTGCTATAGAGCTAATCTCCAAGGGACAGTCCCCAGAAAACAAAAAAGCACACATCTATATCCCCCTTATCCTCAATGCCTGATGCACCTTCTCCTTCCCTCAAGGACTGGAAGCATCCACAAAGAGCTGTTTCTGATGACTATAATAAAGGGGTGTTAGACTCCGATTATCGCCTGGCCTAGAATAGACTTCTTCATTGGGGTAAGACCATTAATGGAAAGGTCAAGTTTCATACCAGAGACACAGAGCCAGAAAAACTTTTGCATCTGAAATTCTGAAACAAATTGGATGTTCATATGAAATTGATGAAAGACAAAATTGAAATTCCCTTTAGATTTTTAATGGTGAGTTCATGGTCAAGAAGTGACTTATTCAAATAGCCTTTGTTATTTTAAATAGACAGTTACCAACCTCCACATGGACTGTGTTAAAAAGAAAAGAAATAATTTCCCATCTCTACACAATAAAACACAAATTCCTTAGGTTAATACCAAATCCACCTCCCATCCACGCTGACCACATACTCACTTTCTGACTATACTTCCTTTACTCCCCATCCTGCAGTCTGTGCCCCAGCCAAACTAAAGGACTTGCTAAATTTAGTTACACTTTCCAGGAACCAATCCCCCAAAAGCCACTTTTTTTTTCATCTTCCACTACACTGTTTCCATGTCTCTCCACTGAACTAAAGTACACAGTACGATGAGAGGGCGGAGGTTTGTACTTACTTGACATTTCAAAGTCACATTTTAATAGTATGGATTTTTTTTTTTTTGCTACTATTAATTCTTGATTCTCACAGTCTCGTAATGGCTTCAAAATACTTTTTCACACATTAGGTAATTTTCACACTTCTCTTAAACTAGTCAAAATAGTTCCATTTTACAAGTGAAGAGTTACAAAAAGTGTAGTCAGGCACAAAGGATCAGAATATGGCCAATTTGGGTAATTGTTCAATATGCACTTAAGAACAATGTGTATTCTGCTTTTTTGGGGTGAAGTGTTCTATCAAAATCGATTAGGTCAAGTTAGTTGATTGTGTCATTCAATTGTTCTACATCCTTACTGATTTTTCTTTCTACTTGTTCTATAAAGTACCAAAAAAAGAGTAAAGTATTGAATTCTTAAGTGCCATTAAAAAAAAAAAGTCACAGGGCAGCCCTGGTGGCTCAGCAGTTTAGTGCCACCTTCAGCCCAGGGCCTGATCCTGGACACCTGGGATTGAGTCCCACGTCAGGCTCCCTGCATGGAACCTGCTTCTCCCTCTGCCTGTGTCTCTGCCTCTATCTCTCTCTCTGTGTCTCTCATGAATAAATAAATAAAATCTTTAAAAAAAAGTCACATCTATTACGATGTTTAGGGATAAATCTAGCAAAAGAGGTGTAAGAACTATAAACTAAAAACTGTAAAATATCACTGAATTAAATTAAAGGAAACCTAAGTAAGTGGAGAGATATAATGATGTGGCTATGAATCAGAAAATATTTGTCAAATGTCCAATTGATCTGTACTGCAATTGATCTATTGACTTGATATAATCTCAATCAAAATTCTAGAAGACTTTTCTGGAAGATAGAAATTGACAAGTTGATTTTCAAATTCATATGAAAAGGCAAAATATTTAGAATGATGAAGAGAATTTTCATAAAGAACAACCTGGAAGACTTACACTTCTGGACTTCAAGACTTTTATAAAACTATGATAATTAAGATAATGTAATGTTGGTTTCAAGATAGAAAACTAGATAAATGGAATAGAACAGAGTCCAGGAAAAGACTTGCATGTACATGGACAATCGATTTCTGACAAAAAAGCAAAGCCAATTCAATTGAGATATTGAATAATAATAAACTTTGTCTCATACCTCAAACACCATACGCAAATTTAACTCAAAATAGATCATAGTCTAAATATAATACATTAAGCTATAAAACATCTAGCCATAGCCATGAACAGAAGAAAAAAATCCTTGTGACCTTGACTTAGGCAAAGATTTCTTAGATATGACCCCAAAAGCATAATCCAAAAATAAATAATTAACAAAATACACTCCATCAAAATTACAACCCTCCTTACTGAAAGACACTTAAGAGAATTAAATGGCAAGCCATGGAATAGGAGAAAATATTTGCAAACCACATATATAAAAAAGGACTTTTATCTAGAATATAGAATGGCTTTCAACATTCAATAATAATGCCAAAACAATTTTTCAGCAGGCAAAATATTTGCCCAGAGACTTCACCAAAGGAAATTATATAGATCATAAGCAAGCACATGAAAAGATGCTCACCACAGCTAAGTTACTAAGAGAATGAAAGTTAAAATCACTGTGAGATACAACTGCATGCTTTTTAGAATCTAGGTTAAAATGGAAAAGACAGACCATAATCAGGGATAATAAGGATATGGAGCACCTGCATGTCTCATGTACTATTCGTGGAAGTGTAAAATGGTACAAACACTTTGGAATATAGTTCGCCATTTCATAAACATTGGAAGCTACATCTACCACATGACTCAGTCATTTTACCACTCAGTATTTGTCCAACAGAAATAAGAGTATATAGCCATATAAACACTTGTACAGGAATGGTAACAGCAGCTTTATGTGTAATAACCAAAACCTGCATTCAAACCAAATTTCCATTCATGGGTGAATAAACAACCCAATTTTGGTTTATCCATAAAATGGAATGCTACCCAGCAAATAAATCAATAAATAAATACTCATACACACAGCAACACAGATGAGTTCAAAATAATTATGATAAGAGAAAAAAGCCATGCAAACAATTGAGCATATACTGTATGATTCCTTTTACAAAAACTCTACAGAATGCAAGCGATCCTATAATCAGGCAAACTGTGGGATAGGTATAGGATACGACAGTGAGCAAGTCCCCAACTATGACTCTGGTGGCAGTGGAGTAATGAGGAAGGGTGGGAGGAAGGAACTATGAAGGAGCACAAGGAAACTGCAGACCAGGGATGGGTGATGGCTATGCTCATTTTCTTGACTGTAGTTGAGACTGTGTGGGTATCTTCACATCAACACTTATCCACTGTGTATACATTAACTTCTGCACTTATTGAATGTCAATTATACCTCGATAAAGTTTTTATGGAAATCTGAGAGTGACAAGGGGTGCCTGGATGGGTCAGTCAGTTGAGCATCTGACTCCTGCTTTTGACTCAGGTCATGATCTCAGGGTTGTGAGATCGAGTCCTGTGTCGGGCTCTGTGTTGGGCATGGAGCCTGCTTAAGATTCTCTCTCTCCCTCTGCCCCTCCCCATGACTGCTCTCTCTCTTTCTGAAAAAGAAAAAGAAAAAGAAAAAAGAAAAGAAAGAAAGAAAGGAAAGAAAGAAAGAAAGAAAGAAAGAAAGAAAGAAAGAAAGAAAGATGAAGGCAACTCATACAGTGGCCTTAGCTTTACTTTAATAATATATATATTTTTAAAAGATTTTATTTATTTATTCATGAGACACACACACAGAGAGAAAGAGAGAGAGAGAGAGAGAGAGAGAGAGAGAGAGAGAGAGGCAGAGACACAGGCAGAGGGAGAAGCAGGCTCCATGCCGGAAGCCCAACGCAGGGCTCGATCTGGGGTCTCCAAGATCATGCCCTGGGCCGAAGGCGGCACTAAACCACTGAGCCACCTGGGCTGCCCATACTTTAATAATATTTATGAGCACTTAAAAATGTTTAACTTCAAAAGAATATCTTAACTCTTTGAGTACAGTAATAATATCAAACATTTCTGAGGCTAGGTCAGAGTTTCTCCCCAATATATGCTATTTTAACAATCAATACTTTCATTTTGTGGCACTTGTCAGAACTGCCATCAGTTGCCTATTTGATCAGTGTGTCTCTTTCCATGCCCACAGAGCTTGTATCAGTACCCTGAATTGCCGAATCCCTAAGTCCTGGCACCTAGTAAATTCTCAGTAAATATTTGTTGAATGTAATACTTGACCTGGTATCTGTCTGATAAAGAGCAGGCTGTTGATACTTTCAATGACATACACTTAAAGCAAAGAAATGGTTTTTGCTCTCTGTACTTTTCATTTTCCCATTTACCTTATCATTTTTTCACTTGAGAAAAAGTTGTGTTTTTTTTTTTTTTTTCAGTATTTTAAAACATGAATCTGTTGGGATTTGTTAGACTCTGGTCTCTGTTAGTAGGTTTCCTGGGAGGAAAAAAGACAAACACCGTAGCATAATTTCAGTGATTTTTAATGACTGATGGTGTGATACCATTAGTGGAGATCACACAAATAATATCAGCTTACGACTTGACAATTAAACTGGCAATGTCAGCATCAAAAAAGGGAAAGAGGTTGTATAAACCTAAGGGTAGACAGAATGCATCACAAGTAATGATCTACTAGTGAAACTGGAAAGCTCCCTTTGGGGGTTGAAGCCTCTGGGCTAGAAGGTTTTAGAGCCCATCTAGGCCTGATAGACACGGGAGAGTGGATTCCTCAGCCACCTTCCTACATCTTAATTATGAAAACACTCAAGTTCAATATTAGTACAACAATATTTGAAGAAAGGAAAAGGAAAGTTAATATATCTTTTTTCCCTTACTCTTTCCCCAGCTGCCTATTACAAAGCTTCTAGATTACAACCTCTGGTATCTCTACCAAGCACTTTAAATTAAAAAGTCTCCATTTTAAAGAGCCTTGTTTCAATAACTTAGACAGCTACTGCTGGCTGCTGCCTCCAGCACTCAGAGCAGCTGAGGGAGGCAACAGGGCAAATGTCAGAAAAGCAGCTAACGGGAAAAGTGACCACAAAGGAAGGTCATTATCCCCTCCATGGTACACTTCAGCGGCAATGCATACCAGGGTCTCCCCTCCACCACTGTGTGCTTTTGAGAAACAGGCAACTCCTTTGTCAGGAATGAAACATGCTGCGGGCATAGCCCTCAGCCTTAGATATTCTTTCAGGCAATCAGACTATCAGATCGATGGTGTCCTTTTGGCTCTTGTCATGGTCAGAGTCATCAGGCACTCTTCCTCCCTGTGACTTTATGTAGTCACAAAGTCTGCTTCTATTTTCAAATCATACCATAATTTGTCCCCTTTCTTTTCAACCCCATAATTATTACCTTAATGCAAGTCCTATTTATCTCTTGTCCAGGGACAATTTAAGATCATTACATGTAAACACTGAGAAAAACATTGGTCCCACCATCCCTTAGGTACTTATAAGATGTAAAACCATAAAATAAAAAGCTTTCCATGTGCTGAAATGAATAGCTTCTCTCCAGATTTTTCTCAAAAATCTAGGTAAGTTCAGTTACATTTCCACAGGCAATCTTAACCATGGAAAGCTTTCTCTAGAAAGTCATCTTTGCACTGAGTTTTCAGACTAGCCAGATGAAGAAGGGGAAAAGGTCTCCCAGAGAGAGGCGCATGTGCCAAAGTATTCTGGTGTGAAACAAGAGGGTGCATTACCTGTTGCATGAGTTAGGGGAGTGCCTAGAAAGAGGTGTAGGAAGTCAGACAGGATCCAAACTATGATGATCAACGTACTAAGCTAAATTCATCCTCCAAATGACAGGGAAGCCAACAATTAATTTTAAGAACAAACTGATGGCTGCCAAAGGGGAGGAAAGGTATTGGTAAAATGGGTGAAGGGGAGAGATCCAGGTCTCCAGTTATAAAATGGGTGAATCATGGAAATAAATGCACAGCCTAAGGATTACAGTCAATGGTATTGTGATAGTGATATAATAGGACAGATGGTAGCTACAATCGTGGTGAACATGGCATAATGTATAAACTTGTCAAATCACTAAGTTGTATACCTGAAACTAATGTATCATTGTGTGTCAATTGTACTCAAAAGAGAAGAAGAAAAAGGAGGAGGAGGAGGAGGAGAAGGAGGTGGAGGAGAGAAAGAAGAAAGAGGACAGGGAGAGGAGGAGGAAGAGGAAGATCTGTAACACATTCAGGTCAAAGAAATCTCTTTCTGTAACTTCTGGCACATCTCAGATCTACTGACATTTTCAAGTGCAAAGAAAGAATAAAAATAAAATACCAAAATAAAACCAAACTAAACAAATCTAGATTATACAAGCACATAGCCATGGCTCTAAAGGATAAGTTTCCATCTCAGACTTCTTTCACTCTGTTCCCTCAAAGTTCTTCCCAGTGGTTTTCTTGGCCTGGGTGCCATCTTTTCTGTTATGCCCTCTATGATTTCCTAACTTTAGCCAGAGTCAAGGCCAAAGATCAGTTTGAAACCTTCCTGACCAGTCTCAGGACCTCTCATGTGGCTCTGATTTCCATCTTAGGGATAAGTCCCACCCTCAGTTCATTACCTCCCCTCCATTTCAAATCCTTTCTGGTGGTTGGTTCCACTCCATATGCCTCAGGAACATCTGAGGCTACAAAACAGGAAAGGACTCTTACTCTGCCCTCACACAGGACGGTGGAGACCCAAAGCTCAAGAAGACTTCCATCACTCACCAACCTTGACATGTGAATATGTTATGGGTGGACTGTGTCCCCTCTAAATCCATATGTTGAAGTCTTCACCCCCGTTACCTTAGAATGTAACTGTATTTGGAGACAGGCCATTTAAAGAGTTAGTTAAATTGAAATTAGGTTATTAGGGTTGGCCCTAATGCACTATGACTGGTCTCCTTATTAGAAGAGGAGATTAGGACATAGATACACAGAGGAAAGACCATGTGAAGATGCAGGGAGAATATGTCCATCCATAAGCCAATGGGAGAGACCTCAGAAGAAACTAATCCTTGATCTGAGACTTCTAACTTCCAAAACCATGAGACCTTATATTTATATTGCTTAATCCACCTAGTCTGTGATACTCATTAGGGCAGGCCTAGCTAAATAATACAATGTGTGACAAGACAGAGAACTTTTTTCTTTTCCACCAGAATTCCTCTCAGGAGGACCTCTTCTTACTCCAGGACTTCATGGATCAATGTAAAGACGAGTCAAAAGTATAGCCTGGATGGCCTGAATCTGGGTCTGTGGATGCCTGGGCATCCAAGAAGCAGGCGCAATCAAGCTGAGGATTTTGCCTGCTGTGGGACAGAAGACCTACTGAGGCTTCGGGAAGGGTCAGGAAGGGTATCGGTTCTATCACTGCTATAACAAATTACCACAAACCTAGTGGCTGAAGATAACCCACATTTATTAATTTTTAAAAATAATTTAGAGAAGATAAGTTTAATTTATAAATATAAATACAATTTATAGACTATAAAATATTTTCTGGAAGTCAGAAATCTGAAATCAGTCTCAGATTAAAATCAAGGTATCCACGTGGCAGCAATTCCTTTTGGAGGCTCCAGGAGAGAAACCTCATCTTTTCCAATGTCTAGAGGCCACCTGCATTCCCTGCCCTCATGGCACCAACTCCAAAGACTATCACTCCAACTTCTGTTTCCATTGTCCTATTTCTTTGACTCTTCCTTTTTTGCCCTACTCTATAAGAACCCTTGTAATTACACTGGGCTTACCTGGGTAATCCAGGATAATCTCTCCAACTTGAGATCTTTAACTAAAACACATCTGCCCAGTCCCTCCTGCTCTGTAGGGAAATTCACAGGTTCTGGGGATTCACAGGTGGACATCATTGTGGGAGAGGGCATCATGCAGCTTCTGGTTTTCCTCACCAGAGGGTGGCATGATGAAGGAGAGACCAGGAACATGGAAATGTTGAAGGGAATTTGCTGAGTGGAAACCTATGTGCTATGATCCTGAACACCACAATTATTTAGTGACACTATCTAATCACAAAATGTTTGGTATAGTTGGTTACAGTTTCCCCCAAGAGCAGTCAGTGACATAAGAAATAAGTGGTCTAATTGGGAGGTGGTCTGGGAATAGAGAAATTACCCAGACAATGGAAGGCAGCTGATACATGGTATATTATAAAGCCAGCTAACTCTGTGGGCAACTAAAGCTTACCTGCAATGGGAAATTCTGGAAAAAGGTCTATAACACTTGGCTCAGAGAGAAGTGAGGAAACAAGAGGATCTATACACCAAATTCTGTTGGTCATTGGCTCAATCAAGACTGTTCCCACATGTTGGCTTCCTGGTACTTCCTGGTACTTCTACTGCATAATGTACAGAGGAGTGGGGTAGCCTCTAGAGGGTCTGAAAATAGGCTTTCAGCAAAGAAATGCAAATCCTAGCAATCAGATGTCAGTGGGACCACTCTGGAGTGGAAATACCAAATGCATATGGACAGGACATCAACAGTATCTGTTAAAATTAGATTTCTCATGGAAACCAATGACATGGCTGAGTTTTACATCCTCCTTGATGTGGGGTTGAAATAGTCCATAAACATGAGGTAACAGCTGACATCTGGAATAGACAGAGAATAAATATCAGCAGAGCAGTGGCTTCTGTGCTTGTCTTGTACCTTATGCATACAGAACTACCATCATTACAACTCTTCTGTAAACTTCGACACAAAAAGCAGCCTCGAAATCCTTGCTATCTGGCTCCAGCTCAGGACTTCTGTGGAGTCCCCATTTTCAGCATTTTCCTGGTCTGAAGCCAGTATTCCCCTCCTCTCCCACTCCCACAACATTTGGCTTAGACAGAACATCAATCTGCACTGCCACACATCTCTATTGCTCTTTTGAGTAGATGAAAATATATCGGATAGAGTTTCTCCCCACCTACTACTTCCTCCCTTGATTAAAAAAGAAAATTAAAAAAGAAATGACAAAAAGAAAAACCTCCAACTGTTATTTGCTCCTTCCATTTCACTCCTAGTCTTCAGTCCTTCTCCACCCCCAGCCAGAAATCAGGCATTTCTGGAGCTTCCACGTCCACATACATGAGACAATATGCATGCATGTGGATACTTTTAAGTAAGAAGTCAATGTTCTAGAATTTAATTTTCTCATCTCACATAAAACCTGCCATTCTTCACATAATCAGAGTGATAAATGCAGAGTCAGACTTCGTCTTCATGACATTAATACCCATCAGGACTTCAAATGCAAACAATTGTGACATTCGACTTTATAAAAATTACCAAGTGCACCAACTCTGCTTAATTAAACCATTTAAAAGTTGCTTTTGTTACATTTAATGAATGATATATTATACTGCAATGAAACATGCAGCAATACAAATACTTCACAATGCTTCCAATTAAGACTCACTTCACTTATGCCAATTGACAACACAAGTGTTCCACACTTCATTCAGTTTGTGCATTTTAAATGAACTGGTTAGTGAGAAGGGTGCTTCTGTGCTAATGAGTTTTGTAATCAAGGCATCTATTTTAATTTCAAATTGGCTAGATTGGGGGAAATTGCTAGACTAAATGACTGGTACTAATTAGGATTATAAAAATATTCATCATGCCATGGAATTAACATGGGGGTCTGATTTTCCTACATTTGCATATTGCTTGAGTTTTGGGGGAAAAAAATCTTGACAAATTGTCTTCTCTTTAGTAAATTGAACAAACACTATATCTGTTTTAGCCCTTCTTTTCATTTAAAGCGTAATACATATTCATGATTTGTAAATGAAGTTAAATGATTTCAACTTCTATCTTCATTACCATATTAAAGATGTTGTCTCCATAAACTTCCTTAAAAAACTTCAAATCATAGTATTACCTATTTAAATGGCAACTCTTTGGTTTAATTTACATATTAACCCACATGTTCGAACAAATTAACTGGCAGAGAGCAAAAATGGACAAAACCTGGGGAAAAAAAAAAACCAACACAACTGCCTTGTTGTTTCTTTTTCTGCTTGAGGCAGAATTAATTAGTCCTATGGCCTAACATCAGTAAGCAGTTTGATGGCTTCCGGCCTCAAGGTCCCGCCTGGAAAGTGCTATCAAGTAAGGGATGTGACAAAAGAACAACTGGATCCATCTGAAGGCTTAGTCTTTGTATGGCTGATTTTGTTATCGCATCATTACAGTGTTTTCTGGGGCTAGGATTCAGTGTGAGCTGGCCCATATGCATTTCTGCCCAGAGGCGGTGGTAAATCTATCTACTCATGAGGGAGAGTGAGGTGTGGTGAGTGATAGTGGGGGATCTCAGGAAGGCGGAAGATAGAGAGCAGGCCAGGCCCCTCAATGGGTATGTGACCCTGAGCAAGTTAACATTGCTCTTAAGAGTCATATGCTCACCTGTAATTTGGAAATACTACTATCCACCTTCCAGGCTCCCATGAGAATTCAATATAATAATGTACATAAAAGCCCCTGTCACTGCCCATACATAGGAGATATTTGAAGTCATAAATCTCCATTTCTGAGAAGCACCTATACATCCAATACTGAATAACATAACACGGGCGTGTAAGAGTTACTCAGCACAGACCTTAATTCACTGCATATGTCTACACCCCTTAGCTCCAAAGTATTTGTTTCCATTACAGCTGTCAAATCAAATAACCAAATACTAATTCAATTTTTGGGTATAGTCACAAAATTCATCTGAAAAACTACCAGAATAAATCACTTCCTTAACATCTATCTATAGTGGATGTTTCTAAATAATAAGACCTATATCTATCACTGAGTTGTAAATAATATAGATTGAGGTTATATCCAACAAGAGTACACTTTTTGTTAGGAGAAACAAACATAATTTCTAGACTTTCACAGTTTAAAAGGGACCAGAGTGAAAAGCAAAGCTTAAGGAAAGAGAAATCTTAGACTCAATGTACTATTAGTTCAGGGAAATTTCCCTCTGCACCACACTACCTCTGGAAAAGGTATTTAAATTATGATTTAAGCCAATTTTACCCAACGTGACCCTATTCACACCTAAAAAGTTTTTTAAGAGCACTAATTACTAGGACTGAACATAAGTAGATTACTTTTCAGAATTTTTTCAATTATAAAAGTAATCTAATGAAATAACAGAAAACTTAGAAAACAAATGGGATGGAAAAAATGCACAAACATAATTCCATCATCTGAAGAGAATCCAGGAAATATTTGGGAATATTCCAAATCCCAATCCTTTTAAAATTTTTCTACTTCCCCCCTTATTTGCTCCCTTTCTTCCTCCCTTTACCTTATTTTATTTTTTGCATATCTGTATTCAGATAGCACAACTTTACTTAACATGTCTCATGCATGAATGTGTATATACATATATATGATCGTATATATGTGTATATATATATCATAATATATATGATTCATATATATCATGTATATAATAGGACATATATATCTTAAACAGGAGCTAAGGTGTATCTATGTTGCTACATGGTCATCAGAATCACAATTTTGATGGGTGCATAATATTCTGGCAAATGTATGGACCATGATACAAAAGTTCCGGGTCTCCAGGATCAGGCCCTGGGATGAAGGAGGCGCCAAACCACTGAGCCACCTGGGCTGCCCCTGATTTAAAGTCTCTTAATGTTAGACATTCAGTAAGTTTCCATGCAGTTTTTCCCTTTATGAATGACTATGATTAACATAATCATACCTAAAGCTTTGTGGTATTTGGTATTATTCTCTTGGTACAGTCTCAGAACTGGAGTAACTGAATCACTGAATCAAAGTTATGAGGATACAATATGCCTTTTTATTAAAAAAAAAAAAGATATATTTATTTATTTGAGAGAGAGAGAAAGTCTTCGGGTGGGGGTGCACAGAAAGAGAGAATCTCCAGCAGACTCCCAGCTGAGCAAGGAACCCAATGCAGGGCTGGATCCCCAAACTCTGAGGTCATAACCCGAGCTGAAATCAAGAATCAGACACTTAACTAACTGAGCTCCCCAGGTGCCCCTCAACTTTGCCGACACTAGGTATCCTCCTTATGATACAGAAAGGAAAACATTTTTAAAAATGAAACCTGTAGGGCAGCCACGGTGGCTCAGCAGTTTAGCGCCGCCTTCAGCCCAGGGCGGAATCCTGGAGACCCGGGATCGGGTCCCACGTGGGTCTCCCTGTATGGAGCCTGCTTCTCCCTCTGCCTGTGTCTCTGCCTCACTCTCTCTCTCTCTCTGTGTGTCTCTCATGAATAAAGAAATAAAATCTTTTTTTATATATAAAAGGGAAATGACACCTGTGAAATTAATTTTAGAGGGTAATTTTTAAAAAATTTTCTTACGAATGTTCTGTATGAATTGGGCTTATTCAATATCAATGAATTATTGCTTTTGAGGCAGAATTAATTAGACCTATGGCCTAATCCAATTCTCTAAAGTTAATATTTTTAAATTCTCATTCTCTGTCATATCCCTCACCTGCTGTCTTCTAAGGACTTCATCTTTGTCTATTCCATCACCAGGTTAGCCAGAAATCAGCTGCGTGTCATTACAAATGACCCTGACTGGCGCAAAGTTGAGGAAAAAACCAATGGTCTGACATAATATTGATGGTCAAGCAAAGGAGTTTGCCTTCCTGAAAGACATCTTGGCAATGTGTATCAGGAGACCTACAAAGGGGAGCCCGGGGGGGCTCAGTCGGTTAAACGGCCAGGCTCTTGATTTTGGCTCAGGTCATGATCACAGAGTTGTGGAATTGAGCCCCACATCAAGCTTTGTGCCCAGTGGGGAGTCTGCTTGAGGATTTTCTCTCTCTCCCTCTTCCTCTGCCCCTTCGCCCCCCCCCACCATGCTCTCCCTACCCCCATTTCTAAAATAAATAAATATTTTTTAAAAAAATGACCCTGACTGATAGCAGCCCCCCTAGGGGTGAAAGATAATGACTGCACACTGCACAAGAGGATCCTGGGAAGCCAGTCACGTGCTCCTTAATCAGAGTGCTAGTCTCATAGGTTAATTCAGTTTATGAACATTCACTAAGCTCATGAGATGTGCACTTTCCTCTAGGTATGCAATACCTTGAGTTAAAAGGTTTAGACTTTAAAAGGCCATGTGCTGCCATACCAGGGTGAGGGGTCAAAATGGAGGCAGAGAATGAAGGCAGCATAGAAGATATAGTCAGGTCTGGTAGACAGGGTCCTAAGTCTAGGGATGCTTGTCAAGGAAGGGATAAGCAGAAGAATTCCTGAGTCCCACAGGAAAACTGGAAAGGGAGGGTCAGAATCAGGCAGAGTCAGAGTTAGGGACACTAGGCAGCAATGGGGACACAAAAGATCCGGGCATGTGTGAAGACACAGTCACTCTGTACAGGAAATGGGTGGGAGAAGGTCAAGAAGGCTGTGAAGCTCTCCACCTCCTTCCCACCTGCAGTTATACTCACTTCTTCCCCGAAACACTGTGGCTGAGTTTCTACCCTGAGAGCATAACTGCTTTGGAAACAGTGTTGGGAAAATGTCCCTGAGTACCCAAGATAATACATAAATACGCTACATCTCCCATTAATTATTTTAGCCAATGTCCATTTCCCTAGCAGAAATGTGTCAGCTTACCAAAAGGGACACTTAGAAGGTAAAGGCAGAGCACACACGCCGAGACATGATACAGAAAAGAAGGTTTGGGAAGACAAAACCCACCAGATCCATAATTTTGTTGTAGGTTGTTCCTTTGAGCTAATGTTCTCATGAGCAAAGGTACCATCGGTGGAGACTTTTCCTGCCTGACCCTCATTAAATGCAAGTTAATACTGTATGGTCAACTAGTTTCGTCATTCAGAACTCAGCTCGGAGAGATTAATGGTGATATCTGAATAACAGAGAGGTTGCTCCACCTCCTTAATAAAACACAGGGCCATTCTTGGTCCACTGTTCTTGTTTTCACCTACATGCAAGTGGCCTCATGGAAACCAGTGTTTCTATGGTGATGGAGATCGCACATCCCCACATCCCCACTGTACTGCCAAGCTATCCTGAAGAGGAGTCAGCGTGATGTAGGTGAGTGGGGCTCTGGATTTTCTTTCTCTTAAATGACACAGAAATGGTTTTATAGGTATGGAAGGGACCTTGTGAAACTGCAATGTTTTTCTCGAAATAGAAGGTGCCCTTCGGTAGGACTCTCATTCCATGGAGGATATGCTTCAAAACCACGGTCATCCCTCGTTAATCCCCTGCAGCTTTATCCCCACCAGGTGGAGAGATAGAAAGCCAGTTTCTGCCAATGGCTACTGTGGAACGTTGTCATCACCTGCTAATCCCGGAGCTCTGAATACAATTACATTTCTAATCTGAGGGTTTACAGGAGAATACAAATGAAAGGAACAGCGTGTTTTGTACAGCATTCCCCAAGTACGAGTTTAAACTTCCTTTGAATTTTCAGGCCCTCCACACTCCAGATACTCTAATTTGCCAGTGTCCCGCTCATGCAGGATGCAGCAGCCCCAGTTAGGGTCCAACCGGCAAAGTCTGCACGGAACCAACGTCGCCTCTTCAGCTGTGGACTCTGTTTTGCCAGTGACCATGCCCAGAACTGCATCAGCTCCTTAACCAGCTTGTCAATCTGTCAGCTACTATTGAACATAGCTGGTAGCCAGTGATGAAAAACAACAACGAAAACAAAAAACACCTAGCTTCCACAACCCCCAACTACTACAACAGCAGCCCTTCATTATGTGTGCTAGTGTTTCCGAAAGTGGTGTTTACGTTGAAATTATTAATTCTAGGCCAGCCTAGCCCAGAAGTGTCTGAAAAACAACAGAGTCTGAAATCCCATGGAGTGCCTCATCTCTGATCTCCAAAGCCAGCTGTATTTGTTAAAGTTTCATTTTGCCAAGAAGATAAATGATAATAGAATTTTGCAACTCCACCTCTCCCACAGAAAAATAGCTGTTTTCAGCTCTGTCGCCTGTGGAAGACCCCTGTGCCAGGACATATGCATCTGTGAAGACATGAGCATGTGCCCACTTAAAAAAACAAACAAACAAACACACCACCAAGTCTCTTGTCAAAATGAGGGATGTTTAAAAATCCAGCTTTCTAAGCAATGAGAAAAACACCTACCTATTTAGAGGACTGCAATGTCCTCAAAACCTATCTCAAAGTCTTTTTTTTTTAAATCTCCATTTGAATAATATTATTGAGCCCTCCAGCTAATCCAAAATATCACAACGTACTTTCAGTCATCAGTGAGGGCATAGCCTGCTGGAAACAAGAGAATCCTGCCTCTTAAATAACTGGTAAATACACAGCCCTCCAAAGACGTTCTAGGGCTTTGATTCAGAAAGGAGAGGAAAGGAGTAGCTTTTCTTTTATTATTCCAATTTGGTTAACTGTAACCTATCACTTTTGCTGGTTGTTTTGCAAAGATTCTTATAAAGCATTTCCACAGATTCATATAGCCAAGAAAGAATCTCTTGTCTTTAGTAAGTACTGAGTTCTTTTATATTAAAATGCAAAGTGCCAGGAGAATCTATAGGACAGAAGAGACGCTGGCAAAGGAATTAGCAGGAATTGGGACGCTCCTAGGATGGCTAGAATGGAGGACTTGGTCAAAAGCCCAGGTCAATCTGAACAGGAAACAGAAATGACTTTGCTATGTGCTATTGTGATACACCAAAATTGTAGAGCCACAGCCCTCCAAAGGGTCAAGTGCAGGGTGCATCTTTCCCTACCTTCCCACCCTTTTGCATTTTTGGAAGTTGGGACACTTGGGTGATCACCCACAATCTGTCCTTGACCAGTTCCAGGTAGCCACATTTCCTAGTTGACTCACAACCTGCTATCCAGCATCTCGAGTAACACAATACTATGTGCATGTCTCATTTTCTAGCTACCATTTTGTTCTATCCAGAAGATATTTCCTTAATTCTGCAGCAGTGCTTTTACTGAGTGAGATCTCCGGACAAGTCTCCTGCAGCTTTGAGGTAACAATTTGGAAGGTAAAGCAATTGGATATTGTCCCTTTAAAATATCATTCAATTAGGTCTTTTGTAATACATACAACATAACGAGATAGCCTTACCAATTCTAAAGAAATTGCTAGTGCATTTCATCAAAGGCACAATAATAGAAACATTGATTCACTCCTCACCACAAACATCTCTCTTTGATGCTGCAGTTACCTTCCTACTAACACTTTTCATTTTCTCCAGAAGAAACCAGCTGCCTCAATGCATGCACATTAGAGAAGGTTCCAGTCGGAAATAAGACATTTGTATATCAATCTCAACTCCCCTATATCTCCATCCGCTGCTGCATAGCATTTCTCTTCTTGACTCTAAACCAATAAATTATTCCAAAATAAAGAAGTCTTGTACACCCTGGATGATGAGGGCTAGGTGTTTTATGCCAGCTCTGCAAATGTTGCCAGGGGCATCGTCTCCTCCTCACACCATTTATTTAAAAGAATGGCAGGGTACCAGTTAGAAACTTTATGGGCCTGAAGAACATTCAGCCACTTTATGCAAAAGATGTCAACAAGAAAGAGTACTGAAGGAATAATACATCCAGAAATGTGCAGTGTGATTAGGAAAATCCATCAACACCCACTGCCACATTTTTAAATATTTTTACTATGTAAAAAAGCAGCCACCAAGGGACGCCTGAGTGGCTCAGTTGTTAAGCATCTGCCTTCAGCTCAAGTCATGATCCCAGAGTTCCGGAATGGAGCCCTGTGTTGGGCTCCCTGCTTAGTGGGGTGTCTGCTTCTCCCTCTCCCTCTGCTCCTCCTCCTGTTTTCTCTCTCTCTCTTACTTGCTCACTCTCTCAAATAAATAAATAAAATCTTTTTACAAAAGCATCCACCAAGCCTGAAACTATTTTAAATATGTTATATCCACAAGACTACTTCGTGATCACAATGCCCCAAATGTTCTTAGTGCTATGGAGATGGAGGAAAAGAAACTTCTTCTAGATATACTCAAAGCATACTATGTTTGGTTTATTAACCTCTTGGCATGAGATGTCTAATCTAGCTTGTCTCTATATAAGTAAAAACATAGTTTAGCATTTCTGAGTGTCATCTAAATAAATTACCATCCAACCTTTAATGACAGCCAAAAAATTTATTTTTTTCAATATAGCCTCAAAATTCCCAGCAATACTAAGCATCTAAACTCACAGATTATATGACATTTGGCTAAGTCTTTCATACAATATCCACTTGATGCCATGAAAGAAATGTATATGCAATGGCTTTTGCTCTGCAAATGTCATGTGGCTGTCCTTAGGGGATTGCATTAAGCACCTGGCACCCACCATGAGGCTCCATTAATGAGAGATATAAAGGTTATGCTGAAATTATTGTTTAAAGGTGCTGACATGTCTCTCCCTCCCTCTCTCTCTCTCCCTCCCCCCCCCCTCTCTCTCTCACACACACACACACATACACACACACACCACATACTGAAAATCACATATTCAAATATATACTGAGGAGTAACTATCTCAGGATTTAGGAGAGAACAGAAGAAAAGAAGCTATTTCCATTAAGGTTAAACTGTGGATATCTCTATGCAAGACAAGCTTATAACTATATGTTTTCTTTCATTGATTAATTCCACATTATTACACAAGAGTTTGGCATCAAGTACTGTCCTTAGGACTACACATCATACTAAGGAAATACAAAGAATAATTCTAAAGTCCCTTTTCTAAGTATAAGTTGATCGGCTCCAAAAGGCTCATTACCATAGCATTCATGCATTCATCTACTAATCTGTTTATCTCAGAAATATTTAATGAGAACCTATTAGGTACCAGGTACCGTGCTAGCACAGGTGCTACATCAAGGAGTAAAAGAAGACCTGGTACTGCCCTCCTGGAGCTTGCAGTTCAATGAGGAACACAGATAACTGAAAGATAACATTAGTCAACATAAACTTTCAACTATGGCCTATCCTCTGAAAGGGAAGTAGACAGCACTACAGGAAAGACCACTGAAAAGCACTTAACTTTGTCAGGGAGTTTAGGAAAGACATCCTGAAGAAGCAATGCTAGATCTGAGATCTGACAGTGACAAAGTTGACTTCAGGGAAGAAGGGTCCAGGCTCAGGAAATGGAGCCAGGGAGACATCTGGGGGGATGAACTGAAAGAGGGCCATTCAAGGGAAAGTAGTAATGGTGCGTCAAGACAGAGGAGAGACCAGCAAAGGAGGTCCTAGCAGATCCTACAGAGGACTGTGGTCTGTGTTTGGTGAGCAAGGAGAAGATGCAGAAATCCTAAGATCTACATTTGGGAAATAGATTGTTCAGGTTATAGTATAAACACACTGGAAGAGGCTCCAGTCATTGCTCAAATGAAAGATATATCCTATGCTTGAGTGGTGGTGATAATAGAAGTCCATGGAATTAAGAGATGGAGACAGAATGATATGTTACAGATGCTAGGTGAAGAACAAGGATACCTCCTAAGTTCTGACTTTTGTAAGCAACCTAAAGGATATGATTAGTGAACACTGGACTAGAACCAGCTATGTTGAAGGGAGAGCAGAAGTTCACTTTTTGGAATACACTGGATCAAGAGACTTCTGAGACATAGAAGAGACAAGGTCAAGTACACAACTGGATTAATGGATCTTGAGCTCAAAGAGGACTTATTGGGTCATTATATCTTGAATGTACTTTCAGAAAACCACAAAATGGATATGTTTGGGACTTCCCTTCCTTTGCTAAACTACAAACAATGGTATATTCACATTTTACCAAATCAATGTGGCATGGTATGCTGGAATGTGCCCTAGACTTAGAATCTGACAACATGCATTTGAGCTCTGGCTCTTCCAACAACTAGCTGGGCAGGATTGAACAAACACCTTAGCCCTTCTCACCTTTGTTTACTACCACCCCTACAAAATTACTAGGAATACACATTTCCTACTTACTTCACAGGGTGGTTTTAAAGGTCAAATGAGTAAAATTACAGAGGAAACCATCTTAAGCCTATGAAATGATAAACAGTACTGCCAAAAGTGAAATACACCTGCCTGCATATTTTGAACTAAAGAGCAGAAAGGAAAGTTCGTTGCTGCAAACAAAATGAAACTGGTTGGAACGATGAAACATTGTTGAATCCCCTCCAAAATTCAGACTAAGTAAACAAGTGCTTTCCACCAGGTGGTACCTGGGTGACAAGATGTGAATAAAAAACAGTGTTTGTTCACCTTCTGATCCAGACTGTAGGCCAGCACCCAGTCCTCCTGCCTGGGATGGAAGAGCAAGCTCTGGATGTAGAAAGTGAGACGGTATTTCTGATAGGTGGCGCCCTCGTCAGAGCTGATTAATATGCTGCTCTCCATTTCAGGATCACTAAGAAGCATGATCTAGAGAAAGGAGAGGGAAGAAAATACAGATGGAGTTAGCATGAGAAAATAAATAGAAGAAATTAAAGCATAAATATAAAGTCATCTGAACTTGTATATCACAGCACAGAAAGGGGCGTGTGGGTCTCTATATAAAATATTGGCATTTCCCCCCTGATTTAGTCCTTCATTGCTGAATAGAGCTGGAATATTATGCATGGTTAGGTCTGCATACAAATGCGGCTTTTGTTTTACGATGTCCATCTTACAGGTACTTACATTGTTGATGTCCATCTTTTAAGTAGGGGGAGTATATTCCTATGATCTTCTGTCCCCTGACCTTAAGACCATTACACAGGCCTCTGTCTGCCCCCTCTCTCAATTCTCCAGGTCACTTTTCATCACACCATTGTTCTTGTTGCCCTTTAGTCATGAAAAGGATGCCCCTCTTATCCCACTGTGTATTTTGTTCTTTCTGAATGAATTGTTTGAGTTATTTAATTGACTTAAGTGTTTTCAATGATCCCTTTGTTCTAGATACTTTCCAAAGCCTACATACCCAAGGGCCCTGGGGAAAAGACGGTTGCTCATGAAAGTGCCTCATCCCCAAGCCAAATAGATAGAATGGTGTAGGAAAAAGGCTCTGGCATTCTAGGGAGCAGATTCAAACTCAATGTCTCTGTTCATAATGGGTCACCTTGGAACCTACTTAACTCTAGAGGCCTCAGATTCCACAACAATAACTGAGGCAGTATTTAATCCAATAGACACTTAAACACTCGGACTTTTCTCACAGTTGAACTCCTAACAGTCTCCGATACCACTGGCAATTCCATCCTTCCTGCAGTATTCTCTACCAGGGGCTTCCATAATATCATGCTTATCTTGTTACCCTTTTCATCTGTTTTGAATACTCAACTTTCTCTTATCTCCATATAATGTGACCATTGCTAAACCTTCAATATAGATCCTCCTTTCTTTTTATTCAATGTACTGTTCCTCAGGGACTTCTTCCAAGATTGATTGATTGACTGATTGATTGGTTTTACTATTACCATCATTCTGGGAATAACTCAAAACTTCAGTGTAGACCTGAGGTCTCCTCTCAATCTCAGACTCAGCTTCCTGACAGATTCTTCTATTTGGATGTCCACATGTTCACAAACACCTCAAAATCACCATGCACCACAATGTACCTCATCCCAAGCCTATCCCCCTCCCACAATGTCCTGCCTGGCTCAGTTCTTGTTTCTATTAATGATTCAATATAAAGCCCAAAACCTGAGATTCACCCTTGACTCTGTTTTCCAATCACCTCTGAAAATTAGTCTTTGAGATCCATATATTTTATCTATTAATTAGCTCTAAAATCAGATCCATTCTCTCCCTGCCCATTGTAACTGCCATAGTCCAAAACATCATAATCTCTATACTGGATTACTATAAAATACTCCTAGCCAATCTCAGTGCTGTCACCTTTTGCCCTGTCCCCCAATTCATTTTGTCACAAGGTGGCCAGAACAATTGTCTCATAATACAAATCTGATTCTGACATCCCCCTACTTAAAACCATTCAATGGCTTATCAGTGATCTTCCTATATTCTAAAATCCTTAAAACGGCCTAGCAAACTCTGCCCCCTGCTTTTGTCTCTGGCTTCATCAGAACCACAGCCCTTTTGACCTTTATTATCCACCTAGACCTAGCTTCTTTGAGTTCCTCCTGTTTGCTGAGTGACTGAATGAGCAAATAAGTTTATTTCCTCTCAGAGTTTTCCCTGCCTTTGGCTACACTGCCACTCATTGTTAGGGCTACTTCTACACATGGTCTGAATCCCAAGACCCAAAGTACGAAATAAGGCTGAAAACCATTCCCATACCTTATAAAATAAAAATTATTAAGTAGCAGGATTTTTAAAATGTTACCCATAGTGTATATTACTATTATAAAGTAAGTTTTAAAACAGATTCAATCCCTTTAACTGCAAAGATTCACAGTCCTTTCCCTCTTTTATTCGTTTCAGCTTCCAAGACAAGCTTACTTTCTTTTTCTCAAATATTTGCTTTGGCTTCATCGAAATAAGTTATTACTAGTTATCAGCAAATTTTTAAGGAAAGGATGCGGTATAATATATTTTTTTCATTCATAGGTGAATAATCTTGGGAAAACGCTCTGAGATGGATTTTTTATAGACAGAATAGCTTCACCTTCCCTGGCACAGTAAAGGGGTAGGGGCAGCAGATAAAAGCACCCCTGCTGCCCTTGCGAATACCTCAGACGATGCATCTATGCTCCTCACAAAGTCTGAGAGGAAAAATATGCTGAGGAAGAATGAGGCTTTCATCACCACCCTGACTTGCTTCCCACCATGTGCTGATGGGCTACATAACAGGCAATGAAATCATTTTTCCCTTGGTGCAGAGAAATTAAACTGCTTATTTTATGCAGGTATAAAGAAGCTTCATGCCTATGATTTTAATTAGAAGATAAGACCAACATCATAAATGAACTTTATTTTATATACCATGAGTTACTATATCCTGAATAAGGGTTACCATCAAATATCTAGTGCAATGTAGTCTCTTCCCCCCCGCAGCTTCCTTCTGGGTGTATGCATGCATGCACATACCTGCACACACACACACACATTAATCCACACACAAATGCTGCATGTATGTGTGCACATACTCATTCACACACATGCCGATGCTGCATATATGGGCACGCACACATACATTAATGAATTCATATATAAGGCATATTGACGCTGCTTGGTGGTTTTAGAGAGCTTTTGTTGGCAAGAGCACATTTTTATTGCAACCTTTCTCTGACATGCTCATCAAAAATCCTTTATATACTTTGGTATCACTGGCAGTGTCTGTATTCAATCCCAGTTTCTGAGAAGAATGAAATGAAGGGAAACAGAAATCTGTATGTCCTGGATTTCGAATCTGTGCTGGGCACATCACCAGATACTTTATCGAAATCTCACACAGGTTACTTGGTGAACCGAATATCATTAGGATCGTTAGTGTTTTATAGATAAGAAAACCAAGACTCAGAGGAGAAGAGCAACTTGCCTACTTCCTCCTCTGAGCAGCTGAAATGCCACCACTTTCCTGGACCTTGAAATCACAGTACTTTACTATTTTTACCAAAGGACAAGTAGGAGTTGGAGAAGCAAGTCTTTGTCCTTTTCTTAAGCATCTCTAAGAGATCCACCAAAAAAAAGGTAACTTCAAGAAAGCCCCTTTCCTTGTCTGATTCATATCTATCTCCTGCCTAGAGACCATGAAGAATTAAATAAATAGGAATCCAAAGAGGAAATAAAATGTTAGTGCAAAAACAAAGAAAGAAAAAGAGGGGAGCATAATATTAACATAAATATAATACAAGAGCAAATGTCTCACCAGAAGTTGTCTCAAGGTAAAATATAGGATTTGTATATTAATATACAACATATGTAAAGAAAATCATCCTATATCCACCCAACATTTTACTATGACACAGGGATTTCAAACACAAATGCTTAAGGGGGCAAAGCAGGTAAATAAGCGAATGAAGCCAAAAAGAAAAGACAAGGAGTGGTGTGCAATTTGCCAACATGAAGGGTGCACACCTTCCCTGAAAATATTTGAAATTATTAAAAAAAAAAAAAAACTGTACTCAAGGGATGCCTGGGTGGCTCAGCGGTTGAGCGTCTGCCTTTGGCTCAGGTCCTGATCCCGGAATCCGGGATCGAGTCCCACACTGGGCTCCTTGCAGGAGCCTGCTTCTCCCTCTGCCTATGTCTCTGCCTCTCTCTGTGTGTCTCTTATGAATAAATAAATAAAATATTTTAAAAAGCTGTACCCAAATTAAATATGCCTGTGGACTGAATTTATGAGCTAGGCACATGATTCTTATGAAGCTGTGATAGTTTTGAGTAAGGGACAGGGGGCGGGGGCTAGTTAGGGAGAGAGAGGTAGGGGGCTACAGTATCAGGCTCACAGAAATCTCAAAAACCCAAGATAAGAGAAGAAACCAGACCACCCTGCCTTAAGTGTGTGTGTGTAGGGAGGAAGGCGGGTCTTTTTTTTTTTTTTATGACAGTCACCTGTGACCAACAAAGGATAACCAGTCCCTAAAAGGAAGCCACTAAATATGAGATCACAAGTCCTTTCTCAAACCAAGACATCCCAAGAATGATAAGACTACAAGCTCCCTGGTCAGTTCTAAATAAAAGACTGTGATGGAGGTCCCCGTTGGCAACTCTGTCTGGACTCTCACTCTTGAGAGCTTTTTCTCTATCCTTGCTTAATAAAACTCTATTGCTTTACTCTCCTTTGTCTGTGAGATTCATTCTTTTTTTTTTAAGATTCATTTATTTATTTATTCATGAGAGACACACAGAGAGAAACAGAGACACAGGCAGAGGGAGAAGCAGGCTCCATGCAGGGAGCCCAAAGTGGGACTTGATCC
The DNA here is from genome assembly GCF_905146905.1 of Nyctereutes procyonoides. Lineage (NCBI taxonomy): Eukaryota > Metazoa > Chordata > Mammalia > Carnivora > Canidae > Nyctereutes > Nyctereutes procyonoides. Next base: position 9,671,805 of record NW_026575133.1, on the reverse strand, counting down.
CGGGTCTCCAAGATCACGTCCTGGGCTGAAGGTGGTGCTAAACCGCTGAGCCACCCAGGGCTGCCCAAGATTCATTCTTTTACTCGGTGAGACAAGAACCTCGCTCTCCTGCTTCAGTTGGTTTCTACTGACACAAAGAAATGTACAACCCTTGTGCCTTAATTTTTAATTACAGGTATATAAGTATAAAGCCTATGGTGATTAATTCCTTTACATATCTGTGGGTTCTGTATTTGTGTGACTTTGACAATATGAATGGGAAAGAGTTTACACTGGAGATTTTGGTTTTGCATTATTTTGTTTTTGCTTTCTTTTCGCTTTCTTTATCCAGCTTTTCCTGACATAAGACCTGCAGTGAATGTATGTGTGTACTGGAAGGAGAACAGGGTATTTCAAATATGGTTTAGGAGAGTTACTAATACTATAGGCTCTGGGGGTGGGTGGCTTGAGTTCAAATCCTCAGTCAACTACTTTCTGTGTAAACATGAGGGTATTACTCAATTTTTCCAAGTCCGTTACCTCATCTAAAATAAAATATAAAATAAAATAAAAAATAAATAAAATAAAATAAAGGAGATAATCATTGTATCTAACTCACAATGCTGTTGAGAGGATTAAATGAGGTAATGATTCAAAAAGTTTAGCAAAGGCCCATAAGTACTAAATAAGAGTGAGTAAGAGAACAACTGAAGTCAGAAGCAATGCCAAGCAGGCTGAAGACAAACTGAAGCAATTCGGGGATTATATACCTCCCTTTTGGCTCCCATCATTCCTGAGCTTTGTGGATCAAAATGAAAGGGATAGGTGATTGTGGACATTGCTGCTATAAACACAATAGCCAAACTGTGGAAGGAGCCTCGGTGTCCATCGAAAGATGAATGGATAAAGAAGATGTGGTTTATGTGTACAATGGAATATTACTCAGCCATTAGAAACGACAAATACCCACCATTTGCTTCAACGTGGATGGAACTGGAGGGTATTATGCTGAGTGAAGTAAGTCAATCGGAGAAGGACAAACAGTATATGGTCTCATTCATTTGGGGGAATATAAAAAATAGTGAAAGGGAATAAAGGGGAAGGGAGAAGAAATGGGTAGGAAATATCAGAAAGGGAGACAGAACATAAAGATTCCTAACTCTGGGAAACGAACTAGGGGTGGTGGAAGGGGAGGTGGGCGGGGGATGGGGGTGACTGGGTGATGGGCACTGAGGGCGGCACTTGATGGGATGAGCACTGGGTGTTATTCTATATGTTGGCAAATTGGACACCAATAAAAAATAAATTTATATTAAAAAAAGTATAAAAAAAAAAGAAAGGGATAGGTGAGGGGTGGGGTGGGAAAGGGGAGTTCCTGTTCAGCGAACAGAGTTTCAGACATGCAAATGGTAAAGTTCTTAGAGAGCTGTTCATAGTTAATGATACTGTATTGTACAATTTGAAGAGTTTGATGAGAGGACATCTCCTATTAGATGTTGTTTTCTTTTTTCACCACAATTAGAAAAACCATGAAAGAGTAAAAGAGAAAAAAAATATTTTACATGCATTTTACATTGCTTATAATATTTAAGAAAAACACATTCTATTAGCATATATCAACACTGCCACAATGAACACCCATCAATAGGCAATTGTGAATTTTCGAAGTTTGTTTGTGGCTTTGAATAACCACTTTCCTCTCTTCAAAGGAAGGTCCCAGCTCTTGAAGGAATTAAACACATCACTGCCCGAGGGGTAAGAACTTCATACAATCAGTCTTTACCAATTTCCCTTGTTTACTGTATGTGAATTGTCTGTATTTTGGATTAGAAATGGACAAGCCTTAGAGTTTACCAACATTTGGAATATCTTTTTTTTTTTAAGTGTGTAATGTTTTTGCAGGAAATTCCTCGGAAAGTTGAATAACAACAGCCCTAATTATAATAGGGTTTTGCAAATTGCAAAGGACACACAAGGAAGTCAGCAATTAGGCAGGGCCATGCTTAGCCAACTTATGCTTTCAAAAACTTAAGTTTACTTGTATCTATACCAGTCAAAATTAATATTGAAGAGGTCAGAATCCTCCCCACAAATCTTTCCACAATGCACCGTTTCCTGTTGCTTGACATGTCTTACAATACCATTGATGAATATGCTATTTTATTCAATTATAATTTCTCTGTTCTGTGTGCCATCTACAAAATGGGTGAAAGCTAAAGGTTTCTCAGTCTCTCACTCTGCTTAGAAATGCAAAGGAAAAAATTGGAGTTCAATGCTTTGAAAATAGTCTCAGAATACAACTAGACTCCCTCTGAATAGAAAAGGAGAAATACTATAATTTACTGTATAATTGAGTTTTAATGGGGGACACTTAGCACAGTTAGTGTTCAATAAGAAATAACAATAATATCAATACAAGCTCACAAAGAATATAAGAAAGATGTTCTTTAAGTTGACCCCCAAACCAATTGACATAATTGATATGCTGTTGAGTATTGACTTATACATAAATAGATCCTGTTATAGATAAAGCTTTTAATCACAATATAACAACAAACCAGCATTCACTACCACCCCATCCATCTACCCATCTGTCTATCCATCTATCCATCTAACACCTCCTCTTATATCAGTGGCTCTCAACTAGGGCAAGGGTGGAGGACACACTGCCCCCAGGGGACATGTAGCAATGTATAGACACGTTTTAATTGCCACAACAGGGGGGCAGTGGAAGGAGTTACTGGAATCTTGTGATTTAAACCAGAGATGTTGCTAAATACATTACAATATACAGGACAGAACTCCACAACAATTAATTATCCAATACAAAGTGTCAATAGTATTATTGTTGAGAAATCTTGCAAAATACATACATGATATGTACGTACATACATATACATACAAGTCCTCTTTTGAGAAAAATATGTAAACTACATATACATTTTACAGATACACATCAATGCATATTTATGCTTATACATGTCTCTTTCACCTACCATTTATACATGCCACTCACTTTGCCAAGATTAGACTCCTTGTCTTTCTACCTCAACCAATTGCATTAAGCATGCTTCTACTTGTCCTTCATAATTTAACATAAGTTTCACCAAGAAAGCAACAATCACTGAAGCCAGTCGGGGAGAAAAAACAAAGAAAAACAACTAACCACATAAAACAAACAACTGGATTCAAAAATGGGCAAAGAATTTGAATAAATATTTTCCAAAAAAATGTATAAAAATTGGCCAAAAAGCACATGAAAACATGCTCATCATCAGTAATTATTAGGGAAATGCAAATAAAAAACACAAATAAGACACCATACCTCACATCCACTGTGATGGCTATGATCAAAAAAAGACAAAAACTAAAACCAGAAAAAAATAAGCATTGGTGAGGATGTAGAGAAATTGGAACCCTTGTGCATTTTTGGTGAGAATGTAACATGGTGCAGCTACCACAGAAAACAGTATGGTGGTTCCTCAAAAAATTAAAAGTGGAATTTCATATGGACCAGCGTTTTTACTTCTGGATATATACCCCAAAGAACTGAAGGCAGGGTCTCAAAGAGATGTTTATACACCCATGTTCATAAAAGTATTATTCCATAATAGCCAAAAGGTAGAAGCAACCCAAGTGTCCACTGATGGAGGAATGGATGAACAAAATGTGGCACATACACAATGAACTACCATTCAGCCTTAAGAAGAAAGGTGATTCTGACATGCACTACAACATACATGAAATGCAAGGACATTACGCTAAGTGAAGCAAGCCTGTCACAAATAGACAAATAGTATATGATTCCACTTCCATGTGGTACCTAAAGTAGTAAAGTTCATAGAGCCTGAGAGTGGAAAGATTGGTGGCTAGGGGAATGAAGAATGAAGAGTTACTTAATGGGTAGAGACTTTTAGTTTTGCCAGATGAGAGGCATCTGGAGACTGGTTGCATAACAATGTAAAAGTATGTCACTGAATATATTCTTAAAAATGATTTAAGATGGTCAATTAAAAAAAAAGATGGTCAATTTTATGTTATGTACATTTTGTCACTATTAAAAAAAAAATGCAAAAGTAGGGATGCCCGGGTGACGGTGTTGACATACAACTCTTGGTTTCAGCTCGGGTCATGATCTCACAGTCGTGGGATTGAGCCCCACAAAGGGCTCCGAGCTCAGGGTGGAGTCTGCTTCAGATTCTTTCTCCCTCTCCCTCTGTCCCTCCCTGCTCACACTGGTGCTTGCTCTCTCTTGCTCTCTTGCTCTCTCTCTCAAATAAATGAATAAGATCTTTTAAAAAACCCACAAAAACAAAAATATACAATTAGACATGAAAGGACATAAAACAGTGTGCTGAGGAAAATTTAAAACTAATCAAACAAACACCATTTGTGGTGTTTTATCCAACCATTATTAACTGAGTCTTTATGCCAAGCTCTATTATAAGGAATAAGAGCAATAATTAAACCGAATGAGAATCCCTGCCCTCAGAGAGCATACACACCACTGGGGGAAGAATAGATAGTAAGCTAACAAATAAGTAAAATATGCAGCTTATCAGAAAGTAATTAAATCCTTCAGAGCAAAATAAAGCAGGATTAGAGACAGGAAGTGCTGAAGAAGGTCTGCAGTTTTGCCAGGGAGGAAAGGCTTATTGAAAGGAGAGGGCATTTGAAAACCAATGGAGGAGTCCAGCGAACTAGAACAGAGGGAAGAAGGTAGGGTGTTAGAAACAGGGTCTGTAGGTGACAGAAGCACCCTGGCTTTATCCTAAGTGATGTGGAAAGCACTGGTGGGCTCTGAGTAAAGCACTGACAGGCCATGGTTTGTCTCTTGATCCTTTCACTCAGGCTGCCACTCTGACTGCATAGAGCATTGCAGGAGGCAGGGGTAGCAAGGACAGCATTGGAGTCTAGGTGGAAGCCACTGTAATGACCCAGAGGGAGAGGCTGTTGGCCTGGGCTAAGGTGAGTGCTGATGTACTGAGATGCTCTGTCTCCATCTCTGGTTATTTTTTAGAGATTCATTTATTTGAGAGAGACAGAGCAGAGCAAGAAAGAGAGCACAAGCACGGAGTGGGGAGGAGCAGAGGGAAAGGGAGAAGCAGGCTCCTCCTTGAGCAGGGAGCCTGACATGGGGCTTGATCTCAGGACTCTGGGATCATAACCTGAGCCAAACACGGAGGCTTAACTGACTGAGCCACCCGGGTGTTCCTCTGGTTATATTTTTAAAGGAAAAGTCAAAAGATTCTGTTCACAGATGAGATGTAGGCTGTAAGAGAAAGTGAAGAGACCCATTACAAAGTTTTCTACCTTGTACGTTCATCTCGATGCTGCTTATCATCATCAAAAGTTGGAAATAACTCCTATTATCTGATAGGGTTTGGGCCTTAACAGCTGGGAAAAAAAAGACAAAGTGAGCATTTAGGAGATAGGGAAGCCTGTGAAAGGGCAGGCTGGGGGCTTTGGAAAGAAGAAACAGGGCTGTGGAAAGGCTAGGTTTAAGATGCCTCATAGACATGCAAAAAGGACCTTAAATGGACAATGGGTAGAACAAGGCTTATTTTCAGAGTGGGCTGGCCTGCAGATAAGAATTTAGGCGGCATCAGTGTTTGAATAGCAGTTAGAGATGTGAATCTAGAGACCAACAAGACAGCAGACAGAAAACAGAGCTCTTGTGCTCTGTTGAAGGAACAAAGACATAAGGAGGCACTAGAAAAGGAGTGTGAGACGGGAAGGAAAACCCAGAGTACAGTGTCCTTGAAACCTGGAACCCAAGGAATGAAAGCCTATCAGCGAAGAGAGTATTCAACTGTGGCAAATGCAGCTGACAGTTAAGTAGGATGAGTGCTGAGAACTGACCAGTGAATCCAGCAACCTAGAGGATACCGGTGACCATGGCAAAGGCAGTGGAGTGAAGGAGGCAGACAATTGGTGTGGATGCGAGCAGAAGTTGGCATGATTGTTCTGGAAAGCTAAGTAGCAACATGGAACCAGACTCTTATAAATATTCATACCTTTGATCCTGTCATTTCTCTTCTAGGAATCTGTCCAAGGAAACCATCAGGGACCCAATAAAAGGCTAATGCACCTATATGATCATCTCAGGGTTATTTATAATAATAAAAAACTGGAAACGACACAAATATCTGATAGAATGATTAAATAAAATAGGCCAAACCCATTCCATGGAATACTATGCACCCATTCAGTATGAATTCAAATAGTTTTATGACATGTGAAAAATAATCAGATGCTTAAGCAGTGTGTATAAAAGCAGTCTGAAAACATGGCATAATCTTAATTTTGTTCAAAGTTCTTTATATCTCATGCCTATATTTATGCATAGATAAACAACTTGAAGGAAAAATTCACTACATGTTGGTAGTTTCTACTGTGTGGTAAGATCATAAGTAATTTTCATTTTTTCTTTATACTTCTCTATTTTCCTCAAGTATTCTGCAATGAGCTATATTACCTTCATAATAATGTTTTTCCCCTCGCTCTTCATGCATGTGCACGTACACACACGCACACACACACACACACACACACTTCCCCATTAGCCCTGTCAAGAATCTCAACAGGATTATGCTACCCACTACCTGCCCTTGGAAAAACTGGGAAGATGGGCAAGTGCCTGTGCACATGGGGAGCACTGCTCTGAGCACAGGAGAAGTGTGGGGTGAGGGCAGGATATGGAGGGGATGTCAATGGAGAGAGCAGTAAGAGCACCTGCCAACTCAGGACTGGTATTCCTGCCCTGCCCTCTGGAGCAGGAATCTCCGTGCCCATCTGCTCTCCACGCTTTAAACTACCCAGCCCACCTTGCACTGCAGGATGGGTCTCCCTCAGTCCAGCTCTGAAAACAGCGTTTCCTCTCTAGAAGAGACTCCCGTCCGTATCCCTTACATGTCATGAAAAGCAAGCCTGGCACCTCAGACACTTTACAATTGGGTTCCCATGTTGCTCTCAGGCTTGACCACTACAATGCAATCATGTGCTCTAGTAGCAAGCGTTCCCCAAAAACTTTTGTTCAAATCACTATGCTTTACCCTCACATTCCCTACCTTTGCTAATGCTACTGTCAAGCCTGGAAAGCCCAGCATCCTCCCTGCTCATCATTTTCTTCAAGGCCCATTTTCATGCCTTGCCTTTCAGGAAGCCTCCTGAATACACCAGCAGAACAAGTTCTGCTTTCCATGAGCTCCACTGGCAAATGTATTATCACACTGAACGATGGTTTTATTTTTAAAATATTGGAAATATCAAGGCACTTGGGTGGCACAGTCGGTTAAGCGTCCGACACTTGGTTTCAGCTCAGGTCCTGTTCTCAGTGTCGTGAGATTGAGCCCTAAGTCAGGCTCTGAGCTCAGCATGGAGTCTGCTTGAGAATCACTCTTCCTCTTCCCCTCCTGCTTGTGTGCTTGCTCTATCTCTTTTCTCTCTTTCTCAGAAAGAAATAAATCTTTAAAATAAAGTGTCTAAAAATTTCTAACTATTTTTATATATTTAAAAATGTTAGTTATATTTTGTTTCACTTGTATTCATCTCACTTGACCACGTTGGTGTTCAGTTCCTAAAAGGCAGAGAGCTCCATTCATACCACACTCCAGTTTTCTCTGCTGGGCTCAGTAAAGCACATGACCAGTAAACATCTGATGCGTGGCTGAGTGAACATCACTCAGGGTTTCTGAGTTTGCTTGGCCAACTATTCAGTGCATTGTATTTGTGGCTTACCAGTGCCCTGACAGAGAAGCTTGCTCCACCTGAATAAAAATAGTTAGCAAACCTTTACCAGAAGCACTGCTGGTGGCCCGAGCATTACCAGCACCACCTACAGTATTGTCACTCAGTCACTCAGTAAGCAGCAGTCCCTCTGCTAACTACAGTACCTCTTTTTTGGAAATATAAATTTAACAAAGCAACAGCCATATAATTTTTCAGCAGGTGTTTATTTCTAATATTTTAAGAAAGTAAGTCCACCCCAGGGAGAGAAGGAAAAAGAAGTTTCACAATTTAAAAGGAATAATAATAAAACTGAAGTCTATAGGATTTGGGTTAGAAATAATTTTCATTACTTGGGTTGAATTATTTTTAATGTTTTGTTTTTGTATGGTGGAGGGGCTTTTATTTGTCTTGTCTTTGGCCATGTTAGGACCACTAAAGAAAAATGCAAGCCCAGCCGTGGACTCCTGCCATCAGACGGAGTGTGTAGAGACGTGGCTTAGGTGGGGACAAGGCATGGGATTTGGCACACTGTTGTCACAGGCACAGATAATGACCAAGTGCTTTGGGAGAGGTTTTGATAAATATCAAACCAGTTGCATCAAGATCCTCCAAGGTGTTTGCTGTTTCAAGCATCCACGCCACTACTGCGCGTGTCTGGGAACAAGGTGGAGCCCCAGAGTTAAAAGTCACTACTTCAAATCCTAAAATCAGAAAGGCAGGGGCTATATGAAGAGGGAAAAAAATGCTCACCAGTACGCATACTATCTGCCACAAAACAAACCCTAATTTATAAGCATCCTGTTAAATCTGCGTGGGAAGGAGATCCTGAAAAGATTCCAGGGTACAAGGAATGGTAAATGGAAATTAATTGCACAGTACCCATTATGAGTAATTTAAGAATTACAGATTGTCACTGATATAGTATTTATTTAGTGTGCTATCTTTAGTGTTTAATTCAGTGAACATTGAGGAAAAAAAGGGACAAGGGCTTTCCTAAATTTACCTGCTCATTCTGTTTTTTTATTTTTCCCTATGGATCTTATTCTTCATATAAGAAGCCCCTGACTTAGGCAATTTTCAGGAACCTAACCTAGATATTTGGGAAAGATTATTTTAGTTAGGAAGGGTAAGATAAGAGGACCCTTCAGTTATCACAAGGGAAACAATCAGGGGTGTGAATAAGCTTGGAAATAACCCACATCCTTTTGGGAGAGGCTGCTCAGTCAAAAGCATCACTGGTACTAGCAGCAAGCTCACTGCACTCAGGGGGCACCACCCCACCCAGGAAGAATGTTGATCGCATGAACACACGTTCCAACTCAACTCCTCACGTCCCAGTCACTGCCCACACTTGGGGGGGGGGGGCGCAGGAAGGGGCTCACATACAGCTCAGTGCTAGATGGATCAACAACGAACAATGCAACTTCCCAAGGACCCAGCCCTGGAGCCTGCCTGAGGAAAGCGAAAGAGGGCACCAATCCCACCCTCCCAGGGGTAGACCCTCAGCTGCCAGGAAAACAGAATGGAGCCAGACCGTGCAAGGAGTTGGGATACCCCTGAAGCCCTTGGTCTGTGCTTTCTGTCCCCAGCTCAAGACACCTGCTCTGCAATCCTATCACAGGCTCTGAGTATATTGCATTTTATCATTTGCCAAGTTCTTCAACAGACAGTCTCTCCTTGATCCTCTTTCTCTCCTCCCTGAAGAAGCCAGGCCAGGGACTATCGCCTACAATATTCAATTCCTAGTGCTGAGAACAGATAAGCACAAACTTAGTGGCCTGAAACAATATAATTTTGTATCTTACAATTTAGATGTCAGAAGCCCCAAAATGGGTCTTGCTGGGCTGAAACCAAGATGTCAGCAACGCTCAGTTCTTTTCTGAAGGCTGTGGGAGAGGAACTGTTTTCTGGCCTGTTCTAGCCCCTAGAGCCTGGCTGTTCACATTCCTTGGCTCATGGCCGATTTTTATCAGCAAAGCCAGCCATGGCCAGACCAGTCTTTCTCCCATCACTTCTCTCTGACTGCTTCCTCCTTCTTCCCCAGTTGGAAAGATAACTGTGATTACAACCATCCATCTGGAGAATCCAGAGTACTCTCCTTATTTTAATGTCAGCTGACTTAACATCAGCCATTTATAGGTTTCCAAGATCTAATTTAAGATGTAGTTCATCACCATAATTCCATATACACTTTAATCCCCCCTTTGCCATGTGACCTAACATACTCTCAGATCCTGGGGGTTAGGATATCTTTGGGAGGCGGCGATCCGGCCTGTCCCACACCATTCTACAGGTACGGAACCACCACAGTCAGCACCAGGTGACCTGCTGGAGGTCACAGCTAGTTACCAAGTGGAAAATGGGGCTCAAACTCAGAATGTTATCTCCTGAGTTGAACGCTCTCCTTGCAGGACTGTCCTTTGCAGAACACACAGCAAACGTGAGCAAGAGCGCACAGCAAGGGAATGACAAAGAATGCACAGGAACAAAAGCAGAAAACAATCAAACAGAAGCATTTACTGTAAAGGTCCCTAGTCCACGGTCTTCTCCCTTTTGTTTTCCCTCTGGCTGCAAATCTGACCCTTTTATCCCCAAACAAAAGAGACTGTAGCAGTCTATGTGTGCATTTTTTTTTTCCTGTGGGGTTTTTAAGAGTTTCTGTTGATTGTTTGGTGATGCTTCCTCTCTTTCCCGATGTGAAGCAGGAGGGGAGGGAGCGGAGAGGTAGCAATTTGGCCAGGCAGGTACCCTCTATAATGACCCCTCATCCTGTGCCAGGTGGTCCCCAGGCAGGCAGGAAAGAGAAAGCTACAATAACAGTAATAAACGGAGCAGAAGGCCTTGCAGGGAACAACATAATGAGGAGCCCCAGCCGCCTCAGTCAGGGAGGGTGGGCAGAGGCAGGAGATGAGAGGCGGTGGCTAAAAGCTGGAGGTGCCCAATGGTGGCAGTCTTCTACTTCCCCCTGTGACTGCCTGGAGCCTGTGTGTGTGTGTGTGTGTGTGTGTGTGTGTGTGTGTGTGTTTTCTTTCTTCACCACTCAGAGGAGGAAAACAAAACACCACCCCTCCTCTCACCAACTTTCTGTTGTGGTTAAGGATAGAGCAGCACATTTGTCAAAAGGCCCAACTGCCACTTCCGATTCCAAAGCTCGGCAAAGGATCCACCCCTATGGTGATTTAGATTAATTGCTTCTCATTAAGAGCCAATAAACAAACTGCATTCAGGAGCTCGTCTCCTCCTCAGCCCACTGTTGCAGGGTATAATTGCCGAGAGGGAAAGCAGAGGCACACCAGAGAGTTGTCAAATGTAATTTATAGGTTTTTAAGATCTAATCATTTTCTATAATATTAGATTAAATGACAGTCTATATTAAAGAGGAAATTACATTTCACCTTGCTTTCTTCAACTTTTCCCTCCTTTTCTAGCTAGGGTTTTCAAAAAGCTCTAATCCCACAGCAAAGGGCCAGAAAACGTCCTTGACAATGTACTTGAAAAGGATCAGCCAATGGATTTCCCTGCACCCAGCAGTCTGTCCAGAGGAACAGAACTAGAGATAAAAGGGAACATACCCTTGCCTAAGCCAACTCTCTCCAGGAACCCACAGGGTCCCTCCCTCCTTACTTCAGCCAGACCTGTGTCATCTTAGCTCCTGACCACATCCAACACAGCTCTGGAGTATTTACGTCGCTGTGTGTGAGGTAAAAAGAGTCCTGGAAACAACATCCTACAAAATCTCATCCTCTTGAGATTTGGAATCAGACAGACCCTGGTTTGGGGGTTTTTCTGTTTTGTTTTGTTTTTTTTTTTTTTTTTTGTTTTGTTTTTGTTTTTGTTTTGTAAGTTAGCCATGGAGCCAATCAGTTCACCACTTTCACTTACAGAGACTCTGTGCACCAGATTCTAAGATAGGCATGGGGGGCACAAGAGTGAGTGAGAGTCACACCCCATTTCCATTTATTAGCTCATTTATTAGGCAAACCTTTAGTTTTTCTCTGAGGAAAAAAGTAATGGAATCATGCCCATCCTCAACACCATGGTGGGCTTAGAGGGGAAGATGAGAGAGAGAAGTAATGTCTGGAAACCTCCTGACATATATTGGCATTTGGCAAATGTCAGGGCCTTTCTTTCCCACCTGCTCCCCAAGACATTTGAGAACAGATGTTCTCAACCTAGATAGGGGGCAAAAGCACACAATCTATTTGTGGAAGGAGAGGGGGGTCACTCAGGTTGCACAGCTGAGATGTGTGAAGCAAAAAAAAAAAAAAAAAACTGTAAAGATCGATAGCCACTGTTGTAGAAGGAGGTATACAACCCTCAAAGCATAAGGAAGGAGCAGGGGGACAGCCATCCGTCCTGTGCCATATTTGGCATATTTGGTGGCAGATTACAGATAATCAATTCTTTAGCCTGGAGGTCATTGTGCTTCACTCACTGGTTCTAACAGAACTTTCCAACCCCATGCCCCCAGAATGCCTATACTCTTGAAAAGATTCAAGAGCAATTCACTGCTCCTCAAGCATGCTACTGCCCCACCTTGAAGCCATTGCTGAGGCCATTCCTCTTCCTGGAATGTTCTGTTTTACATTCAGTACACCTAAACCCGATCTGTCATTTAAGGCCACACCAAAAGTCTTCTAGAAAAGCTCTGTGGGTTCCGCCCTCTTCACTTCATAGTGCTTTACAGAATTTACAACTAGCTGCTTAAATTAGAGTAAAACTGTACGATTTTTCATAGCAGAGAGATTTCCCCTCATCTACTTATGCCCCTACACAGCCCAATTTAGTATCTTATAGAGGAAGCTCAAAAGACCTACTGGTCTGCCCCGTGAGGTCTGCATTCATGAACATGCCTGAAGGAGCAGCCCTTGCCACACCTACAGAACTTTCAAATAAGGAAACGAGTCTAGCAGAGCCTCGAAATGGCTCCTAAGATTGCACTTCACAAAGGGTTCTCATCACCTCTGCTCTCATCACACTCATTGGCCAAAGCAAGTCATACGGACAAGCCCCCTCCCATTGAGGGGAGGCGTACAATCTTCCCACGGAAGAACCCCAGTAGGTGGCAGGGTGGAGGCAAGGAATATTTCGTACAACTTATGTACTCAAATTCCACCCCTACATATACATGCAAATGAATCGGAAACAGATACTCAAACAGATACAGGTACATTCTTGTAGCACTATTCATAAGGTGGGGCCAAAACATGTGGAAACAGCCCAAATATTCATCAAGAGATGAATGGATAAACAGATTATGGAACATACACATGGAACATTAATCAGCCATAAAAAAGAACGCCGTACACATACATCCTACAATCTGGATGGACATGGAAAACATGCTAAGAGGAAGAAGCCAGGCACGGAGGTCGCATAATCTACAACTTCATCTCTCTGAAATGCCCAGAACAGGTAAATCCATAGAGACAGAAATCAGATTGGTGGTTGCCAGGGGCTGGGAGAGGTGACCGCTTAATGGTTTTGGGCTTCCTCTTTCGGGTGATGAAAATGTTCCGGAACTAGACAGAGGTGGTGGTTGTACAAGGCTGTTAATGGACTAAATGCCACTGAACTGTTCCCTTAAAATGACTATTTTTAAATTATGTGAATTATACCACAATAAAAAATAAAGTAAGAGAGTTGTAGCCAGAACTGGTCAGCTTCTGCCTCTCCCTTGCTTGCCAAGAAAAACTAGAATGACAATAGCAAGCTAAAGATACTAGTAAGCACCAAACTAATTGCCAACTCTCTTGTACAGTGACTGAGTAAACCCTTCTGCTGAATGGCAAATGATAATAATACAACTGGTCTAAACAGGAGCCATGGATGACCACCATCAGGATAGCCCAAACAGCTGTACGAACCCCACAGCCAGCTACCGGCTAGTGACTTTACAGATCTGCTTGCCTCATGCGATGCCCAAATCCCAGCTCAGCTGCAGCCCGTAAAGAGTCCACATGTCCTGATGAAAGTGATAGTTCCAGGTGGATTACCCTTCCCAACAACAAATCCTATTCTAATTGCCTCAAGCCTCCTCTTCTTATTTCTTAAAAATTAACATTACCAACAGGTTTAATCCACAAGCAGAGGCCCCTCATGCCTAAATGCCATGCTTGAATGTTCTCATTTTAAAGGATGGTATACAGGCTCTTGCTTTATACAGCTTTATGAAGCATGTGTGATAAAAGTACCTCACCCATACGGCTTTTTAATACCATGGCAGTCCATTCAATTCAATCTCATAAAATCCAAGCAATATTTAAGTGTTAAAGGTGACTTTCACTATGATATTTATTATTGGATAATGAAAAATGGGACACATAGCCTTCAAAACTCCAGGCAATGAAGTGAACCACATCTCCTCTAAGCTTTTAATAATAAGACCACCATATTTTTTGGGAGTGACACAAATCCCCAGAGTCCCTTTTGAGATTCCCTCTTGGCAACATGAGTTTTCTTAACAGTTTTTTGTTTTTGCTTCTTAGTGACCAAATCCCTTATCAGTTACTTAAATATTGGATCTGCCTTTTTTTCTCTCAGACTGGACATTTTTAAGGGCAACGTTGCCCGTCCCATTTGATCAAAGAGCTAAGATTCCCCAAGATTCCCAGTCTTCCGTTATGATAGATACTCCTAGAGAACCCAATATAGAAAGCTACTAGAACACAGTAGAATTTTAGTCTCTGTCACTTTCCCAACTCTGGATCTTCCTGGGTCCAATGTCCTATTGCTATTATCCAGCTAGGATGCTTAGTGCCATTCACTGCTCTGTATGTTTGTGTCCTTAGCAGACTGTGACATCTCTGAGAACACTGACTATCCCTGATTTATCATTCTTATCCCCAGCATTTAGCACAATATCTTATACACTGCAGATGTTAACAGATATGCCTGAGTGAAATATCAGTTAACTAATTCTGAGAAAACTATTACAGAGCAAGCTCATCCATCCTAAGTATTTCAATACACATTTGATGGGACAGGAGAAATTGAGCCGTCTTCTTGAAATCCCAAAGTTATCACCGATATCACTGTTAGCCAATGTTAGCCATTGTTACCAACATTAGCCAGTAGTAGCACTTCAGAAAAGACCATCAGAATCACCTGAAAAGCTTGCTAACCCCTGTATGTTCCCAGGTCCTATCTCAGACATCTTGGCTTGGAGTTTCTGACTTAGGGAGGAGGAGCTGCTGCCTCTAACAAGCACTGAGATTATTCTAACAAATACACTAGTGTGAGCATCACGCCTGTAAAGTGTCTGCAGCAACAATCCTTCCTTGCAGAATGGAAATAAACTGCTAGTGCCTGATAGTCCTCCATCAAGGATGTGGCCATGGAGAGTTTGAAGGACTCATACAAGTAAAATGGACTGTGAAATGTAGTTGCAGCCTTCACCATGATGGGTCAGTTTCCTTGGACTCAAAAGGAATCAAGGACTGCATCAGAGAATGATGGGCCCCGAGTGCCACAGGGAAAGAAGCTAATTACAACAAGGGAATCAGGGCACCATTTGTTAATATCCTGCTTTGAATAACCTTTAATCCCCACTACTGTCAGAAGCACGGTCCCCAAATATTCCTTGTGTAACTCCCATAGCTACACACTAAGCCCCCAGAAAGTGTGTGTCTTTTCCCTAAAGAGCCTACGTTTTAGGCTTTCTAAACATCACCTATTTACTCATACCATGGTTGGAAAGGAATTAGCCTCAACCATGGAGCAATGAGCTGCTACTTTCAGATTCTACATTTACTTTCCAGAATAGTAATGAGCAGGAATTAGCCATTCTCTTTCCTCATTAATAGGCAAGTGTTGCCATTCCTGCTAGTTTACAACATGTTAACATCACTCTAGCTACTCCCGGGCTGTTGTGCCTAGCTTAAGGTGATATCAAAGGGAAGCAAATAAAAGTATCTGGTGTCAGTCAGTGTGCATTTAGGTCAGGGAGGCATGCACGTACAGAAGGAAACCTGAATCTAATCAGAAAAGAACACGAACACCTCTCAACTGAGTCCCATGGTGGAAAATGGAAGGCCCCTCAGCACCTGGCCCTGTACCATGAGTGAATGCAAACCCCAAGGATTCTCCATATCTAGACCAGGAAGGGGTCATTTAAGATTTAGGGGAGAAAAAAAATACAGTTTAGAGAAGTGTGTTTCAAACTCCAATAAGCTCATCAATCACCAAAAATCTTCCAAAAATACAGATTCTGATTCTACAGGTATGGTGAGAGGTGTGAGATTCTGCATTAGTGTGCATAAGATCACCTGAAAAGCTTAAGAGACCATTCAAAATCTATGCTCCTTGCTCTGGAGATGCTGATTCTGGAGAGCTGTGATGCAGATATATACCTCTCCACAACTCCCCTTTTCTTCTAAGACGGTGTTTTCCCAGTCTGAGCCAAAGGAAAATGTTGCTTTTCCCCAAACCACTTGGACTAGCCTTTCTATTCAAATGGAAATTTCTAGCAGGTTTTCTCCAAAACCAATTTATGAAACATATTTGTAACTAAACCAGGTCTATAAAAATAGCTTTAAAATCGTAATTACAATCATAATAGCTAATATTCCTAGCTCTTGCTATGAGCCAAGCTGTATGCTAAGAATTGTTTACATGCAGCGCTTCATTTAACCCTCACAAGGACCCCACATGTTAGGACTCTTTATTTTAACCAGTGATTCAAAGATCCAGTGAGGTAAAGAGCTATAACCCAAGATCTAGCAGGTAATATAATAGGAACTAAAATCCAATATTCCTAACTCCCAAACTCAATATTGTGTACTGTCCTAAAATTAGCTTTTTTTTTTTTTTGGTCAAAATAGGCAATTGGCAGTATCATTGGTTGTGGGTAGTGATCACACATGGCTTCAATCCAGAGGGTGACATTTTGAAAAGGACCTTGAATGCGGTAGAAGGTTCACAGGAAATGATCAGAAGGGTGTGGCAAAGAGGTGAACACAAGTACAGAAAAGTAGGTGCGGTGCACACAGAGGAGTCCTGGCTACCCTTTATTTTTGCTCACCCTTCACCAGACCCTGGATTCTATCACTGTGTCTTAGACGGATGCTTCCTGTGACTCACCTGACACCTGTACCAGTGGACTCGTGCCACTTAAACAAAAACTGAAGAAATGGAACTCATGTAAATCGAATCTCATTCCTCCACTGACTCATTACCGTTTCACTTCAAATTGATATTCAATGTGCAATTTAAAGTTTCTCTCCTCTCAGTTCTCCGCCAAGTAGCTAATGATCTGCAAATGAACAGTGAAATACACCAAGGAACTGACCAATAAATTCACTGTTCTCTCCATCCTTCCCTCCTCAGAACATGCAGAAACTCAAAGCCTGCGTACTTTATGATTCAAACGTTTATGTAGTGGGTTTTCTTAAAGGGAACACAAATTTAAATATGCACTTATCTCTATTCAACAAGCCACAGTGAACAAAGACTCAAAACCTAGATCAAGCCAGACCGTTGCCCTAAGATCCCTATTACCTACTTATGTGAAGGAAAATGGAATATATTTGTGAAATGCTGCAAAGAGATTCCAAGGGACACCATCGAATTTCCGAAGAAGGAAAGATGGAAGTCACATTTAACTTCTTAATACTTCACACACTGAACCCAGAAGAGAAAGCCTTCTGTATTAAAGCATTTCACTCTCTTACTGAGAGAAATAATTCAGGGTGTCTATCATTCTCCCGAACTGCCAATTCAAACTAAAAGCCTAACTAGCCAGACTTCAGCTACATTCAAAACTATTTTGCTTCCCCTATGGCATATAAACAAAAAAGCTCCTTCCGTCACTCGGGTCTCCCCACTGATGCCCAAACACAAACATAGTATCTGTGGAGAACATAGCAATTTAAAGACAAAGTGAACATAGCAATTTTAAATAAAGCCAACTCTCAATTTTCTGCCTCTGGAGTGAGGTGAAGATTATGTGTGCTAAAGGGATCTACTGACTTTTGTAAACATGGGAGAAAAAAACAAACTGGGCTTTTACTGTCAAAGCTTGGTTATTCATACCACAGAGAAGACCTAGAGGGCCGTGGAATCCCGACTAGTGACTTATCAAAGTGATTTTTTCCTTTAGTCCTGGATGGTGGTCTTTTCTGCAACAAATTAGCTGGAATTAGCATGGGCTACTATTAGCACGATTTCACATTTCTTGACAAAGTGAGCAATATTTAATGGGTGGCTGGGAGGGATGAGGGTGGTACCCCTTGTGGAGAACAGTGGCCAATAACTAAACACCTCCCCCAGGAACACCACTGTGAACAATCAATGCTAGAATAACGGAGGGCGGGCTGGGTTGCAGCTGTCCAGCAGGATAACCTCTAAGAAGAGGAACATCCCATCCCATCTTCACTCATTCACTTCCTGTGTGTTCCTCCTCTTGAGGAGGTTCCTTTCATTTAAGGCTCTTCCTTTGAGCACATAAAGCATGTCACAAAGAAAAAGGAGCTGCTGAGAGACTTCAAACCGTAAAGTCAACAACATGAGGGCAGGGCTCTGTTTGGGTTTAGCTACTGTGTCCCCAGGGCCTGGCACCCCGACGGTGCTGTGAAATGAACTGCTCCACGTGCAAGCCCAGTTTCCAGCTGGACCACTTCTCTCGTGAGAAGTTCCTTCTTCCATTCCACCTGCCTCCCCATCGCCCACTTCTCTATAATCACACCAACAATCCACTCGATCTGTCAGGTTTTCGTGCCCAACTGGATGCCTATGTGATGTATGAGGCTGGTTTCCCAGCTCCTGATGCTGGTTTCTCCATTCTTGCATGAAGCACCCACATCCGAATTTACTGGTAATAACTCACTAATTTGGTAAAGCACTCATTTCTGGGCTTTTTATGCCATTCTTTTTTTTTAAGATTTTATTTATTTAATGATGAGAGACACAGAGAGAGGCAGAGACACAGGCAGAGGGAGAAGCAGGCTCCCTGCAGGGAGCCCGATGTGGGACTCGATCCCTAGACCGGGATCATGCCCTGAGTCAAAGGCAGATGTTCAACCGCTGAGTCACCCAGGTGTCCCTTTGAATGCCATTCTTTGCAACTTCTATCAGGCACAACAGAATCCTGTGGCCGAGGTGGCACACACAGCTACCAACCCTTTGGAGGAAAGCAAAGCCCAGGGGCACTCAAGATAGAACCAGGCAGGGATAAATATCCTGAATCAGCCGGAGAGGTGGACAACGTAGTTGGGAAAAGCCTGGAGGTTGTATATGTGTTGTCCATTCCTCAATGCCAAGCCCATCCTTTGCCCTGCTGAGAGTCCTCTATAAAGAGTCCCTTAAACATTCTCATTTATTTTTACAGTTGACAAAAATAGCTCTGGTGTCCTGACAAAGGTGATTTTCTTCTTGAATGCTATGTCCAAGGTTGGTAAAAAACCATACAAGCCAGTGTTGGGTCAGGAAGTGGGCCCTGGGAAGCACTGCCTTTCTCTGGGGATGGCGTATAACTGACACAGAGGTCAGCCTCACCATCCAGGAAGAGACAGCACCTGGGTGTTGGCAGAGCCTTTGTGCTTTTGAACACAGTGAGTGTATCTCAGGAGGAAAGAGAATGAGCCTCTTCTCTCTAAATCTCAGCATTTTCTAAGCTTCTTTCTGTCCCAAATAGAGTATGGGATTCCTAATGGTATCAGCCCTTCTTTCTAGTATCCATGAAAAAGAGAAAATTATTCACCAATCTGCATAAACTATAGCGGGCATGGGTCTTACTGCTAATCTCTGCCATAGAATCTTCTTTTATCAAAGTGCATCTCTTTCCAACAGAGTCCTTCCTTGGCCAACCACATTTTCTCTCCCGAAAGGAGGAACAGGAAAAGTGATGGGGCAACGAGGATGGGGATAGCAGATTAGAACAGGTGGCAATGCTAATTTTTATAGGTCACACGACTGATTTTTCTGAGATGGAAACTGCCATGCCTGGGATCGCAAACAACCTCAACTTGCAACTCCCAGAAAGAAGTAAGTTTAGTTTTAGCACGGATTGCTAAAGTTGTTCCCCCTACTGATACCTCTGCCTTCCCATAAGCCCACCCCAAGGAACAGGCTGGTAGCTCAGAGGAAGTGAGGGCTGCTATTTTTTTTGTTGTTTTTTAGTTTTTTGGGTTTTTTTATAATTTTTATTTATTTATGATAGTCACACACACAGAGAGAGAGAGAGAGAGAGGCAGAGACACAGGCAGAGGGAGAAGCAGGCTCCATGCACCGGGAGCCCGACGTGGGATTCGATCCCGGGTCTCCAGGATCGCGCCCTGGGCCAAAGGCAGGCGCTAAACCGCTGCGCCACCCAGGGATCCCGGTTTTTTTTTTTTTTTTTTTTGGATGGATTTATAAATTGGTTCTCACACAGAAGAAGAAGAGGAAGGAGAATATCTCAGTTAACTTCGTGCCCGCAAGGGAAGGTATGGAGGAGGGGAGAAGCACAGGGGTGAGCAGTCCCTGAATGTGGAAACACTCTCTACCAGTGGAAATGAAGTTTCTGGTTTCCTTTGAAACCATGGAGTCAGTGAGTCAGCAATGTTACCAACCTGTAAGCAACTTTATGTCAAAGCAAAAAATAGGTCCTAGTATTTACAGTTTTGAGTGGCCTGTTTCCACATCAAAGCCCCTGCAATGGTCTGATGATGACAAAGCATTTATCAAACAATTTTAGTTTCTTCTGATAAAATGTATACAACCACCTCCACAATAACCTCACACAGTACTGGGAGAAAGACAGTGGTGGTGTGAGCCAGGCAGGGAGGAATGTGGCTGGAGCCACTGAAAGACTGTAAAAACGGGGCCCCAAAGGAAGACAACTGAGCACCACAAGAAGGAAGTTCTTTATTTGTGACTAAAGCTTTTCTCAGTCCCCTACAGGTATCATCACCAGCCCAACAGCCTCTCCTTAGCCAGTACCCATAATTGTGCCACCACCACCACGACCACCAAACCTTTTATTTATGAGATATACTATGTGCCTGTCACGGCACAAAGCACTTTCATGGATTATCTTGTTTGATACTCAGCAACACCCTGGAGAATAAGCATTAATATTATTCCCATTTTACAGATAAGAAAACTGTAGAGGCCAAAGGCAGGCACCCCAAGATGGGCCACTTTGGCAGGCAGATTCTGTTCAGTTGAAAACAATCAAGGCCCAAAAGATTCAGGAAGAAACTCTGACTCACCCCCAAATACCTGAAATAATTTAGACAGAGGACCTTCTCTAGGAAGAGAGCTATCACCACAACTAACTATATTATCATATGAACTGGGTGTGGTAGGGATGAACCTAGGAAGGCCTGCTTGATCTAAGTCTTCTCTACGTCCCATTGTTTCTGAGTGGCACAGCAAACATTCCTTTACCAAACATTCACTTTTTCTCATCTTCCTGTAAATTGTATTCCTTCTCTCTGAAGTCCCAGACCCCAACCTCCTTCTCCTTAATCAAAATGACATATATACTTCATTAAGCCTTCTCACGTCTATGTGGAATCCCCCGATATACAAAATTAAATTTTATTTTATTTTCTTTTATTAATCTGCATCATGTCAGTGTGATTCCTAGTCCAGTTGAAAGAATCTCAGAAGGCAGGGAAAAATTATTCTCCCCTCCCCCAATACTGAAGTTTGCAGAACTCAATCCACTCACTCTAAATAACACTGTCAATAAGTCATACAGCCTAGAACTCAGGTCTGTCTAAAGCCAATGTGGGGACTCTTAAAAAACACAGAAACGAGGATACCTGGGTACCTCAGTAGGTTGAGTGTCTGACTCTTGATTTCGGCTCAGGTTATGATCTAGGGGTCCTGAGATCGAACCCAGCATTGAGCTCCAGGTTCAGCACAGAGTCTGCTTGAGATACTTTCTCTCTGCCCCTCCCCCCAACTCAAGCTCTCTAAATAAATAAATAAATAAAATCTTAAAACAAAAACCACGCCAATGGCCAAAAGATGGCAACCACTAAAGTCAAAACCCATTCCTATAGACTGAAGTCAGAGCATAGCACAGAGCAAACACTTGTTTTTTCTTTGGTGTGTGTGGTTACTTTTGTGAAAAATGCATGTGCTGCTAAACATAGCAGTCACGGCCCTCTTTTGAATCAAGGCACTTGCTTATTTTACAAAATTATTTAATGTAAACAATGTATTAAAGTCAACATATATAAAATTCACAAATCACAAAGGTACAGCCTCATGAATTTTTACAGGTGAGTGTGCATGTGCATTCACTTTTGACAGAAAAAGGCCATTAGCAGCAGCTCAGAAACTCACTGTGTGTCCCTCTTCTCCCAAAAGGAACCATTATCCTTTCTTCTATCAACATTGACTAGTTCTTACCATTCTAAAATGTGATGTCAACAGAGCCATAGTGTGTCTTATTCTTTTTTTTTTGTCTTGCCCGTATAGCTCCACATTCTATGAAATTAATCCATCTTGTCATTGGCTTAGAGCATAGATTCACTCTTTCTCTTCAATGTACATTATTCCATTGTATGAATATTTGACAACTTATTTATCCATTTTACTACAGATAGACATTTGGGTTGATTCCAGATCGTGGCTTTTATTGCTATGAACATTCTTCTGCATGCTATGTGGTGCACACATGCATGCATTTCTGGATGATATATACCTCAGAGTAGAATTGGTGGGTCATAGGCCATATACACATTCAGCTTTAGTAGCTGTTGCCAGTTTTTCAAAATGATTATATAATAGTTTGAATCCCTTTCAGAGTGTATGGAAGTTCTAGTTGCTTTATATCCTTGCCAACACTCAATATTGTCTTTTTCATTTTAGCTAATATGTTGGTTATATAAAGGCATCTCAGAGTGGTTTTATTTTGCATTTCCCAATGACTGATCAGCATGTTTTCATGTATTTACTGAACATTTAGATACCTTCTTTGGTGAAAAGTCAGTTAAAATCTTTTGTTCATTTTTCTGTTAAGTTGCCAGTCCCTTTTTAATGACTTCAGGAGTTTCTTATATATTCTAGATAAAAGTCTTTTGTCATATATATATATATATATATATATATATATATATATATATGACAAATATATATGATATATATATATATATATATGACAAATATCATCTCTTACCAAGTAGCTTGCATTTTACTTCTTTATAATGCTTTTGTTGAACAGAAGTTATTCATTTAATTCATTAAAGTTCAATTTAGCAATATTCCCATTATGACCAAAACTTTTTGTGGCCTATGTGAGAAATCTTTGCCAATCCAGAAGCCATGAAGACCATCTCTGATGTTCTTCCTCGGAAGCTTTATGGTTTTCACTCTCATTTTTCTATCTATAATACACTGGGAATGGTTTTGTGTAGAGAGCGAAACAAGAGTTAAGAATCTTTTTAAAAAATATATAAGTATATTCAGTAGATCAAGTTACATTTTTAAAAAGATTACCTTTTTATTGCTGCATTTCAATGTTACTTTTGTTATAAATCAAGCAAGCGTGTGTGTGTGTGTGTGTGTGTCTGTGTGTGTGTGTGTCTGCGTGTCTGTGTGTTTGTACCTACACTGGGCTTTATTCCACTACTCAATTTTTCTATCTTTGTACTAATACCATGCTATCTTAATTACTGCAACTTAAAATAAGTCTGGATATCTGGTAGTATAATTCTTTTTTTTAAAAGATTGTCTTATATATTCTTAGCCTGTCACAATTTTCTATACATTTTAGAATCAGCTTGTTAAATTCAACAGAAAATATCCGCTGAAATTTTTATTGGAATTGTTTTAACTTAGTGTGGGAGAGAATATGTTTAAAATATTGTTTCTATCCATAAGCATTGTTTTCTCTCCAATTATTTAGGCCTTCTCTAATTTTTCTCAGCAGTGTTTTGTAGTCTTCTGTACTGAAGACTTGCTCATTTTTTATTACCTTATTTTGTTATTATATCACATTATTTGATACTATTATAGGCAGAACAATTTCATATTTTTAAAATTTTATATGTGCTCATTACAATCACAGAGACATAATTTTTTATATATTGACACTGCATCCAGTGACCTTGTTATAATCACTTACTAATTCTAATGGTTTGTTTGCAAATTCTCTTGAATTTTCCACATAATTATGTTATCATTTCTTTCTCTCCAAGCCTTATACATTTTATTTCTTTCATGCATTTTGCACTGTCTAGAACCTTCATTATAATGCAGAATAAAAGTGATGATAGTAGACATCTTTATCCAATTCCCAGTCTTAGAGAAAAACATTCAAAATTTCACCATTAAGTGTAGCATCTGCTCCAGGTTTTTTTTCAAAAATATATTTTATAGTAAGGAAATTCTCTTCTTTTCTCATTGGGCTAAGAATTATAACCAAAATGGATGTTGGGTGTAATCAAAGACTTGTTCTGGGCAGCCCCGGTGGCTCAGCGATTTAGCGCTGCCTTCAGCCCAGGGCCAGATCCCGGAGACCCGGGATCTAGTCCCACATCAGGCTCCCTGCATGGAGCCTGCTTCTCCCCCGCCTGTGTCTCTGCCTCTCTCTCTCTGTGTCTCTCATGAATAAATAAATAAAATATTTTTAAAAAATAAAATACTTGTTCTATATTAGCTGAGATTATCTTACAATCTTCTCCTTTATTATGTAATTGGGTTAAAGTACATTTGGTTTTTTTTTTTCAATATTAAAGTAATCTTGCTACTGTACATAGAAAACCCAAAAGACTCCACCCCAAGATTGCTAGAACTCATACAGCAATTCGGCAGTGTGGCAGGATACAAAATTAATGCCCAGAAATCCGTGGCATTTCTATACAATAACAATGAGACTGAAGAAAGAGAAATTAAGGAGTCAATCCCATTTACAATTGCACCAAAAGCATAAGATACCTAGGAATAAACCTAATCAAAGAGTAAAGCATCTATACCCTAAAAACGACAGAACACTTCTGAAAGAAATTGAGGAAGACACAAAGAGATGGAAAAATATTCCATGCTCATGGATTGGAAGAATTAATATTGTGAAAATGTCAATGTTACCCAGGGCAATTTACACATTCAATGCAATCCCTATCAAAATACCATGGACTTTCTTCAGAAAGTTGGAACAAATCATCTTAAGATTTGTGTGGAATCAGAAAAGACCCCAAATAGCCAGGGGAATATTGAAAAAGAAAACCAGAGCCAGGGGCATCACAATGCCAGATTTCAGGTTGTACTACAAAGCTGTGGTCATCAAGACAGTGTGGTACTGGCACAAAACAGACACATAGATCAATGGAACAGAATAGAGAATCTAGAAATGGGCCCTCAACTCTATAGTCAACTAATATTCGACAAAACAGGAAAGACTATCCCCTGGAAGAAGGACAGTCTCTTCAATAAATGGTACTGGGAGGGGATCCCTGGGTGGCTCAGTGGTTAAGCGCCTGCCTTCAGCCCAGGGCGTGATCCTGGAGACCCGGGATCAAATCCCGTGTCAGGCTCCCTGCATGGAGCCTGCTTCTCCCTCTGCCTGTGTCTCTGCCTCTCTCTGTGTGTGTTTCTCATGAATAAATAAATAAAATCTTTAAAAAATATAAATAAATAAATAGTGCTCGGAAAATTGGACAGCCACATGCAGAAGAATGAAACTAGACCATTCTCTTACACCATACACAAAGATAAACTCAAAATGGATGAAACATCTAAATGTGAGACAAGAATCCATCAAAATCCTAGAGGAGAACACAGGCAACACCCTTTTTGAACTTGGCCACAGAAACTTCTTGCAAGATGCATCCATGAAGGCAAGGGAAACAAAAGCAAAAATGAACTATTGGGACTTACTCAAGATAAAAAGCTTCTACACAGCAAAAGAAACAGTCAACAAAACTAAAAGACAACCTACAGAATGGGAGAAGATATTTGCAAATGACGTATCAGATAAAGGGCTAGTATCCTAGATCTATAAAGAACTTATTACACTCAACAGCAACGAAACAAACAATCCAATCATGAAATGGGCACAAGACATAAACAGAAATTTTTCACAGAGGAAGACATAGATAGACACGGCCAACAAGCACATGAGAAAATGCTCCACATCGTTGGCCATCAGGGAAATACAAATCAAAACCACAATGAGATACCACCTCACACCAGTGAGAATGGAGAAAATTAACAAGATAAGAAACAACAAATGTTGGAGAGGATGTGGAGAAAGAGGAACCCTCTTGCACTGTTGGTGGGAATGTGAATGGGTACAGCCGCTCTGGAAAACTGTGTGGAGGTTCCTCAAAGAGTTAAAAAAGGAACTACCCTACGACCCAGCAATTGCACTGCTGGGATTTTACCCCAAAGATACAGATGGAGAGAAAGACCAAGACACCTGCACCCCGATGTTTATAGCAGCAATGCCCACAATAGCCAAACTGTGGAAGGAGCTTCAGTGTCCATCGAAAGATGAATGGATAAAGAAGATGTGGTCTATGTATACAATGGAATATTCCTCAGCCATTAGAAATGACAAATACCCACCATTTGCTTCAAGGTGGATGGAACTGGAGGGTATTACGCTGAGTGAAGTAAGTCAATTGGAGAAGGACAAACATAGTATGGTCTCATTCATTCGGGAAATACAAAAAATAGTGAAAGGGAATAAAGGGGAAAGGAGAGAAAAAGAGTGGGAAATATCAGTGAGGAAGACAGAACATGAGAGACTCCTAACTCTGGGAAATAAACAAGGGGTAATGGAAGGGGAGGTGGGCGGGGGGTTGGGTTGACTGACTGATGGGCACTGAGGGGGGCACTTGATGGGATGAGCACTGGGTGTTATACTATATGTTTGCAAATTGAACTCCAATTAAAAAAATAATAAAAGAAAAATAAATAAATAAAAATTAATCTTGCAATAACTTTCCTGAAACAAACCCAATTTAGTTGTGTTGCACTATCCTTTTTATATTTTGCTGGCTTGAATTAGCTAATGTTCTGTTAAGGATTTCTGTATCTATGGTCAAGAGAGGAATTAACTGGTAATTTTTATTTCTTTTAATGTCATTTTTAGGCTTTGGTATCAAGGTTATGCTGCCCTCATAATGAGTTGGAAAGCCTTCCCCCCCCCCTTTTTTTTTGTTCTCTGAAGAATTCTCTAAGATATGTGTTATTTTTTTCCCCTAACATTTGGAAGAATTCACTGGTAAGGCCATCTGGGCCTGGTGATTTCTTAGTAGGAAGATTTTTAAATACAGATTCAGTTTCTCTAATTGACTTGACTCTTCAAATTTTCAGTATTCCAAAAACATTTCAACAGTTTTTCTAAAACCTATGGTTAGCCTCCTAACAGTCCTTGGGAAATGCTGCAACAGGTTCCACTAGGCAGGTTCCACTCATGATTCTTCTTCCACTGTTCTAATATTTTATTTTTTTATTTTTTACTTTTCTAATCTTTTAGATAGCTCTCCTACATCCTTATTTCTTTATCTGCATTGCAGCCTCTCTGATGAATAAAGGATGCTTTTATCATTAAAAAAGAAAAACAACCCCTGTCCTATGTAGGGTGATTTATCGAGAATCTAACAAAGCAGAATACACTATTAAAACATAAAATTGTGTCTTCTTTCTCAATGCTTTAGACTAATCATCCTGAAACAAAAGTAAGGTCCCAATTCCCCACATAACCCTTCAAGACAGGCCGCTAAGTCTTTGTTTGCAAGGACCAGACTCTCTTTTCTCCCAGTGGGAATGTCACAACTTTTTTGCTACTTTGTTTTCAGAGCCAGAGCAAGAAGAAAAAGAAGCTTGTGTTTGGAAGCCAACCCTAAAATCATTTTTGCTTTCTTCTCCAAAGTCTAGACCAGTCCAGGGAAGTTAGCCAGATTGTCTAAGTTTTGGCGCTCCACTGAAAAGAGCAGAGTCCAAGTCCTTAGAGCCTTATTCAACTGCAGTAAGAGAGTTGAGGTTCTCTCAGTCTGATAAGCACCATCTGGGTGACAGAAATTCAAATGCGGGTGGCTATGAGTGTCCACGTAGACTGTAAACAAAGTTGATGACTGTACGAACCTGGAAGGAGGGGGGTATAGACCAATTCACCACAGACGGAGAAAAGATGGCTTCAAAGTCAGCCACTTCTGCATGGACCAGACAGATACTTGTCCAGGGCCAAGTGTAGTGAAGAATATCACCATATGAAGTCAGAGATGTTCCCATTCTTCCCTGGATTATCTTAAATTCAGCATTTTTACATGACCCAAGAGAGAAAGCCAGAAAGAATAATTGCTGTGTATTGCATCAAGAAGTCCAGTGATGAAAAGGGCCTGATCTCCCCAGTATCTTTTTTTTTTCATTTTTCAACAGGAAAAAATAACATTTAAAATATTTTTGGCTTATCTTTTACCCTCTGGGTATTGTAGAGCAAGAGACACCCACGTCCACATCTCTTTGGATATTCTAGAGTCAGGTCAGGATGAAAACCCACAAGGAAATTAGTGTTTTGAATAGGTGAAGGCAGGAACTTTAACGAACCACAAAGACAGTTTGGCCTGTTTTGATGTCCATCTTCCCCACTGATGCTTCCACCCAGAGGACAGAAAATAGCCCCATAAAACTCCAGTGTGCAGGAATATCAAGTTCAAGAGGATACTCTTAAGGATTTTAGGAAGAGTAGTGGCAGGAACACAGTATGGGGTTCTGATGCTTCACTGCTTTGATTGGGCACTTTCTGGGCCATTGCCAGTTAATAATTGCTTATTGATTTCAGCTTAGTTGAAACAAACGGCAACCCAGTGCCAAGCACTGTGTTAGGTACTAGGAAGCCTGAACAGATAATGCATGGTTCTAGCCCCAGGGCATCCAATGTTTAGCAGGGGAGACAGAAACATAAATGGCTGAGCTGTAGGGAGATACAAAGTAGACAGAAGATAAACAAAATGCTGTAAAAGTACCAAGGAGGGAGCCATCAATTCCACTAGAAATGTCCCCCTGACTCAGCTCTCTCCCCCCAGCATAAGGTGCTAGGCTCTGGATTCTGGCAGAGGATGCTGGAGGAAGACTATAAGCTATTACAGCTGGAAGCCATTAGTCCTGTTGCAATGACAGGAGAGGCCAGCAGAATGCTGAACACAGAAGGTGAGTCCAGGATGGAACAGCCAAACTCAGGTGCCATCTGGACCAGGAAAGCAGATCTGGGAAGCTGGGATAAAACCCGAAGCAAAAGCCCTCTTCGTTAGTGAGCCCTCCACAGGCCTTGCCCAGGGAAAGCCTGAGAACCATTGACAGGTGGCGGAGATCCAGCTACCCTGGAACTGCCTTGAACACCTGCACCATGGTTTCCCTCCAAAAAAGCAACAAGGCAATTGAGCCCTGAAAGCCTGCAAGACATTGCACCAGGCACTACAATGGGTACAAGAATGGGAAAATCTTAGTGCCTGTCCCAAGAGAGCTAACCACATTCCTATAGACAGAAATGTTAAAAGATAATATGCAAGGTGGGAGGAAACACTGAGCGAGTTAGTCAGTAAAAGCCTCTTAGAGGAGATGACCTCTGCATGAGGCCCTGAAGATGGTTAGAATTTGGGTAGTAGAGAGAATGGGAAGGATCATTCCAAGAAGACACCATGAGAATAAGCACAGGAGATTCCAGGGGAGCTGAAAAGGAACATGGTGTCCCTGAATCCTATAAAAAATACAAGAGTACAAGGGAGATGAGGCAGGAGAAAATATCTGGTGCAGGTTACAGGGGAGCTTTAGTCTCCTGCTATGGAGTCTGGCCTGAATCCTGAGGACAATGGGCAATCGCTGGCAGATTTTGTGCAGGGTAGGGAGTGTATAAAAGCAAATTATCTCACATAACACTTCTCCCCCCAAAACACTCCTCCCTGACCAATGAAGGCCATTCAATTGGAATGTCAAAGTGCAGTCTAGTCTCAGGTTATAAATTTATCGGCCAACTTTCTGAAAGCCACACCAGCTTGAGAAGGTTTGGGTCTCTGCACTGTATTTATTTCCCAGTCAAAACCTGAAAGCACTAACAATAGAGAAAGAGACAGGCTGAGGCTGAATGGGCTCCTGATGCACAGAGAGCTCTGGAAGTACAGAAAACACATTAAACTGCGGCAAAATGAAAGGGAAAGACTGGAGTCCAAGCTCTGCCAATCAGTCATCCTTCACCGGGTCAAGCGTCTACCACTTGGCCAGCTTCCATCCCCACTGGCACCTGACTGCAAACCACTACTCGCTGCGGGGCCTTGTAATTAAAGGTAAGAGTACACACAAGCGCTGCCAAGGAGGAGAGCCAACATGTGGGGAAGCATCATTTGGAAGTGCCCAATGGCGTGGCAAGGTGTATACAGCAGTGCGCTTCTGCCACCACTTTGCTGCGTGACCTTCACTCAAGCCCCTCGAGATGAGCAAGATCTGGTTCACCAGCTCCTATTTAAGCAGCTATGGGGAATGGGCATCTGCCTGGAGCTTGGGGAAGAGTTGTCCTTCCAAGACCCAAGCTTGACTTGGCTAGTAGACTAGAGGAAAATCTATCAACTATTCAATGTCACTTTGCCTCATGGTTGAGTGCAAGTGATGGGAGCTCTCAGCCAGCCCCAAAGAGAACTTAAAATGGGTTGCAGAACACAGTCGGTGTTTGCTACTCTCTTAGAGAGGAACTTCTTTGGGGATCCCTGGGTGGCTCAGCGGTTTAGTGCCTGCCTTCGGTCCAGGGCGTGATCCTGGAGTCCCAGGATCGGGTCTCACGTCGGGCTCCCTGCATGGAGCCTGCTTCTCCCTCTGCCTGTGTCTCTGCCTCTCTCTGTGTCTCTCATGAGTAAATAAATAAAATCTTTAAAAAAAGAAAGGAACTTCTTCAATTTTAAAGTGGACTCCTCTAATGGATTTAATATTCTGTTTCCTGGCATTCAAATTAATACCCACTTTTTCTCGAATATGCTTAATTTCTAAAGTGAAATCCAACTGCAGCGTTAAAGCATAAAACACTGATCCACTTGGCAAAGTCAAACTCATCTTTTCAGGCCTAGTCAAATGTGACTTCTGCTCTGTCTCTTCCTCTAACCACTCATGGTAGAATTAATCGCCTGCTCTTCTGTGTTACCAATGCACTTGATACATTTCTCTATTATAATATGTTTCTTGGACAGAGCCCAAGTCCCATTCATCTTGGCGATCCTAGTGCCTGGCATCGTGCTGAGCATGGAGTAAGTTTTCAATAAATGTTTGCTGAATTGATGGCTAGCTAGGCTTATGTGCACTCGATCCTAGGTTCAACAACAAGAATTGCAAACAGACTGTATTGTTGAATTTATCTTTGTTTGCCAAGACTTATGTGTGCTCTTAAGCATAAGCCTGTCTCCTAGGATCTGGATCCATCAAAACAACTGCCTAAAACCCTTCTTACCTGGATGTCCTAGAGTATCAAACTCAACATGCCCAACCAAACTGATTATCTATGGTCCAAAGCCTCTTGCTCTGTAGTCCAGGCATGGCTTACGAATATCCCAGACCCCATGCATTTACCCAGCCACTCAAATGAACTCCTGAGACCTAGTATAGAATCTTCTCTGGCACTTTTCCAAGCAAGCACTAGATTGGGCTGTCTTTACCTCTCTAGCACTTTTCATGGCTAACTCCCATGGCATCCTTCCACCACTGCAAAAATCCATGCCCATGTCAGCCCTTGCCTAGACCATCATGGCAGTCGTCGTCGTCTTCTTCTTCTTCTTCTTCTTCTTCTTCTTCTTCTTCTATGCTTTACTTCTAACATATAAGTCTATAACATTTAAAAAATTATATATAACAAATAGCTTTCCATATCAACAAAAATAATCTTTAATCCCCTACACAGTATTCCATCATACTGTTTTTAATTTACTAATAAATCTCTCATGGTTGGGCATCCAGGTGGCTTCTGATCTTTTCAGCTTTTGTAAGGCAATGTCATACTAGACCCTCTGCTGTCAGATTCGCCATCCTCTTAAACCACTGTTCCCCCAGTGATCTTTCTAAAACATCAGTCAGATCCAACAACTCCCTATTCCGTCAAGAAAAAAACAAAAACAAAAATAAATACTCCCTAGCCTGATACAGGAGACCTTCAATCACGTGACCCCTTACCACCTCTCTTTCCCCTCTGACACTTCCTCACATGTGCTCCCTGCCCTACCTCACCAATGTTCCTGGACCTTCCTGAATACATTTCCCTCCCGCACACAACTATGCCACTCTACATGCTACTTCCTCTGCTCAGAAAGCCCATCCCACCCACTTCCACCATCCATCCTCAGTAAACCCCTACTTAGGTGTTCTCTCAGCTTAAACACTAGCTTCACTCAGAGCCTTCCTGGGCCTGTTAGGCAGAATCAGTGTCTCCTTCTTCTGTGCCCCACAGCACTTATCACCCTCCAGGGCATGGCTCCATGAAAGCAAAAGCCCAGAGCATAAGACCCTAAGATACACTACAAAATAGTGGACTAATTTTCCTTCACTCCAACTAAACCAGCAGTTCTTAATGCTACAAGCACACTGGAATTCTCTAGAAAACTTCATATATATATATATATATATATATATATATATATATATATATATATATATGTAATCCAGGGCCTCATCCTATCCTAGATCTATTAACAGTCCCTGAGGTGATACCTGAGGTGATACCTTTATAGCTCCCCAGGAAGTCTGAAGGGCAGCCAGAGTTCAGAAGTCCACTACTTAGTGGGGCAGATTTCTCAACCTCTCTCAGGCTCTGTTCCCACAGCTGCCACGTGGGGGTAATAAAGTGCCTAACTCCCAAGGATTAATCATATCATGCATATAAAGGCAGACCCGACCCCAGCGCACAGTGAGCATGCTCTGGGCTGGGATTTGCTCTTCATTCATAGTCCCTCCCCAGTGTCCACAGCAAGCCAGCATGCACAACAGTCATTTGGAGGATGCTCATGGACCACATGATTGCTCTACTACTCCGTATCCATCAGCTCCCTGGAACTCCAACTGGAAATGCTGTCACTTGCTGCAGAGATCATTACTGGTAGAAATAGAAGCAGTGCAAAAGTGCCCCTTCCCAGAATTGGTGGTTTTCAGAGATAATGTTAAGTCAATTTTGACTTCTTCTGCCTCTGCTGTTGTAAAGGAAACCATAATCAGACCTTCTAAATTGGTTATAATTCTGAAAGGAGGATAGGAACCCTGAGTGGCAAGCCGAACTGGGCATGAGCCGGCACATCCTTCTATCCCTCTGGCAGGACATGGCTGAGGCATATACCAGCAAACCTCTTCTGGTTGTCAGTCTGAGAACACTAGAGGCAGAGATGAAATGAATATACTTACACATCTAGAAGAACTCTTGAAATTTTTAAAAACTCCTCTCACTCAAAAGACTCAGTGGAAACACACTTTAAAAACTACGAATAGCACACCTGTCCCCAGGCTGTGCATTAAGCAACAGACAAAAACATATGAGACAGGGTTCCTGCTCTTCAGCCGGGGACAGTACTTGAAAACTTATCCACCATCTTCACAGTGGGTAACAAAGCTCTGATGTTAAGTTCCAGAAATTATTTCCAAATCTGGCTTTACATCAAGAATGTCTAGAAGACTCTTTTTTTTTTTTTTTACTTTTTGTTCAGTACATATCCCTAACACCCCCCAGATCCATAGAATCAGAATCTCCAGGAGTCTTTGAGGTCTGAGTTTCAATGTTTCTCAAGGTGCCTCACATTATCTAATGCAGACCATCCACAGACTGCCTACAGATTTTCAGGAATTGGAGGCAAAAGTTCTATATGGGTGGAAAAAGGAAGTGAGATATTGGGGTGTCAGGGAAAACCTCACAGAGGAAGCGAGGTACAAGCTGAACTTTACAAGAGAAGTAAGATTTTGGTAGGTGGAGCAAACAGTATCGTTGAGAGCCAGGACATAAAGATGGGAAGGATGGTGAATAAGAAGAGTGCTACCATCTTTATGATTTACGTGACTTACCCCATTTAATCCTCAAAAGGCCCCCATGAGGCACTGTGACAGGCATTGTTGCCTACCTACACAACTTCCATCCATGCCTCTCCTTCTTCCCTCCTAACAAATTCTGTGAGGTGCCCCATCTGTGTGGGCATGTGCTTGGTGGAGGCCAGCCCCACGCTGGCTGCCCTGGTCTGCCCAGTCCTGGCATGCGCATGTAAGAGGGACGCAGTGCTAAGAGCTGGGGGCATCTGGCAACAGTTCCCTCATTCAGAAAATATGTTCTCTCCTGTCCTTCTTCTGGACCTTTTCATGTCCAGATGTGATGCTAGAACTGCAACTATCTTTTTCTCAGCA
This sequence comes from Nyctereutes procyonoides, assembly GCF_905146905.1. Lineage (NCBI taxonomy): Eukaryota > Metazoa > Chordata > Mammalia > Carnivora > Canidae > Nyctereutes > Nyctereutes procyonoides. Next base: position 9,637,809 of record NW_026575133.1, on the reverse strand, counting down.
CGAGGAAATCAGCCTGAGGACAAAAACCAATACTCTAGATGGCAAAGTAAAAAAAAAGAAAGAAAGAAAAAAAGAAAAAAAAAGAAAGAAAAGAAAAGGAAAGGAAAAAAAGAAAAGAAAAGAAAGAAAAGAAAACAGAGAAAGAAAAAAAAAGAAAAGAAAAGAAAAGAAAAGAAAAGAAAAGAAAAGAAAAGAAAAGAAAAAGAAATAAAAGAAACTGGCCCTTGAAAATGTCTTGGAACTGATGAATTAACAACCTGGAAATACCCTACCTTTAGATGTCATCACATAAAGCAATAAATCCCCCATGCTCTAGTGGGGCAAGCAGGGCTTCTGTGACTCCTAGAGCCAAAACATTCTAATTGGCATGGGCAGGTGTGATGATTTCCATTTTAGGGAAAATGGCCAGAGGTCTGAAACATTTAAAACTTGTCCAAGGTCACAGAACGGACACTGTTGAGAGGGATACAGAGGAGAGTGGACAGTCAAGCTCAGAACCACTTGCTGCAACACAAGATTTTCTCCCATGGACACCAAGGTCTCTGGAAAGTTTCTGAGGAAGGACTGGCATGATCATAATGGTGATGATGCCTGACAATACATGAAAAGTTCTGACCATATCACTTTTTGAGAGGATGATCATGGTAACAATATGTTCTTCCCCACCTCCTTCTCCCTTACTTCCAGGGGTTGATGGTTGGGCCCCAAGTATCTGCCCTAAGACTTCAGGGTTGGGGGGGACTCGGCATGCAGAAGTTCATAAGCAAGCATCTTTAAGACCAAAGAGGAATGATTTTTATCACCGCTCAAGAGAAGAGGGTGACATGGAGTACTTAAAGTTATTTACATTTGGCTTAGGGTCCAGTGGAGGCAAGACAACTCCTCTGGACTGCCATGTCACACGGTCATTAACGCTGAGGAAATCTCCGAGAAATAACTTTTTACAACCTTGCATCTATGAGGCTGGTCTGCTCTGAGCTATCAAATGCTGATGCTCTCTGATTTGGGATCAAGGTGGGGCAGCTGACACCAGGAAACCAGCAGTTTATTATTTCAAGTCACCTCTGCAGAGCTAACTTATGTGCTAAGATTCTGCTCTGACATCAACTCACTCCTCTGTGAAGGTCCGGAGCAGAGTCAGGAAATCTTCCATGCATATATATGCTGTCACTGCCTCCCCCGGGATGATTGAAGTCTGGAGGTTCAGGCCAAAGACCACTTTGGATAATTGCATCCTATCTCTCTGCTACTCTTCTTATGTGACTGTCCTTCTTGTCTGGCCCCAGCAGACTGCTTTAATCAGTCAAGTGACTCCCCTTTTAACATCCCCCTAATGAGAGAAAGGTGCCCTATAAAAATGGGCTGCCAATAACCCACCATCTCGGTCTAGATTCCTATGCCAGAGCCCACCTCATACTCCATGGCCGGTCTCCCTGCTCTCATCCCTTCTGCTTGATCCTTCCATCTGGGGCTTCTTCTCACCATTTGGGCTTTAACAGACCTCGGATTTCAACTTCTTTTCTCCTTGTTCAATCTTGACTCAGCAAAAGGCAGACCCTGGTTCAACTTACCCTCGGGGGCCTTATTGTGACCACATGGCTCCCCACTGGTCTGAAAGATGGACTTGGCCTCTTCTAATCCCAGTGCCCTAGAACTCTAGGTTTCCCAGACAAGGATGAAAAGTATCTCAAAGCTCCTAGTTACCAGTGTCCTCTGTAACTACGTGTCTTTCCAGGTCTGCCTGCGTGGTGCAGTGTCTTTCTATGTAACTTCATAGGAAGAGCGCTGGGCTTGAAGCCAGAAATCTGATTTCAAAAACCACAGTTCTGCCACTAAGTGCTTGTATAACCTTGAATAAGTGGCTCCCCTCACTGGGACAGTTTCTTTATCAGTTTAATGAGAGGTTTGAACCAGACAACCTTTGAGTTGCTGACCAGCTTCATCTCCAAACAGAACATCCAATGTCTGAGAGAGAGAGGCCAAGAGTGCCCAGCTAGGCTGAGTGTTCATTCATAAATGGACAGAAACATGAAACTAGCCCATAGAAGCCAGGTGTCCTGAAGTTAAGTAGTTTTCCAACTGGGGACCAGGGGTCAGTCGCTGGCAAAGCATTTGCAAACATTTCTCATTTAATACTATAAGGTGAGTACTAATATTACCTGATTACAACAACAAGGAAACAAAAGCTTGGAGAATTTAATAATGTATGCAAGCCACCAGCTGCTAAGAAGTAGAGTCAGGATCTGAACGAAATAGCTCCTTGCCCAAGTGGAAGGAGACCCTCAGGAACCTGATCAGCCCTTACCCTGTGGGAGCTTCCAAATGGGAATGGCAGAGCTTGGCCCTGATGCTTGCTCCTGTGAATTACTGAATGCTAAGGCATTTTCCACAGGCTATTTACTGCCCCCATGCACCCCAGGCTATCATTTGTCTTATGTTTAAGAAAAACTTGGCAACCCTCCTCTGACTTCTTGCCTCAGCAGAGAACATTCTTTAGAACTTCTTAGCACAGGATCACAGCATTGTTGAACTAGAGGAAAACACATCCCTCTGCATGTCTATACTCCTCTGAAGAGAGGTTCTGGAAGGTCATGGTGCCCATCTAAGCCCAGAAAGGTCAATAAAACACTGTCCTAAGACTTTATGTTTTAAAATTGGGCAGTGCAGGTTTGAAACCTGGGTTGACCACTGTTCACCTAGGAGAACTTGCCTGAGTGTGCTCACCCTCTCTCTTTCTCTATCCTTCTCCCTCTTGCTCACTTGTAAAGCAGTCATTCTCAGCCTCTCCTCATGCCCTCCTCCCAAAAGGGAGATAGTAACTGTATTACCTCATATATTTGTACGTGTGAGAAAAATGTTCGTGTAAAACCACTGGCCTGGCACACAGTAAGTGCTCAATAAATGTTAGCATTTTTTGACTTTCTAATGCCCAAGTCAGAGCAAGACCCTGCTCCAGATGTCCAGCAGCAGGTTGAGCATCTATGGGGTGGCCACAGGCACCTGGCACTGCTGCCATAACTGCTCTCAGAGGTGTTGGCCCCAGCTCAGTCCCAAAGGACAGTCCCAATTAAATACAATGTCTGCCAGTGTGGGATCCAAGCCTGAAGTGCCTGCATGTTTCCCAGGTCTGGCACCACACGGCAAGGAGATCTGCAACCATCAAGACAGATAATCTGTACACCAAGAGGAATTGATGCATCTGGATGTACGTCTGCAGAGACGAAGGTGGTGTTTCATGGGGGTACAACACTGGAGGGGCTGTTGGGGCTCAGAAGTCGGACAGACCTGGATCTGACCTCCCGCCCCGCCAGCTCCATCTGCCTAATGGGGCTTGTGTGATAACAGGTAGAAACCTGCTTTGCACACACCGCCCAGGACTCACAGCCATCACTTTTAATTTATACTTCATTAAGTGAGGTAGGAGAAATCAATGCATCAGTAAGAAGACACACTAGGCATGTGGCTGGAGAGAGAAAAACGGGGGCGGGTATGCAAAGGGGGCTGTTTTTCATTTCATTAGAGGTTGAAAGGATATTGTCTAATGCTAGTCTGAGGGAAACAGATACCTTTTCACAGGACAGCAAAGTTAGCTACTTGCACATGGGTTCCTTGGGAAGGGGACAGCATCATGGAGCAGGGGGAAAAGCCAGAGGTTCATTTCACCCAGGAAAAGAAATGTACATTGTTGAGCATCTATTCTGTGCACTGCATGCAGATGTCATCTAATTCTTAAAATTGTTTTTTTAATCCTATTGGGAGCCCCATTTACAGATGAGAAAACGAAGGTGCAGGCAAGCGAAATGACATGTTCAAGGTCACACAGTTAGTCGGGCACAGGCCACGCTGTGAAGCTCTTCCCTCCACTATCACACCACCTTGCTGGGCACTGGGGAGGAAGCAGGGATAGTGGCAAGCTTCTAAACTGAACACATCCCCCTCTCTCTGGAAGCTAGGGGATCCTTGTGCGCATTTCTCGTAGCTGCTTCCTCTCTGGTTCATTTCTTTCCTCTATTTGGTCATCATAAGACAGTCCGAGCCATTGCTCAGAGTTAGACTCACGCTGTGGAATGGCAGGGCTGACTGTCTGCATCTGCTCCCGGGAGGCCCTCCACGTGGAGCTGCCAGCGCCAAGCCAGGCCTCCATTTGTCACTGAGGTCAGCATCTCGCTCTGCACTGCCGACTCAGACCCCCAGTGTGCAGGGACACTTGCTGCAAATCTGCCCCCGAGCCATTTGGCAGAGCCAGGGATCCCAGGATGCTTGCTCTTCGTTACCCGGCCACGCTCACCAACAGAGTGTGCGCTGAGTACTGACGTCTGTCGTTCTGACCTTGGGCCGGGAATGGGGGGCCGGGCCGGGGGCGAGCCATGCATGTCAGTAGCAATCTCTCTGCTTGGTTGAGCTCACCAAGGAAGAAAAAAAATAGAGTCATTTCTTTCACTGGTGGTGGTGGTGGTTGTTTTTGTTACAGATATCTCTACCTCAGGGGCAGCGAGATCCATTTGCTATATAACTGTGCGTCGGAACATTAGGAAGAACACATCACCCTGCCATCCCAAGCTTTTTGTTAAAATTGCTCTTGCCTGCGATGCTCAGAAAATACACCCAGAGGTCTGGGGAGGGCCGGGCAAGGATGGAGAGAGCTGCCGTGCGACGCTTGACACGGGCACCTTGTCAGCCCATCGACTCTCATCAGCCTTCCTATACATAGCTCTCATGCTGTTGGCCTCCTGCTCAAAAACCTGCTGGGGCTTCCCATACCCCTGCCCTGAGTCCTACCTCCATCCCTGAGATTTTGGGGTGAGGGTCTACAATATTAAATCCCCCTCTGTCTCTCTCTTGACTTGCAACTGCTAAACCCAGTATGTCTGTTAAAACCTCCACAGCCTGCCTCCCCTCACAGATTGTCCTTGTCCTTCTCTTCTTCTCCAAATTGCAAGATTTCTTCCAAAGTCGGCCCGATTTTTGCCTCTACTCTTCACCAGTTCTGATTATGCCACAGGATGACATCTTCCTCGAAGTGTGGTGCTTTATTAAGTCCCTTAGACCAAGATACCTTGTGTTTTTTAACATCCTTTAAAGTATAAAATTCCCACAATCTCCAGAGATCATCCAGGCCTGGTGTGGAAGCCTCTTGTCAGTGCCCATAGTGTTTTCTCATACCCAGCCTGACTCCTTCATGGCCAGTTCAATGTCCTTTCTTTTGGGATGAGCCCTTAGGCTTTCCACTCATATCACTGGCTCTGTCTTCACCTGCACCCTTGCCTGTCATCTCCCTCTGCGTGGAATCCCTCCTCTGAGGCTTCACTGAGTCACTGTGGCAGTCAGCCAGGGTCCCTGGGATAAGCTAGGCAGCAAAACAGAACCAGCATCTCATGACCACCCAGAAACACAGGCTTCCCTTTGATCCTTAGGTCATTCCTAACCAGAGTTTGCCCAGAAAAGGAAAAGGGTTTTTGTTTTTGTTTTTTCTTATTTCTTAACTCTGAAGTTGCCATAATGCTCTTTGTTGACCTCTTTTGAACGCACAGATGCACATGTACACACACATATACACATAAAACCCAAATCCAATAAAAATCAAATTAAAAAAAATAGGTTAGGCAAACACAAGCCACTAAAAAGTGCAGTAAGTGGCTAATTTTTATTATTCCTCTTAAATGCCTGAACAATCTTACTGCAAATCATATCTTTATTAAAAAAATATGATATACTCAATGCAAACCCCAAAGGGCACTTTGGAGAGAAGCCAGGCTATAGGTTTATATTCTTCCCATTTTCAAATAAAATGCAAAAGAAAAAAACTAGTAATCATTTTAATGAGCCTTTAAATAAATTATTGGCTAGAGCACACTGCAGTAATTTATACGGAGAACCACATACATATATTTGCTGAGAAAGGGACTTTGTGACTAAAGAGTGAATTTCCAAGAATTACTTTAGATTCTCTTTCCTTTAAGTGATTAGTTGGAGTTGATTTCACATCTACTCCATCACTGGTCACACTTGCAAAGGCGGGTGGACACCTGTAAACCGGGGTCTCTCCCCTCGTGGGTCCACCTTCTGCTGATTTCTTAGTTGTCCTTTATTTGCATTCCTCAGACCCCAACAATGTTTGATGTTTTCATTCTCGGGGGGTTATTTCTCTGGGTCACTTTCTGGATATACTAAGAGGAGAAAGGTTTGGACATGGAATTAGTAAATGAAGGAGGTTTGGTCCAAGATCTGTTATCTTTTTCCTTTTTTCACTCTTTCTTTTCACAAATCTTGCCATAAACACTGCTCTAGCCTCTTGGTAACTGTTAATTTATGAGGCAAGAAAAATGAAGTGGTTGTGAATTAACAAGAATGGGACCATTTCTCTCCATCAGCAGAATAATCCATCTCCCTCAGGCTGTTAGCAAGCTTTGTTTTAAGACACAGGGAAGAAGACCGATGGAGGAAAAAAGGTAGCAGTGTGCCTCTGGGACAGGGCGGGATGTGAGGCCCTTGAAAACCCAGGGTTCTGGGAGCTGCAGGCTCTCCTCAAGGAAGCCAAGAAGCAGGTAGCCCACCTCTGGTCAGAACAGGGGTACAGCCAGGGAGCCGGTGCACAGGGAGGCTGATTCCACTCTGTGATCATGATGCCAGCTCCATCTGAACAGATACAATCCTCTCCTCCCTTTCTGTAGCTTATTTCCTCCAATGCAGTATTATGTTTCTCATTTTACCCTAAATTTGTTCCCAAAGGAGAAGATAGGTAAATGAGCCTTTATGCCCACTTTACAGATGGAATAACAGGGGCTTGGAGAATTTAAATGATTTTCCCAATCTCTGCATCTAATTAGGAGAAAGCCTAGACCAAAAACCCTACTTCCTCCCCCAACATCTCTTCCCCAGGGATGCCAGCCTCTTGTTTCTTGGATAGCCATTTAGGGTTGAGCACACTGCTTCACCCCATTCTGCCCTCCAACATACAAAAGGCAGTTTGGATTTCAGGCCCTTGGTTTCTCACCCAGGTTCATCTTAAATGGGATTCCTGCAGTAATATCCTTTGAGACCAGAGAACTGAGAAGCTACGGATGTTCATATGACCTACAGCTACAACACACATTCAGTGAGACAGGCGGGGAGTACATGCTCCCAACAGTTCCCTACTTGCATTCACTCACAGCTGGGGTTCTCTATCAGATCTAAGTGCTCCAGCAGCCAAACAGCCTGTGGACCTGTAGACAGCACTGGATTAAGAGTCAGTAGACCCAGTTCCAGCCCTGGCCCTGCTCCAAATGACTTTGTGACCTGGGGCAAGTCCCCAAGTGGCCTCTTCTGCTAAATGAGAGCCTGCACAGTCTCTGGGGGCCCTTTTAGCTCCAACATGCAGTGAGTCTAAAAGTAAATATGAGCAAAAGTGAGTTAGGTGAGCATGCTAGACCAAGGTAAGTAACCATCAACAACTAAATCTGAACAGGCCCCTGACCTCTTGGTGCCAGCTTGGTGCCAGACTTTCATCATTTGTAAATGGTATAACGATAGTACTAACATTCCAGGATTGTTGGTGAAGTGTTCAATGAATTAATTCACGTAAAACATTTAGAATAATTTGGGACATGTGTGGCTCTCAAAAAATGCTAGCTACTTATCATTGTTATTGTATTATCAACACCACTGCCATTAATATCACAGATACTTGTTAACTTTGGAAACAGAAATGAATATTAGCACTAGGAGGGATTTGTCTTACTTGCTCTTCAATACATGGCTTATTATACACACTTTGTGAAGGGAGAAAGCCGGGCTGATGGGATGAGATGCCTGGTTGAGGATGCAGCAAGCAGGTAACCACAACGGAGAAAGTGTGATACAGCCAAGCTGGTCTGCTGCCTGCTATCATGACAGTGTCCTCACACCTGGGCTGCCAGAGCGATTCAGACAGCATCTCTAGTTCCCTCTCCTGCAAGAGGAGGACTGTGCATGCCTGGACAGGGACAGCGACTCTCATGTGAAGCTGTATCACCTCATGCTGATGGAAGCCTGCGATTGTGCCATTGAGGACTCTGCTGCTCTGAGTTAAATGGGTAGAGCCAGTGGGTTACAGGAAAGCAACCACCTTCTAACCCAGGAACTGTAACTCCAGAAAAGAAGTTTCTAGCCTGGATGGAGGCGCTTAGCTGGCCAATATGTGTCCATAAAACCAAGAGCTATGGGGATCACACCTTCCAAGGACTACCCAATGGGCTGTGCATTGAGCCCAAAGTCCATGTATCATCACATATAACTATATAGACCTCTGAGAGGCCCTGTCCAAATGGTGGCCATCTGGACAACCTGAGATAGAAGGAACCTCAAAAAGTGTAGGAGCCAACCTTGCCATTATACAGATAGGGAAATGTAGATTCTGAGTGGGGTCAGGCTTATTCAAGAACATGGTTACCCAGGGGTAGAACCAGGACCAGAAGGGAGAGGTCTGCCTTCAACTTCTACCTTTCCCTTCGATGACACAAAAGGTCTCTTGCAATGCAGGACCCACTGTGTGATTCCTTTGAGTCAAAGGGAAGTTTTTGTGAGTTGCACTCAACTGAGTTGGTATCTCATACAAATCACAAAGGCATCACTGTGGGCCCTCAGTAAGAGTACCCGCTAAGTGTTATCCTTACGCTGGGGCCCCAAAGGCCACTTGGCAAATGCCAACTTTTCAGTTGGAGAATGACTTAGTACTCAGAATATGGCTCATGAGGAACTGAAATGGATTTGGGACAGCCTGCCAGGCCCCACACTCCAAACTCCACATCCAAGCCTATCTGAAACATTTTCAAATACAAAAATTTCATATGGGAATATGCAGAGAAAATCAGGAGATGGTGACAATGATGTCATAGCCACACCAGGCCTTCATTCTCACACGCTTACTGTCACCTGGAGCACATGAGTGGAAGCCCCTTTACCGAGCAGCCACCGTACTCCCCGCCCAGCCCACATCACTCACTGACAGCCCCTGCCTGGCCCCTCTATGCCTTTGAGTTTGAGACCCCAGGTCTCCACCTGCAGTTGTTGTTCATATACACATTTTCTGCCCAAGCAGATTGCACATTTCGAAAAGCAGGAAAATCCCCTCCAAAAGCCTTTGCTCAGAGCTAGATATTTAACAGATTGCTTAACAGCCTGAAATTCTCTCTCCACATTCTCATTATTATTATTGTTGCTGCTTTGCTTTTGTGTAAGAGATTTTAATACCTGTGAATTGAAAGTGTGCCACCTCACAGTGGACTTTCCCGGATCCTCCAACCATCCCAGGAGACACAGCCAGGGAAAACAGGAGGCCAGTAGTTCAAAATTCTCTGTTTTGTGGTTTTCCTGTGTGTCACAGAGCTCAGGGTTATGCTGTTCTTTTAAGAGAATGATATGGGAATAACCAACATCCGACCACATTCCCAATGCCTCTTTAGCAGCCTGACAGAGGTGGCTTGCTTGTCAGAGAAATCTGACTGGTAGTTCCCACTCCATTTCTGCAGGGCAGCCTGGAAGTAATTATCCTCTTCAATGGTAAATCAATTAGGAAGGCAAGATCTCACACTCTCCTTTTCTTTCAAGACACTGCTAATTCTCTAACACTAATGGGCAGAAAACCCCAAGTAACAGCTACTGTTGGGGTGCTGACTGCACTCACCTGGTCTTTGTATCTGTGCAAGAGCTGCCAACCTATGGATCAGAGCAAACAGCATGGCCTATGGCATCAACTAGAGCTGAATGGGATCCGGGGCCACTCCTGCTAGCTTCTTGACAAAAAGCAAGTGGCTCGCCTGCCCTAGTCTCAGTGTCCTCATCTGTCACATGAGAATAAAAGTGCCAGGCTCAGGGGATTAGAAGTAGAACTTAGAATAGGGTATAGAGGTGAACTCAGCCCAGAGCTTGGAATTTGTGAGAAGCTCAATAAGAAGTAATTGCCCTATTCTGGTGCCATATAGCCTCCGGCCACTCATCCCCCCACTCACCCACCCACCCCCCGCCATAGGCACACCCACCTCTACACCCACCTCTACTCTGCAGTAATTTAGCCACATTCCCTGGCAGGCAGACCTTCCTATACTCTCTGCCTTTTCCAAAGCACTCTTTCCAAATCGGCAGGTGGCAGCCTCTTTTGAGCCAGAGCAATTAGGCCATAGCAGGCCCACATTTCCCCATCCACCTAAAGATTTGTTCTCAAATAGGCACCCATAGGAGCCAAACCCTTCTCTTGTTGGGGGCACAGAGTCCTCAGCATATTTGTGTTGTACACAGCACAGATCTGTTAAGCTCAGGCTTGACCTTGGCACATGACATTCTGCATGGACTAGAGAAGAATCGCTGAGAGTAATGAGTTCTAGGACCCCAGGGACTTTCATCTCCTGTGGGGAGAGGAAGCTGTGAGAAGGAACTCAGGACCCTCCCTGCCCGCCATAGCAGAGCCCCTCCTCAGGGTGGCAAACCTCACACACACCTGCTTCTAGAACTAACACACTGCTCTTCATCATGTTCAAAGTGTCAGGATCAGACATCATGGACAAGGAGCTACTTGGCCAATGGCTGGAGAAAGGCAAACAGTGACAGATGTAGAATTCACATCACATACAGTCAGGACAGCTCAAGGTCATTAAAATAATGCTGGTGCCACCGTGTCTTAGGACAGTCTAGAACAACTTCAACTGGAGTAGTTCCCAGCATTTCACATCAGTACTCTCATTTAGGAAAGACTAGTAAAGATGGCTAGTACAAATCTCAACTTCCTTAAGGGAGTCCAGCATCGCTAGATGATGTATCCTGACAAATCTGTCACTCACTTTCCTCATCAAGGGGAAAGCTGTTGCAAACCCACCATTTACAAGTAATACAGCCATGGGGTGATCGACATGGAGCCATTTCCTTATCATATCTGCCTTCTAAAGTGGCTGGGAAGATTGGAGGTTATATAGGTTAAGCTCCTAAAGGGCAGCTTAGCATAGTAGGTGCTCAACTAATGCTAAGACTATTACTGGTAGAAGCAGACTATACACATGTAAGACACACTTCTACTTTCAACCTAATGGCTTATTGGCTATCTGCGTTTGGAGATTTTATGTTGTCAAAAAAACCATTAGAAAGCCAACAACAATATAAATGCAAGCACAATTTACTGTTTTGCCAGGGGCCACAGATCTCTGATGTTCTTACAGCCTCCAAGGAAAGCAGTAGCCATCTGCTAAACAAATAACTCATTAAGTAAAAAGCAAGTATTTCCATAAGATTAGCTGAAAATCTGCTGGATTTTTCACTGGCTGTCAATGAACATGGGCAGCTACAGAAAATCTGGGTGCTAGAGTATCAGAAGATGTTGAATAAGGCAAGCTGAGATGAGAATCCAGAGACCACAGGTTTTAAACTTTAAGACACAGTTAAGAAAACAAAAATGTCAAATTACAAGGTCATCATGACCCAGAACACTAAGCAATAAGGAAATAAACCAGAGGATTTTCATTTAATATCTGTCATTTTGCCTAAGTGGCTGGATAAGGGTTATTTCTACTAAACCAAATATTCTGGTTAAAATAAAAGTCACCATGTAAAGTATTTGTGAATTGTCAGCATCCAGAGGCTCAGAAGACAATCAAAAACACTTACCATAAAATGAAACAGAATCTAATTTCATCTTTCCTTGGATGATTCAGAAAGTACTTCAGGATCACACAGCCTCCTTATGAATTAATTTCTACTGCTATTAAAGAAAATAAATAAAACCATGGCAATAGCCTGTCATTTATCTTTCCCCAATCTGAGTGAGGAAAATGTCTATGCTTTTAACTTTCTGGGCAGCAGTGACTCTTAGGTGGGAGTTAACTGTGCTTTGATGGCATTTCTCAGAGAAGACAGACAAAACAGGTTCAACTTTTTGTTAAGTGGGAATTAATTCCCATGAGAAACTGTTCCAGGGAGCCCATGGTATAGATATCACCTCTAGGAAGGAGAAATGGAGACAGCATTTCTGCACCAGTGGTCTCTAAATCTCAGTGTTCTGTTCTTTCTGACCCTCAGCATCTGCTTTAACCAACCCTCTGTTTCCTGCACTTCTTTTTTTTAAAGACTTCATTTATTTATTTTAGGTGGGGAGGGGCAGAAGGAGAAGGAGAGACACAAGCAAAGTCTTTGCTGAGCACAGAGCCCGACACAGGGCTGTATCTCATGACCCAGGGATCGTGATCTGAAACCAAGAGTCAGACATTTAACCAATGGAGCCATCCAGATGACTACCCCATGCTTCTAATCACCTCTAGGTTGGACCAAGGAGAGATAAGGAAGTGTCAGGAGTAGAGAAAAACAGCAAAAGACCAAAGGAGACATCATTATGAGTAGAAGCCCAGAAAACAGACCTAACAGATGATCACCAAACTGGATGCAAACAGGTATGATCCTTTACATCCCACTTGAGAGAAAAATGGCTGACCTACCATCTATAAGAAAATATGATTAATTCTGTTGTGGTCATAGGTCACAGAGCAGTGCTAAAGAGCATCTGCCATGTGTCAACTACCTGCTTCTCCCACAGCGCATACACCCCAAGATGTGATTCCATCCGACCCCAAGTCATTTGTGCAGAATGGAAAAAGTTTTATACTGAGTCATGAGAACAACTGGCAATGCTGCCACAAACCAGCTGAGTGACATGGGTGGACATTTATCTTCTGCGGGCTTCAACTTCCTTCTTAATGAAGGGGGCCGGGCAAAGGAAAAATTGAGACAGATCATTGCTATTGAATCCATGGATGTAGCACCTAGCTTTCATGTAGGTCAAGAAGCACTGCTTCAAGCTTCCAAGATAGGGGTAGAGTGTAAATTTTAAGCTACTAGGCTATAACTGTATAAGAGGAAAAGGTGCAAAGTGTGGTCTGGAACAAAGAAATCTAGACTGAGAATCAGGAGTCCTGACCTCTCACCTGGCTCTGTGGGATTTTTTTTTTTGGCTTCTGTTTCCTCATCTGTAAAATGAGGTTATTGGTACAGAAAAAGGATTCCTAACTGAGATATCCTGGACATCCTGGGTCCTTGGGCGGGATTCCAACTATTCACAAACTGCTAAAAATTGTTTCCAGTCTTGTGGGCAGGTGCATATTTCCAGAGACGAGATCTAGAGCTTTACTCACTTCTGCAAAAGCACTGAAGTTCAAGAACTAATAATAACTGTGCAGATAGATAAAATCTATGATCCCTTCCAGCTCTGATGTTCAACAAGTCACAAGACAATACTGAAAACTATGGATATGGCAGCAACTTTGGGACAAAGCAAAGAAAAACTGCTCCACCAAAGCCAGTAACAGATGATCAGCCATCTAGATGGTGGGCACAGACTCAGGTCTGGGACCCCCTCGCTAGATCATTGGGCATCCATCATCAATACGGAACCAGGAGTCATCCATTCTGCTTCCTCCCTTTGCTGGGGATTAGGGGCAGCAGAGGTGGGAGTGAGAAGAGAAGAGGCTGTGAGTGCTCATATCATGGGTCTGAGTCAAAGCTGTTCTGCTCTGAGCAGCATCAGAAGTCATCATCCCAGGGACAGCTGGGTGCCTCAGCAGTTAAATGTCCGCCTTTGACTCAGAGTGTGATCCTGGAGTCCTGGGATAGAGTTCCACATCGGGTTCCCTGCATGGAGCCTGCTTCTCCCTCTGCCTGTGTCTCTGCCTTCTCTTTGTGTCTCTCACAAATAAATAAATAAAATCTTAAAAAAAAAAGTCATCATCCCACCTTGGCCTCCACCAGGTTGGACTCAAAGGTCAGAGACATCCGAACAATGGATTGAATGTCAGCCTTGCACTGATTCTCACAAAAGAAAGGGCTGGAAATCCATGGGGGAATGCAAACCATATTGCAAGAGGAAAGTTTGCGAGTGCTGTTTTAGAAACACTAAGATTGGGGCACCTGGGTGGCTCAGTTGGTTAAGCATCTGCCTTCGGCTCAGGTCAGGATCTCAGGGTCCTGGGATGGAGCCCCACATCCGGCTCCCAAATCATCAGGGAGTCTGCTTCTCCTTCTCCCTCTGCCTGCCGCTCCCCCTGCTTGTGCTGTCTCCTCCTCTCTGTCAAATAAATAAAATAAACTCTAAAATGTCCTCTTAGATCCCTGGTGTGTTTATAGGAGCTACTGGGCCTGCCTAAATTTCTAAACAGCAGTGCCTTCCTGGCTACAGAAAGATCACCCTGTCTCAGAGTTAACATATGACACAGTATTTATTTTCTAAAACCATCCATCGTTCCATTGATTCCAGGTCCCCTCCTCCCAGCGTGTCTCCATGACCCAGCTCTGGCCTTACATGATTTCCTCCACATCCTGGCTAGTAAGTCAGTTGGAAAGTCAGAGAACAGAGGAGCCAGTGGAGCCAAGTCTGCCCTCCTGTGCCTCAGCAGCAGCTCTGGATCAACTTGGTGAATCCAGGGACCACCTATCCTTCCCTTGGCAGACGCAGACTCCCTGTTGACAAGGAGTTCCCTGCAAACAAACCAGCAAGAGGGAGGCTGTGGGAGAACTCAGCCCCGGGGACAAGCAGACCCACTCTCAAATCACAGATCTGTTACTGACCGCTGTCTGACTGCGGGCTAGAAAAGGATGTCCTCTCTCTGACCGTCAGTTTCTTCATCTGTAAAATGGGAACAACAATAACCTCTAGCCCAAAGACTGACCGTGAGGATAAACGAGATAAGGCAAAGGAGAACACCTTCCTACCTACAATTCTACTGCTGCTGTTGAAATTATTATGATTATTGCTCGACTGGTGTCATGGTAGTTAGAACTACAGGCAGTGGCTGTGATGTTCATGGCATAGAAAGCAGGCCCTCTCTGACTCCACGCCTATTGGTTTTCTTCTTCATGCCAAGCCCCGGCAGCCCTGCTACCCCGCGGGGAGTGCTTGGGACCCCTGACCCCTAGACTTACCTTCCTCTTGTTGGTGGGATTGACGTAGAGGTAACTGAGGACAGTCTTCAAACCTACTTTGTCATTTAGCTTTTCATAGGTGGTGCCATAATCCGTTGATCTGCAGGTGAGAGAGAAAGAAAGAAAGAGAGAGGTTGTTTTACCAAATGGGGGATTGTGTTCAAAGGGCAGCCAAGCTCTCCTTCAACTTGCACTTTTGTTCCCAAATCACAGGAGTGATTCAGAGATAAAAGGCCCCATTAATTCTGGAAGAGCAATTAGACTAGTGCATCTGCTTACTATCTAAACTCACTCCTCTTTGCTTCCAACCTTTCTCAGAGACCTACTTTCCCACCCTCTGTGAGGCTGTCTGTGGACATTGCTGCTGCGGACTGCCTACTCCAAGTTCAGCCCAGGGTCCTCGGCGTGCTGCTGTGGAGGGACATGAGTTCTGGCCCGGAGCTGGGTGAGAGGCCAGACTGTGGCCAGACTGTCTCCTGACGTCACCGGAGTCCAGTCAAACTTATGCCCCCTCCACTAAGCCCCAGGTTCAGGGACCTCAAGGTGGAAGGATGTCCCACCTGCAGAAGCTTAGAGGGTCCAGCAGCCTCACTGGGCTGCAGTGGGTAGAGGGTATCATGCTTTCCAGAGAGGCAATGGTGTGTCAGGGTCAAAAGCCAGTGCTGTGGAATTATCGCCAATAGTCCATCATTCCAATTACCCTGCTGGCTACTTCCTTGTCCTTTGGGCCTAATTTCCAGGGCTCTGACCTTATACCAAAACCACAAATCATGACTCAGAGAACAAAGGCAGGCCAAGCCATAGGCTCCTTCCTCTTCAACCTGCTTCCCCATGGCGGAGAAAGGAGAGCGGGTGGCAAACAAGGAGATCTCAGGAGCCAGCCTCGCTGCCATGCTTTGTGCCTCACTCCCCAACTCCACTCCATATGTACCTCACTCCCTCTTAAAACTACTGGTATCATCAGCTCTGTACCCCATCTTTACCTCACTGCCTTCTTTGGCTAGATCACAAAACTTCTCCCACCCAGGCTTTAGAGAATCCCAACTCAGTTTTGTTTTTCTGTGGTCACCTGACCTCACATGGGCCTGCATTTTGCATCAAATCTCAGTTCCAGACTCTGGCTGGGTGCCTCTCCTAGTAACTGCCTGCTCCTTCCTTTTACCCTCCTTCTGTCCAGAATCTGCTCCTTCCCTGGTGCACAGCTTAGTTTGATGAGCATAGTCGCCAGGGCTGGTAATGTGTGATGACCTTTAAGAATTATCGGTACTTCATCTCATTGAGAAAATTCAATGTCCCCACACTCAGCTGAGCTGTCCCTCCTCACCTCTGTTAAGGCTTCACTAGCCCTCTTCCCAGTCCCCATCATCCCTTTTCTGCCCTAGAACAAGCTTCCCACCCACTGCACCCCCAAGGCACACTGTGCATGCCTCCTTCTAGCTCTATGATATTGTCATGAGTTCTGTTTCTCCAGCACAACCTCAGCTCCCAAAGGACAAGGAACCTCAGAGAACACTACAGTGAGACAGAAGAATGTGACCTTTGAGCATAGCAAAATCTCTATTTCACTGCTAGATCCTCAGCTCTCTGGTTGCATGACCACACGCAGGTTATTTAACCTGCTACAGCCTCAGGTTTCTCAGCTGAAAAAAATTAGGGAGATTTCATCTCACTAGGCATTTGTAAGGATGCAAAAATATGTCACATAGAAAACCCCATGACAAGATGTAGGTATAATGAAATGTTTAAAATAAATAAAAATAAAAGGGTATTCACTTCTCCTCTCCCCCAAATGTACAGAATCAGGCTTTACACATCATACACACTCAGCATGTTTACTAAACAAACAAACATCAGCATTTCAGGCCCCTCCCTGGGCTACTGGCTCCCACATGGTCAGTGACTGTAAGAACTGTTAAAATCAGCCACCCCCCTAAAATTGACTTCTTATCTTCTGTCTCCTGTCTACCTTTAAGCACAGGGAATCACTCCCAATCTTTCTTGTTGCCTTTATCTCTCAAACCCAGCTCAGTCTCCAAGTCTTAATGATTCTATCTTCTAAATAACTTGGACCTGTGGTCTTTCCATCTTCACTCCAACGCTGTGGTTCCTGCATCATTATTTTTGCAATAGTCTCCCAACTGGATACTCTTCTTCCAGTTTTCTCCCCCCTCCCGCCATCCTCCATGCTGTCATCAGGCTATATTTCAACCTCCAGGTCTGTCCACCTGCATAGTAATCACCTGCAGTCCATGCACAATGAGGACATAGTTTCCAAGCTGAGTCTTGGCAAACCTGGCTTCGGTCTTCCTTACTAGACTCCTTTCCAGCTACCTGCTACCTGCCCCTTTCTCTACAGCCTCACCAAACTTTCTGGAATGTCATGCATTTTCACTGCCTCTCATTTCTATACATATCATTCCCTATGCCTAAACTATCCCTGTCCTAGTTCTTTTGCTTGGGATATTTCTCTCCAATCTTCAGCACCACCAATATCACCCTCCATCCAGCTTCCCCACTGGGAAATTAATCATGATTTCCTTTGGGTTCCCATACCACCTCAGATATGTTTCTCTGTTAGCGTGTATCCTATTGTTTTAGTCAAACTTTTTTTTTTTCCAGAGATCTCTTCCTTGACTGTAACGCTGTAAGGGCAAGAGCTGTTTCTAATAATAGCCCCAATGTCTGGTGCAAAGCAAGTGCTGAATGCATTGGTTTGTGTATTCTTCACTTTGCTTTGTCGTAATTTGCAAGAATGAAAGAGTGGCCATTCATGATCTTGGTTGGTCAAGTTTTTGACCAACTCCTAATGTCTAGTGGCCATTCAACACATAGCCACACCTAGAAAACACACTGCATACAGTTGGATGCTGGTACAACTGGAAAGGTTTAATCTGGTGCCAGGCAAAGATCTGTGGATCACTAGCAGAAGCATCAAGATTAAGTGACCAATCACCCCAAGATCCTATCCTCTCCAGGGCAGGGAAGGAGACACCCTAATCTCTAGAGGGAGTCAGTTGTATACTTCTATTAGTAGAAATGGAACACTGTATAGGATGAATCACTTCTTGGTTCTGCACTCTTGAAGGCATAAAGACAGCATGGTCTGGAGGAAGGACACTGAACCTTGAGTCTGGAAATCGAGGTTCTACAAGTGACTCTCAAACATATGCAAAGTGCTACCGTGGACAAGCCAATTCCTACACCTGTTTAAAGAAAAAAAAATTCTCTGACACCTGTTAAAATGGTAAGGGAGACTTCATTCAGGACAATGGTAATATGTCTAAAGGGCACTGCAATGGGGCTTTGCAATAAGAGAGAGACTGGGCTCAACTCCGAATACAACAAAAAGCAAGAACTTTATAGCCAAAGAGAAGGGTGGGGGTCAGTGGATGGAGCATTACCAGAGGGCAGAGTAATTCTTTTATAAACTGACCTGACAGGATTCCTACTGAAGGTAGGCCAGGGGATCATGACCTAGGGCACGGAGATGAGGAGATCAGTCATATATTGAGGGTAGGGGCTTCTGGCTAAACTGACTTAGCAGGATTCTTGGTAAAAGTGGGCTTTTGAGGACACACCCAAAGGCAGAGCCTACTTGACAAAGAGCTCAGAGGGTCCTGACTAGAGTCTGGCCAAGAAGAGAGTCTGTCAAGCCCTATTCCACCATCAAAAAAAGAGGTTGAACTCCCAAAATCATAAGGCCCCATCTGAACATTAAATATCTTTATGCCACCAACACAGAGCTAAGCTGTGTTCTAACCAGTGCATTTTCTCCACTCTATACATAGCAAACATCTTACTTTTATAAAGAACTGAATTCTCAGGGCTCCCCGTGTGGCTGATGTCTCAACAAACTTCCTTCCAGAATCCAAATAAACGTCATCAAAGCTAGTATGCTTAGCATCACACATAGTCTCTCTCTCTCTGCAGGCTGCACCACAGTTTCAGAGTGACTCTGCGCTTCTCTTGGAGGGGCTACTTCTCCCAGAGTAGGGACTTCCCAACAGAAGATCCCCCACCTGTTAGCTTCCTCTGCTTATTCAGCCTCACTGAAAAGGCCTCACTCGTTGAAGACACCTCAGGGAACCAGGTCTCTGTCCTTTCCAGCATAGATGCTTCACACCACACTGACCACGAAGCTCTGGGGAACCCCTTTGCCTGAGGTGGGAGGCAGCTTGCAAGGAGGCCTCAGCCCCAGTGCCAAAGATAGCCGCACTTGCAGAATTCATTTTTATAGGAAAGTGGATCATCCTCCACCTTGTCGCTCCAGACATCTGTCAGTGGGGTCACTTGGAAGAAATAGGCTCCTTTATCCTATTTCTTTTTTTAAAAAATAATTTATTTATTTATTTATTATTTATTTATTTCAGAGAGAGAGAGCACAAGAATGAGCAGGGGGAGGGGCAGAGGGGGAAGTAGAGTCACTGCTGAGCAGAGAGTCTGACTGCTGAGCAGGGAGTCCGATGCAAGGGCTCGATTCCCAGGACCCTGAAATCATGACCTGACCTAAAGGCAGTGCTTAACCAACTAAGTCACTTAGGCCCTGTTCTTTTTCCTATTTCAAAGCTAACCTCTCAAATCTTGACACTAGGGTCCCAACACTGAAACATCCAGAAAGCCAGAAACATCACACATGTGCATCGAGCACCTGCCATGAGCCTGGCACTATGCCAGTAACCATTCTGAATCATTCCAAATACACAATGAACCTGGAAGGCAACACATGAGAGGTGCAAGGGCTTTGGGCTTCTGTGCCCTGGATCAGCTTACCCAAGTCCATCAGGCTATTCTACTACGTCCTCCTGCTCTTTCTTCCTGTCTTTTTAATGAATCATCTCCAGCACACAGAAAATACAATGAGATGCCAATCATGTGACCACTACTAGATTTAACAAGTATCTGTGTCCATAAACAACATATAGCCATTTGGAGTTTTCATGTTTTCATAAGCCTTATATAGGACATTATCCTGCAGCTTGCTTATTTTGCTCAATATTCAAGTTTGCTGATTTATCCATGTTGACACACCTAGCCATAATTCATCCTTTTAAAAAAAAAGGTTTATTTATTTATTTGAGAGAATGAGCATGCACATGTGAGTGAGAGAAGGGGCAGAGAGAAAGGAAGAAAAAGAATCCTAAGCAGACTCCACACTGAGCGCAGAGCCCGAAACAGGGCTCCATTCCAGGACCCTGAGATTAGGACCTGAGCCAAAATCAAGAGTCAGATGCTTAACCAACTGAGCCCCAAATTCACCCAGTTTTAAATACTGTAGAGCATTATAGTTTATGAATAAGCCATTGTCTATCCATTCAACCACTAATAAAAAATTTTTTTCGTTTAAAATTTGCAACAGTAAGCAATGTTTCAATGAACATTCTTATATGTGGCTTCTTACGTATTTATGAAAGGAAGTTTTTCAGGGGAGACATCCTGATATGCAATTAGTGCTTCAAACTCCATGCATATCTTCTACTTTTTTTTTTCTCCAAGAAGGCTGTAGATACTCCCTGTAGATAACCCCTGACTCTCCAGCTCCAGCAACAAGCCTTTCTTTATTCCCAGAGCCTAAGTCCATTGCTTTTGACTAGTCTCATCCCAACTATCTCCGATTCCAGAGCATCAGTTAGTATCTAGGGCCCTGAATCCTCGCCCCACTAATGCTAACCCTGGTTTTCCCATTTGCACCACTATGGGTGCAAATGCTCCATGGCTCCATGGCTCCCTCACCTGACCGGGAACCTGCTTGTTGTCTAGCTGGGCCTCCCAGCTGCCAAGCACTCATGCTACTCCCAGGTACCCAGTGCTCACTGGCAGGCTGGATGCCTTCCACCTTCAACTTCAGAGACGTAGTTGGGTCTAGGCCCGGACCTGACTCCTAGTGAGTCCCGTGACCACTGGGGGCTCTTGGCCTATCCTGATGGTCCTTCACAAGAGCTCTGTGTGGGCTAGCACGTTCTAGGAGAACACTCCAATCTCATCTGCCATAACCTTGGTTGTTCACCAGGGCCACCTTCTCCATGACAACTTCCAGAGCTGAGTTGAGAATATGAACTTCTTTTATCCATGCAGCAAGCTCCTGCTCCTCTAGTGAGCTTCTGGGGGAGAGGCTGGTGGCAACAAGCATATGGGCTGCTATTTTAAAAGTAAAAGAACAGAAAAGAAAAACTTTCAGCCAACGCAGCCAAGTCAGCTTCCCAGTAGAGCCGAGCTGCAACTCAACACCCCCGTCCCAGTGCCACATTCCTGCCAGAGGTGAGAGGACTCTGGAAGGCACGCTGCCAGTTCTCATCGGCCCACCAGATGTTCGGGATCTGGCGGGCACGCCACTTCCCTTATGCAGCAGTTGCCTTCCTCTGGTTTACCAGCCTGCTCCTTGGCCCTCTCCTCCTGCCCTCCACAACCCCTGCCCCAGATTCCACAGAGCAAAGCTGCAAGGGGACCACAAGTTCTTCACTCCTGGATTCACTTATCAGCCTCTCCTCTCCTCCAGGACTCCTTTCTCTGTGAGGTCATCTAAATTCAGCCACACAGGCTTGATTGTTCCATTTCCTGTAAGCAAGTTTATTTTCTTTTGTTCATTTCTTCATGAACACATATCTGTTACCTATTGTGGCACCTACTGTGTGCCAGTCACTAGGCTTTGCCTCCCCTTTCAGACACTTATGAGTCACTCCAGCTCAGGTTAGCAAACTTTTTTTTTTTTTTCTATAAAAGGGCCAGAGAGCAAATATTGTTTCCCTGATCTTGGTCACAACCACTTGGCTCTGCCCTTTGGCTCCAGAACAGCCACACACAGTGTGTGTCCATGCATGGGTGTCGATGTGTCCTAATACAACTGATTTTACAAAAGCAGGTGGTACATAAATTGGCAGCCCCTGCACCAGACGATCAGCCCATACTATCTCCACCAACTGACTTTTCCCCTCCTTCTGTCTCTGAGACAACTTCCCAAGATTCCTGCCAGGGTGGCTTATGCCTCAACTCACCCTTCCAGGTGCAGCTGCCACATAGTGTCAAAATGGTTGCATGAGCACCACATTCACAGTCAGCCCCAGCCCCATCTAACCTCCCATTTCCCACTCTCCCAATGAGCTGATGGCTGGCAACTGTCCAGACTCCCCCTTTTTTCTGACTCTCAGCTCTCCTCCTACTGATTACATCGTGGGGACTTCTTACAACTTCAGCCCACGCCCTCCTCTGCGTTTGTATCAATGGCACCTTGTAGTTCCCTATTTATTCTCTGAATGGACAAGTTTTCTTTTCAGCAACCACTAAAAGATCCTTAAAAGAGAAATAACAAACGAAATGTCTTTAGAATCTCTGAAAGTGCAGAGCCCAGTTCTAAGTAGAGAAAACAAAGAAGATGGGATCTGGGCAACGACGAGGAGGCACATTGCTGGAAGAACTAGCTTTGCGAGCGGTCTGCTCTCTAAGCCTCAGCTCAGACCACACGGTGGTGGTTGTGTCGATGAAGAGGTATGAGATACCTACTCTAGGATCTGATAAAAGCCTTTGTTCCATAAATGCTTATGATTGTCATTTTTATGAATGTACCAGATTGTATTTTCCTCAAGGGCAATCACCTTGTTTTCTCTTCCTTGATTTATACTCTTTACAGTAACAGGGGGTAAGGCATATGAACACCGAATAAATCATTAAAGAATCTTTGGTCACTGTTTCAATTTGGTACCATGAAAGTACAATATGGCCCAGCTGCCTGGAAAATCAGAAGACAGAACCAAGCTTCAAAGTGGCATGCCTTGGGGAAGCACCCACCAGCCATTCCCCCTGAGTATGTTCCATTGAACTACACTGAGGATAGTCAACAATCAAAACCCACAGGCAATTAGGGGCTCTGGTGTGTGGTAAACCACAGACCATTCTAGGGTCAGGGTCAGGAGTTTCCACAAAACAGCTCCAGGCCAGTGGTTGCCCAGAGAGTCTTTATAACTGAAATGGGAAAATCAGTGATGCTCCCCTCTGGCCTGTTCCACTTCTCATCTTAGGGCCAGTGCTCCAAGCCACATTAATTTGTACCTTTGCAATGGCAGGAGCCCAGCCTGATCACAAATAACTAGCCATATAACTAATTTCAGACCTCAAGCCAAAAGCAAGTCTTTTAAATAACTTCATTCTCCAAGTGAGTATTGGTACCATCCTCTGTTTTAAAAAGCCACAGTAAGGCCGATGCCAAGGCAGAAGTTCACAAAGGTCTCAGTGACCTCTTTGTGTCATCTGACTCCTCAGCTGCATTATCTAGTCTCACAAAGAGAGGCACAATGACACAGAATAATTAATTCATCTTTATGTCCTCCTGCCCCAGCTATTTGAATGAGAGCCACCACTGGGCTTCAAATACAGAAAATTGGGGGTTAGCCGACCCTGAAGACCAGATCATGGAGGATTTATGGTTTATATCAGATAACATGGAGATCCAACAGCAGCACCATCCCAGCACAGGTCAAGGAGGAAAGGTGGGCAGCATAGAGTTGGCCAAACATTCAGATCCTTGTTCTTTCTCACTGTGTGAGCACTTTGATTCTCCCTGAAGAGCCTCGGTTCAGACAATAAGGTTGCTGGGTTGTTATTCTGAGGATTCTAAGGGACAGTCTCAGTCCTATCAGCCAACACGTCTGTTTGTGTCATACAGCAAGGAGAGGAAAGAAGCCCTCCAGAGAAAAGAAAAAGCATGAGGGGACCCCCCCCAAAGGTGTGACACCCCATAATTCAATGAATCTTTGTTCATGTGACCATAAGGAAAGCAGAAAGCCTCAATAAGATACAGTGTGTTTTACACACACACAGACATGCACACACATACGTATACTATATAACATTAAACAATAAGGTATATCTGAAAGTTATTGATCTAGAAAAGTCTCTAACATATATCACTACATGCAAAGGGCTACTGAATAATAACATATTAAATACACAAAGAGGACACCCAGATGAAATAAAATATCTCCATTAAATTTATGAGTATGTACACAACACATTTAAAAATTTTTACAGCAGGGGCACCTGGGTGGCTCAGTGGTTGAGCTTCTGCCTTTGGCTCATGTTATAATCCCGGGGTCCTGGGATCAAGTCCTGCATCAAGCTCCCCCACAGGGAGCCTGCTTCTCCCTCTGCCTGTGTCTCTGCCTCTCTCTGTGTCTCTCACGAATAAATAAATAAAATATTTTAAAATGTTTTTTTAAAAATTAAAATAAATAAAAATTTCAGAGCAAAACACAAATAACTGGTAATAGAAGTTAACACTGGGTATAAGATTGGGGTGGAGGCACTGGCTACCAGGACTTGAGTCTTTTTGTAATGCTGCAATGTTTTCAAATAAACATGTATCCATGTATCACACATATAGGTAAAAATAACTGCAATAAAGGGATTTGTTACCGAGCGATCACAACGTAGATAGTAAATTGACACATCTGTAGAGGAACCCTATTATAGATAATCATTTGCATTCAAAAAGACCAGCCAACACAATCGTAAGAGGATTCATTTCAGAGTCAAGCAGATTTGGTTTCAAATCCAGCCTGTGGAACCTCAGGCTAATTACATAAGTCTCGTGTTTCCTATCCACTCAATAAGAATATAAATATTGCCTTCATAGGATTACTGTGAAGCTTAAATAGCCCTAATATCACAGAGCTCACTTCACCGTCAGTTGTTGGGAGATCCCATGGTAGAACAATAATCACTGGAGGAGAAACTGTCCCATCCATTTCTGGGCAAACAGCAGCTGAGTTATAGTCACATAACCACCAGCGGACAGGCGAACGCCATCCCATTCCCACCAAATCAGCAGTAAGCTACCAAAAGGCACAAGGGAAGACGGAGGGGTTGCTACACATAATCAGAGATATAGCCTCCAGCAGGTGGCCAACACTTGCAAATTAAAGTCTAGGGAAAACAGAATCAACTTTTATTTTTTTTTACACTAAGTTTTCCTGGGGAAAAAAATAATGAGGCACGAACTGGAAGGTGCTGGACAGTTTGAGCAAGGCATCTCTGTCTGGGGAGTAGATATTTACCATTTCCCTTTAAAATTATATGCAGCCGGTTGGGTCTCTATGACATGCGAGCAATTATGTCTGTTTGTGCACATCCAGAAACCCCCAGGATAGAATGTGTAGCTGCTAATGGAGAAATGTGAACCGATGGAGAGCCTCTGGACCACCCCTAGAGAAGTTCAATTCTGGGTCCCATTCATTTGTAAATCTTTTTCTTCTCAGGGATAAGTGCAATGCCTTGTATGTGGTGGGCACTCGGCGCAGTAATTAGTTACTGTCCATTAAGAGAGTGTGCTCCTCCCAGGAGCAGCCAGCCCCGTGAAGCAGAGAGCATGTCCCTTTGCTGTATCCTCCTCCAGGAAGCCTCTCATCTCTCCTGCCTCTGGCTTCCTAGCACTTCGCGTCTGTGTCACTCCCGGGGAGCATGGCACCTGCTCTCCAGGGACAGACATCTCTTCTGCTGTTGTTTTATGGCATTATTCAACTTTGTCTGCAGGAGGTTTCTTTCTCCAGACAGAATAGGTTCTCTGAGGTCAAGGAACTACCTTGGATGTCTCCTTTAACCCCTACAGCATGGTGAATAATGCCATGCAGGGTAGATACTCAAAGTGAGCAAATATGTTCCAGGAACTGAAATAGTCGCATGCAGACAGATTCCATTTTCTTCAAAGATTTTATTTATTTATTCATGAGAGACACAGAGAGAGAGAGAGGCAGACACACAGGCAGAGCGAGAAGCAGGCTCCATGCAGTGAGCCCGATGTGGGACTCGATCTCCGGACTCCAGGATCATGCCCTGGGCCAAAGGCAGACGCTTAACTGATGAGCCACCTGGGCGCCCCAACAGATGCCATTTTGACTGTGAAAGTGTTCTGCTGTCAGAGACTAACAACAAAGCAGATTGTTCCCTCGCAAGGGGCAGGTGCTATCAGTTATTCTGTTGGTCATTCAGGGGAGAAAGAAAACTAAAGTCCTCCAACACCAGACATCTCCACCACAGGAAACAGGAGGAAATTCTCAGATACCAAGGAGTGAATACCAGCTCTTCTAGTTAAGGCTATTGTATCTTAATCACTTCATCTCGTGGGCCCAGAAACCTCTTCCTACTCAAGAATTATACTTGATTGTCATGCTCCCTCCATTGTGCCAGCTGCACAATGTTATTTAAACATTCGCCCTGTTGGGACCTATATTCTACATGCCAAATGCTCAGAAGGAGAGACTAGAGCACCACAGGGTATGAAAAGAAGATCCAGGTTTGTTTTTTTTTTTAAGCTTTCCTTTGAAAGTCTCAGTAAAAAGGCAACCCAGCTAGAAGTTGGGTTTATCCTCAAGTCACAGAGTATTCCTTAAACCATCACTGTGGCCCCTTGCAAAATTCCCCCTCCAATATCTGAGCTAGCACCCCCCTACACCCCAGGTGGCATGGACTGACTCAGTAGATTGGTTCCCATAGCCACACGTAAAAGAAAGTCACATTCTCTGCTCTTCTTAAAAGATAAATGTACTGAAAATTTATGGTAGAATATAAAATATAGAAAAGGATAATGCACAACACAGACATCAATTAAAGCTACACCATACGGAGAAAATCTTAGTTAACATCTGGTGTGGATTTTCCCTAAATTATGTGGATGCGTACATTTTTAAAAATCAGGGGTCATTCTTTGTGTTTGATGTCCTCCTTTTTCACTTAACATATTTTAATCATTTCCCCTTGTTGTTAAATATTCCTTAAAAATTATTTTAAAAGCTTTATAGCATTCCAACACATAAACGTATCATAATCTATATATTTTTTTAAACTTTTTTTAAAAAAATTTTTTATTTATTTATGATAGTCACAGAGAGAGAGAGAGAGAGAGGCAGAGACACAGGCAGAGGGAGAAGCAGGCTCCATGCACCGGGAGCCCGACGTGGGATTCGATCCCGGGTCTCCAGGATCGCGCCCTGGGCCAAAGGCAGGCGCCAAACCGCTGCGCCACCCAGGGATCCCTCATAATCTATATTAACTCTCTTCTTGGCCATTTGGTTAGTGTCTAGTCAATTTTTTACATGATATAACTTTAGTGTGTATCCTCATACATAAATCCTTGTGTGCATCTTTGTTTCCTTAGAATAGATTCATGTAACTGTAATTATTAGTTCAAAGGGTACAAATTATCATTAAGGTTCTTGTTATAAACTGCCCTACAGAAATATTCTGGTCAATCTGCACTTCCACCAGTAAAATATAGGAGTAAGAGCTTCACTGCACACTTGCCAACATTGGGCATTACCATTTTAAATTTTCCAGACGTGCATGTTCTAAGATACCAAAGTCATACATGTTGACACCAAAGCATTATGAAAATATGAGGCCTTAACTGTGTTTTCAGGCCAGAATATCATGTCTTTAACAGTGGCTCTCACACATTTAGGACTCAGGATTCCTTCATACTTTTAAAAATTATTGAGGACTAGACTCTAAGAAATTTAATTCACACATTATACTAATATGTACTATATTAGAAATTACATCTGATAAAACTTTATACTTAATTCATTTAAAAATAAAAACAATACATCAAAAATACCACACTTCTATGAAAAACAACAAGTTTCCAGAACAAAAACAATTTAATAAGAAAGAGTGGCACCTTATGCTTTTTTGCAAAATTCTTTAACATCTGGCTTAATGGAAGACAACTGGATTTTCCCATTTATCTCTGCATTTAATCTGTTAGGGCATCACATATATCATGTAGCTTCTAGGAAACCCCACATCACACTAGTGAGAAAATGAGGATAAATTAGTGGCAAATCACATTTTATTATTACAAAGAGTTTGATGTCATTAATCCCCTGATAGGGTCACAGACATCCCCCAGGGGTTTCAGGGCCTCCCTTGGAGAGCCACTGTCCTATGCCAAATGGCGACAGGGTCCCAAGAGGACTATACACAAAAAGATCTTTAAAAAAAAAAAAAACTAAAGCTATGGACTTCTTGAAAATCTCCTCTCAAACATTCTTCTCTTGACCCTTTAAAGTTGAGCTCCAGCCTCCTGCATACAGCTTTCTCTTCTACCCTGCCCTGTGATCTTTCCCTGCTCTGAGTCTCTATTGCTTTTAGATCACTACAGCACTGAATGGCCTATACCCTCAGATTTGCACAGTAACTTGTCCCCATCCAAACTAGAAGCTTCTTGAGGTCGCCAATCAAGCCTCTGGCACACAGTTGCGCTCAGTAATTGATTTCTCGGAAGAGTGCCACCCTAGATCACCATGCTGTTTAAGTACCATGTACACAGTACCTTATGCAAAACACTTTATCTTGGAATATTTCATTCACTTCTCAGGAAGTTCCTTTGACATAGGTTTTTTTTATCTTTGTCATAAAAGGAGGAAACAGAGACTTAGGCGAAGGGACTGAGTAAACAAATGTTGTAACTCGAAATCAAGGTCAGTGGATTCCGAGTCCCCTAAGCTCTACACCAGCTCCTGGCTAGTTCCTTAAGCAGTAGTCATGTAGCACATGCTTCACCAAGTGTCATGTGGTAGGGGGTTCACTGACTCAGGTTTTCAAGGCATCTCCAAAGGCACTGCTGACTAGGAGACATTACGGGTATTGAGGAGGGGAGGGGAGTTAAAATTAGGCTAGAGTCCTTGTTCTCCCACTTACTAGAAATATGACACTGTACGTTGCCTTATCTTTTTGGATCTCAGTTTCCCCATCTCTAACATTAGCATAACAAATGCCACCAGGCAGAGTTGTTGGGGACACTCAATACAAAGTGAGAAAACTGCATAAAGTGCAGTGCAGGAGCCAGCTTAGTTCCCTGAAACTCTTCCATTCCTTCCTAAGGCCATCTTTCCACCATTCCCTACTTCCCTTCTCAGAAACAAGATTGACTTCATGAAATGAAAGTAGGTAGTTCCTGTAGTCTGAATAATTTATTGAATGGAAAAATATTTTATCCCAAACACCTAGATCTGGGGTCTTTGGAGCACAGAAGCTGTAGGAGCCCAGGCCAAAAGTGTCACTGGAAAGAGGACAGTGGTTTTTACCAAGAGACATTCACTCACTGCCAAGTCACGTGAGGGTCTGCAGGGGTCTTGGCTCTGAAAGCCAGTTGCCATGGCACACTCCTCTCACCATGTAGACATTTGTCAGGCCCAATGTCCACTCTGAGGCACTGGAAGTCAGCCCCTTTCCTGAGAAACGGTTGCTCCCATAGGGGAAGAGATAGTACTCAACTGGGCAAGTCCAGGTGCTGAGAGGAGCCAGCACCCTGATTAGGAACAGAGTGTCTCTCAGCACATTAACAAACACCAGGACTGGCAGCAACATGATGCTATTGAGTGTCTCCAGTGGCTCAAACCTAAGCATTCAGCCAGCACCATAAGTTCTGGTCTATTGGGTTTCCAGAATCTTGTAGTTACACATACTCCTTGTTTGCAACCCAAAACAACCCTTCACAGTTTGATTACTCTTCTCTTTTGTAAAATGAGAGGGCTGGAATCAATGATCTCAGAAGTCCCTGCCATCTCCAACCTTCTGTGCATATGATCAAGCTCCAAATGGATTCTGGTTGCTTCCAAAATGCAGATCTATGCTCTAAGGATGCAAATGTGCCACTGAGGTCCTGCAAAAACTGCCTGACTTAAAACATGTGCCGGAAATAAGTGTTCAGCCTGCCAAAGGTCTACCAGTCTATGGATCCCGTATTCTAGGCACCTACAGGCAGGACAGCAGTCTGAAAGAATCATATAGTCTTGGATTGGCAAGATCATTTCTCATTTAATAACTAGAAATTAGGGCATGAGTGAGTCTTGAAGGCCAAGGAATAAAACCCAACACCTGAACCACCAGAAAATGATAGGCAAAATGACAGAGCAGATAGGTGAAATTCTGATAAACTCCTCTCCTGGAAAGATCAGAGGAGAAGGAGGAGCTTGGGGAGGGAGATGGTGATTAGGAAAACAGCTCAAGAATGCAATTAGATAAAACTCTGTGAGGTCAAGTCCTTACTAAGTCCCTAGTATTCTCCTCCTGGTACTTGATCACTAGTTTATTTTTAAAGATTTTATTTATTTATTTATTTATTTATTTATTTATTTATTTATTATAGAGAGAGAATAAAAAAAAACACATGAGCAGGAGGGAAAACATGAGGCAGATTCTGCGCTGAGTGCACAGCCTGATGCAGGACTTGATTTCATAACCTGAGCCAAAACCAAGAGTCAGATGCTCAACCAACTGAGCCATTCAGACACCCTTCTACTTTAATAAATAATAAGAGATTAATAGGTAGGAAGCTGTTAGAGTCAATGCAATAAGTGCACAAGTTTTAGGCTCAGAGACATGGTGGTTTCAAGGCCTAGCTCCACACCCCTTACTGACTATGTGATCTTGAGTAGGTAACTTAAGCCCTGTGCACTTCAGTTTTCTCATCTATAAAATAGGCAAAACTATCTAAGCCTACTGCCACACAGAATTTCTTGAGAGTTTAATGAGAAAATACACATAAAGCACTTAATGCAATGTCAACACTACAGGTTCTTACTGAAAGGTGGCCATTATTAATACAATGATGATGACTACAATGTTGAAGACAGACATTTATTAGGACTAGAAGATCTCAGAGGAAAGGAAGAAAGACTTCATAGAAAAGGTGAGCCTTGAGGAAAAGGTAAAGTATGAAAAACCAAAACAAGGGGCACATGGGTGGCTCAGTGACTGAGCATCTGCCTTCAGCTCAGGATGTGATCCCAGGGTCTTGGGATCAAGTTTCGCATCGGTCTCCCCATAGGGATCCTGCTTCTCCCTCTGCCTATGTCTCTGCCTCTCTATCTGGTCTCTCATGAATAAATAAATAAAATGAGAAAGGAAAAAGAAAGAAAAGAGAGAACGAAAGACGAAAGAAAGAAAGAAAAAGAAAGAAAGAAAGAAAGAAAGAAAGAAAGAAAGAAAGAAAGAGAATCAGCCAGCCAAAGCAAGCCAAAGAGCATGTCCAATGGCTTGAAACCCAAAACATGCAAATATTTTCAGAAGATAATTAGGAGATGGGCCAGGCCTGAAAGAAATATTCTTATATAGGCATAAGGGGGCATAAGTTTAGATTAGTAGAATAAGACCCTTGAATATTTCCTGAAGAGCCCAAACATTACAAGCAATGGGGGCCCCAAAGGCTTTTGAATAAGGCAGGGACACAAAAGAAATATGTTTGGGAAGACTAATCTTTTAGTGATGTATATGATGGATCAGTGAAGCATGTCCTCCTGGAGGCAGAAATACTTATTAGCAATCTGTCTCACTAGCCTGATGGCAGTAGGTTATAAGAAATGAAATAGGGACACAGAGAAGAAGCATAATCTGTTTCTTGGACAAGGGATAGAGATGAAGGAGAAGGGGCTGGTGGTGGTAACTTAAAGATTCCAAGCCACCTGAGAGCCTAAGAGAATAGTGTTGCCATTGGCAGAAATAAGAGTGGAGCTAACACCTCTGGCACAGATTATAAATGGACTTTGATAAAGAAGAAAAGCATTCCAGGCTGAGTTCCTTAAAATCAGAGCCTGCATCTAGGATTTTGAAACTTGAAAATTACTGAAGGAGTGCTCTTAGACAAAACCAGTCAGAAGAGAAGAAGTCAAGACAGTCAAGGAGTGCCAGACAAGCAAGGATGTGGTTGCAGGTAAAGCTTGATCCAGGTAAAGTGTTCCCCCTGCAGATGATCACCACTTCTCTTGTAGCAGCTGATGGATGGATAAAGGAGATATCATCCTAAGACATGACACATAACACTCAACAAATAACACTCAACAAATTTCTTCTCTAATTATAATAAGTTTTAGCATGAGGAAGATGGCAATATGTCCACCATACCTCATGGATGAAAAAGAACAACTTTAAGCAACTCCAGTTCTCTGCCCCTGAACAACCTCTGTATAGGAATGTAATTCGCATCACCCCCATTTCTTGATCTGCTTTGTGTAAGCAGCAGAAAGCTCAGTAGTTGTCATTTTCTGGGTTTTCAACACTGGCCATGCAATGTATCTGAGTTACAAAAGCAAAGTTAGGTGAGGCTTTCTAAAAAGGTCGAAGAGATAGGATGTGTCTATTTTAAACATTTGAATATGGATGTAAAAATCTGGCCTGGATGTTCTATTTCTTTGGGCCCCTAACATTCACTGACATTCTAGTGTAGGAGCCTCTCTCGGTTGGATCCTATCCCCAAGACTACTCTAACACTTCCTGGATTCTCTATGGCTACATTTTCCTTATATATGGCAGGAATCAGGTTGTGTAACTTTAACATTAGTTTTAATGTTCCAAGTAAGCTGAACCCTGTTTAAGAGCTGCATACTAAATCCTACAGTACAGAATCACATCCAAATGCATATTTCCTCCACAATATCAGATCTGTCTACCATAAACCATGCTTTCCATTTATAGGAAGCTGCTGTTTCATCCTTTGACCTAGAAATCAATCAACAGATGTTTATTATTGAGTGCTTATGGTGTGAAGGGCACTATGCTAGATGCTGGAAAAACAGCGTATCTTGGGAATAGTAAATAGATATTCTGGCTAGAGAACAAAGGTAATGGAGGAGGAAAAAGACTGGGTATCATTTCAGACTGTATGCATCCAGGCAGCTATTTGCAGTAGCAAACACCATCAACATTTAGTCACATTTCAGTGACTGAACACTATGTTGGTGTATTTCTCACTCATGTTATAGTGCAATATGGACCGGCAGGGAGGTAGGAGGCCAGAGGGGGCTGTGACTTGGGGCAAAGATTCAGAGACTCAAGCTCCTTTCATTTCAAGGTTCTGCTATCTCACAGATCTTAGGAATTCTCAACTGAACTGGTAGAAGGAGAAATGAGTGAGCACGGAGAATGATGTAAGAAAGAAATGTTTTTACCAGGTTTGGAAGTGGCATCAATCACTTCTAGCCTCTTTTTCTCTGAGCCAGAATTCAGTCCTATGGGTACATTTAAATGAAAGAATGTGGTCTAGTCTAGTTGTTTGTCCTGGATGAAAATAAAATAGGTGTAGTGAATATCTATCTCTTCACCCTCTGCCATGGGAACATGATGATAAAGTTTCAGCTTTTTGAAATTGGTATTTTGTCTTTTTAAATAAAAGACTGATCAGTTGGGGCACCTGCGTGGTGCACTTGGTTAAGCATTTCACTCTTGGTTTTGGCTTGGGTCGTGATCTCAGGGTACAAGATCAAGCCCCATGTAGGGGAACCCTGCTCACCACAGAGTCTGCTTGAGATTCTCTCTCCTTCTCCCTCTGTCTTCTGTGTTTGTGCACTCGCTTTCTCTCTCTCTTTCTCTAAAATAAATCAATAAATCTTGCTACATGTTGGCGAATCGAACTCCAATAAAAAATATATCAAAAAAATACAATGAACTTAAAAAAATTAACCAGTTAATGACTTCTTGCTCCTAAGAACATTCTGAGCTCAAAACTGCCAGAAATACATCCTATTCACCAGAGGAACAGGAATGTAACTTGTGGATTACCTATTCATTTACCAAATATTTATGCGGGGCCTATGACTTGTCTGACACTAAGTATCCAAAACATCCCTTTAAAGGAAAAAAAAAAACAGTCAAGATTCAATTCAATCCCTATCAAAATTCCAATAGCTCTTTACAACAGAAATAATAATAATAAAAAACTAACATTTGTACAGAACCACAAATGACTCAAGACAGCCAAAGCAATCTTAAGAAAAACAAATATGGAAGTGTCACAGTGCGCCTGAACATTTTACAAAGCTAGAGTAATCAAAACAGTGAGATATTGGCATAAAATCAGACACACAGATCCATGGAACAGAAGTAAGTCTATGCATATATCATCAATTAATTTTCAACAAAAGAACCAAGAATATACAATGAGGTAAAGAACAGTGTTCACTAAATGGTGCTGGGGAAATTGGATATCCACATGTAAGAGAATGAAACTGGATCCCTCTTTTACAACATACATGAAAATCAAATGCAAATGGATTAAAGATTTGAATGTAAGACCTGAAATCATTAAATTCCTAAAAGAAAACACAGGGAGAAAGTGTCTTGACGTATATCTTAGCAATAATGTTTTTAATTTGACACCAAAAGTGATGTCAACAAAAGCAAAAATAAAAAAGTAGGACTATATCAAGCCAAAAAGTGTCTGCACAGGAAAAGAAACTAGTAACAAAATGAAAAGGAAATTTGTGGGAAATTGGATAAATACATGCACATGATAAGGGGTTAATATCCAAATACATACAGGAACTTATACAACTCGATAGCAAATAAATAATTAAAATAAATAAATAACCCAATAAAAATTAAACAAAAGACCTGAATAAACAATTTTCCAAAGAAGACATACGAATGGCCAACAGGTAGTGAAAAGGTGCTGAACATCATTAGTCACTGAATGCAAATCAGAACCACAATGAGACATCAGCTCAATACCTGCAATATTCTATTACCAAAATTACAAGTGATAAAAAATATGGTGGGGATATGGAGAAACAGAAGCCCTTCTATTCCACTGGTGACCATACAAACTGGGTGAACCACTATGGAAAACAGTATGGAGGTTCCTTAAAAAAATCAAAAATAGAACTACCATTGGACCACCAATTCCACTTTTGGGTATATACTCAAAAGAATTGAAATCAGGATCCTAAAGAGGTATCTGTACTCCCATATTCATTGTAGCATTATTCACATAGCCAAGATATATGGAAATAATCCAAATGCCCAATGAACAGATAAAGAAAATATGGTCTTTATATACAATGGAATGTTATTCAGTTTTTTAAAAGAAGGAAATCCTGCCATTTGTGACAAGAAGAATGAACCTGGAGGGTATTATGCTAAGTTATACAGCCAGTTAGAGAAAGACAAACACTGTGGTATCACTGACATGTGGAAACAAGAAAGAGAGAGAAGGAAGGAGGGAGAGAAAGAGAGAGAGAGAGAGAGAGAGGAAGAAGAAAGGCAGGAAAGAAGGGAGGTAGGGAGGGAGGGAGGGAGGGAGAGACGGAGGAAGGAAGGAAGGAAGGAAGGAAGGAAGGAAGGAAGGAAGGAAGGAATTTAATGTCAAACTCATGGAAACAGACTAGAAGAGTGGTTACCAGAGGCTGTAGGGTGGGAAAAACAGGGAGAAGCTGGTAATAGAATACAAACATTCAGTCTGAAGATGAATAAAGTTTGAAGATCATTTAATGTATATTATGGTGACTATAGTTGATAATAGTGTGCTATATAACTGAAATTTGTTAAAAGAGTACAACTTACGAATTATCACCATAAAATAAAAAAAATTAAAAACAATAAAAGTGTTGAACAAATTTAATCATTCAAGTAGAGGTTGAAAACCTCTACCCTAAAATCCATATGTGTTTTGGAAATGGACAGTGGTGAATATTGCACTACTCTGAATGTACTTAATGCCAATGATTTATACCCTTAAATGGTTAAAATGATATTTTGTATTATGTATATTTTACCACAGTAAAAAAATGTTCATTAGAAAGAAGAAAGAAAAGAAAAAAGAAAAAAAAGAAAAGAAAAAGGAAGGATAAAGAAAAGAAAGGAAGAAACTACACTTAGGGAGACCAAGTGACTTGCTCAAGCTCACACATCTGGCAAAGTGGGTATTTGAAACCAGGTCTACTTTACTTCAGAACTCAAGTTCTCCATATGCCATACTAGCCCTCAAAGAACACTTCTCTGAGCCAAGGAGACAGACACTTTCAAAGGCCAGAGCAACCCAATTCTAAATTACCTTCTCAATAGTGCTGAGATGTGCAATCAAGGAGATGTAGCCCTCTATTTACCACTTCCACTAGAATGAACCAGCTAGATTGAATATGAGAAGTCAGTATGGGCTGAAGATATCTGGGTGTGTGTTTAAGGCTGGCTGGCAGGCATGAGTGGGACTACCCCAGGCAGCCCATTCCAATGCAAGCAGGATTTACTCAAAGCATTCCATTCCCAGGACCGCCCAACAATTGCTTGCAAGGAAGCAAGGAAGACTGCAAGGAAGACTACGTTCTTCACTCACAAGGGAAAGATGAAATAGTTTTCTCCCTAGCTTCCATCACTGATCCCTATCATCTCAGAGTTTACCAGACTATAAAATAATGAGTGAGAGCCATTAGGTCAGTTATAGGGGAAGAGGACCAAAGAAATTAGAATCTTGGAATTCAATCCAGCTTTCCAGAAAAATATATATTTCCCTTAAAGAAAAGTAAATTAATAACTTCAACTATCTATGAATTGCCTTTTGAAGAATCCCACAGATTTTAGAACTGATTTTAGTGGCTGGATATATTGTGATGTATTAAGTCAGTCCATTTCAAAAACGTCCTCCAACAGTCTCTCCAGTGCCTCCAATTCCATGATTAGATATTCATTTATTTGGGTTAAGTAAAATGCTTACTGAGATCATTGTTGGAAAAGGCAAAGTCCTGAGCAAGGTATCAGATAGTCCATGGCTTTATGTGAATTATATTATTTGAAATTGTTTGGTATAAGAACAAGGACCAGATTTGAAGTGAAATATGGTGTACTCGTAGATTTTTACCTCTTAGACAAACCCTGTCTGAAAGATTAACCCTAGTCTCCCAAAGCCCAACAAAGCTGGAAGTGGCATTGCTTTCACATTCTCAGAGGATGGGTCTTTGTCTCGGGTTTGCATGGGAAATAAGCTGACCTGCCCCTAATCAACATGTTGTATGGGCAGCACCCAATGGGACAACCAGCAGGCTAGAGTTCAAAGCCTAGTTTTAAACCCACTGCCTCCCCTAAACATGTTCTCCATCATTCCAATTATAATTCCTAGTGCCTGAGGCCAGGTGACAGTAGACTTTTTCTATTCAGGACTACAGAGCAAGTATTGTAGACTTGTAGGGAGCTATTCAACTCTGTCACTGTAGCACCGAAGCAGTCTGGGGCAGTACACAAACAAATGGGCATGGTTAAGTCCCAATAACATTTTGTGTAGAGACATTAAAATTTGAATTCCTCTTATTTTTCACATGTCACAATGTAGTATTATTGTTTTGCAACCATTTAAAAATGTGAAAACTGTTTTTAGCACACAGGCTCTATAAAAACAGGAGGCAGTGTGGATCTGGTCTAGAGGTCATAGTCTGCTGACCCCCACCTATGGCTGCTGACTACCTGCCCCCTCCCAATTAGAAGCTCCCCTGACCTTTTGCTGACCTCAAAGCATTGACACTCAGATTTCCTCCTAGACCAAAATCTGCACCCTTACTTTGAGTCATGCCTTCTTTAAGCTGTCCTTTACTTGAACCACCCTAGTCCCAGGATGCCATCCTGGCATTTGTCTTTGGTGGTTGGCACGTCCATCTGATTCAATGTAGCTTTAGAAGTAGGAAAGCAAACAACAGGGCTGCCAAATGTTTGGTTTTTTTAGGCCTTAAAAAGATCTGCAGTTTCAGAGTGGCCAAGTTGCAGCTTACCCAATGGACAGACATGCAAGATGCCCAAGCTGGGCTTCTTCCAGAA
Organism: Nyctereutes procyonoides; assembly: GCF_905146905.1. Lineage (NCBI taxonomy): Eukaryota > Metazoa > Chordata > Mammalia > Carnivora > Canidae > Nyctereutes > Nyctereutes procyonoides. Next base: position 9,600,342 of record NW_026575133.1, on the reverse strand, counting down.
GAGGATGGGAAGCATCCACCACTTCTTCTTCTTTTTTTTTTTTTTTTTTTTTTCCCATAAGACCAGTGAGGAAGTATGTGTCCTGTAAAGAAGGAAACTGACATTTCCAGCAGGGAAAAAGATGCACCAAACCCATCTGGTCAGTGCAATCTGGCCAAGCCCATGTGGCTATATTCATGTTGCCTAAAGCAACAGTTTACCTCCAGGTTGGAGAATGGCAGCAATAAAAAACAAATGGAATCTAGCCAAAAAGATGACTCGCAGTAAAGAGACTCTGCGTAAGAAATGGGATGGGGCGGGGGGATATTTATATACATAGAGAGAAAGACATTATCTTCTTCTCCAACACATTTTTCTGAAGTTACAAATCTATGGTTTCTATTTATTCCCATTGGAGGGAAAAACAAAAACCCTGAGATTTATGAGCAGTGTTGTTTATTTATAATCCAAGAACTCTCCTCATACCATATGGTTGGGAAATTTACAGAGAGACAACGTGAGAGGAAATTGCCTGCTTAATTCAATGGCCTTGGCAAAGCTAGCAGGCAGAGGGAGCGTCCCAAAGTCTACCTCCAACACATGTGTAAGCATGTAGGGCCGTGGAGGCATGCATGCAGAGAGCAGAGGGAGCCCTTGGTTTGCTAGCAAAGTCACAACTTGGTGCAGGGGTAATGAGAACAGCTGATGAGATCAGCTGAGGAAGGGGACATTTGTCAATTCTAGCGCAGAGACACGGACAGAGAGAATCAGACAGGAACGGAGGGTGAGGGCGGAGAGACGCCGGAGCAAACAGTTCCCTAGACAAGGGAAGAGGCCACGCAGTGCCTGAGAGCTCTTATGAAGGCAAAGTGCACCCAGGCATATTTGTTTGATTCTTTTCCTTCTTGGTACTAGTGGGAAATAAGGAGAAATTTCTGATTCCATTTCTGCTGCCCAGCATGCTTTCAAAGAAAGGCAATCACTCACTACCTTTAAGGAAAAGATACAAGTTTGTACCTGATGTTTTTCCTTTATAGTCTACCTTCCACTTTCAGACTTGATGACAAACAGAAAGAAAGGAAAACCCTGAGGCTGAAGACTATTAATACAAATAAAAATAGCATCCAGATTTAGAAAGGCACAGAAAAGGGAGAAAAAAAATACAAATGACATGATAGGGGAGGACAGAGGAAAGCCCAGCTCTTTGAGAAAGTCCTTGCTGACAGCTCTTGACCATGGGCCTCCATCCACCTGAGTGTCCACAGCCCACAGGACCTGTCTGGGGTTCCACACCTGCTGCCTGCGCTGTGAGCTCCCTCTTCATATGCATACGGCTGCTCCTCTGGTTCACCTCCCACTTCTGTTTGGATGACTCTCAAAACTTATTCTGCACCCTGAGCTCCCATCCCGCATTCCAAATGCTGCGCAATGAACGACTCCCACTGCAACCCCAGGACGCTAAAACCCCACCATGGCACTCCTGTACCCATTTCTCCCCACCTCTGCAACTCCCTGTCCCCTACCACTCCCCACTTCTGCAACAGGACCAAAACCCCTGACTAGCCCAGGCCCAAAGCATTACAATCATCACGAATGTTCTCTCCCTCACCTCTAATTGTGGCCAGGTCCCATCAACTGTGCCTCAGAAAAACCTGTTGCATTGATCCTTCCTTCTTTCCTTCTGAACAACCCTAGTTCCACATTACGGGCTGCCTGTCCACCCCCTGGACATCCTCCTGCTCAGTCCAGGGACCAAAGTGGCGTCTAAACCACCCTCCTAAAGCCTAGCTGTGAGCACAAAGTCACTTTACACTGGTGTAGTCCATACCCTGTCTGCACTTACCTCTGCCACAGCTCACCCTCAACCCAGGAGGGTGCACACTGTCCAATCTCAGTTATTGCTTGATGCTGAAATGGTGGGTGGCCAAAGAATACGAAGAGCCTTATGCTTTTTTTTTTTTCCCCTTTCCTTCTATGGCTATTTGGGAGGAACGTGCCATTGAGAGAGCCTGTAGGCTTATAAAACTGAATTGATTTGACAGTTACAAGTGTGTAAAACAATGATAAGAACGCAGAGGGTGGAGAGAAGAAAGGAGATTACACCGGAGTTCATGACAAACAACAGGGAGGAAGCCCAGTCGGTGAGCAGTCAAAATAATTAAGAGGATGACCCCGAAAGGGCTGTGAGTAAAGCAGAAGGACCCAGGTGAGCCAGGGAAGAATAATTTATTGACGAGGAGTAGAGACGTAGCTAAACAATGGAATGAATTTGTCGGTTAGGAGTGCTGCAGAAAGGTAGCAGGGAACAGGTGCTGGAGAGAGGCATAAATTTGCCACAGGAGAAAACCCGAGGTCCTTATCAGAATGGGTGAAGGAGAGTCTCAGAAGAGCAGAAGGCCGACCAGACTACTAAGTGTGACAGGGCTTGCCTGAGAAGGAAATAATTGGAAAAGCAAGGAGCCGCGGTTCATCCTGCCATTGAGACCGCTGGCTGCCTTTCAACATGCAGAACAGGTATGGCAAGGAGTCTTGGCACCTGGAAGGAAACGAGCCCTCATTCCTTGAAATTGATCCCACAGAAGCACCAGTTAAAGGTCCCACCCCAGGGGACTGGGTGACCAAAAGTCAGACGAGGCACAAAAGGGGGCAGGAGGAACAAAAGGCATTAAAAACAACCAGTACCTACCACTGATGGAGTTTGAAAGCCAGGAAATCACACCTCGAGTGACATCCAGCTTGGGTGACTCCCTTGTTCTGAAAGCCAGAACCGACAAGGCAGACAGTGTGGGGACTGGATGCGAGAGGCCACTGTCATCAGAGAGGTTATGCTTGGTACTGGGCGATGCCCGAGAGAGTGACTCACCGCTCTCGGAAATTCAACTCCCCAAGTACCAACTGCGTATCTACATCAGCTTTCCATCATGATCCTATTTCACAAACACAAAGTGTGAGCCCTCTGCCTTCCCACTGTTCTTGGTGCAAATCAGCCACTCCACAAGTGATAAAGCAAACAAAATTGCAGCTCGCGTGAAGCTCACAACCTAGAGTGGGAAGGAAAAAAACACAGTGGACTAGCGTGCTAATAATAAGTATATTCAAAAATGGAAATTAAGGAGCACGCTGAAGGAAATGAAGAGCAACTATGGTAGAGACGGGTGGGAACAAATGTTTTCTAAGAGAAGATGCCATGGACACTGGACCTAGAGCAAAAGGCATGTGGGGTACCCAAGCACTACAGCAGGAAAGACACATGTCAGGGCCCAGAGGCAGGAATGAGGCTGACCAATTTAAGAAAGTCAGTGAACAAAGGAGAGAAAGACAAGTGGTAAGAGCACATTCTGTGGCCCAGCCCCACATTTCACATCAAGGACACAAAGTGGAAGGAGGAATGAACACAGACGCTGTCCTATGTCTCAAGTAAGGAGAGATCTCTGTAGAAGCTTACAGGGAGAACTAACATACTCAGAACAGAATGGTCAGTCATGTGGCACCTAGCTGGCTCAATTGGTAGAGCATGTGACTTTTGATCTTAGGGTTGTCAGTTCAAGCCCCATGTGTAGAGATTACTTAAAAATAAAATCTTAAAAAAGAAAAAGAATGGTCAGTCATGTTGGAGATATTTTTATTGATCTTGATTTGCTAAGAGTTCACATGTAAGACTTGTCATTTTGCAAAATCCCTCAGCCAAAATAGCACCTAATCCCAACCAGCCTGATTTATCTCCCTCAACACGGTGCTGAGCTAGTCCATTATTACTAAGTTTTTCTACACTTAAAATCTAGGTTTCCTAACACTAGAGATTGATAGAACCCTGAATGGACATCGTAATCATCAAGCTATAATTTTTTAAAGGGACACATCAACAATCCAGTATATATTTTTACAACATCAAATAGTATACAGTTCTAAAACTTAAAACAAGAATCTTCACAAAATATTCATGCCGACACACAGTCTACATCTTCTTCCCAGGGGTCACAACCCTGTCTACAGAAAAATGCACTTAACAAATAAGGAGCACAGAAGAGGCAGTGATATTCTAGGAACTTCTCTCTGTTTGAGATTTAAATCTTGTCACCAAAGATCCAGAAGTCAAGTCATTGCCTTTGGAGTCAGTACTTGCAGTGTGTGAAATTGGCTAAAAGAGCACAAACAAGGAAGAAAGAAGTCTGGGAACCAGGGCCTAGTCTGCCTCTAAACTGGCTGAGTAAACCTCAGTACACACTCACGTCTTCTGACCTCGGTTCTATCAGGTATAAAGTAAGGTACAGATGCTTTTTTTTTTTAAGATTTTATTTATTTATTCATCAGAGACACACAGAGAGACATAGGCAAGGGGAGAAGCAGGTTCCCTGGAGGGAACCCAATGCAGGACTCGATTCCAGGACCCCGGGATCACAACCCAAGCCAAAGGCAGACGCTCAACCTCTGAGCACCCAGAAGTCCCGGTATAGATGCTTCTGATTTTGGACATAATGGAGTAACCAAGACTGAATCTACTTTTCCATATGAAACAACTAAAAAATAAATAAAATATATAAAAATAATTGTCTTCAAGTCATTGAACATCAGGCAATGAAGGCCAATGAGGCCTGACAAGCAAGAAGCAAATGAAGCTAGCCTTTCAGTTGTCCCAGACCACGGCAGAGATTTCCAGGCCACATGCAGGGAAAGAAACTTCAGTGAAGCCCAGTAATCTACCTGAGTGAAGCTGATACCATGGAGAGTGTGGGCAGGCAAAGGTGGCTTGAGGTTGCAAGAAAGAGCATTGGAGGAGAGCCAGTAAATCAGTAGAGAGAACTCAAGAGAAATGCAGAGGATCCCCCTCAGGTCTCCTTCATTGTCTTCATTGCCTGATTAATGAGCTCATGCATATGAAGAAACCACCCATGGCTGGAGAAAGAACCACCTGAAAGGATTACAGAACAATCCGAGAAGGTCACACAGGGTCAATCCTGCTTAGTGTTCCCACTGGCCAGAGTGGTGACCTTCATGGAGTACCAAAGAAAATACCTCATAAAAGTTCTGCCTCGGTAGTGGGGCAAAGTTATACCTAAGCAACATACTATCTGATGCCACCTTATAAAGCCTTACAACACCTGAAAGAATTCAACTATTTCCTAATTACTTAAGTGTGTCCCAGAACAGAGCCCACCAATATTTCTAGGAATTCAAAAACATCTAGCACCCAGTAAGATAAAAATTGTAATAGCTGGCATCAAATGAAAAATTATTTGGCATGACAAAAGCATAAAAATATAACCCAATAATGTGGAAGAAAAAAAAACAATCAATCTAAACTGCTAGTTCTCAGCTAAGGTGATTTCTCACCCCCTCCTACCAGGGAACATTAGTCAACGTCTGGAGAAATTTCTAATTGTCATGACTGAAGATGCTACTGGCATCTAGTGGGTGGAGAATGAGGATTTCACTAAATATTCTACAACACAAAGAAAATCCCGCAATAACTAAAAATTAGCCAACCCAAGATGCCAATATTAAAACTGTTGAGAAATCTTATTCAAAACCATCTCAGAAATAACACAAATGATAGAATTAGTAAAAAGGACATTAAAACAGTTATTACAACTATATTCCATATGTTCAAGAAGCCAGGAAAAAGTGTACATGTTAATTATATTTTTGAAAGATATAAAAATCAGACACAAATCAAACTTCCAGAGATGAAAACTACAATATCTGAGCTAAATGAGATTTATGGCAAATTCGACACTGAAGGCAAGTGAAATGGAAACCAAAATAATAGCAACTGTACAAATGAAATACAGAAAAAAAACTGGAGAAAGATAAATAGAACATCAGTGTGCTATAGTACATCAAATGTAATTACAGTCCCCAAAGGAAATGGGGGGGGGTGGGGACAGGGAGTAAAGGGGAGGCAAATATAGTTGAAATAATAATGGCTGAAAATTTTCAAAATGTAATGAAAACTATAAACCAACATCCAAAAAACACAAAAATTCCCAAGCACAAGAATCATGAATAAAACAACATCAAAGCACATCATCATAATCAAATTGCTTAATACCGGTAATAAAGCTATAAAAATACAGAGAAAAAAGATATATCGCAAAGATATATATATATATATATATATATATATATATATATATATATATATATGACAGCAGATAATAAAGTGAAGCAATACTTTCAAAGTACTGAATGAAAAAGAAAGAAAACAAAAAATGATGCCAGATAGAAATCTGGATCTACACAAAGGAATGAAAATCAAAGAAATGGCAACTATATGGATAACTGTCCATCTTTCCTCTGATTCATTCTTTTGGGGAATATAAAAAATAGTGAAAAGGAATAAAGGGGAAAGGAAAAAAAATAAGTGGGAAATATCAGAAAGGGAGACAGAACATGAGAGACTCCTAACTCTGGGAAACGAACTAAGGGTGGTGGAAGAGGAGGTGGGCAGGGGGTGGGGGTAACTGGGTGAAGGGCATTGAGGGGGGCACTTGATGGGATGAGCACTGGGTATTATTCTATATGTTGGCAAATTGAACACCAATAAAAAATAAATTTATAAAAAAATAAAAATAAATAAATAAAATTCTTTTTAAAAAACTTATTAAACTCAACACCAAAGAAACAAACAATCCAATCATGAAATGGGCAAAAGACATGAAGAGAAATCTCACAGAGGAAGACATAGACATGGCCAACATGCACATGAGAAAATGCTCCGCATCACTTGCCATCAGGGAAATACAAATCAAAACCACAATGAGATACCACCTCACACCAGTGAGAATGGGGAAAATTAACAAGGCGGGAAACAACAAATGTTGGAGAGGATGCGGAGAAAGGGGAACCCTCTTACACTGTTGGTGGGAATGTGAACTGGTGCAGCCACTCTGGAAAACTGTGTGGAGGTTCCTCAAAGAGTTAAAATAGACCTGCCCTATGACCCAGCAATTGCACTGTTAGGGATTTACCCCAAAGATTCAGATGCAATGAAACGCCGGGACACCTGCACCCCGATGTTTCTAGCAGCCATGTCCACAATAGCCAAACTGTGGAAGGAGCCTCGGTGTCCATCGAAAGATGAATGGATAAAGAAGCTGTGGTCTATGTATACAATGGAATATTCCTCAGCCATTAGAAACGACAAATACCCACCATTTGCTTCAACGTGGATGGAACTGGAGGGTATTATGCTGAGTGAAGTAAGTCAATCGGAGAAGGACAAACAGTGTATGTTCTCATTCATTTGGGGAATATGAATAATAGTGAAGAGGAATATAAGGGAAGGGAGAAGAAATGTGCGGGAAATATCAGAAAGGGAGACAGAACATAAAGACTTCTAACTCTGGGAAATGAACTAGGGGTGGTGGAAGGGGAGGAGGGCGGGGGGTGGGGGTGAATGGGTGACGGGCACGGAGGGGGACACTTGACGGGATGAGCACTGGGTGTTATTCTGTATGTTGGTAAATTGAACACCAATAAAAATTAATTTATTAAAAAAAAAAACACTCCTTTGTTAAAGGGCAGTCCATTAAGTGTCTGACTTTGGCCCAGGTCAGGATCCCAGGGCAGGCTCTGAGCTCAGCAGAGAGTCTGCTTTTCCCTCTCTCTCTCCCTCTGCCCCTCTCGTCACTCATGCTCTCTCTGTCTCTCTCAAATAAATAAATGATTTTTTAAAAAAATTTCTTTGTTAAAGCAAAAATAATAGCAACACATTGTGAGGTTTATAACATATGTAGAGATAAAATGTGTGCCCACGATGGCCCAAGGGCTAGAATGGGAAAAATAGAAATATGCTGTCATAAGGTTCTTACACCATATGTGAGATGGTAAAATGTCACTTGAGTCTAGACTGTGAACATTTTAAGGCATGTACCATAAACCCAAAAGCAAGGACCAAAATAACACAATTTGAAGAGTTATGTCCAATAAGCCAAAAAAAAGAAGGTACAATGAAATAACAACAACAACAACAAAACCTCAATCTAAATGAGGAAGAAAAGCAAAAAATGGAATAAGGGAAAAACGGGACAGGTAGGAAACAAAGAATAAGGTAACAGACTTAAATCCAAATATATCGATCATCACATTAAAAGTAAATGGTCTAAACATTCCAAAAGGCAGACACAGAGTCATATTGGATAAAAAGCAAGACCCAACTATGATGTCTATAAGAAATGCATTAAATATAAAGACACAAATAGATTAAAAGCAAAATGGCAGGAAAAGATGTAACAATCAGGAGAAATCTGGAATTGCTACACTAACATAAGAAACTGTAGTTTCTGAACAAAGTATATTACCATGGGTTATGAAGACCATTTCATAATTATAAAGTACTCAATCTTTCCAGCAGACAGAACATTCCTAATGTTTACATCTGCTAATAGAATTGCAAAATATATGCGATATAATGAGACACAGACAGGGCTAATATTCAACCATAATAATGTTAAAATAATGGAATTTGATAAATTGTTGATGCCCCAGGCCCCCAAACATCTCCCAGCCATCCTTCCCATTTCCCCCAGAATCTTCTTCAACTTGGAAGCTAAAAGGGTAACATCTGTACACCATGGTGTCTCCTTACCCTGCAACCTCTATCTACTCTGACTAATTGCTATTAACTCCTTAGTATTTTAAATATAACCTCTGGGCTTGGATAAAGGTAATCTCGAAATTTCTTGTCATTTATGAGGTTTTCTGATTGCATTTATTCAAGCCGACTCAACACAAAGAAAATGTTGAGTGGTAGAGGGATATTTAAGATCAAAGAAGAATAGACAACACCCTCTCTTGTCACAGGTAGTATGTATAGAGCACATGTTTGCAAAACATAGAAAACAAGGGTTGGGCCTTTTTACATTTCTCCCTGAACACCACAAGGTCTGATGTTCTCTGCAGGAAAATACAAGTGAGAGCAATCCTTGGGCTCAACTGGCACATGAGGCTCTTGGTCCAACCACTCGACCAGTCACTTTGCACTGGTGGTAGCTAGGGATTTATGGATTTGATTTCAACGTTTAATTTTCAGTTTTATTCTCAGTAGCAGGGGAATAAAAGTCAGAGTAAAATCGTTTAAAAGAGGTTAACTGTTGCAATTGTATGAGACTCTAAAAAGTGAAAGGAAGGGGAACATTTTTACAATGCTCACTAAAAGAAATCTATGATGTCTCAATGCTGCAAGCAAGAGGAAAGGAGGTCCTGGGGGAAAGCACAGCCTCCCAGCCACCTGCCAAAAAGCAGACCATAAACTCAAACTCTTAGAAGCACTCTCATTGGCCTCATGCTGTGTCCGTGGGCTTGCTACTCCCCATGCTGCTGGGAGGTTCTGGAGATAAGAGAGGTGGCCTGCCTTGCACTAAATGTGCAAGCATCTGTACTTGGACAGTCCATGTGCATCTGGCCACTGTAAATCACGACAGATGCAGAACTTACAACATCCACAGACACATGAGTAAGACGCTAAAGTAACAAAGATGCAGAAGAGGTAAGCATGATTCTCAAAAGTGGTACCGTTTGAAAACAATCCAGTTCTTATGGGATCCAATAAAATTCTGGATAGGAGCCACACACCATCAATATTACCACTGGAGACCTTGAGGCAGAGGGAAAGTCCTCAGGTAAGCACTCAGCAACCTGACCCAGAGCAGCAGCTCCACCCCTTCCTATAACTGGACTCCTGTCTAGGAGTGGCATTCTATGTAACAAGCCCACAGGAGCATACCAACTCTTGTCACTGGAAATTTGAAAGCCTCTGTCATCTCCACTTTCCCACTCTCCATGTCTGCGTCTGTTTGGTAATTCCCCTGCAGTCCCACTCCACACCAGCAGAACTGAATGAATCCAAGACTCCCACAAAGCCATGTTCATTTCCGACCCAAGCCCTCACTTCTGCTGTACCTCTTTCTAGAATGTTTCCCATGACTCCTCTCTGCCCAGCTCTTTCCTAGCCATCCTTTCAGCCCTCACCCAAGCAGCTCCCAAAGAGTCCACAACGAATGTTTTTTTTTTTTATTCTGAAGTTCTTTGGCATTATTATAAGCAGTGAAGTGTCTATGCCACTTGCTCAAAGAGGGCTTTAAATTCTCATATAATTACTGATTATGTGCACCCTTATCTCCCCAACTAAATAATAAATTCTTATAAAATAGACACTCCAGAATAAATATTTTCCCTACTATGCTTAGTGATGTATTCATTAAATTACTTGCTAAACAAAGAAATTTGAATCGCTAAGCTTACCCAGATCCTCCTACCCAAATACTCTTTTTGGAAAATTCTGTCAACTGTACCACAACTGAGCTCACAGACAGGTGGGTAACCTGCATGTGTTCCACTCAGATTACTCAAAATATTGAATGAAGAAGTGGTGGGTAAACTGTGAAGAAAAAAAAAAAAGAAAAGAAGAGAAAAGAGAAGACAAGAGAAAGAAAAGAAAAACTCTCTAAGCAAGCCTGAAACCCATCACCATAGATAAAAGTAAACATTTTATTCAGGAAATCTAGGGAAAAAATTTTTTCACTATGTTGCAAATTTTACATATTAATTTAAACAAATCACACAATGGCAAATAGGTTCTAAATCACATGCCGCTTTCAGTAGACACCTAGCAATTATCTTGACTTACCTAAAGGATTTTAATTCCAAATCTATGTTAGGGAAAAAAAACATGCATATACACATGTACATATACATGTAATATTTTTGTATATTATATATACTATTATATATAATTAGGTTATAAACAGTATGTATATTGTATATACAATGTATATACATATTAGATATGTATTGTACATGTAATGCAAATTATATAAATATATATAATTTACTGCTTACATGGCCTCGGGGCATATTCTATGTATGTGCCTATTCTAAACAAATGGAAGTATAAAATTAAGTCCATAAAGTAAATGGAATGAATTCATCAATTATCATTTTAACAAAGGCATGCAAATTCAATTTCCAGGAAAACTGAAAAGAGAGAAGCAGCACTTGAATAAGCATTTTAGAGCCACTGATGAGAAGGGATCAAAATAGATTTTGCTGCCTCCATACAGGAACACCCCCAAATCAAAACCTCCATTCCAACTCTATTGTATAAAACTATGATATGAAGAGAAATCTCACAGAGGAAGACATAGACATGGCCAACATGCACATGAGAAAATGCTCTGCATCACTTGCCATCAGGGAAATACAAATCAAAACCATAATGAGATACCACCTCACACCAGTGAGAATGAGGAAAATTAATAAGGAAGGAAACCACAAATGTTGGAGAGGATGCGGAGAAAGGGGAACCCTCCTGCACTGTTGGTGGGAATGTGAACTGGTGCAGCCACTCTGGAAAACTGTGTGGAGGTTCCTCAAAGGGTTCAAAATAGACCTGCCCTACGACCCAGCAATTGCACTGTTGGGGATTTACCCCAAAGATACAGATGCAATGAAACGCCGGGACACCTGCACCCCAATGCTTATAGGAGCAATGTCCACAATAGCCAAACCGTGGAAGGCACCTCAGTGTCCATCGAAAGATGAATGGATAAAGAAGCTGTGGTCTATGTATACAATGGAATATTCCTCAGCCATTAGAAACAACGAATACCCACCATTTGCTTCAACGTGGATGGAACTGGAGGGTATTATGCTGAGTGAAGTAAGTCAATCGGAGAAGGACAAACATTATATGGTCTCATTCATTTGGGGAATATAAATAATAGTGAAAGGGAATATAAGGGAAGGGAGAAGAAATGGGTAGGAAATATCAGAAAGGGAGACAGAACATAAGGACTCCTAACTCTGGGAAACGAACTAGGGGTGGTGGAAGGGGAGGAGGGCGGGGGGTGGGGGTGAATGGGTGACGGGCACTGAGGGGGGCACTTGATGGGATGAGCACCGGGTGTTATTCTGTATGTTGGCAAATTGAACACCAATAAAAAATAAATTTATTATAAAAAAACTATGAATCAAGTAATCAAGTTACTTTTACTCAAAAAAATTATTAAAGATGCATTTAAAGACTATGGAATAGGGAGCCAAGAAACATAAACTCTAGTCCTCACACAACTGCTACATAACTGGGGTATCTATGACACTATCGCCTGATCTTTCCAGACCCTCAGTTTTTCAATCTGCTAAATGGGAGGAACACTAGGAGGTCTTCTCTAGCTATGAGGTTCCTGCTTTACTTTGAACATTACCAAAAAAAAAAAATTACCAAACAACGTATCACAGAGAATAGATATAAATATGCTCTCTTAATTTTAGATTTATTTATTTATTTTAAAGGGATGGGGCATGAGGGGAGTGAGGCAGAGGGAGAGGGAGCTCAGAGCCCAATGTGGGGCTGGATCTCATGACCTGCACTGAAATCCAGAGATGGACACTTAACTGACTAAGTCGCCCAGGCTCCTTTGTTCTTTTCTAACCATTCTGTTGACACTGCTGTCATTGATGTTCAGCTTCAAATCCTATGAGCCAAGAGAAATTCTTGGAACTATTAGGAATGAAAGGAAAAAAAGTTTAGAAAACACTAAGGTGTACCCAAAACTTTCCCAGGATAAAGGGATCTTACCTGCTTTACACAATATATCTCATGTAAGTAGGGAGAGAAGTAAAAAGAAACAGAAAAAGTCATTTCTTGGTTATGAATTTTATATTTGAAGGAGAACCGTTTTCTTCTGAGTCTTAATAGCCTGCAAGTATTTTTACAAAATGATGCCCATTAACATTTTTCTAATCCTAACAAAATTAAAATACATAAAAATATACTTTAAAAGTCCTCCTGAGTACTTAAGACTATATTGCCACAAGGACTATCTACACAGCAGAGCCTGTGGAATAGAAAGGAATGTTTTGAACATCTCTAAAGTGCTTCCTGTGCTCTTGAAACTCAAGTGTGTATGCCCCAGAAAGCGACTCGATCTCCTTGGCAGAATAAACTGAAATCTGCTGTCCTTGAGATCTTTCTGAACATGACCCTGATAAAGGCCAAAATGCCTAATTCCAGAATGCACAGTGAAGAAACACCCTTGACATGGGAGACCGCAGCCCACTTGGCTGTAACTATGGGCATTGGTAAGGGGACATGGAAACAATGCTTGCTGCGTGGGTGAGCAGCACATTGGTCTCCCTTGCTTCAGCCTGGTTTGGAGCAGCCTGGTCATAGCATTCCAGCCTCTGGCATGGTGGCAGGCACCTAGTGGATTCTCAGTAACTCTTTGTCAAAAATACTGACTTAGAAATTTATTACGTCTACCCACAATTTCCCGACCTCCTACAAACTTCAATGAAGTAGAAGAAATGGTGTAAGAAAATAATCTATAAGCAAAAGATGCAAGGGATACTTTGGGAAAAGAAACCCATCTCCGTCTACTATGATTGGGAGCAAGCATGCCTGGAGGAACATGGAAGAAAAAAAGGCTAGAAACATATATATATATATATGGACCAGATTCTGGAGAGCTTTGCTGATGGGCACCATGTTTATTTCAACCAAATTACTACTTATGGGAGTTAGATACTCTATTTTGAAAATATTTACTTTTCCTTACACCGAGACATTCTATGAAGTGTGATGGATTTTGTATCCATTTTACTTCTTGAAAAGGTCACTTTCTGTCTATACCCAATGGAAACTCGTCCTTCTTTTCTAAGACCAACCCATCACATACACCTCATACAGTATCACCAGATTATTTATCCTAGCTTTCATATCTAATCCTCATACAGACACTGCAAATCCTTCAACGGCTCCCTGAATTCTGCTGACTGCATCCTTAACCCAGTGTCCAAAGTCCACTGTCCTATCATCTCTCTGGACTTCACAGTAGTGTATTTCCAGGTCTCTCATAGAACATATTGATACTTATGTCACAGATCCTAGATGTTGGGTTGCTTTATAATTTGTCAGGTCTTATTTATCATTTTATCTCCTCCAGCATAACCTAGTAGGTGGTAATCCCTCCATGTGTGAATGAAGTGATCAAAGCATAATGTGCACTCAATTATCTCTTCTCCAAAGATCTGTATCATCTGTAGGGTTGCAAATTGGAAGCTTCTGAGCTAAATCTTCCTGAGCAAGTACTTAAAAATCTGAACTTGAATGATTTCTGAGGGGATACAAATGCTTTTGTTGACCACAGGCCCAACCACTCTCTAGTACCTGTCCTACTCTACCCATTTATTCTTCTCTGTATATTTGACTCTGTAATCCTTGACTTTTAATCCATACACATTTTAATCATAATAATAACTACACTTATTATTTACTTGAGTCAGAAAATGTTGTAGGTACTTTTCACATGTTACTGCATTTTACACAATCCAGCAGTCAACAGCAAGGGCCTGGCGCTACACATTTCATAGTTCTGTACTGTCAGCCATTATCCCCAACCCAACAGTAGAATCTACGAAAAAAGAGAGAGGGTGGTCCCCACAGTTCACACACAGACGGAACTAAAGGTGTAGTTATTGGCTACCTAAAGAACAGGTGTCATGCCTTCTACAGGAAGTCTAGGAACTCTTGGGAAAGGCAAAGTATCAGTTTCAGGGGCCACTCTAACAAATCCACCTCCCAGCTTCCTTGGAATTGAGTTACCCCAATCTGGCTCCACGAAACCTAAGATGCTCCAAGTAAAAAGACTCCCACCTCTTTTCAGAGTCCTGAAATGCTCCATAGGATCACCAACAAGAAATTAGACATTTCCCACCTAGACTAGCCCCAGCTGGCTGTTTTATAGAACATCCCTGAAAGACTTGACCCAAAAAGCCATTTTTCTTAGCTCAGCCTCTCCACCAAGCTTTTCACGATGCTAATAAATGAGGTAAAGTTGAAGGTTCTGCCTTTAAAAATACATATCTCAGGATTTTCTTTATCTTCCCTTCATTGCCAGTGAATCACTCACAGTCTCCGCGCAAAGGCACTTAATCTTTTCATCTAATGACACCATCTACGGAAAGAAGCTGCAGTGTCTCCATTCACCAATAGCCAGATCAATCATGTGTCTCTAAAAAAATGAAGTCATACCAAGTTGATTTTTTACATTACTGAAGGGGGTCGTTAAGACCTCAGAGACTCTTTCTGCTGATGGGCTCTGATAGCCTATGATTAATTAGGTGGCTCTTTCCTGTAGATGCCCTCCTGCCTCTGCTGTCAAACCTCCTCACCCCAGTGTGGAAACTCCTGAGCTCCCCAGATCTTGTGGCAGCCAGACCGAACGAGGTCCAGGAAAGTTCCCCACACCCATTGGTTCACTCTGGAATAGAAAAATGAAGCCCCTTACTGAGAACTAACCAAGCAGATGGTATGGCCTCTTGTAACCTTAAAATGTGTGCCCTTTCTCCATGTAATTCCATGATGTTGGTCTCCTAAGGACCACGACACCTTCTTGTATACTTCACTGGAAATCAGAAGCATTTTCTTTGAAGCAGAAGAGAGGGGTCAAGAGGAGAAACAATGGGCAACAATGAAATAATGAATCAGTACTCTTTTCTAGTCCAAATGTTCACTAGTTCCTGTGATTCTCTCATCCCAAGCTGTGGCTTGGAGAGGGCCATGGATGGGGAAATTGGAACAGGCTATGATAATATGAACAGGGCAGCACCAAACTGGAAAGTTATCCAAGGAAATATACAAATCTCAGTGTATGTTATGAGCAAGGGAGTGGCCATTTGGATGCTTCTTCCCTAAACAAAATGTGCTTTCTTTCTTTGGGCCTCAGTTTCTTTATTTGTAAAATGATTCTGTAGAATTCTGCAGATGTAGACGATCATGTTCCTTCCTCATCACAAACAAGGAGGCCATATTTACCAGGATTTCCTTTCAAAACCTTAAGTATTCTGAGGATACTTGCTTCATGAGCTGATGCTCTAATAGCCATTTTTTTCTTTCTCATTCCAAATAATGGAATGGTTCTGTTCTAAAAGTGTCTAGTGCCAAGGAATTCCTTTTGACCAAGGAATTAGTCCTACTTTTTTGATCATGCATCGAAGCCAAATAAACAAACAAACAAACAAACAAGTAACTTGGGAACCACCTGTAAAATAAATCTGGGCATTTCATAGTCAGGTTGAGAACAAAGCAGAGGTAGAAAATGAATCAGGTGGATCTCTATCCACAATTTGTCGCAAAGGAAAATTCAGATTTTTTTCCTCTACTCTAAAAAACTGGTGTACTGATCAGAGAATGTGATCTGCTAAAACCCTTTAGAGGAGAATCTACTATTTCAAAGGAGAATCTTCCTTCTAAATCACAGTATGCATTCACTGAGCAGCTACGCACCTCTGGCTTCAGATCCCATTTGGGGACTGACTTTTTCCCATCTGGGAACAGAGATGCCTGCCAGCTGGCTGCTAACAATACAAACAGCTTTTATCCCATTCAGTCCACATGAAAACCATGTGAATTCCTTAGGGTAAGTATTGTTCCTCCCATTTTACCAGTGAGAAAAACTGAGCTCAGACAGCGAGGTGCCTTGGCCAACACTATAGTAGCTCCTTTGGAATGGAGGCTAGTGCTAGCATCCAAATCTGATAGCACACCACATTCCAGGGTCTTTCTGCTCAGTCACTCTGCTAGGTTCTTTATAAAACTACTATATAGTTCTTCAATCATCAGTAAATCAAAGACTTTGCCTTTAGAGCTGCCAATGTGTGTACTTATCTATATTTAAATATAAGCAATTGAAAAATGAACACTGCCCACCCTTGTATTCTTAATATGAAGTTCTTTAGATTGTTACTCTTTTCTCTATTAAAAGAATTCACTTTAATCAAGAAAAAAGGCTCAAATTCTGTCTGCGTGTTGTAGGTTCCCTCCTAAGTTTGGTCTTTGCAATTGAATATTTCCATTTAAATGCTCCATCAATTCAATCAAAATGTTAATATTCTGATTACAAAGTATTGCTCTATGCATTTCTAACACATTTCTTTCCCATTTCTTTCCCCCAGCAATGCACAGAGCTGGAGGGCCATTTTGGTTTAAAGGGGACAACTGCACACTACTATGCTGCAGTAATTGATCAGTAGAAATATTCCGAGAGATTAAACTACAATCTCTATGCGCTTAGCCTTATTCCTATCTCTTTTGTATGCTGCACATACCTATTGCACAGCTGCTAACCTTCCGTGCATTTGTAATGATTGGGGGGACCACTAAACTAGCATCTGTCCTTTTAAACCTGCATTAAACGTGGGTTTAGTGATGTAACCAAAGAGTGTAACTCTTTTTTCATACTTTGCTGCATAAGTGACGCAGAAGTTGGAGCAAATAATCATGGTTTCAACTTTAAGGCATTTCTTTAGGACTACAGAGATGGTATATTTTGGTGAGTCAGATTCAGAGGACCATCTTGGGAATTTTGAAATATTAATCTCTTTCTCCCCTGCATGTAGAGTGACAAACATGGTTTTGGAATCTAACTGTGGCTCACATCATGACATTCCCACTATAGAGTGAACTGTGTGTGATGGCGATCTTTTCACTAACGACCCCACAGACATGGGCCACCTCCCTGCTTATCTGCATTTATAATGCTATAGAGCAAGGCAGGGAGGCCCCACAGGGGGAAAGCAGGATTTCTAATCTGAGGTTGGAGAATGTGCTCAAATGTTTGGCAACAATGCCTCCTCCCCATGGGTGGGGCTGGAGGGTGGCTGTTAGAGGAAATAGTGAAGGAGGTGACGACTTATGTGATAGGATGTTCGAGGGACCAAGGAAGCCCCTGACCTCAAGATGCTTCTCCCTCCTGCTCTGACAATAATCCTAACACAAAGTAAAGACTTTGTTCTGTAATTAGGCATTGAAGGCATGTGTCACTGAAAGGCAGATTACAGTCATAAACTCAGTCATACTTGAGCATCAAGACCAGCCAGCAGATTTGGACAGAGCAAGGGCAAAGCAGAGAGCCAGGAGCAGCCCCTGGAGAGGGAGGGAGGTCCCACAGAAGAAAGAAGTTCTCAGGGAAGAAAGATGAACTGATGTCTGATACTTTCTCTCTATGACCATAAGAAGAGGAGAATGGCAGCATATGTTCGTAAGCCTCGAAGATCTTTTACAACCCACATCATGTTTTATTTCAGTCACTGGCTCATTTAGGCCACACGTGTCATTAAGCATCTAATAATCAGGTTAGGCTATAGGGGATGTAAGGAGAAGACAAGGTAGGCTTGCTGTCCCCCAGGAACTTATAGCCTGGCTGAAGAGGTGATTTATAATTTTTTTAAAGTACAGATCGAAGTATGAGGAAGTGAATCCAGGGTGGGTTGGGCCCTGGGGAGAAGAGTTTGAACTGTGGGATCCTAATCTGCCCCAGGGTATCAGCCAGGTTGACCATCACCACCTCCACCATCCTGAGAATGAAGTGGCAGTGAAATCCAATAACCTTCAACACCCTTCTTCTAGATGTCTTTATTCCTTAACCTTGCCGAGGACTTTGTTTAGTGTTGTACAGGTGAAGAATATCCTGCTGAGGGTAAAAATGGTCTGAAACCCAATCTCTGTTCTGTTAGGTGGTCTGGGAGCCTCAGCTCAGAGCCATATATGTTCAGTGGAAGGGGTAAATTCTCAAATTTGCATGCAGGCTCCATCTTCTCGTCAAGGGTCCATGTCCAACTACAGGACGTACCTTTGTGAAAGTTAGGCAAATGCATGTGTTAGACAATGGGCTGGTGGTGGTCTGGATCCACCATCATTTTCATGTACATTGCTATGCAGAATAATGGTCCCCAAAGATGTCCAGGCCCTAATCCCTGGGATCTGGGAATATATCACTTGTGAAAGGGACTTTGTAGATGCAGTTCACTACAGATCTTGAGATAGGAAGAGTCTCCTGGATTACCAGGTGGGCCTAAACTAATCAAATGAGTCCTTGAAAGTGGAGGACTTTTCCCAGCCATGGTAGATTCAGAGATACAACATGGGAAAGACTTGGTTGCCACTGCTGCCTTTAAAACTGAAGGAAGGGGGATCCCTGAGTGGCACAGCGGTTGGGCGCCTGCCTTTGGCTCAGGGCGCGATCCTGGAGACCCGGGATCGAATCCCACGTCAGGCTCCGGGTGCATGGAGCCTGCTTCTCCCTCTGCCTGTGTCTCTGCCTCTCTCTCTCTCTCTCTCTCTCTCTCTCTCTATGTATGTATGACTATCATAAATAAAAAAATAAAAAATAAAAAAAAAATAAAACTGAAGGATGGGAACCATGAGCCAAAGAATACAAGCAGCCTTAGCAGCTGGAAAAGGCAAGGCAACACATTCCCCCAGACCCTCCGGAAAAGAGCACAGCCTGCTGTCACCTTGATTTTAGACCCATGACACCTGTGTCTAACTTCTCTCACACAGAACTGTAAAATAGTAAACTTGTGCTAAGCCATTAAATCTCTGGTAACTTATTACGGCAGCAACGGGAAACTGACATGATGGATATGACGACTACCCACCAGAGTCTGTCCATCCTAAAACTTTCCAAAATTGAGTCCTTGCATGCAGCACAATTCTCACACACACACAAAAAAAAAAACCTGTTCTGAACAGTCTCTTGTATCATGAAGCCGTCCTTGGAAACCACTGATTCTACTAATGGAAACTGATGGAATAGGTTGGCTTCCTAGAGGTTCCTGGAGATTCGTCATAGCTTCAGGCTGCGCCCTTAAAAGATATCCATTAGGACAATGTAGGCTGCGTCAGGGGTGGCATCCCCCACCTATGTTCCTAGCCCTTCCAGCAAATGATGCCATTCTCTCTAACCCCTTTATGAAAACCCTCCATATCTGGAGCACACAGAGTGTATTCCCCAGAGACTGAAGCATGATTGATGATGGTATAAGTCTACGTACTTACAGTCCAACCTACACGATTTAACTAACTTCCTCACGTGTGTTTCATCACGTTATTTTAAAACATTTGTGAAGTCACTTGAATGGTAACATAGTATTTCATCCTATAAACCAAATTACTTAACATTCTTTGAAGGGAAGAGTTCACTTTTTTCTCTCGTGAACATCTTTTCCTGGTATAGACATGTACATACATGTGCACGTGCACAAACACACACATTTTTAGTTAAAGACAAGAAATAAGGAGGAGACAAGAGTTCGAACTCTTTGCAGGTTTTGATTGAATCTTCTGGAACATCACGCACTTTCCATGACAAAGTCCTTTGCCCAAAATGCTCATCTAATGAAGTTCCCGATAGCCCAGCCCTCCCACTCTCCTTTCCCTAATACCACACCATTTATCTCCTTCGCAGGATTTATTAGCAACTATAATTATACTGCTTATTAACTAATCGGGTTGTTAGCTGCTTCTCCCACCAGCATGTCAGCTTGCCAAGGGCAGAGACTATGCTTGTCTTGTCCACATGTGGACCCCCAAGGGCACAGCACAGTTCCGAGATACAGTCCAGGTACAACGTCTCTATAGAGTAGGTAAACAAATATAGTTCTCCATAAAGATCTCCATGACTATACCCTTGTACCCGACCTAATGCTCAAGAAAGACAAAATAATATCATAAACAAATGCAGTTGAAAAAAAATCTGTGTATTTCCTAAATGCTGGAGTTAACGTAGGCACCGGGATGACAGTCGCAATCTACCAGGCCACTCGAAATCCTTTCTGGAAAACAGTAAGGCATGGATACATAAATAAAAATTGTTCAAAATAAAAATTGTTCAAAATAAAAACATCATTATCAAAAAGACCTCTTAAGAAAACAAATTTTATAACACAGAGATTAAAGAGGATTTTTCAGAGTCAAAATATTAGAAATACAATTTGTACCCTTCAGAACTTTGGAAGATTTCACATGATGACACGGCAAGGGCATCCTCCATGGGCATCTGATTCCTTCTCTGGGACCCTCCCTCTTAGTATCCTAAAAACTACCCTATTTTCTAACTCTCATGTGGCATTCTTTTACAAGGCCTTGCCTTGGAAATGATTAATGGACATCTTTCTTTTTTAGATTCTAAGCCCCTTGAGAGTATGACCAATCTCTACCCTGTTGATCTCCCGTGCCTGGTTCAGGTCTCCACACACAGGCTTGAAGGGATAAGTGATGATACACTAAATTAATCTCAGTGGGAAATTATATTTCTTGAATGTCTTTTATGGGTCACATACCTGTGCACTGACAACTGACTTATTTAAATCCTCATCAGACATAAGCTATAGCACTATCCAACCTATGGATGAGGAAACAGGTTCTGAGGGGTAAGTAAAATCACCCACAGACACACAGAGCACTGTGGGTTGAAACTGCTGGGGCTGGGCTTTGAAAGATGGAAAGCAGAAAAGACAAAGAGAGGAAAGGGAGAGAGATATCTCAGGGAAAACACCAAATGGGGAGCTCCAAGTCATGTTGGATGGCGGGGGACAAACCAGTTGGAGCAGTGAGGGAAGTTCCTGAGAAAGAGTAGGTGTGATGATTAAAGCAGGTAGACCCAGCCCAGGCATGGGCCATGTGGTATGCCAGCATGGAGCCACCATGCTGCCTGTGCATGAGACATCCCTTCCATTCCATAGTCAGCAAGTGTAGGAGCCATGGAAAGTTCTATCCAAGACTCTGAATCCCCAACTCAGGCTCTCTTTTATATCACACCTGAGGTGTAATCATTTCCTAAAAGGACCAGAAGTTCTTTTTAAGTCTGTAGTATCACGCCCATGGAAACAGGCCTTTAATTGATATGCAATTTCTATGCTTCCATAGATTAATTTGGAGATTGCAGAAGTCTAAAATATTTTGGAACCTAAAATATTTGTTAACAGCTAAAAGAAAGGACAGAAACCCAAAGATAAAGGGCAATGATATTAAAATAAGCATCACCCTCCAACAGCCAGAAAAATCAAAGCAAGTAATTAACATCTGATGACACAGTTATCCAAGACAAACTGGCTACAAAAGGAGATGATTACAATCCTTAGAACACATTCCCTTTCAGGAATGTTTATTGCTCCTAGTGACTTACAGCTGAAGTCACAGTCCCCCTTTGTCAGCAGGCTTTGCTGTTTTTCTCAAGAAATATCAGGTCTAAAAACCAGGCCAAGGGGAGAAATACGATTTGCTACTTATTGGCATCTAACCTTGACATCTAGAGTAACACTAACTAGAGAGAAAAAGACACGGTTCAAAACTCCCAAATAAACTTTAGGAGCCTATGAACTTATGTTTGCAGTGTTATGTGAAAAAGAGCCACCTTTCTTTGGCTGTGTAAGTCTATTTAGCCATTCTAAGGCTTTCCCATCAGTGTTAGAGGGTCGAGAGATTCAAAAACACTAATAATTACGTCCATTGTAAAGCTTTGCATTGACCATCAGCCTAGTACTTATTCACTCAGACAGGCGTGCAGGTTTTACAATTTAGAAACATTTCTAATATGCACCATTGAGCCCGTGAGACCATCTATTTTCTCATGGACATGGGCAGGCCAGAGGCAATAACTAACTAGGAATTTCATTAGAGCAACTTCGTCTCAGCCACAATTTATAGACTCAAATTTCTTCAACACTTCAGAGCTGAACCTGAAATTTCAGAGCTTCATCTTAAGCAAACACAGGCTTGAAACTTTGATAGGTCAATGATTCCTAGTAATAATAAGTATCATTTTTTAAGAGTTCACTAAATTCCAGGAATTATGCTAACCATTTTACAAGCATTCATTAATGCAATTATCACAGTAACTTTATAAGGTGGACCCCAGAATTATGCCCCATTTTGCAGATGAAAAAATTAAAGTTAAGAAGTGTACTTGCTCCAGGTCACACAACTATTTATTGAGAGCAAGAACTTGAACTCGGGACTGGCGGTTTGTGTGTATCACTTTTGTGAAACAAAAGTACAAATGATGGTATTGTGTCAAGATGGCATCCTTGAGCCAATGCATATCCCAAAATAGAAGTCAGAGTGTAATTTTCTTATTGATTGGTCAGACACTCTTGACTAGAAAGGATCTACCAATTGGCAAACATTCACTGAGCATCTCTCTATTCCAAGCAGAGCACTGTCTCTACAGAAGGCTTGATCCTCACCTTTGAAGAAGACAGTCTTTTAAGGTAGAGAAGATACATGACTTCAGAACTTGAAGGTAAGGAGCAGTTGAGAAAATGGAAGACATCATAGACTCAAAAACAGACGTGCAGTAGGCATAAGAGTGTGTGAGCAGATGGAAGAAATAAGATAACATGATCCAATAGGGAAATTTCAAGGTTCAAGTTATCATAGGTCAAGCAGTGGAAATGATGGGAGGACCAAAATTTGATGATGCCAGCAGGCGGTTGACTAAGAGAGCTGAAGACAATGAGGCCAGAGCACTGGAGGCATCTTCTAATAGGGATGGAGAATTCATCACAGAGGATGTTAAAGAACATAATGATGAAGACGGGGGTAAGGAGGGGGTAAGGACAGCGAGGGACATGGTAAGGAGCATGGTGAGGCTTACTTGGGGTTAGGCACTACAACTGCAAAAACAGGCAGGCTGGTTGTCACTCTCCATAATGGCACCTTCACAGAGCTGGAAGACACAGTAAAGCCATTCCCAATTTCACTCATCCTGATTACATATAAGGTTGACTTCCATTTATTAGGAGAAGTAGTCTTGGGAGTTTTCAGAAGGCCCCCGTGGTTTACATGTCCTGAAACTTCGGGGAGCTTGTCAGTCCACAACAATCAGGAAGAAGAAGAAGGAGAAGTGGCAAAATGCTGGAAAGGGAACAGCGCACACAATTCAGAGGAGAGTAAGGCCTTTTAAAATGTTTCTCCTAACAGAATAGCTCTTGGTGGCAGATATTCCTAACATCAACTAGAACAGCAACATGAGCCAGAGACAAGACAGCAAAGGCAAAAGGAAGTAAAAGAGAAACCCAGCTGAATGCATGTGCCTCTTAGTGGCAGATCTGAATGGCAGATACGTAAACTCAAGCCAAGCACTATCTGAAAATGCCTCCTATGTTGTCATTTATCACAATTTGTCAGCATGACCAAAGCCTCTCACTCAAACAAAGAATGGGGGGATGAAGGAAGCAAAGGAGATAAGCAGGCTACATTCTCACCCCTATTAATGTGATTTCTCTGCTTGGCCATGTGCAGGGTAAACTCCCTTTACTGTGTTAGCCTCACCACACCAGTGAATTTTTAATGCTAATCAACTATCTAACAGTATTTGTATTATAATAATAACCTGGAAGAACTTGTCTAATATCAAAAGACTTAGTGGAACAGACGAATAGTTTCAACACGATATCCATGGGATAGAAATTCAATTAAAAACTGCAAGTAGAGCTGGAGAGAGGTAGTTATAGTTCAACACATACCACAGAGCCCTTCACTGAAGGACAGCTATTAACTGAACTGGTTGAGAAATTCTGTTTTCTTTTATGACAATCTGTTAGCTTGTATAAAGTTAAATTAATAAAAACACCAAACCGCCTCTGTGGTGGGAGAGCAGAACGAGGCCAAGGGCTAGCTGCATATTTTATAATTATGGATTAAGCGCATTAGGCCACGCAAATTAAAGATACGCCACAATTATAATAAAAATGAGAGATCGTACATCTGCAAACGGTGATTGTATGACTTCTGCATCCAGAAGAGAATGCCAGGGCTGTACCCACCAAAGGCAATTGTTTCTGACAAAAGAGGAGGAGATGCCTTGCATGCACACTTTCCTTCTGGATAGGCAGAGCAGTGCTCCTGAAGATGGTCAGGTGAAAGCCAAATGGGGCTGATGACAGACTCTGCTCTATACTCGGAGCTAGGCCCCACTGCTCAAGAGCCTGCTTGCTGCAGTGGGGAGCACTCTTGAAGGGAGTACAGGCTCTCCACTCCATTTAGGAAAGAACAGATTCCCAGTAAGGAGGAATCTGGCCAGCAATGAAGGAAAAGCAAAGAACCAGAGGTCTCATCCACTGAGGGCAAGTGGGTCCAGGACATGCAATTCAGCATTCCACACCCCTGACTGCATTTCTGTCTCAGAAGCCCCAGCTCTCTTTCTATTTTCTGCTAGTTTTGAAAACAAGAAGTAAAAGCTCTCCTCGTGAGAATGACTGACACACTGGCATCCCCTGCCTACTGCTGCACAGAGGGTGAGGATTCTTTGGATCTTTCTTTTCCCTTTTCTTAACACATTTGTTGTGTGGGAGCATATTCAAGTATATGGGTGTGTGTGTGTGCACGCACGCACATGATTATAAATCACATTTTGCAAATGGAGTATCTGTCCCTCTAGCCATAAGCTTTCACGCATGGCAAATGATAATGCTTTCAGCACATAACACAATCTTCCTTCTGCCAAGACTCCAGCATATTGTGCTTTTCAGAAAACAAACTTTGCAACCCATATTGTTTGTAATGGTGTGTGGAGTGGGCGTGCCTGTGCACATTTGGGCAAGCACAGGAGACACACACATGAGGATCTGGAGTTCAAGAAACGGAGCTCATCAAAAACCCAGACACCCTAAAAGGAGGGTCAGCACAAGTAACTAGCTGCTTCACCCTCCCTTTTCTTCCTGCACTGGAGGACTTCCCCAGGGATGTCTTATGTGATAACTGCATCTGAATCCCTTGGGATGTCTGAAAGAAAAGAAAAGAAAAGAAAGAAAAGAAAAGAAAAGAAAAGAAAAGAAAAGAAAAGAAAAAAGAAAGGAAAGGAAAGGAAAGGAAAGGAAAGGAAAGGAAAGGAAAGGAAAAGAAAAGAAGAAAGAAAGAGAAGAAAAGAAAAAGAAGAAAAGAAAAGAAAAAAAAGAAAAAAGAAAAGAAAAGAAAAAAAAGAAAAGAAAAGAAGAAAAGAAAAGAAAAGAAAAGAAAAAAGAAAAAGAACAGGATCCCATACCCCTATCCCTCATTACTGGGCCAGAGTCCCAGGACGGTGGCACCCCAAAACTGGTGTTTGAGCAGGGCTGTGTTGTGCTGTGGCCAGATAATGTTGATGCGAGCTCAGTCTGAGCATGGAATCTCTATTTTCTCTCCCCAGGGCAAAGGCCTTGCGTGCAAATAGATTCTCAAAAATACTTAATTAGGAGTATTATCAGTCACCACCCCCTCATTTTCCTGACAATAAAATGAAAGTCCAGGAAGGAAAACCAACCTGCTAAAGGTCATGCAGGAGTCATGGCTAGAACTCAGTCCAGTCTGGAAACAATAGCTGTCATTTATAATTTAACGTATAATTTAAAAAGCACTTTGCCAACTATTATCACATGCATTCCTCACGGCATCTTATGAGTTTCACATGGCAGTTATTATCAAATTTATATTACGGACATGGGTATAGAGGATTGGAGTAGGATTTGGTTGACCAGGTGTAAAGTTCGTTTGCTTTATTCAAGCCAAGTCGATAAGTGTCGGGGAAATCTGTGAATCAACCAGAGTGAGTGGAGCAGCCTGAGAATATGGGACAGAGCTGAAGTCACCTCCCTACCTAAAGCACAACTCTTCCAATTAGTTAAGACTATAATCAGTACTACAAGGTAAAGGGGCGAAATGAAGACCTCTCAGCAGGGTTTGAGTACTAAACAAGAATATCCCACAGAGCGAGGTCTGCTCATCACCCCGGGGACTCCTGCCCTCCCTCAGCAGGCTTCCAGGAAGGGCAGAAACAAGATCACCATTAAGCTATGTCTCAGAGGCAGAAGCTCTTTGGCCTCACCTCACAAACACTGAGAGAGGATTCCAGCAAGGCAGCTCAAGTAAAAATGGATCAAGGATTCCAAACCAATTACCAAAGCATAATCTCACTCAGATGCGCATGCTAAGAATAATTACTCCCTGTAAGAAAAATGTCTGTTGTAGACACATTGCAGAAGGCTGCATAATTAAATACAGCTGCCAATTCTCATTTATCTTTCCGGAAATTTGCATTTGAAGGTCCACCTGGATTGCCAAAGGCCCAGAGCTAGTGCTCACAATGGGGCAGAGGGCAGAGGCTTCACATTTCTAAAGCAGAACACTAAACATGACCCAGGACCCCTAATGAATTCTGATTCTTAAAAAATTGTTTTGCACCAATTAGTTACAGGGACCCTGTAGATAAGACTGCATGCCTTTCTTCCTCCCTTCCTGGGCAAGCTCCCTCCTTTTTCTTTGCAAAATTAAACCCTGGCCATCCTTCAAGGCCTAATCCACAATAGAGTTCTCAGTGAAGCTTTCCCTGTGCCTCTATTTCTTCATCTGCAAAATGGGGATCATTACAGTATCCATCTCCTCTAATTGCTATGAGAATTTAAAAAGTTAATCTATGTATAATTTTTAAACAGCGCACGGCATGTTGTAATCTCTCAATACATAGGACTGTTAAGGGCTTGTTTCTTCTCAGATTTGCCATATCTTCACATCCAAACACACGCAGTCATGAGCATGCAGAGCTGTTTCGCCCACTGTGGTTTCTGCTCACTCCTATGCTTTGTGTTGGTTTCTACGCTCCTTGAGAGCCAGCAGCCTTAAAGCCTTTGGCCTCCCACCATACAACATGTTCAGGAGACTGGTGGACAGCTTTCTCAAACTGATGTGCCAGGCACTGACTGATGGCGGGTCTAGATGTTACTTTTCTTTTAAGTGTTATAATAGTGTTTAACAAGAACAAAAACATTTGATTATGTATAATAGTGATATGTCACTTTCATTGAGGGGGCTGCCTAGAGCCTGGCACACGGTGGGGCTCGGGAAATACCTATTAAATGAATGCATGCATGAATGAATGAAAGAACACATGATCCCCGCTCACTGCCACTTACTAAAGGGGTCTCGGTGTTTCTCCTTCCCAAGGATTTAGATTGGCCAAGGACAGTTCCAGAACATAAGATCCATGATAGAAAAAATAAATATTACTTTGTGTCCTTTTTGTTTATATGTTTCATCTGCAAGATAAAAATAGGCTAAAACGTACCCATCTTTTAAGAGCCATTGACACTCAGAATACACATCCACTTTGGATAAAATAATAATAATAATAGCATTTCTAGAGCTCTTGCAATATGCTGCCGCTGTTTCAAAAACTCTCTGTGCAACGATCCTTTTCTCCACACAACTCTATGTAGTGTGTGCTTTGGGTTGGAGAAGACATGGCTGGCGGTAGTGCCTGGAAGGTTCCATCAGAAAGAGGCCATCTGGAAAGCAGAGCCAGGGGAAAGTTTTCTGGACAGGCAGGCAGTCCCGTGCACGGCTTTGCAATACTGCGAGGTTCTGTCAGGAAACACCATGCATCAGACATGGCTCAGAAGTTAGAACTCTGCTCGCAGGTTTGGAACTTTGCAAGGTGGCATTTCTCGATGATGGGTTAATATCACGGATGTGCTTTTAATTAATGATCTTTAGTTGTGCATGCTAACTATAAAGAGACATTTCCCCAAGAAGGCAACCAACACACCCTCCCTCAGCCAGAGAACAAACCCCTAAAGCGCCGCAAAGAGGAGGAAGCGGATGGAGCCACCTGAGCTGAGCCACAAGGCTCCTCAGCAATTAAAAACAACCGTACATGAAAATACGAGGAAGGATGGGGGCGCGTGGTTCTTAGAACCACACGCAGCCACATTCGTGCGTGCTAATGAATACAGAGGAGCTCAGGGTTGTAAAGCAAGATGAATACCACCCCTCATTAGTGCTGCATTTGATGGCTGTGTAAAAGGGAGAAAATGATCCACTTAAAAAGGGTCTTTAACATTGATGGGTCAATTTTGGCAATTAGGATTTACGTGGCTATCTTTGCACCACGTTGAAATGAGCCACAGCAAAGGCAATCTTCCCTCTCTTGTTTAGCTGATGACCAGACAGCTCTTTGAAGTCCTGGCCCCTCATTATCCTCTGGGTCCCAGCTCAGAAATCGCCTCCTGGGCAGAGCTGGGACTAGCTGGAGGCAGACAAGAAGGCTGTCTCCAGCCCAAATCTTAAGGAGGCCCTCGTGGAATCCTTGGAGTGAGCGGCTCCTTACATACTGCACCCCGGGCACCCCACCGGCCTCGGCCAGTCCCTGCCCCCAGGTGTGGTCTCCCCAGACCAAGTGAATAAATGCACCCCTCCCCACTCCACTCCCATGCCCACCTAGTATCTATCACAGCACCCTGCAGCACCCTCCGTATCAGTTATCACCTGCTTAGCTGTTTAATCATCGACTATTATATTCCGTCAGCTGCATGAGAGCAGGAACGCGATCTGTGTTCCCCTGGCCCCCACGGCCACAGTCCCCTCGACCTCCCTTGGTGTACAGCCCACAGCCAGCCCCCCAGAGATCAGGTGCTGAATGGGAACAAAACAAAGGTTTTGAAACCTCCATGGCAAAGCTGTCCCGTGACCCCGGACAACCTCAGAGGATACTCCCAAGCCTTCATTCTTCCTACTTAAAGTATGTGGAGAGAACCAGTATCCAAGAACAGGGTAGGTGTTCAAGAGAGAGACACTACATAAGAAATATGGGACAAGAAAAAGCACCTGATTTGGCAAAGAGCAGTTAAAAAAATATGAACTCTATAAGCATTAGGATCACCTTCTCCAAATCGTGGAGAGAAAAAAATGGAAATAATGAATGAAGTCCTCTTTCCATAGGCACTTCAAGATTATTCCAGTTAATACTCACATGAACTCAGATGAAGACATCAATGTGAAGACTGAAGAGGCTCTCTAATCTGTCTGTGATTTTATTTGGGCCTTCAAACTGCGGTTTCTGCCAGCACCAAAATTACCCTCTCACATGACCTAACAAAGACCCTAGACTGATTTCACTTCAAAGACTCAGGCTATAACCAGTACAATGACTGACCATCACTATTCTCAAGAATTCCTAGATCAACAACCCCAACAAATCTACCCTTGAGTAGGCAACGTAATCGGACAATTTGCTTTTCAGAAGTACATGTCCTTTTGCATATTTTATATAACGACCCTGCTCCTTTGCAACACAGAGTCCTTAAGTGCTGTTACATGAAGCCCCATTTCCCTTGCCTGAATCTATTTCTTCTTGTTCAGACCTTGATGTCTCGAGTCCCTGACGGTGAAGAGTAAGCCATGCTCCTCACACTCCCTCAAAAGGAACCACCACCAGTAGGTCTCCTTTCCCTGTTAGAGCTTTTCCCTAGCTCGCTATTTACTGCTGAAGCTAGGTTTTAAGTGTATTTCCTTGCTCCCCCCCCCCCTTTTCAAACTGCAGGGATAATACTTAGAAGGAAGGTGTCAACCACAAGTGGATGAGCGTGAGAAGTGAACAGAGGACTACTTGTCTGATCCCTTACACATCTCCCTCCCACGGAGACCCATGGCCAAAGACAGAAGCACTGCAGTCAGTCTCCATGTGTGAAACACTGCCCTGCAAAGGAGGCAAAAGATGCACGAGCCTTCCACCCCCGGGGACTGTTCTGAGGCAGGGTCTGACTCATTGTCGGGTGCATTGTCCTCAGCTTGTGGGTTCACTTTAGGGAACAGAGAAAGCCCTGCTCTTTCAAGGTCCCTCTCAGAGAAAGGCTTTTCAGACTCAGAGATCACTCCTGGGTAAAAGCCAGCATTTGATTGTCTTCCTGTCTTCAGGTTTCCACTATTTCTATTGTTCCTCTAAAAGGCAAAAGGTTTAGTCACAAATCCTGAAAGACTGGGCTCCCAAGATCTTTCAGGGATACCTGCCTTCCAGTCTGAGGTGTGCTGGTTTTATTTCTGGTCCAACCTCTTGCCTTAACTAAGTGATATGGAGCAAGTCTTCTCCCTTCTGTGAGTCTCACTGTCCTCATCCCTACAATCTGGAGGGAAGGTCTGATGAAATATGTCTCTTTTAGCATGAAATTTCAGCAATCTAAGTGAGAGAATGTATAAAGAAAGGGATGGCCAAGGGGTTAATGCAAGAACTGCCACCCAGGGAACTGGAAATCACACATCTACCTGCCTATTTGTCTGCCCTGGCTTCTGCCTGCAGCTTCCTGCCTGCCTGCCTACTTCCCTGTCTCCCTGCTCCCCACCCCCTTTTTTCTTTCCATTGCATGGCTCCTACCCATTGCAGTTCCTGGTGGTGAGAAAAGGTCGTAGGAGCCAACGAGAATTGGTTGTCCGAGACAAAAAACGACCCCTGAGCTCAGTGAATCTGTGTAGTGGTGAAGGCGGAATAGTAGTGAAATAATAAACACCCCTACATAAGCCATAAAAATGAAACGATTGCAAGTGGTACAATATCTTGTGCTGTTAGAGACTGAGAGACAGACCAGCATGGAAACCTCGGTCAGCTAGAAAGGCCAGACAACACCTCTCTGGGGAAGAGAGGCTCAGACTGAAGAATTTTTTAAAATAAGAGAATACAATCAAAAAGAATGAGGCTTGTGAAAAATAAGATCGGGGGCAGGTGGAAAGGGGGAGGGAGGGAGAAAATGAGAATATTGCAGACAGATGTGAGGTCCCCAGGCAGGAAAGAGTGTAGTTTGTTCCAAAGATACTGAAAGAACACCAGCTTGCCTTTGGTGACTTGGGGCGGCATGCATTATCACCCCAGGATTTGCTCCTATGGGCTGGTATAAACTTGGTACATTGGCCTTGTCACTGATGCTTTCATAGTGGACAAGAGGGAGCAGGATGGCTGGTCTAATGATGTCTCTGATGCAAAGATGTGGGACACATGCTGGTCCAGCACTCAAGGGCAGACATCACCCAACACAGCATGCCAAATAGCCAAAAAAAAGGAAGATAATATCACCCAGGAAGACCCTTATGGACAAACCTCCTGAAGCTTAATACTGGATACCACTCTAGGGGTGCACTGGTGACAGGAGTGAGCAGAACCCTTAAAGGACTGAATGTGATGACTGACGTCATCAGTATATATGATGACGTCAGTAAGGTATCCTAAGATGTCCAAAGCTGGACAGATCCCTCTTTGACTGAATTCATCCAGTGATTCCCAAGGAGGCCAAACTCTGGGCTCTGAGGCTGTGGCTGTGATGACACTAAGCTCTCTCCCACTGCCATGGTTCCTAGCAGAGGAAAATCTTAAAGATATTTTTTTCTCTTTAACCTTAAGACTTTTATAAACATGCAACGATTCCTGACATCTCCGGGCAAGATAGCAAAGCCAGAAGGCCATGCAATAGCCCTCCACACATGCCATCTTGCTCTGCTCATTCTATATCCAGCACTTCCCTAAACATCTTGCCATCAGGGTGTTTAGATTAGAGATCATATCAGAAACTACCTATTCCTGGCACACAGTAGCCATTCAGGATGCACTAACAATTATAACTGCCCCCGAACACATATTGCCCCCACTTATCCCCCAATCTCTTGGCAATGTTCCTTTTGTCAACCCTGATAAGCAATCTGGCAAATGTCTCAAAACAGCCCGTGAATTTCGATAACTGTGGCATTCTGTGTGTGCCATTCTCAGTTATCAGCTGGCTGCCTTCCAACACATGCTGCCACTCCAACATATCCATTTATCCCATCCTACACCATCTAACTCTGACAGAGGACAAGCTAGAGCAGAAAACACTGCCACCACAAGGCTGGTGATAGGAGCAAAGGGGACACCAAGAACCACGTATCCATAGGAGGCTGCCTGGCATTGGGGGGCCCCCGCAGGACCCAAGGCTGCTAGACCCAGGCAAGCTTTCCACACACTCCCAATATGAAGAACAAAGCCATTCAGGTGGATCCTATCCTTCCTCTACCCAAAAGACATTTATGGAGCGCATGTAACACCCAAAGCACACAGCCAGGTGCTGTGGGTGATCTTAAGAAGCTTAGTAAGAATCTGGTAGAGAACACAGAGAACCAGATTCTAAGGGACTCAAAAGAAAGAAGAGAGAGGGCACTCAAGAAAATCTCTGGGAGAAAGTAGAACATAAATCCCAAAAGTGAAGAGGATGGGAAAGGAGGGAATTCCAGAACAGGAAGTGTCATAAGGAAAGGCAGGGGTGTTAAAAGTGAGGCACAGCCTAGCTGGGAACTTAGCATTTGCTCTGCTGGGAACTTTCTCCTTTCCATCTGCAAAGTAAGTACTAAGGTCCAGAGTAATAGGGTGGAGACCCCCACAAGAGGCAGCCCAAGGCTTCCAGCTGAGAAGTTCCTTGGTTATGAAGAAGTCATGAGTCTGATCATCTGAGGTTAACAACCCAAATCTACCCATGTAACCTGAGGCAGATTACTCATTTCATTAAAAACTCAGTTTCCCCATCTGCACAAAGGAAAAGTATAATAGTACCTACTTCATAAGGTTAGGGGGAGGATTTGATGAGATAATTGAGCACAAAACGAGCAGATGTTTCCTCAAATGAATGTTACAGCTTATTCAACAATTTTTAGCACACATTTCCCACCTAAGGGATGGATTTGCTGTCATGTAAGAATCCATGAAAAAGGTGAGAGCTCTTCAATCTTAACAAATAAAGGTAAGAAGGAATGTGATTTTAAGTAAAGATTAGCAGATTTGATTATTTACAAAACGTGAAACCCCCTGCTTTATGAAAAATAAAGCTATGATAACAGGGAAGAAACACAGTGGGGGAATATTGACATCAGATTCCATGTTTTCAGTTTATATATTATATTTAAGAGAATATGTACAGAATGATAAAGAAAACAAATCACCAGTAGATAACCATACAAAATGCTTGGAAAGAAAATGCACTGAGGAGTTACAAGCAGATAATAAATAAGAAAAAAGTTCCATTCACACTAATACAGAATCAGTAGTAAAAATTTAATTAAGGTTCAATAACAATAAATCTTTAAAACATTCATTACATGATGAAACACTCCTGCTTAAAGCTTTTTAATCGTCTCCCATTGTGCCCCAAGTAAAACCCAAACTATTTTAAATGGTTAACAAGGCACCACAGGGCACGTCCCCTGCCACCACCACACATCTGAGAGGCTGCTCACCCCTCACCCGCTGGCTTAGTCTGGCTCCTTGAAAAGGCAAACTCGTCCCTCCTCCACCACAGGATCTTTGTACAGACCTGCCTGGAATGTCTTCCCCCTCTGTCATCCATAACCCCTTGACTCTTGATTAATTTTGGCCTATAGTTCACCCCCAGTGAAACACCCCATTTTAGAAACAAGGTTTTGTGAATATAATTGGTTAAGATGAGGAGTAGAGTGGGCCCCCAATCCAGTGTGAATAATGGCCTTATACAAAGGGGAAATTTGGACACAGACATGCACACAAGGAGAACACTATGTGAACATAAAGTCAGAGGTGGGGTGATGCTTCTACAAGCCAAGGATGCCCAGGATTGCCAGCAAACCATCAGCAGCTAGGAGAGAGGCATGGAACAGATCCTTTCTCACAGCAAGAAGGACCGATCCTGCTGACACCTTGATCTCAGACCATGAGTCAAAAACATTTGTGGTTCAAGCCACTCAGTCCGTAGTACTTTGTTACAGCAGCCCTAAGAAACTCATACACCCAGGAAAGCCCTCCCAGATCCTTCCACTGGCTAAGTTCCTGCTGCCTCTCTGTCTTGTGGAGACTGTGCTTTCCTTCAACCACCGTAAAGATCACTTGATGTCTGCCTCCACTGCGGAAGGAAGCAATGAAGAGGCAGGCAGCATGTCTGTTTGCTTCTCCCCAATACCTGTGGCATCTAGCAGGTGGGAGCGCTCCATAAGCACGTGTTTATTATCTCTGAGGACATGGGAATAAGCCCTGGCAGGCAAGAGACGTCACCAGAGCCCTGAGGGATAAGGACAAAGACAGAGCAGTCCCAACAGGAATGGAAGATAATACGGAGCACATGCTTACTAGGAGCTACCAACTGTTCCAAACACTTTAGTTTACCATTATTACCTCAGGGGTCCTCTCAGGTGCCCAGTTTGGGGGAACTTTTAGAGATTACAAAGCGGGGCCCAGAGAAGTGCCTGAAGCTCACAGCTGGGAAATGGCAGTGCTGGGATCTGAACCCAGGCAGTACATGCCAGCATCTGTGCTTTGAACCTGTCTGCATAGAGACTCTCGGGAGTGTATGGGTAAGCAGGTACAGGTAACAGGTAAGACCAGCATGAACAGGTAAGCTCTTTTCAACAAGTCCTTTAGGGGTTATTAAGAGAAGAAGTGGAGGGGCACCTGGGTGGCTCAATCATTTAAGCCTCTGCCTTTGGCTCAGGTCATGATCTCAGGGTCATGGGATCCAGCCCCACATCAGGCTCCCTGTTGAGTGGGGAGCCTGCTTCTCCTTCTGCTCCTCCCAGCCATTTGTTCTCTGGTGATGTTCTCTCTCTCAAGCCATCTATCTATCCCAAATAAATAAAATCTTAAGAGAGAGAGAAAGAGAGAAGAAATTGAGCACTATCCCAAACCCTTATAGAAGGAAGAGACTAGACCTCCTCATGCTCCTCCCCAAGCAATTCCATAACAGACAGTGCCTTGGGTCTAATCCAGGAGGTATTTTCTTGTAGTCTCCTTCCTTCACATGAAACTTGCCCTAAGTGGGCTGTAAATCTAGACTGTTGGGAACCCTCAAAACAACTTCCAACGTAGGTCAGATCTAATGACTATCCACAGTAGGATTAAGTGCACAGGCTCTAGAATCTGAGGGCCTGGGTCTAAATCCCTGCTCTATGACCTACCAACAGCACCGCCTGGGGCAAAGTTATCTAAACCCCCTGGCTCTCAGGTTCCTCAGCTGTAAAATGCGGATGACAGCAGTATTTACCTTACTGGCTTATTAGAGGGCTAAGTTAAACATACGAAAAGCACTCCAACCAGTGCCTGGTACATAATTAGTGTTCAGTAAGTGTGAACAGCTGTTAGTATTGATGTGGTTATTACTGTTTCCATTTTAT
Source organism: Nyctereutes procyonoides (assembly GCF_905146905.1). NCBI lineage: Eukaryota > Metazoa > Chordata > Mammalia > Carnivora > Canidae > Nyctereutes > Nyctereutes procyonoides. The sequence continues at coordinate 9,564,629 of NW_026575133.1, read as the reverse complement.
CAGTTCAGAATGGCCTGTATATGTTCACTCAGCAGGAGACATGCATGTTCTTCCTGGAGTCCAGGGATACATCATTTTCAAGGATCTCATTACGCAAGTCTTATTCCAATAATTTCACAATAATTTTAGGCCTACTTATTACCTTAAAGCATGTAAACACGTGTGCACTATGCACATACCACACACACACATGCACACTACAGTGTGTTAACTTATCTCTTTTAATTTCAGAGTTGTTGTTTTTCCAGCCTAAGACTTTCAGAAAAGCAACTTTCTCATCACCAATTTGACAATGTATACCAGTCTCAAAATTTCTCCCCCAGAAGTCTATCCTAAGGAAATAATATAAAACGCAGATGAAAACAAAATTTATGTATCTAGATATTCATTACAACATTTTTAAAATAGTGGAAAACTGCAAAACAATCTGAATCTCCAAAAATAGATGAATGAATATAGTTAAGTAAATTACAGAACAGCAATACAATATACTATTATGCAAACATTAAAATTATGTTTGCAAAACATTTTGAGTAACACAGAAAGATGCTTACTCAGATGTTATATGAAACTAAAACACAAAATTGTTGATACAAGAGGATCTCAATTATCTGGTCAAACATGGATAGATATACATACCCTGAAACAACGATGTTTTTGAACAGGACTGTAGATGGGGACTATTGCTTTATAGTACTCTTCATTTTTCAAGTTTTGGAAAATTATCTTTATTAGTGAAATTACTGCATAAAAATTTAAATATGCAAAAAGGAGAAAAGTAGAAGCTTAGGAAACTCAATGTTTCTTCCCTGTTGGCCAGAGGCAATCTTATATAACATGTCAATTCTCAAATCTTAGGGAATTCAGGCAGAGGAGTTTAAAGAGGATGCCAATATGAGGTATCAAAGTATCAAAGTAAATCAGAATTAGGTGCAATTCAAAATTCTTCACAGGCTGCCTTGTTAATCCCCCACCTGCCCTATCCCCCAGGTGAACACATGTTGAGGAACGAAATGGAATCATCTTATAAAGACAGGCCACCTTCTTTATTCTCTGCCCTACACTCACAGAATACTGAAGTCTGATTTTAGTCTGAGTGCAGGAAGCCAAGGAAGCAGGGACCATGGCCTCTTCACCAGGTCCAACTATAAGCCAGTGACCACACCTTTACCTCAATGGAATAGAATCCACATTTATACATCTGAAAGCCAGTCAGAGACACAGGGGTGTAAGGAGGAAATTTCTGGTTTCCCTCAAACAACAGGGCTTTGAGCTTACACCTCCTGCGTTCCTCATTCCTGACCCATTAAACAGATCAATCAGACCACTGGAGAGTCTACCAGGGTAAGAAGGTAAATAAACACACTAGCAAACACGTATATGGATTCATAAATGAGCAAACAAAGAGGAAAAACATGATACAAGTGTCCTAATCATATCAAAACTGATCCTCTGGGGCTACAACTTTTTCCACATTCATTCGCCCTTTCTAAAGCACAGCTATTATTTACAGTTGCTGTTCATCAACCTGTGCTCTTTCCTCTTTACCTCACAGAAAAGGTTCTAAACTGGTCAATCAGGCACCAAAGTCTTCCCCAATGTGACATTCACTTCATGTCCAGCCTCCTCCTCAGCAACTTTGCCTGCCTTGCATCAGCACTTCAACTCTCCAGTCTCCTGAACATTCTCCAATCCTGCCCTGGTCATTTTCTCTCTGGATTTTCATCTATTTCTTTATCTAGCATGCCTATTCCCTCCCCCATCAAAGTCTTTCTCTCCCTCCAAGACCCAGTTCATATACTGCTCTCTATGTTAAGCTTCTTCTGATCTCCCAAAGGAAGATATTAATTCTCAGGCCTCTGTTAAACTTCTATTATATTTATTTCTAACAATAAGTAATATGAAAGGCTTGTATTCTCTATATGTATCTTGCTCTGTCCCTTGACTAGAGATTCTTAAAAGGGGAGCATCTCTTCTAAATCTTTGCATGGTCCACAGCACTTAACACAGAAATCACACATAGTAAATCCCATTGAATGAACTAACCTAACACATGGTCATGGAAGTGCCAAATCGCCTGGACTCAGAGCCCTCCCTGGGGGAACTTCACACTGTCCCATGATGTATTTGTTCCATGATGTATAAAAGGAACCTAGCAGAGCACTAAGTCCCCAAAAAGCATTCAAAAGCAAATACTAAATGAGTTGGCCAAGGTCAGAGGATACAAGATCAACAGACAAAACACAAATATATTTCTATTTCTATTCATTAATAATACACATGTGGAAACTGAAATTAAAAATGCAACAACCTGGGATGCCTGAGTGGCTCAGCAGTTGAGCGTCTGCCTTTGGCTCAGGGCATGATCCTGAAGTCCCGGGATCCAGTCCCACATCAGGCTCCCTGCATGGGGCCTGCTTCTCTCTCTGCCTGTGTCTCTCATGAATAAATAAATAAATAAATAAATAAATAAATAAATAAATAAATAAATGAATGAATGAATAATCTTAAAAAAACATAACAACCTTTTATAATCACTCCAAAGGAAATGAAATATTTAAGTACACAATTAAAGCATATGCAGGTAAAAATTTTAAAATGCCAATGAAAACAATCACAGAATTAAATAAATGAAGAGGTGTACCATGTCCATGTATTAAAAGACTCAATATACAAATATGTCATAAATATGAAAATATTAATCTCACTGGCAAAGTAAATATATACATAATAATTCAATACTGTAATGGTGGTGTATGAATCACTTTTAACCCCAGTATAAGAGTTTAAAGACAAAAGTATTAAGAGTAAGTATAACCACAGCATTTTGTTAATGGATATATAATATGTAAAAAATAGTAAATTCTGGGGTGCCTGAGTGGCTCAGTCAATTAAACGTCCAACTCTTGATTTCTGCTCTGGTCAAGATCTCAGTTTGGTGAGATGGAGCCCTACGTCAGGCTCGGTGCTCAGCAAAGAACCTGCTTAAAATCCTCTCTCTCCCTCCCTCGCTGCCCCTCCCTCCCTGTTTGTGCACTATCCCTCTCTCTTTCATAAATAAAAAAATAAATATTAAAATGTTTTAAAAAGTAAATTCTGACGTCACTGACATAAAGTGTTGGGAGAGAGAATGAAGCACTGAGATTTTATGCAATTGAAGTTAAATTGTTTTCAGCTTAAAATAGGCTATTAAAACTATAAAAAGTATTATGCAAGCTTCATAGTCACCACAAGGAAAGAAAACCTGTAGTAAATACAAACATAAAATAAAAGAATCACAGTATTCTTTGATTCTTCACTACAAACAATCATCAAATTAGAAAGGAAGAGAACAAAAAGAACTACAAAACAGAAAACATTAACAAAATGACAATAGTAAGTATCAATGATTACTCTAAATTTAATGTTTTAAACTCACTGATCAAAAGATAAAGAGTAGTTATGTACTTTTTTTAAAAAGAACTATATGCTGTCTGGGAGAGACTGACTTTACATTTAAGAACACACCCAGGCTGAATGTGGAGGATAAAAAATGATATTGCATACAAACGGTAGCCAAAATAGAGCATTGGGGTGTCTATATTTATACCAGTCCAAACTGTCACAAGGAAAAAGGAATGTCACTGCATAATTTTAAATGGGTTCATTCAATAGGAATATACAGAAATTATCTTAGAGAACCCAACATTAGAGAGCCTAAATATATAAAGCAAACAGATCTGTAGGAATAGACAATAATACAATGATATTAATAATCTTCGATCTCCTACTTTCAATAGTTGATAGATCATCTAGACAGAAAATCAATAAGGAAACACCTGAAAAATACTATAGACCAAATAAGCCTAACGGACATACAGAGAACATTTCACCCAACAGCTGCACACACAACATTCTCTAGAACAAATCATGGGCTAGGTCGAAAAACAAGTCTTAACAAGTTTAAAAAGATTTAAATCATCTCAACTATCTTCTCTGACCACAATAGAATAAAATTAGCAATCAATAACAAAAGGAAAACTAAAAATTCACCAATATATGGAAATTAAATACAGACTTTTAATCAATGGGAAGGAAAGGGAAATTAGAAAATAATTTGAGATGGGGCACCTGGGTGGCTCAGTCAGTTAAGCATCTGATTCTTGATTTTGGCTCAAGTCATGATCTCAGGTTTGTGGGATCGAGCCTGGCATCAGGCTCTATACTGGGTGTGGCACCTGCTTGGGATTCTCTCTCCCTCTTACCACCCCCACCTCTATTCACATGTGCTCTCTCTCTAAAAAAAAAAAAAAAAGAAAATAACTTGAGACATGAAAACACAGAACATACCAAAACCTATGAAATGAAGCAAAAGAAGTGCTGAGAGAGAAGTTTACAGCAATAAGTGCCTACATTAAAAAGAATATCTGAAACAAGCTGACATTACACCTCAAGGAACTAGAAAAAGAACAAACTAAGCCCAAAATGGCAGAATAAATAAAATAATAAAGTTTAGAGTATAAATCAATGAAATATAGAATAATTGAATAAGTGAAAAAACTAAGAGTTGGTTTTTTTGAAGACATAAAAAAAATCTTCAGTTAGACTAAAAAGATTAAGAAATAGGGAAGCTCAAATAAATAGAATCTAAAATGGAAGAGGAAACATTACAGCTGATACCACAGAGATGAGAAAATTATGAAGGTACATGCCAACAAACTGGAAAAACTAGAAAGAATAGACTCCTAAAATATACGCCTTACCAAGACTGAACTCCCTAAAAATAGAAAACTTGAACAGACCAATAATAATTAGATTGAATCAATAATAAAAAAAAACTCCCAACAAAAGCCCAGAATCAGATGACTTCATAGGTGAACTCTACCAAATATTTAAAGAAGAACCAATACCAATTCTTCTTGAACTTTTCCAAAAAATAGAAGAGGAAGAAACACTTGCAAACCATTTTATGAGGCCAGCATCACTCTGACACCAAACCCAGGCAGAGACACCACAACAGAAAACAAAACAAAACAAAAACTACAGGCTAATATCTCTGCTGAACATAAATGCAAAAATGTCCAACAAGATATGAACAAAAACCTAATTCACAACACATTAAAAGGATCACATACCATAACCAAATGGGACTTATTCCTGTGATTCAGGGATAGTTCAACATATGCAAATCAATCAATGTTACAGACCACATTAACAGAATAAAAGATAAAAATCACATGATCATCTCAATAAATGCATTTATTGACATAAAAAGCATTTGTTACAACTCAGTATCCTTTCTCACACACTCACACACATACACACAAACACACACAACTCAACAAATTAGGAATAGAAAGAACTGAGCTCAACACAAGGAAGGCCATATATGAAAAGTCCATAGCTAGCTTGCACTGAATGGTGAAAAAGCACTCTCGTCACTACTATTCAGCATGGCACTAAAAGTCCTAGCATAACAATCAGGGGAAGGAGGGAGGCTGGGAATAAAAGGCATTCAGGACACCTGCACCCCGATGTTTATAACAGCAATGTCCACAATAGCCAAACTGTGCAAGGAGCCTTGGTGTCCATAAAAAAATGAATGGATAAAGAAGATGTGGTCTATGTATACAATGGAATATTCCTCAGCCATTAGAAACGACAAATACCCACCATTTGCTTTGATGTGGATGGAACTGGAGGGCATTATACTGAGTGAAGTAAGTCAATCAGAAAAGGACAAACATTATATGGTCTCATTCATTCGGGGAATATAAAAATTAGTGAAAGGGAGTAAAGGGAAAGGAGAGGAAATGAGTGAAAATATCAGTGATGGTGACAAAACATGAGAGACACCTAACTGTGGGAAACGAACAAGGGGTAGTGGAAAGGGAGGTGGGGGGGGTTGGGGTGACTGGGTGATGGGCACTGAGGGGGGCACTTGGGATGAGCACTGGGTGTTATGCTAAATGTTGACAAATTGAACTCCAATAAAAATTTTTTTAAAAAATTGGGGATTATAAATAATAGTGAAAGGGAATGGAGGGGAAGGGAGAAGAAATGGGTAGTTAATATCAGAAAGGGAGACAGAACATGAGAGACTCCTAACTCTGGGAAACGAACTAGGGGTGGTGGAAGGGGAGGAGGGCGTAGGGTGGGGGTGACTGGGTGGTGGGCACTTAGGGGGGCACTTGATGGGATGAGCACTGGGTGTTATTCTGTATGTTAGCAAATTGAACACCAATAAAAAATGAATTTATTATTTTAAAAAAAATTCCAAAGGAAAAAGCAAAATTATCTGTTTGCAAATGACATGCCATTATAATGTTATATATTTAAAAAAACCTAAAGACTTAAGAGAAATAAAAACCATTTGAACTAATAAATTCAGTAAATTTGAGGATACAAAGTCACTATATAAAAATCAGTTGCATCTCTCTCTCTTTATTGAGATCTAATGGACATGTAACATTTTCCTGGTATGCAACATAATGATTTGATATTGTATATATTGTGAAATGATCACCACAATAAGTCTAATGAACATTCATCATCACTCCACACAGTTACCAACTGGTTTTCTTGTGATGACAACTTTTAAGATCTACAGTCTTAGCAACTTTCAAATATACAATACAGTACTATTAACCACAGTCATCATGCTGTATATTATATTTCCAGTTCTTATTAATTTTATAACTGCAAGATTGTACCTTTCGAACACCTTCCCCCATTGTGCCCATCCCTTCCCACCCTCTACCTCTGGGAACCACCATTCTGTTCTCTGTGTCTGTGAGTTTGGTTTCTTTGATTGTTTTTAAATTTTATATATAAGAAGGTTCCTACAGTATTTCTCTTTCTCTGTTTTATTTCACTTAGCAATAATTCCCTCAAGGTCCATCCACACACTAGCAATGAACTATCCACAAAGGAAATTAATAGAACAATCTCATTTACAATAACACCAAAAAAAAATAAAATATTTAGGAACAAACTTGGCCAAAGAGGTAAAAGACCTATACACTGAAAATTACAAAACATTGATAAAGGAATGAAAGCATATACCAATAAATGGAAAAACAGCCATGTTGAGGTTGGAAAAATTAACATTGTCAAAATGTCATACTACTCAAAGTGATCTGTTGATTCAGTGTAATCCCTATCAAAGTCCCAATGGAATATTACACAGAAACAGAAAAAATAATCCTAAAATTCATGTGAAACCACAAAAAAACCAAAGTAGCCAAATTGATATTAAGAAAAAGAAAAAAGTTAGGGGCATAACACTTCCTAATTTCAAAATACATTACAAAGCTACAGTATTCAAAACAATATGGTACTGGCATAAAAGCAGACATGTAGAGACCAGAAATAGATTCAGTCATAAATGGTCAATTAATCTTCAACAAAGGTGCCAAAATACAGTGTGAACAAAGGATATTCTTTAAATAATCAATGCAGAGGAAATGTGGTATCTACATGCAAAAGAATGAAACTAGACCTTATCTTACACCATACACAAAAATCAACTCAAAATGGATTGAAGACTTAAATGTAAGACCTAACATCATAAAACAGCTAGAAGAAAAAAAAAAGCAACGAGTTTCTTGACGTTGGTTTGGCAGTGATCTATTACATATGGCACCAAAAGCACAGGCTACAAGAGCACAAATAGGAAATAGGGATCACATCAAATTAAAAAGCTTATGCGCAGCAAAGGTAACCATCAACAAAATGAAAAGGCATCCTATGGAATGAAAGAAAATACTTGTAAATCATGCAACATGATAAAGGGATAATATTCGAAATATTTTAAGAACCTCTACAATCCAACAGCAAAGAAGGAAGAAGAAGAAGAAGAAGAAGAAGAAGAAGAAGAAGAAGAAGAAGAAGACGAGGAGGAGGAGGAGGAGGAGGAGGAGGAGGAGGAGGAGAGAAGGAGAAGAAGAAGAAGAAGAAGAAGAAGAGCCCAACTAAAATATGGGCAAACAAACTGAGTAGACATATAGATAAAACATACAAGAAAACCTACAAAACAGCCAACAGGTAAATGAAAAGGTACTCAACATCACTAATTATCAGGGAAATGCAAATCATAGCCATAAGGAGATAACACTTCATATCTATTAGGATGTAGATAAACAAAAAAAGAAGAGATAGTAAATGCTGGTGAGTACCAAGTGCAAAGAGAACTCTGTGTACTGCTGGTGGGAATGTAAGCTGGTACAGCCACTATAGAAAACAGTATGGTAGTCTTACTACCCTTACTACCGTATGATCCCATGATACCACTTCTGGTTACACATCCATAGCAATTTAAATTAGAAACTGAAAGAGAGGGGTGCCTGGGTGGCTCAGTTGATTAACCGTCTGCCTTTAGCTCAGATCATGATCCCAGGGTTCTGGGATCAAGCCTGAAGACAGGCTTTCTGCCCAACGAGGAGACTGCTTCTCCCTCTGCCCTCCCCATGCTGGTTCTCTCTCTCTCTCTCTCTCTCTCTCTCTGATAAATGGTGTCATTAAAAAAAAAGAATCTGAAAGAGAAATCTGCACCCCCATGCCCCCTGCATTATTATTCATAACAGCCAAGACATGGAAGCAACAAAAATGTTCATGATGGAAAAATGAATAAAGAAAATGTGGTGTAGGGGATCCCTGGGTGGCGCAGCGGTTTGGCGCCTGCCTTTGGCCCAGGGCGCGATCCTGGAGACCCGGGATCGAATCCCACGTCGGGCTCCCGGTGCATGGAGCCTGCTTCTCCCTCTGCCTTTGTCTCTGCCTCTCTCTCTCTGTATGACTATCGTAAATAAATAAAAAAAAAAAAATTTAAAAAAAAAAAAAAGAAAATGTGGTGTATACATACAATGGAATATTACTGTCTTAAAAAGGAAGGAAATCCTGCCATTTTCAACAACATAAATGACACTGTAGGACATTATACTAAGTGAAATAAGCCAAATACAGAGGAAAAATATATGATACCACTTAAATAAGGAATCTAAAATAGGCAAACTTATAGAAGCAGAGAATGGAACGGTGGTTGCCAGAGGCTGGGGCGTGGGGGTGGGGAAAGGAAACGGAGGTATTAATCAAATGGTACGAAATTCTAAGTTATACAAGATAACTGTATCCTAGAGTTCTGCTGTATAGCACAAAGCTATAGTTAACAATATTGTATTGCGGACTTAAAAATGTGCTAAGATGCAGAGCTTGTGTTAAGAGTTCTTATCACAAAAAATAATGATAATAATGAATAAAGAGGATAGCAGGAAACTTAGAGGTATGGATAAATTTTTGAAATAGACTGTGGTGACAGTTTCACTTATTTCCAAACTCACCAAGTTGTTTATATTAAATATGTACAGCTTCTTGTATTTCAATAACATCTGTAAAGGGTTGTTTTTAAAATGGGCAAAAGACATGAACAGACATTTCACCAAAGTCAATATACAGATGCCAAGTAAGCACATTAAAAGATGCTCAACATCATTAGCTATCAAGGATGCAAATTCAAACCACAATGAGATATTGCTGCCTCCCTCCTATCATGGTTAAAATTAAAATTAGTGAAAACATCCTTGCTGACAAGGCTATAAAAAAATTGGATCCCTCATACATTGCTGGTAGGAATATAAAATGGTACAGCCACTCTGAAGAAGTTGTCAGATCTTCTAAAACTAAACACACAACTACAAAGTGACCCGGAAATCACGCTCTTATGCATTTATCCCAGAGGGATGAAAACATGTTTGCACAAAGACCTGTACTCGTATGTTTATAACAGTACTACTTGCAATAAACAAAAATGGGGAACCACTCAAATGTCCTTCAACAGATAAAAGGCTAAACCACCTTGGGTATATACATACATGGAATACTACTTGGTAATCAATAGAAACAAACTATCAACACACAGCAATCTGGGGGAGTCCCCAGGGCATTGCACTAAGTGAAAACAGTAACTCTGGAAGGTTACATACTGTGTGGTTTCATTTCTTTAGCATTTTTGAAATGAAACATTTTATAAATGGAGAACAGATTAGTGGTTGTTGAGGTTTAGTGACTAAGGGTCTGGGGATAGGGAGGTGGCTCTGATTATAAAGGGGAAGCATGAGGGGTGCCTGGGTGGCTCAGCTGGTTAGGTTAAGCATCTGCCTTTGGCTCAGGTCATGATCCTGGGGTCCTGGGATCAAGCCCCATGTTGGGCTCCCTGCTCAGTGGGAAGTCTGCTTCTCCCCTTGCCTCTGCTCCACCCCCCTGCTTGTTCTCTCTTTCTCTCTCTTGAACAATATTTTTTTTTTAATGGGGGGAACCTGAGAGATTCTTGTGATGGAAGTGTTCAGTATCTTCACTGCAGTGCTGGATAGACAAACCTACACACACACACACGCTAAAATGAGAACAACTAAAACTGAAGGGATCTGTAGAAGATTGGGGGATTGTGCCATTGTCAATAAACTTGTGATATTACATTAGTTTGACAAAATATTACCATTAGAGAGACTGAGAACAGAACACACAAGATCTCCGCGTATTATTTCTTCAAGCTGCATGTGAATCTTCAATTATCTCAGTAAAAATTTCAATTAAAAATGTGTGTGACTGCAAATGGTGCAGTCATCCCAAGTAATATTCTATAATCAATAACCATCCTTCATAAAAGGAACAAGTGAGAATTTACAGCTGATTAGAAGCCTTTTATCTGCATCTCTTGGTGAGGTGGTGGGAGGGGGAATTTCAAAAATTAAGAATTTTAGACAACATATCTAATCAATCATAATGCCATTATTTATGAAGACTATTGGGACTGTGGTACGTTGTCTAAAGTTCTGGAAAACATATATGGAAATACAGTATCCAAGACTGAGAAAGTAATCACTAACTACACCCTGAATTTAAAACTATTTGAGGAGGCAGTATGGCCAACTGAGGCTAGTATGGACTTTAGTTTTATAGACGTGAGGTCAAACTTCATCTCTGCTACCTGCTGATTATAAAAACCTCATATTCATCTCTACCAATATGGGATCAAATCCTTGCAAGGTTGCTATAAGTGATATCTTTATCCATAAAGCTCCTAGCACATTCCCTGACACATTATAAATGAATCCTTTAAATCAATAGTAAAAATGAAGGTATGCTTTTTAAAATTTAGTGTATTTTCAGTCTTCTTTACATTAAATACATCAAAAAAAATGTGATACCCCTGAAGGCTGTTGGTCTAGTATTCCCAAAACCCTTCCCTAGCTTTTTTCTGGTGGTCCCAGTCTCCCTATGCATAGGAATAAATAAGAAAGATAGCCTAATCCAGGAAATTCTTATCCTCCAAAAATAGAAAGTTTGGACTACTTGACACAAATGGTCCTTTCAATTCTGTCTCAGGACTTTAAATCACAGGGAAGGTTGTTGTCACATGATGGCGGCTTACTAGAGAGTAGAAGCCATGACATCCAACTGCTGTGATCTTTGGAGATGTAGAGAATCAAGCCATGACTTACCATGGCCCCTAGAGATGTTTAGGATTTTGTGCTTCCTGGAGTCTTATCGTTAATCTCTCCCTTCAAATGCTGAGTGATCCCAATATCCTTCCAACAAATCGTACATCTTGACTAAATTAGTGATTACTTCTGTGGCTTGCAACAAATTTACAAATGGATAGCCTTCCAAAGTCACCTAGAAACCATTTCCCATTTGTTGTGCCTTCTAATCCCCTCGGGAACCTGGATTCCCAGCTGCCAATGCACCCTCGTAGGGTTCGTCTCAAGCATAACTCCATGGATAGCAACACCTTGTAACCATTGTCTTGTGGCGCCACTCCCTAAAATCAATGTAATTGCCAATTAAACAAGTTTGATGCTGACATAATGTGAGCTAATTAGTAAGTGCCAGAGCTCATTCCAATTATTAACCTTTATGGTTGTCATTTATAAAGATGAGGGTGCAACCATGGATTTTTTTTGCATGAATGACTGTGCGTCTCATTCTGAACCAGCCATAAGGACAACAGATAGCAGGGAAAGGTGCTATGTGGAGGGAAAATTCCCCAAAAGAATTTGTCATGCACCTTCCAGAAGCAAAGATGGCCATGACATCTCTTAGGTTGGCAGTTATATCAGAATCAATTGGCACCTTCAAACGATAAGCAACTAGATCTTGACCCCAAAAACTGGCTCAATAGGTTTGGAATAAGGCCCAGGAATCTGGCTTAGCTTATATTTCCCAGGTGATTCTCATGATCCACCAAAACCGAAAATCACTTAGACAAATATCCAAGAAACCCATTCCTAGTCCCTTGGCTGTAGACCTTTTATGAAATATGAATGGTAGCTGAGCTATAAAGACCAGGAAAAAGTGCTTAGTAATGTAACAGCAAGAGCAGGGAGCCGCTGAGATTGGAGAGACCTGGATTTGGGTCCCAGGTTTGAAATCACCGAGCACCAACCCGTTCAGTATCTTAGTTCATCCATTCATAAAATGGAATATTCGATGCACAGGCCTCATATTCCTCCCAGAGATATGAGGTGTACCAGGCCTGCATGTGGGCAATGACTACAAATATTATACCAGTTTAAGAGATAAGTACCACTGAAAAGGAGAGCCTTTAAAAGATAAATTCTATGCATTGCATTTTAAGACTTGACTTTAGCTTTAACTTGGGCACAAAGCATTTGGAAGCAACGGCAAAATGTGAAATGCTTCCTTTGTAAGTTCAGCAATTCCTGAAAAGAAACCTCACAGACGTGCAAGAGAAAAGAAGAGGTCTTTTCACCAGTTTATTGCTTCCGAAATAATATCTGGGCCTGTGGTCTTTATGTGGAAGCTGCCAAAAGCCTCCTAAAGACATTTACAGTGTATGTCCAATAAAGCAATTGACTGCCAAATGATAAGAAAGTAACTACAAAGCTTGACTAGCTTATCTTTATAGGCATTGTATATATGGTATGTAAAAATCTACTCTCTTATAAACTTGGAAAACATAGGCTCTGTATGAATTAAAAATTCCCTCCCCTCCTTTTTTTTTTTTTTTTTTTTTGGCTTCAAACCAAATTCCAAGGGCCCACCTATCATAGCTTTACACACGTGGACATCTGGCAGGGAAATAAATTAAGGCTTACCTTAGAGAGTAGGGAAATGCATCCATTTATAGATGTTATTTTAGAAGGGACTGTCTGATCCTGTTTACTTATTAACTTCATTAGAAGGCTAATGAATCTACTGCTGAGAAAATGAGAGGGAGCTCAGGCTGGGGAAAGGGATGGGCAGGATTTCACACCCCTTCTCCAAATGGTGAGGTTATTTATGATTGCGATAAAATGGCACTCCATTTGGATGGAAGCGAAAACAACATAAAATAACAATCAACAGATGCAATCCATACAAACGTGTTACATTCTCCCAGCCACTGGACAAAAATCAAGATTTATACATGTCTGGGTCCTGCCTTGTGGAAGAAAAAAAGAGTAGGCCATAAAAAGAACTCCTCCTTCTCATAATAAATAGGAAAACAATAAATCTGTAATCCAGACCCTTTTCCAGCATTCTCATTTCTCCATTCTCTAACAAAGGAGGATGTTTGAGGGATCAATATTTAAGCCAAACCCCTTTCTCATTCTGTTTTTTGAAACAAACTTTCATAGCTTTAATGACGCTCCCTTTGTTTAATGAATTCAAATTAAGTAGTTTGGAGAGGTGCTCTAGCTAATCCCTGCCAACTGGCCACTGTCCATCAGTGAATAGCACGTTAGAAAGTTATGTCTGTGTTGTTGACACTACCTGATTTTTGAAGGAAGGTGGCTGTGCTCAGGAGTGGGGCTGTTATCTGCTGTGCATCATAAATCCCAATGTGGTGTGTTTCTTGTTTGATTTCCCAGATTGGAAGAATCAGTGGACTTGGGAGTTAAAAGAGACTTGAGAAGTCATTGTATCTCACAGTTCTATTTATAAGGAAACAGAAGGATGGCAAGAGTTATCCAATTTACAGTAACTGAGATGCACCCAGAGCCCAGGCTTCCTCTGAGTTCCCTGGTCCCCGGTCCTATCTGACGATAAGAAACCACTAAGGCGCTCTGAAAATTATAGATCCCATGTAATCCCCAGCCTTACTAACTTAGAATCTCTTGGGTAGGGCCCAGGAATCCAGACTCTTAACACCTTCCACAAGTAATTCTGAGGATGTGCGAAGTTTGAGGCATACACACGATCCTACCTTTGTTGATTACTTAGGAGATAACAAAACTCTTCAACAGGTTCAGATTCCCCTATGGTTACATTAGAAAGAAAATAACCAGCAACAGATGAGTTAACTCAACACTATGTTATAGGAACTTAAAACAAATTGTGCTTTCCATCCTGTAGCCCAAAATCATCATTATCAGCATCTGATGTAAAAAAAAAAAAAAAAAAAAAAAGAACTATATTAACCTTCCCCTTTTGCCAAGCACAGATGAGTATCCAAAGGAAAAGACTCCAGAGTATTCCCTCAATAGAAGTGCATCGTGTCCAGGGGTGCCTGGGCGGCTCAGTCAGTTAAGTGTCTGCCCTTAGCTCAGGTCATGATCCCAGGATCCTGGGATGGAGCCCCATGTTGACTCCCTGCTCAGCCAGAAGGGAAGACTCCCTGCTTCTCCTTCTGCCCCTCCCCCAACTCATGCATGCATGCATTCATGGGTGCACTCTCTCTCAAATAAATAAAATCTTAAAAAAAAAGAAGTGTATCTTGTCCAGGTATTATGCACTTATGATTCTAAATGTGTTCTGCACCCTGGCCTCCTAAAGACATCAGCACCACACTCATGTAGAGTCTGGTAGAAGCTGCTGTGCTAGGAGGGGGTGGACCTATGAACAAATGAAAAGACCATATAAACTAATGACTAGATTGCAGGCATTCTGCATTCCATGTGCCATCTCACCGACTCCCCACAAAGCTCCCTTACTGTCATCCCGTTACATTCGTGAGTAAATGAGGCTTAGAGAAATTAAAACATTGCTCAAAGTGGTGCAGCTAATAAGCATTAGAGCTGGGATGCACATTTAGGCAATATGAATTTGAACCCGCTCCTGTAACTACTACCCATGTTCAATCCCACCTATTACCAGCTGTTTCTGAGAACCATGGGAAACACTTGCATATGATTTTTTTTTTTAGATTTTATTTATTTATGCATGAGAGACATAGAGAGAGAGGCAGAGACACAAGCAGAGGGAGACACAGGCTCCACGCAGGGACCCTGACACGGGACTCAATCCCAGGTCTCCAGGATCCCACCCTGGGCCAAAGGCAGTACTAAACCACTGAGCCACCTGGGCTGCCCTCGTATATGAAATAGTCTTTTCTCTTAGGAGTTTCACACCATAACAGAGAAATAAGACATTTTATTTTAACCAGCAAAACAAAAATTAGGTGCCATATTGATCACTTCTCTAAGTCCTTCCTAGAAATGTTTTCATCCTTTATAGAATGAGGTGGGTGATAATCATAAAATATGTAAGTATTTCTATAGCAGGGCCACTCATTGCAGAGTGTGCTGTATTTTGTATATACATATTATTCTTGCATATGCCTAATGTTGTTTCCTAGTACATTAATCTTACCTCTCAACCAAACAAAACATTCCTTGAGGATAACAAGCATGACATAATTATCCTGCAATCCC
The DNA here is from genome assembly GCF_905146905.1 of Nyctereutes procyonoides. Taxonomy (NCBI): domain Eukaryota; kingdom Metazoa; phylum Chordata; class Mammalia; order Carnivora; family Canidae; genus Nyctereutes; species Nyctereutes procyonoides. The sequence continues at coordinate 9,548,997 of NW_026575133.1, read as the reverse complement.
CAGCAATGAGCACAGGGCTGCTTATATAATTGATGCTCAATTAATATCTGTTCAATTGAATGCTCTGTGACCCATTCAGGAGCTTTCACCAGATTTATTACTCCCGAAAGCAAATAGAAGGAGGACCCAGTTCTAAAGAGAGGATTTCACAGCCTGCATCATCAGCCCAGCCTTCGGGACTTCACATATGAAGAACCTAGCGAATAGGATGGAAAGTTTTTAATTAACAGCCTAACAAAAAAATGTCATTCCAATCTACAGTTTTGTTTCCATTAATTCACTCAGATTCAGCAGGAATTCCACTAAGGAATTGGGGTGAGCAGCTGTAGAGGGAGGGAAACGCATAAATAAATCATGAGTGTCATTAAAGTTTGTAAACTAATAACTTGTGGGAAGTCTTAGCAATTATTATCAGGGCTTTCTTGGCAAACAAAAAATTAATAAATCCAAAGGTCTCCATTTTCTATTTAAAAAAAAAAAAACAGCATCCCCCAGAAAGGTCACTGACAGAACAATTAGAGGAGGAAATAAATGGTCCAGTCAACAGCTTGCAGACCAGATGAAAAGTCACGGGATTCCCCAGTGGCGGGTGAATGAGATGACTCAATACAAGGAAAGTGACAGGCTGGGGCAGGCTGATGGTGTGATTGATCTGGGGCCACTGGTGCTTTGGTTTAGATCTCTAGGCCTACTTTAGTGAAGCCTAAGGGCTAGGTATTGTAGATCCAGAAACAAGAAAGGCACAGGGGACCGGGGCCAGGCTCTGGAGAGTCTCACAAGGTGGAGATAAATCACAACACAGTGTAAGTGATGCCAGTCATGAGCAGAGGAGGGGCACCACACTTGAGGAGGAGAGGCAGGGAGGCTGCCCAGGAGGCTGTGCATGGGAAGTGGTAAGCTTCAAAAACACCTTAACCAAGAAACTGTTCATCAGCTCTGGGGGCCCCCGGAGAAATGGCTGAGCAGCTTAGTTGATTTTCTTTTCTTTTTTTTTTTTTTAATTTAAAGATTTTATTTATTTGAGAGAGAGAGAAAGCAGGGGGCGGGGAGAGCAGAGGGACAAGCAGACTCAGCACTAGGTGCAGAGCCGGAGGCAGGGCTCGATCTCACGACCCTGAGATCATGACCTGAGCCAAAATCCAGAGTCAGACGCTCAATGGACTGAGCCACGTGGGCACCCCAGGCTGATTGCTTTTCTAAGAGCACAGTATGTCAGGTAGAGGAGCTAGCATAGAGAAGCAGCTCAACAGCCAGGTTACGCGATGATGACCAATTCTCCCTCAGTGTTTTCCATGGGAAGGTACTATGTGCCAGGCACTTTCCCAGGCAACTTACACATTTCATTTCATGCAAAACATCATACCCACGCCAAGAGGTGGGAACCAGGATAGTCCTCAGGGAGAGAGAGGTGAAGAAACTTATCCACAGTCACTCAGTGGCTAAGAGGAGGAGCATGGACTTGAACATCGGCCATCAGTCCCAGAGCTTTCATTCTTAGTTACTTCGATGAGGAGGAAACTGATTGACAAGCAGCCTCCTGCTTTTAATGCATCTCTCCTCCTTGGGTCAGACATCTATAAAATCTAGCAGTGCTAGGTGCCAGCATTACTCCTCACTGATGGGAAGCCTCCAGATTTGACATATTATGGACTGGAAATGCCCTGAAAGTGAAGCCCTGGGTCCTTTAAAAAATGTCAGTCCCCAACCTCATTAGTCTAGGAGCTTGAATCCTATACGGAAAATGTCCACTGACTAAGGGATACCAACAGACAGTTGCTGTGCTAATAACCAGCTTACATGGCCATCCCTGTGGTGGAAGAGAAAAAAAAAATGACCCCCTGTCAGTATAACAGCACCTAGGAGTTTTAGAAAAAATGTCACAGGAGCACAAGATACTGCCACCGTATTGAATGCTTTTAAACAGTCTTTTGTCTATTTAGAAGTAGATAGCCTCTGAATTATTAATCCAGTGAGGTGAATAATTATATCACACTGTAACCTGGCAGGGAGTGTCATTTTGTCATGACAGCTGCTGCTCCAGGCTCCTCTGTTGTACAGAAAATTGAAGAAGAATCCCCAAATTCAATTTCAACTTGGTTAAGCATGTTGGCCCAAATCATGAAACTGAAAGGGTGTGTGTTTAATTTAGTTTCTTTCCTCTGCACACTGTATTAGTAAGGAAGATCACAGTGCTCTAGGCTCTCACTGCAAAATACATCCTCATTATCAGGACAGAAAAGAGGATGGGAAATACAGATCTTTAGGGGAGGAGTAGGGAAGACAATGCAAGGTTAGAAGAAACTCTGTGAGGCCCCAGCACCCTGGAAAATTGCCCTGGAGTTTAGAAGCAGCCCTTTTTCTCAGAGCAGCTCGGTTTGCTCAGCAGGGTTTTATCAGACCTGTGGACCCCTAGAGACACAGAACAAAAATATATTTATATATAACATCTACCCAGAGGGAAAGCCTACATTATTCACCAGCATTTCAAATCCCGGTAAGGTCATACCATATGAATCTATCATCTGTAAACTACACTCTGCATTACCCTCTTTGGTTTGGCCCCTTCTGTGAACATGATGAGACCCCAAACCCTCCCTCCCTGGTCTAAGACCAGCTGCTCTCTCTGCCTCCTGTTTGGCTCCCTTCTCTCCTGCAGCCCAGCCTTACCTGGCCATCCCCCTCTGCTAGAGACATTTCTTCAGTTCTCATTTGCCAAATCATATCCCACTCACCAGTACAAACCCAGCTCAGAGAATCTTATCTACAAAAGAACATCCTTGTCTTGCTAGAAACTGATATTTCAATTCCCTCCAATCAGCACAAGGAACAACCATCTAAATCACTCTTCTCCCCTCCCTAATCCCCAGAAGATCTCTGCTCATTCATCCATAATACAGAATACATTCCCTTGGTGCCCTATAATTTCCACCACATGGATCCTAGCATCAGTGGATCCTTATAAACAAAGCCAATAATGGAATGAACACTATACAAATACAGAAGGTTATAGTAGTCATTAGTCATTATAACTAAGTGAACACTTTCTACATATGAGTCACTGTCTTAAGGGTTTGTCCATTTATTATTTCATTTAGTCCTTGCAATCCACCCATTAATTCATTCACCGAGCAAGTATTAAGTATCTTCTGTGTCCCAGATACTGTTCTAAGTGCTGAGAGTACAGCCCTGAATTAAATTAAAACCCAAAACCAAAAAAACTCTCTTCACATGCTTAGATGTTAGAGGGTGTAGGCAGACGATACATCAATTAATAAGTAAAATATTTAGCAGGCCAGATGGTGGTAAGTTACCAAGGAGGAAAATGCAAGTTGAGTAATGGAATGTGAAGTCCTGGGGAAAGGCCTCCCTGATTAGGCGAACAGAGAGGGTAAGGAAGTGAGGCACTGCCCACCCCACAGAGAGGAAGGGCTGTCGTGGGGAGAAGGAGGTGTGTCTCACAAACAGCAAGGACAATGTGGTGGAGCAAAGGAAGGTTCTGTACTATCTCCAACTTACATTTGGGGAAACACAAATGGGTTGAATGGTAACCACCCGAAAAAAATACATTCAACATCCTCATCCCCAGGACCTATGATGGATCTTATTTCAAAACAGGATCTTTGCCAGGGGCCTGAGTGGCTCAGTTAGTTAAGCGGCTGCCTTTGGCTCAAGTCATGATCTCAGGGTCCTGAGATTGAGCTCCACATAAGGCTTCCCTGCTTGACAGGGAGACTGCTCTTGCTCTTTCTCTGTCCCTCCCCTTGCTTGTGTGATCTCTCTCGCTCACTCACTCCCTCTCCCTCCCGCACTCCCTCTCCCTCTCTCTCATTCTCAAATAAATAAATAAAATCTTTAAAAAGAAAAAAAAAAAGATCTTACAGATGTAATTAAGGGTCTCAAGATGAGATCATCCTGGATGATCCTAGGGGCCTGACTCCAATGGCAAGTGTCCTGTTAACAGACAGGAGAGAAGACACCAGCATAGAGGAGAGGGCCATGGGAGCTGACTGACGGAGGTGGAAAGGGAATGTCAGTAGCCCCTGAGGCTGGAAGAGGCAACGGTTCTCCCTAGGGCCTCCAGAGGGAGTGTGGCCCTAAAGACACCTTGATTTCAAACTTGTAGTTTCCGGACCTGAGAGAGAACACATTTCTGCTGCTTTCGGCCACCTAGTCCTTGGTACCTTGCTACAGCAGCCCCAGGAAACTGATACAGAGAGGTTATGTAACGTTCCTGAAGTTACAGAGCTCTTTGGGTGGGTGAAGTGGGACCTGAATCCTGGCACGTAGACATCAGGGGGCCCTCAGGACCACTCAGCAGTCTACAGCCTCTGCTACACTCCAGTGAATATACTGGCTTTCATGAGCAAGGACCCACATTTCATCACTTAAGGCCTCGAGGAGCAAGCACCTGGCTTTGGCTCTGTGCCTTCGCCCGGCCCATCCCTAGAACTAGCCAACCTTTCTTGAAATGTGGGCTGCCAGGTAGAGCTCTTTCCCATTGTAAAGACAGGATTTTCTGGACTGTCCCACTATTTGTCCCCAGAACATAGCATGGCAGTCAGGCTTAAGGTATCAGCATAGTATCACTGTGCCTGGACATAAGGGGAAAGTTTCTAAGGCTCTAATTCCCCGGGAGTCCCGTGTGAGTGGAAATAGGCATGGTCTCATCTATTAGACAAACCCTGGTTACTTATATCTCTGCCAATTTTCACTGAGCAGCAAAATTAGGTTTTAGACATCCTGTGCAAATGGAGGCAGGTCTGAGTCGATATGAGCAATTAACCCTAAATATTTAATAGATGCTCTGACTGCTTCCCCTTCCTAGGAAACAGACCCTGGCTAGTCCTCTGCAAACAAACAGGTTAAATGAAGAAACAGCAAGGCACACAGATAGTCACACCCCAGCCCTGTCTGGTTCCAAGACCCCAAGAAACCCTCAGGACAGGGCTCTGGGGATGATGATGCAACCAAGTGAATGGCCTTTGGGAACAGTGTCCTCCCCAGGGTTTACAAATGAAGCAAATGGGAGGGACACACAGCCTTCCCAGAGTGTGAAGTGCCGACTCACAGTGACAGATGCAATTTGCTGTTGCCTTGTGAGACTGCTGGCACTGCGTGTGTGTGTGTGTGTGTTCATGTATTTGTGCCTGTGCAGTGTACAAAAAGGCACCAGTGCTTCCTGTCCAGAGAAATTCCTCAGGTCATGGTTCATTCAAGCTCTCTCTGACCGAACCCACCCACATCCTTCTCCCTGTCCCCTATGACCAGCATGCCATCAGAGCGGACTTATCCAGAAGACACAATGGACACAGGGCTTAGGGGTTACAGTACTTTGAAGAATCCACAAAAACATTTTCTTTTTTTTAATTTAAATTCAATTTAGTTAACATACAGCGTATGATTAGCTTCAGGGGTAGAATTTAGTGATTCGTCAGTTGCATATAATGCCCAGTGCTCATTAGAACAAGCGCCCTCCTTAATGCCCATCACCCAGTTACCCCATCTCCCCATCCCCTCCCTCCCCACCAGACACCCTCAGTTTTTTTCCTAGATTTAAGAGTCTCTCTGTCTTTATCTTATTTTTCCTTCCCTTCCCCTACGTTCATCTGTTTTGTTTCCTAAATCCCACATATGAGTGAAATCATATGGTATTGGCCTTTCTCTGACTCACTTATTTCGCTTAGCATAATACCCTCTAGTTCCACCCACATCATTGCAAATGGCAAGATTTCGATGAACTTTTAGGCTGAAAAATGTTTTCATATACTATACCAATACATTTATCTTTATACCAATGCTGGCGTAAAATATACATTTCTCTCTATATTAAAATATATGTATTTCCAATATACATGTTAATATATATTATATAGTAAACATTTATTATATAAACACATTAAATATATAGTAAATATTTATTAAATGCATACATCAAATTTATTAAAATACATATGTATTAAGGAGCCCACGAAGGTCACTATGTGGACCTGATCCCCACGTGTCTATTCCCTCAAATACAGCTAAGAACCACAGCATCTCATAGACGCAAAGGAACAGAAACAGTCCTTGGGCCAAGACTCACACCCAAGGCCAGACTCCCCCCTCCCCTCCCCAGCAGGCTCTACTTGCTCTGGGCAGGCTCAGCTGATCTCTCTAACGTGACGTTTGTTTGTCAAGCAGAAGGAGACACGGCAGGAACGCAAAAGCAACAATGGTGCCAAGCAGAAGGTGTCGCAGGCTGCAAACAAGGAAGCCGAGTGCTAGGGGAATTCACAGGTGGGGCCATCCATTCCACCCCGGGCATTAAAGAGGCCTTCCACGAGGAGGACTGTGTTCTGTCTCTTCCAGAACGTGCTTCCCAGCCGTGAGGCTGGCATTCTTCACGTGAGCCGGGCCAGAGTAGCTTGTCAAGAACCTCTAATCCACTTACCTCCACAGCGAGCTCTCCGTCACACTCCCCAGATTGAAGTCATACAGCTTCGTCAGGATAAGTATAACCTGCCATGGGGATGGGGAGGAGGGCAGAAGAGAGGAACAAAAGGGGAGAAAAAAGGAAGCTTACTTTAGTTTGGGTAACAATATACAGTGCATGTCAAATCACCCAGAGGAGGGCTTAGTATTTATCTGTTGAGTGGAGGGGTATTATAGGATCAAGCAAGAAAAAAACAATTATTAATTTAATGCATCCCCGTAACTGGTAGCATTTATTTTAATCCCGATGATGCTTTGCATTTGAAATAAAACATGCCAACAGGAATTAACTGGGTATCGACAGTTGTTTCTCTACATCTGCCCCTCTTCAAGGCGACATACCGGCCGGCTGGCTCTGATCACTCATACAGCCACCCAGGGATCAGAGGATGCGCTTGCTTTTGATCTAAGGATGACTCTGACTCTGACTTTACAGACTTAGACCTAAATGGGTAAGAAGGAACAGGGTCTAATTCTATCCATTTACAGGGAGGTTCAAAGAGATTTTGTGTTTCTATCACTAAGGTCTCAGCAGCCCCATATACTGGAATGGCAGGCAGGCCCAGTCTTCAACATCCTCTAACACCATCTGCCATCTACCATTTGGCATCTGTCCTCGTCATGGAGTAAACAGGTCTTTGGACTCCACTGGACTCCAGGACCACTTTCCTGACTCAGGTAAAATTAAGAAATCCGGAAGAAGCTATACAGGAAAGAGAGCTGGACTTTCTGTAATAGGGTTAGCAGTTTCCCGAAATGGTCTTGGGCTGGTCAGTCTGGTCCTATGCCTTTAAACTTCTCCAGCTGGGGACCTGGATACCAGATGTCTCCCTGCCTGCCCCTCATGTGTGTGGGCAGTGGCTTAGGCACAATTCCAAATCTACAAGGATGTCAAGCGTGTGCACCTGAATCGATTTTAATCAAAACGCAGGTGCCTAATATACAGCGCCTGCCTGCACACGTGATAATCCAGTTACACATAATTGTGTTTATCTAAATTTAATGCACAACTCATTTCACTTTTCTCGGCTCCTTCCCATTCCACAATTTAACTTCCTCCAGTTCATTTACACAGCAGCCATTAAACTCTTTCCAAGATAATGAATTTCTGCTACCAAGATGGGACTTTCCCATTCTAGGTATCTATTTAAGATTAAAGAAAAATAATCAGCCATTATATTGAACATTTTTATGGCGTTTAACTGACAACAGAACACTCACTTTGGGGTTTATTCTCAACCAGCACCCCATGGGGTCAGTCAGCACCATTTCCATTCCTTTTATGTAAGCTAAGAAAAAATTAGAGGCAAGGATGTGACCCATTATAGATCAGAGAGAGTCGATGGCAAAGTTGGTTTGGGATGTTCAACTTCTCTGCAGGGCCGTGACTGGAGGGCTCTTCTAAGAGTGCATTCTTTGATGGAGAGTTACCTGTCCTTTTGACATTACACAACAGCAAGGAGCATGTATCCATGCAGAGAATGCTTCCCCTAGTTACTCAGCGGTCCTTGCATCTCCCATCCACAGAGAATTTCCTCATTTGTACAATTCAGGGACTCATGAAAGCAAAAGACTTCTCCCCACTCCCCCACCCAAATGCCTAGGAACGCAACAATAATTCTTGTTTGCTGGATTAACACACACACATACACACACACAGCAGAACTCATATCCCCTTCATTTTACCTTCTTTCATATACAAAGACATTCTCACAGTCACTATGTAAAAACCTGGGTTGGCTATATGTTGGCCAACTCAAACTCTGGACAAACTAAAAACTGTGCTCTTCTAGAAATAGGTCAGGACACCCATCCAGAAGAGCTCTGCAGGAGCAAATCAGGCCATTTCATTTCTCCCAATATCAAGCCTTCAGGGACATCAAATAGTCTCCAAAAAGTACAAAGTCCACATAGAAGAAAGAGGTGTAGGGGGTAACCAAGAGAGTTTCTAACAAACAAACTGGGTCTGCAAAGTCCTGGAAAGAACTATTTTCATTCTACAGTCTCCTTACACAGAGTTTAGATCCTCTTCTTTCCTCCCTCCTTGTTCTCTGTCCTTAATATGTTTCTTGTATACCTAGTCTCATGTTGGTGCCTGCTTCTTGGGGAATTCAGACAGACAAATCCTTCCATACCTCTAGGACTATTATTTCTGCCTTCATGGTAGATACATTCCAATTCTGCCTCTTGAGCATGCACTTCTTGGTTAGAAATCTTTGCTGGTTCCCTCTGCCTAAGGACTCCAGACTCCTTAGCCTGGTATACCAGGCACTACACATAACACATGCACATGCACACACTTAGACACATGCTCCTCCAACCACTTCTCCACAGTTCTCAAGATGCTGTTTCTGCTTTAACAATCCAAGTTTCTCAGGATGCTGCAAATAAACCAAACCTGATCTCCCATCTCTGATTGCACTCTTTCATGCAGTATAATGTCACCTATTCTTCAGCCTTTTATTACCACCTGCACAATGTGCCTGCCTATTTTTAAAGAAATAACTTGAAGCCCACCTTCTCCAGGCACTCTCCCAGGACCTACCCAGCCATCAAAGTCCTCTCTCTTCTGAAGTCCTATTGCACTTAAAATGGAATTACACAACTTGGCACTTAGTCAAACACCATCCTGATACCTTCTGGATGTCACAGGATTTGCCTTCTCAACTAGATTGAGGTAGGGGCTGTGTTTTGTATTTCTGTCTCCCTAGCAGGTAAGCTCAACATGTCAAAGATTCCTAAAAATAATCATTTTGGGGTCAATGAAGGATAATGGTGTTTTAGTGGTAAGTCATAGTCTTCAGATGGGGATGATATTAATATAGTCTATTTCCCTCGTTTACAGATAAGGGACCTGATACTCAGAGAAAGGAAGGTACTCAAGTTAAAGTCTCAATAACATGTGACCTTGACCAAGAGCCCGGAGCACTGCTCTTCCACTCTATGAGTAGAACTGGGGCTTAACAGTCACTGAAAAGCCTTGTAAATGCAGATGCTCTGGCACAACTTCCAGCAGCTTTGACTTGGTGAGTTCTGGGTAGGGTCCCATAATCTCCTGCGGTAACTGGAGAACCACACTTGAGAAAGATTCCATCCCACTGTGATTTTTCTCCCAACTCCGCTATGGTGATCTCACTCCTCCACCATGCTGAGATCCTCATTTAGGAAAAAATACCCCTTCCTTTATATGGAGTTGAGCCTTACAAAGAAAGCACACAGTAAGAGATGTATGAGGAAGATGTCTCAGTAAAATCACCCCTACATTCCCTGTAGGAAAGGTCTAAACACTAAGAATTAGGGGCTGGAAACTTCCTTTCCCCCAGGAGCCAGCACAGAAGGACAATAATAAAGCTATGAAGAGATGATAATGTAACCTTTAGCCTTAAGATATTCCATGCCAAGCAAACAAAACCAAGAGTGAAACAAAGCCTGCCCATTCCTGGCTTCTCTCACCACTCAGGGCCTTCCAAAGGCCTCCAAGGAGGAGGGAATTAGTGGGGAAGAAAACTGAAAGTAAATGTAGTAAACTCACTAAACCCCAGACTGCTGAGCAAGTACCCAGATGAGAAAGAGAAGATGCCAGTGTGCCTCGGGAATCACCAGTGGATGAGATGTGGCACACAGGCAGGGTAGCAGGACTAGCCCAGGTTCCAGAGCAAAGTCTGACTTGACTCCTTTTTCAGCAGATGCCCCCAGAGGAGGGTTGGCGTCAAAATCAACAAAGGAAAAGCAGTGAGAAAACATTAATTGAACCCCTACCACGTAGTAAACACTATACTGGGTGCTTCTTAATCCTCACAACAAACTTTTGAAACTAAGCAAGGGTAATAGAATATCCCCATTTACAGTTGAGAAAACGGAATCCCAAGAGCTAAGCAAGTTGCCCCCTCTGCAATGCACACAACTAGCAGGAGACCGCCGGCATTCCCACTCGTGGCTATTTGACACACCACGCTCGCCCTGCTCTAATGCAATGCTCCTCCATTCTGCAAATGTTTATGTAAGCTGGTTATGACGCAATGAGCAGTCATACAGAGAGGAGAAAAGTACATCCTTGCCTTCAAGGAGTTTAGCATTTGCTCATGAATTTCACAAATATTTTCTAGGTTCCTCTTAGGTGAATTGGAAAGACATCTGCTAAACTGCAACTCAGGGAGAGATCCAGAGCTCAAGGCCCAAGGGTGACGGTAACTTTTGTTTTCTTGGTTCTTGGAGAAGGAAATAGGAAACAAAGATAGGGAATGAGAAAAGAGTTAGACAAACTGCTGGGAGACTCAGGTTTGTCAAATAAGCTCGTTTTTCACAGGAGTGGCTACAAAGGAGGGCTTTCAGACAGCAAGAAAAATGAAAATAAATTGGAATAATTCATGAGTAAATAGCATAATATAAGCTATATACCTCGAGCTTATATTATAGACTGTGGTAGAAGTCCCTAGACGTGTGTGTGTATATACAAATATAGTTAGAAAGGTCTAGATACATACATGCATATATACATACATAGAGTACACACACAGAGACACACACACACACACAACCTTAAATTGGCATCTGACATCTTCTCTAGAATTATGCTCTGGTTATTCATCTCTCATAGCTTCCAGCACATAGGATCAATGTGACTTTTCCGTAAGTCTGACTAATCTGCTAGATTGTGGCCTCTCTGAGGTTAGAAATCAGGTCTCATTCAACTCTGCATCCTCAATGCACAGCACATCACCTGACACTTGGCAGGCACTACACAGGGTCCACTGAATGAATTATGGATGCAGGACAATAAAAGCAGAGATGAGATGATAAATGTATTTGAGAGGTACAGATAATGTGCTATAAGAGTTGAAAAGAAGAAGCAATTAAGTCCATTGAATGTGATCAGAAAAGTCTCCATGAAGGAAAGATTACATGAGCTGGAACTCAAAGTATGGTAAGAATTTGGATATACTAAATTGGACCGTGTTCACTTTCTTTCTTTCAGTTTTTAATTGGACAGAGATAGATAGGGAAAAAGGAGGGTGGGGGAGGGTGCCATTCCAGTTACAAGAGGCAGCGTGGAGATAGAACAGCATGGGCCACTAGGAGCCAGAGCACTCATGTGTTGCATGCAATGTCATGTGTGCATGAGCCACATGGAGACACAGATCATGCCAAGTTGGGAAAGAAGACACAAAAAACAATGGGATCATGCTGGAAGGACAGAGGAAGCCCAAACTGTGGTCAACTATGGGTTGATAAAAAGTTTTATAAGAATGAAGAGGACAGGGGCAGCCTGGGTGGCTCAGCAGTTTAGCGCTGCCTTAGGCCCGGGGTGTGATCCTGGAGACCCAGGATCGAGTACAACGTCGGGCTCCCTGCATGGAGTCTGCTTCTCCCTCTGCCTGTGTCTCTGCCTCTCTCTCTCTGTCTCTCACAAATAAATTAAATCTTTAAAAAAAAAAAGAATGAAGAGGACAGTAACAAGGGGGGGAGGGCTATGTTATACCAAGAGACTTACTCTGTGTGTGTGTGTGTATTATATCTAATAAATAGGGACACCTGGGTGGCTCAGCGGTTAAGCATCTGCCTTTGGCTCGGGACGTGATCCTAGAGTCCCAGGTTCGAATCCCAGATCAGGCTCCCTGCATGGAGCCTGCTTCTCCCTCTACTTGTGTCTCTGTCTCTCTCTCTCTGTATCTCTCATGAATAAATAAATAAAATATTAAAAATATATACATCTAACAAATAATAGAGGGGCTAATTATAATAGGAGACTTACTATATATATATATACATTACATAATACATAATATATATATATTAAGGGACTATGTTATAATAAGCAACTTATATAATAAGGTGACAATAAAGGACATGGCTAGCCTTTTACAAAATCAGCTGGTGCTGTCTTTGTTGAACATCGACCTCCACTTTTCTTGTCCCTAGGCATCTAGTGTCTTCTGCTGCCCCCAGATGCTCAGGTCAGCCCTCGGCTAACTTCCTGCTCTTTAGACACACACAGAGTGGTAACTAATGTCTTTATTTCACATTCCCCCTTTTTCTTCCATTCACCTATGCCTGACTTATGCATAAGATTCTTGGTGATAAGGTGATCAAAAGAGAAATGATTGCTGTCCTCAAGAAAGGTAGAGTCATCCCAACCTGCTGCTTCCAGAATGATCTATTTCAACTCAGAAGTCCAAGTCTGGCAGAATTTCTATACTCTTCCCACCCACTGCCTATGTGAAAGGAGGTACCCACACCCAGAACTGCAAAGAAGTCTCGATCCCTATTCCACCTCAGAACCCTAACAAATCCCTGTGTCTAGATTCACTTACCCACTGAGTTCAGCTGTCAGCCTCCTGGATGGGGCCTAGATGGCAGCTTGGAAATCACAGAGCACTTGCAACCTGAGGGCTGCATCAAAACCCAGTCTCACCATATGCTACCATACGAGACTGAGCAACTTATTTATGTTTTTGAAATCTGCTCCAATTTCCTTAAATGGGGACAATGATACACACCCCTGCCAACCTCCCAGGTTGTTGATTCAAATCAAGTAAGGACACCTGACCTGCTTTATAAGCTGTACCATGGCAATGTGAGTTGTCAGTATGATAATTATTCTTTAGGGGATAGGAGATCCAAGTGATTTTTATTTGGGGGAGGAAAAGGGAAACTCAGATTCTAGAGTTGCTAGACTCTAAAAATGACTCATCCAGGGGAATTGGTGGCTCAGTGGTTGAGCCTCTGCCTTTGGCTCGGGGCATGATCCTGGGGTCCTGGGATTGAGTCCCACATCAGGCTCCCTGAAGGGAACCTGCTTCTCCCTCTGCCCATGTCTCTGCCTCTCTCTGTGTGTCTCTCATGAATAAATAAATAAAATCTTAAAAAAAAAAAGACTCATCCATTCTAGACCCCAACTGCAATACAGGAGGCCGCAGAGCCCATGCATTCACCTGCCCTCCCCCAACCCAGCTTCAGAAAGAAGATAGGCAGCCTGGGGGGATTCCTGTCCTCTGAAAGGATAATGCATAATCTGCAAATTCATAAATCACTAGGACGCTCTCGCCCGTGAGCACATTCAGTGAAGGGAGGACCTTTAATGCCTGTAAAATTTTACTCTGAAGGAAAATTACTTTAGTTCATTAAACCTTCCTGAAATTTTGGTGCCTTTAAATCCACGGTGCTCTCTGCACATCCCCCTCACAACCTACCACTTCATTCCTGCCTCTACCTGATAGCCAGAGAGTTCTTTGTTTCCAGCCAACTGGAATAAGGACACTCTTTACCAGAAATAGTTGACGATGGTAATGTAACAAGGATGCTAAAATGTACCCCGCTGGGACTAACTATTAGGAGTGTACTTTTCAGCTCTAGCAACATCCCAGGGTCCTCCTCCCACTTGAGGAGCAATACCCCCACCCCCAACCAGGGAACAGAAATTGAATATTGGCAGTCCAAGATCTCCAGTACAAGGATATCTGGCACCAACTGGACAGCCTGAACTGGGCTAGATGTGTGCCAAATCCAGAGTGACATAGAGTGCTTCCTATCTGCAATGAGTTTATGATCTAGTTAAAAGGACAAGGAAATAGTACAAAATATAGAAACTTTATCATATATAAGGCACAGAATTTCACAAAGCTGTTATCCCCTTCCCTGCTTTTTATAAAGGCATTTCACCAACTGTGGCTTCCTGTTTGCCAGGTAGTATGGATTCAGCACTGAAAAAAAATAAGCCAGTTTCTTTGCACTCATAAAGCTGACATTCTGGCAGGGGAGATAAATAAGTCAGTATGACATAGTCAGACGATGGTGAGTGCTATGAGGGTGCAGTGGGAAGGGGAAGCAAGGAGAATCAAAGAAAAGAAGATGAAGGAGCCCAGGAACATCCTCTAGGAAAAACCTGCACTCCTGCAAAACCTTGAATGAGCCAAGAGGTTAAGTCATGTGGCTATCAGGGTAATCAACATTACAGGCAGAAGAGCAGCAAATGCAAAGACCCAGAGACAGAGCTGTCCCCAGCATATTCAAGAAAAAAGCAAGGAGACCAATGAGGCTGGAGCGGAGAGTAGCAGGAGATGAGGTCAGGGAACTATCGGGAGACTTAAATCTTGCTGGAACTTGTGAACCAACGTAGGGATCCAGTTCTTACTGAGAGAGATGTGGAGCTGCTGAAGGATTTTAATAGAGGACTTTATTTTTAACAGGATCACTCTGGTTGCTCTGTGGAGAAAGGCAGGAAGGGGACACAGGTGAATTAGGACCCTGTTGTAATCACCCAGGTGAAATACAGCGTGTGTTAGAGCAGAGCAACAGCAGTGCACAGGGTAAGGGACATGATGTTTATATATTTTGAAGGTAGTGTCAGGCAGGAGAGCTGACAAATTGGATATGGGGTATGAATGAAAGAGAAGAGGATGACCCTCAGAGTTCAGGAATAAGCAACTGGAAGCACAGAGTTGCCATTTTATGAGATGAAGACTATAGCAGGAGGTTTGGATGAAAGATAAGACGTTTAGCTTTGAATATGAAGTTTGAGATGCCTAAGAGAACTCAAATGGAGAAGTCCAATAGTCAGCTGAATAAATGAGTCTGGAGTTGAGGGAAGAGAATCTAGGACAGAAATATCCATTTGGGAATTGTCTGTAATTAGATGGTATTTAAAGGCACAAGACTAGATTAGATCGCCAGGAGAGGGAGTGTGGACCGAGTAAAGATATGAGGATTGAAAGCTGGGGTGTTCCAGCATCCAGAGGTCAGCGGAGTGGGAAAGGGGAAACCAGCATGTGTACAGACCTCTCAAAATAGGCACAGTGGGTATCTGGGTCTTGCATGAATGCTCACCAAATGGTATTTACTACAGGAGGGACCCTCAGTAATCAAACAAGATGGCCTTCAGTTGAGACCAGTAAGCCCCTTTCCCCAGATATCCCAGTGTTTGCTCTGTGGGCTCCTCTGTGGCCACTGCTGTGGCAGAGTTGGGGCCTTGGCCTGGTGTGACATGGACTTCCTCTCACCGAGGTGACATCGATATGACCATTGCTATGTTGCCCACCTGTCATCTTCAGGAACCAAGGCTGAGCCTCACTGTGGCACCTGGTGGTTGATTACACTGCACCCTTCTCATCACATATAGGGAACAATTTCTTGTCTGCAATTGCTTTCCCTACTCACATTGCTTATGCTAAGGTCCAAATCTTTCCATTTCAGAATGCCTTATTCACTGTCATGGTATCCCACACAACATTACTTCCAACAAAGGAACTCATTTCACAGCAAATGAAGTGCAGTAATGGGCATGTCCACAGAATTCACTGGTCTTACCACAAACTTCATCACCCAGAAGCAGCTGCCCTGATACAATGGTTGAATGGACTTTCAAAGATTCAGTGACAACCCTACCTGGGAGCAAATGCTGTGAAGTTGTGACATTATTTTCCATGATGTGCATTTGACCAAATATATGGCCAAAATACAATGGTCTGAGAATCAAGAGGCAAACATGGTAGTGGTCCTCTCATTATGGTTCCCAATAAGCCATCCCACAGTATCTTCTTCATGTCCTCACAACTTTTGATTCTGTTGAGAGAGAACTCTTGATTCCTAAGGAGAGAATTGTCAAAAAGGGGACACCTGATCCACTGAACTAGAAGCAGAAACTAATACCCACCTATTCTGAGCTTCTCCTGCTACCACTGAAAAGAAGGAAAAGAAGGGGTTAATTAAGAATAGGGGATGGAGAGGTGCCTGGGTGGCTCAGTGGGTTAAGTGTCAGGATGGAGACAGCCCCAGGTCAGGCTCCCTGCTCAGTGGAGAGTCTGCTTCTCCCCTGCCCCTCCCCCCATTTGTGTTCCCTCTCTCTCTCTTTGTCTCTCAAATAAATAAATAAGATCATTAAAAAAAAAAAAGAAGAAGAATAGGTGATGGAAATGGATGCTCACAGTAGCCAAAGGGGAGGACTGTGCTATGTCCTCTCAGTTCTCTTTCCTGCCTATGTATTGTGGGTAACCAGGACACTCAGAGTTGTATTTCTTTTTTTTTTAATTTATTTTTATTGGTGTTCAATTTACCAACATACAGAATAACCCCCAGTGCCCATCACCCATTCACTCCCACCCCCCGCCCTTCTCCCCTTCTACCACCCCTAGTTCGTTTCCCAGAGTTAGGAGTCTTTATGTTCTGTCTCCCTTCTAATGTGTGGGAAATATCAGAATTGTATTTCTAAGACTCTCCTGTCATGCGGCTTCTGGTTTGACCCAAGGGGGGAAGCTGTGTACCAGTAGGGACCAGTAGGAAAGGGGAAAGCTACTCTCTTCCCACTTCTGTTTTGCAGTCACAACAGCAAAGGAGCTGCAAGAGCTCCAGCAGGGGGGCCGGGCCTCGGTGAGGAAAAGCTCGGACCCCTGGGTCCCCTGCAGGGGCAGCTCAGCACACAGGACAGGAGCTCGGTGGTGGGGAAGGGAGAGACCTGTGACCTCCCAACCTCCCATACGGTTTCTTTTCCTCCTGTGCAGGGGCCTGTAAAGGTTTCTGCAGTCATTAACCTTTGAGCAACTCTATCTTTCTCCTCCTCACTCCTCCAGCCTTGTACATAATTCTGCATTAAATGTCTTCCCTTAGTAATACTGGAGTCAGAGACCCTCACTGATGCAGAATGGACTACGAGGCGAAAGAAACCCAGGAAAGTGTGTGCACTGGGAGCCAAGTAAATAAAGTGTTCCAAGGGGGAAGGAGGGATCAGCTGTGTGAAGCGCTGCTGATAGTTCATAGGTGAAGACTGGATCATTGGATTTGGGTGAGGGGGCACTGCAGCAGCCTCCAAAATCACTAGTTTACTTAATTTCTTAGTTTCTTAATTTCTTCACCCCTCTTCCATCCTTATACCAGAATGAACCTTCTAAAGCAGAGGCTCAATCCTGTTACTTACTGCCAAATAGTCTCCATTGGCTTCACACTGCCTTTAAAATCGAATTCAAATTCTTCAGCATGGCACAGAAGGCTTTCTGAACCTGACACCTCTTGACATGCTAACCTTCTTCTAGGGACCCCTGGATGGCTTAGTGGTTGAGCATCTGCCTTTGGCTCAAGTCGTGATCCCAAGGTCCCATTGGGCTCCCCACAGGGAGCCTGCTTCTCCCTCTGCCCATGTCTCTGTGTCTCTCATAAAACAAACAAACAAACAAACAAAACAAACACCTCCTTCTAGAGCCACTTTCCCAAATGACATCTAAATTCCAGCCACACTGGAATACCCATTTTTCTCCCTGTTCCCTGCTCCCGGGCTTTGGCACAGGCTGTCTCCCCTTCTTGAAAGTCCTTCATCCACTCTTCACCTGCTGCCAATCCCCTTCTCGTTCCTCAAGGCCCAGCTCAAATGTTATAAACACTCTCATACCCCACCTGTCCTCTAGGATAGAATGGATTCCCTCTTCATCCATGTTCCTCTAACTTGTTGCACATACTTCCAATTATGCTACTTGCCAGATTAGATGAGAATTTTCTATTTCCTTATGTATGTCTACCATCAGGCCATGCGCTACTTCAGGATAGGGACCCTGATTTTCTCGTTATTGTGTTGTAAGAATATTATTATGCACTTCCCACAGCCAATGAAGACACAACACAGTCACTGAATTGGAACTATTGCCATAAGTGTTCGGAGGAAGAGATGAGTCTGGTCTGGGGTAATCAAGGTCCTCAGAGAGGAAGAGAGGTATAAGTGAAGATCTTCAGAGTTGGGAGGAAAATGGGAAGTTCTCGCCCTCTTCTTTCTGGAATATTTGGTAAACGCCTTCAAGGGTATCTTTTCCTTAGATAACTTATGCAGCCAAGTCTCTCCAGAAGGGAGAATTCAAGGTAGTTTGGGAGAGAACTTTATGAAGATCTACAAGAGGTTAAGAGAAAGAAGACACAAGGGCAAGAAGGGAAGATAGTGAAAACAATCTTCTAAGTATGACTGTGTTCAGTTTTAAACAGCTGTTTTTCTGTAAGGACTTCTAGAAAAGATAAAGATATATACCTATACCCAATGGGATGTAGGTTAAATGAAAATACTAGATCTAATGACAAAAGCATGACTTGACCAAGTTGGATGGCTTAGAGAAGAACAGAATAAGTCAGAAGAAGCAGAGGTGGGCCACTGATAATATCCTGAGCACCTACTAAGTGCCTAACTCTGTGCCTGATGCTCTATGGGCAATGAGGAAATCATCCAGTTGGTGCCCAGCACAGATGTGTCTATTCTTGCCTGATCCAAGTCAGAGATAAGAGTTTCAAAAATTAGTAAGCATTAGTCATCCCTATTTAAAACAGGGCTATTGTTAAGAAAGTACTTTGCAGAATTTAGTTGCTGAATAAGGTAAGTGACAGATCAAGGAAATGGAAATACAGGGTTGTTGAAACAAGAAGCTTGTGAAAAATGGCTGTTGAGTAGTAGCAGGTTGTTCTGGTTTTGTATAACTAGCCATTAAAAATTAATTAAAAATCCATTCACTCTCATTCCCTAAGGGACTTTGAAAATGAGAGAGACAATCATCTCCTGGAAATGATTTAGGTAGCATGAAGCCCAGTAACAGGGATGAGGCCAAATGACCCCAGAATTCCCTGCCAATGTCTGTATTCCATGATGATAGTTCACCAGAACTAGAGTTCATTAGCTCAAGGTGTGCCATTAACTAGGAGTCTGAGTTCATACTTTCCTACATGCCTATCACCACCTCCAGCTGACCACCACCAACACCCCCTGAGGAAGGGACCAAGGGCATGAAGAGATGTGAGCAGAGGAAAGATGAAGTGCTGGCCCCAAAGCCACTGGAGTGAAGCTTCCAGAGATAATCTTCCAACGTAAAGGAAAATATAAGCAATCTGTTTCCCTGGGAAAGGAGCAAAAGTTCCAAACCAGTCTTGGTGTGTAATCCACACTCTGCCAACTACTCTCTGTATGACCTTAGACAAAAGGCTGACGCCAAGGAGCCTCAATGTCCTCAACTGGAAAATGAAGCCAATATCATTTCTTCCATTGGACTGTTTTGAGGATTAAATGAAAGGTATCTCCTGCCAGGTGCACGGTAAGCCTCAGCATGTATTAGGTCCCTCCCATCCTGGTTTGTCTCTGAGAAAACCAGGTCATTTGCCACCAGAGTAGAAAAATGCCATGTCCCATGAGGGAGCATGTCATTTCTTTAGTGATGACAACTTGAAGCTTACAAATAAAGAGCAACCTCGCCAGGCCTCTCACTGATGTAGAGATGAAAGCCCAGAGCATTCCCTGAGTGCTGGTGCTTACTTTATGTGGACATGCATTGACAGCCTCAGCAATGGAAAGATCACAGGTCCATCAAGTCCATTTTGCCTGGTGTATGATCTTACCCACTTGTCTCTTTTCATTTGAGGGTCTGTCTCTGCCAATCCCACCCGCAGGAGCATGCACTCTCCTTCCTTCTGCCATTCCTGTCAGGGACATCTTTCCTTCTTGGATCTCAGAAGCTGAAAGAGCTCTCAGCCAAATCATTATAGCTGCTGACCCCAGTGGATTTTCTGGGGATCAGCTTCCCCAGATTGGAAGTAGCGATCAGCCTGAGGTGCTTCAAATAAGTCCAAGAGCAGGGACTGAACTAGATTGTAAGATACCTCAGGGAAAATACAGCAGCTGTCTTATTGTTCCTATATCTTCAACACCTGGGACAGTGCCTGGAACACACACACACACACACACACACACACACACTCACACACAACTATCCCATGTTTACAAGGGCAGAACATATGATCTATCACAACTCATCTTTTATCCAACCCTACAAATTACTCTCTCATGGGCTCTGCACTGTGCTAAACATTGTGAGAGATAGACAGAAGACACAAAGTTCC
The DNA here is from genome assembly GCF_905146905.1 of Nyctereutes procyonoides. Classification (NCBI taxonomy): domain Eukaryota; kingdom Metazoa; phylum Chordata; class Mammalia; order Carnivora; family Canidae; genus Nyctereutes; species Nyctereutes procyonoides. The sequence continues at coordinate 9,528,678 of NW_026575133.1, read as the reverse complement.
TTGCACTTTCAGTGCAAGAAGAGAGATTAATATTTACACAACTTTCACCTTTGGTGAAAATTGGAAATGGTCTGACTTATACCAGTCTAGACACATTCTACCTAATGGTTCATGTGAGTTTCACAATAACCCTGCAAGGATGACATATAATAGTAATATTAATTAATAGTAATAATTATTTCCAAACTGGGATGGACTAGAGGAGGACCTCCATGAAAATGTTTGCAAGGGGTAATATTTGAGCTAGCTTATTTTAGAAGGTGAAGAAAGCAAATGTGTGTGTGTGGTTTTTTTGGGTTTTTTTTTTGTTTGTTTGTTTGTTTTTTTTTGGCTAAAGATGCATCACAAGAAAACACAAGGAGGCTAGAATTGTGAGTCATATTTCAGGACCAGAAGGTGGTCTACTTCAGGTGCACAGAGAAAGAGATGAAGACCCAGACTGGAGTCTGATAATGATGGTTTCAAATGCCAGGTGTGTAAACTTCCTAATGTTTCTGTAACAGATCGTCACAAATGTAGGAGCTTAAAACAATAGTACTGTATTATGTTACAGTTTTGGAGATCAAAATCCAAAATGGGTTTCAGTGGCTAAAATCAAGGTGCCAGTTAGGGCATGTTTCTTGATCCCTTCTTGAAATTGTAGGGAAGAAACCATTTTCCTGCCTTTCCCAGATTCTAGAAGCTGTACCCATTCCTGGCCTGCGGCTCTTTTCCATCTTCAAAGCTAGAAATGGTTCACTTTTTTCTCACATTATATCAGTCTCTCACTGTTTCTGCCTTCCTCTTCCCTCTTTAAGGATCCTTCTGATTGCATTGGGTTCAGTCAGAGAACTCCAAGATAATCTCTTTATCTTCAGCTCAGCTGATTATAACCTTATTTCCATTTACTATCTTAATTCCCCTGCATCATGTAACCTAATATAATCACAGATTCCAGGCATTCGTATGTGGACATCTTTGGGAGGTCACTATTCCGCCTACCACGCCAGGTTAAAGAGTTTCTACTCCACTCAGCAAACAGGTCCAGATATCTAAGTGCTTGAGCAGGTGAATGATTTGTTGGTACCCATGTTCTGGAAACAAAACTGTCAGAGTATGAAGGGTGGATCAGTGAAGAGGAAAAACAGGGAGGCCAGTGAAAAGGATACTGCAATAGTCCAAACCTAAGAGATAAACTATCTGAACTGAGGCCATGACAAAGGGAAAGAAAATAAGGAGGAAAAAAACACTATGAAAATTTTTGCTAAAAATTGCAAATGGGGCATAATTGAAAAGAATGGAATCCAGGATGCATCAGAGGTTTCCCAGAAGTTAATGTGCTTCATTGTAATTTGAAGGTGTGTGCTTGAATCCAGCTCCAACAAGTGTTACTACAGGAGGACCATCTTGCCTGCTTTCATAACTTAACACTCATTTCATGCCCCAGGTTGGTGGGATGAGTTTCCAACTCAATTTTCTGAATCTATACATTCTCCCTTTCTTTGGAAATATGCTTATGGCCATAGTTCTCCCTCTGCCCACTGTTGCTCTTGCCCATCTACCTAAGAGATGGACAGGCATTTTGTTATTGCCTAACCAACTACCTAAACTTCTAAGAACATCCACCCCTTGGATTTTTTAAATTTTTTTAATTTTTTTTATTTATTTATGATAGTCACAGAGGGAGAGAGAGAGAGAGAGAGAGAGAGAGGCAGAGAGGCAGAGACACAGGCAGAGGGAGAAGCAGGCTCCATGCACCGGGAGCCCGATGTGGGATTCGATCCCGGGTCTCCAGGATCGCGCCCTGGGCCAAAGGCAGGCTCCAAACCACTGCGCCACCCAGGGATCCCATCCACCCCTTAGATTAACATTTCTTGGCCTCATCACATATCTGGTCACCTCTTCAGCACATTCACAAACCATTTGCTTAGATCTCACTTGTAGGTTGCCCAGATCACCATGTTCATCCTGAGTTGGTTTTGTTCTAGATCTTGACCCAGGATGGCTGAGAATTGGGCCATGACAACCACATCTTAGGGCATAACAGATGAGGGGCTGCTCCATTCTTATAGCAGGGAGTAGAGAGGGGGAATAGATTTTAATCTGTTCAAGTTCTTGAACAAGCACTTAGTCAATGTGCACAGGTCTATATTGTATATACTAGTAAAAGGGCCATCCATTCAAGCAAGAGAGTGCTTGTAAATCCCAGACATTAGAGGTAAAGAATATTTAGTGTGTAATCAGAGCCATACTATACCTAGAGAAGAATTGCTCCCCTCTGGTCTTTTATCGTTGCCAGCATTCCCCTAGCAGCCAAACCAACGTCCCCACTAGAAAGTTATCTGGATCACCTAAAATAACACAAGCCTAGACTTTGTCTCCATATAACTCCTTGGAAAGGAGCAGAACTTCCAGCAGCTGATGGTGGATGATTTAAGGGTCCTCTCTCATGTAGCCTAAGACATAATAACAAAGAACACATAATTTATTTGTATTGATTCACCAGCACACATTTGATCATATCTCCTTGTCCTTCCTTTTGCTAAAAATCCATGGCCACGATCCTGAGAAATTTATCTTTTGCAAAATATCTCTGTAAAAAATAAGTTCCTCACATATCTTAGCTATAGCAAAGGAGTCCAGCCAGGAAGGCTTGCCAAGGAAAAGGGGAAAGGGAGCCGACAGGCCTTCTTGTGTACTGACTCTGATCTAAACAATCACCCTCCATGATATGAAACAGAAAAGTGTGCGTGGTAACTAAAGCCTTAGTTTTTCCAACAGGGACCATTAGATATAAAAAAAGAATTTGGGTATAGATCAGATTTCTGTTCTAGAGGAATAAGGAGCACAGAGAGGCTAGGCTGGTCAGGAGCAGAAACAATTTGGACCTTGTGACAGACTGAGGTGGCATGAAAATGCCCAGGTGTTCAGCACTGTTTCCATTTAACCTTGAATGCATAACCTTCTTGTACTGAGCATCTACTATGTACGTGGTTCTGCTCCAGAAGCTGGAATAAGTTGGACATAGCTTCTTCTCTCCAGAGATTCTCAATCCAATGGGGGTGGGGGAGAAAGTAAACAAATATTTACTGTGATTTCTGTACTAATGAGTGTGCTTAACTGCACTAACTCAAGGACTTTGGTGACACTTTTAATCCTACAGTACAGGGGCTCGTCCCAGTCCAGAATGCAACAGAAAACAGTGGAGAAAAAGAAATGGCTTGGCATTTTGACCAGGATGATCAACATGGATGGGCACAAGGAACTTTAAACCTGATGTTGAATGTGCTGAGTGATCACGCAGAAAGGAGACATTTGCTTTGAAATTGCTGTATCCCTTGGTGTCCCATAGAGACGTGGCAGCAACAGGATCCTCACCTTTAGCCTATTTAGTTGCCCCTGGCATTGAGGAGACTGGTCTAGAAGACCCCAGAGGGCACATAAACCCTCCCTCATGTGTTCCCCGCTCCCTGTCTCTCTCTGCCTTCCAGAATCCCCCCAGCCACTCTTCAAGCATCAACTCCAGTTTGCCACCATTGGCAGAATCATCCATTACCACAGCCATACACATCTCTCCATCTGTGGTCAAGTTATTTCTCGCCATCTCCCATCTCATGCGCTTATCTTACAACTTGACCTCAACACTTCTCCCACTCAGTGGTGGAGTTCGTGTCCCAGATCTTCATTACTGCCCCAACCAACAGTGTATAGGGGAAGTCGTACTAAGTGACTTCCGAGGCTACACTGTGTGCCCTTAGGATGGTCATTCTCAGGGTCCCAATGCCACACATGAGGAAGTATCAACCAGCCCACAGCAGGAGAGACCACATGCAGGAGCCCCAATGTTTCAGCCCACAGCCCAGCCCAGGACCCAGTGGAGAGGAAGCATCAATCACCAGACATAAGACAAGACAGCCTCCGATGACTACAGCCCTTGCCAACAAGTCAGTCTTAGCTTTGACTCATTCAGTGAGGCTCCAGACATTGCATACCTCATGCTTGATCAAACTCCTTGACCCACAGAATCCAGGAACATAATTAAATGTTGTTCTTTTGTATCACTAAGTTTCAGGGTGGTTTGTTAAAAGAAAAGGTACCTAGCATAACATTCAAAAAACACATGCAGCATTTAGGGCAGAAAGTCATTAGACATATGGAATTATTTTTCAAATGATTTGATTCACAAAGCCCTAACTTCCACAGGTGGATTATATACTTCTTGAAAGAACACATTAGAACCTCACGGGCATCTTCCACAGGCATACTAAATACCAGATGCCCCGCAGAATTGTCATCAAGGACCCCTCAGACCTATCCCCTCCTTGAGGAATGCCAGATCTCAAAGAGCATGATCATTCCCCTCGGTGTTCAAGCCAAACATCCAGGAATCCTGCTATATTCCTCCCCAAACCACATGCAACCCCACCCCACTCTTCCACTCCTGGGGTTCATCTCCCACCCTTCTATGCAGTCCCACCTCCTCCCCAAGTTCAAACCCTCATCCTCTCTCATGAGCACTATTGCAATTACCTCCTTCTGGTCTCCCCGCCTCTAGTCGCACAAGCCTCTGTTCTGCAAAGTGCCAGGCTGCCTTCCTAACATTCAGATATGATCTGGCCATTCTCAAACTCCTCCTGACTCCCTACTGCCTGTGTGGTAGAATCAACTGGGACTGGCGAGGCATGAGGACCTTGTCCACCTGCCCTGACCCAGGTCTCTATGTCTCTATCTCTATTCCCTGTAACCAGCCCTTCACCTTGGGCTCTATTTTCTGGGTTAACTCATCTGAGCCAAACAACAGAACATGATTTGAGTGACTTTTTTCAATTTTCTTCACGATAGCACATAACCACAGCATTCGGGCTTAATTTATGCACTCTCATATTCTCTGGTCTCCATCTCTCTGTCTCCATCTTACTCCCAGCTGAATTATCTTACAGAGCCCTCTCTAGAGCCTAGGGCTGCGCTCTCCAATACCACAGCCATTAGCTATACATGCCTATTTAAATCTAAATAATGAAAATTAAGCAAATAAACAAAATTGAGTAAATAAAAATTAATAATTCAGTTCCTCAGTCACACTAGTCACATCCTAAGCACTCAGCAGTTGCGTGGCTAGTGACTCCTATTATACTGGACACAGCAGATCACGCATCATTTCTATCATTGCACAAAGTTCTGTTGAATAGTGTTGATCCTGAGATCCTTGACTAAGAGTTGTTATTAAAATGTAGTTCCCTATTTTCTCACCTAAAATGCAGACTTTAAGTCCCCATTACTCATGTAATGGAGAGCTAGTTTCTCCATGCTGTCCAGAATCTATGCCCTTTTCTGGGAACAATACGTCTTAGGGGAACCAGTCTCTTCCCCTGATGAGCCATATGGTTCAAGCAGCACAGACCAAGGCACTGACCCTATCCTCAGCTTGAGGAGCTCTATTTATCCTAAGCCAATCATTCACCCAAGTCCCATGGTATAGTGATTGGTTCAGGGAAAAATGGGTTACCAAACTGGAACCAATGACATCCAAGATGAGTCTTGCTGGGGCTTCTGGGAAATAGAAGCAGCCCCTTCCTTCCTCAGGAAACATCAGAAAAGACCCATGTCTTCTGAATAATATGGACTGAAGGTGTGAGTTCTATGATACTGTGACCATTTTGCTATCTTGAAAGGAGTGCCTGAAGTTGCTGAGGGAACACTGTATGAGAGCTGAAGATGCAGCCAACACTGCATAAACCAGAGGAGAAATATAGGAATGCATGTCCTTGCTGATAGCAGTTGAGCTGCTGTATCAACCCTGACCTGAAGCTACTAACCTCTAGTCTTTTATGTCCAAAAAGCCAGCAAATCCTTTCTGTCTCAGTTCATCCATGTCCTTAACTATTACACTTGAACTACCCCAGCCACTCTGTAGGCCTCAGGGCAAAGTCAGCTCCTCCACAAGGCCTGCTCAGATTTCTCAGGACAGACTGTTACTCCTTCTTTTATATGACCCTCAGTGCATCCCAGCATCACAGCAACTCCTTACTAGATTGTGATGTTAATTTTTTTAAAGATTTTATTTATTCATGAGAGACAGAGAGAGAGAAAGGCAGAGACATAGGCAGAGGGAGAAACAGGCTCCATCGAGGGAGAAACAGGCTCCATCCAGGGAGCCCGATGTGGGACTCGATCCCGGGACTCCAGGATCAGGCCCTGAGCCAAAGGCAGACGCCTAACTGCTGAGCCATCCAGGTGTCCCATGATGTTAATAATTTTTATCTTCTTACGACATTGTGAAATATTTGAAATCAAGTTTTGAGCCTCTCAATCATTCTTACAAAGAAGTAAATAAGCAAACATAGGCCTACCTGATACACCCTAGATGCTGCTAAGCATCTGTTAGTAAGTAAGTATTTCTACAATAAATGGGAGCCAAGTGATAAATTTCAGTTAATAGCAGTATAGTAGTAGGACTACATCCACTACTTCATTTCACCCTCGGAGCAATCCTGTGAAGTGCCACCACTATCATTCCTTTTATAGGGATCAACCAGAGACTTGGGAATATTATGTAATTAAGCAAAGTCCCACAACACATAAGTGACAGCACTTGGTATTTTCTAACTAAAAAACATGGCTCTTCCCTTCCTCCCAGTGTTTCATATCCCACATTCCTCTTGATTAAGGGTGTCAATGAATTCAACAATTTCAGAATCAAGGCAGCTTGTATATACTAGAATCTCTGCTGGCTAACCCTCCCTCAAGGCTGAGTTCAAAGTCAACTGAACAAAATTATTCAGGATGGAACCATAGACTCAACCTCAAGCCAACTGTTTCTTCTGAGCTCAGGGTTAAGGAAGACACGGGAAACCTCAGGTCAGGCATGATGGCAGCATGAAAGACGTCAGCTCTCTGGAAGCAAGGACCATGATACTTCTTCTGCAGTTTCCTCCCACCTCTTGGCTCTCCTGACGCCCAGGCTCCACCTGTACATTTTGAGTCACACTGACTTTCAGTTTCTGCCTCCAGACCACATACCTGGCAGGTCTTGGATGGCAGGCTCTAGTTTTTCTTCTAAAATTGGGATTTTGACTCAAAAGAGCAGGCTCAGTGTGAGTTACAGGTGATCTAGTGGAAAGGAAGGAACACACACACACACACACACACACACACGTCTCCCACTGTCCAGGACACTGAAGGGTCCAGATGGACTGTTCAAGGTATGGTTCTTCTCCAAGGAAAAGTTTAGCCCAGAATTACAGGAAAGAGATCATTCAACCAACCAGCATGTACCCAATACCTAAAATGCGCCAAGGGCTTCTCAGGTGTTGTGGACGTATGAGGGAAAGATGAGGCACCTACTGAGACAGGTAAGTGAATGGGAAGCTGAGAGGGAGGTATGGTGGGGGGGAGAGTCAGAGACAGAAAGTGAGATGGAGATATGGTTGTATGTGCATGTGTGTTTGTATACACATATACAACATACATGTGCAACAGGTAAGAACCTCTCCAAGTGTAATTAGCGGACCAAGGAATCAGACACATTTAAGGAACTTACTAAAAAATGCAGATTCTGTTTCCCACCCTTGGTGCACTGAGATCTGTGCCCAGAAGTGATCTTCCCTCTGAAACCGCACTGGGGTTGCCAGCTGTTCAAGGGCTCTGTTTCTAAGCAGACTGGGATCATCTGTAGGAACCTCCAGAGGAGACCAGATGGCACAAGTGCCTCTTGGAAAGCTAGATTTATTTCCAGAACTCCAGTGACTCAAGATAATCAAGAACTACATGAGAAGGTCCTCCAGGAGTTACTGTCTGCAGGAAGGTGACGGGAGGCACAGGACACACAGGAGTAGGGCTAAGGAAATAGGAGCCAGAGAATACCCGCTAATGACTCCCAAATGTTTATTCCCAGCTGACCCAGAACAAGAATGAACCTCCGCTTTAAGGACCTTTTGCAATGAGACCTATGGGTCAGTAGGAGTCCAGCTTCCTTTTTACTTATAAGCATCACTCAAATGCTCTAGGAGTCTCTGATTATCTCAGGCCTGAACAGCATGAGATACAGCACAAATCCCACCCCTGCCACAGTATGGCAGGATGCAGGCACTGGAGCCGACAAGCCACCAATGACAGGACATACTTGTCCCACCTCATGGAGCTCATCTTCACCAGACAGCAACACCTTCATAGGAGAGCCCCCACTGGGTGCTGAGGACGGTGGGGCTCTGGGCACATGGGAGGTTCTCAACAAATCTTTGTTGGTCGGATGCACGCAAGAGCAAAGCAACTCTATATATTTTTTTAAGATTTTATTTATTTATTTAAGAGAGAGAATACAAACAGAAGAAGGGGCAGAAGAAGAGGGAGAAGCAGACCCCCTGCTGAGCAGGAAGCCAGATGCGGGGACTCTGAAATCATGACCTGAGCCAAAGGCAGATGCTTAACTGACTGAGCCACCCAGGTATCCTCAGAGCAACCCTTTTAAAAAAAAGGAGCAAAGCACCCCTGAGCTCCTGGGGTATATCCTAGTGTATAAATTATTTAACAGAGAAGAAATACCCTAGAAACTGAATGTCTAGTAGTTAAAGCCCAAATCCTGAACACAAACAGCCCTGAATTCATATTCCAGCACCACCACTTCCTGTGTGCCGCCCCCCACCCCAAGAGCCTCTCTCTCTACCTCTGTATGCCTGCACATCGACATCAGGTCAGTGTGCCTGTATACAGGCCCGCAGTAAGGAACAAAGAATAAAACCATCAGTTCAAACTCAGTTATTGGCACACAGAAAAAATTGGGCAGCATTAGGTGGCATTAGAATTAGCTCTGAAAGGTTCCATTTCTCTTAAAAGCTAGAGGAGAGAGGGATAAGAAGTGGCAGGAGATGGAAGGTAGAAGAAGGCCATTCTAAGTAGTACCAATCTGAGAGTCCAAACAGCCCCCCAAACCAGGTTCTGTTTTCCCCAGAATTCAGCTATGGAAGCTCAGGCTCAAAGAAGCCAAGAAACCTCCACGAGTCACTCGGCGCAGAGCTGGGGTTCAAGTCCAGTTGGACCTCAAAGTCTTTGTCTTTCCTTAACACAAGGTGATATGTCAAAGCCTCTGGCGTGTCTGGAAGGTGACTGAGCAGAAGCCCATCCCCTCCTGGTCCCATGGGCACAATTAAGAATCCACTAAAGCTCACAAATTTCCTGCACACAGGACCTGGGACAGGTGTCATCAGTGTAATGTGGAAATTAGCTGAAAGGGAAAGGACAAATATAAGAAAAACAATGAGCAGAGTGATGCAGTCAGTTCTATTTTTCCTTATACTGGAAAGAACCATCTGGGTCTAAGGCCCAAAGCTGTGCTTGCAGACATAAGAGTGACAGTATCTGAAAGCAAAAAACAGATAGGTAAACCACAAAGAAATGTAGAGTGAACCAAGGCAGGACAACTACCCGGTGGCCCAACTTCAACAGAATACAGAAAAGCAAATTAACTCCTTTCTGAAATGCCAGGATACTATCTATTTGAATTAGCAAAAATTAATTTTGAAGCTATGAAGTATACACATATTCTAAAGAAACAAGTATTCTCTCTACTGTATGCTGGCCCAAGCCTGCCAGGGAACATTCTTGCAGAATGACAAAGCTATTTATGCCCATTACTCTGCTAATTCCACTTTGGGTAATATACTTTTATATTCCAAAGAAATCATTCAAAAGTAGAAAAGAAAAAAGCTATTTGTATGGAAATATTCCTAACACTGCCATCCCTCACAGGGGGAGAGAAAAAAAAAAACAATTAAACAACCTAAACACCCAACAGCACAGACATATTCGAGCAATTAATAGCATACTCTATGATGGATTCCACATTGTTTCTACAAATTGAACATTGAAGCTACATGCTTAGATTAATACAAGGGGGGAAATGTAGGAACATGCTAAGCCACAAATTAGAGCAAAGAGTGTGCTGATGCTTATTATAGCTACATATAAATATGTATTATCTACTGAGAAACCTGTTTGGTATTAATGAGATTATATTCTATAAAGTTATATACATAATGAAAAACTGGTTTTCTTTTAGGTATTGACTTAGCCTAAGGCCTACCTTCTTAAAAGTATGTCTGTTTAATATGTAATTGTGGCAATGCAAATACGCATCCCTTTATAGATGATCATAAATGACAATCAAGACAGAATAATATTTTTAAATGAATGGTCATGATGAATCTACTTTGGATATCAATTTCAAATCCTTATTTATTTATATTTAAATGTATCCAAGAATGCTATGTTACAGGATCCCCAGTGGCCAACTTCCACTACTGTGGTTTGCCATTATTAACCACTGTGCTTTAGTCAATGTATTAACAATCTTCTTCTGTTAATACTGTTTCTCTGTCCTGGCTCTTCTTTCAGACTGCAAGATTTATGAAAATAGGGACTGTGTCTTCCCTCTCCTTCCAAGGGTATCCACCGAGAGCATCTCTGAACTTATCATTCACAGATGGGGGCTCAATTAGGATTTCATGATGAAGACAAAGGAAGAGAAAAGGAAGAACAATTATCAACTATATTTACAAGATGTAATAATGCTGGAAGACTAAAAATAGGAGCTAGGCACAAATAACTAACTTGCTGTGTTTTATTTTCGCAAAGGCCTAGAAGCAAATAAAATATTCTCCATATTCATTCATCGATAAGTCGTATTCAGAATGTGCTAGTGATACGAAGATAAATTAAACCTGGTCCTGCCTGCGCTTCCCCCCGAGTATTTCACATTTAGTGAGTTTGATACAGGAACGTACAATAGCAATATAAAGAGCGTGCCTTTGATGGGTGTCAGCATGAAGTTCCGTCAGTAAAGAGAAGGCTCTCTTGGCAGGCTTCTGGGAGGAGGACTGATGCTAAGCTGAGTCTTAAGAGGATGAATACAGCGGAGCCATCAGGAGACAGTGGTTGGTGGTGGGACAGTAAGGGAGCAGCCTTCTGGACAAAGGGACCAACATCTGCAAAGGCAGAGGCATGATGATCAGGAACAGCAAGAAAATCTCAAATACAGGATTTGAGTTAGGGCCAGCTGAGGCTGCTCACCATAAAAGCCTACCTTCTGAGGAGGGTCTCACTCAATTACTTTGGGCGGTGTGTGTCCTTGGAATGGGAAAAGAGGGCAGGAAGATGGGAGGGAAGACACATAGAAAAGGCCAGTGACACGTCACTGAAGGGTGAGACGGCAGAAAGCATCTGAACACCGTCTCCGACATGAAAGGAAAGCTGGTTTCATTTCCTCAACATGCCTTGAGACTCAAAACACCACCACCCCCACTACAGCAAGGGCCTAGCAACTTGGAAGCTACTCAGACAAGAGATATTCCAGCAGGATGTTACGTGATTGAGAGAGAACACAGACCAATTTCTCCATGGTAAATTGTAAAGTTACTCTGGAAGAGGGTGGGAAAAAAAATCACACGTTTTCCTAAACAACTCAGAGAAACCCCTCCAAAAAAATCTGACTCCCCCAGATACACTTTATCAATGAAAGAGGCTTTTTTTTCCTGCTCGAAGAAGCAGATTTTAAAATATCTAACGTGTTGACAATAATGATCAAAGGAAAATATCCTCTTTCTTTCCTCCTCAACAAACCTATGAAAATACTGTTGTCCTGGTTACAAATTTTGTTTCATTGCAGAGACGGATTATTTTCCTTTAACATAACTTTTTGCCAGCCCACAGGGTCTTCAGTGGAATATTCTCACTTGGGGCCATCGGCACCACCCACCCAGGAAGAGAGATCCAGAGGTACAGGAAGGACCAATCCAATTGTCCAGCCTTGAAGAAAAGAAAGCCTCCCTGTGCTGAGGATGTGTGATATGCTCACACCTAGTCACACTGGAAATTAACTGAGGTAGCCACAGAAATGCAATATCTGGGGTTCAATCATTTGACAAATATTAATGAAGCCTGCCCTATGTTCTAGCACCAAGTGAAGTGTGTGTGTGTGTGTGTGTGTGTGTTTATGCACATAAAATAAGCTGTCCCCTTTCTCAGGGAGTATTAAATGTAAAGATGTAAAGAGTAAAGATGAGACTTGTAAACTAGACAAAGAAATAAATGTATAATTACAATGAAGTTTCTGAATTAAAAAAAAATAGTAAAAGGGCTGTCACATCCAGAGATCAGACGTGCCCCTTAAATGGATCATGAGAAGTAGTTGGTCACCCAAAGAACAGCAGAAAGAAAATCACAGCCCTCGCAATGAACGACAGCGGTGGAGGCCCTGAGGCTGACAAGGCCCTGGCACCCTTAAGAAACCAAAAGAAGTCAGTGAAGCTGGTGAGTGGCAGATCAAAGTGAGATAAAACTGCGAAGGGGGTGAAGCAGGCAGGGGCCTTGTAGAATACAGAAAAAAGAAAACTATCCTAAGGATAATTTGGGAGCTAAAGACCAAGATGCAGGTGTCTTCAAGGTAGAGGTTGAGGCAAAGATGGCTCTAGAGAAAAAAAGAGGTGAGTTCTTCCTTCTGTTGCTTAAAAAAAAAGAAAAGAAAAGAAAAAAAGAAGCCTTAAAATTCAGATTCCCACCACCCACCTGTAACACCCTCACCGACAGGAAACTGGAGGTGAAACTGGCCCACATTTCTTCCCAAGTCAACTACTCTGGCTATCCTTTGGGAGGCTCTGCGGGTTCCTCTTTCCCAGCTGAGATTCCCAGGGAGCCGCAGAGTGTCTGCCTACTATCTGCTCCCCCAGCCCTGCCACAGGGCACCCACCAGCCCCAAGCTTCACCCAGACCATCTGACAAGAATCTGATTTTTTGCTGAATGGCTTCTGTAGGGGGCTGGGCCGCTCAGGCTCTAGTCTCTCCCATCCTTACGCACTCAGGGCACAGCGTTATTACTCACTGGAGTATTTCAACACCATGTGTTGTTATTATTTAAGAAAACAAAGCTTTTTATTTTTGGAATCATGAGCCAAGAGTGGAGGTGGAAAATAGAAAGGAAGTCATATTTTTGAGTGGAAGAGGTTTTATTTGCTATTTTAACTGAGATAATACAACAAAATCTAGGTCAGAGTTTTTTTCTTACTGTTTTGACTAAATTAATAAGAAGAGTTTCTATAGCAAACAAAAGCCTGGCATAAGGTGGGGACTGAGCTTGGGCCAGGATGTGCCCCTTCCCCAGCCTAACATGGATCTGCGGGGCAGCTCTCTGAGACAGATGGAAGTCTCCACTACCCCACACATCTAACTCTTGAGGCTGCTACTACCAGGTTCATCTTTTCTGATGCATATCTCTGGGGAAGGCAAGTTCCTTGGTCTCCAAATATCAATTGCTTCACTGCTACCAGCTGAAGCCTGCAGCCCTCGGTCTAGAATGCAAGGCCCTCTGCTGTCTGGCTCTCTCACCACCTCCCCAATCTACTCCCCTAAAGGAACCTCCGCTCTCCATTGACTCCCCGCTTCTGATCCCCATCCAGCTCTAACTCTTCCTTCCCCATTCCATAAGGCTCATCCTCAACCCCAGTCCCTCTCTAGAAACCCAGTGAGTAGGACAGAAAGTACAGATGTAGGTGGAATCTGTGACTCTGCCACTTGTAGCTGGGTGACTTTGGGCAAGTGTTTAACTTCTGCAATAAGCCTCCGTTCCCTCCTCTGGAAACCAAGTAGGAGGTCCCTGCATTTCAGGCAACTGTGGGGAAGAAAGGAGGCAAAGCACTATTCCTCCTTTGTGCCTCATATCAAGTTCCCTCTCTTCTCAGAACCCAGCCTCTGCTGCCCCACGCTTTTTCCTCATACATGTGCACCTACTGCAATAACCATCCTGTCCTGGTGGTGACTATTTGCAGGTCTGACACCAAGAAGCTGGGGCTTCTGAGAGCAGACACTCTGGCTTTCCACCTCTGTATTCCCAGGAAATGAGCAAATAAAGGAAGGTGTCAAACACCTGGCCCAGCCCCTACCACACAAAATGTGCCACTAAATATTTTCCTTTCTTATGTGGTAATTTAATATGTTGTGTTGGAATTGTTGTGTGCATGCCTTATGGCTTTCACTACATTTTAAGTTCCTTGAAGCCAAGGACATGTTTTAGTCATTTTTTTTTCATTTATTTTTAAAGTTTACGTAGAGTAAAACTTACTTATTTTGGAGTATAGTTCTTTGAGTTTTGACAAATGCATCCTGTTGTATAACTACCCATCTTAGACATTTTTAGTTCTCTCTGCGTACTTTATCTCTCTATAAGTGTTTACCGAATAAATGAACAAAAACTGAACAAAGGAAATAATAAATGGGGCACCTGTGTGGCTCAGTGGTTGAGCATCTGCCTTTGGCTCAGGTCATGATTCTGGGGTCTTGGGATGGGGTCCCACATCAGGCTCCCCACAGGGAGCCCGTTTTCCCTCTTCCTATGTCTCTGCCTCTCTCTGTGTGTCTCTCATGAATAAATAAATAAAATCTTTTTTTAAAAAAGGAAACAATAAGCACACAAATACTTGCTGGGAAAGTTTGCACAATACCCACCCAGAGAGTTCTTGAATCACAGCAAATCCATGGGCTCAAATTCTAACTGCTCCACCAACTTTCTACAAAGCAATTACTTAATATCTATCTGAAATCTTTAAAAAAACGCTTGTACCCTCTAGCCCAGTATGTATGTTTCCAAGACAATGTACAGACAAAACACTCAGATGCCCACAGTCGTTTAGGTTCCAGGAAGAACACATTAGCATGGTTTATAACAGCAAATTACCAGAAACAACATGAACACCAACAATCAAGAAAAGGTTAATTATGGTACTTCCATATGATGAGATAAAATTGTATGCTCACATACATATTTTACAGTATTGAATATAATGTACAATTGTGCAACATCAAGTGTAAAACGCAATCTATAAAACACTATATAATACAAATGTTTTAAATGCATATGCATATTTGTACATTCTGTATAAAGACAATGTGAAACAAAAAAGTTTATATAAAGTATTAACCTAATTTCACAGAATAAATGCTCATATATGCGGACATAATCATCAATGCATGATAGTGGATATTTTCATTACATATTTTTATATTTTCTAATTTCTTACAATAGATACTCCAATTTCTTTTATAATCAGAAATGTTCTAAAAATAGTCTTTAAAGGCCTTTATTTCTGCTTTAAAAATCTCATAACCTTTATTTCATCTCTAGATGATTCAGTGGTGGCTAAATTTTAACATTCAATATGTGGCATATGGCTCTGCTGAAATGAGAGGGTGCTTTTCTGTCTGAAGCATGTTCAGAAATAACCCGTCCCACTGGTGGGTGACACATTTCCTGCACACCTACAGGAAGCAGACCCTGTGCCAAGGGGCTGAGGCTTCCACAGTGGTGACATCAGGGGAACGTCAGATAAAGGATGCTGGGCAGAGTCTGGGACGTGTAGAATGGCTTCACCTTCACCACCAGCAGGTGCCTGGCTTCTCTTAGCTCGAGACCACGCCTCTTTCCCTTCTGCATCCCCAGCAACTCACAGAGTGGCCAACCCACACAACAGACAAGCACAAAGCGCCTGTTAAATGAGGATGAGTGAGACATGAGTAAGAGCTGGGAGATAGGAGAGGGAAGATATACTCTGAAAGTACAGAGGGTCTTGCTTTCCTGGAAGACACACGTGGCCAGCTGCCTGTAGTGATGGCCCCAACTGTCACACCTCTCGGCACTCCATGTTCATTTCGAGTTGTGACTTGCAGCTTCTGTCATCAAGAGCCAGAAACTGTTACCCCATCCTGTGAATCTGGGTTGGTTTTGACTTGATCTCCCCCCTCTCTAAAGAGGTGCTGGGCCTGAGCCTAGGCCCGAAGAGACACTGTGTTTCTACCTGCTCTTTGAGACCCCTGCCTACCCACCAGGAGCACACTCGTGGGTTAGCCTGCCGGAAGGGGGACACTCAGCTGGCCACCACACGGGAGCCTAGCCACTGGCTGGCGTGTGGAGGAGAGCGGATGCATGAGGAATCCCAGCCAAGACCAGAACAACTGACCAGCTGGGCCCAGCCCGAATTGCTGACTCATACAGCTCCAAGCCAATTCAATGTTTTTTATAGCCACTGAGTCATGAGAGATGTGTGACAAATAGACCTTTATTTCAGCTTTTAAATCTCTATTTATATATCTTAAAGGTACCTAAAGCCCAGTGCACTTAAAACAGAACTCTTGTGCTCCCTCCCAGAATCTCTAGTATTCTGGGAATGCCATGATTATCCTTCCCACTGTGTGTGACAAAAATCTAGAAATCATCTTCAAATCCCCCTTGTCTTCACCCACGTGTTTCTATATCCAATGCATCAAGTTCTGTTGATTTTTCCACCTCAGGATTCTCCAATCCATTTACTTCTCAGTCTTTATCATGAACATTTCCCTAAATTACCATCAATCCATTTCTGCTGTGTGACTCTGTCAACTTACTTTACTACTCTGAGCTTCTGTTTCCTTGACTGTAAAATGGGGATAATACCAGGACCTGCCTCAGAGAGTTGTTGTGTACATTAACGACATAATGTATCCGAAGTGCTGAATAGAAGATCTTATAGAAAATAAGCCTTCAGTAATGTTAGTTTGTTTTCCTTATTCATATAAGTACACAGGACCCATTATGATGGGCCCCAGTCTTCTAATATACCAACAGTTGCTACCATCTTGCTTAACCTGACGGCAGTGCAAACCGCCTTCACCCAATGCCCCATTCTCTCGCATACAGCTCCAAGCCAATTCAATGGCTTGGAATTCAATTTAAAGGCCTCCAGACCTTTACACATGCTTTTTCCTCCATTTGGAATGTCTTTCTCAGCCATCCATTACAGATGGACTCCTATCCATCCTTCAAAACTCGAATCCTATTTTTACCTCCACACTTTCACCTCTCCCTGAGCCCTCCATCCAAAGCTTAGCACTCCTCTAATCAGTCCCTTGTTCACACTATCTTCATGCTCCATATGTGTTCCCAGTGATTTGCACATTATCATAATTTAGTTCTTTATATTCATCTCTATTTATTGTTAGCTAGTTGAAGGTAGAAGCTATGTCCTTATACCTTGGCAGGTAAAATAGTGCCCAGTACACAGTATGTGCTAAATAAATGACTGGTGAGTGGTGAAATAAAGATCCATACTTACGTCCTCCACCACCTCAAAGAAGCAGAACGTACCCTGAATCAGTGGAACCAACTTCGTCTAGGAGCTTTAAGAGTCTTAGTTCTTTCAGTGCCAAAGTAACTGGCACCCATGTGGAAAATATTTGCTGTCACTCCCCCACCCAGATTCCAAATTCTAGTTCAAAGCCAAGTGCCTGTCTCCCCGCCAGGGCAACCCACAGCTTTACTGCAAATGTTTCCCTCAGCTCTCCTCTGTGCATAACCTTAGCTATATTATTTACTACCGTGAACACCATAATATGTATTTAAATATGCTGTAAAGGTCAGACAACTGAGCCATACCCCTTCCCGGGAATCCATTTCACACCACGGCAGAGTCAGGCCTCTCAGCACTCACTCAAACCCAGATTTGAAGGTAAATTATGAAGGCTTCTTTTTTTCTGGTGTGAGGACAACCTCATCATGCATCATCTTCTATGGAATAATAGCGATAAATCCATCTGTTACAAGCTAGGATAGCAGCAAGTGTTGCAAGCCACAGAATGATTTTAACTTCTGGGATGTCACCCTCACATTCACAAAGTTCATCTATAAAAATCAAGCTGAAGTTCAAAAAAATAAGAAGGGAGATGGAGAAGGCGCTTGGCAGAAAGATGCTGCTTGCGCACCAGCACCAATGAGAGATACTCCCAACAGGTGATTCTTGAACTTTTAGAAGACCACTCCTGTGGCCTCCTTCTGGTCTAGTTCTCCCTTTACTTTTCCTTGCTCTGAGCCTTCAGTTTGGCTCTCCTTCATTTAGAGGCTCAAAGAGTTCACAGAAATTGATGAAATGATGGATCCTCCCTCCACAGAAATATAGACTCAACATACAATTTTCCACTCAATACCAGAGGCTTCGTGGATCCCCCTAAAGCCTCTTCATGGATCAAGAAACCCAAAACTCTTTCTGTGTCACCTGTAATTAAGTTCCCATTCTCTCTATGCCTAGACTTAACCTCTGGGCTCACAGAAAATCAACTCAGAGGAGTCAAGCTAAAAGCAGAAACACCTAAACTTGATCATTAGTATACTGTTTAGAATTCTAGCTCAAATCCTCTAGTCAAGGGTACCAAAGTGAAGCACTGGGACCATGGTTTGTAGCCCCCTGATGACCCCAACAGAACAGGTGCTCATTAGATTTGAGTGGTACTGGAAAACCAAATTACTCCCATGCAGCACCTAAAAATCAGCTAGGGGTGATAGCTCATGATTTGTCTTCCCCTATTTTGTCTACTTATCTAAACCCTACTTGTTTGAATGAATTAATCAAACTTCAGAGTGTCTAGAGTTTATCTTTTCATAAGGCACACAGAAAGCTCACATACACCAGCCAGTCCACCTCTAGTATCTCTGGTAGAAATCAAATAAGTTTTCCCAAATCATAGTATGTGGCATCTCTTCTGGTTTCCTGATTGGTATCAATTTTCCAAATCTTATCCTATCTCTACCAGGAGCTTTGTTAACTTCTGAATACTGAATGTCAACTTTTAAAATAAGTGTATTAAGGGCGCCTGGGTGGCTCAGTAGGTTGAGCATCCGCCTCTTGGTTTCAGCTCAGGTCATAATCTCAGGGTCCTGAGATGGAGCTCCATGTAGGACTACATGCTCAGCAGGGGGTCTGCTTAAGGATTCTCTCTCTCTCTCTCTCTGTCCCTCTACCAGATTGCTTGCTCTCGCTCTCTCGCTCTCTCAAATAAATAAATCTTTAAAAAAAATAAGTATATTAGGATCCCACTTCCATAATGCAGCTAAACTCATGGAAAGGGACTATACTAAGCTTAAGTTGGTGGATTTTACTAGTTATGTGACAGTCATAGAG
The DNA here is from genome assembly GCF_905146905.1 of Nyctereutes procyonoides. Classification (NCBI taxonomy): domain Eukaryota; kingdom Metazoa; phylum Chordata; class Mammalia; order Carnivora; family Canidae; genus Nyctereutes; species Nyctereutes procyonoides. Next base: position 9,509,731 of record NW_026575133.1, on the reverse strand, counting down.
CCCTTTCATCTACTTTAGCCCGTGTATCTGTATGATGGACATAACCAGGCACACCTTGCCTACTTCTGGGGCTGTAAGAGTATGTGGGATACTGTAAATGAGGGTACCTTTATAAAAGTACCAGGTATGATAAAGAGGAAAGAAACTTATGTTCACTTTGTGCCCCTCCTATGAAGCAAGGGCCATGAAAGAAACTTTCAACAATCTATTTCATCCTCTCTACAGTCCATATAAACAAAAGTTTATGGACATGAAGGGACAGCCTAGAAGGACTGAGTTCAAATCCAGATTCTGTCATTTAGTAGCTGTGTTGCTTGGGCCAAGTCCCTTAACCTTTGATTATCAACTGTATCCTCAATTTTAAAATAGGAATGAGGAAAATTCCTGCTCACAAGTGCTTGTTAGAATCAAATGAAATATTCCCTGTGAAAAAGCTATGAAAACCATAAAGCACTAAACCATTTCAAGGTATTATTAACTAAGATAACAGAACACTTTATCCTGGGATATCTGGGCAGCTCAGTGGTTGAGCTTCTGCCTTTGAGTCAGGTTGTGATCGCAAGGTCCTAGGACTGAGTCTCAAATCAGGCCCCTGTGGGGAGCCTGCTCCTCCCTCTGCCTATGTCTCTTTCTCTCTCTCTCTCTCTCTCTCTCTCTCTCTCTCTCTCTCTCTCTGTCTCTCATGAATAAATAAATAAAATATTTTTTTAAAAAAAGAACACTTTATTCCAACAAGGTAATTACATTGTTGGAGGCAAATGGGAGATGTACACCCACTAACTGGGGGACTGACATCCAAAAACAATGGATGGGGGAGCCTGCTCCTCCCTCTGCCTATGTCTCTTTCTCTCTCTCTCTCTCTCTCTCTCTCTCTCTCTCTGTCTCTCATGAATAAATAAATAAATATTTTTTTTAAAAAAGAACACTTTATTCCAACAAGGTAATTACATTGTTGGAGGCAAATGGGAGATGTACACCCACTAACTGGGGGACTGACATCCAAAAACAATTGCTCAGGTTTGAGCGGAGTCCCAGCATTATGTAGTAAGCAAGGACAGAATGGCTCTTTCCCTGGGGTTTGAAACCAGCTTTAAGAGATAGTTGAAGATCTCTGTGACAGCAGTAAATTTAGTCAAGGAGGGAGACCTTGAGCCCTGGAGGAGGGCCCTCAAAGGAAGAGCTAGAGGAGAAAACGATCAGGAACAAAATACTGCCTTTCATGAGAATTCAGAAACAATAATGAGGTCACTCACCTGCAGTAAGAGCCTGAGTGAGTAAATGAGCCTGGGGAACTCACGCGGGAACATTAAATGCATTCCTTATAAACAGCAACCTAGAGATACCCAGAAAGGGAGAAAGGTGATAAGGTAGAAGGAAAAAGTGCCAGTGATGGGTAATATGGAGGATTACAGAAAGTGCTTACAGCAGTGCTTTATAAGAATATTTTAGCCCATTCTTTCTTTAAAGGAAATCGATGGGGGAAATCCAATGCATAAAACAAAGTAAAATCAAGGTGAGCCAGTTGAGGAAAGGTTTAGAGCCTGAATGCTCAGCCCCATGGAGCCCCCATCCCCTCTGTAGCCTCACGGAGGAACATGAGGAAGTCCTTGGGATCTGACAGTAGAATCAGAACGCTATTGATTTAATAAGGGATGAAGTCTGTGACAAAGACTTCCAGCTTTCATCTGTCTGTCTGTCTGTCTCTCTCTCTCTCTCTCTTCCTTTTAGCACTGAAACCCCTCCTGCCACCTCTCGGTCTCCATCCAGCTAGAGATTTCAGTTCCAGCCTCCCTTGCAGCTAGACATGATTGTGAGATTCCCCTTTTGCCAGTGGAATGTGAGTGGAAGTGGTGCGTGCAGTTTCTGACTCACTTCCTTAGAAAGAAGTTGACTGCTCCCTTTCTGGCTCATTCCTGGCATGGGCATGACAACGGCTAGCATGTGGGAAGCATACACTGAGGAGCTAGTAGAGCAACAAAAATGGAAGGAGCCCGAGCCTCTGGGTGAGCTGGTGGAGCAGAGCCCCATCCCTTTCCTGGACCACCCACCTACACCTGGACGTGGGAGAAAAAGAAATCTCCATCCTATTCAAGCCTCAGCACTCTGAGTGTCACAGTTACAGATCCCCCATGACCAACCTAAATAAGTATATATGAGAGGAGGAGAAAAACTGGGCAATAAAACCTTCAATTTGGTGCTTCCTACCCCACCTCCAAGATCTCTGAGCCCATGACTTGGCCCCAACATCAGAATGATGACCTCTTCAAATGAAAAGAAATTCTTCATTGCTTTGAATGGTAACAGATTCTGCTTATGCTTCATTTTTTAGGAAAAGCCATTCAGTAGATGCTCTGTAGGTCCCAACCAGATCCTAGGACTAGATTATGGCAGCACAGAGTTCCTTCCCTCTCCTCACTTTTGCTACGTCTGGGCTTCCGATGTGGAGCTGGGATGTGGCAGTCCTGTACATTCTCCACTTCCCAACACTGCTGCCTCCAGAACACTGGAGCCCACCACTTTCTGTGGGAAAATCTCAGCCTAGTAGCTCGTTCTTTAAATCCCAAAGAGATCCATTAGCTCAGGCTGCAAGTGGTATCTCAAACTCAAGAACTTTTACAAGATGTTGAAAAGCAACCGTTGTATAAACCCAAGTCCTAACTCTGTTGCAAGTGCTACTCAGTTTCTATTCTCTTCTATTCTCTCATCTTAGATGATTCAGTTGTTAAATATAGCCAGAATCAGGAGATTTTTGGTCCTCCGTTCCCATCACCTGACAGGCTCACCCTCTCTTGGCTTCAGAGATCCAGAATCTTCATGAAATCACCGTTAAATACTAGATCATTACTGAAAATGATGATGTTGAGGTGTATAAAAGAAACTTAATGCCTTGGAATATAAAACCTATTCTAATCACTACATCTAATTACCAAGAAGAATGACTCACCAAAATATTTAAAATGTCTTAAAATATAATAAAGTGAAAAGAGAGAATGTGAGCAATTGCTTAGTGAGCTGGCAATGGAAAGGAGATCTCAGAGAATACAAATCCCATTTTAGCATCAAAGAAGCCAGGATCTTTCAAAATCGTTGTACGTTCTATTCTTATCCATGTTTAAACTTAAGACCTTCAGAAGTGAAACTTTCAAATTTTTCAACAGGATCTGAAGCTTGCCCTTGCCATATACTACAATGACACTGTAAGCTTTTACATATCTGTAAATTCATGTACAATTCAAGTGTTAGAACTAAATGTATGCCTCAGTGTGTTAGTTTCTTTCAGGCTCTGCTTCAAAACATACATGCCCAGATGACAGTCCTCAGATGTAAAAATTATCTTCACAGCAGATTCATATCTCACCCACAAAGATTCCATTTGCACTGCACCACAACACATAATTCATCCATTCATACACTCACTGTTTTTATGGCAGCACGAGTGACAGGCACAAAAGCAATATTAGCAAAGACTGACCAATCACAGAGCTGGCCTTTTACAAGTGTATTTTTCACACTCAAAAATATTTCCAGAGGGGTACCTGAGGGGCATGGTTGGTTAAGCGTCCGACGCCTGGTTTTGGCTCAGGTTATGATCTCAGGCTCGTGAGATCGAGCCCCATGGCAGGCTCTGCGCTCAATGAGGAGTCTGCTTAGGATTCTTTCTCTCTCTCTCTCTCTCTCTCTCCCTCTCCCTCTGCCCCTCCTGCTCATGTTCTCTCTCTCTCTCTCTCTCTCTCTCTCTCTCTCTCTCTCATTCTCTCTCTCTCTGTCTTATAACTATATAACTAACTATATATATCCAGATATATATATATATATATATATATATATATATATATAATCTCCAGAGATAGGTGTTTTTATTTCCATTTTACAAATAAGGAAATTATGCTTTGAAAAGGTTAAAGAATTTTTCTGAGGTCAGAATCAAATATCTGACTGGTTGAAGAGCCTATCTATTCCCCTACTCCATCTCCCTCCAGAGGAGGAGGGAAAGTGGAAAATGAATAATAAAAGCTGTGGTGCCTTAACCTAGTAGCCCTAAGCTCCAAATGAGAAAGACCTTCTTAATTTCCCTGTGTTTACCGATGAGGAAGTGTGAGTATGGATAAATGAAGTGCCTTCCCCAGATGACACCAGCAGTAAGTAGCAAAAACAGGGTTTGAACCCAAGGCCATCTGGCTCTGCCGCTTACCTCTACATTAAAGTTGCCTCCCTCTACTAAAAGAAGTGAAAATAGACAAATCGAAAATGAGCAATGAAATAGTCACCAATCTCTATAAATTCAGGAGAAGGAGGAGTCAGTCCTGGCCAGCTGAATCAGGGAATGCTTCATATCCCAGGTGCTTTTTGCAATTAGTATCTTAAGATGGGGGCGTAGCCTCACGATCAAAATAACCAGGAGTGAGGAAGGAAATTTATATGCACAGGTTCTTGCATCGACTGACTCAATCTAACCCGAAAGCCCATGGTTTATATTCACTGTTGGTGTCATACAGTCAGTGGGTTTTGAAATGTACATAATTATATGTATGCACCATGACAGCATCATACAGCATCTTTCCACTGCTCTAAACATCCTCCTGCTCTTCCTGTTAAGCCCTGGCAAACACTGATCTTTTTTCTCCATGGTTTTGTCTTTTCCAGAAATGTCAGAGTTGAAATCATACAGTACATAGCTTTTTCAGATTGGGTCTTTTACTTAATAATATGCCTTTTGGGTTCCTCCATGTATTTTCACAGTTTGGTAGCTCATTTCTTTTTAACACCACATACTATTCCATTGTATGGATGTACCACCGTTTATTCTTCCATTCACCTACTGAAGGACATTTTGGTTGCTTCTAAGTTGTGGCAATTATGAACAAAGCTGCTATAAACACCCATATGCAGGTTTTTGTGTGGACATATGTTTTCAACTCATTTGGTTAAATACCAAATTTTGCTAAATCAGATGGTGAGAGTATGTTTAGTTTCCTAAAAATCTGCCAAACTGTCTTTCAAAGTGGCAGTACCATTTTGCATTCCCACCAGCAGTAAATGAGAGTTCCTGTTGCTCCACACCTTCACCAGCATTTGGTGTTGTCAATGCTTTGGGTTTTCACCATTCTGATAGGTGTGTGTCATAGTAACAAAGTTGTGTTTTTAAAAAGAGCTTTCCGGGGATCCCTGGGTGGCGCAGCGGTTTGGCGCCTGCCTTTGGCTCAGGGCGCGATCCTGGAGACCCAGGATCGAATCCCACATCAGGCTCCCGGTGCATGGAGCCTGCTTCTCCCTCTGCCTATGTCTCTGCCTCTCTCTCTCTCTCTCTCTCTCTCTCTCTCTCTCTGACTATCATAAATAAATAATAAAAAATTTAAAAAGAGCTTTCCTGTTATTCTCATACAGATGGCTCGAGGTTGAGAAATAGGGACCTTAAAGAAAAAGCAGCCTTTGCCCATCAGCTTACAGTTTCTCATGTGAGGGTTACCAGGGCTGATACTCAGGTGGTACTCACTGGTATAGCCCTCCCAGTTAAAATATGGACATAATTCTAGTAAAAAGCTATTGTTCCAAGCCCTCTCTATGTCACTCCACCAACCAAGTAGCCCCAAACCCACTGCTTAGACCTTCCAGTGTTACTCACATCCTGTACCCAAGGAGCTAAGGCTTGGCCCTGAGAAAACCTCTAGAACTCTGCTCTAGCTACTGCCAGGGTCCTTCCTGACTGATCGAGCCCAGTCTCTTCAAGGTTATTAAATATTTCAAATATCACCCCTGGGATTACCCTATAAGATTATAGGCTGTTTCCCAAACCTTCCTGAACCCTGTAAACACCTGATAGACTTGTTCATCAGGTGCCATTCTCAGAATCATTGATTCAATAGATCTGGGTTGGGGACCAGAATCCCCTTTGTGTGTTTTTTCCTTTTTATTTTATTTAAATATCCAAGGCGTTAGGTTTTTGTTTTGATTTTTCAATCTCCCAGGATGATTCTTATCTTTGGGAGAGTTTTGCAATTAAAAAAAGAGAGAGAGAGAGAGAGTGGAAGAAATATTTCCACTCAGGCTAGAAAAATTCTTCTAAGTCCCAAAAGCACAGATTTTGATTACAGAGACATTGATGAGTGATATAAAATTCAAATCCTAGTCCTACCTCACCTGCTATGTGACTTTGGGCAATTGATTTAACCCATATGAAGCCTTACTTCTCTGAAGCTACAAGATTAGGTAAGATAAATGTATGTGGCACATAGGAGTTACATAAACAATTATAGCCAATACCATAAGTACCCAGCACACTTGTGGACTGTCTCTCAACTTAAAAAAAATAAAATTAGCCTTGATTTAGACTCAAGGTTTTACTACCTTTATCAGAACAGCAAAATTGGCCAAGGTTGGCTTAGCAACAGTATGGCTCCATCAAGCCAATGTCAAATGTGGCTCCTTTTATCTTATTTATTTGGTGGGCATCCAACTCACATCAGTGTTTGCTTTAAAATATTCATTTAGAAGGAAAAAGAAGCCTTTGACTCCATTTTTAGTTAGAAAACATTTAACTCCAGCACTGTCATTAGTCACTAAAAGTTTCATTTTCCAGCCTTCTTACCTATGCCATTTATTTTTCTTTCTATTTTTACAGCAGCAAATATTCTTGGCCCAGCTTCTTGCTTTGTTCTAAACTAAGGAATAAAAAATTAAAAAATGGAAATGGCTCTTTCAAAGAATTTCACCCCTCCTGAAGACAAATGATTCTTGGGAATCCCAGCCCAGCCCATGTCATTAGGGATGAATGCCACCTTGTCATAAGTGGTAGGCTGCAAAGAGTGGGGAAATGGGCAGATAATGAAATTACTGAACACTCAAAGTGTCAGAGACTGACAGACTGGGGCCATCCATTACCAATTATACGAGGCATTAACATGCCGCTTTTCTATCCAGAGACAAAGACAGCAACAAGAATAGTAAATAGTCTGGAGTGGGTCTGTGCAAGAAACCAATAATTTAATGACCTGACAACAAGCAAATAGTGGCCTCAAAGTGTGGCCTGCCTCTGCCCTAGAACTTGTTTTACACCCAGCACCTTGAATGATATAAAATGTCAATGTTTCTTAAACACCAATCTTTCCTGCCCTACCTTCTTTGCAGCTACATCTGTGTAGCAACTGTACTAAATGCAATGTATTTATTTAAATTGGCTCTTCTTACTAAAATTAATTTATTTCAAAAGAAAATTTGGTATTACTACCAAAATGAAAAATCTATATCACCTGCCATAAATGCAGAAGAATCGTGAAAATAATTGCAAAGCAAAGAAAACAAGTCCATTAAAGCCTAGTCAATACTGTCCCCTGCTGTGGGTTCTGAGACTGAAGCCACCTTTTACTGTTAAAATAGGAGATTATCAAGTGTTAGAAAGGTGTTAAAGACATACTATCTTCAAACTGATATTCTTTCCTTGATGTCTGAAAGGAATCAAAAGCAAACTTGAGAATTAAGTATCTCACTGAATGGGCCAATGCTACTCACAGTCATACCCATGCACTAGATGGATTTCCACTTTAGAAAATACTACAAAGAGCTCTGGTTACAGAAGGTATGGCACTGATATAGGTTTTTCACAAATACAGAATAAACTATGGAAATCTCAGGCCCTGCTAAATACAAATGTGAGAAAACAACAATGTTCCACCCAGCTAAAAGGTAGGCAACTCATAGAATCCCTCCTCAAGAACATTCCTAGGAAATATCTTAGTGTGTGATCCTTTCTTCCTTTGGATGCAACCGAAAAGGTTTACCCAAAGCCACACCCAGGATGGTTCTCAGTCCGAAGTAGGGCAAGGAGGCCTGACTGGCGACCTGGCCATTAGGCATATAACTCACATTATGGAGAAAACTAAAGCTGGTAACTAGAGCCTTGAATCAGGGAACCAGGATCAAAGAAGTGTTATGGTGTCTGGTAAGACTTGGAATTGGTCTCAACTGCGGGAATGAAATTAACTTGCGCCAAAGTCTAAGCAGCACCAGGGACAGCTCCTGCAGCCCCAAACATTGCTTACAAAAGAGAAGTAGAACTGGTCTTTTCTGACTACCACCAAGCCTTTTTATATACATACATACATATGTATATGTATATGTTTTATTGAATACATTGGACACTTTATATTGGTATCAAGAGGGCAACTACTGGCCCTTAGAGAGCGTTTTTAAAACTGGGGCGGGTGGTGGGGGGAATGATGCAACCAGTACTGGATTTAGTGGGCAGAGGCAGGAATGCTGATCATTTTACACTAGGTTGTACCATGGAAAATGATCTCACACCTTACACAGCTTGAAACAGCCACCAGACATTCTTATAGGGAAGAAACTATTTGTCATTAACCAAGCCTAAAACCTAAATTCATTTTACATATAAGCCAAAAGTATTTTGCATAGTATTAATAGGCTTAATTTTCTAAGCACATAACTATTATGTAGGTTATAAGAAGACTGTGTTTTGTTTTATAAAGGATTTTACCAAAAAAAGTATTCACCATTTTTTAAAAAATCATGTAGCAAATGGCGATACTTGTGTGTGTTGCCAGTACCACACCCCTGTAACAGTCTGCTTTTGTAATTGCCTTTCTGTGATTCTAGGTATAGGAGCAAGCATCTGATGACTTCATTGTATCTCCAGTGTAGTCATACCCGAGCATTTATTGAAATACATGCTATTTTGTTATAAATTACTCTTCGTTTACTTCTCTTTTATATTAAAGTCAGAGCATTATGTTGATTTTAATTATGTATGTAGGCACGTTACATTATCTCTGAATTTCATTTCAGTACTATAAAGGGAGTGTTTCAAAATATTTGTTATAAAAAGGGGAAAAAGGATCTGATATGCCTGAGAATACTGTTCTCAGTGATCAGCACCATTGTGGTTTGTCTTCCTTGTCTCTATAACCCCCACCATGTCCATGGAGGACCCTCCTTAGGGCAGAGAGAAACAGGCTCCTCATCCTCTCCAAGCCCTATGTGGGTGTTAGGTCATGACATCCAGAGGGATATGGTACTTAACCAAGGAGATCAATTCCAGTGGGATCCCTTCTGAATCCCACAGCAAATCCTTGTCCTGGTAGCAAAATCTATAAGAAGGTATGTAGGTTGGTGTTGTCTATTGAAGTAACTTTCAACTATACGCTACATAATAATCTCAATCTCAATCATTCTCTCTCTCTCTCTCTCTCTCTCTCTCTCTCCCCTCTCTCCCTCCCTCCCTCTCTCTGTGTGCGTGTGTCTGTCTGTCTGTCTCTCTCTCTCTCTCTCTCACACACACACACACACACACACACAGGATCTACCTTGATAAAGCTCCTTGATCTTTTGTTTAAATCCTTGTGATAGAGGCTCTTTTGGTCCACTTTCCCTAGATTTCTATAGCTAATTCACCTCAGAGCTCCCAAGCCTCTCCACCCCATACCATGGTATCCATTCTAAGCCTCAAAGTCCCCTTTGAAAAAAAAAGCCCCCTTTGAGGGGCCCTCAAACCCCCTATCACTGTTTGTCTTTCCCATCACCAGCAACCATTTGGCTCTTCACCATTTTGGCCACGTGATAGAAAATGTCCCAACCAGAGGGAAAACAGGGGAATACCCCGTACTCCAGAGAGCGGATGAGCAATACATGTATGACATTCTCCAAACCAATATCCCAAACACAATATTTGACAAAAATATGGGCATAAAGTCTGACAGCAGAACAAAGTATTGGGAATCATGACTGTTCCAGAAAATCGAGGATGAATGATCCAGATGGAGAGATCTTAGAACTCTTCAGAGGTAGCTGCTAAGAACAGCAGCAGTTGCATATTACTTTTCCCTGGTCTAGAAACTGAGGCAAAAGATTCAGTCCTGACCCTCTTACCACTGCCAGCATCTTCTCTAGCTTTGCTATTCCTGCCCTGCCTCACTCTACCCCTTAAATTTTGGCCACTGCAAGAGTTCCACTGACAGTTCCCCTCTCTCTCTCTCCAGATTCCACTCCTGGAAAATTTAATTCATTCTGACAGTTGCCTTACCATCTAAGTGCCAATGCAGCCAAACCTTCCCTCTCCCATTCAGACCTCCTTCCTGCTCTTTAGTTCTATACATACAACCACCTTCTGGAAAAATCCAACCTTTTTAACTACCAGTACTTCAACCACAGTATGTCAAAATTGAACACATCCTCCTTGCCACCCCCTCCCAATAAATAAAATCTTTGCTCCTATCTATATTCCTGTCTCAACTAACAGTCATCACTGTCTTCCCAGCACCCATAACAGAAACCTGACGGCCATATTACTGAGTTAACTGTCCCTCAAACTCAGGGCTAAGTCCTAAGAACTCAGTCTTTGCAATGATAACATGTTACTGTATCCTCCGTTCCCATGACATCAGTCCAGATTTTTATCACCTTTCACCTGGAATATGTAATACCATGGACTTGCACTGATGGCTCTTCCTCCTCAGAGCCTCCCACCCATCCTCCAATCTCCTAGCATCATGATCCTATTAAAGTGTCTAGTCAAATCTCACACTTAGCTCCCACCAAGCTTTCAACAGTCACCCATGGTGCAGAATCCAAGTTCCTCAACACAGCCCTCCATGACTGTTTCCTTTCAATAAGGAAGGACTAGAAGCATTTGAATCAGTCAGACCTGAGGTTGAATTATAGGTTCACAGACTTGTGGCTGCATGACCTTGGATAAGAACAAGAGTGCCAACTCATTATTTTAATTGTCCTAATTGGAGAGTCTGTTTGTTATATATAAAGTTAAACTTTCTATTCAGCCACTTTAGGTAAAAAAAAATACCTCCATAGGAGATGTATCTGACATTCAAAATGACTCACTTCTAAAATGATAAAAATCTCTTCTTTTATCATTAATGGGGATAATAATGATGCTTATCCCAGGTTTGTTGTGAAGATTTAAAGGAGAAAAAATATATACATATTACATATATATACATATACATTTATGTATAATTATACATACATTTTGCATATATATACATATATAATTATATACACACTGCATACACACATACATGTCTACATATAATTATATGTACATATTACATATGTGTACACATTTATTTATAATTATATATACAAACTGTATATATACACATATGCATATACATATACATTGCTACATACATACACATATACACATATATACATATATTTATATGTATACATATATACATACATTTTGTTGTGTGTACATATATACATATATGTATATGTATATATATTCCAGCACAAATTCCAAGGCTCCTTTCTTCCTTTGCCTAACCATGATACTCTGATGTGGTACAACTCCTTATTAAGAGGTAACTTTAGGAAATCAATGACCCCAAAATCACCCAAAAATCTCAAAATAGACAGTTGTTGTTAAAGACCAAGGAACCCACAGTCCATCTGAGGGTAGAACAAAAAAAAACAAAGGATAGGGATGCCTGGGTGGCTCAGCGGTTTAGCGCCTGCCTTCAGCCCAGGGCATGACCCTAGAGTCCTGGGATCAAGTCCCACATCAGGCTCCCTGCGTGGAGCCTGCTTCTCCCTTTGCCTATGTCTCTGCTTCTCTCTCTCTCTCTTATGAATAAATAAATAAAATCATTTTTAAAAAACCCAAAGGATAACACACAAGCTACAGAAATTTGGGGATTTTGAAAGGCAGGCCATGTCAGTCCCAGACATTAGAAGTTTCATGAAGGAGGCTGCTTCTAAACTTCTTTTGAAGGAAATAATAACTGCGAAGAACTGTAGCCACCCTGACACCAAGAACTCTTAGAAGTTCACCTGCTAAAGCAGGAAATGTTGCAAAGATCACAAGGACAAACATTCACTGCATTTCTTCTCACCGCCAAGAGCAGCACAAATGCTGTGAACAACCCAAAGAGAATAAAACACTCACTGCCTTCGAGAACCAAATGGTCTTATAAAGCTGTTAACATGTTTAACTAGTGAAGCAAAGCAGAATGGGCTGCAGTGGAAAAGAGAAACCAACCACATGCCACAGCAGGATGAGACTCTAAGTGGCATCAAGGGCACCCCTGATAAACAGGCAGGTAGCAGCTGCAGGGTGAGTGTGGAAGTGCCAGTATGCATTCTCCATCTTCTTCCCTCCATCTTCTTGCCCACATACCTCCAACAGGATAGGCCTCTGATGTTTTAGGATAACTCTGATGACTTTCTTGGACCCTGTTTTTCTTAATTCAGACCAGAACTAGCCCCAAAACATGAGTTTCTCTTTGCAGGTAATGTAAACACTGGTCCAGGCTTCTCTCTGTGCTTATGCCTCTACTCCTTCCCCTCCCTTCTTTCTAATTTCATTCCAAAGCAGAAACATGACAACTCTGCAGAAGATTGCAACCTCTGGTTTTGTTATGGAAAGAGGTATAGAAAATATGAATATCTGCTCTGACCACAGCCACCTAAAGATTACCAATTTGGAGAGCTCCAATTTTCTCAGAGTTGCAGAGAACACTAGATGATCCATTATGCATCATCATAAGAGCGCCTCTGCTTATGAATGATTAGAAGGGCTCAGGGATACCCTAGCATGGGATCCTGGGTGTCTGCAGCTGCCCCAGCTCCCAACCATACCAGAGCAGCATGAACACCCTTCCAAATCTTCCTATGTCACCAAAGTACAGTGGCCAAAATGCAAAATCTTAGACTCCAGGTTGTTCCAAGTTGAGAGCCAAAGGGCTGGCTTTAGAGTCCATCCTTGAGGAGCCTGGATTTCAAAAGTGCCTTATTCTAGTCAAATCCAAAAAAAAAAAAAATGTTCAAAAATGGCCACTCCACATACCATTGATCACCACTGGGCTACCACTGGGCTAGGTATCTCTCCTGGGTGGTTTTAGACCCTTAAATTCCACTGAGCCTCTTTTAAGTCATCGTAAATGGAGACAGCATCTTAGCTGGCATACTGGCAGGGGACTAGATCAGATGACTTCTGGAGTTACTGTCCAGCTCCGATTTGCCTGCATAGCAACCAGGAAAAGAGAAGGCTGTTTTCCAACTCCAACAAGGGACTGGTTTTTTGCCAAGTTTGGATAGATAGATGTTTGTTTGTAGGGCTCTAAGTCCATATTGCCTCTAGGACTCAACAAACACCTGCAAAATGTCCAGTTAAAGAGGAAGGTGGCAGTTTCATTGAGCCCAGGGTCTGCCTACAGCCCTACAGTCCATTACAGCACCTCCTTATTTCAGGGAGTCCTGTCTGCACCTTTCTCAGACACAACCACTCTTCCACTGGCCTTGCTGTGAATAGCTCATGTGTATTCTTTCTTTAGATCTCAGTGTGCCCTGGGAGTTTTATTCCCAGCTGTGGTGGGGGAGGGGGGGCCTGGGGCTCCCCATCCTACCTTTCATCTATCACACAACTGGCCAGGGGAACAACGCTGTCTGTAGACTACAAAACAGATCAAGAACAGAATTGCCTGAGTCTCCATCTTTAGGCAAACCAGAAGTACCATCTTACGAAGATCAAGTAGCTGTGGACTTCAATTTCCTCCCTAAAACAGGGAAGAGAAGGTTGAATTGGGTTCATTCAGAGCTCGCACATGCATTATGCAAAGAACCAAATTGATTCTGCTAAAGGTAAATGCCATTAGTGCTAAGGCCACACTTTGCTCATCTAAGTATTCCTTTCTAGCACTGGGAGTAGTATATAGTAAGCAATCAATAAAAGAGCTGCTAAACTGTCAACCACCCAGTTATAATCTCTGCCTTCAGAGTACTTAATATATCTGTAGGGGAAAAAAAGGACCCAAATAACCATCACAGAGGTTTAGATAGTGAGCACTAAGAGACAGATGAGCAATGAAACAGAGTTAAGTCCTAAGGGGGAAAATTGTTTTCACTGGGCATATCAGGGAAAGCTTCAGGGAGGAGGTGGCACATGGGCCCCTAAATGGGTAAACTATTAAACTCAGAGACAGGAAAAAAGCTTCCCAACAGTAAAATCAAGGGGATCTTTCAGTGTCAGTCAGTCCACCTGGGGATCTCAACTCAAGACCCGAGATTTTTCTCTCCCACTGTCTTAAAAAGAATCTCTCTCCTTTTTCTCCTTTTCTCTGGTCTTCTTTCCAATACAACTTATTTTTTGTTCCCCCTTCACCTACTTCCCCAGCCACTACAAACTCCTACCGGGAAGTGGTTTGTTAATGTTCTTCCTTTCTTTTTGTCAGCCCTAAGTTAATGGGCTTCTGGCTAAATACTTGAATTTATGCACCCTACATTGTCTTTTCAGCACCATTTTCAGTAATTTATAGGAACTGCTGTCTGCTGCATTGTGTTATTTAAGACTGTGGATGGTTTTCGAATATAGTCTGCACAGTGGTGCTTCTGTGGAGGACAGAAGCAGTGTTATATGGAACCTGGACGGGCTCTCGCTCTCCCGTTCTGGGGATGAAATTCGTGTATGGGTGAGTTACTGAGGAGAGTTATGGCAGCATTGGCACAGAATCCCCTGAGTCATGCCAACCCATTAAGAAGAGACAGGATGAGGGAGAAAGTCCTGAATTATCCGAGAAAGTTAGGCATTGGGATCGCCAAGACCCCTACTAGCCAGAGAAAGCCAGACAGAGGAAACATCGCTCCAAAAGTCACACAACCATATATTCTTTTTATGGGGATGGCAGCAGAGGGCTCAGAGCAAGACTGACTAAGTGTTCACCTCCACATACAGCTACACTTTCAAAGAGCAACCATTTTCTTCTTTATGCTTATCAAGTTCTTGTTCTGAATTCACACTGTGCTAAGAATGATTCCATTCATTTATTTAATTTTCTCAGCAAATCTGTTGTAGTTTCTACATTTCCTGGCAGAGAGATATGCCCTGGGAAGAGAGCCTCCCAGATGCAACACTACATCCCAATAACACCCTGTATAACCCAGGTTTTCTAAGAAAAGCCCAAGGCAAGAAGTGTTAGCTTCTACTCTGAGTGAAATGAAGAAGTCCTCACCCTCCAGGAATCTGATATCCAAGAGAAAAAAAAAAAGAGGAGATGCATTTTTCAATAACTTGAGGCAGAATGCATGAAGATGTAAAGAGCTGGGCTACCTCCTAGCTACCTAGCCAACTTTCCCCCACAGACTCTCAGTGTCAATGCCCAGGGAGGATACTTTCTGACTACCAAACATGCAGGCCTGGGCATTACTAAAGGAGGAAGATGGGAAATGACAGAAAGGTTCACGAAAGGAATTGTAGAACTCCCCAGATCTTGGACAGGTGTGACCTACAGATTATTTTCAAGCTCAATTTAATTTTTTTTTCTAAGTGGGGCATGCCAGTCTGGTTGCCAAAGGCCTCACCACCTTTACTGCCTCCCTTGCTTGGCCATTTCAAACACTTATGTTACCTTTTTGACACCTGAGATTCAGAGGAAATTCTGAGAGCCCTGAGAAACAGACTGTCCATGCCAACCCTGCTGAAGAATAACAAGACATTAGCAGAAAAGGCAGGGAGCCCGGGTGGTGGAAACAATGATGTCATTAGGAGGGAAGTTTGAGTTTCTAATAGATGGCACATAACAAATTGGTGTGGTATAAATGCAATTTATGTGGACCATAATGTACTCAATTCATCCCCATAAATGAAGGTAAAATCGTACCTCACCTGACAGGTTCTAGTTCTTACTTATCATTAGCAGTGATAAATCCCACACAATAATGGGAGTTCCTGGAGACAACTTTTCATTTCTGGGTAGCTTCGGTTAGTCACATTCAAACCACAATTTGCTCATCCTTCCAAAAGCAAACCTTGCTAGGCATTATTAGATTTCAAATTCATTTTTTAGCCTTAAGTGATTTTTGAGAAAGTAAGACAAGCACATAGAAAAAAAAAATCAGAAGCACAAAAGGTCTTATACAAAAAAAACCTTTCCCGCCTCCCCTGTCCCTCAATCAAATCCTTCCCTAGCAGCAAATATTACAGATTTCTTGTGAGTCCTCCCAGAGATCACCCTTCTAGACACTAAGTACATAGTCATAGATCACTCATACTTTTAAACAACTAGAAGCACACTACATATATTGCACTACACTTTGTTTTTCTTATTTCACATTATACCATGAAGATTGGTCTTCATCAGTGGAAACAAATCTTCCGCACTCCTTTTAACAGCTGCATAGTATTCTATTTTGTGGATGGACCATAATTAACTTAACCAGTTCCCAACTGATGGATATTACGGTGATTGTTCCAGGCTTCTGTTCCCACAATGTGGCAATAAGTGGTCCTCTGGCTCCATTTTCATTTTCTTTCAATTCAGCCACTGTCTGATTCAATTTCCCCACCTTCTTCACCTAGATTCAG
Source organism: Nyctereutes procyonoides (assembly GCF_905146905.1). NCBI lineage: Eukaryota > Metazoa > Chordata > Mammalia > Carnivora > Canidae > Nyctereutes > Nyctereutes procyonoides. The sequence goes on along the minus strand of NW_026575133.1, from coordinate 9,493,398 downwards.
GAGTCTATCCTGAGATAGAACAGATATCTCTGCAGAGCGGTGGTTCTCATCAAAATGAAATAAAATAAAATCCTCCCTCCATAGGCCCTTCTGGAAGGTGCTGCTATGAGCAGAGTCTGTAAGAATAATAAATCTCTCTTGACAAGGAGTTGGGAGGAGGCTGCCCAAGCCACAGCAATGGGCTTCTCAGTTTGAGATGTCGACAGGCTATATTGAAAGCAGAGAACGAAGCCATATAAATCTGTAATTGCAACCCCATTCTCACAACAGAGAGCTGCCTGCTTGTAGTTGGTTCTTATTACCTGCTTACAACTGTAATTTCTGTGTGGTCTTTTTCCTTTCCTACACTGCAGTTTTCTGAGGATTCAGAGCTGGAGAGTGGTGCTGGCATTTCTAAAAGGAGAATGGAAAGGTACCAATTATGGAAAAGTGATTTTTTTCTTTTGAATCCAACTGCTATGAACTTCATTGTCCCTCTTCAGGTGAGAACATCACAACCCAGTGCAAGCAGAAATTGTTCTGGGAAAAAAGAAATCCCACCTGCCCATTCTGCCCAGGAGCATCAGCTGGTTAGGTTGGGTCACAGTTGAATTCAAAGTACTCACCAACTCAAACAAACACAGACCAGCTTGTCCTCTTCCTAGGCTGCTCAAAGTATATGTCCTAGCCAGAAATGAGGAATCTAGTTGTTTTATTGGATTCATTACAATTCATTATGGAGCCCAAACAATGCAGAGCAAACAGAGGTAACCAAGGCATTAACATGATTCACTGCAAAGTTGTTCATCATTCTGTAAAGTTCTTTCTCTATGGAGACTCCCACATCAGTAAGCCCCACTGATAGGAATACTGTTATCAAAAAAGTCAGCCTAATCCCCTATCATGCTCATTGCTATGCTTGGTAGGGGCTGCGGGTGCTGTGGACCATAAATGGTGAGACGAGTCCTAAAACCCCAAGGTGGAGACCCTGTGTCCTTTGTACATGCCTATAAGAACTATGGAAAGTTATAGAAGTGGCCCCAGTTCTGCAGAGGGTACTGTAAAGGGGAAGCGCAGGGCTTTCTTGGAACACTGTAAAGTTCTGGTTGACTCCTTAGTGCTTTTCAGGCCAACCTGGAGTACAGGACCAACCACGAGGCACCAATGCAGACTCCGCCTGATGCTGCACAATTCTTTAATCCCAGCAGGCGGACCTTAGACCAGGGAAGCCAGGGCCCATTGAATGGAAGCCCTGATCTCATATGGCTTGCTCTCACCCAGCTCACACTCTCCTTCTCAAGCCACTCCTCAGCTTCCGTCTTCCAGTTTCAGTTTTCTTTATATTTTGTCTTTTTAATTCCTATATCCTTTTTTATCGAGAGAAAGAAGATTGTCTTTTCATCGGTGACTCACCAGTGGTTAACACTGTTTTTGACAAATAGGCATGAAAAAATATGTGCTGAATGAACTAGTGAATGAGCTAAAATACAAGGAGTTACTAACTCATTGTGGTAATTCTGATTTGGGGACTTCTTGGAGTCCAGAACTGAGGCAGCTCCTCTCCTTGTCCTCCCCAATGATAATGCTCAACACAGAGCCACAGAGCAGCCACAGTCTCTGAGAAGTATCCTGTAAATCAAGCAGGTCAAATTCTGAGCTCACGGACACCTCAAATCACACTCAAAATTGTATGCATGCATCTATATGCATTTTTCTGCTAGAAGATCCTTTAATTCCATCAGATTCTGAAAGGGATCCATGGTACCCAAAAAGCTCTACAGTGACAGACTTAAAGAATGAGAAAGCCTTAGACCTGGAACAGTCTCCCCTGCCCTCCCTGATGCCGAGCCAGCCTGAGGGGGGCGGGGGCAGGGCCACTGCAGGTGTGAGTTTTGCTGACTAACAAGCATCATTGCTCTGCTTTATGGGAACAGATAAATCACCAGGATTTAAAGAATCCCAGTCCCCAGAATGCTCTTGTGCTTGACAGAAAGCACATTTTTTTTTTCCCACCAAGTCAACATCTCCAGAAGGAGCAGCCAAGCCCTGTCGAAGAAAAAGAAAAGAGGCTTGGAGCAAGATTAAAGAAATAAATAAAGCACAATCTTCCAGCCAGGAAAACAGTCTCGTCCTATAATGGTGCTAAACTGCCTGATTCTGGGAAGGGAGGAAAAGAACAAGGTGGTGCACCTGTCAGCCCTGATCCCAGATGCTCTGCTGTGAGAAGGGGCCTTTCATCCCAACCCACATTGGGGGATTCGGGGAAGCTGGGAGCTGCCTCTGACTCTGAAGGAGCACTGAGCTCTGGGTTTCTGTTCAGGAAATATCACCTGCATGCATCTCCTTCAGCACTGTCCAGAAAATATTCCTCATCATAAAAGGCTTGGCTTGAGTACTTGATTTTGCAGCGCTTTGCCCCACATTTAATCTGACCCCCACCCTGTCCCTGCCTACTTCTAGAACAGGATTTCTCTACCTCAGCATTATTGACATTTGGGGCCAGATAATTCTTTTCTTTTTTTAAGATTTTATTTATTTATTTAAGAAAGAGAAAGAGAGCAAGAGGGAGAGCAGGAGCGAGGAAGGGGCAGAGGGAGAGGATGAAGCAAACTCCCCACTGACCAGGAAGCCTGATGCAGGGCTAGATCCCAGGACCCTGGGATCATGACCTGAGCCCAAAGCAGCTGCTTAACTGACTGAGCCACCCAGGCATGGGGCCATGTAATTCTTTGTTGCAGATGGCTGTCCTGTGTATCTAGGATATGTAACAGCATCCTTTATCAATAAAGCAGCCTTTTTCACCAGATGTCAGGACCACTCCTTGTCCCACCTCAAGCTGTGACAACCAAAAATGTCTCCAGACTTTGTCAACTGTCCCCTGGAGACCCAAACTGCCCTGAGAATGGTTGTTCTAGAATCTACCAACGGTATCTCAGGGAACACCAGTACTGAGGGATGTTAGAAGTTGTTACTTAAGGGAAAATAAGATAGTGTCAACAGTCTGGGAAACACTGTACTGAACAAAGAGAAACAGGACTCCTCCCTAATGGATTCTCAGAGCCTGAAACAGACCAGGGTACACTATGAATCTCTGAGAGGAAAACATAATAGCCAGCATTTCCCCAAAGGCACTTGGCTACACAGTCCTTTTTTATCTCAGAGCATTTAGGATTAGTATTCCAAGGTACTGACTTTTGAAAACACTTCCATAAGGCCAAACTGGAAAGGTACCTCTGAGGCCAACACACGCGGAGGAGGGGCTGGAGGAGGAGAAGCTGACAGGTGCCAGGAACAGCCTACAGACACACAATTTCCCACAACACAATTTCTCTTATGACCCTAGACTTCATCAACAGAGATTCATATTTTGAGAACAGATTGAGACTTTCAGTCTTTAAGTGTCCTCAAACATTTTGGAAGAGATTAAAACTTTAAATCGCCACCAGGTAACACATGGTAACCAGGGTAAGGCTATGGGAGAACTTCCCCATGGTGACAGCTGACTGGGTCCAATGGTCTGTGGTGAATGGGAAACCACAGAGGCACTTGGGCTGGAAAGAGACTAACAGAGGAAAAGGACACTGAAACAAACCTCTCCTACCTTATCATTCTGGCTGGGGCTGTCGCTGAGGTAATATTCACGTTCACAGCCTGTGTGTATGGACTTCATAGAGGCCGTCTTATAAGAGGCCTTATAAGATCTTATAAGATTTGTGCTTTGTAAAATAGATTTAAAATACTATCATTCTACTAAACAGACTTCCTTGTAATTTCCATGTATTTAAAAGATTACAAAACATTAGAACTGAGAAGGACCTTGAATTATCTGGCCCTATCCTTTTTTTTTTTTTTAAGTAGGATCCACCCTCAGCGTGGAGCCCAATGTGGAGCCTGAACTCGCAACTCCGTGATCAAGACCAGAGCTAAGACCAAGAGTCTACAAAAGTCATTTACTCGAAGCCCAATACATAAAACGTGAAATTGTAAATATTCTCATTTAGTATTGGCTAGAGTCTCACCCAACCCTAAACCCCTACCAACCTCCCTTGAAGGACCTTCTAGAAAGCCCAAGCTTCTCAGAGCAAACATTGGAAACACAGTCTCCACATTTCAGAGGCTGGGGAAAGTGAGGCCCAGACATTATGTGACTTGCCTGGGACCCCAATCTTCTCAGTAAGAGTCAGGAGAACCCAGGGCCATGCCTCTTAGCCCAGTGTTTTCCTCATCTCACCACATGCTGACTCAACACAAGAAAGAGAGTATTAACCCTACAACAGAATGAGTTACCTTGGAATGAGGTGATCTTCTTTCTGCAGGTGCTCCAGAAAGGGCTGGTGACCATGTGTAACGTCTTGTACCACACTGCTGTGATGAGCTAGACATCTGTGTGGTCTCTTTTCAAAGGCTCCCAACATTGCCCCATCCTGCCTCACTGTAGCCACAGGACACTTGGGGAAGCCCACTCTTGAGAAGCAACACAGCCCCAGACAAAGGGTGGCTCCTGCCCATTCCCTCGGGTCCCCAAGCCCCTGTCTCCTCCTGATGGAGACACACCAGCGGAAATGAACAGTGGGTGCAGCGTGAGTGAGCGATGGTACACCAGGCGACACATCCCTAAGCCAAGTCGACAACTCCAGGCTCAGTGTGTATCAGGCAGAAAAATGACAGTGACTGTCAGTCACAGGAAGTATCATCAGAGAGGTTTACAATAATAAAGCTGCCTCGGAACTCATAATACAAATGATCCACAAACAAGATGGCAGCCCCTGCTCCAGATTACTGAGCTGTGGGAGGGCAGTGCAGCCCAGGCCTGCTTGTGAGTGTATGTATGGGCACACACACAGCCCAAGACAAACAAGCACCTCCAGCTACCTGCACAAACACCCCCAGCAGCGTGTCCCCTTTATGTGAAGGAGGCCCTAGGCCCTACTGTGCAAGAGGGCAGAGGAAGGAGGCAGACCCGGAAGATCTAGGGAAAGGAGCAGGAAGATTTGCCTTGATACCAAAGACCAACACAACTACAAATGCCCAAATCGAGCCTGATGGTAGAAGAAGGAAATAGGGACACCTGACGACCCCTACCCATCATTTGCTGTTGCCTTTCTGGAACATAGGAAAGGAATCCTAATATTTGGCAACTAGTAAGACACAGTGACACGGCCAAATGTTCTTTGTGGTTACTGCTTTTTATTACTGTTTCTCATTCACTCTGTGTGTTTGTCTTCTTTTTTTTCTTGGGTTGTCTGTGTCTGTGTTTTCTCCTAACATAAGCTAGTAGGCAACTCAGAACCCTGTCCTCCAACAGACCTCTGGGCCTCTGAAAGAACCAGAGTACAGCCGACCCTACCCCATGCACTCCCTTTCTGTGAGCCTCAGAGGGGGCTCCTGGGAAAGGCCTCTGAAATGTATGCATCGGGACACATGCACCACATAGAACTATGTAACATTCTGTGGGGTGAGCAGCTATGGTGGAGGGGACAAGTCTCAGCCCTGGCATCACAAAGGGTTCAAAGCACAGCTCTTCCACTTAGCAGCTGTGTGATACAAGCTACTTAACATCTCTGGGCTTCAGCTGACTTATAGTTGACACTCGTGAAGATCCCATGACATGTAAAAGTGCATACAAGCTATGAGGCCCTCCACAGATGTTAGCTATCAGTGCTGCTACACCTGCCTACAGAGTTTCCTACTGCGTATAATATCCAGTGATACTTTCTGTGCAAAACACATCTATATTGCTACAACAGTACTCTCCATTTATTACCACCACTAGTAGTATGCACAGCTAATAAAGCTACATACCATATCTCATAACAATTCTATTGCTCTCTGATACTAGAGGATGATATTTTGTCAAGCAGTGCTGGTGGCAACAGTACTAAAAATAATATTCTATAGCTAGTGCCCGTATGTTGCTATTCTCTCCCTAAGAAGACAGTGACCTCCTGAGGAGAGACCTCATCTGACACTTCTGTATCCCCTGTAAGATGAGGGTCATCCAATAGGCACTGAGCAAATGTGTGATTGGCAAAAGACACAGAAAACCTCCAGTGGATGACACCTGGTGGGCCACTGGCCTGGCCCCTGGAAGGGAACTGGTTTGGGAGCCTCCGTTAAGCATATTCCTGCAGAGAGTTCTTAATCCACCCAGAGAGCCACTTCCAAACCCTGTTACCCCCAAAAAGGAAAAACTGCTTTCAGATCGGAAGTCCCTCCAGATCTAAACAGGGAAAAGAACCAGAACCGGCCATCTCATCGAACTACCTGGTCCATTTGGAAATAAGAGCAGCTACCCAGGGCTCCCGACCCTAGATGGCATTGGCTTGTATGTCGTTCAAGTTTGGGCAAAGCTGAGCACAGACAAGTTCGGGGTAAGGGGTGAGAGAGCTGAAGGTCATGCCCAAGGTTACGAATAGCTTCCCTCTCCAACTCTTTCTTGTCACCTTGTCACCTCGGGGCAACCTCCACAAGTCACAGCATGAGAGAACATCATCATCATCATTATTATCATCATCATATTGGTATGTGTGCTCACAGATGTCTCTGAGTGTGTGAGGTGCCCATTCTCTTGCGTTTGCAATTCAGTGTCTCGAGCCGAAAATACTCCCGTTATCAAATTACGCTCAGCTTTTTTTTTCCCCTCTGCCACTTTACTCGGGGCAACTCTCTCCCATCCTCCACAACACAGCCAGTTCCTTGTGCCCCCCTCACCCCCATCCCACCACCCGCCCCCCTCCGCCTCCCCACAAGCAAAATAGCAACGTGCTTAAGGTCGATACGCCCGCCGAGCCTCCCTCTGGTGAATGACAGGTTAATGATGTGCACATCTCCTTAAATAATTCCTACTTCTAATAAGCGTGTTAGTCAGCATTTACGCCGCCCTCGTCAACTGGCACAGGGTGGTGCAGGGTGAGGCTTGTGTGCTTGTGTGCGTGGGAAGGATGGGGGATGCAAAGGGGCCTCCCCTGCCATCCTGTCTAAGCAGAGACACCCGGGAGGCAGAAGCTGCTCGGGAACACGTCACCCAGCAGCAGGGGTCACTGTGCCACACGGGAAAGCAGAAGGCAGGAGACCAGACCAAAGGATCAAAATCTCAGGGGCCGGCTGATCACTAGGCAAGAGAGAAATCATCTCCAAGATCCCAAAATGCCTTTAAGAGACATCAGCTGGACACTGCAGGGGCCACACTCCCCACACTCTGGGGGGTCGCCCCCCTAGATTAACAGTACCGCTTAGGAGACTCCTTACTGTCAATATCTTCTCTTAGATGTTTTCATTTGCTCCTTGATGCAAATTCTCCCAGCTTTTTCAGCTGTGTGCGTCTCCTCTAAATGGTTAGACAACAGACATCTGACCCTCCTTCTATCACTGAGAATTTCTGGATATGAGACCATGGTAAGTGTATTAGTGTCCGGAGGCTGCTCTCACAAATGACCACAACTTGGTGGCTTAAAAACAACACAAATTTCTTTTCTTTTTTTTTTTTGGGGGGGGGTGGTGGCCAGAATCTCAAACAGAATCTCCATGCCCAGTGCAGAGCCCAACACAGGGTTCAATCTCACAACTCTGATTATGACCTGAGCCAAAACCAAGGGTCAGATACTTCACTAACTGAGCCACCCAGATGCACCACTCCTCCCCAAATATTTTTTCTTAAAGTTCTGAAAGTCAGAGGTCCAAAGTGGGTCTAACTGAGCAAAAGTCAAGGTGTCAGCAGGTCTCGCTCCTTCTGGAGGGTCATGGTGAGAATCCAAGTCCTTGCCTGTTTAACCTTCTGGTGGTCGGCAGTGAGCCTTTCCTCAAGTCACTCCAACCTCTGGCCTCCCCCATCCTTTCTCCTACTTCTCCCCTGTTATGAAGATTCCTATGATGATGACCAGCCCACCCAGGTAACCCAGGATGATCTCCCCCACCACAATATCCTTAACTAAATCACCTCTGCAAAGTCCCTTCTGCCACACAGGATAAACATACATGTTCCAGGGACAAGGATATTGACACCTGGGGTGCCATGATCCAGCCCACCACAACCAGGGTACCTAAAATGTGCCTCAGCTACAAAACAAGGTCACTGTGAAGCTAAGGGAAAAGATACTGTAAAAGCACTTACTAGGGCAGCTGGCATATAAGTGGTTGATGAGTGGTAGGTATCACTATTACCAAACACAGTGAGCTCATGTGACAGGTATGAACACAGCTACTGTTGATCAGGAGCTGTGATGCAGATTATCTCACTGTATGCTCACTGCCAACCATGAGATGGATGTGGTTGTCCCTCCTTGGAGGACGAGAAAACAGGCTCCAAGAGTATGTGACTTGTCTGAGGTCACACAAATTGACAAAGGGCAAAGCTGAGGTTGAGATCTAGATTTAGCTGAGTGGGCAAATAAGTTTAACCAGCAGTGTTACCTAACCCATGATTTCCCCCAAAGAAGCTCTGTGGCGGGGCAGCCCGGGTGGCTCAGTGGTTTAGTGCCACCTTCAGTTCAGGGCGTGATCCTGGGGATCCAGGATCGAGTCCCACATCGGGCTCACTGCATGGAGCCTGCTTCTCCCTCTGCCTCCCTCCCTCCCTCTCTCTCTCTGTCTCTCTCTCTCTCTGTCTCTCATGAATAAATAAATAAAATCTTTAAAAACAAAAAAAACAAAAAAGAAGCTCTGTGGCAGAGTAGAAAACAGACTCCTGGGCACCCACTAGCAATTCTGATTCTGTATATAGGGAGTGGGGCCTGGGAAAGACAGCTGATCCTTGAACAACGGGGGATGCCAATGCCCCATGCAGGCAAAACTCTGCATCTAACTTTTGACTCCCTCCATAAATACTAACAGCCTATTGTCAACTGGAAGCCTTAATGACAACATAGCTGATTAACACATACCCTGTACGCTACATGTGTTATACACTATATTCTTACGATAAAGTAAAGTAGAGAAAATAAATTGTTATTAAGGAAATCATAAGGAAAAGGAAATATGATTACAGCACTTTACTTATTGAAAAAAATCTGCATTATAGGTGGACCCGCACAGTTCAAACCAATGTTGTTTAACTGCCAACTGTGTGTTTTTTAACAAGCTAAACATGTTCATTCGGATGCTTGCACAAGTTTGTAAAACAGGAGCCTAATCCACCCCCAAAATAATAACAGTATCCTCTCTGCAGTCACACTCAACTCCTATCTCTCCAAACACACACACCCACACACAATCAGACAGGCAGTTTCTCAACAGCACCACTATCGACATGACATTTGTGGTCAGATGACTCTTCATTGCAAGGGGCTCTCCTGTGCATCCCAGGATATGTAATGGCCTCTTTGGCCTCCACCCACTGGCTGCCAGTTGCGCCCTCTCCACCCCTAGCTGTGACAAATATCTCCAGACACTGCTGAGTGTCCCCTGGGAGGCAAACCCACCCCTGGCTGAAAACCACTGAGATGAGGGGTATCAGAAAGAGTTAAGTCCTAAAAGCCACATCATTGCCTGAGAGATGTCCAGTCTCTGGGCAATTTATACCAGTCACTAAGCTGAAGCAAGTGGGAACGGGCAGCAGGAAGGGCACAGCCTGGGAATCCAGAGGATAGGGCTGTGATCTCATTGCCTGGCCAGCAGTGTAACCGAGGAGCCAGTCCTCCAGGGCCGCCAGACTCTTGTGCATCCCATGAACTTGGCAGAAGTGAGGAGCTGCTGAATTTCCCAGTCTGCGTCTCAGTTTCCCCATTTGCAAAATGAACAAGTTGAGCAACAGTATCTCTAGGGTCACCTTGAGTTCTGAGTTCCCCAAAGGGGATCCCATTCCCAGCCAGTTCTCCCAACCATGAGTAGCAGGGCCAGAGAGATGCCCTTGGGGGGGGGGAGGTGTGAGGGGGAGGATGCAGGAGCAAGGTGTGGCCACAGACCTCTGCAAGGCCACAGCCCCACTGTGTCCTGGGTGTGTGCAATGAGCCAAAAGTCTCTGCCTTCCAACACCCCCATTTTTTCCCTCGTTCTCTGAGCACCTCTATCTCTCTCTCTCGCTGTAGGTTTCTTTCTCTCTCTTTGGTGCCCTATAACACGGAGGAACTATGCAAGGCTTTGTGAGGCTTTTTTTCTCACCCCCCCCCCTGCTGAATAAGCCCAGGTACTTTTATTTTGATTAAAGCTGATACCTTCAGTGAAGACAGAACAGAAAAGTTCTCTGAGTCCTGAGGTATAAGATTATTACAATTTTGCCTGACCCAGGTTCTCGGAGAAGGATGAACTGATACAGTGATCTTAGGTAAAGACCCAAGAACACGCTGGTTCTCAGAGGCAGGCACGGTGCATGTTTGGATTCCAGACTGCCCTTTATGAAAAGATAAAGACAACCTTCCATGCAAACTATATTTGATGTAATTATTTGGCAAGAACAGGCACTTAATTCCATTTCGAATTAATCTTATTTCACTAGCAGAGTGTGACCTGAAAAAGAAAATGTTTTAGAAAGCCAACAACAAAAATACTCAAATATTAGGCATAACTGTCTTGTCCCATTTTCAAAAGGCAAATGCAATTGACTTTCAGATGAGGGCTCCATGCCAACTCTAACTACCCTTGTAATGTCTGGCAACAATCAAGCTGGCCTAGCAGAAAGAGCTCAAAACAGACCTAAGAATTCCCCATCCTAGGGGAGTGCCAGAGAATTCCACAGAGTGAAGACTCCGTGGCCTACAGAAAACCTGAGGAAACAGTACAGAGCTCACTTGCTCCAAATAAACCTCCCCTGGCCACTGTGGACTCCCATGAACCCCCTCTTTAAGTGACTTGGTACACTACCACCAAAGCCCCTCACATCCAGGTAGACTTTGCCCTATACCGCCCTCCCTGGCCCCCAACTCTATCCCAGTGTCCTTGGCACCTAAAATACTTTGCTGAGCATACTTGCTTATATATCTGTCTCCCAGTCAGACTAGAATCTTCCAGAGGCAAGTACAAGGTTCACTCATGCCAGGTCCCTTAGCACTTGACACCAAGTGTTCAATATCTGCTTATTTAATGAAAGAAAAGGAGAGAAGGACAGGAGGGGAAGTGATACATTATCATGCACTTGCCAGGGTCAGAAGCAACAGCTCAGCTCTGCCTTCAGCTTCTTGCTATTCAAGTGAGCACACCTTGTCTCCAAGCTACGTAAGAGTGCTTGGCTTCGGGTCCGTGTCTTTTAATCTGTAGAATCCCATCCTGTTCCCATAGTACTAGTCCAGCACTGGAAACATCATTGCCCATGCCCTTCTGTCTGGAAGACAGTGGCGCCAAGAGGGAGGCAGTGTAAACCCGTTGCCCAAGGCCAAGGCAGCACTGGGGCTGCATCTCCTCATTGTTACCAGGAGCACGCCGACCAGTGGCTTGCTAGGTCATGACTCTACATGCTGAACATCTCTATGCCCCTGACCATTACGGTCCTACATCAAGTGCTAATAGATGCCTCATCACGGACTGGGTGTGTTGTGTCTGCCTAAACCTCAGTGGGAAACTTGCAGAATCCCGATTTATATATCTTTGTATTCCTAACACCTAATTAAGGCCTTGCTCCATATGGGGAAAGGAGAAATATTTAATGCTTCAATTATTGTGCTTGGTCCCTTAGACATATTCTCTCATTTAGCCTCAGCGAGGAAGGGGCTCTTGCTACCCTCTATTTTACAGATGGGGAAACTGAGACTCAGGGAGTTTAAGTGTATGCTCAAGGCCACAGCTAACAAAGAGCAAATTACAGATCAAAACCTAGGCTTTCGGCTTCAAATCCTATGTTGCTTCCAGGGCACTATACTTTGTCTCCATAGTGGACACTCAATCAATGCTGGTTGAGTTAAACTGCAGACCCAGAATGCTCTGAAACTGAATGCACTCACATACCAGGCTCCTCATAGCTTACTGCTGCTTGTTAAAATTATTCTTGGCTAACAAGAAATAATTAGAGTCTCTGGAGTATAGTCCACTAGAAATATGTCCTTGGGAATTAGAACATAAAACAAGCCTAAATAGGAATGTCTCTGCTGGTTGGTAAAGTTCATAAAATCATACAATCTCCGTGCTGAGAGGGATGCTGGAGATCATGGAGTTCATGTCCACGCTTCACAGAGAGGTCACCTCAGGCACAGATGGACAATGACTCATTCAAGGTCACACATCAAATCGCAGCCATGACAGGACCAGAATCCACGATGGTCCCTCCTTGCTCCCTCTGTGTTCTGGGATTCCGGTTCCGAATGTCCTGCCTGTTATTTCTCACTGCCCGCAGCCCCGAACCAAGGCTCACAGAAGGACCGCGGGCCAAACTTCTCTTTCTTGTCAGGTAATTGGGACTCATGGCCACAGATGGAAACTGCCACATCATCTCAGCATTTAATCACCCGCAAAAGCCATTTCCTGCCTCGTTTGCTCCACTGCCAGAAATATTATTCTTAAATAATCAATACACAGCAGACACCCCGCGAGGGACAACACTGTCTTCCCCTTTCCTGGGGAAACGGTGAAATCAGTACAGGCCGCAGAATGAGATGGCGAAGCTGCTCAGCCTCTGAGGCATGGGGGTTAACAGTGGGACCTCACAAAATCGCACCATAAACTCCAGGGAGCCTCTGAGGACGAGGACAGCCTCCTCCCCGCTGTCATGGGAAGGGCTGGGACAGTCCTTTCAGTCCAAAGCAAAGGTGGCTCTCCCACTGAGAGCTGTGAGTGCGGGGGTAGCAAGAGGGGTAGCAGAGGACTGAGGGTGACTGTAAGGGCACCAAACAATTATTCACGGAGTTTATGCTTTCCCAGCAGGCACAGATCCCACCTTCTTCCAAAAAGGATGGGAACTGGCTTGCGAAATGAAACACAACATAGAATATTATCCTTCATAAAGCAAAACTCAAAATTCTAAACAAAAAACACCTCAAGGGACACCTGGGTGACTCAGTAGTTGAGTGTCTGCCTTCAGCTCAGGTCGTGATCCTGGGGTCCTGGGATCGAGTCCCACATCAGGCTTCTCACAGAGAGCCTGCTTCTCCCTCTGCCTCTCTCTGTGTCTTTCATGAATAAGTAAATAAAATCTTTAAAAAAATTTTTTCAAAAGGAGCAGAGAACAAGTATTTCCAGTTCTTGAGGACACTCAGATAATTGAGAGATGGAGGAAATTAGCAGAATCTGGTTTGTGTGACTTGAACCTGCAAGGCCTGCAGTTTGAGCGGCTCTTCTCACTTATTTCTCAAATCCATCTCGATATCCCCATGTGAAAAGTGAGGAAGCTGAAGCCCCGAGAGGCTAAAGACCTTGATGGGCAACGCACAGCTTGTGCCTGGCTCCCAAATCTGAGCTTTTCCTTCCCGCCTCTGCTTCCCGCTCAGTAGAGCCAGCCCTGGATCAGCTGGCAGGGATGTGCTGGTAAATGTTTAAACACCAGCTCGCTGAAAGAAAAAAAATAAAAGAGCCCTGATTTATAGCATTCACCAATTTCCATAGTGTAAATATTGTCATCATGGCCAATTTCAAGCAACTCATGTGCATCACCCAGTTCAAAAACATTCCTGAAAATCTACCAGTCAGTTCTCAAAGTCACCAGGCGTCAGCACGCCACTGCCGGGGAGGACTCGGAGGCTTCTCAGGGCAGCGCCGGGAGGCAGCCTGTCAGGAGCGCACAGCCTGATGTGCCGCAGGACAATGGCACGCTGGCATGAAGGGCCAGGCCTCAGCCGCCCTGGGACCTGACCCACTGCCAGCCACCTCTCCAGTCTCCTGACCTCCCCTGCAAGCCTCAGGGCTCACACCTATGCTTTTCCACTGCTTGGATACCTATTCCTTCATTTCTCACCCTAAACGTTGCTTCTCTAGGGAAGTCTTTGCTGAGGTTAGGGCTCTCTGTAAGAAACTCCAACGACAAGGCTGAAATTACAACAATTCATTATGATGCTGATGTGTCCATCCTCTGTCCAGGAATCCCAGGGACATTTACAGGGTCGGGGGCCAAGCACCCATTCCATGAGTCAGACCCACCTGCTTTCACACACAGAGGGGCTCCCATTCCTCAGGTGAGCTATATTTATTAGTTAACCGCATCCACACAGCATCTGAGGAACAGGAAATCTTGGAATTGGAAGGCAGGTCATCTAACACACCTCCTCAAATCTGAAGGTGCACAGAATCCCAGGACAGTGCTAAATGCAAATTCCAGTTCAGGATATCAGAAGTCCTTAGACTCTGCCTTATATCAAGCTCCCCAGTGACGCTAATGCTGCTGATCTTTGGGCCACACAGTGAGCAGCAAAGCTCTCACAGATCTGCACCGTCCAGTATGATACCCATGCAAGTACTGTGGCTACACAGCACCTGGCTCCTGGCCAGTCCCGAGTCAGACGGGCAGCAAGTACAAACTCTGCACCAGATTTCAAAGGATTTGTAGAAAAACAGATACAAAATACTGCATTAATAATTTTACGTACTGAAATAACAATATTTTGAGTATACTAGGTTAAGTAAAATAAATCATGAAAAATAATTTCATGGGATTTTTTCTTTTTACTTTTTAAAATACAGTTACTAGAAAATTTTAAATTTCCTATGGTGCTTATGCTGTATTTCTACTAGACAGTTACTACAGGACAGCGCTGTCCTAGATCTTACTGTGAAACACAGTAAACCCCACAAAAGCAGCATTCCCACAGAGTCCCATGGACCTGTACCGCAGCCTCATCATAGGAGTCCTCGCTCCTCTTACATACAGTGAGGACCCACACTCAACTCCAGAAACGCTGAGTTCATCAAAATCAAATACATTCCTTCTCTATCAGATTTCTCAGAACTTTTATCTGGCTCCTGCCCCTGTGAACTTCCAACAAAAGCTAGAGTATACTTTGGGGTTTCCCAAACTCCTCTGACCACTCTAAGCAGCAAACTGCCCTAGACTCGCTTTTTTAGGCAAATCCCTACATCCCATTCCAAGTTTGCCAAATTGGGAGTTTCTGGGGGTGAGGTCCTGGAATCTCATTTTGTTAATGATCAGATGATTCTGATGAAGTTTTCTTGGAACCACTCAAAGTATTCTTTAACTGCTGCTTGAATACCCCTCATAGCAAAGAGCTCATCACTTCATAAGGCAGCCTGTTTCACTCCTGGGCAGCTAACACTGTTGTTACAGCTGTTACCCACTGGTAATATTATATCACCATCATCATTACCCTAAATGGCCCCAAAAGAAGAGTTACATGACCAAAGGTCATAAGATCAAGTTGGGACTTAGGGCTTGCCAAGCCAAATCCTTTGTTTTACAGCTAAGGAGCTATAAACACATGAAACAGCAAGTCATACTCGAGGTCACACATGCAGATAGAAGTAGACATCAGTCTCCAAATTAGTGCTTACTCCCAACAGCCCTGCCTTAGACCTTGGCAGCAAAATGCCTCTCTGGCTCTGACTAGACATCCTGAACCACCCAGAGGCCAGGTGTCAATTCCTGGTGGGCATCCATTGCTCTAACAAGACATCCTGAAGACCCTTCCCATCCCCTCTAAGTACCAGAATGAGACCCTGGTAATTCCTGCCAGCCTCTTCCATCTGACACTGAATTTTGCACCAGGGCCCCAGCTCCTAGCAGGCATCTCACTCACCTGGGCACAGTCCCCAGAGCTAGGACAGTGGCTGACCTCACTCCAAAGAGTGGGAATGTCCACTGTGACATGCCAAATACCTCACCAGATACTTATGTTCTAAAAGAGTTCCCCCCCCCCAAAAAAAAAAAGAGTTCCCAGAAATGGAAACAGCCAGCAGCACCCCTATGGGCACAGTGCCTGGGGCAGCCTCTAGACCCAACCTCTGTGAACACGGCTTCACCCTGGCTTTTCCTCTGGCTGTAAGCTAATAGAAGCCCAAGAGGTGGGCAGCCCAGGTGGCTCAGCGGTTTAGCGCAGCCTTCAGCCCAGGGCCTGATCCTGGAGACCCAGGATCGAGTCCCTCGTCAGGCTTCCTGCATGGAGCCTGCTTCTCCCTCTGCCTGTGTCTCTGCCTCTGTGTGTGTGGTGTGTGTGTGTGTGTGTGTGTCATGAATAAATAAATAAAATCTTAAAAAAAAAAAAAACGCAAGAGGCAGCAGTCTGGAAGCCCCCTGGGGGTGCCTCCCCCCGCCCTGCCTTCTCCCTGCGGAGTTATGAGGAACAGACCCACTGTCTGTGATTCCCTCACACATACATCCACTTTCTTAGGTATAAGTAAACTGGTGGTTCTTTGACCTTCTTTCCTGACTCTCATGAAAACTAGGGAGGCAGGAGGTTTGGGAGACAGAGGTTTCTGGTGAGGAAACAGCAGCAGAGAAAGAGCAGAGTGAAGCCTGACGCCAATCTACGCAGGGAGGGTGCTCAAGGGTGGAGCTACTGTCTCCGGCCACTTGGATTCCATCACAGAGGGAGGAGGACTCTGTGAGTGGCCCTGGCCCCCACACTGCCTCCCATGTCCAGGCCCTCGCACACTTGTCCGCGCGCTCTGCGCTCTCAGCGTGCCTCCAACGTCAGGTCACTCCAGGGTCACTCGGGAGGAGGAAGGCCTCCAATTAGGCAGAGAAGCAGATGATTCTTACATAGAAAATTGGGCTGGAGGGGAGCGAGGGGTGACTCGTGAAGCTTCTGAATAGCAAATTCTCCATCAGGAGAAGCATCGAATGACTAATAAGCACCAGGGAGAAGGAAACTTCACCATCGCCTTCGAGCGCCTCGGTGGCTTATTATAGGTGCTCTGCGTGGTGGCCATGGATACCACACTGTCGAGGAAAACAAAAACTCAGATTAGCAAAATGACAGGGCTTTTTTCTTTTCTATGGATCAAGAGTTCCCGCTCC
The DNA here is from genome assembly GCF_905146905.1 of Nyctereutes procyonoides. Classification (NCBI taxonomy): domain Eukaryota; kingdom Metazoa; phylum Chordata; class Mammalia; order Carnivora; family Canidae; genus Nyctereutes; species Nyctereutes procyonoides. Next base: position 9,476,597 of record NW_026575133.1, on the reverse strand, counting down.
TCCACCCACTTCTCCTGGCCCCATCTCAAGCACAACCTCTTGTCAAATATTCCTTGCACGATAGAACGCAATTTACACAGAGAAAAAGTAGAGGCCTGGTGGGGTTTTTTAATATAACAAATTCTCAGATTTCTCAAAAAGATGCCTGTTCACCACCTCCTCACTCCTGAACGCCAATCGATGTGCCTACTTATCTCCTCCTGAAGGAGGAAGCAGGCCTACACCAAATGATTCTCAAACTTTTGTGCACAGAAGAATCGCCTGAGAGTTCACAAAACAGCAGCTTCCTAGGCTCCTTCCCTACAAACTCTGATTCTGCACATCTACTTTGGAGCTCAGGAAACCGTCCTTAGAACAAGTCAGGCACACCTTGAGCAGCTCTGCTTTAACAGTTTTAAATGACCCAAGTCACAAGAATGTATGTAGAAGTTTCTTTTTAGAAAATATTTGATTCAAAGGGCTCCTGGGTGGCTCAGTCAGTTAAGTGTCTGCCTTCAGCTCAGTTCATGATCCCGGGGTCCTGGGATCCAGCCCCACTTCAGACTTCCTGCTTAGTGCGGGGTCTGCTTCTCCCTCTCCCTCTCCCTCTCCCCTGCTCCCTTCATCTTCTCTCTTTCTCTCCCCCACCCCAAATAAATAAATAAATAAATAAATAAATAAATAAATAAATACTTTTTAAAAAGGAAAAAAATACTTGACTCAAGTGCTAATTCTGCTTTATCCATTTAAACCCCTGGGTTCTCCTTCCCTCCATCTATCCTGTCCTAGAAAGCCATGGGCTTTGATGCCACTTCACCTGTAGTAAAAACTATTTGGTGAGTGGCACCTACCGGCCATCTTTTATCTTATAGCCAAGCTCTAAAGGACTTGTAAATCCTAAAGAATCAAAGGGAAGAGGGGAGGGCCACAGTTCTAAAGAATGCGGTGACAATTTGCTTTCAGAGTAGAACCCAATTGCCACAATCAAGTCCTCTAGAGTCAGCATTACAAAAAGTTATTATTTCTACAGGCCTGGAAACCAGGGTTGCACCCGTGTCTTAAGGTGAAATTTCATTTAGCATAGAGGCTAGAGATCCCAGGGCTACTTAGAGCTTTTCATTTACTCAGTGATTCAGAAAACAAACCTTGCCACTTTCTTGGGAAGGTCATATTCTCAGCTGCTCCAGCACAGATTAGTTGTACCAACCCTGACCACAAACTGAACAAGTATTTACTGACCATCTTCTCTATGGAAAGATGGGCTGATTCAGAACAAGTCATAGAACCAGGTCTTGGAGGGCTTGTGCTTGAGCTGGGAAAGTAAGACATTGAAAATCGGAACCAGGGATCCCTGGGTGGCTCAGCGGTTCAGTGCCTGCCTTCGGCTCAGGACTCCATGATCCTGCATGGAGCCTGCTTCTCCCTCTGCCTGTCTCTCTCTGTCTCTCTCTCTCTCTCTCTCTCTCTCTCTCTCTCTCTCTGTATCTCTCATGAATAAATAAATATAATCTTAAAAAAAAAGAAAATCAGAACCACATTCAATGGGGAGTGAGGAAGACCGGACATGAAGCTATCCACCAAAAAAAACTGGAGGAATGTAAACCTAAAGAATGGCCACTTTTCTATCTTTCCTCTAAACCCAGAAAAACTAGAAATCTGACATCTATTACCTAAGCAATAATGAGTCTTACCCACCATAATGTAGTGCTGGCAATATTTCCATTAAATTAAACCCCAGAGGCAGTCATGGTGGAGAAAATGATGGAAGAACACATCACCGAAGACCGATATGCACATATGGGGTGGAGACAGTAAGGAGGTATCACTCAAGTTATAAGGAAGAGTTATGCTCTTTATGTATTATGTATTATGTATTATGGCCCCGCATCTCCTTGAGCCCGAGGGGTAGCATTTGCTCCTCTTTCCACTTATGACTTACCCAAATCCTCTTTGTCATGGGCCTTATACCAGCAGCAAGAGAAAGCCAAGGTGAAGGCCCAAATTGCCACCAAGTTGGAAATCAGCCTCCTCCAACCATCAGCAGTATGAAGGCCCCTTCTTTTAATAAGTCATCTGTCCACAGTTCATCTACCAACTGTATATCCAGCATTGTGTCTGTGCTTAAGATGCAAGACACAGCCCCTACACCTCCCACAGAGCCCACACAGGACACAGAAAGTAAATAAACCCTGTGAATGCAATGTACCAGGAGAAAGGTATGCAAGGATGCCCCTTGACTCACTTCCCACAATGCTCCCCTCACTCGACACAGGGGAGTTGAGGTGGAGCTGCAGCATCAGGAGAAGGAGGCAAATATCAACCACATCTGGTGAAGGCTTCCACTCCATCAGTTCTCATGGCCCACCTTCTCAATTCCTCTCATGTATACCACAGCAATCAGACCACAATTTCACCATCTTGGTTCTCTCTAGACTGATTTTATAGCTTCAATGGGTCCACCCCAGACTCAGTCTCCCTTCCATTCTGACTTTCTCCCAGGTCATTTCTCCTGAAAGCAGCAGGATAATATCAGGGTCAAAGAGAAGAGCTGCTTCCAGATACTCTAGAAGATAAGGAATTCTACAGGAAACAGGGCAAATCTCTACCATCTCTGGCTCCAAAAGGCAGGTTGGTGGCTATGGATACTAGGATGTCCTCCACCTCAGGCCTAGATGAGGTAGTACATGCAATGGTTGAAAGCACAGACTCTGTAGCCAGACACCCTGGGTGAGAACCCCAGCTCTGACACTGACTAGCTAGGTCAACAATGTCTGTAACTTCTCAGGGGCTTGGTCTCCTCATCTGTGAAACAGTACCTGACTCAAAATGTTACTATGAAAATTAAATGAGTTAATATTTATAATGTACTTCAAATTATACCTGAAAGAGAGCAAGAGCCTTGGAAATTCGTGTTAAATAGAATAATTATTCTTTTTTCCTACCAAACACCATATATGAAAGTCATCTAGATTCTATGCCAAATTAGGTCACAACTCCCAGCCTATTCCAACACTGTTGAAACACTACACACACTGTGCAGAGGACCAGCTGTAAGAGGGAGGCAACACTGACTTCCTGCCTACTGTATACCAGCCACTGGTGTGACTATTTTCATATACATTATACATCACTTAATCTCTGAAACTCTGGGATGTCAAAATTCTTAGCTCTAATTTTACAGGTAGGGAAAGAGAGGTTCAGAAATTTCTCAGACCTGGTTAGGAAGCAGAGACCAGCTCCATGACAATAAAGATCTAGAAATGTCCATAAACCTCTTAAATTCTTCATGTTGGTATTTGTCTGTTTCCACAGAAAGATTAGGAATTGAGCTCTAAAGGAAATGGGGTTTGCGAGGAAGATTGGAGCTGGGGAGACATCCCTCCTCTCTGTTCAGATCTGTGGAGAGATGAATCACATCTCAGAGGTTGATTGTGTGTGTGTGTGTGTGTGTGTGTGCGCGCGTGTGTGTGCATGCGCACACGTGCGCGTGTGTGTATCTGAGGTAGAGTGGAAAAAACAGGGTTTCATGGCACCAGAAGAAAGGTAAAGTTAGGAGGCTAACATGGACCTAGAAAAAGGTCCTAGACCCTAATGAGAGGAGTTTCTGGCAGGCTCTGATTCTTGGTAGAGATTCAAACCTAAGTCAATATGGTTCTAACGACCATCCCACCACTTCTCCTGTCTTCTGTCAAAAGCAGACATCAATAATCGATCATAGCACTCATGCCTTCAGGTCTGGAAGCAGTCCCAGCCTTCAGACTCCAGGAAGCCCTGCCAATCAACCAGAGTTGACTGCTAGATAAAATCTATTTTCCATCCGTTCTCTTCACCATGCTGTCAGAAGGAGATTAAGAAGCTCCCAGGCTTCAGAGGATGTGGAATCTACTTAAGGAATGATTGGGACACAGGAAACAAGTGATAATATATATTCTTAGAGTTCGCTGTGTGAATCTTAGTTAAGAATTCTGAAAAAAAAATCAATGGACTAGGCAATGCAGTACAATTAACTATTCAGACACTAATAATTCATTGCTTTCTTAGCTTAAATTTCTAGAATATTTTGATTTATAAATTACCATCACTTGACTCTCACAACCACCTCACCAGGGAGGCAGGCACCGTATAATGTCTAAAGTATAAAACCCTTATTAGTTTTAGTGGTTTGTCAGCTTTTTAGGTAGACAATCACCTTTGCAAATAATTTCCTTTGCAATTCTCATCCCCCTCATTTTTTTTTCCTATTGTTGCATCAGCCAGAACCTCAGAGTCTTGCTGTTCAGTGTGCGGTCTGTGAAGCAGCAGCACTGGTATCACTGGAAGCTGGCTGAAAGTGCAGAATCTTAGGCCGCCACCTCAAGACCCCTCAGAATCTGCATTGTAACAGAAGCCCCAGGTGATGTACAGGTACAATAAAGTTTGAGAAACACTGCTCTACTACCTGTTGAGAAAAAGAATATGAAAAAGTATCCTGATTTTTGTGCTGATTATAATGAGAATGTGTCTCTTTCTTCAACATTATTTATGATGCTTATTACAAGTTTTTGATGGATATCCTATGTCAGGTAAAGCAGAAAATTCTAGTGAATGCTAATAACTATGAAAAAAATTAAAGGTCTAGAGAAGTTAGCATCTGCCACAATATCACCCAGCTTGTAAGTAACAGATCAAGCACAGAAGTCCAGGCTTGTGCTGCCCTAATGCTGACCGGCCACCATAGGCAAAGATGAGCTGAGAAAACTGTCCATGCCTAGCAAGAGGCTCCCAGGCAACACATATGTGATGGATGGATGGATGGATGGATGGATGGATGGATGGATGGATTTCACTGTACTTTGCTGAGGTTCCCACCATCAACACAAACCAGTGAATGAACGAATGAATGTCATTATACTTCATTTTATATAAGAGGTTTGTTTCTGCAGAGCTGAATGAACATTAAATTTTAGATCCCTGAATATTTGTGAACCACATGATTCAGTGTGCAAGAAGAAATCTCTATTTTAAGGTACTCTGCATTAAATCCCTTCACAAAGAGAGGGGGGAAGCTTGCTTCATGAAAATACACTCTCCTTGATAGATTTTAATCAACAAATGTTGATTGGGCACAGCTGTGTGACTATAACTGTCTTTAGTTCTAATAAGGATTCAGGAGACATAAGACAGTAGCTTTCATATTTAGCATACACCAGAATCACCTGGGGGTTTATGAAACCACTGATTGCAGATCTAACCCTCTTTCTCCAAGTCTCTCATCTGGTAGGTCTGGGGTAGGGACCAAAATTTAGCATTTCTAACAAGTCCCAGGATAATGTGTCCAAGGATCAGACTTTGTGAAGAACTGGCCTAAAAATATCCTCCCTGAATCTAGGACTACAGTTCTTGCCTCAGCTGTACATCTGAATTACCTGGGAAGCTTTTAAAAGTACTGATGCCTGGTTCCTCCCAACGACCAGGTGAATCAGAATCTCTGGAAGTGGAGCTGGGCAATGGAATTTTTCATAGGTTCCCTGGGTGTTTCTAATGTGAAGTCAGAGCTGTGCACCACTGATCCTTAGAGTGTAAGTGGGAAGGTAAGAAAGAGATGCAAGAGAGGTCTCAGGACATCGGGTGCCAGAAGCAGCTGACACCACTAGCTGGAGAAAGCCAATTGTGCACACCTCTTCCCAACTCTGGATTGAGTCACATCACATCATTGGCTGGAAACTGACCTCTGCAGGGGTATTTACACTATAGAAATTGGCAAGTGCTGCAAATCAGGGTCTCCCCACCCCCTCCCACCTCCCTAGAGAGCCAGTTCTTAAACATATACCAGCACACCACTGATAAGAAGGTAGATGTGATAGGTACCAAATGAACAGTCAGGTAACAAATAATAGAAAGATGAGAAGGGGATTCCTGGGTGGCGCAGGGGTTTGGCGCCTGCCTTTGGCCCAGGGCGCGATCCTGGAGACCCGGGATCAAATCCCACATCGGGCTTCCGGTGCATGGAGCCTGCTTCTCCCTCTGCCTGTGTCTCTGCCTCTCTCTCTCTCTGTGACTATCATAAATAAATAAATAAATAAATAAATAAATAAATAAATAAATAAATAATTTAAAAAAAATTCAAGAAAGATGAGAAGATGAAGAAATGCCATTGGGCTGGAGTGGTCATGGAAAACTTCATGGAGGTGTTGAGGCCAGGAGTGGGCCATAAAGGACAGATAGGATCTGTGTGGAAAGAAGGCCATCCGCCTGAGGAGGAAAATAGGGGTCTGTGTTTAGAGGTGGGACAGGGCAAGGTGCTTCTGGGCAGATTCTTGTTGCAGAAAAGTACTTCTCTGAAAATCTGACTTTAGAAATTTAGAATTTCATAGGATGGGTTTCCATAGAAAAGTGCATACCTGCAGTCTAAAATCATAGACTAGCCACACTTTCCGCAAGGATCATTAAGACAGAAGCAGGCTACAGAGTAATTACCCAGCACTACCAGTGCTTCCTGGAGACCTCCTGACTTCGTACCAGTCAACAGCTTGCATGGTGCCTGAGAAGCACTCTCCAAATTCTCCTGTTGATGATACCAATCTATTTGATCCCATGCACCTCCTCCCAGAAGCCTTTAGGGGGAAAATCTGTATCTTCAAAATCTTGAGCTCATTCTCAAGGGGAGATGGAACCATCACTATCCATTCAGGATCCTGGAGCTTCTGTAAGACGCAGATGCATCTCAGTTTATTGGAAAACCAAGATGTCAGAATGAGAAAAAAAGAAAGTTGGCATTGGAGTGGAAGAGCTTCAACTCTCCCTCCCTCCCCCTAGAGGTCAAAGACAGGCATGCAGGAGCCACCTCTGGCATGCTTCCTGGACTCTCGGAACTTTTGCCCTGGAAACTTTCCATTCCTGTGTCTGGGGAGGGAAGAGGCGAGAGAAAGAAAGATAGCCATGAATATTTCATGCAGTGCCTCTGCTGACTTTTTAGTTCCCTGAACACCCATTAAAGTGCCACTATAATAATGTCATTGTTTGCTCGTCATTTCCTACCTGGCTCTTCGGGAGGAAAAAAACCCAGAAATAATCATTCCTTGCTCTGATTGGGAGGTCACAGAAAATCACCTGCCACTTGTACGAAGGTTTTTGAAGATCAAAAGGCTAAACAATCACATTTTCATTTATTTGGCATCATTCAAGGAGGTAGACTTCCATAGACGTACATTTTCCAGATAAATGAAGCTTACCCTTCAGTGCCGGATTTGTTTTTGAATTTGAACCATTTCAAATGGAAATTATTCTCGAATGGTACTCACGCCCCTATTTTCTTAGACAAAATACATGGAGCAAAATGTAATCTTTTTTGTAGTACTTCAGAATGCTCATTGTGAACAGCCTGCATTTTTACCATGCTGGAATACACAGTGTCTCAGCTTATTGTGATGCGTGGGGCTGCTTGCCCTGAATTAATAGCCTCACACGGATGAGCATTCTGGATTCGTAGTTCCGCTTTTTTTTTTTCTTCACACCTGTCCACTTTCTTGCAGCCAGTCTCCCACCGTCACGTCATGCCCACATCCCACTGTTTGTCTCTGGTGTCCATTCCCCACCCCACTTGCTTCCCAATTATAATTTGTTGCTCTAAATTTGCTGGGACTTGGGAAATTTTAACAACCAACATCATTATAAAAGTATGTAGAAAGAGAATTAATAGGCTCTGAACAAGGGCCACAGGCAGTGTCTGCTAAGGAAACTGCATGACCTTGAGCACATTAAAACTCTCAATATCTTGCCTTCGCATCTCTGAGCCATATTTATTTATTTATTATCTCTTGATGCATCCTGGACAGTAGAGTTTGCGTGAGAAGCAATCTTGAATAAATGTCTAGTGACTTCTAGCATTTAGTGATTTTTTTAATTAGAATGTGTACATATAGATATTTATGGCTGCTGTTGAATACATATATTTTATTTATTTATTTATTTATTTATTTATTTATTTATTTAACACTGACTGTGTGCTGGGTTGCTCCAGGGACAAAGGTTATGAAAACTTTTATATAATCAGTTCAGTCTGGCAGGGAAGTAAAGCTCACACAACCCCAGTCCTGCTCATGTCTTCAACCCCCTCTCCTGCTGAGCTGCCATTCTCCAATCACTCTGGCAAGAGTGTGCTGGGACCACCACCCCCTCTGGGGCTTGGCCTTGGCATTCCCCCCAACCCTGGACTTACCCTTCTCCTTCTGCTCTTTCAGGTTTCAGCTCAGCTATTCCCCCTCTGAGAAGCCTCCTTAAACTTCCCTATGTCCAGGGCTCCCCACCCCCTTCTACTGCATTACTTTGGTTTATATTCTTTATACCACCCTCTGCAATCTAACACTATTCTGATCCACTCACATACTTATCATCTATTTGCCCCACTGCTGATTAGCTACCTGAGCACAAGGGCTTTCTCTGTGTCAGCCACCAGCCCAGACTCCCCAGGATAGCGCCAGGTCCTCTGTGGAGCACCTGCTGAACTGGGAAAGCAGCACTAATGGTTAGAACACAAAGCAAGGGGATCCCTGGGTGGCACAGAGGTTTAGCGCCTGCCTTTGGCCCAGGGCGCGATCCTGGAGACCCGGGATGGAATCCCACGTCGGGCTCCCGGTGCATGGAGCCTGCTTCTCCCTCTGCCTGCTTCTCCCTCTGCCTGTGTCTCTGCCTCTCTCTCTCTCTGTGTGACTATCATTAATTAATTAATTAATTAATTAATTAAACAAAAAAGAACACAAAGCAAGTTACCAGGAGGGAAGAGAGAAAACACCCAAGCCTGGGAGTAGGAAATATCTCAAGAAGGTGAGTTCTGAGCGGGATCTCACCAAGTGCCTTTAGCACATGAGCAAGGAAAGTCCAATGGTATTCCAAATAAAAGGTCACATATAACAGACCAAAAATATATATGAAAAAAACCTCTACACAAAATCTCAGCCTAATGATTTATTGTCCAAGAATCCCCACATAAGAGAAGCCCCTCCACCATCCCTGCCCTCCTCAGGCAATGACTTCCGACCCTACAAATCTGAGAGAGTGCTCTCACTCTGTTTGGAGCCTGCGTTAGTTTCTAGGGCTACTGTAACCAAGTACCATAAACAGGGTACCTTAGACAACAGAAAATTTTTGTATCAGAGTTCTATGGGTTGGAATCTAAGATCAAGATATGGACAGGTTGGCCCCCTCTAAGGGCTTTGAGAGAGAATCTGCTCCATGCCTCTCCCATAGTGTCTGCTGGTTTGCTGGCAATCTTCAGTGTTTTTTGGCTGGTGGATGCATCACCTTGATCTCCATCTTTATCTTCACATGGACACAGACACCTTTATGGTGTCTGTGTCCAAATTTCCCTTTAATGGAGACACTAGTCATATTGTTTTAGAGGCCCATCCAACTCCAATATGAACTCAACTAATCATATCTGCAATAATCAGATTTCCAAATGAGGCCACATTCTGAGGTCCTGGGCATTAGGACTTCAACATATGAATATTAAGAGGACACACCTCAATTCATAACAGAGCTTCAGATTTAAAATCAATTTCCCCTGGGGCACCTGGCTGGCTCAGTCAGAGGAGCATGGGACTCTTGATCTTGGGGTCATGAGTTCAAGTCCCATATGAGGTGCAGAAATTACTAAAAATAAACTTTTAAAAAAGATAAAAATAAAATCAGTTTCCCTAGCAGGAGCTGCCTCAGCAAGGCAAAGGCATGTCAGAGATCAACCTGGGAAACCCGTAGAGGTAGACTGGCCTTCTCAGGCCACTAAGTGGGTTATACAAAAAGAAGAGGCCCCCCCTGCCCAGGTTTATGAAGCAGCCTGGGAGAAGAATCATAAGAGGGCTGGGAGGTCGACTTATACTCAGGGAGGGTCACATGACCAAGAGTACCAGCTAGATCACAGGATCAGCTCACAGGTCCCACAAAGTCCTAACTGTCATTTTAAGGTGGTGAGGCACACTGCATTTGGAAAACAGGATATCCCAGACCCTGGGCCTGGAAGAGAGAATGGACAGATGATGGGGAAATGGAGATTAAATTTCTTGCCTGCAAAACGAGAGGCAGGGCAATGGCACCTACGGACCTTTCCTGTCATCATGATCTACACTGCCAGTTCCTAGCTGTGGCACAGGTCACACCTGGGAGCCACCATCAAATAGCTGAAGGAAGGAAGGAATAAATGAATGAGCCCATAGCCATAAGGATAAAATATAGTAACCCTCATTCTAGTTAACATCCAAAAAAAGAAAAAAAAAAGAAATAATAAAAAAAAAGACCAGGCATGAATCTAGGTTAAAGATCATTGCCCTGTGGAAGTAGTTAAAGTCGAATAATACTGTAGCCACTGCAACAGAGTAGTGCAAACACACTGAGGGCCTAATTAGACTCCCAAATACATATGCACACAGGCCGCATCAGAATTTTCTCTGCCTACAACACAGATCTCAGACCTCTTCTCTCCAACCAGAACCTAGCAGTTGCTGAGGTCCAGTCTAAATCCATTCTCAGGCATGAGGGTGCCCCAGCAATCTGCTTGGAGAAGCATGTATTTCTGGGGCTGAGAATTCTCCTGTTTCCCCGTCCCAGCCTGATGTGAGTTCTTCCCGCCAAGGGCTGAGAAGCTACAGCCAAGAATATAATCAAGAGAAGGAAAACCTGTAATCTTGACTTTCCTTTTGTACTTCAGACAACCATGATCAGCATCAAGGCCGGGGAGGGGGTGGGGGGTGGCGGGAGGGGAAGGGGCTGCCGTGGAAGAATCCAGCACACCTGCACGGTGAGACTTCTCCTAGAGAAAATAAAAATGCCTCTCTTTAATGCCAGAGTTTAAGAAGAGCAATCTCTTTAGAAAAGAGAACTCAAAAGAAAGAAAGGGGAAGAGAAAGAAATGGGGAGGGAAAGTTCACACCCCCAAACTGAATTTCAAACCCCCACCACAGAGCAATAACCAGCTGAGAAAAAGCAAGAGGAAACCCTATTTTCCTGACAAACCCCCAGCCCACCAAACAGGGAGGAGCACAGACACGCAGGCGGGAGACCTGGAGCAGGAGAGTGAAGGAGAGCACAGAACTTGGGGCGCCATCTCTAAGAGCAAAATGGCAGCCTGAGGAAGCACCCCCACCCACCCCCAGGAGCCAGCTCTGCTACTGCCCCAGCCTGGTGTCTGAAGCACTAGCATTCCTAACCCTGCCTCTGAAAGCTTTGCAAATGAGATGGAAATGAGCTTGCAAGGAGACTTGGGATGCAGTGAGAATAGGCGCTAATGGCAATTATTTAGTTTTAATAACTGGGTAATTGCTGACCAGACCAGGAGAGGCCAAAAGGCCAATGCCTTTGCTTTGCCAAGGAAACCAAGGGTTAGGTGTTAACTGCATAAAATTAAGTGGGCTGCTGTCCTGGTCACTTGTAATTGGGCTGTGCTGCTACATCACGTAGGGACAAACCATTTGGGTCAGGGGGCCTCTGGTAGATCCACCTGGACAAAGCAAGCACAAACTTTTATGAGTTGAAACTGGGACCCCCCCACCTCCCCTGCCAAAAAAAAGACCTTAGCTTTGACAACAGCAGCTGTTCAGTGCTGGAGTGGGTTAGGTGTCTGAAGGTAGTGGTTGATCTTCAATGTGGACACAGGCTTTCAGTTTCGGAAAAAGCTAAGTGACTATCTCGGGGGGATCCTAAAAGTAGGTAGAACTGTTAAGAGGTCAAGTCCTTAGCACTCAGTCTGAGAAATCACTAATCTGAAAGTCGGGAAGATTTCCCCATGCACCAGCGCAGAGCATGAACACTCAGGATCTCAACCCATGTGCTGCCGGATGATTGTGAAGGGAAGTACTTAACGTCCTAAGGGATTTGTAATGTCAGCCTGACCAGTGCCAGAGGGTCGATGCCCTGTGAGGTCCACTCTGATTCCATAGGCAGCCTCTACCCTGCATGCTCACTCTAGCCTCTGACCCTTCCCTGTCTTCCTCCCCTCTCTGGATGATTTCTCCTCTCCCACTCAAACCATGCCTGGTACCTGCCAAGCTCGACCTGACCCCACCCTAACCCTGCCAAGAAAGGCCACTTACGAAGACAGTGCTAAGTGAGCATTACCTGCCCTGCACAGTGATCTACCCCTGCTGCACTCCTGGAGCCCTTGATCAATTTCAAGTTCAAAGGGTACTTAGAGATCATCCAGTCCAATGTTATGGATAAAAATAAACCAAGACCCAGGCAGGTTATTTGGCTTATCCAATCATTCTTTGGCTAATTTCTGTTTCACGTACTGGACTTTCATCTGTCCAATATGCTGTATGTTTCTGAAAGACAGAGTTCCTATATTATTCCATATGTTAATCTTTTATATACCCCCTATAGGAGTTCACATAGGACCAGACAGAAGTAGATCCTTAATAAATATCTGTCCATCATTGGACACTTTTCTGTGTGGTTTATTAATGACCTAACTCCAATAATAGTACTGTGGAACTCAGAATAACTTTGACTTCCTCTAACCACACTGACGAAGAGCCACATAACAACCTAGAAGAACAAACCACCCTGGCTGGTGTCCTGCAAGTACCAGGCAACAAGGAAGGGAGAAGGCATTGGTCCTTCACCCTTATCCAGATATATCACAATTCAGTACCCACGCACCAACTGGGTGCACATCGTTTAGACAAAGCTTTGCCTAAGGGATGGCACCTGAAAGTCAAAAAAGGCAGTCCTTGCTCTTGAGGAGTTTCGATCCAATGGGACAGATAGGATCACAGAATATAATGAGTCCATGTGACAAGTCTGATGACAGAGAAAAGGCAAAGTAGTATCATGCTAGATCATTAAAGGGAACTCTATATCTCTCTCGACTCATCAACATGTTCCCCATGAACACAACATGACTAGCTGGACTATTTGCCAAAGCCCCCAACATGCCTCCACACACATTCTCCCTGCCCAAACTATCCTCATTTCCATGTAATCTCACTCCTCTTTGCAACTCAAGTTTCAAATTCAATTCTAAATCATGTAGGGCTATTCCTTTCATCCAGGCTCTCCTTAACTACTTTACCACTTGCTTTCTGCAACAACATTTACTTGGTCTCTTATGATATTTCTTGTCCAATTTTATGCCCTTACTTAACTTTCAGGCACTCTTGTTATTGGCCCAAATTTTTAAATTCTTTAATGGTGGGCCCCAAGTTCTTTTATCTAGAAAATTAACACGTTTGAGTTTCAGGTGCACAGCAGGTGGTCAATATATCTCCTTGCAGAATGACTGCATGAACGAGTGAATGAATGGATGTGCCCTATCAGTAGTCAGGCTTCAGCTGTTGTTCAATAATTCCAGATAAATCTATCCTTTGGGTGTCTCTTCTTCTCCCTATTATACACTAACACACACAGACACATGATATTATTTTCAAACAGAATGAGCTACCTGGAATGATTAGCCACAGATCTCTGCTAAGATTAGCTAGGTTACTTCAATAGCACCTCTTCTAATTTAATTTTTTCTCTGGCATTCCCCCTCCAACCCACCCTGACTCCATCTGGACTTTTTTAGTGCTTGGGGAAAAGGAGAAAATGAGTAAATGAGCTGGCAGGAATAGGGTATAATTCTGCAGTTCAAATTGCCATTCACTAATGAGTGGAATAACTCTTTATTGATGCTAATAAACAAGATGCCAATACATAGGCATAGAGGTCAGGGCCCAGCCTGGTGGGGCCCCAGCAGGGACTGACTTCTGTAATCGGTTTTCATTCCTTTATGAATATCCCAGGCTATAATAGAGCAGGCTGGATAGGAACCATTTCCTGGGTAAATTACTACGTCATAGCATAGCAAGTAAAGCCATGAGCCCAAACACTGAGATCAACTACCAAGCTCAGGGAAGCTTAGATTTCAGTGTCTCTCTTGACGTCTCCCATTACAGCACCTGAAACCAGAAATGCCAGTGGAAAGAGTTTTTCCCCCACTGTTTTGGACTTTGTGTCTAACATCTGCCAGTAGGTGTAAGTGCATAGCAAAAGTCTTACCCTTGATAAGGTTGCAATCTAAGGCAAGCATTAAGGCAGAAGAGCCCATGACCCAAATCTGGCCACATACCCAAATTCCACCTGCAGAGCTGGCCAACAACATCTGGAGAGATTATGAATTAGTAGGTCTTGGGAGAGGTCTGACAGTCTGATTTTTAACATGGGCCCCAGATGATTCTGATGTAGCCAGCCCATGTGACAGACAGGTAAACAACATGGAAGCACTGTGTCATATAAACTGCATGTGCTCTTAAGTGAGGCAGGCCTTGGTGAAAACCCCAGCTCCATTATTTACTGCAAACTGGGGCAGGTTACCTCACTTCTGGGTAAGAATAGCTTCCTCAAAGAGCTGTTGTAGGAATTAAAGCATAGAACACAAAATTACTAGTGCAAAGCCAGGCCCTTGGTGCAATTTTAGTAAACAAACTGCCCACAAATGCAACTTTTGAACTCCTCCTTCCCAGACGGTCTGGCCCAGTCCACATTTCACTAAATCATATTAGGTCTATCAAATTAAAGTTCTATTTCAGGATGTAAATATGATGTAGTCATTCCACATACATAAATAATTAGGAAAAAGAATACTTGGGGTTTCTGAAAATATGGTCACCATAATGGTAGCACAAAATTCCCTAGTTCCAGGTCAGCCCTGAACTTTTAGGTCACTGATCTGAAGAATATCATGATGATGCTGGTACCACAGTCATAACATGGTACCAGTCATAACATGGTACCACAACATAAAGCCCAAGGACAATGCCATGCTATAAAATAAGATCATTGACAAGGAAGCCCTTCAAAAACTCGACCCTAGAATAATGAAAGTACCTTTTTAAACCACATTTATAGGAAACAGAGGGAAAAACCATCAACAAAGTCACACATTAGGATCCTTCTTATATTTCTATTACCATAGTTAATCATTCATATAGTAATAGGAAATGGGCTTTGGATTAAAGTTAAGTGTTGCTTTCAGAAAATACATTCTTTCTGTTCTTGTTTGTACACATATTTTATAGTCAGTGCATCCTTCAGAAGCTAGCTTAATGGAAGCTGATGCAGGACCGCAGTGCACAAGTTCTCTTCCTGACATGACCTGGCCCATCACTCTACATGACTGTAGATCACTTTTTCCTCCTATATTTCTTGGCAAGGAAATTTGCTAGTAAATATCATTTAACCTTTCTCAAACAGTGAAGGTGGCCCTGGTTCCATCCATCAAATGGATTCCTCACTCTTAATTTAAAATACTAGAAGGTGCCCTAAACCTTTTTCTGTGGGGGAGACCCATGCAAACCTTATTTGGATAGATTCCCCATGGTTGTCTAAAGTCAATGCCAGGTTCTTAAAAGATACCTAGCCAGGTACAGCATTTAATTAAAAGAAGGTCATTCAATAGAGTAGACATACTCCTATTTGAGTAGTTAATTGTTAGAAAGAGTTTAATAAACTATTTTTGAAGCCAAAGTCCTAGTTTCCATGAACGTTTTTTTTTTCCTTAAATCTCTCACTGAATTCCACCAGCTAACTCTTTCCAAGGTTGTTAAAGAGACAAAAACAAACAACTGTCTATAGGCATTCAGGATAATGGAAAAATATTTCAACTTTTCTGTTTTAAGTCCACAGTAACCATCTGAAATCCAAAAGTAACTTCATTTTATATACTGCCTCATCCACTCTTTGATCTTTGAATTTTTTTAAAGATTTTTTTTTCTTTATTTGAGACTTAGAGTGAGTGAGCATGAGCAGAGGGAAGGGCAGAGAGGGAAGCAGACTCTCCACTGAGCAGTGAGCCCAACATGGGGCTCGATCTCAGGACCCTGAGATCATGACCTCAGCCCAAGTTGGACATTTAATTGGCTGAGCCACCCAGGTGCCCCTGATCTTTGATTTTTAACAGGAAATAGTCAGATGAGAGTAATTATTTCCATGTCACAGACTCAAGTGCTGGTGAGAGGAGGTGATATTTCAATCACTGGGAAGACAGAACAATAATCACAATGGAAAACACCTAACATCCTCAAGAGCTTGTTCTCAACAGGATGGAAGGAGCTAAATGAATCTGTGACCAGCCAGAGAGCTGACCAACCCACAGCAAAACTAAAATGATTTAAGTGTGCCCTTGAACTCCTACTTTTACCCGCAAAGGTGACTCCTCATTACCCTACATCTGTCAATTGTAGTACCACACTCAACTCTGATACCCAAACCCTGTCCTCCATAATTCCTTAACACCAAAAATTTGTTAGAAATCCATGTTTAACTGAAGCTTTTAGAGAAAATGAACCAAAAACCTAATTCCTGCTAGAATTAAACTACTGACCATGGTTTAATATGTGGTCCTTCCATTAGCATTTCTTCAGCTTTTAAGAGAGATGTGGTCTTCTCAACTCAATTGAATAAAACCTAAATGGTGAAATTCCAGTTGCTATATAAAGTCAACGAAGGAAAATAGGAGAAAATATATCTGGGTAGGAGTCACCTCCATTTCCTTCTTCATGTCATATTAAATAACTAGGCAGCCACACAGCCATTAATGCACTTTTCCAAAAATGTGATTCTTATAGCTTGTTTTCATCCCAGAATGTCATGAATGAAAGGAATCCTGATTCTAGCCTCTCATTTCACAGATGAAGAAGCTAAAGACCTTGGCCATTTAATGACTTGGCCCAGATCACACAGCAAGCTACAGCCACATTGTATTCACTCACTGTGCTATACAAGGGCTGTGGAACAATGGATATATCTTAGACTCTTCTGCATCTACTTAACCTTTATGTCCAAGCGGTTGCTAAGCTTCATTTCACCTCAACAACAGCAAGATCCTCCTAACTAGTCTCCCTGATTGCAGGCTAGCTTACCTTTTGCAGAAGAGTGAGAACCCATATCACTCAAAAGCTCCCATTGCAAGATATACCAGCAATCTACAGAAATGTCTGTTGAAATTCACCCTACTTGGTGTTCCAGCTGAGGATTAAGTTCCCATAATAGAATCATCAATATCTCTTCTTAAAAAAACTCATGATCAGGCATTCCTATTAGGAATTGATGCCTTATTTTGAACCCCAATCTGTCTCCCTATAGGTGCCATGGATGAACACCAGTTCTGCAATTTGAGACTATATTAAGCAGTACTAATATTTCTTATACTGACATACTTTTCCTGATCCACAGGCTGCTATCATGTCTCTTCTCTGCCTTCTCTTTTTCTTTTCATGTTAGTAAGTCCCCATTTCCTCAAACATCCCCTATAGGACATGGCTTGAAGTCTTCTCATCATCAGACTCTTTCTCCTACATGTCTTCCAATGGGTCCATAACCTACCAAGTATTTACCGAAATGGAAAAATTAGTCCAGGCTAAAATATTACAAACACAATATTCCAAACTAAAAAATGCAGAGTACAAAGAATTCATCCCCGCTCTCATTCTACACCATGCATGTATCAACATAGGTTATGTTTAGTGATCTTTTTTGGCTTATTATCAGAGTTGACTCATTGGTATCCTTGTGCTTACTGCTTCCGCAGCCATTTAATAATATTTCACTCATGATACTAATTCTCTGAAACAGGAGGGAGCTCATCCGATTTTGTGCAGTTTAATTTTGGGATTTGTAGAACTTTACATTTATCCCTGCTACATTTTGTTCTGTTAGACTTGGCCCAGATCTCTGGTCTATAAATATCATTTTATATCCTGTTTCTGTCTTAGTATTCACTGTCCCTCCTGTCTTTGTATTATTTGCACACTGGATGAATTGGAAAATATCTCCCCTAAACCAAGAGAAACAAGCTGGCATCTCTTAAGTAGACAGGAGGATGGAGCCAAGGACAGCACCTTACAGCAGGCTACTAGGAGATTATCTCCAGATTAACTTTCAAACGTGGGTCAGTATTCTTTGAGAATAATTTGTGACCAGTTACTCATCCATCTAGTTTCCCTTACATATAAGTACATGTCCATATTGATCACAATTTCACAAGGACATTGTTTAGATATGTTGCTGAGATTGTTTTGCTTGTGTTATTTTTTTTCTCACCTAATACAGCAATGACCATTACAAAAAAGGCAAGATTTATGCTAGCATGAATTCCTTGCATAAAATCCTCACAACATCCCAGTGATCATCACCACCTCCTCATTAAGGCCACTGCTTCAAGGCCACAACACCCATCATCTGACATCTATCTCATTCTTGAGATTCCTTAGAGTCTTTAACAGTGATCTCCTATGTCATGTCTTTCAGAGCCTTGGCACAAATCTCTTCCATGACAGAGAACTTGAATTTATTTAGATCAGTATGGTATTCTGTAAGTCTCTCTCTTTTTTTGAGAGAGAGAGAAAGAGTGTGAAGGGGGATGGCTTTGGGGTGCAGAGGGAGGAGAGAGAGAAAATCCCAAGCAAGGTCCATGACCAGTACAGAACCGATGCAAGGCTTTATCCAACAACCCTGAGATCATGACCTGAGCCAAAATCAAGAGTCAGATGTTCAACTGACTAAGCCACCCAAACACCCCTTCTGTAAGTCTCTTCACACACTCTGTGGCTTTTCTTATGTATTCATGATCATCTACACATGTTCATTGTATGCTGTTCAGCCCAGAGATCATCTTCCTTGACACAGAAGACAAAACTGAAGGGAGAACTGAAGTGTTCTGCTTCCTCTCTGTAATCCATCATTCTAAAGGACCTTCCCCCTGGGCACCTGAGTGGCTCAGTTGGTTAAACGTTTGCCTTTGGCTCAGGTCATGATCTCAGGGTCCTGGGATCCACCCGTGTCAGGTTCCCTGATCAATAGGGAGTCGGCTTCTCCCTCTCCCTCTGCCCCTTCCCCAAGCTAGTGCTGTCTGTCTGTCTCTGTCTCTCAAATAAATAAATAAATAAATAAATAAATAAATAAATAAAATCTTTTAAAAACTAAATAAATAAACAAATAACGGGTCTTCTCCAATATCCTTGTTTCAAAAAGTTACAGAAATCTCATTTTTGTCCTTGGGTTTCTTTCTCTCTTTCTTTTTCTTTCTTTCTTTCTTTCTTTCTTTCTTTCTTTCTTTCTTTCTTTCTTTCTTTCTTTTGAAAAACACAAAATATTCTAAATTTTTCCCTTCCAAACTATTCTTTTAGGTCAATGCCACCTACTAGTTTATATTACACACACCTTGCCTTTTAACATATTTTCAAACACACTGCTTAAAAATCATGTCTGATGTAGATTAAGACAAAATAAAATTATATCTGATGCTGACAAAATAAAATTATATCTGATGCTGACTGAGGCAAAATAAATTTAATAATTTTTTTCATGTGTTGATTTTCAAAGAATGATATTTAATTCCATTATTTTGCAAGGGACCTATAATTAGTGCAGGCTCTAGAAACACCAATGAGATTATGGTTTTAAAAATATGAAAACCTTTCCATGTGGAAATGCAAGAAAAAAATGGAAAATATCAAAAGTGAAAAGCAAGATAATTGACTAAATCCTACAAAAAGTAAAAGCTAGAAGAGTACAGTAGTGAGGAGTGCTGGCTTTGTGTTTTGCAAATTTGACATTTGTTCAAATGCTTTCATGCAACTCACACTAGGTACATTATCTTGAGATGGTGACCTACTCTGAGGCCTCGTCCTCCTCATTTGTGAGACATGCATAATCCTAGTGCCTGCTATTTAGGGGCTGAAAGAATCCTATGAGAAGAGAAAGAATTAAATTGTACAGTTATTGACATACAACAGGCACTCATTGAGCTCTACTGTATTTTTTACACTCTTATTTGAAATCTAACCTTAATATTAAGCACTTGGACCAAAAATGTCCCAATTTGTAAGGAGCATGAAGTATGGGGTAGATATAAATAGCTTAAGGAAAAACAACCAGAAAAACAACTGGTCACAATGATGTCCAAATTGATAAAGCCATCTGGGCTTGGGCCTGGTTTTATGATAAAGCCATAAGGACAAGGTCCCCAATGTAGGCTACTTTGTGACCACCATGTGCTTGCTCATGCATGCATGTGCACACACTCAAACAAGCACCATTCCTTGCAGAGTGAGGTACATGGTAGGTGCTCAGTAACCACACCTGATTGAGTAGTGATCTCCCCAGAACTGGAAAACAAGAAGTAAATTCACAATTCTCCAGTCTACATGGAAATTAACTGCAATAAATACACTGTCGCCCTTCCTCTGGCTACTGCCTGGCCCACGTAAAGTGGTGGGCTCCACTCCTTTTTTTGCTTCATGACTCTGGGCCCTCCTGGCCACAGCAGATGGTTTAATGGTAGACACCTGGCCAAAGCTGGGGGGGGGGGGGGGGAATGGATTCTTTCCCCTGGGGATCTGTTAAAAATCTAGTTACATTATTGGTAGAGACCTGTAAGAAAAGTCTACAAACTCCTGCCCCTGAGGCTGTGGAATTTCCCTGGTCGCCACCCTTTTGTGGGGTCTGATTATTCCCTGAAAGGATATGGTAATACAGTATCTTTCCAACAAATTTCCTTTTCTTGCTTAAGTGAATCCAGCTGGTTTTCTGCTGGCCTTTAACTCAGAAAAAAAAAAAAAGGAAGGGGGGCACACCTGGGTGGTGCAGTCCATTAAGTCTCCAACTCTTAGTTTCAGCTCAGGTCATGATCTCAGGGTCTTGAGATCAAGCCCCACATCAGGCTCAGCACTCTGTGGAAATCTGCTTAAGACTTTCTCTCCCTCGCCCTCTGCCCCTCCCTCCACTGCACTCATGCTCTCTCTCTCTCTCTCAAATAAATAAGTAAATATTTAAAAAAAAACCTGAACTAATACACTGAGAAAAATGAAGAAAAGAACACTGGTTCACTGGTTTCGACAGCCCAGCCCTCCCCATGTCTATACATGCTCTGGCTGATACAAACAACCAAAACAAGATTTCATCGTTTACTATTTGTAAAACCAGATTCAACGGGCTCGGTAAAGTTATTTAGAAAATAAATTATGGAATCATGTCATCAAAAGTGTCATCAAACTCCATGAGATTACAGAATTTGGAATCAGACCACATGATATCAGAGAAAAGCCAGAACTTGCCAAAAGAGAGATTTGTCTGAGATGAATCATGATATCATGGCAAACTGAAGAGCCAATGTTGGCTCTCTATGTGCTAGCTACTGCTCTAATGGGCTTTTTCACACACTAGCTCATTTAATCTTCACAATAACCATGTGGTATGGAGCTACTATCAACCATTTAAAGATGAGGAAACTCAGGGACTAAGAGGTGAGCTATTTTCCCAAGGTCTCATGGCTTGCAGGCAGCAGATTCAAACCCATGGCTCTTGGGATCCCTGGGTGGTTCAGTGGTTTAGCCCAGGGTGTGATCCTGGAGTCCCAGGATCGAGTCCCACATTGGGCTCCCTGCATAGAGCCTGCTTCTCCCTCTGCCTGTGTCTCTGCCTCTCTCTCTCTCTCTCTCTCTCTCTCTCTCTCCCTGTGTGTGTGTGTGTCTCGAGAATAAATAAATAAAATCTTTTTTTAAAAAATGGGTCTTAATGTATAGTAAGCTGTGTTCCTCCAGATGCTGGTATATTCAGTGCAGTAATGGAAAAGTGAAGAGAGAAAACTGTCCTGGGGGAACTGTTTTGCAATTTCTGTGTTCACTTATTCATTCAACAGACCCTTACTGAAGCCTCCTACTGTCAGGCACTATGTTAGGTGCTGAGAACAGTCCTAGAATTGCCCCTCTTGTAGACCATGAATCCAGGCTTACAGGATACATTCAGAGTTGTAGCACAGCATTTTATTCCAAGAAGGTATGTGATCGTCTTCAAGGCTCAACCTACACACCACATATGGGAAGTATTTCTTGCCTCTCTACAATCTACAGGTTAGGTTAGCACTCCTCATGGATTCTCCTGGAACCTCATGTATCTATCACAGACCTGCCACAGCACTTTGCAAGGATCTATGTCTCTATTTACTCCCCTATAATATAAGCTATTTGCGTGTGTGACCATGCTGTTCATCTGTCTCACTCGGTCTGGGACGAATTCCCAGCATATGTAGGTGCTCAACAAATGTTTGTTAAACAGATTCCTCCATATGACCTATTTCTTCTTCAAAAGCCCATCCTTTGAAAATAAAAGTCACAGTAGGATAAACACTTTGAGCAGCTGCTCCACTGACAGAGTTGGGTTTGTCCTAAACCAACCATTCTCTTTCCTACTGTCTTCTTTATGACCAGCCCTGTGCATCAGGGACGTAGCCCACCTGACAAGGGGTACAGACAGAGAAAGGCCGCCACCTGGGAGGAAGTACGCCATTCTTAGTGGAGCAACCATGGACTTGAACTCACACAGACCTTGAATCCCTGTTTCTCCATCCAGAAGTCATGTAACCTAGATCAAGTCAACTTCTCTGAGCCTTAGTCTTCTCCTTTAAATATCTGCCTCAGAGTCATTCTGAAGATGAGATGGGGATCACACAAATGAAGGGGTGAGAACACCGTAGATGTCAACAAATATGAATAGCCCACCCAGCCAACATAGCATATGTCTTTTAAAAGCATACACTGATCCTTTGTGATGTTTTATAGGCTACTTTTCTATCTCCTCCATTTACAACTTTCTGAGATGGTAGGTTTTTTAATATAGGTATGACAACAGGGAGTAGCTGTGAGATACAAATGATTCAAAAGGAAAACCACAGCATTAACTGAGGATGATAGCCTCATTAACTCAGTTTTCGGTAAAATCTTGCATGGGGAGCCTCCCTGAAACCTCCCATCTCGCAAAACCCAAGGCTCACAGCCATGTTCACCATGAAAATGAAACATCACTCCTCAAACCTCAACTAATTTTATGTTTAACTTTTTTAAACAAACCGTAACAAATACTAAGTGTAGCTAATCATTCCCTGATTCCTTTGGTATTCATTCTAATAGCATTAATTACGATAAACACATTTGGAATTAATGTGCATGTCATATGCATATATCAATTCCATTCTAATTTGCCATTGATTAACGCCCGTGAAGCGAACAATGAGTCTCCAGTTTTAATACGCCACTCACGTCTTGGGCAGCACAGCCTTAAAATGGGTCCCAGGCACACAACACCAAACCAGCAGCCTGCAGAGAGGCAAAAGGCAGGAGAGAAATTGCAGGGAGAAGATTCTGCTTGTCCTTCACTTCACAGCATTCATGATGCATTCTGGGGCTGCAGGCGGAGTCCAGATTCTGCAAACCCAGCATTAGGAAAGATTCATGAGAGAGAAAATAAGGTTTGGAAGCCAAAGCATGGGCTTTGGAATCAGATCTGGTTTCAAACGATGGCTCTGCTCCTTACTAGTGATGCTGTTTTAGGCAAGCCCCTCCAATTCTCTAAACTTCAGCTCCTACACCTGGAACAGCTGAGATAATAACATGTTCTTCACGGGACTTTTGAGAGAATTGTATAAGAAAAAGCAAACACTGCACTATTCTCGGCACATGTTTTGTGTTTTTATAAAAAATAGTATCACTATACTTCATAATCATCATTATTGCCATAGAAAAATTACTATTACAAGCTGGGATTCTCAAAAGAAAGCACTGCATAAATATCACTCAAGCAGGCCCAGTGTGTCCAGGGTGGAGGAGGAGGGGGAAAGAAAAAGATACCTCTGATGGTCTATTCATTTTTCAGTTTTGGGGGGATTTTGTGTGTGTGTGTGTGTGTGTGTGTGTGTGTTTTAAGTAACTGCTTCAGAAGATTGTGTATAAAGAGCAAAGTGATGATAGGGCCAGGGAGAGCTCTGGAGTGACAGCCAGACACGGTGCACAGGCCCATCAAGCTTTGAAGAGTTGGTTTCTCCACTTGGCAATACAGAAATGAGAAGATCCACATCATGGCATTGTGAGGGGCAGTTGACGTGATGAACTGGGTGAAATCGAAAGCACCATTATGGGAACTAACAGTGTCTATTATTAGCATAATTAGCAGCAGCAGTAACGTCATTCATCAACATCATTATTGGTGAATGAAGGTTTAAGGAAGCTCACTTTGAAATCCTTTTCTTGGAGTCCTAGCCCTTTATGCATATGCCTGAAGAAAGGGCACTTTTCATTTTCCCATTCTGAGCCTCTCTTTCAAGTTTCCATGTCCACATCTGTACAGGCCAGGCAGATGTCCTGTATTTTCTGGCCCCAGCCCTTTATCTCACAGAATCATACTCATGCACCCAGACCGGCTTAGGAGAGCATGTGGATGGCTCAAAACAAACTCATCTGCTCCCCAGGAGAAAGATCTTAGTCCACAGGCTGCCCTGAGAGCCCACTCTCAGGAACACCGACTTATGGAGAAAATTTCTATAACTGGGCACAGATCTGGGGCACGCAGCTCCTAACATCTCTCAACCCCACAATGATCCATCTGTCAGATGTGTGAAGACCTCTAGCACAGGGTGAGTGCCTAACACAGCACCCCTCCCACCTTGCCTTCTATTACACCATTCCAGTGGTAGGCTTAACCTCCCTGGAGCTTAATAGAGCCTCTCTGGAGCTTCTGTTAAGCCTAACAGGGGACCATGAGACCCTTGAGTAGGAAGACCACTTGAACATAGATTTTTGCATCTCCAACATGTTATTAGCACATGGTGGATGCTTAGTTAAAAAATAAATAAAAAACAAAAGTCTGGATACATAACAAGATGGGTATGGTCACCAGGACTCTGGGGGGCAAGTGTGCTACTCTGATGGCTAGATAGTGAATATTGGTACTGCCTTCTAATAGTTTGAAAAAAAAAAAAAGGAAAGGCTTTAACTTACTCTGAAACCAAGACTGTCAAGATGAGAAGTTAATATTATTGTGTGGATGGAAATATACACTTTGCCCTGCCTTAATGAAGCCAAGCAGTTGGCAAGATCCTAGAAGAAAGTTCAGATCACGGAATCTTGCCCCTTTTATGTCATTTCTCCATACAAACCATTTTCCTTGCCTTGAGATATAAAGAAACAATGAAATAAAAAACAGTAGGTATCCTTCCTTTATAAATGCTCTATATGATGCATATTAATCCACTGATCTTCCAGGAGGCAATGCACCTGTGTGACCCTGATACAGGCATCCACTCCTGACAAGGAAACAGGGGTCCATACCATTATGAAAGTTACCTAGAAGACAGACGAAGCAGTAAAAAGAGGAAAATGCTGTAAAAAACCAGGTCAAGGCTACATGAACATAAACAAGAGGCCGCTTAACCTGAGAGATCAGAAGATCAGATAATACTTCCTGGAGCAGGTGGCATCGAAGAAGAGTGAGGAGGTGAGTCAAAGCAGAGGGTTGGTACTTGATATATTTTGATCACTGTCTGATCTAGGGAATTACCTGGACTTACTAAACCTTGATTGTATCAAGAGACACAAACTTAAGAATTAAAGAACTTTAATGATATATGAGTGAGGAAAGAAGGTCCCACAGATTTTTAGGACTATTTGGTACAGGCAGATATTTTGCTATAATTAATGTTGATTATTTCAGTTTTAGATAATGAAAATAGTGTGTCTTCGTTAGAATATCTTGCAAAATTTTAAATATGTGCCTTTTTATCTTTTCTAATCATGCTAACAAAGAAATGCTAGGGCAACCCTCTTAGGTCCCCCTCCCTCTTCTGGAGCTTTGTACTATCCCTCAATAAACTTTGCTTTGCTGCCCATGGAGGGAGGGAGGGAGGGAGGGAGGGAGGGAGGGAGGGAGGAAAATTCTATACACAAAGGGAATACTTTCCATCTTGTCAAAAGTAATACTAACTACCATTTTGTGCTCCACAGTTTTTCCTCTTCACCATTATACACACTGCGTCTCCTTACATCCTGTACAAAGGTTTCAGGTGGAATGTTGTTTGATAGTTGAATAAACACAGAACCTATAAATTACCATCCAGGAATCCTGGAATCCTACAGAGGTATGTAAACTCCACGTTTTATTCTGATTGGCTTTTAGTGGAAATGCAATCAAAGGAGAGAAATAGGTGTGGCAGGATTGAGGAGGAAGGTGTGATCGCACCTGTCCCAATAAAAGGACATCAGTGACTCCAGATCCCTCTAGATGCACTGGGTGCCTTCGGCATCAATGCCTGAGGAGAGACGTCGTTGAAAAGCACCTATGGCTGTGACTCCAGAGAGCGCTGCCCTGTCCCTGTTTCGGGAACAACTCCGAGAGCTCTTCTCTATGAAGTACAGACCCTGGGTATGTCTAAGGTGCCTTGCCTTTTTGGTAATGGACACTGATAAAAAGCCTTTTCATCTGCCCAGAGTGCTTTCAGTCCTCATAGGAGAAAAAAAATTTCAGGCAAACCTTGAGCTGGGCAATTTGGTCAGCCTCATCACAGGTTCACCCCGGGGTGGTGAACTTCCATGCGACCGTGGCTGCATAATGCAAAAGAGATTGAATCCATTTGCCTGAACTATTCTGAAAACCCCTGCTGGCTGTTCTGCAAACACAGCCTCTGCTTTACCTGTCTCGGGCATTCGGAGAGAGAACCCACATGGTCTTTTCGGTTGTCCCTCATGCTCTGACATCGCTCAGATACAGAGGATCCAGGTCAACCTGACCCTGCGGCAGCCGGTAACTACAACTATGCCTGTACTGAGTATGCGCGGCTGGCTGCTCACCTCCTCTAGGAATAGAAGCCTGGATCCAGGCATGACCAATAGCTTCTTCTTTTCTCCTAATAACTTTCAGAGGGTCAGATGTGTGAATGCCCAGCAGAGTCCACCTCCACCAGAGAACCCCAAGACACCCAGCATGGTTCGATAGCAGGAGCCTTGGGTTCCACTTGCTTCTTCACTTTCAGCAGCCACTTCTTAAAGGTAGAAGCCAGAGAGTCGGCTGAACAGGCTGTGGGTGCTTGTAGGGCATCTGCATACCCATCATGGAACTCCCTCTGGATCTTCAGACTGTGGCTTGTGAGTCTCGGGGGAAGATGTGAAGTTGCTGTCAGATCTGAACTGTGCCCTGTTGTCCATGTGAATCAAAACTCACACAGAGTGAGCATTTTCCTGAACCTAAAAGCCATTTCATTTTTCAATGCCTCTGATAGTGTCCCTTTACAGGCACTCACAAATGTGTCTGCCTCAGAGTCTTTATAGCTCCTCTTCTGCTTCGAAATCCCAAGAGAGAAAGATGAAACCCATGAAAATCTGTCGTGGGGAAGCAAATATTGCAATTTGGCCAGAGGCCCCTCAAGAAGATATGCTTCTGTCCAGAAAGAAAGAGCAAGAGGGAAAAAACGCCCAGTTCAAATATTCCCAAGCCCTTCTGATATTACCCAGTGTTTATAAAAGGCTATGTCTGTGAATTGCTGCTTCAAAAGGAATCGAGAACCTGTTTCAGGCAAGTGCCTGAGTTGGATCGGTGTAAAATGTCATGATGAGTGGGTGAGTTGTGAACAAAGAAAAAGTCATCACATTAAAAGTCTGAACACCAAGTAAGATAGATGACAAATAATTGAATCAAATTTCCAATTGAAAAAGCCAAAGGAGGACTCAGACACGGAAACATTTTGAAAAGAAAAGAAGAGGTTCACTTGCAAAGGGTGCAAGGGAAATAGACTTTGGAAGGGCTCATTCTCCAGAGAAGATAACAACTATTTAGTTGAATAATATGCACAATTATTGAAGTCATTAAAAATGGATATAATGCCACAGTGTTTTGAACAGGTCTCAGCCCATCAATTAGGAATGCTGTGGTGGGACCGACCCTTCTGGTTCTTATAGATTGCAAGATGTTCTTCAGCCACAACCATCAGGAAACTTAGAAAAAAATAAAAATTTATTACTTAAAAGACCTGTAAATTACACAACTCATCTGGGGCCATGGGGTAAGGTCACAGGTAGAGAGAGAGAGAGAGAGAGAGTGCACACTGGCCAGGGGTGCTGCTTTCATTGGGGTTGAAGGTGGGGGCCTGGGGTTTTGGGGGCTCACCCTTTATTGGTGAATTCAAAACATCAACAGCATGAAGAAAAATGCAAGTGGCCCAAATGGTCAGTTACAGAAATCAACCACAATCTCTAAAACCAAGCAGCCTCAGTGGCTGGCAACGTGGTTATTTGACATACCTGTCTTTGAAGCAGATGCCTCTTTAAATGGATGCCCCGTGATCAAAACTTAAGTGAGGCATTCATATTGCAAAAAACAAAAGCAAAAAACTGTCAGGGCTCACACTACACATAGTTCTTTGGGGATGCCAACGATAATATCCAAAACCATGACTGTTAAATTCATCAATGTCTCTTTAAATATATATATATATATATATATATATATATATTTTATATATATATAATATATATATATAAAATATATATTTTTTTAACAAGGTGTGTGTGGGGGTGGGGGCACAGAGGGAGACGGAGAGAGAAAGTTTTAAGCAGGCTCCATGCCCAATGCAGAGCCCAATGCAAGGCTCGTTCTCACAACTCTGAGATCACGACCTGAGCCAAAATCAAGTGTTAGATGCTTACCCGACAGATACAGTCAGACACCCCTAAAATATATTTCTAAATTGGCAGAATAATGAAGTGTGACTGTGCTCCCTAAAACACAGCCCTCCCATGCAACAAAACACACGTGTACGTGTGCCATGTCACATACCCTGAGAATATAACATGTGCACACATGTTCCCCCAGGGGGTCCTTTCCACCCAAGTGTTTATTTCTCTTGGGAAGATAATGGAATGGTAAGAAGAAAGCATCCCTCACACAAGACGAAAAAAATCACTTTTTTTAATGAGCTCACACCCCTTCCACGGCCTTCTTCTCCCTTGTTTGAAGTCAGACCCCAACCACTAGGCTTCTGCACTCCATCCAGTCAATTCACAAGAGGGTCTGGCTGAGAACAAATGATGGGCTGTGTTCAGTGATGACACCCAGAGGCCTGAGGCCCAGGAACTCAAGCATTCAAAAATTAGGATGACAAATTTAGTCCCGTCGCAGGAGGACAATTAAGAAGGCTGGATGGTTTATTTCATAAGCGGGATCCTGGGCAGCCCCAGGATGACAGCTGTTTAACACCGGCCCGAGGGGATGTGCCAAGATGAAAGGACAGTGAGTTCAACCAAGCCTCATTCTGGTATCAAAAGGAAGAGAAAGAAGAAGAAAAGAGAGATGCAGACGGCGGACTTCACCTTGAGCTACTCCCGTATTGTGTTCGGAGGGCTGCAATTTTTTCTGGGGGAGGTGGTGGTCAGCTGCCCGGGGAAAGGTCACATTTTGAAAGAAAAGAAAACTGGTTGTTAGAGAGCAAATCGGAACCTGTTCCAAGAAAGCTGAAGCCTGGCTGGAGCCCGTGGCATATGTAATAACCGTATCCCAAACAGAAATCCTTATCGGAATGCTCATCCCCCAAGCCGGCTTCCACGGCTGCCTTTTCATCTCTGAAGCCTCCGTCGGGCCAGCGGCTCAGCAGCAGCTTTCATTAATTTCTGCTATCACTGCTGATCTTGAAGCTTCAGCCAGGAAGGGAGCCAAGGGCTTTGTCTTTTTCATAGGTAATTTACAATTACAAGGGCCAGTTTCCTTGAACCCTACCATGGGGCAGAGGGGATTGGGGAGCAAGCTTCTTTCTCTCCCAAAGAAACAAAGGGATTGGTAAAAAACCAGACGGTGAGAGCTCATGAATACCCCAGCTCTGGCTCCAGCCAGAAACAAACATGAAAAATAATGAAAGTCCCGAAAGTGAACAGCTGAGGATGCAGCTCTGGCTGCATTTGGGGGGAGCTCTCAAAAGCCACCTGGAGTTTCCTGAATCCCAAGTAATAACTTTCAAACTATTTCCTGAGCCAATTTTTGAGAGCCCTGAATGGCTGACATAAGTGCCAAGAACAATGCAGTGGCACAGCTTCCAAGGAGGAGCAGCCCGGCCCCCTGCCCGCAGACATTCACCAGGCAGGAGAACCGCTTGAAAGCGGAGCGGCAGGGAGACAGCCCCCTCCGGGGGCCCTTCTCTATCCTCATGTTCTTCACTGACTCTTGAATGTATACTCCACCCCTTCCAGAGAAAGAATTTCTAAACCGAACACCCAAAAGTATGCATTCTTTTAGAAACTATAAAAAAGACTTTTTTTTTTTTTTAAGGAAAAGAAACCTCACTTGCCAAGCCTATTAATACTAAGTTAGTAACCAGCCCTGCATACACGTCACATCATCTATACTCCCATCACATACACAAGGTCACTGTTGTTTTTATCTCTGGTGGCCAGAGAGGTTAAATCACTCAGTCAAGGTCACAAAGGTACGATGTGCCTGAGGTGGGGTCAAACCCGGGTCTGGCCAGCTCCGCCAAAAACTCGCAAAGAAAGTCTCTCCTGTCAAGTGGTCCTGAGCATTACCGATGCAGGCTATGGATGAGGATATCAGAGGTGAGCCTCTCTGCCCTCAAGCGGACCCCTCGTGATTCATTCTCACAGTGATGGTCGCCAGGACCATCACGCCTGTGAGATCCATTATGCTGCAAATCCACCTTTCCTGAGGTCCTGGGCACGGCACGGCTTTGTCTGTGATCTGACTGCTTAGTAAATACTTCTGAGGGAGAAACACAAGCCCTGACCCCAAAGCTCTTTCAATCTACTTGGGATGACTGGGCCAAGGTGAGCTCTCAGCTAGATTATAAAAGCAGCAGTTTGTATTTGGTGCCTGGGCTCTCGCTCGCTACCTTCTCTGCCTTGGTCCTCATTTATCTCCTCTTCATCTCCAGAAGCTCCAGACTGCCTCTCACTACTACCATTTCTCCTACAGCTAGAAGAAAAGACTACTGACTAATTCATACTAAAGTGTACAGGACTATAGATGTTCATCCTTATAATAAAGAAGTACATTTCTCATTACAAAATTTGCCATTGCACACTTCAGTAGGAAATGAGACTTATTTCTAGGTAAGAGATGTTTCGTGCATCCCTGAAAAGAAAACACAAAAGTAGACAATTTTTTCACATTTTAGATTAAAGCAACCTAACACATACATACTCACAACACATATACATGCATGTAGGCACACAGACAACTTAAAAATAGTAATATCTCCATCAATTCAATCCAATTATTATATGCTGAGTGCTTCCTATTGAGGTGAGAGAGTGAGGGCAGACTGGCAAGACAAGGAGGACACCGGGACCCTTAAGAAGCTTATAATTTGTCTGGAGTCAGACATGCATCTAAAGACATCGCTGGGAAATATCACAGCCTCAGTTGTTTGGTTTCAGGGGGACGCTGAACAAAGAGCAGCCCCATATCAATGAGGTTAGGTTTGCAAGGCTCCTCAGCCTGGGGCTCCCATCTTCCTCCCCTACCACAAAATAGGGATTGAGGAAATTTTTTTTTAAAGGGCAACCTTTGGACACTACATCCAATTACCAAACCTGGTGCTTCCCAAGAGAAACTGTAGGGGAAACACTGCAAAACCGCTTTATTTAAACACATAAGCTCCTGGGATTATTTGAAGGCAAGCCTCCAGATCTCCTTATATCTTAAACCGAACTCAATGCCTGACTACACACACACACACACACACACACACACACAAATGTGCTCAAAGAGTTGGTGAATAAGTGAATGAATGAACAAACAAGTTCATAACCTAGGGTAGGCAACAGGTCCAGCGCTTTTGCATCTAGCTGGAGGCCTGGTACAGGCCCTTCAGCCCCTCTGCATCTCTGCCCAGGGGAGAGGGGTGCCAGCCCTCCCTTCCCCACCTCTCAGGGTTCTGGGGAGCATCAGAAAAACTCATGAACTCCGGAGCATTTTCAGAAGCATAAAGCACTCTGCAAGTTCAAGGGTTGTTATTATTCTTTTGTAGACAGCCATGACAATCCACAGCAGTTCCTGTAGGGAAATTGAATCCATCCCTGATTAATCAGCCTGTTTACTGCTGGCTGATTGTAGCCTGACTTGCCCCCACTCTGGCTCTAGGGCTCTCTCCTCCACTGTTTGCTGCTCAGACCCTCAACTTTCAGATAGCAGGGCCAGAACGGGGCCTGGAGGACACCCTCCTTTTCCCTAGCAACTTCCACCTGCATGGGGTCTAGTCACCTCTACCCCTACACTCAATACCACTCTGAGCACTCCCAGCTGCACCCAGAACACCTACACAAAGCTCTCCAGCCTAACAGTGCCTCTAGATGACAAAGCACTGCTATGACCCCACGCACCCTCCCTCCCCCGTCCATGCCAATCCTGCTCGTTAGCATGGCTATTTCTTTTCAGGGAAGTGATGAGACATCTCTGCTCCACAATATGCACAACAGTTCAAGACAAAGGCATCTGAACAGTGGCAGCAGCCTGCAGGCAGAAGCAGAGGCTGCTCCAAGCTAAGGAGGCTGAGATTGGAGTTTATCCTTCTATTAATTTGATACCAGCACCCCCACCCACCCCCTGGGGGTACAGAATGGCAAAGCCATTTGGCATTTTGGCGTTTGGCATTTTTAACTTCCTGCAGCAGAGCCTGGCTCTGAGTGTTCCTCTCTCACCAGGATTTATCATAATCTCTAAAAGCAGCGTTGTGCTGGAGTGACTCGCCTCTCAAGTACAAGCACCAGAGTTTAGGAACATCATGTCCCGAGACAACAGAGAACACTGACGTAACAATGGCCCTGACCTCATGGTTCTCTATTTCTCTTTCTGCTTCCATAATGTCTGCTGTTAAGCCTCTGAGCTAGCACAATTCTGTGAAAATGAAACAATATCATGTTTTATTATAAATATGTCAAACCCCTTTGCTGAGTCCTTTCTTGCTTTCTTTGTATGTTGGGGTCCTTATCCAATAAGCGCTCAAGACGGATTTATTGAGGGCCAATTAAACACCAAATCAATAGTAGTCATATAAGGTGATGTCCTGCCTTCCTGATATGTGCACTAGAGCCAGCAAGGATTTCTTGAACACTCGCTGTGACTAACAAGGATATTATGTCCAGGGGTGTCTGGATGGTTCAGTTGCTTAAGTGTCTGCCTTTGGCTCAGGTCATGATCCCGGGGTCCTGGGATTAAGCCCTGTGTCAGGTTCCCTGTTCAGCAGGGAGTCTGCATTTCCCTCTGCCCCTTCCCCACTCATGCTTGCTTTCTCTTTCTCTCAAATAAATAAAAATCTTTTAAAAAAAAAAAACAAAAAAAGAATATTATGCCCATAATCACATTTCAACCTCCCAACAACTGGTATCTCCCTGTGTTGAAGAAAGTGAAGTTTAGAGAAGTGAACTTATGTGCCCAAGTTAGCAGAAAGGCTGAGATGTGAATGCAGGCCTCTGATTTCTGAGACTGTAGCTTGAAGATAGTGTCTATCACCCACAAGAAACTACCAGAATCCTGAAGGGCCTAACGGCACCTGCCTGTATTCCTCCCTTCCTTTGTTTTTGTTCTCTCAATGGATCTACTGAGCGTCTTTAGAGGGCCTGCCACATTCTAAGTACAGGGATCAGCATTCCTGCCCTTCAGTTAGTCCAGTCAATCTATGTGGGCTTAATACCCTGGGCCAGTCCACGGAAGTGCAGGCTGTAGAATCAAACTTGGAAAAATACGTGCAGCATAAGGGACTCATCACAGTGGAAGAAAGAGTGGGAGCCAAGTCCTAGAGCCTGGAATTTTGAGTTAAGGTGACAGGGAAACTGAGGCTCTCAGAATCAGAGGGGAGGAAGAGTCAGGAATCAGGCAGCCCTTTCTGGAAGAATCCTGAGCAGTGACTCCTGGGAGAGGAGATGATTTACAGTTAGCCCCCAAGCCCAACTCTTTACCACAGGAGGAAGATGACTCAGTCAATGAAGATGCAGCCTAAGAAGACACATCAATTTGCATCTCTGCCTCTGGCTGGGACCCAAGAAAACCCTCTGAAAAGGTCACCATGCTATTCCCATGGATCATTTGTTATGCTCTATCCCAGAGCAGTAGCTATCTGTCACAGATGTGAATGTATGGAGGGTGACAGTGTTTCTCAAAGGCCCCCCAGGCCTCCTCACCAGGCAGTTGGCTCAGCAGGAGCCAGGGCAGGGGGTGAGACCAGATAAGCAGACAGCCTCTGACTGTCTTGGGAACCTACTCACCTATAGTCAAACCCCACCAACCCCCCGCCCTCCCAACCGTATACACACACTCCATGGCCCTGGGTCATCTACAAGGTAGAAAGGCAAGCCTGGACTCCCCATTTTTTCACCCAACAAAATGCCCAAAGGGTCCAACTGAGGAATACATGGTAGAAAAGTGGGAGGCAGGTGGGGGAGACAGGAGGAACTGTGGCTACTCTTTCTTGGTGTCCAATCTAGATGGATCTCTCCATTTACCCTGAAATACCTTCCCTTGATACTTTGCCAATTTTCAGCATTCTAGAATGCAAGAGATGCAACATGGTAGTTTAGACAGAGGCAGAATGGACCAACTCGGTTCATGCCTAGCTGCAGAGTCTTGGTCTAAATGCATCTTGCCAGATCTTCACTTTCCTGATCTATAAAATGCCAACGAAACAGTACCTACTTCACAGGCCTACACAGAAAGGCAAATGAAATAATCCAAGCAAAGCACTCAGAACAATGTCTGGCAGATAATACACATCCATCTCGCACTCCTCCAAGTCGACTCTTCTCTAGACTATGTATCTTCACTTGACATGATTTTCAACTCCTCTTAGAACCGTGTTCACTCTGTTAGCAGGAACAACAAGAATAAATCCAAGAATTGCTGAGTACCAAGTGTGAACAAAAGCTTTTCTAAGGGATGTTCACAAATTATATAATCTTCACAAAACCTAATAAGGTAATTATTGCTCCATTTGACTGACAAGGAAACTGAGGCTCACAGAGGTTTAGCACATACGTCAAGGTACACACAGCCTGTCACTGGCATATTTGGAGGTTGCCATGCTTTTTCCACCTCCCACTCTCTTCTCACTTTTGTTATGTCCCCCTGGAAGTGCTGTGACTGGAACAAGACACGTCATTCCAGGTGTGGCAGCACCAGTGTCGAAGGAGAAGGACTTTGTCCAGCCTCACCATGGGCTCTGAACTTCCACTCATGTAAGCTCACACACACCGAACTTGACACTTCATATCTTCTGAAATGAGTCTGCCAAGCCTCTCCATCCTGCACTTGAGCAGTTGTTTTACTTCTTTAATGCAAGGATAAAACCTAACATATGACCCTATTAACCATCATTTTGATAAATTAAGTTCATGTTTTCAAGCCTGAACTAATAATTTTGGATCTGAATCTTTTCATCCAACATATCCATTATCTCTCCTATCTTCATGTCACCTACATATTTCTTTCTCTGTCATTGACTAAAGGAAATGTTAACAATGCAAGATCAAGAATAGAACCTTGTAGCTCTAGAAACCTGTCTCTGGCTTAAGAATGCTTTGTTAAAAAGTACACTGAGTATGTTCCATGAATAACTGATCCAGCCCAAAGCCTCCTGCCTTGAGCCCAAGGTTATTTGAGAAGTCTTTCCAATACCTTGCTAAAATTAGGATACAATACCTTGCCTACTGCAAGGAAGGGAATGAGCTTAGCTGAACAAGACTTGTTCCTTGCTTAGCACATGATGACTCCTAGCGATTACTATTTACTTTTTCAAGGTTATACAAACCATCTTTTGAATACTGTATTTTAGAATCTTGCCCAGGATTTTAAACCAGCTCATGAATCTATAAACTAGCTCATACAGACCACTTTAAAAACAGGAATAACTGCCTGTCTCCAACCTGCTAGAACATTCCCAGTCTGCAACATTTTCTTCAAATATCACCAGCAACATTATATTACACCAAAGCTTGACATCTAACCCGGGATGTAATTGTTGAGCTCAAGAGGCCTGAGCCCATTTAAGGCAGACGGAGTTCTCCAATAATTGGATCACCAGAGCTGGTCATCCACACTTATTAGTGCTGATCTACCCCAGGCTTGTGACCTGCAGGACTAGCCTCCTAGTGAGCCTGCACTTCCACCATCCCTTGCGAAGCTCGGACAAGCTGGGGGTAGGAAAGATCAGCCAGATAGTATTTTCCAGGGCTTGTACTGAGATGCTACTTGAGCCTGCAAGCCCCGGGAGAGCCCCATCACACAAATTAGTCCTTGATTTCCAGTAGGACAGGTGTAAAAGGCTTCCTGCCTGAGGCAGGACTTACTGCAGTATCAAGATCCTCTGGTTTAGAGTACGACATCCCCAACCTCAAGGTCTCTGATTTGACCTAGACCTGTGCACTGTCCTAACCTAATTCCCAAGCCCTTTCCCAGTTTCCACCATTCTCCTATGACTACCTCAGGCATACCTGGACTCCCAGAATCCAGACCCACCACACGCACAGTTCATTCTCAGCCTTGCCTGGGATCTCTCAGCCCTGCAACACAACTCACTCTCCTCAAATTTCCACCGCTCAGGTCTTTGAACAGCACAGAAGGGCAAGGGCTCAACCAAAGTTGAGATCCAAGCAAGGTTTAACCTCTAGAGCTCATTTCCACTAGCAGGGGTAACCTGCAAACTACAGCTGCACCCTGACTAAATTTTTAAAATCACTAGGAAGGATCTGACCTAGAAATTCTACCTCTAAGAATTTTCCCTTAAGGAAACAATCAAGAATGATTAAAAAGAAAAAGAAAAAAAAAAGGAGCCACAAGAGCAAAATTTCGCAAACAATTCTAAACGTCCAAGAATGGGAGGTTGGTTTAAAAAGAAAAAACTGATGCCTCAGCCACAAATGGAATGATAGATAGGTAGACTGATAGATAGCTCAAATAAATAGATGACATACATATGGATAAACATATGATATACATGACATATGAAGATATATATCCTTTAAGAATTATAACAGGATATTTAATTGCATGAGGAAAATGTTCATGATATATTGTTAAAGGAAATAACAGGTTATAAAACAATATGTACCATAAGATCCAAATATTTTTAAAAAGATACATAAACAGGTAACGATTCGATAAACAGATGAAAAGGAGGGAGGAAAGATATCAGAGAGATAGACAAAAAGATATTAATAGTAGCTATTTCTGGATACTGCGTTTTCAAGCAATATATGTGTGCTTTTCTATTTTTTCCACATTTTCTGTAAAAATACAATGAATATTATTTGGTAATTGATAAAACTAAAAATCAATGTAGTTACAATACAGCCTTTCACTTCAAAGATAGACTCCATTCTCCATTCATTCATGCATTAAATAAGGTCTAAACACCTACCATGTGAAAGGCCCTGTGCCAAGTGCTCCAAATGGTCAAAAGCATGAGACATGGTATTATCCTCAAATTATGTACACTTAGAAGGGGAGACAATAAGGGAGCACAAACACCTATGACAAAGGACAACAGGAACAGGCTGTGCCATATGAATGTGCAATCAGTGCACAAGCTCAGAGGCCCAACAAAAAATAAATCACCACCCTGGAAGTGGGTGTAATTTCAATAGGTGGAGATGGCGTGGGAAGGGGGTGACCCACTTATCCTGGTTTACCCAGGACTTTACCAGCTTGAGCCCCGAAAGTCCTGTATTCCAGGAATCTCCTGTCCTGGGTAAACTGAAAATATCGGCCACTCTCTTTGGGAGGTGCACTCTGGCTGAGAAAAGGTGAAAGAATTAAGACAGGATCAGGCAAGGCTTGTTCCCTGGAAGGAAAGCAGTCTACCTTGAGAAAACATTGCTATAAACCAAATTACAAATGGCTCTGAAGTCTAGCCACAGGGAATGGATTTAACCCTGTGGCAACAGAGAGCTATTGACGATTTTAGAGAGGAGCAACTTTGTAACAATAACCTGGCACCAGTCTACCTGGCAAACTAGGAGGAGACGAGGACTAAAGGTGAGATTCCCAGACCCAAGAGACTCTCTCTGGGGAAGCAGGGTGGCAGGATGACACTAATGACACTTACCTGCAAACGTGAAAAACAGATGAGTGGGGAGAGGCTCTTCAGGTTTATATCCTGGCTCTGGGTTCCACCCATCACCTCAGCTGTCATTTTGTTTGACTAAAGGAAGAGCTCAAACGAATAAGCACAGGGTTCACTCCAAGCAAAAGCACACTGTTTAGCAAACTAAAACACCTGTTGCAAGCAAGTGCCTTGACAGTGATGAAGAAACACTGGGCTTCAGCGCTTCTGAGAGGACACGACCAGATGTGTGCCGTGTCTCCTACGGGGGAGGTGTTCTCTTAAGTACAGGATGGTAACCCAATGAAGGGGGTCCCTGGAATTTAGAGCCACTGAATATTAAGGTAAATCTGCCTCTGGTGCCTTCAATTACCCAACTTGTTTACTTGAGACCTCCCTGAGCAGAAAGCTCAGCCAGCTGACATGGTCTTACATACAAGCAGAAGAAGAGAGAGCAAGTTTTTTTCAGATGTGGGTTCCTCAATCCTAAAACCCAGTTCCATTTATTTCCTTCACCCCAACACATTCACAAGGAAACTGCTCCACTATCAACATGAGTATAATTCCCATAGTTTCTTACCGCCAACAAGGTTACCTTCTTGCAAAGACAGACCCACCACGAGAGGACCCAGCTCATTTCAATCATCTTAAAATAATTTTTTTAAAAAGCCCTGTCTTATGGGCATGTGATATTTGTACCTTTTCAAGTGCTCTCTAAAACAGTGTTCCTTTATCCTCATCACAATTCCAGAGGCAGGTATAAATGACACCACAGTCCTCATCTAATGGGGAAGGAAACAGAGAAATGGAGAGGTGACATGATTTCGCCTAAGATTAGACAGTGACACACAATCATGTCTCTCTCTGTACTGCATCCACCATCCATTCTCCACAAACTCCTCGTTTCCTTAGGGCCTGAGTCAAAAAACACAGAAGTGAAGGGAGATATTGCATCCTCCTTAAATTCCAGCCTTACATTCAATTATACTAAAGATCTAAAGACCTGAATTAACCCAACCCACCATGAACACATATGTACTAGAGACAGTCTTGTACCTAAGGGCAAGCAAAACCAGGGAATGTCCATGATGATGAAAAAAATTAAAAAAAAAACAGATTTTAGAAAAACAAAAAGGATTTTCTTTTTCTTTTTTTAATAATAAATTTATTTTTTATTGATGTTCAATTTGCTAGATTTACATGACCTAATACAGTAGCCACCAGCCACATGTAACAGCTGAGCACTAGAAATGTGGCTTATCTGAATGGGGATGGGCTGTAGATATATAATACCCTGATTTCAAAGACTTCATATGAAAAAATAAAACATTATTAATATTTTATATTGATCACCTGTTGAAATTATACTTTTTGGAGATATTGGGTAAAATAAAGCATATTACTAAAATCAACTTCACCTCTTTTTACCTATTTTTCCCTGTCTACTAGAAAAATTTTAATTATATGGGGCATCTGGCTGCCTCAGACAATAGAGCATGCAACTCTTGATCTCAGGGTCATGAGCTCAAGCCCCATGGTAGGTGTGGAACCTACTTTAAAAAAAAAGAAAAAGAAAAAAATCTTAAATTATATGTGTGGTTCACATTATATTTCTATGGGGCAGCACTGTTCTAGAAAGTTTTCTTTTTTATTTTTATGGAGTAGAACCAGAATGTCCTGATTTTCCAACATTCTTAATAGCAGGTAAACAGAGGTTTCCATAATGGCATATTCCTGATGTTTGCCCCACTTTCCTGGACCTCTCCCAGCCTCGCTGACCTAGTTTGTCCATCACGTTGACTCACTTCTCAGAACAATCAGAGTTTTCTGTGTTATAGTCTTTGATGGAACTGCTACATTCAATATACCCAATTCCTCAGAGCAGGAGTCTGCTGCTGGAGTGCCCCTCCCTTGCTGGCCTCCATATTTCTTTCTCAGAGCAGAAGTCACCAGAAGAGAGTCAGGGTACAATCAGATTTGGGAAACTCTAAATGTACTTCAGAGTCACCTCCCAAACTTTTCTTCTCTGGTAACAAGGTTCACCATCCCGAGGTTCTGTATACCTTACATCTCATCACCCTGCCCAGCCCTGTCCTCCTGCTTTCCCACTCAAATTGCTTCCAGTTGATGATGTGACCATTTCACAAGCAAATAGGCAGGCGATGTCCACAATGACCTCCTAACTGTCACTGTCCTTGGGTTTTATATGTGAGCATCAAAGAGAAGATGCTCATAAGCAAAGGCAGCAACCAAAAGGGAGGAAGAGAAAGAAAGACACCCGGTCCTTTTCACTCAGTGGAAAGGACCTATCATGGGCAGCCCGGGTGGCTCAGAGGTTTAGCGCTGCTTCGGCCTGTGGCGTGATCCTGGAATCCTGGGATCGAGTCTCACATCGGGCTCCCTGCATGGAGCCTGCTTCTCCCTCTGCCTGTGTCTCTGCCCCTCTCTCCGTGTTTCTCATGAATAAATAAATAAAATATTAAAAAAAAAGAAGAAAGAAAGAAAGAGAAAGAAAGAAAGAAAGAAAGAGAAAAGAAAGAAAGAAAGAAAGAAAGAAAGAGAGAAAGAAAAGAAAGAAAGAAAGAAAGAAAGAAAGAAAGAAAGAAAGAAAGAAAGAAAGAAAGAAACCTGATCACAGACAGCAGGCAACAAAGCAGTGTCAGAGATGGGCTGGAAGGGAAGAAATGATGCTCTGGGTAAGAGAAAAAACTGGAAAACAGATGGAAACACAGGCCTTTATTTCCTTTCATTATACCGTGTGCAGCCAATTTTAAGTCCAGAACATACTTCTTCTTTGGTGGGGAAGGGGATCAGGATGATGGCTCCTCTTCCAATGGCAGAGAAGCACTTTGAGTGCCTTCTCCTTTCCTTAGGCAGAACTGCAGTGTCAACTGGCATCTAACTCACTAAGGACAGCCCTCCCAATAAAGATGACAATGGTCGGCCCCTGGGGGTCGGGAGTGGGGTGGAGAGGACCCAGAGGATCTGGCTCCTCTGACCTGAGACACAACTTCAGAAGACTTGGGTAAGTTAAAAGAACCACATTTCCAATCCAAAAATATTCCAAAGGTCAGATATCAAGGGCCTGGAGGAATGAAGATGATTTCTTGTCCCAAAAAAACTATCTGGACATGGCTAATGTTTGCTCGCCTTGGTTCTGATCATTTCTCTTATTTATGTTCAATCTTCATTTTCTCTCCCTCTCTCCTTACCTCTTTCCCTTCCTCCATTTCTCTCTCTCTCTCTCTCTCTCTCTCTCTCTCTCTCTCTCTCTCTCTCCTCTCCACCATGCCCTTTCTTCCTGAAAAGCAAATCGGGGGAGTGTAGGCTTTGGCAGAGAAAGCTCTGGTTTTGACACTCAGCTCTACTTCGTTCTAGTGGCCTGCCTCAGCATCCCTTCCCTGAGGATAAATATGTTTTCACTCTGTAGCTCAACAGTCAACAAAATTCAACATCCCCTGAAATAGTCATTCGTGCATGCATTCAACAGGTGTTTACTGAGAACCTTCCATGTAGGTGTTGAATGTGGAAGATAGAGCATTACCCAAACTGACCAAAACCTTGACCTTGTGCGTTTTAAATTTTTTTATTTATTTATGATAGTCATACAGAGAGAGAGAGAGGCAGAGACACAGGCAGAGGGAGAAGCAGGCTCCATGCACCGGGAGCCCGATGTGGGATTCGATCCTGGGTCTCCAGGATCGCGCCCTGGGCCAAAGGCAGGCGCCAAACCTCCGCGCCACCCAGGGATCCCGACCTTGTGCATTTTAAATTCTAGCTGGAGGAAGTGGATCAGTAAACAAATGAACAAAGAAATTAAAAGTCTGACAGTTATAAATTTTGTAGAGGAAAAATGAAGCAGGGAGGAGGAATAGAAGATGCGGTGGGTGCAAATTTTAAGGACTTGAAACAGAGGAAGCAGGTCAAGCAGGCTCAGGGAAGAACACCCAGGCAGAGTGCACAGCGTGGCAAAAGATGTGAGGAGGGAGCAGCAAGGAGCCTTGTACTGGGGGGGCGGGGGGGGGCTGCAAGTGAGATAAGAGGCAGGAGACAAGGTAAGTGGTAAGGACTTGGGAGTTGCTTGAAATGAGACAGGAAGCCAGAGCTAGGGGTGCTGGGAGGTGGGGGGTTTCTGATCCATGTGTAACAGGATCACCTGGTCTGAACACATGGTGAGAAGGGCAGGAACAAGAAGATTGGATCTGAGATCTGAGGCCATGATCCTAATGAGAGATCACGATGGCTCAGACCAGGGTTTTTAGCTGTGGCGGTAGTGAGAAGCAGACTTTATCTACTTTGTGGCTCTGCACTAATGTGTGACATACATTTAAAAATACACCTCAAAATAGAAATAGTAAAAGGAAAATGTTCAAAAATAAATATAGAAGATCTACTATTTTGCTCCAACCACTCAGTGAACTACCTTGTCCACTCCCTGGATATACCCCATTTTAGAGAGCACTGGTGTAGATGAAACAAAATAATGTGTGTCAAATACCAAGCACAGGTGTAAGAACACAGGACAAATTTAACCATACTGGTTGATCCTGCCCTGGCCCCTATATAACTTAGCCTATGACTCCTTTCCCTACTATCTTCTTGCCTCGGGCCCTTCTGATGCTGTCTATGACCTGGCTGCTTGCCTAGTGTAACTCTTGGCTAATGCAAAAGCTTCCCTCCTGGAAAGGCACCATCTTCTGGGCAGGGAGGAAAAGGTGGGGAATCCCGGAGTCTTAGCCTAAGTCTACAACTGACATCACACTCTATCCGACAGTAGAATGCCCATCCTTCCCAAGGTAGCATGGAAATTTCACCAAGAGGGACCACATTCTGAGCAAATAAGCGCACCTTATCAAGTTTGAAAGAACAGAAATCACACAATGTTCTTAGACCAAACTGGAATTAGGCTAGACATCAATAACAAAAATATAGTTGTGAAATACCCCAATATTTAGAAATTAAACAACACATTTCTCTTCCAAATAACAATGGATAAAAATGAAGTTTCAGGAGAAATTTTTAAATATTTTTAACTAAATGAAAATACAGCTTATCAAAACTCATCAGATGCAGCAAAAGCAGTGCTCAGAGGTAAGTTTATAAGATTTACAGCATCTTAAATGCATGTGTTAAAAAACAAAAAAGATCTGAAATCAATGATCTAAGCTTCCACCTTAGGAAACTAGAGGAAGAAGAGCAACTCCAGCCAGAAGCAAAGAAATATGAAAAATAAGAACAGTGCTCGAAGAACTTGAAGCCAGGAAAATAATAGGGAAAAATTAACTAAACCTAATGCTGGTTCTTTGAAAAGATCTATAAAATTGACAAACTTCTAGTGAGACTAGCCAAGAAAAAAAGAAGAGACACAAAATACCAATATCAGAAATAAAAGAGTAATCATCGCTAGTGATCCCACTGATATTAAAAAGATAATAAGTAATTGGGGTGCCTGGGTAGCTCAGTTGGTTATGCATCCGACTCTTGATTTCGGTCAGGTCATGATCTCAGGGTCGTAAGATCCAGCCCTGAGTGGGACTCCACACTCAGGGCAGAGTCTGCTTGTCCCTCTCCCTCTGCTCCTCCCCCTTCTTGCTCTTCTCTCTCTTTCTCTAAAATAAATAAATAAATAAAATCTTTTTAAAAAGATAATAAATACATGTCCATAAATGTGATATTTTAGGTTAAATGGACCCATTCCTTGAAAGGCACAAACTACCAAAACTCACCCAAGGATAGAGATAACCTGCAGAGCTCTATATCTGTTAGAGAAATAGAATCAATAACTAATAATCTTCAAAAAAAAAAAAAGAAATCACCAGGTTTATATGGCTTTACCTGTGAATCCCACCAATTACTTAAGATAGAAAGTATACAAATTCTTGTCAACCTCTTCCAGAAAACAGAAGCAGAGAGGCCAACTCATTCTATGAGGCGAAAATTACCCTCATGCCAAAACCAGGAGGAAAAAAAAATATATAAGAAAACTATAAATACCCCTCATGAACATAGATGTAAAAACCCTTAATCAATATTAGCAAATCAAGCCCAATAATGTATAAAAAGAATTCTACAACACAACTAAATTCTACAACACAGCTGATAGATTATCTCAGCTATGCAAGGCTGGTTCAACATTAGAAAATCAATCAACTTAAAGTCATCACATTAACAGACTTAAGAAGAAGGACACCTGGGTGGCTCAATTGGTTAAGCACCCAACTCTTGAGCTCAGCTCAGGTCTTAATCTCAGGACACTGAGTTCAAGCCCCGCTAGCAAGGAACCTACTTAGAAGAGAAAAAATAAAAAATAATAGGCTTAGGAAGACAACCCTCATAAGAATGTTAATCAGTGCAGAAAAACCAGCACCTATTCATGATTTAAAAAAAAAAAACTCTCAGCAAACTGGAAAGAGAGGAGAATTTCCTCACTTTGAGGAAGCATATCTACTCAAAAACCAATTGCTAATATGATGTCATGAGCAAAGGAGAAAACAGGAAAGAATCCCACAAAAGGACAAACAGTGAAAGTGGATGCTTTTCCTGAGTTTTAGGGCAGGCTGAGGAGGGCTGGGGCTCCTTCCTTGTTCCTATCGCCCCATTTTCGATTGGGATGATGACTGCATTGTGTGGGGAAAAGGCTGAGATGAGGCAAGGTGACAGAGCAATGCCTCTGATGCCCACCCA
This sequence comes from Nyctereutes procyonoides, assembly GCF_905146905.1. Classification (NCBI taxonomy): domain Eukaryota; kingdom Metazoa; phylum Chordata; class Mammalia; order Carnivora; family Canidae; genus Nyctereutes; species Nyctereutes procyonoides. The sequence goes on along the minus strand of NW_026575133.1, from coordinate 9,432,067 downwards.
CAGCGCACCCTACACTCTGTTGGCTCTCCAAAGCACTTAGCACCTGCTACTGTGTTGTGTAATCTATTTTCTTAACTATCACCCACTAGAATGTAAGCTCCAGGGGGCAGGAGTTTTGCTGTTTGAGTAACTGCCATATCACCACCAAACCATCGGTGTGTGCTTATTTTTGTTGAGTGGATGAACCAGTGCAGGCCTTTGTGATCTTTCAGGTGATTCAGGGGCCAAGGACACTGAAAAAGAGGGTCACAGGGTTGGGATGGAAAGGGCAACAGCCATCCTCCTCCTGTGGGCATCTTCTTAAAGAGGGGGCACCACACCGTGGAAGCATCTCCGCCTCCTCCTCCCCTGGACCCACCCACCCTGCAGGGAGACAGCTGCCAGGCTCTGCAGTAGCTAACTGGCTCACCTGGAACAAGGAGGCCAGACCATCCTTCCTCAGCCTCTGCAGCCCTCCCCAAACCTGGCATGGCTCCCTGAGCCAAGAGAACCATATGTGAGAATGGCCTAGAAAACAGCATCGTGCAAACGTTTTCATTCAACGGCAAAATCGTTTGATTTCATTCAAGCTTGTCTTTGCAAGGGCAACTGAAGCCAGCTTGACAGAGAACCATTAAATAGTCTAATCAGGAAATGATCTGGAGAGGCGGTGTGGCAGGGTGGGGAAGAGCCAAGCAATGAGGATCGGGTTCTGGCACAGGTACTCGCTGTGTGGCTTCTGGCAGGACGAGAACCTCTCTGAACGTCTGCCTCTTCCTCTCTGTTAAGTGGGGAAGAACCACTGAAATCTATGTTGCTCTCATTCTATTATTGTGACTATTGGAAGAATTGCAAAAGGAGGAAAGCAGGGGATCTTCCAGGTGCTGGAGATGTGTTTCGGGGAGAATGAAAATCTAACAGTGGATGGGAACTTGGCTGTCTTAACCACACCAAGGGTCCTCACAAGAAGCATGGGCAAGCAGGAAAGCTGGTGGCAGATAGCAACCTCCTGCCTCCCTTTCCATCTCCACTTGTCACGGAACGCACAGGGTACCACTTTAGCTCAAGCACCCCATCTCTCAACTTTCCTCAAGGAATCCCAGAGCCAAACCTAGAGGCCCAGCCTGAAAAGAGATTTCCTGAACTCAGTAGCCTGTGATGCTTCCAAAAATCCTTCCTGTGCAACTCCACCATCATACCCAGAGGCTGGCCTGCACCTGGATCCTAATTCCTGCAGAGATGCTCAGCTTCGTTCAGCTTGGTTCTGGCAAAGTGTCCCAGCCTGGGGCCAGTTCTGGTCCTCTCTAAAGCACAGAAAGTGAGTGTGGCCTGAGCTGAGTTGCCATGAGAGGCGCAGTTTGGGGTCATGGGGTCAGAAAGACCCACATTAGACTCTGGCCTTTGCACAACTACCCAACTATGTAACCTTGAATAGGATGCTTGACCTCTCAGAGCCTTGGTTTCCTTATATAAGGAGGAGCAGCACTTGGCTTACAACTCTGACCATAGTTTCTGGCCCATAGTTACCTAGAGATGTCCACTCGGACCACCCAGGTTCCCAGGTTTGAAACCTGGATAAGATACTCAATGTGCGACCCTGGATGAATTGCCAACTTCTCTGTGCTCCTGTTTTCTCAATCATAAAATGTGGCCAATAAAAGAACTTATTTCTTAGGCTTATTGTGGGTATTAAATCAACTAATCCCTGGAAAGAGTTTAGAAAAGTGTCTACCAGATTGTAAGTGCCCAATAATGAGCTATTATTTGTTTAAAAGAAAAACATAATAATAATAATAATAATAATAATAATAGGAGATTATTGCAGAAGGAGCTCAAAAACCAAAGCATCCCACCCCATCCTACAGCCTCCTGCCCATAATAGAAAATGGACAAACATGTCCAGGGAAGGACCCTGGTGACTTCCACCTAATCTCTCATCACTGCTATGTTCTATCTACACATACATTGTGTTTCTTAGCCAAGAGAGGCAGAAAGTATGAACTCATGTGTGTCACCTCGGCCAGATGCTTCATCTACTGCCTGGAGGAAGCCACAAGGAGCCAGAAGAAAGGGCTGCCATAGAAGATCCAGTTCAGATCAACTCATTGCTCTGAATAGAGTGGTGGGGGAGGTAATTTGGCCTAACAATGAGCATACACCTCATGGATTTGCTGTGTCCCTTGGGCTGCAATGCTCTTCCTCCCTTCATTCCAGCTTTTCTCAATTATCACCTCCTGGGAGGTGTCCTCCCTCAACATTATGTGTCTGTTATCCTGCTTTGTTTTTTCTTCATAGGATTTTATGTAATACTTATTCATTAGTTTATCATTTGCTTCCAAAAACCAGCAATACTTGCCTGTTCTGTTCACTACTGAACCTAGAACAGTGCCTCTTACATATATTAGTAGACACTCAAGATATGGTTGATAAATGAATGAACAAAGTAAAGGTTTTCCCCTGCAGCCAGCTGGCTAGATTATAGAGTTGACACCCTTCTGCCAAATGACTTTTCTCAAGCCTGGGAGGATGGGCTGGGCTGGCCTGGGCTGTAGGGCAAAAGGAAACTGCAAATCCGAGTCCCAATCCTGTGCTTTCTGGTGGATGGTAAGACTTTGACTGCCTTTTATCTTGGAAAACACACTCAGAGACATTCCATCATTCAATTAGAATGTTAAAGAGTTGCAACAAAATTAATTTGCTTATCACCAGGGAAATTAAAATGTCTGCAAATAAATTCTACCCCTCCAGCCCAGTTTCAGGTGGTTGATACATCTGATGTGTTGGCAGCAGTGAGAACCAAGAGCAGAGTACTGGGAAAACTAGTTTCTAGCTGGAAGGGAAAATTCAGCAAAGGTATGAAAACACACACACACACACACACACACACACACACACAGCCAAGCAAGGCTGCCTGAGTCTGTGTTTTAATGTCTTCTCCAAAATGGACAAATGATTTAAGGATCTAAAATGTAGGTTATACAGTTAACATCTCACTCTTAAGCAGAGGAGAATGCAGACATCAACTCTAGCCCTAAATTACTTGAGTCCTGACATCTAGCACAGTGCTTGAGAATATAGGCTTTGAAATTAGACAAGCCGGGGTTTGGACTCCATTCCTGACACTTACTAGCTGGGTGACCTTGAGATATTTACTAACCTCTCTGAACTTTGAGTTCCTCATCTGTAAAATAAGGATAACAAAATTCATCTCCTGGATTGTTGAAATAATGTATGATTATACATAAGGCAGAGTAGGTACTCCGTATGGGAAATATACTTTAATCATTACATTAATGACATTAAATATTAGCAATGTTAAGAAAGTAATAGCAATAATAAGCATAAAAGATAATGTACCTCAAGTTTATAAAGGGGGATGGTACATATCAAAACACAGAGTAGGTCTGGCAAGAAACCCCATCAAGACTGCAGCTTCTCCTGGAGCTTTCCTCACAGCCCTTCTGTCCCAGATCCACATGGCATTCCTGTTCTAAGCAGGGACAGAGTGAGATGGCCTGGAATGATCCCCAGGAGATGAAAGAATTCCATGCGATTCATTTATAGATCCAAACACCCAGCCGGAATCTCCCCACTACCCTGCTACATCCAAAACCCACTGCAGCCACCTCCTTCCAAACACACAGAAGGTATATGCAATACAAAAGGAAAGCAGTGACTTGGGAAAGCATGGAGGTGGGGAGGCCTGCTAGCTGCAGGACCAGAACAAGAGAGACTGGAGGTCTATAGGGAAGTGCTCTCAAACCAAAAGCAAAAGTTAAGGGACAGGCAAGACAAGGGGGGACAGAGAATGAGGGGATGAGCTCCAACATGCCATAATGAGCCTCCATCATAGTGATATGATGGGATGGAGTAACCCTCTTGCCATTCTCCCCCTTGGAATATGACTGTTTCCCTGGAGTCACTAGCAATTAAAAAAAAAAAGCAGCTTCAATATCTCAAAAGAGTTATGTGATTGCCTGAGGGACAGGAGTACAGAATGAGCTGGAAAAGCATCCTATTCAACCTGGGAGCAATAGAATCTCAAAGGAAGAAAGATGAAAATATGACGGTGGAAAGGGAACTCAAACCAATGTCAGAGTCCAAACAATGACGGGGTTAAAAAAAAAATGACCAGCCCAAGCCAGCTGGAGATTTCCAGAAAAACAACAGTTATAACCCAATCTCCTTTCTCCCCAACCCAGAATGCACGCATGAATTTTTGCTGTCTGTATGCACCAAACAAGTTACCACAAACAGCTTACCAGTCAAGCAAAGATAAATGGATCTACTCTCCTTTTTTTTAAGATTTTATTTATTTATTCATGAGAGACACAGAGGGAGAGAGAGAGAGGCAGAGACATAGGCAGAAGGAGAAGCAGGCTCCATGCAGGGAGCCTGACGTGGGACTCGATCCCAGGACTGCAGGATCACACCCTGGGCCGAAGGCAGGTGCTAAACTGCTGGGCCACCCACGGATCCCCATCTCCTTTTTTAAAAAAACTAAAGTTTCTAGCATCTACTCTTTCTTTGTACAATGATTCTCATGGACAACATGGAACTTTCCTTACTTTGCTACCTTGGGTCTCTTAGGAGGAAGGATGGCCCAGGACATGGGCTGGTAAACTTCTATACTTAATTGCAAGCCTGTGGTGGCATGCAGTGCCATCAGGAAGCTGCACCAGGTGACACTGGTGCAGTCCATATTCATTCACAGCTGCGGGTGGGTTTATCCAGGGCACCAATTATCTAATTGCTGCTAATGTTCCGTATATTTACTCAGCTGCAAATTTGCAAGATGGGGCCTGACTCACAAGAAGGGGATAATAATGGGAGATATATTTCCATTTGAAAATTCATGAATAAGCAGCAAGAGCCCTGTTTATTAAAATTCAGATGCAGATAAACAATGAGTATAGTTCCAGGAATAATTGCAGGTTTTCCACAGTTACAGAAAACCAGCTCCTTTGTCAACACTCCATTGTTCTATTTATACCTTGGGAGATATTGCACTGAGTTTCTATAAATACAGTGGAAACTCATTCATCTCAACCTCTCTCACGTGTAAAGTCCCAACCGTCTCAGTAATAAAAGAACTGCATCCCGAGTGTATCTGACATTAGGTCTCAAGACTGTCATAGGCGAATCTTTCCCAATATAAGAGATAAAGAACCGGCTTGGATTGGACTGGGAAGAGGGAGGAGAAGCAACAGGCATTCTATTCTGGTTTCTGAAACAGACATGAAGCAGATACAACCTTGCCAGCTCTCAGTCCCTGAAATGTTAAGAATATCCGAGATTAAAAGCAGAGGAAACAAAATGCCCAAGGTATCTTGACCCCTGCATGAGATGGAAGCTCATCGGTGATACTCATTTATACATTTTCTTTGAATGCAATTCTGTCCTCTGTGGATATTAGACCCCTCTCCTATTATACTGCAAATCTATATCGTGCAATCTTGAAATCTACTTCTTTGATCCCCCACCTCCACAATACCTAGCACTACACTTTGTACCACCTGGAGTTAATCAGAGTCTGGTTCACTGAAGGCCTCCTGATCCCAAGCAGCCCAAAAGATGCCCTGATAGCGGGCCATAATTGTGCTGTCTCCAGATATACTAATATTTATAAGAATATCACATTTTTAAGTGTTTTATGTGGAGCAGACATTGTGTGAATTACTTTCCATATAAAAATCTCATCATCCCACCAGCTCTGTGAAGATGGTCCAATGAATTTTTTTTTTATTGACTAAAACACAAAGCAATAAGTGACCCGGCCGCAAAGCTGGCAGGCAGCAGACCTAGCTGATCCTGACCTAGACCCAGAACTATCTGAAACTAGCAGATACGCTCTTGGCTACCACCTCACCACATTATTCTGCTTCTTGGATTTAACTTTGAACCACTCCATTTTGTGAATAAGCCCTGGAGTGTCCTATCTCTATGCCATGGCTCAAGCAGATGTTGCTTCTTTCTACTAATTTAACCACTACACACACACACACACACACACACACACACTCTAAAAGCTTCAGTCTATGTCTTTCCGTGATCCCTGGTTTGCAAGAGGTGACCCCTATCCCCAAAGTAATCTTCCATGTATCCATATTTACCTGTTTCATGTTTAAGGGAAAAATAATTTTATATAGATACATGTGTATATGTGTGTATATATAATGTATATATACATGGGGGAGCTGCATATGTGTCACGTGTGTATATGTGTGTGTGTGTGTATATATATATATAGGGGGAGCTGCATATGTGTCACACACATACATTAGCTTCTCGTCAGTGTCTTCTCACAGGTAAGGTAAAATTATCCACATGGAAGTGGGGCTATATCAGAAATAGGGCTCTGATGTGCATGCAACCTCCCTCACCAGCTGATGTTCCATATGCTGCAGTGAAACCAGATTCATTAAAAGGGTTTACAACACACAGAATATTAATACAAATGACTTCCTCCCGTGGTATATCTCTCTAGAAACTCTGGTCCCTGAACATTTTACAGGTTTCAGAGCCAAAGTAGAGGGGGCTGAAATAAGAAGTAATAGCAGAAAGAGTATCCAGGGAGCAAAGGAGACACTTCATTCATCAGGAAGACAGCAGTTGTGTTGGAAGGTGGGGCAGGGGTTTAGGGAGCCAGCTGGCAGGCTCACCCAGAAATCTGTGCCCTGTTCATTGGAGATACATTTCTGTTCATCTCTTCATTTCAAAGACAGTGGGGAAAGTCTAGCCTTTTGAAATGGGTTCAGCACTCCTATAGACAGAGATGGGCAATTATGAGTTCAAATACCAGTGGCCGTATAAAAGTCCTATTCCCAAAAGTTCTCTCCTTCACTTACTGGATCATTCATGCATTCATTTAACATATTATTGAACACCCACTTGAATAGGCACCATAGTAGCTCAATCAAGAACACGCACTCTAAACTGAACTTTGCTTAACCGACCTGCTAGATTAACTGATGTTCTTGTTGTTTCTGATGCCCACCTCACTCACATCCTTCCACGAGTCACATATTACTCTACTCTCGTATACCCAAGTGTTCCTTCTCCCACCTGCTGCATTATGTGTTCACAAGAGCTAATTGTGTTTGTTCTCAAAACTATGTATAGGTGTCATACTTGTTATTATATTATTAAATTAAATAGTGTGTAAATCAACAGAAAATGAGCACACAAAAAATCCATGTTTCTATAAAAGCTTATTTGGATGTTTTGCAAAGACTTGATAAAGGTGAGACATTTGAAAATGTGGTTGAATCAACTGTGAATAGGAAAAGTATAAAATATTGGGTGTTAGGAAGACTCCAGAATCTTTGAATTGTTTTCCCAATGTCTTCTCACTCCATTAAAAAAAAAAAAAAAAAAAAAAAAAAAAAAACCTTGGGCAGCCCAGGTAGCTCAGCAGTTTAGCTCCACCTTCAGCCGAGGGTGGATCCTGGGGACCCGGAATCAAGTCCCACATCGGGCTCCCTGCATGGAGCCTGCTTCTCCCTCTGCCTTGTGTCTCTGCCTCTGTGTGTGTGTGTGTGTGTGTGTGTGTGTGTGTGTGTGTCTCACATGAATAAATAAATAAAATCTTTAAAAAAATTAAATTAAAAATTAAAAAATTAAAAAAAACTCAGGGGACATCAAGGTGGCTCAGCCATTGGGCATCTGCCTTTCGCTCAGGGCATGATCCCAGTCCAGGGATTGAGTCCCACATTAGACTCCCTGCAGAGAGCTTGCTTCTCCCTCTCTCTGCCTCTCTGTGTGTGTCTCTCATAAATAAATAAATAAATAAATAAATAAATAAATAAATAAATAAATAAATAAATCTTTAAAACAAAATCAGGAACTGAAAATTAAAGATGATGTATTACTGGTGTGATTTAAACAAGAACAAAGACCTAGATCACAAACCAGCAGACCAAAATGCAAAGAAAAGACCTTGAGCTTGCCTGTCTTTTTTAAAAAATGGGTAAATAAACATACAGCTCTCAGCTTTACATCGAAATAATATATTCAGGCTATGTGTGTATTTTTCTATGACTCCCCCAAATTTCACATACATTTTTCAATTACCAGCAACTGGTCTCCATCGTAGAATACAAACAACTACAATCTTGTGAGTCATGGGCTATAATGGAGCCACGTGGAATGGGAAATTAGAGGCAGAAGGGGTAAGATGGAGCATCTGAACCAGGCTTGTTGTGGATAAGGCAGGAGAAGGGAAGAGAAGAAACCTTCAGGGAGGAGAATGTGTGTAGCGTCTTTAAGAAGAAGAGCTAGCATGGCAAAGTCGGGGTGAAGGGTATCCCCTTCCCACAGAACCACATCTCAAAAGGCACATGGTATTCTGTGAATCTCCAAATGAGTTGGTATGACTGAAACATCAAACATATGGTGGCATTCTTTCCACAATGATTTACACACTCTTGGTTCTGCCAGGTGCTGTCCTGGGATGTGCACTCACGAGCCCTATTTCCTTGCTGCTCCAAGGAGAAGGTGATCCATCATATTTTACAAAGCCTCTTCACATACACTTTCCAGAAAGTTGACCCTCAGAAGGCTGGAACCGGAGTCTGCCTGTGTTTAGCTATCTACCGCCACCTCCACCCCACCCTAGATTTCCAACCCCATGCAGGGCCCAAAGGTATTTCTCAGAAAATATCATAGAAGTGAACTGGTACAGGCTATCCATTCTGATTGACAAGAAATCCACACTGCTCAAGATGACCCAGAGTTGAAAACAACTGCTTCATTTTCTTTCCTGTTTGATGCTATTTCCTTTGAAACTGAAATGCTTACCCAACCACCCAAATGCCACTGAAATGGGTGACAGATTAGATTACCTGATAAACACCTCTACACCCTCCAAGAAATTTCCTAGTAATCACAGCAACTGCTATCTTTTCCAGCTGGTTGCTGACAACGTTTCAAAATGAATCCTCCTACACTCTTATTTTTACCCTCGACTAGCTGACTTTAATGGTAATCTCCTTAGGTTGAGAGCCCAGATGGAGTTGAAAATCTCTTTGATTTCTCTCAGAAGGGAACTTTGGTAGGAAGCAGCTCCATCAGGCCACTCTAACACGTTTTGCTTTCATTTTTCTCCCTGCCCTCACACCCAACCCTTATCATTTTATCTAAACTACCCTCCCATTGGCTTTCTTTATAGTGTTCAGCTTCTAAACAAGGAACCCAAAATCTCCCTTCGTCTTTGGGAATATTTTTGTTTAAAAGGGTCACGAAAATTTAAACTCTTGTATAATCAATCGATTTGAAGTTTTGTCTCTCTACCATTAATGAATATGATCACCTGAGGGTACCACAGGTGTTTTGTTCACCAGTATATCCCCAATGCCTAGCAAAAGCAATGACAGTAAGCAGGTGCTCAGTAAAGAGAAAAAGAATGAATGGGTAATCCTTACAACAGCCCCATAGGGTGAGCAAGGTGGATATTCTTATATACATGAAGATTAGGTAGTTTGCTCAGGCTCACTCAGCCTAAGACTCACCAATGTTTGTCTAGTGCCATTTTACTAGACCATGTACCTGAACTCCAACATTAGAACCAGAAGATTTTTCTTGGCTTCTACAGAGCTAGCATCAGGCCCCCGAGTTTAGTCCAAGGTCCATAGCTCTCAAGTTGGAAGTGCAAAGCCTGGAAAAGGGGCTTTTGGAAACACCACTAAAAATTGGAATCCTGTAACAACACATCTGCATAAGAAACAGGAAGGGAGTGGGATGGAGGCTGCAGAAACACTGTGAATAGACAGTGTGCTCACGCAGAGGAGTCCACATGGACCCCAGCGGGCTGTGTACACCAGTGATCTGCAAACTACTGTCCGTGGGCCGAATCTGGTCCTCCATCTGTTCTTGTGAATAAAGTTTTATTAGAACACAGGCTTACCCATTCATGTACATAATGTGCATGGCAGCTTTACACAACAACAACAGAGTCCAGTAGTTCACCCTGTGACCCACAAAACCAAAAATATTGACAGTCCGCCCCTCTGCCCCTCTACAGAAACAGTTTGCCAACTCCTGGAGTACTAGACTCACTTAACAACAATACCTTGCAGCAGCAGCTACAGAAATGAAACAAAGTACTACAAATGCACAACAATGTTCAATGAGCTGGGAAGGATCATTTTCCACCCAATACCAAAAAAAAAAAAAAAAATCACAAACCAATTACTTCAGTACTTGATACCTGCTTAGGAGCCTCTTGTCAATAGTATCTACTCTTGCCTGAACTTTTAAACTAGACATCCACTCCCTTCATTACCATTGCACTGAGGATTAGCACTCGCTGGAAAAGCTACAGAAAACAAACTTTTTACTTTATTTTAAAAGAAAAATCAGAGAAAGGCACATTGTATGCAGTGCTACAAGTAAATGGAAACTCAGCATGCCTTGTAAAATGGTGTAGATCTCATTAAATGATTTCTTGGCTATTATCCTTTGGGCTCACCAATGGATCTGAATGGACTCTCCAGTTAAAGTGAATGCTCAAGGTGCTACTCTTTTGAAAGGAAATAGCATATTGAAATCAGAAAAGATGACAACCAATTGTTAGGAATACGGATTGCAAATGAGGAGTGCCATTTTCCATCTTTAGGCTTTGCCACTGATATTCCCTCACAAATCTCTTACCCTCCCCATGTCTTACATTCCTAACCCATCAAATGGAGAAAATCTTATCCATCTCCCTCCTCCAAACCAGTGATGTGGAAGGGATGCACAAAACAGTGTTTGCTGTGAGCTTTTTAAGAGCCCCCTCACAGGGAAAGGCTGTTTATGTGTACACTCCCTAAGCTCAGATTGTTCTCCAGGGAGGTGGCACTCAGGAAATATGAACTTGACACAGTAGAACAGAAGCCTGGTAGCCTAAAGCAAATGACCTATTAACTCATCTCCTACATGAGCCTTATTCCAAGTAAAGCAATGCACGATGGAAAACTCACTATGGATTACATTCTGGTAACTTCTAAGAGAACTTCAACATCTTCAACCTCTAAGCAAGCATTGCTATCAGTATGAATATTTTTTTCTGGAATTTGGGGCAGAAATTTGAAGACTTAAGTCACTTTCTCCAGCCAAAGAGCTTGGGTTGCAGTTGGCTGTGAGATCCAGTAGGTCCCTGCCTCTGATAGCCACTTTGCTGCATACAGGTAGAACCTAAGGCAAAATTCTTTGGTCCTGGGGAGGGGGGGGGGCTGATGGTGTGAAGCAGAGAGCACCTAAAGCCATAGGACCAAAGGAACCCATCCTATGATAGCAAGCGTCAGCTGGTACCACCTTGAGCTGAGCTGCTCTTTCTCTCACTTGCTTGCTCGCTCTCTCACTCTCTCTCAATCTCTTTCTCTCTCTCTCTGGTCTGGTCCATACACCTACCTTTGGGAAACTGCTTCTCCCATTCCACTTTATTCTGATGAGGCTGCCAACTAGAAAGTGCTGTCTCCTCGAGCTGCCCAGTAATTGGTCCAGGGGTATGGTGGACCCATGAATCAAGCAAGAACAACTTCTTCAGAAATAATAGTAAAGAAAGAGAGGGGAGGATGAAGAGGGGAACAAGGAAATGGACACTCTTTTCATCACTGCAAGCTCTGAATTGCCGTCTTACCCACCACATGAAGAATACCTGTTGGGAAATGAAGGCTGACAATGAGGAAAGCAGAGTTAGAAGGAGAGATAGAAAAAGACAGACTCCTCCAACTGAGCCTGTAGAACCTACCACAACTGAAGCTACATCCACTCCAGACTTCTTAGTTGAATTTAGGTTAATTATTTAGTTTGGCTAAACACTCTGAGTTGAGTTTCTGTCACTTGCCACCCAGATCTTCCTGACTGGAACAGTGAAGGCACATCTCATTTACCTTCACAAAATGATCAAGGGACAGAATGTGGATGGCTCAGGGCAAACCATCCCACCCCTAAAACCACAGCTCAATGCTTACCCACACACTCAGGCATCTGAAGCACAGCCTTAGGCAGTGCTTTGACTTCATTCTGTTCCATGGCATGTTATGTTTGCAACATGTCAACAGTCTCTTGAATGGTTATTTATTACATTTTTATTTAGAACTGGGTGAGAAAATAATTTCTAAGAATCTTGGAATATATTATTTCTAGACGAAAGCTCACATTGCACCCAGATGCAATTATCCTAATGAGTAACTCAAATCATCCATCTTTTAAAATCTTGCATATTTTTAAAAATCTATTAGCTCCTATTATGTTGTAACAATCAACAATTTCCTGTTATCTTCTCATCTATTTTTCCTGATTATAACTTTTAGTACTCTGTACCCAAATTCTTAAATCTTTTAAACTGATATCAAAGACTCTCACATCAGAGTGACTTTCTCCTCCTAATGTCCCACAAGTACCCTAGTTGGCCCAGAAAAACTGATCCCCTCTTTCCCAAACAGACCATCACCATGCTGCCCTGCATTTGTGCAGATGGCTCTTCTGGCCCAGAATGATCTGGCCCACCTATATTGCACTCACTCATCCAGCCAGCCCCATCCCAGCCTTCCTCAAGGACCAATTCCCACCCTCTTCTATGAAAAAGACTAGACATCCTAGCCTAAAGTTAACTCTTTTTCAGAGTTTGGACCTGTTTGCTACCTGGCATATACTTTGTAGGACAGTGATCCACATGTAGGATTGGTTTTATATTCTTGAGAAGGCACCCTGAGGATGAGTCTTCCCTACACAGCACAGCCCCCCTTCAAGAGCTCTGCCCCCACATCCATGGATGATAATGATAAAGTGAGGATACAGAGATGATGACTTAGTAATCAGAGACACTAAAACTAAAGCCCAAAGTATTCAATCTGCAAGATATGTTGGTATTCCAGGCTTTTATTCTTATATGCATATACCCTTGGGTATTGTCAGTGCAAATGAGCCCTGGGAATCAGTGATTCAGGCACCTCTGTGGGATGCCCTGGAAACTAACAAACATGATCCAAAGTAACATGATGCATCATCTCTGCTTACGAATACCTGACATTTCCTCACTAACCTTCAAACCTACTTGGAGCTCGTAGGGCCCTAGAATGCCCTTCCTTTTCCCATTCCGTTCATCTGAGTGCTACTCAGCCTCTAAGATCCTTCTGTTGTGAGACTATAGGGACCCATGATGCTTCCCTGACTCCTCCATCCCACAGGAACCCCACTTCTTCCAAAATCCTACAGAAGGGAAGAATTCCATGGTCTGTGATGGACAACTGGTTACACACTTCCCTGTGTTATTTAATGGTCTTCTCTTCTCAACTGGATTGCAAGCTCCTGGGGGTAGGGACAATTCTTTGCACAGCTTGGTTACCTTCCCTGAGTCAAAGCCAGAGTTACACAGGGTGGGCGTTCAATAGCCATTTGTTCAGTGAGGGGTCTAATTAAATTTCCTTATAATGACATCACTCCTCTTTCTTCCTAAATGGCTTTATATGTAATTTGTGAGCGCTGATATATATGTGTGTATATGTACCTGTGCTTAAGGTCAGCCATACAGTGAACTGTGAGAGTGACACTAAAAGGGCTGTTGAATGTCGAAAGTAAACAAAAACCCTAAAAATTCTCCCCAAGGAATCTGAACACACTGAATTCATTGGGTGCTCCAAATGATATGTATCAGTGTACACACTCTGTGTACACAACTTAGATATGTTCGATGGGCTGTTATTTGCTGAAGGGATCTAAAGACTTCAAAACAGGAAACCTGGTCTTAGGTCCCAGCCTTATCACTGATCCAGTAGGAACTTGCATGAGCCAGTAAACTCTGACCCTCAGGTTTCACACTTGTAAAATAGGGCTACTAAGTGTCTGCCCTCCTCCACAAGAGTGCTGTGTGAAGGAAAGGAGGGAGTGCTTCGACAAAGTGATGGTGCTGCGTGCATGGACTGTGGATTTGAACGGTCCGTGATTTCCTGGAGAGATGTTCCAATAGGGGCCCTCATGAAAACCTCCTGTGCTGAACTTGAGGTAATACAGTACAAAATACATGAAAAAGTCGCCCTTTGCTAAAGCACGATGGGGCGGGCAGCATCAGGTGCATTGGGCCCGCATGGGCTCCCGGATAATAGAATTAAACCACAGACAGGACCATGAATATGCTGAATGGCATCATTAAATTTAGACCTTTCACTTAGATGCATTAATGGGGCTATAGATCAACTATTATGTCAGAGAGTGTGTTCTGGATGCATTTTAAAATTAACTATTCATAGGGGATCATTTTCAAAGTGTATTTACATGTTGGAGGCTCAGCACCCCCACGATGCACCTGTTCTCTTTGAACAGCTCTCTCATTGTGTAAAGCCTAAAACACCTGTGAGCATTTTAACTGGCTTGGGTGACAGCCCTGTGATCATCAGCATATGTGCTCGGATCAAAGCCCATACCCTAAAACTGCAAAGGAAGAGCACACCAGTTATCCTAACATCAGCATACAGGCAAAGCCCACTGTACAGAAGAGGTTCTCTGTGACATAAATACAAATGGCAGGCAGGACCAGGGCAGGGCGTAGGCAATCAGGTCAAAACAAACTTTCACCAAGGAAGACTTTGGTGCACCACACCCTTTCTTGTCCAAATCTTTTTCTGATGGTCAATGACGTCTATAAAATCAGGCACCTCTGATTGTGTACTAAGGAAGGCTCAGCCTTTTAATCTCTCCTCAAGCTACACTGAGCCTTGAAATCAATTCAATGATTATTGATTCAGCTACTATTGTGCATCCAACCCTGTGTGAGCTGTATATATCTAAATGGTATAATGGATGTGTGAACAAGGATATTCACAGCAGCTTGTTTCACTATATTGAAAATCTGGAAACGACTTCAATACCTACCGATGGTAGTTTTAAATAAATGTTAGAGCAGCTATTCAATGGAGTATTGTGCACAAGCATCAGAAAGAATGGAGGGTATTTATATATACAGGTCTGGAAAGATGCCCAATTAGAGGAAGTGCAAAAGTAAGTGACACGAGAGAATCTATGATGGGACCTCATTAAAAAATATACACATATATATGCACATATATGCATGAAATGAAATGCAATGAAATGCATCATTGTAAATCTATAGGGATAGGATCATATACATATAGAGAAAAGCCAAGGGAGGCATGTGCTAAATTTATGATAGTGGTTACTTCGAGGAAATGGAATTGTGTTGAAAAGCAGGGATGGAAAAGCACCTTTCACTGTTATGCTACACATTTCAGTAATGAATGAATTTCTTTCCATTCCTTTTCTACTTCTGTTATAATCATCTGCAAAAGGTTATTTCAAAACGATATACTAGGCCCTCTTCCATCAGTGGAGCCTCCATTGTCCTAATCACTCCCACTGATGACCATCAGCTAAATTCCGTAATGCTCCAGCAAATTAGAAACCACAAATACACTCGTAGGGACACACACAGGCACACACACAGTCTTCAGGGAAGACTGAAAGAGCAGGTGCAGATGATAACACGTTCCCTCTTCCCCTGCTGGATTTACAGCACTTCCTTTCCTCATTAATTCCCCCCTAAAAGACTGAGTTTGGTTAAGCTCTTCCTAAAAGCAAAAATATCTTTGGGAAGATCCTTAAGAGAGCATATCACTTCTAGTAAAATAAAATTTAAAAATCATCATGATAAACTCCCTTACACAGAGCTGATCCAAATGTCCCAAACCACTTCTTATAATGAAGTTTGACATGAATCAATAGGAAGGCTTCCTTCACAGATCCAAAGAATTCCTACTTTCACTGAAATTTATTAAGCCCTGATCACAACTGCATATTCAATATTTTTCCAAAATACAGAAAAGTGGCTTGAAATTTTATAGCTATATATTTTATGAAATATTAAAGCTAATAACATGAAAGATACATTTACAGAGGACCTACTGCTTTTCAAGCACTACCCCGGGCACTTAGATCAATGATTTCATTTAATTATCACAAAACAGAAGTGTCTTGGGTTGGGTATCAGGAACTCAAAGAGAGATCTGCATACAGGAGGGTTTTTTCAGGGGAGAGGCTCAAGACAACTGTCCAGGGAGAAGTGAAGTCTGGAGACTTGGGCAGAAGGCCATGAAGTCTCCTTCTTGGGAAGACAAAGGGAAGATGCAGCCACAACAGAGGCCTCAGCCCATCCACAGGAGTCAGGAGTCATCCAGCCTTCGGTCTAGATGCCAGGTCACTTGACCCTCAAGGTGGACGCAGGCTGCCCTCAGGGAACAGGTGTGACCTTGGGCGAGGCAGCTCTCATAGACTGAGGGCAATCCCTGGGGAGGACTCAGCTGCCAGCATTCATGGCAGGAGTGGGGGAACAGAAGGAAAAAGAGGCACATCTGGAAGGGAGCGATCTTGGTGATACAACACAACATCCACTGTTTCACTTATAATAACCACGTTCATAGAAAACGAGAGAAATTAACTAGCCCAAAGCAAACAGAGAGGCAGGATTTGACTCATCTACTCCTAAAATTCCTTCCCTGATGCCCTGCTGCCTCCCCAAACCAAGTGCCCACCTGGGGCCTCTGCCTCAGAGAAGGGTCGTTTCAGGTTCTGTTATCTGACAATTTGGATTTCTATGCTGATAAGAATATCCGTGCACCCACCAAAAGGACAGAGGGGGAAAGTTTTTAATCTATCAAGCCAAAGCTAGTTGTCACCAACAGAGAAGAGGGACTCTGCTAACAACCACACGGATAATCAAGACTCTGCTGTTCCCCAATCACTTCAGCTCAGCAGCACCTCACCCAGAAACGCATGCTCCTCTTGCTCGCACCACGTGACTCACTGAAAGGTTTCATTCAAACGCAGGCTTGAAAAATCCATTTATTCGACCCCATTTCCACTCTCCATGTTCCATAATAAACTACAAGGCTAGGATCTCTATGGGACAAACTGGATGACAGGAAAATGCACGTCTTGTCTCATGGGAAAAGAAGTTAATAAGACAGGAGAGAAGAAAGCTGAATCAAAGACTCTCCTTGCATATGCTTCCAACAGAGGGATCCACATCAAACCTCAGATCCATCCATCGCCAGCTGTACCTTGTGAGGCAGGTTATCTTGGATGCCTGTTTTCTCCACTGTTAAGTGGAAAGCGATGATGCACAGACCTCATAGGGTCAATGTGAAGATTAAATGGGATGATGAACATTAAGTGCTTAGCACGGTGCATGTGCAGACAGCACTTAGCAAATGTTAGCTCTTGGTTATTACTGTCAGGGTTGTGAATGTAATCATTGGTGCCCTCCCAATATCCAATGGCAGCATGAAAAGTCAGAATGAATGAAAATGTGGTAGATGGATTGGGTTTTTCTGAACCTTCCATGAAGTAGGTTGACTTATAAATGGCTTTGCTTTCCTATTTAGAGATACCCCTTAAAACAGCAAGTCCTCCCCCGAAATTCTCTATCCTCTCCGGCACTTCACAGCTCCCACGGTGTGGCCCATGGAACGACAGGAGCTCACCATCACTGGCTGTGTGTGAAGCTCACACACCCAGCGAGAGCTTCCTCTCTTCCCAGTACACACACTGGAGCTCAGCCCACTTGCCTTTGCCTCCTGGCTTCACCAGTCAGATAAAGACTGAATCGATGCTTTCTCCTCTACTGGAGAAGGCAAGGTTCCCAGATCTGCCAGTCCCACAGACACTACCTTACTGTTGTTAAACCTGTTTGCAAATCCCCTAAGAAGAGGAAGCCTCAAAGCTCATGGGCTCAAAGAGGCTTTGCAGTATGAGGAGTGCCCTTGAGCTAGACCAGTGTTTCTAAGTGTGTGATCCCCAGCTGACCTCCAACAAAATCACCTAAGTACCTCATTAAAAATGCAGACTCCCAGGACTCCTCAACCAGAATCTTTGGAGCAGGGCCCCAAAAGTTGCATAAACAGTTTTCCAGATGATCCTGATTCAACTTAAGTTAGCGCCACCTGCAGCCCAGGGTGTGATCCTGGAGACCTGGGATCGAGTCCCGCATTGGGCTCCCTGCATGGAGCCTGCTTCTCCCTCTGCCTGTGTCTCTGCCTCTCTCTGTGTCTCTCATGAATAAATAAATAAAATGTTTTTTTTTTTAAAAAAAAGGATATAGGCATGTTTTCCTTCACAGCCTAGATCACCAGCCTTGGTGATCATGATCTTTTTTTGAACCTCCCTAATCTCTGAATATCTAACCCCTGCCCCCATATGTTCCAAACATTCACTCACTGGCCAGCAAATTTTTATTTGACACTTGAAAACATGTAGTCTATTCATGTTTCCATTATCCATGGAGAGATGTTCCATTTTCTCAGGTAGAGCGTAAGCTTCACAAGGACAAGAACAATAGTTCATTCAACAAACACAAAGATCCAAATACAGGGACCCATCCCTGTGCAGGCAGCATGGGGGTTAGAAAAGCCTAAGCCCTTGCCTAACCTTACAGGATCTCACTGTGTATACACAGAAAACTCGATCCATTCCACCCAAAGGCCTCAAAGACATTTGCATCTTGACCACTGAAGTACCTGTAATCCAGACTTATGGCTGGAAGTCACAGACCACATGCTCTTTCTCTGCTGCTACAGACACAGACCTCCCTGCTGTAGTCAATGCTTCCCTCTGTTTTTTTCTCCCCAAGTCTTCCCATATTCTCCATTCTCCCTACTCTTCTGTAGCTGATGAGGAAGGAGAACAAAGGCTCAAATCCTTTCTCAGATCCATACTGAGACAGTCCCATCTCAGAAAGACTGCCAGGCTACTAAAAAGACCCCAGCACCAGAGGCCACCCCCAATCAATCACCTGACCTGACCCCAAATCAGATCCTGATCTACTCACAAATATCTGCCTGTATCCACACTGCCCAGTAAGAAACCAGACACTCAGTCCATGCAACTAACCAAAAGAGACACACATGGCAACATCACAAGCAACATGGTGAGGGACAGAACAGCCAGTGAGTGTTACTATAGCATCTATTCCACATCCTGAGGAAGTAAAAGGAACAGAGAAAAATAGTGTTCTGAGAAAGAGGCAGAAAACTGAAATGAGTGTTGTCTCCAAGGCCAAGGTCAAATGTTCCAGACCAGACACGAAGCAGAAAAACAAAATGGCCCCAGTGAGGAGAGGGATGAATCAGGACACGCTTCCCAGAGTATGTCATGTAAACTCAGATCTGATTTCTTTCTCTTTTATTGGTACTTATCCAACAGAGCCTTCTTTATTTCTGTTTCTCTTAATAATTTTATTTATTTTTTTTTTTAGTTTTCTAAACCCACACACAAAACCACTTCTTCCAACCTTTCCTCCCTAGTGGTTCTCACCCTCCTCCTACCCAGCTCCCATCACAGAAGACCATAGCCTGGTTGCTAATGCAGTGGGCCAGCCGAGTGCGAGAGGTCCAGGGGTCCCTCTGTCACTATGTGGATGGAATTCCTCTGTTTGGTTGCCATGACACCATGGTGCTGGGCTCTCCAGCCTCGTTACCATGGAGTCCTCCCTTCCCCATCCCTTACCGCATGTCAGGAGGGCAACAGCACTGCCAGCAAGCTGCCCAAGGCTGCTGGCCAAGCCCGTCCTCCGGACGGTGTCCTAGAAGAATTCAGTGGTCTGAGCCAGCTGCAACCACCCACCCGAACCAAAGCAGCCTGCAGAAGCGTTTTCCAGCAGACCCCTCAGAAGGTTAGCTACATAGAAACAGGCTTTTAAAATCTTTATCTGAAAAACAAAATGCTCTGAACACATGTAGGTGCTCTCTTCCATAAAGAAACCAACGGATCATTGCTAACAGAGGAAAGCCCTCGGCACAGTCTGTCTGGTCCCATGAGGCACAGGCAGGGTTGAGCAGGGCCTGTTTGGATCATGGATAACTGGGAAACACCTGTTGCCTACCCACTACCTTCGAGCCCAACACTATACCTTCATCTGCTCAATGTTCTCATGCTGCTGAACAGGAGGGAGATGAGGAATATGAAAGAAGAGAAATAGATGTTTGTGCAATGAAAATAAATATAAAGCTTCCTGCTGCACAGAAGTGTACACTTCTGAATTAACATCCTGCGCTACATGAGGGTCCAGCTAGCTAGATAAGGGCGAGACACCCCAGATGAAGACATAAAATCTGGGTTCTAGTCCTGCCTCAGATGTGTGACTCTGGGCAAAGCATTTCTTCTCCACGAGCCTTGGTTTCCTCCTGCAGAAAAGCTCTGAGTGGAGAATCTCTCAGGTCCCTTCCCAGGTGGCCAGGCTTCACTCTTAGCAGGAGTTCCAGGGACTAAACATTTAGATACTCAAATTTGCTCCCTATCTCCTTGCCTGGAGGAGTTCCAGGGTCCAGAGAAGGGCTTCACCACCAAGAACAGGCATTTGTGAGTGCTGCCACCAAGGGCCAGATGTATTTATAAGGGAATGTCCCAGCTGCAGGCAAGGGATAAAGGACACTCCAGCCCTCAGTGTGCCAAAACCCAGAGCTGACTCAGGCACTGTAGGTACTCTTCATCAAACATCCTACATATTTTCAGAAAAAGAACCCTTCTGTTGACTAGATTGTAAGTAACCAAACAGAAAATTTCAAAGA
This sequence comes from Nyctereutes procyonoides, assembly GCF_905146905.1. Lineage (NCBI taxonomy): Eukaryota > Metazoa > Chordata > Mammalia > Carnivora > Canidae > Nyctereutes > Nyctereutes procyonoides. The sequence goes on along the minus strand of NW_026575133.1, from coordinate 9,411,530 downwards.
CACATATATATTAAAATTAAAATGTGCAAAAGGAAAGAAACGATAATGGCACACACTGGAATTATCTGCTCTAAACTTAACTAAGGTAACCACATACAAGACGGAATGTACAGTTACATAGAAATTGGCCCCCATGTCCCTTCTCCATTAATCACATCTAGGGAATCCTGACTTGGAATTCCTTTTCTCCTGTCCTTCAGTGTTCCTGCTCCACATGCCTCTCTCTCTCCAACCCATCAGCAAATAACCCTGAGTTTAGGTGTGGGGACACAATGGTGACCCAGCTAACAGGGCCTTGCCCTCCTAGGTGCTATCCTCTAGCAGTAAAGACTGACAAAATAATTAGCTAGGGGTAAGGTGAGTCAGGGCAGGCCTCTCTGACAGGGTGACATTTAAGCTGAGATCTGAGGGTTGATATGGCAGCTGTTGCATTGAACAGTGACAAGATGAGGGTATCCCATGATGATCCAATAGCACATGCCAAGGCCCTGAGGCAGGAATAATAAAAATACATGATTCAAAGAACTTTCAGTGTGGATGAAGAGACATATATGCAATCACAATTTCATAAGGTAACAAGGGCTTCACTGTCACTACACACAAAGCAGACCATAGGAGAAATAGCCCTGAAGGTCAAGTCTCCCAGGGGCTGGTCAGGAGGGCTTCTCAGAGGTAGAGGTATCTGAACTGAATTTTGAAGGATGAGATCTTGCCAAGAGAGGAGAAACACAGAGTGACAAAGGCCTGAAAGTATGAGGGGTACAGAGCTTTCTTAGAACTAAAAGCATTTCCATTTACCAGGAACTTCAGGGGGTAAGAGAGGAGTGATGGAGAAACAGCAAGAAAGAGAGAAAATGGGCAAGTCCTGAAGGGTCTTTTGTGCTAAGGTAAAAAGAATGGGGGCCAGAGTTTTGAGCCCCCTGAACAGATGAAACAACAGAATATTAACCCCATAAAAGGGTATCCCCAACTGCACTAAAGATGATGGCTTTTCTACATGTCACACCCTCACTTTGGGGGCATGCTTGCCCACCTGGAGGGGTGGGGACTGGGCTCATCTCCTCGGGGTCACACAGAACCTAACCCCTGGTGTTCCCTTGCTGCGGGGAGGGGGTGCTCAGAACGATGCCGGGGAGGTTCTGGAGTCAGCACGTGGAGGGGCAGAAGCCTGTGGGTGTGGAACAGCAGGTAACCAAGGATGCGTCAGAAGCCCACCCACACCAGCTCTCTCAGAAAGACTGCTGGGGGGGGGGGCGGGAATGAGGAGGGGAGTGGGGAGGCGATGGGGAGCAGGGAGGAAAGGGGGGCAGAGGAGAAGAACTAGAGCAGGGACAGGAGAGTGGAGTGCCCGGCCCAACACGCCCGCAGCAGGGGCACACTCGGGAGCTTCCAAGAAGAAAACAGGAGCGCTCCCCACTGTCCCACTGCCCCTACTGGGATGGGCGCGGGGCCCCTCGGTGTGGCTGCTCCCTGTGCCCAGGGCCTGTGCCTCCGCACACCCTGATCCACAGCACCCTCCGTACCCCCTGTGCCACCCACCCTAGTCCCGCCACACAGCCCGGTCGGGGAGAGGCTTGATTGAGCAGGGTTCCCAGATACAGGGTGTTTGGTGGAATTTCAACTTCAGATATACAAAAATAAATTATTTTTGCTAAACCTGGCAAATGCTATGACTGACGATTCAGGTATGTGAGTTCCTTTTACTTTTGCTCCAAATTCCTCTTTTTGCTCCAAAGCTACACATGATGGTGAGGATGGGGGGGGGGTGGAGAGAAGGAGGAGGACTAATGTTTTGAGATGCTATGTACCAGGCACTTTGCAAAGTGAAGTACACGCCTTATTTCATCAAATCCTCAGGACAACCCTGTGAGATCAGTATTATTACTATTCCCATGGTACAAACGAAGAACCTCAGGGTTAGGACCTGTTGACCACAGCCAGAGAACTAAGATTGGAACCAGGAGAGTCAGGCTCCAGAGCCTATGACCTCCAGCTCTGAGCTCCCCACCCCCCTCTCTCCAGATACACAGTGGATCTGGAGCTATGGGTGAGCCAAAGCATTGATATGCTGAAATTATTACCTTTCGATTTGAAGCCACTGCCCCAGGAGAATCCTGAAGGGCGTCTCTTCCCCTGCCTCCCACTGGTGCTCCAGGCTCTCCCTCGGCCCCTGCTCCCAGCACATGGACACACTCCAAGGAGAACTTTCCATCAGTCATTTACACCTTAATGTGTATTTGTGTTTGCCATGACCTCTTCTAGACATTTGAACTTGGGGCTGTCTCATATTAGAAAAAAAAAAAAAAGGCTCAGTCACTGGTGACATTTGGTCAAGAAAGGGCGTTTGCACTCACTCAGCCACTCCTTACCTAAAGGCAGCAGGAAGAGGAAAGAAACCCAGCGAGTTCCCAAGTGTCTCAAACAGCACTTCACTCCCCAGGCCAGACAGGTTGGGGGATCTTTAAAAGTGTGAGTCATGTGCTCTGATTGATGGAGCTTACAGCTGGGAGAGAGAGGCCACCTTGGAGGAGGAAGAATTTTAAGCAGGACTGGAATGGATGGATGGATGGATGGATGGATGGATGGATGCGGAGCCTGAGAGAAATGGCTCTATGGTTCTGAGAGACCACTGACTAGGGATCCCTGGGTGGCACAGCGGTTTGGCGCCTGCCTTTGGCCCAGGGCGCAATCCTGGAGACCCGGGATTGAATCCCACATCGGGCTCCCGGTGCATGGAGCCTGCTTCTCCCTCTGCCTGTGTCTCTGCCTCTCTCTGTGTGTGTGTGTGACTATCATAAATAAATTTAAATAAATAAATAAAAAATTTAAAAAAAAAAGAGAGAGACCACTGACTACATGGAGCTCCTCCCAGGAGCCTAGGTCTTTTCCATCACATAGAGTGAGAGGTTCTAAACACAAGTAGAAAGGAAGAGATGGGAACAGAATAGCCAGGAAAAGTAAGGAGGGGGAAAGCGGAGCAGGAAAACAGAGCAGAAGAAAAAATATGTGTCATTCTGAATTCATCTAGTTCCCTCTTAAGGTTCCTGAACTTCCAGGCTTGTTACACCAGGGTAGAACCAGCCCTGTGGGGACCCCAGCTTTTCATCTCTGCAATTTACTGGGTGTGGGTGTTCTAAAGCTCACAGTGATCAGCATTTTGTCAATTTATTTGCCCAGGAGGCTGGCTGCAGGGGTGAGTAAGGCAGACGCCTCTGCAGCCTGAGTCTGCAGCACTTGGCAGTACCTGGACCCCCATCACCCCCAGCCCCAAGTTGGTCACCACTGCTCCTGTCAGCCCCCTCACCTATGCCACCCCCACAAAAAAACTGAGACCTGGAGAGCACTCCTCCAGAACTCCTGTCGCCTCTGGGAAAGCCAGGCCCCTGTCAGAGCTTCACTTCCAGAGACACAGTGGCCTCCCCCGCACCTCCTCTCATCAGAGAGAAGCCGACATGGGGGTCTGCAAGAGAAATCAGAGCCAGATGCCCCTCCAGGAAGGCCCCGAGCTGCTGCCACCTGCACTTGCCCACTTTCATCCCATCTGCATTCACTCCACTGCCACAGCTGTGCTTCTCCCTGGCTCTGCCTCCCTCCCACCCCAGGACCTCACTGCCACCAGGCAACAAGGAGCAGGCAAAAAGGTCAGCAGGAGCATCAGCCAATGCCAAAGAGGAAAGAAAGTCAGAAAAAAAAAAAAAAAAAAACAACAACACCAGAAAAGAAGCAAAAACCTACCCCACCTCAGCTCTAGGGGGTCTCACTGGGCTGGTGCCAGCCTCCCAGGACATGTGGAGGGGAAGGGAGGGGAGACCCCCAGTGACCACTGGGGGAGAGCAAGGGTGCTAAGTCCTTCCATCCAGAAAACAGTCGGAACAAGAAAGAATGTTTTCTCTGCCCCCTACTAAAAAAACACTGCATGGAGTTATGCCTTATTCCCAGGCATTTATAAGATTTGTGAGGGCTCAGAGGTGTGGAAGGTGGAGGGCTGGAGTCAGCAGGATAAGGAATTCCAGTAAACTGGGGGAAGCAGTGCTGGGTGGAGGGGTCTTGGACCTGAGGATCAGACAGGTAACATGGGTCCGGATGTGTGGGGTGCAGTGTGCAGATGACCCTCGTAGCCACTGCCTCCCACTCTTGGCTGGGCAAGGAGGGCTGAGTGCAGGCCCATGGCCCTGTGATCTCACTCCAGAAAGGCAACGGAGGCTGGCCTTTGCAGCCTCTGCCCACCGAAAGGATTCCGTTGGGGCCAGGAAGTAGTAGACTCGGTGTAAGAGGTGACACCAGGGATGACCGGTGACCTCATGCTTGGACATGAGTTGTGGTGCCCTTTGTCTCTGCCTCACAGACGCAGTTCTGGCAATGCCCAGTTCAGTCTTCCTTCAGAGCCGCCCTCACCAAACGGCCACCACGGATCCTGTCCACCTCTCTAATAACCAACACCGACATTGCCTGAGTACTTTCTAAATAAAAGCCTAGAGCCGTGCATGTCCATGTAATGGCTCATTTAGTCCCCAGAGAAACCTCCTAAGATAGGTATTACCATCATCCCCACTTTACAGAGGAGCTGCCAGAGTTGCAGAGTGAGTCAAAAACTGTCCAGAGGTCCCACGAGTGGTCAGTGTTGAGCGTGAGGACTCACAGAAGTCTAGTGAGGGAGCACTGTGCCACACTGCCACACGGCAGCCCACGCCAGTGTGCGAGGGCCAGTCTATGGCATTTGCTAGGGCAGCCCAACAAAGGCAGGCCTATCCCAGGTCTTGCTGGCCACTGGTGATACCAAGCCAGATTTTTCTGGTGCTGCTCCACCCCAGAATTACCAGGCTTCCCCATCCCTCTCTGAGTTCCTGTTTGGTTGGGGTAAGAGTCAGGTGATAAACACCAGATGGCCCCAAAAGTCACCCATTGTATAAATGCAGTGAGCCATCACAAGAGCACCAAGGCAAAATCAATCAATCATCCCTCCCTCAGGGCCTCATGCTGACAGCAAAATCATCCTGGAAGTTTCCCTGACATACTAGGTAGGTCTTGGTTGGCTCCTCCTCTTCCACTTCTCCATGAACAAGCAAGAGAGATGGCCCAGCAAGGGTCAGACAGTTGGGGCTCCCGTCCAAACATCTGCTATTTCTGAGTCAAAGGTGCTGAGACTCTCAGGTGTTCTGGTCCTGAGAAGTATTGCTAAGGCCAAGGGGCAAACCCAAGCCTGTATCTAGCTTCCTATTTGATCACCATGCCCAAATAAAAGAAGACTCTCTCTTTCCAAGTCTTCCTCAGCTTCCTGGACCCGTCGAGACCCAGCTCCAACATCACCTTGATTTGAATGGTCCATGTGAGGAATGCAGGAGGGAGGGTGGGAGTAGCTATCCCTACCACCTGGACATTCAGGGTCTTCCTCTGAGTTCTGTAAGGCCCTGAGCCAAAGCAAGCTTAGATGTCATGGGTAAGCAGAGTGCCTAGAACACTGGCTAATAGCCAGTGACCCCCAGACTGGCAGTGATGTCAGGGAAGATCTGAATAGGTAAGATCCTGCGGGAAGACTGAGCAATAGCCTGGAGCAGAAAGCAGAAGACCAGAAGATGCCTGTGTCTGCCCTCCAGAGCAGCTTCTGGCTTGCTCCAGGACCCAGAACAAGGCCCCTCCATCCCAGCCTCCCTCTAGATACTGAACTCAGGGCATCTGAGTTTCCTAACCAGGGATCACTTTAGAATTCTTCTCTTCTGCCTGGATGTCCATTTTCCAAAGACATCAGCAACATAAAAGCATTGGATGACATTTCATCCAACCTGCAATCTGTCCAGCAACACCCACCCTCCTCTCAGACAGCACCATAAGAGGCAAGATGCACCAACCACATAAGTGCTACAGGAGTCAGTTCTTGAGGGGTACACCAAGATCCTTAACCCAAGAGAAGGCATCCCTCTCCTGGAATTGGAACAGGAGAGCTGAAAGTACTTTTGAAAATAAGAGCTAACCTGCTAAGCACGGACAAGATACAGGCATTCTTCAGACTTGCATGGACTGCCCCCAACGACCCCACAAGACAGTTACCCCATTAATCCCCATTTTTTACAAGAAAGGAAACCACAGTCAGGGAGGCTAAGGAACTGGCCCAAGTTCCCAGAGCTGGTAAGTGGAGGAGTCCAGGCCACATGGCCCCAGACTGGGCCTCATATTCACTCATTCAGCAAATACCTACTGGGCACCAAAGAGAACCAGGAGTAGAATCAGTGTGAAAGTTTTGTTTTCCAAGTAAACAAGCTTCTTTCTGGATATAAGAGGCCATTTCTTTTCACAGCTCAAGATATGAAGAAGAGACCGAAAGCTTGCAATCACAAAGGGTTTCCACTACCTTGCTTTGCTGAGTTTCCCATCTCTGTAACTACCTGCCCTGCCCACTCTACCACATGGGAGCTGGAAACAAGAGACAAATTCTGTCTTCATGAAGCTTCCATTTTCACAGGAGGAATAGACAATAAATATATTAGTAAAATGTGTCATATGCAAGACAGTTACTGAGGAAAACTAAGCAAAGAAGGGAAAGAAGGTGAACCTGAGGAGGGATGCACAATTTTAAACTGAGGGACGAGGGCAGACCTCACTGAGAAGATAATTTTAGGTAAAAACCAGAAGTGGGTGAGAGAAAGAACCATGCAGCTACCTAGGGACAGAGAGCATTCCAAAGAGAGAGAAGGGTCAGTGCAAAGGTCCTGAGGCAGGAGCACTGAGGGTCTGTTGAAGAACAGAGAGACCAGTGCAAGCAGACAGAGCAAACCAGGGGAGCAAGCAAAAGGTAAGGTGAAGGACTGACAAGGGTCAGTCATATAGCCTGGAAGGTTGTAGTAAGGATGCTGGCTGTGACTCTGATCAAACCCATTGTGATGGATGAAGAAATTAGGCTCAGAGAAGGCACTTGATTCGTTAAAACCACACAGAGCTAGTGTTTGAACCAAGGCTCTGAAACAAAACCAACCCCAATAGGTCATCCCATCAGACAGAGACCCCAGAGCCTCTTCCTGATGCCCACAACCTCTCTGACCTGGCATCCCATCCACCTCTGACTTAAACGAGCCACGGTATGAATTGACACAAAAAGGCGAGCTGGGTGCTATTAAGTAGGAGGGCTGACAAGGCAGTCAGGGGTGGGGGAGGATGGCAGAGATGGGCCTCCCGATGCCAAGGAAGGGACACCAAGGTGCCGGAAACTCTGGCAATGGTGAGCTTTCTGGGGCTCCATTATCTCTCCGGCTGTAAAAAGAAACCGCCTCTCTAGAAAGTGGGTTTGTTTACTTGGAGAAAATCCCCAGGCTGGTTCATGAGCATCTCCCCATGCATGTGCTACAAATAAATAACTCACATTTCCCATTTTAAAGCAGGAAAACACGACCCACAGAGTGCAGCATGTGTTACACCTACACGTGAGCGCTTTTTCCTCCCCAAAGAGAGGTTTCACAGGGTGTGCTACTTTCCCCTTGCACTGTCCCCCTGCTCTCTGATTGCCAAGGTGCCCACTCAGGCTCCTGCCATACCTCTGAGGGGACATTATGGAAGGTGTTTGTCAAGGCCAGGCCTTTGCCTTCCTCATGCTAGCTCCCTAGGTGGGGTCTCAAGAGCATTCTGGAACTCTCAACAACAGCTCACCTGTGGTTTGCCTGCCTCCTCAAGGAGCCAGACCTTACAAGAGGCCTCTAGAGAACCTCAAAGCCCTACAGCAGGAGAGAAGCCTGAAGAATTCATGGACCAAGGCCTCAGAGCAACTAGCAATGGCAAATGGAATGTGGATAGATCAGCATTCTGTGTGCCAGCACCATTCTGGGCACCTCACATGTACCAATTAGTGTAGCCCTTACAACAGCACTGTGAAGTAGGTTCTCTGATAATCCCCATTTTACAGATAATGAAACTGAGGCTTAGGAAGGTTAAATGACCCACCCAGGGTCATATTCACCCATTGTAAGTTCCAGAGCTGCACTGTGAACCCAAATAGTCCAACTTCCAAGTCCACACCCTACATAGCCTCTCTAGAGAAAGGTAGGTGGCCCACCCGCTTCTGGGACGCAGCCAGAGATGAGACTTAGTAGGCAGAGGAAAGAAGCATTGAACGCAGGACCAACTAATAAGTCCTGATGGGGATCACCACCTCTCTGCTACTTCACCAGCTTCCCAGGCAGTTACCTTCTGCTCCTCTGGGAAGGCTCTATTTCCTGCTTTATCTTTACATTTACCATGCAGCTCTAGCATGGCTGGTTTGTGTTCCTCCCTCTTCCAGGATTAGACCATGAGTTTCTTGAGGTCCCTGTTCTAGTCTGTTTGCATCCCACTGAGAAGCTCTGTGAGGGCTCATGGTAGTAAATATGTGCTGAGTGAATTAATGAAAAAATGTGTGAATGAATGAATGGACCTGGCCAGGTCCAGATATTTTAGGCATCTCCTTTGGAAACTTCAAGACAGAATATCACAACATCCAGGTCAAAGCCTCCTATCTGCCTCCCACACAGTCCCACAGCAGAACTGAAATAGATATGTACATATGCTCTCTTTTTTTCCTTTTATTGCATTTAATTCCATGTTTCAGTTTAATTAAAAAAACACAATAGCTTAAAGTGTTGGATCCTGATGCACTGTGCTATTCATGAATATTTATCACTCTGGGCTATATAAAATTGAATAATTATTAGCAATTAAAAGAAGGTCAACAAAAGGCTTTCTGGAACTCTCCACCAAGGGGAAGGGGGAGAAATGGGACACTGCAATCGAGAGCCTTTGGCAAGGACTCTGCAGGAAAAAGCAAGTCTTGGGCTGACAAGGCAAAAATTCATTCTTAGAGGGCCATCCAAGCTCCTGAAGGAAGTTCCAGAAGGTTTAGAAGCAGGCCTGTTCTACCTGCAAATCATTTATTTAGAGGAGGAAAAAGTGGGCTTAGCAAAAAAAAAGATTGAGTTAACAGCACAGGGTTCCAGGAAACAATTAGGAAAGGAAAATGTGAGCCTTAGCCAACTTACTCTACCTGAGTGCTTCCTTCTCTCTGCTCACCTGTGTGCCAAGACAAGAAGTCATGTAAAAAAAAAAAAGAAGAAGAAGAACCTGGCAATGCTCCTGATACAGAGGAAGTACGCAGTAAATCATAGGTTCCCCTCATTTCTCTTTTGAGATTTCTCACCAACCCTGACTGGCTCAAATGAGCCACCTCAGTAGTTTTCACTTCTCCACAAGTAAGAGAAGCCAGTTTTCATCCCATTAAATGTCTACTTTGGAAGGAAATTTGAAGGTAGATTCCAAAGTCCTCCACACACCCCAGGACAGCTACCTAAAAAACTCCCCTGAGACTCCTCTAACCACTGCTCCCCAGGGCAAAGCTCCTCCTTATGGTGCAACAAAAACAGCTTCTTTGCCACGTCTCATCTCCTGTCTAACTTTTGTTCATAAGGCTATCAAGCACAATTCTTATCCTCCTGCCCAGGAGCCCTTCAAATATTAAGAGCTCCAGGCCCCCAAGTCTTGTCTTCTCCAGGCTAAATGAACCTAACTTTTTAATATAGTTTGTTTTACAGTAGGGATCCAGTGTCCTCACCTGTCCTGGTCTCTCATGGCATGATGCTGTGATCTGTCTTGAGCCTCCAGACCTGAGGGTAACAGTGCAGATGCACCCCAGGTAGGGAGATCAGAGCAGGACCTCCCCGTGGGCACGATGCTATTATTTCAGAGTGTGTAAACTTGGAGGGCTACCACAGCTCACCATCAAATCATTTTGAGCACATCATCCATTTCTGCAACAACATATTTTGAGCACATGCTCCAGGCAGCAGACCGCTGAGGTGGACACGGCCCCTGCCCTCAGGAGGCTAAGCGTGGGTGGCACAACTCTAGAGCACACTCAACAACACAGGTTATATCCAGCAGAGGGGTGAGAAGCAGGTAAAAGACTAAGTCTCCCCCACTCTCCAGCACTGAATACTCTTTCATCCTAAATGTCCCTCTTGCCCTCAAGCCCTGACTCCACCTGTCTTTGACCAGGTCCAGATGGCTGTGAGGCATCACCTCATTTTTAGCTATGAAAATTGTGTTCACTAATATTGATGGAGTGCTTACTGTGTGCCAAATAGAGCCAAGAGCTTTACAGGTATAAACTCATTTAACCACGGCAGTCTCTGCAGGTCTGGACTCTGCTCCTGGAAGTCCCTGGTATTGACCAGGTCTAGTCCACCCAACCAGTCAACGTCACATGACAGAGTCACTTTACTTTCATAGGATTCACTACTACTAAAACCTTCATGCTACTGTCACGTGTCACCATCCTGAACTCAAAAGCCTGAGGGCAGGATTTAGGAAGGCATGAAATGTTGAGGCTCACTCTTGTTCTTAAAGTATACTCAAAGGTTTATCAATGCCCGGGTAAGAAATCTAATTTTGACATCCTCACATTTTTCTGTTCTAAGACCATGTACATGTGTCTACAACCAACATCAATTATATCATTGCTGCTAGAATGGTCCTTGGAAGTAAGAGTGCCTACTGCTTTAAACAAACGTGTGGTCATGCACCATCCCTCCTACTTTAAAATCTTATACTTAAGAGAAAAAGTTAGAAAAATCTCAGAGCTGGAAGCAATTTCAATGGGCCTCTTGGCTAAGTATGCACACATGCACACACATTCGCATGCTGAATGCTTTGTCTCCAGGAATGGGGAATGGATAGTGCTGACTCATCCATGCTTTCTCCAGAAGGTCATACTCAGAGGATACTGGCTATGGCCCTGGGGCGGGGGGGGGGGGGGGGGGGATAAAGGTTACAGCCTGCAAAGAACAACAGGGTAATGTCAGATAATGGCCTCATTCCTACCATATTTTGCCCCCTGAACCTCCCCTCCCATGGCCAGTCCTGGAGACCAATGGGCATTTAATAGTTCAGTAATGAAAAATGATGATTCAGGAGCCTTCAGACAGGCACCTTTCAGCCCAACACTCAGCATCTTGTTTAACAAACTTTTCTGCAACGTAATAAATGCCCTAGGTTCCCAGGCAGGCTATGATAGATTGGCTAATGTTAGGGGAGCATCTCGAATATATTAAAACACTGCAAAAACACATTTGCATTCATCTTTCAAAGAGTAAAAAACACTTCTTTATTCTGTTTCTTCTTTGGTGCTTTTTTGTGGTTGTTTTATATTGTTTTCACCTTAAATGGAACCATCCTAATTCAGTCAGGACTAGAAAGCCAAACAATAGCCTCAGGATAGATTTTGGAAAAGAGAAAGCAAAACCGACAGGAGAACTGGGCCAAATAGGGAAAGCTCAGGCAGCACAGCACTCTGAAAGCAGCCTGGCTTCCAAACACAGCTAGGTTGGGTCCAGGACACATGCCTCAGCCCCCCGAGATAAGCTTGGCTTGTTGCCACAAAAGGTTGGGCTTGTCTGGGGTGTGGAATGGTGGGTGCAGCTTTCACTCCAGGCTGAGCTTGCTCATCGCTCTTATTCCATGTGTACCAGCGAATGTTGGAGGGCCATATTTGAAGAGCGTGGACACTGAGACACCAAGGAGGCACCCACCATGCCTACTAATCTCATGCCCCAGCCATTATGATCTGAGAGACGGGTCCACTGGCACTAGGTAAAAACAATTAAAATAAGAGGTAGCCTGGAGAAGAGGCGGCTCCTATGATCTGGATGGAAGGGGAAAGAAGACACACTACCACCATTCCTCACTACAGAGAGCATGAGATTGAGCTGAAGTCTATGATGAAGATCATGACTGAGATAGAGACACAGAAAGAGAAGAGACAGGAAGAAACAGAGAGATTCAGGAGGACTTTGCTTCTGCAACATCTGCTCTCTTGCTTATAGATCTTCCTTTGGTTTACTCTCCCTCTGGGTGCAGCAGAAAGAATAAGCCCTGGTTCTCAGAAGACCTGAGTCCTCACGAAACCTCCAGCCCTCATTGGCCATGTGACCTATAGATTACAACTTACCTCAGTTCTCACGGTGCCTGAAACATAGGAGGCACCTAGGAAATTCTTCTTTTACTATTATTTTTAGCATATGTCATCTCCTCCTGTTGTCTTTAGTGCCTCTCTGATTCTTACTCATGTTATCATCATTATTACTCCTTCTTATAGTTTAGCTTTTACTTCTTTCACATACTTAGCACATAAAAAAGAAATTTCAAGTGGATTACTGTCCTAAATGTAAAAATTAAAACAAAGCATGTCTGGAAAAAAACAAAGAAAATATCTGCCTGACACAGGAACAAGCAAAAATTTTATAACCTTAAAAGAAAAAACTGACAAATTTAACTTCATTAAAATTAAGAGCATCCCTTTATAAAAATATACCATTAATAGGATAACAAAGCAAGCCACAGACCAGAAGAAGGTATCTGTAATAAATACACCAGACAAAATATATCAGAATATAAAGAACTCCTATAAATCAATTTTAAGGAATAGACAATTTATTATAAAATGGGCAAAATATTTGAACAGGTGTTTCAATAAAAAGGATATCCAGGGGGCCCTGGGTGGCTCAGTGGTTGAGCATCTGCCTTTGGCTCAGGTCATGATCCCAGGGTCCTGGGATCGAGTCCCATATCAGGTTCTCCATGGGGAGCCTGGTCCTCCCTCTGCCTATGTCTCTGCCTCGCTGTGTCTCTCTCATGAATAAATAAATAAAATCTTTACAAAAAAAAAGCATATCCACATGACCATTAAGCATATGAAAAATGGTCAACATCCATAGTCATCAAATTAAAAACTACCTAGGATATACCACTACACATCCACCAGAATGGCTAAAATAAAATTTTTATTTTATTTTTTTAAAGATTTTATTTATTCATGAGACACACACACAAAGAGAGAGAGAGAGAGAGAGAGAGAGATGCAGAGACACAGGCAGAGGGAGAAGCAGGCTCCATGCAGGGAGCCAGACATGGGACTCCAGGATCACACCCCAGGCTGAAGGTGGCGCTAAACCGCTGGGCCACGGGGGCTGCCCTAAAATAAAAATTTTAAATAAAACATTACAGATATCAGGCCTTGGCAAGGAAGTGGCAAAGCTGAAAATATCATACATCGCTATGGAGTATAATTGGTATAACCATTTCGAAAATTGATAGTATTTACTAAAGTCTATTTTATGATACAGTTATTCTACCCTTGGATATATATCAAGGGAAAGTAGAGCATATACACATACATGCGTGCACGTGCAAATGTAAAAATGTGTGCATATAGCCAAAAAAATGAAACAATCCAGTTGTCCATCAATTATAGAATGGACTAAAAAATTGTGTATATCCCTACACTATAATACTTTACAGAAACAAAAGAGAACAAATTAAAGTTCTATATAGCAATAAGGCTAGACCTCAAAGACATAAAGTTCAGTGAAAAAGGCCAGACACAAAACAGAACATATTACTCATATTAGTTATCTATTACTAATGAATTTCACCAACACTTTAGTGGCTTAAAACAAAAGACATTTGTTGTCTCTACCACTTTTGTGGGTCAGGAATCCCAGTGCACCTCAGCTGAGTCCTCCAGCTCAGGGCTGCTCACTAAGCTCTGATCAAGGTGTTAGCCAGACTATGGTGGTCTCAAGGCTTAGGGAAAGATTTGCTTCCCAGATCACCCCTAGAGTTGTTGGGCCAAGGGCTTCAGTTCACCAGCTTTTACCCAGAAGGCAGCACCCAGCATGGCAGCCAGCTTCATCAGAGCAAGACCCAGAGAAGGACCAGGGAGAATGCAAGCAAAATTCAAGTCAGTCTTTTGTAACCTAATCCTAGAAGTCATATCCTATCACATTTGCCATACCTTATTCATTAGATATGGGTTGCAGGGGCCAGTCCACACCCATGGGGAGGATATTACACAAAGGCATGAATATCAGGAGGCAGAGATTGCTGGGAGTCATCTCAGAAGCTACATACAACACTCTATTATTCCATTTATGTAAATTTTTCAAGAACAGGCAAAATTTTGATAGAAATCAAAATATTGATTACTTCCAGAGAGAAAGGCTATTGATGTGAAGGGGTAATGAAGGAGCTTTCTGAGGTGCTATAAATGTAAAGTTCTATAGCTTTATTTCATTTACCTGGTGAGGTAATATCAGTGTAATCATATGTAAAAAATTGAGATGTATGATTAAAATCTGTGTAGTCAGTGCATTATATTACACATAGATAAACACATGGTAGGGTGAGGATCTAGTAGTCCCTGCCTTCTCCACTGTTATATGTGAGGATACAGAAAGATGAACTGAATTCCTCAATGTCAGAGTAACCCCGCTCACCTGGTCAGTGTGTGCATGTCAATCCACATACATATGCGGTTGAATTTCCCCTGTGGCAGCACCATGTGAAGAGAACCATTTGCTATTGGAGGCAGAGGACTACACCTGTTTAATTTGCTCTTACAGCCCTAAGATCAGGGTCACACTTGGAAAACCATCTCCAGTACATGACATAGTTCTCAGAAATCCGTTCTATACCAGGAGTTACACATTCTGGGCCCCTTTCACCTATGGAGCCTGTAAATTATGAAAAAAAAAATGCCAATTATTCTGATCCTTCTAATTCAAAATTTGAAAAATCTAGATGTGATCTAGGTTATCGTCAAAGTTTTGCACTGATTTCAAAAGGGTTAACAAACTATCGGAGAAAATACAAATAGTACATCTAACCCTCTTAATTACGGTGGACTTTGACAATACCGGCACACAATAAGACTTTATAGGTGTATCTCATGGAATCTGAACATCAGCTCCATGAGAGAAACACTAAGGTTCATGCTCATTTTGTAAATGAAGACATTTACACCTAGAGAATCTAAGTAAATTGCTCAAGATCACTTAGTAAGTAAGAGGTCCAACCAGGATCCAAAACCATGTCTATCTCACTCCCAAGCCTGGGGTTTTAATTAATTCATTATATGAATGTTCATGAATCACCTAAAAAAATAAGCCACTTACTAATTCTGTTATGTTCCAGTCATAAATGGTTCTGATAGAATCGATAAAGAGCCCCCTTATCAGTTAGACTGAGATACTCTAGGTCTTAGAAAGAATAAGCTTAGATTGCAAATGCATTTAATCTAGTTTACTAATTAAAAACTGTACATGTGTGCATGTGCACGTGTGCACGCACACACACACACACACACACACACCTGTCACAGTAAGGTATAACAGCAGAGCTCCAATCAATAAGATGCTCAGCTGAGATGAGTAGCCTAGACTTTGGAAACCAAAAAGAGACCAGTCTACCATAAGTGTTAGGAAAGCGATGATGAGGACTTGAACTCCAATAGCAAATACTCCTAAAAGCTCAGCATGGTGGCACAAATGGAGGGCAGTAGGCTTCCTTAGATCTATATATTGCCCCAGTGGGGCACAAGCATAGGAGTACCCAGAGGTGGCCTATGGCAAAGCACCTATAGCTCATGGAAACCTGGAAAGCATTAAGTTACCTGCCACTGTCTTACAGACTAGGACCAATTTTACTAACAGAAAATGTTGCTGGACCACATGAATACAATATGAAATCACAATCAACATGAACCATGCAAACAAGCTATTGAACTAAACATGACTGGGGGCACCTGAGTAGCTCAGTCAGTTGGGTGGCCAGCTCTTGGTTTTGGCTCAGGTCATGATCTCAGGGTCCTGGGATAGAGCCCCATGTTGGACTCCATGCTGGGCATGGAGCCTGCTTAAGATTCTCTCTTTCTCTCTCTCTCTCCCTCTCTCTCTCCCTCCCTCCCTCTCGTGTGCTCTCTCTCTCTTCCAAATAAATAAATAAATGTTGAACTAAACATGATTGGCTAACTGGGGGGAGGGAGTTCCCTTTTAATTCTCATTCATCACTTATCCATTCATTTAGTAGCCAAAATTTGATAAGTCTCTAAGAATATTTTTTAAGGGTGTAAAACCTAGCCATATTTTTTTTCCTATAAAAAGAACCACTGCTCATTCATTTTCACAACAGATCTTCTAGCCCAATCCTTGGGCAAACCAAGGATCTTTTATATCAGATGAGAATATCTTCTCTCTCGAGCACTTTGCAGTCTAGAGAAAGAGAAGGTGGGGGAAATGGCAGAGGAATATGGCATCAAGGGTGGAGGGCTGGCAGGAACATTTCAGACAAACAGAGAAGCAGGGTGCAGGCAGAGGAGAGCAGCCAGGAAGAGGGTAATACCCGTAGTGCCCAGCAAACAAGCTCAGGCAGGTCAGAGCCTCTATGAGCACAATGTTTAAGCCCATACCTACTAGATGAAGAGCCATGTTCCAAATTTAATACCATACAAGAGTCAACTCCCGCTCACTCTCCAATACTTCCTCACCGAAGCACCACATTTATTCTCGTCTCTACTGCGCAGTTTTAACTGTGTTTTATTTACTTAATAATTGTCTCTGTGTACACACACAAAAAAAAAACTACAAGCCATGTGAGAGGACAGACTAGAGCTTCTACCTCCAACTCTTGGCTCTGCCTTTTCCAGTAGTGTGACCTTAGACAGGTTATTTAACCTCTCTGGTCCAATAGTTCATGAATATTTTATGAGGGGCAAATGAGAAATAATTATAAAATCGAGGGTAGCCCTCATTAAAATTATTTAATTTTCCCTAATACTGAGCAAGAACATAGAGTCCAGGGGCCATATTCACTAACAGCTCCTCCTCCTCCTCCTCCTCCTCCTCCTCCTCCTCCTCCCCCTCCTCTTAGATGAGGCTTACTCTGGCAAGCCATGGTCAGACTCTTCATTCAAGAATCCAAACAGAAAAAACCTACATTCCTGCCACCACTCGGTATTTTATTGGAATTTCATCCCCCTGGGCAGTCTCAATCCTCTTCTCTCCTCTCCCCCTCCTCCTGCCTGATGCTATGATGCCACAATCCAGTCTCTGTGACTCGGGGATGTTTCCATGGTGACAAGCAGTGATGTCATAAAGGGGTAATTGTTACAGGGCTGAATGAAATCTGGCACTTGATGCACCCTGCCTCCTTATATAAGGGGGGGTGGGGCGGGAGAGAAACCCTGTGGACGTGTCCCAGAAAATGGGAAACCGAATCACCAAAGGGATGGCAAGGGGTGACCAGAGAGAGAGAAAGTTCCAATCCCTTCCACACACGAGCAGCCCCATTTGGAAAAGAACGGATTTAACAGACCTCACCAAGACAAGAGTCATTTTTCACCAGAGAAAATCAAAGGAACAAGCAAGAGGCAGCGACTACCGGAGACTCCACCTTCTGGTCTAGCAAGATTCAAGCAGAGAGTGGCTTCATCCAGCAAAGCCCCAATGAATCACATATTTATTAAGTAAAAAGCCACAGACTGTTTCCTACCAAAGCCTTAGATCGCCACGTACGTCTGATTGCTCCAGAGACAAACCAATGTGATTTTCAGCCCAACATGTTTTTTATCATAACAAGTCTTACCAAGAGCGACAGCAGTCACCCCAGTTTAATTCCTAGAGGAATTCAAACCACCTTGTTTAAGAAAATTCCCAGAGGAGATTGTACACGAAAGAACATCCCATAATGCTGTCTGTCATCTCTAGGTTCACTAAAAGCAAGGCCAGCCTTTGGGGGTGGGGGGGAGGAGTGCCTGATATAGGGGAATATGGTTGGATGGATGAAGTAAGGAGAACTTTACCCTGAAGAGCAATGCTTGGAAGGACAGAAGCACTTGAACTGAAGAATCTGATCGAGGTGACCATCGTCCACAGCCAGTTCCTTTTCTATCTCTTAAAATTGCAGACTGAGTGATTGCCACAATCGTGAGTGCCAAGGAACAGGTCCTTCCCAATAAAGTTTCCCTTGGTCCCACAGGATGCTCTGTGAGCCAGTGCTTTAGACAATGCATAGTTCTTTCTTCCTCTAGGCAGCTGCTTTTCCTGAACACTCCACTCTGCTGCTGGCGAGTTTGGCCCACAGCGGTAGCTAAATACGTGTGCAGGGAGTGCATACTTTTATGGCCTTTGTCATTATTTATGAACTAACTTCAAAGGGAAGTCATTTCCATCCAGAAAACCTGACACAGGCTTTTCCTTCCCCACCCATGCATAGAGATAAGTAACTCTGCTTTCTCACTATTCCGGTGAGCAGGAGACAATGTTTTCCGGATGCCGTTATGGGCAGCACCAAGCTACCTACAGTGTCTCCCAGAAAAGCCAAACGGCCCAGAGGTTCCATTCCTAAGCTACTCTCTAGTCCCCAAACATGTCACCATCTCTCATACCTCCTGACCTTGGCCCATGCTGCCTCTTGGTGGAAAACAGCCCCACCTCCATCCTCCCTTCACAGCCCCTACAACCAGAAGATCTGGGTCCAGATCAAATGGCCCAGATCCTCCTCTCTAAATGATTCCTTCTAAGAAGGAGTCCCTCTCCCTCTCCTGTCTATGCCCTCCACTACAGTGAGGGCTCCCTGAGGGCAAGGACTGGTCCTATTCTTATTGAATAATGGGCTGGATCACATGCCCTGGCATCTGCAGTAGACATATGCCAAGGTGAACAGTGGGACAGAAGCCAAGATCCTTGTGCCCTGCAAACCTTCACCGACAGCTTAAGCTCTTCCAAAGAAAAAATTGACTTTTAAAAGTAAGTTTCAGAGACTCAAGTAACTAATGTTATGGACAAGGGTCCCTTAATAAGATGGAAGAGGAGCAGTGTGGTCAACTGAGAAGGCCTGAGACTTTGGAGACCCAAAGGCTGGCTCTGAGCAAATGGTTCATCCTTCTGAAGCTCCAATTTTCTCATCTATAGAGACAGGGAAAGGTGGACATTTGGGCTCAAAGTCCAGTTCTGACATTCTAGCTCACTGAAACAGTATGTGGCATTTTCACATCCTGAAATAGGAGAATGTTCTACTTCAAGGATGATTCCTCAAGGCACTTTACTGCCCTCCTAGGTTGAGATGGTCCCTTTCAGCCTCCCTTAAAATCCCTCCTCCTGTTTACTGCTCACCATGCACTCATGGCTGGGAATGGATGACAAGACCCCATGAAGGGCAGACTGTAAAACAAATGGAACTGCCCCTCCTCTTCCCAAGTACCTCTGAGCCTAACCTTGGCCAAGGTCCCCTCCCTCCTACCCCCCAGGCACCAGCAAAGCTTTTCCTGGGTCCTGCCTGAGCCTGGCAAATTCCATTATTTTGCAAAGGCATCTCTGTGTACCTGTATATCCTGTCATTCTCCCTGTCCATGACAAATGTCTGATATAAAAATTACCTTCAGAAATGTGTTAAGTCGGGCAGCAAGCACATCCAGAGGTTTGGGGAAGGTGAGAAGGCTGGAGATTGGTGGAGATGGTCTTCATTACTGTGCATCAGAAAAATAAAAGGAGAAAGAGGAGCGGGGGCAGGGGGTGCCAGGGTGAAGAAACTACTGGTTCATTCACCAGCAGCATGCATGTGTTGAAAGTCTATCCTGGTTGCTCAGCAACCAAGAAAAAGCATTTCAGAGAGCAAGGGGCTAATTGGATAAATGAATTAATTAGACATTTCCGGAGTCGGGCCGTAAATGACAACAGGCGTGGGTGGCCAGTTTTTGCTAAAGTGTCTTCCTACCCCTACCTGAGCTTTGGTCCAGCAAATTTAGTGAGCCAGGGAGAGTGGGAGCCAGGTAACAATGTGTCAGAGATGCTGTCCTGGGAGGGGCAGGGGATGGAGGGAAGGCTGCCCTGCACTAAATGACCTTCGAGGTCGCTTTCAACACTAACATTTTATCAGTTTTGCCCTGCTAGGTAGGGAGGGGGAAAAAAAAGGAGTAAATCCCCACTCTGGCAGCCTGAAGGTATCTTAACAACCTGCTTTCCCACATCATCCTGTGGGGTTTCCCTTTGCTGTATTTAAAGCAAGCAGGTTCCCACGAAAGCCAATAGACGCTAGTTGTAGGGAGTTTGCGTGGGAAATAAGATGTTTTGTTGGTGATTGTTTTTTTTCCCTTGCTCTGCTTTGCTTCCTCCTGTTGGCTTCCTTTAATTACAGCAGAACCCCACTGGTTGCTCTAATGATGGAGAGGGCCACCACGAGGCGGTGCAGAGCTCCTGTGTGAAGGAGGGAGCAGGCTGGGGGGGCCAGGGAAGGAAAGGCAACCAGCAGCTACCAGAGCCCCAAAGCTGGGAAGGAGAGACAGCAGGGCCAGCTTCTGGTTTCACTGCCTGAAACAATTTACTGGGAGCCTCCAGGCAAGCTGCCATGCCTCTCTGAGCCTTTGTTTTCCTTCCCACCAAGGAGAGAGAATGGGTTTTGTGATGGATCAAGAAGGACTGATGCCACTACTAATTGCATCTCGTCCTTGCTCAAAACTACTAAGGGTTGCCTATCGCCAATAAAAATAAAGCCAAAAAGCCAGCAGGACGTGCAATGCTTCCATAATCTGGCCTCACTTTGTCCCCCTCTGTCCTGGTTCCCACACACACCCTGTTACTCTTATCTCTGACTCTCTATTCCTCTTGCTCCTGACCTAGAAACACCAGAACTTAAGAACACATGCTCAGCTTAGAGATGAACAGGATGGTCTAATTGGGGAAAAGTTGAGGAGTTGGAAATGCATCTTAGCCCTAGTGGGGTACTTGAACCTCACAGTCCTGGGGCCTGGCCCTCATTGCTGGGACCAGGTGGAGAAGGGGGCTACAGAGAGGCCCTCTGGCCCTGCCTGCAAGGAGCTCTCAAGTCAGGCGGGCCCACGCGGGAGCTGTGGCTCGGTCACTCAGCAGCTGTGTGACCAGGACCAGGAATGTAACCCCTCTGTGTCTTTATTTCCTCATCCTTACAAGGAGGATGTAGACATAATAGTAGGCACACAGAAACATTAAGGATTAAATGAGATGCTGAATGCAGAGCTTACAACTCAACATCTGGTACACGATGAGAATACAGTAAACGTCTGTGATTTTTATAAAACTATATCATTGCAGAATGAAATAAAAGTTCATCTCCTCATCTCTACACAACCATTCGCTCTGGTTCTCTCAGCCTGTCCCTACACCCAAACTCTATAAGCTCCTCATTTCTATGTCAATAATATAGCAGACTCCATGACCTGCCATTCTCAAAAGGTATGTTCTTCTATTTCACTACCTATTCTGTAGCTTACTGGCTCTGTGACCGTGGCAATTGATGCAACCTCACTCCATCATGGTTTTTTCATCCGTAAGGGACCGGTACAACAGTAGCCCCAACTTGTAGTTCACTGACACAGGGAAATGAGATGACATATGCAAAGCACGCAAGACAGACATAGGACACATAGTAGGTCCTTGGTAAACATTAGATTGTCTTCCCGAAGGTTTCACTCCGGGTGCCAGTGTAGAATTAGCATTTCCATCTTCCTCTATTTACATGTACTTATCTTAGATTTCAAGTTCCCAGAAGACCACAGCAAATCTGAATTGTGTCTGTTCAGCATCTGCCACAGCATGGAAGCACAGTTCGGAATTTACTCACAATGTGTTCTGAACTATTGCAGGATGATATATATTATTTGTAAATACATAAAAGTGCCCGAACCACAATGCATTGCTCATCATCATTCACTACTTATAATGACAAAGATAATAATGAATACAGGAGATGATAATTCAACTATGGAGTGTGCCTGTTTCTGATCGCAGTTACATAGAAATAAGTCTCCCACAAAAAAAAGGCTTCACTGAGACCAAGTCCCAGGTATAAGACTGCATTGGACATGCATGGCCAGCCTGTCAGGGCTCTGGCATAATGCACCCAAGCCAAAATAACACATTGAGGGTGGAAGAAGGCACGGATCTTGGAGTGCAAGAAGTGTTTTTATTTTCACAGCTGAAGAATATGGAACATGAAGGGGGCAGAGGGTTGGAAATGTTGGCTACTTCTCAGCCCTGAATATTACAAGCCTTCTCCGCATCCCCAAAGACATGGGCCCCTGTGGTAGAGGAAAGGAGAAGAGGGGGAGAGACAAGGGATAGGGCAGGAGAAGGAAGAATGGAGGAACCAACAACCCCCTCACCCCCCACGCCGCCCTGTGCTGACAAAGAGAATTCAGAGCAATGGGAAGTCACTGAACCGTATTCACAGACTTTCTGTCTGGGCAGTGAAAAAGCTTGGGAAGTAGATAGTGGTTTTGGGTGCTCCACAATGGGAACATAATCAATGCCACTTCAAAACAGTTCAAATGGCAATTGTTATGTTATATATATATATATATATATATATATATATATATATATATTAAGATTTTTATTTATTTATTCAGAGAGAGAGAGAGAGAGAGACTGAGAGGCAGAGACACAGGAGGAGGGAGAAGCAGGCTCCATGCAGGGAGCCTGATGTGGGACTCGATCCCAGGTCTCCAGGATCACACCCCAGGCTGCAGGCGGCGCTAAACCGCTGCACCACCGGGGCTGCCCTTTATTACATATATACTTTTAAATAGATTTATGGAAGGGAAGGGAAACAATGCAGCTCTCCCCAATTCCTTGCCTCCTTAACCAAAGAAAATCCAGTATTAGAAGCATGTGACCAAGGGGCACCTGGGTGGCTCATCCAGTTGATGACTGGATACAGGAAAGATGGTACACACACACACACACACACACACACACACACACAATGAAATATTGTTCAGCCTTAAAAAGGCAGGAAATCCTGTCATTGGTGACAATGTGGGTAAACCTGGAGGACATGATGCTAAGTAAAATAAGACAGGCACAGAAAGACAAAGACAAGTACTGTATGATCTCACTTACATGCAGAATCTCAAAAAGTCAAACTCCTAGAAGCAGAGAATAGAAAGGTGGCTGCTGCCAGGGGTTAGGAAGCAGGAGAAATTGGGAGAGGTTGGTCAAAAAGTATGAAGTTTCAGTTATGCAGGATGAAAAAAGTTCTGGATACCTAAAGTACAGCAGGGGTGACTGTAGTTAATACTATATTACATACTTGAAATTTGCTAAGAGACAGATCTTAAATGTTCTCACCATCAAAAAAAAAAAGGTAACTATATGAGGTGATGATACATTAGCTTGATTGTGGTAATCATTTCACAACGTATGCATATGTCAAAATATCACATTGTACACTTTAAATACATGCAATTTTTGTTCTTTGATTAAACTTCAGGGAACCTGGAAAAATGTCTAATAAAATGCAAAGGCCTCAGGAAAGAGAACTGAAGCAGGGGAGGACTGATGTTAAAACATGTTTCCAGTGCAGGGAGAAAGAAGATAGTGGAGGGTGCTGGGCAGAGGGGAAGGAAAGAGCCAGGAAGGGCAACCAAATACCCTTCCCTGGTCCAGTTCTTATTTCACTTGAGGCAAATGCTGGCTCAGCCCCCAGCCCTAAGAGTAGACATAGGGTTCTGGGGTGTTTCAGATGTCCTTCTGTCTCTGGAAATCCCATCTTCTGCCCAAGACCTAACCCAGGCACAGCCCTGCTTTACTTGCCATAAATTCACAAGAAACAATGGATGCTAGCCAGCAAACAAGGAATTTAGGATGGACTTGTTAGAAGCAAGATTAAACTCTCAGTTAAAAACAAACAAACAAACCTGAAACCCATTTTCAAGAAACCACATTAGTAGCTTAAACCAAGAAGAGGAGCCCAAAGCCTGGGTAGTTCAGTTGGTTAAGCATCTGTCCTGGGATCAAGGGGAGCCTGCTTCTCCTTCTGCCCCTCCCCCACTGCTCATGTGCACCTGGGCTTGCTCTCTTGCTCTCTCTCCCCTCCCTCCCTCTCAAATAAATAAAATCTTAAGAAGAAGAAGAAGAAGAAGAAGAAGAAGAAGAAGAAGAAGAAGAAGAAGCCACCCATATGACATAGAAGCATGCAGAATGTGGATATAAGCCCATCTCTTCTTCCAAGTCACCTGCTTATATCTGAAGATGCTCATTCTCACCTCTTGCCATCCCCACTTCTCCTAGGTGCCTCTAAATGGGGCTGGGTCTGCCCTGTTCTGAGATGAAAAGAGAAAAGGAGAGGCATTGCTATTAGCCCATCCACCAGGCCATTACAGGGCTCTCCTCCCAGGATACATCACAGCCCCCTCCTTCCCCACCCCAGGGCAGGGCAATGGCAGTGTTGAGAATGCAACTTCCCTCTCCCCTTCACACACACCCTCACCATGGGCAAAAGGGCTCTGAGGAGAATACCGACTATGAGGCAGACCATGCTAATCTGCAGAACCTCTTACCATCTAAAAGTCACCTTCCAGTATCCTCCACTGCAGGTCAGGAAACTTTCCAAGTCTTTCAGATTCACTAAAACATCACAACAGCTGTGTAAAATAGTGATTCTAATCCCAGTTGTATAAAGGAGAGAACCAGGTTGCGGAAAAGTAACCTGCCTAAACTGACAGTGACAGGTGGAGTGAGGTCCACTGGACCCAAGCATGACTATGCCACCTAGAGTATCCCTTCCCCAGTGTCTCCCCAAAGTCACCAAATGTGTTCGTTCTACCCGAGGCTCCCTTCTGGGAGAAAAAGTCCTAGATTGTATTGAGCACTTCATGGAAAATGAAAGAGCATCAGGGTGTGGCAGAAAGAGCACTGAACGACGAGTCAGGTAGCTAGACATGGGTGTGGATACTTCCACCATCTGGATCACTCCACAGTCTCACTTGGTCATGCTTTCCATATTTAGAAAAGGATGTGGTTAGATCATAATTTGTTCTTTCTAGCTCTCAAATATTGTCTCTCAACAACTGCTATTTTAAAAGGATCCTGGCGACAATAATGTTTAACCCAAAAGAATGACTCTTGCATTGTGAAGTTTCTAGCAAAAACAAAGACAAAATCACACAGAGAATACTTCCTGATGCCCCTAAGAAATTACACCACAAGTACAAGCAACTTCTGCTATGATTTAATAACAAAGGCATGCCCTTAAATATGTCTGGAAACGTATAGTTTATAATACCCTTTCAAATATGTGATTGCATTTTGATTCCTGAAACGATGAAAAAGTTAAGGAAACGTTAAGTCTGGGTTATTGACTGATGTGGGCCATTTCGTAAAACTGGTAGGTGGTTATGTGAAGGCTGGTCTTCCAACAACCAGAGGGATACTCCTACATGTGCCTTGAGCTTGGATCTGGAGTTCTATTGCAGCATGAGCCCATCCACACACCTAAGCTATCCCCATCATCATCATTACCATCATCATCCACAATGATCTTACTGGAGAACATAACAGATCCAAAGTAATAGTTGCTGAAACAATTAATAAGGAAGCCTAGTGCTGTTTCAACACTTAAACCCAAACACCTGCCAACTCCACCTACAAGAAAGATTGGCTCTGCTTAGAGACATGTACACATAGCATGTGTGCCCACACATGGCCTCCCTATTATCTTCTCTCCTCATCTCAGCTCCTGAAAACGTACACTGATGAGTCCTTTCTTCCCAGTCATGATCCTTTCAGCATCCCTAAGTCTGGTACTACTGACAGACTTGGCTGGGGCAAGAGACCATCAAGAAATCACAGGCTTTCTCCCCTGCCTGCCTACATTGTTATGGGGTGTGACAATGGTGTTCTACACCATATAATCAACCCTGCCCCTCCAACTCCATTTCTTAAAAAATTCATAAGTGTACAAGAAAGAGAAGAAAACACAAAACAGAACCAGAAGGGGAAAAGGCAATCGTGAAATGAATTTGACTGCAGAAGCTTATGTTCCTGCAGGCATAGTAGATATTAATAATTCAACAAAATATTACAGTAATTACTATACTTTGCAAAATCACAACAGTGCACTTTAGCACAACTCCTACCAATCTCCCTGCAACTTCAATTAATAAATAAAACACAATTTCCTATATTAAATTTGTTGTTTAAAAGCTAAATATTTTATCAGAACTAATATATTTTAAATAATCAGTCAAGACTAAGAAAAATCCCTGGCCCCTCATCTCTCCCCACTTGAAAGTGAAATCCCATCTTCACAGCTAGTGCAGAAACTGACTACAACTCACAAGAATCCACTGAGTGTTTGGGCTTGAAGGCACGCACCCATTGAGGGACCTGAGGACCACTTGGCTCCAGCACTCTGCTGGAATCCATGTAGGCTACTGGAAAGAGAAGGGGGAAAGAGGGAAAGATTAATTCTTTTGGACCATGAAATCTGACCTACCTCATTCAGCTCTGGGAAAATCCATGAATTATAAAGAGAGGTGAGGGGCAGGAAACCACCAAAGGCACACCTAAGTATAGCCCAGAGCACGTATGAGGCTAATGACCTTGAAACATAGGTGAGCCTTACTTTGTTTTTTTTTTTTAATTTTTTTATTTATTTATGATAGTCAGAGAGAGAGAGAGAGAGAGAGAGAGAGAGAGAGAGAGAGAGAGGCAGAGACATAGGCAGAGGGAGAAGCAGGCTCCATGCACCGGGAGCCCGATGTAGGATTTGATCCCGGGTCTCCAGGATCACGCCCTAAGCCAAAGGCAGGCGCCAAACTGCTGCGCCACCCAGGGATCCCCCTTACTTTGTTATACTCTAGTTACGCTCCCACAAATTTGCTACATCCAATCCATCAAGTTCTGTTGATTTCACCTGCTGTATCAGTTAACTTTTGCTGCACAAATGCTATGGAGTAAACCACTCAAGTCTCAACTGCTTATTCTCACAAGAATCACTTATGCTCATAACTACATAGGGCAGCTGGAGGTTGGCTGACATAGCTAGGCTCGGCTGGGCTCTTCTGCTGCTCTTGGCTAGGTTGGGCTAATGTAGGCCAGGCTTGGCAAGGAGTGGCTGCATATGACCTGTCTCATTCTCCTCCCCAGACCAGCAAATAAGCATGGACATGCTTCCTCATGGCTACTGCAGAGCACAAGATAGCACGGAAACACATGATGCCTCTTGCTAACACCTGGCACTTCTTCTGTTGACCAAAGCAAGTCCCAAAGCCAAAGCCAAAGTTAGAAGGTAGAGAATGAAGGCCCCACTTGTAAAGAAAGGGCACTCCCAGGGCACAATACAAAGGGGGTTATATCGAGGCGTGAAGAATTATATAGAGAAGCCAACAATACAATCAACTACACTTGCTAAATACTTCTTCAGTTGCCTTCTCCTCACCCACCTCCATGGCCACCACCCAAGCTATTACCCTCTCTAGCTACAGCGACAGTCTGGTCTCCTTTTCCCCATCTATCCTACAGAGTGATCAGAGTGGTTTTCTTTAATGCAAATTTAATTATAGGACTCTCCTACGTTAAACCCTCCCAATATCTTAGGATACAGAATAAATTCCTTCCCCTGGACCCATAAAACCCCACCCATGCCTGTATGTCTAGCTTCATCTCTCGCCAGGCTCCAGCCCATACATCCTCTGCTCCAGCCACAATATCCTTCCCTCTGTCTCTTCCATATACCTTCTTCCCTCACACCCCAGACGCTCTGTGCCCAGAACATTCCACCCTCTCCTCTTCACCTAATTAACCCAACATATTTTTGAGATCTCAGCTCATCTGCTTCTGCCTCTCTGCTCTTCTCAAGTTAAATGTGCCTGGTGTAATCTCTGATAATATCATGAAACTCTCCTTCAGAGCACTGATCACCATTATATACTTAGAGTCCAGCAGCGCCTGGCATACAGCAGGTACTCTACAAATACTTGTTGAATACTGATGAATGATGTTTTTAAAAGCTATGTTACATTTTTAAAATAACAAGTAGCTAAAACTAAAAAAATAAAATAAAATAAAAAGTAGCTAAAACTACATTTTTGGGGCTAAGTTTTATATTAAAGGTATTCAATGGTAAATGTCTCTGGCAATTGCTCTGTAGTGATTCATCCCCCACAACATGTTGCCGATTTTCCATAAATCAGATTGTAATGCATCAGGTCTCTTTAAAGGGTTGTGCGTGACTAACCTGAACAAAGCCACAGGTAGCTCATGCTACACTTCTCCTTTCCCTACTCTCATCCATCATGAGTGAGAGGGGGACACATATAATCCAAAATTAGCAGATGATACAAAACCAGAAGGTAATCTTAAATCTTTCAAAGATCCAACGGAAATTTTTTGACCCTAGATTTCTATGTCTAGATAAACCTTCAAGCCAGTGTGAGAGCCAGATAAATTGTTGACATGTCAAGAATGAGAAGAAAAAAAAAACTATTGCTCAAGTGCTGGGTGACCATATAATTTATCATCCAAGCCAAGATCTTTTGAGAATTAAAAGCAATCTATCAATATTTATGTCAGGACATGTGAATAAGCCAAGACATTCCTTTGACCTCCCTACAAAAGAATACTGAGGATAAACCTCAGGAAAATGAATATCAGCCCCCCCAAAAAAAGAGGCCAAAAAAATAGAAGCACTAACCCAGGAGTAGAATAAATAGTAAAGTGACGACAGGAAGGCAGACCTAGAAAGAAATCGGTACAAATTAGAACATCCAATAATACAACTAAGAAGCTATAATATCTTAGTACAATGGTGAAGAAACAGATGTTTCTTCTGTCTAGGAGGAAGATAAAACAATTAGAAACTTGAGAAAAAAACAAAAAAAACCCTGCACGAGAAAGTCACAGCCCAAACTAATGTGGCGGGATCTTCAGCAACTGTCAGAGCATAAAATAACCCACCTGGGGCAGCCCAGGTGGCTCAGCGGTTTAGCACGGCCTTTTGCCCAGGGCGTGATCCTGGAGACCGAGTATCGAGACCTGCGTCGGGCTCCCTGCATGGAGCCTGCTTCTCCCTCTGCCTGTGTGTTTGCCTCTCTCTCTCTCTCTCTCTCTCTCTCTCTCTCTGTGTGTGTGTGCGCGCGTGTGTCTCATCAATAAATAAATAAAATCTTAAAAAAAATAACCCACCTGATCTTAAAGCTCAGGACATCACACAGGTTTACTCATGAGGATTGTCAACCATGCTATGGGATTTTGTCGTAGATACTAAAGCAATAGTCTCAGCATTTTATTGGTGGTTTTCTTTCACTGTGGTCTAGATCACATCTCAGGCATTTCTTAAGTATCCCACATTGTTCTCTGTTCTCTAATATTTTCCCAGTATGTGTTTCTCACATACAAGACTATATGCTTTTTGGGTGTCTAGTCTACATCACTAGACATTATAGCAGATGCTTCCTAAATACTTCATATTATCTGAAAGGAATAAGGCTGAGCAATCAATACAGGTCAAGTCCTGGAACAAATGTTTTTTTAAACATCCAAATTACACTCCCATCTGAGAATTTTATTATATCAGATGTGACTTGCAATAAATTGTACATCGTGCCTGGAATAGGAAGTCTGAGGTTTTTAACATCATGGTATGTGTGCTAATGGAAGCATTTCACTTGTACTGGGAGAAGGCAAAACAAGGTGGTCGCTGGACATGGTCTCAAATCTGTTGTGGAAGGACCTCTAGCTGCTTAATAAAGGAAAGGTAAGGTGAACAAACATCTTGAATCCATATCGCCCCTGTTCACATTGTTTTGAGAAGCGTTCTTTTTAAAATGCTTCCAGGTGCCTTATGTCATTATTTTAACAGTGACATAAAGGGAACAAAGAGGATTGTCCCCATTTCACATGTAAAGAAATGATTGACCTAATATCACATCTAGTTCAGGCTGAGATGGGCCTGCATCAATTTATGCAACTGTTCCGTTTTATAAAGAAACTGAATCCTGGAAAATTCAGTAACTTAATTAGCATCACACTACACAAAGAAATGAATAAATGAATGAGTGAATGAATGAATGCATGCATAGCCACTTGGGTAAGACCAAATTTATGCATGCTTGAAAGAAGCATTTTCCAGTACTTTTATCATTCTAGACTCTCTCCTTACTAATGCACCCATTTAAAGACCTTTTGAGGATGCCTGGGTGGTTCAGCAATTGAGCGCCTGCCTTTGGCCCAGGGCACGGTCCTGGAGTCCCAGGATCAAGTCCTACATCAGGCTCCCAGCATGGAGCCTGCTTCTCCCTCTGCCTATATCTCTGCCTCTGTGTGTGTGTGTGTGTGTGTCATGAATAAATAAATAAGATCTTTAAAAAAATAAACAAACTCTTATAGACATATACTGAAGAGTCTTCATTCCCTTACACCTAAGAAATGGTGACCTGCTGTAGGCAGTTAGTGTACATCAGGAACTCAAATTTAGGAGTCTCAGCTCCCAGACCAATATTTTTTCCAAAGTATTACGATGCCCCTCACTAATGAGATCTTATAAAGGAGCATACCGATGGCAAGCTCAGCTGCTCTCTGCCCAACTCCTTACGAAGTTCAAGAAAAAGAGAAATTGCACCCATTCCCAGGCAGGAAGTCATCTGCCAACAGGTAGAGGTCAGAATTTTAGGGAGCCTCTGTGTATTGTGAAAACCACCACGCACAGGCCCTGGAGTGAGGTGAGGCTCCTTAGCCTTGAGAAATGACAAGGAACACTAATTTGGAGGTGTTGTCCCCTCCTCAAAGCCCAGCACCTTGTTCCTGCACTCAGTATAACCCCAGAGTGGGCTCCTTTCTTCTGGAAGGGCCAAGTCAAAAGGAGGACCCTCTCAGAAGTAGGATCATTGACTTCATATCCCTCCTTACACCTAGTATGTACCATTGGAGAGCCCTGCGCAGACTTTTAAAAGAGGCTGAGGGAAATTCCTGGCTTGGTGTGATGGTTAATTTTTGTGTCAATTTGACTGAGCAGTGGGGTACCCAGATATTTGGCCAAACACTACTCTGGGTGTATCTGTGAGGGTGTTTGTAGATGAGATTAATACTTGAATCAGTAGACTGAGTAAAGCCCATTGCCCTCCCAATGTGAGTGCCCTCATCCAAGCCATGAAGCACTAATTAGAACAAAAAGGCTGAGTGAGAAATAATTCTTTCTCTCTGCTTGACTATCTTCAAGCTGGGACACTGGTCTTCTCCTGTCCTCAGACTCAGACTCAGACTGGAAGTACAACATCAACTCTCCTGGGTCTCCAGCTTCCTGACTATAGATTTAGGACTTCTTAGCCTCCATTACAGTGTCTGCCAATTCCTTATAGTAACTTATTTTATGGAGATTGATACAGATATAAATATAGATATAGATGATATAGATATAGATAGATATAGATCTCCTATTGCTTCTCTTTCTCTAGAGAGCCCACAATAACACACTTGGAAATAACCAAGGTATCTCAATTTGCATTCCTCCAGAAACACACCCTGAAACAAAGACTTGAATTCAAGTCGTTTATTTGAGAGGTGATCCCAAGAAATATTGTTATGGGAAGGGGGACATAAGAGAGGGATGGGAAGGCAGTTGATAAAGCAAGCAAGTTACCACAGTAGGCAAGTGGGGCTTAATCCCAATGACTCTGGGAGACAGTGTGGAAAACAAGTCTCAGATTTACCCTACCCCAAAGGATAAGGGAGCTGGGGTATTTATCCACCAACTTCCACTGATCATTGATAAGTAGCTGCTCCCTATTCCTTGATGGGAATTAATTCTCTGACACTTCCTAGCCTGGACCTTGGGTGATTAAAGTGAGTTCCAGTGGGCAAACAACCCCTGGTGCTGATGGTTAGAGGTCAGGCCAGCAAGCAGAGTGCCAAGGGGATATGTGCAAGGGAACCAACAGATCTGCTACAAATGGGTAGACACTCAACCTACACCATTTTCTATCTAGACAAATAATGAGAATATTCTTAACCAACATAATAACCTAGCATGCTCGACCCTTTATAGGCATTGTCTCTAAGATCATCAACAACCCAAGTTCACTAGTATCCCAATTTTCAGCCAGTGGAACTGAGGCTCAGAGATCTGTTCAAAGTCACCGTTGCTTGGGTACTTTCTCATAACCCAGAAGACATTTAAAAGTTTGGAGAAATCTTCCAGTCAAAAGTTTGCTTTCAAGTATGAGTAACAGTGACAGCAACACAGTGACACAAGCAACTCTTTTGCCTCTAAAAATAGCTTCCTCTACCTACCACCATCCTGGAAAACAAATGTCTCTGCATCTCCAGTTTTATGGTCTTGAAAGTCTGATTGTAACAAGTTCCTCCACTACATGTAATCACATTCAGATATGGCAGCTTGAGCTACTTTTCTATCCCTGAAAAAAATGTTCGACTCAGTAATTGTTCTCCATCTCCCACTGAGAACAGATTTTAAAAAGAAAAAGTTCATTTCTGATGCCGCAGTGTAATGTTTAACCTGACTCTTACCATCTGGAAGAGAAATTGCCTACCTTACCATAGACACCAGAAAGACTAAAGCACTGAATTGGGCATGTGGAATCGGAGCACTGGTGAGAGAGAGCAGAGATGTCCAGGGTAGGGCCCAGGCCTGGGGAGGCAACAAGAAGAGGCCTTCCTACACCTTCAAGACACTCATTCTTTACCCAGGCAGCTTTAGGCATTTAAGAAAGTATTTATTCCATTCAACTCATTAGGCTTCTATTGACTGACCATCAGGCACAGGAAGTGAAAGGGTGCAGAGGGAGGAAATGCAAAGGAGACAGGGGAACCAAGCCTGAGCATCGCTTCCTGCTGAATTCACTTCTAGAGTACTAATTGGGTCATTAATGGGTGGCATGGACTGCAGAATGGACATATTTGGACAAAACACCCATTTCTTTTTCTCTGTAGAAAGTGGCTGAATGAGCAACCCCCCCAGGACTGAGCAGCCCTATTGCCAATCAATACGTATCTATGGGTCACCAAACAACCCCTCACACAATGCACCTGCAGGTGCTGCTCTCTTCTTCTTTCCTTTGGAACAATTCCTTGCACAGCATTTTTTTTTTTTATTATTTCATTCTATTTATGTTCACTTCTTTCCCAGGGCAACACTCCCTCTAGTGTCTGTGTAGGGATCTCAGGTTCCATTCTTGGTACACAGGATGCAGGCAACAAGGGAATACAAGCCAGTATCTTGATGAGTACAAATCACTACAAAATAACTAATGGGTTTGGTCAGTGTGATATTTCCAGGAAAGAGGCTGCAGATATTCTGCAGAGAGTTCTAGTCATGGATATTTCCATTTGACACCAGGCACGAACCAGAGAGAGCTAGGAGATCAAGAGGAGGAGCAAAGCTGGAATGTCAAGGTTCATCCTATGGTTTCCGTGTACATAAGTCTTTGGCCCTACAGGCTCTATTTGCCAACCAGCCCCAGCAGCCCACTGTTTTCCTAGTTTCCTGAAGCCACCTGATTCGCTCACTTGCTTCAGGAAGTCTTCCGAAGTTAGCTATAAAGTATAATTATGGATGTCCAAGCCAAGTGAAGCTACTCTTCAACTTTCTGGGTACCTTCCTTAACCCTTCAATGAAGTCCCCCCAAAATATCCAACATATAAGCTGTTAATGAACGTAATCTTTCACTTTGTTCTATTTGATTCTAACCACTTCTATTACAAATTCTGAATATGAATCTCAAAGACTCCAGTCATTTGCTTCTCTATTGCTTCCACTATCACAACACAGATGAGAAACATCACAGAGACTACCTGGCCATGATCAAGAGGTGCCTGAAGTGAGCATCTCCCAGAGAGTTCTGGCCAAGGCTTTGTGATCGGCTCACTGGAAAACCTAGAGCAAGTACCTCCTTCCTCTGCTTCAATGTTTCCATCTGAAAATGAAAGGAAAGCCCTTTCCAAAATAAAAATAATGACTTAAGTAAGATACCTGGAGGGATACCACAGGCCCAGTACTTCTTTTAAGCACTTTGCTACGTACACGATCTCATTTAATCCTGCCAATAGTCTGTGTGAAAGGTACTATTATTACTGCTCTTTTTGTAGATGAACAAACAGTGAAGAAAGAATAACAACTTACCCAATGTCACACAGCTATTAAGAGACAAAGGCAGGATTTGAATCCAGGCACCTGGTTCCAGAACCCATGCTCCAATTTATTTTATAGAGCTGTTCTCAATAAGTTCTGAGAAAGATTGCATTGGTGATTAATACAATCCATAAGTATCAATTCAGACCCAGACCAAATAATCCCACAATCTACAACCTAACAGGATCCTTGATTGCCCTATCTAGCTCTATTTCCAGTTTTCCCCCTAAACTAGGTTCTCATCCAGTGTGTGCGAAGTACCAGGCCCCTACGTAGCAGCAGGCAGATTTACTGGCCAGCAGTCCTGTATGACTAGCCCCACAGTACTCCAGGTCCCTCTCATCCCAAACCCAGTGGGGATGGTCTCCTTTGCTCCCCAGCAAGGAGTTGATAACAGAAAGCTATTTGTGCAATCCTAAAGTTCTTAGACTCCATTATTTTTTTTCAAATTTACTGCAGCACATTTATTAGCGTACTATAAAGAAAAGCATTTCCATAAATGATTAAACCCCAACTACACTGATCAAAATAAATGAGCAAAATGTGCCTGGTGATGCAACCAGGCTTTATTCACTCACGAACTCAAATAACGAGGTGACTCACAAGAGGCCCCCATTAACAACAGTTAGTAAGATACAGATTGTCCAACATTGAGGAGCTTGATATTTATGGCGTGCAGCCACCTCAATGGGTGGGCATGTGGATATAGAACCCGGCCAGGGGACCCGAGGGAGGAACCTAATCCTAAGCCTCTCTGGTTAGCTTTGTGTGTATAGTCAACTTCAGACTCGGTCTATCCTACCTATAAAATGGGCAGCATCCTACTCCCTCCCCCCAAGGGAAAACACATAAATCCTCTTGGAAGAAAACTGGTCTGTCAACCCCAGGGGAAAGGAGACACTCGGAAGTGAGTAAGGGATGGCTATACAGAGAAAAGGAAGAGCAGAGTCCAGAGCATAGGATGCCATGATTCTGTCTGAGTCCCACACCCCTCATCTCTATGCTGAGTGATTTGCTGAAGACAATTAACCACGTGCACTTCCAACCTTGACATTCTGAGTCTCAATGCCACAGTGTCTCCCCCAGTGGGCCTCTCTCCTCTGAACTCATGGCCAGAAATGACTGCTTGACAATTAACCACATATCACCCCATGGCTTCTATCTTGGTATCATGTGTTATTTACCTTTACTGTTAGCAGTCTCACATCCAAAACATACTGGAAGGCCCTTGAGGCAAATGCTGTCTTATCCTTGTTTCTCTCTCCCTCCATCACACCCCGACTGACCCCGCAGTGCCCAGAACATGGCCACACACGTAAGAAACACTCAGCAAATGGTTGAATACCTTCTGTAAATCTATATGATCTCTGAAGTCTAAGAGGAAGAAGCCAGGATTATTGCCAGGTCCCTATTTCTCTCTTCTTACTAAGTGGCATAGGGATGCCTCCAAATCTTGAACTAAAATTCATATATGAAATAATCAACCAAGTATATAAACGCAGTGCTACTAAGACACAGTGTTAGCCTGTCCTCCCCACACAGCTAAGGCACTGTCTAGTTCCCCAGAGTCAGTTCAGTGAGGGAATACTGACCTATGTGACAAGTGCTGTGCCACGTGCCCCAAGGAGAAGGGCAAATCTCACACTGAGGGGTGGGGGAGGTGCCGTGGTAATTATTTCATACCTCATCCCTCACCTTGAAAACACAATATGATATAAGATTAAAATAAACAGGTACTGAACTAAATCATGATCAAATGTGTGGTACAGTCTTTAAATTCTACAGGCAATTAGGAAAAAGGGAAATAAATGCTTTTAAGGAAAGCTCTATAGAGAACTGCATTTGGATCTTGAGCAGAGCTATGAATAACAGGTGCATCTCAGTAGAGGAAGAAGTATATTCTAAGCAGAGAAGACCTCAAGGGCAAAGGCTGAGTCGAGAAGGGACTTGGGACAATGAAGGGGCTCCCTTGGCTAGAGGGAAGGAATGCACCAGGGAATAGTTGAACAGAGAGGTGGAGAAGTAGACCCAGGACACACAAAGTGAAGGGGCCTGAATGCCAAGCTAAATGACTCTGGATTTGAATCCAAGGTGAAGGCACTCGAGCTAGAAGGTAGACATACTCACTGAAATATGCCTGATTATGATAACTGTCAAGTTAGGAAGAACCCAAGAAAGAAATCACTGACACCTCAAGGGACAAGGACTTCTAATTCTTTTGTAGCTTCTGCTCTAGAAGACTTGAGACTCACTCTTCACCTCCTTGGTGGAACGTGGCTGAGTCCCTCCTGCTTGTGAGGTAGAGCTCTCTCATCTTCACTCACTGCCAGCAAAACCAGAGCACCATCCAGACCCTTCTCTCGGTCACCCCCCTGACACAAGGGGGTGAGTATGGCCAGCCAGCTTCCATTTACCCCCTCCCCACCATGACGGTTCCACTGAAGCCCACTGATGCTCACACTCCCTATTTTCCACCTTCAACTCCATTAAGACCTCTTTTCTCCCAAACTTGAAAAATTATCCTTCGACATTTTCCCTCTGTAAGGAAAAGTGTCTCAAGCCTGTCAAGAGGCCAAAGCAAGCAGAAAATGAACAAATGAGCCAAACCACCAGGCCTCAGGTGTACCCAGCCTTGGATGAACCCCTGGTGCACCTTCCTATCTTAGCAGGTCTGGCTTTCTCACACCTCTCTGCTCCTTGCAGGATGATCCAGGGCCCATCTACCATCCAGTTCCAAAGTTCCCCAGTGACAGTAACAGATTTACACAGCCCAAGGGAAAAGCAGTGCTCCCCTCAGCCCCCTGAGCCTTCTTGGCTCTGGAGCCACAAACCCTCCTCTCTTTAAATCCAAGACAACTGGGGAAGCCACTCCCCAGTACTCCTTTGCCAACTATGAAGCAAGTTCCAACCACTGCATTTCTGCAATCATTAAATCAGGCCTCACAATTAAGGAGTTTGCAAATTCTGCTCACCTTGGAAATCACTGCAGGGTCTGAGAAGCAAATCACACCCTGTAACCCAGCCATCAGAGGAAACGCAGAGCAGACAAATAGAGACAAATAGCCTTATGTCCAGCCCCCTCCTCTCCCCAGCCCACCCCAACCCCAGATGACAGTGACCAGGAGCAATTAGTGCTGTTATGTCCCGCTGCATTTCCCAGCTCCATCTCAAAGGATAGGCTCCCCTTGTAATATTAATTAAAAACCAGATTCTTTTTGGCAAACCCCTGAAGAACGGCTTATGTGGCAGGCTTCTTTATTAAGCTTCTGAGAAGGCAAAACGCATTAAGATATTGTGACACGAGGATTGTGAGCAGGGACGATGAAGGCAAGACAATCCAGCCAAAAGCTATTTGAAAAATCTGTCTGAGAGCTACAATTAGCTGCTCCAGTGAGTGAAATACAATTAATCTGATCAAAGCTGTCACTATTTTGCACATTAGGAGTAAATATTTTAGAACACAGTCCAGCTGAATTAGTTAAAGGTATGAAATTCCTCCTGGGAGCTTCTGTGTGTTCCACCTCCTAGCATGCTAGGGAAGGGTGATGTGGAGGGGACCTGGAATTATCAGCATTCCCTGCTTCTCTTCACCAAGGTGCATTGTTGGGCACATTAATTGAAAACTATCTGGCAAGTCATTCCAACCAGACACACACTGCAGGGGTAGCAGCCTGCAAATCGCTCTCCACTGCCAGTGAGCTGCTGGAAAGGGACAGGGGTCATCCAAGGGAGAATGCAGCATTCTCAAATCAGCACCAGGAAGGGGGATCCCCCCACACAAGAGTTACTCCAAGGAGGAGGGGGCATAGAGAAGTAGACCATAGCCTTCAAAACTTTTCAGTCTCCAGAGCCATCTGCCAATTCATTGAGCAAGCAGAAGGCATCTTCCTTCATTTAAAGGGGAAGGGCAGAATGATGTGTTTTACTGTTCCCCCCCCCCAAGCCCTGGGGATGGAGCTCCCACCGGGTGTTTGTGAAACACTCTCTTACCCATTAATCACCAGGAATCCAGCTAGAGATTGCCAGAGAGAGGGTGGCAAGTGCCCTTCCAGCATAGAGGCTCCAAGCCCAAGTCCACTCACCCCTCACCCAGAACACCTGGCAGGATAGTAAAGGCCAGAGAGAGACCCTGGGCACACCTGGACAAATGGAGTGGGGCATGCCCAGCTCTGCATGCCTGGCTGCAAACTGTAGGAGTGGAGTTTGATTTCAGTTATACGGGGTGACTGAAAACCTCCCCAAGGGGAATTCATGTCAAGTAATGAGGTCCACCAAAGGCACTTGGAAAGAGACCAGGCAACCCCAATGTGTTCACAATTAAAGTGTTGGCCTTCCCAGAAAAGGACACGTTTGGAAGTCAGAAGGTGGAACTCTCTTTTCATGCTGGAAGAGCCTGGTGCTAGGACATCTCCCTTCACTTTGAAACCAATGATGAGGGAAGCTTCCAGAAAGTTTGCATCCCCTGGCTTTTATTTACAGCATCTTCTTTTGCTATCTTTAGGAGAGGGGGAGGGGAGAACAAAGCTAACCTGGAAATGTTGCAGGAACTGGTTTCCCCTGTTTCTCTCCTGGGGGGTTCCTTAAAGTCTCTCAGACACAGAGCCACATGACCATGTATCCCCCTCATCTCTCAGAGCAGCACAGACCTGATCCTCAATGAAACCTTTCCCGCTGATACTGCCTACACAGTAGGGTGGGAAGAGGCAGGTCCAGCCCAGGTGCTGAACAGGCAGTCCCTCTCCACCAGAAAGAAAGGACAGGATGGGGTCCCTGCACGGACCTGTGTTGCCTTGTCCTCTGCTTGAACAATTAAGACTGGCCAAGAACACAACCAATAAGCATCCTGAGGGCTGTTCGTGGATTGTCCAGATCTCACTGCTGTCACTAAGGGCTTCAAGACCCACTGGTCAACTCCCCCAGGCAGTTCTGCCCCTCTTTCAACTTCCAGCCATTTCCCCAGGGGGCCTAGGGCTAGATTTGCCCCCTCCCTTCCTCTACTGCACATCCACATTGAAGATGGGCAGAGAAGGCCATGCACCTAGAACTATTATTTGCAAAAAGCATTCTCTCCAAGTCCCATCCGTAAGTCAACAACAACAACAACAACAACAACAAAAATGGTCCTTAAAATAAAGGCACAGACATAAGAAAACTCTTTAGGCAGAGTGAATTTATAGTGTCCAAAACTGACCGTAATAAAGTCATACATATGTGAGGACAGCACCTCCTCCTCCTAGGGACACATTTACTTCCACATATCCTCTTCATCCTCTTCACCCAGTATGAACATGAACAAAAACACACATACGCACACACAACAACTCCTCATTATCAAACTAAAATGAAGTTGAGAGTCACACCAGCTGCTGTCAGAGAATTACCTCTCCCCCTCTCCCTCTCTCCTCTGGGGACTTTAGAGTCTTCCGACACCCACCCCTACCAAGGCACCCGATGCCCACCCCCCACATCCCCCCATTGCCCAGGAGTTGTTCACTCCGAAGCGATGGAGGTCTTCACTGGAGGCAGATGAAGCCAGCCACCGCGCCGCCGGGGAGCCAGACCGCACAAATCCTCCCAGCTCAGCATCTGTACCTGGGCTGGGCTGCGTGCTCTGTGTTGGGTGACATGAAGAACCAGGAAATCTGTGCTGCACTCTACGGACTCCTGGCTTTCCTGTCATTCACTCCTCACCCCTGTGACACCCCCGGGGGCCCCTTTAAAATAAGGCCAGAATTTCCCAGGGAAGTCTCTAATGCCAGTCATGGAGAGACACAGGGGGAGGGGCAGTGCTTTCCGATCAAATGAGTTCCCCGAAGCTGCCCATACAGACATCCATCGTCCTCCAGACTCTGCCCCAGCGCCGGGCTCCGATGTGATCCGGGGAGCCAGAGAAGCGGAAAGGAAATTTGCACGCCTGGCTGAAAGTGGGGGCCGTGGACGCGGGGGCGTGGGGTAGACCGCGGGAGGCCGCACCCCCACCACCTCCGCGGGTGACCGCCTTCCCGCGGTTTCTCGGCGTGGCCGCGCCGCGCTGCGCCCCGGAGGGCGGCGGGGATGGGGGCGCCTGGCGGAGCAAGCTCCCCGGGCTGCAGCGGCCGCCCCGGCCGCCCGCCGCTGCTGCTGCGAGCCCGACGCGCGGCCGCCAGCGCCGGGGCCGGGGCCGGGCCGGGGCCGCGGCCGGGGCCGCGGCCGGGGCCGCGGGAGGGGACTCAAGGGCGCCACCTGTCGGCACAGCGGCTCCCAGGGAAACCGGCCGCGGAGAGAAAGGGGTGGAGAGGTGCGCCCCGAGCACCGGGACCCAGCTCCGCTCCGCGGGCCCGGTGTGAGGCGGGGCGCAGCGGCCGAGGCGAGTTCTTCTGCTCCGAGACTTAGGTGCGCTCGTGCATGCGTAAGGGTGAGCGGTGCGGAAGGGGTGCGGAGTCTCATTTCACGCTTTAAACTTTTGTTTTTACTGCCTCTCCTCTAGCTTTCCAGGCAGCTGCCGGGGCTTTGAAAGGGGGCTCCGTCACGCGCAGGCCGGGGCTTGGCACACGAGGCGCAGCCGCCCGCGGGCCGGGAGGGAGCGCGCCTGGGCAGAGAACAGCGGCCCGAAGGTCGGCGGGGCTCCGGGAGCCCGAGTGGCCTCCAGCTACCGGGTCCCCTTTAGTGTGGCTGGAGGGGAGAAGAGGTGGGGGCGCGGCGGTCGGAGGATGCGTGCGTCTGCCCAGCAGGTCCTTCGCCAATTCAGGCCGCGCGCGCGTCCTCGCCCACGAATTCAAGCGCCCGACGGGAAAACGGGCTCCCCGGGCCGAGGACGGGGAGAGGGACCACAGATCCGGCTCCCGCGCGTCTTTAAGACTCTTCCCCGCCCCCCACGCCCGCCGCTCCGGGTGGCCCCAAACCTAGGGTCTCCAGCAAACACACGTACGCAGCATCTTCCAACAAACTCCGCTAACCTGTTGGGGGCGTGGGGAAAGCCGGAGAGACCTGTTCTCTCCACAAGTCAGGGCGCCCCCGCCTCCGCCCCGACCCTCGAGCAACTCTGTGTCCCCGGTCCCCGCCCCCGTCCGCGGACAGATCCGCCGGGCCGTACTCACGCTGCTGTTGTGTCCCGACCAGTGCACCATGGCTTGATTGTGGGCCGAGTCCCCGGTCAGCGCGAACGAGGTGCTGGGCAGCCGCAGCTCTTCGGCCGCCGCCCCCCCGGCCCGCGGCGCCTTCGCCTCCTCCCGGAGACCCCTGGCCAGAGGGCGGCTTCCTGGGGCACCTTCGGCCAGGGCGGGGGCCCGGGCGTCCCCGCGTTCCAGGGCGCTGGGGGGCTGCGCCCGGCGACTCCTCCTCGCGCCGCCAGCCTTGCCCGGAGCCGGGATGCCTGGTCCCCACGGCGCGCCTGCCGGCCACGGCGCCCCGGCTCCTCCCTGCCTCCTTCCAGCGCTGCCGCCGCCGCCGCCGCCGCCGCCGCCGCCCGGCTGGGGCAGCGGCTCTGGCCCGGGCCGGCGCCCCAGCGCGGCGCCTCCCCGCGCGGTCGCCAGCTCCGCCGGCCACTGGCTCACCACCGCCCGCGGGAGGAGAGGAAGCAGTGCCGGCGGCCGCGAAGCCGGGGCGGCCGGGCGCCCAGGACCGCCCGTCGCTCCCCAAGTGATCTCGGCGCCGGCCAGGACCCACGTCGACAGGAGCAGGAGCCCCGTCCGGGCGAGGGGCGCCCCGGGCCAGCCTGCGGGGCGCTCGGTGCGCGCCGCCTCCATCCCGCTGCGGCTGCCGCGGCTCGGGCTGCCGGGAGTGTGGCGCCCGGCGAGGTGCGGGTCCGGCGCGGGGGGTGTGCGCGCGCCGGCGAGCCAGCGAGCGAGTCCGTGTCGGGGGGAGTGGGGAGGGGGCGGCCGGGAAGGAGGGGGCCCGGGCTGGCGCGCTCGCGGGCCCTCTCCCCTCTTCCCTCCTCGCTCTCGGTCGCCCGCTCTCTCGTCCAAAGGGGGATTCCAAAACCCAAGGAAAATTAATAAATGCCCCCTCGATGCTTTTCCCCCCGTAAGATAAGATTCCCCCCAAAATCTTCCTCACGGAGCTCCTCCGGAAATTTTGTTAAAAGGATCGTTCAAAGGTAATGAGAAGAAGAAAAAAAAAATCCTCTTTTAAAAGATGAAAATCAAGCCGGATCCAGGAGGAGGGGCTGGCGACGGACCCGAATCCAGAGTCTCTGCGAAATCCAGCCTCCAACCTGCTCCCGCCGAAGAGTTGGGAGCCGCTTCTGGCCGCGTTTGGGGGGGGCGCGGGGGTTACTCTTCGGGGCTGTTGTGGGGAACGGGAGGCGGCGAGCGGAAGGGTGGGGGGGTCTCGAGGGAGGAGGAGGAGGAGTAAAGTGTTTTCAGCGCCAACTGTTCGGGTTCGGAAGCCGAGGGGGAGACCAGAGCCTTGGCGTGGGGAGGCAGCGCGCGGAAGCCCAGCGCGGGATGGACCCGGGACTCCGCTCGCGGCTCCCGGGCCCGCCCCTCCCGCCCTCCCCTCCCTCCCCTCCCTCCCCTCCCGGCCTGCGCCCCCGCCCGCTGCGGGGGCGCGGGGACTGCGTGCGTGCGCGTGCGTGCGCGCAGGCGGGAGAGGGTGAAGCGAGGGGTGCGCCGGGGGCTGGCGGGCGCCGCGGGGCGGGGGCACCTGGCGGAGCCCGGGGCCGGTTGGGTGTGCGGGGGCGCGCGGCTCCGTGCGTGCGCGCTTGCACGCGTCTGTGTGCGTGTTAGTGTGAGCCACGGGGTGGGGGGCCGGGGAGGGGTCCGCTGGGCCGTGGGCGCGCGCCGATCACGCACGGGCTGTGTTTGCATTCCCGGAGCCTGCGAGTCCTCGGAAATGCAATACCCAGAGCAAGGCAGGCCGCCCCGGGCAGCCCCCTCCTCCTGGCGCCCCGCGCACCCCCTTGGTCCCCACCGCCCGCGGATGGACCGTGGTCATTCCTTAAGCCTCCTGGAGGGCGAGGGGAGAGAACAGGGAGGCGCCCCCGGCAGGGGCGGGGGTTTCCCACCGCTCCCCGGAACCGCGGCTCTCCTTCCCGGGACCCCGGTCGGAGCTTAGGAAAGACAGTGGAGAGCGTTCGCTCCCACGGGGGGCATCCAGCCCCCACCCTCCAGCCTGGGGTTGAGGTCGCGTCCTCACTCTTCCTAGGTTGGTTTCTGAGCGGGCTCCTGTTCCTTCGGAGTGCAGGCCGCCAGCGAGAGGGCCCCCGGCGCGGCGCCGCGCGGGCTCACCAGGCCCCCCGGACCCCGCTGCAGAAGCGCAGCCTGGGCGCCTGGGACGCAGTCTGGGCTGAGACCCCGGAGCCCTGTAGGAAAAGGGCGACTTCGGAGAGAAGGAATCTAAACTCGAGGAGGAGATGTGGCTTACAGGCCCCAGCACGAAGGGCCGCCCGCCGCCTCCGAGAAGCTCCCGTGATTTCTAGGGGATGGAAAGGCCAGAAGCGCTGAGCTGGAGGAGGGGTTGTTTAGGAAAGGAGTAGGATGGAGAGAGGGGCTTGGAGAGCGTGACCGCCTGGAGGCCCTTCCCCTCCGCCTCGGGGTGACACGGAGAGTTCCTTTGTGGGCGATGGTTACAGCCTAGCCAGAGGGGGGGAAACGCGGGAGACGGGGCGAAGGTAAGAGAAGGGAAAGGGAGAAGAGAGGAGAAACGGGGGGGGGGGGAGGCGAAATAATGGTGCGGAAGGAAAAGCGGGAGAAGAGAGGAAGCGAAAGAGCGCCAGGGGAGGACCAAGAGGGATGGAGGAGGCCGAGGCGGCCTGGGGACCTGAGCTGGCCACGCAGGGCGGCAACCAGTGGTTCCCGGGAGCCCCACCCTCGCGCACGTGCCTTTCCAACCCGAGCTGAAGTCGGGAATTGGGAACCCAGGAGGCTGGGCGGGAGAACCAAGCCCGAGCCAGCCCAGAATGAGGCGGGCCTCGGGGTCGGGGATGCCAAAGCCCGAGGGCAGCAGAACGCCCCAAGAAAAGTTGCGGCGCGGACGGCTGAGGTGGGCGCTGGACCCGAGCCGGCCATCCGCGGGTTCCCAGCGCCCCTGCCGGGGAAGGCCCGGCGCTGCAGCCGAGCCCGGGCTCGGGCCTGGGGAGGGACGCGAGGCCTCTCTCCCGCGTGGGCTCTGCGCGGAGGGGCTAGCTGCCAGGGTAGAAGTGGACTGGCCTCCGGGAGGCAGGCCGCCCGGAGTGGGCGCTCCCAGAGCCCGGGAGCGGGAGCCCCCCCCCGCCCCCAGCCGCAGGCCCACAGGGGAGGGGAGGGGAGGGGAGCGGTAGCCCACGGGGACAGTCCTCTGCAAGAGCGGTGCTGCCAACTCCCTGCTCTCTCTCCCATCTGACCTGGACCGCGCCTGCGGAAAGGTCCGATCCTCGAGGTGGACTTGAGATGTGACTATTAAGTATTTGTTTGGAAAAAGTGGATGAAAGATTCCAACGTGTCATATTTTCACGCATCTCCGGCCCCACTTCAGCCTCTTGGCCTTGCCCTATGGATTATCGTCC
This sequence comes from Nyctereutes procyonoides, assembly GCF_905146905.1. Lineage (NCBI taxonomy): Eukaryota > Metazoa > Chordata > Mammalia > Carnivora > Canidae > Nyctereutes > Nyctereutes procyonoides. Next base: position 9,367,321 of record NW_026575133.1, on the reverse strand, counting down.
CTCCTTCTACCTACAGGCGCTCCCTCCTAAACCCTTTGCCTAATAGTCCTTGTGCCCTGTGCTGCCTCCCCCTCCTCAGGCAGGCTCCCAGTCCCCACCAACCTTCTCTAGTGGCCAAACATCTTCAGAAGTTCTCCCCTCTACCTGTAGTCTCCCCCTTCCGTGCCTGCCACTCTCTGCTGGACTTTCTGCAAGCTGACATTTGCCTTCAGGTGACTCATCAAAGCCTTACTCCCAACAAATACCACCTAGTGGCTTCCCTGAGACAGCCTGGCCAACAGCCTCCACTTCCTGCATTTATAAATGTGTTCCATCTGGAAAGCTCTCCCTTGGTCTATGTGGTACCAGGGTCTCTGGGGTCCTCCCTGACCAGCCTCAATCAAGCTCAGCTCACCTCTCCTCCATCATGACCTCAATTCTCTGTGCTTCCTTCTCGCTCCACCTCTCCCTCTGTGGAGGGAGCTCATCTACTCACCCATCTCCCTGCTTCAGCTGTCACCTCCTGCTTGTTGACTCCTGAATCTACTCTGTTCCCTCTCTGGAGCTTCTCATCTGGATTCCCCATTGCTTCCTATACATGCAAGTCCACATGGAAACCCACACGCATCAAGTTCTTTTTTTATTATTAAATTCAATTAGCCAACATCATTAGTTTCAGATGTTGTTTTAAATAAGTAATCAATTGTGTGTAGCACCCAGTGCCCATCACATCACGTGACCTCCTTAATGCCCATCACCCAGTTACCCCATCCCCCCACCTACCTCCCCTTCAGCACCCCTCAGTTTGTTTCCCAGAGTTAGGAGCCATTCATGGTTTGTCTCCCTCTCCAATCTTTTCCCATTCAGTTTTTCCCTCGCTCTGCACTATTTCTTATATTCTGCATGGGTGAAACCATATGATAATTGTCTTTCTCTGATTGACTTATTTCACTTAGCATAATGCCCTCCAGTTCTATCCACATTGATTTAAATGGTAGGTATTCATCCTTTCTGATGGCTGAGTAATATTCCATTGTGTGTGTGTATATCTCACACATCTTCTTTATCCATTCATCTGTCAAAGCATCAAGTTCTAAAAATGATTTTTCACCTTCTCAGTCACCACGACTAGAAATTTAACATGCAACTTTGTCTCCTCCCTCTTTCTAATCCCCATACCCAGAAAAATTATTAAGTCCTATTTTAAAAGGCTTTTTACCTTTTGTCTGCTGTTTATTCCCAAAGTCACTGCCTTAGATCTGACTCTCATGCTCTCTTGTCTTCAGGTTTTACTATAACTTTCGGTCTTCTCCTTCTTTTCAATTCTTTCTTTCTCCAAGCCAGCCTCCACACCAGCGCTGTCCAATAAAGTATAAAGTGAGCCACATGGATCATTTTTAATTTTCTAGTAGCTTCATTAAAAATTAAAAACAAACTAATGAAATTAATTTTAATAATATACTTTCTTGAGTTGATTACATCCAAAATATTTTCATTTCAACTGATAATCAACATAAAAATTACCAAAGTATTTCTACATATTTTTTGTACTGGGTCTTCAAATCTGGTGTATATTTTATGGGTACTTATATTTTCAACTACTAGCTACATTTCAAGGGCTCAATAACCACATATGACTAGTGGCTACTGTTTTAGACAGAATAGTTCCATAGATACCTTTTAAAACTTAAGGAAGATTATGTCATGGATTGCTTTCCTCAAAAATCTTCATGACCAACCATTGTCCATAAAGTCCAAGCTTCTCAGATGGCATGAAGGCTCCATGCACGGCCTTACTTCTATGAACTTTCTTACCATATTCCTTGTGTCTATAATCTGCCCTCTGCCACAATTTCCATCATGGTCTGCTCTAAATGTCTCCTCTTCCATGATGTCTGCACTGACCATCCCATGGGACCCAAAACTGAATCCATTATTGTCACCACCACCATCTTCATCATCATCACCAAATTTTACTGCTGTAAGATGGAAGCTGTTCAATATCCATCTAGAATTTAAAAGAGAGGCTAGGGTTAGAATGGACTCTCATTTCCCTTGCTGGCATAATGCCTATTTCAGCTGAGAAAGGCAGGTGGGAGCCAGGATTAGCCCTCAACCAGGTCCAATGGGGAGAGCAAAAGCAGCCCTACTGTGAATGCATTTTCCCTCCAGGCTCCTGTCCCTGTTATAAACAACTGGAGAAAGCAAAATCTATGCTCCAAGTTGCCCCTGAGATTATACTACTGCCACCCTAAAATGACTTCTTTCAGGTGTTTGGGGGGTAGGGCTGGCCATGACAATGAAATAACACTCTGGGGAACTATTTTTCTCCCTGACATTACAAATACATTCTTACATATTCATGCACTCTCTCCCTCTCTTTGTCTTTTTCTTTTTCTCCCCCACCACAACTCTTTAATATTTTAATAGATCTTGCCATCAACACCCAGGACCAGCACATATAGAGAAGTATTCTGATTATACCTGTTTCTTATATTTTATAACATGTTCAGCACTCCTTCTATGAGGATCTAAAGACAAATTCCTCATAAAACCTAAAGCCAAGAAAAAAGTGGATTTCTCCTGTGAAAACTGACATCCTTTTTTAAAGGCTTTCTGCAAGTGGCTTTGTCTTCTCACTTTGTCATCCTCCTGTCTCAACAGTCAAGCTGAGTACCAGGTTCATTTGCTCTGTCTTTAGAACAAGATCTTTATCTCTGTTCCCCTTTTACTAAATACCATTTGTTTTTATTGTTTGATACTCTTCAGTCTTACCATATCTGTGCAGTGTTGATAAGCCACTTCACATCCATTTTGGAACTAAATAGGAAATTAATTAATTGATTAACATCAAAACAGCAGTTCACATTGTAACTTTGTGAATTTCTACAGAGGTAAATGATGATAGAACAAACCCTAAAATGCAGATGACAGTAGTCAGAAGACCACTGGAATCGAGATTTCTTACCAGTGTGTGTCCATGAAGGCGGCAAGTATCTGTTTTGCTCCATACTACAACCTACACCCCTCCCAATCCAGGCATAGCGCTGACCCTCCATAAATGTGCAATCACAGGTGAAACAGATGGTGTAAATAATAACACTTCTGCTTGCAGCTTCTAATCATCTGTTCTTTTTAACACGTGTACACTTTCTAAAGAAGCAAAGCTCTATGATCTGATTGATGCTCTTTTCTACCACAGGTGACCATATGCCCAGCGGTCATAGGTATAGGTAGTAACATTTTTTTTAAAGATTTTATTTATGTATTTGTTTAAGAGAGAGCACATAAGCAGGGAGAGGGAGAAGCAGACTCCCTGCTGAGTGTGAAGCTCAACGAGGGGCTCGGCAAGGGGCTGGATCCCAGGACCCTGTGATAATGACCTGAGCCAAAATCCTACACTTAGCCAACCAAGCCACCCAGGCACCTCAGTGTAAGTAGTAACATTAAGAAGCTTGGCTGCTTAGGCACCTGGGTGGCTCAGTGGTTGAGCGTTTCCTTTGGCTCAGGGCGTGATCCCAAGGTCCTAGAATTGAGTTCCACATTGGGCTCCCCAGGGGGAGACTGTTTTTCCCTCTGCCTGTGTCTGTTTCTCTCGTGAATAAATAAATAAAATCTTAGAAAGAAGAAGAAGAAGAATGGCCATTGTCAAAAAAAAAATATTTTTAAGATTTTATTTATTTATTCATGAGAGACACAGAGAGAGAGAGCAAGGCAGAGACAAAGGCAGAGGGAGGAGCAGGCTCCATGCAGGGAGCCCAATGCAGGACTCCATCCCAGGTCTCCAGGATCACGCCTGGGCTGAAGGCAGGCATTAAATCTCCAAGCCATCCAGGAATCCCCCCAAAATTTTTCCCCCCAAATTTTTAATTAAAGCTCTTTAAAAAGAAGCTTGACCTTAAAGGCATCAAAGACTTTCTGATGAGGAAAAGCAGAAGAGAAAGAGGAAAGAGGGAGGAGCAGGAAAGAACAGAGTCAACCCTGACATTTAATAAGGACTTTAAGTCCTACTCTGTGGCTTCTATGCGACTGCTTTACTTAATTCTGCCGAAGGACGTCTGCTTGGTTCTAGTCCATAAACTGAGAAACAGAATTGTGTGCAGGTGAAGCTGTGATGTTAAAGATCATCATGCTGGTGTTAATGATTAGTATGACCATACCCCGAGCACTAACTCTACACCAGATGTGTAGTAATGACCTATCAGGATTCTAGCAGAGTGATTAAGAGTCCAAACTTTGGAGCTAAATTACCTGTGTTCAAATGCCAACCATTCCAACCCTAGCTCTGTGACCTTGGACAAATTACTTAACCTCTCTGTACTTCCATTCCTCATCTGTAAATGGGACTGGTGAAATACATACCATACAGAGTCATCGTAAAGATTAAACAAATTAATGCACATAAAAGAGTCAAACAACATGTGGCACAGAGTGCCAGGTAAGTTTGGCTATAACTGTTCTTACCCTTCTTGACAGTCCTGTGGAGGTCAGCACTTTGGCCCCATTTTACAGATGAGTAAACCTTGATGCAGAGAGGCTGGGTTGCACAGCTTATGAGTGATAGAACTAGGGGTTTGAATCCAGATCTGTCTGATGTAAGAGCTAAGTTCTTACACAGTGGTTTACACTATCTCCCACTCTAGATCATACAGCCTAGCCTAAGGCAATATTTACATTCAGGTCTCTTTGGTTCTAAAGCCAGTGTTCTTTCTGCTATGCCACCTGTCTCCCTGCACAAGGACACACCATGAGGACTAATGCTGGCAGCTGGTACTGATGGCACACATGGTTCCCTCCACATGCCTAGCAATTGAGAAGAAGGTGGTGATTTAGTTGGTGACATTAGTTGGTGACATCCTTATCTTTGAATGATACCCCTAGTAAGGAAGAGAAAGTTGTGGTAGGTGAATTCCAGGCCTGGGTTCAAGTAGCAAGTTCAGGCTGAAGAAGTGAAGTCAACAATGGCAACATAATAACCTCAGGGAAAGAACACAGCATTAAGCTGCTGAAAGTCATTAACAACTTCGTCAACCCTTGCCTCCTACTCATGTCTCCAAAACAAAAGAAGGGCATCAATCTAATGAGGTGTGTGCAATGAGAAAAAAGGTTGGAGGAAATAGGTTCTTGTTTTACTCTTCTCCTTGATGACTTTAAAAGTAATGCTGCCTTTCTAGAAAATGGTGGTCTCTTCAAGACAGCATGGGAAATGAAAGCATCCAACTGAGACCTTTGATGTTGGTCAAAGGGTGAGCCAGGAGGACATACAGATGAGCCTGGGAAGGGGCAGCTTGAGCAGTAGGAGCGGAGCCCATAGATAGTGGTATCTCCTGAGTGCAAGTTTGGATGGAGAAGCAAGAATGAGGAGCCTGGGTGGACAAAGAGGGGGCAGGGATTAGCTTCCAGGGAAACAAGAACAGCCAAGTAAAGACTGTGCTGAAGCTCAGAAGCAGCATCCCACTGGGGAGGAGGATGGATACCCTCAAGAATGGCCTAAGGCCATTTAGCAGCAGCCAGAGGAGAAGATGTATCATGGATGCCCAGTGGCCATCCCACCCCCCACACCCACACCCACACTTGGGCCATCACTCTTTCACCCATCCACACTCAGAATCAGGAGCATCACAGGGGCTGTAAGAGAGCTGGCAGTTCTAGGAAAATTGTTCAAGCGCAGCAGAGAGAGCAAAGCAGAGAACTAAATATAGCCTGAAAACAAACATGTGATTTACACCCAAGCTCAGCATCAGGAAGGCAGAAGGAAGGGACGGTGCTGCTCAGGTCATCGAACCAGAGCCCAGATGAGGCTTCTCTGGAAACTATGCAGGGATTTGCCAGTGCTCCTTGGGAGGTGCAGGCTCCCCGCTGCTGTGGGGTCATTGCCTACATTGCCTTTCCCCCTCCATACCTGCCTAATTGATTCTCAGTGATTCCTTCAAATCTTAGGTCCAGCTTCACCTGCCACAGGGAGCCGCCCCTGACCTCAGGACCCCCCCCTCATTATTAGGGTGACCATGAGCGCCAATATAGGTCTACTCCCCCAGCCTAATTAATAATATACCTCCTTTCACTATCAAAAGTGTCCCAGTTTGAACAATAAATTATATGGTCACCCGTCCTACCTATTACATGTTCTCCTGGGACTAAACATCTCTACTTTAAAGCATTACTACAGTTGAATTGTTATGTGTTTACATAGAGATTTAATTAATAACTCTCTCCCACTTGAGACTTTTCTACTTCTCTAATATATGCATTTAGTGCTATTAATTGCCCTCCCAGCATTATATCAGCTGTATCCTACAAATCTTGATGTGTTGTGTTTTTATTTTCATTAAATTCATTATTTTTTTTAATTTCTCTTGAGACTTCTTTGATCCATGGATTATTTAAGAGGATGTTCTTTTATTTTCATGGTTTTTGGAGTTTTTCCTATTATCTTTCTATTATCAATTCCAATGTGATTACATTGTGGTAGGAGAACACATTCTATATTGTTTCGATGTTTTAATATTAGAATATTAAATAATTTTATTAAAATAATAAGATGTGAAAACATTTAGGTTTGTTTTATGGTCCAGGATATGGTCTATCTTGTCTATGTTGAGTACTTGAAAACAAAGTATATTCTACTGTGGAGTGTTTTATAAATGTTGGCTAGATCCTGCTGGTTGACAGTGTTGTTGAATTTTTCTACATCCTTGCAGATTTTCTATCTAGTTTTTTCAATTGGACAATTGAAAGGGGTGCTACATTCTCTAGTTACAATTGCGCATTAGTCTATTTCTCCCTTCAATTCTGTCAGTTTGTGCTTCACACATTTTGCAGCTTTATTGTTTGATACTTACACATTTAAGATCACTATATCTTCTTGTTAGACTGATCCTTTTGTCATTATAGAATGTCTCTTTCTCTGGTAATTTTCTTTGTCCTGAGATCTACTTTATGTGTCGTTAATATAGCTAGTCTTGCTTTCTTTTAATGTCTTTATGATATATCTTTTCCATCCTTTCAAGTATGCTTCTTGGAGACAGCATATATGTAGGTCACATTTGCTAGTCCACTCTGTCTTTCATTTTGTATATTTAGACCATTTACAGTTAATGTGATTAGTGATACATTAGTGCATAACTCTGCCATTTTTTTTTTGTTGTTGTTTTCCGTTTGGTTCTGTTTTTAATTTATCTTGTTTGATTTACCCTGCCTTCCTGTGAGTTACTTGAACATTGTTTAAATTCTAGTTTGAGTTCATCTCTAACATTTTTGCATATATCTCTGTAGAACTTTTTTAGTGCTCACTCTAGGTATTGCATTAAACATACACAATTTATCATAGCCTGCTGGTTTTTCTTTTTACCAGTTTGAGTGAAGTATAAATATCTTATTTTTCCTTATAGTTTTTTACTTCTAATTGCCTTAAATTTCCTATACATACATTTAGAACCATGTGAGACAGTGTTCTAGTTTTTGCTCCAACAATCAAAAAATTTTAGAAAACTCAAGAAGGAAAGGAAAGCCTATTTTATTTTACCAGTATTTTGGCTTACCACATTCTTTCTTCCTTCCCAAAGTTTTAAAGTTCATTCTTTTATCATTTCCTTCCTTTCTTTTTTAAGATACTTCCTATAGTCATTCATTTAGACTAGGTCTGCTGGTGACAGATCCTGCTAGTTTTTCTTCACCTGAGAATGTCTTCATTTCCCCTTCATTCTGGAAGGATATTTTCATAAGCTATGGGATTCTGTGTTGGTATTTCTTTATTTTCAGCACTTGAAAAATGTTGTGTCACTTCTTTCCGACCTCTATGGTTTCTGATGAGAAATACATTGTCATTTGAATTATTTTCCCCTATAGGTAATGTGTCATTTCTCTCTTGGCTGCTTTCAAGATTTTTTGTCTCTAGTTTTCAGAAGTTTGATTGTAATGTGTCTTGCTGCAGATTTCTTTGTAGTTTTTTTTTTTTTCATTTGTTTGAGGGTCACTCAGCTTCTTGAATATTTAGGTATGTCTTTTGACAAATTTGAGAAGTTTTCAGCCATTATCTCTTTTAGCTCTTTTCTTCCCCTGTCTTTTTTCTCCTCTCCCGTGAGTCCCAAGACACAAATGTTAGGTCTTTTGTTACAGTCCCACAAACCCTGGAGACTTTGTTCTTTTTTATTTTTTCAATCTATTTTCTGTTGTTCAGATTAGATCATTTCTACTTTTCTACCTTCAAGTTAATTTTGTTTTTGCTTCCTCTATTCTGCTGTTGAATCAGTCCTTTGAAATTTTTATTTTTACTTACTATGTTTTTCAGTCCTAAAATTTCCTTTCAGTTCTTCTTTATATCTTTTTTTCCTTGCTGAAACTTTCTATATTTCCATCTGTTTACAGCTTGTTTTTAATTGGTTATTGAAGTATTTTTCAATAGCTGCTTTAAAATTTTTATCAAATAATTCTAATTTATCTATCATTTCTATGCTGGCATCTATTGTCTTCTTACATTCAGTATGAGAATTCCTGGTTCTTGGTATAACAAGTGGTTTTTTACTGAAACGTGGATATTGTGAGTATTATGTTTTGCAACTCTGGGTCTTATCTGAACCTCCATTTTAGGTGGCTTCTGATAGATCCCTGCTCAGGGAAGAGGGTGAGATGGTACCTTGGTGCTGTCAAGTGAAGATATAAGTTCAAATTCCCTACTAGGCCTCTGTGGGTACCTGGGGGTGGTGGGGCTAGGCAAAGTTGGGAGCTTCCTGCTTCCCCCAAACTTCTACTAATACTGGAAGGGTTAGGAGTTTGTCTCATTACTGCTTCCCATGTGGCCTCCACTGATACAAAAGCATGGGGGAGGAGGTTGGCTTCATTACCATAGGGCAGAGGTAAAAATCCTGACTCTCCAGTAGGCCTCTTCTGATACCACTCCAGTGGGGAGCAGGGAGCAAGCAGCAGGAATGCCTCATAACTGCTGTGTGGGGGTGGAAGTGCTTCTGCTGACATCACAGATAGGGAGGTGGCGAGCCTCCTTACCCTAGAGCAGAGGAAAGTCTTGATTTCTTCCATGGCCTTTTCTGACACTACTCCTGCAAGGGTTGGAGCACCTTGTTACAGCCTCAAGAGAGCCTAGGGTTCCCATTCAGCCTTTGCAGATATGGGTGGAAATAAGGCCACAGTTTTTTCTGTGGTATTAGGTTGGTAAACTTTTATTGTCTGAAAGTTCTCTGCCTTGCCATGCTGCCCCTTTTCTAGTCCTTTGACTAGGAAGATCAGGATTTTCCTTGTTTGTGTGCATGGGCATTTCCATTTCAATGGCTTCTTCATCTTCAAGTTTGGGATACTTGAGGCAAAACAAACAAAAAACAAAACAAAAAAATAAACAAAACAAAACCAAGAACCAGAAGCAAAAGCAGAGAACTCACATGTCATTCCGTGGGTCTCAAGGTCTCTAACTGATCTGCCATCTTCTTCCCACCTTTCAGAGTCTTCTTATGTTTGCTTTACATATGCTTAGGGATTTTTTGTACACAGCAGGAGGACATATAAGGAAAAGTACATCTGCTTCATTTTCTCCAAAACTGATCACACCCACTTTTTGTTCATCATTGAATCTTCAACACCAAACTCAATTCCTAGCACCTTCTAGTAGAGCCCATATAAATAGTTGTTTGATGATTGTATGAATACAACTAAATCCACATTCTCCAGAGTTTAAGGAACCTCCTCCCATATGTAAACTTCTGGTGGGTCTACACTCTCCTAGGCTCTGAAAGAACCTCTTTAAGAAGTAAGTGACCTTTCATTTTCTGTACCAAGCACGTCTCTGAAGGGTTATGTGTCTGTAAAACTGAGATAATCATAGAACCAAACTTATAGGTTATGGTAAGAGTTAAATAAGGAATCCAAATAAATGCCTCTGTCAAATTGCAAGGTCTCAATAAATACTATTATTGTGTGAAAAACTGAATTTTTGTCAGTTAGATTGCATTTTTTTTTTACTCATTTGCCTTATCGTTTTAGAGGTGATGTCATTTCATTTCTGATTCATTTTCAACCTGACAATGATCCCCAATGCTTAGTTTCTCAGCTTCCCTCCAAATCTTTGTGACATGCCATCAGTGATCTACAAATGGACTGTCTCTATAGCCAAGGGTCTTTAGAATTTATTGAATTCTGCTGTTCCTTCTTTTGTCCAGCCTTTACATCACCCCCTAATTGTTCCATTTTATAACCTCACATATTGGTGTCTCTAAATTCTGCATGTTTGGAGTTGAGCATAATTACCTCTTCCCCAGCCTTTATAAAGATTTTCCATTGGGTCATCTTAGGTGGCCCAGTTATAATAATACCCAGTTTTTCTCTTGATAACAGTAATAACAATAGTTGCTGCTTATGGAGCATTGATCGTATTCCAGGACCTTTTTTCAGAGCTCTACCAACATTTTCTCAATTCATTCTCATGAGAGAATGGGGATATAAGCTATCTTCCCATTCCCACTTCTAAAATGAGAAAACTGAGGTTTAGAGAGTTAAGTAACTTGCCTAAGTTCAGGGGGTGCTAAGGACTGAAGCCAGAACTCCAGCCCAGGTCTGCCTGAAGTCCAGCCCAAGTTCTCTTGACTGGGAAGCAGGGCCATCTTCTCTAGCAACCACCACCATCACACAAATCAATGATGTTTCCCTAGAGGCTCCTTTTCCCAGAGGTAAAGCGGTTTAAATCCTGAGCAAACCTGACTCATGGAAATAAAAAAATCAAATAGGCTAACAGGAGGAGGTCTGAGTTCTGCTTAATTGACCCAGTTTAATTATTTCCATTGAATTGCTCTACATCTGGGGATGGGTATTTACTAAGCAGCTTGGCCCAGTGGTTCCCTTCAGCACCTGCTTTAAGATGGAAGAAGTTAATTGCATGGAAAGTTCTCATCTAAATCACTGAGTTCCTTATTCCCACCAATGCCAGAAATACATGTGGGTGCATGCATGCGCGTGCGCGCACACACACACACACACACACACAGAGTGCCTTGTGCCAAAAGGACTTTGCTAGAATATGGACTTGCCCATTAGCTCAGATGCTGTTTCTAAATGACAAAGTTCAGCTCATTTTGAGGCTCTCACTAGCATAGTTATTCCAAGTAGTTGTAACAGGGTCCTCTGCATCAGAGAGAGAAGAGATCAGTGAACAATATGGTTTCTGGACCCCCCTCTCCAAACAAAGACATCCTCCCTTCCCACCACCAAACCAGCAATAGAATGCAGGGAAAATGTGCTTGGCCAAAGTTGCCTTTTTTCTTCTTTGTAAACACAGGGAAGAGATAAATTACAGCTTCTGTTAGTAACATAATTACTTTAATTAAAATTTAGGGGGTTGGAAAAGCCAATTCTGAATGTCAGATTTCCAGTGATGTGTGTTAAGCCAGGGAGAATAGAAATACAGCCCTGTAAATAACTAGCATATTATAACTGGAGTAGTGTGTGTGTTCTATTCACTTAGAGCTGGAACAGCAATTAGATGATAACCAGGATTCCACTCCCTTGCCTCTCCCTCATTGCACACACAGGCAATAAGACTGTGGTGGCTTTTCCCTTCCTTCATCCAAGCAATAGTCAACCTCCAAGGCTCCTCTCAAACTCTTTCTTGAACCATTTCCTGAAGACTGTCCCACAGAGATCCACTCATCCTAATCAGCCCTGTGACTTGTTTTCTGTACCATGCCTTTTTCCTCCTAATTGGACTGATTTCAACTTTGTACTATAGTCTGTCATATATAGTCCTCTAACTGTGTCATGTTTCCCTAACAAGATTATAAGCTCTTATGAACATGTCATATGAAAGTACAGACATTGGGCAGCCCAGGTGGCTCAGTGGTTTAGTGCCGCCTTCAGCCCAGGGGTGATCCTGGAGACCTGGGATTGAATCCCATGTCAGGCTCCCTGCATGGAGCCTGCTTCTCCCTCTGCCTGTGTCTCTGCCTCTCTCTCTCTGTCTTTCTCCCTGTCTCTCATGAATAAATAAATAAAATCTTAAAAAAAAAAAGTACAGACATTTGGAGCTGAAGGGATCTCAGAGACTACACTGCAGATGAGAAAACATAGCTATTTGGGACCTGGACTAGGTTCGAGAAGTCTAACTCTTAGTTCCATGTGGGGTTCCAACCCCTTCTTGGCTCCATGGCACATAAGTTACACCTACCTATCACCCTGGTCAGGTGTGACAGGAAGGGTAAGGAGGGGACCTTTCCTTAGACTATCACCACTCCTTTAAGCTCCATTCTAGGGGACTTAAATGGGGTGCAAGAATGCATGTTAGAGGGTAGAGACAGGGAGGGAGGAGAGACTCCTGGTCCTGAACATCATGCTTGTGAAGTAGGAATAAGTTAGGGGTGGGTGGGGCTAGGCAGGGAAAAATAGGGGAAAGGCCCAAAGTCAGGCTCCCATAAATCTCTGGGCTCCCATAAATCCCAAGGACATAGAGAGGCCCCAGAGTCAGGCTCCTACCCATCCCAAAGAAACAGAGATAAAGCAGCAAAAACAAAATAAAAAATAAACCTCCCTAGCTCCAAAATGTTAGGGAGTATCTTCCTTTGATGGCTACCAAGTAATCACAGAAACTCACTAGACCACAAAGAAATAAGTCATTAAGGGTGTTATCAATAGTCCTTGCTCAAACCAAGACAGCACAAGAATCTCAAGGCCATAAGCTTCCCGGTCAGTTCTCAATAAAAGACTGCCACTAAAAGCCCTCAGTGGCAACCCTGTCGGACCTCTCACTTCTGAGAGCTTTCTCTGTATCTTTAATACACTTCTATCACTTTACTCACTCTCCAAAATTCATTCTTCGACTCTGTGAGACAAGGACCTAGCTCTCCCATATCACTTGTGTCTGTCGGACAGCACAGCTCCTATCATTCAGCTAAGGGCGAGGGTCTGCTCTCTGAAGGACAAGAAGATGGGCCAGGCTGGCCCAACTTCCTTGCAGCTCTCTGATCTGGCAAGGGACTGAGCTTGCCCAGAAGTTTTTCTAGCTTCTTCCCCATCTCCTTTCCCATTTGAGGTGTCAGGTTCCCCAGACGCAAGGTGGTGCTTCCAGGGAAGTGGGGAAACAAAAGAAAAGGAAGAAGAAGCCAAGGTTCAATTTCATGGAAGTCCCGTGGAGGACAGCTTCACCCTGGTCCCTCAGGGGTGCTCTGGAGTATGTTACCCCTGTCGTCCCAACCAGAGAACAGAGGGTTTGACCCTCACGATCCCAACTCGTTAGGCATTGGTCAATGACCAACTTGAGGGACATAAGTTCCCTTCTCTTTCCTCCTGTGATTGGGCAGAGCAAGCTCCAGGTGCACAAGCACAGGCCTCTGAAGAGAAGCTGCAGGTGCTGACTGTCAGAAATTCAGGAACACTAAGGAGGGGACCTGGGCCAAGCACTGACATTGTCAGTAGTACCAGGACACATTTATTCCATCAACCAAAACTCAAAAACTTAATGATGTGGCCTTTTGTTTTCTGGCTCCATGAAGGGAGGACTTGTATGTAGTTATTTGGACCAGAGGTGGTGGGGAACAGCCAGAGTTTCCATGAGGGGAAACTCCTCTGGGCCCAAGTAAAGGGATGTGGTGGCTTGAGAAGGAGTGCATTCTGATCAAGACCTTGAAATATCCTCCCACCACACTTAGCATGCAAAGTGAGGTGGGAGCCACTGGGAAGGCTGGCTGGCAGGCTGCCAGGAACTTCCTGTGGTGGCATTTACTTTGGTTTACCAGGAAATAGTGGGTCATATTATGTAAGAATGAACACTGGTTTCAAAACCCAGCCCTATGACTAACCAGCTATAAGTCCCTGGACAAATCACTTAACCTGTGTAAAAACTGGGGAGTCCTAAGAATTATCTCATGGGGCACCTGGGTGGCTCAGTGGTTGAGCATCTGCCTTTGGCTCAGGTTGTGATCCCAGGGTCCTGGGATGGAGCCCTACATCGGACTCCCTGCAAGAAGCCTGCTTCTCCTTCTGCCTATGTCTCTGGCTCTCTCTGTGTCTCTCATGAATAAATAAATAAAATCTTTTTTAAAAAAAGAATTATCTCATGGATTTGTTGTGAAGAATAAATGACAGATGTGTGTGTGTGAGAGAGAGAGATGTAGCAAAACCATTGAATATAGTAAGTCCTTGCATCAGGTTGTATTTTTCAGGGAAAACCACAATATTATCTCCCATCTCACGTGCTCTTTAAACCATGCCATTTTCCCATCAAGAGGTAGAGTCTATCTCCCTTCTCTCTGAATCTCAATGGGACTGTCACACTCCTATAACAAACAGCAGGCAATTGGAACTGATGTGATTTCTGAGGCAGGATCAGAAAAGTTGATAGCACTTCCACCTGGTTCACTAGGAATCTTGCTTTTGGAATCCTGAGAATGCCATATTGTGAGGAAGCTGGAAGCAGCTCACATGGAGTGAAAAAATGGAGAAGTTCTGAGTCTATATGAAGATAGAGTGACACCAGTCAACCCTCAGCTGTGGTAGTCATTGACCACAATCCAGGCCAAAACTGTTCAGCTAAGTCTTCCCAAATTCCTGATCCACAGAAACAGTAGGGGGGAGGGAGTGAAATGATTGTTTTTGATTTAAACCACTAAGTGGTTACTTGTTACACAGCACAGATAGCTGAAGTAGGACCTCATAAATGCTAGGTATTGACATTGTCCTTCACCATAGCACATGGCTATGATCCGCAGCCTTGTAGGTTCTGAAATGTGATTTTGTTTTATTCCGGAGAGAGTGACTCACCCTCTCAGGGATGGACTGTCACTAATCAAGGTCACAAGGGATGGATGTAAAGCCCAGAAAGCCAATTTACTACCATAACAGAACTGCAAGGGGGTTAAATGTTCTGTCCTCAGGCCAGGCAATTTCTTTCATGTAAGAAATTTATTTTGGAAGCTAAACTATAATCAGATTATCTGGTGAGCATAAAGTGAGAATACGGGAAATTAGTTGTTCAACTCAAATGATCCTATGGTATCAGGTCAAGCAAACACATGGTGTTATCTCCCTGAAAAGAACCCACCAGCTGGGGTCCCACCAGTTGTAGGATGCAACAACCCAGACCTGGGGCTGAGACACCCTTTCCTTCAAATGCCCTTTACCTGACAACATTGGTCCTTCTGTTTTTCTTTTTTCCAGCTTCAATATAGACCAATTCCCCTTCTGAGTGGTACAACATTTCTTTAGGCCAGCAGATAGTCATAGTATTCTACGAAGAAATGTTTCATAATGTTGCATGAAAAATATAAGTCATATGAATTCAAGAAATACTATATCCAACAAAGTGAAAAAAGGGTTCATTAGTATAGGACTTCTCAGAAAGAAGTCCATATAATGAATATGCTAATTCATGATACAAACCATCCAGAGGAAAATAATAAGACAGTGAATTTTCCCATGCACACATACGTCCCCACCAGTCCCAGATTACAATTTGATTAATGCTATTTTAAAAACAGTTTCAATCAAGATATGCTCTGAACCAGGAATCATTCTGACCACTTAAGTTGTCTTTATATATGACTTTGCTGGCCCATTAGGTTGATTTTGTAATTTAATTATCAGAATATTCTTCTCATTTGCCTTTTGTCCAAGTTCCCTTAAGGGTGTTACTCTGCTGTTCTTAAGGAGTTCTGGATATGGGATGGGAATGGGGGCAGGGAGAGGAGGACATACACACAGTGATTTAGGGAAGGTGCTAGGATAGAGAACCAAAATAGTATGATGCCTACTGGAAATAAGGGAAATAACTTTAGAGAGAGGCAGCATTCAAGGTGGGTTTTGAATATAGAGTAGGAGTTTGACAGGAGTTCAATCAGCAAAGGTGAAAAAAGAACACTACAGGCTGAGGAGCAGATCGAGCTGAAGCCCAGAGAGATGCAGGAATGGAGTATTCGAAAAGTTGGCTGGGGTACATGATGGTGGAGGGATGAAGCTGGCAATTCAGGAGTGGTCTAGAAAGCTCTATCAAAGACACTGGGCTTTATATGAAGGTGTAGGGATCCAGAGATGGACTGTAAAAGAGTGAGTATGAACAGATTAGTCTCAGGATCTGGGAAAAGAACTCGGACACTAGTGTATGGAATGCACTGGAAAAGTAAAATATGGGAAGTGACTTAGGAAGTTACCACAATATCCCACAGGAACATCAGCTGATGCTTAGATAGATGTGGTGGCTCCATAATTTTCTTTATATTTCTCCGTGCAAAGGAGACAGACTATTAGAACATCTGCTGTTAAGAAAAAAAAAAAAAGATACTGAGCTCTGTGCTTGGGGCTTTTTGAAAAATCATCACCAGATCATTTCAGGCATGCAACTTCACACAATGACAAAACAAAGAGAAAGTGCTCCTTGGTGACAGCACATAAGCAAACCACATAAATCCAGCCCCGCAGGTAGAAGAATGAGATTCATCCCAGCTCTCAATACAGGGAGACACGAAGATACAGCCAGACATCCCCAAGGCTAATATATAACAGCTGATGTCTCGTCTCTTAATCAATACTCTGTTCTGAACTCTCTCCCATATCACCAGGGGATATTCAGTTCTGTAATCCTGGGGGCCTTCCTTTAAGTGCTGTTCAGAAGTTCCAGGGTTCTTGTACATCTTAAATTTTCAGAGGAAAATCCCTTTGTCTTCAGCCCTCACAATTACAACTGGGTGATTCTGGTCTAAGCTAGTCTGGTCATCCAAGGAGACAGATCCGAGCCTGAGCCCAGAGCTGTTCTGATGCAATGACCAAGGCCACAGTCTTGGGTCTCCCAGGCATCCCCAAGCTACCTCACAGCAGTCCTATGTGGGGAGTTCACGTCTTCCCCTTACAAAACCCACAGAAGTCAGTGAAGAAGCCAGTCTTCTCTACGGCTCGGAGAATCTCAACTCTGCTTCCCTGCCAGCTGCCTCTGCCTCTCCCTCCCAAAGCCCTGATCAAGTCCAGGAGTCAGAAACTCAACTACCTAATAAGCCCAACAGGTAGTGCAAATGAATGGTACCTATCAAAAGTAAGATGACAAAAAGGCCAAGGACTCAAGACCTGGTCAGGAAGACAATAAGGAGTGGTAGGGACTGTGGCTAATCAGACACAAATGCCTTCCAAAGGGGACAGACCCATTGCTGGCACTGCAAATATGGAGCTAATATCTGACTTAGCACCCATTTTCTGGAAAAGGCCTGAAATCTGGTTTTGTTTGTAGAATCTCTCCATTTAAAGATTTTGACAACAATCAGACTTAAAACTCTGTACTGACTAATACTGTTAAGACTATACCAGACACATCACTTTACTGACTTTGGCCCTGGGCTGTGCTAATGCGAGGCACAACTAGTCTGGCATTCCCCTATCACAAAGCCTGGGCTTTCAAAAGCAAAGGAAAAGTCTGCTGTAGCCTGGCAACACAGAAGTTCCTGAGGCAAAGGAGTTCAGAGGTTTGTCTATGTTCTATATTCTTGGACAAGCTTTTGAAACCTATGTTGTAGCTTATAACTACAACGTAAAGCACAAATTGAAATCTCAATATGGATTCCCACCACCCTGCCTTTACAGAGCAGCCGTAGATCTGGTAAAGTGCCTGTGGGTGGTCGTAACATCCCAAGGCTTCCTGGAGGAGGGAGGGTATGGCTAGGGCTGATATTCAATTAGAACACTAGTTTGATTGTGCCAGCTGTTAAAATATTAAAATATAGGATTTGTTCATTGTCCAAACCCTCACTATTTAAAGCTCTGAAGCCAGAGACATTCAGACAATTCAATTCTCTCTGAACTTATCACTTAAATGTGCACTGTTCAAACTCTGTACCCAACTAAGTACTCAGAACTGCAGCTTTGAGCTTTATTTTCTTGGGCTTACCCATCAGGTGGCAATGCCCACACAGGGTGAGAGGAAAGGAGAGCAAGGTCTGGAGATACTGTTGAGCAGCTCCCCCAGAGGGTAGCCATAGGCAAGAGGCCAATCCAGTGGAATCCTCAACAGAATAATAGAAGGAGCAGCTACTATGATCTGCCCTTGAGTTTACAGAGAATGACTCCAACCCCTCCAAATATTCCCCTCTTGGTTGTCAACTGTTGATCTCATGCCATGCTTGGGGTCTGGGGGCATTTTGTAAGGTACTCTGTGGTCAAGCGGGACTCCTCTGATTAAGGAACCATTGACAATACTCTCTGTCTCCCTGCCTTTCCAGTTTGGAGGGGACTCTCCACACTCCCCAAGATATGTCACACCCCTGAATCACCTCCATTTTCTTTTAGTTCCCTACTCTGCCAAACCCCTGCTTCACCCCCTCCCCCACCATTCTTTGGTCCCTGGTAGTCTAGTAGATTTATGGTCGGAATCAGCAAATCTGAGTTTCCTTTTTCTCAGAGCAGAAAGGCTTCAAATCCTTCTACTGCAACAAAGAAAAGGACTAATAAGAGCTGCTAATTGGTCATGTGAAAACAGCTCCAGTCTTCACATCTTGCTGCAAGTAGTGTGCTACTCATTTGCTGTTTTGGCTTCAGATACATTCCTTTCCTTTGCCCTGAAAGCTGCACTTCCCTGACTGCCTTGCTTAGCTGCCTTCTGGTTTAGCCAGTGAGAGATCATGTTGGGAGACTGGAGGGCAAAAGAGAAGGAGAAATTAAGGTATCTCTCCCCTTCTTTCTGCTTGGATTGGCATCCCTTCTCTGGTTCCAGCTCACAGGAGGCAGTCTTTTTCATAGATCCAGGTCCTGCTGGGAAGCCCCTGGTGATCTAAGTCCTGCTGGATGGCCCCAGCATCCCAGGTCAGCATCTGATCACACCATCTCCCCCTTTATTCCCTGCACCTCAGAGCTTGTAGAGGCTTCCTGCTTTGTTAATATCTGGGCTGCCTCATGGTCCTGTTTGGCTCTCAAGTTCTCCCAGTGCCTTTGTAATCAATTCCTCATTTCAGACTCCTTCTATTGGACTATCTAGCATGTGCTCTGTTTTTCTGACTATATACTGACTGTTTGAAACAGGCCATCTCATCATCAGAGCACCAGCTTCTGGACTCCTATTCTTGGTTGCACTTTAGGAGGGCAGAATCAAGCCACCAAGAGATGGACTGCAATGCATTAGCAGGATGTCGTTTTAAGATCTCAGCTCTGCCAAGGCCACCACAACCTAGAAGCCCATCTTTTCTAATGTGTAGCCTAGTCCTGTTGCAACAAATGTTATTTTAGTTGAAAGTGAGAAGTCTCCTTTTGTTTAAAGGGTAGATGGTAGGAAGTATCATATTTGCGTTCTAGAAATTCACACGATGAAAAATAACTCACACATTCTGGAGGAAAAAAAAGAAATTGGTCAAATACGAAAACCCAATTCCAATCCCTTACCATTCATGAAGGTACAGGTTGGACCGAAAGGTCTTTGTCCTGAGGTATCTCTGAGTTTGGAGATTAAAAATAAATTCTTTCAGACTAAGTTTTTTGTTATTGTTTCTCTTTGTCAATTGCTGATGGAAAAAAAATGGAACGAATGAATTTCTTCAAAAAATATTCAATTAAAAATGTGTCATAATAATGTGTTTTTCTGCTGATGCAGCATCCTTCCTTAATTCTCCTGATACTGAAACTCAGAGTTTCTTCCGGAGGGAGTACCAGTGCCGCACTCTCCCACTGTCCCTTAGGTAGAGCTGATTATACCCCAAACACCACGGGTAGTCATGTGACTCAGGTAAGGCCAGTTGAGGCACCACAAGCTCAGGGCTGTGGTGATTGATTGGCTCAAGAATAGACACATGACCTAATCCAAGTCAATCAGGTCAAACAGCTAATCTTGAGACTTTTGCTTGAGCAACCAAGAAAGGAGTTTCCTTTTTCCTCACAGTTCAGAGCTGTGAAGATGCAGTCCTTGAGGTCCCACATGGGTGACAACTACCTCAGAGTGAAATCGGAGAGAAATGCACTGAGAAGAGATGGAGAGAGAGAATCCAGCTCCTGATGGTATAATTTGGATCTTTTAACCCAGCTGCTGTCGGATCGTCTATATACATTTTATGTTTTTTTGGTTTAAGGACGTTTGAGTTTGGTCCCTGGCAACCAAAAGTTCTGCTTAATATACCTATAACAAGTAAAGCATTGCATTAGGCATTGTGGAGGGTCTTAAGATGAGCAAGCTCTCAGGCAGTTTACAAAGGAAAGAAATGGATCCATTACTTGAAGCAGACAATGTAATGGGAACAGCAGATAGAAAGCACAACTACTCCACTTCTCTTTTGCCTCCATTATTTCAGGAAAACTAATCTTCATACGGAGAAGGTAGAACAAATGTTTTTTTCAGGGTTCAGAAGTCTGAGATAAACGAGGAGAAATAAGAAAGCTCATCACTGCTTTGATGAGTCCAAATCGCTTTTCCCAACTGAGACACAGTGAAGTGCGCTTCCAGGACTTAAAGATGAAAATGCTGAGCCACTGGGGGTACTCTCTGAAGGGCTGTGGGGAACTGGGAAGTAATCTGGATTTTTAAAAATGGATTTTATTATTTACAGTCTAATGAGTTGTATTTAATCCTTGGAAAATTAAGTAGTTGGTTTTTGAACATAGAAAAATGTGTTCATTTTTCAATTAAATATTTTTTGAAGGAACTAATTAGTCTCATGTTTTTCCCACCAGCAACTGCATATGACAGAGAGAAACAACAGTAACAAAAAGCTTAATCTGAAAAAGAAATTATTTTTAATCTCCCAATTGAGAGATGTCTTAAGATGAGACCTTTAGGTCCAACCTGTACATTCATGAATTGTAAGAGATTTGAATTGGGTTTTAGTAGTTGATGAATTTCTTTTCCTCCAGAACAATAGCATGGATTCCAAAAGAATAATTACACCAAACCACCCAATCTCCTTTCTTTAATAAAATGATAATATGGGCATAAACAGGACCATAACAGACATAATTAATCCAAATGGTGAAGTAGTTGGCAATCTTTTTTCTCTGTTTTTGAAAATTCTTGTTTTCACATAAGGAAACGAGCCATATGATAGTACAGATAAAATGATTAATTATCAGAGCCAAAGAGTGTTTGATCAATGGAGTAATGAAATGTAGAGAGTGGCCTCCAAGGGAATGCTGTGAAGATTTATCCTATTTAAAATGATATATCAGTGATTTTCGTATTATTGATTTTAAGATCATATAAACCTGGGAGAGATTGGTTGATGAAATCAAGATTTAAAAGATCATAACAAGCTACTATAATTTATCCTAAAAGCAACAAGATAACTCTTAATATAAAGATAGTCCTGCATTTAAGTTAAAAAAAAACCAGAATTACACAAGTAGAGAATGGAGAAGAAAGACCTGGCTTAACTGCATTTCCTTCAAAAAAGATGTAGATAATTCACAAAGTACAGTATGTCACCATCACATGAATGATAATATAGAAGGAATTCCCTGATTTAGGAAAAATCCTCATAACAATTTCTTCAGTGGATAAAAACCAGTTTACTGAAAACACATACACATAAATACATATACAGAATATTAATAGAAAAAAGACTCAAAAGGCAGCAATTAACTCTGAATGGTGAAAAATATAGGTGATCTTATTTTCTTGTGTTGTTTCATATTTTATACATTTGCTGCAATTACTTTTTATAATGTCATTTTAGTTCAATATGGATCAACAATGTAACATGGCTGATAAAACAAAAAGGAATGCAGTCTTAAGCTGCATACATAGAATTGCATTTCCCAGAAGAGAGATATTGATCAGTTCACTGCGCTCTGTACTGGGACAGCCATATCTGGAATAATGAATCAAGTCCTGGATGTCAGGTCTTAAAGGAGCACTTTGACAATTTGGACTCATATGGGATTTGGGAAGGGCATAAGTGATCTAAAGGTTGCAAGCATGGCCTGTAAAGAAAAAAAGCTCATGGAGATATGTTTGCTTTTTTATAAATATGAAGTGTTCTCATCTGAAGGAGCAGCAGATTTGTGACAGATTAAAGATGGCCACGAATTCTTCAATACTTGGGCCGTTGAGAGATGGGAATCTTTGTCCCTCCCCTTTAAATGTAGATGGTCTCTATGGCTGGTTTGATCAACGGAAAATATCAGAGTGACACTATGCCAGTTTGCAGGCCCAGACCTTAAGAGACTGGCAGCTTCCTCATCCTGTCTTCTGGCAAAACACATTGCCTTGTGAGAAGTATGCCTACGCTATGACCACCAGGCATGAAGAAGCCCACGCTAGCCATGTGGAGAGGCCATGTAAAGGGAAGGATGTCTGAACAGACCCCAGCTGATCCAGCTATCCCAGCTCAGGCACCAGATATGTGAGTGAAGAAGCCTTTGGACAACTTCTGGCTGCAAGCATACAAAGGATGCCAAGCAAGAATCACTGTTGAGCCCACTAATCCCAGAATCATGAGAGGTAATAATAGTTATTTTAAGTTACTGTGTTTGGGGATAGTTCATTACAAAGCAATAGAAAATCAGAATGCTTGTTAAGTCTAGCTTGATCTTAGTATAACATCCCAGGAGGAATGATTAAAGATTTTTGAGCAAGAGAAGTTACCTTGCTCTTCACGGTAAGTGCTCTGCCAATACAGGGTAGGATGGAGGGGTGTGTGGCCCCTGAGACAAGTTTAGGAGTGACACTTCAGCTCTGTAGTAAGCTGCTAGATAACTTCTACTTGTGAGGAAGATCTGACCACAAAGATAACCAAAGTTGGTTCCATCATCAAGAATTCCCATCTGGGGCAGCCCGGGTGGTTCAGTGGTTTAACGCCGCCTTCAGCCCAGGGCATGATCCTGGAGACCCAGGATTGAGTCCCATGTCAGGCTCCCTGCATGGAGCCTGTGTCTCTGCCTCTCATTCTTTCTGTGTCTCTCATGAATAAATAAACAAAATCTTAAAAAAAAAAAGAATTCCCATCTGGGGGGCACCTGGGTAGCTCAGTTGGTTAAGTGTCTGACTCTTGGTTTCAGCTCAGGTCATGATCCCAGGGCTGTGTGATAGAGCCCCACATAGGGCTCCCTGCTTAGTGGAAAGTCTACTTGAGATTCTTCTTCTCCCTCTGCCCCTCTTCCTGCTCATACTTGCTCTTTTCTCACTCTCAAATACATCTTAAAAAAAAAAGAATTTTCATATGGAAAGGGGACCATAGACAGAAACAAATGGGGGTGGTTTTTATTAGTGAACTGGGATTATCATCCCTTGAGCTGGTGCACATGCTGAGCCAAGTAATGGGGCACTTGTCCCTACTTTGCCAGGAGCTTGCTGTCCTGGTTTCTGGCTTCTTCTCATTTCTATTTCTCCACCTCTCTACTCCTTTTCTCATAGGCTCTGCTTTTGCCTCCAACTCCTTCTTGGCATAAATCACCTGGATTTTGGATCCAATAGACCTTGGATCCAGAGTTTAGGGGCCTCCTCTGCCCCCTAACCCCAAGAATTCTGAGTTAGTCTGGAAAGAGAGGGAAGAAATCATTCTTCCACAGCATCCTGCCCTTAGCAGTGCAAAAAAGAAGAATACCAGAATGCATTTCCCCAGAAATGCATTAACTATATATCCCATATCCTTGAGAGAAATCCTCCTAGAAAACCCATCACAAGAAGATGGTGCATTTCATCACAGATCTAATGGTCTCTCTTCCAGGAGGCATCAGCTTCTTTAGCTATGGGTCTGCCAGGAGTCATTTGTATAGGATGGAGGGAACTTATCCTTGACTCTTCTCATCTGCAAAATGAGGTCTATGGGGTTGGGTGATCAGAAACCACCCCTTCCTGAGTTTTTCCTTCTATGTTTTTCTTTCACAATACCCATACTTGTTTCACTATGAGAATTTATCTCAATGTGTAAAATGTCTATTTGCTCTTTCATCGACTTGTGTTCTACTAACAAGTTCGTGAGGACAGACACCGACCTTGGTCATTACTGTGCCCAGCTCCTCATACGGCACCTGACATAAGGAAGACATGCCATAAATATTCACTACATAAATGAGTAACTACAGCTTTATTTTACTTTACGTCACCGTGCCTATCTTTATATATAGGTTTCATTTACTGGATGCATACTTGGGAAACTTTCCACACACATCAGACTCAGAGGAAAAGGAGAAATAATGGAACTGTAAGAAACCAATTATCAAAATTTCAAAGTTTGGGCTTGATACAATATTCACAAATAACTAGGGGCCAGCCTGCAGTGTGGTGGATTAAAAATAAATCATTTCCATATGATTAATGTTGCTATCTTTCCAAACATTGCCATTTAGTCTCTGTTGACAGGACATTGGCATTGGCAAGCAGCAAAGAAGACAACTGTTGTGACCGAGCAAAATTCAACAAAGTTATAGTGCTTCTGAGTGTTGGGGTTTTTGTTCCGTGGATTCACATTTAAGACAGATTCTGAGCAGATGAAAGGAAATGTGCCATAAGTGGACTTGAAGAGAAAGACAGTGCGTGGCCCCCAGGGGAAGACAACTGGGCTTTCAGCAGATATCAGGATTTGGGGGTGGGTGTTGAGGGGTGGACAGGATTGGGAGGAAAGGAGCTGCAATCTCTGTTGTGGGTGAGTGCAGTTCAGTAGGTATCTCACAGCTAGGGGGGCCGGGCGGGGCTCCAAGTAAAGATTTCCAGATGGTGATGCAAATTAGGACCTCTCTGCAGAGGTGTCTAAAAAGAGCCAATAACCTGGGGAAATGCTTGGAAGCAGCTTGGATAAAGGAAAAGTGGTGGGAGGAAGGAGGCGGAATGTCTTTGGCTAAAAGAACATTTTTGTTGCTGTCATTAATGACCATGCTAAGAAAGGTTTGGGTTCTCTGAGCCAGGGTCCCAGGTTACCAGGGTCAGACTGTTGACTTTCCCACTTAACACCAGAAGAGAAATGCTCCACTCTTCCAACCCCATCTGGTCTTAAGACCCCCTCACACCTCACACCTGTACCGTTCAACTTCCTCACACAAATGTGTGGGTCTCTTTTCTGCAGCCTCTGCCCAAGGCTCCTTAAACACAAGGTGAGTTTCTCCCTGTTTGCCCTCCAGCCCTCAGACCTAGTTAATGAATGATGGCTTGTGTGGCGCTTTACAGTTGTCTAAACACACCCACCTCCTTGTCTCACTTGATCTTCATAATCTTTTTAAGGAACCCAACTCGGAAAGAGGAAAAGCATGAGTGACTGCTGAGAGTATGGTCTCTGGAGCTAGACAAAGCTGACTGAGCCTGAGTCCTGTTCTCACTTTTTAGCTGTGGGACGTCAGCCAGTTTCCTAACCTTTCTGTGCCTCGATTTCCTAATCCCAGGCTGACTTTCGACCTAGGAGGTGCTACAGGGTTTGGTTAAGAGCTTAGACTTGGGAGCCTGACTGCCTTGGTAGAATCTGGTTGGCCATTTGACCTTGGACAAGTTAGTTAATATTTCTGGGCCTCAGTTGCCACATTTGGAAACTAGGGATAATGAGAACCAGTCCATCTCAGAGGTTAGGATTAAGCAAATAAGTATAATATACGAAAAGATGTTAGGGTTCAAAGCTAATGGCCAAGAAAGAATTCTTGAGACATCTTTGATGCACAAAGTGGTGTTACTAAAGCATGGGGTCAGGACACATCGGCAGAAAGAGCTGCACTGGGGTCATTTTATATACTTTCAAGCGGGTAGGGGGTTAGGGAGAGTGTAAACCTCCCAGGTATTTTGGAAACAAGGTTCCCAGGATCCTGAGGGCACTAGCTATTGTTGGGAAAGATCACTTATTATTGTTTAGTAAACCCTCAGTCATGAAACACTTCAGATGTATATTGGTGAGTCAATGATTGCCAACATATATCTAGGGGAGGGCAGCGATAAAGGAGGTTTCCAAAGGAATTTTTATATATTAAAGTAGACTTACAGGGTCCTGAGGGTTGGACTAAGATTGCAAAAGTGTCAACATCAAGGCAGCTGAGTCCCTAGAGGAACGTCACTCTGCCTTTTTCAAGGACTTGTCCATGGGCTGTAGGTTGTAAGGAAATTTAATAAGTTTTCTTCTGCCTTTGTTTCCACATCAAAGTACATGTGAAACACTCAGAGGAAAAAAAAAAAAGCCTGACATGCAGTAATCACTGTGTGAGCTTTACTATCAATCTTATTATTCTTTATAAAATATATTTTTGTCCTGCTCCTAAAAGTGACACATCAGCATTGTAGAAATCCTGGGACATCTCTGTCTTGCTATTTATACTTAATTATTTTTTTTTATTTTTTTTATTTTTTTAATTTATTTATGATAGTCACAGAGAAAGAGAGAGAGAGAGAGAGAGAGGCAGAGACATAGGCAGAGGGAGAAGCAGGCTCCATGCACTGGGAGTCTGACGTGGGATTCGATCTCGGGTCTCCAGGATCACGCCCTGGGCCAAAGGCAGGCACTAAACCGCTGCGCCACCCAGGGATCCCTTAATTTTTTTTTAATAAGAGTCTTAGTGAACACTGCTACAAAATATTCAGCCAATGCCTTACCCCCCCCCCTCCATGGTACCATCTCCTCCCCCTGGGCTGTCATAATAACTGAGTGAGGACACAGAGAGGAGAACACAGATCCAGCTGCACACTGTCCACCAACCATTTTTCCCCTTCCCCAATGACAACAACAAACAACCAAGAAAGAAAAGGATTCAAATTAAGGCCAGAAGTGACTTCCTCCAGGCTGGTTGCTTGTTCCTTTCACCTGAGTGTTGTTATTCAGTTGTCATTTTAATTTGGCCTCTCTGCATCGTCTCCCTCTGGCAAGTAGCCACTCCCCTGCAGAATCTAGGAAAATGACAAAGTTCTTATGGTGTGTATTGACCTGGAAAAAGAGAGGAAGAAAATAAACATCCATAATTTTTCCAGGAGAGGGAAGGAGATGTCTTGTCCATCCTTCTCTGCTCCTGTGGCCTCCCTGGCAACACTAGAGAGGCTCCCTCACCTTTTGCATCCCTTCCTGAATGTTAGAGCTGACCAAGTGGTACTTCAAATCACATCCCTTTGACCTGGGTGGAGGTGTTTTTCTTAATTAGGTCAAGAATGGAAAACCACTCATGTTCTCTCTAGCAAGACAGTTTGCAGGTGGAAAAGGGCACAGTTAATAATAACATCAGGAAGGCAGGCAGAGACCAGGATGAGCAGCCACCCCATTAATGCCATGTCTACTTATGACATTAGTTCCCGTCCCAGGTCCCAGGGATGCAACTGTTTTGTAGATGGGTTCTCCTCATGACAACCCCAACTCACAGAGCCAAGCACCCCTGCTTGGGGATTCCAGTGGCACTATCTTATGTTCTCCTCCAGAGTTTCTTGTACGATGTTACAGTGTTCTGATTAGGGTAGAGGAAGTAAATATTCTTCCAAAACAGAAAAGATGTGCGTGCTTCCTCATTAAGGAAGAAACTTTATTCATTACCAAGCCCACACTTAGCACAGACTTTACTAATATTTGTTGAATGAATGGTGTTAAATTAAGAGAGTTTTCAAGATAATAGGAAACATTGATTGTGCTTTCTGTGTAACAGGTGCAATGCTAAGTCTTTACACATCTTGTCTTATTTGATGCTCAACCCCAGGGGATAAAAGACACCCCCATATAAGAGAGGAGGACACAGAGACTTAGAAAGGTTGAACAATCATCCAAGGTCACAGAGCTGGTAAATGGCAGAGCCAAGATTCAAACTGAAATCTCTCTGCCACCAAAATCCACTCTTTTAACCACTGACAGTAATAATAAAGGTAATGATAATGGTTACAAGCACTGTATGCCTGGCACACTCAGCATTTTACATGTATTAATTATATATATATATATATACACACACACACACACATACATATATATGTACATATAATCACTATATATAGTGATTATATATATAACTATATATAATATAACAAATATAACTATATTACTAATATAACTATAATATATTATATTATATTATTATATTATATTATATGTATATATAATTACTAAAACATTAGTATATTTGTGCCCTTCTAACAGGTGAAGAGATTGAAGCACAGAGAGGCTAAATGACACATCCAAAGTCACACAGCCCTTAAATCGCCTGAGCTGAGACACAAACCCAAGCAGTCAAGCTTGAAAGACCCAGACCACCCCTTTGTTCTCCACCTTACCTTGTTGCCCTATTATTCATGATGACCCAAGACAACATTGAGTGGAAACTTTTCTCTGGCAGGACTCTGATAAAATAAAGGCCCAGGCAGACACTTTAATCCAATGTCAGAATCTGTATTATAGGGATCCCTGGGTGGCGCAGCGCTTTAGTGCCTGCCTTTGGCCCAGGGCACGATCCTGGAGACCCGGGATCGAATCCCACGTCGGGCTCCCGGTGCATGGAGCCTGCTTCTCCCTCTGCCTGTGTCTCTACCTCTCCCTCTCTCTGTGACTATCATAAATAAAAATAAAAAATAATTTAAAAAAAGAAAAAAATAAATAAAATCTGTATTATATTCTTATTTATTTGGCTCAGAGCTTCCTAGAAACTGTCAGGGACACAGCAGAAAACACACATACCTTTACTCTTTAGAACCTTAAAGTCCATTCAAGGCTGAGATTCTGGAAGTAGTAAGTCTTTACTGAGTACCAGCTAGACACTAGCACTGTGCTAGGTCCTTGTGATCCCCTGTTTTCTTTGACCTGCACAACCGTCCCAATATGGGGAATGTCCCATCTCGAGATGTATCCCAATAATGGGAGACTATTATTCTCTCCCATTTTGAAGGCAAGCAAACAGTGGGTTTCGGGAGAGAAAGAGGTTTCTCAGCTATCGACTCTGGCCCCACCTGATCAGAAATCCTACCAGGCCCGTCTTCAGGTCATCCAGCTTCACACATAGCAGCAGTCAGTCCTCACACATATATTTTCTTTTTCTTTTTAAAGATTTTATTTATTTATTCTCAAAAGACACAGAGAGAGAAAGGCAGAGATGTAGGCTGAGAGAAGAAGGCTCCAGGCAGGGAGCCTGATGTGGGACTCCATCCTGAGACCACGGATCACGCCCTGGGCCAGAGGCAGGTGCTCAACCGCTGAGCCACCCAGGCGTCCCTATTTTTTTTCTTAATATTCATCACACACACACACACACACACACACACACAAATCCTAGCTGTTTAAGAACCAAATATAGAACTGATTGCTGGCTTCAGTGTTTATTCTAACCCGTGCAGGTTCATAAAGTCCACTTAAGACCAAAATAAGGCTGACTCACATATGTAAAAGAAAATCAGCTCATATTTACAAGCTTCATAAAACCTGCTGCAAATACTTAGGTAGAAAGATACAGCAAATGCGTTTACAACTTTACCCAAATGTCTCACCAGCAGTAGTCTGGAGGAGGCTCAGAGAGAACTGAACACCAAGAAAGTATAAGGTTCAAGCAATCTGCAAGAGTAATATATTCTAATTACTAAATGAACCAGGCAATCTAAGAATATTGTATTCAAATGTTCAAAAACGCTGAAGAACTCCATAAAAGGAGCTCATGACATGTTTAAAGGACCAGACTCATGGGCACACACACACACACAGGCACACACACTATTGTGGAACAGAGGTGATACCTTTCTGCCTGAAACATTTGGACAATTGTTGACATTTCCAGAGCAGACACACTCTTTATGCCCAGCCTAGTGCTACCCAGGCTCATCATTAATGAAACCAACAACTACTATTCAAGCTGTATTAAAAAGCTGTAATCATCAAGACAATATGGCACTGGCACCAAAACAGACACAAAGATCAATGGAGCAGGACAGAGAACCCAGAAATGGACCCTCAATTCTATGGTCAACTTCTCTTTGGCAAATCAGGAAGGAATATCCAATCGAAAAAAGAGTGTCTTCAACAATTGGTGTTGGGAAAATTGGACAGCCACATGCAGAAAAATGAAACGGGACCACTTCCTCACACCATACACAAAAATAGACTCGAAATTGATGAAAGACTAAATGTGAGACAGGAATCCATCAAAAGCCTAGAGGAGAACATAGGCAGCACCTTCTGTGACCTTGGCCACAGCAACTTCTCCCTAGACACATCTCCAAAGGCAAGGGAAACAAAGGCAAAAATGAACTATTGGGACTTCACCAAGATAAAATGCTTTTGCACAGCAAAGGAAACAGTCAACAAAACCAAAAGGCAACCTACAGAATGGGAGAAGATATTTCCAAATGACACATCAGATAAATGGCTCATATCCAAAATCTATAAAGAACTTAC
Source organism: Nyctereutes procyonoides (assembly GCF_905146905.1). Taxonomy (NCBI): domain Eukaryota; kingdom Metazoa; phylum Chordata; class Mammalia; order Carnivora; family Canidae; genus Nyctereutes; species Nyctereutes procyonoides. The sequence goes on along the minus strand of NW_026575133.1, from coordinate 9,337,142 downwards.
CAAACTCAACCCTGAAGAACAAATAATCCAATCAAGAAATGGGCAGAAGACACGAGCAGACATTTCTCCAAAGAAGACCTACAAATGGCCAACAAGCACATGAAAAAAAATGTTCAACATCACTCGGCATCAGGGAAATACAGATCAAAACCACAATGAGGTAACCACCTCAGACCAGTCAGAATGGCTAGAATTAACAAGTCAGGGAACAACAGATGTTGTCGAGGATGAGGACAAAGGGGAACCCTCTTACGCTGTTGGTGGGAATGCAAGCTGGCAGCCACTCTGGAAAACAATATGTAGGTTCCTCAAAAAGTTAAAAATAGAGCTTCCCCTATGACCCAGCAATTGCACTACTAGGTATTTACCCAAAAGAAACAAACATAATGATCCAAATGGGCAACTGCACCCCAATATTTATAGCAGCAATGTCCACAATAACCAAACTATGGAAAGAGCCAAGATGTCTATTGGCAGATAAATAGATAAAGAAGATGTGGTATGTATATAAAGAGAGGAAAAAATAAATCAACGAAATCAGAGAGGGAGACAAACCACAAGAGACTCTTAATCATAGGAAACAAACTGAGAGTTGCTGGAAGGAAGGAGCATGGGGAGACAGGATAACTGGGAGATGGGCATTAAGGAGGGCGCGTGATGTCATGAGCACTGGACATTATATAAGACTGATGAATCAATGACCTCTACCTCTGAAACCAATAATATATTATATGTAAATTAATTGAATTTAAACAAATTTTTTTAAATACTAAAAAAAAAAAAAAAAAAAAAAAACAACTACTGTGCCACTAGCATCTCTTACTTACCCTGCCCCAAATTGTGCATTCAAGGAAAGGCAAGACTAGAAATGCCCCCAGGCACCTGGCTGGCTCAGCAGGTTAAGGTTAGGCATCTGACTCATGATTTGGGCTCAGATCATCTCAGGGTCCTGGAATCAGCTCTGTGCTGGGTGTGGGGATGGAGCCTGCTTGGGATTCTCTCTCTCTCTCTCTCTCTCTCTCTCCCCTTCTGCCCTCTTCCCACTTTCTCTCAACAACAAATACAAAAAAAAGAAAGAAGAAAGAAAGAAAGAAAGAAAGAAAGAAAGAAAGAAAGAAAGAAAGAAAGAAAGAAAGAAAGAGAGATTCCTTTAAGAAACCTACCATGTGACCCTCATGGCTTAAAGAAGAAATTGGTCGGGGATTATTTGTTGAGGGCGATCAAAGCCTAAGTGACCGAAGGAAATGACTCAAGTTGAAAAGGGAGATTTGTTGACAGAAAGAGCAGCTTCATGAAGAAGCAGGAGCAGGGATTACAGCCAGCTCCACTCCCTTTCTCCTCCCTGGGGCCCATTGGTTCGTTCTTTCACCTCCATTCTCAAGGCTCCTCTCACCTCATCTTTCTCCATCAGCCGCTCTGCCTCCACATGGCTAGCCATGTGAAGAGTGCTTGATCTGACAACCATGCTCAGCTGTGAGGGAATCAGGAGACTGCTCCAGAGAAACACTCGAGCCACTCAGAGTCATGGCTTCCTAGGGGAACGGGTGCCACCTTGAAGACTCCACACCTGTGGAGAAGGAGTGGGTCAGCACATTTCACAAGGGCTTTAAAGCTGGCTCCCTGAATCCGACCCTGTCTTGGGAGAAGGATTCTCTGCAATGGGGCCACTTTGCAAGGAGGGGTCATAACTCAGAGAGATAGATACTCCACCTTTTTTGGATGTCCAGGCTTTGGTAACTGCATTTCCTTGGATATGGAGAGGAAGAAAAGACCTGTGTCTCTGAGCCTGCAGGTGACAACACAGCCATTGCAAGCTGCCTCAACAGAATTTACTGACTTATAATATTCTCTATTCTGCAAGCATGAATGGAGAGACTGCAGCAAGTCTATACTCCGCACAGGGGGACCCAGAATCAGGAAACACAGTCACCAACCTCAAGGACTCTGAATCCTACCAAAGAGTACAGACATTCCTTTAACCAGCCATAATCTAAGGTGAGAGTGGAATGTGCCTAAGTGCAGGGATGAAACTAGAGTTCGTTAAAAAAAAAAAAAAAAACTGCATGCAGGCATTTCAGCCTCACATCCTGCCTGAGAGACACGAGGAGTAACCTAGACTCAGAGAGGCTAAGAAGCTTGTCTACAGTCACACCATTTGTTGTAGGACTTGGACCCTGTTCCTTGCCAGTCTTGGAATGGTGCATTGCCCGAGAGGGTGCAGAGGGCTCAGGGTACAGAGGGCCCAGAGAATGGAGAGGAGGAAGAGGGAGGAGGCACAACTGCATTGCTGAGATTTCCCCCAGCCATGCTGGGAGAATAATTATGCAAAATTAAATTACTAATGTACTTTCACAGTCAATAGGGCCTGGGGAAATAGATTTTAGAAGATTTGTTTGAAGCAGTCACAATAAGAGATTGACGATGACAAAGACAGACCGAAGAAGTACCAGGAGCAAACAACCAAACTACGTTAAATGAGCCCATTGAGTATAGGAGCAAACAGACCCACACACCTCAGCCAGCCCTGCCCTGCAATGTTATATGGTAATTAGCTCCTAATGACACCCCTGGGTTACCCAGAAATAGATAAATTACATTGACATGTTGTCTAAAGTCAATAGAAGATGCAGTCAGGATTCTATTGACTTTGCTTCGGTCTTGGGCTAGCTGTGTGATCTCAGAAAAGTCACTTAACTCTTCTGGAGCTCAATCCAGAAACAAGAGTCATGGCAACTCTGCAAGTCTGAAAAGCAAAGTCTGGAGACTTTGGAATCTCCCCCGGGACCATCCTCAATATCTAGACAGTGATTCCAAAGGGGCTTTCTTGCTGTGCCCCCTCTGCTCCATTTCCCCAGAAGCCCTATTTCACAATTCCACGTTTGCCCAGGTTGTTACTGGTGATAGGATGACCAGAACTGTTTTTAAAATCAAGGCACTTTGCTGCTTATGAAAAAAAAAACATATTAATATGGCAAAATTATTTCTACTCAAAGCATGAGTCATGCTGTTTGGATGCTAAGTGACTTTTGCTATCCATAGGCAGCAAAAAAGAAGATGTGTGACAGAGAAACCATCCAACCTCTACACAGAGGATGCTGATCCTTACTGTGGCCCTGGATGAGCTACCTCTGTTCTGCTGGAAGCCTGCTCAGTGCTGAGGCTTTGGGGGATTTTCTGTTGTCTGTCTCGTTTGTCCTGTCCTGTGTTCAAGGGTCAGAGCCAGTCGGAACATGAGATTTGAAAACCCCCACTTCCTTCCAAGTTCAGTACCAGAAGGGACAGCCTTAGAGATCCTATCCTGGGAGTGTTGCTCTTTAACTTCCAGAGCACACTGCTTAAAACCCAAACTGTGGAAGGAGACTTGGTGTCCATCAAAAGATGAATGGATAAGGAAGATGTGGTCTATGTATACAATGGAATATTACTCAGCCATTAGAAATGACAAATACCCACCATTGCTTCAGCGTGGATGGAACTGGAGGGTATTATGCTGAGTGAAGTAAGTCAATCGGAGAAGGACAAATATTATATGGTTTTATTCATTTGGGGAATATAAAAATTAGTGAAAGGGAATAAAGGAAAAGGAGAGAAAATGAGTGAAAATATCAGTGAGGGTGACAAAACATGAGAGACTCCTAACTCTGGGAAGTGAACAAGGGGTAGTGGAAGGGGAGGTGGGCAGGGGGTTGGGGTGACTGCATGATGGGCACTGAGGGGGGCACTTGGTGGGATGAGCACTGGGTGTTATGCTATATGTTGGCAAACTGAACTCCAATAAAAGATTTTTTTAATAAATTAAAAATAAATTAAAAAAAAAAAACAAGTACCCAGGATGCCTGGGTGGATCAGTGGTTGAGCATCTGCTTTTGGCTTAAGGCGTGATCCTGGGACCCTTGGATCAAGTCCTGCATCAGGCTCCCAGTGGGGAGCCTGCTGCTCCCTCTGCCCCCTGTGTCTCTGCCTCTCTCTGTGTATCTTTCATGAATAAACAAATAAAGTGTTAAATAAATAAATAAATAAATAAATAAATAAATAAATAAATAATAAGAAAAACCAAATACCCTTGCTGGAGGCAGGACTTAAATCCACAGATGGTAAATAAATTTCATGTAAACTACTAACAGTTGATCAATTGGTAATGACCGCCTGGAGCATTGTACTGAGAAAAAATATTAAGCTGTTCCCCAGGGTGACAGTCAAAAGATTTAACAACCCACCAATCAGCACAGACACGGGCCGCAGAGCCGGGGCAAGCTGCAGCAGCCCACCGACCTAACCCCAATCCCAAGGCTTCTGGGCCCTTCCAGGTGCCCCGCGGGCTTGGGGCTTCGCTCTTCAGCTGCCAGCTCAGTGCCCAGAGGGGCAAGGGGAGCCCTCCAGGCCGAGGATCCAGCAGTGGCTGCAGGCGTTTAAACCACCTGACGACAGGTCGCCTGTCAGCTCCGTGTGCCCCCCAGGTTCATGGGAGGCCGCGACAACGGGTTAGCCTGGTCAGCCTTACGCGGAGACGAAGGAGGAAGAGTACAGCATCCCGTCAAGCGTTTTCTCTCACTTGACCTAAGGCATCTGCATTTTCCTCGGGGGGGGGGGGGTCATCCGTTGCGGCCACTGTCGATTCTGAGTGGAGACGAGGAGACAGTCGAGAGGGTGCACCCGGCTGTGGCTACACTGATGTGTTCTGCACTGTCAGTGACCCGCGGACGTGAAATCCCCAGCACTCATGGGACATGATGTCGCTTTACTGGCATGAGCCTTGGACAGCTAAAAATGACAGAAATGCTTCTCCTCAGCTGCATTTAAAAGTATGGGTTGGGGCAAGCCTATTGGTCTGACACAGATGGTGGCCTTCAGACCTTAGGAGTCCTGGAAAGGTGGTCGAGCTCTCCTGGCCCTTCTGGGGTGCTCATTAATTAGCAGCTATTGCTACAAATCTTAGGCAGGGGGCAGCTCGGGGTAGGCCTGCCTCTTGGACGCCTGGGCTGGCAGGAAGAGCAGGTCTCTATCTACCTGTGAAGGACCTCTGGGGCCAAGGACCTAAGTCTCTCATGCCTCAGTGTGCATCCCTGGGAGTATGTTAAAAAGGATTCAAGGGTCTGCTGTAAGATTCTATTTCAGCAGAAATCTGCATTTTAACAGCTTTCCAAACTGACTCTGTGGTAGGTTATGGATCGCGTTTTGAGAAACCTCCAGTAAGTGGGGATGAGACTCCAAGAGGCTTCTGAGGAGAGAGAAGCAGATAATAAGATGGAAGAAGACAGTGCAGTGGGGACATGGGACAACTGACAAACTCCACCCACTCCAGCTTTCTTAATAGAGCGGTGGGGCTACTGCCTTCATTAGAATAATGAATCAGGTCTGTTATTGATACAGTGACATGTGCTTGATGTGCATTCATTGCCTCACAGCAGCAGCCACCTGGAAGGGGGACACTCATTTTTAGGTTAAGAAACTGAGGCCAACACCGCACAACTTGAAGGAGGTAAAACCGGGACCTGAAACCAGAAAGCCTGACTCCAGAGCCTGAGCACTCACCACCAGCCTGGACTGCCCATGTTTGAGGACAATTCTGATATTCCTGAGATAATAGCTCATAATATTGATTAGCTACAACATAAAAATACAACCATCAGCTTTTCTCAGTTTATTTTTTTTATTTTTTTAAGAGAGCATATGAGCAGGGCAGAGGGCGGGGGAGCAGGAAAAGGGGAGAGAATCCCAAGCAGACTCCCCTCTGAGCCCACAGCTCAACACGGAGGCTCGATTTCAGGACTCTGAGGTCATGACCTGAGCCACAGTCAAGAGTCAGATGCTCAACTGAGCGAGCCACCCAGGTGCCCCAGCTTTTCTCGGTTCATAATGAATACTTCTGGTAGAAAATATAGAATGGAAAATAGAACTGACTGGCTAAAACTGTACATAATAAATTTCATTATAGTGAGAATATAACTAAAGAACCTTATCTCCTTGACACAATTTAGATTTGCAAAATTGAGCCCGAGAAAACTGGACCTGAAAAAAGTGAAATCAGCCATCATGGCAAAAGCTATAATGGTCAAATAATGAAAAATAAAAACCCTGAGCGACAAACCAAATATTCATTGTACAGTATATATGGAATAGAATTTCTCCTAATGAAAATGGAAATGAAAACCAAAATGGTTAGAAATGTTTAGATTCATCACATAGCAGAAGATGATCGAGAAAATAAATGTACTTACTAGAGTTTGTTTTCTAAAATCATTTTTCGACAAAAACTAATGTTAAAATGACCTTCTTTGTACACAAAGAATCAAAATATCCTCAAGCGGTCAAAACAGCAGGGAACAAGCTTTCAGGAGGTCACACTGGGTTATATTTATAAATGTTGCCCATCACTGAGGCAGCTACCCTAGGCATTCACGCATAGGTAGGATCTGTGTAGTAGTCAGGACATAAAAGCATGCGGCAATGGGTGGGATACCAGAGTATCCCCACGTCCTCTCCCAACAAGGTGCTGCTACTGTTCCAGGGAATACCAGCTGAGAATCACTGCTGAATCTACACACTGTTTTTTTTGTTGTTGTTGTTGTTGTTCTTTTTAGTAGGCTTTGTGCAGTGTGAGTCTTGAACTCATGACCCTGAGATCAAGAGTTGTACGCTCTACTGACTGAGCCAACCAACACCCCTTGCACACTTATTCTGATGCAAGTGTACAACATTCCCCACAAGGGCAGCAAAAAGATATTTGAGAAACATTGCTTTAAATATTAAGACCGTGCCCTACCTCCTTGTGTGTCTATCCCACCCTCTCCGCCCTGGGCATTTAAATATCTGTGCACTGTTCGTCAACCACTCCTCTAGTATACACCATGGCTGTTGCTCAACTGGACCTCTACAATAACTTCACCAGGCATCCTATTTCCACTCTGCCTCTTTAGAATCATTCTTCATTCTGAAGGCAGAGAGATTTCTCAAAAACATAAGTCAAATTATGCTCCTCTGCTTAAAGCCATTCAATGGTCCCTGTTGCATGAAATCCGGGATCCCTGGGTGGCGCAGCGGTTTGGCGCCTGCCTTTGGCCCAGGGCGCGATCCTGGAGACCCGGGATCGAATCCCACGTCGGGCTCCCGGTGCATGGAGCCTGCTTCTCCCTCTGCCTGTGTCTCTGCATCTCTCTCTCTCTCTCTCTCTCTGTAACTATAATAAATTAAAAAAAAAAGCATGAAATCCTTATCCTGGTTTACAAAACCCTTTACATTCTGACCCCTGCCTGCTTCACCATATATATCATATACTGCCCTTTCATCTCTCACCTCACTCCTCCTGCCATGCTTTTCTTTTGTTCCTGCTAATTCCCACCCCACATCCTTTGCACCAGCAGCTCTCCCCACCTAGAGTCCTTGGTCCGGATCTCATCCTGGTTGGCTCCTTCTTAATGTTCAGATGTCGACTTACGTGTCATGTCACAGGGAGGCCTTTCTTGACTCCTGTTCCGGTCCAAGACATCATATAGTCACTAATGTTTCATCCTGTTTTAATTCTCTGCAAAACACTGCATTTCATTTTTTGGTATATTTGTGTGTTCCTCTCATATCTGATCCTTCTGGTACATTGTGAAGCTCCATAAGGGCAGAGTCTAAATATATCTTGTTTACTACATGTAAGCACCCAATATCTGTTTATGAATATAATGAAGGGATAGAGGGGTGAATGAATGAGCAAGTGAATAAATGAAGTACCTTAAGGCTGTTGAAATTTTAGGAGCCAGTGTGCCGGGAACACCAAAGAGAAATAAAGCTAAGGCACATCTTCCTGCTCTCAACCCAAGACCCTCTTCAAAGTCTCCGTTTCCAGTAGGAAGCCTGCCCCATCTACCATGCCTTCACTCTCCTCTGACCTTTTGGCCATCATTTACTTATAGTTGCAGTTAGCTCTTCGTTCCTCAGTGAAATCACTTCTGCTGCTACTTTGCATTATGCTATTGCTAACCCCAACTGCCCTGAACTGGATCTCCCCAACTACAGTAATCTCCTTGCCAGTGTGGGCTATATATTTTATATATTTTTTGTAACCTTCAGCTCCTCGTGGGTACCTAATAAATATTTCATTAACCATAGGAGTTCAGGGCTCCTGAATCAGAGAGACCACCTTCTGGAAACTTCCATCATGGAGGTTAGAGAGCAGAGGCCTAGAGACTTGCCCAAGTTTGGGTGGCCAGCTAGACATAGGATGCTCCTGCATCTGTGTCCTGTTTCTGAGGCCAGTTTTCTTTCCACTGCATCAGTGGAGACCTTATTAGAAATACAGACTCTTGGACACACACACACACACACACACACACACACACCACCAGACCTGAGACAGGCCCCAGCAGGAGGTGTTCAACATAACAGTGGTAATTGTGGCTCTAGGGGCCCAAAGGTGGTGCCACTTGCATAGCCCACTGTTAGGTTGAACTATATGAAATCACGGCATTCAGCAGCTTTTGATACACAAACTGGAAATTTCATATGGTTCAACCTAGTGATATTTTCTTGAGTGAGAGGTGTCAAGGTTAATGGGAAAAGATGCAGAGAAGAAATGATAGCTCTCTGAAGAAAAAAAAGAAAGAAAGAAAGAAAAAAGAAAGCCTGAGAAGGATAACAAATCGACTCCCAAGTGGAAATTTCAAGAAGACAGGGAAACTCCCTTTGCTGGACACAAAGCTGCCCAAAGTGCCAGGAAGGATATGGCGTATAATTGGCCTTGGCAAGTTCCTCATCACAGAGAAGGTTATGCACAGGAAGAAAAGCTTTTAGCTTTTTAAGTAATCTCTACATCCCACCTGGGACTTGAACTCATCACCCTGAGATCAAGAGTCACAGGCTCTTCCGACTAAACCACCCAGGTGCCCCATGGAAAGCTTTTAAAATTGGCATTTATCAAGGGGATTGTCTTGCCAAGGACTGCTTTAAGCACTTTATGTCTATCACCTCCTCCTGGCAGCAATGTCACAAGGTCGGTACTATCCTGTGCCACTTTACAGATGAGGAAATTGAGGCAGGGATAGAGTAAGGAACCAGTCAGAGGTTGTGGAGCATAAGTGACAGAGACTACGTCCTCACCCACCAATATTCTCAGGAAAGTCTTCTGACCATTCAGCACAAAGAAGCTGTCTCCAGCATGGGGAGGGCAGTTGGATGAAAGACCTTTCAGGAAACCTCTGGGCCCGGGGTTTCAGGTTTTTAGGATGCTGAGTGGGCAGCTCTGGTAGATGACTGTCTCACCAGTGTCTTTCCCCCCCATACACACTCCTCACCTCTCTCCTCCCCACCACGGTCACTCTATGGCTGAGGGACATGTAGAGTGGCTCCAGGACTCTGAGGTTAGGACTCTGAGGTTAATCCTATTGATTATTCACCTGGTACGCAGCAAACCTGGTTGGTCTATCTGCAGAAGACGAGGTTTATCATATACTCCTCTTACCTGCCCTGGAAAGGGACATTTCTTCATTTTACAGACAAGGAGACTAGGTCACCAGAGAAGGGCCTGGCCTCAGCTGCTTAGCTGGTCCGTAACAGAGCCAGAATGGAAAACTGGGTCTGTCTGATTCCAGAGTCTTGTGCTCTTTCTACAAAACAACAGAATACTTAGGGAATATTTCCAGATAGCAACAGGGCCTGTGAGCTGAATGGAGTTAAAGGGAAGAAAAGGAGTTTTAAATTCTTGATTCTGACTGCAAGTGCCCTGTGCTTCCTGTAGCCTGGGCCCCTGCGTCGGAGAAGCTGGCCACCCAGCCAGGTCTATTCCATGTGACATATGACACCCCAACCAAAGCCATGAAGTGGGATAAGCAACATGCAATTTCCAACTTTAATTGGTCAACTAAGTTGGAAAATCACTGTCAGACAACCATCAGACAATAAACAAAAGGAAGTCAGGTTGCTCATGAAACATTTAAAATCTAGACCTACCCAAGCCTGATCTTCTCTTCAGGTGACATCAGTAGGAGCAAGTACTCAGCTGTCAGCTCCCTCGCTCCTAGGTGAGCACTGCCTGCCTGCATGGCCTCGGGGAGCTCCCCTGCACCCCAGTTCCTGCCATGGCAGGGGACAGATGCTGTTTCCTTTACACTCCTGATAATGATAGCGTTTACCTTGCAGGTTCCTCCAGCTGGCTTTTGTTTTATATGCACCAGGAGTTCTCAGTTAGCCTCTCCCCCACCATCTGCTGGTAAGGGTGATGGCATTCATGGTAGCAACTACTCTGGCTCCCACCTGTCCCTCTTAGAATCACTGAAAAGTGACACAGAGCCTGGCCCGAAAACAGAGTCACGGTCTCCCCACCCAGGAAGAGAGCAGAGACAGCAGAGAACACAGTCAGGGGCTGAGTTTACTACCACGTGAGAGTCGCTGCCACAGTTCTAAGGCTGATTTACCCACGCCCAGCTCAAGGGGCCTTTGCCTGCTGAGCTCCACTTGGCAAACCCAGGGTCACCCGTTCACCTTCCTGAATATCTGCTGAGCAGGGGCCCTGGCCCTAGGAACCTCAGCTCTGCCTGTGGACGTAAGGAGGGAAGCCTCAATGGCTTGACAGCCCCAACATTCAAGGGAGCATGAACCATGTTTCTGAAACTATTCAGGATGTTTATTCACAGATGTTCAATTTAAATGTCCCTTCATCAGTTACAGTGACACAAGCCCACTCCCAGGTGTTTCCCCCAAAGAAATGAAAATCTGTGTTTACAAAGCACTTACAAATATCCAGAGCTGTTTTACTCTGAATCATCTAACATCCCTCAGCCGGTGGGTGGGTCAGCAAATGGGGGTGCTCCATACAAGGGACTCCTACCTGGCAGTCAAAAGGAACCAACTGCCAATACACACAGCACAACTGAAGCTCAAGGAACATTATGTGAAGGGGAAGAAACCAGAGACACAAAAGACTACTTGCTGTATGATTCCATGTACGTGAACCATTAGAAAAGGCAAAACTATACCTGTAGAGAACAGATTGGTGTTGCCAAGGCTCGGGAGTTGGGGGAGAAGGATGGTCACAAAGGGTCATGAGTGAACTCTCCGGGCTGATGGAAACATCCTATATCTTGATTGTGGAGTTAGTTACCTGAGTGTATCTATTTGTCAAAACTCATTGAACTGCACTCTTCCATGAGTGAATTTTATTGTGTGCAAGCCATACCTCAATAAGACGAATTATCGTTTAGAAAAATCAAATAGGTCGTTTTTAAACCACAGGACTTTTCAGAGCCTTAGATATATTGCTGTGCATTTTAAATCTTCAAGATGAAGCTAAGATGTCCAAGGTTTAGCAAATTCACTTGACATAGAATTTAATAAGTTTTACAGAAGGGAGCCTGGGTGGCTTAGGCGGTTAAGCATCTATCTTCAGGTCAGGTCACGATCCCAGGGTCCTGGGATTGAGCCCCGCATTGATTGGGCTCCTTGCTCAGTGGGGAGTCTGCTTCTCCCTCTCCCTCTCCCTCTGCCCCTGCTCATACTCCTTCTCTCTCTCTCTCAATCTCTCTTTCTCTTACATGCTCTAATAAATAAATAAAAATTTTTAAGATATAAGTTTTACAGAATACCAATTAAAATCTTGAGGAAACAGGTAAGAGGAGATTGCATTCGAGAATTGCCCATCTGGATAAAGCATTACCCTCTCATTGTTTCCTCTTAAACTCAGACCCTCTTGAGAAAGGCAGTACATTCGGCCAGACACCTTCCTGGGTGTTGGGTTAGCAGACAGCTCTGCAGATCGGAGAGCCAGGGCTCAGCAGGAGCACAGAGCATGTGCAGAGGGCACTGAGCAGGGAAGGAGGCACCGGGAGCCTCACCACAATCCCTGGAAGCTTTGGCCATTGTCCCTCCATCCAATTGTCAGATGTCCTGTAAGGCACTCTGCCCAGCGCCAGGGAAACAAGCCACCTACAGTGCCTCCCTCCAGTAGCTCACAGCCTCAGTCTCATCAAGAGATGCTGTCCCAGGGCCCCCCTTGCCCACCCTCTCAATGATTTTCTTCTCTGGTATCTCATTGCCTGACACTTGGGCTGGCACATTCCCAAGGACTTCCAGCCAGTGTGGTCATCAGCTCTCACCAGCAGGCCGACCCAGGCTCACTGACCACGAGTTGTTGGGCACAGGCCTGGGAATTCAGGCAGGTGGCAGCAAAACGAGAGAGTTTTCCATCTTATTTCATCTCCAGCCCTGTCCAACCCCTCCCTTGGGCCTGCCCATTACTCTGAGCTGAGGGGTACGAGACAAGAGAGAAGACCACAGATACAGCTGCTGTGTAGAACACGCCAGCTTTGTTAGGTGGAGGAGCCCTGGCCCAACTAGCCCTGCTCTCTCTGCCTGCCTGTTCATCTTCTGTCTCTCTCCTGTCTACCTGATGTGGCCACCTGGCCCCTTTCCAGAAATGGCCATACCCAGGGAAGCAGAGCACAGATCCCAGTTGAGGCCCTGGTCTGTTTCCAGAAATTGAGCTCTTCATTGCTGCCATATGCTATTAAGTTCCTCCCCTGCCCTGAACCGAGGAAAGCAGGCCGACCCAGAAGGGTCACAGGCTCTCCTCGCCCCTTTCTGTATTCCATGCTCTTTGCCCCACATCCACAACAGATCCCAAGCCTCCAAGGCTTAGAAACCAAAGTGCCCAGGAGATGGAGCCAGACGTGCTAATACATGACTGCCCCTTGTCTGCACTCCTGGGATTTCTCAAGGGAGGTTTAGAGAGGGCACCTCCGGCCCAAAGAATTTCTCTGGAACTCTCTGTGGCTGCAGGGAATTGGTCAGGAGTTCGGGTGCCCACCACTTCCCGCTCTGGACCCCTGGGTGTGAGAGAGCACCACCTCCTCTACAGGAGCCCAAACCCTCCTAGGCACTCCCTGCGCTCTGAGGCTGCCCTGGGCCTCTGACCGGTGAGCTAGGCCGTGAGACACATCTCCTCAGATCTCACACAGGAGCTGGGAACACTACCCCAGGACCATAGTCCCCTAGCAGTGGTGGGAAGAGCAAGACTGGAAGCCACGAAGCCACTGCAGTGAGAGCAACACACTTGTCACCACCTCCCCAGCCAGAAGTTCCAGGAGAGCAGGGGGTGGTTCTACTTTGTCCAAGACCCTGTCCCCAGAACCTAGAACCCCTAGCGGGCACTCAGTAAACGTGTGTTGAATGAATGGATGGATGAATAAAACCCATATGTATGCATACATATATTTTAAAGAATCTATTTAAATTTTTTGAAATTTTTTCAGGGGAAGAAAGAAATTAAAAAGGAAAGCCTAGACGCCTTAGGTGATAAATCACATACAGGAATCTCCTGGCAGCAGACTATGTGAGGAAGCCAAGGAATTAGGTAGTCCAGTCATTTTCAATTTCTTTCTTCACAACAGAATCGTTATTCCAAATGGAATCTTCCACCACTCACCGCAAGAGAAAAGTGAAGCTGCTCCCCTATGAGGCAGGAAGGGAAGACCAGAGCTCCCTGGAATCAACCCCTTCAGCTCTCCTCCAGCCGCACTGCATCTCCTTCCTGGCGGAGGCCCCCCATTACAGGAGGGACCAGTGGCCACAGCTCCACCCTGCACACCCAGGAGACAGGGGGTCCGCTCTGCACTCCCAGGAGAGAGGGGTGTTGGGAACACGGAGCCCTGCTTCCAGATGGACAAGGCCCCACCCTGCTCCCAGCCCCAGGCTCTGCGAACCCCACCCCTGCATCCAGCAAGATTTCTTTCTTTGTTGCATAAGCCAGTTTGAGGTGTTTGTCAATTGAGGCTCGAGTGACCTTAATCAATTTAGGTGATCTGTTGTGGGTACTCTCCCAGGTGCCCCTAAGCCTTTGTTTATCCCAGCATTTGCCCAGAGAAGCCCCAATTAGAGCCTGTGGGCCTAGGATGGAGAAGCAGTCAGCATAACACCCCATGACCTTCTAGCTGACCAGCACGTTTCCAGCCTGCAGGGCAGGGGCTCTTCACACTCCATGAAATCAAAGCTAACCCCCTTACTCTAGAAAAAAAAAGAGAGAGAGAGATTGGGAGGAGGAGGGAAACTCTTTCATTTTTGGCAAAATCTAAATGCAATTCTAACTCACGAGATCCATGAGAAAATTGACGAGAGCCAATCCTTTGCGCAAGGCATGCTCTGATTTCATGCCGACAAATTATTTTTTAAAGGGCATTAATATCACAAGCTGATGACTTTTAGCCCTGAGCAAATGATGCATTTTAATGTTTCTTTACACATAGCTCTCAGCCCAAGTGAAGCTGTCTTCGGGAAAGCATTAGCAAACATTTACATTTCAAAATTCAACAGAGGGTTGTTGTTGGGTGTTTCTTTCTCTCTCTTTTCATATATGCCCGGACGGAGGAATCGTATTTCACATGTTAAGTGGTGTGCAGCATCCGTTTCTAACCCCTGGCATGCCGTTAGGAGACAGTGGCACCTGGTTTTCAGGTCTACAACCTGAAGATGGATTTTGAAAGGGAGAAATACAGTGGCTTCATCAAACACCATTGCTTTGGTGGCAGGCAGGCTGTTTGTGAAATGGCAGTGTGTTTTCGGGTCCTTTATTTCCCGGCACAGGGGAAGGCACCAGGCATTTGATGCCTTCTGCTGTCTGAAGGTCAGAGTGGGAACCTTGGAGACCAAACAAACCCAGCCATTAGTGTTTATTTTTCCAGGTGGAGTCAAAGCCAAAAGGACAGTGAACCCAGGGCTAAGTGAGAATCACAATCAATCAGGGGTAGGGATTCATTTTCCATAAACTCAGATCGGTTAAGAGTCACAAAATTAGAGGTCTGTAGCATGCCGCCAAGGTCTGTCACATTTAGTCATTCTACTATAGATGCAGAGGTCCTCACTCTAGACCAAAGCTTTCAGATGCCCCACAATATAATGGTTTGAACATGCAGACTCTGCAGGCAAAGACGTATGTGTTCGAATCCCAGCTCAGCCACCTTCTAGCAGTGAAAGACCTTGTCCAAGCCACTCAATCTCTGTTGACTTTCGTTTTTTTATCTGTAAAATGGGAATAAGAGGGGTTGCCCATCTCCCTGCGCTCCTGTTAAAAGCAAACATGATAATGCATGTGACGGGGTCAGCATGGCCCCTGGCTCACTGTACATACATGATGAGAGCTACCGGGTCTTGTCATCATTCCCTCCACAAGGAAACTTGCCAACCAGGTCACTCCAGCATCTCCATTTCTTACATGTCCTCCTCTCATAACCATCCAGGCTAATCATTCAGAGAAACAGGATGATAAAAATGAACACTGTTCTAAAATGGGATCACACAGATAGTTGAACAACCTACACACTTACGAAAACCTATTGGACACGCACAGTGAGGGAATTTTATGGTACGTGAATTAATACTTCAACACAAATCAACAACCAAGACGGGAAAGTGACCAAGGTTCTGAAAAGTTGGTTGCCAAAGATTGACAAATGAGCTGGAATCTCCCGAATGTCTGAGATTTAGGGTCTGGTGGCCAACACTCTTGACTCCTCCCTTCCTGTCCTTAAATAGAGAAGGCAACCTGATGTGCTTCACCCTTTGGCTCTGCATCCCAAGGTGGGGACAGCTGATTGTGAGCCCTGAAGACAGGGGTGCCAGCTCCTCTCCAGAGGGGAAATCTGTGCCCGGCTCCCCCCTTGGTGCTTCCCTTTCCTTCCCAGTTGACATTGATGAGAAGGAACTCAATGAATATGAATGGTGCAGGGAGGGCCCCCCCCCTCACAGAGAAGCCCAGACCCAGGAGCCATCTCATTACTGAGCTAAGGGAAAGCTACCAAGACAACGCAATCCATTCTACCTAACATTCACTTGCCCTGACAGCGCATCTCTCCCACACACTTATTCCCCCAAATATTTATCTATCTTGCTTCCCCTCTGGGTACACAATGGGCCCTAGCTGGCTGTAATGGAGATGGCATTCTCCTGAAAAATGCCTTTTGCTGTGCTGTGTGCACTCTGTTATTTGGGGAGAGGCAGACGTCTGGATGGGGCTGCAAGATGGCTATTTAGAGTCCCCAGGGCATCTTTCAGGTGCTTCCTTTCATTCTCCGTCTCTGTCCCACTGAGGTGGGCACAGTAGCCTGCCTCAGTGTGACCATGAAAGGAAGGAGGGGACAGCCCTCCCAGGTGCCTGCAGAGGGCACACCAACTTTTCCATCTCTTGAAGCTGCGGGTGGCTCTGCTTTCTAATCGGGACTGCCTGCCCCAGTTCCTCTCCCCTTGGTTTCCACTTTTTATTTCCCAAGGGTTCTGTTCTTTGCTTGCATCCTAATGAGTATTCCCCTGATAAACAGGAGAACAGTTCCTGACTGTGGTTTTTCCAACAGCCTCTCAGCAATAACATAAGGCAAACGAAAAACCCAAGTGAGAATCCCCACGGCCACCCCCAGAGAGCAGCTAAGCTGGGCCGACTGTAACTGCCCTGGCTGCAGTCAGGCCTGCCTTGGGCCAAGCACCACCGACATGGCTGACCGAGCCAGCCAAGTGCTCACAGGGCATCAGGCTTACACAGAAGTGGAGAGCACCAGGAATCCACCGAGGACAGGGCCATGGACCAGAGGATGAGTCCAAGGCAGCCCATAGACATGTCCTACCTGCTGATTGGATAGGTCCTAGCAGAGTTTGGTTTAAAGATGCCCTGACCTGCCCATATCCAGAAATCCCCATCCTATGTTCCTTTCACAATTTTTCTCTGTACAGAATAGCCCCGTGCCAGAGTTTGCCAAAGCCACCCCGCAGATCTCAAGGTCCCAAAATAACTCTGGTTTCCCGTTTCAGGCCTCAGATGTTCTCATGTCCTGTTCTTCTGGAGCACATGCAGGATCATGCTCTTAGCATTTCCCTGGGCTTTCCTGCCAGCAAAGAGGATCCCTCATCCTTCAGAAGCTGTCTGGGTGGCTGTCCAGGTCTTGCCTTCCTCACTCTCCAACAAGGGCTCACATGTTACATTATTCTGCCCCAGAAGGGCCAGTTTCTGAAGAAGACAGAGAAGGGAGTTTGCAACACTGCAAACAGAAAAAGCCCAGGAAGCTTCCCCGAGATTGCATCTACCTATACATTCCTTCCCTGGATGACTTCTCTGTAAGTCTACACTTCCTCCAACCAGATCTTTCCTGAATAGAACCCTTCACTCATTCTCTTGAGTCAGCCCTTAATGAGATTTAGCACCAAATGAGTCCCTCTGGCCAGGCCTGTCTTGCCTGTATTGGCATCCCAACCCCAACCCCTGTACCTCCACCACCCTGAACCCTCCAACCAGAAACATGGCAACCATCTCTGGAATCCCAGAGGCCAGCCATATACCTCCTGCTTTTTCCTAACTGGTGAAGATCCCCACCAGGCACTTAGTTCCTACCCTTGATTGCGAGTGTGCAAATGACCTCATTAATCAAGTGGCTCTCACCAGAGCTCTGACTTATAAATCCAGCTGCCCACCGGGCATCCCCATGTAGGAATGTTGTAGCATTACATACCCCCCATGACCAAAGAGGACACTGATCCTTCCCATCTTGACCCTCCTAAAGCCCGTCTCCTCAATAAATCTCACTACCACCCACCCAGGGCCCAGACCTTTCTCTCTCACACCTCTGGTGGCAATCTGCCAAAGAATCCTACCAATCCTAACTCCAACAGATATCTTGGGTCTATTTGCTTTTCTTCATCTTCACCAATGCCACCCTGGCATGAAACAGCCTCCAAAGACCCCCATGGCGCTTGGAATAAAATCCAGACTCCCTTCCATGATCCACATGGTCCTACTAATCCACAGCATGACTTTCAGACTTCATGTCCCACCCACAGTCAGCGAATGACCAACAGAACAAATGCCTGCTTCATGGACATTATCTTCCTTTGCTCCTGAGGGAGAAATTAAAATACCCATAAGGTAATCTCCCTGGTTCTGACAGCGCTAGAACCTCACCCCACCCAGTAGCTTCCCCCGCAACCTCTCCAATCACAGTAAAAACTAGAGGCATCGCCTCAGTTGTCTAGCCACAGTGTTCCACCTGGGGCTGAAGATTTACCTTCCAACATCATCCTTCTGAGTTCACACTATTACCTAGTCCCTGCACAGCAGAAAAGTAAGGAATGGAGAGTAATGGAAACTCTTTGGTGCCCCCTTGTGGTCATGTCTAGTCAGCCGGCTGGGGATGCCCGTAGAAACGCTGGCTTCTCCGGCAGTTTTGGAGGTGGAAGTGAAGGGTACACTGGGCACTCTGCAAAGGGGAGTCTGTAGCTGAAAAGGGAAGTACTTCCAGATGCCAATCCTAGACATATGCATCCGCCGCCCATTGGGAGAGGAATCCAGGATAAGATGCCTGCCAGGCAATTTCTCTGCATCTCAGATTCCTGTTTGGTAAAATAAACATAATAATTCCTGACCAACATTCTACTGTGTTGTGGAGCTACCATGAGATCATCTTACTTAAAAAGGCACAAATAGATAAGATGTTATATGTATCTATATATTCTAGTACTCAATCTTGATAACTCTAAACCTCTCCTCCTGCGCCTGCACATTTGCTTATTCATATAAACTTTCTGTAATCACCAAATGAATCGGGCAGGATGGGAATGAGGATGTACTTAAGATAATGTGTGTCTGACAAAGAAGTACCCATATGCCACTCATCGTCATACAAAAATGTCCTGGAGAAAAGTCTGCCAGTAGGAAGACTTCACAAGTAGTGAAGCAGAAAGAGGGGAGGGTGGTGGTGTTATCTCCCCCAGAGAAACCCAAGGGTGGTTGTTGGGTTCCAGCATTTGCAAAGGAACGGAGCCCAAGTGAAAAGCCAAGTATCTATGATTAAGGGAGCTAACGTTAAACTCTTATATTTCCAACCCTTTTAGAATTCCTATCTTAAAGATATTTATCTTTGCAGCCTGGAGCCTAATAGTGTTTGACTCCAAACAGTACCTGCTAAGTAGACAGCGCATGCATGCATGCATGAATGAATGCATGAATGAAATAACTTGATTGAGGAAATATTTGCAACATGTACAGCCTCTAGCTTTGAAGCTGCTTACTTTCTAGTCCTATCCAATCCCTGAGGAGCCTTTTCAGAGCTTTCTCATATCTCCTATTTTGAGTATAGTGAAAAGGGTACTTGGCTAATTTTGTCATGAATGCCTAGAGTCTCTAATTCCCTCTCTCTGCACAGCTAATTTTGCATTGTCTGCCTATCACATTGTCTGTCTGATTAAAAAAAAATCTGCCTAAAAAAATCTGCCTAATTCTAACAGTGAAAATGGATAACTTTTTCTTCCAAACCAGTAGTTCTTAGCTCTGGTTGAACATTAGAATAAGCTTAAGAAGCATGTACCCACACCCCACCCCCAACACCCAGGCCTTATCCCAGACCAATTAAATTAAAATCTCTAGGGGTCAAGGCCTGGGCATCAGTGTTTTTCCAAAGCTCTCAGCATTTTCTAACACACATCCAGAGTGTGAAGGAGTTGGCCTTTGCCCAGAGAGCAGAGACTCACCAATTATGCACGAAGCAAAAGCAGGCTATAATGTTGCCTTCCACGTACCCTGAGACCCAGGCCAGGAAGAAAGGATCTTGAGCCCAGGGCTGGTAAAGAACTCCAGCCCTCACTCCTCCTTGGGCAGCTCTCTTGTTGATGGCAGAGTGAAAAGAGGACCCCAAGCAAGATCTGCCTTCTCCAGATGGGGCAGGGACAGCAATTCAGAAGGAGGTTCCCACCAGTGTAATGGCTCCAGCAGACTCTAGGGTGGTCCTGCCCACTCAAGGAAGCCTGGAAAGCAAGCCATGGTCATGGTAAAGGTGGTGGCGAGGAAGGGCTCCCTTTTATGGCACTGGGTGGAAACCTGGTTTACAACACAAATAACCAGACATGCAAGGAGATTCTGCATAAGGAACCCACAGTTCATTTTAAATTAGGTCTCCAACAGCCTCTCATCTATTTCAAACGCCGCACATGAACCTAAATTCAATCTGCTGCATTGTATTTTCTTGCTTTTTATTTATGGCCTTAGGCTTCAACTAATTAAAGGGACAAGCTGGTGACAAAAAGGAGACCATCTTCTTAGAAAAATTGTCATTAACATAAGGCACTGCTTTCCAAATATGCAGCATGATTGAGACTTTCCAAATCTTGCCTATAGGTTAGGAGTCTTTTTAAGTTATGCATCTGAGCCATATAAAATAAAGTTTGTGTGTTAAGGAGCAAATCATGGCTGTGTCCATTTCTTCTACTTTCCACCACACTGTTTGTGCATGTAATGTCTCCATGGTCTTAAACATTAGATGGCTGCCTTTGAAAGCACGGAATAAATATGAGCACAATTCATCACTTTGCCATGTTCAGACAGTGATCTGACCATGTCCTGCTGGCTCTCAGTGAGAACAGCAGTCATCAGCTCATCAACAAGCTCCAAGCTGAGATCAGAAGTCCCACCCCAGACACGGGGTACCGATCGCTTGTCACTAATGGATGGGAGCATCACCAGAAGGGCCCTTTGTGTCTGAATGGAAACATGGAGGAGAGGGCCCTGTTTCAGGGCTCTCTTCAGGCAGCTCCTGACTGGCAGGCCAGAGAATAGAGGTGCTGGCTGAAAGAGCACAAGGCCGATCAGCATTCATGTGGACAGCATCAGCCGGATGCAAGCAAGTGCTCTGAGCTTGTCGTCCTGCGACGTCCTGCCCAGGGCAGAGGCCTTCAAGAGGCACTTTTGTCCATAATGATGCAGGGAAGGAAGAACTCTTCCTCTACTCTTGAAGACCTCCCAGCTGGACTAAGAACTAAATGACATGCTCAGACGAACAAGAGAAGAAAACCCAAAGTTTTATTACGTGCACAGGAAGGCCCAGTAATGACATTGACACCTAAACAAATGCCCGAGGCAGGTGGTTTTTATACTTTCTAGACAAAGAGGCAATAAATCCTTGGGAAACTGATGACAAAGAAGCCTAACTTTGGGAGCTTCAATTAGTAAGGAATTTTAAACAGAATTTGGGCTGTGGCAGTAAATTAGTAAAAAGTAGCAAGTATTGCTTATACAGCATTCTGGGCCCTGGCTTTCCTAACACGGGTGACAAGAAGGTCTTTATTTCCTGCTACAAGGAGGGGACCTTTTACAAGGGAGACTTATTTCCTGATTTCATGGGGACAGAAGAGGGTTTGGGTGCCCCTCTTGCACAGACTGTAACTTCCATTAACATAATCAAAAGTAACTTTTATTTAAAATACTAAAAACGCCAAAGTGGCACACTTTGGGATGGCCTGCCCTTGGCTCTTATATGGAAAATGAGTTAGAACCACTAATTTTAGTTTTCAGAGGGCTCATCCCCTAGGATCTACAGGAAACTAGTCTATGTTTTTTAAAAATCCTTGACTTCCCCCTTGCTTCCCTACCCTGTCCTCAAAATGTGCTTGCTAAAGAAGAACCTTCAGTAAATATTTATAATAAAATTCCCAAACACCAAGTAAGCCATCCTCCATTAAAAAGCAAACCTATGAGAAAAGAGAAAAAGAAACCTAGGATAGATTCTCCTCTTCTATAGAATTTTTGTGCTGAACTCTCATTCATTACAAGCTCATGACCTAAAACATCACTGTCTTGATGGGGCTTTTTCTGCTCCGTGGAAGGTGTTGTTAGGAGTCTTGGAGATTTCTTTCTTTCTTTTTTTGTATATGTTTTTATTGGGGTTCGATTTGCCAACATATAGCATAAAACCCAGTGCTCATCCCGTCAAGTGCCCCCCTCAGTGCCCGTCACCCAGTCACCCCATCCCCCAACCCACCTCCCCTTCCACTACCCCTTGTTCATTTCCCAGAGTTAGGAGTCTCTCATGTTCTGTCTCCCTCTCTGATTTTTCCCACTCATTATGGTCTCAGAGATTTCTTAAATGAACCCAGTTGTTCTTTGGTGGAAGAGGGACTAGAGAGACACATGGGTGGCTCAGTGGTTAAGTGTCTGCCTTTGGCTCAGGTCGTGATCCTGGATTCCAGGATCGAGTCCCACACCAGGTTCTCCGCAGGGAACCTGCCTCTCCCTATGTCTCTGCCTCTCTCTGTGTGTCTCTCATGAATAAATAAATAAAATCTTTAAAAAAAAAGAGGTAGAAAGGCAGAGAATTAGAGACCTACACACAGAAAACTTTCAATAAATGTACAGTGAATAATGAAACAGTGTGTTGCATGGAATGTGCCAAGAATTCATCCTCAAGCTCCTGCCTCAGTGCCCCCTGCATGGCACCACCCACAGGGAGGCAGGTCAGGATGTAGCTGAGACCACCCTCCTGTTCCTTTGCATGTGTAGGTTGCCACTGAAGCCCACTGTGGCCAGTGCACCCCACCTTGATGAGGCAATGCTTCCAGGGAGCTGTAGAGACAGTAAATCCAAACCCGTTTTGGAATAGATCACGAATCCTTTGGTGGAGCCTCAAATTATGTAGCTACCTGTGATTAGGGGAATGTTATGAGAAACAGATTAGATAAGGGATGGCTAAAGAGAAAGAGATGGTAGGAAATAGATATTCTTCCGGTATCAATGCAT
Organism: Nyctereutes procyonoides; assembly: GCF_905146905.1. Classification (NCBI taxonomy): domain Eukaryota; kingdom Metazoa; phylum Chordata; class Mammalia; order Carnivora; family Canidae; genus Nyctereutes; species Nyctereutes procyonoides. The sequence continues at coordinate 9,314,626 of NW_026575133.1, read as the reverse complement.
ATCCTACATGAGGAGATGCTCCCACTCCTGGAAGCCTGAGGAACTGAGCATGGATGGGGAATAGCAGGTTCACTCGTCTGACCTCACATTCCCTCCAGGAGACACTCACAAGGAGTGTATCAGTCTGCTCAGGCTGCTATCACAAAATGCCACAGAAACTGCTTTTCTCAAAGTTCTGGAAGCTGGAAGTCCAACATTATGGTGTTGGCAGAGAAGCCTGAGGCCTCTCTACTTGACTTACAGATGCCTGCCTTCTTGCTGTATCCTCACATCATCTTTCCTCTGCATGTGCATGCCCCTAGTGTCCCTTTATGTAACTCAGTGTCCTCTTCCTATAAAGACACGAATGAGACTGGATTACAGTCCACTTTGACAGCCTCACTTTAACTTATTCTCTCTTTAAGGACCCTCTCTCCTGTAAAAAGCAAAATTCAACCAAGTAAATTTGAAGATCTAGTTGACTTTATTAAACAATTCATGAATCTGGTAGCATCCGATCTAGCAAGTAGAGGGGAGCTCTGCTGAGCTAAACAAAAAAGTTTTTAAAGGCAGAGAGAGGATGAAAGAAAGAAAGAAAGAAAGAAAGAAAGAAAGAAAGAAAGAAAGAAAGAAAGAAAGAAAACTCATTCACAAGACATTATTTAGGCAAGGTTGCCCTTCCAAGGGGAACAGAAGGGGCCTATGAATATATCTCCTAGTGTTGATCAGGAAGTCCTTTATTGACTGCCTGAAGCTTACATTCATGGGGTTTGAAACTGCAGTTAAGTATCAAGTCTTGGTTTGCTAACTTGGGGGGCCTGACCCAATTGACACCTGTGGTTTTCTTTTAACACTAGAAATATAGTCACATTCTGAAGTACTGGAGAATCCAACATATGAATTTTGGGGGAAATGGATGAAATCTCTCTCTCCCCATTCCCATTCCTTCTCCCTCTCCCACAGGTAGAGTTGAATTTTCATAAGGTCAATGCACATGCCAGCAGCATGAGAGGTTTCTTGGTTCAAGATCCACTCTGAGTAGATGGCAAGTAAAGTAAATCTATCAAGCTCAGAGGATATAGTGAGCTCATGGAGAGCCAAGAAGGTCCACCGGTGGGCAAGATGGGGGTTGTGACTTCTGAGAGTACCTTTCAACAGATACTCAGGAAAGGAGTAAACAATCTAACAGAGGGAACAGGGCAAAAGCAGCATGAATGCTGGAGTGGCTAGGATGTGTGCAGATGTGTGCTGAGTGGCTAGAGGAATTGAAGGTGGCAGAGGGTTCACACCATGGATGCAGGTGGGAGACAAGCCTAGAAGTAAAATCAGATTGGACCAGATCTCAAAGGAACACGAATGCTAGAACAATGAGTATAGAATTTACCGGTAGATGTAAATCCATTCAGAACTTTAACATCTAGGAATGTCACAGTGAGGGAAAGGAAGGGCCTGCTTGATGCAAAAAACCAGTCAAAAAGATATCATAAGGTTGCAAATAGCTGGAGACCTGGAGTGACACAAGACTTCCTGCGATATTCTGCTCAAAATCAAGGTTAGAAATAGCTATTATGATCTCAGTCTGAATACCCTCCCCCAAAATACCAGAACCATCACGTGACTCATCAGCTTCAAGCCACTAATCAAAGTACAAAAGCCAACCTCATGCCAACAAAAATCAATTTCTGTTTTGCCCTTTGCTTTACAAATGATCTAGATTTTCCAAGTGCGGTAGAAGAAATAAGGTAACTTTTCCAATAAGATTATTTCATGCAAGAAACAGTCTCCTTTTCAATAAATAGTTTTAAATCGTTCTCCCTGGTTTCTGAATTACACTACTCTCTGAAGATATATAAATATCAGGTAGCAGTTTTATTTCCTGTAAGTGGGGAGCTTTGGTTTAATAAGGAGGAGAGAGGCAGGGTGATAGACTTTCGGAGATGAAGCAAGATCTATTAGATCATCTCGGCCATTTCACTGGGCCCGCCCGAGATTGCTCCCAGCTGCATTGGCATATTCACTGCTGCTCAGGCTAGTCCAGTTTTAAATGATTTAAGGGTAATATATTAAAGGCTCATGACCAGCTATAAAGAGGTGCTTCTTCCTGAGACACTAGCAGAGACTTGGCTGTAATTATGGATGGATGCTCATCCTACCAGAGGTCTGAGGGCACCTTGCTGCCCTTCAGGCAGTACTACACCAGAGCCATGGAAGTCACACCCATTTGGGCTGTGGTCATCATCCAAGGAAAAGTACAAATGCCATGTGCATTTATCACAACCTGAGAACGACCATGGGCTGTGCTGCTGACATAAAGAATTGCATTCTTACTATCCATGGCAAGGAGATATGGTCATTCTGTTCCTTTCTAAATGTGATTTATATACAAGGTGGGATGCGTACCTCAAGAAGCTGGTCTTGGGATATAGCGTGAAGTGGGGCAGGCACAGTTACCTCCTCCTCTTCCTTATTAAGAGTTACAATCACCTCCACTGAGCCCTGGGATTAATCCATTACAGGACTGGGAGTTCCAGAACTAGGAACATCCTGACTTGTACACCCTCATCACACCTTAGGTCCCTAGGATCAAAATGCTCTCAGTTTAACCATTTGAAAGCCTTGGTGGCATGGTCCAGGGCTTAGAAATAGAGGAGCAGGTAAAAAGAAATGTGGTGACTCAATCAAGGGACTAAAGGTCACCAGTAGTCTCAAAATACGTCTTTAGAATCACAATAATCATCATTAGATCTAGCAAGCACTTGCTACACATCAGACACAAACATAATTTCTCCTTTTATGGTATATACTTGGATACTATTATTATTTTATAGCTGAGGAAACTGAGGTTTAAGGCAGTTGATTCACTGCCCCTCCCCTTATTTTCATAGCTCTCTCCCCCACCCATCCAATCAGCAATATTTGGGCTCCTCGTAGGCTTGCTGTCATTACTCTTCATTTGGGTCACTGAGGTGGGGCATCCCTTGCGTGCATATATAGGAAGGCCTGGGATCAATGCTGTGGGATTTATTTATAGGAGGTAGTAAAGGTCACACATACGACTAATTCCATCTAGGTCTTCTTAATAGTAACTCCAGGAGAAATTTCTTCCAGCCTTGGTACTTGTTACAGCTACAGGTCTATTGAATCACTAGTTTGTGTTTTACCTTCAGATATTGCAAAATCTACAAGTGATGGCATTTCACTTTTTGCATCCCCAACTAGGAACTTGAACAAATTTCTATCTTGCCTCTATTAAGTGTGTGAGACATTATTCCATGTACTTGGGGTAATTATTTACTCCTGGTTTTGTTTTCCTTCTTTTTTCATTACTTTTCCTGCCTCCACTTTCCTCACTTATTTTTTCTCTCATTGACATTATATGCATCTTTATAAGTTAACATAAGCAATTTTTGAAATGAGATGAGATACAAGTGTGTTTTAAGGCACAAAAAGATCTGGAGGGTGAATATAGAGATGTGTATGCCTTGTGAAAATCCAAAACTTCATCCAGCTGTATACTTATGAATTCATATATTAAGAAGCAAAATGGTGGAATAGGTAGCCCTAAAAGACTATCCTTCCACAGAATTTTTTTTTTTAATCAAGGAAAGGCTATCAGAATCAACTTTGTCAGAACTCTGGAAAACAGACCAAAGTTTACAGCGTCAAGTTAATTCTGAAACAACAAAAATGCAACTTTAAAATGGTAAGAAAGCTTTGTGACTTTTTAGTTACCTTTTGACCTAGCCTGTCCAACTTGACAGTGGTCTTGAAAACATTGTCCCTGTGGGGTCCCTGGTTCTGAGGGAGGGCAGCAGGGCTTGTTCACATGGAACTGTGCTTGTCTGTTGCAACCTACAGGGAGATCTGCAGGGCTGCTGCAAGCTGTGTGTCCTTGGTTAGCCTAACACAGAAAGCACTCAGGGTGGAAAAGGCAGTGTGCGTTCCTTAGAAATATTATGAAGCAAATGAAAAAACCTGAAGCCACCTAAGGCAAAAAGTTATTGTTGAGGCATATAACAATGTACTAAAGGCAGGGAATCAAAGCTGAGGAGGAAGTTTCCTTGGGAAACTAGGGCACTCAAAAGTCCCCTTGTATACTGGGGATTTAAGAAAGCCATGCATGTATATGCTCAGGGTAGAATGTATGCCTAGAAAAAACCTGAGAAGACCTATACTTTCACCTGTGGCTGATCTCTAACCTCAGTGCAGGCAGGAATGGAAGGCTAAGGAAAATTTTTAAATGGTCTAATAGAGCATTGAAGGAGCACTCCTATACAGAGCCAATCTTCATAGACTGGGACACATTTTTAATATTTGACTCTTTGAGGGTTTTTTCCTTTTTTCTTCTCTCTCTCTCTCCCCTTGCCGCCCCCCTCTCTCCCTCTCCTTTTGGCTTCTAGAATTCAGGAAAATCTTTGTCAAGACACTAGCTGAGCTCAAAAGAAATAGAAACTTCAGAGACCACACATAAAAAGAATGTAAAAATAGTTTAGAGAAATTTCTAAGCAAATAGATAAAGTCTACAGCAAGCAATAAAAGTAAACACTGAAGAAGATAAATATGATTTATAGAGTTATTACATTATAATGTTAAATGACCATTTTTCAACAAAAATTTAGGAGGCATGCAAAGAAAGATGTATGGTCCATTCACACACGTACACACACAACATTAACAGACACTGTCCCTGAGGAAGCATAAACATTGGACTTACTAGACAAAGACTTTAAATATACTGTTTTAAATATGTTCAAAGAGCTAAGAGAAAGCAGGAGAATAACTATGAATAAATAGAGAATATCCATAAAGACATAGGAGATATAAAAAAAGACCCAAGCAAATTCTGGAGCTGAAAATCTTAGAAATGAAAAACTTACTAGAGGTTTTTGATAGCATATTTTAGCAGGAAAAAGGAATTATCAGTGAACTTGAAGATAAATCCATTGAAAGTATCCAGTCTAAGGGAACAGGGGAAACAAGAACGAAGAAAAATGAACTTAGCCAGAATCATGACAATCTTAGAAGAAAACTAAGGAGCAAATCTTCATGACTTGGATTTAGAAATAGATTCTTAGCTATGACAAGAGCACAATCAACCAAAGAAAAAACAGATTGGACTTCATCAAAACTAAAAACCTTTGTACCTCAAAGAACGTTATCTAAATAGTATAAAGACACTATTATTTATATTCCCCAAATGAATGAGAACATACAATGTTTGTCCTTCTCTGATTGACTTACTTCACTCTGCATAATACCCTCCAGTTCCATCCACATTGAAGCAAATGGTGGGTATTTGTCGTTTCTAATGGCACTGAGGGGGGCACTTGACGGGATGAGCACTGGGTGTTATTCTGTATGTTGGTAAATTGAACACCAATAAAAAATAAATTTATTTGAAAAAAAGAAAAAAATAAATAGTATAAAGACAAGCTACATGGTGGGAAAAAGTATTTGTGAATCATGTATCTGATAGCAGTCTAGGGCCAGAATAGAGAACTATCGAGCTCAAAAACAGAAAGATGAACAACCGGATTTAAAAATGGGCAAAGGACATGAACAGACATTTCTCTAAAGAAGATGTACAAATGGCCAACAAGCACATGAAAGGATGAGCAACATTGGGATGCCTGGGTGGCTCAGCAGTTGGGTGGCTGCCCTCGGCTCAAGTTATGATCCCGAGATCTGAGATCGAATCCTACATTGGGCTCCTGCAAGAGGTCTGCTTCTCCCTCTGCCTGTGTCCCTGTGTCTCTGCCTCTCTCTCTCTCTCTCTCTCTAATAAAAAAATAAATCTTAAAAAAAAGGAAAGGATGAGCAACATTATTAGTCTTTAGAGAAATATAAATGAAAATCAGTGATACACTACTTCATATCCACTTTGGATGACTATTTTAAAAAAATCGCAAGTGTTGGTGAAGATGAGAAACTGGAACCCTCATGTATTACTAGTGGGAATGTAAAATATCCAGCTGCTGTGGTGGTTCATCAAACCACTAAATATTGCTACAATATTTACCAGCAATTCCATCCTAGGCACATACTCAAAATAATTGAAAACAGATACTGAAACAAATATATGTACACTCATGTTCATAGCAGCACGATATCCAAAAGGTGGACCCCCAAATGTTCTTCCACAGATGAATGGATTAAAAAATTATGATATATATATATATATCATTTATATTTCATATATATTTTATTTATTTCATTATATTTCATTTCATATATATTTCATTTATATGAAATAGAAGAGGTGGTAAATCCACAGAAATAGAAAGTAGATTGGTGGCTGCCACGGGTTAGAGGGGAGAAGAAAATAGGAGGTAACTGCCTGCTTTTGGGGATGATGAAAATGTTTTAGAGGTGGTGGTTGCACAACATTGTATATGTCCTAAATGCCACTGAATGATTCACTTTAAAATGGTTAATTTTATGGGATGTGAATTTCACCTCAATTAAACAAGGAATAAGCCAGATAAACCAATTAAAAAGTTTATTATAAAAGCTATGGAAAGTAGAAATCAAGTCCATTCATCTTTATGTGCCTTCGTCCTGGTGATCTTTAGCATAGGCTAGTACATAAAGACAATGAACAGTGTCTGTTTGGATGAAGGAACAATTTGGAGAAAAGTTATAAACTTGGGGGACTCCAAAGTCTCATAAGATCTTTCTTACTTTTCATTTACCCTTTTTATTTGCTGTTTAAATGTTTTAGATTTTCTTTTTTTCAACTATAAAAGCAGTATGTGTTTGTTACTACAAGCCAAAAATAGACAAGTATACTGAGTACTCCTACCACCTGCCCACCTTACTCCCTAACACTGCCACCCTGTGTTAAAAACAACCTGGTTCAAAAACACCAGGTTTCTGATATTAGCAGATTAACCTTCTGGCATGGACCTTCCCACTGTTTTCCTCATGCTCATTCAAATATTCCCCAAATGATGTGTGCAATCCATCTCTCAGTTATTATCCTGGTATTAGTATTCCAAGGATGAATTCCTTCTGGTGCTTTTATTCCTTCATCTTCTCTCCTGAGATGCTGGGGGCCAAGAGGGAATGATCAGGAGGCATTTTCCCAGGTCAAAGGAATGACACTTCCACTGCTCATGGACTGTTTAATTATACCAAAGTAGGAGTTTGATTTGAAACTTGAAGTGAGAAAGCTTAAGTGGGTGAGACATTTGGCAACACCCATTCTCCCACCCCTAATATAAGCTATTTATTATTTTATAACCATTCCCATTTGTCAGCCTCCCAGCATGGATTTTATCCAAAAGTATTTCAACTTTTATCAATTCAAAGATGGATTTTCATCACCTTCTAGTATTTACTTTTTTATTTTGCTTATTGTCTGCCTCCCCCACTAGCAGTTACCTCCACAGAGCAGAGATTTTAGTCTGTTTTGTTTGGTGCCAAATGCCCCCAGCACCTAGCATACCTGCCTGGCACACAGTAGATGATCAGAAGCATTCATTCAAAGAAATTCTACATCTCCTCTTTTGGGCCTCTTATAAAGGTTACATCCCTCTAGAAAAAGTTAGGGGGGTATATACCTGGAACATTTCCTCTTCTCTCCTTCCTGGTTTCCCTCAAACATTACAACTAACCAGGGGGGTGAGGGAGTTAATTAGCTGACAAAGCTCAAGCTTCCAGCTTCTCACCTTGTGGGTCCCCAGTGAAGTTTAGAGATAAGGCCCTCTATGCACATCAATCAAAAAACTCCTCCATGTGATCTCACTGGGTTCTGAGGTTGTACTTTGGGAGAGGCAGAGAAGAGGTATCCTCATATCACAGAAAGATATCAGGGAGGCATTTGACTGTCAGGAAAGAGCTGATATCAGAATCCATGGCTCCAACCATTTGTCCAAGAATATCTCCATCACCAAGAGAAGACCCACTGCTCCCTCACAAGGCTGCATGTTAAAACTCCGAGTGTCCTATTTTTCTTCCCCAGTGCGCAATGTCCCCAAACCTATTTTGAGATCAACAGAGTACAAAAGCAGAGGCTCAAGTTTTTTTTCAGAAAAGTATCAGTTGACCAGCTACTTTGTTGAATGCCCCTCAACTTGGGTTTGTCTGATGTTTTCTCTTGATTGGACTGAGGTTATATATTTTGGGCAAAAATACCATAGAAGTGGTATTTTTCCATGGAGGTAAAGCTGTGCCCTCAGTGCTATACTCTTTGAAAGGGTCAAGGTCATAAAAGGCAAGGACAGACTGAGGAATTGTTAGAGTCTGCAGAAGATGAAAGAGAAATAGCAACTAAATGCAATGTAGGATGCTGGATAGGGTCCTGGGATAAATAAGGAACAGTAGTAGAAAAACATTCAAAGCCTGTAGTTTAGTTAATAGATTGGACCAATGTTAATTTCCTCATCTTGATAATTGTTCTACGGTTATGGAAGTTGTTAGTATTAGGGACACTCAGGGAAGGGTACAGGAAAACTATTTTGCAATTTTTTCTGCAAGTGTAAAATTAATTCAAAATAGAAGATTTTTAAAAGTGGTTGTTCCTTGTGGGAGCTTTCCTAGGCATTTCTTACAAGGGCATTAATCCCATTCATAAGGCTGTGCCCTCATGACTTAATGATGACCTCACAATGACCCCTCCTTCTAATACTATCACCTGGGAGTTAGGATTTCAATATATGAATTTTGAAGCATTCAGACCCTAGCACCAACAGCTTCTGTCCCTATTTCTTCCTGTAATAGATTTAATCATGGACTCATCCTTATAGGTAGAAATGAAAAATAGGAATAATTTGGGTCCAACGTGACAATGACTTGAATTTTGAGGTTTTGGACATTAATAGGGCAGTGGAATGAGAAACACATTCATTTGTGGAAACAAACCCAAGGATCTGGAGAAAGATTTTTAGACTCCACCCCACTTTTGTGCATATAATGATATAACCATGGATTTCAGAGGCCATTGAGTACACCCTTTAGTCTCCGCTCCTCATAGTGTCCAGGCCATTTGGGTCACTGAATTGGAAAGGTGATGAGTGAGATGCTCAGAGCCACCTCCCCTGGATGCTGAAGGAGCCATTTTTCATTCAGTCCCTTAAATGTCTCTCAGCATGAGTGAGATACAGCCAGCTACCTTGTTGCCCAACATACCAGGGAAGTGTGGCTGTCCCACATCTGCTTAGCCCATATTTTTAATTGCTTAATAATAGTGAGTGGGCTTCCCTCCTCCCCTCCAGCATAGCAGCGTAGGGGGCTTTGACATTCTGGGCCTGGTGCGTGGGCAGGAAACACAGATGAGGCTGTGAAATGTCAACCTCCCACAGCTTCTCTCCCAATTAATCACAGCGTCATATGACAGGGCACACCTCCAACGAGGAGCACTGGGCTGGCAGTCCCCAGAGCTCAGCCCCAGCCCCAGCTCTGGCTCCACTGCCAAATTAGCCACATGATGTGGAGGAAGTATCTCACCCTCTGGGATAATGACTAAAAGCACAGACTCAGGATCCTGACCACTTAAGTCCACCTCTGACTCCTTTACTTGCCAATAGTGGGATCCCAAGTAAATGATTTATCTGATCCACACGACAATTCCCTCATCTGCAAAATAAGCATGGTGATACCTACGCAGCCAGGTGGCTGGAAGAACTCAAAGTCGAGCACAGCGTGAGGTTTACATTAATAAGTGTTAGCTGCTGTTATTATCCCAATTCTAGTCACCTGATTCGATCCAAAGTTCCACAGGAAATAGTTTAAAAGATGAAGAGCACATGGAATTTACCCCCGGCTACTCAGTCTTATAAGACAGAAGACATTTGGGAGTGGGGGAGGTGGGCTGCCTGGGACATGCCCTGTAACAGAGGCAGGTGCTGGAACTGAGTAAGGGCTCTCCCTGCATCCTCTCGTTAACCCTCACAACCATCTGGTCAGCTCGATCCCATTGTATAAAGTGGGAAGCAGAGAAGTTAAATAATTTGCCTGGGATCACATAGCTTCTACATGTCAAAGACAGGATACAAACTCCAGTCTCAAGTCCTTTGCTCTTAAACTCCATGTCACCAGGGGTTTGGATGGGATTTGAGGAGTGCCTTACAAAGGAAGTGGCATTTGAAGAGACTAAGCCTCCACATTTTTATTATGGAAAGACAGGATTTCTGGAGCATCTCCCAGCAATGCTTCTTAGCTACATGGGTGAGTTTTTTTAAACTCTCTGAGTCCTGGTTTCTTTGTTCCTGAATAATTATAGTGCCCACCATGGAGCTGACAGAAGGAATCAGTGAGTTTATGGATGTGAAGCTCTTAATAGCACCTGGCACGTGGAAAGCAATTAATAGATGTTAATCTGCCATCACTGTATCATCTTCCTCATCATCACCACGGTCACTGTGTTTAGTTGTCTCTCAGCTGACAAGGCCACCTGTTGGTAAAAAGGGAACCTCTGTTTTCACAAGCGCTCTCAAGATGATCCTAGCAGCTCCCTGAAACGTGACAATCAGCCATTTGTTACTGAGGTTAAGTATCTGTTCTGTGCCCGGGGTCTCCGTGTGAACATGAAAGCCACCGAGAGGAATGAGTAACACATACAGTCCTTAATAGCATTCAGTTAGTTATTTAAGAGGGAATCCATACCCGAGGAAGGACAAAGAGAAGGTGAAGCAGAGATGAAAAGGCCCCTACAAGGAGACCTCCTGGAAAGTAGGAGGGTAGAGCAAGATACTGTCTCCTTCACAATTCCACCAAGGGCTGCCCTTTCCAGATCTGCCAAGAGGCCAAGCAGGAATGGTACATGAGCTGGGCCCTCATTAGCATGTACTGCTGGAGTTCAGAGGGGTGAGTGATGGCTCCCCCAGAACGGAGGCGTGTTTGATGTAGGCTTGTCAGCCCGGCCATCCTTCACTGGGACCTGGGGCCAAGATTCATATCCTCTGTCAGAGGCTCATCCAACACCCTGAGCTGGCCTCCACTGGAGTCCAATTTGTATACTCTCTCTCTGAGAATGGCAGGCAATTTTTCAGGGCCTAGAGATGGGGAGACACACAGCAATGTTCCATTTTTCCTGGGAATAGCTTAGGGGCTAGAGTCAGGATAAATTAAGAAGAGGGAAAAGGAGGGGAGGATTCAGAAGGAATGCATCAACCATGGATTTTTGCCTGTTTTCTGCCATTGCTGCCTCCCTCTCCAAGCCCCATCTCAGGTTTTCTGGACAGTATCACTTAGAATAATGACATGTTATTTCGTATCAGTTTAAGATACTAGTCTGTCGTAACAGACTGTGGCTTACCAAGAGGAAATAATGCCATGACATGCAAGATCAGATTCTTGAGGAATAAAATCCCCAAATCAAGATGAAGCAGTTTGACTATTTTAGTTTGAAGCTTTGTTTTGCGGCTCCTCCCTTTTGTGTCTCACTTGAATTGCTTTGTCTTTAATTCAATTCATTAAGTCCCTATTAAGTGCTAAGGGCTGGAAGACCTAGGGTGAGGAGCATGGCCAAGTTCTGTGACCAGAAGCCTTCCCACCAAACGCAGGAACAAGGTCTGAGTGGCTCACTCTGTGAGCCTGTGGCTTCCCTAGTCTCTGCCCCACAAGTAAGTGCCTCTTCGTGCTAAATTTCAATGAGGACTTTCCCACAAAAAATGATGCAGAAACCAACAGGAGCGAAGTCTTGTTTTCTTTGATCTAATCCATTCCAGGGGAGTATTTTCCTCATTTTCCATTAGAATTGGAGAATAGTAAAGATGTTACAAAAATTGACACTACCTGTCCGATGACATGATCACCAGTATGTGTGGTACCAGCAGAAGGGATTCTGGCCTCAACACCACCAGTTAATGCTGGTTCTGCCCTCAGGTCCCTGTGTGACAGTGAAGCCCCTACAGATCTGAGCCTGCTGCATCGTGTAGGGCTGGCTCTTCTGCTCAATCAATCAGGATACCAGCAGGAGCTCAAAGATGCTTTAAAACAGAGGTTCTCACTTGAGGTGCCTGGGTTATGCTCTCAAAATCTGAAGCTAAAGAAACAAAATGGTGGCCCCCAGATGTGGGTTTGGGGCCCACACAGGGTTTTAAAGAAAATTGAATTCATTGAACATTTTAAAATAAGGAGATCTTACATTTGAAAATCTGGATTTTCAGCTGCTCTTAAAAAATAGAAAATCTGACTGACATCAGACCAGAAGCTCAACCTGAAAATAGTCTTCTGTAAGAAGAGTGGTTTTGGATACTTTCGACTGAGTCTGGCTTTGGTGGGTCACCACACTTCTCACTACCATCATCTTCCTCTTCTAAGCCACCTCTCTGGACCCTGTAGATGTGTGAGTGTGTACAAAGTGACCAGATTACTTAGTGGTCCAGGGCAGCATGTACCCACCACCAGCTAGGAATTTACACTGACAGGAAGAAGCTAGCCCCCACAAATTCTGAGGAAGGGGAGCTCCAGGGTGTGGAGAAGGGCAGAGGGAGGGATCAAGGAAAGGAGTTAGAAATGGATGTGGCCCTACTTTCAGTCCAGCGCAGGGGACCTGGGGGAATCAAGCAGGGGGTGGTAAGGTGAGCTCATCCTATTGCAACAAGGGCTTTGAATGCCAAGTACTGTTATTCTCAGCCGTTCTTGCCACAAATTCCAGATATGATATAGGGGTTAGGGACTAAGGCTGCCAGGCTCATCTGGACACACATTTCCACCTCCCATCTTCACAAGGAGGCAGGGGTATAGGCCTCAGGAAGTACAGGGCTACATACCAAGTTCTGGAAAGCACCCTCCACCTTCACAAACTTGTCAGCTATAGGTTTTCTAAAGCAGCCAGAGGCATCCTACAAAGACCCTGCAGCAGCAGGGGATATGCTTCTGGGTTGAATTCTCCCAAAGTAGCTCAGGGGAAATAACAGAAGAAAGAAAGAAGGGAATAAACCTCCTTTCAGCTTCATTAGAGCTCTTGCTTAACCAAGCTAAAAATAAAACTAATTGCTTTTGCTATTCTAATGTGAAAAATCAGTTTTTAAAGGATCAAAATTCTCTCTCCATGGCTGGAGAAATCATCGAATCGGTAATAGACTGACTGCCAATGAATTATGAATGTCGTAATCAAGCCTTCTTGGAAGGCCAAAGTCTTGGTTACAAATGGGCACTATAATTAGAATGATGCTGAAGCTGCCTAAAGCCAACCCCCTTTTGTCTTTTTTTTTTTTTTTTTTTAAGATGGAAGAGGCACTACTCTTCTTCAGGTATCTGGCTTTTTCCAAATGATGCCTTTGTTCTCACCATTAGAGGAGACACGGAAGAGCATGGAACACCATCCCTTTTCCCTCTAAGAAGCCCAGCCAATCTCCCCCAGTGGTGATGGGGAAAGTGCTTCGATTTTCTTCATCCATTGCCTAGAACTCTAGAAATTAAAGGTATTCTAGGACAGCAAGCAGCCTCTTTTCAAATCCAAGGGGGCTGAGGTATGGGCAGGGCTCAGTGTCCTACATCTTTGTGGGAATCACTCTGATCCTGTCCTTGTACTTGAACAAATAGCTTAGCTCTGCAGGACTGGGAGCTGGAGGAGACAGACATGCATATCAGGGAGTAAAATGAGAGAAGGCCAGCCTTGCAATGAGAGCAATGGGAATAAAACTGCCTCCCAGCATCAGCACCAAGCCCCAGCCAGGAAGAAGTGGTCTCCTCACAACACTTACACAATAAGAAAAGCCAATCTAGATGAACAGGGCCAATAATAACAATATCCCACCATGGAAGAATCATCTCAGAAGGGATCACTTTACCTTGCTTTCTTGAGGATGGATCTGTTTTAAGGAAAAAAAAAAATCTAGGAGTTTCTAGTTGCTCCTTTCCCCCTCAAATCCTTTACCTTTGACTTGGCCTCTGAGATGGGATCCATTCTAACCAGAAAGCCCCTAAACCAGAGGTACTTCCAAGAGCTTGTCTTAGCGTAGGCATGGACATGATCAGTTGGGGGAAGGAGGTCAGGGCTCTCCTTCTCTGGAGCCCACAACTGAAGGTTAATGAGCCCAGCTCCTCAATCTCTTGCCACTTGCTGAGCACCACCATATGGCCTTAATCAGTGGTTCTCAGCCCTGATTGCACATTAGATTCACCTGGGAGACTTTTCTGTGTTGCTGCCCAGGTCATGTCCCAGACCAATTAAATGTAATATCTAGGAGTGGCTCCAGGCATCACTACTGGTTAAGGCTTCTAGTGATTCTAATGGACAGTCATGGTTGAGAACCACTGATTTAATCATTCCCCTTCCGGCACCTGTTCTCTGTCTTTCCTGTCGCTCCTCTCATTTCCCAAACTGGCACTAAGGGGTTTTTGTTAGATAGAGACTCCAGAGGTAGCAATGCTTTCATCTTGCCAGGTCGGCACCAGGTCCTGAAGCATCTCTGTATGGTACCCAGAACAGTTTGCTCCACACCCCAAATCATTCCATTTTAAAAGACTTTAAGGCACATCTTACACAGGGTTGTGAATATGACTTATCCTCAGGCCAACTTCCTTGGACCAGAAGTCACTCCCTAGGGCACTGTATTGAGAAAATCCTTCTCAATCAGACATGTTGGGGAAAAAAATACCATCTTCAGTGATCAATGTCAGCCAAGAAAGCAGGAGAGAAATGGTGGTACAGAAACTGAGTATTTGCCAAGTCTCAAAAATTTCCTCATCTGGCTTATAGGAAAATGAGAGCCACAGAAAAGAAGCAACATGGCCATTAGCCAGTTCAGTAAATCAACAAATTAGCTTGAAACGTTTGGTCTGTGTCAAGTACTGCAGAACCTTGCTACTCAAAGTGAGTTCATAGAGCATCAGGATGAGCATCAGCTGTGAACTTGTTAGAAACATAGGCTCTCAGGCTCCACACAAGACTAACTGGATCCAAATATATAGTTTAACAAGTTCCCCAGGTGATACTATTTGACAATGAATTTCAAAAAGTTCTGTTGGAGAGAAGATGGAACAGACGATGGGAATCACAGCAGGTTCTGCCATGGTCTGGAAAGGAATATAAAGAACACTCAAGAAAAGAAAATGCCAATTTGTATAAGAGAGCAGAAATGCTGTCTGGTTCCAGAAAAGAGGGATATCCTTGTAAATGCAAGAGCCAGAAGCTTCTGAGAGAAGGAAGCCTTTGGGGTGGGTGCTAAAGGATGGATGGAGTTCAAATAGGCAAAAGGAGCCCCTGACACTGTCCAGCGGCTCTCCTCTTCTCGCCTCTGGGAGCCCTCTGTCACCTTCTCTGCTGCCTTAGCTCTGGATGGAGACCAATTCTGGTGGGAGTCTTCTCTCCCCAGTGGGCTTGGGAACTTGAGGTCAGGAATGGTCTCTTCTCCCTTCCCTCTGCCATACAGATCCACACAGTGACCAGGCCAATGTCATTCAAAACATTTTGAATGAATAAATGAGTGATTGAATGAGCAAGGAAGGACTGAAGCCACACCTGAAAAACACAGAGCTCAGCTCCATCCTGCCCCTCTCCATCACCACCACCCCAAACTGACCCAACGAAATTTAGGCTTGTGCCCTCAATTACCAGGCCATAACTTTGAAAAAAGAAAACTCAATCTAGTGCCCTAAAATTAATCCAAGTCTCATCGGCTGCTGCTAACCATCCCCAACACTCAGGGATGAATCCCAGGAAAAGTAGCAGAGAATAAGGCTTGAAGAGAGAGTGTGGAAGCCCTGCCTAAAATTTTATGGGACACGGGTAACAATAACTCTAGAGATGTGGTCCTCCCCTAGTCAAGATGTTCCGTCCTATACAACAGCATTCAAAGGCCCTGACCAGCCAGTGTGCAGACCGTCCTTACCTCCAGTCCATCCCACAGAATTAACAGATGTGGAAGTACTTTGTAGAGAGTAAAAAGATGTACAGTGTAAAGAATGATCATATCAGTATGATGAGAAAACCTCAAATAGAATCTTGAGAGATATTTTCTGTACATTTATTCTTTCACAGCCTTGCATTTGTGAACTCTGAAAAGAGAGAGAGAGAGAGACAGTATGAGCTCTGGGGTGATACTGTTTTCAGATCCTGGCTCTGGCATGTTTTAGTTGTGTGACCTTGAACAGATTATTTAACTTCTCTATGCCTTGGGATCCTCATCAATAAGAGGAAACTCATAATAATGACACTTATTTCATAAGAGAGTTCCAGGGATAAATGAGTTAATGCATATATGAGTTTCCTAGAACATACTACATATTCAATAAATGTTGGCAATTAGTATCTGCTTTTGGCTCCTGCCCATCTTACTTTCCAGAGCCCACTCAGCTATACATATTTCATTCTATGCCCACTCTGTGGATGCTGCCCCTGGTTCCCCAGGCCGTCCCATGTACATCAGCCAGACCTGGCATAAGGCAATAACTCGTGCTTTAAAGAAAGCAGTGCCCTCTAACATTTTGCTCTTTACATCCACCATTCTCTTTGGGTATATTCTCAGTAAAATGGAAGGAGAAGGTTTGATAATCTAAGTTATATGGAGGTATTACAGACTTATAGATGTCTATATTCTTTTAAAGGCACCAAATATCTGCTCTTTAAAAAGGAACCTAACGATAGCAATGCCTCAACAAAAAGGGACTAAACATTAGCACTGGGATTTTTGGTACAGTCCCAGATGTTTTCAAAATAAATGAGGGGAGAAACCTGAATGCCCAACATGGGGACAACCCTCCTTCTATAAGACCAGGGAACAAGGGGGATCCCTGGATGGCTCAGCGGTTTAGCGCCTGCCTTTGGCCCAGGGCATGGTCCTGGAGTCCCGGGATCAAGTCCCGCATCGGGCTCCTGGCATGGAGCCTGCTTCTCTCTCTCTCTCTCTCTCTCTCTCTCTCTCTCTCTCTCTCTCTCTCCCCCCCCATCATGAATAAATAAAATATTAAAAAAAATACCAGGGGACAAGGAGTCTCTAGGAGGAATTTCAAGGCAGATGTATGATTTGGTTGGTTTCTTATTCCTGAACTTTAGTGAACTACCAATAGGTGGTCCTCCTACAATTACAGACCGCAGGTACCACCTCTGCGGCTAAGGGTAAAATCCCCATCGGCATAGTGAACTCCATGAGCTGACCCTCCCTGAGAAATCTTCAAGCATAAGCTAGCCAAAATCTCTACCAATTTCTCACCTCTATCCAAGGAAAATATGTTCCTTCTATATGCAGGGAAACATGGTACTAACAAGCAGGAAGGCTTAACTGTGTTAGCCCTGCTTTCTCTAGAGCAGACCACATGTGTAGGGGAGAGCCTTGGGAGAGACTACCCTTGGGTGATACAAGGATAGCTATGGCAATGGAAGGCTACCTCTAAGCAGCATCTCAGGCCCCACTCAAGGGTGGTTCAGAAGTCTAGAAAGAAGAGGTGAAATTTTATTTCCTATCTCTCCTTACTCAGCTACTTAGAGTTCTGATATCTCCCTGTTCTCATCATGTCATATAACTGCACACACATGTGCCACACACAACCAATACAACCATATTAGACACAACAAATACACCAGAGAGCAGCAGAAGAAGCTCCATACTCTGAGTGGTGTGGATGTCACCTTTGTGGTGAAAAGGTGTGAGCAACAAAGGACTAGCTGACCCAACTCTCTCTTTTTACAAAGTAAAAAGCCACTGAGTCTCTGTAAAGGGACCTCTCTTGCTGTAGATCACAGTGAGCCTGAAGCTGAGTTAGGACCAGACCCCAATTCTTTTTTACTATCTCCTGCTGAGAATTCTTCTACTGGGTGACCTCACATGGTAATTTCTGGTGGTTGCCAATAATAGGTACTAGAAGGATAGGTGAGCCTACACTTTGAGGGTTCTTCTTCCCTCATCTTGACTTTATGCTGAGCCTCTGGAGCAATGTAGCCTTGGTTATGTGCATATTCCTCATCTGTCTAGATACTGCTACTAACATGGTTCCTGCTATAATGCAGCCTTTGCCCCATCCTCTGACAATCGGCAGGTTCTCATGGCTGCATCTTCTCCTCAGAAGCAAAGGCTTATTTGCCATCTGGAGATGTTCCCAGTTGAAGAGCCTCTATTCCAATATCAATACCATCGGAAACCTCTGGCCATAACAGAGCTAGTATTCCTTCGAGAAGAACCTCGATACAGTCAGATCTACCTTCAGAGAAGGGATGGCATATAGGGGAGGGGACACTCCACCTGTCCACAAACAGCAGCCAGCAGCCTCTCTGTCTCCCCATGCTCACACACTCATTCCCTCTACGCGCTCTACAAAAATGGAAGACTGTTCAGGGGAGAGAATCAGTAATTGTGGAAGAAAAACAATGGATTCTTATCTGAAAATAGGGTCTCATTCATATCCTCTATTAGCACCAGCTACATTCTTGATGAATGCATCACTTCTACATGCTGTTCATTTTCTTTTCTGTAGAACAGGAGAGAGTCTTGAACTCAGGAGGGAGATGAGGATGGAGAAAGTAGGGCTGAGAGAGAACCGGAAGGAACTGCTGTAGTCCTGTTTTTAAATGCTCCCAAAGAAACAAAACGAAGGATCTCCTTCAGACTAGAAGGACATAAGATGCAATTGGCAATCGAGCAGGAAGGCTGCAATCTCCCCAGAGAGATGGCTCTGGAAGAGGCTGGCTGATGTGAAAGCTGGGGGTGATGAGGATGAATGTGGCTGAAAAATCAGAAAGAAATCAGTCTGAAATCTAATTCCTCCCCCACTTGCTGTGTATTTTAGACTAGGGTCTTAAATTGTACAGTACTCAGTCTCCCCACTTAAAATAGGATCATAATATTTGCCTCATGGGAATGTTATTAAGCTTCAATGAGCCACTGAGTGTCAAGTACCTGGAACACAAGAGACATTCAGTAAATGGAAGCCAATTGTATAATGACTTTTCAGTTTTCCTTTAAGGGTTTTTAATCTCCCAAACCAAGAGTCAGCATGTTTTGCTGCAGTGACTTTCAAATCATTTTAGGGAGGAAAATATTTTCCTCGAAATAAATCAAACAGATAAAATTAGTCCCATCATCCCCTTCTCTCCTGAAGGATCTCTTGACTGCCTCTGAACCCATAAGGAGCTGTTGGGGCAGGACAAATCTGAAGACCTGAGTTCTAATATCTGGCATGCCACTAACTCCCAGGAAGACCCCAGAGAAGCTATTCTACACTGAGTCTCAGCAATCTCCCTGTTAAAATGAGGAGTTTGGGGGGTGTGACCACTAATGACACTCTAATTTCTATAACTCAAGGAAGACTCTGGTTACTGGATCTGATTATTGACTTTCCTCTCTTTTCCCCATGAGTATCCCAGTCAATCATGCTGAATAACTATTTATCGGTACTCTATGGGGTAGCTATAACCCCACCAATAGGGTGCAATTAATTCTATTAAATGAAGCAATATCGTCTTGTACTGCCTTGGTCTGTACTGGGGCACTTACATGCAGCAGAATGTCACATGCTAAAAATCAATCATTCCACAGGGTCCTGGGAATGAAGCTGTGGTTTTGGTCAAAAGTGACATTATCTACTTTAATGCAAAGACCCTGAAGTATCCTCCAAAGGGAAGTCAGGAGCTGGGGGTTCTTGGGATCTTAAAGACCACATCATTTCTCTTTGAAAGTGAATAAACATCCATAACCTGAGGACTACCTATTATGAAAGAAGAGGGAACACTTAACAACTAACTGAAGGCTTGAATTTGTATCCAGAGAATGTATTAATAGGGGGCAAGTTGTCTGATATAGAGAGAATGGCAGGAACTTAAGCAGGAAGCATGAGAAGGCAAAGTCTTAAGGAGCGGGCAGACGGGGGAAGGGGTAATGGAGGGGCCTGGCCCAGGACTTAAGGAGTCAAGAAGTCAAGTTTGGGTCTGGACAAGATGAATAAAATAAAAGCCAAAGATCTTGCCATTCCAGCAAAGCCTATCTGTCAAGATCTGCAGGCAAGGCAGAAAGAGGCTTAATGAGAGGCTGAAAATCAAACTGTAATTGTTAAAATATAGCTAAGGCATGGTGTAGAAAGTGCCAGAATTCTTCCCGGTCCTACCATTAGCATATTCAAAACTCTGTTTTGTGTATCTCCCAGAAACAATAGCAGAAGCAAGTGAAAACACATTTTAGAGCCCTCTGGAGACAATGAAGTGTCTAACAAACATAAGATGCTACTTATTAAGGTATTGGACTCAATCAGTGCTTGAGATCAGCATCAAGGACAGCTGGCAGCTGAGCTGCTTTCTGGGTCTTCCTTCAGCTGGGAGGGTCTTCCAGGATAGGCCTTACCCCTGAAACAAATCTTGAGATTTAAAGAACTTGTCAGGATAGGCCCAAATTGCTTAAAATAAACGCTAAACGTAAATATCATGCGGCACACATGCCACATATATGTATTGCATGTAACAATGTTTTCCCAGTAAATGATTGGCTCAGGTGGGGATGTTACCTAGTGGATTACATGGAGTTAATTCCTCAGTGTCCCCTTGGAGCTGAGGCAGGAGCCTTGAACCATACCAGCAGATGATCTAGAGTAAGGATCAGCAAAATTTGTCCCTAAGTAGATATTTTAGGCTTTGCAGGCTCAGTGCTGTCATTATAGTGCAAAAGCATCCATAGTCAATCTGTAAACCAATGAGTATGGGTGTATTCCAATAAAATTTTATTTACATAAACAGATGGTGGAATGGATTTGTCCCATAGGTTGTTGTTTACCAACCCTTGATCTAAAGAGTCAGTTGTAAATCATTTGAGGCAGGACTGGCAGTGCTTCACTATTGCATACCCAATACATGACCCCATTTGGTTGTATACAAGGGATGTTTAAAAAGTATGAACCATCCTTTCATCATCTTGAACATTGACTTTAGCCTTTATTTCAGATATCCATTTGGAAGAGCTCAGATAGTCCAAGCCAACCAGTGGAGAATGTAGAAAATATTAAGAGAAGATACTGGACTCAAAACATTTATGGAAGAGAGAACCATGGACATATGGCATCATAGAGTTGGCCTTGCAAGAGACATAGTGCTTCAACAGGTAGAGATATTTCTAATAATAATGAACAAAAGTAGACCACTGATAACTGAATGAGAGGGGGAACTCTGACTGCCCCAGAAACATTTTGAGTCCAGAATGAGAAGGCCAGGCCCAACATCAATCGGGCATCCACTTCATGCTCAGACCATCACTGGGAGATCCACCATGTTACTGTGCTTATCCTCACCTCTCCCTCTAATGGAATATTATTCATCCTAAAACATGAGATATCCAAGAGGCAGAGAAATGAAATCCCTGCCTGAGGCCATGAAGCTACTGAGAGAGGAAATCAAGATGAAAATAGAGAAGAATTGAATGTCAGAGCCAGGGCTCCCCCCACCCAACTCCCCGACCACCATCATATTCTAAGGCCTGAGTCACTTAGGGGTGCTAGGGGCTTGTTCCTGTGAAAGTCTAGTGCAAAGAGCAGCCCCTCTCCTCCTGAAAAATCTCCATTTCAACTGGGACTGCTGTGGCCAGTCTCCAACTCCCTTCTAGTATCTTCTGCTTATAGCTACCCAAATTGGGAACCACTTGGAACCACTCCCTCACTCTAAGGATGCTCTCTCTTCCTTCCATGCAGGCAGCACCATGACCTTCATGCAGGGCCCTGGAGAAGGCAAGGTTTGGCCAGAGGGGAGCTCCGGGGGCAGTGAGCCTAGAGCAGAAGAGTGTGTCTGAGGGGCTCCCAGAGTGACTCCCCGCCTCCCTCCTTGCTCAAAGGGAGCCTGGATGGCAGCTGCAAATTGCCTATGAAATCCATTTTTCAGTGTTGCCAAGTGTTGGGTGGGAGGCAGTGTTTTGAAGTAAAGCTATAATATGGCTGCAATAAAAGTTTACCGGCTTTTATATAGGTTCCCAATAATGAGGGGAGAGATTTCTGCAGCTCAGAGACTGCCGTGAGAGGAAAAGCAATTCCTGGCACCACCTCTTTAAGCGAGAATCTGCCTCCCCCACATGGTTCATAACTGGGAGTTTTTCCCATTTAAAGGGGATTGCATCAAGTTCCATATCTCTTTCATTCCTCATCAGAGCTTGTAATGATTCCTCAGGCTTCTGAATGAAGAGTCATAAAGTGTAACTTTGCACTGGAGATGGGTGGTGAATTTTTATGCCCACAAACCTTGGAAGAGTCAAGAATTGCAGCAACAGAGAGGTAAGGAGGTGAAGAATTCTGGAGTGTTCCAGGAGTTTGGAGCTGGGGGCCAGGGGCGTGAAGAGAAAGTGTGTGTTCCATGACCTTGAGAAATAAGTTGGGGCTGGATCAAAGGGTTGCTGCCCTCCAATAAGGACTCTAAGAGGTGTGGTATCCATGAACTGGTCAGAAACCTGAGAGGAAAGTGTAGAGAGGAAAGTGCCTGGGAAGAGAGTACAAATGGGCAGCCCGAGAGAATGACTGGCTGCCTGGAAGCAGAGAGAATGCCCTCAGAGATGCTGGTGAGGGGCAGCAGAGGGGCGGGGTAAGGGGTCTGCTGGAGGGAGGCCAGGCCAAAGGCAGGTGAACCCAGTGTATGGCCAGGAGGAAAGGCTGCTCGTGGTCTCCGCTCTCCCATGCTACCCAGAGAGCGAGGGAGCTCTTTGCTACGCAGGGAACTGATCCTCAGCTCGTGCTGCGATGCCTGTGGGATGCGCAGCAGACTCATCCAAAGATGAGTTGGAGCTATTCACTGGCTAATGGGCATCACGTCAAACCTCATTAACAGCAACACGCCTGATTTCAAATTTGCGATCATTTGGACACAGATGAGACTCAAGTTGACATGTGAGCTTTCAATGAAAACAGAGTTTGTTACATGAACTGCGATGTGAAAGGGTGATGGGCAAGAGGGATAATTAACCTCCTTTGAAAACATCCCACCGATTTCAAGAACTTGGCATGACGTTAGCTCCTCTCTCTCTGCATCCAAACAATGTCACTAGCAACGCTTGTTGTCTCACCTCAGCATAGACACAGTGGACCCTCCTCCTCATAACGTGTTGTCGGTCACTAATAGGTGCTGTGGCATGTGCTTAAAATAGCAACAGTGACTCTTCTTCCTTCCAATGACCAGTCCAAACCCCCATCCTCTCTCTCTGTATGGGGCCTTCTCAGCCCACAAAACTTCCCCGAAATCAACTAGATCCTGTGCCACCCATGTGCCATGTGCAGGCTCCCTTGAACGATGAGTTCTGCCCCATGCCCACTCTTACAGCACTAACTAGACAAGAAGTACTTGAAGACCAAAAATGGGTCGTACTTATGGCGATTTGACCCATAGGTCACCGAGAACTGTAGGTTGGCTAACTGAAAGAGAAGTGCAATTTTCCAGCAAAATCTTTACATATGGATATTATGAAATATTAGGAAGCAATTTTAAAAAGATGAGTTGGAGCTATATATATTCATTGATCTGGAAAGATACCCATTTCAGTTTTAGTGGGGGAAATTGATACACGTCGTGTGATCCTACATTTGAAGAAAAATACTTGTTGGGGTATTTTGTAAACATTTAAATGTGTTTGAGAGTGGAGAAGAGTATAGACACCAAACCGTTAATGTTTGTTTTCTCAGTTTAGGGGATGGAGGGAGGAGTCCGCCGTTTCCTTTGCAGGGCTCTGTGCTGTTAGGTGTGTTGAAATGAGCATTCATTACTTTCTAATTGAGGGGGAGTCAGTAAACGCTACACATTGGGCTTTACACATTGTGCAAAGTCCAGCTATGTCAGACTTTGCACTAACCCACACAGCACTGCCTCTTTTCCATGAGACTGAAGGTCCCGGGGTACGGAGGGACCTAGCAGATTATGTGTTCCTCCTGCCACCTCTTGCAGCATCCACACACAGTCTCCCTAGGGAACTTTTTAAGAGATCTTCTTAAGAACTCCACAGCCCCCTGCATTCCTACCTTTGAGATTCCATCCCATCACGTGCTTCTCCCCGGGGGTGACCATGAGTGGATCTGTTTCTTGCATCCCAAGAGCCCTGTAGGAAACAGGAGATAGCGCTTGGGAGCTGTTTTTCTTTCCAGATGCACTCTCCACCCGCTCCACCTTGCTCAGTGCCTCCCAGAGGCAGGCATCCATGGACTGCATCAATGAGACTTCCTCACCCACTGGGTTGGGTTCAGCCAGCAGGAAACCTGAGGACAAGAGGACAGAGCAGGCTGGGCCTTCACCCCCAGCTCGGTCGCAGCCCAGCCCCAGATTAACAACAGCTGCATTGCTCTACTAAAAATCACAACTCCTGTTGGCAGCCCTTCTGCAACTGTCACTTGCTTGGGGTGTGGTTTCTGCCTCATGTCGGGTGGGGGACAAGTGTGGGAAGATGTTCTTGCTGGTCTTAGTCTCAAGGTGCTTTCCATCCCTTGCTGGTTTCTTCAAACCCTCACCCTTGTGACCTGTCCCTTCACTGTACTCTCTTCAATCCTTCTCTTAAGGGTGTGCCATCTGCTTCCTGCTCAGACCCTGAGCCTCTTCAGGACTCTCTGCTTCTAGCAAAGGGCTGCGGGGGGCTCCAACACAGAACCAGGGCTGTCTGCAAACCCTGTCCCTGCCATGAGAAGCTTCTCCATGCCAGAGACAAGTACACCTTGGAAATACCTCTCTCCAGCAGATTGCCCTGAACCTAGGGGGGCAGGGGCTTCAAACCTTGATGTCTCTTGTTTCTCTGATCCACTAGCCATGGAGAGTTGGCAAATAAGCCCAACTCACCTCCCAGCAGTCCATTTGAACATAAGAATCTAGGCGAGCTAACAGAGATGGAAATCTCCATGCATCCGCACAGGCTAGAAACAGGGGTGCTGTGAAGCCAGCCACTGTAGCCAAATCACTCCCAGAGCAAAGTTCTGCTCCTGTGCCTCTCACCCAGCGGGTGTCAATCAGGCAGAGAACAGGGAGAGAACAGATGCAAACAAGCCAACTAAAAATACACCCGTAGCAGACTTCGTTAAATGTGCAGGAACATTCTCAGTCCCTGGGGCAATGATGGGACCTCCGGATCTCAAGAGGCAGAAGAGGGATGGCAACTAAAGTAAAACCCAGTATAAAAACAATAGCAGTCGTGACAAAAATATACACCCAATACGAAAAGAAATCCAAAACTGTTCATGATCAAATCCTATGGGATACTAACACCTAATTATTAATCAAGTTGAACCAGAATGAGCTATGGCCTCGGAACCAGCTTCCTTCCACTGTCCGAGCCCATCATTCACCCTGTGTGTGCTACTAACCCCATGCTCTCCAGGAGATGCAAAAGGGGGCCCATGTCAGGACTGCTTCCAGACAACGCAGGAGGCTCCAACCAGGTGAGGCCTGAAGGCCAGGCACAGATGACGACAGACAAGCAAACAACCCCTCCACCAGCACCCACCACACTCCCAGCAACAAAAAAGCAAAGGATGTTCCTGACTCGGGTTTAGAACCACCAGGAAAATAAAAGACTGGTTTTACATCCATGAAGGCCAATGTATTGCCTTTATTTGAATGAAAACACTGGTTGCATGTTGTAGAAGTTCCAATTAAACTGGCTGGAGCAGGACTGATTGGCTCGTAGAACTGAAAAGTCTAAAGGTATTTCTGGCATAGCTGGATCTAGGTACTCAATGGATGTCACAAGGAGTCTCCAGGTCTCTGCCTCTCGGATCTGCTTTCCTTGGTGGGACTTGATTCTCACTACTCATGGGTGCCCCCCAGAAGCTCCACACCTGTTGTTAAGCAACTCCAGAGGAAAGTACATGCTGGTTCCACAAGAGTGCCCACAGTAGTATTGGATTTGAGTTTTAATGGTGTGACTGTGTCACCTGCCCATCTGTATGTAACCAATCTCTGTGGCTAAGAGAATGGAATGCTCTAATTAGCCAGGTGTGGGTCACATGCTCACCCCTGAGTCTTGGAATAGTCTCTCATATAGTAGGCATTCTGAAAATGTATGTCAAATGCACGAATGAATGAAGGGCCCAGAGATGTGAAAGTTCATGGTACACTGGGAATCAGTGACTTAGCTACTGTGGGTCAAAAAATGTGATGGGAAAGCCAAGAATGAACAGATAGTATGGGATATGGTGGCCACAGGTAAGGTACTTGACCAATTGGTCTACATGCTACAGGACACGTGGAGAAGCCCAGATGCGCCATCTGCCTTCTGGAGCTTACAGCCTCATAAGAGTCATGTAGCAGCCATCCACATGTTATGGCACAAGGGAGATGCTCCTGTAGGGGCAGAGGATGTCTTCCCACCTGGAGAGGAACAGAGCATCAGAAACCTTTGGTGCGAGGAGTATATGTTCCATTTGGGGTTGCTGAGCACAAAGAGTTTGGACAGGTGAAAGCAAAGACAAGCACTTGGGGCAGAAACGCTGCACCATGGGGAGCGGGTGGGGTGGGTGGGTCCTGTGAGGACAGGCCTATGAGGGGGCCCAGGAGGTGGAACTCTAAATGGGCTCCGGAGGCCCCAGGGGAGGTGGGGGAAGGCTAGGGCTCCGGGGCGAGGACTCAGAGCTTTATTCCGTTCGCTGTGGCGCACTGCTGCTGCTTCTTGAGCCAGTTCCTCTCAGTCACAAGCCTGAAAATAGAATCTGCCTTTTCTTGGGGCTTAGCAACTCAAATTCTTGGTTTTAGGAACTCGGCAGGATCTCATCTCCCTGGCTGCTGCTACAGGAGCCAGGAGCCCCGATTCCTCTCCAGGGGCAGCCTCCTCAGGCTGCAAATCGCCCTCCCTCTGACTTTCAACCACTTCCAGGGACCACGGCAGAGCTCAGAGAGCCAGGCTTGGCGCCACGCGTGATACACGCAGCTCTAACTGACTATTGAAACCGACAAGCTGTTAATCCAGTGGCTGCCAGCAAAGCCCCATTCTCTCCACTGTTTAATCTTCACTTATAATGACAAAATTCATATGTTCCCTGAGCTGCTCTCAGCACCCCCCCCACCTCCTTCCCCAGACCTCTGCCGCAGTCCCTGGCACAGGGGAGGCGTTCACAGCCCCCGCTTTCCCTCCCAGCACCCCCCCCATGGTCCTCTAACTGAGGCGTACCAGAAAGTCTTGGTTGAAGCCAGCAAGGATGTCACTTGACGGGGGTAAAGTCTGTGCCGGGGAAGGCATGGATACTCAAGGATCCTTGTGGGGGTTTGCCCACCCTGCCAGTGATTGGTCCAGTAGGCTCGGAGAACTTGCTCGGTTCGATGACATTGGCCTTTGCTGGCCCCCAGGGCGGGGCCCCTGAGCAGCGGAGAACCTCGTCAAGAGCTTCCTGGGGGTAACAGAGGAGCATCCCCGGAGTCAGTGTTGCCTCCGCCCCCAGTGAGCAGCTTTACCTGGGACTCACAGAGCCAGCACTCACCTGGCTGAGTTAGAGGTGCCTCCCTGTCCCCCTCACATCAGAGGAACCACAAGCACAGGGCAGACTGGGACCTCATTGCTCTCACTGTCTTTCTATCTGTCCCCTGCTCTTTGCCCACCACGAGGCCTCAGTGGCACCTGAGATCCTACTCAGACTGGACCCTCCCCTTCTCTGCGGTCCTGTTCTTCATATACCCTCACTTCCAGGCACATGGAGATGCCTTCTGTGGTCCCGGGTACCCCCTGTCCTCCTCATCCCTCTGCCTTTGCTCCCCATGACAACCTCCATCAGGCCACCCATCCTGCCACCATCCCCTGCTGAGAAATGCCAGCTCTCCAGTTCCTCCCTAACTTGCGATCTCAAATGTTACTCTTCTGCAAAGCCTTCCCAGCTTCCTGAGCTCACCTGGGAGCCCTACCTCTAAACTCCTATGGCAATGTTTGTGTTTCTGTGGACACCTCTGTTCTCCTTTGTATTGCAACAGCACAGCATGGAGTTTAGAAAGTAAAGCTTGCTGTGCGACCCTAGAAGATGGCTCTACCTTAATTTCCTAATCCGTGGGAATAGTATTCCTACCTCAGAGGGTTGTTGAAAAAAAAATGACGGGGTCAGTATCTTAAAGCATGTATCTGGTGTACAGTGACTGTTTAAAAAACAGCAGGTGTCTTACCATTGTTAGGATGGTTGTTTCTATAAATATCCTATTTCTCTTACTGTGCTGTGCGTTCCTTCAGGACAAGACAATGTCTTATTCCTACTGGAATCCCTCTCATTGCCCAGTATATTTTCTGGCATGTGGTATGCACTGATTAGTTGATAAATGAGTGAATATGCAAAAAAAATAATAAATAATAAATAATAAAAAATAAAAAAATAAATTGCATAGGACTGGCTTTTCTGCTTGGATTAATTAATATTTTAACTCCTTTTCCTGTTGGCCCTTCTTTACACACATTCACATACTCCTCCCCCCATATCCCCTCGTATATAGACAGTGTAGGCATATCAGATGCCTTAGTCATCGAAGGAGGGCAGAAATAAGCCTCTGGGGAGAACGGCAAGGCTACTTTTCTGGATCCATGCTGCACAGAACACTGCAACTCGTTCTTCTCATCATTCCGTTATTTCACTCATTTAGTCAACAAACATTTGCTTAGCACTTACTCTGCACCAGACCCTGGGTTAGGTTCCAGGGCAAGATAGGCATCATCTGGCCCTCACGGTGCTTGAATCTAGCAGAGAAGACAGACCTTATGATGAACTCAAAGAGCTGCAAAATTATAACTATGACATAGGCCATGAGAGTGTCATTTAATAGGATCAGCTGGCCTATCTGGGAAGGGCAAGCAAACAGCAGTACACAGCCCAGGCGCCCTTATTTCTAATTTATAGCCCTTCCTGTGTGATTGTACCCCAGGGCTTGCCGCTCATATGAAAGACCATTCAAATGACGCCTCCCACCAAAATTGTGCAATGCAGAAGCCTGAGAAAGACTTCTGGCAGAAGGCATCCTGGGCTGAGCCCAACAGAATGAGTAGGAGTCAACCAGAAGGAGCAGAAGAGAATATTCCAGCCTGTGTCATGGCCCTGAGGCAGGAAGAAGCAAGGTGCCTTATATGACCAGAAGGAAGACTGCCATTGCTGTATCATAGAACACCAGAGACAGGAGTAGGGCAATGAGACTGGAGGGGACACAGGTACCAGACAATGTGGGGTTTGGTAGTCATGCAGAGGATCTGTGTCTTACCCTGCAAGTGGAGGGAAGGTGGACAGGGTCTTTCATCTCAAAGCCCAGCTTCCCAAGAACTTTCCCATTAGGGACACCCATTCATAACACTGACACAGTTGGGATGGGCCTGACTTTCCATTTCCCTTCTGTCTCCTGACCTATAAAGCCCCTTCCTTGAGCCAGAACCAAGCCTCAAGATCTGCCCCCACCTAATAGCACACCTGGTCATTAGGGGCACACGGGTCCCCCCAGCTCCAACTCCACTTCTGGAAACCTCTTGAGTTGTGTCATTCAGCAAACACAGATGAGATTTGTTGGAGGAATTCTTCTCTGGGAATTAAAGCAAATCCAGAGTGAGAGAGAGCATTGTTCCAAATAAAGATGGGAATGACTGAACCTGTCTTCTGGACAAAGCTCCCCAGATTCCTGAGCTGCTCTTCAATCTTCTACCATCCTGGCTCCACCACCCCTGGGAAGCCCAGAGTTTCGCCCCCACCACTTCATCAGGGACTCCCAGAATCAGCAATGATACTCCTGAAGCAGCTCAGCCAAAACCAAGGACAGGGGCGTGTTTCCTCCATGTACTGATTCACACCCCCCCCCCCACCCCGTAGCACAGCCTCAGAGCAGCATGTTGGTAATTTGTGTTGAATCTGATCAGCTTAGCCTTCTGAATTTCTTGAAAGCTGGGCTTTCTCTGAGCCAGTGGTTCTCAAATTTTTTAGTGTTAGCCCCTCCAGAGGGTTCTACTTTCCTTTAGGAGAACCCAGAAGTAAATGTGTCAGATCATTTCATGGGGTTTATGGGCTCCCTCAACCCATCCATGGATACCCTCCTCCTGAGTAGCTTCGGATGACACCCTGCCCTAAGCCTCCACTTGCAATGCCAGAGCAGGCTTTGGACACCTGGAAACCCTCTAAGACAGCTTCTCCCACCCTATTCCTGAGACAGAAGGTTCTTTTCTTCTCTCTTCTCACTTCCTAGAACCCAGACCTATGTTTTCAAGTCTACAACCAGAGATTCCAATGGATGAGTCTTAGGAAAATACCAACTGTGAAAATCCCAGAAGTATCCCCAAAGCAAATCTTTGCTACATCTCTGGCCTTTGCCCAAACCAACATGAAAATTCTTCTGTAGGATTTTAATATGGACTGTGCAAGAAAAAAAAGAAAAAGGAGGGAGAACTTTGGGAAATAGGTTTGGAAAACAGTGGATTTAACAAAGTTAATTCTGTTTTCTTGTTCTGTACTTCTCAGAGCCTTTCATATGTTAATGTGTTACCTGGGCCTATTTGACCACAGAACCCTTTTCACAGAGCTTCTCAGTGGTACACAGAAATAACTTATGTATTGCCATCCCAAGCCATTTCCAATGCCAGCACAGAGTTAAGTAGCTCCTCAAAAGGGCCCCTACTCTCCCTCTGGGGAGCTGGGAGCAGAGATTTGAAACAAATGCATTGGTTGATGGAAAGCAGTGATCTTCATCCTTGGCTACATATCAGAATTGCCTGAGGAGCTTTAAAAAACATACTTCTGCCCCAACTCTACCTCCAGAAAGTCTAGGTCTTTTGTCTGGGGTGCATTTTTTTTTAAACTGTCCTCCAGGTGATTAAAATATGTAGCTAGGGGTAAGAATGTATTGGGTTTCTTAATGGATTGGTTTTCACTAGGTTCAGCTATAAGCCAAGAAGTTAAGGTGAGATAAGATAACTTAAATAAGAGTTTATTTCTCCCTCACATAAAAGTTTAGAGGTAAGTAATCTAGGGTTGGTATGGTGGTTCTGCTCCTGCCATCTCACTGCTATACCATCTCTAGAGTGTGGTCACATCCTAATGGCTCAATGTGGCAGCTAGAGCTCCAGCCATCACCTCTATGTCTCCCAGGCAGCAAGAAAGAAAGAAAAAAGAAGGAGCAATGAGTGTGTGCCCACTTCCTTAATGATGGTGCTCCTACACTGACAAATGGCACTTCCACTTCTATCGCTTTGACTAGAACTTTGTCACATGGTCACACCTATCCACAAAGAAGGCTGGGAAATATGATCTTTATTTGGTTGGCCACATGCCCAGAGGAAAATCAGATGTTCTATAGAAGACAGAAAAAATACATCTTAGAGGACAACCTGTCACCTCTGCCATGAGATACAAGAAGTTTAATTAGTACTTTAGTTTAATTAAGCATCCTCTCTGGCTATGCATGGGTGGCCACAAAGTGGCTAGTCTAGTCCTAGAGTGGCAGAGGAAAGGATTCATTTGGCAAGAAGGATCATCCAGGAAAAAGTCTTTCCTGGGACCCTGGTTTCACAAATGGACAAAATGCACCCCAATAGAGGCTGTGTGACATCTCAGAAGCAGCAGAACTGGGATTCAAACTCCGGGCTGTCTGGATATGACATCTGATATCTTGGTTGCCTGACAGAGGGAACGGAAGTATGACAACTTTTGCCTAGAGCAAAGAGCCACCCAGACACGTACAACCCATAGCCCCCAGAGGCCTTACTTTAGTGTGAAGATGTAGCTCCTGTGTGGTTTTCTAGAGCAGGGGCTCTGGAAAGGACCTCTAGGTGCTGAGTGACCCCCCAGTGTCTATCCTGCTTGGTTAAGGCTTTGCCTTCTGCAGGTCTCTGGGAATGACAACAAGAGGCCAACACCTGTACTACTCAGTCCGTGGCAGCTTCTTCACCTTCTTCCATGGTAGGGAAGGGCGTGGGGAGGGGAGGGCTGGAGAACCTAGCATGAAGTTATCCCATGGAGTGGATTGGAGAGAACTGGCATAGAAAAGATCCGCAGGGTAGGGCTCTCTCTGGGAGTGGGGCAAGGGCGAGCCCCTGCTTGCTTTCTTTTTCAGATTTGATCCATGCTCTGGGTTTGATCTTTGCTCACCTCCAGCCTGGGCTCTCTTCACTCAGAGGGTCCCCAGGTTTAGTGCTCAGCCAGGTTCAAAACATGTCAGTGAGTGGCATCTGCTCTCATTCATTAGTCAAGTGGAGTATTGCAGGCTGATGACATCCAGAGCCCTGGGCTTGACCCTGGGTAGGAGACAGGGGGCATGACATAGAGAGGTATTCCTTTCCCTGAGAGCTATTAACTCATTAGGCAAACAGAAGTAATCCTAATGAACCTCCCAGACAACGATTCAATTACATCCAAGGGCATGTGCCAGCTGTCTTAAGGCGGTTTCCCAGAAACCAACATATGACACCTCTGCTTACATCTCATCTGCCAGATATGAATGCATCCACCCTGAACTGGGTCAGCTGGGCTGGAGCAGGTGGGTGGAGACGGGTAGTGCAAGAAGGCTTCATAAAACACCCAGACTGGGCAA
This sequence comes from Nyctereutes procyonoides, assembly GCF_905146905.1. NCBI lineage: Eukaryota > Metazoa > Chordata > Mammalia > Carnivora > Canidae > Nyctereutes > Nyctereutes procyonoides. The sequence continues at coordinate 9,282,306 of NW_026575133.1, read as the reverse complement.
ATATGCATGCACATGGGTATGTGTGCATGCACGTGCCTGAGCGTGTGCATGGGCACATGGGTGTACATGCGTGCGTATGCATGAGCATCTTCAGACTGGCCTTTGCCAAAAGTGTCAAGCTGCAGGCTCATCTCTGCTTCCATTTTAAGTGGGCTTCTCCATCTTTCCTCAACACCCCTGGCCTCCCTACCCTCACCTCTCTATTGCCTGCCCACAATACACTTAAGAACCAGAGACCCCTTTCCAGCCTCAGGGATAACTGGTTATTATGACTAAAGGCATTAGCTCTTACCTTACAGGAGCATCTTTCTCTGCATTTGAGAAGGGGCAATACTTAACCCCATGGACTAGATTTCTAAAGGGAGTTAGCACCTGGAGGGGCAGATTTTCTAACCGTTTTTACGATTGGGTAAAAAAAAAGTTAATCTCCTTTAGGTCATGCACGGTGCCAGGCAAATTATGTCCATCATCTTATTTAGCCCTCATACCAATTCTGCAAAAGACACATTCTCAGCCTCATTTCTCAGAAAGAGAAACTGAGGCATGGAGCCAGGAACAGGGCTTGCCCAAGGTGACCCAGTGGTGGAGCAGAGGTATTTTTCAGTACCCTATGCCTCGATGGGGATAAAATATTAGAATGGGGATGGGAACAGATGGCCAGACATGCTCCTCAGAGCCCCTCCAGGCACAGACACACAGAACTACTCCTCTGTCCAGGCTGGCCCCACATCTATCAGGTCCAAGGTCCTTCTAGAGCCCCACAGCCCTTCTGCCTCGCCCATTCCCCTGGATCCCCCCTCCTTCTCTCCTCTCCCCTTTCATTTTGAGAAGTAATTGACAAGGTGGGATTATTTGCCCTTGCATTCACAGGTCCCAAAATGAGGTGCTGATTTGGGGCTATCCCTAAGCAGTTTTTAAGAACGCAATCTAAACGGAATCAAGTGTATTTCCCAGTCTCAAAATTTACCTACAGAGTCATTTCTCTGGGTAATAATGATAATGAAAAATGGCCTCCAATTATTCAAAGCCTGTTTCCATGAATAATTCAGGAGCAAGGGAGCTGGTTCCTTACCTGCTTGCCACAACACCCTGCATCCACTCTCACCCTTTCCTTTCTCCTGGGGTGCTTCTTAATTTCCAAAAAAAAAAAAAAAAGACTGTAACTCTCTACACACTGGTGTACCAAGGCTCTCGTCACCTGGAAATGCCAGGTAAGATAACCACCAGTAGAACCCACACCATGTGCCTGGCACCGGGCTAAATAAGCACACTTTGTGCATTGCCTCTTGCAATTCTCAGGAGCTGGTATTATCCACATGTACAGGTGAGAATGCAGAGGCTCAGAAAATGAAAGAAATTATTCCAACGTCATACGACAAAAAAGTGATAGAGTAAGGATCCAACCCCAGGAGATGCCAAAGCCTGAGCTCTGCACCACCACTGTCCATTCGTACTAAGGGGACATGGCCATTTCCTGGTTGCATTCCTGACCACCCCTCTTCTTGCCCCCACTCCCAAGTCCAAAGCAGGGAGCTTTCTTGACTCATCCCAGTGCTTTAGGATTTACACGGAATCATCCCCCCTCCTGGAATGTTGCCGGACTCCCCAGTTTACAGCACTGGCTTCTTGTAAGATCTGTTTAGTGGACAGAAACCTGGGAAATCTTTCAAACCCTCTGGCATCCAGACACAGGCTTTACCTTATGCCAAGTCCAGCTCCTTGGAGGAAACTTTTACAAACTTTTACGTGTAAGTGAAAGCAGCCTCAGCATCCCGCATCCCCTCCCTCATCTTCCCATCACTATAGCAACCTATATGCCATCATAACTAAGAGGACAGATAGAAAGAGTAAGTTTGAAATAGCACTTTTATTTTTTTAAGATTTTATTTATTTATTTGACAGAGAGAGCACAAGAGAGCACAAGCAAAGGGAACTGCAGAGGGAGAAGGAGAAGCAGGCTCCCTGTTCAGCAAGGGCTCGATCCCAGGGCCCCAGAATCATGACCTGAGCTGAAGGCAGCCGCTTAACCAACTGAGCCACCCAGGTGCCCTGAAATAGCACTTTTAGCTTTCTGACCCAAGATGTCTGTGCTTGTCTCTGCTCTGGTTCTTTACCATCTCCCTGTGAGACTGGGCACACAGTCCCCTGCTCTACATTCAGCACAGGGAAGGGGCCAAGTCAGCCAAAGAAGACCAAAGCCTAGACACCTGATACCAGGAAAAAGAAGGCACAGTCGACTCTGTCCACCCCAGTCCTGAAGGGTCTTTAACATGGCAAAGCCAGCCAGCAGACAACTTGTACCCATTCCCTCTTCTTCCTTAGAAACAGAACCCTGAGATTTAGTCCCACACACCATCTCCAGGAGTAAAGACCCCTTACACAGCTAGGTTCTAACCACATGAAATGTAGCAGAAGAGTGGTGGGAAACTTCCAGTAAGTCTTCCTTTTCTTTCTCTTCTCATTTGCTATCTAGTATTCAAATATGCTGGCAGTACAAGACCGGAGCCACTGCCAAACAGGCAGGAAGAGGGTCCCTGACCTCATTCTTCTCTTGCCTGCCTACCACCTGCTCATCTCTCCCATTGGCCAGACCCACCTGGAAGATAGACTTGAACTGAGTGATGCTTAGTGGTCAGCCTCTGGGACTCAGATAGGGAACCTCCCACCAAGGCAAGCATGACTCTAGAAGACCCCTCACCCACTTCCCCCTTTAGGCTGGATCCAAATAGCTCGAAACATTTCTGCTAGAACCCTTACCCTTTGCCTTTGAAACCCACCTCAGCACTCACAACCAAAGACAATTGAACCTGCAGTGCAAAACCTGCAATTTGTATACAGACTATTATTTGTGCTTGCTAATTCTTTCTGTTGTTATTGTTTCCTTTTTTTATTGTGGTGAAATATGTATGACATAAAATTTACTAATTAAACCATTTTTAATTGTACAGTTCAGGGGCATTAGTTATATTTACATTATTGTGTAACCATCTCCAGTACTTTTTCATCATCTCAAACTAAAACTCTGCCCCATTAAACACTAACACTGCCTCCCGCCCCTCCTCCACTTCTCCTACCTCCAGACCCTCCTCTAGCCCCTCCCCTACTTTTCCTCCCTCCAGACCCTCCCCCACTTCTCCTCCCTCCAGGCCCTGACAACCACCACCCTGCTCTTTCTCTTAGTTTGACAACCCCAGGTACCTCACATAAGCGAAATCATAGAATATTTATCCTTTTGTGACTGGCTTATTTCACAAAGCATAAAGTCTTCAAGATGCATATAGCTTATAATATATATCAGAATTTCTTTTTTCTTTGCAGACTGACTATATTCTACTATATACATAAACCACATTCATCTTTGCATTCATCCATAGTTGGACACCTGGGTTGCTTCCATCTTTTAGCTATTTTGAATGATGGTGCTCTGAACATGGGTATAGAACATAGTTCAAGTCTCTGCCTTCAACTCTTCTGGATACATGCCCAGGAGTGGGATTGCTGGGCCATATGATAATTCTATGTCTCATTTTTTGAGGAATTGCCAGACCGTTTTCCATAATAGCTACACCGTTTTACATTCCCACCATTGCTGATTCAGTTTTCAGGGTTGTGTTCGTGACATTTTATGTTCCCGTGCTATTTCCTCATCCAGACAATCAGTACCTCCAAGGCAAGGACAACACCTTCTCTGGCCCATGGATTTGGCAGCAGTAACTATTTATGGAGAATCTACCATAGAGACACACTTCCAATCACCAATCACATTAATAAAGATGACCCAGAGTCTTTCCTAGATTTCAAGGAATCAAGGTTTCCAGCCTAGAAAGAAAAACAGCCAGAAAAGAAACACAGTGACATAAGCTGTCACACAGAAGCAACGTGCTTATTCCCATCGGGGTATTTAAGGAAGGCTTCCTGGTAAAGACAGTACTTGAATCAGGTTGTGAAAGAAAAGAGGGATGTCTCCAGCCAGCAGAGAGAATGACAACCCAGGTGAGAGACACAGGGAGGGCGACGGCATGCGGTCTGAAAGCTGCTGTTGTGTTCCGGGGAACCGCAGGAGCTCGGAGGCCCAGCACCCAGAATGCAGGGGCAGAGAAATGAGAGGCAAAGTCACTGAGGTGAGTCGGGGCCAGGAGTGAAGACCTCGTTAGCTGCTGTGGTGAAGAGTTTGGGCTTAATTAGGAGGCAGTGAAGAGCTGCTGAAAGTTTTTGAGCAGGAGAGGTTATAACCAGAGCTTTGTTTTATGATCAGGAAAGTGCAGGCCGTATGGAAGGCTGGGTTAGGAGGGAAGAGATTAGGAGCAGGAAGCCAGGTCGGGAGGCCAGTGCAAGTTGGACACACACCTTGCTAGGACTTTAAAGCAATGCTGTGGACAGACAGGGTTTGTGTTGGGGACACTGGTAAGAGAGCGCTGTGTCAGGGGACCCCACAGAATGCAGGTTCATTCCCTCGGGGCCAAGGGAACCCCCTGGGAGCTGCCCTCCCAAGCCTCTCAGTTTGCATGTACCATAGCCTCCAAATTAAGAATTATTCTGCTTTCTGTGGGGCCCAGCAGTGAAAAGCTGCAAAGGCTAGAAACAGACCAGCTGGGCTGGGGCAGATGGAGGACATGGCTGGGACACAGGATGCCCTGGTAGGAAGAGTTAAGGGGAGGCCAAGCCAGGATCTGTACGGACTCCAGAACCTGGGAACTCTGACCAGCCTCTGCCCTCCTCAAGGGCCAGCAGGATGAGCTATGATCAGGTGGGCTAGTGACATCACTGTGGAAACCATAAAGGTCTGCAAATTCCTGGACCCTGATCCTTTGAGAGAACTTCCCCCATACTTCCCAGCATCAATTTGCACAGGGCAGGAATAGGAGAAATAAGCAAGAGCCCAGATCAGACGACATAAAGTATGTTTTCCACTCATCAAAATGCCAATCTATTATAGTCAGAATGGAAAAGCTTCAAGTTCTATACCAGAGAAGGGGATGCTCTTACAATGTCATCTTTAATCTCCTGCACCTGGAATAGAGCTCCACCACAGGTGCCTAACACCTGGCACTCAGTATGCCCTGGCCACACGAGGGAGGGAGGCAGGTCCGGCCCCGCATCTCAAAGCTCTGGGAGCATGGCTGTGGATTGAGGAGGATCGGAGGATGTGGGGCTGAGCGGCAGGACCACTGTGCACACTCCGGCAGGTCGTTCACAATGCGAGGGCTTCTGGGAGCTTGGAAGTCTTTTCCTAATTTGCACAAAGGTTTCATATGGAGTAGCTAGGACCCTGATAAGACAAAGATTTTTAAGCTGCTTAAAGAAATCATCTCCCATCTCTGAAGTTCCAAAGTCAAATACTTCTGTTATTAGCTCTCGTAGCCCGAGTAGCTCCATGTGTAGCACCTGTCACGTTTACAAATTTACATCTATTTGTATGAATACTTATCAATGTCTATCTTCCCTCTGGATCATAATCTCCAAGAAAGCAGGGAGCAAGGGCGGCTTTGGTGCCTAGCCCTGCTTGGCTCATAGTAGATAGTCAGTCAAGCCTTAGTAAGTGAAAACCACTGTCCTTCCTGGGGGTCACCACAAAGCTCTGTGGTGACTTTTGTGCTCCAATCCCTTTCTCCAGCACTGGGCTCCAGTTCCTCAGAGACCTGCTGTGGATTAGAAGTTTGGCCGAAGCTATGACCCGGCACCTCCAGATTTTGAAGATAGCTCATTGTGTGAAAACTCTCAAGCCACAGGCATGGGTGGAAACCAGATTAGGCTCCCTCACCTCTGGTGTCCCATCCCGCATGCTGCTGGTAGTGCAATGAGCCGGCCAGGGAACCCTGTGACAGAATGATGGAGAAGTCCAATTTTCTAAAAGGCATCGAAGTCGGACGTTGTCTGAAATCCACACACCCTCATGCGCACTCGTGGACATTACTTCAGGCTGCAGAGTTACGCACAGAAGTCAACACTGGTAAACAACACGTTTTGTACCTTTGGGCAAAAGCTGCCACTTTTCAAAGAAACTCAATTTCTTTTTTTCCACCCACAAAAGCTACCATCATTCAGGTTTTAACAGCCACAGGCTGGGCTTAGATGGGAGGATGTTTGGGGGAACTCTTATCCGTCCTCCACCTCCCTTCAGTATTCCACTGGGGGAATTATCAACTGATTCTTCTAGTTGCTCCTCGATGTTCCATTTCTTTTCTAAAAAGTCCACACCATCCCTTAAAAACAACACCTCAAGGCCATCTATGTTTCTCAGCCCATATTTTAGGTTAGGAATTGTATTAAAAAGCTGCTGCTGCATAACAAACATCCTCCAAATCCCAGTGGCAACAACAACAAGTATTTTTCACTCACAGGTCTGCAGGTTGGCTGGGCAGCTCTGCTCCATGAGTTTCCCATTCTCAATGTGGGGCCTGGCACCAGACAGGTGATGCTCAAAGGACAAGAGGACAACTCAACTGCACCAGCACATCTCAAGCCTCTGCTTGCATCATGTCTGCTCACATCCCACTGGCAAAGCACGTCCAATAACCAAACCTAACATCAAAAGGCAGGGACATGCAATCCACCCTTGTGAAAGGAACAACAAAGTGACACGGCATAGGGCATGGATCTAGAGAGAGCTAAGCCCATCCCTGGTAATACGGAACTATCTGCTTTCCTGCTATTCACCAGGTCTCCCATTTGCTGAGTTTCTGCTACATGAAAGCACTAGGAGATATCAAGTTGAATCGGATCCAGTCTCCACCCTCCAGGAATTTACAATAAAGGAAACAAGTGAGTCCATAAAAAGGTGACATTTGAATGTGAAGCAAAGAGCTGGGGAACAGGGGAGGAAGTAACACATTCTGCCTGTGAAAGTCAAGGAATACTTCGCGGGGGAGGGAACGTTTTTTAGGTACAAGAATGCTTTTGATGGGTAAAAAATGGAAAGAACACTTAGCTCTCAAGCCAAGGGCAAGAAATGCAAGATCAGTGATGATGTCTAATGTATTCTTTTGTATTGTAAGCTGCTTTCATAATACTGGGTACTAAAGACACAGAGGGTGCTAGATTGCCAGCATGATAGTGCTGTAGAGGATTCGAGAGGTCACCCAGTCCAATCCTTGGGTCCTCAGGACCCAAGCTGTGAAGCCCTGAGGACCCCAAGATGAAGAAGGCCCAGTTCTTGGGCTTCAGATTGGGCAGTTCTCACCTCAGCACAGAGTTAGGTGCGTAGCTTGTGAGAATGGTGAGAAATCAATGGGACCAACTGAATTTAAATTAAAAAAAAAAGAAAGAAAGAAAAAATTAGAGAAGAAAACAAACCATGAGAGACTCCTAACTCTGGGAAACAAACAAATGGTTGCAGTAGGGGAGGAGGGTGTGAGGAAGAGGTGACTGGTGACAGGCACTAAGGAGGGCACTTGATGGGATCAGCACTGGGCGTTATACTCTATGTTGGAAAATTGAATTTAAATTTTTTTTAAAAAGGAAAAAACATAGAAATCAATGGGACCAGTTGGTGACACTCAACCATGCAAAGCAAGGTGAGGATGAATGTGGCAGCCTCAAGGTTAAAAGAAATGCCAACAGACTTCTTGTCAAGGTCCACACTCTGAGACTTTTCCTGGAAAAGGAATTCTCTCCCTGTATGCAGGTGTCTAGAGTGGAATTTCCCTTGAGGCCCCTGGGCTCCACAGCATCTAGGTGAACCTTAGATCTTCCCAGAACTTAGAAATTAAGAGTACGGGTACCTGGGTGGCTCAGTCAGTTAAGCATCTGCCTTCAGCTCAGGTCATGATCTTGGGGTCCTGGGATCAAACCCTGCATTGGGCTCCCTGCTCAGCAGCATCTGCCTCTCTTCTCATGTGCACTCTCTCTCAAATAAATAAATAAAATACTTTTTTAAAAAAGACATTAAGGACTGCTTGGGTGGCTCAGTGGTTGAGTGTCTGCCTTTGGCTCAGGGCATGATCGTGGGGTCAAGTCCCCCATCAGCCTCCCTGCATGGAGCCTGCTTCTCCCTCTGCCTGTGTATCTGCCTCTCTCTTTGTGTCTCTCATGAATAAATAATAAATAAAATTTTTTTAAAAAAAAGACATTAAGAGTAAAGTTGCCTCTTCAGATCCACCTGTTCTCACTTACATTGGGGAAATCAAGGCAACCTGATAGATCCTTCGCTCACTGATGATCCAACCTAATAAATGTTCAAGGGCACCTGGAGGTTAGGTGACCAGAAATTCTCCAGGTGGAGTCTAGGGATGGCCATGAGTGAGTCTGCAAGTAATCTGAAAGGACATATGAGATGTATGTTTTCATAAGTATAATTTTGGAGTAAGAATTCGTAGCTTTCATTATATTTACATCCTCAGTACAATGAGGACCACCCCCAAGAAGTAAAAACTTGATTGATTCATTCCTTCCTTCATTTCTTCAACAAACACTTACTAATGCTGACCACCCGGAGACCATGTGCCGAGCACCAGGGATTCGGGGAAGATGACACATCACCCCAGCCTTCGGGTAGGACAATCCATACATCATCGTCTAGCTCTTTCAACAAGTCTGTTAGACAGGTTGGCAGCACTTTATACCCTTTCATAATGTGAGACATTATGCCCAACATCATTGCTCACTATTCCCCAAATCCTTGCCCCCCGCTTCCCTTCTTCCCTTCATGCCCTTAACGAATATTTAAGGAGCACAAGTTTTGTGGCTGGCCTGGGCTGTGTCTTGTTTAATTACTGAAACCATGGTTTGGACTGAGCTAATTTTAAGTCAATTCATCTCTATGACAAGAAAAAAAAATGTAAAGCCTCTCGTCATCTCTTCTCCACCCCTCACCCTGCCACCCTGCCCTGCCCCAGTCAGGGAAAGCTTTGTTTTCTCCTTGAAGAAGCTGTAATGGAGACTCCCCCTATGTTTATGGTTTATGGAAAGAGAACATTAGAGAATTGCCATGGTTACAGGCCCCATTCTGCCTGCATTTGAGGACCAGAGGGAGCTGGAGAGAAGCATAGAGCAGCAGGACCTGGTGCCGCTCAGCCCAGAATCATCATAAAAAATAAAAAATAAAAAAAATGTTTACATCAGAGGAGAAATTGCTTCTCAAACAGCAAAGGGAAACCGCCAGGCTTGATGAGATTGTTACATAGGCTCTTGGCTGGGCTGCTTCCTCCTCATTCCCCTCTTCCCCCTGCCCCATTATTATTTAAGGTGGTATTAAATCAGGTGAGGGGAGCAGATGACAAAATGCAACTGGGTGTCGATGGCTCTGGCAGGACGCCCAGGCTGAGCCCACATTTCTGCTCCTCCGGCTCCACCAGCCACAGCAGCCTTGGCTGCCGGGGTTGGCACCTCCCTGCAGGCCCTACTGAGCACAGCCCAGTGAGGACCCCATGGACCCTGCTCCATCTCCCCAGGGACTCATGTGTGCTGCAGGGATTATTCTGATTCTGAAGCAGAACCAGGCCAAGCTAGACACAGGCAACCGGGGTCCTGATGCAGTTCTGTGTCCTTGGGAAGGTGTCTTTGCCTCTCTGAACTATGATTTCCCTTCCTTAAAAATGAGGGACCAGTAAGCATCCTGAAAGCAAAGCAGTGGAATGCCCTTATAAAGGCTCAGCTGCCTGGGTTCAAATCCTGACTCTACGGCTGGCTCATGGTATGACCTTGGCAAGGTGCTTAATTTGTCTCTCTGTGCTTCAGGTCCTGAAAAATAGGACCGACAACAGCGCTGACCACATGGAGCTGTGGGGACAGGCATGGAGTCACTTGGAAGCAGGATGCCCATGCAATGCTCAGCGATTGGGCGCTGTCATCCTGGGACCGCAACCTGTTGAGTCTCCTTCCTTTCAGAAAGCCCAAAAACTAATACATTTCTTCAACCAGTGGTGTTACTTGGGCTACCAGACGGCCGACGAAGCTGGTGGCATTCTAACAGAACGATTTCGCACCTGTCTTCCTTCACCTCTTCCACACCCCAGCCCTTCCCTCTGAATGACCCCACAGATGGGAGGCTCATCTCGAGGAGATCTGTGGGGGTCAGGGGAGGGCTCAGTGGGAGCTAACCAAGGGGGTCCCAGAGTGGGGAGCCACCAGATTGCATTTGTTAACAACAAGGAATGCGTTCCTTACTGCCTGCCCAGGGAGTGCTTGCTAGGCCCAATCCTGTCACAGTCCCACGGCCATCCTTGGGGCACATGCTCTCACACGTGACACCCCGCCCTGTCTCATTCAGCTCCGTGTGGCCAACCCCAGCTTTGACACTGGGTTAGTTGGGGCCTGACCCTCAGCCTCTCCACACAGTTTCCAAACACGAGCCCACTAGGAAAAGGTCTATGGCCGGGGTAGAAAATACCGTGGGTCTTGGACCCCAAACCTTTTGCAATTTCTTATCACCTACTCCATTCCCTGTGGTCTTGATGACATGCCTGTGAACTTTGTAAAGTATAAAGTGAAAAATCCAAGCCCTTCCACTGTGCAGAAACCAGAAAGGAGAATTTGGAGGGCAAAAGGCCGCTGTGTGAGCGTGAGGCCCAGCAGCCCCAGCTCACACGGAGACCCGTCCGTCCCCCCAAGACGACCCTGAAGCAAGCACAGTTCAGTTCACGAGGCGGGATTCTCTTCCCTGGCTGGGGGTTGCATTAGGCGGTGGTACTAATCAGTCCGAGCAGCATGTGCCACCGGGGCAGGCAGCAGGAGCCCAGGGGCTCAGAGACCGGCTGCCTTTCGTCCTGAGCCTCATACCAGGGCTGGGCGCAGTACCAAGTGCTCCTCACAACCACCTCATTCCATAATCACTAAAGTTATTCCCATTATACAGAAGAAAAGGGAGTCCAAGAGAGTGCTCCCTCCAAGTTCCCAAAGGGGAAAGTGGCAGAATCAAGATTAAACTCAGGGGGATCCTGGGGTGGCTCAGTGGTTAAGCACCTGCTTTTGGCTCACGGTGTGATCCTGGGGTCCTGGGATCGAGTCCCACATCAGGCTCCCTGCATGGAGCCTGCTTCTCCCCCTGCCTGTGTCTCTGCCTCTCTCTGTGTGTCTCTCATGAATAAATGAATAAAATCTTAAAAAAAAAAAAAGATTTAAACTCAGAGCTGCCCAATCCAGAATCCAAACCCTGTACTTAGTGCCCACAGTATCCCTTCTCCAGGCCGGAAGAACTCTCATCGAAGCACAAGGCAGGGGTGCTACCCCCAGAGCCCATGCCCTCAGCCCCCAGGATACCTTCCCTCTCCTCAAGGAAGCGCAAACCAGTGGAAGGGCAGGGCAGCTACGTAACCCGCTAAGCAGCACCCTGTGACTGTCCATCAGTGAGGGATGGAGCAGGAGGTGTAGACGGTCACAGAAAGAGACCCCCTAAGTGGTCCTGGCTGCACGCCTGGGCAGGGGCGAGCTGGCAGGACAGACTGGCCACAGCACAGGGGTCGGCCCAAGCAAAGGCAGAGGGAGGAGGGGAAGTCAGGCACCCTGAGATGCCAGTGGAGTCCCCCTCCAGGGAGCCGTAAGGAGTAGCGGGGTCTCCATGCTGAGTGTGTAGGGACTTCAGGGCTCCAAGAGTGGCTGCGGGCATGGAGCCCTGGCCCCCCACCTGTCCTGCCCCTCAGACCAGGAAGCCTGAGCCCTCATGCCTCACCCACCCCCCACCCTCCAGTCAGAAAGAAAAGCAATTTTCCATATTAATGTATCTGAGTCCCAAACCTGCTGACCTGTGAAAAACCCTTCCTAGTGATTTATTTGTTGCGTCTCACTAAGACAACTGCCATTATTTTAAGTCACATATGTAGCAGAGACACTCTCTCCCTTCTGGGGTCAGATTGGGCTTACCATAGAGGCCAGAGAAAGCTCAGAGGAGTTCCCTGGCCCAGGGAAGTGTTATTTGGCAGGGCCACTTACACCTCAGTGGGCAGGCACTTGGCCAGGAGGGCCCAGAAGGAGAAAAAATCTGGGTCCAGGCCAACAGCCAGTAAAACCACTTTGGAAGACTCAGCTTACCTACCTATGAAACCAAGGCACCTGTGTCATGGCAGACATCCTAGAAGAGCTTTCAGGGACTCCACAGTGGACTCAGCTGTGGTCAGGATGACAATCTTGTACTTAAATAACCTCTCTTTTTCTCAGATAACAATAGAAATAATGATATCCCCAATATTCCCACCCCACCCCGTTGCCTCTTTACTGCTAAAGGGTGGGTATCATCGTTTCTCAGCCTTTTGGCTAAGATCAAGTGTAAAGGGTGAGTATCAGGAAATGGATATTAGAGATTGATTGGATCAAAAACAATTCGGAAATGGTAACTTAGCCCACACCTGGTACATGGCTATAGGGCCCTTCAGTTTGCACGGAAAGCGGAGGAATCGCCAGGGGGAATGGCAAGGCCCTCCCACCACCCAGGGCCAGAGTGGACAAAACAGGAGCCCTGCCATCTGAGTATCTGGGCTTAGAACCAGCCCCCTGTGTCACAAGGCAAGTTGTCTCACCTCTCAGAAATGCCTCCATTTCTTCATTTGTAATATGGGGATATTAAATAGCCACAGCAGATACTCAATTAAGATCTCTCCCTTCTTTTATCTCACTTTTTCCACTTGGTGAGTCTTTCAAATCTCACTTCTGCATTGAAACCTGAGCTGTCTGCCCCTCTACCTCTATGATCTGCTAGTACTGCTTACTGTGTACAAACCTTTATTATGCCATCAAATATTTTCATATTATTTTCAGAGCAGATGTGCTGTCTCCTTAATAATAAGGACAGTGTCTGGAGGGCAGAGCTGCCTTTATGTGTATTGTTGACCTCCTCTGGGATCTAGTACAGGACCAGCACAGGGTGGGAACTCAAACAATAGGTGTTTAGCCAGCTGACCATGGAGGTGGAAGGGGCTTGTGGGTCAGAAAAGTCGGTCTACTGCTTTGACCAGGTAAGGATTGGCTCAATGTGCACTGAGGATGTGGCCTGCCATTGCCTACACATACAGGAGATGATGGATGGATGGATGGATGGATGGATGGATGGATGGATGGATGGATGGAATGATATAGCTGGCTGGATGGATGGATAAGGAATGGCTGGAGGATGGGTGGATGGCTGGAATGATGGCTGGCTGCTTGGGTGACTGGAAGCATGCATGGACATATGGTTGCATGGACAGAATGACCTTATTCTGGGAAAATTTCCCTGGCCTCTTGGTCCCTTCAAGTTTACCCTTGAATCTTTACCTCCTTTCCTCCTCCACAGGCTCAATTATTCCTGCCAAGCTCCACTGTAAGTCTCAACAGAAAGGTTGGTTAGGTTTCTCACTTGCTTGTGTTGTATAAATAAATAATATAAAAATAAACCAGTATCATGTCCCAAACATTTCTACCAGTGCTATCAGCCTAATTAATATGACTGCTTGGCAGGCACAGGACATCTTGTCCCCCTGAGCTCCCTCTGAGCCCCCCACAGGTCATGCCAGGCCTGGTGCAGCCTGCATCAAGCCCCAGCCAGCGACCTCCTCTCCTGCCCATCCTGGAAACACAAACACTTCTGCTAAGTTTAGTGTGAGGCAGCCCAATGCCATCACATGCCTAAGACCGTGGTTATCAAGATCACGTAGGAAAACAGGCTCTATCTTTGAGGAAATGCTGGCATGATCCCGTTAGAGCTTCCTTCCACTGCTGTAACTCAGCCCAACCCACAGCCTACCCCCCAGTAAGCTTTCCTGGATTCCTCAGCCCACCCCCACCCCTCATCAGTTCCCTCCTCTGGCCTTGGCAACCTTCTGACTACTCTGTGGGGAAGGCAAACCTGTCTCTTTCTTCCACTCATATTTCAACCTCAGCCCATCAAAGAGGGCATCTTTCATTAGTTTCTCCCCAAAGGATATTCTGGGAAACACTTGAATGGTACTCCTTGAAACTGTCAAAAGTTCCCAAAACCAACAAAAGTCTGACAAACTGTCACAACCAAGAGGAGCTAAGGAGACACCATGACTAAATGTGATGGGGTATCCTGAATGGGATCCTGGATCAGAAAAAGGACATCAGGCAAAAACATAAGGAGATCAAAGTCTGGGCTTTAGTTATTAATAATGTATAAATACTGATTCATTGCTTAGGACTAACATGCCATACTAATGTAAGATGTACCAATAGAAAAACTGTGTGGGGTCTATGGGGGCTCTCTCTTACTATCTTTGCAATTTTTTTATAAATCTGAAACTGTTCTAAAATCAGATTTTTTTTTAAAAGTTAATGGAAAGATTTGGGGCCCTCAACCCCACCCTGATGCGCTAACACAAACACCTACCCCTCTCCCAGGGCAAAACACGTTCAGACACTGTTGCACTGCCATTTGGTGCCCCAGAAGTCCAAGTTCCTCTAAGGCAAGAACGAAGTCTTCTCTGTCTCTTACTTCATGGATAGATTCTCAACACAGAGCCACGTATGTAGGTGCTTTATAAATGCCTGATGATTGTTTAAAACACCTCAGGACTAGGGGTGGTGGAAGGGGAGGAGGGCGGGGGGTGGGGGTGAATGGGTGAAGGGCACTGAGGGGGACACCTGACGGGATGAGCACTGGGTGTTATTCTCTATGTTGGTAAATTGAACACCAATAAAAAATTAATGTATTTAAAAAAGTAAATAAAAATTGGGTTTCAATAATAAATAAATAAATAAATAAATAAATAAATAAATAAATAAATAAAACACCTCAGGACCTCAGAAAGCTATGGAGGTGGGAAGAGCGGGTAAGTGGCCCAATTTTGCATTTTAACATAATATATATTTTCCACAAGGAACCCAGCCTACAGTGAAACATTAAATGAGGTAAATTATTGCAACTTCACAATTAGCTGCCCAGTGCAAATAATAAGTCACTCACAACTCTTAATGCATGATCATACTACTTAATACTTAATGCATTAAGCACTCTTAATGGGCAAATCTCATTTAATCCTCAGAGTGACCCTAAGCAGCAGGTAATTAGGATTGTTATAATCCCCATTTTACAGATGAGGAAAGTGGAGCTCAGTGAGATTATGGGACTTACTCAAGGTCATAGGGCTAGTGACCAATGGAGTTAGATTTTACCCTAGGCAGAGCATCTACTTTAAGCCAGTACCACAGCATCCACCTTCACACCAACTACCTACCAACCTGTGTTATTTATTTCAGCATGTTTCTCAGCAAGGTCTATGGGTTCCATGTCCATATGATTGCAAATTTCAATAAATAGGTCAAAATAAACAAGGATATCTAAAAGTGTCTGCCCAGACCAACAGAGAGAGGTTGCCCAGAGCTTCCATAATAGCAGCTTGTCTTCCACAGCAGATGGCCTGTCTTCGTTCTGCTGCTCTGTGCTTGTTTTGGTCCTGGCTCTGCCGTCAGGTGGCTGAGTCCACCGAGGTCAGCTTCAGTTTCCTGCCTGTGCAATGATAAGGCTGGACAAGCAGACCTCTGACACCCTTTCCATCTCGGTCTTAGGCTCTTCAGACATGATGGAGCCCCCGAGGGGCAGGCCTGCCTGTGTCAGAACCCTGCCATGGACCAGAGAGACCAGTGTCTGGGGAGACAGCCTTGCCTTTGACTTTTCATTCCAAATGCTTCCAGCTAAGTTTCTCAAAGCCCCATCCCATCCTCTCTTCTCCAGCGCTGGGATCTTGGCAATGACCCAGGCCCCTAGCACAGGCCTTCCTGAATATCTGTCCTTCCATGTCAGAAGGGAAATAGACCAGCCACAGCAATCCTACCCAGATGCTCTTCTTTGTTTTAAATCGTGAGAATATTCGACTACATAGATTTTTAAGGTTGAATCACATAATCTCCAGGATGGCAGTCACTTCAAAAATAATTCCATTCAGAGCCATCTAGAACAGTCAGACTCATGGACACAGAGCAGCATGGTGGTGACCAGGAGCTGGGAACAGCGAGCATAGGTTTTGCAAGACGAAAAGAGTTCTGGAGATCGGTTGCACAACAATGCAAATGTACTTAATGCCCCCGAACTTTAAAATGGTTAAAATTCATGTTGTGCTTTTTAAACTGTGGCAAAAAAAAATTTTTTTTGTTTTAATTAAAATTTTAAAAATTATAATTCATACGGAGAAAAGAATTTAGAATTTAGTTCAAACCATCACCACAATGAATAGTTCACTCCACTTCACAGCATCCTTTCTAAGAGGTCAACCCCGTCAACACCACTGACACTCGCTCCAGGTGTGCTCTGACCCAGGCACTGGAGTGGGTGGCAGTAGGGAAGAGAAGACTGGGCAGGGAGCAGGGGAAACACAGACGTGTGTGGTTCTTACCCTCTGTAACTGTGCTCAGGAAACAGAGGCTCATATTTTACACATGCCCACAGACAATCCAGGCCAGTCCTCACCCCTCCCCTGCTCTCTTCTCTATAACAGGGTCCTGGAGGAGCCACTCCCAGTTTCCTCTATCAGCTGGCTTCTGACTGGGTTGACCCAACGGGATGCCTTAGCAGGAGCCTGGCAGGTGGGAAAAAGAAAGAAGTCAAAGTCTCTCCTCCCGTCCTTCTGTCTCCCACAAAGCGTCTATGGCAACAGATGCTTCTCCTAACTGGCTCCTTCTCCCATCAGAAACACTTGCCCCATGGCTCCAGCTTCCACCAGATGACAGTCCTGTCCCCACTCCTCGGTTCCCACAGCACCTCTTCCCTTTGACTCTCTAGCCTAGAGGGGGACGTCTACTTCCCGCTGTTGCTAAGCTCTGAGTTGCCTCATTATCCCTTTGGGCTTGATGTTTCTCCATCACATTGTATTAAATGTCCAGCATTGTGAAAATTCACAGTGATGTCTACTTTCCTGGTTGGACTCCATCTCATGACACCAGCTCCCTGTTAACGTGAGACTATCAAGCCTGGGGGAACCTGGGTAGCTCAGTTGGTTAAGCATCTGCCTTCAGCTCAGGTCATAATCCCAGCATCCTGGGATGGAGTCCTGTACTGGGCATCCTGCTCACTGAGGAGCCTGCTTTTCCCTCTGCCTTTTCCTACTGTTCCTCCTGCTTGTTTGCTCTCTCACTCTCTCTCTCTCTCTCTGTCAAGTTAATAAATAAAATCTTTTTAAAAAAAAAGTTTTAAGACTGTCAAGCCTAGAAGGCAAAGGCAAGGCCCCTGTGGTCTATTATTTTCCATGAAAATCATCAATGGGCCTGTGCTCCAGAGGAAGAACTCTGAGTGACTAAGGAAGGTGCTCAAACATCCTGCGATCCCAGGGATTTGACCTGCCAGTTCTAGAACTTCCCATTTGTGACTCAGGGAGCCTACCACTCACCTCCGAGGTGTTTGGGCAATCAATGGCCAGATGTGCTCAGAGACCACTGAGCAGAAAATAGTGTGTACCTTTAGTGGAAGAGGGGGTCTGAAGCAGTTCAGAGAGGCCCTGAGAAATGCCAATGACCTCCCATTCTCATCCCACCCCCAGTGAAGACACATAAACCCTTATCAGGTGTCCAGGGGTTTTGCAGAGCAGCATTTGGGGCGCATTCCCTTCCAATCAGGAGTGATGATCAAACAATGGCATTGTCCACAGTGGTGACCAGTAGCCATACATAGCTCTTGTTAATCTTAACTTAATTAAAATTAAATAAAGTTTAAAATTCAGCCGTTCGGTTGCACAAGTTATATTTCAAGTGCTCACCTGTGGCTAGCAGCGGCCGTCCTAGACAGTGCAGACACAGAGCATTTATGCGTTTGGGGCAGCGCTGTTGGTAGATAAAACTGCCTTTGTCAACAGAGAAAGAAATGAGACTGCATAATACAAATTAACCAATTGCATTTTAACAACCAAACATTCTCCTAGCTATGTGTGTGACCAAAGGATGATTTTTATGCAGAAATGGCTTTTAGTTGTATCAGCTGAGGGTTCAGGCAGAGTGGAAGAGACAGAGATGATTTTCTAATGCCTCTTCTGAAGATATATGAATTGAGAGCTGTTGGATTAATGTCAGGATGTAAACCTACCAGAAACGAGGAGCTTTTTAGAAATGAAAGACAGATATTTACTTAAATGAGAAAAAGAAGAAACAGCATGTTTACTCTTTACTTGGTTCTCTTAAGAAAAGAAAAGAAACAAAAGCAAGCCAGCTAAAACGTATTTAACTACAGCACAAGTGTAGCAGGCCAGGAGACACTGGCAGTGGGTGAATGAGACAGGATATTTAAACTGTCTGCCCTGACAAGAAAATTAAAGACAATTGAGCATGGCGCTAAGCCTGGTTTCTTTGCATTGTACCTTCTCTTGCTGCAGCTCCTAGCTAGCAAGAAAACAGCTCTATTTCCAGTTCATTCAGAACCTACAGCAGTCCCCCTCTTATCCACAGAGGATACCTCCCAAGATCCCCAGTGGCTGAGACCACAGATAGTACAGGACTCTATATATACTACAAGCATGACTCATTTTATCGCATTTCACTTTCCTGAACTTTGCAAGTGATGCATTTTTTACAGGTTGAAGGTTCATGGCAACCATGCATCGAGCTTCTTTCAGCACCAGTTTTCCAAAACCATTTGCTCCCTTCATGTCTCTGTGTCACATTTTGAAATATTTCAAACTTTTCATTATTATTATATTGTTTAGGGTGATCTGTGATCAGTGATCTTTGATGTTACGGTTGTAATTGTTTGAGGCACCATGAACCACGCCCATATAATATAAAGAATTTAATTGATGAAGCATGCACTCAGACTCCAGCCATTCCCATATCTCTCCCTCTCCTCAGACCTCCCTTTTTCCTGACACAGGCTGTCAGCGAGTGTTTTTGGACCAGTTGGCAGAGTTGTGAATACAAAGGAAGAAGTCTTGAAGGAAATTAAAAGTGCTACTCCAGTGAACACACGAATGATAAGAAAGTGAAACAGTCTTATTACTGATATGGAGGAAGTTTGAGTGGTCTGGATAGATGATCAAAACAACCACAATATTCCCTTAAACCAAAGCCTTGGCCAGCACAAGGCCCTGACTCTCTTTAGTTCTATGAAGGCTGAGAGGTGAGAAAGCTGTAGTAGAAAAGCTTGGAGCTAGCAGAGGGTGATTCATGAGGGCTGAGGAAAGAAGCCGTGGCCACAACATGAACATGTGAAGTGAAGCAGAAAGTGCTGCTGTAGGAGCTGCAGCAAGTCATCCAGATCTAGCTAAGATCATTCCCGAAGGTGGCTACACTCATCAACAGATTTTCAATATAGACGAAACAGCCTTCTACTAGAGAAGATGCCGCCTAGGACTTTCATAGCTAGAGAGGAGAAGTCAGCGCCTGGTTTCAAAGCTCCAAAGGACAGGCTGACTCTCTTGTTAAGGACTGATGCAACTATTTTAAAGATGCAACTTTAAAATAATTTGAAGCCAATGCTC
Source organism: Nyctereutes procyonoides (assembly GCF_905146905.1). Lineage (NCBI taxonomy): Eukaryota > Metazoa > Chordata > Mammalia > Carnivora > Canidae > Nyctereutes > Nyctereutes procyonoides. Next base: position 9,262,984 of record NW_026575133.1, on the reverse strand, counting down.
TTTGACCATTCTGAAAATCCTACGGTCCTTAAGGATTATACTATATATTATATATTATACTATATATTATATACTATAAATGGAACAACAAAGCCTGGATTACAGAACATCTGCTTACAACATGGTTTACTAAATATTTTAAGTCTACTGTTGAGAACTACTGCTCAGAAAAGATTTATTTCAAAGTGTTACTGCTTACTGACAATGCACCTGATCACCCAAGAGCTCTGACTGAGATATACAACAAAATTAATGTTGTTTTCATGCCTGCTAACCCAGCATCCATTCTGCAGCCCGTGGATCAAGGAGTCATTTGGACTTTCAAGTTTTATTATTTAAGAAATATTTTGTAAGACTATAGCTGCCATATATAGTCATTCCCCTGATAGATTTTGGCAAAATCAATTGAAAACCTTCTGGAAAGGATTTACCAGTCTAGATGCCATGATTTATAGGAGGAGGTCAAAATATCACCATTAACAGGAGTTTGGAAGAAGTTGATGAATCATAACCAACAACTCCTAGAACCAAAGAAAGGTAATCGTTAACATTAATTCAATATTTACCATTTCGGGGCACACTCTACCAATCATCGTGTCATTTGATCTTTGTATCAAATCTGGGGAAGGAAGCACTGCTAGCCTTTCCAGTTCACACATGAGAAACACCAGGTACAAAAAGGCATGTCTGTCTAAAGTCTCAAAGATAGTAAAGGGGAGATTCCAGATTCCAACTTGGAGAGTTTGCTTCCAGAGGCTGTACCCACCATCACCACACCACACATAAGAGGAGAAAAGTTCTAGATTCAGCAGATGCCTCTGACATCTGTATTAATTACACATGCCACACAAAGATGTTTCCAATTCAGCCAAAGCCTGATTGCACACCTACTGTGCATGGGCGCTGGATGAGATTTAGATTCTTCGGTTGCAGTTCTAGCCCTCCACGATTTTATGGATGTACCTCTTTCAGGCACACAGCTCTCTGTGTGGTCCTTCATGGATAATGCCCAGATCATTTTTCTTTCAAAAAGCATAGAAAAAAATAATGACACATTTTTTAGCAAGAAAGGAGATGCCAGAAGGTAATTGCTTTCCAAATTACTGTAAGTTATAAATGGATCAATGATTTTCTCTAGCGGTGGAATCAACAGTAATTAGCAATATGCAAATCCCACCCTGAGCCCTTTGCTGCCCATAAGGAAGGGGGGATGAAGTGAAAGCAGTTGGTTTGCATTCATCTGGAGGAGGCCCAGATGGCCACACACTAAAGGAGTGTGCAGGCTGTGAACTGAAGGAACTTGGGGGGCTACAAAGTAAATCTGTGTCCTGGGGAAGTTTGGGGGGTGGGGCCCAAGGATGCTCTCAGAGCTCTTCTAGCAAAAGTTCTGCCTCTGCCCCAGGTTGGGCCTGAGTGGGAGTAGCAAAGAAGAGTCTGGATCATATGTACAGCAGGATTGGGAGAGAGGCGGGGAAGCTGTCAGGATTCATTTCTGAGTGGAACTGATATGCCTGTCACCTGAAGGAAGAAGTTGGCCTCAGGGAGCAGGTGGCAGTGGGGGAAGGGTGTGGTGAGAACTGGATGAGAATTCTGGAAGCTTAGGCACTAGTCCTACCTCTGCACTATCAGCCTCGTGGCTTAGAGCCGGTTGCTTCACCCTGTAGGTACTTGGTAAAAGGAGAGGATTGAATCAGGTATTACTTAGGGTCCCCTCCTATCAATTATTCATTCACCACAAACATTTACTCTACCTACAGTGTGCCAGGCACTGTGCAAGTACTAAGGACAGAAACCCAAATAAAACTTGTTCCTACCATCAGGAGCTCTCAGTTTGCCTAGAGCAGAGGATGTGTAAGCAGATCACCTTTTTTTTTAAAGATTTTATTTATTTATTTATTTATTTATTTATTTATTTATTTGACAGACAGAGACCGAGAGAGCACAAACAGGGGGAGGGGCAGAGGGAGAGAGAGATCCAGATGCACCACTGAGCAGGGAGCCCAATATGGGGCTCTATCCCAGGACCCCAGGATTATGACCTGAGCCAAAGGCAGACACCCAACCACCCAGGCACCCCACCCAGGTCACCTTAGTGATGTATTCTAAGTACTCCAGGTCACATGTGAATAGGTTCATTCCAAAGGAATCTGGAAGGCTTCTTGGAGAAGGTGACATTTGAGCTGGACCTCAAAGAATGATTCTACACTTCATTTCCAAGCAATTCAATTTTAACTCACAGAAAATTTAAGGCAGTGCTTCTTGAGCTTGTATAAATATATGAATCATTGGGGAACAGCTATGAAATGTCCATTCCTGGGGCCTGTCTCTCATAGATTTCTATCAGCCCATCTGGGACTGGGACTGAGCATCTGCATTTTAGCAAGCTCACCACTGATTCTGGGGCAGTTGGTCCGTGCACCACATTCTGAGAAAGGACTGGTTCAATCATTCTTGATTCTATCTGTATTGCTAAAAAAAAAAAAAAAAAAAAAAAAAAGTCCTAGGAGCTATTTCCAGATACTCAGCATGACACTTGACATTTGACAACTCCTGAAACTTCCATATAGGTGTCCCCTCCCAAAAAGCAAACTAATTGCTACTGACACAATAGTGGTGCCACCAAGAACATACAAAGAGCCTCTTTAGAGTTGAAGCCCCATGGTCCATTCGTTCTGTGCAAAGGGCCAGAGACTCAGCATCTGTCCTCCAGAGATGCCCCTGAGGCAGTCTGGGAAAATGTCCCTAAGCCACTCACCTGGTCCCTCCCTGCTGACTGGCTCCCTGGAGCACCTAGTGTTCCTCCCTCCAGTTCCCTGTTTCTCTCACCCCTGTCCAATAGAGGGTCTGCATCCAACTCCTGCCTGGGAAGCAGAGGGGAGGAGGACATTTGGTAGAGAAGGCCCAGACTGTCCCGAAGAGAATGTCCACCCCCAATCTTCACCTGGTTGGTCTGCACTGTCGGGCAGGCCTCAGCTCAGATGTTACTTCTTCTGAGAGGCCTCCCCTGACTAGCCCACCTCACACCTCGTCAGTCTAGCCTCTTCCAGCATATTTGGGATGGTCCTTAAGTGGTGACCCCGATCTGTCACTCCAGGTCTTCATGCTTCCCCAGAGTCTTACCCTCTTGGTTCTAGGCTGCTCCCGAGACTGTTTTAACCACAGAATATGCAGAGGGGATCCTATGCCTTAGGAAGTCCTGGCAGTTTCCACTTCCAGGACCCTAGGCTTCCACAAGCCTAGGGCCTTGAGTTAGAAAGTGCAGCTTCCCTCTTGGAGAGAGTAAAGTGCAGGAGCCACATGGAGAGTGAGAGGCCCCAAGACTATGAGGAAAGAGAGGGAGGCCCAGCAGACCTGGCTGATCCTGGACCCCGCAAACTCACCAGCCCAATGCAGCCACACAGGTGACCATCAGCAAAATTTGCAGAAGAACCCATCCTGGTGAGTCCAGCCCCAATTGTAGAATTGTAAGCGAATTGAATAAATGTAGTGTTTTATCTTTTTAAAGGTTTTATTTACCTATTTGAGAGAGAGAGAAAACACAAGCAGGGGGAGGAGCAGAAGGAGAGACAGGTTCCTGAGCAGGGAGCCTGATGTGGACCCCGGGATCATGCCTGAGCTGAAAGGCAGATGCTTAACCAACTGAGCCACGATAGTGCCAGGTGTGGTGTTTTAAACCACTGAATTTTAGGATGGTGCATCAATTATGCACCAATTGATACCTGACACCATATCACTTTGTTTCACCTTCTTCATACCATTATTACAAAGAAACAAAAAGTCTCTGACTGCTTCCCCTAGAAGACAAGCTCCCTGAGGGAAAGTGCTGTTTGCTCAATGCTGTATCCCACCACCTGAACCTTGCCTGGCTCAGAGCAAGAGCTCCCCAATATGGGTTGAGTGAATTCACCACTGCTCATCTGAATCTCAGGCTGGACCAGGGGAGAAATGTAAGCTAATAATCCAATGCCCAGGAGCCTCTGACTGTACCAGACTGAGAATCAGAAAGACAAGTAGATTTTCCATTAACAAACTTCATACTAATCAGAACAAACTTTAAGGGCTAGAAAAAAACATTGAGAAATTTTATGCTTGTTCAGAGTTGCCAGAAACAGCTGGCTTGTGAACAGCAAGCACTGCAGCTCCTGGGGTCACAGGATGCAGCAGCCGAGACCAAATGTCCCCAGCGCCAATCTCTGCACAGTTCCAGAGCCAATAGCTGGCCTTCTGTGCTCCCTTTTAGCTCACCACGCTCAGAGCTCACCCACCCTGAGTAATGACACTTCCCCAACAGACCCTCAACTGCCACCTCCCTCAGAGGACAGCCAGCTGCTGATTCCAGAGGAAATCAGGGTTCCCTTCCAGAGTGGGCAAGCTGGCTGCACATGGGACAAAGGGAAACAGTGTGGAAAGACACCTCCTGGCTGCTTTTCTCATAAATGGCCTCCTGACACCAAGCCCCTTCTTCCCATCTGCATGCACTTCTGGTCTCTTTGTCCTTCCCTCCCTGTCTACGTTTGCGAGGGCCTGAGGAAATTTTCTCTACACGCAGCAACTAGCTGCTAGAAAAGCAAGGGAGTGAACAAGAGTGCCATCTGTCAGGATCTTCAGAGCCCCTAAATCAGTTGACAATGGGATTTGGGGGGGCCACCCCCTTATCTTGAATTTTGAATATCTCTAAGTTCCCTTGTCTTCTCTTTATGGGGATCCTCTCAGCACTTTTGTGAAAGTTGAATTAGGCAATGTATTTAAAGTAGCGATTCTCACATCTTGCTGCACATCAGAATCATTTGGAAGACTTGCTAAGTCACAGGTTTCTGGGGCTCATCCCAGACTTTCAGTAAGTCAGGAATGAGGCCCCCAAATTTCCATTTCTAACAAGTTTCCAGATGATACTGATGCTGCTGGCTTAGGGACCACACCTTGAGAAACATTCATTTACCATAGGAGAAACATAAACATGAACATCTATACACACACACACACGGAGCTCAGATTTCTTTGGAATTGTCCCAATTTTTAGTCAATAGAAATATATAAGTCATTTTACACTATCCCTCTTACAGCCCTCAAGGGGCTGTCAGAAAAGCAGCCTTGCAGCAGAGTGATTGTAAAGGAAGCAGAGAGTAGAGGATAAATATTTCAAAAGCCCAGAAATTGGTGTTCCTCATATGTCCAGAAAGAAGCTAGGGAGTGTCTGGAGAAAAGGAAGAGGAATCACACATCTTCTGAATCTGTTAGCCAGGGAGGAGTTTAAGGCAGAGGTGGGCTTTGGGAGCCGGGGACAGTTAGTGCACCAGGTTTGAAAGAACCTCCAGTTCTATAATCTGTGGACTTCCTATATCACAACCACAGTAGCTCAGACCCCCAGACCTCCCTCCAGACCATGGAATCGAGATCTGTGAAGGGGAGCTCTAGGACTCTGGTTACATACAACCACAGGTCAGGCTGCTACACACTTAAGGATGTGTAGCATCCTTCTTAGGTTCCTTCTTAGGGTGACCCAAGTGTCCTTAATTTGCAAGGGGCAGGGAAAAGGCAAATGGACAGTAGGTGTTACATGTAGACAGAATTTCTGTTTGGGAAGATGAAAAAGTTCTGGAGATGGATGGGGGTGATGAATGCAGAACAGTACTAATGTACTTCATGCCACAGAACTGTACCCTTGAAAATAGTTAAAATTGTAAATTTTCTATTATGTATACTTTACCACAATAAAAAATAAAATAAAATAAAAACCCATCAAGGAGACAAACATGCAATCAATGAGCTAAGTTGTATCTGATTAATTACAAATTACCTTGATAAAGTTGTTATAATGTGTTGGATGGAGTGCAGCAAGACAAATGAGAGAATGTTTTGAGGTATCCCTGCCTTATTTATGGGTGGTTTGATTCTGAATAAGGCAAAAAGATCTTCAGCATAAATAGGAAGCAATATTCCTGGTGAATACCTAACACCCTTTGCTTCTTTTCTGGGCTCCCAGACAATATTCTGATCTACGGTGGGGGCTTTTTCAAGCACCCTCATTCACCCCCAGCCCCCAGGTCGCAATGTTCCCACAGGTGCATGTGGCTGGGAGAACTTCTGTTGTAAATTTCCACACCAGCACTTCACACTCCCCTACACACCCCATTCCCCTGGGAGCAAAGTCCCATTTGGCCACAGCAGACCTGTTCCCCAGAATTTCAATGCCAAGCCAACTGAAAAAGCTGAAGTTCTAAACCTACAAAGTGGAAGATGCAAATGATCCCCCAGAGGATCACAGATTCCAGGAGGCCCAGTCTGGCAAGTAAATTATCAACTCCATCCACCTCCTTCCCCCAACACACACCTGTTTATAATGAACGTATAAGTCAAACACAGGAAAAGCTCTCATTTTGCCCAGGAATGGAGGAAGCATTGTCTGTTTATGCTTTCCAAGCTTGTTGAGAGAATCTGGTCCCACTTTAATTTAACCTCCTCAGAAGAATAATGGTTGCATTCTCCAAACACCAGGCATCTCACCCTTTCCCTTCTAAACGCCTACTGGACCAACCAGATTAAGGAGTCAGCCCCCAATTATACATGGCCTTGTGTCTTTTCCTACCATAAATCACTTGGTAGGGTACAAAATTTGAGGGTTTTTTAGCCAGAGAGCTTCAGGTTGGAGATAAGCCCTGCACCTGCAGGCCATATAGCTTTGATTCTGAGTCTTGGAATCAGCATCTATATGCTTAGAATTTAAGTAACCTAAGCAATTAAGGTAAAGAACTGAGAAGGTGAGTTACTATGGACGCAAGAGTGCCTGGCCCTATTCAGGCACACGGCAGCTACCCGCTGAACACACTGCTGAGCTTCCAGACAGTGAGGAGCACCTGCTCTCTTCTGCTCCCCCGGCACCCGGTTCTCAAGCTTGGCTGCTCTGGTGGAAAGCTTTGGATGCTCAGAGATCCCAGAGTGAGGCTCGAGGATCTATTCTTCAAAAGCTCCCCCAGGCACTTCCCTGGAGCAAACAGCACAACACAGAGTTCAACAAATGTTCAAGAAGGACTTAATCAATCGATGGAGATACAGAGCTCTGTGATCAATATGATATGATTGACAGGGAGGGACTATTCCTTGCAGGCATCATTATGATTAGGTTCTATTTTAATCGTGAGAAAACTCCATAGTATATTAGATGCCTCCAGAGGGGCACTAACTGAGCTGCCAAACACTCAGTCTAAGGCCACAGGTCCCAACAAAGTTTCTGTTAATTATTCGACAGCAGTGACTCTTCATTTTCTGAGACTCTTTATTAGAGAAATAACCATCTTCTCTGAGACATACCTTGTTTGCTGTGGTTGTGAAAAATGAAAGGGGTCATGGAAGAATTTGGGCAGGAAGAGCTGAGAAGCCCAGTGGTATATAAATAGATAGCTGGATGGTTACTAAAGTTGATAGCCAGAGTCACGTAACTAGAGAATGGCAAGGGGCAGGGTGGAAAGGAGACCTCATTAACCACAAAAATCGAAAGAAAGAAAGAAGAAAGAAAGAAAGAAAGAAAGAAAGAAAGAAAGAAAGAAAGAAAGAAAGAAAGAAAGAGGAGGGCTGAAAGTAGAGGTGTTGAGCTGCCAAGGGAAGGTTATTCTGGACGAGGCTGGGATCACAGCTGGAGCAGGTTCTGTGGGTCAGGTCACAAGGGAGGAGCAGAGAGCTGGTCATCTCCCACATGCATCTGTGGTTTTCCGCAAAAATAACACAAGAGGTGGGAATGTTCAAGGCATTTAAATGGCCATGGTCTCTGTCTTCCATACCTATGCTCAGGGTTGTGTGGCAGCACTCCCTGCGGGCACAGAGGTCTGTAGAGCTGACCCTGACCCTCTCCACGCCATTCATGAACATGAGGGGTCCTCTGTGATCTGAGCAGTAGTCAAGGTGAGACTCAGAGTGGAGCCAAGGGCCCAGATGAGCCCAGACCCCAGGCAGTAATCCCTAGCTGATGTCTGCTCCCCAAATCCCAGCTCCTTCTTTGGCTCTCCAAGTTTTCCTGGGTCCTACCTTTGACTTAAGTAGGGATAGCACTGACTCCTGTCCCATGACCTAAGGAGGAATTCATTCCTCTTGACTTGATTCATTCAGCTAACACTTGCTGTGCTCCTACTCTGTGTCAGCTAACAGGGATGTACAGAGAAGGCAATGTCAGATGAATGAGTGAATAAATATTCATAATAAAACTAATAATAACTAGCATATACTAAACCCATGTCATAAGTGAGGCTATGGGCTAAGTGCCATATATTATCATTTTATCCTTATCCCATGAAGAAGACATGATTATTCCAGTTTTACAAATCAGGAAACTGAAGTTCAGAGAATTTAAACAGCTAGGCTATATAGCATACAGGAATCGGTGGAGCTGAAATCTAAGGCCACAGCTGGCCACTCCAACATTTGAAGGTCTTAAAACCTAACTGAACAACGAGGTAAGGGTGCAGGGTGATAAGGCGAAAGAACCAGAAGATGTAGACAGCAGCAAGAATAGAGCAAAAGAGGGAGAGGGCACAGGCCAGGGAAGCCAGTGGTTCCCTACTGTGAGGCCGGTGGGGGGTAGGGGGTGGGGGTGGGGAGTCCAGGAGCATGGCTCTTTCTGGCTCAGAAGAACTCCTGCACATTTGGCTGGCAGTTTTTTAAGGTTTGATTCTGACTGCCTTCCCATGTGGAATGTGTACCATCCCTAGTGTCTGATCACAGTCTGATTTATACAATAGTGATTTGCTCTACTCGTCATTTTGAGGTTGCTGAGAAAAGATATGGGCCCCCAGATAAAATTCAACCCCATGGTGAATTTACATTACAACATTCTGCTTTATTTTAAAACTTCAAAGGGACTCCTTTCCCTTAATCTATTTGAAGATGTGTGTGTATGCTCATGTGTGTGCTTGTGTAAAAATCTGCCTAAACATGAGGCCCCAAGCAGAGGATGTGGAGAAGTTCCCCATTTTCCCTCAAAGCAGATATGCATATAACTTAGAGGACACAGTGGTCTTGGGATATCTTGCTTAAGAACAGTGGCCATAATATATTAGTATATTCTGTACCCTTTAGAAAGGAAAAAATCTGGGGCACCTGGGTGGCTCAGTGGTTGAGCATCTGCCTTTGGCTCAGATCATGATCCTGAGGTCCTAGGATCAAGTCCTTCATGGGGCTCCCTGCAGGGAGCCTGCTTCTCCCTCTGCCTATGTCTCTACCTCTCTCTGTGTGTCTCTCATAAATAAATAAATAAAATCTTAAAAAAAAAAAAAAAGAAAAGAAAGGGAAAAAATCCATCAGTCATTGCCAGGAATTTCTAGTCCTTACAGGATTTTCCCAAAGATTCTTCATAACACCTACCCATGAGTTCCTTGAGTAGGAAAGAAGAAATAGAAGTTCATGTACTGTCAAAGGAATTGAGTATTCACCATAGCCCACCAAATCTAACATGCCTATAGGGGAGTATCAAGCACCCATACATCACAAACCAGGTGTGGAAAAGGGGCTAGAAATGTGCTTCAGAAGACACGGTTGCTTCTCTGGACCAGTCGTGACTCAGATCAAGCTCACTGAGAACCGTCAGCTTCTGCAGGTAAAATAGCATCTGAACTTCAGGCAAGGACTGAGCATAAGGTATAGGAAGGGATTCAAGGGAGCATTTACTTCCCATACCAGAGTAGTGCTGAAGACTTTGAAACACAAGTAACCCCAGCAGATACCCAAATCCCACACCCAAACCAAGTTCTTTTTTTTTTATTTTTTTTTATTTTTTTTTTTTATTTTTTATAGAATTCTTTTTTTACTTTTTTTTTTAATTTTTATTTACTTAGGATAGTCACAGAGAGAGAGAGAGAGGCAGAGACACAGGCAGAGGGAGAAGCAGGCTCCATGCACTGGGAGCCCGATGTGGGATTCGATCCCGGGTCTCCAGGATCGCGCCCTGGGCCAAAGGCAGGCGCCAAACCGCTGCGCCACCCAGGGATCCCCCAAACCAAGTTCTATCCCATCTGGATTATTAACCTAAGCAGATTTCCTTCAATAGCATCACAGGGTACTAAGATGGTAGAAAGTCCTGTCATATGGCAGAGGAGGTGAGGGATGCAAGGAAATAGAATGTGTACTCATTGCCAGGAAAGTTGGAGCCAAGTAGGTCTGCTGGAGATTCCTGATTTCAAAGAATATCAGTGTATCCACAGTGGCTCTCATAGATTGTTTTGCAAAACCTCTTTCTTCCAAGATGCAATATCATGCCTTTGTTATCAGACTAGGCCTTCCAGGAGGCAAATCCACGTTCTCTGATACCCCATTCAGATAAGTCTTCTTGAGCATAAAGGACCAACTCCTTCACTGGCATCTTCTCACAGAGCCTACTACACAAGTCTGCTCACCAGGGAGATTTTTTTTTAATTTATTTTTTATTGGTGTTCAATTTGCCAACATATAGAATAACACCCAGTGCTCATCCCATCAAGTGCCTCCCTCAGTGCCCGTCACCCAGTCACCCCTCACCCCCTGCCCACCTCCCTTTCTACCACCCCTTGTTCGTTTCCCAGAGTTAGGAGTCTCTCACGTTCTGTCTCCCTTTCTGATATTTCCCACTCATTTTTTCTCCTTTCCCCTTTATTCCCTTTCACTATTTTTTATATTCCCCAAATGAATGAGACCATATAATGTTTGTCCTTCTCCAATTGACTTACTTCACTCAGCATAATACCCTCCAGTTCCATCCACATTGAAGCAAATAGTGGGTATTTGCCGTTTCTAATGGCTGAGGAATATTCCATTGTGTACATAGACCACATCTTCTTTATCCATTCATCTTTCGATGGGCACCGAGGCTCTTTCCACAGTTTGGCTATTGTGGACATTGCTGCTAGAAACATCGGGGTGCAGGTGTCCCGGCGTTTCATTGCATCTGAATCTCTGGGGTAAATCCCTAACAGTGCAATTGCTGGGTCGAAGGGCAGGTCTATTTTTAACTCTTTGAGGAACCTCCACACAGTTTTCCAGAGCGGCTGCACCAGTTCACATTCCCACCAACAGTGCAGGAGGGTTCCCCTTTCTCCACATCCTCTCCAACATTTGTTGTTTCCTGCCTTGTTAATTTTCACCAGGGAGATTTTTAAACCACAACATCAAAGAACTGAGTGACTATAATTAAATGTGTGTGTGTGTGTGTGTGTGTGTGTGTGTGTGTGTAGCAAGTCCAAGGTCCTCAGCTTGGACTTTTTTTGACTGATTTCTTTCAAACCCAAAGGCCAAGTTAGATGGTAAGAAATTATCAATAAAATTTGCATTGAACTGAGAATAAGAATTTCAATTAGCAAGTAGCTACACACACACACATACATAAATACAGCAAATGGCAACATATAAATACCCATTTGCTTAGATACATAGACAAAAGGATACAATCAGATGAATGGGGAGCATGGTCCCATGTTGAGCCTAAGCTGTATCGCCTGTGGGATTCGTTCATGTTTTGGAATATCTGACAAATTGGTGATGCCTCTAGGAGATCATCATGAGATCTAAGGAGCTTTTGGCAGTGACCTTCCTGAGGGAAAAGGGAGATAAGGAAAAGCTTGACCCAATGTCAAGTCCTCAAGGTAAGAGAGGACGTGTGATTTTGCTGATAGTGCAGAATCTGTCACTTGGCCCTGTCCTTGCCCGGTCCCTGCGCTGTATCCCTTGGGCCCAATTAGCTAATTAACATCAGCTGACATCACAAAGCATTATGGCATGCATGTAGCTTTGTGTGCATTAGTTCATTTAGTCTCTAAACAATCCTGAATCAGGTACTACTACTTTAATCCTATTTCACAAATAAAGGTGTTAAAGCTCAAAGAAGTAAAGAACTTTCTCCAGCACAGTCAATTACTGCATGGGAGAATGAGGCTTCAAACCCTAATCAGTTTGAACCCATTCCCTAGATTCTAACCTCACACTATCCTGATCCCCAGGGAAGAGAGGACCCTCAATAAAAAATGAAAGAGCCAAAAAAAAAAAAAAAAAGCCCTATGCCTGACTGCTCTTTAAGGAAGCAGCTGCAGGCAGGGCTGCTTGGGAAGCACAAATAGAGACAGCTTTTCCCTCCAACTGTGCCACGGACTGCCATGCTTTAGCACCTTAAAAGTTCTGGAGCATTTACTGATGCTTCCGTGGGAGAGCAGGTGTTCACGGAGGGAGACTGTGGTGCTCTGTGGCATGAGGTGGTGGCGGTGGGGAGGCGGAGTGCCCTGTGGCCATGGCAGTGTCTGGCAGAGGTAGACATACACAGTTGGCCCAGGGGCAGCAGAGTCCCATGGAAACCTACAACAGCTGACCAGACTCACCGATGAGCTTCGTGGGAAACTTCCTGGGTACACTCGAGAACACTTGAGGGGCTCTGGCAAGGATTGGGGTCCTGCATTAGGAAGAGGAGACATGAGCTAAGAAAACATAGGAGATTACTGGTGACATGACCCACTGTTAACCCCAGGCTGTGACGGCCTGAGGAAACAGAAAATCCGAGAGAGAGGAAGAGAGAGCTATCTGATCCTCAGCTTGGACTTTTTTTGACTGACTGATTTCTTTCAAACCAAAAGGCCAAGTTAGATGGTTAAGAAATTATTCATAAAATTTGCATTGAACTGAGAATAAGAATTTCAATTACCAGATGCCACCCTCCCCCTAAATTATCTGCTCTATTGATGAGAATCTTTGGCTTAAGTCTTTACAAGCATTCTGACCATCTTTGACCATCCAGGGAAATATCTACTGTCTCTAGGAGCAGAACCCACATCCACCTCCATGCGAGCTCATTCCTACCCATACAATGTAGACAAGACAGGGTTAAAGGCTCAGCCCTGCTTTGTCTCAGCAGATGCCATGTGGAAAAGTGCTGGTTTGGCAGTGCCCTGTGGCTTCAGCAATCAGGCAGGGTAGGCTAATTAGTCAGTCTGAGATCCAAGGGGGAAATGCTGACAAACTCAATAAGCAGCAAGTGCCTGGCCCCCAGGGGTGGGGGTGGAACCACATCAAAACAGAGAGGCAGCAGGTCTGGGGGCGGAGGAAGGGCAAACAGGTGTTCTCCAAGGATCCCTTTACCTACTGACCTCTTCAGCCTTTACTCCAGACATTATTTTCAAGCAACATTAAAGAGGTCTTACCTGGAAACAGACCCATAATTACAGAGAACACACTGGTGGTTGCCAGCAGGCAGGGAATGGAGGGATGGGAAAAAAGGAGTGAAGGGAGGTAGGAGTTGCAGGCTTTCAGTTACAGAATGAATAAGTCAGGGAGATGAAATGTACAGCATGGGGAATATAGTCAATGATATTGTAATAGTGCTGGATGGGGACAGATGGTAGCCACACTGTGGGGAGCATAGGATTCTATAACATACAGAATTGTCCAGTCATTATGTTGTACACCTGAAACTAATGCAACATTGTGGATCAACTATGCTTCAATTTAAAAAAAAAACACACAAAAACTTGAATTATATGATTTAAAACAAATTGAAAAATAAAGAGGTCTTAACAAGCACCAGGCACTGTGGTCATGCTTTCTCAGGCACCTATGCCTTTGAAACGGAGGAGGAGTGGTGACAGGCAGATGATGCCAAAGGTTCTAGAGCATTGCAGGATGCACACAATACAATATCATCCTGGAATGTTGATTTCCTATCCAATGATGGAGGACCAGATAGAGCACTATTTTATATCAAAACAAGCATGGGCATATTATAAAATACAATGCAAGCTCTGCAGGAATGTTTTAAATTCTTTTTTTTTTTAAAGTAGGCTTCATGCCCAGCATGGAGCCCAATGTGGGGCTTGAACTCACGACCCTGAGATCAAGACCTGAGCTGAGATCAAGAGTCAGACGCTTAACCAACAAAGCCATCCAGGTGCCCCATGAATGTTTAAAATAGAGCAGAAGGCTATAGGATTAGAGCTACACTCCCAGACATCACCCCCAGCCCTGGGGCACATGCTCAATGTGGTCTGGAGTTGGGATCCAACAGTGGAAAAGCAGAATATATTTTTACTCCTTGTCTTTAGCAATTCTTAGGGTTACATTTCAGGATCTTCTTCTCAAATTTAAATAATAATAATAACTGCTTAATGACTTGCCCAAGCTCACCCAGCTCATGACTGAGCTGTGCAAACTCAGTGTGTCTAGTTTTACCACCTGATTCGAGAAGACAGTTGGGAGAATCTAAATCCCTATTCAGACCACAAGGAGAGCACTGAGGCTCTTGAATTCTTTCCCAGATTTACCAAGAGCACAGAGAATACCCTGGCAGGGAGAGAGAGATGATTATCTGGAGAAACAACTGGACAGGCCCAGAGGGAGCACATCCCCCCAAATCCAAACAGCCCCACAAACAGAGCATCAGCAAACCCTGAAACAAGCAACAGTTGCCCCTTCCCTTACAGGTAGGGTGTGATGGACACTGGCTGATTCTGAGAACAAAATGTGTCCCTTTCATTTTGGGTAATACACACCTTTCTTTTGAGAGGGTTGTGACTGAAGACATCACAGAAGCCCCCCAGTTGTGAAACACTGATTTCCATTGAATATAGTCACACACTTTCTGGACCTCGGTAGAAACATTAAATTATAGTAGTTTCCAAGCATTTCTGAAGGTTAAAATTCATAAAGCTTGAGCCAGTTTTTATTTTATTGTCATATCTTTATTTTACTTATTCCCTTGCATGTCTTCTAAACTGAATGATATGCCATGGGCAGTGAAAGGCAGGTCTGCAGGCTGCCCCGTGAGGAGAACCTTGTGGGGGTGCTGGGGCGGGCATCCCTGGAGGGCCCAGAGCCTTCCTGCCCGAACAGCCCTGCCCACAGGTTAGTACCGTGAGGAGGAGCAGAACGTAGGCGGCTGTGGAATTCACGCTCTCAACAGATACTTATGGGGCCAAGCAACTGCTCTTGGCACTCAAACCTAGCAGTCATAGTGGTGCTTTCAATGAGTAACAGAAACTGAGGCAAATTCACACTCTCCAGTATCAATATTACCTTAGTAACAGCAACAGGAACCCAGTAACTGTATTCTTCACCTGCTACTGATGTAGTTCACCTTCTCGGGCCTTACCAAGTATCCCAGCCCATAAATAAAGATGGTAGTAACAGCCTTAAGTATAGGGCTAGGACAACTAACGAGCTTAAAATCAGTAACACAATCAATAAATCAATAAAATAAAAAACACAGAATAGCATGTGATAATGACATGGGCTTGGATCAGAGGCCTGGGTTCAGGATGTGACTCTGAAGTCAGTTATCCTGTGAATTGCGGGGACAGGTACTTAGAACAACGTCTGGCACATATAACCTCTCCATCGATATTAGGTCTTATTATGAACAATAAGATACACGGGAAGATCTAGAATTGACTGTTCACTGAATGGTACTTCATAAACAGTCAATATATGAACTTCAGTTGCCTTTCCTCTTGCCTCCTCTTTCTGGAGGAGTGATCGAAGCAGGGTGGGGGGCACACTGAACATTGATAAAGCTGTGAGTCCCATCTCTGGCTTCTCTCCGGACCAAAGAAACAGATGATTTCCAGCAACCTTTGGTTTTTGGATCCGTTGTCCCTGAGAAGAGCTGAGTGGTGCTTGCATCTTGAATGAACTATGCTGGCCTCAGTTACCCAGGCACATGAGAGCTTTCGTTTAAATTTTGTATCACTTGTCACCCTTAATAATCCAGACTGTGACCTTGAGTTCCCCATTGGATGGGGCAGTGGATGGAGCTCTTCTTACATGATACAAATAAATAAATGAAGCCGGGGGAGGAGGAGGGAGACAGTAAAATTGTGTCAACTGAGTTCAAAGAAAATCAGCTCTGCATGCTCTCTTCAAATCATAATGGACCAAATCCACCAGGTAGATGTTAAGTAAAAGTCCAGGCCTGGAAAGCACACACAGGGAGACGAGAAAATCTCTCATCACAGCTCCCCCTGACTGCCCTCCTGTCCTTCCCACTGCTCTTCAGCTGGGTGGAGGGGGCTCATTCTTACAAAGAAGCAACACAAAGGAGCCAGTTGATGATCAGAAGGGAACAGATGTCTCCACTTTCTCCCTGGCACCTTCAAGCTGCTTTCAGCTTAATTAGCCAACTGTGCTCCCCTCACACCTGGATGGGAATCTGGATGGGCTTCTGCATGGGAAACTGGAAGGCTGAGTAAACACCCACTGGGCCACCGGTGAAGGGCAGTCCACAACCCTCTCCGTCCTCCAGACTCCCTCAGGGCCCCAAGAACCAGCTGCCTTTCCTAGGTCTCTGGGCTATAAAATCAGACCCTGGACTGATTGCAGGGCAGGTCTGAAAGGGAAGCAGGCTCTTAAGAAAGGCCCTTACTTCTAGCTGACCCCTCAGCACCCAAACTGCACCATCCTTGTTCCTTTGGAGGGGAAGAGCAGGATCTCACAATACTGGGTGCCTCAGTATCTTACACGTATGAATTCATTACCTCCTGGCAAGAATGCTAAAATTGCTTTTTTTTAACTGATGAAGGAACAAAAGCACAAAGAGATTAATATGCCTCAGGTCATACAGCTACCAAGTAGCAGAACTGGGATTAAGACCCAGGCATTCTGGGGGCCCCTGGGTGGCTCAGTCAGTTAAACTCAGGTCGTGATCCCAGGATCCTGGGATCAAGCCCCACATTGGGCTCCCTGCTCAGCGGGGACTCCACTTCTCCCTCTCCCTCTGCTGCTTTCTCGTGCTTACTTGCTCTCTCTCTTTCTCTCTCAAATAAATAAATAAAATCTTTAAAAAAAAAAAAAAAGACCCACGTATTCCAACTCTAGAATCTGGGTTCTTCACCATGACACTAGAAACTTGACGGGTGAGCTCACCAGCAAGCAGAGATGGATGAATGTATTAGAGGTCTGAAGACAAACATATGGATGTCATTCAGCCCATCAGGCCAGAGAGCCCATGTGGAGCCAAGCTGCCCTAGAGAGATCTGCTGAGGAAAGAGATGCGATTCTGCTCTGGCAAGGTTTACTGATTAATAATAATGACTCATGTTTGGTGCACACTTACCAGCACCCCAACCTTATATTACTATTTCCATTTTACAGATGAGGGAAACAGACTCAGAGGTGAACATGCACAGTCATACAGATAATTCGAGGTAGAGCTGAGGCTGGAGTCTAGCTCTATCTCCAAAGCCAACAGTCATTCAGGTACAGGAGCCCATCAAGAATGGGAGAACCTCTCCCGGGACCCCTGTTCTGTGCTACAGAAACCTCTGAGCCAGAAGAGCTAGACTTGACCCTTGCCCCATCAAGCCCACCTTTGGCTCCCCTTGGCTTCTCCTGGGAGTATAGCAGAACCCTGGCCTCAGCCCCTGACTCCTGCCATGCAGCCCTTCTCCACCAGGGAACTGGGGTTCCCAGCAGCATGTCTTCCTGCAGACATCTGTCTTCTCCAAGCTCCTAGGAGAGTGGGCAGGTGGCTGGAGGGACCTGATCCTCCTGGCCTGAAACACGCCTGAGTCTTCCATGGGAACTTGTCCAGCCTGCTCAGTCCCCAAACCCACCTGTCCTATCCCCCCACGAGACAATAAAGTTGACCCACCCGCCTCTCTGGGATGCTGTCTGTGATTTCAGATTTTTGTAAAATGGCTCCTTTGGACTTTTTGAGAAGGCTCTTCAGAAGCTCTGAATTTGGAGACACATTGAGGGTTTTCAAACACACAAAATCATTACCCACCATTGATAACCTTTCTTAGTTTGCGATCTGCTCTGAGATTTATGTAGCTACTCCCACTTTCCTTTGGTTAGTGTTGGCATGATATGTTTTCCTCTATCCACTTTTAATCAATACACATTCCACATCTTTTTTTTTTTTTACAGTGGGTTGCTTGTAGATGACATAGAGTCAGGTATTGTTTTTTTATCCACTGTAACAATCTCTGTCTTTTAGTTGGTTCTTTTAGGCCATCGATGTCCAAAGTGATTATTGACGCAGGTGGATTAGTATCCATCACATTTGTTAGTGTTTCCTATTTGTTGCCCTATTCTTTGTTCCTGTTTTTGTTTTCCATTCTTTTTTTTTTTACTCTTGTGATTTTAACTGAGCATTTAATATGATTCCGTTTTCTCTTCTTAGTATATCAGGTGCACTCATTAGTGTTTATGAAAAGCTACCATGGTCATTCCTGTCCAGCTTTCTTTCTGCTAATCCAGACTGTCTGTTCTTCACTGAGTCCATTCCAGCAAGCCACCTTCTGCTCTCCATGGGCCACGGTGGGTTATCAGTTATTCCGTTAACAACTTTATTTTGTACTTAGTCCTATGTAATGGCTGAGCTCTGCCTTCAGTAGTTGATGATCACAGTTACCATTTATTGAACATCTATTATTATGCACTAGTCACTGTCCTGGATGTTCTTGACTACTTCAGTACAGAGGTGTTACTATTCCAGCTTCGGTGATTGGCTGCAAAAATATCCATCATTCCACACTGTTTTCATTATTTTTTTTCCAGAAGAAATTAGGGCAGTCCAGAGTCTGACTTGATATCTACACCCTGATAATACCTATTCTTGACAGGTTAGAAACCTGACTTCCTGCCCTTTGATTTCCTCTTGTGTTCTTTTTTATTTTTCTTGCCCCATGGAGGAAGGATCACTTGGCTTTAGCACCAGGAAGTACATATTGTAATATTTTTAATTAAATGTTCTTTAATTTTAAAAATTTACAGCAGAGGCATTTGAGGATAAGTATTGAGCAGGATGACTTCACCCCTTCTGGGTATTCTGATCTCATCTTAGCTGTAATAATAATATTGGAGTAAAATGATAGGGGGTACAAAACATTTTGGGGGCACCCTGTCCACAGCTGATTCAATCAGCAGTGGCCATCTTGCCCATGTGATGACCTTTGGTTTCACTTCTGGGAATTTGAAATGGAAACTTTGAGACTGAGCCATAGATGAGAGCAGGTCAGAAGTGGGCTTAGCTGAATCACACTAATGGTGAAGCACTAATGCAAGGTCAGGGCATTCTGCTGCCACCGTTGGCCTGGGAATAGCCTGGTTCCCACCCCTCCTGTGGCCCCAGATTTTACTTGGATTCCAGCAGGTGCATAGCCTTAGTGTATTCTTGCCCTACTTAAGGGACTTAAGGAGTCCCTACTCCAGGGACTCTATTCTTAGCAAATATATGATGTCTAAGATAAATTGATTTTGCTTAAAAAAATAAAATGCTCAACATTCATGGAAATACAACAGATATTCTCTTCTGAGCTTCAAATAATACACTGACTATAATCAAACTCACAGGCAGATGGATATGGAGTTCCCAGGATGTGGCCAAGCTCTGTGGCCAAGGCTGAAGAAGGGACAGAGAGCTGGGGGGCAGCAGACTGGTCCTATTCCGTCATGGAGGAGGGAACGGAAGTGAGAACTTAGCCCCAAAAGGAATGGGAAGAAAGAAAAAAGGGGATCCAACTTTTGTTCAGTGCTTGCTCCTCAGCTGCTGCCAGCTTGCTGGCTGCCACAAAGACAAGCTGGTCATTTTCTGGACTGAGCACTTCTCTGGGAGCTGGGAAATAAACCACAACCAAACTCTCGCTGACACCTTTGCCAAGCCAATAAACCGCAGTTCGTGGGAAAGGTAAGCTCATCCAAAGACAGTTTTCACTAATGAAGAACTGTGCAAGATATGAAAGTCACTTTTTAAATAGGAGCCTTAGGATGGCTTTCGAAATTTTATGTATCTGTATCTAGAGTGGGGGGTGCTTATGTGCACATGGCATGGGCTTTGGGTGGGGGTAACTCTTTGGAAAGAAAAGCATAGTTTTAGAGAAAGCCACTTACTGTGTGTCCTCGAGAATTTACTTAAACTTTTGAGCTTCAATATCTTTATCCATTTGGGACGCCTGGGTGGCTCAGCAGTTAAGCGCCTGTCTTCAGCTCAGGTCGTGATCCTGGAGTCCTGGGATCGAGTCCCACATCGGGCTCCCTGCATGGGGCCTGCTTCTCCCTCTGCCTATGTCTCTGCCTCTCTCTCTCTCTCTCTGGCTCGCTCTGTGTGTGTGAGTCCTATGAATAAATAAAATCTTTTTAAAAAAGGAATTTCCTCTTTAAAAAAAATCTTTATCCATTAAAAAAAGAGAGAGATAAATCACCCCATATGGTCATCATGAGGATTAAATAATTGACTAAAGTATAATGCCTGGCACATAGTAAGCACTCACTGGCAGCGTTTTCTATTTTTTAATTCAACTGGACTTGGGAATTCTTCAATTCCAACCACAACCCCACTACCCCCGCCAACTCCCTGCTGTCTGCATAGGATAGAAAGTTCCACCCACATTAACCTTAGCTCTCCACTCTTTAAACAGAAACTCCACAGCCTACTTCTGCTACAATTTCTTTCCCTGAATAAGGAAGTTGTTCATGGAAAGCATCAGAAAAGGAAGCGCTAGGGAACGGGATGATGTTCATGGACATTCATCTCAACACTTTGCCTCCCTTGCCTCTTCCCTCCCCAGCCCCATCCACTATCAGGTCCCCAAGGTCAGCTGATATGTCTAGAATGGAGGCTGCACTCAGTCCACGTAAGAGTAGCCTGAACTCTGGTCATACAAGAATTTTTGTTCAACCAGCTCCAGGTTTTCTATGTTAATACAGCCAAATAGATTGACTATTTTTTTAAAAAGTCCAGAATTCTGGTGCCTCTTGAGAAGTCAGACATAAGGCCACACTGGGTTCTCCTTCCTCCATCTCAACAATAGGCCAGCTGGCACTCCGAGGCAGCTGCCTATGCTAGTCGAGGCAAGTAGTCGCCAGTCGACCATAGTCGTCACCATTCCCTGTTGCTTTACGTTGCTTGCCTGGCCCCATGCCATCTGCAACATCTGGTCCAGAGCTCACAATTAACCCTCCTTCAGCCTTACATTCTGTAAGAAGACAAACGGCGTGGGATTCCAAGAAGTCCCTAGCATGATGCCATAAGAAAAAGGACAGTGTTTTGCCCACCAGACTTTCCCAATAAGAAAATAGCACTGGTTGGGGAGTCTGGCACCTGGGGTGTGTGAATTCATCCTCCCCCTCATTTCTCTGGACTTCAGTTTCTCCTCCAGTGACTTAAGACACTTGGAGGAGTGGGACTCAGAGATTGGCTCTGGCACTGCCTCGTCATAATGCAGAGTCACCAACCATCTGGTTCATCTGGGAGAGAGCTGCATGATGACCCTGGCACCTGGCTCAAAATTCAGAGTTAGTCCTATCAGAAAGAGGCTGAGCTGATGGCGGGAGGGCAAACTCGGGCAGCCACTCTGGAAAGCAGTATGGAGGTTCCTCAAAAAGTTAAAAATAGAACTACCCGATGATCTAGCAATTGCGCTACTAGGCGTCTACCCGAAGAATACAAAAATATAACTCAAAGGGATACGTGCACCCCAATGTTTATAGCAGCATTTTCTGCAATAGCTAAACTATGGAAGCAGCCCAAGTGTCCATCAACTGATGAATGGATAAAGAAGTGGTACACACACACACACACACACACACACACACTGTGGAATATTACATAGCCATCAAAAAGCACAAAATCTTGCCACTTGCAATGACATTTTTGCTAAGTGAAATGGGTCAGTCAGAGAAAGACAAATACCGTATGATTTCACTCATTTGTGGAATTTAGGAAACAACACAAACAAGCAAAAGAGGAAAAAGAGAGAGAGAGGCAAACCAAGAAACAGACTCTCAACTACAGAGAACAAAATGATGGTGACCAGAGGGAGAAGGATGGGGGAATGGGAGGGTGATTAAAGAGTGCTCTTATTGTGATGAGCACTGGGTGTTGTACGGAAGTGCTGAACTAAATTGTAGTTCCCCTGAGACCAATACTACACTGTAGCTTAACTAACCAGAATTTAAATAAAAACTTAAAAAAAGAAAGAAAGGAACAGGCTGAGCTGAAAACTCCCAGCTACGGAGCCTCCGCAGGAAGAAGGAGAAGATCTAGAAATCTTTGTCTCCTGCTGGGGCGGCTCATTTACCACCAAAGACGCGTGGTGGGTGGGTGTCAGAGGAAGTGGAGGCCCTGGCTGGGGCTAGGCGAGCAGTAAAAATTTGAAGTAGAGAGAAAAAAAAAAAACATTAAAAGCAAGTGGATGGGAAGATAAAAGGAGGGAGAGAGGCTCTGGGTAAAGGGCTGTATAATTCTGTACTAAAATAAAAGTTAAATCCCAGGGGGGTAAAAATACTAAAAAGGGTCATCAATTTGTGTTATGACTTATTCTGGTGCCACCCTAGCTCCTAGAGACTTTTGCATCCTTGGCTGTGCCCTCCCTGCCCTGCCCTGTGCTATCTGCTCCCTCTCCCCTCCCACCCCTCCAAGCCCTGGCTGCTTCCAAATGAGCCCTCAGTTCTGTAAGCTGTTTTCTTAGATTGCATCTAACGCAAAATGTTCCACTAGAATAATTTTGTTTTCATTTCACCAAGCAAGAGAAAAGACCTGAGATGCTTTGAAAAAGCAACCAAGCCCAAGCAGTTTTAATAGGCTAGCGTAGGGTAATAGGAGTACTTTAACATAGACTTAAAGTAGAAGTTCCAGAGATTTTATATATATATATATATATATATATATATATATATATAGAGAGAGAGAGAGAGAGAGAGAGAGAGAGAGAGACAGAGAGACAGAGAGACAGAGAGAGACAGAGAGACAGAGAGAGAATGACAGAGAGACAGTAGTAGCACAGAGAAGTGGGTTTTGGAGCATCCTTCTCAAACCCCCATATCTCACCTGAACTCTAGGACAGGCTCTAGAAAAAGGAATGCCCAAAACCAGAACCTCCCCTGTCAACAAAACCCATCAAACAGCCCTGGCCTGGCACCCAGCTGGAGCCTTAGGCCAGTCTCATCAGACATAGCCTCAGTCTTGTATTCATTCAATGCACATCTGGAGGGCTCTAAAGACTGGAAGCCCCTCAAGGTCAGAACTATGTCTCTTTTGTCCACTAATGTCTGTCCAGTGCCCAAAATGGTCCTGGCACATAGTGGGTTGCTGGTAAGCATTTGTTAACAAATTAATTACTTTTATGCCTCACACTGATCTAGGCACAAGGGGACATGATGGCGAGTAAAAGAGGCTTAGCCTCTGTCCCATGGGGCTTACAATCTGGCTGGAGAGATAAAGACCTTCAAAGACCATTACACTACAGCATGGTAAGTTTGGGGGAGTGGGGGAAGTTCCGAGTGCTATGAATGTGCATAGGAGGAGCATGTAACCCAGATTGAGGGAGGTAGGGAAGGGTTCCTGGATGTGGGGGCATTCCATTTTTAACCCTTAGACACGAAGGATAAAAGAGTCATCCAGGAGAAGTGCCGGGGGTGGGGGGCAGGGGGCAGTGGCTGCTGCATGGAGAGGAAAGAGTGTTCTGAAGGCTCGGTAACAAGACTGAATGAGATATCCAAGGAACAGAAAGAGACCTGGATCAACCAGATGGTCGGAGACAAGGAGGTGAATATTTGGAGGTGAGGGGGAACAGATCACTTTACACAGGGACTGAGAAGCCACACTATGGCATGTAGACTTCATCCTAAAGCAGTGGAGAGCATTCAAGAGACATTTATTAAGCAACGTGTATGTCTCAAGTCTGGTGTTGGCATTGGGGACTCGAAGGGAAGCAAATCAGTGGTGATCCTTGCCCTCTTGGATTTCAGTGTAGTGCAGGGACAGATATGAATCCAAAAATAACTGAATAAACCAACTTGTAATCATGAAGGGAAATAAACAATCCAGAATAGCCTGCCAGATCTTCCTGTGACTATGAATATCTATAAATACAGCATGGCCACATATGCTAGTGTGCACTTACGATGCCACGAATGTGATTGAGCAACCAAATGTTTCATTTTATTTAATTTTTTAAAGGATTTTATTTATTTATTCATGAGAGACACACACAGAGAGAGAGGCAGAGACACAGGCAGAGGGAGAAGCAGGCTCCATACAGGAAGCCCGATAACAGACTCGATCCCAGGGCCCCAGGATCCTGCTCTGAGCCAAAGGCAGAGGTTCAACTACTGAGCCTCCCAGGTGCCCCCATTTTATTTAATTTTTATTATCTTAAATTCAGATTTAAACAAGCATAGGTAGCTAGCAGCTACTGGATTGGACGGTACAGAGAAAAATGAACTCAGATCTGAGAGCTCGTAACAAAGGAGCTGGTCTCAAGTAGGGAGGAGGGTGAGCATTCCTGGGGATGTGACATGACTTAGGACCTCAGTTACAAGGTGACAGATAGTGTTGATGGTCCTGTCTCAAAACCCCTAACATATGGTGGAAAGAACACTACAGCCAGTGGCTGTAAAAATTTGAGATCTAGCCATGGCTCAGGGGCGTACACACTGGGCAATGCATTATTCAAGCCCTCTGAGCCTCAGTTCCCTGATCTGTAAAACAGGAATGATAATTCTACCTAATTCACAGAACTGTTAGGAGGGTCAAATGAAAGTACGCATGTAGAAAACTTTGAAAACTATAAATATCATATGAATGTAAGATATTTTAGTATGTTTTTGGCTCATTCCAGGAGAAATGTACACCCATTACAGAAAAATCGGGAAATATAGAAAGATTCAAAGGCAAAAAGAAAATTGTAAATAACACATCTTAGCTGTCTCTTCAGTCACTTTTCTTTGCATAGGTGTGCATATCTGTTACTTTAAAAACAAATACCTAGAGCACACCTGCATGCTGCTTTGTCGTCTACTTTTTTTCCCTAGCAATATGTCATGAACATTCCCCCGAGTCATTAGTTTGCTACAACATGGTTTTCCATGGCTGCAAAGTGTTCCATAGGAAGTTGTCGTTTTACCTTCAGAGCCCATTACTTCCTTCATCAGCAGGTTGAGAGTGAGTGGAGGGAAGTCCTCTACGGCTTCCCCCCCACCGCAGGATGTGCCAGCACATTCGAATTCACGGAGCCGGGCTCCTAGAACCCACTGCCTCAGTGCCCCGGAACAGACCGAGGGAGGAAGCCTCCCCAGGGCACTCAGCTGATCCCACCTGTTTCTGTGCAATCGTTTCTCCTGGCCCTGGAGCCAAGCCAAGCCCAGATGGCAACGTTGCCAGATTCACCAGTGATTACACATCGGCACTTGGCTCCCAGGGCTGAGTGGGTGGACTTCTCCAGGGGCTGACCGTCAAGCCCCCCCACCTCAGCAACCCACCCCTATACCAGGCTACGTGGGGGAAAGTGTGCTTTCTTTGTTACTGGAAAACTTCACTGGACTTTCATATTTTCAAAGTTCAGGTGGCCTCGGACCCCCTGAGCAGCCCTCCTGCTGGATTGGTTTTCAGACTGTGCCACTTTAAACATGATTCAAGAAAAATTACCGGAGCCTCCACTCCATCTGTCTCTGGAAATGGTCTTTGTGCTTAGATCATTTGCCAGCGACACTCCATCTCCACAATTACCTCGGCTATTTTATCTTTATCTGTCCGGAACACTGAAGGGAAGCAGCAGATAACACCATCATTTAAGTGACTTGTTCAGCTTAAATACTTTTGCACCTCAGAGTGTGAAATACCCCACTGCTGCACTGGCCTTGCCCCAGGGATGAGCCCCTGCACTGTCTGTGGGTTTTAAGCATGATAAAGAGAGGCTGCTGACGGAAGAGTTTCATCATAACGGGGCTGCATCCTCAGGAGCTCAGTGATGGTACTGAACCCCTGTCACAGCTCAAATTGCTTCTCCGCGCTCCCTAATCCCCAGCTGGCCTTACAGCCAAGGCCAGTATCCTAATCCTCTAGCACCAGTGTGTCTTCTATGCAACTGGAAGTGTCTGCAGTGGCTAAAGCTGAGGTGTGCCTGAGACATCAGGAGGAAAAAGCAAGGATCAGACAGGATGTTACCCTACCTGGTCCCTACACATGTATCTTTTTACATATTTACTATATACACATACTATAGATGCCAAGAGGAAGAAAGATGCTACTGCGTGCCTCCTGCCTGCAGGGAGATAAAATATCAAAAGATAATGAACAAAACCAGGCAGTACATGCCAGGTTAATAAGAACAGCTAGCACTTACTGAGCTCTTACTGCGTGCCAGGCATTCTGCTAAACACTTCATCACATTTTCTTATTTACTCCTTGCAACTATCCTATGAGGTGTGCATGATGAGCCTCATTTTTCAGATGAAGACATTGAGCTGTGGTGAGATTAAACAACTTGCCCAACGTCACACAAGCAGTGGTTGCAGCTGAAGCTTGCTGCTTTGCGAACAAGAAAGATGCTGCTGTTTCCAAAGGTAGCATTATGAGAAAGGAGAGAGGGCACAGCCCCATTTCTTTTTTTTTAAGATTTTATTTATTTATTCATGAGAGATAGAGAGAGGCAGAGACATAGGCAGAGGGAGAAGCAGGCTTGCTCCCCTCGGGGAGCCCGATGGCAGGACTCTATCCCAGGACCCTTGGGATCACGACCTGAGCCAAAGGCAGACGCTCAGCCACTGAGCCACTCAGGCACCCCGCACAACCCCATTTCTAACAAAGCCAAACTATCTGCCCATTTCAAGTGTTAGGACCAGAGATTGACATGACCAGTGGGTGGTGAACACAGTTCTCCATCCACCCAGTTCTTCTCTAGAGAAACATCCCTATATTTCATATCCAAGGTGTGGTCCTTCAGGGTTTCTTTCTTTGTTTCTATTCCTTTCTCCCTTAAAAATGAGATTCCATTCTTTCCACTCAAGGACTGAGTCAAACCCAGCAGGAATACCAGCCACAGGGACCAGGGGAGCATCCTGGCAGTCAAGCCAGGTCATGGATCAGAGGAACCAAAGACAGAAATGATCTGAGAAGTCACATGAGTTCAAGGTAAGGAGGGATAAGGAAGAGCCCCAAACAGTACGGGACAAGCCACCTCAGATCTTGGCCCCAAAGGGAGAGAATCAGTGCAGACATGAAACAAGGGGTGAGGTCTGGCTTAGGGTGTGAGCCCCAGTGCCAGGTGCTGAGACAAGACTGAATTTACACATAATTTGAGAAATGACTCTGAGAAGCAGTAGTAGGGGAATGAGAACTGAGACAAGGAGAGGAGGGAAGCAAATACAGGGCATTAATAAAAAGTTTATCATTTGGGGCAACTGGGGCTCAGTTGAACTGGAGAACTCCAGGAGAAGATGTGGAACATACCTCAGAACTATCCCACCAAAGAGGCGAGAGAGCTGGGGTATTAGTCCACCAACACATTCAGAGAAAGAGTTGAGGGCTGCTTCCATGTGACAGGAGTCCCAGCCTTTCAGCCTGCCCCACCTGCTCAGGCTAAGCAAGCTCCTCCTACAACCAGAGGAAGCCCACAGGCACACCATTGCAGGGGCTTGCAGAAAAAAGCCCTGGTTGTGTATGCCAGGAGCATATGACAAGATTAGAGCCAGAACAAACAGGAACTGGGAGGGGAAGAGAATAAGAACACAGTGAAAGTCCTCATGCTATAGGGAACAGAAGGCCTATGAGCTCCTGAGAGCAGCCTGGCTAATGACCAGATGACACAGGGACAGGCAAGGCTGCGGATACAAGGGTAAGGGCTGAGCTGATGGGAGAGCCCTCTGGCCCTTGTGGACCTGCCCCCCCCACCCCTCAACCAGCCCCTTCCCTATACAAGGGATGAAATGGGCAACCAACATCCAGATCAGACCCTGAGCAATGAAAGTATCCCTTACAAGTCCTTGGTCCTCTTGCCACCTTCTAGCTCTCTCTGTACCCCAGCTCAGCTTTTCAGAGCCTCCATCCCCCATGTATTGATCCCTGGGCCAGGGCAAGGTGAGTTTGCTGGGGTGACACCTCCTCTCTGTCAGCCCAGGCCTATGACCTGACTCTGTGACAGTGGCCCCAGAACTGTCACTCTGCAAATAACTGTGGCCAGGGCAAAGGAGGCAAAAGCCAACATAAGGATCTGAGACAGACATCTGTAATTGCACATTTGGAAAAACGCAAACCTTTAAGCAGAAGCTTTACTTCAATTTTCTCACTTTGTTCCTCCTTAACCTCAGACTGAGGGGGGAATAAACCCTTTTTGATTTGTAGACTGAATTCTTTAAATAGCCAGCTTATCCTCTTTTAAATTTATTTTTTCCTTTTGCTTGGGGCAGTCACCAGGGGCCCAAAATGGGAATTTGGTACCTTGGTCAGATGGCTCAAATGTCAAAAGTTACTATAGGGGATATCATGCTACCAATCCATCTTTCCTGCTAATCCAAAAGTCAAATAAGTCCATGGAGGACTTTTTTTTTCCTAGAATTTCAGGCTCCCTGAGGACTAATTTCTCTGAAAGC
This sequence comes from Nyctereutes procyonoides, assembly GCF_905146905.1. Taxonomy (NCBI): domain Eukaryota; kingdom Metazoa; phylum Chordata; class Mammalia; order Carnivora; family Canidae; genus Nyctereutes; species Nyctereutes procyonoides. The sequence goes on along the minus strand of NW_026575133.1, from coordinate 9,234,682 downwards.
TGCATTAAACTAATAGCACCATAAAAGGCCCATTGTGAGATGTAATTGGTTTGCAGGACTTTCCTATAAAAATAATAAAAAGACTGACAAAGGCAGTTTCCAAAGGTCAATTATCTTTGTGTTGCTTGAGTTGAATGGAGGTCAGTCCCAGAATTCCATTTTATAGGCATATTAATCAAAACTGGGCCTGCCCTACCCATCTGACCCTATCAGCTGTCAGAGAAGTCACAGGTGCCACCTTATGCTCGTTGCCAAAAGGATGCTTTGGGCTCCTCTTCTCCCCAGATGAGATTGGCCCATCACCACTGTGAGAGCAGAGCTGGAAGCTGAAGTTTTTAAGGGAGGAAAAATGATACCCTGAACACAAAAAAGAAGAGGTAACTCAGTGAGTCAGGCAGGTGTGTGCCAGGCAGTGTGCTTAGAGATAAGGCCCTGTCCCCAAAGAGCTGAAGAAGTACGTTAGTCATGATTCTAAGTTATATTTAACCAAAACCAACTAAAACTAGCTTCAGTAAAAGTGAAAATTTAGTTAGCTTACATAACGGAATTTTAAGGATGGCTACATCCAAGGGCTCAAAGAATGCCAACTCATTGATGACAGAAAGTTCTCATTATTCTATCTCTCTCATCTACTAATCAGTCTTCTATCTATCTATCTATCTATCTATCTATCTATCATCTGCCTATCTATCTATCACCTATGATCTCTCCCTATCTCTGCACTACTAATTCCTACTCTCAGAAAAGCTCTCTGCCACATGGCAGGCAGGAAGGTATACTTGTTGTCCATTTTCCCCAGTGAGCTACTTCACTATAAAGAGATTTTTTTCCTCCTAACATTCACATATCAATTCCAGGAAAACAAAACTCTGGTTAGCCCTGTTTGGATCACATGCCCACCCCTGAACCAATCATTGTATCCATGAGGTCGCAATAATATGATTTCTCAGGTTGGATCACATGCTCACCCCTGTGGCTACGAGGTCTAGAGAGAGGGCATAACAACTATTTGACAACTAACCAGATCACATCAAGTAGAGAAAAAAGGGGGGTTCCCCTTATGGCAAGATGTTGGCAGACAAAATCCTGCCCACCCAAAAAAAACTATCCAACTTTGAAATGTACTCAACCAGTTAATTTAAGGTATCTTCATTCCAACTACTCTATTACTCTATTCATCTCTCCTTTCTCTCACCCACCCATCCATTTATCTGGCAAAAGAGTTGGTTTCATAGGAACAAGATCTTTTCCTTCTTGCCCCTGCTCAGAATAAAATTTTTTAAAAATCGCTATTTCCAGGGAGGGCCTAAGTTTCCAAAAGGATGAATTATCCTCAAGCTTTAGAGTGTCCAAAACTCAATAAGGATACACAAAAAAGTATGGAAGACTATACAACCAAATGTTAACATTGGTTATCTCTAAGTGGTGTGCGTGTGGCTCCTTTTTTAGTTTGTTTATCACGTTTTCCAAGCTTTCCGTAATGAAAATGTATTGCTTATATAATTTTTAAAAGGAAAAGGTAATGCTAAAAGCCTCTCAATCTCATTCCTCTGATTCTATGTGCACCAAGCAATCCTTTGAGGCTTAGACGAGTTTCCCAAGTCAACTTTGCTACAGAAGAGAAAATAGTCTAACCATCCAGAGCGCTCAATAGCTATGTCTTTCCATAAGAATAGTACTCCATCATGCTAATTTATCAAGTCTTTCTTGAGTCTCAGAAAGACTGAGATGCTCACAAGATGCTGGCCCAACATCCACCCTCTTCTTGGCAAAATCTGAAGGCAGCATCCAAAACCCTGGAGGATAAAAGTGTTTATCTTCTCACAATAGCCCTGTGGTGGCCAGCCACATTTGCTGCTGGCCACAGAGCCATTACTCATTAGTAGCTAAGTAAAAGACAGTGCACTTCCTATCATCTTCATGAGGGGGTAATCTTTTGATGCAATCAGCAATTGTCCACACTGAGCATTAAAGGAATGTGCCCTTCCTGTGAACAGCAGCAGAAATGTTCTAACTGGGGTCGGGGGCTCCATTAAGAGTCATCTCTGTGTTGGGAATAAAAGTGGAAATTATCAGACCTTTGAAATAGCTTAAGCTTAGATCTTAATATTTTGAATAGGATCAAAGTGCCTTGGTACAGTGCAGTACTTTTCATGGAGTGCTTTGTCACACAGGTATGGAAATATACGTATATGCCAGCCAAAAGTATTTTAAACTTTTATACCCAGATCCATCTTAGAAGAAGTAGGGTTGCTGATCAAATAAGAAATACAATTTTTAAAGTATGTTGGTGTTTCTCGGATGTGAAACCATTAAATGATTGAACACCAAGCTACATATGTAATATTCACATGGGCTCTGAATCTGACATAATTCCCAAGGAAAACAACTGTCAGAAATAAATATTTAGGGATGCCTGGGTGGCTCAGCGGTTGAGCGTCTGCCTTTGGCTCAGGGCATGATCCCAGAGTCCTGGGATCGAGTCCCACATAGGGCTTCCGGCATGGAGCCTGCTTCTCCCTCTACCTATGTCTCTGTCTCTCTCATGAATAAATAAATAAAATATTTTTAAAAAGAAATAAATATTTACTATTCACCCTCTGTGACTTATACATATTTTTCAAGAAGTAACTTACAACCACCCTACAAGGTTTTGAAGGTGGGAAATCAGTGAATAATACTAGTGATTGGAAGAACCATAGTTTAATCCAAGCCTATCTCAAGCCTGTCCTGTGCTCTTCTTCCTTCCGTGACACCAATGTGACCTTTCCAGCACCCCCCCACCCCCAGCTATACCTGCACATAAAGTGCACATCTGTGGGCACTGTGTGCATGATATGCTCGTGTAATGCTCAGGTGCCGTATTTCCTGCATTGACTATATATTAATATGCAGGCAAGGATGCCAGCTGAGAATAACTCAAATGAAAAAGGGAAATAGATGGTAGAGTTAACTCTAAATGAGCAAAATCAATTTAACTTAAAGAGTCCTTCTTCCATTGCATAGAAAGTGGCAGCTGAGCAATGGGCTCTGGACAAGCTTGGCCATTTCTGGCTTAAATACGACCTCTTCAGAGGAAATTTCCTGAAGTGTCAGGTGGGCATAATTCTAAAATGTAATGCTAAACGTCAGCAGGGAAATAACCCTACTGGTCATAAATCCCATAAAGAAATAATAAAAATGTCTCTGACTAGATAACAGCACGACATGCCAATGTTCCAGAAAGACAAACATAAACATAAGTTGCTGCCTACTTTAAAAAAGAAGTGCTAGTGACAAATTCACTTTAGCTGCTTTGCGGAGTCCTTGCTATTAGTGCCTGCAAAGTTACAGGGCCCCAGGGTCTGATCTCAGATACTGCCTTCCAGAAGGCAAACTGGGTTTGCTAGCCAAACTGGGTTTATTTCTTCTAAAGCTAAGACTGGGGAAAGTACAAATCTTCCTTTAGAGGTTTATAGAAAACAAGACTGGCTTATTCCGAGGATGGCTTTTTTTGTTGTCGTTCTTTATAATAACAAGAGGATTTGGATACACACTTGGGTTCATGAAGTATAAATCCTGCTTAAATCTATAGAAGTTAAGAAGATGTGTGGTGGCTCCGTGGAGCAGGAAGCAGCATCTGTGTGAAATCGTACTGAGCAATGTTCTTTGTTGTCGTGAGGTATTGATAAATCCCTGGGTCTTCAACAAGGGTAGTCAGGAATAGGAAACTCATTTCAAATCATATCTCAGGTAGGCACCTGAGTCAAAATAAGATGAAAGTCATTAATTTTTTTTCTATTAAGCCACCAAGCACAAGTGGAATAGTTCTCTCCTTTCCTTCTTTCAACTGAATTCTGTTAAGAACAAGGGCCAAGACTCCTGTTCTAAATCTTCAGAGAATGACACAGAATTGTTCTTTTCCTTTTTCCTTAGCAAAACAACAAGGTGTCAACAAAACTGTCACTTAACATGGTAATTAATACAGGGAGGTATAATTAGCTGCCACAAGCATTTCTTTCTCGTCTCAGATACCACTGATGCCAAGGAGATTAATGTTTATATCACCGTTAGGGTAATAAGCCCACCTGATGGATAGGTGTGCTCTGCTTGTCTTGATTTAGTAACACCACCTCCCAAATTAATTTCTGAGTGATTTCTTCATAGATGAAAAGAGTCACGGAGGCAAAATGCTTCCTCAGGCAAATCTTCACATCTGTAAACATAAACAGCCTTATAACAAACCACATAAACATGGGTGACTGCAACTCAGGGCAAAGCCAAAACAATCTCTAATGATAACAAACTAAATAGTGAGTACCCCCCTCTTTAACCACCTAAACCAAAGCCACTCTTGCCATCACGCTGCATAAGATGGTAAAACAACAAAAAAGATTAAAACACTATCTTTGGCATGCTGTGTTTAGATGAGGTTGTGCAAATTATTTATACTACATCTGGCTTTCCTTTTATTTCAAGAAAGCCAATGCTGTTCAATCAGAAAACAAAATCCAGCATGCAGCTTGCCTAGTGATAAGCATGCTGCTCCTTTAACTGGATCATTTCATCACGTCCTCAACCCTCTTTGTCCATCTACAACAAAGCACAATCTGCTGCTGGTCCCTTTACCTTGTGCCACTACCCTATTTTCTCCCTAGGTCTCTGTCCTGCTCACCATCCCCTGTAGCTCATACATGTAGCTTTTGCTTCCCATATTTTTTAAGCAAGCTCTATATCCTGAGATCAAGTCACATGCTCTACTAACTGACCAAGCCAGGTGCCCATATTTTTTTAATGATTAGGAGTTTTAACGTGGTCTTCCCTGTATTACCAGTTATAAGGTAGAATACTTATTTATGAGCAAAATTTCCACTCCATCAACTTTATTAATTCTTCAGGAAAACAGGGTTGCATAATATTTGAGTTGTGCTTCTTCCAGTGTCCCTACTCCAAATGTTCCCCAGTGCACAAATCCTCTCTTTGATAGCCCTGAGTCATGATCTTCTCCCTCTTGCTAAAACACTTCAGGTGAAAAGAAAATCAGTGCATTTGGGGCCACCTGCTACATTGCCACACTGCAAAAACCTGCATCCTATGCTGCCGTACATTCACTGGAGTCTGTCTCCTACAGCTTGGGTGGTTGACTCTGGTTCCATTCTCAGGAGCTCCATAGATTATGTCAACTCCTCTTCTATCCTGGTAACCCCTCAATCAACTAGAGACAGCAACTTGGTCTCTCGTAGCAGGGTGTTGGTCTCAGCTGAAAAAGCCAAAAATCACACTAGGTAGCTATGTGGGACCTTGGGGAACCAGAAAGAAAATCATCCAAGGTGATCTGCAGTGACTTGGCACCACATGACCTTTGGCATAAGTAAATGAAATTTACTGGTACCAAATCTTTCAAATTTCCAAGAGAAGTATGAAACCTGTATTTTTATGTGAGATTTCCCAGTTTTCCCAATTTTTAAAAGTTGACAACCAAAAGAAGAAATTATTTCAAATACCATGCAGGCCAAATGAAACACATATGAGAGCCAGATCCAAACTACAGAACACAAGTTGCAATCACTTCTCTAAAATGTTCTCTTCTCCGAATTAAGCATATGGAGGTTTAAACGACAATGGCAAATGTCGTCTGGTATCCCTTTTTATTTTTGTTGTACACACTGGCCTCCAGAAATGATTAAGTGTCTTGCTGAGCACATTTATTTGCAGCTACCTGGAGGTTTGTTGTTTGTTTGCTTGTTTGTTTGTTTTTAACTATTTTAAACAAACTAATCCCTCAAGCAAGCCTGTCTGCATAAATACAAGTTCAATGGCTTTAAATTATTTAGATAATTAGCCAACATCACTCATCATCCATTCATGTGTGGCCTTAGGATGTTCATTTAACCTCCTGTGCTTCAATTTCCTCATCTGAAAACTGGGACAAATGTATTTTTCTTGGTAGAATTTAATTATTACCATCTCTTCACAGGTTGAGGTTGCATTAGAATTAGTGACTCTCTTCCAAAGAACAGTGTGGAAAGAGAAAAATGGTAATTTCATGGTAGAGAAACCTGGCAAACACTACCTTAACCAAATGATAAAGGTGAACATTGCCAGTGATGCCATGCGGCTATCATGTATCACATGATATGAGGAGATTAGAAGGGCACTGCACCTCTATGGTACTCTTCTTCAAAAACCATAATTCCCATCTAATCATAAGAAAAATATTAGACAACTTCATATTGGAGGACATCTATGGAATCGTGATTAAAGAGGAGGAAGTAGTCAGAGCAAATGTTGTTGAGAGACTATTTGAGATTAGGACAGGAAAAGTTTGCTGATTTGACTGTTTCCAGAGGTGTGGCTGGAGACTGGAATTTGATTGGATTTAAGCATTGAAGGGTTGAAGAGTAAGTGGAACCAAGGATAGATAATGGGTTCAGAAAGATTTTCTGGAAAATAAAGAAGAGAAATTGTAATACAAGCTAAAGGAAGACGTAAAATCAAGTAGAACTGTTTGTTGGTTTTTAATGGGCCATGCTGGTAACTATAAGTTGTTGAGATGCCCTATAGAGTAGAACAGATCAATGATGCAGTAGAGAGGTAATAAAACTTCCTGAAACTGCAAGTCCTTGAGGAAGTAAGGAGGTGGATCCAGAGCACAAGAAGAGAGGCTGGCCTTGGTTGAAGTGGAGATATTTCTTATCTCTTAACAGGAGAGAACTAATGACAGGTAAAATTCCAAGCAGATGTCTAGGTTTGTTGGTGGAAAGATTAGGGCTTCTAGAGTCTCAGTTAAGTAGGCAATCCATGAGTTTATTTTATTTTATTTATTTTTTATGATAGTCACAGAGAGAGAGAGAGGCAGAGACACAGGCAGAGGGAGAGGAGAAGCAGGCTCCATGCACCGGGAGCCTGACGTGGGATTCGATCCCGGGTCTCCAGGATCGTGCCCTGGGCCAAAGGCAGGCGCCAAACCGCTGCGCCACCCAGGGATCCCTATCCATGAGTTTAAAGTAAGAAGGTAAGGAATAAGGAAAGGGAGTAAAAAGAAGGCAATGGGTGCACACATAGATAGGATCCTTGCCAGGCCATTGCAGCAGAGAGAGAGGATATGGGTTCCTCTCCCAAAGACACTGGGGTGTGGCCTGGGTTCTTAAAAGCCTTTGTGATGGCAGCTATTACAATTATTGTTACACTTAATAAGTTCCCATGCATCATCACAATGGGAAGGAGGAAAAGAAATTGTCTTTGTTTAAATAGAACAGTGTTATTATGGAACTAGAGGAAAGAGCTCCTGGCATTCTGTCTCAGATTAAGTGTAAAAAAGGCTAATCACTTATGTAAAAGAGACAGAATTGGCACAATACACTTTAATAGCCATTCAATCTTCTAATACCTATTTAAAGAGCTTAATAGAAGACTTCACAATCCAGGGAGGATTCTTGACCATATCCATTCAGGCAGTAGTTAAGCAGTTTTCACAATGTTTATTATCCATTCACCTGACCACATAGGACAATATTTTAAAACTCTCCAAGTTGTTATTAGGGCAAGGACATGATTTTCAGATAATAAAAAGTAAAGCTGGCATTTATTGAGTACTTACTATGTGCCAGGCACCTTGCAAATATCACATGTGGTCTCCTGTAATCCTCATAATAATTCTGAAATGGATTATTATCCCCATTTTGCAAATGAGAGTTCAAAGGCTGCAGAGGTTACTTAACCTGCCTGAGATCAAAAACCTATACTTGGAAGAATATGAATTCAAATTAAAAATCTGTCTGGTCCCAAAATCTGTGTCCTTTTAACCACTATGCCATCTTGTCTACTTACAAGATTCCATAAGACATAAAAGGGAACAGGGTTATGGGCAAAAAAATGGAGGAATCAACCTTATAGAAAAAGTAGATATGTTCTCTTGTTTGATAGAATAAAAGAGAGAACAGGTATCTGGGGGAAAGGATGTAAAGGAATTGAGAAGTAAAAAGAAAACACAAAAAATCTAAAGTTTACACGGACACTTTTACATTTCCTAAAGTACTTGGCACAATAAGTTATATACAATAGAAACTTAAAACATACTGTTGACTCAACATACTTTCAATTGTCATTTTTTCACTAAATGAGAAATTTTAATAGAAATAATTGATTTGCCAAAGGGCCCACATTGTGAAAGCTTCTGTCCATCTCAAAAATTTTCATATTTATTGCAATCATATTGTTTGTACAAATAGCTTAGAAAACATGAGTACTAGAAGGAAAGAAGGAAGTCAGGGAATGAGGAAGGGAAGGATCATTCTTCTGACCAATAAAAAGCCAGCTAATAAGTGGAGAAGGAATAATAGAATAAGAATATCACTATTTGGCAAAATTAATATTTTGCCAATATTAATAATTGCTGTTGATTAAGAAAGAATCATCAATGGTGCTAAAACTAGTAGGTACAGTTTAAAGAGGAATAGAATATTAACATAGTCTCAAATTATTTACTACTAGATATTTATTAGTTACAAGAGTTGAAGAGTAAATTTACAGTAGAGAAACATGGTGATACCATCTTAAAGCAAACTCAAACTTAATATGGTCAGTAATGAGATCAATCATCTGCCTTCTGATCTGTCGCATTGAGAAGAATTCAGCATAACTTCTGTGACATTCTGGACAAAAGTATATGACCTAAATGTAGCCAAGCCATAAGAAAACATTAAACATGGGGCATCTGAGTGGCACAGTCAGCTGGGCATCTGACTCTTGATTTTGGTTCAGGTCATGACCTCAGGGTTATGAGATCAAGCCCCTCATCAGGTTCTGCACTCAGGTAGAGTACAGAGTGCTTGGGTTTCTCTCTCCCTCTTCCTCTGTTCCTCCCTTCTCCTCTCAACTAAATAAATAAATCTTAAAAAAAATAAAACATTAAACAAAATCAAATTGAGTTTGAAAAATAATCTTTAGTGCCATGAAATACAAAGACTAAAGATCTCTTCTAGATTAAAAGGAGTTTAAAGAGATATGATATTGAATTTTCATTTGCTATAAAGAATATAAATGAGGCAACTTACAAAAATCTCAATAAAGTCTATGGATTAAAAAATAGTGTTATATCAGTTTAATTTTTGAGTTTGATTTTTATTGGAGTTATGTAATAGAGTTCCTCATTTTTAGAAAAAAACACTGACATATTTGGGAATAAAGAGACATAATCTCTACAGTTTACTCTTCAATGGTTCAGAAAAAAACATAAATAGATAAATAAAGTGAGTATAATAAAAATTGGATAATCTGGGTGAATGATATCAATGTATTTTTTGCACTATTCTTGCAACTTTTCTCTAAGTATTAAAATAAAAAATTGTTTGAATAGCCCTCTAGTAATCCACATGCAATTTACCTACCAAAACAATCTTGCCCACTTTTAAAAGCAAGACACTAAACTCTAGACACTCAATAGGGGAACACATTATGTAGCAACTAATAAAAAATTACCAGATATGCAGGGGCACCTGGGTGGCTCAGTCAGTTAAGCGTCTGCCTTTAGCTCAGGTCATGATCCCAGGGTCCTGAGATCAAGCCCTGCATTGGGCTCCCCTCCACAGAGAGCCTGCTTCTCCCTCTCCCTCTGCTTCTCCCCATCCTGCCCATTCTCTCTCTCTCTCTCTCTCTCTCTCAAATAAATAATAAAATCTTCAAAATATTATCTGATATGCAAAGATGCAGGAAAATGTGACCCAAACCAGGAGAAAATTTAGTCAATAGAAAAAGTCACAAATTACAGCAATGATATATTATAGACAAGAATTTCAAAATGGCTATGATAAATATGCTCACGGATGTTAAGGAAGCATGAACATAAAAAGGAGAGAGAGGGAAGATATAAAAATAACCAAATGAAACTTTTAAAGCTGAAAAATACAATATCTAAAATAATAAATTTATTAAACATTGTTTAACCACAGAATAAGAACTGCACAAGGAAATATTAGTAAAACTTAAGACATTGCAAAGGAAACTATACAAAATGAATAACAAAATAAAAAGGAGGGAAAATAGAGAATTTAATGCCTACTCAATACTATCAAACTAATATAAAATAATAATAATCCCAGATAGAGTGTTTCCAAAAATATCTGAGGAATAATGACCAATTTTTTTCAAATTTTATGAAAACTATAGCCTATAGATCCAAGAATCTCAATAGCCCCCAAGCAGGATAAACATAAAGAAAACCACACCAAAGCACATCATAATCAAATCTTAAAAATCACGGGATCCCTGGGTGGCGCAGCGGTTTGGCGCCTGCCTTTGGCCCAGGGCGTGATCCTGGAGACCCGGGATCGAATCCCACGTCGGGCTCCCGGTGCATGGAGCCTGCTTCTCCCTCTGCCTGTGTCTCTGCCTCTCTCTCTCTCATTCTATGTGACTATCATAAATAAATAAAAATTAAAAAAAAATTTTAAAAAAATCAATTATAAAGACAAATTTTGTAAATCAAAAGACATATTACATTCAGGGAAGCAAAGATAAAAATATTTGCAGTCTAATAAAAAATAATACAAACCAGAAAACAATTTAGCAACAAGCAAAGGAGGAAGTTGGCAAAAGGATACAAACTTTCAGTTATAAAGTGAATAAGGTCTAAGAATCTAATGTATAACATGGTGAGTGTAATTGATAACAAAGTATTGTATGATTGAAAATTACTGAGAGTAGAACTTATATGTTCTTATTCCCTCCAAAAAATAAAAGGCAAATATATTAGGTGATAGATATGTCGATTAACTTAATGGGGGGAATCCCTTCACTATGTATACATGTCAAATCACCATGTTACATACTTTAAATATCTTACAATTTTATTTGTCAATTATACCTCAATAAAGCTGAAAAAAACCCTCAATACAAAGCAAACAGGAAAAGAGAAACAATGAACAGATGGAACAAATACAGAGTGAATAGTAAGATGGTAGACCTAAACAATATTGATAAATGCATTAAATTTAACAGGTCTAATTCCTCCAATTAAAAGGGCAAGATTGCCACACTGAACTTGAAAAAAACAATATCCCACTATATTTTATCTAAAATGACCATTTCCCAAAAGGATAGCAATACCTTAAAAGTAAAGAATATGGGGGTGCCCGAGTAGTGCAGTCACTTGAGCATCTGACTTGGTTTCAGCTCAGGTTGTGATCTCATTGTTGTGAGATCAAGTCCCACATCACACTCTGCACTCAGCACAGGATCTGCTTGAGATTCTCTCTCCCTTTCTCTCTCTCCCTCCTGCTTGTGCTCTCTCTCTCTCTCTCTCTCTAAAATAATAAATCATTTTTTAAATCCTTTTTTTCCTTTTTTAAAAAAGGAAAATGATATGAAAAGCTATAATATGAAAACACTATGAATAATAAAGCTGGAGTGACTATATTAATACTAGACAAGGTAGACTTCTAGACAAGCAATATTACCATAAATAGAGATATTTCATAATAAAAAGGTCAATTTTTCAAGAAGACATAATCTTAGGGGCACCTGGGTGGCTCAGTTGGTTAAGCATCTGCCTTTGGCTCAGGGCATGATCTCGGGGTCCTGGGATAGGGTCCCACGTCAGGCTCCCTGCTCAGTGGGGAGCTACTTCTCCCTCTCCCTCTTTCTTGTGCTCTCTCTCTTTCTCTCTCTCTCTCACACACACAAATAAAACCTTTAAAAAAATACATAATCCTAAATATTTATGCAGTGTTTAAAGCTTCAGAATCCAGTCAGCAAAAACTAACAGTGAGAGGATAGACAAAGCCACAATCACATTTGGAGATTTGACACTCCACTCTGAGTAATCAATAAAACAAATAAGAAAATCAATAAAAATTTAGGCTAGCAACAACTTGACCTAATTGACATTTATACAGCATTCCATCCAACAGAAGCAAAACACATTCTTTTCTAGTGCCCATAGAACAAGAACCAAGATAGTCCATATTCTGGACCATCAATTTGAAATAATTCAAAGTATACAGGATGGTAGGGGATTGGTCAAATAGGTCATAGGATTAAGGAGTGCACTTGTCATGATGAGCACTGGGTGATGTATGAAATTGTTGAATTACTGTATTGTACGCCTGAAATTAATATAACACTGTATGTTAACTATATAGGAATTAAAATAAAATAAGATAATTCAATTAAATAAAGTATACAGGACATGTTCTTTGATGACAACAGAATTAAATTAAAAATCAGTAACAAAAAGCTATCTGGAAAAGCACCTGAATGTTTTCAAATATAAAAACATGATTCTAGGGGATCCCTGGGTGGCTCAGTGGTTTAGCACCTGCCTTTGGCCCAGGGCATGATCCTGGAGTCTGGGGTTCGAGTCCCACATCAGGCTCCCTGCATGGAGCCTGCTTCTCCCTCTGCCTGTGTCTCTGCCTCTCTCTCTTTCTCTCTGTGTCTCTCATGAATAAATAAATAAAATTTTAAAAAAAAAATTCCCATGTCCAGGATGGAATAAGAAACCTTTGTTTAGATCTTAGCAATGTAAAATAACATTTTGAACAATTTTAGGTCAATAAATTCAACAACTTATATGAAATACACAAATTCCTTGAAAGACAAATTATAAAAAGTGACACAAGATAAAACAGAAAAACTGAATAGCTTTATATCTATTTAAAACCTTCACACAAGAAAAATTATAATTTCACAATGGCTTTACTGGCAAATTATATTACATATTTAAGGAAGAAATAATATCAATTCTACAACAAAGTATTTCAGGAAATAGAAGGAGCATCTCCCAATTCAGCTTATGAAGCTAGCAAAATCTTAATAACAAAACCAGAGAAAGATACTATAAGAAAACTATAGACTAATAAACCTCATAAATATAGTTGTAAAAATCCTTAACAAAATATCAGTAAGTCTAATTCAACAACATATAAATGCATTAAAATGACAATATGACAAAGTAGGGTTTACCCAAGAAAAGGCAAAATTCGTTTAACATTTGAAAATCAAAGTGATTCACCATGTTAACAAAATATGAAAAAAAACATATAATTATCTCAACACATGCAAAAGAAGCATTGAGGAAATTCAATATACATGTACAATTAAAATCTCTTAGCAAACAAGAAATAGAAGGGAATTTCTCCAAACAAACCCAATAAAAGGCATCCATGAAAATCCTTACAGCTAACATTGTACTTCATGATGAAGTGCTCTCCCCCAACATCAAGAACAAGGGAGAGATGTTGGTCTCACACTTCAATTTAACATTGTACTAAAATTCCCAGCCAGTACAAGTATAGTAATTATGAACAAGAAAGAATACTGATTGAAAACAAAGAGAAACTGTCTTTATTTTTAGAAAACATGATTATGCTCACAGAATATTTTACATAATCCCAAAAAGCTATGAAACAAATTAATCAATGTCCTAGAATACAAACTAACATACAAAAATAAAACAGTTGCATTGCTACATACTAATAACAAACGGAAAGTAAAAAAAAAAAAATTAAGATTTATTTATTTATTTATTTATTCAGAGGGAGAGAGAGAGGCAGAGACACAGGCAGAGGGAGAAGCAGGCTCCATGCAGAGAGCCCGACGTGGGACTTGATCCCGGGCCTCCAGGATCACACCCCGAGCTGCAGGCAGCGCTAAACTGCTGTGCCACCAGGGCTGCCCTGAAAGTAAAAATTTAAATACCACTTATAGTAATATCAGAAAATGCAAAATACTTAGATATAAATTTAATAAAATATGTGCAGTGTCTGTACACTGAAAACTACAGGAAGTTGCTGAAAGAAATTTAAAACTAAATAAATGAGAACATGTACCATTGATTGAAAGTGTCACTATTGTTAAAATGACAATTCTCCCCAACTTCATCTATAGATTCAGTGCAATCCCAACCAAATTCCCAGCAGACTTTGTTGTAGAAATCGACAAGCTGATTTTAAGCTGTACATACATACGTAAGGGATCTAGAATAAAAAAATAATTCTAAAGAAGAAAAAAGTTGGGGCACCTAAGTGGCTCAGTTGGCTAAGCATCTGCCTTCAGCTCGGGTCATGATCTTGGAGTCCTGGAATTGAGCCCCATATCACATTCTCTGCTCAGCAAGGGAGTCTGCTTCTCTCTCTCCCTCTGTCACTCCCCCTGCTTGTGCCCATGCTCTCTCTCTCTCTCTCTCTCAAATAAATAAATAATTTTTTAAAAAAGAAAAAGTTGAAATCTTACACCATCTAATTTTAAGAGTTACCATAAAGCTATTGTTATCAAGAGACATAGGTATATGGGACTACAGAACAGAACAGAGAGTTCATAAACAGAACTAGTCAAATAGTCAACTGATTTTCTACAAGTGTGTCAAGGCAATTCAATGAGAAAATGACAGTCTTTTCAGCAAATAGTGGTGAACAACTAGATATCTATATGGAACAAAAATGAACCTCTACTCTAACTTCATACCATACATAAAATTAACTAAATGGATCATAAATTAAAACATAAAAGCTAAAACTTCTAGAGAAAAACATAGATTAAAAAATCATTGCTGTCTTGGAATAGGCACAAATTACTCAGGACAAGAAAAGTGTAAACCACATTAAAAAAAAAAAAACAAATTGGACCTTCTTAAATTTTTAAATCTCTGCTCTTCAAAATACACTGGTAAGAAAATGGAAAAGTAATCCACAAGCTGAGTGAAAAATATTTGCAATCCATCTGTCTGACAAAGGCTTTGTATCCAGAGTATACAAAAAACTTCTACAAACTAATATAAAAAAATAGGCAAAAGATCTGAAGACACTTCACATGCAAACGACCAAAAGCACATGAAAAAGTGCTTGATATTATCAGGAAACACAAATTTAAATATCAGATACCACTATGTATCTAAAAGAATGGCTTAAAAATACTGACAATACTGAATATTCACAAGGACTGGAGTAGTCACAGTTGACACACATTGTTGGTAAGAAGGTAAAATCGTCCAATCAGTTAAGAAAATAGTCCAGCAGTTTCTTACCATGATAAATGTCCACTTACCTTTTGATCCAGCCATTTCATTCCTCAGCATTCACCCAAGAGAAATGATAATATTTGCTCACATAAAGACTGGTACATATATGTTCAGAGCAACTTGATTCATGATAACTAAACACTAGAAATCATCTGAATTCCCATCAACAGGTAAATCCATAGACAAATTGTATTATGTCAATGTAATGGGATATTACTCAACAATAAAAATGAGTAAATCCCTGATACACATAACAACATAGGTGAATCTTAAAAGCACACTACATGAAAAAAAAAACAGGCACAGAGTAAATGCTGTATGATTCCACTTACATGAAATTCTAAGAAAGATATAGCTAATATATAATGATGAAAAACTGATCCATTGTTGCTTAGTTTGGATGGGGACTGTGAATATTAATGCCAAAGGACATAAGGACACTCCTGGAAGGTGGTGATTGTGGCAGTAATTATTGGGTATATGCATTTGGCAAAACCTACTAACCTTTATACTTAAAATATGTGCTTTTGTTATACGTAAATTATATCTCAATTATATCTTTGATTTAAAAAAAAAACAAAATATATTTACATATGCTTATTTTAAAAGTCCAGAAATATATACTCGAGATTATGAAACTGTAGAATTTCAAATGCAGCATTCAAAACATTTAACAGTTGGGAATTTTAACCATCAATCAGTCAGAACAAATGATGGGCATGAACAATTGGAACTGCCAACCCATATGAATGAGAGGAGCATTGGCCCCAGAAAACACCAGTTATCAATAGATGGTGAAATTGATGATGCCCTTTTCTTCTTTTTGCTCATTTGTATCTTCTAACTTTCTACCCATATTTTCAATCAGGCACTTTAAAATAAAAGGGGAAAAATCTTTAATTATAAAAAAGAAAAATGGTACCCTGTTGATACCACATTTCATACTGTTATAAAATTCTAACGGGTTTCAAAATCTTAATGGAACTTTTAAATAATAGATATGAGAAATGGTGTACTAAAACAGCATTGAATTAGGAGTTAAAAATGGATAATGCCATAAAAATATTTCCCATCCACTACAAAGAAAATAGTGAGATATATTTTTAAACTATTTTACCATTTTAATATTTTAAAATGCCCTCCCTTTGATCCCTGGGTGGCGCAGCGGTTTGGCGCCTGCCTTTGGCCCAGGGCATGATCCTGGAGACCCAGGATCGAATCCCACGTCGGGCTCCCGGTGCATGGAGCCTGCTTCTCCCTCTGCCTACGTCTCTGCCTCTCTCTCTCTCTCTCTCTCTCTCTCTCTGTAACTATCATAAATAAATTTTAAAAATGCCCTCCCTTTGCTCCTATTCCAACTAGATCTCCATATAATTGATTATGTTTACTAAGAGACCTAGTATCTTTCCTCCAGTAGTCCAGGCCCTGAATGCCACATTGCTCAAAATTCATTATACAGTATTTCCTGATGGGTATCTTGGCCTAAGTCAAACTTCAGAATCTGACTGAGCAAGCCAGGAGATCAAATGATAATTATCAACCCCGGATAAGTTTTTATAGCAGAATTACAGCCCATGACCAGAGATTTGCTACTGCCTCCTCTTAGTATAACCACCTCCGTCTCTATGGCTTATCACAGCAACAAACCTTTGCTCTAGGCAATTTCTTTAGAGGTAAGCATGATAAAAACCTGTCTATAAGAGCAGTTGCTGAGAAGCTATGATCAGCAAATAATGACCAGCGAGTTCCCTTTATCATGTCTCTCTCCATCCACAGAGAAACCCTACCAGCTTCCCCATCAGCCCAGTGGAGAGTCAATGGCTAGTTTAGCAACATGACTTCTCTCTGAAACTCTGAAAATCCCAGGGTAAAATGATGCTACTATACGATCTCCTAATGTTGCTTTAGAATGCAGTTCAAATTTGTGATTTTAAAAGCACCTCAGCGCAATGTGAGTTCACAGTTATCTTTAATGATTTGCAAATCTCAGTGTTTTTAACAACTCATTTTTGTACGGTGGCTATGGTGGTAACACCTACACCTAAATAGTTATTGCTTATAATACCCTTGGCTATCAGGGTGTGCAGTAAATGAGAAGCAGTGGCATTACCTTCTACCTTTTCAAGCCTTAACTTACTCCTTCTGCATGAACATAAGCAGACTGAGCCATATTGAGCTGCCCTGTCATCTCCTGGGGACTGTGCCATCTTGGCTCATGGGACCTCTGTCATCCACAGAAGCTGACCACCCTTCTCTATCCCATGGAGAAAAACAAAGAGATGGCAGCTAGAGACCACCAGCTCTTTCCCTCTGGCTGGAAGCTCTGATTTCTGAAGTGAAGAGTCTGTCCCCAGATCACAGTTACAAAAAATATATACAGAATTTTTCATGAGGTACCCAATGTGGCATTTCTGCAAGATATTCAACTATAAATCACACTACCAGATCCAACTTCATCCCCACATTATATTGTCACAAACATTGTTCTCTAATTTCAAAACATAAGTTATCTCTATGTAATAGCAATAATAATGGCAGATATTCATTGAAGTTACTATGTGCCTGATATTGTTCTAATCCTACCTCTGCATTTATTCATTTAATCCTCAAAACAACTCATTGTTATGATATGCCAGAACTCAAACCCAGCATCTGCCTCCAAAGTTTTCACCATGCTAGGATAGATCAAGAATCATAGAGCCCTTTTCCGTAAAGAAGTGAACTTCTTATAAAGCCACCCAAGGACTCAGAAGGAAGTTGGCTATAGATACACTGAAAAATGTCTTTGAATGGACTGGAAAACATCCAGTGGTGTACATGTGTATTAACTACCTTGCTTTACCTTACCTGCAAGTCTTTTGTCTAAACGAAAGATGGCCCTGTTGTAAGATATCACCAGTGATTTTCAAAACTGGAAATGGTCCCACTGTGATTCTTAGGTTTAAGCTTCCCTTGGCAAATTCTCCAGGGTCCATACCTGTCCTCCACACTCCTATATGACACACAGAAAGTTGATGACCACACCTCACCACAGGGTCATAAGCTACAGTGGAGGGTGATTCCCATCTGTCCTTCTTCTCCCAGAACCATGCAGGAAAAGCAACAGAGCTTGGCACTGCCTAACCCCCTTCCCCCAGCCCTTAGCATTTTCACTGCTGACAGTAACACCATTTCTGTCTCACGCCCGCCCCCAGGCAGCCAGACCCTGCTTCGCCTGCAGACAGAAGGACTCCTTCAGAGCAGTCCTTGACCAATGATTGCCAGCATGGCATGGAGGTTATAAATATCCCAGCTGCCTTATAACTTTCTTCCCCCACAGGGACAACTCTGAGCTGAGATTCCATTGTCTCCAGAGCCCCCTTGCGAAATGTAGCTGAAGTCTTCCACCATGGAACTTGACTTGAGATTGCACCCTAGATGATTTCTTTCCCTTCTCTGATCTATTCCTCCACTGTTAGTCATGAGATCACTTCATAATAAATGACCTCACAGCCATCACTACCTCGGATCTGTTTCTGGGGGTGAACTGAGAAAGACGGCAAAATATGCAGATGATCCCTCTAAAATCTCACCTCTCTATAATCTGAACAACCATTCTGGGGTCATTAAGTCTCCTGCTCCTTGCAGTGGGAAATTTGGTCCCATAGCAAAATGGAATGATCCACTTATATTGTCCTTATCTCTGAGCTGCTTACTCCTCTATAATTTAAAAATTGCAGAGGTCAAGTTCTTGTGAGAGAGATGACCAGATTTTCCTCCCATAATATTCCTGAATGGACCCTCTTAATGAGGGAACTTTGAACTGAGGTCCACATAATTGTGGCTTCAACAGAAAGACAATACAATGGATTCAATGACTCTAATGTTGGCCTGAAGCCTGAAAGCCAAACAGATCCTTGTCCTACATAACTCCGTTCTCCAAGTGGGAGGTCTTAGAAACACCAGGCCTTCAGAGGATGCCAGCCCAAGCCCCTCATTTTAAAGTCTTGGTTCCACGGAATCAGATCTTTATGTTAAACATTTCTCAAAGTAGTTTTAAACTTTAATTACATACTCTACCAAAGCAAAGATCAAAATCTCTACAAAGGTTCTTTTTTATTTTTTATGATGAAGTATTTATTAGTATGTCTCTTTGGAAAAGATTTTCATACCCCAGGCCTGAAAAGAAATTCCACATAGAAATCATTCTCAAAATACTTCGTAAATACTTGAGAGTTTGTCTTTTTTTCCCTTACCTCATGCAATGACTTGTTAATGAGGAATAATTAAAATAGATTCTTATTAATAAGAACGCACTGCATTTCAAAAATATTTTTAAAATGTAAAACCTACACACCAATGTTTATAATAGAGAAATCCAGATCCAAAATTTCATCTATAACAGAGTATCTAGATATGTGGTGCATTTCAAATCAATCAATGTGGTAGTAACAAAAGATTTGCTTTATGCAATGCATTAGCCTAATTGAATGATATAATTACAGTCTGTTAATATCCATGAGGACTGAGTAGAATGTCATCACTCTTAAATGTACATGATGATGATAGTTTTGCATTTCTTTTCATCCTGGAATTTGAACACTGATTTCTCTAAATATTTGGGATCCAAGGGATTTGAAAGAGATTCCTCCAAAATGTTTCGAAGCGAATTTCATGAGCTGTTCCAATGCACCAAGCCAGGAGCTTCATCAGGTTAGGACTTCACTTTGGATGGCTTGCTGAGGGGAAATCCACCCCCAGTAAAACGAGGGCCAGTTGGCTTGGCCATTGAGAAGGTGTTATCCATGGATATTCTGTCCTTATTTCTGAAAGACAGGAGGGGAAAGTTAACTTCCTTAACATCCTTTTCCACTTATAAGTTTGGTGTTCTCTAAATTCCTAGGGTGAGATAGCCACTAAAAACTGCTTTGATTAAAGCTTCCAGTTTTAGACAAGGTGGTTGTTTAAACCTAATTAGGTGTTCATTGATAACACATAGAATTAGGGAAAGACACAATTAAATGTGCCCTCCTAATGTTGATCTAAATGTGGACATAAGACCTCATTATAACTCAATCACTATGGACTTGAGACTTCTGACTTGTAATCATCTTCCTGTTTTATAAAATATTTGTTTAGTTCCAAAGATCAGTCAGAAGAATCTTTCTCTTGGCTCAGTTATAATGACTAATTCATCATTTACCAACTTTTATACTCCAAAGTTTCAGTGGAAACTTATAAATATTTACCACACACACACAAGATATCTTCATCAAACTTGGATATTCATAAAATACAAATTTTCCTGTAACTTTAGACAAGCAGCAGTTATTATTAGATATAGTTTAAGTTACAAGAAGGACAAATAAGGTAGTACATTTGGCAATAGATAAAGGAAGTTCTATCCTAAAATCTACAATGTATCTCCTACATAGATCTCTTTTAAATACACACACATATACACAGGCATTCACACGTACATATACACACATTCACATACTCACACGTTCAGGTCTCCTGCAGAGGTAGCTTAAATTTACACAAATTCCCTATTGTGTATTTAGGGGTCTTATGGAAAACATCTCTGGGCTCTCTTTAAAAATAAAAATTAAGCTAATGACTAAGACCAAAACCAATTAGACTTGACAACTAGAAATGATTTACCTTAGGAGAGAGAATTCCACCTTTGGGGAAAGAATCTGTCTAGTTCTGCAAACTCTAGACCAGCCTGGGCAAAGGGAACCAGAGGCAGGTGGGTGAGGGTGCAGGTCAGGATAGAAACATGATGAAAGGGTGTTTGAGAAAAATGAAAGAAGGCTTAAAGGTAAAAATGGCATGAGTTACTCTTTTATAAAGAGCAAGTGTAGGGAGAACATCCACAGAGTTTATTCTAAATTATTCCATTTGGAAAGAACCTGTAGAGGATTAGTTAATCAATCCAGTAGTCTCTTAGCAGGATTGATTTCATTATTATAAAAAAAAAATCATCCTCCATAAGTAGGACAAAAGCTTTAGCCTTAAGTGGATCCAGTAAAGAGGATTCTTTCAAGTACTTGGCAACTTGCATCCCTGATGGCTGGAGGATGCAGGCAGCCCCCTTGTCTGGCCCTCTCTTGCCTTCAATACAGTAATTTTCCCTCTCTGAAGGAACTTCTGCTAACCGCTGCTGGCTTGCTCTAAGTTAACTGATGGGATGATGCCCACTGCCTTTGTAATGTATCTGTAGACCATCACACTGGCCCCCTTCAGCCTCCTGCCTTCCAGTCCACACCCTCTGGGCACCCCTGTTCTTGCCTCAGCATACTTTCCTTCAGCCCCTGAATCCTTTTGCCCTTCTCCTGTGAACTCCTCTCTCTGTCTACCTCCAGTATATGGATCCCCACCAAAATGGAACCACCAATGATGCCCTAACCGGGTCAGAATGGCTATAAGTAATGAGCATTTTTGGTAAAAGCAAGGATTCTATAACTGTGCTATCCAATAGAACTTTCTGTAATGATGGCAAAGCTCTCTATCTAGAGCCCAATGCTGCATCCACTACCTCCATGTGACTATTAAGTAGTTGAAATGTGACTAGTGCACCTCAAGCACTGAATTTTTTATTTGATTTAACCGTAATTCATTTTAATTTAAATATCCAGAAGTGGCCTAGGCCAGGTGGCATTGCAGTTCTAGTGTATGCATCACTGGGAGGGACTAAACCAACAGAAGGGCATTTCTGTTGGCTCAACAGTGTTTCTGTGTCCAGAAAACTGTGTGGAGAGTGTATAGGAGGAGTCAGTACAGTCAACAGACCAAACTCCAGGGCCAAGGTGGGGAAGTTAGCTCTGGAAAGATAACTACTTAGCTAAACTTACTTTTTTTTTAAGATTTTATTTATTTATTCATGAGAGACACACACAGAGAGGCAGAGATACCAGCAGAGGGAGAAGCAGGCTCCATGCAGGGAGCCTGACGCGAGACTCGATCCTGGGACTCCAGGATCACACCCTGGGCAAGGCAGATGCTAAACTGCTGAGCTACCCAGGGATCCCTTAAACTGACTTTTTATTACTATATGAACTAGATTGCTGGTCTCCAAAATGGATGCATGTACTCTAAAAGATGAGTAAGATGACCTATCAGGAAGTGCAAAGGAGATATTTAAGATTCTATTCCTATTTTGTCTTTCAAAAATTAAAAAAAATTTGTTTACTAAAAATCACTGAAAAATGGCAATAGTATTTTGCTTGCAATTTCTACAAATTATAATACATTGGAGGTATAAAACTCTCCTAAAATAAAATTTTCAATTTAAAACTGAAAACAAATATATATATTTAATGTACATGCCCATACATGGGAGACTACAAGTTCAAAAGTGTTGTACTGATAAGAGTGTATGATCAAAACTCTCAAAGACCACTGAGCTGTGCATGTGCCCTACGTAGGAACTAGCCTTCAGCATGATCCTGGTGTCCTAACAGAAACCACAGTGTCTCCACCCAACATGCACTGATTCACACCATTAATACACTAGTTCTCCAGCTGTAGCATGTGTGGGGATCACCTGAGGAGTGACTGAACTGCAAATTCATCCAGAGCCCATAGAATGCAAACATCTGGAAATGGGGCCTGGGAGCCTGAATGTGTAACAAATCCCACCAGCTATCCTGAATCAGATAGTTGCCAGACCCACACGTTAAGACAGACCCACTGAAATTAGCAGGATTTTATTCTACCAAGAAGCTGGCATCCAAATGTGGAAGAGGGGGATATTCTGATTTACAAGCAGGGCAACTTTTTCCCAGCAAATCACTTTGCATCTAGTTACTGTAAATAGTTGTTTGCCATGAACAAATCACAGGCAGAGGCACCCCTTTCACCATGTCCTCACAATATCCACATGGATGAAATACCCAACTTGACTTAAGCACACGATGTGAGCCACTACAGAATTAACTAGGTGAGTTGGGTAATGCCATACAGCAAGCCAAGGTTCAAACCCACTGATTCATTCGGGCCCACTCTCTCACCCTAGCATTAGGCAAATGATGACAACCAAATGAAGAGACATCTACCCTTCCACCTGTAGGCATCCTGAAATGCAAAATGATAACCTCAAGTCAAATTATCATCTCCTAGAAGAATCAGAGCTCACGTCATGCCTCAGCAGATACTGAAATCAGTTACTAGACAGTTCAGAGACAGATCATCTAAAACATAGGTAAAAATTATCTGTGAGCAACTCATCATTACAGTGACACAGCTGCACTGCATTCTTGGAAAGAACAGCTTTACCAAACCTATACCCCTTAGCAAAAGTACCTGTGATTTTAAACATAGATGTGCTTTCATTCATACAAGCCTGATTGGGAACCTCATTTACAAACATTGTTATGGCATGATCATCTCCAAACCATGAGAACAATGTGGGGGAAAAAATCACGCTATGTTTCTTCTGCTCCATGTGAGGTCCACTGATGAGTAGAGAATAACAGATACTGGTTAGAGTCCTAAGGAGAGGCCTTAGTATCAGATGAGACATGCATCTTGCTCTGACGCAAACCAGTGGGGACCTGTAGAATGTCATTTGTTCACCCTGTGACTTCGTTTATCCCAGCAGATTCTTTGACTCTGTGACTCTCTGCCGGTTTTTTTCTTATCTGCAGGAAATAGGCACAACTAAATTAAAAGAACATTTAGTTAATTCTTACCTCTGGATGTATTCTTTACGTTTCTGAGCTAGGTATTTCTTCTTTAAGTTCATCAGTTCATTGGTAAGCTTCTCGATCTCATATTTGTATTCTTGGTTCTGTGATTCATACATATTCAACTCTGAAGACAAAACCTAACGTGACAAAGAAAGCAGCATTAGCAGAAGATACACAGGGGCACCTGGGTGGTTCAGCTGGTTAAGCGTCTGCCTTTGGCTCAAGTCATGATCCCAGGATCCTGGGTCGAGCCCCACATCGGGCTCCCTGCTCAGCAGAGAGCCTGCTTCTCCCTCTCCCTCTGCTGCTCCCCCTGTTTGTGTGCTCTCTCTTTGTGTCAAATAAATATATAAAATCTTTAAAAAACAAAAAAAGCAGAAGATATGCAGTGAGACAAAATCCTGCTGCCATTTACCTCAGTGAAGCTAGAGATGCAAGCCCGTGCCCAAGTGTAAGAGCTAATCCATCCCCTTCTGCCAGTTGCCAGTTCCCAAGATCTGCATGGAGGTAAAAATCTGACTGAGGTCTGAAGACTCATAATCCAGTGGCAAACGTGGTCAAAAGAACTCTGCTTAAAAGAACTATTAGGGCTACATTCAACAGGCTCACACACGAATGATATAATGTGTTTCAGGTATATTGTGAGCAGAGACAGAAAAACTCCCAGGCATGCAGTATAAAATTGCTTTTAAAGCCTTTTTAGGGATCCCTGGGTGGCTCAGTTTAGCGCCTGCCTTTGGCCCAGGGCGTGATCCTGGAATCTCTGGATGGAGTCCCACTTCGGGCTCCCTGCATGGAGCCTGCTTCTCCCTCTGCCTGTGTCTCTGCCTCTCTCTCTCTCTCTCTCTCTCTCTCTCATGAATAAATAAAATCTTAAATAAATAAATAAACAAACAAACAAACAAAGCCTTTTTAAAGCATTCAGGGAAGTCCTCACCAGGGAGAGTGATTCATTTGAAGATTTTAGTAAAAATTATTCCAGAATCATCCTGCTGCCACCACCGCTAAGTAGGCATTCAGCTTACATGCTTTTCTAGGTTGCTGTTCTGCTAAATGTCTATCACCTCTTTATTGTGCTCTTTGGAACTCTTCACAGTTTCCTTCTGTCTCCCAGCATGGCAACATTCACCTCAGAGAAGCAGGGAGCTAAAGCACGTGTAATAGGAACTCTGATTTTCTGCCTCTTCCACTGTATTGTCCAATAAATGCTACTGGTCTCAGTTGAGCAAGAAGACTGGGAATTTACTCATCTGAACAGGATGTGTAAAGCATGCCCAAGCTAGGGGTGCACCCCACAGAAACCAAAGAGAAAGAAGAAAGGCTACCATTCTAAGAGGCACACAATAGACGAATTTGTTTTTCCTCTTGCTCACTATTTTAAAAATCTGCACAAAAGGGAGATCTTTGTCTTTTGAGTGTTCATCTGCTTCTGCACTCTCTCCCCTAATCGCTGTGAAAACGATTCTGACCATGCTATCATGAGCTGAAGAATAGGACTTTCATGTTGGGAGAAAACCTGCCTTGATCATTAAAAAATTAGGAACAAAGACTCTGTTTCCAAACAATGAATATAGTGTTTCCTAAAAAAGCCCAGAAAATGAGGACAAACTAGCAGACAGGCTCAGGTCCACCACCTCTGAACCTCTTCCACCAGGAGTCACATTTCATCAGAGTAAAATTCTGAATTTCCTGAGTTAAAGGGTTAAAATACCAGAAGGCTCCTGTGAGCCATATAATGCAATCTAGTGCTGAGTGTAGCTCTCTGACAGCAGTGTGAAGACAGACGTGTGCTTTTCTAATCTATACCCACTCCTGAGAAAATGAACTTTTATTTTGTTTGGAATATACAATTGTTTAAAAGGATAAAAATAATCAAAAGATTATGCCTCGTGCAAAACTCAAATTACATCTCAGGATACTCATATGCAATAAACACTGTGAGTGATAAGTTGAAAATTAATGTTCTAATTACACATTTGTTTCATCTGCCTTTTTAAAGTAGGAGGAGGTGATTTTACAATGTCCTATTTGTGAAAGGATTAGTACTATAGGGGCATCTACATTACCCCAGGCAGAAAGGCAACATTATTACCCTCCTTGCAGCAGACAAGTGCCAGAACTCAGCTGGTGTGTGCTACATTCTGTGTGTGTGTGTATGTGTGTGTGTGTGTGTGTGTGTGTGTGTGTGTATAAGACTTCCCTGACATGCCAAGAATATTTAACCACTTGCTTAGGAGGTACAGCTCCAGATATGATGGGAACAGTTTTTGAGAAAACTTTTAAAAGGCACATGTAATAATAAAACATTCCATCTCCCCAGCTGAGGTTCTGAAGTCACTTAGAAGGGAATTTATGCTAACAGAATTCTAAAATGATTTTACCTTCCTTTCATAGTGACTTACTTGAGAGATGGTCATGAAGGAAGGCCCTGGGGGCTAGGGACTAGCCTGTGCTTTCTGAACATTTATTGCAGGTGGAACGGAATAGGAAAAACCTCCTTCGGCACAGTGGTCCGCTTCAGTGGATGATGGTGTTGAAACATTTCCTCTGTTCTTTCCCACTGTCCAAGATCTCTCACTCATCTTGAGATCATCCCTACACACCCCATCTCCCAAACTTCCATTCTGTTGCCATCATCCTCTCTCCAACTTTTTCTCTATTTGCTGACTTCCCTCTTTCAGAAACAGAGAACCGTGGGGTCTATTAGTCTAGACACAGGGGGATAAGGCTGAGATGTGGTCTGCTTCTCCTGGGACTGGAATTCTTTTTAAAAAAAAATTAAAGCCAACCTCTGTGGCATGTGGTATTTGGGAGACTGGCTCCTTGAACTGAGGCAGTGGACTCATCCAGCTCCCTGGTGTGCGGCTGTCCACCTGCCAGGAAAAGGCAGAGGTTTCCACTTACTTTCAGCTGCTTGGTCTTCTCCCGCAGCGTGTGGCGATAGATCTGCAGCTGCTCTGCAGCCTCGGGACCAGGCTGCCGGGCCAGGATGTGCTTTAGTTCCACATAGAGTTTCTCCTTTTCCTGGTGAAGAGCATAACCACAAGGGAGATAAACAGCCCCATCACGACATGGAAAGTGCCTGTACCAGCATATGGTCAGGAGAACTTGGGACCATCCTAAGGTACTCTAGAGTGCCACGCTGATTACAGTCACCATAGATTCTATAAAAGTGCCTCAAAACAACTCTGGCTAAAGGCTTAGGATGTGCCTGGCATTTAAATACAAATAATAAGACAAATGAGGAAGGGAAAGTCTCTCTCTACCTCAACTTATGATCATGTGACTGAGAGACAAGGGCAGCGATGGAAGGTTTGCACAAGTGTCGTGGCCAGTAAAAGTAGGGAGTAGGGGAGTTTTCACAAAGATGTCATTTGAATTGTTGCTTGAAGAATGAGTAGGAGTTTTCCCCAAGCAGAGAGAGGAAAGAAAAACTTTTTAGGCAAAGGTTCAGAGCCAGGACAGGGGAGAAGTGAGTCTAGTCCAGCACGTGCACTGGGCTGAAGGAGGGAGCAGTAGAGAGAAGAGGTTGGGCTCCTAGATAGGTTTCAGGCTGGGGGTTTGGGAGGAAAGGATGAGGCATGCCTGGGAAATAGCTCCAGCAGTAAGGCAGACAACAGAGTAAGGGGACTGCTCAGGGCACCAGGATAAACAGAAGATGAAAACAGGTAGACTTAAGGCAACTAGGATGGAAAGGAGGTAGATATAATGACATTCCTGAGGTAGAATCAGTGGGATTTGGTGAAAGGTCAGACAAGTGAGAAAAGGAGGAGCAGAGCCAAGAAGACTCCAAGGCTTCTAATATGGACACCTTGGGGGCTGGAAGGTGGTGGTAATGGATGCAGGGATGTAGGAAAGGAGTGTGGAGAGGGGGGAAGAAACTCTTCCCACATTCTCTTCTGATTATCAGTGGGGTCTGGATATGCTGAGCTTGAGGTATTGTGGGCTATCGAGGAGTTGAACTGAAGTTGGAACTGGAGATTGGTCATGGCTAGAACCACAAGAGTGGCTCTATCAACCCCCAAAGAGGCTATCTCCCAGGACAACGAGATCTTTGGGAGAGTCAGCATATCAGGGGGAGGCAAAGAAGAACAACCCAAAGAAAAGGGGCAAGAGAGAGTAACTAAATGTCCCCCAGCCAGGAAATGGCAATGTTTAAAAAAAGAGGCACAGGGCGCCTGGGTGGCTCAGTCCATTAAGCATCTGCGCTCGGCTCAGGTCATGATCCCAGGATCCTGGGATTCAACCTTGAATTGGGCTCCCTGCTCAGCGGGGAATCTGCTTCTCCCTCTCCCTCTGCTCCTTCCCACCCTGCTTGTGCTCTCTCTTTCTCTCTCTGTCAAGTAAATAAAGAAAATCTTTAAAAATAAAAAAGAAACAAAAAAGGAGGCATGATATGAGTGGTCAGTAATACCAGATGGGCAAAGAGAAAAAATGGGAGAGGGGTTGAAAATGGCCTTGGGGGAGGCCTATTAGGATGACACCATGACCTTAGAGAGTTTGCAATAACACTAAGGGAGCAAAAGTTACACAGCTGGAGAACAAATCAGAAGTAGGAAGTAAAGAAAGTCAGTCTTTTAAGAAATATGACACAGGAAGAACAGAGATCTAGAAGTAGTGTGAGAGAATAGATAAAAAGAAAACTAGGATGTGCACATTTGTAGAACTACAAGAAAGGGCTTTCTAGGAACCCAGGGCAAATCATAATTTTGTAGTTGAATTTAACCAACAAACAATATAGAATTCCCATTTGTATCCTAAAGTTTAATTGCTTGTAAGGTGTTTTCAGACTCTTGAACTAAAAAAAACTACATACAAAGGAAGATTTATTTCTTAGGCATCTCAGTTCTGCATTCCCATTTCTCTAAACTGCAATAATTTGAACAAACATTGATAAAGACTAGTCTGTCTACTCATTTGTCTCTGTACATATTTATTTCCTTAAGGTAATTATGTTAGAGAAAAAAATATAAGTAAAAGCCCTCTCTCAATAAGTGACACATCTAAGCAAATGGAAACTAATTTTTACCTGGAGCTATGTATTCTTAGCACTGTCATCAAATAATCTGTTTTTGACAGAGGACATGAGAGTCAGTAAAAAAAAAAAATCGGTAGAAGAAAATTCATTAACTACTCATTGTTACCATTTGTTTTAGATTTTCCTTCCCCCTGGCTGAATTATAGAAATTTTATCACAAATAACATGACTCTACTTTCAAAAGAATGCATGCAACTTAAGAATTAGTTGGATAGAACAAGATTCTGGAGAAACACGTATCCAAAAATAATACTCACCATTTAAGAAATAATTCCAGAAATGACAAGGAAATCCAAAAGCCCGTGCAAAAGAAAACTTGAACAAATAGAATTACAAAGTGGTGATTTTCCTTTGTGTACAACACCTCCCGTCACACCTTATAATATAATCTTCCCAGTAAATGGATGTAGCAAGCAATGGGAAAGATGTCAGGAGGTGAGTTTATTTTCTATAGCCACTTAATGCCTGCTCTGTTGGACAAATAACATTTCTGACAAGGCTTCAAGATTCAATTTGGAGAAGGTAATAAATACGTGGAGAAGCCCATGAAACTGTTTTGTCCGTTTCTTTCAGCTCCCCTTCCTCTATACCAGAACACAGGTGGGCTTGAAAAGTAAAGAACCCCACGAAGACGAGGAGGAAGCAATCTGGTTTGGGATATAATAATGTCTTAAACTGAAAAGATCGTCTTACTCCAAGAATCTTCGAATGTTTCCCAGGCGTAACACTTTTCAACCACTCTTGGCAGGAAGGAAAGAGACACAGAGGAGAGAGGCTAGAAGAAGCAAATATTGCTACCTCGTCTCATAAGTGAGAATCCCAAGGTCAATAGGAATGAATGGTGTATCCAAAAGCCCAAAGTGTGACAAGTCAAAAACCCAGTCATGATATACTCAGGAATCACTTTTCCCATGCAATGCCTCCTCTGGGGCTTGAAATATTATAACCCTGAAAGAATCTGGAGGAAATCGTGCTACCTAATTCCTAAAGGCTACACAATACTATCAGTAGAAGAATGGAGACAGAAGATGAAATTGTTTGGGCAGCCAGATGAGAGCACATAGAGATAATAGCATGACTCAGCTCCTGGCACCCAGGGCCTAGACCAGTTGAGTGGGCTCCACCCACGCCCTCTAACAGGACGTGCAATCTTCATGTACAGGGTGAATGAGGCCACCATGTAGCCTGTCTTCCCCTATCTCTGCTTCCCAGTTTTTTCCCAAGGCCATAAAAGGAATTGAAATGGATTTATTCTAAAGAATAACTGAGCGCCTGAACAGTGAGGACTCATAAGTGTGGAGAAAAGTGAAGAAGCTTAGTGAATTACCATTAAAACTGTTGCAGCACTCAAAGTCAAAAGTTCTGAGTTACATCATCCAGGCCAAGTGATGCATGTGTGTTGGCGGTGGGTGGAGAGAATACCAAATGAATACCAAGACAATGGAAACGAGGAGAGCAGAGGGGAAAGGAGTGGGGGACAGCGGCTGAAATGCATTACCAGGCTTCAGTGTGCACGAATTTTGGTCTGTGTTTACAACAGAAAACCTAACTGATAAAACCAAAGTGAAGACCGGTCAGCATTAACATTCTAGCTGTGTGTATCATACAGATTTGTATTTTGGGAGAGCGTTCTGGTAATTTAGATAAATATGGAGTGTTTGATGGATTGAAGGTCTTAAGTACGATTGTTTTCCAATTTATTTCTCTCCTAACCCTCTACAAGGGCCAACCAAGCTCTTCAAACATTGTGCAATGGTGTGTATAATAACCCCATTTAGAGACAAAGCGTGCAGTTCTATTATAAAGAGAATCTATCTTATGCAACAGAGAGACTCATTAGGCTGTCCGATGTATATTGTCTCCATAAGCCAGCAGTGGCAGAACCAGCTGCCTTGTAATACATATCCTGTCCTTCTTCGTTAAGCTGCACTCATTTCTTTTTAAACCAAGTCAATTAATTTGTCACTGGGTTAGAAGCACCATATGTCAATGAAACATCATAAGAAAATCATAAATAGTTTATTATTTCCCCACCAACAAAAAAAAATGCATCTTCAGGTTGGCATTTCTTTATTTATTCAGAGTGTGTTCACAACGCACATCAATATTACTTCGTAGCATGCCTTACTCTCTAAATTATTTTGTGAACAGCTATACTGGAAAAAAGCTAGACTCTTAACATCAGGAGACTAGCTCTCACTTTGGCTGAGCACGACTTGCAAGCATAAAACATATTATGTCCATCCTCAAAATGATGCTCCCTTGCTAGGCATCCCATCCTCTCAGTTGGACAGACTGTCAGACATGGTTATGGATTCTTTTGCTGCAAGAGTCTCTGCCAAGTTATGCTGGATAACAGCATGGCTCATTATTAACATTGGCTGGGCATAGTGGTAAGAAATTAATTGCAGTATTAGCCTCAAATAATGCTGTCATTACATGGTGACAGTCTGTAACCCCAGATTGGAAACTCCAAACACGAAGTCACTCAGACTTCAGGTGTTTGTATTTTATCTGACAATAAATTAAAAGCCTACATTCTGAACAGTCTATGCAAATAGGAGTCAGTGCTATTCTGGGTACAATTCAGAGGAAGAAATGGAGTTTCTCACAGACCTTCTTTCCCCACTGAGCTACAATTTTATATCCACTGTCTGTTTATATTCCCTGTCTTTTGCTTGGCATCTTCATCTGAAAATAGAAGATAGTTTGCACTCAATGTGTACCTTAACATCTCTTGTTCAGCTCACCTACTTGAGGCAATAACTGATTAAGAGGAACTAATTTATTCTGTTTTAATCTAAATCTGTGCTTGGCAAATGCCAGTGCATTGATTCTGTTCACCCTGGATTCATCAATTTGCTTGGGTGAGCGTTGCAAATAATTGTTTCACCCTGAGAACTAGCTAATTCATGTGAATCAGGCAACCTTGCTCCTGCTCTCAAGTCACATGCTTATCTATACCCACCAGGGTGAAAGCCACTCACTGAGATGCTTGGATATCATGTGCTCCAAAGAAAGAGACATCACCTTATCTTCACTCTAGCTCACCCATGGGCTCAAGATGAAGTTGGTTTAAAAAAAAAAATCCCTCAATCACTACTTGTGGGAGAGCCAACTCCACAGAATACATAGAAAATGTTTTCTCCACACTGAGGGGGGCACTTGACGGGAGGAGCACTGGGTGTTATACTATATGTTGGCAAATCGAACTCCAATAAAGAAATATATTAATTAATTAGTTAATTAATTAATAAAAAAATAATTCATTGATATTAAAAAATAAGAAAAAGAAAGTCTTTTTTCCAAAATGTCAAAATACCATTTATATCACTTCAGTATTTAATACTTATGAATCCATTCTTCCTCGTTGCATTATGAGCCTTAAAGGTCAGAACAATGGTGGCTTTTTCTGTGTGTCCCTCATACCTGCTATTGTGTTCTACTCATTCTAGGTGTTTGATAATTTTGTTGCTTGAAATTATATTGTCAGCAAACTATGCCTATCATATTTTAGTAATACACATCAACAGAGGTGAGATATATTTATGTTGAGAACTTTTACTTAAATTAGAACATTGGGTAACAACTCCCAGTCAGCAGAGCTTTTTAATTCACCCTAAGGAGCTAGTTGGTCCTATAAATCATATACCTTTGAGTGAAACCTTATCATCATGCATGCTGTGTATAACTCAGGAAAACAATTGATATACAGCCTTGATCTCTTAGTAAAATGTTTATAGTGGTTTCTGATAGTGCAACTGGTTTCAAATGTTTCTTCCAATTCATAAGACTGGCAAAGGTATTTACATTAACTGGCTCTGAAGCTCTGCTTGTATATGTATGTACATAGAGACACATGAAAATGCAAGCAAACTAAATAACGCATGTAAACCAAATAATGTGTGGACTTTTTAAACAGCCTCCTTAATCACAAGAATCCTAATTGCACACATAACTTTCTTCAACAATTAAAAAAATGCATTACACTTTTTCCTGTTTGGTTTTAGTTTGTTTTCCACCTTCCTACCCCCACCCATAATCCTTAAGAAAAGACTAAAGCCAAATTTAAAATTTTAAGCAAAATTGCTTCCCCCTTTATATGAAGGCAACTCCAGAACACCATCTAATTTATTTAGAAATGTCTCTTTTTCGTTAGTAGGAAAATAAATTAGAAACTCTGTAAACATATTACATTTCTATCTAGCTTTAGGAAAGGGAAAATAATGGCTGATACCTTGGGGCTTTCTTGTTTATTAGCTTTATAACGAAAATGTCAGCTAACCTGAACTCTGGACCTATCTTGTTTATGGTGTCATGAAGTGGTAAGGCCCCCTGGAGAGGCTGGGAGATGCTGGATTTGGGGATGAAACAGAATTACACAGCTGAGTTCCTCATGAGAAGGAAACTATTTGGTTACACAGTGGTTCTTGGCTCTGGATGTAGATGATTAAGTGTTTTATGAGGCATAGGAGAAATCTGCACATGCTAACCTTCACAGTTTTTGTAATAATAGGGAAAATGCTTCTGGTGCTTTCTAATGTAAACAACACAAACTTTCTTGAGAGATCTCTTTGCAATGGGTTTTGTCCCAAATGCAAATATATGTTTGTGAAGTCCTGGACGGTATAGAATTGCCTAGACCAGCCTGAACTTCATTACCAAGACTGCTGGCTTGTTTTACCCTTGCACCTTACCTCACAACTTAACATATGTGAAGAATTTGCACATATTAAGTAATGATGGTGTTGACTTTTCTTAAAACCTATAATGAAACAGGTCAAGAAAAATTCAAGTCCACTAAGTTTTTATTTAGTGACAGCACTACACATATGATTGTGCTAGTTTCATACAAAGATAAATAAGGTCCAAACTTCAAGGAGCTCACTTTTCAGCAGGAGAAAAACAAATAACTAAGTTATAAAATAAGACAGAGTATTGCCAGGTCTCCAAAGAGGTGCTAGGAGTAGTGTTCAGTGTGTGGGTATGTCCAAAAATAGAGACAAAATTCATTTGATGGACTGTAGAAAGGGAAATATTTCAGATGGATCTTAGTGGGAGTAGTAGTCATAGCAATACTTGCATTCATGAATTAGAGAAAGGACTCATTACCAAAGGACAGACTTAATTGATAAAGCCACTTAAAGGTGATCCACCTAAAATGTGATCAATTTTCATTATAAATAGTACAGAAAAAGGTTTGAGACTTTTTCCCCCCGAAAAATTGATCTAAAAGTCATTTTAAGAATATCTTTAATTTTTTATTTGAGTATTTTGTCTTATAATTTTAAAATTTGCATTTTAATTATAATAATGTACAAGTACTGGATCAATTAAAACTATTGGGTTTGGGGGCACCTGGCTGGCTCAGTCAGAAGAACACACAATTCTTGATCTCAGAGTCCTGAGTTTGAGCCCTACATGGAGTATAGAGATTACTTAAATAAACTTTTTTAAAAATTATTGGTTTTTTTAAAGATTTATTTATTTGAGGTGAGGAAAGGGGAGGGGCAGAAGGAGATAGGAAGAGAATCCCAAGCAGAATGCATGCTGAGCTGACACAGGGCTCAATCTCACAACCCTGAGATCTCCACCTGAGCCAAAACCAAAAGTTGGATGCTTAACCGACTATGCCATCCAGGTACCCCTGGGTATTTTTTTTACATAGCTAACAATATTATAGTACAATTTTACTTCCTTCATATGTCTTACTTCTACAATACAACTCTTTAATTTTTATTATGTAACAACCATACGAAAGAATATACAGTATATATGACTATAAAGCATAATAATAAAATGAAATCCATGATGAATACATCACACAACTTATGAAATAGAATATCATCAATACCCAACATTTGTGTAAACCCTTCTCCATCCCATCCCTGTGCCTACACAACTGCCACCATCAGCCAAGGTAAGCACCATCTGAATCTTGTTACTGTCATTCCCTGTTTTTTTCCATTTGGTTTTATCCTACATCTATTTTTTTTAATTTTGCTTTGTTTTGAGCCTCATAAAAATACATCCTAGTTCCTTTGACTTGCTTGTTTTACTCAAAATAATTGGTAAAATATTTATTGATGTTGTTGTGTGTCTTCCATACATGCATTTTGTCTGATATTCTGTTGGGTGAAAATTCCACAATTTACCCATTCTCCTGTCAGTGAGCATTTGGGTTGTCTCCAGGGTTTTGTTTATATCAATAATGGTGCCATGAACATTCTTGTGCATGTCCTCAATTACAAGGCTTCCCAGCATGTAGACCTATAAGTGGGATTACTGCGTCTTAAAGATATATAAATGTTCAACTTTGTAAAAGAATGTAAAATGAAGAGGTAACGGATCTATACCCTAAAAGCTACAGAACACTTCTGAAAGAAATTGAGGAAGACACAAAGAGATGGAAAAATATTCCATGCTCATGGATTGGAAGAATTAATATTGTGAAAATGTCAATGCTACCCAGGGCAATTTACACATTCAATGCGATCCCTATCAAAATACCATGGACTTTCTTCAGAGAGTTAGAACAAATCATCTTAAGATTTGTGTGGAATCAGAAAAGACTCCGAATAGCCAGGGGAATATTGAAAAAGAAAACCAGAGCCAAGGGCATCACAATGGCAGATCTCAGGTTGTATTACAAAGCTGTGGTCATCAAAGACAGTGTGGTATTGGAAAAAAAAAAAAACAGACACATAGATCAATGGAACAAAATAGATAATCCAGAAATGGGCCCCCAACTATATGGTCAACTAATATTCAACAAAGCAGGAAAGACTATCCACTGGAAAGCAGACAGTCTCTTCAATAAATGGTGCTGGGAAAATTGGACAGGCACGTGCAGAAGAATGAAACTAGACCATTCTCTTACACTATACACAAAGATAAACTCCAAATGGATGAAAGATCTTAATGTGAGACAAGAATCCATCAAAATCCTAGAGGAGAACACAGGCAACACCCTTTTTGAACTTGGCCACAGTAACTTCCTGCAAGATACATCCATGAAGGCAAGAGAAACAAAAGCAAAAAATGAACTATTGGGACTTCATCAAGATAAAAAGCTTCTACACAGCAAAAAAACAGTCAAAAAAACTAAAAGACAACCTACAGAATGGGAGAAGATATTTGCAAATGATAAATCAGATATAGGGCTAGTGTCCAAGATCTATAAAGAACTTATTAAACTCAAAGAAACAATCCAATCCTGAAATAGGCAAAAGACATGAACAGAAATTTCAGAGGAAGACATAGACATGGCCAACAAGCATATGAGAAAATGTTCCACATCATTGGCCATAGGGAAATACAAATCAAAACTACAATGAGATACCACCTCACACCAGTGAGAATGGTGAAAATTAACAAGGCAGGAAACCACAGATGTTGGAGAGGATGTAGAGAAAGAGGAACCCTCTTGCACTGTTGGTGGGAATGTGAACTGGTACAGCCGCTCTGGAAAACTGTCTGGAGGTTCCTCAAAGAGTTAAAAATAGAACTACCCTATGACCCAGCAATTGCACTGCTGGGGATTTACCCCAAAGATATAGATGCAGTGAAACTCCGGGACACCTGCACCCCAATGCTTATAGGAGCAATGTCCACAATAACCAAACTGTGGAAGGCACTTCAGTGTCCATCGAAAGATGAATGGATAAAGAAGATGTGGTCTATGTATACAATGGAATATACTCAGCCATTAGAAACAACAAATACCCACCATTTGCTTCGACATGGATGGAACTGGAGGGTATTATGCTGAGTGAAGTAAGTCAATTAGAGAAGGACAAACATTATATGGTCTCATTCATTTGGGGAATATAAAAAATAATGAAAGGGAGTAAAGGGGAAAGGAGAGAAAATGAGTGGGAAATACCAGTGAGGGAGACAGAACATGAGAGACTCCTAACTCTGGGAAATGAACAAGGGGTGGTGGAAAGGGAGGTGGGCCGGGGGTTGAGGTGACTGGGTGATGGGCACTGAGGGGGGCACTTGATGGGATGAGCACTGGGTGTTATATGTTGGCAAGCTGAACTCCAATAAAAAATATACAAAAAAAAGAATGTAAAATGATTTTCCAAAGTGCTATATAAAAACCCCCAACGATCTGCATCTTTGCCATTGCTGAGTGTCACCAGGCATCCCTAAACAAAAGACCCAACTAAAACTCTATACCTAGAGTCCTATCCCCTGAAATTATGAAATAATGTATATTAAGTGGCCAAATTGGTGGTAATTTATAACAAAGCAATAGATAACTAATACAGACATCTTAACTTTTGTTCCTCTAGAAGTAGTAAAAAAATATCTCAAAGTGGTCATATATTTCATTTCCTTGCTTATAAAAATAAGGTTGAGCATTTTTTTTAGTTTGTTCATAATTTGTGTTTCCTCTTCTGAGAAATGCCTATTTCACACACATTGTTTTCCTGTTTTATACCATTGTCTTTTTCTTACTGATTTGTAATTCTTTATATATTCTGGATGAAGATATATAAAGTTTGTGCCTTGTTTTCTTTATGACTTCTTTTGAAGAGCAGACATTCTTACTGATAAGGTAGTAAGATTTATCCATAATTTCTTTTATGGTTAATGCTTTTTGTATTTTAGTTAAGTACTCAGATCAATTATTTTTAAAAGACTTCCCTTAGCAGAAATATTCAAAGCCTTCATTTATTTCTCCCAAATCCCCTCTTAATCCTTTGATATTTAAAA
Source organism: Nyctereutes procyonoides (assembly GCF_905146905.1). Taxonomy (NCBI): domain Eukaryota; kingdom Metazoa; phylum Chordata; class Mammalia; order Carnivora; family Canidae; genus Nyctereutes; species Nyctereutes procyonoides. The sequence continues at coordinate 9,197,253 of NW_026575133.1, read as the reverse complement.
CATTGTTTTGAGGTACCTACACTTAAAATTGCTTGATTTTCTCTTTTACCAGATGCTGATTTGCCATTGCCTTTGATATGATTCTAGAATTTATCTAGTATCACTTGCATTGATTTCAAGTGATCTGGAATCTTTTGCAAAGCTTACAATTGCTTTGCATTATATTTGCATTTCTTGTTGGCTGATAATCACTGGACACTGGACAATTCTACCAAAAAAGAGAGACCAATGATACCAAGATTTGCAGGAATCACTCACATGATGCTGGAAGGGACATCTGAGTAGGTAACAGCCATATAAATGGCAAGCTCGTTAGTGAATATATTGATATTATGAAAATATTAACTTTTCTGTACAATCTCAGAATTTGGTAGAACTGGACAAAAATATTCTAGAAAAGAGTAATAGAAGCAGTCACAGCAGCTCTCATCTACAGAACAGGTACTATGGGTATGTCAAGCATGGTGCTCAGTTCAAATGTGGCATTTCTTCTTTAAAATTTTATTTATTTATTTGAGAAAGAGAGCATGAGTGGAAGGGAGGAGCAGAGGGAGAGAGATAAGCAGACTCCCTGCTGATCGAGGAGTCCTACTGAGTCCCCCAGGTGCCCCTCAAATGTGGCATTTCAATAACTCATCACAGGAAACCCAAGAAGTGATTGTTATTATCTCTATTTTCCAGATGAGAAAGTTGAGGCTCAGAAGTGTCAGTGACTTATCTAAATAAAACAACTTGAAACTGGCAGAACCACTATTTGAACCTATAGAAAATAGAGCATGTCACAGATTGAGAAAACCATATTTTATAACTAGATGTGTGTATAGATACATAGATACAGATATAGATACAGATAGATAAGTAAGGGGCACCTGGGTGGCTCAGTAGGTTGAGCAAAGGCCTTCAGCTCAGGTCATGATCCCAGGGTACTGGGATCAAGCCCAAAATCGGGCTCCCTGTTCAGTAGAGAGCATGCTTCTCCCTCTCCCTCTGCTGTTCGCCCTGCTTGTGCTCTCTGTCAAATAAATAAATAAAATCTTTTTAAAAAGATAGATATGTATAAATATGTGTGTATATGTATATGTGTGCATATATGTATATATCTCCATCCTTGTTAATTTTTTTAAGATTGTATTTATTTATTCATGACAGACACAGAGAGAGAAAGAGAGAGGCAGAGACACAGGCAGAGGGAGAAGCAGGCTCCATGCAGGGAGCCCAAGATGGGACTTGATCCTGGGTCTCTAGGATCACACCCCAGGCTGAAGGTAGCGCTAAACCACTGGGCCACTGGGGCTGCTTTCCATCCTTGTTCTTAAGAATTACTCACACTGCTTCCTATAGTGGGGAGTAAAAGAAGTGGGAAGTAAAAGAAGGGAAAAATATAAACAAAAGTATAAAGGTTAGGAGGTGAGAACATAAAAGCATCCAGTAATCCTGCAGTGTATGCAAGAAAAGTTGCAAGCAACCATATATTACTCAACTAGAAAAGAAGACTATATGTGAAAAAAATAAAAAAAAGAAGACTATATGTGTCTTGAATGACAGATCGATGAGTATGTTTCCAACATAATAGGCAGTAGGAAACCACTGAAGGATTCTTGGTGAATAATATATTATGTTAATAACATTAATATATTATTTGTTATTATATACATGTATTACTGTAATAATTTATAAGACATATGAAAAATAGAATTAAAGACTGAGATTAAAAAGCACATATATTTAGATGTTGTGATATTTTCTTCCAACACTCAGTAGAATGTCTTAGGCCATCTACATTGCAGAACACCGGTCTGAGATAACAGAAGTGAAGACTTATATCAGAAGAGTGGCTGAGGGAACAAACATATAAGGTTAGAAATAGATGCGAGAGCATGGGAAGATGGAATTTACTTGACTCAGCAACTGACCTGGTGGGAGGTGGATGGGGGAGTCAGAAATGGCTCTGTCATTTCAAGCCTCTAGATGCCTGAACAAGCTGCCACACCATGAATGTGCATATCCAAGCCAGGGAAGGAGCTGGCTTCAGGAAAAAGATGGTGAGCCCCATTTTAAGGAGTCAAAAGGACATCCTTTTGACAAACATGTATTAAGAAAACTGGGGTTAAGCAAGGCTCAGTAATTTGTCCAAGATCACATATTAAAGAGCCAGGATTCTAACCCATGCCAGTATGACTGCTAGCCTGGACGAGCACACTCTTGGCTTCTTCCAACCCATCATCAAACACCCTGTCTCCACTATTCTCAGTCACCAGTCAAAACAGAGGGATGGCCAAGGTAGAGAGGAATCAGGAGAGAATAGAGCAGCTGTGTAACTATACATCGACAATGACAGCTGCATAAAGAAAGGACCTTACATAGTCAAGTTATTAAAACATGCAATGGGGCCAATGAAAGGCAGCTAAGGGAAATCTTGCTAACTTGGAAAATTCCTTGGAGTAGTACATAGTTTTAAATAAGCCAAATTCAATTTTAAAACAAATACTCAGATGGAATTATATACTCAAGTTGAAATAACTCCAAGTAATTTGGATTTTGTGATTAAATCCTAAAAAGCTTCCAAGTAATCAGAGGACCATGACATGACAAAATGGGCTCAGAGCAGAGAGGGCTCTGTCCTTGCTCTGCTCCTTCATGTTCCCTGTGTGCCCATCACACTAAGTCATTCTCCCTTCCTGATTCACCAAGTTCTCTCAAGCCTTCTGGCCTTTATACTGGCCACCCACTCCTCTCTACCACCCTCCCCCCACTTCCAGCTCTAGCCCTTGTCCAACACACCTCAGCTTTCAAAATGCTGCTCAAAGTAATTTCCACTGGGGAGCTTTTCCAATTTCCTCAAATTAACAGCATCTTTGATGTTACCACCTGTTGTCAGGTATTTTAAACTTGGGTGGATTTAGTCATAGAGTAGTCCCCACTTTCATGCAGAAAATATGTTCCAAGACCCCCCAGTGGATGCCTGAAATTGCAAATACCAAACTCTATACAGCCTATTTTTTTCCTATACATGGCTAGCCCTGATAAAGCTTGGTTTGTAAATCAGGTAGAGTAAGACATTAACAACAAAAAAGAACAATTACAGCAACATACTGTAATAAAAGGTAGGTGCATGTGGTCTCTCTCAAAACATCTTATTGTGCTGTCCTCACCCTTCTGGTGATGATGTGTGATGAGACGATGCCTACATGATAAGATGAAGTGAGATGAATGATGTAGGCATTGTGACCTAACCTTAGGTAACTACACCAGCTTCTAGACAATGGTTGACCACAAGTAACTGAAATCATGCAAAGTATAATTGCAGATAAGGGGAAACTATTGTATTCTTCGGTTTATGGTGCCATATCATCATTGGTTCCTCTTTAACTGTATATATAGCACAAATAATACTACAGTAAGCATTTCAGTGTGGCTGAGTTATGCACAACTGAGGGTTTTTTTTTTTTATCAATTCCTAATGTTGAATTTCTGAGCCACATTAGAAGGCCTGTAATACATAGTACCAAATTCTGTTCTAGAAAGTTGGCATCAACACAGGGGCACCTGGATGGCTCAGTCAGTTGAGTGTCCAACTCTTGATTTTGGCTCGGGTCATGATCTCAGGGTTGTGAGATCAAGCCCCATGTTGGGCTACACGCTCAGCATGGAGTCTGTTTGTCCCTCTCCCTCTGCACCCTCCTCCACACTCTCTCTCTCAACTAAATAAATAAATAAAATATTTTTAAAAAGAAAAGTTGAGGGGAGCCTGGGTGGCTCAGTTGGTTAAGCATCTGCCATCTGCTTAGGTCATGATCCCAGGGTCCTGATATTAAACCCCATGCAGGGCTCCCTGCTCAGCAGGGAGTGTGCTTCTCCGTCCCCCTCTGTCCCTCCCCCAACTTGTGCCTGCTCTCTGTCTCTCTTTAATAAATAAATAAATAAATAAATAAATAAATAAATAAATAAATAAATAAATAAATAAATTTAAAAATCTTTTTTAAAAAGCTAACATCAATGCAAACTCTACCCATGGTATATAAAAATGCTTATTGCCTGCATGTTCTCACCAGTACTAGGTATCATCACTCTATTTTTCATCTTTGCCAATCTGATAGGCAAAAAAAACAAGGGATAATTATTCTTTTAATTTTCATTCTTTTGATTACTAGTAATGCCAATCATATTTTTATGTTTATTAGCCATTTGTGTTTCTTCTTTTGTGAATTATTTACTTATGACCTCCAGCAGTTTATTCACAGAGGTGATTATCTTTTACAAATCAGTTTGCAAGGGCAGCCCTGGTGGCTCAGTGGTTTAGTGTCACCTTCAGTCCAAGGCCTGATCCTAGAGACCTGGAATCGAGTCCCACATCAGGCTCCCTGCATGGAGCCTGCTTTTCCCTCTGCCTGTGTCTCTCTCTCTCACTCTCGCTCTGTGTCTCTCATGAATAAATAAATAAAATCTTTTTTTAAAAAAAGCAAAAAACAAATTGACTTGCAAAAATTCTTTATATATTAAGGATATTAATCCTTTCTCTGTCATATTCATTGCAAATTTTTTGCCTTTCCATTTTTAAAGTATTTTCTTCTGGACTGATGATGTTCTCAAATTTTTATGTAGGTAAAGCTATTCTTCTTTTCCTTTGTGATTTTTGCCTTTGGTATAATACTTAGAAAGTCTTTGCCCTTCCCCTAGGTACACACCCTAGAGACATGCTTATACACGTGTACAAAAAAACTTGCACAGGAGTGCCCACTGGAATACTTTTACGGTAGTGAATGTTGGAGGAAAATATCTAAATGTCCATCACTTAAAATATAGGTAGATATAGTAGAAATATACAATTGAAGGGTGCCTGGGTGCCTCAGTCAGTTGAGTGTCTACCTTCAGCTCAGGTCATGATCCCAGAATCCAGGGATTAAGCCCTGAGTCGGGCTCCCTACTCAGTGAGGAGCCTGCTTCTCCCTCTCCTTTCTTTCTGCCCACTCATGCTCTCTCTCACTCACTCTCTCTCAAATAAATTTTAAAAAATTATCTTATTGTGGTTTTGATTTGCATTTCCCTGATGGCAAGTGATGCAGAGCATTTTCTCATGTGCTTGTTGACCATGTCTATGTCTTCCTCTGTGAGATTTCTTTTCATGTCTTTTGCCCATTTCATGATTGGATTGTTTGTTTCTTTGGTATTGAGTTTAATAAGTTCTTTATAGATCTTGGATACTAGCCCTTTATCTGATACGTCATTTGCAAATATCTTCTCCCATTCTGTAGGTTTTCTTTGAGTTTTGTTGACTGTATCCTTTGCTGTGCAAAAGCTTCTTATCTTGATGAAGTCCCAATAGTTCATTTTTGCTTTTGTTTCTTTTGCCTTCGTGGATGTATCTTGCAAGAAGTTACTGTGGCTGAGTTCAAAAAGGGTGTTGCCTGTGTTCTCCTCTAGAATTTTGATGGAATCTTGTCTCACATTTAGATCTTTCATCCATCTTGAGTTTATCTTTGTGTCTGGTGCAAGAGAGTGGTCTAGTTTCATTCTTCTGCATGTGGATGTCCAATTTTCCCAGCACCATTTATTGAAGAGACTGTCTTTCTTCCAGTGGATAGTCTTTCCTCCTTTATCGAATATTAGTTGACCATAAAGTTCAGGGTCCACTTCTGGGTTCTCTATTCTGTTCCATTGCTCTATGTGTCTGTTTTTGTGCCAGTACCACACTGTCTTGATGACCACAGCTTTGTAGTACAACCTGAAATCTGGCATTGTGATGCCCCCAGCTATGGTTTTCTTTTTTAAAATTCCCCTGGCTATTCGGGGTCTTTTCTGATTCCACACTAATCTTAAAATAATTTGTTCTAACTCTCTGAAGAAAGTCCATGGTATTTTGATAGGGATTGCATTAAATGTGTAAATTGCCCTGGGTAACATTGACATTTTCACAATATTAATTCTGCCAATCCATGAGCATGGAATATTTTTCCATCTTTTTGTGTCTTCCTCAATTTCTTTCAGAAGTGTTCTATAGTTTTTAGGGTATAGATCCTTTACCTCTTTGGTTAGATTTATTCCTAGGTATCTTATGCTTTTGGGTGCAATTGTAAATGGGATTGACTCCTTAATTTCTCTTTCTTCAGTCTCGTTGTTAGTGTATAGAAATGCCACTGATTTCTGGGCATTGATTAAAAAAAGAAAGAAATATACAATAGAATCATCCATAGCACCTATGTATATCACCATGGATATTTCTCAAAAATACAATGTTGAGTGTGGAAAAAAAGAACAAAATGAATAATAATACATATACTGTAATGCCACGTGCATAAATATAAAGTACACCAAATAACTCTCTATTTTGTAGATGCATCAATTTGTAGTAAAATCATAGAAATACACTGAAGGAATATACATCAAATTCCTGATAGTTGTTGCCCCTAGAAAAGTCAGGAAAGAAATAGGACTTCAAGGGGGTCCACCCAAACTGAAAAAGCTACTCTATTTATTTTTTTAATCTAAAACAAATATGGCAAAACATTAATATTCACCATTCTGGATGGGTGGCAGGTATATTTGTTCTTTCATACTTTACTTTTCTGCATTATAATCTTCCCCCAAATGAAAAAAATAGGGGATTTCCTCTACCTTCCAAGAGTATATAGAAATTCACTTTTATTTTATTCTATAACTTTCTCAATATATGTAAAATTTAGTATGAGGTATGAAGTAGAATTCTAATGAGTAACTGAAAATGAGTGAGTGAATAAGCAAATGAATGATTCTTAATAACTAAATAATTCTCTGTCACTTCTATGAGCACCATCTTTCAGATTATATAAACATACTCTGCAAATCAGAGAGAATTTAGTAGCCAAACTGAAACTCAATAATTATGGCCAAAAAGTAGATATATGCCAGTCAGTATGGTAGCCACTTGCCATATGTGGTTACCAAGCACTTGACATGTAGAGTCTGAATTGATACATGCTCTCATGTTAAATACATACCACATATTACAGACTAGTACAAAAAAAAGAATCTAAAATATCACATTAATAACTTAAAATTCATTTCATGTGAAAATGATAATTATCTTGGATATATTTGGTTAAACAATCTATTTCATCAAAGTTAATTTCACCTGATTCTCTTTACCTTGTGACAACTAGAACATTTACAATTACAGATAAGGCTTTTTATTTATTTCTTGTTGGATAGCACTAAAATAGAGCAACAATGTTGCTTTAGACCTAAAATTGTAGAAGAAAAAAACATGCCCAGGTTTCACATTTGCCTAATCTGAATGCAAACCAGCCCCCTCTTTATATAAATAATGGTATGAAACTAGATGAAAAAGTATGAGGTCATTACACTGCACAGCTGACAACTTGGAAAATTAGACCTTACACAAATTGTTCCATAAAGAACTTAATAAAATTTTAGGGAAGTGGAAAATTTTGTATTAAGTTCTGTAATACAAAATAGGCTCATTTCCAAAAGTAGACCATAAGGCAAGAAAGTGACGTGAAATACCAGAAAGAAATGACATTCTGTTGTCAGTCTCCTAATGTTTCTGCTGCCCTGTGGACAACTGCTGAACCAGCTCATGTTACTCAGTGATCCTGGGGTCCCTTCCTTTTTAACGTGGTCTCCGTTTGTCTGGACAGTGACAATTCTAATGTAGCCTTATTGACACTAAGATCCGGATGTGGACCAGTCACAGAGAAGAATCATGGTCCAGGAAAGCGACCAAAAAGTAATTTCAGACTAACTTCTGTAGATGCGCCAATGACTGTGAAGGTGGCGCCAATGACTATGAAGGGGGCACCAATGACCATGTTGGCACCAATGTCTATGAAGGGGGTATATTATCCACATCAATACTTAAACCCCTCTTCTCCCATAACCTGCAGCTGTTCTCACATCCTCAACTCCAAAATTCCTAGGAAAACTTCTTTCATGTGCTGCCCACATATTCCTTCCTTCATTGTTATCATGACTATGTATCTCAGAAGCCAGGGGAACTGTTCTGACAAGGATAGATCTCTCCCCTGAGTGGGAAAGAAGGATTGCCAGGAAAAGAGCAGAAAGCCAGAACTATGTCTAGCGACAAAAGAGGGAAAAACTGTGAAAAAATTTGACTTTTACATTTGGTGTCCTATCCACACCAGCAAAAGCTAGGAGTTCTATTTTTTTTTAATCATCAAGACAGTGTGGTATTGGCACAAGAAACAGACACATAGATCAATGGAACAGAATAGAGAAACCAGAAGTGGGCCCTCAACTCTATGGTCAACTAATATTCAACAAAGCAGGAAAGACTATCCACTGGAAAAAGGACAGTCTCTTCAACACATGGTGCTGGGAAAATTGGACATCCACATGCAGAAGAATGAAACTAGACCATTCTCTTACACTATACACAAAGATAAACTCAAGATAGATGAAAGATCTAAATGTGAGACAAGAATCCACCAAAATCTTAGAGGAGAACACAGGCAACACCCTTCCTGAACTTGGCCACAGCAACTTCTTGCAAGATGCATCCACGAAGGCAAGGGAAAGAAAAGCAAAAATGAATTATTGGGACTTAAGATAAAAAGCTTCTGCACAGCAAAAGAAACAGTCAACAAAACTAAAAGACAACCTACAGAATGGGAGAAGATATTTGCAAATGACGTATCAGATAAAGGGCTAGTAACCAAGATCTATAAAGAATTTATTAAACTCAAAGAAACAAACAATCCAATCATGAAATGGGCAAAAGACATGAACAGAAATTTCACAGAGGAAGACATAGACATGGCCAACAAGCACATGAGAAAATGCTCCACATCACTTGCAAAGTCAAGAGTTCTAAATATATGCATTAGTTGAAGGTTCACCATGGGGAGCTCAACTGATTAAAATATCAGATTTTAGAAAAGAAAAGTGAGGGCAGCCCAGGTGGCTCAGCGGTTTAGTGCCATCTTCAGCCCGTGGCGTGATCCTGGAGACCCAGGATCGAGTCCCACATCAGGCTCCCTGCATAGAGCCTGCTTCTCCCTCTGCCTGAGTCTCTGCCTCTCTCTCTCTCTCTGTGTGTGTGTGTGTGTGTGTGTCTTAGATAAATAAAATCTTTTAAAAAATAAAAGAAAAGGGAGGGGGGAAAAGGGAGGGGAGGTATAAAAATGTACCTTGAGTCATGTTTTACTGAGGAGTAATTCAAGTGGGATCGGGTCTCGCAGAATAGAAGGATTTCACAAGTCAGAGAGCATTACTAACAGTCTATATAAAAGAGGAATTAAGTCTTCTTCAAATAGGTGCCATTTGGAGACTTACTGATTTTCAGAAATGACTCTTACAAAGGGACTGTAAATAAGAAGGAAATTTTTTATAAATTTTGGAAATAGAGTCAGATATATTGCAACAAGCACTGGGAGTTTTTTTGTTTGGTTTTGGTTTGGGTTTGGCTTTGGCTTTTATCTGATTGAAATAGTCTACCTGAAATTCCATGACCAGTTTAATATGAATGCCACTAATTCCAGAGCTGGCTTGAAAACTCGCCCTAAATCCATGCTCCCCATCTCTGAATGCAGACTCCTAGCCCGCCATTGCTCTCCCTCCTTCACTGCCATCACTGGGACCTGCAAATCACTCAACCCTCCCACTTGGCTCAGCCCATTAGCCTCCTCCTGGCTTTATGGTTCTGCTTCCCCCCACCGCTGCCCTAGAGTCAAATACTCCTGAGTGCCTTCCACAACACTTTCAGCCTTCCTCCCTGACCTTCTATTACACCTGGCAGGTATGTTCCCAGAGAGTATGGTCCTCTCTCTTGCTGACCATTGCTCAGCTCCCAGGCCATCCAGCGCTGCTAAAGGGCAGTGCAGGATGTACAGAGCAGGGCCATTACAGGTTCAAATTAGGTACTTTGACTTCTTCCTTCCTTCCTCTCAGAAATTCTCATATTCATTTCTTGTGAACATCCAGATACCATCTGCTCAGCAGCTTCTTCAGACCTCTCTCCTCTGGCCCCCAATTTCACCATGGACACTCACTCTCAGCAGGTGACCTGATCTGAACAGACAGAAGGCATCTTAAGAGACCGCAATCTTGGGGCACCTGGGTGGCTCAGTGGTTGAGCGTCTGCCTTAGGCCCAGGGCTTGATCCTGGGATCCTGGGATGGAGTCCCACATCAGGCCCCCTGCGAGGAGCCTGCTTCTCCCTCTGCCTATGTCTCTGCCTCTCTGTGTGTCTCTCATGAATAAATAAAACTTAAAAAAAGAGAGAGACCTCATTCTTCATCACAAGGCACCAGTGCTATGTAAGTTCTCACTCCCTTCCTGTCCACATCAAATGAAGAGCTGGTGGCCTCCATCTTCTTTCCTGGTATGTGCATGTGAATAACATAGGTAGACTCTACCCATGCACATAAATCCACATATTCTATAACCCTGCTCACGCACAAACACACATGCCTACCTTGAATCTCCTCCTCTCCTTCTGTGCTTCCTCTTCGCACTCATGCCTGACATAAACATGAACTTCACCCTATCTCTAAAATGTTTACCAAGGATTAGAAGAGCATATGTCACCCCATTACACTCGGGGAGTGGGGCTGCCACAAAAAGGAACAGAAGCCTTGCCTGGTTTATTCTATATTTCTATATATCTTGAATCTTTTATAACAAAAAAGTATTTATATAATGTGTGTGTTTAGTGTTTTTCCTCCAGTCTTTCAGAGCCACATGTCTTACATCAATAACCTAAATCTACTCCCTCCACTCTCTCACCACCTCTTCCTTCTGAGCCCTTGGCAGTCAGGCTTCCATATCCAACAACTTCTCAGAACTGGACACTCAAAGGGCACCAGTGAGTGCCACATCCTTCCCTGAGTTCCACCTCTCTCAGGAGATGCCAACAGTGATAACCTACTCCCTTCTTGAAATTCTCTCCTTCCTTGGCTTCTGTGAGACTGCCCTCTGAGTCCTGCTGCAAAATTGGACACATTTCCCTGAAAGGCTCTGCAAAGCAGCCGAACAAGCTTCTTTTTCTTCTAAAGTTGAGGGAAATGACAGGCACTATAGAATGGGGAGGCTCTAAATGTGTGTGTGTAGCTTATGAAACATCATCCTCTAAATACTACATACCCTCACACAGCCACCTTCCCCACTGTCCTCACTTTGGGGAAAAGCCAAAGATGAGAAGGTCACTCTAAAGTTCTCATAACCCTCAGAGTCAGCCAAGGGGACTTCCTGTCAGGCATCTTCTATATACATCCCCACTGCACAGGCTACGGAGCTGGGTCCCCCTTTCCCAGGCTGATTCACTCAGCTTTTCTCCACTCTTTGAGGAGAAGGCAAAGACCATGTCCTACCTGTACAATATTTTATTTTTTTAAGATTTATTTACTTATTTGAGAGAGAGAGAGAGAATGAGGGTTGGGGCAGAGGGAAAAGGAGAGAATCTCCAGCAGACTCCCTACTGAGCACAGAGCCAGACTCGGGTCTTGATCCCACAGCCCTGAGATCATGACCCGAGCTGAAATCGAGAGTCTGATGTTTAACCAACAGAGACACCCGGGGACCCCCTGAACAGGATTTTAAAAAAACAAAGAGGGGTTTGCTGCATGGACAAAGCAAGGACAGATATTCTCTGGGAATTTTATTTTCAGGAACAGAAAAGAATAACTGTGTGTAGAGACAATTAGAGAAACCTTTTGAGTATATGTTAGAAATCAATGAGTGTAAGCATGAGGCGGAATAGGTGCGAGTGCTTTGCAAAACGTAACTTGCTAGACAAATGTTAGATGCTTCCATCATCATCCATCTCGAAGTTGTTGAAGACCAAATAAGACAATGTATGTAAGATTGCTTTGTCAACTGGAAAAAGCAGTTTAAAATTTTTAAACTGTAATTATTATGTGATGTTTTGCCTCAGGCTAGATTAAGAGTCTGACCATGGCAATATTGAAGAAAATTAAAATACCTGCTAATTTCTTTTAAATCCACCTTCCTGGAGCTGTTTATAAACTGCGAATTCTAATTAATTTCCATTTTCTCACCTCTTTTCAGATGAACTGATTACAATAAACCTCAAACTCTATCAACAACAGAGTCAAAGTTCCTGGTGATTGTTAGCTAGACCACAGACTTTGGAGAGGCCTGAAAGTCATCTTTTGTGCCCTGCCCAACGTAAGAAGGCCAATGCTCTTTCTCTTGTGACTATTTCAGTTTTTTTTTTTTTCATTTCAATCTCCTTGGGCATCATAACATTATGGTTATACTGCAGTAGTTTCTGGGCCTTTCTCTCTATATTAGCTCTCTGATTTCCAATCCATCCCTCCTTTGGGTATGCAACAACCCAAATTAGTCCAATTAATTTCTTTTTTTTTAATATTTTTTTAATTTTTATTTATTTATGATAGGCACACAGTGAGAGAGAGAGGCAGAGACACAGGCAGAGGGAGAAGCAGGCTCCATGCACCGGGAGCCCGACATGGGATTCGATCCCGGGTCTCCAGGATCGCGCCCTGGGCCAAAGGCAGGCGCCAAACCACTGCGCCACCCAGGGATCCCTAGTCCAATTAATTTCTTAAAATAACTAATATTATAAACAAAGTGATGAGCCAAGTAATAAAAATAAATTGAATATTTATTGGAAAGGAGGAGGAAAACCATCACTTTTTAGAAAAGACATGATTATATAACTAGAAACCCCAGAAAATCAACTGAGAAGCTACATAGCAGGATGAGCTGGATACAAATAAGTATGAAAAATCAATAGCTTTCTGATATGGCAGCAGTAATATGAACTGCCATGAACTGTGCAACTGAAACATGTAATGGGAGAAAGACTTTTTTTGCCTTAACTGCCAATCTGTACCAGAAGTAGAATCCAGATGAGTGACATGGGATTAAGGGATTACCGAAGTCTGTATAGTTTTTCTGTGATGGTAACTGTTTGCAGCCTTCATGCAACATGGGTGTTCTTCCCTGTTTTGTCTTATTTTCATCTTCTGTTCAAGATTCAAAGAATCTCCTGGTCCAAGTTTCAGCCTGGGCAACCTTGGTGGGGTGGGTGGGTAAGGAACAGGCACAAGAGGACCAATGTGATGTAGCTACTGGGCCCCAAGGCAGTGAGTCACCGGCAGAATCCTGGGAGTTATCACTGATCAGGATAAAAACTGACAACCATTTTTGACTCTTCTCTCTTGACCTTCACAGACATTCAATGGTCACGTCCTTTAAGTTCATCTTTTTAAAGATCTCATTGATTTACTCCTTTCTCCTCATTTTCAGTGCCTGTCCCTTACCAATATCCTCAGTAATTTGGGCCCAAATTACAACTGTCCTTTGGTGCTCCTTCAGCCCAATCCTTGACCCCTTGCCCTTTCGGTCTTTCCTCCTGGTCACTCCTCTGACTAGTTAATATCCTTCCAGAACATAGGCCTGGAAGGCTAACCAAGCTGGGATAGAATACGGATTCACTCACCAGAGACTGCATGGGTTTGAAACCTAGTTCTACCACTGGGTCACTCTGTGACTATTACCATATTACTTAATCTTTCTGAGCCTCAGTTTCCTTATTTGTAAAACTGGCCTACCACATAAACAGTAAAAATCATTGTGAGAATTAAAAATAATACATAATAACATAAAGGATCAGTCACAGGATTGGACACATAATTATACAATAAGCATCCAAAACCTATAATTTCTGCCATGGTAGCTGCAGGCATTATCACCCATCTCAGAACTTTGACTCTTTATTTTCCCTCAATCTAAAATGTCCTTTTCCCTTGTTTCCAAATATGCCTCCCTCAAGAACACTTTCCAGGGTGGCTTTTTCCTGGGTGGCTCAGTGGTTGAGCATCTGCCTTTGGCTCAGGGCATGATCCCGGGGTTCTGGGATCGAGTCCCATATCGGGCTCCCTGCAGGAAGCCTGCTTCTTTCTCTGCCTATGTCTCTGCCTCTCTCTCTGTGTGTCTCTCATGAATAAATAAAAATAAAGTCTTGAAAAAAAAAAGAACACTTTACATTACAAGCCCTTTCTACATCAATGCCATCAATGTCATGGGTAGTTAGCTCTTACTACCCTACGTGACTAGCTCTGTCCTAGACAGTTCAAATGAGTTTTCTTGTTCAGTCCTCACAACAACACTGTGAACCAGATATTATTACTCTGACCATTCTACAGCTGGGCTCTGAGAGGGTAAGTTGCTTGCTCGAGATCACAAAGTTGGGCATTGGTAAAACCAGGACTCAAGACTAGGTCTGAGCTCCCTTGCTACCCCATTCTTCTTCAACACATATTTTCAGGCAATGGTTGGATAAGTAATTTTAATGCGACAAAATCTGGCCCAATCACATCTTCTTTGTCTGTGAGGAAGCCAGTTCTTATTCATCTCCCCTACTCTTACCCCTTTGGCACTTACAGCTGTTTTAAACAACAAACACCATATTATATTCTCTCCTAGACAGTGTCTCTTCTGCATAATTGGACACTCACTATTGTCAGTATCCAGTATAATGTAATGATGCATAATTGGGTATTGTTCACTAAGTGGAACCATAAAGTGATAGTCTGGATTTTTTAGACACTGCTCATAGAGACCAATCTCATTTTTTTCCTAGATATACCTCAGAAATCTTCTGAAACAGAATATAAATTTCTTACACGTAAGGACCATGTCTTCTATTCCTTTGTGTCTCACAAATTCTTGCAGACATTAGAAACACCCCCAAAATACATTTTGGTTCATAACCTGTCTTTCAACCAGGCTCTCTTAATTGTGGGGATGATAGATCCCTGGACGTATGCAGGACAAAAAGGATTTAAGAGGGAATGATTTTCTATTATTATCTCAAAACAGATAGCACCCTCAGACTCTATACACACTGGGAAAAATATTTCCAATGGTCAGAAGCCAAAAGTAAACTCAGTTTGAAGGCATCAATATAATGCTTAATATGCTACATATTTGGCATCTATTCCAGAGAAGACTGTGTCTCAGGAACTCAGCAAAGGTCTCCTGGGCATATAGGCAGCTCTCACTCTGTCTCCTACAGATTAAATACATTCAGGCTAGGGAATATACATTTTTTAATGCATGAAACATGAGCCAGACTTGACACCCATCTATCAGAGCTGCTTTAAGGATAATAAAATCAGTGCTGCATTATAAGGAGAGGAAACTTGATAACCCACTGGAGATTTCTTCCAATCTAAACGATTCTATAAATTCCCCTAAAATCATAAAAAAGCATATTAAGGATTCATGTAGGTGTTTGGACTATAAATACAAATTAATTTCTGCTCCATCTGCAATTTTTCTCATCCTTGTAAGAAGCACCTCTATCTCTGAGGTATTTCTAGGTGAGAAACCAACAGAGTAGCTAAAGATAGACAGGACTCCCCAGGTGGTGTTTGTTTTCCTCTAATTTCACAAATAAATCTGCATCGTGAAACAAACTGAATTGAATCTTGCTGCTGTCCAAAAACATTTATCACTGAAACTCTGTTTTGTTTGAGGAGTAAAATATAATTGTATACAGATTCAATAAGAATCTAAATGTTCCACTGAGAAATTCTTTATTGAAAATGTTTTGTTTGGACTCTAAGTAATCTATTTATTTCCATTTTAGGTTACTAGTCATATTATTGCATTTGTTTTTACTAAAAAAAAAAATCCTGCTTAAACACCTCTCTAATGAAAAGAATTGAATAGTTTCTATCAGAAACTCCTATGATTCGCCCTCTCAGTTGGTTTTGTGAAACTTCCAACTGACCCTTATAAAAGAAAGAAAATTAATTCTATTTTTTAACATCCCCTCATCTATGAGAGCTCAATAACTAGAAATCAAAAGAAAATAGTAAATAACATTTTTTAGATATTAATTTATCAACTAATACATTTTTGGCTCACATATTTGCTCCAATTCAATGTGAAGTCAGACACCAAAATAGAAATGAACAAATGGATTGTGGATCATTTTTCCAAATGCATGGGGATAAATGCATTTCCCTAAGGAAAAATGCTCAGTTATGACATCACAGCTGTTTCTCCTATAAAAAGAACTATGTCCTACAGCAAACTATAATTTCCCAAATAAAGGGAATAAAAGACTAAAGAAAAGAAAAGCATGTCAGCAATAAAATCCAAGGATAGCAACCAGATGCCAGGCACATTAAAATACCATATCTGACAAAGGATTGAAAAAAGAAATCTTATACCACTTGAATGCTTAAATGCAAAGTGTTTCCAGTCAAACTCACCAACGATAAGAAATTGTGATATGTTGTTGCAGTAATGGCTGGATGTGTCCATGATGTTTTTTTAAAATTTTTTATTTATTCATGAGAGACAGAGAGAGAGAGAGAGGCAGAGACACAAGCAGAGGGAGAAGCAGGCTCCATGCAGGGAGCCCGACGTGGGACTCAATCCCAGGTCTCCAGGATCATGTCCTGGGCTGAAGGTGGCACAAAACCGCCAAACCACCTAGGCTGCCCTGTCCATGATCTTAAACAGTCATCTCCTCCATTTATCTTGGCCACGTGATTTGCTTTGGCCAACAGGCAAGTGTGACACTGTATATGTGAATGATGCCATTTAGATCAACCAGCTCCCAAAAACCTGCTGCCAGCAGAAACATGAGTGGGTCCAGGCAAGCCCGAGAGAACTGGCTAGGTGCATCCAGTCCAAATTGTCAACTCATAGAATCACAGCCTAATAAACGATTGCTGTTTTAAGCTGCTAAGTTTTTTTTTTTTTAAAGAATTGCTTTCTTGCTTTCTTTCTTTCTTTCTTTTTTAAGATTTTATTTATTTATTCATGAGAGACACAGAGAGAGAGAGAGAGGCAGAGACACAGGCAGAGGGAGAAGCAGGCTCCTTGCAGGGAGCCCGACATGCGACTCCATCCGGGGTCTCCAGGATCACACCCCAGGCTGCAGGCATCACTAAACAACTGCGCCACCAGGGCTACCCTAAGCTGCTAAGTTTTAGACCGGTTTGTCATACGGTAAAAGCTAACTGTTACCGAGGTCATCACAGAAACTATTTATGGCCTACTCTCCAGGTAAAGTGAAAGGCTGCCCTAAGGAAATGGGTCGAGCAGTTATTCCTGAAAGTGAGTTTGCATATGAAATGCTCAATTGTTCTACTTAAGCCCCTTATAAACTATGGTTGTGGAGATCTGTCTAAAAGCTACATCCAGGGATGCCTGGGTGGCTCGGTTGAGTGTCTGCCTTCAGCTCAGGGCATGGTCCCGGAGACCCAGGATTGAGTCCCACATCGGGCTCCCCTCGAGGAGCCTGCTTCTCCCTCTGCCTGTGTCTCTGCCTCTCTCTAAGAGAGGCATAAATGAATAAACAAATATTTGAAATAAATATATAAAATCCACATCCAAAGTACAATACCATGACACTAGCAGCTAACATCTCTTAAGCGCAAGCACTGGGCTATGGGCTTGGTAAAGATAATCTCATTTAATCCATACAAAACCTCATGCAAAAGGGATTATTATCATCTGTATTTTACAAATCAGACTCTGCAGCTCAGGGAACTTAAGTGACTTGCTCAGGGCCACACAGTATTATGAGTGAGCTTGAACTCACAAACCTGATTTGCTCCAGAGTCCAAGCTCTTAATCACTAGGTTTTCTACCTAATACCCCACCCCCACCCCATCCCCCACAGAAGGCTTCTCCAGTCCACTGGGCTGCGAAATTGTCTACACCAAGACTATCTCTTCCTGGATCCCAGACAGCCAGATAGAATAGACCCAATGAGGCTGACCCACATAGTCAAAATCAGAGAGGAGTTGGAACAGACAGTGGACATGCTGGGTTTTGCCCTGGCCCGCTGCCCTCCGACACAGAGACTGGGAGAGCCGGGGAGCTAAAGCACATGGGCACCGGCTATGCCACACAGAATGGCCTGGCCCACCAGCAGTATGTGGCCCAGGCCTCATGAGTATGTACCAACCAAGTAGCAACGCCTCCCCTTTCCAGTCTTGCGGGGATGTGGAAGGGGGTGGAGCAGAAAGGAGTCATGAAAGAGCTAGAAAAATCAGTGGACAGTTGGGAAGAAGGTCCTTGTTTCTTGCGGTTAGAGAAAGAGTTCCTTTGAGGAGAGGAATGAGGTTTGACGTCTGCTGTGCATTTAATATCTGTCTGTCCTTTGTTAATGAAACCTCTGGAAGCAGGCCTGCTATTTCTTGGATTCCTGACAATTTAAACGGCCTCAATTCTCTTACTACTGAGATGAAAACAAGACAGAAGAGAAGTGAGCCAATCAAGATAACCCCGCTTGAAAACCACTTGTTTCAAAGGAAGGAACATGACCAAAACCCTTCCTAAAGCAAATCAGAAATCCAGTGCACCAGGTGGCTGAGCATCTCCTTGGGTTGGCTGGAATTACAAGTGTTTAAGGTACTCACGGCTGAAGGTATAAACTGGTTTTTAACCTCTGTCTGCCTAAGGGAGCCTACCAGAGCCTATCTCTTTTTAAGAAACTCCTAATGTTTGTGGGACTCTAACACCCCAGGAAGTTAGTCCTGGCACACTGATAGAGAACCAGTGAGAGGGAATAGAAGGTGGGTGATAACTGAGCATGTGTGAAGGGACACAGGTTGAGAAACGTATTGACCTTAAATGAAGCTGAACATGATTTCTTAATGCCACCACATCTGCATACTAAAAGCCTGCTCCCGCCAACGCCAACGAGACAAACGGGTCCTGCAGGATCACCCTTTTTCTTAGGCTGGCATACATTTTCTGAGGGCCCACAAACCTCTCCATCCTTTAGTTAAATAGGGCTGTTGCAAAGATGAAGAGGTTAAGCCAGAGCTCCTTCATTTTAGATTTCTTAGATGTGAAGAACTCCCATCCACCCACCCTGCCAAGCTCTTGAAAGCACCAGCATGGTCTTACTAATTTCTTCTGCTGCTAAGTTTTAACATGAAATAGAAAAAGACTAGCAGATATACTGATGTAGGTTTGCTCTGGTCCAGGGACCACTCTAAATGCTTTACATATATTAATATAATCTCTCCAGCAAACCCGTGAGACAACCATGATTATCCCTACTTGACAAGTGAAGAAATCAAGTCACCACAGACAGGTTAAGTAACCCACCCAGGGGTTCAGAGCTCATGGCAGAGCCACGCATTCCAACTATAGTTATCTAGCAATAACATCCATACTATCAACAAATAGAAAATTGTCAGGAGTGCTTACCAATCCTTTCCTTTCATAAAGGAAAGGAATGCACGAAAAATAAAATAGAAGGCCATTTCAAAAAACTACATAACATTTTACATCTCCAAAGGTAAGAAAGAAGAATGCGGGGGCGGATAAATGCAGTCTCCAAAATTAAAAAGTAAAATCGGCCTTATGCTACCCAGTCATTGTGCTCATGACATTTCAAATCAATGAAACACTCGTGTTTGGGAACATACACATTCTCCCAGCCCCCAGATTAGCACTCGGGAGCTACTGAGATATGATGCAGAAAAAGCACTTCACAATGTGCCCATCAGACATTAACGGTTGCCAAGGTGCTGTAAGATCACAAACAAGCTGCCCTGGAGCCCACCCTCTTAGAATTCACATCAAGGCCCTTGCACAAACCAGATATGGACCAGCATACAGCGCCCCCCCCACCCCCGGCAGGCCACATGGATGTATGCACAGCTCTGTTAATGGCCAGCATTAGTGCTCTGTTTTCTGAACGACCCATCTCCAGTTGCTCCTCATCCTCACTGACACATGAGGAGCAGGTGCAGGAAAGTAGACATCCCCCAGGAAGTCTGAGGACGAGGTAACAGTGGAGAAGCAGCCCACGAGGAGCATGCTGGGGAAGAGGCCTCCTCAACGATTTCTGACACTTCCAATATTCTTTGGTAAGCACAGCAAGACTTTGCTGATGGTGTCTCCCCCTCTCATCTCATTCTCCTTCCCTTTGATTTTGAAACAGAACAAAAATCTGCAGATGACCTTCTAGCCAGCAGCTTTTGCTCTGCCTTTCTGTCCCCCGGTCTGTCTGGTGAGGGAGCATCTCCTACAATTTCAGCTCAGCTTTGCGGAGGATGAACACGTTATCTGACAACAGAGTGGACAAGAATTATGTCTGCTACAGACTATGCCACCAGCAATGGGACGCAGTATTAAAATGCTGCCTTCCATATCTCAAAGCGGTTCTTTAATAATTGACCTATTCATTTGGAATTGGGGAAGGGAGAAGTAGTCATAGAAATGAAATGTTCAATGGCTTTACTAGGACTAACCATAGAATAGTGGTGAATGGTTCTGGTCTGGCTTCCAATAACTAAGGTTTAGAAGTGGGGTCAGTGAGTCTTTTCTGCAAAAGGCCGGAGGTAACTTTTGTGGACTTTGTGGGCCATATGGTCTCTGCCACAATTACTCAGCTCTGCTGCCCTAGCACAAAAGGAGCCATAGACAATACATAAATGGATGAGTGTGGCTATGCACCAATACAACTTGATCTGCCGCCACAGAAATTTGAGGTGTAGGGATGCCTGGGTGGCTCAGTGGTTGAGTGTCTGCCTTTAGCTTGGGGCATGATCCCTGTCCTGGGATCGAGTCCCACATTGGGCTTCCTGTGAGGAGCCTGCTTCTTTCTCTGCCTATGTCTCTGCCTCTGTGTGTGTGTGTGTGTGTGTGTGTGTGTGTCTCATGAATAAATAAATTAAATCTTTTTTAAAAAAAGAAAATTGAGGTGTATTTCATTTCATTTTTACATGTCATGAGATGTGATCATTTGATTTTTTTCTAACCACTTACATGCATAAATATTGTTCTTTGTATGGGCCATGTTGGGTCATCGTTTACCAAACCCTGGTTTAAAACTGCAGCTCTGGCATTTCTTAGCTGTAAACTCTTAGGCAAGTTTTGTTGTGAAGCCCCAGTCCCCTCCC
Organism: Nyctereutes procyonoides; assembly: GCF_905146905.1. Taxonomy (NCBI): domain Eukaryota; kingdom Metazoa; phylum Chordata; class Mammalia; order Carnivora; family Canidae; genus Nyctereutes; species Nyctereutes procyonoides. Next base: position 9,176,365 of record NW_026575133.1, on the reverse strand, counting down.
CTATAAAACAGAAACAATAACAGCACCGGCTCATCTGGGCTTCCTGTGGATACAGTGAAAGCAAAATGCTTTAGCGCAAGGCGGCTGGGCACGTACTCAGTGTGCTATAAATGTGAGCTGTGACTGCCATTCCCCTCCACTCTTCAAAACTCTCTGCAGCTTCTGCCAAATTCATCCAGGCTGCCATAAAACAAGATCAAGGTTTTTCATGTCTCTATCAACAAAGAAACATTCTAGACTTTTCATAATAACAACACTAGCCATTGAGAGTTTATGGAGCCCTAAAACATGCCTCAAACCCTGGATGCATTCATTTTTCAGTTTCCCTCCTAGGTCTTGGTCCCTGGAGTTCAGGAGCTGTGAACCAGAGGGTGAGGTTATCTTGCCCTAAACCAGAAATCATGATATTTTTTGAGCACTGGCCAATTCTTATGACCACAGGCATTCCTCTAAGAAGGGCTTCATGCAGTTCCTTCCTATCATCTTCACAGTAACTGAAGGATGCCGATAAAGTGATGAGCTCCAAGTTTCACAGAAGTGTTTCAGGTTTCAGAGGAGATCTGAAGTGTTGGAAGGTTATGCAGAAAGTAAGACCACATGCCTAGTAACCAGGTGTTGTGGGGCTCCTTCCTGAACCATAGCTCTTGCAAAGAAAGGGTGACTATCTGAACCAATATCCTATACCCCTGGGAATCTTGTTGAAATGCAGATTCTGATTCATTAGGTCTGGCAAGGTCCTGAGATTCTGCATTCTAGCAAGTTCTTAGATGACGCAGTGCTACTGGTTCTAGAACCAGGCTTAGAGTAGTCAGGCTCTAGATGCAGTGAGAAATGTGAATTTTGCCTGTTAATGACCAAAGTAGTCTATACAAGATGAATCAATGGCCATGATTTTCCCTGGTGAAGAGCCTTTGGAGCCAGACTTCTGAAGTCAGACTCATACCTCCACCAGGTGCCAGATGTGTAGCATTGGGGGCAAGTCTTTCAACCTTTCTGTGCCTAATGTTTCCCACCTGTAAAGGGGAAAGGTGACAGCTCTCATCTCTTGGGGTGTAAGGATGATTAAATGAAATAATCCATATATAAAGCATTTAGAGGAATGTCTAACACATTCTAAGTGTCCAATAAATGTAGGATAATCAGAAGATCCTTAGGATCCTAAGAAGCCTTATGAAAGAATTATCCAAAAATGTACTATGAGAGGTTTGTTCCCCGGTACAGCTAATGACTTGAGCTGATCCATTCAAACTCTCCTATCTTTCAGGCCATTTTACAGTTAAATAAACTAGACTTGCAGCCAGTCAGTCATAAAATTAACTTACGGGAAAAGTTCACCTTGAAAGGGCAGGACCCAGATGCCAACAAAGAAGCAGTGGTTTCCAGTTCAGTTCATTATTTATTTATCTGAGGGGCATGCCCATTCTCTAGACTGGTAGCACAAAGAAACAATGGAGAACGTATATGATAATTTCCTAAGCCACACAAACCTGAACTTTATCAAAGTACTTTTCTTGCTTGGGTCATTTCAATGTGTCACTTTGGTAGGTAGTGGGCTCCCATGCATCATAACCCCCTAAAGTAATGAACTCTTCCAGTGATATGCTGCTATTCTATATATTAAGGGAAATGCCTCAGTGTTTTCATCTATATGATGAATGTTCTGAGTAAGATAATCTAGTGCTCATGTTGTGGGGGTCAAGCTTATTTCCTTCCCCCAAATTGTACCTCCTCCTCAGGTGCATCACACATTATTTCACCCTCCCATCTGGCCAGCTGTTGTTCACTGTGTGTTCACCACCATCCCTGAGGTCTGTGTGTGGGGAAAGCACAGAGCCTAACACACAGGAACCATGCAATAATGGATGACTGTGATTAGAGCAAACTTGGGGTGCCATCTTTTAAACAAACCACAGTATTACCATGTCATCTGGTTATTGGATATCACCTGGAATGCCAGGTTGTTGATGGGATGGGGAAAGGCCAGATGGGAATGTGGCTGGGAAAATGCCACTGCCTTTTCTGAAGTTGGATTGCCAATTTACCATTCAGGTGAGAAGCTAAGTGAGTAAGGAACTGGGAGGAACAGGGTCTACTGGTTGCTGGTCTTCAGGACCTGTCAGGAAGACATATCTCCTACTGCAGCCCTGAGTCTCATCCTCTCAGCCCACCTCAAAATTTCAGCTATGGATGAAATGCCTCGCACACTGGCATGGCCATCATTTCCAGAACACTCTGGCAGCTTCTGCCTCAAGTGCAGGTGGAGTCGGCTTTTCTGCCTCAGACCAGGGCTCCCTCAGATGTAGGCATGGATACAACTAAAATATCTCAGTCTGCTTTCACAACCAGCCCAATGCCCCCAGGGGCAATTTTTAACCAGGGGGGAATGGGGATCAGTGAACAATATCCCAGTCTACCATCCTTTGACAAGACAACTCTTCAGTCATTTCAGTGTGGCTCCTCAGAGAAATTCCAGTAGAACTGAAACTCAGATATCCACACAGTGACCAGCTGTCTCCCTCCTTCTACTGGCTTTTCTCCTTCCCAGTCTCACTTTCCTACTCTCTCATTCCAACTTCCCAAGACCACCTACTGGAAACCAAGCCAAGTCTCATTCTCTGATTTGGAGAATCCACACTGAGACCCCGACCACACCAAAGTTTTCTCAGAGTCCCATAGGATCCTGTACATAATCAAAGCCCTTGTTACACTGCACTGTGGCTGTAGAGCTCCATGGTCTTCCAAGGCCAAGATCAAGTGGAATCCTGGAATCCCAGGTGCCCTGGCACATAGATGGCACTCAGTAACTATCAGTTGAGTGGATACCAGCAATACATCTGCTGCCTGTGCCCTGGAGGGCCAGGAGGCAACTCCTTGTCTTTGTAAGAATTCAGGGAATTAAAAAAAAAAGAATTCAGGGAATTCTTTTCTGTTTTAGAAAAGCTTAAAAAATGAAACTAAGACAGAGACATTAGCAGCAGGGGGAAAGATATTTTAAGAAGATTCATCTTCTATTATGTCCACCAATGCCTGGTCCCACAAAACATACCCCAGGTTTGCCCACCTTTTTGCTTGCCTCCTCAGAAATAACCCACCTTCATTCACCTCTGACCGTCTATCACCATAAGACACCTACAGCCTTTCCTTCTCCTCCCTCCTCATCTCCTCTTTCTCTTATGATTTTTATGCTCTGTACTTCCATCAAGGAATCACAACAAAGGACTAGATCAAAGAAATTATAACAAGTAAAAGCTGATTTGCTGCTGCTTTCTCTTAAATCTCTTTCTCCCATCAGGCCTTGAAGCCAGAGGTGGCAAACAAGCCTCCTGTGTGTGGGTCAAGGGTGTTTGGAAGATATGTTTCTGGGAAGTCTATACACTGTTCTAAAGTTGCCAATATTTAAAACTCATTATAGGGAACAGAAAAAAATTCACATTTCAAGCTATTCTTGAAAAGTTAAAGATCTGATGACATGAGAGCATAGTGGAGGGTAGGGTTAGCCGCTTCCTAGACAAGGGATCTGCAGCCCCTAGGTACTGCAGTCCCCAGCATTGCCATTTGCCTCCGATTCTGAGGCCCCTGTCCATTTTAGTTTGCCATTTCTAATCATGATACACAAAGTTTAATGCAGTCTTTCTTGTTACCTGCCTGGTCCTAAGGGGGGGTATATTTGAGTTTGCTATTCCATATTTAAAAACTTTGAAAAAACAAGTCCCAACTGCTATTTATGTTTCTTATATGTTTAAGTGCCTCTGGCAAAAGGTTAGAGCTTCCTACTCTAATGCTATTATGCCATTATTTGGAATCCCATCTTGATGATGATGATGATGATATAATGATACTTAGGTAATGGATAGCAGTCACTCATGGCACATATGCCTGCCTAATCCTACAGATGCTTTTTTGTTTTTTAAAGAAGTCATTAACACAGAATGATTCAGAAGACATGAAGACTAAATGCATTAAAAACAGAAAGAAGAGGATACCAGGAGGCATGTCTCAGATATGCTTGCATTGCCCTTGCTCTTTTGAAGGGAATAGTAGAGTGGACTGGTAGGCAAAAGAAAAGAAATCTTTCCCATCCACACCTTAGATTCCATTTCTCACAAGAATGCAAACTTCTTCATCTTACCACTGACGCTATAAAGTCAAGCTCAAGAACCATTTTCATCTTAACTCTGAGCAAGGGGAGAACTTTGAGTGCACCACATGAATTAGCATGCTTTGGCACACTAAAAGGACACTGACAGTTTGCATCAAGTTTATAGATCCATAAAGTCACAGTAAATACCAGACTCCCACAAAGTTAGAAGTTAGTAACAAAAACGAAAAGGCAACAAGAAGAATAATTACCATAATGTCTCAGAGCTCAAAGACAGAACTTAAATGGCTATAAGACATACCACTTACTGAATGACCACCATTCTTCCAACATTTAATCAGTCACTAAACAAATCTGTGTGCAAGAAACTAGGAATGAAATGATCATCAAGACAGACACAGGTACCACTTTTGTGAAGCTTATGGTCTAGCAAGAGTCATTAAACACAGAGTTACAATTATTTTGTTAAGTACAAGTGTAAGGATGGCATGAAAGATAAGTCAAGACATAGGAACAGGTACCAGGATACCTAACCTAGGAATAAGGACCTCTCTGAAGAAAATAACACTCAAGCTAAGGCATAAAGGTTAAGTGTAGGAGTTGCCCAGGCAAAGAGTCTGTCCATTATTGAGCACTACTCATGTGCCCTGCTACCATATCAGGCATTGGGGTTAGAGAAATGAATTATCAAGTGCCTTTCCTCAAATAACTCAAGTCTATTGGGGTAAATAGGCTTCTATCTAATCTGCTGCTAGAAAATGATGGGATCTCTTCATTACCATGTAACAAATTAGTCGTTTAAAAAATGTTCTGATACTCAGAGGAATTCAACCAAAATCTTCCTAATTGTAAAATGTTCTAAGTGCAGAGAATTTCTCAAACAATTTTAAAAAACAGATGACACTGAGAAACTGTCCAATCCTGTGGAGCACCTGGGGCTTCCCCAAAATTACAAGGTGTGTTGTCTGGGGATATATGCAAGCCCCAGAAGGAAATGTGCAGCAGGGACAGAGCAACCCAATCATCCAAAAGAAAGGTTACATGAAGGACTGAATAAAGGAGAGTGAGGCTGAGTGTTAAACCTTGAACTGTAAAAAAAATTGTTTTGTGGTTAATAATGTTAACAATAATAGTTATGTTAATGAGAACATTGTTAAGGATAACCAAGCATACTGGCAAATCTTATGTGTACTTAACAAATTCAACTCTGTAGGTAAGTACTGCTACTGTCCCCATTTTATGAATGAGAAAACTAGAGATTAGAGAAGACAGAAAAATGGCTATTAATGGTCATATGGCAGAACAAAAACCTGACAATGAAAGTCCACAAAGCATGAGAGCTGCTGAGTAAAACGACACATTCTTTTGATTAAAAAAAAAAGAAGAAAGAAAGAAAGGAGTGACTGGACTCACTGAACAAGGGGCTTGGGCTTTAATGGCCATAAAATGATAAAAGATAACTTGGTGCTAGGCCTGTGTGAAGTGGGTAACTGGTACTAAGACTCCTCTACATAAAGTTACAGACTTAACAGGGTTACACCTTTGGTGAAAGAGACAATAGATGGAAATCTACCCACTGGGATAGGAAGACCACAAAGAAGTCTAACAATGCCTCCTAGGCTTTGAGTAAGGAAAAAAAACTTTGGCTGTGTGGAGAATTTATATTCATGGCTCTTCCATCACAAGTCTTTGGGGTTCTAATATACATGAACCAAGTTGTCCAAGAAGCCCCAAGGTGAGAATTTAACGTTAAAAATTATCCTAAGCAATTGATATCTTCTAGGGCACCTGGGAGAAACAAATGAAAGGATGTAGCCTTAACCTGAACCATTCCCAAGTCCTGTAAACAAAGCTTTTCTGAAAATTAGTTCACAATCCAAAATTACAATACAAAAGTAAAAAGATCCACTACGAATCAAACTCAGTAGTCATGTATACAATAGGAAAGACCACCAACACCTTCAACTAATAGCACAAGCAGATGAAGACTATAGAATGTTTAAATTGATTGAAGACATAGAGAAAGAATAAAAACATAATAAAAAATCAAGACACTATCAACAAAGACCAGTCATATGGAGGGAAAAAAAAACCCTCTAGAAAATAAAAATAAAATCATTGAAAACAAAATCTTGTCCAATTGGCTACTAGCAGATAAGCACACCTTAAGGGAGACTTAGTGAGTAAGAGGACAAAGCTGTGAAAACGTAAAATAAGAGATAAAGAGAAGAAAAATATCAAAGAGGCCAGTAGATAAAGAAGAATAAATGAGAAATTCCAACATATATCTGGTAAGAGTTCCAGAAGGACTGAATAAAGGAGATAAAGGAGACACTATTTTTTTAAGATTTATTTATTTGAGAGAGAGAGAGAGAGAGAGAGAGAGAGAATTTGTACATGAAGCCAGGGAGGGGCAGAGAGAGAAGGAGAGAGAAACTCATGCAGACTCCAAGCTATATGGGACTTGATCTCATGATCATGAGATCATGACCTGAGCCAAAAACAAGAGTCAGATGCTTAACTGGACTGTACCACTAAGGCACTCCAATAAAGCAGATACTATTCAAAGATTATTCAAATTCAGATTCAGGAAACAGCAAATCCTAAGCACAGTCAGCAAAACTAAGTTCTTATCAAATGCATTGTGCTTTTCCAGGACACCAAAAACAATGGGCAGCTCTAGCAACCAAAGAGAAGCAAAGGCAGGATGTCTGAGGAGGAACACAAATCATGAGTCTCAATGGCATCACTAGAAGCTAACCCAAAGGCCTGTCAGCTTGAAAGTATAAACAGAAAATAGAATTTCAGCTTATTTATGAGTATGGCCAAAATAAAAATATTTCTAGATACACAAAGGAGAGTATTAGCCTCTGAAAATTTTATCACTGAAATAACTATGAAAGGAAGCACTTTCAAAAGGAGATGGAACCTAGAAGTAAGGAATTGGGGATATGAAGAAAGAGAAAACAGAAGAACTGCGGGGCACCTGGCTGCCTCAGTCGGTGGAGCATGTGACTCTTGATCTCAGGCTTGTGAATTCAAGCCCCACATTGAACAAAAGAAAACAAAAGAACTGGTCAACATCTTGATAAATCTGAATAAATATTCATTGACTCCATAAAATCATGATGCTGACTAATGCTGGCAGGACTACAGTGGGTATTTGGAGTTAAAGCATCTAGGTCCTCATGTTATTAAGAATAAGCATATAGATCAACATCAACTATGGATTGGTTTAGACTTGATGTGCACTATGTGTGTTCAATTTTTGAGGAAATCCATAAGGCAGAGAGTGAGAACTACATTGAGCAGTGGTAGCTATTCAGAAAATAAATGGATAAACCAAGAAAAGGAGAATAGGGAATAATGAGGAGAGAGAAGTAACCAGTGGAGTGCAAAAAGAGGGAATAAAGAAGACTTAATCCAATAGAATATAGGAACAGACCTTTTTCAAGTATTAAAAAAATCAGGGCAAATAATAGAAAATAAGTAGGTAGAAATAAACCTAAAATTATCAATAAATACAAGTAGGCTAGACATACCAATCAAAAGACAAATATGTCAGATTGGATATTTTTTAATTACAAGATACCCACCTAAAATGTAAAGACACTAAAAGTTTAAAATTATATAGTACTTATGCACAAAAGCCCCAGGTAGAGTTATATTAATATCAAACAATTTTGTAAGTAAAAGCATTAAGGATTGAGGAAGGTTCTCACATAATACTAAGGGCACAATTCATCAGGAACAAATAACAATTGCAACATTTTACTCACCTTACGAACATAATCCAAAATGTACTTAAAGCAAAGAAAGTGGCATAACTACAAGGAGAAATAGATAAATCTCCAAACTTTTTTTCAGTGATTATGTAGACAAAATGAGGAAAGATACAGATCTGGACAACACAATTAACAAGGTTGATCTGATGAATATCATAGAGACTCATGAAGCTTGAACATGTAGAGAACATAAGCATCAGTTAGAAAAACTGACCACTTTAGTTGGTCCCAAAGCAAGTTTCAACAAATTCCAAAGAATCAGTAGAATACAGACCACAATGCAAAAAAAAAAAAAAGAAAAAAATGAGAGATCAGTAACTAAGTGATTACCTAAATGCATATATATTTGGGGATTTAAACTTATACTTTTGATTACCATAAGAGGAATAGCAGGTATTACTTACTCTCAAAGGATAAATAATTCTGAAAACAGAAAATATTTAGAACTAAATGAAAATGAAAATACCATATTGCAAACGCTGTCGGGAGGAACTCCAGAAATCATTTAAAGTATGTTTTATAGGTACAAATGCTTCTAATAGAAAAGTAGATTTAACATTTACGAGTTGAGCACCAGTCTTGAGAAGGTAGAAAAAGAGCAGAATAAATCCAAAGCTTATGGAAGGAAAGAAGTAATAAAATTAAAGCAGTCAATGAAATACCAAACAACCTTACCACAGAGAGGTTTGGCAAACACAAAATGTCCTTTGTAAAGCCAACAACCCAATAACAACTGGGGAGGCAAGGTAATGTGCTGGTACAGTGCGTGGGCTCTGGAGGGGACGGTCTGGTTTGAGCTGCCACTCTGCCACTTCCCAGTTGCATGGCCGTGGGACGTGACTTGTGGCTGGGTTGATGGAGTTATAGCCTGAAGCCTGAACTACCCACCACACCTCGGTGCCCACGCACTAACTGGTTTTCCTTACCACAAGACTTCCAAGTTGTATACTCCGGTGGGAGTATCTTTCTCCCATAAAGAAACTGGGTGTTAATGCCCCCATTTAATGGGTGGAAAAACTGAGGTTTGGAGAATTTATGTAAGTCTCCCTCAAGTCATGTAACATAAGGCATTGGAGCCGATTCAAGACCAGATCTTTCTGACTCCAGAGTTTGCCCTCCTAACCACTATGCTCATCTATAAGAGAAGAGGAATATAGCCATGGGCCATTCAGCATAGCCATGCTCTGGAAAGAAACTTACTATATATATCCAACCTCATGGACAATGTCTTTTTAAAGTAAAAAGTGAAAGAGAAGAGGCAAATGCCTTTTGCTCATGTATAGAAGTTCCTGCTCTTATTAATGGTAACTCAGCAGTTAAGAGCATGGGCTTTGGAATTAGAAATAATAAGGATAGCTGCAATATTTATTAAACACTGTGTGCCAAGCATAATACTGAGCTCCTTCCATCTTCACAACATCCCTTTCCACAAGTTCTGTTATTATCCTATAGTACAGATTAAGAACCTCAGGGGCAGAGAAGTTAACTTCACGCAGCTCTAAATTGGCAGAGGCAAGATTCCAACCCAGCCCACCTAACATGGGAGCTTACGTTTTTATCCACACTGCACGCCTAGAGCCCAGCTTCCTCATCCACTGATTGGAGGTGACGATACCCCCACCCAGAACCATGAAAAAGAACTGAGACACGTAGGGAAAGCCACCAGGACAGTATAGGCTGGTGATAACAGCCTATACTTGCAAAGACACAGGCCTAAAAGGATGTTAGCATTCCTGATTACTCCAGAATAACTGAATGCATAAAACCCACAAAAAGAAGTATTTCCTTCCAGTTCATCTCACAAATCTTCAAGAGGACAGATCATCTGTGTTCTATGTGAAAGCTTATTTTCAAAATCAAAATCATAGCATTTCCCATTTTATAAAGATTTAAAGAAAAGTATTTAAAAGAATCTGACAAATAAAACTGTAGAGAAGTGGGGAATAAAGGCTCATAGCACCCAACGCAGTAAGTCTAGCCTTCAACTTAATTTTCCAGAATTCTTGAAATATCAGTGATGGCAGCATAAAAGACCAATTAATCATGTTGTTTGTTCTCTGTGTGTGAGTCACTGTTGCCATCTACAGTTAAAGATGGGGCATGCAATGCTGCCAAATAGCTAATTCTAAAAGCAGTCCTAGAGAAGGTGATGCTCAGAAAACACGCTTCCTCACTGAGTCCAGAAAAGGAAAATGCTACCTGCAGAAGCAGCTCTTTCTCAACCACTTCTTCTGTCTTGCTGATGAGACGCTTCTGCAGGGTGTGAATCTTCTGTATCAGCTCAAAGGTACTGGGGTCACTGGCCTGTTCAGAGGCAACAAAGTAAAGCAGCTGAGATATCACCAGTTCAAAACACTGAAGTTTCTATGTAAAATAATTATTGTCTTATTAAAATGTATTGCAAACCTGCAGACCCCATACAGAGAGAATTAGGACCAAAAAAAAAAAAGCATAATAGATTGCAATGGCCATCAAAAAAGAAATGAAGTTTGGCTAATATCTTACCTATTGGCTCTAGTTAGCCAATAAATGGAAAATGAATATGTTTGTTCCATCAGGGAAAACAATGATTATACTAATAACAATAATGATAGCTACTATGCATTATACCTAATTATTTGCCACCATCCAGACACAATGCTAAGTGCTTTTCGTACAACATCAAATTTTAGGCACACTAGTTCCTTTAAGACAGTATTAGTCTTCCCCTTTTACAGAGAAGACAACCGTGGGTCAGAGGATTAAGTTGTCCACCCACACTGGTAAGGGTCAGAGCTGGATTCAAGCCCAGATGTGCCTGGCTCGAAAGCCTGCAGTTCTTCATTACTATGCTCTGAGGCTTTTCCTCCTATGCCCTCTGTTTCCGAATGAATGAGACAGGCTTCCCTAATTTATTCAAACTCAGGATTCTCCTTTGGTAATTGCCAACAAGAAGATTCATTATAGCCTATGATGAGGAAGGTTTCTAGGATGTGGACTTCTGCTAATAATTGGCAACAAAACACGACCATGGCATTTAGCTCTCAAATGGGGTTATCAATCCGGAAAGCTTTGAGGCACTTTCAATAACTATCTATGTACAATTCAAACAAACACTACAGTTATAAATTGATAATCTGTCCTCTCGACTTTGAGCCAAAGTTCTGCTTTCAACTGTACTGACATTTTGAATTAATCTAGCAGCTAAATATTTTCATCTGCTTCCCTGAAATTTTCTAATTTTTAAATAGAAATTGACATGGAATTGGAAACTGTAAGGATTTGCTTGAAAACACATGGAATAAATGAATGAGACAGTAAATGAATTTTAAGTCTTCAGCTCTACTTCCCCAGACACATCCATATTATTGTTAGTTGACACCACTCTTGGCATTTAAAGAGGAATAAATGAGGGTCAACACCAAGGGAAGAAAACATTCCACTGACTGTGACTTTGCTTAAAAATACTAAGCAGCGCCAACTGACATCCATATACTGGGAGTATATCTGGCGCACATTCATCTGGCAAGACTGGATGTTGTTGAAATTCAAGCCTCATGTTTACATAACAATTTATAATGCATTACCCTTAATGTTTTCTTCATTAAAAGGAAAAAATAGAAATGAAAACCAAAACTGACCTGGCTGGTTGTACTTTCTTATGTCATATACGTCTATCCTCCCAAACCCTAATTGTTGGTGTGGTCAAAGCCCCTCCTGGCACCCACATGGCTGGCTACAGCTCTGAGAGATGGCCATCTGTTTTTTTCATGAATAAGCAGGGCTTGTCTTTACCTGTTATCTGCAGGGCTGATGGTAATATCTATCAGGAAGTCATAAAATAAAATATGAGGTTTGTTATCCATCACCTACCAGTGATACTTTGGCAGTGTCCCCAGATCCTAAGAGAAAGGGTTTGACTAACACAATGCTAGTCAAAAAAAAAAAAAAAAAAAAGAGCTAGTTGACCTTGTTTCCTGCTGCAACATAAAGAATGCAAAGACAAACTGAAAGAAGGTATAGATGCTGGTGGACAATGTGGCTGAAGACGATCAGCAACAGAGACAGGCAGCCTGAGGATAATTGGTTGACCAAAAACTTCTCAACAGGAAAAATGTCTATTGATGAAGTCGATTCACAACTTCCCCTGGGTCTTCTTTAAACAGAACGGATCTTGTCCAAGACTTTTTAAACAAAACCCAAGTAAACCATCTGGTTTGGGAACAACCCAATTTACCTTTGATATAGACAATTTGCATAGTATTAAATAAAACCAAGCTCCTTCCTGTGCATTAGAGAGGGGGCAGTGTAGGGTAGGAGAATGGATCTGAGGAGGAGAGGAAGGCTCCGCCAGGCATTACCTCAAGCTTCCTCCACCTGTGCACATTCATGGGGTTCTCCAGTTCCTCCTCCAGGGCTCGACATCGTGTCCTCTCCTTCAAGAATTCTCTTTGCATGTGGAAAAGCTCCTGCCTGAATATAAGACAAACTGTCTTTTGCTAAGAAATTCTCCACCCATTGTCTACGGCCATACCACCCTGAACGCACCCGATCTTGTCTGATCTTGGAAGCTAAGCAGGGTTGGGCCTGGTTAGTACTTGGATGGGAGAAATTCTCCACCCATTTGAAAAGCATGTCTTTATGTGGCTATAGACATACAGCATCTTATATAAAAAGTTGGCATCAGGGAGACTTCTGTGAACACAGACCAGCTTCCAACCTGGGCCAGACACAGATATTATCAATCCTTAAAGAGCACAAACTTCAGCATTAGTTTGAATGAAAGTACCAGAACTTCAGAATCATGATTCCAAAAGCCCGAGGAATTTACAAGTCAATGGAAAGAACAGGAAGGAAGTGAATTATGAGAATTTCAATATACTCTAAATATCTCTATATAAAGAACAACCTATCTTTTATGTTTTACCACAAAATATGGCACCTGACTGCAGGACATTGAAGCTCTTGTGATAACTTGACAACAATTAGGGCAGTGCATTGCACCCTGACTTCACATTGGAATCACCTGGGGAGCTGTGCGACTTACCTTTGCCTGGACCCAATCCCCACAGAGATTCCACTTTAATTGGTCAAGCATGTTACTTGGGTTTCATAGGTTGTAAAGTCCTCCTGGTAATTCTAATGTGCAGCCAGGATTGAGAAAAATCAAGTTAGAAGTGATATTTGCTGTTCCACCACTACACAGATGGCTGCAAAAGTCCTGAAGAACTAGCTCTGGCTCAAAACTACTTCTCCAATCTGCAGGAATTTCTAGCAAATAGGCACCATGCTAGAGCCATTCGCAGTGCTCTGTGAGCTGGCTGCCACCCTATGGAACAAGCTGCTTTGTTGAGGGGTGGAGAAGAGGCAAACACTCACATTGACATGGGCAATAAGGATATTATTATGTGTCCTCGTCTGCTGTGGGTGTGCAGATTACTAATACCAAGCCATCTCTTTTACTTAATTGCTTCATTTAAACCAATAATACAACTTCCCCTCATTAGCAAGACAAACCATTAGAATTAACTGCATGATGTTCACTCAACAGGGAGCTCAGCACAAGCTGCTTAGAATTAAAAGCATATTTTTAACACTTCGATCTTCTAGAGTGTCGTCAGAAGAGGAGAGTCAGAGTATCAGCTACTGTTACTGACAGCTTATTTTGTTCAAGACTCTGTGCTCGGCACACTGTGTTTGTTTTCATGTTTAATTTTAACTACAAGTCTAAGAGAAGTTAAGGGATTTGCCCAAGGTCACACAGCTTGTGGGTGGCAAGGCTGAGATTGGAATTCATACCTGCCTGCCTCCAATGTCTTTAGTAAGTTATCTTTCCATTGAAAAGAAAAAATAAAATCTATTATCTACAAGCCAGCGATACTGACTAGGAATGGGTAGAACTTGGTCCTTTGTGTATATAATAAAAATAACTCATGGCTGGCGAGTTTAGTGATGATCTTCGAGATCATTAGAATGAATCTGTTTGTCTTCAAAATGTCAATGGTGGCATCTCTGGATAGTAAAATTATGCGTGATTTTTTAAGCTCCTCTTTATATTTTTTCTCCATTTGCCAAGTTTTCTACAATGAGTTTGTACTACTTTCATCATCTGAAAAACGAGTGACTCTAAAAAAATAAAAACTATTGATCCATCTTTGAAAATGACAACCTCCCTTGCTATTCCTGAATATATTCACTGCACCTAAATATCAAAACTATCTTCTAATTCAATTTATTTAAAAAGCTGATGCAAACCGTGTCCTTGTCCCAAGGTGGTCAAGGATACTGTTCATCTACAAATCCATGGGGAATAAGGTTAGATACAGAGACAACACCAGGCCTCTTATTTGGTTTCCTGCAATTGCCTATATAAAACATGGTGATGTTTTCCCAAAGGGGAAGTAGATCTTGTATAATGCAAGATTTAAAGCAAGAGAAGGCGCACTAAGCTAAAGTGAAAGCTGCAGAAGATAAATCAAGAGTGAGATATAAAATTTGGCCACCTTCTAAGGAAACAGAGTTTTCAAATAGTGATTAAATTTTTCCCTTCTTTTCATTCTGTGTATAATTCCAAGAAAAAGATGTGCAAATGTTACCAGGATTAAATTTAAATATTGCTGCTCCATCGCTTACATGCTGCCTTCTTAAATTCTAAAGAGCTCATGGGGGAAATGATTTTCTGAATTGTAACTAGGTTGGGTCTGTGATTTGTCTTGAAATTTCTTTTTAAAAATCCAGAATACAAAGACGCCTGGGTGGCTCAGTGATTGAGCACTTGCCTTCCACTCAGAGCCTGATCCTGGAGTCCCAGGATCAAGTCCCACACTGGGCTCCCTGCATGGAGCTTGCTTCTCCCTCTGCCTATGTTTCTGCCTCTGTGTGTGTGTGTGTGTGTGTGTGTGTGTGTGTGTGTGAGTGTGTGATGAATAGATAAAATCTTTTAAAAAAAAAAAAAACAAAATAAAATAAAATCCAGAATACAGGGATCCTCGGGTGGCTCAGCAGTTTAGCACCTGCCTTCAGCCCAGGGCGTGAGACTGGAGTGCCTGGATCGAGTCCCACGTCGGGCTCCCTGCATGGAGCCTGCTTCTGCCTCTGCCTATGTCTCTGCCTCTCTCTGTCTCTCTCTCTGTCTCTCTCTCTCTCTATGTGTGTGTGTGTGTGTGTCTCATGAATGAATAAATAAATACAATCTTTTTAAAAAATAATAAATAAAATAAAATCCATAAGTACCTCCCTTGAGAGGTAACTAGTCCATTTTGTGTGTGTGTGACATAGAATAGGTACAAGGTAGATTCTAAATTACGGAAAAGTTGTTCTCATTATTTGCTAATAATTCCATCATATAAAACGTTAATTTATACAACTTGATAAAGACTCTCCATGACCAACAAGTAATGAACATAAGGTCATTTCAGAAGCTCCCCATAGACCATAGTGCCCTCACCTCTGAAGGGCTTCCTATTACCTGAGTTCATCAACATTAGCCACACTCCTGGCAAGAATTCCCTTTTCTCGCCGAAGTTTCTTAATCTCGAGTTTGAGAATTCTCATGTCCTCCACCCTCTGGTTGTACTGGCTCTCGCCTTTATTCAACACAGATTGTTGGATCTTGATCTTCTCATAGAGCAAAGCCAATTCGTCATTGCGCCGAACAAGCTGAGACCCAAGGATATCTCTCTCGCTGATGACCTAGAAAAATAGGGAAAGGCATGGTCATCAGGGAACAAAAAGTCTCACTTTTCATTATGGCAGCCTCTTTCATTCTGTCAAAGATTTCTCAAAGGCCTGTGTGTGCCAGGCATCCAGTGGGCAATATCCTGCTACACAGTCAACACTGAGCTCCTCCCATATATTTGCTGTCCCATTGGAAAGAGATCATCATCATCATCATCATCGTCATCATCCACTATTTCTTGGCCCATGGGTGTTTGGGGTGTTTGATTTTTTCCCAACCCATTATTTTATTGTTTAAATTTGAATGACTCTATGGTGGGCTAGCTCTTGCCAGTTTCCACCACTACTTACTGTCTTACACTGGCCAATTTACCTTTTTTTCAACCTGCCAAATCTCTGAAAGCATTTAAGTTTCTAATCCCCTAATTATACCTTTGAGTTTCTAATCCAGAATTATGTAATTATTAGTTGCAATTATATGTGAGCAGTTAGTCTTGTATTAGAATGTAAGCTCCCTGAGGACAGGGACCTTACTTTCCTGTTGGCCAGTGCATCCCCCGGTGCCTAGGGGATAGTAAGTGCTCAATATGACTTGAATAGTGAGTGAATGTTTCATAATTAATCAACAGAAGATGACTTTCTATTACTGTTCTTCCAATAGATTGAATGCAAGAGCTTAGAGGAGAATGAGGATTCATGAAAAGTTGAATCAAACAGTTATGTCTGCTGATGAGGTTTGCAGGTCCAATGAGGAGATATTCCTACCTGGTCTAATTCCTTCTTCTGTCTCAGCCTCTCCCCATCAGCCTCAGCAATGATTCGCAGGAGTTTTCTCTCTTCTGCTTCCTGCTTTTCAATGAAGTGTTTGGTCTCCAGAGCTTGTTGTCTTAGTTTCTGCAGCTTGGCCTGACAAAGAGTGAAAGATACAGACAATTTTTGCTCTAGGGCAGTAGGACCTGGGTCTTCATGGCCCAGATTTAGAGGCACAGTTGTTCTTATATTCTCCTCTGATGTTTCATTTAACCTGGCTTGATCACTCTCACAAGCAAAACAAGCTCCACACACATACATGCACACACACAAGCCTGTAAAGAAACAGCAGTGCATGTTGGTGGGAATGTGAACTGGTGCAACCACTCTGGAAAACTGTGTGGAGGTTCCTCAAAGAGTTAAAAATAGATCTGCCCTACGACCCAGCAGTTGCGCTGCTGGGGATTTACCCCAAAGATACAGATGCAGTGAAACACCGGGACACCTGCACCCCAATGCTTATAGGAGCAATGTCCACAATAGCCAAACTGTGGAGGGAACCTCGGTGTCCACCAAAAGATGAATGGATAAAGAAGATGTGGTCTATGTATACAATGGAATATTACTCAGCCATTAGAAACGACAAATGCCCACCATTTGCTTCAACGTGGATGGAACTGGAGGGTATTATGCTGAGTGAAGTAAGTCCGTCAGAGAAGGACAAACATTATATGTTCTCATTCATTTGGGGAATATAAAAAATAGTGAAAGGGAATAAAGGGGAAAGGATAAAAAATGAGTGGAAAATATCAGAAAGGGAGACAGAACATGAGAGATTCCTAACTCTGGGAAACGAACTAGAGGTGGTAGAAAGGGAGGTGGGCGGGGGTGGGGGTGACTGGGTGACAGGCACTGAGGGGGGCACTTGATGGGATGAACACTGGGTGTTATTCTATATGTTGGCAAATTGAACACCAATAAAAAATAAATTCATAAAAAAAGAAAAGATAAAGCAGTGCACATTACCGTGATCATGTTTATTCTATGAGTTGTGCCCTTGAGGGATTTCTATCACTTTTCTATATACGTGTAGCAGAGGTTTCATTGGTATTCAGCAGCTCTTCCCTTACCAGCTAAACAAGGTGAGGATTCACAAAGAATAGTGCCAAGGAGGATGTAGGGATGAAGATGGGGGAGGACCTTTGTACGCACCAGCTCCCGTAATGGTCCTAACACCACCAGCATATCAACTACAAAGATAAAGCCTGTTGCAAGCAAAAATTAAATTAACAAAGATGGAGCCAACTATCTACCTTATAAAAAGGTCTTGGTGGAACAGCAGAGATGTCACAGTATAAAGAGATATATAGATCCTATTCCTAAGATGTTTCCAATCTAGATGAGAAAATAAGATATACAAGTATTATGTGAATATTAACAAGTCCAAGCAGTGATTTTTCAGTATCACGCAGTGAATTGATGCTACAGGAGGTCAAAGTACTATGGTTGTTAGGGAAGCTTTCTGGAGAGCTCAGATCTTGATGCTCTTGAGGTTATATGGAAATAGTAAGAGTCATGGGGACAGGGTACCATGAACTGGTCAGTTTCAGAAGGAAAACACATCTCATTAAAGGACACATTCGTTCCAATTCCACAAGTGCTTGTGACCTAAATACCTCAGGCATAATACCAGGCACTTTGCAAGCTACTCTTATCCCTACTCTTATCTTATTTTATAAATGCAATGTGTAATTGACAAAGAAAAACAAATTAACTTGCCCAAGGTCACACAGCTAGTACACAGCAGAGTTTATTCCAACCCAGATCTTTTGATTCCAAATCCTGTGCCCCCGAAGCTATCACTACCCAATTATTCCAAGCGAAATACAAAAAAGTAAGACCCGAAGGATTCATCATCCATTAGAAATGACAAATATAACCAACCACATCACAGTGGAAATGCTGTCTACTGGGTGAAAAAGGACATGGGAGTACCCAGGAATTAGCTTCTAATTCCTGCCTGCCTAGGGATTAGAGGGAGGAACCAGTGAGAGCTTTGGCAACTGACAGATATTTCCTAAGTGGAGAGGCTTGTGTTGGGGGAAGGTGTTAAACAGCCAAGCATGCAAACTGTAAAGTACCTGGTGTGTTCACCACACAGCCAAGCATCCAGTGTGGCTGGATTAGAGTGTTAGGTAGGGAATAGCAAGAGGTAAAACTGAGCCAGACTGGGAAGGGTTTTGTGTGTCACACACTGTACAGAGCATGCAGTGGGGAGCCACTGAGGTATTCACACTAAAGAAAGAAGAGTATGTCTTGAGAGGTCCTAGGCCCACATAGGAAGGACAGACCAGGTCAGCACAATAAGAAACAAATGAGAGGAAAGCACTGATTTCACCCATGCCTGGAAACATAAGGGAGATGACAAAATGATATTAAGTCCCCAACTCTTAATGGCTAACAGGTTGGCAAATGACAGTAAAAAAGTAATACATTTTTCTTTCAAGGAAGCATTGGGACCTCCCTCCCCCACCCACCAAGAGATAGAAAACCTCATATTTGCAAGTGCCTGTGACCCAACCCAACTTCTAGTTGAGTTGGACTCATGAAGACCAAGAACCATTAATTCCATACCTCAGGCTTTTGTTCCAACAATAGAGGATACAGCACACCTAGGATCAGACATGTAATGTCACAAATGAAATGTACCTGGCTAATGGGAAACCAAAGGGTTCTTTTGTGACATTTGGTTTGTTCACTCACAAAATATGTTTTGGTCCAGGGATAAGCAAAAGGAAATAAGTATTGAGAAAAGACCTTCTCTAGTATTTACCACTTTGGGGGATTGCCTGTTGGGAAAGAGAGCAAAGAACCAGCATTTCTCTTTCTATCATCAGTTACGGTGACAATGAAGACAGCCATAAATACCTGTTTGGCTCATGTTTTCTTTAATAAAACTTTTATTTTCCCAGATGTGCAACATTCCCTTCCCTGTTCCTAAGTGCCAAAAGCTGATCAGAATCCATCAGCAGAACAAAATGAAACCCCTGTTATATTAAAATGCAATCAACGGTGTGTAAAAGTATCTGTCTGAAATGTAAAACCATTCACGCGTTTGGCATTGCTGTGTTTTTTTTTCATAATATATCAAAATTCTGAGTGGTCTCCTTATGTCATAAATTTATGGGCTGTAAACAAGATGTGGCATTAGACTATGGCAGCAAATGTTAACATCAACAAAATACCTTGAATCTAATGCATTTAGCAGCTATAAATCTGAGCTGTCTTACCCAGGAAAGATGGTAACTGCTGTGTGCCCAAAAGCACATCAAGCAATGTTCTGGGTGGACCGTTGGGTATCCACATTTCTCAAGGTGTTACCAGTGGTATGAAGTTGTAATACACTCACAGGACACACTTGTTAGTCACTGACTCCACAATTAGTTTTGTGGCAGGTGTTTACAGAACATATATCATCCTATTTGGCTGCAGGTATAAATCATATCTTAAGAATCAGACTCACAGGTGTTTCACCCATTTGTACATGATCCCAATATTCACTGCATTTCACAGAAACCATCCCTTTACATCTAAGACCTAAAGTTTTCCAGCCATGGGAATAATTAGGCTTTCCCTCTCTCTCCCATCCAGGTCATCCCAGTAAAAGGATAAGGTGTCCCGAAGCCAGTCACTAATGTGATGCTGGGCTCTGGACATAAAGAATCTGCTGCTGAATTATTCACCAGGAATCAAAGTGCTGTCAGAATGATGTGGGATGATTTGGAGGTGATGAGGCAGATCAGGGGCTTGTTAGGACACTCCAAATGAGATGGCTCCGTCAGCACTGATGAAACAAGGCTGGGACGGAATGGGAAGATGAACACACATGCAGCGATGTCTACGAGGACTATTGACATTCTGTCATAACCATAATGTGCTGACAATGTCTAGAATACTGAGGAGTCAGTAGGGCCGGGTAGCAACTGAGAAAGAAAAAGAAACATGAAAGGAGCAAGATGTTTCTTTTGAGGGGGATGAGTGAGGACAAAGATGATCTATTATGGACAACTGTTTGTCATCTTGGAGAAGTAAATTAGGTTGTCCTGTCAAAAGGTGTCTCATGGTCTACCACACAGGGCGGGGGAGTAGGGGTCTTGCCCTTCCATGAGGGATTATGTGCCCACAAAGCTTTGTAGAACCCAATAATAATAAGCTAAATGTCTCTTGGAGCAAGGTTACTTGAAAATCTGCCCTTCCCTCCGGGGTTTTGGCTTGCAAACTTCAGATGCATGAAATCCAGAGACCTGTGTGAAACGTGATTCAAATATGAGGCTAAAAAAGTCAAGAGGCTGAAACTCAACATTTGAGCTGTCATATTTTTCTAAAGAATGTCAAACGGGCTTCATGATAGGCCAAAATTATCCAGTCGAAGCACCATTGCAAGTCACCCTTGGATAACCTCAAAGAATAAATCAAGCGGACATCCTTTTTCTATTCCTCATTCTTACCTCAATGGGAAATGCTAGGGAGAAAAGTCATGGTGGCTTCACAATAAGTCCAAAGCAATCACCTTTCTATAATTGACGGCTCCAAGCTCTCCAGACCCTGGATTCCCCATTTAGAGCAGACTCTCCAGGGTAGAAATCTTTTATACTCATCTACCATGTTCACCCACTCCCAGCTCTGCTAGACCTGGACCAAAAAACAGAGCCCTCTTGCCCTTTATTTTCTTTTATTATGTTGCTTATTTGGAGCTACACATGCATGATGATGGAGGACATCACTGAAACAAATATTAACCAAAGTCAAACTCTAGAGAATTAGGAATAATTGATCTGTTATGTAGGATATTGTTTTTTCTAAAGCAGAATTTGGTAGAAGGCAGTTAGTTCCACCTTGGACCCCATTATGGGGTAATAATCTTTTGAAAAGAACATTAGCTGGGGATGTAAGAGATGAGGATTGATGTCATCCTTTAAAAAGAAAAATATGATGTACCAAATAGAGTTAAATGGAAGCCTTGCTAACATAGGGTCCATGAGGCCCATGGGTGAAGCAATATTTATAAGATTCCTCTGATTCATTCAATGGTAAATAAACACATCCCACTAAGGGCTCTGGGATGGAACAAGTTACCATCTGCAAAATTATTTTTACAAACAAGGATAACAGGGGCAAAGATGCAGGCTATTTTCCAATTTAAAAAAATATATTTATGTTTCTTCATATGGAAATTAATTTTAATGCAGAATTATTTATTACTTTTTTATCATAAGCTAGAGTGGAGAGATGAAAGTCTCAGATAAATATCAATTATCACATCTTTTCTGTTGTATTTTGATCTTTCTTATACCAAATGTGCCTTGATTTCCTGTAGTAGTTTTATTTCCATGAAGACCTATCATTAAGTTGACAAAACCTATTAGGAAATTGAGAGTGCACATTTCAATCTATGGCATTTTGGAATCAAGGAAATTTGGTATTAAAGTGTCCAACACCAGCTACACATTTTCAAGATAAGAACTATCTTTCAGGGATGCCTGGGCGGCTCAGCAGTTGAGCGTCGGCCTTCGGCTCAGGGCGTGATCCTGGGGTTCCGGGATCAAGTCCCTTATCGGGCTCCCTGAGAGAAGCCTGCTTCTCCCTCTGCCTATATCTCTGCCTCTCTCTGTGTCTCTCATGGATAAATAAATAAAATCTTCACACAAAAAAAGATTTATCTTTGAAAACTATTATGTGCAGAAACCAAGACACCAGGTCTCTCATTTGCTATAGATAGTTCCTCCAAGAGGCTCATAAACATGCATGAGTATTCTGTATATACATTTTCAAAATGAAACTAATACTTTCATACTCTAAGAAGTTCCTTTTTAATTCCTTGGTCAAATGGATTAGAAGGGAAATCTTTTGGATTAGATAGGAAAAGAAAAATACATTAGGTTTAGTGAATGTGTATAGTAAAACAAATTTGGTTCAAGGATTGAAATTATACCATTTGAAATAATGGTATAATTATTTGGTATGTATACTTGGAAAAAGTTTTTGTATTATATTAGTAGACATACAACGTGCTAAGTTCATAGATTTAAAAGGATTTGTCTTAGTAATAAATTTGAAGACAGAGGTGGTTCCCTGGAAGAGTGGCTAAGGATAGTGTGGGCAGAAAAGTCAGGTGCACATAAAGCAAACAACTATTAGGAGCAGAGGGACAAAAGGTCTTGCCAGCACCATCTTAGGAGGAGTTTGGGAGAGTGGGATGTGGGTGTTGGACTCAGGCTGTAAATGCAAAGGGACTATAGCAAGTCTGTAACCTCCAGGACTTCTTGGGCACTGCCCACCTGCTAGGTTCTCTTCTGCTGATGTGATGGTAGCAGCGCAGGTGAAGTAGGTATTTATGCATCTCCACTGGCCTCCTCCCCCTTCCACCTGGGAGCACTCCCCATAAGGAAGCCTGACCTAGAGGTAGTAGAGCTCATCCTCCTGGGTCCCTGGTTGCTGTCCCTGTCCCCTTTCCTTCAGTGAGCATGAAGCCTGCCGCGAGTGGGGCAAACAGACAGACTTCTGGTCCATCGCTTTTCTTCTAAGTTCTGTACCTTCAAAGTTTCCTTCTCCTTCTCTATCCGCTGCTGTTCCAGATGTAGCTTCACAAGTGCTGACTCTTTGGCTGAGATTTCTTCTTTCAGCTGATCTACCTGATGGGTCATAATCTTTAATTTTCTCTTCATCTCTGTTATTTCATCCTAACAAAATGAAAGAAGGAATCTTTGAAAGTGAATTAAATAGACATCACCATCTGTATAAAATTCAATACATATTCAATAGCTTTTAAAGGAGGTTCTCTCAAAACAATGGTCTGAACAATTACCACTGGGCTGTTCCTTTGTATCTTGTGCCCATCAACCACCAAGTACTTCATAGCTTTAACTCTCAAAATATTCTCATGAGATATATACAAAGTATGCGTAATGGCTATGCCATACACAACACACATACAACAAACACATACGTACAACACACAAAACACAACACACACACACTACATACTGCATGCAACACATACAACAAACACGCAACACACATACAGCACACACAAAAACACAACACATGACAAAGACACACACACAATATACACATCTATTCCTCATTTTATAAGGAAGAAATTGGCCCCACAACAAACATTATAACTAAAAGATTACAAAGCAAAGATCTGCAATTAAATGACAAGAGCATGCTGCTCCCCTCTGAGTCCCATGATAGCTATTGGCAGCTCTAAAAATTAGAAACAGGAGAATGGCAATTCTACATAATAATTAAAAGCAGGACCATGATCTTCACATCCCATCGAGTTGTATCATTTCCACTTGAAACAACCTGATAATTCTGCACAAACTGATCTTCTCTTTCAGGTGAATTCCCTGAGATTTCTTGCTTGCCTTGTTCTAAATTCTGCCATCAGGAAAACAGAAACTGCTTTAAACCCAGAAGGGGGGAGAAGTCAAATGTAAAGACATAAATATATTCTTTACCTGAGCCTCAATCAGATTTTTGCTATACAGATTCCTGTCTGATCTCACAGCTTCATAAAGGTTCTGTTGTTGTTTTAATTTAGTCTCTGATTCAGCGATTTTTTTCTTGTAGTCAAAAATCTGCATTTCACGGATTTTTATGTCTTCCATGTTCATGAGGAGCTGGAGAAGAAAGAAGTATATGAAAGGGTTAAAGACCCAATCTGTGGTTATCAATTTGGGACAAACAGATTTTGATCTAAGGGTAGCTGGTAGAAATGTTCACAGCTGGTAGAAAATCTGACTGAGGCTATAATCACTGCGGTACAACACAGAAATTCAGCCCAGCTGATTAGGGGCAAACATACATTTTATCACACTAGAGTTCTGCTCAAGCATGAAGGCTTAGCACAGTTATTTTCTGATCACAAGAGGAAAAAAAATAAATAAAGGAATTCTTTGAATTCTGAAAACCTCTCGGGAACACCCACCCACCAAAAAAACAAAAGAAAAAGAAAAGGCACGGGTTTAAACAGATCTTCCCATGGAGCACTAAGAAAGATAAGAGATAACTCAGCTGTTTGGCCACACTCACAGCTTTATAAATTTAACCACCAGAAAGAAAAGTGGCCTTTGGACATCGATAGTAATCAAAATGCTGTCTTGCCAATGTCAAACTCGCTCCATCAGGGAAACTCAAAGGACTTCATAAAAATGCATTCTGTTGTGCTCAAAACATTTCTAGGCAAGATGAGATGTGAGAATAACTGCCTGTTTTTTGCAAGTATGAAAAACCCAGGCACCGAATTCCACCGTGAGCCAATAACTTCTCAACAAGCAATCCATACCGTTGAAATTACATAATCATGACTCTCAGCTGCAGTGTCCACAGAAATTGATTTTTTAAAGACAAACTTTTTCGAAAATTCCTTAAGAAGAAAAACTTTAGCAAGGAGGACTGATTGAATCAATGGGATTATGGTCTGGACAAAAGCTAGAACATACAAAGAGAAAATTCTCCAGAGTTTTCTCAAGGCATTCCCTTAATTAATGATTACAGCTAAAGGAGATAAACAGCAATGTGACAGATAATAGAGGGCAGGGCATGTCCTTGCAGTCACAGGGCCAGGGAAGTTCCCTCTGAAGAGGAGGCATTTTATCTAGAACCTAATGGTCAAAAAGTACTTAGATCTTTGCCATGTTCATAGTCAGTGGGACTCAAGTGTGGGCTACCTCTGAGCAACATGCTCCCGAATCACTGCTATACATAAGCCTTTCGTTCCATCTGTGGAATTAGTATGCCAGAAAATACATTCCAAGAAACTCTAAAGCTTTCCCATCAGAGGTAATGATGCCTAGTGTTTAATATATTTATCCTTTATATCTTTAAATAAACACCTTTCAAAGTTTTCTTAGATATATTTAAGGAGGGATGGGATTAAATTTTAGTAAATGCATTTTTGGCATATATTATTTTGTACCATTTTTTTCTTATTGGGTCTATTAATTTGATATACTTACTAATAAATGCTTCCCTTTACAAGTATTTTAATTTTATTTCTTTGTACAGAGCCCCATGTGCCATAATTTTAAATAAATTCAGCAGTGTGAAATATTTTTTTCCTTTTACTTATTTATCTGGACCTTCCTTCTCTCTTCTACCCATATCAACCCCTTACCAACATATAAAGCAATGATTAACAATTTAGTATGTATTCATCCACATTTTTCTTTGAACTCTACATATTCTTCTACTCAGGCCTTCTAGCACAGTAATAGCTAATAGTTCTCAGACACATTCTACGTACCAGGCATTCTATATGTATTAACTCATTTAATCTTCACAAAATCCTATGAGATGTGCATTATTATCACCCTCATTTTACAAAGGAAATTTAAGTCAAAAAAAGTAAAAAAAAAAAAAGTATTATCATCCATAGCTACTCAACTAGTAAATATTCAGACACAGGGATTTGTTTGCCTTCCTTTGTCTTGCTTTTCAGGTTTTGTTTTTATTTTTTAGCAAAATGTGATCTTTTAATATATATTTGTATGCTTTTTAATCCCTCAATAATACTTGGGAGAATCATGTAGAGTAGTTCTAATTCATTCTCTTTAAAGGTAGTTTAACACTCCACAGTGTGGCTGAGCCATCATCTCCTTAGCTCTTCCTCTGTAATGGGCATTAGCTTGGCTTCCACTTTTTTGCCACTCTGAACCCTGCTGCAATAAACATCTTTGTACATGTGTCCTTATGCACTGTGTTTTCAATTCTGTTGGGATGGATTCCCGGGAGTGGAATATCTGGCTCAAAAGACATATATATTTTTAACTGTAATAGATATTGCTAGATTGCTTTCCAAAATGGCTGTAACACTTTACATTTCCATAGTGCCAGCAATAGTTTTCTTAATAGAAAACTATCCTTGCGGTTTCAGGATAAACCCTCTTTGGTCATACTGGATGATTCTTTTAATGTACTGTTGAATTTGGTTTGCTAGAGTTTCATTTAGAATTCTGTGTACATATTCACAAGTGATCTAAGTCTATAACTTTCTTTTCCATTTTATTTTAATATCAAGGTTTCTACTAGTTTGGTAAAGTGAACAGAGTATCTTTCTGTTCAGCCATTCATTCACTCACCCATTTATTCATTTACTCAATAAACATGTATTGAGAGGATTTATCTCTCAATGGCAGGCACTGTAAGAGCACTAGTGACATAAAGAACAATAAGACACATTCCCTATCCTCAAGTTCACCTCTAGTGAATGACTCCTCCACAGAAAGGAATAAATAGAGCCAGGACAGGAAACTAAGACATGCATTAGGTGTTATGAGAGAATCAAACACTGGAAGGTTGGGACACCTGGGTGGCGCAGTGGTTGAGCATCTGCCTTGGGCTCAGGGCATGATCTTGGAGTCCCAGGATCAAGTCCCCTATCAGGCTCCCTGCATGGAGCCTGCTTCTCCCTCTGCCTATGTCTCTACCTCTAACTCTCTATGTCTCTCATGAATAAATAAATAAAATCCAAATAAATAAATAAATAAAATCTTTAAAAAAAACACTGGAAGGTTAATAGATAGTTTCTTCTGAGAATGGTTGTACACATAAAATCTGAGCAGTTAATATTTCGGATTTACATAATTTGTGGGAACTACCTCTTCCTTTTTATTCTTCAGCCATCCCAACCAAGGACTCACATCAGACCCCAAGCTCTCTCCCAGACCTGGAGTCTTTACTCATTATCCCCACGGAAGGCATGGGTTCTCTATCAATGCAAGCAAGGTCAATCAGTATCACTCCCAAAAGAATGCAAAGTGCCTGAGCAGCACCTTTTCTAAAGTTATGTAGCCAGAGAATTATTTGATTCTTCAAAGTTTGAAAACCTCAGTTCTAAAGTTTTTGGGCCCTCTGCAAGTGTTGGGGATAATTCTTCAACTTTTTTAGTGGCTTCCATAGTTAATGATCTTCTCACATTTACTACTTCTCTTCAAGTCAAACCTTGATGTGTGTACGTATTTTTGAGAGAAGTACCTATTTCAACCCATTTTTTAAATGTATGCCACTAGATTCGTACCAAGTATTTTTATATGCTTTCACTGTTTTATTGTTATTAAAGGTGATCGTCCACTTTGTATGTAAATAAAGTAGCAAAGAGTAAGAATGGTTGAGGGCCTAGAAGGAACAAAATTTAAAAATCCAACACAAGGAGATTTGGAGAAAAGGTATGTGGATTGATCTGAAATGAAAAGAAACCTCTTTACTTTTCCCATCATTTCTTTGATCCCTATCTGTAGATTCCTTCAAAATGAGTAGCAGGTGGTCTTTAAGATACCACCACTGGTAACTAAAATGTGTAAGTTTTAGAAATAACTGTAAAACCTAAATAAGATATCCATTACTGGGGATCTGTCGTTTGATTTAAAAAAAAAGGGAAAGGCACTATTTTGGACTAAAATTTAGCCTTTCTGGGATGCCTGGGTGGCTCAGTTGGTTAAGCATTTGCCTTCTGCTCAAGTCATGATCCCAGGGTCCTGGTATGGAGTTCCCAGAGTTCCCAGTGGTCAGTCCCCCTGCTCAGTGGGGAATCTGCTTCTCCTTCTGCCTCTGCCCCTCTCCCTGCTTATGCACACACTCTGTGTCTCAAATAAATAAATAAAATCTTCTTAAAAATAAAAATTAAAAATTAAATTTAGCCTTTCTATGGACATGATCATCCTCTTTGGAGCCAGTGAAATGATTGGATTGAAAATACTTTGAACGGTATCATCAGCATTCAGAATATCAAGCAGCACACATCAGAGAAAAGAAAAAAAAAATGCTCCTTCAATCACTTTAAGAGATGTTATAACAAGAATCTTCCCTTTCAGAGACAGAATAATGCTCCAGAGAAAGGATATGGCCAAGGGCATTTCTTTTGGGGGCATCCAGTAGCAGGGTTCATCTTTCTGCACATAACAGTGCAGGAAATCACAGGGCACTTGCTTCTGGCTTCTTGAAGCTGGGAATAATAAGAACTCATCATGATACAAGGAAAATCAAAGGTATTTTAGTTAAATGACAATGGGAAAAAATATTGAAACTAAGGGAAAAGACAATTTACAAAGCAATTTAGTTCTAAGTGTTGAAACTCAATTTGTTTCGATGGAAATCATTCAAACCAATGTCAAATCCTGAAAATTCATAAAATGTGTGGAGTGTTAAATAGGAGCAAAACCTTTAGTCAGCAGAATGTCCCCTGTTGCAAATGGCATATCAGAGAATATGGGATGCCAGCTATAGGACTGGAGCTTAATTAATTGATTGGAGCTTAATTAATTGATTACACTTCCGGTACCCCAAACAACTCATGAGAGAAATCACACCTAAAAATAAAAAGCTTTTGTTACAGGTGGAGACTTGGAGATCCCAGCCTTTGTAAGCCCACTTCAGACTAGCCCAGAAAATGCTTACAGTGCACTCTGACGGTACCGTCCCAGTTTATAACCTACTACCTTTTTTTTTTCTGTTAAAACAACCTGCCAATAGAAGGAAGAGTGAGATAAAAATCAATAATGCATGCTGGAAATCTGCAGCATAGTCAAAACATCACATAGTTTAAGGCAGGATAAGAAAGTAGGTCACTGAATTTGGAGCCCTTTAACTTACATTTGATGAAATATCAGTATAATAAACTCCTCCAATAAGTTTTTCTGACTCAATGTCAATGGTTTGAATGCTGACAATGCCTTTACCTTCATAATGAAACTGAAAAACTCACTCACTGGGGAAAAGAAAAACCCTATGTGGTCAGGCAGGTGAGATTTTTTAAGACTTCTCTATTTTTCTTGTTTTCTTGTTTTATTTTATTCTCCACCTTAGAGAGGCACGTCTTTGTTTCTGGGGTTTTTTTTAAGGTTTTAGTTTTTTAAGTAAACTCTCCACCCAACGTGACGCTCAAAATCACAACCCCGGTATCAAGAGTCACACATCCTACTGACTGAGCCAACCAGGCACCTCTGTTTCTGTTCTTAATAACATATTACATCATATTATTAAATAAGAGACATAATCATATCTACCTCAGAGGGCTATTATGAGAATTTAAGTCAGAAGATCATATATTTGCTCCATCCTATAAGTACCTAGCAGATCACAATTTAATAAAAATTATCATGATGTGTTCATATTCTGTCATGTTATGTAATATTAGTACTTAACAAATCAATTTGATTTTTCCATGGAACAAATTCTGCAGGAAAATAGTAAGCCCTAGTATACTAATTTTAGAATGATACATAAAGCTTATATTTTGTCTATGAAAGATCCTCTGTATAAAACTTCAAATTAATACCAAACAGGAGCTTCCTTTCATCATGAAGTATCTATTTAATCAACAATATTTTTTTGATCAACTTTCACTTTTCTCACTTACTTCTAAGCCCTTGAAAGCACGTTATGATTCGTTTCTTAGAACCTTTGCCTGGGAGAGTTTTGCATGACACTGTAACAGGCAAATAAGGAACCTAGAGGTAAGGATTCATTGTGAAAGGATGCTTTTTGGCGTATAAAATGTCTGGAAAGGAAATAGCGAGTTTAATATTTAGGATGAGAAAGGAGGGGTCCTAAAATGAGCCAAGTGCATAATGTGCAAAATGTGCTATGGATGTAATGATTAACCAGGAATGGTTTTACCCAGAATTTATAAAAGTTCAGTAAATGTGGTGGACCACCAACTTATAATGCCATTCCTGGTGCCTCGTAATTTAACTAAATAGTAAAATTTAGACTGCAACAGAGGAGAAAGCATGAGGATAAAAAGTGCTGAATTACTATACTAGATTATCTTAGGGTTCTGCAAATATTCACTCCCTCTCCCTGTTCCTACCATCTCCACAGGAAGAGTCTTCCCCTTGCTGTTGGACCTGGACATGTGATTTGTCAAAGCCAATGGGATGTCAGAGGACATTAGGCAAGGAGAGAGCCCTGAAATGTGCCCGTGTGATTGGGTTTGTCCTTTGCTTTCCTTTCCCCATGAGAACACCATGCATCTTGGTAGACCAGAAACATGTAGAACAAAACCAGACCCAACTCACAGCTTCAAGCCAAGTGCAGGCAAGCCTAACCAGACCACCCGACTCCTACTCAACTGCAGATGTGTAAGAAATAAGCATTGGGGTGCCTGGGTGACTCAGTTGGTTAAGTGACTGCCTTTGGCTCAGGTTGTGATCTCAGAGTCCTCGGATTGAGTCCTGAGTCGGGCTTTCTCTCTCTCTCTCTCTCTCTCTCTCTCTCTCTCTCTCTCTCTCATAAATAAATAAATAAATAAAATCATTTTTTTAAAAAATAAAGCAGTGCTTATTTTTGCATGCCAGTGAGATTTGGTGGTTGTGTATTATGCTGCATTATTATGGCAAGTGTTGACTGAGATAAGCACATAAGAAAAGGTTTGGGATTCTGAGCCATCCAATTCTGGCACAGAAAAGGATCTTCTTCCTCATTTGCAAATGCCAAGTTAAATTAATAAAATATAATGTTGGGCTTTCAGTATCTAAGATTTCACCTTTCTTTCTCTAAACAGAAAGAACCAGAAGGCAAATGTTGACACTGTGTTTGCAGCCCAGAAGGCAGAAGAGACCAGGCCGCAAGTCACTCACAGCTAAAATTGCTAAGGATAATTCAGATAAGATTGTCCATTCTGGCAACGTGCATCCAGTGAATCTAAAGTGAAGGAAGTCCCATAATAATAAAGATATTATTGAAGAAGAATTTAATATAAATACTGAAAAGTAAGTCTTTGAGTAGTTAAGTCAGATCTCTAATTACACTTTCCATTCACTCCTTCAAAAAATATTTGGTACCTATCTAGAAAATACGTAATATGAAGAGCTCAAAATCAAATACCAATCCTTCTCCTATGCCCACTGATAAAACTAGGTCAAACCATGTACATGATTTTGCATTCTGTTTTTATCAGATTCATATTGTGAACATATTCCCCATTTTAAAAAAATATTTTTCAAACACATGTTTTTAATGATACTTAACATTTTATCAGGTAAGTGTGGCACAATTTATGTTAAAGAATATTCTTTTATAAAACTCTTTGCATTTCTTATTTTTCCGTAAATTGAGTTCTCACAAAAGAAATTGCTGAGTCAAAACTTGGGACAACATATACTCACCCCAGAGATAGATGAAAACAACAATTTTGTGACATTATCCCCAACCCCTGGTATCAGTCGTCAACTCCCGATAAACAGAATACATGAAAAGGAATGTTCTCTTTATGGGAATAAGGGGTATGTGTGTGTGTGTGTGTGTGTGTGTGTGAGAGAGAGAGAGAGAGAGAGAGAGAGAGAGAGAGAAAAGAAAAAATAAAATATGGGGAGGGGCACATGCAGGTCCTGAGTAAGTAGCCCGGGGGAACCTGGGTGGCTCACTTGGTTAAGCATCAGACTCTTAATTTTGGCTCAGGTCATGATCTCAGGGTCTGATATTTTATCCCATGACAGGCTCTGCAAAGCTTGCTTCAGATTCTCTCTCTCCCTCGCCTTCTGCCCCTACACACCCCACTCACACTTTCTTTCTAAAATAAATAAATAAAATCCTTAAAAAAGAAAAAAAGTCCAAAGATGATGCAAGTTGCTGTAGCAGCTGATATATGCCATCAGAGGTTAAGAAAGAAATAGAAAAAAATGTAGTTGATAAAGAATTTGTTAAGAACTTGTGCTTAAATAATTTAGTGCTACATTATATGATCTTGTGCAGTTAAACATCAGAGATTATGAAAAACAGTTACCAGCAAAACTTGGTACCTCTACACTTTGACAAGGAAACAAAAAAAATAGATAATCCTATGTTAAAATCCTATGTTAAAAAATGACAGCATCCTTATTATCACTCATCATCTATCCATTTGCTTAACTTTATTGGTGCCTACTATTGCCAGCGTACTGGAAATGAAGAAATGAATGAGATGAAGTCCTAGTTCCATGAGCTCACTGTAAAGTAGGAAAAACAAATATGCAAAGAAAATAATTGCAGGATGATAAGTGCCATTCCAGAGCTACCAACAAACCCATAAAGGAGAGAGTCGGAGCAGGCCTGACCCCAGAGATGAGGATTATGAGCCAGGTATTGAAGGATAAAGAGGAGTTTTCCAGGCAGAGAAGGGAAGGAAGGACTTCGCAGAGAGAACAACAAGGTTGGACTCTGTCCCATAAATCACAGTAGACCAATTGCTTTGTCTTGCATGGATTAGAGGTATGTACCAAAATACTGACTCACTCTACCAGGTGGGACCAGGGCAACTGGCCTCCCTGGGGTAGTCCTCTCCAGCCCGGAATCATTTCTCCCTTCTTCCCACAAGATATGGACATATTATTTTCTACATTTACTAGGGATACAAAAAAAATGTTAGAAAGCACAGGCCCAGGTTGCTGAGATGTGACCAAGGTTTATAAGGCCGGGAGTGATACTAAGATCACATTGGAATTTTTTAACCGTGAACTTTGAAAGTGTGATGGCGGCCAGAGGTAGAGAAAGACTGAGTACAAGGAGGGTGAAGGAGGAGCTGTGACAGATGATATGTTCAGATATGTTTACCGTCTCACCATACAGTGCCCCTCCCTTAGGAGGATTATACTCCTACCCAGGGATGTTGGGTTTGGACATTAGACTTGCTTTGGCCAAGGCAATATGAGTGGACAAGCCTGCCTTGTGCCCTTCCCTTACCAGCAGAAGCTCTGAGAGCATCACAGAGTCCACTATTACAGTGTTTTCCCTCTGAAAGAGGCCAGCATATCCCAACAGAATCAGTTTAGAGTAAAGGGGACATGAAGCAGGGTGGCAGCTGACCCTCAAAGGCCATTAATTTGAGCCAAAAATAAATCTTTGTTGTTATCAACCACTGAAATTTAAGGGTCATTTCTTACAGCTTAAGCTAATGGATGCAGAGCCTGATGGGCTAGGCTAACCCAGACTATAGAATATGAGTTCCTGAACTGACAACTGATGGTTTTCTCAGCATCAGGAAATCAATCAATGGTGCTTGTAAGATGATTAAGTCAGAAGAGAAACACACTGTATTCCAATGGCCCTCAATTAGGGCTATGAGAATCACTGGGGGATCTTTGACAAGGAAGACACGTCCAGCTAGGGCTAGACTGAGCATATGTATTTGTGTTCTTCCAAACTTATGTTCAACAAACATCTGCTCAGCATTTATTTAGCCTAAGCGGGAAGAAGCTGATTTTCTAACAGGAAAGCTGGTCCCCCACTTTGTTAATGTTTATCACTCAAATGGTGGCTGTCAAAAAAAAAAAAATGGTGGCTGTCCTACTCATCTTCACTGAGATGCCACTCCAAAATAAATAAATAAATAAATAACATACAAGAGCATTGGTAAACACTGTAAATTTCACTGAGGAGATGAAGGAGAGGGCTTATGGTGTAAAGTAGATAACATTTTACCAGGGGGTAAAAAAAATCTCATTAAATTAGTCTTTTCTCCCAAAACCTCTTCTAAGCCTCATACTTAAAACTTTCCTCCAGGGGTACCTGGATGGCTCAGTCAGTTAAGCAGTTGCCTTTGCCTCGGTCATGATCTCAGGGTCCTGGGATAGAGCCTAGCAGACAGCTCTCTGCACTCCCCAGCCCATTCATTCTCACTCTTGCAAATAGTTGAATAAAATCTTTTTTAAAAGCTTTCCTCCAATGCCCCCTCCTGACATCATAAACCCCCTCTCATGAAACCTCCTGCTCTATGCCATCTGTGAATGCACTGAAGACAGCAGAGTCTAACCACTCATGCTTAATGCTGGCAACGTGCTAAGACAACTGGTTCAAGTAGAACCAAATCCCTGAAGTCATTCTTCAAGATGCCGCTGTTCACAGGAAGTAGAGATCTGGGACTTAGCTACTTGATGTGTGAATTTCTACCACTGGTGAGCTTTCAGGTTCACAATAGTTGCAAAATAGAAATGTTCTTTGAATGTGTGAACATTTACCTGATGCCAGGAGTCACTCACATCTTAATTTGAGACCATTTAATTAAGATGCCTTTCTCCTAACAACTAGTTGGAAGTAGTTGGTCAGAGGGAACAAAGATTTCAGGGACAGTTGTGGAGGGTGAGAACAAAGGGTATGGAGATGGTGATGCTGACAGCACCTCCTCCCAACCTATGCATCCAACCCTGGGAAAGTGCACAGGAGGAGCCTCAAAGGGGGAAACAGGGATCCCCTAAGCTTTGTCCACTTCACAATTTGGCCCAGATCAGCTCTGGGACAGCTTCCCTTCTGTCAACATCATTCCTCTTAAATTCTCATGCAAACCACAGGCTCAAATCTGAAGCAATTCTCTTTGCCACAGTGTGTGACAATCAGAAAGGATGTGCTTTGTGCTCCACCCACACCTTCAAGGAGTGACTTTACCTTTTGGGTAAGGTCACTGGCTTTATCGATGTACTGATCTCTCTCCTTTTCCAGCTGAAAGATGATCTTTCTCTGCTTCTGAGCCTCATCCTTATAGTTCTGGATTTCTTCTTCCAGATTCCTCTTGGCTTGCTCATGGAGCTTTACCAGGTCTATCTGTTTCTGGGTCGCATTGATCGCCTTAAGCATGTTCTAAAAATGACAAAAGAGCAGCCAAATTACTCAAATTGTGTGGGGATTTGGAGATACATTTATCCTGTTTCATCCCTAAAATAATTAGATAACATTGTTTTTTGGGTGAATAAAAATAATCATATTCTCTACAGCTATTATGTTAATTTTGCACAAGGTAAACCCATCCGTAAATATACTAAGTGACCACAATGTCACTAGGAAGTGAGTACTGTCTTGCTCCCATTTTAAGGGTAAGAAACTGACGTTTACAAGTTAAGCTGCTTGCCTACAAGTTCATTCAATGAGGGAGTGGCAGAGCCAGGATTTGAGTCCAGGACCTGCTGACCCCCCCAAAGGTAAATTCCACCCCAACTCTAGCTTTGTTCCTGTGAGTTTAGAACAACTGAATCGAATCATGTAACAGGGCTTTGACTACAAAGTAGAATAAAACCAATGTGTTAAAAATGCAAATATCAGTGTCTGGGCAGCTCAGTCGGTTTAGTATCTTCCTCGGGCTCAGGTCATGATCCCAGGGTGCTGGGGTAGAGCCGCATCAGGCAGCTGCTCAGCGGGGAGCCTGCTTCTCCCTCTCCCTCTGCTCCTCCCCACTGCTTGTTCTTTCTCTCTCTCTCTCTCTAATAAATAAAATATTTTTTTAAAGACGCAAATGTCTAGAGTAAATGTATGATCCAACAATTTCACTCCTGGGTATATGCACCCCGTAGAGCCAAAAACAGGTGTTCGAACAATAATTTGTATATGAATGCGCACAGCAGCACTAGTCACAAAAGCCAAGAGGGAAAAACAACCCAAATGTCCATCAGCTGATGAATAGGTCATCAAAATGTGGTCTATCCACACAGTGGAATATCAATCAGCCATAAAAAAGGAACGAAGTCCTGATACAACTACAGCATGGTTGAAGCCTTGAAAACATTCCAAGTGAGAGATGCTGTATATAAAAGATCATATATAATATGATTCCAGTTACATAAATATCTCAAATAGTCCAATCCCCAGGAGAAGAAAGCAGAAGAAGTCAGAGTTGGTCAGGGTGGGAGAGGCGGAGGGTGGGGGAATAACTGTAGCTAGATAGTGGTGATGGTTGTGTGACACTGTGATGGGACTCAGTATCACTCATGGTCTATCCTGCCTTACGTGTATTTTACCACAATAACACAATTAGCCCAGTTTCTAAAAAAATGCAGATATCTCTGTCTCAACTCCCAGAGATTCCGACTCAGTAGATCTAGGGTGGGACCCAGGCACCAACATTGTTGTTTTTTTTTAAAAAAAAAAAGCTGCACTAGTGATTTCTGATGCTGAAATGGAAATTCCTTTGGATTGGCTGCCCAAGAAGCCAGATTGTCCCCCGAAAATATGGATTCAATAGTAGGGCCACTCTGGCAGCCACGCTCATGCAAGAGGACTCACTTCTCTGACCATAGGTATGAATGGACCAGGGACTTTTGAAACAGGGCCTTTAGCTCTTTGCAACTCAATACAGGATGTAAACCTGGGAGCTATTGGTGATGCCTATCGGACTGAGAAGCAGAGAGGCAATCTTCCCTGAAAGAAAGGAATGAAAGCAAATCTAGTGGTGGCAACAGAGGGCTTTCATGTGTACCCAAGAATGTCAGGCCAGGCTCCCATTAGTTCATGAGGCCTAACTGTGTCCTTGGGTTTGATGAGGTACCTGGTTGTCCCTTCCCAAATCTCTAAGCAATACGTACCTGCAGGCAGGTCTGAAACCACTGGAACATAAACACATTACACCTCACTTGGGTGGTGATGCAGAAAATAGAAAAGGTCAACTTGATTTTCAAGTATTGAATTAAACATTCACTCTCTAGAAGACAAAGCCACTTTAACATGACACTGAAAGAACGAAAATATATTAACATTGCCGCTTGTCGAAACCATGCAGCTCATTCACTCAGTGAAGATGGCATTTCAAGTCAGTGGGGAAGGAATGTATTATCAGTGAAGGTTGATTGCATACCTGCAGAGGGTCAGGCACTGCGCTAGGCACTAAGGATGCACTGGGCAGAAAAGAAAAAAGTATACCCTGCCCCAGAGGAGGAACTGACATTGGTCAAACAAACAAATAAATGTAAAATTAATGTTGTACTACATGTCCTATTGCAGCAGAAAATCTATTGGTCGTCTACCAGTATACATAAAATATAAATGCATTCAATGTATGTTAAAAATACATTTAAAATTCTAAATCAAACGAGTTGTTTGCATGTGCGAATTTATTGAATAAAGTTTCCAGGATTATGCAAAAAACAATGATTTTCTAAGAAGTGCTCAGCATGTAAAGATATGTAATCTCCTACTATTTCCCCGAGATCCCTACTTTGTCTCCTTTTAGCTTCCAAAGTGGTCTATTTTGTCAATATTTGTTCAACGCTGGGAAACCTAAAGAAATAATGAAAGTTGAAAAAATATAGGCTGTTTCTACTTGATGAGATGAAGCTGTCTTGGCCAAAGGCCATAGACTGTTCTGGAAGCAGCCTCCTCACTCTATACCTGGCCCTTGGATTTTTTTCTCCCTGGAGGAAATCCCAGGGCAGGAAAGTTTACCCTAAATCCTTGAAAGTAGTTAGCCTGCTAAGAGTGATTGTCAATGGAAGGAATTCTCTGGACCCATTTGAAGAGGAAAAGGGTGAGGGTAGGGGTCATCCCTTGAGTGGAGGCTTTGCAGGCCTCAAGCTCCCACAAGCCCTCCCTCAACTTTGGACCAGACTGAGCTCAAAGACTAGGAGATGAAAGGGCTGGAAACAAAAACAAAACCTACAACAGTCTAGGAAAGAAGACAGAGGGAAGGTTTACGGCATCAACCAGCCCTTCTTAAACCAAACTCAAAGGTAAAATGGTATTAGAACTCACTTGTATCTTCTGGATTAGCAAAAGTTGTAGATCATAGATACTAAATTCAGAAATTTTGATCAACTGTTTAGGATGCCAAATAACACACTAGCAATAAAATCAGAATCCACACAATGCTCTTAAATCCCCTGCTCTTTTATATGGTAATTCCCCCAAGTCCCTTTGTGCTCAAGGGTGATAATGCAGTTTCAGTTCTCAGCCTGTGAATGGTGGCCTGTGTGTGGCAGCTTGGAAGAAAACGGAGCACAATTATTTATTTCTAATCCACTTCTGTTCGTTTCAGAGTCTTCCTTCCCCTGCACAACTGGTTATAGGCAAATATCATAGCATTAAAGAAAGATGTTTATTTACCATGCTACGGGTACAAGCTCACCTTATTTAATATGTCCCTTTCTCTCAGAAGCTCATCCATTGCTTTCTTATCAAGTTCTGCTTGTTTCTTTGAAGCTTCCACCTCTAAATGATGAAGTAGAAAGAGAAGAAGAAATATGGAGCTGACCAAAGAAAGAATCTGCCAAAGCCAAAGTCGATGTGACACAGAAACTGCTTTACGTGTTTATCTGCAGCTATAAAACTACTATTTATTGAATCTTAGATGATCTTCACTATAATTTAGTGAAGGAGGTCTCCCATCCCACTGAACAGATGGAAACTGAGACTAGTGGGATTAAGCCACATGCTAACCGTCTGCAACTAGGTGACAGGGCTAAGGCTGGGAGCATGGTTTCTCTGAAGCCAAAAGTCCTTTCTCTTTTAAATCTTTTTAATTATACAAGTAATTCGTGATACAGAAACAAATGACACATCCAAATAAACTAGAGGGAAAAAATTTCAAGTCAACCAGAATCTACTTAGGATTTTAATAGGTCTCTTTCCAGACTTTTTCCTTTGCAAATATATGTGTGCATAAAAATATAGATATACACACATTCATATATATATATATATATATATATATATATACCAAAAGTGAATTATACTGCACATACTGTTTTGTAGCTTGCTTTTATAATTAACTAACATAAAATAAATGCTTCTATATATTATAAATATGCATCTACAACAGATTTTAATGCCTCTGTGATAATTCACTATATGAAAATGCATAATATATTTAGTCAATCCCCCACCTTAACATTTAAATTGCTTCCATTTTACTTATTTATTTGCAATTATAAGCCATAATTCTGTAAAAGTTCTTGTTCATTTGTTACTCTAGAAGAGGAAGTCCTGGATTGAAGGTGATTAAAAAAAAAAAAAAAGGCATTTCCTCCTACTACCAAATTTGTTTCCAGAAAACTAATAGTAGTTTTTTTTTTCTAATAGTAGTTTAAATCCACACCCAAAACACCTGTGGATATTATGCTCTCTGATCTTTGACAATCCAATAGATTATTAAAACCATATGTCTGTATTTATTTACAGCTCTGTGATTAGTAATGAAGTTGACTACTTTTTCATGTTTAATGAGAATTTATTTGTGTTTCTGTTTTTAAAATTGCCCACACTTGCTCTTTGCCCATTCTTCTCATGCATTGTTTGTCCTTTTCGTGGATTTTTAAGAACTCTTTACATAATAAAAACATTAGCTCTTTGGCAATGTTTTGGTCAATTTGCCTTTATAGAGAGAAATTTTGATACATT
Organism: Nyctereutes procyonoides; assembly: GCF_905146905.1. Lineage (NCBI taxonomy): Eukaryota > Metazoa > Chordata > Mammalia > Carnivora > Canidae > Nyctereutes > Nyctereutes procyonoides. The sequence continues at coordinate 9,136,939 of NW_026575133.1, read as the reverse complement.
AAAAACCCTCAGCTATATTTCATTAAATCTCTCAATCTTGGCCTTCTGGTTTCCACATCTGGTGTAAACTTTTTATCCCAAAAAGTAACTTATTGTCATGCTATCATTTTCTTAACAATCCATACTGCACTTGTATGAAACAACACCATTATTTTAATGATAACCTTGAGTCTTATTGTGTTTTTTCCAATCTCTTCCATTGATCCGTTTATGAGGCATTTTCACTACACTCTTTGATTACCGAAGTTTCATAATATTGAACACCTAGTAAGGCAAATGCTCCTTCATCACTTCTCTTTTCCAGAATTTTATGGCTATAGTCACCTGTTTATTCTTCTGGAGGAACTCTAGACTCAGTTTTCAAGTCCCAACAACATAACTTACTGAAATTCTTATTGGAAATATTAAGTGTATAGATCAATTTAGGCAGATTTATATCTTTATCATATTGCTCTTTTTCATCCAGGAACTTCATATATCTCTCCATTTTTCAAGTCTTCCTTTATACTTCTCAACAGAATTCTGTAGCATGTTTTATATACATGTCTTGCAGTGTCCTAGTAACTTTATTTATAGATATTTTATTACTTTAGTTACTATTGTGAGAGGGGGTTTTTCCATCATATATTCTAACTAACTGATTCTTTGTATGAAATGAAAGTACTGATATGTATATATTTATTTTATAATCTGCCACCTCAGTGAACTCTCATTAGTTCTGGCAGTTTATCAGTTAGTTCCTTGGGCTTTATGGTAGAAAATCATAACACATGGAGGACTCGTGCTCCTAACTATTATGTCCAATGTCACTCTTTGATTGGACACATCTAAAGGAAGAGGTACCTAAGAAGAAATAATTATGTTAATGAGATAAAATAAAATATGGTTATATGGTTATAAAATAACCATAGGAGAGAGCATGATAACTTCTGTAAACATGACTTAAGGATGAAGAATTGGGTTGAACACTGAATGAATAATTATTTTTCAAAACTTAGCAGGCAAAAGTATAGAAGTTTAAATATGCGAGTGTTTTAAAAGTCACTAAACCAATTACAAAATATGATCTAGTAATTCTATTTTTCTTCCTGTCACTGAAGACATTAGATTGTAAACTCATGCAAGATCATAAGCACCCTAAGGGCAGTGACCTCCATGCACTCAACCAACATTAGTGCACTACACATAGTAGGCACTCAAGCCATTAAATGAATGATGGAGAAATTATCAAGATAAGCTGCAACTATACCTCAATAAAAGATTATTTCCTGATGTCTTAAAAGGAAAAATATCTGCATTTTTCAAAGGCTTACATAACAAATACAGTTGACTGTTGAACAACATGGGAGTTAGGGATGCCAATCCCCCACGAAGTTGGGGAAGGGAGAAGGGAAGGGAGAAGAAATGTGTGGGAAATATCAGAAAGGGAGACAGAACATAAAGACTTCTAACTCTGGAAAATGAACTAGGGGTGGTGGAGGGGGAGGAGGGCTGGGGGTGGGGGTGAATGGGTGACGGGCACTGAGGGGGACACTTGACGGGATGAGCACTGGGTGTTATTCTGTATGTTGGTAAATTGAACACCAATAAAAATTAATTTATTAAAAAAAAAAAGAAAATCGACATATAACTCTGACTCCCCCAAAATTTAACTACTAATAGCCTACTGTCTACCAGAAGCCTTACTGATAACATAAACAGTAGACCAACACATATTCTGTATGTTATATGTATTCTACACTATATTCTTACAATAAAGTAAGCTAGAGAAAAGAAAATGTTGTTAAGAAAATAATAGAGAAGAGAAAATACATTTATATGAACTGTATTTATCAGAAAAAAAATCCACATCCAGGTGGGCCCACACAGTCCAAACACATGTTGTTCAATAGTCAACTGGATTTTCAATAGTCAACTGGATAACCTTACCTAGAGATTTAGCTTTTGCCTAACTTTTAGTGAGACAATGTATGTTTTTATGCTCTTAGGTATGTTACCTCCTTCAGTGACCTACAACTCATAGTAGCCCACATAAGTTCAATGACATGTTTCTGCCTCACATACTCTGGCATAATTAAATTCAAACCTGGGTCCTCTGTCTCCAAGTTCAGAGCTATTTCTGCCAAACCAAATTTGACTAGCATATCCTATTTTCAATCATATTCTTTTTCAGAATAAGATGGTCTTCTATCTTACTTCTTTTATAAACTGTAATATCCTGGATAATAATAGATGCCATTTGGTAAGCACTTACTATGTGTTAGGTACCATCCACAAGTGCTTTATGTGTATTAGCTCATCTCATCCTCCAACAATACATACATTAAAGGTGGGATCTGACCCCAGGTACACAGTGACTCCATAGTTTGTATCTTTAATGACTTTTCTGTGCTATATGGCCTTCCATGGCTCTTAAACTTTTCCTCCACAGGGCAATGTGATAGCTGGTAAAACAAATGTTTACCACATGGTAAAATACTAACAAAGAAGTTAGGAGCCTTTTATTTTTGTTCCACTGATTCTTTGTATAATATTGTCCCAAATACTGCTAGTGGGGGACATTCATTTTAATTTATTCCCCATCTTCCATGAGAAAGGGGACTAAAGCAGAAGGTCATGTAGAACTAGGACCTGAGGGTATGGATGTTATTTATTCCAGTGACAAGTACTGAGCAATACTTTTGGCTGAATTTACATTGTGCCAATATAGTCTGTTGAAGAATTTTTTAAGGTAAGAAAGTTTAAGATATGCAAAATTATGTCCCCTGCATATTGGCTGCTTACCAGCTTGAAAGTTATTTTATTGATTACATTTGGCATGGTTTGTGTTTGTATGCATAGAGCCCTGGGTTACCAAATGACATCAGTCATCTATGAAATGTTTGCAAAGGAATAAAACAAAGTGCAAAATGGTTCTTGCTGCACCTCTCTCTAATCCCAAGATCTGATTTTTTAGAGTTTCCTTGTTCTGTTCAACTTCTGACTTTTGATCTTCAATCTGGTGCAATTTCTTATGGATTTGTTCTCTGATTTTGTTGAGCTTCCCGATGTCAAGCCGCATCTGATGGACTTCTTCCTCTTTGGCCTGTAATTAATGAGACAGAATTAACCAGAGACACTCAGTAGATAAAGAACCAGTGACTAGATGATGATAAACTCAGAACCAATAAAAGGAAATTGTTCCTATGCCAGTGTAAAGTTGTTCTATGGGTTAAATAAAAACACAGACTGTTTGATTTTGAGAGAAATTGAAAAACTATTCTCTGAATAATATGTGGCTATGTAAGCTAAAAAATAATGAAAAAGACTGATTAGACCTGATGTCTCAAGGTACCACTGAATTGTTGAATCAAATAGGATAAGAATGCTGAGTATCATAAATGTATGAGTTTTATGTACAAATGCTGTATTTGATTGGCAATTTTTATGTACTCACAGAGTAATCTGTCTCAGAAGATTATTAACATGCTATAAAATATTCAAATAGTCTTTTGAACCCACGTGGCCACTGTAGTAGAATAGCATATACTAGAGAAAGGGCCCTCCCTCCTCAGAGGATGTTAGTCAGTGGGTGTATATACAGATAGGTGGACAAGGTGACATGAATAAGCAAGTCTACATAATGGCAAAAGATACCAAAATAATAATTCTAGCAAAAGAAAGCACCAGATTTTTGTCAAAGGACTTCAAGTTTTATGACTTTTTTCAATTTAAATTAAATTCATTTTTTTTAATTTGCCATCCTTAGACATTGCTGGAAAAGCAATCAGTGATTCTTCCGCAAATAAACATTAGCAATTATCTCCAGCTCTTGACAAGGAAGAAACTGCACTTAGCTGGGCATGCTATTCTCGGATTATTGCTAGAAGTAGAATCCTATAGGTTCAGAATCTGATGACAAAAATATTCCATCTTTCAAGGTGCCCCATTCATGTTATCAAAGAAGAGAATTAATGGCATAAGTATTTTTATTTTAATTTCACCTAGGGGCTAATGTATTATTTTGCGTTAAGTAGTCATTTCATTTCTGCTTCAATTTATAACTTTCTCATAAAGAATGGTTTCAAGTCAAACCATTCTGGACTGCTTTAAATGCTCCACCACCTCAGATTTATATGGTCTAAATTAGCTGAACTAAGGCCCTTTCCAATTAGAACGATAGGATGTTCTAACTCAATAGTCACTAATCCAGACCCTGTGGTTAGACTACAGAAAAACCCTGGAAATATTAAACTGTATTCCAAACAAGATGCAAGATGTGCAAATAAGTGTGGTGTGTGTGTGTGTGTGTGTGTGTGTGTACATGCTCTCCTCAGATTGTCAAAAGGGCTTACAATGCAAAAACTGTTATGATTCACTGATCAAATCTATATATATCATTTTTGATCAGTCACTCATTTTATGCCTAGTATCCTAACATAACTGGAGAAGAGTTTATGGATTTTTTTTTCAGAATCAGTGATAAACATAAAACCCTTCTGTTAAGTGTGTAGGTATACAATATGTACCCAAGTATAAAACTGTTATCCAAACATAAGATTCAAGCACTTTTCATTGAAGACAGGGAGAAAAATGGGAAGCTTGTCTTGAAATTTGCAGTAGATGAAAGTAAAAATCATGGTTGTACAATCCTGGAAGTAGATACCCAATAACACCAGTCCATCCCCAGCCCTGCCATTCCACCTTCTCCATACAAGTAGTAAAATATAATCTGACTTCTTTGCTACTCACTCATATAAATGATGTCTAGCTCAGGGCAACTAGTTATTTCCAAGGCTAAGTTACAGAGATGAGCATCTGGGCTTGCTTTCGAAAAAATATTTGCATAATCATATAATCGACATTCAGGTTTGTGGTTTTAGAAGAATGGAAGTCATCAAATTATCTACTTCCAGGCAGAAAACCATCACTTAAGACTGGCGCCTGCCTCTAATATATCAAGGCTACTACAGGTTACGCAACCAAGGGGTCCAACCGCAATGGTAAACCTCTATTAATAGGGAATAAAGGAGGGAGTGCTAGGGAACAGATAGGTCACACGGTGTTTACTTTGAGCTCCGATGCCTTCTGCTGATTTTCCTGGGATAGCTGCTCACAAACCAGACTGTGTTGTTCATTCTCTTGCTGAAGTTTAGAATTTCTCATCTGAAACTGCTCCAGTTCCTTTGCAGCTCTTTCGTTCAATATCTGAAAGATGCATGACGAGCTGGTTAATGCTTTTTAATCTGATCACAATATCTGCATATCCACGCAGGAGGCCCTGCAAATCTCCTGGGATGATCATAGCAACCACACTTCTTTTTTGTCTTTGTAGAAATTGTTCTTTATCCCCAGTGAAAGCACTAATGCACTCAAATATGATAAATGTTAAATGGCTGAGGAAAACAACGTCTTCTAATGAATAACACAGAGAGCATCATTTTTTTTTCTGAGAGCCTTGGGAAGTCTTGTTCACAGGTGGCGGATAAATATTTTAATGCCTGTTTGCCATTTGGCAAGCTTCGCATATGCAACAATTGCTATAATCATTGCAAATGAGCCAGAGATTCAAACGGGTTTTATCATTTGTGGGGCTGGGATGCTACATCTTCAGAAGCAGATCCCGCATTAACATGCCTACAACATTTTTGTGAGCAGAACAATTCACTGACACCAACACAGAGACAATTCCTCTTAAATCCAACTGAACTCAAAACCGTGGAACAGCAGTGCAATGATTTCAATCTACCTGACTTTAGTGTCAGTGTCATTTCCTCTACCCTACCTTGACTATCCTGAGCAGACAAGGTTTTATTTAAAAAAAAAAAAAAGAAAAAAAAAGACGATTATATTTGGGGGAGCCGGGAGTCATTTCTATTGGCAGACTAGTGGGAGGATGGAGACATATCAAATGTGCTGAAAGGAGAAGAGAGAAGATAGTTTAGACAATTATTCCAAAATATAACTTGATGTACGCAAAAGTTAAACACGGAAAGAATCCATCCAATTTCCCGTCAATAGGGACTAAATAAAACATAGCCAGCTACGCTAAAAATGAAATTATGTTTTACGTGAGTCCTGGATATTGCTAAACATAGAACTGTAGTTTGATCATGATGTTCAAAAACCTCTCAAATTTCACGCTCAAAGAAGTCTCATGTTTTTCTTGTGGATACTTGCACATTGTATATTACCTATCTGATTTCTGGCTTTATACAAAACTAATGAGGCAATTGGCAAAGAAACGTTTTCTAATATCTATTTTGTAAGTGATAAAACACTGTATGGTTTGGCAATTCTTTGGAACCTTCCTAAGAGAAAATATTTTCAAGAAATGACTTTTCTCAATTACATGAATTGCTTCTTTAAGAAATGAGAAAAGAGGGGCGCCTGTGTGGCTTAGTCGGTTGGGCATCCTACTCTTAATTTCGGCTCAGGTCATGATCTCAGGGTTGTAGGATGGATCCCCGCCTTGGGCTCAGCAGGGAGTCTGCTTCTCTCCTCCCTTTGCCACTCCCCCAGCTCCCACGCACAAATTCTCTCTCTGTGTCTCTCTCTAAAATAAATACAAAAATCTTTAAAAAAAGGAAAGAGAAAAGACAGACCAGAATTATTACTGTAACTCAAATGTTACCTTAAACAGCTATTTTAGGGGAAATGTTAAAAGTAGTACCATTTTAAAATGCATAAAGACTGAGTATGGTTTCCTAAAATTTAAACTTAAAAATAAGCCTGTTAAAAATGAATCATGTAATGGTCACACAATGATTACTATGTGTGTGAATGGCCCATTGAGTTCTGTCCAATAGAAGTTTTAACAGTGATATGGATACAGCACACTCTACCTGTGCTGTCCAGTATGGTGAACACTTGAAGTGGTACTCATGCAGCTGAGGAGTTAAAATTTTAATTTTACTTAATTTTAAATAACTTAAATAGCCACACGTAGCCAGTGACTACCATACTGGACAATGCCGCCCTATAACTACATGGCAACATAAATGAATCCCTCAAACAGAATACTGAGCAAAAGAAGTTAACACAAAAGAGTACACATTGCATTTCTGTAAAGTATAAAAACAGACAAAATTAAACTCTGCTTAGAATTCAGCATAGAGGTGAACTTTGGGGAGCATGTGACTGGGAGGGGGCACAAGGGGACATCTAGGGTGGTGTATATTGGGCTGGATACAGGTGACCAACATGTGTTTAAGTGGAGAAAATTCATCAAGCTATACACTTGTGACTTACACACTTTCCTATATGTATATTATAGATCCATAGAAGATTCAAAAGAAATTAACCCATTGGAGCTGGAGGGGGGTGGTCATATCTACCTATAAGAGCTGTCCAAAGAGCAATGCAGTGCTAAGTGCTGTATTGCTCACATCTCTAATGAAGGGAGTTTGCTGCTTTCCAAAGAAAACTCCAAGTGCTCCAAAGGCACCCTTCTTGTTGCAAGGACCACCATACAGCCCACACCCAGTGCACCTTCTGTTCCTTCAGCTGCTGCTCCAGCTTCTGAAGCTCCTCCTTGCTCTTCTGCACGTACTGTTGTAGCGCCTTAATTTCTGTCTGCCTGGTGTCCATGTCTGTCTGAATCTGCCTAAGCTCCTTCTCTAGTTTCTCCTTCTTCCGGGACTCCCGTGAAGCTTCATTCTGACGTTGCTGGATTTCTTGTTGGAACTAGGGACACAGAAAGGACAGAGGAAAGAGATGAAGCCCACACCAGGACAGGTCTCACCCAGCCAAGCTTCTCCCTTTCTCAAATCTTACATTTTCAGGACAGTCCCCTTGTAGTAGCCTTTCCCCTGCAGGACAGTTATCTTTGAACCTTAATGTTAAAACTTTCCAAGAATATTCTATATTGTTTTTCAGACACTTCACACCAAATACCACCTGGATGGTGGGAACAAATCCACAAAGAAAGGTATAAAATCCAATTAAATATGGAAGCCCAGAATTCTAGAGAAGTTAAACATGGAAAGAATTCATACAATTCTCTATTAATAGGATCTAAATAAAATGTTTCCTGCTATCCTTAATATGAAATTATGTTTCACATGTCCTGGATGTTACTAAAAACAGCATTATAGTTTTATCATTATGGCCAAAATCTACAAAAAAATATTTGTTATCTTATGCTCAAAGGAATCTCATGTTTTTCTTCTGGAGATTGCACGTGTGAATCATCTACTTGACTTCTGAATTTATGTAAAAGTGTTCAAAAAGAGTCCTTACAGGACCACCTGGGTGGCTCAGTGGTTGAGTGTCTGCCTTTGGCTTAAGTCATGATCCCAGGGTCCTGGGATCGTGTCCCACATCAGGTTCCCTGCAGGGAGCCTGCTTCTCTCTCTGCCTATGTCTCTGCCTTTCTCTGTGTGTCCCTCATGAATAAATAAATTATTTTTTTAATAAAAGAGTCCTTACAAAGGAGAAGAGCCTATTTCCACCCTTCCCAAAAGCAGGGCATCCTGGCTATTTCCAAGGATATCCTCTTGGGCCAAAATTGTAAGCAGTGCCCTTAGTGACTTCTCAGATACACAATGTTGAGAGGAAATGCACAAGTATAACTGTTCTTGCAGAAGTAAAACCAGAGAAACAACCAGAACTGTGGATGCTTCGTTTGGCCACAAGGCAGTAAATCGAACAGAGGAACAACACAGGAAGGGCTTCTGGAAGGTTCTTTCATCTTGCCCTCCTTGGCAGAGCAGACCTGACTGATGACCTGCTCCACCTCTTCTCTGCCTCGCTCCGTTTCCTGCTGCTGTTCAGTGGTCTGAGCTAAAGACTCTCGTAATTTCACCACTTCTAACAAGAGCTGGTCTCGCTCCTTCGTCACTTCTTCTTTGAACTTCAGTAAATCTCGGATGCTGAAAAAGAACAACACAGGACTCAGACTAAAAGGCCATCTGCTCAGGAGTCCTTCATATTATCCTCTGAGCTCATGTTCATAGGCAAGACTTCGGGACCAGGACTAACACTATCCAGGTGTGAAAGAGAAAGATTTTTATGCCCTGTCGTGGACACAGTAGCTGCTCATGAGTTATTAACTGAAAAAGAAGTTCCAATAATAATATATATAATATGATCTCTTTTCTTATCTTTAAAGAATTACACTGTCTGTGTATATGCATGTATATGTGTTTTGTAGGCATTTTTGTAGAAGTCCAAAAAAAAATTGAAACTGGTGACTGGTTATCTCTGAAAAGTGTAATATAGGGTTGGAAGAGTTGGAGGGATAATTTTTCCTCCTTAGTTTCCATGCCTTTGTATTACTTGAATTTGTTACAGTAAGATTATATTGCTATTGTTTTGTCTTGTTTTCAAGATTTTATTTATTTATTCATGAGAGACGCAGAGAGAGAAAGAGGCAGAGACATAGGCAGAGAGAGAAGCAGGGAGCCCAATGTGGGACTTGATCCCAGGACTCCAGGATCATACCCTGGGCCAAAGGCAGACGCTGAACCACTGAACCACCCAGGCGTCCCAATTATATTGCTATTGTCAACTCTTGTAATTAACCCTAAGGATATATTAATTTAAGAAATTATTTGTTTACTATGTTCGGTGGAGGACTGTGATCACAGCCATAAAGTTTAAAATGAAGCATAAACATAAGCAAATAATATGCATTGCCAATTTTCTCTCCATTCACCCATAGAGATTAGTTTCTCCCAAAGAGATGTAACCCAGATAAGACATTCCTAAGAAGAAAATTTGGAAAATCATTCACAATGCCAGTTATTAGAGAGTATGTGATAATATTTGTTGATTTAATCATAAACAGTTACTTCTACATTTCAAAAACCAGTACATATGATTTGACATGACTTTCCACAGAATTAACATTTTGAAAGTAGAAAGACTATGTCTGATCTGATCTGTGCAGCAGAATTAAGTTCTAAAGCAAGGCAGCTATGTGAGAGTCAAGAAAGCAGAGAACTTGCACTAGAGGCACTTGCCACTGGCAGTCATCAAATGACCATTGGAAGCACAGTAATCTGACAATGTTTACTTACCAATAACTTTGATAGAACATAACTATTTAATAAGGACACTTCAAGACCACATTCAACTTCTCCAAAAACAAAAGTTCGAATTCTTTTTTTTTTAATTTTTTTTTATGATAGTCACAGAGAGAGAGAGAGAGAGAGGCAGAGACACAGGCAGAGGGAGAAGCAGGCTCCATGCACCGGGAGCCCGACGTGGGATTCGATCCCGGGTCTCCAGGATCGCGCCCTGGGCCAAAGGCAGGCGCCAAACCGCTGCGCCACTCAGGGATCCCTAGATGTTGGGTTCTATGGAAACAGAGAAAACAGTACTCTCGTGCTTAGTCATTGGTTCTAGGGGTAGGGAAGAGGTTGAAACAGAGATGCTGATAGTGATGAAATTAGATGGTATTTGAGATGGGTCTTGCATAGTTGTTTACTCTGTGGAGAAAGAAAGAGAAAGCATTCCTGACATAGAAAACAGCACGTTCTAAGGTGTGGGGGCATAAGCAGCATGGTGTTTCTGGGCATGAATTTAGCATGGCAGATCTATGTAAGGAAGGCCCTGAAAGACATGTTCAAGATTAGGCTGCAGGGTTGCCTGGGTGGCTCAGTAGTTGAGCGTCTGCCTTCGGCTCAGGTCATGATCCCAGGGCCTTGGGATCAAGTCCCACATCAGGCTCCCCACAGAGAGCCTGCTTCTCCCTCTACCTATGTCTCTGCCTCTCTTTGTGCATCTCTCATGAATAAATAAATAAAATATTTTTTTAAATGACAAGGCTGCGTCCTTTGGGAATGGGAAGCTATTAAAGGTGTTTGGAACATGTGCTAGAGATGGAAGCACACAGGCACACATTTCAGAAGCCTAAATCTGATATATGGAAGATAGTGAAGAGGGGAGATGTCTCCTTGAAGGAAGGAGACTAATTAGCAGTCCATCACTAGATCCAGCAGAAAATGAGAGGCCCGAAGCAGGCATTAGCACTGCTGATAGGGAGCAGGGAAAAATAGAAGTGATACTTGGAAGACAGAATCAACAAGATGAAGCTTTAAGGGATAGCCTAGAACCTATTTCCTGGCCTAGAATCTGAGAAGTAGGAAGGATGGTGATGGGTATAATCATGGGGTTTGGGGGGAGGAGGAAGAAGCTGGAAATTGGAGCAGAAAGGCAGCCAGTTCCATTCCACACAGGTTTGAAAGAAATAAACCTAAAACATTTACTCATTTTGAAATTGTAGGGGATCCCTGGGTGGCTCAGTGGTTTAGCGCCTGCCTTCAGCCCAGGGTGTGATCCTGGAGACCCGGGATGGAGTCCGGCGACGGGCTCCCTGCATGGAGCCTGCTTCTCCCTCTGCCTCTCTCTCTCTCTCTCTCTCTCTCTCTCTCTCTCTCTCTCTCTCCCCTCTCTCTCTCTCTCTCTCTCCCTCTCTCTCTCTCTCTCTCTCCCCCCCCCGTGTCTCTATGAATAATAAATGGATAAATCTTAAAAAAAAAGTTGTAGCCCATATTCCTTCAGAGTTAGAAGTTTAACAGAACCACAAATTAGTGGGCAGCCCGGGTGGCTCAGAGGTTTAGCGCCACCTTCAGGCCAGGGCGTGACCCTGGAGACTCGGGATCAAGTCCCACGTTGGGCTCCCTGCAGGGAGCCTGCTTCTCCCTCTACCTGTGTCTCTGCCTCTCTTTCTCTCTCATGAATAAAAAAATAAAATCTTTAAAAAAATAAAATAAAATAAAATAAAATCTTAAAAACACACACACACACACAAATTAGGAGTTCTTGGGTATGGAGAAGGGAGCATTAAAAACAAAAAATAGGGGTACCTGAGTGGCTCAGTCAGTTAAAGGTCTGCCTTTGGCTCAGGTCATGATCTCAGGGTCCTGGGATGGAGCCCTACATCAAGCTCCCTGCTCAGCGGGGAGTCAGCTTCTCCCTCTCTTTCTGCCCCTCCCCCTGCTCATGCTTGCTCGCTCTCTCTCTCAAATAAATAAATAAATTCTTTTGTAAAAAATAGCAATAGATGGAAAACAATCTCCAGGAAACCACCACAGAAGGAAACTCTGTAAAACAAAAAACATTCAAGGTGACACTGCAAGCCCCAAGGCTGTTCCCAAAAGCAAGTTCAATCCATCAAGAGTCATGACCTACTTGCTATCCTGGTCCATGGACAATCCAGACCCCTGCTCCACTAGTTTGGTTAGGTTCACTATTTCCTCTTTCAGGGCAAGGATCGTTTCCTTTGCCTTCTGCTCTTTGTCATAGGCCGAGTCCACCATCTTCCAGGCCTTTTCAATTTCCTATATGGGCCATGGGACATCAGTGAGAAAGAACAAACTAGGATCCAGATGCAAGATAAACTGAGTAAACAGAATAATAAAACAACTCCAATATAGTAATCACTTGTGGGGAAAGAAGGTTACATATTATACATTATGCATTCCATTTATATTGACTTACTGAATTTCTCAACACAAGCTAGTCAATACTAAACAGCAGTTTTAGGAGGGGTTCTGGCTCACATCCTGCAAGGGCTGCTATAACTAGGGGGATATATGTGTTAATATAGGTTTACAAAATTAAAAATGAAAGTTTGTGCTTTCCAAGTCCAGATATTTTTGTGAAAAAAAATTAAGGACTGACCTTAGATCTAAGCTTCAAATTTAATTTGAAGCTCCTGACAGTTCCAAATAGAAATATCTGTTTTGTCCTCAGGTCCCAAGTCAGTGATCCTGGATGGCAATGTCAACTTTAGAACAATTCATAGCAAGGTAGTCTTCACTGTCGTCTAATTGTATACAACAGCTTTGGTGGTTCCCATTCCAGAAGCCCATGCTCAGGCCTTCTCATCAAATGCTCACAGGGGAAAAAAACAAAGCCCCTAGCTGGAAATGGAAACAACTCATGCAGTTTGGCTTTTCTTACTGTTGTGAAATGCAATGAGGAATATCAACATAAATACTTAAAAGTGAATTTCAGCCATTCAAATAAGTGAAAAAAGCAAATGTTGCAACAGCCATGAGTTTTACCCTGCCACTCAATTTTCTTGCAAAATTTTGTCAAGTGGAATGTGAGTCCTTTATACATGTAAGAACCTATAAGCTGAAGGTGACAATACCCACTTTCATGTTGACAAGGCATAAAATTGGAAGAGAATATTTACATAAATTCGTACTCACATTAGAGAGAGAAATGAGTCTTGGATAACTTCACATAATTTAGTGATTCAAAACAACTATAGGGTATTTTTTTGTAGCAACCATATGTACTATTTTCAGCAGAACAAATGAAGGATATTTAAGTGAAAATGCAATTATATGAAGTTATGTCTCAATCACCAATTATATTTTAACCAGTTCATGATTTCCATTTCCAATTTTTTAATTTACAATAAAAAATGTTTTTTTATTATCATAGAATGAGTTAAAGCCTTCTTTTATTGTTTTTTTTTGGACAAAAGGAGAAAATGGCAGTAGGGAGAAAATGGCACTTTTAAAAAGGTCCTTTCTAAGAAAACAGATGTCATAATATGCGTTGGTGTTGGAAATTCACTTAAACTGGGTGATGATAAACTGGGTGATGTTTCATTGTATGATATCAAGGAGTTTAAAAACTTCATGAGTTATTTCTCATCACTAGGGTTTTAATTATAAATTAAAGTCTCTTAATCTCTCATCACCTTGAAATCACAAGGAACATTTACATTTTTTTTAAAAAGATTTTACTTATTTATTCTTGAGAGAGAGAGAGAGGCAGAGACACAGGCAGAGGGAGAAGAAGGCTCCATGCAGGGAACCCGACGTGGGACTCGATCCCAGGTCCCCAGGATCACACCCTGGGCCAAAGGCAGGTGTTAAACGGCTGAGCCACCCAGGCCGCCCAGAACATTTACATTTTACCCTCAAAATAATACAACACACTTGAAAATAAAAAAATAAAGGGTAAAACAGAACCATATTTACTAAATATCTCCCAGACTGAATCCCTGCTCTCCCATTATGAGGAACTGGGAGGATCAAGAAGGAAGCACGATCGTGAAAATCACTATCTAGGAATTCTCAAGTTAATTTCTCCTAAAACAAGGGGAATAGCAAAAATATGAAAATATCGTTTAAAAAATGTTTAACAAGCTATCATCATGAGATATTTAATTACTCATCTTATATCAAACAAGACATACCAAGGTCCCTAGTATTATACTTAGTTACCTCTAATTCTTTTTTGCTAACCCAGAATTTCCTAGAAACTAAGCCAGTAAGGTTCTACGTTATTTCCTGCACAGTGAAATATATAAATCACGTAAATTTTCACCTAATAACTCATTTACTACCAGCCAAGAGCTGCCAATATAAAGAAAGAAGGATGTTTTAAATACAGGATGCATTTATGGCAGCTCTGCCTGGGTTCTGTTTCTACAAGATCACTGACCTTCTTCAGGGATGCGATGGTGGTCTGATCATCCTGGGAGACCTTCAGGGCAGTGGCAACCTTTGCAGAATTAACCACAATCTCTGCGTTGAGCTCTCTGCATTTGGCCATCAGACGCTTTTCATTGTCATAAGACTTTTTCATGACAGCATGAAGCTTCTCATATTCAATTCTAAATTTCTCCAGACTTTTGTCTCCTGAAAGTTCATTGAGAACCTCCTGAAAATCCCTTTCGATTTCTTCAAATGCAGTTTCTTCCAGTGCGAGTTTTTCACTTTTACCCTGTATAAAAGAGCAGGGAGGGAAATGAGTACTGCAACATATACATCGCTACTATTTGGGAATTGCTGTTAATAGCTATGAACACAAAATCTTCACAGAAGCAAAATAAAAGTCACTGACAAAACTACATGATGGAAAAACATTTTATTCATCCCCCGATGCATGCATATATGTACACATGTGTGTTAGGATAAGATTTTTAATAATATTATTATTATAATATTATTATAATTAATTATTATATACATTATATAATAATAATAATAATATATTTCCTACCACATGGTATCAACAAGCAGATTAAATAGGATCATTTATGTTAAATACTTGGCCAAGTGCCTGGCAAACAGGAGGCACTCATAAACTTTGATAGCTGTTAGGATTATTCCAAGCCCTGATTTTACTTCATTCCACTTCTTACTGGCCCCAGGACTGCAGAGGAAAGCCATGGCATGTTATGGTCAGCTATCAGGAGATTTTGGTGTTGAGATCATGAAATCACACATACAATGAACCCCATCTGAAATATGGAATAGTATCCTAAAAGATATTCCATCATTTTTATTTCTTAAAATAATTAGGCACGGTTATCTCCACAGGTTTATGAGATGCCCCCTATGCCATGCTCACAGGGCTTCTCCAGATTTGCTTTTTGTGCTTACTGGACAACAAATTAAAAAAGAATTTTAAAAAAGGGGGGGGATCCCTGGGTGGCGCAGCGGTTTAGCGCCTGCCTTTGGCCCAGGGCGCGATCCTGGAGACCCGGGATCGAATCCCACGTGGGGCAGGGCTCCCGGTGCATGGAGCCTGCTTCTCCCTCTGCCTATGTCTCTGCCTCTCTCCCTCTCTCTGTGTGTGACTATTATAAATAAATAAAAATTAAAAAATGAATAAATAAATAAAAATAAAAGAGAGAGAGAGCGCACGCGAGTCCAGACGTACAGATGTAATTCAAGCAGATCTGGCTATGAGATGAAACTTAGATGAGAACCTAGGAGTCAGTTATATAAGAATTCTTATTTCTCTAGTGTTAAGAGTTGAATTTGTCCCCCAGAAATATATGTTGAAGTTCTAACCTCCAGTAACTGTAAATGTGACCTTATTTGGAAGTAGAGTCATTACATATATAATTAGTTAACTTGAGATCATACTGGAATACAGTGTACCCTAATCCAATAGGACTGGCTTCCTTTAAAAAAAAAAGATTTTGTTTATTTATTTATGAGAGAGACAGAGAAAGAAGCAGAGAGACACAGGCAGAGCAAGAAATAGGCTCCCTGAAGAGAGTCCCATGCGGGACTCAGTAGGACCCCAGGATCACGACCTGAGCCAAAGGCAGACACTCAATCACTGAGCCACCCAGGCGCCCAGGACTGGTGTCCTTATAAAAAGAGGGAAAATTGTAACTACGTGTAGTGACTGATGTCTAAACTTGTTGTGGATAGATAGATAGATAGATAGATAGATAGATAGATAGATAGAATCTCAAATCATTATGTTGTACACTTAAAACTAATACAATGTCACATGTCAATTATATCTCAATAAAACAAAAGTATAGGGATGGGATTTGGACAGAAATACAAATACAGAAAATGCCTCATGAAGACAGACACAGGAATTAGGCTGAGGCAGCTGGAAGCCAAGGAAAGCTAAAGATGGCTAGCTACTGTCAGAAGCCAGAAGAGGCAAGGAAGGTCCTGCCGACACCCTGATTGCAGACTTCTAACCTCCAGAACTGTGAGACAATAAATCTCTACTGTTTAAAGTCGCCCTGTTTGCAGTATTCTGTTATGGCTGCCCTGGCAAACTAATACACCTTCTTCTTGTTAGACACAGCACAAAAATAAAATAAAAATTAAAAAAATAGGGATGGTTAATATATTTATTATAATATAAATGGTTAATATATTTGTTTAGTTATTTAGCAAATGTTTATTGAACATTTACTCTGTGTAAGTTGATAAAGCCTGTAGGAGGCACAAAGGTAAGGAATAAACAGCTCTCCCACAGGGAATTTCTACATTAATAGTTGATGGGATATGTTTTCAGAGAATGGAAGTAAGGAATTTGATATCTGCCATAAAATGGTTTCAAAATTCTACACAAGATGGAATTATTCCCAGTAGCAAGAATGAAAGCCAGTTTCTTAAAGGAGGTGGTATTTGAGCAGGCCCAGAAGGGAGAGTGAAATTTTCACAGGTAAATATGGAGAGAAAAGATACGTTTGGCCCAGGGCAAAGCTTGAACAAATGCTCAGAGCCCAGGAAGTATTCAGGATTTGAGGTTGGTTAAGAAGCTCAGAGCAGCTGAAGTGTAAGGGGTATGATAGGGAGAAGGAAAGAGAAGACTAGACAAGGAAATAAGGGCAGATTGGAGGACTTGAATGGAATTCTAATGGATATGGAGTGGATTAATCGTAGGCCATGCAAGACTTTGGAACTGATAAGGTATGAAAAGCCTTATTTATGGATGCATCATTATGCTTTGATGTTCAATCCTAAAAAGAGCTTCAACATCAACACTCTATCGCTAATCAAAGAAATCAACTGAGATTATTTCTCTAATCCCCAAAATAAAGTAAAATTTAAATTCGCCCTGCAGATTTAGGGTAAGCAATCTCATTTACCTTCTGCTTTGACAAGCCTGTCTTGCCCGATATAGAGAAAGTCTACGTATTTTTGGTTTCCAAAAACACTTCTGTTGATTTCCAAAGATGACACCCAAGCAAAAGAACCCACATCTTAAAATAGATGTAGAGTAACAAGCATATCTATAACATTTTTGCATAACAACATTAGTACTAATGTTAAACTCAACAGAGGTTTTCTTCCTGACTAAAAGCAGCTTATTGCAGACATCACATTATAACCATTCCACAAAGGAGAGGAAAATCGTATTAAGAAAATATGGTGCTGCTGCTGCCCTGTGTTTTCTCCCCTTGTTGATGCTAAACATGAGCACACACAAAAAATTTATCATGGCAATGTTCTCAATTCCATCCCTGTAAATGGTATTAATGTCAGCCTTTGATCACTAGCCTAATGATTTGTTTGCAGACGAGGTTTTCCCTGTACGTCTGGCACTTACCACAGGAATGGAAAAACATCAAACAAAGAAAAGTTTTTAAAAAGAACTTTTATGAACAGATTTGTTCATATTGACATTTTTAAAAAGGTACCATGCTAAAAGCACAGCAAAAATAGCCTCTGAGCTGTGACCAATAACCAGTTGATTTCTACACAGTCAGAGCATATAATGGTTTCTATTTTGGAAGCACAATTTCAACATGAACTAGTCAGAAAGGAACTGTGATGTTCCTTCATTCAACACCTATCTTTCGAGTGTTTACTATCTGCCAGGTACTGTCCTGGGTGCTGGGAATACCAATTAGTGGGAGAACGACAAGGAAAAAGGACAGGAGAGCTGCAATGATAAATGAGGCCAGAGTGTTAATGGAAACTTTGGAAGCAGAGGTGAGGAAAACCTGGCTGACATCGAGTGAGAGAAGAAAAATAGAAGAAGGGAAGAAATGAGAGGAGATCATGAAGGGGAAGGGAGACTGGGAAATCATTTGTTCATGGTGTGAGTATCTGGGGCTTATGAAGAAGAATGAAATGAACCAAGATGACTTGTGAGGGGGAAAGGATGGGAGTGCTCAAAAGCAAATGAAGGAACAGGAGATGGAGAGGAAAGGAACATGACCAAGCGAGGGAAATGGGGTGAATGTGGTGGCCACCACCGTGCAGATGTAAGAGGGACAGAGATCAAGGAGCCCAGGAGTGAAGAAGAGGAGGGTGGGAGAGGGGTTGGATGCTAAGAGAAGGAGGAAGCTCTGTCCACAGAAGGAAGGAGCTTATAAGGAGAGGCTCGATGTGGAGGAGACAGAATGATGAGGATGTGAATGGTGCAGAGGAGATAGAAGGAACTAGAATAGGGGTCAGGGCATGACGGTGATGACCGATGATGGAGGGACCATGCTGATTTCATGAGCACACAACCTGCCAGGGTGCACAGGAACCCTTTGCTCAATAAGCCCCACCCTCGGTTTAATGCTCTGCTATCTCCTTTTGAAATTCTTAATAATTTGTTAACAAGCGGCTCTGCATTTTCACTTTTCACTGAGCCCCACCAATTATGTAGCTGACCCTGGTTGAGACTGACCCTGTGACAGGGGAGATGGGGGAGGACTTTGATGGGACAGTGGAGGAATAGGGTAGGATATGACGAATGGGGACTGTGACCAGCAAATGACAGGGACTCGAGGTTGTACAAATCACAAACGAGGATGCTAATGGGCAAAGGGTCAATAAAGGGGCTGCAGAAACGACCCCTCATTAGTGAGGCTAAAGATGGAGTATACTACGAAGTGAGGGAGTGAAGGATGCTACAAGATTTTAACACAGTGATCAATGATGACACAGGGCCTCCGCGATGGGAGAAGAGCTTAAAGGAGATGTGTTCACAGCAGGTGACCGGATGATAGGGAATCGTGGTGTGACAGGCAGACAGAGGTCAGTGAATAAGGGTGACAGTGGGTATCTATGAAGCCTTCTTCCAGGTCCCCCCAGCCAGTGAGACATCAACATTTCTGCGTCCCTCTCCTGTGGTATCACCTTACGGGTCAAAGGGGCGGGTGCCTGTCAGGTGTGCGTCTAGGAATTCATGAATTTCAGACTACATTTCACACAGCGCCAACTTTAAGAGAGGAGGTGGGAGGTGTCTACGCAGTTGAAGGTGAGACAGGAGGTAGAGGGGCCAGAACCAACGAGACAGAGGGGTGGGGTGAGGCTGCGGGTGGGGATAGAACGCGGGATGGCGGGAATGCGGGAATCCGTGGATGTGACAGGGGATAAGCCGACAGGGGGAGGAGTCGGGGAGGAGTCGAGCGAGAGACAACAGAGAGAGAGGCACGACTCCTAACCTCGGCCATCCTGACGCTCTCTGGGGGTGGCCTCAAAGCCTGCTGTGGTGACCGCGGAAACTGGGCCCGAGTCTGAGGAAGGGGCTGTGCACACCCCCCAGCGTCTATAAGGGCGCCACGTTATTTGTATCCCGCGCACGGGGGCAGAAACCCGGCGCTCGGCGCGTCCTCCCGTCGCCTGGCAACCGCCACGCCCCCTAGGGAAACTTGGGGATGGGGAAGGGGCGGGGCCTCCGGGGCCGGCGCCTGGGGGCGTTCCTTAGAGGCGTATGCAAATTGCCCGGAGTGGGCGGGACCAAGGATGCGACGGGGCGGGGCCTCCGAGAGGCTGCGCGCAACCCCAAGGTGCGTGCCAGAGGCGCCCGGGGAGAGGGCAGGGGCCAGATCCCGGAGGCCGCTAGGGCCAGCCGATGGGAATGTGGATCAAAGGCTTCGGGAAGGACCGCAGCCACCCTCTGCTCTCTGTGACATTCGGTCGCGAGAACAAGAAATCATCTCAGTTCAAGTCAGTTCAACCCTAATGAAGCAGCTGCTGTATGCAAGACAAGGAGGGGAAAGTAAAATAGAGAAAACACAGACCCTGCTTTCCAAAGGTTTAGTCGCCAGTGGTGACAAAAATAGGGTGCAGGGCTCGATGCACCCTAGGAAAACGAATGTGGAGCCACATTGTGAAAAGCTACCTTTCATCTGGGCCTCCGCTCCCAAGACCGTTTCTTCTCCCTCTCCCCCTCCTCCACCACCCCCTACAGACTTCAGGTACTGAAAGGTGGATTAAAAAACTTGGTTCATGAAACGTGCAAGACCCGGCTCTTGTTTTATCTTTTCCCTCTATCCTCATTCTTACTCTCACCCTTCCTCAGCCCCATAGTCATTCATGCTGCTGTGCATGGATATGGATTTTTGAAAAGTGTATACCTTTTAATTGGTGTATTTTTAAATGTCTCATAAAGCTATTGGACTTTAGGAATCATCTCATTCTCTTCTTTTTTTCACTCAATATTCTTTTTCTGCATCTGTCCTTCTGTGGTTCGTGTTGCAATCCTAGTTCATCACTTCTGATTGCTGCATAGTCTTCCATATTGGACATCCACCCAAGTGACGTCCATTCCCCAAATGGATGCCAAGGCTACCACCACCTCTCCAATACCACAAACAATGCAGTGATAATCATCCTTGAGGCATGGTCTTTTATGGACCAACGTGCAATTCCGAGGAAATATATGCCTAGGAATGAGATTGGTGAGGTTGCAGGGGATGCACAGGGCCATCACATTGGGTTATGCAATTTGTCCAGTACAAAGACATCCAGCCAAGGGACCTGTGGGGACTGGAACTCAGCCCCTACTCTATCCTGTGCCATGTGCCCTGCTGAAGGAAGATGTGCCCTTTTCTTCCCACAAAAGCTCTGTTCTTTGGACAAGTCATGAAACTAGAAGAAAGCTATAACCACCCAGAGGATATGCCTTTTTCAAATTCATCTGCCCAGTGGTGGACACTATTTTCCAATGTACTCACCTTCACCAAGTACTGCTAGATTGCACACCAGAATTGCTGCACCATACTCTGCTCCACTGCATAATATAAGGGTTTCTGTCCTCCACTCCCATCCTTGCCAGCACATGGTAGTTTGTTTATTCATAAACACTCACATAGGGTTTACTAAGTACCAGATACTATTCTAAGTGCCTTGCAAATACTGACTCATCTAATTAGCCAATTTTATAAATTCGGTCAATTATCATGGAAGTAGTGTCAACATATTTTTTTTTACTTTGCATCACTCTGACTGCTAGTGAAATTGAATATTTCTTCATGTATCTATAAGCCATTTGGGGGTCCCCTTCTGTGAATTTTCTATTTATAGCCTTTGCCTATTTTTCAATTGCTTTTTTTCTTTTTGATTTGATTTACAAGAGGTCTTTGTAAAGTCTGGACATTAATCTGCTTTCAAAGACTAGAAACTTTGCTTGTAACATCCTCTGTAAGACAATAATCCTTCATTTTGTAGCCCGTCATTTTTTTTCTTTTTTTTTAAATTTTTTATATGCCTTTTCAAATGACTTAACAAGACATTCTCAACTCCAAGTTCAGGAAGGTCATAGAGGGATTCTCTATCATTTTCTTCCATTAGTTTCATAGTTTTATTTTTTAGCATTCAGTTCTTGAGTCCATTTGGAGTTCACTCTTACATGTGGTGTAAGATAAGGAGCCAATTTTTTTTCTCAGTGGAGTGAGCACATTTTCAACATCTTGGTCCCCTAACATAGATGGGTCTGTTCTGAGCTCTCTGGTTTTCTCCTATGCCAGTACTACAAGGTTTTATTATGATGGTTTTATAGCCAGTCATCATGATTGAAGGGCAAGTCCCCCACCCCTATGTCTTCTGTCAAAACTGCACTGGCTTCTCGTGAAATTCCATCACCCCATATAATTTTCAGGATGTTTTTCAAGTTCCTCATGAGAAATCTTAATTGGAACATTACTGAATTTATCAATTAACTTGAGGAAAATTCACATTTGTATAATTATATCTCCTTTGTGAACAGAAATTGTATATGTGGTAGACAAACATGACATAATATGGTTGAGGCATAATGTGCATGGAGGTGATGGGAGAGGTGGCAGATGAAACTGGAGAAGCAGTCTGCACCAAACTGCAAGCCAAGATAATAGAAATGAAGTAAACATAGGGCAGTGAACATGACTCAGACTGCTCTGTGTGTTTACAGGAGACCTGATCACATATGGAGACTAGACTATCAGGTTGTGGGACCACCGTGATCCAGAGAGACTCTATAACATTCTCTAAAGTACATAACAACAAAGAGAGACTTAGAGGGCCCTGACCACCCATATCTTGTGCTGGAGTCCATTGTGGTGCCACATATCTTCCCATTTCCCAAAAATCACCTGAAGGATTGTTTTACAAGTAGATGATCTGCCAGGGTGATAGAAATTCAATCCAGAAAACACTTTTTTAAAGCACTGGCTACATTGCTCATACAAGGCTGGCCTCAGGAACCACAGAGTTAAGTAACGCAGAGTCACTGCCCTTTGCATTCACAGTCTGGCTTTGGGAGAAAGAGAGAAAGGAAAATCTGCAATTAATTCTAACACTATATGATGGCATCATCTAGAAGATGGCATATCAACAGCAAGCACTATGGGTGCTCTGGCCATCTAGACACTGATACCTGAGAGCATTACTCAAAATATGGGGACAAAAGGACCAGAACCAAGGAAATCAGGGATCCACAGGAGGTGGAAAGGAACATGACGCATTCAACTCACAGGAAAGGGATGAAGGTGGACATCATCTTGGATGGATGAATGGATGAGAGGATGAGTGGTTGGACAAATTAATTTATGCTGATGTAAGAAAGTGCTTCATTTCCACTTTCCCAGATTACTGAGGCCCCTGCTCCCCTTTGTGGTTGTAATAAAAAGGAGCACTAGGTGGCATCATACTACCAAAAGTCCTCACCTTTTAAAGTCTCAAGGAGAAAACTCCCCCACCAAGATTGAGTCAGCTCCTAATCTTAGACAAGAGTGCTTCTAACAATTTCATTTCTCATAACACCCACTTTATTTATTTATTGAGCATCTACTATATGCTCATCCTATGCTGCATACTGTGGAGAATAAAAAATGAGCTGAAGAAAGGATCTCCTCCTATGGGAACATAAGGAGAAGCAAAACATGTATGGAACCCCTCCCCTACACAAAAAAATTTTCAATACAGTCCAAGGCTGGATGGTGAGCACTGAAATGAGGATGTCGAATTATAATATCCAGTGTAATCTGGCCCCTTTGACTTTCTGGTGCCTTCTCCCACAGCTCACTTCTTACCCCAATGGCTTCATTCAATTCCTTGTGTATGTCACATTCTCTCCCACTACTTGGAGTTCACAGAGGCTGATCTTTCGTCTGGTATGCTCAACCCTCCCTCTTTACCTGGCTGACTCCCATTCACCCTTCCTTCAGATCTCATTTTCTCAAGATCATTTCTGACCAGCCCTCAACACCAGATTACTTTTACAAATACCATGTCTTCTACTTCTTGGACCCTCCAACAATGGGTAATTAATCATGTATTCATAGAAATGATTGCTTAAAATCTGTCTTCTCTAACAGACTATCGAACAATAAGAAGACAAGGATCATGTATACCTTGTTCAGCCCTATCTCTGCTGGTGTTATAGGCTGAACTATGTCCCCCTAAAATTCATATGTTGAAGCCCTAACCCTCACCTACCTCAGAATGTAACTATATTTGGAGATGGGGCCCTTAAATAGGTGATTGGGTTAAAATAGACCATAAGGGTGAGCCTAAAACAATCAAAATTGTGTCCTTATAAAAAGAGGACATTTGGACGTACAAAGAGACACCAGAGATACACGTACACAGAGGAAAATAGAGTGATAAGGGTATCTGCAAGCCAAGTAGAGAAGCTAAACCCAGTGACACCTTGATCTTGGTCTCCTTGCCTCTAGAACTGTGAGCAAATAAATTTCTTGTTGTTTAAGGCACCCAGTCAGTGGTATTTTATTATAGCAGCCTCAGGAAACTGATATAAATGGCCATCACTCCTCTCAGTTTATAACTATTAAGTGAATGTCTATTGAATGAGTTCTAAAACAAGGAAGAACAGTGAAGGATGGCGTATTAGGAAAAGCTACATCGTAGACATGGCCCTTGAACTTGACCTTAAATGAGAAAATAGAAGGAATCCCAAGTATAGGAGGGACCATTGGGAATAGATACCAAGGCAAGAATGCAAAAATCCTGCTACAGGGAGGGTGGGGTCCGTCTCAGGGGCCAGTGGACACTAATGTTGATAAGAGGGCGTGGGTGAATGGTAGAGGTTTGGAGGAATAACAGAGAAGTGGCTGCAAATGCAAAGACCAGGGACAGCCAAGGACACACTCGTTTGCACTGCCAGATAACTTGAATATATGATCATGAACTGTAATACCTCTGCAAAGCTCTTTGTTTAAACCTGGATATAGTGCCTTCTACGGACGGTATCCTCCTAGGATTTCTAAACTGTGTGTTGTGACTCAGTAATAAGAACAGCATTATATACATAGTGCTCAACTCCTCTCTAGCACCCAGTGAGGATATAAAATGAAACTCCAGAAAAGCAGAAAGAAACACTGTAGTCCTACATGGAAATTCCCAGCCTGCAATGCAAAGCAACCATGCTCTAAAGGAAACCTCCTCCTCTATGGGATCAGAAAGGTCCTGGAGGCAATTTGGAGGGAGTCTGAGCAGTCCATAATCCCCTTCTCTGAGACTAGTAACTCCCACCAGGAAATATGTTCCTCCTGGAAGCCAAAATGTTGTAGATGACCCTCTCTGGCTCCCTGGGGCCATGGCTGAAGAGGTTGGGGTGGAGATCTGACCCATGTGAGGCCAATTCCATTACTTTTCCTGGGGTTTTATAATTGGGGTCAAGTTGCAGGCCACTCATTGCTGGGGCCTAGAACTGAGCATGTGAAAACCAGGAGAGGCAGAGAAAAAGGTAGGCTGCATAGAAGGAAGAATGAAGCAAATGAATGTACAGGGGAAGCCACAGGCCCAAGAGAAGAGAGAGTGGGGGAAAGGGGCCTCCTTGGCTGTTGATGCCTCTTCAGGGCCTGGTAACAGTTCCTGGGGAGGCATGGCAACATCTGCACTCTGGAGCTTTGCCAGATGCTACCTCCTAACAAATTCACCTCATTTGTTTAAGCTAGATGGAGTTAATTTCCATTGCTTATACCCCTCCTGAAAACCCAAAAGCCTTGACCAACACAAATCCTGTTTATGCAGGCATTCTTGTGATGTTGCTTGAATTTAGTATCCATGAAATCTAAAAACTGTATTTGGGGCCCCAAACAACAGCGTAGAAACTGCTCCAGTCATCATATCTAACATATCTCCTCCAGGCTGTTGAGAAGATTAAAGGCCCACGTGTTACAGAAAATTGTTAGCATTTATCAGCCGACCCCCTGCTCACCTTAGATGACAGAACAGAGTCCCAGCTGGCTGGTGCTCTCCAAAACTGTGCGGGGCTATATTTTATTCCTTTAATCTGCTCCTTTCCCAGCCTGCTGCGGACCTAACTTAACAGAACATTTGCTGAGCATTTGACATTAGTTCCCAAAGGGTCTCCATACAAACTCCCCCCTTGATACCAGCAGAGGCTACGAAGCTCGGGCAGATTTATCAGGAAGATTGAAAGATTGGCCATGAGGTGGAAGCAGTGGGCGATCTGCCACCACAGGCAATAATTTTTACCAAAAAGGGATGACAGTGTCACAATCACTCTGTCATCCAGCCTGCCTTGCATTTTATTGGTTTAACAGCAACTGTGTTTCTCCCAGTCAGATTACTTTCGGGTATGACTGGCTCATTCAGTTGGTGCTTTTGCCAGAAAGGCCAGGTCAAGATTGCAGTTTGATGCCTTCCTAGAGTCAGTGAGGACGTACACAAACCAACTGGCTAACCAGATTAGGTGCTCTACACAACCTGTTCCCAGTACAAATGAATAAATAAACTGAATAAATAAATGAGTGCACAAATGATTTTTTTAAAAATCAAAGCACAAATCCCTTTGATGATGACCCAATGCTCTTATGTCTGCTATTCCCAGAAAATGCCATATTTTCAAACACCTCTAGACTTAACATATGCTGGTCCCTTGTCAAGAATATCCTACATCTACCTTTTTTGCCTAGTTAGACTTTCAAAACTCAGTGCGGTGTCACCTCCTCCAGAAAGCCTTCCCTAGTTAGGTATTCCTCCTCTATGTTGCTAGAAAACCTCTATTCACTGTCAATACACAATATTGTAGCCATGTGTTTATTTCTGTCTTTCCCACCAGATTAGAAGGTCCAGTTTTTTCTTTAAAATATATTTATGGTGCTGACCTGTAAGAGATAGCCAATATAGAAAGTTGTGTTTCTTTTTTAAATTTATTTATGTATTTGACAGAGAGGGAGCACAAGCAGGTGGAGTGACAGACAGAGAGAAAAGCAGACTCCCCACCAAGCAGAGAGCCCAATGTGGGCTCAATCCCAGGACCCTGGGATCATGACCCAAGTGGAAGGCAGATGCTTAACTGACTGAGCCACCCAGGTGCCCCTCAAAATAGAAAGTTTGATGAAGGAAGGAAAAAATGCAATTAGCTCATACTTTCAGGCACACAGCAGTTACTTTGGGGAGTGATTAATGACTAAGGGAAGTTAAAAGCTATTGGAACACAAACATTTGAGATTCTAAAGTAGTTAACCAAAATCATCTCCAGGTACACACCAGGTCCCCCACCAGAAGTATTAAGGATTACAATAAAATCCGTTTATCTCCTTCTTTTCCCTGTTTTGATACAAGTGCCAAAGTTTGAATCAAATCTTTTTTCTTACCCACAGGGCCAGATGCACAGTAGGTACTCAATAAAAGTTGACGACTCACTTTTCCAGATAGGCATCTATAAAATGAAAGTATTTGTTAGTTAAAGGAATAAACTCTCCTTTCTACCCTGTGGGTAGGTTTCTTTCTTTCCAAAATCTGCTGCCAGATCTACTAAATAATTTCAGCAGCAGAAAATGACTGCTGAGCATCTACTGTGAACAGGTGTTCTCAGAGGCCACAATGGGAGGGAGGCAAAAACCTCGAGCCCCTCCTCCCACCCTCCAAGGAGCTAGAAACCCAATTGAAGCTGAGCAGGACTGTTCAAACCTCCAGGACAACAGAGACCAGTCTAAATTGACATTGTATTTTTAGAATCTAGCACCAGAGTCTGCCAACTTTTCCTGTGAAGAACCCGATTAAGAAATATCGTGGGCTTCATAGGCCACAGGGTCTCGGTATTCAACTCCACTATTGTAGTGCAAAAGCAGCCACGGACAATACAGAAATGAATGGGCCTGGTTTTGATCCAGCAAAACTTTATTTACAGAAACAGGTGGCACTCCGGAGTTGGCCTGCCAGCCATAGTTTGCCAACTCCTGATTTAGCACAATGCCTGGCATGTAGTAGGTGCTCAAATATTTATTGAATTAGTGAATGAGTAAATGAATGAATATGTGAATGACTGAAGGCAGGTTTTCCTAAGGTTAGAGCATGGTGATTTAAAGTCCCAGGGTACCATCTTTAGACATTATCTACACGGAGAGCGATGAATACTGACTAACCAGAAACAAGTTTGATAGAAATTATTTGACAGTTTTCCCCACTCCAAGTGCTGTGTGCGGTTGGAAATTTGACATTTATAAACCACTAACAGCTTTCATAATACAGATGTGAACTAGAAAAGTGATTTAAAGGAGGATTTTGGGGGTACCTACCTGGGTGCTCAGTTGGTTAAGTGTTTGCCTTTGGCTCAGGTCATGATCCTGGGGTCCTAGAGTCAAGCCCCATGTCAGGCTCCCTGCTCAATGGGGAGTCTGCTTCTCCCTCTGTCCCTCCCCTTGCTCATGCTTGCGTGTGCTCTCTCTCTCTCTCTCTGAAATAAATAAAATCTATTTTTTAAAGAAGCATTTTTGGGGGCTCCTAGCTGGCTCAGTCAGTGGGGCATACAACTTTTATCTTGGTGTTGTGAGTTCGAGTCCCACACTGGGTGAAGAGATTACTTAAGATTAAAAATCTTTCTTTTTTTTTTTTAAAGTAGGCTCCATGCCTAGCAGCCCAATATGGGGCTTCAACTCAACCCTGAGACTGAGACCTGAGCTGAGATCAAGAGTCAGATGCTTTACCAAATGAGTCACCCAGGCACCCCAATAATAAAAATCTTCTAAAAAATAAAAACAAGAAAGCACTTTCTTCTCTTACTTTGGATCATGACTCATTAGTCAGTTGTAACCTGCATTTTTTTATTTTCAGGAAAAGGTAAGAGAACAGTAGAGAAAGAAGAAGGAATATACCAGAGTATCTCACATGCATTAAGCATGAGGGTTGTTTTTAAGGAATCTTTCAATTATAACAGACTTTTATGTGTGAGTATATTGGGTTCTGAGGTAAAATGTAGTTTCAAAAAAGTTTGAAAAACATTTTAACCATTGAAATCTCATTCTTGGGGAAATTCATTGTAGTTGTACATTTGGAGGGGGTTTACTTTAAACAGAAAGATACAGCATTGTAATTAAGGCCAAGATTCTTGAGCCAAAGTGCCTGCTTCAAATCCTGACTCTGCCACTTAATAGCTGGGTGACCTCAAGCAAATTACTTAGCCTCTCTGGGCCTCAGTTTCTCCATATATTAAATGGGACTGCTAATGATACCTTCTGTGTGCAGTTATTATGAGAATTAATGAATTGTTAAAGTGCTTAAAGCAAAAGTATAACCACATCGTGTAAGTTTTCCCTATTATATTGTCACTAAACAACGTGACCTTGAATATGTGACCTGGTTTCTCTGGGCTCCACTTTTGTTGGTAAATAATCTCTAACTTGCTGGTTCCAAAATCCCTAGGAGAGGGAGGAATTTCCAGCACAGACTCTGAGGAAAGAAATAGCCAAATGTAAATCATCTATCCTGTTCAACTGACACATCTGAGGTCTCAGCAAAGTAGCCTGTTCCAGTGAAATGCTCTGTAAACCACCGTGTTATTATCTCTTAAAACTACACACAAAGGTGAATTCATGATGGCAAGAGATCGACTAAATCAAAGAAAATGCCCTATTTTTCTCATCCATCATTCTGTTCATGACTAGCATTGGCTTCCTGTTTCTCCCATCGTCATGTATTCTATTCTACATATGGGGATAACCACAGCCGGGGGTGAACAGGAAATCTGTCCTCATGCGTGGGTTGGTTTTTTTAAATGTTCTTGACTGTGAAGCACAGTGTGAGGCTGCCCTGCAATTGGTCTGGTGTTGGTCACAAGTCACCTTTCACTGTAAAATTTGAAGTCACAGCTAACACCTGAGATTATGAAAAGAGTTCCATTTACCTTCACACAAACACACGCACGCGCACACACATGCACGCACACACATGAGAACCAAGCCAACAGAAAAATGAGTAAAGTTATAATCAACTATCTCCAAATGAAGAAATAAAAATGGCCAATAATCATGTTCCATTTAACCTCACTTATAATTAAAGAAATACACATCAACACATTGAGATATCTTTTTTACTTATAAAAGAAGCACACTAGGAGTACCTAGGTGGCCCCATTGGTTAACCATCTGACTCTGGATTTCAGCTCAGATCATGACCTCAGGTTGTAAAGAGGGAGCCCTGCATGGAGCTCCAAGCTCAGCATGGAATCTGCTTGAGATTCTCTCCCTCTCTCTTTGCTCCCCCGCTCTTGTGTTCCCTTTCTCTAAAATAAATAAGTTAATAAAAGTTTATTTCCAAAAGAAAGAGAAGGAGAAGAAGGAGCAGGAGAAGAAGAAGGAAGAAGGAAGAAGGAAGAAGGAGAAGGAAAAGGAGAAGAAGAAGAAATAAAAAAGAAGCACATTAGTTGAAGTAAGGAAATAGCCTGTGCTGGAAAGGATGTGGGGAAACATTGTTCACATACCTTATCAATGGCAGTCTAAACTGAAAACAGCCTTGGAGGACGGGTTTTGCAATATGTACATCACCTTTGACCAGACCCAAAAATATCGAAGGATTCAACCAAAGCAGCCACCTCTATACAGACTTCTCATTTAAGAAAAATAAATCCCCTATTTCTTTAATTCTCTAGTAGTCTCAAACACATATGAAATTATAGTCAGTATTCTATTACTTGCAACCAATCACACTCCAAATTGACAAAAAAAAAAAAAAAAGATGAAAGAAGACATCCTTATCCTGCACTAACTTGAACATGACGTTTCTAGTATTTCTTCATTAAGCAGGACACTGGTTTGGGGGGCCAAATGTCACCTTTTATTTTTATCATGCTACAGAAGTTGTTTCTCTTTTTAAAGATTGTATTTATTTATTCATGAGAGACAGAGAGAGAGGCAGAGACATAGGCAGACGGAGAAGCAGGCTCCCTGTGGGGAGTCTGATGTGGGCCTCAATCCCAAAACCCCAGGATCACGACCTGAGCCTATGACAGATACTCAACCACTGAGCCACCAAGGTGTCCAGAAGTGTTTAATTACATTTTGATATACTGCTGAAATTCTGTATCAATATTTTAGTTAGGATTTCTGAAGGAGTATTTGTAAATGAGATTAGTATGTCACTTTTCTTTATCCCCCCTTTAACAATTTTATTTACTGGGACACCTGAGTGGCTCAG
Organism: Nyctereutes procyonoides; assembly: GCF_905146905.1. Classification (NCBI taxonomy): domain Eukaryota; kingdom Metazoa; phylum Chordata; class Mammalia; order Carnivora; family Canidae; genus Nyctereutes; species Nyctereutes procyonoides. Next base: position 9,106,118 of record NW_026575133.1, on the reverse strand, counting down.
TATTTGGCTCAGATGGTGATCCTGGGGTCAAGGATCAAGTCCTGCATCCGGCTCCCCACAGGGTGCCTGCTTCTGTGTGTGTGTGTGTGTCATGAATAAATAAATAAAATCTTTTTAAAAATAAATTTTATTTATTTATTTATTTATTTATTTAGAGGAGCAGGGGGAGGGGCAGAGCCCAACAATGTAGGGCTCCATCTCAGGCCCTTGAGATCATGACCTGAGCCGAAACCAAGAGTTGGGCACTTAGTAGACAGCCACCCAGACACCTGTTCCCCTTTTCAATGAGTTATTGTTACTGGCTTTTTGACTGATACATTATTACTGCCTAATAAGAAAATTCCAACCATTAGATTTTTTTAGTGTAAATGACTAAACTTTTTATTTCTACATATTGCATTTGTACTTTTCAAATTTGCCTATTCTTTTTTCATAGTGCTATGTTCTACTGTTTTTTATCTTTCTTATAATTTTATCTTTGTAATTATTTTGAACAGAACTATTTTATAGTATTCTTCAAATTGTTCGCCTCTCTCTCTCATTAATAAATAAATAAAATCTTTTAAAAAATTGTTCTATTGTATCAAGTTCTTAAGAGTCTAATTTTCCTGTTTATTACACCTACCAATCCTATTCCTCATGCAGTTCATTTCCTAGTTTATAATTTCTCATTATAAGCTCATTTTCAATGAGGGTTGTTTGTGCTGTGAGAGATCAGAAGAAACAGCTAGGTTTTTGCATTCACGTCTGACAGGACCAAGTCATCACTTTGGAACCAGCTTTGATACTTTGTGTTGACTTCAGGATTCCCTCCCCACACCAGTTGTGTAGATTAAGGCCTCACATCTGTGCATAGTGGTTTCCATTTCTACAACAGACAACTTCAGTTCATCCAAAGCCCCAGACAGACAAACCACAAACTTCCTTGCTGGGCCCCTGGATGAGTGGGAGAATTTTTTCTCTCCATCTTCTAGTCCCTAAGATCCTCTGCAGGGTCCCAACTGTGGGCAGATCCCTACCTTTTTAGAACCCAAGGACTGAATGAGTCCTGAACTCCAGTCAGCCATTTGGGTTTATTTAAAATAAGTCAACTCTCCCGAGGTGTTTCTGAGTTCTCTCTTCTTGCATAAACCCTAGGGCTCCCCCTTTCTTCCTTTCAGTCATTGCTATCTTTTTTTCAGCTGTTCTGTGTTTGAAGCCGAGGGTCATGAACTCTTTGATCACTACTGTTCCCAGAAGTTGAATCTTTGTACTTTCCTGTCTTTTAAAAACCCTTTCTAGAGTAAGCACAAGGTGCTATGGAATCTACATGATGGGGAGGGAGATTCTAACCACGGCGTGGTGGTTCAAGGAAGAGTTCCTGGAAGAGAAATTGCCAATTTTGAAGACCCAGTCCCCTTTAGCTAGGAAAAAAAAAGCATGTGTGCATGAAGTGACAGGTTGGAGAAAGAGGTGGGTGACGGTTGCAGAGAAGATAGAGCACTTGTGAATATCTAAGGGTAGGGGCGGGGAACAGATCCCATATCACATTCTGAGAAGCATGAATTCCAAGAACTACAAGGAGTTCAGTGTGGAACGAGTAGTGAGATATGAGGTTGGTGAAACTGATGTGGAAACAAAGGCAGAAGAAAACTTGTTAAATTCCCTTACTACCTACAGTCCATGGACAAGTCCTTGAAACAGGCAGAGTGACATTCCTCTAGGGACTCAACTGCCTTGATGTCGATGTTGGTACTTTGCTAAGGGCAAAAAGCAATCTTAGCCCGACCCCCAGAACCCTGTAAGTCTACTTTACCATATAAAAATTCCTTTGGAAACCTTTGTCTCTACCCTCCACCCCTCACCCCCAAGATACTTGTTGGCAATCATCCCCAAGCATATGACCCGATAACATACATACATCTGAAGGGTCTCGTGAGTTTTTACTAAATAATAATAAATGACCTTTACCTAACAATAGCTATCCCCCTCAGGATCCTGGAAACTTTGTTTCCAAAATACTTGGGAGCTAAGGCTCTCTCTAATCCCCTCCCAGCTTGAAGGTATATAATGGGCCACTCCTCAGTGACCTCAGTGCAACTCTTTCTGCCCACAAGTCTTGTCCCCACATTTAACAAAACCACCTTTTCGCACCAGAGATGTCTCAAGAATTCTTTCTTGGCCCTTGCCTTCGAACCCTAACATCTTTTTTCTGCATCAAAGTAAGTAGATGCTAATTCATGAACAGCCTGTGTGCCAGGTTAGGATGGTGGATTCTGTGCTGAAAGCAGAGGGGAGCCAATGCAGGTGACCATTAGGTCACTCAGAGTGAAATCATCTGGTTTGAAAGAAAGACAAATCTAATAAATATTCCTTATATAAATAAATATACACAGCCGGTTAGAAATTGCTAGAACGACTTTGCACACAGGATGACAATCCCAGAGGGCATTCGAGTACTAACCTTCATGTTCCAGCATACAGAACCCTGAACTCTTACCCCAAGGATTATAAAGCAGTGTAGAGGTGCTCAGGTCAGTGTCCCTACCCTCCAAGAATTCCTTTTGCCTGCTTTGGGGAGAAGGAGTACCCCACCCATCCAACTTGACAGACATTTTGGCAATACATAGCCCTTTCGCAAACGTTTCCCTAGATTCCTGGAGTCAAGGAGGAAGAATTTCTTCTGCCCCTCAAGATCCTTCTAGCAAGACTAAGAATCAAACTGACACGAGGCAGATTTTTTTTAACAGGAGAAAATCGCATTTAGGTGCCTCTGTAAGGGGGGATCCCACCCAGACAGGGAAATTCCAAAGACAGTGATAGCCAAGGTGAGCCCAGGAGAGGGGTTGGGGTCTGAGGTTACAAAGGGAGAAAGACTATTGGCAGGATGGTGAAAGGAGAAGTTTGGAAAACAAAGCTTGCCTCATTATGCTTCTTAGGTAAAGAGGAATTCCTGCTAATAGCGCTCTTCCTAGCGCTGGCCTGCCCCCGGGAGGGGGAGGTAAAGAGCTTTTCCAGAATCTGCCCAGGCAGGGTTCCATTGCTTTTAACTCAAAATAATGTTCGGGCCAAATGGGCCCGTCTCGGAGCAGCCTGCCCTTGGCCCCTGCAAGCCCGTTCCCCCATCCCTCCCCATCAGTGCCCCCCAAACTCGGCCTAACTGTCCCTGATGTAAGGAAAGCGCTAGGAGCAAAGCAGAAGCTTGAAAACAAGAGTAACCTGGGCCAAGGGCCAGGGGGTCTATTTTTAGCACTTTGTCTCACTGCCTGTTTATCTTCCAGACTCAGCCTAATGTCTTCCAGGCGAGTGTTCACGTTATTGGGCTGGCTCCACGAGGGAAGGGCATAGGTGACCCAGGAGGCCCCACCGCAGCGGCCGTGGTGATGACCACTTGGACAGCGTGTTCTCCTCATTTCCCCCAGGCTGCCCTCCGTCGTGCCGGCCTCCCCCAAAGCCACTTAATGCACGATTTGTCCCAGCCGTGGCCGCCACTCCCCCTGGCCGGGACAGCCGGCGGGTCACAAGGAGGAGAGGCTACGGATTTGGCACCCGGGGCGGGCGGGGGGGGGCACCTGGGCGCCGCGGCCGCCGGCCCTCCCGGCCCCGATTCCCGGGCCCCTAACTTCACACGCGGGGTCTAACCGCGCTACGGGGCGGGCGCGGGCCCCGCAAGCGCCCTCTGCAGGGAAGCGGGCGGCGCCCCCAGCCTTTGTGCAGCCTCGGCCGGGAGCAAGGCACGGATGCCCGTGGCTCCTTGTTCACCCACTCGAGCCGCGGAAAAAGAAAGGGGCCGGCGTCGTGTCTGGACGTACAGTTCCCTCCCGAGGACAAAAGCGGGGGGGGGGGGGGGACGGGCTGGAATCCCGCCGCTAGGAAAACGCGCCGCGGAGAACTCGCCGCCCGGGGGCAGCGCCTTAGCCCCCGCCCCCCGCCCTCCCGCGCTGCCTTTTAAGGGCGTCCTGCTCGACCCCCGGTCCCCCCGCGCCGGCGGACTCGGGAGGCCGCAGCCCGACTCGCCGGGTCGCCCTCCGGGTCTGCAGGCCTCTCGGGGGTTCCCGTGGGGGCGCGGGGCCGACCTCTTGGGGCCGCCTCACCGCAACTCGCACGGTCCTCCTTAAGGAGCGGCGGCGGCCCGCTGCAGAGGCGGGTGTTTTGTTCTTATAAGGAGGAAAAAGTTTCTGTGACATCCAGGAAATGAGTAACTCCGCCGCGCTGGGGGCCGCGCGGATGGAGGCGCGAGGGCGGGAGCCGGCCGTGGAGCCGCCGCCCCCGTCCTTCTAAGCGCCGGGCGGGACGCGAACCGCGGCCTCCGGGCCCTGGGGCCCCGCGCGCGCTGCGGGGCTGGCGCGGTCCCCGCGGAGGCCGGGAGGGGACGAAGGCCGGCGTGAGTCCCGAGGGCGCCCGCCTCGCGCGGGGGGAAGGGGCGCGCGGTGGAGGGGAGCCGGGGCTGGGGGGCGCGGTGGAGGGGAGCCGGGGCTGGGGGCGCGGTGGAGGGGAGCCGGGGCTGGGGGGCGCGGTGGAGGGGAGCCGGGGCTGGGGGGCGCGGTGGAGGGGAGCCGGGGCTGGGGGGCGCGGTGGAGGGGAGCCGGGGCTGGGGGGCGCGGTGGAGGGGAGCCGGGGCTGGGGGCGCGGTGGAGGGGAGCCGGGGCTGGGGGCGCGGTGGAGGGGAGCCGGGGCTGGGGGGCGCGGTGGAGGGGAGCCGGGGCTGGGGGGCGCGGTGGAGGGGAGCCGGGGCTGGGGCGCGGTGGAGGGGAGCCGGGGCTGGGGGGCGCGGTGGAGGGGAGCCGGGGCTGGGGGGCGCGGTGGAGGGGAGCCGGGGCTGGGGGGCGCGGTGGAGGGGAGCCGGGGCTGGGGGCGCGGGGCGGCCGTCTCCGCTGCAGCCCGGGCCGGGGCCCCCGGGCCTCCTGGCTGCACCCCCGCGCGGCGACGGTCGCTCCTGCCCCGGCGGCCGGTTACTGCTGAGTGCGGCGTGCGTGCGCGGACTGACAGACGGGCCGGGTCCCCGGGTCTTCCCGCTCCTGCAAGGAGGCAGTAGGAGGGCTGCTTGTTTTCTTTCTCGGTTTAAGGTAGTGAAGTTATGGGGTTACGGGGGCCGGAGGGAGCCTCCGCAGCTTCCTCTTTCGGGACTGTGAGTGGAAGAGACCCCACGCAGTGCAGGACTTTCCTCTTGCGGCTGCAAATCGCCTGACCCTTAACCCAATCCCCACCTCTCCCCTCTGTGTCTCCAGCTTTCTGGCTTCCAGGTGATGGGACTCAGAAGCCCCAAGGCCGGGCTTCCCATCCCAAATGCTCCTCTTTAGAAATCAAAATGCTGCCAGCCAAGAAGGGGGAAGATATTTTACGGAGCCACTCAGGGATCACACATCCCCTGCCTGGTGTGAGAAGGAACCGCCTTCAAAACTAGAAGAGCTCCAGATGCCGGGCAGATCCTGGAACCTGGCCTTTGGGATCTGAATCAGTTTGAGAATCCTGTTCTGTTTTCTTATTACTCTTTTGGATTTGACCCAGAGCCCTTCTTGCCTTTTACAAGCCAGTTGTGCCCCGGAGGGGCTGCCAGGTAAAGCTGATCTGAGCCTGCTGCAGTCACAGGTCCAGGTTAGCTGTGAACGTGGCACGGCAGACACAGGTGGAATTGCTGCTGTTCACCTCTTTATTATTAACATAATGGGCTGTGCTTTGGAGCCCTCCTTCCAGCCTACGTGCCTAAGTGGCTTTCATTGTTTGCTAATTCCCTGTGCCTGCTGCTGCTCCAGGCCATTCTGCCCTCATATTTTCCACTTGTGGGTAACCATAAAGTGGTTATACTGACTCTCTGCTCTCCCTGGGTGGATGGCTTTTGTTCAGATGCCATCCCCTAGCTCCGTAATTTGCAAAGATGCAGCAATTTCAAGCTCTGGATTTCAGGGGGCAAGGATCTGAACTTTTAACCCGATGCCATCATCCCAGAAGTTGTCACCTTACCAGGAGTGGTTCCCAGCTCCTGCAGGATTCAAAGTGAAACAAAGACCAGGGTGTGGGGGTGAACTTTTTATCTGAGGGCAAGAACAGGGAAGAACATCTAACAGGGGCTTCTGGCAAAAGTGCCCACCCGAGAAAGTACTACCTGGGAGAAAGCTGGTTTTGTATTTTTCCCTTCTCAAACGCCCTGGAGTCAATAAAGAGAAAGAAGGTGGGGGATTCTGTCTGATGGAGGAGGTACACATCTCAGTTGGGAGGCAGTGACCAGCAGAGCCCCTACGGTGAGCTCAGTCCTCCAGGCCCCCTCCAGCAAAGGACGGCACTGCCAAAGGGAAGTGGTCCAGGGGAGAGGGGCTGGCATGGCAAGGGGGGGTCAGCAAAGCGCATCTTGTGAGGGAGAAGGGAGTGAACCACCCGCATTTGTCTCCAGGATGAGAAGCCCAGGGGGATGAGGCCATGGCCCTCAGGAATCTCCAGCACTGTCACTTGAGGAAAAGTTTGCTCACAGACGCAAAGGTTTGCTCAGAGACGCACCGATTAGAAGCAGGGAGATAGCTGTCACTCAGAAGTAAGGAGTAACTTGGCAACAACTAGAAGTTAGTAGTGCACTGCCATCCCTGCCAGCAGAAGCAGGTGTCCACTAGCAGTCAGGAAGGAGAGAGTACAAAACTGTGGCTCCACGTTTGGGGCAGACAAGTCCCCTCAGTAGGGACGAGGTCGCAGTGCAGCCTGTGGGGTTTTGACAGAGAAATGTCCTAAGTGAGAGGCAAGCGCTCCAAGAGTGCTAGGGAGCTGAGAAAGCGGGACCTTACTTATGGCTGAGACCAGTCCATCTCAGACCAATCCCCCTCTAATCCAGTCTTGCTGGGGAGAGGGATATATCTGAGAATGCCAAGGGTTGTTAATAATCGCCAAGGCTATTGCTAGCCAGTTCCGTCCCTTGTGTGAATTAGAGTAAGATGCATCTTTCTGCAAGAGGGTGGCACCTTGGTGACATTTATGATGCCATGTTGGGGTCTCATCTTGATGGACATGGTCCAGGCGCATAGCTGGGCAAGTGCTTGTGAGCTGGATCCATCCTTACCATACTCAGGCCAAGTGTTCCTGAGCAGTATATCACCTGTGCAACCATACGCAGCAGCCCAGATGACCAACAATTATTGAAGGCCTAACATTTATTTGCCAGGATTTTTTTTTTCCCCAAAACCACTTTCCTTTCATTAAGTCATTTAATCTTCATAGTAGTCCAATGAGGTAGGTGTTGTTACCCCTGTATAGATGAGGAAGCTAAGACACAGAGCAGTGAAGTGTTTAGGAGCCTGGAAGCTGAGTCCCAATCACTGAACCTAGAGTAAGAAGTCGGTTAATTTTAAAAAGCTAGTTTGCCAGGTGCCTGGGTGGCTCAATTGGTTGAGCATGCGTCTCTTGGTTTCCACTCAGGTCATCATCTCGTCGGGAGTCATAGGATCCACGCAGGGGCAGGCTCCATGCTCAGCAAGAAGTCTGCTTAGGAACTTGGGGTCCTCTCCCTCTCTCTCTCCCACCACTTGCACGCTCTGTCTCATTCTCTCTCATAAGTGAATAAATCTTAAAAAAATAAATAAACTTGTTTGGTTGGGAGCCCTAGTGGGAAGAAGGGAAGAGCAAGCCTCTTGTATGATTTGGTCTTTTCTTTGTCAGAGGAAGAAGTACCCCCTCTCTGCTCAGAGGGAGGAAAGATAGAAAACTTATCTGACTGCAGGAAGATAAGGGGAAAAGAGCATGCTCAGCCTTGATGGCTCATGGAGGCCAGGCCCAAGTATCAATTGACTTTCGTCTTTAATTGCTGGACAGTGTGAGGTGGCAAATCCAGTTTGGGGCCTGACATGAGAGTGATGAGTAAGTGCCACCTGGGCGTTGTACAGAAAGAGAAGGCCAGAGCTACGTGGGGCCCCTGACCAAGGCAGGAAATGCCCTCAGGGGTGGAACAAGTTGGCGAGTGTCCAAACATGCTGTCCCAGCTCTTCCCACCTCCCTGGGCCCCATCTGTCCCCTCTTCCCTGTCTAGGCCCTGTTCACCTGTAAATGCCCTTCCCAAACACATTCAGGGAATCTTTCCCAAAATTCCATCTTATAGCTACATCTCTATGATCATTTATTTTCCACACTATATATTTTAGCATTTAATTAGCTGGAATGAAGCATTTTACTACATACTATCTATAGACAGTATTTTAAATAAACTAGCTGCTGGGCCATGAGGATGCTTTGAAGTCTCCTGGGAAGGACCAGCTGATACCCAGCAGATTTCCCATAAAGGGTGCTGTTTATGTACATCTTGTCACCTGTCCCAAGCCTAGCTCTTAGTTATGCTTATTCAGAAACCTTATCTCCACAATTTTCAGAGTATTTTGGACTTGGACTACTGAGTCACCTCGAGAAGCTCCCAGAAGTGGGTATGCAAATTAGAATGCTAGTTTATTAATTGGGAAGACTTGTGACTGTCACCATCATGCAGACTGTATCCTGGCCGAGCCACATAGGAATACAAAAATCCAGGCAGCTCATGCTTGGCAAAGCGGGGCATGGAGTGGGGTGTCTAATATAATGGGGTTCTCTTGACGTCTATGGCCCTCTCATCAGTGGAGAGATACTTGCCAGATAGACCAGTACTCCAGTCAGCCTGGCTATCTAGATCTTTTTGGCCAGTGCCTTGGGGGCAGTGTCTACCTGATAGGATTTCTCCATTTCCTCTTGCATAATTTTGCTTATTTCTATTTTTTAAGTTTTTTACTTATTCATGAGAGACACACACAGAGAGGCAGAGACACAGGCAAAGGGAAAAGCAGGCTCCCTGTGGGGAAGCCTGATGCAGGACTTGATCCCAGGACCCTGGGATCGTGACCCAAGCCAAAGGCAGACACTCAATCACTGAGCCACCCAGGTGCCCCTAGCTTATTTCTGTTTTACTTAGCTCCCAGCTACATAGTTTTATTTGTAAAAGTTAACCACTATACAGTTTCATGGTTGAAGGCCAGGCCATAGGGATAAATGCTGTATGCAAATTAAGAGGATTTAGCGAAGAAACAAGATCACTAATCACAGATGCTTGGGGAAGTGAAAGACCCCAGACTGGCCACTTATGGCAGCCCCTTTGTGAGCATAGGCATGAAGCTGTACTAAGGCACTGCTTGCCTTGGCTGTCTCGGATCAGTTGGCCTGCCCAAATGGCCTCTTTGGAATTAAAGGGCTCTGTGATCTCTGGTCAGGCTCCCTCATGGCTCATCTTTAGTAAGCTACAGTCTCTAGGTGACCCGGTGCCAAGGAGTTGTGACCCTGTGCCAAGGAGTTGTGACCCTCATGGGCTTTGGAGTAGGGTGGACTTGGGTTGAGTCCTGGCTCCACCACCCAGTAGATCGATATTCTCTGTATTTGGGCAAGCACTTTGACTATTTCAAGCCTCAGTTTCATCCTTGGTAAATTGGGGATAACCACTCACGGGACGTGTAGAAAACACCAAGCCCTGTACCTGGCATCGACTTCTTATCTGGCTAGTATGAGCTCTGAAAGACAGGTTGAGTTCAGTCAAGGATCCACATTCTCTGCCGAATTGGGCCTCTGGCTTCCCCATTAGTGCCACTGATGTCTGGCCAAAGGACAAGGCTTTAGGGACCCAGACTGTCTCAGAGGCTTAGAAGGAAGTTGCTCATTGGTGCCCTTGCTGTGGTTTGTTCAGAGGTGAGGACACAGCTGCTAGTCCTCACCTTTCCACCAGCTCTGGGGGAGGGACAGCCAGGTTTGAGGCTTGGCCTGAACAGGCATCCAGAGGGGAAAGAAAGGTGAGGTCTTCTGGGAGAGGAGGAGGGTCATTTGGGGGTGCCTCAGAGGTCTATAGGGCCCTCCTCAGGAATTTGAGACCTGTGATATTTTCTTGTAGAAAGCGTACTGCCCTTCTATCCGAGTGGCCCACCCCCTGACATCAGCAGAATGGAAGCACCTGGAAGGTGACATCACTGTTGCCCACGGCAACACCTCCACCTTAAGGCAACTGAGAGGAATAAGAACCACTCCAACTGTAGGACTGATGTTGAAGGGAAGGAGCATAGAAGGTGTGACATCCCAGGTGTGTTTCTCAGGGGCTGGGAAAGGGGGCAGGTAGGGGTTGCATTTTCAGAGGTCTGGGCTGTGAGCCAGTCGGTGGTAGGCCTCTAGGCCTTGGGCTTGGCCCAAGGGAATAGAGCTCAGTGCTGAGACCAGCAGTTTTGTGTAGTTCTCAGAGTTGTGACTTGAAGCAAAGAGTGTGACATCTTACAGTAGCTTCTGGCAGCTTCCATGGCCTTGGGTTTCCCTTCTACAGCCTGAACTGGTGGGGGAGAGTGGTAGGTAGGGGAGCAGTGATAGGGTGATCAGAAGAGTGGCTTTCCCATTTTCTCCACCCTCACCCCCAAAGGAAAGTGGGAAACAAGGATGCCCACGTCCTGGCTACAGGAACTGACTTAAGAGAGACTGTCCATTCATTGCTCGAATATTTCTTGTGCTCCTGCAATGTGCAAGGCAACGAATGTGCTAGGGATTCATTGACCTCATGGAGCTTTATAATCAAATGCACGCAGAGAGGAGGAATATCTGGGATCTGCAGCTCCAAGAGCTGGTACAGCTGGGAACAGAAGCAAGGTCGCACAGCTCACCTCTCACCAGCTCTAGCACACCACAGTTTCAACTTGGCTTAAACTAAAGCTACAGAATCCCTTCCTCCCCAGTAGTTCATACAGGGGTTCGGAAGTGGTTGAGATACATCCAAGATTTGGAGAGTGGCATTAGAGAGGATGGGCACAGGTATCAATTGCGTCCTGCCAAAGAGCAGAATCCCACAAAGTCTGAGTGTCAAGAGGTGAGAAGACACCAGGCCAACCACCTACCCAGGTCTTCTGCTGTGACTCACTCTGGTATTAGCAGTTAGGGCTCAGTTTCTCAACCTGTTAATAGGGATAATAGCAGCCAGTACCAGAGAATGAATATACAGAGCACTTTAAAATCCTCAGATAAGGATTTTAAACCTTTTAAACCTAAACCCAGGTGGCCCAGCGGTTTAGCACCACCTTCAGCCCAGGGTGTGATCCTGGGGACCTGGGAGCGAGTCCTGCCTCAGGCTTCCTGCATGGAGCCTGCTTCTCCCTCTGTCTGTGTCTCTGCCTCTCTCTCTCTGTCTCTCATGAATAAATAAATAAAATTTAAAAATAAATTAAAAAATAAAATCCTCAGAAGTCCTGGGAAAAAATAGAAAGCCCACAATTTTCGAACGACTCTCTTCCAGGTGAATGGCAGAGTGGGGCACTCGCTGCCCGGGAGGAGGGCTCAGCTTTGGAGCTGTCCTGGGCTACTCCTACTTTCTTCCCCAGTCATTTGCCTTAAGTGGGTAACAGGAGAGTTTCCTTCTAACTAACCTGCACCAAACCATAGGGAGGGCGTTGTCATAATTTTAGCCCTGCTTGTTGGTACAAAACCATGTGCTCATAACAAACTGTTCTCCTGGGAGCCTGTTTCAATAGCCTTCTCAGTAGCAGTCAGAGGACCCGCCTCAAGTTCATGAAAAGGTCCTTTGTTTGCTGAGACTTTGTTCCCAGTCAAGTGAAGAGGCAGGAGGCTGAGGAGTGTGGGACCGCAGTGAGCCTGGGCTGGTGGGCACGAGACAGGGGATGCCGAGGTCTTACCCCTGAGTGCCCCCCCAAAATGCCACTTTCTTCCTGAGGCCTCCCCACAAAACACACTGTCCAGTGTCCAGAGGGCCCTCCCTCCCTTTTCCCAGTACACTGCCCTTTTGGCTGAAAAGCGGTCTCAGACATCCCAGGTCACACACCCAGAATCTCTGGGTGGGAAGGACCTTGAAAGCTCATTTAGACTGATTCCCTGCTTCATATCCAGATTTCACTTAAATTGTCACCTGCCTTGCCTTAAATGGCACAGGGAAGCCCAGAGGTGCGTGTAATATTTCACAGATAATTAGGTCACTGAGCAACACAACATCATGGGAAAACCAGAGACTTGAAAGTCAGTCCTGAGTTCAAATTCCAATGCTGATAATGCGCAAGTAGCCTCTCCAGTCTTTTTTCTTAAAGATTTTGTTTATTCATGAGAGACACACAGAGAGAGAGGCAGAGACATAGGCAGAAGGAGAAGCAGGCTCCATGCAGGGAGCCCGATGTGGGACTCGATCCCAGGACTCCAGGATCACGCCCTGGGCTGAAGCAGGTGCTAAACCGCTGAGCCACCCAGGGATCCCTCCAGTCTTTGCCTCAGTTTCCTTATCTGCAAAATGAAGATATTGCCTCTCGTAGAGGCTTGCTTTCAGATGAGACTCAAAGCATTTTGCAGAATGCCTAAATCTTAGTAAATGTCACACTTGGGCTGCTACTTTTTAAACTCTCCCATGGGGCATCAAGGCCCCAGGGCCAGTCTGTTCTTTTCCAGAAAGGGAAAACTGCTTGCCATTCCATCAAGCGGTGCTTCTCTGCTTCTTTTCCTGAATTTGCTTCAAATCCCATATCCTCCATTTATCTTACATTTCTGTAAGACTCTCAAGCAAGGAAGTGAGCGTCAAAGGGAGAGGCAGCTGGCAGTCAGATAAACTTGTGTTGGGGTTCATTCCTGGGTTGTGTTCTTGGTAAACTCGGGTGGTGAGTCAGCCTATGGTTCAGCGAAGGCTGTCCAGACCTGAAGTGGCTGAGGTCTGTCTCTGGGGGCCTGCATCTGAAAGAGTTTTTGCTCACATTCCCCAAGGCACTTACCACTGTCAGCACTTTGCTTTTCTGACTGCAGAGCGTTCCCAGGAAGAAAAAACTTAGAGGTTACTTAGTCAGGGATCTCCCACTACACCCCCATTTCAAATTCGTGCTCCTGGGAGTAAAAGCAGTGAGGTTTTCCCCCCAGTCCTGACGTCATTCATTCACTCAGCAAGCATCACAGGGTGCCTGCACTGTAATACCAGACATCAGGCACCAACAGTGGTTTCTCCTTCTAGCTGCTCCGAAGGACCTGGAGGAGGGTCAGTGTTGATGCTGCCAGATTGGGGGGTGGGGGTGGTGGCAGGCTATGAGGTCCCCAGGTGCCAAGCTTCCTGTCTCCCTCTGTGGCAGCCCCTGGGGCCTTTGTAGAAACAGGGAGGCGGAGGAGACAACCAGGCCAAGTCCCCAGGCATCTAGAGTGCCGCAGGGATGTGGGTCACCCCTGTTTCCCCAGCAGAGTCCCTAAGATGCAGGAGCAAAGGGGAGCCCTGGCCTTATGACCCATACCAACGCAGATAAGCATGTCCTTTAGGGAGCACGACCATGTATGTGACCACCATGCCCGTCGTTACCGCCCGTGAGGGACTTGGGGTTCAAACCCGGGCCCTCTGATTCCGGAGTCTGGCCCCTTCGCTGCTGTACACTAAGCCTCCGCCAAGTGTTAAGCTCTCCTGAGCTGAAGCGCCTTGGGCTGTTTGTTTCTGGGTGGCCTTGGGGCGGAGTATGTCCCCGGGAGGTTGGCAGTGTCAGCGGCTGCCCGCTGCCCGCGCCGGCCTGACCCGCTGGTACCTGCCTGTGGTTCGGGCACACCCAGTGCGTGCCCGGCGCAGCCTCGGGCAGAAGCCAGGGCAGAGCACAGGTGTCACCCTGGTCCCCTGTGGCTGCCTCCTGTGGTTGTCGGTGTTTTGTCTAATTCAGGGGAAGGGGACTCTGTGCAGTCATAGACGATTCTGGGGGTAATTTTGCCCACTGTTCCTGGCCTACAGTCTAGGCCCTCTGCTTTCCTGGACGGGGAGAACGGGTTTGCCCTGGGAGGCGGCCCTGGCGTGGGAGGGCAGGCCGGCTCTGGGCCTGTGGTTCAGCCCAGGTGCCTGCAGCAGAGAGCGCAAGCAGAGAGGCCCGCCGCAAGCTCTGAAGTGTTTAACTACTGGGTTGGCCTCCATCTTGCCTTTGTGTCTCTTTATAAAGATGAAAGGGGTTTTAGATCTTTGCAGGCTGTGTGTGTGTGTACATGCAGGAGGCCCAGAGCTCCTCCCTTCCCCACCTCTCCCCCCACAGCCCTGCCCAGCTGGGGCCCAGGCGTTGTGTCCAGTACTGCCCCAGCCACAGGGGACCAGGGTGGGAGACAGCCTGGGATTTCACTGTGTGGGGGCCAGAAGCCCTCAAGCCAGGATGTGAGTGAGAGGGAGCCCGATGGGGACTGAGGAGGTAGGGAGCTGGCCTTTCTGTGGCCTTAGAAAGTCCTGGGCGCCCTTGCCCTCCCCGGAGAAGCCAGGTCATCTTTATGAGCTAGTCTGTTCTCCAGGGGATCACCAGGAAGGTGGCGCCCAGCAGCCTGTTTCATTCCATCCATCCCCAGCTCATGTGTGAGAGGGGAAGCAGGGTGGTGGCGGAGGCACGGCTTTGTCTCCACTTTGTTTGCCTTCATATTTTCTCTCCGGTTCCTGCTCAGCCCCTCAGATACCCTCCCCATCGAGGCAGCATGTTTGCTGCTTTTGGAGCCTGCCCATGCTGCCCGTCCACTACTCTGCTGGGAGGCCGGGGGTATAGAGGACACAGGGTGGAGGGAGAGAGGGGGGACAAGCCTGGGGAGCCTCGGCATCCCCCCCTGACGTGGGTGTTCATGTTCCTTCCCAGCTGGTGCTCCTGTGGGCGAGATGGGGCCCAGAGGTGGAGGGAGATTCAGGGAAATACTAGCTCGAGCCTAGCCAACATGTGGTGGTAGATGAGGGCTGCTTTGCTGTGGGAAATGGTCACCTCTGTGTTTCTGCTGTTCACATGTGATTTCAGGTCCAGAAATGCCAGGTGGGAATCTGGGGACCAAGGGAGACGCTTCGGTGCACGCTCGCTGTAGGAAACGCATCCTTCCCTAGAACGGAGGACTTGTGCGATACCTTCTTTTGAAAGCGGGTGTGTCTCCAGAGCGCAGGATGTGAGCGCACTGGTGGGTCCCCAGGGTGCATGGGTCCATGGAGCATGGAGCAGGCCACCTGTTTGGTCTCTGCCGGGCACTTCGGGGGATGTCAGGACAAGCCTTCCTGGCCCCAGGAGTCATGGGGTAACAGAGCTCAGGCAACTCACTGTGATAAAAGAGCAGGATGGGGTGAACCAGGTGGAGGGCAGGGTCTGGAGCTGTGGGCCTAGCATGGCCTCTGGCTCCCCTGTTCTTTTCCTGTGAGACCTTGAGTGATTTTTCCACCTCTCAGCTCCAGGGGCTCCTGCCTGTGAGGTGGGGCCGCTGTACTCCTGAGCTGAGCTAACTACAGAGGGAGGTGGGCAGCGGGCAGCAGGGCGGGGGGTGGAGGGAGTCCCTGCTATGGGACCTCTCTGGCGATGCCATCTGCACAAGGCACCAGGCTTAGCTGTACTCAGAAGGGCTTAATACAGATGCCATCTGCTCCTGCCCACCCCCGACCCCAACTCCGGCTTGGTCTCCTCCCTTTCAAGAAAGAAGGATCTGTCTCAGGAGTTAGGGGTGGAGAGAGATGGGGAAGGCCCTTGGAGGCAGTTTCTGAGGTGTGCTTGCTGTGAGGACCATTGAGTAGGGTTTGGGTTGTGTGGTGTGGACACGGTGCAGGGAATTTGGGGCAGTGTAGGAGGTGTTCGGGGGCAGTCAGTAATCTGAAGTAGCCAGAGCAGGTGGGAAGGGAACGGAGGGGACCCCCAAGGCTTGGTGGGACCAGGCCCTGAACATCAGTCTTAAAGCTCTGACCTGTGTCACATGGAAATTAGAAACCAGTGAGATGGAGAATTCCAGGGAGGAGGAGGCCACGGAGGAGGCCACCTGGGGTGACTGGGCGTTAGGGAGGGCTCAGAGGAGCCGATTCCAAAGGCTCATGCCAGCCAGGATGGGGAGCCCCCGGCTTCGGTGCAGAGGAAAGGCTGCTTCAGAGGTAGCTGGGGATCAGAGTGGGGCGAGGAGGCTGCGTTGGGCTTCGAGACTGTGTTGTTCTCTGAGGGCTGCTTTGACAAAACACCATAAACTGGGGAGTGAAACAACAGCAAGGACCCTCTCAAAATTCTGGAGGCCCGATCTGAAATCAGATTACCCTCAGGGCCACACTGCCTCCGAATGTTCCAGGGGGCTACTCCCTTGTCCTGTCCAGCGTGCCGTGGCTGTAGGCCTTCCAGGCTGTGGCAGCTTTGCTTCAGCCTCTGCTTCTGGCTTCCATCACCTTCTCCTCTGTGTCTGTTTGCTCCTTTTCCGTCTCTTTATAAGGACACTTGTCACCAGATTTAGGGCCCACCCAGGTAATGCAGGCTGAGCTCATCTCAAGATCCTTAATTTAATTACATCTGTAGAGACCGACCCTTCCTTCCAAGTAAAGTCACATTCACAGGGCCTGGGTGTCAGCATGTGGACCTACCTAACTTTTGGAGGGTCACCATCCAACCCACCACAGGAACTGTTGGATTCAAAGTTCCCTGGGGGAACAGGTGAAAGAAAGCTGGATGTGGGCCCGGACGAAAGGCTGCCAGGGGAGCCCCTTGCTGTCTCTGGGGCCTGCCGGGCCTAAGCCTCTGAGACTCCCTGGAGTCCATCTGTCCCAGGACACGGTGATTTCCCATGACGTGCTGTGGGGACGTCAGACACCGTGTCCTTCCTGGGAGATTGATGGCTTCCCTGCCTTCTCCATCTGTTGCTTGCCAAGGGATATGTATGGGCTGCTGATGGAAGAGCGGGAACAGGAAGGATGTGGGCTCTCCCACCCACGGCAGCCGAATCCAGGCCCCTGTCCTTCCTGCGCTCGGGCTGGTCAGCTGCCTCACCCCAGACCAGAGGATGGGGCTGGCTTCCTGGTGACTTTTTGAACCTCTCCCCTCTGAAAGTGGGCCTTGAGGAAACTTAGTGCTTTGGCCGATGTGACTTTGGCTGGTGTGACTGGGCACCCCCTGTGAGTCTGGCCAGTGCGGCCACGGGGCGATGACAGCAGAGCTCACCTTGGTGAGAAGGCTGTTCCTTTCCCAGCCTAAACTTTGCCATGGGCTCTCTTCTACTGGGCATGGCAGGGAGGGGAGTTTTCTCTCCTCCCTGTTCTCTCCCCCAACCCTACCGGGGTACAGTCTTGACCCCTGCTTCTTCTGAGCCCAGGTCCCTGCTCACTCAGGTCCCCTGGGTTAGGGAGGGGCGGTGGGGGTCCAGTTCTCCAGTCCTGGGGACCGTAGACCTTAGACAGTAATACCAGGTGCTCCTTAGTGCACACCCACTAGGCCACAGTTTGCTTTCTTCTAGTCCCTGGAGAGGCTGTGGAGAAGGCCTGGCACATAGCCAGCCCTCATAAATGCCGGTTATGACTATTCTGGGGGCGGCTGCTGGGATGACTGGGAGACGCTGGAATACAATCAGGACCGGGTTTGGGGAGAAAGGTCGAGCCAGGGGGGCTATTTCAGGGAGTCCTATTCACGGAGGAAATAGTAGATGGTCGTATTGCCAAGGAGGAAGAGTGAGGAGAGTCCCAAGGTCAAGGGCAGCCTTGAGGATGCTGAGGAAGTGGGGAGTTCCGGTGAATAGGAGAAAGAAGGCACATAAAGGGGGCTTGTGGACCAGGGCCCATGGACTTTAGATGGCCCACTGACATACTTTGTGTGGCTTCCATGGTTTTCAAAGAATTTTTGAAATAGCACCCAACATTGTAAAATTGAGGGATGTTGATAAAATCCAGATTTCTGGCTTCTCTTGGGGGAAAAAAAATAGATCATGCCATTCTCCACACACAGCACATGCCATGTGGTGGCTCTCCCCTTTAGAGAAAGCACGTGGGCCCCATTTGACCCCATGTGCATCACTTGGATCTGTAGCATCTGCAGCCTTGACCATTTACTATGGTCACCCCTCCCCTTCCCCACCCCTCTCCCCCACATTTGGTCTTACAACCCCTGCGTTCAGGAAGGGTGACTGAAAGCAGGTAACGGAAGGACCTCAGTGGCTGTGAGGGTGGCAGGTCTGAGGAAGGTGAACTTGGCTGGAGGCCAAGACAGAAATTCTGCTGAGTGGGAGGAGCGGGGTGAAAGGTAATGGGGGTGGCTGTAAGGACATGGAGAAGAGACACTGGGGGCTCAGAACCTCACCCTTCAACCCATTTCTCAATTATGCTTTGTTGGTTCTCTTCCTTCCTCTTTCCTCACTTCCTTTCTTTGCCTGCCCTCCATCTACCCAGGCTTGAGGCCCTAGGCCCCAGCCCCCTCCCCAGTGCTGCTCAGCCTTTCCCCTACCCCACCTCCTCCATTTGGGGTGCAGGCAAAGAGGAACCTCAGCAAGAGATGCCCTCACTGGGGCGTGGGCCAGGCTGCAAGGCCTTTCTCCTCTCCTGTAGGAGACTCCTGTCCTGAAAGGGTGGGAGCCATCTAGGATGAGTCTGTTTACACCCCACCCCCAGCCCTGAGGGGAAGAAAAAGGAGTTTGTGGAGACATGTCATCCCCGCAGTGGCCATCTCCTCCCTAATGCATGATAAATCAGCTCTGACTGGCATACTGGGTGCCTGCTGCATGTCCTGCCCGAAGCCTGGTGCCCTGGAGGAGGCGAGAGGACATTCAGCTTTGGGAACTTGCTAGAACTGTAGCCAAGAAGGCAGGGACTGGTGGGCAAAGTGACACAAGGGGGAGTGGGAAGGTGGCCTGAGCTGCAGGAGTTCTGAGATGGGCGAGGGAGGCCTGCCGGTGAGAGCCACAAACCCCTTCCTTACTCTGCATGTATTTTGTCCTCCCTGAGGAGGGGCCCCTGGGCTGGGCAGGGAAGCTTGTTTGACGCCAGGGCGCAGCATGGGCTGGGCTAGAAAGTGGCATGGAATCAGGGATCAGACAAGCCAGACCCCAGGAGAGCCTCACCAGGGCTTCAGACAGACTGCTTGCTCTCTTGCTCTCTTGCTCTCCGGGGCCCAAACTCCACCCCCAAGACAGACACAGGGTCAGACTCGTGCTGTGCATTCAATAGTCCTTTCCTACAGTAGTTTCCCGATGATCTGAGTGGTTGCCGCTGGCCTGGCCGTGATACCTGGGAGGTGGCAGGGCTCACTCATCCCTGGGAGGATGGAGGGAGCACTGAGGGAGGGGGACAGGCTCCCTGCAGACAGGGAATCTGAGAAGCCACACAGTGGGTCTTTCTGACCGTCAGTCTCTTCACAAGGTAGGATGTTGCAACTATGGAACTAATGTTCCGAGAATCGAATGACAAAATATACTGAGAGTGCTTAGCTTCATGCATACCATCTGTTGCAGGGCACCTGCCGCCACTTCTCTGGCCTGTCTGTCTCTCCATGTGGGATTCACCCCACCAGCCTGAACCACACCCTCCCCGCCCCACTCCTGCTCAGAGGAGTCTCCTCTTTAGGTCTCTTTAGTTTCCTCATCTGTAAAATGGGGCTTAGACGAGCATACACTAAGTTCTGACTTTCTTAAATTTGTGGCTTGGTTTCCCCCAAACAGTCCTGTACTTTGCCAGCTGGGACTGAGAAAGTCCAGCTCAAGACCAGGCACACAGCCCAAAATTAATGACAGCTCTGTCTTCTTTGGCCTCTTCTTCCTCAGAGGGTGCAGAGTCTCAGCAGTAGGAGAGGGACCCAAGAAACCCCCCAGGGTCTGGGCTACAGGTGGCTTCCCCTGCCATCAACCCACCTTCCTTTATTCTATTTATAAGGAAACCACTCAGCTGTTCCTTTTAGCTCTGACGATGACGCTAGGGCCGCTTGAGCTAATTGCATCTGACAAGCTGGGTGTGGGGGCAGAGCTCTGGCGAGCTGCAGGATTCTGGGCTGCAGGGGCACCGCAGGAGCCGCACCCTCCTCCTCCTGGAGGCCTGCCTGGCTTGGGCAGGGCTGGTTCTCAGACTTGAGTGGGTGCTGGAACTACCCACAGGGCTCCTTGCGACATAGGTGCTGGGCCCCAGCCCTGGGATTTCTGATCAGCAGGACTGGGATTGCATCTGAGCATTTGCATGTCTAAGTTCCCAGATGATCATGGTGCTACATTTTGAGAACCACTGTCCCAGGGGACTGCTGGCTGCTGAGAAATGGGTCCTGGGTGCCTCTGCTGCTGAGGCCACAGCCACCCAGCCCCGAGGTGGGGGGGTAGGTGGGTGACAGGTTAGAAGGGGTGTTGATGAACACGCGGGGCTGGACAACAGGCTCTCACTGCTCTCACCGATGTGGAGCCAAAAGCTAGCACAGCCACGTCTCTGCAGCAGGGGGGACACAGGGAAGGTCTACAGACAAGGAAGGGTCCCCAAAGAACAGAAATGAAACTCCCTCTGCATTTTCATAGCCTACTGCTCATGTGCCATTAACGCTCCCCAGCCCATTCAAGTCCTGTGAGGCCTTGGTGGCTGTCTGCCTCCACATAAGGGTTGTGGTGCTCTCCGTGCCTGGGATCAGGCTGGGCTCATGGTCCTTGTGCATAGTAGGTGCTCTGAAAACACAGCAGGGTGGAAAGTACGTGGACTTTCTGGGTGGAAACAGAACAGACAGTATCTCAACCCAGCTGTGCCTTTTCTAGTCGTGTGCTAGAGAATTGCTTCGTCTCTTGGGTTTGGTTAACAGGTTTGTGAAACAGGGATACCACCTACCACTTGGAAGGGGGTCACAGTGTACCCAGCACAGCCTAGTGAGGGTTTGATAAACAGAAACAAATCTCTACTAGACAACTCCTAGTGGCATTCACTGGATTAAGCTCTGATTGGGGTGCTGGAGGGCTCTGGGGGATGCAGGAGTGATTGACCCCAGGGGATAGGGAGGGTCTGAGGCTTCTGGCCAGGCACAGAATAAGGGTCTGAGAAAACCAATGGTCCAGGCTGACCTGACCATCTGCAGCCCTCTGCCCCAGCCCCTGCTGCCTCATGACCCTGGCTCTTTGCCAGGCTAAGTTTAGCTGTGACCTGCATGGGCCACCACACTCTGTGGACAGGAGCGGGGGTGGAGAGGAACTCAGCAGGTTTCCTGCTGCCTTCCTGGCAAGCAGACAGACAAAAACCTGAGGAGTGACCCAAGTTAATTTTCAAGTCAAACCCAACTGGATGCTCAGGCCACGTGTATGGGGCAGCCTCATGGGGTGAGAGCCTTGGGCCAACACAGAAGTGGACAATTTGAGAGGAAAGGGGCTCTTTGGGAAGGGGTGTGTGTGTGTATACATGTATGTGTATCCACAGTTTGGGGAGAGGCTCCCAGATACCTGCCTGTCCCTGTGGTCTCCAATAAAAGTCACACCACTCTGGTTCCTTCTCCTTATTCTTCTGGCCCTGTGGCCCCCAGGGGAGTGTTCCCTGTGGCTTGGTTTGGGGAGGGGAAGTAGAGGTTCCAACTTTGCCCCATCTAGTGAGCACTGAGCAGCCACAGCCTGTTACCCACCCCTTAGGGTGCCGTAGGCAGAGCCTGCCTGCCCAGATGTTAAAAGGAGCAAAATGACAACTGGGATCTCATCTGATCCCTGGGAGGGAGTTGACGTGAGTCAGACTCTACCTCCAAGAGGATCCAAGGCTCCAAAGGCTTCTCCCCTTTGCTGGGGGGCAGGGTGGGCAGAGTGACATGCCAAGGGACAGCTATGCTAGAGGAGCATTTTGTGCTTTCAAAGCACTTTTGAGCGTGCTTTCCTCCTCACCCCTTAGCACTTGGCAGGGCTGGGGTGCTTAGCAGGTGAGAAAACAGAGGCCCGTGGAAGCCTAGAGGGAAGGAGCTAATGTAGGGCATCTACTCTGTGCTAGGCACTGTGCCAAGCACCTGAACTGGATTATCTCCCTTAACTCAGCCTTCCTGGGAAGGAGGATCTTCTCTTAGCTCCATCTCAAAGGTAAAGCAGTGGTGCCATGAAGCAAGACCACTGGGCAAGGATAGAGTCATGTTTCAAACCCAGGCCTGTCTGTTTCTATAGCCCAGGCTCCTTCCACTTTGCTACCTCATCTCCCTCATGCTCGGGTGGGTCTTGTAACCCTACTCCTGTCAGTGTTACTGTGGGCTGCTTGCCTCCTGCCAGGGTACCTGGTAGGGGCATCTGCATGGCCCATCAGGAAACTGTACAGGCAGGGCCCTTGCGTTTCCCCATCCCATCTCCGAGACCCTTTTATAAACTTGCTCAGGGGCAAGGATTTCGCTAAGGGCTTTATATGCATGATCTTGTTCATGCTTTCCAACATCATCTTCCATTTCACAGATGAATAGACTGAGAGTCTAAGAAGTTAGGTGGTTTGTCCAAGGTCACAGAGCTAGTACGTGCCAAGAATCCAAAATCCATCCTCCTAACCCCTTCCATATAGAGTCGATGGCTCCATTTGGTCTGGAGCTCTGAACCTTGCCTGTCCCAGTGCAAGGAGGCCATTACAGCCGTTGAACAAGGCACGAGGATGCACACAGGTAGCCCCGTGGAAGCTGTTGGGGAAAGAGGAGGCTTGACGATGGCACCACTACCCAATTGCTGGCATCCTACCCTGAGTTGGCGTGGAGACCAACCTCCTGGGTCAGGGACCACCACACTACTACTGTGACCTGTCAGGGTCTGCTGTGCCCAAAGGGGACTGCCTATAGTACAGAGGCCCTCAAGGGCCTCAAAACCTCCAAATTCTCTCCCAGCTGGCTGCTGCCTGGTGCTGTGCTTATTAGCACTGCACACCTTTATCTTAAAGCCCTGATCCACATTCGTAAGCCAGCCTCGTGGCTTTGCCTTGGACCACCCTGGCAAAACTTTCCATTGATGTTTCTCTTGTGTGGAAACCAGGGCTGACCTGTTTCTGCAATTATCCAGCAAGCCACTCCTTGTCTTAGGGAAGAAAAGCTGGCTAGCTTCCCCCTGGACTTTTTCCTCACCCCACACCCCTTCCGATCTGACTTCCTGCACTTTCTCCTGTCCTCCCTCTCCTCTTCAAGTCCACCTCTGGGGCCTGAATATGTGTGCACGCTGAATTCTGCTACCGCTGGATCCCGCTTCTGGTTCCTGTTAGTTGTCCAGCTATGTGTGGGATAGAATCACATCTGAGAAGCAGGCTTTACCCACCTGTGGCAACCTGGGTCGTGTACATCCTGGCACTGCTGGCTAGGACCTGCAGAGCTGTCTTCACCTGATGACACACACCTGTTCTTGGCACCATTAGGGTAAGAACCAAAACAAGTGGTTGGAAGGGTGTAAATGCAAGGTTAGGGAATGGGGCTCAAGCAATGTGGAGAAGCGCGTGTTGGCATATGAGGCTGGGGGGTGGCCAGGGGAACCTTCTGTGTCTTTTGTAGTCCAACAACAACCTCATTTGGCCATTTGCTCTCCTAGAGGAGGTCCCAGGCAGAAAGGGGGCAGGGCAAAGCATGGGAAAGGCCCATTGTTACTTGGCAAGGTTCCCCTCTGGGAGAGGAGAGGGTATAATGTGAGGCTTACCCCATAAGACTGTGCCTCTCAAACTTTAATGGGGATGATATTAAAATGCAGATTCCGGTTCAACAGACCCAGGATGAAGCCCCAGGTTCAGCGTATCTAAAAAACTCCCAGGATTATAAGGGGTGGCTTGAGATCTAAAAATCCATTTGTCCTGGAGGAATGGCATGTGGAGACACAATTTTAAGAAGTGAGATTTAAGTTTAGACGACTCATGAGAGGAAAGGAAATCCAATGACTCAGTCACTCTGGTTATATCCAAGATTGCTCTGGGGAGAGACCTGGGAAAAGTCCAGGAGGTCAGTGTCTGAATTTGGATGAGGCCTTATAGATCAGAAGGAGAGGTGTGCAGTGGGGGAAGACAAGGACCCAAAACTGGTTCAAAAACACTTGCCATTCAACAAATGTGTGCTGTGTACGCAGTTTGCGTAGGTCACCACATCCCTCAATACTGCGCCCTGTGGTTACTACATATAGCTTTCCTCCTGTCCATTAAGGAAAATGGGTCTCAGAGAGGTGTGTTAACATGTCCAAGGGCACACAGCTAATCAGTGACAGAGCTGGCCTTGGAACTCAGCCTTCTTATTCTTAACCACTAGGTTTTATTGCCTCGAGCAAAGTCACATTCGCTACGGCATTCACTGGGGGGAGGTGGGTTGAAGTGATAGGAAAACAGCTCAACTGACTTAAAGCAAAGCAACTATGGACTTACATGACTTTATGAGTCCAGAGGCAGCAGCTTCAGGCATAGCTGGATCCAAGGAGTCTGCTTGTATCTATGTTGGCATCCCTCTCAAGCAGACCCCCCTTTGCGGGAGCTGGAGAGCCATGAGCCGCGATGATCCTGCTCCCTGGCAAACCTAGGCCCCAGGGCCGTCTTTCTCCCCATGGGCCCCAGCACATCCTATCTCTCTGTGTCTCTCACATTGGCCGGAGTGAGGTCCTATGCTCCTCCCTGAATCCACACTGTGGAGTCAGGGGTGTGGAATAGTTTGGGCCTGGGTTATATGTTCACCCCTGAGGCTGGAGTTGGAGTTATCCCCACCCGATCATGGACAGGGACCACTGAAAAGAGTTGGCTCCTGGCCAAAGTGGGTTGTGCCTCCAGAAACAGGACAGCTTCCATGGGTTGCTCAGCCAGGATTGCTGGTGTGTGACTTTGTAGTTCCCTCTTCCAAGGCTGCGCTGAGACACAGCAGTGGGGGAGGAGGTGGGACTGCAGGCTGAGCGGGAGAAGACCTGCAAGACAGTCACCGACGCAGTGGGACAGAGCTTGGTGTGACGGTCCGGGGAGGAAGTGGCACGGAGGGAAGCTCGGTGTGACCACTGATCTGTCTCTCTGTGTGGCAGGAAAGTTCCAGCCATGGCTCTGGAGCTCTTCCGGGTGTGTCTGGTGGTGGTGACAGCCATCATCAACCACCCACTGCTGTTCCCCCGGGAGAATGCCACAGTGCCCGAGAACGAGGAGGAGATCATCCGCAAGATGCAGGCGCACCAGGAGAAGCTGCAGCTGGAGCAGCTCCGCCTGGAGGAGGAGGTGGCCCGGCTGGCAGCTGAGAAGGAGGCCCTGGAGCACGTGGCAGAGGAAGGGCAGCAGCAGAATGAGAATCGCACAGCCTGGGACCTGTGGAGCACCCTCTGCATGATCCTCTTCCTGGTGATCGAGGTGTGGCGGCAGGACCACCAGGACGGGCCTTCCCCGGAGTGCCTGGGCGGGGACGAGGACGAGCTGCCCGGCCTGGAGGGCGCCCCGCTCCGGGGCCTCACCCTGCCCAACAAGGCCACCCTCCACCACTTTTATGAGCATTGCATCCGGGGCGCCACGGCCGACGCGGCCCGCACCCGGGAGTTCGTGGAAGGCTTCGTGGATGACTTGCTGGAAGCCCTGAGGAGCCTCTGCAACCGGGACACGGACATGGAGCTGGAGGACTTCATCGGCGTGGACAGCATGTACGAGAACTGGCAGGTGGACAGGCCGCTGCTGTGCGACCTCTTTGTGCCCTTCATGCCCCCCGAGCCCTACCACTTCCGCCCGGAGCTCTGCTGCTCCCGCCGCTCGGTGCCCTTGGGCCTCCAGGGCTACGGCCAGATCAAGGTGGTCAGGGCCGATGAGGGTGCGCTGGGCTGCATCTGCGGCAAGACCACGCTCGGGGACGACATGCTGTGTCTCCTCCACGGCAGGAGCAGCGTGGCGCGGCCCGGCGGCGAGCTGGAGAGCCTGCTGTGCGCCGCAGACTCCCCGTACCTGGACGCGATGCGGGTCATGAAGTGGTTCCAGAGGGCCCTCACCCGGGCCTGGCACCGCATCGCCCACAAGTACGAGTTCGACCTGGCCTTTGGTCAGCTGGACCGCCCCGGCTCCCTGAAGATCAGGTTCCGCTCGGGGAAGTTTATGCCCTTCAACCTGATTCCTGTGATCCAGTGTGACGACTCGGACCTGTACTTTGTCTCCCACCTTCCCAGGGAGCCCTCGGGGGAGGCCCCGGCGTCCAGCACTGACTGGCTCCTGTCCTTCGCCGTCTACGAGCGGCACTTCCTCAGGGTGACCTCGAAGGCCCTGCCTGAGGGCGCCTGCCACCTCAGCTGCCTGCAGATCGCCTCCTTCCTGCTCTCCAAGCAGAGCCGCCTGACCGGCGCCAGCGGGCTCGGCAGCTACCACCTGAAGACGGCCCTGCTGCACCTCCTGCTCCGCCGCCGGCCGGCCGACTGGAAGGCCGGGCAGCTGGACGCTCGCCTGCGGGAGCTGCTCCGCTTCCTGGAGAAGAGCCTGCTGGAGAAGAAGCTCCATCACTTTTTCATTGGCAACCACAAGGTGCCCGACGGCATGGGACTCCCGGAGGCCGTTCGCCGGGCCGAGCCTCTCAACCTCTTCAGGCCCTTCGTCCTGCAGCGAAGTCTCTACCGCAAGACGGTGGACTCCTTCTATGAGATGCTGAAGAACGCGCCGGTGCTCATCAGCGAGTATTCCCTGCACATCCCCTCAGACCACGCCGGCCTGCCCCACAAAGCTGCGGTCTCGTAGAGCGGCCGGGACCCAGAGGGCCAGGGCGCGGGGCATCCCACGTGTCCACACCTCCGGGGGCATCTGCAGGCCCTGGCCCAGGACGATGGTGGGCTCTGTCGGGCGCCATGGCCCAGCCCACCAAAGAAGCCAGGCCCTGCGGCACGGAGGAAACAGAACCCCAAGCCGGAAGCTGCTTTGCCCTCGTGCCGCCGGGGCCTACCGATGAGGCTATTGTCTGGGTCTGGTTGATCCTTTGCAGCTTACTTTTGGATCACCCCATATGGCCAAGGTGACAACTGAAATACTCTCTGGTCACTGAGGTAAAGGCAGCACAAACATCGACTTGGGTGTGACTTTTACATTTACTTGAGTATCAACAGAGGGTCTCCAGGAGTGCTGATGGGGACACGTGTTGAGACCCCGCACCCTGAGGCTGTATCTACAGCCAAGACAGGATGGGGCAGTTTTGGGAGTTTGCAACCTTCCATCTCCAGCCTGCACAGGAGGGGCCCACCTGTGGCTGCCATTTTTTAAACTATTTGGAGAAAAGACATAGGAGAAGTCCAAGGCCCAGAGGGGCCAATGTCCTTGTTGCACAGAAGTGGGTACTTGGTGGCAGAGAGAAGTTTCGATCGGCCGCTTTTTTAGCTACGTGTCTCGCTCAAGGTGCGCCCCCTTCTCCCCACCCCTTCCCCCAGGGTGCTGTGCCCTGAGTGGCATTGGTGCCACATACCATCCTAGGGACAAGCTCCAACAGCTGGTCTCTGATCATCTGTGTGGTGGGGGAGGGCAGATACTGAAGATGGAAGCTGCAAGAGACACAGGGTGACTGGGGCAAAGGGTGGAACCTTGTGCCCAGGGTGCTGAGCTCTGCCTCTGATGCCCAGTTCAGAGAAAACAGCAGAGCTGAGAAATGAGGGATACCGTAGCCCTGAGTTTTCCTCAGCAAGATCCCAGTCCTAGAGCCGAGCATGCCTGGAGGCAAGAGGATACCCAGCTCCATCTATGGGCCCCAAGACCTGTTTGTTCCAGTGGGGCGCTCCCACCGCACAAGAACCCCCCCTTTCTGGATGAGCCTTGGCAGCCACACAGATGACCAAGACCCAGAGATACTTGGCTGCCTGGGAACATGCAAGGACAGCGCTGCCAACCCAGCCCCTGAGCCCCACAGAGGTTACCTGGTCACTGAGCAGGCACCAGAGCCAGCAGTGGGAGCGAGCCTATTTCCGGGCCTGTGTAGGGGGGGTTGGGAAGCCACTCCTCCCCCACCTGTGGCTTCACTGGCCCTTTGGGACTTTCTCTCATGACACTGCCTCATTACCCTTGCAGCAAGCCAAGAACGCCTGAACCAGCACTTGGGATCTGCTCTGGGGTTCAAGCTGGCCATGCCTACCAGACAGCATACCCAGTTCCACAGGGGTGTCAGGCTCTCCGTGAGGATCCTGTCCCTTCCCTAAGGGTGCTCTCACCTGGCCCCAGGGTTCTGGAAGATGGACGGTTTGCCTGACAGGGTTCACTGGCAGCAGGAGCCTCGGCTGTGATGGGGTGCTGAAGCCTGTAGGAACCATTCCACGTGAGCTGCAGTCAGACTGCGCTGTGTGTCCCCAGCACCACAGTGGCCCAGTGCTGCCAGGAAAGATTAAGCTCACATGACCCTCAACAGCAGCCCACACCCCCATTCAGTTGTGATGTGTTTCCAGAATCGGGGGGAATTTCCGTATTTATTATTGCCCGTGCCTTGCCTTTCCCCTTTCATCCTTATCTCGTTGTGCTTAGAGGAGACCCCCAGCCAGGAACCAGCCTCCAGAAGCTAAGACCGAACCTGAACCTCCCTCGGCTTCCCCTTGGCTTCCAGGGGAAAGTTCACTGAAAAACTACCTTCTGGCCCCTTGTTTATGCAGAGATGACAACTTAGCGGGACAGGGGGGATCTTTTTTGTACCAAAGCTGCTTCTGAAGCAGAAAGCAACAGGGCTCTCAGTGTTTCATGCTGCCTTATTTATATTAAAGGAAGAATTAAATTCTTGCAAGGAGTAGAAACTGGTCACAGTGTTTGTTTTAACTTCAGGAAGTCTGTGAGATTCCCAGGGCAGAGTTGGGGAGCAGGGAGGGTTTCCTGTTGATCAGCGGAAGCTTTCACTCCCTTCTGATTCTTGGGCTTTCAGGAAACTTAAAAAAAAATAACAAAATAGAACATTTCTAGCCCATCTCTGAAGCAGCCTGCAGAGTTCCAGAAGGGGAACGTGGTGGCTGCCTGCACCAGACCCGATTTCACAGAGCTCAAAGTGCAAACACTTGGGGACCTACAAGGAACACGCAGCTTGTGGTTTTTGAGGAAAGAGATTAGCTTTTAAGTGGAGGCTTTAGTACATGAGGGCATTTAATAGGCTTTCCCACAGAGGACACCCAGGCCTCTTTCTCTGAAGAAGCTCTCTCCTTTCCCAAGCATGCTTGACCTCTCTGGGCATCCGCTCACTGCTTGCTGCACCTCTTGACAACGCTGAAAGGAGTACAGCTATGAGGCCAAGACATCGAGTAGGTTGGGAAGGGCCAAAGGATGGAAACACACTGCTCACTGGTCCAAAGGAGAAGCCAGCTTAGAGCCTGCTTCTCCGGCTGTGGCCCCGCACTACGTGCCTGGGTATCACACGGGTGAAGGCTTCTGGCCACGCTGCAGACTTGAGTGAGTCTCTAAGAGTCCAACACAAGAATCTGCATTTTGCCAAGTTCCCCAGGTGATTCTGAAAGCCCAAGAACCGCTGCTACCTGGGCGGGGATGTTAAGGATTAGGCCCTGCCTGAGAGAGCTTCTGAAATATGGATAGGACCTGAGCAGGAAAAGTGTTCCAGCCAGAACCATGGAGCGAGGGTGGGAGAGCATGATAGGTGCAGGCAACGTTGAAGTAGCATCTGCTTTGTGCCAGCCGCCCTTCTATGTGCACTTTCGTATCTTAACTCATTTCATTCCCATGTCAACCCTATGATGTGGGTGCTGTTAAAATCCTCCCATTTTCCAGAGGAGGACGCTGAGGCACAGAAGGGTAAGCAGCAAAGCCAGGGCTGAACCCACACAGGGCTGGTGTATATGTGGACAGATAATGAGAAGTTTTAGCACATGAGTTTGAAGATGTTGGGGCTGATCACAGAAGAGCCTTCAAGGCAGAGCCAAGGTAAACCTGCACTTCATACAACAAGCCGTGGTGAACCATTGTTGATTTTTGAGTGAGACAGTAACTAGATTTACCCCAAACCTCAAAGTCCCTAGCTATGTGATCAGTGCTGTGTCAGGTGCTGCAGGGATTTATGGCCCACATCCAGGGTGGGGTCGGTGGCATCTGTGGCAGGGTCAGTGAATGTCCCGGAAGTTCTAAATGAAATCACCCCATAGGCTGTGATTCAGAACATTCTCATGCTCCACGTGGTCTCCATCTCATGGGATAGAGCTGGAATGTTGTTTGGTTTGGCTTGCAGACCGGGAGCAGAGAGGGCCAATGGCCACTTGCCTTGTCCCCACCCTACTTCACCCTCCTCTTGCCTTGCCCTGGGACCCCCACCCTGGGAAGGACATCTTTTTGAGTTAACTTTTCTCATTGCCATCCAAAAATAGCTTGTTTTTCTAATTAGTTACTTTCTCTATATATAAAAACAATAGACTCATAATAAAAAAATTCAACCAATGACAGAAAAATTAAGTAACAGACAAAAGCACCCACCCCTTACTTTTCCAGTCATTACCCAGCCAGAACCAAGATGAAGTCTCTTGTGTATCCTTCCAAAATTGTTCTGTGTATGTATCACATGTGTACATGCATCCCTTTCCCTTTTATATAAATTGCATCCTACCATCTAACTTTTCTTAGATACCATTTTTCAACATTTGGTTCTACCCTATTTTTCAAAATAGCTGCTTACTATCTCCCTGTATGCGCAGACATACCCTAATTGACCCAGCCTCTCCTACTGAGGGACAGTTACATGTCTCCACTTTTTTTGCTATTACAAACAACACACCAGTGAACATCTCAGGGCATAAAGTCTGCTTTGAAGTGATCCTCCCTCCTGGTCATTGCTATAATATGTACTCACCAACTTGGTACATATGGATTCACCACCAAGTATCTTACCGTATTTATTCCATCATTATGACTCCAAAGCGAGGAAAAGGCATTTTTAGCCAAGTACTGAACCACCCAGCTTGTGTTCTACCCTGGGTCAGGTGCTATGTGGGGAATAGAAGTGTAAGAAGAGGGATCTGTCCCCAAGGACATGAGTCTTTTGGGAAAGGCAAAACTGATGGCCCAAAAATAAGCCAGAGAACAGTAGAGAGTGTTAAGTCATTGAAAGTGAAATGATGTGGCTCTTAAGGCCCGCATGGCAAGAGAGAATTCGAGGACCCCCAGGTCAGCTTTGAGTTTGGGCTATAACAGTCTCAGCTCTCAGGAAAAGGTGAGGAGTCCTCCCAAAGAAAATCAGATCCACTTGATTGTTTTCCTGTCCCCAGATGGATGTGTTCTGTTCATTTGTGCTCAGGGCTACTTTGTTTCCTCCAGTACAATGTGGGGCCCCCGCTTTCCTAGTGTAAGTGGCATTTCTATTCCTTTAATGTTCCTCTGCAGCCCCACAAAGAAACCAGAAAATAAAGCTGTCAACAACAAACTCTCTTCCAGCAAGATGGAAGTGCATAAACCTCAGAGATGTTCGAAGACCTTTCTTCTTTTCTTGCTGGGAAAAGGTAGGTCTTTAAAGTGCCAAATGAAATTTGCAGGACAGGGGTGGGGTCGGAGGTTGGGAAGAATGTGCTCCCATCCGTTACTTTAAAACCCACTGATGAGTGATCTTGTAGGTCTTTCTTAGGGTAACTTTATTTCAAATAAAATAGAAACAAAGCTAAG
Organism: Nyctereutes procyonoides; assembly: GCF_905146905.1. Classification (NCBI taxonomy): domain Eukaryota; kingdom Metazoa; phylum Chordata; class Mammalia; order Carnivora; family Canidae; genus Nyctereutes; species Nyctereutes procyonoides. Next base: position 9,074,965 of record NW_026575133.1, on the reverse strand, counting down.
ACCCACTTCCCACCACTTCTCACTAGCCTCCCTTGGGCCTGTCTTCCCACCTGGCCAGAGATGACTCACACAGCCCCCAAGGCCTCACTATTATTTCTGAAGAGTAGACTGGATTATGTTGGACCAGTCTCTCGGGATGGTGGTTGGACCTCCAGTGGCTGATGGTTGTCTGGGGTCTCCTCCAAAAAATCATGGCTAGTGTTGAATCAGCCAAGGACAATGAGTCAGCCTATACATACCCCCTCACCCCAGGAATCTGGGCTAACCAAGATGACAGCAGAGACCTTAACTAGAGCCAGATGCAGGGCCAAGGAGGTTGGTGGCAATCTGCCCTCTTGATATCCCAGGCTTTGTCCAGGCCAATTCCTAGAAGCCCTCTCCGCACATTTTTGTCTTCCTTGCAACATTTTATAATCTGACTAGCCAAGGGAGCTACTGAAGCCCCACCCATCCAGTACCAGACTTCAAGCAGCACTATCGCTCAGCCTCAACATTCCATGACCCAGGAAGAGACAAGGAAGTGTGGACCTCTGCCCTATCTCCATGTACCCACTCAAAATGGAGCCCCATGTGTGAGGCACTGCCCACTAGATACCCAATTTCTCCCATGACAAAGCCATACAAAGAGCAGAGAGTCAGACTCCAGACCATATAAGAAGTACCACAGGCGCTAAGAGCCTGGGCTCTGTGTTCAGATCCCAGCTGTGCCATGTCCTAGCTCAGCAAGTCTCATAATTTCTATGAGCCTAGGTTTTGCTTCAGTTTCTTCTAGAAGATGGGTACTGTTCACTTCATAGAGCCATTGGGAAGATTGAGTAAAATGGTCACAAATGAAGCACTTAGCTTGGGACTTGTACAATAAAAGCTTACAAATGCTCTTTCCATCCTGTCTCGATGCTAGGGAGCTAGCTGACTCTTGATTTTTCAGCCACACCCTCGAGTGAGGCCCTCTGCTACCGACCAGGAAGCAGGCCAGCCAGGGGCCCCTATCTACAAGGGGATTCTTGCAGTGCTGGGTCCTTGGGAAGAAGTGACAAGACACAGTATTGCTCCTGGGGCGCCTGTATGTTCCCCGCAGCACTCAAGCTGCCTAACAATTGTGCAGGCCTTCGGTCATTTCAAATCCCTCCTACTTAAACACACTTCAAGAGACGGAGTAGCCGGATTCTGAGTACTTCTCCACAACACGGGAAACGGTATTTATTTTACCTTCCTCAATAGTGTAGCAAGATCCGGGGACTCGGTGATCAGCTAGCCTTGGAGAGCTAGGAAAGGGAGGAGGAGACAAAAGTCCCGGCTTCCAAGGGCTCACAGGTCATTTGAAATTAAACCCACCTGCATGGAACCAGAAAACACTCCGAAACATGGATCACTTTGTTCCACAAAGTGATGGGAGAATGGACACAGGTCAAGTTTGATCTTTTGCAGAAGTCTCACCATGATAACAGGGTTGCCTGCCACTCACTGGGCATTTACCCGGCAGGTGCTGAGCCCTTTCATGGATGGTCTCATCATTCTTCAACAACCCTATGAAATAGACACTTCATGGTCCCATTTTACAGATAAAATGATGCTCAGAGAGGCTAAGCAACAAAATTTATTTTTTTTAAAGATTTTATTTATTTATTCACAAGAGACAGACAGACAGAGACACAGGCAGAGGGAGAAGCAGGCTCCATGCAAGAAGCCCAATGTGGGACTCGATCCCAGGACCCCAGGATCATGCCCTGGGCCAAAGGCAGGCTCTAAACCGCTAAGCCACCCAGGGATCCCCTAAGCAACAGAATTTAATGAGTGGCCGAGCTAGGATGTGAGCGCAGTGTGCCTGACCAAACAGCTCTATTCTTACCCATGCTGGTATGCTACCTCTTTGCACAAAGAATTTCCATCTGAACTTTGCAAGAGAAAAGGCTGGTTGAAAAATAAAAATGAAACAACCAGACGCTATTCTGAGGAAGACTGTAGAGTGGAGGAAATAGCATTTGCAAAAGGCTAAAGAGCTCTGAGTAGCCAGAGGTGAGCAGAATGTTTGAAAAAAAAAAACAACAATGTCCAGCCTTCCAGGGATTCACAAAGGAAGGTAGTGGGAAATGAGCCTCTAAGGTGGGCACACTGTCCAGTTTGTGGCAGGGGGAGGGAGAAAGGGACTGAAGCTTAGTCAACAAGAAAGCCCCAGGCAGCCTGGGTGGTTCAGCGGTTTAGCACCGCCTGCAGCCCAGAGCGTGATCCTGGAGACCCAGGATCGAGTCCCACGTCGGGCTCCCTGCATGGAGCCTGCTTCTCCCTCTGCCTGTGTCTCTGCCTCTCTCTCTCCTCTCTGTGTATTCTCATGAATAAATAAATAAAATCTTAAAAAAAAAAAAAAGAAAACAAGAAAGCCCGAGCAGGATATTTGGTTGTTTGTGAAGATTTTAGATAAATGGAACCAGATCGACATAAACCATGAGAGTTAAGCTTGGTTCTGAAGGCAGAGCAGAACAGAACTCCTGCATCAAGATGGCCATTGACTTTGAGAAAGGAAACGTGGACCAGGCAAGACATGAGAGTGAGGAATCAGGTGGAGAGACACCCCATGCACACTCTGCCACTGCCACATGCCACCAAAGCTCCAGAGAGCAATGTGGAGGCACACGCAGAAGAAACATTCCAGCTTCTACCTTATAATTCAGACTTAATCCACCTGAACAGTTGGTGACTGTGTTGTCAAAGATGAGAGAAATTGAGAGCTAGAAGCAATTTCACGTAACACTGAGTCACCATCTGCCCCCCAACCCTTCCCGCCCCCACCACCACTGCCAGCCCAGCTGTCCTAGTCACCCCACCGACCCCCAGACCGCATCAGGATGTCACTGGACTCACTCCAGTCCAGAACCTCTAAGGAAGGGAGCTTCACAGAACCTCCTCTGGTCGTGGACTTGGATGTTAACCTCGTGTGCGATGAGGCTTTTTCAAATGCGGTGGTTCAAACTATTTTTCTCTTTTTTTGCTCTGCAGGACATAGAGAAGAGCTTTCACCTTAAATCTGTAGGTTTAACATGCTTTTATAAGATAGATACCAATTGTTAAAAGTGGTTATCTCTATGACACGAGATGGTGGAAGGATTCCGATTTTTTTTTTTTTTTTGCATTGTGCATTTCTTTTAAAACCCTGATGTATTATTTCTTGCCCTCTCCCGCAGTAAAAGACATGGTATTTTAAAAGCTCTTCACGGAGCATTATTTAATTGCCTCTTGTCTCCAGGCTAAATCCTCGTTAATTTTATACAGAGGTTGACAACTGAGTCCTCTGTGGGACAGACAGGTAACATAAAGGAGCAAGAAGGGAGACGTGGAAGGCAGTGCAGGTGACCATGGCAAACTGCAGAGAGCACGCCTGGCCGAAAGGCATCCACATCCTCAACTGGGCTGCGAGCCACCAGCCTGCAACCTCTCCCCACGAGCACGTTTCTCATCCTGTGTTTCCTGGTTTTTCAAGCTTTCTAAATTAGTATGTAGAGCCCCAAACAGAACATCTTTGGTTTTGGTCATCCAAAGACATGCCATTATCTGTTGTGTCAACAGCAATTTTGGTCTCATGCCAAATACTCGCCAGCACACAGGATTTACTCCCAAAGAGACTGATCCGTCCCCAAGTCCTAGGAGAGGCTACAGGGGCCGAGCAAAGATCCCAGGAAAATGTGACTCGCAGACTTTACTCTGCATTGGCTCAAGTGCCATGACAACAAGGCCCATCCTGAGCAGATGCCACAGCAGACTGCCCCTGTCACGCGGCGCCTGTTCTGGCAGCCCAGGCTACCTCACCAAACAGGCTTGCTTCTGTCCAACTGGCTCGGAGTCACACTGGTAACTATTTACATGAGTCAAAATCCACCCAGAGGCAGCAGATGGCCAGGCCGGGTTGAGACGTGGGGAGAAACTGGGCTAGTTGGACTGAGTCAGAGGCAGGGGCTGTAGACAGCCCATCAGTGGGCACAGACAAGTCAAAACATCACTCCCACTACTGCCTGGCCTTTCACATGGCCGGGAGGCCGAGAAAAGATTGGGCATGAACACAGCTGAAATGATCACAGGCTGATCCCTAGACCATGAGATAACATGGCATTGGACAAGCCCATCCCACTCCTATGGGGTGACTGATGGAAGCTCCCAGCCTCGGGTACCCACCAGCACCCCTGGCCACCCTCCGGGGATCTTAGTCACCTTCAGTGCTGAGCAATGCCGGGCAGAGTCAGCAGAGGTGCCACACGAGGCCAAGACAAGCATTCCGACTGCCAGACAAGCAGCTCCAAAGCACTAAGTTTAAAATCTCAACCAAGATGAGTGGAAGGACCAGGGGCTCCTGTGTTTTTGTCATCTTTAGCCCCCACATGGCCCAGGGCTTGGTACACAACAGGCAACCAGAGGCATCTGTTGGGATTTGAAAGTGTGTGTGACGCAAATCCAACAAAGTGACCTTTGCCTGTGACTGGGTTTGGGGCGTGTTTATTTTTTTTAAGGCAGGATGTCAGCTATAGAACATTTTGTGAGCCATTCTGGGCCCTGTCAGCACCGGTGAATTTCTGACGTAGTTAGTTCGGCGGAGACAACGGGTGTTTCATTTCCTGCTTTGGAATTCCTTTAGTCATGAGACCCTTGGTGTCTCCTAGGCCCATGCCAAAGTGGGAAGCCGAATGACACTCACATGCCCATGTGGACAGCAGCTTTTGTGCGCCAAATGGAAAGTATTTGGACCTGAAGTGTTTTTCTTCTTCCTCCTCTTCTCTAGCTCTCCTCTCACCAGGAAGGTTGTGGATGGTGCCAATCTGGAGTGATGATTATCACAGATGGGCAGGCCTTGAACCTCCACATCTGGAGGTCAAACTGGACCAAAGGTCGAGGAGCCAGGAGGCACACAGGCTCCCAAATGAGCTTGGACATGAGCACCAGGCACTAGAAACTTCTAGACAATCACTAGAAGGTAGGGGCCAGAAGAGTCATACAAATGGATTATCAGAAAGAATACATTTTCTGTCTCCATGTTTATTGGGAATCTCAAAGAAAATGAACAGAGATTGACTGACCCACCCAAACAATTCCTGATGCAGAGGCACGACATGCTTGGGAATTCTGGATGGTGAAGGAGTGGATTGAGGCTCAGCAAATTAGCCCATAGTCAAAGGCATCAGGGTTGTTCTGAAAATAAAGATTCAAGAAGCCCAAGAAAATGCTCTTATCTATGAGAAGAGCACACACTGTGGGGTCCTGCTTCATGGCCGCTGTCCAGAGCCGAAGTGCTGGCGTGTGGTTCAAACAGCTGCAGGACAGGAAAGAACTGTTAGCTCATCTGAAAGGGAGGCCATCGGGAGACATGGCGTGTACTGCGTTTTAGATTTACAAGATACAAAAGACTGGTTTACATGGGCAATAAAGTTATCTTAGTTATCTTATTATGAAACTGACCATGATCATATACTGCAGGAAAAAATCTTATTTTGGGCACAGCTGTGTATGTTTTGAATGACAGAAGCTGTTGTTGGTTTTAGCAAGAGTTATAATACTTGTGGACCGACTGCTCTGGGGAAAGAAAGTGTCTGTGCTTTGCTGCTTACCAACCGAAGTCTGAAAAGAATGAAGACAAGTAGTTCCCAAAAACACTTTTTAAAAGTCAGCAAAACCAACATCAAACCTTGAAATAATGGAGCTGACTGAGCCCTTTCAAAGATGGATCAGGAGACTGAGGTCTAGGATAATACAAGTGGCTTGCTCAAGACAGTACAACTGGTCAGTGGGAAATCTAGAAGGTGAGGGTTTGAGCCATGGTTCAGTACTCTGTCCCTAGGGGACACAGGTTTTGGTAATGTTTATGTTGAGACACTGTTTAAAATATCTAAATATGGGGGCATCCGGATGGCTCAGTGGTTGAGGATCTGCCTTTGGCTCAGGTCGTGATCCCCCAGGGCCTAGGATCGAGTCCTGCATCGAGTCCTGGCAGGGAGTCTGCTTCTCCTCCTCCTGTGTCTCTACCTCTCTATGTCTCTCATGAATAAATAAATAAATTAAATATTTAAAAATAAAATAAAATATCTAAATATGTTCTATCTGACCTTCCTTCGGAGGTGTAGGAGAGCACTGCTGGGTGGATTCACACCCACATATTGTGAGGGTACAGATACAGTTTTGCCTCAGCAGGACCCGGTTCCCCAATGCCAGAATTGTCCACCACCCACCCTGTGACTGGCTGGGAGTAGAGCAGGTGCCAACTCAAGTTCAACGTCTCAGTATCATGGGAACAAAGCACTTGTTCTACCTGGGGACCCGACACAGTCTCCTGAGTCTACTGGGTAATTTCTTCTACTTTAAACATCCCAGTGGGGTTGTTACCCAGTGCAACCCCACAGTCAAAGGTCTTACTCAGCGATTCCATACACTTCCAGCCGCTCAAACCAGGGCCAAAAGAGGTAATCAATCATGGATATACAGTCTCCACCAAAGAAGATGGTGTTCTGATAGCCAAGAATCTATAAGTTTAAACAGAACAAAAGCAAGTTAATTTACCTACCTGCTTACGTATTTACAGATGCTAAATACAAGTATCAAATTGATTCCCAAAGGGGGAGAGCCAAGGCTCTGATTCTCCTTCCAATTTGTTAGACAACGTGTCTTCTCCTCTCCTAAGGTTTCTTCCACTTCCTTTAAGGTCAAACTCCCAGCCACACTCAGCCTTTCCCCCCTTTCAACACTGGAGCAACAGGGTGACCTAGGGAATTTGGAGGAAAACCTAGGCAGAAGGAGCCTAACCCCTCCCTCTTAGCCGAAACCAGGTTCCTCTGAATGCTAAGTTTTCTATGGAGGAGCTCAGTCCCTGGAGGCAGGGGCCTGCCCCACACTGCCCATTACTGAGAAGGAGGGGACCACATTAGGAAACCTGTTCTCCAGGATCCACTTTATCCATAATTAAGGGGATACCCTAGTCTATATGTCTCCCCCTTTAGACTTATTTCTCAGTTGACTCAAAACTAAGGCAGGAAAGGGGTGCCTGGGTGGCTGAGTCAGTTAAGCATCTGACTTTTAGTTTTGGCTCAGGTCATGATCTCTGGATAGTGAGATGGAGCTCTGCATCAGGCCCCATGCTAGGTGAGGAGTCTGCTTGAGATTCTCTCCCTCTCCCTCTGCCTTTCCTCCTTCTCACACACACATGCTCTGTCTCTCTCTAAATTAAATAAAACTTAAAAAAAAAAAACCTAAGGCAAGAAAGAGCAAATGCTATTTTAGTGGACTCCTTCAAATTCTAACATTGCCTTTATATAATATTTTCCCTTTCTTTTCTTTCTTTCTTTCTTTTCTTTCTCTTTCTTCCTTCCTTCCTTTCTTTCTCTTTCTTCCTTCCTTCCTTTCTTTTCTTTCTTTCTTTCTTTCTTTCTTTCTTTCTTTCTTTCTTTCTTTCTTTCTCATCTTTCTTTCTCTTCTTTTTTTGAGCTCTTTGAACTTCAGACTTTTTGGCCACTCAACACTATCAACTTTTTACATTAAAATAGAATTTCTTGGGCAGCCCAGGTGCCTCAGCGGTTTAGCGCCACCTGCAGCCCAGGGTGTGATCCTGGGGACCTGGGATCAAGTCCCACATAGGGCTCCCTGTGTGGAGCCTGCTTCTCCCTCTGCCTGTGTCTCTGCCTCTCTCTCTCTCTCTCTCTCTCTCTCTCTCTCTCTCTCTCTCCCTCTCTGTCTCTCATGAATAAATAAATAAAACCTTGAAAAAATAGAATTTCTCATTAGCCCAAATTTACCCAGATAGATGTACTGCAACAGATAAACTCTCAGCAGATAACTAAAAAAATGGTTTAAAAAAATAGTTGAAAATTTTAAAAGCAAAAATGCTTACTAGAGGTTATTGTTGGACCAGGTCATTCTAAAGAGAAAAGATGGTGCCAATTATGTAATTAAATCAAACAAATAACTTTCTCTGACCCATATAACTCATAGTCAACTACATACTTCTCTATAGCTATAGAGCCAGATTCCTCTATCCTTTATCTGGATTTTGTATTCCTATCTCTATCATTCAAGCTTGACTCTTCATACTCCAGACTAGCTTTTAGACTCTCTGATATAGTCTAGGGTTGTTGTTAAGGTCAGCCCAGGAGCAGGCTGACCTGGTCCTATCCTGGGCTCTACCTCCTATTCAATATGGAATCCTGGACTACGTACCTACCTCTCCTCCAAGATTCAGTGTAAAATGGTGGTAAGTTAGTGCCCACCTCAGAGGTTATGGTGAAGAGTGCCGTCACAATGCATGAATTACCATAAGCTTTTACGATGAGAAAGCACAAAGACAACCAAAGTTTACCTCTACAGAGAGCAGATGCATCTCTGACAGAAAAGATCAATGCAATCTCCCACCTGCCACCCTTCCCCACAGAAGAAAGCAAATCTTATTGCCCTAAAGTCCAAGTTTTCATAATCCTTCAATATGGCATGGAGGAGTTCCCATTACGTGTGTCCTGGAAGTCTGAAAAAATGTGAGGTAGCACCACTTTGTTCAAGAAAACTAACAGGATGGTACTAAACCAGCAGAGTCTGGCCAATGAAAACTGAAAACAGAGGCTATTTTAAGGCATAAGGAAAACATCTGACTTACAACAGAAAAGAAGAAATTGTTCAGTTTTCATGGATTCCAGAGAGCATCAAATCTCTTTTATGTTCAGGAATGGATAGTGATTACCCAAACTTTTATCACTGGCTTGGAAACATACTTCCAGCTCATTATTGGCCTTCATGGCGTGAATCAGAACAAAATCTAAATCGATCAACCTTGGAACATCTGTATAGCTCATCTCTTTACAGAGAGCGGTGCTCTTGGGAAAGTCCTTGTCAGAACAAATCACACGTGGGCATTTATTGGAACCTGTGACAGGTCCTTTGGTAAAGTGATATTTTGAAAATGAATAACTGCTTAGTCATTGATATTTATTTAGTATATATTTTTTAAGCTTTTTATTTACTTAAAATAGAAGTATGTCCTTAATATACATGATGTTATAAATACAATCAATTCTTATATAAACACTCAATTATTCAAGTCCAAAGTACATGGTACAATAAAAAGATGAACATATGGATGGAAAAGATGTGGCATCACTTTGCCAGCCTCTCCCACCCCCAAAATACATATTCACATTCCCTCCAACTTTTTTTTTTAAGATTTTATTTATTTACTTGAGAGAGAGAGAGAGAGAGAGAGAGAGAAAGCGAGAGACAGAGCATGAGCAGAGGGAGAGAGGCAGAGGCAGAGGGCAAAGCAGACTTGCTGCTGAACAGGGAGCCTGACATGGGACTCAATCCCAGGACCCAGGGATCACGACCACAGCCGAAGACACACGTACCAACTGAGACACCCAGGTACCCTGCCTCAGACTTTCTTAAATCCAAGTGGTTTTTTTTAAGATTTTATTTATTTATTCATAAAAGACAGAGAGAGGCAGAGACACAGGCAGAGGGAGAAGCAGACTTCCCGCAGGGAGCTTGATACAACACTCCATCCTAGGACCCTGGGATCATGACCTGAGCCAAAGGCAGGTGCTCTACCACTGAGCCACCCAGGTGCCCCAAATCCAAGTTTAATATCAAAATTCCTTAGAATTCTTGATATACCTGCCAATTCTTGAGTCTTGCCTCAGACAGGCATTTCTCTACTGGGTTTCTCATAAGGCAAGTCTAAAAGTCCCAATAGGAAAAGCCATCTTCTGGGGTGCCTGGGAGGTTCAGTTGGTTAAGCATCGGCCTTCAGCTAAGCTCATGATCCCAGGGTCCAGGAATGGAGCTCCTGAGTCGGGTTCCCTGCTCAGGGGGAGTCTGCTTCTGCCTCTCCCTCTGCTGCTCCCCCTGCTTGTACTCACGTGCTCCCTCTCCCTGTCAAATAAATAAAATCTTAAAAAAAAAAAAAAAAGCCATCTTGCTGTAAAGTAGCACAAAGTGCTGGCTTCTTTTCAGAGTGATGTAAAACATGCCAGTGATGTAAAACATCCTGGCCAGGCCTCCTTAGAGATCTCTTGAAATCTTTAAGACCCTTAGTGGGAGAGCTCCCTTCCATGCGAACCTGATGACCTTCCAAACACGTGCAGTGGCCTTTCCCTTGAGAATCAAAGACATCAGGACTGGAAGGGTCACTGGAATTCTGCTAATGGGACTCCCCTCCCATTCTACCATTTATCTACACCATGCTCATTACACAAGGGATTGGAGATGCAGTGTTAAAAAAAATATGTGTACCATAAAATATTATATATGAAAAATAAGAAAACACTAAGATCAGAGAAAACAAAAGTCTAAAGAGGAGGTCAAAACAAGGAAGGAAAGGACATCAAGATATCAAGCCGGGGGTCCCACAGAGTTCCTTAAAGAAACCTTTGAATTTGACTTGAGTTTCCTGGCAGCCAAAGGGGAGAGAATTGATTCTTGCCTCTCACGGGAAAGCACAAAGGGCCTCTCGCTTTTCAGGGGATGAAACAGTCCCAGGGAGTTCAAGGAGCTCTTGGGTAGTGCAGAGCTAAGACAAAAACAGCTTTCTCCTTATTCCCAGATGAGAGCCAGCCCTTGTGTCACCGAACTTTAAATATCTAAGTATGAGGATTCTAAGCACAGCAGCTTTGCCAAGTCTCTTCTGAATTCTTTGTTGTTTCAATTTAAGTATCAGCAAAAAGCTTAGAATCAGCACACTCTGAAAGCCTCTACAGCCAAGGCTTGCCCAGCGATGAGCTTCCCTGTGAGAAGTACTTCCCAGTCCTATTTTCTCTCCTCAAACAAGGGCCTGGCCAGAGTACCTACCCCGCTGAGAGGCGAGACACAATCACAGTAGAAAACCCTGATGGAAATTCTTTCCCAGGGTGCCTAGCTGGCTCAGTCTGTAGAGCACGTGACTCTGGATCTCCCGGTTGTGAGTTCAAGCCCCACGTTTTATGGTGATTCCTAAAACTAAAATCTTTACAAAATTCTCTCTTTCCTATTCTATTCCATTAATTAGAAGGTGCTTAGGAAACTTTATTAAAATAGTTGTCCTGTGTTCTGTTTAACCTTAGTCCTCTGCTTACAGCCAATTAGCAGCAACTCTGACAGACTTTAGGATAAACAGTGAAATAGGATAATGGGATAGTCAGTAAACTAATAGTCTTTCTCTTCAGTGGCTTATCCTCCCTAAGTGTTGTATCATCACTAATGGAAGAGGAAGCTGTGCTATAGCTCAACCCACTCAGCAGTGGTTATACTAATATCCAACATCATTTTCAAAACTCTACTTTGAGTTCTTTTTGTCACCCACCTACCACATAATTGATACTGGCCATTCTTAATGTTGATTGGCTTCTCCCACAGTAGAATCCCTCACTTTCAGAACTACTGTCCTCGGTATGCCAAGCAAGATAAAATAACCTGCTTAGAAAAGATGCTTTTCTTTCAAGGTTCTAGACACCTACCCCAGGCCACACACAGCCAGCAGAGGGAGGTAAGGCTCCAGCTTCTAGCTCTCCACTTTCCTAAAAGTATTAACACATCTCCAATCCAGGCTTAAGAAGTAGGATATTTGGGGGGAAAGCCATTTTATATCCTGCAATATATTTTTTTTAAATCTACTTTTAAAATCTTCTGTTCTCCAGCTCACTGAAAAATGATTAGATAGCCTTCTGTTGCTTTTGAATGTCAAAAGAGATAAGGAGTGAGCATGCAGATGAAGCAGGAGGGACTGTTGGGCATGAGAAGTACAGTATTTCCACCCCTTGAACATGAAAAAGCTCAGATGGAAAGGCTCCTTCTCTTCTGCAAAGGCCTCTCGGGCTCCCCCAGGAGGACCCAAAAGAGGCTGGCGCCAGAGAGCAGGTGGAAGGAAGAAGTGTGTGGGGCTCCCCCTTGTGGCCATCGATGTGAGGCTCCCTGGCCGTGGCTTCCCCAGGAAGTTCACCAAGGAGGTGAAAGAAATTTTGTAAGGTTTTGGGGAGAGAAGCAAGATCACAAAGAGAAGCAAATCCCAGACTTCCTCACGCCAGGCATTCTAAAAAGCTTCCATCTACGGTCTCGGGTAGTGAAACTTGGGATCAGCTTCACTAACTGTGCTTAACCTTGAAGAAGAGGTCGCTGCCTTGCATCACTGTCATTGCCTCCAAGGAGGACACAACACGGTGGCTTGCAGAGGTGATGCCCTCCTTGCTGGAGAACAAAGAAAGCTTTTTTTTTTTTCTTGATGGAAATAGTTCCTAAGAAGCAGAATCCACCACCCACCCACCCACCCACCCAAAGGACACAAAACCACCTGCCAATACATGCAAGCCAAGACAAAGCAGGCCCTTCTCTTTTTTTTTTTTTTAATTTTTTTTTAAATTTATTTATGATAGTCACACAGGGAGAGAGAGAGAGAGGCAGAGACATAGGCAGAGGGAGAAGCAGGCTCCATGCACCGGGAGCCTGACGTGGGACTCGATCCCGGGTCTCCAGGATCGCGCCCTGGGCCAAGGCAGGTGCCAAACCGCTGCACCACCCAGGGTTCCCAAAGCAGGCCTTTCTCAAGAAGCAGCAGCAAAGTACTCAACTCCAGGGCAGAAATCACTGAGTCCGTAAAAGATAAGATAAGGTTCTCAAGATTCAAAGTTTGGGTCCCTGTTGCACTGAAGTGCAGCTGAGGTTGAGCTAATGAGAATGAACCAATTCCCTGTAAAATGAACCAAAGGTATAGAAACAAACTTGGAATGCATATAAAACCATTTCTCCTCTGAAGGAGCCTTAGAGGCAGAGTCTGGGACAGAACATGCCCCTCCTGCTGCTCATCAATTATGACCTGGAATCCCCTATGAAGATTCAGAATGCAATTTGTCAATATTTGGGGATTAAAGAACCATCCTGAAAATTCTATGCTGGAGAGCTCCTGGGTGGCTCAATTGGTTAAGCACCTGTCTTTGGCTCAGGTCATGATCCCAGGGTCCTGGGATCAAGCCCCATATTGGGCTCCCTTCCCCATTGGGAGCCTGTCTCCTTCTCCCTCTGCTGCTCCCCCTGCTTGTGCTCTCTCTTTCTCTGCCAAATAAATAAATAAAACCTTTAAAAAAATTCTATACTGGAATCCATTTAACGGGCTTACTTCTTTTGTCAACATATATGTATACAATAGTAGTGGGGGAAGCTAGTAGACAAACATCTGACAAGTCCCATACCTTTAAAGTAATGGATGGTGGATGAAAATATAAATGAATGTTTTTAATTTCCCCTAGAGGGGAAGATGACTTCTTACTCATAAAAGCTGTGGAAGAAATCACTGGGAAGACCTATAGCACAATATTGTTAAATGTTATATTTCTGTTATGTACAAAAAAGATAAGCCAAACTAAAAGTTAAAACAAACACACACAAACACACGTTTTTTGAAAAACAGGCAAATATCATTTAAATATAAAGAACTATTTAAAAGGAACTTTTACAAATAAGGAAAATCACAAAGATCTTAATAGACAGATGGGTAACAGACTATTTTCACAAACAAAATACAAAGAGATGGCATACTTTGGGGGAAAATCTCCTATTTCACTAGCAATCAAAGAAATACAAATTAAGACAACAATGAAAAACTACTGCTTCTCTCCAAAGCAGGCAAATATCTTCTTTATTGAAATCTCCCAACAGTGAAAAGGGGAAGTGCAAAGAGAATTTTTATATACTGCTGCTGGTGGGTGCAAACAGCACAAGTCTTTGGGGAAGCAATTCAGCAACACAGAGCTCAAGTCTCTAAATGTTCATCCCCTTTGATCTGATAATTTTGTTCCTGGAAGTCTGGCCCAAGGACATATTCTCAAATAGAGAAAATGCTTTTTATGCAAAAAAAAAGCTGCTGTTTCTTGCAGCACCATTCATTCACAATGGTAAATGACTAGAAACAATCCACATACCCCTAATGGGAGTGCTCGATAAATAATTCATTCATACACATGGCAAATTATGTAAAATGAAAGTGATTTTTTTCTATTTTTAAAGATTACATATGTAATACAAAAATACATTATTTTTTTACATTCTTTTTTTTTAAAAAAAGATTTTATTTATTTGAGAGAGACAGAATGAGCAGTGGAGAAGGGTAGAGAGACAGAGAGAGAATCACAGACTCCCTGCTGAGCAGGAAGCCCACTGCCAGGCTCCATCCCAGGACCTGGAGATCATGACCTGAGCTGAAGGCAAACACCCAACTGACTAAGCCACCCACGTACCCCCAGAAATACATTCTCATTATTTAAAAAAAATTCAAATGATAAAAAGCAGCATAAATGGCAAAGATCTGCCCTTGCTCATTCCTGCTTTTATCCACTTTTCTTTCCTAACCCAGTACTAATCACTCTCCCAGTAGCAGCCTCTACTGGGAATGTGATGTGTATCTCTCTAGGCATTTTTCTAGACATCTATTTACATGTATATCTTCTATATCTTTACATGTATATCTTCTATATCTTCTAATGAGATCATTCCATCTCTATTACTGTGTAATTCACTTAAATATTTCCAGGCAATCTTTTCACGTCAGTACTCATGGATCTACTTCATTCATTTTAAAGTGCTGTATAGAATTCTCTAAGATGAACATAATTTATCTAACCATTCCCTGTCTAATGTACATTAAGGTTTATAATTTTTCACCCTCATAAACAATGCTTCTCTAATAAAAGCTCTTAAACATATAAACAAGCATTTTACAGAGTTTATAAAAATATAGAAAGATCTTTACATCATAATGGTAATCCAGTTATATTTGCAGTACAATTTTAACTGCATAAAAATATACACAGCAAAAAAGGACAGAAAACAAAAAGTCCAAAATGATACCAGTAGTTGTTTCTAAGTAGTGGGATTATGGATTCTTTGCCTTGGTTTCTATATTTTTCTATATTTCCCAAATTCTAATGAACAAGTACTTCTTTACAATTGGAGAAGAGTAAAAGTAATCTCTAAATAATTGGGATAAGCATTATTCTATTATTTACATGGTGGTAGATGGTATAGCAGAAGGCTACTAACAGAAATACAGCAAATATTAGTTTCCTGAGAAAGCAGCTATCAGAACTGGACAATGGATGAAGTTGCCAAAGTAGCAACAGCACTAACACCACTCAATTAGCCATTGTGAACAGAGGATAATCAGTTCTCTGGTGTGAAAGGATGGTGGTTGCTACTAAAAATGTCATATTAATTAGTAGACATGCTAAATCAGCAGACAAACTCAAGAGAACTGACAACATGTATCAAACACAAAAACTTGTATACAAATGCTCACAGTAGGATTATTTGTAGTAGCCAAAAAGTGGAAACAACCTAAGTGTCCAACAAATTATAGATAAACAAAATATGGTATATCTATCCATACAAGGCAATACTATTCAGGAATAAAAAGGAATAAAAAAATGAACCTTGAAAATGCTATGCTAAGTAAGGAAAGCTCGTGAAAGGCTAACATTGTATATGTCCATTTATATGAAATTTCCAGAACAGGTAAAGTCATAAAGACAAAAAGTAAATTAGTAGTTGCCTATGGCTAGAAAAGTTTTGAAGAAATGGGAAGCCAAATGCTAATGACTAAGGAATTTCTTTTTATGATGATGAAGTGTGCTAGAATTAACAAGTGGTGATGGTTGCACAACTCTGTAAATATACTAAGAACCACTGAACTATACACTTGAAAAGGGTGAATTTATGGTATGTGAATTATGTCAATAAAGCTGTTATAAAAAATAGCTAGTAACAATGAATTTAGTTTGTAGACACAATAAGTTAGTTGATAATAAAATGAATTTAGCTTATAAATAGTTTGCCATACTCAAAAGGCTACAGAAAGTTATTTTTGGTAAACAATTAGCCAGATACAAACTCTCTTTCCTTCATGTTCTAGTGACATCAAAAGAGAACCAACTAAGCAACAGATAATTTCATTATCGAAATTAATAAAAATTAAGAAATAAAAATAGCAAAACATAACCAAGACAATATTGTCTTATCTATTGGAGAATAGACAGATTAAAAATTAAGGTTATGGAAGAAATTTTGAATCAAGAAAATATTTAACTAGAGATGCTTCTGAGTGATATAAATACAACTTATACAAGTTTCACCTCAGCTACACACACAAGGCACGTAATCAAATTTGGCAACATGGGAAACTGCATGGAGATACCACAAGGCAGGTTGAGAATGCCAAGAATTAAAAACATCAAGTGTCCTGTGGGCCTAGAAGCTGAAGGCCTCAAGTTATTAGCCAGGTTCTCACTCCTCCAGGGTTTTTCCAGAGTTATCTACGAAATCACCCTTCCCATTCCCTTTTATTGAGTTCTGCTGATGACTAGCAGCAGATCAAGCAACAGTCAGAATACAGAATTCATAAGCACAGAAAGTGAATTAGAGCAAAATTCCGAAGCATCAGAGAAATCTGGCCAAATTTTGTCATTCACTGCCCTTGTACGTAAGTTGACTGCTGAATGAAAACATTCAGAATGGCAAACACACACACACACGGAGAAGAAGCAGGAACAGCAGCACTGGAAGGGCTGGCACATTCAAACCCACAAAGATAAAATGAAGGTGGGCTCAAGTGTTATTCTGATATGGCAAAGTCAACCACAAACGTTAAAAAAAGAATAAAGCTAAAAAAATGAGTGCCGCTGAAACTGATTCAGTAAAGGCTAGGAAGTTGGTTTCAAAACAGAAAATCTAGTTACAAAATGACATCCCCATTGTTTTAAAACTCACAATAATGTTCAGAACAGGAAAGCACACGGGGAGGCTGCTGGTTTGATCATAGAACAGCAGTAAGGCTTCTCATAGAATTGTGAACATATTACAGGAAAATATGGTTATGGAACAAGCACAATGAATCTTTAATTGTGATGGAACTGGTTTTCTAAAAAAATTAAAATTCAGGGCATTGACTTCAAAAGAAAAAACTGTCAAAGTTCAAAGCTGCAAAAGGTAAACTGAGCCTTTTGCTTGAGGAGAACATGGCAGAAACTTATGAATCAGGATCTTGACTTGCTTATTCCTCAGAAGGACCATGTATATTTAATACGCTTTCAGCTCACACAAGATCCTGATTATAAAAACCATGCAAAAGAGTTGCACAAGTCAGGGAACATTCTCTATCAAAATGACTCTGATAAGTTTCTGTTTCATTAGAATCTCCTAGAGTCAGTATACTGGTATTTAGAGGATTGAATCAAATAATTCAAGCTAACTGGGCATGTTTCAGATTCTGATATTGCCTACACTGTATTTATAACTCTTGCTAATGATGGAACAAAACCACATTCAAATCTGCTAGAACAGGGCAGCCCGAGTGGCTCAGAGGTTTAGCGCCGCCTTCAGCCCAGGGCCTGAAGGGCCTGGAGACCTGGGATCGAGTCCCATGTCAGGCTTCCTGCATGGAGTCTGCTCTTCTCCCTCTGCCTGTGTCTCTGCCTCTCTCTCTCTCTCTCTCTCTCTCTGACTATCATAAAGAAATAAAAATTAAAAAAGAATTAAAAAAAATCTGCTAGAATTACTTACTCAGAGGTCCTTAAATCCCATCATTGAAAGCTACCTACACATGGACTAGTTAACAGGTTATTTCTAGGACTCAGCTACTGAAGATAAAGTGGAAATGTGTTATTCAGTGATGTGTGGAGCTGACCAATCACCAATCACATCTCTTCTCAACCCTGAGATTAGAGACAAAACATTGGTAGGTCAAAATCAGCTTTTGGTGGGAATATTTTCTTCACTGAAATCAGAAAATGCTATAAATCAGAGCTGCTTTTTCCTCTTTCAGAGAGTCATTTCTTATAGATGATTATTCATCATTCATAAATACTGCAAATGTACAAATCTAAGATAGGCAGCTGGAAGTGTAAATAAATTTAATCTGCTTCCACTTGACAAAGGTCATATGGAAGAATATTAATAATGAGCCTTCCTTTAAGGGGAAAAAATAGCATTCCAATAGCTGTCAACAGAGTTACAACCCACCCATAAAGGGAATGTATCAGTTTCAAGAACAAAGATAAAGGACATTGTAGAACCACCTTCTAGATTATTCTAGAGGTAAGGGGTAAGCAGCTGTATTACGCCAGGTTAGGGAAGGGTCTCCTGGCAGAGATTGCTCCTTGCCTACCCATAGCCACTTTCCCCTCTTTCTTAACCACAGAACCCTGATTTTATGCAGGGTGTCCCCAGCAAAAAGACTACATTTCCCAGCTTCCCTTGCACATAGTTATGACCCTACAACTAAGTTCTGATTTAAGTAGATCAGAAGAGATTTAAGTGAGATTTAAGTAGTCATTGAGCAAGAATTCTGGGAAAGCCTTTGAATAAAGGGGCATGGCCTTTTGCCATTTTTTCCCTTCTGTTCTCCTTCCTGCAACCTGGAGCTTGGATGTGACGGCTGAAGTTCCAGCAGCTATATTGTCATTTTGAGGATGAAAGACTTGTATTAAAGATGACAGAATAGATGAAGAGAAAGAGCCTCAGTCTCTAGGAACTGTTAAAAAAAGGCCATCAAACTAGCCCTGAACTGCACTACTTCTGGCTTTTTTGTGTAAGAGAATAAACCCTTATAAAATAAATTTACAGTCAGTAGATTCCTTTTACTAGTAGCCAAGCAAAATCCCTAACAAATATAAATCTTAGCCTCATTGGCAGAAGGTACAGAAGCCATGCAGAGCTACTTAAGGAATGTGGTGCCTCAGGGAAAGGAAGAAACTCATCACAGGCCCTTCCCCCTTCCTTGCCAGATTTTCAAGAATAATTCTATAGCAAGTGAGTGGAGGGCAAGTACCCACAAGTTAAAATTAGATGAGTAGTAGCTGAACTTAACCAAAGTCTGGCAAAAAGAATAAGTCTGTGAATGCAGGGGCTGTCAGAGTGACCAGGCTAGGGATCTTGCATTGCTTTTTTCCCTGTATCTAACCAGGAGAAGGGCCCCTTTTTGTACCTCTTCAAGGTTGCAGAATTCCTGACGCAGGGCTAGCTTCACATCAGTGCATTCTCTCCCGCATCTCAATGCTACCAGACATTCCTTGGTCAAATGTGGGACCTAATCAGAGAACACAGATTCTTAGTGGAGAAGTCTGAGGAAACACTGTGCTCCTGCTCTGCCTAAAAATGCAGCCAGAGCTTTATCACTCCAACTTAACCCACATCTGGGCTCTGCACCTCCTCGGAGGGTCCTCTCTGTGGTTCCAGGAATCCACTGTCCAGCATCCTGGTAAAACAGGGTGCTTTAAAGGGGGTTCTCCAGTGCTCCATCCTTGTTCAGCTACTCCACACTCTACAAACTTAGGCAGGACACCTAACCTCTCTAAGCCTCAGTTTTGTCATCTGAAAAATGGATACAATAACAGTACCTACCCTAAAGTGTACTAGTGAGCGTTAAATGAGTTAATCTTTATAAAGCAGGTAGGATAGTACTTGGTGCAGCATAAATGGTCAAGCCATGTCAACCCTTAATGTCCTTGACTTCCTTTTATCTCTTTTCAAAGAGAACCATCATAGAATTTCCCCATCACTTTTTCTTGTATTATCAACAGGTACCGACCTCTTTTCTCTCTCCTTCGCATTTCCTGGACAGTTGGCACTGTTGTTCCACATAAAGGGCAATTCCCTTTAATCCATTACCTTCTTCACACCCCAATATTTTTATGCCTGAAACTTGAGAAATACTCCCTTTAAAGCCCTACCAGTTTTCAGCTCTTTCAACATTCCTCCCTTGGGTCACACGGTCATAACCATGCCATAACCATACCCCTTGAGACTGTTTGTCGAAACAGAAAATTGCTTTAGGCCTTTAATCTTTAATATTAGAGGTGACGGCCCGACTATTATTCCATACTAGTTATCCTCCTTAGAAGTGCGTAGTATTACAACACAACAATTTGACCAATGATATAGCCTGAAAAATGAACTGAAGTTTGAGAAAGACATACAAAGTAAAATATGCTGTAAGTGACTTTTTTAAAAACTGCATATACCTTATAGAATAACTCCAATAACATCTTTTGGCGAGCCCGCTCATAAGGATCATATGGATACAGCTTTCTTCCAGGGTAAGCATCATCCAGGTATTCGCAAGCGATGACAGATTCGTAGATCAACTGACATTTGCTGTTCTCCAGGACAGGAATTTGGCCAAAAGGGTGCTTCGTATAGTACCATTCAGGCTTGTTTCTCAGGTTAATGTTGATAACTTCATGTCTTAAAAAGCAAAGGGAAAACAAGACAACAAAAACGAGAGGCTTACGCAGACAGAACCTCATTGGGAAGGTAGAAGCAATCATTTTTTAAAATTTAAGTTTGTAGTTAAGTTTCTCAAACTTTAGGTGTTTACAAAGAAAATTACATAGCAACATCACTGTCTTCATTCCAATAGTTAAGATGTGCTAAATGTTTTCTCTGCCTTGTCTCATGCACTCCTTGGGATTCCTGGCTCCAGGAGGTTGAACCTCCTGCCCGTTATCATTGCTGCAAGGACGTAGTAGAGCCAAGGAGAGCCCGGAAGTCTGACTCAGAGCTCATTCACTTAACCATAGCATTACAGAGTTTTATACATTATAGAGCTTGCAAATACAAATCTGATATTAACAGGTCACAACCGAATATGGTACAGGTTTGCAGTTATGAGCTCCCATTCTAGCATCAGACTGACTGAGGTCTGGATGGTCTACCTTGTGATATTGGCCAAATTCCTCTATCTCTCTGTGCTTAGTGCTTAATTGTAAAACAGGAGTAATAATTGTACCCACCTCTTGGCATTGTTGTGAGGACTGAATAAGTGAGTATGTCTACAGTGCTCAGGACAGTGCCTAGGTACATAAGCATCAATAACCTTCTTATTCTTCTCATTATTAATTATTATTAGAGGCTCAAGCCTATAAAGTTACCAGAAGTGCTCACCTATGTTTAAAAGATTAAAGGAAACAAATGAGTATATTCTTTGCTTAATCAAGGAGATTGTCTTGAATCCTAAAGCAGTGGTTTTAACAGAAAGTGATCTTGCCCCATTCGGGGACACACGTTTATGTCTGGAGACATTTTTTGGTTGTTATATCTAATGGGTAGAAGGAAGGGATGCTGCTAAATGTCCAACAATGCACACAACAGCACTCCACCCCAACCTAAACACACATACACACACAACAACTACCTGGCCCAAAATGTCAATAGTGCCAAGGCTGAGAAATCCTGCCCTAAAGAAATATTTACCTTAGTTCCTAAGCTATCAATTTTTCACTAAGGGTAAAACATCAGGCTATTGTTTTTTTTAAATAGGTAACTTTAGGGCCGACTAGACTCAAGCAATAAGGAAAAATCTGGAAATGCATGCCATATACATTCAACAAAGCAGAATTACATTATTTTGTTTAAAGATATCTCTATAGGGATGCCTGGGTGGCTCAGCAGTTAAGCATCTGCCTTCAGCTCAGGGCATGATCCAGGGGTCTAGGAATCAGGTCCCACATTGAGTTCTCTGCAAGAAGTCTGCTTCTCCTTCTGCCTATGTCTCTGCCTCTCTCTCCATGTGTCTTATGAATAAATAAATAAATAAATAAATAAATAAATACAATATTTTTGTAAAAATCTCTATATTAGTATAGGTTATAATATAGTCTCTATATTAGTATGTCTCTGACATGAGTCTGAAACTCTGAAATTGTCCCTTAAAGGATGGGCTCTCCAAGAGTCAAAAGCCTGGAATAACACAATCTTAACATTTTGGCTTTGAAGCCAGCTGCATTCGCCAGTCCCTATTCCAGACCTCCTTTGCAGGTGCTAGTTTTACAAAATTCCTTCTGGAAGAAAATGTACCTATTTCTCAGTATGTCAGAACCTTCAAGACACCTCTCCACCGAAGTTCTTTCTGTTTTCATTGTTTGGAACTATTTGTTCAGTCATTCAGAAAGTATTTTTAAATACCTATCTGGCACCAGGCTTTCTTCTAGCTCAGGAATAAGAGAGGCAAAAGCCCTACCTAGGAGAACTTACATTTAGTCCCGGTGGGGGTGTGGGGGGTTGAGTGGGGAGGGGGTGAAGCTGGGGCAGCGGTGGAAGTGCGGCTGGGCAGCGTGGAGGAAAGAGGAATAAACGGATAAAAGGCTGGGGGCGGGAAGCGCAGTGGAGGAGGAGAGCCTGGGTGCGGGAAGCGCAGTGGAGGAGGAGAGCCGTAGGTGCTTGGGGGTGGGGGGTGCGCGGGTGCTTGGGGGGGGGGGTTGCAGCTGGAGCGGTTGGAGAAGGCCCGGGAGCCTCCGCAGCGCCCCGCCTGCAGCGGCCTTGCAGACCAGGGAGTTGTCCCAAGACTCTCACCACGGACACGGCTCCGAAGAAAGTTCTGCAGTTCAGGACCGCCCACTGCAGAACCCACCCTCGGCTAACCGTTTACCGATCTATATTTTTTAAGATTGATTGATTGATTGATGACACAGAGACACGGGCAGAGGGAGAAGCAGGCTCCATGCCCACTGCAGAACTCACCCTCGGCTAACCGTTTACTGATATAATTTTTTAAAGATTTATTTATTTACTTACTTACTTACTTACTTACTTATTTATGATACAGAGACACGGGCAGAGGGAGAAGCAGGCTCCATGCAGGGAGCCCGACGTGGGACTCGATCCCGGGTCTCCAGGATCAGGCCCTGGACGGAAGGCAGGTGCTAAACTGCTGAGCCATTGATTGATTGATTTATGACAGAGACACAGGCAGAGGGAGAAGCAGGCTCCATGCCACCCTCGGCTAACAGTTTACTGATATATTTTTTTTAAGATTTATTTATTTACTTATTTATTTCTGACACAGAGGCACAGGCAGAGGGAGAAGCAGGCTCCATGCAGGGAGCCCGACGTGGGTCTCGATCCCGGGTCTCCAGGATCAGGCCCTGGGCTGCTGAGCCACCCGGGCTGCCCCCGTTTGCTGATTTGCCTCGTTAGAAAGAGCCACCAGGAGCCCTCTGAAGCGAGGGGCGCCCGGCAGGTGGAGCCCTCCGCGCGCGTCGGGTCCCCGCCTCCCGCGTCTCACCTGATGCCTTTGGCCCGGAGGACTAGGCGCGTCCTGTGCGCGTAGGGGCAGAACCTCATGCTGTAGATGCGGATCAGGCCCTCTGGGACCGGCCCCGGGGGGAGGCTTCCTGTGCAGGGGGCGGGGATGCAGAGGCCCGTGAGCCCGCGCGGAGAGGGGGTCACTCGCCTCCCCGGGACCCCGAGGGGACCGTGCACGCCACGCCTCCCGACACACCTGTACGACTTTTGTGCAGAGGATCCCTTCAGGTCCCTCCCCGCCGCGCTGGTCTGGGGGCCAAGGCCGAGCAGCACCGCACCCCCCTACCCGGTCTCCAGAGCCCCAGGCCGGGGACCGCTGTCGAGGGGGCTCACCTTTCCCGAAGGTCCTGCTCGCATCCTCCATGGTCTCTGGGCTCTTGCGCAGCGTGCAGTGGTCGCCGCGGCCGCAGGCTCCCGGGACAGCTGCGCTCCAGCACGCCCCTCCTGCCCCAAATTCAATTTTTGAGCGACTGAGCTCGGGGCGGGAGTGGGGGCGGGGAGGGCCTGTGGGGTGGCAAAGGGGGACAGAGGAGAAGTGATCTGGGACGGGAGCTAGGATAACTTAACCAAGAGAGCCACACCAACAGATTTGGAAGCCTAAGTGTCGGGCTGGGCAAGAAACCCCTGAAAAGTACCCCTTGCCTTGAACTCGTGAGTAGTGTATTCACTGGGGTCTCTCTTCCATATCAAAAAAAATCCCTGAAGAATGGGTATTTAAGCTCCAGCAAGTCTTTCAAGGGAGTTCAATAAAACTTGACCAGAGTGATGATATGTTTTCTTTCCCATCCTAAGCCCTCCCTCCGCATCTGGAAGACAACTGGACACAACCTCCCTATAACAAGTAAGATTTGTTTGCTTTTTTTATATAAAGCCACATTCCCTCAGTATAGAGCAAATAAGGAAGAAAAACTTGGTAGTGTTGAGATCTTGCATAACCCTAAGAGTGAGCGCCTCCTTAAAATTTGTGCCCTGGACATAGCTCTTGGTTCACCCTAGTTCTGGCCCTATTTATGAGATTTTACCCTGCTGTGGAAAACAGGTGATGAATAGAAACATTCTTTACCTAGAGGCAGAAACAAATGTAGGAGCTCTTTCCACCCCCAGCATGCATTTCAGAGGAAACCCTTTCTGACTGCTATGGAAAACATGCCAACAGCCCAGCAGTGTGGGACCACTTGGATAGCTCTTCCATCTACCTTAAGTAAAAAAGATAGCTGGTCTTTGCTTTGACCCTGATAGGCTGAGATCCTGAAATTCAGCAGGTGCTAAAATAATTCCTTTAGTTTTGCAAGACTTAGTTGAAATAGGAATTGCTTGTCAATGGATTGTATAAGATTGACAGGTAAAGAAGGAAAGAAAAATATATATCCCAGTCACACTAAATGATTTCCATTGACTACCTTATTTGATTCTCATGATTACTCATTTAGGTATCTAGCATTATTCCTATTTTACAAAATAAAAAAAAACAGCCTCAGAAAAATGAAATTATTTGCCCAACATGACCAGCTAGTGGGGTCAAAGTACTTTAAAAGTCCAAAGCCCGACTAATTGTCTTGACCTCTAAAAGTGGTCACAGTATGAAGAGGAAATATAAGTCCTGGAAAAAATATAGCACATAATAGCTGCTCAAATGTTAGCTGAATCTAAATATCTTTATTAAAATGACAGAACCTAATTATGTAACTTATGAATGGATAACTTCTGGCCTTCAGAATTCCAATCTATCCAGAAATTGTTGGTTAGTAGGTTAACTATGTTTTTTCTAATGAATAAGAATCTTTTAAAATCTTCAGAGTGTGACTCAGTTACAGTTTTTGCTAAGTCAGAGTGACTTCATATGATTTTGAATAGTTGTCACTTTATAAGAATTGGAGAATGGCAAAATGTTTGAATAAATGTTCTCTGAAAGGAAAATGCATATATGTCAGCAAGACATCTGGTATTGGAAAAGATAAATTGACTTGCTATGCTAATAATTTTGCATTTTGGAAGACAAATTAAGTAATAGGATAACTATTATTCTGGAGCTAATTTTGATCAAGAAGAAAAAATTGGGTGGTAAAATGAAAGCAACAAACATAACCATGTCATGGGAGAGCTTCTGGGTAGACAAGGAGATGACTCCTAGGCAAACAAATATATCCTCACATAAAGAAAGCAGCTTTCAAAGAGTTAAGAGAAAATGTATCCAAATTCTAAAGGGGGAGGATCACAAGAGGAATGTGAAATTGACAAAATAAAAATAGATTATTATTTATGTGTATTTGGTACTTTATGTGTATTCACTCATTTAATTTTTAAAACAGTCCTATAAGAATTCTATAATTTCCGGGCAGCCCCAGTGGCTGAGCGGTTTAGTGCCGCCTTCAGCCCAGGGCTTGATTTTGGAGACCCAGGATGGAGTCCCACGTCGGGCTCCCTACATGGAGCCTGCTTCTCCCTCTGCCTGTGTCTCTGCCTCTCTCTCTCTCTCTCTCTCTCTCCCCCTCATGAATAAATAAAATCTTTTAAAAAGAAAAAGAATTCTATAATTTCATTTTTAAATTTTTTTTTATTTATTCGAGACAGAGAATTGCTTGTCAATGGATTAACATCCATCTTTCCATCCATCTTATCTCAACTACTTACCTCTACGTAAACAGCCATAGACAATATATAAATGAATGGGTATGGCTGTCTTCCAATAAGACACTATTTATGAACACTGAATTTAAATTATATGTATATAATATAATACAATAAGTTTTATATATATATGTATATATATACATATACATACTGTTAGAGTAGTTTTAGGTTCACCACAAAACTGAGAATACATAGAAATTTCCCATATACTCACCACCCCTACACAAACACAACCTCCTCCACCATCAATAGTCCCCATTAGAGAGGTACATTTTTACAATCACTGAACCTGCATCTATACATTATTGCCCAAAGTCCATAGTTTTCATTAGGGCTCACTCTTGGCGAATTTCATATAATTTTCCTGTGGCACAAATTATGGTTCTTCTCTTGTTTTGTTTTGTTTTAACCATTTAAAAATGTAAAAACCATTCTTTGCTCTTGGGCTGTACAAAAACCAGCAGTGGACTGGATTTAGCCTGCTTGCCTTAGTTTCCCCATCCCTGCTCTATATTGACAATGATTTAATTAGCAATGGACAAACTGAGAATTCCATTTGTAAAGTTAAGTTACTGGATCACCTTTTTACTATGCCAAAAGAGAATGTACTTCCAGCTTTCTTCTCCTTATTCCCATCTTTTAAGGGAAACGAACTCTAAGAGTTGGAGGATATTATTTATTAAAAGTATACCTGTGTATGGGAAGCACATTCTAAATTGGGAGTATATTTAGTGTAGTTAGAAAAGAATAGAGAGAACAATGGAAACACTTCTTCCTCTGAAGGGAAGCAATGTAATGTCAAGATTCTCACTTGGCACTGTATTTAAACCCTGGCTTTGGCACTTCGGCAAGCTCTCTAACCTCTTGGATCTTCATTGTCCTCATCTATAAAAAGAGAACACAGTACCTACTTGATAGATTTTGAATATTGAATGTAATCATGCACATTCTCAGTATAGTAAGAGCTCAGTGTGTGCCCTTATAAATTAATAACTAATAATAGTGAATAAGAACACATGTTTAATAGCATAGTGCACTCCAATTTTGTACCTAGAAAGATGAAATGCACTGCAATTCTGTTTTGTCAAGTGCATTAGGATGGAAATTCAACTCAGAATACTTCTTTCACCAGTTACCAATTTAATGCCAGTTGAATGAGTTGAATGCTGCAGGCTACATTTCAGTAGTGTGGTTTTTAATCTTACCACTGAATGCTATGGTTTCCCTGGAAAGATTTTAATTATGACCTTTAAACTTATCCCCACTTCCTTTTTTTTTAAGATTTTATTTATTTATGAGAGACACAGACAGAGAGAGGCAGAGACACAGGCAGAGGGAGAAGCAGGCTCCATGCAGGGAGCCTGACGTGGGACGATCCTGGGTCTCCAGGATCAGGCCCTGGGCTGAAGGCAGCACCAAACCGCTGAGCCACCAGGCTGCCCTCCCTACTTCCTTTCTAAGAACTGATATGTACCTCTTTGAAATCCTCTACGCAAACTTTCTTTCTTATGTTATTATATCGTGTCTAGACCTCTATTATACTGATTAACTCAAGCAAAAAACAAATAGTAATATGGCCATATGAAACCTACTCTAAAATATTTCTAGCCACCTGAAATATAATCAGATCTGTTTTGAAAATGTGGGAAACTTCAGTCATGGGTAATAATGACTCAAGCCTTCTAGGAAAAGAATGCCACCACAGAAATAGTTTCTTTCTTTTTTTTTTTTTTTAGATTTATTTATTTATTCATGATAGACCTAGAGAGAGAGAGAGAGAGAGAGAGAGAGAGACAGGCAGAGGGAGAAGCAGGCTCCACGCCCGGAGCCTGACACGGGACTCGATCCCGGGACCCCAGGATCGCGCGCTGGGCCAAAGGCAGGCGCCAAACCGCCAAGCCACCCAGGGATCCCAGAAATAGTTTCTTTACTCTAATTACACAAGTCTCTGTTTTAAGAAAAGGAAAGTGGAGTTTGCGTTTTGTAGTTCTTAAAATCTTTTTTTTTTTTTCCACATCAATCTCTGGCAGTGGCAGGAACTGGAGGACATTCTCTTAATATTTCAGAAGCCTAATTTACATGAAAAATTCTGTTACTGGGTGTTCAAAAATTGTTCACCAAGTTCAAAGAGTGAGATAAGTAAGGGAAAAAGCTCTATTTTCAAATAGGTCTAAACTCAGGACTATTTCCAGAAAGTTAGGATCATAAGGAATCCTATGTTCTAATGCCCTTGGAACGTTTTTGTTTCATTTTTATTGAGATATAATTGACATACAGCTCTGTATGAGTTTAAGATACACAACACAATGACTTGATTTACCTAACTGGTATAATTACCACAATAGGTTTAGTTAACATCCATCTCCTCATACAGGTATATAAAAAAAAATTCTCCCCATGAGATCTTTTAAGATCTACTTTCTTACTTAGCAAATTTCAAATATATCAAACAGCAATGTTAAGTACACTCATCTCATTGTACACTACATCCCCAGGACTTACTTATCTTATAACTGAAACTGTGTACCTTTTGACCACCTTTATCAGATCCTACATCCCTCCTCCATGACACACACACACACACACACACACACACACACACATCTGGGACATATCAAATAAAATTACTAAAGTTATCAGAAGCAGAACTTCACCTCCCCATTAGGTAAACCTGAGTCAAAGGAGACTTTTTAAGTACTAGATTCTGCTTTCCTATTCCTATTTCTCTTTACAGCTTGGGGGATCACAGAAAAAAATAAATAAAACCTTTTAACATGATAACATTAGAAGGAGCAAAGGCAGATTTTCAAGATCCTGAAAACAGCCAAAGTTAAACACCGTAAAATCAAACAAAACCCTAAGTTTGGAAAAGGAACCTCAACACTTCCTGTTAAGTCCCAGACATATGATGTGTCATAAAGTGGATACTATCCTCTCCTGGCTCAGCCTCTAAATGCTAGTGACTAAAGACAGACCCAGGTGGAAGCATATGTGAGTTCTTCTCTCTCGAGGACTCTAAGAGCTCAGGCTGGATTTGAATCACCTTTTTCAGCATTACCTAGGTTGGTGACCTTGAGAAGCACACATTTTTCTTTCTATGCCCTTTTGATCCCATCCATAATTTGGAGGCAATAGTACCAATATATTCTATGGCTTGGGGGGGATTAATTCAGATACTGGTTGAGAGGCATTTCATACCTAGTAAGCATCTAACATCAGCTATTACTTTTATTAGTATTGGAACATAGCAGGGAAGTCCCATAAGTATTCATAAAGTGAAGACATTCCCGGGGACCCAATGCCGCACCTTCCAGTGTCCTGTAATGTAGCTAACCCAGGGGTGCCCAGTGCAGGACTGGGAATCCCGATCTGAGGTCCTCTTTACCCGTCTCCGGCCAAATCAGAACAATAAGAACAATTCAGTGAGGGTTTTTTCCCCCTTTTTACGCTAAAGGGATTCGCTTTAACGACCTATTCTTTAAGTCATAGACCTTGTGCCTTTCTTGATGTTAAAATCTTTGATGAAACTTTGATGAGGTTAAGTCGTCGGATTTTTTTCTTTTAGAAGGGTTAGGCAAACCCGGAATCCCTGAAAAACCCCCAAATCCAGAATTGACCTCAAACCCCTTCTCCCTTCCAATGCCTCGCAGACCGGACAGACCCCCCAGCCCCGGGGGAGGAGGTGGAGAGAGACGGCCCGAGGGACCTCCGCGCGCCGGGCCGGGGGACCGGACACCGGACCGGACACCGGACCCGGAGCGGCTGCGGCAGCGCAGGGCGGGGGCGGGGGCGGGGGCGGGGGCGGAGGGGGCGGGGGCAGAGGGAGGCGGGGCCCCAGGCGAACCCGCCCCTCAGACCGCGATCCTACCCGCCAACTGGCCGCGGCGCCCGGAGCTCCAGCCAATCCTTAAGGCCTTTGGAAGCTCCGCGGCCGAGCAGTACGCAGCCGAGCCAATGGGCGGCCGCGTTACAGGCTGCTGGACACCGAAGTCGCGAGTCCTCGCCGTGTCTGTGTCTGGCCGCCGTGGAAGCCCGCTAGTGGCTGGCGGTGGCGCCTCGGCGCGGGGCTCTGCATCCGACCCGGGCCTGGAGGGCGGGGCAGGCGGCCGGCGGCAGAGATGGGTCCGCCCGGGGCCTGGGCGCCGGTGGCGGCCGAGGGTGGGCTGCGGGAAGCCTTTTGTGAAGTCAACCGGTTCTCACTGCCTCTCAGGGCGCGGTCCCCGGGTCGCCTGCATCACCGGGGGGCGGGGGGCTCATCTCAAATGTGGACTTGGCGGCGCACCCTGGACCCACCGAGTGGGACGCCCGGCGGCGAGCCTCGGCTGATTGTTATGCGCTCTTACGTTTCAGAATAAGTAGGGGCGGGCAGCCGGGCCCAGCGGCTTAGCGCCGCCTTCAGCCCGGGGCGTGATCCTGGGACCCGGGATCGAGTCCCGCGTCGGGCTCCCTGCATGGAGCCTGCTTCTCCCTCTGCCTGTGTCCCTGCTTCTCTTTCTGTCTGTGTCTCTCATGAATAAATAAATCTTTAAAAAACAAAAATAAGTAGGGGCAACTGATGGGGCGGGTGGACAGCTCCCTGATTTTGATGGTAAGAGTCGTGTGCTGGCTGTGCTCTCCGGATCTCTCTGCCAGCCTCTTGCGGACTCAACCTCGGGATCTGGGTGAAATCATCCGTACAATGAAATGATGCTCTCCGACCTGCCTTCTCATGCAGGTGATGGGATGTTAGAAATTAAATAGAAGCCTAGTGGGCTGTGGAAGTATATGCAAGATGGCATGAATGTTTTTGAATTACTCATGTAGATTTATACCGAATTGATGGAGGCTGTCTTCACAGTATATAATTACATTTATGGGACCCCTGCTGGGGTACCATACCCAACACGGGAGTTGGCAGGAAAAATCTGAAGAGGATTGAGATTGGGGACTGGGAGACCAAATAGGACTCCTAGTTACCCGACTTTGAGATGCTATGAGTCTAGTCTTCAGTGGTGACAATGGGAATAAGAAAGGTAGTGGAGTTGATGGAAAGGAAAGAATGAGGATTGAAGACTTGAGAGGGCAGCTCTTGAGACGACAGGGTATCCAAGTGGAAATGTCCTATGGGCAGTAAGAAATCTAGATTGAAGTCCAGCTCTTACCAGAGACGATGACTTAGAGGTTTGCAGCACACACTGATAAAACCCTTAGAATCATGTGAGCATCGTGAGACAGGAAATGTGCTTACTTTTCTACAGGAGAGCCTCAAGGAAACCCCACAGTTAAGCCATGACGTCAAATCAGAGACGGTAATCCAATGAGATGTGAGAGTGTAAAAATGTGAGATGAGAGAGAGGTAAAATGAAAGCTCATTTTTACTCATATTAGTGAAAGAAAATATCAGACATTTCATTGCTGACTCTTGCCCCCATCAGAGCCCATAGTCACAGGCCTCGGGGCTGTTCTGCAAGTAGAGATTGAGGAATCCTCGAAGGGTGTTGGCCTCATTGAGGAGGGCTGATACGGCAGGATCCTCCCTCATGGCTGCCATCCAGAGCTTAAGTTTTGGAGTGTGGTCTACACAACTGTGGGGAGGGAAAAGGATGAAGATGTGAGCTAGATTAATTAGGAAGGCCTTGCAAAGCCTCCTGTATCAGTATCACTCTGCAGTTTCCTTTTGTTTTCCTCTAATCTTTTAAAATATTTCTTTAAAATGCACATAATCAGGGGATGTCTGGGTGGCTCAGGTAGTGATCCCAGAGTCCTGGGATGGAGTCCCACATTGGGCTCCGGAAGGGAAGCCTGCACCCTCTCTACCTATGTCTCTGCCTCTCTCTGTGCCTCTCGTGAATAAAGAAAATCTTTGAAAGAAAAATAAATAAAATCTTTTTTAAAAATGCATATAATCAGAATAGATTTGATAGATATTGTAGAGGTCCTTGTTTCATGGAAAAGGAATCTTAGAGTGAAGTGACCTGCTCAGTTAGCATGAGAATTTGTCCAGGCAGACTAATAACTTTTTTTTTTTTAAGATTTTATTTATTTATTCATGAGAGACACGGAGAAAGAGAGGCAGAGACACAGGCAGAGGGAGAAGCAGGCTCCATGCTGGGAGCCTGATGTGGGACTCGATCCCAGGACCCCAGGATCATGCCCTGGGCCAAAGGCAGGCACTAAACCACCCAGGGATTCCCTAGACTAATAACTTTTTAGAAGGAGAACATGAAAGACACAATGAATGTTATATATTTATTATTCTACAGCCAGACTGTGACTAAAAGTAACCCTGAATACCTCTAAGCTCTAAGAATTGGGAGTAAGCAAAGGTAGCTGCCAAACTTCAAAACATGGAATTTGGAAAATAGTGTGGGAATCCTTCTGGCAAATGGGAGGTAGTATTGGTCATATAATCCTGCATCACATGCTTATAAAAATGTCCATCCTTACGGATTTTTAATTGGAGAGAAGGGAGTAAGTTACTTTTAAAACATTTTACTACATGTCATAGAACTCTCTGCCCACCCCTCCCCTACACACTCCAGGAATGGAGAAGGATGGTGAGTATATGCCCTGGATGGTCCGAGACTCTCCTCCTGTTGCTTGTTCCCATTCATACCAATTATATAAAATATTTTAATTTTTGTTCAGAAAAAAAGGTCAATATATACTGTACCAGTTATCATTATCTTAAATTATGCACAAAATATTCAAATGTCTTACTCATTTAACTCCAGAGCTTCCAGCCGTTCAAACCAGGGCCAGATGAGGTAATCAATCATAGAAAGAGAATTACCACCAAAGAAAGTTGTCTTCTTATTGGTCAGAACCTGGACATAAACAGCATAAGAGTACTTGTTATTTGTGCATTTAGTAAGATTCATCATTAGAAATGAGTAAGGCAAGTTAAGTACAGCAAGTGAGAGCAGCAGCTTTTACTGATGTATTCAAGCTGGCTTTTTGTTTGAACTTTAGAATCTCCTGGTTTGGGATGAAGCCAGCAACTGATAAAATGAACTGGAAAATAGAAAAAAAAAAAAAAAAGCAACAGAGTACAGGATCTTTGTAATACATATACCCAACAAAGGACTGGTATTCAGAAAATAGAGAGAACTACTGGCAATAATAAAAAAGACAACTCATTAGAAAATTGGGCCAGACTTGAACTTCACAAAAGAGGATATTCAAATGGCCAAAAACCATTTGAAAAGGTATTAAATTACATTAGACATCAGGGTAATGCAAATTAGAGCCAAAATGTAATACCACTACATATCCGTCATAATGGCTAAAATTAACAAGGCAAAGTCAACAAGGATGTGGAACCACTGCTGGTAGGAGTATAAACTGGTGCAACTGTGTTTTAACAGTATGAACTAAAGCTGAGTGTGTGCATACTCTAACCCAGTAATTCTACTCTTTGGAAATATGAACATATGTTCACCAAAAGAAAGGTCGAAAAATGTTATTGCAGCACAATTTGTAATAGCCCCAAAGTGGAAATGTTACTGTCCATCAGGAGTAAAATGGAGAAACAAACTGCTATCATATGTTGAAACAGTACACAAAAGATAGGAATGAACTACATACAACATAGATGAATCTCACAAATCTAATACTGTATGAAAGAAGCCAGACCCAAAAGAGTGCATATTATATGATTCCATATGTAGAAAGTATTAAAACAGCCAAAACTAATGTTTCTTGATATGGGTGCTGGTTCCATGACTGTTCATTTTGATAAACTTTACCTAAAAGCTTATTAAGGTGTTAAGCTTTATTTTATAATTGTGTTTTGGCTTGTATGTTTAACACAACAGCTCACAGCAATCTGTCATAACCTCAAATTCCTTTTTTGATGTTATTACTAATTGCCACAAAGTAATCTGGAGAAAGGGAGTATAAAGGAAAGTATAGAAGGAAGAAGACAGGGCAGCTAGGGTGGCTCAGTGGTTTAGCACTCCCTTTAGCCCAGGGCATGATCCTGGAGACCCGGGATCGAGTCCCACGTCAGGTTCCCTGCATGGAGCCTGCTTCTCCCTCTGCCTGTGTCTCTACCACTCTCTCTGTGTCTCTCATGAATAAATAAATAAAATCTTTGAAAAAAAAAAAAAGGAAGGAAGAAAGAAGACAGAGGATACAATGTTTCATTTACTCTGACAAAACCCAGGAGAAGAGATTACCTCCTCCAGCTTGCTGAATTCCTTCCGTAATTCTTCTTTTAGGTCAGAGCCATCTTCCTTATTTTGTCTTCTCAGAAAGCCTGTTACCAAAGATGGAACCTAGACAGAGAATAATTTTGTAGTTATCAGTGTGATGTAAACTATACCAATTTCCTCACAGAAAAGCATGATGGAACCCTCGAGTCCCATGTCAGGGTGTTGGAGACACCTTAAAGCTGCACTAACTTCTGTGTTCCCAGAGGTTGGATACTGATCTTAGAAACAGTTTTGGGGAGTGAGGTGCTGTTTGGTCAGGATTTTACTTTAAGATTTTATTTATTTATTTACGTGAGAGAGAGAGACAGAGATAGTGACCAATAGCACAAGTGTGGAGGGAAGGGAAAAGCAAGTTCTCTGCTGAGCAAAAAGCCCGATGCAGGGCTAGATCCCAGGACCTCAGGATCATGACTTGAGCTGAAGTCAGATGCCCAACTACTGAGCTACCCAGTCAGAAATTCCCCAGTCAGGATTTTATATGTTGCAAATAATAGAACCCACTTTGGTGAGTTTGAGCCAAAAAAATGTCTTAATTAGACACTGAGGAACTCATAGAATTATTGAGAGTCTGAAAAGATAGGCTGGGAACTAAGCTGGAACATTCTGGAAGTCATGCTCAGAACTGACCTGATGGGAAGCGCCCCCTGCTGCCAGGGAGTTGAGCAGTAGGTGCACTAGGTCGTGCCCTGCCAGAGGATGGGCTCTGGGGTAACTTATGTCTTAGCCCTGCTGCTGTTTCTGCTCTGGAATTTCATCTTGCAGCCACGACTACGGCTCCCCAAAACCTGGAGCTCTGCCCCACAGCACTCTCGCCAGCAGAACCAGTGCCCCACACCAAGCCTGTCTCCTCACATTGCTCATTTCTGAATCCAGCTCTACCTCGTCCGTTTCTGACAGAAGAGCCTCGGTCCCAGGCCTTCACCCCAGCTGCAAAGGGCACTGGGGAAGAGAATATTTCTGCTTTCTACCTCGGGGAGGATGCGAGAAGGCTGTTCACCAGGTGTAGCGTCAGACGCGTGGTGGTCGTGCTGGAGGTGTTTATATATTTTAATACTTCAGTCTTTGATATCATTTCTCAGTTTAAGTCAACGGGTGCTTGTAAAAATATAGGAGAATGTCTGAAATCCCATCCAGGTCAGTACAGCTTGCCCTCATTGAACTGAAGGTTTGTAGGCAGCACTTCTGCCCACAGTTCCATCTGGGCCTACCTGGTTTTTTAGCCCTGCTTTTCCTTAAATGTCTGCTTCATATATTATCAAGTCCCTCAACAATGCTCTTAATTTCTGCTTCCTTAAAAATTTTATTTGGGGGGGGGTGCCAATGTAGCTCAGTTGGTTAAGCATCTGCCTTTAGCTCAGGTCATGGTCTCAGGGTCCTGGGATCAAGCCCCGAGTCAGAGCTGAGAAGCAGGCTCCCTGTTTTATAGAAACTGATTTTTATCCAGAAGAACGGAGCAATTACTATACTCCTTTTACAACTGAGAAGCCGAGGCACAGAAGTAAATAAGTAACTTGCTCAGAGTCACACAGCTAGGGAGTGGCAGAGCTGGTCGGAGACTGAGGCAGGGAGTCAACCACTGTTGGGAACGTGGCCTCCGCCGAAAGGAGCTCACAGCCCCGGTGCAACACACAGGCAAGAAGGCAGTCAGTGACAGAGAGGAGTTAGCACATGTCAGACCCTAGGGCTGGGCACCAACCCAGCCTGGACACGCTTCTGGAAGGCAGCAGAACCTGAGCAGATACATGAGAGAGAACTTGGAGATAATCAGGCAAAGTGAGAAGGGGGAAGAACCTCCCAGCAAAAGTTTAGGAGGAGGTAGGGAGTCTGGGAAAACAAAACCTTTGGTGTGGCTAGAACACAGGGTCTGAAGAGTGAAGAGGGCTAACTCTGGAGAGGCAAGCAGGTTTGCAGGACATGTCAGAGCAGACAGGAGCACTGCTTTGTTTTCCTTTCCTACATCACTGAATCACAAATGACAACACTGACTTAGCTTGAAAAGCAAAGTTTCTTCAGAGAGGAGCTGAAGTTTCTTATATACACACCTTGGAAAATAACTCAAACACCATTTTTTGGCAAGCTTTCTCATAGGGATCATCCGGCAACAGCTTCTTCCCTGGATATGCTTCATCCAGATACTCACAAGTGATAGGAGATTCATAGATCAATTGACCCTGACTGTTTTCCAGAACTGGCACTAGGCCAAAGGGATTCTTCTTAAAGAACCACTCAGGCTTATTTTTCAGGTTGATGTTGATGATTTCATGCCTGAAAGAGACATGGAAAACAATGAAGAGAGTGGCACTTTTTTTTTTTCTTTTTCACTTCTGAGTAAATCCTCACTGGTCCTACCATCCACTCAGCTCATCAGACTCCAAATTTAGGATTCAACTCAGTCTGGATCCCTTTTCCCTTGCTCCCTCTTCCTCAAGTCAAATGGATCATCAAGACTTGTCAGCCAGACCTCCAAATCATATCAACCTCTCAGTTTGACCACTGCCTGCCTCCTTGTCCAACACATTATTTGCCAGCTAGACCTCTACTGTATTCTCCTCCCAGCCTCTCTGCTTCCACTGTGCCCTCCCCACAGTCCATTTTCCACACACAAAAGTAAATTGGATCAGGCCACCATCCTGTTTGCAACCCATTGATTGATTCTCATTGCAATGAGGATAAAAAAGCTAAACCCCTCTGTGGCATGTGCTCTGGCCCCTTCTTTCCTGTCATCCCTGTTTCCTAGGAATTGGCCGCTGGTCATTACAATCTGGCCACACTGGCCTTTTTTATGTCCCTTGAATTTGCCAAACATGTTCTCACCTTCGAGCATTTACATTAAGTGTTCCTCTGCTATCTCTGCCTGTCTTCAGGCCCTCCCTGACTACTGTCTCTGAAGCTGCTGGCTGAGAACCTCTACTGCATGATCATTTTGTTTCACTTTCTTCGTTGAACCGATGACATATACCCGAAATTACTTTGCCCATTTATTTACATGCTTATTATGTCACCTCTCGAGAATATAAGCTCCATGAAACCAGGAATTTTATGTACCTTGTGTGGGACCCAGGAAATTTAACAAAAATCCCCTGCCCCTGGACAAGCAGAGCAGGACTAACTCCATTTTGTGCTGCACCTGCCACCTCCTGTATCACCCCCACATGACCTGCTTATTGCTTAAGGCGCTGCCCCACCCTAGTCCAGCCGCTGAGCACACCCTAATCGGAAATCGGCTCATAACAATGTAACTCTGCCTTGTGCCCACCAAAACTGGCGCCGATTCTGACCAAAGTAATAGGCCAGCTCAAATGGATACTATAGGGTAAGATGTAATTCAACTGGCCACCTGCGTGTGGACCGACATGACTGCAACTTTCTGCGTATGTTACAATCCCATTGGCCACTGGCCCCTATAAAGCTGCTACACCTCTTAGCCTCGGGGTCCAAGTCCCTGCTCCACTGTGTCGGGTACACTTGGACCCAAGCTTGAGCTTGTAAATAAGCCCTCGTGTGTTTGCATCGGTGTCGGCTCCTTGGTGGTTTCTCGTATTCGCAATCTTGGGCACAACATTTGGGGGCTCCTCTGGGATCCAAGAAATCCCCAGGACCCATCTGGAGGGTTTCACGCATGGTGAGTGCACTCAACTTTTTCCACCTTTTGTGCGTATATTTTCTGAGAGCTCTAAACTGTACTTTTACCTGTAGGAATTCCAATCCGTATTGGGTCAACATTGGCTTAGGCGGATGCGCTGGCGGGCCGTTGACCAGGGGTCTTGAGGAGACGTCCCTTGCCCCCCCCGGAGGACAAGGTCCTCATCTGTAAGGAGGACAGAGTCCTCGTCTGTAAGGATGGGGTCCTTATCTGTAAGGAGGGCCGGCTGCCAGCCCTCCAGGTAGCTTTCTGTTTTGTCTCTGCGGCCGCACTGGAATGTTTGTCTATTTCTGTGTTCTTGTTACCTGTTTTGCATGCTGGTCTGTGTTACTGTGCTCTTTTTTTTTTAATTTTTTTATTATTATTTATTTATGATAGAGAGAGAGAGAGAGAGAGAGGCAGAGACACAGGCAGAGGGAGAAGCAGGCTCCATGCACCGGGAGCCTGATGTGGGATTCGATCCCGGGTCTCCAGGATCGTGCCCTGGGCCAAAGGCAGGCGCTAAACCGCTGCGCCACCCAGGGATCCCCTTACTGTGCTCTTGTTACCTGTTTGCGCGCTGGTCTCTGTTATGGTGTTCTTGTTAACTGCGCGTTTGTCTATGTTGTTGGGTCCTTGTTAATCGTCTTTACTGTCTGTGTCTTGGTGTGGATTGGGGACATAATGGGGGGGGGGCAGAAACCACTCCCCTGTCTCTTATGTTCTCCCACTTCTCGGATGTTAGGGAAAGAGCTCGTATTCTGAGCATAGACATACAGAGAGAGAGATTCCAAATTTATTACATATCAGAACAGCCAACCTTTGACGTGGGATGGCCCCAAGAAGGAACTTTTCACCTACCTATTATCTTACAGGTTAAGGCCGTGATCTTCAGGGACAAACCAGACGGCCACTATGACCAGGTTCCCTACATCCTGCCTGATCTGGCAGGACATGATCGAGAATTCCCCTCCTTGGCTAAAACCATTTTTACCCCCCCAAAGCAGGACCCACCGAGATTCTAGCCCTGTGGAAAGCCGAGAAGGAGACCAACTCTATGCCCCAAGCGCATAGCCCTTTATCTGGTCTTCCAGGATTCCTCCCCAGAGGACCTGATTCTCCCACCACCCTACTGGGCATACCCTCCCCCTTCCTCCCCTCCATTGGAGGCGCTGGGGGCTGAAGGGGCGCCCCCCTCCCTGACGAGGGAGTCCCTGTGCGCAGGCCAGCAGCAGGGACAAGCGGTCAGACCCACCTGACGGCCCCACCTCCAAATGCGGGGCCAGCCAACTCCACCGCCCTTCCTCTCTGCGCCATGGGGCCCCCTGACGAGACTGGTGGACAGCTAATGTTATATTGGCCATTCTCCACCAGTGATTTATATAATTGGAAAACCCAAAATGCAAAGTTATCTGATAATCCAAGAGATCTAATCGGGCTTTTAGATACTGTTCTCTTTACCCACCAGCCTACTTGGGATGACTGCCAACAACTCTTGCAGGTTCTCTTCACCACCGAGGAGAGAGAACGAATTCAGGTGGAAGCCCAGAAACCTGTCCTGGGAGAGGACAGACAGCTGACTCAAAACCCAGACCTCATAAATGCTGCCTTCCCTTTATCCTGCCCCACCTGGGACTACAACTCGGCTAAAGGTAAGGAGAGACTCCGGGTCTACCGCCAGACTCTAGGGGCAGGTCTCCAGGCTGCTGCGCAAGCCTACCAATCTGGCCAAGGTCTAGATGTGAGGCAGGGTAAGGACGAGAGTCCAGCAGCCTTCTTAGAGAGAGTCATAGAGGCTTTTAGGCAGTACACCCCTATGAACCCAGAAGCCCCGGAAACACAGGCCGCAATTATCATGGCTTTTGTTAACCAGGCCGCTCCGGACATTAAAAAGAAATTGCAAAGAGTAGAGAGACTGGAAGAGAAGAGCTTGCAGGACTTAGTGATAGTAGCAGAACGAGTCTATAATAATAGAAAAAGTCCGGAAAAACAACAAACCAAACTAAGTGACTGGCAGACCTGGCCAAGATCCTGCTGACCACAACCATGGATGACCCACAGGAAAGATGGAGGCACCTCAAGAAGCTGGCTTCAGGGACAGGTAAGGAGGATGGCCCTGGTCTCCCTCGGGAGTGCCCTAAGCTGAACAAATACCAATGTGCTTATTGCAAAGAAGAGGGCCACTGGGTGAAAGAGTGCCCTAACAAAAGATCTAAGGCCCCTGCCAAGATCTTGGAGATGGAGGACCTGGATGACTAGGGGAGTCAGGGTTCGATACCCCTCCCTGAGCCCAGGGTAACTCTTAAAGTGAAGGGGCAACCTGTTGAATTCCTAGTGGACACTGGGGCACAACATTCAGTTTTATTACAACTCCAAGGGAAATTGGCAAACAAGACTTCATGGGTGAAAGGGGCCATGGGCACCAAACAGTACTCATGGACTACCCGAAGAACTGTGAATCTTGGCACGGGCTGGGTATCCCACTCCTTCATGGTCATCCCTGAGTGTCCCTACCCGTTGTTAGGTTGGGATTTGCTCACCAAGATGGGGGCACAAATTTGCTTCCACCCCGAAGGGGCAAAAGTCCTAAACAAGGAGGGACACCCAATTCAAGTGCTTGTCCTGAGTTTAAAAGACGAATATCATCTCCACCAAATGCCCTCAGCCCCGATGACTGGCATTGACTGTTGGCTGCGGGAATTTCCCCAAGCGTGGGCAGAAACTGGGGGAATCGGGCTGGCCCGGCACCGACTGGCCATATACATAGAACTAAAGCCAGGGGCAGACCCTGTCAGGGTCCGCCAATACCCCATGCCTCTTGTAGCACGAAAGGAAATCACACCCCACATACGGTGACTACTGGACTTGGGCATATTAAGGCCCTGCCAATGGAATACTCCCTCGCTGCAGGTTCGGAAACCGCACTCTGACGATTACAGGCTAGTCCAGGACTTAAGGGAAGTCAACCGGCGAGTAGAGGATATGCACCCTACGGTCCCAAACCCATACAACCTCCTCTCCACCCTGCCTCCAGACGAAACTTGGTATATGGTATTAGATTTAAAAGATGCCTTTTTCAGCCTGCCTTTAGCACCCAAGAGCCAAGACCTCTTCGCCTTTGAATGGACGGACCCTGAGAAAGGCATCAATGGCCAGCTCACCTGGACTCAACTACCACAAGGATCAAAAATTCACCAACCATCTTCGATGAGGCCTTACACGAAGACTTGGGTGAGTTCCGTTCCGAGCACCCTCATTTGACTTTATTACAATATGTAGATGATATCCTGTTGGCTGCGGAGGACCAGGACACATGCCTGCGAGGCACCAGGGACTTGCTCCAGACCATAGCGGCCCTAGGATACCGGGCCTCAGCTAAAAAAGCCCAGATCTGCAGAGCAGAGGTGAGCTACCTTGGATACAAATTAAAGGATGGACAAAGATGGATGATGGATGCACGGAAGGAGCTGCAAACCGTCTGCCAGGTACATGAATTCCTGGGGTCAGCAGGGTTCTGTCGCTTGTGGATTCTGGGTTTTGCCGAGATGGCCAGACCCCTCTATGAGGCCACCAGGCACCAGCAAAATTTTAAATGGACAGAGGCCATGAACAGAGCCTTTAATGACCTTAAACAGGCCTTGCTGTCTGCCCCGGCTCTTGGGTTGCCCGATCTAGCCAAGCCCTTCTACCTGTATGTGGACGAAAAAGACGGGGTGGCAAAAGGGGTCCTTGTCCAGTACTTAGGTCCCTGAAAGAAACCCATAGCCTATCTCTCCAAAAAGCTGGATACCGTGGCTGCTGGATGGCCCCCATACTTAAAAATTATTGCTGTGGTGGCCACTATGGTCAAGGACGCAGACAAACTGGCCATGGGGCAAGAACTACATGTTACCACCCCACATTCTTTTGAAGGGGTACTCAAACAGCCTCCAGACCGCTGGATCAGCAATGCCCATCTGACCCATTATCAGAGCCTACTGCTAAACCCTACCAGAATTTTATTTAAGCCACCAACAACCCTGAATCCGGCAACGCTACTCCCTAACCCAGACTGGGACCCCCCTCTGCATGACTGTCAAGAAATTTTGGCACAGGTGCACGCATGGAATCAGAGCTGATCTCCAGGACCAGCCACTGCCACACACGGACGCCACCTGGTACACGGAGGGCAGCAGTTTTGTCCGAGGACTCAGATATGCGGGGGCAGCTGTAACCACGGAGACGGAGACCGTCTGGGCGGAGCCACTGGCAGCCCGAACGTAGGCTCAACGGGCAGAACTGATCACACTGGCCAAGGCGCTGACCATGGGGGAAGGTAAACAAATAAACATCTACACGGACAGCAGGTCCGCCTTTGCCACCGCTCACATCCACGGAGCCCTTTACAGAGAGAGAGGGCTCCTGACAGCAGAGGGAAAGACTGTTAAAAACAAAACGGAGACTCTTGAACTCCTGAGGGCCTTCTGGCTGCCCAAGGCCTTTGCCATCATCCACTGTCCGGGGCACCAAAAGGCAGACACACCAGTAGCCAGGGGAAACCGGCGAGCCGATTTAAAAGCAAAGGAGGTGGCCCTTTTGGTGACCCAGGTCTTAGCAACCACGCTACCCGGTCCGGGGGCACCGACCCTGCAGGACACCCCCAACTATACTGATGCTGATTTACACTGGATCAAACGCTTGCCTATGACCCAGTGCTTATGTGGCTGGTGGAGGGCCGCAGACTCCAGCATCATCTTGCCAGAGGAACTAGGACGGCGAGTCCTATCCAGAATGCATCGGAGCACTCACATGGGAAGGAGGAAGATGGGAGACCTCATATGACATGCAAAGATCACTATTAAAGACTCTCGAGCAAAGATCGAGCAGATTGTGGCAAGCTGCCACGCATGCCAGTTAACTAATGCCACGGCCCATGGATCTAACCCGGGCACCCGGCTCCGAGGGGACCGCCCAGGAGCCTACTGAAAAGTGGACTTCACTGAGGTAAAACCTGGAAAATATAGGTACAAGTATTTACTAGTGTTTGTAGATACTTTTTCAGGATGGACAGAGGCATTTCCCACCAAACATAAAACGGCACAGACCGTGACCAAGAACCTGCTGGAAGACATCTTACTGAAGTATGGTTTTCCTGTTAGGATTGGATCAGACAATGGCCCAGGATTCATCTCTAAGGTAACACAGGGAGTGGCACAAATACTTGGGGCAGATTGAAAATTACATTGTGCATATAGGCCCCAGAGCTCAGGACAGGTAGAGAGGATGAACAGAATATTAAAGGAGACCTTAACTAAATTAGCCCTGGAGACTGGCGGGGACTGGGTGACTCTCCTCCCCTTTGCCCTATATAGGGTGAGGAATTCCCCATATAAGATGGGACTGACTCCCTACGAGATCATGTTCGGTCTTCCTCCACCTATTATCCCCAATTTAAAACCTGAGGTGCTTGCTAAATTTGATGATCACCAACTTCTTTTCTCCCTCCAAATGTTACAACAAACCCATGAGCAGGTGTGGCCTAAGCTGAGGGCCCTCTATGAGACTGGGCCACCCTCGGACCCCCATAGATATCGGCCAGGTGACTGGGTGTACATGCAGAGATACCAACACCAGACACTTCAACCTCGCTGGAAGGGACCTTATATCGTGATCCTGACCACTCCCACGGCTCTCAAGGTCGAAAGGATTACTCCCTGGGTCCACTATACCCACGTCCTGCCAGCTGACCCACATGCCATTCTCAAGGACTTTGTTCCAGAATGGAAAAGCCAGTGGGACAAGGACGATCCCCTAAAGCTAAGATTGCGCCGTTCTCACTTATTTCCCACCTCCAAGACTCCCTAGTTTGAGGTTGTCCTTCAAAATAGAAGCGGATTAGACTTAGTCTTCTTACAACAAAGGGTGTGTGTGTGGGGGGGGTTATGTGCTGCCTTAAACGTAGAATGTTGCTTCTTCACTGAAATGTAAATAGGAGCGAGAACAGCAACAAGGTTGGTTCAAATCCTGGTTTAATCATTCCCCCTGGCTGACTACCATGTTATCCTCCCTAGCTGGCCCACTCGTCATCCACCTCCTCCTAACCTTCGGACCCTGCCTCATTAATAGACAAGTAGCTTTTGTCAAGGACCGAGTCAATACAGTCCAACTCATGGTACTCAGGCAACAATACCAACCACTGCCTCTTTTGACAGAAACCCAGACCCCATGATTGGGTCCTGCATAGGATCCTCTGAAAAAAGGGGTGAATGTGGGACCCAGGAAATTTAACAAAAATCCCCTGCCCCTGGACAAGCAGAGCAGGACTAACTCCATTTTGTGCTACACCTGCCACCTCCTGTATCACCCCCACATGACCTGCTTATTGCTTAAGGCGCTGCCCCACCCTAGTCCAGCCGCTGAGCACACCCTTATTGGAAATCGGCTCATAACAATGTAACTCTGCCTTGTGCCCACCAAAACTGGCGCCAATTCTGACCAAAGTAATAGGCCAGCTCAAATGGATACTATAGGGTAAGATGTAATTCAACTGGCCACCTGCATGTGGACTGACATGACTGTGCAACTTTCTGCATATGTTACAATCCCATTGGCCACTGGCCCCTATAAAGCTGCTACACCTCTTAGCCTCGGGGTCCAAGTCCCTGCTCCACTGTGTCGGGTACACTTGGACCCAAGCTTGAGCTTGTAAATAAGCCCTCGTGTGTTTGTATCGGTGTTGGCTCCTTGGTGGTTTCGCGGATTCGCAATCTTGGACACAACACCTTGTTCATATTAATAAACATGTACAAGAATAAAATTTCAAATACATTTAAATCCTATGAAAACAATAAAAATGATTCCGGATAGGGTTGAGTAAATATTTGTTGAATGAATGAATGAATGAATGAATGAATGAGTGGGAAATGCTTCAAGATTGTCAATAACATACCCCATTTTGGACTAAGCAGTATTCTAATTGTAAATTATATAAGGTAACTAGCCAAATTGTATTCACTACTTACTATATGAGAATCAATGTGATAAAATTCAATTCCTTTTGCTAAATTGAAAAGAAGGTTATTAAAGAATCCAAAAAATCCACCCACAATATAAAGTTTCAGATTAAATGTCCATGCACTGATATTTTTTAAAATGTTACATGGGTAGGGATGCCTGGGTGGCTCAGTGGTTGAGCATCTGCCTTTGGCTCAGGTCATGCCGGGAGTCCTGGGATCGAGTCCCACCATCAGGCTCCCCTCAAGAAGCCTGCTTCTCCCTCTGCCTATATCTCTGCCTCTGTGTGTCTCTCATGAATAAATAAATAAAATCTTTAAATGTTACGTGGGTAAATCACACTAAGCAAA
Organism: Nyctereutes procyonoides; assembly: GCF_905146905.1. Classification (NCBI taxonomy): domain Eukaryota; kingdom Metazoa; phylum Chordata; class Mammalia; order Carnivora; family Canidae; genus Nyctereutes; species Nyctereutes procyonoides. The sequence goes on along the minus strand of NW_026575133.1, from coordinate 9,030,125 downwards.
CCAAAAGGGAAGAAACCAGATGAAATCCAAGCTGTATTCAGACTGTAACTAGATCTAACTTGTTTCCTGCCTGAGAGATTGTAGAGGAAATGAGAGAAAGGAAAGTTTCATATAATTGTTAAAGCCAGGTCCATGTAATTGTCCAAGCTGGGTAAGTGTTCAATAGAACAAGTTAGTTACTAAAAAATAATATACTCCAACACCTTTTGTTTCCTATTTCCCCATCCACCTCAGTCATTAGAACAGTGTTTAGTTTGAGGATTTAAATATGTAATCCCCCATGGAAACAAGAAGGGCTGGATTGAACACTAGTATACATTTGTGTATATAGAGGTTCGTGTGCTGACAGATTACGAGTCATCGAAAGAAATCCAAGGCCAATCCCTGCCAAGGAATTAACATTTCTGAAATCTTATACCATGAAAACAAAAGGTAGAGCCTGGCTTTTGTGATAAAGAAGGTTCTTAGAACACACATGCATTTGGTAACCTGACATTATGAGCCGACAAGTCAGCACACCTGCCGTAACAAATTGGAATATGCACTTTAGAGAAAACCACGCTTTGTTAGGTGATACCATGTAGCAAAAATCTAGCACCTCTCTAACAAAAGTCTTCTGGGCATCAAACTAAAAACTGGTCCATGAATGTAGAAGACCTCTGTTGTTTGCACTACCTGCCAACTGTTTTCTCCACCCCCATACACACACTATAAATCAGTTCAATTTTTCCTTTAGAAAACTATCCCAGTAAATAAGGTAGGGTTGTTTTCAACCTAGAGTTCCAGAGGGGCACATAAATCAGGACTTTATGTTTCCCAGTCCAGCTGTTCTTTGCTCCTGTACTTTTCAATTACATGAGCACAAGATATATCTTTTTTCAATCCTATTTGAATAGGATTACTCTTAATTTCTTATTACAAGAAATTCTAATATGGAAAATATTGTAGTATTTGGATAAAACATAACATTCTGGATAAATGTTACTAAATGTTGAATATTTTCTATGTGTTCAGGATCAATTTCATCCGAATAAGATGCAAATTTTAGTGAAGTGATGGCTAATCTGAAAATATATTTTTTTCTTTGGAACGTATCTTACATTCTTTTAGGGAAAATTATTGTCTCCCTAATTCTTTCCCTAGAATACTAAAATTAGTTTATAAACCCTAAGCACATGGATAGAAAATTTCTTAAGAATGAGGACTATGTTTTAAACTTCTTTACCACAGGTACCTAATGTCTGCTCAACAGATTCCAAAGATCATTGGAAGGAGAGCAACTCCAATGGATATTGGTGTCAGGAGCCATGTGACTGTTGTATATTCCCCATGGATAACCAATACTCAAAAACTATTTGGTTTTGGGAAGCCCGGGTGGTTCAGCGGTTTAGCGCTGCCTTCAGCCCAGGGCCTGATCCTGGAAGTCCCACGTCGGGCTCCCTGAATGGAGCCTGCTTCTCCCTCTGCCTGTGCCTCTGCCTTTCTCTCTCTCTCTCTCTCTCTCTCTCTGCCTCTCATGAATAAATATTTTTTTAAAAAAAATCTTAAAAAAAAAATAAAAAAGGATGTGATCCGATCTAATCCCATGTCAGGCTCCCTGTGAGCAGCCTGCTTCTCCTTCTGTGTCTCTGCCTCTCTCTGTCTCTCATGAATAAATAAATCTTTTTAAAAACTTTAATTGCAAAGAGGCTTCACAAAAGATTGAATTTTTAAGCATATACACTTTGACTCAACAACCCAAGCTACAGAAATATGTACAGTATAGTGACTCAGCACCCTGCCTGAAGGTCAAGGCTTGGACTCTGCACTGGGGTAAACTGCCAGCTATTAGGGAAGGGACTATATAATCAGAATAACAGCAAACAGTATCATGTAAGATGGGCATTAATGTACAAGGGTAGTGAAAGCAAAAGGACAGTGAACCAGGAATCAGTGATCTACCAGAGCTAAAAGAGCGGCCGCTGGTCATTACCTGTCAAGGGATCTCGGCCTACCACCGACTTCATGAGAACCTCAGCTTTTCAGATCCATAAAATGGTTAGGTTGATGGAAATGGGGTATCCCAGACTGGTGTAATCTGTGGCAGTCCCCCCACCCCTCACCTGGGAAGTGGGTTCATAATTTGCTGTGTCCTCCAAAAGTCCGAGAATAGTTTATTTTGCAGGAAGGGAAGACCGTGGGGCCCTGAGATTGCCCACCCGGCCGCCCCCTACCCCAGCAGCTGCTGCCAGGCCGGCTGGGGGAACGGCTCCCACCCGAGCCCTTACCTGATCCCCTTGGCCTTCAGGACCAAGAGTGTCCTCTGGGCGAACGGGCAAAACCTCATGCTGTAGACGCGGATGAGGCCCTCGGGGACCGGCCCCGGGGGCGCGCTTCCTGCGGGGCAGACGCGGAGGCGGTGAGCTCCCGAGAGCGGCGGGCGCCCCATCCCCCCGCCGCCCAGGGCCGCCGAGAGGTCCCGCGCGCTGCGGCCCGGCCCGGTGCGCCCCCCCCCCCCGCCCCGTAGGGAGCCCCAGGCGGCTCCGGAGCAGCCACTCCAGGCCCCGCGGCTGGGGGCGGCTGGGGGCGGCCTGGAGCCCCGGGACCCCCCCCCACACGGCCCCCGGCCGGCGCGCCTCACCCTTCGCCAGGCTCCTGGCTGACCCTGCGGACATCGCGGCGCGGCGCGGACTGAGCTGGGGCCTCCGGTTTGCAGGCGAGTCAGGAAGTGGACCGCCCCTCCCGCTGGGCTTCCTCCTCCTCCTCTCCCGAGCGCCGGCCTAGGCCCGCCGCTAGCTGGGGGCCGTGTGGTCCCGCCCCGCGGGGTCCCGGGCGCTTGAACTAAACCAGCGCCCCGGCTCCCTCTCCCACTCTCCGCGGGGAGGGATGCGCCGCCCTCGTGGCCTAGGTGCGCCGCAGGAAATCGCAGCCGGGAGCCCACCTGACGCGCCCACCGGGGCCTTGGGCTGGCAGCTGGGGCTGGTGCCCAGGAGCACCGTGCTGGCCGCCAGGCGCCCCCCGCCAGAGGCGCAGAAGCAGCTCGACACCCTCAGAGCCATCCCCCCCACCCCCAGAAGCAGAGTGGTCCCCAGTCCTGCCTCCACGCAGGTGTATGCCTCCCCCTGACCCTGACCCTGACCCTGACCCTGACCCTGACCGCCCCCACCCGGCACCGGCTGCTCTCAGGAGGCACGGGTCTGGTTGAAGTTCCCCCTCAGCCCCAAAACTCTCCTGATTTTCCCGATTTCAGGGCTCGTGGCCCCGGGCCCAGAGTTCGCTCACAGTTCAGAACTTACTCCGCAAAGATACCTGTCCATGGCCCGGTGCCAGGTCACCCAGCCATCTGTACAGCCTTTTCCTTTCCTTGTCACTATTAGCTTTATATGACTACTAGGACGGCCATTGTTGCGACTGTCACCTGTAGGTCACATCTTTTTTATTATTTTTTTTAAGATTTTATTTATTCATGAGTGACACAGAGAGACCTATGCAGAGACACAGGCAGAGGGAGCCCAATGCAGGACTCGACTCCAGGACCCCAGGATCACGAACTGAGCCAAAGGCAGAGGCTCAACCGCTGAGCCACCCAGGCACCCCTTAAAATAAAATCTTTTTAATCCAAAGGAAATAGCACATATGTGGATATTACTAACAAAATGATGGTCCTGCTTTCAAAAATCTATTAAAACTTTGGATTTTGAAGCCAAGTAGGGGGGCACAGGCTCAAAGTCCCACAGGTGGGCTGAGTAGATTTAGACTTGTAGATCTGGGAAAAATATCTGGCTGGAGCCACTGCTGAAACAACCCCTTAACTTAAAGGGTAGAGAAGAAGAGGTCCCCTACATGGTAGGGACACAGGAAAAGAGTAGTCAGTGTTTTGCTCCTCTGCCTAGATTTGAAAGCTGGTAACTCCTGTGCCATTTATTTGCTCCGTGTCGGTGTCTGTTTTTATTTTGATTTGTTCTGTTATGAGAGAGGCAGAGAGTGAGGTGATAAGCACACCAATCTTGCAGCCTTCCCGCTTGGGTTTGATCCTGACTCCACCCCTGTATTACTTTGCAAGGCTTAGGTTAACAAAGTACCACAAACTCAGGGGCTTAAGCAACAGACATTTATTTTTGCAGTTCTGGAGGCCAGAAGTCTGAGATCAAAGTGTCAGCAGTGTTGTTGCTTCCTTTTGAAGACTGTGAGGGAGAAACTGTTTCATGCCTCTCCCTTCGCTTCTGGTGGCTTCCCTGGCAATCTTTGGCATCCTTGGCTTGTGGAAGCATCACCCCATTTCTGCTTCACCTTCACATGGCATCCTCCCTGTGTGCGTGTCTATGCCCCAATTGCCCCTCTTTAGAAGGATACTAGTCATATTGGATCAGAGACCCACCCTGCTCTAGTATGACCTCATCTTACTTTAACTAATTACAGCTGTAATGAACCTATTTCCAAATAAAGTCACATTCTGAGGTACTGGTGGTTGGGATTTCAGCATATGGATTTATGAATTAATAATTCAACATATGAATTTATTATGAAACCATATGAATTAGAATAACCCCTTATTAACTGTGTGAATGTGGGCAAATTCCCTTTCTGTTTTTTTTTTTAATTGTATTTATTTGAGACAGAGAGAGAGAGAGAGAGAGAGAACATGAGTAGGGGGAGAGGAAGAACAAGAAGCAGACTCCTTGCTGAGCAGGGAGCCCGGCAGGAGGCTTGATCCCAGGACACTGGGATCATGACCTGAGCCAAAGGCAGATGCTTAACTGACTGAGCCACCCAGGTGCCCCTCCCTTTGTGATTTAATTCCCTCATCTGTAAATGCAGTGCTAAAAACTTCTTGCCTCCTTTATAGAATTTGAAGAAGTATTAAATTAATAAATATATAGAAAGCACTTAGAACAGTTCTTGGCACAAAAGAAATGTTAAATTGATGCTTATTGTTACAGATACTAAATGAAAAAAATTAAAGCCCATTTTTTTTTTGCTAAAACATGTGTCCTATTTAACTCTTTTTTAGAACACTAACTTTTGATGTCTTTTAGCACATTTATGATGTCATGCAAATTAACTCTATAAATTTAAATCTCTAATTGGCCAACCTAATAATTGCAGGTCAGGGCATTATTTGAACACTTTTTTCTTTAATGGCATGTCCCCTAATTAGCCTGAAAAGAGTAACATTTTGTTGTAATGATTTGAAAAATCCAATTAAAATGTTAATTGCTCAAAGGAAGAAATTGAAAAGAAACTATATTGTCCCAGGAAACTACTGTCCTGAAGTACTGCTGTGATTTATAGTGGATCATCTCCAAGCTTTTTGTGTTTGTGTACATAATGTAACCATCTAGATTCACACAGCTGTCAGTCACAGGTGAAACGGCACAGTATTTCACTTTTTACAGCTGTAATTGTCAATAATTAACTTGAGGGGGCTAACTTGAATTACTTCTACTGGTTGAAAATCAAGACTTGGAGGTCCTGGTGATAAGAAACAGTTTTCAACCTTACAAGTACCACCTGTCTTTTCTGACCATATACAACCACCTGATACAAAATTCTTTTAGGACTTTTCAGGAATGTAACTTGGTGTTTTTTGCTTGAGTTTTCTTTTTGTTTTGTTTCAAGTTTTTATTTAAATTATAGGTAGTTAACATATAATGTAATATTGGTTTCCGGAGTGGAATTAAGTGATTCATCACTTACATGTAATACCCAATGTTCATCACAGCAAGTGCACTCCGTAATACCCATCCCTCATTTAGTCCATCCCCCATCCACCTCCCTCTGTCAATCCTCAGTTTGTTCACTATAGTTAAGAATCTCTTATGGTTTGCTTCCCTCTTTTGTCTTTTCCCCTTTCCCCTATGTTCAACTGTTTTGTTTATTAAATTCCACATATGAGTGAAATCATATGGTATTTGTCATTCTCTGACTTATTTCACTTAGCATCATACACTCCATTCACATTGCAAATGGCAAGATTTCATTCTTTTTGATGGCTGAGTAATATTCCATTGTATATATATAATACCACATCTTCTTTATTCATTCATCAGTTGATGGACATTTGGGCTCTTTCTATAATTTGTCAATTGTTCATAATGCTGATATAAACATCAGAAATGTAATTTGAATAATTTTATACTTTTTAGTATGTGATCAATTAAAATTAATAAGCTATTTTTACAGAGTGAGTTAGGAATATTAAAAGTTACATGAAGTGTTTCACTCATTATTGTTTTAACTAACCATATTTAAAATTTCTTTGAAAATAAGGAGCCCTTGCCTTCTCAAAGAATTAACATTCTATGACAGTCCATAGCTGCCTTCACCAAAAAGATTCCATAGATGAATACAGGCTGAATGTCTGAAAACTTTAGTAGGGCCCAGAATGAGGTCAAGTAGGAAAAAAAAATCATTATAATCCTCATAAATAAGATGCCATACAGGAATAAACAGTCCATAATGAAAGGAGCTTGAAAAGCAAACAAAAAAAACAAAAAACAAAAACAAAAAAAAAAGGAAAAGAGGTGGTAGAAGTTCACGGAGAGTACAATGGGTAAATAATCTGTGGTATATTTATATAATGACCAACTATCCAGCAATGAAAACTAATACACTATAGCTGCAGCTATTAACATAAATGTATCTCAAAAACACACAATTGAGTCACAAAAGTGAGTCACAAAATGGTATATATATATAACATGACTATGTATATTAACTTTGAAAACATGCAAAATGAGAGGTGCCTGGATGGCTCAGTCAGTTAAGTGTCCAACTCTTGATCTCAGCTCAAGTGTTGATCTCAAGGTTGTGAGTTCAAGCCCTGCATTGAAAAAAAAAAAAAAAAAACAAACTAGAAAAACAGAAGAAAAAAAAACATGCAAAATGAAACCATGTCAGTTATGGCCCATGTATATGGGGTAGAATTGAAAAACAAGGAGCAATAAACAGAATTTAGGAGAGTGAATACCTCCAGGGCAAGGAAGAGAAAAAAAAGGAGAAGGTAAATGGCATGGTGGGACCCTTCCAGAGTATAGGTTATGTTCCATTTCTTATGCTGGAAGGTGGCTTCTGGACAATGGAATTGAGGTAGGGAAGGATAAGATGAGAAGAAATGAAATAGACTGTCTTCATTTGAAAACTTTTCTATATAGTCTGAGTTATTACAATATGCTATATCTCAAAAAAATTTTAGTTTAAGAAATTGATTTTGAAAAAAACATAACAAAAACACAATGTAACTAGTATTAAAAGGGATTGTAGAGAAGAAAAATTTGCCACTCCAAAATGTGTTTCTTTGGCATGTGGATTTTAGGCTGATTATTTTTAAGAAACAGAAGCCTCAAGAAGAACCTTTGACTTTCCCCCTAACTACCTAAAAGAATTTAGATCAAGGACCTGTCCGAGGAAGGGAGCTATCACCATAAATGACAATAGAATATAAACTAGGTGTAGTAGACAGGAGGAAACTTGGTAAAATCTGTTAAGATTCCCCCCTATGTCACACTCTTTCTGTATGGCCCGGCAAACATTTGTTTACCAAGCACTTGCTCTTTTTCACCTTTCTGTAAATTGTCCTCCTCTTTGAAGCCCCAGATTCCTATACCCTTCTCCTCAAGTTTAGGATGACATATATGTGGAGGCCGAGAAAAATTAAGGCCATTCCACCTCAAGTTTAGCATTAGCACAAGTACAGCTATCTTAGGCCCCTGGGAATAAGAGCTGAACTTTACAGGAAAAACTGCAGAATGTCCTAGGCAGGGACTCTCATATCGGAAAGACAACAAAGCTAAGAATGTCCTAGGCAGGGAATCCCATATCGGAAAGACAATAAAGCTCAGAATGCTTTTGGCAAAGAATCCCATATCAGATCTTAAGAAACTTCCCCACCCTTTCCCCCATATTGGAATGGAAAAAATACCTCCACACCTTCTGAAAATCCCCTAGGCCAGCCCATAAAAAACCCAGCTGTAACCCACTTCGGGGTCCAAATCCCTGCTCTGCTGTGTGGAGTATACTTGGATCTAAGCTAGAGCTTGTAAATAAACCCTAGTGTGCTTGCATCGGTGTCAGCTCCTTGGTGGTTTCTCGGAATCGCATTCTTGGGCACAACAATATATACTTCATTTTGCCTATCTTTGGAATCTCTCATGTTTATGTGGATTCCCAAACATACGCAACGAAATTTGATTTTCTCCTATTAATCTTTCCCATGTCAACTTAATTCTTAGACCAGTCAAAAGAATCTTGAAGGGTAGAGAAAAATTTTTCTCCCCAACAGCATGATGTAGGTCTATATATACTGATGCAGGAATGTGTTCAAGATATACTATTAAATGAAAATACTGTTAAACAGAATGTAGGAGATAATTTCAATCTGGTGAATGCACACTGCCTGCTAGGTGTCTGCTAAGTGTTCTACATGAAAAAATTTTAATTCTCACAATCCAAAGAATTACATAAAATTAAATTAAATAAATATTTAATATTACCATCTCATGGATGAGGAAACTCAGAGACAGAAATTAAATGACTTTCCAAAAGCAACATATTTCTGAATGGTGGAACTGGTTTTTCAATTCTGAACTGAGATCAGAGTCTGATCTCTTAACTACTACCGTATTTCATCAATATATATTTTATCCTATATTACTCTTGTGGAAGCATAAAAAACAAAAATAAAATGTAAGCGATTGAATTAAGTTTTTTTTTTACAACCTGTTCACTTTTACAATCCAGCTCTTTTGAATAATTTCTCAAATCAGAGTCATAGGTGTTCATTTACACCTACCTCACTTGCCAACCCTTTCCCCCTGCATTGTCCTCTGTGCCAACAAGAGCATTTAATTTAATAATGGAAAAAGGATGCTCTCCTATTGTCTCTGGGATTTTCTTTCAAGCCATTGACAATCCATCTTGCAAGTTCAAGCACAAACAATAACATTCATGTCAGGACTAGACCCACCCTATAGTGATTTTAAGATATAGCCCAATTTTCAAAAGTGTATTTCAGAAAGTTTCAGTTCTTCCAGCTATCACATATCCAGTAATAAGTAAGAATAAGAACATGAACTTTTAGCCTGGAGGCTCTTTTCTCTAAATCACATAGCCTCTACAGTATAATCTGAACTCAAATGTGTATTTTCACCACTTCATCCTCACTTTCTTATTGTAGACTCAAGATTTGTCATAGAATACAATGAAGCATCTGATCCTAAATTTGTCATGCCAGGTTTCTACCTTTACTGTAAAAACATATGACCACAGAACATGTATTTTTTGCAAAGCACTGTTGCCTTGCTTCCAGTTTAAGGGAACACAAGTATGAAAGACCCTATGGGCAAAGGAAATGGAAGGGAAGTCAGATAAAAGTATATAAAATGGCATGTATTATTGGATTTTAGTGCTTTAAGCTTTTACTTTTGTAAGAAGTTTCAATGAAGAATTTAATGCAGATGAACCTTGAAGCTTCTTAAGAGGACATTCAAACTCAAATTTTGAATATGTAATGGTAGTAAACCACAGTCTTCAAAAACTTGATACTTAATGCTCTCTTAAAGTGCTATTTTAAGTGATATTTATGGTACAATACAAATTGAGTTGTTTTGGTCTATTAATGGTCCTTGGGTTTCTTTAAATAAAGTCCATATTAAAATTCATAGATACCAGTATTCTGTGAAATTGCAGGGGATCCAAGACCCCTGGCAACTTCAGAAGCCTCGCTCCGCCTATCTCAATGCACTCTACTACCAGGTACCTTCAGCAGGAGTTAACTTCTGACTTTTTGTTACACTGTAATTTTTTTAATCATATTTCTTATAAATTTCACTGTTTTCCTCTTTCATCATCTCCTACAAAGTTTTTCTCCCACGTTATTTTATCTTTCACTACATAGTTTGTCAAACATATGTGACAGTACCATCCACAGTTGCCACAAGGAGTGCCCATACCAGGGACCCCAAGCTTTAAAGGGCCCAAGCTTCTGTGGTGTAGGATATAGTGCTCAACATCCCCCAAGAACCTGGTGACCCTAATGATCTACCACAGTAACTAACCCTCTTCTTGCCCCGATCCCCCCCCCCCCCCGCCCTCGTGGCTGGTTTCCTCAAAACCAGACTACTTACTGTGTTTGACCACTTCAAGGTTTGTATAATGAACTTCTTCTACTGACATCAGAGGTGGAAACTACTTAGGGAGTGTAGGGAAAATCTGATTAGCAGAAATGCTTGGATAGAGAAAAGACAAATTAATATATTTGTCTAGAGAAAAATTTTCCTCTCCAACCACATGGTGTATTAATGTATTAATTTGTCTAGCCCTTTGTTTCTGAGAGTATGAATGCATCACTGCTCTCATAGTACACTTCCCCAGTAGAATCAAGTAACTATTTTCTTACTTCTCTTTGGGCTCCAATTTGTGGTTCCAGGAGTTCTCATGAATTAGTGTGGCATTGGCAATTTTAACACGAGACTGATGAGTGTTTTACAATATGATACAAATCTTATTATGTCTACATTTATTTATGTATGTAGGTAAGAGGAAACATGTTGGAGCCTGACACCAATCTTTCCTTTGACTAGGTGGATATTGAAGATTAGAATTACAATTTTTGACATAAAATATTATAATTATTATTATTTTAAGACTTTATTTATTCATGAGAGGCACAGAGAGAGAGTGAGAGAGAAAGAGGCAGAAAGAGAAGCAGGCTCCATGCAGGGAACCCTATGTGGGACGCGATCCTGGGTCTCCAGGATCACACCCTGGGCTGGAAGGTGGTGCTAAACTGCTAAGCCACCCGGGTTGCCCCTAATTTTTGATATAAAATATTATAAAAGATTTAATTAAAATAAAAAATGAAACAATTTTGGCTTTATTTAAAAATTATTATTTGAATTTTTAATTTTCATTTTTGTAATTTATATTTTGACTTTTAAATTTAAATAAATCATTTAAAATACTTGGATAAATGGCTTAAAGGTATCTATTTATATTCTTGCCTTGGAATTCAGGATGGGCCTGATGTGACAATCTCCCCTCTCCCCTTAATATAACTAAATTTCTCAGTCATCTCCTTTAAAGCATTGCCTAACACTGTAGATCCAGTGTATTATTTACTTGGATATTGTTTGCAAATCCTTTCCATGTTTCAACCAAGTGTAGTTATTTCAGTATCATGATCAAGGAAGCAACTGGGACAAGAAATGTGATCATAAAGGTCTGTTCTACATACAGTATAAAATATTTGAAATGTGAAAGTTAAGCCTGAAAATGTTAGGTTAAATGCACGAAATAACATTCAGCCATTTTTACTAATTAGCCTAGAATTTCCATAAAAATGTAACCTGGTCCCATATTTTTTATTCTAAAACTTGTGGGAATTATGAAGGATTCCCCATTTTTCCTCTTCCAGAAAAAAAGTGGTCGATTCAAATTAAATGCTCAGTTTGTTCTAAAATTTCAAGTCTGCACATCTCTGGAAAGAAGGGCCCTTTAAGACAATTAAAAGTATCTGGGTTCAAATCCATTTGAGGTTGTGATATCCAGTACAAAATTCTTAACTTTTCTGAGATTCCATTTCCCTGTCTATTCAGTAGGGATAAAATCATACACATTTAATAAATGTGTAGCAGACAGAGTAGCAGCATGAGTCAGCTGCTATTATAACTGAGCAGAGAGGAAATCTGTGCAGAATTAATGTGCAAGCTTAAGTTACATACTTCAACTCTCTGAGCATCAGTTTCATCTGTACTGTGGTTGTTGGGAGGATCCAGATCATATTAAGTTCTCAATACATAGTAGGAGCTCAATAAATTGTGGTTTATTATCAACACTACTGTAAAATGGTCCAGTTTCCAAAGAATAAGGAGGTAATGCCTATTGCAAATTGTTTTCCTTTACTTTAAAACTATTCATTAGGGGATCCCTGGGTGGCTCAGTGGTTTAGCTCCTGCCTTTGGCCCAGGGCTTGATGAAAAATTTAGTGAAAATTCATCTTTCAGATATCATGGAGTTAGGCTGGGACTCAAGAGAAGCCAGGAGTGAAATAATCTCTTAGTGGGAAATAAGCAATTTTTTATTCTTTGGCTGGTTGTGGACAGGTTTTGGTCTTAGGGTTCAGTAGACTTAAATTGACCATTACTTTTGGTGGGGGCATTAAGCTGAATTCTCCTACAAAGGTATAAAACCTAATGCTTAGGTTTACGCTTATTCTGTCCAGGACTGGTCTAAGGTGGTAGGGTGGAGATTTGCAAGGAGAAAGAGAGTTGAGAGGGATAGGTTGTGTTTAGGGGGTTTGGGTGCTTCTCAAAAATGGTGGAACATACTGGTTATAATCACAGAATGCTTAGGGCTGCTCCTTCAGGTCACTGATTAGAGAAAGAACTAGTTTCTAGAGGAAGCTTTTGTTTCTACCATCGGTAAATCTTTCGGAGTGAGCACTAGAACAGATTTTCCTGATTTACCCCTACCAGTCCATTTTCTGGGATGATCTCTATTTCCACCTCTAGACTAAGATAGGCTGTTCATTTTCCTGTAACTGGCATCTCCAGAGAACAGGGCATCTCCTCCTGAATATCAACAACAAATATCCCAGAAACCCAGCTGGAGATCTTTTCATCGAAACCTCAGGGTTTCATGAAGTAAGATGGCTTTTTTCTTTTTCTTTTTTTTTTAATAAATTTATTTTTTATCGGTGTTCAATTAACCAACATACAGAATAACACTCAGTGCTCATCCCGTCAAGTAACCCCCTCAGTGCCCGTCACCCACTCACCCCCACCCCCCGCCCTCCTCCCCTTCCACCACCCCTAGTTCGTTTCCCAGTTAGGAGTCTTTATGTTCTGTCTCCCTTTCTGATATTTCTTCTCCCTTCCGTTATATTCCCTTTCACTATTATTTATATTCCCCAAATGAATGAGAACATACACTGTTTGTCCTTCTCCGATTGACTTACTTCACTCAGCATAATACCCTCCAGTTCCATCCACGTTGAAGCAAATGGTGGGTATTTGTCATTTCTAATGGCTGAGTAATATTCCATTGTATACATAAACCACATCTTCTTTATCCATTCATCTTTCCATGGACACCGAGGCTCCTTCCACAGTTTGGCTATTGCGGACATTGCTGCTAGAAACATCGGGGTGCAGGTGTCCCGGCATTTCATTGCATCTGAATCTTTGGGGTAAATCCCCAACAGTGCAATTGCTGGGTCGTAGGGCAGGTCTATTTTGAACTCTTTGAGGAACCTCCGCACAGTTTTCCAGAGTGGCTGCACCAGTTCACATTCCCACCAACAGTTTAAGAGGGTTCCCTTTTCTCCTCATCCTCTCCAACATTTGTTGTTTCCTGCCTTGTTAATGTTCCCCATTCTCACTGGTGTGAGGTGGTATCTCATTGTGGTTTTGATTTGTATTTCCCTGATGGCAAGTGATGCAGAGCATTTTCTCATGTGCATGTTGGCCATGTCTATGTCTTCCTCTGTGAGATTTCTCTTCATGTCTTTTGCCCATTTCATGATTGGATTGTTTGTTTCTTTGGTGTTGAGTTTAATAAGTTCTTTATAGATCTTGGAAACTAGCCCTTTATCTGATATGTTATTTGCAAATATCTTCTCCCATTCTGTAGCTTGTCTTTGAGTTTTGTTGACTGTATCCTTTGCTGTGCAAAAGCTTCTTATCTTGATGAAGTCCCAATAGTTCATTTTTGCTTTTGTTTCCGTTGCCTTCGTAGATGTATCTTGCAAGAAGTTACTGTGGCCAAGTTCAAAAAGGGTGTTGCCTGTGTTCTCCTCTAGGATTTTGATGGAATCTTGTCTCACAAGATCTAAATCTTTCATCCATTTTGAGTTTATCTTTGTGTATGGTGCAAGAGAGTGGTCTAGTTTCATTCTTCTGCATGTGGATGTCCAGTTTTCCCAGCACCATTTACTGAAGAGACTGTCTTTCTTCCAATGGATAGTCTTTCCTCCTTTATCAAATATTAATTGACCATAAAGTTCAGGGTCCACTTCTGGGTTCTCTATTCTGTTCCATTGCTCTATGTGTCTGTTTTTGTGCCAGTACCACACTGTCTTGATGACCACAGCTTTGTAGTACAACCTGAAATCTGGCTTTTTTCAATTTGATTCCATTCAGTTCCTCTTTTGCTCTAGCACTGGGCAAGTTCAGGTTTTTTGGATCATGGCTGATCCAGCCTGGCCAGTATCTCTTTTCCAGACTATACACTTCCTGTCTACCTTATACCTTCTATCTATCATTTACCCTGGGAGCAGTGGCAGGATTTGCCTCATCACATTCTTCTCTGGTGTTAGTTTTAAAATGCTCAGGTTGTGGTTAAATGTATGTTTAGAGGGAGGGCTTGTTCAAAACACAATTAGTGCCAATTAGTGACCGAGTGGCAATAGAAATTGCCCAGGGTTTAGGAAGTACCAGAGAGGAGAGCTTGACTTTTCTTCATGCCACTTCTCCCCGTGACTCAGAAGTATGGGATTTTGTCAGACAATTCTGTGCAGTTTTTTAGCACTAAGCACTGTGTGTGTTGGGCATTTACATTTCAGGAAAAAAAATCATTAGAGCAGAAACATGTTTCCATTCTTTCTTCACTCGTGTCAGTGAAGGGCACCACTATCTCTAACTATAGTAAGAAATTCAAGAACATCCTTGATTCTTCCTTCTCTTTTACCTCTCTTTATCAACCCACCACCAAATCCTTTTGATTTTTACCTTGTAAAATAATTTATTTTTTTAAAAAACATCACAAATATGTTTTTATTTTTTTTTAATTTTTATTTATTTATGATCATCACACACGCACACAGAGAGAGAGAGAGAGACATAGGCAGAGGGAGAGGGAGAAGCAAAGCAGGCTCCATGCACCGGGAGCCCGACATGGGATTCGAGCCCGGGTCTCCAGGATCGCGCCCTGGGCCAAAGGTAGGCGCTAAACCACTGCGCCACCCAGGGATCCCTTTTTTTTTTTAAATTTTTATTTATACAAATATGTTTTCATTTGTCACCATTAAATGTCTGAATTTTAAACAGATTCTTGGACCGGTGGTTCATATCCATCAGCTCATTCAACTTTAGCACCAGTCTTATCCCCAGTAGCTTTTCCAGAACTACTAACTTCGCCATGAGGCTCCATGAGTCTTCCCAATTCAAGCTTGAGCTTCTTCAGCATTTTTACTTTTCTAATGAAGACATCATGGAGTGGATAAATAGACTGCCAAGCTTTCTCTATATCCTTTCTGATGCTGTCTGGAATCAATTTATTGACCACTTCTTTCAAGTCATTTGTCTGTACCCCTCGGGTCATGATTTCCATCATCTTTTTCCAGATTTGGTAGACCTGTTGGTGCTGAACATAAGAGGTCTTCCAAACCTGATTATTGCATTTTTTAGTAAAACCAACACAAAATAGTTGAAGCAAATAACCATCGGTAGTCTTTACATCAACATGAGCTTTAATCATGGTCTGCCATTTTTTGACCATGGAGCACATTTTGTCATGGGTCATGGAAATTTGTCAGGCAGTTTTTGACCTGCACACCCTCAGTGATTAGCTTGAATTTTCTAAATGCAACTTCATCATTGTGCAGATCAGCAAGGCTAACTTCAAAAACGTGATCCTTGAGACCATCAGATGCAATTTTGGTTCCTTGAGTTCTTGTGACTAGTGTTTTTCCAATTTTTCTTAAATCGAAAATAGCTGATGCTTTCACATCATACCAATCTTTCTTAGAAAATGGATCAACCACTTTCTTCTTGGCTCCCTTTTTGCCGCCTTTCATAAGGTGCTTGTTCTTGCTGACCGCCATGGTGCTGCTCTGGGAGCCAAAAGGTAAAATAAAAAAATAAAAAAAAGTAAAATAATTTCTAATACATTGACTGATCAGTGGTTTTCCACTAGGGGTGATTTTGCCCCCTATGGACATTTGATGATGTCCATAGACATTTTTTATTGTCCCAACTGTGAAGGTGCTACTGGCAGGGATGCTGCTAAAATATCCTGAATGGGACTCCCCACCAACCCTCCAATCCAGATCCAAATGCCAGTAGTGGTGAGTTTGAAAACCCTGTTTTGCTTCCCTTGTTAGAACCATGAAATGGGCTCCTAACAGATCTTCCTACTTGTATTTTCCCTACTCTCCTAGCCAGTTTATAATTATTCTGCAGCCAAAATCTTTTGTAGACATAAATTTGATCATGTCACTTTCCTGCTTAGTTATTTAATGTGTTTGCATTGGCCCTTAGGAGAAAAACCAGAATTCTCAGATTGGCCTCTACCTCACCCTTGGCTCCATCTCTATCCTCATTTTCAGTATTTTTGTCTTAATCTCTTTCTGTTCCAATCACACTCCTTCCCAATTCATCCAATCTGTTGTACTGTCTTAACACCTATACAAAAACTCTCCTCTGCCCATTCTACTGCCCATACTCCCAGTCCTTCATCCCCCCTGCCAGCCCAAGCAACTGCTCTTCATCCTTCTGCTCTCAGCAAAAATGGCACATGCACACAGAAATCAACAACTAGGTGAGGACTGATAGAAAGATGTTGGGAGTTCAGAGCTGATAGCCAAGAAAGAATTCTTTTTTTTTTTAAGATAGATTTATTTATTTATTTATTTATTTATTTATTTATTTATTTATTTATTTATTATAGACATAGAGAGAGAGAGAGGCAGAGACACAGGAGGAGGGAGAAGCAGGCTCCATGCTGGGGGCCCGACGTGGGACTCGATCCCGGGACTCCCGGATCGCATCCTGGGCCAAAGGCAGGCGCCAAACTGCTGAGCCACCCAGGGATCCCCCCAAGAAAGAATTCTTAAGACATATTTGGTGCAAAAGGTGGTTTTATTAAAACACATGGACTGAACCTGTGGGCAGAAAGAGCGGTACTGGGGTCATAAGGAGTGACTGATTATATACTTTCAAATTGGGAAAGGGTTAGGGATAGTGAAAGTCTCTAAGGAATTTTGGAAGGAAGTTTTCTAGGACCTTGAGGGAGCTAGCTATTGTTAGGAAATTGTAATTTATTCCTGCCCAATAAAACCTTAGTCATGAGACCCTGCAGATGTATATTGGTGGGTCATATGCTTGGGAGATGATTGCCAACTTGTATCTGAGGGGGTAGAGATAAAGGAAGTTTCCAAAGGAATTTTTATATGTTAAAGTAGACTTACAGGATCCTGGAGGTTGTGCTAAGATTTTGCCTTAGTTTCCCACATCAAGGCTCTCAACATAAGCACTCACAGTATCATGTTCCTCTTCTTAATTCAATCTATAATTCTGTATCTATATAATGAAGTGGATGTCAATTGTCCCCTTCCTGGACCCTGCCAGTCTCTAAGTTCCAAGAAGGAAGACATGTTATCTGTTTGACTCATTATTTGTTTCAAGTGACTAGCTCAATGCCCAGGAGATAGTAAACATTTGTGAAGGAAGGGAAAGAGAGAAAGTGGTAAGACAGAGGAGAGAGACCTACGGTGGAGAAGGGGAGGGCAGGGAAGAGGGGGAGGAATTGAAAGGAGGAAAGAAGGACAGGGAGAGAGGGTATGAGGGAAGGGAAGAAACAGTACGAGATGTTGGCCTTGTCTCAGGTTACTTCCTGAAGCTGGCCACCTCCTTAAAGTAGCTATATTTGAGAGTAATGTTGTAATTAAAGATTTGGAGCTCTAGATGTAGATGACACTTGACTTTTTTTTTTTTTTTTTTAGATTTTATTTATTTATTTGACAGATCAAGCACTAGCAGGGCAACAGCAGAAGCAGAGGGAGGAGCAGTCTCCCCTTGAGCAGTGAGCCGGATGCGGCCCATCCCAGGACCCTGGGGTCGTCACCTGAGCGGAAGGCAAATGCTTAACGACTGAGCCACCCAGGAGCCCTTGACACCCGGCTTTAAGAACCACTCAACTTTGCAGCCTGAGGCAAGTTACTTCTCTCCACTTCACTTTGCCTATCTGCAAAACGGGGCTGATGGGTTATTCGAAGCTTAAATGAAATAATGGCTGCGTGGCCTTTGGAACGTCTGGCGGTGGTCAGCACACAATATTAACCTCTGCTATTGACACTTACTAATATCACAATTATCTGCTCCAGGCTTGGCCTGTGCAGCCCCCACTCCGAGGGGCCCGCCGCTCACTTCGCTCACCGCTCTCCCATTGGCTGAGACTCGGCAGCGCTTCCGCCAATCAGGTTCCAGATGAGCAGGCCGACAGGACGGAGCCAATGGGAGCGAGGGTTATAGTCTCCTGGATACGGTGGTAACCACGGACGCTTTGCGGGGCCCGCGGCCCGGGACCCGGCGCTAACTGCTGCGGACGCGGGGCGCGGCGGAGAGAAGCACAGCCCATGGCGCAGGGCCGGGAGCGAGAGGAGAACACCTACGCCACCGTCGGCGCTTCCCTGTCCGTGAGGTGCGGCGGCTAGCGCCCGGCCACTCACTTGAATCTCCCAGGAAGTTCCTTCTGACCGAATCTCCTCCCATTCTTTAGCCCCGCTCTCCCGGAAACGTGAACCTCTTCTCCTCTACCCCAACCAGCGGTCCTGCAAACCCTCTCTCTGTGTGATGTGACCGGTCTCCGTTCCCCGTCCCCTTATTCAGGGACCACATCTCCAGCTGTTTCCGCCCCATCCCACCCCTCCCCCCTCCACACCCCTCCTCCCCCTTCCTCCTTCCCCACATTTCTGGGACCCTACCCCACTCTCGCTCATCGAGGGTTGCTCGCCTTTCTCTCTCTCTCTCTCTCTGTTTTTAATTTTTTTAAATTTTATTTATTTATTTATTTATGAGACACACACACACACATACAGAAAGACAGAGACACAGAGAAGCAGGCTCTATGCAGGGAGCCTGACGTGGGACTCGATCTCGAGACTCCAGGATCACGCCCTGGGCTGAAGGCGGCGCTAAACCGCCGAGCCACCTGGGCTGCCCTCTCTTTCTCTTTTTAAAAGATTTTTATTTATTTATTCACGAGAGACACAGAGAGAGTGAGAGGGAGAGAAAGAAGCAGGCTCCCTGCAGGGAGCCTGAAGTGGGACTGGATCCCAGGTCTCCAGGATCCTGGGCTGCAGGCGGCGCTAAGCCGCTGAGCCACCCGGGCTGCCCTCCTCCTCTCTTCATTTCTGCCTTCTCTTTCTGGCTCAGTATTCGGTTCTCCCCTGACCTTTCGTACATACCCCACCCCCACCCCCACCCTGCCATCCCGGCCTTGTTATCTTTGGTGATTTTTTTCCCCTCTAAGTTAGGGCCGTCAGTCTCTTCCTTCTAACTACTACCCACCAACTATGGAGTTCTTTGCATTTTTACTAGTCTTTGACGAGCATAAAGAGCTCACAGATACAAGGTGGTATTTCTTTGCTTCCACATTTTAGAGTTTCATACAGTATCTTCCACTCGCCCCAGCTGTGCTCTCCAGTCTCTTAAAATTCTTTCACCAAACTAATGTCCTTCTCTTGCCTTCCCTACCATCTTTAAGCATATATTTAATATTTAAAGTAGAATCAGACTCTCCTTCCGAAGCATATACCCACCTCACATTCTTTTCTTAAAAAATGTTTCTTTTGTGTTCTAACCTTTTCATTCATGTCAATTTAATTCCATTTATTTTGTTTTTTTATTATTTTTTATTTTTTAAAGATTTTTATTTATTTATTCATGAGAGACACACAGAGAGAGGTAGAGACATAGGCAGAGGGGGAAGCTGGCTCCCTGTAGGGAGCTGGATGCCAGGACCCGGGGATCACAACCTGAGCCAAAGGCAGATGCTCAACCACTGAGCCACGCAGGTGCCTCAATTCCATTTATTTTCTGCGTTTATCTGTATTATTAGATCTAAAGTGCAGCTATACACACTTCATCTTGATAAACAGTTTTCCTACTTGGCTCACAACCACAAAGCAGGCTGCCCAATTCGAAGTTGTTTTTAAAGCTTATTTTTAAAATCAAAACTAAAGATAATAGAACGGCCCAGGATACACCCTGTTTTCTATTAGGTCAAGCTCTTTTCTCCCTCTGTTGTTTTTACTTTTCCAAGTATTCAAGACCCCAGAAATCCTTCTGAGACTTTCTCAGGTTTGATCAGAGGATTTGCTTCACTGAAAAAGTTCTCTGAAGTAGGCTTTTAATACCTGAGACTAGGGACGCCTGGGTGGCTCAGCAGTTTAGCTCCTGGTGTGATCCTGGAGTCCCGGGATTGAGTCCCACATCAGGCTCCCTGCATGGAGCCTGCTTCTCCCTCTGCCCATGTCTACCTCTCTTGCTGTGTCTCTCATGAATAAACAAAATCTTAAAAAAAAAAAAAAGACCTAAGACAAAAAGTGGTCTCGTAGCCAGCATAGGAGTTATTTTATCTTAGAGATTGTTTTGGGCAGAAAGGGGGTGAAAATAGAATTGATATGTTTCAAATATATTTTTTGTTTGCCCTTTGATGCCTTTTTGTTTGCTTTGTTTTTTTAAAAAAATTGAAATGTATTATATTGATGATGACATATTTTTTCCCCAAGATGGGTCCAAGGATACCCTAAGCAGAATGTTCATTTTATCAACGACAGCACCATTTGCTACCCTTGTGGGAATTTTGTAATATTTATTAATATTGAAACCAAGAAAAAGACTGTACTCCAGTGTATGAATGGAGTTGTGGGCGTCGTGGCAACTAACATTCCTTGTGAAGTTGTGGCTTTCTCTGATCGGAGGCTAAGACCTCTCATCTACATTTACAACTTTCCTGGATTGACCAGAAGGACCAAATTAAAAGGTAACCTGCAAGATCCTTCGTCTGCCATAACTGAAGGTTTTTTTATGTGACCAAATCTAGTTCTTATAAATGAAGGATTTTTTTGTTTGCTTTTCATAATACACATTTTAAAAGAAGGAATTAGTCTGATCAAAGAGAATTTAATTAAGTGGGTACAGCCTTGCTACTCCAAGTGCGTGGTCTGTTTACCTTCAACATTGGCCTCACCTAGGATGTCTTATATATGCAGAAGTGCCTCCCATCCCAGACCTACTGAATTAGAATCTGCATTTTAACAAGATTCCCCAGTTGATTCATAAGTACATTAAATTTGGGAAGCACTGGGCTAGAACACTATTGTAGCACTAAATGCAGTTTGAAACCTTTTTCAAAACATTTTTTTTCTTTTCTGATGATTTATTGAAAATTCAAGTAAATTGATGTCATACAAGTTCTAAAGTCTCTGAGCCTCAATTTCCTTAGGTGTGGGGAAATAGTAGTAGGTACTGTTAAGGCTGTAGTGATAATAAATGAAATTATATATACATATTATATCAATTATATATGTAGCAGCAGGACATATATAATTGATATATCAATATGACACACACACATACACATACATAATATGTCAATCAGTGTTACCCACCATTTATTATTATTGACTTACTCATAGATACAGCTGACCAACAATGGGCTGCTGTACATTTGGAGTTTCCATCCAATGATTCCTTCATTTAACACATCATGGATAGAAAGCTCAGAAGAGCTTGAGATTGGTCTTAGTTTTTTAGCCTTGTGGGTCAAATACGTCTTTGGGTTAAGCCAGGGAGTTTGACTATGATTTATAACATTTTATTTGTGGGGAAATTTGTGTTCTCAACAAATTAAAACAACTTTTAAAGCATTACCCATTCATACACTTGTTACTGTCCATATGGGCTATAATTACTCTTCATCTTTAAAATTTCCCCAGCCTGTTTATTTGACTAAAGCCCTGTCCAAGCAATTAAAAATTAATCTAAACTGGTAACCAATATTTATATTAAATAATGAAACTCTAAAGGCATTCACAATAAAATGATATCCTTGATAATTCATCAAGGATACTTGTTACCACAATTATTTAATATAAACCTGGAATTTCTAGCCAATGCAATAAAATATGAAACACAAAACGTATAGCTATGGAAAAGGAGATTATGGGTAATGCAACAGTCTACTAGGACTAATAAAAGAATGCTCAAGGGATGCCTGGGTGGCTCAGCCGTTGAGTGTGTGCCTTTGGCCCAGGGCGTGATCCTGGGGTCCTGGGATCGAGTCCCACATCAGGCTCCCTCCATGGAAGCTGCTTCTCTCTCTGGCCTATCTCTCTACCTCTCTCTCTGTCTCTCTGTTTTTCATGAATAAACAAATAAAATCTTTAAAAACAAACAAACAAACAAACAAACAAAAACGATGTTTGAACCAAGATGAGGTTTTTCTGCTTATCAAGGTCACAATTTTTTAAAACTGATAACTGCTAGGCAGAGTGAAATGAAATTGGAGCACACTTTCTTGCTGAAAGTGTAAATTCTTTTTCTTCCAAGTTCTTATTTAAAGTCAAGTTAATAAACTTTAATTTAACTTGTATACAGTGTAGTAGTGGTTTCAGGAGTAGAATTCAGTGATTCATCACTTACATATAACACCCAGTGCTCTTTAATGCCCATCACCCATTTAGCCCATCCCTCCAAGGTGGGAATAATTGATACAAACTTCTGGGAAGTAAATATTACCATACTTGACCCAGTTAAACTCAGTTGAGGGACCAGAATTCAATTTTAAGTGAATCAGAAATATAGTTATAGTCGTTCCAAGAATTGAAAGAGATTAAATAAAGGGCCAGCTGTGGCCCAAGGTACAGAGATCTGGAATAAGTTGAAATGATTACAACACCCCAAAGTATTTAAAGTTGTTTGAATAACTTTTCTAATTAAAATATTTCACCTACTTATGGAATATGTTAGTTTTTAGGTGATTTCAAATCGCACTGGCACATACATGGTCCAGTACACTTCGTTTTTTTTGTTGTTGTTGTTGCTTGTATTAAAGATTTTACTTATTTATTAGTGAGAGATAGAGATACAGGCAGAGGGAAAAACAGGCTCCCTACCGAAAGCCTGATGCAAGACTTGATCCCAGGACTCCAAGATCATGACTTGAGCCAAAGGCAGATGCTCAGCCACTGAGCCACCCAAGCACCCAGTCAGTACACCTAGTTTTGATTGAAGTCTAGAGGCAGTGACCTAATGCTCTTAATTCACCTTAATATCTTTACTTTCTTTTTTAAAAAGTAATCTCTATGCCCAATATGGGGCTTAAACCCACAATCAGAGGTCAAGAATCACATGCTCTGGGGGCGCCTGGGTGGCTCAGTGGTTGAGCATCTGCCTTTGGCTCTGGTTGTAATCCCGGGATCCTGGGATTGAGTCCCACATTAGGCTTCTTGCAGGGAACCTGCTTCTCCCGCTGCGATGTCTCTGCCTCTTCCTGTGTGTCTCTCATGAATAAATAAATAAAATCTTAAAAAAAAAAAAAAAAAAAGAATCACATGCTCTACTGATTGAGCCAGTGAAGGGCCCCAACCCTAATGTCTTTTAAAAAAGAATCTTAACTTTGATTCTTTAACTCCTAACTTTCTTTTTTTTTTTTTTAAGAAGAATGTTAGAGGACTAACATCGCCTGATTTTTTTTTTAAGGTTTTATTTATTTATGATAGTCACAGAGAGAGAGGGGCAGAGACACAGGCAGAGGGAGAAGCAGGCTCCACGCCAGGGAGCCTGACGCGGGACTCGATCCTGAGACTCCAGGATCGTGCCCTGGGCCAAAGGCAGGCGCTAAACAGGATCGTGCCCTGGGCCAAAGGCAGGCGCTAAACCGTTGCACCACCCAGTGATCCCTGCTCCTAATTTTCTGTTCACAGTTTTAGAATTAGGAGATCTGTTATACCAAGAGCTAAGTGCTTTTGAATTATGTGAAAATCATTAGATAAGGGAAATAAACTCTAAGACTAGTTAATCTGAACATGATCATTAAATCCTTGTAATGGATTTTATATTTTAGGCAATGTTCTTCTGGACTATACTTTACTTTCATTCAGTTACTGTGGCACCTACCTGGCTAGTTATTCCTCTCTCCCAGAATTTGAACTGGCCATTTGGTAAGTTACAGCATGCTGCAGAATTCCTTTCATTGGATTACATTTTAATCTTATCTTTTTGGATTGTAAAAATGATATGAATGTGAAAAATCTGAAACAAGGTAAAAAAATGGAAGGAATAGAAGTCCTGATTATAAGGTTTAATATAGTTGCTATTTTTAGGCATAAAATTTGGCAGGGCAAAAGCTATATGAGAGCAAAACTATCATCTTTTGTTTAATGTGTTATAGTGTTTCCTTTGATAAATAAAGTTTCATCTTTTTTCAAATAAATGGTAGCTTTGAGTTGTTTACTTATTTTCCAGTAATGAATAAATTTCCAATAAATGAATAAATAATTAATTATTCATTAATTAATGAATAAATTACGATGTTCTGCATATTAGGGCTCAGTTTGAAGTAATTGTTTTTGGAGACATTAAAATAGTTACATGTTCAGAGAGTGGAACATTGCACCACGTTTGCCAGCTGTATAGGAAATACCTGTGGCTAAGGTACTCCCTTAGAAATATTCCTAAGAAACAATTGTGGTCTTTGCTAGGTCACTTCATGGGGCCAACTTCAAAGCTGTACTGACTCCTCCATGCATAATATAAACTCCTTCAGGGGGTAGTTTTTCTTGTAAGGGGAAGTACAAACTGTTCATGCAGTTTCTTTTCTTTTAAATAGTTTATGCAGTTTCTTTTTCAGAAAATAACTTTATTGCAGTATAATTGACATATTAAGAACTGCTCATATATAAAGAATATCATTTGATAAGTTTTGACTTGTATACACACCCATGAAACCATAACCATAATCAAGATAATAAATAGATGTCACTCCAAAAGTTTCCTTGTGCCCGTTTCTGATCCTTCCTTATTGCCCTTCCATACCCACCCTTAAACCATCCCTGTCCAACCCCTTGGCCCCTGCCTCCAAGCAGCCACTGATGTGTTTTCTATAACTGTCGATTTGTTTGCATTTTCTAGAATTTTATGTACAGAGTCATCCATTATGGATTTTTTTGGTCTGTCTTTCATGCAGCACAATTATTTTTTACATGCAGCATAATTATTTTGAAATTCTCTTTTGCTGCTGTATGTATCAATAGTTATTCCTTTCTATTCCATGAAATGAATATACCACAGTTTGTTTATCCACTCACCTATTGATGGATAGATTAGTTTGCTGGGGCTGCTGTTAACAAAGTACCACAAACTGAATGGCTAAACCAACAGAAATTTATTGTCTCACAATTCTGGAGGCTAGAAGTCTAAGATCAAGGTGTAAGCAGTCTTGGTTTCTTCCAAGGGCTGTGAGGGAGAATCTATTCTAGGCCTTTCTTGTCTTGTGAATAACTATATTCATGTTCACATGGTATTCTCCTTGTATATGGATCAGTCTCCAAATTTCCCCTTTCCTTTTTATAAGGATACTCATCCTACAGGAGTAGGACCACACTAAATGACCTCATTTAACTTAGTAAAGACCCTATTTCCAAATACAGTCACATTCTGAAGTACTGAGGGTTAGGACATCAACATATGAAGTTGAGGGAGACACAGTTCAACCTACACAATACCTAAGGATGAATAGAAACCAATCTGTGAAGAGGGTAAGGAAGAGGATTCTAAGCAGAGGAAAGGCATGTGCAAAGGCCATGAGATCAGAGAAAATATGGCAGGCTTGAGGATTGGAGAGATCATAACAATGGCAACCAGAGATTAGCCATGAGAGGCAAGTCTAGGGGGTCAGTCTGAGGCCAGCTCATGAGCAGCCTTATGACTAAGTGACCATGTAGTTTATCATCCAAGTCAGGACACTTTTGAGAGTGAGAGGGGATATTTTTAATAATTAATTCAGACAGATACTCACCTTATGCCTAAGCCATGCTATTAGGCACATCCTTTATCCTAAAGGTGATGGGAGGCTATTAAAGGGTTATAAGCAGGGATGCAACGACATGAGCAGATCTACAGGCAAGAAGCCTCCTTCTATCCATATCATGGAAAGTATATTGGAGGGAAATAGGCATGAACATGAATCAGGCTTCAGTGATCCAGAGGAGAGGTGACTGTGACATGGTGGAAATAAGGACAGAGGGAAGGAGAGATTGGGGAGGTATTTAGGAGGCAGCACCATGGCACTGGGTGACTGACAATATTGGGTGTGGTGCTGAGGGAGACAGACAGTCAAGGGTTATACCCAGAGTTGTGACTTGAACAACTTGTGGTCATTATTGCACAACTCAGAAAGGTGTGGAGGGCACAGGTGGAGGGAAGTTAAAAGAGGCAATGGGGGAAGACAAGTTGGGATAAGCTGAGGTGAAGGTGCCTGAGGTAAATGAGATAACTAGTTGAGGGAGCTAAGAAGACAAGTTTCTTTCATGTAGAGGAGTCTGGCTATGAGCCACCAATGGTTGGAATAGTGGTTCCCTGGTGTCGTGGGCCAGTCTGCCTCTATCTTGTTGCTCTTGGAGCATTGCCCTCATCTCTAGTCTAAAGTGCAGTACTACTGCCCATATATTTTGAGGAACCAGTGGGAAGGGAAGGTCACAAACCTTTCTTAGAAGTTGCACACACCACTGCCACTTAGATCCCACGGACCAGTTTAGTCACAAGCCATGTGGAGCTACAAGGGAGGCTGGGAAATGCAGTGATCACTGTGGGTGACCATGTGGCTGGCTAAAAACCAGGAGTTCTGTTACTCAGAGAAAGAAATGGAGAAGAGATGTTGGGGGACACAATGCCTCTGCCACAGATATACAGGACTGGAGCTCAGGAGAGAGCTGAAGACAAACATTTGGGAGTTGCTAAATCAAAGTGGTATTCAAAATACTAGAATTTAAAAATCCAAACAAACAAAATGCTGCAAGTGGATAAGAACACTTAAAGAGGAACCTAGGGCAGAACCTAGAGGAGCACCAGTAAAAGGATCTGAAAGAGAAAGAGAAACCTCATAGGAAACACAGAAGGATCAGTTATGGAAGGAGGAAGGACACTGGGCATGGAGGGTTCCAGAATATACTTCATCCGGGGTTCCTTAGAAACCAAAGCCTGAGGTAACCGCTCCTGAGCCACTTCTTTGAAAGGGAGTGCAACCCCAGAAGGAAGTGGGTGGAGGTGGGAAAGGGGAAGGAACAAAGAAAGAGGAGAGCCAGGATGAGGGCTCATTAATTTATGAGCCAGCACTTGGTCCCAATTGCAATTGACTGATTGCTCAGTCTCACAGGTAGTCTTTTGAGAGGCTGAATGAACTACTTTGAACATGGACAGTCCTTGGGCGTGACAGACCCTGGGCTGAGAAGAGGAGAGGAAGAGATGAAAGTTTAACCACTGATTCCTGTTATCCCGTCAATCAGGGTTCACTGCACAAAGTGTTAACTGCCACATTTTCAGATTTATTTAGACCTCCTGCATGTCATTTCCAGGGGCCCAGGGGAGCCTCTGGGCCTGTGGAGCAGGCATGAGCTGAGGCACAGGGGGCGTTGTGCCTACATAAGTTTGGTCAAAGCCTGCACAGTTGGACAGCCACTGAGTCTGCTAGTCAGAACAGGTGATCAAGCTCCAGACAGGGGGAAGCTGGGAAGCCTGAGATGTCTCCTAAGAGGCATGTGACAGAGATACCAAGAGTCACTTCAGAAGGTAGGTATTTAGCAGTGTCAAATCCTGCAGAGGTTAAGTTATACAAAAACTGAGAACTTCCTGTTTGATACAGGATGAAGGTGGATATTCATGGGTCTTGGAGAGAGCTGAGTCAGTGGAATGGTTTTGACAGTGCAGATATCCAGGCATGAGAGTGGGAGTGAGAAAGAGGAGGCAGTGAGTTTAGAACAACTCACTCAAGGAGTTTGCCTCAAAGAGTAGGGGATAGGAGGAGAGACATGGAAGAGTGAGATTGAGGAAAGGCTTTTTTAAAGATGGTACAGATGAACACTTAAGGAAGGAGTCATGAGAAACAAAGAGTCTGAAGATATAGAAGAGAAGGAATAATGGATAAACTAATGTTTCTAAGGATACAAGACTAATGACCTAATGCACAGATGGTGAAATTAGCCTTAGGTCAGAGGAAAGACATGCCTTCCCCTGCAATAGGAGAGAAGAAAAGAATGATGCAGATCCAGACAGGTTGCTATGCTTGACAGCAGAAAATTGAGGGAAGTGGGGGGGGGGGGCGGATTCCCAGGTATCTTTTTCATGGAAGTCTTTTCACTGAGAGGAAGAGAGAGCTGGAGTGGTTAGAGGCTTCAGGAGAGGGGAAAATATTAAAAATGGCTGCTTTAGAGAATGGAGAGAGAACAGACCAGAGAAACACAGCAGGATTAGGGGTTGTATTGAGGGTCCAGTGGGGTAGTAACCACAAAATTATGTCATGGACACACATAGTCCTATGATCTTTATCCCTATGTCCGTAGCAGCCTGGGCTTTCAGTTGTATCCATCCAGGGTTGATGGTTTGACCAGGCATCTGAAGCAGAAAGTCCAAAGATCCAGGGAACCCATGATACCAGTAATAGAATGGCTGACATGAAGGACTGGACATTTGTGATAGAGGTGGAAGGAAGTGAGAGCACAAGGGTGCCAAAAGGCAGAGCGAACTTGGTATATATTAATTCCAGTTTCCCAGTCTCAAGTCTGAAAGGAATGCTGGCTCCTGGAGGAGGAATTAGCTAATTTATTTTTTTCCTCCCATTTCATCTAGCAAAAGACTTTACCCATGGTAAGGATTCGGGATATTCTCTCAAATGGGTAAATGAATGAAATATTTTAAAGCACTGGTACTTTGATTTTAAGGGCACCTGGGTGACTCTTGGGTTAGGAGTCTGACTCTTGGTTTCAGCTCAGGTCATGAGATTGAACCCCATGTCAGGCTCTGCACAGAGTATGGAGTCTGCTTGTGATTCTCCCTCTTCCTCTGCCCTTGTTCACACAGTCTCTAAAAATAAATAAATAAATAAATAAATAAATAAATAAATAAATAAATAAATAAATAAAATTAAAAAGTACTAGTACTATGATTTTTAGAACTCAGTAAATGATTAATTGGTATCAATGTGTATAGTACATGCAGATTAATAGGGATTATTCATATTTAGCATATTGAAACTTAGACAATTGTTTTTCAGCAAGTGTGATGATATATTCCACTTTCTAGGTTTGGATGAGTTAAACTCAAATTTAACAAGGAGGATAAAATAGCCTTGATAGCAAATGAGAGAGTAATGTCTTTAAAACACATAGTTATTTTGCTTAGAAGGGTACAGTATAATGATAAGCATAGTTATTTGATATTAATATCATGGATTAAATAAATTGTATCACGAATTAAGGCTCAAATTTATGTGAATTGTTTTCAAATAATTAGATAAATGTTCTCAAGATGTGAAATTCAAATGAATTATTTTTTTACAAAACACAATTACCCTCTAAGGAACTGGGAATCAAGTGTCATTTTGTGCAAGAAGTCACAACCTGGTACGGATGTAAGCCAGATGACCTTTAACCCTATGAACTGGCACCAGCTGTGCTTATCAAGTCCAAGTGCAGTGACTGTGTGGACCATTGAAAGAAGTAACCAGGAGCATTATCTCAAAGCAAAGTAAGAGATTTAGTGACTACACAGCCAAGTAGTGGTCTTAGTTTGCATTCATGTAATGTGATTGCATCAATTTGATGAATTAACTGGCTTTATATGCACATATTAAACATCTTAAGTTATAACATCTTTCTACGTAGCTAATTACCTTGGAGTGATTGCTTGCATTTTGAAAGGATTCTTTATGACTTGATTTCTCAATGAATTTCTTTTAAATATCAGTCTTCCTTGAGCTTTTCCCAACATGGTCTAATTTACCAGAATTTGATTTGCTCTTAGTATTTCAAAACATGCTTATTTATAAAAAGGATGGTTATGAATTTTTTGCTCCTATTACTTTGATGCCTAACTAGAACATAAAAAATAAGAAACTTTTAGATATGTAAAACATATAGATTTTGCCTTCAGACACATAATCTACAAACAGAAGGGCAGTCCATATAGTGAGGTCATGAGTTACCTGTTTAAATAGAACTAGGTCAAAAAGAAATTTTATGACCAATGTCCTGGTAATTAATGATAATGGTGCCTTTGTTAAGGAGAGTTCAAATGCTCAAGGTGCATCTGAATGGACTATTCTCAGTATATTCCCCAAAGTCAAAGACTAAGTTGATATTGGACATGTGTATCCTTGAAATTGAAATTTTTGAAAAGTTGCCTTCTTAAGAAAAATGTAATGTCTAAATGCAGATCCCTAAAGAAAGATACCTCTTTCCGTTCAGTACTCCTTGTGTCTCGATTTCATTTTTATAAGAACTGAATGAATAGTCAAATCTGTCTCTAGGCAGAGATGTTCATAAATGAGTAATGTCTCTATCAAATTCTTACCAGGTGGGCAGTAATTTATCCCAGCATTCTCCTTTTGCTTGCTTTGAATATTCTCTTCTAGTTCTGAATGTTCAGTTGTGATTTTTCTATAAGCAAATAAAGTGAGAGACAAGGTGAGTGGATTGTCCTGGTTCAGAAAGCAAGCAGGATTAGAAAACACTCAAGTCTTATATTTGACTAGTAGATACTGTTTTTACATGATAATTTTTCAAAATTATTTATCATGCATAAAACATAACAAAGGACATTTTGAATTTAATGTATAAAGCCATGAATTCTTCACACACCCCTTTTTAACCATATTATGGGTTAAAAAGACATAGGGTAGATTTGAAAATGAATTCTTGATATTAGAGATTGCGAAGGTAGCTACATATACAGATGGTCCTTGACTTAGATTAGTTCCACTTAAGATTTTTCGACTTTAGGATGATGCCAAAGTGAAACACATTTAGTAGAAACTGTATTTCAAACTTTGGATTTTTGGCCTTTGCCCAGGCTAAAGATATGTGGTCCTATACTCTCCTGTGATGCTAAGCAGTGGCAGCTGCAGTTTCCAGTCAGCCACATGATCATGAGGATAATCAGCCTATCCTCTGATAACCATTCTGTACCCTTACAACAAATCTTGTTTTTTACCTTCATTATAGTATTCAATAAATTACTTGAGATATACACCACTTTATTTTAAAATGTATTGGCTCTGTGTTAGATGATTGGGGCCAACTGTAAGTTGGCAACTAATGTAGTTTGCCCAACTAATGTAAGTGTTCTGAGCTTACTTACAGTAGGTGAAGCTAAACTATGAAGTTCAGTAGATTAGGAGTATTAAATGCATTTTGACTTAAGGTATTTTCAACTTATGATGGGTTTATTGGAACATAGCTCCATCATAAATTGAGGAAGATCTATATGTTTATTTTGAATCATATTGATTTTTATTTGAATTAATTGCCAACATTTAATAGTTGAGAGATTTCTCATAAATATCCAGATTATGATAATCTCTTGAAATTTTGAAACCAGAATTCTCAACAAACCCTCTTGGCTGGAATTGAATGACACCTACTCCCTTTAGGAGGGAACACACTTTCCCATTTGCCACAGTCCCCTGCGACTTGGCTGCAGCTCATTTGCCCAGCTGCTGCTCATTTGCCCAGTCCCACCAGTGTTCAAATGTATATAATTCCCACTTTAGATATTAACTTTGAAAATTTTTTGAAAACTCCTGCATATTAATTTATAACTACATTATTTTTCTTTTGTGACATATATTCTTAAATCTACTACTTGGTGTGTATCTGGTTTGTTTGCTTGTTTGTTTTTTACACGTTACAATACCTCCTCACCTTGTTTATCACTAATGTATAGTGGTTATATCAGTGGCCAGTCTTTGTTAATCTCTTTATTCTGACTTCTCTTTTTTTCTGAAGGTCAGTAAAACTACCTATGGAAGATGGCTCATTTTTTAATGAAACAGATGTCATTTTCCCCACCTCATTGGCCAAGGATCTTATCTATGGACCTATACTCCCGCTGTCAGCCATTGCTGGGCTAGTAGGAGAGGAGGCAGAAACTTTCAGGGTAATTACCTGGCACCTCTTCCTGTTTGCTTATTTGATTCTCATAGTCATCCCATGAGACATGCAGGACAGAGAGGATCATCCTGGTTTTCAATACAGATTGGCCTTGGAGACTACAAGAAATGAAGGCTCTGGAGTTTCCAGTTTAGTTGACTGGGAAGATAGTACTGATAACAGGAACAAGGAGCCCAGACCTGATTTCAGTTTTGGACATATTGGATTTGGGGTACTGGGAAGACATCCAGCAATAGACACCAGGTGGAAACTGGGCAAGCGGAACTATTACTAGGATAGAGAAGGTAGGGCTGGAGACACTGATATCAGAGTCATTACCACAGGGAGGTTAGTGAAGCACTGGAGTGGGGGGAAGGATGATAGAGGAGAGAGGGTATCAGGGAAGAGAGCCAGAGAGGAAACTGATTTGTCAAGATCAGGAATTAGAAAAAGACTCTGACAAGGGACACAGAAGTAGGAACAAATCCAAGCGAGAAGATCAAGGCCCTGGAAAATAGTGGAAGAAAACTTCAAAAGGGAGTTTGTTAACAGCTACACACTCATTCATTCACATGAGTGAATCAAGCTCCTTCTATGTAAGGCAGTGGGATCATATGATCACCAACCAGGCATAATCCCTACCCTTAGAGCTTACATTCTATCAGGGAGACAGCAACAACAACAAAAGTAGGGAAATACATTAAATAATTGAAAAATGCAATAATTATTATAATGGGATAAATAGGAGGGGGATGGAAGTGAGGAAGAGATTAACATATGCTGGTCAAGGAAGGCCACTGGGAAGACAACACTCATCCTGAGATTTGAAGGACAAGGAGGCTCAAGTGGTACAAACAGGGTCAAGAGTGTTCAGGCAAGGGTGCTGTATGTGCAAAGGCCCTGTGGGAAAGAAGATAAATCAGTGTTTTTGAAGAAAGAAAATCTGTGGTGGCTGCAACACAGTAAATGAGGAGAGTGGGGTGCAGGTGCAGGTCAAGGGATAGGCAGGGAGCAGAGACAGCACATGAGTGAAGATGAGGAGCTTGATTCTGCTAAGCCTCTGGAATTTATAGTGTGCTAATGTTTGTGTTAAAGCTCTAGGCCAAGGATAAAGGAAGTAGTAGCTCCCAAATGTTTTTGACCAGAGAATTAAGCTATAGATGTTAAAAATAATTTAATATGGTAATTGGTTTATTAAAAGTCTCTGGGAAGCAAGAGAAAAGGTTGTGTATGCTCTTAGTATCTCCTCTAAAGGATGATTATTCATTTTTTAAATACAGAAGATGACCAATTCCTTTTAATAGCACAAATCCTAACCTGAGAAATACAACCACACTCAGCCACAATGGGGCAGCAAAGTAAATACAAATGATCAGCCATCAGGCTTTACAGCTTGAAAAAAAAGTTTCTATGTTTAGTATTTGCTGCGTAGGAACTCATATTTTCAACTCTCTGGAATCTTTTCTTCTGTAGCAAATTTCTGTAGGAGCACTCATCTTTCACATTTTGCATCAACAGGATGAACCCTACATAAAATACGTAAAATTCGGGCATCTCTCTTTGTCATTTCAGAAATGCTGTAAAATGCCTTCTTTACTTGAATGTGGAGTCATCATTTTTTAAAATGCTCATAATAAACAGAAATCTTTTTTTCTTAGGACTTGTATACTCAGTGCATTTTAACCTTTTTCTGAAAACAAATTTAACACTAAAGTTCTACATTTTAAAGTCACACGGGGAATGTTAATAAAGCCATATGCTTTACATTTATACTAGAAATTAATTTTTCCAATATTTATTTTTTCATCTGATAGATAAGTAAGGTGAGAAAAATTACTAAAACAGTAATTAATGTCTGTACAATGGGTGAAAGCATAACCAAAAATAGATCTCAAAGGTCTTGATTCTATTCCTTCATTTGAATGACATTTCTTGTGACCTGGGTACCAACCAATGGCAAAGAAATTAGTAATGAACTGATCTATATGAGTCTTATAAATTGACAAGCTATGGACTTTTATAAAATTACAAACAATAAATACTCCCATTATGTCTCTTATAGGTAACACTATAAAGGCACATTATAGGCCTCTAAATAGGCCGGCATCACATTACACAACTTATTTAAGGCCTGAGAAACAGTATCCAGCAGTCAAAGGGGAGCAATCAAAGGCAGATGTTATCTGGGCAGAAATTGGATCCAAGATAATGAATTTTATCTCAAGTGTCCAATGTTCTTTTTCCATCTACCTTTTTTTTTTTTTAACAGAAGTCACTAAATAGGAATTCAGCTTGTAAACTGAACTATGCTGAAACATATTTAGATGCTTACATTTTCTAAAGCAATATTAAGTTCAGTTTTTCATGTTCAGTCTTCAAGTGATCAAAATGTTTGATTTATGACTCCAGAGAGATGAACAATGAGGTGGTGCTAACAAATATTTTTAAACACTACTGGCACGTTTTACATTTAAAATTTTTAGAATTTTTAGAATTAAAAATTACGGTTTCTGCTCACATAATCCATATAGTATTACATTCATTTTTATTATTTTTAATTTTTTACAAAGATTTTATTTATTTATTCATGAGAGATACCAAGAGGGAGGCAGAGACACAGACAGAGAGAGAAGCAGAGAGAGAGAAGCAGGCTCCACGGAAGGAGCCCAACGAAGGACTCTATCCTGGGCCTCCAGGATCACGCCCTGGGCCAAAGGCAGGCGCCAAACTGCCGAGCCACCTAGGTGTCCCCTTACATTCATTTTTAAATGGCACAAAACATATTTATTGATGAAAGAGAGTAATAGAAAGATAAGCCCAGGTTTATCTTAAAGTAATAAAAGTCACACACAGTACTAGTTTAACATAATAAAGCCAGAAAATTTAAAGTTTTAAATCTTCACCATCTGTTGCATACACATAGATCCGCTGGTGTGAGAACCAGATGTATGTGTTTTTTTTAAAGATTTTTGAGCCCATTGCCATAACAGGTAAGAATCTGTCACTTTGTGATAGATAGCCTAAGGTTAGATGTCATCAATACAACCCAAGAAACTTTTAAATAATGGTGATTAAATAATGGCATTCAGTGAATAAACTCTTCCCTGTGAGTCAAATCTCAATTAGCACAAAAATGTCATCAATCAGCAGCAGTTTAATCCTTTCAGGTGGTTTTACCCCCACCTTTTGGCCCATAGGGTGGCCAGATTATTAATCAAGTATTTATTTTCTAACAATCCAAGGCTATCAGGGCCTGAAATAGATCAATCATTGACCAAAGTCAATATGTCCTTTTAAAGAATCATCATGGTGACTTTTGCTATGTATGATTTTTGCCTTAATCATATTTCCTGGTCCATTCTAAATGATAATTCTCTCTTCATACTTCCTTCACTCCACCAAGAGGAACCAAGTGCTTTCTTATCATCAGTGCTCCCCTAATATTTAAACACCACTCTGCTATAACTTCCCATGTTTTCTGATTCTGATATTGGTTGATAAGTCTTCTTCCCTCAACAAATGACCATCCTATTGAGAAGAAGGATCCCTTGGGACCTGGCACAATACCTGGTATATAACCAGCATCTGATAAATATTTGTTTAAACATCAATTACATAACAAAGTTAGGTCTGTTGAGAATCTAGTAGAAATAGTTACTTTGATAGTACCACACCTGCTTTACCTTGAACAAACCAGTCCTAATTAAAAGGACAGTACATAATACATTATTCAAATAATTGAGTAATTATCAGAAGGGTGGCTTACATATATTGAGGTTGTTTTTGTTGTTGTTGTTGTTGTTTGTTTTTTAGATTTTTATTTATTTGAGAGACAAAGACAGAGATAGTGAGAAAGGAGGAGAGGGAGAAACAAGCTCCCAGCTGAACAGGGAGTCAAATGTGGGCCTCTCTCTCAGGACCCTGAGGTCATGACCTGAGCTAAAGGCAGATCCCCAACTGATTGAGCCACCCAGGAGTCCCTATTTACTGTTTTAATGGAAAAATAACTATATAGGTTTATGGTATTCCCCAACTGTGGAACCTCTTCCAGCTTCTGCTTTCTTTTTCTCCACAGTGCTTTTCAACATATAATATTCTAGATATTTAACTTCTTAACTTATTTTTATTCTGTATCCCCTCACCAGGACGTTAGCCCTGTGAGGCCAGGGATTGTTTTGTCTATTTTGTTCACTGCTACATCCCTATGCCTAGAACAGTACCTGGAATGTCTTAATAAGCATCCAATAAATATTTGTCAGATGAATGAAAAGGTGAATGAAAGAATGAAATAAACATGGAGTCCTCAAGGAATTTAAAAATCCTATTAATTTGGCCAATAGCTTATTAAAAAATGTTTTCTGTTCCAATAGGTGTAACAATCCTAAAGAAAACAAAAGTATTGTGTTATAACTAATGCAATTCTAATTAATGCTATAGCATAACACAAAGCACAGGTAGTACTAAATGTTACATCCTCAAATAAATAAGTGTGTAAACTAGTATGTTTAATTTGTTTAAATAGAAAAGAAGGAGTACTGTTATGACAGTATCCTGAATGCCACATTTTAATCAATGCTGAGGGGGAAGCATATGCCCTAAAAAGCTGCCACAGCTGCCTTGACCCCCAGGAAGGAGAGTAGGTAGGCCTTTACTTATAAGGAGACCTGCCCCATGCTGGTAAAGATAGCTCTCCCCTGCCAGACATGAGTATTTAAGGCTGCAGGGGCCATACCACTGAGGTATTACCATCTAAGG
Source organism: Nyctereutes procyonoides (assembly GCF_905146905.1). Classification (NCBI taxonomy): domain Eukaryota; kingdom Metazoa; phylum Chordata; class Mammalia; order Carnivora; family Canidae; genus Nyctereutes; species Nyctereutes procyonoides. Next base: position 8,993,467 of record NW_026575133.1, on the reverse strand, counting down.
CAGAGATCAACAAGCCATGACAAGTGTTGTTTGGCTCCAAGCTAAGAATGTTCTCTTACACTTTTTAAAGGGATGTTTAAAAAAATAATAGGGATACGAGACAGAGACCTATGAGTCCATAAAGCCTAAATATTCACTGTCTCTTCCTTTACAAGAAAAGTTTGCCTTATATCCTTGTCCATGTTATTTTTACTCCCCAAAGCCAACTTTTCCTTTAGGAACATTCCATAGATTTTGTAAATTCTCTTTGAGTTTTCCATGGTATCAAAATCACATAGGATATTTCATGAACCAAATTAGAGAGGCCTCTAGAACCAGTCAAGTGTCCTCTTCTCACTTCCCATAAAAGCTAACTAAGCAAAAGATCTAGGCCAACCTCTCCTTAGCCACTCCAGGAAAATCATACCCGTCCTCCACTGCAGAATCAGGAGGATGAAGGTTGATGAAAGATTTCCTCAAAAAGAGTGATTTTTAGCTAGATAATGACTTTCTTAGATTCAAGATATCAAAGAAGTCTACCAAGCAACAGTGTAGAAGTTACTACTCAAAATTTTCATGAAAACCTGTAACACTAGAACTCCAAATGTGCTGGCAAGACCATCTTATATATTCTTACTGAATTAAAATATAGACAAATGGAGCAAGGAAGGATAAGTTCACTTAGCTCTTGGCAAATGGCAGGACCAATGAATGTAAGCCTATATTCATGTTTCTTTCTGGAAGTTTTTTTTTTTAAAGATTTTATTTATTCATGAGAGACACACACACAGATAGGCAGAGACACAGGCAGAGGGAGAAGCAGGCTCCACGCAGGGAGCCCGACGTGGGACTTGATCCCAGGTCTCCAGGATCATGCCCTGGGTAGAAAACGGCCCTAAACCTCTGAGCCATCTGGGCCGCCCTCTTTCTGGAAGTTATTTATTGGGTATTTCTCTGGCTCTTAAGCCATGAATGCTCTCTTAACACAAAGTTTTTCATCTTTCCCTAAAGCCTAAAGATGATCTATATCCTTCGCTTCACCCATCTATACATTGCTGGACTCCAACAAGTGACCTATATGTTGGCTGTGAAGAAGGTCATCTTTTAATGATTAATGGAGAAACTTTGAAAGTGACTGTACTTAAGATAGAAGACACAGTAGCAAAGGGTGAGAAACTGCTTTATTTCATTATTCCCAGAAATATAGCCATTGGTGATGGTTTTACACTTGAAGATAGATGTTTGTTCCCTATTTTGGGGAACATCTTTGATTCTTTTCTTTTATCCCATAGTTCCCAGGTCCCGTGGGTGTTCCTCATAGCTAGTGTTTATTGACTAGTCTATGCTCTAGGCATTCTGCTATATTCCACATGATATATTTCCTGTAACCCTTCAAACACTTTATAAAGAGATACATTTTCATTGCCATGAGACAGATGAAAAAATGGAAGCATTGGTTCCCAAGCTCACATAACTAATAAATTGTGGAGTTGACACCTGAACCCAGGCAATAGGACTTCAAATCCAAGTTCTTAGCTGTATCCTTTCCTATATATATGCCTGTTCTGTTTAATTTAAGCAAATTATGCCCTTTCCTGCCCTCTACTCTCTCAAGGCCTTCTTTCACATTGACCTCTTTTAAGTTTAACTGCCATCTTGAAAATTACGTTTGTGTTCCTTGTATAGAATTTCTAAGAGAATGTGATCTATTCTTAGATCTTCTGTCCATTCCTGGTCCCATCAACTGTGGCCAGGATTGGGCTTTAGTCACAGAAGCTAATGTCCACTCATTAGGGGCTAGGTGTAGACCTTTTGAAAAGGGAGCCTCACCAGTACCAGCTCCCCAATCTGTCCAATGTACTCTGCATTCCAGTTTGTCTTAGTATTTCACATCTTGATTTCTGCAGCAACCTTAGCACTCACTTCATTGACCTTAACCAACAGCTAACCCAAACCAGGTGTCTCATCCCTGCCAAACTGTCCTTCTTAAAGACCACTTCAACATGCAATTCAAGGACTCTTCTGCCTTGGTTCCAAGCCCTTTCTGATCTGATCCTACCTGCTCCACTGACATTATTTCCTTCTACCCACCAGGATGAGTTTTCTGATCTAGCCAGTCATTTCTTCTTGTCATTTCACAAACCTGTCTCCTAGCTCACTCCTTTGCCAATATACTCTCTGAATCCATAAGTTTCCAGCTAAATACCACCTCCTACAAGTTTCCCCCAGGGCAGTGCCTCTCATCTATTCCTGCTCCTATTTCTCTGGTTCAGACATCATTGAGGCCATTAAGTTTGACTTTTCCTGCTCCAGCCCTGCCTTCCTTTTACTGTCCCTCTACCCTCCAGGTTAAGTTTTCTCTAATCTAGAATCCACAGTACCATCCCAAAGCTCTCTAAAAGGTAAACCTCTTTTGTAGCCTGCCTTCCCAGTTCCTGCTCCTCCCGCACAAGCCTTAGAGAAGTTCTCATTGTTCCTGTGCTGTCTCCAAATTCTACCTGCTGGCATTTGTAGTTATCTTTGTCTAGGCTGTCCTTCTCCTCCTTGTTTACCTAGTGAGATCATCCTCTGTGGAGCCTTCCCTGTCTCCACCACAACCTTAGGGATTCTATCAGACTCACTCCCTTGTTAGAAGCTCATCCTGTGCTTTTACAATGTCCTGTGTGCATGTCTGTCTTTCCCATCAGGTATCAATTTTCTGAAGTCAGGAACTGTGTTTTACTCATCATTTGGCTCCAAAGTTTAACACCTGTATGTGTTTGTAAAATGAATTCTAAAGCAATGTTTCTCATGTCCAAACTGCTGTCACATCTGTAATGTTATACACAATTTAGGACTTAATCATGTATAATCTTATATTGTTTACTATTTCCTTCCTGTATACTATTCCTAATAATTTTCATAGTATAGTATACATACTTTCATATAAATATTTGTCTAACATCTACAATGTGGAAGACACTAAGCAAGGTGCCTCAGAGGTGACATAAATGGCAAATATATTATCTTATAATTTCCACCCTTGAGGGATTTATATTTTATTAAAGAGAATTAAACAAATAGATAATTATAGCCAGATAGATTAGATAATTTCATTAAAGAGAAACTTAACAAAGTGCTATGGGAATTCAAATGAGGGAAACAGGCCAAGTTAAGTCATTTTGAAGGTTGCATTTGAAATGGGCCTTGCAGGATGGGTTCACAGATAGATGAGCGTAGATGGAGTTTTGGGCAATGATTATCTGTGGACAAGAAAAACTGGGGAGGATTGAGATACAAGAAATGGACCAGTCTGTCTGGAGCATTGAGTGTTACATGGGGCTAGTGGGGAACAAAGGGACATATATATCATGTCTGACCTTGAATGTCCAGCTAAGGTACTTCTACTTAATTCAGCTGACAGTGGACAGACATCAAAAACTCCTGAATGGGGATGTACCCCAACTGGAATTGTCCATGGGGATATTAATTTAGTCATCATCCAAAAAAGGATGATACTAGAAACAGGTACCAAAAGCATCAGGCACCTAGACTAGGCCTTGAGTGATAAGAACCTGGACTCTAGTGGTATTTGTATTGGAAAAGAAGGAACTGTTGGGAGGTGAATAAGTCTTTGAAGGAAAGAACAGTATGCTTCTTATCATGTGACAAAATGCCAAGCACGTAGTATATAGTAAACAAATAATTTGATGAATGCTCTCTTAGTTTTTGATCATATAGTTCTCATGGTTTGTCTACATAAAAGATAATTTACTTTTGTTCTTTTCCCCCATGGACAATATTTTATTCATAACAATTATTCTTATAGAATATTTTTTCTTTTTACTTTTTTAATCTACTTTATTTACTGAAGTTTGAATTTACATACCATAAAATGTACAAATCTTAAGTATGCAGCTTGATAATAAATTAGGTTTGGGTTTATTTCTTTTTTCCTGTCATCTTAAAATCTCTGACAATGCTTTTCTAAAATAAGAAAATATATTTGCTATATAATTCTACAATGTTAGTTCCACACATCTGATGATACAGAACTTTAAAAAGAAACTCATGTGATTTACATTAGTAATCAATGCTGAGCAGCTTTTATTATTCATTGTTTGGAAGGCATCATACCACATATTCTGATAGGAAGTTGATTTTTAGAAAGGATTACAAAAAAATGAATAGTCCTAGGAAAGCAAATGAGATTAATTACTTTATATTGCACTTTTAGTTATGTGCCACCTGTTTTATCTTGTTTTTCTTTTCCAAAAGAGAGAAGAAACCTTATCAGTCCAGTCACCATGGCATATCAGAAGGGAGGCGTGCTGATTTCTGGAATTGTAATTATTTTTTTCTTCAAAATTAATTGTTGTCAAGAATATATACAATTTCAAAAAAAAGAATATATACAATTTCCATTTGCTGCTACTTACTATTATGAGTCATAATTTGGGATGTCAGGTTCTATCAGATTATTAACTAAAATTGTTTCCTTTTTAAAAAATAAATAAATAATAAAAATAAAATTGTTTCCTTTTTGGATGCTATTAAGAAACTTTTTATATGAAAATTTTTCAAATGTATATGAAAGTAGAGACAACAGTGTAATGGGCTGCCATATATCTAGACTATTGCAAATAATCAAAAATAGAATTAAAAACTCCAGGCCTAGGGTGCCCGGGTGGCTGTCAGTTAAGCATCTGCCTTCAGTTTAGGTAATGATCTCAGGATCTTGGGATTGAGTCTCACATCAGGCTTTCTGCTTAGTGAGGAATCTGCTTCTCCCTCTCCCTCTCCCTCTGTGCTCTCTCTCTCTTTCTCTCAAATAAATAAATTAAATCATTACAAAAATAAAAACTACAAGCCCCCTAGAACACCTAATATCTGTCACCCAACTTAATGCCTTTTTGTATACTAAATACATTAGGTTGTCAGACACAAATGGAACCTTTTGTCTAAGCTTCAGCCTAGCTTCTTGTACATGTCATTTAGCTTACATGTATTATACTATTATTGTTCATATTAGAATTAGCATTAATGGACTTCATTATTTGGCACTTACTTTGTGCCAGGCACCATGCTACGTCCTTTGCTTGTATTATCCTATTGGTTCTCATAATGATGCTATCAAGTAGGAACTATTAATAACCTCCTTATACAAAGGAAGGAGCCAAGCCTTACAGCATTGGTAGCCAGTAAATGGAGTTGCTAAGGCTTGAACCCAGGTGTGTCAAACTCCAAAGTCTTTGCTCTCATTTATTAGAGTATACAGCCTCAGTTAAGTATGAAAAGGGGTCAGACTGCAGTGCTTTTCACAGTGTTGGAATCAGTGCTAAAGTTCAGAGCTGACTTACACTAAAATATGAGATCTACAGGTAGATGGCCCAAGACCACTATTAGCTTTGTCTCTTCCATTGCCACAGATCGCATTCCCAGGACCCTGAGAGCAGTTAGGCCGTGATGACAAGAGATGTAGCTCCATCAATGAGAAGCAATCTTGAGCTCATAAACCTACATTCACCTGGTGATCCATTCCCCTCTCCTGCAGACTTGCAACAGACTATTATCCTTGCACCCCCTCCCAGTGCTCCACTTCCTACATTTAGCCTGCATTAATGAACTTTTATGACTCTTGTCCTTCTCAAGACCGCCCTAGGCATTTTTTACTTTTATTTTTACTTTTTTTCAGAGAAAGCACAAGCAGGGAGGGGCAAAGGGAGGAGAGAGAATCTTAAGCTGGCCCTATCCTCTGCGCAGAACCCAATGCAGGTCTTGATCCCATAACTCCAAGACCATGATCTGAGCTGAAATAAAAAGTCCGATGCCTCACCAATTGACCCCCCTAGGCGCCCCTCACCCTTAGCATTTTTTTTTTTTAGCATTTTTTAAAACCTAGTTTAGAGACTCTTGGCTGACTCAATTGGTAAAGCATGTGACTCTTGCTATTGGTATTGTGAGTTCAAGCCCCGCATTGGGTGTGGAGATTACTTTAAAAATAAAATTTAAAAAACTAAACAAATAGTTTATAGGAATAGTTGGAGCATCTACTCCATGAGAGATGGAGAATGATGATGAGTTTGGAGAAAGCACATTGCATGTTTTGTCCCTCAGTTCTCAAATATGTGAACTCAGCCATCTCACTAATGTATACTTGATAGTGGGATCTAATCTAGAAATGATGGATTAATTTGCCCAAAGCCTCCTCACTACTGTGAATATAACTCAAATTCCTCTTGAGAATAAATGAACCTAAGTCTGTTTACAGCCAACCAACCAACCAACCAACTGATTTTTACTGGATTTTTACTGTTTCTAGCAGGGTGAGAAATGCGATAGGAGGATTAAAGGAAATAAACAGCACACTTCCTACCTTTGGGTATTTAGGGAGAAAATAAATGCACATAATAATGGTTAAAGAAACACACATAGTAATGATTAACACATTAAGGCTAGTGTTCCTTGAAGTAAGGAGACTGCTATATGCAAACCACATAATGAACTGCTTCACTTGCCCTATCTCCTAATAATGAAGAAAGTGGTAAAAAGATAGATGCTAGATGGATGGAACTAGAGGGTATTATGCTAAGCAAAATTAGTCAGAGAAAGACAAATACCATATGATTTCATTCATTGGTGGAATTTAAGAAATGAAACAGGTGAACATAGGGGAAGGGAAGGAAAAATAAAATTGGATGAAAGTTGAGAGGAAGGCAAATTGTAAGAGACCCTGAAGTCTAGGAAAGGAAGTCCCCTTGCTAGAGGGGAGGTGGGTAGGGGGGAGGGATAACTGGGTGATGGATGTTAAGGAGTGTACTTGATGGGCTGAGCACTGGGTGTTATATGCAACTGATGAATCACTAAATTCTACGTTTGAAACTAATAAAACAAAATTCCAACTTTATTAAAGAAGATCTTACTTGAAAAAAAAAGATAGATGCTAGAGAAGTTCAAAGAAAGGAGATATCAGTAAAATTTTAGGTCACAAAATTTTCTGTCACAAAAGAGATAAAATTGAAACTTGACCAGGAAGGGTGGTTAAAAGTTGCTTAAATAAAGATAAGACAGGGCATTCTAGATAATGTAAACATTGATGGTGATTCCAAAAATAAACTGTGGTTGATAGTCAATAAGTCTTAGCTCATTTAACATGGATATTCTGTACTGACTGAGACTGATTTTCTGTGTTTATATCATTGTTTTTGGTCTCTAGGATGGCTTTGTGTATTCTTTTATTATTAAAGATTCAACTTACAAAATAGAGACTTTCCTTGATGTTGAAGAGCCCGTGGAACATATGAGGTTTTCTCCAAATTGCCAAATGTTGCTGATTCAAACAGACAAGGTATGCTAGATGACAATTTCCGATAGACAATTTTCAAATATTATTATTATTATCATTACACTACAGGAATGAAGGGCATAGTGCTGCAAAGTGATCCTCTACAAGTCAGAACTCCTTAGGTTACAAATGAAAAAAATAACTAATTTAATAGACCTAAATAACAAAGAGGGTTTTGTTTGTTCATTTATTTGTTTTTGTGCATGTAACTAAAAGAGCAAGGAGTTAATCTGAATCCAGGGGCTCCTCTGATGCTGCTGGCCTTGTTTTGTGACCATATCTTGGTTCTGTTTCCTCTCTGCTATCACTCTTCCCATGCAGATTCTCCATCTGAGAAGTGTCAAGAGAGCCTTCTGCATCTCCAGTTTTTATTTCTTCCCTCATGGTGACAATTGTGGAAAGACATCACAAAAAAATGTCCTAGAATTTAGACTCATTGTATTTACTTGGGTCACCTCTCTACCTCTGTGGCAATTACTATGTCCAGGAGGTTTCTAAGCTGTCATTGGCAAGACCTAAGTCACATGCCTACCCTTGGACCCTGTGTAGAGTCCATGTTTGGACTGATATTAGAGTTATGGATGGTTCTCTAAGGAAAATATGGGTTCTGTAAAAGAAGAAGGGCAGGGGAATAAATGCAAGGTAAAATGAAATATCCACCTCAATTATTATACTGTTAGAAAGACTCCTAATTAATGGAATGATTCTCAAAAGTCAGTATTAGCAATAGTTTATATTGTGAGACACTGACTTTAGGTGGATTATAAAGAAAGATCAATGATTTTTTGCCTAAAGGAAACTTAAGTTTAAATATAGAAAGATTTCAGTTGCTGGTAAGTAAATACCCAGAGTTAACTGTGCTGGAGCACCTGGATGACTCAGTCAGTTAAGCATTTGCCTTTGGTTCAGGTCATGATCTTAGAGTCCTGGGATTGAGCCCCATATCAGGCTCTCTGCTCAGAGTCTCCTTCTCCTTCTCCTTCTGCCTGCCACTCTGCCTAGTTTTGCTCTCTCTGTCAAATAAATGAGTAAATAAAATCTTAAAAAATAAAAACAAAAACCACTGTTCTAACTATGTTTTAATAAATAACAAATAAATGACAATCCTAAAATATCTATGGAGGACAGGAAACAATAAAAAAATGTAACATAACAGGAGGGAGAAAGACTGAAATAGAACTTCTATAAGAGAAACTATACTAAAAAAGTAAAAATTAAATGAATATGTCTGACATGGGGTTGGACAAAGCCAAGGAGAAAGTTAATGAATGGAGATAGCTCAAAAGAAGTTATATAGAATGTAGCCCAGATATTCAAAAGCAGAGGGTATATGGAAGGGAAAATAAGAGACATGAATAATACAGTGTATGTTTGATTAGAATCCCAGAGAGGAGAGCGAGTAGGGCACAGACAGTATTTAAAGAGATATTTTCCAGAACTGATTAAAGATATGAATTTACAGATTCAAGAGGTCTATTCACTCTCAAGCAGAATACTAAAAAGGTGACCATACCTGGACTTAACAAAGTGAAACTGTTGAAAACCGAAAACAGAAAATCTTAAAAGCAATCAGAAAGAAAAACAGTTTATTTCAAAAGAATTTCAATTAGACTAACAGCTGACTTGTCTGTGGCAATAATGCAAGTAAGAAATAGTGAAGTGTTATCTTCTTTGTAGAGCAGGGATCAGCAAACTATGGCCGCGTAGGCCCCAACCAGCCTGCTGCTAGTTTTTATAAATCAAGTTTTATTGGAACACAATCATACTCATTATTTATGTATTATCTATGGCTGCTTTCACACTAAGTAATTGTAAGAGATCACATCCAAAGCCTAACATATTTACTATTTGTCCATTTGTTGAAGAAGTATGCTGACCCTTGATGTAGTGAAATAAGGTAACTATCACCTAATAGAATTCTGTACCCAGTGAAAGCACTTTTCAGTATAAGAGTGAAAAAAGACATTTTTAGATGCTCCCAGACCATCACTAGGAAAATTCTAAAGAATGTATTTCAGACAGAAGGAAAATGATCCCAGATGGAAGGATTATGTTGCAAGAATGAATAATAGTAATAGTAACTGTGTGGAGAAGTGTAAATGAACACTGCCTATATAAAACAGTAAAAATAATGTGAGGTTGGGTTTAAAAATAGATTTGAATTAAAATTCCAGACAACAATAATGTGAACTAGAAGGGACGGAGTAAATGGAAGAAAGTGTTTCAAGTTCATTATTTACTTTCCCAAACAGAAAGTAAAGGTTTTAAGTAACCTTGTAGTGTTTATAAATTAAGTATGCCTATTATAAGTTCTAAGGTAACCACTAAAAGAACTGAAACAGTAGACGAAATTTCTACACTATAGATGGGGAGAGTGAAATGTTTAAAAAAAGCAACCCAAGACAAAGTTAGAAAAGAGAAAAAAAAAACAAAACAGGTAAGAAAGTAGAAGAATAAATTAAAATGTAATATTTAAACTCAAATATATTAGTAATTACAATAAAAGTAAAACAGAATAATAAATATAGTTAAAAGGCAAAGATTGCAATACTGGATTTTTTTTAAAAAAGCAAAACCCAATTATATACTATTTACAACTGACACAGCTGAAGTATAAGTATACAATAAGATTGAAAGCAAATAAAAATAAAAAATACAGAAACATTGAAGGTAAATTGAAAATTGAAAGATAGGGTAGCCCAGGTGGCTCAGCAGTTTAGTGCTGCCTTCAGCCCAGGGTCTGATCCTGGAGACCCAGGATCGAGTCCCATGTCGGGCTCCCTGCATGGAGCCTGGAGCCTGCTTCTCCCTCTGCCTGTGTCTCAGCCTCTCTCTCTCTCTCTCTAATAAATAAATTTTTAAAAAATTAGAAGTAAGTAAAAAGACAGAAAAAGTTCTAACATGTGAACATTAAAAAAAGAAAGCCAGTGGTGCTATATTAATATCAGACAAAATAAATGTTCTGGCAAAAAATCACAACTAAAGATAAATGACTTTATTTCAAGAATAATAAAAGGTTAAATTCACTAGGAATATATAAAAATTAAAAATATATAGGTATTAAATAAACAGTCCTAAAATATATAAAGCAAAATGTGACAAAATGACAAGGAGAAACAAAGTCATTATCTCAATGGAAGCCTTTAATATACTTTTCTCAGTACATGATAGAATAAACTGTATCCCCAACACAGCAGCCAAAGTAAGAAACACTTTTCCATTTTCTCTTCAGAACCTTCCAGTGATTCCCCATGTTATTCTGACTAAGAGCCAAAATCCTCACTATGCTTTACTATCCCTTCATGATGTGGATTCTCCTCACCATTCGGCCTGATCTCCCCCACCCTGCTTCTTGTTTGCCCTGCTCCAGTCATACTGGCCATCACGCATATTCTTTAACTCACCGAGCATGTTCCTCCCTCACAGTGTTTGCACTAGGTGCTCTCTCTGTCTGGAATGTTCTTCCCACAGAATCTCAGGAATCCTTTCTTTCCTCATTTCCTTCAAGTCTTTTTTTATTTATTTTTTATCATTCTTTTTTTGGTATATTTTTTATTGGAGTTCAATTTTCCAACATACAGTATAACACCCAGTGTTCATCCTGTCAAGTGCCCCCCTCAGTGCCCGTCATCCAGTCATCCCATCCCCCCACCCACCTCCCCTTCCACCACCCCTTGTTCGTTTCCCAGAGTTAGGAGTCTCTCATGTTTCATCACCCTCTCTGATATTTCCCACTCATTTTCTCTCCTTTCCCCTTTAATCCCTTTCATTATTTTTTATATTCCCCAAATGAATGTAACTATATAATGTTTGTCCTTCTCCAATGGACTTACTTGACTCAGCATAATACCCTCCAGTTCCATCCATGTTGAAGCAAATGGTGAGTATTCGTTGTTTCTAATGACTGAGGAATATTCCATTGTATATATAGACCAAATTCTTTATCTATTCATCTTTCGATGGACACTGGGCTCCTTCCACATCCTTCAAGTCTTTAAGGTCACTTCCATAAAGCCTTTTTGGATACTCAGTTTAGAATTTCACATTCTTATTTTGTCGTGTCATATCCTCTTTCCCTGCTTTATTTTTTAATTCTTACAAGCACTGCTATTTAACTTACAGTATATATTATTTAGACACCTTGTCCATTGTCTGAATCCCCCAGCAGAATGTAAACTCCATGAGGGCAGAGAATTGTTGTCTGTTTTGTCCTCTAATGCAGGTTCAGCATCCAGAGCAGTGCCTGGCACAGTGTAGCCACTCAATATTTGTTGAAGGAATGAATGAAAGGTAAAATCAGTAAATATCTACCAAATTTAGACTCTACAGAGTTGTTGTTTTTTTTTTTTTTTTTAGATAAACAAGAACAGAAATACTCACTTTTAACTTGAGTAAACCTGAAAAACTTGTGTTAGTTGAAAGCTGACTTCTTTGCTAGTTAAATGCCCACACCATATTATGGTTACTTGGCAGAGTCACAACTAAAAGGATACATTTTTTTGAGAGGTGAATTGGCAGCTGAGAATGATAAAGAAGTCATAAAGTAACAGCTGCAGCCACATCTCCACAATTTCCACAAAGGCTTATTTAAAAGTTTATACCAGTGCCCAGCATGGTCTAGTATGTGGTAAGCCTTAATTTACCTTCACCAATTTTAGATTTTCCACATTTTCCAAATTTTTTGTATAAATAGACATTATTTTGGGGGTCAGAAAAAATATTTTGTTCTGTTTTCTAACTTAAAAAACAAAGGATTGGAGTTGGAGAGAAGAAGAAAGTCCTATTTATTATTTTAAATTATGAATGAATGAATGAATGAATGAATGAATAAACAAAAAAAACTAAGCATCCAGATTTTAGGCTCCTCAAAGTCAGGGCCTTAGGTAAATTAATCTCTAAGTTCCCATCACCTCTTCCCACACAGTGCCTTGCTCACAGTGGGTGTTTAATAAATATTTGTTGAACTGCATATACAATAATTGCATTATATTTCTTCTTTCTTTCTTTCTTTCTTTCTTTCTTTCTTTCTTCTTCTTTCTTTCTTTCTTTCTTTCTTTCTTTCTTTCTTTTTGTATATTTAACAGGGATCTATTTATATTTACACTTTTGGTGAGGAGCCAACCTTTGATAAAGTCCTAGAGGCTTGTGATGGGAAATTTCAGGCAATTGACTTTATCCCACCCGGAAATGAATACTGCATGGTAAGGAATATCTTATTATCTCACAGTAGGATTTAAATAAAAGATTTTGGAAGATCATGTGCAACCTTACACAAATAGGAGGCAGAGGGTATTCTTGAAGATGTGAGAGAAATGCCAATCCCTTCCATCATCAAATCTACTCCCCAGTTAGAATGACATAATTGTATTGTGACTTCATAGTAGTAAGCATCTGAAAACAGTCAAAGCAACTGAAATCTTAGGAGCCATCCTGTTTATATTCACCATCCAAGTTTTCCAAGCCAGATCTTTCAACATTCATTGCTAAAGAGTTACCAAAACTCATTAAACAATTAGTGTTTGCCCTCTTTCTGAGTGGTACAGACTCTCTGAGGATGAAAATGAAATACTGGCCATACTCAAAACATAAATTCAATCTACTTATGAAAAATAACCCACCTACTATATTCAGAAAATAAACTTTTTCCTGGTGTTTAATTGCTTATCTTTATTGATCTCAAGAAACATTTCATTTTTTTATATGATTGATCAACAAATCCATTAAGATTTTGGGAGTCCTAGCAAAATATGTACAAGATCTATATGAGAAATTTACAAAACTAATGAAAGAAATACAAGATCTAAATAAATAAGTATTGCATGTACGTTGGAAACAGGACTCAATATTGTAAAAGTGTTAGTTTTTTCCAACCTTACCTATAGATTCAATGCAATTCCAGTCAAAATCCTAGCAAGTTATTTTGTGTGTATCAATAAACTGATTCTAAAGTGTATACGGAGTGGCAAAACACTCAGAATTGCAAATATAATATTGAAGAACAAAGTATAGGACTAATACTACCCAATTTCAAAATTTATTACAAAGCTACAGTAATGAAGACAGTATGGTATTGGTAAAAGACTGGACAAATAGAAGAATGGAACAGAATAGAGAACCTAGAAGTAGATCCACACAAATACAGTTAACTGACCTTTGTCAAAGAGGAAAAAGCAATTCAATTGAGAAGGGATAGTCTTTTCAACAAATGGTTGCAGGAGCAACTAGACATCCACCTGCAGAATCATCATCATCATCATCATCACATCATCACAATTTAGTCACAGACCTTACGCCTTTATAAAAAAAATAGCTCACATTGAATTACAGACCTAAATGTAAAATGAAAAACTAGAAAATTCCTAGAAAATGGCACATTGCCTCAGGTTTGGCAATGACTTTCTCGACACAACACAAAAACATAATCTACAAGAGGAAAAATTGGTAAGTAGGACATCATTAAAATAAAAGACTTGTACTCTGGGAAAGACACCACTAAGAGACAGAAAATACAAGCCACAGATTGGGAGAAAAATCTTTGCAAAACATATATCTGATAAAGGACTGGTTTCCAAAATGGAAAAACAACCCTTAAAATTCAACAATAAGAAAATAACCAATCCCAGTAAAAAAAAAAAAGTGGGCGAAAGATCAAATATGTTGCCACAGAAAATATACAGATGGCAAATAAGTATATGAAAAGATGTTCAACATTACTCATCATTAGCGAATTGCAAATGAAAACAGTGATATGACACCACACACATATTAGAATGCCTAAAATCTAAAACACTAGCAATATCAAGTGGTAGCATAGATATGGAGCAACCAAAACCTTTAGTCAGTGCCTATAGGAATCAAAATGGTACAGCCTACTATGGAAGTTTGGCAGTTTCTCACAAACTAAATATACTCTTACCTTACGATTCAGCAATTGAGCTTCTTGATATTTACTTAAATTAGTTGAAAATCTATGCCTCACACAGAAAACTGCACATGGATTTTTATAGCAGCTTTACTCAAAATTGCCAAAAGTTGGAAGTAACCATGATGTCCTTCAATAGGAAAATGGATAAACAAACCATGATATATCAATACAATGGAATATTATTCAGCACTAAGCAGAAACTATCTATTAAACTATGAAAAGACATAGAATAGCCTTAAATGCGTAACCTTAAATGAAAGAAGCCAATTTGAGAAAGCTGTATGATTTTCTCTATATAACATTCTGGAAAAAGAAAAGCTATGTTAACAGTAAAAAGATCAGGGGTTGCCAGGGGTTCAGTGGGGAAGGATGGAGGTGGAGCACAGAGAATTTTTAGGGCAGTGAAACTATTTTCTACAATACTGTGATGATGAATACATATCATACATTTGTCAAAACCTATAGAATGTATAACACAAAGAATGAGCCCTAATGTAAACTATGGGCTTTAGTCAATAATAATGTATCAATATTGGCTCATCAATTCTAATAAATGTACCATACTAATGCAAGATAATAATAGAGGAAATAATACATGTAGGGGAGAAGGGTAAGGGCAATTCTGTACTTTCTGCTCAAACTTCCTGTAATACTAAAACTGCTCTTAAAAGCAAAGTCTGTCAGGGATGCTTGGGTGGCTCAGTCAGTTAAGTGTCCAACTCTTGATCTCAGCTTGGGTATTGATCTCAGGGTCTTGAGTTCAAGCCTCATGCTTTTCTTTTTTTAAAAAAGTGAAGTCTGTTAGTTAAAAATATATATATAATTTCCTATTTTGAGCTTTATTCATTAAGCAATAATCCTGTTGAATTTCCAAGTAACTCAGTTATGTTACATGAAAAAAAATTTTATTTAATTTTTCTAATCCTAATTACTTATTATCTGTTATTTAAACTGTATAAAAGGTAATAGTTAATTTTTTTTCAAATCAGAAGTACTGAAGTTGTCGTTGTCATTATAACCCATATGGATAAAATGAACATTTATATTAAATCATCAGTTATTGATATACTATAAGGAGATTTAGAACGTGCTTCCATAACAGAGTCCTACTTTCTATTGAGAGTTTTATCTTTTTTTTTTCTTTATAGACACTCACACATTCAGGGGAAGTTTGCATTTGGTGTATAGAAGATGGTGCTTGTGCCGGCAAGGTCTATCTGAATACCCCAGTAAGTGTGCCTTATAAATGGATTAAAATATTGAATTCTAATCCAATCCATATTTTCATAATTATATGTCAATAGTCTATGAAAATACTTGTTACAGATGCCTATTGCATCTTTACCTTGTATATAAAACATTTCACAGCCCAGAGGGTGGAACATAACATACTAAATTGGTGTATAGGAAAGTTTTTCTGTGATGGCAGTTGTTTCTGAAGTTCTTGTGGTTTGTGTCTCACTCATGTTATAAGTTTGTTGTGGATTGGCAGGGTCTCTGCTCCACAGAGTCCCTCTCTCAGGGCCAGGCTGAAGGAGTCTCCACCAATGAATTGTTCCTCAATGCCACAGTACAGGATGGGACTACTAGAGAGTCTTGAACTAGGTGCTTTTACTCAGAAATGGATCACCCCCTTGGCCATAATTAGTTAAATGGTACCTTCTAATCTCAAGGAGGTTAGTTAGAAATGAAAGAAAACTGTCACTCGAACCAGCTTGAGCCAAAAATTAAGAAGTGGAGGTTATTGGCTTAATCAACTCTAACGTATAGGACTTGTCTGGCCTTAGCTGTGGTTCAGTCCAGCAACTCAAATGATATCACCAAGGATCTTGTTCTTATCTCTATGTTTATAGTTTCATCTTAGGCTTCTTTTAGTGGTCCCCAAATGCCACAGGTGTCAACCTCACAGATGTCAGACCATCAGGGAAGGTTTTCTTCCTCTGGTGGGAAGAGGAAGAGAAAAGAAGTTTCTCCTTTCCACAAAGCCAAATGTCTTAATAATATCCCTGAACTAATCATGGTGGATAGGGAAATGAGAAATGCTAATTGGCTTCAGCTCAGGCTTGAAAATGGGAGTCAGATCTGTTTCACTGAACTCCCAAAATAAAAGAGATGGTTTCTTAGTGGATATTCAAGGGATTTTCCAGAAGAAAGTTGTATGGATGCTGGGTGGCAAACCACAATTGTTCACAACATTCACCACAAGGTGATACCATTATTTCTGCTATGTTCATAGTACATTTTACATAAAATGGTATTTTTTAAATAGTGTTTTTTTAAAAAGGACCAAGAAACAATGGCAATGCTATTTTCCCCTTACATTATCATCATTTGATGTAGTATACAGTTCTAGATGAGATAAGGATCTTGGTAGTAGAGATAGAAGTTGCAATCCTTCCTCTTTATAAAATTAAAATCTCAATTATAAAATAGGAGGAAGTGTCATAACTCATATAAGAAAATTACAAGATACAAAAGATACACAACTCAGTAGGTTATATAAAACTCAGCCAAGAAGTAAACATAAAAATTCTTACCTAAAAAATTGAAATATGAGTAGACTACATGTTCTGGTGACAAGAGCTCAATGTGTTCATTTCTATTAAAACTACTAGAGCTAGAAGTGATCTTAAAGCTCATCTGATCCCATCTCCTTTTGCAGACAGGAGACATACAAAGGATTAACAACCCCCCCAAAGTCTCTGTAATCAGGATTTAACCTTGCTCTTCTTGGCTAAGGAGAGACATAGGCACTATGAGAAGGTCTACTTTCTGTGCCAGAGAGATCTTCCCCTCATCTGAACAGAGGGGAGAGATTCAGACAGCTTTCACAGTTAATGACAAACCTTCACTGAGCTCCAAACCAGGCATGATATACTCGTGGTTCGACCTGAGTTGGGGGCAGTTGGTGATTTTTCCTCACTGGAGAACACTGAAGCCTTGTGGGGAACTGATAAATGCACTGACCCAGCAATGCTGAGGCCAGATCTCCCTGCCTGTGCATGGGACTATGTTCCCCACAAACATTTTAGGCAGTGGTCCTCAGAGAACTCTCAGATCTGGACACTAACAACTTCCTTTGGTGGTACTTGCTAAGGCACATAAGACCCCTCTAGCTAGATATTGCTATCTATGTTTAGCCTAGGCTACTATTATCCTGGAATAGAGGATGATTCCAACAGAATATTTTGAGAACACACACACACACACACACACACACACACACACACACACACACACACTGAGAGAGACCCCTGCCAAAAAAAAGAATAAAAGAAAGAAAAAGAAAAACCCTCACCATTTCGTTTCCAGTTTCACACTGAGATACACTGAAGACTCAACCTTTAAAATTCACCTTTAAGGGCACCTGGGTGGCTAAGTCAGTCAAGCATCTAACTCATGATTTCAGCTCAGGTCATGATCTCACGGTTATGAGATCAAGCCCCATGTCTGGCTCTGTGCTCAGCATGGAGTCTGCTTGAGATTCTCTCTCTCCCTCTGCCCTTCCCCCCTCTCAAAAATAAAAATAAAATAAATAAAATTCACCTTTAAAAATTAAGTAAAAACCTGCTCAGTTGGGCAACTATGCATTCTAATGAGGAAGGACACCTGAGCTCTCAGCTTCATCACCAGCTATGGGATTCTGAGGCAAATTGCTATTTTTTTTCTTGGCCTCCATTATTCTTTCCTCAAAATGATGATTCCCTAAGGTCTTTTCTATTTCTAATGTTCTATGATTTTATTCAAAACAACTACAAAGAATAATTAATTATAGAAGAATGAATCTGATTGCTTAAGTGTCATGAAAGCAAATTTATTCTCCTAGATATCATATTCTATAAATGATTGTGGGATAAGCAGGGATCTGTGATGCATGTCTTTGGTTACAGAATACACAGTGTGGTAATATGATTATTTTCTTGTCTTCCTCCATTGTACCAGCATCCCAGGATCTACCATAATCCAACAGATGAATGCTGATTTTTAAAAATCACTAACATTCTGTAAAGATGTCCAAAAGATGCTAGGGACGTATTTTAAATTTATTTTATTTTTAAATTATTGTTGGTATATGATCATTTCATAATAATTTGGGGACAAAAATGAAGCCATGGTTTAAAGCTCAAGAAATCTCTTTATATTTTTGTGATTCTAACGTTAGGATAAAAGAATAACAAGTACTGATTCCTGTGACTTATGCAATCGATTAACTCAGGAATGCCACATGTCTAATTTGTAATACTACATAACACATGCCACTCTCCACACTCAGAGGGCTTTTCAACTAAATTGTAGATTCTTACACATAGTAGGGCAGGCTTTGTGTTCTGGCACAGTGCAGTGAAGCATCTGAGGTTCTTTTAAACAGGCAACAGTTCTGGCTTGCTCTCCTTCCTCCCTCTCTGCGGCTGTGGGCACCATGGGGGGCTCCATCCACTTCCTTGATGTCAGAGATGCTGAGGCCCCTAAAGCAATTTACAAGGCCCTCCCATCTGAATGGTCTGTGCAGCACCTCCTGTAAGTATTCTCTGCTTCTGGCAGCCACATTGTCAGGCCTGTCTGTTGAAAATTCCAGTGAAGCCATAATTTCTTTTTTTTTTTTTTTAAGATTTATTTAGTCACTTGAGAGAGAGGGAGAAAGAGGAGGGTGGAGGGGCAGAGGGAGAGAGGGAGAAAGTCTTAAGCAGATTCTGTGCTGAGCATGGAGCCCAACGTGGGGCTCGATCCTACAACCCCAAGATCACAACCTGCGCTGAAACTTAAGAGTCAGATGCTCAACCGATAGTGCCACCCAGATGCCCCAAGCCATAATTTTTTTTTCAATTCAAATTTTACATGTTTTGTTTTGAAAATCAACACGTTGACTCAGTTCAGAGTCAAGGGGTGTATAGTGACAAGTCTCCCACTTTTGTCCTCAAACACCCAGTTCTCCTCTCTGGAGGCAGCCTGTTCCCAATTCGTCATGTCTTCTATCCATAAATAAGCAAAATATTCTATCCATAAATAAGCAAAAATGTAAATCCTTTCTTTTACCTTCACAAATAACTATCAAGCACTTGGAATGTGCTTTTTACTTTGTTGTATTAACCTTCGAGATGGAGACTCTTATTGTCTCCGTTACAGAACAGGGAGATGGGGATCCCTGGGTGGTGCAGTGGTTTGGCGCCTGCCTTTGGCCCAGGGTGCGATCCTGGAGACCCGGGATCGAGTCCCACGTCGGGCCCCCGGTGCATGGAGCCTGCTTCTCCCTCTGCCTGTGTCTCTGCCTCTCTCTCTCTCTGTTGTGACTATCATAAATAAATAAAAAATTTAAAAAAAGAACAGGGAGATGAAGCACAAAATATTTAAATAATTTTCCTCATGTTAGTACATGGTAGTAAATGGCAATATCAGGAGCTGAACCCAAGCAGTTGGTCCAGAATCACTGCTTTTGCTTTTATTTTATTCTTTCAAGTTTTTGTTTAAATGCCTTTGCTTTTATTTATTTTTAAAGATGTATTTATTTATTCATGAGAGGGAGAGAGGCAAAGACATAGGCAGAGAGAGAAGCAGGATCCTCGCAGGGAGCCTGATGTGGGACTCAATCCCTAGACCCAGGATCACACCCTGCGGCAAAGGCAGCTGCTGAGCCACCCAGGAGTCCCTTTGCTTTTAAATAGCAAACCACATACAATGTTCTACATTTCATTTTTTTCTCACCTAATGGTATATCTTGGACAGTGTTCTCTATTCACACATAAAGACTTTTTTATTCTGTTTTATGGCTACATAGTATTCCATTATATGAATATACTACCATTGTTAATTTTTAAATTTTAATTACAATATTGTTAACATAGTGTTATATTAGTTGCAGGTGTACAATATAGTGATCAATAATTCTATTATACATTAGTCAGTGCTCACCATGATAATTGTGCTCTTTAATCCCCATCACCCGATTCCCCATCCCCATCCCATCTGGTCACCATCAGTTCATTCTCTATTGTTAAGAGTGTTTCTTGATTTGTCTCTCTCTCTCTTTTTCCTTTGCTCATTTGCTTTGTTTCTTAAATTCCACATATAAGTGGAATCATACAATAATTGTCTTCTTTTGCTTAGTATTATACCCCCCAGCTCCATCCATGTTTTTGCAAATGGCAAGATTTCATTTTTTATGACTGAGTAATATTCCATTGCATGTAAAAATACCACATCTTCTTTATCCACTCATCTGTTGATGGTACTTGGGCTGCTTCCATAATTTACTTATTGTAGATAATCCTGCGATAAACGTAGGGATACCTGTATCCCTTTAAATTTGTGTTTTTGTATTTTGGGGATAAATACCCAATATATCATCATTTTTAAAAGATTGTATTGACGGGCATTTAGACGATTTCATTTTTTTTTTTTGCATTTGTTTTTAAGTTCGATTTGCCAACATATAGTATAACACCCGGTTCTCATCCCATCAAGTGCCCTCCTCAGTACCCATCACCGAGTTACCCTATTCCCCGCCCACGTACCCTTCTGCAACCCTTTGTTTGTTTCCCAGAGTTAGGAGTCTCTCATGGTTTGTCTTCCACTCATTTTTTTCTCACTCATTCCCCCTCCTTTCCCTTATAATACCTTTCACTATTTCCTATATTCCACATATGACTGAACCATATGATGATTGTCCTTCTCCAGTTAACTTACTTCACTCAGCATAATACCCTCCAGTTCCACCAACATCGAAGTGAATGGTGGGTATCCATCCTTTCTGATGGCTGAATACTATTCCGTTGTATATATAGACCAATCTTCTTTATCCATTCACCTGTCGAAGGACATCATGGTTCCTTCCACAGTTTGGCTATTGTGGACATTGCTGCTATGAACATTGGGGTGCAGGTGTTTGACATTTCACTTCATCTGTATCTTTGGGGGTAAATCCCCAGTAGTGCAATTGCCGAGTCATAGGGCAGCTCTATTTTTAACTTCTTGAGGAAACTCCACACAGTTTTTCAGAGTGGCTGTACCAGTTTGCATCCCCACCAACAGTGCAAGAGGGTTCCCCCTTCTCCTCTTCCTCTCCAACATTTGTTATTTCCTGTCTTGTTAATTTTTGCCATTCTCACTTGTATAAGGTGGTATCTCATTGTGGTTTTGATTTGTATTTCCCTGATGGCCAGTGATATGGAGCATTTTCTCATGTGCTTGTTGGCCATGTCTATGTCTTCTTTGGAGAAATCTCTGTCCATGTCTCATGTCATTTCATAATTGGATTTTTGCTTCTTGGGTGTTGAGTTTAACAAGTTCTTTATAGATCTTGGATACTAGTCCTTTATCTGATAATGTCATTTGCAAATATCTTCTCCCATTCTGTAGTTGTCTTTTGTTGACTGTTTCTTTTGCTGTGCAGAAGCTTTTTATCTTAAGTCTCAATAATTCATTTTTTCTTTTGTTTCCCTTGCCTTCCAAGATGTATCTTGCAAGAGGTTGCTGTGGCCAAGTTCAAAAAGAGTGTTGGCTGTGTTCTCCTCTAGGATTTTGATGGATTCCTGTCTCACATTTAGATCTTTCAACCATTTTGAGTTTATTTTTGTGTATGGTGTAAGAGAAAGGTCTAGTTTCATTCTTCTGCATGTGGCTGTCCCAATTTTCCCAGCACCATTTATTGAAGAGACTGTCCTTTTTTTAAATTTTCTTTATTTATTCATGAGAGAGAGAGAGAGAGAGAGAGGCAGAGACACAGGCAGAGGGAGAAGCAGACTCCATGCAGGGAGCCCAATGTGGGACTCGATCCCGGGACTCCAGGACCACGCCCT
Source organism: Nyctereutes procyonoides (assembly GCF_905146905.1). Lineage (NCBI taxonomy): Eukaryota > Metazoa > Chordata > Mammalia > Carnivora > Canidae > Nyctereutes > Nyctereutes procyonoides. Next base: position 8,971,446 of record NW_026575133.1, on the reverse strand, counting down.
GGGCCCAAGGCAGGCTCTAAAATGCTGAGCCACCCAGGGATCCCCTGAGACTGTCCTTTTTCCAATGGATAGTCTTTCTTGCTTTGTTGAATATTAGTTGACCATGGAGTTGAGGGCCCATTTCTGGGTTCTCTATTCTGTTCCATTGATCTACGTGTCTGTTTTTGTGTCAGTACCACACTGTCTTGATGATCACTGCTTTGTAATACAGCTTGAAATACAGCATTGTGATGCCCCCAGCTTTGGCTTTCTTTTTCAATATTCCTCTGGCTATTCAGCGTTTTTTCTGATTCCATACAAATCTTAAGATTATTTGTTCCAACTCTGTGAAGAATGTCCATGGTATTTTGATAGGGATTGCATTGAATATGTAAATTGCCCTGGATAGCGTAGACATTTTCACAATATTTATTCTTCCAATCCATGAGAATGGAACGTTTTCCCATCTCTTTGCATCTTCCTCAACTTCTTTCAGAAGTGTTCTGTAGTTTTCAGGGTATAGATCCTTTACCTCTTTGGTTAAGTTTATTCTAGGTATCTTATGCTTTTGGGCGTGATTGTAAATGGGATTGATTCCTTAATTTCTCTTTCCTCAGTCTCATTGTTAGTGTATATAAATGCTACTGATTTCTGTGCATTGGTTTTGTATTTTGCCACATTGCTGAATTGCTGTATGAGTTTTAGCAATCTTGGGGTGGAGTCTTTTGGGTTTTCTATATACAGTATCATGTCATCTGCAAAGAGGGAGAATTTGACTTCTTCTTTGCCAATTTGAATGCCTTCTATTTCTTTTTGTTGTCTGATTGCTGAGGCTAGGACTTCTAGTACTTTGTTGAATAACAGCCATGAGAGTGGACATCCCTGTCATGTTCCTGATCTTAGGAGAAAGGCTCTCAGTTTTTCCCCATTGAGAATGATATTCACTGTGGGCTTTTCATAAATGGCTTTTAAGATATTAAGGAATGTTCCCTGTATCCCTACACTTTGAAGACTTTTAATCAGGAATGGATAGTGTATTTTGTCAAATGCTTTCTCTGCATCTATTGAGAGGATCATATGGTTCTTGTTTTTTCTCTTGTTGATGTGATACATCACGTTGATTGTTTTACAAGTGTTGAACCATCCTTGCATTCCAGAGATAAATCCCACTTGGTCATTGTGAATAATTCTCTTAATGTATTGTTGGATCCTATTAGTTAGTATCTTGGTGAGAAATTTTGCATACATGTTCATCAGGGTTATTGATCTATAATTCTCCTTTTTGGTGGGTTCTTTGTCTGGTTTTGGAATCAAGGTAATGCTGGCCTCATAAAACGAGTTTGGAAGTATTCCCTCCCTTTCTATCCTTTGAAACAGCTTTAGTAGAATAGGTATTATTTCTTCTTTAAACATTTGATAGAACTCCCCTGAGAAGCCATCTTGCCCTGGACTTTTGTGTCTTGGGAGGTTTTTGATGACTGCTTCAATTTCCTCACTGGTTACTGGCCTGTTCAGGCTTTCTATTTCTTCCAGTTCCAGTTTTGGTAATTTGTGGTTTTCTAGAAATACATCCATTTCTTCTAAATTGTCTAATCTGTTGGCATATAGCTGCTCATAATATGTTTCTAAAATCGTTGTATTTCCTTGGTATTGGTTGTGATCTCTCCTCTTTCATTTGTGATTTTATTAATTTGTTTTTTTTCTTTTTAATAAGGTTGGCTAGGGGTTTCTCTATCTTATTAATTCTTTTAAAGAACCAGCTCCTGGTTTTGTTGATCTTTGGCTCCTCTGGTCTCTATTTCATTGAGTTCTGCTCAAATCTTTATTATCTCTCTTCTTATGCTTGGTGTAAGATTTACTTGCTGTTCTTTCTCCAATTCCTTTAAGTGCAAGGTTAGCTTGTGTGTTTGAGTTTTTTTCTGATTTTTTTAGGGAGGCTTGTATTGCAATGTATTTCCCTCTTAGGACAACTTTTTTTTAATTTTTATTTATTTATGATAGTCACACAGAGAGAGAGAGAGAGAGAGAGAGAGAGAGAGAGAGAGAGGCAGAGACACAGGCAGAGGGAGAAGCAGGCTCCATGCAGGGAGCCCGATGTGGGATTCGATCCCGGGTCTCCAGGATCGTGCCCTGGGCCAAAGGCAGGCGCCAAACCGCTGCGCCACCCAGGGATCCCCCCCTCTTAGGACAACTTTTGCTGTATCCCAAAGATTTTGAAGTTTTATCTTCATTTTCATTAGTTTCCATGAATCATTTTAATTCTTCTCTAATTTCCTGGTTGACCCATTCATCCTCTAGTAGGATGCTCTTTAACCTCTATCTGTTTGAGTTTCTTCCAAATTTCTTCTTGTGATTGACTTCTAGTTTCAAAGTATTGTGGTCTGAAAATATTCAGGGGACAATCCCAATCTTTTGGTATCGGTTGAGACCTGATTTGTGACCCAGTATGTGGTCTATTCTGGCGAAAGTTCCATGTGCATTTGAGAAGAATGTGTATTCAGTTGCATTCGGATGGAATGTTCTGTACATATCTGTGAAATCTATTTGGTGCAGTGTATCATTTAGGGCCCTTGTTTCTTTGGTGATGTTCTGCTTAGAGTATCTGTCATTTGCTGAAAGGGCTGTGTTGAAGTTTCCTACTATTAGTGTATTATTATCTAAGTATCTTTTTACTTTGGTCATTAATTGATTGATATACTTGGAAGCTCCCACATTAGGGACATAAATATTCATGATTGTTAGGTCTTCTTATTGGATAGACCCTTTAAGCATGATATAGTGTCCCTCTTCATCTCTTACTACAGTATTTGGTATAAATTCTAATTTATCTGATATGAGGATTGCTACCCAGCTTTCTTTTGAGGACCATTTGAATGGTAAATGGTTCTCCATCCCTTCATTTTCAGGCTGGAGGTGTCCTTAGGTCTATAATGAGTCTCTTGTAGACAGCATATAGATGAGTCTTGCTTTTTTTATTCAGTACAATACCCTGCATCTTTTGATGGGATCATTTAACCCATTCACATTCAGAGTTACCATTGAAAGATATGAATTTAGTGTCATTCATTGTATTGCCTATTCAGTCCCTGTTTTTGTGGATTGTTTCTTTGGGCTCCCTCTTTCTTTTACAGGGTCTCCCTTAATATTTCTTGCAGAGCCAGTTTGGTGGTCACATAGTATTCATTTTCTGCCCATCCTGGAAGCTCTTTATCTCTCCTTCTATTCTGAATGACAGCCTTGCAGAATAAAGTATTCTTGGCTGCATGTTCCTCTCATTTAGTATATATTATATATATGTAGAATATATCATGGCAGCCATTTCTGGCCTGCCAGGTCTCTGTGGAGAGATCTGCTGTTAATCTGATATTTCTCCCCATGTAAGTTAAGAATCTCTTGTCTCGAGCTGCTTTAAGAATTTTCATTTTATCTTTGAAATTTGCAAGTTTCACTATTAAATGTTGAGGTATTGAGTGGCTTTTATTGATTTTTTTTGGGGGGGTCCTCTCTATCTCTTGGATACAAATGCCTGTTTCCTTCCCTAGATTTGGGAAGTTATCAGCTATGATTTGTTCAAATATACTTGTGGTCCTCTCTCTCTCAGTCTCTTCTGGAATCCCAATTAGACATATATTCTTCCTTTTCAAGCTATCATTTATTTCCTTAAGCCTTTCCTCATGGGCTCTTCATTGTTTTTTCTCTTTTTTCCTCAGCTTCCTTCCTTACCATCAACTTGTCTTCTATGTTACTCAGTCTCTCTTCCACCTCATTAACCCTAGCAGTTAGAGCATACAATTTGGATAGTATTTCGTTTAATCTATTTTTAATTTTAGCCTGATTAGATCTCAATTCTGTAGTAACGAAGTCTCTAGATTCCTTTACACTTTTTTCCAGAGCCCCCAGTAGCCTTATAATTGTATTTATGAATTAAATTTCTGACATTGTATTTAAACCCAAATTCTGTAACTCTGTGGCAGAGAGTATTGTTTCCAGTTCTTTCTTTTGTTGTAAATTCTTCCTTCTAGTCATTTTGTCCAGTGCAGATTGGCTGTATGAGCAGGCTGAGTCAAAAATATCAACCACACACACAAAAAAATCAACCACAACCTAAGTAAAATACACCCTACGTGATTCTGAAGAGGTCAGAGACCAGAAAATAAAAGAAAAAGAAGAGAACAAAATAAAAGGACCACTAAAGTGAAAAACAAATTTCAAAACAAAGGAGTAAAAAATAAGAAGCTAAAAACAAAGAATAAAAAAAAAGAAAAGAGAAAAAAGTGGGGGGGAGGATGGTGGTGGTGAGGAAGTGGTAGTGGAGAGAGAATGTAGTCTACCTGAGGGGACCTAGAGGGTGATCCTATTGGTTCTGAGTGTATTTTGTACTGTATGTTAGAAGATGCTCAATCCAAAATTTATATAAACCAAATACTTATATAAAGCCCCAACACTGACCACAAAAACATAAACAAGATAAAAGAAGGGGGCAGAATGGGAAGGAAGAGAGAATTTAATCTCACAGAATGAACCAACACGGTATTCTATTTGGTTCTGTGTATATTTTGGTCGTGTGTTAGAAGGTACTAACTTCCACCATTGTAAAACAAAACGAGGCAAAAAACAAACAAACAAACAAACAAACCCATATCTCGTATATCTACCAAAATTAAATTGAATACGTTGAAGGGAATTCAGAAGTGAATAATATATCTAAGACATGTAATTGTAGAAATATGAAGGTCAAAAAGGAAAAAACTTAAAATTGAAGAGTTGGTAAAATATTGTAGTTAAGGTGAGAAAAGAGAAAAAAATATTGGGAACTTTTAGTCTGATATAAAAATGAGTTGTAATAGAAAAAGAAAAAAAAAAGACCCTCTTATTCTATATACTATTTTCCCTCAGTGCTGGCGCTTTCCAGTGCTGCTTGTTCAGTAAACTTGCTTTTCCCTTGTACTTCCAGCAGTTCTTATTGGGGAGGGGTATACTGTGCTGATTCTCATGTGTCTGTGCCTGGGCAGAGATGCCCTGTTCCCTCACCAGGTGTTGGGCTCAGTGGGAGCTGTTTACTCCATGAGGCCTCTGTTCCACAGAGGCCCCACCTCTCCCAGGCACACAGTGAAACAAAGAAGAAAAACAATAATGGCAGTGGCCAGATTTCCAGCTCTGGAGTCAAGCTCCCTGTGGTAACTAACTGCAGTCTCCCAGTCCGCACTGACCTAGATGCTTCTGAGGCTGGCATGGGTGCACTGATCTTCACAGGTTGTGGGGTGCCCAGCAGCAGGAGAATTCTCACTTTCCTGTGCCGTCCCCACTTCTGCCTGTCACAGGGGACATGGAGGATCACTGGCTTTGTCCCCTTGGGTGCCCTGGGATCCGGGGCCCTGGGCCACTGGACCTGCGCTCCCAGGGAACGCCTCTCCTGAGGGGAATGGAGTACAGCCACCTCCATCTGTTGCTGGCCTCTAGTATAAAGGCCTCTCCAGAGCTGGGCCGCATAACCCACTGGCTTCTCGCAAATGCCCCAAAGGGTTGCAGCACTCCAGCCCTTTACCGATATTAAATCACGGTTTGCAGTGAACTCCCCCCCCGGGGGGGCCCCTCTTATAGTGACTCTAGGAATCTTTAGGCTTCACTGCCCCTCCTGCAATTCTGCCCAATTTCCCTGATAAGCACTTTTCCATCAGAGAAAACTCCGGAGCGGATTTTTAAAGTTCCCGCTTCTCTGCTTCTCTGGGGCTGGGTTTTTGTGCCCTGGAGGCTTTCGAGGCTCTGCTCTAGCCCTGCTAGTCGCAGTTCTCCTCCCCCACTTTCTTTTTTTTTTTTTCACCTTCCTACTTTGTTAGAAGTGAAAATTTTTCTTTCTGTAGCATTCTAGCTGTTCTTTCTTTAAATCTCAGGTCAAATTCATAGGTGTTCAGGATGTTTTGAAAGTTACATAGGTAAGTTTGTGGGACCAGATGAGTTGAGGACCCCTCCTCTTCCGCCATCTTGCCCCTCTCCTGATTTCAAATCTTTTGAAGTAATACTTTTTAGAAGACAGCATAAAGACATTGGATTTAGACTTGTATATTGCTATTATTTTTCTCTTTTGTTAATTGATCATAATAGTAAGCATTATCAGAACTGACATTTGTGCCCTGCTTTCTAGTTTGAGGTGCTGTCATACATTGTAGCTTATTAAATGTGATCCTCACTATCCGGTCAGAAAGTTATTATGCTTGTCCCTGTTCAACAAATGAGAGAATTCAGGTTCAGAGAAGTTAAGAGAAGCCTTTGGAGGATTGCCCAGCTCATGCCTGGAGGAGCCAGGTTTCCACCATCGTGTTGTTCCTGCAAGTGGCCCCCTCCCGCACAGGAGGAGAGGATCCCTCACTTCCCTCCATCTACATGTTTACTGCCTCCTCTTTCTCAGATCCTCTTCTCTTATTTTAATTTGTTTCTTCCTATTTTTCTACTTTGATGAAGGTGCGGAAAAATTTCACTGCATTCATCCTCCTCCTGGGGGGCACTAGTACTGAAGAGTGCTTTGATGTGGCACTGATCACTAGTGTGAGAATTGTTTACTTCCCCTGGAAATACCAAGAAGGCTCTGCTGTCATAGTTCATTCACTTCTGATGAACTTAACCCAGTGCTACTGCATCTTCTTGACTATGCACTTAGAAGCTGCAATTTGAAAATAGCATTAACCTAGAATGTCATGATTGCATTGCTATGTCATCACTTGGCTTTTTTATAAGATAGGATAATATTAAAAGTCACCAACTAGGGGCACCTGGGTGGCTCAGTGGTTGAGTGTCTGCCTTTGGCTCAGGTCATGATTCCAAGGTCCTGGGATCAAGTACTGCATCAGGCTGCCCACAGGGAGCGTGCTTCTCCCTCTGCCTGTGTCTCTGCCTCTCTCTCTGTATCTCTCATGAAAAAAATAACTAAAACCTTTTTTAAAAAATGTTACATACTATAAGAATGACTGGTTTTGAGTACATCTCCACACTGTCATTTATTAAATTTGTTTACCATCTTAGTGAAACAAGCAAAATCTGATTCTCAGATTTCTTCTTCTCTAGCTATGACCAGCAAGGAATATATCTATTAGTTGGAACATCAGGAGGCTACATCTTTATTATCAATGCCAGTCCATCAAGTTTGTTTCAGGTCCTTGGATTCACAGGTACTACATGGAAAGCTTATTAATATGAAATATTGGTCACTTTATCCTAAAGAATTTAAGGTTGTGGAAATGGGGCTAATTTGTGGTTTACTTTCTAAAAGAGAGACATTTAAATAACTGCGGTAAGTTGCATAGGAGAATTCCTACATCATATTTAAAGGGTTTTTGGTATACCTTCTTGGTATATAGTTGATGTTAAATAAACTTTCTTAACTAAATTAATGAATTTAGATATTTCTAATGTTATACATTGTATATAGTGTATATATGCATATTATATACATTATATACTATATAATTTATGTGCATATTGTATATATTATATATAATGCTATATATTTCTAAAAATTCAGTTGTTTTATCCTTGAAACATATTTTAAAATATTTTATCTTGGGGCACTTGGGTGGCTCAGTGGTTGAGTTATCTACCTTCGGGTCAGGTCGTGATCCTGGGGTCTTGGGATTGATTCCTGCATTGGGCACCCTACAGGGAGCCTGCTTCTCCCTCTGCCTGTCTCTGTGTCTCTCATGAATATATAAATAAAAATCTTTAAAAAATATTTTATCTCTATTTAATAAAGATATCTAAAGAAAGTTTATTACATGTATCTTTAATATTTCCTTTTTAAACAAAATGATATCCAGGTTTTTCAGTAATGGGATACCCATGCCCAGGTAAACCACAGAACTGGAAGGTGAAGTAACACTTATATGATAAATAGTAAGAACTAATACTTTTCTTTCTGGCTTAAGGACCAAATATATATGTAAGTTTTCCCCCAAAACATATTTTTAAATTTATTCATTGACTTTTTAAAATTAGTGAGTGACTACTAGGTGTAAAATGCTGAACCTAGGCCAGTGAGAGGCATGGAAAGTTCAAAAAGACAGTTTAGTGGTGGAGGAATAAGTAGAGTGCTGTGTGGTCTCAGAGGAAGAAGCAATTCTTCCAGGTACAAGGAAAGGAGCAGAGGTAGAGAGGGCACAGGTAAGAAGGTACAGAGGATTGTGAGAGAGTTCTCTGAGGGTGTAAATAATGGAGGATGGGACATATTAGTATTCTAGCTCAAGATAAAAGACTGACAATCGGAGAAGGACAAACATTATATGGTCTCATTCATTTGGGGAATATAAAAAATAGTGTAAGGGAATAAAGGGGAAAGGAGAGAAAATGAGTGGGAAATATCAGAAAGAGAGACAGAACATGAGAGACTTCTAACTCTGGGAAAGGAACTAGGGGTGGTAGAAGGGATGGTGGGCTGGGGGTGGGGGTGACTGGGTGATGGGCACTGAGGTGGGCACTTGACGGGATGAGCACGGGATGGTGTTATTCTATATGTTGGCAAATTGAACACCAATAAAAAATAAATTTATGAATAAAAAAAGATAAAAGACTGAGCAAAGGCACTTAGAATGGCAGGAAGTCCGGTATAATAGGTAAACAGAAGAGTTTACCAGATGATGATCATGGCAATGAAGTCTGAAAGAAGATGAGGGTCTTGAATGTAATTCCAAGGAGTCTGGACTTTTTTCCTGTGGGTAATGGGACACCATCAGAAGTTTTCAAGATGAGACAGGTATGACTTGACTTGGATTTTAGAGGGCGACTCTGCTATTAGTGTGAAGGATGGAGCTGAAAGGCAAGAGTATGGAATAAAAACGATGAGTAAGGGAATAATTATAGTAGCCCAGGCAAGAGATGACATTAATCATAGCAACAGCCAATACTTATTGAGGGATTCCTTGCCATGTGATAGTGTCCTAAGAATTTGGTGTGTGTTAATTCATTTAACCCTCATAGACAAATTTTATGAGGTAGAGACTATTACTATCCCAATTTATAGATGAGGTAGTTGAGGCTCAGTGAGATTAAATACTGGTTCCCAGTCATGTAGCTAGGTAGTGATGGAGCCAAGACTCAAACTCAGGAAGTCTATCCTCAGGCTTATGCTCTTATCCACAATGTACACACCATACAGCAGTCCCAGAAAGAGGAAGGAGGGGACAGCTCTGCATGATGGAATTGATAGGACTTGGTATTACATTAGATGTGAGAGGTGAGGATCAGCAGTGACTCCAAAATTTCTAGTCCAGATGGTGGAAGTTCACAATTTCATCAAATGAAGGATACACTCAAGACAAAAGGAAATTAAAGAAGTTGAGGGATAGTGTGAGCTGATGAGCTCTGTAGAATTGAAGCTAATATGCTCTTTAGTTGGGGGATATTAGGTAATATTTGAAGATTTATAGTTCAAGTCAATGATAGAATTCTGATTTTGAAATTATGGAAGCTGATGAAATGGCTTAAGAATACAGAGCAAAAGCAAATCTAATTGCTTAATGAGGCCAAACAAGCAAGCTAAATATAGAAATTTGAAGGCATGGAGCATAGTAGGACCTATGGCTTATCTCAGAGTGGATGCACATCCTGCCTGAATATTCCATTTTTTAATATATCTGGTCAGTCATAGTGTGGGATGGGAAAAGCAACTTCCACTGAAGTTATGGACAGAGGAAGATGATGCAGTAAAGTAACAGGACAAGCCACGGTCATGAGAGCACTGGAGTGGAGTCACCCACTCCAGAAAGATAAGTGTGTGGACTGGCACAAACTTGAGTGTGAGTACAGTGAGGGCTGGAATGAGGCCCTCATGCAAGTGCCCATTAGCAGGTGACTTTTGGGAGAGCTGCTTCCTTGGAGCAGAATGACAAAGAGGTAAGGGAGGGGGTGGCGGTTAGGAAGTGAAGTCAATAAGTAGCAATTCCTGTTTTAAGAAGTTTGCAGCAGAGAAAAGAGAATTGGCATAGATGGCAACCGTGTTGGGGAAGCAGGGTTGCAGCAAGGTCTCAATTTGAAGACTGGGGAGTCTTGAGTGCTGAATAGAAGAAACCATAAAAGATACAAGAAGATAAAATGAGGTCCTTGAGAGCACATGGTCTAATAGGAGATTGGCAGTATGTACTCAAAATCAGAGATACAAAGGATTGCATTTTGTTCATACAAAAATGTTTTCTGAAAAAGAACATTGAGGTCCACTTTGTATCAGATGTCTTTGGTCTTCTTTGTTATGTCAGAGGATAAATGATCAGCTGAACACCTAAGGGGAGGGACTGATAAAGTGGACACATACAGAGCAGCCCCTGTGGAAAGGGGGAGTAGTGACTCTGGAAAGAACCAAAGGTGTGTGAAGGTATGGCATGTTTCAGAGGCCTGATTTCCAGAGGAGCAAACTCATCAAGTCATGGGCATTTCCACCACCCCTGCAATACCTTGACTACAGATTCAAAGAACACTGATTTCTGAGTTGATCCAGTAACAGGAGTGGATGAACAAGCCAGAGCAGAGCATCAAGGGGCTGGAGCATGCAGGTGCTCCTGAGTGGGGTGAACATGGCAGATTCCAGAGGCTTCCCTAACAGGGAAAGAAGCTGAGCCCAACTGAGCTGGCTTGCATCTGCCAACCCAGATACCTAATCACAATCATTTATCCCTCATCATTTATCAAAAATGATGTGATCATTTTTGATGTGATCAAAAATCACAATCATTTAGTCCCTCATCATTTATCAAAAATGTCCCCATCATTCATATTTAAAGGTCACTTTCAATATGCAATAAATAAATTGAAATTGAAAGATTTAGTGAAGGCAATTCTATAATGTGGTATCTTATTTGGGAAGATAAAAGATTCCTTAAACTTGTGAATGACCATTTATAATGATTTCCATTTGCTTTCAGAGGTGGGCAAAGACATTTTACAAATATCCACAGTGTCTCTTTTGGAAACAGACATAGTAGAAGTGATGGTGCTTTCCCCACTTACAGAAACAGGAAGAAGCAGATTGGACATATTTACTCTGCCTAAAATACTACCACAAGGTAAAGAAAAATCAAGCAGCCAATTCTGTGCTGGGCCCAGATGAGTAGTTACTTAGCTTGCTTTCTTTTTTATCCCCTAGTGATTGCATTTTTTTCCCCCTCAATATGTGAAGAGGTAAAAGGGCCATCTTTTGTGCTTACAAAGTAAAACTGATATGTACTCGCTTCGGCAGCACATATACAAAGTGAAACTGATGTAGCTGCCAACCAATATGCAATGTGGACCTCTAGGTCTTGTCATTCATATGAACCTATCTTATTACCTCTAGGCCTTGTCATTCATCTTATTTTATTACCAGAGAAGAGAAATAGGATCAACTGGCACTTTTGTCAGACTGATTTGTCATTTCATGATATCTCTTGTTTTGTAGCTTCAAATATACATAGTTAACTTCAGACAGGTTACTGTGCAGTTACTTTCACTGATAAAATTGTAAAGAAAGCTTTTTGGATAAAGCGATCTGATAAAATAGACACTTTGTTTTAAATAACAAATATATTTGAGTAGCTAGTTTACAAATACATAATTAGAGTATAAGAGAGGTGAAAATCTCCAAGTACTCTTGTGTCTTAATTAAGAATCTCTAGACCAGCATGAGTATCTTTTAATATGTCTCTACTTAATTGATTAATTTAACCAAGGTCTTATAAAGGATATTTTATGTGCTGTCAGTGATTTAATACTTAAGTAGTTCTAATGAAGCTATGTTGTTTTTGAATCATTTTTATCCTCTAAATGGCTTCTGCATTATTAATCAAGCGTTTAAATTTTTACTTCATTTTTCATAGTTATGCATAATGATTAAAAAATAAAATCAATATACAGTGCAAATGATCTTTCCTCTCCTCCAAATCTTATAGTTTCTGCAAGCTTTACAGATGAAAGAGGGAGGCTGAAAGATGAACTCATTCACAAGTTCCGGTATGAGATAGAACACACCCTGTCCTCTGCCGTGTTGGACTTTCAAAGTCACCAAATATATGGCTTCTGTAACCAAGTGCCATACATCTGCAGCTACCTTATTCCTCAACAAGTATGCCAAAACTTAAGTGTGCTATTATATATCTTAGAAATCAAGATTCACACACTGTATTAATTAGACAAGATCCAAGCTTTAACATTATAGTCCAGTTAACAAATGGCTTTATTATAGTAACAGAATTCTCTTGAATTAGATACATTATTAGCATTATTTGTTAATCCATGATAAATACTAAACACATTTGAGCACCATACTTGTGCTACATATGTCATACTTGTTAGATAAACAAACATGCAGGTAACACAATTATTTTAGTGCCTTTAACAACAAAGTAGCCTTAGAACATCTATTCCATAGGTGTCAGGTGCTACAGGGTGGATGGATTTGGTGGAACTTTGCATCTGAGTCATAAGCAAAATTGCACAAAATAGACAAACTACATTTCTGCCATCTTTGTATCATACTCTTTTCAAACATCTCTCAGTATCATACCACTCCTGCTACACACACAGGCCCAGATTATCTACCACCCTTCCTTCTAAACCCTCCTCTCCCAGGGTAGCCAATGTCAGCAAGGTATGAGACAGAAATTCCAAGAAAGAAGAAATATTTGTGGCAAAGAGAATTCAAGGAAAGCTTCATGAAGGAAGTAATACTTGAACTGGCCTTTGAAAAATAGGTCAGATTTAGATGTGGAGAAATATGTGTACAGGGATCCCTGGGTGGCGCAGTGGTTTGCCGCGTGCCTTTGGCCCAGGGCGCGATCCTGGAGACCCGGGATCGAATCCCATATCGGGCTCCCGGTGCATGGAGCCTGCTTCTCCCTCTGCCTGTGTCTCTGCCTCTCTCTCTCTCTGTGACTATCATAAATAAATAAATAAAAAAGAAAAGCTCTCCTTTGTCTTTAAAAAAAAAAAAGAAATATGTGTACAATCTTAGTGGGGGTAGGGGCAGTTTGCTGAGGTAGAGAAGGGGCAGGATTGGTGGAAATAAAAGGGGAGAAGGCATTCCAAACAAAAGTTATGGCATGTGTAGGGACTGGAGTTGGGAGTGCATGAGGGAATACTGACTCATTTAATTGGACTTAAGCATAGGGGTATGTGAAAAGAATTAGTAATAGATAAAGATTGTCAGGGGCATCTATCTGGGCGATTCAGTTGGTTAAGTGTCTGTCATCAGCTTAAGTCATGATCTTGGGGTCCTGGGATGGGGCCCCATGGCAGGTCCCCTGCTCAGTGGGGAGTCTCCTTCTGCTTCTCCCTCTGCCCCTTCCCCCTGCTCCTGTACTCACTCTCTCAAATAAATAGATAAAATCTTTAAAAAAAAACAAAGATTGTTAGTGTAGGCTGGGATCTTTAATAGTAGCTAATGTATAAAGACTTCTCTTAGTTGGTTAGAACAAACTTTAGTTTTCAAACAGAGATGAAAATATGGTGCAAATGTGGTTAAAAAATGGTGTATAGGTTTATTTCCATCAGCATATTTGTAGATTTGAATCTGATCATACAGCACAAGTGCAAACCCTAAGGTATTGCTCCGCTGATCTTTTCTATAATGGGGCCATGTTCTTTGATTGGCAGGAACACAGTGGTATTTGCATTCTTAAACCACACCAAAAAGTACAAAGCAAACACTATGGACCTGGGATGCTCTCTCTGTCTCCACATGGATTGTGGCTCATAACAATAGCTAAAGGTGGAATTCTGTGTATCCGAGATGTTCGGACTTTGGTAAGCTACCACCACCTCTCCCTCCTGCTTTTTTAATATTGGGATGTATATCTTAATCTCATATAAGGAACAAAAGCCCTCAGGGAAGGAATTGGGCTTCTTTCTTAGGTAAATTAATTCATAACTTACCACTGATGGTAGTAATGACTTTAACATTTTACAAGTGTTTTTATGTACTGAGGTTTGAGTTACCAAGGAAGGAAACGCCAACCAGTAGACCAAGGTCTACCAGTAAGAGCATGGGACAGGAATACTGTAGGAAAATTGTAGCCCAGCTCCATCACCACTTAGTTGTGAGGCTCGGAGATTTACTGAGCTTCACTGCGCTACAGACACTCATCTGGAATATTAGGGGGAATCTTCTGTGCTCTCAGCCTGTGGGATTCTGATGAGAGCCAGGGAGAGGGGATATGCAAAACTGCTTTGGAATTAGTGAATTACTGTGCAAATCTAGAGATTATTACTCCTGTCTCCCTGGCCTGGAGCGACTTTGGGCTGGTTGCTACTGCCACCCTCCCACTCCCCTTTATTTCTTCAAGAGATGCTGGAAGAGCATAAGGGAGAGGGTGCGGCCCTTACCAAGTCCTTCCTCCTCAACTGCAGACCTCAACAGCTCCAATACTCTTACTATTTCTGATTTCCATTGAGAAAGTGAAAATAGACTCCCCAGAATGTGGAGGAGCCTTTTCTAGGCTTTGAGACAAGTTGTACTGGTTATCAGTGTACTTTAATGAGGTCAGTGGTTCTTACCCAGGGTTCTATCCACACACCTGAAGCCTTGCAGCTACCTATATGACATATTTCTGCAGTTTCACAGATAAACTGGGCCCTGGTGGGCACATCTGGCTGTCCTTATTCATCTGTATAAGAAACCATATTTGAACTAGAGCTGGGCAAAAGTGATACTATTATTATATGGGGGAAATCTTGAATCTTTTAGAGATTATTTTGAAGTTCATAATTTGCAAACTTTGCTACATTGTCTTATTCAAATGATTTATACTGTATGCCAGAGCTGATGGTGGCATGATGTGGCAAGACATCAAAGTTCTCCTGGGTGATTCTATGCAAACCACCTCATATATGAGGTTATTCATGGCAGCACTGTTTGTCAAAGCAACCTAATGACTATCAACAGAGGACTGGATAAATAAATAACAGTATATAAATAATGCATAAATAATGTATATGGAATATTATGCAGGATGAGAAAATATTTATGCCACAATATGGAAAGAACCTCAAAATCTATTTTTAGGGAGGAAAAGCAAGATGCATAATACAGTGTATTATGCTATAATTTATGTCAAAAATTATGTCTGCATAAAAATTTGTTCATATGCATTTTAAAAAACCTCTGAAAGGATATTAAAGGTATTAATTACACTGATTGGCTTTGGGAGGTAGTTGGGGAATAGAAACAGAAAGGAGATTTCCCTGCATACTCTAATAGTTTTTAAATCTTGAACCATGTGAATGTATTGCCTATTTAAAAAGTTAAACTAAAAAAAAAAAATCATGGTTGAGAACCAGTGTGACACAGAAATCCCAGTTTTTAGTTAAATTGTCGCCCTGTGTAACAAATCAGTGATGTGTTTCGTTTGGGTTCTACTTGAACTGGTTTGGCATCCTCCATGTGGGGCATGTTACCTTCCATTCTTCAGAGTTCCTCTTCCCCTCTCTCAACCACTCATCACACACAAATGAAACCTACCTGACCCTTGAAAGCATCTGTATTTGCCATCTCCACTTGCTTGAGGTCCCTCCCATAACTGCGTAGCCTTCAGCAAGTTGCTTCTGTGTCTGGTTTTCCTATTACAAACTGGTGATTATAATCCCTTTCCTCCTATCCTACACAAATGAGAAAATAAATCAGTATTGGTGAACATGTTTTGTACTAGCAATTTCCAATGCTCTGTATTACTGAGAGGCTACTTCCATGCCAAATAAAATGCTGTTAACAAACAGAAAAAGATTTATCCACAAGCAAAAGTGCATGTGACCCTCTTAGGAAAACTGTCTGCTAGAATTGCATTGTAATTCTTGCATTCTGTTCTTAAAACTATTGAGGAAACATTTGCTCGAAGTCGGAGTCATTCTCACCAGGGGCATGGGATTCAATCCGTGAGGATTTCAATGGATGGACAAAACATTCTGGTGAATGGAAAAGATGATGGCACCCTTGTTCACCTGAGATGGAGGTATGTACAGTATACACAAAACAACTTCATGTCTATAGTGTTTTAAAATAAAGATTTTGTTATTATTTATATGTAGTAAGGCCACCATAACAGGAGACAACTGCCATTGAAGATTATTACACTCACAGATCCCGAAAGAAGGACGTTTGCCAACCTATGTGATAGGGCTGCATGGGAAATCACCTAGGTGGGTAAGGAGGCAGAGGGAAGAAAGGAAATGTGGGCAAAAGCTTTATTTTGGTTTCCATGGGAAGAAGCAGGTAGGTTTAGCATTGGCTAATTTGGATAATGGCCCCCATTGTCTGATACTTGGCCCTGGGGTGATTAGGGTAAAGAAATAGTAGCCGTGAATTGGAGGTGTGGGCTCTGGATTGGTTGGTTTGTATTTGAAAGGAGGCTCCAGGGTGAGTGGTTTCCTACCTGTAGCAATTGGCTGGTCTTGGAAGGAGCGGTGCCTCAAGGGTCAGCAAGGCTCCAGTTGTTAGAGCATCAAAATACAAAAAATAACAAGACAGAGTTAGTACATACGAGATGATCAGTCCTCCCTTTCATAACACCTGTTGGAGGAGTACAGGGACAATGTGAGGAGAGGTCCCCTCAGAGAGGTCAAGAGGATTATTATGTCTAGGAGCCCATGAAAAGGCGCTCTTCTAAGAAGCAGAGTCTTGATAACTACAGGGCACTGTGGAGAATTGACACCATATTTCTTTGTGTAGAAATAGTTAGGTATCTGGAAATAATGCTACTTAATGTGACTTTTTAAAATTGTGGTTTTGTAGCCTGTTTATTTTCTTTTTTATTAATATAGGCAGTTTGGAGGAAACTTAGCCAGTGAAGTTATCGAATATTACGAGAAACTTTTAATTTCTCTGCACAACACCATGGATGAGGAAAATAATTATTTAAGTATACAACGAGGAGAGTCCTTGAATCTGGAATCAAAATCTGAATGCTCAGTTGAGTTCCAACATAGCATTTGTCCTTCTGTCCTCCCTTCCTTCCTTCCTTCTTCTCTTCCCCCCACCTACCACCTCTTCTTTTCTAAATCAGATATCAGTTTTCAGTTTGTGGTTTTCTTTTAGCAGATACTTAATCCAGGTATCCTGTGGTTTTTGAAAAGAGCATGAGCTACCTCTGTGAGAAAATACTCAGCCTTTCTCAAAGCAATATTCTCAAAGCAAATATTATATCCTAGATCTTATTTAAACCATAATATAAGATCTGGGCTTGCCTGAAAAACAGATCTTACTCCTAATTCTGGTGCTTGATCAAACCAGTCTCTCTCTCCCTTTACATCATATACTTTATTTAGGAAGTGTCTAGCCAGAGAACATTTATTCATTCATTCAATTATTTAACAAATATTTATCAAGTACCTACAAAGTGCCAGGCTGTAGGGGAGATAGTCATGAACAAGACAGAAATATTTTCTGCTTTCAAGGAGCTTACATTCTAATTAGGAGTTGTGGGTGAGCAGGGAGAGATAGATAAGTACTCAAACAAGAAAATATTAGATAGTGACAAGATCCATTTAGTGAATAAAAATGCTAATGTCTGGCTGGAATAATCTCTCCAACGAACAGACATGTAACCTGAGATCTGAACTAAAAGAGGGTGCAATGGTGGGGGCAGAGAGGCAAGAATAGGGCAAAAGGGGAAAGAGCAGCATGCTTGAGGCCCCGAGAAGTTTGTGCAGTTGAAGTGAGCAAGGGAAACAATAGGAGATGATATTGTAGAGGTAGATAAAGGCTTTGTAAACCAGGTGGAGTTTGTTTTTTGTTTTTTTTGTTTTGTTTTGTTTTGAAGATTTTATTTATTCATGAGAGACACAAAGAGAGAGAGGGGCAGAGACACAGCCAGAGGGAGAAGCAGGCTCCACGCAGGGAACCTGACATGGGACTCAATCCTGGGTCTCCAGGATCAGGCCCTGGGTTGAAGGCAGCGCTAAACTGCTGAGCCACCAGGGCTGCCCACAGGTGGAGTTTGGATTTTATGTTACTTGTAATGAGAACCTATTAAAGTGTTGTGAGCAGAGGATTTACAAAATCATTTACATATATTATATATATACAAGATCATTATATATAAATATATATATATATGTATATATATATATATGATTACTTGCCACTGCCTAGAGAATGGTTCCTATAGGGAACAAGAATGGAAGCAGGGAGATTAATTAAGAGGATATGGCAGAGGTCTGGGTTACAACAATGGAGGAGAAATATTATGGAAAAGAAGTAATAGATTCTAGGTAGATTTCAGAGTTAAAGTTGACAGTTTGGGACGCCTGGGTGGCTCAGCAGTTGGGTGTCTGCGTTTGGCTCAGCGCATGATCCCACGGTCCCAGAATTGAGTCCCACATCAGGCTCTGTGCATGGAGCCTGCTTCTCCCTCTTCCTGTGTCTCTGCCTCTGTGTGTGTGTGTGTCTCTCATGAATAAATAAATAAAATCTTTTAAAAAATAAATAAAATTGACAGTTTATCACTGATAGATTGGATATAGGACAGGGAAAGAAAAGACTCTAGGATGACTCCTAGATTTTTTTACTTAAACAACTTTGTAGAAGATGGTACCATGCAGGTTGAGGAGGAAGACTATGGAGAAGGGAGCTGTTATGGGGAGGAAGAAGGTATTCTGAAATCAATTACCCATGCTGAGCTTGAGAAGCCTGTTAGACATCCAGGAGAGATACCACGTAGACTGTTGGACAGATGAACTTGAGTTCTGAGGAGAGGTCAGGATTGAAGATGTTGATTTGAGCATCAAGGGCACATGCAAGGAATTTAAAGCCATAAAACCAGGTACAGTTATTGTGGAAGAGGGGATGGCAAGAAACAGAGGAGATCAAGACAGAGTAACTTCTAGAGATCCATGAGAAGAATTCAGGGAGGCAAAGGAGTCTGAGAAGGGGGCAGCTAGTGACGTTCTAGAAGGCTCAGAAGAGTGTGACATCCCAAACTTTCTAGACATTCTCCTGCAAAGGGGAGCATAGAAAGGGGGCAGTCAATAGCTTTCCTAGGACAGCATATACTGGAACATGTTTGGAAAAGATTTGTTGGGAAACATTCAGTAGAAAGGAGAAATGGATGGTGCAGAAGGGCAATGGGATTTTTTTTTCCTCAAAAAGGAGCAAAAGATTGAATTCCTAAGTACTATAGCAAGACTGGGCTTGATAGGCAGGAGCGTGTAGTCTGTAATGACAGGAAGGAGGCCAAGAGTAATTTGGTAAATGTGTAACTTGTCTGATCATTTCTGCCTTCTCAGAGAAAAGTGTGGCTGATATAAGGACAGACTGGTAGGAATTAAATTAATAAGTTATTACATCTTAGGCAGGCGAAATTTTTGGTATTATTTTAAAAATGCAACAAGTACAAAAAGATCCAAAGCAATGATATGAAGTAGGGTGGGAGGCAAAGAATTTTAATTTTAAGAAATGTCTGTCTTCTTCTAAGATGAATGAGAATATGAAGTCAAGCATCGATTCATCATCACAAGAGGACTTAGTCCAAGTTGATGGTATAAAGGAGATTCCCTGGATACAACAAAAAAGCCAAGAGGTATTTATAAAACATGGAAGAGGTTTGAAATAATGCTTTGTAAGTTAGTAATAGATTAGTTTCCTTTGAAAACCCACTGGAAAGTTAGAAGGTAGAACAAGATACTACTTAGCGCATTACATCATATGAGTATAACTTTGCTGAAAGCAAATACCCTCATCCAGACCAACCTTTAGATGAAGTTATTAGCTTTATGAACAGTACTTAAGCTAATATGAGACAGAACAAAAGTGTCCAGGGGAAGCCAAAGTGAGGAATAACCAGATACCTCATTTGAGGTAAATGTTGGGGTATGCCACAAAGTTGATTTAAAGAAAAGGTGTGAGCCAGGAACAGGAAAAAGGACATGGTGGCTTCAGATGTACAGGAAGGTGACAAAGCCAGCAGCTCGTGTCTGGATTTAGCTTGCTAATCTTACTCAAGACCCCAATAAAATAGCAGACTGGTTTCCTTTGTCATCTGTTTATTTGTTTGTTTGTTTTCTTCTCTCCGTTGACCTTAAAAATGGTATCAGTTGCAAATTGCTTTGACGGTCACTTACATAGTCGCAGTGAACTTTAAGCAAGGGATTGGAGTGGTGTTACTCCATGTTACTTTGTATTATTATTTGTAATAATTTGTAATAAATATTAGTATTGTATCATTAGTCTTTTAAAAAACTGTGTTTCTAGAGAAGTGCTATCTATGTATCTATGTGCCTCTGTATATATCAACGTATTTATCATATAACTATCATTTCTCTTGCCTGTTTAAGTGATATGCTTGTTCCATTTCAGGCCATCAAAAATGAAGTTAAACTGTTTTCCAAGAAAAGGAAAGAGATAAAAACGAGAATCAAAGCACTTGCTAAAACTGTAAGTATTATGATTTCATAAACTTACATGCTAGCCCTCAGTCTAAAATTCCTTTCTAAGCTTTATTTTCTCCCAACACAGCATGAGGAGCTGTACTCATTTTTCTCCTCTGCCAGTTAGTTCAGTTTTTTTACCAGTGCTGTACCATGGTGGAATGTGAACCATACCACACTGTATATAAACAATGGTTTTCTTCTCTGTTTTCCTGAAACACTGGGTCTTATTTGTTTTTTTAGTACTTATTTTTATCAAAGTTATATGTTTACACTTTTACAAATTAAATAATGAGTTATATAATTAAAAATAATGTTTTAAAAGCAGCACCTGCCCTGCTTCTCTTCACTAGGATTCCTGTACTCCCAAGGTAAATGTTTTCAGTTCTTTCAGCTTTTTTGTTTGGATATTTACCTCTATCATTCTAAATCATATTTTTAATACTGTTATTTCTATTTTGACACTAACTGTGGGCTTTCTGGTATAGAAGATGGTATAAGGTTCTTTTACACCCCCATCACTACAACATACACATATATCCATACTCAGTATGCACACTATTATAGTTACATAAATGTTCTTCAAAGCTGAGCCACATGGTATATTATGATTACATTTCCATTTTTATAATAATATTTTTCCTGGAATTAATAATTGCCTTTGTTTCAGATTAAGCCTTTTTTATGTACCTATTACCTATTCAGACTCTCAAAATGCTAATAACTCTTCTTTATACAAATACCTGAGGAAATCAAGCTGTCAGTGTTTTGTTTGTTTGGTAAATTGGTTGGTTGGTTGGTTTTATGACCTTTTCCATCTTCCAGGTCCAGTCTAAGCACCCTGCTCCCTAGGCGATGTACCTGGTCCTAGGAACTCCTCTTGTCTATCTTCCTAGGAAATCCTCTCACCTGCCTCTGAGTTAGAGCCCCTCTTTCCAGGGCCCCATGAGTTTTTCTTTGTTTTTTTGATGGACATCTTCTGATAGCTTCTAAGCAGGACTGTTGTGTCGTCCCATGTTTGAGGACATCATTTAGCTGTGCTTCTGGCATGCCATTTAAATATAATACAGTGTGAATGGTGCCTGGCCCTTAAAGTTGTACAATGCTTTGGCTCTGGTCTTGGGAAAGGGCATGTGGGAGAGACATTTTTGAAACTTGATTTTTCTTAAAATGTCTTTATCCTACTGTCACACTCATTTGATAACTTGCCTAGGTGTTCCTTGATATCCCCTCAGAATTTTGAAGGCTGGATCCATCATCTTCTAGTTCTCAATGTTTGCTTCAGAGAATCCAATACCTTTCTGATTCCCAATTCTTTGTAAGTAACCAGATTCTTGTATTTATAAACTTACAGGATCCTTTTTTTTTTTTAAATCCCAGCTCTTAGGAGACTTCATAATTATACACCTTGATAGGTTTGATGGATGCTCTTGGTTTGCTGGTGCAGATATACTCCCCACCCTTTTCCACCTTGTTCTCAAGAGGCTACCCTCTGTGGATATTGTCACCATGCTATCTTGCCTCTAGTTTCTGGTTGCACTTAGCCAGTGAGTGGTATTAGCAGATCAGAGAGCTGGGTCTTTATTCCTCCAGTGGCTTCTTTGTGGTATCATGAGTTGGCAGTAACAGTCAGCCCTTTCCTACAGCTACTGATCTCTTCAGGTTCCAGTAATCACTCCCCACCCTTGTCCATCACACATAGGAGTGGTGATCATTTTCTGTGGATGCTAGCCTCAGATGCTTTATCATGCCTTGCTGGTTTCTGTTACCCTGACAATACTTTTGTAAAAGTCCCTCTCCATAGTTATCCCATTTGTGTGTCATCTATTTTGTACCAGGACCCTACTTTGTTTGCTTGTTTTGTCATCCTCATGTGCCAGACATTGGTAAGCTCTTTCAATAAAAAAAAAAAAAAACCTTTGTCTTTCAGTTCTGGGAAATGTCCTCAGATTTTTCTTTGGGAATTTCCTCCTCTTTGTTTTATTTTCTGTATTACTAATTAGGTTGAATATCTCTTTATAACTCTAAAATACCTTGTATTTCCTCTTCTGTGAATTCCCTGTTCATATCCTTTGCCTATTTTTCTGTCGGGTTGTTGATCTTTTTCTTTTTGATTGTAGAGTTTTTTATTTTTATTTTTATTTATGATAATTAGGGCTAGTTAAGCTGTGATAATAACTAAACTCCAAAAATATAGTGGCATAGGGATTGGAAGTTTATTTCAGGTCATTAGGTGCTCTATTCCGTGCAGTCATTCAGAGATGCAGGTGGCAGAGGGTCTTCAGCTCCCAGCTTCTGAAGTAGGTTGCCTTGCTTGAGCTCACCACAGTCAGCTGGGAGGGGGAAAGAGCACAGAGTATGCAAGGGGAAAATCTGGAGCTATGATCTAGTTATGATCCAAATGTACTGATAGTTTTTTTAGAGCTTTTGTTTTATATGTGTGGCTTTAAAAGGACTTCCAAAGTCTCAACATATTTTTTTTCTAATACTCCCTTATTTCACCTGTAATTTATTTTCATGAATGGTATGAGGTATGGATCTAAATTTATTTTTTCAAATAAATAGCCCATTTTGCCAGTCCTTTTTATTGAATATACCATCCTTTCTCTACTGATTTGCAGTGCTTCCTCTGTTAGTTCCTGGATTCTCATGTAGACAGTATTCCTGGGCCCTCTATTCTGAAATTGAGTATTGATCATTTCCCAAGCTAATTCCAAACTATTTTGATAGCTATAGCTTTATAAAATATTTTTACACCTTGAAAGTAATTCTCCTTTTACTCTTCTTTTCCTTTTTAAAAAATATTTTATTTATTTATTCATGAGAGACACAGAGAGAGGCAGAGACATAAAGAAATAGGCTCCCTGTGGGGAGTCTGATATGGGACTTGATCTCAGGACCCTGGGAGCACAATCTGAGCCAAAGGCAGATGCTCAACCACTGAGCCACCCAGGTGCCCCACTCTTCTTTTGAAAAAAAAATTGTTGACCTTTTTATGCACACATATTTTTCTATTTGAATTTTAAAATTGACTTGTCAAGTTCCATGTAAAACTCTGCGTTGACTTTGAGAATACATTGCTTATCTTGGCTTTGGGTAAGAATTTATTTGCTATTTTTGGATATATATATATATATATATATATATCCACATCTTCTTTATCCACCATCTGTTGATGGACATCTGGGCTCTTTCCATATTTTGGCTAATGTTGCTGCTACAAACATTGAGGTGCATGTGCCCCTTCAGATCATGATTATTGTATCCTTTAGATAAATATCTAGAAGTGAAATTACTGAGTCATAGGGTAGCTCTGTTTTTAACTTTTTGAGGAACCTCCATACTGTTCTCCAGAGTGGCTACACTAGTTTGGATTCCTACCAACAGTGTAAGAGAGTTCCCCTTTTCTCTACATCTTTGCCAACATCTGTTTTTCCTGAGTTAATTTTAGCCATTCTGACTGGTATGAGGTAATATCTCATTGTGGTTTTGATTTATATTTCCCTGACACTGAGTCATATTGAGCATTTTTTCATGTGTCTGTTAACCATTAGTATGTCGTCTTTGGAGAAATGTCTATTCATGTCTTCTCATTTTTTGACATTTGTTTTTTGGGTGTTGAATTTGAAAAGTTCTTTATAGATTTTGGATATTAGTCCTTTATCTGATGAGATGTTTGCAAATATTTTCTCCCATTCTGTAGGTTGCCTTTTAGTTTTATTGATTGTTTCCTTTACTGTGCAAAAGCTTTTATCCTGATAAAGTCCCAATTGTTCATTTTTGCTTTTGTTTCCCTTGCCTTTGGAGATGTGTCTAGCAAGAAGTTGCCATGCCTGAGGTCAAAGAGGTTACTGCCCATGCTCTCCTCTAGGATTTTGATGGATTCCTGTCTCACATTTAGGTCTTTCATCCATTTTGAGCTTATTTTCATATATGGTATAAGAAAATAGTCCAGTTTTATTCTTCTACATGTGGCTGTTCAATTTTCCCAACACCATTCATTGAAGAGACTATCTTTTTTTTTAATTTATTTATGATAGTCAGAGAGAGAGGGAGGCAGAGACATAGGCAGAGGGAGAAGCAGGCTCCATGCACCGGGAGCCCGACGTGGGATTCGATCCCGGGTCTTTGGGATCGCGCCCTGGGCCAAAGGCAGGCGCTAAACCGCTGCGCCACCCAGGGATCCCCGAGACTATCTTTTTTCAATTGGATAGCCTTTTCTGATTTGTCAAAGATTAGTTGACCAAATGAGCGTCCATTTCTGGGTTTTCTATTCTGTTCCATTGAGTTGTGTCTGTTTTTGTGCCAGTAACATATTGTCCTGATGATTACAGCTTTGTAATACAGCTTAAAATCCAGAATTGTGATGCCTCCAGCTTTGGTTTTCTTTTTCAACATTACTTTGGCTATTCAAGGTCTTTTCTGGTTCCATACAAATTTTAGGATAGTTTGTTCCAGCTCTGTGAAAAATTCTGATAGGAATTGCATTGAATGTGTAGATTGCTTTGGGTAGCATAGACATTTTAACACTATTTGTTCTTCCAATCCATGAACATGGAATATTTTTCCATTTCTTTTTATCTTCCTCAATTTCTTTCATAAGTGCTCTATAGTTTTCAGAGTACAGATCCTTTACCTCATTGGTCAGGTTTGTTCCTAGATATCTTATAGGTTTGGGTGCAATTGTAAATGGGATCGATTCCTTGATTTCTCTTTCTGCCGCTTCATTTTTAGTGTATGTAAATACAGTTGGCTTCTGTGCATTGATTTTATATACTGCAACTTTGCTGAATTCCTGTATCAGTTCTAGAAAGTTTTTGGTTGAGTATTTTGGGTTTACTGCAGAGTATCATGTCGTCTGTGAGGAGTTTCTGCATCTATCGATTCTTACCATTTTAAAAATTAATGTGGTATATCACATTGATTTATTTTCTGATGTTGAACCACTCCTGCAGGAGTAAATCCCACTTGGTTTTAGTAAATAATCCTCTTAACGTACTGTTGGACCCTATTAGCGAGTATCTTGGTGAGAATTTTTGTAATCATGTTCACCAAGGATATTGTTCTGTAATTATCCTTTTTAGCGGGGTCTTTGTTTGGGAATCAAGGTAATGTTGGCTTCATAGAATGAGTTTGGAAAATTTTCTTCCATTTCTATTTTTTGGAACAGTTTCAGAAGAATAGGTATTAATTCTTCTTTAAATGTTTGTTATAATTCCCCTGAGAACCCATCCAGCCCTGGACTCTTTGTTGGGAGATTTTTGATTGCTGATTCAATTTCTTTGCTGATAATGGGTCTGTTCAGGTTTTCTATTTCTTCCTGTTTCAGTTTTGGTAGTTTACATTTCTAGGCATGTATCCATTTCTTCTAGATTACCTAATTTGTTGGCATATAATTTCTCACAATATTCTCTTATAATTGTTCATATTTCTTCACTGTTGGTTGTGACCTCTCCTCTTTCATTCATGATTTTATTTATTTGGGTCCTTTCTCTTTTCTTTTTGATAAGTTTGGCTAGGGGTTTATCAATCTTATTAATTAATTCTTTACAAGAACCAGATCCTAGTTTCATTGATCTGTTCTACTTGTTTTTTTTGTTTTTTTGTTTTTTTTTTTTTTACTTCTACATCATTTACTTCTGCTCTATTCTTTATTATTTCTCTTCTCCTGCTGGATTTAGGCATTATTTGCTATTCTTTTTCCAGCTCCCTTAGGTGTAAGTTTAGATTGTGTATTTCAGACTTTTCTTGCTTCTTGAAAAAGGCTCATATTGCTATATGCTACCCTCTTAGGTCCACCTTTGCCGTATCTGCAGGTTTTGAACTGTCATGTTTTCATTTTCATTTGCTTCCATGTATTTTTTAAATTCTTCTTTAATTTCCTGGTTGACCCATTTATTCTTTATAGGATACTCTTTAACTTCCACGTATTTGTGGTCCTTCCAAATTTCTTCTTGTGGCTGACTTCAAATTTCATAGCAGTATGGTCTAAAAACATGCATATAGTATGAAATTAGTCTTTTTGTACCAGTTGAGACTTGATTTATGTGACCTATTCTGGAGAATGTTCCATGTGTACTCAAGAAGAATGTATTCTGCTGGTTAGAATCAAATGCTCTGAAGAAATCTGTTAAGCCCATCTGGTCCAGTTTGTCATTCAAAGCCCCTGTTTCCTTGTTGACCTTCTGCATAAATGATCTGTCCATTGCTGTAAGTGAGGTATTAAAGTTCCCTACAAAAATAAATAAATAAATAAATAAATAAATAAATAAATAAATAAATAAAGTTCCCTACAATTATTGTATTATCATCAATGAGTTTCTTTAATTTTGTTATTAATTGGTTTATATATTTGGCTGCTCCCAATTTAGGGGAATAAAACTTTACAATTATTAGATCTTGTTGGTAGACCCCTTTATTGTGATATAGTAGCTATAATTTGTTCAAATAAACCTTCTGCTCCCTTTTCCTGCTCCTCATCTTCTGGGACTCCTATAATATGGATATTATTTAATTTTTTGGAATCGCTGAGTTCCCTAAGTCTACCTTTGTGATCTAATGGTTTTCATTCCCTCTTCTTTTCAGCTTTATTATTTTCCATAGTTTTATCTTCTGTCACTGATTCGCTCTTCTCATTCATCATTTTTATGACCTCAACTTGGGACTGCATCTTGTTCATAGCATTTTTAATTTCAGCCTGACTAGATTTTAGTCTTTTATCTCTGCAGTAAGGGATTCTCTGGTGTCTTCTATGCTTTTTTCAAACCCAGCTAGTATACTTATATTGTTGTTTTAAATTCTAATTCAGACATTTTACTTATATCTTCATTGATTAAATCTCTGGCCATCATTTCATCCTGTTCTTTCATTTAGAGTGAATTCCTCCATCTTCCACGAGTCATTTTTCTGACTTGTAGATGTGCAGCTTCCTTCTGCAAGACTTCTTTTTTTTTTTCTTCTGCAAGACTTCTTGATCAATTTCATGGAAGTTTAGAATGATCCTATCTTTATCTACCAATGTTCCAGTGAGGAAGCAGGATTAGAGTTGCCCTATTATTTCACTATCCCTATAATATAAATCTTATATATAATATATATTGTTTAAATATATTTATATGTAAATAAATATATATCTTTATTCAATTAAAATTCTTCAGTGAAGTTTTAGAGTCTAAAAATGACTTTGTGTAATTTTCTTATTAGGTTTATTTTAGATATTTGATAGGGTTTTTTGCTTTTGTGAATGGAATATTTTTCTATTATATTTTCTAATTGGTTATTAATAGTATATATGAATGTTACTGATTTTATCTTTTATATCTGATCACCTTGCTGAATTCTCTTTTTAGTTCTGCTCTTTTGTCAGTTGGTTCTTTTGGATTGTCTAGGTAAAGTATCATATCTTCTGAAAAATCATGTGTCTTATCAATTTTTATACTGTCTTTTTCTTGTCTTATGCTAAGGGCTTCTAATATACTAGTAGTCATAAGAGTGGACATGCTTGTCTTCTTCCTGACCTTAACAGGAAAGTTTCTAACTTTTAAGTGTGATATTTTCCTCAGCATCTGTTTGATATTCTTTCACAAGTCAAATTCCTTTCCATCTCTTGTTACCTAAGAGTTTTTATTGTAAAGTTTTCAAATATCCAGTGTTCCTCCAATAGACATTGGTCATTTTACAACAGATTCCATTTGCTAATATTTTATTTAGGATTTATGTATCTTTATCCAGAAGTAAGATTGTTTTCTTGTGCTTTCTTTGTTTAATTATGGTATCAGGGTTATACCAGCCTTAACATATGATTTGAGTAGTTTTCTACTTTTCTCCCCCATGCTTTGGATCAGTATGTATAAAGTGCAAATTCTTCTTTTAATTTGGTTAAAAAACAAACCAAAATATTCACACACACATATGAAACCATCTGTGCCTAATTTATGTTACAGGAGTTGATTCTTTTCTTTGTTTCAAGTTTATATACAGTCTTGTCAAGTTTTGTTTCTTTTCAAATAAAAATTTGATAAATTACATTTTCTTAGAAAATTTTCTATCTCATCTAGGTTTTAAAGTATATAAATTTATATAATATTCTAATTTCAAGTCCTTTCTGATTTTTCAGTTATAGCTCTCTCTTTATTCCTAATTGTATATTTATACCTTTTATCTTTTATCTTGATATACTTTATAACAGTGTTTCTATTTTATTAATATAGTACAGTTTTTATTGATGACTCTATTATGATAAGAACATATAATTTTATACCTATACATTTGACCACTTTAGGGTTTTATCAATTTAGAATTTTATTTGTTCTTCCCTACTTCCTTCAGGTTTATTTGTCCTCATTTTGTTACTTTTTTGAATTGAAAAGTGGTTTCTTTCATACTGTTTTCCAGTATATGAAAGGTTGTAAATATACTTCTGAGTACCACTTTCACTATATTGCATTGATTTTGACAAGTAATTTTCTCATCTTTCCTTAGTTGTAAACATTTGTAATTCCATTTGGAACACATCAAACAAAGGGTTTCTTAGAAAAGTGTATGCAGGGATCCCTGGGTGGCTCAGCGGTTTGGCACCTGCCTTTGGCCCATTCTGGCCGATTCTGGAGTCCCGGGATTGAGTCCCACGTCGGGCTCCCGGCATGGAGCCTGCTTCTCTCTCCTCCTGTGTCTCTATCTCTCTCTCTATCATAAATAAATCTTAAAAAGAAAAAAGAAAGTGTGTGCATTTTTCTGTTTTCAATTTTCAAATTTCCTTGTATATTATTATAGATTGTTTTGTATATCTTTCTTTTGCTAACTTCGAAATTTATTTCACTGTGGTCAGTAATAAAGCTTGTTGAGATTCTTTGTAGCCTTGTATCCAGTCACTTTTTGTGACTATCTCATGTATGTTTGTAAAGAATATTTTATTCTCTGGGGTTGGTTTGTTGTTGTTGTTGTTGTTGTTTTGGTGGGGGGGGGGAAGTGGAGGAGTAGGGGAAGGTACAGTGTTCTTTAATTTCCTACTAGATCAATCTAATTGTGTCAGGTACTTTTTTTAATTTTTATTTATTTATGATAGTCACACACACACACACAGAGAAAGAGAGAGAGAGAGAGAGAGGCAGAGACATAGGCAGAGGGAGAAGCAGGCTCCATGCACCAGGAGCCAGACGTGGGATTCGATCCCGGGTCTCCAGGATCGTGCCCTGGGCTAAAGTCAGGCGCTAAACCGCTGCGCCACCCAGGGATCCCCTGTGTCAGGTACTTTATATCCATATTTATGTGTTTGCTATTTGAACTGTTATCTTCTAGGATATGATTAGCAATTTGTCAATTTATCCTTGTCTTTCTATCAGTATTTATGTTAGATGCCAAAATGTACACAACAGATCTCCTCAATAAATTATTCCTTTATCCTTATGAAATATCTATCTTTATCACTTTCAATGTTCTTAATCTACATTTTGGTTTTTATATTAAGTTTTTTGCTGTTTCTTTTTGTTATATATTTCACGTACTTATATATCTTTCTCCATTCCTTTATTTACAACTTTCTTTTGTCTGCTAATCATTATACAGCTGGATTATTTCTTTGTAAATCCTGTCAAAACTTTTTAACAGGTGAGTTTAGCCATGTTTATTGTGATTATTGATATGTTTAATATTATTCCTGCGTTTTATTTTTGGTGTTCTATCTAACATGTTTTCAACTCCTTTCTTTTCCCTCTTTCTGTCTTCTTGGATTGCTCATACATTTATAAATTATTGTTCTTTTTTTAAAACTATTTTGGGACTCATAATTCTATTTCTATTTTAAAAATTCTAACCCAGGATGCCAGGGTGGCTTGGCAGTTGAGCATCTGCCTTCAGCTCAGTGTGTGATCCTGGAGTCCCTGGAACAAGTCCCACATTGGGTTCCCTGCATGGAGTCTGCTTCTCCCTCTGCCTGTGTCTCTGCCTCCCTCTCTGTGTGTGTCTCATGCATAAATAAATACAACCTTTAAAAAATAAAAATAAAATAAAAATTCCAACCTACATGCTTAACTTTCTATTTTTCTACATCACCTGGTACCTTCCTAGTCAATGGAAGAACACAGCAGCATTGACATCACCTGGAAGCTTAACCCCATCCTAAATCTCTTGGTCAGTATCTGTTCTTTAACAAGACCCCCTGGTGATTCATTGGCACATTAAAGTTGGAGAAGCTCTGGTTTAGTGTGTATCATACCATATCCACCCTCCAGATAAGACAAGATCATTGTGTTATTGTTACTTTTTACTTTTTCAGCTTTCTCTGTTTCCCTCACCTTCTCTCAGTGGATATTATTTGGAATCATAGCTCTAAATCGCCAGTTTTTAAGACTCTTAAATACATGTAACTCTTATTTAGACTTAAGTCTTTCTATCCAACTTCCTCTGACATTAGTATATCCTTAATAATCCTTTCAGAGGTATGGGCACTGGTGAATTTTCTGAATCTCTATCTATAAATGACTCTATTTTAACCTTGCACTTGAATGATGGTTTGGTGACTATAGAATTACAGATTCAAGGTTTTTCTTTCACTCAAAAATTTGATCCAAAGTTATTGACCCATTGTATTCTTGCATCTAGTGTTGCTAAAGTGGGTCTTCTATTAGATTCTTCTACTTTGCAATATTCTTTTCCTCTTTAAAAATGTTTCAGATTTGGTTCCGAAGTTTTACAACATTTCTTTTTTAAAATATAGCTTATTTATTTGAGAGAAAGAGGGAGAAAGAGAGAGCAAGAGAGAGCATGAGGTAGGAGAGGGGCAGAGAGAGGAGCAGACTCCCAGTAAGTGGGAAGCTTGATGCAGGCTCAATCCCAGGACCCTGGGATCATAACCTGAGCCAAAGGCAGACACTTAATGAACTGAGCCAGCCAGGCCCCAAATTTTACAACATTTCTGTGTCTAGACCTGGGCCTGGACCACACTAGTTATGCTTTTTCAGTCTTGAGTATTCATGCTGCATTATGTTTTTAGAAATTCTTCCATGTTATTTCTTTCAACCCTGTGGCCCCCCTTTCTCTTTATTCTCTTTTCTGATGTGTATTATTTATAGGTCCTTCTAGGTGTGTCATATAAGTGCCTTCACTTTTCTTTCACATTTTCAATCTCTATTTTTTTGGTTATACCCAGCAGAATTCTCAATTGATTCTTGCAGATCACTAATTATCTTCAGTTGTGTCCATCTTGCTATTCAGCCCATCTACAGAATTTCTTTGTTTCAAAGATCAAACTTTTAAGTTCTATAATCTTGTGATTCTTTTTATGAGATACAGTATTTTGCATCTCTAGTTACTGTAAAATTCTACTCTTGTTTAATTAACTCTGTTTGTGTAACAAGCCTTCTGTTTATTGAATTTGTTGTCTCTCTTCAGTTGCTTTGTTTTCCCCAAAATATTGGTAGTCTGTTATTATTTTTATTATTGCATACTTATCTTTAAAATTGACATGCCCCATTATAATTCCACTGCACCAGTTGAACCTGATTGGGAAGATTTGTAGGAGTTCTGAAGTCAGCAGGTATTCTGAGCTGTTTTTCAGTAAAATGAGAAGGGGTAGATAGTGTTGGGAAGTGGCTTGGCCCCTTATCTTATGGCAGAGGGAGATGTTCTCTAATTCCTTCTAGCCACTGACACACTTCTTGTTATTGCCCTATCTCTCCCACCCAGATATTTTTTTTTAGATTTTATTTATTTATTTATGAAAGAGAGAGAGAGAGGGAGGCAGAGACACAGGCAGAGGGAGAAGCAGGCTCCACACAGGGAGCCCGACCGGGACTCGATTCCAGGTCCCCAGGATCACGACCTGGGGCCAAAGGCGGCGCTAAATCACTGAGCCACCAGGCTGCCCTCCCACCCAAATATTTATTCCATTTCCCTTCACCTGGCAGCAAACACCCCTGTTATTACTACTGGGACCCCAAGAGTTTTATCAAGTGGTGGTACATAGACATGCAGGTTCTGTCAACTGCCTGTTTCTGATGTAGGACTTCCAACTAATCACTCTACCAGCTACTTCTAGGTTACCCCATATCTGGTATAGCTTCTACATTTTCTTAAACATTTTCTTGTGGGCACTTGGGACCATCATGTATCATTCAGATCCATTTGATTTTCATCTTTCAGTGTCCAAGGTATTAAAGGATCCTTTTTTCCCTCTTAATTATAGTAATAGATTTATCTACTTATTATACACTTCTTTTCTCTTAATTTTATGGATTGAGGCAGGAAAGAATGATATTAAAGCCCATTCTCAGTCAGTCATTTTGAAAGTGAAGTGCTCAATTTTTCTATTATATTTTCTGATTTTTTGTTGATTTATAAGCGCTCTTTATATATTAAAGATATTAATACTTTGTCATATATGTTACAATGTGTATCCTTTGGCCCTGAATTTTCTGAAGTTATAAACTTTTAAAGATAATTTTTATTTTTAAAATGTTCAAATATATATAAAAGGAGAGAGAATAATAAAATGATAATAAACCCAATGGCCAATATTGTTTCATCCTATACCTTTATCCATTATCCCCTCTCCTGATCATTTCATCTTTAACTATTTAAGTAAGTACCTCTAAAAGATAAGAACTCTCTCTCTCTCTCTTTTTTTTAAGTAGGTTCCACACGTAGCATGGAGTTCAACATGGGGCTTCAGCTCACAACACTGAGATCAAGACCTGGGCTGAGATCAAGGGTCAGATCTGAGCCACCCAGGCACCCCAAAATAAGAACTCTTAAAACACATAACCACAATACCATCAGCATACCCAAATATCAATAATTCCTTAATTTCTTTCAATGAAGCAATGAACTTACAACACTTTTGTTGTTGTTTTTAGATGAATGAGTTTTTAAGGGTTAAATATGAAAACTTAAACAACCACAATAAGCCCATAATCTAATGTTTTACTTGATAGTTTCATTTAGATAAAATCTCTTTTTTTTTATTGACTGCTGTCTAAAGAGACTCAGAAAAGCATGTCTATAAAGATTAATTCTTTGTACTTATTGTCATTCTTTCTTATTTGAAAATTCAGGTTCTGACTATGATGGAAGAAAATGAAACAGTAGACAATATTGCAAAATTAGACCAAAAAGAATTTGGCCTGGATCTTGAAGAACTGGAAAGGCTTCATGATGAAAATGAGGAAGAAGTGGCAAAGGTATAGAAAAATCTAATTTAAGCACCATAAAGAAATATAATGAATGAAGTAAAAAGAAAATGGGAAGAATTTTTCTAGGATAATGTGAATAAAACAAAAACTTCTCCAGTACAATATGAATAAAGCAAACTTAGTGTATATAAATGGAATAAATTAGAAAATTATCAAATTTGGGAGCTAGGAGAAAGAAGAGTGTCTAGGCCAGCCACACATCTGATGTTTGTCTCTCCTCATGACATTTGTTCCAACCATTTTCCACATGTTTGAAAGTTTTTAGAAATCCTCTCAGTCACCTTATGCCAACTTTGGACCTTCTGGTTTAAGAGCTTCTTTTCTTTCTTTTCTTTTCTTTTCTTTTCTTTTCTTTTCTTTTTTTTCTTTTCTTTTCTTTTCTTTTCTTTCTTTTCTTCTCTTTCTTCTTCTTTCGTAAGCTCCACACCCACATGGAGCCCAGTGCAGGGTTTGAACTCACAATCCTGAGATCAAAACCTGAGCTAGGATCAAGAGTCTGACCCTTAACTGTCTGAGCCACCCAGGTGCCAATAGCCCTGCCTTAATTACAATTGAAATCTTTCTCCCTTTATTCACTGATTTTTATACCCTTTGAGCATCATCTACTCTATGGCCACTCTGAAAATATAGAAGATTAGCAATTACTATGTTCCCTATGTATCTTCTCTCATCTATGCTAGCGATCCCAGCTCCAATGGCCATCATATAATGTAGTTTTGATAGGTTCATCATCATCATGTGTTTTCCATCTGATTTCATTATATTTGGGTATGGCATCCACAGAACTCCAATTATGATCTGTCCAGTTTAGAGAAAAGCCTAAACTGAAACCTCCAATTCTCTAGATACTATACTTCTATTACTACAGCTTTTGCATCTCTTTTGGTGGTCACATTACATTGTTTACTCATATAGGTTTTATTTTAGGTAAAAGTCCTAATTGTGTTTTTTTTTAATGTACAAACATCACTATTTTTATTTGCATTTAAGCCAAATATGCTGTGAGCTAGAAAGTTACTAGACAAGATGTATGATTCCTATTTTATACATTAACACAAATTTCAGAACACAAAGTATAGCAACAGTCTCTACTTTATTGTTCAAATCCATATATTTTTATCTAGAATACAGTATTTATAAAAGTAATACCTCCTGCAACAAAACCAACATTATTAGGAGAGTTGTTTGAGTTATTTTTTAATGGCTAATAGTGGAGCCCATTTTCCTCATTAAGTAACTACAGGGACTTAACACTCTTGAAGTTGTTTGAATACAACCAAGAATGTGGTATTGATAATTAAATAAATATGTATCAATTCACTCAAATATTCAAGATAAAAGGACTTATTTTTTACTTAAACCAAAAATAAATTTTGGAAATATATTTAAAAATACCCTCTCAACCACTGTTAGCACACTCCTTTATACCTTCACTCAGCATGTTCCAGGAGTTATAATCTTCTGTGCTTTCACAGGTCTATTTGGGTAGTTATCAATCATCTTTTTCAATATATGTCTTTGCATTAACCCGTGCCATTTATCTGGCCAGGTGTCTGTCTCTAGCTGACATTACAGTTTCTTCATTGCTTCGCTTTGCAAACTTGTTCCCCACCTCATGTGGTTTCTCTTGTTCTTTGCCTATCTCTTGACATCCCTCTGTGAGTATGTGTTTTGCTCCCAGTGATGTTTCAGAACTGGAGGGTTTCTCTGAGTTTCTTTCTTTGTCCTTTTCCATATTTCTCATTGTATTGGATCTTTCCCAGACAAGAAACTTATCCTTTGCCCTAGAATTTGGGCTGCTTTCTTTTTTGTCTCGGTTTCTTTCTGAAAATTGAACGTTTATTTCTTGTTGTTCTCTATCTCTGTACTTATCACTGTTTTCATATCTTTCTTTCCTTTCATATGCTCTTCCTTTTCTTTGCTTTTCTCTTCCTTCTCTTCTCCTTTCTCACTGTGTCGGTCATGTTCATTTCGTTGTCTATCTCTTTCTTGTTCTCTTAGGGAGTATTTCTCCCTTTTCCAATCTCTGTCTTTTCTTTCTCTTTGGTCTCTTCCCCTCAGTTTATCTTTGTGTTCATGCCTCTTCCAGTGGGAATCTCTATGACCAGCCTCTCTGTGCCTATGGGAATCCTTTTATTTTCGGTAATCACAGTCAGTGTAATAGTTCTCATGATCCCTGGATTGTCTCTCTTGGTGCTGATCTTCCCTTTTCTCATGAACTCTTGACTTGGACCTTTTTGTATGGCATTTGATACCATGTTCTCTTTCTTCACTAGAAGATGGTGAGTGCCTCTGATGCTTGGAGTCACCCTCAGAAGTCTGTGATTTTTGATTTTCTTCTGCAGTTCACTTTATTATTTTTTTCCATTTCATCATCCTCACTATTAACATCAAAGTCACTGTCTGCATCTGGGTTTTCCCCTACTTGCACAACAGTTTGGAGACTGCATTTCTCACGTGGTATTATTCTGTTCTCTGAACTTACTTCATCAGAATAACCCCTTAATTTCTCTTCCTTTATCCCAGACCTGGCTTCATGAAAGCTGCATGTAGGTACTTCCTCTTTACCAACTGCTTGATTTAATAGGTGTCTATAAAATCCACTGAGATCTTTCTGCTTGGTTACATCCAAACATGCTTCGAGTGCAGCAGCCCTTTTCTTTCTTTCTTCCTCTTCAGCTCTCTCTGCAGTTTTTTCTTATAAGCAGATGTCACAAATGCCTCCTTATCATCAAACTCTCCCTTCTCCATTTCTCGTTCTCTTTGTATTTTCTTTTCCATTCTCTTTTCCTGTTCCTTTTTTCTGATCTCAACTGCTTTTAGTAAGTTGTGAATATACTTGGGCTTTTGGTCTTTTCCCCAAAGCAATTTGGGATTATTTTCCTCTTTATTTCTGCATTTCATCATAAGTCCTGTCATATTCATATACAGTGGAATCTTCTGCAAGGGCCTTTGGGATTTCTAGTTGGGTCTGTTTCATTGCTTGCTTCTTAGTAGCTTCCCTCTGAAGGCTTTCACTCATGGAGATCTCATCATTATCATCAGAATCATTCCCAAACACTGATGGTTTTTGCAAAACAGGGTGCAACTGCTGTGCTTTCTTTGGCAAAATAAGCCCATACTGCCTGCCCATAATCGCCATCTTGCTCCCATCTCCGCTGAACATGGCCACTAATTGTGTTTTACACAGAATGTTCTTAAGCTACCTCCTTTGTAATCTGCACAGTATGTTTGATTTTTTGAGTGTGCAAGTATAAAAACATTTTTCTCTAAGCAAGAGAGGAAATATGGCTGGATTCAGGAACATTTAAGTGGATTATCATTGGTTAAATAACTATATAAAAAAAAAAGGCTGATAATTTGGTGCCTCTAGCAGAGGTTTCCAATCATATGCTCCAGGACTCTCTCCTGTTAAATATGTGAATTAATGATTGGGATAAAGATACAGAAATGAGGCATATTTGTCAAATTAGTGAATGACATGAGGCTGAGAATTAAATATATAAGATAACAGAATCAGAACCAAGGGGACCTTAATAGACTGACTCAAGGAGGTAAAATTTACCTTAAGCAGATAAAATTCATCTATCCATTCATTCATGCTGCAACATTTATTGAACACTTATTACATGCCAGGCCCTATTGTCAGTGCTGGAAACACGATGACTGAGACAGGTAAGTCCTTCCCACATGGGGCTGATCTGGTGGAGAAGACAGACCCTAAACAAATCTCTCTATATTGTATGATGAAAGTAAACTGAATTCTGTGATAGATGTGAGGCATCTACTTCTGTGGTCAAAGAAGACCACTTTAAAGGCATTTCAGCTGAGATTGAAAAGGAGAAAGGGAGTTGGCTATGCAGTTAGGGGAAGAGAATGGCAGATGAAGGGAGCAGCATGAATGAAGGCCCTGAGGCAGAAATGGCTTAAAGTATTCCAGGACGGAAAGGCCAGGAGGGCAGAAGCACAGTAGACAGGAGAGAGTTTCATGGAATGAGGTAGGAGCAGAGGCCAGCTCTGAAGACCTTGAACATCATGGTAAAGAATTTGGCTTTTGTTACACTCAACAGAAAGCTATTAGAAATGATCCCATTTTCTTATAACAAATAGGCATCAATTTAGGACCATTTTGAATTATTTATTGTGATAGTTGCAACCATCCAAAAAGGTAGGTGGTTGTTGTCCTGACTTGAGGAAACTGAGGATTTGGACCTAGAATCACTTGGCTAAGGTCTCACAACCTGGATAATATCCAGGAAGCACTCTCAGTGCTTTTCCCCTTTGACCTTGGCTTCACCCAAGCCTGGAATGCCTCCTCCCATTCTGGCATGAGGCTTTCTTAGCCTGCTCAGCTTGACCACTCCGTACCAACTTTGGGTTGGGTGCCTAACCTCATCCTCACTCGTGTTGTTTCTGCCTCCAAGCTCATGTGTGACCACTCATCCTCACAAACCTGCTCCTCTGGCCTGCTGACCTACAGACCACTGATAAAGCCACCCTGATTACCCCCACCCCATGCCTCTGTTCCAGATACTCTTTGCTGCTTTTCAGATTCCTGCATATTCTTCCAGAAGCCTTCTTAATCTTCTGAGCAGGTTTTGGTACAGAGAAAGGCTCGTGACATGCTTGTTTCCCCAATATTATTACCTTTTTTGAGCTCTGGGCTTTGAAAAAATATTAGCCCCAGATTGGATGTGATAGTGGAACCAGACAGTCCAGGATAGAACAGTGTTAGCAGATGACACCACAAACCCAGGCACATTTGGAAAGAGGACACTAGTCCCTGGGAAGCGTTAGTGGTACCCACCAGTCAGGGAGCCCAGTCCTAAAGGGACCAGGCTATTAGCTAGCCCTAGTTTAGGATCTCAACCAGAGCAAAAAGACCAAAGCCCAGTAATGACAATCTCAACACGGAATTAGGGACCGAGTCTGGAGGGGTTGATCAAACAGCCTCAGCAGAAGAGAGGAAAAAGCTGGTGGGCTGGGAATCAGGCAGGTTCTGATAGCTGACAAGCCAAAACAGTTGTTTATTTAAGAAAAAAATAATTTAAAACTTTATTAACCATTAACCCAATGGCTAAAAAAGAAATTAAATGCAAATTAGACAAAGCCTTTGATCAGACAATGAATAAAACAAACATGAATGATTGAATGAACAACTATGACATTTTCTAATCCGGGGGATATTATTCTTAGCTAGTTTGTAGATAATTCTGCTAACAAAGAGAAATGCAAAAGAGGTTCTAAAGGGGACCCTAAGGACTAAAAATTGTTGGTCCTCACTTTCACATTAGGCCTTTAGCAAACTCCATTAAAACAAGAATTCTTCGGGTGCTTGGGTGGCTCGGTCAGTTAAGTGTTTGGCTCAGGTCTTAATCTGAGGGTCCTGGGATTAAGCCCCACGTTGAGCTCCTTGCTCAGTGGGGAGCTTGCTTCTCCCTCTCTTTTTGCCTGCTTGTGCACCCACTGTCTCTCTCTCTCTGTGTCAAATAAATAAATAATATTTTTTAAAAAACAATTCTTAATCACTTAAAGGTCAAACAATTGGCTTACTTAATCAGATAAAACTAATTGAGGTACCATATGTTTCTAAAAGGTCAAGCATATGATCCCCAAGAGTAATGGAGCATTATTTATAGTGTACATAAATAATAGATGAATTAAGTGACCCCAAGACAGAGATCACAAACTGACACTTCAGGTATGCATTGACAAGAATTAAGCCAACATTTAGATATCTGATAGGTGCATTAAAAAAAATACACATTTCTGAACTTGTCTAATAAATCAGGAAGACCTGGCACAGCGGTTCATTCCCCAGTCCTGCACCAACCTGCCAGATCTGTGATAGTGAGCATTTTAACTATCCATCCCACTATGGCCATGCAACTGTCCTCACACCACCCTGGCTCATGTTTAGGACCTGCCTGCCATTAGAGCTGTTTGAATTGACACCCCAGTGCCCAAGGAATGGAGTTCCAAGCCACCAGACTAAACTTTAGGAAAGGTCCTTGAGACAGGACAGTATTTCTCCCAAAATGCATCTCAGCATAGGGCAGCTCCGTGTGTTAGGGAAAGAAGATAGCCATTAAATGTGCAGCCATAAGACATCTGGGTGGCTTCATGGTTGAGTGCTTACCTTTGGCTCAGGTCGTGATCCCAAAGTCCTGGGATCGAGTTCTGCATTAGGCTCCCCATGGGGAGCCTGGTTCTCCCTCTGCCTATGTCTCTGCCTTTCTCTCTGTGTCTCTCATGAATGAATGAATGAATGAATGAATGAATAAATAAATAAATAAATAAATAAATAAAATCTTTGAAAAAAATGTGCAGCCATAAGCCACATATTCATGTTTATTATTCCCCTTCATCGACATTCTGCAAGATAAGAAAAGATGCAGAGATGCATAACCTCGCCAAGGCCTATTTGGCTGAACTTATTAAAGAAGAATGCTGGAACTCGATGGCTGTGAAAGGTCGAGCTCTTAAGGTAACAGACATATTTCCAGGCCTAGCACCTTAGCTGATGAGAATTTTCATTGAAAGTCTCATGGCAGAAAAAAACTTTTAAATAATTTTAAGAAAGTCCATACATGGAAAAACAGTCAGAGCATGCTTTGCCCTCCTTGTACCGAATTCCACTAGTTGCACAACTTTCTCTTGTTATCCTTTTTTCCTATCTGCTCAGTTCCTATAAGCTTCCACACCAGCAGTCTCTTGAGATTTTCTCTTTCCCTATGAACTACCTGCATTCATTCTTCCGATCTATCTCTTCCAAAAGGCCATTTCACTCGCATTCCACACAGATAGAAAACTAGACACAATACTGGTTACAGTTCTACCTACATCCTCTATATGTCTGTTTTTTGATCCTTTTTCACTGAGACTCCTCCCAACACAATTTCCCTCTTTGTGTAGGGTGATCAGAAGGCCCAGCCTATGCCTGTGGTCCTAGAATAATAATTAAGAGCACTCTTCTCACTTTCAAATATGCTGCCCCTCTCATTTGGATAATGAAATATATGGCCACCCTACGTATTTGTAATTAAGTATTATTCATAAGAGAGGCACATTTTGGGCTGGTCAGTTCTTTGCTGTGGGGGCTGTCTTATGGATTGTCTTATGGATTTGGCCTCTATCTATTAGGCCTCAGTAGCATCCAAAACTCTCATTAGTGAAAATCAGACATATGTCCAGACATTGCCAAATGCCCCTGCAGGGCTGGGGAAGACGGGAACAGGGCAAGTAAAATCATTCCTAGTTGAGAACCACTGCTCTAGAAATAAATCCCTTACAAAAGTACAGTATTTCTACCTAAAGTTTACACCGGTGCTAACGATGTACATTATTTATTTTAAAGAAAGTTCCCACTGTCAATTTCACTCATGTATGATGACCTGTGAATTAATTTTGATCGGCAATAATATCCTTCACTCCACCTCTGATACACACAATTGTACTACAAATGAATTTATCTCATCTTGCTTTTGTTTTTCCAAGTGCTTTCACATGCCCTACGTGGTTGAGAACTTTCCAATGAAAGAACGCACAGATGAAGAATTGAAAGAATTAAAGAGAGTTTTGTGGCAAAAGAAGATTGAAACAGAGTGTCTTAAAGTACAATTTTAAATATATATGTGTTTATGTAAGAATGTGTTTTATTTTAGGATCTCCATACAGATTTGAGTTAGGATAAAATTTAAGTTTAGAAACTGTTTATATTTTCATTCCTTGTTCATTTGTAGAATATATTTTAATAAATATAGAGCTAAATCTGCATGGTAAATCAAGAAGCCTATAATCTTATACAATACTGGCTAGCCCTCAAGTAGAAGGACATACTTTTAAAAAATGAGATTTGAGGTTTTGTTCTTGTTCTGGCCAGAAGTTGTCTTTATCTACCCTACCCTTTTATCTTCTTTTATCATGAGGAATTATATTTTTAAATAATTGACCAAAGATGAACAAGTATCTGTTTTGGTAGAATTATGGTTTTCCTGGAGCAATTCCAGCTTTTTGTTTGTTTCAAAGCAGCAACAATCTCTTTCAGACTGCTAGAGAAACACTGCCCCATCAATGTAGTTTTGCCAGAATCTTGCATCCATTCTTTTCCTGAAACATAAAGTGAAGGCATACTTAATTCTTAACAGATACTCACCAGTCCTATGTGAATAAGTTTCTTTGTAAACATGAAAAGAAGATATATTTTTAAATGTTTAGGTACCAAGAAAGATTCAAAATATTCACAAGTAGCTGTCATCCTGACAGAAATATAAATATTACATAGTATCAAGGGCAATTTTCACTCTTTTGACTTATCCAGTTTCTCAGTTTCCAGAGCTTAACTCTTCTGCATGAGTTTCATGATCCATCCATCACTTCAGTTGTTGGCAAGATAATTTAACATCTAAAATGACTGAAATAATTAAGTCGTTGCAAAATTGCCCTTTAGAGAATTCTTGTTATTGCATAACTTTTGTCTGACCTTTTTCTATATTTAGTTACGGAAGGAAATTGTAGAGGTTCAGTCTACAATCACCTTGGCTAAAAAGCATCATGAAGAGGAGGATGAAGAAGAGGAAGAAGAAGATACAGCAGTAAAAAATGCCAACTTGCCCAATTACCTGCTTGGCAGTCTGAGTACTGATTTTGGGGTACATGCCTCTTTGTTGTCAAGCCAATTGGAACTTCATTCCAGAGAGGAGAAAATCAACCAAATTATATTACTGAAAGTAAGTGAATTTCTTCTTTATCCTCTAAAATCTCTAAAACGCCCCATGAGGCTTCCTGTAAAAGTTCAAATTGAAATCTAATGCCAGTCAAATGATGTCTTTAAGGTACATAGAGAAGTATCCAGATGGCTAGTGTCCATGTTATTCAA
Source organism: Nyctereutes procyonoides (assembly GCF_905146905.1). Taxonomy (NCBI): domain Eukaryota; kingdom Metazoa; phylum Chordata; class Mammalia; order Carnivora; family Canidae; genus Nyctereutes; species Nyctereutes procyonoides. The sequence continues at coordinate 8,929,035 of NW_026575133.1, read as the reverse complement.
ACAGAACTTGTGTACAAGAGTTGCTTTCATCTCTTTGGACTGGGTTCTATGATAACATTTTCTGCCACAAACAAACTATTTATCTACTTATATCTTCCGTAAGCTTAAAGATAAATGTGATCCTTGAAAGCCGTCTTCAAGGTAACTCAGATGTCCATTAGGACCTCTTGTAAGATCAAGATATGATTGCTTATCTATCCCCTTAATCCAAGGAAATACCATTTTCTAAGATTTCCGTAACTTCTCTTGTGGGTCTCAGGAATAAGTACACTCGAGGTCAACAGAGTCCTACATTCAAAGAGGCTTTGTGGTGTCTATATAATGATACTCATATTGAATTCTTGAGTTCCTCTTTCTGAAGAACCTAGCATAACTTCATTGGCATGGTCTTCCAATGAGAGGAGAATAGCAACTCTGTTTATCCCCGTATGTCTTACTTGAAAAACCATAAGGAGACTCTGGATCATTTAAAATATAAGAAGGAAGTCACACAACACACAGACACCCCACATATCCTAATATCTTACATCACCACATATCTTATCCTACATAGCCACACTGCAAAAAGAAAATACAAAAAAGAGGATGTTATGACATAGGAAGGGTCACCAGCAGTGACAGCCTAGGCAGGATGACAGCTGTGGGCAGGATGTATGTTCTATACATAAAATTCTAGAAAATGCAGACTAATCTACAACAATAAATAGTGGATTGGCAGTTTGACATCTCAGTTATGGTAACGGATTCATGGGTGTTCCATCCTACAAGCTCTAAGATACTACTCCTTACTCTCCAGTGAACAACTCAGTCTCAGAATACATATACCTACCAAAGGTTTTTGAAAATCCAGTGACTGAGATTGCATCAATGTGGATGGTTCAAAATTTAATGTTGTCAGTTCCTATTCCTAAAAGTCCTCCAACCAAATCTGCAATTTGAGTTCCAACCTCCTATCCTGATACTCTGCTTTCTCTTCCTATTTTTCTCTTCTCTTCTCTTTTCTTCTCCTCCTCTAAGCTCTGAAATTCCTGTGCATTTATATCACTTTTGTTGCTCAGCTTTTGCTGACCCATGCCCTCGGTGTCTCACCTTTCTGCTGTTCAATTAAGGCATTTTCCTACAAGAAGGTAAATTTCAGCCCAAGAGAAATTCTGGTGTCCGCTGTTAAGTTCATTTTTCTACCTACTTTAATGGCTTCATCTTCAGTAGGATAGATATATAGACTGAACACTGATGGTAAAATAAAGGCTACTTTGAGTTGACCATCATTCCACTCACTAGCACAGGTGGGAGCAATCCAATTAAACCCACTGCCACCTGGGCAATTGGCTGATCTGGCTAGCCCATTTAGGTCCCCTTCCTACCTGAGAATGACCTGACTATACAGAGGAAAAATATTGTGTGTTGTTGTGCTTTTCTGGGAAATTGTCCAATCTCTATAGGCCATCCTTTCCTTACCACATCTCCCCTAAACACAGTTTCAAAGAAAAGTCATTTCCCAATTTAAATACCACATATTGCTTTTTAAATATTCTATGATGAATTTTTTAGAACATATACAAAAGTTGGGAGAATAGCCCAAAGATCTCCAGGTATCCGTCACCTTCTTCAGCATTTATCAACATACCTGCAATTTGAGTTATAGTTTACATTTCAGAAAGTAGATTGTGATTAAGGCTATTGCCTTAATCTTACCCATGATAGGATGTGGCTGTGGATTATTGATCCAATAAATGACTTACTATAAACTGTATTTTAGAAATATTAACTTCTTGATGATTTATAAGGTGATTTTGGAGGAAAATTAAAACTGCAAGACCATGTTACCAGTAAAGATCTATAACATGCAATGTGTTCTCAGTGTCACATTGATATTCTAGGATGTCATTTACAAAGTAAAAACAGCTTTCAACCATGAGTTTGATGCTGCATATAAACAAAAAGAGTTTGAAGTTGCACGTGTGAAGGAAAAAAATGTAAGGATTCAAGAAATTATTTTAGATCTGGACTTGGAAGAAGTGGTCTGGCAACCAGAATTTGATGATTGTGAGAAGCCAGAGAGAACCCTCGTTGTGGAAAACAAAGAGGTACTGGCTAGCTGCATCATCCCTTGCCTCTTCCCTCAGGACATTCTCCGGAGTTCTTTCATATTCATCTCCTCATGGGCACTACTGGTAGTGACTGTATCAGGTGGTATTCTCGGTCACAAGAAACAAAAATAGTTGATATTGCTTCAGCAATAATGAGAATTTCTTTCGGAATCCTATGGAATCTAAGGGAGATTTGGATGTCAAGCCTAGAAAGAAGCAGGGACCAAAGACTGGAACCTTGTGGGGAATCAAGAAGTCCACTTTCTTTTTCTCTTAGCTTACTTATTTCTGCCTTTTACCTTCCTCTAGCAGTTTCTATTTTACTTCTCCTCACCCAAGTGGAAAACTGGTCTAAGCTAGAATCTCTTGGTCCCAATATCTCATTTGACCCGGTTAGGTCCAGAGCCCAAAAAGTTTGGGTCACACTGTGGGAGAGAGGCTGACAAAACTCCAGTAATTATCTGGGTCATTAAGGCAGTATGGATCCCAGAGAAAGGGGGTTCAATGGTCAGCCTTTCTTTTTTCTTAAGAGGGGTGGGGAGGGGCAGAGGGAGAGAGAAAATCTAAAGCAGGCTTCACGACTAGCTCAAAGGCCAACATGGAGCTCAGTTTCACCAACCTGACATCATGACTGGAGCAGAAATCAAGAGTGAGACATTTAACCAACAGCCCCCACCCAGGTACCCCACTGGTCAGCCTTCTTAAAAGGTGTTTGGCTAGAGGTGGTTACAAGTAAATGCTTAAAGAAAACAATTTAAATATAACCATATTTTACTTCTAAAACATAAGAAATACTAGAAAATATTTTTAAAAAGTCCTTGCTCATATGAAACAAGTGTGACTTCTTTGGAACAAAAAAGGTAATAGTATTGCTTAGAAATAATAGCAAACACTTATTCAGTCCCTATTAAAAGCCAGATACAGTTCTAAGTGCCCTAGGTAGATGGAGACTAATTTATCATTATAAGACCTTATAAGATAGGTACTACTATTACCTCTATTTTACAGATAAGGAAACTGAGGCACAGAGAGATTAAGTAGCTTGACCACAGTTACAATGTTAGTAAGTGACAGAGTTGGAAACCGAACCCAAACCTTTATCCTTCAGAGTACATCCTTATCTCTACAGTCTACTGTACTTGCTTAAGGAAATCATTTCTTCCAGAACCAGACTCTTGCCAACCTGACTCTGGAGCATAGTAATAACAAGGACCTCACTCTGCAGCTCTCACTGATAATCCTGCTGTGGACAGTTCTTGTATGTGCATAATTAGCTTCACTACACTTGCTTCTTCTGTAATCTCCTCTACATCAGGAGGGTGATCTTGTTACAAACCAAACTTATGATGTCTTTCCCCTGCTTAAACCCCTGCAGCGGCTGCTCATTTCTCTTCAGATAGCAAGTCCCTTTGTGACTGCCTACCACAGCCCCCTTCCTCTTCAGCTGCTCTCACTACTTGCTCTGGGCTGGCCACATTTGCATTCCCATAATTGCTTGAATGTTCCAAGCTATTGACCTTTCAGGGCCCTCATCCAACAGAATTTAGCTTAGAAGACACTCCTTTGAACCCCTCTCTTGCCCCCCTAGTCTAAATCAGATCCCTGCTATAATCTCTTTAGTAATGGAGAAGAGCTGTGAGTTAATAGAGAAGTTATGATTGATTTTTTCAATCCTCTCATTTTAGATCTCCTCTTTATTCCAAGATAGGAAACCTGGATGTTTCCTTTATCCTCTTGATACTTTCTAACCTCTTCCTTGGTTTGTGTGGAAGGAAGGTTTGGTTTAAATTTTGTAAAAAAATAACAGCGGAAAACTACATTTTCTTTTTCAGATTGCAGCTCAGAAAACTCTTAATCCGTGGCTAAAAGCCAGAGCAGAATTGACCATGACCCATGAAATGGAGCAACAGCTTCTGACACAGGTATGCAGTTTTGCTCAAATGTACCTAAGACCCTCTTTCTTTAGGGATACTTGTTGCTAATTTGGTTGTATAGTCTTGTACTTTACTCCACTATAGAAACACATCAAGACATTTGTCATGGTCAGAGGTCCCTGGAATCTCAGTGGCTTCCTTCTCCTCTTCTCTCCATACCATTCACCACCCTCCCCAATTCTAAATGCAGTCATTCTAACATTGGATAGGAGTCTGCCTCTGGTGCCACCAGAGGGCCAGATCTCTGTCTCAGCTGCCCTCCCTGACCCTGGCTCTTTTCCAGGGTCCCGACACAAGGTGCCGAGCCCTGATGGACATGATGGGAGGAGTCCTGGAAGTCAAGAAGGAAGATATTTTGAAAATGGTAAGATTTCTGGACATTCTTATGGAAGGTGGAACAGGGTAGAGAGAGCTACTCAAATTTGATTGTTCTTGTCTATATTAACCCAAGTTTTAGAAATTCTACAGCAACAAATATACAGCCTCCCAGGACCTCATAAACATACCACATTGGATGAATAAGAAATTTGAAACCCCAGGCTTGCTTCCCCATCTTACATAAAACAGATAAAAGAACAAAAACAAGCAACCATAGTGGTTTTGGTCTCTATAAGAAGCAGTGATAACGTTGCATCTGTAATTCTCTGAACAAGAAACATTCCCTTTGATTTCTGTCATAAGTGTTTCTGGAGCTCAGGTGTAGTTCTAGTTTTGAAGATCTCAACACACATCTCTGAAACTGTCACCTAAGAGTCTCTGTACATCCCAAATTACCCAACCTCACTTATATCACAGAAAAATAGCTGTAACTTTTTCATATCCTTTAATCAAAGTGTCAGGCCATTGTCTTACCAATGTGAAAAACTATCTATAAAGAACTATATACTATTTTAAAGGGTTCTTTTTTTTTTAAACTGTAATGATAACTCTGAACTTTTACCATACTGCTGTATTTATGTTTGAGCCACAGAGTATGCTTTCCATTTCATCTTCAGGTGATTCCTCAACCTCCTTTCATGGCAAAAGCTGATACTCTGTGGTCTGAAGAGGAGAGGAAACAATTCAAAGACTATGAGAAGAAAGTCAAAGAGTTAAATGAAGAAAGAGATAAGTATAGAAAGGTCAGAGGAGCAAAGAATTAATAAACCCTACCAAGGTTTTGTTTCAATATCTTTTCAAATTAGGTGAAAAGATTCCCTCAGTGTCATTAGTAGCTTAAGAATACTGTTTCAGCCTAAATTTTCAAGAGAACTTGGGGAAGTGGGTAGAAATAAATTTGAAGAGGTAGCACAATTTGAAACAAAAAGAAAAAAAAAAGAAACAAAAAGAACATATTGCAACAGTCATTTTGTTTTCTTTTTAAGTTCTTGTTGATTTCATCATTTCCCACATTGTTACAATTCATTTGGTCCTCCTTTCATTGTTCAAATGTTAAGGAACATCTCTTAGAGTATGTTCTAGGCACTGCTCTGTGTCTTCTATATCTGTTCGAGTTCAGTAATAACTCCTGCTTGATTTCTTCTCAATCCCAAGGAGAGGACTTGACAGAAGAAGGACAATCAATAGCAAATACTTTACAGTTCTCACCTGAGATATTTGCAAAGTAGTTCTCCTACTGTTATCTCTTTGCATCACAAAGAAACATTCCCACATTAAAATTGCTTACAATTATAATAAAGATATAAAAGCTGATGGTGTACAGATAAAAATATCTATTACTCTGTGAAGAAGGTAAAATCATGCCATCCGTTGGAGGCAGGACACTTTGTCAGCTTTATAGTAGCTATATCTCATGAGCAACTTCTTTGAACCTATTGTTACCCTGTTCCCATTTTTATTCACTGCAAACCTCTAACAGTGCTCTAACATTTCATCCAAAGATAGTATTTGCAGAAAAGCCAAAATGATCAGTCTTGAATGCAGTAAAAATTTCAAGCAGTTAGTGGTGGCATTTGTTCCTTGGTCTTGTGTTGTGAAAATAGTCTGCTGCCTACCCTCTCACCTCCCTGCTCCTTGGTCGTCCTCAGTGGGTAAAAGCCCGCCTTGACTAAAGCCCTAGTCAGCGTTTTCTGCACCTGCACCATGCAGTGGGGAGAGAAAATACACTGACTGCTTTCCCTCTAATGACCTTAGTCTTTATTGGGTCCTTAGAGCTGTTCAATGATACTATTCCATTCCCCACCCCACCTCCCCACCTTAGTCCACGTCACCTGAGGGAGCTTGTCAAATATGTAGGTTTGATTCTGTCATCTTGAGGAAATGTAAGCATCCTGAGGTTTCTAACAAGCAGCTTGGTGGTGTGGCTTGTGGCTGATCAGAGGACAACACTTTAAGTAGCAAGATCCTAAGAGGAGCACATCACACATTCTCCTCTGTCTCCAAACTTCCAACACCTGACCTCCTCAGCTCACTCTCACCTTATTTTCTATTTCACTGGGAGGAGAGAAGTAACTAGAAGAGATTTTCCTTACTCTCCTGTCATATCTATCCTCCACCTGCCCTGAACCAGTAGACTCTCCCTTTCTGTTTCTTAGGGATGAAATTCCCTTGCACCTGCCCAAACCCGGTCTTCCAGTTGTATACCCAATCCTGTCCCATCTTACCATTCAATGTTGTGACTCTGGCAATTTACCCCTTTGTCCCACATCAGTTTTTCCCTCCAGCATAGACATATGCTGTAATATTATACATTGGATACATCTCTCATCTTATGGAAAAGAAAAGGAAAAAGGAAAAAAGACTCCTTTGAAGAGGATTCTGGAATTCTTTCTATGATTCTTGTGACTTTTGAGTTAGTCTGAATTTATTTCAAAGTGAGTTAAAAGGGGGGACAAAGTCCCCACTTTTCTGTCAATCCAATGCACACTGCCTCCTCAGCAAATGCCTAGAAAACTCTGTGTCCACTATCTCCAATTTATCTTTTCTCAATCTATTGGAAAAACCTTTATATTATGGAAAATGTCAAACATAAAAAACATGGAGAGAATAGTGTAATGACCCCCCTCATCCAGTTTCAACAATTATCAAGTCATGGCAAATCTTATTTCATTTTATATCTCCACCAATTTTCCCAACACTAGATTATTTTTTTGCCAATTTTTATTTTAGAATTATTCAAACATACAAAAATGTTATATGAATAGTACTATCTGTATACCATATACCTATGTCAATAGTCCATCCGTATACCATGTATCTGGTATACCCATACTATATACCTACACCCACCAATTTTTAATATTGTAACATTTGTTTTTTGTATTTTCTTCCTGAATTATATATATGATATCAAAACTTCATACTATTACCTCTAATTCCAGTTCAACATAACATAAGGTTCTTCTCTCTTTCCCTAATTTAGTATTTAGAACTTCCTTCTCAGCGCAAACTCTAGTTCCCTCCCCCCACTTGGATAGGGGCTCTCTCTCTCTCTCTTAAATAAATAAATATTTAAAAAAATAAATATAAATTTATAGCTTTCTACTTACCTACTGTGTGCTTAGCTCTGCATCTTGGTGGAATCTCAGAAAAGGGGGGGCAGGTAGAGGGAGTGGGTGGGACTTTGTTCCCCTGATACAGTTATTTTGGAGACAACATATACTGAAAACAAGAACAAGTATATGTGTTATGTCTGTATCCGCCTATATCTAATGTATGTTTCTATCTCTGTCTCTACCTATATATCTACATACTCAGTCTTTATTTCCTTAAAATCTAAAAACTTCCATTAAGATAGGTCATGGCTTAAAAAAAATCAAGATTATTTTTAGGGTACAGATTGTGTACCTGGAAATTTCTGTCTTAAGGAGGAAGTCAGAATTTTCTAGAAAGATTTGCTGTGATTTGTTTTACTAGGCTTATCTCTGCCTGCACCATTAGCCATGATCAGTTATTTCCTTTTTTTTTTTCTAGTATAATCTTTTTAAAGCAAAAATCTCAGACTCACAATACATTAAACAGATCCAAGTGGAACATCTCTGGTTGAAGAGGGTGGAGGGCCCAGGACCCTTCACAAGGCCTGTTCTCCCCCAGCCCCTCCCTTGCAGCAAAATGTGAACACCCCTTCCTTTGAGCATTTGATTTTCCTAAATGTTAACTTTGCTATTGGCTTCCTTTCAGTCGTTAGAAGCAGAAATGAAGAAACTTCAAAACTCCATTCAAGAAAGCACACAGAATTTTGATGAACATTTGAAAAGACTCTTTGAAAGAAGAGTGAAGGCAGAAATGGTTGTTAACCAGGTAAATAAAAGCTTTAGTTACACGACCTTTTCTTTTAAGGAGCCTCCAGGCCCTCTCTTTGTTCTTAGGAAAAAGACCAACACCCTTTCTAGCACCGTGGTCCTGCTTCAGCCTCACCTGCCACACTTCTTCCTCTGGTACCCTGACCACACCAGTATGCCATGCCCCTTCCTCCCAGCTCTGCCTCCTGGCCTGCATCTACTCATCTGTCAAGTCCCAGCTCACAGGCCAGTTCCTCAGATTAGGTTAGAGCTTCCCAGTATATGCTCAACTCTTTAACTTTCTGTTACTTACTGCAACTGAATTTCAGTTTACATTAGATAACTTTTTAATGCTCCCAAAACTATAAGTTCCATGAAGTCTGTCTTTTTCATCCCTGTATCTTCAGCAACTAGCAAAGGGCTAGGCTCATACTATGTGTTAAATAAATGAATAATCTACCTGCCCCAAAAAATCCAATGAAAAGTCTGGTTTAATCTGATTCAGCAGTAGGAATATAAATGAAGTGTACAGTAACTAGAAACAAGAAAACAAAAGAGTGAAGCCTTTAAATTCTGAGGGAAGGATCCCTGGGTGGCTCAGTGGTTTAACGCCTGAGGTCCCAGGATCGAGTCTCACATCGGGCTCCCTGCATGGAGCCTGCTTCTCCCTCTGCCTGGGTCTCTGCCTCTCTCTCTTTCTGTGTCTCTTATGAATTAAAAAAAAAAAAATTCAACAAATGATAATCATTGCAATTACCTAAAATCTACCAAAGTTGTTTAAATTTGTGAATTGGTGATATTTTAAAAAGAAAAATGCCTATCGTTCACCTTCAGAGGATAAAAGCCAATTCATTATGTAAAAACTGATAAAGGGAAAGCATCATGTATTGATTCCGCCTTCCTATATAAACTGTACCACTAGGTAACTATACTGCAGACAAGGAGAAGCATCTGTTTATTTATAAAAGAATTTTAGTAAGTGAAAAGGGAACAATAAAAATAGAATTTTGCAACTCTTCATAGATAATGGACCTAGATATGGAGTGTCTACACTTACAAAAAAGGCAGACACCCTAATATTATTGTGTCCTGATCAAAGAACATAGTATCATCTACAGTATTGCCAAAAGAATCAAACATGGGTCTGATCAGGCCTCTGATCAGCTGCCATTTTTCAGAAAGCACATGAGATGAAGGATACTGAGGAACTCACCATTATGTATGCAGATAGCAAAACCCAGACAAGGTAAAACTACAAATAAATGTGAAGAGAGGAAAGAGGTGGAAGGGAACTAATGGATTATAAGAGATTTTTTAAATGTGACAATTTTTTTAATGGGCAGGTTATGCTATTGTGCCTAGAGAGCTATACCTGGGTGATAAACCTTAAAGAAACACAAGGGAGTGATTACTGTGAATGTCAGGAATGTGGTTATCACTGGGCTTAAGATTGTGAAGGGGACACACATAAGGGGGCTTCTGGGATGGGAAGGTTCTATTTCCCGAACAGTATAGTGAATGCGAGGGTGTTTCCCTTTGCAATAACTCATTAAACTATACATTGTCTTATGTATCTTTCAGTATATATGTTTTATCTTATAATGAAAAAGGTAAAATAACTGAGTAGTTGGTGCCTCAGTCTGTATTTCCTTTTTCTTTTTTCTTTTTTTTTTTTAAGAGGGAAATGCTATTTTTTTAAATTTTTATTTATTTATGATAGAGAGAGAGAGAGGCAGAGACACAGGCAGAGGGAGAAGCAGGCTCCATGCACCGGGAGCCCGATGTGGGATTCGATCCTGGGTCTCCAGGATCGCACCCTGGGCCAAAGGCAGGCGCTAAACCACTGCGCCACCCAGGGATCCCATGTATTGCCTTTTTCTTAAAAAGGATTTCTCTTATTTGTATGTCATAAACCTGCTTGATGAGAGTCAAGTCTGACCCTCAGTAGAAAATCCATTCTCAGTGCACCTGGGTGGCTCAGTCGGTTGAACATGTGCCTTCGGCTCAGATCATGATCCCGGGGTCCTGGGATCAAGCACCGCATCAGGCTCTCTGCTCAGGAGGAGTCTGCTTCTCCTTCTTCTGCCTGCCACTCCTCCTGCTTCTTCTCCCTCGTCAAACAATAAATAAAAATCTTTTTTTAAAAAATCCCTTCTCAAATAGACATAGTGATCATTTTCTCCACCTTTTAAAATGTTTCTACAGGAGGAATTGAAAATAAATAATCTTGTATATTCTTTACTGTTGGATGAAGAAATAAACTCCAGAGAAGCATTTCTGAACAACTACCTTGCAAGGAAGCAGGAGGAGAAAGTAAGAATAGTATCTGATAGCTTGAGTACAAGTATTTTCTAACAGACATGTTCCTTGTTTAACAAACTCTCAGAGGCACCTGGGTGGCTCAATGGGTAAAGCACCTGCCTTCAGCTGGCGTCATGATCTTGGGGTCCTGGAATCGATCCTGAATCAGACTCTGCACTCAGCACAGAGTCATCTTGTTCCTCTCCCTTTGCTCCTCCCCCTGCTCATGCTCACTTGCTCTCTCAAATAAATATTTTTTAAAAAAACAAGAGCTCACACACCTAGACCCTTCCTTCCTTTCACATACCTCTCAGCTGCATGTGTTCCTTGGCTCCCTGTCAGGGACTTGGCTCCAGGGTCAGGTGAAAGCACCCGCTCTTATGTGTTCATGCATGAAGTTATATGATTCTGCATCTATAATAATTTACTCAAAAGAAATCACGAGACTTTCATATGACATATGATTTTATAAAATGAGACAATATAGCTTCATGGTTGAAAGGACGTACTTTTAATCACTGGCTGGCTGTGGGACTGTGGGACCTTGGACAGAACATATAACCTTTTAAGCTCTTTGCAAGCTCCTCTCTGGGGATATTGTTCTCCCTGGATCACTTGGAACCCTAAGGTTTGCTGAACATGTAAGTAACATGTTACCTTATAGAATGAAAAGCTGTCATATTCTGGAAAACTCTAGTAAATAGCACGAATAGATATGTTTCATTAAAGACACAATGAATGCAAAATGCTTGTCACATAATTTTTAAAGATGTCATTTTTATTAGTAGTATTAATAAAGAATATTTACAAATGAATGATTTAAAGTATCATATATATGGCACATGAACTTAGTTTTTGCTAAAAGCCCATTAAATAGCATATGCAAAGCACCTTCTGAATGCAGCCCTATTCATAGCAACCTTGCAAGTTACTGGAGTTCTTCCAGAAGTGAGGAGACCATCTTAGAGGCTACAAATATGTCTAAGTCACTCATTAGAATCTGAAACAGCAAGACTTGGAAATGCTTATTCAGAGCTTGATACATATAATAAGGAATCAGCCATTATCACTTGTATTTGTCAGACTCTCAAAGGCAGGCAGGGGGTTGGGAAAGCTTTATAATGGAATGAGGAGAGAGTTTCAGATGCACCCTGATTAGAAATTGTTGGCATGACAGGGCACTCGGCTCAGGTCGTGATTCTGGGATCCTGGGATCAAGCTCCATGGGGCTCCCTGCTCAGTGGGGAGTCTGCTTCTCTCTGTCCCTCTGCTTCTGCCCTGCCCCCCCCCCCCACACACACAGGTGTTCACTTGCTCTCTCTCTCTCTGTGAAATAAAGTCTTTAAAAAATAATAATAAGTTGTTGGCACAGGGAAGTCAGGGGCAAGTTAATCAGAAGACAGGCAGCCTATGTGATTAATTTGCGGAGCATATTCAGCTTTCTCTGTTTGGTCCTAAGCCAGAAATGGTGGCAAAAATTAGGAAAGTTGAAAGTTATTAATCAAATCCTGACAGTCTGGGACTGATTGCTGCTGAGGATATGGTTTGGTTTCCTGGCTAGTTGCTACATGGGTTGTGGGTCAGAGTTCTATTTGTATATATGGTCTGGCCATTGCCTGTTTATATATTCAGTCGGTCAGAAGCCAGGCCCATATGAATCCCAAGACTGCAGTTTTATCATCATACTTCCCTGCTCCATAGTCACACACTCACATAGCGGGCTGTACTTAGGACAGGTGATTAGATGTTTGTTCTTTCAAAGTCTCCAATTGATTAACTTTCTGCTATGTTATCTATAATGGATATTACACTGACATATTTATCTTGTACTAGGAAATTTCTAATTTTTAGCATCCCCAATATTTTTGTTTATCCTGAAAAACTCAGTTCCAATGACCTATTCTTGATGTTATTATAGAACCAGTCTTCAGAGGCCATCCAGAAATCCAGAGAAGACCTTGATGTGTACAAGGAAAACTATGACAACTTATTGGCAGAAGATAAAGTGAGAGCCATTATGTTACCCACTTACCAATGCAGTAGAGATGCTGCTTAGATTTGGGGAAGATTCAAAGGGATATAATTTAATTTCCTCATAGATTCCCCCCCCCCCACCTATAATTCTCAGTTATCAGTGAACTTCATTCTGAGCCATTGCTATTTCTGATAATCACTGTGGAAAATAAATTTTTATAAATTTCTCTGGTTTAAATTTTCTCTTGTACAAAAGAGAGAGAGAAGTCACCAAGACCTTAAGGCTTCTCAGACATTAAGTTGCAGTCCTCACTAGTTGGTCAAGAAATCATGTTAGTAGACTATGACCAGAATTTTTTTTTATTTAATTCCAGTATAATTAGTGTATAGTATTATATTAGTTTCAGATGTATAATGTAATGATTCAACAATTCTATGTATTACTTAGTTCTATATATTACACATGATATAGTGTACTCTTAATCCCCATCACCTATTTCACCTAATCCCCCTACTCACTTCCCCTGTGGTAACCATCAGTTTATTCTCTATATTTAAGAGTATGGTTTTTTGTGTATCTCTTTTTTTCTTTGTTCATTTGTTTCTTAAATTCCACTTATAAATGAATTCATGGGGTATTTGCCTTTCTCTGACTGACTTACTTCACTTAAGCATTATACTCTGTAAGTCCATCTGTGTATTTTGCAGATGGCAAGATTTCATTCTTTTTATGGCTGAGTAAATATTCCAACATATATATTTACATACATATATATATATACACACACACGTATATATGATGTAATATACACATATTACATCGTCTTTATCCTTCTATCGATGGGCACTTGTGTTGCTTCCAAAATTTGGCTATTGTAAATAATGCTGTGGTAAACATAGGGGTGCATGTATCTTTTTGAATTAGTGTTTTCATATTCTTCTTCAGGTAAATTCATATTTTTCTTCAGGTAAATTCTTCAGGTAAGTACCCAGTAGTGGAATTACTGGACCATATGTATGATGAGTAGTTTTATAATGTAAAAGAATAAGATAGAAAAACATAAAGAATAGAATAGAATAGAATACCATGCATATTTTGCATACAGGTATTTTGTTAAATTTTAGTTCTGAATGATTTCTAGAACCTTATATGAAATAATATTTATAATTCACAGAGGTACTTCCTATTCAAAATAAATCTTTGATAAATCCTTGTATAGTGAGTGATCACCCTTAAAGAAGTCTACTTTATAAATCAAATTTTCATGGATTTTTTAAAACAAAGTCATTCAACCCTATATTTTGAAGAGTATTGTCAACAAAGAAAGGGCTTCTTTTTTTTAATAAATTTATTTTTTATTGGTGTTCAATTTACCAACATACAGAATAACACCCAGTGCTCATCCCGTCAAGTGCCCCACTCAGTGCCCGTCACCCATTCCCCCCCACCCCCCGCCCTCCTCCCCTTCCACCACCCCTAAGTTCGTTTCCCAGAGTTAGGAGTCTTTATGTTCTGTCTCCCTTTCTGATATTTCCCACACATCTCTAAAGAAAGGGCTTCTGAACAAAGTTGCAATCCAAGCAATGATATGTCTGTTCTTAGGTTCTGGATCACAGTTTTAAAAAAGAATTTTCTGAAATTCCCAGTCATCAGGTGGATATACTCTACAAACTTTTTAAACGCCGACCAAGGTTTGTTTCTTCTTTGCTATCATTTTTTGAGAAAAAAAGTTCATAAATAAGAGGAGTGTTGTTAGATTTTGGCTTTTTCAGTCCCAACTAGATGGAAATATTCAACATAACATCTTTTATGTGAAAATGTTCAAGTGTCTTTATCATAACTCAGGGGTTTTTTTAGATTATTCTTACATCTTAAAGTAAGCATTGAAGAAAAATAATTTCATTTTTCTGAAAACTAAGTATCTAGGTAAGCACTGTACTATCATAGTGCTATGAAAGTAGTTCCTCTTAAGACATAGATGGCATGCAGATCTATAATTTTTCCCAAGATTTATACTAGCAAATATGACATCCTTGTAGTATGAATTAGAATTACATGTAAAAGGCTTCCAGAACAAATAAGTTTGGGGAAATACTAGGTTAAAAGAAAAAGTTAAGCAATTTACTGAAGAATTTCTCTTTGTTTTTGGCCTTTGGATCTCCATGTATAAAAAATAGAGAGGTGGCTCAATCAGTTAAGCATCTGACTCTTGATCTCTGCCCAGGTCATGATCTCAGGGTCACAAGATCTAGCCCCTAGTCAGGCTCAGTGCTGAGCATGGAGCCTGCTTAAGATTCTTCCTATCTCTCTCCTGCTGCCCCTCCCCTGCCCCACTCCTGTGCACGTGTATGCTCTCTCTCTCTTAAAAAAAAAATAGAGTAAGCAGTATTTTCCAAACATATTTGACCACTTAGGCATCTCAAGTGATTGTGTTCATGAGAAAGTTTGGAAAATGCCAGTATAAATGACTGAAAATAATCATTATCAAAAAGGGTTCTAAAATATCTGAGCTTTTTTTTTTTTTTAAAGATTTTATTTATCTATTCATGAGAGACACATACAGAGAGGCAGAGGGAGAAGCAGGCTCCATGCAGGAAGCCTGACATAAGACTCGATCCCAGGTCTCCAGGATCAGGCCCTGGGCTGAAGGCAGCACTAAACCACTGAGCCACCGGGGCTGCCCCTAAACTATCTGGATTTTATACTGAGAGTAGCATTAGAATTTATTTCACATATTTCCAAATTTTTGCAAACTCAGATTTCCATAATTCTCAATCAAAGGTAAGCTAGAAATCATGGAACTGGTCACAAAAGTGTAGGCTTATTTGTGTCTAAGATACAAACTCATTCTCTCACCTTTAACAGGTTATATGCAATCCAGGAAATTCAATCTAGAACATGCCTCATATCTTGGTTTCCCTATTTTTAAAGGAGTGAATCATAATAAGTCTTGTGAAGAAAGAAGGAACACTTCCCACATATTGGGAGGCAGCAGTGGAAAAATTATAAGCTTCATTGTCAAACATAATTAGCTTCTAACTCTATCATCTATCAGACCTGGGGTCTTGGATCAACAGCTTCTCCCAGACTTCCCTCATCTAGAGAAAGAGGATAACAATAGTAACTCACAGCATATTGTAAAGCATCTTGATAGTGAGTGCCCAGTACAAATCTTTGCACATTTCTTCCCTTCCCAACCAGAGCCCAGGGAAACAACACTATTCTATTAATGTAGATTTTTAAAGGTGCTTCTCTAGTTCAGTTTATATCTGAAATACTCTAGGCTAATCTCATCTGCAACAAGGATACTAGCAGAGGATATGTGGGACGTAACCAGGGAATATCCACACTCCTCTTGGGCATGTTCTTGCCTTCGTAAAATACATGGAAGGGAGACTTCTTTAGTGCAGGTAAAGCTGCCAGTGCTGACAACATTTAAGGACATCGATACTCCAGCCAAGGTCACATTCTGGGCATCCAGGAAGTATGGAAGAAGGTCAAAGTGGATGCTTTTCTCTTTGGAATAATCCACCTACCAGCCTCCACTTGCAAAAAGAAAGTGTCATGCAATGTCGTACTGATGCTAAGAGTTGTATCATTTAACATTGATTTCTTGTGTGTGAGAATATCAAAGGTTGATGGGTTTTTATTGCTAATACCAGGATTCACAAACAGAAAATTCACTTAGACACAGCCAGTATTGTGCCTTTTGGAGAGAGACCAGAATCTGGGAAATTGAGTAAGGATACATTTGCCCAGTTAATGAAAGCCATGGATGACTTGGACAATATTAATAACATGCCAGAAGGCTTGGACCCCTCGGTCTGGGAACATTTCTGCAAGACCAGACGAGCGAAAGTGGAAAATGAACAGAAGGTATATAATAACATTTTATTATATTCAATTTCATTTCATTTCAGTGTACTAATATCAAATATATAGTTTATAGTGATCAATGCTTCCAGAAATTCTAGTTATTTAGGTTTTCCTGCTAGGATAGTAGTTAGTAATATTAGTAAAATGATGAGATAAAATATTAACTTTAGAGGTATTGAGGGCTAAGTATAGGTCTATACTTATAGGTCCATGCTGTCCAAAATGGTGACCCCTTGGCACATGTGGTTTCTGTTTACTTGAAATAATGTGGCCAGATTAAGACACATTATAAGAAGAAAATATATATGGATTTAGCAGTCTTAGTATGAAAAAGGAATGGAAAATGTCTCAATATTTTTTATATTCATTACAGTTGAAGTCATAATGTTTGGGATATATTGTATCAAATAAAATATATT
This sequence comes from Nyctereutes procyonoides, assembly GCF_905146905.1. Classification (NCBI taxonomy): domain Eukaryota; kingdom Metazoa; phylum Chordata; class Mammalia; order Carnivora; family Canidae; genus Nyctereutes; species Nyctereutes procyonoides. The sequence goes on along the minus strand of NW_026575133.1, from coordinate 8,912,220 downwards.
AGTGAAATTAATTTCACCATTTCCTTTCACTTTTTATAATGTGGCTTCAGCAAAATTGAAAATTAAATACATGGCTCGCATTTATGGCTCATGTATTTCTCTTGGGCAGCACTATTATAGATACAAACTTTCCTTCTCCCTGCCCTGGTCTTGAGTTGTCCTCATCCCTTTTAGCATAGATTAGAATTATATTTCACTAGAACCTACTTTAACATTTGCTAGAATACTTTTTTTAATGTGGCAAAGGTAATAATTTGAGAATGTATTAATTGGGAAAAGATTCCTTCTTCTTGCTATTTCTTGACCACCCTTTGCCTCCTCTCCCCAAAATTCCCTAAATTCAGTGCCACAAGCATCAGCATGGCATGTTTTTGCTGAGGAATCTATGATTTTATCATTTTATCTAAGATGACAAGAACAAATTTTAAGATAAGATATAAGGAAAATTACAGTTTCTTGCATATTTGTTTTTTAGTGAGAAGCAAATATAATATTTTTCAAATTATTCATGGAATGTGCCATGTAAGTTTTAGGTATCTTATATTACATAATAGCAGGTATTTAAATTCATATTAATCTCCTAGAAAAATGGGCCTGTTAAAGCTTTGTATCTAAGTTAAAACATGTATGCTTTCTAAAGTTCTTTAAAATTAGTTTGCTTTTATTTCTATAGCCCCATATGCTCTGAGATGTTTGTGGTTTGGTTCCCTATTTAGGTAAAGCAGAAAGCGGCTGGCTTAATGGAAATGATGGCTTTCCTCCAGAGGAGAACAGAAGATGATGAGAAGTTGCAACAGGAAATTGAAAAAGTGCTCCATGAACTCACGGTGTAATTTGAAACTTTCATTCATGTACCTTCTCACAGAGTCTAAGGACTAAGTCTAGGACTAAGTTAGATTGTGTTGTCATGGGGCAGAAAGCCTACTTGCTGGTTTACAGCTGGTATGGGCTGGTCTCTCTTGCTGAGCTTTATAAATTCTATTTGAAAAAGTGCATTTTGTTACAGAAGACCTTACTTCAGAATGGAACTTACCTACGGGTTCCATTGCTCTTATTCGAAACAGGCAAGTGTTGGGAAAATCTTACTATTTCTAACCTGCTCCTTCCCCATAAAAATACAAAGACCTTCTTCCTGCTAGTCAGCACTTTGGGGCTCAAGGCACACAAGAAAACGCTGTGGAAGACTAAGCAGACATCCAATAAGTTCCCATGTAGACAACGAACCAGCTAATATTTTTTTCTTTAAGAGAGCTTGTTGTATTTTGCTGAGTGATTGGGATACTGCTGTAAGTCCTTGCTTCACTTCTTCCATATTTGCAACCACTTTGATAAATGCTTCTCTGATGCTCCCAAATTCATCATTATACATCATCCTCAGATCTAGACTATAAGGAGGCATGGGACTTAGCAAGAAATACATAGAAGTAGCACGCAGGTTAAACATTGTTAATAAAATATCAGAAGTCAATACATAAAGTCAGAACTTTAATAAATATGATATTTGGTAGCATCTCAATTTTTTCCACTTGCAACCAAAATTATATGAATCTTTTCTTAATCATAAAGCAAAAACTTTACTAATGTATTTTTGCCCATACCATTCTTTGAGCAGCCCAAGTGTTATTCATAGCAACAAGAGGAGGTATCATATAGAGACTTCCAAGAAAGCTCATCATCAGGAAAAGATGTTCTGCATTAATCTCCAATAGGTTTTCCTTCAGCTTAAGTTTGAAATTTAAGTTGAAAATTAAGTTTGAATTTTATGTTCTCAGATAATAGGTCAAATTTGAAATATATTACAACTACTTACTTTGAAGTCTTTTCAATGTAGATTGCAGGAGGAGAAAGTGAGATTCCAGTTGAATTTGACAATCCAAATTCTCCTTAAACAAGGACAAGTGGAGCTGGAAAATTTTCAGTTATTACTGGAGTATCCTGATGCTATTCTCATCAACAAGAGCATAATTGAAGACTTGAATTCAGTGATTCGGGTAATTATCATTTTTAAAGGAGAAGAAAGCCAACATGCTACCTGCTGTACCAAATTTATTCATTATTCTCCCATTTCTGTGATAAATAATTTTCATTCAGTTAAATCAGTGATTCCTAACCCTGGCTGTATATTAGAATCACCTAAAGAACTTTACGAATGTGTCCAGGCCCCACCCCTAGGCATAGTATTTTTTAAAGCTCCCAGATGATTCTAAGGTATAAAAAGTTCAGAACTACAAAGTTAAATGTTCAATCTAATATGCCATCATTTTGTTAAGCTCAGTCTACTTACCTAATTTTAGATAAGATTATATCATTGATTTCAGACCTTGCTTATTTTCTAATATAAGCATTTAATGTTATAAATTTCTCTCAAAGCACCATTTTAGCTGTATTATGCAAATTTTGACATTTTGTGTTTTCATTTTCTTTCCATTTAAAATATTTTCTAATTTCCCATGTAACTTCTTTTTTGATTCATGGGCTATTTAGAAGTGTGTTATTTAATTTCCAAATATTTGGAGATTTTTTTACTATGTGGGAATTACATACTAATGTTGTCATATATTTTACTTTATGCAAACGCTCTACGCCCACAAAACATTGCCATCATTTTTGCTTTAGAATAATTATCATTTAGAGTGATGAAAAATAAGAAAAAAGCGTTTTCTATTTCCTTCCATTTTTACTGTGTCAAGAGATATTTTTTTGTGTGGATTAAATGGTGTGTCTTGTACTGTAATCTTCTGCTTAAAGAACATTTAACTGAATTGCAAGTCTGCCTGTAATGAATTCTCTTAAGTTTATCTTTATCTGAAATTGTCTTTGATTCACCTTCATTGTTGATAGTTTGCCAGGTTCCCTGGATTGGCAGGGTTTTTCCTCTTCTTTCATCCCTTTCACTTTAAAGGTGTTCATTTTCTTCTGACTTACAGAGTTTCTAACAAGCAGTCTACTGTCTACTTTTAAATCTTTGTTCCTTTTTTTTTTTAAGATTTATTTATTTATTCATTCAGAGAGAGCAAAGAAAGAGGCAGAGACACAGGCAGAGGGAGAAGTAGGCTCCATGCAGGAAGCCCGACGTGGGACTCAATCCTGGGTCTCCAGGATCACACCCCCGGCTGCAGGCGGCGCTAAACCGCTGCGCCACCGGGGCTGTCCTCTTTGTTCCTTTTAATGTAATATGTCTGCCTTTGAGATTTTCTCTTTATCTTAGTTTTCAGCAATTTGAGCATATATCTAGGAGTGTGTGTATGTGAATACAGTCCTTTTAACATACCGCTGGCTTTGGTTTGCTAATATTTTATTGAGGACTTCTGCATCAATGTTCATCAGGGATATGGGCCTGTAATTTTCTTTTCTTGTGGAGTAATGCTGGTCTTGTAAAATGAGTTTGGAAGTATTTCCCTCCTCTTCTATTTTTACAAGGAGTTTGAGAAGAATTGGTATTAATTCTTCTTGGAATATTTGGTAGAATTCACCAATGGAGTCTTCTGTTCTTGGGCTTTTTATTTTGTTGGGAGGTTCTTAAATTCTGCTTCAGTCTTTAGTTAGTATAGTTTATTCAGATTTTTCTGTTACTCTTTGAGTCAGATTTTATAGTTTGCGTGTTTATAGACTTTTTCAATTTCATTTAAGTTTATCTAATTTGTTGGCATACAATTGTTCACAGTATTTCCTTATATTCTTATTGAATTTTGTAAGGTTAGTAGCAATGTCCTTAATTTCATTTCTGATTTTAGCACATTGAGTCTTTTCTCCTTTTCCTTATTCTAGCTAAAGGTTTGTCAATTTTGATTTAAAAGATTTTGGTTTCATTTATTCTCTCTGATCTCCTGCTTTCTATTTCATTTATCTCTTCTAATCTTCCTATTTCCTTCTAATGGCTTTGAGTTAAATTTGGTCTTCTTTTAATAATCTTATAAGATATAAAGTTAGATTATTGATTTGAGATCATTCTCCTTTTTTAACATATATGTTTACAGCTATAAATTTCCCTCTCAATACTGCTTTAGATGCATCTCATAAGTTTTGACATGTTATGTTTTCACTTTCATTCATGTTGAAGTATTTTCTAGTATCCCCTGTTATTTCTTCTTTGACCTATTATATTTTAAAATGTGTTATTTAATTTCTATGTATTTGTGAATATTCCACTTTTCCTTCTATTATTGATTTCTAGTTCCACTCCCTTGTGGTCAGAACAGATGTTTTGTCTTATTTCAAAATTTTCTAGATTTCTTCTAAAATCTATTAGGATTCATTTTATGACCTAACGTATGGTCTATATTTGAGAATGTTCCATTTGCACTTTCAAAGAATGTGTATTCTGCTATTATTGAGTGTGGTGTTCTTTATATGTCTCTTAGGTCTAATTAGTTTATAGTGTTCAAATCCTCTATTCCCTTATTGATCTTCTATATACTTGTTCTATCCATTATTGAAAGTGGGATGGTGGGGGGATCCCTGGGTGGCGCATCGGTTTGGCGCCTGCCTTTGGCCCAGGGCGCGATCCTGGAGACCCAGGTTCAATCCCACATCGGGCTCCCAGTGCATGGAGCCTGCTTCTCCCTCTGCCTATGTCTCTGCCTTGTCTCTGCCTCTCTCTCTCTGTGTGACTATCATAAATAAATAATTAAAAAAAAAAAGAAAGTGGGATGGTCAAATCTCTAATTCTATTATGGAACTAGTTCTTCAATTCTATTGGCTTTTGCTTCATATATTTTGGGGCTCTCTTCTTAAAATATATGTGTTTATAATTGCTATATCTTCCTAGAGAATTAGCCTCTTATCAGCAAATAATGTGCTTGTCTGATATTAGTATAGGCACCCCAGCTGTCTTTTGATTACAATTTGCCCAGATGATATCTTTCCATCCTTTCATTTTCAACCTATTTGTGTCACTGAATCTCAAGTTCTCTTCTGGGCAGAGTATTATTGGATCATTTTTTTTTTTTTTTTTTTTAAAGTACTCTTTTTTTTTTTTTTTTTTTTTTTAAATTTTTATTTATTTATTTATTTATGATAGTCACAGAGAGAGAGAGAGAGAGAGAGAGGCAGAGACATAGGCAGAGGGAGAAGCAGGCTCCATGCACTGGGAGCCCGATGTGGGATTCGATCCCGGGTCTCCAGGATCGCGCCCTGGGCCAAAGGCAGGCGCCAAACCGCTGCGCCACCCAGGGATCCCTATTGGATCATTTTTTAAATTGATTGTGCCTCTCTCTACCTTTTAATTATAGAGCTTAATCCACTTATATTTAAAGTAATTGCTAGTAAAAACAAAAAGGACTTTACCATTTTGTTATTTGTTTTCTATCATATTTTCTGGTTCCTTAATCCCTCCATTATTGCCTTCTTTTGTATATAGTTGATATTTTTGCAGAGTACCATTTTGATCCCCTTGTCTTTTACTTTGCTATATACATTTTAGTTGTTCTCTTAGTGGTTACCATGGGGATTACAACTGACAGTTTAGGGTTTTTTTTTTTAAGATTTATTTATTCATTCATTCATTCATTCATTCAGAGAGAGCGAAGAGAGAGGCAGAGACACAGTGGAGGGAGAAGCAGGCTGATGTGGGACTGGATCCCGGGTCTCCAGGATCACACCCCAGGCTGCAGGCGGCACTAAACCGCTGCACCACCAGGGCTGCCCGACAGTTTAGTTTTATAACAAACCAATTCAAATTAGCACCAACTTAGTTTCACTAGTATATAAAACTCTACTCCAATACAATTCTGTCCCTTACCTTTTCTGTTATTATCACAAATAACATCTTTATGCATTATGTGTCCATTAACATAGATTTATAACTAATGTTTTGTGCATTTTTTCCTTTATCTCATACAGGAAAAAAAGAGTATTTACAAACCAAAAATACAATAGTATTGACTTTATATCTACCTATGTAGTTGCATTTTTAATTTAATTTTTTAAAATTTCTTCTTATGACTTTGAGTTACTGTCTAGTGCCTTTTAATTTCAGGTTGAAGGACTCCCTTTAGATTTCTGGTACAAGAGGTCTACTAATGAAGAACTCCATCAGCTTTATTTTCTCAGAATATCTTAAATTCTCCTTCATATTTTGTTGTTAGTGTAGGTGCAAAAATCATTATCAAAACTGCTGATGGATACAATGTGAATGGAAAAGAGAAAGATCAAGAATTAATCCTAAAATGTTGGGCAACCCCGGTGGCACAGCGGTTTGGCACCACCTGTGGCCTGGGGTGTGATCCTGGAGACCCGGGATCGAGTCCCACATCGGGCTCCCTGCATGGAGCCTGCTTCTCCCTCTGCCTCTCTCTTTCTCTCTCTGTCTCTATGAATAAATAAATAAAATCTTTTAAAAAATCCCAAAAATGTTGGCTTTTGAGCAACTGAGTAGATGATACTGTCATTAACTGATATGAGAAAGACAGAACATGTAGTTTTGGGCTGGGACATAAAACAAAGAGTTTGGGCCTTTGTTAATTTGAGATACACATAAAACATTCCAGTGGAGGGTCATCTGGGTGGCTTGAGCATTTGACTCTTGATTTCAGCTCAGGTCATGATCTCAGGGTCATGGGATCAAGCTCTGCATCTGGCTCCTCACTCAGAAGGGAGTCTGCTGGAGATTCTCTCTTACTCTCTTCCTCTGCCACCCCGCCCCCCGACCCCAGCATGCACACTCTCTCTCTCTCTCTCTCTCTCTCTCTCTCTCTCAAATCAACAAAATTTTTAAAGACCCATTCCAATGGAAATATCAACTGGACACAATTTAGAACTGAGATATAAACTTAGAAGTATTCTATATATAGATCACATACAAATAAATACATATGAATTATCACATATAGATATTTACATATGCATAATTTAAGCCATGAGAATGCTTGAGACCACCTAGGAATGGGACGTTGGCCAATGCCCAAAGTCCAATTCTGATAGATATAGCAGAGAAGGAGTCAGTAGCAAAACTGAGAAGGAGTTGCCAGTGAGAGAGGAAACTTGAAAATCATGAGAGAAATGGCTCCAATGATAAGGAACTAGTGCACTATGTCTGGCCTGGGGAACTAGTGCACTTACTTGATAAGAACAGTGGAAAGTTGGGGCAAGAGGTCAAAAAGTTGACCAAAGGAGAGCAGAAAGGAGATGTGGTAGCTCTACAACAGTGTTTTTTAACCTTGGCACTATTGACATTTTGGGCCAGATGATTATTTGTTGTGAGAGATATCCTGTGTATCACAAAGTTTAGTAGCATCCCTGGCATCTACCCTCTAGATGCCAGTAGCAATACTTCCCTCCAGTTGTATCAGCCAAAGATTTCTGCAAACATAATCTTAATTTCCTATGGTAGGGCAATTATCTCCAATATTTGAGGAATGCTACCCTAGAGAAATACTTGAACTTAAAATTTTGAAGCTGGTATATACAAGATCAAGGGTATGATTGTGGGAGTTGGGTGTCTTTAGATGGAGAAGGGATCATTGAAAGTGAGAAATTCAAGGAATTGAGAGGCAAAGCTGTGATCAGAAGATAAAAATAATTTTTAAAAAGAATAGTAGGTGGCATGGTATAATATAGTGGCATGAACTACAAAAAGCTAAGCTTTTGAGGAAGAGAGGAAAGGTAAAATGTTAACTGATGGAACTCTTACACAAATTTATTTTAGAGACATTAGAGTTTCAGTATTAGCAGTCTGGGAGAACTTCATGAAAATATTCCTCAACTTCATGTAGGCAATTTGAAGTAAGTGCAATATATCTAGGTGTTTAAATGTATTTAACTCACTCAATTTTATTTTTTTTATTTTTTTGCTTTTCCACTAGCTACAAACCTGATATCATTGTGCCTAGCAGCATTAAACTACAATCCTTCGTGGGTTTTTTTCTTTTTTTAAGATTTTATTATTCATGAGAGACACAGAGAGAGGGGGGCAAAGACACAGGCAGAGGGAGAAGCAATCTCCCTCCCCGCAGGGATCCTGATGCAGGACTCAATCCCAGGACCCCAGGACCACACCCTGAGTTGAAGGCAGATGCTCAACCACTGAGCCACCCAGGCATCCCTACAATCAATCCTTTGTTGATAGTGTCAGGAAGTAGAGCAGAGTCAGGGTACAAATGCATACAGACTGGTAGATTGATGATGGCAAAAGGAGTTCCTGCCTTATAATTGGCATATTAAAGTAAATTAGCTATGCCATTCAAATGTATTTGATAATCCTTTCTGTTTAGTACCTATCAACTTTTTAGTGATCAGTCATTTTTTAAATATCTGCTACATTTTTAAAAGAAGATAGAAGAGTGCCTGGGTGGCCAGTCAGTTAAACATCTGACTCTTAATTTCAACTCAGGTTGTGAAATCAAGCCTTGCATGGGGCTCCATGCTGGCCATGAAGCCTGCTTAAGATTCTTTCTCTCTCCCTCTCCCTCTGCTCCCCCAACTCACGCATGTGCTTTTACTCTCAAAAACCTAAATAAAAATAATTTTTTAAAAAGATGATGGAATTACCTCTGTGATCCAAGTGTTTTCTAAGAATAGCATTCAGCTTCAGATATTCTGTATGCAGAGTCCTATGAATATCAAGATGTACTTTTTTTCAAGACTCAAGGACAGAAGAAAGTTGCTAGCATGATGGAAAGTAAAGATGTCCACAAAGGAATATTTCAGATTGAGTGGGAACATAAGAAAATGGAGATGGAAATGGAAGATCTAAATCAGAAGGCTTGGGATATTCAGATGCTATTTTTTTCAAGAGATCGTCAAAAGGTAAGTTCTCCCTGCCCCACCATATAATTTTAATTTCATTCACTAATGTATTCATTTATTCAAACAGTATCTACTAAGATGCCTCTGTAATATTAAGCACATTCTAAGCCAGTTGTTTTTCATGGATATGTCTATGAATTCTTCTGTCTTCCAAGGATTTCCTAATTGTCAGATCCAGGGGTCTGTTCCCCAGTTATCACTATCCCTCAACTGTCAGTATCAATTTGACCATCTTAACTGCTCATTCTTCTGGCTGTTTTCAACTCTATTTTCTTCTATTTTTCTTGCATGTCAGGCCACTCTGCCTCTTTTACTGAATTCTCTTTTGCTTCTAATTCTTTTTTTTTTTTAAAGATTGATTTATTTTAGAGACAGAGAGACAAGTGGGAGGGTCAGAGTGAGAGAGAATCTCAAGCAGACTCGGAGCTGAGCGGGAAGCCCCATGCAGGGTTCCATCTCATAACCCAGAGATCACAACCTGAGCAGAAACAATCAGACACTCAACCAGCTGTGCTCCCCAGGTGCCCTCTAAATTTTAAATATAACTATTCTTTACAATCCTGCCTTTAGCTCTGCTTCCTTCTATGCCCTCTCCTTTGATGATCTCGATTTTTCTAACTTCAGTGACCACTTCTAAAAGACTGATCCAAGTTCTCTATTCCTGATCTCCCTCGAGCTCTATTTTGACATTCCCACCTCTCAAAAGCAACCCTTCTTAATGTGCTCATTTCTGTTCTTTTCAATCACTTACTCAGGCTTATAGTTGCAGTCATCTTTGATTTCCCTCTCCCCTGTCTTTCAAGTCTTGCCTAGTTTACCTATTTATTCTTTATCTCCACTGCCATTAGCCTGGCTCAGTTTTTCTTTTCCATGATTTAGACTATTGTATAATGATCTAACTGGGGGACACCTGGCTGGCTCAGTTGGAATAGCATGCAACTCTTGATCCACAGGGTCATAATTTCAAGCCCCATGTTGGGTGTAGAGATTACTTAAAAAAATAAACTTAAAAAAAAATCTCCTAGCTGGTCTCTTGACCTTTGGGCTTTCTCTTATCCAATCTATACTATATGTTACTGTCAGATTAATATTGCTGTTCAGCTCTAATAACATTACTACTCTCCTCAAACATTTTAAACTGCAACTTCTTACCTGGCAAACAAATTATAAAATTTTTAGGTGGGTGTTCTGCACCCTTCAACCTAACTTTTCAAATTCATTCCCAGTGTTCCTCATATGCATCAGTATTATCAAACCAAACATTAATATTTTCTAGGATCTTACTCTGTGCCTTTGCTCTTTATTAGTTTTTTTTTTTCATTATTAGTTTTTTAACTTGAAATATCTTTCCTTATTTTTTTTTTCACATCCCAAATCTATTTTTCAAAGTCTAGTTAAATGCTACCTGCTCTAAAAAGCTTCTGGGTTTCTCCAGTACATTCTTTCTCAAACCACCTTTGAGTTTACATGTCACTTTACACATTTTCTGGCAACTAATCATGTCTACATGTTTTTTTTTTTTTTGAAAGCTATAGTCATATTATCTATCTCTGTATCTTCCTTAGTACCTTTAACTGGAACATTCTTAATTAATGACTCAAATTAGATAGACAGTATTTGGTGAGTTGAATAAAGGAGAAAATAAACTCTAGGCATTTGTAATTATTAATATACAGGTAAATTACCAATAGCCAAATATAAGTAAATATTATGGCACAAAAGTCAAATCAATCTTAGATAACTTTTATGAAATTGGTAACTTTCAAAACCAAGATTGCTTTATAAAGTTACCTATTGAAAGAATAGAGAAAAATATTCTTACATATTTTGGGTCTTTTTTCTTCTCCAAGTACCTAAATGAACCAAACTATGAGACTCTGATTGCCATTCAGATTGGAATAATGGAGCAAACCATTGCTGTTTTAGAGAAGGTAGGTCTCAAAGTTATTGATCATTATAATCCCAACAGTTGTGAATTATTTAAACAAAGTAATAGTGTTCCAAATAATGAATTCAAACACAGCTTAATAAAATCATGGTCCTTTTTTGACATTCATGATCATATAGAGGCCCCTGAATGGTGTCTTTGCAACCACAAAAAGTGTGGTAGACTGAAGCACTTATTTTAATACTAGAATTAACCCCTTGGGAGATATCTAAGTGTATGTGAATTCCCAGTTTCACATTAAGTTGTGATTTATGTAACAGAATGTTGACGGTCTTTCGTTGGCGTTGTAATGCCTTTGTTTTCTCATAACTGCTTAACAAATGCTCAGTGTAGATTGTATAGCATATATAAGATGGAAATGAAGTACTCTCAAGGCTTTATGTGTTTTAATATTCTAAAACATGGTATTAAAATATCATGCTACTTTTAAATAATTTAGTTACTATGTGCAGGCATTATGTTAGGCAGTAGGGATATGGTGATAAAATGATATCTTGATGATAATGAATTTAAATTTTAAAAATAGGGATCCCTGGGTGGCGCAGTGGTTTGGCGCCTGCCTTTGGCCCAGGGCGCGATCCTGGAGACCCGGGATCGAATCCCATGTCGGGCTCCCGGTGCATGGAGCCTGCTTCTCCCTCTGCCTGTGTCTCTGCCTCTCTCTCTCTCACTGTGTGCCTATCATAAATAAATAAAAATTAAAAAAAAAAAGAAACCTGTAGGCTTTTAAAAAAATAAATAAATAAAATAAATTTTAAAAATAGTGTCTTTATAAAATATTTTCTTTCAAAATTATTTTTTGGGGTGTCATGGAAACAAAAATTTCAGACCCACAAAAAGAATGTGGAAAACTGCAAAAAACTACTAAAAAAACTGGGAAGGTACAGCAATCAAAAAGATATAGCAAATTATACTCTAAGCTGCAATTTACGAGAAGAGCTGGTTGCTGTCTCCGAAAGGAAAGAGATCTGTAATGCAGTGGGTAAGAATTTTTTTTTTTCTTCACTCAACTGTAGGTTTTTTTAAAAGTTACTACCATTCCTGAAATCTGGTCAGTAGTTACAAAGTTACCAGCATTTCTTCCACATGTTTAACTGATTCCGAGTGCTGTTTCTATATTTGAATGCCTAGATAGTAATCCAACTAATTCTCTTCTTCATTTTTGGGGTAGGGTCTAAACTGACTTGTGAAAAGATTGCCAAAGAACGATATGAAAACATGATGGAACAACAAAAGTTAACAAATATTGCAAAACAACAAGCTGAACAAATTTTAATACTGCAGACTGAACTTGAACGATTAAGGATGAAAACATTTCCTGCTCTTGTTCAAATGTAAAAACGCTGGTGGAATACACAAGACAACCAATGATTTAAAAAATAATTTCACTTCATTAAAATTATATTTTTCTCCCATATCAGGAAATTTAAGTAGAGCTTCTTAGTTGCATTTTTAATAGCAAATTATTTAACTTTAATCATTATAAAAATGTTTGTCTTGCATGAATGTGTAAAATATCATGAATTGTTTTCATTCACAAGTGAACTGAAAATATTCAAAATGTATTTTACTCATTTTCTCATTAGTCTTGATGTTATTCATAAAAACAAAAGATTCTTAGCCACTCCTGGCATTTCTAGTTTTATAAAATTACCAGAAAACTTAAGAGTTAATGGAAGATTTTTACATTTTTCTCTATTTCCCAAGTTTTCTTCAGAAAACATTTCTTCTATAATCAGAAAAAAATTTCTCAGAACATTTAGGTTTATTCCCAATTCTAGCAATGAGAACAAAATGAACTATTTCCTTTTACCAAGCCTTAAATCATTTGAAAAGTACATTTTTTTCTCCACATAGTCTTCTACATTACATATCATTGTAATAGATGATGTAATAGATAATTAAATAATGAGATTAAGTGGTCAGAAACCTGCTTCACCCTTCAACAGCCTGTCCACTGCTGCATTCCAAGATGGTACCATTAGGATTATTTACCATAATCTCCAAGTAATGTCATGGTCTCATTCTTCTGAAATTTGTCCATTAAATGTTAAATTTAATCTGCAACACCATATCCAATGTGCACAGGTGTAGGTAAAGCAAGAGAGCTCATACAACCTTCTATTTATAAAAAAAAAAAATCTTTAAGAGGGGATCCCTGGGTGGCTCAGTGGTTCAGCGCCTGCCTTTGGCCCAGGGCATGATCCTGGAGACCCGGGATGGAGTCCCGCATTGGGCTCCCAGCATGGAGCCTGCTTCTCCCTCTGCCTGTGTCTCTGCCTTTCTCTCTCTCTCTATCATGAATAAATAAATTTAAAAATCTTTTAAAAAACTCTTTAAGAGATTTAAAAGCTCCTATTTAGAGGACCAGTTACTACCGTATCTGATTACCTATATAATCAATACTGGGTAGGAATCGTAAGAGAAAATAGTAGGCCCAACATCATTTTTAATGATAGCCTTCCTTAGTACCAGAATGACTCAAGTACTAAATTTGGCTGATTCAGCAGAGGAGTGCCCACTGGTGACATTTCCTACATCTTGGATCCTTCAGAATTATCTCTAAGGTGATTGTGGGGGTGGGAGGCTGGACCCAATGGTGGAAAAGTGTGTGAAAGGTAGAAATACTTTGTACTTATTATGAGATCATCAAAGTTCTCTGTCCTGTTGGTCTCTGTCCTGATTCAAACATCGTTCTACTAGGCTTTTTTTCTCTCCATTTTTTATGGTGATACAAATTCCAGTGACCCAGATTAATCTGTTGCCTAATTTGGCTCCATTTGCTCATTGTCAATGCCACAAATTTCACTGTAGATTCCTAGATCTTAACAGCATATGTGATTTCTATTTCTTAGTGGCTACCCTGGGTGATTCTGACAATTCAAGCTTTTTGCTTTGAGGCATGGATAGAGTGGAGGTTAGCCGAAATCTCTTGCCTGCAAGCTAAATTCTACTAGCAGAACTATTCAAGAGACATTTTCTGGTTTTGGGGGTTGGCATTGTAAGGGCACCAGGGTCATCCATCCCAACTCTTGATACTGTCTATGGTACTGATTCCTCTCAACTTCTGGTGAACTAACAGCAATTATATTTTTATAGTTCTTTAAATTACCTATGCTGTCAAGTAGTAAGGTAATTAATTGGGACAAATATAGCACAGTTCTAAGTATAGGACTTAGTAGGGCTCTCCTGCTCAGTTGCTGGTTTCAAATCCTGGGTTTACCACTTCAGCTTTAAATAACTACTTAATTTTTAAATAACTACTTTAGCTTAAATTTGGGATGCCTTTAAAATTGGGATGCCTATAATTTTAAAACTCAAATGAGTTAACATACTTTTTAAACTGGCACAAAGCAATTGCTAAGTGAATAAAGTTTTTATGAATAAAAATACAGTATTTTTTCATTTTTATGAATAAAAGTATAGTACTGTGATTTTTTAAAATAAATATATCCCATTAAATAGAGGCGAAATTCAACAAATTATAAAATAGAGTCCCTCATAGGCATCAAACTCTCCCATAAGTCTAATCCATGTTCCATGATCCACCTACTGTTGCAAGAATATCTGCTAGAGCCCCTGGCACCCAGCCAGTGCCTTGAAAATGCCCATTACTATGTCCCCATCTGCTCTCAACTCTCCCACATTTAGGCCTTCTAGCTGTGCAGTAAGCAGCAATGGAGGCTGATAATCTCACAAGACAGCTCCCTAGAGATACCCATGTGGGACTCTCAGGGCCAGGGAAGGCCCATCTGAGGCCTGGGCCAGTCCTCTTGGTTTCATCGCAAAGACAATGGCAGTGTCTAGAAGGTAAGAATTTGTGTGTGTGGCAAGAGGGGAAGGGTAATACCAGCATGGACACTAACAATGAGAATAGATATAAGAACAGGGTCCTAAGGTCTCCTGCTATGCCAAATATTAATGGTTTGTTAGATATGGGACAGGACTGGGCCAAAAACAGGGTACACTTGGAGGGGGAGGGCCCTCAGGGTAATGACTATTTTCCTACTAGTAGGGAAATACTTTCTTTCAGGATTTTTTTTTTTTTTTAATCTAAGTGAAGATGTTTACCCTTTAAAAGAGTCCAAAAGCAGAAACCGAGGAGGCCCTCCAGAAGGACTGGCAGGTAGAACCAGGAAGACACTGATCCACAAAGTTCTTTCCATCTATCACCTCTGCTTTTCTTGGTAAGGGCACATACTGTCCTTCTTAACACACCAGCTTTTGTTTCCAAATTTACCTACAACAGCTTCAGCCACAAAAAGAGATGTGCTTTCTTTTCCTAAATACAATTCCAATTCTCACACTGGGCCAGCTTGGGTCATATTTCTGTATGCAGCCACAATGACAGGTAACAGTGTATAATACAGCAGGCAGAAGCAGCCCTATGAAGGTGGGTTTCCGGCTGAGGAGTCACTATGAAATGAACAGATGAAGCTAGAAAGGTAGACAAATGTGAAGGACCTTGTATGCCTTAATGTGAGGGATGAGGATATGTTGTTTTTAAGAGAGAGATGGCCATTTCACTAAATGAAATGAATACAATAAATTTGAAGAGACAGGGAAGAATAGAAATTTTGGACATATAAATAAGTTTAATTACCTGCTACACCATTCAGATGGAAATGTGGGGTAAATGGATAGAAACAAGGGCCATAAACTTAGAGGAGACAGGCCAGCATTTTTAGACAACTTTAGGTTTAGACATTCACCAGACTGAACTAATTTTTAACATTTAAAATAAAACTCTAAAACTTTTTTTTACCACAATAAACAAAACGTATTAAAATTGACCTCCAGAAATGACCCAATTACTTTGTAAACATGATTTAATTTTTTTTTCACATTTCTTTAAATGTCAAGTTTTCTCTGGCAAATTTATTCAAAATACTATATTTTCATTTTAGAACTTACTTTACATTGCAGAGTGCCCTAAATTGACATTCATCAAGACACCTTTCTCTAAGCCCTAATGGTTTCTACCTTCCTTTTAAGATGTATTAAGTAAATTTGTCATTCTCAAAAATATTCCAGAGAAAAAAAATATGAATTAAACACCCATAAATTCTTCTTCATTTCTGTTGTAGTGTAGCAGTTTATCATCTAACCCACAGTGGTCTATCAACTGAGTAAGGCTGAGTTTCTTGTTTTCCTCAGACATAGCTGACTGCAACTCATAAAGCAACAGCTGGCTACAGCTTCTCCACTTCTGTATTAACAACTGTAACTGAGACAGGTCATTCTGAAAAAAAAAAAAAATCGGTCAATAACTAGCGAGGCATCCTATTTTAACATACTTAATGAAAGTTGTTAATCAATGAGTAGGTTTAAAGGGTAACACACGGTCAGGACTGGGACTTCTACCCAGGAAAAAGTAGGATGGTTTTAAGTGGAATGGTTACAATGACCCAGAAATTGAGTTCTACGGCTATTTTATTTGGTCCAAGCTTTGGACCATTCTTACCCTCAGGGACAAATCAAATCATAAAATAGGGCACAACTATGTTCAGAAGCAACAATATGGGTTAAAACATGCTTTTTCTATTACAGCTGTACTTTTAAAAAATGAATATATTCAATTTAATATAAAAATATTCAACTTAATATTTTTCAATATTCATTTTCATTCAATATTGAATATTCAATATTCATTTCATTCTCTCATAAAACCCAAATCGTTATATTTAGAAAAATCCTAAAAATTCAAGACAGCAAATAAGATAAACTATTCCACCATTTATTCAACATTGGTGGGGAAGAAGGAGCCACTAGATATACATAAATGATCCACATCAGTAAAGGTTACCTTCTTCCAAGTGCCCAACCTCTATTTAATTCAACCTATCTGGGTTGAAATCTAAAATCTAACTTCTTTGTCTTATCAAACAAAATACCTGGAACATTTTAATAAGTTAGAAGAATACAAGATTATTACTAAAAATATTTATTATTATACTTTGTGGCCTGTTTGTAGCTTTTTTAATCATTCACTGGCAGCTGTCACGCTTTCGGTCTCACTGTGCTTGCCTCTCTCATTTGAAACTAATATTGCTACAGGCTGGAAATTAGAAAAACTTCAACTGCATATTAAATGATAGCTGGGACTTTTTAAAAGTTGAATCCGGTGTTTAGGGGCCTCTTCTCTAAATCTATGACTTACATTTGAGTTACAGTTGGTGGGAGACAGTTTTCTCGATATTTGGCTTAGTGTTTATTATGCTTAAATAAACTTATTTTCTCTTTGAAATTACTTTCCTATCATTTATTTTTTAAAAAATAAGAAGTGGTTCTGAAATTATTCTCACCTTTGATCTATACATTTTGACCAGTTTTAGCCTCCGAAGAAGATCTTCTTTCTCCTCAATCTGCTTCACCAATTTTGCTCTTTCTTCACTTAATCCTTGTTTGGAAAGATCCTCATTCACAAAGTCACTCTGGAGATCACTGCGTGACTCAGTATCAAGAGATTTAGATTCACAAGCACTGATACTCTTGAAGGTATTTTTCAAACATGTACTTTCTTTGAATTGACTGTCTATGTGTTTAAAATTTTCTTGAAAATCCAAACAGTTTTCCTCTATTGAAGGTTCCTCGGGAAAAGTCTGATCGTTTTCTTCATTCTCTACTTTAAGACGTTTTACCGCACTATAACAGGAATTAAATGAAAATCTAGTTTTCCTTAGTCGTTCTCTAAGTGTTGCACTCATCGGCTGGAAAGGAGCACAAAATAGTAATCAAGAAAAACATTCTTGTGTAAATAAATCTGCAGAAATAAAGACCTTAACATTTCTATAGTTGACACCACTAGATGGCTTTCTCTTTCCATGGATCTAAAGCAACCATCACAAAATGTCTTTCAATTCCTGCAAGCCCCATTAATTTTATTCTTTTTATTTTAGCAAAGTCAGCACCCTTCCAAAACAGTGTTGAGACACTTACCCCAGTCATCCCAAGCATCTGTTCAGCAACTGTCACACTCCTGACACTTCTGGGTGCCTTAGAGTTACAAATTAAGGGGAAGACCTAGATCCCTGCCACCAAAGACCTTCAGAATACTGCAGATTCAAACTTGCTCAGTCTGGAATTTTGTAGTAACCTGATCTGAAACTAAATGAACATAATTGATACCAGATGAAAATGGTGGGGGTAGTTCAAACTCATTATCATAGGAGAAAGGCCTAAAATTATTTAATAGTCCATAAAATATCTACTTATTGATCTACACATTACGTTAACAGTCTTCAGTAGAATTAAACCCACTGCTGGCACAATACCTAGAAATAAAGAATAGCTCCCATGCAAGGACTCGGATATGCATACTTGTTTTCTTGAACTACTTGGGCGGGGAGATGGTGGACTGGCACAGGCCCGCGGAGTGCTAGGTGAAATCACGGCTGGGTCGGATGGGCTTTCCATCTTGAGAACGGAATCTTGGCTTGCCTCTACAAAATTGAAAAAGAACAACAAAAAATAACCAATCAGAATGTAAATACATACTGTTTCTGTAAAAGAACTTTTTACTGCTGTACATATCACCTCCACGAATAAGCCAGCAACGGCTTCACTTAGCTGTGGTCCATTCTTGCTCGTTTTGCAGTTTCCCATTTACCTTCCTACCTACGACCGTGTGGGTCCACGTGGTGACTACCGGGACAAACGAGCTGGCATCTCCCCACAGAAACGCTCTCCACTTGTTTTATCTACATTAGAATATCCTCAAATCTGTCGTGTACGGGGTGGGAGAATTAACTCTGGCATTTTTTTTTTTTTTTAGATTTTATTTATTTATTCATGAGAGACACAGAGACAGAGAGAGAGGCAGAGACACAGGCAGAGGGAGAAGCAGGCCCCGTGCAGGGAGCCCGACGCGGGGCTCGATCCCGAGTCCCCAGGATCACGCCCTGGGCTGAAGGCGGCGCTAAGCCACTGAGCCACCCAGGGATCCCCTAACTCTGGAATTCTTAAGGAATTCTTTAATTTATAAGGAAACACAAACTCAAATCCTGACCCGAAAAAATCATCAGCACTGTCACAGTACCTTGAACCCTATAAAGCTGTGAGACTAGAACCAATGACCACGGGGGCCTGAGGAACAAGGCACAGGAGCGCAGATGACTAACTGTACGCCCGTCTGCGTCGTTTGAGCAGCGAACTGACCCTGGAAAGGAGAGTTAGCAGAGGTTTGTTTCCTCAAACAAAGGCATCAACTTTAGGGGGGGCGGGGGGTTTTCCTCCTCCTTCCACCGCAGCAGAAAACCCACACTAGGCCTCGGGAGCCCCCAGGTCGGAGGAAGGTTGGGAAAGGGAGCTCCGCTCGACGCGACCGCAGACCCCCGGAGCAGCCCAGCCCTCACACTCGCATCCACTCGCCGGCCCGCGCTCTACCTCCCTCCTCCACCTCCCACAGCGCGGAAAACGCTCGCGGCCCTGGGGGGCGGGGCCGCAGGGGAGGCGGAAGAGACGCGCGATTGGCCCGATCGACCGACGCGCAGCTCGGCGTGCCTCTGGGCCCCGGAGCGGCCGGACTGCGCGTGCGCGGTCTCCAGCGCCTCGAGGAGGCGGAAGCGGGGCGGGGTCACGCGGGGTCCGCAGAGACGTGTGATTGGCCCGGTCGACAGTCGCTCGGCGCTCTGCCCCGCCCAACGCCGGAGCGCGGCGGCACAGTGCGCGCGCGGCCGCCAGCCTCCGCAGGGTTGGGGGCGGGCCGGGCTGAGTTTCTGATTGACTGGCGGACGGATTCTGAGGGAATGGGGGCGGAGGGGCGGCGGCTTCTGAGGGAATGCGGGGGGGGGGGGGCGGAGGGGCGGCGGCTTCTGAGGGAATGCGGGGGGGGGCGGAGGGGCGGCGGCTTCTGAGGGAATGCGGGGGGGGGCGGGGGCGGCGGTTCTGAGGGAATGCGGGGGGGGGCGGGGGCGGCGCTTCTGAGGAATGCGGGGGGGGGCGGAGGGCGGCGGCTTCTGAGGGAATGCGGGGGGGGGGGCGGAGGGGCGGCGGCTTCTGAGGGAATGCGGGGGGGGGCGGAGGGCGGCGGCTTCTGAGGGAATGCGGGGGGGGGGCGGGGGGGCGGCGGCTTCTGAGGGAATGCGGGGGGGGGGGGGGCGGAGGGGCGGCGGCTTCCCTCGCAGTCGCTCCAGGCCTCGCCTTCCCCTCCCGGCTTCTTTGTGTTTGTGTGTGAGGGAAGGAAGCCCGGGCGTGCCCCGCGCCCCTCGGGCCTCGCTCGCCGCAGCTAACGTCGCCGTGTCACGCGGCGGGGCCGAAGCCGCGGAGCCGCCTGTGGCTGGCGTTCGCGGCTCCGCTCTGCTGAGGCGGGAGGAGACTCCGACGTGTTCGAGACCTTTCCAGGAGGCCCGTGCGGCTGCGCACCTCTCCAGCCTTTGCTGCCGCGAACACTTTTTTTTTTTTTTTTTTTGAGATTTCATTTACTTCTTCATGAGAGAGGCAGAGACACAGGCAGAGGGAGAAGCAGGCTCCATGCAGGGAGCCCGACGTGGGACTCGATCCCGGGTCCGTCCCCAGGGTCACGCCCTGGGCCGAAGGCGGCGCTAACCGCTGAGCCACCGGGGCTGCCCGAGATTACTTTTAGAAATAAATAAATAAAAGGCTTGAAAAACAGAAAAAATAATCCTCACTTCCTGGTGGCGATGGTCTGTTGCTGTGCAACAACAAAGTCAAGTAAATTGGGTGGAGCCCTGGGTTTGGGGAAAGATGATTAGTAATTTCTGAGTCACGTGGAAGTTGGGAATTTTAAGGAGCTGGTGTTTTCAGCCCTCATAAATGGCCTTTGGAAACGTTGATACGGTCTCTTTACGAACACCTCATAGCACAGAAGTGCCAGGGCCCTGAGGGATTGACTGAGCAGTCAGAAATAGGGAACCTGAAGACAACCGAGTGCAGGGAGGAAGGACGGAAAGCTCGGTGGCAGATTGCCTGGCTCCAAATCCTGACGTTATTTTATATGCTGGGCTTCCTCATCCGTAAAATAGGGGTGATAGGACGTTGACCTCCTGGCAATTGGAGGGTGAGATGAGCATTCACCACAGGCGCTGAAAACAAGCAGTAGATACGTAGGAAGCACTCGATAGTTGTTATTTTATAGACACAGTGATATTCACCATTCCCTAATTGATAGGAAGGTATGCATCATACAGTTATTTCATCCTTGCACCTGTCTCCCCATCCTTGCACTTATCTCCCCAGATTTTTAAAAAAGATGTTGTACTCCATAAAACCCCACATGATCTAAACCGTAACCAGCAGAAAACTTGGTGCCTCCATATATAACTAATAATATATAGTCCACTTCTCCTAAATTTTTCAAGAATTACATAGATCAGTCTCAAGGTGTTTGCAAAATGAAAGAAAACTCATGATTTTCTGATACAAGCGCCAGGTCTCAGTCTGTACGTTTGTTTCTCCCTTTCCTCATCCATTGGCACCAGTTACTCACACCGAAAAGAGCAGAATGATTTGTCCTGACACTAGGAGCACAATGCAGACTCTGCATATTCGCTATACCTCGGGGCATAAGGTTGGGTTGTTTTTATGATTCTCTAAAATCAGCTGCTCCACGGTCCTTTTATCATGATAGCCCAAGCTTAGAGCCGTGTTTTTGCTGGCTGCATAAAGGAAAACAACATCTTGTCTTGGAAATGTTCTGACTTGCTTATTATGTGAACTGGTATATTAAATGGGATCGTGTTGGCCTGATTTTCAAAGAACTTCAGAATAAGTATTCAGAAAAATTTGTGTTTCAGAAATGTGCGTTTGTTGACCTACATCTCTAACCTCCAATGTTGTTAGAACTGAATGACCTTCCCACATTTAAGTTTGTATTTCACTTACTCCAGAGACATCCCCAAGTGGAAACATACCTTACACTCGCAACTTAGTGTAAGAGATCTGGAATATAGCCCCAGAACAGTTTTCATTATACCTTTAGATAAAGCCTAGCAAATATTTCCATGACATTAGGCACCTGAAATCTATTGGCTTATCAGGAGTTTGTTGTTTGTGACACTGGACGTTGTATGGTACTTGAAACTTCAGGCTGGGAAAAATACTTCCCTAGAAAACCAGAAGGCAAGGACTCCTTACTCTACCATACAGAACAATTTGAACAATAGAAGTCAATGATAATAGTAATTAATATTAACCTAAGGCAGGCTTTCCCTGTGTGTTTTTTAATTTCTCCAAAACCCAAGGCTACTGTTAGCCACTTTGTTATTCATTAGGGAGTGGTAAAATGTTTCTTCCTTTCTTGTCTGTGATTATTGTCAGTGGAATGATGACATAGGCCTAATAATCTTTATGAGGCTTTTTTATTATTTTTTTAATAGCAAGAAGAAAATTGTCTCTTTCTTTCTCCATGCAAACACACACACACATGTTTAAGCCACAATTTGAAAGTTCATCTCACTGGATTTACTTATTTTTAAAATTCTTGGCGGTAGCATTATTTTAAAAATCTTAACTGTAATCTCAGGGTGACCTAAATCCCATTCCATTAACTTTTCTGAATTAACACAATTTTTTATATCATATAAATAGAGCTAGCATCCATAGATTATTGCTTAACAATTAAAAATATAAACAGACTTTTTAAAATTTAACTTTTTAAAAACTATTTTATTTATTTGACAGGCAAGGGGAGTGGCAGGCAAGGGAGAGGGAGAAGCAGGTTCTCTGCGGAGCAGGGAGCCCTATGTGGGGCTCAATCCCAGGACTCTGGGATCTTGATCCGAGCCAAAGGCAGACACTTAACTGACCTAGCCACCCATAAGCTCCTAAATACACATTTTAAAAACCAGGAATAAAATACCATTGGGTGAGGGATTGTATAAAATCCATATGAATAAGTTGATTTATAATGTCCATTAGGGCAAGTTAAACAAAATTTAATACAAATTTATAACATTCACGAAAAATCTACTAAATTCTCTTAAGTGGCTTTCAATATCTTCTGACATTTGTATGTAAGTTGAAAATAGTCTCCTCTATATTTCTTCTGCCATGAATTCAGTTCTCATAGACCTATCCATGGTAAAGAAGATATATTTTAGTGCTCTGTCATATTATAAATTTCCCTTTGAGTAACTGACAAACTATTTCTATTTCTTTTCTCTATTGCTTAAAGATCTCACATGGAATTTCATAATGTATAATTGATTGACTTATGGAGACTGTTGAAGACTTTTTTTTAAAATCAAAGTATGACCTTTGTGGGTAAACTGCTTAGTATTCTTTAGTGACATTAAGCAAGAACAGTTTTTATTTTCTACCTCAAGAGGAAAGAGCCCTTGACTTAGCTTCTAGGCATGCCTGAGAGGTTGCCTTACTGAGTAGGATGGCTACTTAGAGTGTGAAGATATGGGGAGGACCAATAGCATTAGTGTGATAAAAACTTGTCCACCACCAAACAACTAGAAAACTTATATGATAACTAATATTGAGGGTAATATATTAAACAAGAACCTAACAAGTTCCTTTTACATGAAGTTCCTGTCCTTTTATTATATTAGATCTGGCATTTTGACAAGTCCATTAGAGACTAGAGAAGCAAGAGCGTCTATGATTCACTGCTGCTACTGGGGTGTGTTCTCTTGGAGAAGAATAGAGTGATTCAGGTTAGATTAATAATGGTGAGGAACGGGACTGGGTGTGTGTGGGAGGGAGGGTCGTGGCAGAGGAGTTAGACTGTGGAATGGTAATGGTAAAAGTATAGCTGAAGGCCACGTCTTTCTCAGATCCTTTATTAACTCAAATGTCACTGCTGCATTCATTTGGAGAAAAAAGCATTAGATGTCAGCAAATCCTTAAGCAACAGAACATGTCTTATAATCATCTTTAACTACCTGAAGTTTGAGAGATAACAACTCCCAAGATAATTCCACAGTATTGAAATCTGTTTGAAGTGCTGGCAAAAAAAAAAAAAGTCAATGCAATTTTCTACCCTTGCCTCTCATTACTGTTTCAGTCTTGAGAGTACAAAAGCTTTCTTCCTGGTGATGTTTTTTAGAAAGAAAAGCAAGAATGTCTAATGGTACCAGGAAAATAAGGAGTTAAAGTAACATTCTACTATATTCTGGGACACTATTGATTTTTTTTCTTCTGTTCTTCTAATTCCCTTGGCAAACTTTGATGATAAGTATAGTAGTAGAGAATATCTGTGAATCCGCCTATAACCAGGAATTTTCTGGTCTAGCTCAGGATCTGACTGCTAAATTGAAACTTCATCCCTTGCCCACCACTCTCAAAGGCAACATAAAATGTCTTAGGTTTCCATCATGGGCCTCATGAGCAGTACCAAACCCCCTTGAATGCAGAGCCCCTGACCAAGAGATCTGAATCTCTAGGGAGGATCCATTGGAGAGCCATAATCAAAGATGGGGGAGATGGCTTGAGCAAAGGCATCTCTTCCTTGATCCTCTCTCCTGCAGCTCCAAGACCACCTCATGCCCATGTTCCCCACACTGTGCCTAACTTGTCAGTGACATCGACGTTACCCAGCTCTCCACTCCATCACACCTGTGTGGCCACCGGAAAAATAAGTGTGAAACTTAGTGATGATGCTGGTGACCCTCAACTGACAAATTATATCACTATTTTTTTATAGTGAAAATATGTGTTTCCCATGCATAGGATTCTGGAAAAGAAACATAGAATATAGCTACATTCACCCTGACCCAGTCCTCCAAGACTTCACCCAGCTATTTAAATGTCATTAACATAAAATTAAGACAGATACTTTTCCTTCAACAATGTACACCTTTAACTCAAACTCTTCCCAAACCTCCCACCTCCCAAATTTCCCCTTATGTGCCACATTGGTTATTATTATAGCAGCTATCAAGAACCTACGTTATCTCAGTTATTTTTCACTTTTCCATGTAAGTGACTGGGTCTAAGTCAAATTATCCTTTTGGGGATCCCTGGGTGGCTCAGCAGTTTAGCACCTGCCTTCAGCCTAGGGCATAATTCTGGGGTTCCAGGATCGATTCCCACATCAGGCTCCTGCATGGGGCCTGCTTCTCCCTCTGCCTGTGTCTCTGCCTCTCTCTCTCTCTCTCTCTCTCTCTCTCTCTCTCTCTGTGCCTCTCATGAATATAAATAAAAACTTTAAAAAATTATCCTTTTCTTAGAGTCATTTACAAACTTTCCTTTTATCTTTTTTTTTTTTTTTTAACCAAGAGTAGGTCACTCAGTTGTTTTCCGGTACTCCACAATGCATGGGAATGATGGCTTAATCTACCTCCATTGCACTGCTTACTTTCTTCCTTACCCTGTGTTATAACTTGTGAATCTATGTCTTTCATGAATGCTGGATATTGAAAACTCAACCTCTATGTTACCAAAGATCTACTGTGAGTAGAATTCAGATCAAATGCAGGGATAATAGTCACCAGCAAACATGATCTTCTCAGACGTTTGAAAGCCTCTCACTGGGCAGATAGCATGCCATGAAACCAAAGAACACAGGTTTGGGCTTTGGAAGGCAGGCAACTAATCACGTCCACATTTGTTAAGCAAATTCCAATGAACTATAGATTATAAGCTGCCCATAGGTTTAAAAAAAAAAAAAAGCATTACTACAGGTTGCCATTATCTGAAATGCTTTCCTAGCCTAACTCTGAGCCATTGAAATAGGGTATTTTAAACCTGCATATACAAGTTTAAGATTTTTGTAAAGCTGCCAAATCTTTAATATAACAATAATTAACATAAAGCTTGTGCAATTTAGTTGCCCTGAAAGGAATGAGCTTGAATCTTTGGCAAGATTTCCTCTTTTTAAAAAAAGCAGCTTCGCCAGTATATATTATCTTCACCCAGAGCTGTTTCCCTTAGGTTTTGCAGGTATTCGAAGCTGACTTTGTTTCATTCCAATAACTGTCTATAGGAATAGCAATTTATTTTCAGTCACAAATTTTCAGGATGAATCAATCCTAACCAAACCAATTTTACCCACCAATATAATCTGCCATGACTATTTCCATTTTTATAATTTGAAAGAATCAGACTTGCTGATCCCCTCAACCTAAATAGAATTCTTCTGTGCTGAGAATGGGATTAAGTTCCCAAAATAAACTCCTAGGAAGAGAATTCATTTCAGAAAAAGAAATTCACAGATATCAAACAGTAGATGTGGTGAGCCAGTACCTGAAGTGACTTGATTTTAAGGAGTGAAAATAGCATATTATTACAGATTTGAAAGACTACAGCTTAGAATTATATGGACTAATGAGAGTACAAATCTCTCTCTACTTATGGTGGAGTTACATCCTGATAAACCCATTGTAATGTGAAAATATCATTAAGTCAAAAATACATTTAATACATCTAACCTACCAAAAATCTCCCTTAGCCTAGCCTACCTTAAATGTGCTCAGAACACTTACATTAGCCTACAGTTGGCCAAAATCATCTACTTCATAATAAAGTGTTGGATATCTCATCTAATTTATTGAATACTGTACTGAAAGGGAAAAACAGAATGGTTGTATGAGTACAGAACAGTTTTAAGTGTATAGCTTATTTACCCTCGTGACTACATGGCTGACTAGGAGCTGTGGCTCCCCACCATTTCTTAGCATCACAAGAAAGTAGAGATCAAAATTCAAAATTTGACATGGTTTCTACAGAATGCATATCACTTTTGCACCATCGTAAAGTTGAGAATTCATAAGTTGGACCATCATAAGTCTCTACTAAAAAGCTAAAATTGAATATTTGCATACTATTTAGCAGCTCTGAAGGCAAGCTTTATAAACCCATCAATAACTGCTCAAGCTAAGATTATAGGAAGCTTTCCTAGATCACTACATTCATAACTGAACCCATCCTCAAGAGTTCAAAATTCAGTGCCAAGAATTCTGTAGGAGAGGAAAGAATGAGAAGGAAAAGGAAGGAGGAAGACATCTTTACTATATGTTTCTTGCCCTAAGAAAGAATAAAAGTCTTGTATTTAAAACACTATTTTTTTAAGATTTTATTTATTCATGAGAGGCAGAGAGAGAGAGAGACAGAGGCAGAGACACAGGCAGAGGGAAAAGCAGGCTTCCTGCAAGGAGCCCCGTGTGGGACTCGATTCTGAATCCTGGGATCATGCCCTGAGCCGAAGGCAGACGCTCAACCACTGAGCCACCCAGGCGTCCCAAAACACTATTTTTTATAACAGATTACTGATTACTAGGCTTGCCTATGCCATAATACAGGTTATTTTACGATTTAACCTGGGTTTTGAGGTTCAAATAGCAGATCAAATACCAAGAAACTTGGGTACATTGATTGGGGCTATCTTCTGAGAAAGTCATGATTTCTTCCTTAATGAGAAATGCATACCTCATGTTCTTTAAGACCTTTGATACAATCAAATAAAAAGAGTTATGAAAGTTCAAGATTTAATGATTAATAAACATGTAAACATGCATTGTAGATATGCCTATATTTTCTTAGGACTGATGCAATATTATAATAATTGGGTTAAAACTGATTATATCTTGTAAATTAGATAACCCAATTTAACAGTAGGTAAAATTTTAAATGAGTAAGGCCGTAAAGCCACAGACCTTACTTCAGTTTTCTTTAGCATTCCAAACCTTTTCTTTGTTGAGTTTCTTTGTTGTGTGCAGTGAATTGGGGATTAAATGGGCTGTGGTCACAAATTGTGAAGGTGAGGTTGCTTAAACATGACATAATCATGGGTTATCAGTTTAAATTGGGGAAAATGGGAAAGTCATTTAGGATTTTTCTTTGAATACAAATTTAGGTGAATACAAATGATACACATCGATGTTTACAACTGTTTTTCTCTGATTCATTCATTCTGCTGGAAGTATGGCTGTAGCAAGGGATAGGACTGAATCAGAGCAGCTGAGTTCTTTACTGACCCTACTACTAACAACTAAGGTGCTTTGTGACTTTGGCAGATTCAACTAAATTCTATGGTCTCAGTTTTCTCATATATGAATTGTGGAGAGACGAGTGATCTGAGTTTTTCTAATTCAAGTTTGGGTGCATTTTGGTACACCTGACATTACCAGCTCCCACTATTTCTCAGTTCACAGAAAATTAAAATCACAGATAAAATTCCCAATAGAAACAATCATTAAAACTGACACTATGGAAGATGTGCGAGGTGCTAAAGATGGAAAAGTAAATATATTTTTTTAGGAGTTTACAAAGACAAATTAGGCACATCAGCATTTATCACATAGATTCAATCAGTATGAACCCTGAGAAAATTTGCTATGTGGAGGATTTTAATTTTTTTTAATTTTTATTTATTTATGATAGTCACACAGAGAGAGAGAGAGGCAGAGACACAGGCAGGCAGGCAGAGGGAGAAGTAGGCTCCATGCACCGGGAGCCCGATGTGGGATTCGATCCCGGGTCTCCAGGATCACGCCCTGGGCCAAAGGCATGCGCTAAACTGCTGCGCCACCCAGGGTTCCCAGGATTTTTTTTTCTTTAATGACCTTTCTTTCCTCTCAGCAGCCTTCCCATATCATATCATCAGAGTTCCAATCTCCCAAGCCCTGGGCCTCAGGCTAATTCCCACTACCTGCCACTGCCATTGCAGAACATACTCCTGGTTAGTCCGCCTACTTGTACTATCATCTTTTGGGACCCATGCCCTTGCTTTTATTAATGTTTCTTGCTTACCGTAGGTGCTCAATAAGTGTGTTTTGAATGAATTCAAATTTAAAGACAAATGATTAATTTTAAGAATGTTTAAGGATAAACGATTTAAGGATAAATGATTAATTATTTAAGGATAAAATAAGGATAAGTGATTAATTTAAGGTTAAATTTAAGGATAAATGATTATTTAATCCATAATGCAAAAGGTTATGAAAGTTCAAGATTTAATGAAGATCCCAAAGGGAGAAGAGAAAGTTATATTGTAGCAGCCTAATAGAGCAAGGGATGGGGAAATATTAACAGTAGGCAGAATTTTCACTGTGCCCTTTGAATTACTACTGGGATGGTTACCAGAAAGACCAAGCCATGACTAGAAGCTTGGAATGTTCAGACACCTCCTCCCCAACCACTTCTCTAGAGAGGGGAGAGGGGTTAGAAGCAGAGTTAATAATTGATCATGTCGATGTGAGGAAGCCTCCCTAAAATCCCAATGGTATGGGGCTCAAAGAGTTTCCAGGTTGGTGAGCACAACCATGTTACCAGGAGGATGACACATCCCAACTCCACAGGAACAGAAACTCCTGTGCTTAGGACTCTCCCAGACTTTGCCCTATGTATCTTTTCATCTGGATATTCATCTCATCTGTATCCTATATCATATCCTTTAATAAACTGGTAAAGTGGGGCATCACCAGTTGGCTGGCTCAAGTGGTTGAGCATCTGGCTCATGATGTCAGCTCAGGTCATGATCTCAGGGTCATGAGATTGAGCCCTGTGTTGAGCTCTTCACTCAGCTCAGAGTCTGCTTGAGATTCTTTCCTTTTGCCCCTCCCCCTGCTCATGCTGTCTCTCTCAAATAAATAAAATCTTAAAAATATATATAATAATAAATGAACTGATAAACACAAGTGTTTCCCTGAGTTCTGTGAGCTGCTCTAGCAGATAGTTGAATCCAAGGGGGAGGAGGTCACAGGTACCTCTGATTTGTAGCCAAGTTGGATAGAAGTTGTGGATAACCTGGGGACCAACTACTTGCCTAAAGGAGACAAGTTCGGTTTTTTTCCTAACATACATATTATCTAGCAATTCTACCTCATGGTATATACCCCAAAGAATTGGAAGGAGGGACTCATATTTATATACCAATATTCACAGCAATGTTATTCATAATAACCAAAAGGTGGAAATGACCCAAATAACTATCAGCAGATGAATGGATTAACAAAATGTGGTATATGGATACAATGGAATATTATCCAACCTTAAAATATTATGCTAAGTGAAATAAGCCAGGCACAAATCACTCACACCTTTCCAGCTTCATCTGTGCCACTTTTCAGCACACACCGTGCACACAAGCCTTCTCTAATTATGTACTTGTGGTTACCAAAACAGGCCAGACTCCTCTCCTAATCATCTTGCTTGGTTCTTCTGCCTGGAAGACATAGGCACATATGTGTATGTGCAGACACACAAATACACCTTCAGAGGTCTAATTCCTATTCCCACCTCAAGACTAGGATCAAGGGTCAAAATCCCCACCTGCTCTCACCTCCTTCCCAGTGGCCCACATTCTCCTTTTATTCTCCTCCTCACTCTAGTCTGCTAGCTAGTTAAATGCTCTTCCTCTTTCACTGTCCCCTGTAGCTGTGAAATAATACATATTTTACCATGAGTTATTTGAGAACAGGAACTACATTTTTTATTTCTGTATCCCCAGCATCTGCACAAAAAGCTTACCAGGTTTTTGGGGTTCAATTGGGAGATAAAGTGCTAAGGGCACAGGGAAAGTCCTAAGGAAATTCTGAGAAGGTTGAGTCGAAGAAGGTTTCATGGGGAAAAAGATGGTATTTGAGCTGTATTTCATTGTTTTCACAACAATCTTGACAGAATCTTTCTTTTTGCTTTTCAGTCAACATCTTTTTTTTTAAGTTATTTATTTATTTATTTATTTATTTATTTATTTATTTATTTATTTATTTATTTATTTGAGAGAGGGAGCATGAGCAGAGGGAGAAGGAGAAGCAGACTCCTTGCTGAGTACAAAGACTGGCTTGGGGCTCAATCCCAGAACTCTGAGATCATGACCTGAGCTGAAATCAAGAGTTGGACACTTTAATCAGGTTTAGCATTTCTCAATTATAAATCAGACACTTAATTGAATGAGACACCCAGCTGCCACAACATTTTTTTTGTTTTACAACTAATTCTGTAATATATTCTACAAGTCTATGACCCTGATTATAGGACACAGATATGCCTTGGGTATTCTTGAAGCCAAGAATATGGAGGATAACTTGTGTTTAGAGGTAGTTCTAGATACTCTAGCATTTACCGAGTAACTAATTTGCCCAGGTTAGGTTCCCAAACCCTGTTTCTTCAACCAAACCTTTTAATTTATTCCCAGATGCTTTGCTCATTTATCATGCCAAGCTGCTTGAAGGGCAAGAATTAATATGAGAAGCTGAACTGTTAATTCAAGAAATATTTGAGGGACAACTACTCTAAGATAAAAGCATGAACTACCTGAAGGTTACTTCTGTCTTGAGAATTTACCAGCTGCTGGAAAGAGTCAGGAATCAAATCACACAAATATTTTAGAAAATAGAATTGTTTAGTTAACATCTGTTCTCTTTGTAGGCTTGCTTAGATCTGATCCAGTTGATCTGATCCAGTTATTCTGGAATATCTGTATGTGGGGAAAAGCTTAATCATCAGATGCTAGCTGTATGGCTATGTCTACAGGGATCCAGAGAGTCTGAGGACATTTCTTATTGTAAGCTCATTGACAGGCTTACAAAATATAATGGGTTGTTATTTTCCACTCCTGTTGCTGTATGCCAGGTTATAAAGAAGGAAGTATAGGGAAGCAGTTAAAAGAATAGACAGAGGAGTCAGATATACCTGGATCTAAATCTCAACTCTGCCCTTATAGAGGGATAGTAATGATAATCTCACTAAAAGTGTTTCTTCATTTATCAAATGTGGTAATATCTACTCTATTAAATATGATGATGCAGATAAGGTGTTTAATATGGAACTTGCCAGATAGTAACTCTCCACATAATGGTGAAGTGCTGGGTGGTGATTATGTTAAAGCTAAAGATGGAGACAAGTGGCAGGGGCAGTATAATAGAGCTGCTTGATTAGAGAACTTTTCTCAGTCTCTTTCATTTAGCCAGATTTTCTCAGTTGTGCTCCAATAGAACAATGGTGTTCTGTGAGCTGGTTCAAGGTGTTTTACAAATAAAATTGAAAGTAGGTGATCTTTTCTAAATTTGCAGAAAAAAATTAAAATAAGAAATAGTATGCTTCCAGGGCCCCTGGGTGGCTCAGTTGATTAAGCATCTGCCCTCAGCTCAGATCATGATCCCGGGGTCCTGGGATCAAGCCCTGTATCAGGTTCTTTTCTCAGTGGGGAGTCTGCTTCTCCCTCTCTCACTGTGCTCTCATTCTCTCTCTCACTCTCATGCTCTCTCTTTCAAATAAATAAATTAAATCTTTTTTTCAAAAAAAAAAAGAAAATAAATAGGATAGTTCCAATTACAACTTTTTCTACATACTCTTCTTAACACTTTTGTGTCTGCTAGTGGACTACATAGCAAATGAACATTAAGAAACATCAGTGGGACTCCTGGGTGGCTCAGTGATTGAGTGTCTGCCTTTGGCTCAGGGTGTGATCCCACAGTCTGGGGATCAAGTCCCACATCGGGCTCCCTGCATGGAACCTGCTTTCCTCTCTGTCTATGTCTCTCTCTCTCTCTCTCTCTCTCTCGTGAATAAATAAATGAAATCTTTTTTAAAAAAAAGAAACATCAGTAAACTGATTTAAGTGGTTTTTTTTTTAACATTCAACAAATATTTTAACATTCAACAAATATTCAACATTCAACTTTAAAAGTTTTGGGGGCTTTTTTTTGTTGTTGTTAAAGACTTTGGTCAGTTTTCTTGCTAGTATTATTGCTCTTATTTCATACGAGAAAATGGCTTTATTTTTTCTGTTCTGCCAAGAGCACCATATCATCACCATACCTGACCACTAGCAGAAGCACATGGTCTGCTATTACTAGCATCCCACAGTCTAAAGCTTTAGTGTCTTGGATTTTAGGGCACCCTTTAGACTTTACTAAACTATCCATGGAGAATCCCAGTGTTCCTCTCCTAATCCCCTACTATGTTAGAAGGAATATTGCCTTAAAAATACAAATGATGTGGTTTATGTATACAATGGAATATTTCTCAGCCATTAGAAACGACAAATACCCACCATTGCTTCGACTTGGATGGAACTGGAGGATATTATGCTGAGTGAAATAAGTCAGTTGGAGAAGGACATTGTATGGTCTCATTCATTTGGGGAATATAAAGGGTAGTGAAAGGGAATAAAGGGGAAAGAAGAAAAAATGAGTGGGAAATATCAGGGAGGGAGACAGAACATGAGAGACTCCTAACTCTGGGAAACGAACTAGGGGTGGGGGAAGGGGAGGTGGGCAGGGGTGGAGGTGACTGGGTGACGGGCACTGAGGGGGTCACTTGATGGGATGAGCACTGGGTGTTATTCTATATGTTGGAAAATTGAACACCAATAAAAAATAAATTTATAAAAAAAATACAGAATTGTTTTTTAAAAACAAATCTAAGTTGCTAGATACTTCTTCACTTACACTACACTCTGTGAATGGATAAGTACATCTGTATCTCTGAGAGTCATTATATATGAGGATGTCCTAAAGAGTGAGAGTAAGAAGAATTGGAAACATAGAGGAAACACGTCCTGCTTTAGCCTATGCTCTGTACTAGTCATCCCCAAGAAGAGAGAACAGTGCTGTTCAAGATAGCTGCTCAAGCTTTGGAAAACAAATGACTAAATCTTGACTCATTTTCCTCTCATAAATTCTCTGAGGCTCAGAGTAACTTATCAACGCTTGTTCTTGATAAGTAGGTGAGTCTAGCGCATTTCTAGGTGTTGGCTGGTATGACTGATTTCTGAGTACAGCACAAAGCCCATCCATTGAATAGCCTCGGGCAGTCCTCATCTCTACAATAGGGCCCAGTATTACTTCTTCCATGTTTACCCACTCAATAAATCTTCCATGTTAATTTGGAGACATGGAAGAAAAGGATTTGGAAATCTCATTCTCCAGACACAAATAAAATGGCTCAAAGAACATGGCATGAATTCTGAGACCCAAGTCTAGGCTTCTCCAGATACTTCATACTGCTGAAGGCCTGGATGAACACTTCTGTTTAACTCAGTTTCATTTTTGCAAGTAATGCTTCACATTGAAGGATCATGCACAACAGTTTGATTGTTTGTATTTTTATTAATTTCTTATCTCAAGTGCTGGCTTCATTGTTGTGAAGTGAATCGGACACCCTAACAAAAATTAGGAGTAACAATCTTTCTTCCTAAGGCTTCTGTACCCAGACTACAGTTGGATTTATAAGAAAAGCTTGATGGTTAGCCTTAGCTTTAAACAAAGTAAATTTACAATCCCCTTTAAAGAATTTCCTGGAAAACTTTTTCTTATTGTAGATATATAAGCCCTGATATTGCTAAACATACCAGAAATAAATCCTTCAGTCCACAAAATCTTTTTCTATGCTCTATCAACTTTGAACTTAAGGAATTAGAATCTTAATATTTTTTATTCCTAAACAAACAAATCAAATCATGAAATGTATAAGAACAACCAAAATGGGTTTATTACAGGAGTATAATGCTATTTTAGCACTTGATAATCAACATAGTTCACCATATTGATCGAAAAAAATTCATATGACCATCTAAATAGATGGTTAATAAAAAGCATTTGAGAAAGTTCAATACTAATTCATGTTAAATAAAATTGTGGAACATATCAAGTCTGTATTTATAAAACATAAGCATATAAACAATAACCATTAAAACATATTAACAGTATGTTTGTAAAGCATATAAACTATAAAATACATACAGCTGTATAACATCATCCTAAGAACTCATAGAGCTTAATAAGTAGAGACATAGACAAAGGCTCCTGAATTGAAAGACTACATTTTAAAGATGTTGAGTTCCCTCAAATTGGTATATGGATTTTGTGCAATTTCCATTTTTAAAAATTCATAGTAGATGTTGTGTATGTGTATGGCAGGCTCATTGTAAAGTTTAAGTGGAAATGCAAAGGCCCAAACATGGCCAAGATGCATTGGGAAAAAAAAAAAAAAAAAAAGAAGAGGAACTAAAGAAAGAGAACAAGGTATTAACCTCATTGATATCAAGATATCTTGAAGAGCACCTGGGTAGTTCAGTTGGTTAAGAATTTGCCTTCAGCTCAGGTCATGATCCCAGGAATCAAGTCCTGTGTTGTGCTCCCTGCTCAGCAGGGAGTCTGCTTCTCCCTCTCCCTCTGCCTGCTGCTTCCCCTACTTGTGCAGTTTCTCTTTCTCTCTGTCAATAAATACTTTAAAAAAAAGATATCTTGATATCTAGGCGCTGTGGAATTGAAGTAAAGAGATGGATAATAGTGAAGCATAGTCCAAAATATACTCATGTAGAAGTAGAGACTTGATCTATGATAAAGATATCACTAAGGACATATGCTAAGAAAGAAGGATCTTTTATTTATTTATTTTTAAAGATTTACTTATTTATTTGAGAGAAGTCCATGTAGTAGGGGAGCAGAGGGAGAGGAAGTCTGAATCAAATACAGACCAACTGAAGCTCTTACACACTGCTAGTGGGAATGTAAACTCTTGTGAAATAGCTGGCATTAGTTACTAAAATTAAATGTGTACATACCCTATAACCTAGCAAGTGCACTTCAAGGTATAGGTCCAGGAGGAATTTTGTGCACATGTGCAACAAAAGATATGTATAAGAAAGTGGTAGCATTTTTCATAATAGTCAAAGTCTGCAACAATTCAAATGTGCTGGCTTTCTGAAGCACATATACTGAAACAATTCAAATGTCAATATATAAATAACATGTAATACAATGGAAGCCACACAGCATTACACATGACAATATGGATCTTATGATGTTGAGCCAAAGAAGTCATACACAAAAGATTATTATCATGTAATTCCATCTTAATCATTTCACAAACACACAGAATTAATTTATGGTACTAAAAGTTCCTGAAAAGTGGAATTGCTATGGGCTGGTGAAGTTCTATTTGTTGCCCCAGATAGTGGTTATGAAGGTATGTTTGCTTTGTGATTATTCATTAAGCTGTATTATTATAATTTGTGTAACTTTCTGTATGTGTGTATTTTTTTAAAGCAATGAAAACAAAAGACAAGCAGCCCATGAATCAATAACTTTCTCTTCATGCTTCAAGATTTATTCGTTTTTCAAGTTCCAAAGTTTTGAGGTAGCAACAAGCATTTCTACATAGCTATATTATATGTACTTATTGAATATGAAAAATTGTTTATTAATAGTCTTTATTATTTAGAACGCTTCTAAGTTTATAGAAAAATTGAGCAGGAAGTACAGAGTTCCTATATATCCCCCGTTTTCTCTCCCTACCAGTTTCCTCTATGATTGGCATCTTGCATCATTAGTGTGATACATTTGTTATAATTGTAAGCCAATATTGATACTTATTCTTAAGTGAAGTGCATAGTTTACATTGGAGTTCATTCTTTGTGATGTGCATTCTATGGGTTTTGACAAATGCATAATGACATGTATCTACCTTTATAATAGAATGGATTTTACATTTTATTTTTAATTTAAATTGGTATTTAGTTTATTAGCTTCATACAGTTTCTATAATGATTATTTTTTCCCATTGCTGGTTGATTTTTGTCTTTTTTATAACTATAGCTATTTTCCAGAGAGGATATAAATTTCTTTTTATGTTATCAGCCAGTGGTTTAAGTAACATCAAGTTAAGGATTTAGTACCAAGTACTGGGCAAAAAACATTGCTTCCTAGGTCTGAAATTTCAGAGATAGCCTACCTTGCATTTGTCTATGGCAGTTAGAAGATGTGTCAATATTCCAGGGAAATATTCTATTATTATGTTTCAGGGAGGATTTGCCATGAACCATCAACCCTCAGCCCCCACACTGAGGATCACTGAGTCATGCTCTGAATCAACACAAGACTCATGACAGGATGTGAAAGTTCTTACTTCTGGTACAGTCATCTCAAAAGGCTTCATATACCTTAATATGTATTAATATGTGAATATCAACCATATTCAACCTGGAGGTCTGGATGGCAGATTTTCCCTCTGCTCCTCCCCCTGCTTTCCTCAGGGTAGCACCTTAGAAATGACTTAGAAAGGAAGATAACTGTTCTCAACTGCCTTTGTTCATAAAGAAGCACATAGTGGTGGCTGCTAGTAAGTATTCAGGACTAATGTGGAAAATCTAATGACTGCAATTTGGTCTTAGAGTGAACTTTGTTGGATGTGTGATTATGAGCACCAGATTAGAGATAACCCCACTTTTCAGTCATTGAAAAGAACAACATACCAGGAGTGTTGATTATATATTAGAAGAAGAGAAAGCAGATACACCAAATGTGTTCAGAAACAACCAAAAAAACCATGTCATATAAACACAATCCGTAAGTAGAACTAATGAAATCCAAAGTCAAGAAAAACATCAAAGGCAATTCAAAGTTGTCATGAGGCAGGATGAGTTTACCAACATTTTAAGCTAGATTATATAGAAATTACCACTCGTGTAGTCTCATTATAATACGAATTTTACTAAACCAAAACATTGGAAAGGATTAGATTGACATCTAATGATCCTAGGCTTAATGAGCTTTTCCTCCATGGAAAATATTAAAACAACAAGATCATGAGGAATTATTTAGAACTGTAAGAAAAGAAAACCACTTTTTCTTTCTTCTTGATGTTGTTTCAAATTTTTATTTAAATTCCAGTTAGTAAAATAAATAAATAAATAAATAAATAATAAATAAATAAGTAAGTAAGTAAGTAAATAAATAAATAAATAAATAAATAAATAAATAAATAAATAAATTCCAGTTAGTGGGGGCACCTGAGTGGTTCAGTAGGTTGAGCATCTGACTTTGGATTTTGGCTTAGGTCATGGTCTCAGGATCATGAGATCCAGTCCCTATTGGGGTCCGTGGTCAAGGTGGAGTGCACTTGAGATTCCCTCCTTCCTCTGTCCCTACCCCCCATCCATGTGCACATGTGTGCACACGTGGGTTCTCTCAACAAATGAATGAATGAATGAAAAATAAATAAATAAATAATAAAATCTTTAAAAATAAAATAACAAATATATAGACTTACCCTTTTCTGAAAATATTCTTACCCAGTGATAAACTGTGATCTTGGAGTTCAGATGTAGCTGAAAAGGTCTGTGAGATACCAAAGGGCTTCTGCCCCTGAGGCTGCATCTGTTTTCTGTCAAATGCTGTTAGCTGCCTTTTAACGTACAAAGTTCTCAGGTGTGTTCAGGTAAACAGAGCTGCACAACTATAAATGTTAATGGAATGCAGTGTCCATCCATGCAGTTAATGATTTGTGGAATATCCAACTTATGTAAGATTGAACTGTGCGCTCACTTTTTCTGTTGTATGGGGGATGTCATTTGTTTTATTACAAATGAATGTGGGGCAGCCTGGTGGCTCAGCGGTTTAGCGCCGCCTTCAGGCCAGGGCCAGATCCTGGAGACCCGGAATCGAGTCCCGCATCAGGTTCCCTGCATGGAGCCTGCTTCTCCCTCTGCCTGTGCCTGTGCCTCTCTCCCTCTCTCTCTGTGGATCTCTCATGATTAAATAAATAAAATCTTAAAAAAGAAAAATGAATGTGTTGGAGCACCTGGGTGGCTCAGTTGGCTAAGCATCTGGCTGTTGATTTCATCTCAGGTCTTGATTTTGGGGTTGTGGGTTTGAGGCTCACACTGGGCTTCACGCTGTGTATGGAGCCTACTTAAAAAAAAAATGAATGTGTTGTTCTTCTTACATGAAAAGGATTCTTACCCCTGAACTCCAATTTTTTTGGACAATCCTGTGCGTTGCATGGGACTCCACTGAGCCTTAACTATACTGTTGCCTAATTTCCTTGCAAGCACCATGCCTGAAGGCAACAAGCTGAATGGTTCTTTTTTTTAATATTCATTTATATCAGAAATATACCAAAATATTTTAACAGAGTTTCTGTCATGTAAATAATTTATTATTATGAGGACTTGTACTGTTTTGTTTAAAAGATTGCAAGAAAGAATATCCTTTAAGTCTCTGGGCCAGGGCTTTTAGCAGGAAGGGACCTCCTGTAGCTGGTTTTCACGTCATGCCTCATGTGTTGACTGAGGGCGTTAGTTTACAAACTCTTTCCCATTTATATTTCAGTAAAGTTCTCCATTCCAATAGAAAAACCTCTCCCAGGGATGCCAGGAATCTGGGGTGTATAGATTGATACTCAGCATGTAAGGATGGCTGCCTTAGGAATACCAGGTGCTTTCACTGGTTTAAAAAAAAAAAATCAAAGGAATCCTTTAAACCTCTTTTGGGAACAAGTGTTGAAAAAAAAGATAATTTTTTAATTTCTCTGGAAAATGCTCTTTTTCACCGATCTAAACACACTTTGCAACTACCAAATGTCAGCACGATTTGACCAAGCTCCTTACAATGACTGAATATTTCTTATGCATTTCCCTGTGGGCTAGAATGTACCTCCCACAAATAAAATTAAGGAGTGCCTGCATCTTGCCTTTACCTGAAAATGTCTTGGGGTTACAGTTATGACATGTCATCACTCAAAGAGATTAGAGCATCAGACTTAGAATAAGCTGGCAATAGAACCCAAAAAGAAAACATACAAAAAGTTACAAGACTGTAAAAACTCTAGGACCAGAAAAGCAAGCAAGATCTTGTCCTTTCAACCCACCTAAGGCAAAATAGAGAGTCATCCCCCATGGGAAAAGCAAATGAAAACTAACTTTGTTTCAAATCTTCATTTCAGAACCTGATCTCAAGAACTCCGAGGTTAAGAATGAAGAGTCTAATCACACTTTATTTTCACCTGTTATCAGGCTCCACAGTGGAAAAGAGCCCAGCTGCTGATATTATCTGTGCATCCAGGAATGACTGAGGAGGTGGAAACATGCCCACAAGTCCTTTCTCATGTCGCTCATGAAACATTGAGAGTCTAACCCAAATTGGAAGCAGTTAAGAAAATACTGGAAGGGAAGTGGAAGAAATTGGAAGAATGTTCTAGCTCTTCTGTTGAGGGCTCTAGATGCATCCTATCCCTCCCAATTTAGGGAAAACCAATCTAAATTATCCTTCTCATCTTCCTGCGTACCATCCTCCTCTTCCCTCTGCTTCTCCTCTTGTTTTCTGTGTTACTTCATGACTCCCTTCTGCATTTTACTTCTTTTCTTCCTCATACTACTTCTGTGTTCTCTTTTTCCTTATTTCTCATTCCACTTGGAATGAATCTTTTCTCACTACTACAGTGAGCCTGATACAGACCAGGGGCTGTACACACAAACATGAATACAGCATCAGGGACATGGCCGAGAGAAGGGGATGCGGTGGAGGGTGAGGGACAGGTCTGGGTTTTAGCATGTGGAGGTTGAAGTGCCCACAGGATGTGCATGGAGGTAATGGTACCAGTTGGGAATACAAATCAGGAGTTTAGGAAAACAGGAAGATTTTTGAATGCCTGTTATATGATAGGTACTGTGTTTGGTGTTGGGAATGGAGTAAAAAAGATAAAACCCAGCCCATTTCTCCAAGGACTTTAAGAAAACAAACAGGTGCATTCAAGTGTTAGTGATGCAGAAAGAGTATGAGCAGGGGCTGAGGAGGTCCAAAGGACAAGTCAAGTGTCCTATGTGGGAAATGAGGTAAGATTGGCTCCTCAGTTTCATTAAACAGAATAACCAGGATGGTGTCCACAGGCATTCAATTTGTAATTGGACCTTGAAGATCTGTTGATACCAAATTGTTCCAGCCAGTCTTGCCCATAGGGTAAGATTAGCTTTTCTGACTTGTATTCTTCTTTCTCTAACTGGACACTGATGTCCAGGAGCAAAACAGTCTCCATCTCTACACGGGGACAGAAAATCTGGGACTACCTGCAAGGCCTCCTGCCCAAGTTGTCACAAGAAGCCTAAACTTTTTAGCTTTATTGTCAGGCTAAACACTATGCTGATTTTGCTAAATAGCCAATGATTGCTGCATTTCTTCCCCTGCATTTCCTAGAACAAGCCTGGTGGTATTCTGGGATGGTGTGCAGACTTTAATAAAGCTGGCAGTCTGATGGGCTTTTCTGAGAGCACAAGGAGATAATTGCTGTGAGGATTCTTGGCCGTGTGAGATCTGACAAAATTAACTTTATATTTCAAAATCTCTCCCTAGCTTTTGTGGTAAAATCCCCTTTGACTTATCAGATCTTGAACTAATGGAAATTCCCTCCCACACTACCCTAATTCCCAACCCCATTTGTTTGAGAATCAGAGGAAACTCTCCTGTCTTTCATCAGTCACCCATTTGTATCTCTCTTCTAACCTTCTAACCTAAAAAATCCTGAGTCTGATTAGGTAAATTAAGGTTTACATAAACAACTTAACTCTCCCAGCTCTTTCTCAGATGTCTGAGTTAACTCAGACAAACCAAAAATGGAAACCCAAAGATCACACACCTGCTGCATTTTTATCCCTTTAAAGGAAAAGTCCCCTTTTGTGTTTTTCCTTTGCCAAGAACACGGCTCTCTAGCCACAAATTACTGCTAAGAAAACAGGAAGCCTTGAATGTTGGTATGAGGTTCTATATATAGTTAAGTCAATACGGCTGCAATCAACTCAGATATCTCTACTCAGTCCAGGATTGTTTTTCCAGATTTTGTGTTTAGATTGTCTACTTCCCTCCAAAATTGCCTATTAAAATGTTGTTTCAATTATGGTAATGTATTTTATTGATGACCTGAACCTTATTTATGATACTCTTCCAAGTTACATGAGATTATTATAAAATAACTACAGTGAAGTTAAAGTTGCTTCTTATCAGTTCTGGGAAAAGAGAAGGACTATTGGATTTTTTTTAACAATGTTTCTTTTCTTCCTCTCTCTCTTTTTTAAATTTAAATTCCAGTTAATTAGTATGCAATGTCGTATTAGTTTCACATATATAATATAGTGATTCAACAATTCCATATAATACCTGGTGCTCATTACATCAAGTGCCCTCCTTAATCCCAATCTCCTGTTTCTCCCATCCTCCCACTCACCTCCCCTCTGGTCACCATCAGTTTGTTCTATATAGTTAAGAGTCTGTTTCTTGGTTTGCCTTCCCCCTCTCTCTCTTTTTCCCCTTGGCTCATTTGTTTCTTAAATTCCATATGTCAGTGAAATCATATGACATTTGTCTTTCTTTGACTGACTTATTTCACTTAGCACTATACTCTTTAGCTCCATCCATGTAATTGCAAATGGCAATCTTTCATTCTTTTTTTATGGCTCAGTAATATTCTTGTGTGTGTGTGTGTGTGTGTGTGTGTGAGAGAGAGAGAGAGAGAGAGAGAGAGAGAGAGAGAGAGAGACATCTTTATTCATTCATTCATCAGGCAATAGACACTTGGGCTGTTTCCATAATTTGGTTATTGTAGATAATGGTGCTATAAACATTGGGGTGCATGTGTCCCTTTGAACTAGAATTTTTGTATTCATTGGGTAATACCTGGTAGTGCAATTGCTGGATCTTAGGTAGCTCTATTTTTAACTTTTTGAGGAACCCGCACACTTGTTTTCTACTGGCTGCCCCAATTTGCATTCCCACCAGCAGTGCAAGAGGGTTCCTCTTTCTCTACATCCTCACCAACACTTGTTGAATGAATCTTTCTGTTGCTGATTTTAGCTATTTTGTGTGAGGTCATATATCATTATAGATATTTCATTTTCCCGATGAACAGTGATACTTAGCATTGGGTTGTTGGATCTTTATCATTTTTTGGCCATTTAAAACAAGTCTGGGCAGCCTGGGTGGCTCAGGGATTTAGCGCCGCCTTCAGCACAGGGTGTGATCCTGGAGTCCCAGGATCAAGTCCCACGTCGGACTCCCTCCATGGAACCTGCTTCTACCTCTGCCTATGTCTCTGCCTCTCTCTCTCTTTTTCTCTCTCTCTCTTTCTCATGAATAAATAAAATCTTAAAAAAAAATAAAACCAAAGAGGTGGAGGATTTGAGAAAATCAGAAATGATAACATTTTCGTGTTAGTACCCCATTTCACATATTCTTTCAGCTGTGGCTGCTTTATTTAATATAGATGAAGTAACCATAGTCTGATAAATATAAAGTACATAGCAAAAAATTACCTTATAAAATACATTTGATTTTACGCCACACTAACTATCCTGCCCTCTCAAGTATCTTGTTAGAATGTAGAATGTCTGAGGTTATTTCTTTCCCCCAAGACAAATGAATGGATGGTAAAATCATGAAGAGCAGGGTTTTTCTGCTTAGGTTCATCATTGAGAATTGCTAAAACCTGCACAGAATATTAGAGGCACATGCCTGGTCCACAATGTTTGGTAATCCTTCAAGCTCCGCAGTAGTGAGGATAGTTAAGAGCCCCACACAGCATCTTGAACATTTTCCCAAAAGCCATAGCAAAACAAGCAAACAAAAACCTACATCTTAATCCTGACTCTACTATTAATGACATTCAATAATATATTTCATTTCTTTGGGTCTCAGTTTTCTCTTTTTCATTATCTGTAGGTGATCTCTAAGACCTCTCGAGTTCCAAAATTTTATGGTACTAACATTAAAAGTATGCCAATTTTTACTAAAATTAATCTCAAATATTCTAGCATCTTTAGAGAATTGGTACTTGTAAATCTTGTGTACTTATGGTCTTGACAAGGAGAGAGCTATAGTTGAATCTTTACATTTGAGTGACTCACTCTCAACCTTTGAAATGTGAGTATCTCTTCTTAAGGTCAAAGTACTTTAGAGTTCCACATGATAATATTTGTGCTTTTGGAACCAATTTATTAAAAAATTAGGCAATGTGGGGGATCCCTGGGTGGCTCAGCAGTTTAGCGCCTGCTTTCAGTCCACAGCGTGATCCCGGAGTCTGGGATTGAGTCCCACATCAGGATCAGGCTCCCTGCATGGAGCCTGCTTCTCCCTCTGCCTGTGTCTCTGCCCCTCTCTCTCTTTCTCTCTCATGAATAAATAAATAAAATCTTTAAAAAAAAATTAGGCAATGCCGGAGGAATACTTTGACTTCATTAACACTTAAAATGAATTTACATTTTATTATTCACAATAGCATCTGTGTATATTTAGACAATATCATTACTTATTATGCATCTAAGTTTGGAGAATACCATTATTTACAATTATGTATCAGTGAGGATGCTTTCAACTCCAATAGCTGAAAATACCAACTCAAATTGGCTTAAATGATAAGGAAGTTTATAATCTCAACATACAAGGAGTCCAGAGATAGGGTGGCTCCATGACTATTTAATCTGACACTCAGTGTTGTCATGAGGAACATGTCATGTCATGTCATGTTTTCATTTCTCATCTCCTCACTGTGGTGCTCTTGTGGCTATAGTGTTTTAGCAGTTCCACATCATATCCAGACATAACAACATCCTGAAAAAGGAAAAGGTTATCACTTGTCTCCTTAGAAGAAATAAGCCTTTCCCAAAAATCCCTAGATAGACTTTCTTCATGTACAATCGACCACAAATGAGTCACATTTCCTTCCTAAATCCATCATTAACAAGAGCAGTGGGTTAAGATGAAGAGTTTGGTAATAGAATTGGGAGGCTACCACCATGACCACCATAACAGGTAATACATTCTCAGTCTATATATACAGAACACTGTGCATAGAGTCGTGGTAATAAGTCGACATGTACTGCCCACTCCTCCTTCCAAATACTCTGGAAATCCTTGATCAAATCCTCTTTGTAGTTCCAAACTCCGTTAACACTCACCACCCTATTAATGATTTGCATTCTTTTGTAGATTAGAAAGATGAAATTAATAGTTCTAAAACAAATCACCCTGTGTGTGCATCTTTCCTAGAAGATAAAGCTTAAATACTGCAACAAAGAACACATGTCATGCTTAATACTTAATGTTGCTAAAAAAAAATACTTAATGTTACTACTGAAAAAAACAGATCTGCCCAATGAACCAGTCTCAAATGAGATCACAGAGATTATGACTAGATATCATTACTGCAATCTACTCTTGTATAAGCATGATAACAAAAGGGGTCAGTGAGAAATATGGACTTTCCCAGACAAACAAAAATTGAAAGAATGAATTACCACTAGACTTCCCTTTCAAGAAATGTTAAAAGAAGTTTTGTACAGAAGAAGAAAATTAT
This sequence comes from Nyctereutes procyonoides, assembly GCF_905146905.1. Taxonomy (NCBI): domain Eukaryota; kingdom Metazoa; phylum Chordata; class Mammalia; order Carnivora; family Canidae; genus Nyctereutes; species Nyctereutes procyonoides. The sequence goes on along the minus strand of NW_026575133.1, from coordinate 8,867,555 downwards.
ATAGGTCAGAAATTCAGGTCTACATAAAGTAAGGAAGAATATTCAAAAAGGAATAAATTAACGTGAAATTAAAACCTCTATTTTTCTTATTACCTATTGATCTAACAGACAACAGTTTGTTCAAAATATTAATACCAACAACATATTCAATTATGTATGGTTATGCTTTATATATATAGTGTATGCTTGTACATAAGTAAAATTAAAGACAGCAGGGGTGCCTGGGTGTCTCCATTGGTTAAGTGGCCAACTCTTGGGGACACTTGACGGGATGAGCACTGGGTGTTATTCTGTATGTTGGTAAATAGAACACCAATAAAAATTAATTTATTAAAAAAAAAAGTGGCCAACTCTTGATTTTGGCTCAGGTCATGATGTCAGGATGGTGAGATTGAGCTCCACTTTGGGCTCCATGCTCAGCATCGAGTCTGCTTGAGTTTGTGTCTCTCACTCTGCCCCCACCTCCCACTCATGCTCTCTCTCTCTCAAATAAATAAATAAAATCTTAGAAAGAAAGAAAGAAAGAAAGAAAGAAAGAAAGAAAGAAAGAAAGAAAGAAAAAAGAAAGAAAAAAGAAAGAAAGAAAAGAGAAAATGGCAAGCCTAACCACAGATTGGGATGAAATAAATATTTGCAAAAACACCTATCTCAAAAAGAACTTATGCCAAGAATATGTAGAGAATTTTCAAAATTCAGTAACAAGAAACCAACCCAATTTGAAAATGGGCAAATATTTGAACAGACACTTCACCGAAGAAAATACATGAATGGTAAATAAACACATGAAATGATGGTCCACATCTTAGTCAACAGAGAAAGGCATGATGCAATATCACTCCACAATTATCAAAATGACTAAAACCAAATAAATGAACAATATTAAGAGCTGACAAAGATGTGGAACAATAAGAACTCTCATATATGACTGGTGGAAATGTAAAATGGTACAAATATTTTCAAAAACAATTTGTCAGTTTCTTAAGTCAAATCTATATTTATCTAGGTCAACATTCCACTCGTAGGTATTTGCCAAAGAAAATAAAAACTTACGTTCATACAAAATCTGTACATAATGGGGGCACCTGGGTGGCTCAGTTGGTTAAGCATCTGCCGTTGGCTGGGGTCATGATCCCAGGGTCCTGGGATGGAGCCCTAACATCTGGCTCCCTGCTCAGCTGGGAGTCTGCTCCTCCTTCTCCCACTGCCTGCCTCCCTCCCTGCTTGTGCTCTCTCTCTTTCTGTCAAATAAATAAATAAAATATTTTTTAAAATCTATACATAATGTCCAAAGCAACTTTATTGACAAAAATGAGACACAAGCCAAATGGCCATCAAAATATGAATGTATAAAAATTGTTTTATCCAAACAATGGAATATTACTTAGTAATAAAAAGAGGCAAACTAATGATGTCCACAACACAGATTAATCTTCAGTGTTAGTCAAAAAAGCCAGGTTCAAAAGGCTATGTATTGTATGATTCCATTGCATGATATTCTGGAAAAGGGAAACCATAGGAATAGAAAACAGATTAGTAGTTGACGGGGCTGGAGATAAGGGTGCATTACAATGGAGCACAATGGAATTTGGGATGTGATAGAATTGTTCTAGATCTTGAATGTGGTGGTTAGATGACTATATGCATTTATCAAAACTCATGGGACACTAAAAAGGGTGAATTTTACTGAATTTAAATTATCTGATTTACATCTGATTCTGGCAAATGGCTAAAACACCAGGAGCCCCAGAACACAAGTTGGGAACCACTAATGTAAGAATAGTCTGGAAATTTTTAGATGACTGTTATAATCACTAGAATGTTGAGTCGATGATCATGTCAGAAAACAAGACATGATTTTCAGTGTGAGTCTGTGTACTAGAGATATACCCGTAAGGAAAATAGTGGTAACCACAAACCAGATAATAGGGTGTGGTCTTCATCTTAATGAACATAGTTCTTGCGTGAACATGTTTCGTGAGAACCAAGCCTGTCTTCTGAATCATGACCTATAGTACAAGAGAGTGCTCATCACCTGATGCAGACATTTCAGACCTTTGGGATAAAAGCCATTAAAATCCAATCACAAATCCATCTGTCAGGTGGCTTCTTGCTATTTTGTTGAATTGCTTTTCCTTGCTCCTCAATAGGGATCAAACCTAATACACATTTTAAACAACTCGTATGTTTATATTCAGTAGTTCATTTCTGAGAGCTCATCTTTTTTTCTCTGAGCACAATTGAACTTTTCATCTCCTTGATGCTTCCTGACATTCCTTCCATGTAATTTCTGAGCACATAAAGTACAAATAACTTGGCTTACCCCAGTTCTTAGAGAAGTTTAACACTGCCAGGGTGGGCAGGTAAACTATTCCAAGCAGAAGACTAAGAATGAATTCCAGCCCAGACAGGAGGATTTTCATTTCTTCCATAAATGGGGAATCTTTTGGAATCTAAGGGGTATATTTTCTCTGATCATGACAGGATAGCGACTGTTAAGACTAATACTTCAAATATTTTTCTTTGGTTCATTGCTGTCTTTTAATAAAAAGTAATTTATAAATATTTAATTATTAGAAACAAGTTACAAGGGTGCCTAGCTGGCTCAGTTGGAGGAGCATTGAACTCTTGATCTCAGGGCTGTGAGTTGGAGCCCCACGTTGGGTGAAGAGATTACTTAAATAAATATTAAGGGGCACCTGAGTGGTGCAGTCTATTGAGTGTCTGACTCTTAGTTTCAGGTCATGATCTCAGGATCATGAAATTGATCCTCACGTAGGGCTCTACACTTAGCTTCGACTCTGCTTGAGACTTTTTCTCCCTCTGCACCTACTCCCCTTTTCTCTCTCTCAAATAAATCTTTAAAAAAATAAGTATTTTTAAAAAGAAAAGAAACAAGTCACAAGTCATTTAGTAGGGCATGTGTTAAAAATAACACATGGTGGTTTTAAACTAATTAAATGTATTACCAAAGGTTATAATATTTTAATATTATCTTACTATCTAAATTCTTCAAGACATAAAATGAAACCATTTTTTTAAAGATGGTATGTTAGGTAATGAACATAGGACAAAACAGAGGCAGGGAAAAGTCCAAACCAAAGGAATGATCTTTTTTTTCCATATCCTCCTGTAAGTTCTAACAGGTGGCCTTTTGAGGAAGGTAGAAGGCCTTTTGCGTTAAGAGAAAAGGAGGGAAGTTGCTGTGGTCAGTGGCTGGCTTGGAAAAATCTTGGTGTCATCCCAAGCTCTATCCTCTTTCTCATCCAAGCAGCAATCACTAAATGCCTTGTGTTTTCCCAGACTCCCTGATATTGGCCCCCTTGTTCCTTTCCTTTCCTTTTTTTTTTTTTTTTTTTTTTTAAACTTTGCCTTGCTAACCTTCAGCCTTTATCTTTCACCTCAACTACTGCTCTGGTGTCCTTATTGGTTTTACTGTCTCGTCTCTTCTGGTCCACTCTGCGTTGTCACCATATAAATCTTTGTTCCACTCAGTTTCCATCATTTCATTCCTTGACTTCCCATAAATCTCTCTCACTCATGAAACAACATAGACATTCCTCAGGCTGACAGTTCATATTCCCCATGATCCAGCTGGCACACCCTACACTTCCAACCTCTCCTTATCTATTCTTTTTTCATGGTATGTTTTACCATCCTCCACCCAAGCCTTACTCTTTCCTGTGTCTGTGCCTCTCATGTTGGACTCTGTGCTCAAAATTTCAGCTCCATCCTCAGCTTCATAATATCACCCGTCCATTTAAGTACAGCTTAAATGACAACTCTTTCATGAAACATTAGCTGAGGCCAACAGTTGGATATCTATATATCTTTTTTTTTTTGCATTGTAAATTCATTAAAAGCATGTTTTACATCTCATCCTCAATTCTGCCTATACACCCAATGCCTTGCTCAGGGTAGACACTCAACAGATACTTGTTTACTCATTCAATAAGTACTTATGGGTTCTGAGTGGATAAATGAATGAATAGATCTGAATTTAGAAATGGAAGCAAGAAACCACATGCTTTATTATTATAATAAAAGCAGCAAAGAATACAGTTTGGGAACAATTCAAGAACCATTATAGACAGGAAAAGCAGATGGAGAATGTAAGCCCACATGTGAAGGGCAGGAGTTGGTACACTGTATCTTAGCTGCATCCTTCCAAAAGCCAAACTGCTCCATAAACTGTGACATATGCTGTTGTCATAATTGTTTACAAGGAAGTTTTATTATCCAGAAGAACATGCAACCAAAGAGAAAGCTAGGCAGAAATATGGTCTTCTAGTCTTAGAAATATAGTAGCAAACTGCAACAAATAATTATTGTATCATTTTTATTTTAACATGTAGGAATTTATTTAAAAAAAAAAAAGCAATGGATTTACTATCCTCCAAAAGAGCTGAATTGCTGACTGTAGGTACTGGAATTATCTCAGTAAATATAAAATTATTTTCTCTCACCTTCTCAGTGAACTTCTTATTGTCTCTTAGGAATGCAAGGCAAGTATATTCCAAAACTTCAGGATTCCTAGATGAAAGTATCATCAGAACAACATATCACTGTCATGTGATATTTTATGAAAGGAGGATCACAAAATTGGTAGAAATCCGTCTATAGGGTACATTCCTTTAAACCAAATAAAGAAAGAAAAATTTGTCTTCACAAAGATTAATGAGGTGGTGAATTTGACAAAAACATTCACCCTGTCACCAAAAAGTAGATCTATGCATCACTTTTCAGAAACTTGGCAGCCACATAAAACAGGGTCCACCTATACTCAACATTGCTCAGCAAGTGATGAGAATCTGGCCACGAGGTGCCAATCTGGGCTACATGTGAATAGGCATCCTTTCTTCCCAACCTATTTAAAAGTCAGTAGACAATTTGGGGAGGATGAATATTTTTCCAGTTGCCACTTAAGGAAATTTTCTCTCTAGTCCATTACAAATTGATTAAATGTGACTCATTAACACAGCTCTGAATGGAGCAGGGAAAAAGAAACACCTTTCCGGTGTCTTAGTCACTGCTACTTCCTAAATCTGACTCTGTTCCTTCATTTCAGCAAGAATTTCGCTTTTTTTCTGGTTAATTTAAAACATTTAAAAGACAACTCCCCTGGTTCCAGACATATGATAGGAATTTGATATATGAATGTTGAATGAATATAAGGTTTCTTTCACTCTATGTACCAAGATAATGTCTTCTTATAAATGATTTTGCCAAGCACAATAAATGATGAATATTGAATAACTGGAATATAAACACTTGAATTCTTTTAATTTCCTTCTCTCCCAAAGTGCTTAGTACAGGACTCTAAACAGCACACATACTCACAGACTCAGTTAGCTATTGAGTTAGCTTAGAGGATCTTGGATAAATTACTTTGGGGCTTATCTAGTTTGGGTCTGACTTTTCCGTTGTCCCTGGAGAATTATGTTATTACAGGACACCAAGGGCAGGAAAAGACAGCCATTCTGATTCCAGTGGTTGATTAGCATGTTTGGTTTTATATAGTGGTTATAGTTAAATAACTGGTCCGTGGTTGCCAAGTCCTAATAGATAGATATTTACCTAAATGTATCAATAAATTATACCAACATCATTATGCTGTTGGTGGCAAATATCTCCAGCATTCAGATGGTTTTCTTTCTGATTTAAGTTGTCTTCTGTTCTCAGCCTGATCTATTTTGATATTACCTATTTCTTCAGTTCAAAGCTATGGACATATTTAAATTTTAATGATATACCAGGCAATGGGAAATGAGAGTTCAAGAGTTAAATGAAGTATAGGCTCTGCCATTGTATAAAACAAACAAAACAAAACACACACACATACAACCCAGTTCTCCTCTTGTGTCTTCCTTTACTCTCACATCACTACTAAGCCCACAGTACTTTGGACTCTCTGGTCACCAAATGTTGGTGGGGATGGGGGGTTCCTACATCAGGCAGCTCTACAACAACAGCCATGTGTCCTACAATTTAACTCAATTCTGACACTGTCTTCTTGGAGACTGTCAGATCCCACAGGGTAAAGACTCAGTCCCACAGACTGCTCCCCCACTGCAGGTGCCAATCACAGATAATAGGTTTTCAGGTTACCCAAAACTTCTGTTCCACTTGGCAATTAATCAGAGATTCCCATGACCTCCTCTCCCTTGGTTCAGTTATTTGCTAGAGCGGCTCACAGAACTCAGGGAAACACTAATTTATGTTTAATTAACTATTAAAAGATATGATAAAATATACATATGTACAGCCAGATGAAGGGATGCATAGGGTGAGGTCTGGGAAGGTCTGAGCACGGGAGCTTCTTTCCCCGTGGAACTGTCTCACTATCCTGGTATGCGGATCTGATCACCTACCTGGAAGCTCTCTGAGCCCCATTCAATTGGTTTTGTATGGAGGCTTCATCAGATACATATGATCAATCATTTACTCCATTTATAGGCCCTCTGCCCTTTCTGGAGCCACTTAATAGATGTAAAATCTTTGGCCTGGTTGCTCAATCTCCCTGAATTTCATTTTTCTCAGCTATAAAATAAAAAAAAATAATAGTATACACCTCTTAGAGGTTGCTAAAGGGAATAAATAAAATAATGTATGTAAAATATCAGGTGCACAACAGACCATAGAAAACGTTAATTCCAGTCTCTCTTCTTTCTTAATAATCCAAACACCCACACAGTGCCAGTATGGAGTTGCTTCCTAATGTCGATTTAACAACATTTTCCTAATGCCTAAAAACACTTCCCTCCCATGGTTAATGAGGCCTTGTGTGATCTAGCCCCTGCTCTCGCTCTAGCTTCTCTCCCATTGCCACCATCTCTTTGGTATACTTTCACAGATTGGCATCACTTTTCCTCAAACTTACTTTGCTTCTTCTACTTCAGAGCCTTCTCAAATATTTTCTTCTCTGTCTAAATTCTAGAACAGTCTCAACCCCTCCTTTCACCTGTATGACCTCAGTTCAACCTTTCTCTGTCAGTCTAAATGTTACCTTCTTAGCAGGATTTGCCCTTTGAACCCTACTCTGGATGACCTCTCCTCTTCTCTGATAAAATCCAGCATTCTGTCTTTATAATAGTTATCACATTCTTAATTGTATATCGATGCATAATTATTTGTTATGAACATCATTTGTTATAAATTTTATCCCCCCACACACTAAAATTCAGATGGTGAAACCTAACCCCCAGTATCTTAGAATGTGATGATGATTTGGAGATAGAGCTTTTAATGAAGGAGTTAACATGAGGCTGTTAGGATGGGCTCTAATCCAATCTGTGTCCCTATAAGAAATTAGGACACATAGTGAGACAACTGGCAAAGCCCACATGAGAACACAGCAGGAAGACAGCGCTCTGCAAGCCAAGGGAGAGGCTTCAGGAGAAACCTAGCTGTGACATGTTGGTATTGGACTTCCAGCCTCTGGAACTGTGAGAAAATTCATTTCTGTTGTGTCAGCCACCAGAATTTTGTCCTGGCAGCCTTAGCAGAGTAATAGATGTAAGGACTGTCTTCTTCCTCTAGACTGTGAGTTCTGTAAGGTTAGAGAATATGTCTGTATTTCACCACTAAACTCTCAACATACACTTTAATTTCTGGTTCTGAGCAGGAGTCAACATGTGTTTGCTTAATTCATGAATTAATGAGTAAATCAATGAATGATGTAGGTTCATTTCAGTTTTATGCTGAAAGCTCTCCATCTTCCAGATTTCCAGTGTTCTTCTCCTATGAAATTGACAGCAGACATTGAGTATTTATTTGGGTAGGCAGGAACATCCTAGAAAACAAGAACCTAGTAGTGTCACATTGTAGGTCATGGAAAGGGTTCTGAAGTGTGGGACCCCAGGCAGAATACTGGGAGCTTAGGAGCAAGACCCCTGCAAGTAGTGCTCAGTGGTTGGCTACCCTTTTACATGGGGTGATTGCCCATAATCATGGGGTGTAGACGTGCATTAGTGTACACTGCAGGAATCCTGCGGCTCCCCTCAGGACTGAGAATACCACCTAAGTGACTTCCAGGTTCATATGTCCCATATGACCCATATCAAGAGTCTCAAGCTAGTCTACAGGGGTCCTGGAAAGCCAGATACTAAGCAGGTATTCATGAGAATTATGTAGATTGGTGTAAATTGACTCTTTAGAGAAGTCTTATGACTCCACAGAACGTAGCTGAGACTATAGGGTTTCTGGGAGTCCATATTTGTCTTTGGGTGTATGGAGACCGTGTTGGCCTGATTTGAACGGCAAAAAGTCTCTTAACCTTCCTCAGCAGTTATCTCTCCATTATTTGGTGGCTAGATGCCTAAAATCTTTCACTAATGTTTCACTCTTTGGAGTCAATATCATTAAACCTGGCTGCCCCTTTTTTAAAAAACGAATCCCTATACCAGCAATTGTTCCACATTTTAAGTCATTCATATCTTATTCTAAATGAGTTCACCCATTTCCTCCAGGTGGGCTTGACCAGGCTTGGGTCAGAATGAGGGAAAGAGGGCAAAGGCAGATGTAGGAGAAACAGGTCTTGAACACTGCCAACTTCACAGTTTTTCTAGGAATCAGACACTCTGCCCACAGGCCCCCCACAAGCCTGGCCACACCATGAGTCCTGCTCCTTGGGATTTTTACAATTCTTTGGCCACAAGAAAGGGGAATATTGAGTTGTGGCAGTTCCCTGGTTATGAAAGACAAGGAAATTAATGGAGGGCATTTCCTTTACCTTTGTTCCTTTGTCCCCACGGACCCATAAATGGTTAATCGGCCTACTGTGGTAGGAGAAACTTTCTGCCTCCTGTAAAGTTTGATTCCTGGAGGCAGATCTTTTTTAAATGCAGCAAGTGTCAGATAATTGGAAGGGTGGAGTAATTGTAAACCCCGACACACCTTTGTCAGGACTTGTTAGGGAGCAAAGAACTGAAAGAAACAAGGGGGAGAGCAGGAGAGGTGAACATTTTTGAAAGATCACTCAGCTCTAACACACCTGGGCTGGGTCTGGATAAAAAAAAGTGGGGCCTGCAAACGTCTTGGAGAAAACATCAGGAGGAGAAAGAGAGAGGGGGGTTTCTTCAAAGTTGTTTCCAGTCCCTACCAGTTCTCAGAGAAGGTAAGTTGCAGGAGGGAGTCACCCTTCCTCCCTTCTTCTGGGACTTTGATTGGACATTTGCTATTGAGAATTTAAGTGTTTGTTGGAGAAAACGATATGAAATTATTAAGGTGCAAGCATTGTGGCAGAAGCAGTTAATTGATCACAAAAAGTTACTTGAGTTTCTGCAGTCCGCCTAGGGTGGGTCTTTTAAAGGAACAGTAAGAAAGACTCATCTTGGGGGAAGAAGAAAAAGGCCAGTTGAAATAAATTGGGGTCTCGTGGCCACATTGTTTTTCTTTTTTGGTATTATTTTCAGTATTGTTAAATGGCTCATGTTAATAGTTTTATTTAGAATGGGATAGAGTTATGATTCCTTCAGTCTCAAGCTCTCGCTCTTGCTCTCTCTTCTCCCTCCTACTTCTACTACTCTACTACTATTTCCTTATCTTCCCTTGACAGCAGAGAATATCTCCAAGGGGAAGGTAAAGTGTAGGTAAGTGGAAGCTTATACCAGCAGCCCCTGAGCCCTAGGAGCTGACGTGCTCCCTGGGCCTCTGTGCTGGAAGGTTCTGATTAAGCTTAAGAGGATGGACAGACATGGTTGTTTATCACACTCTCAACATACTGCCTCTAATCTAAAGTAAAGTGTAATATCTTAAATGATATAATTCATCCAGGAATTTCCTGGAGTCAAATTTAGACCAAGACCAACTCCAGTATCTCACCGGCCCACACTAACTGCTCAATGACAAATTACCACTTTGCTTTTTGGAGTGTAGGCAAAGCATCTGGCATATCACTTCATCCGAGTAGCTGTTAATCAGTAGCTAATGGTCGGATTTGTTCATGTCCATAAAATAGAGTGAGGTTTTTAAAAGATAGTCATTTGAGAAGCTGAACGGTTTCTCCTCACCCCCATCTGCTCTTAGAACTAAGGCACAGATCTGAGTCCACTCCTTATGGGTGCCCTTCAGAGAATCAGAGGCACCAGCTTTACTCTGTGCCCCTCCAAGAGGCCCACACAAATCTGATCAGAGTTTACATGGGGACTGTAAAAGAGCCTTGCTTCAAGCTTGGGTAGAAGCTCAGATTCGTGAAACTGATCCCACCTAAGAACCAACCTCATTCTTAGATTATGCTTGCCCAAAAGAAGTCTAGGTCTCTGTGGTTTGGCTCCTTTGCTGTTATTAACATCAGCAGGATTTCCTGAAACACGTCTGTAAACAAGTCACAGAATCACAGAGATGGTGCCCAAACTCCCCCAACCCCAAAGTATGGAAATCAAGGATGCCTACCTGGGCAAGGTGGCACACCCTTTGCTGAGGTTTGTAGAGACAAAAGCCTCTGAGACAATGCACCCTAGGGCACTGATTTTCCTGGCCAGCAAGCAAACTGCTTGCTTCATCTGTGTTAACAGATCACCAGTAGTGGATGGTTTTCTCATGCTTTGACCATTTTGTTGTTTTGTTTTAAAATTTGAAGCATACAGAGATGGGAGTAATAGAAGCTGTAAAAATACTTGCATTTCCTTAGCAGAGGATAGGAAGATTCATTCTTAAAATAGGAACTAGAAAACACTTAGTCTCTCTACTCCCTTCCTTAGTGAAGAGCAAGTGTCTTATGGGTCATTAGAATAAGGTCTGTGTCAGAGCTGACTGTCCCTAACAGTGGTTGGTCCTTGTTTTTACATTCGCCACCCATAGAATAGTTAGTTTTAGGTGAATGTGACATCATTTAAATGCAGTGGAAAGAAAAAATTCAAAAGAGTAGAAAAATGATTTTGAATTGCATTTTCCTGCATAAGAAAATATCTCGGGATCATTTTCTACATCTTCTAAAGAACATTAACCATGAAATAACCACAAAGCAGCCCCTTAGAACTACGGGTGGAAATTAGCATAATTTTGGAATTGAGAACCTAGAGACCTACTACTCTTCCTTGGCTCTAGTGAAATGGCCTAAACATCAAAGAAGTTACAATTAAAAGAGTTAAAAATTATGCTACTTGACAGTGCTTCCATTAAGTAGTGTTTTGGGGGAAGAACACACTGGTGAGCTCTCTGGGAGAGGCAGGCTGGGGCATGTGCCCGGGCTTGTAACTTTCCTTTCCCTAACTTACACTTCTTAAAACTATCTGCACGAGGAATGTTTAAAAAGGAAGTCTGTGGGAATACTGTAGGTCCCTATGGGACCAGGTTTGTGCCTCGACCCATCACTTCCCTTTTGACGACTCATTGAAAAACACTTTCATCTTATGTCTGGTTTAAAGGAATCTACCTCCCCGCACAACTGCCACTTCAGACTATCAGTGGTAAAGTCAACAGAACTCCATCCTGTGTATTCCAGGCCCAAGAAATCATTCTGGATAGCCAAGGGCACAGCTGTCTGAGGGGCTTCAGGCTGAAAGAGAGACAGGGGCGCATCCACCTGCACCCACCTCACACCCATTCTCTCCCGGAGCACCTTCTAATAAGAAGCCTCCAGGCCCTGGAGGAGGGTATCTGATTTCTTAGCAGGTGGTCTCCTTGTGCCCTGCGGAAGTTGGAGAACTCTTGGCATTTTGCTGTATACCTCAAGGCTCCATCATTAGGACTTAAGAAAAAGATTAGCAGTACCTAGAAAAGTGGGTTATTTTTCTGAGTACAGAGAGAAGAAAACACTCACTAGGTTTGCTGCCTGGAAATGGAGACCCTTATCAGTTGGAGCCATCATCAGTCTGCCTTGATGGCTATGAGTCAAATAAACCCATCCAAACCCAAATGTACAGCTGCTGGCAGCAGCTTTCTGTAGAGGATCAAAATACACAATAACTTGTGGGAAGTAAAACTTCCATGGCTTTTTATAAACAGTTCCTTTCCGGATAGTATTTCATATCAGTTCAAGTGCCACCCTAGGTGGTTCCCCACTAGCAGCCAGGTGCATTTGAGTGTTTAATCTCCAAAATGCCTCCTGGTCCACAGCTAATGACCAATTAAAAAAATAAAAAAGAAAGAAAAGGCAGAGGGGGCTTCAGAGTTACCAAAGGCAATTGCTGCTTAAACAAAAGATTTCAAAGAAGGTATCTGGTAGCATGTAAGTTTTCATGACAATAGTCATACAGGTTGTAGTCAGAATACAGACACAGACACAGGCCAGGCTTGGCCTTCTAAAGAGGCTGGACTCCCTATGAATTGTCTATGCAGCCCCTCCTCTTTGGCTCCAGGAAACATACCAGAGCCAAAGCCACCTTCTGTGCCTTCTCAGATCCAGTCAGGAGTTTTTCCATGATGCCTCATTCTTTGCCTAGAGCTGCATTTAAGAAACTCCCATGAGCAGGAAGTTGGCACATTCAACCAGTCCCTGAAGCTAACTGTGACGACCTTGGTTCATTCCACTGGGTAGCCGAGCAGCTGGTCTCCTGTGGCCTTGGTTTTCAGCAAGGAAGTCACCCAAGGCATTATGACTTTCATTAGTCCTAGACGCTTTCATTTGTGTGGATCCCTTCCTGCATTTAAAAAACAAACAAATAAACCTTTAAAAATTATATTTTATCACTGCATTGAAAGAATATAAACCAGGTTAGATTGTGTTCATTTCTCCTTCTGATTTTAAAGATTTTTCTTTTTAAGATTTATTTATTTGAGAGAGAGAGCAGGTGTAGGAGCGGGACAGAGGCAGAGAGGGGGGTGAGAGAAGCCTCATGTAGGCTCTCCACTCAGCACAGAGATCAGCATGGGACTGGATCCCAGGACCCAGAGAGGGTAACCTGAGCCAAGATCAAGAGTCAGTTGCCTAACTGATTGAGCCACCCAGGCGCCCCATTTCTCCTGATTTTAATTTTTTTTTAATTTTTATTTATTTGAGAGAGAATATATGAGCAGATGGGAGGGGCAGAGGGAGAGGAAGAAGGAGACTCCCGGCTCAGCAGGGAGCCTGATGTGGGGCTGGATCACAACCTGAGCTGAACACAGATGCTTAACCAACTGAGCCACCCAGGTGCCCCTCTCCTTCTGATTTTAAAAAGAAATTAAAACTTTCATGGGCCCTTAAAAGTATGATAGGATTAGGTACTGTGCCTTGTGTGCCTAACAGCTAAGTTGACCCTGAAGTCATCAGGCCATCAGGGGGAAAAAAGCTGAAAGGAGAAATCTTCAAACAAGGGGCATCCTGGGCAGAAGGGGCTTGCCCAGAATTCTAGAATCCAATTTGAACTGCACCCAAAAGGGGAAGGAAAAGTTAGGGGAAAGAGAGAACTACTAGGAAAAGCTAGATTTCAAGTCCTCCCAGATGTGGGACTGGGAAACACAGGAAGAATGTTGGGATGGAGATCCTTGTTGTGTAACCCTGTGTGTGTAACCCCCACCTCCACTCCTACCCCGAGCTTCCTACTGTCAGATGGCCTCAGTCCTCTACACTTCAGGACACAGTGGACAAGAAAACCATTGGTTTTCCCTTCCAGAAGCAGTGAGTGAAGGGGGAACATAGATAATATACAAATATGTCTTTTCCTACATACTTCCGTAGGTCTTACACATTTTCTTCATATATTTTTCCTTCTCATGTCTGTAAATTAGTATACTGGGGCTAGCTTGTTATGAAGGGAAAGCTCCATATTGTGATAAGTGTTAAGTGCCATACAAATACCAACAATACAATATTTTTTTTCCTGATTTAAATCCATCAAGCATCATTCTCCCATCTAAACTCTAAATAATGAAGCATGAATGTCTTATGTCCATCAAGTTCCATATAGACACTGAACATTATGGGATACCACAAAATGAGTTCGTTAGAAGTACCAAGTGCCTTGACCCACATCCAGCTATCTGTTACTTTGGCGAAGAATGGAGATTTTGCAAAGGTCAGGGCACCACGTCTGTAATCCCGATAATGCTCAGCAGGGGGCAGCCTGGTCAATGAGATCCCAAAAAATACACCCCATCCAGAAGAATAGAATCCAAAGTGGAACTATTAAATGACTCTCTCTTACAACTGAATCAAGGAGTGGAAAGGACTCTTGTATAAAATATGCACAAGAAAGAACCATGACTTGAATTCTAGGAGTCAAGTGTTTTTGGTTCTCTGTTTCCATAGTAGGGACCTACACTTCCTTAAAATGATGGTAAGAATCATGGCTGATCATGATTTCTGGCTTTTCTGCAGGTGGCGATGGTATGGATGTAACCAAGAAAAACAAGAGAGATGGCTCTGAAGTCACTGAAAGAAGTAAGAGCATGAGATATATAATTTAATAGTAATAAAAAATATCGGAAAGAGTAATTCATGCCAGATTACATTGCAACTTGTGTATCATTTCTAAATTTTTTTTCATTTCTAAATTATTTATAGATTTTCTTGGGTTGTTTTTTTTTTTTTTTTTTGCTTTTTTTCACCATATCATTTAAAATGTTTTCCTAGTCTTTACTCCTTCCCATGAGATAACTTTTGTTGATTTTAATATACCTGTAATCAAAATGTGTTCTGCTTTTTCTTCAAAAATGAAAATTACCATTTTGACCTTTAGTTTTCATAATCAGCATTTTAAAAGGCTGCATAATATTCTGTGGAATGAATTTGCCATAAGTCATTTAACCATGTCTTTATTTAGAATACAGGGCAACAGAAATCTAAAAGAATAATATCCTACTTACTGCAGGGACAAAGTTAGTGTCACTGTTGCAATCTACACCGAAATTGAAAACAGGCACATTCCTTTTGTGAAACTGCCCAAATGATAAATTCAGAGACATTTACACTGTCCCCTAAACCATTTTAAGTCTTTCATTTATCCTGTGACTTTCATATATCTCTAATAAAAAAAATTCTGGCTTCACGGACTTGAAACTTTAGGTTAAGAAATAATTTATTTTTATGTGTCCAACAATCCCAAAGGTCCACACAATGAGAGGTTTAGTGAAAGCTCAAGGACTGTTATTTAAATCAAGCTGCCATTTTAGTCTGAAAAACCACTTCCTGTTATGCATGGAATGCATTTTCTGCCATAGTCATCACCTCATGTTCCTGCCAGAGCAAGGAAATCAATTGGGAAAATACCGTGCAAAGAAGGAAAGGGGTGGGGGCAGCAAGACTGGTGCAGGATAGAGCAGTATCTCGTAGAACGGCTTAAATTGGCAGAAACCATCCTGCACTTTTTCTCCTTTCACCATCCTTACTGACATGCATGCACACAGGGACACCGTGCATGCACATTCACCCAGACATGCTTACATGCACACCACACACATGCATACACCTGGGCACGTGCTCATGTATACCATGCACACACATACACCTGGGCATGTGCATATACATACC
This sequence comes from Nyctereutes procyonoides, assembly GCF_905146905.1. Lineage (NCBI taxonomy): Eukaryota > Metazoa > Chordata > Mammalia > Carnivora > Canidae > Nyctereutes > Nyctereutes procyonoides. The sequence goes on along the minus strand of NW_026575133.1, from coordinate 8,852,167 downwards.
ACACATGCACATATAGCCAGGCATGTGCACATGCACACACTACGCAAGTGTGTTGTTAAAGACCGTTGACCTCAGCTGATTGTTCCTCCTTTATGTCCCACACACAGGGAGGTGGTGATGATGGTCACCATCAGAGAACAGAACTGGCCCCATTGTGGTTTTAAGAATCCACCCACCTCCCCATGTTGCTGCAGGGGAGAGAGCGGTTCAGGAAGGCAACAAGTTTTTCTTCTAACTGGTGTTTAAAAGATACAGGAGACTTTTATAACCTCCATGGATTCACCATCACTTGAGAGTCTAGAGAAACTCAGTCTGGGGAGGCAAAGGGGCTGGTTATTCAAGTCGGTCTTTGATGCTCATCTGTCTCTGAGTCACCAAGCACCAAATGTGACTTACCAACCCCCTCCCCACCTTCCTACAACGCCCCAACTCAGGGGTGATCCTGAAGATGTTAGAATGATTTATGTCCTTTTGCATCCCCAGTTGAAAAAGAAGCACAAAGTAATTATCCACTTCACAGTGAAATTAGGATAATGCACTGGCCCCCAGCTGGACAGGGTGACCATTTGGAAGGGGCAATGCAGACAGAGTGTGGCTCGACACACCTGAGAGTTGGCTTGAGGCCTTGGTCCTCCTCCAGAGGTGAATCTAGGTCTGGACTGGATCTAATTGTTAAATGAGAGGCATGGATGCCAAGGGAAGTCATCCTTCTAATCAGGGGGTGACTACTTTTGGTTCCAAAAGGATATTTTCCAGGTACATTAAACCCCATTGTTATTGCACATATTTTCATGTACAGAGGGTCAGATCCATACTATAAAGCACAAGTATACAAAAATCTATGTTGAGCCTAGTTTAAGATGTTAAGCCTATGACAGATGTTAGACCTTGCCAAAATACAGGGAATTCAGTGCATTATGTAAGATCTTATCTTTTTATTGTCTTTTTCTAGTTATCACGGAGACAGTAACCACAAGACTTACATCCTTACCACCAAGTAAGTGACTATTGAGAGCTTTCTTCTCAGTAAGGCATGTGCGAAGGACTCCACATATAACCTTTCCCATAGTTGTTCACTCTTCAGTTGAGCAATTCCAAAATATCTGAAATCTCTTTTAACAGCTATGTTGACATTAATTGATATACCACAAAATCCACCATTTGAAGTATATAATTCAATGATTGTTAGCCTTATGAACCTTAAAAATAAAACTGCCAGTTATTTTACCAGCAAAATAGCACAGAATCACAACCTGGAACAAACAGCTAAGACAGAAGCAGAGGCAAGTCCAACAAACAAAGGAGAGGAACATTATTTTAGGGAGAAGAAAGAGGAAGCTGAGATATGTGGTTTATTTTTTTTAATAATAAATTTATTTTTTATTGGTGTTCAATTTGCCAACATACAGAATAACACCCAGTGCTCATCCCGTCAAGTGCCCACCTCGGTGCCCACCACCCAGTCACCCCCACCCCCCGCCCTCCCCACCTTCCACCACCCCTAGTTCGTTTCCCAGAGTTAGGAGTCTTCCATGTTCTGTCTCCCTTTCTGATATTTCCCACTTATTTTTTCTCCTTTCCCCTTTATTCCCTTTCATTATTATTTATATTCCCCAAATGAATGGGACCATATAATGTTTGTAGATATGTGGTTTAAATGAAAGATCATTGGAGAAAAGCAAGAGTTCGGGGTGATGGATGGTTTCTCATTGGCCGAGTTGCAGGCGAAGTAGATTTTCCGTAGGAGAGGCAATGTACATCTTTCCCTGTTGGGGCCTCTCACTGATGACTCTTTCCTGTTGAGGATTCTTCTGTTGGGTCTGTAAATGACCTTAAGCGGCATGGCTTCCCTCTCAGCCTCCCCCTCTGGCATCAGTTCACTTTAGAGAGGTTTCCTTTTGTTAATTTTCACAGTATATTTACAGAGTTGTGCAGCCATTGCAACAATCTAATTTTAGAACATTCCACCGACCCAAAAGGGAACTTCATGACCCTTAGCAGTCACTCCCCATTCTGCTGCCCCTCTCCCCAGCGCCCCCTAGAACCACGAATCTACTCTCTGTCTCTATAGATTTACCTGATTGGACACTTGTATCAGAAACCTTATCCAGCCTGAGCGCAGGATAGGAGAAGGGAACCACCAGTCAGGCTTCTGTCTCAGTCCACTTTTTTCCTGAGGAAGTCCTTAGGTTTAGTGGATTCTGTGTTAGAGAACCAAGCCCTAAAGCTATACCCCTGCACCTCCCAAGAAGCCTGGCTTGCAGAAGATAGGGACAAGAAGTCAGAGCTTGACAGGCTGCCACATGGAAGGCCAGCAACACAGAGCAGTCACTCACCCCCTCAACAGGTCTAGTGGCTGCCATGTCTGTGGCACTGACCAGGCGATGTCAAAAAAGCAAGCCCAACCCATGTCCTGGCCTCCCAGAGCTTTTTTATCACTCAGCTGTCTTTTCTAACACTTACGTTTTACTAATGAGCAACTTGCTGTGCTCCACCCAGAAGACTTTCCTATTAAATTGGGTGGAATATTTGCTCTTGACATTTCTATCAAAACCAAATAAATGAGAGTATGGCAGCTTGCACCTGTAAAGGGACTCCAAACCAACTGGGTGGTAGGAGATAAGCCAGGGGTAGTCTCCACAGCCAAGGAGGAAGGGACCCCCTGGCTTGACTCCACCCATAAATTGTCATCTGCTTCTTGTTCCTGCAGAAGGGGGAACCAGCAATGGCTATGCTAAAACAGGCTCTCTTAGTGGAGGGAGCAGGCTAGAGAAGCACAGCCTGACACATGGCAGCAGTGGCTACATAAACTCAAGTAAGTGTCTGCTGGTGGGAGGGATTGGGGGAGAACTTTTGGGGATGGGGGGGAAGTCCTACAGTCCTACAAGGAGTGGGATGGTCACAACTGCTTGTCATCCATTCCAAATGCCCCAAATTGCTATGTTACTGACACACATCCCAGCCAAGGTGATACTTTCAAATTAGTCACATTCGAAGCCTGCTTACTTAAGAAGCCTGCTTACTTAGGATGGGATCAATTTTCATTAAGTCCCCAATATAAATAACAACAATCAAGAATGCTTCACAGGGAGGTGGCTCCTTTCCCACTGAATCACTCTCTTTAAGCCAATTCTTTTAGGGAAGGGTGTGCACACAAGAGGGTTTACAATTTGCATTAACAACAACAACAAAAGAAACTTAACAACTGGGTTACTCTGCTCAGAGGAATCTAGTGGCACACAATCCCACACTGAGTTTCCACTGGGCAAGCATCCAACACGGGCCCATTGTTCCCAATGAAACACTCTTTCCCGGTAGCTTTCAAACCCAAATGAGACAGAGCAAGGCAAAACAAAACAAAACAAAAAAACAAGCACATATATAGCCCCTGAAGCCATTTAAACCAGCTTGGATTGACACTGAAAAAGAAGACCCAAGACACACAAATAGCCAGGTTGACCAAGAGGAGTGGTTGCCGTTGGCTGTCAAGGAACACTTCCGTGTTGGATTGTACTCTGGTCCATCCAGCAGTGAGCTACAATTAAATGCCAGGTCCTCAAGAAAAATCCTGCCAAAGCCTCTCCATTGCCATGTGCAGCCACATCCATGAAGGGCCCGCCTGCCTGCCTGCCTTCCATGGTCAGCTGGGGAAGGGCAGTGGCAATGATCCCACCCCGTATTTCTGAGCAGCCCTGGAATGCCCAGGTGGACCCTTTCAGCACTGTTCTCTGAAAGTCCTCTGGGCCCTCTGTAGGGCCCCCTTCTCTTTCAAGCAGCCCAAGGGTAATCAATGTAACTGCAAGCCAGTCCGAAGTGCTCTGAGAGTTTCTGATTTTCCCCACTTGCAGGTGGAAGCACACGAGGCAATGCCTCCACCTCCAGTTACAGGAGGGCTCATTCCCCTGCCTCCACTCTGCCCAACTCACCAGGCTCCACCTTTGAAAGGAAAACTCACATCACCCGCCATGGAACATATGAAGGTATCAGTTCCACAGATTTTATTTTATTTATTTTTTTTTTAGAGAGCAAGAGCAAGGCAAGAAGGGCAAAGGGAGAAGGAGAGACAAAATCTCTGCACTGGGCATGGAGCCCATACAGGGCTCAATCTCATGACCCCGAGATCATGAACTGAGCCAAAATCAAGAGTGCAACACTTGACCGACTGAGTCTTAGTCCCACAGATTTTTAGAAGAGAACTACTCTCTCCTCCAAATAACTTCATTCACCCTTCAAAGATGGAATGATTGGCCACCCCTGTCTAGTTGTTTCTGCTCTCACCTTTCTCTTCACTCTTGCTTGTATGTGGTTTGGAGTGTTAGGGTCCGGAGCCGCAGGCCTCAAGGAAAGAAAGAATTCTTGAGAAGTCTTTGGTGCAGAAGGGTGGTTTTATGATAGCCCGGGGACAGGACCCATGGGCAGAAGGAGCTGCTACCCTGGGATTGTGAGGGGTGATCAATTATATACTTGGGGCTGGGGAAGTAAAGACAAAGGGAAGTTCCAAAAGGATTTTCAGTGCTAAAGTAGATTCACAAGATATTGGAGGCTGGGCTATTGTCAAGCTAAGGTGGTTTTTCCCTCTAGAAAGGCATTGGCAGTAAGACAGTTGGAAGCTTTCTGGAGGAATGTTCTACTCTGTCTGCCTCAAGTATTTGTTATAGGTTGTGGGTTATAAGAAATTTAATTTTATCTACATTCCTTCTGCCTTGTTTTCCACAGAAGTTTCATTTCTTTTACAGACTTAGAGATTTTATTGATATACTTGCCCTCTTATTCATTCATCCTTTTAGTATTTGACCACATACCTACCGTGTGTTTAATGCGGTGTGGAACACCTTAGTGGACACAGTAGGGGCCAAGGGCAGGCTGCCCAAGATGGGCCATTTTGGCATGAACATTATTTTGAGTTAAAAACAGTCAAAACCCAGCAGATTTGGGAAAAAGCACTTTACCTCTCCCTCAAATGCCTGTTTATACCAAGAAGATTCCCTTACCTAAAACACTTACCTACATGAGGCAATTTTTGTTTCCCAACCATCACTTCTCACCTTCCCCCTAATGGTCTTTCTATCCTTTGTATCCTCAGGCCCTTAACCCTCTCCTCAGCTCACAGGAGCATCATGTTGCCTGTCTCTGGAATTTCTATGTCTTTGTGGATTCCCTGTATGTACAAAACTAAATCTGATTTTCTCCTTTCTCTGGGTAATTTGTCTTATGTCAGTTTGATTCTCAGCCCAGCTAGAAAGATCTTGAAGGGCAGAGGAAACTCTTCCTCTCTAACAACACTTAAATGAATTAGATGTGAGGGGCACCTGGGTGGTGCAGTCGCTAAGCGTCTGACTCTTGGTTTCAGTTCAGGTCACTATCTCAGGGTTGTGAGATGGAGCCCCTCCTCAGGCTCTGTGCTCGGTGCTGAGTCTGCTAAAGTGTCTCTCTCCCTCTCCCTTTGCCCCTCTCGTGCACACTCACTCACTCTCAAGCTCACTCTATAAAATAAATCTTTCTAAAAAATAGAAGAAATGAATTAGCCGTGTGCAGGAAGAACAGGGAGGAAGGAGGCTGAGCATGGTGACAAGTTAAAAGATCCTCTGTAGTCAAGGGCAAACTTGGCAAGGACTAGGGCAAACTTGGTGGGGACTAGGGCAGTAGCAACGGGAGTGGAAAGAAGGAGCAGGAGGTGAGACGGAATTGACGTTTGACAACTGATTAAATATTAGGAGAGAGGGAGGCCGTGCCACTGGGATGCAAGCACAGGTCCATGGCGGTGCCAGCGATTAAGGGAGGGGGAGCCAGATGGAGGTCCCCCAGGAACAAGCTCAATAATGCATCCTGAAGGAAGGGAGCCTGAAAGCAGAAGGGAGGAAAGAAAGATGGTTAGGGATGAAGGGGAAGGAAGAACCAGAGAACACAGGAGGAAAAAGAGTCTGAGGGGGCCAGGAGAGCAGGACCCAGGCAGAGACCTGGTCAAGCGAGAGAAAGCACTAAGGGCAAGAAGCAGGAGGTGGGAGGAGGACACTCGCTAGGCCCCTAGAGTCTCTGCAGTACCTGGTGAGTGCAGAAGCCATTTAGTGGGAAACAGATGAGCCAGGCAGCAAGTGGGCCTGACAGTGAACAGAGGTGGGTAGTGGTGGTGGAGAGGCAGGATTGAGGTATGGGTTCCCCAGTAAGTGATGAAGACCAGTTACTAGGGGGTATGGGTCAGGGGGGCAGCGAGGCGGGTTGTGTCACCATGGCTGCTCTGTGATCTTAGGCCTTCCTGGGGCTGGTACCTTCATTGTAAAGGGTCCCCATCTAGGACGAGCTCCACTAGGTCAGTGACAGTCTGATGCTGACAGCACATTTATTTGGCCAGGGACAGATCACCTGCACCAGCATACGGGGAAGACTCAGTTGAGGCCTTCAAAACAAAAAAAGAAAACCAAACCTCCTGCTTTCCTTCGTTCAGACCCTTTGCCATCTGAAGTAAATCAGTGATCAGAATGAATTCCCACAACTGTGTCCAGCAGGCGTGTCCTATTTCATAGAGTGAGCCTGCTGTAGGGCCCCTACCATCCTCCTGGACACCAGGCTGCGGGGGCTCTGCACACCTCCCGTCGGAAGCCCCAGGTTTCTGTGGCCATATGTACTAAGTGTTTTCTTGCTCTGCAGGGAGCTCCAGTGGCAACTCTTCTCCAGAGTATCCTCGGAAGGAGTTCGGTAGGTCCCTTCCTTATTTTCCAGAGGAACCAATCAGATGCACTTGGAAAAATGCCTTGGGTGGGGGTGGGGAGATACAGTGAATTACATGGATTCTTCTAAAGGACTTTGACCTCTGCTGACCAGTTTTTCCCTTGCTCTTTATCCTGAAGCACCTTTAACTTATTGTCATTAGCCATTGCTCCTGACACTACCAAAATGGCAAGTTATTCACACAAGGCTCAGGCTTGGACAGAGAAGCCTCCAAAGCCAAACAACAACTGTAGGGTTTTTCCTTCCACAGGATGCACAGAGACCTCCTAGCAAAAAGGAGCAGGCATTCAAATGCACAAATACCAAACATCTCGGCACCTCTGCTACAGCTGGCTGCCCTTGGGGCACATTTTATGCCAAGGGAAACCCTAGGCTCCCTCTTCACTTGACCTTAAGTTAGTGGTCCATGTTCTTGGATTCTCACTGTACAAATGAACTGATACGATCATTGTACAGTGACCATAATTTTACTTATTTGCTTATAGCAGGAAGACCAAGGCAGTCTCTAACAAAAAGCTAAAGGGAAGATATGGCTAGTTTTTCGGTTGGTTTGTTTGTTTGCTTGGTTTTTTTTTTTTTTTTTTAAATGTATTTGATCAGCATAGACAGCCAGAGCCAATGACTAGGCTTCCAAATGATCAATCATGTTAGTTAATACTCTAAGTGTGAGCTAACTTAACATTCATATAGCTAATACCCTACGTGCATCGGAGCCTTGCAAAACTCGCTCTCCCTTTTGGATATGTGGTCATCATTATTAAGCGTCCACCATCAAATTCAGGTGGTTGAGTTCACTGTGGGCAAATGATGGAAATAGGGAAGCCAGGTAGAGACCTCCACATGGACACGTTCCGTCATTTTGTCCTGAAACAGAGCTGCTGGCTCAGTTTCCAGTTGGGGCCACCAGGTAGGAAGTGGGATGCTCAGGGCTTGAGCTCCAGGAAGAAGGCAGGCAAGTATTCAGTTTGGAGTCCTTTACAAAGCATTAGCAGAGACATAGAGGAAGGCTCCCATCTGGATATAAATGCACAATGAAAACAATATCTTACCCCCACTCAAATAGATCCCCTTCCAGGTCAAAATTATCTAGCATGTCACCTCTTATATGCCTAAGATTACTTCTCTTTGCTCCTCAGCATCTTCTTCAACCAGAGGAAGGAGCCAAACACGAGGTAAGCTCTGTTGCTGGGTTCAGTTCATTCAACAAGTGTTTTCTGAGCATCTAATGTGTGTGCCCAGCCTTGAGCCAGAAAATGGAAGAAGTAGAGAAGAATGACTAAGGTGTGATTGGTGTCTTCAAGGAGCTTACAACATCCTGGAACTCTTTCTCTGGCCCCATCAGGATGGGAAGGGTAATTTTTGGCAGTGATTTAACATGCAAGTGGAAGCAAGGATAAAAACACATGGTAACCACCTGGGAGTGGTTTGTTCTGCTGTGGATTGTGAAGACGCTGGCACCACATGTGGTTTCACTTATAGTATCCTGGCTGACTTTAATAAGATATACTGTAATTGCCTTCATGCAGTGAGAAATGAGCCAAAGCCCTTCTTTTTCAAATTATTCCAGGGGACAGAGGGCTCCATGACAGCTTGGTACTCTGCATGTCTGCCCACAGATAAGGCTCTAGAAGGGAAATGGGGTCCTGGGGAGAGCTGCCCCCATGCCCCCAGATGAATCTGGTGAGGGTGGGGAAGAGCAGCACGTCTGGGCTGTGCTGAAGGCAGACTTCTTCATGGGCTCCAGTAGCTCTCAGTGATTACTCTAGATTTCCAGGGGCCTTCTTGCATCAGTAACTTGAAATTTAGGACCATACCAAGCACTCACAACTTTAGGCTGATAGTTAAAAGATGTCAGTGGCCCAGCTGAAGCTAACAGATCATGTGAAACCACCTGTTTCCTGCCCATAGGAAGCCAAAGTGGCTAAGTAAATGATATGAGTTTTAGAATTCTCTTTCATGTATCAGAGACCCAGAGGGCAGGAGAGTAGCTTGGTTAGAGCAGCTAGGGGATGAGCAGAGAGAAGGGGGCCAGTCATTGCTGATGGTGATCAAGCCTCAGGGCTCAGCTGTGATCTCATCAGAGCATCTCCAGGCATCAGGAGGTGTGCAGTGGTCCGGTCGGGGCATGGGGAGAGGACCCCTCTTTCTTTTTTAAAAAAATAAATTTATTTTTTATTGGTGTTCAATTTGTCAACATACAGAATAACACCCAGTGCTCATCCCGTCAAGTGCCCACCTCGGTGCCCACCACCCAGTCACCCCCACCCACTTCCCCTTCCACCACCCCTAGTTTGTTTCCCAGAGTTAGGAGTCTCTCATGTTCTGTCTCCCTTTCTGATATTTCCCATATATTTTTTCTCCTTTCCCCTTTATTCCCTTTCATTATTATTTATATTCCCCAAATGAATGAGACCATATAATGTCTGTCCTTCTCCAATTGACTTATTTCACTCAGCATAATACCCTCCAGTTCCAACCACGTCGAAGCAAATGGTGGGTATTTGTCATTTCTAATGGCTGAGTAATATTCCATTGTATACATAAACCACATCTTCTTTATCCATTCATCTTTCGATGGACACGCAGGCTCGTTCCACAGTTTGGCTATTGTGGACATTGCTGGTATAAAACATCGGGGTGCAGGTGTCCCGGCGTTTCATTGCAGGACCCCTCTTTCTAAGCAGCACTTGCTCTGGGTATACTGATGTTTCCTGGTCCCAGGACACAGATCTCAGAGAAGCCCAAATTTCTTTCTGGTGCTCAGAGCTCAGGGTCAGGCACTGTGATCCAAGATCCTCCACTTATACCTTCTCTGTCTCTTCCCTTGTACAGAGAGCGAAATCCGAGTTCGACTGCAGAGTGCGTCCCCATCTACCCGATGTAAGTGGTCACTGTCTGTCTGAAAACAAAGGATCCAGGAATCCAGGGTCACTACTGCACATGTATGTGCGCTCAATCCTAAAACACGTTGAAGGCCTTCTGTGAGAGGGACCCTGGGCAAGGTGCCAGGGTCAGGAGCTGAATAACTCATGCTCCCTGCTGCTAATAGAAAGATAGTAAACCAACCACCCATGACCTGTCAGGGAGCTGAAGAAACAGTGTCCCGTGAAAGGAGCCTGAAGGGTCCATAGGATGAGCTGGTGTGAGATATCTGAGGAACATATGCTCAGACATTGGAAGAATGTTCATTGTGGCCAAAGGAAAAGGAGCAGGGGGGGGTACCTGATAGGATACATAAGCTTAGGAAGAGTCAGAAGTAAGTGGAGTATGAGAATTTGAGTTTGTTCTGGTTGTTCTTATTAGAGGGTTATATGACATTTTGAAATGAACCCAACTGATAGGACAGGAGCCAAGTACAAAGAGTAGGAGGACAAAGAGCCAGGTTGGTTGGCCCAGGAATCAGAGACTGGGGCTGGCCCAGACAGCTCCATGCCCTGGGCCGTGGGGTCTGAGGCTATCTCCCCAGAGCCTTTCCAGGCTGGGCAGGGCTGAGCCAGAGATTGGAGCTTTCAGGGAAGGGGGTGCCTGGGCAGTCCTCCAGCACGTGCTGTGTGCAAACCTGTCTGTCTCTGAGGCACTGCCCTCGTAGGATGTCTCCCTCTTCTCCTACTTGCCACATAGGGAGGCACAGGGAGCTTGTATCCCTCGGTGACCCTGGCTACAATAGTGGCCAAATGGACTTGAACTCACACAAAAGCAGCATACTATTAAGGGAATATGGACCACAAATTCCTCATGACACTGCAGAGCACGCAAGGTCAGGAACCTGACATTCAAGGTATCCTGGGAGGGGAGGAGACCACTGTTAAACCATTTCTTTCAAGGGATCTGGTTCTCTCACCACCCTGGATGTAAATCCCCGAGTCCCCCAATCTAGGATGACAGGGTCTTCCAGCCACAGAATTATCCCTGTGGTGCCTGATGAGGTCTAATTAGGAGATATATACTGAGGACCTCCCCGTGGAGGCTCTGTATTTATGAGGCCATTAATATTATGAAGTGCCAGGTTGATAAGTGCTTGCTATAAATTGATAAAATGCAAAAATTATAAGGCTGACCAAAAATATCCCAGCATGGGAAGCAGATGCCATCCCCCCTCATATTCAGAATACCACTAATGTTCCCCCCGCTGCCACGGGACTCAGAAAGGAATCCTGAGCCTAATGGAAAACATGGGGATGATTTTGCAGGGACGGAATTGGATGATGTTAAGCGTTTGCTCAAAGGGAGCCGATCAGCAAGTGTGAGTCCCACCCGGAATTCCTCCAACACACTACCCATCCCCAAGAAAGGCACGGTGGAGACCAAAATGGTGACGGCAAGCTCCCAGTCGGGTAAGTCCTGTGGCCCCCACTGCTGTGGAGGGAAGGGAACAAGGCAGCAGATTTGCCCTGGCCCAGGAACTCAGCCATACCCCAACAGGCCTTCCAGGTTGCAGCAGAGACCCCGCAGAGTATTAAGCATTCACTCTTCGTGTTGCATGACCATGTGGGCTTCACCCTGTCTGGTCCACCATCCCATTAGCATGTAGCTGGGCTCTAGATCCGAGAGATTCTCTCCTAGGACATTCTTGACTTCTCTTGGGAATATGTTGGTCTGGGTCCCCAAGTGAAGAATCCTGGGGATGACTGTAGTATTTTCATTCATTTATTCAGTCAATATTATGTGCCTCCTCTATGCCAAGTACCAAGCACCGAGGGGAAGCAATAGACGGGGAGACACGGCCACTAGCAGAGGTGAAGGCCTCTGGGGGAAGTCAAGAAGATAACCAGGAGAGCGTAGTCAAGTAGGATGAGTGTTGGGGAGCACTCCTAGATCACATGCCTGCCAAGAAAGCTGGGTTCTCTGGGAGGCAGAAAGATGAATAAGTAGATCCTCAGAGGGAGATGAAGAAAGAAGCCAATTGTGCTATCAATTTTTTTTTTTTCGCTGTGAATTTTTCTGTCTTTCACTCCTGGAGGGAAAAAAAAAACTTGAGATTGTGATCTTTCTCTTATTTAATAAATCTAAAACCAAGCCTCGGGGCAGTTTTTATGACCTGCAGAGCCAACTCTGCTTGTATATGAAGAGGAAGAATTGGCTTCAGATCTGAAGATGCACCAAAGCCCCCTCCTGGGGGCAGAGTGGCTCTTGGGCCTGGTCAGCACATAGGAATGTTTATGGAGCGCTTAGCCAGGAAAGACTGCCCTGGTGCAGTGTGGTCTCAGACGAAGGCCTTTTCTAGCTGTGCCTGCTGTGTGTGTGCCTGGAATTCTACGTGGGATTTACTATTCCCCTGGCATCTGTGAAGGTGGAATCAGCAGCACATAGAGAGCCCACTGGTCCCCACCACACCAGCACACCAGGAGATGGGGAGGGGATCTTGGAAAAATGGGCAGACTCCAGAGCAAAACTGACCTACTTCAAATTTCACCAAGAGCCAGTAAAAATTTCTAATACAGGAGATCAAGTTTTCACCAGCTCCAAGGTTTCAGATGGAAGTGGCCCAACCAGCTTCCCTGGAATGAGGGAGTTTCCAGGTCATGGGATCTTCGGGGCTAAACCCAAGAAAGTTCTGGCAAACCAACCTGAGAGGGTTACCCTAGCACAGAGTGCCGATTTGCCTCTCACTGGGGTGTGGGTGTGCCTCTCTGATTCCAGTGTCTGGCACCTATGATGCCACCATCTTGGATGCCAACCTTCCCTCCCACATGTGGTCTTCCACCTTGCCGGCAGGGTCCTCCATGGGGACCTATCACAACAACGTGACAACCCAGAGCTCATCCCTCCTCAACACCAACGCCTATTCTGCAGGATCGGGTATGTGCTTCCCCTCCTACCTGAACCTCGTGCACCTTTGCCTGGAGCTGAATATGACCTCTCTGGTGTTGACCCTCGACCATGGCCTTCCCTGGGGGGCTTTCTGTGGCCTAGTATCCCAAGATTTTTCCACTGGAACTCCAACTCAGTTCAGTCTCCAAGGTGTTTATTTTGGGGGGTCCCCTATAGGGAGGACTATCTAGCACAATGTATCAGAAGAAAGAACATGAAAACAGATCTAAAGAACCTAGTTTCACTCCACATGGATACACTGTGACCTTGAGTAAGTCAGCTAACTTCTCTGGGCTTCAGATGCCTTCTCTGCAAAGTGGTGACTAACAAGAGGGGCTTTGGCTGGACCCTGTGTCCACCCGAGGCCACTGCCCTGTGACCATCCCTTGGCTATGACCCAAGGCACACCACAGACCATTTGGTTCTTTGCTACAAGGCAAGAGCTCAAGATTTTCCTAAAACCAGAAATTTAACAAAACCTAAAAATGTAGCCCTGCCATTCCTTCCTTCTATTGCAACCCCCCTCCCCTGTTCTGGACTGGACATCCCTCTCACCAGCCTTCCTCCTCTCCTGCAGTCTTCGGAGTTCCAAATAACATGACATCCGGCTCTTCCACACTGCACCCCGGGGTCAGCACCTGCTCCTCAGGTCAGTACACCCCAGCTTGTGTTGCCTTTTCTGAAACATTCGCTTAAAAAGTCAGTGATGTAGGCACCCAGGTGGCTCAGTCAGTTGAGCTTCTGCCTTTGGCTCTGGCCCTGATATCAGGGTCCTGGGATCAAGTCCTGAGTCAGGCTCCCTGCTCAGCAGGGAGTCTCCTTCTCCCTCTGCCTGCCACTCCCCCCCACTCATTCTCTTTCTCTCCCTCTCAAATAAATAAATAAAATCTTATAAAGAAGAAGAAGAAAAACTGATGCTCCCTCCTGCTGAGGAAAACAGAATGGTTTCCACATAAATGTCCTTTCTGCCGATGAGCTTGAAGACTTTGCTCAGCGCGCAGAGGGATGCAGAAGCAGGGCCCAGGGGCTGCCTGCCGGTAGCAAGTAGAGCTCGGCCCGTGGCCAGGTCAAAGGGCTGGTCCCTTTCTTTTCTGTGAGCGATGGAGAAGTGGAAGCAAAGGGGCTGAGTCAGCGCTCCGGACATTTCTCAGGTAGAAAGTATTGTTATGTGAAAAGGATCTTACTTTAGATCTTTTTATAAATATTGTAGTTGGTTCAGGGTTCAATTTTACTGATTAGTTCCCAAGGCAAAGATGACCATTTTAAAGAAATCTGTATTCACGGTTTTGTTATATAACTGCCTATTATGTAAATGTTACAGCCCACTTTTTTTTTTTTTTTAAGGACTCTGCCTTCTATGTTACTGTGATTAATAAATATAATGCTGTGGGCCTTCTTTATTTTCTTGGCTGGTATATCCACAAGTGCGAATGTAGCATTCTCATTTCATACCTCCAATTAACTTGAGCTCCACCAAACCCAGAATACACCAGGTTCATGTTTAATTCCTTCTGCCTTTGTCATTCTGCTTTGCAAAGTCCTGACTCAGGAAGGTGGGCTGGTCTTGGATCCATGATCTGTGCCCCAAACACTAGCGAGGATGGAATAAGAAAAGCTGTTGATGGGAGGAATGAGCTTCTACACATTATTTAAAAACCAACAGCCAGTCTCTGAAATTGTAATGGGGGTTAGGGGAGTTTTTATGTATCTGAGTCTCAAGAAGGAAGGATACATAGGAAGGAAGTTCAAGGGGAAACCAGGATATTCCAGGTCAGTCCCCTCTGTGTCTGTGTCCTATGCCCACAGTCCCCCACTGTACATCGGGGCACCCCAGGGTGCAAACAGGGACCCCTGTAATATTCTTTTTAAAGTAGGCTCCACACCCAGCATGGAGCCCAACATGGGGCTTGAACTCACCACCCAGAGATCAAGACCTGAACTGGGACCAAGAGTCAGACACTTAACCTACTGAGCCACCCAGGTGCCAGACCCCAGGGATGTTTTTAAAAGTCTGGGATACAGGGGATCCCTGGGTGGCTCAGCAGTTTAGCGCCTGCCTTCGGCCTGGGGCATAGTCCTAGAGTCTCAGGATCGAGTCCCACATTGGGCTCCCTGCATGGAGCCTGCTTCTCCCTCTACCCAGCCCTCCCCACCCCGTCTCTGTCCCTCTCTGTGTCTCTGTCTCTGTCTCTCATGAGTAAATAAAATCTTTTAAATAAATATATAAAAGAAAGAAAGAAAGAAAGAAAGAAAGAAAGAAAGAAGAAAGAAAGAAAGAAAGTCCATCCATCCTGGGATACAGAGAAATCTGTCAGACCCTGTGCAAATTAGTGCTCTTGTGTTGTGTGGCCCTAACTACCCAATACTTGGAAGTGCTGGTAGCTTTTGGCCTCTGGTGGGAGATGGGGCATAAAAAGCTCCCCATGTCACTGAGAAAGCTGGGGAATCTGTCCTGTGCCAAGACCTTTATCGTGGAAATGATTTGGGGGGGCCTCCCTCTCCCCCCCCCACACTCACCTGTCCTCCATTGCTTTCGCAGTGTTTGGCATGCAGAACAACCTGGCACCCAGCTCGTCCACCCTGTCCCACAGCACGGCCACCGCCTCCACAGGTCTGTAGCCGAGGTGTGGAGCTTCGGCCCAGGGAGGAACGCCCCTTTGCAGCTGTACCTCACAATGTCCCTTTCCAGCAACTGTATTGGAAGGACCCAAATGTCTCAAAAAAAATCAACCTTTCCCACCAAAGAAATAGCCCCCTATCTCCCAACCTAGAGATGCCAGCCTCTGCATTTGCTGGCTCAGACATGAGAAAAACAACAGGGAAAACCACATTGCTGTGGAGTGTCACCTGTATATCGCTGTCTCACTGCAGTTTCTGGGAGTTCCTTGTCACTGTAAAATGATCATCTTACTGATTTCATGGTGGAACCCCTGTGCACGCCTGGGAAGGGGAGCAGAAGAGATGTGAACCTTCGTCTTTGCCCTCAACTTACTTACTGTCTACTTGGAGTAGAAAGACTACTACACATGAAACAACTGGGCATTCTATAAGACCACAGGAGTCCAGTTATGCAGAGCAGGTGTTAGGGTTATAGATTTCCGAAGGGGAGGGATCCTAGGAGGCCTTTGTGTAGGAGGTGGAGTTATGGAACAGTCCTAAAGGGATGAGGATTAGACCAAAGGAAGTTTCATCTAAACTCATTGCTGTCCCTGTGGCTGGAGAGTTACCTTCATAATTAGTAGTCATTTTATTTCTTATTCTTACTGTCCTCTTCCTCTCACCTGTGGAGGGTGCCTAGCTGCTAGGGCTGGTCAGGCTGCTTCTAAGTTTCATGGAGCTGGCCCTGCTCACTCAGTGGTTCCTTTCTTGCAGCGTATGGTATGAAGAAAAACCTGCCCCAGAGCCCTGCTGTTGTGAGCACTGGTGTGTCCACCTCTGCAGGTGAGCGCTATCCCCAGCTGCTGAGGGCAGGCCTGTGTGGAGGGAGAAGTGCTCCACCGTGGCACCTGCTATATGAGAGGAGATTTGACCCATTGCTGCTCTGAGGTCTGCAAATGTGACTCACACCAAAGGCCTCTCCGTTGCTAAGACAGAGCAGGGATGGATGTGCCGCTGACCCTACCTTGGCTTTCCTGGCCCAGGGTGCCAGGGGTGGGGCAGAGAGCTCCACCTTCTGCACCTGCCTTGGGCCAGCCATTTACCCGCCAGTCCCCACCAATATCTGGAAGCCCCCGGCCTGTTCCTGTTACGTGTCACCCAGTGTAAGAACAAGAGTGCCCCTCAGAAGCAGCCACTGCCCCACAAGCACTTTCAATAGGATCTTTATCAACTTAGGCTCTCCACACCCAGTGGGTTCTTTCCTCCATTGCTCTGATCCTGTTGTTTCCTTCCATTCAATAATTAGCTGATTCAAAAAAGGTTTACTGAGCACCTGCTTTGTATGAGAGAGACGCTCTTCTTGGTGCCCAGAGTACAGGCACGAATGAGGCAGACTAGAGTCTCAGGCTGCCCACTGCCACAGAGGAGGCAGATAGACTGAGTAGATAAAGTACACGAAAGGATGACGGGAAATAACACCTGCTGGAAGAAATAGATGGCATGCTAGAGATAGGAGTGTGTGTATGTTAGGCCGGGTGCTCCAGGAGGAGCCCCCCCCAGGATGCTAACACTTGAGGCTGAAGGATAGAAATGAACCTGCCACGTTAATTCAAGGAGTGCCTTCCTGGCAAGGGGCCTGTGGCCCTTTCCCTAAAGATCCTGTAACGTCCAGGTGGGGAGGAAGCATCATAGGCCTGCCGCCCAAGTGCTTCCGGCATTGACCTTCTGATGGCTACTTGGGCAGGGGAGGGTGCCTTTGGTCCCTAGGATGCTGGGGGCCCTCAGAGGTACCTGCTCACCTCTCTCTTCCCCTCTCCCCTCTTTTCTTCCTCCTCCTTCCTCTTTGGCTCATTTCTTCCCTCTCTCCCTTGTCCTTCTCCTCACCGGCTCCTTTCCTTGCCAGCCTGCACCACAAATGTCCAGAATGAGGATCTCTTGCACAAGGACTGTAAATTCCTGATCCTGGAGAAAGACAACACACCAGCCAAGAAGGAGATGGAGCTGCTGATCATGACCAAGGACAGCGGGAAGGTCTTCACTGCCTCCCCGGCCAGCATTGCTGCAAGTACGTGGGGGCCCAGGCTAGGCAGGTTTCAGGAGAAAGGCAGACAGTGTAGGGGACCAAATGTCCTAGCAGGGTGGTTTGAGACCTTTTCATAAAGAAAACCACAGTGACCCCACTCAAGTGAAAAATGCCTGCCTGAATGCGATGTTCCAGGTCTGCCTTGAATTAGATAAATATCCAGGAAAATTCTGGCAAAACACTCCCAGAGGGGTCTTGGGGCAATGGGAAGTCTCCTAACCACATACACAGATGTGGGAGATTAACCCAGGAACATGGGGGCCCTCTGCCTACCTGGGTGTCCACCCAGGCGTGGCTCTGGGGCTGGCAGGGAGTGAGAGCACAGTACCCTGGATGATCATGGGTGTGCGCACAGCTTCTTTTTCAGATGACACCCTCAAAAAAGAAAAGCAAGCTGCCTACACTGCTGACACCTGCCTGGTATCAGACGCCAATGGTGAGAGGAAATCTGACTCCGATCTGTCTGCCTCTCCTTTATTTATCTTCCGAGACCTCGCTGCTCAGACTGTGGCCTCTGGCCCAGCGGTATGGGCACCACCCAGGATTGTGTTAGAAATGCAGAGGGCCGGGCCTAGCCCAGACCCGCTGAGTCAGAGACCGTATTTCTGCAAGCTCCACCGCGGTCTCATGGGTGTGTGGTGTGTGCACATGCGCATTACTGCAGCCGACACCTTCCTGGGGTGCGTCTGACATCTATGACATCTTACTCCCTGTCCCATAATTTTCAGAACAGCTAGAAAATGTTTTTGCAAAGCCCTTGCTATCTTTATTTTTTTCTTCCCAAGTATTTGGATTCTCTCCGGGATAACTGCATTTCTTCACCTGCTCTGAGCCTAAGACTCTCTCCAGATTACTGATTTCAGGGAGGTCAGGAAAGGAAGAGAAAAATTGGGTCCTAGAACATCTTTTCAAAATGCAAATGAAATCCATTACAATCTTCAGCAGGCCTGACTCTGAGAAAATGCTTACTTTGAAGACTTCCATTTTAGGGGTGGCAGTGGGGCTGTGGAGACAAAAGACCCCTTTCAGAATCTGATGAAAGCTGTAACTAGTTTTCCCAGAAAACCTCATACATACCCACAAACATTCAGTGGTTGGAGAGTAGGAGGGACTCATGAACTAGCCCTCTGCCCCTCCACTCCAGGTGACGAACATGTTCAGAGTCCCTGAACCGAGAAATCAAGAGTCTTTTCTCATAAGCACATTTATCGTTTGAATGCAAATGTCACTCCTAACATGGAACTCCAAGAATGTCTTGGGCTTGAAAGATTTAGGGTCACAAGAGGGTTAAAATGCTGGTTTTCCCCACTATTAACTGCTTGCCAAGCCATGTTTTTATCGATGTAATTGTTGCAAACATCAGATCAGCGTCCACATAAGTGTCCACATCAGTGTCCACATCTTGGACGGCGTATTCCCCACAAGTTCCGCCCATGGTCAACTCTCAGGCTGCCCTGGGGGCTTCTGTAGTTGAAAAGCTCAGGTCACAACCTGTTCTCGGTCTTTGCCTTCCAGGAGACGTGAAGACTGTGTCCACGAAGGGAAAGGCTGCCTCTGCAGGTGGGTGACAGCAGCAGGTCCTACAGTGACAGGATGAAGGAACAGACTAAGGAAGGGGCACACCTGAGCCACATACTTCTAAAGCATTTCCTTGCAGGCCTGAAGGACACAGGGGTGGGGGGACAGGCTGGGAGCTGGGATGAGGCTGCAGAAGGAGCTCAGCTCGGGCGGGGGCGGGGGGGGCTCCCAGGCCTTGCCTGTACCCTGTGGGCACCATCGCCACTGTCCAGGGTCCAGGGTCTCCCAGCAGTCCGGGAGCTGCTGTTGTGTCTCACAGAACACCCCCTGCCTGGGCTTCAAGGTGCCACTGAGACAATGCACTTCTCCAGCCCTTTATACTTAACTCACTTGCTTCCACAGCCTTGTGAGAGCTTATCAGCCCCTTTTAGCCACTAAAAACACTTTTCACTAAAAAAAAGCAAACAAAACAAATACCCAAAATACTTCCTGGACACACTTGGGTGCTGAGTCTAATTTCAGGCATGCAAGGATTACGAAGAAGGAACAGTGGGAACAGAAGTGGGGAGGTGGGAATGCTTTGGGTTTGGCCATAATCAGATGCAGGAACTCTTAGCAGATTGGTGGTCATCCCGAAGGCTTTTAAACTCCGTGCTGTGCCGCGTTCTGTGCTACTACCTTATGTACCTTATTTCCTTCATTCAACAACCATCTTGAGAAGTAGGCAATCTTTTAACCCCATTTTATAAGGAAGGAAACAGAGGTGAGGGGACCTCCTCTGGGCTGCACAGCCATGTGCTCTTCACCAGCCACGGCCTGGTGTTTTCCTAGGAGTCAACCTTCTCCTTGATGGAATTATCTGCCCCACCAGCATTCCCTCAGCCCTCTGGGGAGTCCCCAAAAACCAGAGTACTTGGAGGGAAGAGGACAAGAGCCTACCTACTGCATTCACCTTACTCTTCCTTTGTCTTCCACAGAAATGCACAACTACAACCATCGTGGCGGTGGCAGTGGTGGTGGTGGCGGTGGTGGCAGCGGTGGCAGTGGTGGCCCATGGGGAGCAGCGCCAGCTTGGTGCCCCTGTGGCTCCTGCTGCAGCTGGTGGAAGTGGCTGCTGGGCCTGCTGCTCACCTGGCTGCTGCTCCTGGGGCTACTCTTTGGCCTCATTGCTCTGGGTATGTGACCGCAGTGGCAGGGCCCGACTGCCCATTCAGAGAGAGGGAGTCAGCATGGCCCAGGTGTGCAGGATTGGGGGGTCAGAGATGATTGGTACAGACCCCTTGTTACTGCAGATGAGCAAGCTGAGGCTCCAGAAGCACCTGGCCAGGGTCCCACAGCTGCTCTGTGGCCGAGCTGGAGTCCCTGTGTGGCTACTAGCCTAGGGCCCCCTGCCCCCAAACAGCCTGTTCAGCAAGCAGTCGGCTGCCCTTCGTAATCAAGTCAGACCTTCTCGTAGCCTTTTTGCTTTTCAACTTTCCCACATCCTGTATGGGTCTCTGTGTGGCCTGTTGCACCGTTCCCAGGGAGAAGGAGGGCCCGTGCCTCCCACGGGAAGACTGACTCCTAGGCCAGGTTTCTTTAGGCCTGGGCTGCCATCTGAGTAGCTGCCCCCTCCCGCTGCTGGCCGTCACATCAGGGGGTCTCTGTGTACAGCTTCCAGCACAATGTCCCCGGGGTGCCATGGTGGGGATCCTGGAGGCGAGCCCTGTGCAGGGAGGCCCAGCCTGGCTGACCAGCCTCCCATCCACCCCTTACAGCCGAGGAGGTGAGGGCGCTGAAGGCACGGGTGGCAGAGCTGGAGCAGAGCCGGAGCAACGTGCTGCTTTTCAAGGAGGAGATGCAACGGGCCAACAAGGACTGGCTGCAGGGGGAAGCACCCAGCGTGGAAGCAGGCGGCAAACTAGGGCTTGACAGCCACCGGCAGGAGGAGCTCTGGCTGTTCGTGAGGAACAGGTTGATGGCCGAGCAAGAAAACGGTGAGCACGGCGGCGTGGGGAAGAGCCCAGGCCTGCTGGCTCCCGGGGCTGGGTGCTCGGCATCCCCTCCCACACTCCTCGTGCAGTCCTGCCCAGGGGCCTGGGAGGGCGACCAGCACTGCCATTCCATCTGACTGCTGGGAGAACTGGCCCCTAGAGGAGAACTGTCCCAGATCACACAACTAGCGCATCTTAGAGCCTGATTGCTGGTCCCAGCCTCCGTTTCCTCCCCCATGCCTCCATGATGCCCCTCGTGTGAATGTGTGAGTGTACATGTGACACACACGAGATGTGCAGCTAACTCCAGGTTTACCTTCTCTTGTAGGAAATCTCCGAGGAAGCCCTGGCCCTAAAGGTACTGGGTGGTCTGAGCCCTGACCCTGGTTTCCTTTCCTGCCCTTGGAGTGGGTTTTCTGGGTTCAGGTCTTCCAAGTTGAAGGATGAGCAGTGGAAAGAGCTTATGGTATCTGTCAGGAGGGTTGAGGATTAGCTTTATGGTCAAGATATCTTAGAACGAGAAGGGACCTCAGGCATCACTGAAGAGTGGCCCAATGACGTGCCCAAATGACACAGTTGGAGACTGAGAGGAACCTATGTCTCATGCCAGCTCACACAGGACTGCCGTTTGTGGGTCTTCAAACAGTAGAAGAGAATGGCCCCTGGGGTTCTCACCATGTCTCATGATTTTCTTATCTTTCTGATTTTAGGTGACATGGGAAGTCAAGGCCCTAAAGGTAAATCAAACGTGGAGATTTGGACCTAAAATGTTAGTAAGGGTTGGTTTAAGGCAGTTGGCCAGCATGTTTCCTGCACACCCAGTCTTCCTGGCCAGCTCTCCTTTGTGTAGGACCTGCAGACCCTTGGGCTTTCAGGGTCAGGGGGCTTAGTGACAGAGCAGGCCTCTGTGTGTCTGGGACAGCACTGTCCCTTGTCCCTCCTCAAGGTTCTAAGGACTTCCCCAACAAGCATTCCAAAGGCGTCCAGGGCCTGTATCCCCCTCAGCTCCAAAGGGCGGCCCAAGGACCTGCTACTCTACACAATCCTTAGTGAGATTTCTAGATCTGCAGGTTCCTGGTCCCTGCCGGGAATCAGATCCTCTGGGACTGGATCCCTCCCTCCTCTCCTCAGGTTAATTTCGATGACCCAGATCAGGGACCATCACTGGAGGTGAGCAGCCTGCTCACAGGGGTCTTAGTAGGAGAAGGTTGGAGAAGACACCCAACACTCAGAAATGGGGCTCCTGTGGGGGAATCCAGTAGGGGCAACACCACCTGCCTTCAGGGAGTGGGCAGTCCAGCAGGGAGGCAGGACATATTCACAGGAAAAGGTACCCCACAGTGTGTGTTAGCTGGGGAACTATCATGTGCTAACTTGTGTAACATATGACGTATGCTGTAGGAAATTTGTCTATTTCCTCAGAAAAGTGGTTTGACAATCAGTAGGACAGACCCATGGGAGAAAGAGGTTCCCTACCCCAATGACCACACAGCAGCACCCCTTGCTCTGGCTGAGTGGGGTTTGCAAACTTAAGTGTGTTAGGAGACTTGCCAGAAGATTCTGGGCCCCCTCCCAGAACCTCTGATTTGGCAGGTGTGGTTGGCATGAGGAGTAGAGGGTTGTGATCACCCCGGGGTTTCTGAGGCCAGGGGTGCACCTTCTGAGAACCACTGTTCAAGATGACAGGGCTGTCTCTCTGTCCCCAACTTCACCTCCCTTCTCAAGAGATTCCAGGGCAGGAATTGGGGTTTCTCCACTTCCCTTCAGGACTCCCTGCTTCCCACTCCCAGCCTGGGTCACTGCATTGGCCCTTTTCCCTGCGGCTCCAGCTTGCACTGAGGCCACACACCCCTCCTGACCATGCTGGAGATGAGGACTGTTGGTCCTGGAGTCCCTGACTCTCTGGTTGCCATAAAATATAAGGCGTCAAATTTGAGTTGCAGATAAATGATTTTTCACTGTAAGTGTGTCCCAAATATTGCAATAAACATGCAGATTTACTCCACATTTATCTGTAGTGCAAACCGAATTTGGCAATCCTACCTGAGTCCTACCAGTGGCTCTTTTAGGTAATGGACGCAAGTCCTCTAACTTCTTCCTTTTCTCTCTGTCCCCACAGGAGACCGAGGGCTCCCCGGGACTCCAGGTGTGTACGTGTGGCTCCTGTCGCAGGCAGCCCAGCCCTGGCTCCCAGTTCTAAGGGAAACACAGGTCTAAGGTGTTCTTGTGTATCCACAGGCATCCCTGGGGTCTTGGGCCACCCGGGTCCACAAGGACCAAAGGGACAAAAAGGCAGTGTGGGTAAGAACCACTTTTTTCTGTTGTTTTGTTCTTTTATTCATTCATTCACTCATTCATTCATTCATTCAGTCAGTCAGTCAATAAACATTTATTAAGTGCCTGCTGTGTGCCAGACTCTGTTTTAGGAGTTGGAGAGACTTTGGTGAGCGAAACAGAAACCCCTGCTTATCTTTGAGTTGGGGAGAAAGACAAAAGACATGACAAATAAGTGAAGTGCAGAGCAGGGTGGGAGGTGGCTCCTGAAATGGGAAAGACTGACCCGGGCGGGTGCTAGGAGTGCAGAAGGGGTACATTTAAATACCGCTGTCAGGGAAGGCCTCACTGAGAAGCGGCTATTTGAACAGACTTGAAGAGGGTTGGGGAGCCAGGCATGGGAGACGTGGGGTGAATACTGCAGGCAGAGGGAGCACCCACAGGCCCTGGGGCACAGGAGGAAGGGGAGGCCTGGCTGGAGCTCCAGAAGACCGGGTGGAGGAGAGTAGGCCTCTTGATCCTGTGGGGCCTTGGAGGCTGTGGTAACACTTCAGCTTTCACTCCCAGTGCGTGAAGAAGCCATTCACAGATTTGGGGCAGAAGTAGGGTGTGATCCACTTGCATTTTCTAAGGGTCACTCTAGCGTCTGGGTTGAACCTGGGCTATAGGGGGAGGGAGAAGCCGGGAGACCAGCGTGGGGGCTCCAGGCAGGAGATGTGTCAGCCGGATGCTGCCGATGGAGCCCTCAGCCTTGGAATCGGGTCCTAACCCTGAGATGCCTGTTCCTTTCTTTAGGAGAACCCGGCATGGAGGGACCCATGGGCCAGAGAGGGCGAGAAGGCCCCATGGGACTTCGTGGTGAACCAGGGCCTCCTGGATTTGGAGAGAAAGGGGACAGAGGTAAGAGGCTTGTCCTTCACCGGGAGTGTGAGCCGCATCCATGCTTCCTTCTTAAGGTCTTTCTTCCTCCTTCCTTTCGCTCACCTTTGCTGACCATCTACCTCAGGCCTGCTCTAATGAGGGGCTGTGGGCTGGGCTGTGGGCTCAGGTCTGAAGCTAAGAACCCTGCAGTGCTTGGAATCGACAAAGAACATGGTCACAGGGAGAGCGGGTCTTCCCTGGTGGGCAGCGCAGAGTCAGGCTGAGGTGATGAGCTCAGGGCAGAGCAGGGCTGAGGGCAGAGCAGAGTGTAGGTCCTGAGCCTCTCATGGCTGGAAGGAGGCAGGGGAGAAGACACAGGCCCAGCCCTGGCAGAGGCAGGGAAGACTCTACAACTAGATTCTTAACCATGAGTCTGCTTTTATCAGGGGGAGCCAAGCACAGACACCAGAAGTGCTTGCAGTGCCAAAAGATCATGGGCAAGAAGCTTTGTTTTTAGCTTCACTTTCCTTTAAAAATATTGGTCAACCAGGCAACAAATATTGAGTACTGACTGGGTGCCACCTCATGGAATAGAAAGGCTCTGTGGGTAGAAACTGAAGGTGTTTTGCAGATTCGTGGCCTCAAGGAGGATCAAATGGATCAGAGACCACCAGCAGGTTGGGGAGTGTCTCCCAAAATGACACTGCCCAGCCTGCTGGAAACCAAACTGAGGGCCCTCTCATGTCTCCCCAGGGGCTGCTGGTGAACCTGGTGTTCAGGGCCCACCTGGCGTCCCAGGATCTGTGGGTCCCAAAGGTGAGTCAGGTGTCAGGACAGTAACCAGATTTGCCACATCCGTGACCAGGATGGGTCACAGAGGGCCAGGTGCTGAGATCCCAGCAGCGCTGACCTATTGCCCCAGGCCTGTGCAGGGACAGTGGGCCCAGAGAGCGTTCCCACACACACACACCAAGGAGTCCCTGGGAGTCAGCACTGGGGCTGTATTTTTGGCTTCATGGTAGATTTGGGACCATGTTTCCATCGCTCTTCAGTGGCCCTGTTACGTGGCCCCTGAGCCAGTGGATGGGTCTGAAAGTCTGAAGCCAGACAACTACCTCACCTGACTGGTGCCCAGAAGCACTCGCTCAAAAGCAACATGTCTGGACAACTCAGGGTAAAGGGGGCCTGTCTGGCACCCGTCTGGCCAACTCTCCTCCCTGCTGCTGCTCAGGCCCAGATGTTTGCCTCTGACTGCCAAGGAGCAGGGGTCTCTGGATTCCACACCTGCAGCTGCCTCCCTCAGGAGAACTTTGCACTGGGGTCACTCTCTGACCCACTGGCTTGGGGTCCCCTGGGAGTGAGCCCCCACCTGCCCTTCACCACAGGCTCGGACATCCCTGGCCTGTGCCCTGCCCCTGATAGCAGCTGTCTTGTCTTCCTTCTCAGGTTCCGGCGGTTCTCCAGGCCCACGGGGTCCCCCAGGTCAGTATGCTGTGGCAGGTGCTGTTTCTGGGGAAAAGACAGGGATGCTAAAGGGAAAAAAAAAAACCTATAAAGTGAGGCTTCCAGAGACCCAAAACTTCCATCCACTGGGTACCCAGTGGTTCCCAGATCCCCATCCTGCTGCACCTGAGCAGAGTTCCTGCCACCACCCCCTCCTAGTGGGCCAGAGCCCTTCTGCTGTTGTGGGAATCCCGAGCTGTAGCCCACCATGTCTGCCTGGGTCCCACAGGGTGTCCTCATACCCAGGCCTGGTAACATGAGCCAGAAGCTGGCCCGGGACGATGTAGCAGGGACATGGGGAGGAGTCTGTGGAGAACAGCCCTTGTTACCTCAGGGTGTGTGCACACCTGTGTGCATGCCAGTCCGTGCCCCGTGTTCTTGTCCATCAACCTCAGAGCACGAGACACTCAGCTCTCTGCATGGCTTCCTTTGTTTGCAGGCCCTATGGGTCCACAAGGGCTCCGAGGTGAAGTTGGACTCCCTGGTATCAAAGGTAAGCTTGGGAGAGGGTTTGGGAGGAAGGAGAGGTTACCCTATAGATACCAGTCACTGAAGGAGGGGGTCTGTGGACAGGGAGGGTCTGGTGCACGTGACCAATAGCCTTTGCAGGTTGACAGGTATGTGAGCAGAGGGCAGGTCAGGATGGTGGGAGAGCCTGTCTACACACACGCTGTCCTCCCCTGGGTGTCCTCCTTGCCAGGGCTCTTTACACAGAGTTGTCCATTACCTTTCCAGGTGACAAAGGACCTCTGGGGTCACCAGGACCCAAAGGTACGTTGCTGCTGCTCAGACATCCCCATTGTTGCCTGACTCTGAGGAACCCCAATAGGACTCCTGCCTCAGAGTCTGGGGTATATCTGAGAGCTCATTCTAGCCCAGCCCCTCAGCTAGGGAAATTAAGACAGGAAGAGGGGAAACAGGGCTATGTCACAGCCCTAGAGCCGGGTGGTTCACAGTGTGGCCAGGACACAGTGTTGAGACACGCACCCTCTAGTCTGGTTCTCCTTGCACCCATGGCACCCACTTAAGTGACAGCAGGGGCTGGGGTCAGTTTGCGGGTGGGCCTTGACCCGGGTGGGGGGAGCACGCGTGCTCCTCAGCTCCTCCAGCGTCCAGTTCCTGCCAACATCCTGCGGACCACAGCTTGCGGGCACAGTGAGAAGTGTTCACAGCCAGGGGTCTCTCTCACTGAGTGAGAGTTTTCCTGGCTCCTGGACTGGCGCTTCCTGCCACTCCATCCTGCCTCATGTTCGTTTCAGGTGACCAGGGTGAGAAAGGACCCCGAGGCCTCACAGGTCAGTCCTACACAGGCGTCCGTGGCGATCCATTAGACTTTGCGTAAATCCACTAGGCCCTGGAGGTGGAGAGAAATACAGAAATGTGAGACAGAATCTGTCTAAAAACCACCCAAAAACTTGTAATCTAGAAAAAAAAAAAAACCCACTACAAGATAAAATAAGAGTGAATGGCGTATAAGCCAGCATCAAAACATATGTATAGTCCAGACGGTAAATGTTTGGAACAGAAAAGGGAGTGTCTGATTGTCTTGGATTATTTTGGGGGAATCCAGTTGGGAAAAACTAAGCTCTTCCCAAAGTAGCAGAGCTTTGGCACTAGTGGTAAGCCTCTCGTCCACTTAACCTCCTGCCAACTTGAGCGACTAAAAAAGGAAAATGGCATCCAGAGGGGATCAGTGCTTTGGCTCGAAGGGGCAGCTCTGTGGTGCCAAGAAGGAAGACTGAGCCCTGACGTGGCTCTGGGCCTGCCCTCGCCAGAGACCGTGACCATAGATGCTAAGCAAAGGCTGTGTCCTGACCTCTGTTTGTCATCAGGCTCCTCGGTTGGGCAGGTGGCAGGTTGGGGGTGGCGGGAGGGAGGGGCGTCCTAATAGGCATGAGGCACGCGTGTCTTGGAAGCCTCCAGTCAGCTAGCCTGTTTCCTTTGCAGGTGAGCCGGGCTTGAGAGGCTTGCCTGGTGCTGTGGGCGAGCCGGGAGCTAAAGGAGCAGTAGGTGAGTGTCCCAAAGGAATGGATGCGGTGGGTGGTCCTGGCGGGAGAGCCGAGAGCCTGCGTCTGGAGCTGCCTCTCCTGCCCTCCAATCTGCGGGCCTCCGGCTGAGGGTCTGTCTACAGGCCGTTTCTGGGTCTGGCAGTCGTCTCTGGGTCTCTCACTGCTGGGGGGTTGGTGGCGCATCCATACCAGTCCCTGCCTCTGAGTCACTTGGGCCCCTGGGGAGGATAGATAAGTATGGAGGTCCTTTGGAACCCCCAGTATTCCAGGCCCAGCCCTGGTACTCCAGAGCTGCTGTCATAGCCACATCCAGGGGTTGGCAATTTTGCTGCTCTTAGCAAGGTGTCTGTCAACCAGGACGTGGAAGCTTACCATGGACCCTCCAAGTGTCAAGCATTTAGCACCAAGTCCCTAAAAGGGTTTAAGTTCCACCAATGGGGTTGTGGTATGTTCACTTTCTCATTCGTTTAACAGAGTGAGGAAGCCCCAAATGTATACAGGACGCCGTGTGCGCCAAGTAAGATGCTTTACCTCCTGCAAGGGGAGATAAAGTGTGCCACAGAGACACAGCAGGGAGAGATTCCTTCCCACTAGAAGGATGAAGGAGGGTGCATTTCATATGGCCTTAGAAAGTAAGGATGATTTCATCATAGTCAGTTTAGAACATTTCATGCAGAGACAACATGAGGGAGGAAAGAAAAAGGGGTGGGGGAGTGAGACGTGGTCCCAGAAGGACACCACCTTGGACTTAGGTTAGCAAAATGCCCAGAGCAGAGGAGATGAGAGCCTGAAGGACCCTGACTCAACAAGACAAACACAGATGGAGCTTCTGGTGTGTGCGGAGTCGCCCCGTAGGCCCTGGGGATGCAATGGGGAGTTGCCGGCCTGTTCGTTCTCTGCAGGAAAACACACATTCCTGGTTTAGGGGAAGAGGCCAGGGAGAAAGTGGCATCCAGAGGGGATCACAAAGACAGGGCTTCTTCCATGGTTGGTGGCTCTGGGAGGGGCCGCACAGCTCCCATCTGGGAGGCAGCCTGGAGAAGCTGCAGGGCATCCCAGAAATAGCTGCTGGGATAACTGAGGAGCTGTGGTTCTGCTTTCCTAGGACCTGCTGGCCCTGATGGACACCAAGGCCCAAGAGGTGCGTCCCTGCCATCCTCTCCTCACTCTCACTGCCCTGCCCTGCCCTGCCCAGCCCAGCCCTGCCCAGCCCAGCCCTGCCCTGCCCACGTCCCAGCAGGCAGGGCCCAGTCCTCTGAATCATCACGCCAGCAGGGCATGCACCATGTGGAACCCCGGGAGGCCCAGGTCTTATTTCCCTCTCCTTTGCACCTGCCAGCAAGTTACTCAGTAAAATCTCAAGAAACCATAGGCTCAGATGTGCTGGCTGGTTCAGCTTTCCTAACAGGAAAACCTTTCCATGTGGGTCATGCTCTCTCTAGGTGAACAAGGTCTAACAGGGATGCCTGGAACCCGTGGCCCACAAGGGCCTTCTGGAGACCCAGGAAAGCCAGGTAACAGAGTGGGAAGAGGGAGCCACAGCCGTGCGTGTGTGTGTGTGTGTGTGTGTGTGTGTGTGCGCGCGTGCGCGCGTGTGCATGCAAGGAGGATGCATGCAGGTGAATGCACATGCCTTCTCACCTGCTGCCAGGTGACAGCTGGCTTGTGCTGTGTACAGTGACTGTAGGTTCTGACACCGTTCAGTCACCAACTCTGGCAATTTGGAAGAGAGAGATTGACAGTTAATTAACAAGGACTTCTAGAAAGGAGCAAGGAATCTCTTAACAGTTGCAGAGTTTGGGACACCTGGGTGGCTCAATGGCTGAGCGTCTGTCTGCCTTTGGCCCAGGTCGTGATTCCAGGGTCCTGGATTGAGTCCCACATCAGGCTCCCTGAAGGGAACCTGCTTCTCCTGTGTCTCTGCCTCTGTGTGTCTCTCATGAATAAATAAATAAAATCTTTTTAAAAAATAGTTGCAGAGCTTAAGGCAATTTCCATGCCTTGTTCCTCTGATCCCATCCCCTCCGTCCGTCTGTCTGTCTGTTTCCCCTCTGGCCATCCCAGGACCCTCACCAGATACCTGCCAGTCTGAGAGGAGAGGCCGTTTTTAGGGTTCCCACTCAAGGTGCAACAGGAGCAAGATCCGCAGGGCTCCAGGAGGGCAGAGGGCAGCGAGCCAAGGCAGCTGCAGGGGCAGGGCCGCATTTATTGAGGGGCCTGCCTGGAACAGGGTAGCCTCCTCTGGCGGGTGCCCAGACAGGGAGGGAGCCTTGGGGGTGGGGGCAGCGCTGGGGTCCATGAGTGGAGGAGCTCGCTGGGTTCCTGGCTCTCAGACGCCGAAGGGTGTGATCCGGGTCAGGCCAGGAACCTCGGCCTGACAGTCATGGTCCTGTCACTGCGAAGTGCAAAGAACTGCTCTTCGTCCTGTCCAGGGAGGGCCCTGGAGTTGCCCTCCTGCGGCTCAGGGCATGGCCCCTCCACCCCTCACCTCTCTCTGTTCTCCTTCCCGTAGGTCTCACAGGACCACAAGGACCTCAGGGTGAGTCACCAGGTCCCTCCGCCTCCAGATCCCCCTGCCTGGTCTCCCGCTTCCAGCTTGTAGGAAATGCCTCTCCAGTCCCCTTGAGTTTCCCCTGCTCCCTGTATGCGCCACCCTCCCCACCGCCCCACCCACGCAAAAACTGGTTCAGGTTCTTTCCCTGTGAGTGTTAAGAAACCCCTAAGGAAGGAAAAATACAAAACAATCTAGAAAGCCATTCTGGAGAAACATGGTTAAATCGTATGCTGATTCTATATGCCTTGGGGTACAGGAACCCCGAGAGGAAGCTCCAGGCACAGGAGTTGCCCTGGCCCCCAGAGGCCTCATGTCCCCCTGGCAGGGTAGGAAAGGGGCTTACTCTGTGCAAGGGCCCAATCATCCTGGGACAGCTTCAGTGGCCGAGTTGGCCCTACAGTGGCACTGGGGTTTACCCATTTGGATTTAAGAAGTTGTCACCATGCCCAGCCCCAGCTCCTAAAGGAAATTTAGGGAAAGATGCAAAATGAGATCAAGCAGCAGGTCTCCCTGCAAAGTTGAGTGCACAGGGTCTGCCTTCAAATGCTCCCTGCCAGAGCTTAGCAGACAAAAGCAAGACGGGAAGAAGCCGTGGCCCCTACTCGCCTACCCTGATGGGGAGGGTGGGGACCAGAGCGGCTCATCACTCAGGCTGGCTGGCATCCTCCAAAGCCGAGTCCACAGGCCTCTGCTTCCCTCAAGCCTGGTGGTTGCCCCATTTCCCAGAGAGGGAGAAGGGCTCAGTGAGAGGCCTCCGAGGGGCCCCCAGGCTACAGCAGAAGGTACAGCCCGGGGTCTGCAGTTTCAGTGGGCACTGGGGACTGTGCCCAGTGAGGGAGCAGGGTTCCTGCCAGAGGGGTCTGGGATTGCTGGGCTTTAATCATTCCGACTGACTTGTTTTTAATCCCATTAGGACTTCCTGGTACCCCTGGCCAACCAGGAGCTAAAGGCAAGTGATTTTCCAAATCAGATGTTCCTTCTTTTTACTAGCTTTTGCAGGAGGGGAGAGCCGGGCAGGAGGGAGCCCCTCTCTGGCCAGAGTCTGGATCAACAGTGGCATCTAGTGGCATCAGCAGAAGGCTGTGAGGCTGGGGAGCCAGGGATTTGTTCTGACCCATTGAGCCCTGAATCCTCAAGCCCCCCCCTGCCCCCCAGTCCTGCGCCTCACTGTACACCAGATGTCTCCAGGCCACCGCTGAAGGAGGATCGGGAAACGTGCTCCCTCTCAGAGCCTCTCCGTCTCCTGGCTTGCCTCTAAAATATCCCTGTTCATGCTCCGTCTCCCTGGCTTAGCCCTGGTCCTCCATCAGGTGACCCTTCCCTGGGACAGGACCACCCTCAACTTTCTCATTCCCGCAGCCCTCAGTGTGCCCGGGCACCCCACAGAGTTTTCTAGCTGAGACTTTTCCGCAGTCAGGGAGGAGCACCTCAGATGAGTTCTAGGAGAGGAATCCTCTGCAGGGCTCTGCCCGGGGCCCGTGTGGTACCCCTGCTGTCCTGCTCTGCTCCTCCACTATTGTCCAATTCTGCACCCCCTGGATACCAACCCTGAGCCAGTCCAGGGTCGGACAGTGCTCAGCGAGAGTCTTTGGCTTCTGTCCCTGTGACTCTGTTCCCAAATCCTGACATTCCATGGTGCTGTGCCATCCTGAGCAGTCACAATTCTCTGGAGGAGACTCTAGGAATGAAATTACTACTTTCCAGAAACTATCTCCAATGACTGGTTGGGCCAGGGAGTTCTTTTGGGACAAGTCAATATAATTCCAACATAATAACAGCTGAGTTCCTACATCCTGGCAGACAAACCTCTGGAGCCATGGATCCGTTCATGGATTGATAGAGCACTGTAAGAAGGACTCCCTGAGGATCCCAGATAGCCTGTCCTTCTCAAGGGTCTGTGACTTGCTATCCCAGAGGGATTTCAAAGCCCCCTCTGGACAGTGTGCACGGGAGGCAGATGTCTCCCCTAACGCTGGGTGGTGTTCCAACAAAACAAACACCAGTGCTTTCTCCTCTTGACCTTGACCCCAGGGACTGGCGGATAGCAAGCAGAGACCACCCTCTACTTCCTCCAAGGGGGATCATCGTCTCCATCACGGTGTGGTGTGGCTTGCCCACAGACCCTGGGAAATGACAGAAGAGGCCCCTGAGGGACCCCAGGGGCGGGTTCTTCTTTCCTCCACCCTGCTTGCTCAGTTCCCTGGGGTCCGTGCATTTCCAGGCTCGAGAGATGCTTCATGGGCGCAGTGTCCAGGGTCCATAAGTTTGGGAAAGCATGAATCCGAATCCCCTTGTTGGAAGCCCTCTGCCCATGTTTGCATTTTGGACCCTCTCAGACACAAGCAGGAAGGAAATCTGCCAACCTCTGGGTGACTCCGGTGCTCCCCTACTTAGCAGCCACAGCTCCCCTTTCTCCTCTTGCACACCCCGACTTCCATCCCAGGAATCTGTGTCCTGAGGGGCATTCTGGGGACCAGGTTCTACCCCCCAGGCTCAGGCCTCTGTCCTCTGTCCTCTTGGGGCTCTTCCATCTGAGGCAGTTCCCAGCAAGAGCCTAAGAGGCCCAGCGTGGGAGTGGGGATGACTCTCAGTCAGCCTCCTTCTGGCCTGGCGGGAAGGGAGACCCTCCCACGTCCTCTCTCCTCTCTCGCTGAGTCCCAGCTGCTTCCAAGGACTAATGTGGGCCAGGAAGCTCGTTGTGGCCTCAGGGTCTCCGGCAGAGATTGGTGCTTCATGCATCCTACATGCTCCCCGTGGTTCATTAAAACGCCTTTGGCCCAGGGGTTGGAGGCACAGGAGTGCCTTGCAAACTCAGTCAGAAGACTTGGAAACGACTTATGGAGCCGCTAAGCAACCCTGGGAATAACTGTTCTCCTTCTCCTCCCCTCCAGGTGAACCTGGAGCTCCAGGCAGGATCATGACATCAGGTAGGCAGGCCCAGGAGGGTGGCCCTCCTCGGTCTCTCTTGTGTCCTGGACATCTGCCCCGGCTGTGCCTTGGCACCCTCAGGCAGTGCCAGTCTGAGCTTCTGGCAGCAGGGGAGGAGGGCCAGGGGCGGATGTGGGGGCAGGAGGCACCAGCCTGCCCCGCCGGCAGCCTGGCCTGGGTCCTGGTGCCTCTCAGCAAGAAGGGTCCTGGGTCACAAGCCTTCTGTTTTTAGAGGGATCATCGACGATCACTGTCCCAGGCCCCCCCGGGCCTCCTGGAGCCATGGGACCGCCAGGACCTCCAGGTGCCCCAGGTCAGTTGTTTTCTTGCTTTACTCCTTGGTTGCATTTCAGTACAGCAGTGTTTGCTCAGGTCCTGAGCCCCAGGGAGGAGCCCGCTCCGGCCCAGCCTAGTGAGCGCCTGTCTCCCCGCAGCAGGCACCCCAAGCCCCCAAGCACCCGGCAGGCATTGCTTCCCCCCACCCCCGCAGCAGCCTTGTGGTCACTCAGCTAAGAACTAGCAGAGGCAGACTTTGGCCCCGATCCTGCCACCTCTGCAGCCTGTGTGTGACTTCAGTTTGTTGCTTTTTGGAAAACAACTTAATAAAATGCATTAAGGGCAACAAAAATGGTAGGAATCTATTTGGAGAAACCATCTCCACATTGTTCAAACTGCAATGAGATCGCTACAAAATCACACCGACTTTGAGCCGTCATTTAGAAGCGCAGGTTGCTAGAGCCCTATGCCCTCTGAGGCTGCGACTGTAGTTTTACAAGATGAGAAAAAAAAAAAACAAAACATGCTGTAAGGAAATGAAATCCTTACAGGTTAAAGGAATATAGGTGATACTTTTTCTACTTTTCCAAAATACCTGTGATTTTATATCTATTTTTTTTTTATTAAATAATCACTACACCCAACATGGGGCTGGAACTCATGACCCCAAGATCCAGAGTCTCATGCTCTTCTGACTGAGCCAGCCAGGCGCGCCTATCTATTTTTCAATTTAAAAAATTTTACATGTAAATGAAGTAGGTGATTTAATGCAACCCACACGGGTATGGATCAGCCTTCTGTCCTGACCGGCTCCAGTGAGGGAGGATTGGAGGGTGCTGAGAAGTCCCCACCTGGGGGGCAGTAGCCCCAAGCCTGCCCCAAGCCCTGGAGTTGGGCAGAGGAGCTCTAACGGGATGGGTCACAGGGCTGGTCTCCAATCAGTCAACAAGCTCACCTTTTTGGGCCACTGTTCTGCACCTGGGAGGAAGCTACCTGTGTCCCTGGGGCACCTGCCCTGCCCTTTCTTCAGATCTTTCTAGAACTATGACCCTAGAGGTATAGTAAAGCCTTTTCTTCCCGACTCCATCTCCAGGTCCTGTGGGCCCAGCTGGTCTCCCTGGACAGCAAGGTATGTCAGTCCTGAGGGAACGTGTGACTGTGGGCTCAGCGGGGAAAGCCTCCTTCCCGGGCTGGACTTGGAACCCCATCTTTAGGTGAAGTGGCAGGCCTGAATTTGGGGAAGGGAGATGAGGGGGTGACCTGGTGCTTCCCCCAGGGCCTTGAAGGGCTTCAAATGCCAGGGGAGACACCTCTCCTCCCTCTTGTGTTTCTGAGAAGGTAGAGGCGCTTGGACAGGGGACCGAGGCTGTGTGGTCCCCTGGTCAGGGTCAGGCTTGGCTATTTCATAGGTGTCAGACCCTCTTGTAACCAGTCCCTGATACTTGTGCCACTGTCCAGCCATCTATCCAAACACCAAAAAACAGGCTTAGGAAAAGTTGGTCCATTTTCTCTTGGGCTGTTGGAACAACAAACAGGAAGGTTCACCGGCAACTCTCTGGCCCCATCCGCGCACCTGCAGGGCTCCAGGCCCTCTAGACAGAAAGCTGGGAGGGGTCACTGCAGGCCATGCCCACCTGAACTGTGTCTTTTACACAGGCCCACGCGGCGAGCGAGGACTTGCTGGTGAATCGTTCATGGGCAGCAGCAGCTCCATCTCTGAGCTCCTCTCTACCCGTGAGTGCCCCTGTGTTGTCTGGGGTGAGGGGACACCAGGGTGGGAGCAGGACGGACGGGGCCTGTAGCAGCTGTACCAGTGCGTCACCCTGAGCTCCAGTGTGAATGAGGATGACGAGTTCCTCTGAAAGGCAATGCTAGCCTGGAAGGAACAGCAGGGCTTTTGTCAGCTCTGGGGGATGAGTCACTGGATGGGGCAGCTGTCAGAGGTTCTCGGGATTCTAGGGGGACCAGGGTCCAGTGGGGCCTCTGCAGTGAGCTGGGCACTTGGATGATGGCTGGCAGGAGTACTGCATCCCCCACTTGGTACAGTGACAAGGGTCTATGGGTTCTCAGCCACAGACCCCACCTGCAGGGTGAGTTCTGGGTTCTTCTGTTCCCAGGGTCCTTTAAAGAACCCATGCAGACCTGCCACCGGGCCTCCTTCTTAGAGGCCCGAGTAGCAAAGACCATAGCCAGCTTTGTCCGGCCGTCACTGTGTGCTAGACGTGTGTCGCAGTACTTCCCTGGGTCTGCACAATGTGCTGTGACGTGGGTTTTAGGCCTCTGGTTTAGAGAACAGCAAGCAAGGCCGAAAGGGATCAAGGACTTGCCCAAAGTCAGCAGCTGGAAGCAGAGCAGGATTTTGAACGCAGGCTATCTGACACCAACACCATGTACTTAGCCACGCACCGTCCCCCCGCCCCCGTGTGCCCACATCAGCTACCGGGGAGTGTGTCTGCAGCCCTGCCCTGCCCCACTTGTGAGTGAGGAGCGCCCTAGCAGAGCTGGCCTCTGAGGTGTGAGTGTAGCCCTGGGGTGCCTGGCCCTGAGGATCCTCGTGACAGCTGAGGCTGGCAGAGAACAGCCTGATGTGAGTTTTTACTCATTTCTGTTTTTTTCTCTCCACAGAAGGTGTTGATTTACGGGGTCCCCCAGGCCCACCTGGACCACCAGGGCCTCCAGGTAAGCATCTCAGGGATCATTGGAAGGTGGGGGATTGTGAGGAAGCCGAGATCCGCTCCCTGAGTTCAGCGTTGCCTCTTGCTTGCTCTCTTCTGCAAGACCTTCCATTTCGGGTCCACCACGACCCTGAGGCCCCACAGGTGAAGGCCAAGCTCCCCAGCAAGAGATACGAGAGCATTGGCACCCAGAGCCTGTGCCTGGCTCTCGGGAAGAGCTTACCTGCCACTTCTCCCCAGCACAGGGTTCTTGGCCCGTAGCCTGGCTTTACAAAGTCTTGGTGGTTCTTTTTCTAGGAGAAGGCCGGCCGGGCCCGCCAGGCCCTCCGGGATCTTTGCTGAGCAACTCAGGTAATGTTACAGAGTCAAGTCCCACCTGTTGTCCACCTCAGCCCCAGTCCCTGGACCTGCTGTGGTCACAAGCATGTGGCCTTCCTGACCCGCTCGTCATGCTTCCTCCTCAGACCTGCCACCAGGGTGTGTTTGCATGAACTCTGCAGAACGGCAGTTCTGCAGGGAGAACAGGAAGCCATACCAGCCCCCCGCCCCTCCCCCGCAGCTAAGCTGGTCAGAGGGAGGGAGCGAGTTCTGACCTTGGGGAGCTTCTGGACAGACTCATTTGTGACTGGGGACCTGGTTTCTGTCCTTGGGAAGCCCAAGTCTGATAAGTAGGCAGGATACACATTGAAAGGAGATAAATGTTGACAGAACAACACGGAAACACATGGAAATAACTTTAGAGCAAATATTAGCCTAGAACTTATCCCTCATGGAAAATGTACCCACCCATCTATTTGTCCATCCATCCATTTGTTAGTTTTTTCTTTCACTTATTTTTCTATCTATCTATCCATCCATCCATCCATCCATCCATCCATCCATCCACCCACCCACCCACCTGTCTGAAAGGTGTGGATTGAGCATCTGCTGTGTGCCAGGCTCCATGGTAGGTGCTCCTCTCTCACAATACCTCTGTGCCCACACTTAGAACTCTTTTTCCTCTGCAGAGACCTACTTCTCCGGCCCCCCAGGGCCCCCTGGCCCCCCAGGCCCCAAGGGAGACCAAGGTGAGTTGCGTCTTGGGACGCAGAAGCCTCCTTGCTCAAGGTGGCCAGGAGAGTCGGATGGGGCTGGATACACTGGGGCATTTGTGCATCCTCCTGCCACATCCCACCAGGAGCTCAGCAGTCTGGAACGTGGGGTGGGGGGCATGGTGGCTAGAAGCTCCACAACACATCACCACCTCTGCACTGGCCTGCGGGGAGGAAAGGTGTGAGGAACCTCGGGCCCTGTGTCTGCTCCAGCACAGGGGCCCTGTCCCTTCCCCTACGGGCCCCTTGAAGCCATAGCACCTGGTGGGCATGCATCTCACGACTGTCTGCCTCCTTCCCTCAGGCCCCCCAGGCCCTCGAGGACACCAAGGTACAGTAAAGCTGGCACCAAACAAGATGTGAGGTGGCAGTGGGGGTGGGAGGTGGCAAAAGCTGACCTTCCGAGAGCCTTGAGCTTCCTGTAAATGAGTTTTGTCCAAATGAGTGCAGGTAGATCAGGGTGGGTGTCTGTGAATGGTCGGGAGTGTGTGTGTGTTTGCGCGCATGGGCCTGTGGCAGCTCTAGGCACTGCCCAAAGGGAGTGCAGCCTCAGCATCATGAGTGTTGGAGAGCCTTTTGGGAGGAGGGAAGGTGGGGTCAGGGCTGGGCCTGGGGAGGAGGAGCGCACCACTGACTGACCTCTCTTGGTGTGTCCCCAGGCGAGCAAGGCCCCCCAGGATTCTCAGGCTCCGGTGAGTGCTAAGCCCCCGGCCCGTTGATGACTCTGGCCAGAGCCCCTCAGCCCTGGCTGACTGCACCGTGTGTTGTTGCCTACCAGGCTCCAGTTCTCTTGGACTCAACCTGCAAGGACCACCTGGCCCCCGGGGACCCAAGGGTGACAAAGGTCAGTGAGGGGAGCAGCCAGGAAGGCAGTGAGGCATGAAGGCAAGAATGGCTCCCAGAGTCTGAACGGAAGCTAGTGGGTACCTACTGGTGCTAAAGGCTTAGGAGGAAGGAGAGGCTGGAGGGCAAGTGGGATGAGGACGTGAGCACAGCCTCTACCTGAAGGGAGCTGCCGTAGCACCGCAGAAACTGAGACACGTGGGGTAGCTGTTGAGTCACATGCTGATGAACGTGGTTGGGCCTAACCAGGGAAGGGTTCCTGGAGGAGGTGATGCAAACAGGGCTTCTGGTTTTGGATTCCAGGTGATCCTGGGGTCCCTGGCATGCCTGGCAGACTCTCTCAAGGTAAGAGCCAAAGGTGACAAAGTTCTCCCCTAACTCAAGCAAGGATTCCGATTCATTCATCAACCCACCCACCCACCTACCCACGGTTCAGTGATGTGCTAAGCCTGTGCGCTGTCTTTAAGTTGGTAGGGGTGCGAGGGAAGGACTCTGTACAGTACAGGTGGCTAACGATGCCAGATGACACAGAACAGACCTGGGAGCCAGGTGTTCAGAGGTGAGGGAGCCTCTGGGGTGCTGAGCAGATTGCTGAAGGGAGGGTCTGGCCTGGGCAGGCTCGACTCTGTGCCCCTTTCGGACAGTGCTCGCTACAAGCACTCACTCCCTTCTTCCCTTTATGGAGAGACCCTCCTCTTTGCCACTATCTTATTTCTTCCACTAAGAACGACCTTCCCTCCTCAGGCTGTGGAAGCAGTCTCTGGGCCCTTCTTTGACCCTAGGGTGTCAGACTTAGAAAGCTTTCCTTCCTGCAGGGGGGTCATCGTCGAGCACCATGTTCATGCCAGGTCCACCGGGCCCTCCAGGCCCACCAGGGCCTCCGGGCTCCATTAGCAGCTCTGGCCGGGAGATCCAGCAGTACATCTCTGAGTACCTGCAGAGTGAGTGCCTGGGGCCCGAGTGTGTGTGTGTGTGTGTGTGTGTGTGTGTGCGCGCGCTCACTGCTGGAGCATCTCCAGTGCTTTCTGGAGCTCGGCTATTTCAGGAAGCCTCCAGTCCCCTCCTCCTTATGTAAATAAACATGACAGATCCCATTCTTGTACCAGTGCGGGGAGGTGGGGGAGGCTCTGGGAGTGGGTGGGAGCCGGAGGTGTGAGTGGGGCCAGAGGGGTGTGTGTGTGTGTGGCAGGGGGTAGCAGTCTATAGGCCCAGGCCTAGGTCAGAAATCTAACCCTGGAGCCAGGACTGCATGTCCATGCACTCCCCTAACACCCACCTTCTCACGGCTACCACACAGGCTGGTCCTCAGTTTCTCTATCTGCAACCAGGAGTCTGGGCTCCCTGCTGGCCCTGCCTTGGCCCATGACTGTGGTGGGGAAGGCATCTCATCAAGTGCTGCAGGTCATCTCTGTGGGGAGGACATGCCCTCTCGGGGACGGGCTTGACTTTGCCTTCTTTGTTGGCAGGTGACAGTATTAGGTCTTACCTCTCTGGAGTTCAGGGTCCCCCAGGCCCCCCTGGTCCCCCGGGGCCTGTCACCACCATTGCGGGGGAGACTTTCGACTACTCAGAGCTGGCAAGCCGCGTCAGCAGCTACTTACAGAGTAAGCCTCCCCCCACCCCTGTCATGACCCCTTCCTCCCATGGCCACTTTGCAGGCTTCCTCACTTAACGTTGCTGTTCACTTTACCCTTCTGGATGTGAAGTTCAGGTCTGAATTCATGGCTGTCAGGCCACTGGGATTAGCTTCAAGAAGGGGTTGCTCAGATTAGGAAGAGGCCATACCGCAGAGCCACGAGTAATGAGCCTTCTTGCGCTTGACAGATGTGTCCTAAGATGTGGAAAGGCAACAAGGTGGGCAGGATCTTAGCAAGAGTTAGGCTAAAGCATACTCTGGAAAACGGCGTGTCTTACCAAACAAATGCAAAAACAAAACCACCTTCGAGTTTTTTTCATGCGTTCACAACAGCCTCCCAATGCCCTGTTCATTCATTTCCACAAATGGAGCAGCTAGCCGGCCAGGTCCTGGTGGTTCTGCAGCAGTGAGGGTGTTGCTGCCTTAGTCTTGCTAAGCAGGTAACTCGAGGTTCTTTCCCGACAGCCTCAGGGTACAGCATTGGCTCCTCCGTCTCCATCTCTACTGAGGACATTGTGGCTGCGCTGCAGCGTGAGTACCTACGGTGGGCCGGCGGGTGGGAGCCCTGGGGGCTCGGCCTGCCCCTACCCGAGCTGCTGAGGGCTAGTGAGGAGGCCCTCGTCCTCGTTCCCAGTGGCTAGTGAGTCCCTACCGGCTGGAATCTCCAGCACATCTCCCGTCCCTAGCGCCAGGAACTGGGCTAGTGCCTGGTCGGGTACCTGGAAGCTTGCTGACTCCCCCTGTGGACAGAGAACCCGGAACTCAGGGGCAGACCTGGCTGTGGCTGCGTGGTGGCCCGGGAGCCCTGTGGCCTGGGTGGGCCCACGCCAGCGCTTCCTGTCCTTGCAGGAGATGACGTGAGGCAGTATCTGCGTCAGTATGTGATTGGAGATTGGTCTCTCCAGTCTTTGGACTACGCCGAGCTGAGCAGTCGCATTCTCAGCTACATGTCCAGTGAGTGTCCGCCCTCCTGGCCTGCCCACTGCAGGCAGATGGTCAGCAGGGCCCCAGAGGGTGTGGGTGCTGAACTTCCCTGCACTGGCCCCTGATGCTCCCCGCCACGTGGCCCCAGAGGGAGCGCGCTGCTTTCAGAGCCCTTCACATCTGTGGCTCGGAGCAGGTCCCCGAGCCTGGCTGGGGAAGCCAGGAGCGTCTGGGGCACTGTCCTCTATGGGGTTCACACACAATTCGCATACACATGTGCAATCTGAATCTATCACAACCTGGGGTTTTGTTCCTCAGGTTCTGGAATCAGCATTGGGCTGCCTGGCCCCCCAGGACCCCCTGGCCTCCCAGGAACATCCTATGAGGAGCTCCTCTCCTTGCTCCAGGGTAAGGCTGGTCAGGAGCTTGTGGTAAGAGGCAGACGTCCCCTGGCCCAGACCCCCCTCTGACTCTGTGCCCTTCTTTGGTGTCTCAGGGTCTGAATACAGAGGCATCATTGGGCCCCCAGGTCCCCCTGGGCCCCCAGGGATCCCAGGCAACGCGTGGTCCAGCATCAGCGTGGAAGACCTCTCTTCTTACCTGCACAGTAAGGCGCAGGGAGGGCAGCCATGGAGAGTTAAACTATTGGACCAGTCACCCAGTCCTCCTGAAGCACAGACAAGGAACACCTTTGCTTTTGAGGTGCTTTCAGCCATGACAGGAAGACTGGTTGGGAGAGACAGTGCTCCCAAGTACAGCCCTTAGAGGACTCATGAACAGCGTGTGGTCATGTGGCAGGAGGGTGCAGACAAGGGGATATGCTTTGGACTGAGTGAGACCCCAAACTGGGAGTGGGGATGGCAGGTCTAAGCAGTGGCTCCAGGGTGATCCAGAGCTGGGCCCCCAGGATCCCCTCCTCCTCAAGAGGAGTTTCACCCCTGCACACAGCTAGGAATTCTGCTTTCCCAGCGGCGCAATCCCTGACTGTTCTCTGCCTCCCATTCAGCTGCAGGCGTGTCATCCATCCCTGGCCCCCCAGGCCCTCCTGGTCCCCCAGGTCCTCGAGGGCCTCCAGGCGTCTCAGGAGCTCTGGCAACCTACGCAGCGGAAAACAGCGACAGCTTCCGGAGTGAGCTGATCAGCTACCTCACAAGTAGGTGCCCCTCCCCAGACCTTGCTCCTCCCTGCAAGAGGGCAGCTGGGGCTGGAAGGAACCTGGGAGGCCAAATGCCTGAGCCCTACGAGGCAGGAGAGCCGGTTCTTCCTCGCCAGCCCTCCTGCTCCTGCGCGAGTGCCTCGAGACCCTGGGAGAGGCCTCTTAATCCCCTTCCTCTCCACTCCCAGACCTAAGCCCCAACTAATGTGGCCTCCTTCCTGCAGGCCCAGATGTGCGGAGCTTCATCGTGGGCCCACCAGGGCCTCCAGGGCCACAGGGGCCGCCTGGGGACAGCCGCCTAGTGTCCATGGATGGCTCCTACAGCCGGGACAGCAGGTCCTCCTCTCACAGCGCGTCCGTCAGCCGGGGCTCCTCCTACAGCTCTTCCATGGGCATAGGAGGAGCCAGTGGAGGCTCCCTCGGCGAAGCGGGGGCCTTTGGCCTGGACATGGGCCTGGGCCGAGGCTATGGGGGAGCAGCAGAAGGTGGCATGTATGGTGGTGAAGGTGGACCACTTGGGGCTGGCTTTGCCGGAGGTCTGGACTACAACGAGCTGGCCGTTCGGGTGTCTGAGAGTTTGCAGCGTGAGTCGTGACCCTTGGGCCTCGGTGCTGCGGGGAGGTTGGAGGTGGGGGAGCCCGTGAGCAGCTCAAATTATAGGCTCCAGAAACTCACCCTCTCATTTTCGGCATGCCCAGGCTCTGGGACAGCACTTGTAGAATCAGATGGGCAGGGCCTGAAGGCAAGAGGCCCAGACTCCACTCACAACCAGCTTAGTTCAGGAGCGCCAGGCAGGGCGGACCCATACTGCAGGGAACAGGGCTTGTTGGGGTCCTTGGACTTTGCTCCCCTAGCTAACTAGTGGTGTGTCTCAGAAGTCTTCATGACAACCATGGGTTCTGGGGCTGAGGGCAGGCCCTTGGTTAAGAAGTCTTCTCTGCCTGTAGCTCATCAGCACAGCTTTGGCGTCAGCAAGCCTCTAATGACAGGCCGTGGCAGCAGAGGCCTGGGCTAGTCAGTGGTCAGCGGGGCTTCTCCCTTGCTGCCACTTCATCTAGGTTAATGGCATGGGAATTGGCAATCCTGGGGCTCTGTTCTCCTGCTGCCTGTGCCCACACTCCGGTGCTTCCCACATAGGTCAGGGCCTGCTGCAAGGGATGGCCTACACCGTCCAGGGCCCCCCAGGCCAGCCAGGGCCCCAGGGCCCCCCTGGCATCAGTAAGGTCTTCTCTGCCTACAGCAACGTGACTGAGGACCTCATGGACTTTTTCCGAAGTAAGAGCACCTCTGTGATCATTTTCCTGACACCTTGCTGCCCGGTCTCACAGGGGAGAAACCGGACTCCCAAAAAAACTTCCGGTTATTAACACTTGAGAGGCTGAAAAATCTGATAAATTCTGAACTCTGTCTTCTTTGGGTCCTGACTGCCACTCCCTTCCTGTGTTTCTCTGAACAAACCCCTCTACCTCCCAGTTCCAATGATCCCTTGTCTGAGGCCAGTCTTCTCCCCCTGCAGCTTACGGAGCCATTCCAGGGCCCCCTGGGCAGAAAGGAGAGGTGGGCATCCCAGGACCCAAAGGTAAGTGGTGGCAGGGAGACAGTCACCAGGATCCCGTGTAAGCACCGGCTCTTGCCGGGCAGCCACCTCCTTGCCACTGCTGTCTAGGAACCTGTGTGTGGGGCCCCTCCAGCCCCTGAGCTCCCATTTGAGCACAGCTATCTCTGTCCTCCCAGGTGAGAGGGGCCCCGCAGGACCATCAGGTCGGCCTGGGCCACCCGGCCCTCGAGGGCACAAGGGAGAAAAAGGAGACAAAGGTAAGCCTTGGCTGCCAGATTCTGCAGTGCTAGGAGGCTAATACTCCGAGAAGTAGGCAATTCGTTCCAGAGCAAGCCTGAAAATTTAGGGCAAATGCCAAATTACTAAAGGCAGATGCTGCCATCAACATCATTTGCATAACAATGAAATGAACAGCTAGGGAGAAAGGAAAAAGTCTGCCAATGCAAGCAGGAAAAGAGAACCACTCTGTGATCAAAGAGGGTAAACAATTTAAATAAATTGATAGTCTTACAAAAGAGTTCATCTTTCAAGCCCGTTTTGCAGTTGTCACAGTTGCTATATAATTGCCCAAGCTGAAGGCTCACAGGCCACGAGGTATCTAACTTCTTCCTCCTAACTCCAGGTGACCAAGTCTATGCGAGGCGGAGAAAGAGAAGCATCGCCATCAAGCCATGAGCTACCCTTGGAGGAACAGCCCCTGGCATCAGTTCTTGCAATGGCTTATGGCTTCCACGTCAAAATCTCTCCAAAGGGTGGAAGCTGGAGGCTCACTTCCTACTGAGACAGCACAGCCAAACAATCAATAGAACACCTGTCGTAGTCTGGAACAATCGTATATAGATGTGTATCTCTCTATAAAGATGTATCGTCCAGTCAAAGCTACACAGCCTGAAACCACTCCACCAGGTGATAAAGTAGCTGCAGTTCCAGAAA
Source organism: Nyctereutes procyonoides (assembly GCF_905146905.1). Lineage (NCBI taxonomy): Eukaryota > Metazoa > Chordata > Mammalia > Carnivora > Canidae > Nyctereutes > Nyctereutes procyonoides. The sequence continues at coordinate 8,808,237 of NW_026575133.1, read as the reverse complement.
AAGACTGGTTGCTCTGCCAGCTCTGAGCCCCTTGGCTTCCTTAGCTCTTAGTTCTAGATGCAACCCAGGAAGTTAGATAGAAGTTGGCTTAGGAGTCCTTGAGCTTTGCCTAAGAATGAGCCAGAAAAGGGAAGACGGGTATAGGGTGTGTTCTGGTTATCACTGCAAGGCTGTGCTGTTCCTCCCTGTTTGTTCTGCATTCTCTAGTCATAGAAAGGACTTGGCTAAGAAGCAACTCTTGCAAGTGAAAAAATTAAGAAACTCACTTCCCCTGAAGATGGTGACAACAGGGTTTCTAATAGTCATTCTCACCACTTGGTCTATTCCCACTTGCTTAGGAAGTCGGTCTGATTGTAGCTATGGTCTGTTTCTACAGGGCCATGCTAGCATTTAGAAATGTGTTCTGCACTAGACCACAGCAAGGGGCAGAAGAAAGGCAGTGGGGAAGGAGGAGAAATAGGAAATTTGATACTAGGAGATGGCACAGGAGACTGGGCACAGCTGGGCGTTGATGCACTTTTCAGTATCGAAAACATGTACATGGTGTGTTAGATGAAAAGTCATTTCAATTGCAAAATTTCCAATTAAAGTTTTTTTTCTTAATATTATGTTTAGTGTGATCCATCTAACCAAAGTGACAGAAAGAGAATGAAAAAGAGAAAGGGAGGAAGGGGGAGGGGACAAAGTAGGAAAGAGAAGGAGGCAGAAATGGGGAGAAATGCGGCGTTGCAGGAGGTGGGTGGAGACTAGAGGCAGGACAGAAGGAAAGATGAGACAAGGGAACGAAAAAGGAATAAAAATGAAAAAAGTGAAAGATAATGAGCAAGACAGAGAAGAGATAAAATGTGAGAAAGGAATAGATAGTTGTAGGTGAGAAAAGATGGAGACAAAGAGATGAAAGAATGGAAAATCGAGGGATGCCTGGTTGGCTCAGTGGTTGAGCGTCTGCCTTCAGCTCAGGGCGTGATCCTGGCGTTTCGGGATCGGAGTCCCACATCGGGCTCTCTGGAGGAGCCTGCTTCTCCCTCTGTGTCTCTGCCTCTCTCTGTGTGTCTCTCCTGAATAAATAAAATATTTACCAAAAAAAAACCAAAACAAACAACAACAAAAAAAAACGGAAATCGAGACAAGGAATAAGAATGGAAAGGAAGACAAAGAGCAAGAAAGGGAAAGAGGGGGAAAAAGGGAGGGAAAAGCTTGGAGTCAGCCTTAACTATGAACTCTTTATTGCAAATACAAGAAAACAAAACTAGTTGTGTTTGGAACAAAGATTCTGGCATTCTCATTGAATCACTGAGATTTATTTTATTTTATTTTATTTTATTTTATTTTATTTTTGTTTTTTTTATTTATGATAGTCACAGAGAGAGAGAGAGAGAGGCAGAGACACAGGCAGAGGGAGAAGCAGGCTCCATGCACCGGGAGCCCGACGTGGGATTCGATCCCGGGTCTCCAGGATCGCGCCCTGGGCCAAAGGCAGGCGCCAAACCGCTGCGCCACCCAGGGATCCCCTGAATCACTGAGATTTTAAAGGCAGACCCTGATCTGCAACTACTAGTTCATCCCGGACAAAGCATCTGAAGGTTTTCCCTGAACATAAATTATTTGAAATAAACACATATGCAACAGATGAGCAACATGATTATTTGCAATTAATGCAGTGATTTATCCTGGAACAAAGGAATTATGATTGCAGGGCATGCATAACAATGAATGGAAGACCAAAACTCCTAAAAGGAAAAATGCACAAATATGAAACGCCCAGTAGATCACAGTAAATGCATAGTAAAATCACTCCACTTCAGAGAAAGTTACAACTGACCAAACTGTGAAATGTTATAAGCTGTGACTCTCCACCGCTGGATGGGATTAAAATAAATCTACTTCTCTATCTCTACTTTTTAAAAGCCTAGTCAGTTTGCTTTCCATGTGGTCTCTCCTGAGTACCTCACATATTATCCTGGGAAAAAAAATACCATTTATAAAGTTCTGTATTGAACAACTGCTAGTGACAACCCAGTGAGGCACCAAACATTCCGTGTGGTCTGCTGCCCTCCTTTAGCACATCCTGACAGCTACCTGCTCTGAATTGTCGTGGGAATTCTAAAAAATGAGTACGTAAGGCTTTCAGAATTTCAGACTTTTCACTATGTAATAAAAATTCTTGTATATAATGAACAATTACATCACACCTTTTTGTTTAACTTAAAGGCTGAATAAAATTCTTTTTGTAGTAGTAGCTTCAAGGGCTCAAGTATTAGATTCCCTCTAACGGTTCTTACTTTTATTAATCAGGCTTGATCACAGTGTTTCTTAGTTACTACACTTACCCTTCTAAGCTGTCTGGAGTCTTCAGAGAGTCCTATGTGCAACTGAAATAGGGTAAAAGTCCAAACCTGCTACCTTCTCTGGACAGAACCAGAAAGGAGATGGGCAGACATGAGATACATCCTCAGCTGGATGGCAATGGATCTGAGCCTCTTGTTTCACTTATTTAAAAAAAAAAAAAAAAAAAAAAGGTCAAGAATGAGCTCAATAGTGTGTGATGCTCCTGGATTAGAAAAGGACACACTATACCTCCCTCCAGCCAAGCTGAACACTTGCCAAATGATGCTGCCTAGTGTGTACTGAATCTTGCATGAACATACTAATGACAAAAAGAAGTTATTTTTAGCAGAAGTGAGATCATATGGTTAGTGAAATGTTTGGTGAGAAAAACCATCCATCCCAAGGGAAGAAAAATTAAAAATATGTATATATACATATGTTGATGGAACTATTTTAAGCCCCACCCAAAGGAGGGGTTTGTATAGTGAAAGAGACCCCTCTCCATGTTACCAGGAAAAACCATATTCTTGCGTGTGGTGATGTGTCAGGTAGGAATACAGGCAAGTCTGAAAGGGTCCAAAGGCCTGGAGGACCACAAGGCTTAAAAATCAAACTGGGACCAAAAAAAAATGCTGCAAAATATTCTCATGAAAGACAACCCAGTATCAAAGATTCTTAATAAAAGACTGCTTCTCGGAGTCAATTAAGAAATAACTTTATTTTTCATTTATCAATCCCATGATTGAAAAAGACAGGTTGCTCCCAAATAGACAAGAGGCATAATCGGAAACAAAATTCTTCCTGAAAATTTAGCTCATGAAGTTATTACACTGCAAAAATCAGCAAAGAATTACCAAAAGCTGCAGCCAACATTTAAAACTGGTGTAACATTCTACTCAAGCTTAGCAGAAATTTCAAAGCCATATCAAAACCATGTCAGCCACAGACTAGCAACAATAGAGGCATTAACTGTTGTGCCTTCAATTAAAGCATTTAAAATATCCCATTTCCTATAAAAGATCATCTCCCCAAAAAGAAGTAATTTATTTCATCGGAAGACTCTCAGAACTGGCAAGTAACTCTCCTCTTCCACTCCAGTTCTAAGCTTTCCTTTAATTAACAATATCTAGAGCTCATCTTGGACAGAATTTGGCTTCTCAGAAGAGTCTTTGTCATTTAAGCACAGTGTGGAATGGGAGTAAGTGTGTAGTTACCAGGGAACTAATGGAGTACAAAAGACAGTCACTTCTGAACTCGCTGATGCTCAAGAAATCAGAGAGCCTCCATTAAAGAGGGTCTCATATGCCTGAGAGCTTTGTGCTTGAGGAAACACTACTTAGAGGTAGCTCTGGTTTATATTTAATTACAATTTGCTGTATCCTGTCACAGGAAAGTTCTAATATTTTCAACAAAGTATAAGCACTCTCAATTTCCTCTTTACCCCCGCCCCCCATAGCTTTCCCACTGAAAAGGGTAAGAAAAAGCTTAATTGTGACTCCATAAAGAATAGCAGCTAATTCAGCAATTCACACCCAACTCCAGACAGGACATGGAAAGGCAACCTGGTGCAACCAGCTCTGTGAGCTAGGCCTGCAGAAGTGCAGTGTGGTGTGTTCACAGCACGCAGGGAGAAGAGGGAGGCTGTCATTAGGGCGCACATGGAGAATTTCTTTTATGTGTTTCATAGCACATTCTGCCGCCACAGCAACAAAACAACCAAATCAGGGACGGATCTGATTGTACTCTTTCAGGAAGTCTGGGCCCGTCCTCAACTCCCCACCTACACTTCATGCAAGAATAAACAATCACTATTAAAAAAAAAAAAAGATCACTATTATCTATTTGAATATAGGGCCTAACAAGAAGTAAGCAGGGATGGGCAAAAACAGCATATTCTATGACAAAACACTTCTTGAAAAGATTTATGTTAACTTTAAGCATTAAAATGAATGTTTCACCTCTACACATGTATCACTTTGCAGTCCCACACCCACATGAATATGGTCATATTTGAAAGAGAACTCCAGCATGAACACTGAATCCAAAGGGCAGTTTTAAGGTTTTATAAGATTTGCTAATAAACTTACCGGAGAGTCAACCATTTCTACTCTGAGCCTCTTTTCTTTATTCAATACTCTCATGTCAAGTTGAAAGGAATAAAAAGAAATATTCAGACCAAATTAATTATGTGTCACAAACTATTTAAGACACAGGATCATCCTTTAAAAGATAATGAAAAAGTGTACACTACCTGAAACATTAATTTTTTTTTATAAAGCCAATAAACAAAATTTTAAAGGGAAGAATGGTATGAGAACCTTCCTCCTCTCTCCCTCTGCAAATAAACCATTAAATACATTGGGTAACATTATACTGTCATTTTTATCATAACAATATAAACAATTTCCATCATCACCCTGAATATTACTTTTATAAAGATATATACTTTAAAAGGCTTTCAAAACATTTTTCAACCCAGCATTTGAGAATAAAGCATTAAGAGTTTTGTATACAGTAACACATTCAATGTGATAAGTGTATGAATTTACAACCATACTTTATATATATATATATATATGTATATATATTTATATAAAAAACAAACTTGGCCAGAAGTTAAGGCTAACTACAAAGTTGTCCAAGAAATTATGCTTGTCAAAACAATTACAAAATTAAAATCACACATGCATTTTCCAGATCTAAATCACTGACAAAATAAGGTTCAGCATTCAAAGTTTTCAAATTAACTGCAAGAAAGTGCTACAGATATTTACATTTTCTTAATACGAATCAGTGTTCCCACAAATTACACTTAAATTTTTCACCAGCCTCAAATGTAATGTAACTAAAAACGGAAACGTCTACAATTTGGTACCTAGTACTCTCAAAAGAGAATAGGTTGAAAATAGCAAACAGCAAGCATCATTTACAAATGGGCCCTTTGGGCACCGAAGTACATTGCATAATACTGTTTGACCTGGCATGGGCTTGGAATTCTGAGCCACAAGAGGGACCAAGAGTGAACATTTCATTAGTAATTACATTTATCAGCAACCATGTGATAAAGGTTTCAGGCTTTTCCCAATCAAATCGAGTAAATAATTTAAACATGGAACTAAATAAAACCAAAATACAAATGACTTTCTCTCAACAACAGTCATTTCTAACATTGCCTACTTTATGTTTTTAAAAGTATTCTGAACAAATGCCTCTTTTAAGATTAATTTCAGATAATACATTTATAAATATAACTCAGAGCCTGCAGGCCTTAGGCAGAGTTTTCAACGAACATAATGTGCTAGGATGGGAGAGGTCACTTAACCAGCTCACAGATTATTTTAGACAACAAACTGAGACCCTAAATCTGTACTTCTTTTAATTTGGTGAGTATTATATATTTCCAATTTCAAGATCTAAAAGCTACTTCTTCTTAATCTTTCGAACTTTGCACAACATATATTTTAGGATGAAAATTTCTATCAAACGGTAATAGGAGCAATATTTTAAAAACAATAATAATGCTTAATGCTAAGGATATTTGTCCCTGTTGAATCAAAAAAGGAAATTCTACTTTAGACTCAATTGAAACTTAGTGTTTTAGGCACTATTTTAATAAAACTAGCACCCTTAATTATTAGCTCATGACTAAACAGGTAATTATTTTAGACAAATTACTGAAATAATGTTTCTTTTTTAAAAGTGTCTATTGCTATTGAAAGACAAAATAGATTTACTTAATTAATAGGATATTTTGAGCAACTCATAGGGTTCTTATGAGAGCTGATTCACCAAAAGAAAACTATTCCAACTCTCTACAGCAGAGTTGCATCTACAGAATTTAGGCAGCACTGAGAAGTTAGGTCAGGTAAAAAGATAGCCACTAATACTCAATGGCCTAACAGCTTTTTTAAAAAAATAACTTCAAACATTGTATTTAACAGTTTTTCAGGTAACAGTGTCTAAAGAACACAATTTTTAAGATTAATATACAAAATCACCTTAGGGAATTACTGCAAGATGCCACTTTGCCAACATGGCCCAGCATCTGTCTTGGGTCCTTTCCCTTCATCTTTGCTAAACAAACTAACAAAATAAACAAACAAACAAAAAACACCTAGAAGGTGAGGCAGGTGATTGTCTTCATAAGCTCTCTGATATAGATTGTGGCAGAAGATGAAGAGAACAGAATGACATATTTAAAAAGCCAAACCCAACCACAGAATGCTTCCTATTGTTACGACCCAGTGGAATGCAAGCTAGGAATAGGATAGAACTTGGAAATCCGGCTTTGTGTTGATGGGTTAAGGCATTCAGACTCCCCAGTCATTTTAAAGAACACCTCCTGTTCCTGCAGTTTTCTGGCAAACTCTTCTTCCAATGTCTGAGAAAGGAAAGGAAAAAGAAATTATGTGCTGGTATTAACATACAGAATTTAATCTGACAGCCAAAAATAAAACTATTTGCTTAAAACACTCTCTCTGTGTTATCCTAAGGAAGACCAGAGTGCACAACAGTTACAACAGGTTGTGCACAGCTCTAGACTGAAGACTTCAGCTCAGCCATATATATGACTTGGGTCAATTACTTAACTTCTTTCTATTACAGAACCATTTCGTTCTTCTGTTGTAAAATAGGGAGAGTATCACCTACCTCACTGGGTTGCTATGTGACGATTAAACATGATCATGATGTCCTTAACACATACTAGGCACTCAACAGATGGCAATTATTGACTATTACCTGTCTCTCACACATGGTACTTCCAATTTTGTTTATTTTTATTTTTATTTTTGATGTGCATGTCTTTTCTTCCACAAAGGACTGTAAGTTGTTTGAAGGTAAGCCCTAAACTAGATTCATCTTCACATCCCCACAATACACAGCATATATATAGTAAGTGCTTGATAAATACCTGAGGTATCAAAGATTTTGTGGACAAGAGATTCAGGGATAAGTGCCGCTGCAGAGGCACAAAGCTTAGCAGAAGATGGAAAGATATAGGAAGGTTTCTCAGAAGAAGTGAAACATGAGCTCAGTCTTGAAGTTAAGATAAGAATTTGATAGACAGGATGTAGAAGGCATGCCAGACAGAGGGTGCTAAAGCAATGCACACAGGCAGGAAACCATGAACTTAGTATGAGTAATGGTGATTATACCCAATACTGGAATATGAACAGGGAACAAAGTGGCCTGTGGGAGATGATACTAGAAAGTTTGGCTGTGGCCAACGTACATATAGCACTATGATGGCCATAACGTCAAAGTGAGACATTGCTATTTTATTCTGATAGAATTAAAAATTTATCATCACCATAAGCTAGTATCAGAGATATTCTTAAATATAAATACTATGGTGAATGGCAGACAAGCAGGAAGAAAGGAAAAGGAATTTGAGATCAGAAGGCCCATTAAGGACATTACTGAACATTTTTAAGCAGTAGAATGATAGTAGAATGATGTGAAAGAGAATTATTATAAAAAGAGAGTTAAAATTATTTGTCATCTCACTGACATGAGATGTGATGGAAATACAAGACAATTCAGGTTGCTAGATTGTATGTCAACTAGGAGGACAGAGATGTTGAGAAGCACACTGTTGATGGGAGGGACCGCACGGGGTGGGGGCAGTGAGGTGGGCAGGGAACAACAAAGGGCAGTGGTGACACGGATGAACCTGCTAAGTTCAGTCTGATCTCCACCAAGCTTACAATCTTTAGTCAACATTCAAAAGGTATGTACTAATCATTACAATATACCAGGAACTGTTCTAGAAGATGAAATATACCAGTAAACCACGAGGTAACGCTCCTGCGTTCAAGGAGCATGCATTCTTGTGGGAGAAGATGGATAATAAACAAATGAGTCTGGTGATGAAGAATGTTATAAAGGAAGACAAAGATGAGGGAACAGGGAATGTCTGAAGTGGGCATGGAGGCTATTTTATATAGTCACCAGAAAAAGAAACCTTTGTGAGATGATATTGGAAAAGAGGCTGAATGAAATAAGAAGGAATGGACCACCCAGGTGGAAAATGTGTGCTTAGAGCATGAACCAATAATAACAAAACAATAAATAATAGCAACAGCAACCATTCATCAAACCCTGACTACAGCTCAGGTATTAGGAAGCGCCATACACACACATCACTCCTTTTAACTGTCTTAACAACCCAAATTAGGTAGGTAGTGTCATCTTTGTTCTATAAATGAGTAAAACTGGGCTTAGGAATGTTAAGTGACAAAATTAAATGTTAGCACTGAGATCTGTAGGACTTCAGAATTTGTGCTCTATACAACCCCTACTATATAAGTTCTGGGACTGTCCTTAAATATGCAGCAGATAAGCCATGACAAGATAGAGGATCATCAAGGCTGTAAACTTGTGAGATATCTACATTCCAGGTGACTGGAAGATAAAAAGTGATAAAGAGCACAGAGAAAGAAGAGAAGTCATAAAAGTCAGATGAGAAGACAATTTTAAGAAACAAGATTTCTAATGACAACAGATAATAAATAGCATAGGCTATTAGCAACTCACTTATGACCACTGGGGAGTATGAGATGAAAATTAGATTGCAAAGAGTTAAAAAAACTGGAAAAAGGCCTTTCTGTACCTTTTGAATTCCAATCCACATGAATGTATTATCTATCCAAAAATTTAACAAGAAATAAAATTTAAATTAAAAAGCCACACTAACAACTGACTTGTCATTTCACTTCTTCCGGAAACATCTAGCACACAGTAGCTGCCAAATACAGATTTTCTTGACTAACTGGATAAATGAAGAAAGAACAGTTGAAAGGTACAGCAGGAAGGAAGGCCAAGAAAAATAAAGGTTTAAGTTTGAGAGCTAGCAAAGGGAGAAAATCACAAAGCTATAGAAAAAAAAATGAGCTGCAATGGTTGACCAATTGGACCAGGCCAGTAGGAAATCAAAAAGGAAGGAGGTATAAAAAAGGCTGATAGCTGGATGGGGAGAGGAGGCCTTGCCTATTTTACTAGATTGTGAATTTACTATCATACTGGGGCCCTATAATCTGGCTTCAGTCAACTTGTCCAGGCTAAGCTGTCACCACTTCCTTCCTTCTCTCCCTCCTTAATGCCTACACACAGGCACACTCCCTCAGTGCCCCAATGACAGGGAGCTATTTACAATTTCTATACACATCATTTTCATCCATTCTCTTCTCTGTATTTACATTGCCCATCACACCCCAACCTGTCTGAATGCCTAGCAAGCTCTTACTCATCCTGAAGTCTCACTTGCTTATAAGGCATCTCCTCTGTAAAGCCTCCTTAACTTCCCAGGCAGACTGAAGCAGTCCTTGGCTTTGGTCTTAACACTGTCTCCTGTTCTTACCTCCTTCAAAGCAATGATCCTATTGAACTGTAATTGCTTGTTACTACATTCTGAACCTTTGGGGAACAGATTTTGTCTCTATCTCTGTATCTCCTATCTCTGACACTGTATCTGACACACATTAGATAAACAGCCAATAACTGAGTGGATAAATGGATGAACACAAACATATTTTATCTAAAGCTTTTAAAATTACCTTTTTCCAGGGACGCCTGGGTGGCTCAGTGGTTTGGCGCCTGCCTTTAGCCCAGGGTGTGATCCCGGAGTCCCGGGATCGAGTCCCACATCGGGCTCCCTGCATGAAGCCTGCTTCTGCATCTGCCTGTGTCTCTGCCTCTCTCTCTGTGTGTGTTTCTCATGAATAAATAAATAAAATCTTTTAAAAAAATTACCTTTTTCCTAGGTCTCAATTTCTCTCTCCATTCCTTTAATTCTTGGCTGTGTTCCTCATCTAACTCCTTCAGTTTCTGAGTCTCATGCTCAACCAACAGGTGGCATTTTTCATTCTGAAAATAAAGTTTGAATTAAAAAATTTCAGATTAACTAAGCAATTTTTCACAAATGTAATTATCTTCCAAAATAATAAAGTATTCATTAACATCAAACTATTACTGAGGTTCCAGACTCTCCTCTGAAAACCAAGAAGGGCTAAAAACTATGAAATGAGTCATACCTTCATTTCTGCAAGTTTAAAAGCTTAGATTGTTACTTACCATATGAAAAGAACTTAAACAGAATTAGTTTGATACTGTTTTTCCTTTCTAAGAAAGTTTGCTCATAAAATTGATACTTCTAAGTGCACCTTATATGGATTTTACCCACTGGTACCAGAATGTGGGATTAGGACTATCCCACTCTAGGGACACCTGGGTGGCTCAGGGGTTGAGAGTTTGCCTTCTGCCCAGGGCGTGATCCCAGGGTCCTGGGATTGAGTCCCACATCGGGCTTCCTGCCTGGAGCCTGCTTCTCCCTCTGCCTATGTCTATGCCTCTCTTTCTCTCTTGTGTCTCTCATGAGTAAATAAATAAAATCTTAAAAAAAAAAAAAAAAGGACTATTCTACTCTAGTAAATTAACCAAATATGTAAAATATCCTTTATGTATGCACTATTCCGAAATTTTGAACATTTTAGGCTATATATACCAGACGGGCTGCATACTCCAGGTAAGGCCCCAAAACAGTCTCCCTAATCTTTCTTAGGAGAAAAATTCCTATTGCTTTTTTCAAACACTTAGGAGAAAATGAACTATTTCTCCCTAAATGAGATTTTAAATTCAGAATCTGATAACAATACCACCCTCATTTTGAAAACTGTTCATTTTCTTTGTGAAATAGACTAAAAATACTCAATACTGCTTTTGAAAGACTCAACTTTTTAGGTTATAATTTAGCCTCATATTTATATTAATCATGGTTATATAAAAGCTAAATAAGTGACTATGAGACTAACCTGATCTTTGTTTGGGTCTATACAAAAAACAAAACCTCTCAATTCCAACATTTTCATGAGTAAAGTTCAGTTTATTTTGCTTAGCTACTGTTTTCTCCAAGCTAGCCATTTGTGCTGCCCTGCTCCCACCAGCTCTGTTTTCATGCTCCTGTATCTGACCTGCAGCTGATGCAGCTCTCGGACATTGGCTTCACACTGCAACTGAAGATCCCGCATCTGATTTTCATGTTTTTGATGCTGAGCCATTCTTTCATTTTTCTGCCTCTTTTCTTCCTGAGAAGCAAACTATATAAATAAGGAAAAGAAAGTACAGTTAACAAACAGTGTAATTTCGGCATCTTCCAAAGGAATACTTAAATAAGTTAACAAGACTTAAAGTACAATAAATTAAAGCTCCAAGTAATAATATATTGTGACTTGAGCTGGTTTCTACATTACGGATTTGGTGAGAGGGGGTACTTTGGATTAAAACCTTTAGTGACCTCAGTTCATTTGTATGTGGGACCTAACAACTACAGAGGCAAAGTGAAACTGTATGTTTAACTTCAAAAGTTGTCACCTAATTCCCAGGGCTGGTCTTAGGACCAGTCTAGCCCGAGACCTCATATGTGGGTCATGGGGCAGAGGAATGTGCCCTCTTTGGCCACCAACATAGGAACACTAAGCTGGTATATGCCACATATCTAGCCCCAGCCCATAAAGCCAAAGAAAACATCAACAAGCCCAAGGCGGCTCAGAATGTTTACAACACAATTACATGACACTTCTAAAGGACATTCACATTTTTTTTAACCTTAAAGAGAGTAATTGGCTTATTTACCTGTTTAATTTTGTCACGGTCCTGATCTGGTGTGGCCGTTGAGTTAATTCTCAAGCTTTTCTTAAACATGGCCATTCGAGTCTTGGCTTCACTGCGCTGAATCTTAGGCAGTCTTGCTCTTTCTTGAGTCTGTCTGTTTTTCAATTCCTCAATAAGTCGTTGATTGTAACGCTGCATTTGTTCTGTTTCCTAAGAACATATCAAACAGAATCCAGTGATGTAAATATAATTTATTTTTTTTAAGATTTTATTTTTTTATTCATGAGAGACATACAGAGAGAGGCAGAGACATAGGCAGAAGGAGAAGCAGGCTCTATGCAAGGAGCCCCATGGGGGACTCGATCCCAGGACTGCAAGATCATGCCCTAAGCCAAAGGCAGATGCTCAACCGCTGAGCCACCCAGGTGTCCCCAGATATAATTTAATACTCAGTACCCACATGTATGCTCAAACATGCCATTTTGTTGTTCTCAAAATTATTCTTTCCCCTGTCACATCATCAACCAGCAAACTTTTAGTAAAAATATAATTTATAATAAAAATAAAGCTATTAGTAATAAGAATCTTTTTTTTTTTAAGATTTATCTATCTATACTGAAGAGAGAAAGAGAGCACAAGCGGGAGGGGCAGAGGGAGAGGGAGAGAGAATCTCAAGCAGACTCCATGCTTAGCACAGGAGCCTGACATGGAGTTTGACCCCTCAACCCCAAGATCACAACGACCTGAGCAGAAACTGAGTCAGGTGCCTACCCAACTGTGCCACCCAGGTGCCCCTAAATAAGAGTCTTATATTGAAATTCTTTTACTAAGTCAGGGAGTCCACATTTTTAAGATACTTGAACCATAAATGGAGCCACAACAGCTACCTTTGACAGGATGAATATTGTAATGTAGAAGAGAACTTAAAGCACTGTATTAGTCACCTTCCGCAAAATTCGTACAAAGAAGTTTGCAATCATGATCAAGATACAATTACTAGAAACTTCACCAAGTAAGTTTTAGGATTTTAAAAAAAAAGGAAATCTAAAATTCATTCTCTAAGAAACAGAAGTTTCAGAAATGAATAACTCTTTAAACTTTAAATGAACAAAAATTAAACCAATTTTCCTTTCATTAACCTTCTCATGTCGCTTAAGTAGCTGATGTCTTTGCATGAAATACTGATCTTTAAGTTGCTGTTTGAGCAGCTGGTGTTTTTCTTGTAAGTGTCGTTCTTCAAGTTCCCAAATTGCAGCTTCTCGAGCTAGAAGAAAAAAGCAATTTTCAAAATGTCACTTTGTTCTTTTCACTAGTGTACTTTGGTCTTCTTTTTAATATTTACATAAAAGTGTTCCATATACACTAACTTATACACATACAAAAACTGTGAACAATAGATGAAGTATTACCAACATACATGTATCAATCACCACTTACCATTCTGTTCTACTCTCCTAAAAACAGAGAATCCCCCACCCTCAACACCAAAATTCCTTTTAATCATAAAGAATAAAATCTTAGCTTTTGTTAGGGGAAATAAGTGCTTAGAATCCCATTCTATCATGTAGCCCTTAAGTATACCAACAATTATAAGGCATGGTGAGTATACCAAAACTATTCAGGTAAAATTCTAGCATCAGCTGGACAAAAAGATGTGTTTAAGGATTAGGTTTACTGCTTACTTCTACTGTCATAAAGGCATTCATCCAATGGCTTATAGTATTTCTTAATTTTATAAAGAATTTTTAAGATTTTAAATTCTTAAAATTTAACATAAAGTTTTTCCTCTTATTAACTTCATCTTTCTCTCTACCACTCTAGCAAAGGAGAGTATTCAAATAATTTCCAATCATTTGATATTATGGATATTAGATATATCCATATATCTCAACAATGTTCTTCAGACATCATTTAATACACACACATATGCTGCATAATTTCATATACCTCTCATGAGTTGCTGTTTGTTATTCAGGCACTCTCTTTCAATATTGGCTAGCTCTGCCTTCTGCTGTTGGATGATCTTTTTCAGAGCGCCATCTAATTCTTGTTGCTGCTTCTGAACAAATTCCTGTTCCTAACAGACACAGTTAAACCATCAGTTAATAAGCATCTACTGAGTAAAACATTCATTTATCTATATGACGATATATATTAGTAGTTAGCAAGATTTCTAAGCCAAGTTTCTAAAATTAATTGGATTTAAAAATCACCAATTACATAGCATATACAATATAAATGTATTAGTCACTCAATTCAAGCCTAGGAAAAAAGTACTAGAGTACATAATATTCTAAACTCACTATTAAACACACGCGAAAGAAGTCTATAACCCAATCATAATTAAAATGCCCTATTACACAAACATCTTTAGGAAAATAATAAAACTAGTGCTTCTAAAGCTTTTTGTTACACTATGGTGTGGATAAAACAAGAGTAAACAAGAAATGCCTCTTAGGAAAAAAGAGAAGAAAGAGCAAATAAGTAAAACTCATATCAGAATTTTAAATATCTCTATTTTTCCAAGAAATACAGAGTTAGGAAAAAACACCATGGTTTCACTAACGAAAGATAGTTTCTATTATCTATGGCATGTACCTAAATATAACAATAATTTGTGGACTTAATGAGAAATAGTACATTGCTAGAGAAATGTGAAGTAAGAATAGTAAAGTGAGTTACATTTTATAAATATACATACAAAATTCCTTATTTTTTTAAAAAGATTTTTATTTATTTATTCATGAGAGAGAGAGAGAGAGAGAGGCGCAGAGACACAGGCAGAGGGAGAAGCAGGCTCCATGCAGGGAGCCCGATGCGGGACTTGATCCCGGGACTCCAGGATCACACCCTGGGCCAAAGGCAGGCGCCAAACTGCTGAGCCAAACAGGGATCTCCCAAAATTCCTTATAATCAGAGAATTCTACCAACATGTTTCAGATTCACTCATTCAACAATTATTTATCAAGTACACACTATTTGCCCAAATGCCAGATTTATGCTTTAAAAAGAAAAAAAAAAAACCTTCAATAACTGTATAAGAAAAGGAAACGTTGAAGTGACTTCTGGTCTTTATGCTAGATCACACATTTACAGAAGGAAAGGAACATTTTCCAAATTGAAGAAATACAAGTTTTGCCAGTAAATGTTCGGCTCTCCATCCCTCTCTTGGCAGATACAGCAGTCTGTGATTAGCAAAAGGGACATTCTGATCAATTTGAGTGTGGATTTAGAAATTTAGGATTAAAGTGGCACTCTACCTATAATGCCTCCTCTTGCACATCCTAGAGAAGATAAATCTCCAAGATCCATTCTGGATCCATTCTTTATGCCTTGGATAGAGTCTGACAGGATCTGGATCACTACCAGCCTGGTCTTCAATGCACAGAAAGTGAGTCTAGTCTAGATGTCTTCCTCAGGGTGCTTGCCTTACTACTATATCTCTGGAGGTGACAATTAGGTCTTACCATTCATGATGTCCTGTTAAAGTAATCTGGAGTTATAAATACTGCTGCCTCATCTGTATAATAATTTGTATGTTAGCATAAATACAAATACACACTAACAGAAAGACTAAAGAATTGTCTCTATAAAATACAACTGGGAACTTGACTACAGTCACTTTGTAACTTTATCACAGAAAAAAAAATCCCACAATGAATATTTAATTTCAACTATCTAGAATAAGGTCTTTTGAGTTTTAAAGAAATGCAAAATCTCCATGCCTATCTTAAGCAATTATAACAAAGAAAGTTGTTTAAGCTTTACATTTTCCTACAGTAATTATCACTTATAATAAAAATTGTTTCTCTAATTTCATTGTAAAATTTCTATAAGCAAACTTATATAATAAACAATATAATCAAAGGGTTTTCTTCTGTTCAACATTTGTACCATTAATCACTTATAAGACTTAAAAAATATGTATGTAGTCAGAAACAATGGGCCCAAATTATCTACTGTAAATATAAATATTACACTTAGACTCAAATCAAATACAAAAGTACAAGATGGGTGTGAATCAATATGTGAAAATTAAAAAGGGTAATATAACCCAGTGCCACTAAAAATGTGAATGCAACTACTTGTCAATTCTTGGTTTATTATTATATTTATGTCTAGATTAAGCAAGATAAGAGTTCAGTTCAAAGAAAACCTTTACTAAGTACTTAGTAAATGTAGGGCACTGTACTAGTTATGAGGTTACTAAAATTTTAAAGAAACAGTATTGCCTTCAAGGACCTTCCACTCTTGTGGTTCCAAATTGGTTTTGTCTGTCATATAGAGAGTTGTGGGCTCCTTCCCTTAGTATTACATTTTCAAAAGTAAACCACAGAAAACCAAAAGCTGGAATACAGGATCTAGAAACCATGCCAGACAATGAACGGACAGAAAGAACTAAAGAGTGTGTCCCAAGCAACTAATACATAAGGGGAAAAGAATAGCTAAGACTATTATAAAGGAGGAGACAGAACTAGCATTGTGCTGCTCCAGAAGGTGAAATGAGGACAGGTAAGAGTCAAGGTAAGCTATGTATGCAAGTGCTTTTGACAATGAGAGTTAGCAGACACCAGTTGTCTTGCAGAGCCACAGACTTAAATAATTAAGCAGAGTCTGGATAATTACATAGTCAAGAATACTGTGCAAATAATTTTCTTCCTCTCTCTTTCCTCTCTTCCTTCACTTACTCATTTAAGTAATCTACACCCAATGTGGGGCTCAAACTCATGACCCCATGATCAAGAGTTGCAAGCTCTTCTAACTGAACCAGCCAGGCACCTCAAATAATTTTATATATTAAGGCTAAAAATTAACTGAAAGATCCAGGTCCCTTATATACTAATTCATATATTTTATTACCTCAAAAGAAATGAACTTTTAGTATTACTGAGTTTTCATTAAATTTCCTAACTACAAAAGCCAAGTACAATACATTCACATTGGAATTTGTAATTAGATATTATACCCTTAGGACCTAAAGGAATAGTGATCTTACATTCCAAAAAGATTGAACAAATTACATTTACCCTAAAAAAAAATGGAGGGATCCCTGGGTGGCGCAGCGGTTTGGCACCTGCCTTTGGCCCAGGGCGCGATCCTGGAGACCCAGGATCGAATCCCACATCGGGCTCCCGGTGCATGGAGCCTGCTTCTCCCTCTGCCTATGTCTCTGCCTCTCTCTCTCTCTCTCTCTGTGTAACTATCATAAATAAATAAAAATTTTTTTATAAATGGATTTAATCACTAAAAGTAACAATTTTAAATGAACACATAAGCTGAAATGAGCACCCTTTCAAAGTACAAGTTTAAATGCTAAGAAATTTTATCATATTAATCAGATAACTATAAACATTAAAAATATAGCTTTGGGTTCTAGAAATCTATAGGAAAAGGTTATGATATATTGGGCTCTTAGTATAGAATTTGATTCTAACTCAAAAGAAAAGCTAAGAATGGTAATGATCAGAAAAGTGATCGTAATTCATAATTTCTCCCTCTCATTAAAAAAAAAATTAGTGTTTTGCTTACTCTTTAGAAAACTATAGAGCTCAGCAGCTGCCAATAAAAAAAAAAGTCTGATTTTAGGAGAGGGGAAAGGAGGGGTTGAAATCAAGCTGTATTCTATCTACTCCAGTTGTATATATCAAACATCACAAACAAAAATTACAGAGTTAAATGGGCTAGTCACTTCCCTATAGAAACTGTGAGAAAGAATACAGCCTGGAATTCCAGACTTAATTTAAAACTACAGCAAGGAGAACAGTAACTCACTATTCATTACGGACAATTTGAATAGTGAAAACTAGAGTTAAATGGAACTACAATCATCACTTTTAATATGGCTTTTCTGACCATATCCATAATTAAAACGTTTATATAAACATATGCAATCAAAATTTCACTTCACACAAAGATAAAAATCTAATCACAGCATTCAATTTCTCACATGTGCAAAGCTTTTAAAATACTACTGGGAAGGTATTTCTTGAAAAAGATGAAAATCTCAAAATTGTAGTGAGGGTAAACACAAAAAGAACACTATTACAAGTGTTCTAATTCCAGTTCTACCATTAATGTCTTTTCTGACTTTAAGTAGATCACTTAGTCTTCTGCACTTCAATTTCCGTATCTGTAAAACGGATACACTCCATCCCTATATTAGGGAGGTGGCAGTGAGAATCAAATGTGAAAATTCTTTGAAGAATACTACATAAAGTTCACTTCAGGTTATTATTATTATTGTCATTACTGATATCATTATCTATCAATCTTCTAGATTTTAACAAATGGAGTGAAAAATGAAATGGCACATGTGAGCTGAAGAAAAAGCAGGTAAAACAAGCGAAGGCATCCTCCCATAGACATGTGGGACTTACATCCTGCAACTGGGCGTTGAAGACCGCACAAGATGACAACTGAAAAGACTGAATCATGACCTGAGCAACACCCTGTGGATTAAAATACAATGCACCTCCCCGGTGAGAATATATCTGATGACTTTTTGTAAATGGAAAGAATGATTATACAAAATGCTGAGTTTCAGGAGGCTTGGAACAAGTCACCTAACAGAGAGGTCTCCTTCTCATCTGTAAAAGGAAGGTTTTAAACTACATCAGTGGTTTCCGAACTCTAGTTTATGTTGTTTTTAAACCAGTCAAACCCTCTCTCAAAAAATTTACCATAAACTGTATGAAACAGATGAAAAGTAGTGCTGGGAAATGGAAGCAGGGAACCAGAGCACCACAGTCCTCCCTTTTCGAAGGATTCTCAAAGTGCTTCTTCCAAACTCAAGAGCTCCTGGGAGTACAGTTTAAAAACCACTGAACTAGATGATTAAATACATTCAGGCTCCATGACTATGAAACTATTACACACAGATTCTCAAAAAGTTTAAAATAAACTCTATAAAGTTACTGTTTTAGCTTCATGAAAAAAGCAGTAGCAAAAGAGAAACGTTTTTACATTTGTTAGATTACTAAATTCTTCGTTAAATTTATAGAAAGAAATTTACTATTGCTTTCAACTTTAGTTGAAAATAGAAAAAAAAAATAGAAAAAAAAAGAAAAAAATAGAGCTTAGCCCCCAAAATCTTATGAAAAATCACCAACAATGTTTAATTAAAGTACAGGATCATCTAACTTCTTTAACACTAAATTCTTATCTTGTTTGAAATCCAAATTATCCAAAATTAGACGTGTGGCAAGCAAGGACTTCCTCTTCACCTACTAACAATATGATCCACAACCACGGGACTAAGCTGATAAGAGTTTAGACTAGACACAGAAATAACAGCTTAAACATGAAAGGCAGTACAGTGTGGTGGTTCACATGTGCTTTCATTTGTAGAACATGTCCTCCCCTGTAGAACAGAGGCAGTAAGAGTAACTACCTCATATGTTGTGAAGTTAAATGAGTTCATGCAGGTAAAGCACTTAGAACAGTGCTTGACACATAGTAAGTGCTGTGTTTGCTATTATCACTCTAACTAGTAATCACCCATTAGGCCAAGACAAAATTCTTCACTGGTTCACACCAAAAAAGTTAAATAAAAAAAAAAAGGTACTAAATTTATTTAAATAGGCTAGTTTTGTTAAAATTTTAAATTCCAAAATATTTTCCTTATTTTTCATGGTGTTAAAAATACTCCCTCCTTTAAAATGATGGTGATAAGTAAACAGCAATTTTAAATGTCCTTCTGAAAATAAAATAAAACATTCTTCTGGACAAATAGAAAAATTTTAGATGTCATTTCATCTGTCATGGTCCCCACTGCTTTTTGTTTCTTCTCTGTTTTTCCATGGGTCTGTAAAAGTTTGGGAACCACTTTTTAAATCACATAAAACCACATTAAAATGATAACTGAAAGCAATCCACTAACATATAATCCATGTCTCTTCTTCTGACATATGTAACTACAAATTGAGTTCACTTCTCTCTGCTTCCAGACTGAGTGCAAACTTAAATAAAAGAAAAACTATTCCTCATATAAATGATCTTGTAGAGTTATATGAGATAATTCTAGAAAAATCTGTTTAAAATACTATCTTGTCTGATTTTTAAAGAATTCACCCATCTTAATAGGTTCAGTCTTATAACCTAGAATCAAGTATATACAGACAGTATTTTTTTTAACTGCTCGATTTTGAATCAAAAAGAAAAACATACTTAAAATCTACTTTTAAGGTACTTATGTTGTTGAGTTTAATAGTAATAAACATTTGATCTACCATATAACATTACCATTTACTGTTGTTCTTCTAACTTCCAATTTTATAAAAATAATGGCCTTTTAAATAGGCATTCTTTTCATGCACAATGCCTATATATACTCATCTTTTGTATTTTGTCAAAAAGTGTTCTATCAAACACTGACATCACTGCTCAAAAATATAAGTTCCATCATGATTATATAATAAGAATACAGTGGATTATACATTAACATACTTGTTTATTTCATCTGGAGTCAGCTTTCCAAACATTCCACTCAATTTTTTTTGTATTAGCAACTTAAATGTCACCATTAGTGTGATTTCAGTTCTACAAAAAGAATGCCCTGGGAACCTCTGTAAGTGCAGAAGTCAACATCATATAATAGGTACAGTAGGAGTTTGCCCTTTCAACCATGGTTTACTAAGCTGCAAGAATAATGCTGCCGTCTGTTTTTAGTAGCTTTAAGCTGCTGCTGTTACCTGAGCATGCTGGCTTTGTGCAAGCTCCTCTTTCCTGCGTTTCATGAGCTCTTTTCTCAGCTCTTTGGGTGCTTTCTCCACTTCATTTATAACCTACAGTGTATAAGCATGCAGGAGGTGGGGAAATAATACTTTCTCCACAGCAAGCATTTATGTGAGCAGACAAGCTACAAGTCAAAGATTAAAGCTGTTAAAAAAAAGTTCCTTTCAACATGCAATATACAGGTGTTAGTTTGGTGAAAAAGAATGAAAGGATAGAACATGCTTAATCTCAGTGCAGAAAGGGACATCATACCATGTAAAGGTTAATCAGGTGCTTAATTATCCCTACATATTATCCTCTAAAGATCCATAGACAATCAGCAAAGGATTACTAGCAGCACTGATTCTGAACTCAAAATGATAAATTCAACTGACCCTCTTAAAAGATCAAACTGTATCTATTGACATTGTTTGAAATGCTGAAAATAAGGAAGGTTCATGCCATTTATACAAGTGCAAAATTTCATAATTGGCTTGATAAAACCAAATAAATAATTCTAAATTAAATTCATTTAATGAGACCAAAAAACAAAAACAAAAACAAAAGGAGAAATAAATGGACACTATGTTTTCCTTTTTCATAAAATGCACCATTTTATACATAGTGTGATAAAAATCAACATCTTTGATGATTTTGTATCAAATTAGAATAACATTCTCCTTCGCTGACAATTTAAGCCAAACTTAGTTGTCAATGTTCAAACCAGTAATAAGCACTCACAAAATAATAGTTTAGAATGCTATGATTTATCACACCAAATAAAGTATATTATAAAATGAAGTATAATTTAAAGCTCCTTCTTTTAATCATTTCAAAATCCTAGATATGTATTCCACCTAACAGAAGATCTGTAATCCAACTATGAAAAACAATCATGTGTTTACAAGTAGAAGCACCAAAAGCAGAGATTCCAAATCACCACATGCTACTGATGGTCTGTGAAAGAGACGGATTTTGATTGAAAAGAGTATATTTAAAAAATTCCCCATCAGTAATCCCTCATGAAACCAAATCACCATTAAAAGGAAAAGAGACTCCCCAAATGCAAGAAATTTAGCAATGAGGAAAAAAAATACATTAAATAATTATTTAAAATATGCATATCATGATCTCAAACATGTTCACTAGCTAAAACTCTCCGACCCCAAAACAGTAAAAATAACTACACACTTTAATATATTTAGGATTAAATCATATATTTATCTATAAATTTTTAAAGATTTAATCTGATGTTAAAAAATAACCTCTCAATAAAAACTACCCCAGTTTCAAGAAAACTGACATGGAGCCTCAGTAAAGTCATACATCATGGTATACAAAGAAACCTTACATAAAATATTTAACAGTAAAAACACTAATTTTTAGAAATGGTAGCCACATCAAATAAGATTATATATCATTTCATTATTTACCTAAAGAAATTATATAATGCATTGTATTTATTAATCTTAGATTCTACACTTTTAAAGCAGACCCTCAAGTTCAGCACTATGATATCAGTTTTATGCATAATTAAATGTCAAAGTCAATAAACATGAGTATTTTCGATATACAACAAAAATGAAAATGCATATACAGGTTTGGTTGAGATTTTTATTCTAATCCTAATTGAACTAATCATAATTATTGTCCCTAGGGTCTTTAACATCACAAAAAGGTAAATTCTTCTCCTACACTAAAGGTACAGAATAAATCATAAAATCACCTTTGCTATTATGTAAAACTCTTGTTTTACTTTAATTTGGGAGAGAAAAAGACATTAATACAATATATATATCCTCTTTATGAATCAATGACAACTTTTCATAGTAAACAGCACAGATTCTATAACAATATGGAACAGCTTCAGGAAAAATTTAAAAATTCATTGTAAAGAAATGACTTTACACAGGTATTTTCTACCTGTGACTCTTCAAAATATCTTTCAATCTGAAGGATTTATAATTTCAACTTTCAGGGTACTCGGCTTTTGTTTTGGCACAATGTTTAAGAAAGGCAATCAAGCTAACCAAGAAAAAATGTTTAAGTATTAATTAAATATTACAAATAAATAATAAGATGAATTATTGTTCCCACCTGCAAACACAACATAGTAAGTTTTCTTGAAAAAAAGCAATTTCTACAGAGGCCTTAACTATTGCATTAATAAAGGAAAAATGGTAGATTGGAAGGAAAATGAATTAGACTTGGTTCAAGACTTAGCTGGACATTTAATGGTAGTTTGTGAACTTGAACAGACCACTAAAAACCTCTTCTACCCCATTCTCCTTGACAGTAAAATGGGATAACACCTCACCTTACTACCCTACATGACTCTTGGGAAGACCGAAAGAATGAATGAGTACTATTATTCCTAGTTCTGTAGTCTTTTAAGTGTACATTAAAAAAAACAGCTTTCATAACTAAAAGCAGTAGTTATACTTACCTCCTTCTTTCGATTCTTCAACATATTCTGAAATTTGGACAACTCTTTCTCTTGTTCTCCTTTAATGCGTTTGGCTTCATCTCGTAAGCGATTTGTGTGTTCTTGTTCTAGACGTTCAATAGTCTGTTTCTGTTGTTTTTCTAGATTCTCAATTTCTTGATCATACTGTCGTTTTTTGTTCTGTAAAATAATATGGCTCAAAATCATTTAACTTTTCTTTTTTTTAAAAAAAAAAGATTTTATTTATTTATTCATAGAAATGCAGAGAGAAAAAAAAAATGCAGAGAGCGAGAGAGGCAGAGACACAGGCAGAGGGAGAAGCAGGCTCCACGCAGAGAGCCTGACATGGGACTCAATCCAGGGTGTCCAGGATCACGCCCGGGGCTGCAGACGGCGCTAAACCGCTGCGCCACCGGGGCTGCCCAACTTTTCTTTTTAAAGATTTTATTTATTTATTCATGAGAGACACAGAGAGGCAGAGATACATGCAGAGGGAGAAGCAGGCTCCCTGCAGGTAGCCTGATGTGGCACTCAATCCCAAGACCCCAGGATCACCTGATATGAGCCAAAGGCAGCCGCTCAACTACTCATAATAACAATGTTTACTGAGAGTATATAACCAGTATTTAAATTTAGTGATGTGACACAACCTTTGCAATACTGAAAAAGTCAAATGCACTAAAATATGTTGGAGAATGTTTTTTAAAGGATGACCATATGGCAGTGCTTGAATGGTTCAGTCAGTTAAGTGTCTGTCTTCAAGGCTTCCCTCCTCAGTGAGGAGTCTCCTCCTCCTTCTCCCTCTGCCCCTCCCCAACATGTTCTCTCTCTAGCTCTCTCTCAAATAAATAAATCTTTAGAAAAAAAATGAGCATTTCATTTTTTTCTAACACAAAATACTTTTCTCTATTATACAAGTAGAATAGTCAAAATTTTTAAACCATCCAGAAGAATATCCAGTTGCTATGAAGTACTAAAGTTAGAAAATTTTCAATATTTATACAATAAATGTTTGATAAACCAAAGGTCTTATCCAAAGTCTATTTTAATAATGTACCATTTACTTGTCATATTTAGATTTACTCTTCTTAAGATTTTTTTTTAAGATTTTATTTATTTGAGAGAGAGCAAGTGAGCAAGAGCACGAGTGGAGTGGGGGGAGACAGAGGGAGACCAAGAGAAGCAGACTGCCTGCTGAGCAAGGAGCTCAATGTGGAGCTAAATCCCAGGACCCTGAGATCATGACCTGAGCTGAAGTCAGATGCTTAACCCAGGTGTCCCCTCATTAAGATTCCTAAACATTCTGTTTCAATACAACACAAATCTTTTGAAATTATAAATCTGCTCTTTCAATGAAAGATTCCTGCTTATTTAATTATTTGAGTATTATATAATTTGGATATAGGTAGAGTTAAATATTTATCAAGGGTATTTTAAAAAAATAAGTAAAGTGGCAGTGGGAGGCTCGGTTGTTTAATCGTCTCTTGATTTGGGTTTAGGTCACAATCTCAGGGTTGTGAGATCGAGGTGGCATTGGGCTCCACGCTGGGCATGAGCCTGCTTAAGATTCTCTCTTTCTGCCCCTCCCCCCAGGTCAAAAAAAATAAAAAGCAAAACATTTTAGAAATATTTTGTGGCACAAAAAAAAAAAAAGAAACATTTCGTGGGAAAAGAGATGTAATTATTATAAGGTTCTTGAATATAGGATGTTGAGTACTATAAAAATACTCAGTAAGAATAAAAGTTCATTATTCTCTTAAGAATTCTCAGGTATGATCCAACAAATGTAATCAACAACGACACACTGTACAGTAAACAATCCTTACTACTTACAACTTATATGAACAAAGAAACATATTCAAAACATGAATATTGTAACATTTGAAATGATCTTTTTTTCTAACCCTCATTAAACTAGATGTTTCAATAAATACTAAAATTTTAGGTCACATTACTGATTCCTTTTCCAACTTTGGCCACAAGGTAAAAACAGAAAGATTCCATGACAATTACCCTTGACTAGTTGGCACCAATTTCTCTATTAGCTTTGAATAGGGATGTGGAAGCTTAACTATAGGAGCCAGAGAAGTAGGTGTGTTTTGAACAAGCCCCAAGTAGTTCTAATACTCAAGTCAGGCTTGAAGACAACTATTCTAGACTGCCTTAAAATCTTAAGTTTCAGGATCCCTGGGTGGCTCAGTGGTTTGGCGCCTGCCTTTGGCCCGGGGCATGATCCTGGGGACCCGGGATCAGGTCCCACGTCGGGCTCCCTGTGTGGAGCCTGCTTTTCTCTCTCTCTCTCTCATAAATAAATAAAAATTTTTTAAAAAAATCTTAAGTTTCTAAATTTAAGAGGTCAAATCATAACACTGAAAAATTATTCAGAAATAGGCACACCTGAGCTTTATAAAGCATCTGCTAGCTTCATGATTCCAGGTTTTTGTGATAAATTTTAATCAAAGAAAACTGGAAGACACATCTATCACACTGTAAGTCAGTACAGGAAGACTGAGATAGAAGATCCTTTCATTCAAAAGGAAAAAAGGAAAAAAAAAAAAAAAGGAAAAAAGGCATCTAGAACACCAAAGAGATAAAGGCCACAAATACTGGCAAGGCCAGAGAAAATCTCGTCATCAAAGAACAAGTTCTAAAACCTGCTAGTGGGTTTTTTTCTTTTTTTAAAGCACTAAATTTCAGTATTAACAAAATGGTATAAAATCTAAGACTTTACCATCATTTCTTGCTCAAAGCGCCGGAAAATTTGTTCTCGCTGTTGTTGCAGTTTGCTATTGAGCTGCTGTTGGGCTCTTTGCTCTTCTTTCTGAAGGAATCTTAACTCCCGAAGTTCCTGACGTCTGATAAAATTTAATAGCAATAATTAGAGAAGATAGCAAAAATTACACCACTAAAGCAATGCTTTAAAAAAAATTTAACAATATTTTCAAATGGCAAAGTAGTAAGAATAACCCAAAATTAGCCAAGACTTTACCCTTGTTTCTCTATTCTTCATACTTTGCAGAGACTGCAAGGAAGTCCAAACCCAGTTTTAATTATGTTCTCTACTCACCGAAGAAATCTCAACTCTTCAGTTTTGGAATCACTATCTGTAACTATCTTTGACGTCGTTACACTCACTTCTACACCATCAACAACAAATTTGCGTGTTTTCTTCAATGTTTTCTTTTGTCTTCTTGTTTCCTGAGTGAGATTTTATGTTAGTTAGGTTTCGTATGGAAAATACTGGAGACAAAAAACATTTTCTTAAACAAAACACAACACAGAACCATGCACCTATAATTTTTATGATGCCACATCATAATTAGGCACAAGTGATAAAAAAAATTCACATAAATTAGTATAACTTTTACATGTTAATCATTTTTCTTCCTCTTTTGACCCTGTAAGTTTTTAGATACCTCTGCTTTTCAGCTTTAGAACCACTGACAAAACACTTAAAAATGAATATCTGGGGCTCATCTCTTAAAGAATCTAAATCAACAGGTCTGAGAGTGGCTGAGAATTTGCATTCTAGAAAGGTTCCCCAGGTAATTTTTACACACTGACAGGGCTGGGAATTAAAATCTATTTCATCAGCAGCAATAATATCAACAGCCCTCCTCCATCTCAAAAACAGAGATGGACGTGTGATTTTAGAATTACTAGAAAGATAACATTTCAGCTGCCTGCTATTGCCTACAATTCTTTATCAAGACCAAACTCCATTCCTCAGCTGATATACAACTGCTTTTTAAATAGAAATAACGGAAGTATAACATTCTAAAAAATATAGTTTGGCAAAATAGAAGTATTGAGAGCAAATAATTACTTGGTTTTGATATGGGGGAAGGGTCTGAAAGCAAAGGGAGCAAAAGTGGAATGTGATAATACTAAATTAAAATGCATTAGAATTTTAGTTTGTCTCTGGCACTTTCCAAATACCTTTTTGCAACCTCTTAGTGTTCTACTCTCCAGGCTACCAGTACACTCACACTTCTCTTCCTAAGCCCTGGACCATGGCACCCTATCTAGCCAGGCCTTCCCTGAAATCTAAAGTGGGCATGCCACCTTGTAAACCTAAACTTAGTATTTCAGTTTCTACTTAAGTATCTACAATTACTATCACCTTAATTCTAAAAAAAGTATTTGGATTTTTTACTAAGTCAGTGAATAAACTTCAAATTATGTATAATAATTTGGTGCAGACAGGCAGACTCATCAGTCACGCCCTAGAGTCCAGTTCCTGAGGTCAGTTTCCTAAATTGTTCCTGTTTTGTACAGTCTTTTCCTCTGCTGTCAACCCAAAGTATCTAAGTAGTCTATGGCTCACCTGTAATCAGAATTCCATGGGTTCGTCTGTTACAATTATTGATCCTTGCGCCCTACCCCAGACCTCTACATAACGCCCTCTGAAACTCTTTTTTTGAGAAAGAGAGCATTAGTGGACGGGAGGGGCAGAGGGAAAAGTTGACTCCCTACTGAACAGGAAGCCAGATGTTCAGCTTGACCCCAGACCCTCAGATCAAGCCTGAGCTGAAGGCAGCCCCCTAACTGACTTGAGTCACCTAGGTGCCCCTGAAACTCTTTTTTAAAATAATTTGTTCATGTTGATGTATACTTGACCTATAATAAATAGTATGTTAGTTTCAGGTGTACAACGTAATGATTCAATATTTGCATGTATTGCTAAATGATTATCATTTAGTCTAGTTAACATCCCTAATCATCTATACCCCTGGTAACTCTTAAGCACACTAAGATTTGAGAATGGCTCTAAGAGCTCCAAGTGTTCTTGCATTTTAGTTTTTGATTTTTTTGTTTGTTTTCCCACAATGGTTCTCATGGCATCGAGATGACTATCTATGATTGAGGAGGCAACAGTGTATGGGCCACTGGTAAATCAAGGACTGTTTATACTCTAAATGTACTTAAAAAGAGATCATTCTTTCAATTCCTCAACTCTTTCATATATTATGGATGCTTCCTAAAATATATCTAAATATGTGCAATAAGAGAACCCAAACACACCAAGTAACTTCTACTGTTTACGTCAAATTGACAAAAACAGGTATTATAAAAAAACTAAAAGATTATATCCAGAATCTCTCTCCTTCATTCTTTTTAGTTGATTGCCTTTTTAGTTGATTGCCTTAAGAACTTTATAAGGTTGGCAATACACTGGTTTGGTGCTGTTTTATCTTCAAAATATGTTTCACATAACCTGTAAATTGCCAAAATTATGAAGAAAAACTCAAACTAGAACTCACATATACTTACTTGCAAAGATATTGATCCACTGTCTTTAGTTTTGCTTAGGAAGCTAGAAATAGATAAATTCAAATCAATGCTGCTATTATCAGCAGTGGAACCAGTGCCTGAATCAGTATCATTTTCCTTTTGATTCTCAGATTCTGTAAGCAGCATGGTTTCAGTTTTTGATAAAGCACCTATTTCTCCTTTATTTTCTGCATCTTCAGAGTTGATATTAATACTAGGTATTGGAACAGGCTGAGGTTCACTGGGCTGAGAAGAGGGAGTCACTTGAGGTTCTGCTTTAATTGGCATTTCACATGGAATTGCTTTTTGCTCTGTATCTATCTGAACAGTGGCTTCAGGAGCATCCTGAGTTTCACTTCCTAAAGCCTTCTGGTCAGTATGAGTTACTATTCGTCTGACCTCTATTTCTTCAGTGCTACTGGATTCAATAATTTCCTCACCTTCATTTGTCCCAGACTCCTCACTGGTCTTCACTATGTTCTCTAAATTGTTGATTAATTGTTCCTCATCTTTACCTTCCATGGATTTCTGATCTATCTCATTAGTTTCCACTACATCTTTAATAGGAACTTCCTCAGTACCACCAGCCTCAGGACACGTTGTGGGCTTACTTACTAATTTCTGATCTACTTCAACCACTTCCGTCCCATCATTACTCTGAGCATCCTTAGCATTGTCTTCAACTGCCTTCTGAGCAACATCTCCTGCCTCATTTGTTCCTATCACATTGCTTGTATTGCTGATCATGTCTTCTAGAGTTTTGTTATCTTTTCCCAATTTCTCTTGAGTGTCTTCCTTTGTAAGTGTAACTTCATCTTCAACTACCTGAATGTCTGCCTCTTTTTCTCCTGTCTCCTGAGAAACTAAATCCATTGTCTGAATAGCAGTATCTTTAATTTCCTCAGATTTCATAATCTTATTTTCAAATATCTGTTGCTTTTCCTGATCCTTTTCTTCCTCAGGTTTCAGATTCTGTTCAATATCTGTTTCTAAAGTTATCATTATATTACTTTCTTTTCCTTCATTGACTGAATTAATGTCCACTGTTTCTTGGTCTTCTGTGTCAGGTAGATTTTCAAGCCTGGGTCTCTTCTCCTCTCTCCCATTTTCCTCGATCACTGTTGTTCTATCATGAAGTTCAGCCATAGCTTCTAAGTGAGCATCATTAATATTAATTCCCTCTGCAGCTTTTTCAGGTTCATCAGTGGTGAGTTTTTCATTAAGATCTTTGCTGTTAAATTTATCTTCAGAAGTATTATGTTCTGTTTTTTCTGAGACAGATTCCAAAATACAAGCATTTTGTGAAAGTTTATCTTCTTCAGAGCTGGCAATACTAAGGTCAGACGAGGCACGCTTACTTGCAGGTATTGGCTAAAAAAGATTTTATACATTTTAGTGTTAAAATACATCTTCGAGATGGTGACAAAACAATATATATATTTTGTATATAGATAAG
Organism: Nyctereutes procyonoides; assembly: GCF_905146905.1. Taxonomy (NCBI): domain Eukaryota; kingdom Metazoa; phylum Chordata; class Mammalia; order Carnivora; family Canidae; genus Nyctereutes; species Nyctereutes procyonoides. The sequence goes on along the minus strand of NW_026575133.1, from coordinate 8,778,412 downwards.
TATATGATTTAAGTCATATATAATAATTTAACATCTTAAGTAAAATTTGATGAAGTTATAAAAATAACTTAAAGAACTGGCAAATCTTTAAAAAAATTTGACAAAAATGGGTAGCAAGGAGCAAACTGGTTAATCTTCACCCCTAAAATTAAAGGTTTTGAACTGCTACCTATGGATTAATCTTTAGACACAGGTACAATTACACCTCAAAATGTGACTCTAAATATTACCCAAATAATATTTCCTTTCTAAATACTGACCAAAGAATTTTCTGTTTCTTCCTCATCATCTTCTTCTTTGCCATCTTCAACTTCTTCTGTTACTTCAGCCTTTGCCTCTGCAATCAGCTCTCGAATTGGTTTGTTGGAATCAACCGTAACAAAAGGATGCTGTTTGATCATTAAAAAGAACATACTTAATTAACAGCTGAAATGGTTGCTTATAAAATTTCAAACACATAATACACACATCATTATGTGATAAAATATAAACACATGGGTAGCAAAAATATAAACCACTTCAGATGATGTTACATTTGAGCAAGGAAGAAGCAGAAGGGGACTGAGCAGAAATAGGGGCTGCCTACAACTATGTAACTTTTTTTAAGAATCGGAAGGAAATATGTCAAAAATGGTAACATATCTGGGTAATAGGTACATGTACATGTACTTTTCTGCTATGTTTGAAATTTCATAATCTAAAATAAATTTTAAAGCAAATTTCAAATTGATACATTTTTGGTTCTTAAGAAGTAACAACAATATATATAAATCCTGGATAAAGCCTCAATAAAAGAATTACAAAAAGCTTTGGAATTCTGTTTAAAGTGTCTGCAAATGAGAGTACCTGGGTGGCTCAGTAGGTTAAGCATCTGCCTTTTGCTCAAGTAATGATTCGGTGTCCTGGGATTAAGCCCTGCCTCTGACTTCCTGCTCAGTGAGGAGCCTGCTTTCTCCTACTCCTTCTGCCCTTCCCCCTGCTTGTGCACACGAGTGCATTCATTCTCTCTCATAAATAAAATCTTAAAAAAAAAAAAAAAGTGGTCTGCAAATACCTGCTTTTTTGACATGGTTCTAATATTCTTTATTTTTATTTTATTTTATTTTATTTTATTTTACTTTATTTATTCATGAGAGACAGAGAGAGAGGCAGAGATATAGGCAGAGGGAGAAGAAGCAGGCTCCTCACAGGGAGCCCAATGCAGGACTTGATCCCCAGACCAGATATCACACCCTGAGCTGAAAGCATATGCTCAACTGTTGAGCAACCCACCGTCCCTGGTTCTCATATCTTAAGAGTAAGAAGACATCTTAGTCATCTTTGGACACTCAGCAGCACTTAATAGTTCCTGTCACAGACTTAGGCCTTCCAAAGTGGGGATGATGAAATAATATGAGAAAGTGCATTTTAGGGATGCATCTGTTGCACAGAGCAAGGGAATTCTTTGTTTTTTTCCCCAGAGATAAACAGATCAACTTAAAATACTATAATGCAAGAGTTACACAGTAACTCAATCTAACAGTAACTGCCTCAAGGTGTGTCATTCTGTTTGTCCACCTGTAATATTATTTAATAAATGTCTTTTTTTAAAAAAAGATTGTATTCATTTATTCATGAGAGACACAAAGAGAGAGGCAGAGAAACAGGCAGAGGGAGAAGCAAGTCCCGCTGGGAGCCTGACAGGACTTGATCCCAGGACCCTGGGATCACACCCTGAGCTGAAGGTAGATGCTCAAGCACTGAGCCACCCAGGCATCCCTATTTAACAAATTTCTATTTCAGTTATTACAAACGGGCCCCGCTATAAAACAAAACTATCCAATCACTTTAAAAGCATTTTTTTAATAGATTTTATTTATTTACTGGAGAGAGAGAGCAAGAGCAGGAGTAGGAGGGAGGGACAGAGGGAGAAGGAGAAGCAGACTCCCCACTGATCAGGGAGCCCAATATAGTGCTGGATCCCAGGACCCTGAGTTCATGACCTGAGCTGAAGGCAGACACTTAACTGACTGAGCCACCCATATGCCCCTAACACCATTTTTTTTTAAGTCAGCGGTATTTACTGAATATTTACCCTCACCGTAAGAGATTTAAAAAAAATTACTCATGACCCCTGCTCCCAAGGGGCTTGCTTTCTAGTAACTGGAGAGACAAACTAAAAGTAACTAACAAAGTAGAAACAACTAACAGAATTAAAAAGAACACAATTAAATGGAATCAAAAAAGCACAAGTGGGTGACTTATAAGCTAAATGCCTTTTAGTAATGGAAGCACACATGTTTGTAAGCAAATGTTTACTACTACAGTGTATTCTAAGTTTCCACAGGGAAACTCGAGTGAAAAGACAATACACTGAATGATCTGAAACTGTACTCTTCTTAATGAAATGTTAAAACAATTACCTGTAGTTTGCTGTGGTTATATTACTCTTCTCTTACCTGCAGTAGCTGAGATGTAGTCCACCTGGAATCCACATTCTTTTCCAAGCATTTCTTTAGAAAGTCCTTAAAATTTGGAGACCTTCAAAATAAAATTTTAACGGTAGTCTGTTTTACTTTCTTGTTATTAAAATCAAACAAAACTCTGATAAGATTGAGTTTTATGTATGTAATACTATTCAACATAAGAAAATTAGTTAATGGGAATGCTAAGATTTCATAATAATATTAAGAGGAATATTAAGATATCATCTGTAAAAAGAAAACCAAATACATATGTATATAGTTATAGTTTGAGACGCAAGATATAGTCATACATTCACAAGTATGCCAAAAATCACAGAAACTGTTCTATTAAATTCCACAAGTATAAATCAACCACATATACACCTCACTTTCTTGTAGTACAGAAAATACTGTATTATATACAGCTGTTTCATGTAGAACTCAAATCACTGATATTTTCAAATTTATGGAAAAAGTCAGTTATAAAAATGTGGATGGTGCTTAAGTCTTTAAAAAAAAAAAAAGTACCAAAAATCAGTTTTCTACCCATTCAGTCTTTGTACCACACAACTAAATTTAAATATCCTTGAAAAGCTGGAAGAATAAAACATCAAGTTCTGTTATGTTTAGAATAATTTACCATTTTGATGGCTGTGCTAATGTAGGGGGCTCTGATTTTGCTATTTTTAGCAGCACTCGCATTGGATTTAATTCATGATGAGGAGGTTCTATCTCAGCCATTTCTATTAAAGTGATACCCAGGGACCAAACATCAGCTTTGTAGTCATACGGTCTGTCCTTAGATGTTTCACACATGACTACTTCAGGAGCCATCCTATGAAGACAAAGTATTTAAAGTTAAGATGTTTAACATAAGAATAACAATTCCAAGCCACATAAAAGATAGACAGTATAATCAATTATGAGGACAAAATTAATGAGTGATAAAAGGTGATTAAGAGCTTCTGATACACTAATACTGCAAATCCAGAAAACTGAATACATACCAATATGGTGTGCCAATAAAGGAATCTCTTCTTTGAATTGTCCTTGTGTTTTTAGCTGACACTCCAAAATCCGCTTGAAATAAACAATCATACAAAAGTATTAACAGTTATTTTTTTATTAACAGTTTTTTTTTAGCAAAGTTCACTGTACTTAATATAGGGAAAAGCAGTTCATGTCTTTAACAAGGCCACTCTTATTAAAGGGTAAGCAAAAGAGAAAGAGTAACTTCTCTACCATCCTAATTTTGACCACACTCTTTCTACCACAACCCCCCTCCAAAAAAAACTACCAAAAAAAATACCCTATTAATAAACTTAATACCACCATCTTTATACATCTTCATACCATGAATTGTTCAGAATTGATTTAAAAAAATAGTAACTTTTAAACAGACCAGTCTACCCACTTCAAAACAAATGCTAACTAGTGGTGCATGCTATAATTAATTGTTATAATTACACTGTTAGACATAATTAAATTGTTAGATATAAACATTTTTTCTATAGTGTGAAAAGCAGAAATTACAAAGTAGCCTCTATGACATGTCTTGCTAATTTCTTCATAAAATTATATTACAAAGAAAAAATAAAAAACTATGCTTTCTGATTTAAATTATAGAGAACAGAAACATTACACCTTTGCCAGCTGTTAGTCCTACCTTTTCAGTCTAGAGAACAATTAATAGCAACATAAATTTGCTCTTGCTGCATAATTACCTCATATCATTTATATATACATGAAGTTTATATATATACTTTTAAAGTTACATATTTGAACATGTCATAATTCTAAAAATGAATTAAATATTAAAAATCCAATATTTGGTGCTCATGCCCCAAGAAGTGCCATAGAATATATGCTCAAGAGGGACGCTTGGGTGGCTCAGCAGTTGAGCATCTTGCTTTGGCTCAGGGCATAATCCCAGAGTCCCAGGATCAAGTCCCCCAACGGGCTCTCTGCATGGAACCTGCTTCTCCCTCTTTCTATGTCTCTGCCTCTCTCTCTGTCTCTCATGAATAAATACATTCCTTAAAAAAAAAAAATATATATATATATATATATACTCAATAAATGGTAGCTACTATTAGTAGCCATATCTCTAATTTTAACCTTTGTGCTATTTTGTTGGTAGAACTCTTAAAGCTCATGAAATCTTGCCTGTATTCTAATTATTTTTGTCTATTGTCTATTATATGGTGGGGTTTTTTTGGACCACGTAATTCTCCCACTTAAGAGACAGTGGTAACTGCCCATTGCCTATGGAGTGAACATCAAGCTTCCTAATGTGGTATATACAAAGTCCTTTATTACATTAGGTATTTCATTAATGTTTTATAGTGAAATTAATAAATGAGTAAGCAAATAAAACATATTAAACTTGGGAGGTTATATCTGCAGAAGGTGCAACATAAATAGATTTCTTCAGGACTCTTCACCATTATTCCCCTCTACCTACCACCTCCTCAACTTAGAAGCTTCTAATGTTTTTGGAGTAACAACTTGAGATTACAATATGAAATTCCTGCCAGAGATTCTGTACTCTGGTAAAATCAGCTCAGTACTTATTCTAGTGTTTTCCTAGAGCTTATTAATGCTCTTTTAACTTTCTCCCCTCAGAATATGATTGGGGAAGAAGGTCCAGGAACAAGCCTAAACCACTGCCTTGTCAACATTCTTACCTCTCTAAGCACTCTTATGAACAAGAGGTAAACTAAAGATGTATAAAAAGGTACCTTAATTTCTGTGCAAAGGGAAAAATTAAGATTGCTATGTGCTTTGTTGTTCCACTTATAAAAATGCAGCATTTATATGTTAGTCTGTTAAAATAGCATTTTACACACTTATTTCCATTTGCAACCATGTGACCTGATAAAACTCTCAAAAAAATTTGGTGTATTAAATAGTTCTTGAGGATTGTATGATTCTTTACATCTGTGTACATGTACCAGGTATCACAGAAATAGAAGGTTCCCAAGTATTGACAAATTAATAAAGCAAAAATTACAACTGTTTTAATTTGGCATTCCTAAATCTTCAATAATTTACTTGTTTTTAAAGGTATGCATTATTTTACACAAAAGTATGTTTCTGTATCTAAGATTCTAAATACATTTACAGAAAAATGTGTACCAAAATGGATAATGCACTAATGAACTATTTTTAAATGAGCTACTAGAGTTTAAAAAGGACATAAAACAAAAAGAGTAATACCCAGGATTAAAAACCTCAATTATGAGGTGACAGAACTCAAGAAAAATCAGAAAATATCATTTTATTTATTTTTTTAGAAAATAACATTTTAGAAACAAAGACTACAGTAAGAGAAATACAAGAGCAAATAAACACAACAAATTCACACCCATTACCACCTCACATTCATTAGGATGGCTATCATCAAAAATATAGAAAATAACAAATGTTGACAAGGATGTGGAGAAACTGGAACCCCTGTGCTTTGCTGATGGGAATATAAAACAGTACAGCTACTATGGAAAATGGCAGTTCCTCAAAAAATTAAATATGGAATTACCACATGATTCAGCAATTCCATTTCTAGAATACCTAGAAGAATTGAAAGCAGTGAACCAAACAGGTATTTGTATACCCATGTTCATAACAGCATTATTCACAAGAGCCAAAAAGTAGAAGGCAAAGTGTCTGTCAATGGATGAACGGATAAATAAAAAGTGGTACATTTAAGTAACTGAACATTGCTAAGCCTTTAAAAGGAAAGTGACATGCTACAACATGGTTGAACCTTGAAGACATTATGCTAAGTAAAATAAGCCAGTAACAAAAAGACAAATATTGGATGATCCCACTTACATGAGGTACCTAGAATAGTCAAATTCATAGAGACAGAAAGTAGAATGGTGGTTGCCAGGAGCTGGGGGGGAGGGAGGAGGAAGTGGGAGTTAGTGCTTAATGGGTTCAGAGTATCATCAACTGGGGAAGATGCAAAAAAGTTCAAGAGAGGGGTAGTGGTGATGGTTGCACAACAATGTGAATATACTTAATGCTACAGAACCATACACTAAGAAATGGTTAAAACAGTAAATCTTTTAAGTATATTCACCACAATTTTTTAAAAATGAAGAAACATAAAAAGAATTTGGGAGAGAGATCTTAAATACTGATGAGTTCTTAAATACTGATGACAGGAAAAGCCAACAAAATCTTTTAAAGTCCCTAAAAAAAGATAGCCAAATGCAAAGAAACAGAACAAATCAAACCCATAATTCCAAAAAACCTTCCTGGGGAAAAAAAAAAAAAAGCTTGAATATTATAAGAACATATTAGAGAAATGTCTAGTCAAATTATTGGTCTCTGAAGAAAAAAATTATTTGGCATATAGGCAAAAAGAGCACATGACTTGAAAGAGAAAGAAAATCAGATTATCATCAGACTTTTCAACAACACTTTATAACAGAAGAAAACAGAGTAACATATTTCAGATACTAAAGGAAAGAAATGTAAGCCAAGCATTTTCTACCCAGCAAAACTGACCTTCAAAGTATAGACACGGGTAGAACTGTTCTCATTATACAAGAACTCAGAGAGCCCCACCAGAGTTATCTACCAGAGAAACTTCAGATAACCAACATGACCAGAGAGCAACATAAGGACTGATGGTGAGCATTAAATATAGAAAAGAGGACTAAAATGAGTAATCATGAGATATAAATCTATCATCAAAGTCCTGAGAACCAGGACTCTCAGGATAGAAGGAGATACACATATAATATAGAAGAGTTAGGTTAAAACAAAACAAAACAAAACAAATTTATCCTGAATTTGATTAGTAAATATGTAGAAACTCGTAAGAGCCTACCTCTGCCCTCTGGAAAGGCCTAGAATGATGACCAATCCAGAAACTGTTAATCACTTCTAACATTCAGATATAGTCTTGAAATACCATATCCTACTAAAAGAAACCAGAGCTTCTCAAAGAAATGGTTAATTACAGGTTGGAGGCAGGAAATATATAAAATAAGCCTGAAACTTTTCAACCTAACACATAGTAACAAGGAAGCTATCAAAAGCTACTAAAGTCATATCAAAAGGATTAACATACCAACTTAAACAGGCTCCCAATGACCAAAGATGGTACAATGTGAGCTTTAATAAGGATAAAAATTGGAATAGATTTGAAACCCCTAAAATTAAATTAAATTCATGAATTAATAATGATATTTTTAAAAATACTAGTCACCAACAGGATGAGAGAGAACCAAATCTTTAAAGCTACATAAATAAAAAGAAGGAATCAAGCACTTTTCCTGTCTTGTCCATAAGAACTATACTCCCGAATAATCAAATAGTTGAAGGGAAGTATCATCTTATATAATCCTAATTTTATAATAAATAAAAATAATGAAATAATTGGTGAATAATTATATCAAAATTATTTTTAAAAAATAAATGAACACAAAGTGATAGAATTCACTTTACAACACAAACCAAAGAACAGATGTAGGCATTAAGTATCGACAGCTGCTTAAAAAAATAAATGCAAAAGGTAGATGTGTGCCTCCCAATAAAAGGACACAAAACCACCTATATAAAGTTTGACAAAAATCAAATTTGAGAGAATGGTGGCAGCAGTGGAGACTGGCAGCTCAGGACTAAGTGCAAGTAACAGAATCACCATGATTCTTCAGAGGCTCTTCAGGTTCTCCTCTCTCATTCGATCTGCAGTCTCAGTCCATTTGAGGAGAGAAACATTGGTGTTACAACAGTGACATTTAACAAGGAACTTGATCCTGTACAGAAACTCTTCGTGGACAAGATTAGAGAATAGAGAACTAAGTGCCAGACATCTGGAGGACCTGTTGATACTGGCCCAGAGTACAAGCAAACCTGGAGAGGGAGCTTTTTAAGCTTAAGCAAATGTATGGTAAAGCAGACATGAATACTTTCCCTGACTTCAAATTTGAAGATCCCAAATTTGAAGTCTTGGACAAACCCCAGTCCTGAAGAAATAATGGAAAATTTATTTGGCAATTTGTCCTAGATTAGTTGTACAACTGGATCAGAATAAACATGTTTCACAACTAATTTTAATTCTGGTTCCAAATAAATTATTTGGTGATGTTGGGTGTTAAAAAAAAAAATCAAATTTGAGACTGATGAGGCCTTTTCATTTATCTGCAAATCTGAAGGAAATACAGAAAGAAACTTACTAAAAATAATCATGAGTATGAAATCAGCAAAATGCAGGTTGAGAGAAACTACACATCTAACACCCAGGTCTTATAATTCAGTGCTTCTCAACCTTTTTTTCATCATCATTCTCCTAAGCAGCCTTTTTAGACACTTTTTCCTAATCTTCTCTTCCCACCATATACATTTTAATGCCAGAGATATATTATCTGTTTATGTATTGTGGGCCTTTGGAGGATTACTACACATTTTTTTAAGATTTTATTTATTTATTCATGATAGACAGAGGGGGGGGGCAGAGACACAGGCAGAAGGAGAAGCAGGCTCCATGCCCAGAGCCCGACTTGGGACTCGATCCCAGGACTCCAGGATCACGCCCAAAGGCAGGTGCTGAACCACCGAGCCACCCAGGGATCCCCATTTTTTTTTTAAAGATTTAAAAATCTTTGGGGGGATTACTACACATTGTAATATCTAATTTTTTTGCCCCCCAAAAATCAATTTTGGTCCCCCTGAATATACATGCCATAAATAAAATGTAAAGAAAGGAAAGAATGGAGGGGGTGAGGATCCTATAAATTAAGAGACTTAGAAGAAAAATCAGGTTTTAGATATGGGCAAATCTAAAATCTAATGTCAAGAGATGAACACTGGGTAATAAAGGATGAAGAAATGCAAGAAAAAAAAAACCCAAGGAAGTGATTACTATAAAGGTCAAAATAAAGGTTACCTGTGGAGAAGAGACGGACATTGATTAAGATGGGATACTTCGAAGAGCCTCTAGTTCTATTTCTTGACCTGGGTGGTAGTTACAAAGCTACCACCACACAATTTTGTGTAAAGTTACACAGCCACAAAATTACTAAGCTACACAATTACTCGTGTGGTTTTCTTTAACTGTGTTCATTTCACAATAAAAAGGTTAAAATTTAATATATCAAATTATATCTGTTTAGATGTCATGAAAAAAGTGAAATGACTATGATCAATGGTATCAAGATGACTTTTAAATATATTTTGTCATCTGCATCTTCCAAATTACACAAATTTAGAACTGGTCACCAGATTTTTTTTTTTTTAATTCTTAAGTATACTTAAAACGGACTGTATCTTCCACTTGTATGTGTACATAGGAAATTAATCACTTTTCCATCTAAAATCTACATCTATTTTCTTCTTATGAAGTTGTCACTTATTTCCTCAGTACAAAACAAAATTAAAAATTCTAGTCCTTGATATTTACTTTAGGCATCCTTTTCAGGTCTACTTTGTTAGTTTACCCAAGATACCACATTTATAAAATGGACTATAAAACTAAACCTGGGAAAAGAAATCCACTAGACATGAGTTTTGGAAATGAAAATAAAACTAAGCAGTTTTATCACATATTCTAAATGTACTACATTAACAAGTATTAAGTCTACATACAAAAATTTCAAGGTAAAAAGAATTAACCAGTCTTTTTAAAGCTTGTCTTTTTGAAAATGAAATTCTTCCTTTCTTACTTTCTTTTTAAAATGTCTTTATATTAGTTGCCTATACTTAGGAATTCTGGGAATTAATGAATTATTTATCTAAGGAAGTATTTAACAAAATTAAGATGGAGTAATTCTCCATGCTTTACACATTTGAGTCCAAACACAGCAATATTAAGGAAACTCTCAGCACAAATTCAAAAGTTTATTTAAGGGAAGAAACTTACCCAACTTAATATCTCCATCTAAGGTAAAAAGAATGTTGCCAGCCTTTAGATCTCTGTGGATGATTTTATTATCATGCAAGTAGTTCAAGGCCTCTAGAGTCTGTTTACAAACTACTTGTATTTGGGACTCGGTTAATGGTCTCTCAAGTTCTATAAGGAAAGAGTAAACAAATCTTCATTGTTATACAGTGAAAACCCATCAGCAAGATGTATATTTTTATCATCATTATCAAAAATCAATTAGTGAATTATTTTAGAACTAAATATCTACAAAGATTACTTTCCTCATATTTTACATTCAACGTTTCATTTTAGAATTTTGTTACAATTTTCTAAGAATACAAAATGTAATTAAGCTGATTCCTTAATTTATTGAGCTTCAGTTAATAAGATATACATACGTATAAATGTATGAAATCCTTTGATTAATAATAATTTAAGATAAAAACATAAAGAAGAAAAAAATGTTTACCAAGCATCACAGCATCTACTGCTCCACCTGCACAAAATTCAATGAGGATCTGCAAGGAAACAAAAAAAGCATGTGTCTAACATGACATTGAGTTTGAGTTTTTTTCTTCATTTGGAAAAAAAGATAAAGGAATAACTATGTTATAGAAACACTATTATGCTGACCATAAAGATTCTCTTTGTTAAAAGAGCTAAGAGTCTTAATGATACACATTTGGAGAAAGCACAAAAAAAAAAAAAAAAACCCACATTGTAGACATATGGGCATTTTTTAATCACCATTTTTAGTGTACCTGCTTCTCTAAAATTACTAGATATACAATTTTTACTGAGAACAGTATTATATATTCATTTCACCATCACCAAATGATTTTATTACACTCATTTTTAATGTAGCTACTATGATTTAAGTGATCCAATCTATTTTTCAACTTTACTAATAGGAATAAATCCCAAAAATACTTAAGAGACTTCTTTTAGTTAAAACACACATATATTCAAAAGCTTCAAATCCTAGGTCAATTATCACATCTTGATGGATGCCTTCCCGGATCTCCCTGGTACACACCACCATGTACCTTCCCTTTTTACCCCATCATAGATGTAATTTTATATATATAATTCCTTGAAGTATTAATTATAGATAATTAAAAGCTACATCTCCCACTAGCTTGTCCCTCACAGATGTCCAACTTTTTATTTTGCAACAATCTCAAGTAAAGATCTTTATTGTTTAGGAGTTCATTTTCATTATAATCTTTGGGAACATTCTCCTAGAGCCCTAAACTATATTAGAGGACACCACACTTGTAACTACAGATAATTTTTTAAAATTATTTGTCTTGTCAAACTGTATAGCGTCCTGCTTTAACCTCTTTGTATAACACTCTTATTTTTTACAGATGCCTGCGAATTACAAATTGTTTTCAAATTCATTTTATCATTTGAAAAATAATTTGGAAGGTAGATCACTCATCTTATAGATAGATGAGTAAACAGACTTAAAGGTTAACTGACTTATTTAAGCTCCTACCTACCAGCACCAGGATCAAAAAATACAGAGCTTTCGATTTCCAATCAGGAATTACTTCTACTACCTACTCTTCTCTCCTAACATTTCCCTCATAACACTTCCCCTCAAGGAGAAAATTCTCATTTCAGAAAGGCCTCATGATTAAATTAGTACACAGCAAATGACTGACCAGTTATTAATAAATATGATTTTATTTCTATGTGTATTTGTGCCTAATATTTTCTTTTTTTTTTAATTTTTATTTATTTATGATCGTCACACAGAATGAGAGAGAGAGAGAGGCAGAGACATAGGCAGAGGGAGAAGCAGGCTCCATGCACCGGGAGCCCGACGTGGGATTCGATCCTGGGTCTCCAGGATCGCGCCCTGGGCCAAAGACAGGCACCAAACCGCTGCGCCACCCAGGGATCCCTGTGCCTAATATTTTCTAAAAATAAACAGAATTTATACATTTGGCCTTAGCTACTACATCATGCACCAAAGGTGAGTCTGATAAAATAGAAGATATTTAAAATTTCTAGTAAACATTCTATAATTACGTGATTTACAAAAAGTTTAGGGTAAGAAATTATAAACAATTTCTAAGAAAACAAAAGAGATTTCCAAAAAAATTTTAAATAAATGCTAAATTTAAATTACAAACATGAAAGACCATTTAATTTCATAGTTTAGGAAATTCAATATTTTTATCTAAGTTTTTCCATTTGGGTCCAACGTCAATAATAAAATACTGTACAATTTGAAATATATATCTGAACATCTGCTGAAGCTAAGGATAACTACATTGGTAATGAACCTCTTATCAGATCAAATCCCATTCAAGTAACATAAGTAATTAAATGGAAGAGGTAATACGGCTTTCACAACTTATAAACCTCTGTTGGACAATTAATTCATTTTAACTCTTATAGATCAATAGAAAATAGTTACCCAAAGATTGTTCTCATAATAGAAGGCATCCAGAAGTTTGACTATATTTGGGTGATCACAAGATGCTAATATATCAATCTCAACCATGTAATCTTCAAGTTCTTCTTCAGATTTCGTGTCAATCACCTTTGCAGCAGCTAAAACATTGGTCTCTTTATTCTGGGCCTAAAAATGAAAGCATTACAAGTGTCACATTACAATGCGTACTTGATTTTTTAAATTTTATTTTCTATTTTTAATTTTATTTATTTTTAAATATTTTATTTATTTATTCATGAAGACAGAGAGAAAGGCAGAGACACAGGTAGAGGGAGAAGCAGACTCCCTGCGGAGCCTGCTGCAGGACTCAATCGCAGGGCCCTGGGATTATGACCTGAGCCAAAGACAGACACTCAACCACTGAGCCACCCAGATGCTCCTATTTTCTATTTTTTAAAATAAACTTCATTTTTTTAGACTAGTTTAGGTTCACAACAAAGCAGAAAATACAGTGCTCTCCCATAGTCCCAGTCCCTACACAAGCACAGGCTTTCCTACCATCAACATTCTGCAGAGTAGTAGTACATTTGTTAAAACTAATGAACCTACAATGACACATCATCCCAAAAGACTACAGTCTTCATTACGGTTCACTCTTGGAGTTTACTCTATGGGATTTCACAAATGTATGACATTATCTACCATTATATCATACAGAATAGTTTCACTGCCCTAAATTATCTCTATGTTCAGCCTATTCATCCCTCCTTTTTTCCTAAGCTTTAGCAACCAGTGATCTTGTTAACTGCAGCCATAATTCAGCTCTTCCAGAATGTCACATAATTGGAATCAGAGTATGCAGCCTTTCCAGATTGGCTATGTTCACTTAGTAACATGCATTTAAGCTTCCTCCATGTCTTATCACAGTTTGATAGTTCATTTCTTTTTAGGACTGAATACTCCATTACATATAGATGTGCTAAGTTTATCTATTCATCTAATGAAGGCATCTTGGTTATTTCCAAGTTTTAGCAATTATGAATAAAGCTGCTATACCACGTGCAGGTTTTTGTGTGGATTTAAGTTTTCAACTTTTCTGGGTAAACACTCAGGAACACAATTCCTAGATCATATGGTAAGAGTATGTTTAGTTTTGTAACAAACTAAAACTGTCTTCCAAACTGGCTGTCCCATTTTGCATTCCCACCAGCAATGAATGAAATGAATTCACCCAGGGGCCCCATTAATTGGGTTTTTTAAAGACATTCACATCCTCACCTGCAACTGGTGTTGTCACTACAAATTTTTTGTCATTTTAGAGGTGTATAGTGGCATCTCCCTTTTTAATTTGCAATTTTCAAATAACATATGATGTCAAGCATCTTTTCATATGCTTACTGGCCACGTGTATATCTTCTCTGGTGAAGTGTCTGTTTAGATATTTGGCTCATTTTTTAATGAAACTGATTTTCCAACTGCTGAGTTTTAGAGTTCTTTATGTATTTTGAGTAACAGTCCTTTATCAGATATGTTTTAGCAAATATTTTCTCCCAGTCAGTGGCTTCTCTTCTCATTCTTTTGACATACTTGTTTTTAAAAGATAGCCTAAACATATATATTAACTAATGCTACACACTGTGCTAAGAGCTTTATATGCACATAGAACAGTATTTCAAGTTGCAGGCTCTACTGGGTCAGACTGTTCAGGTTCAAATTCTGGTTCTACCAGTGTGGTACTGGCACAAAAACAGACACATAGATCAATGGAACAGGATAGAGAATCCAGAAGTGGACCCTCAACTTTATGGTCAACTAATATTCGACAAAGGAGGAAAGACTGTCCTTCAATAAATGGTCTCTTCAATAAATGGTGCTGGGAAAATTGGATATCCACATGCAGAAGAATGAAACTGGACCGTTATCTTACACCATACACAAAGAAACTCAAAATGGATGAAAGATCTAAATGTGAGACAAGATTCCATCAAAATCCTAGAGGAGAACACAGGCAACACCCTTTTTGAACTTGGCCACAGTAACTTCCTGCAAGATGCATCCATAAAGGCAAGAGAAACAAAAGCAAAAATGAACTATTGGGACTTCATCAAGATAAGAAGCTTTTGCACAGCAAAGGATACAGTCAACAAAACTAAAAGACAACCTACAGAATGGGAGAAGATATTTGCAAATAACATATCAGATAAAGGGCTAGTTTCCAAGATCTATAAAGAACTTATTAAACTCAACAGCAAAGAAACAAACAATCCAATCATGAAATGGGCAAAAGACATGAACAGAAATCTCACAGAGGAAGACATAGACAAGGCCAACAAGCACATGAGAAAATGCTCCCTATCACTGGCCATCAGGGAAATACACATCAAAACCACAATGAGATCCCACCTCACACCAGTGAGAATGGGGAAAATTAACAAGGCAGGAAACAACAAATGTTGGAGAGGATGTGGAGAGAGGGGAACCCTCCTGCACTGTTGGTGGGAATGTGAACTGGTGCAGCCGCTCTGGAAAACTGTGTGGAGGTTCCTCAAAGAGTTAAAAATACATCTGCCCTACGACTCCAAATGTACTGCTGGGGATTTACCCCAAAGATACAGATGCAGTGAAACACTGGGCCATCTGCACCCTGATGTTTACAGCAGCTATGTGCACAATAGCCAAACTGTGGAACGAGCCTGCGTGTCCATTGAAAGATGATTGGATAAAGAAGATGTGGTTTATGTATACAATGGAATATTACTCAGCCATTAGAAAAGACAGATACCCACGATTTGCTTCGACATGGATGGAACTGGAGGGTATTATGCTGAGTGAAATAAGTCACTCGGAGAAGGACAAACATTATATGGTCTCATTCATTTGGGGAATATAAAAAATAGTGAAAGGGAATAAAGGGGAAAGGAGAAAAAATGAGTGGGAAATATCAGAAAGGGAGACAGAACATAAAGACTCCTAACTCTGAGAAACAAACAAGGGGTGGTAGAAAGGGAGGTGGGCAGGGGGTGGGAGGGACTGGGTGATGGGCACTGAGGGGGGCACTTGATGGGATGAGCACTGGGTGTTATGCTATATGTTGGCAAATTGAACTCCAATAAAAAAAAAAAAAAGAAAGCCAAAAAAAAAAAAATTCTGGTTCTACTACTTATTAATAACTGTGTTGCCTAAAACTAAAAATCTTTTAGTTTCCTCATCAACTAAAATGTATTAACATCTCACAAGTTTGTAAGAATTAAGATAATAAATATTAGCCAAGTTAAAAAATACATATAATATTTAATAAAATGCTTGCCATAGGCAATAAGGATTCAGTAATGTTAGGTATAATTATTTAACCCTCACAACAGCTGTATATTATTATCCTTAAAAGAGGATATACAAACTTAGAGAGGTTAAAAAGCTTCCCCAAGGTCATGTAAGAGACAGAATAAGGATTCAAATCCAGGTTTGTTTCCAAAGTTCTTTTTTTTTTTTTTTTTTAAGATTTAGTTATTTATTTATTCATGAGAGACAGAGATAGAGACAAAGACATAGGCAGAGGGAGAAGCAGCCTGAACTTAATCCCAGAACTCCAGGATCACCACCTGAGCCAAAGGCAGACACTCAGCCACTGAGCCACCTAGGTGCACCTCCAAAGCCCTTTATCTGAATCATTACCCGTCCAGTTTTCCCATATCAGTTATTTTTCTTTGCACTTAGTACTTTAACTTTTCATTTTCTTTCTTTGGTTGAATAACTTCTCACTTCCATTTATTACAAATGAAAGACTTCCAAATACACTGTTAAGAGCCAAGACTATTTGTTAAAAAGTTAAGAATAAGATCTTAAAATACTAAGTAGGTCTTTTTTAAGATTTTATTTATTTATTTGACAAAGGGCATAAGGTGGGGAGGCAGGACTAGGTGCAAGAGAGGGAGAAGCAGACTCTTTGCAGAGCAGGGAGCCTGATGTGGGGCTTGATCCCAACCTGAGCTGAAAGAAGATGCTTAAACAACTGATTACCCAGGGGCCCCATTAATTAGGTTTTTTAAAGACATTTCAATATCATACATTATATTATCACTTCAGCAAAACTGCACAAATACCTTTAAAAAAAGAAAAAATACCAAACTTTTAAAAGCTAGTAATAAAAGTTCCAATAAACTAATTAATGTCCAAATCCCACTTTTAAGAATTTATCATGGGATCCCTGGGTGGCGCAGCGGTTTGGCGCCTGCCTTTGGCCCAGGGCGCGATCCTGGAGACCCGGGATCAAATCCCACATCGGGTTCCCGGTGCATGGAGCCTGCTTCTCCCTCTGCCTGTGTCTCTGCCTCTCTCTCTGTGACTATCATAAATAAATAAAAATTTTAAAAAATTTAAAAAAAAAAGAATTTATCATGAGGAGCGCCTGGGTGGTGTAGTCAGTTAAATCTCCAACTCTTGGTTTTGGCTCAGGTCATGATCTCAGGGTTGTGAGGTTTAAGCCCTGCACTGCCTCCATGCACAGTGCAGAGTCCGCTTGAGATTTTCCCTCTCTCCCTCTGCCTCTCCCCCAGCTCGTGCGCTCATTCTCTAAAATAAAAAACTATTTTTAAAAAAGAATTTATCATGAGATAATTCTACAAAATAAAAAACACGGATACCCAGAAATATTCATCAAAGCACTATTTATAATAAGGAAAACTGAATGAACCTAAATGTCCATTAGCAAGAATCTGCTTAAATAATTCAGCACAGTTCTACAATGGAAAATTATGCAGCCATTAAAATCAATAACTAATCAGTTACTATTTAAGATGGAACAGTGGCAGGACACCTGGGTGGCTCAGCAGTTGAGCGTCTGCCTTTGGCTCAGGGCATGATCTTGGAGTCCCGGGATCAGTCCCACATCCGGCTTCCTGTATGGAGCCTGCTTCTCCCCTGCCTGTGTCTCTGCCTCTCTCTCTCGGTGTCTCTCATGAATAAATAAATAATTTTAAAAAAAAATATGGAACAGTGACTGTAACACAACACTGAATGGAATAAAAGGCAACTTACTAAACATGAGAGGTATGTAATTTTACAAAAACCACACATCCATTTTCACATATGAACAGGTGTAGGAGAAGTATCTGGAAAGGCAGCATCAGTGAGAATAGTGGAGTTTCAGGTACTTTTGATTTTTTCTTTACTTTTCATGTTGTTTGAATTTTTTATTTATTTATTTATTTACGATAGTCATACAGAGAGAGAGAGAGAGGCAGAGACACACAGGCAGAGGGAAAAGCAGGCTCCATGCACCGGGAGCCCGACGTGGGATTCGATCCCGGGTCTCCGGGATCGCGCCCTGGGCCAAAGGCAGGCGCCAAATCGCTGCGCCACCCAGGGATCCCTTGTTTGAATTTTTTAATGAAATTGGTTTTTTTAAGAGTGAGTGAGTGAGTGAGTGAGTGAGTGAGTGAGTTATTTATTTATTTATTTATTTATTTATTTATTTATTTATGATAGATAGAGAGTGGCAGAGACACAGGGAGAAGTAGGCTCCATGCTGGGAGCCCGATGAGGGACTCGATCCCGGGACTTCAGGATGCACCCTGGGCCAAAGGCAGGCGCCAAACCGCTGAGCCACCCAGGGATCCCCTGAAATTATTTTTATAGAAGTAGTGAAGTACTAAAAAGTATCAATATATGAGATGATGATGAAAAGAATAAACAAAGCAAGTACCAGTCTGTATACAGGTACTGTCCTAAGTAGCCTATTTTATGTTTTACTTCCTTAAGAAAAATTAGAAATAGAATGCAATATTAATTACTGGTTAAGTAATTAAGTAACCCTAATGTTTAAGATTCAGAGAATATGTTTCAGATAAAAAGATAACTTTATACTGGTCATTGCTACAACTCCAGAAGAATATTCTAACCTACCACATTTTGTTAAATCTAAGATACCTCTTAAGATGCACCACTGTTTTATGTTCCACTAAGGAAGAAAAACTGCCAAATAAAGTACAACAAGATTTTATCAGTTTGAATTCTTATGTTACATCTTTTTAAAGAGCTCTTTTAGACACATTTAGACAAAGATTGTTCCTGTACATCTATTCTTGTGAATAAGTTAAATACTTCATATTTAAGCCTGACTCTTCTGAATCACTTTTCAGAGTTACCTAATGTCTGTGTTTTTCCACGGGATATCACTCTCTGGCCATTAAACGCTTTAGTGATGCAGCATTTCTTAAAAGAGTATTTCTCTATTAGTGTTACCAAAACTTTCTTTGAAATCACAGACTCATTTTGCCATTAGAATGCTGATACTTTCTTGATCTTAACCAAGGTGCTAAAAGATTTTTAGATAGCAACCAGAACTCACATCTTTTTTCAAAAGGTACTGAAATAGTTTATTGAGACATTAAGGGGCTGCAATAATATGACACTAGGGATACAACTAGGTTCACAAAACACAGGCAAGGACAGATACATCACAATTACCACTTGGTCAACAACAATACTAAGGCATCTATGGATAAAAGACATCCCAATTTCAGAGATGTTAAAAAGTAAAAATTCTGTCATAATTAGAGAAACGTGGTATCAAGTTTGTCTCTCAAAAAAAAGAGACTACAGTTGAGCCAACAATAATTAGAACTCTCCCTCCCCTGAGTCAGAGGAAGTAAGCCAGTGAAAGATAAGTTATTCTCTCACAATTTTAATGTAACACTTTGGGAGGAAAAAGACCAGAGGAACTGTCCTTGAAGAAGAACACTATAAAGTATGAGCCCTGGTAGAAGACCAAGTGGGGTTGAAAGTCATCTTGCTTCTACATGCTTCTACTAATGTCCTTGGAGATTTTAAGATGTGTCTTGTTAATGAAATGACATAAAGAGGAAAAAATAATTAACACTAGATAATCTCTAAAGAACTTTACAGTGACAAACTCCATTATTCCATTCCTCTGGATATAATGATTAAACCAACAATGGTACCATTTAGTTTATTGTAAGTAATAAATAAAAGTCACATTAGAAAATACAGTGCTTCTTATATTATTGCTTGAAAATAACTCTGAAAATCAAAACTGAAAAAAATACTGGTAAATGTGTGAAACTATACTTTGAACAAATATAAAATGTTAAAAAGAAACAGTTTCATCTACCTACTACCTAAAACTAAGAAAATTCTTCACATAAAGATTTAATAAAATAACCAAACAATAAAAACAATAATGGAATAATGAGTATCTAGATATTAATTTACAGAAGATAGAACTTCTATTGATAAAAAGTTTTCAAAGATCAGTCATGATCATCTAAAAATCAATGTCTTCATTTTCACGAATCATGAACAGAGCTTGGGCACATTCCATAAAGAGACAAGTGACTGCAGGGAAACATAACTTACTTGAGTTTCCTGCACTGGTTTCATGTTCTAAAAAAAGTAGGGTAAAAACTATACCCTCTTATATAACTCTTGTTTTAACAGTGGTTTATTTCCTGGGTGGTAAGAACATAAGTAATTTTTAAATCATTTATTTTCTTCCTACGTTCCTACATTTTCTAAGACTAGTTAATACTCCCATACTAAGAAACATTTTAACAAAATTGTCAGCTGGAAATTGAAACACCAGCAAAGGAAATACAGATGACTTCTTCAGTACCACAAAGGTGTTCGTCAATCAAAAGGGGAAGGCAAAAAAAATAATAAAAGGAAAATACAAAAAGAATCTAAGCGACAATAAAAAAGAAGAATTTAATCACTTCAATAATTACGGAGATTGATTCTACTGATTTGGATGATTGTAACTAAAGCTTGAGAGCTCAAAGGCATTTTTCCTCCCACCAAGATAAGAGGTAAGACCCTAAATGTCCAGTATATAATGACATGCAACCATAACAAAAAATAAAAACTAAACCAATCCAAATCACCTTTCATGAACATCAACTGCATACAAGACACTGATCAGAGCTGTAGAAACACAAACACAAATACAAACCAGACACTCCACAAAAATCTGTTGTAGGAAAGAAATGCAGTATAAAAGAAATGCAGTATAAAAATCTATTAAAGTGTGCTCAAGAGTTCATCTGCTAAAATTCAATTCATTCTTTCAATACTTATTGAATGCCTTCTACATATCAGACACTGTTCCAGATGCTGACAGTGTAAAGAATATACAAAAATCTCTCTGCCCTCATGGCACTTAAAATTGTGGGGAAAGGGTAGTCAATAGGCAAATAAATACAGAGTATATTAGTGATGTACTATGGAAATAATAAGGTAGTAACACGAAGAAATGGTTAAGTGGGCAGGTATACAGGAAAGAGGTTATAATTTTTTTTTAAGATTTTATTTATTCATTCATGAGAGACAGAGAGAGAGAGGCAGAGAGACACAGGCAGAGGGAGAAGCAGGCTCCATGCAGGAAGCCCGATGGGGGACCCGATCCCGGGACTCCAGGATCACACCCTAGGCCGAAGGCAGGCACCCAACCACTGAGCCACCCAGGAACCCCCAAGAGGTTATAATTTAAAGAGAGTAGTTAGGATGCCTGGGTGGCTCAGCAGTTGAGCATCTGTCATTGGCTCAGGGTGTGATCCCAGGGTCCAGGATCGAGTCCCACAATGGGCTCCCTGCAAGGAGCCTGCTTCTCCCTCTGCCTGTGTCTCTGCCTCTCTCTCTGTCTCATATGAATAAACAAATAAAATCTTTTAAAAAAAATTAAAGAGGGTAGTTAGGTTAGACACTGAGAAGGTGATATCTGAACATATCAATATTAGTAATATCCAACGATTATGTTTTCTGAGTTATGGAGACTAAAAATTTTAGTATTTTGGAAAGAAACAAGCTATAAAATTCTCAAGTTCTTTCAAGTATGCTAGTCTATATGTAGCAATATCCACTAAGCTACTAGATATTATTCATTGAGCATTACCTTGCACCAAACACTGTTTTCCACACTCTCCATTTATTAACTTAATCTTTGTATCAGAAAAGGCCCAACCACAGAAATAAATCAATGTATTTTAACAGAATTTAATATCATTATTAACTACGTTAGTATATAAGTAACTAAAAAGATAAAGAAAGAACATGAAAGATGAGGAACAAGTGCAGGGAGAAGTTACCACCCCCAGGACCAGAGGAGTCAAGGTAAAAGACTGGAATTATTAAAACCCAAAGGTTTGCAGGAAAGGTTCTACACAGCAGAAACTCAGATCCCTGAGGAGACAGTGTTGCTTGGCTGGTGCCAACATCTCTGACTTTGGAAAAGGAGACCCTAAGGGATTGGGGTGTCTTTCAAGGAGGAGGGGGCTAGCCAAGTGTAGCTGGTGTTACCAAAGGTATTGATGAAGCCAGCTCTTGAGTACTGGGAAACTTCAAACTGGATTCAAATGCTGCTACAGAGAAAAACCTGTTGCTGGGGTGAAGAACTCCAGTAAGATAGTGGTCACACGAACACAAAAGCAAAGAGACATGGAGCCCACAGGAAACAAAGAGAAAGTGTGTGCAAAAGTCCCTTTTTCCTCCTCCTCCCTGCAGCCTTCCTTCAGAGTCCTGTGCAAGTGAAACCTAGAAGTAAAGCTGACAAGGCAGAAATGTGGTTTGCAAAATCTCAGAAAAGCATTACAAAGCAGGGCATAAGAGGGTGTGTTTGGAGCTGAAAGACAGTAACTTAATAGTTGGCATAATCCTTCTACAACTGATGAGGATAATAGATGAGAGAAGGAACAGAGTAGTATGAAGCATTTGGGTAAAAAATATCCAGAGTTCCAAAGAGCTGTTAAGTGAAAAGAAAGGAAACAGCACTGAAGAAAGCATATAGCTTTAGACTATTGATACCATTGTTAACCTGTTTCCAAGTATATGCTAATTCTAGTGATCTCTTCAGAGTCCAGATAACATTTTGGTAAGAACAAGTATCAATACTAGAGTAAAATTATTCAACATGACTTAGTAAAGATATTCAGTTGATTTTCATTATTTCTGATAGTTATGTTCTATACATTCATTGCAAACACTGAATTAACAAAGACTGACCCACTGCTCCTAGGAGAAATATGTACACAAACATATCTCATATAGATTATAATCTGGGCAGCCCGAGTGGCTCAGCAGTTTAGCTCCCCCTTCAGCCCAGGGTGTGATCCTGGAGACCTGGGATCAAGTCCCATGTCGGGCTCCCTGCATGGAGCCTGCTTCTTCCTCTGCCTGTGTGTCTCTGTCTCTCTCTGTGTGTGTCTCTCTCATGAATAAATAAAATCTTTTTTAAAAAGATTATAATCTTAGATCCTAAAAACAATTCATTCTGGTAGATTCTATCCCCATTTTTGTACAAAAGAGAAAATGAGGTTCAGAAGTGTTATGTGTCTTTCGTGAGGCTGCCCCACAATAAGTGCCAGAGTTGGGATTCAAATCTCACCCAACTGATACCAAAGCCAGACTTTTTACACTGCACTGCACTGCCCTGCCCTCTACATTCTCCCAGCTCCTGGTCAAGTCTATGTGAGGGCTGAAACAAGATGGCCAAGTGTCACTTTGTTCCATCTTAGCTGGGAACGCGCAGGTCTAGGGGCTCAATTTTCCCACCTCTGCACATATATGCAAACGACTGAAAGCACTGAGTACAGACTTTGGGGCTACAAATAAATTTTAACAAGCAGACAAATTCACAAACAGAGGATCTGCAAATAATGATGATTGACTATACATGCTCTTTCTAAAATTTCTACAAGATATTACAGAAATGCTTCCTTAAAAAAGAATTTTCAGGGATCCCTGGGTGGCGCAGCGGTTTGGCGTTTGCCTTTGGCCCAGGGCGCGATCCTGGAGACCCAGGATCGAATCCCACATCGGGCTCCCGGTGCATGGAGCCTGCTTCTCCCTCTGCCTATGTCTCTGCCTCTCTCTCTCTCTCACTGTGTGACTATCATAAATAAATAAAATAAAAATAAAAAATAATTTTCATGTGTTTTTCTCAATTCTGTAGAGTTGAAAGGAATGTACTTTATATATATTCTCTTAATACTCCAAAACACTATTTTATTTATAGTGTTCTGTTTACTCAAAACTTAGTAATTGATCAGTCGAGATAACCATCAACAAAGTGATTTCAAAAATAAATTTAACATTGGCTAAAACTGCACCTTCCAAAATATTTTACCAATTCTCAGGTCACACAGTCTTCCCACTTATTTCAAGGACTCGCTGAGTCTGAGGAGCATGAATAAACTGAAACATAACTGACAGCTGTGTGATAGATAAACTGATGAAATTTGCACAGATCCCATAGCAGAAAAGACAGAAAAGTGAGAATACAAAAAGACAGTTACAAAAAAATATTTTAAAATAAGACAAAGACGTCCTACTTCTGAAAACTCATTCAAGAAAAATAAAATTGTTTAGAAGGTAAGAAAGAACATTTCCATGCAAATATTCTCAACGCTGAAATTATAAAGGACCAAAATGCATGGCTGTTAAGGTAAGAAACTCACCATGAATTTTACAAGGAAAGAAAAAAGAAAAGCCAGGATGTTAAAGTTATTTTTATAGTCTCAAGTTTCAGTTACCTTTTTAAAACATAAATGTATATGTGCTAGGAATTTGGACTTCATGTGGTATTGAGTTCAAAGCATAATATTTAATAAATGCCAAATAACTGTAACAGTATAGTATAGAAATAGTTACCTGCCCAAAAGGAAACTGTCTTTGTCCTTTCACAGAAAAAGGGAGAAAAAAAATGAATGGACATATGAGGGAGAAAAAAAATGTGAAAAGGAGAACTGTTAAGTAAAACAAAATAATGATGTATTTAAAAGTATGACCCAGAATATGAGAGTCTATTTGTGACAACACAGATGAAACTTGACAGCATTATGCTAAGTGAAATAAGTCAGACAGATAAATACTGTATGATCTCACTAACATGTGAAACCTAAAACAAAAACGAAAACCAGCTCAGAGATACAGATAACAGACTGGTGACTGCCAGAGGTACAGGGTAAGGGGTGAAAGAAAAGGGTAAAGGAGGTCAAAAGTACCAAACTACCAGTTATAAAATAAGTAAGTTATGGGGACGAGAGGTACTGTATGGTGACTACAATTAAGAATGCTGTACTGCGTATTTAAAAGTTGCTAAGAGACTAGATCTTAAAAGTTCCCATCACAAGGAAAAAAAAATTTGTAACTACATAAGGTGACAAATGTCAACTAGACTTATTGTGATCACTTTACAATATATACACATATGATATAACTGCATCATAACCTGAAACTAATATAATCTTATACATCAATTATACTTCAATTTATAATTTTTAAATAATAAATAAAAGTAGGACCTCTTACTTTATTTTGAAAAATTCAAACCTACAGAGAAAGTGAATGAACTGAACAGTGAATGCTCATATGCTTATACCCCTCACCAAGAATCATCAATTATGAATATGTTGTCACATTTGGTACTCTTGCTCTCATACACACACACAAGTATACATACATATATATTTTACATATAGACATGTATACACAAACACACACATATGGGCATTGTTCTTTTACTATACCATCTGGAAGTTGTGCTTCACTTTCCAAAACTTCAGTATGTGTCCACCAAGAACAAAGACATTCTCCAACATAACCACAATTACCATGCCCAAAGAATTTAACACTGATATAATATCTAATATGTATTCCATATTCAAATTTCCTCAAATGTCCTTAAGTTTTTTAAAGATTAATCAATTTATTTATTTGAGAAAGACACATGAGGGCTGGGGCAAAGAGAGAGAATCTTTCAAGCAGGCTCTCTGCTAAGTAGGGAGCCCAAGACACTGGGCTTGCCCCTATGACCCATGAGATCATAACCTGAGCAGAAACCAAGAGTCAGACCTCACCTAAGCCACCCAGGTGTCCGTCCTCAAATGTCTTTTAAAAATCCCTTATTGCTTACATTTGTCTTAAAGACTTATTTATTTATTTATTTATTTATTATTATTATTTATTTATTTATTTATTTATTTATTTATTTATTTATTTATTTATTTATTTATTTATTTAAAAAAACAGAATGAGCAAGGGAGATCGCATGAGCAGGAGGAGAGAAGAAGACTCCCCTGCTGAGCAGGGAGCCCAAAGTAGGGCTCAATCCCAGAACCCTGGAATCATGACGTGAGCCAAAGGCAGGCACTGAACCACCTGAGCCACCCAGGCGCCCCCCATTACTTACATCTTTAAAAGCCCAAACTATTTATTTGTAGAACATCCCATTATCTGGATTTGCCTAATTGTTCTTCATATTAGATTCAAGTTAACTATTTTTGACAAGAATACCACCTTAGGTGATTATGTATTTCCCATCGAATTACATCAGAAAACACATAATGACAGTTTGTCCTATTATTGGTGATCAACCTTAGATTTAATCACTTAAGACATATCTGCCAGGGAAGCCTGGGTGGCTCAGCGGTTGAGTGCCTGCCTTTGGCCCAGGGCATGATCCTGGAGTACCAGGATCCAGTCCCCCATTGGGCTCCCTGCATGGAGCCTGCTTCTCCTTCTGCCTGTGTCTCTGCCTCTCTCGCACTCTCTCTCTGTGTCTCTGCCTCTCTCGCGCTCTCTCTGTGTCTCTTATGAATAAATAAATAAAATCTTAAAAAAAAAAAGACCTATTTGCCAGTTCTTTCTACTGTAACAAGCACCCTTATAGGGAAATACTTTAGAGCTGTGTAAATAAATCCTGTTCCTCCAAAACTTTTCACACAATGATCTTAGCTTAGGATCCATCAATAATCTTTGCCTAAATTATTATAGTGTGGTTGCAAAATAGTGGTTTTTCTAATTTTATCAATCTTTATATACCAACTACCATTCCTCTATTAACTATTTTGTCATTGATATTTTTGTTCAAGCTATCCTGAATCTTTGGCCTGTCCCCATTAGTTTTTAGGCATATCCTTACTTTGTGGCATATTTTCCTTTTTTTTTTTTTAATAATTTTTATTTATTTATGATAGTCACACAGAGAGAGAGTGAGAGGCAGAGACACAGGCAGAGGGAGAAGCAGGCTCCATGCACCGGGAGCCTGATGTGGGATTCGATCCCGGGTCTCCAGGATCGTGCCCTGGGCCAAAGGCAGGCACCAAACCACTGCGCCACCCAGGGATCCCCGCATATTTTCCTTTGGGGAAAAAAAAGGACTAGTGGGAAAGCTTTCACTTTTCAATTTTATCATTTCTGTACTTTCCTACTGTAGACTTGGACGAACCATTTCAATGAGCTCTGAATGGTATTCAGAAGCCAAGAGCTCAGAATACTAATACATAGTGTAATTATTTGTAGGCCATTTCAGGGAGAATAGGTGTGTGTGTGTCTGTGTGTGTGTGTGTCTGTGTTTACTATCACAAGTTCAAACTGAAACTGCTAATTCAAAAATCAGCATCACAGGGTTCATACTCATCTTTTCCCTATTCCAAGTTTCTAACTCCTTTCTTCCAGAATTTCAAGCTTAGTTTCTAAAACATCAATATATCAACTCATCTTCTCTATCCTATAATATATACAAAGGTAGTTTCAGAATTATGTTAATATAACTACTAGTAGTTACTAGTAGCAAACCTATTTAACAAGAATTCTTTCCATTTGGGAAAAAGAACTGGTAAGGAAGGCTTTCATTTTCCAATTTTATCACTTTTGTACTGCTCAAAAATCTAACCATATTAATATCCTCTTGAGTTTTTAAAAAACTGTTAACAAAAGTTATCTGGATGGTAAAATTATTTTTATATATTCTTTATACTTTGCTATATTTTTAAAACAATAGCATTTAAATTTCTGGAAATGATAAAGTATACATTTTTGGTTTTGGGGTAGAAAGAGAGCCTCATATCAATCCACAGAGAAAATTAAATTCCAAATGAATTAAAACTAAAATTCTTTATAACTTATAACTGAACTATTAAAAAGTCTAGGGCAGCCCAGGTGGCTCAGCAGTTTAGCGCCGCCTTCAGCCCAGGGCCTGATCCTGGAGACCCGGGATTGAGTCTTATGTCAGGCTTCATGCATGAAGCCTGCTTCTCCCTCTGCCTGTGTCTCTGCCTCTCTCTCTGTCTCATGAATTAATTAAATAAAATCTTAAAAAATAATAAAATAAATAAAATAAAATTTAAAAAGTCTAGAAGAGGGATCCCTGGGTGGCGCAGCGGTTTGGCGCCTGCCTTTGGCCCAGGGCGCTATCCTGGAGACCCGGGATCGAATCCCACGTCAGGCTCCCGGTGCATGGAGCCTGCTTCTCCCTCTGCCTGTGTCTCTGCCTCTCTCTCTCTCTCTCTGTATGACTATTGCAAATAAATAAATAAAAATTTAAAAAAAATAAATAAATAAATAAAAAATAAAAAGTCTAGAAGAATGTATATTTACTTAATTTCTGGGTAGGGGAAGTTTCTCTAAGCATGAAAGCGAAGAAAAAAACCCAACGAAGTAACACATTGACAGATTTTGTAGAATAAATATTATATGGGATACCTGGGTGGCTCAGCGGTTGAGTGTCTGCCTTTGGCTTCGGGCATGATTCTGGGGTCCTGGGATCGAGTCCCACATCGGGCTCCCTGAGGGGAGCCTGCTTCTCCCTCTGCCTGTGTTTCTTCCTCTCTCTGTGTCTCTCATGAATAAATAAATAAATAAAATCTTTTTTAAAAAAAAAAAGACTATTATGGGATCCCTGGGTGGCGCAGCGGTTTAACGCCTGCCTTTGGCCCAGGGCGCGATCCTGGAGACCCGGGATCGAATCCCACGTCGGGCTCCCGGTGCATGGAGCCTGCTTCTCCCTCTGCCTATGTCTCTGCCTCTCTCTCTCTCTCTCTCTGTGACTATCATAAATAAATAAAAATTTAAAAAAAAGACTATTATATGTCTTTGTAGCAAAAAAGCGGCATAAACTAAGGTAACTACAAACTAACTGCAGCATCTGGGATAAAGTGTTCATTTCCATAGTATATAAAAAGTACTTTCAGGGGTGCCTGGGTGGCTCAGTGGATAAGCATCTACCTTCAGCTCAGGTCATGATTCCAAGGTCCTCGGATTGAGCCTGGTATCTGGCTCCCTGCTCAGTGAGGGGTCTGCTTATAACTTCCCTCCCCCCCACACCACCCTGCCACCCCACCAATGTTTACTCTCTCTTTCTTGCTCACTCTTCTCTCTCAAAAAAATCAATGAAATCATTAAAAATAATAATAAAAAGTACTTTCTTTTTTTTTTTTTAATTTTTATTTATTTATGATAGTCACACACACAGAGAGAGAGAGAGAGAGAGGCAGAGACACAGGCAGAGGGAGAAGCAGGCTCCATGCACCGGGAGCCCGACGTGGGATTCGATCCCGGGTCTCCAGGATCGCGCCCTGGGCCAAAGGCAGGCGCCAAACCGCTGCGCCACCCAGGGATCCCTAAAAAGTACTTTCAAATCAACAAGAAAGGGCAGCCCCGGTGGCGCAGCAGTTTAGCGCCGCCTGCAGCCCAGGGCGTGATCTGGAGACCCTGGATCGAGTCCCACGTCAGGCAAGATCTTTGCATGGAGCCTGCTTCTCCCTCTGCCTCTGTCTCTGTGTCTCTCTCTCTCTCTCTGCATCTCTATGAATAAATAAAATCTTTAAAAACAAATCAACAAGAAAACACTATCGGAATATCGGAATATGAATCAATTATTTTTTAAGATGTGTAATCTCTCTAGAATCAAAGAAATGTAACATGAAATAAACTTTTGCCCATTGAAAAAGCAAATACTTTTTTTAAAGTATAAGAACTAAAACTGAATTCAGGTTAAGGAACAAAGGCAAAGAAATAATCACTGCTGGAATGTCTAAATAGGCACAACTCATGTACATATATAAAAATACATATAAAAATAATCTGGAAACATATACGTGAAACTGAGGATAGGTACAACTATAGAGATAAAAAAAGGAACAGGGATCCCTGGGTGGCGCAGCGGTTTGGCGCCTGCCTTTGGCCCAGGGCGCGATCCTGGAGACCCCGGATCGAATCCCACGTCGGGCTCCCGGTGCATGGAGCCTGCTTCTCCCTCTGCCTGTATCTCTGCCTCTCTCTCTCTGTGTGTGTGACTATCATAAATAAATAAAAATTAAAAAAAAAAAAAAGGAACAGTAATTCAAGCAATAGTCAAAGAAGACTAACTTTATTTCTAATAAGTTAGTTTTTACAATAAATAGACATTCTTTAATTATTTCTATAATTAAAATAATTGAAAAATAAATTGGCACAACCTCTCTAGGGCAATTTCACAGTAAGCATTAATAAATGATCATTTATTTTGTCTTAACAATTCTATTTTAGGAATTTGTCCTAAAGAAATAATAAATGTCATTGAAATATAAACCATGTAATATGGACATTTGATATATGATGGCAGCACTATAAAGCAATAAGGAAAGGATGCTCTTTTCAGTAAATGGTGCTGGGACAACTGGGTATCTATACAAAAGAAATGAAACCATTGAGCAAAAGAAGCCAGACACAACAGAACTCATTTATACGAAGCTCAAGACACACCAATAACTTGCAGTGGTCTAGGTAAGAGATAATGGCAGTTTCGACTGATATTGTGACAGTGAAGGAAGAAGTCAGATTCAAGAAATATTTAATAGTAGAATTAACAGGCCTTGGTGATTACATTGGGTTTGGCGGATAAGGAAGCTGAAGGTGTTAAGAATGACCTCCAGGTCTCTGGCCTTTGTAGACAGAAATGTCAATTCCTGAACAGAGAACACAAGAGAAGCAAATATGAAGCTGACATCAAGAGTTTAATTAGTTCATATTCTGACTTGCTTAAGCAAACTGTGAGATATCTAGGTGAAAATCTCTAATAGATACTTGGATGCATGGGTCTGGAGTTGAAAAGAGAAGTCTTGGGGTAGAGACATAAGTTGCATTTAGATGGTAATAGAAACCACAGGAGAAGATGGACTCTCATAGGAAAAGTAAAAGAAAACAGGGCCTACACCCAAGTCCTGTGGAATCCCAACACTCAGAAGTCAGAAAAAGGAAAAAGAGCAGCAATAGTCTGAGGAGTGGACACAGAAATGAGAAAAATATCAGGACTGTGGTAACCTAAAAACCAAAAGATGAGCTTTTTATTTTATCTTATTTTTAAGAAGAGCTTTTTAAAGAAAAGGATTGATTGAATGTCTCAAATGCTCCTGAGAATACAAATATGGTATAAATATCCACTGATAGAAACATGGGAAATCCTGAAACCATACCAAGAACCATTACCTAGAGGGTTGGTCCAAATAAATAATATACAAAAATGTCACAGAACCAAAGGTTATGGGGTGGGTTTTTTTGTTTGTTTGTTTGTTTGTTTTTTTTGGGGGGGTTTTGGATTGAAAGAACCAAGAGGCAAGATGAAAGCAGGGAAAAAGCCTATATCAAAGTACATCACCATGAACCAGGATAAAAAGAAAATCTTAAAAGCTATGAAAAGAAAAAGAACACAAAGAAACACAAAACAAAGTGGCATGGGACCCATGTTGTTTTAATAGCAACACTTAAAGATAAAAGACAATGAATGGAGAAAGTCTTTAAAATTCTAAGAAAAAGTTATTTTTGAACTATAATTCTATAACCAAACTATCAAGTAT
Organism: Nyctereutes procyonoides; assembly: GCF_905146905.1. Classification (NCBI taxonomy): domain Eukaryota; kingdom Metazoa; phylum Chordata; class Mammalia; order Carnivora; family Canidae; genus Nyctereutes; species Nyctereutes procyonoides. Next base: position 8,747,059 of record NW_026575133.1, on the reverse strand, counting down.
GACATTATAATAAAGATGTATTCAGACAGGCAAGGTTTTAAAAAAATGTACCTTCCAGGGCACCTGGGTGGCTCAGTCGGTTGAGCAGCTGCCTTCCACTTGGGTCCTGATCTCAGGGTCCTGGGATCGAGCCCCACTTCAGGCTCCCTGCTCAATGGGGAGTCTGATCCCCCCTCCCCTCCTCCTTCATCCCCCCACTCATGCTCTTTCTCTCGAATAAATAAGTAAATCTTTAAAAAAATAAAAATAATTAAAAAATAAAAATAAAAATAAATAAAAAATGTACCTTCCATGGATCCTTTCTCAGAGAACTTACTGAAGACTATACACAACCAAAACAAGGAAGAAACTCAAACAGGAAAAACAAAGCATTTAAGACACTCTTAAGGGGTGCTTAAAACTCCATGGGTTAAGCGTCAGGTCATGATCCCAGGGTCTTAGGATCAAGCCTCACATTCAGCTCCCTGCTCAGCTGCAGTCTTCTCCCTTTGCCCCTTCTCCCTGCACTTGCACACTTGCTCTCTCTCAAATAAATAAATAAATAAATAAATAAATAAATAAATAGTCGTTAAAAAAAAAAAGACACTCTTGAAGCAGGGGTGCCTGGGTCACTCAGTCAGTTAAGTATCCAACTCTTGATTTCAGCTCAGGTCATGATCTCAGTTTTGTGAGATCAAACCCCATGTAAGGCTGTGTTCAACGAGGAGTCCACTTTAGATTCTCTTCCTCTCCCTCTGCCCCTCCTCCCACCCATGCTGTCTCTCGCTCTCAAATAAATAAATCTTTAAAAAAAAATTAAAAAGGAAAACACTTTTGAAGCAGTCTGAGCTCCCAAGACTTCTACAGAGAAAAATTATAATCCATTATTGAGAAATACTAAAAAAAGAACTAGAGGTAAAACATATGCATAAATAGGAAGACTTAATATCACAGCAATGTTAATTTTTTCAAAACTGATTTATAAATTCCATAAAATCTCTTTAAAAAGCACAGTAAGATTTTGTGGAACCTAAGCTAATTCTACAAAGTACATGCAAGCACTAAGAGCCAAGGATATACAAGTTACTGTTGATGAAGAATATGGGAAAGCTGTACTCTAGCAGAGATGTATTTTTATTTTTATATTTATTTATTTATTTATTTATTTTTAATGACCGGTGGGGGTGGGGGCAGAGGGAGAAGCAGGCTCCACGCAGAGAGCCCGACCTGGGACTCGATCCGGTCTCCAGGATCACGCCCCGGGCCAAAGGCGGCGCCAAACCACTTGGCCACTGGGGCAGAGATGTATTTTAATGCTTTCCTAATTAACACAGTGAGAAAATGGTACAGAAACAGATCAATGGAAGAGAATCGAGATCACAAAAACAGATACATTTAACAGGACCCTGTAAAGCAGTGAGAAAAAAGTTTACTCCCAATGATGGGTTCTGGGATAACTGAGTAATTCAGCTGAAGAAAAAACTGAAATTAGACCCCTACCTCAAACCATTTACAAAAACCTATTCTACGTGGACTGTATATGTAACTGTTAAAGGCAAAATCATAAAGTTTTAGAAGATAATACTGGGGGTTATCTTCATGATCCTAGGTTAGGAAAGAATTTCTTACATACAATACAAAAAGTATTAACTGAAAGGAAGAAACTGACAAATTGCACTATATTAAAATCAAGAATTTCCTGGGCAGCCCGGGTGGCTCAGAGGTTTAGCGCCACCTTCAGCCCAGGGCCTGACCCTGGAGACCCGGGATCCAGTCCCACGTCGAGCTCCCTGCATGGAGCCTGTTTCTCTCTCTGCCTGTGTCTGCCTCTCTCAATCCGTGTTTCTCATGAATAAATAAATAAAATATTTAAAAAAAAAAAAAAGGAATTTCCTGTTCACAAAAAGACACCATAAAGAAAATGAAAAGACAAGCCAGAGAATGAGGGTATATTTACAATAACCATAGTTTTAAATGGTTAAAATCCAGAATACACTACAAATAAACAAGAAAAGGACATCCAATAAGAACATGAATAAAAAACGAACACAAAAGAAGAAATCCAAATTACCAATAAACTTACCCCAAAAAATTACATAGTAGTCAGGGAAAGATGAATTAAACCATAATGAAAAACATAACAATATCAGGCTGTCAAAAATTAAAAATTCTGACAATATCAAATGTTGCAAAGAGATGCTCAGAGCAAGGAAAATCCCATACACTCCTGGTGGCAACGTAAACTGATATAGTTTGGTATCCCTAGTGAAGTAACTAAAGTTACACTAGTCTATAACCCAGCAATTCTACTCAAGTCTTAGCAAAATTTATGCATATACACACCAGAATTGTATATAAGAGCCCAAAACTGGGGCAGCCCCGGTGGCTTAGCAGTTTAGCGCCGCCTTCAGCCTGGGGTGTGATCCTGGAGACCCGGGATCGAGTCCCGCATCGGGCTCCGTGCATGGAGCCTGCTTCTCCCTCTGCCTGTATCTCTGTCTCTCTCTCTCTCATTCGCTGTGTCTCTAGTAAATAAATAAAATATTAAAAAAAAAAAATAAGAGCCCAAAACTGGAAATGAATGATACACCCATTAACAGTACAAAGGTAAATAATGGGTGATATAATCATAAAATGGAATTCCATGACACAATGGAAATAAATTACAGCTCTAGGTGATAAACATGAACTTCACATACATATTTCACAATTTTTTTTTAAAAAGGCACATGCTCATCAGGGCCATAAAAAGAATCGCTTTCATCCAGCACACAGTCAGGAATTCAGTTTCTATTCAACGTGATTTTACGTCATCCTTTCTTTATTAAAAGCAACAAAAATCCAAACACAAAAAATTGTGAGAGATATTACATATCTTCATTCATGTCAAATAATACTACATAAAAAAAGAAAATAAATTTAAAGTGAAGATTTTTAAGGCAAGAAAGTTACTGTTACACAGTTGTATAGTGCTGAAGTGAGTGGAAGGAATACAACTATATCAAAGAAAAATGTTTCAAATAAACTAAATATGTACAGGAGATGACTGCCTATATACCACTTAATCTTTGAAACAATTACTAACTTTTACAAGCAAATGACAGAATCAATTTTAGAAAGTTTTCCACTGCATACTACTACATACAATATTAAGGTTTGATAGCTTTTTGCTCCACAAAGAGGAAGCTGATATAGTTAAAATTTCTAGAGATCTTGGAAAGCAAAAAAACCTTTAGGAACTATAATTCACAAAGCAATACAGGCCAGGTAAGTTTAAATTTTAAATTTTCTTTAAAAAAAATAAAATCTCAGAGCCCATTCCTTGGAAGCACAGAATAGTGAAATGATAAAAGTAAAATGCAAAGAACTCATACTCTTCAACTATCACCCTAAAACAGTCATCAAGCTCACAAATATTATCTTTGACATAGTTTATAATTATAGTGTTCAACTACATGGAGTAAGTCTCTTTTCAGAAAATTTTCAGTTGATGTTTCACTTTAGGAAGATCTGTTACATTTTACAGAAAGAGTCGTTAAAGAATGAAATCATAGAGCATTATTAGTATGTCCCTGCAATCTGCCTGTGCCCTGGGAAAACAAGAAAATGGTTTACTATCTTCGTAGGCCCCTTTTCCTGTCCCATCCCATATTTCGCTTCTGAGCTCTAAATGTAGTTAACAATAATTCCTACCACTCATTGAGCCCTTTCCACATGCCTTTAATTCTCACACACTGAAGCGCCAATCTTACTGAGAAAAGTGAGACATGGAACGGTTAAGTTAACTTGTCCAAGGTCACAGGCTAATATTGAGAGAGCGCAGATATAGTCCAGCTCCAGAGCCAATGTCTTAATACTATACTGTTTCTATCTGATAAAACATTTATAGCATGAAAACTGCCCATAATCACCTACCTGCCCTAACCACCTACTAACTACTGGATTCCAGATGCCCTAAGTATTTATTTCTGCTTTTCTTAGAGAACTGCATACTCACAGTGTGGAGTGAAGCAAATGTTTAGGGAAATGCAGGATTTTCCAGCTAAGAAAACGAAGATCCAAAGAAGTGAAGTGTTCTGTCCATGACCACAATGCTGGTTTGTGACGGCCAGCACTAAAGACAATTCTTGACTCCTAAGAGTGATCTTAGGATACCTTACTCGGTACTGTAAGCTCTTGATGCAACCCATACTCTACCTTCCACACAAACACTGAACTTCATTTTGCCAACTTTGACAGCACAGGATTGCTTCGATAGCATTCACATACAGGTGATACACACAGATACAGAGAGAGTCGCACTATGTGCTCAGGCAATAGATAAACCCAAATGTATATCACAATTCTGGGCCCCGGTTTTATCATTAACTACAATATGTAACAATGTAGCTATAGTAGCCATGTGACAATGTGTTTTAAAAGCACACAGAGAAGAGCTGCTATTCCAGTCTGAGTGAAAAAATGAGGACTGGAAGCTATGAGATGCTTTTGAGGCAGGGCAAAGGCACAGAAGTGTGGTGGTACTTAGGAGAAAGACGCTATCATTTCTACCAATGGACATGACAGTGGAAAACAATAGTAAATACAGGGTCAGAAGACTCGAGTTCAAATCTAGACTGCGACTCATGTGACTTTTGACAAATTTCTGAGTCTCAGTGTCTTTATCTGTGAAAAGCAGATACTACTGACCAGCGTACCTCCAGGCCTTTGGTGGGGGGGGGGGGCCAAATTATGTGAAAGTGCCTTACGAGCTGCAAAGTCCTGTTTAAACATAAGCTATTTATGTTTTCACTTCCAGGCAACCCTGTGGGTCCTTCCCTCTGAACCGTGTCTCATAAAAACCTCACCCTTCAGGATGAAAATATTCCGATGACATCACTCATCTACTGCTTATGAAATAATAAACAGTTAACATTAATCCTTCACGTTGAAACGTCAAAACTGTCTCTACTGAAAAAAAAAATACATATAGATATCTATGTCTATAGATATATATGTCTTTATAGATATTTTTAAATTTCTCAAGCATTAGTACTGACTTATGGTCAATGGCTTTCTGTAATTATATTTAGAAACTAGTACCAGATGCAGGTTTTCTTCTGGAAAATTTCTATCAGAAATTCCATTCCAGGGATCCCTGGGTGGCGCAGCGGTTTGGCGCCTGCCTTTGGCCCAGGGCGCGATCCTGGAGACCCGGGATCGAATCCCACGTCAGGCTCCCGGTGCATGGAGCCTGCTTCTCCCTCTGCCTGTGTCTCTGCCTCTCTCTCTCTCTCTCTCTCTCTCTCTTCCTGTGTGACTATCATAAATAAATAAAAATTTAAAAAAAAAAGAAATTCCATTCCGTTTTATAGTATGTTGTCCAGGAACCAACTGAAGAATAATAAATAGCCTGCAAGTAGCAATCACTTTGCTCTCATCCCAGAAGACTGGTTATGGCATTAGCTACAGATAAAACCCAATACATGCCCTGGGCCCTAAAAAGGGAACTGTTCCAGCACAAGCACACGTAAATGAACACAGAGAGCTAGGAGACACACGTTAAATCCACCGAAAAGCACACTGAGTTTCCGATTTCAAAAACCAGACCCCCTCCTTTAGAGAAAGTTTGACAGGGTCTACAGGCTCTGTAACCCTGCCTCCCTTTAGCAATCAGCCGAAACCACATGCAGGCCCCATTTTGTTCGACCTTCTACTCTCCGATCTCGGCTACTCGTTGGATTCCAGCCCACACAAAGTTCTGGCGCACCTTTACCAAGGCAGAAGAAGGGGCCAGGGACAGGAAGGGGACGGGGCGAGAGAGACCTTCCCGTGCCACTCCGCACCCGCGGCCGTTTTATCTTACGAGACCAACTTCCCGTTCCCCCCTCCTCCTTACCTTGTACACTTTCCCAAAGGCTCCGTCCCCCAGTTCTCCTATAATCTCCCAAAACTCCTCGGGGTTCAAATCCCTCTTCACGTGTTCGTATTGCTTCTTCTTCTTCTCGGTGCCCAACTTGAAGATCTTACGGAAATTGAAGAAGGACATTTTCCCTCCCAGCAGAGTTCCTTGCACTTAAGGGACTAAAAGCAACAATAAAAGGCAAAGTTTCTCCTCCCTCCTCTCTCCGCGCGAGCCCGGCGGGCGGCGGCGGCGGCGGCGGGCGGGTGGCGGCGGCGGGCGCGGGCTTCCCGGCTCCCGCCGCTCCGGCCGGGCCGTGCCCGGGGAGGGCGGGGCGCACTCCGGCTCCGGCCCTCGGGGCGAGGACGTGGGGGGGGGGGGGCGGCGGCCGCGGGCTGCACGAGCGGCCCCTCCGCCGAGCCTGCCCGCGTGCCCTCGGGAGGCGGCACCTGCCCGGACGCTGGTCCCCACCTGGCCCGGCCCGACGGGTCCGCGCGGTCCGGACGTGCGCGGCCGCCGCCGCTTAGGCCCGTGTCACGGCGAGTCTCCTGGGGCGGCGGCCACCCCGCGCGAGGGACGCGGCCAGCGCCCCCGGACGCGGGCGGGCGACAGGCCGAGCTCTCCCACCTCGGGCCGCGAGCCCCGGGGCTCCTCCGCAGCCGTCCGCTCCCGCCGCGCGAGGCCCGCGCGTCCCTTGGGCTCTGAGGCGCCGCCGCCTCCGCCGCCGCCGCCGCCGCCGCCGCCGCCGCCGCCGCCGCCGCCGCCGCCTCGCTCGCTCGCTCGCTCCCCAGCCCACACGGCCTCGGCCGGGAGCGCGCGCAGACGCCGACGCCGCAGCGCGCCCGCGCTCCCTCGGCCGCGCGCCCCCTCTCCGCGCGCCCGCGCGGGGGCGGCCCCTCTGGCCCGCGCACGCGCGCTGAGCTCCGCGTGCCGGCGGCCGGGACTGGCTCGGCGGCGGGGCGCGGGGGTGCGAGGGGGGCGCCCGCGTGCCTCGCTGCTTGACGGTTGCTCCGGGTCTGCCCTCCAGGCCCCCAGACCTTGTCAGCCCACCGCTCGGGCGGCGTTGCCGGGTGGGCGCTGCGACCCCGTTGCTTGTGCTCCCGAATGTTGCCTCCATTCTGGATCTGGAAAATTTGTAAAGAGTGAAGGCTGAGCTGCCGTTTGGGGCTGCAAAGTGGACCTTTTCTCTCCCTAAGGGGTCCCAGAAGTCCTGTGACAAAGGAGTATGTGTTATGGCTGGAACTTTAGAGCCAGAGCTCTCCAGCTCTGTGACCTTGGGCTGGTAACCTCCCTGAGCTTCAGTTTCTTCGTGATGAAATGCAGACCTGGGGGCGTTGTGGCGAGGAATAGATGGAGGTCAGCCCTTAGCATGCTGCCTGCACGGGCAAAGGCTTAATTTTATTTTTTTAAAGATTTTATTTATTCATGAAAGACACAGGGGGATCCCTGGATGGCTCAGCGGTTTAGTGTTTACCTTTGGCCCGGGGCGCGATCCTGAGGTCCTGGGATCGAGTCCCGCGTCGGGCTCCTGGCATGGCGTCTGCTTCTCCCTCTGCCTGTGTCTCTGCCTCTCTCTCTCTCTCTCTCTCTCTCTCTCTCTCTCTCTCTCTCTCTCTCTCTCTCATGTGAATAAATAAATAAAATCTTAAAAAAAAAAAAAAAGAAAGAAAGACACAGAGAGAAGCAGAGACACAGACAGAGGGAGAAGCAGGCTGCCTGCGGGGAGCCCCATCAGGGACTCGATCCCAGGACTCCAGGATCTCGCCCTGGGCCAAAGGCAGACACTCAACTACTGAGCCACCCTGGTGCCCCTAAACGCTCAATTTTAGTTCTTGCTGTTGGTACAAGTGTGCAGTTAAGAGAGGCATAGATGTATAAAAATGGCTTAAGCCCACTTCTCAAGTGATGACCAGGACACTCCCTTGAGGGTCATCTCCCTTCTCCTGGCCATTTTCATGGGGTCACAGCCCTGGTGCCACCCTTAGTGACTCCACCCGAACCACTTACTGAGAACTTCACTTCCTGACGTGGCTCTGGCCCACCCTGGACACCAGTAGTAGAACACTGTCCATCTCGGCCATGTGGACGTTGGCTGGACTCTGCCGATGATGACCTGCCCACCCCTCCTCCGGCAGAAGAGAGCTCTTTCAGGGCAGCGATTTGTTGATCATCTTGGTATCCAAGAACCTGGCAACATTCCTGGCATATCATGGGAAAGCAGATCCCTTGAAGAAAGGAAGGAAGGAAGAGAGAAAGGAAGGAAGGAAGGTTATATAGGGAGCAAAGTTTGTGTTGCTATCTATATAGTACCCACAAACCCCTTCCTAACCATTTTGCCTTCCAGCCCCAAGATGGCATAACAAACCCCTCTTGCAATAAAGGTTATGAAAAACTATTTATAAAACTATTTATTGAGGTATAATTGGTATACAGTAAGTCACATTTTAAACACTTTTTTAAAAAAAAAAAGATTTATTCATGAGAGACATTGAGAGAGAGACAAAGACATAGGCAGAGGGAGAAGCAGACTCCCTGGGGGAAACCAATTCAGGACTCGATCCCAGGACAGCGGGATCACAACCTGAGCCAAAGGCAGGTGTTCAACCACTGAGCCACCCAGGCATCACAAGAAACACTTTAATATGTGTTGGCAAATGTATACAATACACCTGTGGAGACAATACCATAATCCATTCTAATTAGTATCATTTATGTAGGTGGCACTAGATGTAAAGGAAACATACTCATAATGGAAAGTGAAGAAATGCACAAAGAATAAAAAGTACTCTAATTCTACCATCCATAGATAACCATTGGTAAGGCTTTATTACACATACAGTATTTCCAAACAGAATTTTTTATCTGGGCATTAACTTTTTTTACAGGGATAAAATTATACAGCATAATTACTCTGTACTTTTCATATTCCAGTATTATTAGTTACTATTTTCTTCCATCATAGGATATTTAGATTACTTACAATTTTTTTCTCTGTTTTAGATAAAAACACTGAACAATACTTTTGTTCACAAATCCTTTTCCACATATTTGATTATTTCCTTGGAATAAATTACCAAAAGAAGATTTGGGTCAAAGGGTATAAATCTGTTTCCCTTTTTTTGTTCTTTTCAAAATAGAAAAACCTTTACTGTTTTCTCAAATTAAAAGATATCATATCTTGTGGTAATTTAATTCAAATAATACAAAAGTGATAAACTCTGAAGCTGTCTGTCATTCTCTCGTCCTGCTTTCCCCTCCCCAACTACACCCCCACCCTAAACATTGTGAAAAGTTAAGACTAATGAGCATGAGGGAACTTTGGGGGTGGGTGGGTAATAAAAAAGTTCTAAAACTGGGTTGTGATTTTTTTAAAGATGTATTTATTTGAAAGAGAGCTTGTGTATGTGCATGTGCAAGCAAGTGGGGAGACAGAGAGAGGGAGGGAATCCCAAGCAGACTCCCCACTGAGTGTAGAGCATGGAAATGGGAGCCCCACAGGCCACTGGATCGCAGGACCATAAGATCATGACCTGAACTGAAACTAAGAGTTGCCCTTAGGCACCCCTGGATCGTGTTGATTATTGCACAACTGTACACATTTACTAAAAACCATTGGAAAAATCATTGGACTGTACACTTACAATTGGAAAATTTTTATGGTATATAAATTAAACCATAATAAGCCTGCTTTAAAAAAATTAGCTAGGGGACACCTAGGTGCCTAAGTGATTGAGCATCTGCGTTTGGCTCAGGTTGTGATCCCAGGATCTTAGGATCGAGTCCCACATTGGGATCCCCACAGGGAGCCTGCTTCTCCCTCTGCCTATATGTCTGCCTCTTTCTCTGTGTCTCTCATGAATAAATAATTTAAAAAATTTAAAGATAGGCTATGTAAATATAGACCTATAACCATATTTTTCCTATGCTTTTTAAATATAAAAATGGCATCCACTATGGATCATGTACATCTTTCCATGATAAATAGATCTATCTAATCCTTTTTAATGGGTGCAGAGAGTCTCAGTGTACAGCTCTACCATAATTTATTTAAGCATTTCTTTATTGCTAGGCATTTAGGTAGTTTCCTTTTTTTTGTCATCATAAACAACACTGCAGTGAGCATGCATATGGAAGCATCTTTGTATTTTCCAGATTATAATTTCTTAAGACAAAATTCAAGTAGAATTGCTGAGTCAAAGACTAGGTTAATATTAAAGACATTTTTTCCCAAATTGGCCTCTAGAAAGGTTGTGCTAATGTATACTCTTACCACATGTATGAGAATGCCAATTTCACCACACCCTCAATAGTACCAAGGTATTGTCCCATATTTTTAATCTTTACCAAGTTAATAACCCAAAATAACCTCCAATATACAATTATCTGTAGTGGTGTGACACCTTTCCATATGTATATTAGCCACTTTTATTTCTTATATCAATAATATCAAATGGGGATCCCTGGGTGGCGCATCGGTTTGGCGCCTGCCTTTGGCCCAGGGCGCGATCCTGGTGACCCGGGATCAAATCCCACATCGGGCTCCCGGTGCATGGAGCCTGCTTCTCCCTCTGCCTGTGTCTCTGCCTCTCTCTCTCTCTGTGTGTGTGTGTGTGACTATCATAAATAAATAAAAATTAAAAAAATAATATCAAATGATGTTAGTATTGTATCAATGAGGCAATGAGGCCTAACATATTTTGGTAAGATGATCATGGAGTTAATAATAGCTTATGCATTTTTCCATGAAGTTATAGCCACAGAAATTATTTAATAATATCAAAGGAGGGGTCATTTAGACAGATTCAGATTTTCCCAGTAATGACCATGGTACTGAGATGTTTGTGTTATTTATAAATTGTAATTTGGCTTCCTTGAATTTTTCAACCGGTGAAGTTTAACCAGTGCCCATATATTCATTTAGTGCACAATGTTTTGGCTCCACTCACCTTAAAAAGAGTTTAAAACATTCTCAGTAGGGGTCCCTGGGTGGCGCAGCGGTTTGGCACCTGCCTTTGGCCCAGTGTGCAATCCTGGAGACCCGGGATCAAATCCCATGTTGGGCTCCCGGTGCATGGAGCCCTCTTCTCCCTCTGCCTATGTCTCTGCCTCTCTCTCTCTCTCTCTCTCTCTCTCTGTGTGACTATCATAAATAAATTTAAAAAAAATTTTTTTAAATAAAAAATAAGTAAAAAAAACATTCTCACTAACAACTTGGTGAGAGGAGAACTGTCTTCACAATTTACGAGATAACTAACTTTCAATGATAACAGTAAGGATGTCATTAAAAATTAGATATGTATTGAGTGCTTACTGCATGTCAGGCTAAATGCTAAGTGGTTTTTACCCACCATTTCATGTAAACTTCCCATCAACTCTATGAGGTGGGTATTATTGTAGCCTTGATGTAAAAGCAAGGAAAACTGAGAGTTAAATCACATGGTCATGGTCTCGGAGATAATAATGGCAGATTTGAACTTAAATCTGGATCTTGATAAACCATACTCCCTAGCGTTTAACAGCTATCTAAGACTGTCTCCTTAGCCTTACTGAGCTTCTGTAATAGCTATCTTACACGACTGTCACCACGGAGATTTCTTTCCCCTGTCCTTCTTAATTTGAAAACATGTTCTACTCATTATCTCCAGTTTGTCAGTTCCCAAACATATATGTTATGTGAGTGTATATGTGTTTATGTGTGAATATGTATGTGAGTAGGCATGTGTATGTATATGTGTGTATGAGCATACATGACTACCTTGGTGAATGTGTGGATATGTAAGTGAATATATGTGTATATGGGTATGTGTGGATACTTTTGTATGTGAAAATGTGTATATGTGATATGTTTGTGGGGATATGTGTATGTTCCTCTCTCTAAACTATAGCACTTCTGAGGGCAGGGACTGGTTCTTGCTCATCCTTATATCCCCTGAATCAATTCCATAAATTTGTGTTGAATAATGAATGAAACTGAAAGAACTTTATACTTACTGAAAGTAAATTACAGGTCGACTTCTTTCCCCTTATTTCTAATTTAGGCAGTAAATTTACTAGTACATTCTTTAAATGCTACCTTGTAGGTTACATGGAAATAGCAAATTCCTTTGGTATACAAATGCTCTGTGATGTAAATACATTTTTCTGTCCTTCTGAAGTTATATTTTTAGGAAGCATTTTTTCAGGTATATTAAGAAAGTAACCTGCAATTACAGCAATTATTCTCCTAAAATAGGATTGTGTGTCATTCAGAAATTCCAAATCCGATTTTTGGTTATTTTTTCCTATTTTAAAGTAAACAAATCACCTGACTTAAGCTGTTTTTGTTTTTCAAAAGGGGAATCTAAAAATATACTCCTTTCTACTTCATCTCCCTTTTTGCGTCACACGGAATCGGTATACTCACACTCCCACCCTCTCCTCATTCCCAGCTACTTCTGCTGAAATGAATCATAAGCATTTGGCAGCGTAATGACAAGTCTTAACATGTTCAAAACTTGAGAAATTAAAAAATGAAAGCCATACAGACATATTTCTTTTACAAGCAGTATTCAAATTCCAGTTTTAAAAACCTAGACACTAACATCTTTTGAATTTTAAGGACTTGCATGGTCAATATTGAATTTATTTTATTCAGGCATTAACTAGCTGCAGCACTCAAGCAACCAATCCTCTGGGGTTGATGAAGCCTTTGTGCTATTCTCTTGTTCCACACTCTTATGTATTATATTTCTTCTGTCTTTGTTTTATAAGATAGATGTTGGATGTAATACTGGCTCAAAACTGTCCTGTCATTAACTGGCTCTGTGGGCAAGTCACTATGCAACACTTGAATCTTACGCATGAGTTTTAGTTTTTAACAGAGGTGGCTTCAGGGAAATGAAGCCATTCAGAATCACCCAGAAAATAGGATAACTGCTCAGGTAAGATTTTTGTAGTTGTTTGCCTCTTAAAAATGATCATATCATCTCTAAGAGCCCTTGCAACTATAAAATTCTGTTTTCATTGTGCCCCTAATGTTAGTTACCATATGTATTAATATTTGTGTCCTTTTTTCTGATATAATTGTGACTGAAGAGTAGATAACTACAGCTGGAATTTAAGAAAAAAGGGCATGTCTATCAAAAAACATTGAGAATCCTGTTTGCGCTGAAAATTATTTTTTTTTTTTTTTGAGAGAGAGGGGCAAGGGGGAGGGGCAGCAGGGAAGAATCTTAAGTAGGCTCCCTGCCCCAGGGCAGAGCCCAATCTCACTACTCTGAGATCACGACCTGAGCTAAAATGAAGAGTCAGGTGCTTAACCAACTGAGCCACCCAGACGCCCCTGAAAATTATTCTTGAGATGACCCTTAATAAATTTACCAAGTGAGGGGTGCCTAGGTGGCTGAGTTGGTTCAGCATCTGCATTTAGCTCAGGTCATGATCCCAGGGTCCTGGGAGAGAGCCCTGAGTCAGGCTCCCTGCTCAGCTTCTCCCTCTTTGCTCCCCACCCCCAAATTGTTCTCTCTCTCGCTCTTTCTCTCAAATAGATAAATAAAATATTTAAAGGGAAAAAAAAAAGAAATTTACCAAGTGATATGGGGAAAACCCACTATATGCATTGTCTAGGGAGAGAAGGACATTTTCAGAGTAAAGTCAGTGCCTATCTTTCAGAAGATAAATGTTCAGATTTTTGCTCTAAAGAAATAACTTCCCAAGTCCTTACTACCATCTTGTACACTTCCTTATTTCCTCTTCTAATCTTTCAGACTCTGGCATCTCACCCAGGTTTTTTTTTTTTTTTTTTTTAATTTTTTTTTTTAATTTTTTTTTTTGTTTTATTTATTTATGATAGGCACACAGTGAGAGAGAGAGAGGCAGAGACATAGGCAGAGGGAGAAGCAGGCTCCATACACCGGGAGCCCGACGTGGGATTCGATCCCGGGTCTCCAGGATCGTGCCCTGGGCCAAAGGCAGGCGCCAAACCGCTGCGCCACCCAGGGATCCCTCACCCAGGTTTTTAATGAAAACTTTGTTACTGCAAGTTCCTGTTTCACAAAGCTATCACAGCAATTACAAACCACAATTTATGGCTTATTACAGTAAATTATTAACACAATCGTGAGACATTGGCAATTTGTCTGGAAAATCACAATCTTTTCTATTTCCATAGCTTGTTTTTCATATTGCTAAACGAAGAAATTAACCAATATAGATTCCTATTAGAAGTATATTCATTCTCGGGGTGGCTGAGTAGCTCAGTCAGTTAAGCATGTGCCCTTGGCTCAGGTCATGATCTTGGGGCCCTGGTATCAAGCCCCATGTCAGGCTCCCTGCTTGCAAGGAGACGGCTTCTCCCTCTCCTCCCTGCTTGTGCTCTCTCTTGTTATCTCTCTCAAATAGATAAAATTTTTAAAAAGAAGTATATTTATTCTCAATGTGTACCCATGTGAACTTCATAAAATGGCCATTTCTAACAAAAATGGACAGATTGTGATTGAGTGTTCAACTAAATACAAAATATGTATTCCAAAGTTGACTTTTTCTTTAAAGATTTTATTTATTCATGAGAGACACAGAGAGAGAGGTAGAAACATAGGTGGAGGGAGGAGCAGGCTCCCTGCAGAGAGCCCGATACAAGACTTGATCCCAGGACCCCAGGATCACGACCTGAACCACTCAGGTGTCCCCAAGATTGACTCTTTAAATAACTATTTAGAATTAGGGGCCCCACATGGCTCAGTCAGTTGAGTATCTGACTCTTGATTTCAGCTTAGGTCTCTCTCTCTCTCTCTCTCTCTCTCTCTCTCTTTTTTCAGTTTTTTTTAAAGATTTTATTTATTTGAGAGAGAGAGAGCACAATTGAGGGGATGGGCAGAGGGATAAGCAGAAGCAGACTCCCTCTTGAGCAGGGAGCCCAATGCGGTGCTTGATCAACCAGGACCCTGAGATCATGACCTGAGCCCAAAGCAGATGCTGAACTGACTGAGCCATCCAGGCGTCCCTCAGAGTCATGAGTTCAAGTCCATGCTGGGCTCGAGCCTACTTTATTTTTTTTTTTTTCGAGCCTACTTTAAAAAAAAAAAATGTTACCTTTTCTTCACTCCTTCACTCAACAGACAGTGTTGATTTTCTGCTATATGCCAGGAAGTCTCTTAGGGACTGGGAATCAGAATCAAAAGAGACCAAATAAAACAAAACAAAACAACCAAATGAAAATCTGTACTTCTTGGAATTTATATTCTAGATGGATAAGTGGGATTTAGACAAATAATAAAAGAGAGATATTACCTTCTAGCCCAGTGATTCTCAATTAGGGATAATTTTGCCTGTTCCTCAACTCCCCCCCACTCCCGGAGATTCAGCAATTTCTGCAGACAGTTTTGGTTGTCACAACTGTGGAAGGGGATGCTACTGGTATCTGATGGGTAGAGATCAGAGATGCTGCTAAACATCCTACACAGGCTGCAAGGAACAGCCCCCACCCTACCCCCAACAAAAAGCTATCCAGTTGAGGTTGAGAAATCCTGTTCTGATCTCTAGTGTTAGAAGTCACTAGAAGGGGGTAGTAACTAGAAGAGGGCATAAGGTGGTGGGGGAGGCTTCTGAATGCTGATTACATGAGTGAATTTATTATGCAAAAATCCACTAAATTCTGCTCTTATGATTTGTGTGTTTTTCTGTATGCATAATTCAACATATACAGCCACTACATTCTTTGAAACTCCTTCCATTAAGATGTGAGGGATCTACGCCTTCTGCCCTTGAATCTTGGATCTGTGACTACTTCACCAATGTAATATAGCTGAAGTGATACTGTGCCAACGTCCAGACCTAGACCTTAAGAAATTGGCCGTTTCTGCTTCCTGACACTTGGGACACTAACTCTTGGAACACAACCACCGTGCTCCTAAGAAGTCTGAACAACTTGTGGAGGGGCCCATGTGGAGATACCCGTGTGGAAAGGAAGAGAGGCCCCGCCCCAGCCCCTCGGAATTGATTACCTTCCCTGATGGCCAGCATCAACCTACCAGCAATGTGAGTAAACCATCCTGAAGTTGGCCTTCTAGCCTCTAATCAAACTACCCCAGCTGACATCAAGTGAAGAAAAGCCAAGGCTTTGCCATTGAGCCCTACCCAGATTGCAGATTCATGAACTAAATCAGTAACTCTTGTTAATTTAAGCCATTAAGTTTTAGAGAAGTTTGTCAAGCAACATTCTGTAACTGGAACAATGTTAAGTAAACCAAAATTTTACTTTAAAAAGTAGGACTATAGGGATGCCTGGGTGGCTCAGCAGTTGAGCATCTGCCTTTGACTGGGGTGTGATCCCGGGGTCCCAGGGTGGAATCCCGCATCGGGCTTCCTGCATGGAGCCTGCCTGCTTCTCCCTCTGCCTATCTCTGCCTCTCTGTGTCTGTGTCTGTGTGTGTGTGTGTGTGTGTGTATCTCGTGAATAAATAAATAAAATCTTTTTAAATTTGTTTTTAATTAAAAGAACTATAGCCACATAACTTTGGGAAATTCTTGATTAAAGGTTTTCTTACTATGGAACTTTTAATGGGCTACTGTGTTTTGTGTTTCTGCACAAGAGTAGCCAGTGTTTCTCTATTTTTAACCCCAGAATCTGTATTTTAAGGCAGCATCTTGCAGGATTGGGGCTCCATGGGTCAGACTTTAAGAAAACCACACTAACCTTTCAGTAATTCAGCATTAGTATCAGCATAGTTTTAACTGGAAAATGCATATGAAATTAACTGTATTGGTTAAGGTGAAATACCTTAAATTTGCCTAATGAAAAAAATTTTAATTATTTAAAAAGTTTTAATGGTAATTTAAATGATTAGATGATATACCAGTAGTTACTTCAAAGTCCCTGAAGTCATGATCAATGGCTACGGAAATTTTAAAAAGAAACACTAAATTCCATTTTACTTGGAAAATAATAGTAGCAATGTACACTCTGATTGAGATGTTGAATGTTATAAAGTGCTTTTTATGTTTCCTTAAATTCTCACTTGATCTTAGGTTGAACTATACAACATACTTCTAATATATCAATACAAAATTGGCTGTTTATTTGTCTAGGCCTTAAAAGCAACATTGGACTCAAGTGGATAAATTGAGAAAGTATATCCTGTTTCATATCTAATAGCACTCAAGCTTATTCTTCATTGTCATCATCCAAAATCAAATGTTTTGGTTTTCTTATCAAAGACCAATCCCCAGTCGCCCCATCTCTCAGCTCAGACAATTCATTTTAGCATGAGGGAATTTTGGAATAAAAACACGTTGTTAAAGTGTTGCATTGTGAAGGCAAGGATACTGACCAGTTTCCCAAGCCCCTTGTCATCATTCCCCTTTAGCCTCTCAGACCCTCTGCTGGAACCTAACCTCTGGAAGTAGAGCTCTCCAATCAGTCTTTAGCATGGGCTACGGTACCTTGCTTTCCATCCCAAAGCCTTACTACCAAATCTTAGTCACCCCAATCTACACCTGATTGCTGGAAAAGTCATTTTCTATATGAACCTTCATGATCAAACTATGCCAACAATAATCACCATACTCGCAAACCAACTGAGTTAAGAATTTTGGTTTCTAGATTTCTCATTGGCTTGTGGAAAGACCATTTGTTTGGTTTTTGTGTACCACACAGAAGCACACCACCAAAGGACAGGAGAAGGCTGAAGTCCAGGCCACATTTCATTAGGCTGAGTGCCTGGGAGACTGTCAGCCCAAAGGGACATCTTTTCCTGGATTTAACAAAGATGATTTATAAAGTAGTGTTTGCACTGGCTTCTACCAGGAACCTCTGGGACATTGTCTGAACATCCTAGATAGTCTCTTTCCTGTCTGAATTTTCAATTACCATAGGCTCTGTCTCATTCCATAGAATTTCAGACAAGTCCTTTAAATATGAGTGATTTGACTGAGTGACGTCTAAAACAGTCTGGCCCTTAAGCTCTATGATTCTATATTCTGTTCTTGCTATCTCTCCTCTTCTTATGGACTTGGTACCCTGTCCCTCTATCTAAGAGGCTGTCACCTACCCCTGCTACAGCAGATGCTTCAATTCTTTCTGATCCTCCTGGACATCATCCCCTTTTACAACCTCACCTGGAGAGATGCCAACACACTCAATTAAAATTTAAAGGTAAGTCCTATTGACCTCTATTACATACTTTTAAAATAGTTGAAAACTATGATCACTTTTTATTGAGGTCATTTTTTTTCTCAAAGAAAATCTAAAATAATTGTAGCATGTTACATATATACCTCACCAAGGACAAGAGAAGATGGATGTTCCAGCTCAGAGAGCTAAATCACTCTTCCTCTGCCTTTTTGTTCTATACAAGCAGGTAGATGATGTGTGTCCCCCCACCCCTGCCTTGCTGAGGGTGGATCTCCTTTATTCACTCTATCAATTCAAATGCTGATCCTTTTCCACAACACCTTCATAAACACCCCAGAAATAAGGCTTTACCAGCTAACTGGGCATCGCTTAGCCCAGTCAACTTGATATATAAAGTTAATTATCACACTATACCACATAACACTACTTGGCAATGAAAAGAACAAACTGTTAGATGCATACAATGATAAAAAACTGTACTGAGTGAAAGAAGCTGAACAAAAAAAAAGAGTACATTTCACTTATACAGAAAATGGAAACTAAAATGCAAACTCAACTATAGTGATAGAAAGTATATCAATAGTTGTCTGGGGGCTGGATGGGGAGAGTAGTTTCACAGAGGCACATGGAGACTTGGGGGAACAATAAATATGTACCTTAGTTTCATATGGCGATGGATTCACAGGTGAATATATATACCCAAACCTACTAAATTGTACATTTTAAATGTGTAATTCATTGTACCACTTATACCTCGATGAAACTGAAAATATTTTATACATTTTATACATCATTAACATTTTAATGATGTTATCTAATCAAATAATAATTATAATCTAATCAAGACATAGTTATTACAATCAATTAATGATTATTGGGACTTTGTATCTTATTCAAAGTCAATTCATAGGTTTCCCTTAATAATAATAATAAACCCAGGTTTCCATTATGGCTGTGCACCTAGCTAAAGTTTACACAAAGGGTCCCTAAGCAAAACATTAAGAAGTGATCCTTCACTGGTAATTGAAAATTGAAAATCCATTTTCATAGAAAAGGCAAATAAGGGTCACCTAGGTGGCTCCATTGGTTAAGCATCTACCTTCAGCTCAGTCATGATCCCAGGGTCCTGGGATTGGCCACATTGGGGTCCCTGCTCAGCGGGGAGCATGCTTCTCCCTCTTCCTCGACCCTCCCCCCATACCCCCCAATTGTGTTCACTCTCTCTCTCTCTCAAATAAATAAATAAAATATTTAAAAATAAAAGAGAAAAGACAAATGGTCATGGAAGGGTGACCCGAGTGGGCTTTGGTAGCCCTATTATCCCTATTAGCAACCATGCCCTCCAGTCTTTGAAATGGACAAATATTATAGACATAGTTGTTCTCAATCTTACACAAAATGCTATGTAAATAGAGCTTGGCAGTCCTCCAGCCTCCAGTTCCAAATCAATACGTTATCCATAAGCTTCTTGTCCCAACATACAATTCTGGGTCACCAGTAGGTGAGACTTCCCCTTTGTGTGACCCTTCCTATAATACGGAAACCATTTAGGTGGTTTTTGTATCTGTGATTAGCACCAATAATTATGCTGCGATTTGGAAAACATTCTGTGTTTAAGCAGTGTTCACTCAGTTTCTCAAAAAGCAGGCTTCAAGTGGAAACTTGCCAGTTCTTTGCTCCCTTTGAAACTTCGCTCAGGAAGACCATCCTAATTCCACTGTACAGCATTGCCTTTCAAATGTTTGTTGGTTCACATAACAACAAGGATTAGAGAATTATTAAAGGAGAAAGACTGCATTGAAGCCAAGTATTACTGTCATCCAACCCCAGACCGACCAATCTTGCTAAACCCACAAACTCAGAAGCACTAGCTCTCTTCCAGAGAGCTCTTCCAGAGAGCTTTCCTTGTCTTCCTCTCCAGCCCCATGATTTACTTTCCCAAAGGAAGGTTATGTTCCACTATGTTTTGATAGCATCCAGATTCTCCAGATAAACTCATTTACAACATGGTACACTCCTGTAAACCAGGCCAATTGAATTATTTTCAAATTACTCACCCCTTTATTGAACTGGCGAAAACAAGCTAGCTGGGTTATTCATGTAAAAGCACTGTAATGTAATGTGCTTCTTGGGCTTCAAGAAGACATCATTTTTATTAAAGAAAGAGAGTTTCTGTGTAGTCAAGGTATTATTTTTTGTATGCAGAAGGAAAAATTCAGTCTTCCCTTAGCAAAGAATAGGTAGCAAATTAATCAGAGGATTTAAAACTGTTTCAGTAGCAGTCTCACACATTGAGTGGGTGGAAATAGGGTTTGGAAAGAAGGAAGGAAAGGAGGAAGGAAGAGAGGAAGGAAAGAAGGAAGGAAGGATGGGAAGAGGAAGGAAAGGGATGTACTTTCAAGTACATAATGTAGTATTATTAACTATAATCACAATGCTGTACATTAGCTCCCCGGAGCTTATTCATCTGGAAGCTTGTATTCTTTGACCAACATCTCTCTTTTCCCCCCACACTGCAGCCCCTGGTAGCCATCCTTCTAGTCTCTGTTTCAATGGGTTCAGCTCTTTTAGATTCCACATATAAGTGATATCCTTCATATATATGTTACATCTTCTTTATCCATTATTCATTGACAGACCCTTAGGTTGTTTCCATATCTTGGCTATTGTAAATAATGCTGCAATGAATAGGGGAGGCAAACCCCTTTTATTTGTTTTCATCTTATTTTAAAAATATAGTAAAGTCTCCTGGATGGCTCAATCCGTTAAGCTTCTGCTTTCAGTTCAGATCATGATCCCGGGATCCTGGAATGGAGCCCCGCATCAGGATCCTTGCTCCCTCGCCCTCTGCCTGCTGCTCCCTTGCTGGTGCTTTCTCTGTCTCTGTCAAATAAATAAAACCTTTAATATATATATATATATATATATATATATATATATATATATATGGAAAGATAGATAAAACAGGATGTAAAATGGAAGATTAAAATCCCAAACCCCATCCCCCTAGTTTCCCAGAAGGAACCACTGTTAGCTATTGCTTGTGTATCCTTCCAGAAATGCCCTGCAAGTCTACAACCATATACACATATATGTCACTCTTTTGTACCAATGAGAGTATAATATGTAAGGGTTGTGCAACCTGATTAGTTTCATTTAAATATATTCTGTATATCTTTTCATATTGTTGCAGATTTCTTCAGAAAGTTTCCATATATTATTAATAGAAAAACATTTTCTATCAATAGAAATAATAATTAATTATATAAAATAATTAATAATATAAAAAATAATTTTTTTAGCCAGACTTCCCTGCATGAATAGGTAGGTAGTTTTGGTTTCCCCATTCACAAATAATATTGCAAGGAATATCCTTGACGGTTATCTTCCCCATTTCTGTGATATACCTATAGCATAAATGGTGTAGAAGTAGAATTCCTGGATCCAATGCTGTGAGAATTAAAAAAAAAAAACTTAAGACATTGCCACATTGCTTCTCTAAAAAGCAGCCACAATTTAAATTCCAATAATTCCCCAAATCAATGCAGGAGAATGCCTCTTTACTCACACCTTCATCAGCTATGGGCATAACAAAACGTTTTAATCTTTGCCAATAACAATAGGTGGGAAATATTACTTCACAGCTCCCCTGCAAACCTATGAGGTGCCTTTGTGTGAATTTTAAAAAGATGTCCCCTTGAGTGAATGAATGTTAAAAGTTCCTTGCCCCCTTCCCACAACCTTCCAGGCCAGAACATGGAATTTGGCATTCAGAACTGTACTTTCACCCTGCTCCCTTCCTTGGCCAGTCACTTTTGCACAGTGCTCAAACTGAGCAACTCTGCATGCAGCCCTGAAAATGTACTGTTTGAAATTGCATTTCTTTAACTATGACTCTACTCTATACAACCCTAGTATTTTTATGGGCCATTTGTTTTTGGCTTTTTCTTCATGGAGAGCTATTCTGAATAGCTGAAAACCCATCAAGATGATATTCTCATGAATCTGTGTAATACGCCAATGGCACAGACAAATAGTAAATGATAACATCATTTGGTATTTTATATACTGTATTAAAACAAGTTGTGTTTATCTTAAGCCATTCCAGGCCATTAATTCATCCGCCTCAACTAAAACTGTATATCAAAATGTATGAAGTTAATTCCTAGCTACTTGTCCTCTTTTAAGAGCACCAGAAATAATGATCATAATAATAGATATCATTAATTAAGTGCCTTGTATATGATGAGCAGATTAGGAGGCAGTATAGCTTAGAGTATACCCTCACTAGGTTGGCCTAACCTATGGCACACATTTTGAGGTCTCGACTCTATTCTGGCCTCTGTTCTCTGCCTCTTAACCAACTGGGAAGCTTGGTTAATTAACTTCACCTCTCTGAAACTTAGTCTCCTTGCTTCTAAAATGGGGCTAACAATAATACTACCTCCCTGATGAGGTTGTGGTAAAGATTAAGTGATAGAGTATATGAAAAACACTTAATATGGCACCTGCTACCTATAAAGTGCTCAACAATCGTGAGTTATGTTGACTGAGAGTCGTACGTACATTACATGACTCTCCTGATTTAACCTCACGAACTTCAGTGATTCCTTCTTGCCAGGACAATGTTATTTTTGAAACTGTGTTCCTTGGAAATGTAGAGACGCCCAGGGGCTGCCACAAGGAAAAGGACTGTGAGAGAGATAAGGCCAGTAAGGCTTCTAGATCCTTCTCTTCAATCAGAATAGTTCTACTTTTATCAGTCTTTTATACTGTGGTTCCAAATAAGCCTTAACCTGAAAAAAAGTTTCCTTTTTTTTTTTTTTTTTTTTAAAGTGAAACACCCTGAGCCACGGGGCTGAGGGGAAAATCCTAGCTTTTAAAGTCTTCCATAGGGATCCCTGGGTGGCGCAGCGGTTTGGCGCCTGCCTTTGGCCCAGGGCGCGATCCTGGAGACCCGGGATCGAATCCCACGTCGGGCTCCCGGTGCATGGAGCCTGCTTCTCCCTCTGCCTGTGTCTCTGCCTCTCTCTCTCTGTGTGTGTGACTATCATAAATAAATAAAGATTCCTTTGTCCAGATGGCTTCTCACCATCTCACCAAATTCTTAATTCAGTCTTTAAGACTGAAATTAAAATGGCATGTTCCCTATAAACCCAATCCTGGTGCTCATAGTTGGAAAATCTCCTTCCTCTTGAACTCATGTGGTTTATGAGTTGCCTATAAATTCACTCAGTACTTTAACCATGGATTATTTTCTATCGACATTATCTGTACATCTTATCTTCCTGTTGTAGAGAGCAGTGACTATGTCTTAAAGTCTTTATTTTTTTCCTTCATGGCTTACCCCAGTCTCATACATGGTAGGTGCTCAATAAACATTTGAGGATGAATTAATAAATAAATGAATGAATGACTGTTGGATCCCTCAATATCCCACCAGCATACCCTTAGAAAATGGGGTCATACAAAGCACAGTGAGAGTAAGACATTGTTTCTCAAAAGTTTCAAACATTGGCCTCCTAGAAATGAACACTCTTGCTTCTGAGGCAGGCAGAGGAGGAAATTCTCAATTCTATACCTATCAAGTGACAACCTTATAGGTTTACAATTACATGAGGTTAAGTTTAGGTCACAAAGCAAAAATAAAAGGACATATTTTTTTACTCTCTACTAACTGCACAGTAAATTAATATGTTTGGAGAGAAATTATTTCTGCACTATAAGTTGTTTGGGCAGCATAAACATCATGGTTACTAGCGTTTCAGACATCTATTCCTTGGTAACAAACCATCCCAAAGCATGGTAACTTAAAATATTGATATTATGTTATGTCTCACAATCCTATGTGTTGACAACCTGGGCTTCTCTTTTCCAGGCTTAGCTGGGGTCACTTATGTGGCTGTAGTCATCTGACCACCTGCCTGGAGCTGATAGATCCTAGACAGTCTCACTCACGTGTCTGGCAGTTTGTGCTGGCTGTCTGGTGGGGGCCAATGGCTCTTCATGTAGGCTACACTAGGCTTCTGCACAGCATAGAGTGTCTCAGGATTTCAAGACAGTAAAGGCAGAAGGTGCAAGGTCTCTTAAGGTCTAGGTTCTGAAATTCGCACAGCATCGCTTCTATCACATTCTGTTAGTCAAAGCAAGTCACAAAGCCAGCCCAGTTTAAAGTGGTAGAAAATTAGACTCCATTTATTGATGGGAAGAACAGCCAAGTCACATGGCAATAGGGCATGGACATCCGGAGGTGAGATTCCTTGAGGAGCTGTTAAAATTACCTTCCTCGGGCAGCTCTCTAGGCTTCATTAATGTTTCTCATCCCATTTATAGCCCCCGTTATTCTATAGGGAATGAGTACCCCTAAGTATTTTTAGTCAAGAGAGACTAAATTCCGTGTTTTTCTTACCAAAAAAAAAAAAAAAAAGATAATAATAATAATACAGACTCATGGGAGAAAATTTAGAAATCTTGTCAAAGCAAAGAAAATAGCAATCATTCTTAATCCCACCACTCCCAAAATAAGCATTGTTAGGATTTAGGTATATATCCATCCAGACTTTGTTCCAAAATATTGGAAATAAAGTATAATCTACATACATTCTATATAACTGTACACTTTCTTACCAGGCCCTGTGCTATGTACTTTGCATAGATTACCTCATTTCAAATTCACCACAATTGTATGAGATAGATAATGTCATTATTTCCATTTTACAAAAGAGGAAATTGAGGCTTAGAGATGTTAGCTAACTTGCCTAATGTCATATATATACATACATGAATATATACATATATCAATTATAATATTATAAACTCCTTTTTTGATATAACTTTATATCGTGCAAATACCCTTACTTGATAGCTTTTGAATGGGCTAAACCAAAACTGAAAAGCAACTATGACTTTACAATATTTGAGATTTGGGTTCCTGGCCATGATTGCTTCTTGAGCCTGTCAGGTGGTTAGAGATTAGAACAAAATAATGATGTATGCCCTTCACTGCAAAGCACTAGCTTTGAAATTTTAATCTTTTATAAGAGCCTCAAGTCTTGATTTTGGCAAAGTTGTTTGGTGGAGAAAATAGTATCTGATTTTTTTTTTTTAATGTTATGACACATTTCCTAAAAGCCCGGCGGCAGGAGTGCAAAGTTGGAACAGGTCCATTCTTCTGAAGAGTCAAAGAGTAGGAAGTGGCAGGCATCATCAAGAACCACAATGAAACCAAAAATCTTTCAAGGGTGGAGGATGTTTGTTTTTTGATACAAAGTATTGAGTCATTGATCATCTAGTTCTCAGTAAATGAGCATGTCCAATGACATGTGCCTCACGTTTTCATCTTTAACATCTAAAGTTTGTATATTCTAGGGCAAAAATTGGCAGGGGTTTGTGGTAAGTGGGAGGGAAGTGACAGGCAGAAATGTTTGGGAAGAAAAACTCAGCAAGGTCCCTTTTTATGTAAAATCATAGATTGAAAGCATAAGAAGATGTGAATATAGCAAATGTAGCATGGGAAGCAATATAAATGCACAAAATAAAATTAAGTACTTTAGAATTACTTCGTAAGTTTAGTGCTCGTTTGTTTTTGTTTGTGAGAGGATGACT
Organism: Nyctereutes procyonoides; assembly: GCF_905146905.1. Lineage (NCBI taxonomy): Eukaryota > Metazoa > Chordata > Mammalia > Carnivora > Canidae > Nyctereutes > Nyctereutes procyonoides. The sequence goes on along the minus strand of NW_026575133.1, from coordinate 8,721,485 downwards.
AATTATGATTCACCTCAATTTCTACCCATCAGAAGTAAAAGATTCAGCATGCTTGGCTGGAAGAACTTTTTAAGATTAAGACCTTTAATCCAATTATGAAAATTGTACTCAGTTCTCATTTCTAGCTAGCAATATAATAATAAATATACATTTATAAACAAGCATTTACTAATAAGGAAGAAAAATTTTTAAAAGTCTGATGTACCTTTTTACTCAGCAGACATTATTGCATTTTCAACTTTTGTGGAAATGCACAAGAATAAAACAATTAAACAGAATGACCTTTCCATGTGCTGTTGGTTATACAGCCCTTCTGTGGACATCTACCTTTGGAAATGAGAAACCTTTGGTTACTAAATTTCTCTTTCATAACACTATCATATGGCCAATCAAGTAAAGATTAAATGCTCTGGCTTTGGTTGTATTTTTAGGCGCTATTGCTAAATAAGTTCTTTTTCCTATGCCAATTACAGCAGATTGGAAATGGCTGCCCAAAACACTGAGTTGAAATAGATTCTAAGGTGTGTGTCCCAGTTCGAGATCACATGAATGTTGCCACTGGTGGGCTATCCAGGGAATGGCAGCAAGCACGTCTCATTGCTATTTCTGCTATGATGTAAGAAAAAATTACTTTGCATGGAAAAATCTGTTTAATATGAATATTCTTTCTTCAAGATCAACATGTATTTATTGAGCAGCAACTTTGTTCCAGAAAATATTCTAGGTACTGAGGACACAGCCGTGAACACACACACAGGAACAGACATTTGAATATATTACTTTGCTCTTTTCAAAGATTTTTTGAGATGATAGCTCATTTAATTTTCACAATAGCCTGGCAAAATAGGTAAAATGGTTGCTGATATCAACATTATCATAAATGAGACTGAAGGATTAAAAGGTCGAATATAACTCCGTAGCTTAAATATATCCATTAAAAAAGGGAGAAGAAAACAGAGCAAACACATACTAATGGCAAATCTTTAAATCATTCAAACTAAGAATAAGATTAGCTATTTTCATTCAGTACAGTATAAGAGCAATACAAGAATTGGAAAGGAGGAACCAAAGCTGTTCTTACTACAGATTGTCTACAAATTCTGAGGATTCTACAGACACAATTAATGTGAGGACATAGAAGATTTCTAGGTTCATAATCAACATATGAAAATCGATAGTATATCTCCGTATCATTGGTACTAACTAGAAATTGTAATAGTAAAAAAACTTGTTATCAACCACAATAACAAAAATATGCAAATACAATTTCAAGATATCAAGACTTGCAAAGTCATAGTAATTAAGACAGCATGGCCGGGCAGCCCCCCGTGGTGCAGCGGTTTAGCGCCTCCTGCAGCCCAGGGCATGATCCTGGAGACCCTGGATTGAGTCCCACGTCAGGCTCCCTGCATGGAGCCTGCTTCTCGCTCTGCCTGTGTCTCTGCCTCTCTCTCTCTCTCTCTCTCTCTCTCTCTCTGTCTCTATGAATAAATAAATAAAATCTTTAAAAAAAAAAAAGACAGCCTTGCCTTGACCCAAAGACTGACAAATAAACCAATGAAACAGACCAAAGAGCCCATTAATCAGATCCTTGCATAAATGGACACTTGTTACATTGCAGAGTTGTATCCCCATCAAGGCAACAGAAAATATGAACCACTCAATAAATGGTGTTGGGGAATCTGCTATTTTTTTTAAAGATTTTATTTATTCATTCATGAGACACAGAGAGAACAGCAGAGACATAGGCAGAGGGAGAAGCAGGCTCATTGCGGGGAGGCCAATGCAGTCCTCAACCCCAGGACCCCAGGATTATGCCCTGAGACGAAGGTAGACGCTCAACAGCTTGAGCCACCCAGGTGTCCCAAATCAGCTGTTTTTATGGGAAAAACTATAATGTTCTTACATTATATCTCACACACACGTTATTATAGGTGGATTAAGGACTTAAAAAATAAAAAGCAAATCTTTGAAACTTTCTTTTTTAAAAAAAAAGATTTATTTATGATAGACATAGAGAGAAAGAGAGAGGCACAGACACAGGCAGAGGCAGAGGGAGAAGCAGGCTCCATGCTGGGAGCCCGACGTGGGACTCGATTCCGGGACTCCAGGATCGCACCCTGGGCCAAAGGCAGGCGCTAAACTGCTGAGCCACCCAGGGCTCACTCTTTGAAACTTTCTAAAGAAAATAAAGAAACATTTCCTTATGACCTTGAGATAAGAAAGAATATTACACAAGACAGAAGAACAAAATTGATCAATTTAAATTTTCATTATAACAAAGGTAATTGAAACAAAGAAAAAAGATAAGCTACAGGTATAGGGAAAGTATTACAGGGAATGTAACTGATAAGTTATTAGTTTCCAAAATGTATAAAATGTTCCTACAAAACACTAGGATAATGAGCCCTGTTACCACGGTTGGCAAAGGATAAGAATAGGCACTCACAAAAGAGGAACCCAATGTCAAACAAGCATTTGAGAAGATGCTCACTATCACTCATCATCAGCAAAATACAAATTAAAACAATGATTCCATGTCATCAAACTGGCAGAAAAGCCTAAAAGCAGACAAAACTCAGTGTTAACTAGGATGTAGAGCAAGGGAGATTCTCACTTATCCATTGTGTAACTGAAGGATATAGGTTGGTGGAGACTCATCTTCTGATACTGCCATTTTTTTAAAAAAAAAGATTTATTTATTTATTCATGAGAGACACACACACAGAGAGAAGCAGGCTCCCCACAGGGAGCCCAATGGGGGCCTCGATCCCAGATACCAGGATTATTCCCTGAGCAGAAAGCAGACGCCCAACCACTGAGCCACCCAGGTGTCCCTGATACTGCCATTTAAAAACATGGTTTTCATGGCCCCTGCAGCTGGGGAAGAGAGCACAAAGAATTGTCATTCTATGCTTACGTTGGAAGTAACACACACCACATCTGCCCATTGGCAGATGTAGTCTCGTGGAACCAATCTGACTACAAGGGAAGCTGGGAGATGCAGTCCTTTGTGTGCAATAGGATTTGATAAACACAGAGCATTCTCTCCATCACATTTCACAAACTATTAAAATTTCATAAAACTTGATGGTAGACAGATGTTAATTATATTATTCTCATATTCTTCATGTTTACATTTTTCAAATTTGTTTAAAGGAGGAAATGAAGAGAGATGAAACCATCTGTCCAGGGTTGCAGAGCTAGTAAGCTGTAATTGGCCAGAACTGTCTGTGAGAAACTGTTCTTTCAAGACTCAAGTCCAGACACTGCACTGAGATTCATTTAAGAAATATTTATTGAGCTCCTATTTTATTCTTGCCCTTGTGGAAAGCAGAGTAGAAAGTTGGAAGAGACAGATAATAAAGAAATTATTGCACCACATTACAATTATTTCAATGGAACATGAGGAAAAATGGGACCGCTGGGTGGCTCACTGGTTGAGCGTCTGCCTTCAGCTCAGGACGTGATCCCGGGATCCGGAATCAAGTCCCAGGTTGGACTCACTGCATGGAGCCTGCTCTCTCTCTCTCTCTGTGTGTGTCTCATGGATGAATAAATGAATCTTAAAAAAAAAAAAAAAAAAAGAACATGAAGAAAAATATGTAAAAAGTGCTCCTGACCATTATAACCTGGTAACATAATCACTGGCAACTTCATGATGGTTTTGATTCCCAGTAAATTTTAAAATGCATGCTAGCAGTGCCTGAGGTCAACGTAGTCTTCAATTAAGAGAGCTAAACTTTTCTGAAGAGTTATTTCAGGAAATTCCTGAAGTAAAACTTTACCACAGACTCTACCCAATTCATACTCAGCCTGCAGAGACTTGTTAGGGAAAAGCTGCTAGAACAATATATGTAGTCTTCTTTGACCTTGGTCTTCAAATAAGTTCTTCAATCTTGCACACAAAAGCAGAATAGAAATGAGTTCCTAGTGGAAATGAGGATTGTTCAATTTATTCATATTGAAGTCCTGTGCCTCCTTGGAGCATTTGGACTGACAACTCTCAATGCCTAGCTCACTTGTGGAAGTCAGAGTACAGGGTGCTTGGCTGGCTCAGTCAGAGGAGCATGTGACTCTTGATCTCGGGGTTGTGAGTTCAAGCCCATGTTGGGTATAGAGATTACTTAAATAAAAACTTAAAAAAAAAAAAAAAGAACCAGCAGGTTTTCTAGATCACCTTCCATAACCAAGTATGCACTTATCTCCTTATACTCTCCTCAATGTAGTTTATTCCCATTAGGTATACAGCTATGTTTTCCCAATGAGTTCCATAATCTAGTTCATTCACACATTCAACACAAATGTTTGACCCAGCGATACCATGATGAGCAAAACAGATACAGTATTTGATCTCATGGAGCTTACAGTCCAGCTGGAGATGTCGACATTAATCAAACAAGCATACTAGTACAGCATATGGAATATAATCAATAGCATTGTAATAATATAGCGATGTATAGTGACATGTCCATGGTGAGCTCCGGGTAATGTATAGAATTGTGGAATGAGGGATCCCTGGGTGGCGCAGCGGTTTGGTGCCTGCCTTTGGCCCAGGGCGCGATCCTGGAGACCCGGGATCAAATCCCACGTCGGGCTCCCGGTGCATGGAGCCTGCTTCTCCCTCTGCCTATGTCTCTGCCTCTCTCTCTCTCTCTGTGTGTGTGTGTGACTATCATAAATAAATAAAAATTCTAAAAAAAAAGAATTGTGGGATGACTATGCTATACACATAAAATATGTCAGCTCTACAATAATTGGGAAAAAAAAGCTCACCCAAAACTATTCTCATGTATGGACAAGAGTTATGAAGAAAAATAAGGAGTGCTGTGAAAGAGAATAGAGACCACTAGGAATTCTAATTTAGACTGGAGGGTTTAGAGAATGTTGGTCTTGAGTAGTGAGTGGTGAAGGCCATAGGAGAGAGAAGTCTAGATATTTGTGATATCTTCTGGTGGCTAACTTGATAATATTTGGTGATCATAGATAAGCAGATGGAAGGAATCAGAAGTTCAAGATGACTCCCAGGCCCAATATTCAGTGTAAACATTTCCCTAAAACCGTTAGAATGCTTTCTCGCCTAGTTTTACAAAAATGCCCCTATATATCATGCATTGTATTCCTCGCTTAGGTATCACTACCTTCCCTCGCTTAGGTCCTTAGACAGATATTTGCCTCATCTGGCAGGGAAGTCATCAGGATATTGGCCACCTTTCACACTGTAATGCTCAGTGTCACGTGTGTCTTCTTTTCCCTGCTGTAGCAAGGATGATGCTAAATCTAGAGAGATATGAGGGCCTCACCCCCCAATTAGTCTCTGTCGTTATTTTATACTCTTTAAGGATTTTAAATTTACATTTAACTACTAACCCAAGGTGTTAATAATAGAGGAGACTGGATGCAGTGTATATTGGAACACTAGGTCCTATCTTTGCAACTTTTCTATAAATCTAACACCATTTTCAAATTAAGAGTTTATTTAATTATAAAATATAAGACTGGTTGGATAGAGGAATGGATAAATTAGTAATTGTGTGATAAGGAAAATCTAGTAAAATATTACTGGTAAGATCTAGGTGATGGGCATATAAGTATTCACTAACTTTGCTGTATGTTTGAAGAAATTCATTATAAAATATTGGGGGGAAATAGGTTCATGTAATTAAAAGCAATATTATGAATTTTTTTCTTTTTGTACTATAATCTGTCCTATTCCCCTTTCATATTTCCTTACTAGCATGATTTATAAGAGTTCAAAAGAAGAAAATGTTCACTTCTGGTTATTGTCACTTTTTGTTTCATGATTATTACTGAAAATAATTTTGTCATACAGAAGGATATTTGAAAATTATCCCCTCTGGGTATGAAATCACTGGATAAGTTACTGCTGAATTCAAGTGAGTGTGGGTCCCCAGGCTATCCCCCACCCCAGCTCCTGTGCCGGGGAAAGTCTGTGATGGTAGGAGGTCAAGTCCATGATAGTGGCTGGGCTGGACTGGGCTCTTTGTGGGGTTGCTGAGAGCCCACAGGGCAACAGCTGCAGGGGTGGCATCCACAGTGGCCTCCCTGCCCTTGGGGCAGCAAGGGCACCTGCAGAATAAATTGGGCGCTTTTGGCCTCAGACACAGACGGAATCCTGGGGAGCTGGACCAGAGCCAGAGTAGGGAAATGGTGGTGCCACCTGGTATCTGGGGGAAGAGCCAGAGAAACACAATTTCATATGGAGATCCCAATTTTCATCCCCTTTCTGGGCTAGCCAGGAAACACGGGTTCAGCAGCACCATTATATTTTCTAGGCAAATTGTTCGAGGACAGCAGTGAAAAGTGCTAATATTTTGGTGCCTTTTATGACTCATTCACCTCATTTTCAACATCCCCTTTCCACTTTCTCAACTTGCATAATGATAAATTAGATGTGCAACCCAGGGCAGCCCCGGCGGCGCAGCAGTTTAGCACCGCCTGTAGCCCGGGATGTGATCCTGGAGACCTGGGATCGAGTCCCATGTTGGGTTCCCTGCATGGATGGAGCCTGCTTCTCCCTCTGCCTGTGTCTCTCTGTCTCTATGAATGAATAAATAAATAAAATCTTAAAAAAGAAAAAAAGGTGTGCAACCAGTTGTCAGCTGGGGCCTCCCTGCCCGTTTCACCTTTGGCTCCATTTTCCTGGTTTTCTGAAAAATTTCAGGGCATTTAGGTTCTCTGTTTCTTGGGGTTTTACACTTTCATAATTAGAACCTCTATTTTGTCACATGGGAAACTGGACATGAAACCCTGCCACATCTTCACTTAAGGCTTCCAAAGAGTGATGGAGGGGAGATGGTAGGGGGTTACACAGCAATGCAAACAACTTCAGATGCACAGACCTGATGGTTGGTGGTTAGAAAGGCCCAAGTGGCAGGGCTTCATCCTGGATTTGGTTCAAAGCTAGAAATCTTCTCAGTCGCCCTCAGTCAGTGTGGAAAATGCTGCCCCCAGAACCCTGACCATCTACTATACTAGACTCTGTGCTTCTTTCTTAATAATAGAAGGAATAAAATGCAACAATGTGTCATTTCCTTTGGGGGGAACATCTTGGTATAGCCCAGTCTCTATACCCTGATGTAGGGTATCACTGATGTAGCAGAGCCCTGGATCTTCACTATCTGAAGCCAAGTATCTTACAAAGGCCTCCACTTACCGGCACTTCTGGCTCCCCCAGTGTAATTAGTATGGGATCATTGATACAGCAGACCAGTTTGAGATGATGCATTCTGCAAGCTTGCAAGAGTCATCCCAGCAGTATAATGGCACCATATCCTGGGGTCCTTGTCAGGGTGAACTCCTATATCATAGGAGAATGCTTTCTTACCAGTGAAATCTTCCTTATTCAGCTTTATATCCTTTGCCTCCTCCTTAACCATGCTCGCTCAGGATCTACACACACTCTTCCACTTTTGCTGAGACATTGTCTCATTTCTCCCCTAGCAGGCCCATTGTCAATGTTGTGACTGAATGCTTGTTATCAGTTGGGGGTGTGGGAATGTGGGTTATGCAGTGGCTTAAGATCCTCTGAGGGAAAAAGATGTTTTCCCATAAAGCAAAAACCTCTGCACCAACTTCCAAAGTGAGGAGTGCTAACTTTTAACCTGGAGAGTGGGTGCTTTCCACAGCCCAGATTAGGAGGAAATCTGGGGAGTCCAGATTTGCAATAACATCAACCCATATGTTCTTATCCCACATCTCAGGATCTCATTCCTTCTCAATTAAGGCCATGACTTTGGCATAGCTGACTTGCTGGGACTGAGCTCAGCTACCTTATACATTATGTTCTGGGCCTCAGCCTAAGGAGGTCTGGCCTTTTAAATTGATGATTAATCACTCCCAGCCTTTCTTGTCTCTCTTCAATGTATTGATAGTGGCCAGAAATAGCCATTCCATTCCACTGTTCTTAAATCACTACTTTCCCTAAACCTTCAGAAGCCTCAGACGCAACACCCTCCAGGACATTCCCTTCTGCTTGCATTCTAGCCCAGCTCAGCACTACTAAAACTTTTACCTTATCAGGGACTCCACTACTGCTGGTGAGGGCTTCTTATTACTCTCCAGTCTGTAAATGATCCAACTCCAAAATCTTATTTTAGAATCTGCTTCCTAGGACCACCCCATTTCTGTATCATCTATTGGAGGGCACGTTCTTCCCCACTCTCAGACTCTGAGATTTGCCTGTAAGGGTGTACTGGGGAGTGCTTTCAGGAGCTGCTTCTGGGAGGGAAGCAGGGCTGGGTAGGAGAAGTTGAGTTGCAGGGCAGTTGGAGCAGAGGCCTCAGCTGACCCCACGGGGATGGCCAATCAGAGGTGTTCTGAATGGAGGACTGAGGCTTTATCAGTGAGTTACTGCTCCTGAGGACAGGGCATATTTTGAGTGAGGCAGCTTCCTGAGTAGGGTCTCAAGGGTGAGCCGACACTATCAACAGCTGGTGAAATGAGTGTCTCGGTTCTGAAGTGAAGATCTGAGGGATACTCTATGATGTCAACTACAGATAGGATGACCAGGGTCAGTCAGGAGTAAGAGATAGCCTAGAACATAGGAATATCAATGCTAAAACTGTACCAGTCCTAAGCAAGCTAGGAAGTTTGGTTACCCTAGCATCCCTGGCCTTAAAATACTAATAGGAGCTGCAAATTGCCACCTACAATTTTCTCTATAATAAATGTGTATCTGTAGAATAGACATCAGTAGGTAAGATCCTGGGCCATTGGATGAATATTCAAGGGTTAGCTTAATTACACAATGCTGCTAGTATATTTGTGTTTTTTTTTTATTCATTCATTCATCCATTCATGAAAGACACACAGAGAGAGGCAGAGACATAGGCAGAGGGAGAAGTAGGCTCCCTGCAGGGAGTCCGCGGCATCGGACCCCAGCCAAAGGCAGATGCTCAACCACTGAGCCAACCAGGTGCCCCTAGAATATTTGTGATAGTATTTGACTTATAATCTTCAGTGGATGAGTCATGGAACAGGAATATTAACATCTTTTATGTTAGGTCCCTGATAGAAAAACAGAGAAGTTGCTCAAATAAGGCCATTCTGGAAATAAAAGATCATATCAGAAAAACTACAAACATCATAGACATATTGACATCATATCAGCTAGCAATAGCACCAGAATCACCTGAGGTTCTTCTCATTGAAAATACAGAATCCTACCAGCAGAAATGTTGATTTGGCATTTCTAGGGTGAGGGTAGGGGGCCACAGGGAGCTGCTTTTTTAATGGGCTTCATAAAAGATTCCAGTTCAAGTGACTCTAGATCACACTTTAACAGACTGTACTGTTTCTACTACTCATTTTCTTTCAGCCCATTGATTAATCACCATTTACGCTTTAAGGTCCTAGAAAGTCAGGTTACCAGGTACAATACAAGATTCCCAGTTAAATTTGCATTTCAGATAAGCGATAATTTTTTAGTGTAAATATGTGTCATGGGAACATATAAAATAATGTAAATATACCATGTCAATATGTTATAATAAATAGTATATATGAATAACATTGTTATATATTATATGATTAAATTAAATGGTATGGAATAATATAGGTGATATTATGATAGGATATAAATTATGAATAATAAGAAATTTAGTGTTCATCTGAAATGCAAATTTAACTGGGCATCCTGCATTTTTATTTGCTAAATCTGCCAACACTGCTATCAAGGGAATTCTCAAACACACAGAAATGAAATGAATAGAACAAACCCACATCTAATCATCACTCTGCTTGGACAATTATCAACATTTTGCCCCAATTATTTTTCATTTAATTTTTGTGCCTAACATTATGTTCCATGCAGTGGAGGATACAGAAAAAAAAAATGTGTCCTTAAGTAGCTTAATGTCAAGTGGGGGGAAAGTAATGAACATTCCCAAAATAACTAGTAAAGAAATGACTTAAAGTGTGTAATGCTGATGGAAGGAATACCAGAGCCCAGAGGAGCGAGTGTCAATGTTGACTGGAGTGATCTTGGATGAAGCGAGTCCAGGGCTGAGGTCGTGTTAGGCCTGCTAAAATCTGTTTAAATAAAGATGAGATAAGCAGGCTTTCCAGGTAAGGTAACCAGCATGACCAGATTGCATTCACTTGGCTCCATAAAAGTCTCTCTCCATTTGAAAGTACTCACTACACCCCCTCCCCCAATGCTTCACACTTTAATCATCAGGTCCCATAGCAGCTGTCACCCATCAGGCTAATATACATCAAGCACTACTGCAAATTACATCATCAGAACCGATTAGCCCTTGAACGTGTCAGCACAATGGCTGTTCAATCTTCTCTGGGTGATTTGTTAATTAACCTCTGCAATATGCTGTCTTTGACATCATTGGGAGTTCAATTTTTCCTTGATTGAAAGTAGCCCTGGGGAGAATTATAAATTGATAAGAGAAACAAAATTCTATTCAGATGGCCAGCTTTATGCTAATGCTTATGAAATGTCATGGCTACTGGAGCCTATAGGCACATGTCCAATAATTAGGAAAAATTCAAGATGATGCTATTAGCTCATCTTGAATTACATTAACATTTAAAATGGTCTACTTTTCTTATGCACATGATAATGGCACAAAATCTGGAGTCTTATACATTTAATAAGTTTCTACTTTTTAATTCCTCTCAACTGTAAATGCAACTAATTCAAGTACTAGGGATGAAAACTTGAAAAAATATTGTATTGAAATATAATATAGATACAGAACAGGAAACATTAAATAATAGGTATCCCCAGGAGCCCCCTTTATGCTTCTGTATGGAAAGTCACCACCTCCACCCAAAAGGGTGGATATTTCCATATTTCCTTTTTATTATTTTAATTAATTTGAGAGAGAGATTGAGTATGAGAGAGAGCAGAGCAGGAGGGAGGGATAGAGGGAGAAGCAGATTCCTGCTGAGTAGAGAGCCTGATGTGGGACTCAATCCCAGGACTCTGATGGATCATGACCTGAACCAAAGGTAGACGCTCAACTGACTGAGCCACCCAGGTGCCCCACTATCCATACTTCTAACACCATAGAATGGTTTTACCTAGTTTTGTACTTTATATAAATGTAATCATACAGTGCATACTGTCTTTTGTATCTGGCTTCCTTCACTCAACACTACATTTGTGAAATACAAGAGATGCTAATTTTAAAATGACTTTTGTTGTTAAAGAGATAATGTGTACGTACCTAACATTACAAAACACATCATTAGAAAAGCATCATTACTTTTAATTAGTTTTAAAATTATATGTGTGCCTGTATACAATTTATTTGATCAGGGTTATAAGCTTTTATAAAGATCTTGAGTAAAAAGAAAAGTCCTCATTTCTTTTTGTTATTTTTATTAACCTCCTTATCCTGGCCTATTACTGTGACTATTAATCCCATTTCTCCAAAATTTAGTTCTCAGTCAGCTCCAAGTACCTTACAATCTTTGCAGCATCTTTATAAGAAGAAGAGAAATATAGGAATAAGATGCAGTTTATTTTCCAGCTGGTGTGCTTGCTGGTAGCTGATGGCCATTAGGGAAGTAGTTGTGTTGCCAGCTCTGCCCTGTAAGGACATCTGTCATCTGTCAGAGCAACACTCTGGGACTTTCTCAAGAAGAGTGGGCATGCACCCAAGTCTTGCAGTGAAGAACCAAGGTTTGATTGTTTGCACTCACCTTATTATGGGCATGAGTCCAGTTGAAAATAGTCTACCTATCTCATAAGCCATCCAGTAAGGAAGGGAACCTCCACCCTTAGCAAAATGCTATATGGTTCTGTGGCTTAAACAGGCATAATGTAGTACACAGGTGATTATCACCTAAATTTATATACCATTAATCACAGATCATGCCCAGGATTGCCCTGAGATACAAACATCTTTTTCAATTTCTAAAATTGTCGTAAAATGTACATAACATAAAATTTACCATCTTAATCATTTTTAAGTGTACATTCAGGGGTATTAAGTACATTCATTCATTTTTTTGTGCAACTGTCACCACCATCTATCTCCAGAACTCTTCTCATCATGCAAAACTGAAACTCTGCGGCATTAAATAACAACTCACCATTCCCCCTCTTTCCCATCTCTGGCAATCATCATTCTACTTTCTTTAAGATACAGACTTTTAAAATACAAAAGACAAAATTCTTGCACTCAATCCCGGCTCTTGGGACACAAGTTTTCCTTATAAGAAAGTCATTCTCTGCTCTGACAATGAACCCCAGCCCATTATCTTCTCCTCTTTTCGTCTTTCCAAAGGTCATCATTCTAATCTCAGGATTCCTTTTGGTGTATCAGATCATTTGGGCAGGAGGAAGGAGTTTCTTGTTTTAAATGTAAGGACTGGGGCAGTCTGGGTGGCTCAGAAGTTTAGTGCTGCCTTCGGCCTAGGGCCTGATCCTGGAGACCTGGGATCATCCACCCACGTCAGGCTCCCTGAATGGAGCCTGCTTCTCCCTCTGTCTGTCTGTCTGTCTCTCTCTCTCTCTCCTTCTCTCTCATGAATAACGAAATAATCTTAAAAAAAAAAAAAAAGTAAATGTAAGGACCTAGAAGGTGTCTCACCCTCAGCTATTTCTTGATGTCATTTCTGGTTCTCCTCATTCTAGAAAGTGTTCTGGTGTGTTGTACACTAGTTCACACCTGCCTCATGCTGACTTAAGAATCTTTTTCAAGGGGGATCCCTGGGTGGCTGCAGCGGTTTGGCGCCTGCCTTTGGCCCAGGGCGTGATCCTGGAGACCCGGGATCGAATCCCACATCGGGCTCCCAGTGCATGGAGCCTGCTTCTCCCTCTGCCTGTGTCTCTGCCTCTCTCTCTCTCTCTCTCTGTGACTATCATAAATAAATAAAAATTTAAAAAAAAGAATCTTTTTCAGGGGATCCTTGGGTGGCTCAGCAGTTTAGCACCTGCCTTTGGCCCAGGGCGCGATCCTGGAGTCCCAGGATCGAGTCCCACGTCAGGCTCCTGCATGGAGCCTGCTTCTCCCTCCTCCTGTGTCTCTGCCTCTTTCTCTCTCTCTCTCTATCATAAATAAATAAATAAATAAATAAATAAATAAATAATAAATCTTAAAAAAAAAAAAAGAATCTTCTTCAAAGTCCATGAAGCAGGATGGGCTGTGAGTAACTACTTTCTCACTCTAGGTAGTTTCTGACCTTATTCTATGGTTCAGTCCCTCACCCTTTATTTCTTGAGCCACTTCATTTTGCCTGACCCAATGACCCTTTTATTAACTAAAGGCCTACCATCAGGGACTTCCAGCTATAGCTAGTTGAAAAGATCAGCAAATAATCTCTAGAAAATGAAGCCACAAAACTGCACAAAATTGACTCAACAATGATTTCAGTATTCTGAGAATAGATCAAAAGCACCCAACAATATGAAAAGCACTCACATTTGGACTTCAGGTAAGAATGGTAGGAGTCTGTGGCATTCTGGCCTGGGGATGCTTCCATTCCCCAACCTGTCCCTGGCCCAGGTTGACCAATGTAGATATTCTAGTAGGGCAGAGTAGGCCATGAGTACCAGCAGTACCTTTGCCATAGTAAAAGGGGCTCATTCAATTTGGACTGCCCTTACATACAGGGAGACATGAAGAACACTAGAGATGATAATTATATGGGCTAATATAAAAAGCTATAGTTATCTTTTTCTCATGTCTTAACTTCTTTAAAAGGCATACAGTTATATAAAACAATAATTATAACATTGTATTATTGGACTTATAGCATATGCAAAAGTAATGAAAATGACAATAATGGCACAAAAGAGGAGAGAGAATAGAAGCATATTAAAGCAAAGTTTCTACATTTTTCTAGGATTAAATTAGTATTAATCTGAACTAGATGGTGATAAATTAAAATGCATATTGTAACCCTTCAATTACAATTCCTAAAAAGGTAATGGATTTTTTCAAAAATAACAAAGTAATTTAAATGACACACTCAAATACTTGACATAAAAGAAGCCCGTCAAGTGGGAGTAGAAAAAATGAATATGAGAGTTGACATATAGAAGACAAATAGAGAAAAATGGCAATTATAAGTCCAATCAAACCAGCCATTGCATTAAATGTGAAAAGTCTAAACACCCTAATCAAAATGCAGAGATTGTCAGACTGGATAAAAAGCCAGAGTCCAACCATATGCTGTCTTTGAGACCTTAGATTCAAAGACACAAATAGATCGAAAGTGAGAGGATGGAAAAAAATATACCACTTAAACAGTAATCATTAGAGAATTGGAATGGTTTTATTAATATCAGAGAAAGTAGATTTAAAGACACATATTACCAGAGACAACAGGGACATTTCATAATGCTATAAGTTAATAACTGAAGAAGATATAACAATTATAAATATATATGCAGTTAACAAGTAGGTCTCAAAATACAGTAAGGGAAAACAGATGCCTATCTCAGAGATAACCCATCTGATAACACTCAGATGAAAGAGGAGGGAGCAAGGTTGGTGTCTCCCCATCCCCCCAGCTCTGGTCCTCCACTTATCCTGCCAAGTTGCACAGCATTTATCTCAAAATGTTGTAATCACACATTTACTTGTTTGGCTCACTCAGAGCCCCTTTGCCTTTGGTATGCCCAGTATAGAGCACTCTTTAGCATATGCAGTCTGTTTTAAAAATTAATCATAACTGAGTGGTATTCCAGGCAGAGAGGGAGAATCAAAAGAAAACATGGCATATTCTAGGAACTCTAAGTTGTTCCAAATGCCTTCAGTAGCATTTCTGAAACTGAATTCCTTGAGATGGTAATAGAGTTTAATGCTCGAACTTAACTCACTCTCTTCCTTTCTTGGACATTTTTAATGCCCCCTACTGTGTTGAAATTTGTTTTCATCCTTTCTCAAACATATTTGACCAGACTTTTACTAACATCTTGAGGAAGTGCTCCTCAGAACAGCATTGAGGAGAGAGTAACCTGGAAACGAGGATAGCTGTGAAAGGTTGGTGGAAGATGAGCCCAGAGAGCCAAGCTATGAGGAATCTGGTAAGAAATGCTAAGAAATTTCAGCTTTATTTTGCAGACCACATAAAGTCATTGAAGGATTTTACTTAGAGAAGGGAGCAGCATTCTGCAATTTGCATTTCATAAGGATCATCCTGGCAGCAGCACAGGCAATGAATTGGAGGGAGTCCAGGCTCCAGGCAGAAGAACTGGTTGGGAAAATGGTGGCAGTAGTCCATGATGAAAGTCTAGACTAAAGCTGTGACAACAGCAACAGGGAGGAGGGACTAAACTAAGAAAACATATTTAGGAAGCAGAATTGACAGGTCTTTGTGATTAATTTCATCTAAGGGTGCCAGAGAGGGAGGTGTGCAAGAAACTTTCTGATTTTCTGGCTTAGATGAACTGGTGGTTGGTGGTGACATCCATTTGACAAAGAGAGGGACAGAGGTTTAGTTGAGGTACTCAGGAGAGTCCAGTTGGAAATTCAGATATGGAGCTCTGGAGACTTCTGGGGTGGATGTTAAGAGGTGAGAGTCATGAGAATATTGCTTTGGTTGAAGCCACAGGTTTAGTGAAGGTGATTCAGAGCGAGTACATAGGGTGCGAAGGAAGTGGGCAGGCGATTGATCCTTGGAAATCAATATGTAAGAGATTAACAGAGGAAAGATTAACTGAGAAGGAAGTAATGGGGCAGTAGAAGGGAAACCAGGGGCGCTTGAGTGGCTCAGTAGTTTAAACACCTGACTCTTGATATCAGCTCAGGTCTTGTTCTCAGGGTCATGAGTTCAAGCCCCATATTGGGCTCCACAATGGGATGGACCCTACTAAAAAGGAGAAGGAGGAAGAGGAGGGGGAGGGGGGGGAGAGAAACCTAAAAAGGATATCAGGCAGCCAAGGTGGAATAGAGAGAAAATATGATGAAATCAGTATTAAGTTCTAGAAACTTAGAAAAAATGAAGACTAATAAGTATCCACTGTACTTGAAAATTTGAATATAATTGCTAACCTTAGGAGAGAAGTTTCACTAGAGTGGTGGACTGGGGTGGAGTTAGTTGAAAGTAAGGTGAGCCAGATTGTGGTAGGTTGAATGAGAGACAAGGGGAATAGGGGACACATATTACTCCCAAGAGATTTAGCTTTGAAAGGAGAGCAAGAGAGCTACAGAGCAGTAGCTTGAGGGGCTAGGGTCCTCAGAGAGGCTGTTTCCTTCAAGTTGTGTGACACTTCAAGGGAGGGGAAGAGCATGTTTATGTACCAGAGAGAAACCAGAGAGAGGGGGAGGCTGACATCATAGGGGTTTGAGCAAGGCTGCTGAGGAGGCAGGAGAAGTGATACAGGTGAGGCCCATGATAATAAGCCCAGCAATGTTTTCTTACTCTAGTTGCTTCACCATCATTTGGTAAAATATAATTTTTAGGTTAGATTCAATAAACTAGGCAGAGAACTCCTGTTACATATTTTTGTATTCCCTATCATAGTGTGTTAGATGGGGCAGTGTGCCTGCAATTTTTAAAATTTATTAAATCGTTCCTCTGATCCATTATCAACAACACTCTAATGCTTACAGGGAATAAAAGTAGAAACAATTTCAAGTCCTTCAGCATCTAGCTAAAATCTTGGTCCTAGCCTGTTTCCATTGTGGCTGTCCTCTCCGGCCAGTGGCTGTGTTGGCTTACCCACAAATGTACCTGGCTGATCCTGCCTCTTTAGCCCTGCTGCTACCCCACCACAACATTGTCACTCTCTGTACGTATAGGGAGGCTGAGACTGCAGTCTCAACCGATCATGGCCTACAAGACCCTTAGGAATCTGCCATCTGCCTATCTCTTCCCTCACACTTTCTTTGTTTCTCCATCAGGAAAGTACTTTCCTACCTCCAGACATTCGCCATTACTTAGCTGCCTGGAATGCTCTTTCTTTAGCATTTTTCATGGTTGACCTTCAGGTCTCATCCTGAAGGTCGCTTCATCTCATGTGATGAAAGTCAATCCATGCAGAGTACATCTCGTACTTCATTATGAGTAATTATAATACATTGTTTATTTCCTTCAAAGCACTGAGAACCATCTCCACTCATTTTGCTTATCCTTTCTTCCGTCCTCCCTTCCTTCCCCCAACAGAACAGAAGCTCTATAAAGGCTCTTCCCAGTCTGTCCTATCTTCTTCACACCCCCAGTGTCTAGTATAGGGCTTAACAAGTGCTTTACGAGTATGTTCCACGCATAAACGAACAGCTCCTCCACAGTCTCAAACCCCAGCTTAAATCCCACCTCCATAGTTAATAATAATAGTTTATATGTAAGTCTTCTTTTCTTTTTCTTTATTTATTTATGATAGTCACACACACACACACACACACAGAGAGAGAGAGAGAGAGAGAGAGGCAGAGACATAGGCAGAGGGAGAAGCAGGCTCCATGCACCGGGAGCCGGACGTCGGTTTCGATCCCGGGTCTCCAGGACCGAGCCCTGGGCCAAAGGCAGGGGCCAAACCGCTGCGCCACCCAGGGATCCCTATGTATGTCTTTTAAAAAAAGATTTTATTTATTTATTCATGAGAGAGAGAGAGAGAGAGAGAGAGAGAGAGAGACACGCAGAGGGAGAAGCAGGCTCCATGCAAGGAGCCGGATGTGGGACTGGATCCCAGGTCTCCAGATCAGGCCCTCAGGGGCTGAAGGCGGGGCTAAACCACTGAGCCACCTGGGCTGCCCTTATATGTATGTATTTAGTGCTTCCTTTGTTCTAGCAGTTACATATGTTATCTTACTTAATGAGTCCCCTCCTCCACTCACCCCCTGTAACTTGTACAGTAGTTATTATCCAGGCCACACATTCTGTGCTTACTTGAAATTTATCCTCTTGCTTTGTTATTTGATATATTACATGCATCACTCTTTTTGCTCCAGTGAAATGAAAATTGTTAGTGCTCCCCCATATCACACAGAGTGTTCAAGGTATGCTGAGTGACCAAAGATATCCCCCCAGGGTTATAAGAGTCACATAATAAAAATGTTGATGTTATGTTTATTATAAACTTCAGACAGAAAATCAAACCCAATATACAAGGGGACAAACTCTGTTCTACCAGTAAAATGCCAAAATGGTTAAGGCAGGATAGTTTGAACTTTGAGGTAGGAGATATGCAGTTCAACGCCCTCCATTTCCAGAAGCATTTGCTAAAATTTTAACTTTCCAGCAAAAAATTGTCCAGCCGGGCAATAGTGTTTGCAAAACCAAGCATTGGGTTACCTGGGTAGCTCAGTGGTTGAGCGTCTGCCTTTGGCTCAGGTCGTGATTCCGGAGTCCTGGGATCGAGTCCCACATCAGGCTCCACGCAGGGACCCTGCTTCTCTCTCTGCCTATGTCCCCCGCCTCTCTCTGTGTGTCTCTCATGCATAAATAAAATCTTAAAAAACAGAACAAACAAAAAAAACAAGCATTATTTCACAGTGAGAAGTACAGCAGCAGGTTCCATAAGAAAGGTTCCCAGCATTAAGCTTTGACTACTGGGTTTTGAAATATCTGCTTTGCTGTGTAGTGGAGTCCCAAGCTGAAGGTCCCTCCAGTGTGCATGATCTCAGGAATCTCTTCGCACATCTCTCAGCAGTGGAGTGGGGAACCCGGAGTCTATTTTGATGAAGATGACAGGAGGAAGATCCTCCTAAACTCCTCCAAATTCTTCTACGGTCTGGAAATTCTGTCCTACATCTCACCTTGGGTTTCAGTTGCAACCTGTTAGTCCAAGTTTGAAGCTCAGATCAAAAGAAACATCACTGATCTCCAAGGAATCCACCCTTTATTGTAAAAGACAACTGTCACGGGCAGTCTGCTCTGCTCACCCCATGTGGGTATGGCCCTCCCCAAGGCTACTGGTAAGTTTGGAGTCCCCAGGGGCTCTTATCTCTAGCTCTTATCTACATGTGAATGAACCACAAGAGTCACTCCTGAAGTCTCAGACTCTGAGTACACACAGCAGTGATTTTCTTCTTGGGTTCCACCCTGGAGCTGATGTGTGCAATCAGGAAAATGTCACCTGTCTCTCCTCATTTGATAGGTCAGCCAGAAGCACCTATCCTGGGTGTCCTTCTGGATGTGCTTCCTCCAAGAGACCCTCCCTCCTATCAAAAAGGTGTCTTCTCTCCATTGAACCTTAAACTCCACAGAAACAATTGTTCATTGCAATAGAATATGGACAAAGCTATACTTTGCCAAGGGTTGTTTTTCAGTGGTCACGGCTGTAATTAATTGCCATCCTCCTAATGACACACATTTTCCATTCCAGATGCTTGAAGTTCCTTCTCTGCTAAATAGTTTAGTAATTATCTCTTTGGCCACTACCTGCCTCCCCCGGGGAACCGCCTGCCAGAGTGACCTCTACTCCTCCATCCATTTTAGAGTCCCTATAAATTAGGAAGAACTCTTGCCATCTTGAGTAACTTCATGACCTAGCTTATTTATTTGTGGGAGTGGAATGTGGCTATCTTTTCTCACTTTAATTAGGGCCAATGGAGACAAGCACCATCAAGGCAGCCATGATTTATCAGAATGCCAGTTTTTCAAAATTCTCAAGTGTACAACATTCCAGAGTGTAGACCGAATAGGAGGAAAAGAAACGAAATTTATGGTCATGATCCTGTGGGGGTAAACCTTGGGTAGAGCCAAGTCCTCACCTTCGCTCAAGGGCTCACATTTAGATGGAGACGTTATCTCCCAGTGAGACCAGAGAATCCGAGTGTGCGTGTGCACGTGTGTGTATGAGCAGCTCGCTCACCAAGTATAAATCAACATTTACAATATGCCGCAGGGTAATCCTGCTCCTGGTATTGCGTTTTTTTTATTCGTTCACTTAATATTTAGCATATCAGGAACCAAGCCCCACTTCTCCCCTCCTCCTCCAGCCCCTCTCCACGCAGGAACCAGTCCCAAGGCCCTGGGGGTCCTGACTCGGCGTCCTACCACTAGCGGGGAACAGGGTGGGAGGGAGACTTGGAAGACGGGGTTTGGGCGGCAGGGATTGCAGGGTCGGGCAGCAGGCCTCGGAAGCCGGGCTCGCGGCTCCAGCGGAAGCCCGGGAAGGCCCGGCGGAGGGAGCGCCGCAGCACCGCGCCGGCCAAGGCGCACCGAGGCAGCTGCGCCGCCACCTGCCCGAGGCTTGGGGGCGGGGCGGGGCGGGGCGGGGCCTCGCGGCGAGGCGCCTGCGGCCGGGAGGGGCGTCCGGGAGGGGCGTCCGGGGCCGGGAGAGGTGGGTTGGCGGCGGCGGCCCCCGCGGCGACTCCGGAGGCGACCTGGGCCCCGCGCTCCGCGGCCTGCGAGCGCCCGGAAGGGCCCGGCCTGCGCGCTCCCGGGGGTCGGGGGCTGGGGGCTGGGGGCTGGGGGCTGGGGGCGGGAGCGGGAGCGCGGCGGGAGGGGCTTCGAGCGGGTCTGCTTTTCGTTTCCGTTTTCCTCCTTTCCCCAGGCTCATCCCCAGACCGGAAGGTGCCGGGGCCGAGCGGCGCCCAGGCCCACCCGCCCTGAGCCTCCGGAGTTGGGCCACGAGGGCGCCCGCTCCTCCTGGACCCCGCCCATCAGAGCGGAGAGCGGCTCAGGGTGCGCCTGTCTGGACGGATCTCCCGCAGGTGGAAAGTGAACGTGTAGTCGAGTTGAAGCTGGTGCCTTGGGGGAAGGAGAAACACGCTGGTGGGCAGAGATTCCAGAGGGAGAGCCCTCAGGAGCGCCTCGGTGCCTCGGGCCCGTGGCGTGGTCTTGTCGCGCGCTGGACCCCGCGGCTTATCCCCCCCAGCCTCCGCACAGCCGCCCCGAGCGGCCTCGGGGCCGTGCCAGTTTCGCCGCTTTAAACGCCTTGCATCCTGATATTTTTCCGTCTCCCCTCCAGATCCTCGACGCAGTGACGCAGAGCCGAGCCTTTCAGGGTTGGCTGCAAGCCAAAGCCCAGCCTCCCGATGCAGTCTGGAGCCAGCCAGTGTGAAGAGGAGCCCCCTTCCCTCCTGTGGGGTTTGGACCCGGTATTCTTAGCCTTTGCAAAACTCTACATCAGGGATATCCTGAACTTGAAGGAGTCCCGCCAGGTACAAGGTATGTGGCTGGCGAGCCTGGAGGTTGCCCAGTGCTGCACCTGCCTGCATGCACCTCACCCTTGTTTCTTCAAAGCTGCACAAAGCCCGGGCGTAAGTGGCTTTCGGGAGAGCCTTTTGTGCTGCGTGCTCTGAAAATGACCTAGCCTGGACTCTCGAATGAGTTCATTTCTGTGCAAGTTAAAAAGCCTAATTCTTACTTTTGTTTTTTTTTTTTTTTTAAATACGTGCTTGGAGAAGTAACCTTTGTACCCAGGAATGTTTTTGTCTGCGGTTGAGGTCTTTCATATTTTAATATGCTCAGTGTTTTTCTTTGGGACAGCTCTTGGTGGAAAGCTCACTGGACCAGATGTCTCTAGGCCTTATTCCCTGGCCTGGGCATGTGACTCACCTGTAAAGCTTAGGTGTCTTCTTTGTAAAAGTGGGGATTAACCAGGTCGGATCTTTTCTTTCTTTCCTTTCTTTCCTGAGAGACACACACAGAGAAAGAGAGAGGCAGAGACGTAGGCAGACGGAGAAGCAGGCTCCGTGCAGGGAGCCCGATGTAGGACTGGATCCTGACTCCAGGATCACGCCCTGGGCCATAGGCAGGCGCGAAATCGCTGAGCCACCCAGGCGTCCTTGGTCTGATTTTCTTATGGGGTTTTGTTTTGTTTTCAATTAATCAGAACCAAGTAATATAAACTTCCTGAGAGGAAAGATGTCATCTGCCTTATTTAGCTATGTAATTCCAGTGCTTAGAACAGTGCCTGGCATATAGTGAGCCCCCCCCCCAAAAAAAAGAAAATGGTAGTTGGGCAGCAAAGCATTATAAATAAATGTGAAATTAAAGAAAACTGTATTTTAAAGTGGTGGTTACTAAAGATAGGTTCTTCATACCTAAAAATATAACAAATGTAATTTGGGGTAGATTTAAATAATTCACATAGCTGTGTATGGATCTTCACTTTACTGTGTTATATGAAAAGTTTGGTTAAACTCTGCCGTTTTGAATGAATAGCAAGGTGTGAGTCAGAAGTAGTCAAGAATCTCAAATATGCACGGTTTGAATGAAAGGATGTTTTATGTGTTTCCAGTTCTATGTACAAATATTCTAAAGCCTTTTATGCAGATTTTTCACCACACCTTGGTTTCCTAATTATTGTTGGAAATGGTCTGGTTTTGTTCTTTTCTTGGAACGCAGTCATCCTCCCCCACAGTTGTCCATTTTCCAGAACAGGCGGATATTCTTCATAGCTCATCTCTGGAAGAAAGTAATTCACACCAAATGCCAGCCTTGCATTTGAAAGAAGGTCTTAATGAAGGTGCTCAAGGAAATTTCAGGACATGATAGGGACTTAACACTTCCTGTGGATGAAGTACTTTATGATGTATTAACAGCAAATCAAGGAAACCTGATCCTCATGGTCTTCTGATGATTCAGATGTGATTTTGTTGCCAGGTGGACTAGGGAGACTCTTGACCCTGAGGCCTCCATCCAGCCCTTCCCAGGGATATTGCCAGAGGTTCTTGGTCTCATTGCAAGAAAGAATTCAAGGAAAGACCAGACATAAAAGTTGAGTGGTGCAAATCGGAAAGGTTATTAAAGTGAGAGTACACCCTCAGCAAAGAGGGGGACAAACCCTAAGAGACTTAACTGTAGAAATCAAACAGAGGGTTGCCGTTGGGGAGGTAGGTGGGAGGGTGGGGTAATTAGGTGATGGGCATTCAGGAGGGTGTGTGATATAATGAGCACTGGGTGTCGTATGCAACTGATGAATCACTGAACTACTCTGAAGCTAATAATAGACTCTATGTTAATTAATTGAATTTAAATAAAATAATTTAAACAAAGAGTGTACTTGAGATGTGAGAGCATGTGAACTCAAGGGAGAGTTGCACCCCATGTTTTGAGTTCCTGTCTTTTAGACAGTTAATTAGGGGAAGGAATATTTATGACTCGGGGAAGGAGTTTTTTGGGGGAGCAGGGTTTTATGCCTTTTCTCCCTTCCTTGGCCAGGGTTTTTGACCTTCTTGTCTGGAGCCTGTTTGGTTTGATCTAGCCTCGTGTGACTTTGTTTTTGGAGTACTGCCAGGACCCATCTCTGACCTTCCCCCTAATAGTTAGCCATGACTCCCCCTTTGCTGGCCTCCAAGCATCCTGTTAACAACCTAACTGCTGACTCTTAACCGTTTTTAAAATGAAACATCATGGTTGAAGCAGACACCAACCATAATTTCATGAGGGAGATCCTCTTTAGATTATACTGTAAGGCTCTAAGGGGTGGAAATTCCCCTTGTCTCGGTTCTTATTTTTGTGTTGTGTTTGGTTTGGTTTGGTTTGGTTTTTGAGGCTAAGGGCTGTCCATGTCTGAAAGAACAGCCACATGATTAGAGGACTGGGATTTCCAACCAGGTGACATCAGCTCAACTCATTAGGAAAGGAGAGGTGCTGGAGATTGAGTTGAAGTGTGGCCAGTGGTTCAGTCATGCCTGCATAATGAAACCCAAATAAAAACTCTGGACAGGGATGCTTGGGTGGCTCAGTGGTTTAGCCCCTGCCTTTGGCCCAGGGCATGATCCTGGAGTTCTGGGATCGAGTCCCACATCGGGCTTCCTGCATGGAGCCTGCTTCTCTGTCTGCCTGTGTCTTTGCACCTCTCTCTCTCTCTCTCTCTCTCTCTCTCTCTCTCTCTCGATCATGAATAAATAAATAAAATCTTAAAAAAAAAAAAAAAAACAACCTCTGGACACCAGGGCTCAGGTGACTTTTCCTGGTTGATAATCAGGAAATTTGATGACAAATACATTGATTTGTCAGGAGGGTAATGTGTTCTGTGGATGTGGAAGCTTTGTGTTTGGACTTTCCCAGGCCTTGTCTGATGTATCTCTTTAGATAGTCCTGATTTGTACCCTTTATTGTAAAACTGTAGTCATAAATCTAGTACCTTTCTGAGTTGTGTGCCATTCTAACAAATTATCAAAGCTGAGAGATTTAAGGACTCCTCGAATTTGTAGCCAGTTGGTCAGAAGTGTGGGTGGCCTGAGAACACCCAAATTTAGGGCCATTGACTAAAAGAGCAATTTTTTGGGAAACCGTGCCTTTAACTTGAAATTTGACCTTACTCTGCATGTTTACCATCAGAATTGCCTTGCAAAATGGTTGCAAAATGTCAGCTCCTTTAAATTAATCCGCAAATTTATGGTTACACTAATAAATACTATGAAGTTTGTGGTGGTGGTGGTGTTTATAGGTTTTAGCGTCTTTTTAAAAAAGATTTATTTATTTATTTATTTATTTAAAAGATTTATTTTAAAAAGATTTATTTATTATTTTTGAGAGACAGTGAGTGAGTGTTGGGGAAGGAGCAGAGGGAGAGAATCTTAAGGTAGACTTCCCCTGAGTGTGGAGCCCGACAAGGGGCTCAGTTTCACGACCCACGAGGTGATGACCTGAGATGAAATCAACAGTTGGCTGCTTGACTGACTGAGCCACTCAGATGTCCTAGTTTTGGGATCTTTTTGGCTTTATCTTCTTGTTTAGCACATACAGCAATACTCTATTATTCTAAATATCCCTGTCAGACTTGAATAATGGGATAACTATTATCTGTTGTTTAAGACAAAATACAATACATATATGTTATGTAATTCTAGAGGGTCCGATGAAGAGGAAATAGTGTATTCATAAGAGTCATATTAAAAGTAGTATCTTAGGCATTTGAATGCTGTTGGACATCAATTAAATAATGGCAGTTAGACTAAAAAGATATAAAATTACTTTAAAAAGAGAAAACAAGGGTGCCTGGGTGGCTCAGTTGGTTAAGCGTTTGCCTTCAGCTCAGGTAATGATCCCAGGGTTCTGGGATCAAGTCCTGCATTGGGCTCCCTCCTCAGTGAGGAAGCTACTTCTCCCTCTCCCTCTGCCATTCCGCCTGCTTGTGCTCTCTCTCTAATAAATTTTTAAAAATCTTAAAAAAAAAAAAAAGTGGAAATAGGCTACTGTCTTGCTATGGTGGTGGCTGTTCAGGGATGGGCTGCTGTGAAAGCTGCATCACACCGTGTGTAACCCTGGATCCCTGAACCCTCCCGGCATGACCCTCCTTCCTGGGACCTGATGGTCAGCACCTGGAACAAAGGCAGCTGAAGCAGAAGGACTGCCTGGGGAAGGCCTGCAGCTCCAACTCCTCCTCAGCCAGTATCTGTTATCTTGGTTATTTTCTCTTATCTTTCTTTCAGTCAGTGGAGCCACCTTTTTTTTTTTTTTTTTTTTTAGCTCTTTTGTCGTGGGAGAGAATCTTGTGTTGATAGAAGGAAGTGGTCCTCTCCAGTTCTCATCGTGCCTCCCACCGTAGTATTGTTGCTTATGCTTCTGAGACTGTGGTTCATGTTGCTCTGTGCTTAGGGAAGTGTCCGCTCTAGTCCCAAGCAGTGTGTTTCCTCCTCACTTGATTTTCTCTGAATGTTTTGATTCAATCCATGTGTTATTTTCTTCTGAATTCGTTTTCCGTTGTTCAGAGATGCTTTAAAAAAAAAAAAAAAAGATTATTTATTTGAGAGAGAGAGAGCGCGCGTGAGAAGGAGGGGGGAGGCAGGATCCCCAATGAGCCGGGAGCCCTACATGGGATGGGGCTCAATCCCAGGACCCTGGGATGGTGACCTGAGTTGAAGGTTGACACTTAACCAACTGAGCCACCAGGTGCCCCCAGAGATGCTTTTGAGATGTTTTCTGCATCAATCACTTGAGATTAGAAGGATTTTTTGCATCTTTGAGTGACTGTCTGACCTTGAAGGTGAGCCATTGTCACTCTAGAAGATAAAGTTTAGGGGGCTACTTTTTCTCTACTTTTTTTTTTTTTTAAGAAAGTCTGTTGTGTCCTCAAGTAAAGACCTGTTCACATTTTCATTGAGTGGCCCAACCCAGTTTTTAACGTTGCAGGATTGGCCTCCATCACAGGTGACTTGACTTTACTGGCTTCTGTCATTAGTCGAGTCTTGTCCAGTCTTATCACTTTTTCGTATGCTTCAACCCGGGCAGAGCACTTTTTGGCTAGCTCTTTTCCCCTTCTCAAAGGATGTCGGCTTTTTACAAACACCATAGCAGCACATACCAGGGTGTCCTAGGGAAACCCAGAGAATCCTGGGACTGTGTCAAGTTTTCAAACGTCACCAGCAGAGCACCCCTTGGTGGGTCTAGAACCAGCTGGAGAGACATTTCAGGGGCAGGTACTGGGCTCCCCAGTGGCTCCCAAGGCTTCCACAGTTGTGCTTCCTACTACTAATATCCTGGGGGCTGTAACTGACCATATGGAACCCTGTAGAGTGTTCTATCTCTAATGCAAACAAATGCCTGGCAACCAGGACAGACCATTGAGATGGGGTCAAGGAAGGCCAGTCAGGTTCCAGAAAACAGTTCTTTCTAACTTTGCTCAGTGCACAAACAGAAAGTGTTACTACCTGTCCAGGGCATTTAGGGAAGCAGAAAGGGCTGGCTGAAACCAGATAACAGCCTGGAGCTCAGGCCACTCAAGCCCCAACTGGTCCTACAGCAAAACAAAGCAGTGCCATGTCATAGCTCTTTGCATGCTAGCATGGCAGGGCTTGGTGCCAGGGTATACCTCAGTAGAGGACCCTGTGCCCACATCCCTAGATGAGGCTTGTTTTCTGAGGCTGTGTGATGTCACCTCCCGCTGTGTCTCTGGTCTCCCTATTTTCCAATTGATCACATCCTTCTGCAGCTGTGATCAAGGGAATGTAACTGCTGAAAACTAGCTCGTGATTGGCATATTATGGAGTTAATAATATGAAATAATAAATAAATAAAAGTATATATACTTTATATAGCATAATATACTATAATGAATAATAAGTGTGTATGTATAAATAAATATATAAGTATAAACATTTATTTATATAAGTGTGTATATATATACACACTTATATAAATAAAATAACTTCTTTCTGCTACTGGGAAGTCTGAACTTGCAGAGGTCCTGTAGGGCTCTCCCTCTGAAGTCACCCTTTTTCCTTTGTGTTTGGCCAGTGCAGGGAGGCAGGGGCAGAGGCCCCAAGGGTCTCATCATCAAAGGTAGTAACTAAAGGACCCGGATATCAGTCATAAGAACTCAGGAGAAGTCGATCCAAACTGTCTTGCTCTTAAAATTTCATGGCTTTTCTGTGGAGCCAATTTGTCCCCACTCAGCCTAAGTGTTCCTGGAAGAGGGTGACCCTCCTTTGAGGATGAGTGACTCCGGCTCCTTCCCTTGTGTGGCCCCCCACCACGCCTCCTTTGCTCTGCGCATGGTCTCTAATCCACTAAATCATCTTGAGAAGGATGCTCTGTTGGGGAGAGGGCCCTCCTTTAGGCTGAATTTGCTACCATTTTTTCCTTCCAAGCACATCTCACTCTCTAGAATCTCCAGCTGACTGAAGCTCAGAGCCTCCTTATCCATCCTCTGAGACTTGTCATGAGTGACTAGTCCTCAGCCCCTTTAGCCACATGGGGTACAAGAGAGCTGTCAGTGGAAGCCAGTCTGGGGGTTTTGAAGGGCCTCAGGGTTCAGCCCACAGGTCTGTCCCACCCCCCAGCCCCATGGATATGGAGGAGAGAGGCTCTGACCAGGCTTGGTGAGGAGGAAGAATGTGGCCAAATGTCTATGCTCATGAATGTTTGTTTACAGTTCAGATCTTTATGTAAAAAGGAAATTGCCATTTAAACAGTTACAGCATCTTTCTGAAAGTAAAGAATTTGGCCATCATAGGGGGAAAAAACAGGCTGGAGAAGATTTTAGTCTGGATTCATTAGCTATAAGAGATAGATACACATACAAGTAGTTTAGGCCAAAATAGTAAGGATGTTAGGGGGCTGCAGATAGGAAACTCTGCAGGAGTCAGGACAGCACTGGGACCTGAAGTTGGAGTTAGGAACTCAGTGCAGCCAGGAGTCCCTGTGTCCCTTCCCAGGTCCAAAAAAAGGCCTCTGAGTATTAGTGTAAAGTTTCTCTTCTCAGGTTTCTCCTCTGGCAGGAACCTGCCTGCTGGCATCTGTCCTCTGGGTTTTGAAAATAGAGTTTTAAAAAAGAGGAGCTTTGGGGGCACCTGGGTGCCTCAATTGGTTAAGCATCTGACTTTTGGTTTCGGCTCAAGTCATGATCTCATGGGTTGTGGGATCGAGGCCTGCATCAGGCTCCATAATCAGCAGGGAATCTGCTTGAAGATTCTCTCCCTCTGCCCCTCCTCCCATTCACTTGCCCACGCACACACTCACTTGCGCACTCTATATATAAAATAAAGTTTTTTTTTAAAAAAAAAGAGAAGTTTTTGAGTTGTTATAATTTGCTGGCTCCAGAGAGCAGTGTTTTATAACCTAATTATCTTCTCTTTAAAAAAAAAAAAAAAAAAGTCACTACTCATTCATAGAAATGATGACTGGTGTCCTAAAAAAGCATTAGTAAAAAAGTCAAAGAAACCTTTCTTGTGATTTCCTCTCTTTCTTTTGCAGTCCCTCAAAATAGATTTGGTCTCATAATCTAATGACTGTTTTTAAGCCCCTTGTGAGAGGTCCACAAGGAGGCACCTTTCATTTTCGCTAGTGGAAAAAAGATTAACCAAATCTAGTTGGATAATGGTTTTCTCTGTTCTGCATTAGTACATACTTCATTAAAGCCCAACTTTCTACTTCTGACTGAATTTCTTGGGGCCTGCCATTTGTAAAGGACTGATTTTTTTTTTTTTTTAAATTTCAGGTGTATTTTTTTACAATGGGCATCCAATAAAGCAGGTAGAGATCTTGGGAACTGTAATTGGAAGGAGAGAAAAAGATGCTTTCTACAGTTATGGAGGTAAGAGCAATTGTGCCTGACACTGAGTGTATGTGGAAGCACCTCACTTAGCTGAACTTTGCATTTGAAGCAGCCCCAGCCTTTGAGAGCAACTAGGGACTGTCAGAGAGCCCATACACTTGTCCTTTATCATGGGCCCCTTGGAGCCACTGACATGGACTAAGTGTAAAATGAAGCAAAAGGTAGGAATGACACTGATGAATACTGTCAAGGGACAGCTGATGGGGAGTTAGGAGGTAGAAGAATTAAAATATGACAGTCTAGGATTTCTGGTGGACCAGGGACAGACACCTGGTACCTGAGGCGGTAACTATAAATAGCAGTGAATGGTAGCAGACGTTTATATTGATACCTTTAAAATTAAAAAGACCAGATTAGGGATCTCTGGGTGGCGCAGCGGTTTAGCGCCTGCCTTTGGCCCAGGGCGCGATCCTGGAGACACGGTATCGAGTCCCACGTCGGGCTCCCGGTGCATGGAGCCTGCTTCTCCCTCTGCCTATGTCTCTGCCTCTCTCTCTCTCTGTATGACTATCATAAAAAAAAATAAATTAAAAAAAATAAAAATAAAATAAAATAAAAAGACCAGATTAATGTTAAAGAAGACTCTTCAAGACAGGGAGGTATGAAAAATAATTGATAAGATATATATCCAGAATAGTATTTTTATTATTTTTTTATTTTTATTTATTTATTTATTTTTATGATAGAGAGAGAGAGAGGGAAAGACACAGGCGGAGGGAGAAGCAGGCTCCATGCACCAGGAGCCCGATGTGGGATTTGATCCTGGGTCTCCAGGATTGCGCCCTGGGCCAAAGGCAGGCGCCAAACCGCTGTGCCACCCAGGGATCCCCAGAATAGTATTTTTAAAAAGCTTTTTGGTACTTGGGTAAATACGCATTATCAGGAAACTTCCCTTCCCTCATCATGGTGGAAACTAAATAAAGGATTTCTACAGTTTGGACACCAGCAGTTAGTATTGTGAGTCTTGATTTTTTTTTCATTGAGTTTAATGTAAGCATTTTATTCCGTTGCCTGGTGCAGTTCTTAGAGTCTCTGCAGTTAAGAGGACAAGCTAGGTATCTTGTGGGAAGCTTAACTTTGGATTCCAAGCCTTTGCTGTAACTGACATTGTTGCTTTCTGTTGTGTTGCCTTGGATTTGTGTTCTCACTCTACTGTGGAAAGGTAGAGGCCGTTGAACTAAGGGATCAGGAACATTTCACTGGCAGTCTGTGTGTGACAGATAATGTATAGTATAGATGCAATGTCATTGCATTTCTTCAACATGTATTCATTTTCCTGAAGATGATTGTCTTGTGCTTATAAAATAACATGTGAGGGACAAGGTTGCCCACGCTGCCTTCTTTTCCTTAGCATATGTTTTTTAAAACTCTAAAATAGATCATCTTGTCAGGCATCCCCTCACTGAATCTCTTCTCTGCTTTATTTTACCAACGGTATCGGTTCTGTTTCTCTCCAGGTAATTCAATAAGTATTCAGCAGTTTCCTCTAGCATACTCAGCTGTGGGCAAGTACATTTTCTATAGTATAACAAAGTACTTCCTCTCCAAATACCAGTGATGAAGTAATAATTTCAGTTAACAAAGCACTTTTACATGTGTAATTTATAGTGTTATTCTCCCCCTAATGTTTTGAACTAGAAAGGACAGAGGTTCTTTACATTTTGTAGACAAGGAAAATAAGGCTCAATCACTTGTTCAGGGTTCCACTGATGGAGGTTTATGGTTTATAGGCCCAATCTATTTATTGATTCCATTGTGCTGTATAGTCTCCATATAACTCAGGTTTTTCTCTCCCCCATCACCTCACCACTCATCTGTCACCAGAAATCAACTTCATCTGTATGAAGGTGTTGTTTTTGTTTTTGTCTTTGCTGGAGACAGTATATTTTATTGATGGCACATAACAAGGTAGGGCTCCCCAAGCCCCCTCTTTTCAGGGGGTCTGGGATGGAAACTGTTCAGGTTAGGAGATTCTCAGTATATTGGGGGATGAGTTGGGGTAAGGATTCTGCAGCAGCTGAGGGCCTCTCTCTTTCTCTTGCTATCACTGGGGCTTGTGGTCTTCTTGGAGGCCATGTGGACTATAAGGCTCACCACCTGGTTGTTGTAGACAAATTGATTGTTGTACCAGGGAATGAGCTTGACAAAGTGGTCATTGAGGGTAATGCCAGCCCCATCATCAAAGGTGGAAAAGTAGATGTCCCTGTTAAAGTCACAGGAGACAACCTGGTCCTTAGTGTACCCCAGGATGACCTGAAAGGGACTCTCTGATGCCTCCTTCACCTTCTTGATGTCATTATATTTGGCAGCTTTCTCCAGGCAACAGGTCAGATCCACAACTGACACATTAGGGGTGGGGACACAGAAGGCCAGGCCAGTGAGCTTCCTCTTCAGCTCAGAGATAACCTTGCCTATAGCCTTGGCAGCACTAGTAGAAGGACAGATGGTGTTCTGGGCAGCCCTTCAGCTATCATGTCACAGCTTCCCAGAGGGGCTGTCTGTGGTCTTCTGGGTGGCAGTGATGGCACAGACTGTGGTCATAAGTCCCTCCACAATGCCAGAGATGAACTGTCATGGATGACCTTGGCCAGAGAGGCCAAGCAGTTGATGGTATAGGAGGCACTGCTGACAATATTGAGGGAGTTGTCCTACTTCTTCTGGCTTATGCCCATCACAAACATGGGCCCATCATTAGAAGGAGCAGAGATGGTGACCCTTTTGACCCCATGTTCCAGTTGAGCCCCAGCCTTCTCTATGGTGGTGAAGACCCCAGTGGACTTCACTCAGTACCAGCATTGCCCTATTTGATATTGGTGAGATCTCACTCCCGGAACGTGGAGATGGGTTTTCCATTGATGACAAATTTCCTGTTCCCAGCCTTGACCGTGCCATGGAATTTGCCACAGTGGAATCATATTGGGAGTATGTAGACCATGGGGTCATTGATGGTGACAGTATCTACTTTGCCAGAGTTAGAAGCAGCCCTGGTGAGCAGGAGCCCCAAACGGCCAAATCCACTTACTCTGACCTTGGCAGTCATGTCTCAGGGATGCAGCTGGCACTATACCAGAAGATGCAGCTGTCTGTCGAATAGGGAAGAGCAGAGAGACCATCTCGTTTTTGATTTTCTGTTTTTTTAGGTCACGTGAAAGAGGCTGTTTGAGGATGTTAGTCCTTGCCCTAAAACCAGGCAGGTACTGTCCCTGTGACCTCAAGGGGCTTCACTCAACCCCTTTTCCCATTATAAAAAGATCAAGGAGATCTGTTTGATTCTTCCCCAATAAATGTTCTCTTTAGGGTGGATGTTAAAAGAACAGGACACATCTGTGGGCAATGGGAAAACTAAAAGCAACTGAGGGTTGGAGTAATTGAGAGTAGGAGGAACTTTCATTCTTGTGAGGCCTATTTAGGGGAGAACTGCACCCTCTCTGCTATGTTCAGGGCCAACTGCCAGGTGGCCACTCCTTGCTGTCCTGGGTCCTGCTCCACCTGACTCACCACAGGCCTGTCCTGGGGATGTTTCCGGTTCCCACTGACTCATTGCATGGCTGAGACAAAAGGCCAGTGGCCCCAGCATTGCTGCCCGACTGGGGAGGGTGTTGTGCCACCCTGCAAGGGTGCTCCTCTTCCGGGGCACTCCAGCAGCCGGACCTTGGCTGCCAAGACACAGCACCTGCCAGGAGAGATTATAGACCAGAAAGTTTTCAAGGGTTTGGTGGCAGCGCCCTGAGCACTCAAGAGCACTTGGCAGCAGCTCAATTGCAGACTTAGAATCCTGGGAGGCCACCTTCAATGTCCTCACATTTTCTAGAACAAATGTTTATGTGCTCATATTTTTTATTTTACGTGGTAAACCAAGACCTTACATTGACCAGAGAAGTAGTGTGCCTGGAGGTGCCAGAGTTCTTTCACTCAGAATGCCCTTATTGCTTTATTTTAAAATGATTTTCATTATAAAATAAAATTTAAAACCAGAGAAAATTTTACTGAAGTACATAAAAGTCATGTGAAACCCTATCAATAAGATAAAAATAACATCAGTGTTTGGGCGAACATCCCTCTTAAAATTTTTTACTTGTTCCTAAGAATGGAAAAAAAATATGTCTTATTTCCTTGTACTATTATGCATATTTCTTTTTCTTTAATATTTCTGAAATGAGGCTTACAGTTAACATGTACATTCAGTGTGGCGTTCTTTCCCACACTCAAAAAAAAAAAAAAAACCTATTATGGTTTCAATTTCTTAAACTCATTTGTGTCAAAATATGCTATTTAACATTTTACATAAATTAGATTATATATAAAACTTCTTTTTTAAAATGACACATGGATATCTTTTAAGAGCAAGGAACCTAAGTCTTCATTATAACTTTATTCTCATATGGTATGTCATTGTAATTTATTTAATCAATTTTATGTTTATAAGCATTTAGATAATCTCCAAATAACAGTATTATAAGCAATATTGCAACAGGTAGCCTCACGTAAGATATATAAATCTATGTATTCTGTTTTTTTCCCTTAAAAATTCCATTTAAAAATTCAACACATTTCCAAATTTGCTCCTTAGAAATTTGATATGAATTTATACTCCCACTAACAGCATATGAGGGTATCAGTGTTTTTAATATTTGTCATTCTAATAGTTGAGAAATTATTTAAATTTGTTCTATACCTGGTAACAAGTGAACTTAGTATACTGACAAATGTTTATTGGCCATTTTATATCTTCTACGAATTACATTCTTTTTCTTTGCCATTTTTCTCTGGTGGTCTTGGTCTTTATTCATTTGTTGAGTGAGTGAGTGAGTTATTTATAGAATGGGGTGGGGGACAGAGAGAGAGGGAGAGAATCTCAAGCTGACTCCCCGCTGTGTGGGGACTCGGGGCTCAATCTCACAATCCTGAGATCATGACCTGAGCCAAAATCAGGAGTCGGTTGCTTAACTGACTGAGCCACCCAGGCGCCCCTGTATGAGCTCTTTAATATATTAAGACGCTAGCTCTATCATTTGGAAAATTGCAGTATGGTATTAATTTTTAGTTGGTCATCTATATCAGACTTTATTTTTTAAGATTTTATTTATTTATTCATGAGAGACACACACAGAGAGAGAGAGAGAGAGAGAAAGAGAGAGAGAAAGAGAAAGAGAGAGGCAGACACAGGTAGAGGGAGAAGCAGGCTCCATGCAGGGAGCCTGATGTGGGACTTGATCCCGGGTCTCCAGGATCAGGCCCTGGGCTGAAGGTGGCGCTAAACTGCTGAGCCCCCTATATCAGACTTTTAAAAACGAGTTCTGATTTTCAGATCTGCTTAAAGAAGTCTCCCCCACACCAGCGATAAGCACAAGTTTCAAAAGTATTTACCCATATTTTCTTCTCATCCTTTTGAGTTTACCTGTTTTACATTCAATAAAATCCATCTAGGATTTATTTATTTATTTTATTTTATTTTATTATTTTTTTAATAATAAATTTATTTTTTATTGGTGTTCAATTTGCCAACATATAGAATAACACCCAGTGCTCTTCCCGTCAAGTGCCCCCCTCAGTGCCCATCACCCATTCACCCCCACCCTCCTGCCCTCCTCCCCTTCCACCACCCCTAGTTCGTTTCCCAGAGTTAAGAGTCCTTATGTTCTGTCTCCCTTTCTGATATTTCCTACCCATTTCTTCTCCCTTCCCTTCTATTCCCTTTCACTATTATTTATATTCCCCAAATGAATGAGACCATATAATGTTTGTCCTTCTCCGATTGACTCATTTCACTCAGCATAATACCCTCCAGTTCCATCCACGTTGAAGCAAATGGTGGGTATTTGTCGTTTCTAATGGCTGAGGAATATTCCATTGTATACATAAACCACATCTTCTTTATCCATTCATCTTTCAGTGGACACCGAGGCTCCTTCCACAGTTTGGCTATTGTGGACATTGCTGCTAGAAACATCGGGGTGCAGGTGTCCCGGCGTTTCATTGCATCTGAATCTTTGGGGTAAATCCCCAGCAGTGCAATTGCTGGGTCGTAGGGCAGGTCTATTTTAAACTCCTTGAGGAACCTCCACATAGTTTTCCAGAGTGGCTGCACCAGTTCACATTCCCACCAACATCCTCTCCAACATTTGTGTTTTCCTGCCTTGTTAATTTTCCTCACTGGTGTGAGATGGTATCTCATTGTGGTTTTGATTTGTATTTCCCTGATGGCAAGTGATGCAGAGCATTTTCTCATGTGCTTGTTGGCCATGTCTATATCTTCCTCTGTGAGATTTCTGTTCATGTCTTTTGCCCATTTCATGATTGGATTGTTTCTTTGCTGTTGAATTTAATAAGTTCTTTATAGATCTTGGATACTAGCCCTTTATCTGATACGTCATTTGCAAGTATCTTCTCCCATTCTGTAGGTTTCTTTTAGTTTTGTTGACTGTATCCTTTGCTGTGCAAAAGCTTCTTATCTTGATGAAGTCCCAATAGTTCATTTTTGCTTTTGTTTCTCTTGCCTTCATGGATGTATCTTGCAAGAAGTTACTGTGGCCAAGTTCAAAAAGGGTGTTGCCTGTGTTCTCCTCTAGGATTTTGATGGAATCTTGTCTCACATTTAGATCTTTCATCCATTTTGAGTTTCTTTGTGTATGGTGTAAGATAATGGTCCAGTTTCATTCTTCTGCATGTGGATATCCAATTTTCCCAGCACCATTTATTGAAGAGACCATTTATTGAAGGACAGTCTTTCCTCCTTTGTCGAATATTAGTTGACCATAAAGTTGAGGGTCCACTTCTGGTTTCTCTATTCTGTTCCATTGATCTATGTGTCTGTTTTTGTGCCAGTACCACACTGTCTTTTAGTATAAGAAGTATTCTTCTTGGCTTCTGCTTTCAACACAGGTTTAAACCAGCAGTAAAAAAAAAAAAAAAATTGCCCTATATTCTATTATTATGTGTGCATTTATAGCAGTCTGATGATGATTTTTTTAAAAAACCATTAAGCCCACTGATCTCTTTTTTGAGTTTCTCAGAAATTAGACAAAGAGAAAAGACCTCTCATCCTATAGCAAACATCTTTAATTCCTCTGCAGTTATAAATCCAAGTGCAATGGGAATTCTTTGTGTGTGTGTGTGTAGTTTTTTGCACTAGGAATAAAATAAGCCAAAATTATTTATGTGAGCAAGTTATTATTTTCCATTATGAAAATAAAACTTTGCCCTTCTGCAGTATACTTGGCTTTCCTTACATCTCTTGCAGTGCTGGGGCCTGGGCAGAAGCTCATTCACAAACAGAAGTGCGGATCAGGAAGTTTGGGATGCTTTATCTTGGAAAGTCATTGAGCTGGTAAAGGAGCGGATGGTGACAGAAAGTTGCCTGCCCTCTGAGTGCCTTTCACCACAGACCCTGTTGATGAGCTCTTGTTTCAGGGTGGGAAAGCCAGGCTGATTTTGTTTCTTAGCATTCGCTGAGATTTTTGTACTTAACTTCCTGAAACACACCGTTTTTAGGAGAGGCACAGACAGGAATCATCAGTACCCGAGCCGGGCTACATGAATGTTGACTTCCTTCTTTTAGGCTTGAATATTACACTGACCTGTGCAGACAAGCAGTTCCCATTGGAGTACTGGGAGAGGTTACTTCTAAAATTAGGATAGTTTTATAAGGGCTTTGCCATCCACGCTGTTGAAAAATGTCATTTTTGGGTATGGCTGAATGCAATGACAATGTGCTAATTCACTAGCAACACCCAAATCTCTCTTCTATCCTTTTATGCTTCTCTTGCAGTGGATGACAGCACTGGAGTTATAAATTGCATCTGCTGGAAAAAGTCGAACAATATCGAGTCTTCATCAGGTACTTTTATTTGACACACTCCTTTACTTTTCAGCTAACTAGTGGCTTTTCCTCAAGGTGGCTCATCAAAACAGCTGTAAAGCAAATCTTCATATTTGTCTACTGGTGAATTCTGTTGATCAATTTGAAGTGCTATACCCAAAGCTCTGGCTCCTCTGCAGACTGATGTCAGAGAAAAGCTAGTTGTGTTTCTCCTCTCTCTTTGGTGCTCACTTCTCCCAAAGCCTGCAGGAGTATGACTAGGTTGAGGAGAGTTTGAGCATTTTACCTTTACTGTGGTAGTTATTACAGAAGTCAAGATGTGATAGCCTAATTGTTGGTCAGGTCAGAATCCCCTTGATCCAGGCCTATCCCTTGACCAAAGAAGGGTTTGGAGACTTCCTCTTACATGATTGCCACTAGTGTCTGTGCTACCAGGATTCAGACTTTCTGAAATCTCAAATACACCAGGAATTCTAAGGCTGATGAGATGGTAAGATAGGATTCCTTTGAAGTTAGCCATTGAATAATATAAACTGAGAAGAAACTTTAAAATTGTGTTTTGAACACATTGGCTATAATTGAAACAGCATTTGGAACTCCTTGAGTATATTTTAATAATTCTTAGGTAGTTTTTTAAGTTAAGTTTACAATAAAAAAAAATATTGAGCAGTATTGGTCATTTTTGGCTCTAGAGAAGCTATAGCAACTGGGACCTTGTCTTTCTGTTTTACAACTTACACAGCATAGTGCCATGCACAATGGGGTCATTCATTAAATATTGTCTTCTGTAATATCTAACATCTAGCATCTGTCTCCTTGGTGATACATGGTATCTTTCCTCTTTGCCATTAACCTGCCAGAAGAATCTCAGCTTCCTACTTGGACTATCCTGATCAATGGAATGCTCCTTTGCTTAATTTTCTGAGGCATTTACATTTAGAATCTGGCCATCAGTTGTATATAACTTCAGTATTCCATTTCTTAATTTGGGAATATCTTAGTCATTGGCACTGCTTTGTTCAGGGTGCTTTGTAGATTAAAAAAAAATTAAGAGAGACAACAGGTTTTTTTATGCAGCTGTCTCTAGAAGCAAGAATAATAAACCTGTAAGACAATCAGATATTTGAATTTTCACATATGTCTAGAGTATTAAAATCATTTGCAGATTTATCGTTTTTGTGTTGTCAAAACCTTTAATCAGAGAGTATTGTTTACATATATACTTGTTTCAGATCATGGAGCAGCAAACTTTCTGAACAGGGTTGGATAGTAAATGTTTTCTACTTTGTGGGCCATATGATCTGAACCACAGCTGCTCAACACGGGCATATTAACACAGAAGCAGTCATACACGGTACATACATGAATGGCATGGTTGAGTTCCAATAAAATTTTACAAAAACAGGTTGTTGGAAGATTTGGTCCATGGGCTGTAGCTTGCAGATTCCTGTTTTAGACATTGTTTTAATTTTCAAAATCAAAATCAGAATGATATTAGGAATATTATATAACTCTTATACTTAGTAATTTTTTGGATAAAATGGCTACTAATACTGAGAGTGAGATTTTTAAAATTCGTGTAAATAGATGAATAGATGAGCAGTCACAGTAGGTAGCCTTAATTGGAAATTGCTTTGAGAATAAAAAGAGAGGGTAACAGTACAAGGAAAAAGCCCGAAAATGATTCTCGTCATGTTATATATGAAGTGATATGTTAAAATTATTCCCAACTAGCCCATTCTCTCCTTTTCATTTAATTGCCCTCAGTTTAAAAGCTTTGCACTGGAACGTGGCCAATGAAGACTAATTTTTTTTTAATCAAAATTTAGTCTGAGTCAAAATCATGTTCCAGTCCGTTAAGGTATATAAGAAAATGCTATTAACTCCTATAAGTGTCATATTGAGTATACCATTTGGACTAGCTTAGGAGAAAAGTTAAGAAAGCTTGGCCTTTGATACTAGAATTTTAGAGGGCCTTTATCTTCCAGGGTGGAATAGGCTACTTAAGATGAAATCCTGTCAGGCTCCAGCCACTCATTATAGTCCCTAAATTACAGCTCGAGCCATTCTTTCAGCAGCTTGGCTCACCCTTGAAATGAAAGCTGGGCCTCATTCTCACACCAGGCCCCAGTCTGATCATTTCAGCGGTGCTATAGGAAGCATTTATCATTACGTGTTTTATTTTACTTTTTTTTATTTTTATTTTTTTAAAGATTTTATTTATTCATTCGAGACACACGGGGTGGGGGGGAGGGGAGAGAGGCAGAGGGAGAAGCAGGCCCCATGCAGGGAGCCCGACGTGGGACTCTATCCTGGGTCTCCAGGATCACACCCCAGGCTGCAGGCGGCGGTAAACCGCTGCGCCACCGGGGCTGCCCTCATTACATGTTTTAAATTCACCCAAAGTACAAGAGGGCTTGAGGGCATAGGAACACAGATGGAATAACCTTTTAAAAAGTAATACTTGGGTATTTTCTGAAGAAACCTGGTAAGCTGAGTAACATAAATGCTGATGGTGTCTAGATTCCTGGGTGTTGGTTACTGGGTACACAGAATGCTCCATGTTCCCCAGGTTGGTGTTTCCCTTGATAGAGTAGATGTGGTGAAAGAAAAGTAATGCCTTTGCACTTTATAAAGCCACAGTCATCTAAGAGATTAGATTAAAAAGCAGAAAATGTGATCAATAGGCTAATAGATTTGTTCATTCATTATAGGAACGCTAGCATAAGACAAACCAGAAATAAAACAACAGTAGGAAATAAATCAGCATTTAACAAATATTGTTGGTTCAGGTAGATAAAGATATTTTTAAAAGAGGTAACTGTGATCCCTGTCTTCTAGCTTACGTGACGTAACCCAAAGATGGAGTTGTATATTTACACAGTAAATAAGGAGATTTTGTTTTGTTTTTTTTTTATAATTCAGTAACATTTACATAAAACAATTTTCAAAGGATACATTTAAAAACCATCTAGATACTGATTTTATTGCATTACAAAAAATTGAGAGGCACAATTTAGTATTTAAATAAACTGTGAGGGGTGGAGGCGGGGCTTAAGATTGCTACCGTGGTGTTCCTTAGTCACTTAAAGGCTCTGGGAACAAGAGTCTTTAATGAAGCAGTAGTGCACTTCATTTAGTAGGAATAAATCACGTAAAATACATACTTTTATATCAATCCCAGATCCCAGGATCACACTCTGAGTCAAAGGCAGATGCTCAACTGCTAAGCTACCCAGGCGTCCTCTGTCTGGTAGTTTAAAAGCAAAAATAAAACGTCATGGAATTATTAGGTATTTTTTAGGGTGCTAAACATCCAAGTGACCAGAGGCAGTATAGGTGCTACAAGCATGCACACACTGCTGGCAACACCTTGTAAAAAAAGAATGGTTGGGTGGGGTTTTTTTCTGGCAAACATTCTGACAATATGTAATGAACTGTAAACGTGTTTTTACTTTTCTATCCAGCAATTCCCAATGAAAGACTCCCCCTAAGAAAACAATAATTTTATTTAGAGGGCATAATTATTCACTTTTACAAATAGCTGACATTTATGGAACATTTCCTGCGGATCTTGACATCGTGCCATGCTTGTGATTTAAGGGTTAACTTAGATCTTGGGCAACCACTCTGTGTGTGAGGTGGACTGTCTTGTTACCCCCATTTCATAGCTGAAGAAGCCCTGGCACAGTGAGGTTAAACAGGCTGCCCAAGTTCATGTAGTTAATAGGAGGTGAGTGGAGATTGCAGCCAGGTCTGTCTGACTCCATTACCCAAGTGTAGACCACTAAGCCCCATCCAGCGCAGGTGATTAAAGCCAAAAAAAATTACAAGAAGGGGGGAGAGTGGAATATTTAATGAGACCAGCTAAACAAACTGTCTCATATTGACATGAATGCTCCATGATTATTTAAAATGCTCAAGTTGTATGAATTCTTTGGATACATGTGTGTATGTGAGCTTGGGCCAGACAGAAAATCAGAATGTAGAATTGTTCACACACACTAGCTGTAACTGGAAAATATGTGTACACTCATGGGGCAGGCAGCAGAGAATAAAGAATAAGCCAGAAAGCACTGAAGTCAGAGATTGCTCGGGTTCAGACTCCAGCTTTGTTACTAACTGGTTGTTTTACTTTGGGCAGGTTGCTTGACCTCTCTGTGATTCAGTAACCTCCTCTGTAAAATGGGGCTAATAATAAATAGGT
Source organism: Nyctereutes procyonoides (assembly GCF_905146905.1). Classification (NCBI taxonomy): domain Eukaryota; kingdom Metazoa; phylum Chordata; class Mammalia; order Carnivora; family Canidae; genus Nyctereutes; species Nyctereutes procyonoides. Next base: position 8,680,568 of record NW_026575133.1, on the reverse strand, counting down.
ATACTTGTGAGGGTTAGATGCTCTAATACATTGTAGAGTCCTAGAACAGCACCTATAATATCTAATAATTGAGGCTGTGCTTATTAAGTATTTAATACAATTTGAAATTAAACTTAAGTGATGGAAATTATTTTTTTTCAAAGGTTTTATTTTTATTTATTTGACAGAGCACAAGCAGGAGGAGCAGCAGGCAGAGGGAGAGGGAGAAGCAGGTTCCCCGATGAGCAGGAGCCCAACGCGGGGCTCAATCCTAGGACCCTGGGATCGTGACCTGAGCTGAAGGCAGGCGCTTGACTGAGCCACCCAGGCACACTGAAATTATTTAGAGTCAAATGTGCATTGGGTTATTTTCACCATGAAGTTGCTTAAGCTTATAGTTTTAAGTGATATGACAGTGTGTGTGTATGAGAGAGAGAGAGAGAGAAATTACCTCAGTTACCCAACAAAGATGAAAGGTGAGAGATTAGGGTGTTGAGTACCTAGGTGGAAGATCAGCCTAAGGCACTTCCCCATAAACAGAACTGCATAAGTAGATCTGGGTCCCCTTTTGTCCTATGCCAGACTTGTCTTCCTGCAAGGACACTTTGAAGGGTTGTTTAGAGCTGTTGCTACCAAACCCAGCTGAACTCATACATAATTCAGCTCAGGACCACGTAGAGCCCTTTGAATGCACTGGTAATGCAAGAGCAGGAGAGGAAATGTTGGAGCCATGCCAGAACTTTCTCACTTGGATTGCCAGGCCTCCTAGACTCTGTTCCCTTCACTCTACTTTTGAATAATTACAGCTTATGCCTTCTATTCAGAGGATTTCAGAAGGTTGTGCAGATTGTGTACAGTAGAGCAACTAATCAGAAGTAGAATGAGTAGATGTCTTTTGTTGGTCTCACCCCAAAACTATCTCACAAATGTGGTGGGGTGATTGTGTTATGCATTGTCTCTTTTCTTTTGGCCCTAGCAACTACAGCTGCTCCAACTGCAGGGGAGCTGAGCTTAACCTCACAGCTTAAGAAGCTCCAAGAGACCATTGAGCAGAAGACAAAGATAGAAATTGGGGACATTATCCAAATCAGAGGTTATGTCCACACATATAGAGAAGAACGAGAGATTCGTGTCACTACTTTCTGTAAGCACAAGTTATCTCTGCCAAAACTGGTGGTTATTCTGGGTGTGTGTCCAATGAACTCTGGATTAGCTAAAAGTCAAACTGCTAAAAAGTTCAGATAAAAAGATGCAACTCTTTACTGGAGAAAATTTTATTTCTTAACATGCTTTCTTAACTATTTTGAAGAGGGTAACTAGAAATTGGGGAAGAAAGCAAATGATTTATTATATCAGGCAAATTTATTTGGGTAACATCAATGTTAAAAGTACTTTGAAATTCTAAGTGTCAATCCATTTAGGGCAGAGTATATTCATATTCTTTAAAATGATGGAGATTTCTTGAGCACCACTGAGTCGTTAACTTTGAAGGAAAACAGCTTATTGGAAATGTGATAGTCCCACATCCCCTGAGTGATACGCTTTGCAGTGCTCTGGCTGATTTTGGTTGGAAATCCCATGGATGGCCCCTGTTGTTTGCCATTGTAACAGATAAGTGAATAAGCAAATGTGCTTTCCCTGGTTCCAGTCTCTTCCTGGACAAACCTGTGATGCTTAGGGCATTTTATCCCCTCTCAGAGGATGACTGGGAACCATTTAGTGCCTCTGGATGCATGACTCTGGGCACCCATAGGGAAAGAGACCCACTGGGTGCCTAGCAGCAATTTGGACATGGGAAAGAACTGATCTCATTGTAATTTCTGTGGCATATTTTCCCCATGGCTTGTTAGATAAAGTGGATGATCCAGTGTGCAACATTCAAATTGCAAGGATGCTTGAGCTGCCCAGTATCTACAGGAAAGTTTATGACCAGCCTTTCCGCATCCCAGCCCTAGAGCAAGAAAGGTAAGTTGTGGCCTCTGACTGTGAAAGATGTGATGATGGCAGTAAGGCCAGGCAGCAGGAGCCCAGATGCTGAGATGGGCCAGGGTTCAAATCCATTCACTGAGCAGCTCTGGGCAAGCCCGTTTATTCCCTCTATGCCTTAGTTTTTATACCTGCAACATAAAGATAAAAGTAGTGCAGATATTCTCAGGATCTTGTGAGGAAAATGAATGTGTGATTGGAGTCCCTGAAAGAGTGCAGGGAGCAGAGAGAATATATTTGAAGAAATAAGGGATGAAGTTTTTCCAGGTTTGCTGAAAACTATAAATGCGCAGATTCAAGAAGCTCAATGAGCCCCAAGGCAAGAAACCGAAAGAAAGCTGCCATGAAACATCACAATCAAAATACTATACTGTGACACATTATAACAAAAAACCATAAAAAATGAAATCCATCATTCCCAACCAGGGATGATTTTACTCTTGGGGGCAGTGGTGGAAACAGGGAGTAAGAATATATGTGTGTTCATTAGTGTATATGTCAAAGGACTCAGGGGAGCCAGAAAACCAGCAATGGCCGCTAAGGGTGGGAACTAAGAGGATAGAAAGGAGACTTCACTCTGGACCCTTTAATTTTTTTTTTAAAGATTTTAATTGAGAGAGAAAGAGTGCGTGCAAGTGGAGGGTGGGGAGGGGCTGAGGGAGAGGGAGAGAGAATCTGAACCAGACTCTGTGCTGAGCACAGAGTCCAACTCAGGGCTCCATCTCACAACTGTGAGATCATGACCTGAGCCAGACAGCAAGTGTTGGACACTTAACTGACTGAGCCACCCGGGTGCCCACTTTAATTTTTCTAATATATATATAATGTTTAAAAAACTCCAAACTGAGCACCCAGATGGCTCAGTCAGTTAAACGTCTGCCTTCAGCTTAGGTCATGATCCTGGGGTCCTGGGATCTAGCCTCGCATTGGCTTCTCTGTTCCGTGGAGAGCCGCCTTGTCCCTCTCCCTCTGCCACTTCCCCCCCCCCCCCCGCCCGCTTATGCATGCTCCCTCTCTGTCAAATAAAAAAAGAAAACTTAAAAACAAACAAAAAAAAACGCCCAAACTGTGGACCCATAGAAAGTAAAAAGTGGAAGTTCCCCATTTTCCTGTCTCCTGCCTCAATACCATTCCCCAGAGGTTCCCACCATTCATAGGTTGATATGTATTCTTTTAGACATTTTTCTTCTCTGCATATACGAGCATAAATATTCACCCATGTATTTTGTGGGTTGTCATTTCCTTTTTAATAATGGGAACTTAACCTTATATGCTATTCTGCAACTTGACATTTTTTTCAAAATCTTTAATAAATATTATAGCTCCTGTAGTCCTGCCTCATCCTTTTAAATGACCACTCAGTGCTCATTGTATGAATTGCCCTTTATGTCAAAAACAAGCATTGTTATTGAACAGACCAATTACAAATAATGAATTTGAATCAGTAATCAAAACACTCCCAACAAACAAAAGTCTAGGACCAGATGGCTTCACAGGTGAATCCTACCAAACAGTTAAAAAAAAAAAAAAAAAGAGTTAATGCCTATGCCTAGTCTCCTCAAACTATTACAGAAAATGGTACTACAAAAAAAAGCCAACTATGGACCCATATCCCTGATAAACATGGATGCAAAAATCCTCAACAAAGTGCTAGCAAACTGCATTCAACAATACATTAAAAGGATCCTTCACCGTGATCACATGGGATTTATTTTGGGAATGCAGGGATGGTTTGATAGTCACAAATCAATCAGCATGAGGCAACACATTAACTAAACAAAGGATGAAAGTCATATGATCATCTCAATAGATGCAGAAAAGACATTTGAACATCTGTTCAAAATTGAACATCTGTTCATGATAAAAACTCTCAACAAAATGGGCTTAGAGGGAGCATAGCATAATAAAGGCCTTATATGAGAAACCAACAGCTAACATCATACTAGCTAGTAGAAAACAGAGCTTCTCCTCTAAGAGCAGAAACAAGACAAATCCAATGTTGCCACTTTTATTCAACATAGTACTAGAAGTCCTAGCCACAGCAGTCAGACAAAAAGAAATAAAAGACATCCAGATTGGTTAAGAGAAAATTAAATTGTCACTATTTGCAGATGACATGATACTTTAGAAAATCCAAAAGACCACACCAAAACAAACTATTAAAACTGACAAATGAATTCAGTAGAGTTGTAGGATACAAAGTTAATACACAGAAATTGGTTGCATTCCTATACACTAGTAACAAAGTGGCAGGAAGAAAAATTAAAATAATTCCATTTACAACTACACCAAAAAGAACAAATTACCTAGGAAAAAACTTAACCAAGGAGGTGATAGACCTGTACTCTGAAATCTATAAAACATTGATGAAAAGAGTTGAAGGTGACACAAATAGATATTTCATGCTCTTGGATTGGAAGAATTAATATTGTTAAAATGTCCATACCACCCAAAGCAATATATGGATTCATTGCAATCCCTATCAAAATATCAATAACATTTTTCAAAGAACCAGAATTCTAACTAGAATAAGTAAGTCCTAGGGGTAAAAGATACAGCATAGGGAATATAGTCAATGATATTGTAATAATAGCACTGTATGATGATAGATGGTAGCAACACTTGTGAATGTAGCGTAGAATAGACTCGTCAACTGCTGTGTTGTATACCTTAAATTAATTTAAAATTGGAAGTCAGCTATACTTCAATCAATCAAACATCAAAATAGTGTCACATTTCCCAGCTAAGTTTCTGTTTTATGCACAGCAAAAAGAAACAAAGGTGATAGTTTTCTGCAGGGCTTTTAAAAACTTTCCCCCAGCAGCGATCCAGGTGCCCTGGACCTTGCCAATCTCACGTGTTTGCTGAGTGAAAGAGCCAAAGAATTCCTCATGGAGAACAAAGTGCAAACCTTTTACCAGCAGGAATTGGAAATTGTGGAATCTCTGCTATCCCTTGCCAATCAGCCTGTGATTCACGGCACCTCCTCTGAGCAGGTAAGTGAAGCATGCCCATGTGAAGAATTCAGGCCCCCTGTCCCATATCTACAGCTCAAGGGTGTGGGTGGTGAACATGACTGTGGCACGAGCACTCAGAGGGTAGACCCAGGGATGAGGTTCTGGTTCTTTTCCATGTTTGTATTCTGGAAAGGTCATTAAGAATCTGAAATGAAAATGTACCTGTCCTTTTGCCCTCTTCACTTAATCTCAGTAAACTTAATCTTTGGGTAGGGGAAAAAACTAGTGTAAGGTCCATACTACTTCTTAATATTCACTGAGATGGGTACTTAATCTCAGCGGGAGCCAAACGAGGAGGAAATAAATGAGAAGAGATCATTATCTCTCCAAGATTATTTATTGCTCAGCAAGGTGATTCTTGAACCAAAGTTTTTAATGACTTGCTCTCTCTTCGTCAAAATTAGGTACCTTATTAGGAGTTTAAATAAAGACCAAGTTATATTCAGTCTAGTTTATAAGTGAACATTTCTAGGAATAATCAAGTAATGTCTCACTCGCCTGGGAGAGAGCTGTCTCTTTACAGGTGAATCTAAGTTGTTTGGTGTTTACTTATTCACTTGGAATTAAGAGTTATTTGAAACTTAGGTTTTAAGCTTTCACTTTCATTGCAATTCTCAGGGTTTTTTGTTGTGACACCATTTATTTTTATTTTCTCTATTCCACTGGGGAATGATCTCTGCTGAGATGTCACCTTCTAGCCCTCCCCAACTATTTGCTCTGAGAGTCACCTGCTTCCTCACTATGTTATCACCCTGTTTTCATATCTCAGGATATCACTGGTATTTACTTATTTGTCTGCCTATTCCTCTGCCACAATTTAAATTTTACAAGAGCAGAGGTCTTCTTTGCCTTGTTCTTTGCTCTCTAGAACCATGTTCTAGAATGGGCCTGCCATAAACTCAGTTCTTGATGATTATTTGTTAGTTGAAGGAGTGAACAGTTTTAAAAAATGTCAATAGTCCCCAACAGTATCTGGTTAAGAGTAAGTTTCCTTCCCATCCTCCCTCCTAACCACTTCCCCCCCCCAGAAACAAGGACCATTACCAGTCTTAGGAATATCCTTCCAGAGAGAGTCTACATTTATAAACCAGGAGTAGTTCTGTCCTCTTTTCTCACACAAATGGTAGCATGCTAAACTCTAATCTGTACCTAGCTTTTCATGGAACGGCATGTCTTAGAGACCCTTTCCTAGCCGTACACATAGATTTGCCACTATAATAATCTTTGGTTACATGAAGCAGTCTCTCCATTCTGGACTGTTGAGAAGTTTTCCGATCTTTTGTCATTACCAACAGGGCTGCCGTGACTACTCTCGTTAGGTAACATAAGTTATTCCTCGTGATTCTGGGGGCACAGATACCAGGTCCTCATCCTGACCTCCTAGGCTACTACCACTGCTTCTCAGTTTCGTTCACGAACCTAATTATCTCCTCCTGGCACCAGGCTATGTGCACAGTGACCCGCGATGTCATTCGCAGCAACGAGGGATAGCATTTCAGGAGACACTTGTGGGGAGATGGCTGGGCCAGCCTCTCCCTTCTGTGCCCTGGGGCTTCCAGGCAGTTGGGGCTCTCCAACTGTCTGCTGTCCACAAGATCAGCCTTGCCATTTAGTCGGTTAGAGGCGGCTCACCGCCAAGTTAGCCTCCTAGCACTTCTGACCACTCTGTTGGCATGTTTGGAAGGAAACTGAAGCTTAGCAAAGACCACATTCTTCCTGTGAACCCACTCTTCTGTGGGAGCCGCAATTAAGGAGAAAGACTTGAGGATTCTCTGAAGTCTCCTCCATTCAGAACGACCTTGGGGAACTTTGGCATGGTATCTTTGAGAATGCTTAGAGCAGAAACTTGTGTCTGCCCAGTCCTGTATGTTTAAAAAGAAATGAATGTGGCACTCTGTTTTGTCTTTGGAAACTCTTTTTTCCAATCAATTATGAATTATTCCCTCACATGACTCTGGCTGGGGAGGTCAGTGTCATTGAGTTGAATTCTGCCTGGGAGACTAAGGATGCTTTACAATGATGGTGAAACCCTAGATCCTTTGGCACTTTCTGTTGTCATACAGATGAAAGCTTTACAAAAAAATCATTGTGGGAGTGTTATAGTTTGGAGGCCAGGGGAGGGAGGGTTTGAATGTTCCCCATCCCCCCGCTTTTTTTTTTTTTTCCGTAGTGGCCCTTCTTATCAAATCCAGAAACGTGATAAGCAGACCTTGCAAAACCATTGTTTCTTTGACAGCTGGGTAAATGTAGAGTTTGTTTGAGAATGAAGACTATATATATATTTCAGATCCACCCAGTTCCTGACCTGCAGCTAGGAGAGGCCTGCTCAGGCTCAGCATATTCAGCCAGTCTCTGTTTCTGTCTCTGTGTAGTTTCGGTTTCCTGAATCGTATGAGCCTTGTCTTTAGAAAAAGACAAGAAAGACACAAATCCCAGGCCAGGCTGAGCTATGGGCCAGGAGAGATGATTGGAGGCCTTCCCCCTGAGACTGGATCTTCATAACCAGGAGGGAGATATGCTCTGAGGTCAACCGAGGCAAATGTTTTTGGAAAGGAAGTTCCACATGCTGTTTATATTCACAGAGCCTTTCTGTTGGGCCCTTCTTGTTCACAGCTGAAGCTGTGCTTTTAATCTCACAGACCTAGCACAGTCTTTCTGCTGCCTGAGCTTTCTGAAATCTGGGAGGAGGAGCTGAGCTTTTTGTGTGGTCTGGGGATAATCACGAATCATTTCTAAGGTGGCAGTAATCATGCAACAATCATTTTTAGTCTCCAGTTTATTTCTGTCTTGGTAAGAGCTGTAATAAACTCAACCCTTAGAATCCTGATAGTAAATTGACCAAAGAAGATGAATTTCCTTAGAATTATGAAGAGTAAGTGTCTGTAACAGTTTCATGGGAGATTCTATTTTGGGTTGATTGTACTTCCCTTAAGTAAATACAGCTTTCCCTGAAGCCCCCCAGAATAAAAGGATGTGTGACAGAATTGCTAAGTGAGTTGTTTATTCTAAACACACTTACGTAGCTTTTCTGCCTGTGGGAGTCATCGCATAGTTCTTGGCCTTATTCTGCCTTCAGAGAACGGGTGCTGTCATAACTTGGAATGTTTGTCTGTTTTAGGCCCTAATCTCCTAATGACCAGGTGCTCCAGCTTGTTGACTATTAATTTAATTGAGAGTGTTCTCTTCAGTCCAGGGGAGCATGTTTGTGAAACATCACTAGGATCCATGAGATTAAAACAACACCTCTTTGGAAGGTCTCTTCTAGAAAGAGAGGGTTTCTCTAGGGATGCAGTTGTCAACACTTGCGGCCATTTGGGGGTTTCTTTCCTTTCCCTGTCTCTTGCAGGAAAGGTCATTAGCAAATCACAAGCAAATTCTTTCAGCATCTGTGGGTACTGCCCCCAACAGCCTTCATCAGCATTCTTCATTAGGGGCAGGACTTTGCCTTCAAATGCTCCTTTAGAAGCTTTTGCCTTGTTTCTTTGGTGCTCTCATCTTGTAACTATCTTGACAGATTTCTGTCACATTAAAAGTGGATCTGTACCTTGAAGGACAGTTGTTCACCACTTTGCTTCAGGAATGGACTGAAAGCCCCCAGTGGAATCATAAAAAGGATACCACCTCTATAATGGGGTATTTATTTCCCATTCATTACACAAATGTCTTATCAGTTACCCTCGGTGTGTGAGGGAGGAGATGGCCAAATAGAAATCAAGTCCCCCACTCAGCAAACTTAAAGTTTAGTTAACCTTGGCGAGACGTAGCTGAAGGCCTCGCTTCCTCTGGGACAAGCCTAGCTTCCTCTGGGACAAGAAATAGGATGAACTGTTTACTCTGGGTAAACCTGTGTCTTAGAGAAATATTGAAATTGAGGAAATAGAAAACTGATAGCCACAGAGGTTCCTTCCATGCAGTCTGGGACCCCCTCTGTTTTTAGCCCCATGACCCACCTTGGACAGACAGGTCTCCACATGGCTATTTACCTACATTTTCCACCATTTAAAATAAGGAGATGACATAATATTCTCTATGTCCTAGAGTCCCCAACTTACGTCAATAGTGTAAAATTCTCTGAAGTCCTTAGGAAGAGATTAGATTATAGCCATAATTTCAATGAAAAAAACTGAGCTGATACATGCATACAGTGATCTGGCTCTGAATTTTAAAAAAAATTAAAAATTGGGAATAGAAGTAATTTTAAATGAGTCGACATATAAACTACATACTCAGATTCAAAGATTATCTTCTTGATTTTCCATTTCATATTATAAAGTTGAACAAATCACAACTAAGGTAGAGAACAGTTGTCAAGCATGATCCTATTGAGCAAACTTCCCAGGCCTCCTTAAATACTATTCTGTGTTAGGCCACACACCTGGATCTTTTTGACTCAGCAGATAAAAAGCCTGTTGGGTGAATTCATAAACCAGTTGGTCCAGGGAGTTACTCTGAGATGTAGTAAGATGGGACTTAACTTCTTTTCTTTTTCCTCTTCCTACAGGATTCTAAGAATGACACCACTTCCAAGGCAATTCATAGTATATTTAAGAATGCAATACAGCTGCTGCAGGAAAAAGGATTTGTTTTCCAGAAAGATCATGGTTTTGATAAGCTATATTATGTAAGAGACCTGCAACTTTATTTTTTTTCCTTGATACTTTGATCACAACTATATTCATTCCCTAGGAATACCTATTTACTGTTTTTAAAAATCATTAAGGAGGTTCATAAGATAAGGAGTGAAAGCCCATATCTTTTCCATGTCATTTTTTTTTTTTAAGATTTTATTTATGTATTTTAGAGAGCGCACATGGGGAGGGGTAGAGGGGTGGGAGAAAGAATCTGAAACAAGCTCTGCACTGAGCTTGGAGCCCAATGTGGGGCTCGATCCCACAACCAGGAGATCATGACCTGAGCCCAAACCAAAAGTCGGACACTTAATGCCTTGAGCCACCCAGGCACCCTCCCTACATGATGCCATTTTTTTTCATGGTGCCATTTTTAACAGTATGTCCTAGACACTTAACCTGTGCATTTGCCAAAATGTACACATTCAGATGCTTCTGTGGCCTTTTTGTTGTCCCTCTAAAATGTGATTATCCTACAAATCAGGACTTCTCAACCTTAACACTGTTTGGGCCAGATGGTTCTTTGTTGTGAATGGCTTTCCTTTGCATTGTAGGATGTTTAACAGCATCCCTGGCCTTCATTAACTAGATAGAGGTAGCAGCCCCTGACTTGTGACAACCAAAAATGTCTCAGGACATCGACAGGTGTCCCCTGGGACAGTGGAGAATCTGTAAATAATGCCTGGCAGTTTTGGGGCGGGGTACCAAAATAGCGCATCACAGGCATCTTTCCATGTTAGTACTTTAAATTTTCCTCAATCTTTTTGACCTCACATGGTACTCCATATCATGGGTACTTGTTGTACACTTTTAACCACTTCTTTCTGGTCGACATTGGGGTTGGTTCTGTCTTTTGCTCTCACAGATAGTGTTGCTTTGGTATTTTTGTGAATTCATGTAAGCATTTCTCTTTTTATGATTGACTCTTAAAAAAGGAATTGTTGGAGCAAAGGGCATGTACTTTTAAGCATTTGGCCAACACAGAGTGATTGACCTCCCAAAGTGCTACTAGTTTACATTCCCACCAGGGGTGCAAGTGCTTGCTTGCCTCAGACTAAAGGTTCACCTCTCACAGCCTACCTTTAGTAGTTGGAGGAGCCAACTTTTCAGTGAAAACGGGCTTCCTCATGACATTGGTAGTGTGCCTTCAGTCATGAGTGATTGTCCTGGAGGCAGATCAAAGTCCTGAGGAATCCCAGAAGTCTTGGTATTTACAGACATTATTCTTGAGGGGAAGCCTTCCTGAATAGGACATTTTCTTAATGTTGATTTACACTAGTGATTCCCTATTTCAGAGTTTTTTTAAGTTAAGATGTGTTGGGCACCTCAGTAGCTCAATGTTTGAGTTATGATCCTGGGCCCTGGGATCAAGTCCTAAATTGGGCTCCCGGCAGGGAGCCTGCTTCTCCCTCTGCCTGTGTCTCTGCCTCTCTCTGTCTTTCTCGTGAATAAATAAATAAAAATCTTTTAAAAAAAAATAAAGATGTGTTTTAAATACTATTTGAGTAACTTAAAGTTTATTTTTTAAATTTTATTTTTAAGTAATCTACACCCAGTAGGGACATGAACTCATAACCCCAAGATCAAGAGTCACATGCTTTACCAGCCGAGCTGGCTAGGTGCCCCAGTTTTCATCTTAAGCACTACACCCCAGTATGGGGCTTGAACTCCTCACCCTGAGATGGAGAGTCACCCACTCTACCCACTGAGTCAGCCAGGTGCTCCTGAGTAACATTTGAAAAGAGTATTTAATCTGTGTAAGGATGAGTGCAGACTACCTCCTCTTGGTGTGGAAAGGTCTGGTAGGGCAGGGGAAACCCTTGCTGGGCAGCTCACCCTGACATGCTTCCCCTACCCCTCCTATTCTCCCTGGAGGCTTTAGGGTTGGTCCCCTGCATCTGTAGAAAGCTCTTCCCAGGGTAGCAGCAGGACCTGGGCAGCTGGCCGGGGCCAAGGTGTGGCAGGGCTAGGGCACTTCCTCCTGTGAATCAGTGTGAGCTGGGCTGGGGAGATCCCACAGTACCAGCTCTCTTCCTTCACAGAACCATCATCCCCTTCTCTGCCTTCACTCCTCCCCTTCCACCTCTTCGCCCAACCTGCAGGTTTCTGTTTTCCAGAAGGCCTTGCCTTGGGGAAGTCACTGTCACAGGGCTGTAGATGGCTTGTGTTTGTGTTGTGCTTTCTTGCTTTCAGCAGCTCTCACCCCCATTACTCTAGATAATCTTCACAGTAACGTTGTGAGTCAAGAGAAAGCAGGCGTTGCCAGTATCCCCATGCATTCCCAAGACTGCTTGTTCTCTAGGTCTGGACATACAATTCCTTATACATGTATTTGTTCGCAGGCTTTTTTTTTTTTCTTTCTTCCTTCCGCCTCTTTTCCTTCTTTCCTCTTTTGCTTTTTTTTCTTTTTTTGTTTTTAGATTTATTATGGAACATGAAGGTGAAACCCATTTGGTTACTTCTTCCCTCTTGAGCTGGTTGAGAAAGGAGATTCCTTTTTTTTTTTTTTAAGATTTTATTTATTTATTCATGAGAGACACAGAGAGAGAGAGGCAGAGACACAGGCAGAGGGAGAATGGAGAAGCAGGCTCCTCACAGGGAGCCTGATGTGGGACTTGATCCCAGGACTCCAGGATCACACCCTGGACCAAAGGCAGGCATTAAACTGCTGAGCCACCCAGGGATCCCCAGAAAGGAGCTTCCTTATGTTTTCCCTTGAGACAGAAAGTGTTTCAATGGATGGGCTAGATGTACTCTTTTGCTAGCTTTTCCTGACAGTTTTTATTTCATTTGTTTTTCTTTGTAATTGGGAGAAAGAAGAAAAGTAAGGAGATGGGAGACGTGTCAGGGCCCAGAGGAAGGAGTCCTGGTTGGAGACTTTGATCATTCATACCTCCCTTTGAATATAAAAGCGAGTATGAGGAACGTTATGAATGTGTCATGAATATTTGAGAAGAAAGTTGCACCTTAAAAGTATGGAATTTCAGTTTTCTGTGACATCATGGCCCCAGTAAACCACCTTCCAAGGGAGTGTGCCTCTCGGCCAACTGCAGAGCCCTGAGCTGCTCAGGGACTGAGCGGGTTTGACAAGAGGCCAGGTGTCAAAAACCCTATTGTTTGTGTAGGGATGGTGATTATTGTGAAATCTTGAGAAACTATCTTAAATACCAAGCTGGGAGTCAGATGACATAACTACTTCATTGCTCAAGAATGCTTTGTCTCCTGTTTTCCCCATTTAGGTAACCAGAGAAGACAAAGAACTACATAGAAAGATCCACCATATCATTCAAGAAGACTGCCAAAAACCAAATCGTAAGTGGTGGAATGTATGTGTGTGTGGTACCCCAGTGCACTGCCGGGGAGTGTTCCCTCCCAGAGAGCACTGGATGGAGAGTCAGGAGACCTGGGGCTTTCCCCAGTAGTGACTTGGAAAAACGACTGGTCAAGACACCTGCCCTATCAGAGCCTCAGTCTCTTCTTCTGTAAAGGGAACATTAGACTCTCAGGGTTGTTCTGACCTTAGCTGCACATAAGACTTGGCCATGGAGCTTTTTTAAACATGCAGTGCTCAGGTCCCAACCCTGGGGATTCTGATTCATTAGGGGTTGGGACAGGAGCTGGACAGGTGAGCATCGCAGGTGATTCTTGTACAGTGAGGTAAGACACAAGGCCAGGACTTTCTGATCTTCTGGTTCTCATATTCTCACTAATTTGTCTTATTTCTTATTCTACTCTTGCCCCTTGTCTTTGAACCCAGACGAGACAGCTTCCTTTCTTCTAACATCAAGCCTTTCAGTGTGAGGAGGAATGGTTCTAGACATTACAGTTTATGATTAGTGTAATTCAGTCATCGTGGAACCTGATAATTTGCAGAAGAAATGGTTTAAAATACAGTTGGTTTTAGTGGTGTTAGGTCAACCCCTAGTGGTTAGACACTCAAACTGTAGATAGTCTGACAATAGACATTACCATCTTCACACTTGTCAGAAAAAGAAGAAAGCACTAGTCCTATCTTTAAATCCTATGTAAACTGATCAGACTTCAAGGTGACTTTTCAGTCTGTCTTTTGCAAACATATGCTGATAATGAACTTTGCCATTTGTCAATAAACAAGCCTGGAAGAGCAGGGAAGACTTGTTAATGATGGCAGGTCTCCTCAGCCTGCTTGCTTTCTCTCCAGAGAAACCCACCCTCAGCCCTCTCAGCCACTCCATCCCCAGGGCTTGGCCCTGCTCCAGGCTGTCAGCAGGTGGAGCTGGACCAGGTCTCCAGTCCTGGGGTTTATGGTATGCAGCCCTGCTTAGCCTTTAAGAACCGATGAGGTCACATCCCAGAGTAGGGTGACAACAGATCTTAAAATAAACTGAAAGCAATCTATTATTTTAATGCAAGGTTTCTGGCTTTTGTTTACATCATTCAGAACAAGGACGAGTATCCTTGAGTTGGGGAAAACCTATCCACCCACTATTTAGGGTGCTCTAAAGAGCACTGAAATGTGGAGTGCTTCAACCAAAGAGATGAGAGACTGCTCCCCAGGTAGCCTTCCTGCACTCATCCTCCTTGTAGGCCACTAGCCAGATCTTATTTTGATCTGCATTGGGAACAGGATGGATTGAAATAATCCCAGTGCCTGGTGAAGCAAATGAAAGGAATTCACACTTCTCAGGGGAACCAAACTGCCTGGTAACCTGAGAGTCTGTAAAAGTGGCAGGTTTTACACCCCTTCCAACCCCCAGCCCTCTTGCCTTGGTGAGTGTGTATGTCAAGGTGGACAGCCTCTGCCACTCTGTATATGGGAGCCTCTAAAAGCTGTAAGCTAGTCCCCAGAAATAGGACACTCCCAGAAGCTGAATTCTGGAGCATTAGTAACTGAGAATACCAGTCAAAATACCTCATAGGGACTGTCTTGGAATCTGTTGAGACCACTTCTTGTCATAGAAAAAAAACCTATGACATTAAAAAAAAATACACATATATATATCATGTCTGGACATGGCAAAAAGTCAAACAGTGCAAAGTGCACACAGAAAGTCAGAATCCCTCCAGGGTCTATGTTCCCAAAGGCCGTGGTTGCTAATCAGTTTCCTACATATTATTATAGAGATGTTATGAATACTTACAAACATACCTGTGTAGTTTCTTTTTAAAAAGCCCCACAAGTAAAGGTTAACATTCGATTCTCAGTTTCCACATCTTGTACCTTAGATCTAACATTGGCTTCTTGAAGTCATTCAGCAACAGCACACATAACAGTGCCTCAGTCTTTTTTAATCACTGCACAGGATTCCATTATATGTATAGATAGATCTTCACTTAATCATTCCTACTGGGCTGTTCGTTTCTAACCTTTTGTACAAAATAACCGCATTGAATTTTTCCTTATCAGGATGATCGGTAGGACATGAAATCTCTAGTCCTTTATAAGTCAGTAACAGAACAACTTACAATAAGGAAAGGACTGTAAACGTGAAGCCTGTTTCCAGTCCCTAAGCACTGATACTGGGCTTGTCTAAAGCCAGGCAGCATGGCAGAGGTGAAGCGCTGGGCTCTCCAGCCCCCCTTCCGTGGGTTTGAATCCTACGTCTACCTCTTTGTAGCTGTGTGATCTTGGGCAGGCCTGTGCATCAGTTTTCTCTTTTTTTAAGTTTATTCATCTATTTTAGAGAGAGTATGTGTGAGCGGGAGGAGGGCAGAGGGAGAGAGAGACTCTGAAGCTGACTTCTCGCTGAGCAGGGAGTCCCAACAGGGGGCTCTGAAGATTATGATCTGTGCTGAAATCAAGAGTCAGTTACTTAACCGACTGGGCCACCCAGGCACCTCTCTTTTTTAAATTAAGTATAGTTGGTTTACAATATTATATTAGTTTTAGGTGTATAGTGTAGTGATTTAACATTTATATACATTACAAAATGATCACCATGATGTCTGGTGACCATCTGTCACCGTACAAAGTTATTAAAATATTGACTTTTACCTCTATTTACATTCATGTCACTGTTTTATAACTGGATGTTTGTACTTCACTTACTTCATCCATTCTCTCACTCCCCTCCTCTCTGGCAACCACCAGTTTGTTCTCTGTAGTTATGAGTCTGTTTCTGTTTTGTTTGTTTGTTTTGGTTTTTAGATTCCACATATGAATGAAATCATATGGTATTTGTCTTTCTCTGACTGACTTCACTTAGTGTGATACCCTCTAAGTCTATCCACATTTTCGCAAATGGCAAGACTCGCTTTTTTTTTTTTAACTCATTCACTTTTATAGCTGAGTAATGTTCCATTGTATATACACACTGTATCTTCCTTACCCATTAATCTATCGATGGACACTTGGGTTATTTCTTTATCTTGGCTATTGTAAATAATGCTGCAGTGAATATAGGGATGCAGATATATCTTTCAAACTAGTATTTTCATTTTCCTCAGATAAATGGAATGGAATTTCATGTCCAGAAATGGAATTGCTGGATCATATGGTATTTCAATTTTGAATTTTTTAAGGAACCCCTATACTATTTCCCATAGTGGCTGCACCAGTTTACATTCCCACCAGCAGTACTTAAGGATTCCCTTTTTTCCACATCTCCAACGCTTGTTATTTCTTGACTTTTTGATTCTGGCCATTCTGACAGGTATAAGGTGGTATCTCATTGTGGGTTTGATTTGCATTTCCCTGATGATGAGTGCTGTTGAGCATCTTTTCATATGTGTCTGTTGGCCATCTGTGTGGTTTCTTTGTAAAAATGTCTATTCGGGTCTTTTTTAATTGGACTGTTTGTATTTTTGGTGTTATATGAATTCTTTATATATTTTGAATATTAACCTCTTATAGATCTGCCATGCACAGATATTTCATATTTAGTGGGTTGCCTTTTGGTTTTGTTGATGGTTCCATCATATGCAAATGCTTTTTAAAAAAAGTTCAGTGTAGTCCCAATTGTTTATTTTTGTTTTTGTTTCCCTTACCTGAGGAGACAGATCCAAAAAATATTGTTAAGACTGATGTCCCAAGAGTTTACTGCCTATATTTTCTTTTAGAAGTCTTATGGTGGGGCATCTTGGTAGGTCAGTCCTTTAAGCTTCTGCCTTCAGCTCAGGTCATGAGTCCTGGGATTGAGTTCCAGGTCAGGCTCCCTGCTTAACAGGGAGTCGGCTTCTCCTCTACACTCCCCGCCCAGCTTATCTTTATCTTAATTCTTCCATTGCATAAGCATAGAATGTCTTTCCATTTGTTTATCTTCAGTTTCTTTCACCAGCGTCTTATCATTCTTAGAGTACAGATCTTTCACTTCTTTGGTTAAGTTTATTCTTAGATACTTAATTCTTTTTGATGCAATTATAAATGAGACTGTTTTCTTATTTTCTCTTTCTGATAGCTCATTTTTAGTCTATAGAAATGCAACCACTTTAGGGATGCCTGGGTGACTCAGCGGCTGAGCATCTGCCTTTGGCTCAGGTGTGATCTCGTGGTCCCAGGATCGAGTCCCACATCGGGCTCCCTGCATGAAGCCTGCTTCTCCCTCTGCCTCTGCCTTTGTCTCTGCCTCTCTCTGTGTGTCATAAAGAAATACATACATACATACATATGTACATAAATTAAAAAATCAATCTTTAAAAAAAGGAAAGAAAGAAATGCCACCACTTTAGATCCAAAGACACAAATGGATTGAAAGTGAAAGGTTGGAAAAGATAACCTGTGCAAATAAAAATAACCAACAGAGAGCAGGGGTGGCTATACTAATACCAGATAAAACGAACTTTTTTTTTTTTTAAGATTTTATTTATTTATTCATGAGAGAGAGAGAGGCAGAGACACAGGCAGAGGGAGAAGCAGGCTCCATGCAGGGAGCCCGACATGGGACTCGATCCCAGGACTCCAGGATCACGCCCTGCGCAGAAGGCAGGCACTAAACCACTGAGCCACCCAGGGATCCCTAAAACCAACTTTAAAACCAAAAGTTTTAAAGGACATTATATATTACTAAAACCAAAAAAGGACACTATATACTACTAAAAGGTTCAATACAGCAAGAGGATATAGCAATTATAATCATTTATGTACCTAATGACACCATCAAAATAGATGGAACAAAAATTGATGAAAGTGAAAAGAGAAATAAATAGTTCTACAGTACTATTTGGAGACATCAGTACCCTACTCTCAATAATGGATAGAACCAGCAGACAGAAGATAAGGAAAAAGAGGACTTGAACACCACGAGAAATCAGTTGGGCCTAACAGACCTACACAAAACACTCCAACAATAGAATACACATTCTTCTCAAGTGCACATGGGACATTTTCCAGGATAGAGCATATGTTAGGTTACTACTTAGTCTCAGTAGATTAAAAAAAGATACCATACAGAGTATTTTCTTGACCACGGTGGGATAAAGTTAAAAATCAGTGACAAAACTAGAAAACTTAACACATTTGTGGAAATTAACACTCTTAACTAGTAGATAAGAGAAGAAATCACAAAGGAAATTGGAAAATAGCTAGAGGAATCAAAGTTTAGGAGACACAGCACTAAAGGGAATGTTATAGCTACAAACACACTATAAATCAGGAATTTCAAATCAAAACCGAACTTCTGACAATTTAAGGAATTAGATAAAAGAGGAACAAATTAAACCAAAGCTAGCAGAAGAAGACAGACAATAATAACAATTAGAGCAAAGATAAATGAAGTAGAGAATAGAAAATTATCGGGGAAATTGGGCAGCCCTGGTGGTGCAGCGGTTTAGCACTGCCTGCAGCCCAGGGCATGATCTTGGAGTCCTGGGATCGAGTCCCACGTCAGGCTCTCGGCATGGAGTCTGCTTCTCCCTCTGCCTGTGTCTCTGCCTCTCTCTCTCTCTCTCTCTCTCTCTCTCTCTCTCTCTGCATCTCTATGAATAAATAAATAAAATCTTTAAAAAAAAAAAGAAAATAATAGAGAAAATGAAACCAAAAGTGGATTCTTTGAAAAAAATCAAAATTGCCAAACCTTTAGCTCAAGGGAGATGAAGAAGAAAAAGGAAAGACTCAAATTACTAAAGTCAGAAATGAAAATGAGGACATTAGTACTGGTTGTACAGAAATAAAGATTGTGAAAGAGTACTGTGAACAGCTGCATGCTAACGAACTGGATAACCAGATGAAATGGCCGGATTCCTAGAAACAAAAGCTACCAAGACTAAATCAGATGGAAAAAGGAAATTTGAATAGAGCTCCAACTCATAAGGAGATTGAATCAGTAACAAAAAATCTACCAACAAAGAAAAGCTCTGGACCTAATGGCTTCTTGGTGAATTCTACCAAACACATAAAGCAAAACTAATACCAGTCCTTCTCCCCATGTGACTGGAAGGTCACTTTGTGAGCATCCCTCCCAGACAACCCCCAGATGGCAGCATGGCCTTTCTGAAGAAATCATCTAAGGCCTTCGGGGCAGTTAGCATCACTGTTTGGGGCCCCACATGTGTCCGTAGGTCCTCTTGAGCCCTGAGCTTGGGCGTCCAGGCCCAGCAAAGACCTATGAAAACCCAAGTGGTGGTGAGAGTCCAGTGCTCCCTCTCTGCCATGTGTAGGCCTAGTTTGGTTGGAGTCCCTCTCCACCCTCCAGCATCACCCTTCCCAGGAAGGGCTGAAGCTGCTTTGGAGCAGGGACTAGGTCACGTGCACCATCTAGGTTATGAAGATGACATTGTCGTCATCATTGCCATGTAGGAAGCACCCGCCACAGGGCTCCTTTAGTCCCCACAGCTCCTGGTGAAGTAGATGATTCTCTTTCCATCTTATACCTCCAGAGATGTGAACTGCTCTGCCTGAGTTGAAGCTAGTACTTGAATTTGGGTCTGTTGGACTATGGAGTCAGCTCTCCCTCTGTCACTTGCTCCTCCTTTTGCAGCACTACACACATTGGAGGGTTCGGGAAGTCTTTTTTTTTTTTATTTTTATTTTTATTTTTTTAGTTATTTATGATAGTCACACAGAGAGAGAGAGAGAGGCAGAGACACAAGCAGAGGGAGAAGCAGGCTCCATGCACCGGGAGCCTGACGTGGGATTCGATCCCGGGTCTCCAGGATCGCGCCCTGGGCCAAAGGCAGGCGCCAAACCGCTGCGCCACCCATGGATCCCCGGGAAGTCTTTATGGAATGAATGTTGAAGGAACAGCCTGGAAACCAGTGAAGGTGGCAAGCTGTTCAACAGCAACCCAAACTGGGAGGAGTGCTGAGTTGACAGGGCCACTAGAGGTCAGAATTTAGCAAGTCTCCGTTAGCTCAAGAGCAATGCTAGTGATATTCTCTGACTCTTAGAGCTGGAAAGGACCCCAGGGGTGCCCTCCCCCCTACTTAGTCCCTCCCCCCCACCATTGGTGAGAAAACTGGGGCTCAGGTGCGCCACCTCCCAAACCATGCTTAGCCCAACACCATGATACCTCTTTAATCACTTTCCTGTAGCCTAAAGCATTCTATTCTCTGAAAACAACATTCAGTAACTGTGTGGAGCAACAGATGTGCCAGGTGCTGGGGATGCAATGGAGAGGCCAAGCCTGGCCCTGCAGGGGGGCTTTAAGTGAATCTGGGGAGGGTTTGTTCTCAGTAATGAGGTTTGACTTTGACTCAGAGTAACAAATGCATTTTACAATCATGATCCAGTACTATATATATATATATATATATATATATATATATATATATATATATATACACACACACACACACACACACACACACACACACACATATATATATACATATACATGAAAAAATGCATATACTTATACATGTGTATATTTATATACAGGTAAAAAGTTTCACAAAATAATACTTATAGTACCATAATGCAATGCATTTTGTAATTTCCTATTCCCTTCTTTCTTAATCTGTTGATAATGAAACAAATGCTAATCACACAACTCATTGAGTTGATTCCCTGACCCTCTATTGGTCACAGCTTCACTGTCCATTCCACATCTCTAAATCATTGGTTTGAAGTAGGAAAGAGGTTGCTAAACCCTGAACTTTTATCATTGTAAACTAAATAGTCTTGGGTCTTTTTGTGTGGAGGAAAGCAGATTACTAGAACACAGCCATCGTGGACACGATTGCTTGGAAGCCTAGGCAGAGAGGAATGAGAATGGAGTAGTGGTCAGAATCCCTTCCTCCCCAGGCTGTCCCCAGGCTGTCTCGTTAGTCAGGACTTACGGGAAGACTGTGGAGGCTGCCCTAAACCAGCTCTGTTGTCCATCTCAAGATGGCTTCCGCCTGGGAAGCTGTGGGTTCAGCCCTGAATAGGTGCCCTCATGCATGTAACTGCACTGGAGGAAAAAGATTTTCAAGTACTAAAAATCCATTTGGTTCTAGATAATAAATGATTAGCATTCCCTGAAGTTGGAAGGCCCAGGTTCCTGAGCTGTGAGTCCACGTCATGTGGTGAAATCAGGGTCCCGAGAACAGGGCTTTTGTTAAAATGCAGGTCCTGACTTGGGAGCTTTGGAGGGGGAGGGCTAAGAAGGGGAAGGGGGGCCTGACAGGCATGCCAGACTTAGCCAACTGCCTTTTTCAGCAGACACCGAGAAGGGCTGCCACTTCCAGCACATCTTGGCCTGTGCTCGCCTGAGCATCAGCCCGGGCCTGAGTGAAGGTGTGCTGCAGCAGGTGCTGGAGCTCCTGGAGGACCAGAGTGACATCGTCAGCACAACAGAGCACTACTACACGGCGTTCTGAGGAGAGGCCTTCTGAGGAGAGACCAGTGGACGGCGTGGGCGGGGCCAGGCCACGGAAGAGGAAGACGGGGTGGTGGTCACTCCTGGGCTCTGATTTTAAACATCACCCTGAGTCCTATAGGTCTGGTGGCGATTGTCTCATAATAAACTGTGAAATATTATTTAAGGAATGGAATTTGGCATAAATTCTGTAGGCTGCCCTCTAGCTGCCATATCCTTGGGATAAAATAACTTTTATTTCAGCCATGACATAGAAGAAAACCTTCCCTGTTGACCTCCAGACTGGACTGGACGTTTGCCCTTGGAGCAGAAGGGAGGAAACAGTGTAAGTGGCTGAATTGGTGTGTGTGTGGCTTAAGGTTCTGTCATAGTAAAGGGATGTCACATGGTAAAGTGAACTGAAAAGCATATAGCCAGATCACACAGACCTAAAACATTTTAAAACTTCAGACTGGCAGGTACATTCTTGTAGGCCTCTCTCAGTGGTTAAGAACTTAGTGTAGGGAACTCATTCTTGGATGAGTATCACTCATCTGTGATTTCCAAGGGTCAAGTACCAGTGGTGGATTCTGAATCCTGGGATGGATGTTGTTTGCAGACCCACCCGGAGATGAGAATAAATGGATCCAAGGCATGGCTGTGTTGGTCATTAACTTCTTTTCTTTATGAATCAAAAGGTGTCTCAGTGTATTTCCCTAAACTTGATGATATACGTGACTAAAGACATTGTCCTTTAATGCCCTGAAGTCCCTTGCCGGGCCGGTAGACACTGTTTTCAAGGTTACCACTAAATGTGCAAGGCGTCCTGACATCCAGACAAAGACTGTATGTGCCCAGACAGGTGATGGAGTCATGGTGTTGCTAGGAATGACAAGGTAAAGGGGGAAAATCTGAGATATGTAGTAGGCTTGTTCTAACAGCTAAATGACAAATCCAGCCAGCAAAAATAAAGTGTGGAGAAAGATTGGGAGTTAATTACAGTCATTGCAAAAAGGCACATCTGCCTTCATCTGCTGCATTTGCTCTTGACGTAATAAGCTCTTAGTAGCTCTGCTGGAGAGCCTGCAGGCCTTGAGAGTTCTGTTCTATGTGGAAATGGAGTGGTTTTTATACTCAGAAATTGGCTGCAGTTTCATATGTCAGGCTGAAGGCTAGTACCAACACATTGCTTCCTGTCGTGGACTTTTCTACTTGATCCAAACATCTGCCCTCCTAACAGAAGTTTACCCAGATAGCTGCCCTATGCCCTCTGTGCATTTGGAAGCTTCCCCGTACAGTGGGGTCTACCTGGAAAAACACCCCAGGGGTTCTTCCTTAATAGCAAAGGATGTTCCATGTTGAATACATCGTAGATTATTGAGGCTGCCCAGGAAGGAGTCTTGAATCAGCAACCCCACTTCCAGGGTTTATCCCAAGGAGACAACCACACAGGTGTGAGAGGAATGCACAAGATTCCCATTGCTCTGTAATTAGGGTTCTATAATTGGGGAAAATATCCATAGGGAAAAATTAATTATGATACATGTATACAGTAAAATGCTCTGCAACCGTTAAATGATGGAGTAGACCGATAGTATTCCCATGGGACACTTACCAAGAAAATTGAGTCGCAGATCTGTTTATATAGTATACCACTATTGCTCTAAATTACTTGTATCTGTATCTCTATACAGAGAGGATGTTTCTGCTTGCACATCTGTATAAATGTGGCCCGGGTATACATGTACAGTTGATCAGTCTCATCTCCTAGAAAGACTTTCTGCACTTGGTTTTCAGGACACCACACTGGGTGCCCTTTCTCAATGTCCTTTTCATGGTCTCATCTCCCTGAGCTCAGCGTTGTGTTAGACCTCATCATTCCTGTGTAGCTTGCTCCCTTGGAGGTCTTCAGACCATCCATATGCTGACAGACTCACCATATTTTATCCTGTGAGGACCTCTTCTGAACCCCAGACCCCTACATTCAGCCTCCTACCAACGCCTCCGCTTAGTGTCTATAAGACACCACAACTTTTTACCCACAGCCAGGCACCTAATTACCCCTGACCAAAGACTTGTTCCTTCTCAAGTTTTTTCTGATTCAGGAAAAGGCCTCCTTCTCTTTCCAGGTGCTCAAGCCAAACACGCTGACTCTTCTTTCTCTCACATTCCACATCCAACCTTCCTACCGGTCACCTTGGTTCCACCTTATACGTATTTTTAGAATCTAATGGCTTCGCACTGTTCCACTGGAGCGTATTGCAGTTGCCTCCTGACCCTCCCCAGTCCACTCTTCACACAGCAGCCAGAGCCATCTGTTCAAGTACAAGCTAGAGTCTGTCGTCCTCTACTTCTGCTCTCCCGAGACTCTTGCTCCAGGCAGAGTCTGGAGCCCTCTTGCTTACAGGGCTTCCCAGTATCAACAAGGTTCTGCTCTGCTGGGCCTCCTCTCTGCAATCTGCCCCCTGCGCCCACCCCGCTTAGCTTCACAGGCCTTCCTGTCCCTCACACCCCAGGGACACTCCTGCCGTAAGGCCTTAGTGTTTGTTTCCTCTGCCTGGGATGTTTCTTACCCAGGCAACCATGAGACAGCCTTTTCCCTCCCCTCCTTTGGGTCTTTCCTTGAGGATGCCGTCTTCCTAAGGCCTGCCCTGGTCCCTCTTTTGTGAATCAGAACCAACCCTTTCTCCCTCCCTCAAGGACTCTTCAGTACTTATTTTTCTCCACAGGACTCGTCATCATGTGACACCTTACATATATTTCTTACTTCCTTTATTATCAGTCTTTCCCGCAGAAGAAATGCCCTATGAGGACAGGGCTCTTTCTCTGTTTTGTTTCCTGCTGTGTCCCCTGCCTCTAGAGCAGTGCCTGGCTATCCTTTAAACGATACCACTTCTGTGTATGTGTCTGGCTGCCCTCTACCTGCAAGGATCTTCCCTTCTTCCCCCCACCCCAAGCGGGGGGAGGGGGAATGTCTTTCTCCAGTGTCTTGGAAGGCTGTTGAGGCTCAGAATTAAACCCACTAGGAACAGCTCATCTAGTGGGACCTGTGTAAACATCCCAGTACACTTGCCCTTCAAATAAGATCTCTGAGGCACGTGTTCTACACCATTTTCCAGAGTTTCTTTGTGGGATTAATCTCCATCCACCTGCAGCAGCAGCTGACTTGACAACCACGCTTGATTGGCTGCCTTAACTTCCCCATCTTCCCCACTCCTCATTACTATGTGCTATATCTCCCAAATGAGTCCCTTCCTTTCCAGTCCTTGTCTCACAGTCAGCTTCTGGTTGAGCACAGATTAAACACCACGTTCATAAGTATATTTGAGAAATGCTCTATGAATAATTACATATCAAGCAGAGATTACTAGAAAAACCAAAGTGACCCACTGGATCCTGAAAGGTGAGATAACAGATGCTTTTTTGCTACATATCTGTAGTTGACAATTTTACAATTAGCAATTGTTATTTCTACAAAAATTATAAAGCTGCTTTTGACTCCCCACCCCACACTCACAACCTGAATGATGAGCAAACCAGGAATAAGATGCCTTAGATCCCATGGCAGCAGAAGAACTCTGAGAAGATGAGCGGAGCCCTTGGAAAATTCTTTGGGACTAACGACAGTTGGGTCACTGCTCATGCCCTGAAGAACCACCAGAGGCTTCCCCTGAAGAAGAGGGAAACATCCTGGCACTCTCAGTGTGCACGTCTCAGGAGGCATGAATACTGCGTATGGTTTATGTAAGCAGGAGGACAAGTAGTGCTTCTGTCCGGACAGGGGTTTGTGTGAAGCTCTGTGTTTCTCTCCATCTGGTAAGCTACCAGCGCTCCTCAACCCTAAAAGACACTTCTTTCTAATTATTTTTCCCTCTGATAGTGTGCCAGGACACTGGCCGAGAGAAAGCCAAGTGGAAAGAAGTCAATTCAGTGATGAGGAACCCAGGATTTGGTGCCAACGATTGAAACCAAGCAAACTTGTAATTTTCCATCAGGGAAAGCATCCACACTGTCTTATTAGTGTGGTTTCTCCTCTACAAGTAGCCTCTACAGCAGTTTCCCAGAGAAGCATCTCATTGTTTCCTTATGAGATGAAGGCGAAGCATACGGCAGACTCCAAATGACCGTCATGAAGCTTGTACAGAATTTATTTTTAAATACAGCCTATTTTTCCTGAAGTTTTATTAAATAAACCCCAAAAGTAAGTCACAGTACAGCACAAGGCTGTGTTCATAAGAATTGTAAATCAGATCCCAAATTCCTGAAGGGACCGAAGTCTTTCCCTGTGTGTCAAATTAAAGTGATAGGTTTCATCGTGGAACATAAAGAGAGAAATTTTGAATACCACATAATAGTTTTTTTAGGTAGTAAAGTGGTATGTCATTCGCTCAGACTGATTCGGTGAAAGGTTTATGTAAATTAGTGAAAAGTCTGGAAGTAGTGCTATTTTATTAAGTATGTGGTGTTCTGTAGGACATCTGCATTACTATGAGGGAGCAGGTTGGCTGCTCTATAGAAAACCTGTTTTGATGAATAAGAATTATCTTAATTGGGTATCATTTAATTATTACGTGTTATGTGTTATATAATATTAATAGGTGACTTTATTTTAAAATTTTTTAAAAGATTTTATTTATTCATGAGAGACACATAGAGGCAGAGACATTGGCAGAGGGAGAAGCAGGCTCCCTGCAGGGAGCCCAATCCGGGATTCAATCCCAGGACCCCGGGATCATGACCTGAGCAGATGCTCAACCACTGAGCCACCCAGGTGCCCCTAATAGGTGACTTTAAAGTACTTAAGAGATTTGAGGGCATGTCCACACAAAAAATTCTATGTCAATGTTGATAACACTATCATTCCTGATAACCAGTAAGTGAAAACAACCCACGTATCCATCAAGTGATGAGTGGATGAACAAATGTGTATCTATACAATGGAGTATTATTCAGCCACACAAAGGAATGAAGTACTGATACATACTACATGGATGGACCTTGAAAACATTACGCTAAGTGGAAGATGCCAGATACAAGAGGCCACATATTGTATGATTCCATTTATCTGGAGTATCTAGAATAGGCAAATTCATAGAGAAAAAAGATAGTGGTTGCCAGGGCCCCGGGGGATGGAGGGGATTGGATAGGATAGTATAGGATTTCCTTTTGGGGTGATAGAAATCTTCTGGTATTAGGTGGTGGTGATGTTTGCACAACTGTGAACATACTCCAAATGACTGAATTATGGACTAGGTTGGGATTCCTTACAGCATGATGACTGCATTCCAAGGGTAGGCATCCCAGAGAGACCATGATCCTCATAGAAGCTGTATGGCCATTCTGCGCATAGCCCCAGAAGTCACACAGTGTCGTTTCCATGGTTTTCTCATTGCCAAAGCTGTCAAAGTCCCACCCAGAGGAGTGAATAAACCACCTCCTGATCGGGAGTAACAAAGTTCTAGAAGGGCCTGTAGAACCAGGAATATTGCCCTGGCCATTTTTGGAAAGCACGATCTGTCACAGACATGTTTCAACTTTTATACACATACAGCCTCATTCTTTTTTTTTTTTAAGATTTATTTATTTATTCATGAGAGACGCATAGAGGCAGAGGGAGAAGCAGGCAGGCTCCCTGCAGGAGCCCGATGCGGGACCCAATCCCGGGATTCCAGGATCGTGCCCTGAGCTGAAGGCAGACGCTCAACCACTGAGCCACCCAGACGCCTCTGTAGCCTCATGTCTCATTCTTAAAGACAAAAACACAAAAAAGAAAAAAAACACTTTTAAAAAAAAATTTTTAATTTATGATAGTCACACACACACACACACACAGAGAGAGAGAGAGAGGCAGAGACACAGGCAGAGGGAGAAGCAGGCTCCATGCACCGGGAGCCCGACGTGGGATTCGATCCCGGGTCTCCAGGATCGCGCCCCGGGCCAAAGGCAGGCGCCAAACCGCTGCGCCACCCAGGGATCCCAAAAAGCACTTTTTAAAAAATGTATATATATATCAATAAGGACAAAGAATGAGGAAAAATGGTCTACCACTTTCCAGGTACTCTGCTTTTTTCTTTTTTGGATTATATGTATATTTTTAGAAAAATAACCACATTACTATTTCATCTATCCTTCCAGAAAAAATATATCAGCATTTTATATCCTGGTTTTTAATTTATTCCTCTATATTAGAGGTTTTTTCTACTTTAGCATGAAGATTAACCACGTCCTTTTATTTTTCAGTTGTAAAAAAATCTGTTGTATTTCTATATACTAACAACAAGCTGTTTTAAAATGCAGTTAAGTAAACAATCTCATTTAAAATAGCATTGGAAACAATAAAATACTTAGGAATAAATTTAAACAAGAAGGTAAACCATCTGTACACTTAAAGTATAAAACATGCATCAAAGAAATTCAAATAGGCACAAGTAAATGGAAAGATAGTCCATGTTCAGGGATTAGAAGCATTAATATTGTTAAAATGTCTATACCGCCCAAAGCAATCTATAGATTCAAAACAATCTCTATAAAAATTCCAATGGCATTTTTCACAGAAATAGAAAAAAACAATCATTTGTATAGTACCACAAAAGACCCCAGATAGCCAAAGCAATCTTGAAAAAGAACAAAGTCACAGGCATCACATTTTCTGATTTTAAACTGCAATTGGCCCTTAACATGGAGGTTAGGGGTCTGATGCCCTGTGCCATCAAGATCCAGGTATAGTGATGCCTGGGTGGCTCTGTTGAACGTCTGCCTTTGGCTCAGGGCATGATCCTGGGGTCCTGATATCAAATCCTACATCAGGCTCCCCATGGGGAGCCTGCTTCTCCCTCTGCCTGTGTCTCTACCTCTTTCTGTGTCTCTCATGAATAAATAAATAAAATTAAATCTTAAAAAAAAAAAAAGATCCAGACATAAGTTTGGGTTCCCCAAAAACATAACTGCTGATAGCCTACTATTGATTGGAAGCTTTGCCAATAACATAAACAGTCAATTAACACATATGTTGTATGTTACATATATTATATATGGTATTCTTATAATAAAGTAAGCTAGAGAAAGGAAAATGTTATTAAAAATCATAAGGATGAGAACATAAATTTAGAGTACTGTATCAAAAAAATTCTATGTATAAGTGGAACTGTATAGTTCAGACCCCTGTTGTTCAAGGGCCAACCGTATATTACAGAGTTATAGTCATCAAAACAACTATTTGACCACATCCTTTTTTTTTTTTTAAGTTTTTATTTATTTTTGAGAGAGAGAGAGGAAGTATGTGAGCAGGGGGAGGGGCAGACGGAGAGGGAGAACCTCAAGCAGCCTCCCTGCTGAGCACAGAACCCAAAGCAGGGCTCTATCTCATGACCCTAAGCTGAAACCAAGAGTTGCGTGCTTAATCAACTAAGCCACTCAGGCGCTCCTGACCACATCCTTTTAAATGATCACAAAATTCCCTCACGTGGCTGTCCTTTAATGTATTTAACCATATTCCTGTTGAGAAATATTTAACTGGTTTCCAGTTTGTTTCTATTGCCACCAGTTCTTCAGGAAACATCCTTGTACAGTTTTCCTTTCTTGCCATACACTTGCAAGTATATTTGTATGGTACATTTCCATGCAACTGCCAGGAAATAGGGCATGAGCATTTAAGAATTCAAATAGACATTGACACATTACTCACCAAAAAGACTGGGCCATTTATACTCCTATCAATGATTTATGAATCTACTGTTTGCCTGCAGGCTCATCTATAATATGTATATCTATGGTTTTAATCACCAACCATCTGATAGGTAAAAATTATTTCTGGGTTTCGTTTGCTTTTATATTTTTTTATGTAGTCTTGAGCATTTGTCATTATGGGCAACCTCGAGACAGAAGCACTTTTGCCCTGGATAGTAAGCATTGATTCCTGAAGAGGCTGAGAATGGCCCTGATCCTATATTCTGCAGTGGTGTCAGCTACAGAACCAGTCCACAGACCTGCTACTGAGATCCTAGTTGATGCACAGCTTGAATAAACATCCTGAAGAACTCAAACCTCAAGGTTTCCATTTTGCTACTTCAAGTGCTTGGGTCCCTACCTGCCCAAATATAACATACACTAATACTTGAAGGCAGTCACCATATTATCGATGCAGACCTCTCCTAGACCAGAGACTATTCAGCTCTGGTTCACTGACATTGTCCTTAGCCAGATTAATTTGAAAATGGATTGTTAAGAAAGTGCTAATTAAGTGGAGAAGATAGTTTTAGGAATAGAAATGGTTTTAATCCCACTTCCACTTTAATCACCATTGCAGAATTATCGTAATAAGGTGATGCTTGTATTTTCATCATTGACTGGATTTGGTATAATTAATTGGGGCACTGGGCAGCAGCCCCTTTGATAATCTTCTGCCTAGAAATCACTTCCTCAGGGAGAAGTTTTTTTTTTGTTTTTTTTTTTTTTTTTGTTCCAAGGACAATCAGTGAATGGGGGAAATGAAGCAAGGGTGAGGACAGAAGATCCATTTTTCCCCTGCTCTACTTTAGAACAAAGCAATGGCGGCACCGCATAAGCTGTGACGTGTGCCACAATGGACTCATGATGAGTACTGAATTTTGTCATGTACAGAAATCTGTGAATGATTAGTTTATTCTAAGACAAATTAGGTGGTAGGGTAATATTTTGAGCTCTTTGCACGGGGGTTTGTTTTTCCTGTGTTTAATTTCTTCTTTCTGAGCAGGAAGCCAGCCTTGCCTCGGGGAGGTTGGTTTGGGGGCCAAATGCAGAAGTTGTTTGTGCAGACAACCTGGCTTACGTTTTCTGGAAGCCTGGAGCCTAGGAGGGATTGGAGATTAGTGGACTCCAGGCATTGCAGACCGGAATGTACTCCCTACGGTGCCTGAGGCAGGTGGGCAGGAGGGCAGGACTTCTATGCAGCAGCTTTGTGGTGTCTTTCTGAGGCTTAGAGCTTTGGCCTCAGATTCCCTGCGTTAGCCAAGATTCCCAAGCTTGGAATGGAAGCTGTGCAAGCCTTCTCTGCAGGGACAGCCTGGGGGTATGTCAGCAGAAGACTTGGTCTCAGGAGAAGAGTGGATTAGTCTCTGTTTTCCAGGTCTATGTAACCTCCTGGATTTTCACACATCCCCAGGGAAAGAGAGAGAGGCTGCTCCACCTGCTACCTACCAATATTATTTTCCTGCCTGCACAGAGGATGAGGTCTTCAAGTTCAAGGTAACTTGAAATAAAGGAATATGACACGTCTCACTTATATGAGTTTTGGGAGTAAGATTCATATAGCACTACAATTAGAATATATTCAAAGTGAGTCTTAGAACAAATTCATGCTCCCACCGACTTACGTTCCAGAATGGCCTCTTGAGTGGGAGAGAAAGAGAGGAGGTCACAGCACAGTTCCAGGGGGATTGCCTATGACCCCTCCACAGAAGCATGCTGCCTGTCCTGTGTCATGGCACCTGTCCTGTGTCATGGCAGAAACATCCTTCTCCAAGGATGGGGAGTTGGGGAGCAGGAGAACTGTGATAAGAGTTTGTTACGTTTCCTCAGCAGGGTTCACCATATCATGAACTGAACCTATTACCTTGTCCTGCCACAGTCCTGCATGCTAACCAGCCAGGGATGACCGGGCCCACATGCTAGTGAGCAAATAGGATCTAACTTAGGAGAAGGGCTGCAAACCACCTGAGCAGTGAGTCTTCTCCCAACGTGAAGAAGCTTGAAAAGGCCTTACTCATTCCAGGAGCCCAGCCCAGCCCAGCGCCCCAGGAGGAGTCAGCAAACTTCCTGTGCCTGTGGTTTCTGGCCCGTTCCAGCTTGCCTTGACCTGGTGGAGGGCAAAAAATGGAATCACCACTTCTGGGAATGACAGCTGGCTTGGGAATGCTGGTGTCAGCACAAGCAGAAACCCCGTCGGGGCAAGCCTGTGAACAGGATGTGATCTGCTTTTTCTGTCCATTTGTTGTAGAATCAGGTAACTAGGGAAAGTGGGGTGGGGGTGGGGCTGGTGAACCTATAGCCGGTGGAGTTCTGGTTATGTTTCCCCAGGGCTGGAGACTTACCTAGACTTAACTAACAGCTCTCATGTTTCCTCCGAGGGTGCCCTTGTCACAGTTCACCTGGAAGTCTGTGACAGACCCAGCAATAGGCACAGAGTGGTGTTTAATAAATGTATAAATGGATGCACTTATTGAGTGCTAGCTATGTGCAAAGCATCATGCCAGGTATAGAGGGGGATGCCAAGACAAAGCTTCACCCCTGTCTTCAGGCAACTTTCTTTTTTTTTTTAATTTTTTTTAATTTTTATTTATTTATGATAGTCATACAGAGAGAGAGAGAGAGAGAGAGAGAGAGAGAGAGAGAGGCAGAGACATAGGCAGAGGGAGAAGCAGGCTCCATGCACCGGGAGCCCGATGTGGGATTCGATCCCGGGTCTCCAGGATCGCGCCCTGGGCCAAAGGCAGGCGCTAAACCGCTGCGCCACCCAGGGATCCCTTCAGGCAACTTTCGATCAAGTGGGTCATAGCACATACCTACATAATTTATGACCATGGATGCAAATGCGTCCTATTTGACCCTCAGAAGTTTAAAATTTTATATCATAAAAAAATTGGCTATCATCTATATTAAAAAAAAAGTGTGTGTGTGCGAATGTGTATGCATGTGTTTCTGTGTATATCTGAAAGGCTACAGAAGTAACTGGTAACAGAGGTGGCCTCGTCAGTTAGGGAATTGGGGCCAGGAGTGGGTGGAAGACTTACTGCAATATTGTTTTCTAATTTTTTTAATGTGAAAATGTAATAGCTCTAAAAATAAGCAAAATGGCAGGGGGAATTCACATAAAAATCCAGATTTCTGGCCTTTCTTGACAACTCAGAATTCTGGCAATACTGGGAATATTTAGTCTGAATACAGTGTGTGGGTGGGGGGAGGGACAGCATTAAAAGATTTTAAGCTGAGAGTTGGCATCAGATTTACATTTTGGAAAGACCCGCTTGGCAGCAGAGTAGAGGAGCATTGCGTAAGGGTGAGCTCAAGGGCAGGTAGGCCAGGGAGCCTGTGTGTGCGACAGGAACCAGGGAAGGGCACTGGGGCCTGAACTGGGGCCATGGCACGTGGACAGATGTCAAAGACATTAATGAAGTAGGAGGTTTGGGTTACCCATTTAGGGGTGAAGGAGAGTGGGAATGGCCAGGGCAACTCCCAAGTTCTGTTGGGCAGACAATAGGACATGCCACAGGAGTTTTTAGGCCAATGGAAGGGAAAGACAGACAGTCCAGCACATCTGTGGGCCTTCTGAACCGGAGACAGCAGGAATGCTCCAAGAATGTATCTCCTGAGATTCAAGGAAAGACCCACATAGGAAATGCACTCTCAGAGGTAATTAGTTCTTCTCTCTTACATTCAGGTGATTGTCTCAGTGATTTACTCAGGGGTTTACAGCCTTACTGGAGAATGCAGAATGGGATAATGGGAATGTCAGACAAACTTAATGCTTGTGGCTTAAAAGGCAAAGAAGCACCAACTAAGAAGTCGTTGAAATCATATTCCTTTAGGGAATGGATTTTCTTGGATCTGGGTGCAGGCATCCTTCACAGCTTTATTAGTCACTACTAAAGCTCTTTCTGGGTCACA
Organism: Nyctereutes procyonoides; assembly: GCF_905146905.1. Taxonomy (NCBI): domain Eukaryota; kingdom Metazoa; phylum Chordata; class Mammalia; order Carnivora; family Canidae; genus Nyctereutes; species Nyctereutes procyonoides. The sequence goes on along the minus strand of NW_026575133.1, from coordinate 8,647,625 downwards.
AAGCTGCCAGCAGGGTGCTGTTCCTGGGAGAAATATAATTACCTTGAGCAACAAGCCCCAAACAACAACACTGCATGTCAACAAGCCAGGCTGCTGTAGCAACGCCACCATCCAGAGGGAGGGGCAGGTGCCCTAGTCCTGAGGTTTCAGCAGCCAGTAAGTGAACCAGCCTGGAGCCTCCATGACTCTCTTTTCCCCTGAGTTTTAATTTAGCAGTTTGGGGTCTTTCACAAAGGATGCAAACAGGTCAGTCTCTTGAAGGCAGAAAGTGAGTGTTACCCACCTCTGCTTCTGCAACGGTATCTATGACTGATCACATTTGCTCCTGAATCAGAGTTGAAAATACTTTCTTTTCAAGGCCTGGTGGTCACCTATCAATTTCTTAATGCTGTGACCTCAAATTTAATACATAACATAGCAAAGATATTTGAACTAAAACTTCACTAATGTTAAGTACTTAATAATAGGGCAGCCCGGGTGGCGCAGCAGTTTGGCGCCTGCCTTCGGCCCAGGGCCTGATCCTGGAGACCCGGGATCGAGTCCCACGTCGGGCTCCCTGCATGGAGCCTGCTTCTCCCTCTGCCTGTGTCTTTGCCTCTCTCTGTGTATCTCTCATGAATAAATAAAATCTTAAAAAAAAAAGTACTTAATAATAGCTGATAATTTTTGAAAGTCATGCACCCATCACTCAGCAAACTTAAATCTTCACATAAACCCAGGTAGGTAGATACTATTATCATTCCCGTGTTACATGTGAGGAAATTGAAGCCAAGGTTAATTTGCCTGAGAAGAGTACGCAACAAGTAAGCAGAAGCGCCAGGTTTGGACCCAGTGAGATTAACCATTAGGCTGTATTGCTTTTAAGATCGGAGAAGCCTATTCTTAGGTAGCCCTGAACTGTGAACCCAACACAGTGTCTTCACATTTGGGTTGATGTATAAACTGTATTTTCACTACATCTGAAGCTACAGTGAGAACACTGCTTCTAGTAAGAAAGTCCTATAGGATGCTGGGCTCAGTGAGTAGGATCACATCATGTCACACACATGGCATGGGGAGGACAGGTATTTACTGACACATGTAGGACAGCTGGGTTAGGCCCATGAACATTCTTATCTAAACAGCAATACAACCTCAGAGCAAGACCAAAAGAATAGTTCAGAAACTTCCAGAGAGTTTGGTTTGGCCCGTATAGTATTGGTATTCTCAGGCATTATTATTTTTTAATATTAAAAATATTTAATTATGAAATATTTCAAACCTACAGAACAAAATGAGGCAGAAGGGATCCCTGGGTGGCGCAGCAGTTTAGCGCCTGCCTTTGGCCCAGGGCGCGATCCTGGAGACCCGGGATCGAGTCCCACGTCGGGCTCCCGGGGCATGGAGCCTACTTCTCCCTCTGCCTGTGTTTCTGCCTCTCTCTCTCTCTCTCTCTCTCTCTCTCTCACTGTGTGCCTATCATTAAAAAAAAAAATGAGGCAGAAAACCTGGACACTGCTGAGACAGCTATGATGATTTCCCATACGTGCTTCAGTTCTATCTCTTTAAAGAAACATGATGGGGATGTAGGTAGAACTAACCCCATTCCTGCCTTGCCTCCACCCCACAGGTGACCTTGAGGTTGATATGCATCATTCCCATGCAGATTTTTTATTGTGGCATAAATTACTAGGAGTAAATTATACAAATCTTAATCACACAGTGAATTTTTACCTACGTATGTTCCCAAAACAAGATACAAATCAAGAACATGTCCAGGACCTCAGGGAGCTCGTTTGCTTCACATCTCAAAAATAAATGGATGGAGTTGCCAACATTTAAAAGTTAGAAAATTTAGGGACGCCTGGGTGGCTCAGCGGTTGAGCGTCTGCCTTCGGCCCAGGGAGTGATCCTGGAGACCCCGGACCCCGGATTGGGTTCCACATCGGGCTCCCTGCATGGAGCCTGCTTCTCCCTCTGCCTGTGTCTCTCCCTCTCTCTGTGTCTCTCATGAATAAATAAGTAAAATCTTAAAAAAAAAAAAAAGTTAGAAAATTTAGAGATTTAATGTAAAAATCTAAATTTCTAGCTTCTCTTGAAACTTTGGAAAATATGACAAAGGCTCATATTCTGGGTCAGAGAGGGAGTGGAAGCTGCCCACATTAGACACGGTGTGAGTTCCCCAGTTATCTACTGTTATTATCCAGTCCATCTAATTTGCTTATATAATCTAACCTCATCCCCTGAAAGGTTCCTCGTATTTATAATATCTCAAAAGTAATGCAAATAAAAAAGGCTGAGACAATTGCCTTAGCCATCTTAAGGAAGGCAGAGCTTAAGAAAGAAGCGCTCTTCTGTCCCACAGACTCAGTGATTTGGGAAGCTGCTGACATTGCCATCAAACAAAACGGTATCACATTCTCCAGGTCTTTGCTACTCAAAGTGTGGTCCTTAGACCAGCAGTATCAGCATCATCCAGGAGCTTATTAGAAATGCAAATTATTTCCCTCCCCAGACCTACTGTATTAGTCAGCTAAGGATGCTATGACAAAGTTCCACAGACTGGTGGCTTAAACAACAGAAATATATTTTCTTACAGTTCTGGAGGCTTAAAGTCTAAGGTCAAGGTGTATGGTAGGGTTGGTTTCCTCTGGAGCCTCTCTACTTGGCTTGTAGATGGCCATCTTCTCCCTATGTCTTCACATGGTCTTCCCTCTGTGTCTGTTTTCCCTTCTTTTTTTCCTTGAGAGAGAGAGAGAGAGCACGAGCTTCAGTGAAGGACAGAGGGAGAGGGAGAAGCAGACTCCCCACTGAACAAGGAGCCCATCACAGGGCTCGATTCCAGGACCCTGAGATCATGACCTGAGCCGAAGGCAGACACTTAACTGATGGAGCCACCCCGGCGCCCCCTTTCCCCTCTTCTTCTAAGGAGACCAGTCATCTTAGGTAGATTAGAGCCTGCCTCAATGACCTAATTTAATCTTAATTACCTCTTTAAAGACCCTCTCTCCAAATGCAGTCACATTCTAATGTAGTGGGGGTTAGGACTTCAACATATGAATTTTGAGGGAACACTGTTCAGCCCGTAACACCCACTAAATCAAGATTTACGTTGTAACAAGATCCACAGGGAACCCGTGTACACATTAAAGTTGAGGAAGCACTGCCCAGTGCCTGCTTGCTAGTGGACAAAACCCCAGCAGGTCTGTGTGGGGGTGCAGGCAGAGGAAAGGAGAAGACGGGGTGAGTTTTTAGATGAACTTCCTCTTCATTCCATAGGTCTGGCAGGGTCGGCATACTGAGAAACTTAAGGTCAACTCCTTTTGAGGGGGAGTCCCTGTACTTATGGAGGAGCAAAGACAGCAGGTGAATGTTAGCATGTGAGGCCTGATCAACCAAAGCTGATATGAATATGGGGCACGGGAGTGAAGAGCCTCCTTCTGAAAACAGGTTGGAATGCTGGCAATGAGCAGCCAGCTCTTAGCAAAGAGGTCATTTTCATCTGGCTACTATCTGCAGTCTTCTTCTGTCAAGGTATGTGGCATGTCTCTGGGATTTCCTGGAATGGGACTCAGAAAGATACCACACTGCATTCCTCCTGACCCTGTACAAGCTCATTTACTACTTCTGTCCTAGGCCTGATGCTATGGTGACAGTTGCCATAGAGATACTCCTATGCATGGTTGAAGCTAATCCCCACCCATACTGTCAATCATATGGTTTAAGCTAGAGATTTTCAAGCTGTGTTCCATAAAACGATAAAGTGCTTCCAGGATTTTACAAACATTCTATTCAAATTGCAATTAAAAGTATTTTAAATTTGTATTTTAAATGACAAAGAACATAGATTCTTAGAAAAAATCAAACAGTATATAGTATAGAATGTATCTTGAAAAGTGAACGTCCAAATTCCCATCTGACAGAGTAGCTTGTTTATGGCTAATCCCTTCTACAAATAATGATTACAAATTCTGGACACCCCCACGTGCACCCACACACAAAAACCCCACCAACCTATTTAACAGCATTGGAGAGCATCCAGATAGTAAAGGAAGGGAAAGTCCTGTATAGCTTTGCCCTAAGGCACTCATTTTCAAACAAGCTCTCTGGAGAGCTTGTTAGAATATAGATTGCTGGGCTCCAGCCCTAGAGTTTCTGATTGACTAGGCCTGGGGTGGAGCCCAAATTTTGCATAACCAGTTCCCACAGGAGGCTAATGCCATTGGTCTGGAGACCACATTTTGAGAACCCCTAACAGGGTTCTTAACCCCTGTACATTACACAGGGTATGGGTCATTGAGGGACTAATGATTCTGAGGAATTGCAACAAAAGTGACTGAAGATTAAAGAGAAAATTCTGGAAAAGACTCAGTCACAGAGTGGGAAGCCCCCCCCAAAAATGGTGCTAAAACTATTCTCAAATCCTTGGCTGACCCTTGATGTACATGTCCAGGTGAAACTCTAAGGATTCTAAGAGGAAAACAACAGCCAATGGCTGAGAGAGGTTGAGCAGGGATTTCCACAATTGCCTATCACAGGGGAAACAGAACTTGGAGTTGAAAGTCTTACCAAGCTATAGCAGTTTGGTAAACAGCTCAAGCTTTCAGCTGAAACTGTGCAAGGGCTGAATTCTGAGTAAAGACTGGATCTCTGACTAAGGCATTCACCCTGCCACTAAGGTTAAAATTAAAATAGACCCATCCTAATAAAACCTAAAAGCCAGTCATAAACATTTTTTTTTAAAGATTTTATTTATTCATGAAAGACACAGATTGAGGCAGAGACATAGGCAGAGGGAGAAGCAGGCTCCCTGCAGGGAGCCCAATGCAGGACCTGATCCCAGAACCTCGGGATCATGTCCTGAGCCAAAGGCAGATGCTCAACCGCTGAGCCACCCAGGTACTCCTAAAAGCAAGTTTAAGAGATGTAATCCGGGATCCCTGGGTGGCGCAGTGGTTTGGCGCCTGCCTTTGGCCCAGGGCGCGATCCTGGAGACCCGGGATCGAATCCCACATCGGGCTCCCGGTGCATGGAGCCTGCTTCTCCCTCTGCCTGTGTCTCTGCCTCTCTCTCTCTCTCTCTCTCTCTCTGACTATCATAAATAATAAATAAAAATTTAAAAAAAAAAAAAAGAGATGTAATCCAACCAATACTTTCTCTGCCTATTGCAAGACAATGTTCATCAGAGGAAGATAACAGCGTCCAGTGTCTAGAACATATTCACCATGTTCACTATCCAAAAACTGCTAGATATGTGAAGAAAAGGAAAAGTGTGACCCATAATTAAGACATAAACCAGGGATCCCTGGGTGGCGCAGCGGTTTGGCGCCTGCCTTTGGCCCAGGGCGCGATCCTGGAGATCCGGGATCGAATCCCACATCCGGCTCCCGGTGCATGGAGCCTGCTTCTCCCTCTGCCTATGTCTCTCTCTCTCTCTCTCTCTCTCTCTCTGTATGACTATCATAAATAAATAAAAATTAAATATATATATATATATATATATTTCCTTAAAAAAAAAGACATAAACCAGTCAATAGAAACAGACTCAAACAGATGTTAGATTTAGCAGACAAGGACTTGAAAATAACTTTGACAAATATGTTAAAGAGTCTACAGTGAATGATGCATATACTGGATGAAGAGATGAGAAGTTCAGGAGAAATCTGGAAACTAAAAAAGAATCAAATGGAAATTGTAGGACTGAAAAACATGGTATCTAAACAGTGATCCTCCTGCTTTACATTCTCACTCCCAATCCAACTTTCTGCCCCAGAGTTAAACATTTGTGGTAAGGGTCTTTGGTTGTAAGTGATAAAATCTCTAACTAGCATATGCCAACACGGTGATGTGTTAGAGAAGTCCACATAACCAAACTGTGGGGAGGGACAAAGTGGAGCTGGTTTAGGATCAACTGTCCTAGAGATTCCAATGCCACCGAGATGCTTCTAGTGCTCATCCCTTGCCTCTCTGAGAATTCACTGTATACTCTTGCACTGTGAGCAGGCTTCTCTGTGTGGTAAGAGAGATGACTGAGGTCAGTTCTGGGTTCATAACTTCATAGCTCTGAGAGGAAAGAAGTTCTCTTCTCATAGCATCAGTTAGAAAAATCTCGGGAAGTTTTCTGGTTATTCCAATGTGGGTTACATTCTCTCCATGGACAATTACAATTGTAATGATGTGGGGTGTTATTCATGGCTTGGATCAAGTCTCCAATCTCAACCAATCACTGTGGCCAGGGAGGCAGTTCTTTTGGGAAGGAGAACAGTTCTTCAAAAGGAAAGAGGTAGCATAGGTGTGGTAACTGGGAGAACTACTGTGCACTGGACAGCCACTTCATTTTGTGCCCACCACAGCCCTATCTGTTAGGTGGGAATCCTTCTACCTCATTTAATGTTCACAGCGTCTAACTGTGGGCTCCCCTCAAAGCAGTCCCATGTCAGTGATTTGGATGCAAGTAATTTTGGAGGAATATAATCTGGAGAAGCATGATGAGGGTGTGGGGAAGTGAGACAGGAAAAGGAGAAAGCCAATGAAAGTATGTTAATGAACAGGTTAGCACTTTGGGCAATTGATGATCAATCCAACTGTGCCCCTCGAGAGACTGTGTGGACACACCTCAGGATTGTCTAAGGAACGAGTTGGGGGATTTATTCACCAATTCTAGTTCCTCTTGGTTGTATGTGGCTCAGAGGGACTATAGCTTCTGAAGAGGACAGCCAGAGAAAGTTCCAAGCAGAGAAACACAGGTGCTTGAGGGGACAGGCTGCCACTGTGTATGGAAAGTCCACCGAAGCTGCAGATCTCTGGAATGGGCTGAGATGACATGGGCAGGGTACTGCCAGTGTCTGATACACGTCTATAAGTCATCTATACACATCTAAACAGAATGCTGCTACATGTTACTCCCTAAAAATTCAAATTTCTAAACTATATTTTTGACTTTTAAAGATTTTATTTATTCATTCATGAGAGACACAGAGAAAGTCAGAGACATAGGCAGAGGAAGAAGCAGGCTCCCTGTGTGGAGTCTGATGCAGGACTCCATCCCAGGTCCCCAGGATCACAACCTGAGCCAAAGATAGACGTTCAACCACAGAACCACCCAGGTGCCCCTCTAAACTATGTTTTAACTATGTTTAAAACTCAGGCAAAATATCCACATCCAAATGTGTTATAATTCCAAATGGGAACACATCGGTGACCACAGGGCAACTGCACTCCTTATCATGCGCTCATCAGTCTTGCAGTAACAAGTTTCTGTGTTATTCTTCTCATTGAGGCACTATCCTATGTTAGCCATGGGATGTGCCTGAATAGCTAATGTATATACATGTAAGATCTTCTTCAACTAAGCTTTTAAAATTACCTTTAAAAACTAAAAATGAATTTCACTAGTGAAAAACGGGATATTTAAGAAGAAAATTTGGGCACCCCGGGTGGCTCAGCGGTTTAGTGCCGCCTTCGGCCCAGGGCCTGATCCTGGGGACCCGGGATCGAGTCCCATGTTGGGCTCCCTGCGTGGAGCCTGCTTCTCCCTCTGCCTGTGTCTCTGCCTCTCTCTGTGTGTGTATCTCATGAATTAAAAAAAAATAAGTAATAAAATCTTTAAAAAAAGAAGAAGAAGAAAATTTGAATATGATGAGCTTGATCAGGACAAAATATCAAATATCCCACCCTAGGCCAATTCTTTGAAGCATTAGCCTCACTGACAATAGGTGACAGAAGCAATGCACTGGAAATGCTTATTCAAAGCCCACTCCAAGGCAAGAGAGAACAATGATGTTTAGCTGTTTTGAGAAGTCACCTTTTATGGCAATAAAAATTACCCAAGTCCTAAATATGTTTTGTGTAGTAAATTTTGCAAATTAGTTTTATAGACCCTGCCAAGCTACAGTGACATTTTGAGACTAAACACAGCAGAGCGTGAAAACAAGGCTTTCTGTTTCACTCCACGGAAAATGAACAGCTTAATGCTTTTGTAAAAACATATGCAAAGAAGTCTGGTGATGAACACGCACTTCTAGTGCCCCACATAAATAACGCAGTGCCCACAGAGGAGCACATAATAGTAAGGAGAAGCTTAGAAGACCTCAAGCCATTATTAATAAGATCTATCAATAATCGAGTAACAAGAACACTTTGAAAAAGCAGGCCTCTGTGAAAGAGCAACAACAACCACCACCTGATGATTCCACCCAGAAAGAAATTTGCAAATGCACAAATCACACTAAAAATGGAAGTTCCTTAAGGGTGGAGCTCTGGTCTAACTTGCTCATTGAGCAAGCACTCAATCGTTACCGAATGAATCAATGAATCCAAGTTGCTTCATGTTTGAAGATGAAGGTTATGTATGGTCTTTACAAACCAGCAGGACCAGAGAACAAATGTGCTCATTTTAGTAAGTAGTAATGATGATGGTGGTGGCGGGGGCTAATAGTTATTGAAGATTTAACACGTGCCCACACTGTGCTAACCATTTTCCACAAATTATTTCATGTTCACCTGACAATGACCCTCTGAATTAAGTTTTATTATCTCCATTTTATGGGCAAGAAACTGAAGCTTAGAAAGAGTAAATAATGACTTGCACAAAGCTCGCAAAGGTTAAAAGATTGCACAAAGAATTAATGGTAGAGCAGGAATCCAAACCCAGACCCACCCTCCTTCTGCACCACACTCCTCTGCCACATATGCAGTCAGAAAGAACAGCTGTTATGAGGAAGATTGAAACACACACACACACCATGAAATACTGGCAAAAATATAGTAGTAACATTCAGATGGTGAGAAAATAATTATTCAGGTGGGGGGAGTGAGGAAGTAGTGTCTTCTGTCAAGTTGTTTCATAAGCCAGGATTCAGTGTCACATTGTCAACAGCTGGACCCCAAGACCTGACTCTTACTGCTCACCTGCCTAAACCCACCCACTGACTTTGGTTCCACATTTTTCCTTATGCTCTTCTTTGCAGCTCACAGGCATAGCATCCCAGGAAGAAACAGAAACTACCCCTCACAGCACTAACAACTGCTGGGATGAAGAGCTCCAGCCCACCCACACCAATTTGAACTTAACCCCCAACTCACACCTGCACAGATGGACCATGGAGTGACTCATGGAGTCCGAGAGACCGACAGTTACCTTTACCTCAATGAAATAGTAAAATCTCCACTCAAGGCAGATCACAAGCATCACTTACAGAACATGCAATGTATGTATAGTCATGTTTCCTTAAGGCACATGAGCAAGCTTATGCCTGTGGGAACTTTACATATGATGACAAGGTTCCCCTTTCTAAATATTCATCCTAACCCTAAATAAAAGGAACCTATTCACTCTTGCCCAGGGAGTCATGGCTTTGGAAGTTATTCCTTGTGTTCTCCTTATTGGCTGCAAATAAAGTTTCCTTTGTGTGACAACTCTACCTGGTGTAGTTTCTATTTATGATTCACCTAGGAGCAAACTCAGTTTGGTTAAAGTATGATACGCACAGTAAGCATTAGCCATTATCAAGAACACAGGCTCTTAAAATGCACGGTGTGTGTGTGCAGTCTCGCTGATGTGCAGTCTTCACACTGAAGACTCGTTAGACTTTTTTTGGGTTATTGTAATAATAACATGAGCAATGAGATCTAGAATTTACTTTTTACTTTTCAGGCCAGAGCAAGATGCTGATGGGACCATTTCAAGTGAGGAAATAAATTATTCTCTATTTGGCTAAAGAAAACCTGTTACTAGGGAAATACTTCCTTTATTTAAATGAATTAAATTTAGATGTAATGGTTCAGCTGGTACTTTTACAAACCTGAGAAGGCTGAAGCTGTATTGCAATATTGGGATTTTATTTTATGTTGAGGGGATCCCTGGGTGGCGCAGTGGTTTAGCGCCTGCCTTTGGCCCAGGGTGCGATCCTGGAGACTCAGAATCGAGTCCCACATCGGGCTCCCAGCATGGAGCCTGCTTCTCCCTCTGCCTGTGTCTCTGCCTGTCTCTCTCTCTCTCTCTCTCTCTCTCATAAATAAATAAATAAATAAATAAATTAATTAATTAATTAAAAAATTATGTTGAGAATTTAAAGTATTGAGTGCTTTAAGATATATTGTTAGCAAAAAAAAGATAAACTGTTAGCAATGACATCAAGACTTAAGTCACAGCTTTATATTAAAAAGTAATACTGAGATGTTTGAGTAACTCAGTCTATTAAGAGTCTGCCTTTGGCTCAGGTTATGATCTCAGGGTTGTAGCATTGGGCTCTGTGCTCAGCAGAGTGTTTGTCTTTCTCCCTCAGCCCCTTACCCCACTCGTTCTCTCTCAGCCTCTTTCCCACTCTATCAAATAAAATAAAATAAAATCTTTTTAAAGAAGTAATACTTGAAATTTTGTAAGATATGTGACCCATTAAGACTCTAAGATACCAGATTTTTCAAATGGCCCCATTGAACATTTTATAAAGTTACAAAGCATTTCTGAATAATACTTTTTACTGAGCAATGAAAGCAAAATCTAGAAGAGGAACCCTTCACTGACCTCCTAGAAATAGAGTCAATTTAAGAATGTGAGCAGTTGTTAGTTATTATTAGTAATATAACTGAAACAGAAAATTCTTGTCACTCCTCTTGCAGGCTTCTGGAACAGTTTCATTAATGTGTCAGAAGACTGCCAGACAAGTGGCTTAAAGACTGTTACTATTTGCAAGGACTATCTCTGTGTGAATCAAGAACCACCTGATGCTGGGTAACAATAACAAAATATAAAAATAGATGGCTGAAACTGATATAAACCTGGAACTGAATCCATAACCAGATTTCCATGCCTATCAAAGCACATTCATTCTCCCTACTGATTGATTTTATATTTCCACTTTAAAGAATTTTAAAATTCTAAATATTTCAAACATACTTCTCAGTACAGACAGTAATATGAAAAACAAGTTCTCCTAACCCAAGTTTGACAAATAAGAGCATTTTGTCACATTTAATTATTTTTTTTTAAAGGACATGTATTACTATAATCACAGAATCTTTTGGTTCCCTTCTCTCACCACTATCCTGAAGTTGGTATGTTTTCTTCCTGTCCACTTTAAGTATTTTAACCACAGGTGTATATGCCCCTAAACGTATGCATATTATATATAGTATTTTAAAAATTTTTAACATTTACATAAATGATATACTGTACATATCCTTCTGCAACATGCATTGTTTTTATTCACCAGAATCTTGTGGAGATTTATTCAGACTGACTTATTTAGTTTTATTTTATTCATTTTTTTAAAAAATTGAGATCTGTGTTAGTTGATTCTGGCCACTATAACAAGAATTTCATAGGCCAAGTGGCTTAAACAACAGACATTTATTTCTCACAGTTCTGGAGTCTGGAAAGTATGAGATCAGAATGCTAGGATGGATGGGTCTGGTGAGGACTCTCCTCCTGGTTTCTTCACATAGGTGGGAGGTCGGGTAGGGCAGGAGAGAGAGAGAAGAAACAAACTGTCTTATGTCTCTTTTTATAAGGGCACTAATCCCATCATAAGGGATCCACCCTCCTGACCTAATTACCTCCCAAAGTTCCCATCTCCAAATACCATAACACTGGTAATTAGGGTTTCGAAAGAAGAACTTTTGGGGGGTGGATTACACATTCAGTCCCTAGCAAGGTATAATATAAATAACACTGAAGTAATTGGCTCTAGTACATGGCTTTGAACTTCCCCCCCAGACCAAGAGGAAGACCATTTCCAGCACCCACAGTTTTTTGTAGCCTCTCCCAATTTATACTTCTTAGAGGCAACCACTAATATGATGTCTACCTCCATGAATTAATTTTGGTTGTTTTGAACTTTATATACATGAAATCATACAGTAGATGCCCTTTGAGTCTGTCTCTTTTTTGCTCAACATTGTGTCTGCAATCATCTAGTGTGTTGTACATAGCAATTGTTTGTTCTTTGTCACTGGTATGTATAGTATCCTATTGTATGAATGTAATGCCATTTATTGATCCACTCAGCTTCAGTGGACATCAGAGTGGCTTTCAGTTTTGAATAATTAGGACTAATACGGTGTAAATCCTTTAGTACATTTTTTATGTGGACATATGCACTAATTTCCCTTGGATCTATACTAGGAATGAAATTATAGGGTTATAGTATGGGCATATTATACAGAGTTCAGTGGTTACAACAAAGATCATACGGCTCAAAAAAGTAAAAAATATTCACTACAGTTTAGTTAATGAAAACTTGTGTGTCAGATATTGTTCTCAGCACTGCGGGTGTGTCATGATAAAAAAACAGACCAGCATCTCTGTGTTTATAGAGCTAGCATTCTTATGTTTTAATAGTATCATGACTTAATAATCAGACATCATCTACATGGTTTCTTGGCTATCCATTGGTGAGAGTTTTCTATTTTGTTTCTAAAAATCTGAACAGTGGCAATCTACCATGTGCTAAGCAGGGTAGACAAATAGCTAAGTTTTGGCCTGAAAGGGTGGGATTTTCCAAGGATCTCCTGGCACAAAAAGGTCCAGTTCCTGCCACATTTAACAGCATCCTCCAAGTGGAAATTACAAATCCCTCCTCACTAGCACCTCCCATCTCTGTGGAGCATTCTTGTAGTGTGCCTGTACAGGATGCTTTGCACTTGTAGACTGGGCTGGGCCAGCTCTGACCCTGGCCAGCAGACAGCCCTGTAAGTCAGCAGTGGTCACCCCCAGCTGCAAGGTCAATGTGCAGTAATCCATGGCCCAGAGCTGTTTCCTTGGAAGAAATGGTTGGTTTTAAGTAAGTTCAAACTTTTAATATGCTTCCCAAGAAGTTAACTATTCAGAAAACTTCCTCCTCTCTTCTCCCCCAAAAGTAAAAAAGAGAGAGAGAGAGAACTTCAAAATATAGGAAACATCTGACCTCCATGAAAGTCAAAGAAGAAGAAGAAGAAGAAGAAGAAGAAGAAGAAGAAGAAGAAGAAGAAAGGAAGAAGGAAGAAGAAGAAGAAGAAGAAGAAGAAGAAGAAAGGAAGAAGGAAGAAGGAAGAAGAAGAAGAAGAAGAAGAAGAAGAAGAAAAGAAGAAGAAGAAGAAGAAGAAGAAGAAGAAGAAGAAGAAGAAGAAGAAGAAGAAGAAGAAAGATGCTCTTAAAATATTTTTAAGAGTTTGAAGCTATATCCATGTAAGTTACTTTTACTCATGGAAGTATGTGAGTGACATCATCCAAGTATGGAAAACCATGAAATAAAAGATGATTCAGAACACACTGCTTTCAAGCCATTTAATAAATGCCTCACTCTGAAAATAGAGAAAGAAGTGCACATGTAATAGAAAATGTATTTATCCCAGCTCTCATTAAATAAATGCCAAACAAATATTTAAAAAACAGAGATCTGGGCAGCCCCGGTGGCCCAGTGGTTTAGTGCTCCCTTCAGCCCGGGGTGTGATCCTGGAAACCCAAGATAGAGTCTCACGTCGGACTCCCTGTGTAGAGCCTGCTTCTCCCTCTGCCTGTGTCTCTGCCTTTCTCTGTGTGTGTGTGTGTGTGTGTGTGTGTGTGTCTGTCATGAATAAATAAATAAAATCTTTAAAAAAATAAAAAATAGAGATCTGAAGGGACCCCCAAATCTTGATTCCCCCCCCCCCGCCTAATTCATTGTTTCCTCCACCTAGACTGTGAACTTCACCAAGAAGGACATTCTTGTTTTGACTAAATTCTCATTTGTAGAATAAATACATGAACATGGTGCTCAGTCAGCACAATTCCTGGCACAGCACACAGCAGAGGCTTAATAAACTATTGCTGAGAGGGGAGCCTGGGTGGATCAGTTGGTTTAGCAACTAACTCTTGATTTCAGATCAGATCATAATCTCAGGGTCATGAGATCCAGCTCCATGGTGGGCTCCCTGCTCAGTGCAGAGTCTGCTTGAGATTCTCTCTCCCTTTGCCCTTCCCTCCACTCATGCATACTCTTTCTCAAATAAGTAAAATCTTTTTATTTTTCTTTTTATTTTTTCTTTTTAAAAATAAAAAGATTTTATTTATTTGAGAGAAAGAGAGCACAAGTGAGGGGAGGAGGGGCGAGCAAGAGGGAAAGGAAGAAGCAGACTCCTAGCCAAGCAGGGAGCCTGACATCGGCCTTGATCCCACAACCCCGAGATCAGGACTCAAGCCAAAGGCACCTGCTCAACTGACTGAGCCCCCAGGTGCCCCTCAAATAAGTGAAATCTTAAAAAAAAATACTATAGGGTGCCTGGGTGGCTCAGTCAGTTACATGTCTGCCTTCAGGTTAGATCATGATCCTAGGGTCCTGGGATCAAGTTCTGTGCCAGGTTCCCTGCTCAGGAGGGGTCCGCTTCTCCCTCTGCCTCTACTCTTCACCGCTGCTTGTGTTCCCCCCCCCTCTCTCTCATGCTGTCTCTCAAATAAATAAGTAAAATCTTAAAAATAAAGACATTACTATAGAGGCACCTAGGTGGGTCAGAGGGTTAAATGTCTGCCTTCGGCTCAGGTAATGATCCTGGAGTCCTGGAATCAAGCTTCAAGTCAGGTCCCTACTCAGTGGGAAGCCTGCTTCTCCCTTTCCCTCTGCTTCTCCCCCACCTTCACCCGCTCGTGCTCTCTTTCTTATATAAACAAAAATTTTAAAAAGATTACTATAAAAAACATTGCTGAGATTATCATTGTTATTGTTACCATGATGATGATGGTGGTGATAATGATAATAGCTAAAGGGAACTTTTGATATTGACCAGATCAGTCCCCACAGACTAAATGAAGTTGGAAAACTGAATAGCACCACCATCCCCTCAGTTATACAGGCCTTAGCACCTCGGTTTTCCTCATCCCTGACCAACATTACCAAACAGGGGTCACTCTACCTCCTACAGTTCCCATCACTTCACCCCAACATCATCATCCTACTCCAAGCTATTTTCACCTCTTGTATTGCACTGCAGATTTCTAGCTGTCCTTATCCCCTGGGTCTTTCACCAAGGGATCATAGTATGCTTTCAAAATGCAATTTAAACAAATTATTATTACAGACAGATATGTGAACTATAGAATTTTAAAATTTTAAATAAATTTTTAAAATTTAAGATTTTACATTCCCACCCCTAGAGATCACCACCATTCACACTTTAGTATGATTGCCTCACCTTGATAACATTTGTCACGATTATAATTTTACATTTATTTGAAAGATTTTTTAAAACAATGTATATCTTCCTTAAAGGTGATACAATTCTCTGAGAA
Organism: Nyctereutes procyonoides; assembly: GCF_905146905.1. Lineage (NCBI taxonomy): Eukaryota > Metazoa > Chordata > Mammalia > Carnivora > Canidae > Nyctereutes > Nyctereutes procyonoides. Next base: position 8,632,405 of record NW_026575133.1, on the reverse strand, counting down.
CAAGGACTTTGGTCTGGCTTGCCCCACACTTAGCCCCAAGTCCTGGCAGAGTGGGTGAACTTGTGGATAGCTTCAATATCCATTGAGTGAATAAACAGATGAAGTCTGTTGAAAGGTAAACAGTAATTTAGTAGGTGTATTCTGGGGCGTGTGGGTCACTCAAATCAGTCTTTTTTCTTAGAAGGCTGGTTGGCTCTCAAGAGAAATGTTTAGAATACTTGACTCCACCCCATTGGTAATTGATTGGGTAAGGGTGGACACATGACTCACGCTGGGCCAATGAGATTATTTTTCCTGGGAACTCAGATCTGGACTCCAGAGGCAATTGGTGAGTCCTATGTGTGTCTGGAATTGAGGAACTGGTAGACAATTGGGCCCTGGGGGGCTCTTGCTGTGTAGGTAGAGAAGCAGAGAAAAAAAGTCTGCAGATAGAGAAGAATGAACCAGAACACACAGTGCTAAGCAGAGATAAGTGATGGGGGGAAATGAGCATGTTCTCAAAGATTTGCTCCTTCCTGCTTCTACTGAGAAGCCCCAATGTCTGTGGATAAGGAGACACTGCTGTATATTGGAAATAAAGCCCCTTCTTTAAAAAATAAACAAATAAATAAAGCCCCCTCTTTTTTTAGCTGGCCTAGCTCAATTTTTTGCACTTGTAAACCAGTCTTAACAAAGGTATGCACTATTCATATAGTAAGCAGTAAAAGGAATCAAAGTGATCATAGAAATCAGCCTAGGGCAACACCTTGTTGACAGTCCAAATCCCCTCCAGGTTCACCCAGGTAGGAAAACCCAGCCTACTACAAGAGTTTCCCTTAATGGCTCCAGCCTAAGGGAGTAAGCAATGGATCAACTATGGGGATATCTTCTGCTCGAGACAGAGAAACCAGGATATAAGCTGGAGTCAGACCTGACTTTCAGAGTCTTGACTCTTTCACCTGAAATAGACATATGAGTTCAAAACATTTTTTGAATACAGAACTGAAAAAAAAGACAAGAGGGGCAAACCAAAACCAGACTCATATTTTTGGTTATTTGTGGCTTCAGGCTATTTAAAGAAACTGCCTTTGAATTCCCCAAGGGGTTTTTTTTTCTGTTCTTTTTGTCATCCAGTGGCCAACTTAGGGTTTGCTGGCTTCTGGAAAATCCAGGGGATTTTGAATAAAAGAAAATCTTTGGTGGCTTATGGTTAAATGGAACTAGGCAGACTGATCTTTTATATAAGATGATGCCGGTAACCCCCTACCAGGGAGGAGTATACTTGAAGGCACGCTCAGTAGCTGAGATAGATGTCTGAAATTGTCCACACTCCTATCCTGAGGGTCTTAAAACACAATGCACTGGTTGAGGCACCAGATGTCTGGAGTTATAGAATACTTTTTTCCCCTCTGTGACTCTGATTGTGTCCTTATCCTCTTTGGCCATGCAAGTTATCAGATTTCCCTTTGGTATTCCAGGGGCATGGTCATTTGCTAAGGCTGAGACTTGAAAGCGGTTCTATCAAAAAATTCTGCTGCCAAAAAACCCTTACCAGAGTCAAGGCTAAGACAAGAGGCTGAGACTCCATGACACCATGTAAAGACACCTGTTGAGACTTTGTTGATATTCTTATTGTTTTAGGAGACAGGTAGAGGTGGCTTCCCCCATCTGATGGTTTGGCAAACAGGAGGGGTCCGTTATTATGGCTGCAATTATTGAATAGTGGGGCTGAGCAGATAGGGCAGTCCTGGCACCTCGTCCTGATCCCATTCCACAGCAACAAAAGAGAGGCAAAGTCTGGCCAGCAATTTACCTTTCTCTGGAGAAAATGGAAGTTGACCTCATTGTCTATTCCTAATTCAGGAGGGACTATCTTTAATACACTCCCCAAACATAAGACTACTAAGGTTGATCTGAAAGAGAAAGAGTGAGAGACGGGGGGGTGGGAGGGTGGTGGGAAGAGAAGCACAAATGCCCTGGATGCTCACAGTCTATAAATTGTCAGGTCATTCATACCTGGCCAGAGGTCAGCTGAGGACTGAAAGGGATACCTTGGGGCCAGCTGTTGGAGTTAAAGGTGCTAAAACCACTTTGGCCAGGAGGGGGCCCCAAATTTCACTCAAATTTATACATCTCTGGGGAAGAGTCCACCTATATATACCTCACTTTACATAGCAGTCTCCCACCATCCTGTGGCATGGAAGGGACCAGAAAAATCGTCAGAGACCCAGAGAAGGGAAGTAACGTCAATGTCACAAGTCTGGATTGTGGTTGAGCAAGTGACCCGGGTTGTGTAAATCCTGTTCCAGAGCTCTGTTCAGCTCTTCTTAGACATCACTTTTATCAGCAGCACCTACAGATATCTGTTGAGAGCCCAGAAATTTACGAAGACAACTATCCCTTGAGTGCCTGGAATGGAGAGAGCCTTGTGTTGCATGGGGGGATGTGCAGCAGGTGGTGGGGTGCTGGTGGGGGCGGGGAGGGAAAGGGTGGTGCCAGAGTCTGTGGTCACAGTCCTCCAGACCTTCACAGCCTTCTTACTGGTTTAGAAGGCACAACGTAAGCACAACTAAATTCAAGAGCAACAGAAGGTGTTGATTGGGGTTCAATACAGTCGCAGTAGAGCTGTCGTAGGACAATGTGGGATTAGTGACCAAAGGAGTGGTTAGCAATCGCCATCAACTTTCTGAAAAGGGAAGAGAGTGCTACTGTGCCTTTGTTTAGCATTTAACGGTTTTCAGTGTTTTCCTGTGTTTGGCGTGGTCATGAAGACTACATGGGAGAGGAAGCAAGGTGGGCTCCGTGTGGGGGGAGCTGATGGGATTTCCAGGGAGACACACACAGTCCCTGCCCTTGAGAGACATCCCGCCTTGCTGGGGTGTCCAGGCAGGTATGTGATGCTTGTGTGGACAGAGAACTGGAATGGGAGACTCGGGCTTCAAGGGAAAGAAACATTCTGGATCAGCAGATGTTTGTCAGTGCACGGAGTGTGCTCTTTCAATGAACGTTTCTTGCCCCTGAATAGGCTCCTAAGCATGGAGGGGGTGGGGGTGAAAGACTGCTGGCCTGGGACTACCTGGCTCTGTGGCATCAGGCAACTTAGTTTCCCTCTGCCTCAGCTTGCTCCTCTGTAGAATTAGAGGAATAAATAATTTCTTGGATCCCTTCCAGTTGGAAGAATCTTTGTTCTAACTAAGCATCTTACAATGAGCTGTTTTGGAAAAATTAGATTTTCAGGCATCCATCAGTTTGCATCTTTAGTTTGAGTCCTCTTTCCTTTATTTATCTTAAACTTTTATTTGGCATTTTTATGATTATATTGTATCATTTGAACTCTCACAATGTCCTCCTCGGACTGAAGTCATCCCCAGTTCATAGATGGAGGGGGCAAAAATAGGGATTTACCTACTCTTCTAAGCACTGCTAGCTACTTGAGCAGATGTTTTCAACACAGACCAATGTACCCACAATGTGCCAAGCATGATGGGTACATGGTCCCTTCTCCAAGAGGCCTTTGGCCAATGTCAGTCATTTCTGGGGAGTGCCCGGCACTCAGTAAAAGTATGCTGAACAGGAAGAAGTGCCTAAAGTGGGATGGATGCTTCCACTCAGTTGCTCCCTTTAATTGAGGTAATTTGGGAGCACAAGGGGAAGTTGGGAGTATTCAAGTTGTGTGTCAAGACCCTGAATTTTTTTTTAAAGATTTTATTTTTTCATGAGAGACACACAGAGAGAGGCAGAGACACAGGCAGAGGGAGAAGCAGGCTCCCTTCGGGGAGCCTGATGTGAGACTCAATCCCAGGACCCCAGGATCATGGCCTGAACCAAAGGCAGATGCTCAACCACTGAACCACCCAGGTGCCCCAAGACCTGAATTTAAGAGATATCAGGTTGTCTGGGGTTTCTCACTAGTGGAGGAGCATGGAGCCTTTGGTCTGCCCTCCCTGTGCTTAGAGTCATGTTTGGAGTGGATCCTAGCCTAGAAGAGGCGCTTTCAGAAGAAATGAAGTCTGTTACGGACAAATAACACACATGTCAAGACAGCTCAGGACAAGTGCTGCTGGCCTAGAAGAGTTCAGGGGAGGCAGAGTGTTCCAAGGTGTTCCAAACTCTTCCTATCCTCCAGGGCCCCAGCACAGGGCAGCTTCCTCCATGAAGCTCCCCTTGACTGCTCTGAGTCCCATTTTCGGAGTCCTAATACACATTTTATTAGATACAGAGTTAATGATATCCCTGTTTCTTAACTGGACACCCTACTCTTTGAGGGAAGGGATAAGCATTGGTCAGTTGGACTCAGTTTTCAGTTCCACAAACATTAATTGAATTCTCTCTCTTCTCTCTCTTAATGTCTTAAAAAGGAACATAGAGTAGATGCTTAGTTGATACATTATTTATTTTTTAAATGTCAAATGCCATACCAGCTAATTATGAAAAACAAAGAACTCAAAACTATGCCCACAGGAGTAAAGACTGCTGAGAGTTTCCAAACTCTCAGTATATGCAGGAAGGAATCTTGAAAGACTTTTTAGTGGGGCACCTGGGTGGCTCACTTGGTTAAGTGTCTGCCTTCAGCTCAGGTCATGATCCCAGGGTCCTGGGATCCAGCCCCACATTGAGCCTGCTTCTCCTTCTCCCTGCTCATGCGGTCTCTCGCTTTCTCTGTCTCTCTCAAATAAATAAAATCTTAAAAAAAATTTTTTTAGATAAAAATATCTTTGGGACGCCTGGATGACTCAGCAGTTTAGCCCCTGCCTTTGGCTCAGGGCGTAATTCTGGAGTTCCAGGATCGAGTCCCACATTGGGCTCCCTGCATGGAGCCTACTTCTCCCTCTGCCTGTGTCTCTGCCTCTCTCTGTGTGTCTCTCATGAATAAATAAAAATACAATTAAAAAAATAGTTTTTAAAAGACCATTTAGTTCAGCACCCACATTTGACAAAAGAAAACCATAAGGTGACTCTAATACCTACAGCATTAAGTGATTTGCTCAAGGTCAAATATTTAGATAGTGCCATCCCTTGGTGTTCTAGTATCCTTTATCAAGAAGGACAGAGGAATAGTGGGGTATTCTGTCCCAAGCAAATGTGTGAATAATCTTAGATTGGTACATGGGTTCTGACAGCGTAGGGAAGAAACTTTTAATACAATAAGGTCATAAAACTCTTTATCCCAATTTCAGATGTTTCACATTGGTCCATGGTCACAGAGCTTTATTGTGTTCGTGAAACAATAAAATTAATCGTGAAAATACTACCCCTTTAAATATTTGAAGCTAGAATGAAAAAGAATAGATGAAATAGATGGGGGGGGAGGGGATCTGTGTGTAAATTCAGTTAAATAGTAATTGTGCTCCAAGTCCAGGGATGGACAAGTGGCCGCAAGTCAGTTTCCCAGCCCAGAGGGAGAAGTGGTGAGACATCCAGAGCCCGGGGCCAATGATGCACAGGGGTGTAGGGTGGGGGGCCGACCTGGTGGATGTCCCCACCATTGTGTGGTCCCTTCCCTCCTCGCCGCCGCCTGGCAAGGTTCCCAGGGGAGCCCTGGGCTTCAGGCAGTGCTGTTACGCAGAGCCTTGTCGCCTCGCTGGTAAAGGATGTCCCAGGTTATTTACACGGGGCCAGGTCGATGGACGACTCGGGCAGAGGATCGACCCCATTTCCGGGGAGAATCCACCCTCTGTGACCCACAGGGAGGGCAGGTGGTTCATCCGAAGAGGGTCTGGTTGAAGGATTTACCGCCGGCCCTCTCCCGGTTCCCGTGTCCTCCCCGGGGAGCCTGGGCGGTAAAGCACCGCTTCTCACCACGGGGATCTGGGGATAGGAGTGGGAGGGGGACGCCAAGGCGGGACAGAAAGGCACGAAGCGGCTCCAAGACGGAAAGCCCGGCGGGGGGCGCTGGGTTCCCTTCCCCGCCTCCTGGGTCCGGAGCCACCTCGCGGCGCTCAGGGCTGGGCGGGGGGCGCCGGCGGGCGCGGGTCTCCAGGCCGGGCCGCAGCCCCCTCCCCGCGGCCCCGAGCCCCTCCCCCGGGCCCGAGCCCCTCCCCTCCCCTCCCCTCCCCTCCCCTCCCCTCCCCTCCCCTCCCCTCCCCCGCTCCCCTCCCCTCCCTGCCGGCCCGGCCCCGCCTCCGCCTCCTGCGCCCACAGCCTCCGCCGGCGCCGAGCCCCCCGCAGCCCGAGCGCGGCGAGGGGGCGCCGCCAGCCGCTCCCGGCGCGCTGACAGCAGGCTCCGGGGCCCCCGCCCCGTCCCCGCGCCGGAGGGACACACCCCCGCCCCTCCTCCGCTCCGCCAGTTCCCGCCGGACCCGCGGGGCGGCCAGAGCGGGCGGGCGGAGAGCGGCGGAGAGCGGCGGAGAGCGGCGGCGGCGCGGGAGGGAGGGAGGGAGGGAGGGAAGGGGCGCGCGGCGGGTCCACGGAGCCGCCCACGGAACCGCCCACGGGGCCGCCCACGGGGCCGCCCGCACCCCCGGACCGTCCGCGCCCCGGGGCCGAGCCCGAGGGCGCCGGGGCCCGGGCCGCGGGAGCAGGAGCGGCAGCCCGACCGGGATGAGAAGGTGACGCCGCCGGAGGGCGCCACTCGCTTTGTTGGGGGGGAAGATGCTGGCCTACTGCGTGCAAGATGCCACGGTGGTGGACGTGGAGAAGCGGAGGAACCCCTCCAAGCACTACGTGAGTCCTGCCCGCGCGAGCCCCGCGGGGGGCTGGCCGGAGACCCCGGGGTGCCGCCCCAGTCCGGAGCTGGCTGTGGAGTGTCTCTGCAGGCTGTGATCTCCAGGGAAGCCTTCTCTGCCCTTTCTCCACTCCTACCGCCCCCCGCCCCCCCACCCCCGATTTCTTTTTTTGGCATTGGAATTGGCAAGTGGCTGCCCTTGTCTGTTACAACGGTGAAGTCATCCGTGCGCCTGGGCTTTGATGCATGGTGGGGGGAGCTTTCGCCAAACCCTGGCTGAGAAGCTCCGTGGGGAAAGAGCATCTCCCCGGCCCTCCCTGGGGCTTGGGCCGCCCGGGCTGACGGGACCGTGAGGCTTTGGGGGGCTCGCCGGGGGGGCGGGGAGCCCCGCGCTGTCCTGGGCTCCGGCTCCCTAGGCGGGGCTCTGGGGGCCCAGGGAAGCCGCCGCGCCCCCCGCCCCACCTCCACCCTCGGCCCCTCGGCCCCTCGGCTTTGGCTTCCTTCTTCAAGTCATTGTGTCCGTCGGTGTGAGGAGAATTGTGGCTTTTCCTTTTATCCCTTCTCTGGACGTGACCCTTAACCGGGTTCATTTCCTCTTAAGTGATGCTCCGTCTCCAGACGCGGGGAGGCCAATGTTTGCCGTGGTCTCCAAGGAACGGCTGGCTGCCCCTCCCCCTTCCTGCCCTGCGATTAATGAGAAGGGGCTAAGGTTGACTGAGCCGAGCTCCAGGGACTGGGTGACCCGTCCCCTTTCATCTCAGCCGGTCCTGTCTTCCCATCCTTCGCACCTTGGGAAGAAAACATGCTGTCCTTGACGCTGAGGACGCCTGTCTGAAGCTTTGCCCCTACTTGAGATAGAAGACACAGCCAGGCATCTAAAGCAGGAGGACCGCATCTTACTTGCAAGTTAGGCACTTAAAGGGGGTACTCAGAATGCCCAGAGCATTCATTTTAACTGTTAGAACAGGTTGTAGGGTGCTGCCCTAGACTGCACATTGATCTCTGAGAAATGCCTTTCATTTCCCTGTTGAAAGAGGCCTGGGTTTTGTGCCAATGTCAGCCTCAGGCTATTCTTTCTGTCTTCATCACCAATAGCTCTGAACTTTGGGTGTTTTGTCTTTTTGCAATTTTTGGGGGGAGTGCAATAAATGGGCCAGGGCTCAGATTGGAGAGGAGGTAAACTAAGGAGTCTGGTTCCTGACCAGACAGAGAGGTGAGGTGGGTGCCTGTGGGAGAGTTGTTCCTTTCATGTTATCTGGCTCAGCAAGCATCTTCATTTCAAGAAAACTTGTTTCGGAGGACTTGGGTCACTATGTGGTCACCTCCTCCAGGTGCAGATAGATGTCCATTTGAACCTCCCAGCCCTTAGTATCAAGTTGGCCTCACTAACTGTTTTTCTTACATGTCACAGGCTAAGTTTTAGGGGTTCTCTTTTTGTAGTCCTCAGTGAAGCCTGGCCTACTTTCAACAGATGGCACTCTGCTCTGAGACCCAGGCAGGTGCTTTCTCCCTGCTCTTGATTTCTGGTGAAACATCACATCTTAGCTCTAACCAGTGATGTCCAAGATTACAAGTTAGGGCATACTGGCAACAAGCCAGAAATGTTGCTAAAGCAAGAGAGAACCCACCACAGACAGTAGTGGGAGGGTGGTTAGTGCTAGGGCTCTGAGGTAGAGGGTCTTATTCAAAGCCTTGGTCAAGTACTAACTAGCTTTGTGACTTTGAGCAAGTTATTTAACCTCGTGGGAGGGTTCCTCATTTTTAAAGTGAGGATGATAATAGTACCTATTTCATAGGGTTGTCTGGAGAATTAAATGAGATCATCCATGAAAAGCACTTAGCACAGTTCCTGGCAGAGAACAGGCACGCACTAAATGGTAGCTTATTATTGGTGAGATTCTGACTAAGAAAGCACTTTTGAAAAGCAGCTATTAATGGTCTGGCAAAAAAGGAAGAAAGATTTTGGGTTTTAAGATTGATAATAACTTGTTCTATGTGAAAAATACAAAAGTCCTGTGTAATTCCCTTGAAATGATCATTGCCTCCCTTTTTATGGACAGTGTTTCCCAGGACATCTCTGCTTTCCATGTAAGAATCGACATTATGTTTGGGGCAGGGAGTGATGTCACTGAACAGTTGGGGCCATCCAGAGCTCTAAACTAAGGTTGTAGAAAACAATTAAAGGAGAAAGTGTTATATGTTGTGGAATTGTGGAGCTGGCCGGACTCATGAGGCTCAACCCCTTCATCTTACAGATGGGGAAACTGAGAACCAGAAGCGGGGGAAGTCACTTGCAATCTAGCTCTTCACGGCACCCAGGTTTACCTGGCGTTTTGCCCAGGGTGTGGGTTTTGTTTGTCAAAGTACCTTAAGTCTGGTTGGAGTTGACCAGGAAGACAAATATCTGGTGATCATAAGAGGTTCCTACATATTTGGGGCATTAATGGGGCATAATGCCCTAATAATAGATAGTGTCAGCAGGGCTCATAGGGACAGGAGAAACAGGTTGGGGGAACCTGTGCCTCTGAAGCTTAGGATCTCCTCCTCCTCTCTTTGCCCTTGCACAGTGGATGCCACACACCAGAAGTCAAGCGTTCTGTGTAAGGTACACTCTGGTGTGGGTGGCGGCAGGACGCGCTGCACCCAAATCACAGATGTTCTGGAAGTCCTCTGCACTGGAGAAGCATGCCCCCTTCCCGCCTCTCCTCCACTGATGGTGAATTCTTAGTCTGTGGTTTGGCAAATTGCAGAGCAGAGAGGTTTTATGGGATGTGCACGTTAGCTGAAGCTGGCTGATGAGAGGCCTGGGGCCCAAGCAGGAGGCTGTTCTGCCGGCTCCAGAACACTGGGAATACACTGCAAAGTTTTTTTCTCAGGACATCCAGCAAAGGGTGTGCTTGTCTCCAGGACAAGGGGGAGCTGCTTGGACACCAAGGGTCTTATGACTCTGGTCTGTTTATGGAAGATGGGCAAGTGGCTTCTATTATTTGGATGGTGCTGTCAGCCCTTGCTTCCTTCCTCTCTGCCAAGCCCCTAATTGGGTGGGGTTTGGGGAAAGTGGGCACCTGCTGCTTAGGTCAGGCTCACTGGCATGGAGTTGGGTTCCCCTCTTAGCTTTTATGAGCTGCTCCTGGGGAGACCTTAGGTAAAGTGGCTTTGGCTTCAGGCTGCTTGTCTTTCAAATGGTCCTGATAATGCTGAATGCAACCTGTAGATTCCTTCATTTGGAAGTCTTCTGTAAGATATCAGTGCAAGTTTACCATAATTCTTTGCAGTCACATGTACATGCAGGTGTATGTCAAGTCCTATGGTGGTGGAGAGAAGCTCATTTCTCTAGAACAAGCAAATTATTTGTTTGGATTTGGGAGGCATTGTGCTTTTACAGTGGTTTCCTTTCTTGATTGTTTATTTCAGGCAAGTACCAGTCATGAACGTTCTGATCCTCTACAGGACTCTTTCAGGAATGCAAATAATAGCCAGTGTTAGTAGTTACCATTGGTGGTGCCAAATACTTAACGTGCACGATTTCCTGTGATTCCTACGGTTCATCGAATATACCCTAATGCACCCTAACCTGGGGTAGGTGCTTTGATTCCTTTAGACAGATGGATGAACTTGGAGAGGTTGGAGATTGCCCTGCATCTCCCAGTTAGGACAAGGCAGATCTGGGTAAACTCAGGTTAGCTTGCCTCCCAAGGAGGATATGGACCTAAAATGGAGCCCTTTCTCAACTTGAGTCAGGGTAGGGGAGACCAGGCTCAGGCTCACATGTCAGCGGGAGAGCAGTTCAGGGTGTTATTGAGGACCACCTCACTGTATGGGACATTCGCCTTATGCTACAGGTGTGAGTTTGTGAAGGCAACAGAGGGCGATCACGGTGAATGGAGCAGACCCAGGATGATGGCTGGTCCCCACGGATGTGGGAGGTGATAAATTACGGATCAACACTGTGGAAATAGTACATTCTCCTGAGTGTTTAAATCATCACAGAATTTGGTCTTGGTCCTGAGAGTACATTTTTAGGAATTGGCTCAGACCCATTCATTTCTCTGCCGTTCAGTTTTTCTCTAAGCGCTTTGAGTGTGGATCCAGTGTTACGGTGGGAGGAAGACATATAGCTGCAGAAGAGGCAATTCTCAGGGCCGCTTCCTTTCCTGAACAAGTGCTGTGGGGGCAGATCAGGGTTTGAATCCTGCCTCTGGTGCCTCCTGGCAGTGCCACCCTGGGCCACCCACTCTGAGCCTCAGTTTCCCCCACTCGTAACTTCACAGAGCTTTTGGAAAGTTGATTTGAGATAATTTTGGGTAAAGCATTCTACTTAGTACCTGGCGCCTGTCACTCATGTTCAACGTATATGAGTTTCCATCTGCTGTTCCTTCCATCTGGCAATCACCAGAAAGCTGGAGTATGCTTTGGACTTGGTAGGTGAAGCTGAGAGAAAAGAGAAGGCTGAGGCAAGAAGGAAGGACCAGCTGCTCATAGTGTGATGGGAAATTGGGCAACGTGCCCAGTGGAGAACACCCAACACACAAGAGAAACAGATAAACAAGGAACAGCTGTTCAGACCTGGAGGGCTTCCTGGAGCCCGTCTAGCGATGGCTGCCTAGTAAGCTGAGCAGAAGGGAAGCCATGTGGGTTGAGGTTGAGGAGTAAAGAGATGGTCCTGTAAGGGCAAGATCAACATAGGATCTTAGCCCCAAGGTCAGTGCTGCACGTCGGTTACCACTCCTGCCCGGTCTCTTTCTCTCTTTGTCTCTGTCTCTCCCTCTTACACACGTGCACACACGCAAGAACTGTTTCTTCTCCTTCTCTAAGGAGGCAAGTGATCCAGGGGTGATTCACAGATCTGACACAGCTTCCTGCTCATGGAACAACCAGCCACATCCTGCTGGCTGTTGGAATAAGAGCACGACCAGCCATTTATCATGACCCTTTTGGGAGCTGAGTGGGGGTTTGGGGGGGACAAGTCAGGATCAGAGTCACTGTGTGTGGTGGCAGGCAGAGGAGAGGTAAAGGGAAGGGAAAAATAAACCTATTTGATGTCACGGGAGACTGATTCCAGCTCCAGAAATATAAGTGCCAGCTGCCGCATTTTCCGAAGAGATATTCTGGGGCCAGCGTGAGTTAATGGCCAGCGGAGGCCATGAATTAGAGGAGTGTTAGGACTTAGGGGACTACACAGCAATCCTCTGGAAATTGCCTTCTAATTTCCTCAGCCTGAGTCACTGACCAGCCTAGTGCTTGGCCAGAAAAAGTCTCACAGGCAACTGTGTTCCCTGTTGCCTCTTAATTAAACAAAATCAAGCAAATAATAGAGCTATACATACAGTAGTCACACTTACTCCTCTTGAGTTCTGAGAATCCAGGAAAGGGATAATGGTTTAGGACAGGGATCCAGGGAACAGGAAGGACAAGGGGTGTGTGTGTGTGTGGGAAATGAGGTGGAGCTCTGGCTTTGGAAATAGGTTCTGAGTCAGGGCCAGAGGTGTTCTCTGCCATAGCAATTGCCAAAAATAATGGAAGCGTCCAGTAGGGTGATCAGCATTTCAAGAGGTGATTCCCAGAGCTGCATGTGACTTCTCGCTGGGGCCAGGCTGCTGCTGCCTGTAGTGAAGTCAGTGTCAGGAAAGCAGGTGAATGGAGAGGTCAGGGGCCTGGACATGTGCACAGGGGGGCCATTGGGTGAACCTCTTTCACACCCCTGAGTAACTGCTAGGCAAGGCACCACTTCGGCAATGAGTGCTGAGCAGAGTCCCATGAGGTTGTCAAGATGCACAGTGAGGAGAGAAGGGGAAGAATCAATATGTGAGTACTTACCATATGTCTGGCAGTATAGACGATACCTTTCAAAGGACCTTTTATTTGAGCTTCATAGCCACCATGTGAGGTAGGGAGGTGTGTTTTGTTTTATTTTAAATATTTTATTTATTTATTAGAGAATGCATGCAAGAGAGAGCATAAGCAAGGGGAGCAGCAGGCAGAGGGAGAGGGAGAAGCAGTTTCCCTGCTGAGCAGGGAGCCTAATGTGGGGCTGGGACCATGACCTGGGCCAAAGGCAGATGCCCAACTGATTGAGCCACCTAGGTGCCCCGGTAGGGAGGTGTTTTTATATCCGCTTTGCAGATGTAGAAATTGAGGCTCAGAGTGTTTTTGTGACTCTCAGAGTAATTGAGTGGCAAGGCTGGGATTCTTACCCTGGTCTTGGACATGGAAGTCTGTGAGCCTCTGGCTCTCTTCCCCATCAGAGAGAGAGGGGGATGAAAATAAGCAAGGAGTGCCAGTAGCTCCTCCTGAGAGGGTGACATGTGCACCTGGAAGGCCGTGTTGTGAGGGAGCATCTTGGGCTCTGCTGTCCATCGGCTGGAAGCCTGTCTCCACCACTGGCCACCATGGGGCCCGGCGCAAGCTACTCCTCTCTTGGGAGCTCAGGTTCCTCAAGCAATGTGGGGAAACGAGGACCTAGCTTGTATGGTGGTGGCGATGATTAAGTGAGTTAATAAATGTGAAGAGTTGAAGAGCTAAGAACCTACCTGGTATGTGTGAAGCACAACAGAGGTACTCGCTTTAATAATAATTAAGTCCTAAAGCTTTTCAGGAGGGGAAATGCTCTCTGTGAACTAGAGTTTTCAGGGAAGGCAGGCTCACGATGGGCTTTGAGGAGTAATTAGGATTTGGCTGGGAAGGAGTAGGATTTAGGTGGGAAAAGAGGGGAAGGGCATTCTAAGAAAGGAAAAAGCAAAAAGGTACTGGATGGAGGTGGGCTATGCTAGGAAAATGTGGCCAAAACCCACCTGGAGGAGAAGGATGAGGAGGAAGGCCGGGGCCAGCTTCTGAGAGCCTTGAATGCCAGCGGATGGAATTCAGTTTTGTTGTGTAGACACCTCTACCCAGTAATCCTTGGGAGGGGAGCTGACTGTCCTTGTGGGATCCTTTTGGTGGGCCCCAGGGCTGGGGTGGTTCTGGCAGCCATAGCTGGAACAGAAGTAAGAACTGGAGCAGTTTTTCTAGTTCTGCATTGGGGTTGCTTTTGTTGGCAGGACAGACCCCAGCCCTCTCTGTTTATAGCTCTTCCTTGGAGGGGTCAGGCTGCTTCATAAAAGTTGATTGCACCCCAGATGTCTTGGGTAGGGGCGCGAAGGATGGAGGAGGAGATGAGGGAGCAGCATGGAGTGGGGTGCAGGCTGCTTTGGGCAACACCCGTGGAGGGCTCTGACCCACGGGGCCTGGTGCAGCAGTGGTATGCCGAGTGGGATAATTTCCATCCACATTCCCCAGCATTGCCATGGAAGTACCCCAGTGGCAAGAGAGAGGAAACCCCTAACCTATTTGTTTTTAAATAACTTTTAGCTCCCCGCCCCCTTTAAATAAATTTATTTATTCTTTTTTCAGTTGAACTCTACCCCCAATGTGGGGCTCAAAATCATGACCCCAAGATTTAGAGTCTCTCACTCCACTGACTGAGCTGACTAGATGCCCCAGGAAATCCCTCTCCTCATAGGGCCTGGAGGCTAGTCCTAAATAGCTTGCTGGGAGCCAAGGTTGTCACCCCAAACATTCACACTTATGTTGCCTTCTACTTCAATATTTCTCTGAACTGGTTTTAGTTTTAAATATGGTGCTTCAAACTACCTCTTCATTTAAACCCCTGCCACACCCCTGCCAGATATTCCAGTAAGCCCGATTCTTTGGGGGGAATGTAATAATAAATAGAACAGCTAACATTTCTAAAGCATTTAGAAATGCTTTCTACATGCTAAGAGTTTTACACGGAAGCTCTCAAAACAGTTCCCCAAAGCGTGTCGTTCCTGCTAGTGTCCACATTGTCCTGGTGAGGATGCTGAGGCCCAGAGAGCTTAAATAAATTGCCAAATACCATGCATCTAATAAGCTGCATATGGACAGGGGCCTGCTGACTCCAAAAGCTGCCCTGTCCCACAGCTCCTCACAGCCCTTACTCACATCTTATTCCTGGGAAGACTGGGTCCCAAGGAGATCCCACCTGGGACCTGGCTGACTGGCTTCTCCAGATGTGAGAGCCTCCACATGTCACCTTCCCCTTCTAGATCTCCAGTTGCCCATCTAGAAATTAGGGTGATTGCTTCCTTGCTGGTCCATCTTGCAGAGGGGAGGGTGGGTGTGAAAGCTGTTTGGGGAAACACTGGGCCCAAACAAAGCAGTTGCTCCCCAGATCCCTCAGTTGGGCTTCTTACGCAGATGGGGCTAGGAATGCTTTACAAAGGGGAACTGTTCCTGACCTCCAGGAAATGTTCATGTAAGCTGCCCCAGCCACGCTCCTTCTCCTGAGAAGCCTTGTAGCCAGGGTGGACGAGGTTCACCTTCCGCCCTCATTGAAGACGTCTTCTAGAAAGCCGCCTCTGGAAACTGCACTTTGCTGCTCTCCACACCTGTCATTTTTGTGAATGGAAAGAGACAAATCTATTTCCAGGCACGTATCCTGCTACTGTTACCTGAGGGGAGGAAGTGACATCAGGCGCTGAGTTAGCAAAGGGGAAACAGCTGGGCAGTCTGCCCCTTCTCTTGGCTCTTTCTCCGGCCCTTTGCTGTCATTTCCCTTTGGCTGGTGAGGAAGGCATCCTCCCCAAGCCTGGGTGGAGGGACACGGTGGGGTGGGGTCGGAGTCCCTTCCTCTGTGTGTGTCAGTGCAGCATGAATTATGCAGTGGGGCATCTGAGGCCTTCCAGTCTGTCTCTGGGGTCCCTGGAGCCTGGCAGAGATAGAACACTCAACTTCAGGGAGAGAGGGGTGGTCTCCAGTGGACTTGCAGGGTGTTCCAGGTGGGGTTAGGGATGGCGAGGGTGTGGGCTGGTCTGTACTTCAGCCTATCGCTGGTGGTCCCTGGTGGAGAGCCCTCACTGTTCTATTTTTCTAGGAGTATTTTCACTTAGTCATAAAAGAGACCTTGGCCTGTCATATGTGGGCATCATCATCCCACAGCTACCACACACTGAATTCCTATTTTGGGCCAGGCACCGTTAGACATTTTACTTAGAATCTCTTGTCCCCACACCAGCCCTGAAGGCACGTGTTTCTAGCCCCATATTACTCATATGGAAACTGAGGTGCAGAAAGTTCAGATTGCATTGTTCATCACGCACAAAGCCAGGTGTGTTTGACCCCCTGTCCCCAGACTATGCCTGTTTCACGCTGTCACGCTGCTTGACACGCTTGGTCCTTCTCCAGGGCTGCCCCAGGGGTAGCGGGGGTTCCTGCTGCCCGAACATGCTGTCCTCCTGTGGCAAAGCATTCTTTGTTGAGAAAGCCTGCCTTGCTGCTTTTGCCCACCTAAGGGTTCTAAGCATGAAGGGATTGTCCCTGTTATGTGAAGTGGCTGCTTTGTAAAGTCTTTCATGGTAGGCCCCATTCCGACCCAGCTTTATTCTGTTTCCTGATGGCCCAGGCCCAAAGGGCTATTTTAAGGGACTTGCCTGTGTGGGAGAATTTCTCATTATAACAACAGAGAAGGCGGCCTAGCTGGCCTGGCATGGTGCTGGCAGCAGGACTCTGACAGAGTGAGACTCTTTCCTGAATTCTGTCCCCTGGGCTGGTATCGATTCATTCAGCTCTCAGCACAGTGCCTGGCACCTGGAAGGGACACAGACAGCCATTTGGCAGCAAGGGCAGGGGTTCCAGAGCTGACTGCCCTGGGATTTCTGCTGCCTGAAGGCCCAGTGGATTGGCAAACAGATCCTTTTGTCCGAGTTAAGGTCTCTAATAGAACAATGTCTGAACTTTGGTTCAAGCCAGGATTAATCATTTACTTTGGTTATCACTCATCGGCAGCCTGAGAAGGGCAGCCTTCTTTCCCCATGATTTCTGGACGTCACAGCTCCCTGGCAGGGGAAGTGGGGAAGTTGAGTCAGAGAGAGTATGAGGGGAGCCCTTTCTGGGTACAGGCACTGGGCTAGGGCTTTTCACCCACTGTGTCCTTTAATCTGTGCAAACTGAGTGCTCTCCCTGTTTTGGTGACAAGGACAGCAAGGCTCAGAGAGGTGCTACATCTTGCCCTCTCTCACACAGCAGTGAATGGCAAGAGCTGGGGTTTGAGTCCAGATCTCTGCAGCAACAGAGGTTCCTCATGGCCCACTGTGATCCCTGGAGATTGACAGATTCCCCCAGTGGTTGTGTGTCTAGTTGGGAGTTCTCTTTTTATTCCTGGCTCAGCTGGAAGCAACCGTAACATGTCAAAACTAGCCACACTTGATCTTCCAATGCCCTCTCTGTGCTTATACTTTGCCCTCTGCCATATGCACCCATGGGCAGCCATGATTTTTGGCTCTGCTGGCATATGGAATGCTGAGACCTTGGCCCTGAGGCTTAAGAAAGGGAGTGGACCCAGGCGAGTATGCCTTCCCTTGGAAGGCTGAGGACCTGTGGCTTCATACATGGCTTAGCCTCCTGAGGACTTGGAGGATGGGGGTTTCTAGGGAGCACCTCACATGGGTCCCCAGATGGAACTTAAAGGGTAAGGATAAAATCCCTCTGACCTCCCCACCAAGCCTCTCCATCAACACATGATAGGGTTGGGATAAGATAACAAACCTCTTGCTGCTGAGATTGAACCCCTGGCAAGATCTGGCTTCTATTTTGGGATTCAATTTTTTATTCCCCTTGAACTCTTGTCCAGAGCCACTTTTGAAGGCCTGGCCCCTCAGATGCTCTAGCTGATGGGGGTCTACATCCTGTCCTTGGAGAAGATGGCTTTGTGGCCACAGTGCTGTGGTTGGGAGTAGAAGGGAGTTTAATTCTGGGCATTTGCTGCCTGCTGCTTTCTTAGGCTATCCTAGGCCCTGGTAGCTCAGAGAGGGGGCCTCAGGAGCCAGCAACTGGAATTCAAGAGCAAGAGGCTGGGGGCAGGGCAGCGATGGCCTCGGCTACATGGGCTTTGGCTCAGAAGCCTCTTACTAGCTTTTCTTACTTTGTCAAGTTTCTTCCCCTCTGTGGGCCTCAATTTTCTGATCTGTAAAATGGAATAATACTAACTAGCCTTTACTCAGTTTCTACCACCTTCCAGAAGCTTCTCTGATGTCTACTCTTACAATATTTCCTGTGAATTTTTATGATGTTTATCATTTTTGCCACTCGTGTAACACCAAGAATGGCCTTGGTTGGCCAGCTTTTGGCAGGCCCCTGTCTAGCTGCCTGGTTGATGGAAAAGCCTCTCGAGGGATGGACCTCAATGTAATACTCAGTAATTCAGTCAACATTTCAATGTTGACTGTGTCCCAGCCACTGACTGGGAACACAGTGGAGCAGATAAAAATCCCTGTCCTTTTGGAGCTTACATTCTGATGGGGGAAGGGAAACAATAAAAAACCTATTTTAGGTAAACAGCTGTGTTAGCTGGGGGATAAATGTTGTACAGAAAACTAAGCAGGGTGAGGGGACAGGAGATGGTAGTGGTGGGAGTTGTACTATTTCTTTTTTCTTTTTTTAAAATTGTATTTATTTATTTGACACAGAGAGAGCACAAGCAGAGGGAGGGGCAGAGGGAGAAACAGACTCCCAGCTGAACAGGGAACGCAGTTCGGCACTTGATCCCAGGACTCTGGGATCTTGACCTGAGCCGAAGGCAGATGCCCATCCTACTGAGCCGAAGGCAGACGCCCAACGTACTGAGCCACCCAGGCTATTTCATTGAGGGAGGCCAGTATATCTGTACAATGACTTTTGAGTAAGGTCTGAGGTAGTGAGGGAATAGGGCATGCAGATATTCGGGGGAAAGCTATTGAGGGAGACACAACAGCCAGTGCTAAGGCCCTAAGGTGGAAATCTACCTGGCTTCTCCAGAGAAAAGGCTGGCATGATCCAGTAGAAACAGTGAGGGGGAGAGCATGGGCAGTGAAGAGGCCCAATTGGGCCTGTCTTCCTCCTGGCAATGAGGACAGTGCTTGCTCAGGACTTGCTGAAGACTAAAACTGGCCAAAGAATTGCAGAGAGGTTGCTCTCTGGAGACTGTATGTGGGGTTCGACTTTGAACCCCTAAGAGGGACTCTCTGGGGAAACTCAGCAGCGTCATGGACTTAGGAACTCCAGGACCCCCAAAATAGTGCACCTGTTAGGGCTTTTCACTCACTGAATGTGAGTTTGTACCTACTGGGTACAAGGCACTGTGCTGAAAGCAGCTCCTCCAGCTCCCCAGCCAGAGGATGGGGGAGCTTCTGTGAAGGCAGCAGGCACCATATCCTTTCATCTTTAACACCTCCTCCCTGTGCTGGCAGAAGGTCTGGATCACAGTAGGTCCTTGATCAATGGGATAAATACATGGACAAAGGCTTCATTCTGTTGAAGTCCCTTTCCTCCTACCCTACTTCTATATTTTTTAAAAAAGAACCATAGCTTTTAACTTAAAACTATAGAAATTGCTTGTTTGAAATTAAATAAATATATATTCCTATTGATATAATATTGTAAATGGTGTTAAAATTCTCAAGCAAGTCCAGCAAAACTTTTCTCACTCATGGAGTAGATGGAATTATAGCCCAAAGACCCAGATGTCTTCGGTTCACCTATATATGGGCTAGCCTAGAACCTAAACTCTGTGTATACTATCCAGGAAAACTATCTTCTAGAGCTCACAGATCATAGGCTAAATGGGGATGATGATGATGATGATGATGACAATGATGATGGCAGCATTTATGTGCCTGCCATTTTTCTTTTTAAGATTTTATTTATTTTATTTTGGGAGGATATATGAGCCCAGAGAAGGAACAGAGGGAGAGGGAGAGAGAGAATCTCAAGCAGACTTCAGGCTGAGCCTGGAGCCTGATGCAGGGCTCCATTTCACGACCCTAAGATCATGATTTGGGCTGAAACCAGGAGTTGAATGCTTAACCGACTGAGCCACCTAGGCACCTCATGTGCCAGCCATTCTTGTAGACACTTTACTTATTTAATCCTTACAACAACCCGAGGAGGAAAGCACTACTATGTTTCTTATATTATTGATAAGAAAACGGAGGCCAAAGATTGTAGGCTAAGGAAGAGGCAGAGCAGGGCTCCAGAGTCCTTCGGGAAACCTCTTCCTTCCTGGCCTTTTGGGGAATCCTGCAAGCCAGCCTTGCCAGAGCTCAAGTTGGCTATCTGTAGAAGACTATGTGCAGGACCTTTGTCATCAGGTGTCCTCCACTGGCAGGAATGGAGTTAACAAGTGTCAGATTTTGGGAACCAAAGCCATGGGTGGCCAGCAGGAATGGCCCTTCTTTGTTCCCAAGAAAGGAAAAACCATTTGTCCCTGCAACCTGACACTGCAGGGGGGTGGGTTTGCTGTGTGTGGGTTATCTTCCTGGGCCATTTACAAGTCCAGCACATGGGCTGGGGAGGGAGGGGTGGTGGGGAACACAGTGTGTGTTGGTGGAGGCCAGATTAGAGTGTCTGGCAAGATGTTTCTGACACCTCGACCATTCAACTCTTTGCAAAGCCCAGCAGGTGGCTGGATTGTTGCTTCAGTTAGGAGGGGGGCACCCTCCCCACCCTGCCCTGTTGAGTTTATTGTTGGAATGAGGTGGGTCCTAACCAGTCTGTTCCCTACTCCCAGGCCCCAAAATAAACAGCAGCTGTTGGCTACATCACCTCTGTTGGCTGCCAGTCTGTCAACAGCACCTGACTCTCGCTTGGCCCTGCCCTTCTGGGTATAATGGCATAGGATGTTGGGGGCCCATTGGCTGTGTCCTACAGAGCCTGCCTTGCTAGCCAGCTGGTGTGCCCTGGCATGCCCTCTTCCCAGGCATCACTGGCCTGTTGGCCACCCACTGCCACTGTCCCTTCCTGCCCTGCAGTGAGGCTGGTCTTCATGGTGGCCACAGACTCAAGCTCAAGTCTGACATCAGTGTGGCTCCTGGCTCTGTCACTCAGCTGGTGACCTTGGGTAACTCTGAGCCTCTGTTTCCTTCTCTGCAAAGCAAGTAATGGTATGTTTATCACAGTAGAAGGTTTATAACCCTTGCTACAGAGGAAACTATAGTGGAATCACTGAAGCTAGATTGCCTGATTTGAATCCCACCTTTGCCACTCAAGAGCTTCACGACCTTGGGGGAGGTGCTAAAGGCCTTCACACCTCAGTTTTCTCATTTGTACCACATGGATAATAAAAGCACTTCTCAGGCTGGTAGTGAGGAATAAGTGAGTTAATACATGTAAAGCCCTCAAAATGGTACCAGGCACAGAGTAAGAGTTTGATGAATGGAATCATGTGTGTTCTCATTGGCAGGTAAGGCCGGACATCCTCTAAAAGAATCAGTCATGTGTGCATATTCAAGAGCTGACATAATTACTCTCCTTCTAACCTGACTTCTATGTGGCTGTGCTAAGTTGCGTGGCTTTGTTTCTAGCCTGCATTCAGAACTTACGCTTGAGGGACTAGAGGTGGAGGTAGAACTGGTCATAAAGCAGGATGGAGGCATGAAAATGGAGAGCTGGGATTTCTATTCTACTTGGCAGTAGTTCTGCCAATGTAATGAAAGAAATGGAAAGAAGACCGTGTCTGTGGCCAAGGACTACGTCCAGCTGCGGGCAGATCCCCCCTGAGGTTGACTTGTTATCTCTGTTCATGTGTGAGCCCCAAGATGTTCTTTCATATGATCTTTACAACCTCCCCATGGACCAGCTTGCTTTGGCTTCACCCTGGCTCCATACTCTGGGAAACTCGTATTGTTATCTTTGGCTTTCTCTTGAATTTATCTTCCCTTTTGGAAAGATTATACTAGGAACCCCCATTAGAGAATCTAGACCGGAAAGTCATCATTCTCTAAAAGAAAAAAACAAAGCACTTGATCCCAATTGTGTTGGGCTGCAGTGCCAGGTGCCACTGTGGGCACATCAACCCCCCAGTAAAGAGACTGCCACTCAGGAGGCAGCATTTGCACTGTCTCCCCAGGAGCCTGGTCCTTTAAGAGAGATGTCCTGTCTGGGTGTGGGATCCTGTCTTCTGCATGCTGCCTTTGTCAGTTCTTACCCAGGAAGAGAGGCCAACTGCAGTTTCATTCCCCAAATCTGGGGTTGTCACCTTCTAATAGACAGTGAAGGGAATGAGTCTGCACCACCGAGAGGAAAGTAGCAAAGTAGTTTAGAGCAGCAGCTTCCAGAACCAGATTGCCTAAGTTCAAATTTGAGCTCTGCCATTTATTCTTGTGAGGCCTTGGGCAAGTCACTTAACTTCTCTGCTTCAGTTTCCTGTTCTGGCTTATGGGGATGGCCTTCCTCATTGCTGAGGGGATTACATGAGATAATCATCATAAGATAAAAGCACTTATAACCATGCCTCAAAGAGAGTTTGTGCTACCTAGCGGTCCCTGTTGTTATCTGAGCCTGCACAGCCCCTGGAGTCTGCTTTCCATCAGCCCAGAACCTCTGGGGCCTGCTACATATATCTATTTAGAACCCATGAGAGGCCCGTGGTGTTTGTGATGGAGGCATATTGGATGGAGCTTGTGGTTCTAGAGAAAGGGAAGCATAAAGAGTCAGATCAGTGGGTGATTGAATGCCGACCACAGTGTCTCCTAGCTGAGTGTCTGCAAACGAGTAGCTTCGCCCCTAGTTCAGTTTCCTCAGCCAAAGGTGCCCATGCCCTCCTTGTCAGGCCACTAATGAGAACCTGAGATAGTGTAAGGTATCCAGTGGTCACTCCCTACGGTGGCCACTTAAGCAGCTTTAAGGTTTGTCAGGGGGACCAGGAGAATAGTCTGTTCAGACTGACCTTTTCTGCCTAGGAGCCTTGTATTGCACTCTTTTCTGTGTTTCTCCCATGATGAGCAGTGTCTGGGTGTTTATGTCAGCAGGGCTGCCCTTGCGGAGTCCCTTACGTAGTATCCCAGCTTGCTGAGCTCACAAACTTAGTCTCTGTTGCTGAGGGACCCTCCAGGAAGTAATATGGGTCTCCTGCCTGTTCCACAGATGAGGAAAGGCTCAGAGAGGCTCCTGGCTTCTCTAAGTATGGAGTTCGCTGTTGATGCCCCACCCTGGACCCCCTAGGCTCACCTGAGTTCCCCTGCAGTTTGCAGGACCCTGAAAGCTCCCCACCTCACCCTGCCCCCCACCTCAGCTCTTGGTGTGAGGGCTTTCTGCAGCCCATTGGCCCCACAGAAGCTTGCTCTGCCCAAACAGGTGCACTTGAGGAAGGCCAGGGGAAGGGAGGGGCGTGAGTTAGTTACTATCCCAGGGGGTTGCCCTCAAGCAGTGGGGACCAAAGTCCATGTCTCCACTGCCTGCTCTTCACTGAGGATTCTGAAGCGAGTTGTAGCCAGAACACCAGAAGATCCCCAGCGAGACTGCACCTCAGTGGCCCACAGCAGTAACCTGCCATTAACCCTTTATCTTTTATTGCCCTCTATCCTTTCCTGGTCTCGCTTTCCATACTTCCTCACCTGGGGTTCCTGGAATCGTCTCCCTAAAAGGCACACTGCACCCATGGCCTTGTCTTAGAATCCACTTTGGGATGAACCCAAACTATGAGAACAAACTTCTGCTAGCACGTGGTGGAACTAGGACTGGAAACCTTTGTCTGTGACTCAGTCCCCCAGACCATGCTATCTTTCTGCAGGTTTCTGGGGTTCTTGTTATAGATGAGTCAGAAAAGGTCTTTGTTTGATGCAGGTCTTTTTTAGCTTAATAAGAGGGCAGTTTCTGGAGTGAGTCAGAGAGGACTGGGCTCAAGAATACTTCTCAACATAACAGCTTCTGGAGGGGCTTATCAAAGAAGGAGCTCAGTCAATGCAGATACCATGGAGAGAAGTTTGGCTTTGGAAACATGGGAATCTGACCTTATATGGACTTGCCCCAGGAATGAAAGAAACAAATAAGGGTCCTAGGGACAAATAGAAATCAAGTATCTTTATCCATATAGGTCTGGCTGGGAGGGGCAGTGTCAGTGTCTGAGGAAACAAAATTGGGGATTGCTAGCCTTTGTGCCAGGTGCAAGGGGACGTCTGTGAACAAGAAACTCTGGGGTTTGTTGTCAGATTCCTGTCTGTATCTGGCTACTTGTATCTGCTGTCATCTGGCTAGTTGGCAGGGATTTGGACATTTTGAACATGAAAGTTTCTTGTGACAATGTTTGAAATTATGGCAAGACTGGGTGTCCTTATAAGGGAGAAAAGGAGTATGTGTATATGTCTGTTTAGTGCATGTGTATTTGGGGATGTGTATATATGTGTGTGTGTTGGCAGGTGTTTATGCATGTGGCGGGGATGTGTGTATGTGTTTACGTGTGTGTGTTTGGGTATGGTATGTTTTGTGTGTAGTACAAGCTGTTGAGTCACTGTCCATCAGGCATATTCCTGGGCCATCATTTATCCTTGAGAACCCTTTATGGCCAAGCTAGAGGATCCAGGAAGACTTAGATAATACAAAATCGTCTCATAGATCCTCACATATACTTATAGTAACTACCTTGCATCCTTTTCCCAGTGCCTCTTCTGTCAGACAAGCTCTCACAGACCTCACCTCACTCTTGCAAAAGAAAGATTCTGGGACACTTGGGGTGGCTCAGTGGTTGAGCGTCTGCCTTCAGCTCAGGGTGTGATCCCAGGGTCCTGGGATCGAGTCCCACATTGGGCTCCCCACAGGGAGCCTGCTTCTCCCTCTGCCTATGTCTCTGCCTCTCTCTGTGTGTCTCTCATTATTAAATAAATAAAATCTTGAAAGAAAGAAAGAAAGATAGAAAGAAAGAAAGAGCCTGTTACTCCCATATTATAGGCAAGGAAACAGGGGATCCTAAAGGGTAAGTTACTTACTCAAAGGTGATGCCACCAGAAGTGGCATAGCTGGGATTGGACCAGCCTCTTAAGTCCCACCTTCTCCTGCCTCCTTGATCTGAGAAGGGTGAGCTGGGAGATGGGATTCTGTTGTGGCTCTGGCTCTGCAGCAAGGGCTCTCCTGTCCATCTTGGGAAACTTGCTTTAGAAACCTCACTTCCACTTCAGGTCATGGAGGAAGGAGCGCCAGAGCGGGCAGGTGGGCAGCGTGGTGCCTGAAGGCTGGTATGGGCATGCCAGCGGACCCAGTTCCAAGAAAGAGTTGATGTGATCTGTAGCAGGGTGAAGATGGAGGACAGGCTGCGCAAAAGCCAGGGAAGAATTGAGAAGGGGCACAGAAGAAGTGAGAGAAGCACGTGAGGTCACTTCCCTGGGCCTCACTGAGGGTGCTGTAGAAATTTTAGTCCAATTAGGAAACTGATTCCTACATTTAATCCCCCAAGAGCCAACCTCCCTCCTGTTTGCAGTGAGGTTACATGTTGGGATGCGTGGACATGGGTCAATGCAGATCAGTCTGTGTGATCTGCTATGTGATTTACCCTCTCACAGGGTTGGGTAGGGTCTAGGTTCCTGGAAGGAATAGAGCATGGACATTTCGTCAGTGCAAGTTCTTGGCAGACAGAGGCAGTGGGGCCACTGGGATGGCCTGGCTGCTCCAGTCTGAAAGAGCTCACATCAGGACAGTGGGAAATCCCACAGAATCTGCAGTCCCAGATGTGAGTCTGAGTGGGACATTTGGGATTCACTCATGGACTCAATACTCTTTGGTTCCTTGAGCTGCTGGGAGAGGGCCCCCTGGTACTCAGCCAGCTCGATGATTCTAACCAGTTCTTTGGAAGCAGAGAGTTCTGGCCAGTGTCCCTGAGAATCTTAAAGGGCCATGTTTCCCCCACCCATGTGTCCGCAACATCAGCCAAGGTGGACCCTGGGAAGCAGGCAGACTCATGCAAGGCAGCCTGAGTAGCACAAATTTTCCAAAATCACCTTCAGATAACTTTCCAGCACTAATGCTGTGGATATTAGGTGTTATCTAATACAGTGTTAACGCTTGTGAATTTGTTTGGCTCTCTGCTGAATTGGACTAGGATGTGGTATAGTCCGGTAGTGATAGGCGAGTCAGAGCCCCCTACAAGCCATGTGACTTTGAGAAGGTTATTTAATCTTCCTGAGCCTCAGTTTCCTCATCTGTAATATGGGGATAATGAAAGTAGCTCAAGCTCCTAGAGCTGGTGGTAGTCATAGAAGCAGTATTAATGGTAACATCTCAGGCAACAGTGGGAGCTTGGCATCCTGGTTGAGCTCCCCTGGATGATGGTGGCAGACAGCTGACATTGGAGCTGTTAGACCTCCTCCCATTGGGGGACAGCTTTGTTGGGATGTAATTCTCATACCTTACAACGGACCCATTTAAAGCATACACGTTTGTGGCTTTTTGCCAAGTCACAGGGTTGCGCAACCACCACCACCACAGTCAATTTCAGAACATTTTCATTACCCCCCCAAAATAAGAATGCTTCAGCCATCGCTTACAAACCCCCTCCATCAGTTGGTTCCTGGCCCTTGGAAATCATGTAGTTCTTTTCTAACCCTGTAGATTTGCCTGTTGCGTGTGGTCTTTTGTGATCAGCTTCTTTGGCTAGCATAACGGTTTCAAGGTTCATCCTCCACCAGCCCTTTCGATGGCTCATACATTGAGCTTGGTTCAGTCCCGGTGGTAGCTGAGGAGCTCTGAGCACACACCCTCATCGAAGTCTTGGCAGGGCTGACCCGTGGTCCTGAACGCAGGTTCCATTGGAGCCTGTCATCCCTGGCTGGTGCAGCATGTGGATTTTCTCCCCTACCTTAGCACCTGGAAGCTGGCTGAGGCTGGGTGTTATAGGAAAATGTTGAACTTGCCTGCGTTTATTCCCGTTACTTCCTTTGGCCTGGTCAACAACTTGGGGGAAGGGTGGAAACCATGCAAAGCCATTACTGATCTGTCCCCCAGGGAGCCTCTCTTTCCGGGAGGGGATAGGGAGAGAGGATAAAAGCATCTTTATTTGTTTTGAATGTTGACTAAGTCCCCAGCCTCCCTACCAAGTTCTGGTGAAAGTTGCCGGGTTCCTGGTCAGCCTCTTCCTTCGAGACGCAGGGTCATGGGACTTCTCTCTTGGGGGCAGCTGACAGGGAAGTTGCCAATTGCTCTGGAGTACTCTGCGTGTGGAGTCAGACTGCGTTCCTCTCCTGTAGCTAGAGCTGGTCCCCTGCAAAACTGGTGAGTCTGTGAGGGGATGTTGAGCTGCAAGTAACAAAATCCCAGCTGAAACTGTCTTATTAAACTGTGGAAATTTATCATTTTATTTTCAATGCAGTTCAGAAGTGGATAGCAAGAAATTATAATTTTTAAAAACCTATCCCCGATTTATGAACATTTGGATTGTTTCCAACTTTTTTCTTTTTTTGGCTATTATAAACAGTGCTGCCCTAAATACGCATATGTATCTTGGGAATTTGGGCTACTCTTTTTGTAGGATACGTTATGGAAGAGACAATCTGGGGTTTATGTCAAGTCCGTCTATCCACATTTAACCTTTTCTCCTATTCCATCTGCATCTAAATCCATACAATGAGAACTGATATTTACAATGAAGGCCCTTGTGGATTCCTGACGTTTGTGGAATCAATTCAAGAACATGGTATTATCTTGCATTTTTTTTCTAACCTATTGTTGGGTGTCAGGCTAAAGTAATGTTTAAAAGAAAAAGATGAAAAAAAAAAGCAAAAGATGCAACATAAAGGGTTTTCTAACCATAATATTTGGTATATTCTATACCCTTGAGGAGAGTTAGCAGTTTTGTTCAAGAGATTATGTGATTCCCAGTTGGAAAGCACAGGATGAAAAGTCTTAACAATACTAAGTGTTGGTTAGACTTGTGGGGACGTGGGAACATTTTTATGCTGCTGGTGGCAGTTTACGTGCTTTAACCATGTTGGAAAATAATTTGGAAATATCTAATAAATTTTAAACTGTGCATATGCTTTGACCTAGTAGTTTTAGGTGGATACTCTAGAGTCAGGGTCTAGAGAAACTCTTCACAAATGCACAGAGAAAGACATGTACAAGGACTTTCATTCTTGTGTATTTATAAGAGTGAAAAATTGGCATAGCAGTCAGAATGGGATGGGTTATGTTACAGGAACAAACAGCCCCAAAGTTTTATTTCTTACTTATACCCTCGTCCAGTGGAATGAATAGAGCCCTCTGCTTATCATAGGCATTCGGTGTCTGAGACTGACAAAGGTTCCACAGTGTTCCCATGGTCCCTCTGGCAGGGGAAATGAGTGTAGCAGTCTCTGGCTGTGGTGATGAAATGCTTCTCCGTGGAATATTATTAAGCCATAAAAAGGAATGAAGTGCTAATTTATAGTTAAGCATGGATGAACCTTGAAAGCAATATGCTCATTGAAAGAAGCCAGACACAAAAGACCACATATTGTGGAATTCCACTAATATGAAATACCCAGAATAAGCAAAGCCATAGAAACAGAAAGTAGATCAGTTGTTTTTAGGGTTTAGGAAATGAGGAGTGACTGCTAATGGTTATTTAGTTTATTTTGGGGGGTGGGTTCAATTACCTGAAGTTAATCATAGGAGATGAGGGAGATGATTCTCCTTCTGACATAAGATCAGAAGGTACATCAATATGTACCCTAACACTATGTCAAAATGAGTACCTCATTCAGCTCATCTCATTTCATCTCATCACATAGGCATTTGATCATCTTTTATCATCACAAGGGTGTACAGTACAATAAGATATTTTGAGAGAGAGAGAACACATTCGTATGATTTTATTATTTATTTATTTTAAAGATTTTATTTATTTATTCATGAGAGACACAGAGAAAGGCAGAGACATAGGCAGAGGGAGAAGCAGGCTCCCTGTGGGAAGTCTGATGGGGGACTTGATCCCGGGACCTCAGGAGCATGACCCAAGCCAAAGACAGACACTCAATCACTAAGCCACCAGGTGCCCCTATTTTTATTTTTTTAAAAGATTTTATTTGTTCATTTGATGGAGAGAGAACACAAGGAAGGGAAGCGGCAGGCAGAGGAAGATAGAAGCAAGCTCCTGCACAGCAGGGAGCTCAATCCCATGTCTCTGGGATCATGATCTTAGCCAAAAGCAGACACCCAACTGATCAAGCCACCCAGGCACCCCTCCTATAATTTTAATAGGCAAATCTTGGAGATCTTGCAGGTTTGGCTCTAGACCACTACAATAAAGCAAGTATCTCTATAAAGTGAGTCAAATGAATTTTGGGGTTTCCTAGTGTATATGAAAGTTACATTTAGGGCAGCCCCTGTGGCTCAGTGGTTTGGCGCCACCTTCGGCCCAGGGTGTGATCCTGGAGACCGAGGATCGAATCCCACATTGGGCTCCCTGCGTGAGGCCTGCTTCTCCCTCTGCCTCTCTCTCTCTCTCTCTCTCTTTCAATCTCTGTGTCTCTCATGAATAAATAAATAAAATATTAAAAAAGAAAGTTACATTTATACTATACTGTAGTCTATTAAGTATGCAATAGCATTGTGTCTAAAAAAACAATTTAAAAATACTTTATTGCTGGGATCCCTGGGTGGCTCAGTGGTTTAGCGCCACCTTTACCCCAGGGCGTGATCCTGGAGACCCGGGATCCTGGAGACCGAGTTCCACGTCCGGCTCCCTGCATGGAGCCTGCTTCTCCCTCTGCCTGTGTCTCTGCCCCCCCCCCGCTCTGTGTGTGTGTGTGTGTGTCTCATGAATAAATAAATAAAATCTTTAAAAAAATACTTTATTGCTGAGGTGCCTGGGTAGCTCTGTCAATTGAGTGTCTGATTTTTGATTTTGGTTCAGATCATGATTTCAGGGTTGTGAGGTTGAGCCTGGTGTATGGTTCCATGCTTAGTGGGGAGTCTGCTTAGGGTTCTCTCTCTTCCTCTGCCCCTTCCCACCCACCCTGTGAGTGCTCTCTCTCTCTCCCCAAAATACATAAAATTAAAAAAAAATACTTTATTGCTGAAAGATTCTAACCATCATCTAAACTTTCAGTGAGTTGTAATCACTAGTCTCAGGTAATATCACAAACAAATATCATAGTAATAATGAAGAAGTTTAAAATATTGTGAGAATTACCAAAATGTGACAGAGATGCTAAGTGAGCAATTGCCGTTGAAAAAAGGTGCTGACAGACTCGCTTGACATGGTTTGCCACAAAACTTTAATTTGTAAGTAATACAATTGCTACAAAGCACAATAAAGTGAAACATAATAAAACTGGGGTTTGCCTATATTACAGTATGTTGTTATATTTTTTTATTGTTCATCTCTTACTGTGCCTGATTTATAAATTATTATTATAAATTGTCATGGTTATGTATGTATAAGAAACAACATGGTGTAAATACGGTTTGGTACTCTGCAGATTCAGGCATCTACTGGGGATATTGAAATATATCCTCTTCGAATAAGGGGGGGCTACTTTATTCACATGATGGAATTCTGTACAATTAATGTGAATAAGCTGCATAAGTGTCAACATGGAAAGATCCCCAGAAGAAGAATAAGTGAAAAAAAGCAATTAAAATATTATCTATTCTACCATTTTCCATCTGTAAATATACCATTTCTATAAATTACAAATTATTCACAAATCCATAGTGTATTATATATGTTTACATATGTTTGTGGAAAAGTATAAAAACACACAAACTGGAAGGATGCATAAAAAAATTAACGGCACTGGTCATTTCAGGATGGGGAGAGAGACATGAGATTGGTCAGAGGACAAAGGAATTTGAACTTCATTCATAATGTTTCTGTTTTATTTTAAAAATGATAAATTGTAGCATGCATTTATTTTTTATTTTTTTTTTTTTAAATTTTTATTTGTTTATGATAGTTACAGAGAGAGAGAGAGAGAGGCAGAGACACAGGCAGAGGGAGAAGCAGGCTCCATGCACCGGAAGCCCGATGTGGGATTCGATCCCGGGTCTCCAGGATCGTGCCCTGGGCCAAAGGCAGGCGCCAAACCGCTGCGCCACCCAGGGATCCCTGTAGCATGCATTTATTTTGAGTGTAGTGTAGGAGGATTTGTTATATGTTACATGTATTCTTCATTCTCGTTCATTCATACATTCAGTGAAGATTTGTTGAATGCCTACCATGTACCAGGCATTGTTCTAGGTTTAAGGATGTATTAGTACACAAAACTGGCAAAAATCCCTGCTCTAGAGAGTTTATATTATGGTGAAATGTCAAAACAAAACAAAAATTTTTCAAAGTAAAAAAAACAATACTGCAATTCCAAAATTTAAAAAGTAAGTTGATAAAAATTAAAAACATGAAAAGAAAGCTCAGCCTTATTAGTTCACTGGTATGGAAGTCTGGCCTAATTCTGAATTTGAAGAGGCAAAAAAGGCAGGAGGATCTGGAGATAGGTTTGATTCCAGCACAGAATTTGGTTGAGTGACTCTTGAGATAGCAGAAGTGATAATTAGACACAAATTAGCCCAGAACCCACCACTCTCAGTGAGTCCCACCTGGGAGTGGAGCTTAGCTGCTCAATGCCTTGGTGGAGTTTATTGTACATTAGGGAGAGTGTAGCATTGACAGGGTTGTGGTTGCTTCCTTTGCAGTGGACCTCACTGCTGCTGTGTCCAGCTCTCTTCACACTACTTCAGCCACCATTCCAGGTCAGGCCTTCAGCCCTGGACCCTAGGAGCTCCCAAACAGCTTATAGCACAACTCCTATTTGTCCTGGCAGACCCACACCAGAGTTGACTTCTCTCGGCACTGCTTTGGTTTGATCATTCTCTTGCTCAAAACCCCTCAGTGGCTGCCTAGCGCTTGACAGGTTAACCTCTGCTAGGAACTAGGGCTTCCATAGGATGGAAAGAGTGGATAGCAGGGTGGGGGTTGACATCAAGACTCAGTCTGCCCTTGCAGAATTACAGTGTAAGGGAGAGACCCCACATGGGTGGCTAAGTAGGATGAAATGAATGCTCTATGGTGATACAAAAGCAGATGTGTGCATGAGTGTGCATGTGTTTATCTGTTTTAATGGATATCTTACTACGTGTCTGGCGCTGTTGAGTGCTTTCTGAGTATTATTTCTTTTATCCTCACAACCATGTGAAGTAGGTGTTAACTCATCCCTAGCTTACTAAAGAAGGAAGAGACTTAGCCAGGGTGGTAGAGCCAGTGATTGGTGGGGCTGGGAGTCAGAGCCAGGCACCATAGTCTCTGGGGGCTTGTGCTCTTAATCTCTGGGTTACTAAGGAAAGAAGGAGGGAAAGACAGGTTCTCCCTGGGGAGGCAGCAATAGAGCAGGTGACAGATGAGGGGGAACAAAGAGAAGCTCCGGAACTTAGGGCATGGGTAGAGACTGGGGTATGAGTAGAGCTGGACTGGGGTACAGAGCTGGAATGCTGTGCTGGGAGTTCAGACTTCCCTGCAAGCACGTGGAGCCCCTGGAGGTGTTGCTTGACATGACCCAGTATGTGTTTAAAGATACAGCCCCACACGAGGTGTGAAGGATCTATTGGACCCCAGAGATGGGAGGAACCTGGAAGACCAGTTGGGAGGTGATGGCAGTGTGGTGCAGCCTCATCTGATGCGTGGCTCAGGTTCTCAAGGCAGCAAGGAGGGCCAAAATTACCTTTGAACGTCCCTGTGTTGTCTTTCCAGTTCAGTGTTGAGGGCCCTTTGGATGTGATTCTGTCAGCGTAGGAACCACTGAACTGGCATAAAAAAGATCAGTAGTCCGTGTCGGGTGTCCAGACTGGTCCACCTGCATTGTAGCAGGGGAGGGTGGGGTGCTAGTGGCTGCAGCCGCCAGAAAGACAGACTCCATTCTGCTTCAGGATTAAGAAGATTCCATAACCTGCAGCCTCATTAGGGGATTTGTAGTCAGGAGGATGGACCCAGAGAGTGAAGTTAGTATTCCCCAGAGGGATGTAGTTCTGCTGCAGCTGCAAAGCAGAAACGGCTTCATAGTATTTCTCCGTGCTGATTTTCCCCACTTCTCATCACTCTTACCTCCTTTGATAACTCTTTCCACGTCCTAAACAAAGATGTTTTCCCAAGTTCTGTTCAATAACCAATCTTTGTGCTTCCATTCCTTTTCTCTGAACCGTCTTTTCCCCTTAATCTGTGACCACTGGGCAGACTTGTGTCTCTAGCAGGAACTTCTGTCCCTGGCCAGCCAGACTTCACCAAGGGCAATCCCTTCCTCCCCACCCACCTTACTCTACTCCCTGATCCCCTTGTTAAATTAAATTAATGGCACTACCATATTTCCAGTCTCTAGATTCAAAATCCAGGAGTGACTTTTGACTTCTCCCCTGACATTCATTTGTATTGTGTGTTCTATTAATGAGGGGTTCCCGGATCTACTGGGAAGCTGATGAGAGAATCCTTCCTTAGGGCTCACCTGCCCCAAGCCTGGAGGCTGATTCTTTATTCAGTGAGCCTGGTATGGGGATGGGACCCAAAGTTCATATCTTTTTCACAGCTTTCCGGGACTTGTGAGGATGAGCCCAGGGCTGGAGTGAGTGTCCAGTGCCTGCTTCTGCCCAGTCTCATGGGTCCATCAGGCTTTTGCCTCCACCTTGTACCCCTCCCCCATCACAACAATCCCAGCCCATGTGGCAGCTTGGATAGGCTTCTGCAGGGCCCTGCAGACAACCTAGACCTGAGTGATCACTTTTGGGTCACCCAGCATCCTTCTCATACTTTGCCCTAGCAGTTTTCACTGCCTGGCTCATGTCCCTCACCTGCTAAAACCCCTCATGGCTCATCTCAATGTGTCTTTTTTTTTTTAATTTTTTTAAAAATTTATTTATGATAGTCACACACACACACACACACTCAGAGAGAGAGAGAGAGAGAGAGAGAGAGAGAGAGAGAGGCAGAGACACAGGCAGAGGGAGAAGCAGGCTTCATGCACCGGGAGCCCGACATGGGATTCGATCCCGGGTCTCCAGGATCGCACCCTGGGCCAAAGGCAGGCGCCAAACGGCTGCACCACCCAGGGATCCCCTCAATGTGTCTTATAAAGAACTTTCCAGATCCATCCAGGGCAGACGGGCTTCCTCCACTCCTAGCTTGTAATAATTATTGGTGTAGATGTTTGTTTCCTTGGCAAGGCTAATTGAAAAAGCATATGGGAGGCACTGTCCCAGATGCTTGGGATGAGGAAAGGATGGACAGGGTCCTCTTCTTGAGCTCCAGACTACTCACCAGATGCTAAGCTCCTTAAGACAAGGGCTCTGGTGGACGTTGAGTGTTAACACTCCATCCATATTTGCTGGTCTTGCCCTGTACTGTGTCCTTCCCTGCCTTTAAGAGTACATCCTATGCTGGTTTTTCTGACCTCAGGTGTAGCAAGTTAAGTTCATTACATTTTTCAATTCACTGTTTATTATTGCTATTGCAAAGCTCTCCTCCTGCTTTATTTTCATTATTCTCCTTCATCCCTAATCCTCACTCCTATTTTTTTCCCCCTTGCACATCCATCCAGCCTGTTTAATATAAACCCACATATTGGGCAGCCCTGGTGGCCCAGCGGTTTGGCGCTGCCTTCAGCCCAGGGCGTGATCCTGGAGACCCAGGATCGAGTCCCACATTGGGTTCCCTGTGTGGAGCCTGCTTCTCCCTCTGCCTGTGTCTCTGTCTCGCTCATGAATAAATAAATAAAATCTTAAAAAAAAAAAACCCACATATCCTCGGAAAACTAGCTGTGCTGTTTGTGTTTGTGGCTTACTATATTAGTGTTATGCTGTAGATTTTATTTGGTAAGTTCCCTTTTTACTCAATACTGTGTTTATAAGATCCACTTACATTGTTGTGTATGTCTGCGTTGTCACTTCTGACTGCTGTATCGAGTTCCACGCTGGTGTCTATCACGTGGTACTCAGTTGCTTCCCCTCCTAACGGACACTGAGGTTGCTTCCAACTCTTGTCTGCTGCGGACATCACTGCAGCAAACACCCCCAGAGGCCACTGCTCTTGCAGACTGTGGCGACATCTCCAGGATGTACATCCAGGAGTGGGATTGCTAGAGCACAGGGTGGGCATACACAGACCGAGGTTAAGTAAACGCTACCATACTGCTTCCAGAATGGCTATTCCGTTTAGACAACTACCAGCAACGAGCCAAGGTTCTCATCTCCCTCCCACCCTCACCAACATTCGGTATTATCCAGAAGACTAAGTCATCTCCCTCTCTCCCTTCCAGAGGGGACCTTCCAGGCTGTTGACACTTCTCTCCAGGGGCCAATCTAACCCGAGTTGAAAGACATAGTGAATTTTCATGTCTTCATATCATCCTTCCTGGTCTGTCTCCCTCGCCTGTAAAGAGAATTCTTTCTTTTTTTTTTCTTTTTTTTTTTATAAATTAATTTTTATTGGTGTTCAATTTACCAACATACAGAATAACACCCAGTGCTCATCCCGTCAAGTGTCCCCCTCCGTGCCCGTCACCCATTCACCCCCACCCCCCGCCCTCCTCCCCTTCCACCACCCCTAGTTCATTTCCCAGAGTTAGAAGTCTTTATGTTCTGTGTCCCTTTCTGATATCTCCCACACATTTCTTCTCCCTTCCCTTATATTCCCCTTCACTATTATTCATATTCCCCAAATGAGTGAGAACATACACTGTTTGTCCTTCTCCGATTGACTTACTTCACTCAGCATAATACCCTCCAGTTCCATCCACGTTGAAGCAAATGGTGGGTATTTGTTGTTTCTAATGGCTGAGTAATATTCCATTGTATACATAAACCACATCTTCTTTATCCATTCATCTTTCGATGGGCACCGAGGCTCCTTCCACAGTTTGGCTATTGTGGACATGGCTGCTAGAAACATCGGGGTGCAGGTGCCCCGGCGTTTCATTGCATCTGAATCTTCGGGTAAATCCCTAACAGTGCAATTGCTGGGTCGTAGGGCAGGTCTATTTTTAATTCTTTGAGGAACCTCCACACAGTGTTCCAGAGTGGCTGCACCAGTTCACATTCCCACCAACAGTGTAAGAGGGTTCCCTTTTCTCCACATCCTCTCCAACATTTGTTGTTTCCTGCCTTATTAATTTTCCCCATAAGAGAATTCTTTCTTTAATTTAAACCCAGTTCTCACTAATGGGACCAGAAACCTAAAACCTTCCTTCATTATCTTAAGAACTCAGCTGGCTTTTCAAAACTAAACCTCCTTTGTTTTCCAACTTAATCTGAAATAAGCCCCTCTTCTCTTGTGTTCCTCATTTGCTCAGGCCTCGAGCCCTTACTGGCCATTCTTGTGTTTGACTCCAGGACTGGCGCCTGAAGGACATTGCTTCACCTGCATCTGCAGGTGGGCCTGGGGCTGCAGGCCTTTCCCGGATATTACTCCCATCACATAAGCCAGGGTTGGGATTTAGCTCTGTTTCATTTGTGGCCTGTAGCCTTGTTTGCAAATGGAAATAAGTTGGGCTTCTTTGCCAGGGATAATTATAGGAAAAAGCCTCCTACCTAGTACTATCCAAATTTTGGCTTTGAAGTGTTCAGTTGCTTAATGAATCATAACTGTTCCCCGACACCTTATGTTGCTGGCGTGGATTGATACTAGAGTCTTATACCTTGCCTTGTTCCAGCAAGGTGTAAATGTGGCTTGAGGTCTTGTGTTGGCTATGTTTTACATGTCTGCCTGACTTCTCCAATTCCACTATGAGCTTTGGGTGGGCAGTGATGAGGGCCTTCCTCTCCTTTCTTCTTGATGGGACCTGGCCCCACTCCCTGCTCTCCCTGCCTTCTTCCACAGAGCTTTGCACTTAGCAGGTGCTCAGTAAATACTTGTTGGGTGGTTGACACAGGATTACATGTTAATCCATCATCTTCAAAGGCTAGAACCAGACCTATTTAAAAAAACCAAACAGTCCTTCCTTTTAAAAGTGGCATTATCTTCTTACTCTTACGTGTGTTCATTTACTCTCATTTATTGCTTTTTGAGGATGGGGGCTCCTCAGGGAGTACCTTAGAGACTCTCTTTAACTTAAAAGAGGCATAATAAATTATGCTCTTTAGAGAAGACTGGATGCCTGTGTGTGTTCCAGAAGTGGGTTGGGAGCACAACATTCTAGATGGTTCCTCTGCCCTCCCCTTACCCCTGCCTGCAGGACTCGCCTCCCATAGCCGTGTGTGGTATCTTACAGATCGCCATTAAATAAACAGTCCCTTGAAAACACAACATTAAAAAAAAAAAAAAGTACTGTCTATGTATTGTATCAGGAGAGCTAAATATTATGGAAAAGGCCAAATGTTTCCACTGTGTTATGAAAATAAGAACCCGGCAGCATGGAACTTCCCACTCAGTGGGCACAAGATGTGGTGGAGACTTCAAAAGGAGGAAGAACTATCTAGCCAGCGTGAGCTGCCATGGGTGACTGCACGCTGAGGAAAGAGAGAGAGTGTGTATTCCACATGCGGCTGCAGACGTCGTGGCTGTGCCTTTCACCCGGAGTGGATTCGTGCACCCATGTGTATGTATCGCGGCTCCCCCAGCAATGGCCCAACTGTGACGTGTGCTGGGGTTGAGGTAGGAGGCAGGCCAGGAAGGGCAGGACAGAAACCCTCTTTGTTCTCCAAGACCCGACAGGCAGATTCACAGCAAGAGACTCCTCATCCTCGCTCTTCTGTTCTTGTTTTTTTTTTTTAATTCAGTTTGCCGTATGGTATAACACCCAGTGCTCATCTCATCATGTGCCCTCCCTAATACAATGGAATATTACCCATCCTCAGTCTTCAATGAAGATAGACACTCACGGTGAACCAGCCCAGTGGCTCTGGCAGAGAGGCCCTGCCATTGGGCTCGGTGCAGTGTCTCAGCCTGGGAGGGCCCCTGCCTCCCCACCCTGCCCCTGAAGTGGAATATCTGGGTGATGAGATTTGTTCTGGCTTCTCCAGCCCACCTCTCTTCCACCAGGTTGAGCTCTGGAAGCTGGGAAAGCTGCAAGGCCAGGCAGCCTAACTTTATTTGGAAGGAGACCAGGAATCATCTTGCTTTTATTAAAACGTTAGGCTGGGTTATCTCAGGGCCGCCCCCAGGGAGGGCGATGCTTCAAAGCTGACCAAGTACTGCGCTGCTGGCCTACACATTTTAATGAGCGGGGGAGAAGCTCATTTGAGGTGTGGCAGTAACATTGCTCACTGGACTTGGAACATGAGAATGTTGTTCCTACACCTGAGAATTGTGTTCATGAGTCAACTCCTGGGTGTGGAGAATGGCCTCTCATTCCTTCAGCTGACTTGGGACCTGGCAGTCTCCCTACCTTGCTAGCATTCTGTCCTCAGCACAATCCTCCCCTCCCTGTCAGCTATGACCACCTACATAAGGAGGTATCAGCCTGGCTGCCTGGCTCTCCCCAAAAGGGAGAAACAGAGGACTGTAGCCTCTTGTTAGGAAAACTGCCTTGCCTTACTCCCCAAAGAAGTGCCAGTGCCCCTATGCACTCTGCTGGGCCCTGTCAGGGGATGAGGGGAATGACCATGGTCTCCAGCATTTGTTGAAATCTGTGCCAGGAATTGCGCAAAACTCTGCACACTCAATGCACACATTTGAACCTCACACCAGCTCTCTACCAAGCAAGATAACTCTCATTAGCCACATTTTACAGATGAGGAAGCAGAGGCGCCAGCAGGCACAAGAAGATATGCCCATGGTCACACAGACCATATGTGATAGACCATGCTTTTCAACACTGCAGCGGAGTGTCAGAGGAGGCCAGGACATTTGGTCCTCAGAAACCTCACAGTTCAGGAGCAAAGAAAACACTTCCTCATATGGAAAGAGAGTTCTCAGGACCTGCAGAATTGGGTACCAGAAAGTCCATGGAGTTCTATAGGGAAGGCTAGAGGGGACTCATGATGCCTTGAGCTTACCGTGTGTCAGGTTCTATGTTACAGACTTCATATCCCTGACTTCTTTTAATTTTCACAGCAACCCTGTGAAGTTCATTTTACAGATAAAGGACTGAGGCTAGGAGAAGTTATGTTGCTTGCCCAGTATCACACAACTTACATACAGGTAGTGAGGCTGGGCTTGAACTCACATGTCTAATTCCAAAGCATGTTCTCTTTGCCTGATGCCATGATAGAGGCTCCATTTTAGTGGAGTGGTCAGGGAGGAAAGGCCTTGAAGGGGGTAAGAGGTGAGGAGGAAGAGAGGAAGGAGTGGGCATTCAGGGCTGGGGGAAGCAGAAGACAAGGAGGTCCTGCGGAACTGCAGGCATTCCAGTAGCCCTTCCCATGAGTGATCCAGGCTCTTTTTGCCACTATCCCAAATCCATCGCTTCCATGTTATAGTTCATGACATGTAGTGGCTGCTGAGGACTTAGTTTCCTTGGTTCTAGGGAGGCGACACTCCCCTCCTGCTCCTCCTCCACCCCGCGCTCCCTGGGTAGGTCATTAGATGTAGTCATCCACAGTGGGTGTGGACCTGTCAGGATGACATATTAACCACGGGATATCCTTGTTTGGAAGGAACCGGATTCATCCCTTGGTCACTTCCGTGCCCTCTGTTTCTCCCTACCTCCTGCCCAATCTAAAATGTTCCCTTTTTTTTTTTTTTAAAGATTTTATTTATTTATTCATGAGAGACACACAGGAAGCAGGCTTCATGCAGGGACCCCGATGCGGGACTCGGCCCCACGTCCCCAGGATCACGCCCTGGGCCAAAGGCAGGTGCTCAACCACTAAGCCACCTAGGCATCCCAAAATGTTCCCATTTTGTTGCCCGTACCCCCACCCCCACCCCAGGCTCCTGTGAGCAGCAGCCCCTTCCATACAAGCCCCTTGCACCAGCTCAGCCAGGCTGGCTTTGTGAAGCCTACCAATGCCCACTTTCTCATGTGACCTTCTTTCATTCGTTCAACATTTATTAAGGACCTGCTGAGTGCCAGACTCTATGTCAGCGCCTACAGATTCCTGGGTGGATCAAAACAGTTACATCCCCGGAGAGGAGGCACTCACAGACTGCCTGTGTCAACCAGCATTAACAAGGGTGACATGCAGCCATCATCTGAGATCAGGAACTGACTGGAAAGGAACAAGAGGCTCTCAAGCATGAGTGGGAGGCAGCTCTGTAAATTTGGAAGGAACGACAAAGGTGTTCCAGGCAGAAGGAGCAACGTTTGGCAGAGGCTCAGCGGTGGAAGGGAGGGAGGTGTTCCAGGGTCTTCACCACAACCCCGTGAAGGCAGTTCCCTATTGTTACTGTGATACCCGTTTTATAGGTAGTTAGGGTGAGGCCCAGGGATGCCCCTTTCTCCTGAACTTAGGGCAGGACCCGCTTTGCTGGTAGGCCCGGAG
The DNA here is from genome assembly GCF_905146905.1 of Nyctereutes procyonoides. Taxonomy (NCBI): domain Eukaryota; kingdom Metazoa; phylum Chordata; class Mammalia; order Carnivora; family Canidae; genus Nyctereutes; species Nyctereutes procyonoides. Next base: position 8,592,630 of record NW_026575133.1, on the reverse strand, counting down.
CAGAAGTAGGCCAGGGTTCTAAAGTGCGTTGGAGTGGGGTGGGGGGGTATCAGAAGGAATTGTGCTCACCAGGGGAAAGATCCTAGCAATGGGAGCCCATTCCACCTAAATCCTGGGCTCTCCTTTGTTTCTCAAGGCCAACTGTGTTCCTGGTAGATCAGAAGCTATCTGGTTGCGGGAAGGAGCTGGGGAGCATTCTGGGGGCTGGGGATTGGCTCTGGGCTCAGTCCATAGAAACTACATCACCAAGTGGAGCCTTCTGTAAGAAAACCTGGGAGCAGCATCGTGCGGGAGAGAGAACAGAAGTTTTGGGGTCTGTCAGACCTGACCATGCATCTCGGTTTCCATCTATGTGACCGTGGGCAAGTCATGTGATCACTCAGATCCCAGGTGCCCTTGCTTGCTAAGTGAGAGTGGCAATATCACTGATGTGCCTTGATGCCTGAAATGCTCATCCTGGAGTCCAGCATGGGGTGAGACCTGAGCAAATGTAGGCTCCTTTATTAGCTGTAGGTGTACAAAATAGGTCAATTTATGATTTACTTAATTTACAAGAAGATTCTTTGTTTTATGAGAAAATTCACTAACAATTCTTTTGTATTGAGAGCCCCTCTTACGATTTGAAAAAATAAAACAATTTGTTATATACAACTGTGATTTATACAGGAGGGCTCCTGTTCACCTACTTCATATGGAAGTAAGCTAAATGTGTCAGCGTTTACCTGAAGGAACATCTCTGGGTTGGGGGATGCCACAGGGCTCTGTTCTCTGTCTCTGACCAAAAATGTTTGTCTGCAACTCGGGATTTTGATGTCAGCCTGCTCACATTTACAGGGGACACAGGGAGGATGGAGAGAGAGGGCTTCAGACCACAAGCTAATTTCCAAAACTACCTTGAAGAAGATTGTACTTGAATAGGCATTAATATATTGGGGTTTTATCCAAGAACTCAGTGGTCCACATGCAGGCAGCAGGAGGTTGGTGTTCATAGAAGCAGCAGTGTGAGGTGTCAGGGTTTGGGCTGCCTGGAAGCTTGGTGGAAGTCAATGTACACGTGACTCTGCACACACCCTGGGCGTGCATCCACAGAATTCACGTATCTTAGGATACACTCACACAAGTTCAGGGTTTAGGAAGTGTAGAGGGAGGGGGCAGGGAGAGCCTGCTTCCCTTCTGTCCCCGCCGTGTGTCTGCTCCTGGAGGAGTGGGCTGCGCTCTGGTGCGCACTGTGTGAGAACCGGGTACGAGGAAGGCAGTCTGGACAGTGGAAGAGCCAGGACTGGTTACGGGGATCAACCAGAGCAAGTGGGGAGGTTAGCCTGGAGCAGGGCAGGGGCTGTGTGTGTGTGTGTGTGTGTGTGTGTGTGTATGTGTGAAATGACCTTCTTTAAGAGAGTTTGGTCTCTTCTCTGGGGTCTGGAGGAAGAGCTAGTGGGTTTAGGCAGGAGTGAGCCCGAAGCAGATTCAGATCAATAGAAGGAAGAATGTCCTGATGGTCAGATGCCCAGAGAGTGAATGGATTGATTGCCTTACTTGTGACCTCTGCATCATCGCTGGATATATGCAAGCACAGGGCAGGGCTCAATGACCTTTTGGGTTCCTTTCTGGTCCTGAGAGTCTGATTCTCTTCTCTGATCGGCCAATACTGACCCTTCCCAATTGAAATTCAGGGGACATTGCTTTGGTTGCCTCAGCTCCTCTGTTGAGACTCCCATTCGTGTCAAGAGGATAGTGTCAGGGCCTGAGGATGGGGACAGGGTGGGTGGTGGTCACTCATTCTAGCAGCCTATTCTCAGCCTTGCAAAATGCTTGCTTGCCATCAGAGACTCCCTCTAGAACCTGAGCACTTGTAGGCCTGAGGTCACCAAGCAGGACACAAAGTCCAGCCTCTGACTTCAAATCGCTTTCCCCTCCCATCTGACCCAGCCTCTGTGCTGGAAGTTGGAACTGTGGGCAGCATGGGCCAAACTCTGGCATGCCACAGCATTTTTCCATTAAACCTCCCCTTAGCCATGGAAAAGCCCAGAGAACAGAGAATGTTAGAAGTGGAGGGAGACACCCATAGCCATATCCCAACTTTGCCCTTTCCTTTGTTTGCCCATGTTAAAGACAAGGAAACGAAGGCCCAAAGAGTGAGAGAAGTTAATCAAAGCCACTGACAGAACCAAACTCCATCCTTGCCCTCTGTCCCAGGGACCCACTGGACGTTTCCTCCTTCCTCTGCACATTTCTGCAGAAGGAGGGCATGTGGTCCTGGAGGTCCATGATGGAGAAGTCGCCCAGGAGAGTGCCATATCAGGCATATTCCACAGGGCTTCTAGCTTTCAAAATAGCCTGGCAAGCCTCTGAGTTTCTTCCTAGGGGCTGGGGACATGGCCACCAGCTGGCAGAGGACAGCATGAGGGAGCACTCCCGGGTAGGGATGCTGAGTGCTGACAGGTCTTTTCTCATCACTGCAGTAGTGAGTGGGGCCTTGGTGAGCTGACTGGCCTGGCTGCGTTGGCCCAGCTGAGGCCTGCCCCCCTACCCGCTCGCCCTCCTTCCCCCGTCTCAACCTCCTCTACAGGCTCCTCCCTGCCTTCCTTCCTTTCTTTTTTTTTTTTTTTCCTGCCTTCCTTTCTGTGGGCTCCCCAGGCTCCCTCAGCTTTCTAGAAGTCAGTGAGGCATAATATAGGGCCCAAGGCTATGCTGGAAACTGGGAGGAACACAGGGGTTGGAATCCGAGCCTACTACCTCCTGGCTGTGTGACCTTGGCTGAGTCAGGTTCCTTCTTGGGCCCTCAGCATCCTCTTCTGTTAAATGGAGGCACTGCTCATACCCGAGCTCGTGTATGTGTGGCTGCCTCCAGCACCGAGCCTGCTTGGAGCTTGCGAGGATGGCTTCCATCCCTTACTCAGGAGCCATGAAACTTGCGGTACTCTGCGGCTTGGCCCACCAGCACCAGGAACCCAGCCCTTTAAGGGAAGGGTTAAAGCCAGGTGGATATTGGCCAGGGTAAGGAATAGCCCCTTCCTAGAGCCAGCACTGCCTTAAGGGTATTTAAGAGCACTTAAGTGCTTAAAAGTATGCCAAAAGGATTGATTCTCCTGCACCTTGTTCTTGTCCTTTCTCTCTGGCCTGATGTTCTTCGTATGGGCAAACCTAGAGGCTCTTGCTCTTGGGGCAGTTGCAAAGAATTTAATTCTGAGGATATCCTAGAACAACTTGATGGATACTGCCAAAAATGTCCCTGAACATACAACTTGACACACTTTTGTGAGTTTATCCCCAGGATAAATTTCTAGCAGGGGAATTGGTGGGTCAAGGAGTTTGCATTTCTGATTTTAATATACGTTGGCAAAAGGCCCTCCTGAAAGAATTCACGTCCCTCCCACAGTGTATGAGACATATCTGTTTCCTCATACCTTCATCAGCCCCAGGACTTACCGAACTTGAATGTTTTGCCACTCAGCTAAAGAAAAATAATGTCTTTGTAGCTCCGATTTCTTTTTTTTTTTCATTGACACATGAGATTGAGTGTCTTTTCATGGATGGATTGGCCATTTGTATTTCTTTTTTGGCAAATGCCTATTTACATTCTTGGTCCATTTAAAATTTTTCTGTTGGGTGGTTCAACTCATTACTCTGGATTGTTCCTTAGGTAGTGGAATGGTCTCTAAGGGGGCTTGGAGGCATCAGTTTTCTCTGGGGTTGTGAGAGTTGGAAGTGAGTCTCTTTACCTCCCACCAAGAAGCTGTCCTGGGTTTGCCCTGAGCTTCCTGGGGTTCTCACTGTTAACAGGTGTGATGGTGCAGCTCTCACCTTCACCCCAATGCTGGACAGTGCATCCAGGAGAGCAGAGAGCATGTGATCATATGACTTGGTGTTGGTTGGACCTGCTGCTTCTGTATTTAGGGGAGTGAGGTGCATGGTAGGGTGCCAGGGAAGAACCTTGTGTGAGTGCAGATGTATGAGAGCCCCAGAATTTCTTGGAGGGGGCTTGGGCCACTGGGGGTGACATCTGCAATGGGAAGCACTCCATTAGAGAGTATTTTTGAAATAACAAATTCACTGAAGTTGCTTTTGTGATTAGTAGATATAATAAACAGAAAAGCCCAGCTGTTTACTTCCCAGAATAAATAAGTATAGAAATAAATAAGAAGGATGAAATCAGTAATAAAATAATAATAATAGATTTACCACTTGAACTTGGAGCCGGCCGATGGCAATTGTGGAGGTGGGACTGTCTCCTTTGGCACCACCAACCCGGGCAAGCCAGGAGTAAAAGAATGAGCTTCCACATGTTGGCTGTTTGCTGCAGGCCAGGCATGTGCTAAGCACTTTGAATGCATTTTCCCATCTAATCCACACTCAGACTGTCCAAAGCAGTTTCCTTAGTTTATAGGCAGGGAAATGGAGGCTCAGAGAAATTAGATAATTTGTGCAAAATCTCACACCAACTAAGAGGCAAAGCTAGCTTTTCATACCAGCAGCTCTTGGACACCACACATTGGACTTCACTGTCTCTTCCGTACACCCTTGACTCCTCGGTTGAGGCTGGAGGGAGAGCCCACACATAGGGTGGGAAATGGGGGCTGCAGTGTCTGGCTGAGCCTCCCTCCCCCACCTTCCTCCCTCCACCCCTGCAGCCCAGCTGGCATCTCAGAGGACAGGGCTAAGAGGAGTGGGCCTGATTTGGGCTCTGGTGTGCGGCCTGGGAGGGCTGGAATCTATAGCTCACGCCTTTCCCTGCATGGGCCTGGGTGTGAGTGAAGATGTGGGGAGGGGGCCTGCTCCCTGGAGGTGGGCTCCGGCCAAGTGAAACAGGCTGAGGTCAGAGGGAGGGGGCCGCTCTCCCCCAGGGAATGCCTGGATGACGTGACTTTGGGGGGCACTGGGGGAGGAGGCCGGCTGTGTGTTTCTCGTCTCACCTCCAAGCCTGGGCCAGATGGGGAATCAGTGCGGGAAGCCGCGCCAGATGATGCAGCTTCTGGCAGGCTTCCCTGGGTGCTGTGCGTGGCTCTTCTCCAGCCGGCCTGGCAGGGCCCTCCTCCTCCTCCCTCAGGGGACCTGAGAGCGAAGGACATTCTGGAGTTGGCTACGGCAGAGAAGAGGGTCTCCTCTGGCCTCGCAGCAGGAAAGGGCCGGGAGGAGCAGGTTGGGGGCCCCGAAGACGTGACCTGGTACTCCCTTCCCTCATTTCAAATGGCTCTGGATTCTGAGCCAAGTTTGGAGGAGGGAGGGGAGGTTTATAAGGTTTGCTTTCGGATCTGGACCCGGAGAGTGAACTGAGCATAAAACAAAGCCTCAGACTTCTAGTGTTTCATCCCTCTCCTTTTCCAAATGTTGCTTACACCTCATCTGCACCGAATGTCCCTACGTGTCAGCTGCTCTTTGCACTGCCCAACAGTGAGCAGCAAAGCATCCTATGCCCTGCCAGGAACTGGGGTCCATTCCCAACCCTGAGATCTCTTTCAGTCATCCCACTGCATCCTGACTGTGGTCCATCTGGGGTCCCCCGGAGATGTCTGGAGATTTCTCAGTCTCCAGGTGTCCCCTCTCTGCTTACCAGACCCCATGCATTTCCATACTCTCATTCTCTCATGACCAGCCTGACCTACCCTCCATGCCCCTCCCCACTCCTTCCAGCCTCCTTCCTCATCTCTTTTGCCTTGGGTCCTTAGATCTCTCCACACCACTTCTTCCCTATCTCCAATCCCAAACCACTCCAGGTTCCCCACCTGAGAAACATTTGGCTGCGATCTCTGCATCTCTGCCTTCCTCTCTTATTGCTCTCTCCTGCCTCCATCATGCCCTCAAGCCCCAGAGCCAGGGACTCTCAGCTCACCTCCTGGTGCTCATTGCCTTGTGCTTTGGGCTCTGGCCACCCCAGTTACTCCTGGCTCTCCACCTAGCTCCCTGCCAGCCCTTGTCTATGCCTTCTTCTGCTTCCGGCACCCTCCCACCTCTGCCACCCTCACCTTGTCACTTGGCTTACCTTCCTTATCATTATCTTTCACCCTTTGCCTTACCTCCAGCACCACCTCCTCCAGGAAGCTGGCTCAGCTTTGTGCCCCTCCTCTGGATTCCTCCACAATCTTGTATGCATCTCTCCATCATCTAGCTTCTACAGCAAATTATCCGCCAGTACCACTCTTGGCACCAGACTGAGAGCTCCCCTGGGGCCAGGATTGTGTGCAGTAAAACTTCTCACCAGTGTCCAGGGCAGGGCCGAGCACATGGTAAGCTCTCAATACTTCTTTACTGGATGGAACTGAATTTTATCACATGGCGGTGACAAGTCTTTATTGAGGATCTACCATGTGCCCAGTATTCTTAGATATTGTAGGGAAAGTGAGGAAAGTCAGGATAAAATACTTGCTTGCAAGTGGTTTATGACTCCGTTGAGGACAGTTCTGGGAATGAGTTGGAGGAATGGGTACATGTGAAATTGGCAGTCTGGGTCTTTGGTGCTGAAGTGGGTGCTGGAGCTGTGTGTGCCCCTCAGGATTTGGGAAGAGGAAGAAAAGACCCTGGGTAGAGAGGCTAATAGGCCTGGAGTGGGGGGCAAGGGATGGGTGGGACCAGATGGAAGGAGGCTGGGCCAAACACCAGGGTCAGGATTGTGAACAGACAGAAAAATAGGTTTCTAGAGAAGGTGAACAGATTTCACCTAGTTCTGCAATCACTTCCTGTGGATGCTTCCAACATCAGAGCAGGGATAGAAGATTTTAAGTGCAGTTTCTCTATCCTGGAAGCCAAACAGGAGCTGATGGTGTTCCCAGTTTTGCTGCTTGATTGGGAAAGCCTTACTGCACGCCAGGCTCTGCCGGGGCCAGCGAACTCTCTAGGCAAAGAGAACAGGATGTTTCTGGCATTACTTTTTTCCAGTCGTCTGCAAAAGAGAACCTGGTTTCTTCTTACTGGGCCTGGGAAAACAGGTGCCTTTTAAGCCAGGCACACCTACTATGTGCCAGTGTTGATGATCTGCAACATGGGGATCAGGGGCCCAGGAGTAATCTTCTCTAAGATTAATGGACATAACATGACCCCTACCTACACAAGCTTGCTGTGTCACAGATGCAGGGGCAGAGGGAACACCAGGGCTGAGGCAGCCCAGGGAGGCTTCTAGGAGGCAGTGGGTCCTGATTGGGCCTTGAAAGAATTAGACACGCTGAGAGGATGGAGAAATAGAGCCCGCCTGGCAAGAACCCCCTTAACTGAGAGTGACATCTTTTCCTTTCTAGTATTAAACAGTTTTATTGAGATATAATTCATATACTGTACAATTAACCAACTTAAAGCAAACAGTTCAACAGTTTCTAGTATATTCACAGATAATGTGCAACCGTTACCACTGTCAATTTTAGAGTATTTTGATCATTCCTTTTTGAAGGTAACCCCATTAGCAGTCACTTCTTATTTCCCTAATGTCACCACCCATGAGCCTTAGGCAACCACTCATCTATTACCGTCTCTCCAGATTTGTCTATTCTGGGCATCTCATATAAATGGGACCATGTAAAATGTAGCCATTGTGTCTGCTTCTTTCATTTAGGATAATGTTTTCAAGGTCCATCCATGTTTTAGTATGTATCAGTGATTCATTCCTTTTTATAACTGAATAGTGTTCCATTGTATGGCTGTAACATATCATATTTTAAAAAGATTCATTTTAGAGAGAGGGAGGGAAAGCAGGAGGAGGGGCAGAGAGAGAATTTCAAGCAGATACCCTGCCAAGCACAGAGCCTGATGTGGGTGGGACTTGCTCTCACGACCCCAAGGTCATGACCTGAGCTGAAATCAAGAGTCAGATGCTCAGGCAATTGAGCTACCCAGGAACCCCGTCACACATCATTTTATTTATCTATTCATCAGTTGGTGAACATTAGGTTGTTTTCACTTTTTGGTTATTATATAATATTTTATAGTACAATGCCACTGTCAACATTTGCATACAAGTTTTTATGTGGACATGAGTTTTCATTTCCCCTGGACTGATGTCTTGGAATAGAATCATTGGGTCATATGGTGACTCTATGTGGTGTGTTAAAATTTCTCTACATCTTTGCCAACACTTATTATTCTCTCTGTTTTTTATTATGGCCATCCTAAGTAGATGTGAATTGATATTTCACCATGGTTTTTTTTTAAGATTTTTTTTATTTATTCATGAGAGACAGAGAGAGAGAGAGAGAGAGAGAGAGAGAGAGAGAAAGGCAGAGACACAGGTAGAGGGAGAAGCAGGCTCCATGAAGGGAGCCCAACGTGGGACTCATTCCCGGGTCTCCAGGATCACACCCTGGGCTGAAGGTGGTCCTAAACCGCTGAGCCACCTGGGGCTGCCCCTTCACCATGGTTTTTATTTGCATTTTCCTGGATGGCTAACAAATTTGAGCATCTCTTCTTATACATATTGGCCATTTGCGTATCTTGTTTGGCGAAAAGTCTATTGAGATCCTTTGCCCATTTTTAAGGTGGATTATTTATCTTATTACTGAATGGTAAGAGTTCTTTGTATGTTCTAGATACAAGTTGCTTATCATATATATGGTTTGCAAATATTTTCTCCCGTTCTCTCGATTGTCTTTTCACTTTCTTGCTGATATACTTTTGTGAAGCACAAAACTTTTTGATCTTGATGTAGTCCAGTTTATTTGATTGCTGGTTTTGGTGTCATGTTTTAGAAACCATTGGCTAGTCCAAGGTCATGAGGATTTGTATCTATATTTTCTCCTAAGATTTTTTTTGGTTTCATCACTCACGTGGAAGTATTTGATTCATTTTGAGTTAACTTTTGTATATGATATGAGGGTGGGTTCCCTTCCAGTTTTGAATTGAGTCAGACTTGAGGTTCCCACCCACCTTCCCATTTGGTGAGCTTTCCTCTTTGGATATAGGTCTCAACTCACATATCCGCTCCTAACAGAGGCCTTCCCTGACCATGTATTTAAAGGAGCCACCTCCCCTGTCATCGGTTTCTGTTACTGCACTCCATTTTATCGGACCATCAGAAATGATCGTATGTGTGCCTGATGCTCCCCATACAAACTCCATGAGGATAGACTGTCTGGCTAACTGCCCGTATGTCCAGTGCCAGAGCCTGGCATTCAGCTGGTGCTCAAGCTGTATTTGTTGAGAGCGGGAAACTTTCTGTTAAAGGAGCTACTTTCCTAGTGGATTTTGCTAAAACTTTGTGTTTCTGGCCTCAGAGAGTTGGAAGTTGGAGAGCTGAGAGGAGGTCACTCATCTCCTGCCCTGACCATCCCATTACTTCACGAGATAGTTCCTTCCTTCTTTGGCCACTCTGGCTGGAAGCATCCTCTGGACATTGGGCAAAGACCTGCTTTCCTATAAGCACTCATGGTCCACCATCTGCCTTGGGGTGCAACTGAAGTTGAACCTCCCATATTCGTGGGCCTTTAAATATATGAAACCAGCTGTCGTGTCTCTCTTGCATGCCTTTTCTGGGTTCAGCACCTCTAATTCTTTCAGCTGTTCCTCCTGGAGCCAAACAGGGATGGATTCTGACCCCTCACTCACTGATGTAGGTTCCGGGGAGGTGAGGATGGTCACAGGCTGCCAAAGAAAGCGAAACGTAGCCATAGCTCAGAACAAATGAGTCCCTTGTTTTCTTTTTTCCCATTTGAGCTGGTGAATTCCAAAATTGGAGACAGAACTTTCAGAAAAATCACCGAATACATGCTTTCTCACTAGCCCTCTTGAAGGCAGAGCTGACTGTTAATAGTACAAATTATACTATCATATTGCTTTCTGTAATGAGTATTTTTTTTCAGCCGGTTCAGTGCTGTTTTTAGTATTATTTCACCTTAGTGGTTCGCAACCTGTAACAACCAGTAGACTCACCCAGGGAGCTCTGAAAATTACCAGTGCCACCCCATCTTTCAAGATTCTGATTTAAATGGTGTGTGTGTGGTGGTGGGGGTGGGGAGGGTGAGGCCTAGAGTAGCAGTGTTTTTAAAGCACTCCAGGTGATTGTATGTTTTTGCAGAGTTGCAGACCTTGGTTTCAAGGACTCAACATTGAACTTGAAATCCCCTAAAACTCCCCAAGAATGAGCAAACATTGGATTTTAGCAGAATATTTAGGAGATGACATTAGCTAAGAGGACACAATTATTTTATAAGATGGAAATTTTGCTTTAAATTATGAAAGCTGTACAAGTCCAAAAGAAGTAAAAAAGAAATGTATGAAGTGTAAAGTTAAATTATTCTGTTTCTCCTTCTCTTAACCCAAATAACTACTTATCAATTTGTTGCATTTCTTTCCAGACTTTCCAAATATTCATGCATATTCACACATACAAACCCCCCATAACACACCTCTCCTCAAATAAATCTGATTATATTGTACACATTCTGTTTTGTAATATGTTTTTTTTTCTTTTCTCAGTGTACTATGGACATTTTACCAAAATGACACAGAAAGAGCCACCTTCTTTTTAACAGGTGTATAAATCAGAGTTTATTTTAGTATTTTTCTTAATCGCTAGACATTAAGTATTCCTTACTTTTTCCCTTGATTTTACAAAAAGTGCTGCCATAGACAGCTTTATATACATAAACACATACAACACACACATGCATATGCACACCTACACATACACACACTTGTGCGGATAAATTCTTAGAGGTGAAATTGCTAAGTCAAAGGCAATATGAGTTTAAGATAGAGATTGCCGAAATGCTTTCCAAAACGACTGTTCCAATCTGTCCCCTGCAACAAAATTCCTAATGACAGCTATTTGCCCTGTGTCAAAAATGGAGCTTTGCTGAGCACAGCAGAGAGGAAGGTGTGAGTGTGTCAGATGGTGGGGAGGAAACGCTGGGGTCATTTCCCCTGCACGCTGTGTGTGGAGGAGGCCGCTGGCCTCTGGCCTTGCCTGGCTGCTCTGTTTCCCAGGAAGAGGAAGCCAAGCTGTGTGTGTTAACCTTTGTCTTGCTCTCTAGGGTGTGACGAGGGAGTGGGGCACGTTCACAGGATGTGTGTGTCCAGGTCAGCTGGCCTAGGTCAGTCATTGATTTGAGACTGTGTGGAGTGAGAATCCTCATTTCTAACCCTTTCCTAGACCCATTGGGCTATGTCTAAGCCCCGTGGAAGCTCAGGAGTGTGACCCTCTTTTATAGTTCAGGACAGGATACATTTGTTTGAAGTTTCCAGGACTCTAGCTCCTGAAAGTCAAAATGCATCTAGAATTTTTCTTGATTTTCATAATAGGGTAAACCTCCTTCCCCTGATCTGGGCACACTGCCACCCTCTCTGGGCTCCTGGGCATTAGCCAAGATGTCCACTGTCCATTGCTGCCTTTCCATTGGAGCACCTGCTGGTGCAAGGTGGTCAGACCTGTCTGCTCTGATAAGCTGGCTTGGAACCAGAGGGTGGTGGCACAGTTGAGGGACAAAGGTACAAAGGTTCAACCATGTGCCTTTAGGAACTCTGAAAAGCATGGAGTGGGGACCACGTCCAGAGCTGTAGAAACCCAAGGTGGGTTTCTTTCAAGACTCAGGGCTAATTGGTGCCTCCAGAAACTTCTAGGGGAGAAGCTAAAATTCTAAGTGCAAAAGGCCATGCCAGGTACTTTGAAGGCAATGGGGAGCGGGGGTGGAGAAGAGAAATGGGGGTCACAGTTATTGAGCAGCTACAGTGTCCCAGGCACTGGTGATGGCTTTTGTGTTCTCATTAATCCTCACAGTGAGGCAGTTATTAGCACCCTTATGTTATGGATGGGAAGTAAGGCTCAGAGTGAGTAACGACTTTTCATGGAGCCGATCTGATGAACTCAGATCATGTAAAATAGAGTGCTGGTCCCCATGGAGCCCTCCTTACCTGCCTGCCACGCGGGTGACTTCAGGACTGATAGATCACCCACCCATGAAGCAACCCTTCGACAGAGCAGCAGATTGAAGCATGAGGGCAGACCTTTGTGGCAGGGACTCTGCCTTGTTCTGGGTAGTCTGGTCTAGTTATTAAGAGAATGAGGTGGTCAGGCTATATAGTCAATGCCACATTCTAGGCCAAGCTCCATGACCTGCCACCACCAGTATGACCTAGGTAGATCCATTACCTCTCTAGGTGTCTTCATTGACTAGAGATAATAACAAGGATTAAATGAGATGATCTGAATAAAGTGCTTAGCAAAGCCTGGAATGCAGTAAGTGCTCCATGAAGTGGGCCTGGCTATTACTGTTCTTACTCATGAAATCGATAGTGTGTGCATATAAGAAAAAGGTGTCTAAGAACAGACTCTCTTTGCTGTTTCTCTTCTAGTTCTGGGGATTATATACACAGAGCTTTGACAGCTGAACCTTCTTTTAAGGTCTGGTCCGTGTAGGGTTTGTAAATCCTGGGAGTTCCTGCTTTAGACACTCATTTCCCCTCCAGGAAACAAGAAAGAAAGAAGAAAAAAAGCCTCCGACCCAGACGGGCCTGCCACAGCTCGCCCAGTCTTTCAGTGGGCTGCTCCTGAGGACAGCCATTGTTGTCCTGGCTCCAGACGGCACTTAATGTTTGTGCTTCTGCTTTCCTAGGCCAGTGCTGGTTCTGCTACTGGTGTGTACATGTGGGGGTGTGTGCGGGGGTGTGCACACACATGTGCACATGTGTGCATCCTCATCCATCAGTGTCCCTGTTTCCTACTTCCCATTCTCCTTCTGCTCCAGTTCCTGGTGTCATGGTTCATGTCTCATAGCAAAGGGAAAGAAGTTGATTGACACCATCTCTATTCCTGGGTATCTGAATAGCTAATGTTCATTGGGTGCTTGCCGTGTGCCAGGTCCTGTGTTGAGTGCCCCATGTCCAGCATCACATTTAATGAGAAGCTCTCATTATACACCACACGTTGCAGCTAAGGAAACTGTGACTAAGGGAAGCTAAGACACTTGCCCAAGCCCACACAGCAGAGAAATGTTAGAGCTAAAATTTAAACTCATCAAATGTTTTCAAAACTGTCTTCCTCTTCCTTGGTGCCAACACTGCCCTTGGTCCTTTCTGAGCCTTACTTTTTGGCACCCCATGACTCCATCTTGCACTGTTTCCCTACTTGATTTTGTCAGATTGAGCTATAAGGGCCTGGAGGTTGAGTCATTGCCTCATCTTTAGCTTGGCACAAAACTGGGTACTAGGTGAGCATTCACTCAACATTTGTTGGTTGTTTCGTTCCTTCACTTACTTAAGGGACATTAAATGAATATCTCTTAGGTGTAAAGTGTCATGCTGAGAATTAGGATGCCATAATCTGCCTTCAGGGAGCTTCCCTTCTAATGGGGGGGAGATATAGGGTTAGCTCGATGAATCCTCACAACAGCCCAAAGGTGAGGTGACTCTTGTTATCTCCACCAGTAAGTGTAGATACAAATAATATGGAGGTCTTTTCCAGACTCTCTTGCCTACCCAGTGCCCTTCGACTTAAATTAGTAACCAAGGCCCAACCATGATCCATGCAGACAATAGCAGGCACCCACACTGAGTGTGATGGGTACCCACTAAATACCCTCGAAGGTGTTTGATAAGGTACAGGAGCCCACTGACTGTCCCCTCTCCAAATCCCTTTAAAAAGCCCTTCATCCCAGATGAGGGCCATGTGGTGCAGACTGGCCATGGTGGCGGTGGCTATGTTTCAGTGGCTGGGGGACAGGTAGTTCTGGGAGAAGCATTCTGCAGCATGCGCCCCATCCCTCACAGATCCTTCCTGGGGCCGCTTCAGCTGCATTTACTGTGACTGGCACATAACCACGAGGTCCAGAGGGGGCCTGGAGTAGGTTGATCTGAGGACTGGCCATTAGCCCTGTGGCCAGTGCGTACACGTGCATGCTGAGGTGGGGGAGGCACCCTCCACATCCAGGCTTCTAGGTAGTGGTTGTTCCCCAAATCTGCAGCATCACCATTTTCCCCACCCCAAGAACAAACACTCACCCTAGAGGAGGGTTTGGAGTTTTAATAGGGCCGTACCCTGAGAGTAAGCAGAAACTTTAGTCAAGTAGCCACAGGCTATTAACCTTGATCTTGCTGGTGGGGTTTTAGGTTGGCAAAGGGCCTTGCACTGAGCCAGCTGTATTTGTAGTCTACCCTCAGACACAAGGGATTTGCTTCTGGGGGCGAGGGGATAGTCCCCAGGTGTTGCTGCCAGTGGCCTCTTTGGTGCTTCCAGACCCATGGATTTTTCACTCAGTAGATCTGTCAGTTAGGCATCATCTCGGTATGTCCTGAAAACTGGCAGGTCTGAGGAACTCCAGGGCTGCTAGGGAAGACGTTTACTGCCCTTGCAGCTGGGAAGGACATACTCAGCCGTGTGGAATAGGCAGGGACACAGCATTAGATAGGAACAACCCTATGCTGGGTTGTTTTGAGCCAACAATTAGCAAATAAAGGCAGATATAATAACTAACTATTTGTAGGAAACAGACTATGGGCGCTGCAAGAAATGGACACAGACTTGCTGGGCTAGTGGACCCAGGTCAGATGCTGGATTCTGGGGCTTTCTGTCTGGGTACAGTCAAGAGGAGTCATTGACACCATGGCCTTCACTGCTTCCTGTGGGACTCAGTGGGCCCCCTGCAGGGAGGATGGGGGCATTGGCCCAACATTTGGTATAGCTGCATACACTAGGGGCAACAGCCCTGGGGGTCCTCTACCTTACGAGGTAGTTTGGACCTCAAGGATTAGTCTGGCCTAGTTTGCAACTGATGTTTGGCTCCTCCTCTCCCTGGAGTAGGGCATAGTACATGGGACCCTTGAACTGAGGGTTAGAGCTGACTGGTACTTAGGAGGGCTGGCGTCATCTTCTTGGAGAACTTGGCATGATGAACTGCTCTGGCCAGAAGCCAGAGCAACAATCATGTCCCCAGATGTAAACTCCCCTTTACTGGCTGTGTTCATTCAGACTTCTGGGGCCAAATCCTTTAGTATTTGTTCTCAAATGTTAAGCCATCTAGAAGATTTGCAGGGAGTTGAAGAGCTGAGTCCTGAGGAGGTATTGTGACCTCAGGACTCTAAAAGGCAGTGACAGCCCACCCAGGGAAACAGGGTGCTGTGTTCTGGCCAGAACCACTGTGTATGCATTAGAGTAAAGCACCCCTTTCTCTGTGTGCCTGCAATTTCCAGCCAAGTGTACAGTTGGCGGTGCAGGGTGTAGGTTGGATTTCAGCTCCTACTTGCCCCTTGGCTGAGCAGTCTTGTGCAACTATGAACAACTTGTGCAACTGTATGCAATGGTCCTAGTCCCAGCCACCTGATGCACTATGGTGTGAGCAGGTGAAGGAAGACTGTCATTGAGTTTCCATTTGGCTTGGGGCCAGGGAAACTGGCAGAGGTCCAGAGAAAATAAGACCTTCCTTAGTAAACTGAGCCATAGTGCCACAAAGATATAGGGTTTCTTCCACAGTTCCTAACTCCTTGCCTCTAACCGTACTTTTTGTCAGCACAGGAGCAATAAGTATTTATTGGCACTTTCCAGTTAAACGTGGGATAGGTCCTAGGACTTCTAAGAATGGTTGCACCATATCTTTGGGTTGTTCATTGGTCACAGCCCCGGTCTGATCCTGGATGTCCCTCCACGGGAACCAGGCTGGGCTTCATTCTCAGTGCTCTGGAGTTAAGCTGTGAGTCTGGTTTGCATCATGGCTGTTTTCTTGTTGAAAGGAGCAAGACTTGGAAGCTGTGGAAGTGTTGGAAGCCTCAAACATTTCTGGGCCTGGTGAGCTGAGTGGATGGAAGGTGGCCCAGAGTGAGTGGGCTGGTGGGACCAAGGCATCATGCTGGGTGTCTCCCATGAGTTTCCGCAGTTGTATCTGTGGTGGAGACCCTGATCTGTAGAGGGTAAGCAGGGCAGGTGGATGTGAGACTGTGGAGCTGCCTCTCTGAGAGAAGCTGGACACAGTTGCTGGTCAGCAGGGAGGCCTCCTAGATGCCTGCCATCTGTCTGAAATGGCCAGAAATGGGGGAAATAGAATCCATGGGTTTTTAAAATCCAGAAGTAAGGAAAACGCCACCCAGGAAACATAACCCCAAGTAAAGTGTGGGGCAGCAGGTTGTTTAATTGCAAACCTTTCTTGAGAACCAGCTGCAGGGTAATGTTATCTTGGCTGCTCCTGCAGCTAGAGGAGAATTTATCTGGGCTCCTCACGCAGTCCCAGTAAACAGAGCTGGCTTTCTCAGATGACCTCTGCCCTGTCCCCTTCCCCTCCACCTGCTCTTTCTTGGGGGGTTTATTGCTAGGGTTTCCAATGCTGACAGGCCCAGCTCCAAGAGGCTTGAGGAGCTCATTGTGGGAAGGCAGATGGGCCAAGGGGGAGGGATGGGTTGGGCTGGAATTTTGCATATCCATACTCATCTGGAATGATAATCTAGGATGTTTAATGTTTGGAGGAAAGCAGACAAGTCCTTGAAAGAAGCTGCCCAGATGAAAGAAAGGGGTCTGGAGACTGTCCTCAGATTTCTGGGCTTCTATTTCCAGGAGGTCTCTGATCATTTCCTCAATTCCTTTTTTTTTTTTTTTAAGATTTATTTATTTATTCATGAGAGACATAGAGAGAGAGGCAGAGGGAGAAGCAGGCAGGCTACCTGCAAGAGCCTGATGTGGGACTTGATCCCGTAATGTCAGGATCATGCCCTGAGCCAAAGGCAGATGCTCAATCACTGAGCCACCCAGGCATCCCGATCATTTCCTCAATTCAAGATTTAGACCGTTTGTCCAGGAGGGAGGCTGGGGGGCCTCTGGTAAATCCTAAAGGTCTGGGAGAACCCGGGATGGGTTCATTTCCACACCGCTGCACCTGAGTTGCCTCATGCTTGCTCATGAGGTGGGAAGTGGGGTACAAGACGTTAGCAAGAGTAATCGTTCACCCAGAAAGGAAAGAAATGTGTTTTGAGGGGAAGCATGGTGTATTTGCAGCCTGGTGGCTATGGCCAGCAAGGATCACAGGGACAACTTCTGTGGCCCTGCCCTCTGGCTTTTCTCCAGAGGCTTGTCTTTGGTGTGGGTTCAGATCAAGGTTTAGATAAAGAGATAGTTCTCTAGGAAGGGAAAAGACTATTTGGAAGGTGATGGGGGGGGGGTGGTACAGAGGGGAGGGGTGCTCTGGTGGTGCACTGGGTAGCCCTAGCCTGGGAATTTCAAGATCTGGGCTCCTGTCTCAGCTCTGACACTAACAGGGTGAGCACACTTGCCATGGTAGCCAGCATAGTGGGGCAGGCCTGGCAGCCCCAAAACTTGTGCCCATTGAATAGAAGAGGAGCCTGAGGGTCTGAGAGTCTGGGCCAAGGTCTCACAGCCAATAGGGATGGCCCTGAGAGTGAAACCTAGGTGTGACTGACTCTAGAGCATGTACTTCTTCCTTAGCAAATCACCATCCTGGGTCTGAGTTTCCTCCTCTGCAGAAGGAGAGGCCTCCCAGCTGCCAGAGGCTGGGAGTCTATAATTAATTCTCCCTGGGAGGTGAAGGGAAGCCCCTAATTACTGAAGAAGATGAAGCATGGGTCATGGTAAGCCCCAGTTAAGCCCTTACTCCAGGCCCTGCTTGGTTGGCCAGGGAGAAAGGCTGCTATCTAATGGCCTGCAGGCTCTCTCCTGGGAGGGCACTGCCATTTGGGACCTCCTTATAGTGTGTCTGCCCAGGCAGAGGTCAGGAAGGTAGCACCTGGCCATGTATAGCATCTGCTCCCTTCCCGGGACCTGTGAGAAGGGTAGATGTAGCTGGCAGGATTTGGGGGTCAAGGAGCCAGGAGTCAGCAGAGGGAATGGGGTAGGTCATAACCCCAGTGAAAACGCCAGAGCATCTGGCCACAGTCAATGAAGCCACTTGTGTGTGAGGGTTCCCTCTGCATTTGTCTGGTTTTGTAGCATTCCTGACCACTGACTTCTGTCTGGGCCCTAAGTTCTGTCTCTTCTTGCTCTCATAATTGATGTGACTCCCCCATGTTCCGCTAGGCTTATCCCCTATGCAAGGGGTACAACAGGCTTTTAGGCCACCCAAAGATTTGTTAAGAAAGGGGCACCTGGGTGGCTCAGTGGTTGAGCATCTGCCTTCAGCTCAGGGTGTGATCCTGGGGTCCTGGGATCGAGTCCCACATCAGGCTCTCCACAAGGAGCCTGCTTCTCCCTCTTGCCTATGTTTCTGCCTCACTCTCTCTGTGTCTCTAATGAATAAATAAATAAAAAATATTTTTTAAAAAGGATGTCTTTCAGTCCTGATTAAGTATTTTGATTTAAATATCCACACTCTGAAATTTACACATAGGAAGCTAGTCCAGTGTGATGAAGAGCATGGTGTTTGGGCTCAGCCGGACCTGGGTTCAAGTCCTTTGCTCTATATTTTACTAGCTGTGTGACCTTAGGCAAGTTATTTAGCTTCTCTGAACCTCAGCTTTCTTCTGTATAGAATGGAGATAATAATGGCAGCTACACATCACAGATTAAATGAGTTAATGCTATGAGTGCTTTACACTGTGCTGGCACAAAGTGGCCATTATCTAAATGATTTTTACCTTTTATCGTATGAGATATATATTTGTTTTTTTTTTTAATTTTTATTTATTTATGATAGTCACAGAGACAGAGAGAGAGGCAGAGACACAGGCAGAGGGAGAAGCAGGCTCCATGCACTGGGAGCCCGATGTGGGACTCGATCCCGGGTCTCCAGGATCGCGCCCTGGGCCAAAGGCAGGCGCCAAAGCGCTGCGCCACCCAGGGATCCCCGAGATATATGTTTATATCCCTATCTATTATAATAGTAGTTTATTTTGAGTTTGTGAACATAGGGATGGCCTTTCGCTTTGTGCTTTGTGTTCTTATCAGGATCACATAAAACATGTCATCAGTACCTCATGTCAGGGTGGCAACCCTCACTGTTTGCTTTGTTTTATGGCCCTCTCCTTGTTTTTTTTTTTTTTTTAAATCATTTTCTTTCTTTCTTTTTTTATTTATTTATGATAGTCACAGAGAGAGAGAGAGAGAGAGAGAGAAGAGGCAGAGACATAGGCAGAGGGAGAAGCAGGCTCCATGCACCAGGAGCCTGACGTGGGACTCGATCCCGGGTCTCCAGGATCGCGCCCTGGGCCAAAGGCAGGGGCCAAACCGCTGCGCCACCCAGGGGTCCCCTCTCCTTGGTTTCTATTCAGAATGAACATTGCCCAGAGCGAGGTGACCTCTGTGATGGGGCTCGGGTGGGGGAGAGGGGATTGAAGATTCAGAGCTCATTTGCTTCGAGGTTAACTGAGTAGCCAGACATAAAGCCCTGTATCCCTATGTGCAAAACCCTTGCTGTGGACTGTGTTCCCCCCAAATTCATATATTGGAGCCCTAATCCCTAGCATGATATTTGAGGTAGGACCTTTGGGAGGTGACTAGGTTTAGATGAAGCCATGAAGATGGAGCCCCAGTAGTGGGATGAGTGCCCTTAGAAGAAGAGGAGGAGACTAGAGCCCCTTCTCTGCATCACATAAGAATACAGCAACAGGGTGATCATCTGTGAGTCAGGAAGAGGCTCTCACCAGGAACCTTGATCTTGGACTTGCAGCCTCCATCACTGTGAGAAATAAATGTCTGTTGGTTAAGCTGATGGTATTTTGTTACAGCAGCCTGAACAGACTAAGACAGCCTTGCTCCAGGTATCTGGAGAATTCAGCTACCCTGATGCCAAGGGATCTAAATGCTCCTCCTCTTTGCTAGCATTCCTTCCTTCTCACAGGGGCTGAGACCCCTGGCTTCACTGGACACTTTGTTCTCACTGGTGGAGTCCCCACAGATCTACTGAATCAGAATTACTAGACAGGTGCCTGGAATCTGAGTTTTTATGAAGCTTGCCAGGAGATTCTTTTTTTGTTTGTTTGTTTTTGTTTTGTTTTCTTTTTTTTTTTAGATTTTATTTATTCATTTGAGAGAGAGAGAGAGAGAAAGAGAGAGAGCGCATGATGGAGCTACAGGGAGAGGGACAGAAGGAAAGGGAGAAACTAACACCCCGCTGAGCAGAGAACCCAATGCAGGATTCCATTCCAGGACCCTGGGATCATGATCTAAGCCAAAAGCAGGCACCTGACTGAGCCACTCAGGTGCCCTTTGCCAGGAGATTCTGATGGACACCCTAGCAAAGGAATCATAATTGTGGATACAGCCACTCAGTCTCTTTGACGTAGGGGTCTCACTGTGTCTCAGTGCTGTCCCTTAACCTCAGAGATGTCACAGGAGGCACCAGAGGGGAAGTTCAGCAGAATAGCCCTGAGAGCATTGAGGGGACCCCTCCCTCTCACTGTGTCTTTGGTGTGTGTTCAGGTACAAGGGACAGAAATGATAGGGACAGTAGGCCAGATTGTGGGGCAGGGGACTTTCTCCTCCATCCAACAGGCCTGCCCATCTCCTGGTCCAGAGAGCCTTCCAGATTGGGTTGAGGCACCAGCCTTGGAGAGCCTGAGTACCAAGTGAAGGTGACATTAGGAATGGGGTCCTGGAAATACCTTCATTTCAGACAAGTTTACAAATGTTACATGTACTAACATCTGTCCTGCAAATCCACCTCTCATCCAGAGGGTCAGTTTGATTGTTCAGTGCAGCAAAATGTTTTCTGAGCGCCCAATCCATTCTGTGCCTGGCTCTGAGCTAAGACGTAAGAATACTGGGATGAATTGCACATCTCTGAAATGCTTATGGTCATCTGAAGTGCTTGACAGAGTGGGTTCTGAGGATCAACTATAGCAGAAGTGATTTGTTAAAAGTATAGATGCCCAATTTTAATAAATGTACCACTTAAGCAGTGGGAGAGGGCAGTGGGTGTATGGGAACTCTGTACTTTCTGTTCAATTTTGCTGCGAACCTAACACTGCTAAATAAAGCCTTTAAAAGGCATACGGGTGGCTTAGTCTGTCTTCGGCTCAGGTCATGATCTTGGGGTCCTGGATTGGGCCCCATGTTGGGCTCATTGCTCCGTGGGTAGTCTGCTTCTCCCTCCCTGCAATGCCCCTCTCCTCCTGCTCATACTCTCTCTGTGTCTCTCAAATAAATAAAATCTTAAAGAAAAAGCCTTTATAAAACAAAATGAAATAAAATGTAGATGCTTGAGTTCTGAAACCCCAGATCTACTTAGGCAGAATTTCAGAGAGTAGGGCCCCAGCATCTGCAATTTGGGAAGACCTTTTATAGAATCTTATTCACTTAAAAGTTTGAGAACTAGTGGAACCCCAGTTTATGTTTGTTATATAAAATACATATAAATGGAAAGAAGGAGATTAAAACCACTTGTAATTCTGATTTTCTAAGATAATCATCCTTAGCAGTTTACTGAATATTTAAATAAATGTGTGTAGCATCTACATACAAATGTGTATAGTGGGGATCCCTGGGTGGCGCAGCGGTTTGGTGCCTGCCTTTGGCCCAGGGCGCGATCCTGGAGACCCGGGATTGAATCCCACATCGGGCTCCCGGTGCATGGAGCCTGCTTCTCCCTCTGCCTCTCTCTCTCTCTGTGACTATCTTAAATAAATAAAAATTAAAAAAAAATTAAAACAAACAAAAACAAATGTGTATAGTGGTATGTGACACTGCTGGGTCATGGGGACAGACGTAAGAATGGTCCTGGCCATGGGGCATCCACAGTCATGTTAAATGGTGCCTGGTACAGCTTGAAGCTCAGCCTTAGTCACCCACTCATTTGCTCTTACCTTTTCTCCACAGGTATACATCATCAACGTGACCTGGTCCGACTCCACATCCCAGACCATCTACCGGAGGTACAGCAAGTTCTTTGACCTGCAGGTAAGTTGGTCTGAGTTCAGATGGTACCCGGTTTCACCTGTAGTAGCCTGAGTCTCTGGTGGGCTGGCCTCTCTCATGTCCTCACTCATCTGAAGAACCCCTATCAGAGCTCTCAGGGTCAGCAGTAGGTCAGAGCAGAGGGACGAATGAGGAAACCTCGCCTGTCTAGCTGGGCTTGGCTCAGTTTTGGATATTGCAAGCAGACACCGGGTTTTGTTGGCTTCCTCTGATGGTCTTAACAGTCAAGCTTTGTCCCCTTCCTTTGCCTGGGGGGGTAGGAAACCAGGGTGGAGAGGCAGGAGAATGGCTGTGGGTGCTGTGTGCATGAGCAGACATGTAACTATAAACATCCAGGGTGAGACGCAAGCTACCACATCATTGTAGGCAAAGAAAAGCAAACACACAGGAGAGACAGAAACAGAAAATAAGCAGTTTCTTGAGCTACATACACAAACTGGGCATACCACTGTGTCTGTCTAGCCAAATGAGGCTCTTGCTGCCCTGTTTGTACGCTTGCATGGTGTGTGCAACTCTCTAATATACACAGACATGTTCATACAGCTCCTCTTGCAGTCACCTCCCTTTTTGCCAACTAATTTGGTTAGACCTCTTTTGGTTACAAGTGATAGTTTTATACTCCTACTGGCTCAGACAAATAGGAAACTTGGTTGGAAGGATATACCAGGGAAAGCCATGCAGTTGACCAAATGGTGAAAAAGAGAGTGAGTTACTCTCCTCCAGAAACATCTGAAACCACAGCTGCTCGCTCTCTCTCTCTGTGTCTGCTCTCTGCTTCTCTCTGGCACTGTCCTCAGATCCCTGAGGAACTTGGCTCTCAACGGCTCCCAAATTTCATATCTTGTGCTTCCCAACACCAGAGAGACTGACTCTCCAAGCTTCAAGTTGAAAAATCCCAGGGAAGACTTGGATTGGTCTGATTTGGGTCAGGTGCCCTTTCTGGACCAATCAGTGTGGCTCAGGGTAGAGGGTCATGTAGCACAGACATGAGCAGCAGGGGGCCTATGCCTCTGGATCAGAGTCAGGCACCAGACAAGGCAGGATCACCATGAGTTGAACAGCAGCCCTTCCAATACCAGGAAGGGGAAACAGAGGTTCTAGATTCTTCCTTAGAGCTATAAGCCTGATGTAGGCCAATAAAACACAAAGAAAAGACACCCACTCCTGACCCTCACAACCAAGGTCCACTCCTTCATTTGCAGGCTTTTGGTGGTGAGTCATCTTGGAGAGGCCAGGCCTGCATGTTTGCCCCCAAGTACCTGACTTTATCCCATTGTCCTTATCACTCTACCTATGGGATGAGCCGAAGGTGAGCCAGCTTCCTGTATTACAATAAAAGGATTTACTTAATCTTAATCCAACAGTATGAGATGGAAATCCACTCCTTACCTTCCTGCCTCTTCCTCCCTTCACCTCCCCCATTCCTGTCCAATCTTCTTGGATCCTTCTGGTATAAACTGGTGGGATTTGCTGATACCCTGTCAATGGATGTAGTGTGCTGGACAGGAAATGATAAGTTAGTTTGGGAGACGGAACCCTGAAAGGACTCATTGATGAGCCAGAGAGGGTCTGAGAGCCAGCGGAAACTCTCAAATCAGAGCTTCCGCCCCCCTTCTGTTCTGCTCTCTTACCCCCTCTCTAGTTACAGAACCTCACAAGAAAGGAATGCTGTTCCCCTTACTTCTTTCTTGCCTGGAGGGCTTATATCCTGTGTGTTGGGACACACAGCATGGAGAATCTTGTGCCATGTGCTGGCTCCAGCTGTAAGCATGGCCAGGCCTATCTACATGGGTCATTGCCATCCTGTAGATGCAGTTTGGAAAGGGGTTGGGATGATTCTTTGGAATTTAACTTTTAAGCCAAGCATAGCATCTTTGTAAACCCATTTTACAGAACTCATGACATGATGACTTTTAGTGGTGTTCATTTTGGAAAGCCTTTCTTATTTGTCAAGGTCGCTGATTTTAATATGGCAGCTCCTATAGAGGAAGAAGAAATAGCATTGCTAATCCTATCTCTGGTCATTGGTGCCTTCGCCACTGGGCTTTCTGAGCAGCTGTGTGAGAGAGTGGCTTAGAGCTTAGGCACTGGGAACACATTGCCTAAGACTGGTTACTGGCTCTGGTTCTGTGTAACTCTAGAAACAGTCCTTAACTTCTCTAGGTTCTGTTTTCCCATCTGTGGAATGAAGATTTAAATAGTACCCACCCAGTAGGGTTGTTGTGAGGTTTAAATGAGCAAATCTATCTGAGATCTTTGGGAATGGACAATCCCATTGCACGTACCAGGGCAATTGGCCCTGAGGAGGTGGCAGGTAGGGGGAGGCGGGAGCAGAAAGGAGGAGAGACAGTGTCTCTTTGATGTTACCCATGGCATTAATGGGTCTCTTCCCCAGCTCATGCATGGCACTGGGGGAGAGAACCCACAGATAACTCAGTAACTGCCTGTTGTTCTACCCTTATCTGAAGCCTTAGGACTATATACAGAGCTGGTCATTTATCTCGGTATTCTCCTGTCTCCCCCATGCCACCCATAACTCCTTACTTACTGGCTACCTGCTCCCTTTGAGGCCCTGGAGTAGGATCACCAGATAAAATACGAGATGTCCAATTAATTTTGAACTTCAGATAAATAATAATAATTATTATTTTTTACTATAAAAGTGTTCCAGGGGCAGCCCGGGTGGCTCAGCAGTTTAGCGCCACCTTCGGCCCTGGGCTTGATCCTGGAGATCCGGGATAGATAGGCTTCTCCCTCTGCCTATGTCTCTGCCTCTCTCTCCCTTTCTCTCTGTGTCTCTCATGAATGAATAAATAAATTATTTTTTTATTTTTTTTTAACTTTTTTTTTTAAATTTTTTTAATTTATTTATGATAGTCACAGAGAGAGAGAGAGAGGCAGAGACATAGACAGAGGGAGAAGCAGGCTCCATGCACCGGGAGCCCGACGTGGGATTCGATCCCGGGTCTCCAGGATCGCGCCCTGGGCCAAAGGCAGGCGCTAAACCGCTGTGCCACCCAGGGATCCCAATAAATAAAATCTTAAAAAAAAAAATAAAAGTGTTCCAAATATTGCATGGGATATACTAATACTAAAAAAAGTGATTCATTGTTTATCTGAAATTCACATTTTATTGTGTGTCCTGTATTTTCAGTTGCTAAATCTGGCAGTCTTACCCTGGTGTGAGTAGTGAGGGTAGAAGTATAAAGATAAATAAGTCAGGCAGGCTCAGGGTAAGAGTAGACTGGCCTCCAGCACATTTTGCACTTCTGCAGGACATAAGTGACATAGCCTAAGGAATGCTAAGTTAAGAAGGACAAGTTCCCTTCCTTCTAGAAATCTGGTGGGAGAAGTAGACTTTTAAGCAACGAAGGCCTCTGTAGATGAAATAATATAAATGCTAGATTAAGGGACAAGCAAAATGCTATGGATAGAGAGGAAGGAAAGAGCATTCCCCTTGGGAGGAGGGAACAAAAAAGATACCTGTATGGTTCTGATTGGGACAGCAGCCTAAAGTGATATAGCCCCATACCTCCATGCCAGTTTGGGGATCTTTGGTTGTTTTTTTGAGAATTATAGTCATTGGCCTAAGTATGTCCCTAATTTGTTTGTTAATTTGTTTATTCATTTATACCTGCATGCCTGCCTCCTTCTGTCCATTTGTCATCATCCGTCCATCCATCCATCTATCCATCCATCCACCCATCCAACTATCCACCCTCAATCTATCTAATCTAAGTGCCTATCTTCTATGTACTAGGCAGTATGCCAGGCTCTGGGGATTTATTAATGAGCCAAAGCAGATTTGGTTACTGCTTAATTTATGGGACTTATCCCTTAGTGAGATAAGATGGGTTTTAGTTTAAAAAAATTATATATATATACTATTTCAAATGCTACAAAGAAAAGTACCATAAAGATACTGCAGAGAAACCTTATACTCTGGGATCAAAGCGGGCTTCTCTGAAGAAGTTGTATCTGACAGATCAAGGAGTTATTTTCTCTTCTTTTTGAGATCAGGGATTCTTTAATGCTTCTAATAAAGCAAAAGACTCTCTCCCCAGACAGATGCATGAGTGTACATAGATAATTCCAGTAACCTTTTTGGTCATTCATACCCCCTGAAATCCTTCCAAGGACACCAGGATAAGACCCCCTTCTCTCCCCATATCATGTGCCTTCAGCCTTCAGAGCCAGTGGTTCTGTCTCCTCCACACAAGGGGCTGTGCCCTGAATGTGGCCCCTCTTCCTGCCCACTGGGAAGCCCCGGGTACAGAGGCTTTATACCTGTGCTGCTCACTGTGGTAGCTGCTCGCTACATGTGACTATTAACATTGACATTTAAATTCATTAAAAAATTATTAATTTAAAAAAATTAATTAATTTTTAAGAATGAAATTAATTTACTTTCTTGGTCATACTTGCTCTACTGTAAGTGCTCAGTAAGCCACAGTGTCTAGTGGCTATATATGGAGCAGATATAGAACTTTTTTATCATGACAGAAGTTTTTTTTGGACCGTGCTGCTTTAGACCACCTGGGACCCATAACAGGCTTGATCTGGCTTTACGCCCACCCCAGAGGGTGGCTCTGCCACCCTCCCAGGCCCTCCCCTGTTGCCCTCGAAAATCTTTAGGGCCCCAACGGGAAGAAGGAGACTATGCACCACCATGATCTGACCCATCAATAGAGCAATTCAATTCAACAACTATTCCAAACACTTCTGGAAACCAGGTCAGTAGCCAGAGAGGGCTCCTAAGGGCATTTCAGATGTTAAGTTGGGAACAGGGAGAAGAGAGGCTCTTGGTCTCCATGTGGAAATTGATTTCTTTTAAAAATAATCCACCACTCAGCCTATCTGACTAGGAAAGGGACCTGTCCTGGAGGGAGCTGTCTGGGACAAGGCCTGATGTTGAGGCCTGTTTGGCCATAAAGCACTTGGATTACTCGGAGGTGCAGTTAAGGGGAGAAGGAGGACGGTGAAGGGCCACAGATGCTCTTAAGTTGCCTTCTCTCTGGCACTGGACCATCTTTCCAGCCTCTGTAAATGTCCTTGCACAGCTCCTTCACTGTTAAGTAGCACCCACCGGGGAAGGACCGGAAGGCTCTCTGAAGGTCCGGCTCCACCGAAGGTTGTTTCACAATCTGACCTACAAGGCAGTGGGCTGCAGTAATTGCTCTGCAAACATTGGCTCCATGCTGCTGCTGGCCTTTTAGTCTGAACTCCGGCCAGTGAGCGCAGAGGGTCAATATTTGAAGAGAGCCAGGAGAGGCCCTTAGGCTTCCCCCACACTGCTTGCAAGATGGAGTTAAGAAGGTTGTTCAGGATTGCTCATGTGCTCTAAAGGATTTAGCTTGTTTTGAAGAGGTTTAATCTCTCTTCCTTATTCATCTCTCTAGACTTTCCACCCACCTACCCCACCTAGAGTTGCACTCACTTTCTAGCTTTCAAATAGCTGGGCTCACATGGATGAACAAGACTATAATCCCTGCATCATTCATTACTGGCCTTGGGACGGGTGTGTATGCATGTGGGGGCGTATTTTGAAGTTATCTGTAGAGCATTATAGGATCACTGCATTTTTAGAAGGAGAAGAATTCTATTCTATTCCCCTCACTTGGCAGGTAAACATCTGTGTTCATCTTTCTACTTATTACACTGATAATGTGGTTTAGTTTTTGTTTTGTTCAGCTTTGTTTAGTGTAGTTCAAAGCTTTGCTGTAGTTTGGTTTGACGTTCAGAGCAGACCTCAGCTGAGGTCAAACTGGAGGGACGGAGTAGGGGTAGGGGATCTTGATGTGCACCAGGGGCCAATCTGACAGCAAAAAAGGGGAAGGGAGAAGTAGCTCTTCTGCAGTCTCTTTTAATCATCAAGGCAATCTCTGTGTTGTTTGAAGTCTTTGACCCTAGAGTAAAGGCGGCGGGGCAAAGCCTGGGGAAGTAACTTGCCAAGTTCTAAGAACAGTTTTGTTCCAAGGATTGTAGAGAGTTCCAGTGCTGGGCATGGCAGTGCAAACTCCAGCAATGCGGTGAGCTGTGGATCATTGTGATTGCTCACATACCCTGGACAGAGAACATTGGTCTTGACTGAGGTCAGTCTCCAGTCCCAGGAAGGTACAGAGAACCTCACGTTGTTTGCCATGGCAACAATGGGAAACACCGTGACCATCCACAGAGCGTCGCTAAGTAAATGGTGGTATTCTCATAGCACTTTGTACAACGGTCAAAACAAACAAGATTGATCTCAATTCCATGGATAGATCTCCAAGAAACATTAATTTTTAATGAATGACCACTGCAGATTTAAAAAAATCTGGCATTTATGCAAAAATAACAGCAAGATGTGCTTTTGCAAGGACATATACAGCCTAAGTATATAAATATTTTTTAAAGATCTGGAAGGATGCACTTCCAATTGGTAATAAAGTTATCTCTGGAAGATGATTGGGGACATCAATGAGAAGAGGATCTTGGTCAAAGGGAAAACTTACCCTTATTTTTAATGTTTTACCTTTTTTTAAAAAGGAGAATGTATTCATGTATTATTTACAATGTTAATTTTTTTAAAAAGATTTTATTTCACGAGAGAAACAGAGAGAGAGAGGCAGAGACATAGGCAGAAGGAGAAACAGGCTACCCACTAGGAGCCTGATGGCAGACTCAATCCCAGGACCTAAAATCACGCCCTGAGCTGAAGGGAGATGCTCAACCGCTGAGCCACCCAGGCATCCCACAAGGTTAATATTTAATAATTAAAAAGATGCCTATGGGAGGAGGTGGGAAGAGTGGGAGGTCTAAAATAAAGTATATGTCTCTTGGTCATTATAGTATAATGGGACAGAAAACACACAAGTTAAAAAAAATAGACAGGAAGAGCATATCTAACAAAAGAAAGAAAATGACAATAATTGTTAAAATCACATTACCTCATACTTCCTGAACCATCATTCTAAATCATTCCTATGGAATGTAACTGGTTAGAACCCATTACAACAAACCCCAGAGACCAGTTCAAATTATCTTGTCAAACTGGAATCTTGTATTCAAATATTGCTCAAAACACACTCAGAGCTGCAGGGTCCTGGGTGCAGGGCAGGTCCTCCATAGCCAGTATTATTGGGGTCCAAGGCCAGCTCCAGCCCTTACTAACTGAATATAACCTTTGGTGAGTTCTTTAACCTCTCTGCACGTTGGTTTTCTCATCTGTATAGTGAGGGTAATGCAAATACCTGCCTCATGGGGTACTACTCAGAATGAAATAACTCATGTAAAGAAAGCCCACAGAGTAATGACCAGCCTGGACACTCTGGACAGAGAACCTGAAAGCTCAGCAGGTAGGGCCACAGGAACATTAACTCAGGAAATAGCTGGAGAAGCCCACTCCCCATGCAGGTGGAAGCTTCTTCCTGTGTCCCACTGATAATAGGCCTCACTGTCATCCCGTAGCTCAGCCTGCCTCCAGGCAGGTGGCAGTGTTAAGGGTTTCCTAGATAAAGCTCTCCACCTCTAAAAAGCGATTACCAAGGTACCTCCCTCCCCAAAACACTGTTAGGAAAATAAGTAATTATTAGTCGCTCTTTTTCCTTGTTCTTGGAAGGAGGCATCTTTTAGATTCCTGATGTAGCACATGGGGAATCCGGGGGAGCCCTCTGGGGATTCCAGTAGCTCTTGGGAATTCCAAGGCTGGCTTCCCTCCCCTCAGGGAGCTGGCTCCTGCTTTAACTACTGCCTTTCATCTTGCCCCTGTGGCCTGAGGGTGAACTCCAGCTTCCTCTCACTCCCGGTTTCTCCTCTGCCAGGCTCTGCTGTTTGTGGGGGTGGGGATGAGGGAGTGCTAAGGGTATCTGTTCTCCAGGGAAGGTTGGGAGAGGAAGGCCTGGTGAAATGTTACTTCCAGGCCAGCTCAGGATGGAATGAATCCTGGGCTTCCTTGGTACCCCACTAGTGACCCCTTCTTGTGCAGCTTCCCTAATCCTGTGGTTTCAGAAATAACCCTGTATGCCTCCCAGGCCCAGAATAGATGGAGAGGGGGGTGGGGTAATGGTGGTGGACTTGGGGCAGAGTACAGAGGGGGACAGCCTCACACAATGGTGTATAAAGGGAAGTAAGAGGAAAGAGCTTGGGCTCTAGTGGAGCCTGCCATCAGAAGAACTTTCCAGCCAAATAAAGCCTAAAGATACAAAGAGAAGGAGAGGAGCTCCTCTGACTCTCTGAAGCTGCCCAAAGTTGTGGGATACTCACTGTGCTGCAGGTGTCCCTGGGAAACTAATCTTTTCCTATACAGATAAGTAAACTCCATCTGTGAGCACCTTCTTTGGTACCTGTGTGTATTTGCAAAGGGTGTTCTTAGAAAATGGTCTATAGGTGACCCAGGCACATGCCTCCCAGGGAGTTCAAGGGACACAGGCCCTCTCAGATGAGACCCTCACTTGTGACTGTACCACAAGGCCGGGAGCCATCTCTGCCCATTGCTAATTGTTCATTCCCTCCCTGTGCTGGGGTGGGATTTTCACAGGGCAAGGAAGCTCCTTTGTAGACATGGGAAAAATTGTAAGAAAAGCTAGAATGTCCTCTGGATATTAAATCTTGGCATTATTTCCTTGTGTGTAACCTTCTGGGTGAAGTCTTGTGAATACGGATGGATGGAGACAGTTCAGGAGGCCACCTGCTCTTCTAGCAACTGTCCTACAGGGCTGATGAAAATGTGTCTTTCAAGGAGAGAACTCCACAGTGTGCCAATATCACAATACAAGAAGTACGTGCTTGCCAACCAGTGTTAACCATGCCTGCTGGGTGGAATTGTGAGTTTTATAAGCAGAAGGCCCTAGAGATCCCCTACCAGGACAATACATATCTAGAGGTCACACTGCCACTCTCCAGCCTCATGCCCACAACAGACATCATTAACTGATCATGGCATGTTCCCATCCCACATCTATGGCAGACATTCATCGATCATGAGCTCAGACATGGTCGCAGAATCCTTCTAAAAAAACGAAACCAAATACCTTCAGAGAGAGACTACCTGTCAATTGGCAAAGGCACCTTGAGTGAAAATTCTTGGTTACCCTCTGATGTAGTCTTTTTCCTTTTGCTTGACTGATAAAGAAGTGAGGCTGCAGCAGGGGAAGTGACTTGTCCAAATTACAAGGCCATTGAGTGACAGCAGGACTAGGACTCAGGCACCCTAGCCTCTAGTTCATATGAGTCTGGAATTCTGGCTTCCCATCCAGAAGTCCTCTTTCAGTTTTTGGCTGAGGAGGATAAGAGCACCCTGTTGCATCACTGAGAAAGCTCCTGGTGGGAGAGGAGTTATTCACCCTCCCCAGAGAGAAGAAGCCCATGCGAAGAGTGGAAGACTTCTCTCAAGCTCCCAGAGAGGTCAGACAACAGGTCCTTCACAGGATCAGCTGCTTCCTGGAGCTCAACCCATATGTCCTGCCCACCTCCGCCCACCTCTCTTGGGTAATAAACCCCAGCTCTGCCAGAGGCAGCATCTGAGTCAGGCCACACCACCTGCGTGACTGCTTGGAGCCACGCACCCTGTTTTCCCGGCATCAGGTGTCATGTCAGGGTGTGTTCGGGTGGTACATCAGGGAGGCCTGGAGTGTGGTTGCTGCTTGTCACCTCCTGCCTCCTCTGGCCTCAGGCCCAAAGGTCTGACCTAGAAAACTCATCTCTTCCCCACCGGGCCCCCAGCTACCCACTTTGGATGAGCAGCAGGAAAGTTGGCTGGACAGTGAGTGGGGGACAGCGTCCCCCTCCAAACTGGAGAATGAAGGGATGGAAGATCTTTGGTGGTGGCCAGGTGAGTGTTGTGTGAGTGTGTATGTGTGTGTATGCTCTCTGAAGCCTTCAGCTATGACCAGGGCACTCCCTTCCCTCAGGAGAGAACTTCGAGTGAATCCTGGCACCTTTGGAGGAGTGCCAGCTGCATGCCTGGCACTGGCCTTAGTACTGGGGACCTCGCAGGAGAAAGTTAGGGTCGTCCTGGGCAGAAAAGTCAGGCCCACAGCTTTGGCCTAAACCTGAGCCACCAGCTGGTGGAAGAATCAGGGCAGGGCAGAAGGTACAGAATGAGTAAGCAACCCAAAGGGTAGACCACTGCCATCAGGCCCGCACCCCTTGGGCATCCTGGCTGGCTTGTCAAGGCAGCTCCCGGCTCTGGGCCTAGAGATCCTGGCATACTTAAACCCCTTCATCCCATGGTAACAGTTGGTTTTGCTTTTGACTCATGTGAAACTAGGCATGTGGGACAGCCAGGGTGAGCTGTGAGAGCCTGAGTTATGGGCTTGAGGGAAGACGAGAAGGCTGTTTGTTCTTTACCTTCCTGCCCAGGAAGTGAAGTGCCACCAGCTGGGTGACCCAGAGTGCCAGCTGTAGTGACCCCCTCATAAACTCCTCACCACCTTGGCTGGACCTTAGCCCCCATGTGATTTTAGGTGCTGTGATTCGTACATCTCAAGGATGTTCCCTCAGACCAGGCTGTTCTAAGAGTTGTTGAAGGATCGACTCTTGTTTCCTTTATATCCTTGATTTAGCTGGAGCCAAGGAAGAAGGGTCTTAGGTTCCTCAGAGACCCCCACAGTGGGGTGAATTCGGGCTCTCCAAAAGAGGTTGTGGGATTCTTGATGTCAAATTCCTGGCTCTCTGAGTGCAGCAGTTTATTGCTTGATGGAAAGCTTAGGCTTTGTTATCAGACAGACCAACAAGGGTGTGTACATGGGTCCCACCAGCTGGGTGACCCCAAAAAGTTACCTGGCCTCCAACACTCAGCCTTCTCAGCTATGGAATGGCTCTCAGGACAGAAGCAGCCTCAGAGTTGTGAGATTTCTGGGAGATAAGGCCCAGGAAGCCCTCCCCACTGAGCCCAGGGCAGATACAGAGAATTGTCAGGCTGATAGTCATGCTTGATGTCCCCTGTGGCCCCTCGGGAGGAGGGCAGGGACTCTGTGGACATCAGGTCTGTCCAATTTGGATGAGGGGAACATTTTCCCAGCCATGGAAAGGTCCTGGGCACCCCTAAGCTGAGGTAAATGAATGTTGCAGAGCTGGCCAGTCAATGGCCCTAAATGCCAACCAGGGTTTGGCTCCATCTGCTAATTAGGGAGCATTTAGTTGGTGCCCACTAGAACACAGTGGCCAGTTCAGCCACACTGGAGTCTGAACTCAGTGCTGGCAGCAGGGTGGGGAGGAGGCTGGGAATGGGCAGGCACAGTGGTGTCCCTAGGGCTAAATAGACCACATTCAGATATTCAGATATACCCTAAGGGGGGAAAAAACCAAACAGGAAAAAGGAGGCTGCTGTATGGGCTGGAGTTGAGATGCTTGCAGAGAGGGTGGTTCTGGCATGTGACAAGCAGCCATTCTTCCTACTGAGACAGTGCCGGCTGGTCTCCCGAAGGCATCTCCGATGAAGGCCAGCCTGTCTGGCTCCTCAAGGAGATGGGCTCCACTCTTCATTTTGGAACCTCTCGAGGAGGACCCCCCACCAGTGGGAAAGTGAAGGGAAACTGTGTGTGCCTGTTGGGGTGCTGGGCCATGCCTACTTCTTCCATCCTACAGTGCAGTGGGGCAGGGACCGAGACAGGGGAGACAGGCCAAGACATCTACCAAATGTAGGAGGACTCAAAACTGAGATTCTCTCCATCAGTGTGTATGTTTTTTGGTGCAGCATAGGTTTCTTGGCTATGTAGTTGAGAACCAAGGCAGTGGAGGGTAGAGTTGCAGAGCCACCCTCCCTGCAAGTGGGCGAGCCAGGATTTAGACTGGGCAGTCTGGTTTTGGAATCCACGTGCTGAATCCCTTCTGTCCATTGTCACGTGTAACTTAGATGTGGCCCCTCTGTGGGCCAGAGCACTGCAGAGCCCCCTTGGGAGCCCTTGGCACCTCAGAGAGGAGACTGGTTCTCTCCCGCCCTTGTCAGGAAGGCTTTTGGCTACAGAGCAGACGGGGTCGGGCTGCCTGCTGGAGGGGTTGCTGCCCTGACCCCGTGCCCAAGCTGGGGAGGAAGCTTTAGGCTGAACAGAGAGAGAAAAAAAAAATTGTCAGTTTCTGTGCATTTGCTCATTTCCTTTGTTCTTTTGAGTCTTGGATTCTTCCTGTGGTGTTCTCTCTCCATCTCCCTCTTTTTTTTTTTTTTTATATGTATGTCTTTTTTTTTTTTTTAGATTTTATTTCTTTTTTTTTTTTTTTAAAAGATTTTATTTATTTATTAATGAAAGCTACAGAGACAGAGAGAGGCAGAGACACAGGCAAAGGGACAAGCAGGCTCCATGCAGGGAGCCTGATGCGGGACTCCAGGATCACGCCCTGGGCAGAAGGCAGACGCTAAACCACTGAGCCACCCAGGGATCCCCGAGATTTTATTTCTTTATTTATTCATGAGAGAGACACACAGAGAGGCAGAGACACAGGCAGAGGGAGAAGCAGGCTCCACGCAGGGAGCCCGATGTGGGACTTGATCCCGGGACTCCAGAATCATGCCCTGGGCCGAAGACGAAGGCAGGCGCTAAACCACTGAGCCACCCAGGGATCCCCTACATCTCCCTCTTTTCCTAGTTTCTCTCTTTATCTCTGTCTCTCCAAGGGTTCCTGAGTCTGAGCCTTCCCAAGACTCTTCTCTGGCGGCATTTTCTCTCACTCTGGTATGTCTTTGTCAGTCAGGGTCTCTCGTTTGTGTATCCCCCCACCACATTGCCATCACATCCTGAGCAGGATTCTGGGAGCAGGGCAGGGCGGGACAGGACCCTGGTCTGTACAGGGGTCACTGACCCAATAAGCCAGAGGCTTGACAAGCCTGCAACCTTGGAGGTCAAAGCCTGTGGTGGAGAGGGAGGCTGCTTCCCCTTGTCAGGGGAGTATTTGGCCTTGGCCTCATAATTAACCTTTCCACAGGCATTCCTTTTGGAATTAGGCAACAGTCTTAGCACCCTGGTGGGAGGCTGCCCTAACTCCACAAGACACCTCTGATGGCCAGCCTTTGGCTCTTCCCTTCCCAGAAAAGACATGACTGCAGTCCCCGTTCCCTGGGCCGGCTGTGCCTAGGTCCCATTGGCTGTGAGGGTGCTGGCAATGCTCTCAGCCCCCACCCAGGCTGCTCTAGAGAGTGGAGCCCTGGGTCCCCGTGGGTAGGGCTGGGGACATGGCAGGCAAAGACCTCAGGCTGGCTCTTCCCCTTCCCTGGCTGAACAGAGGATCCCCTGGGTCTCATCTATCTGTTCCATCACCTAATCCCTCCCCACTCCATGCTACCTGTTCCTCTAAGGCCACACCTGCCCCAAACCTGTCCCTGCTAGAAATAGCTGGGCAGGATAGGGAGCAGCCCTTGTAGGGTCAAGCTGGTCCCCAAAATAGCTCACCAGCTGTAGGTGATCTGGGTAAGGGAGAGCATTGACATAGGCTTGGGGCAGGGTTCTGCTCTCCTTTGGGCATCTTCTCTCAGAAAGGGGCTGTCCTCTGGTCCGAGTCTCTGTTATCACCTACAGGTGGTTAGAGGATGAGCACCTGTTGTGGGCAAGTCACTGGGTTCAGGGTGGGGCTGTCCATGAGCTGACCCATTGGCTGCCCTGCAAGGCATCTCCACTTATAAGTCATGCATATGCTTGCCCCTCCGCAAGTACCAACCCCAGCTCCTACCTAGACCCCTCGCCACATTCTCCTCCCCCCCCATCCCTCTCCTTCCTTCTTCCTCCTCTCTTTTTCCACCCCACCTTGCCCCCCCCCCCCCCGCCCCACACTGTCTCTTGGCCCCTCAGCCAAACCCTCCTTATTCCTCAGCTGCATCCATGGCATTCTTACCGGGACTCTCAGTGCTCTAGCTGGGCCCTTCCAGCTGCTTCTCTGCATTGCAGCCAGTCAGCTTTTCTATTCTGTTGTTTATTTTTAGTTACGAAATGGTTTAATCCTACAGAAAATAATATAACATATCAGTGGGCCTACCTGCCAGATCTAACAAATGTTCCAGTTTTGCCAAATTTGCCTGATACTTTTTTTTTATTGAGGTATACTTGACCTCAGATAGTTTCTAAAAGAAAGACAGACAGTGGTGCAGATTGAGAAGGTGTCTGGAAATTGCTAGATTCCCTTCCTCTGGCCTTGGGTTCTACTTAAGTGGGTCCAGGAGAAAGGCAGGCTTTAGGTCGACTGAGAAGGTAGTGCGGGCAGGGAGATGAGCATGAGCAAAAGCGTGGAGGCAGGACTGTCTCGGGCACATGTGAAGGTCAGGGAGATTCCTGCTTCTGTGGAGGGAGAATTGGAAAGGGAGGTAGGCCTGCACACAGGCGCCTGACAGTCCTCAAGCAGCCAGCCCCTGCTCTCTTTGCATCTCCTTCTCTTTCTGCACCTGTGCTAGGTGGACAGCTGCCACATTTATGAGGTCTCTGGGAGGAAGGCATCACTTAGGTCAGCAGTGGGCTGCCGTCTAGGCACCAGGGTGGGCTGGAGGGCACCGTGCTCTGCCAGGGGACTTTTTCCTCTTGTGTTTCCCAGTTC
The DNA here is from genome assembly GCF_905146905.1 of Nyctereutes procyonoides. Lineage (NCBI taxonomy): Eukaryota > Metazoa > Chordata > Mammalia > Carnivora > Canidae > Nyctereutes > Nyctereutes procyonoides. Next base: position 8,556,380 of record NW_026575133.1, on the reverse strand, counting down.
CCTGGCAGAAGTAGTGCTCTCCCCACAGGAAAGCCTGATTAATCAGTGCTGGCCCTGGAGCCTGGGAAGCCCGAGGCCCCTCTGATGGCTTGCTTCACCGCCTGGGCTGCTTTACCAGGGTCCCCCTGGCAACTGTGCCTGAATTTTCATTTTTGCTTTGGGGATTTTTCTTTTTCCATCTGCACACCACCTTCCCTTCACCTTCTGCAAATGTGAAGGGACGCCAGGAAGCTCTTGTCCTAAAGAGAAGTTCCAAGAAAAGACTCCTGTGGGCTGAAGGGCCAATCTCAGTGACCAAGGAGGAAGCTCTCAGGAGAGAGGATGCAGCTTCAGCCCTTGTGGCCATGAGGCCAAGTCAGGGTACTTGGACGGCCTGGGTCAGCTATTAGGAGTGCCTAAAGTGCCAAAAGGATTCAAACCCAGTTGGGATCACCCAAGACCTGGCCAGTCATGTCCTATATCCAACCCAATGGTAAGTCAATACGTTCCATTTGACCTCCTTCAAAATGCAGCCAGGCTCTGCCTCCTTCCTCTCCATCTACTGTGTCCCCATGCTGGTCCAGTCCTGTCACCTTTGTCCAGGACACCTGGACAACTGAACTGGCCTCCTCAGGAGTCTCCCCACTCTCACTCCTGTCTTTCTACCAACCAGGGTGATCCTTAAAAACATAAGTCAGGGCAGCCCGGGTGGCTCAGTGGTTTAGTGCCGCCTTCAGCCCAGGGTGTGATCCTGGAGACCAGGGATCGAGTCCCACGTTGGGCTCCCTGCATGGAGCCTGCTTCTCCCTCTGCCTGTGTCCCCGCCCCCCCCCTCTGTGTATGTCTCTCATGAATAAATAAATAAAATCTTAAAAAAAAATCAGTTCATATCACACCCCTGTTTAGAACCTTCTTGAAGAAAAAAAAAAAAATAGAACCTTCTCGAAGTCTCCCTTTCTTTTGGGAATCAGCTCCCAACTTCTTACCCTGTCCCCAAGCCCTGGGTGGTGGCCTCCTGCCCCTGATCTGCTCTTCTAGACTTGTCTCCTGCATCTTCCTTTGCTGATTCTATCTCACTACTTACCCACTTGCTCCTGGGACACCAAGCATAGTGCTGCCTCAGGGCTTTTCCCTCTTCCTAGAAACTTCCCCCAAATTTTCAAGCAGCTGACTCTAGGGCACTCTAGCTTCAATTCACATGACATCTCCTAGAAAGGCCTTCCTTGACCACTTCCTCAGAGAGCCTGCCAGCCCTGTCACATTGTTACATTTCATTGTCTTCACAACACTTATTACAATCTGTCATGATCTTGTTTGAGTCTTTGTCTACTCATTTTCTATCTCTTCCCCACTAGAGTGTGAGCTCTGGGGGAGCAGGATCTTGCCTGCTCCTTAACTTGTTTTCCCAGGGCCCAGAACAGTGCCTGACATATAGCAGTGCTCAGGAAATTGTTGTTGAATGAACACCTGAATGCATGGTGAGCTAGTACTGAGTGTAGGGAATGGGGTGCCAGACCTACACCCCCCTCTTCTAAAGGCAAGTTCTACAATTTAGCTCCAGTTCCTCCTCCTATTTGTTTGTCTTCACGGAGAGGCTGTACTTGCCATGAGGACACCTCTGAAGATTAGCTGGAACCCTTATAGCAAAGAACAGCCAGAGTTTTCCACTTCTAGTATGCACAAAAACTACTTAGATGCTGTCAAAATGCAGCTTCTGATTCAGTAGGTCTCCCTGGGGTTGAGATTTTTGCATTTCCACCAAACTCTCAGATGATGATAAGATTAGTCTCAGATCACACCTTGCATTGTGAGGGCATAGTGTGTTGGAAGGATACATTTGAGATCCGCCTCTTATTTTTTCTTCCTTTTGTCCAAATGTGATTTTTCCCCTAATTGGTCTCAGGCTTTGTGACTGCATGGGAATTTGGCCTGGTAAATTTGGGATCTGTATGAGGAATGCTGTTCCAGCACTTCCCAGAAACTGGCAAGGGTGGTGTGGACTGCCTCAGAGGTGGTGGGTTCCCATCATTGGAAGTGTTCCTGTGAGCAGGGGTGTAGATGCCTGTGTGGGGAGGAGGGCCCTCCCTGCAATACCACTCTGTGTCTCTGTGTGCCTTCTACAAGCCTAGGGAACAAGGATCTCAAGTTGGGGCTCATTCACCTGTGGTGACTTTTACAGGTCATCTGGCAATTCCTCAATCCCCACCCTCGTTAGGCCACCTTTCCTTAGTACTTAGCATTCTAAGTGCTGTATGTGTGATTTTGTGGATAGGTTAGGGGGAAGAACGGTGATGGCTTGGGTTTGGGTATAGTTCAATCATGTAGGGGATGTGATGCTTGACTTGATTGGATCGGTGGTGAGCAAAGGGGCATGTTTTATATTAAGTCTTCCCTCTTTCAATTTGGTTCACTAGACCATGACTGAGCTCCTTTGTATTAGTCAGGACAGGCTTATACCGTGTAACAAATCTCAGTGACTCATTATAATAGAGGATTTTTTCCTGCTCATAGATCCAAACTGGTTCCTGGAGGGCTGTGCTCCAAGTTGTCATTCCGGGACCCAAACTCTTCCATTTGGGGACTTCACCCACCATCCCCATGGATCTCTGTATCCAGTCAACAGGAGAGGGAAGAGAGAATGTGGAGGATTGTAGGGAGATTTTATAGGTTGTCTGGAGGATGTACATGTCATCCCTGTTCATATTCCATTGGTCAGAATTCTGTCACATGACCGTACCTCCCAGCAAGGGAGGCTGGGAAATGTAGTCTAGTTGTAGTCCAGCTATGAGTCAGATGCTATGATGGACAGTGAGCATATCAAGGCACAGATGTTATTTACAAGAAATGTACAAGCCTATGAAAGGAAGCATGTGTGTAAACAAATAATTGCAATATAGCGGTAAGTACAGTTCTAAAAATATGACTAAACTACAGAAGCAATGTAGAGGAGAGAGTAAATGAGAGATAAACCTGTGCAAAGGCCTCAGAGATATTGACAGCAAGAGCTCACATGGGGTGTGGAATTCTATGCAAAGGCACAGAATAGCATGAATGGGGACCTGCATCTTATATCCAGGAAGATTGCAGGCAGGCCATGCAGTGTGTGGGGATGTGCAGAGGTAGCAGGACATGTGACTGGAGAGGCAAGTTGGGGCAGAGGTCATGAATAGGCTTGTGTTCCTGGGAGGCAGAGAGCCAACAAAGGTTAAGAAGCCAGAGATAAAACCATTGGATGGGAGCAGATGACAGCAGCATTGGAGATGGTGCAACTTAGCACTCTCTTCACTGGAACCCTCAGAGGAGTTTCACATGTTTCTGTCTCTTATGTTGTGAAGTTTCTAATGGAGGAAAATAGTTGCAGGTGTGGTCAGGCCTGCCCAAGTCACCTGGTGTAGAGTGCTCCTGGCCAGAACTCCCTTGGCCTGCCTGGCTTTTGCCAGGTCAGCCTGACAGCCTAAGGTCTTTCTGGGGCTTCCAGTACCTTTGAAGAAGCTTTTAAGCACCCTTCCTGAGTTTTAGGATGGCCCAACCAATGTTGGTGCTGATCAACAGCACTCCCAAGCACAGGAGAGGCAAGCTGATGGGAAGCCAGGGTTCCATACTGACCAGGGCAAGGCCATAGGAAAGAGCTGTACTCTGCCCAGTGACACCAGCCTTCTTCTATAGCCCATTCTTTTGTTTTTTTTCCTTTTGCACAAGACTTTATGAGGGTGGAGAAAGATGAGGGTGGGTCTGGAAATAGCCTGACCCATTTGTATTCCAACACAATGGGGGAAGAAGAGTTTGGAGAAGAGGATGGAGGAAGGGAAAGACATTGGATTGTCGATTAGAAGCATCCCACTTGGTTTCTCTCTGAGAGAGTTATGTTAGGGAGCCTGTTGGGGACAAGCTCTGGAATCTCACTGCCTTGAACAGTAGCCTAGGTCTGGGACTGCCAAAGGTCTGCCTTGGTCTCATCTCTGCCAAGAACATGCTGTCTTTTTCCCAAACTTTGGTCAGAATTTGATTCCACGGTGGCTAGGACACTTTGAGGATCGCAGTTCTGGGCCACCTAGAGGGATGATCAAGATAAAAAGAATTGACAAACACTGGGGTTGGGTGTGTGGTTCAGCCAGAAAGAAGGTCAGTCAGAAGGTGGAAGTGTGTTCTTTCGCCTTCCTTCTTCACCTTCTTCTCACTCTTTGTCATGGTTGTGGAGGTGGTTATGGAGAAGGGGAGTGTCAGGCAGCTTGGGGCCAGGGGAGGGGCTTAGAAACGTTAGGAGGGTCTCTGATGAGGCCAAGGGATAGATAGAGACCCCACCCCCACCCCAGGAGGAAACAGAGCGACCTCAGCCAGGCCCCTGCTGGAAAACACAGACATACACACACAAACATACACACACCCCAGTGTGGGCAGGCTCATCTTAGGCTGGCCTCATCCTCTGTGGGGAGGCAGATGTCTTTGGCAGTCTGTCCCACACACAGATGTCTCTTTCACCACTGCTCCATCACATGTATTGGCCAGATTTATCTTTCTAGAATCCCACTTCCACTGGGTTACTCCTGCTCAGCATCCTCCAGGGCTCCCTCTTGCCTGGAAGAGGAAGTCCAAGCTCTTCCTCTCAGTCTCAGATGACCCCTCCAGCCCCACCCCCTCACACTGCCCAGCACTCCCTGTCCTGGCCGTAGCACCTGGCTCCTCCAGCCCTGCACTTTCCTGGAGACCAGAGGAAAAAGGAGTAACAAGCAGCCAGGGGCTGACACACTGTGGGTGTTGGGAGGGGCCGGGGTGAGCTCCAGTTCCGCAGTAGGAAACCACACCTCAGGCTTGAGTCCAGGGGAAGCTCTGCCCCTCCTACCTGAAGCCAGGCTCATAGCTGACTGAATCCAGCCTCTCTGACCTCACCCTGGCAGCCCCCAGCTTTCCAGGTGATTATCTGCCCTACCATCACCCTCTTCCCTCTTGGGCAAGGGGAGCCCAAGTGATCTCACATTGAGACAAAGAACAAGAGCCTTAAGTGAAGCCTGTGAAGTTCTTTTAGCCATTGACCCCATTCATCTAGCACCTACAGTGAGCCGAGCACTGAGTACTGTGCTCACCTGTTATCTCATTGAATCCACATACCACCATAGGTGGCTGTTATCACTCACCTCCAATTTACAGATGAGAAAATTGTGTCGCAGAGGAGTAAGTAACTTGGCCAAGATCACCTAGCTTGGAAGGAATGATTTGAAATTCTGACTTCAGAGCTCAAGCATTCCATCACTGGCTAAAGTATTAATAATGGTCAAACAGTACTGAGAGAGGTGAGTGCTTCTGAGGGTCTCCATTATGCCTGGCACATGTTAAAGTGCTTTGCAGTGCTTGTTTCCCTGTTCAATTTTGCTTTGGCCCAAGAGGAGGAGAAAAATGGACTTGACCCTATTTCATAGATGAGTAAACTGAGACTCAGAGAAGTTAAGTAGGAATAATTGTGTTTGGCATTGGGCCACACTTTCTCATGTGTCTTCTCTTTGGATCTTCACAACACCTATGGGACAGGGCAGGTATTTCTACTTAACTGCCATAGTCACCCACAAGCTTCAGCAGGCTGGAACTGGAACCCTCATCTCTTGACTCCCATCCAGTGCTCTTTTTCCCAAGACTGTGGGTCAGCATTGTGTGTCGGGGGAGGTAGGTGTGTGGGATGATCCCACTGGGTAGTTTCAGGGGGAGACTGAGTAGCCACCAGTTTGGACACTTTCTAGACTTGAAGAGGTTTCCCCGGGATAGTTCTGTCCTGTACATTTTGCTTTCTTCATTCTGCATCCTGCTGTGGGGGTTGGGCTATCAGCCCAGACCCCACCACATTAATGTCAAACATGTCCCAGGCAGCGCCCACGCACCTGATGAGCTGCTGGAAAAGCTGGAGGCCTCCTTCCCAAACCTAGCCCACGCACACCAGCTGGACAGCTCCCCTGGGGCCCCTAGATGTTCATAACCAGGCCTGTCCATCCCCATGCTCTCCCTCTGCCTCCCCAACATTAAGGGCTGTAGCTTTTCCTGGCACTGGGGACCCAGACTGGTGTCACAAGGAGAGTGAAAATAACAGCTAATGTGTTTGGGTGCCAGACTCTGTGCCAAGTGCTTTACACACCTTGTCTCTTCTTGCCCGCTGTGTCAGGCAGGTTCTGTTACTGTCCTCATTTTACAGATGAGGAAACCGATTGAAATCCAGATCTGACTAGCTCTGTGCCATTTGTTATTATTATTCACATTTTTCAAAATGTTGTGTAGGTATCCCCTGTGAATTCAGGAAGATTTCCCGGGGCCGGGGGGGGGGGGGGGAGGGAGGCGGGGGGGGGGGCGGCAAACACTTTTGTCTTTCAATTATTATCTATTGTTTCAGTGTGTGTTGGTGTTAGAGGTTGAAGTCTTATGTATCCCCCCGAATTCATGTTTTAGTCCTGATCCTCAGGACCTCAAATGTGGCCTTACCTGGAAATAGGTTGCTGCAAATATCATTAGTTGAGATGAGGTCATACTGTGATAGGGTAGCCTCTAAATCCAGTGACTCGTGTCCTAGTAAAAAGAAGAAATTTGGACCTAGATATGCACACAAGGAGGATACTGTGTGAAGATGGAGGCAGAGATTGAGCTGATGCTTCTGCAAACCGAGCATTGCCGTCAAACCGTCAGAAACTAGGAGAGAAACATGGACACAGCCTTCAGAAGGAGACAACCCTGCCAACATCTTGATCTCAGACTTCTAGCCTCCAGAACTGAGACAATAAACTTTTGTTGTTGAAGCCACTCCATCTGTGGTATGTTGGTAACAGCAGCCCTAAGCTAACACAGTTAGGATACACACACGCACGCACGCATGCACGCACATCATACACTTAGGACTTTACAGAAAATATTGCTTTGGAATGTAACTTATGATAGGATGAATAATAACCCCAAATATATCCACATCCTAATCCCAGAACCTGTGAATGTTACTTTAAATGGTGAAAGGAACTTTGCAAATGTGCTTAAGGATCTCAAGAAGGGGAGTATATGGGGTACTTGGGTGGCTCAGTTGGTTGAGCGTCCAACTGTTGGTTTCAGCTCAGATCATGATCTCATGGGTCATGAGATCCAGCCCAACATTGGGCTCCATGCTCAGTGAGGAGCCTGAGATTCTTTCCCTCTGGCTCTCTCTCTCTCTCTCTCTCTCTCTCTCAAATAAATCATTTTTTTTTAAAAAGAAGGGGAGAATATTTTAGATCACCCAGGTGTAGTGGACCCAGTGTAATCACAGGGGTACTTAGAAGAGGGAGGCAGGAGAGCCAGAGAAAGAGCTGTGACAACAGAGCGGAGTTTGGAGTGATGTGCTTTGAAGATGAAGGAAGGGGCCCCAAGCCAAAGAATATAGGTGGCCTCTAGAAGCTACAAATGTCGAAGAATCAGAATCTCCCTTGGGATCTTGGGATAGAAACCGCATCGTTGACACCTTGATTTTTAGCCCTGAAGACCCACTTTGGACCTTCAGACCTCCAGAACACTAAGAAGATAAGTTCATGTTGTTCTAAGCCACTAAATTGTGGTAATCTGTTACAGCAGGGATCGGAAACTAACATCTAACTTAAATAAGTATTCAAGGTTTCCCAGAAAGAAACCCAAAGAAAAGCAATAGATAGATCATAATAGTGGTAGTATGGATCCTGTGTGGCCAAGGGGCTTGTGCACACATTGGGAAGACCCTGTCTGTGCTGCCCTGCCCCAAGGGGGAAATACATAGTTTTGGGAAGCCCAGTGACCTGGGCTTCACTCTTGCCTCAGTCGCTCCCTTGCTGTGTGTTGTTGAGCAAGTTACCTAACTTCTCTGTGTACTTGTCTCCTTATCTATGCAACACAGGCCTAATCCTTTCTGCCTTGTGGGTGGTGCATAGTAATTGCTCAATATTTGAATTCCTGTTGATTCTCACAATAAGCCTTGAGAAGCAGACAGGGGAGGATCAATTCACTGAACTTTTTTTGAGCACACAGTTCCTGCTATAGTCCCTGCATGCTTGATCATGGCGGGTTTAGAGGCTGGAGCACTTGTGAACCCCCAAGTCTCTTTATCTTGAGATTTCAGCTCTGGGAGGGCAGGAGTGATTCCAGTGCAGGGTTTGCAGAGTTAGACTCGGAGTGAAGGAATCTTTGCTTAAGAGTGCGTTCCAGTGGCCTTTGTACACACGATGCCGTGCCGGTGCCTTCTTGAGAGGTTACCTTGGAAATTGACATGTGTGGGCTCCCTGAAGAGGCTGATGATTTGGCGCTCCCTTCAGACTGATGGTCTTCAAATACATGTTTATGATGTCTTCAGCATCTGTGGGAAGCTGGCTGGGGAGAGGGAAAGACTCCGGTGGCACCCTCAGCCTCCTCTGTTGTCCCGAGTTGTTCATCTCAGACTCACAGCAAAGCCAAGAAGTCACCAGACTCAGCCACTGTAGACAGCAGTTTGGTGAGTGTTATTTCCTGAGTAGGCATCTGGAACATCTCACCTGCCATCCCCACCTCCAGAGTCTCCAACTACATGTGGCACCATCCTCGAGCTTGGAAAATGACACTCTCTCCATCATGTCACATTTCCAGTGGTACTTGCAGATGCCCTAACTGCCCCATCGGGTGGCACACCAGGCATCTGGCCTTATCCTGCTCTGGTGCCAACTATGTGGTCATCCCTAATTCACTGGAATTAATTATTGGGGGCCTCCACCCTGGATCCCTCCACTTTCTCTAACATGGTGGCATTTCCTGGATTCACGGACAAGTCAATTCACTCCAATCTGACTACTTCATCTTGAAATCCTGACACTCCCAATGCCAAGCTTTTGTATTTGCCATTCCTGCTTTTTGAAAGCCTTCCTCCTTCTCCTTTCTGCAAGGCCTAGCTCTACTGTGACCTCTTCTGAGAAGTCTGCTTTGCTCACCCCCCCCCCATACTGATCTCATTCGGCCCTAAACTCCCATTTTGTGGCTTTTTTTGACACTCATCTAACACTACTAGATAAATCCCTTGTGTCCATGTGGCTCTCCAAGCATCCAAACAGACCATACACCATGACTTACCCTCTTTTTGAAACACATTTATGTAGTTCATGTGACATCACAGATAAAGGCTAGACTGGGAAGGGATTTGAGGTCATGAAGGCTTTCATATTTTCCCCAAAATGGTCAAGGAAGAGTCTTTGACTTGTTAAGGACTTTGGAAGCTGAGTTGAGCCTCCTTTTGAAGTTGGAGTGTGCTCCAGTGTCCTATGTCTTGGCTTCAGCAGGGCGTGGGCCCATCCTCAGCACACTAATGCATCCACAGGCAGCTCCTTGCCAGGGTGGATGGGTCCTCTCTGCCTCCTAACTCTCTCCCTGGCTGCTGTTTCAGGGACCCGTGAAGGGTTTGTTCCCTGAAGGCTATAGTGGTTTTGATAAGAGAGCCTAGATCCCTCCTGTCTGCCCACCCTCAACCTGACCTTATCCTAGGAACGTTCCAAGCAACTACCATGCTGCCTCATGCCTGCACTGCCCCTTTCTGTTTATAGAACACGTCTGCCACAGCATCTTGTCTGGGCTCTCATATCTCCCCCCGCCGAGTTGCATCAGCTTCCCCACTGCAGAGACAAGGATAAGTGCCTTGCAAAGGATCACTCAGTCAGCTGGTGCAGCTTAGAGTCCAGGCTCCACACTCAAGTGCTCTGCTTAGTAGTCTTTGCATGGCTGCTCCTGGGCTGACAGGGAGAGAATTTCAGTGATTCATCTCTAATTCATCTCCATGCTCTGCCGGTTTTCTGTACCGTAAGCCATGAGATCTTATGGTCTCTCTCTTTTTTATCATGGTAAGATATATATAATATAAAGCTTACCATTTTTGAAATCGTGATAAAATATACACAACGTGAAATTTACCAATATAACCCTTCTAAATGTACAGTTTATTGGCATTTGTAACATCCACAATGGTGTGCGACCCTTACCACCATCCTTTTTCGGAGCTCTTTCATCCTTCTTTCCTTTAAGGCATAGTGTTTTATACCTTCTAGGGGTTAATTTCTTTTTCTTTCTTTCTTTCTTTCTTTTTTTTTAAGACTTTATTTATTTATTTATTTATTTATTTATTTATTTATTTACTTACTTACTTATTTAGTGTGAGCTGAAAGAGGGACGGGAGGGGGAGAGAGAGAATCATGAGCAGACTCTGCTGAGCACAGAGCCTGACGTGATCCCATGATCCTGAGATCATGACCTGAGTCAAAACCAAGAGTCAGACAAAGTTAATCGACTAGCTACCTTGTTAGTTTCTTTTTAATAAGGGTGTTAGAAAATTTCAAAGTCCAGAGGTGTGGATTTCTCAAAGATTCTTTTTGATTCTGTGTATAGTTTCATATTGGTTGTGAATACTGATGGTTTTATTTTTTCCTTCTGAGTCTCTCATTTCTTTTTCTTTTGTTAATACCTTGGCAAGGATTTTAGTAAGGATCATTATTAGTACAGTGATGGATAGACATAGTCATAGTGGACAATATCTTTGTTTTGTCTCAGAGTTTCTTCCCAGGAGATTATTTTGGATAAACATTTTCAGATTAAGAAAATTTACTCCTATTTCTTATCGGCTAATTTTTTTTTAAGATTTTATTTGTTTATATCAGAGAGAGAGGGAGAGAGCACAGACATGAACAGGGGGAGGGGCAGAGGGAGACAGACTCCCTGCTGACCAGGGAGCGTGATGTGGGGCCCCATCCTAGGCCCCTGGAATCATGACCTGAGCTGAAGGCAGACACCCAACCAACTGAGCTCTCCAGGCACCCCTTATTGGCTAAATTTTAAAAAATACAAAATGGATGTTGAGCTGTATCAAATACTTCATCTGCCTATATGAGAATGTTCATTTAGTTTTTATTCTTTATTTTATGATGTGGTAAATTATGTTAATAGATCTTCTGATTATGTGCCTTTCTTACACCTTGATGAATTTTAATAAGAATGTGACCCTAATGGTGGAATTTCTGAATTCTTTCCTGCTTTCACTGAGTGTATTCATTCAGATCATGGTAGTGGAGAGACCAGGGTTTGAAGCCAGAATACCTGAGTTTGAAAGTTCCACACTTTGCTAGTTTGGGCAAGTTATTTAATCTCTCTGTGTATTGATTTCTTTCTCTGGAAAATAATAATACCTATTTCAAAGAGTTGATATGGGAATTAAATGAGACAAGCCATGTGAAAAGGCTTAGCACAATGCCTAACAGAGTTCTCAATAAATGTTATTTTTACTAGCAAGCATTTATTGAGTACCTACTTTATACCAGGACCGATGCTAGGTGCTGGGAATTCATAGTTAGGGTGATCACACAACCCCATCAACCAGTACAGCCCTGGAAATCCTATTTTACACTTGTTATCCTGACATAATTGTTAGTAGCACTCCCTTTTGCTCTCAAAATTTCCAATTTGGATGATAAATTATTTAGTCACCAACTTATAGATGAAGAGAGCTATATAATGTGGATATGGAGGACCTGCTGGATTATTCACAACTGAGCTTCCCAAACATGGAGCAGAATTATGGTTATAGTCAAGGCAGATGTTCTTCGGGGCCCTGCATATGTCATAAGCCTTTCCCCAATCTTCTTGTTTGTATATTTGCCAACAAGAAATCTGCTACCATCATTACCTTTGTTCCTCTGAATGTAATGTATATTTTTTCTATTGCTGTTTTTAAGATTTCCTCTTTATTACTGATTTTGAGTCATCTGCTTATGATGTGAATTGGTGTGGTTTCTTTGTGTTTCTTGTGTTTGAAGTCAGTTGAGTTTCTTGGATTTTTAAGTCCAAAAGAGAAATCACAAAGGAAAATTTAAAACTTAGGAATGAATTTAATGAAAAATGTGCAAGACCTCTACATTGAAAACTATACTATATCACTGAATAAACTGAAAGAGCTAAATAAATGGAAAGATTTACCATGTTCATGGATTAGAAGTCTCAATATTGTTAAGTAGCTATTCTCCCTAAGGTGATCTATAAAGTCCATGCAATTCCAATTTTAAAAATTCTAGGAGGGATATATTTATTTTGTGTTGTAGAAATTAACCAATTTATTCTAAAATGTGTTTGAGAATGCAAAGAAACTAGAATGGCCAGAACATTTTTGAAAAAGAAGTTTGATTTTAAGACTTAACTAAAAACCTATAGTAATCAAGAGAGGATGGTGTTGGTGTCAGGATATATAAATCTGTCAGCTGCTGTCAGAACAGCACCAGAAGTAGTAGACCCACACATATATAGTTAATTGATATTTGATAGAGGAGTTAATGTAATTCAGTGGGAAAAGGATAGTATTTTCAGTGAGTTTTTCTGGAATGATAGGCTCTCTGTACTCCAAGAATTATAATGTATGAAGTTTGATATTAGATTTCATTTAAACAGAGAATTCTGCTGAACCTTTCCAAAAAGGATTTGCTAATAATTTTTTAGAGGTGCTGTCCAGTTCCAAATCTATTGTTTTTATATATTCATGTGAAAGTTAAGATTTGTGCCCAATTTTGAGAATCATTAGATGCCAGGAATGTGATGACCCCTGACCCAGATGGGTAGCCAGCACTAGGCCTGGTGCTTTGGGGTAGAGGAACAGAAAGAAAACATGAAAGCAGATTACTTTTAGAAATTGTCCTAAATAGACCATTGAAATGGCAAATGGAGAAGTTCTACTTCTGCTATATGCAGCCCACGACACAAGGCTACCTTCCTACCCAACTCCCAGTCTAGGGCTACTGTAGTAATTATAACAATCATTGGATTTATAACATATATAAATGTAAGATGTATAACAATAATAGTACAGAAAAAGAAGAAGAGAGAATATAGTTAGATAGGATTAGTGTTTATCTCACTGGAATTAGGTTGGTATAAAACCTAAAGTAGATTCTGATAAGGCAAGATATATACTGTAAGCCCTAGGGAACCATGAAGAAATAACTAAAAAAATAGTAAAAAAAATCATTAAGGGAATTAAAATGTTATACTAGAAAACAAAAGAGCTATAATGGCTATGCTGATATCAGACAAAAAAGGATTTTAAGACAAAAATGTTACTAAATAAATGGAGGGACATCCCATCTCCATGGACTAGAAGACTTAATATTGCTAAGATAGCAACACTTTGCAAATCCATCTGCAGATTCTGCCCATGCATTCCTACCACATCCCAACTGGCTTCTTTGCAGAAATTGACAAGCTGACCCCTAGACTTATATGGAAATTCGAGGGACTGAACACAGGCCAAAATACTTCTGAAAAAGAAAAACAAAGCTAGAGGACTCATATTTCCTGATTTCAAAACTTAATATATCAAGAAAATAACAAGACAAGCCGCAGACTGGGAAAAGATATTTGCAAAACTTTGGTAAATGACTGTTATGCCAAATATACAAAGAATGCTTAAAACCCAACAAACAAGAAGAGTGAACAACCTGTGGGATGCCTGGGTGGCTCAATGGTTGAGCATCTGCCTTTGGTCCAGGGCATGATTCCGGGATCCCGGATCGAGTCCCACATTGGGCTCCTTGCAGGGAGCCTGCTTCTCCCTCTGCCTATGTCTCTGCCTCTCTCTCTGTTTCTCTCATGAATAAATAAATAAACTCTTAAAAAAAAAAAAAAGAATGAACAACCTGGTTAACGGGTAGGCAGAGATCTGAACAGTCACCTCACCAAAGAAGATATATTGATGACAAATAAGCATATGAAAAGGTGCTCAAAACTGTATGTCATTAGGGAATTGCAAATTAAAATAACAATGAGATACTACTATGTACCTATTAGAATAGTGGAAATCCAAAAACACTGACAATACCAAATGCTTGTGAGGATGGGCAACAATGGAAAGTCACATTCATCGCTGTTGGAAACGCAGAATGGTACAGCCACTTTGAAGACAGTTGGCAGTGTTATCAAAAGTAAACATCATCAGTCAGCCCAGGTGGCTCAGCGGTTTAGTGCCGCCTTCAGCCCAGGATATGATCCTGGAGACCTGGGATCGAGTCCCATGTCGGGCTCACTGCATGGAGCCTGCTTCTCCCTCTGCCTGTGTCTCTGCCTCTCTCTCTCTCTCTCTCATGAATAAATAAATAAAATATTTTTTAAAAAAGTAAACATAATCTCACTACACAGTTCAGCAGTCCTCCTCTTGGTGTTTACCCAAATAAGTTGAAAATTTATGTCCCACACCTGGAGGCTGGCGGCTCAGTCAGTTGAGCATATGATTCTTGGTTTTGGCTCAGGTTATGATCTCATGGGTTGTGGGATGGAGGCTGACATAGGGCTCTGCACTCAGCGGAGAGTCTGCTTGAAGATTCTCTCCCTCTGCTCCCCCCATCCCCCGGCTCAAATAAATAAATAAATCTTTTTTTTTTAAACAAAACTTATGTCCACACAAAAACCTGCACAAGAATGTTTATAGCAACATTATCCATAATTACAAAAACGTGGAAGCAACAAGATGTCCTTCGGTAGGTGAATAGATAAATAAACCATATAATCCAGACAATGGAATATTATTCAGTACTAAAAATCCAAACAAATTATCAAGCCATGAAAAGACTTGGAAGGACCTTACATCCAGGTGAAAGAAGTGAAAGAAGCCAACCTGAAGGCTTGGCTATATACTATAGGATACCAACTGTATGACATTCTGGAAAAAGTGAATCTATGGAGACAGTATAAAGATGAGTGGTTTCCAGGGGCTAGGGGGAAGGGGATGAATACACAGAGCACAGAAGATTTTTAGGGCAGTGAAACTATTCTATATGATAAATAATAAGGAACACGTGCCATGCATGATACATTTGTCCAAACCCATAGACTATACAACATGAGAGTGAACCCTGGGTGAGAGTAATGTACAAATGTAGTTTCGTCAGTTGTAACAAATATTATACCACTCTGGTCTGGGGTTGTGATGGTGAAGGAGGCCAGGAGTGTGTGGGGTGAAGGGGTGTATGAGAACTCTCTGTACTATCTGCTCAATTTTGCTGTAAACCTAAAACTGTTCTAAAGAATGAAGTCTATTTAAAAAAAAAACACAACTTAATACAAAGCTACAGAAATCAAGACAGGGGGGTGGTACACCTAGAAGGATAGGCATATAGATCAAAGGAATAGAATTGTGAGTCCGGGAATAAACCTATATATTTATTGTGAACTGGTTTCCACAAGGGCACCAGAACCATGTAAGAGGAAGTATGCTTCCTCTTGGTCAATGAGATGAATGTGTACCAAAAAAAAATCACAAAGGCCTGTGGGAAGTACCGTAATAGGTCATACAAACCAGGAGTGCTATTAGAATTCAAAGTAAGGTGGTGGTGGTGACCTTTGTCTGGGATAGTCAAGCAGGGTTCCCAGAGCAGATGCCACTTGATAAGGCCATTAGTGAAGGAAGGGAAGGGGGAAGTACATGTCAGGCCACAAAGTATGGGAACTTTAAGAAAAGCTGTGAGTGGGCAGCCTGGGTAGCTCAGCGGTTTAGCACCGCCTTCAGCCCAGGGTGTGATCCTGGAGACCCAGGATCAAGTCCTTTGTCGAGCTTCCTGCACGGAGCCTGTTTCTCCCTCTGCCTGTGTCTCTGCCTCTCTCTCTCTCTGTGTCTCTCATGAATGAAAAAATAAAATTAAAAAAAAGAAAAAGAAAAGCCATGTGTATTGTTATTTATTGTCCCTCTCTGTGATCTTCCTGCCATGTCTTCAGGATCTAACCCAGGGACGGGTAAGCCCTCAGTCAGTAAAGTGTACAAACCAGGTTTGTTTGTTTTTTTTTTCCTCAAAATTTTATTTATTTGGGAGAGAGAGCATGAGAGAGAGTGTGAGCACAAGCACAAGCAGGGGGAGGGGCAGAGGGAGACATACTCCCCACTGAGTAGGGATCCCGCCAGACTCAGGACTCCATCCTAGGGCCCCAGGATTGTGACCTGAGCCGGAGGCAGATGCTTAACCGATTGAGCCACCCAGAGCCCAGGACAAACCAGTTTTGGGGGTTCCCTTGATTCCTCGTGGACCCCAGAGATACTGGGTAGCCTTACCTCTTTTTGAGGGGAATTGCTGGGTTAGGGAACCCACCTCTTATAGTAGTAATGTTCCAGAAATGGTGACAAGGATTAAGGCTTGAGGGTGGAAGCCCCAAAGCAAGAGTGGCTGGGAACTCCACCCTCTCGGAAGGGTGAGGAGTTGGCCTCTTGGGTTACACATGTGCCCCAGCTGGGCTCAGGCCCACCCTTCTCTTCCCTCGGTGTTTATTGCTGCTCAGCCCTGCCCAAGAAGAGCTGCCGAGTCAGCTTTCTCTGGCTGGGCCAGCTCTTGTTGCTGAGCTGCTCTGTATCTCTCACACTATCCACCCCTTAGATAAACAGCCCGCGTCCTCCACACGCCTCGGAGTTCTGATGTGGCTGCGCAGGGCTCCATGAGCCAGATGCCTCTCTCTAAGAAGGACCCTGGCAGTGGGCCCTGCTTTTCTTCCAGCTGAGTCAGGCCCTTGCTGGAGTCACAGGGGAATCCACTTCCTGCCTGAAAAGGTGGCCGCAGCAGAACTGTGGGCTGGGCAGGGCCTTCCTACCTCACTGCCCACAACCCCCAGGTCTGCATGAGCCATCCCCTCGATGCTTTATGTGAGTGTTTTATCTGTCAAACCCAGCCCTGCAAACTGAGCGCCACTCAGAGTAGTTCTGTAGCCGCCCTGGCTTCCCATGAATCACAAGTGGCCCTGGATGTTTATCACATCACCCGCCACTCTGCCCTCCTGTACCTGCACGAAGACGCTGAACCACATAGCTCTGCAAGTCCTACATACTGAGTAAACTCCCCTGAGCCGCCTTAAGCTTGGTTTGCTCTGGAGTCTGAGCCAGGGGATTTGCTTTCTTTGAAAGGTGGCCTGTAGAGAAATGTCACCAGCAGCTGGTTGGTGGTACTTCTTTTCCCATGGCCAGTGGGCCTTGGGGATGACAGGGAGGCCAGATGCTGAGGCTCTAGGGGCTCAGCCCTGCTGGTGGGATTAGGTGACAGGTGTGGCTGGACTCAGCCTCTGAGGGCTGGGGTGGGGAATCCAAGCAGGCCAGCTGAGTACTCATGGCTTTGGAGAGGACCTGTTGACCTAGTACTCTCAGTGTGGGCTTGTCTTGGCCTCATGAGGGGCCAGACTAAGCCGGAGTGGGGGAAGAAGAAAATCTGTTACAGAAGGAGGAGGTGGGAGAGAGGCCAGCTGTAAAGCATCCTCCAACAGGCCTTTTGAGGGAAAATTCAAATCTGTGGGGCTATCAGATGACCCCTGCCTTCCAGGAGATACAAGAACCCGTTGAGACAATTCAGACTGCTCTATGGCAGGGGAGGCCCAGGGAATGTGACCGTCATTTTGCCAGGACAGAGCTGGCTTCATCTCCTACAGGAAGTCTTCACTGACCTCCTTCTTTAGCAGCTTCAGGATCCTGTTCATACGTCCTCAACATTCCCTGTCACTCCAGAACGTGTTTGTCTATCTCTAGCACCACAGCAAAACTTCATGAACTTCCACATGGGGCCTAGGAAACTGCATTTTTAACTAACACCCCCCCCCCCCAGTAAAGGTGATTTTGGCCTACGCAGACTTCAGACACTTTGAGAACCATCTTGCCCTAGAACAGACTCCAATAAAAATATAATATGAACCACGTGTGTAATTTTAAATTTTCTAGTAGCCACTTAAAAACATAAAACAGGTAAAATTATTTTAAAAGTGCTTTTATTTCACCTGATATATCCAAAATGTTATCATTTCAATGTACAATCAACACAAAAATTGTTGATGAGATGTTTCACCTTTTTTTCAGTCTTTAAAACCTGGTGAATATTTTATACTTACAACACATCTCAATTTGGACAGGCTGCATTTCAAGTGCTCAACAGCCACATGTGGCTAGTGACTTCACATAGATGGAATAACTCTAGAGCTATGTAGTGAATATGGTCCACGGGCCAACAGTTCCAGCCTTGCATAGGGGCTTGGTAGAAATTCAGGTTCTCAGGCCCCTGCCTGGACCTACTGAATCCGAACCTGCATTTTAACATGTTAGCAGATGCTTCTTGTGCACATTGAAGGTGTCAAGCCCTGCTCTACAGCTAGATCATGAGCTCAATGGGTGTAAAGACTATGATTTACTTATTTCTAGCATCTTATGGAGAGCCTGGCATCTAGAAGGCACATGGCAAATGTTTTTGGAGGAAAGGAATGAATACGTGAATCCTGCTTTCCCCCACCCACTCTTGTTAGCCCCTCATTCCCTGTGCACACTTCGTGAGAATCTCAGACTCTTAGGTCTGAAGAATAACGTAGGAGTCAGAGAATAAATGTATGTCATTGCTGATAGGAAGTTAAAATTTTTGGAGCCTAACTCCTTTGAGCCCTTACATGGTTAAGTCCCACAGCTTGTTGGGCATAGCTGGCCACCCTCTTTCAGGACAAGAATGGTTGGTTGGAGTTTTTTTAAGATTTTTTTTTTTTTAATATGAGAGAGAGTGCACGTGCACATGAAGGAGGGGAGGAGTAGAAGGACAATTAGACTCCCCACTGAACGAGATCCTGGGATCAATGCAGGGCTTGATCCCAGGACCTCAAGATCATGACCTAAGCCAAAATCAGGTGCTTAACCAATTTAGCTACCAAGTGCCCCAGGACATGAGTGGTTTGATGAGGGTAGACCACCCCACAGTAAAGCATGTTGCTGGGCCTGGCTTCCTTCTCAGACATCTCTGAACTCTTCCTCAGAAATTGTATGGAGCCGTTGTTCAGAGACCCTAGGCCTGGCCTATGCATATTAGTTAGCCATCGATTGATTCTCAGTCTTCTTCCAGAGGAGATTTAAGGCACCTGTAAACGTGTGCATTCCAGCAGAATGAAACAAAAATAGAAATAGTAGGGACGCCTGGGTGGCTTAGCGGTTGGGCGTCTGCCTTTGGCTCAGGGTGTGATCTCATGGTCCCGGGATCGAGTCCTGCGTCGGGTTCCCTGCATGGAGCCTGCTTCTCCCTCTGCTTACATCTCTGCCTCTCTCTCTGTGTCTCTCATGAATAAATAAATAAAATTTTAAAATAAAATAGAAATAGTATTAGGGAAGTGTGCATAGATGCATGGACAGGGATGTTCACTCTAGCAGTAGTCTATAGTCAGAAACAATCTAAATATCCAACAATAGGGCAGTAGATAAATGTACTATGGCCCATCCAACCACTGAAATTTCCTGTCACAATTAGGGGTACTAATATGGAGGTATTCATTGACATGGAAAAATGTTCATTACATAGTGTAAGAGTGTTAATGAGCTCATTTTATTTACATGTGTGGAAGAATGTCTGGAAAGGATATATACCCCAAAACATCAACGTTTGGGAGGAAAACATTTTCTAGGGGAGGAATTATGAGTGAATCTTACTCTCTTTTTGTCCGTCCACTGCTTCTGTAATTGCTGTTTTTTCCCCTCAGTGAACTTGAATTCTTCTGTAATACAAAAATAAAATGTACAAAACCGAATATGGGTGAGGAAAATGGAAAAAGGTAAAAATGGGAGTTCTATTCTGCATCGAATTTGTTTGAAAATATATTAATTTAAAAAAAATCCTACATTCAAGTTTATAGTGTTTTGGCCCAATGGGTATATTTACATGAAGCAAGCAATTATTAAGTGTTTGAGAGATAGATTTATAAGATTAGGGTTTGAAAACTCATGAGCCAGCTTTTGTTAAATTTCAGTCTGTACTCAGGAAGTGAAAGTTAATAATGGTGCAGTCTCTGTCTTGACCCGCCCTTCAGTGTGGGCTCTAAATAGCCTGTGTGTGTTGGATAATGACTGTGCAAGAGAGAATCCTAAAATCATGTGTCAGAGCTGGGTGGGTGGGTGCGTGGAAGGGAATAAGCACAGGTGCACAAATACCCGTGAAATCTAGTGCAGGACTATTTTTCACCACCTTCAATGCTAGCTAGCACTTTGGTCCCAGCCTCCATCCATAGGTTCCTATATGGTCTTCCTGTTTCCACCCTATGTCCATTCATGACCCTGAAGCTAAGCCATCCTCCCCATAATCTGGCCCACCTGTTGGATCTCATCACCTGTACCTCACCTCCTGCTCTCTCCACTCCACAGCAGCCACACAGCAGCTAAAGTTCACTCATTCTTCATGCTCTCACATGCCCTTGTATGACTATTCCACAATTTATTTACCCATTCACCTTGTTTCCTTATCAGCTCTCTGTGGGACACTGAAGTTTTTTTTCTTAGCTTGCCCTTTCAGTGATTGTGTAGCTCTATCTGGAATCTAGAATCTGGTTTCATATAGATTCTCCTCTTTCTGCACGTCCCATTTTCCTTGCTGGAATGTTCTCTGCCTTCCTTGGGGCTTGCTTCCCCACCTCCTGTGGTCTCTGCTGAATTGTCATCTGATTCCTAAGTCCTTTCTTAGCATGCTATACAAAGGAACAACCTCTGTTCTGCTCCAACACCTTCCCCTACTTCATTTTTCTTCGTGGGTTTTACCAGTACATACTTATTTGTTTGCTGTTTGCCTGCCTCCACTAGAATGTAAATTCCCCCAAAGCAGGGACTTTGTTGCTTTTCTTTCTTTTTTTTAAGATTTTATTTATTTATTCATGAGAGACACAGAGACAAAGAGAGGCAGAGACACCAGCAGAGAGAGAAGCAGGCTCCATGCAGGGAGCCCGATGTGGGACTCTATCCCGGGTCTCCAGGATCAGGCCCTGGGCTGAAGGTGGCGCTAAACCACTGAGCCACCCAGGCTGCCCTTCTTTCCTTTTTTAAAAAAGATATTATTTATTTATGATAGAGAGCATACATAAGTAGGGAGGGGGCAGAGAGCCCTCTGCGGGTCTGGATCCCAGAACTCACCCTGGGATCATGACCTGAGCCCAAGGCAGCCACTTAACCAATTGATCCACCCAGGCACCCCTGTTACTCTTCTTTATAGTCATTTTCTTGGTGTTCAGTGCTCCAAGTAGGTGCTCAATAAATATTTGAAGGAAGGAATGGACTTCAGATAATCATGTGACTGATCTTCCTCATTTGGCCAAGGAAGCGCCTGATGCCAATAGAGAAAGCTTCCAAGCCTTGCCCAGGGTCACACAGCTGGGGCAGCAGGGCTAGATCCTGCCCTGTCCATTCTGCTCCTGCTTCTGCCTGTGCCTTGGAAGGGAGATTAACCACACACACAGGGGCCGTGGCCTCGTCCATCCTGTCTCCTGTGTGTTTTTCCAGTTTATACAGAATTTCAGCCCAGAATAGCAGAAGAAAAAAACAGTTGTTCCTCCAGAACCCTGGAAGCTCTTCCGGTGGGTCTGTCTTTGGAAAAACAGCAGCAATCTCAGGGTGAGAAGGTAGGAAATGGAGGAGGGGTCTTACAGCCGTGCTGTGGGGACAACGGGCTGGGTTTGGTTTTACAATTAAAATAACATCTGGGTCTGTTTCCGCAGAGCGGTTCTGGAAGGTGGGTGGTCTGTCTGAAGTATCAGGTGCAGCCTTCCCCTGTCCTGGCCCAGGAGGCTGTGAGAGGGCCAGTGGCTAATGGGCTCCCCCAGCAGATGACATAGGAGAGAAGGTGGGCCCAAAGAAGGCTCTGGAAACTCTACCTGCGCCTGCCTTGAAAGCCTGCTGGTCTCTACGCTGGCCTCACAAGGAGGCATCTTCAGACACTTTCCCCCGTGCCTCCATGCCTCCTTGAGATTATTTAGACACCCCTTTGATGCATAGAGAGCTCTGGCCTCGTCTCTCTCATGCCCCATGTGGTTTATTAATCATCTGTGAAGTGAGAGGTTGAGGCGTCACTCATCCATATGAGGGCGGTGGGGCCCTGGAGCAGTGGAATGGAGTGGGGGAAGGACTCTGAGAGCTGTTCCAGTCTTCTGAATCATGTCCCTCTGTCTCTCTGGCTTCTCAGATGCAGCTTTTGGATAAGTTTCCCATTGAAGGTGGCCAGAAGGATCCCAAGCAGAGAATCATCCCCTTCCTTCCAGGTAAGCCTTGGATGGTCCCACTGTTGGGTTGGGAGGCAACCTGGGGAGAAGCATTTCTTAGGTTAAGAAAAGGCTGGTGACTTCGCTGGAAATTCTGGGCAGGGTGGCCCAAAGAATCTGCATCCTAACAACTCCCTCAGAGGATAGGAAGCCCCTGACTGTAAAGGCCACCGCTCCCACAGGGACCTCTCCCACCATTCCCAGACCATCTCTCTTGGCTCCCGGCCATGTAACTTCTAAGGAATTTCTTAGGCTCTGGGACTTCGGTTTCCTCTTTACAGAAAGCACAGAGACATCAAGTTCTTCTGTGAAAGGATGAAGAACTAACTGCAGGCTGAATTCTTCCCACTACTCCCATTGTAATCATTGAGACCCTTAAATTGAGCACACTTGCCATGTTTGATCTTGGATCCTCCTGGCACATTATCCAGCCGAGGCTCTGAGACTGTACATGACATGGCCTGTGAGTTGTCAGAGTTGGGATTTGAACTCAAGTCTGTCTGGCCATAAGGACCATTAGCCACTACACCATCTTGGAACATGTTTAAGGCAATTGATTTTGTGTAGTTTAGAGGAAACTGCCCAGATGTGTCATAATCTGCTGTCGCGATGATATCTTTAATTGGTGTACTATTTATAGCTTACAAAATGCTTTTTTGTTATCGTGTACAAGTTTCCCTCCTGAGGTGTGTATTCTTATTTCTGCTTGAGAGATGAAGATGTTGGGGTTCAGAGAGGTTAGGTAACTACTCATAGAAGTAGTAGAGCTCAGGTCTTCTCCATTCTGGGCTCTTTGCCCTGAACCTATGGGTGATACTGCCTTTTGGCTCCAGATCCTCTGCCTTTTACCAGGCCATTGAGCTGGGCTGGGTCACAATAGCCTTACCCCCATTACTGTTGGGCCCCAGCAATGGCAACCAGTGGGACCTTCGTAAGAAGCAGGGTCCCTGTCTCATTAACTCTCTGGCACACCTTCACCCCATGGTCAGCACCTACTTGGTGACTTGAAAACCAAGTCAAAGAGTGAGTCCTCTCTGAAAGGTGCTCCTCACACATCCCCCTCTGCTAAAGCAGGGAAAGATAAGAGCATGCATTGCTGCCTGTCCTTTGAGCCTTATGCTAAAATTGGAGAGAATTAATTTAGCTACCAGGAAAAACTTCCACATCCCACAGTTCGGGCAAGATTGGAACCAGTCAGTGAGGATATAGAGAATCCCACCCCTGTGTGTCTTTCATGGAGGCAGAGGACTGCTTCTCTATCCCTAGTCTAGGAGTTAATATGGGAGACTTTCATGCCCTACCTGGCTTTACACTGAGTCCTGAGGGAATTTGGAATCTCCAACACCCAGGTTTGTATGACCTTAGATGTTGCTCCAGTACAGTCCAGACACTCTGCCCACTGAGGACTTGAGAGCCCATCTGGGATGCTGTAGACACAAGTGTCCCAGAGCCAAGATGAAGCCAGCATGATGCTCTGGTATCAGGAGTGGACCTGGCCTTGGGGGCAGGAAGGCTGCCCTATTTCCTTGAGAATGATGGCCTTTTTCTCCCACTGGTGGCCAGTGCTCCAGGAAATCAGCTCGTCATCATACAGTCAGCGGGTGTTTATGAGGGGTTCAGCCTGTGCCAGGCCTGGGGCTAGAGGGTGGGATGGCCTGGTCAGCCAAGGAAGGATGTAGATTTGTTTCCTTCATCTAAGGAATCCTCAAGCTACTAAGAGAGATGAGAGGGGCAAGGCCTACTCTGTAATCAGGAAATCAATGGAGGCAGGATGTGACCCTTTTTACTGCCATGCAGTTCCAAGCGTGTTTAGAGTGTGTCATTGTGAGCTGAGGAAGGCAGCCCCAAGGCCTCCTGATGGAGGGGAGACCTGAAGCTGACCTCCAAGGATGGGTGGGCTTGGAGGGTGGGGGGAAGCACAAGGCTTCTGTCCTGCCACTACCAGAGTCCAGCGTCTGGGGAATCATGCTGCCTGGCTTCCGCCTGCAGCATCTGGCTCTGTCACTTACCAAGTGTGTTACTTTCTTTGTGCCTCAGTATTCTCATCTGGAAAATAGGGATGATAATACTATCTACTTCATGGGGCTATTGTCAGGATAAAATGAATTAATACATTACAGGGGCTTAGGACTGTGGCTAGCCTCTAACAGGACCTAAATAAATGTTAGCCCTTAGGATGACCAATTCCTGACGTGTGCCTAGTGCTTTCACACAGCACACTCACATGTGTACTCTCATTTGCTCCTCCCAAGGAGGTTATTATCTCCATTTTACTGACTAGGAAATTGAGGCCACAGGAGGCTAATAGACTTGCACAGGCCACACAGCCAAAAGTTGTAACCAGCTCCAGAACCTTATCCTGACCTCTGGCCAGGGCTACCTGCCCTGTCAACCACCTCAGAAGAGGATCGCCCAACAGCTGTTGCAGGACAAGGGCCCTCTCTGAAATTCAGTTTTCTCTTGTAGGCTTGTGGTGAGGATAAAAAGAATTCATGGAGAGCATTTTGCACAGTGCCTGTGCCGTAGTAAGTGCTCAATAAATGGCAGCTGTTAATAAACAAAGTCCCCTGCCTCCATGCTGCCCCCAACTTCTGGGAAAGGCCAGCCCAGGGCCCCTTCCAGCCCCAAGGTGATGGGATCTCTGCATAGCAGGTGATATCATAGAGAGGAATGAGGCTGATTGGCTCCCATCCCATCCAAAGGAAGTTTACTTTGCCTGTTTTGCTGCTTTTCTCCTGTTGCTTCTCTGATGCTTCTCTCTTGCTCACTTTCCATGACTTCAGAGTGGGTGTTGCCGGTCATGTGGAAACCCACCCTGGGTGCTCCCAGGCCTGGTCCTGGCTTCCCCCTGCCCACTAGAAACTTCCTAACCCTTTCATACTCTGCTGTCTCCCTCACTTGGACAGAAGGAGAAAGAAGCCAACACAATTGGAATCAAGCTAGGGAGGGCCACGTGGGCATGCAGGTTCACAGCCTGCCCCCAACCCAGGATCCATGGGGGTCCCCCAGGGCGAGAGGGGAGAGGGGAAGAGAGCAAGGCAATGATAAATGTTTCCTGTCTTAGGTAGGTTTCCTAAAAGCAGAGCCTGAGATGAAGATTCTTATATAGGTGACTTAGAGGGGCCCCTCTTGGGTGAACGTCCCAAGGCAGTGAGAAAAGCAGGACAGGGCAGAGGAAGAAGCCCAAGGTGAATGGCACCAGCTTGTCCCATTGTAGGAGACAACTTCTATACTCCCCATAGGTCATCGTTTGTCTGGAAGCTTCCCCCCGCCCCAGAGGGCACCGGGTACGGGTGAGGTGTCTCCTGAGGGCTCAGGCTCCATGCCTTTGGAGAAGGGGCAGCTGTAAGCCCACAGCACTGAGCACCCACAGCAGTTTGGGGTGGGGGCATGTGCTGGTGAGGGGGTTCTGGGCAGGGGCCAATATCTACTATGTCATCTAACACCAGTTAGGTCTCTGTTTCTACCTCTCTGCCTTTGGGAAGGGTGGCTCAGTTCACCTGCTGATTCCCTCAGGCTCAGCCCTGGCAGCATGACTCAACAGAACCTGGGTCAAACACACCAGCTGCCTTCACTCTTAGAACTCTCGGGAGGGCTAGCAACCAGCCTCCGGAGCAGCTTTGCCAGCCTTTTACCTTGCCTAGAATTTCAGAGCAAGGAACACCCAAGGGGAGAAAGTAGAGAGCACCGATTATCTCCAGAGGGCCTCAGGGATTTTTGTTTGTTTGTTTAAGATTTTATTTATTTATTCATGGGAAACGCACACAGAGAGGCAGAGACATAGGCAGAGGGAGAAGCAGGCTCCACGGGGAGCCTGATGTGGGACTCGATCTCAGGCAGATGGGTCTCCGTTTTAGCTTCAGATGTACCAGGTTGTGTTGGGCATTTCTGCAGCCTGACATCTGGGGGATGTGTTTGGAGCATTAGCCTGCTGCTTTGCTTTGGCCTGTCTGGCCACAGGCTTGGGCAGGGGGCTCACAGAAGTTTGACTGGCTAGTGGAAGTGACGGAAAGCAGAGGAAGTGAAACAAGAGAGGGAAAGAATGGCTTTACCTGATTACAAGCTCCCTTATATGCCAAATAAGGTGGCAAATCCCCCCCCCAAAAGAAAAAGAAAGAAAGAAAGAAAGAAAGAAAGAAAGAAAGAAAGAAAGAAAGAAAGAAAATCCCACACATGAGCCATAAATCTTAGGATCTAGGACATAGGCTTGTGGTGTCTTGAGTGGTGTCTGGCTTGAGTTCAGGGTCAGTCTGCGGGTTGGAGGAGTGGAGAGGGTCTGGGGCTTCTGTGGCCAAAGGCAGAGGCTCCATCCCAGAAGACCGAGTGTCCTGCAGTACTGCTGGAGTGGGGATTGGGGGCGAGGCAGCTGAGAGCAGGGTCACCAAGGTGATGACACAAAGCCAGGGCAGTTATCAGGCCAGTGGTCTGATATTTGCATATCCATCAAATCCTAGATAAAATTTTGTAGGGGCACTGTCCTGAGTGAGGCTCCCCCATCCAACCCAGTTGTTTTGCTGGGTCTGGAACCTGCTATCTGGCCCTAAGGGTGGAGATCCACTATACCCAGACCTTTCTGTGTGTTCATGAGGCCTGCAGAGCCCATGGGAGGGACACGGGGAACTTATGACCTTCATGTGGGACAGGTGGTTCTCTCCAGCAAGGCATCTCTGGAAAGAAAACCCAAGTGGTGTTTCAGGCAGGCAGAGGCAGAAAATTATTCCAGGGCCTGATGCCCTGGGTGATCGGGGAAGGGGAGAAGGGGAAGTACTCTCTCCAGGCTCACGTTATGTGAGACTGAGGGAGGTACTCCTGGCTGTTTTCACTGACTTTTGTGGCCTTCCTTTGAAACGAGGCCTTTATCTGCTTCTCCCACATTTCCATCACGGGGCTGGACACATAGTGGCTGCTTTATTGAGACCCCTGGGTTGATCACGAATTGAGCATTCTCCCTTAGGTATGAGCTCCCTTTTATTGAGCTCCTACTACGTGTCTGGCCTTGTACTGGGCATACTACATACCTTTTCCCCAGTCCTCACTGCAGAGTAGGGAGTATTATCCCATTTTAGAGAGAAGTCAAGTCACTTGCCCTTACCCCTTAGCCGTTAAGTAGTAGAGCAGGCATCTTCCTGCTGTGCCCTGTGTCTTTCCTTGGGTGGGGAAGAACTCCCCCAGCCAGCCCCAGCTAGAAGCTTTCCCTCACCCACTTTGTTGCCTCCACATCCCCCAGGCAAGGGACCCGGGAATTTCTGCCCAAATGACCCAGCACCCCCACGGTCCCTCCAGCTCCCATGGCTGTCTCGTGCTTCAGGAGTACACTGTGTGGGGCAGGGAGGTGACCTGTAAGGGCTCTCATTCTATTGAGTGCCTGAGGTCACTGCAGCTGAAGAACTGATTTTTTTTTTTTTTTTGCGCTTAAACTGTTTAGTTTATTATTATTTTAATATGATTACAAGCAGGATCGCCCCAAGACTTTCAGAGCACTGTCTTCATTTAATTATGAGTCTAACAAGATCGCCTATTTGGTTTCCTAAGTCATAGCATTTTTTTTCTTAACTTTTTATTTTGAAATAAACTCACCAGATGTTACAAAACTACTAGGCACTCTGCATTCCTCCCCTGCAATGTCTCCACCACCACACTGCAGGGTAGGTGGCATTGTTCCCAGTTTAAGGAGAAGTCAGTTCACTTTCTGCCATCACACAGCCACTGAGTGGTGTACTGGTTGGCCACCTTCTCCCAGGGGTAATGTCTTGGGTAACTAGAGGTCATTATCAAAGCCAGGAAATTGATAATGGAAATTGATAAGTCAGTTACCTAAGCTACAGACCTGAGCAATTGATTTTTATTGTAAGAGGCTAGTGAGTGTTAGTGGACAGGCATGCCAGCTGGTCCTTCAGAAGGAGACAGTGCTTGACAATAGTCCCTGAGAAGCTCCACTCCCAGACCTGCCCTCTTGGCATTCTCACCTCCAGGGGAAAAGCAGACGTGAACCTTATTATACATTAAGACCTATTCCTGAGAAGCCCTGTGGGACAAATCACATCATCTTTTAGGTGTCACTGTCCTAAATACTATTCTTTTTAAGCGATAATCATGGGTTCAATCCTTTTGCAAAGCAGAGCACTCCTTTTTTGGAAAAGGGAGCAGCAGCGTTGACCCCAGGAGGAGCAAAAGAACTCTGGTCAAGAACTGTGAGTGATCTGAGACTTTATCCTATTTGCAAGCAGCTGGTTAGCTTACCCTTCTTTCATGAATGCCAGCAGAAAATATGAGACTTCTGAGGCAGAGAAAATATTTTATTAGGGCACATTTGCATCAGTTCCCTTTGCCTCCAAGTCCCATGGGGGTGACCCACGGGCCCAGATGAATCCCTGTGGGTTATGTTATAGGAGAGGAACCCAGACCTTAGGGAGACCACACCTCTTGTAGCGTGCAGCAAGCAAACCTACCGTGTTTGCTTTGGAGAGATACACCATCTCAGCGTCCCAAGGTCCCAAGGCCATCTGCAGACCTGCTGTTTACTCCAGAGCACTGACACTACCTCTGTCCTCTAGGCGGTTTCTTTACAAACACCTTTGAAAAGATAATTCAGAACAAAAGGCAGTTACTGCCTTGTTGACAAGACCTGCAGAAATGCGGGCGAGCCAGGGGGATTATCTCACAAGTATATCTTTTGCTCTCTGGGGTCTCTTGCTTTTTGGAGGAGTGGACAGAAATGATGTTCTTTAGGGCAGTGGCCAAGTGTGGTGGGCTCAGCAGCCTCTCAGGGCAGCCTACTGTTTACATGGAACTTTCTTCCTTGTTTTAAAAGACTGTTGTGGAAAATCCATCTCCTGTTGCCCATCCTGGGATTGGAGTAGATTTCCTGTGTATCCTGAGTTTGTCAGTCTGAGGAGGCTCCCTGGGAGGAAATGGCCATTACAGAGTGAAGTAGACTGTGTAGCTGCTGATGTAAAAAGCAAACAACCGCGACCAGGGTTTGAAGGAGCTCCGAAGCCAGGCGGTGGAGCAGAAGGAGGTGAACTCTCTCTGCAAAGGCTATGTGAGCTCCCTCCCATTCACAGGCCATCTGTGTCTCTGTGCTGCCTGGGACTGGGCCTCTGAGCTTCTAGAAAGCCCCTCATCCTTTTTTTTTTTTTTTAATATTTTATTTATTTATTTGAGAGAGAGAATATGAGAGGGAGAGAGAGATCACTAGCAGTTGGGGGTAGAGGGAGAAGCAGACGCACTGCTGAGCAGGGAGCCTGAGGTGGGGCTCCATCCCAGGACCCCGAGATCATGACCTGAGCCGAACACAGATGCTTAACCGACTGAGCCACCCAAGCACCCTGAAAGCCCCTTCATCCTAATACCTGAGCCAGTGTCACCCATAGGCATCAGTGCTCCTGTGTTGATGGATCCCCAAGAAGCCGGATAGCTTAGGAAGAAAAGTGAACCATAATTAAAGTAGGTGCTGCCCGCCTTGTGACCTTCTGAGCTTGGAGGCATGTATTTTTAGACAGCAGGCATGCTCGGTTCTTTTGTACTGGCTCACCAGTTTACATACCGGCCCCTTAACGAAGAGGCAGTTTGGAGCCACAGGGCAGGAGGGTGCTGGGTGATCCAGGGCCTGCCTCTCCCTGCCCCCCCAGGGCCCTGCGCTGCAGATCCGGTGTTTGTTCAAGCGCAGAAGGAAGCAGGGGGGAAGGGATGTCTTGGGTTAGAGCTGGTCCATGGCTGTGGCGTGGGGGGAGAGCTGGCTCTCTCCCTGGGCTGGAGGCATTTCTGTGTGTCTGCAACCAGGCGCCAGCCTGGGAAAGCCCTCCCCAAAGGGCCTCGGAAGCCAGGAGCGAGGCAGCGGCTCACAGACTCTGGCAGACACTGCAGCCTCCTGGGGAGAATGCCCAAGAGGTTTCTGAGCCTCACTGATGACCTGGGTGGCAGGAAAAGCCAAACCTTCTACGTGATGGAGAAGGAAAAATAAGGTCTGCTGGTAATGCCAGGGTTTTAAGAAGATCGGCAAGATTATAGGCCTAAGAGGCGCTGTGTACTGTTTTAAAAGTGGCTTTCCTCTAACCTCCCCTGGAAGTGCTGCGTCCTCTCTTGCTGTAATTACTCCCTCCACTCCCTCCCCCACCCCCCAAATCATTCTCTCACTCTGTAATCTGGGGCGGTGGTTCTTGGGGCCTGCTGTCAGCAGCTAGTTCCGAACACTACGTGAAAAAGCTGCATTCGTTCATCCCTGTTGTTGGGATTTACTGAGCACCTACTGCGTTCCAGGCCTAGCTGTAGGCACTGGTGATGTAGCTGGGGACAAAGTAGACCAGGCCTCTGCTCCCAGGAAGTTCACCTTCCAGCGGGGGAGTCAGACAGCAAAGAAATAAAGGAGCCATTTCCAATAGTGACAAGAGCCAGAAAGAAAAATAACCAGGTATCGTGGCTCGAGCATGAGATTAGGTCAAAAAAGGCCTCTTTGCAGCGGTGACACTGAGCCAGGCATGGCAGATCAGGGCTGAGGGGCCAGTGGGGCAGAAGGAACTGTGGAATTAAGCTCTAAAACGCGTCTCCCGTGGCAAAGCTGCCCAGGAAGGGGAAGGCCCCACACGCTTGCATAAACTGAAGGACTGGCCCAGGCACACAGCCTCCAGGGTCGGTTTCTTCATCGGTCAAATGGGTTAATGATGGTTTGGGATGATGTTCCAAGCGGTCAGTTCAGAGCAAGCACTGTGTGGGCTACAGAGGGAGAAGCTCTGGGGCCGTGCACCTGCCTCTCCTCCAGGCAGCTTTGCGGCCAGACAGGGCTGCGGGCTTTCCTCGGCTCTGCCCTCTGCCTGCCCTCCCGCCCTGTGCTGACTCAGCTCTGCCCGTCGCATCTCAGCCCCCGTGGCATTTTGTGCTGCTCCTTGCCTGTGGTAACTTGTAAGGAGCTGGTTTCCAAGGAGTTGATGATCTACCCAGGTGGCTGCTCTGGGCTGGAAGATGAGCCCCCCTGCCCCCCCTCCAAGCAGCCCTGGCCCCGTCACCACTATAACACAGCAGGGCCACCAGCTTTGCAGGCTGACAGCTCTGGAGCTGCAGTTCTTGCTGGGAAGAAGGGGTTTTGCAGAGGAAGCAGCCACTCCAAGGCCCCTTTTATTTTCAAAAGTAAGTGTGGATCAGGTCCCTCAGCCGTTGACCTGTGTCATCCCCACATTTTGAGACCAGGGAAAGAGGTCACTTCATGACAACTTGTCTTCCTTGTCCAGAGATAATTCTAGAAGGGGATCAAACTTCTAAGTACCCACCCCAAATCCTCAGCCCTGAATGGAATGTAACCTCTGCCTCTGATCTAAGCAGAAATGTGTATCTTTTCATGGGTTAGTTGGTCCATTTTATTTCACATACAGGAAAATGTGCCTGGATCGGGGCATCCAGATGCCAGGTTCAGGCATAGCTCTTGCTAATCCCTGAGGCCCAAAATGGAAGAAGGTAAACTAGAGTGACCAGGGATCACTTTGCGTGTTGGCAGAGTCACCAGATGCTGGTGATTTCAGGTCGCCGTGACATTCCTGGTCTCTCCCCCTGAAAATAAATCGTTTCCTTGGTGGATGCCTAAGCATCCTTTTATGAGGGTCAGATCCTTTCACTCCATGCTTCGAGGGGACTGCTGTGCCCCCGGAGCGGCTTGTCACTAAATACACATTCAAAGTGTGGATGACCGACAGGCAAGTTCCCTGATCCCAGGTGTGGCCGAGGAGAGCAGGAAGGAAACTGAGGCAGAAGAAGGCAGAAGGTTCTGGGCCTCTGGGGTACCATGAGAAGCCTGGTCAATGAGACTATGAGATTTCAGCATGGCTGCTGCCCAGGCCTCTGCAGTACAATTGTCATGGCCCCCCCTGAGAGGTGAGGATTTGTCTTCTGTGCAGGAAGAAGCCTCTGAAAGGTTTTAGGCTGCGGGGCCACATGATCATATTTCTGTTTTGAAACGATCCCTCAGCCAATGTGTCAGTGTCTGGAAGGGCCAGGGAGCAAGCGTGAAGTGGGAAGCTGGTGGGGGACAAAGCACGATGAGAGGTGCAGGCGGCTTGGCCTCAGCTGGACAATGGTGTGGAGAGAAGTCGGTCTGAGACCTGTTTTAGAGGAATAGCTAGAGGACTTGCTGAAGGATCGGGTGAGGGAGAGATGGAGATAGATGATGCCCATGGTTCTGCTGGGGGCAGCCCTGGCCAAGATGGCAGACCCAGTGCTTCCTGGCACCCTCCCCAAACTCCCGTCTCCCATCTTGGACTTCACCCTGGGGAGTAAAAGGAAATGATGCCCTCCCTTCTCCCTGAGATAGCTGAAGTCTTCAGCACAGTGAAAGATGCTTTCTGATTAGGAGTGCCTGCCACCAGCCTCCCTCCACAAGCAGCCAGGCACCAGACACTCTGGTTTCTGGGTCTTGGACTCAGTGGGGGGATGAGGGGGGTCAGCGGGTGGTGGTGGAGGAAGGAGAACACTGAGGTCCATTGACAGGGAGCTCAGGGCCCCCCTTCTTCAGAGGTGAGGGGCCCTGGTGGCAGATCTCCACACTGTCCCTGGCCTGACCCTTCCACTGTTTGCTAAGGTCACCTCAACTGGATCCAGGCCCAGGGATGGAGACCCAAGCCAGAGCTCTTCCCTGGCAGGAACTGAGTTGACCCTTGGAGACTCCCC
The DNA here is from genome assembly GCF_905146905.1 of Nyctereutes procyonoides. Classification (NCBI taxonomy): domain Eukaryota; kingdom Metazoa; phylum Chordata; class Mammalia; order Carnivora; family Canidae; genus Nyctereutes; species Nyctereutes procyonoides. Next base: position 8,523,731 of record NW_026575133.1, on the reverse strand, counting down.
AGGCCCTTATGAACTGATGCACCATTCATCCAGAGGCTGCCTGGCTTCGAGCAGTACAATCCCTCTGGGCCCAGAAAACACCTCCTCTCCTTCACCTCCACAGTTCCAAGGGCTGATGTCCACAGAGGGGCCCCCAGATGCCAGGCCGCCTGGCCTCCAGACCACAGTGGGCCTGAGGAACTGGCATGGCCTGAAGATGGAGTCTGTTCCCTTGAATGCACCTTCAGAAGGCAGGAGTGGAAAGTGTGGGGCGAGGAGGGCTTGGCTGGTGGCACTAACTCTTCTCTGCCCTTCAGGGGCAGGATCCAAGTGAGAAGGGCTGTGCTTCTGCTTCTCCCCCGGCCAGAGCAGAAGGGCCACATTTCACCATAGGGATAATGAAACGGGGCAGATCCCAAAGGAAGCCATGTGACTCCACAGTTCGGCCAGCCCTAGAACAATGTGGTGATATCGACAGACCGGAACCCAGCTTTGGGCTCAAACAGATCTAGGTTCACACCGGAGCTCTCTACTTGGCACTAGTTGTCTGAACTTGAAACTGCTATTTTTTCATGGCGGAGGCAGGTAAGCATCGCCTTTTAGCTCTGGAGACCCTAGAGCCAGATGAACCTGCGTCAAACCTCTGCTCAGCCTCCCTCCCAATAGCTGCCTGACCCTGGGCCAGCTTCACTCAGCATCTCTGCACCTCCTTATAATCCTCATCTGTGAAATACCCTGGGGCTGCTGAGAGCATCAAATGAAATGTTATCTGTTAAGTACACAGTAAGCACTTAATACATGGTGGTGACTCGGTGACTATTCGTATGGGGTTCAGCACAAAAGGGTGAGCTCTGTCTCTGGGAACCTTTCCAGGAGTGAGGTCTTGCACACAGTCTTGTGCATTTCAAGGTCTGCGGCTCAAAATTTAGTTCGCAGATGAGTAGCACAAATGTCATCTGAGAGCCTGCTAGAAATGCAAATTCTTGGCCCAACCCCAGAACCCCTAAATCACAGTTTGCAGGTTACTTACATGCACAGGAAAGTCTGAGAAACACTATTTGAACGTCCAGTGAAGACTTCCATAGGCTGTCTGACTCTGTCTTCAGGACTTCCTTGATGTTGGTCCTGTTCAGTCCATCCACATAATATAAACTACTGAACCTGCCTTGCTAAATTAATTTCTGACCCGAGCTTCATGCATGTAACTTGGTAAGAGCTGGTTCTATGGCCTTACATCCCTACACAGACCTGAGTTACCCACCTGTTTCTGGCACCCTGTGGGATAGGGGCATAAGTCACAGCACAGCCTCTGTTCCCACCAGCCTAACCAGGAGGATGCTTGGGCCCCAACCACACTCCCTCATCAGCTGTAAGTCAGGACATTCTTTTTCCCTGCTCTTCCAAGATGGGGTGAAGTTTGGGGCCAAAGAGATTGCAAAGGTTTTTATTTCAGAAGTCTTTATGGAGATAGGAGAGGCCGGCCTATGAATCCTCTGTGGTTTTGAAGATAGCATAGCATGTGTACGTCTAAAGTCCATGTGTCCAGTTACATTACACAGTTAGGAGAGGGGAAATGCTTGGGTCTTTTAAGGAGTCTCTGGCAAAAAGGTTAAGACCAAAAAAAAAAAAAAAAAAAAACCCTGGATTTTTAAAAAGGAGAATCTTTCACTCTTTTGTATAAAACAATTATTGCAAACCTAAATTTCAAAGTAAGGGAGCCAAGGGGGGTTCAGATGAGCCAGTGACTGGTAACTTGGGGCCTTCTCTGCTTGGCACTGATTTTACTCTCAGTTGCTTCTATCTGATCTCAAAGATGAATTTACAACTTTAATAGTAGGTGGCCATGGCTTAAGAAAGGCCTATGGCTTAATTGGTGAAGATGGCTTAAGAAAGGCCTATGGGGTTGGCACAGCTGTTCTCTCTTACTAGCAAGTGGCCCAGCAATAACTTTTTGTAGAATTGGCTATAGGGGAAAAGTTGCAAAGAGCTTCTTGGGAAATTGTGTGTGAGGCTTGGAATTTACAGCAGATTAAACAATTGTAAACAAAAGATGCCTCCTTAAGCATTATAAGTATCATTTAAGTACATACTCTTGCCAGATACTGTGCAAATGGTTTCATGTGCTTCTACTGCCTCATTAGCAACAGCACCCCCACTTTACAAATGAAGAGTCATGGGCGGGGGTACATTCCTCACCCAGGGCCATTCAGCTAGTAAGCAGCAGAGCAAGGATTCAAGCCCAGGTCCTTCTACGTCTAAATCCAAGCTCTCCCCTCCCCACCCTTTTAAGAAAGATTTTATATATTTGACAGAGAGAGAGAGAGAGAGAGAGAGAGAGAGAGAGCACACAAGCAGAGGGAGGAGCAGAGGGAGAGGAAGAGGCGGGCTCTCCACTGAGCAGGGAGCCCCACGTGGGGCCTGATCCTGGGACTTGAGGATCATGACCTGAGCTGAAGGCAAACACTTAACTGACTGAGCCACCCAGGCGCCCCTAAGCCCAAGCTCTTGACCACTGTTTTCTATGTCTTGGCTGTGCTTGTGCAGAGTGAGACTATCCAAAGATGTACTGCCTGGAAATGAACCGGTGAGGTTTGGTGTATAAAATGATGAGTCTATCAGAGTGTGTGCATTTCTTTAAACTTCATCTCAAGTTTTGTGTATTTTTAAAACTGTATCCATTAGAGGTTGATCAATGTTGTCCTTTTTTGGACACTTAATGAAGTGTCACTTTCCTACACTAAAAAGTGTTGTCTTGAGGACACTATTTTGTTACTTTTTCACTTGACCTACGCAAGTTTAGCCAGCCACCTAGTGGCCAAGGCTGGAATTGCAGGCATAGTGGCCAGAAGGGAATAATGGACTTCCGGAAGGCAGGCTTTGTAACTATGTGGCAACAATCATCACAGTTCAACCACACTTCAACAAGCGACTAAAAAAGAAGATGCAAGAAATCCCACTTTATCTTTGTTTTCCTATGTGGCCCTAAAACCAGAAACTTTTCATTTGGGGCACCAAAGAGAACCTTAGGAAGCATCACGTGGTTTTACTTGTTCATTCCTAAAACTTGGCGTGAAAGGAACTCTGAGCCTACTTTGCTGTCCCCAGTTTCTTCTGCTGTGCAGGATGGTTCTTCCTCCCACACCTGTGCATTGCAGTAGACTTCAGTGTATTCACTCAGATTCCCCCATGAGAACAGGTCCTAGCTCTCTTTCACACTGAGCTGCCCTAGCTAGGAAATACAAGGATTGGACTTGATACTGTCTAGGTTTTCTCAAAGTCCCAGTATTTTGTGATGTCATAGCTTTTAAGGCCAAAGGGATAAATGCCTAACGATGAAATATCATACAAAAGAGAAAACATTTTAGGGAAACAGAGGTCTTGTAGGCCCACCTCAAATCCTGCTGCATTGGCAGAATATGGCTGCCTCTGTATAAGGCCAGCTTTGTACCCTTCCCCCCACCCCCCATTTCCTTTGGAAAGTGCAGAAAGCCCCCTTGTCTCGAATGCTTCCCTGCAAAGGGCTCCTGCTGAAAGACTGCACACACAGCCAAGACTTTGACCTTCACCTTTGCCCCTGACTTACTTGGTGAGAAAGAGTTCTTATCTTCCTCTCTCTAGGTTTTGGGGGTAGTGGTGGGGGGAACCTAGCTAGGGTTAGCAAGAATTCAATAAAAATATAAATAGAAACATAGCCTATAAATAAAACTGCCCCCCAAATATCTGGAGGCATGAATACCGGCAGGCAGCAGACAGTCACAAATCATGACGGCCTGGACAGTGAGTGAGCCTTGTTCATTCGCTTTGGGGTCTCTTGAGATACTGTAGACTTGCCAGTGGGGCCTAGAGAAACCCTCTGTATTTCTGGGCTCTAGAAACGCCTTCCTTGTTCATTTCCCTCACACCCATCTTCTGCTAGACCAGCTTTGTGAACAGACAAAGCAGTGGAGCAAAGTAATGCTGCCTGGAATCAGACCTAGCTTTTAGTCTCAGCACTGTGTGAGTTGGGGGAAATAAGAGGATATCTCTGGGCTTCACTTTTTCCTCTGTGGTCATGGGGATTTTAAAAACTGAAGGTTTTTTTTTTATTATTTGTTTGTTTTTGTTTTGTTTTTAGAGAAAGGGGCATGGGTATGGGCAGAGAGAGAGGGAGAGAGAGAGAATCTTAAGCAGGCTCCATGTCCAACATGGAGCCCAATGTGGGGCTCTATCTCACCACCCTGGGATCATGACCCTGAGATCATGACCTGAGCTGAAATCAAGAATCAGGTACTTAACTGACTGAGCCAGCCAGCCACCCTAAACACTGGAGTTTTGAAGAATAGGAATCATGCCTTATTTATTTTTTTTTTTTAATTTATGATAGTCACACACACACAGAGAGAGAGAGAGGCAGAGACACAGGCAGAGGGAGAAGCAGGCTCCATGCACCGGTAGCCTGACATGGGATTCGATCCCGGGTCTCCAGGATCGCGCCCTGGGCCAAAGGCAGGCGCTAAACCACTGCGCCACCCAGGGATCCCGGAATCATGCCTTATTTTATCTTAGTTAAGAGGGTGGAGTCTAGTGCCAGATTACCTGGGTTCCAATCCCTATTTTGCCTGCTACTAGCTGTTTGACCTTGGAAAGTGACTTAACCTCTATTTACTTCAATTTCCTTGTAAAATGGGAAGAATAATAGCATCCACTTTGTTGAGCTGTTGTAAGGATTAAGTGAGTTAATATTTTCAGAGGGCATAAGCCAGTGCCTGACACATAGTAAACATATATAAATGTTTATTAAATAAAACGAATCCATAAATCCCCTGTGCCTGGAGTGTTACCTGGCACATAGTAGCTGCTTAACAAATGTGTCAAGTGAAAGACTGAATGGGTACCAGAACTCCCTATCTTGCAGTCAGCCAGGGTAATGTAATTAGATTGTGTATGAATTCTTTATAAAACCAAAATGCTATAAAATGAAAGCGAGGTTTTATTCTTACCTACCGGGGTAACAGGAGTTAAGTACACTCCCTCCTTGTCCTCATCTACCATTTCTGCCTTATACACACTGCATTTTGTTTGCCTGGGAGAAATGCCTGGAGCTGATGCATCTTGGTGAGCAGAAAATGTACTCATTCTGATGCAGTGTCCTGCAGCAGCGCCAGCCTCTCTGCATAGCCTCATCCTCCATATCCTTTTTAGCATTGCACCCACATTTTGCTTAGTGCCAACAAAGTTCTTTGCAAGCCAAACTAGCTCTTACATAGATGAACGATGGTGTAGCATTTTGCTACATGTGTGATGTAGATATAAATAGGAGAAAAAGAAAAGAAAGCTCACCCTTCTCAGAATGCAACCTGAAATGGACAAAGGAGGAAATAAGTAAAAAGAGCACGGAGCTGGGAGTCAGAGCTGATTCTGGGCCCAGGCCTGCCTCGACTTACTCTCTGAGCCTCTTTAGATCTGTAAGGTGAATTAGATTCATTCAGTACTTCTCAGCTGCAGAGGTGCATGGGAATCACGAGAGGGGCTTTATTAAAAATGCAGGTTCTCACCCTGCCCTCCACCATTCCCTTCCATTCTACCTCAGCTGGTCAGGGTAAATCCCAGGAATCTGCCTTTATAAGTGATATCCCAAATATCTGATTCAAGTAACCCAGGGGTTCCCTAATGAGCAGCGGGGGGGGGGACATGTCAGTTACCTAGTGCTATGTAACAAATTACCCCCCAAATTTGGCAGACATTTATTATCTCACTATTTTTGTAGATCAGGAATTCAGGAGCAGCTTAACTGCCCGGTTTTGATTCAGGATCTCTTGTGGAGAACAGTCCACATGTTGGCACAAGGCGTAACCAGGGACTCACGGGGCAAGATGGCTTGATCATGTGGCTGGCAGATGGGTGCTGGCTGCCAGCAGGAGGTCTCCGGTCCTTGTCCTGAGGACGTCTCCATAAGGTGCTTGACTGTCCTTACATCATGGTGGCCTGCTCCCTTCCTGTGAGTGATCCCAGAGCAAGGCAAGAAGGGGGCTGCAGTGTCTTTTATATTCTAGTCTTAGAGGTCACCCTGGCATTTCCCCCATTGGCTTGCTGCTCCACAGTTCAGCCATATATGGTATGGGAGGGGACTGTGTGAGGCAAGGGACCCTGTGGTACATATCACAGGGGCCACCTTGGGGACTGACTACCACAGGCTCCTCTGAAATGGTGCCACTGGTGGCAGCTCTTGTTGTGGGGTTCAGATTGGGGTAGAAATTAGAGGTGGGAAAGACAACTGAGTTGGGGGCCCTGGGGAACGTAACCCATAGGTACAAAAGCTGCAAAATCCACCCCAAAAGTGCCCTGCCAAGTCCCACTGCCCTGCCAAGTCCCAGCCTGGCTGCTGACATACTGTGTGAAGTTGGGTAAGCCACAGCCCTCTCTGAGCTCAGCCTTGACCTCAGAGAGTGAGAAGACTGGATGTGATGACCTCCAGGATCTCCTGGTTCTAACCCTAGGATCCATTTGGATTGTGGTAGATGTCAACACTGGTGAGAACACTGGCTTGTGCAATGGTGCCCAAGCAATGACCAGGCCAAGTGTGTCCCCCATCCCCTAGCCCCTAAGACTTGAGGAAGAAGTGCTTCAGAAGGGGCTGATTGTGCCTGCATCCCCCAGGTAGAAACTATGGTCCTTGGTCTTGATGGTTCAGGGACTTGAGGTGTTTCTGCATTGCTCTGTGTGGCCCATGTGATCAAACCCCTGTCCCCCATTCACGGTCGTCTAGGATCACTCGTAACCCACACCCCGTAACCTCCCAACACATTCACTTTACTTTAGCTGGTTTCTATTACCTCTGGACCTTTGTTCAGGCTCTTCCCTCTTTCTGGAACAGTCTCTCTACTTCCCTTGCCCTGGCTCTTTCCTACCGCTTTTCTAGGTCTGGCGTCCCTCCTCTGTTGCTCCCACAGTAATGGGTCACCTTGCAGTGCAGCGCCCGCAGAGACTACATGCTCTGTGAGGCAGGGGCTGTGTCCTCAGTGGGTGTTGTCACGGCCCAGCCTCCAGTTCAGGCAATCCTGGGAAAGGCAGGATTATGAGTGAGTGAGTGAGTGGTGCTTGCTAACCATGCTCAAGGGGTTGGGCTGGGGTTGAGGTGTAGCTCTGGGGGAAAGCAGGCCAACGGGATACATAGAGGAAAGGTACAGAGAAAAAGGAATAGAGCAAAACCATTAAGATCATAGGCACTTCCAGACCACCTAGAGAAAGGCCACACACAGGAAATTCCAGCTCTGCCACTTACTAGCTTTGTGACCTTGGGCAGGTCACTCGGGTCACTTTTCCAACCTTCAGTTTACCCAGCTGTAAAATGGGAATAAACAGAACCTGGTACCTAGCTCATAGGCTGTTACAAAGACCAAACAAAAGAATAAACATAAAATATGCAGCACAGTGCTTGGCACACACCAGGTACTCAGTGATGTCACCTGTTACTTGTATTGTCCTTGCCACCCTTGCAGGAGGGCGGGGAACTACAGAAAGTGACAGAGAGGGTTGACTGTCAGGACTCCATTCTGCCACAGAGCCACAGCTTGAGAAAAGCAAGCTTTGGGGGACTGTGTCCACCCAGAGAGAACCAGGCAAACTTCCCTCTGGCTGGCACGGCCGGGCCTGTGGTTGTGGGGCCGCTTTCCAATGGGCCTCTGCATCCTGGGGATTTTCCTCTGCTCCAGACCATCAGAAGTCAACGGTGTCTTTCAGCATTGCCCTTGGAACCAGGACTGCCCCTGCCTGCCCATAGCCTCCTCAGCTGGCTGGGCCCTTCTGTTGTGTCTCTGTGCCCTGGAGGCCCTATACCCCCAGCCTGCCCCCCACCACTGGCCCCTGCTGTGGGCTAGGCCACAGGGAGAGGCTGCCGGAAAGCTCTGCCCAGAGTCCCACCATCCCCTTTCCTGAGGGCAGCCTCCCCTGGCAGGGAGGAGCCGAGGCTGCAGGGGCTGAATGGGGCCTTTTATTCCGCAGCTCTCCCCGGGAGGGTGTGAGCCACTGCCCACCACGCCCGCCACACCCACATCCACACGGTAGGGACAGCCTGGCCCTGATGCTGGGTTCTGAGCTAACCACACTCTCTGGCCCCGCTCTGTCTGGGTCCTGGAGGGCGAGCCCATCCCTGCTGCAGCCCCCAGCACGTGCAGGGTGAGATGGTTACAAGTCTCCTCCAGTGTATGTGTGTGTGTATGTGTGTGTAAATAAGAGAGACAGTCTAGAGCAAGAGGCTGTCAACATACACACTCAAACTTATCCGTTCAGTAAATGTCAACAGGAGCCACTGTGTGCCAGTGCTTGTGCTGGGCCCTGAGGATACAATAGTAAGTGAGGCATCATACAGAGAGGTAAGATCATGACAAGGCACAGTGAATTCTGGGAAGGAGACAGTCGAGGGCTGGGAGAGAGGCGGTGAGGCCTCCTTCCCCATGTGCTGATCTGCGGTACGGAAGGCGTTGTCTATGCAAAGAGCCGTGGGGACTGTGTCCTGGGAGAGGGGATGGCATGCACACAGGCCCTGAGGTGAGAGAAACCTGGCAAGTTTGTACACCAACTGAAGCCCAGCATGGCTGGCATGATGAGACCAGATGGCAGAGGGAGGTGCGAGTCAGATCCTGCAGGGCCTTTCGGGCCATGGAAAGGAGTTTGGACTTTCCTCTCAGTGCCCTGGGAAGTCACTGAAAGGTTTAAGCAGAGGTTTCATTTTAAGAATGTTATTTGGGCTACTGGGTAGAAAATGGACTGGAAGTGGGGGTGGGAGGTGCCGGGAGTCAGAGACAAAAGGTCACCATACGCCTCATGGGCTGTTGGCCAAATGTGGAATGATCTGACCTCACCCTTCTCTGTAACAACAGGCACTTTGTGTCAGACCCCCTCCTGCGTGCCCAGCATTGTGTGCTGTGCTTGTCCCGTGGGCTTCCAGGCCATGTCTCAGCTCTGGAATCCTACACGACATGGGAAGGCTGAGGCTTGTGCCGGTTCATGTAACCAGGACACCAGGGTTTGAAAGGCCCCGGGCCTCTCAACTCTGCAGCCCACTGTCTGAACCCCTACTGGCAGCTGAATGGTGCTAGATTTTGATTCTTTTTTTTTTTTTTTTAACCTTCCCATTGGACCAAGAATGGAAAGGTGAGATCTGGAAGGTGAAATCATACCAGCGTGACTGTGACCTAGAAGGTCAGTAGCCTCAGCATTTGCCACCGGGCCCCCCATTAAGTGTAGGTATTACACAGATTTGCCAAGCGCCTCCCAGGCTGTGCTCAGCCCCATCCAAGCTGAGCTCTGAATGAGACCACAGGCTGTGCTTTAAAGAACCCCAATGGCATCCCGGTGGCATCTGTCCTCCATGTGGCCACTTTAAGTACTATTGTATTTAATCCAAAAATTTCTGCCTTCCTGGCTAAGGGGCACAAGGGAGGTCAACCACAATGCTCCATCTACCTCCCAGGGCTGGGCTGGCCCAGCCTGCCTGCTTTGCGCCCTGCCTACCCGTGGTGCTCCCATGGCCAACATGCTTCCCTGATCTGGTATTTATTTGGAATCCCTAGATGTGGGCTACCTAATGGGTGATTCAAAAGACCTGAGCTGTTCTTATCTGCCAGTGTGGAATCCAAAGGAAGATTGTATAGCTAACGAATTATCTTCAGTCTACATCAGTGCTAAAGACCCAGCCTGAGCATTTGGTAAAACAAGGGAGGACATGGTGACAAATTCAAGGTTTTGTTTCTGTGAATGCAGCTCTTCCCAAAGCTAATGCTTGTAGGTAAGCACTTACCCCTGGTTACAATTAATAAAAGTGTGTTCACATGTCACAGAAAAGGACTTCCTTCCAAGGATCCAGACTCAGTATGAACTTAAATTTGCTACAACTTGAACCAAATCATAAATTTTTAAACAAGCCCAGAGAAAATAAAAGTGAATACCACTAAAACAATAAACATGTTAGTCCCCCATCTCTACAATAGATATCAGCCATTCTAGAGTTCTGACCTCCATGCCAGTACAGAAGTGTTCACAAACCCCACCTAAAACCTGCTCGGGCACAAGGAAGGTGTTCTGGGTTTCACCATATTCTTGATTTCTTGGCCTGGGCACTGGTTACCTAGGTGGGCTCTGTGAAATTCTTTGAGCTATACATATGCATGTGCACTTTCCTATATGTACATTATACTTAAAAAAAAAGTTTTCTTAAAAAAAGGAAGGAAAAAAATATGTTCTGATCATAGCTCTCTAAGGCTGCTCAAAAAGACTTCAATTCTGTTTGATTTCAGTAAAGACACGTTAATACCTCTGATATGCCAGGACTGGGTGCTTTCTTTCTAGCAGACACCTATAAATCCCACCTGGACCCACTGAGGATGGGGGGATTGAAAGATTGTGTTCCTTTAAGCGTGGCTCTGTCCTGGGAATGGGAACCTCCAAACCAGAATGTGGAAGTTCATTTTCCTCTCCTGGATGTGGTGGGTCTTACTGTAAGCATGTTGTAGCTGCGGGAGAGTTAAGGTTTCCATCTGTGGTGAAACCCCAGAGATTTTTGCAATTGTATGAGAGAGGGAGCAGAGAGTGGGTGTGGGAGGCTCACCTGCGTGAGTCACCCTAGCGCCCCCAGGTGGGTGGATGGAGTGAGTAATCTCTGCATCTCCTCTGTGTTCTGTTCTCTGCTCTTTGAATTGAGCTGATGGAAGAGCGTCCCAAAGGAGTGAAATGGGAGCTGTGTGGGAGATGGTGTTTTTAGGGGGCTGGGGTTTGAATCCGGAAAGGCGGTTACAGGGTGAAGGGAGCTAGTGTTTGGCCTTGAGTGGGGAAGATAGAAGATAGAAGGTGCCGAGGATACACTAGAGTGTTCAGATCCCACATGGCCAGGGAACAGGTGGGTGGGGCCAAGATTTACCCCCACCTCCAGGCTACCCCACCTATTTGACCTGGAACTGTCAGCTCAGCTCATAAGAGATCCCATTTGCTCAGCGTTTATTATGGGCTGGGCTATGTATTCAATGATTTTGTACATGAGTTCATTGACGCCTCACAGTCACTCTTTGAATTAGGCATTACTACGCCCGTTTTGCAGTTTGAGGAAACTGAGATTCAAATACGTTGTGACTTGTCCTACACAAGAGTAAATGACAGCACCAGGTGTACTAGGCAGGAACCTATAGGTTATAGGTGACAAGGACTAGACGCACCTCAATCTGGTTTAAGAAAAATCAGGGAAATGTATTGGCTCACGCAACTGAAAATTTCAGGAGTAGTGGTTTCAGGCACAGCTGCAAGCAGGTGAACAAATCGTGTGTCCCTCTAGTTCATAGCTTTGCTTTCTTCTTCTGCCACTCAGACAGGCTTAGTACGTAACCGTGGTGAAAGAGATTTGCAAAGATACTTCCAAACTCACTGTGGTATACAGTGTATGAGTTAGCAGCCCCTGTAGAAAGAGTACGTCTCTTTCTGGGGGTTCCAGCAAAGGTTCCAGGCTGATTCTCCTCCGACCAACTTGGGTCACCTGCCCATGGCCGGGCCATACTGATTGGTAATGCCAGGAGTTAGGGGTGAGATGAGTCCCACTGAAACCAGACAGACTGAGAAGGAAGGAGGGATTGTCCCTCCAAAGAAACTCAGGGCACCGTGCCACAGATGCCTGCCGTGCTAGACTCTGAGCCAAAGCTGTGGGGGTGGAAGCTAAGTATTCCCTTAACTCCCCACAGGCATTACCCGTGTCTTTATCACTGTCTTAGTCTGGCCAGGCTGCTATAACAAAAGAAAACACAGACTGGGTGGCTGATAAACAACGGAAATTTATTTCCGACAATTCTGGAAGCTGGAAGTCTGAGATCAGGGTGCCAACATGATCAGGGAGGGTCTTCTTTCTGGTTGCAGATTTCTCACTGTATCCTCACATGATGGAGGTTTTAGGGAGCTCTGTGGGCTGTCTTTAAATAACAGCACTAATCCCATTTGTGAGGGCTCCACCTCCCGTACCACCTGACCCCTCCCAAAGCCCCACCCCGGTACCATCACAGTGGGTATTAGGATTCCAACATGAATTTTGAGGGACTCAGACATTCAGACCATAGCACACATGATGAGCATACATGCCTGTCATTTTTTGCAGGGGTGGGGGAGTTAGTTCCTCTAGTTACCTTCGCACCTTCGCAAGTTGATTTGGCAAAGAAGGGGCTCTCCTGGGGGCCACATCAACCAGCAGAGCCAGAGAGGACCCCCCCTTCCACTTACTTCCTCTCTGATCCACACAGCTTGCCTGTCCCCTGTTGGGCTCTACAGACCCTTGATGCACTCTCCAGACCATCCTCGTACCCTCCTGAGGGCATCAGGCAGCACCCACATTCAGTGCACCCAGCTCTGGGCCAGGGGTTGCCGGGGACAAAAGGGAGTATAGAAAGTCATCCCTGCCCTCAGGACAACTGCAGTCCATTTACGGATATAAGATTCACGTGTCAGGCCAGTGCTATGGACGCTCCCATGACCCCAGGTAGTGGGTTGAATAGTGACCCCCCAAAAAAAGATATGTCCACATCCTAATCCCCGAACCTGTGCATTTGACCTCATGGAAAAAGAGTCTTTGTAAATGTAATTAAGGATCTGGAGATGAGATCATCCTGAATTTAGGATGGGCATGAACCTAAAAACAGGTGTCCTTGTAGGAGAAAGGCAGAGGGCCACCAAAAGCTGCAAGAGTCAAGGATGAGGGACGTCTGGGTGGCTCAGCGGTTGAGCGTCTGCCTTCAGCTCAGGTCGTGATCCCAGGGTCCTGGGATCGAGTCCCACATCGGGCTCCCTGCAAGGAGCCTCCTCCCTCTGCCTGTGTCTCTGCCTCTCTTTCTGTGTTTCTCATGAATAAATAAATATTAAAAAAAAAAAAGAGTCAAGGATGGATGTGTCCTAAAGCCTACGGAGGGAGCACAGCCTTGCCGATGCTTTCAGACTTCTTGTCTCAGAATTGGAGAGAACAAATTCCTGTTGTTTTAAGCTAGTAACTTCGTGGCAATTTGTTATAGCTGCCCTGGGAGACTAATGCACTCCCTTCCCTTTTTGTCGTCAGATCCAACTAGATGGGGAGGGGTGTTGCCCGTGGAAGACAAGGTCTCTGCACCATGGTGTCTGGGGCATCCAGGCCCTGCTGTGGCCTCCCCTTTTTCTTAGGCCAGTCCCCTGTGACACTCCAGGGTCTCTGGGCTGTACTGAAGGGAGAGGGTTGAGAGCATCTGTGCCCTGGGAGGCCTAGACATCGTAGGGGTGGGAGGGCTCTAGGAAGGTAAGAGGGGGCCCTGGGATTATGGCTCCCTGACAAATTCTCTGGGACAGCAGGAGATGGATGAGAGTGGGACGACTGCCAGAGGGTCCTGGAGGCCAGCAAAGGAGGGCGATGCAGGCAATCAAGGAAGGTTTCATGGAAGAGGCCTTGGGATGGGGAAGGAGGCCCAAGTGCTTTAAAGAAAACCAAACTCCTTTTGATGGCTTTCAAGACTGCTACATGGCTTCTTTTCTGTCTTTGAGTATTGCTATTGGTTGCCTCTGGCTGAGCATTTTTGCCCCAGAGCTTTGCATAACTGCCCCCCCCGCCCCAGATTCTCCACCAAACTTCCCTGACTGCTAGCTGAATTCTCACCACCACCCCCATCTCAGTCATGCCCCTTCCCATTACCCTGTTTTATTCTCTTTTAGAGGTAGAGAGAGACACATATGCGTAACCAAACTACTTACTAGATATGAAAATTGAATACTGTATCCCTTCCATGCATATCCCCTCCCCAGTTCAAATGTAAACTCCTTGAGAGCAGGGCCCCCATCTGTCTTGTCCTCTGTGGTGTCCTTGGCACCTGGAGCATCAAGAGAGTGATGATGGATGGATGGCACTCCAGATGGCAGAAAAAGCAAGGGAAGGGAGATTATTCTAGGAAGTATACATGCACGCATGCGTACAGCAGACTTCAAGGGGAGAGGCTGCCAAGAATAGGTCAGCTTGAGCAGACCACAAGAGGCCCCGAGGCTAGTCCTTTCCTATTAGCCAGTGCCCTCTTATCACCCCCCCCCACCCTGTGCAATTTGTGCTTGCCCATCGGTAACAACCTGTACCAGGTTTGTAGAAATTGCTGCGGACTCTTCACTCTGGGGTGGGGAACTCCCTGACTAGTGGTGCTGTGTCTGGTGTTTCTACTCTTCCCTTGGCTCCTGCTTGAGGACCCCCCATGGATATATTTCATAAGGAGGACCCTGGAAGCTGTGGCTGGCCCAGAGGTCTAACTGCTTTCAGAAGTTTCTGCCTTTTTTATCCACTTCTCTGTATCATGTCCTCATCTCTCAGCTTCTTGAAACAATTCATTCTCTAGAAGCAAATGCCAATTACTAAGACCCACCAGGTACCACTGAGATGCCAAATGATGTGCCTGGTATCTTGGACAGGAAGAATAAATACCTCTGCCACCTAAGCATGGGGATCTTCCTGAGTCAAGGCCCCATTTGCATGTCTGGGCCCAGAGTGGACACTCTCGGTGAGAAGGTCAGGCCACTCTGGGGGTTGGGACAAAGATTGACCTCTGCCAGGCAGTGCCCACCAACTTGTGGCTGACCCCTGCCCAACCAGAGCAGGGGTAGGGGACAGGCAGGACAGGGAGGTTTGCTGTTTAAGGGAGTTCTTTTCTTTCCAAAGTTCACTAGATGCTGGGTCCTGTCTCCTTCCCACTTTGTTGCTCCATCCACCGATTCACTTGTATCTTATAGGCAGAGACCTCAGGAGCACCGCTTGTATATGGTGTACCATGGCATATCCCACTGTCCATGGTTATTGCTTACACAGTTCTAAGCCAGCCCCCAAGACATCCGTTCCCCAGACCACAGCATAGCACCTAGCATGGAGTTGTTAATAATGCTCCCATCACACACAGAATAAAATCCTAAATCCTCACCATGGCGCTCTCATCAAGGCCTTACTTGATTGGACCCCAAAGAACTCTGGATTCGTTGCCTTCTTTCTCCCCCTTACTATGTGAGCTCCAAAATTCCAGCTTGAAATATTAACTCAGCCACTTAATAGCTGTGTGACTTTGGACCAGTCCCCTCTGAGTAACCACATCCTGTGCAAAGTAGGGAGAATAAAAGTACTGGCTTTGAGGCGTCTGAGTGGCTCATGTGGTTGAGTGTCTGCCTTCGGCTTGAGTCATTGATCTTGGGGTCCTGGTGAGCCCTGTGTGGGGAGCCTGTTTCTCCTTCTCCCTCTGCCACTCCCCCTGTTTGTGCATGCTCTCTTTCTCCCTCTGTCAAATAAATAAATAAAATATTTAAGAAAAAAAAAAACAACTTGCTTCAAAGTCGTGAGGATTAAGCAAGAGAATCCAAAGGAAACCTCTTAGCTCTTAGCATGTGCCCAGCACATAGTAAGCCTTGGCTACTATTACTGCTTGTCCCACTCCTCCTCTGCTCGTCTCAATTCCACTGCCCTCATTGTATACATTTTAAGACCTCTGGGGTGAACAGCCATGGAGACCCTGCCCTTCCATCTCCAGATTAGAATGCAGAGGCCACAGTGGAGGAGGAACGTGCTTCAGGGTCCCCCAGATAGCCTGTGGCCCCGGCAGGACTTGAACCCAGGACTTCTGCTGAGGTCCCTGCTCCTTCTGCTGGTCCCCCCAACTGAGCCCAACCCAGAACAGCAGCAAGAGGGACCTACACTTATGTGCTTGGGCCCTGTCAGGCCTGACAGCTTTCTTCTCCACTTTCAGGAATGAGTTATGTCCTGAGGTCTGTTTCATGCCCCATGTGTAATCTTCTTTATGATGCTTATCGTATTTCTGGGGCAGCATCTGCATGGCTTTGAAGACTCTGGCAGGAGCTCTGAATGGGCTGAATTACATGCACAAGAGGCCTTTAATGCCCTGTGGTCTCGGCTTCCTTAATGGGGATTTTCCTCCTCCTCCTCCTCTTTTTCTCTCTCCCTTTTAATACGGTCACTGGTTTGGCTTTCCGAGTGCGGTTTGGATTCCTCACAGAGAAGTCAAGACTGTAGAATCCTTTCCAGATCTTCCCTCCCTCCTTCCCCTTCCTACCTTCCACTGCCTGTGCCAAAGCCCCAAGAAAAGAAAATGTTGCTCCTGTCAGGGTTTCAGTGGCAAGGAGAGAAGCCCTATTGGGATTGCAAAAAAATCAGCTGGGCAACGGCTTGTACCTCTGACTTTGCACCTGAGCAGCAGCCGCCTGAGCCCAGTGGAGGGGGTGGAAGGTGTCCAGTGCAGAGGCAGGGTGGCCTCACTTGCAGGGGGTGGGGGAGGGCACAAGGGGCAAGGTGCAGGTGCCAGACCGGTGTGGGTGAGGAGCCCTCCTGCCCATCTCCCCACCTCAGCCAACCCCATCCCTCCCTTCTCCCCGCCTTCAGAACCTTTGATTGTCCCTTTACTATTTATTTTCTGCTGGTTGTGCCTGTAATGGGATCAGGTCTTATGTGATCTAGGTGTCTATACCCACATCTTGGGGACACAAGACTCAGAGGCTGGGCCAGCCTTGAGATAGGGGTGCTGGAGAGGGAGGCAGTTTGTCTCCCATCTGTCTCCTTTCCTGTTTGTCCCTTGGCACAACTAGAGAGGGCAGGAGTGCTATTTTTGGAGAATGGATAAGTCATGTTTCATCTCCTTTCAAGGGGAATGCATGGCAGAGCCAGGTCCGTGGGCCTGGGGCCCTGCTGTGGTCTCTCCTTCAGTTTCCTGTGCTGCTCAGATGAGGGCTCCAGGTTCTGTGCGATAGCGCATGGCCACGGGCATCCCTGGGCCGGAGCAGACTCCAGCTCCTGCTGGATGAGGCTGAGGCAGAGGGCTCAGGAAGGCCACCCAGGGCTGCCTGTCATTTTGTCAGTCCCAAGAGCGGGTCTCCTCCTGCTGTGGGCTTATCTGACACGCCATCCCCATGGCTATACGCGTTTGCAATCACCACGTGCTGGCAGCGAGGTGACAGGCAACCAAAAAAGGGTAGGAGGTGAAGAGGCCAGGAACACCAAATCTGTGACATCTTCCCCAAGGAAAACGGGCCATCTCCAGTGTCCTGATAAATCATGTTTTATCTCCTTTCAAAAGGAACACACGTGGCAGAGATGATTTATCTTGATGACGTCCACTCTGCAGAGTATCGTGCCTCTGTCGGGGAGACGGCCCATCTGCCCGGCTTCAGAGAGGAGGGGAGGAAAGCCAGCTTGAGGGACAGTCCGGGAGTGGAGAGCGAATGGGCGGCGAGTACCAAGGGGGCGCCTGCTGTCTGCAAAGCCTTGTGCTGCAAGGGGAGGAAGGAGCTGGTCCCACCTGATGTGGGGAGATGGCAGGCAGGATGGAAAGCAAGTCACGCACAGGACAGGACAAGTTAGCTGCTCTGCGGTGTGACCAGGGGAGGGCTGGTGACCAGTACCCGAGTTGACAGGGAGCTCAGGCTATAGCAGCTACTTTCAGCACCACTGCCCCCTCCCAGGTCCCCTACGCTTCACCTCTGTCTCCAAAGGCTGCCCATGGGAACAGCTGGGGGCTTTGTTTTAGCCTCGGGAACATACGCAGGTGGAAGTACCAGGGATGCGATGCTCTCTGATGTTCACAAGCTGGGAGCTGGCGATAAATGCTCCTCGCCCTCAGCCGGCATACTGCTGAGGGATTGTCCATTTTGTCCTCTGGATTTCCCCAGTGGACCTGAGCTGTGGTTCCTCATAGTGATTAACTAGCTTGGTAATACTTCCTTCCCTTCCCTGCCTTCCTTTCCACTCCCCCCTCTGGAGTCTTCCAAGAACAGCTCCCAAATAAACCACTTACACACCTCATCTCTCCATCTGCTTCTGGGAAACAACCTAAACCAAGACAATGCTTAGTACCTCCCTAGAGCCTCCATAGAAGAAGCTCAAGTGAATTGACATGCAGTCTACATATTTGTTCACACACAATGGCAATTATCTCCATTAGATCTCCTTCAATGCAAGTGATAAAAATCCATTTCCAACTAGTTTAAATAAAATAATTGATTATTTATACATGTGAAAAGTATCAGGTAGACCTTGGGTTCAGAACAGCTATATCCAGCTGCTCAAATGATGTCAAAAGAATCTGCCCTTCATCATGTCTTTGCTCTGCTTTTCAACCATTCAGGAAGCATTTATGGAGTACCTACTTTGTTCCAGGCACTGATCCTTTCAGTAGGTTTCCTTCTCAGGCAATGATAAAGATGGCCACTAAAGAAGTTTCAGGCTTTCATCCTGCCAGCTTAGCAACTCTGAGAGAGAAAAGGCTCCAGTAGAAGTCTCAGGGCTGACCCTCATTGGCCCAGATCACGTGCCCATCTCTGAGCCAATTACTGTGACTCTGGTTGGCTGGGCTGGGTCACGTGCCTACTTGTTGCCAGGGAGTATGATTAGCCCCTTTGAACCACAAGGATTGGGAATGGAGGAAGAAGACTCTCCAGAGGGAAATCAGGCAGACTTGGACAGCAGATGCCTATTACAGCTATAGGGTGAGCACGTCACTTGTCAAGCTATGTGGGTTCTAAGATGCGTCAGCCCCCTGATGGAAGGAGGCTGTCAAATATCTGTAACACACAGCAGAATGGGGCACATGCCTTAGGAATGGACAAAGTGTGTGGATGTTCTAGAAAGACGAAGATTACTCCCAGTATGGCCAATCAAGGAAGGCCTTCCAAAAAAGGGACATTGACTTAGACATCGATGACCATGAGGCACAGAAATGTCAGCTGTGTTAGGACTTGAAAGTCAGACCAAGGAGTGCAGAGTCTAAACTGAATGGGCTGAAAAGGACTATGCATTGATCTAGTTGTTAAAATCGAACTCAGCTAGCAGAAAAGAGCCCGCTGGGAAGGTTTGAGGGGCTGGCAATTCCTTTAAGCCTCACCCACACCTGCAAGGGGTGCACCAGCCCATCTGCATGGCGGCCTGCATTGCTGGAGGCTGTGTGTGCAGAGAGGCTAGAGAAAAGTCAGGCTGGGACAGCCATGCTCCCTTGGCGTTGGCCTGTGCCCGCCCTGGAAATCGCCACCCACCTAAAACTAAGAATAGGAATTCCTGCCTGGCTGGCAGGAGCGAATGCCGATTTCTCAAGGAGGGAAGGGCCTGAAAACAAAACGCAGCGTGTGGGTTGGGCCATCCTTTGTATTATTTGTGAGGTCACTTGGGAGCCGCACCCACGTCAGGGCATCGATCCTGCCATTAGACCCAGACAAGGTGATCTGGCCAAGATGGCAGCCTCTGGGGCCTCTCCTGTGCCCCAGAGATCCTGGACCTTCAGCCTTGGGCGCCTCCTGCCCCCTGGCAGAGGTGACTGCTCCTTTCTTGTTTTCTTCACAGTGGGCACAGATGGTGGCACTTGGTGGCCAACTAAATTGCTGAGAAGCTGAGGGAGAGGGGAATGAGAGGGTAGGAGGCCCAGGTCCCATGGCAGCTTTCTGCAGAATCACTCAGCTCACAAGCATCTCTCTTCCAGGCAAAATCCTCTTCCGGAGAAGCCACATCCGGGATGTAGCTGTGAAGAGGCTGAAGCCCATTGACGAGTACTGCCGGGTAAGGGTGTGTCTGGAGGAGGGGAAGGGGCTGTCCATCTGCCAGAGAGTCTGTCTGTCTGTGAAGGAGGGCCGTCTGTAAAAACCGTCTGCTGCAGTCTACGAGGTGCATCCTGACGCCTGGCATTTCCTATTCAGAGCCATGGGTAGGAGTGTCCCTCAGGGAGGGGTCACTCGTGACTGCGCCCCCCTCTGGGGCACAAGGGTCTTGGGATCACAGCTGAGACTTTCCCTCTTTGAGGGAAATCCCTTTCAGCAACTTGGGAGCTGGGTTAAGGTCTCCTGTGGACGGGATATTCTGTAGGTGACATTTTGCTGGACACAGGAGAGCTGTTTGTTTAAATTCCTTTTGGGACATTGTTGGAATCAATTCTGAGTTCAGTAGCATCTGAAACCTCTGAAATGTATATTTGTTTATCCACAGAAGTCCTGATGGTTACAGACGTTTATGTACATATCTTTATCCATGCAAGTGCTCACACTTACACGCATGCACACGGGCACGTGTGCACAGGTGCATGAAAACAGCCAATACCAAAGAAGAGATGGGATACTGACAGCAATGTCATGAAGCAGAGCCCATTTGTCTTTCCACTTTGACTAGAGCCCAGGACCCTGCAGTGAAATGACAGGCTCGCACGTCAGTGGCTGTGGCACATGGCCTCTGGATGGCTGGGCTGCCTCGGTTCAAAACCCTCACTTCCCAGAGCCTCAGTTTCCACATCTGTGTAATGGAAAAATAGTAGCTGCACAGAGGGTAATCGTGGAGATAGAAGGAACTTACAGAGGCCAGGCACCAGCACAGCATCTGGGCCAGAGGAGGCATTCAGTGGATGCCAGCTTTTGATTATTATTACTGCTAGGCGTAAATAGTTTAATGTTACCACTGGCTTTCATGGAGATGGGATTTCTTAGTTAAATAAAACCCACAGTGGAGTCTGACTCAAGACTCTTGAGGACAGGCAAGTGCTGGATTGTCTTTGGTTGCAAGTGTTGGTATTTGAGTGGAAAGAGCTGGGATCAAATCCCATTGCTCCTCACTAGCTCTGTACCTCTGGGCAAGCTCTCTACCTCCCTGAGCCCCAGCATCCTTAATCTGTAAAACAGGGTAAAGACCACTCCCTTGCAGGGCTCATGAAGGGGGCTGAGCCCGAGAGTGTGTGTCATAGTGTTTGTCACTTCTGAAATACTCTGTCCTTCCATAGCGTTGTTGGTACAGGGTTCCTTTATGCACTAATACTTTATGATTCAGAAACACTGAGTTTAGCAATAACAATGTTTAAATAAGAATCAAGTTGCTAAATGTACTAACTGGTGTTCCCAAGCCCATAAGAAGCCAGGTGAGCACTCCAGCGCTCCCATTTAGTCTCCATTAACCCAAGTTGCAATTTTGTGACTTGCTGGTTTTACTTGGTCACATTTTCTGCCTTAACCTAAAAAGAATTCCTGATGATTAATTCCCCTACATGAGAAGCTCCTCTTCTTTAGATCAATATTCATCTTTCTCTTTAAAGGGCATTTGCCATTTGGAGGCCAATTGATGGCTGCCGCCTGAGCTTTTGTTTCTCTTCATTCCTTTCCCAAGAAGTTAAATAAATGGGCACAGCCAATGGAGGAGGGGGCATAGGGCAGGGGAGGCCTCGCCCGGCTGGGGATTTATGGCTCACAAGCCCGCCTCCCGCCTCCTGCCTCCCAGAGCTGGTGGAGCCCAAGGCATCTGCAGTTGGTGTGTGCATCCGGAGGAGGAGGAAACTGATAACATCTTATCTCCTGGGATCAGGCTTTGAACAGGACCCCTGAATCAGGATGAGATTCAGGGGGGCTCTGGGGCCCTGATGGTGCTGCTGGTGGCCAGGGGCGCCATTCGAGTGAGCAGGGTCCGCAAGAGGCAGGGTCTCCTAACCTGATTAGCAAAGACAAGAGCTGCTCAGAGCCAGGCAACAAGGAGCTATGTCAGGGGTTCAGCGAGTAGCCAGCCGTCTCACAGGCTGTAATTTACTCTGAGAATGGCAGGGGGGCAGGTCAGTGCAGAAGTGACCTTTAGTTCTGCTGAGCTAGAACACTAGAATCTGTTGTCTGATTGTCTGAGACCTTGGAATGACCTTGGAACAGTCATTAGGGATAAGCCAGAAACAACCCTTGGGCCCCCCGCCACACCGAATTGCACTTCACAGCTCTGCCTCCCAGTTGTCCAATCTGTGGCTACTCGGGATCAAAGCTTCACTCAACATCCCAGGGCCCCTCAGTGAATTCCATAGTCAGTGCCAGGTGCAGTCTGCTCCATTGCCAGCCCTTCCCTGGTCCGTGCCTGTCTTTGAACACACTGCTGAGAACCTCTGGGATTTTTATTTCCAGTACCCTGCATATGCAGCTCTGCTTGGCTGGCCAACATCTTGCTTGGACTGCTGGACAATGTGGACTCCCAGCCTGGGATTTGCTAGGGATTCAGATGTACCCAAAATTGTGAAGCTGGCTCTGCACACAGCAGCCAGCAGCTCTGCCAGGACTCAGACGTGGAAAGTCTGACCGTGCAGTAGACCTCCCCAGACTTCGGGCTCCCTGCCCTCGCTGGCCAGCCAGTCCCTCTGCCCAAAGGAGGTTTCACAGCCCAAATCTCAGTGTTAATTTTAAACATATATGGAGCAGATTGGAGGAGCGTCACGGAAAATTTACTGAGCACCAGCCGGGTGATTGTTTTATGTGGCACTTGAGGGCTGGGTGTCTATCAAGAGGGGTTCCAAAGGCATTTCTTTAACTCCATAAATTAATTTAATGGGCAACATGGTTATGCGGTTAATATTTAATGGTTCTGTGGCCTCAAAAAGTCAAAGACTTTCATCTCACTAACAAGCGTGAGCTATACTTTAGGGGCTCTGACCAACAGTTTTGTAAGTGACTCCATTTACCCTGTTCCCGTATGTGAAATACATGTTTGCAGTGTTTGTCTATGGGATAAAATAAATATTCCGGGGCAGGGTGGGGTGGGGGGCAGTGAGAGAGAGTGAGAATGATCAACTCACCCTTTGCCATGGGTAATGACGTTTACACAAGTCTCCATTTCCTGGTGGGTGCAACTAGAATCTTTTTCTTTTTCCCCGCCAAAAAGCTGAGTTTGCTTCTATTATTCTGCTCTCTGAGATAGACTTGCTTTTCAGGATCAATGGCTTTCTTTGTGGGAGGGAGGAGGGGCTGGTTGTAGTCAGACTGGGGAAGGGGGGGTCATCCCTGAAGAGGTAAGGATCTCCCCCCACCCCATCCCTCCACATCTCTCGGACTCCTTCATTTTTATCCCCCCTTCCCAGAATCGAAAACTGACACTGTTTTGGGGTAGTGGTTCTAGGCATCTCCCACCACGTGTGGTCCATCATTGGCTATCACTGTAATAAGGAGAAAGGTTCATGTCCCAACCGAAACACACTCTTTGAAGAGGCACCGCGGCCTCCTGTTATACTCAGGCCTGGATACAGGGAGATTAACTGTTCTTGTGGCCTGAATTTGAAGGGCTGGCCTGGGCCAGGGGTGTTGCTGATGGGGAAACTGAGGCAGAGTGCGAAGACTGATCCATTCATGCCTCCCAAGTGAGCTGGTTCTCTGGGGGAACCCAACTGGTAGGATCTCTCCATCTCCATTAGTCCACATAGACCCATGAAAAGGATTTCTAGCCTGAGATAAAGCTGATTGTGTCCCTTTCCTCCTTAAAGACCCTCAGAAGAGCCGACTGCCCACAAGAACCTCTGAGGGGCTTGGCTGGGCCCTCTGTGGGCTCATTCCCAGTGCTCCTCAGGCCTCGGCACCTGCCTCTCCTGCACGCCCTACAGTCCAGTCAACAGAAGTACAGCTGTTCCCAACTAGCCAGAGTCCCTTGGCCTATGCTTGCTTGTCCTTTTCCTGGGGATGCATTCAGCTCCCACAATGCCTCTCCTAGAAGCCCCCTGACTCCCCAGGGAAAGCTGACCACACTTGGTGTTCTGCTCCCCAGAAAACTGCATGCCTCTGTACAGCGCACCTGTCTCCCATAGGATTGTTGCTGTGTGTCCATCTTCTCACACCAGGAGCTCCTTGAGGGCTACATCTGCTATCTTTGTGTCTTCAGTAACAAGCAGGAAGCCTGGCCTTATGTGGGTGTCTAGCCAGTACCTGCTGACAAGATGCAGAGATCACACATAAGCAGAGGACACCTCCCAGGGGAGGGTGACATGTTCCAAAAGCTCCAATGTACTAGGATCCCTTGTGAATTGGCTTAACTTGCTGCTACAAATGAGACACTATTTCTATTTCAAAAGGATTTGCAGCTACATCCTTCAAAAAGAGAACTCTTGTATTCGAAATACTGATTTATAGAAGTTCCCTGAACCCCCGGCTTCCTAGATATAGGGATCTGAGAAGAACAGCCCAGGCCAGCCAGAGGCAAATCAAGGGTGGGGATGGGGCAGAGAGTGGACGACCAGATGGGCGGAACTCCGGCTCCCTGTGCCACGCCCCCACCTCATCGTAAGCTGCTAGGCTTTTACCCTGAAGATTTCCATTGATTAGAAATCAAAATGATGTTCCTAAAATGAGGAAAATGTTTGATCCCGTGGAAAGAGCAGGATGCCCGCAGTTGTTTTGCCAAATGTAAAACTTTTTTGTCCTTGGCAGACCTAACGCAGAGTGACAGGCTTCGTGGAGGGGGGTCATTTCAAAGAAGGTCTGAGGTCGTTTCAAAGAAGGTCTGAGATGCCTGGGTCCCCCTCCCATGCCACTGCACTTGGAAAGCCAGGCTTGTGCCAGCCACATCTGGGTGGAGGTCTCAGAGGCACACAGTGCAGCCACCTTCTCTCTTACCCGAATCTGCATCTTCTAGAATGATGGCAAATGGTAGTCCATGTAACTGGCTCCCAGAAAGTGGCATGGGGCAGGCCAGGAGCTAGAGACTTTAGGCTAGTTTAGGACTGGAGGCCGGGTGGAGAGGAGGGGTGCACTGGAAGGACTGGCTGATGGCAAACCTGAGTGGCTCTTCGGCTCCTCTTCACCAGTCTCCCCTGGCACCCCTGGCTCCCCTAGGCACCCACTGCCCTCAGCTCCTTTCTTCTCTTGCCTTATTTCTCCAGATCTGCTCTGAGCCAGCTCACGGGCCACATAGACCACAGAATGGCAGGGTCAGAAAGGGATTCAGCTCAGCTGACATGGGACAGGGGCCTGCATACTGTAAGCAGATCCACAGGGCAGTGCCCCCTCCCTAGATGCTGAGGACTATGAGGTCATGCTCATTCCAGCTCTTCCCACCTAACCTGAATCACAAGGCTCAGTCAGATTGAATGATGATCGGTCAGACACTGAGCTCACTAATGATGGTGCTGTTTGCAATGCTGAAGCCATGGACTGTTAAGAGCTGGAAGAAATCTCAGAATGTCTGTAGCCTGGATTTGTTCCAGCTGTGTTCCATGGGCTGTCAGTAGGAATTGTTGGAGGACCTGCTCCAAAATCAGAGACCTGTGGGTAGTGGTGGAGGCAGTACAGACCAGTAGATCAGATGGAGCTCAGACTCTGGACTCAGATGGCCTAATTGAAAATCTTGCTTACTGGCTGTGTGGCCTTGAGAAATTGAAAATCTTGCTTACTGGCTGTGTGGTTAAGGCCTGTGTGGCCTTAATCTCTCTATGCTTTATTTGCTTCTTGTGTAAAATTGGAATCATAGTCATACCCTATAGATAAGTATGTGATGTTACTATGATGACTAAATGAGCCAATCCCCCAGCATGTCATGATTATTAATAAATGCTGACCTAAACAAAGCTCTATAGGTTTCTTCCCTGCAGGGCTTCTCAGAGCCTTGGCTATACTAATGAACATGGTGATCTCCAAGACCAAGGTGGGCATCTACAAGGCCTCATGTCACATGTGCCTACAGAACTCATTTTACCTCATCAAACAGGTGTTCTATGAGATAGTGTGAGATTCCAGAGCTAGTCTACTTTATCCTAGAAGAAATGGCAACCAGAGAGGTGAGGTGAGTTGCCCAAGGTCATGTAGCAAGTATATAAGGGCTGGATTGGAATTAGAATTGAGGTCTGCTGACTCCAATCCCTGTGTTCTTTCTAGTAATAATGGCAATGAAGACAATAGCACAACTAAAATTTCTGGAGTGTTTGCTCAGTGCCAGGCACCGTGCTAGGCTCCTCCTCGCCCTGATCTCACTTAGCCTCCTAACAGATGGGTGCCATATCAAACCCATCGTACTGACCTCAGAGAGGGCAAGCAATGCCTCCAGCGTCACACAGCCCATGAATGCTAGAGCCAACACTTGAACCTGTGTCTGGCTGGCACTGAGGCCCTGACTTAACCCCCCCACACACACGCACACACAGCAGAAATCCTGAATGTCCAGTGACAGAGTTTGAGGCCTGGGTATCCTTGAAAATACCCGTGTATGGCCCCCACCTGCTCCTTGCAGAATGGCTGGATTTGGGGTTCCCCGGCTCTGGCAGTCATCACCGGCCCAGGCCTCGGGGGCCGACAGCTCAGCATCTAGCTCGCCTGCCAGATGATTTTGGCCGGAGCTGGGCTTGGCGGCAGCGCTGATGGAAGCTCCCTGAGCCGAGAGCCTCTCTCAGCCTGAGATCAGGATGAGCCCTCAACGCGGCTCCCTTCGGGGCTCTCTGTTAAATAAAGATGCCACGGTGGTTCGACCAAAAGGCCTCTTTGTCTGAGGCCCTCACGGCCCACACGTCCTCTGCCCCCGGAATGCCGGTCTCTGTGGGCATGAAGAGCCCCTGTGTTTGCTGCCGGGGCCGCGCGAGGCCTGGCCGGCGGGGGGCTGCGGAGGGTGGGTGGCGGTGTGCAGAGCCGGGAGGGTGCTAGCGCTCTGGGCGCGCTGGAAACCAGCCCTGGCGCCCTTCCCTCTTCCTTTCAGGGAGGTCAGCCTGGCAGCGAGTCTGCACACCGCCTGGGTCCCCGGTGATGGCTTCCCTCCTGCGTCCTGCCCTGCCCAGCCCAGCCAGGTTCCACCAGGGGCCTTACTCTGCACAGGCCTGGTTTCCCTTCTGTCCCTGTTGTCATCTCGCTGCCTCTCAGTATATCTCTCTCTCCATCTGTCTCTCTACCAGTCTCTCTTTCTCTTTCTCTCTCCTTCTTCAGTCTTTCTTTTCCTTTTCCCTCTATGCTTCCTGAGGGAGAAAAGACCACATAGCATGTATGTTAAATGAAAACCTGAGTGGCTCAGTAGTTGAGCATCTGCCTTTGGCTCAGATCATGATCCTGGGGTCCTGGGATCGAGTCCCACATCAGGCTCCCCTGGAACCTGCTTCTTCCTCTGCCTATGTCTTTGACTCTCTCTCTGTGTCTCTCATGAATGAATAAATAAAATCTTTAAAAAATGAAAGAAAACCTGAACACTCTGGGGGCAACTTGCATCCGTTCTACCTCCTGAGCACAGAGCTTCATCCTGCACCTTAGCACAATAACCTCAGTGTTCCCATCATAAACAAAGGCAATGATGTCTGCCTCCTGAACAAAATGTCTACCTCCAGGACACCTCATCAGACATGTTCTTGCAAGGGCAGAGGCTGCGTCTGACTCATCCCTGTGACCTCCAACCCCCCTCCCCCCGGTGTAGCCCCATGTCAGGCACACACTGAAAAGCCTCGCTGTTTGCCAGATGATTGGGGTTAAGGGGCTTGGGATGGTGCCTGACACACAGTACTTCCCCATTAAATGTTAATTTCCCTTCTTTTCTGTTTCCTGACTATTGGTGGGGATGTGATCTGTGAGAGACCCTTGGAAAGCCATGGGCTCTAGAAAGAACAGCTGTGAGTTGCACAGTGTTATCTTACCTGCTATGGTTGGGTCTTGTCTCATCTTGCCCAGGCGCTGGTATAACATCAAAAAGGACCATCATGGTGGGATGCCTAGTGCCCAGTGCCCTACTTGTGTGGTTACCTGACCAGCTTGGGAAGAATTGAACAATTGCTTCCCTGTTCCTTAACAGTATACTTCTCTCCATGCAGCCAAAGACCACATGTGCTTTCTTTTTTTCCCCTCCATTATCATGTCCTACTACTTATTGGATATTGGGTGTCTGCATAGCAAAACCCTTCTTCATTCATTCATTTGAGCAAATACTTATTGCCTGCTTGCTCTGTACCAGGCACTCTTCTAGGATCTGAGGACACGCAATCCACAGAACAGAATCCTGACTGCCTGGACCTTACCTTCTAGCAAATTCTTTCCCACCCTTGATAGGGCCTGTGGGCAGGCCAAGTGGCCTCCCTGACCTCCACCTCCTTATCAGTAGCACAAGGATGAGATCTGCCCTCAAGAAGACCATCATGAGGTTCCCCGTGACTCCACACAGGGAGGCCCCTGCATGCTCAGTACAGGGGAGCTGCTAGATCGGGTCATGGTACCTGAAGCAGCCCTGGTGAAGGGGTCCTGGGGAGGCACAAGCACTTGGCAGGTTCCTGTTCAGCTGACCACTGACCTGGAGCCTTCTCAGGAATAGTCCTTCATAATTCCCACAATCCCAAGTTTTCCCCTCCCTTCTCCTGGCTCTATCCCAGGACTCTCTTGGCCCTGGCCCTCAGCCCTATTTTGGCAGTGACCTCTCCCATCTGTTTGTCTTAAAGTATCATTCCAGTAACTTCTCTGCATAGTGAATTGAGCAGCCAGGAACAGGGCCTCACCTGGCCTCACACCCCCCTGTCCCCCTCCCCCACTTCCATGTTGGGCAGGCCAGGGGTCCCGGGTGCCTCAGGCTATACGGTATGGAGTATGCGCTGGTGTGCAGCCGGAATTCTGACCACCTCTGACTGTAACGCCTTACTTCGTGGCGGCAGACTCTCAGGCCTCCCTGGATGACAGGCTCACAGCTGGCCTATGCGCCTACTGGACAGTTATCCCCCATCTGGTGCCCATCTTCTCTCTGCCCATCCAAATAATGCACACCACTGTACCCCTACTCATGGCCACTCTTCTAAGAAGCTTTTCCACCCTCTTGAGCTTATACTGCTCTGCCAGGCGTCCTAAACAAAGCGCTGCTAGATCAGCCTGGTGCACCCTCTCCCTTGCTTGCACTCAGGCCGCGCCCAGCTCACTGAGCTCCTGCAACCACCGTGCTTGGTCTCACCACCCTCACTTGACCAGTTAATTCTTACCCTTCCTTTGGACTCAGCGTCAAAGAGTCTTTCCTAAAACCCCCCTCTCTGCTAATCTTCCTAGGTCCTATCAGATTCTGTTACAACGCCCTATTGTCCTTGCTGGAATTATCTGCTTGCCATTAAATCATTAATCGTGCAGTCAGTGTTGAGGGACTGTGACTATCTGGTGTGTCTGGAATGTGGCTACGGGGAGACACAGCAGGTAGAATTGGGTTGTCATGCTAAGGATCTTGGACTTACTCTGTGGCCAGGAGGGAATTCTTTTAGGATTCAGGCAGAATGACTAACTCCTGAGGGCCTTGAGACCTAGGGTTTGATGGGCATTGTTTTTTGCTTGGTTGGCTGGTTGTTTAGTTGGTGAACTGGCTATTTGAATGGTTGGTTGGTTGAAGTGGCTGGATCATTGATAGATTAGTTGGGGTTGATCGATTATTTTTATCAGTTGACTAGTTGGTTAGTGGATTAATCAGCTGGTTGGCTGCTTCATGGGATGGGTGAAGAGCTGTTTCATTAGTTAGCTGATTAGTTGATTTGTAGATGAGTTGTCTGGTTGGATGGGTGGCTAGGTGGCTGTATCTTCCATGGCACAGTCCTTGAACCTCTGTCATCACTGTCATCCCAAGATGACTGCTTTTGGTTTTCATCAGACCTAATACCCTTTCTTCCTGTCTTTCCACAGGCACTTGTCCGGCTGCCTCCCCACATTTCTCAGTGCGATGAAGTCTTTCGGTTCTTTGAGGCCCGACCAGAGGATGTCAACCCTCCGAAAGAGTAAGTGGTAGCCCAGGCCTCTCCTGTGTGCTTTGAGGTGTGGGCTAAAACTGAGAACAGTATGGAGAGGCTCAGGATGTGGGGACACCAGGAAAGGGAGAGCTGGGAAGGCCAAGCAGGCTGGGGAGAGATGGGCCAAAGGTATATGGACCATTATTCCCCAGACTCTTTTTTTTTTTTTTTTTTTTTTTTTACGATAGTCATAGAGAGAGAGAGAGAGGCAGAGACACAGGCAGAGGGAGAAGCAGGCTCCATGCACCGGGAGCCTGACGTGGGACTCGATCCCGGGCCTCCAGGATCGCGCCCCGGGCCAAAGGCAGGCGCCAAACCGCTGCGCCACCCAGGGATCCCTATTCCCCAGACTCTTATTGCCAAAGTTTGCTTCTCATTTCCCTTTACCTCAGGGCTGGCAAGTAAGGATGTCTCTGCATTTGGGGAGCAGATTTTCCTCTGCACTCTCTCTAGCTCACAGGAAACTGTAAAGAACAGATGAAGTAAAAGAAAGTATAATGGTCCCTCTGTTCAGAGGTCCAGGATTAGCAGTCATTACTCTTAATTGTTGATGCTACCAAGCTCACAGATGAAATGCAGGCCCGGGGAGGCATGTGCTGTCCAGGCTGAGAGCTCACTCACTGAATAACTTCTGGGCTAGTTTATGATAGACATTAGTAGCCGTGTTTACAGAGGAGGAAATGAGGGCCAGTGAGGTGAGATGGTTTTCCCAAAGTCACACAATTGGTCCTATTTCACGTCTCCACCTATACACTTGTGGCAGTAGGTTAGCCTTTTGCCAATCTCCAGAAGGCCCTCAAGGAATGAAGTCAACCAGGCTTGAGGAGACAGTTTGTGCATCAGTGAAGCAGTGGGCATGGCTTTGCAGAGCCAGGCTCTGGGGTCAGGGCTTGCCACTCAAGGCTATGATCTCTGGTCATTTGCTCAACCTCTCTGTGTTTCTGTTGTCTCATCCCTAACACATGATAACGTGGGACTCATGGAATGGTCAAGAGAGCTTACAGAGATAACAAAGGGATGAAGACAGCCTGCTCAGTGCTATTGGCCCATAGGACGTATTCAGTTTTGCTCATGGAAGGTTGTAGAACAGAATGGAATGTGGCTCAGTGCACACTCCACCCTGCAGATCACAGCCTGGCTTTTGCAGGGAGGGGTCATAAAGCATTTGATTCCAAGTCAACAGAGCAGAGGGTTATGTGCCTCTTTCTCGAGGTGGTACCAGCCAGCTGGGCTGGTTTCCAGCTGGTCTGGTAAGAGATGACCTGAGACCAGGAAGCCCTCCTGCGTGACACAGACCTGAGGCTCAGGAAGCAGGGTCAGCTGTGACAGATAATTCTGAAGGGCTTCTCCTCCCTGGCCCCACTCAGCCTCCAGGAGCTGCCAAGAGAGACTCATGCTCCAGACTGTGGTGTGCTTGCCACAAGAGCCCAGCCCCGTGGGTGATTGTGGCCTGACAGGCTGACGATTTATCAGCCAAGTGTCTGCACCCCCCTCTCTCAGAGCTGCTTGCACCTTCCCCGCCCACGGTACACCTCCCCCTCCATCCTGAAACATAAACATAGGATCAAGTAACAGTGTATTTTGACTCAGGGGCGACTGTAGAGTGGCTTATCAAATTATCAAAGCCTGTGGATTTAATTGGAATTTTGCAGATAACCCCCTGCCTCTTTCAAGTGTGCTGCTGCAGGGGCCCTCCGGCGGGTGTTCACAGGACCTGGGGAGGGGGGTCTGGGTCCCTTTTCTGTCTTGCTGGGAAGGGAAGGCTACATAGCAGCCCAGCCTTGGTGAGGGAGGCAGAGCAGGCCCAAGATAGCCCCTCAGCTTTGATCCCAGGCCGCTCCCTGGCTTCTGCAAGGGAGAGCAGGGTCCTCTTGTAAACTGCTAGCGTGACTCTAGGCCCTGGCCCTGCACAGGAAGGATGTTCCTTATAGACACTTCAGGTGAGCCTGACCAGAGCAGCCATGGTGGCGTCGCATCTTCATGCAGCTGCCCCAGGAAGGCAGCTCCTGTCGTCCACCTCCCACTACTAATGGTGCTGTGTACTGCTGCTGTGCCAGCCCCAAATGCCGGCATGATTCTAGATGCATCCCTTCCCTTTGCACCCCTCCATCCACTAGCACATCCTGTGGGTACTACCTTCAGAGTATTTCCAGACTCTGACTGCATCTCACCTTCTGCCCTGCTGCCAGCCCAAGCCACCCTATCACCGATCCTCACCTGGATTCTGGCCTCCTGACTGGCCTCCCTGCCTGTACCCTTGCTCTCTGTGGTCCATTTTCAACATAGTAGAAGGAAGGATCATTTAAACTAATACGTCAGGGATCCCTGGGTGGCTCAGCGGTTTAGCGCCTGCCTTTGGCCCGGGGCGTGATCCTGGAGTCCCGGGATTGAGTCCCACGTCGGGCTCCCTGCATGGAGCCTGCTTCTCCCTCCTCCTGTGTCTCTGCCTCTCTCTCTTTCTCTCTCTATCATAAATAAATAAATAAATCTTAAAAAAAATAAAAATAAAAATAAACTAATACGTCATATCATGTCACTCCTCTGCTCAAAATCCTCCATGCCTCTGACGTCACTCAGAGTTAGGGCCCCTTGGCCTGGCCCTCCCTTCCCTCTGGGGGCACCCTCTGCAGCTCCCCCCCGCCTTGTTCCTTTCCAGCCACACTGGCCTGCTGGCTGCTGCTTGCACCTTGGGGCCTTTGCACTGGTTCTTCCCTCCGCCTGGGCCCCTTGATTCCTCTCCAGGCGATCCCCTTGGCCTGTTCCCACACCTCCTTCCAGTCTTTCCTCACACAGCTACTCAGCAAGGCAGGCCCTGGCCTTCTGTTAAAACCCCCCAGTGCCTGCCCTCTGCTTCCTGGCTTCATCCTTCCCGGTGTAGACCATTATCACTACCCACGCGTGGCCCATTCACTCCTGGCAGTTACCATCCATCCCTCTCACTGGGATGTCAGTTCTGAGAGAGTAGGATCTTGTACCCATATTTTCTGCACTACATCCCAGTGCCCAGAGCAGGTGCTCAGAAAACATCTACCAGAGGAAAGACTGATCATTCAGCCTTCATCATAGTCTTACACAGGAGATAGACCATGGCGTGATTTCACAGAAGACTGGCTCCAAGCTGACACATCTGACCGTGGCCCTAACCCATCACTCAGCTCATGGTTCCTCAAGTTTGCCCCTCTTCACAGTGCCCCCTTCTGGTCTCCACCCGGCCGGGGCACATGAAGACCAGCCTTGGCCCCTTTGACAATTGTTTTCTTTTTGAGGACTATGTGTTCTTGGGAAGCCACAAGTTGAATAGGAACATGTGCACGATGTGTATGGGTGTCTGTGTGTGTACATGTGCACCTAGGTGTGTGTGCACATGTGAGTGTCTTGATGGGGGTGCAGAGAGGAAAAGGAAGATGTTAGCTTTAGTGGTTACTTTCTCTGTACTCTATGTATTACCTCATTTAAATCTCAGGCCACCCCCAAAGTTAGTACTATTACCCCTATTTAGCAGATGGGGAAACAGAGGCCCTAGCAGTACCTGGCTTGCCCCTGGCCACACAACTGAGAAGCGGAGGAGGCAGGCCTTGAACAGGTCGGCCTGCCTGGGGATGGGGGACACCATCCTGTTAGCTACCCCCCAACACACACACACACACACTTTCGGGGGGAACTGAGCATCTCTCCTGCCAGCCCCCAGCACATGGCCCCAGGGTAATGAGGACTCAGTGAGCAGGGGTGGGCAAGAAAAGCTAGCGATGATGTTTCTTAGCCTCCTCTCCAGGGATTCTGGAGGGCCATGTGGCTGGCTTGGGTTAGGGACAGCCCTAGTCACCAACTACTGAAAGAGGCTGAGAAAGACGCACCCCTGGAACTTAAGAGAATTCAGTGCAACACAAATCCTGGGTTGCCTCTGACAACCAGTTGGGCCCAGCCTCCTGGCAGCTACAGCTGGTAACCCTGCAGGGCCCGCGGTGACCCCTAGCAGTGTCCTGGGGCCGCACCTGCCATGTCAGCCCTCCCGGGCTCTTCTGTGTTTGAGCACCTGGAGGACCAACCCCCTACTAGGCCGGGGGCCAGGTATTACTGGGCCTGGCTTCCGTAGGCACAGGACACTCCCCCCGCCCCCACCCCGAGCAGTGGGTGCCTATTCTTTGGTTCCCATGTGGTGTCAGTGATGGTAAAGGGGAGCTAAGGCAGGCCCAGGCTGGCTTGGCAGGACTTACAGCCGAGTCAACCATGTGACCCAGCAAATGCCTCTTTTTACAAGTTTAAATTTTCATCCAAATTGAATCAGGGATCCCAAAGGTTCTCAGAGGGACTCTGTGAGGCCTGTCTTCAGGTCCCTGGATTGATGCACATTTCTATTGGAAAGGGGAGAGGTCCAGCCCCACGAGAACCCCCTTCAATGGCCTCTGACCTGCCTTTCCATCTCCCCAGCCTCCTGACCCACCAGTCCTGCCCTCATTCTTAGTTCCTGTCACCAGAGTGCAGCCAGCTATCGCCACCCTCCAAACTCATGCCCTCCTGTCCCCTCCACCTGGAGCAACCTTCTGCCCCGCTCCGTACCTACCATAGGACCAAATCCCACTCAGACCTTCCAGAAAGCCTCACCTGTAGCGCACACCTGGCTGCCATAGGAGTGGCACTAACTGTATCACATGGATCTGTTTACGGGTCTCTTCCACCATGCGGGCCCCCACCTCTGTGGCCTGGCACCTGGTCAGTGTTGACTGAGCCAAAACAAAGTTGAGGTCATTTAACAAAACTGTAAGTAGAACTGCCCATGGTCATAGGAGCAAAGTGAAGAGCATTCTTCATCCCTCTGGAATTATTGGTCTGGGTTCAGAGGCCATCTCTGCCTCTTGCTTCTCTCTGCCTCCGTTTCCTTATCTTTAGAGTAGAAATCATGATGATGCCTTCCCCTCGAGTCACAGAGGGGAAACAGAGGCCAGGCTGGACCGCTGTGCTTCTCTCTTGTCACACGCTTAGCATCCCACTCGTCTCAGGCTCACCTCTTACACAATGGCACCAGTGACGTGTGGTCAGCCTGCAAGACAGGCTGAGGGGCTCCTGCTCCTGCCATCCCCTCTCTGCTCTAGGTTCAGGCCTGTCTCCTCAGCTTATTTCTTCCTATGAAGCCAGCCAGGATCCTGGTCAAATTCTTGAACTCGCATGGGAGGAACAGAGCCTTGCTGAACAGGTTTTTGTTCAGCCCCAAGGCCACAGAGCCACCCTCTGTTGTGGCCTGGAACAATGGCCCAATGTTTGGAGGGACCAGGGGTACAAGGTGGTGGCCTGTGGCCAGGTTGGGTCAGAACTGTCCTGGCCCCAGCCTGCCCAGAGCACTGGCTTCTGGCCTTGGAGTCCACCCCAGTATCCCTGCCACCTGCCGGGGGGGCAGCCAGGCAGATCAGTGAGAGAGGGAGGCTGTCCTACCAGGAGGCCTGCCCAGGCAGAGTCCAGGGTTTGGGTCCTGAGTATGGGCTGACCCAGAGGATGCTGAACAAGGGTTCCAGGAATGGAGGACAGAAGCAGGCAGCAGCTCTGGGGCTGCGGTGGGCAGGAGGGCTGACCCGACAAAAGGCACTCTGGAGGATCTCCCAGCCTCCCCTCCCATTTATATTTCGGAAGGGATGGAGGCCGTGGCTGCCCTCCCCTGGGGAAAACAGAGGCCAGGAGGACAGAAGGGATCCAGGAAGAAGACAGAGAGTGAGTATGGGGGTGGTGCAGACAGGATGGCCCTGAGAATTTGGGGAGGCCCCTCCTGGGGGCACCCCTGTTCTCCATCACGGTTGAATTCCAGGTCAGCCTTGTTCAGGAGGTAGGCTGACTGCTTTGGTCATGTCTGACTCTGATGTCATGAGTTAGAATCGGGGCTCTGCTGCTGAAAGCCAGGTGCACTCAGGTTAATGTTGGGGCCTCCTCTGGAAGTCACACCTACCTGCCCAGGAGCTGAGGAGAGTTAAATGAGATGATGTGCGTGGAGCACACAGTAGCAGCTTACGTTCTCTTCATCTTCCCTGGGAGGCAAAGGGAGGGTTGTGGGGTGAGCCCTGGAAAGAGAGTCTCTGCTGTGCTTTCCATCCTCAGCATGTATCCACTGATCATCTACTGTGTGCCAGAAATTCATGGGCTGATGGACTAAAGGCTCAAGACTGCCACTAGGTAGAATTTTTGAGGAGTTAAACTAACTCCAGAGACAACAGTCAGAACACCCAGCTCTGCTTTGGCCTTGAATGAATCACTCCACCTCTTCAAATCTCTGAAGGCTTCTGTATCTGTGAGGGTGGCCAACAATACCCACACTGCGGGACAGTGGGGAGGTTCGAGGGTGCTAATGCCTGTAAGTGCCTGACCCAACACAGCTCACTCACAGGAGCTTCTGTTCTTCCCTTTCTTCCATGGGCCCAGGCCTGGGTGCAGAGTGGCTACTCTGTGGGAATGGAAATGGTCAGCTCTGGGAGAACTTGCCAGGGTTGGTGCTGATGGTGGGGTGCGGCTGCCCCCAGTCTGCCACCAGGCCCCCTGCCGGCTGTCGGGAACTCTGAGGTGTCCATGTTCCTACCTTCCTCAGGGGGCCTGTGGCCTGGGAAAGGATGGGAGAGCCCATTCCCTGGCCCTGTGCTTTGCTAAGTCCCGGTTAGACCCTTGCCAGCAAGCTCTGCCACCACCCACAGGGCCAGGGACGTGGCCCGCGCTGTCCTTCCAGCCCCACCGCCACTAACAGCTGCACAAATAGTCTCTTCATACAGACAGGTGAGAGAGCCAGCTGGATGTGGCTGTAGGAACCATGGGGTCCCCTGGGAACTGGGGGCGGGAGCAACTCAGAACTTTATGCAGGTAGACCCTGCCCACCCCCTGCCGGGCCCCCCTCAACCTGGGCGGGCAGGTGGGAGGAAGGTGCCCACAGGAAGCTGGTTCCAACCCACTTGAAAGGAGCATCAGGGGGAACAAGGATTTCTGAGGGCCCAGCTGTCATGCTGGGTGGGAAGTGCAGGGAGGCTAACGAAATAGCCCAGCTCAGAGCAAAGGCCTGTGCCAGCTGTGTCCAGGGAGAGAAGGTTATTCCATTTTCAGGCCAGCGCAGGGGTTCAACTCCCTCGAGCGAGAGTGCAAAGGAGGTGGTGGGATAGGGAAAATAGAGGGGTATAGGGGTCCTCCTCAGCCCCAGGAGGACAGTCCTGCTATTCAGGTGCCCACGGCCCCACTGGCCCCTTCCCTGGCTCCCAGGGCCACAGGATGAGCCCCTCACAGAGCTCTGGAGGCCTGCTTCACAGTTATGTCACGTTCAAGGGTGTCTTGGTTCCCCCTCCACTGTAACCAGTCCTCTGGTTAGCTACCCCTCCAGAGGGAGTCCATGACAGAGCTGACCCTCAAACCCAGGTCTTTGTCCTCCTGGACTAAGGCTTCCTCTGTTGGCATCCAGACAGGAGGCATTCATTCATTCTAGCATTTTTTATCATCTTCTTGGTGTGGGACACCAGGGCCATGGAAGTGGACACAGCTCAGCCCTCCCCATGGGGAGCTTGTGGTCTGAGGGGAGAGACAGCACGGTCAGGGCCTGGCTTGCTGCTGTGGGAGGCAGCAGAGCACGATAGGGCTCTGGCTAGCACCTTGGTTCCTTCCCCACCTACCCTGTGACCTGGGAATTATTTAAATGCCAAGATCTCAGTTTCTTCACCTGTGAAATGGAGCTTATAACAGCTGCCAATCCAGTGGAGATGGCAGAAATGAAACAAGTGATATACGGATGCTGGACCGTCCACAGCAGTGGGCTAGCCTGGCGAGGTTGTCAGGGAAGCCTCTGCGGAGAGGTGGCATTTGAGCTGAGAGTGAGGTGAGAGCTACGAGCTACCATACTCAAGGGGATTGGGAGACAAGGACACTCAGGTCAGAGAGAGTCCCTAAGACTGGGGCAGTTTCAAGAAACTGAAAGAAATTCTGTCTTCCTGGAGACCAAGAGCATCCTGACTAGGGCTGGGCCAGAGGAGTTGGGTCTGAGTGTCCATTGGGTGACCTTGGTCAGTCATTAGCCCTTTATATTTCATCATCAGGGAAAGGGGCAAAATTTGGGGTTCTTTGGGGTCTCTCCTGGCTCTGACATTCTGTGATCTTATCAGGGCCAGCTGGCTATTGCAATGGTCCAAGCATGTAGCAACCAGGATCTGCAGTGGTTGCAGATGGCTGTGGAAATGAAAGACATTCATAGACACGGTCAGATGTGGAAGAGACAAGCATTCTGCAGATCACGTGACCCTTCCCTTTCACAAGCCCTGTGGGTTTGAGGCACCACTTAACTTTGGGTGACTTAGTGCAAGGGCTCTGTGTGTATCTGGCTCCACCTCGTGGAAGCTTTGGGCATTGCAGTTGCCAGGATCAGGACAGATGCCTGTAGATTTGGCTGATACTGTCAAAACCCGTGCTGGGTCCTTGAGTGTGGTCTTGTTTAACCATCAGTTTAATCCGGTGAGACTCAGGCCTCCCTTGTGTAGATGAGGGCGCTTAGGCTCGTGTTGGTTCAGTTACCTCTCAGCTAGTATGTGTCAGAGGCTGGATTCAAACCCTTCCAGCTTCAAATCTGTGTCCAGCTACCCACATGGGCGTGTGTGATGGAGCCACAGGGCCATGGCTCCAAACTGCTAGATTCTGAGACCTTTTATCTGACCATAGGGCAGAATAATTGAATCAGGACCCCACGGTTGCTGTGGTCACAGATGGGGGCCCCTGAAGGTACAACTGAGGGCACTTTCCATATTTGGGGACTCTTTAAGGGGAATCTAGGCTTCTTGTCAGCCCACATCCCTGAGAAGACACAAGGCTCAGGAGCCCAGGGCCAGTTCTGGGTGCCCTCCCTGAGACCCCTCCCCCAGCCTCGAGAGCTCCCAGGAGGGCCTATCTGCTGTGGGTCAGACCCCTGATGTGCTTCCAGAACCAGCCTCTCTCTGTCTTCCTGAAAGCCAAGCCGGGTGCTGCCCAGACGGACACCTGACTTTGGTCTTCCTTAGGTCCAGCTGTGACCCCAGCCTCAAACCAAGCCCTTTACTCCCTTACCCTGTCTCTATCATGTGGCCCATTTGTCACATGAGGAACCCTGAATTAATGGGAACCCCCTTCCCCTGGCCCCAACCCAGGACACACAGCCCAAGATCTCGCCACCTGAACCAGGCAGGAGATTTTTACTTTCAGACAGTCTTATTGAGACATAATTTACATAAAACAAAAGTCACTCATTTTAAGTGTGCCATTAATCCAATGATGATTAGTAAATTTGCAGAGTTGTGCAACCATCGCCACAATCCAGTTTTAGAACTTTTGCATAGCCCTGAATAGATCCCAGAGGGAAGAATTAAAAAACCAGCTCTGGGGCTGAGGAGCCCCATCAACATCCCTTCCCTCTGCCCTTGTCAGGGAAGAGGGGAAATATGTACCTAGAGACCGGGTTCTTTCCTCAACCGTGTGCTGCTCTGATTTCTAGACCTGGTAGTTCCAGCTGCTTTGGCTCTTGCACAGACTGTCCAGTAGCCCACGGCAAGGCCTGCTTTGCCCTTCTCAGTGCTGCTCTGAGGTGGACCCGCTGCTGAGTGGGTGCCCAGGGTGGAGGGCTGAGGGTGCCCCCATGCACTTCATCCCCACCCCCAGGAAGTACACATGCAGTTTGGCCCTGCATGTGGGCTACATGTGACTTCAGTGCTTACTTTCCCCAGGGCATCTCAGAAGGCTACTGGGTGCAGGCAATAGACCTAGGGGCTAAGCCACAGGGGCTGCTTGCAGGCAGCCCAGGGCTTTGGAAAAAAGCAATGTATGCATTTTAGCTCATTTAATTTTTGTATCTCTCCATGAGCTGGGCACGTTTTTTTCCCTCAATTTCCAGTTAAGCCCACTAAGGCAAAGAGAGGTTATGTGACTTGCAAAGCTGATGAGTGGCAGAG
Organism: Nyctereutes procyonoides; assembly: GCF_905146905.1. Lineage (NCBI taxonomy): Eukaryota > Metazoa > Chordata > Mammalia > Carnivora > Canidae > Nyctereutes > Nyctereutes procyonoides. The sequence continues at coordinate 8,484,373 of NW_026575133.1, read as the reverse complement.
ATGGCTACAATCCAGGCAGTCCAGCGGGAGAGCCTGGCTCTCAACCTCAGTAACGCTCACCAAGTGTTTAGCATGCTGCCTGGCACGTGCTCATAATCAATGGGACCTATTATTACCATTGCTATTGTCAAGGGGCTGCTGCATGCTGAGGGAGAAGCCAGAGGCCTGGCTAGCCAGTGCCCACACAACGCTCACCACTTAGCACACAGCGGTGTGAGTTGGCAGTTTCTGGAGCCGGCAAAGCAGCCTCCACCCCAGTCTGAGGCCGCATCCCACTGGAAGCAGGAGGCAGGGTTGCCTCCCCACCTGGGCCTTCAGACATCCTCCAGCCCTGCCCTCATGTTGCACTGACAGGTTCTGCAGGGCTGCGGGGGTGGGGGGGGGGTGATGATTTGCCCAAGGTCACCCAGAGAAACAACTAGCACTTTTTTGACTCAGAGTCCAATGTTCCTTCTGGCTCTCAGAAACTTTTCCAGCTGACTTCCAGAGCATCCTGCCTGCTGATGCACAGAAGGGCACCTGGAGGCCCAAGCTGAACCCCTTTATGGTAACACGAATCAAAGCCTGCCTGAGGGACAGGGAGGAGGGGCCAGCTGCCCTGAATGGCCAGGGAAGTGGGAGCTGGGCTGTGGTCAGGTCTGATCTAATTACTCAGAAGCAGGCTCCCAATTAGAGAGGGCTATGCCTGCCAAGCCAGAGAATTTAAGGTTAATAGCAGGGAGTGCTCTTGTCCCTGCAAGAGAGGGTGCCTGTGAGCCTGTCTTACTGGTCAGAGACTCACAGAGACCTACAGGGCCACAGGCAGCCACGAGTGCCAGAAGACAGAAGACATGGGTCATCCCCCATGTTGGCATGTCTCCGTAAAGCCCCCACTATGTGTTGGTCATCTGTTAGGTCCAGCAGGCTATAAGGATCTTGGTGGGCAGTGGTAGGCGGCGGATACTCCATGCCAGAGACAGGGAGAGGCAGATGGTTTGGTTTAGAATACTGCAGAAGCAGGTCTGGGGATGATTTGAGCCCAGGCAGTTTATTTGGGAGGTGATAATGGTAGACGCCAGTGAGGGAGTGAAGTCAGGCAGGGGAGGAAAGGCAGCCAAAAGTAGTCACAATCAACTAGATGCCCTATGGGCCACTGGGGCCTCACCCCATAGGGAACTCTGGGAGCTGGCCAAGAACTGGTGGTCCCACTCAAGGGCAGGGGTGCGGGGCTTTTATGCACCCACTGTGGCTTCTTCCTCCAGCTCTCTGGCTGCCCCCTTGGCCCTGTCCTCCTCCAAAGAGCAGTCAGAGGGGGCTTTCCAAAGAGCCTGCATAAGCTAACACTGACATGGCTTTCCACTGTGGCAGGATGACTTCCAAGCAGGTTCCCGGTGGCCTGGGCCTGGGAAGCCTGGTTCCCTCCCCATCTCCAGCCCGATGGCTCCTGCCTCCCATTCCATCTGCTCCTCCAATTATCCTAGAATCCTTACCTCTTTAGAGAGACTTCCCTTTCTCTCCATTTCTGCAACGTCTCCCTTTTCCTCACAGCTTTTAACCCAGTTTTATTCTATGCTGAGACCCCAGGGCCTGGCTGGCATGCAGTAGGTGCTTGCAGATGCTTGTTGAGTGACCCTGGCCTGGGGGCTCTAGCGCTGAGGACCTTTGTCACCAAGCCCTGAGCTTCTGTAACAGGAGTGTAGAGACTGGACTGGCCCAAGGTTGTGCTGGCCGAAGCTCTCAGGAAGACCTGTGTGGGGCCCATTCCCCTGTGGTCCTCTCCCCAGCACAGCAGGGCTGCCTAGGGCACCCCAATGGTCAGTGAGCTGCCAGAGATGCTCAGGTCTAGAGTACATGGGGCACTTGGAGAGGGAGCAAGGCCCTGGGGGTGGGGGTGCTCGGGGAAGGATGGGGAGCCTGATGTCCCCCTGGGGGAGGCCTCAGAGACAGAGGGCAGACAGAGGGCCTGGGCTGATGGAGGCCTGTGAGTGCTGGCTTGGAGGCTTTTGATCAGGAGGGTGGGAAGGCCAGAAGGCTGATAGACAGGAAGGATGGAAAGATCAGGGTCCTGATGGTTCCAAGCCCTGGCTTAGGAGTCGGCTGACACTGGGTTCAGATCTCAGCTTGATACTGAGCTAGCATCTTAATAGGTAGCACTTCCTAAGCACTGGCATTCCCTTGTTCTCAGACCTGGGCCCACAGGGGAGTCAAGAAAGGAGGCAGTGAGGCACTGTGGTCAATTGGGGAAGGGAGAGACGCATGGGGAACAGTAACACATCCTGCAGCAGAACGCAGGATGTCAGGAAGAACGTGTCACTAGGCTGGCCTCGGGGTTTCCATGGCAACCCTGGGTGACATCACAGCCAGGGGCTGGAGCATAGGACACAGGGAGGCATTCTCACCCGTGGAGGGGAAGCACACTGAGTCCTCAGGGCGAACTCTGCACACGAAGATTGTTCAAATACTTTGGCATTTTATACAAACTAACATCCACACTTGCTGACCCACCCATAATCCTCAAGGAGGACCCCCTCAAGGAAGCAGCACTTCCACTGGGCTTTACTGGGGGAAATGGAGTGGAGGGTAGAGACCCAGGGTCTGCCCAGAGGACAACTCAGGATAACGCTGCAGCTCTGGCCAACCCCTCCGAAGCCCCTGGCAGCCCTGGGCCTGTTTGCCTGGGCATTCATGCCTTCATTCAGCAAACACCTGCTGTGCCTCTCCCTGTGTGAGGCCTGGAGGGACACTGCCTGCCTCCTGGGGCCCTCAGTAGAGTGGAGGAAACAGCAAAGACATCACAGTAACAGCAAAGACATCACAGTAACATAAGACTTAGGAGGGAAAAGAGGGGGTACCACGCCAGGCCAGGCTCTGAGAGTATCAGACATGGCATGAGGCGGGGAGGTGAGGGCACAGAGCCCTTTGTCCTGTATGCCCAGTGCCTGGTGCTCAGAGTGTGGCAGCCACCTGTCCCTTCGTGGTCCAGCTGTGAGGGGGATCCAGCCTTGGCTGACACCCCTGCCATTTCTAATCAGGGAGAGCCAGGGTCCCCGGGAGGGCTGGTAGCCTGGCAGCAGCCGGGCTTCCAGGGGAATAGGAAAGTAGAACAGTCACATAGATGGGTCTTAACCACCCAGGTCTGCCACGCACCAGCCACTTGATTTTGGTGAAGGGGGTTTACCCTCTGAGCCTAGGTCTCTTCATCTCTAAACAAGCACCCCAAGCCTTGGCCTACCCCACTAGGGCCAGCCAGGCCAGTCTCCCCATATCCTTCCCCAGCTGCTCCTGCTCCACCCCTAGCCCCTGGGCCCGTGCTGGGCTCCGTGACTGGGTGTGGGGCCAGCAGCCTGTGCAGGAGGCTCGAGCATCCTCATCTTTATCGAGCCTGTGCACACCAGGCACTTCATATGCATCAACTTGTTTTGTCCTCCGGCAATCCAGTTAGGTGGGTCCTGTCGGTCTCTTCACTTTATAGACTGGAAATGAAGACAGAGACACTCAATATAATCTGACAGAGCTGGGGCTTGAATCCAGGCAGCTACACGCAGACACATCTCCCGCGTGAGCTGCATGCAGCGCACTGATCTAGGCCGCACTCTCTGGTGTACTAGGCAATGCACTGTGGCTACTTAAATTAAGTTCTCATTAAATCAGATTAAAAATTCAGTTCTTGGGTCATACTAGCCACGTCTCAGGTGCTCGACAACCACAATGGCAGTGGCCGCCTGACTAGAGGCCATTTCTATCAGTGATCACGATTCTATTGGGCAGCTTGAGGTGGGGCACCCCTAAGTGTTGGGGATGGAATTGGGACACCCAGTGCCATCAGAGGGCAGAATCAAGATGGGTTTCCTGGGCTGGAATGTTGTGAAACGCTGGAGAGGGCAGGAAGGTGCGGGAAAAGGCCATAAGCACAAACAGCCTTGAGTTCCCAGCCTTGCTTCCCTGCTGCTAGCTGTGTGGCTCCGAGCCTCGCCCGTAAAATGGGCCTAAAGCACCTACCTCAGAGATAATGTCACGGAGGCATCAAGGGCCCTGGCCTGCCTGGGTGCTCAGTGCTTGTGCACTTGTGACACGGAGTTCGAGAAAGTCTGGGAGGTGCAGCGTTCTCTCACTGTAAGAGACAAGCATGTGAGCTCCAGGAGTCGAGACCATCCTGGGTGGTGCAGGTGAGCTAGGTGCCGGGAGAAGCCTGGGGCCCTGCTTCCAGGATTCTCTCCCACGGAGTGAAGGCAGACACGAGCACAGCTGGGCCTGGGACAGGCTCCTGGGCGTCCAAGGGAAGCAGAGAGCCCTTGGCCTAGCTCGAAATTAGGCCAGGGCTCGGGTGCGAGCAGCCTTAAGGCCGAGGGGCCACCCGGAGGTCTGCTCAACAGTGGGGACCTGGTGCGTATCACACCAACACGCACGCACTCACGGGTCAGGCACATTTCTGCAGATTTTAGCGTGGAGAGCAGAGCAATCCTTTGTCTCCCCTGAAACAAAGGCCCATCCCACGGCCTAAACAGGGAAAAGCAGAACCAGATGGAAACCTGATTCTCAGTCTCGGAGCTGTGCCGCCACCTTCCAGGGGAAAATCGTTTGTTACAAACATCACCCCTGGGTTTCTCCCACCGAGGTTCTTCTAAAATCTAAGCTGTGTGCCTTCACTTGAGTCCAGCCCCAGCTGCGGGTCCTGCCCACCTGCGCTCACGGCAGACAGCCGCCCTGAGGTCTCCTCGCCCTCTCTCTGCTCCTAGCACACACACGAGCACATGCCAATGCACACATGTACACACGCACACACACAAGATCCCATCTCTGTTCCTGCCCGTGCACCTTTGCCCACATCATCCCTTCCAGCCCAAACCTCTTTCCTCCCCCTGCTCTTTCTAATATTCACCTTTCAGGGGTAGCTCTAGAGCCCCCTCTTCTAGACAGCCCTTCCCAACTGCCCCAGACCACTCTGACCTCCCCTTCCCAGGAATTCCTGTATAACAAATCCTTTTGACCAGGTTATGAAATCACAAAGTGACTGTATGTTTTCTCTTTCTGGGTGTTTGTCTTGTCACTCCCAACCAGACAGTGTGCTCTGTGAGGGCAGAACTGTCTTTCCCACCACGCTTCTGCTCAGACACAAGACTGGGTTGGGTCTCACTTAAGACATAGATGGGTGGGTGGACAGACAGACAAATGTCCTTGTAGAGAGATTGGGAAGGCCTGCAAGCATGGAAGACCTTCTTTGCCCTTCTCCCCAGGAACTTTGCAATTGGACCCCAGCACAGCATTTTGTCCGTGTCCCTTCCACAGTTCCCCAGGTCTGGCATGCCGTTCCCAGGAGTCCTGGGGGACCCACGGCCAAGCAGCATAGAGGGCAGGAACTCAGGCAGCTTGTGGGAGGCTCACAGCACCCTGTGGCCAGAGGGCTGAGCAGCCTCATTTCCCCTCTAGGAAACCAGTGCCCAATCCTCTCCCTCCACAGACTGCTTATCAGTCACCATTTGGTGGGACTTCTTGGCGTGCATACAAGTGGAAACCCAGGCCCATTGTTTACAGGGTCCTGAGCTGGCCCCCTGGGCAGTGGGGCCAGATTCTTATGAAGTCCATACCCTTGAGGCTGGGCGAGTCAGCAATTCTTATATCCTGGCCACCATCCACATTCATTCTAGCCCCTGCTGTGAAGCCAGGCTCTAGGCCAGGGTTCTCTGCACATGCCAGGTTCTGTTTTAAGAGCTTTGCACATTATCTCAGGTCATCCTCATAACAAAGGTAGGACATTTGCATCTCCCTTTGACAACTGAAGGTACCAAGAGGTGAAGCAACTTGCTTGTGTCACAAAGTGGCAAGTGGCTAAACCAGGCTCCACCACACCCACTCTTAACCCTCTGCTCCGAGGCCTGGATGCAGAGGAGCCATCATTGGGCTGGCAACACACTCAGGACCTTTGCCCAGAATGATGAGTCCACTCAGAGGAGACAGACAGACAGCGCTTTGTCTTTTTGCTGTGGATGGAGCAGCAGAGACGCTCTGGGATGTTAGGGAGATAAGCACAAGGCCTGGGAGGATTCTGGGGTGTGCCACAGCCCTGGCATGGGCCTCTCTGGGACTCAGCCTGGGGGTGGGGGGCTGCTGCTGAGACCCCTTCCCTCCCCAGGAATTCAGCTTTTTCTCCCAGGGCAGGAATTCCGGCCTCTCTGGACTGTCCACATGGCCACAATGGGGCCCATTCTCAGGCCCCGGGAAAACACTGATCCTGGGGAGAAAGGACGGATTCTTGTTGGACACAAGGGCCCTCAGTGCCACAGTTTACATCAGGGCGCAAATGAGGGCAAAGAACAGGATTCATGCCCTGTCCGTCTGTCTTCCTTGGGGGCCACTGCCCCTCGGGACCCTTCCGTGCAAAGGGTCTGAGAAGCCAGAGCAGAAACCCAGGGAGGGGCTAAGTGGGGTGGGAATCCCCCCAGCCTTCTCCAGACCTCAGCTGACTGGAAGCCCCCTTAGCTCACACCCTCCTCACACAGCTTCTGGACCGACATGCCCTGTCCCACTCACTGTATTGCTTCCAAAGAGAACTAACAAGGCTGTGAGATAGTACCCTCATGTTAGGGATGGGGAAACAGGCCCCAAGTGCGTAGTTGTCAGTATCTTAAAAATTTTTTTCTGCCACAGTAGCAAATTTCCCATCAGAGCCCAATACAAACAGACAAGTAAGCAGGTGGACACCTGAAACAGGTTTCACAAAACAGTACTTACCTTACTATGACAGATGCCGTCCTTTTGTCCATCTTTTAAAAATGCTTCCTTGTACACACTAAGTTGGTTTCAGAACTCACAAATGGGTCATGGCCTGTCATTTGAAAGGCATTAATTTGAAGTGGCTTGCCCAGGTCCACCAGCTACCAGCGCAGAGCCGTGCCCAGAACCTGGGGTCTGTTGACATCACTGCCAGACTTGTCACTAGCTCTGTGCCTTCCTGCCTGCCCCCTTGCTGTCTGCCTCGCCTCTTAACAAAAATCTTCCTCCAGGCAGACCCTGGCCACATCCTTCCCTGACTCTGAAATCTTCTGGATTTCACAGAAGGACATTGATCCCTCACTCCTGCCCCCACCCCACCAGCCTGGCCTATCCCTGCCTGTCCATCTGCTTACCTACCCTCCCTGGTTTAACTCCTCCCATTTGAAGCTGCTTGTTCCTGGTTCTAGAGCTTTCCCCTCTATACCCTCTCCATGGACCCAAATACCCCTGACCCTTCAAGGCTCAGCTCAAAGCTCACTGTTGCTGGAAGCCTGTCTTAGATGTTCTGCAGCCCTGGGATCTCTTTTTTTTTTTCTGCACTTAGAATGTAACCACTCCTGTGTCTCTTGGGATGTCTCAGAATGTTAGGTTTCTCATTATGCTGGTTAGTTCTGTTCTCCCATCTTTGCCTTAAACTTGCAGGCCAGAGAATGTCCTATTTCTCCTGCACCTGCACAGGCCTTCACAAGCAGCCTATGGCAGGAGCTGAAAACACACTCAGCAGTGGCTAACGGCAGTCAAGATCATCATTACACATCTCAAGGGCTCCGTGTAACTGCCCTAGCCATGGTTGCATACTCTCAGTCCAGGCCCTATTTTCTTGGTCCCACTCATGTCCCCCTGAGATCATAGGGCTCTCAAGGTCACCCACAGCCAGCCATCTGGCAAGCCATCAGGCCTCTCAAGCAGTTCCAAGCAGCAGCAGGCCCTACAGACGGGTGTCCTGGGCCGAGCAGCCAATGTCAGCCAGCAGACAGGAGGGTGAGAACATCAGGCTGGAAGTTTGAGCGTGCACGTCCTCCTCTGCCAGGACACTCTCTAATGGGAGCAAGAATGGGAGGGAGAGGGGGTGGCAGACCGCAATACGGTCTCTGTAGCACTCAGAGTTCCACCTGGCAGGGACTCAACATCCTTCCACAGAACTGGCCTAGCCAGACCCCCAAGCGCCACTCCCTGGCTTTGCCTCCCACCCCGGGGATCCCTGATGGCAGGATGGCCACCTCCTTTCCCAGCAGGAGCCTGCCCCTGACACTTGGGCTCTTGAGCATCCCCTTCTTTCAGCCCGCTCCCCTGTGGGCCTCGGGGTGGGGAGTTCCGCATGAGGGATGTCACTTCAGCTTCCGGAGACTGGGGAAACCACTAAAGCCCTCAGGAGCTCAGCCTTCTTATTCATAAAATGGATTACCACCACCTCCTCTGTCTATTTCTGAGCACTGAAGGTCAATGTGTGCTGGGAGTTCCCCCCGGGGGAGGGCAGAGAGTGGGAAGGTTTGTGCCAAAATAGGTGTCCAGCAGGCAGGAATTGTTAACTGCCTTTCCTGCCCCCTGCCTCTGGCCTTGCACCCTTCACTGTCTACAGCCCAGCCCCTTCACTAGAATGTCTATAGAAGGAGTGCAGCTGATCTCACCAAGAGGAATTAAAGTGGATAAAAAGGGGGGGAAAAAAAAAGCTAACTCACCTGGGTGCCAGTAGCATGAAAATGCACCACCTTTACATCGTGTGGTTTGGGGCTCAGAGAGTAGGCCACTCTGGAAGGTTAAAGACATCCGATAAGTGAGTCCAGGCACACAAGTTCCTAGGGGTCAGTGGCTCCCTGATAATACGATTGTTGCCAGATGGGCCCCGTTCGGACATTTAGTGTGTAGAAATGGGCTTTTCCCAGATGGACCCTGCTAGGCAGAGAGCAGGACTTGTTTTGTGTCTGTGAAAGCCCAAAACTCTGAAAACGAGGCTGGAATTGTGCTGCTTGGTACAGTGCTGCCAGCATCATGGTGAGGGCCAAGTTTCAACAAGCCTTTGCCTTTGGGTAGCCACTGAGATGGGGTCAGTTCTAGGTATGAAAGACTATATAAGAGAGACAATTTATGGCATTTTCTGGGCCAGGCACTATGCAAGCCCTTTTATGCATCCCTAAATCTTGAGGTACTGTTATTCTCCTCATTTTACAGGTAGAGAAACAGAGGCTTAAGATGACCACCTGGCTAGCAAGTAGCAGAGGGTTGAACTGGGCTCTGTCTGCTTCCAGAACCTGTCCCCTGTATCTTAGAGGCAGGGCCAGGGGATGAACGGTTTATATCCCGAGATTATGGGGGACAGGAAGAGGGTGACTCTGGAGTCCCTGTTGAAATGAGGGAGGTATATGGTGCTGTGTTGGAGGTTCTCATTCCCTCTCCCCCAGCCAGGCCAGACCTATAGACCAGAGGGGGTCCTAACTGTCCCATTTTGTCTGGGATTTTCCCAGTCTGACCCCCAGAAGTCCCATGTCCCAGTCTGCCTGGAATGGCTGGTTACTGTACCTGGGGTCTTAGTCATCCTCTGTACCAGTTGCAGAGAAGGCTGAGTGGCCTGATGGAACCCTGTCAGGACACAGCCTGGGAGCCTTTGCAATTACATTAGCTTCTGGCAGCGCTAGAGGGAGACTGGCCTTCCCCTCCCCTCCCGCTTCCTGTGGCTCCTGAGATATAGTGATTCAGCAGCAAACTAGAAGGAGGTTAGACTGTGACCTACCCGAGTGGAATCACCCGTGGGGTGGGGGCTGTTGGCATCGGCTCAGGGCAAGAATTGGAGCAAGGAGGGGAAGTGTGGGAGGGGATCTTGAGTTGTTAGGGAGCTGAACCCCGGCAGAGCGTTCTGTAGTCCTGCCCAGGCCAGGACTGACTGTAGGACAGCTGGAGGGGGCATGCCCTGCCTTCCCCCACCATGCCCTGATATGTGAGGGACAGGGGAGTCCCAGCCACTGGATCCTTAAGCCGCTTCTCAGCATATTCAGCAGCTGAAAATACCAAATGGCTTTGCTCAAGGTGCCCAACCAGAAACCTGCTGGAGGTTCCCTATCAGGGCCCTGCCCCCTTGGACCAGGGGCAATCCTGTGAAGGATTCCTGTGTTGGCCACTCCCACCATTCAGTGGGGGCCATCCCCACTGCTGGGGAGCCTCCACTCCATTGACCTTGCGTTTCTCAAGGGGGAGCCCCCAGGGCCTGGCATTCCCCTCCCTTCCTTGTACCCATGGCTCCAGGGGAGGATTTGAGCACCATAGCAAGACCTAAATTCTCAGTGCCCAATCCCAGCCTCGACCCCACTCATCGTGTGACCTTGAACAAGTTGCCGGCTTCTGTAGCTTTGCCCTCCTTGCCTGTCACCCATGGAAGCCATACCTCCTACAGGGGGAGGTCCAGGTGGGAAGGGCTGATACTTTGGTTAAAGGACAGGCAGGCCGGGGATCTGTCTGGAAGCTTCTTTGGCACCGCAAGCAGAAATATTTCTTAGCAGTGGCTGGGGTCCTGATGGAGATGATGATACAGGGACTGCAGTGCCCCCTGGGACCACTCCTGACTACCTGCCAGGGTTGTCCTGAAGGGGTGGAGTTCTCAGCCAACACTTGGGATGCAAATGGTGTGGTTGGTTGGGGTGGAGCTCCACGTCAGAATTTGTAACCAGCTCTCTGGATGATCCTATTGAATAACCAAGCTGAGTATTCCTGACCTGGGCATGGCACAGAGGAGGCACCTGGGAATTATGTCCCTCTCCCACTCCCAAGCCTCAGTGTGCTCCCCTGTCACCAGATAATGACCTGCTTGCCTCCCCTCTTGGTGCTGTTGATGAGCTCAAAGAGAATCCTGGGCAGCTGGCAGCTGCAGAAACAAGAGAGGAAGGAGGTGGCTAGCACTGAGGAAGCCGTCCTGACTGGACCACTGGTAGCCACTGGATGGTCCGTGGGCCATTGTGGTCTCAGGCCCAGAGGGCCTCTCCTGCAGGAGCCGCAGCAACATAGTGGAGCAGGGAGGGACAGCTCCTTTTCCAGGCCTCCCGCCCTCTGCAGAAAAGCCTGAGAAATGAATTCTTCCTTGGGAGTGGCAAGTCTGCCGGGCAGGACTTGGCCACCATATAATGCTCTCCTCTCCTTCACTGCGAAGTCTCCCCACAGTTGAGCTTCAAGCAGCCCAGCTAGGTACTCTGGGACACAGCCTCTCCTGGTCTTCCCTTCTGTCCTAGGGAGATGAGAGTGCCTGGACTGCCAGCCAGGTTGGGGGTGAGGGGATGGTGCAAATGGGAACTCCCCACCTTCCTAACTCCTTTTGGAGGCAACAGGTTCAGCAGATCCTCATCCACCTGATCCACCCTGCAGTTTCCATTCTTGCAGGTGGGTCATGCCACTGCTCTTTCCCAAGTTGGATGGCCTTGGGCAGTGGGTGACCCTCTGTTTTTCATCTGTAAAATGGGCGTGATGGGACCTTAGTGTGGATGTGAGGGTTGGAAGAAGCATGGAATACTAAGGGAGTTCTCCAACTAAGATGGGCAGGTAGGGGGAAGGTATCAGAAATGCAATTTCCTGAGCCTCAGCCCTGCTTTCTGATTCACTGGGGTCTGAGCCCAAACTTAAGAAAACTTAGGAGCCTAGGAGAGTCAGAACCCCTAACCCTTTGATGTGCAAGCAAATCACTTTGGTGCTTAACAAACTCCCCCAAAGCTCAGGCTACCCCCACCCCCACCCCCCCATAGACCTCTGGAATCAGTCTCTGGGAGTCTCCATGAGGTTGACTCCCTTTCTTGTGAACCTGCTGTTCCTTTCTCCACAAAATCATCTCTTTCTGGCTGGCAGACCTAGCTGGCTAGTTCACTTAGACCGGAGTCCAGCAATTGGCATTTTCTTTGATCCCCCAGGGAAAACAAAGGCATTTCCTCTCGTCTCCAGATAGATCCCCAGCCAGCCCCTCGTGAGCACTCAAGGAACCTTCAGCGTTTCAGAGGCCTGGGACGCTCCCCTGAGGATTGGTGGAAGGGAGCGGTGGTGGGAGGGGCCAAAGGCCGGACCCAGGGCAGGGTTGGGGAAAACAGCCTGATCCTGAGTCTGGAATTAATCCTTGTTGGAGGGCCAGCCGAGGCTCCGGCCCGGGGTAGTTCAGCGCAGGTTAACGGGGGCTGGGAGGTGTTGAGTTATTGCCATTGACGAGATTCGAACCCAATACTCAGAAGCTCAACCTCCATTCCTACTATTCGTAGCCTCGCAGTTACCCTTGCACTGTGCGGTGCCCTCGCTCACGGCTGCTGAATCCCGAGAGTCCCAGGCTTTGACCTTAAAGGGTGAAACACCAATCTGTCCAATATTCAGCCTATATATCCACACCTACACCAGGCCCGGGGCATGTCATGGGAGGAGTCAAGCCACAATATGACCTCAGGGAGCCTCGGGTCTAGGGCAGGGGCAGACTTTAATCCAAGGGTCACGCAAATCTGTAGTTATGCAGAGGAGCGGAGGAGGTGGGGAGGATGTCGGGGCTAAGACACGCTAAGGAGGTGACATTTCAGTCGTGAGTCGAAGTCTAAGTGGGCTGGAGCAAGCGGTGCAAAGAATTGGGAGACGAAGCGCTGCAGGGGAGGGGAGTGGGCGCCCGGGGCCTCAGTTTCCCTCTTTAGGAAGGGTGTGAGAAGCTGCCGCGCCCACCCCCAGCCGCCTGAGGCCCCGGGAGGTGCCGGCTGAGCGCCCCCGGGTCGGGCGGGCGGGGCTGGGGGTGCAGGGCGGGGGCGGGGTGCGGGCGGGCGGGGCCGGGCTGGCGGGGACCCGCGGGCGAGCGCGGCGCGCAGGGCGTGCGGCTGCGGAGCGCGCGGCTGGCGGGCCGCTGGGATCACATGAGCGGCGGCGCCGGGCCCGACCGACCGCCCGGCCCGGGGGTCCCCGCAGCCGCAGCCGCAGCCGCAGCCGCAGCCGCAGCCGCGCAGCCCCGCGCCCCTGCCCGGCCCTAACCATGTCTATCTGTTGTTGCTTCTTTTTCAGAGACTATGGCGGTTCCAAGAGGAAATCAGGTAAGGGAGCCTCCGGGCGTCCTCCCCTCCAGCCCCCGCCGCGGCCTCGCGCTCGCGCCCCGGGGTCCTGCAGAGGACTTCCCGGGGCTTGTCCTTGCGGGCCGCCCTGGGTCCCTGGTCGGCGTCCCCTCCAGGGCCCCTGTCCCCAGCCCGTGGCCCCGAAGCGCCCTGGAACTCACACTTTCTCCTTCTCCCACCGAGCCCCTGGGGCTGTGCCCGGGCTCTCCTCCCCGTGGGAGTGCGGGGGGCGCGTGGGAGGGGGTGGGGGTGTGTCGTGAAGGGCTCCCGCGACGCTGGCAGCGGCCCTCCCCCCCTCCGCGGGCTGCGGTGCCTCTGGCCCGGCACTGCTGTGACTTCTCCTGGGGTCCTTGCGGGGTTGCGGCGGTGATGACCGGGGTGACAGACGCAGGGTTCTCCCCGTGCGAAGGTGAGATCCTGGACAGAAAGGGGGGTCCTGCTTGGGCGGCTGTGAGTTTTGAACGCGTGCAGTGCAAGCCTTTTCCCTTTCCCCCAGCTCTGAGCCAACGCAAACCTTTTTTCCCTTTCCCCCAGCTCCGAGCGTTTTCTCCTTGCTGCGGGGGTGGGGGCTCTACGTGGTGGCAGCAGAGACCGGGATGGGAGGGAGCCGACCGGGCCCTGGCATTGGCCTGACAGGTGCCAGGGGCCACCGGGAGTTTGCGAAGGGAGTGGGGACAGGGAGAGAGGCGGGACAAGTCCTGGGACGCTGTGTGCTGGGCGCTGTGGGCCAGGGTCAGAGAAGGATTCTCTCTGGGTGGGGAAGGCGGGGTTCTGCACGTGCCTGGGTGTGGGTGACGCATAGTTCATTGGGGGAGGGTGGTCCCTAGGAGTTAGGGCTGTGTGTCTGGTGGCAGCAGACTTGAGCGATCTGTGTTGGCATATGTGTTGCTCATATTTGTGGGGGTGGTGAGTTATGGGGATGGGCAGCCATCTGGGGGTTCTAGCCCTCTGGGATGTGGGAACATGTATACACACGTGGCTCACGTTATTGGCTCCCGTGAAGAGACATCTGTTGAAGTGCCTTGACCTGTGGATCAACAGAGGAGTGTGTGTGCCCGTGTATGATGGAAAGAATTTGAATTGGGATAGGTGTAATAGTATGTAGTGTGTTTCTGACTATGGGTTGGCATGTTTTGTGTGTGCAAGTGCTTGCTTATATGACAATTGGGACCAGGAAAGTTGCATCCTGGCTTACATATTGGGGGACATGTGTGCATGTGGGGTTGTGCATGTACACGCGTGGGTCTTCGTAGTTGTGTGCCGTGAGGGTATGTTTACTCGTCAGGGTGCATAGGTGTTGAGTGTGTGTGCCAGTGTGTCGGGGTGTATCTAGTTAGAGTCTGTTCGTGTGTGTTCGTGTACACGTTTGGGAGGTGTCTAGTGTGAGAGAAGATGTGTGTGTGCATGTGCCTGTCAGCTGAGCAGGGGGTATCTCAGGTATGCCCACCCACCAGTGCAGAAGGGTATTTTCTGTGTGAACAGGAGGGTGAGGCTACATTGTGAACCTGAGGAAGTGCATATGGCCCCAGATGTCATTTGCAGCCAGAGCTCCAGAAGGGAGAACTGGGAAAGAGGGGCATACTTGGGGTTGCTTCTGTCACAGCCCCCAGCCCCAAGAACCTTGCCCGGGCCTCAGAGGTATAGTGTAGCAGCTGAGCCTAGGTTCAGATTCTGCTCTATGTGACCTTAGGCAAGTTTCTAAACTCTGCCTCAGTTTCCTTATTTTCTTTAAAACACAAATGACAATCATATCTACCTCACATGTAGCAGTTTATGTGGAATAGTCTCTAGGGTGCAGTAACTACTGTGGAAGCTTAAGTTTGTCATCAGTACTTTCTGAAGCCCTGGGACCTTGGGCGAGTCCCTCCTCTACTCTGGGCCTCAGTTTTACCTCTAAAAAGTCAAGGGCTGGACCAGATAACCTCTCAGGTCTGCCGAACCCACATCTCTGAGGTCAGGTTCTTTGTTACTTCCTAGATAAGACAGGGCCCCACCCAGGCTGCTTCACCCAGGGAAAGCCTCCCTGTGTTCTCTGCCTTCCACTCTCAGGCCAGGAAAAGGATGGATCAAGAAATTTAATTTACATTGGCTTGCTTATGATAATGGCCACTTAGTGTCATGGTTAGAAGTGCAAGCTCCGGAGCCAGACAGCGGAATATTGAGCCTTGCTTTTCTCCTCTGAGGCCCTGGGCAGATTTCTTACCCTCTCTGTGCCTGTTTGCTCTTTTGTAAAATAGGGACAATATTCATACCCACCTTGTCGTGGTTAATTTTAACATGTGTCAACAGTGGTCCATGGTGTTTAGATATTGGTGAAGCATTATTCTGAATGTTTCTTGTTAAGGTATTTTGTGGATGAGATGAACATCTAAATCACTGGACTTTGAGTAAAGCAGATTACCCTCCATAATATGGGTTGGCCTCATCCAATCAGTAGAAGACCTTAATAGAATAAAGGCTGACCTCCACCCCAGAAGAAGGAATTCTGCTACCACACTCCCTTTGGACTTGAACTGCAACTCTTTCTCGAGTCTCCAGCCTAACCATCCTACCCACCAGATTTGGGCTCACCAAGCTCTCATGATCACGTGGGCCAATTCCTTAAAATAAATCTCTTTATATATATGCACATCCTGTTCTGTTTTTCTGAAGAACACTGACTAATACACACCTCATGGTTATAATGAAGACTGTACAAACTAATATATGTAAGCATGATTAGAATACTTCTTGCAATCTAGAAAGCTCTCCCAAAGTGCTAGCTCCTATTCTTTAATGAGCATCCCCTGTGGGCTCACGTATGTTTCACGAGAAAACGTCACGTATGTTTTCTCATTTGCTGCCCTGAGACCCATTGCATGTGGGCAGTGGAATTCCCGTTTTACCGATGAGACACTGAGGCTCTGAGAGGGTAGCTGCCCCCAGTCTGGCAAAGTCAAGAAGCACATACATGCATGAATGAAACTGCAGGTCAGGACAGAGGGCTCACTCACTGTAGCCTCAAATCAGAGGACATGAGTTGGAAAAAGGAACAGTTTTTCTGGTTGGGGGCAGAGAACAAGCAACTTTGGTGATTAATGGTCAGCACTTGTGCAAGGTGGGGGCAGCAGGACTGAGCATGGCTTCTTTGGAGACCAGACACTTCAGCTGACCTGTATTGAGCAACGGCTGTAGGCTGGGTACTGTGTCAGATGTTGTGGTTACAGGGATGAGTTTTTCTACCCTCAAGGAGTTTGCAGTCCTCTTAGATGAACTGTATGTATAAGAATTTCTTGTTAAAGGAAACAAGGAAATGACATGGTTACCTGAGGAAGAGTAATCCAGGCCAAAGGCACAGCTGGTGCAAAGGCCCTGGGGTGGGAGCATGCCGGCCCACTCAAGGCATGGCAGGGAGGTTTGTGGCTGGGATGAAAAATAGTGAAGGGCAAAGTGGTAGGACATGAGTCAGAGAGGTAGCTGGAGGTGGGGGAAGCAGCACAGACCATGTAGGGCTTTGCAGACCCTTCCAAGGGTCTTGACTTTCACTATGAGTAAGAGGAAGAGCCATTAAGGGGTTCTAAGGGGGGTGAGGGGCATGATCTGACTTGGATCTCAGGAGGAGTCTTCTGACTGGTGAGTGGAAATGGACCAGGAGAGGAGATAGGTGAGAGGCCATGAGAATTCCAGCAGCAACAGAGGGTGAGCCGCTGTCAGTGTGGCTGGATTTCGATGATTGCATGTGGGCCATGAGGGTTCCTGGTGGTGCTGGGGGGCAGCAGTCAGCCCCGCTTGCCAATCATGTGACCTTGGGCAGACCCCTCCAGCTAAGCTCGGCTGCCTCACTATTCTGTTGTATTGGTCAGGGTTCAACTAGAGAAACAGAACCAGGGGAGCTCCATGTCAAGAGATTTCTTGCGGGCAGCCCGGGTGGCTCAGTGGCTTAGCGCCGCCTTCAGCCCAGGGCCTGATCCTAGAGACCCAGGATCGAGTCCCACGTCGGGCTCCCTGCATGGAGCCTCTGCCTCTGCCTCTCTCTCTCTCTGTGTCTCTCATGAATAAATAAATAAAATCTTTAAAAAAAAGAGAGAGAGAGAGATTTCTTGTAAGGAATTAGCTTACGCAATGGTTGGGGTTGGCTTTGCAAGTCCAAGATCCAAGGGCAGGCCAGCATCATGGTCTACAGGTGAAATTTCCTCCTCAGTGAAGCCTTGGCTCTACCCTCAAGGCCTTTCAGGTCGTTGGCTCAGCACTGCTCCCCTCCCCAAAGTATCTAGGATAATCTTCCTCAAAAATAATTATGGACTTTGTCACATCTGCAAAAAACCTTCCCCAGAAACACCTAGAGTAGTGAGTGGTGAGGTAGCTGGGAACTCTAGCCTAGTCAGGTTGGCACATAAAACTGGCCGTCACACCTATAAAATGAAGTTGTCAGAGCAGCCACCTGCAGCAAAGTGCAGAAGGTTCCAGGAGGTGATGCAGTGAGGGGGCTTTGCGCCTGGTGGTAGGGAGGGCCTGTCGCTAGTAGCTGTGCTTGGCTTCCTTGGTGAGCTGAGAAGAGGCTGGAGCAGGCTCCCCAGAGCAGAAGGTTCTCCTCACACCTAAAAATTTCAAGACCCAATGCCACTTTCTCGCTTCTGGAGGCTGCATTTCTCCACAGCCTGGCTGTGGAGTTCCAAGCTTCGCCACCAGGTGGGGGCAGGCGGCCGCGGATCCCGGAGTTTCGTCTCGGTCCTGGATTGTTGCCAGGCAGGGGGCCTGACGCGCCTTCCCTTCCAGCAGTCCTGTTGTGAGGACCTGCCGCCTGTTTAAATGCAAATGAGGTTACTCAAGAGTGTTGCAAGTTCTTTTGGGCAAGTGTTGATGTTCCTCCTGAAATCCTGTTTACTTTATCCTTTTCCTTGGAAAATTGGTGAGTTCAGGCCGGCTTCCATTTCACTGATCATAAAATTTGCATTACTGGATGAGTTAATGGGGTGGGTGTCATTCTGGTGAGCGCGGAAGCATGGTGCTTGAAGATAAGAGCTTAGGTTTTGGGGTTAGATGGGCAGGCTTGAACCCCAGCTCTGCCAGGTGTTTGCTCTGTGACTGGCAGGTTGCTTAACCTCTGACCCTCACGGAAAATGGGGGTAAGTATAGTGTCTGTGTCATTAAATGTAAGGACCAAAGTAGCAGAGGTCCTGGCACATAGCGAGCTCCCAATGACAGCAGCTACCACTGTTACTGGTTTGAGTGTTGATAGATCCTGGAAAGAGGAGAGAAGTTGGTCTTACCTTTGATCCGTGAGTTAAATGACCCACTTGAAGCATTTATTTTCATTTTCAGAGCCCTAAGCCTGGCCTCGGAGGAGATAGAAGCTAGACCTAACCACTTCTGAGTAGTCTGTTAAGAACCCGGATCTGGAGCCAGAGTGCTTTGTTTCAGATCCCAGTCCTGCCAGTTGTGTGGTGTTAGGCAAGTCCTTAACTTCCCTGTGCCTCAGTTTCCTCGTCTGTGAAATGGGAATGTTGATACGACTTCATCAGGTTGTTTGAGGCTTGAATATCAGTTACTGCCTATGAAGTGTTAACTCCAGCACTATGCCTGGTACAGTAAATGCTCACTACGGATTAGGCCATTTTTATTATGAATAGGAGGCAGTGCCATAGGGATCCAGCTCTGAAACAGGAGGGACCTCTAGCTTTGCTGTTTGCCCCCTCCAAAAAGTGAGCCCTCTCAATCAGATAGGAGAAGGTGGGGTGTGTGCTGTCTCATAATCGCTGGTAAACCTTATAGCAACCAGGGCGGACGGATAGTCTTGTCTGCATTTTATAGACCAAGGTAGGTTAAGGAACTTGGCCCAGGTTACCTAGCCAGGTACACACAGGATTTGCATCTGGCCCTTCTGTTAGCAATAATCATGCCTCGGATAGACCTCATTGGCTAGAATACCGCCATTGCACAAGGCTGAATCTGGACCTTCTGATCCAGACTCTTCGCTGACATCTGTTCCATCCTGAGCCAAGGCCCAAGGGATCCACAGGTGGCCAGGACTTGGGTTCTGAAGGCCCCTGGGAGGAGGATCCATAGACAGGGTTGGGGGCTACCCCAAGAGAATATCACTGAAGTGTCTAGAAGGAACTGACTGGTCATCAGGGATTCTTAAATGGGGGAAAGGTTTCTTTACAAGGTGTGGCAATTATCCTCTTTGTTTATCTTTGTATGAATTTGGTTTTTAGTAAAGTAGATTTGCTTTAAAGTCCAAAAGTACAGGCTACTAGGAAGTGTGTCTGCCCCCCTCCCATAGAGGCGGCACCTAAAGGAGGAGCTCTGCCTGTCTCAGGTGGGAGTGGGCAAAACTAGCCTCCTGCTGGCCACACCGCCCTGGACCCTGGAGCGAGGGCCAATGTGATGCAGAGAAAGTGGGTCTGTAAGGCCTCTGGGGCTGTCCTCCCCCAAGATGAAGTCCCCACCCCACCGTAGGGCAAAGAGCAGAGTGAGCCGGTCCCTGTCCGGGCCCCAGGCCTGACCTGCTCACTGGCCACCGAAGGAAGGGGACAGACACAGCAGGCAGCAGCAGCCTTCACTCCCCTCCAGAGCACAGCTTGCCTTGCGCCTCTCATTTCTCTTAAGAGATTGCTGGTCCCTGGCCCTGTGGAGCTCAGGGTTCAACTGAGAGACCAGGATATTGTCAGGGACTCGTTAATGAATGCAAGACAGGATAGGTTGTGATCCACAGGCTTTGGGAGTCAACCAGAAGGGAGCAGGGCTAGGCAAGATGGGGGAGGCCCGGGCTGAGCAGAGGGGTGGGCAGCTGCCTCCAGCGGGAGGGCCAGGCACCAGCAAGGACTCAGGGGCTGGAAGCAGGGTGAAGAATTTGAGATAAGGAGAGTTGTCCAACCCCTATTAGGAGTGGAGAAAGGGCTGGGGGAGGGAGGGGATGACGGGACTGGAGTCTCAAAACGAAGCTTTGGAGACTCCCATCAAGCAAGACTTTTCAAAGCAATTTCCAAAGCTTTCTTGCCTGCCCGAGCCACCCATCCTCAGGCGAGAAAGGCCCAGGCTGCTTGGCGAACATGGCCAAGATATTCCTGGCACCCTCCAACAGCCTGTTCCAAAAGTGGACGCGTCCCCTGAAGGCATCGCCTTCTGGCACATCTCACCCGGGCTGGTGTTTTTAAACAATTCTTATTTTTGTGGCTCCGGGTCCTCAGCCTGATGTCACCCCTGGAGTTCAAAGCCAACTAATTGGAAATGAAAGGAGTCTGATTGACCTGGCAGCTCCACAGCCAGCCCACGTGGCGGTGATGGGATGGAGAAAGTGAACATGCTGCTCACGTGTATGCATGTGCCACCACTCCCCCAGCCAGAGGCAGCGTGGCTGCACTGCTCTGGTGGCCTGGACACAAGGCACAGCTAAGCAGGCACGCAGAGGGCTCCTGGCATCATGTGCCTCACCCCCAAGTAGTCTTGATTCCCTTGGCCCTGCTTGCTTAGCTTTGCTCTGCCCCTTGCTCCTGTTCCCCAGCTTCTGCTACCAGGAAAGCAGAAGGATGGCCCTGAAGGGAACAGCAAGTATAGAGGCTGGAGACGTGCGTGCTTCAGAGTCCTCACAGCCTGCTCGCTGAAGGACAGGCTCCCGGGCCCTGCCCAGACCTTGCCAAATCAGCATCTCTGGGGGTGGTGCCCAGAATGTGCAGTGTTGTTGGGCTCTCCAGGGATTCTGAGATGAAGCCAGGGATGAATCTGAGGTGGGTCATCCTTGTGGGTTGATGGTGTGGTGCAGTGAGGCTGCCCAAGGACTGGCGCCCTCATGATGCACCATGACTGGTGAGGCTGGCCTTGCAGGTACACTCAGCTGTCTCTCCAGTAAGGGGAGGGGGGTGGGCCACCAGGGGAAAGGGGGAGCCATCGGAGGACAGAGAACACTGGCTGGCCCAGTAGTCAGGGCTTGGAGAATGGCCGAGGGGCCTCCCCCACCACTGGCCTCCCTCCGGCCTCATCAGGAGGCAGTGATGAGACTCCGTCTGCCTTTTCTTTCCATGAGGTTGTCTTCTTAGGGGTAGGAAACACCCACATTGTGGTCCAGCAAAGAAATGCTTCCCACCGCAGCCCTCAGCCAGAAAATAATGTGTTCCTCACTTCGGCTTTTTGGTTTATAGGCATGTGACAAAAGAGGCAGCATTTCCAGTAATGATGAAGCCAGTGGAAAAACAAAGATTGGGGGAAATGTGCATTACTTATTATTTTAGCACCTTTTTCTGATCTAGAGTTACTTTGTTTAGAAACAGAAATGTGGCATGTGTAACTTAGTTGGCTCATGGCATTTTTATAATTGGTCAGTACTGAAATGTGAAGGCGGAGAAAAATTTTCCAAAGTTTCAGTAAAAATTAGACGTTGGCAGGGGAAAAAAAAAGTTTTTCCCCGACTCTCTCTGCTTTGCCCCCTGGATCTTGCCATTGCCACGCATGACCCAGGCAGCTGGTATGAAGATGTCTTTGTTAATGTGAGAACAGGAGTCTTATATGAAGGGAACTGAGCCATGTCAAAGTCCCATCACCTCCCTGTGCTCAGAAGGAAGAGCAGTCACCTCTTAGTGATCCTTCCCCCTGGTGCTGCTTCTGGCTAATGGGTGCAGTGTTGTAGGAAACCCCTCCGGCACGGGTGGGGGGCTTGCTTTCCCCTCGTGTTGGATCGGAGTCAGGGTTGGGTGCATCACTGTACCTCGCAGAGGGGTGAGGTCTTTATAAAGCTGTGATGACAGATGGTGACAAGAGGCCAAAGTAAGACTGTCTTTGTACATTGGCAGTGGTCCCCTGGGGAAACCTAGGAAATCTGCAGATTTAACACCCCTTGAGGCAGATCTCTCAGGATAGGACAAATTCCTCTGGTCTGTCAGCCCCCTGCCGTGCACCGTCCCTCCCTGGAGCCTAGTGGTGCCAAGAGCCCTCGCTTGCATTTGATCACGGGATTGTGATGATTAGGGCTCTTTCTTCAACTTCATTGATGATATTGGTTGCTCTCTCTGCTCTAAATGCACAGCTTAATCGACTGGCAGCTCTCCCCCAGGCAGACAGGTGGAGGGGGTGCCTTACAGGCCAAATTTATAGGAAGCGGTTTCTGAATGGATGCCAGTACTGGACTTCCTTGCTGGGATGAGCTGGTTCGTGCCAGACCTGTAGCTGACCTCACTGGCTCTGCCTTCTAGATTTCTCTAGTGAACATGCACACACCGCCTCTGCCTGGCCCTGCAGTAGAAGCTGTGAGGTACCAAGATGGATAGCATGAGGTCCCTGTCCTCAAGATTGTCAGTTGGGTGGAGGAGGTAGGAAAGCAAACAGCAGTAATGATACAACATCCAAGTGCTGTGGCGGAGGTGGGGCTGAGTGAGAGGGAGCCTGCCCGTGGGAGGCACACAGCCCTCCCTGGGGGTGCCGAGCAAGGCTTTCCACCCAGGCTCACTGAGGTTTTTAAATGAGTCAGCCTGGAGAAGAGGGAGAGCGGCCATACAGAGGACATCTGGCCAGTCTCAGCATTAGCGGTGCCACGTCTTCTAAACTGGGCCGAGGCTCATCCTCCATATCTCCACCGTATCTCCTGGGGGGCACTATTTCAGAGATGCTGTTGCAAATGGCCACTTGTTCGCTAAAGTTGTTAAAACTTAAAAAGCTCTAATTATAAAATTAATACGTGTGCCTGAGCTAGAGAGAACTTGCCTCATGGGCCACCTCTGACCCTTTTGTTATCGTGGAGAGGACTCTGGCTTCCAGCTGTCTCTTGGGGGACACATGTCCTTGCCTGTGAAAGGAGCATGGATATGGATTCTATGCAATTCCAGGGTCATGCCCATCCTAGCCAGGTGTTCGGCACCTAGACATGCTCATTAAATATCTAATAGACTGATCGCCACTGGGGAAAGGCTCTCCAGCCAGGGAGTTTCCCCAGTGGTTGATGAGTGACTGTGATTGACAGGACAGAGAAAAAGCAGCCCTTTCTTATCCTAGGTGAAGACCAGGGGAACCCATTTTCTCACACTTACATAATGAGCCAGGACAGAGCACTCTGGGTACCGGTCTCAGTCTCCTTCCATTGGTCTCCTTCCTGGCTTCTCCGGGGGAGAGAAGCTCAGCATTAGCCAGAGATCCTCAGCTCTGGTGCCAAAGGGTTAACTCTGTGCTCCCCGGAGAACTCACACACTCCTGACCCTCCGCTGTCCTCCAGGCCCTCTCAGTTGTGCCTTCTGGGAATAGCTCGGTCACGTGTGAACCAGATGTGGGGATTTCCCAAGCAGTGATGTGTGCGCAGGCACACAGACACACACACACACACACACACACACACACACACACACATGTGTATGCGCGCGCGCGCATACACACACTCACACTGCTCCGTTTACGTGGCATCTGAGAGCTCAGGGGATTGGTCCAGACCCACGCAGAGCAAGAGAGGGATGGGGGTGAGGAGAGGCCCAGGCGTTGCTGGCACACACCATGGGGGGATACTCCAAGCCCTGCTGAGCCCTGCTCCCAGCAGACATAGATAAGCCGGTTGTTCTTGCTCAGATTCCCATTTCCTGCAACATCCATCTTGCCATAGACCATATTGGTTATGGATGAATTTTTTTTAAAATCTCTTTGACGGGCTTTACAGCAGATGCTCGACCAGACCCTGCTAGGGATGTTTTGCTGGGCCTGGGGGCGGGGGGGGGGGCTTTCTGTGAGTTTCTCTGCCTAGCACAAATGACTCTTAGGGTCTTATTCTGGTCTGAGAAGGCCTTTAGGTGGCTCAAGAGGCAAAACCTGGACCAGAGAATATGCTGGGCCCTGGGTACCAAGAGGACCCCAGGGCAGTGGGGTAAGCCAGGTCTCAGTTTCCCCACAAAGTCATGGGACTAAGTATAATGAGTATGCACCCTTCCATCAGCCACTGAAGATTTACTGGGCACCACCTACTACGTTTGGGGTGCTGTGAGGATGCTGATAGGGTTAAGAGCCTGAAAGAACTTCAGATCTCATAGGAGAGACTCAACAAATTTGATTAAGCACCTACTATGTGCCAGATACTTGCTAGGGCTACAGCACTAGCCAGACATTCTGGAACAGCTGACACAGTCAGTGAATGATACAGAGATCCTGCCCAGGGCAAGATGAGGGAGGTTGGTAGACCTTGGAAAGTGGATCATCCTCACTGTCAGTTCGGGAGTGAACTCTGCCCCTAGCCCCCACCCCCTTGTCCTGAACTGAGTCCCATTCTAGTTGATAGCACTGTCCGACTGGCATTATGAGTCCTGCCCCAAAGGAAGGTCTCATTACAGATGTGAGGCTTTCAGGACTCTGCCCTGCTACATCACCCCCCACAGACTTCCACCTGAGGTGCAGCCTGCTGCGTCTGGCCTCTGCCTGCCCTCCAGTTGGGTCTGGGCAGCCCTGGGAAATGAGGGTGTACTTGAGGTGCTGGGCAGATGGATGAGGGAGCCACACTGCCTCCCTCCCAAGCCCACCCGACTCTTGACACACACAGGAACGCCTGGGTAAATATTTGCGCCCCCATGCCCCAAGCTTGGAGACATATGCTAGAGGGTCAGTTTGTCATAGCCAAGGGCGCCCTGCTGTGCACATGGTAGATGCTCATTAAATAATAGGAAGCGAACATATATAAAAAGTAATAATAACAGGCAGTTGGTTCATTGATAATCTGATTGCAAGAGTCCAGTCTGGAAAAAACAAGACATTGGA
Organism: Nyctereutes procyonoides; assembly: GCF_905146905.1. NCBI lineage: Eukaryota > Metazoa > Chordata > Mammalia > Carnivora > Canidae > Nyctereutes > Nyctereutes procyonoides. The sequence goes on along the minus strand of NW_026575133.1, from coordinate 8,459,888 downwards.
CTTTTTGTGACCCTGGGATGGGAATGTTGGTTCTGGGTCCATTGCTCTTGACCTCTATCACTCACTCATGACTCTTGTGGAGACTGAGCCAGGGAGACAGACAGACCAAGGGGCTGGGGGCCAAGGGGCTGGGGATCTAGGGATCCCGCAGCTGCTCACCTCATCCTGCTTCCCTAGCCCCTGTTTCTGCTGCTGCCTCATCCTAACAGTTACTGGCTCTGGCTGGGGGAGCTGGTGGGTGGGGGAATTGGGAGGGGGATAGCCCAGTTAGTGGGAGAGGACCACCAAGGCAGACCACCCCAGGGAGTGGGGAGATGGCTGGGATCCTGGAACTGGGAACAGTGTTAAGTTTGTCTCTTTTCTGCACACCACCGCCCCAGCATGGGGAGAGGTGAGAATCTGAGAACTGAGGGGGAGACCCAACCCACGGGGCTGCTTGGGGTCAGGCAGCAGCTGCTGAGAATGGGGCTCAGAACCCCGCTGGCCTCCCCGCCCGGCACCCGTCTGTCCTCTGCCCACCCACGGCTCCTCTGGCTAACCTCAGCACCTGTCATTAACCAAGAGGCTTGGGGTCTTTTCAACAGGGTGGAGGGAGGATGGCAGACCTGCCCCCCACCCTCTGGTAGAGCAGCCCCTCTCTGGGCAGCTGCAGAGCTCCTGGGAACCCCTCTGTCCACACCCACTGGGGCTGGGCTCTCTCTGTGGGGCCCCAGCCTTGGCCTAGGTTGACGCCCCTCGGACCTAGTCCCTCAGGGGTTATGGAATGGCTCCAACCCCCACCCCACCCCATTCCCCACCTGAGCAGGGAAACTGACTGTGCAGCTCAGTGGCCTGAGGGTCAGAAGTACATTCCTTCCCTGGGTTGGGCTGCCCCCACGCAGACTCTGTGGATTCCAGGAAAGGCAGCTCCTGGGGAAGGAGGCAGACCCCTTCTTATTGAGAGCAAAATGAGTAAGAATATGGCTGCATGTCCAAAGGGAAGCCTGACAGAAATAATGAGCCTCCTTTGGCCAATGGTGGGGGACAATCTGGAGAAGGGAGTCCCCTATTGTAGGCCCCTTTATTCCCAGTTCCCAGCCAGCTAGCCTGCCTGGGCTCAGGTCTAGCTCAAGTCTTACTATTGGGCCTTAGGGAGAGGTTCACTTTTTACATCTGTAAAATACAGATTGTTGTGAGGATTAAATTAGTGTTCAGAAAATGTTTAGCACAGGGCCTTACATGAGTGTTAGAAAGTGGGAACTGGGCAGCCCGGGTGGCTCAGCGGTTTAGCGCCGCCTTGGGTCCAGGGCCTGATCCTGGAGACTCAGGATCGAGTCCCAGGTCAGGCTCCCTGCACAGATTCTACTTCTCTCTCTGCCTGTGTCTGTGCCTTCTCCCTCTCTCTCTCTCTCTCCCTCTCTCTCTCTCTCTCTCTCTCTCTCTGTGTGTGTCTCATGAATAAATAAATAAAATCTTAAAAAAAAAAAAAGTGGGAACTGGTATAAGTTTTCTAGCCCCAGCCCTGCCACTTGCTTGCTGTGTGATCTTAGGCAAATTCCTTGCCCTCTCTGGTCCTGAGTCCCCACATGCTCCTTCTAGCTTTTTGGATACCACCAAGAAGCCAGAAATGTTGGTAGGGATAGGACCTGGAGACAATGGCTGGTCTTCCTATTTAAGATTTGCTTTCTATCTTCCAGATGATACCTATCAGAAATCCAGCCCTACTAAATTTATTCTCGAGTACTTCTATTTATTTAGTTCAAAGTTCTGTGGCCCTGAAACCTCAGACCCTCGGCAGAACCGGCTACATAATTATGGGGCCTTTTGTTCATATATGATTAAAGATTTCAAATGAGGGACAGAAGAGCATTAAACCGAGCAGAGGGCCCTTCTAAGTGTGGGCCCTATAGGATAGCCTGGATCCCATGTGCCTGAAGCTAGCCTAGCTTTGGAGGCTGCGAGAGTAGGAGGCAGGGCCAGGGGTCTGAGCTGCCACATTGACTCCTCCCTGCTCCAGTCCAGGTGCATGATTTTGTTTTCATGCCCTAAGTGTTTATGATGAGCTGGAGGCTGCTGCTCACTCTGGATCAAGTGCATGGAGTTGAGAGTTGATCACGTGAGCAGGAGCTCTCATCCCTTACCATCGTACACTTCCAAACTGGCACCCAAGTGGCTTGGGATTGGAATTCATGCTTGAATTATTGCTTGTTTTCTTTCTTAGCCATCTTAATTCATGCCTGCTTTTTTCCTGATGGCGTTCATATCACTTTGACCCTCATGCCCCTGTTTCTGATGCTCGAAGCACAGTGACCTATTTCAGGCTCCCTAAAATGAATGTATCATGTAGGCCAAACTACTACGTCTTTGTAAAGGAACTATTCTTTGCAAAGGACTGTTAGCCCTGGAGGGCTGCTATAAAGATCTGAGCTCCTTGCTGCCTGTGACCAGACAGTGCCTCCAAAAAGGAGTGCTCCACTCCCGCAAAGTAGCACCTCTTGATACACCTGGTAAGTGACAGAGCTAGCTGCTTTCAGGCCCTAGTCAGTTGATGGCTTGAAAGCAGTGGCTGAGTTTCCCCATGGCTTAGTCAAAAAAGAAAAGAAACATGGAGCCCATAGGAAACCCAAGAAATCCAGCCCTGTGAAAAGTTTAGTTGTATAAAAGGAGAAGAAAGATTAGGCTCCAGCAGATCTGTAGAACCCAGTTCAAGGCTATAGTGAGGGAAGAACGATAGAATTCCCAAGGAGGGAGAGGTCTTGAGGGCTCGAGTGCACCAAGATAGTGAAGAATGGAAGGACATGGAGAAGATGGGGGTGTTCATTCCATTTGGGGCCCCTGGCAGGGTCCCTGCATCTCCCCACCCAGGGGTCCCCAGGCAAGGTCTGTGGAAGCCGATGAGGTGAGTGACCCTGTGCCCTGGTCCCCTGAGCCCTTGCTTGGCATTCACTCTCCGAGGAGTTTGTACTGCTGGCTGCTCTCCTGTCTCTCCCACCTGGGCTCAGAGCCCACTCTGGATTTATTAGTTTGAATGGGTGGGACTTGCTTTATACCAGAGCAGGATTCCTGGAAACATGGTTTGAGACTAGATTTTGGCAAATCCATCCCACTTCTCACTGCTCTGGAGTAGCCCAAGGTTAAAAGAAACCATATTAGGAACCAGTCCCTTTCCTAACTTTGCTCTATCCAGGTGTGTTCTCATGTAGTACTTCAGTGTATGTTGTCTGGAGGGGGAGAGGGTTCCTTCAAGTCAGGGGCACCTATGCAATTGTTATTTGATTTCTCATAATCACCTGTACCTGACAAGAAGCAGGTTCAGCATCTAAGAAGTATCCTCGGGTCACCATATTTGGCCAGGACCTGCAGGCACCTGGTTTTCCAGGACCTGGCTTCTAGCTGATCTTGCAAGACAGGAGCACTGGCTGTGGTGGGGATGGGAGTGCTATGGGAGGGCCAAGGGAGGGACCTTTTCTCCATGCCTCCTGCCTTCTGAGCACACACTCCTTCAGTCCCCAGCTTGTCCCTGTCACCCACTCCCTCTCTCTGTCCCAAGGGCCTCATTCCTCCCCTTCCCAAACCTCTCACAGGCCATTGCACTCTCAAAACAACCCTGCAAAAAAAGACGAGGTAAGTATTTTTATCCCCGTTTTACAGAAGGTGCAGAGGCCCAGGGATAGGGCTAAGTACCCTAGGCTCAGGGAGCTGAGTGGCAGGGTAAACACCAGAACCAAGATTTAAAAAGAATTATTGCCTCAGTTCTCTGCTTTCTATGCTTCTTGAATTAATTGCTTTTTTCCCCTGAGTTTCCGTATATTGAGCATGTGTTTAAGTGGTTTTCCTTGGAAAGGAAAGTGGTCAGTGTCTCTAGAAAGATTCGCTTCAGCTGTAGACCATTTGCACAATGGAGACTAGCAGGTTTCTGCTGGAAGAATCTAGTACATCACACAAGGACCTTGGCTATTGCTAGGTCCAAATGCTTGATTTTTACGGATGGGAGCATTGAGGCTCAGAGAAGTCAAGCCGCTTGCCCAAGGTCACAGAGCTGGCTTTCAGCAAAGCCAGTTATGCAGATTCCCATTCTGGAGCCCCTCAGTTTCCACTGCCTCTGACCTTGCTCCATAAGACCTTTGGTTCTGTCACCAGGGGAGGTGGGGAAGAGACAGCACGAGGGCAGGAAACGGTTGGTTTGTGTCGGTCACAGCTGCTCACTTGGCTACGCCTGCCCCTTGCTCCCTCATCCCATCCCTCTGTCTCTGCTTTCCCAGCCCAGAGCCAGCAGCCTTGTCTGCCTCCTGGCTGGAGGGCCAGGGTTTGTGAGCCAGGGTCTCTCCTCTGTTCATTGTAAGGAGGCTGGGGGTGGGATGGGGGGTGTCCTTCCCACCCTGGAAGAGGGCTTGCTCGGGTGGGCTGAAGACAAGGCACTGCAAAGCGGGAAAGATTTGGGATGGGAACAGCGGAACTGGATTAATTCTGCAGATCCAGGGAACTGGAAAATAAATCATGTTTTTAAAAAGACAGGCTCGTTTCTGGTCCACTTCCCATTTTCCTTTGGATAGTGAAGGAAAGGCCTGCTTCTGGGGGGTGACGGGGGTGGGCATCAGCTTGGGTTGTTCCACACTTAGCAGTGGGGCTCAGTTTCCAGAGGCTGAGAGATTTTTTCCTGTCCTGCTCCCCACTGCCTGCCCAAATGCCCAAACCCCAGGGGCTGGAAGAGCATCAGACCCTTCAGGATGATTATTGAAAAGATCATCTGGGCAGCATAGACCTTATGAGCATTTAGTCGAGGTGGGCCAAGGGCCCTCACTTCTCTCTCCTAGGATTTGGGGGTACCTCCGATGATGAAGACGGCAGCTCCCCCTCTCTGACAGCCCTCATCTTCTAGCATGGGTGTGGCAAACCACTGCTCATGGGCCAAGCCCAGCCCATCACGTAGTTTTATAAAGTTTTATTGGCACTCAGCCCAGTCACTATTCTACAGATTATCAGGGGTTGCTTTGGTACCACAACAGCAAAGGTGAGTAGTCTTGACAGAGACCACATGGCCCCCCCAAAGCCTGAAATGAAACATCGACTCGGGCCCTTTACAGGAAAAGTTTGTTAACCCCTGTTCTAGCATAACAAGTCTTCCTGGGTTCTCCAGGCCTGAGCCAAATAATTTCTCCTTGGCTCACTGAAAGAGGTTAGCATTTCCCACAAGTTTTCCTTGTGAAGAACCCAAAAGAAACCAAAGTAGAAGGTGCACAAAGTAACAAAGCCAGCAGAGATGGTTAGAGATGTAGACCCTCTTAGCTGGGTCGGCACAGGGCTGATGGGGGGCCAGGTGGCGGGGGGTGGGCCTGGCACTGGGCCTGCCAAGGTGGTTAGAATGGCCTTGCAGGTGACAGCCCATCTGGCCACATTTGGGGTACAGCAGCAGGGATTTATAGTCCCAGCTTCAAGCTTCAGAGGGCCTGCTATGTCTACCTTGCCTCAGTCCTATCAGGACATGAAAAGTGGGCCAGTATAGCTCCTTTTGCCCAAGGAGGCTTCTGGCTGCAAGTCCTGGTGAGAGGCTCTGGCTACAGAATTTGTGTTTCTGGGTGCAGTCTCCCAGAGTCCCTCAACCCCTGATCCCAACTGACCTAGTGTTTGGGGGTGTCTACAAGAAGGCATCCCTGACCGGGTGCCAGTGTTTTCTTGGCACATCCAGTATCAAACAGTGTCTAGTTCTCATCCTTGCAGCTCCAGGAGTATGATTTTCCTGGTTCCCCAGGGTTGGTTTGAACCAAGCTCACAGGAGATGTTGCCCATGGTGGCTAATAGTCATTGAGCACTGACCGTATACCAGGCACTATGCTGGGCACTTACTGCATATTACTTCATTAATCCTCATAGCTACCTAGAAAGTAAGTGTATCATCTCATCTCGATTTGTACAAGTGAGGGAACGGGTTCAGGGAGGTTAAGTCCCTCAAAGGGGAGAATCCACACAGACTCTAGAGGCCTTGCTAAACCCGTCTGCCCGATCCCATCTCTTCTGGTTTACGGTGAGAGCTAGAAGGGCCAGGCTTCCCAGTTCTGCATGGGGAAGCCAGGCTACAACTGGAAGGTGACTTGCTGAGCACAGGAGAATTAGGTGCTTTAGTGATGGGTGGTATCCACTGGTCACCTAAAGTCTGTGGTCTCACATGAGATGGACACTGTACCATCAACTTGCTGTGTGACCTTGGGCAAGTTACTTAACCTCTCTGGTTCATTTTCCTCACCTACAGAGTGGAGGGAGTACCACATCATTGTAGGTTTATTCTGAAAAGCAAATGAGTTACTGTATGTAAGTGCTCAGCATGATGCCTGGTGTATATAGTAAATACTATGTAAACTTTTGCGGCTGTTATGGTTACCTTTACTATCTGTTATTGGGTCAGGCAGCTTTCCTGGCCACCACTGGGTGCCTCTCAGACTTGGATCTCAACATTTCTTTCTTACGGTCCCCGCTTCAGCCAACACTGTGCTCCTTTGGAGGGATGAGAAATTCAGCAGAGAAAGCATGAGGAAACTGAGGCCCAGATCAGACATGTCTGTCTGAGCCTGGGACAGAGCCCTCATCTCTGATGGTCACTAAAGGTCCCTATGCTTCTGGGTTGCAGTTGGGATGTTATGAGGCCTCCTGCCATTCTGCCGGGATTTGTCTTCCGCATTGGGTAGGGCTGGGGCCTGGGCTGGACAAGACATCAGAGCCCAGTGGTGTGGTGCCCCAAGACTGGAGACCGGCCTCCGGCTCTCTAACCCTGATGTTCGAGGTTCCAGGTCCACGCTGCTGAGCCTGCTGGCCTGGTGAGGATCCTGAGAGCCACCAGGCCCCGTGGGGCCAGCCACCCACCCACATGACCAGAGGGAAAGGTCCAGGCTGCTTTCTCCAGGCAGTGATAACCCGTGGGCCCCGTTCCAGGCAGGGATTGTGTAGGATCCTCTGCTCCAGAGGATTCCTGCATTTCGGCAGACACCTCATTATCCCTGTCCCAGCCGGCTGTGTCCCAGCGCCTCCGTAATCACTCGGGCCCACGCCCAGCAGCCAGCCCGGGGCCAGGAAATCACTCCCCGCCCCTCCCCCGCCTTCCGCCGCGGCCCGGAGCGGCGCCTGTAGCCACTCGCCTGGTGGACCTCCTGCCTGCCTAACGGTTCTCTCTCCTCCTCTGATTCTCCTCTTTCTCCCGCTGCTGCTTGCTCTCGGGGGCCCTGGAAGTGTGGCTCTCCAGCTGGGCTGAGTCTCCCAAGAAGGACGCGACAGGTACGGCCCCGCGTGCATGTGTGTGAGCATGTGTGTCCCGGGCGTGCACGTGGGGGAGCCGGTGCCCACCGGCCGCTGTCCGCATGCTTCCCCGCGACGCACAGCCACCCTGGGTTGGCACACCGGCCGTCCCCGGGGCCCCCTCTTCTCGCCCTTCCGTTCGCTGTCCTCCCTGCCCTCCTTTCACCCCACTCTTAGGCCTCAGGTCCAACCTTGGAGCCTTCAGGGGGTGATGACCACAGAGCCCAGCGTGTAAACCAACACACTCTGGACTCGGGGGGTGTGGCTTTGTCCCCGGCTCTGCCAAGTCCTGGCCGTGTGACCTTAACCTCTCTGAGCCGAGGCACTGCCACCTCCCAGGTGGCATTCAGGTGAGGGTGAGGCTGCTGTCTTCTCTTACGTCAGCTCAGCTGGCCGTCCTGTGAGGTGGGCCGGCCAAGGACGGTCAGCCTCACTTCAGGCAGTTGACCTGAGGCAGAGAGCTGAAGTCTCAGACCCTCCCCAGCCTGGTTTCCAGTGGTCCTCACCAGGGAGCTGCAGCCTGACGGGGAATCCTGTGACTGACAGTTGCAGCACGCCCCAGAGCGTGGAGCTGCCTCTGCCTCAGTGGCCTTACCAGGTTTTGGGCTGCCTGGCCCCAGATGGGCCTTGGGGACTCGGGCCTGTGCCTTGTGTCTAGACAGAGCTGGGCTAGGGGTCAGGGGCTTTCCTTTAGCCTCTGGTCTTACTGGACAGTGGCAGAGAAACCTAGACAGCAGATGGTGGCATGCAGGGGGGTGGGATTTCCAGAAGGGTCTTCTAGGAGCCCTCCATTTCTGAGAGTGCTACCTGACACAGACACCCACCACCACCACCCATTCTGCCCAAACCCGAGAGCAGAGATTCAGACTGGGGAGTTGGGGGATGAGGTAGAGGGTCAGAGGTCAGGGGGTGGGCCAGCCCCAGCAGTCAGCCCAAGGCTCAGTCCCTCCCCACCACAGCTGTGGGCAGGGAACGGGAGATGGACGTTGTGGCAGGGGGCAGGAGGAGAAAAGCACCAGGCAAGAGGACCCCTTGCCTGTCCCATGCTCCTTGCAGTCATCCTTCTGGTGGTGTCTGTGACGAGGGCCTGGGCCTGACTAATCACTGGGCTCCTGTCCCTTTTTCCCCTCTCCATGAGCCAGTGATCCAGAGCCCACTTGGCCCACAACAATACATTTTATTCACGAAACGTATAGCCTGGCTGCCCAGGGGCCTATAGAGAAGCCGGCAGGCCAAGTCCAGCCTGGGAGGAACCAGTTGTGAGGGGCGGGAGGGACCTTTGGTGGGATGCCAGGGTTTGGGGGGTCACTGAGAACATGGGGAGCCTGGGGCAGGGGCCACCACAGGGCTTGGCTTCTCAGGATGAGCCCAGCTGTTTGGAGTGAGAGGCTGAGGGGAAGCAGTGTGGGCTGGGGAAAACCAGCCAGACTAGGAGTTCAGGGCTGGAGTCTTGGGCAACCCGCCAGTATTCTGGGCCTTGGTTTCCCCATCTGGAATGTCAGAGAGTACATGAGACAGGAAACTCAGAGGTAAGGGGCTGACGTGGGGGATCCTTGTAGATCAGAGTCCTCAGGCTGCTTAGCCTGGCATCCTCCCCAGAGTGGGCCCAGGGGGCTCTGATCTGGCTCTCCAGCTGGCAAGTATCCACTGACTGCCAGGAGGTGCGGTTTGAGAGAGGCGTGTTTCAGGGACACAGCCGCAGCCACCCTTTTCCTGGTGCCTGTGGCCCTTGCCTTGAGCTGCCTGCTGGTTCTGAGGCTGCAGGGGAACCTGAACCCCTTCTGCTCCTCCCCAAATCTCCCATTTCCTGTTTGCTTTATAAACACTGTCTACAGTTTAGATAGGGCATTAACCCTGTCACCTAGTTCCGGCACAGAACAACCCATTGAGGGTAGGTACTGGTTGGTGTTGTACCTGTTGACAAATGAAAGCTCAGAGAGGTTAAGTGTCCGCCCTGGGGTCACAGAGCTAGTAAGGGCAAAGCGGGACAGGACCACAGACCCTCCAACTTGAATTTTTTTCTTTTGCATCATGAATCTCAGGCAGCTGAGGCCAGTGCCATGTCCTATGGCACCAGTCCTGGGGCAGGTACTCTCATCAGGAAGACTCTTGTCAAAAGCACATGGTAGATTGGGGCTAAGTGCCCCCACAAAATGAACACCATACCTGGAGTAAAATCAGGCAGCTCCTGGAGGGTCAGAAATGGTAGAGTTGGGGTTGGTGGAAGAAGGGAAGGCATTCCAGGCAGGGGGGGCAGCTAAGGCAAAGGCTTGGAAGTAAGAACCCACATAGAACAGCGTGGTGGGCACATATTCACTCTATGTGTTCAACACATATGTTGAATCCTAAATGCTGTCTGGAATGGGGGAGTTATGGGTCAGGGGACTCAGATTGTCAGAAAGAATTTGGCCTTTATTCTGTAGGCAACAGGGACCCATTGAAGGTATTGGAGCAGGGGACTGACTTGGCAAAAGCCTCGTTTAGAAGTTTTAAGTTGGCAGCCAGTGTCAGGCAGGAGCCAGGGGTCCATCCAGGTGGTAGCTGGAGGAATGCAGGTGTGGGGAAGGGCTCCGAGAAGTCGCCAGAGTCCTAGCAGATCCAGCCAGGGGCTCTGAGTAACAAGGGGCCCATCCCTGGACGAAACTGGTACAAGGTCCCCTCCCAACCTGGGAAGGGCTCTCCTCCCTAGAAGGGGTCCAGCCCTTCCTATCTAAAGACTAGAGGCTCCATCCACTGCCCCTCCTCCTCTTTTGGGTTGACTCCTCCAGCCCCCAATTTTCCAGGCCTTGGCTGGGAGGGGATCCAGGGCTGCCTCTGTGGGATGACATCACCCACCGGCCCGCCTGCCATGTGGTTTCTCATCTGGATACCTGCTCCCAGTGCACGCCTGCCCGGGCAGCCCTGGGCAGGCAACATCCTGAGAGGCAGATGCCAGAAGAGGGAGCTGGGAGCCTGCATGTGCTGGGGGAGGGGAGAGCAGCCAGGAGGGCACAGTGTCTGTCCATCTGGCCATCCCACAGCCTTTGGAGCCTCCTCCAAGCAGTGCCACCGCTGCCTTCTGTGCTTTGGAATCCCTGGAGAACATTCTCTTAACTTTTCTACCTGTGTCCCAAGAATGTCAGTCTTCAGAAAGCTTAAGCCAGTTTTCCAAGAGGCTGTGGGGGCGGGGGGGGGGGGGAGACAAGGTGGTGGGAGCAGGATTTTTCTCCTCTTTGAAATCTTGCCTCAGATTTCCTTGGATTAAAATAAACTGAGGTCTCTTCACTCCCCAGCACCCCTACTTGTCCTCTAGCAACTTCTGGCCACTAACTCACTGCTTCTTGCCCTTCTGTGCCTGTTTCCCCATCCCCCCTTTCCCCTTCCATAGTGGTCTATTTTTCCCGAGTGTCAGAGGTGAGGCCCTGCCTGGTTTATGTGTAGTGGCTCAAATCAAGCACTCTGTTCATCTGCCTGCCCATTTGTTCATTTCATCCATTCATTTTGCAAACATTTAGCGAATGCCGGCTCCCTCGTGGGCCCTGTGGTCTGCTCCACAGATGTAGCAGCAGTCAACAAGAAACTGGAACACTCCAGTCTTTATTAAACACCAACTGTGTGCGGAGTGTGTAAAGATAGGGTGAGGCAGGCTCCCTCTGGTACCCAGGGATCAGTGGCTCTCTGCAGGCGGCAGAGAAGTTCAGAATATGAGTGACCCCGTCTGGTGGGTGTGGGTTCAAGCCTCAGCTGTGTGATCAATCTTAGGAAAAGTGTTTAGAACCTACCACACAGGGTTGCTGTGAGGATCCAGGGAGTCAACAAAATGATGCGGTCAGTTGCTTGGCACAGTGCTGACCCTGAGCGAGCACCTGAGGGTCTGCTGTTAATTGTCAGTATAATCCGGGCTCTTGGGATTTGGAAGCCCTCTAATCCACTGCAAACTCCTCTTTTCTGGTTGTATCCTGAGTTTTCCTTTCCCACAAACTGGGAAGGGAGCCCCTGCATCTCACAGGGCAGGGGTTGGGCCTTTTTGTGCTAGGTTCACTGCAGAGGTGCTCTTGGCCACAGAGGCCCTGCCGTTCCCCCAGGGCACAGTGGGAGGTAGTGTCTGTCAGCACTGTGCCCTGTACTGCCTCTGCTGCTGCCGTCTGGCTAGCAGGGGCAGGCGCAAAAGCTGGCCCCATAGGAGTGCAGAGCGGGCTGGCCCTGCTGCCCAGCTGTTGGTTGCATTTTTGCCTGAAATCCGATCCTGGCTTTGGTGGAGCAGCCTGGGGGTATGCGTGTGCATATCCATGTGGCAGGGCTCAGCAGGGACAGGGTCCCCTCTGGGTTTCCAGAGGACTGTTCTGGGGCTGCAGGGCCCACGCCCCATGGGAGAAAACCATCAGGGGCAGTGGGTTTCTTTCCTTCTGTTGCTCCCTGCCCTGGGTAGGATGGGCCCTTCCTTAAGGAAAGATCCAAAAGTCTAAGCAGTGCTTCTCTGCCCCTGGCTGCACTTGAGAACCACGGGGGAGGAGGGAGTGTCTAAAATATACCCAGGCCAATTAAACCTGGACCTCTGGGGGTGGGACCCAGGCTTCAGTATTCCTTAAAAGCCCCCCAGGCAATTCTGTGGAGCCAAGTTGAAGATCATTGTGCTAAAAGAATGGGTGGAAACTAAAATCAGAGACCTGGTTCTTTACTGAAGAGATGGGCTTGAAACCTGAAACACTGAGTGAATTTGGTTCTCTCCATAGTAGCTGTGTGAGCTAGGGCAGACCTCTTGCTCTCTCTGGGCCTCTGAGTTGTCTTTTGTGAAATGGGAAAGTAGAAAGGTTGTGGTGAGGATAAAATGGTACAGTGTACATGCTTGACACAGAACATTTGCCGAGTTGGGCTCGGGTGTGTAAGGAAGGTGGCTGTATGCTAAAGCACCAAGGGAAAGGGATAGGGAGCCTAGGGACCCTCAGCCATTTCTACAGCCATGCAGGTGGTGTGAATCCCCTAGCCTTCCAGGACATTGGCAGATGTGTAGGTAATAGACACATAAAGTGTGCTTTGGGCTGCGGGTGTTCTGGGAAGGCTTCCTGTAAGAGGTGACCATTAATAGGTCTCTGGTTTGTGGTTCCTTTCAGCTCCTAGCAGGGCCTGTCCTGTCTTAGGTGTGTTGTCCCCACCTCTGGGAGCCTCCAACCCATCTGCCCTCCTTCTGCAGAGTCCCAGCTTTTGACCTGTCAACTGCCAGAGGGTGGCTGGAGACTTCTCAGAGCCTGACCACAAGGCCCAGCACTGTAAGGGAGAGGGAGACTGAGTCAGTCTCCATGTGGTCAGAGGGCAGCAGCCCGGCCGGAGGAAAGCCGGCCTAAGGCCCGTTTGTTTGCATCAGGCCGTTGGGCTCAGTGGCAGCGCCTTGGTGAGCTGAACTTGAGGAAAAGTTGGCGGGGGGCGGGCTGGGGGGGCGGGCTGGGCTCGCCTGGCTGCTGGCTGCTGGCGCTGGGACTTTCTTCTTGGGTTTCAAGTAAACAGTCTCAGCCCTCCTCCCCCTCCCCTGCCTCCACCCCTGGCTCCTCATTCGATGGGTCTCATGTGTTTCTATTTAAGGGTTGCGAGTAAACCCCAGTGATTGGCGGCCTCAAACCCTCTTGACTTCTCGCCTGGGCCCGGGCTGTGGAGACTTCTCTCCTGCTTTCTCCCTCTCCCTCCCGAGGGGAGGACCACTGCCTCTCTTTCTCCGGGTTCACAGGGGCTGGGGGAGAGGCAGCAGCCCTCAGCCTCGGCCTCGCATCGCCCCCCTCTCGCTCTCCCTCTCTCTCCCTCTCCCCCCTCTCCCCCCTCTCCCCCGCTCGGCCTCAGCTCTCATGGGCGGCCCTCCCGTCCCGCCCCTGCCGGCCCAGGGGTCTGGGGAGACCACGTCCGCACCAGGCCTCTCCTCCCGCTCGCTGGCGCCGGGCTGTGACTGACTCCCCTCCGCGGCGGCTCTTGCTCTGTTTCCCGGGCCTCCGCTCGTCCCGGCTGGCCCCCTCCCTCCGGCCCGGCTCCCCATGTCCCCCGGTCCCCGCGGCGCAGCGGGCCGGTGTGGGGCCCTGCTATATGGCCTGTCCTTGGGGCCCGGCGAGCTGCGAGCCCTGGCTGCGGGCAGCCCCTCGGAGCGGCAGCGGCGCTGGCGACGGAGCAGCCTCCCCCGAGGCCGATGGACAGGGGGCGCCCCGGCCGCGGGGCCATGGCCGGCCGCTGGCTCACCGCGTGCTTTCTGCCCTCGCCAGGTGCCGACACCAACGCCGAGCCCATGATCCTGGAACAGTACGTGGTGGTGTCCAACTATAAGAAGCAGGAGAACTCGGAGCTGAGCCTCCAGGCCGGGGAGGTGGTGGATGTCATCGAGAAGAACGAGAGTGGTGAGTGTCCAGATGGCCCGGCCTGGCTCCCGGGACGGGCGGGCGGCCGGACAGACAGACGGCTGGCTGGTTTTGTTCCTACCTCCTCCCCCACCTCTGCAGCTGTACGTTATTTCCATCTGGTGGGGAGAGGGCTGAGGAGGCCGAAGTTTCCCCTGTTGGTTTGGGCTGCAGGCCAGCACTTTGCCTGGTGGTGGAAGAATGTCTCCCCAGCTCGGGGCAACGAACCTGCTGTGTGCACTCGTGTGCGTGCGACGCCAGGGCGGTGGGAAGCCGGTACCTCGGCCCCGCCCCTGTGCAGGGTCCCCGGGCCGTGGAGGCCACAGGGGAGGCAGCTCCCGGCTCCGGGGCACCGCAGGGCAGCTTCGCAGGTTGGCACCGTCTTCCAAGCCAGGGCCCGGGCAGGGGCGAGAGCAGCCCACGAGCTGGTGGGGAAGTCTGGCCGTGACGTCACCATGGGGGCCAGGATTCTTGGGCCCTGGCGGGTTGTCTGAGGAAAGAAAGGCTAGGCCTGTGGGGTTTGGCTCGTGTCTGGGTGGTGAGCTGACTGCCCCCTGCAGAGCTGAAGGCTGCCAGGACCTGGGAAGAGGGCCTGGACAGGGGGAAAGGGGGCTGGGGAGGGCCCTACAGCAGCTGCCCTGTCATCAGTAGTAGCTGAGGCTTTGTCTCGTCTGGGGCCCTACCCACCCCTCTCGAGGGGCTCCTGGTTCCATGGTCCTCATAGGGGAACACAGTGCGGCAGGCATCTCTGCAGGTGGAGAGAGGAGGGCATGAGTCAGTGGGTCTGAGCTGCAGGGCCTGCCACCAGCAGCTTGCCCATGTCCTGCTGGGGCTTGAATTTGTTCCTGGCGGGTTTTGTTTTGGTTTCAGTTAGCGGCAGGGGAAGGCCTCGTTGAACAGGATCCTCTTTGGGCAGTGTTTGGACACTCCCAGAAGGGAGGGGCCTGTTTTCCTTTTCCTGTCCTACTCTGTTCCCTTCCCTTCCAATACTTTGAGCCCTGAAAGGAGGGCAGGCCAAAGGACTGTACCCATTCTATAGATGGAGTAACCGAGGCATAGACAGACTGAGGGGAAATGAGTCACCTGAGGATGAAAGCAGAACAGGGACATTCCTGGGCCCCTGATCCCTATTCCTATGCAGCAAGTAGCTGTAGAGACACTGAGGAAGTGCCAGCAGACCTCCTGGGGGAGGTGAGCTCAGGCTCCTGCTGTAGGAGGCTCAGGAACCGTGTTCCCTGAGAACGGAGCAGTGATGCCGGCCTTGGTATGACTCCTGGCCCTTCTGGGTGTGGGATCTTCACAGACCTTTCAGAGAAGTCAGGCTTTGTCCTTGTGCCTGGAGTCATTGGCAAGGTGGTTGGCTGAGGCAGTCCCTACCCGCAGAGCCACACCCCTAGCCTAAGGCCTGAGCCCTTCACCCCAGGCACCCACACTGGTCTCCTACCTGCACACCTTTGCCTTCAGCCTTTGTCATAGTATCAGCCCTACCTACCCATCCCTGCCTCATATCCCTCCTACCCTCTACCCATGCCCCTGGAAAGCTGGCATTGTCACCGGGGCCTGGCTCTGGAAAACCTGAGCACCTTCAGACCCAAAGGAAGGGATCTCTGATGGTGGAATTGGAGGCGCCAGCTGAGAGAGATGTTTTGGAGCTTGCTCCAAGGGGAGAAATGTGCCCACTTCTCTGTATAAGGTCAGGGCTCCTCAGAAGTAGAGTTCTGGCTTAGGGACCTTCCTGCCACCTCACCTGCCTTGTATCACCAGCACAGCAATATAACCCCACAGGGATGAGCCCCTGTTTCTGGATATCAGCCACTGGCCAGGATGGAGAAGACCCCATGCAAAAGGAAGTCAACATACTCTGAGACTCTGATTCCCAGAGACATCCTCCCTCTATCTTTCTATCCCATACCCAGTTCCTGAGAATACTTCAAAGTCCTGCCTAGCATGGAGGGTGGGAGGGAGGGAATTGGGGGGTGGGGTGGAGCTTGACACAATCAGGGCCTGGAAAAAATGTAGAGACACCTCCTCTCCTGAGGAGTCCCTGATGGCTGTGTGAGGGGGCTCAAGCAGCCTGACTCCCCAGTCTGACACACAGATCCTCTGAGGGAGATACTGGCCCTGGAAGCTGGATTTGGCCTACCACCTATTGGCTGGGTGGCTTCAAGTCCTTTAATCCCTCTGGACCTCAGTTAACCTTTCTGTAAAATGGAGATAATTTGGTGGCTTCTTGGAAGGAGTTGCTGGAGTAATGATCTCCCTGAGCCCTATCCCAGATCTGAACTCCATGGCTGGGAGACTCTTTAGGGCCCTAGGTGTCAGATAGAGCCTCCCTGAACATGGCCTTTCTACTTCTAGGACTTTTGTATCTTTACTTTTGGTGGAGATAGCTGCTCAGCAGCAGATGTTTGCACAGGGACCTTGGAGTGCTGTGTCCACCATGCAGACCCACACTACCTGTTGTGGTCAGAAACCAGGGGACCTGGAGTGTACCAGTTTAACCAGAAGAACTAAGTGGGTGGAGGGGAGAAAGCAGGAGGACCAAACTGCAGATCCTTGGGACAGTGGTTTCCCAGTTCAGGGAAGTTGGACTCCTGCGGTGGGGGAGGGGAGGTGTGTTGTGCATCCTGTAAGCTGGCTTTTGGAAGGAGTGGTGAGTGAGGCTTTTGAACTCTGTAACAAAGACCCAATTGTTATGCTTCTGACCTTGGGACATGGTGGGTGTGTTAAGGCATTTCTTCCACTTCCAATTGTTGGGACAGTAACCCCAGTTAGTCCCATCCCCACACCCCAGGGCCTTGCCTTGCCCACTGAGAGTGGGGACTCTGCCTGCATCTACTTCCTTCTTGGCTAGAAGTCCTTCGAGAAGAATGTCCATAGAGGGGTCCACCAACCTCTGGCTCTGTCTGCCCATCTGAGCCCTCTGGCTGGGACCATAGCCACCAAGTGATTTGGAGGTGTGGTTGTGCCAGGGCTCTGTAATCTCGCTGGTCTAAAGACAGATGTGTCTGGAAGGCAATTCAGAGTCAGTAAATAGTAAACACCAGGTGCCATTTCATATGTCTCATTTTACTGGAATCAGGAAATGACCCCATGGGTAGAAGGCTCTTGAAAGATTTTGTGGCTGAGGTAACAGGCTAAGAGGTTAAGTTGTCTTAGAGTCCAACAGCTGAGCTCTCTGCCCTCTATAGAGGACATGTGGGGAGGGTGAGAATGAGCTTATGCTGGGTAGGATGGCCCCGAGCTGGTGACGCCACAGGTTGGGAAGAGACACAGGCTGGGCGAGATGAACACGGGTCTCCCTGGAACATCGTTGCATAAGGATGGCTCTGTGTCCCACCTTCCAACATGATGGTCGTAGGTTGTGGGAATTCAGGTTGTTAATTGTTCCTTTGAACTTGGGGGCGTGCGACAGTTGAGAGGATCTGATGTGTACCCAGCACCTAGGACAAGCCTATTCCCAGGAATGTAGGTGGACAGGAGTCAAGGACACCCAAAATGGGTCTGAGTGGCTTTAGGGAAAGCCTTTTTCTTCAAGCAGTGGGCCTGGGGCCAAGCCAGAAAGGACTCTTTTTCTCCATTTATCAACAGGGAAAATCTAGCAGAACGATTCACCAGAGTTGCTTGCTTTGGCAACCAACAAGGCACATAGCAGCCACTGTTGTCTTGTCCTTGGGAATTCCTCCACCCTTCACATAAATAGCAGTATCTGAGATGCCTGGCTTGTGGGACATTCTTATGCCTCAAAGACCACATTGGCTTCACCTTCAAGCAGGTGTAACCTGGTCTGACTTCTGGCAGCATGGTAATGGCAGGATCTCCGTTACTCTGGTCTCTTTTGGGCAAAGCTTATCTCCAGCTCTCCAGGATTACTTCCTTCTTCTTCTGACTAGGGGCCCGGAGTGGACTTGAGGATATGAATCAATAGGTGCTTATTCTTTTCTTGCCTCAGCTTTCCTTCTCTGAGTCTTTGTTTCTTTCCTGGCACCAGTATGATAACACTGGGAGTTCTTACAATTCCTTGGAGGCCCATAACTATAGGACTAAGATCAAAGTGTTGTGCTGGCAAGGAATTTTGAGCTCTGCTGGTCTATCCAGCTGAGAAGTTGTATGGGTGAGAAAACTCAGCCTTGGGGAGTTTGCACATCTCAATCCCCTCAAATCAATGCATTAGTCCCAGCTGAGTAGTGAGCAAAGGACATAAGTCTACTCAGACTTGCTCGAGAGACTCCTGAAATTCTATAGGAAAATCTCCCCAAACCCGAGGATGTGAAGTACATCCCAACCTCATGGGAACTGGGAACCAGAAAGCCGACCTGGGCCAGATCAGCCACACTTGTCTGTCTCTCGCTCACTCTTGGGTGTACCCTATAGATGTAAAGCCTCCTGTGACCTTCTTCTCACTGCAGAGCGGCCTGCCTTCTCCTGTCCACTTATAACAGCAGCCTGTGCACCTGCTGTTGGTTCATCAGGACCAGACTCCATTACTTTTAGGTTGAGGTAACTGCCACCAATTGACTATGGCTTCTGGTTCTCTGAGTTCAAAATTTGAAGTTTGAATCTGAATCTGATTGGTTCCTGACCAGCCAGTAAATCTACAGACTTTAGATCACATGTCCAGCCCTGGGCCACTCAGCTATGTCTGGGAGAAGTCCCATGGGGTATAAACATGGCTACCTAGCCAACCTTTTCAGCAGTGGCTGTGGGAAAGCAGATTTTGAAGGCAATATATAGAGGGGTAAGGTACCCAAAAACACGTTGGGCTGTGAACTATTTTACCTGTTTAGCAGCTGTGTGTGTAGTGGAGAAACAATCCAGAATCTGAATACTAGGCTTAAGATCTAATGCAACCCTGACTTTGTGATGTGTGTAGGAATCCCTTTGTTTCCTCATGAGTGTAAGAGGGCAGGGATACAGATTGCATGGGCTTTTCTGGAGGGGGGATCAAATGTAACCATTTATTGTTTGACAGATAAGAAATTAATAAGCTTTCCCTTAGGTTTATGGGTCATGATGATGATGATTTTGTACTGTCAAAGTTAATGCATTTTCCAGCCATGTATTTTGTGAGTTGGAATCTTTTTAACATTGAGGGATGTATCTCTTCTGTTACTTTGGTATTTCCTGATGAACATTGTTATAACTGGTTCTACATGGGCTTTTTGTAAGGGAGAAATTTACTTACATAGTATTCATTTATCCATGCATTCATTTACCTCACAATTCTTAAATACCTCCTTTGCCCCAGTCCCCATACTGGTTGGATGCATGCCCATAAGGTTCCTGCCTTCATGACACTTAAGCTCTAATTGGTGTGAGCATTCTGGGTACTTATGGGGTGGACTGTATTGTGAGGCTGAGGCAGCTTCGCAGACTTGACAATGTCTTCAGTGGATTTTTCTGATGTAGCTTTTGTGTCATGTGCTTAGATTATATGCTTACTAAGGAACCACCTGATCGCTAATTCAGACTACTACACTATCCTAGAAAAAGAACTATCCCGATAAAGACAGGGTAGGCTGTTTCTAGAAAGGCACGTTTATTGTAGTCTGCATTACAGGTAGTGAATCAGCACTCTTACCTCTACCACAGGCTTTTAAGAGTTTGGTTCCAATGAGCCAGCCGCCATCTGCATGTGGTAACTGGCCCCCATGACGTCCTGTCCCAGCTGTCAGACAGCCTTGGTCTCTGACCTCTCTTTTCTTCTTAAGTATAGGACATGCATGTTCCTGCTATGTCAGCCTAATCAGCGATTCCAAAGTCCATTCTGGTCTCAGACTATCTCTGGCATGCAGTTGTTCTCCACATCACGAAGCTGGCTGGAAGGGAAAGGGCCACAGAGCATAAATCCAGAAGCAGAAGCTGGCATCGTGATTCCACCTGAGGCCCCTTAGCCCAGCTTTCTTCACTGCAGGCTAGAGATTGTTTTGAGAATGAGATTGCAGGATAGCCTAGCAATGAAAAATAAGCCTGTTCTCATCTTAACTTGGTACTTGCTAGTGACAAACCCAGGAAAGTTAGTTGGGTCTTCTAAGTATCCGTTTCCCTACCTGTAAAACGAGGATAGTCGTACCCATAGCTAGAGGTTGATATATGCCGATTCAAAAGAAAAATTCAGTGCTTGATGCAGGACCTGGCACACAGAAAGTGCTCAGTACGTGGTGGTCGCCAGGAAGACTTCTGGATTAGGGTAGATCTGCCGTAGATTGATCTTGGGGCCTATGGCAGGCTAGTTTTCCTCTTACAGCCTCAGTTTCCCTGACTGGCCAGAGAACAGATTGCACTTAGTGGTGTCTGAGGATTCTCTCAGCCCTGATGGTTTGTGAGATGGGTAGGGCAAACAGGGAGCTCACTGCATGGGAATGACGCCCCCAGACCTATGTTGGAGACCAGAGCCGTACCTATGTTGGAGCCCTTGCTTGGTAACTAGCCTTGCCCCAGCCTGTGACAGGAAGAGTTGGAGACAAAAGTCAAGTCCCATTGGCAACCCAGAGGCAATACCTTCACAAGGTTGGGAGCTTTGAGTGAGGCTGAGAGGAGAGGAGCGGCACACTCATGATACTGTCATGCTGGCTGTGACTCAGTGGCTCTGTTGCATGGCACTGAGCTGAAGTGCCCAGGGCAGGGGTAGAGGAGAGACTCGCATAGTCAGGGAAGGCTGTCTGGAGGAGTTGGAGGCCTTGACCTGGGCCTTGGAGAGAGAGGGGTTAGATAGGCAGAAAGGTGAAGGCATTCCAGGTCTACCTGAGGGGATACCAGGTGGAGGGTCTCAAGGCAAGTGTGTGGCCACATCTAGCAGATGTGTTCTGATGAAGAAAGTGGTAGTTGGGCAGCAGTGGAGGGGGAGGAAGGATGGGGCCATGGGAAGCAGATGAGCAGGAGAGGGACATGAGAGTAGTGGCACTTGAAGCAAGCAGTCCTGGCTGTGTGGAGGAAGGCAGAAGGGGAAGGTGTTTCTGAGAACTGGAAATTGGTCTCTCCTTGAGGTAGATGTGCATGGGCCGTTGTTAGGGAGGCGTCCAAGGGCTTGTCAGCACTGCGCACAGCCAGCCAGCTGCCAGGTGGCCGGGTAGAACAGTGGCCGCCAGGGCGCTCCCTTGTCTGGCCTCCACCTGCTCAGGTTGGGCAAGTGGGGCAGCTGGTCCCTCACCTCACATTGGCTTCGTGGACCTAGCATGTCCTGAGGCCATTCCCCTCAAATAGTCATTTCTGAGCACCATTTTTTTAGTGGTGATGTTGGAAATCCAGCTGAAGTGCCAGAGTGATGCCAGCTGCTCATCTGAGCCCCAGGGCAACACCTGACTGCCTTCTGTTTTGGGGGGCAAATAGGCTTACACTGAGTCTTTTCACAGGTGTCTCCAAAATTCTCCTTTTCTGGGTTTGACCACAAAGAGAATACTTAAACCACACACTGCCCAGACCTTAGCAAGGCCGATCTTCATGTGATCTATCATCACTAAATCCATCTTAGTTGACTAAATGCCAGCCTAGGGTCAGTGGTGATGAGGCCAACAAAGTCCCACCCTCATGGGGCTTCCATGTAGTGGTAAGACAGTCACGAGAAAACCAGGAAAATGTGAGATTTTGAAAGGTGCAGTGCAGGAGACAGGACACTATGACAGTGAATCAGCTGGGAGAGGAGGTGATAGAGCATGGCCAAGGAAGGGCTCTCTGAAGGCCTTCCCTGGTGAGAATGCATGGAGCTCAGTGAACAGAGGAAGAACCAAAGGCCCCAGTCAGTTTGGGGAGTGTGGTGGTAAGTGGGGGCAGAGAAGTAGGAGAGACCAGGTGGTACCAGGCCAAAACATGTGGTTCTAGGTATAAGACTCCCAGATAAGAGTCTTGCAGTGTAGCCGACAAGTGACCCCACTCCCCTCCCCTGGTGCCTAAGGAATAGGCACCACTAGATATACCCTGCCCGTTCCCAAAACACACGTACTACGTGGCCTTTGTCACCAGTAGAAGTGACAGGTTTCCTCCTATGGCTGAAGTGCAGGGAAGGAGCTCCCCACACAGCATTCCCTCCACTCTTACATAACAGATTTCCACCATGCGATTGTGGAACTTTCTGGGGAGTATAATTTGTCAGGACCTCAGGGAATTTGGGTTGAGAAATCGCCCCTTGTTTTTTCCCCGGATTATTCTGCGGCTGTGTGATACGACATTCTCAGCAGTTGGGTTTCCAGTAATCCCTCATGGTAGCAGGGTTTACCGCCCTCCTCTCTATCGGCATCTTTTCAGATTCCGTAACCTCATCCCCTGGGCTCCCAGTGCTGACCTGCACTCCCTGGTCTCATCACGGGAGAAAGCCAGGGTGACCCAGTTAAACCAGTCACTCTGTGAAGCTTGGGGGGAGCCAGTGCTCACTGGGACTATGTGGAGAGCGGCTTGTGGTTCATGTAACCCCCAACATCACTTCTACCTACAGTTAAAACGTGCCATATGGAATGCTTGGGGGTTTTTTGTTTCACTTCATTGTGTCAGCCCCAACTCCACATTTCCTTTCTTAGGTACTTTTTAGACTCATGCTAAAATGTATTTGCCTCCCCTAAGCTTTTATTGGACTAAATTGTGGGGAAGTGGCCCAGGCTCCACGGGAGATGAGAGAAAGCCAAACTAAGAGAAAGCATCTGCCAAGGACTGG
Organism: Nyctereutes procyonoides; assembly: GCF_905146905.1. Taxonomy (NCBI): domain Eukaryota; kingdom Metazoa; phylum Chordata; class Mammalia; order Carnivora; family Canidae; genus Nyctereutes; species Nyctereutes procyonoides. Next base: position 8,437,631 of record NW_026575133.1, on the reverse strand, counting down.
CCATAAAGTGAACAAGCCACTAGTAGGATTTTTGAGCTTGGTGTGCAAAAATCCCTTTCTTCTGTTACATCTGGCCCATCAGCATTGCCATGAGTGGCCCTTGGATCACCATGTACCAGAACCCTGTGTTTTAAGGGATATTCTAAGCACAGTGACCTAAAGCCTACAAGTCTGTTCTCTCCGTTCCCTGCCAAGGCAGGGTGAGCAGGGGGTGTCATTGAAAAGGTTAGGGCCACCTGGGGATGGCCTGCTCACGCCCACCAGTAGGGGACTTGGGACAGTTTTTTCAATGTGGCTTCTTTCTGAATCCGAATATTTTATGTTTTATAAGATATAAAACCATGCAGTTTATAAAACATGTTGGTAAGATGAAGGGCAAATGTTGACGTTGTCTCTAGAGGCGGAAATTGAAGCCCAGAGCGGTGAAGTGACTTGCCCTGAGGTTGCACAGCTGGGAGGTGGGGTGTGGACTTCCAGCCATGCTATTTATCCACTGTTTGGAAATCTGGATGTTTGCATTTCTCGTCCTTGTGGATTTCACTTCTTTAGAGAGCCAAGCCTCAGAGTGCTCTGCTGTGTGAGTTCCCCAGGCCACAGAGCAGAACAGAGGTCAGGCTTGCTAAAGCCCTGGCTGGGATAGGAAAAAAGTAGTCAAAAGGGAAGTTTTCTGCAGAAAAATTGTGTACATGCTCCAGTGTTTAACTCAGCTAGCACCATGGGCCAGGGCCGGACTGGATGGGTAGATGGGTTGGGGGTGTTTGTGAGACTTGGCTCGCCAGGGCCCTGGTGGCTGGGCTGAGGGTATGAGGGCAGATCCTGGCCAGTGCTGGGCAGGACCCTAGCCCGCTCTGCTTTCCACTTTGTCCAAATAAATAGACTTGTCCCGGCCCTTCTCCTTAACCTCACCAGACCCAAGAAAGAGCTGCCATCCTGCCTCCTTCCCCCACCCCCATAACATCTTTAGTGTCAGCCCCGTTTGAGTGATATCCTACATTTAAGAATGCTTCCGGATGATGTGATTTGCTCATTCAGTTGACAAACATGGAGCACCTAGTGCGTGCCCTCTGGTGTGCCCAGCACTGGGGTGCAGCAGTGGACAAGAAGCAGCCATCCCTAATCTTCCTATCACTGGGGTGATGGTATTCTAGGGCTCCCTCTTACCTATAGGATAAAGGCCCAGATGCAGCACATCAATCATTTTCATAGCGTGCCTGCCACGTGCAAGGCAGACAGCACAGCACTGCTGCGGTTATACAGTGTTACAGAGGGGACAGGACGGCCAGACGAGAAGGCTGTGGGTTTTCATGAATATAATCGGGTTCAGCGATGAGACAGTGCCTGGGTTCCATGATCAGGAACGTCTTCTGGAGAAGATGAGCCTTGAGGAAGTTGCCAAAGGAGGAAGGGGCTCCAGGCAGAGTGGCCCAGAGTGACACCTGCCAGGGTGCAGAGGGCAGGCCTGGAAAAGCATTACTGGGCCATGGTGTCTGTGGCGGTCAACGAGAAGATGTTCATCCAGCAATGAACAGGCTAAGGGTGTGTGTCGAGGGCCTTCACAGGCCCCAAGTGTCAGGTGAAGGAGAGATTTCCCCCTTCCTTTCTGTACCAGGCCAACCATCTGCCTAAACGTCTCGTGTGTCAGAGGAACAGACTGTGGAAAAGCCCAGGGCCAGGCTGCAGCACAGACATGGACCCCATTGTTACAGGGTGGGCTGTCTCTGAGACCTGCTGGCATCTCCCAGCCTCACTGAGGCCTTGCCACCCTCTCGAGACTGGGCACACCCCATCATGCCCCTGGCTGACAGACACTCCCCAACCCTGGTGCTAAAGCGAGAGCCCAGAGGCTTGCAGAGCAGAGGCAGACTCTAGACTCAGAGGCGTGGCCCTGACCCTGTACCCCCGAACGTTCAAGCAGACTGATTTTTCAAACAAGAGGTGACTCCCCTCTTGCAAGTTCATCTTCAGGTGCCCCAACTTGAGAATATGGACGCCCCACCGTTTAGTGACACCACGTCTCTGGGCTGTCCCCCTGGATGGCTGTGGGTCTCCCCCCACCCAGAGCAGAGGCTGTGCCTCCTTGGCCCCTCTTCTTCCTCCCCAGGAAGGTTAAGGTTGGCCAGGCCTCCAGTCCCAGCATTTCTGGACACTCTTTTCTTGTTTGTTTTCTGTACTTCTAACTGGCGCCCCTGTAAGATCCCAGCCTTCTCTCTGCTCAGTGTGCTCACCATCTTTTGAGCTGCTGTGATCAGGATGCCTTGGGCCCCAACCAGTGCCTGCAGGGTTGGCTGCAGGCCTCTGTAAGGCCTGGCTGGGCCATGTGATCTCCTCGTACTCTGGGGGACTTTCTGCCAGTTCCAGCCACCCACTTCTTACTGGAGTCACTGGGTCAAGGGATTGCCACTTGGCACAGTGGGAATGGGCCAGGCGGCAGTGTGTCCTCATGGGAGCAATGCCAGGCTTTGTAGAAGAGGGTTTGCGGTCAACCTAGAATCTAGGTTCCAAGTCTGTTACTCACTAACCAGGTGACCTCAGGCAAGTCACTTTACCTTTCTGAACATCATCTTTCCTCACTTATAGAATGGAAATGTGATTGGGAGTGAAGATAGTGACCAGAGTTGTGTTCCAGATACCAAGCACCCCATTCCTATGACCATGCTTTTACCAAAGCCAGGCAAGAAGCAGGCCTTTTGTCTCCATAGTTCCAGAGCTCCTAAGGTCCCTTCTAACCCCTGGGGTGCCAAGAAAAAGCCAGTTTCAGCTTAGAGGGAGCAGGTGAGGGGAATTTGACCATGTTGGCAAGCCTTCAGCCAGCTCTCCTAAGCAGCCAAATGGGTCACTGGCTGCAAACCTCCCTGGGTTTGTAATGATGATCACAGGGCTCCTGGGCTCCTGGACACCTTTGGAATGGGCTTTGTGAGGCCAAATGCTTTGCAGATTAAATTTCCGGAGAAAGAACAGCTGAGAAATAGTCTTGAGCTTTGCAAAGCCATTTCTGTGCTATGGCAGCAAAAGGGATGTGTGTGTATATGTGTGCCTGTGCGCGTGTGTGTGTGTTTTCTCCCCTTAATAAAAGGGAGGGGATAGGCAAAGGAGGAGGATGATCCAATCCCAATCCTCCTTCTCTCCTTTAATTTGCATCAGCCAATGGGACTGCTGGTGCTGCTGTGTTTTCCAGGATGGTGCTGGTAACAGAAGGAATATGATTAGTGTTATGGAATTTCATGGTTGGGGTTGGGGGTGGCTTTTCCCCCCTTAATTAAATAAATGTTTTGAAGAGTTGCCCTGGAGAACTGCTGAAAGCAGCGGCTGATGGACGTTTTTGGTCATGTCAGACGAGGACAAGATTATCCAAGTGAGCGAGGGTGTCTCTTCCCCTTCAGCCGTGCTGCAGGCTTCCAGGGCCGTCCTGCCAGAAGGCAAGCAAGGGGCCGTAATCACAAACAGGCCGGGATCAGTTACAACCAGAAGTATTACTTTAGAGTTTTGGCTTTGATGGGGAAGAATGCAGTTCTCTTTGCCCCTCCTCCCCTGTCCTTGTCAAGTTAAACAGGATCTGTGAAAGCAATAGGTCTGGGATGTAAAGAGAGGCCAAAATTCAAGGCAGCTAGGGGACTGAGAGGCCCAGCTAGGAAGGCTCCCCCAGCCTCTGCTGATACTGGGGCAGGGCTTTGCCTGGCCTGTTTCTTCTTGGGGGAACTTCTTGGAGAAGCCCCATTTTCCCCAGAGTCTTTCTTGTCTACTGAGGGCATCCTTACCTCCATTTTGCCCACCAACCAAATGTCCTTGACCCTTCTGCATGCATAAACTGGCATTTCCTACATGTTTGCAGTGTACCTGGCACTAGGGGGAGGAGGAAGTAGGTGGGAATGTAATGAAAATAGCTTTTAAAAAAATAAACTAATGGAGCTCTCACTGATTCTAACCCTGACCCAGCCCTGCGGGGCCCGCTTCTCAACCCCCTCCCCTGTCTCAACCAGCATCTCCTAGATGAGCATCAGATCTACTCCTTCACACTTGGGGATAAATGATACTGCTCCCTGGAGTATTGACCTCATTAGGGGCGTGCTTCCCCCATCATTGGTACCAGGAGCAGAACCAGGATTGGCCAGCACCTAGACCTCCTTGCCAATAGGGCAGGATTTTAACTGACTGCTCCTTGGAGGAGAGGAAGGAAGTTGACCTCATCCTTGGGGCTTTGCTTGGGGAGAATGAGCATCAAGGGCTCCTGCCCCAGTGCCTCCCTTACAAGTGTTTAACCCCATTCTTCTGCCTCACTGCACGGCTAGACACAGACTGCCCTCCTTGGACTTCAAGGGCCTCCATTCTTGGTAAGGCCAGAGCATCTTGTCGGTGCTGTTATTGCAGCTCTTGGGAGGATTCTGTACCCGAGTGGCCTACCCTGCCTTCCATAACCCCATCTCAGCCTCCGTGGGTCCATCCCACCACCTCAAGGCCCTTGGATAAGAAACTTCATTCTAGAAGTGGTTTCCACGTTGGGGTGCCTGAATGGAGTCAGAGCCTGGTTGGGTGGGACATTCATATTCTAATCTAAGGGATAAGCCAGAGCTGGGGGGCTGGAAACAATGATATTACTTACTGGGGAGTAAAGTTCTAGCCTGCCATGGCTGAGGGTTGAGTCTCAGCTGAGATGTCTTGGGCCTGGCACTGCCAAGACTTACTTAAAGGACAGAAATCTTCATGGCCCAGCTTGACCCGCCCCCACCCCCAATTTATCTTATTCCATGTAGGCATCCCCACCTAAGAACCACTTGTAGGATGAAGTCTGTCCTCCAGGGACCCTGAAGTTGGTAGGGTGACCCCATGGAGGCTGGGAGAAGGTGGTATGGAGAGCATGCAAGATCGGTGACTTCCCAGCTTCCTACCCCATCTCTCTGCTATCAGGTACAGGGGAAGAGTGAGAAAGTATCGCTGAAGCACCTCCTCTGTGTCAGTGAGCCAGACACCTTTCTTCCTGTAATCCCCACTGCTGCCATATACAGCAGGGATCATGACTTCCATTTAGGAGAAATCTGAAGCCCAGAGAGGTCAGGAAATTTGCCAGCATTTTCCCCATACTCTCTGCTGCCTCCTGGTTAATTATCTGTGGTCCCTTGGGCCCCCAGAAGGGGCTTCATGGTGGGGGAAGATGTTTTTGGCATAGCCTTCTCCCCACCCACCCATTGAGGGCTGGGGGCAGCCAGTCTCTGGGGCTGCCCCTTCCAGAACTCCAGGCCTCCCCCCCCTCCCCCCAAGGAGAAGGGCTCGGTTTGTGTTTTCTATGTGAGAAGCCAGGACTCTGAGAGTCCCAGTGGAGGCCTCCACCAGCCGGTGGGGTGTGGGGTCACTCTGAATGTGCTTGGGGAAAGGCTGCGGGTGGTGGCCCGGCCCTCTGCATTCCTCCAAGGGCCTTACCCAAGGCGTGGGCTTGTGTCTGGTGCCTGGCCTGCAGGACCTCCCTGAGCTTTGCTCTTCCATTCCTGTGAGGGGAGAGGCCTGAATGAAAATGAGCCCATCAGGTGTACAAGCAGAGTGGGAGAGAGAGCTTCCGGGTGGGAGTGTTAGCTTCCTGGGAAATCTTGGGCAAGATATGCAACGAGCAACAAAAATCTCCTGGGCTCAGGACCCTGTGGGCACATCCTCCTAGGTGAGCCATGAATCTGGGAGGCTGGAGAAGGAAATGCCACCTCAGGGCATAACTGCACTGGACTCTAGCAGGACAGAAGGCCCCAGGCCAGAGGGATGAGTGCTGGGAAGAAGCCCACCACTAGGGATCCCTGGGTGGCACAGCGGTTTGGCGCCTGCCTTTGGCCCAGGGCGCGATCCTGGAGACCCGGGATCGAATCCCACGTCGGGCTCCCAGTGCATGGAGCCTGCTTCTCCCTCTGCCTGTGTCTCTGCCTCTCTCTATCTGTGTGACTGTCATAAATAAATAAAAATTAAAAAAAAAAAAGAAGCCCACCACTGACCCTAGAGCTGGATATGAGAAGCTACTTGAGGCTAAGGAAGCAGGAGAGGCTACAGTGTGTGGGTGGAGAAGCCAGGGAGGGATGAGGAAGTTTTCTGCCCATCTGTCATGGCATTTCATTTTCAACAACTATTTACTGAGCCCCTTCTTTGTCTGAAACACTGAGCCAGACAGAGACTTGAGAAGGTGCCAGGATGAGCAAAGCATTGGCTTTGTCTCCAGAGAGCTCTTGGTCTAGCTGGGGGAGACAGCCAACACAAACCTAAGATCAGGGTGCTTGGGGAGCACAGGGCAGGAGAAGAGAATCATAGCTAGCAGGGGTTCACGGGAACATGGCAAATATGGGGGCTTTGAAAGATGAGACCTGGGCACAGCGATCGATGGATTCGGGAGACCACACTTTTGGGGTCTGCTGAGTGTGCACCAAAAAAGCAAGATAGAAGGCGTTTCTTCCCAGGCTATGTGGAAGGCTTGTGTTCAAATTCTGCTCTGTTACTGGGTAGATAGTATGTGGCCATTTTGATACTCAGTTTCCATATCTGTAAAATGAGGATAATGTTTTGAAACCCATGTGGCTATTGGAAAGGTTGACCTAAAAAAAAAAAAAAAAAACTGAAGTGGTGTGTTCATATTCTCTTCCCTGGTAGACTGGGGTGGGCCACTGTCCAGTCCAGGCAGTGAGTTGTATTGGGGGAACAGAGATAGGAGTCCATCAGTCTCCTGAAATCACTTGGAATCACTTGGCCCATTCGCCCCCATCTCCTTACAACCTACAGACTTTTCAAAGCGTTTCCCCATCTGTTATTTCAGAGTGGCTTTCTAGGGCTAAATAGGCTAGGCAGCTTTGTTTCCATTTTTCAAAGAAGAAACTGAGTTTAAGAAGGGTAAATGGTTGGCACAAGACCTCAAAGCTTGCTAGTGGCCAAGCTTGGATTTGAACAAAAGGGCTGCATATTCTTTACCCAAGGCTCCTTCTGCAAGCTCAGTGTTTCCCAGAGAGTAGGTCCTAAAGACGTGTAGTAGACACAGCATGAAATGGCATGGGATCCCAACATGAGTAGGTTGTTAACCTTTTCTTTCACTCCACATTGGGCCAAGGGCAAAGTGTGTGTTTGGGGCTTCTGTGTTGTTAACATTGCCAATGTTGCCTGCTTGTTTCATTGTTAGAAAATCTGGCCCTAGCCTTGGTGTCTTGCTAGAGCTTGTCTTAGTATCTTACTAGAAGTCTATAATGTTTCAATGTACGTATTTTTCCACTTATCCTCTGTTTATGCCAAGGAATATTGGCTTTCCATTTTGTGTAGCATAGGAAAATGTCTTTTTGAGATACAAAAGTATTTTCATTTTTCTCTTAAAGCAGACACTAGTACAGGTACCACTCGGGTAGCTCCACCAGACTCCGGTGCTCCATAATGCCTGAGGTTCAGGAAGTGCAGTTATAGGACCCTGTGTGGGACACTCCTGGGTCCCCTCCTTCTCCCACAATCTCCTAGAGTGACACCAGTGGCTCCCAAATTCTAACTGGGAAAGGGGCTTGGAAAAGCATCAATATCAGTAGTGACTGCTCCCCACACAGTGAAGAGGAATCCACGTTGTCAGAGAGCCGTTGACGTCAGGCGGTACAGAATTTTGCAAGGCCTCTATTTAAAATTCCCCAGAAATTAAATAAGGAGGATTTGGAGGGAGGAATGCCCTAGACAAATTGTGGAGTGGGTTTGTTTTGTTTATGGAGATGGTCTTTAAAGTTGAAATTGCCCCCGTTTTATTTTTGCCCCAATTGAAGAGGGGCTGAGCTCAGCTGGAAGGGAGAGGATGATTGTCAATCTAAGACTTTCAGTTAAAGTCGACTCGGTTCTAGGGCCAAGGAGCCTCCATTGTTGGCAAAAAAGAGAAAAGGGAAAAAATATACAAATTCCTACATCTATACTTCTCTGCCACTGAAGTAAGCTAGTTTAAAAATACAGATAATTCCTCATATTTCCGTGACGGGCAGCAGCTACAGAGCGCTCCCTCAGCTCTTCCCTCCAGGCTGGAAGCACACCAGGCACACTACTAAGTGCTTTCCAGTTTTCTCTCTTTGATTTCTCTTTAGCACATGGTATGTAATATTCTCGTCTCACCAGTAAGGACACAATCTCTTTCTTCAGCTATTTTAAATGACCAAATAGCGCGATAGTCCAAGGCTGGCTTCCTAAAAATGTTGTCCATTCAACACTGTGGTAAATGGCATGACTTCCAGCAGTGCAGAGAGGTAGTGTTAAATACCTCCGTAACGGTTTGCCCTGTTCTGTCCTCTTCTAAGCCTTCTGATTTACCTCAGCTTGATGGTCCACTGTCTTTGACTCATCTCCAGTAAACCTCTCTTTGTCACAAAGTGGGGAACAGGCTATCGGCACAGCCTCTTCAGACCCAGCACAGCTCAAATTTACTACATTGTTTTGTTCTCTGTAATTTTATGGTTGGGACTGGTGGTCCTGTTTATTCATGGTGGTGTTCTGAAGTTTCCTAAACAAATTATTTTCTTGAAGTTAAAAAAAAAAAAAGGCCATTGCTTTTAAATATATATTTACTCTGTGAACCACAGTATACATAGCACAAGGATATGGCAAAAGCCCCACGTAGTGTGGAGACCTCTGAGGTTGAGAAATGCTGATCCAAAGTCACTCTCTCCTGGCATAGCCATTGGGCAAGATCTCATGCCAGAAAGCTATCAGCCTGAGTGCCCTGCCTTGCCCTGCCATGTGGGCTCAGAAAGGATGAGAGATTGGCAGCCTGGAGATGGGGCCTGAAACCACCTGTTAGCCCCCTCCTTGTGGAGGGGTGGGGGGTTGACAGGGCAAGAAGGGGGTCCAGGGAGGAGCCTTGCCCATGACTGCTGAGAAATGAGTCTGATTTGTAGACACTGATGGAATGGAGAAGAAGCAGGGAAGGAGAATGGTTTTCCTGGCTCATCTGTCAGATGGAAATTTGGGGAGCTGATGGAGCAGGTGGTATTGGTCGTCTTCTAAAAAGGAACTGGCAGCTGGAGTCATTCTTAAAGGGAACTGTGATTGCTGTCCTGGGAGTCAGACCCAGGTGCTAATCCTGCCACTTGGGTAAGGCACCCAGTCCAGCCTAAGATTTCACAGACCTGGAGACAGAGGGCTTACTGAACTCACAATCCCCCCAAACTCCAGGACCTTTCCCATCCTTGCCATCAAGTAGGGACACCTGAACTACCCACCTGCCCGGGGACACGCTCAGTTGGTACCTAATATTTTATCATAGCTGTGAATAACAGCCTCCATTCATTCCAGAAAGTTCACGCAGTAAATTATAAGATGATAAGATCGGAGGCCCTCTGGTCTATCTACCCCTTTTCATCTTGTTGCTGTTGACCTGTCATTACCAGCTGTTCAGACCTTTGTGGTGGGGGTGGGGGGTGGGGGTAGGTAGCTCCTGATCCTGGCACAGCTTTCAGTATATGAGATGGTGCCACCTGTTCAGCCCCGCTGTCCTCATCTTGGGACTGATTAAAACATCCAGCAGGACAGGCTCCCAATAGAACACCCGCCAAGTTGTAACCAGCAAGTCATCACATGTTCTTTGGAAGTGGTCAGCTCTCAGCCATGAATCTCTCAGTGCAGTCCTGCCGCCCCCAGAGGGGGTCATGAGAGCCCCAAGGCCTGAATGGCTAAGCTCTGACACATCCCAGACCCACCAGGCCAGCAGGTCAATCCTTATCAGAATCCAGCGTGGCTGGCCCCCTTCCTTCCTGTTGTGTCTTTCTGCTCAGCCCTGGCTGGGGAATGCTCAGCACCCCCTTGCAGGCTCTCCAGCCATCCCTCAAGGAGTCCATGTTCCAATCAATCTTGAGGTTGCCCATCCCTACTGTGGAATTCACCTTCTTTGGGAGTTGGCACCTTTGTCCGTGCTGTGCCCTTTCGCCTTGCTCCCATGTCTATGTCTTCCAGGACCCCCTGATGGTGGCCTGGCAGGCTCTCTGTCAGGGGCTCTCTGGTCCCTGTCTCACCACCAGTGAATGAGACCTTATGGAGGTCAGCCACTCAGTGCCACCTCCATCCTCACCTTGGGTCCATTTGCTCACCACCCTCCCAGTCAGCACTTTCCAGGGTGGGTACCCTGCTGCCTGAGAGAAAATGCCAGGCCATGGACAACAGTCCAGCAGACTCCCTTCCCATCTTGAGCTGGCCTCGCAATGCTGTGTCCTCTCAATCTGTTTCCACTTATCTCTTTCTCTTGCCTGGGACATCAGGGGAACATCCCTTCTGTTACCCTGAGCATTATGTCAGGCATCCACCTGGGAGGCTTCAACCTTCCTGACTACATTCTTAGAAGCTCAGTCTCAGGATTACTCTGCCCTGCTGTTCCTGGAAGGACTTGGTGCCATCTTGTATTCTCTACTTCACCCAACCCCCCACCCCCACCCATGTCGAGCACAGAACCAGACCCAGCTTTCAGTAGAGACTTCCCAAGGTCAAGGGCCAATGACAGTGATACCAAGAGACTCTCTCCTTGAGACTCCAGACACCCAAGACCCACCTGCCTCCCAGCCCTAGCACTAGTCATTAGGGAGCACTGAGGTCATGGTTCCTTCCTTAAAAATCCCTGCTGCTTACACTTCAACTTTAATAATAGCTCTTTGATGTACTTCACTAGGAACCAGGCACTATTCTGAACACTTTTTTTTTAAGATTTTATTTATTTATTCATGAGAGAGACAGAGAGGCAGAGTAATAAGCAGAGGGAGAAGCAGGCTCCCATGGGGAGCCCAATGCAGGACTCGATCCTAGGACTCCAGGAACACACCCTGAGCCCAAAGCAGATGCTCAACCACTGAGCCACCCAGGTGCCCCCTAATTTGAACACTTCTTGTAGGTTACCCCCTGTACCCCTTAGAGCACTGGGAGATAGAAGTACTACTATAGATCCATTTTACAGATGAGGAGATTGAGGCAGTTGCCCAAATTCAAACAGCTAGTTAGCAGCAGAGCTGGGACTGAAACCCAGGCAACCTGGCTCTAGAGTCCTTGGCGTAACCTGCTGGCCTGGTGGGTCTGGGATGTGTCAGAGTCCTTGTGCGCCCTGCCTGCCTGCGAATGTTCAGTAGTCTGGCTGTCTCCTGGGTGCTTCAGCCTTAGGGGCTCATCCAGTGAGGTGGGCAGGCAGGAACCGAGTTGGGGGAGGGGTGGCAGCAGCCCAGTGCTTGATGCCTTCTTGCTTCCACGGAGCCTTCCAAACTGACGTAGCAGCCTGTGCTAATGGTCTTGGAATCCAGGCCTCAGGCGCCCAGGGAAGGTTCTGGTGGCCTAAGAGTTCCATCTGGGGGAAGGGAAGGCCATAGGCAGCAGAGCAGGGATAGGTACCAGAGGTGGAACAAGAAGAATGGGTCAGGCAGGAAGGCGGGGGCTGTGGGGTGTACTGGGAGAGAGTTGGGGAGCCCTTACCCGCTCCTGTTTGCTTTGGACCAAGGAGGCCACGTGCTGTTAGCTGGAGTGTGTCTTGGCAAGAGGCCTCAGTGACAGAGCCTTCTGGCCAGGGGAGGCCTGGCCGAGGGTGGGCTGCCTTTCGTTGTTCTTAAAGGCGCAGCATGGTTATGGGCGGCCAGCCTTTCCAGTGTCCCTGGTGCCTCTCAGGTAGAAATCTCAGATCTGCCCCAAGGTCATGGGAAAGGGGTCAGGCCAGGTCCAGGGCAGAAGCAGACCCTGAGGACCCAGCTTTGTGCCAGGTGCAGTGTGGCCAGGTGGGCAGCACAGTCCCATGTGCCTGGCCAGGCCCCCTTCAGCACCCTTCCCCTTCTCACCACCAACCCCTGCTCTCATTCAGTGCTCACAGATCCTCGCAGTGTCCCCTCCTCCAAACCACTGCAAGGGAGGAACTCGGGAAGACTGGGAGGGAGCACCCCTCAGATCAGCCAGAGCACACTGTGACTGGAGGCAGGTATTGGAGGCCTGGGCTGTGCCTCCCTAGCTGTCCCCAGCTCCTTCCTCTACCCACCCCACCCCCCAACCAGGCTGCGTGTCCACCCTGCCTGCCTACACGCCACAGACGCTCAGCCCTGCATGAGCCTGTGTCAGACCCTTCGAAGGACCCCGGGGAAGGGGAAAGACAAAGGCAAGGCCCAGAAGGAACCTAAAACCTGCTGGGCTCTCCCAGACTCCAAACCCAGAATCTCATCCTGCCTGTTCCCCTCTGGGGGGAGCTCGGGCCTCTCCTGCTGGCCTCAGCGCTGGTATGCTGGCTGTACTTGTGCCCATTCTGTGTGCTGCGCAGTGGGGAGGGAGGGAAGAGTGCCTGAGGCCTGTGTGTGCTCTATGGTGTCCCCACGCCTGGAACACCCGGCATATACCAGGTGCTTGTTTAGCACTTGGTTATGGAGATGCCATATGTCCCTGAGGTTGGGCAGCGCTACAGGCAGATCATATCATCCTGGTATGACGATGCCCTAGGGAAGCCGGTCCTGCTCCAGGTCACCAGCTGGGACATGGTAAAGCCAGGATCCAAACCTAGATCTTATGGTAAAGCCAGGATCCAAACCTAGATCTTGGAAGAGGAGCTAAGAAGTGCCCATGGGCTGAATCCTGAATGGGGCGGGCAGGGCCTGGAGTTGTGGGGCGCAGTCAGGGAAGGCCTGTGGAGAATAACATAGAACAGAGGGAACTTCAGAGGGAGAGGAAGGAACAGGGTCCCCCTCCCCCACCAGCTGTTTTGTCCGAGGCTGAGCTGTGACCTCAGAAGACTTTATTAACGTCCTAATTGTGTGCAGCTGGCCTCCTCTGGCCTAATGAGCTCATTATCCTCTGTCATTAAGGAGGCCATTGTGGCCTGGTCACCCGGGGGATAGCAGTGGCCTGGGAGTGCCCATCACTTCCTGCCGGGCTGGCCAGGCTCAGCCCCCTCTTGGGGAGGTTGAGGCCCCCAGCCCCTGGCCCAGGTCCTCCCATCCCCTTCTTCTGTCTGTTCCCACCTCTGCCTCTGTCTCTCTCTCTGTGTCTCTCTGTTTACCCACCACTCTTTCCATCCCTCCCCCAGTGCCAGCATTGTCAAGCCCCAGTTAGAGTCCATTTTAGAGGGCTGTGAAACTGGCCCAACCTCTGAAGATAGTGCTCAGCCCGGAAATAGAGAGGATCGGACTTCTGGGCCTGAGGTTTTCCCTCTTGGGGCCGGGGATCCCCTTCCCTGCCCTGGGCTGGAGGGGCTGGCCGGGCTGCGCCAGTGTGGCCTTCTCCCCACTCAGCCCCTGGGCCATCATGAAGCGGGTTCTTACGGCCACGAATGGGGTCAGCCACTATGACAGTGCTATTGCTGTTCTTTCTGGTCCCTTGCCCTCTGGAGAGGGCTGGTCCTGGCCTGTCGGCCAGCCTGGCTAAATGACATGCTTCTGGCGCTGTGGGGACGTAGTGCTCACAGAAGGGACCACCAGGCTGGGGCAGCATTCAGGGGACTGGCCAGCTCCAGATTCTCCCAGACAGCTTCTCCAGTCTGGGGATTTCGCTCTTCAGCGCACCCAGTGCCCCCCCGCGAAGGAAGGCTTCTCCTGCACATCCAGTGTGTGGGGGCTCCCTTCTCAGGGTCCCTCTGCAGCAGTCCGTGGTTTCCCACGCTTATGGTAGCCCCTCTCCTGCCCCCTGCTGGGGTTGTGGGGTGTATGTCAGCATAAAGGTATCCCGGGTAGGAAGACCTGCTGGAGCCTGGCTGCCTGGCTGGAGTCTGGGGTATACTGAGCAGTCTCCGGGCCAGGCCCCTTGAGGGTTCTCTACCATCTCCTATTCCACCAAGTTCTCTGTTCCCCACCTCACTCCAAAAAAGAGCATCTTCCTCTCTGCCTGGAAACAAGGGTTGACTTCTCTGGGAAAGGTCAGGCTGGCAGCCAGGAGCCATCCCCATCTGAGCACAGCTAGGGCCACTTCCTCAGTCCAGTGAGAAGTCCTTTCATGAAACATCACTAAATGTCCTCTCCCAAGAACAAAGGCTGAGAGGGTGGGAGAGGAAAGCTAACACAGGCCAGCTTGGAGTGTGGACCCATCTTCCTGGGGACATGGAAGAGGCAGAGGTGACTCTGCTGGTCCCTGGGCAGCCGTGAGTGCTGGCCTCCTCCCCTTCCACACCCTGTGGCTTCAGTCCCTCAGCAAAGCTCCTAGCTTCTGTTCAGCGGGCACCTGCTGTGCCAGACCCTGTGCGTTGTCCTGCCTTCTCCATCCTCACACTGGCCGCCCAGGCAGAGCACAGTCCTACCATTTTACAGATGAAGCCTCTTACAGGCTCAGTCCCTGTCCTGAGGCCACAGAGCATGGGAGTGGCAGGAATGAGATTCATACTCAGATCTTCGGCTCCAGCACTTAGGCTCTGTGCCTCAGTTTCCTTATCTGCCTGGCTGCCTACTGCCAGCTCAGTTCTGCCTTTGAGACAGAGCAGACATGGTACTTACAGTCTCAACAAGATGAATTCTCCAAGTGCATGAGCCACTGTGAGTTGTGGGGTTGATGCTCTGGACACCGTCAGGATTTGGAGATCAGTTAGGGAGGGCTCACCGATGTGGTAGGACAGGAGACAGGAAGCTATAGGACCTCTATCCTGGGGGACCGTGTGAGCAGAAGGACGGGAGCCAGGCTGAGAACAACCCTGACACATGTGGAGCAAGGAGGGAAACCCCAGAGACAGCTCCCCTCTGGCCCCATTTCCCACCATGCTTGCAACCACGAATTTTGTCAGCTAAGGAAAGAGCAAAAGACAGCCTTTTTCGTTCTTTTGGAACCCCTGAAGGCAGTCCCCAAACTTCTCAGATTAACTACATGGGAACACACATGGTCTTTTCATCAAGGTATATTGAGTATTTCTTGATCTACTTACTCTGGACAGAGACACCACCTGGCCACCCATGGGTGCTGTTAGTCTGGGGGGGATACCAAACAACTACCGCTATGTTAGTAAAACAGCCCAAGGTTTTTGACTTCCAACTCTGTGTTAGGCCCCAAACTAAGCTACTTATATCTCATTTATCCACTTCAACAACCTTAGGAGGTAAGCACCATTAATTATCCCCATATCAGGGAGGGGAGACTGAGGCTCAGAAAAGTTTACTGTTTTGCCCAAGGTCACACAGGAAGTAGCAAGCCAGGACCTGAATTTGTGTCTTTCTGACCCTAGATCCCTAATTATTACCCTCTACTTCCAGAGGACCCTCACCTGTGCGCAGTGGGGAGTACACACAGCCCTACATTTCTGTTCATTGTGTACACACACGAATCACACGAT
Source organism: Nyctereutes procyonoides (assembly GCF_905146905.1). Taxonomy (NCBI): domain Eukaryota; kingdom Metazoa; phylum Chordata; class Mammalia; order Carnivora; family Canidae; genus Nyctereutes; species Nyctereutes procyonoides. Next base: position 8,422,411 of record NW_026575133.1, on the reverse strand, counting down.
CAGGGACACAGACATAGAAGTACATGTGTGACATACCAGCATTCAGGGACACGCATTCCCAAGGCATCACCTCTGCCCTTGTGCAGACACCAGATAAATTCCTTATCTACTTCTGTGGTGGTTAACAATATGATTCCTGGAGCCTGACTGCCTGGGTTTGAGGTCCATCTCTGCCTCTTCATAATCACGATCTTGGCCTCAATTTCCTCATCTGTAAAGTGGGGATGATGATGACAGTAACACTTCACAAGATTCTTGAAGATTAAATGACATATGTAAAGTTAGTGCCTGACCATAATCATCCTCCCGTATAACAAATGCACACACCTACATAGATATGTACATGGGCATAACCCATCTCCCATGTACTCAAAACTACAAAGCCTTGTCCACATCTACCCCATATGCAGCCCACACACCCTAAATCTCTGTGGAAAGGGGGACGCATGGGGACTGGAGGTGAGCCCGGGAGCCCCGTGGGGCTAGTTCAGGCTCTAATTGCTCCTCAGTGGAGCAGCAGGGACTTTGGTCAGGAGCCCCAGTTACGGCAACTGACGTCTGAGCTGCTGGCATCTGGGAGAGGCTTGTCAGCAACTGTGGGTGGGCACAGGCCCATGAGCCTCCCCCAGAGGCGTAACTGTGTGACTCATGCCAGGGATCCTGGGAGGTCTGCATGGAGCCTTGGATGGCCCTATGCCCACCTGGGTGGTGTTTGAGCCTTTCCTTTGCTTGATGGAGGTGCCCGCAGCCGAGTCAGCAACAGGCTCTTCTCTACAGGGCCTTAGGCAGGAGAGACCTGAGACTGGAACCGTTCAACTTAGCTTTGCACATTTCAGGACTGGAACATTTTGGGGCCTAGGCCATTGTTCTCAGAGTTGTCAGGAACCCTGGCTCCTGGGGGAAAGGAGGGAGCAGGATGCACAAGGAAGGCTTCGCAGAGGGTGAAATAAGGGGTGGGGAAGACAGGACCACCTGCAGAAAAGAGACCTGAGCCTTAGGATTATGAGGCCTTGGAAAAGGCTTATGCAGTATGGCCACAGGGGGAGAGGGAGAAAACAGGAGGTGAGTAGGCTGTTGGACTCACTTCATACCGGATGAGGATACAAACTAGCTCAGATGGGGCTGATGGAGAAAATCTCCCCTCTCCCACCCCCCACCTCAGCCCTCCTGGTGCCCACAGAGGGGCTTGCCTCCTTTGCCTCTACTAAGGGTGACTTTAGAGCCCAAATTCCAGAAATAGAAGGCTTAGAAGACATTGACTATGACCATCCAGGAGGCCACCAAGTTGCCTGCCTTCCTGGGAAGTCATAGGCTCACACAAAGGAAGAAGGGAATATTCTCCCAGTGGAGACAGAGTGATTGTTCCAGAAGGTGGAGTTGGCAGTGGCACACCTTGGTATAGAGAAAGAGGCTGGGAGGGGCTGGGCATGGAGGGATCTTGGCAAATCCTCACCAAGCACATGTTTCCAAGTTCCACTGTTCCTGGGCACATCCCTATTTTTTCCAGTGACTGGAAGATCCCTGGCTCCAGCCCAGGCCCATCCCGGGGAAGCCCTCTCCTGGGAAGCAGAGCTCCCCTTTGAGGGCAGGCCTTCAGGGTACTTCTTGGCCTACAGGAGTTTGGCCTGGCTTACTGGGGTGGTGGGGGGGTATGTTGTGGAACTGGGGTGGTCAGGTTGGTGAGGATCTGGAGGTATGGGAACCAAAACATGTGTGCTTTTGGCATTGGGGCCTGGACCTGGGGGTCGTGTGGGAGCCTCAGCCTTCAAGACTCTCCCAAAAGTGACTCCAGGTTGGGAATTATGATGACTGTGCTCTGGGACTCTTGGGGGTTATCCTGGCGAGTGGAAATTTGAGGAGGTACCAGTTTCCGAGAATGGCTCAGAGGGCTCCGTCCTCACCTTCTGAGGTCTCTGGCAGGTGCCCAGAGAACTTGAATTTTGTCTCTGGATTTGACTCACAGTGGTGGACCTTCAGTCATGAACCTTGGTGGTTGTTGGGCAGAGATGGCATTAGTGAGGACCCCTGGTTCCCGGTGATGGAAACTGGCTCCTGCTTAGTTAAACAGCAAGGAAGGCCACTGGATCACTGTAATTAGGGAATCCAACAGGGTGGTCTAGCTTTAGCCCACCTGGAATTTGGAGCTTGAACAATGTTAATCAGGACTGACTCTCCATCTCTGGACTTTGCTGCTGCTTTACTGACTGAACTCTCAGGTCATCTCTTCTCACATACCCCCACAATTCCTGGTTTACGTGGGACTTAGCATTCAGATTGCCAAAGCACCCGTGTCAGTTCTTGAGACCACCCTGGAACCGTTACAGTGTCTAGGGAGAAGACCAATCAGTCAGAAAGTGGTTGGCTGGGTATACCCACTCCTGTGGTCAAGGACACAGAGCCACCTTCATGGTGGAAAGCCTTATGAGATGGGGAGCCCTGTTCCATGACCTCTGGTCAGGCTCGGTGGAAGAGCTCCTCGGGGTGGTGCTTCTTCGCAGAGACTGCTGGGATTCCAGAGAGTGCTCCCCCAGAAGCCTAGAGAAGGGGAAAAGACCCCTGTGAGTCCATGCCTTCTGATTCCTTTGGGGCCTCCGTCAGCCATAGCCTTGTAGGCAGCCACACCTGTATTGCCTGGGTTCTGGGAGAATAGTGCTGTTCCGGAGAGCCCCTGTCAGTGGCCCATGATGTATAAGTGGCTGCGATGGCCTACCCCATCCCACTCTGGGGGAAGACAGACTCTGGCCGAAGGAAGGGAATGGAAGGGAGGAAGGCATCCACCCTGGGTTCCAGAGGGACAGTGAGCCAGAGGCCTGGGCCTTGAAATTCCAGACTGCTCGTCCAAGCAATATAGGTCTAGAGCAAAATTGAGCTTAAGAACAGAGGTTCTCTGAATGCTTCCTGCCCCCACACATACATACATAGAGTCCCCCTTCAGAGTGGTCCGCTTGTTACTGATGAACCTGCCCTGACACATCCTAGTCACTCAGATCCGTAGTTTACCTTAGGGCTCACTCGTGGTGCTTGTGGACAAGCGTGTAATGATGTGTGCCCATCATTACGGTATCATACAGATGTTACCGTGTCTCATGGGCTTTGCAGAGCTGCAGGCAGAGTGTTGTGGAACTGTGGGGAGGGTGGGTGCGGTGGGCATTCAAGACAAGATCATGGGCTGTCTGCTGTCCCAGGCCTGTCACCCAGAGCAGTAGGGACCTAGCAGGAGACCAGGAGGTAAGGTAGCTCCAGATGCCGAGGTCCTATGCGATTGTGGCACTGCTTTCCTCACCCCTCCCCATCATCACAGCAGCCCTCACGCCACCTCCCGTACCTCCCACTATCCCCCCTTCTCGAGCAGCCACTCCCTGCCATAGGCAGGGATGGCTTCTCAGTGCTGCTGGGGGAGAAGCCCAGGACCTCTTGACAGGGAACAGTCCATATTTGGAAATGGTGAGCTCAGTCACGGACAGAAAAGAGAACCAGTGCCAGATTGCTTTGGGGGCAGAGAAGGATCGGAACGGGATGGGGGCAAAGACAAGATCTTGTGAAGTGTAGCTTCTAAGAAGAAACTGAGGGCAGTGTAGCCCCAATACCCAGGTGCTCAGAGTGCTTTGCTCAGTCAACTTTTGTTTAAATGAAAAATGAATGAACCAATGAACGAGAAAGAAAATGAGTGAGCTTTTGTCATCAGTCCATGGCCGTCAAGTGTGCGGTGCCCACTTAGTGTAATTGACGTATCAACACAGCTAAGGGCAGCCATGAGCGGCGCCCAGGGGCAAATGCCACTGACTCTTGATGGGGAGGGGGCACAGTGGCCGTCAGAAGGTCACAGTGAGGCATTCATCTCTGGATACCTCTGAAAGCAGGGAAAGCCAACCCCCCAGCCAAACCAGCAGTCCTGCTGGGTTTCAGGGACCCTAAGTGGCCTCTGTGTTCATCCAGAGCTTCCCGGGCCTTTCCTACAAGCTGATCTGCACACAGTTGGTATATCCTTGTTTGAATTTCATTGTCAAATTTTGTCATCAAGCATTTGGGTGAGTGTGGGCCAGTGTCCATCGGGCCCTCCTCTGCAGGAGCATGTTGGCTTCTGAGTATGGCGCAGGCTTCTTGAGGCTAGATGTGAGCCGGGCGTCTGCCACGTGCCAGGCTGTCTGGCTCTATGCCCTGTCCCCTCTCTTGTCTCCACCCCTCTTGGGAGCTCATGACCACATTCTTTCTTATCTCCTCTGCAGGCTGGTGGTTCGTGAGCACCTCGGAGGAGCAGGGCTGGGTCCCTGCCACCTACCTGGAGGCCCAGAATGGTACTCGGGATGACTCCGACATCAACACCTCTAAGACTGGGGAAGGTAAGGACCTCCAGGTTCAAGGGGAGGGGCAGTAATGAGGCATGTGCAGGGAGCAGGCTGCCTCCGGATCCTTGGGGATTGGTGCCCACCCCATCCCTGGCCCTTGGAGTGAACCCAGTTCTTTTGGAGGTAGCTTTCCCACTCTTCTCCCTAAAACCATCAGAACTCCTAAAGAGAGTTGGGCCATGTCCTAGCCCCTTCCCTTGGGACCCCATCTCACTGAAGCCAACCCACGATCTCACCTCCCTTTCCAAGCCTGTCCCTCCTGGCCCTACATGGGGCTCAGGTTAGAGGGGACATTTTCCAGGAGTGTGGATCTCAGACTTTGGCAGCTTTGGGGCAGAGACTGGAGAGAACAGTCTTAGAGCAAGACCATAAAGCTCTCTTTCCCCCATAAAAGCCCTCAGTTCCCTGGGGAACCCCACAGAGACCACCACTTTTGTCTTCCCGACCCCACACCGTGCTCTCTGCTGCAGGGATGACTCCAAGGGGTTGCATGCACGCAGCTTCTGCTGTGCCTGTCTGCTCAGAGGCTTCTACTCTGGGTGTCTGTTATCCCAGCCAGCAGTGTGGACACACAGAACAGGTCTGAGTCATTTCTCAGAGTAGCAGAAACCATGAGGTGGCCCTTCCACCACTGGCACCTTTGATCATCTCTAGCCTGGTGAGGTTTTTCTGGTGTTTTCTCATTGCATTTCAAAGAACCTGATCCCCGCCCGGTGGCACTCCCCACCCCCGGTGGCCAGCACTGGCCTGGTCAGCCTATGTGTGGACTCAGATATTCGCCAGAGCAGGCCGCTTGAAGCCCAGTGAGTCTCAGCCACCCCCAGTTCCTGGCTGCCTGCTCCTAATAACTGCCAAACCCGCCATGTCCTGGCAGGAATGTTTGCCCTAACGGTCAGTAGGGATGGTCCAAATGGGCACATCTGAGAGCCAGGGGGATGGAGGCCTGTCACCCGGGCTCAGGCCACCTCCAGCTCCACCCTCCACACACACACCCTCCATTCCCTGCTGCTCCGGCCAAAATAAGCAGTCTGCAAGGCAAGCGCCAGCTCCCTATTCATCCTTCCCCTAAATGTCGGTTACTGGATGGGTGGTTGAAGCCCCGCCCTTCCTCCCATGTAAATGCTTTATTTCAGCTCTGTGACCAGTGCCACGGCCCCCACAGTGCCTGACAGATTTCCAGGAATTAGGCTCCATCAGGAAGGGTTTGCATGTTCAGACCGGGTGCTCTGTCCTTCCTGGCTGCTCCCTGGTCCTGGAGCTGAGCCTGCTCCCAGTCTCACCTCTGGCTCTGCTGTACCCCTGCAGTGGTGGAGAATATTAGTGCCTGAGCTCCTCCTACCCACTTCCACATTCTGGGGTCATCCCAGGGTCTCTGGGAAATAACTGTCCCTAGAGCATAGAGAGGTCTTATTCACTCTACAGGTGTGTGACCTTTAGCAACATGCTTGTCCTTGTAAAGCTTGAGCCTCAGTCAGCTTCTGTGGCCTGGTGGCCTTATGCCCTATGCCTGTCCAGGATGCATTTTGCTTGTAAGCAACTCTGAGAGGGTGTGTGTGTGTGTGTGGAATCAGAGTCCCGCCTGAAAAGGATATGCCAGGAATGTTTGAGCAGAGCCATCAGGAGATGGAGGACAGGACACTTGAGTGGGCAGGAAGGAACGGGAGATGTGTGTGTGCATAGGTGCCTGCCTGGTTTGAAGAGAGCTTTGCAGAGAGCCAACAGTAGCAAGTTGTAAAGGATTTTGACCTTGATGCAGCAAGAATCAGGCAGCCAGTGCAGGTTCTGCATTCAGAAGTATTTGCCTGTGTGTGGATGTGCACTCAGGGTGACCTTTTTTAAAATAGATTCCTCAGCATGCTTTTGATAGGACCAGTGTGCCAGTACCCCTGGCAGCATTTGAGCAGCTATGAATTTCATCCTCACATCTTGGGCATCTCTACCCTGCTCGACAGGGGGACTCCAGGGCTCAGTGTCCCAGCCCAAGGCCCTAGCATCAGCATCCACCGGTCTCTCTGTCCCCACAGCCATATGGCTAAGAGATTAGCCTATCCTGCTCCCCTCTCTGGCCATCTCTACTCCAAACCTGTTACCGTCCCATCATAGGTCCCTGAGTCCTATGGACAGGATTGGAAGCCTTCATCCCATGAAATCTTCCCTAGTGACTCATGTTTCATTGCTTTGAAAAGAAGAGATCATCAGCTGTTTTGGTTTATTTCTATTACCAGACATCCTGGCATATGCTCGTATTCCTCCGAAATGTTAACGGTAGGAGGTAGGAGGGGTGGGGTGGAGGTTGAAGAGAGAGGAGAGGGGAATCAAGCCCAGCACTGGCAAGTTGCCTTAGTGAAGCACTGGATCCATTGCCTTTCAGAGGCCCAGAGAGGTATCACCGCCACAGAGCCCGCGGGTCAGTTTGTGGCAGAGGCAAAACTGGAAGCTGAGTCTCTGCCTGCACCCCTGTGCCCTGGAGCCTTTGCTGGTGGGTTTGCATCAGTATCAGCTCCTTGCCAGGGCCTTTTCCCTTGTTGGTGGGCTAAGGGGTGCAGGGACAAGGGGGAAGGACATTGTCAGGCCAAGAGTCTGGGCTCCAGAGCCAGATCACCTAGATCTGTGTGCTTCCCCAACACTTAGGCGTGTCATCCGAGGATTTCTGAACACCTATGCCTCTAGTTTATATCCCATTTCCTACATGGGGATGGTGCCAACAGAACAAGGCTTTCTCGAGGCTTCAGTGAGACGGTCCTCGTACCTAGTTGAAACTATGGGGACACGGCCTGGGCATCAGCCGAAGCTCCTCTGCCCCCAGGGAAACCACAGGATGCAATCACCCGGCGTGGGGGGGGGGGGCGGGGGGGGGTGTCAGCTGTCAGAGTCCTTCCCAGCCTGGCCTCACACAGGACCTCGTTTGTTCTCCAAAGAACGTGTTCAATCCCTTATCCCCTCTCATGCCAGGGCAGGTGGTGTCAGCCCCTATGACAGATGAGAGAACAGGTGACAGAGTATGGTGACACAGTAACCAGGCAGGGAGGCCTCACCTGAATCCAAACCTCCAACCTCGTGTCCAGGCCTCCTGCTTACAAGAAGCGGGTCAAACAAGACAGCCTTCCTCCCTCAAGAAAAGCAAATACTTCCCAGAAGGCTTTGCAGGGCTTGGCTCAAGGTTGTCTGGACAGCTTTCCCTTGACTCCAACTGCTGGCCTCCCTCCCCCAGACTTCGGCAACCTGCTACCCAGATTCTGCAGAGCCGGGAGGTGGGGGCCGCTTGCTACCCTGCCGCCCCCGCCCAGTGTGTGTTCCACCTGGGAACAGAAGAAGGCTGAGGGCTTCTGGAGCTGGGCCATGGCACCCAGCGGAGCAGTGCAGGATGCCACCCCAGAGAGGATGGGCTACACAGAAGGGGTCTGTAGCACTGAAAAGCTGTGGCAGGTCTCCCACTGTTGCAGAGACAATGGGCAGTGTGCCGTGAAGGAGCAGAGGGCCTATGGCATCCATCCCCATGTACACTTCACCCAGCACCATTTCCTAGTCACCTGCCGGGCCCTGTGTGAGGTCCGGGGGCCACCTGGAGGGCTGTCCTCATTCCAGGCTGGGGCCAAGGATCCTCTTCACCTCTCAGGTGCTAGGAGGCAGAGTTCTCAGTCCCTTCTGGGCCCCAAGGTATAACCCGTAAGATGTGGCTTTGGTGGCCCTGCCCCACATGTTGGTGTTGTCCTTGGGCACATCTGCCCACGTCCAGCGAGTGCGGACTGCTGGGGGGCTTGGTCCCAGCGATGATGACCTGTGAGCATGAGCCTTCCCTCCCACCACCCCTGCCCCGCCTCATCCCATCTCATCCTCCTCTCCATTTTCTCCGCCGGTTCCGTCGGCCGCGTGTTCCATTGCCATCTCCCACACCAGTGTCCAAGAGACGCAAGGCCCATCTGCGGCGTCTGGATCGCCGGTGGACCCTGGGCGGGATGGTCAACAGGCAGCACAGCCGAGGTGACTGTGGGAGCCAGCTTCTCCTGCCCAGCCGCTGCCACCTCTCTCCTCCTCCCTCACTCGCTAACGCCCTGCCTCCTCTCTGAGTTCTGCTCCTCTCTGCCCTGTGGCCTCTTTACCCAGATTCAACAGTCAGACTTTCATTCACTTTCTGCAACTGGGGGTGGGCGTAGGGGAGGAGGGTACAGGGGACTGCCTGGGAAGTGGGGGTGGCTCTGGCTCCTGCCAACATCCTGCGGGTGGGGGTCAGGGGACTCACAGTGTGATTGTGGGGGCAGCTGGCCTAAGGAAGGCCACATCTGCCCTGGCAGCTGCAGATGAAGAGAACTGGGGGGGTGTGAGTCTGCGGCGCTGTCCCACTCACTCGCCCCCATCCTTCATTCCCTTGGCCAAAGCTGGTTTAGCGATTACTTAGAGACAGAGTAGGAAGAAGGACCAGTCTACAACCCTCCTCCTTCAGCAGCTCCAGGGAAACTAGAAAGGGAGCAAAAGTGAGTCCCAGCCTGGTCTTGGGGCACGACCCCAACCAGCTTGGAAGGCAGCGTGGGGTTTAGCCGGGAGCCTCCAACGTCTTCAGCACTCGGCACTGGCACCTCATGAGGGGCCTGAGACGATTCCAGGGAGGCCCCTAGCCTGCCATCCAGGCTGATTGGAACCAAGACAATTTGTAGGTTTAGGGCCTTTCCAACATCTAAGAGCCTGGGAAGTAGGGAGATTAGGGGTGGGCCCCTGAACAAACCCTGGACAGCTCCAGAGCCCGCAGGCCAGAAGGGCCCATTCCCCCTATCTTTCAGAGAACACAGCTGGAGGGGCGGCTAATCAGCACTGGCCTCTCTAGAATAGCAGGGATGCCCCAGGACTCTCACCCCAACCCCCACAGCTCATTCCTGAACAACTCTGAGACCATGTTTTGGTATCTGCTCCAAGCCCCAGGCAAGCAACACGCCTGGACACTGAGGTGATCACCGCCTGTGGCTGGCTCAGTGTCACACTCAGAGCACTGGCCATGGGAGCCCAACTTAGGCTTGAGGGCAGAGCAAAGGCTGGACCCTGAGGGCTGGTGCAGGGCAGGAGGCCAGGTCATGGGAATAGCGAGAACAAGCTGGAATGTAAAGCAGAGGCACCCTAGAACTGGGAACTATGGGGCAGCGTTGCTGGGGGGCCAGGCTGGGTTGCTGCCCTGAGCCTTGGCAGCAGAGGAGAGTGGGATGCTGGCCTGGAAAAACAGCAGAGACAAAGGTTTGGCCTTCCCCCATTCCCTCCAGCGTCTGCTCCAAACACCATCCTATACTGAGTCCCAAACAACTCTGTCTCCATAAGCACATGGACACTTACAAGTGACGAAGCACTACTACCCGGGCACAGCAGCAGACTGGCACCTCCAGCCTGCGCACAGCTGTGCATCTGTGGTCCCTGGCACACAGCCACTCACACACAAAATCCCGCTTGTGTGACCACACATAGACCGTTGCACACATACACTGACAGTCACAAAGGCATCAACAATCTGCCCAAGCTCATGTTGTATGCACACCTCTGCAGCAGCACCCAGGTTCACATACGGCTCCGTCTACAGACTCAACATGTGACCCCTTACACCACAGCCACACAGGCAGTGTGTTCACAGTTACACAGTGGTATACATGGACACACATGCCCAGTGAAATGCACAGCACTGTGGACATCATACATACACAGATACGTAAGTGAATACAAGCTCACAACTTCTCTCCTTCTCCCCCCCCCCCTCTCCAATAAGAGGCCTAAACAATGTTATTTCCCATTCTCAGCCCTATGTTAAATCAGGGCTAAGGTGAATCAGGCAGCCAAGACAAACTTGTAGCAAGCTGGCTGGGAGAAACTCTGCCACTAACAGCAGAGCTGATGGGGGGGAAGCAGGCAGTGGGTCATATATAACGAGACGAGAAAGAAGCAGTGCTTCCCCAGGGCCTCCACTCCCCAGCCCCTCAGCCAACCAGGCCTTTGGAATCAAAAGGCCTCTTGCAATGGGGTTGGGTAGGTTGTAGGGGCCGGGAGGGGAGCCAGGGAGACTGCTGACAGAGGGGAAAGCATTTGAAAGAGGAGGCGTCTGTGGTTTGGAAATGGCAGGGCTCTCTAGCCCCCGCCTCCAAAACCAAAACAGGCCTGTCCACCTCCCCCAGTCAGCCACCCACCCGCCTAGTGGGCGGCCTGGTCAGCCCTCCCTAGGGTGAAGGTGCCACCAAGCTTTGATGGTACATCAGAGTGACCACAGCCTCAACCCTTCCCAGAAACCTGAGGTGCCCCCAGAGCTTGTGGCTCCTCTCTCCTCAACTTTGATTCCTAAGAGTCTCTTCCAGAGACCTGAAGCAACCTGAATGACTCGGCCACCACCCGAGACCATTTGAGTCTGGGCATCCTCCCTACTGGGTCCCCCTAGTCCTGCCCCCAGGTAGGGTGGTGACCCTGGTCCAGGAGCGGGGTCAGCTCTGCTTCCTCGGGGAGATCTGGGAGCTAGGAACCTGAGACCCACATGGCACGTGTCTCTGTGGAGGAAATCCATGCCTCCGCCCCCTAAGCCAACCATAATGGAAGAGTAAGCCCCCCCGCAGACCTATTGGAAGAGTTGCCCTCTGCTCAGCAGCTGGAACTGGCACAGTGACAGGGCAGGACAGGCCTCTAAACCAGCCAGATCTCTTACTGGGAGCACGGATTCCCAGGCATCTATGTTCATGTCAGCCTGAGGGCCACCGAGAACAGGGCCTTTTGCAGGAGCAGTGCAGCTTTACTGGGTAAAACAGAGGGCTTGCTTCTGCCCTCCCTGAGAGGGTCAAGGGAGAGCAGGACACTTCCACAGCATTTGCTGCTATGTCCTCAGCACGCACACTGGAGGCTGCAGGGGCTGCTGCGCGGGCCTGACTGCTCCAGAACCCAAGCCCACGTGTCATGCTTTAGGCCCATTCACGGCCGTGCAGCAGGGCAGGGCCCCTCTGATCTGCCTAAGAGGAGGACTGTAATTTTTCCCTGCAAAAGCAGCTTTGCCTAGGAAAACTTTAATGATGGCTTCCTGCTGGAACCACAGGCTTTTAAAAATAGCCCAGCTGAACAAAAGCAAAATATGGAGCCCAGGCCTTGCCTCGCCCTAACCTCAGAGCCCTCGATCCCCAGGGGCTGGCGCTGCCCTTCTGGCCACAGCCCGGGCCAGGATTTACCGTGCCCTGCTGGAAAATGGAGCTGGGACCAGGAACAGGCAGGAGAGAGGAGGGCTGGCCTGCAGAACACCAAACTCCTCAAAGGCCCGAGTCAGAATCTGGCTAGACAAGGTTCTCAGGCGGTCTTGGCGGCTCTCCTCGGCATGGTTGGATGGGACTCTGAAAGCTTCCAGGACTTAGTTGATGGTGAGAAAGCCCTGCCTCCGGGAAGAGCTGGCCCTTGAGAAGAGTGGGGAAGAATAGCAGAGGCTCCCATGGCTCGTCACCTTCCTTTTGCCTTTGGCGGCCTTTTAGACTCGGCCAGGGCCCACTGGCACCATTCCTGCAGCCTGGCAGGGCAGCCACCCGATAATCCAGAGTGAACAGATGGCCTTCCCACCACAGGGGACCCTTGGGGTGGCAGCTGCCCCCTCCCCCACTCCTGCCAGAGGCTCAGACCAGGCTGCCCATCTGGGTCCCGCTGAGTTGCCATCACAGCTGGGAGCTGGGAGGAGGGGGGCAGGCATCTTAGACCCCGGCCTCCTCCCACACCATGCCCCTGTTCAGACACCCTTGCCTTTCAACGATGCACTGCCTAGACCCTTTGGAGCCTCTACCATGTGCCAGGCATAGCCTAGAGGAGGGAAAGCATGAGTTTGGGGGGGGACCTTCTCAAAGGGTGTGGCCAGGGGGCCAGTTCTGTCTGGCTCAGCATCTCCTGCTCCTCATGAAGGGATGTGTGCTCCTCCCTGAGACCTGAGCGCTCCCCTGGGGAGCCTCCACCCCAGAGGCGAGGTTTCAGAAGCACCTCCCTGGAAGCCTGGGCAAGGGCCCAGGTGGAGGCAGCGGACCTCCCTCACCCCCCGCTGGAAGAGAAGCCAAAGAGATCCAGATGCCTGGCCTCCCCACCCCTGTCCTCCGGGGCTTTTCCTGAATTCCTGTAAGATGCCTCCGTCCTGGTGCCTGGGGAGACCGTGAGCAAGGCCCTGGAACTGGCAGCGCCTTACATGGGTGGGACTCACGGGCTCCCCACTCAGGGCTCCATGAGGCCCTGCCCGATGGCTGCACTTAGCACTGTCACTGGTCACTTGACCACCAGACCCTTGTCTTAAAATGTGTGACCATTCCATTGAACATGTGTTCCCCACAGTCCTCTTGGGGAAGTTACCTGATCAGGTGATCAGATTAGTGGTTGGGGGAAGCTTCATCAAGCAGGTGCCCCTAGAGCTGCCAGGGGGTGAGACAAGAGGCAGGAGTTCAGGGGTGGAGGTGGGAGGACTCCGAGCAAGTCTGAGGCATGGACGGAAGCACATCACGTTCAGGGAAGGGGAGGGTGTGCCGTGGGGCCTGCAGACGTCTCAGGGACTTCCTGACTCAGGTCCCACAAGGGGCAGGTTCTCTGGCTGTGCCCTCAGGACCCCAGGCCCCAGCCCCCTGGCTGCTGTTCCGGGGCTGGGAAGCTGAGAGAGCCAGCTCTATCCTGCCAGGGCTTAGCCAGGGCACCTGGGGCCCTGGCCAGCTTCTGCACACGCTGGGAGCAGCAGTGAGGCAACCAGCGAAGCAGGGCCAGGCCAGTGGAGGAAAAGACAGGAAGGAGGGCCTCACCAAACCTCGGCTAACTGTGCCTCCTTGCTTCACTCCCTACAGAGGAGAAGTACATCACTGTGCAGCCGTACACCAGCCAAAGCAAGGATGAGATTGGCTTTGAGAAGGGCGTCACTGTGGAGGTGATCCGGAAAAATTTGGAGGGCTGGTGGTACATCAGGTAGGAGCCTCAGCGGAAGGAAGAGCGACCTCTGCCACACTGGCCCCAAGCAGCAGAGCTCAGTGCAGAGTGGCCGTGGGCACCAGCCGGCAGGTAGATGCTGACAGCAGCTGTGCGCCTGCAGCCTGGACTTGGCTGCCTCAAGCCGCCTGCCTCTGGCGGCTCCTCTCCCGGGACACGTAAAACAGAGCCAGGGCTGTGGCCAGCAGGGCCCAGGGGCCCCGGCTCAGCTTGCAGGCAGTGGTGCAATCCCTTACCCGGCATCTGCCAAGAGGGTCCAGCACATCTGAATTTGGTTTTCTGTGTCCGGCCTTGGCTGCCGGGCGCGCTCTGTAGCTCAGGCCGCCTGAAGCACTGGCATTCACAGGCCTTGTGGAGGTCCCGGCAGGCAGCCCCTGCTGCCCACAGCTCGACCCTGGGGCCCCAGATGCGGGCTCTCCTGGGCCGTTCTCTGCGGGGCTGGCTCATATGGCTGTAGGAGCCAGGGAGGACCGAGGCCTCTTCCTTCTGCCCCTCCCTCATGCAAGACCTAGTTACATTTCCAGCTGAGAAACCCATTTGGGAGTGTGGGAGGGGAGTGGGGAGCTTTCTTGGCAGTCCCGGGAGCAAACTAAAGCCTATGGGCTCACCTCTCCCCTACCAGCCTGCCCTCCAGGCAGCCCCCTCTGCCCTGGGGTTCTGAGGCCAGCCAGCACCCTCCCAGGGGGGCCTTGTTCGCAGGAAATGTTTTTGGGTGCTTTGGAAGCGGCTCAGCTGTAGTGATTCCACCCAGTTTCTGACAGTCCCGCATCTGTGGGCAGGATGTATGCTCTGCGCTGGCTCCCACAGTGGGAACAGGATTGACCCAAGTGACCCAGGCACTCCGAGACAGTATCTCAGACCACAGCAGACTGTGGTGGTGGTAAGATGGGGCTGTGCTGACAGGTAAGGTGAAGGTCATTGGCCACATGGGCTTCGGCCTTAATGTGACTCGTAAGACAGAGCTGCCCCTGCCCTTGGCCCCATGCACACCAGTCAGGAGGGCCAAGGTGTCTCTTTCTGCTCTGTTAGGTAAGACAGGCCTGTTGCCCAAAGCCACTGCCCTAAACTTTCATGTTCTCTAAGAAACTAGACCCAACCCCCAAAGCCAGCAACCACAAGTCTGCATGGGAAGGCCAGCAAGCATTCTGATGCCGGCTGGCGACCCAAACCACTTGCCTGGTTGTCGACAAGGCTGCAGGGTCTCTTTAGTTCCTAAAAATGACCCAAAGGTCATCTGAGCCATCTTTTCTAGTCAACTCTTGTCCCCATGGCCTGACTCTTTAGCTAGTGGGGGCTTCCTCTGAGAAAACTTTCCTGAAAAGATTCTACCTTAAGGAGGCTGCCAGACACCCCCTGAAATATGCCCTTTCCCAGCATTCCAGGCTCTGTGTTGATCCTCATTTCCTGTCTTTCTTCTCCCCTCTCCCTTCACACACACATCCCCCCCCTCTCTCCCCATCCCTCCTTTTCCAGTTGGCTTCCCTCTGGAGTCATTCTGTGCTCCAGAGCTGGAAAGCAGATGTGAGTAGAGCTGGGCCCAGACGCACACAGCCACTCCTGATTCCCCTGCATCTCTCTGCCCGGAATCTAATTTTATCCATGTAACACCAAAAGAATACAGCAAGGTTTGAAATGGGAGCACTCCAGGCAGTGAGCAGGGCTGACCATCACTCCCATGAGACCCCGCTCCCCATCTCCCCACTGTTCTGATAGAAAAATACCTGCAACAGCCGCAACAGTTCTACTTCATCTTTTCTCTGAGATGCACGAGCACCAAGTTCTGGGCCAGATGCTGCCAACAGCTAGCCTGTGACCCTCTGTTACTTGCTTTGCTTTTCTGAGCCTTGGTTCTTGGCTCCCATGTAAGATTAGGCATCTTTACGTCTTTTGGTTCCATCCACCCCTGAAATTTCTGTGCTTCTGCCTGCACCCATTACCTTGGGAAGCCAGGCTAGCCCCTTGGCTTCTGTCCATTTGTTAACTGGTGTCTGCCTTCCAACCCCCAAACAGGGGAGAGGGCCAGACAGGTGAGCTCAGGACAGCCTGCCTGTACGTTCCAGTGGTGTGAACATAAGAAGCCACCTCCCACCCAAGCTTTCCAGCATAGCTCAGACATGTTGATAGAATCTTTAGCTTTCACATTCCTTTTTTTCTCTCACCTAATGAACACCCAAGAACAGGGTCAGATTGGGGAGGGGGAGGGATGGTCAGACATCTGGCACAGAGGAGCCATTCCAAAGAGCCAGATGTATCCCAGGGAGCAGACAGGGACGCTGCAACCCAGACTCGAGGGCATTGGCCAGTGACTGCTAGACCAGGAAGTGAGCTGCATGAGGGCTTGGGTAGGAGCTCTCAACACCATGGGGGCAAAAGGAAAAACTTGTTTTCAGAAGTCATCAAATCACCTCAAACTAAGTCAGCTCTATCATTTGTCATTTGCTCTTGTTTATGGGTTTTTATTTTATTTTCATTTTGTTTTGTTTCATGTTGGTTTTGTTTTGCTGTACCAAAGGTTTTCATTTTATCTAGTCATGTGCTTTTAGTCTTTTCATTTATGGTTTTGGCTTTTGGAATCCTATTTAGAAAGATTTTCTTAACTCCCAAGATTAAACAGACACAGCTTTTTTTTGAAACGTTACCTTTCACATCCATCTGTTTATGGACTTGTTCTGTGAACTTGATCCATCCACCACCCACACAGTAGCACCGATACCTCACCTACCGGGTCACTCTTCTTTATGGACCTCTTTGTAGTTGCTCTTGATATGTTTACCTTTCTGGATAAATTTTTGCAGCTACTCTATCCCTACAGTTTGCAGAAGAGAAAAAAAAAAATTGAGCTCCAGGGTAGGGACTTGCCAAAAGGCCAGAGACCAGAACTCAGGGCTCCTGCCTCCTCTTACTTGTGCCACTTCTTCACCTCTCTGATAACACTTCCCTTTGCTGGGGCCATCCAGCCAATTCACCGCATCCATGCTTGCTCTTGTCTCTAGCGTTGTCCTCTCTGTTGTGAGGTAACAGGCCTATGTGAAGTCTACCTTTTGGGTACCTCAGAACCTGAGGAATCTTCTAATTCTGATGTCCCACATTTGACTGACTTTGCAGTGAAGGAGAGCCCACACCAAGAGGGATAAGACAGAGAAGAAAGAGACAGGAAGAATTGGTGTTCTAGGTGGCTTTCCACATGCCCTCAGTTCTCCTCTCCAGAGTAGTGGGACTGCCAGGTGTCTTGGAGAACATGGGAGAGGCCAGGCACGATGGAGCCTGGACTGTGAGGTCAGGCAAGCTGCAGTGCTTGGGTGATGCCGTGTCCTGCCCCTCCCCACAGGTACCTGGGCAAAGAGGGCTGGGCACCAGCCTCCTACCTGAAGAAAGCCAAGGATGAGCTGCCGGCACGCAAGAAGAATCTGGCAGGCCCTGTGGAGATCATTGGGAACATCATGGAGATCAGCAACCTGCTGAACAAGAAGACATCAGGGGATAAGGAGACTCCACCAGCAGAGGGCGAGAGCCCTGAGGCCCCCATCACCAAGAAGGAGATTAGCCTGCCCATCCTCTGCAATGCCTCCAATGGCAGCGCCCTGGGCGTCCCTGAGAGGAGCGTCTCCAAGCTGGCCCAGGGCTCGCCAGCCGTGGCTAGGATTGCCCCACAGAGGGCCCAGATCAGTAAGAGCCTCCTTGACCCCTGCATCCTCCCTGCACAGCTCTTTAGAAAGTGGTCACAGGGTGCAAGGAAAGCCAGAGGGGTGTGCGGGACTCCTGTATCATTTTCTTCCTGAGATCTAGACTGACCTGACCCTAGCCTCACTCCGTGAACTTGTTGCCTGCTCGTCATGAGTAGACAAAGCAGTTCCTCACGACTGTTGCACTGAAGGTCAACTACAGGAGTATATGAGCCTGTGGCATTCCCTCCTTCCCTAGAAGAGAGCCAGACGTGGTCGCTCTGTAGATCAGTGTGTCCTCCAGGCTGGGAAATACGAGCCCCCTGTGCAAGGGCGCTTTACAGAGTGACAGCCAACAGGGCATCTTTCCTGGCTTACCCTTCCTTCCGTGTTTCCTCTCACCACTTACTGGAAGCCTAAAAGACTTGGAAGGAATGGCTTTACCTCTTCCCAAGCAGTTTTAGAGGGCATTCTTAGGAACATCCGTCATCCTTACAGGAGAAACCCAGTTACCCAGATCCCCCCAAATCTGTCCTCCTCTGGCTCATGGCATCTTCAGTTCAAGGTTAGATTGTCCTATATTATGAGAAGCCAACTTCTGTTTAGGTCCAGCCATGCTTGAAATCTGGAGGAAAGCTGTTTCTTAGTTTAGTTCTGAACTTGGTTTTAAGCTCTGGTACTTGAAACATTTGGGCGAGCAGTCGGGAAGTGCTTTTTTGAGCACCCATTTTTGCCTGGCATTGTGCTAGCTTCTAGGGATTTGGTAGTGAGCAAAAAATAGACATGGTCTCTGCTCCTAACTTTGAAAATCTGACAGGATAGAGCTACTTACTCTGTCTCTTGAAAAATGCCTCTCTGCCTCTACATTATGAAACATGCACATCATTTTAGAGGGCTCATGAATCCCCTGAAACACAGCCAAGGAAGCTTAAAGGTCTTTGGTGCCTATAGGGACTGAGAGCATGGGTCTTTCCAGAATGTGGGACCACACTAGGAACTTCCCAGGATCAGGAGGTGGCCATACCTAGGGAAGCAGAGTCCAGCACTGTTGCCCATGGCTGACTGGGGTTTCTGAAGCCATGTTTCTTGTTCTAGGCTCCCCAAACCTAAGGACAAGGCCTCCACCTCGCAGAGAATCCAGCCTGGTATGTGTGCTGAAGTTCTCCCTGTTTTCTTCTGGATCTGGGGGTGTACTATGGCAGCTGCTCCAGCTAATTGGCTGGCTCATTTCCATGCCTGTCAGTCCAGGGCTTTTCCAGGGTCCGGCTGGGCTTCCAGCTCTGTGGGGCCAGGGGCAGAGAGGAAAGCCTGGGGATCCCAGCCATTCTGGGGGCCTCGCTGGACAGTTTATATGCAAAAATGCACTGCACTCCAAAGCTAAATCAATCCATCCCAGCCACTGCACTGGCAGACATAAACATTTAGACTGGCCAGCAAGTGTGTCCGGCCCGGGCACTGCCAGGGGCTGGAAATGGGGCAGCCATCCATGTGCGCCTGGAAGCCTTTCAGCTTCGCCTTCCTGGCTCGGGAGTATGCAGTGGCTGTGGTGGAGGCCAGAGCCCAGAAGGGCAGAGGGCAGGCGGGCAAGCATCTTGAGGGAGGGGTAAATAGCCAGGACTGGCATGTGCTGAAAACGAGGGGCTCAACTTGCTGGGATCCCTGGCTCCAGTAGCTGAGAGTCCTGGTGTCCAGGCCATCGGGGAAGCAGACATGCACTTGGCGTACTAGGCTTAGAGTGGCAGGGATGCTGGCGGCAGGCCAAGAGCCCCAGTACAGAGAACCATCCTCAGGGGCAGTGAGGTGCAGTGGAAAGAATGGGGCTTCGAGCCTGCCAGGCATGGATTCATATTCCACTAATGACACTTAAGAAGAGCAAGACCCCAGGCAAGTCTTCTACCTTCCACAAGCCTTAATTTCCTTATCTGTAAGATGGGGACAGTGGCAGCCATCTCCTAAAGCAGGAAGGATGAAGGGGGATGATGTGTGCAGGTTTCCGTTTCCTACGTCATCTGTGGCTGTCGGAGGGCCTGCCTGCCACGCTCGGTGGAGAAAGGTCTCTGGAGTCTCACTGGGTTTTCATAGCAAGGGTCACTGTGATCCATGACCTCTGCCCTGGAGAGGAAGCAGCAACAGCCCCTGGGCCTTCAGTAAGCAGGTTTTAAGGGTTATATCCCTCTATACAACACCACAGTGACCCTGCCCAGAAGCCCCAGGAGAGCTCCTATGTCACTGTCCCAAGTTTAACATGACTTAATGGTGAGTTCTCCTGTTCTCCCATCTCTCTCAGCCCCAGGCAAGGATTATTTTCAGGCAGACTTGATTTTGGCAAGAAGGGGGTCATTCCTTCCACACTGACCAAATGCGGGGCTGGCGGCGGCAGGGCTGCTATTCCCAGCTAGATGCCGCTGGGTACCACCTGGCTGGGCTGGGGCCTGGGCCACATCTGCTCGCTCACACGCCTGCAGGGCCAGGCACCAGGGCAGGGAAAGTGCACTGAACCATACCCAGTCCTTCCAAACCAGCTTCCTTCTGCCCTTTGCTCACTGTGACCCAAGGCAGCTGGGCTGTGATTGGCAGGATTAGAACATGCCGAGCCGTGGAGGATGTTCCAAGGAATAGGGTGGTGTTTTAAAAGTGGTCAGCTCTGGCTTCTATTTGTGGAGCTCTTCCTGTGTCCCTGGCTGGACCAGAAGTTATATATCTCAGTAATCCTCTTCATGGCCCATTTTATAGATGAGGAAATTGAGACTCAGAGAGGTCACAGGCTTTGCCCAAGGCCACACAGCTGGTGAGTTGCTGAGCTAAGATTGGAGCCCACTTGTATCCAGCTGCGAGGCAGAGGTCTTTTGAGGTCTTCCTGTTACACCACAGCTGCTTCCCTCTCCCTACCCGCGCCCCCCCCCCCGCCCCCGCCCATACACACTCTTTTGTTTGTTTTGCGTTAACCCCTTTGTATGATACTGGGTCATACTAAAAGTAATGGGGGGCACAAAATCCATTTTGACCAGAGTAAAAACCAGATGAAATTAGAGTGTCCTCGCCATAAGGGCAAGGGGCTTGTCATCTTGGCTCACTATTAAATGCCCGGTGTCTGGTACCCAGAAGATGCACGATAAATGTTTGTAAAGTAAATGAACAAGGCTCAGAAGTCTTGGCTGCAGCCAAATCCTCGGTGTCCTTGAATGTCATGGTGAGACATTGGTGTAACCCACCCAGGTTCTACCCTGCCCACAGAACAAAGGATCCTGCGTTCTATCCAGTGCTCGCCTGACCATTTGGCAGCATTGCGATGACCCACCAGGAGCTCTCCTGACCCGTCTCCACACCCCCTCACACTCCTGCCCCCCTCCAAAGAGGGGCTGTGTTTCCTGGCCCTGCCTCTGCAGCCAGATGTCAGCCCTGTGGCCATTCACCTAGACTTAAGGCCGTGGCTCAACTCCCACAGGGCGGTTTGCACAGGCTTCGTTACGACGACTTCTGCTTTTATTTTTCATTTTGGGACCTAGCTGTTGACGCATCTATAAACTGGACCTCCAGAGATGTTGGGGTGGAAGTTACTGCTACTGACTGATCACTTTGATAGCTCAGAGGAGTTTCAAGTGAATCGTAGGTTATGAGTGGAGAGCCTGCTAGGGAGAACCGTCTGACGGGGGAGACAGCCCGAGCTTCAGGTGATGGATCCTTGCTGGACAGGCAGGCTGCCCTCCCGCTCATCAGGTGGGTTTTGCTCACTCAGCCCTTCCCTGCCGCAGGGGTTCCAGCTGCCGAAGCCGCCAGAGCCCCCTTCTGTCGAGGTGGAGTATTACACCATTGCCGAATTCCAGTCGTGCATCTCTGACGGGATCAGCTTTCGGGGTGGACAGAAGGCGGAGGTGAGCCTCGAGCCATGAAGCTGAGGGTTTTAAGTCATGCTGCTCAAAGACCTGCCATGTTTCCCATTTATGCCTTGCTGGCAGCATTGCGGGGGGGGGGGGGAGGTGGCAGGCAGGCAAGCTACAAAAGCAAGACCCCCAGGGATAAAACTTTGCTGTAAGCCCGTCAGGACCAGAATCCAGGACTCCTGTCTCCAACCAGTGCTTCTCTCACAGCAGGTTTCCAAAACATACTGGGGGTGGGGGTGGGGTGGAGGGGCTGGTGATGGAGGTGCTTTGACATAGGGGGCTTCTGTGGTTGAGCACGTTTGAAGGGCAGTGAGTTAAACAAAATCCACCAGTTGTGTGGTTTTGATCGCAGAACTTCTCAGAGGCCGCGCTATAGGGATGTCCCTGCATCTCTAAGAGAGGACTAGAAGAGCAGCATTGCCCAGACCCATCCGCCCCTAGCACGCTCTGTCTCCCAGGAGTACCTGAGCTGCTGAGGTTCTGAAGAACTCGCATTAGCCAGTGCTGCTGTAGGGAGAATGTGGTCCACGCTGCTGAGGTACTAAGGACCTGGGTTCGAGCCACATCCACACCGCAGGGGCCCCTAGCCTTTGATAGAGTCACTTCTCTCCTCAGGCTTTATTTGTCTCAGCTCAGTGGGGTAACAGACCCTGTGGTGCTCCCTCCTAGCCTAGCATTTATGAAACTCTACTTTGTGGCTATTGCCGGGGACAGAGAAGAGCTGTGACGAGGTCATTTCTCTGGAGTGGTTTTGTTTAGTAATGGAGTTAAATCCGATTAACACCGACAGAACCCTCAGAAGAGCCCTAGGGCAGTCTTCGCCTGTGGGGGAGGTGTCCCCAGTGTGAATGTTTTCAATCCCATGTCTTGGATTTGGAACTAAATTTCCAAGAGAAATCATTCTGTCAGTGGTGCCTGGGTTTCCTGAAGAGCCTCTAAAGCTCCAAACCGTCATACCTTAGGATCTACCCAAGCTTAAATTTTAAGTATGGGGTGGGCTGGGTGAAGGAAGGAATTTAGAATCAAAGGAAGGAGAAAAATCTTTCCTCTTTGGTGGGGGCTGCAGAGGGCTGGTCTCAAGCAGAGCCTACCTTTGGCAGCCTCTATCTCTCTTCCTTCCCTGTCCCTCTCTCCTCCCCTGGTGCCAGTTTTTTTCATTCTTCCCCACCCCTTCCCCAATACCTCCTCCAGGAGTGTCCCACAATCCCAAATTATCTTCCCTTTATGTTCCCCAATCTGCACCACACCCAGCACCACAATCCTAACGTTTAGCCAATCTCAAATAGCAGTTAAGAAGCTCCTTGAACTAGTTTATACTAACATGGAAATGACTGACAGCCCCTCATCCTTCCCATAGGAAACCATTTTACCTGAAGAAATCCTTTCAGCCAGTGGATTTCATTGGGATCCCACATGCAGTGAAATGACCTCAGGCAGTGGGGCCACCAGGGAGGTGTTCTGCAGGGAGGCTCTGATCTCAGGCCATACCTCCCAGTTCAACTCACCTGCATCTTCCCATTCTCTTCTGACCTAAGATACTTTTTTTTTTTTTTGGTTCTTTTTTCCTTTTATTTAAAGCATTTATTTATTTATTTTTTATTCATTCATTCATTCGTTCGTTCGTTCGTTTGTTTGACAGAGAGAGAAAAGGAGTACGGGAAGGGCAGAGGGAGAGGGATATTCAGACCCCGAACTGAACAGGGAGCCTGACATGATCTTGGGATCATGATCCGAGCTGCAGTCAGACACTTAACCTACTGAGCCAAGAAGGTTGACCTGAGATACTTTTTCCAGTGTTACTAACGGAAGACCTAGAAATACTGGGGATAGAATGAGAAGCAGTGGAAGAGCACTTTTTTATACATATGGATCCTTGGCCAGTTGGGTTCTGCCGGCACTGGAAGCAGTAGGTTTTCTAAATGCATAGCCTAGGGGGAGAAGCAAGGGTCTGTAGATGAGGCTGGCTTGACCAGAGTGCTGATGGAGATTTGGAGGACCAGGAGAGAGGGTCTTGGGGAGTAGTAGGAACCTGAGTTTGAATTCCAGCCCAGCACTTACTACCGTGGGCCACGTACTCAGTAACTCTCCTTGCTCATCTGTAAAATGGAGACCATACGTCCTAGCCTGGCACATCGTAGGGTCCAGTGATCCTCCCAACTCACTGGCCTGCCCACCCTCTCCCCTAGGTCATCGATAAGAATTCAGGCGGTTGGTGGTATGTGCAGATCGGTGAGAAGGAGGGCTGGGCCCCTGCATCATACATCGATAAGCGCAAGAAGCCCAACCTGAGCCGCCGTACGAGCACACTGACTCGGCCCAAGGTACCCCCCCCAGCACCTCCTAGCAAGCCCAAAGAGGCCGAGGAGGGGCCAGTGGGCTCCACGGAGAGCCAGGACTCCCCCCTGAAGCTCAAGTACGAGGAGCCTGAGTATGACATCCCTGCCTTTGGCTTCGACTCAGAGCCGGAGCTGAGTGAGGAGCCCACGGAAGACAGTGGCTCGGGAGACCGGCGGCCTGCCCAGAGCCACAAGCCCTCACCTGCCTCCTCGCTGCAGCGGGCCCGCTTTCGGGTGGGCGGCTCCTCGGAAGATGTGGCCCTGGAGGAGGAGACCATCTATGAGAACGAGGGCTTCCGGCCATGTGCAGAGGATACCCTGTCAGCCAGACGCTCCTCCCGGGACAGTGACTCCCCCGGAGGCTCCCCTCTCTCCCTTGCCCGGAAAAACTCCCCCAAATCAGGCTCCCCCAAATCGTCATCACTCCTGAAGCTCAAGGCAGAGAAGAATGCCCAGGCGGAACTGGGGAAGAACCACTCCTCGGCCTCCTTTTCCTCGTCCATCACCATCAATACCACCTGTTCCTCCTCCTCCTCCTCCTCCTCCTTATCCAAGAACAGTGGCGACCTGAAGCCCCGTTCTGCCTCGGACGCAGGCATCCGTGGCACCCCCACGGTCGGACCAAAAAGGGATGCCGACCTGAAGGCTGGGCCAACCTCATGTGCCCGGGCCAAGCCGTCAGTCCGGCCCAAGCCGTTCCTGAGCCGAGCAGAGTCCCAGAGCCAAGAGAGGATGGACATCAGCACTTTACGGCGCCAGTTGAGACCCACAGGCCAGCTCCGGGGCGGCCTCAAGGGCTCGAAGAGCGAGGATTCAGAGCTGCCCCCACAGACAGGCTTCGAAGGCCCCGGCGAGGGCTCCCGAAGAGGCTCTGCGGACCTCATTACACCCCCAGCCGCCACACCCCCGTGTCCCGCCAAGAAGGGACGAGAAGGGCAGGCCACCTCCTACACGACGTGCAGCGCCTACCAGAAGGTCCAGGACTCGGAGATCAGCTTCCCCGCGGGCGTGGAGGTGCAGGTACTCGAGAAGCTGGGAAGCGGCTGGTGGTACGTGAGATTTGGGGAGCTGGAGGGCTGGGCCCCCTCCCACTATTTGGTGCTTGGTGAGGATGAGCAGCCCGACTCCTCTGGCAAAGAGCCAGACCCTGGAAGCGCCAAAAGCAAGCAGAATGAGGGCAAGTCAGACAGCCTGGAAAAGATCGAGAAGCGGGTCCAAGCGCTGAACACAGTCAACCAAAACAAGAGGGCCACGCCGCCCATCCCCTCCAAGCCCCCAGGGGGCTTCAGCAAGACCTCGGCAGCCGGGGCAGTGAAGATGAGGAACGGAGTGCGGCAGGTGGCAGTCAGGCCCCAGTCGGTGTTCGTATCCCCACCACCCAAGGACAACAACCTGTCCTGCGCCCTGCGGAGGAACGAGTCACTGACAGCCACCGATGGCCTCCGAGGCGTCCGCCGGAACTCCTCCTTCAGCACTGCGCGCTCCGCTGCCGCGGAGGCCAAGAGCCGCCTGGCCGAACGGGCTGCCAGCCAGGGCTCGGACCCACCTCTGCTGCCTGCCCAGCGCAACGGCATCCCCGTGTCCCCCGTGCGCCCCAAGCCCATCGAGAAGTCCCAGTTCATCCACAACAACCTCAAAGACGTGTATGTCTCCATTGCGGACTATGAGGGGGATGAGGAGACGGCAGGCTTCCAGGAGGGGGTGTCCATGGAGGTCCTGGAGAGGAACCCCAACGGCTGGTGGTACTGCCAAATCCTGGATGGGGCGAAGCCCTTCAAAGGCTGGGTGCCCTCCAACTACCTGGAGAAAAAGAACTAACGGTGGGGGGGGGCGCATGGGTCCTCCCGGCCTTGGTGTGGATGAGCGGTGAGGTGAAGACCAAGGGGAAAGGGAAACTGGGAGGGGGTGGGGGGCCAGCGGTAAGCCCTGCAGAATGCGTGACCTCTGGGCTGCCTCCCAGCTGGCAGGTAAGGTCTGGCAGCGGCCCACACTGAGGAGGGAAGCGAACGGGCAGGGGAGCACCAGGTCTGAAGCGAGGCAGAAGCGAGGAAGCTAAGCCCCTCACGGGCACCTCGGTGACTTGGCTGATGGACCTGGCACCGTTTGGGACAGGCCCCGCGGGAAACTCCCAACTGTGCCTTGGCTGCAAATCTGGAAAAGATGTGATGGCGGGGGCCTCCCGTGCCCTGCCCCTACCCAGCCTGCTTTCTGTTGCTAGCACCTTGCCACCCGAGGTAGCACCTGTATCACCCTAAACCTGTATTTGTGAATTGTGCTGGTTTCTTCCGGGACCGTCACCACCCACCCACCTCGGGTGGCTCTGGGGCTGGGAAGGCATCTCCTGGGAGCTCAGCCTGCCCCGGGGCCAGGCCACAGTCAGTGTCTGTTGGGTGAAGGAAAAGCAGTTCTGCAGGTGCCAGAGAGGATCACCCTGCTTACCCGTCACCGTCCCTGGCCTTGAGGAGAGAGTCCACCCGGCCTGGGGCATCCTGTCCGTGTTGGACCAGCAGCCCCAGAGTTTACAGAGAGGGTGGGCAAAGCCGTCAGTCTCTTCACCATCTGCACAGACTTTATTTGGGGCGTTATTGGGTGGGCAGTTCTTTTGCATGTTTTGGGAGAGGTTTATTGATTTGGGGCTTCTGTGTCAGCCCTTGGGTTTTGGTCTTATTTTAGGGGTTGTTTGGGGGCCGGAGGGCGGTCAGCCTCATGGGGGACAGGATAATGAGCAGATGGGGCTTTTCTGTTGTGCTCTCACGGGGAGGTTGGTGGTTTCGTTTGCGTTTTTCCCTTTCTCTCCCTCCACAAGCCGAAGTCCTTTCCTTTGGTTTCCACTGTTGCGGACAGTACCCGGGCTGAAGGCCCGGGTCCCAGACTTGGCAGAGCAGAGATGCCTCAGCGGGGGGCAGAACCGTCCCCAGGAGGGAGGAGGGGCTTGTCCAGGAGAAGAGGCAGCACTCAAGCTGCTGGGTGACCGCCGTTCTGCATACGTTCTTCCGCCCGGGCAGGAACTGGAGAAGCACCCAGCACCCCCACCGAGGGCCAAGGGGACCCCAGCTGGGCCAGTCACCACCAGCCACCCCCTGCCTACACCTGATGCCACAGGTACCCGGAAAGATGGAGGACCCCAGGCTGGGAGCCGCTCTGGCCTTCCCAGGGTACAGTGCCCCCGTGAAGAGAGGAGAGAATAAAGTCCCTGTCAACTTTGGTTGTGTCTTTCAATTGCTGACGTTTCAGAGGGGACCCTCTGGAAGCCTTGGCTTCCCCAAGGACTCCCCCTGTGCTGGGAGTGGAATTCCACACGTGCCTTGACTGTGGACAGATCGGGCTTCACAGCCACCAGCTCAGCTGCCAGAGGCCTGGACTAAGGGTTGGTGTTTTCTACAAAGGAGGAAAGGCCTTCCCTGTACCCCTGCCCCCCACCCAGGCAGTGTATGTTGCCTGAAGATCGGCTCGAGACCCTGTGTTCCGTGCCTGATGCCCTACCCGTCCCCACATCCCCAGGGCCTCGCCTGGGCATCTCCCCGGCCCTCCTCCCTCCCGTACACTGATGCCTGGCAGCTACAGCAGACTGCTCCTGTTCTTTGTTGAAGGGCCGTGGTGAGATTTTGTTTCCTTTTGTTTTGTTTGTGAGTTTAAAATTGAAATTAGTTAATTTTCTTCTGCTGGACAGTATTAAATAGAGCAGGATATTGAGTTAATCTGCTAGGTTGCAGTACTAATGGTAGTGGTTTAGTGTCTTCATATTAATATTATTTGGACTTATTTGAACAATAATGATAAAGAAGTGGTTCATTATTTTTTAATTAATGCACTTTAATAAGGTGGAATGGAAAGAAACCCAGAGAGCAAAGTGCATTACTTAAAGATGCAGTATATACTTTTCTCATTTTTAAGCAGCACATATTTATTAAAAGAAAAAGAAGTAATTTATGATTATTTAAAATAAAATTTAAAAGTAGAGTGACTATTGGGTGAAAGGACCTTCCATGTAGCTGTCGTCCAGGGGGAGGGCCCCAGCGGCCTCGTTCCTCCAATGTCTGCACTGAGCCAGTTCAATCAGTAACGTGCCAGCCAGGCCAGGAGGGAGTGCAGGACGCATCTGCCAAGCACAGAGCATCTCAGTTGGGACTGGACCACGGTGTTCCCCAGAGCCTGCCTTTCCCTGCCCTTCCTCACTGTCTGCACTGCCCCCCGGGGCTCTCCAGCACCCATGCTCCCCCAGGACCCTCTCTCCTTAATTCCCAGTGCTCTAAGGGATAGTCATTCCATATGACCTCGAAAGTCACTCCATCCCATTCATTCCCTTCTTTCACTGCAGCCCAAGGACAGGAAATTACTTTCCCAGAACCATGTAGCTAGTTCATGGCACCAATCCTCGCACCCCACTGCACCAATCCTTGAGCTCCTTCCCACCCCCATAGTAGTTTATCAAATGGTCATCATGTTTACATTGTGACATCCAGCCCCCTGAGGATGGCTGGGAGTTGCTCAGGCCTCTAAGGAAAAGTGGGGAATGCTGCCACCTGGTGACAGCATGTAGATTTGGGCAGTGACTAGGGATTGCCATACCCCACCTTCGCACCTCACCCCCTCATCATGCCCTGACTCCCAACACAACACAAACCCTGCAAACCCAAAGATAATATGAATACTTGAAGCAAGGAGGGTGCATGCCAGTCCCTCTCAGACACGCCAGGGGATGCCAGGCCTGGTGCCCCTGGACTCCTAGCCCCACCGGGGGCAAGAGGGCCTTTCCCTAGAGCTACTGAGCTGCTTTGTGATGTTGGAGGGTACCACCAGCAGCAGGTGGAGGAGGGAGGGCCCTGTGGCTCTGACCCATCTGGAGGAAAACCACCAGATCGGACAAAAAAAAAAAAAAAAAAAGAAAAAAATGAAATCTCAGCAGTGTCCAAACCCAGTTTCCCATTAGTTGCGATTGAAAATGTGAAATGGCATTGTATTGCTGTATACTGCAACTTTAACCATAATGAGCCCTTCTGAGGTCATTATTGAGCTTTATATAATGCCCGAAGATGCATCATTTGGTGCTTTTTCTTTCAGCTTAAAGACTTTTTTTCTTTCATTACAAGGGGAAAAAAAAGTCTTCATCTCTCTCCCACTTTCAAACAGTGGGCCTGGCTGGGGTCCCTGGGCCTGCCACGCTGTTCCCACTGGGCCAAGGGACCTCGGGGGCAGCGAGAGAGAGCCGGAAGGGGTGGCCGTGGCGGGGCCGTCTTGCCAGCCAGCCTCTGCCCTCCACCCCTTGCCTGGCCTCAGAGGCTTCTCCTTCTTCCTCTCGATTCTCCATCTTGACGAAGGCATTATATAGAACCGTTTTAATCACTTTCAGATGTTAGAGCAGCATATCTTACTGGTATTTGTATCCATCGCTTTCCTCAGCAAGGCATGTTACTACTTTTATCGTCTAAGGAAAAGAGACAAGGGAATTTCGGTTGAGCATTATTTTCATATTACTAGTATTTGCAGAGTAGGCGTAGAACTATTTAAGTTTAGACATTGGTTTGGTAGTTTATTTTAGGGGGAAAAAAAAGCCCCTATTTTTCCTGTTTTGGTTTTTTTTTTGTATTTAACTAATATATTATTTCTTTAAGGTTACTCACTTCCCCTTCCCCTCCCAATACTTTGCATTCTCAATCGAAAATGAAAACAATCTGAGAGACAGGAAAAGTGCAATATTATCGAGGGCTGCCAGGGCCTGTTGGGACAGTGGCGGGAGGCCTGGTGGCCCGGTGTGTCAGTGGGAGGAGGCAGGGCTGCTGGAAGGGAGCCATAGCTGTGGAGCAGACAGGTGACCTTCTGGATATTGATCTTTTGCTCCCCCCCCCCCAGCAAGGTGGCAGGGCTCCCTCCCAGAGGGCAGCCCCTTCTTCTGTTGGGTGTCCTCCGCCCAGGAGGGATTCAGGGATGAGGCATGGGGCTCTTGACCTCCCGGGGCCCCAGCCCTCGGAGCAGAGCAAGGACATCCAGGAACGGTTCCTTGTTTTCATTTCCATTGTTTTTCAGCCAGCTGCCCAGAAAGGCCGGTCTCAAAAAGTCACTCCCAGCAGCCTTCTCTCACCCCAGTCTCCTGATGTTTGGGCCATGATCCTTTTGATGTGTGTTTGAATCTTTCTAAAACTATGTAACCTCAGTTCAGTTTATGGGCAGGAACCCTTAATGTAACCAAATCCTTTTTCAGGGATATGTGGGTGCCTTGAGCCCTACATACCCAGTGAGACACCAGTTCCCACAAGCCTGCAGCTAGGCCTGGTGCTAAGCTTGGGCCACCCATTCATCTCAATGACTTCAGCCTGAGGAGTGAGCCCTGCCTCTTGCTTAATTAACACCTGACAGTTCCCAGAGGGCCTGAGAGAAGCATCTAAGGGGCCTACTCAGGTCTCTGTAGACAGCTTCCCACAGTGGGTAACTGAGCTGGCCTCCTCACCTGGCACTGGTCGAGAAAGCAGCAGGATGGGAAGTCTCTGGGTCCAAGCCCTTGGAGCTCTGCCCTTCGGGGCTCCAGGGACGTCCTCGCAGGCTTGTCCTCTCCATCTCCAGTACTGTATGCTTGCTGCTCCAACCCCTCCGTTTGCTGAATTTCTGTACAAATATGGATCTGTGTGCCCCAAGTGGGACTGTGCCCCCGTGTGTGGGTGTCTCTCCTTGGAGTGTATACATCTATGTGTCCAATCTTTGAGAATCTCGATACAGAGCTCTCTGGAAAGAGAATCATCCACATTGCTGAAGAATTAAGATTCCCTCATTTTTTTTGAGGGCTGTGTGTTGAGAGTGAGTGTGTGTGTGTGTGTGTGTGTGTGTGTGTGTGTGTGTGTGTGTTGGTAATTTCCCACTTGAACTAAATAGCACGGGGTTAGAGAATAAACACCGGGCAAGCTGTCTCCATTTTACAAGTCCTTGGCATTGGGCAGGTCCCATGAGACTCGCAGCTTCTGGCAGCAAGTGTGTGTTGCTCACACGTAATTCTGGCTGGAGAGTGCAATGTGTCTTTTTTTTTTTTTTTGTAATTATTTTATTATTTTGTTGGAAACTTCACACTGGCATTAACAGATCTAGCAGAAGCAGCCTAGGCCATCATCCCGGGCTCCAAAATGAAGATGCGGTTGGACTGGGTCACCACCTACAGATGTGCTGTCCGGCAGGCCGACCCTGCCCGCTGCCATGCGTGTTATCACTGCGGGAGTCCCCAGGTAGTAAGAGCCACTAGCCCTCAGTTCTTGTGTTTCTGAGGGTGGTCATGCTGCTTGGGGTGGGGAAGCCTGCTGCTCACAGGTCGGTAGACCCACATGTGCATGCACACCAGACTGCAGGCCCCAACTGGGCATGTCACAGGAACAGTGGGGAGCGTAGGGGGGCCTTGACCTAACTGAGGTCTTTGCCTAAATCGTGATCCCTATTTGAGGTGGCCTCAGTGGTTCTCAAGTTCTGTGACCAGAGACAGTGACAGGATGAGGTTGCAGCCTTGTTTCAGGAAGAACAGCCTCCCTCTAACTTTGTCCTGTGCGCCTAGATCCGCAGCCAGAAGTTGGGCTCACTGGTGCTCCCAGACCAAGTAGAGGGCTCTACTTTCTAAGGCTGTGATCCCAACCTCCTATTAGGTTAGGGTTACCATGCAATCTCCTTTCCCCAATCCAAACTTTTGAATCTTGGGTTTGCACTTGACAATCAGCCCCCTTTCCCATCCCAGTCCTAGAACTTAGTGGCCTTAGAGAATGGGTTTTGGAGATGAAGGTTCCTCCTTTGGTTCCCAGTACCACCCTGGCTAAGGGCTGGGCCTCAGGAGGTGAAAGGAGGGAGAGAGCGCATGTGAGAGAATTGTTTTAAAGCAGAAGGGCGGCTCGAGCATGTTGGAGGCAAGCAAGAGGCACGTTGGCGTGATGCGTGTGTGCATGTTTGGAGCAGCTGGGTGTACTGTCCCTTCCCTGGGAAGGCGGCTTCCAGAAGAGGATGTCTTCTAGGCAGAAAGGGAAAAGTGTGAGAAGGCTGAGAGGGTTTGGAGGCTGGAGTTTAGTCTTTATTCAAAAGAAGGAAGAAGTCAATACTGAGTGTTTCAGGGGAAAGAGAACCGGTACAGAAGGAATTTACTGTTTCAACACCCAAGGGTCCAGCCAGAACAGGTTGGAAAAGCCCTAAGATTTGGCCACAGAAGCGGCTGACCCGAGGAAACAGCTACCTGCTGGGCCACAACCTGGGTCCTTAGGATATTGCTAATGAACAGTCCTTGATTTGCTTAGTGG
This sequence comes from Nyctereutes procyonoides, assembly GCF_905146905.1. NCBI lineage: Eukaryota > Metazoa > Chordata > Mammalia > Carnivora > Canidae > Nyctereutes > Nyctereutes procyonoides. The sequence continues at coordinate 8,390,994 of NW_026575133.1, read as the reverse complement.
GGACAGGAAGTTGCTAGCAACAAAGCCATCTTTGAGTTTGGAGGCTCTCACTCCAGAACATTCTTCCATCCCCTAGGTTCCCAGCAGGTTTTGCCCACATCCCTTTGTCCAACCCAGAGCTAGCCTCTCAAATTGCTCGAATCGATTAGAGACCAGTGAGCATAATGGATTTTATAGTAATGACCCCCCCCCCAACTGGAAGCTCAGGGTCCAGATACCACCACGCATGTCTGGGAGGAAGGCAGCCTCATCTTTTCTTCTGTTGACACCAGTATTCGTGAGAATCTCCACTGATAGCCGTGGCTGCTCGGTCTGCTGAGTCACACCATGCAGGTGTGACTCAGAAGACAAGGTGCCGTGCACACTCCTCCACAGACATGCCCTTCATTTTCGGTGGCCTGGCACCAAGGCACCTTTCCATAAGCACCTACTTCAGAAAAAGAAGGGTCAACAGAGCCACCTTTCTCAGATCTGCAACTTGTTCTCTACAACAGGTTTTGGGGGTTTTGTTTTGTTTTTTGGGGTTTTTTTTTTTACCAGGACATAGGATAGAAAGAGGGTTTCACTGACAATTCCTGAGAGGCCTTCAGGGAGGTGACTTCTGAATGAAGATGTGAGTGGCAGGTCCCTAAAGTGTGGTTTGTGGACTGCATGGTTGCATGTGAACTGCTGGATGTCTCTGGGGCTCCAGAACTTTGGGGGGCTCTTCATGGTGTCCACTTAATCCCTCCCAGCTCCTAGCAGGCTCCGTGGGGTCAGCAGGGGGTTGTGTTCTCTTCTGCCCTTAGCAGAGAAACCGAAGGAAAGGACATTGAACTCAGTGCAGTCAATTTGAGTGCTAAAAAATTTCCAGGATCCATGGTGGTGCTAAACTATCTCCATGTTTCTAATATTTTTAATAGTTTTTTTTTTCCTCATCACAAAAATGCAGTGTCCTTGGGGAAGGGACCCAACCCCTTGGCCTGCCACTTTCCAGGTGTCCTATATCATGCTGACGGGACTCTTTGGTCTGCAGAAAATACTGTCTTGGCATGCTTCTAGACTGTAAGATTTGGGTTGTTTTGTTTTGTATTTTGTTTATGTTTACATCTTGTATTTCCCTGAAAACTAAATAAAGTTTTTGGCCTTTTTAACTGAACAGAATCCCCTCTTAATTCTCCCTGCCATCAGAAAAGCCATCCAGCTGAATGGCAAAAGCCACATTATCTAGAACACAGCATTCTGGCCCTCTGAGGATGCCAGGCTGGAGGGGGGGTGAGGGGGTGGGGAGGTGTAGGGGGCAGGGGAGGCAGGTAAGTGGCCACTTTTGTTGCGGAGAGCCACGCTCAAGTTCCTCCTCCCTTCCCCCACTCCCCCGCCTTCCCCTGCTTCAGGAAGCTTTCTGGGCAGTGGCTAAGGCTTTGAGAGAAGAGAGATGCAGACCTTGGGGCAAAAGACCCACATCCAGCAGGCCTAGCTGGCCCCTCAGCTCAGAACCCCTGATCCTCCATTGCTTTTGCTGGACTCCATCTGCACACAGGGCTGGGCTGTCCAGGCGCAGGGACTGGAGCATCATCATCCCAGGAGAGGGGGCAGGAAGGCAGGCGTGCTCTGTGCTGGAGTCCCAGCCCCACCAAATGAGCATGAGGCCCACGTTGTCCCCAGACCCCAGACCCGCTCCACCACTCCCAGTTCCTACAGCCAAACTGATATACTGAGCAATCTAGGTTTCTCTAAAGGTCCCTGGCCAGGGGCCTCCCTTTCTTATCCAGCTGTCACCTATATTGGCCCCTCCTGACCTGTGTGATGGATCTGTCATCTTCCCATTAGCCTCTAGATGGCAGTGTCACCCCACGAGGGTCTGGGGCCAGGTTTGAGCCCACCTCAGCCTTAACACAGAGCTGAGCAGGCCTGTGGACTCTCACTGCTCCTGCCCCAGTAAACACAGCTCCTCAAGGATCCTAGCATCTGAGGCCACCAAAGGGCAGTGGCTTCTCCCTTTTGACTTACAAGGCTCATCTGGCCTTCTAGCCCCTAATGTCCAAGACCTGGGACAGTCCCCCATTCCAGGGAGTCTTCCCCCATTGCTGACTCCCCTCCATATCCAGGACACCTGGCCGTTCACCCCCACCCGACCCTCCCTCCCTCCCCAACCCTCCACACAGCACAGCACAGCCCTCAGGCTGGTACGAAATCACCTTTATTCACAATCACAGCGATCCAAGTTCACAAAGGAGGCAGCAACTATCCCAGCACTAACAGAGACAGTGATACGGATGGCTTCCTCTCCCCAAACCTCAAGCCGCGCAGCCCCTGCACTTAAGACCTTCCCTTGCCTCGGACATGAGACTCCTGACTAGAGGGTCACCCCCTGGCCCACCCCACCCTACTCCCATGGAAGAGGTCTCCAGGGTCAGTGGCTGGGGACAGAGACCCACAGGGGAACCATGACTTTCTAGGGACCCGCTGCAAGGCAGAGGCAAAGGCCCAGCCTGGTGTTCTGATCCCCGGTGCTGTCCCACCCGCCACCCCATAGGGGATCCTCACCAAAGAACTCCCAAGAGTCCCACAGAGAGTCTGCGCTCCTCCCCCAAACAATCATTTTACAGAGGTTGCAGCTGAGGCTGAGAGGGGCTATGACCTGGCCAGGGCCATGCAGGTGCCCAGTGGCCAGGCCTAGAATTCCATACTCTGCCAGCCACAGCGAGCAGAGTCTCTGATGGCCGTGAAAAGCCAGTGGAGGGGGAAGAGGGCTGGGAGCCTGGCAGTAGGCGGGGGGACTAGGCTGAGACTCTGAGAGAGGCCCCAGCCCATGGCCTATCAGAGTAGGGCAGGCAAGGCTGAGAGCTATAGCCTAAGAGCAGGGGCCAGGTGACACTCCACCCCAGAACCAGGAGTAACCCAGAGGTGCTGGGACCAGGCCCGTTCCCTCCATCTTTCCTGGAGGCGAAGAGCCTTCCTAAGTACAGCCTCCCTGCTCTACTATGAGTAGACCTTCCCAGCCGTGTTCCCTGGCCCAAGCTCGACTCCCCTCCTTCAGCCTTCCAGAACTTTTCATGTCCTCATGGAAGGGGAAGCTCTTGGGCCTCCTGACACGTCTGAGCCAACTTTGCTAACCCTGATGCAGCCCAGAGAGGAAGGGCACTTTGTGGCTCTGGGTGATCCACCAGCCCCAGGGCTAAGGAGGCTCAGTCTGTCTCTGTAAAATGGACACAATTTGACAGGCCGCCTCCAAATTCAGCCCCTTTTATGGAGCTCTAATTCACGGTAAATAGAGATGGCTATGGACTTTGTGCTGGAGCCTGGGGAAGATTCTGAGTGATAACTACCTCTGCAGCCTTCTTTCGCCAGGTACTCCGCACACCAGGGCACCATTTCTAGGGGTCCGGGGGATGGCAACTCAATCCCCTCCCCCAAAGACCAACCCACAAACTAAATAAATAAATAAATTAAAGTAAGGAAAAAAGGCTGGTTTTACCCCAGGGCACCCCACCCCACCCCCACTCCAGCACCCTGGCCGCACCTAGGAATACTACAGTCTGAGTATCAGCCAGGCCCAGGACAGCACTGAGATCCCAGAGGACAGGTCACAGAGCACAGATGCAAACCTGCTCTTGGAGACCCTGCCACAAGACAGACACTGCCCACACCGAGGCTGTCCCTGGGCAGCAGCATCTCACAAGATGACTGGGACAAAAAGGCTGTGGCCAGGAAGGGGCCCTCTGCATCTCCGCCAGGGCACAGGGTCAGAGACCCAGAACCTGGAGCCTTCTGTGGCCTGTCCATCCACCCGTCCTGGGTGAGGAGAGGGACATGGCATGGGGGCTGCAGCCTGCCCAGGGCGAGAGGCATCCACTGGCCTTCCCCCCTGGTTGCCAGGCCTAAGGGACAGGGAAGAGAGGAAGGAGAAGGTAGATACAGGTCAGAGAGTAAGGTAGCAGCTGAGAGGCTGCCTGCCTAGGGCTGTTGAGCAGGTTGTACACTGTTCAAGGGCAGCTAGCTAAGAGAACAAATAGAGGCTGAAGTCCAGGCCATACTCCTAAATGCCCTTCCTCTGGGCTTCATCTGCCCAGAGGAAGAAACGTGTTTTCTAATTCTCACATGGACTGGAGGACTTCCTTGCAGACTGCCCCAGATGGGGAAGGATTAGGACAGGGTGAGACCCCCGTTTAGCCCCTCAGCATGCAGGGTGGAGCTGGGTGCAGAGACAGGAAAGACGGAGAGAGCTAACTCCCCCCCTCCTCTCTGCTGGGCAATTCGTATCTGCCCCTCACCTCCCTGCCCTATATCCCCTTTCTTCCCAAACCTTTGAGGGCCTCAGTTTCCCATGTTTAATGAAGAAGAGAAAAGAGTTTCCAAGATGAGGAAGAAGAGAAGGAGCCCTGTTGGCTTGCCCCTCGGCTGGAGTGGGGCCATGAGGAGGCAGGCGTGCAGGGGTGGCGGGGCAGCCACAACGGGCTAGGAGCTGCGGTAGGTCTTGATAATGTCCTTGATGGGGCGGCGGCAGATGGGGCAGCAGGCGTGCAAAGCCTTCTTGAGGCGCAGGCCACAGGCATAGCAGAGGCACATGTGGCCACATGTGTAGATGACCGTGTCCACTGCGTGCTCATAGCAAATGGTGCACTCATCACTCCACTGTCCTGTGCCTGGGGTCACTGGCGACTCAGGCAGGCTCACTGGTGAGTTGGGGGCCGTCCCTGGGGACAAGTGGACACCAGTCAGTGAGGACATGGCCCGGTCTGGCCCCAGGTTCATGAGAAGAGAGCCCCTGGTGACTCACTCCATTTATTGGGATCTGCTTGTTTACCTTGACAACCCACTTCCTGGGCACTAGGAGGCACCCGATGAGGGCCCGGGCGGCAGCGAGAGGAGAAGCGCGGTGGAGGAAGGGAGGCAGCCCACGCTCTTGTAAGGAAGGCCCCTCCCGAGCTATCCTCTGGGTTTCCCTGTCTGCTAAAAAGTGCTCGGGAGAAAGTTGCCCAGCTGCGGGGCAGGGTGGGATTCACCCCAGAAATTACCACCCAACAAGGGTTCACTGAGCCTATCTCCAGCTCCTCCAGGGCCCGCCTCTGACCCAGAGGCCACACGCCGGCCTCAGCCAGGGGGTCTCCGAGCGGTCGGCCTACTTACCGCCAGCAGAGCTTCCCAGGGGTCCGGAGCTGCACGTGCTGAGCAAGGGGTCGTCGGAGAGGCGGCTGCCCAGGGCGCTGGGCGAGGTTGGTGTGGAGGCAGGGGAGCAGGACAGTGAGGGGATGCTCCGCTCTGCCAGGATGGTGGAGCCTGCAGAAGGCAAGGGTGGGGGGACGCATGAACCACTAAGAGGCCTACTGGGAGAAAGCTCAGGTCTCCACCCCTCCTGGAGGTTCCCAGGAGAGAAAGTGCTGACACAGCAACGACCACACAGCCCAGCCACTGGATGGGTTCAGGGCAGGATTCCATAAAGTGGCCCAGCGCCTGGCCCCAGCTCTGTTCCCACCTGCAAATTGGAGGGCCACTTCATGCTCTGTCGTTACTCCATCAGCAGGCTCCGGACAAGCGCCCCCCGCCCCCCGCCTAGAATCCCACCACCACCCTCCCCATGCATCCTCACCTTCAAGGTTTCCCGTGCTAGACAACAAAGTCCCCTCCTCCTGCCCAACAGGGCCCTTCCAGTCCCAGCCTGACCCTCCTATTCCAAACCCTGTGCTGGCTCCATCGCCACCCCACATAGCCCCCCACCTTCTCCTGTGCACTGGCACCTCTCAGATGCCCTTCAGCATCTCCCAAGCTCATTCTGTGCTACATTCTCTCCCTTCTTCCTTCCCTTCTTTCTCTCCTTCCACTCCTCTCCTCTCCTCACCTTCCTTTCTTCCTTCCTCCCGGCTTGCTCCTCCCTTCAACAAGGTACCAGGTACCTACTAGGTACCATCCACTGTGTAAACATAACACTGAGAATGATACTGACAGAGCCCTTGCCCTCAAAGACCTAACTGTCCAGGGAGCCCCTTGGGGCTGTCCTCAAACCTCCTCCTCTGGGGAGCTTTGACCACCCCGACAAACCACATTACTTACTTAGCACTGACCAGCCACACACACCACATACATGGGACTAAACCACCACAGAGCTGGGGTATTATTTGTTCTTTGCCCAGGTAAACACTTGTTTCCAGTTCACTTGTTTCCAGGTGAACTATGAGCCTCCTGAAAGCAGGAAATTGTATTCATCTGTGACTTTCCCACAGGCTCTAACATATTGCCCTACACATAAATGCTCTGTGAGATCCTTTTCATCATTAGGTGTTCTAATTCATTTAATACTCACTGTTTCTAAGTATTCATTAGATATCCATGGGCTTTCTCTTAGTGTTAATAGTTTTCAAGTTAATTTTATCATCTTCTTTCAGAAATTCACACCTTGTATTTCCTTTTCTTACCCTATTGCACTGGCTAGCATTTTCAGAACAATACTTTAAGGCATCCCTATCATATTCCTGACTTTAATGAGAACGTTTCTCACATTTCATCACTAAGTACGAAACTGGCAGTAGTTTTGGAGGATAGGAAATATCCTTCCATTCTTAGTTTACTTAGGCCTTTCATGAAGCCAACCACTCCTCTGTAAGGTAAATAATAACCCTTCACACACTGTCCCTGGCTTGTTTTTCCTTTGCAGTCCATCAGGATCGCCAAACACCAATTTGCTGACTGAGATGCCCAGCTCTTCTACAGCCCAACTGCACTCTGGTTAGCATACATTGTTTAGCATATATCTAGATGATTATTCTTAAAACACCCACCTTGGCCCACTTACCCCTCAGGACATTTAAGCCCTGATTTTTTTTTTTTTTTAAGCTTCTCCTGTGTCTAGTAAGCCTCTTTGGGGAACAGAAGTCTCATTGGAAAGCTACTTATCTATTATTAGATGGTGTTGAGGCGGGAGAGTACCCTCCCCTTATGTAATTTCCTTTGTCTGAGGAGCAGTGTCTCCCAGTGAGTGTAGCCAAGTATCTTTTTACCTCAGCCTGATTTTTTTCCGCACCCCAGTCTGATTTCTTTTTATTCCATCCTGAATTTTCACCCCAACTTCTTTCCTTCCTGATTTCTTTTAATTTCTTACTGACCCGTTTTCCTCAATCATAACTTCTTAGCACCTTGCCTCATTTCTTTTCATTCCTTTACAAATTTATTTTTCACTGCATCTTCATTTGGTCTCTTTGCAGAGTAAGAAGTCCCCACATATTTTATCTAATTTCACAAACTCTAACACGCTCACAATCACCAACAGCAATATGCATGCTTTCAGTTACTCATCACGTGTGCCTACACACAGACATACCAACCTTAGAGCATAACACACGTTCACTCACATACATTGTCTACAAAGCCTCCTGGGGTGAGGTCTAGGATGGGGCTATGAACCCCAGAGATCTCCAAACTTGCCTGAGCAAACCTGCTTAAAAAAAGAATTCAGGCACCTGGGTGGCTCAGTGGTTTAGCGTCTGCCTTTGGCTCAGGGTGTGATTCTGGGGTCCTGGGATCAAGTCCTGCTTCGCTTCTCCCTTGCCCATGTCTCTGCCTCTCTCTCTGCCTCTCATGAATCAATCAATAAAATATTTATATATATTTTTTTAATTCAGAGGGGGCCTGGGAGGTTCAGTCGGTTAAGTGTCCAACTCTTGATTTCAGCTCAGGTCGTAATCTCAGGGTTGTCAAATCAAGCCCCGTGTGTGGCTCCACGCTGAGCATGGAGAGCCTCCTTGGGATTCTCTCTCTCTCCCTCTCCCTCTGCCCCTCCCTGCTCTCTCATTCTCTCTTGAAATAAAATAAAATCTTACCAAAAAAAAAAAAAAAAAAGAATTCAGATCTTATCTGGATTTATCCAACATCTACAGAATCAAAATCTCTGCAGGTGGGATTCAAAACTCTGCACTTTAGTAGGCCTCGTTGTGAATCTAATGGAGCTAGCCCAGTCTAGCGCAGCGGTTGGAAAAGACCAGCTCTGGCAAAGTATGCATACTTGTGCACCCTGGGGAAACAGAGGCCCCTGGAGATGCTTTGTGAAAAGAAGATTTCTGGCCACATTCGTTTAGAAAAAGCTGTACATCATAACCACAACGTCCTTCAAGATTCACGTTATGTATTAAAAGCTCTGAGAAGTCCTGCAGTGAAGCACCCCCCCCCACACACACACACACACTTTGTCAACTCAGTACTTCCCAAATTTTTCAACCAAGGACCTTTTCCTCAAAGACACCTTATGCCGTAGGGCGCTCTGAGAAATATCCATCCGCAAGTCCACATCCACCAGTCCATTCAATCCCAGGAAACAAAGGCCCAGAGCCCGGCAGCCCCGTTTCCCCCAAGGCCCCCTGCTCCCCGGAGGCTCGAGACCCAGGCACGGCGCCGGCGCCGCGCAAACAGCTGGCTGCGGACTGCGGACGTCCGGAACCGAACGTCTCTCATCTGGACACACGGCCATCCTCAGGACGCACAGGCTCCAATTTCCATCGTGCAGGAATGGAAACTGCGCCTCACAAAGTTAATTGCTGGAGGAAACCTTGTTTTTAAGCATCGTGCATGTGTCGGGGACACGGCTTAATCGGGTTCCGAGAGTGAGACTCAGTGGCCCACACTCTTCGCCCCCCCCCCCCCCGCCCCCAAGGCCTGGCGGGGCAGCGGGCGGCCTTCCCCTCCCGGGTTCCTCCCGGGTTCCCCCCGGGGCGGGGCGGGGCGGGGCGGGGCGGGGGGGGGGGACACTCACCGAGGATGCGGATCTGCGTGAAGGCGCCGTGCAGGCCGAAGAGCATCCAGAGCGGCTGCGAGGCGTCCACGCACAGCTGCATGCCCGCCGCGGCGCCGTTGTGGCTCAGGTGCAGCTCGCCGTCGGCGTTGACCACCAAGCCCAGGATGTCGCCGCTGTGCAGCGGCCCGGGCACGCGGCACACGGCCCAGAACTCCTTGCGGTCCACCAGGGCCTCGGGGCTGAAGGGCAGGTCGGCGGGCCGCAGCGTGCCGGGGTCGCACGTGGTGACGCCGAACGAGAGCGCGCCGGGCCGCGCGGCGCCCGAGCGCGTGACCTTGACGAAGATGGTCTCGGCCACGCGCACGGCCCGGCTGGTGAAGACGAGCGCGCGCTCGTCGCGCCCGTGCTCCAGGCGCGCCACCGTCTGCTCGTCGAGGATGCGGACGTGCGCCCCGGCGCGCAGCGCGTGGAAGCGCAGGTCGCCGTCGAGCTGCGCGGGCAGCGCGCGGCTGTGCTGCGAGTTGAGCGAGTTCTGCGGGATGGGGCAGCCCGCGGCCGGCGCGGCGTCGTCGCCGTCGGCGCCCGGCACGTTGAGGTCGCACAGGCTCACGGAGAGGCGCGGCTCGTCGGCGTCGCGCCGCAGGGACGGCCGCCGCAGGGCGGTGAAGGAGCGCGGCCGCAGGCAGTCCGGGAGCGCCAGCTCGCTGTCTGCGCGGGGCGCGGGAGACGGGAGACAGACACGGGGCGCGGTCACGCGGGGCCCGGCCGGGCGAGCGCCGCGCCCCGCCGCGCCCCGCCGCGCCCCGCCCCGCCCCGCGCTGGCCGCGCCGGTAGCCGCGGGGAACGGGCCCGGGAGGCCCGGGAGGCCCGGGAGGCCGCGGGGAGCAGCGACGCAGGACCTCCAACTAGTTAACTAAAGCTGAGCATCAAGGCCGCAAGGAGGGGCACCAGAATGAAAAGGCCTCCCGTGTAAAGGGCACGCTCCCAAGTTTTATCTTATTCCTTTTTTTATTATTGTTTTTAGTTATCGATTTAACTCCTGGGCCCTCCCTTTCGGTCCCCAACAGCTACAACAGCGCTGAGCACTTGAGAGGACAAGCAGTGAACGACTTGCTGAACGCACTGCGGACATCAGCTCCCCCCACCCCGCCCACCGAGGTCGGAGGGAAACCCTCTTCCCCAGGACAGCTCTTTGCAGGAATCGGTCTCCTCCCAACAAGTACCTCTTCTCCAGTTACCATTGCCGCAGGGCACTGAGGCTGCGAGAACTCAAACTTACGAATTTATCCAGCATTTCCTTTTGAAGGTGACTTCACTGGAAATCAACCCCTCTCCCTTTTTAATCGTACGAGACACACTGGGTTTTGTAGGAAAGACAGTCCAGCCAAAAAAAGAAGAAAACATAATCACCTCTCAGCCCACCAATCCGGAGAAAAATACTCTTAATACTTGGGTATACCTTCCAGCTTTTTTCTTCCTTTTCCCCCGATATATTCTTCAGTTACTTTTTAAGATTTTTTAAAATTTAAATGGAGTTTTTAGATGTATTTAGTCGTGAGAGACACATAGAGAGAGGCAGAGACATAGGCAGAGGGAGAGGTAGGCTCCCTGCAGGGGGAGTGGAACTGGATCCCAGGACCCTGGGATCATGACCTGAGTCCAAGGCAGACACTCAACCACTGAGCCACCCAGGTGTCCCTGCACTTACTTTTTCTAATACAAAAACTGAATCATGCTATATAAACTCCAGTAGTTTTTAACCTCTTATGGGTAACAAATCCCTTTGAGAATGTAGTGACTTTGACCTGTGTCCTCTGAAAAACACACATTCTTCCTAAATTCTGTGGATAACTTCAGGGCATCTGTGAATCACATAAAGCCTTCCGTGGGGATGGACTCCAGGCTAAGAACCCTGCTATACAACTTTCCTTTTCAAAACTAGCTTTTCTACTTACTACGTCCTGAACACCTTTCCATGTCAATAACCGTGTTTCCAGCACATCTTTTTAATGGCTGTGTTATGTCCTACTTTATGGAGGCCTAGCATTTATAATAAACGTCATCATGCATAATGAATTACCCCTGCATTTCATCCTTAAAACATCCCATGGAAGTGTTCCCATTATGGCGATAAAGCTCAGAGATGTGATGTGTGACAGCCACCAAGCGGCAGATCCGAGACTGAAGCTAGGTCTGTCCAACTCCCGACACCGCATTCTTGGCTCTCAAAGCCCTCCTTATTTTTTGATCCCCATCTGTGGGGGTCAGAATCCCCAAATTTGGCTAGTTAGTCCCACTCACTGTAGACCGCATCATGGGCCAATCCCTCCCCGGGAGCCTTTTCCCTGAGCCTCCCCAAGGGAGAATCTGTGCCTTCTCTCCAGGACCTGGGTAAGGATGGCTGGGGTGCTCAGTGTGGAAGCGAAGCTTGGAAGACTGGACTGGTAGGGGCAGCTGAAGCAGAATCAGCTCCATCTGAATTTAGAGACAATCTCTAAAGCCTCCTTGTTTTTGTTCTCCCCCTGCCCCTTCCTGGAAAAGTGTTGTTTGGGCCCGGTAAGGGAGAGCATGCTGGGCCCTTCCCCCAAGCCCCCTGCCTCTCTGAGGAAGCCTCTTGGGGCCTAGCTGGTTGGGATTTCCCAGCATCGTGCTTGGCAAGAAGGAGGGAGCCAACTGGAAAATGCGATTATTCCAGGGAATTGACTCTGTGACAGCGATGGTGCAGAGAGGCTGGGGGCTGCAGAGAGGCAGAGGCAAAGAGGTCCAAACAGGAGGGGGAGGCCTGAGAGACAGTCGTGGGGACCTGGGACAGGCCGTGGGCTGACCTGGGCCCCCAGGAACAGCCCCTGCTCCTCCTCCCTTGGGGCTAGCAGGCACTGGCCAGAGAGGACTCCAGGGTTGGAGACAGAGAGGAAGGGACAAGGGACAGCAGGGTGACTAGAAAACAAAAGGCTCAGAGATACCCAGCCAGAGCTTACAGAAAGAAGACTGTCACAGGGCTCGTGCACACATGCACTCCCACACTCCTCTCCCTACCTCACCCCACACACACTCAGGACAATCAGCCCCAGAGCCCATGAAGCGGGGCAGACTGGCAGCACAGATTTCTGAATGCGGCTGGACATGCGCTCCCCTGAACTCTGCCCCTTCAGGAGTCCTTCTGTTCCTGAATATGCCCGCTTCTGGGCCTCCCAGGCAGCCCATGCCACTGTTGAGCCACTCTAAGAAAGTGTTTCCTTCTCTTAAACTAAAATCTACCTCCTTGTATCCGAGGATATCTTGGGTAGATTTGCTTTACTTCTCTCAGCTTCAATGTCCTTCTGTGCCAATGCTGGCCCCATAGAGAAAGCAGCTCCCCTCAGGATACACTCAGACCCACCACACACCTTCCCACCTCTTAGACAATGAACAGAACCAACTCAGTACTCCAGATGCTTCCTGCCCAGCTCAAGGCACAGTGGGGTCATTACCTCCTTGATATTTACACTATACTTCTAGAGTTTTTTTTAAAGATTTTATTTATTTAGTGCAGCCCGGGTGGCTCAGCAGTTTAGCGCCGCCTTGAGCCCAGGCCTGATCCTGGAGACCCGGAATTGAGTCCCACGTCGGGGTCCCTGCAGGGAGCCTGCTTCTCCCTCTGCCTGTGTCTTTGCCTCCCTCTCTGTGTCTCTCATGAATAATAAAATCTTTTTTTAAAAAATCTGTATTCTAATTCTTCCCTCAGAAGGGATGTTGTGAAGTTAAAATGCAGTAAGCTACACAGGGCATCTAGAAAAGTAGCACATAATAATCACTAGGTTAAAGGAGCCACTGTTATTGTTTACATGCCCCATGGCTCAGAAGTGCATGGGCACTGGGGTGTTAACAGGCCTGAGTTTAAATGTCCAATCCAGCACCTGAATGGTGGCCGGTAGCTAAACTTACCTCCCAGCCTCAGGCCACTCAGCTAGAGAATGAGGGTAATAATACCTGTGTTGTGATGATGTTGTGGGGATTGGAGGCAGAGTGGGGAGCTTCTGGGACCCCTGGATAACTTCAGGTACTAGCGCTTACTCAGGTTGTCTGTCAACCAAAGTTCGGTCCCTCTACACCAGGCAATGAACTTTCTCAACCTACAGCAGCAGGACTTTACATCAGTCATGAATATATCACTAAGGACCAGGAAGAAGAAGCTATATAGTGGAGATGAGAGGAGAAAGAAGAGAAGGGAGGAGAAACAGTAGGGGGTGGTAAGCAAGGGAGAAGGGGCAGGAAAGTGATCCCTTTGGCCTTGCTTGAGATCTTGGAGGAGTTAGGAGAAAAGGTACAGGAGAGCCTGGGAAACAGCTAAAAATGGCATCCCTGGGGCCAGTGCCCAGCCCAAGTCTGTCTTCTGCCCCAGCTAGGCAGCCCCTCGGGGTCAGGAGCAGCTGCAGGCCGCCAGCGAGCTCCAAAATAACCATCCCTCAGTGTGCCCAGCTGTGCAGGGCCCTGAAATAGATGACACTCGAGATGGAGTAGCTGCTCAGACCTCCCTTTGCAGAAGGGCCAGTGAAGGTCAGAGCTGACTGGGCCAACATCCGGTGGAAAGCCAGGAAAGGGTCCAGGCCCCCAAACCCACAGGGAGAGTACCCGGGGACCGACGCCAGCCCAGACTTATAAGGTAGGGAAAGGGCAAAGGGCAGCCGGTAACTCCAAGCAGCACGGTGGCCCCTTTGAAGCAACAAGTTATGTAACCCATGCCTGGGATACACGGCTGCCAACTTTGGAGGTGTTTATGTGGCAGCCCCGAGGGAGGAGCAGCTCAAGGCCACAGGAGAAGCTGCTCAGCTGCTCCCCTCTCAGTGTCCTCTCTTTCAGGAAGGAATCTGTCAGTCTTCAGCTCCTGCCTAATCCAGTGCCTGGCAGCGGCCCTATGGATACTTTAGGCCAGGGCAGAAATAAGCAGGCCCCACAAGGGCAGCAAGGCCAAGCTGGCACTGCCATCCCCCACGTGCTGACCCACTGTGTGCCCAGGCGGAGGCAGGGGTTAAAGAGAGGAGAAGCCAGTACCTGGGCCCCTGGGAGCCACTGGGCTGTGGGAGGATCAAAGCTTTAAGGCAAGAAAATATTTGAATATAATTTCCTTACAAAATTCTTAGTGTCTCCAGAGGAAATCCATCTATCCCTGCCAAGTTCTCACCCAGCCTTGCCTAGAATGCCCCCGGGGACAAGAAGCTCGCCACATCCCAAGGCTATCTGCTGTCTCTGAACACCCATAACTGTTGGGAAAGCTCTCCTTGCATGGATCCATAGGTGTCCCACACTGGCTCCCTGGCGCCCCCTCTGAGCCTTCTCTTCTTTAGGATAAATATCCCTTTTAGGATAATGCTCTCCCATAGAGCCTGAGGTCCCCTTCCTGTTTCACAGTGAGCCAGAGACAGCATTTTGGAAGAAACAAAATTTGACCTGGGCCCTGAAGGACAAGAGAGTCTGGACCAACAGAACTGAGAGGCACTCAGTGGGAAAACCATACTAGCAAACGCCAGAGAATAATCTGAGCAGGGCCAGTGGGGAGAGAGGAAGGGAGAGGAGTGGAGGGGAGGGGCCAGGCCAGGGCCCTGGGGCCAGCTCTGGCCAGGGACCCAGCGGGCCCTCCCCCATGTTGCCAGCCAGTGCTGGACAACCAAGGCAGGGCCTGGGCACTGGTGCAGGGACCGTCGGGGGGCAGGCAAGGGGCTCCTTTGAAGCGGGGCCTGCCATCAGCCCAAGAGTCTTGTTTGTTTAGATTCTCACATCCGGAGCGCTGGATAATCTTTAACCACGGGTCGGCCTGCAGCAGCAGGCCGGCTGGCGGGTATCTCCTGGCCCCTGTTTAGAAGGCGCTGCCAGCCCATTTACTGTCTCCATAAACATCCTCCTGCTGGGCAGCGTCTGGCATGGGGCAGGGGAAGGAGCCCAGAGGGGCGAGTACACAGCGTGCACAGGGAAAGGGTCTCTCCACCCATCCTGGGCAGCGCCCCGAAACCCACACCTGCCTCCACCCTCTCCATATGAACTCTACCACAGGGAAGCTAGGAGAAACAAATACTTTTTGAGGCTCATGGAGAGAAGGGTAGAATATCCCAGAAACATTTGGAGTCACAAATTCCAAGATTTATGGAATCTTCAAGACAGAGGATCTTAGACATAGAGATTCTCAGACTCATCTGGTCTAATGGTTCTCAAACTTTTTTTTTTTTTGAGCAGTGAAATCTTTCTGTCCAATAAAACCAAAAGCTCTGGTTGAAGTGTAAAAGGAGGCCACAGAGGCCTGCCAACTCAGCCCCCTCAGAGATGGTTCTGGAACCCCAGTGTTCCAAGGAACCCAGCTGGAGAACCATAGATCTTATTCCAAGACACAATTTAGATAGCATGGTTTGCATTTCACCCAGATGCAGGGACTTGATTTTAAGGCTTCCTCTTCTAAGGACAGGACTGGCTTGGGAGTTGTTGTCTATTTGGTGGTCTTTTTAAATGAAGCATTCCTTTTTAACCTAAAAACAATAGCCCTTGCCATTTGTGTAAACACTTTTATACATCCATGAGCCTCACAGACCCTCTGAGAAATAAATGGCACATGTGTAATGATGTCCAAATAACAGATGGGGTGGCTGGGGCACAGAGGAGCTGGGAGGCTGGCTCGGAGCTAGTGAGTGACCATGGCAAGTCTTGATTCAGTCAGGTCTCCTGCTTCTGAAATGAGGGCTTTGTCCCCAGTACTGACTGCAAGGCCCCAGCTCCTCTGCTATACATGCACCACCCTAGGTGCCCCCAGGTCTCTCCAAGCTCCTCAAAACCGTATCTTGAGCCAAACTAGATTACTAGTTGGAAAATCTGAAACTGCCATTTCTGGATATTAGAAATAGTTTAATATTGCCAGTTATCTTTGGTTGCACTTTTCATATATTCATTCTGGTAAAAAAAAAAAAAAAAAAAAAAAAAAAACAGAGGGCACTGTGAAGAGAACTAGATGAAGCCCTCAAAAGCCTTCAGGGAACAGTGAGGCAGGTAGACCACCCTCACCACTGAGTCAGGATGCTGGGCACCCCCCATTTCCCCAGCCAGCCAACACCGAGGGGACTCTAGCCAACCATCTCTGCAGCTAATCCCTGACACCCTGCACTCTCGTGAGGTCTACCCTGGAAGACACAGGAGGGCCAACTCCCCACCCCTGGGAGGCACCCAGACTCCACAGGGGGACCAGGTGGACTCATATTTAGAGAAGCTAGGAAGTAACAGCCCATGCTCCTGGGCCCATGGCCCAGTTCTCCCAAGCTGTGTGACCTTGGGCAAGTTATCAGACCTCTCTGAGCCTCTTTTTCCTTACCTGCAAAATGGGTGCAATAACAACTTTCCTTAATAATATTTACAAAGGATTTATGCTGTCTTCCTAAAGAGCAGGACAATACATGATGCAGAATTACTGGAGCCACTTAGGCCTCCACGTGCCTCAGGTGGTCAGGAGGAGGAAGGGTCACAGGAACACGGGAGGTCAAGGAAGGCTCTCTGGTGGAGGGGAGGTCTTGGTGCTAAGCCCCAACAATGATTAGCAGAATTTGGGGTGAGCAGAAAGAAGTGCCAGAAGAGTCTCTGAGGCAGGAGGAACAACAAAATTTTGTTTCAGTCAAGAAGAAATGAAAACTATCAGAAAGGAAGAAATGGCCATCAGCATCCTCAGCTCTCTCCTCCATCCCCAGCGCTTTGCTCAGCCTCCTTAAACTAATATTTGCCTCTCAGCCCCTGGCAGCCACAGCCAAAGGTAAATATTGGTTTAGCCTGCGAAGCAGAAGCCCCAGATGGCAGCGTGGTCCTCTGCTGGCCAACATGGTTCACACTCTGTGCCGCCAAGCCAAGGCACATCCTGACCTAACCCAGGACCTTAGTTCCAGAGAGGGCCCAGGCTTCTCCATGCAGGGAAGCCAGGCTGGCCCACCAGCCCAGAGACCAGCCCAGAAGCAGCAGCAGCCTGCCCCTTCGAAAGCTACCCTCCCCTGAGAGTCTCTGTACAACTCTCTCTTCAGTAAGCAGGTCTCTTACCAGGACTTGGAAACCCGTGCCTAGGTTGGGATGAAGCTGAACGCCATGAGGCCTCGGGAGCCCACCCTCAGTGGCCCCCTAGTGCCCTTCTGAGCTCAGCCACTACCATTTTGATGTGGTGATGTTTTCTCGTGCTGACCTTATGCCCAGATCAGCCTGGGCGATAGGAATTCCAGGCCCAGCCTGGCCTCTGACTAGCTGGGAGAATTTGGGCAAGGCCCTTCTTCCCTCTCTGGGCCCCATTTTCTCCTTTTGAAAGACCTGACAGCACAGAAGCTGCCAGAAACTTTCTGCTTTTGTGGCTCTCTCCCCACTGGGAGGCACGCACTGTGCCCCTACCTGTGCACTCTTCTCCTGAATTCACCTACTACCTCTTCACTGCGCTCCCCACCTTGAAGGTTCTGCTCCCTAACTGCGAATTTCCCACCCCTGTGCCTATGCAGAACCCTCCCATCTGGCCTAAATTGTTCCTCCCCAACCAGTCCATTCGTTTTTACCTTGTCTGGTTCCTGACTCGAAACTCATCTCCTACGGGAAGTCCTGGAATTCTCCCCAACTGTACCACCCCCAACACACGGTTTTATGCGTCAGCCACATTTCATTGCCGAATTGGGTTTAGGTCACCTCTGAGCAGTTATATGGTGTGTCCCCCAAAGTAAACAGCCTTCAAGGACAAGGGGCTGGGTTTTCAATTCTTGTGTTGTCCACTCCCCCCACCCCCACACACACACCCTGCATAGGACCCAGGCTGTGGTGGGCACACAGAGCTATCAGAGCACCCTGTAAGTGAAGTCTTGGCTCCAGCTTTCTGCCAGGACCCACAGCTGCTCTTCCCGAGCCAACATTTCTGAGAGGAGCAGGGAGACCTTGAAAAACTGGGATACGAGCTTATCTCTCCAAGTATTAATCACCCCATAAAACTTGTGTTTATTTGGTTGCTGGCAGATCCTTCTTCCTTGTAGGAAGCTGTTATTCTTGGAAATACCAGCCCAGGCTTGGGCCAGGGCACCCCGAGGCAAGTGGTGATCTCCTGCACTCCAGTATATCGGGGAGCCTTGAAGGCATGAAGCTGACCTGCAGGGTTCATGGTGGCGTGGGCCCAGGTTATGTCAGGGCAGTGGGGGCTAGGATGGAGCACCCGCCTGGGGCTGTCACTCAGGGGAAGCCCCCTGCACTCTGTCAGGAGAGACAGCCAATCGGTCCATGGCCTGACTTGCATATCTGCCAGGCACCAAGTACCCCTGGATATCTCTGATCCGAGGAGCAGATATAGGCCAGGTAGGGTTTGGAAGGTTTTGGCCACAGGTCCCAGAGACAGGCAGGAAAGGAGGGGGCATGCCCAGCAGGAAGTCACTCAAGATGAGACACCAGTTTGGGAGGCAGTCACCTCAGGAAAGACAAGCCCATCCTCAGAGCTGCCAAGGCAGAGAGAGACTTCTCAGGGGAAGGGGAAACTCAAAGATGGCTGAGGAGGGAGAGCAGGAAAGCCAGAGGCACTGGAGGGATCCAGCCACGGGCCAGCGGGGTGAGGGACGTGGGGTAGGCAGAGGACAGTGAAGGAGACTGACCCTGGGACCATACAGGGCAGCAGGTGGATCCCAGAGGGGAGACCACCAAATGAGGGTGTAGAGCAGTGCTCAGGAAGATATCTTGGATGGATCTCTTTTGTGTTACACAAAAAAAGAAATCAATTTAGGAAGAACAAAACAAAGAGATATGTTAATCTGCTAACTGAATTCAGGGACCATCATCAGTCTTTGAAAAGGCCCAGGGATTATGGTGATTTACAACTCAGACAAGAATCTGCTGGGACTTTACATGAGGTACAGAGAGGAGGCTGCTGGGAGATCCAAATGCAACTGAAAAACCCATTTATAGTCCAAGAGGGGTAACAGAGCCAGGCCCAGTGAGGCCACCTGGGCTTTGCCCCAGGGTAGGGCCCTTCAGATCACTCTCCAGGCCACTTCCTAGGCCCTTGTGGTTTGGAAGCCCCACCTCACCTGGCATGACCCTTCCTCACCCCCTCCCCAGACCCTTCTGGAACTTGTAGGTCCAGCCTAAGCCCTCTTCTCCAGGAACCCTTCCTGGACTCCATCCTCCCTCACTGACCTTGGCCTCCTCTGACTTACTGCCTCCCTCCATACCTAAACCTCCTAGAAGTTTACTGGGGAAGGTACTGCGTTTGGCATCAGAACACCCAATTCAAATCCCAGCCCTGCACATCCCCACATGGGCAAGCCAAGCCTTCCGTGGGTCTCAATTTTCTCCCTGACGAATGGGGATGAAAAGCACTTTGTCCAGGGCCAGCTGCTGAGGTTAAATGAGATAGCTGGAGGGAGACCATCTCAGCAGATGGAAAGGATCCTATGACCACAGCACTAAACAATGTACTGTCTTCCCTTGGGTTATGCCCTGATTGTGTCTGGAGCGCCTGCTTGTCTCCCTCACTTCCCAGTGAGGCTGGGCTGTCTGTGAGCGAGCATGGGCCTACCTCACTTCCCACCACCTTCCTTTATCTAACAAGTTACCCGCTCTTCCCACTCCTCTCCCCTACTGACCCCCTAAATAATCCTGTGTCCTCCACACACCAGACACAGGGTTCCACTCTGGAGAGAAAGCCAGCAGGGTCAGACATGGATCTACCCTCAAAGCCCTCCCCATCTTGTGCAAGACCTATGGATGGGCCAAAGCTCAGGCAATGCCTCAGTGCGAGAGATGTATAGGCACCATGTGGTGGGGGACAAAAGAAACAGAGAAGAGAACTCAGCTTCTAAAAGTTTCAGGGAGGAGGTGGCTTTTGAGCTGGGCCTTAATGCCGGAGTGGGATTTTTGATCTTTAGGAATAGGCACTCTTTGCTAGGAAAGGGGAAAGCAAGAATGCTGCCCCTACTTCCTTTACCCTCCTCCTAACAAGACTAGAAGTTGTTTTAAGAGCTGAGATACTTCTGTCTCTCACCACATGGCCCAGTCCTGAGCTAAGTCACAGCATTCACAACCTCCTTACAGATGAGAAGACTGAAGCTAAGACAGAAGTGTCCAGGCTGGAGCACAAACAGGCTTTGGAATTCTAGTGTCTCAAAGTATGAGGCCCTGTGGAGATTCAGAGCAGCCAGGAAGTGTTCACTTGAACCTTGGGTGGGTGGGGAAGACTGATGATCGCTGAATACCTACTATGTGTAAGCTGCTTCATGTCACTCAGCTCCCTAAGCCTTCAAAAGAACCCTGAGCACAGTTATTATTATCACCTACTTCTATTTTACAGTTAAGGAAACCAAGGTCCCACGGCTAGTACAGGGTAAGGCCAGGATCCCAGCTGGCTGGGTCTGACTCTGTGGCCCAGGGCAGAAGCACTGCCCTTTCTGCCTCTAGCAAGTAAGAGGCCCTGGAGAAGCCCCCATTTCACCAGGGGAAAGGAAGGCAGATTCTTCTCAGGCAGCCTGGGCTTCCTTCTTCACCTACTGACTTGGGAGAGCCTGGTCTCGGCTCTTAACTTGTCCATGTAAATGTAGCAACACTTTTATTGAGTCAAAAAACAGAAAGTTCCCAAACTATTAATTAATAAAAATAGCCTCCTGATGTTTGGAACTCAACAGAAAGGCTTCTGACAATTACTCATTTGTTTTTGCTTTCCCTGTCTTTTTTACTCAAATAAAGGTGTTTTGAAAAGAGCTTCACTGTTTCCTGGCTCAATCCAGAAAGGAAAGAAAGAAAGAAAAAAAAGTTTTTCAATTGCATCCATGGCATTTTTCTCTGCAGGGAGATGGGGGCCAGGTATGGGAGATGGAAAGAGCAAGCATTGGCTGAGCATTGGCTGTGCTGGACACCTTACTTACAGCCTCTTTAATTTCCCTTCCTGTTACCCCCAACCCATTTCATAGATGGGAAAGCTGAGGCTTATGCAGGCTCTGCCTAGAGACACAGCCACTTTGCCCGTGAGCTGATTTGTACCCAGAGTTCACGTATGTGCGTGCACGCACACTTGCCAGCACGTGCACAAGTGAGCAAGGTGAGAGTGATCCTGAACTGGGAATCACATGACCTGGATTCTAGTTCCAACCCAGTCACCAACTCAGTGTGTGACTCTAGGTAGCTTGAGACTCTCCGACGCCCCTTCCAGCCCTGGCCCTTTAGGGTCCACGTGTGTCAGGAAGCCCGGCCCATTACCACCCTAGGCTGCCTCCTTGCCTCTCACTCTCCTGAAGCTGCCCCCCTCACACTGGGCACCAGGAGCAGCCAGAAAAGTCTTAGCCACCCTAGTGCCTTCTGCTGCGCCCCCTCACCCCTTTCACCTACACCCCTACAGGAAGCACTAGGGTGGGGTTGGGCCTCCCAGGGAGGCTGCAGAGCCCAGGGGCCAGGGGCTCACCTGGGACTGCGTGCTGGCTCCCCCACTCACCTGCTGCACCTCCTGGGGCCAATGACTTAACCTCCTTGAGCTTGACGTCTGGCCTCCACAGGGCCCACTAAGAGAGTGGTTGCTGGGAGAACAGCAATAATAAAGTGCCTGGCCCGTGGGAAGTGCTCACCAAGCTATGATTCCGATGATTAATATTCATTACTTCCTGGAGCTGGGGGGTCTTTGCGGCTGCTGTTGATGAGGACGCCTGTGCACTGCTCAAAGGCACAACCTCAAAGGCAGAAACACCCCCCAGGCGCCCCCGGCCCAGCTGCGGGCCTGAAGGATGGGTGCGCTCCACGGGGCGCACGAAGGTCCCCTGCACTGTCCCCGTGCCCAATGGGCCCTGGGGGAGGGGTCCCCATGCCGCATCAGACCCCAGCTCGCAGGCGCAGGGAGCGGGCACTCACCGAGCAGCTGGACGCCCCGCGTGAGGCCGTAGACGTCCACCAGGGCCCAGAGCGGGTCGGCCGTGCGGACGCCGTTGAAGAACAGCATGGCCGCCGAGTCGTTGATGCGATAGAACACACGGCCCTTCTTGTCCACCCAGAAAGCGATGATGTTGCCCTCGTTGGCAAACTCCTCGGGCAGCGCCTTGGCCCAGAAGCCGCTCTGCGACACCAGGTCGGGGCAGGCGTACTTGGGCAGCGAGTCAGGGTGGATGCGGGACGGGTCCTTGCTCGTGAAGCCCAGGCGCAGCGCCCCACTCCAGCAGCACTGCTTCTTGGTGATCTGGGTGAAGAAGATGGCCTCAGACGGCACCCCTGCCCGGCACCCCTGCCCGGCACCCCTGCCCGGCCGGCCGAGGGACCCGGCGCCTCCCAGCGCGCTCCCCGGGGACTCCCAGTGGGCCTCCTCCCGAGCCTGCCCACTGTCCGGGGACAGCCTGCGGCCCCTGTGGCCACAACCTCCCCCGTCCCTTCTCTGTCACACACGGAAGGCTGAGGCAGGAGCAGGAAGGGGGAAGAGCACGAGGAGGGATGCTGGCGAGAGAAGGGCAGGTGCGGCCGGCCCTAAGGGAAGGCCGCGCTGAGCGGGATGGGACGGAGGAGAGCCAGGAGGGGGGGCCCACCTTCAGCCTGACTTGCTCGTAGATGAGGACCGGGCGGTTACTGAAGGTGATGGCGTTGCAGAAGCTGGCCTGCCTCTTGACGGCCTTGTGGCTGAGGTCCATGAGGATCTGGGAGCCCTTGGTGTGCGGGTGGAAGAGCAGTGGCGTGGCTGGGAGCCCCCCGCCAGGCAGCACCGGAGGGCAGTGCTTCTGCTTGTGGTGGCATCGGTGAGAGGTGACAGGGAAGGGGCCCCCGATGGAGTCTTCAAAGGAACAAGCCGCAATGTCGAGAGTGTGGGAGAAACCCCTGGCGCGGCAGAGGGCTGGGCACAGTGGAAGTTGCCCACTGCCCCAGGATGTCCGCCACCATTGCAACTCACCCACTCACTGGCACCTTCTGCCACCACCCTCCTGCTACCACTGTCAATCGCTATTCCCCACATTACCATCTACCACCATGTATCACCGTCACCATTGGCCCTGGCCCTGTACCAATCACCTCCCACCACCACCGACTAGCTACTGCTACTGACAAGTATTTCCCACCATCGACCTTCCACTGCCCACCTTGGTGATAAATCAGCATTTACTACCAACACGTACCACCATGCCCTGCCACTCATTACCACCATCGTTTATTTTATTTTATTTTTTTTTAATTTTTATTTATTTATGATAGTCACAGAGAGAGAGAGGCAGAGACACAGGCAGAGGGAGAAGCAGGCTCCATGCACCGGGAGCCCAATGTGGGATTCGATCCCGGGTCTCCAGGATCACGCCCTGGGCCAAAGGCAGGCACCAAACCGCTGCGCCACCCAGGGATCCCCCACCATCGTTTATTTTAGTCAGCAAATATTCATTATGTATCTACTGAATACCAAGCCTTGTCTTAGGCAGTGGACGTACTGGCATGAAACATACGTGGATCCTTTCTCAAGAAGACACAAGTCCAGGAAAGGAAATGGGACATACACAGGAATCACAATAAAAATGGCAGACAGTGATTGGTGCCAAGAGGACAGAGGGGCAGGTCACTTCTTAGGAAGACCTCCTGGAGGAGGGGAGAAGGAAGAGGGAGCATAGCAGCTGGGCTCACAAGGCTGAGCTGCAGTGAACATGTGACCTTGGAGCTTGCCTTTGGAGACCAGGGGGCGGGGGAGGCAGCCTCTGCAGCAGCAGCCCCAGGACCGTGCCCATCACTTCCCTCCTTCCGGGCCACCCCTGCCACCCCAGGCCACCTTCCTGCTTTATGCCACCCATGCCCACAACATATTCTTGCACACAGGTGGGCCTCTGCACCCAGGCTCCCTAGAGGAACTCGGATCTGCCTCAAGAACCTCTATCCAGGGGATCCCTGGATGGCTCAGTGGTTTAGCCCCTGCCTTCGGCTCAGGGCATGATCCTAGAGTCTCAAGATCGAGTCCCACATCAGGCTCCCAGCATGGAGCCTGCTTCTCCCTCTGCCTGTGTCTCTGCCTCTCTCTCTCTCTCTCTCTCTCTCTCTCTCTCTCTCTGTATGTCTTTCATGGATAAATAAATAAAATCTTAAAAAAAAAAAAGAACCGCTATCCAGGGAAGCACACTGCTTTCTTCTGCAGACAGCTCTACATACCCCAGAATGGGATAGAATACAGGACAGGGCACGGCCAGGGGAAGGCATGTTACAAGCACGTGAGGTTGGTGTCCATGAGACAGGGCAGAGGGAGGAAAGAACACGGACGAGGTGTCAGGTGGCTTGCATCTGTCACTAACTGGCTGTGTGACCTTAGGGAAGTCACTTCCCTCCTCAACCACAAGGGGGTGACTGGAGCTCTAAGGCATGTTTCAGTAGCACTGATACGTTGGGGACAAGGAAGGGGAGATGTTCATTTCTTCCCCAAGATCTGTGTCCTGTCCACCAAGAAAGGCAGCCCCTGCCCACGTTATCAACTTGAGGAAAGAGAGACATGGAGGATGGGGAAGACGGCGTTGGGGAAGGAGGAAATCATAGACCAAGACAGAGGCTTTCTGGGATGCTTCAAAGTTTGGTTCCTCCAAGGCAGTGATTTAATAACGCAGAATGCTCAGTCAGCATCGGACCTGTCAGAGGTCTTCCACTCCCTAAAGAGGAGGAGAGTGTTCCAGGGAGGAGAGGATGACGGGAAGGGAAGGGTGATGAGAGAGGAATGTCATGAGCTAGGAAGACCCAGAGTTTGGTCCAGGCCATGTTTGCATTGTTTTGCATCACTTTGCATCTTTGCTTCCTTCTTCCCAAAGGGCCCCCCAGATGCCAGTGTCACGGTCCAACGCCAGCTGGACATCCTGTGTGTGGGATGTGGGGTTGGAACAAGGAGGAGCTCCACTGGCTCTCACTAAGGAGAAAAGACTGGAATCACAGAAGAGGATTGAAGGCCTTTCAAGCCTCCAGGCAATGAAGGCTGGAATTGCTCAGAAGAGACCCAGTTGGAAGAGGCTGAGTGGTCCCTGGATTGTGCACAGAAGGAAGGTCATTTGAGGGAATGGGATGCATGAGGTGATGCACAAAGCGTGGCCACAGCTAACCTACAGGCACCATGCCTGGGAGAGGTGTCCTATGGGATCAGGTCAGCCTCAGGTACAGCTTGACTAGCTTCTGGGTAAATGGATTAGAGACTGTGGTAGGGCTATATGATGGAATAGTACTCATCACTAAACAAGCAATGAACCCCTGATATGAGTGGTGACATGGATGAATTTCAAAATAATCACACTGAGTAAAATAAGCCAGTTTTTTAAAAATAAGCAAACACAATCCCTGGAGTAACTGCAGGGCCTCTGTTCCTTTCACCTACTACCCAGGCCCCCACCGCCTACACCCTGTCCCAAATCAGGAAATGCACACTAAGGACTAGTGATAACAAGTAGACCGGAGGTCACCTGGGGATGGCAGGGGAGGGGGAGGATGGCTGAGGGGCACAAGGTAATGTTTGGGATGATGGATATGTTCACCATCTGGATGTGGTGATGACTTCATGGGTGTATACATATGTAAAAACTCATCCAGTTGTGCACTCTAAACATGTGTTTGAGGGTATGTCAATAGACCCCAATAAAGCAGTTTTTTAAACCTGCTGAGCCCAGCAGCGGATTATAGCCTCTCTCGTGGGACTATCCCCCAGCCTCCCCTTGGAATCCATGACCCAAATGCAAAGACCACAGCTTCTTAAAATGCTTCCTCTCCATCCCACCCATCCTGGTGGTCCTAGGGTCTTGCATAAAGACCCAGAAAACACCAGCTCTGAGCAAATATAATGGAGACGCCCCAAGGCCAGAGACCCAGGCCCTGGGAGGATCATTCCCCCGGGCCCTCCTTTCTATGGACAGGGTTTTGGGTGGGCAAGGGTAGCACAGGCCCAGCCACCCTGGCTGACAGCAAAAGAGGTGGAGAAGGAAGGTTAGGGAAACCCTGGATCCTGGGGACACAATGTATACCCAGACATGTGGCCTCCAAAAGGCACATTCATGAGCACACACCTACCACCCTGAGCACAAAAAGGTGATCCAGGCCCCAGGCCCTACAGGACAGAGACTTATCCCTTCCCCATATCTCTTGGGCTGGAAATCACGCATTTCACACGTACTGCACTCACATAATATTCATGTCCCCTGGGATATATGCAACAGCTCATGTTAGACACATGCCCAGCACACATGGGCCATCCACATCTGATCATAATGGCAGCCATTCATCATATGCTGCTGCATGCCAGGCTCTGAACAGGGAGTTCAGTACACTAACCGGTTTCATGCTCACAGCAAACTTCAATAGGTAGGGAGGGACATCACGAACCCATATTAAAGATGAAGAATCTGAGCCTCAGAGAGATTGAGTGGCTTGTCCAAGGTCTCGTGGCCGGCACAGAGAGGTTCTAGCAGTCAAACGCAGGCGGTCCAGCGGCAAGGCCAGTATCATTAAGACCGTAAGGCATTAATAGCCAAGAAGGCATAGGTTTGGTATGCTGGATACACTGTTTTAAATGCACATTAAAATATACTTGTAACTGGTAAAATATGGAAAGAAAAGCTCACCTGTGGACCATGCAAAACCATTTCAAGTAGTACACTAGGCAATACCTGGCATTCTACTACGCTGCTTTCATGACACACATGCGTATGCCACCAAAACACAGAAACACAAACCATGTTTCCTACATTGCCTTCATTCATGGCTGGATGTAAAAGGTAGTGTGTGCACACAATGAATTTCACTCCATGATGACAATGAATGCACTATTGTGTAACCAGGAGGAAACTCAAAACCACACTGAGTGAAAGAAGCCACCCTCAAAGGCTACCTACGCTCTGATTCCATTTGTAGGACATTCTGGAACAGGCAAATGATAGAACTTGAAAGATCTGTGGGTACTGGAGTTTGGGGAAGAGGAAAACAAGACACAAAGGCAGTTTTTAGGGTGATGGAAATGTTCTATATCTTAACTGTGGCAGTGCTCACACAAGCCTACACATTTGTCAAAACTCCCCAAACTATACACTTAAAAAGGATAAGTTTCATTGTCTACAAATAGTACCTCAAAAGCACAACAACAACTAACAAAACAGGTCTCCATTGAGAAGGAAGAAAGGGAGGCTGGAATCTCTGACCACCACAGCCCTCATCAACCCACGGCAGGCAGTGCCTAGGAAGTGGAACATTTAACAGGAGACCCCAAAGTCTGGTTGGGCCTGCCCCTCTTAGCCTCACACCTCTGAAGTGGGTCCACTCACTGAGGGGAGCATTTTGGCAGCTACAATGCCCCTTCACTGACTCCTGGACCTACAAAATCCCATGCCTGACTCCTCCTGCCCACAGTGTGGTTCCCAAGGCTGTCCCTGGGCCATCCTCGGGCCTTCTGTCTGCCATCAGCTCTGAGTAATCAATGCCCACCGAGCCACCTCTGTGGAGATGATGTGAGAACCTTCTCTGGCCTGCTGGATATCTCTAAGTGACCATGGTCCACTTGGCAGGCCCCAGCTGAACTCCTGACCCTGGCCCAACAGCACCCCCGGGCTCACAGGCCCCAGTGGAGTCTTTGAGCACCCCACACCCAACCGGCCAATCCCACCTCAGAAATAAACATCCCTGGGCTCTGTCACTCCCATCCTCCCTGCTCTCAGCCTCATCACTTCTCTTTGAACAAGGGCCAGGGCCACCACTTACAGCCACAAAACCCTTCCCTGCATGCCTCCAGGGGGTGCCATTCACACAGACTATAAGAGAAATGGTGCCCTCGGAGGTATCCAACATGGTGGTCCTCACCAGTGTGTTTGCCACCTCCCCACCTCTGCTGTCCTTGCCCACCATCTCCATCCTCCACCTCACCTGGCATTATGGCCTGGGGGGAGGAAGAAGAGAATGCAGAATGAGAATTAACCTGAGCACAGCTCTGATTTCAAGGGCCAGAGGGGCAGCTGGGGAAAAGGCTTCTTCCCTACACCATCCCAAAAGGCTCCCTCCCTGCACTTCAACAGACACTATGACCCCTAAGGTCTCCATTCTATAGATGAGTTATGATTCAAACTGGTTAGCCAACTTGCTTGAGCTCACACAGCAATTAAGTGGCAGAGCTGGGACTTGAATGAACCCTGATCTTCCAATGCTGCTTGGAGGGGTCCTTTACCCTACTCAGCATCTAATACTAGAGCCCATTTTCCCCCACAAGTACATGACAACAGGCTGCATGAAGGAGGCGCTGGTTGGTCCCAGCTTGGGGAGCAGTCACAGTGAAGGGCCTCAAGATGCTGGAATACTACTCGCCCAGCATCCAGTGGTCCTGGGTGAAGCCCCAGTCTCATCATCTAGCTCCCAGCAGAGCTCTCAGGGAGGCCCCCTTTAGTGACAGGTTTACAAGCTTCTCGGGAGCCACAGTGGGGGCATTCCCCCCGCCCTCAGGCGAGGCTGCTGCTGACACAATGGAAATTCCCCCACAGAGCCCATTCCTCCTGGGCATTTATGAGGTGCCAGACACAAGCCTGGCCAGCCCTCCAGGTGACCCTCAGCTAGCTCTGGACCACATTCCTGTCTCTTGGTCGGGTCCCAGGGGGAGATGCCGGGACACAGTGCAGCCTCTAGAGTGACCTCCCCACTGCCCCGGCTAAGCTCTGCCCTAGAACCATCTTGGCAGAGCCCCAGACGCCCAGGCTGGGCTGAGCTGAGCCGCCAAGGAGAGACGAGAAGAGAGCAGTATTAGTGACAGTGACCAAACTCTATGTGACTTAACCGTCAGTGTCTTTATTCTGCCCCCAGTGCTGCTATGACACAGGTCCTCAGAAGTGAAGCCACCCAGCCAGAGTAAAGAGCCCCGATCTGAACCCAGGCCTGCTGCCTCCAAACCCAGGGGCTCTATCACCAACTGTGAGTCCTCTGGAGCCTCGCTCTTCTAACCTGTAAAATGGGGGTCATGGCAGACCTTCTTCATGGGATTCTTGTCATGGTTAAATGAGATGATATATGTAAAACTAACCCAGTAAGTGGTTACTATAATAATGATAGTTATTTTAAGTATTACATATGACAGCAATTAGTTATATTAATGATTAACTTATGAATACTTATTATATAACAGTAATAATCATGATTGCTACTGACATCAATCTGTGTTCTCATACCTCCACACCTCTGCTCAAGCTATTTCCCCTTCTCAGCCACATATCTTCTTTCCCTGCCCCACCCTCCACCTCTCCAAATCCCATGCATCTCTCAACACCAAATCTCACCGTGTTCAGGACTGCCTTGTTCTGAATCTGTGGCCCTGAACACCAGTGCTGGCATGGTTGCCTGCATCTCCTATGGAGGAGGCCTGTCTCACTTTCTGGACAATGGGGGCCAGGGAGGGTGGGCAAATGGCATGAGCCCTGGAGTCGGGAGGCCCTGGGTTCAAACCCTGGCCATGCCACAGACTTGCTGTGTGACTTTGGCCAAGTCACTACACCGCTCTGGACTTTAATTTCTTTCTCTACAAAACACAGGGTCATCATAGCTGCCCTGCCCACCACTCTATGTACTCCAGTGAGTTAATAGATGTGAAAGAATTTTGCAAACTTGAACACCTGATCCAAATATAAGGTCTTATTTTTTCTCATAAGAGCAATAAACACCACTGTAGGAAA
Organism: Nyctereutes procyonoides; assembly: GCF_905146905.1. Taxonomy (NCBI): domain Eukaryota; kingdom Metazoa; phylum Chordata; class Mammalia; order Carnivora; family Canidae; genus Nyctereutes; species Nyctereutes procyonoides. The sequence continues at coordinate 8,361,684 of NW_026575133.1, read as the reverse complement.
TGACCAGCTCTTTTCAGCCCAGTGGAAGGCCAGACACTCCACTTTTATCTTATCCCAAACACCCTAATCCTGGATTGCCAGGGTAGTCCTGATTTAGACCAACTTGTATGCATGCACTGAACACTGTCTCTCAGGGGTAAAGACTGGGGAGCCAGTCTGAAGGGTGGGAAAGCAGGTGGGAAGAGGGCCGGAGTGAGAGAGATGATAGGACAATGGAACAGATGTGAACCTCCTTGGGGTCCTTCAAGGGGCCCACCTCCCTCTGATGCCTCTTGCTAGGCTCGGTCCAGCAGGTTCCCTGCTGGGAACCTCTCTGTCCTTCTCACCTATGTACCTGCCTTTCTCTCACTTATCCTTCAGACCTTGATTTTAAAGCCCACCTTCTCCCAGCAGTCTCTCTGGCCCAGGCCAGGTTCAGGGCCCTGCTATGGACATTCAGGGACTCCACCCACACACCCCTAACAGAGCAGCTGGCACCCAAGCAGCTGCTCTCAGGTCTGGTTCCTCCACAGAATGGAAGAACAGTGAAAATGCCCTAAGCTAAAAAAAAGAAAAAAGAAAAAAGAGAATGTCCTGAGCTGCCCCCTGTACACAGTGCACTGATCTGTCTTTTCCATGCCCAGAATGCTTGAGAAGAAAGTCACTCTGATCATTTTCTGTGCTCTGTGGAGTAGTGTTCTGGAGAGGAAAGGCCACAGGGTTATTTGTGTCTGTCTCCCTGATGGACCCTGAGCTCCCTGGGGGCAGAAACTCTTATCTTCTTTACTGCTCCTTCCCCAGTGCCTAGCTCAGAGCACAGAGCAGGTACTCCATATGAGTTGAACCAACTGCCACTGTTTGATTCTTCAAGCCACTGACCAATTGGCAAGTGTCCAGGGAGTACCCACTCTGTGCCTTGCCCTTCCTGGTGTCCTGTGGAGAAATCAGAGAAAGGAGAGACTAAAAGGACAGCTTCCTTTACTGCCCAGCACCAAGATCCCACCCATATCACATGCCTAAGCAAGAACCTGCAACAGCTCCTCATTTGCCCGATGGAAAAAGGAGAAAAATGAAGGTCATGAGAGTTGATTCTTTCTTTGGTATCAAATACTGCAGCAAATGCCCTTCACGTACAAGCTCACCCCTCACCTCACCCTCCCAGTCCCTGCAATCCAGGTGTCTGAAGGAAGCAGCCTCCAAAATGGCCCCAGTGATCCCCACTTCTACCTCCTGGAAGTCTTCCCCTTTTGCAATCCTTGCCCCTTGTGCATGTGGAGTAGACCTAGCAGCTAGCTTCTAATGAATGGAATACAGCTGAGTATTGGGATGTAATGGGATTGGAATTAAGAGGATGTCATTCCCAAGACTGGTTATAAAAAAGCCTTCAGCCTCCATCTTGGTTACTTTCTCTCACCTCTTTTGGGTTTTGGCCTCTGGGGGAAGCCAGCTACCATGTTGTGACGTAACCCTGTGCAGAGGCCTGTGTGGCAAGGGACCAAGGACTGCCAATAACCACGTGAGTAAGCTTGGATATGGATCCCCCTCCAGACAAGCCTTCAGATAAGACCACAGCCCCAGCAAACAACTTGACTGAAACCTCCCAAGAGACATTCAGCTGGAGGTACCTAGCTAAACTGCGTCAAGATTCCTGACCCACAGAAACTGAGATAATTAAATGTTTGTTGTTTTAAACCATTAACTTTGGGAGTTATTTGCTGTACAACAGATGTGCTTTGCAACAATACAAGATCAGTCTCACTTTACAGATAAAGAAACAGAGGCTCCGAGAGGTAATAAAAACTTTCCCAAGGTCACACAGCTGGTGAGTGGCAGACCTGGATTCCAAATTCAGGTAACTAACTTTACAGCCACCCTCAGTGAACTCCACCTAGCTGGCTAACATGCTAGGTCCCCTCTCCACTCCATGAATCCTCCAGTCCATGCTAGTTGGTTTCTCCATGACCTCTGTAGCCCCCATGTATATACAACTTTGTGATTCAGGATTAGGGGCCACATTAGGCCTATCATCTCCCCTAGAGCCGTGGCTATGCATTCAGCAGGCTCTGCTGCTCCCTGGAAGACTGAGAAAATCCATGATGACAAGCTGGGTGAAGGAGGATGGTGGAGAATGGGCAAGAATTGGCACCTTCATCGCCAAGTTAATCTCCACACTGAGCCTCAGGCTCTCACTCACTCTGTGACATCCTAATATCTGACATTTCCAAAAACCAGATGTGCATACAGCTGTGCCTCCCCATATCTTCACTGCTGGGAGGGGACTAGCCCTCCTCTTCCCCCTCCCCTATGCTGCCCCAAGATTCCAGAAAGGGATTCCAGATGATAACTATTCTGGGTTCAACTCTGGGCCCCTGTCTTCCCAGCACCTCCCCAAAGCCCCCAGGCCAGGTCTGAGAGATTGCAGGGCAGAAGGTAGTGGGGAGCATGGCTCAGTCACATAAATCCATTTACCACACAGACCAACACCCTTAGCTTCCCTTACACAGATCCACATGCATGCATGGGTACATATGTGCACACACACAACCAGTGGGTGCGCCTGATGGTGGACACAGCATCTAGGAACATTCTGTCCTAGCTGGAGGAGGCAGAGATACTCTTGGTCCCTAGAGGCTGCCACATGCATGTGTGTGTGCACATACTCATGAATATACAGAGGTCTGGAAGAGCCTCCATGGAAGCCTTCATAGAAGCACATCCATTTACAGGGTGCTTACTATGCACAAGTATACTTAACACCCATGAATTTACTTAACCCTTTCTACCATCCTTCAGGATAAACCTTACCATCCCCAACGTACAGAAGAGGACATTGAGACTCAGACTCAGATGAAGGAACTGACCCAAAGTCACACAGCCAGGGGATCAGGATTCAAACTCTCATCAGAAAGATGGCAGAAGAGTAGGGTCCCAAAGTCACCTGTCCCCACCAAACTCTCATCAGAAATGCCTGCCCCACTGTCCCCTTCCTCTCTAGCCTTGCCTGGCTTCACTACCCAGCTCGAGTCTCACAGCCTCCAAAGCCACCCCTGACAGCTCCATCACACCTGTCCCCTGGGTCCACCTGCAGATCTAATTGCCACACGGTCTGGGCACCCAGGGCCTGTACCCTTTACTCTTCCCTTTTACTCCAACCATCAAGGATCTGCCGGGTGCCTGCTGAGTGCCAGGCACAGAGCTGGGTTAAGAGAATAAGACGGATGAAGCTAAGCCATCGCACCTGCAAGCTCACCTTGGCCTAAGCCTCCAGAGCTGCTGCCAGGAGCCAGGCAGCCCCCTCCGAGCTAATCCCAGGTCTCATAAGGCCATGGGATGCCCTTTCCCCTGACACCTGTTGAAGAATTAAGAAACCTGAGGAGGAGAAGTGGGAAGCCAGCTGCACATGTGCATGAACCTGCCCAAATGATTTCCAAGGGGTGAGGCCTGACTTCCCACCTGAGCCACCGGCACCATGACCTCAGCCAACCATTTCCCCTTCTGGGCCATTGCATCAGGGTTTGTGGGTCCAGAGACCAAGCTGAAGGGTGACACGTCGGGGTGAACATATGCATGTCAACTGCACATCAACCCCTCAGCACTGGGCCTTCCCTTGCCAGCAGGGAAGCACGTAGAGGTAAAGGAGGAAGGCAAAGAAAAAGGAGGGGACGGGAGGCCTCTCAGTATGGCTGCTGCCTCCTTCTGCACTCTACACCCCCCGATCCTGCCCTCAAGACTGGGAGCAGCTCTGGATATCTGCCCAATGAAAGACATCAAGCATGTAACTGCCGAAACCATTTTCCAAATGGGAATTAATTTCTCCCATGGGTATCCTGCCAGGCTGGTCCCAGAGGAGCCTGACTCCTCACCACCTGCCCTAACACACACACACACACACACACACACACACACACACACACACCTCATGCAGAAACACTGACATCTATCTGCAGAGTAACAAGGACAAGTCCAACGCACAGAGTAACACAAATGTGGCTGCTCACACATGGAAACACAGGCACAACACGAAATCCCTTAAATATCAGACAGAGACAGATAGGTACACATCACGTGGTACATGCACAGGCCCAAATGCAGATACACTGCAGACACCAGAAACACAGCCAAAACATGTCCACAAACACACTGCTAGAAACAACCCCTATGCAGTCCGGGGTCAGTCTGTCACCCAGCAATCCAAAACCTTCAGTTTGCACTAAACCCAAATCCCAAGGCCTACAGTAATAATACAATCAAGAACTATGTGACTATTCTTAGGGGGTCGGGCAGTGGGCTGAGGGTGCCCTAGGAAGGAGCCATACCCTTGCATCTCCCAGTTCCCCCCAAACACTCACTGGAAAAAGGTAAAACTGAGGCACTGAGGCAGCCAGTGCACGGGTGTGGGAATAAGCAGCTGTGGATGCGGGCAGGACATGTGGGGACATGCACACGGAGATTCCAGCTAAGAGGCTATGTGACACAGGCAAGGACATCTTCTCCACAAGCCCCATCCCCATTTCCCCTCCCCCACTCATGCTGATGGTAAGTTGAGGCAGGGGTCAGGGCCAGCTTGGTGGGAGGCCCAGCCCAAGGAGGGTAGTCCCAGCTAGGGCAGGGGAGGGAAGGAGGTCAAAAAGCAGACGAGGCATTTGATTAGCACTCGCTAATGTCCTCCCAGCCTGGATGCCAGCTCCTAGAGCTCTCCACACACCTCAAGTATCCTCCTGTCCCAGGGAGAAAGGGAGGGAATATGACCCTGGCCTCAGAATGTTTTTCCAAGCCCCTGTGGTTCTCCCATGTTCAGTCCTTAGTCACATCCTCCCAAGTAATCCTCACAATAATCCTAGGAGGAAGGCACTACTACCAGCCCCATTATCAGATGAGAAAATCAAGGCTCAGGGAGACACTTGCCCTCACTATACCACGTGTCTGTGGACTCCCGAGCATGAGCCCTTGCCGCCCGTGTGCTGTCTTGTGTGGTCTCGGGGTCCTCACTCCCCTCTGAAGCCGGTGCTCCAGGGCAGCTGGAGGATAACGTGCTGCATCCCGGGCCTGCTCTGAGGGCCTCTCTGTCCTTCCCAGGCCACAAGCTTACCCAAGTCTGATCCCAGCGGAAAATGCCAGTCTGCTCCAGACCTTCTGCCAACAGGCCCTGCTGGGGCCAATGAGCCCTGAGAGGATCCCCCGCCCCACAGACACGAAGGGTCGGGCCCAGGTCAGCCTAGTCCGAGTCTCGGGCCAAGGCCCAGGCCACTGGCCGGCACCGGATTATATGTCTTCCAGGACCTTCCATCTGTCACTTAGCCCTCCAGGCCCAGGACAAAATTTATTTCCTTTTAGGAAAGCCAATAATTTGCTTTTCCCATGTCTCCTTTCCTGCCTTTTTCTTTTTTAATTAGAAATTACTCTCTCAAAGTCCAGAGCCTGGAAGGGACAAGCCACCTGGTCACCAATCCCAGCCACAGCTTCCCGATCGCACCAGCCACCACCCTCCCTCCTTCCTGGGCGAGGTTCCTTAGTGCCCACTGGACTAGGCAGATGAAGGCTGCCCCATCTCCTCATGCCCTGTCTGAGGAGGGGAGCAGGGGACAGGGACTGCCCAAGGTCAGCCCACACTGCTCTGGCACCAGCCAGTTTTGTACAGAAGCCCCAGCTCCCTGGACCCAGTGATGACAAAACAAGTCCCTGGGAAGTCTTTCCCTTCTGGGTCTGGTGCCACATCGGCCATGTTACTCCCAAGACCACAGAGCCTGAGCCAGGCAGATCCAGGGGACAGGAGCCCGGGCAAGCAGAAGCTCTGCTTGCGTGAAGGGAGCCAATCCGTGCTCCTCCCTTCCACCCCTTCACCTGCCTGCCTGTCAGTCTGTCTGGCCGTGGACATAAACGCCAGGGGTCAAAAGTTCACCAGCCTCCCCAACAGAGCCCACGTTTTGAGAACTGAAGTCAGGCTATGTGGGGGGCTGTCACTTGCACATCTGTAGGTTGAGGCACAAGCAGACACAGGTACACACCCACAGACACCTCTAATGCACCCCTGTGAACACAGGCACACACACCCAGTCACACACACCCGCGTGCACCCACACATCTCTCCACACCTCCATCACGAAACACGGGGCTCACCTCCATGGCCTGCATCCCGGGACTGACAAACAGGTCCCCCCAGCTGTCTAACTAAGGTTTACCTCAGTTCTAGGAGAGGGGCATACGGACACCCGGGACCTCACATCCCATGCTGGGGGCTGGTCAGCACCCAGGGAAGGTAAGAGGACAACGAGACTTTGTGGGGAGACTTAGCTGCCTGACTTCTGCCGGCTACCAGGGAAAGCCCACCTCTTCCTGCTTTCCCCAGGTTCCCTTGCTTTCCTCCACCCCAGGGCCAAGCACCCAAAGGCACCCCCTCCCATGGCCCCAGGGCCCACCAAGGAGTAAAGAGGCAGGGGATGATCATGCCCCCGGGGCCCCAGCCTCCCCAGGTGGTCCCCAGGCTGGGACCGGGCAGACCGCCTGGCATCAGCTGGGGCCTTACCGTGGAGGGTGCTCCGGGTGATCTGTCCCCCCATCGCGGGCAGCGGGCAGCACGGCCACCTTCGTTTGGCCGGCTGGCCTCGTCACCGAGCCACCCTAGCCGCCAGCTCCCCTCCCCCGGCCCCTCCTCCTCCCCCGCGGCCGGCAGCCGGCATGGCAGGGCTGAGCCCGCCCCTCCCGCGTCCCCACCAACTCCCTCCCGCACACACGGCTGCCTGCCCGCGAGGCCGGCCACACACACGCGCACACACGCACGCACTCGCGCACACGCAAGCACACCCCTCTGGCCCCGCTCGCCGCCTCCGGCTCCCACCCACTCCCAGAGCCTCCCCCACCTCCCCGCACTGGTACAGGCAGTGGGATCTGTCATGTTTATTTACATAAGGAGGAGGAGACTGGAGGCTTCCTGAAATAGCCGAGCTCCAGAAAGCACTGGAGATGCCCCAGCAGAGCAGACGCGCGCACTCACACATACACACACACACACTCACACATGCACATGCACACATATGCTCATTCCCCATCACACACCTCATCACAGACACACGCGCGCACGCCACCTCACCATTCGTCCAGGCTTACAGCCATCCACAAGCCATTAGGCACCTACTCCAGGCCACATCAGACCAAGACAATGGGGACACCATGGTGAGCAAAACACACTGTCCGATCCTCAAGAGGCTTACACTCTGACCAGTGGAGCTTAATAACAAACGGCTAACAGGGCTTCTCTGTTCCTCCAGGCTCTACTGCAAATGCTTCCGGAGTATTAACTCCTTCAGTCCTCACTGGCTGAATGAAGAGGTCAGTATTATTGTTATCAATAAGTACATAGTTCTCTCCTTACAGATGAGAAAAGGAGAAGTCGCCAACCTAGAAAGAGGCAGGGCTGGGAAGCAAACCAGGGATCCGATCTTTTACCCCCCACCACTCGGCCCTTTCATCATAACACATAAAAGCGCACACCAGTACGACCTCACCGCCTGTTTGCACCGAGTCACGTGTACGTGCACAATGCAGGCTCATAAGCTTTCACCATTATGTGCACGTAGCCACCTGCTGCCCAGCACACACTCACACCGACACCCACGCACCTCGCAATGTACATACTCAACACACGCACACCCTTACGGACCAGGCTCTAGAGAAATCTTGAGCGCAAAACCTGGCACCCCACACTCAGGGGAGCAGAAAAGGTGCAGATAGAGAGGGCAGAGGGCGAGGGGAAGGCAGGTCCCTCGAGCCCCAGGCAGCCACTGCTGGGAGCCCCAGGTATCACCAGAAGAGTGTCGCTGAGCAGCGAGCACTCCCAGTGTGTCTGGCACCGCGTGCATTCTCTCATCTGTATTCCATGTGGCAGAGGCTAATGTTAGGTCTGTTTTATGGAAAAGTAAGTTGAGGCTCTGAAAGACTAAGGAAATTGCCTGAGGTGATTCACCAGGTCAGAGGCAAGCCAGGACTCTACTCTGGGTCTGTGAGATAACCTCACAGGTCATCACCCTGTGCAGGCTCTCCTCTGGGTCAGAGATCTGCGTTTCCAGGGAAAGATCTGGGTGGGGAGGGAAGGCCAGTGGGCGGAGGGGCTGGGGAAAAAGCCACGAGAAAGGCAGGGACTGCACTGAATCAGATGAGACTCAGAGGCCTGGGCACTATGAAGGGCTGTGCTGGGCTCTGAGCCTTCACCCCAACACCTTGATGTTGCCTGCCCTGAGTAGGTCTGGGGGTGGGGCACTCAGGCCTGGCCTGGGGTCATCAGCCAGCAGGCAAGGCAGGCCCTGGGTGAAAGTGTCCACAAACCCAGCAGGCTAATCCTCCTCCTGGACCAGAGACATCATGCCTGAGTCTTCTCCATGGAATAAGCGGTGACACCCAATCCACACTAGGCTGTCTTTCTTTCTTTCTTTCTTTCTTTCTTTCTTTCTTTCTTTCTTTCTTTCTTTCTTTCTTCTTTCTCTTTCTTCTTTCTTTCTTTCTTCTTTCCTTCCTTCCTTCCTTCTTTCTTTCTTTCAGATTTATTTATTTATTTATTTATTTATTTATTTATTTATTTATTTATGACAGACATAGAGAAAGAGAGAGAGAGAGAGAGAGAGGCAGAGACACAGGAGGAGGAAGAAGCAGGCTTCATGCTGGGAGCCCGACTCAGGACTCCATCCCGGGACTCCAGGATCACACCCTGGGCCAAAGGCAGGCGCTAAACCGCTGAGCCACCCAGGGATCCCCTAGGCTGTCTCTTTCTACAGCACATCTTGCTCATGGCTATGTATGGCCCCATGTGCATGTGCCCATACGCTCCATGGCACACACACGCAGTTCCTCTAGGGAGGAAGCTAAGTCAGAGTCTAACAGAGGGGAAATAACCCAAACTCCTTTTGTGGGATAAATAATCATCATAATAGCAAACGCAAGGCTGATTGTGTGCCAGGCAGCTCTAAGCATGTTACACACATTAACTTAACAATCCTCATGACAACCCTAAAGGATAAGGTGCATATTTATGCCCATTTTACAGATGAGAAAACCAAAGCAAAAAGAGGCTGATCTGGAGGCTGTTCTTGCAGCAGGAGAATCAACCCCCCTCATCCTGCCTGCCTTCTAAAATGCACCTGCCTGGGCCCTTCCCCACTAACCCCCGAGTCTTCCCACTCTCTGAGCACTGGGAACCTCTTCAGGGAAGCCTCCTCGAGACCCTGGATGGAGGGTGAGTCCCCCTTCCTGGGGCTTGTCTTTCCTCTGAGCCCAAGCTGTGCCTCTCCCAACCCCTCGTCTTCCTCTGCCTTCCCAGAGATGGCCATGCCTAGCTGTAGCCTTGTCTGCCTGCCCTGGGTGTATCTCAAAAATCCATTCTGACCAACATTTATGAGCACCTACTATGTCAGAAACTAAGTTGGAGATGCAAGGGTGATCAACAATAGACAGGTCCTGGCTTTCAAGAATTTACAGTCCAGAGGGAAACCTATTTATCAAGTAATCTCACTAAGGAACATGTAATCACAATACTAGAAAAGTGTGCTGGAAGAAAGGAGCATGGTCCTTAGGGGGGCTCAGGGCAGGCTTTCTTGAAAAGGAAAGGTGAAGGATAAGTAGGTGTGTGCATGTGCCATAGAGGTAGCTTTGAAGAGAGAAAGCTCCAGGGAATGAATACAACATATACAAAGGACCTGTGGCCAGAGGAAGCCCCACACACTCAAGCAGCAGGGTCAGTGCACCTGGAACAGGGACAGCAGTAGAAGCCAGAGGAAATTTTCCAGTGGCAAAGCCAAGGTAGTCAAAGGACACCCCAGAAGGGCCCTGACGAGCTGGGTGAAGAATCTGGCCTTTCTTCTGAGAGCATTTGGGAACCTCTGAGAGGGTTCAGCAAAGGGGCAACAAGACCAGACCTGCATTTCTAAAAGGTCATTCTGTCATCTGGTATGCCGGATGCTGGAAGAAGGAAAGGTGCCAGGGAACAAAACAGCAGCGTGAGCATGGTCGAGACTGGACCTGACTTCCCCTCACTTCCCTAGGGCCTAGCACGGTGCTTGCACAGAGCAAGTGCTCAGGGAAGATCTCGCAGGTAGAACTGAATTCGTGTCATTTTCCAGAAGCAGGACTGGGGGTCAGTAACAAGCAGGCACGGGGACAGAATGAAAGCTCAGCAAAGCAGGAGTCCTGCAGGTGGGCGGTGGCCACCCCCAGTGGCCTGGGAGGTGCTTGGGTGCCCCCTGCCCCAGGCCTTCATAGCACCACTGTCTGAAGGGGTTTCTCGGCACACCTGGGTCCTGTTTCCTACAATCCACTTGCCTAATTTAAATAGAAAGTGCCAGCATCCTGGGTCTGAGGGTCCCCCTACTGCCACCCAAGAGTGGTGTCCAGGCCTCCACAGATGAAGCAGCAGCCAGCACTGTATCCTTCTATTTCATTAATGGAGGCATCATATAAAATTTCATTTGACCGAAGAATTCTGTTTCTAAATGGGTGAAAGAACCACTGACCTACAGCATTCAGCCACTCTTCCAAGCATTCCCAGAGTACCCACCATAGACCCACTGGTGAGCAAGACCCAAATGGCTCCCTTCAGAAGCCAAGCAGAAGCCATGCTGGGATCAAGGAATGGAGTTCCTTTGGCTCTGACTGAATTATTTCAGTGTTCTGTTCTCTGGCCAGAAAGGATGTGAAACGGAACATGAAGGGATGAAAAGGATGGGGATGGGAATGGGAATGAGGAAGGTAGAGGCAAATCTACAGCAGAGGCTATAAATGCTACCATTTGTTGAACACCTACTGTGTGCCAGGCACCATCCTGGAAATCTCGAAGAAAGTAGACCATGATCTACATGGAGGCTGCAAGCCTCAGAGCCCACGGCAGAAGGGAGGGCTGAATGTACCCTCGGGGAGTGATTTGGTGTGGCAGGGTCAGAAAGAGCCCCCTCCCTTTCTGGCTAGCCCCCTGTTGCATCTGCTCTCTGGCTAGGGAGCCTCCACCCCCTTGGCTCTCTGAACCCACTCAGCTCCCATGACCCTCCTCTCCCTGCCGTCTCCCTGTCCTCTGATTCCTTTCTGCTTGCTTCTCTTCCCTCGTGGGCACCATCTTGGTCTCCATGGTGGGCTCCCCTGCTCACCTCTCACCTCGTCCTTCCTCGTCCACCTCATGTCCCCCAAGGCCTAGCACCCACTTTCCTAGCTGAACCTGTCCTCTCAGAATTTAATCTAGTGCAGACCTAGCAAATGCAAAACAAAACACGGAACAAGTTCACCAGACAATAGAAACCATCACATTAAGATCTCTGAAGGAAAGGAGACTCAAGAAAGCTCTGGGTCCAGCCTTCAGGAAGGCCAACTGGTAATGTGCCCATTGCACAAGTGTAGCAAATGACACCTAGTAAGCTGTAGATTTTCCAACGGTCACATAGTGGGTAGAGAATAACGAGGACTTCAACTCAGTTTTAATTTCTTCTGTTACTTAACATGACTTACGGGTCAGGGAATCCAAAGGCTTGGAAGATAAGACTGGACAAGGAGGAGGGGTAAGTTCTCCTTATGAGGTGGTGGCAGAGGGCAGTCATAGATGGAGAGGTCAGGAAGAGGAAGCAGCCTTGCTGGGGAGGAGTTGGGAGGCAGTCCCTGGTTGCTATAGCATCTTTTTCGTCAAGAACAGGAGATAATTTGATTGAGCTGATGAGTCACCTGGCATTTGAGGCTTAAGTCCAACCTACCAGGACCATCCTCCCTACCCTATCAGACTTGGCCTGGCACTGGAGAATGGGGAGCAGCGAGCCCCACCCTAAAGCTTCCTCCTATGCCCAGAATCAGGATGAGAGTACAAGAGAGAGCGATGGGCGTGGAGATGAGGATAAAAACACACAGGGACACCAAGAGCATAAGCCATGTGCTGCAGAGAAACCAGAGCCAGGGAGTCCATAGGACGTCCTCTGGGGCTGGGACAGGTGCCCCAGCAGTGACAGCTGCCAGCCGCCCAGTATGATGGGAACACAACAGGTGCAGAGGCGGGGGCGGAAACTGAAAGAGAATCTGAGAAAACAGCCTGGAGTTGGCCGCCCCTCCCAGACCCTGGGCCCAGCGCCAAGCAGCCCTTTCTCAGACCCTCCAAGACAAAAACACACCTACACCTGCCTCCCAGGGCCAGCCTGGACATCCTGGACCAGACGGAGAGGTCACCGTCCATGCCAGGCAGAAAGGGCAGAACAAGGAAGAAACCAGGTTTCAAACCCCAGGACAGAGTGTGCCAGACAGAGCCCACGCCCATAGAGCCCCCACCAGGAAGCAAACATTTGCCTATGATAAGATTTATGTCACCGGCCAGGAGGGTGATGGATGGATGGATGGGCCCAGCCCACCCTTGTGCCGCTCTCAGGAGCTGAGACAGGCAAGTTCTGCCACCACATGACCGGGCAAGCTACCGAGCTTCTCCGAGGCCCCGAGCTTGGCTCAATAAGCAACTACTGCTGTCGATGTGTTGTTCAGAGATCCAGAGAGCTCAGGATTTCAGGTGGTACACAGAGGGGCTAAGGTTGCTGCCTAGCCTCAGATGGGAGAGATGTCGGAGGCAGGATACAAGTACAGCGTGAAGCATAAATGTCGCACCAAGGAAAAGAAAGGGAGGCCTGCCTTAATAGATAGAATCACCTTCACCATCATGTTAGCACCACTTCCTCAGCGCTGCTCACTGGCACCCTAGCACCCTGGCACCTGGCACCGTCACCAGTGCTTAAAATGCCTGATTGCGCGCAGGCCTGAAATGAAAATGCCATCTCAGAGTGCTGAGTACCGTAGGTTCTTCTAAGTAAGCAGATTCAACATCGTCCCTTAGTTAGTGCTCTGTTTTCGTTCAGGGGTAGAATGAATTTTAAACTTGAAGCCAGTCCTTGTCCCAGTGATCGCAAGTGATAAATTGCCAGGGCCTGAATTCGTAAGGTGCTCCCTCAATTATCACCTCACTGAAGAGGGTGAGGAAGTGCAGAGCATGAGACATTTATGGGGGAGGTGAGACAGAGATGAGACCCAAGGTGACGTGGGAGACAGGACACATGTGCTGGGGCAAGACATGAGCTTCATCCACTGGAGACACGTACACACACCCGCCTGATCCTGCCGGGCCTGTCCGGATTATGAGAAAAGCTGGCAGCTGATAGCAGGAGGTTAAATCCTTCCTCTGCAGGCAGAGACCACCCTCCCCCAATCCCCCCCCCATACACACACACGTATCCCTTTAGACCCTATGACTCAGCCAGAACCCATGGTGCCCACCCCTTCTGGAACCTAGCCCCCAACCACTGAAGCCACCCCCAGTCTGGGAGGGCCCCCTGGACCTCCTGCAGCCCACCCTCCTGCCTCTAAGGAGGCTGTTCTCAGGCTCTCCTCTGCTTCCTGCCCCTCCCAGGTCCAGCTTACTAAGGAATAGCAGAGCCCAGGACCAGCTGGCTCAGTCCCCACCCCTACTTCTGTGCCCTGGCCCTGCCACCTGCCCCCTACCTCCTGCCCGCCACCCACTGCTGAGACCACCCACGCCAACAGGTTCACACACTGGAGACTAGCAGGTAGGAGAGTATGCTGGTGCAGGACCTCCAGGGGCCAGGCCCTCGGACTGGGGCACTCCCACCATGACCACCGGCAGTCAGATCCCAATGATCTGACCACGCTGAACGTGACTCACTGCCACCACTGAAGAGTATGTGTCTACACTAGGTGGCTTCACACTAGGCCGTGGTTAAGAGCAGGCTCTGGAGTCATTCTGCCAAGGTTCAAATCCTGGTTCTAACACCTACTAGGTCTCTATTTCCTCTTCTGAAAATGGGGTTGCTGATACTAGTGCCTGTGTCACAGGTCTCAGGGTGGGGGGCAGTGAGTTCACACACGTACTATACTCAGAACAGCATGGGAGGCAGAGGAGCAAGCACCCTACAGAGGAGAAACTGGGCCACAGGGTGGGAAATGGTAGAGGGGGCACTTGCCCTCAGGTCAGCTGGCCTCCAGAGCCTGCACTTGTAGGCACACATGGTGCACCTCCCTCAGGGGTGGCCAGTGGATATCTGCCAAGCAAACACTAATGGGTACGGCCTCAGGGAGGACCGGTCGGGTTACCACTAAGGGCCCAGGCCAGATAAGGGCGCAGGGGTGAGGCTGGTCTCTAGGAAGCCATTCAGCAGAGCAGAGAGAATGAGCTGAGTCCCAGGGGCTGTCTGAGGGCAGGTGAGGCCCAAGGTCTCAGAATCCCAGCCCAAGAGAGAGACCTCTACCAGAAGTACTTTTCCAGCTTCCCAGGGGCCTCTGCCCCTCAGAGCTCCTTCATCCCCTCAGGCCTAGCGGGGGGGAGACTGCCCACTGTGATTTCCAACCTGGCTCCCCTAAGGAACCTTAACTGCTTTAGCAGGGGTCCCAGCACCTGTTCCTTCTATAAAATTGGGCAGACACTGGCCATGCTAGCTGCAAGGTGGAGGGCGACACCCCCAGGCACAGAGGAACCTGTGAGTGCTGAAGTCTATTCAGGGCCTCGCAGAGAGGCTGGTGGCTTTCAAGCCCACGGAGCCTATGAAGGAATTTGATTCCCTGCCGCTGCACCTGCAGCCCTCGGCCCAGAGTGAGTCCCTGATCCCAGCCCCAGATAGCCTCTCGTCAGATCATCAAGAAGCTCCCCAGACAGGGGCTCTGAGTCCCTAAAGATCTGCGGACCATGAGCATGTGGCTGGCTCAGTCTGGCAGCCCTTCCCTCTGGAGCCAGAGCTCAGGGGTTGCTGGACCAAAGGCAGCTGTGGGGACTGTAGTCCTGCCTAAAGAATAGTCCAAGAAAGGCAGAAATGACCATGAAGTGAAGGCAAAGACAGAAACCCCACTCTCCTCCCTGCAGCTGCCCCATCTCCCAATTTGCACAACCATCAACCACGGTTTGCTCACATCTTCCTTTCCTCCTTCTCTAGTAAAGAATCTCAGGCTCCTCCCTCAAAATGCTGCCACGCTTCAGGGTTACTTCTTCCCTCCTTCCCTCTTTCCATCCCTCCCTCCCTCCAGCAGCTGGAGCCCATGGTTGGGCAGGCCACCAGAGACCCCAGCAATGCACAGGGTGCCCTCTCCAGCATCCCTGGGAGTCAGGCTCCTAGGTTCTGAGCAGATCCTGTGGCTTGTGGTAAAACTTCACAAGGCTTGGGAAGATCTGCAGAGGCCTGCTCGGATTTGGGAAGACCCAGTGAGAGTGGCCCCTTTTAATGCCTGTAGGGGTTCCTCCCTCCTCATGGGGGAAAGAAGGTGGGTTAATGCAGCTCCTGTGTTGGGTTCAACGCCAGGCAAATGGGAGCAGGGATCTCTCCCTCCCCACTGGCACCCCGCCTTCCCTAAAACAATGCCCGGCCCTCACACCTTCTACCCTGCTTAGTCAAACCCACTGCTCTTGCCCAGAGGGGAGCTCTTTGTTCTCAGGGCCAATGAAGGGAGGTGACTACATTAGTCTTTGTGGGGGGTCTATTTTTACTAGTCCTGATGCCACCGCCATAATTTGTTCTGTGACCTTGGGTAAGTCAATCCCCTCTCTGGGCCACAGTTTTCACATCTCTAAAACGGTGGCACTGATAACAGGCATGTTTAGCTCTGAACCAGGATTTCCTTGCATCAGAACTATGGGAGGGGAATCATTGGGGGGAAAGAGTTAGGAATTCCTGCGCTGTGTGCAGCAACCCCTCCCTCTCTGCCACTTGCTACCAAGGTCTGTGGAGAGCCAAGGATGGGCCAGGATGCTCTCGGCTGGGTGCCACTGGTTCTCAGTCCTCTTCCTGACCCCACCCAACATGGGTACATCCCCAAGGTTCTGTGGCCTGGTTTCTACTAGCCAGGCCAAAAGTCTGGTGTCATCCTGGATTCCTCCATCTGAGTGAGCAGTCACTGTGTCCTTCTATAATCCATCCTCTGGTTCCTCCCAAAGTTCAGGCCACCAGCATCACCCTCATCTGGACAATTCTTCACATAGCCCTTCCTCAGGGCTGCCAGGCTGACCTTTCTGCCTGACTAATCCAGCTGGGTCACTGCCCAGCTGAGAGCCCAAAGTAGATCAACTTGACCCTCCTTTGGAAACATTCAAGGTCCTCTGTGAACTGGCCCCAGCCCATGTACCCACATGTCTGACCTCACCTCCTATGACATCCCCCGTACCCCCTAACCAAGCACCTACACTCCATGTACAAGAAACACATATATACTAGAACATGGCTGTACCTCACATGCCCATGGCTTTCTGAATACTGTTCCTCTCCCTGGAATGGCCCTCACCACACTAGATACTTAGAAACTCCTACCTCACCTTCATCTCTCAGCTTGGAGGGCCCTTGCCCCTG
Organism: Nyctereutes procyonoides; assembly: GCF_905146905.1. Lineage (NCBI taxonomy): Eukaryota > Metazoa > Chordata > Mammalia > Carnivora > Canidae > Nyctereutes > Nyctereutes procyonoides. The sequence goes on along the minus strand of NW_026575133.1, from coordinate 8,345,365 downwards.
AGATCATCCTAACACCCCAGGGCAGATGGGACCTTCCTTCTCCAAGACATGTCCAGCGCTCTGTGTAGCCCCTGCCCTGCAATGGTGGAAAGGTCTCCCTCCCAGATTGGGAGAAAGCCTAGGACAGACTTTTTAGCTCCAGATCCCTAGCACCTAACAGGGAAGGTCCTGGGTAGCACTCAAAGTATATTTTATGAAGGAAGAAAGAAAAGAAGGAGAGGAAGAGGAGGAGGGAGGTAGAGAGAGCAGGGCTGCTGGTGGGTGGTCTTTACTTGGTCCCCTCTGCCCCTTATCCAAGCTCCCGACAGCAGCTGAAAGGTCACCGTTCCAGCCACGATGTCCCAGGGCCCCTGTGGACACAGTGGTGCCCGAGGGAAAGAGCCTGCCGGGACCGTGACCTCACAGCCCCATGGGTGGCCCTCCATGCTTCCTCAGCACTATGGGCGGCACCAGGCAGGGCTCACTCAGACAGAAACAGCCAAGAAGCCAAGTAGCCAGGTGTGTCCTGGAACACTAAGGAGCCAGAGCCTTATCTGACCATCTTCCCTGGAGGCAGCAGGGGAGCATCCACCAGCCCCCAGCCACTTGCTGGGCTACCAGAAGAGATGCTTGAAGCCATGGGCCTGGCTGTCTCCCCGCTGCTCGCTGCTCGATGCTCCCTGCTCGCTCCTGGATTCAGGATCCGGCCGGGCCCCTCCAACTCATTTGCATGAACCATTTATAGCAGCACATTCAAACCCACGCCTTCCAAGAAGAAAAAAGCCCACTGCAATTGCCTCTGGCTTCCTGGTCTGTCTTTTTTCCCTTCTCTTTCATTTTTTATTTTAATGGCAGGAAGCTGTGCTTAGGAGAAACCACTACCCTGCTCCTGGCAGCACAGAAGCTAAATTTTCCCTCCAAACTGAAGGAGGATGATGAGCAACCACTCTTCAGGTGTCAGTGACTTACAGTTTGCAAAGTCTACGAGCATCCATGAGCTCATTCAGTCTCCCCAGTAATGGTGAGAGGGGGCCACTGCCAGCACCCATTTTACACATGAGGAAACTAAGGCCCAAAGAGGTTGTGACTTGCACAAGACACACAAAAGCAGTAAGAGACTGTAAGGGACATGGTCACTGCTTCCCCAGCATCCATTCTACTCCCATTGCCAGTGGTTCTCCATCCTGGCTGCATGTTAGCATCACCTAAGGAAGTTATTAGATGCCCAGTTCCCACTCCAGACCAACTGATATAGAAGTTCTGAAGACAGGCCCAGGCATGGGTGTTTCTAAAAGCTCCTAGTGGTTCTAATGTACAGCCACGGTTGCAATCTACTGGAATTAACCAATCACAATTGTTCCATTCCCTTCACCATGTGGTCCACTTTTGGCCAATGAAGCTTAGTGGAAAACCTGCCAAATCCCTCTGAGAAAGATTTCCTTGCTCCACACAAAGAAACATAAGAGAGAGGTCGTTTCTTCCTCTAAATATTGTTGTGTCTAGTTGTGATTCCTGGGACTGCCGTGGTCATGTCACTGTTAGTCCAGAAGGAAGGCAACCCATGGATGGCAGAGCACAGAGATGGCAAGTACCTCATCCTTGACTACATCCTTGACCATCAACCCTGAAATCCACCCACCGTTGGACTTGCTGTGATCTGAGATAGTATGGCTCCTCATTTTTGAAGCCAGTCCAGGTCAGCATTGCTATTTGCAATGACAGCCCCAAGACACAGCACCTTCCTCATCCCTCACCCCTGTCATCCCCTCTTAGATCTCCCATCACAGGAAGACAGCTGACTGAGGACCTCAGCTCTGAAACTCTGAAATCCATCCCAGTCCTTGCTCCATGGCCAGGCTTCCCCCCCCACTGCTCCCAGCTAATGACTGAGTGGGGTAGGGATATTAAGGCAGGCTCATTCCTGGGAGATATGTCACTCCGCTGACCAGTGATTGTGGCTTGGGCTTGAGGACTCCACAAGGGTCTTGCAGAACTTTCCTTAGGACTGACTGCAGTCTAAAATACTTCCATCAAACTTTCCTCCTTACCCCTATGCTTCACTGAGTGTCACACTTGGATTGAGGTCTGATGACTCACCCAGACTCTCCCTACTTCTTCTCTACTTCTCTTCACACAGGTATTTTCCTCTGATAATTTTTAAAATAAGTTTTGAATGTTAACCCACTCCTGGTCTCTGCTTAACTGTTTAATACATGATCTGCTTAACACTTGATCTTTACCACTTCATGCCTGGACCACCGTGAAACCTCCCAACTTTGAGACCCCTCCACCCTCCACCCCATTCATAACCCTTCCCATACAAATCATGCTACTTCCCTACTCAAGAACCTTCACTTGTTTCTTATTTCTTACACCATCAAGTTTAATTTCCCCAGCCTTTCTTTACAGGCACCGCTAACTTTGACCTGCCCCACAGGCCAATCCTGGCAGAAGACTGAAATTCATCCCTATTGTTTCACTTACATCCCTGGAGAGTTTCAACGTGGGGGACAATACTGTCTATCTGCAGGGCAGAAATGGTTGGTATGGCCCATGACCAATGAACACTGAAGCTGCCCTACATCTGAATCCTAACTCCACCCATTTCCACAGATGTTCCTCAATATCAAAGCTTCCCCCCCAAAAAAAAATCAAAGCTTCCCCCTTCCTTTACCCCTCCATGAAATATTTACCAAGAGAAATACATTTCACATACAAACAACCCACCATCAACAAGAAGTGAATCCTCTCAAAGACTGTTACAATAATGAAAATTATTATTATTATTCACACAACAATATGAAGAGGAGGGAAACAGCAGTACTGATAAAGGTAAGTATAAAAAGTAGAAAAGGCAGGAATAAAAAATATTCTATATTCTAACAGTGTGATTTCAATGACATAAATATATGTGCAGAAGAACTGATTTCTCCTTGACTCACTGCCATAATAACCAAATTCCTTTAGAAACTGCATTTGGTTGCTAGTCACAAAAACCAGAAATAATATGGATTTTTTAAACACCAAAGGTGTTTTCTCTCACATAGAAGAAGTCTGTAAGTACATAGTCCAAGGCTAGTATATCAATTCTGTAGCCATGAGGGATCTAAACCTCTCTTATCTTTCTACCTCACTACTACACACGACACTTTAAGTTTGCTTCATGATCTAGAGTAGCTGCTGAAGTTCCAGCCACCTTGTCCCAATTCCAAGCAGGAAGCAGGAGGAGTATGGAAAACCAAAATCAAAGGACCTACACCAGCTATCTGCCCCTCTTTAAAGGAACCTTAGTCAAAGCCCAACAATTCAAATTCATTGGCCGGAATGTATTCACATGGCTAACCCCATGCTGCATGGGAAGCTGGGAGATGTATTCTTTTCATTGGACACATCGCCATCTCAAATAAAAACAGGGTCCTCAGCCATAATGATGAGCTCCATTCCCTCTGAATAACATTACGAGCAATGCCCAGAGCACAAAGACTCATTAAAATGGGTGTGGGGGGACGCCTGGGTGGCTCAGCGGTTTAACGCCTGCCTTTGGCCCAGGGCGTGATCCCGGAGACCCAGGATCGAGTCCCACATCGGGCTCCCTGCGTGGAGCCTGCTTCTCTCTCTGCCTGTGTCTCTGCCTCTCTCTCTCTCTCCCTGTCTCTCATGAATAAATAAATAAAATCTTAAAAAAAATAAAATAAAATGGGTGTGGGTCTTTCCTAGTGTCCCTACATACCCTTCTGCTCCCTCCAGCTGAATTCTATGCTCCATATGAGAGATATATTCTCCTGAACTTGTTTATAACAGGCTGAGTATGCCAGGAAACTATGTAATATATTTAAATATTACATTAAAAGTATCAAAAGTCTCTTTAAAGAGAATGAAAAGACAAATCAAAGACGGGGACAAAATGACTGCAAAATACCTAATAGACAAATCCAAACTATATAAAGAAGTCTCAAAACTCAAAAATAAGAAGAAAGAAAAAAAACACAATCCAATAAGAAATAATGGACCAATGAGAAAGAAGAAACCTTTGCTTTTTGTGGTAAGTTGGATGAACCTTGTGAGCATTATGCTAAATGAAATAAATCAGACAGGAAAAAATGCAGTATTGTATGATATTACATATATGTGGAACCTAAAATAGTCAAACTCAAAGAAACAGAGAGTAAAGTGGTGATTACCAGGTGATGGAGGGGTGAGGAAATGGGGAGACATTGGTCAAAAAATACAAGTTTCCATTTATAAGATTAACAAGTTTAGGGATCTAATGTACAGCATGATGCTTATAGTTGATAATACTGTGTTATATACTTGAATATTACTAAGAAAGTAAATATTAAATGTCCTAACCACAAAAAAAGAAATAATAATTATATGATGGGATGGCGGTGATAACTAATACTAGGGTGGTAATCATTTTACAATATATAAATGTATCAAATCAACACATTGTACACTTTAACGTATACAATGTTATGTGTCAATTATATTTCAATAAAATTGAGGAAAATATTCAGCAGGCTCTTCACCAAAGGAGATCTACAGATGGGCAAATAAACACATGAAAAAAGTTTTCAAAATTATTCATCTTTAGGGAAATGCCAATTAAAGCCCTGGAGAGATACCACTACACATCTATTAGAATGGCCAAAATTAAAATGACTGACCATACCAAGTGGTGGTGAGAATGCAGAGAAACTAGAACTCTCATACTTTGCTGGTGAAAATATAAATGGTACAATTATTTTTTTTTAAGTTTGTCAATTTCTTTTATGTTGAACACACACCCACCATATGATCCAGCCATTCCATTCCTAGGTATTTATCCAAAAGAAAAGGAAATGCATGTCCATACATTGACTTTATGTAAAAGTAAGTTCTTAGCAACTTTATTTGTAGTAGCATAAAATTGAAAACAACCCAAATGTCCATCCACAGGTGAACAGATAAACAAATGATACATACAAACCATGGAAAACCGCTAAGTAATAATTTTTTAAATGAGTTGTTAACATACCAAAATATGAACAAATATCAAAATAAGTGAGTGGAAGAAGCCAGAAGACAAGAGTGTGCATGCTGTATGATTCCTTTCATACAGAACTCTTTTAAAAGGCCAATTAATCCACAGTGACAGAGAAAAGATCAGTGGTTACTTCAGTATGGGAAGGTGATAGGGAGGAGTAAGAGCAGGTTACAAAAGGCACAAGGGAAGTTTTGAGGATGATGGAACCTTTCATTAATGGGATGGTGCTGTTGGTCTCAGATATACATGTCTGTCAAAACACATCAAATTATACACTATAAATATGTGCAATGTATTGCATGTCAATAATATTTCAAAATAAAGCTATTTTTTAAAAATCCATTAAATATGGGTGTGAGAGGAGAGGATAAGAAAATAAAACTGAAAAAGAAAAGGAAATAAAACTGTAGGTTTTTTGGTAAAAAACTAAGTTGAATCAATTCCTCAAAAAATTAAGAACAGAATTACCATATGATTCAACAATCCCACTTCTGGGTACACACTCAAAAGAAGTGAAAGCTAAGTCTCCCAACAAGATACTTGTGCACCTGTGTTCACAGCTGCATTACTTACAATAGCCAAAAGATAGAGACAATGTTAAGTGTCCGCTGACAGATGAATGGACAAAATGTAATATATAGACAGATACACACATAATGGAAGATTACTCAGGCTTAAATAAGGAAATTCTGTTTCACACTACAACATGAATAAACCTTGAGGACATTATGCTAAATGAAATAAGCCAGTCATGAAAGAACAAATACTGTATGATTCCACTTACATGAGGTACCTAGAGTAGTCAAACTCATAGAAATGGGAAATAGAATGGTGGCTGTCAAGGGCTGGAGACAGAGGGAATGAGGAGTTATTGTTTAATGGGTACAGAGTTTCAGTTTGGGAAAATGAAAAAAGTTCTAGAGATAGACAGTGGTGATGGTTGCAAAACAATATGAAGGTACTTAATGCCAGTATACAACTGTATATCTAAAAATGGTTAACAAAACAAAAACAGTAAGTTGACTGCATTGAAAGGATATACCTAAAGCTAGTTCCCCCCCCCAAAAAAATGCTATCAAATTATATGCAGAAAAAACAAGTACAAAATACTATCCAAAAAAGAAACTAAGAAAACAATTCCACTTAGGGTGGCATCAAAAAGAACAAAATACTTCAGGATAAATTTAACCAAGGAGGTGAAAGGTCAATACACTGAAAACTATAAGACTTTGGTGAAAGAAATTAAAGAAAACACAAATAAATGGAAAGATAGGGGCACCTTGGTGGCTCAGCCAGTGAAGTGTCTGCCTTCAGCTCATATCATGATTTCAAGGTCCTGGGATCAAGGATCACATTAGGCTTCCTACTCAGTAGGGAGTCTGCTTTTCTCTCTCCCCCTCCACCTCTCTCTTTCTCTCTCTTCCCCTCCCCATCACTCGTTCTCCTTCTCTCTCAAATAAATACAATCTTTTTTATAAATAAATAAGGAAATGGAAAGAGATCTCATGTTCATGGATTGGAAGAATTAATAATATCTCAATGTCCATACTACCCAAAGCAATCTACAGATTCAAGGCAATTCCTATCAAAATTCCAATGTTATTTTTCACAGAAATAGAAAAACAATCCTAAAATTCATATCGAGCCATAAAAGACCCTGAAAAACCAAAGCAATCTTGAGCAAGAAGAACAAATCTGGAGGCATCACACTTCCTGATTTTAAATTATAATAAAGCTATAGTAATCAAAATACTCTGGTACTGGCATAAAAAACTAAGCCCACAAATAAATCCAAGCATTTATGATCAACTGATCTTTGACAAGGGTGCCAAGAACACACAATGGGGAAAGAAGAACCTCTTCAGTAAGAGGTACTGAGAAAACTGGGTGTCTACATGCAGAGTTATGATGTTGGATTGCTATATCACACCAGACACAAAAATCAACTCAAATGGATTAAAGACTTAAATGTAAAACCTGAAACTAAAAGTGCTGGGAGAAAACATAAGGGAAAAGCTTGACATTGGTCTTGACAATGATTTTTTTGGCTGTGATTCCAAAAGCACAGGCAAATAAAACAAAAATAGACTAGTGGGACTGCATCAAACTAAAAATCTTCTGCCCAGCAAAGGAAGTAATCAACAGAGTGAAGAGATAACCTACAGAATGGGAGAAAATATTTGCAAACCATATATCTGATAAGGGGTTAACATCTAAAATATATAAGAAACTCAAACAATTCAGGCACCTGGGTGGCTCAGTGGTTGAGCATCTATCTGCCTTTGGCTCAGGTCATGATCCTGGGGTTCTGGGATCAAGTCCCCACATCAGGCTCCTCTCAGGGAGCCTGCTTCTCCCTCTGTCTTTGTCTCTGCCTCTCTGTGTGTGTGTGTCTCTCATGAATAAATAAATATAATCTTAAAAAAAGAGAAAGAAACTCAACCCAATAGCCAAAACAAACAAACAAAAAACCCAAATACCTTGATTTAAGAAAATGAGCAAAGAACCTGAATCATCATTTTTCCAAAGAAGGTATACAAATGGCCAACAGGAATATGAAGAGGTATTCAACATCACTAATCATCAGGGAACTGCAAATAAAAACCAAAGCAAGATATCCCCTCACACCTGTCAGATGGCTATTATCAAAAAGACAAGAGATAACAACCGCCAGCAAGAACATGGGAAAAAGGGAACCATTGAACAATGCTGGAGACAATGTACATTATTTTTTTAAAAAAATACAAAGCTTCCACAAAAAATTAAAAATAGAACTACCAAGATCCAGCAGTCCCACTTCTGAGTATATATCCAAGGGAAATAAAAATCACTGTATCGGGCAGCCCGGATGGCTCAGCAGTTTAGCAACGCCTTCAGTCCAGGACGTGATCCTGGACCTGGGATCGAGTCCCGCGTTGGGCTCCCTGCATGGAGCCTGTTTCTCCCTCTGCCTGTGTCTCTGCCTCTCAATCTCTCTCTCTCTCTCTCTCTCCCTGTGTCTCTCATGAATAAATAAATAAAATCTTTTTTAAAGAATAAAATCAACTATATCGAAGAGATATTTGCAGTCCTATATTCGTGGTAGCACTATTCATAAAAGTCAAGATATAGAAACAACATGAGTGTCCATTTACAGATGAATGGATAAAGAAAATGTGGCATATATACAAAATGAAATACTATTCAGCCTTAAAAAGGAAGGAAATTCTGCCATTTGGGACAAGGATAAAACTAGAGGACATTATGTGAAGTAAAATAAGCCAGACAGAAAAAGGCAAGTTCTGCATGATTTTACTTACATCTAAAATCTAAAAAACTCAGGCCTGGTGGCTCAGTGGGTGAGTGTCTGCCTTTAGCTCAGGTCGTGATCCCAGGATCCTGGAATTGAGTCCTGCATTGGGCTCCCCGCAGGGGAGCCTGCTTCTCCCTCTGCCTGTATTTCTGCCTCTCTCTGTGTCTCTTATGAATAAAAAATAAAATCTTTTAAAAAGTAAAATAAAATGTAAAAAACTCAAATTCATAAAAGCAGAGAGCAGAATAGTAGTTGTCAGGGGCTGAGGGGTGAAAGAAATGGAGAGATGTTGGTTGAAGGGTGTATTACTCGCAATAATTTAAGCAATAAACTGTTTTTAAAGCATCCGTTGCTCAGGGTGGTAGTAGAATTTAAAATAGTGATAAAGGGACACCTGGGTAGCTCAGTCAGTTAAGCTTCTGACTCTTGATCTTAGTTCAGATCTTGATCTCAGGGTCAAGAGTTTGAGCCCCGCACAGCGCCCACGCTAAGCATGGAGTCTACTTAAAAATAAAAAAAAAATAAAATGCTGACCAAAATGATGCAGCATGATGTCTAAGGCAGGGCATCCAAAATCACGCTCATGCTCTGATCTCTATGGAGGGGAACCACACCTACCCAGCCTCCAGACGCATGAGAGTTAGAGCCCTCGCGCTGACTCCCAGGGGCTCCCAGTAAGGTAGTAAGTTCAGCATTTATTTGAATTTCGCCCATTGTCATTATGCACTATTGTACACCTAGCCCTGTCCTGGGCACTGATGGGAAAAATTAAGGAAATTAAGCACCAGGCACAACCACTGGTCATTATATATCAAGAATCTCATTCATTCCTCAATACAGCTTGACAAAGCTGGGAGTTGACTCTGTTGATCACCCTCTTTTGGGACAGGGCAGGGACATAAAGGTTCTTTTTTTTTTTTAATTTTAGGGATGCCTGGGTGGCTCAGTGATTGAGCATCTGCCTTTGGCTCAGGTCATGATCCCAGGGTCCTAGGATCGCGTCCCCGGGAAGCCTGCTTCACCCTCTGCCTGTGTCTCTGTGTCTCTCATGAATAAATAAATAATTTTTTAAATACAATAAATTTTAAAAGCTTAAAATATAAAAACACTACATGCTTATTTTTAAAAACAAATAAAACCGTGCCAATTAGCATGGAGTAAAAATAAAAGCATCCCATTCTCCCACACCACTCCATCCCCAGCCTACCCCGCACTAGTAACAGCTGGGTGGGCATCCATTCAGCCTCAGTCTGTATTTGTACAAAGAAAATACGGATGGGTGATGAACAGATGCACGGATAGACAGATAGCAAGTTATCAAACCACAAAACAGAGTTGTTCCTCCAGACATCTGCATTGCTCACTCTTTCACCTCCTTCTGGTCATTTTCAAATGCCATCAGGCTTTCTCTGGCCAACATATTTAAAGTGTAAACATCGCCAGACTCTCCACCCATAATCTCTATCCGTGCCACACCCCATGATTTATTTCTCTCCAGAGCACTTATCACCATCTGACATCCCATATGTCATCTTTTTTTCTTTCTTTTTTCTTTCTTTCTTTCTTTCTTTCTTTCTTTCTTTCTTTCTTTCTTTCTTTCTTTTTTGTCTGTCTCTCCCTATACTCATAAGAATGTAACTCCATGAGATAGCAAATTTATTCACTGCTATATCGTAATGTCTAGAACAGCACCTGGCACATAGTAGGCACTAAATAAATATTAGGTGGAAGGAAGGAAAGAAGGTTAGAAGGGAAGGAGAGAAGGAAGGGGAGAGAAAGGAAAAATATAATACTCTAAACACAAATGGGATTATATTATGCACACTAGGTATGCCATGCAATTTGCTTTTTTTATAACAATGCAATAGACATTTTTAATAATAGTACCTCCTAATATTAAATGTTGCAAAGTCATCCTGTGTATAGAGGTGCCATTGTGGACTTACTGCACTCCCTCCTTCTTAAAAGCTGGTATGAACAGTAAGTGGGGAGAGAGCAATAATGAGGTGCCTCCCCAATGCACTTGACAATAAGCTTTCCCAGATTTTCAGTCTATGAAATCAACTGGTCATGAATCGGAGCATGCATAGTTAACCTCAAGAGACGAAACAGCCCCAGTAAAAGAGACGTGACTGGAAGTGTTAACAAACCTAAAGAAAAGAGGTGTTCACTGGATGCCAAGGATTCAGGGAAAAGGGGGTATCCCTGAAGCAAACTGTAGAGGGGCCCATGGGAGCAAAACCAGGGAGATGAAGCCATAGGCTGGCCCAGGTGTTGGTGAAGTGGTCTGGGCAGAGTTCAGGGCTCAAGCACACCAAATCCTCAGACTGTAGCCTCAACTCCCCAGCCAGATGCCAGGTTTGCCCAGCACTCAAGTAGCTTCCTGCAGGGGGAGAAAATGGCAAGTAGTTGACACACTGTCCAGTTCTTCTGACAGCAGATTTCTCACTGCAAAGTAGTAAATTGACCTCTGAGCTGATTCATGAGTTTTTATGGGCTTGATTAGATGAGCCAGGAGCCCCCTAGTCCTATCAATGCAGACAAGACACCCTGGAGATGGAATTTGGGGACAGCTCAGCCAAGGGCCAGACACTAGGCAGGGGAGTACTCCTATCAGGTTGAACCCTGTCCCAGTGCTCACTATCTTCAAACTTCTAGTTATGGACAAGAAGTGCCTACCATTTACTGACTTTTTACTATGATGGACCAGGTCCTGAGCCACCCCAATTAATTCACACAATGACCCTGTGAAGTGGGAACTAGGATGCTTGCTTACCAATAAAGAAACTAAGGTTTGGAAGATCAAGGGACTTGCCTGAGGTCAAAATCCAAGAACCAAGATTTGAGTCCAGATCTGACTGACTCCCAGTGAAGTACTTCACAATGGATGGTTCATAGATCTCTCACATCAGTATCACCTGAGAATCTTGCTTAAAAAAGCATAACCCAGAAGCCCAACCCCAGACTAAGTCAGATTATCTAGAGGTAGGCTCCAGGAACTTACATTTTTACAATCTACAGGCAATCCATAGGGTCATTACGGTCTGAGAACTACTTTGTTATGCCATATCACAAACTTAAATTCTATTCCCATGGCCTCCATCAGCTTCTCTGGCCTACCACCCTTACTCCTCGTCTGACTCCACAGTTTTGCTCTGTCCACCCTGGGATCCTTTATTCACCTTCAAAGTTTAAGTGGCACCCACTGCCAACAACACATTGCTGCCATGATTTCCCCAATGAGTTCTGAGCTCATGGAGCTGCTGACCCAAAAGTCTCCTCCGGAATGCCTCAGTGCTCCTCTGGCATCCCCAAAACTCAACCCACCAGCTTTGGCTCCAATCTTCTTCTCCTGCCTAGGGTCTCGATGGAATCACCATCCTCCTAGCCATCTGAAAACCTGGGCACCATCTTGGATACTCCCCTCTCCCTTACCACCCCCACCAACTGTTTATTAGTGCTAAATGTGTCTCAAAATGCGTCCCTTCCTCTCTTTCACCAAAACTGCAGTTCAGGCCTAGGCATCCTTCCCATCATAACTAGCCTGCCTGCTCCTATCCTGTCCCTCTTAGATCCACCCTTCACAAGGCAGCTAAGCTGATCTACCCAAAAAAAGCAAATCTAAAGCCTTCAGTGGCTTCTCACAGCCTAGAGATTTCCAGTGTGGAAGCTGCTCTTTACACCATCTCCATTCACTTTAATGCTGAGTTTAATGTTTTCACTAGGGTGTGGTTTGCTCTTGGCAATGAGATGATCTTTTGTAAATGAGCGCCTCACCAACCATCTAGAAGCAGACATTCAACGTACCTTTATACACAGCCTTGGATACCAGTACTTGCGTTACTGCTAAAAGAGCAGTGAATGGAATGTTCATAGTAAACAATGCAATGTCTTCTGCCCTGATTTCCCTAGCACCAGGGCCTTCTAGTTAGGATTTCTCAGGCCTGTGCTTTCTAACATCTTTCTTTCCTTTTTCAGACCCAGGGATTCCTACATTGGTCAGTTACAGCTTCCTACGTCCCAGCTGTGTGATCTCTGTGAAAAGAATAAGTGAATAAATGAGAAGTTCTTTTTAAAGGCTGTTAAATGGGGGAACTCCCTCTAGAAAGAATATCTAAATATGCACTTGCTGTTTTTCCAGTAGCGGCCCAGGATGGAGCAAAGGCAGCAGGGCCCCAGGGAGCCCCAAGGCGGGCCAGTGTAAGCTGTGCAGATGAAAGCTGGCGGCCACCATGCTGGCCTGCTTCCTGCCCCACTCCCACTCTATTTCTTGGGCACTTGGGTATAGACATGTTGGGTATATGAGTTCACGTGCTCCTTGCAAAGACCCGCCACTGCTCCCTGTAGAGTCCCAGGTTCTGAAGCCTGAGTCCTTAATGAGTAGCCCAGCTAAGAAAGCATCAGAGTCAAGACTGAAACTCTAGTTCTGCCTCTACAACTCATGTTCTTGCAGAGGACTCATGAAGGGTCCACAAGCTTCTTTATGAGGAAGGGAAACCTAAGCCCAGAGAGGTATAGTAACCTGCTGGGTGGGCTGGTTCACACAGCCCATCACAGGTAAGAAACTCCCTGGCCTGGGTTCATCCTAGGCATACCCTGGGGGAGGCACAAAAAAGGCTGAGCCTCTAGGACAAGTGGGCGAAGACCAAGGTTGAAGAAGCCATCTGAGAGCCCGAAGTCACAGCAAGAGCAACAGAATCAGGACCCGAACCAGTTCTCCTGGACTCTCAGCCACCTCTCCTTTCCCTCTTACCACCCTCTGCCTTCCTCACCCTTCCTCCCCGCTCATTCCCCCAGGCCTCTGCACTGAGCTGCTAGGCCAGAAGCCTTGGAAGATCCCCAGACTGAAGGCCACTTCCAGCCAGGTTCCTCAGCGCCCCCTCCTGCCCCACCTCCCCACCCCCACAGCTCCTAGGTCAGAGGCATCCTGGCACAGTACAGACACATGAGAGCCAGACAACCAGGAGCCCTGCCTTCAAGACCTCCCTCTGCCAGCTTGCCCTGGGACTCTGGACAGACCCCTTCTCCTCTCTGAGCCTCAGTTTCTTCCCTGGAACAGGGCAGTGCTGGACAATATGACCCCAGGCCCTCTCCATCCCTGGGGTTCTGGGGGACACTAATGCCCTAGGGCCAAGCTCCATGTCACAGACACTCTGGTGACCTTTGGAGGGGCCCCACGGACCACACCCTGAGGAGGGGACTCAGAGGGGCCTCCCCAAAGCCCCTGCTGCCTCCCTGTGAAAATGAATTTCATTCCAAATAAGGGAACTTACAGCAAAGTCCGCACCATGGCCCAGTTCCGGCTGGTTTATGTTAGCTGGACAAGACTAAACAGACCTTCACATTCTCAGTATTAAGCACTAAAAATGAAAAAATGACTGTTTGTCTCTGGAGCATGGGGCGAGGGAGAGGTCAGTGCTCCCCTGAGGCCCCCCGAGCAGACCTGGGGGGCAGTCCTGGACTCAGAAGGTGGGGGTGTCTGGGAAAGACCATGGTGGGGAGGGTTTCAACGGACAGTAATGTGGGATGGGTACAGGGCAATAGCAACTAAGAACATGGGGCCTAGGGCCGAGGGGGCAAGGGGGGCTATGTGTCTGCAGAGGTTAAGAATGTGAAGGCGGACCAGACAATGGCGATGTGGAGACAGGGAGAGAAAAAGAGAAACGCAGGGAAGGAGTTACAAGGCAAGAAGACCCTAGCAGGCTCCTGACTCCCTGCCCATGACGTGCCATGATCAGGGGGCTGGGAACAAGGGAGAAGGGGAGGGACTCCACCACTTCCTAGACAATACGGCCCCTTGTTCCCAGCTGCCCCATCTGCCTCCTGCAGTGTGGGCACCACAAACCCAAGATAACAATTTAATTATTTACAAAACAGAAAAGCCTGAAGTGGGGCTGCCTTCCTGCTTTCCCACATAGCCCCCACCCCCATACCTGCCTCCTAGCCTGCCCCTGCAGGGCCTGCCCCTCCATCCCTCTATTACCTGGGCCACCTCCTTTTACACAGTAATTTGTTACAGTGGTCCAACAATCCTGCGTGGCAGGCATCACAACAGTGCCCAACCTCGAGGTGAATAAACCAGCCTTGGGGCATGACATGACCTGCCCAGGGTCACCTGTCTGTGGGTGGCAGAGCTAACATCAGTGGTACCCACAGCTTGCAAACCCATCTTTAGCAAGATAGACCCCACACCTGCAGGCCACAATGTCATTGGCCAGCTTTGCCTTCTTGCCATACATGGGCAGCTCCATCTGCTCTTCTGCTCTCTGTCCACTCCCAAGGAGAAGGCCCATCCATTATCTTTCCAAACTTCCCCATCATTCTTCAAAACAACTCTCTCCTCCTGGAAGCCTTCCCTGACTCTACTCAACCTAGCTGGCCACAGGCACCACAAGTGCTGTAAGGACGGGAGCATGTCTGTCCCCAGAGGCTGGCACGAGGCCTGGCACGTGCAAGGCACCCAGAGAACATCTGTGCCATGAGAGAAGGAATGAATGACCCAACAGTTTCTTATCACTCTTACCTTCCCTTGTCTTGCCCCAGAGCCTGGCATTCAGAAAATGGCATTTCAACCAAGAAAAGAAAGTGGGCTGTAGCAGCCCTGAGGGCCCATGGAAAAAAGTTCGGCTTCCCTGGAATCAGCCCATTCTTGCCTTCATTTCAAAATATCTGTTGAGTGTCTACTGTGTGTGCCAGGCACCAGTGGTAGCAACATAACGGTGAGCACACGGACAGCATTAGACCCTGACAGGTATAATGGCCTGAAGCCTCGCTGGATCAGTGCTATGAGGACAGCACAGGGCTGCAGTGAGGAGGGCACAGAGGCCATCCAACCTAGCCAGGGTGGTCAGGGAAGGCTTCCTGGTAGAAATGATGTCTAAGCTCAGACCTGAAGGTGGAGCCTAATGATAACAACAATAACTAGTATTTATTATGCATTTATTACTAGGCAGGCATCATCTCCAATAAGAAATGGGGCTATGGAAGAGTTAACCCTCTGGCTCCAGGTGGCACAGGCAGCAAAGACAAAATCTGACTTGAGAGCCCATCCCTCAACCACAGGGCCTCTACCCTACCTGCCTTTCCTCCTCCCTCCTCACACCCTAGGTTCCTCCAGATGCCCTTGGGGAACTCCAGAGGCCAAGGTCTGGGTTGAGTTTCCTTAGCCCAGTGGGACCCCCAAGCCACTCAGCCTCCCATGTACCTTGGCCAGGCCCAGTCAGTGGAGCTTGGAGGGTCCCTACAGACCCAGACAGAGCACCCCCTACAGCCCTGGGACAGACTTGGTGGTGGAGAAAACTCCCCCACCTTCTCAGGTGCCTGAGTTTCCTGGGACATAGGGAAGGGGCTCTGTCCTAAAGGAGAACATTAGAGAACTTGACCCTGAGCTGGACTCCCTACATGGCCTCACCCTGACAGCTCTGCATCACTCACTGCTGTCTCCCATGTGGGGAGAACAGAGGAAGACCTCTGAGACAGGAAGCTCCACCTGCAAGAGGGGTGTATGGGGGATAGGAGGCCATAAGGCAGGCACCCCCATTCAAGGCCCACCTCTGCGACCCTGGGCAAGTGGGTACAAGCATCACTGAGGGTGCCCTGGAAACGCCCATCCAACTGGACCTCAGGCTGTTCCTCCAGGAAATAGGACCAAGATAACCTCTCTCAGCAATTTCTAGGAGATCTGGGGTAAGATCCAGGAGGGAAGAGAAAGAAGAGCTTCAAGAAGGCTTCCCTCAACTTCTGCTCTCTGAGAGGATCCACATTGGAGTAATAGGAGAAAAAAATGAGAAAGGAGAGTTCAGGTGGTGGCCCTATATAGAAGCAGATGTTTCTCAGTGAGGCGCCAGCCAGGCTGGAAGCAAGAGGACACAACAATCCCCCTGCATCCCAGTCACTCCACAGAGCACAAGGGAAAGGGTCAGGCCACTGCAGATCATGGTTTATGGTATGTCTGCATCCACTGTCTGGGCTATGTGAAAACTGGCCCACTAGGAGGGAAGCTGTGGGCCCAACCGAGCCCAGCTCCCCCCTCCTGAACCACACACCGAGCCCCAGGGACCCAGATTTAACATATCCCACTCATAGTGTGCTCCCTCACCCCAGGGACCCTCAGCACAAGTTAAGATCCGATTGGCACTAATTGGACCAAGCTGACAGTGCCCAGGGCAGCTGGAGTGCTGTCATCATGGATTTGACTCACCAAGCAATGGCCATCCGTTCCTATGGAGCCCACCATTAAGTGTCATTTTGAAGTATCAAGCAAGCTTGGATGGTGCTTTGTGAGTCAACACCACTGCCCAGCCATGCTTCTAGCAGAGATCTAAGCTTACAAGTGATTTATCTTCAGTCTCCCATCCAGGAAAGAGATGGAACCCAGGCTTCATGACCATCAGCTCATGAGTCTATTGGCCCATTCCTCTGCTGCTGGTCCCAGAAAGTCTTCTCCAGAAGGGAAAGGGGATTCTAGTTCCTCTCTTCTTCCCAAAGCACAAGACCTCCAGCCTGATAATCAAACCCCAAGCCCAAGAAGAGAACCTTACCCCAATCCTAGAATATCAAGCACCAAAGGGAATGCTTGGCCCCAAGACTCAAAGCTCAACTGCAATCATGAATCCAGGATCCTGAAGTAAAAACTCCCCTCCAGGAATGGAACTCTCACCCCAACAGGAAATCAGACCCCCAAAACAGGCACCTCAATACCAAGCCAGAATCTGGCCTACAGAAATGGCACCTTCACCCCAAATCGAGCTTTGTGCCCTAGGATCTCAACCTTAGCACTAATAAACCCCCATTTCAGAACAAGCCCTGAATCTTGGGAAACTCTCTTCTCAACAACTGATGTAGGTTCTTCTTATATTTTGTTTCTCTAACACACTCAACTTGGGGACCAGACGAGAAAACCCAAACTCCCTCAAACAGTTTCCTTCTCATTTTACAGTGAAGGAATCAGAAGAATCTCATGTAACCAGAGCCCCAGTTTCTAGGAGGGCTGCACTCTGGTGCAGAAACTTCCATGTGAGTGGCATTCTGGTCACTCACAGCCTCATTCCACCTCTCCCTCCATGTCCTTGGCTCCACACCAGGGTCTGGGTGTCTGGCTGGTTTCCTCAACTCCAAAGGATTTACCAGGCCAGCCCAGGAGATGGAAAACCCCCTCTGTATCTCTCAGGCCTAGCTAGGCTATCCCTGCCATGAAAAGAGATTTTCTTACTCATTATTGGTCTGTTTAGATTTTCTGTTTCTTCATGATTCAGTCTTAGTAGGTTGTACGTTTCCACGAATTTATCCATGTCTTCTAGATTGTCCAACTGGTTGACACATTATTGTTCACAGTAGTTTCCTATGATACTTTGTGTTTCTGTGGTGTTTGAGTCTTATCTCTTTTTTTTCTTAGTCTAGCTAAAGGCTTGTTAACTTTATCTTTTCAAAAAGCCAACTTTTAGGGGGATCCTTGGGTGGCTCAGTGGTTTAGCATCTGCCTTCGGCCCAGAGCGTGATCCTGGAGTCCCACATTGGGCTCCCTGTATGGAGCCTGCTTCTCCCTCTGCCTGTGTCTCTGCCTCTTTCTCTCTGTCTCTGTCTCTGTCTCTCATGAATGAATAAATAATAAAATTTTAAATCTTTAAAAAATAAATAAAGATTTTATTTATTCATTCATGAGAGACAGAGACAGAGACAGAGAGAGAGAGAGAGGCAGAGGCACAGGCAGAGGGAGAAGCAGGCTCCATGCAGGGAGCCTGACGTGGGACTCAATCCCGGGACCCCAGGATCAGGCCCTGGGCTGAAGGTGGCGCTAAACTGCTGAGCCACCCAGGCTGCCCTAAAAATCTTAAAAAAAAAAAAAAAAAAAAAAAACTTTTGTTGGTCTTTGCTACTATCATTCACTTATTTCTACTCTTATCTTTGTTATTTTCTTCCTTCTACTAACTTTTGCTTTAGTTTGTTCTTTTTTTTCTAATTCCTTGAGGTGTAAAATTAGGTTGTTTATTTGAGATCTTTCTTTTTTCTTAATGTAAGCACTTATCATTATAAAGTACCCTCTTAGAAGTGCTTTTGCTGCATCCTGTAAGTTTTGGTATGTTCTGTTTCCATTTTTGTCTCAAGAGATTTTTTTAATTTCCCTTTGGATTTCTTCTTTAACCAATTGGTTGTTCAGGACTATGTTGTTCAATCTACAAATATTTGTAAACTTTCCAATTTCCTCCTATAATTGATTTCTAGTTTCATACCATTGAGGTTGGAAAAGATACTTGAGAGTATTTAAATCTTCTTCAATATGTTAAGACTTGTTTTGTGGCTAACATACGATCTATCCTAAAGAGTGTTCTGTGTGCACTTGAGAAGAATGTTTATTTTGTGGCTGTTTGATGGAATGTTCTGTATAAGTCTGTTAGGTCCATTTGGTCTAAAGCGTAGTTCAAATCCAATGTTTCCTTACTGATTTTCTGTCTGAATGATCTACCTATTGTTGAAAGGGGAGAACTGAAGTCCCCTATTATTATGGGATTGCTGTCTATTTCTCCTTTTAGACCTGTTAATATTTGCTTTATATACTTACGGGCTCTGATTTTAGGTACATATATATTCACTATAGTTAGTTTCTCTTGATGAATTGGTCCCTTTATCATTATATAATGACCTTGTCTCTTACTACAGTCTTTTACTTAAAGTCTACTTTGTCTTATATAAGTACAACTACCCCTTCTTACTTTCGTTTCCATTTGCCTGGAATATCTTTTGCCATCCCTTCACTTTCAGCTTAGGGGTATCCTTGAAACTAAATAGTTGGGTAGTTCATTGGGTTTTGAACAACTACTATGGGTTTTTCTATCTATTCAATCATTCTATGTCTTTTGATTGGAGAATTTATATTTAAGTAATTATTGACAGATAAAGACTTACTACTGCCATTTTGTTTGTTGTTTTCTGGGTATTTTGTAGATCCTTTGCTCCTTTCTATTTGTCTTCCTTTGTAATTTGATGATTTTCTATAGTGGTATGTTTTCATTCTTTTCTCTAGGGGCGCCTGAGTGGCTCAGTCAGTTAAGCATCTGATTTCTGCTCAGATCATGATCTCAGGGTCTTGAGATCAAGCTCTACATCAGGCTCCGCATTGTGGGTAGAGTCTGCTTGGGATTCTCTCCCTCTTCCTCTGCCCCTCCCTTGCTTGTGCACAAGCACATGCTCTAGCTCTCTAAAAACAAGCCAACATTTTATCACAGTCTATATTAAGCTGAAAGCGACTCAACTGTGTTCACATATAAAAGCTCATTTTTACTGCCTCCCAATCATTTTGTTTTTTTTTTTTTTTTTTTTTTTTTTTTTTTTTTTTTAAATTTATTTATTTATGATAGTCACAGAGAGAGAGAGAGAGGCAGAGACAGAGGCAGAGGGAGAAGCAGGCTCCATGCACCGGGAGCCCGACGTGGGATTCGATCCCAGGTCTCCAGGATCGCGCCCTGGGCCAAAGGCAGGCGCCAAACCGCTGCGCCACCCAGGGATCCCTCATTTTGTTTTTGATATCACAATTTACAACTTTTTATGTTGTAATCCACTAATGATTGAAATTACAACTTTTTTAAAAATTTTATTTATTTATTCATGAGAGACACAGAGAGAGAGAGAGAGAGAGAGAGGCAGAGATACAGGCAGAGGGAGAAGCAGGCTCCCTGCAGGGAGCCCGACTTGGGACTCGATCCCGGGTCTCTAAGGATCACACCCTGGGCTGAAGGTAGGCGCTAAACCTCTGAGCCACCCAGGCTGCCTGAAATTACAACTTTTTAAAATTCTTTTGTCTTTTAACCTTTATTCTATAGTTGTGATTTATACACCACTATTAGAATATTAGAGTATCTGAATCTGACTATACATTTACATTTACCAGGGAATTTCATACTCTCATATGTTTTTATGATACTAGTTAGTGTCCTTTCTTTTCAGCTTGAAGAACTCCTTTAGCATTTCCTATAAGGCAGGTTTTAAACTACTTTAGGTTTTGTTTTGTTTTGTTTTGTTTTGTTTTGTTTTGTTTTGTTTTGTATGAGTACATTTGCATTGCTTAGTCAATTCTGATGGACAGCTTTGCTGGGTAAAGTATTCTTAAATCTCCCAGCAAAGAAAAGTCCAGAACCAGATGGCTTCACTGGTGAATTCTATCAAACATTTACACAAGAATTAATACCAATCCTTCTCAAACTCCCTCCAAAAAATGAAGAGGAAAGAACCATTCCAAAGTCATTTTATGAGGCCAGCATTACCCTAATACCAAGTCTAGATAAGAATGCTACAAGAAAAGAAAACTACAGGCCAATATCCCCAATGAACACAAATGCAAATACATTCAAAAGAATATTAGCAAATTGAATTCAACAGCACACTGAAAGTATCATTCACCATGATCACATGGAATTTATTTCTGGGATGCAAGAATGGTATAACATATACAAATCAATAAATACCTTATACCATATTAACAAAATAAAAGATAAGAAATCATATAAGCATCTCAACAGATCCATAAAACGCATCTGACAAAATCAACATATTTTCATCATAAACACTCAATAAACACTCAATACGAGATGTACCTCAACATAATAAAGGCCATATATGACAAGTTCATAGCTAACCTCATATTCAATGGTAAAGAGCTGAAAGCTTTTCCTTTAAGATCAGGAACAAGATAAGGGTGCCCACTCCTGTCACTTGTATTTAAACAATGCCAGAGGGGCACCTGGGTGGCTCAGTCAGTTGAACATCCGACTTGTGATTGATCTCAGCTCAAATCTTGAGCTCAGGGTCATGAGTTCAAACCCCACAATGGGCTTGAGCTTGGGTATGGAGCCCAGTTTAAAACAACAACAACAACAACAAAAATGTAAACTGCCAGAAGTCCTAGCCAGGGCACTTAGGCAAGAAAAAGAAATAATATTTGGTTTTTCCAAATAAGAAAGGAAGAAGTAAAACTGTCTCTATTTGCAGATGAGATGATCTTATACATTTAAAAATCTCAAGACACCAAAAGACTGTTAGATTGATAAATTCAGTAAAGTTGCAGGATGTAAAATCAGCATACAAAAGTTCACTGTGTTTCTATACACTTACAACAAACTATCCAAAAAATATTTACCATGACATCAAAAAGTATAAAATACTTAGGGATAAATTTGACCAAGGAGGTGAAAGATTCCATATACCAAAAATACCAAAAAATATAAAACACTGATGAAAGAAATTGAAGAAGATACAAATAAGCACAAAGATATCCCATATTTATGGATTCTAATAATTAATATTGCTAAAATGTCCACACTACACAAAGATACCTACAGATTCAATGCAAGCCCTATCAAAATTCCAATGGCATCTTTCATAAAAATGGAAAATACAATCTCAACATTTGTACAGAGCCACAAAAGATGGTGAATAGCTAAATCATGAACAAGAAGAGCAAAGCTAGAGGCATCATGCTTCCTGATTTCAAAGTATATTACAAAGCTATAGTAATCAAAACAGTATGGTATTGGCATAAAGACATACAGAGATCAATAGAATAAAATAATGCATAAATAAATTTATGCATATATGGTTAACTAATTATCAACAAAGATGCCAAGAATATACAATGGGGAAGGATAAATGGTCTTGGGAAAACTGAGTGCCCATAAACAAAAGGATTAAACTGGACCTTTATTTCACATCATATACAAAAATCAACATAAAATGGATTAAAGACTTAAAACATAAGACCTTGAACCTATAAACCCCTGGAAGAAAACATAGGGAAAAGCTTGACATTGGTCTTGACAATGATTTTTGGGTAGGATCTCAAAAACACATGCAACCAAAGAAAAGATAAACAAGTGAGATCATATCAAACAAAAAAGTTTCTGCACAGCAAAGGAAACAATCAAAATAAAAAGGCAACCTAAGGAAAGGGAGGAAATATTTGCAAACCATATTTCTGATAAGGGGTTAACCTCCAAAATATATAATGAACTCTTACAACTCAAAAGCAAGAAAATAATAATAGTAACTCAATTTAAAAATGGGCAAAGGACCTGACGAGACATTTTTCCAAAGAAGACATACAAATGGCCAACAGGACATGAAAAGGTACATCACTAAACATCAGGGAAATACAAATTAAAGTCACGATAAAATACACCCTACACCTGTTAGGATGTTTCTTATCAAAAAGACAGATAACAAATATTGATAAGGATGTGAAAAAAAAGAGAACTCCTGTACACTGTTGGTGAGAATGTAAACTGGTACAGCAGTTTTTTTAGTAAACCATATGAGGTTCCTCAAAAAATTAAAAGTAGAACTACTAAATGATTCCCACCTCTGGGGATATATCCAGAGGAAATGAAATCTCTGTCTTGAAGAGAGATCTGTACCACCTGCTGCTTCATTTCTCAGCCCATTCTTCCTCATTCTGTTTTACTATATGGCCATCCACCCAGTCCCTCCTGCTTTCCCCTGACAGTTTAATAATTTAATAAGTACTGAGCCCCAGGGTGAGGGTCTAGGGCTTTGATCTCAGCTCTGGGAAAACCAGAGCAGCCTTGGCCTGTCCCGGCTGATTTATGGCCACCTTCCATGGTTTATGTGTGTATGCTGGGAGCAAGGAGCCACCTGAGAAAGCCTGGCTAGATCAGGACTGAAGGCCCCTGGCTCGGGGGCCAGCAGAAGCCAGATACACATCACATCACAGGTGCCAGCGCCCTGCCTCTGCCCACCCGGGAGCCACCTGTGACAGGCAGAAGGAATATTAATTATTGATGGTTTTCCAGATGGTAGAGATGGAATTAAGAACCCAGGGCCAGCCATGCCCACTCACCTGTCTCTCCTCCCAGCTCTAAGACCTCAAAGCTTGGGTGGGACGCAGCACTCAAGAACACCCACACACAGGCACACACAACCCTCACCTCCCAAGAGGCCCACCCTCCCCGTGCATCCAAGCCTTTCCAAGCCAGGCCACCTGGGTGCTTCACTGACTGCCCTAGAAGTCAGAATCTCCCCAGAGATGTGACCGCACAAGCAGCTCCTCTACATCTCTCTCACCACCTGCAAATCTTCAAACTGAAATCATTCTATTTGCCTCACTGCTCACTGCCCCACGCTGGCAGAAGCCGCACCTGTCTCCTCCCCTGTTCGTCTGTTGCAGCCTCCTGCCCCCTGGTCCTCTCCTGCCCCAGAATTTTCTAAGACATTTAAGTGATTCTGTTACTGTTCCATTTAAAGCCCTTTAATAGCTCCCCTATGGACAACACACAGCACAGCTGGGACAAGTACTCATCCCCTTCAGCTGTCCCTCTGGGGTTGACTTCTGCAGACTCTGGAGAGCATTATCATCCAACAAGGTCAGAGCCATAAGACCACAATACCATCTGGTCCAGTTCTCCTGTATGACCTAGGCCAAGTCACTTCCCCTCCCTGGGACTGAGAACACCAGACTGGGGCTGAGAAAGGTGATGGGAACAAAATGGTCTCTACAATATATTGGGTTCTGATGTTCAAAGTCAGGGGCCACCAGCCCTTCCACCAGCCCCACAACACATACACCTGACCACCTGCCAGTTTTCCCTTCTCTGGGAGAATGTGTTCAAAGGAACATTTGCTGGGAAGATCAAGGAAAGAAAAGGAAAGGAAAAGAAAGCAGACATGGAAGAGAAAAAGGGCTCCAGGACCTTTCTATCAATATGGACAGGTATCTAAACTAAATAAGGCTGGGCTGGGAGTGCCTCAAGGGCAGACACAATGCCCAGTGTTCACGGACGGCTCAGTGCTTCCTACCCAGAGCCATGTCCAGCACCAAGAGGGCACCAACACATGAAGTAAATAAGCTGGCGCATCCTTGCAGTTTTACTTACTCTGATCAAGGCAGAGGGCCTCCTCCCCTCACTCTCAGAGGCACCTGGATGGATACCCCCATGCGGATGGACACACTCTAGACTGGCCATCCCCTGGGGGCAGATCTGCCTCTCAGTGGATGCTGAGTAGACAATATGGTGAGCCACAGGGGAAAGACAAAGGCGAATGCCAGGAGCATATGGAATGGCCAACACCCTTATGATAAGACAACACCTATTGGGGCATCTGGGTGGCTCAGTGGTTGAGCATCCACCTTTGGATCAGGTCATGATCCCCTGCAGGGAGCCTGCTTCTCACTCTATGTCTCTGCCTCCTTCTCTGTGTCACTCATGAATAAATAAATTAAAAAAAAAAAAGAACAACACCCCCTCTTGGCAATATCCTCCTTTTTCCTTGTCCCCTCCCCAACCTCTGGGGCAGCCAAGATGGCATTCTGGGGCAATGGAGGCAAAGAAGGCCACATAGATAAGCCAGCAGATATACTTTCTTTGCCCTCTTCCTTCATTCCAGGAAAGGCCGTCTCTCCTCCTCCTGCTCCAGCACTGCATAGACAGCCTCTGTGACCATGGAAGAGAGGCAAGGCAATGATTTTAATGATTTTCTGCTGAAAGTTCCTTGGCCCAGAGGATCAGGATAACATCTGCCTGGGATCATCCCCCCCTCCCCCGGCCCCCACATTTGGCAGGAGCCAACTCTAAACTCTGTCCTCAAGCCCAGGGGCTTGCACTAGGCCCCCTGCCAGGAACACTCTCCATGTTGCTCTCCACATCCAGCTCCATGCTCTCCGTTTGGGGTGGTACTGCCCCCTTTGGGATGCTTTTAAAAATGTGGGAGATCTTAACTTTGGAGAACAAACAGATGGTTACCAGAGGGGAGGTAGGTGGAGTGGTGAGTAGAATAGGTGAAGGAGATTAAGCATACACTTATCTTGATAAGCACTGAGTAATTAGAGAATTGTTGAATCATTATATTGTACACCTGAAGCTAATGCAACACTGTATGTTGACTATATTGGAATTAAAAGAAAAGAAAAAAGAAAACCTTGGGAGAGCTTTTTTTTTCTTTAATGGCACAATGACATTTAAGGTGGCCAGTGGCATTGAACAGGCAGGGGTCAAGGATGCAACCCTCTAGGAACATAAAGCCAAGTCCTACTCATCCTCAGATCGCTTCCCTAGAGAAACCTTCCCAGACCCCCAGGACCAGGTCAAGTTCCCCCAGGATAGTCCATAGTCTTTTTTTTTTTTCACCGCCCTTATCCAAAAGTAACTGATCCAACTGACTGGGTAACTAAAGAAATGGTTGACAGAGTAGTTAAAGTAGTGCCCAGGACTCAGGGAAGTAGAGCATAATTCCCATCCTTAAGTGAGGGCTGTGCGTAGGGACTTTTTTTCTAAAGAGTGCAATATCGAAAGGGGCGAAAAGTATAACTTTAGCTTCACGATGAAGAAATCAGACAAGCAGCACCTCAGCCAAGCGATCAAGGTCAACATCACCCATGATAAATCATGTTGATTGCGTGCATTGTTGATATGTGATGAAAAATGGCACTTCACCTCTATGGTTTCCCTCTCTAAAATCTATACAGCAATCTAATCATGAGAAGAACATCAGAGAAATCCCAAGAGAGGGGCAGTCTAAAAGACACTTAACCAGTAATCCTCAAAACTGTCAAGGTCACCAAAAACAAAGAAAGCCTGAGGAATTGTTAAAACCAAGAGAAGCCTAAGAAAACATGACAACTAAATATATAAAATGGTTCCTAAAAAGATAATGTGATATTCTGGATGGGATCCTGGTACAGAAAAAGAATATTGGGAAAACTAAGGAAATCTGAATAAAGTATAGACATTAGTTATTAAAAATGTATTGATATTGGTGCATTATTTGTCACAAATTTCCCATACTAAGATGTTAATAATGGGGAAACTGGGCACGCCTGGGTGGCTCAGTCGGTTAAGCCTCTGTCTTCAGCTCAGGTCATGATCTCACGGTCCTGAAATTGAGCCCCACACTGGGCTCCCTGCTCAGTAGAGAGCCTGCTTCTCCCTCTTCTGCTCCCCCTTCCACCTGCTTGTGCTATCAAAAATAAATAAAATCTTTTTTTAAAAAAAGTAAAAATAATGGGGAAACTGGACAGGGGTATCTGGAAACTCCATACTATTTTGCAATAAGTCTAAATTTAAAATAAGTAAATCTAAAACCATTCTAAATAAAGAGGTTACAGGTATACCTTGTTTTATGGTGCTTTATTTCATTACACTTTGCAGATACTGAGTTTCTTTCACAAATTGAAGATTTGTGACAACCTGCATCAAGCAAGTCTACTGGTACCATTTTCTGATAGTATTTGCTCACTTTGTGTTTGTGTCACATTTTGATACTGTCACACAGTATTTCAAACTTTTACACTATTATTATCTATGATCTATGATCTATATATGATCTATGATCTATGATCAAATATAACTGATCATAGGTGATCTATGATCAGTTATTGTTTTGGGGTACCACAAACCATGCCTATATAAGACAGCAAACTTAACCAATAAATGTTGTGTGTGTTCTAACTGTTCCACTGACCACAATATGGAAGTTAGGCCAACTGATAATCCTGCAGTGGCCTCTAAATGTTCAAGTGCAAGGAAGAGTCTCACATCTCTCACTTTAAATCAAAAGCTAGCAGTGATTAAGCTTAGTGAGGAAGGTGGGAGATAGGGAAAGCGAGGCCTCTTGTGCCAAACAGTTAGCCAAGTTGTGAGTGCAGAAGAAAAGGTCTTGAGGGGCACCTAGGTAGCTCAGCGGTTGAGTGCCTGCCTTCAGCCCAGGGTGTGATCCAGGGGTTCTGGGATCGAGTTCCACGTCAGGCTCACCACAGGGAGCCTGCTTCTCCCTCTGCCCATGTCTCTGCCTCTCTCAGTCTCTCATGAATAAATAAAATCTTAAAAGAAAAAAGAAAAGGTCTTGAAGGAAATTAGAAGTGCTACCACTGTGGACACACAAATGACATGAAAGCAAAACCACTTGATTGCTGATATGGAGAAAGTTTTGGTGGTCTGAACAACCACAACATCTTCTTAAGCCAAAGCCTCATCCAGAACAAGGCCTTGACTCTTCAGTTCTGTGGAGGTTCAGGGAGGTGAAGAAACTGGAGGAGTAAAGCTTGAAGCTAGCAGAGGGTGGTTCATGAGGGTTGAGGAAAGAAGCCGTGGCCACAGCATAAATGTGTGAAATGAAGCAGCAAGTGCTGCTGTAGGAGCTGCAGTAACTCATCCAGAAGATCCAGCTAAGATCATTCCCAAAGGTGGCTACACTCATCAACGGATTTTCAATATAGATGAAACAGCCTTCTACTAGAGAAGATGCCGTCTAGGACTTTCATAGCTAGAGAGGAGAAGTCAGCGCCTGGTTTCAAAGCTCCAAAGGACAGGCTGACTCTCTTATTAAGGACTGATACAATGAGAGACTTTACGTTGAAGTCAATGCTCATTGACCGTTCTGAAAATCCTAGGGCCCTTGAGAATTATACTAAATCATATTCTGCCTGTGTGCTATAAATGGAACAAAGCCTAGATGACAGCACATCTGTTTACCACATGGTTTACTTAATAGTTTAAGTCCACTGTTGAGAACTACTGCTCAGAAAAAAAGATTCCTTTCAAAATATTACTGCTTACTGACAATGCACCTGGTCACCAAAGAACTCTGATGAAGATGGACAATGAGATTAATGTTGTTTTCATGCCTGCTAACACAATTTCCATTCTGCAGCCCATGGATCAAGAGTCATTTTGACTTTCAAGTCTTATTATTTAAGAAATGCATTTCATAAGGCTATAGCTGCTATGGATAGTGATTCCTCTGATGGGTCTGGGCAAAGTCAATTGAAAACCTTCTGGAAAGGATTCACCATTCTAGATGCCATTAAGAACATTTGTGATTCATGGAAAGAGAGCAAAATGTCAGCATTAACAGGAGTTTGAAACAAGTTGATGCCAACCCTCATGGATGCCTTTGAGAAGTTCAAGACTTTGGTGGAAGACGTAACTGCAGATGGGGTGGAAATAGCAAGAGAACTAGAATTAGAAGTCAAGCCTGAAGATGGGGCTGAATTGCTGCAATCTCGTGATAAAACTTTAACCGATGAGGAGCTGCTTCTTATGGATGAGCAAAGTGGGTTTCTTTTTCTTTTCTTTTTCAAGTATTTTTCTTGAGATGCTATGAAGATTGTTGAAAGGACAACAAAGGATTTAGAATATTATATAAACTTCGTGGCTAAAGCAGCAGCAGGGTTTGAGAGGACTGACTCCAATTTTGAATAAAAGTTCTCTTGTGGGTAAAATGCTATCGAGTTAGCACCACATGCTACATAGAAACCACTAGAGGGGCAGCCCTGGTGGTGCAGCGATTTAGCACCGCCTGCAGCCAGGGGTGTGATCCTGGAGACCTGGGATCAAGTCCCATGCAGGGCTTCCCGTGTGGGCCTGCTTCTTCCTCTTCCTGTGTGTGTGTCTCTCTCTCTCTCTCTCTCTCTCTCTCTCTCTCTCCGAATAAATAAATAAAATCTTAGAAAGAAAGAAAGAAAGAAAGAAAGAAAGAAAGAAAGAAACCACTTGAGAAAGGAAAAGTCAATTGATGCAGCAAACTTTTTTAAAGATTTTATTTATTCAAAATAAATCTTGAAATCATGAAATCTCTTATTTTATGAGAGACACACAGAGAAAGGCAGACACAGGCAGAGGCAGGAGCAAGCCCCATGCAGGGAGTTCAATGTGGGACTTGATCCCGGGACTCTGGAATCATGCCCAGAGCCGAAGGCAGGCACTAAACTCCTGAGCCACCCAGGCATCCCTGATGCAGCAAAGTTCGTTGTTGTTTTATTTTTTTAAGATTTTATTTATATATTCATGAGAGAGAGAGAGAGAGACAGAGACAAAGGAAGAAGCAGACTCCCCACAGAGCAGGGAGCCTGATGCAGGACTTGATCTCAGGACCCTGGGATCACAACTTGAGCCAAAGGCAGATGCTTAATCGACTGAACCACCCCGGCGCCCCATTGTTGTCTTATTTTAAGAAACTGCCACGGGCACCTGTGTGGTTAAGCATCTGACTCTTGGTTTCAGATCATGATCTCATGGGTCGTGGGATAGAGCCCTGTGTTGGGCTCTGCGCTCAGCAAGGAGTCTGCTTGAAAATTCTCTCCCTCTGCCCTCCCCCTACACACTCTCTCTCTCGCAAATAAAATCTAGGAAGGAAGGAAGGAAGGAAGGAAGGAAGGAAGGAAGGAAGGAAGGAGGAGGGAGGGAGGGAGGGAGGGAGGGAGGGAGGGAGGGAAGGGAGGGAAGGGAGGGAAGGGAGGGAAGGAAGGGAAGGAAGGGAAGGAAGGAAAAGAAGGAAGAAAAAACACAGCCACCCTCCCAACCTTCAGCAGCCACCACCCTGATCAATCAGCAGCCATTAACACTGAGGCAAGACCTTCCACCAGCAAGAACACAACTCACTGAAAGCTCAGATGACGGTTAGCAATAAAGTATTTTTTACAATTTTTATTTTTCATTTTTTAGCAATAAAGTATTTTTAATTAACGTATGTACTCTGCTTTTTAGACAGGATGCTACTGCAGACTTAATAAACTACAGTATAGTGTAAACATGACTTTTATATGTACTAGGAAACCAGAAAATTCATTTGACTCACTTTATTTTAATCACTTTATTGCAGAGATCTGCAACAAAACCCACAATGTCTCCTAAGTATGTCTGGATTAAAAAGAGAAAGAGAGAGCAGTAGTTCCAAACTCAGAAAGATTTTGGCCAGAATCCCAGCTCCACCTCATGTCAGCCATTTGAGCTTGAGCAAGTTACTTAACCTCTATGCTTCAGTTTATCCATCCATTGATGGGGTTAATAATCATACTTACTTCACAAAGTTGTTTAAAAATTACATGAGATCAGGGGCGCCTGGGTAGCTCAGTCGGGTAAGCATCCAACTCTTGATTTTGGCTCAGGTCATGATCTCAGGGTTGTGGGACTGAGCCCCTCATCAGGCTCCGTGCTCAGCACAGAGTCTGCTTGGGATTCTCTCTCCCTCTCCCTCTGCCTCTTTGCCCACTCAAGCTCTCTATCTCTCTTTAAAATAAATATTTTTAATTAAATGAGATAATAGGTATAAAGAGCTTGCACAGGCTCCAGCACATAGCATGTTAATACTTATCATATTCTGATTCATTTTTGTTCCTTTGTCATTTTTCTTCTCATCTGCCTCTCCACTGGAGGGGAAGCTTCATGGCAGCAAACCGTCATCTATTTTGTATACCACTGTATCCTCATGCCTATGAGAGTGGCCCATTGTTGACGCTTAGTATGTATTTGTTGAACAACAGAATGAGCCCTTCCCATCAAAGCATTCCTGGAACCCCAAATCTCACCCGAGGAGAACTTTGGTTGCAGAGCCCAGCGCAGAGCCCCACCTACCCCCCAAATGCAGCTAGAGCAGAAAGAAAGCCAAGGCCTCCCACCTGCCTGCCAGTGACTCTGTCTATTTCCTTCTCCTCCTCTCCTAGACCTTCTTTTCTCTCCACCCGGCCCCCCACAGGCGTCAGCACCTGCTCATTTCCCAAAGCAGCAGGATCTGGGTAATGACCTCTGATAAGCATCTTTTAATAAACCCTGTGGCTGGATCTGTCATCCAGAAGCTATATTCTCCTCGCTTCCCACTCTCACCCCCATCTCCTCCCACTTCCTGGCCTGGCCCATTAGTGCCTTTGGTGTCGCCAGGCAGGCCCCCAGTTCCCCTGGGCCTCTGGACTCTGGCTTGCTGGAGAATGGCCAACAGGCAGCGCAGCCTATTCTATAAGCTTGACCCTCCTCAAAGGCCTTTGATCTGGGTAGCGTAGCCCAGCTCTGCCTGTGCCACCCTGCCTGACCACTGGCCAGTCCACTTCCCTCCATCCCCATAGGCAGGTTTCCCAGGCGTTACCAAGGAGACCACTTGCATCCTGCCCAGGGTTGCCAAAGCAACCAGTTCAGTGAGAAGCAGCCCCTAAGCCTCTAGCCCTTGGGAGAGTCACAGACCAACAGCAAATAGGCCCAGGCATCTGGCACACCAAGACAGAGCATCCCTGGCATCCCCCAGGCAGTGCCCAGCTCCTGCCCCCTTGCATCCTCCCTTTCCTCCATCTTGTTCTTGCCTCCATCTTGGCCACTGTGATTTAGAGCCAATGCCTGACCCTCAATGTACATTTCTTGGAAGTAAGTACAAGCCATCCCAGCAGGTCAGGGAAGAGAAAGCCCCAATATGCAAAAATTCCCCCAAGACCGATTTTCTCATGGGTTTTGGCATTCTGGGTAGAAATCCCAGTCCACCACTTCCCAGGTTAGTGTTTCTGAGCAGCATTCTTAATCAAGGATTCAGGGGAGGGAGTAATGGGGAGTGACGGCTTACTGGGTACAGACTTTCCTTTTGAGGTGATGAAAATGTTCTGGAACTAGATAGGGGTGATGGCTGCACAACATTGTGAATGTACTAAATGTCATTGAATTGTACACTTTAACATGTTAAAATGGGGGCACCTGAGTGGCTCAGTCGGTTAAGTGTCTGACTCTTGGCTTTGGCTAAGGTCATGATCTCAATGGGTCATGGATTGAGTTCTGTGTCAGGCTCCATTCTCAGAGGGGAGTCTGCTTGAAGAGTCTCTCTCCTCTCTGCCTCTTCCCCCTCCCTCTCCCTCTCTCTCTGAAATAAACAAAATAATAAATAAGGAAATAAAATGTTAAAATGGTGGGTTTCATGTAAATTTCACCGCAATTTTAAATAGATGGGAGGGGGCCCATCCAATCCCCATGGGTGACCACTGGGGCTGGATAGCCCCGTCCAAAGGTTTTCCTAGTTACCTTACCCTCAACACTTAGCCTCAAGCAG
Organism: Nyctereutes procyonoides; assembly: GCF_905146905.1. Classification (NCBI taxonomy): domain Eukaryota; kingdom Metazoa; phylum Chordata; class Mammalia; order Carnivora; family Canidae; genus Nyctereutes; species Nyctereutes procyonoides. The sequence goes on along the minus strand of NW_026575133.1, from coordinate 8,313,269 downwards.
GCAGGCACTCAGAAAGAGCTTGAAAAGGAGGAAAATCTTTATTCTCTGCCTTTGACTCCACGAAGCATAAGCCCCTTGCCCCAGTTATCCTGTACCCATCACTGAGAATATATACGCAGTCATTGCTTCCCATACAGGGCTTTGCTGTATGTCCCTTCCCCTACCTTCTTCCCCAGACCCTAGCACTCCTGCTTCACCCACCCCTTGCCATATACCCAATTTCTGCAGTTCCATCCATGTCCAGCTCAAATCTGCCTCGCCTTTTCAAAGAGATCTTCAGCCTTTGAATATACAGAGATGTCAGCAGCCTTCACCTCTAGGCCAAGCACATAGCAACTCCTCGTAACTGTCTGTTGGTCCTAAGCCCAGAGCTATGCCTTGGATCCTCCCCTGGATACTCCTAGACCAACACTGTTCAGACCTCAGGGGGAATCGCCAGCAGTGAAGTGAAGTCAGTGTGTCTCCAGGGAGAACACCAAAGTCTACGAACTGACAGGTGATGGATGAGCCTCATTTCATGTCAGCCTGATAGCCAGACCAATCTTAGATCTCCAATGTGTCCCATGGTCCCTATTATGCCAGACCTCTTCCAGTTGTTTTAATTAAAATGGTGAGAAGTCAATAGAGGTTGCAATTATAGAAGGAGAGAAAAAATCGAGAGTTCCCCACCCCCAGGAAATTTCCAGATAGGCACTGATATGAATTAGACAGGGTTCAGGGTGAGTACAGAAGCAATCTGAACACAAGTCTGGATGGACAGGCTTAGAATCAGTATTGAGGTCAACACCAATACAACTGAAACAGAATTCTGGATGACCACTCATATATCAGAGAAGACTACTAGGTCAATGCCGATACAGTTTGGAATGGACACTAAAACAATCACAGAATAAATCTGATGGCTTTTTTAGGGTGGGGAAAAGTCAGGATCAGTGGACCACGGACAAAGGACAGAGGGTACCCATAGGTGGCCATCATGGGCATGCTCTAATCTTTCATCTCAGGCTTGGAAGTAGCAGAATCAAAATTCTCATGGCCACTTCCAGCAGGTGTGTGGGAAGGGAGAAGAGAGTGGATTCTGGTAAATCAAGCCTGAAGGGAGATGGGTAGAGGGGGAGAGACGTAGGGGGGTGGGGAGTTTCACCACCACTGAGTCCCATAGAAGAACTGATTCCTGTAAACCAGAGAGGCAGCACAGGGTGGCTTCCCAGGTGACATAGCTGGGGAGTGAGACGGGGGAGGAAGTTGGGGTGAGAACAGGTAGGTAGGTGGATCCCAGACCCTCTCCTGCCCCTTCCCTCCCTTGACAAAGACTCCAGCCATGGAGACCTCACATCCCATAATCCCACACTTTAGATTAAAAAAGGGTGAAATTACCAAAGCCTTCTCTGGGCTTCCCTAGGGTCAAGGACGGAGCAAGCTGGCCTTCACTGGGCAGTATGTGAACAATTAAATTTCAAGTCAACCCACTGGTCCAGCTACCCTACCCTTGAAGGATTCAACCCAACTCTGCCATCTGATGCACTAACTGGGCAAATCACTCTCCCTTCCTTTCATTCTTCTCACTTGTGAGGAAGGACATTAAAGGACAGAATGTCCACAGGTTCCTCCATCATTAGGAATCTGTTCCCAATGCTCAGAAATAGTCTTTATACACACTAAGACTTACAGTTTATTTGGGATGATAAAAAATAATACTTGGTTATTGTAGAAATTCTTGAAAAAAGTATAAAAAAGAAAAGAAAATCTTACATGATACCCGTTACCCATGGCTCCGAGGAAAACCACTGTTACCCTTTGGAAACTTTCTTTCCAGGGCTTGGATTTTTTTTTTTTTTACATTCATATTTTTTTAAACAAAACTGAGATCTCACAGTCTATATAACTTTGTACTCTACTTTTTTCAAATGTCATTATGCTGCAGTGAGCGTATTCCCAAGTCATCAAATATTCTTCAAAAATACAATTTTAGGGCAGCCTGGGTGGCTCAGCGGTTTAGCGCTGCCTTCAGCTCAGGGTGTGATCCTGGAGACCCACGAGTCCCACATCAGGCTCCTTGCAGGGAGCCTGCTTCTCCCTCTACCCGTGTCTCTCTGTTTGCTTCTCTCTCTCTCCCTCTGTCTGTCTTCCATGAATAAATAAGAAAAATCTTTTTAAAAAGAAAAAAGACAAAAATACAATTTTAAAGATTGTATAATACTCCACCAAGAAAATATGCCATGATTACAGGGCATTTAGGTTGTTTTCCTAGTATAAATAACACTGCCGTGAACATCCTAACCTGATGCATAAGTATTTGCCTGGATCTCCATTTTGCTAGGATCAGTGCCTGCAGGGAGAATCACAAGGCTGATGAATATGTTACGTTAAAAGGACTGACATGTTCCACCATAGTAATTTCCAGAAAGACAACAAACCCACTGACTTTCCCAAACCAAGGGAGAGCGGAAGTTCTGGAAGGTTTGGAGTTAGTACACAGAACAATGGTCCCGCGTCTTGTCCTGTCCCCCAATCTGGAAGGTTAGCTGTCCAGCAAGATTGATGACAAACTCCAAGTCAGAGGATGTAGCTCTGCAGCCGAGCTCTGCTTCTCACTGGCTTCGGGAACCTAAAACAAGCATCGGTCCTCCTCAACTGTAAAATGGGTATGATTAGCTTTGACTACCCAGAGTAGTTTCCTAGCTCACATGAACAGGTGTTCATGACAGTTGGGGCAAACGACGCTTTGCCAAGGGGTATTACTATTATCCTTCTCACAACCCAAGGGGCTAAAGAAGTGGGTGGTTCTTTGTGGAAGACGGAGGGCTTCCCTTTCTGGCTCTTAGCCATTCGAATGCCCAGGACTAGTGCTAGCTGGTTCTGAGGCCGATAGAAAAGCAGCTTCCCGCAGGGAATCTGTGGGGTCTGAGGACCTGGGAGGACCCAGTCGTGTCTTGCAAAGGTCAGAGACAGCGCTGGAAGCCGCAGGGCTGAGGACTGGGCCTTGGGCCTCCCTGGGGGGGCTGGGTGGGTCTGGGGATTTGGACAGCAAAGACATTCCTAATAAATGTTTCTCTGTTTCAAGACTCCCACCCTTTCCTTTCTAAGGTTCCGACTGGACATCTGGCCTTTGGAGGAACCCGAAACCAAGCTGAGTCAGTGGGTGCAAAAAGTCAACAGCTGCAGAGGACTCCAGAGTCCATCAGCCTTGGCCTCTTCTTCCAGGCTGCTGTAAGTCAGTCCTAGATCTTTAAGACCCTCCAATTGGAAATGCAACTAGTGCCTCCAGCCTGACCTTTCCAGCCAGCCGCGGGGCAGATGAAAAATCGGGACTGTGATGCGTCCCTCGAGAAGCACAGCTGGCCGTCCTGAGCAACCTGCCACACTCGCCTACCCACTGGGCAAATGCCCTTCCCAACCCCTGCGCGCTAGCCTAGCATCACGGCCTGAGTTAACTCCAGTGACGTTCCTAGTGCTGGCAAGGAAACCTGCGCAGACCCCACGCAACGCCATCCTCCCGGTTTTCCACACCCCCACCAGCAGCCCCCCACCCCCAGCCCACCTCCAGGGCCAGATGCGCACCTCGAGTCCCCAAATACGCACAACAGGTGGCCCCCGCCTGTCCTCCCCAACTACACCTCTGCACCTCTCCCTGCCCCTGCACCTGCGCCCCAGTCCTCCCGCGGCGCCCGGCCCGGCGGAGCCTGCCTTACCTTTGAGGGTTTGGGGGTGGCCCCGTGGCGCCCGGCTCGGGTTTCCTCGGGGCAGAGAGGGGATACTGGAGAAGTTGTTACCCATGGCATCCGGCCCCGAGGGCTTCGGCACTCGCGGGGGGCAGGCGAGGCTGGGCAGGAGCGGAGACTCGGCGCGCGGGTGTGTGCGCGCGGGCGCGCGCCGCCGGGGGAGGGCCCTGCCGGGGCTGCGGCCGGGGGCGGGCGGGCGCCGCTCTCCTCCCTCTCTCGGGGCCGCGCCGTCCTGGGCCGGGCCTGCCCGCCGCGGGGGTCCTCGCGCTCGCCGGCTACCTGCCTGCCGTTCCCCGCGGCGGGCGCGGGCGCGGGCGCGGGGGCTGCCCGCTGGCCCCTGGGCCGGGGCCGGCGGCGCCCGGGGCTCCCCGGTTCCTCGGGCCGGGGCTCGGGTTCCCGCTGCTGCTGGGCGGCGCGGAGGCTCCGGCGCGCTCCCCTGGGGCCATAGAGTCAGGGCTCCCGGCGCGGGCGCTCGGCGGCTCGGCGGCCCGCTCGCTCCCCGCCCGCGGGGACGGCCGCTGCGGCGACGTGCGTGGCGGCAGCGGGCCGGCGGGTCCGCACGCAGCGGGGCTCGGGGGAGCGCGGGGCGTGCAGGGCGCCCCGCCCCCGCCCCCGCCCCCGCCGCCGCCGCCGCCGCCGCCGTCGCCAGGATTCCCCCGCTCCGGTTGCTATGGGGACAGCCGCGCCGGTGAATGAGCGTCTTAGTGACACGCGCGCGCCCGCTCAGCCAGATGTGGCCCCGGGGCGCGCCGCGCTCCCGCGGCCACAAGTGCTCGGCGGGCGGCGCCGGGGGCCCGGCCCAGGTCGGGGAAGGTGCCGGGAATACGGGCTCCGGGAGTTGAGCGCCTTCCCCTCGCGCACGGTGGAACTTGGTGTCGAAAACGGAGAAACGGTACAGCGAGAACGGTGAGCTCCCCGGGTGCCAGGCGCAGGGCGAGCGAGGACAGCCTCCCTGGGGCCAGGCACACAGCGAAAGCTCAAGAAAAAAAACTGGGGGGGGGGGGGAGGGCGGGGGTAAATGAATGATTCTATCAGGGAGGTGAGATTTCACACCCAGCGCTTCTTGACCCTCGGCCCTCAGTCACATCTGAAGGTGCCCTAGGGCAAGGGCTCGGGACAAGAAGCCCGGGCCACCTGGTTCCTGCACACCTGGCACTGGGGGCCTTTGGTGAGTACAGAGCGGACCTCGGAGACTGGGTTGCTGGCCAAACTGGAGGAGCAGATCTCAGGGACAAACCGTCAGAGAACCACCGACTCTGAACCGAGTGGTCCTGTCAGCTGTAAAAGGTGGGGGAATCCGAGCCTCTGTGGCCCTTCGCAGTAAAAGAAGGCTTCCTGGAGTAAGGGCGTCAGTAAGTTGCCTATTCACATGACTCTTTTATCTTCCTGTTCAGCACTGCTACCAGAAAGCCTGCAGGAAGGCGTAAAGGAGCCGTTCTCCTTCTATCTGGATACACGGTAGCTCCTTCTCCCTGTCTGTTGGGGCAGAAGATGAGCCGTGGTCCCCCGCAGACAGAGAATCTCCTTCCTGCTCCTCTAGGTCACCTCTGGTTCTCTGACTGGCTTCCGCAACTTTGATCCAGAATCCAGCGAGGGCGTGAGCTGACAACAAGCATCTCATCCATCCTCTTATGGAAGTTTCTTCCCTCAGGTCTCCATATGACGGCTCCTCATTATTCAGGAACAGTTCATGTGTCACCTCCTGACCTTCCCTGTCCACCCCAACTAAAGAACCCCCACTTTCCACCACTTTCAACACCATTATTGGGGTTTTTTTTTGGGGGGGGAGTGGGATTAGTTTGAAAGTACCTTTCCCCCTTATATTAGCCCACACACACACACTAAAACATAAGGTCTGTGGGATCCCTGGGTGGCACAGCGGTTTGGCGCCTGCCTTTGGCCCAGGGCGCAATCCTGGGGACCCGGGATCGAATCCCACATCGGGCTCCTGGTGCATGGAGCCTGCTTCTCCCTCTGCCTGTGTCTCTGCCTCTCTCTCTCTCTGTGTGTGTGTGACTATCATGAATAAATAAAAATTTTAAAAAAAATAAAAATAAAAATAAATAATAAAACATAAGGTCTGTAAGGAGAGAGAGGGCAGGTCAACTCTATTCACTGTGATGTCCCCAACCCCTAGGAGAGTGCCTAGCACATGACACACTATCAAAAAATACTTGTGGGATGGGTGACTGACTGCCTGCCTGCCAGCAGAACTCCACTAAAAATCCCTGGGAGTGAAGCTCTTTATGTCCCTCCCCTGACCCCCACCCTTTGCAGGCATCATATCCATAAATGTCTGGGACTCCAGGCAAGCTAGAAATATCTATGACAGCTGCTCTATGGGGTCTGGAGGAAAAGACAGCCCCCACCCTTGCCTCCAGCCTCTTAGATGCCCAGTATCACGTGCCTAGCCAGCTGCAGAATGGACACGGAGGTCAGGGTGCTGTCTTATTTATGAGCATATCTTCTCGAGGCTCACTCCCAACCAATGACTCATGCATCAGGAATCCATGGACTCTGAATGGCAGCACACTCACACATTTGCACACACACCTCTGCACTCTCTTGCACACTCATTTCCACACAAGCATACACATACTCTCACACACACTCATATACCCCCTAAAGTCTTCTGCAATGAGGTCACTGTGAGCTGCTGTTGGCCTCAGAATAAATCTGAAGGCTCTGTATAGACCAGACTAATTCCCCTGGAGTGTAAATGAAGTGCAGGATTTGTAGGATTTGCAGGGTGGATGGGAGGAGGCTCAGGCCTGCCCTAGAGTTCCACTTACCCCCCTCCCCAGGGAGGAGAAGCTAATGCATGGGCCAGGGGATGGGAGTGGAGGGATGAAGGCCCCAAAAGTAGAGGACAGCAGGGATGTCCCAGGCCCCGTTTAGTCTAAAGCTGGGACTGTGGGCAAAGCAGGGGAGAGAGAGAGAAAGTGAAAGGGAGGAGGAAGTGAGGGCCAGAGACCAGTGCCCATCAGGGGAGTCCAGAGGCAGCAGTAGGCTCTGCAGCCTGATCCCAGGAAGTCTCATGGGAAGGTGAAAGGAATCAAAGACCAAGGCAGGGAACTGAGGGCAGGAAAGAAACCTCCTTTGTCCCAAGACGGTTGAGGAGGTAATAGGAATCTCAGCAGAGCCAGGAGTGGACAAGGCGAGGTAAGCATCCCTGGTATAAAATGCGAGGGGCACTGGCTCTTGGGGCCGTACAGGGCCAACCCGGTACTTCTCGAGCCTGAGAGCAAGTGCCTCTGAAATTTTGCACCCTGAGCCACCTCCCAAGCCTGGACCTAGCCCTTCCAGGGAGCTCTGTACTGCGGGAAGGTATACCACCATCAAGTGTCAACTGGGTGCAAGTGTCTGGCCAGGGAGGGACCTCGAGGAGACAGGAATAACCACATGGGACCTAGAGAAGCTGAGAGTGACCCCTCTGAGGGGTGGGTCCTGTGTCTCAGAAACCCTTTCCTGGGAGGGCCTATGTTTAGACTCAGCTCAAAGGATCAAATAACTCTAGCAGTCTCCTTCCCACGGGACACTGGGGCAGAATCCCTGAGGCTTCCAGTCCATTCTTTACCAAGGCAGCTACCAGGAGGCAGGGAAATGGCCTGTGTGGCCCCAAGGGTCCTTTCTAGCCCCATTCTAGAAGGGAGGAGGGAGAAGGAACCTGCCAGGGAGATAAGGCTTGATGAAATCTCCATTTCAGTGACTTCAGTGGAAGCTATTAATACCCATGAGGTGGGGTTCTGGTACCTGTCACCGTGGCAACCCCGCCTCCCCATAGTATAGAATCTGGAGGCGGTGCCCAAGGGGATGGGTGTTAGTGCATACATGTTTGCATGTGTGTGCACGTGTGTGTGGATGTAGATGTTGTGAGTGCTCACACCAGCACGCAGGAGAGGGACGAGCCCAAGCAGGGAGGTAGGGCAGAGCTGGGGCTTCTCCAACAGCAGCTCCAGCCCCTACTTTTCTCTTCCCTCTGTCTTGTTTTCTCTCCTTTAAGGCTGCCTCCTTTCTCTTCTCTCTCTTCCTCTTTTCCTCCCTCCCTTTGTCTTTCTCCCCTTCTCACTGTGCTTCTCTGCTTCTTGTCATTTTCTCTCCTGGCAGTCTCTCTTCTCTTTTTGTTCCTTGCCTGTCTCCTCCTGCTGGTCCCCCTCTGCCTTTCCCTTCTTTCTCATTCTCCAACAGCTCTCAGATGAGTTCAAGTCCTGAAGAGTCTCCACAAATATAAATAATAAAATATTTGACCGAGAATAATAAATTCCTTCCCTGAGCATCTGGATGCTGAGCCCAGAACCAGTCACAGGGAGAGTCCCCACCAGGCAGGCAAGAATGGGGCTCATCTAGGCCAACCCAGACTCCCTGAAACTTGAGACCACCCTCATCCATACCATGATACTTTCCTCCCTGTCAAGTAGCTAACTTTAAAATAAGAAAAACCCACAACCTTCCTTAGGCTGGGAGATAGGGATCCCCTGCTATCCCCCAAGGCTCAGTCCATAGTTGTCAGGCCACCAGAAAGTCTCTGTAGGGTTGTTCTCCTGCCTGAACTGCAGAAGGTGGCTGGACATGTTAGAGGGGTAGATCTCTGAGTTCCTGGTACATAATAGATACTCAATAAATATTTGTTCAATGAACCAATGAATAAATAAATCAGGGAATTCATCTATCAGTACAGCTACCTGTTCAGCCAGAGAGACTTGCTAAAACCAGCCCACCTGGTCTGTTCCCTTCTCACAAGGTTTTCCCTGAGGCCAGGCCTTCCCTCTAAGGGATGGGAGTCTGTGCTATCCATTTGAGCATGGAATGGGTACCATAAGGCCCAGGTGCTTTGGAATTTGGCATCTCTCATTGCCCCAGTGACCATTTATTGAGCCCTACCTTATGCCTGGCACTGTGTGAGTTTCCTTGCCAGCACCATGGGGGAGCCTCTCCTGTGCTTTTGTGTATTCCACTTTCCTACCTCCCAGGGCTGAGGTTAGGGCTGAACACACAGTGGTTCTCAATATTGTCAAGATACCCATTCTTTCCAAACTGATTTATAGATCCTAATAAAAATCCCAGCGAGTTATTTTGTGGGTATCAACAAACTGATTTTAAAGATTGATTTTATTTATTTATTTATTTATTTATTTATTTATTTATTTATTTTACAGAGCAATAGCACAAGCAGGGGGAGCAGCAGAGGGAGAGGAAGAAGCAGGCTCCTCACAGAGCAGGGAGCCCAACGTGGGGCTCTATCCCAGGACCCCATGATCCCAAGGATCATGACTTGAGCCGTAGGCAGATGCTCAACTGACTTAGCCACCCAGGCACCCCAACAACAAACTGATTCTAAAGTGTATATGAAGAGACAAAAGACCTGGAATAACCAGTATTGAAGAAGAACAAAGCTGAAGGACTGACACTACCCAACTTCAAGATTTGCTGTAAAGCTACAGTAATCATGGCAGCATTTGGTGTTGGTGAAAAAATAAACAAATGGAGCAGTGCAACAGAATAGAGAGCCAAGAAATAAACCCACATAGATACAGTCAACTGACCTTTGACGAGAAGCAAAGGCAATATAATGGAGCAGAGGTAGTCTTTTCAACAAATGGCACATGAACAACTAGACATCTACATGCAGGGGGAAAAAATCTAGACTTTATACCCTTCACAAAAATTAACTCAAAATGGGTCACATACCAAAGTGGAAAATGCAAAACTATAAAACTGATGCTACCCAACCTCAGGATTTACTATAAAGCTACAGTAATCACAACAGTGTGGTATTGCGAAAGAATAAATAACTGGAGCAGTGCAGCTTTATTCATAATGCCAAAACTTGGAAGCAACCAAGATGTCCTTGGGCAGGTGAATATCAAACAGTGTTACATCCAGGCCCTGGAATATTTCTTGCTGCTAAATAGAAATGAACTAAAAGCCATGAAAAGGCATGGAGGAAACGTAAATATAAATTACTAAATGAAAAAATACATGAAAAGGCTACTTACTGTATGATTCTAACTATATGACTTTCTGGAAAAGGCAAAACTATGGCAATAGTAAAAAGATCAGTGGTTGCCAAAGAAGGTGGGGAAGGAAGGATGAATTGGCAGAGCACAGAGGATTCCTGGGACCATGAAACTACCCTGTATAATAACATAATGGTGGATAATGTCATTACACATTTGTTCAAACCCCATAGAAGGTACAACACTAATAGTGAACCTTAATATAAACTATGGACTCTGAGTGAAACTATGTCAATGCAGGTTCCTTGATGATAACAAAGGTACCACTTTGGTGGGGGGATATTGATAATGAGAGTCTATACATATGTGTGGGTATATGGGAAATCTTTGTATTTTCCACTCAATTTTGCTGTGAACCTAAAACTGCCCTGAGAAAATAAAATCTGTTTTTTAGAAGGATCATCTTACCCTCCTCCTGTGGTGCACACACTCTAGACTAATGATTCTCACACTTAGCATACATCAGAAACATATACACATGGTGGGGGGGCACACATGGTTGATAAAATGCAGATTCCCAGGCTTCTCCCCAAGAGATTATGGTTTCATAAAATCTGATGCAGGTCTTTAATTGATGCCACTTTAGGAAACTGTTCCATATGGATATGGATTCAAGTTGAAAGGATGATGTTTAAAGAATGCCCGCAGGCTATCCCAGAGAAAGCTGGATACCCAAGTAAGTGTGGGCTACCACCCAAGTGGGTAGTCACACTGGAAGATGAGACAGGAGGTGGCTCTGCAGGGAGGGGAAACCCCAACCCCTTCCTCTGCTCCACAGACAGACTTGCCCCTTGGGAGGTAGCCCCTAGGTCCATGACAAATTGTAAGATCTTCATAAACCCTCAAACTCTTATTCTTGTAGCTCAATTGTATCAGGTCAAACACTAAAATATACTGTATCCCACATTAAACATAATTTTCCTGCCTTAAACATTTTGAAAGGATTTTTATGAATTTGGCTTTTGGAATCATTAGACTAAAAGGAGCTCATTGAATTTAAAATTGGTTTTATTTCTAAGCAATCATGCATGTGTTGGATTTCTTGCCAAGTGAGAAAAACCTACAATTGTCTTTAAACATAATGAAATCTTTATAAGTACTCATGTAATGATTAATGAAGTTGACAAAACATTACATTTTGTAGGCAAGTAAGTAAATATTTATTAATTTTGATTATGACATTTTTCCATCATAGTTTGGAAACAATATTTTTTTTCCAGTCTTAAGCAGACCCTCGGAAAGCCCATAGACCTAGGTACTGAGCCTATCTTGCCAATGGATAAAATTCAGGGCTAAGGCCACACCGTCCCAAGGTTGCATCTGAAAGGACAGTAGAGGGGCACCTGGGTGGCTCAGTAAGTCGACTGTCTGCCTTTGGTTCAGGTCATGATCTCAGGGTCCTGGGATCAAGCTCTGTATCAGGTTCTCTGCTCAACAGGGAGTCTGCTTCTCCCTCTCCCTTTATGCTCTCTCTCTCTCAACTAAATAAAACATAAAAATATTTTTAAAAATAAAATAAATAAAAGGAAAGTAGAGGTCCCAGCTACACGCAGAAAGGAAAATACTCAACACCAGAAAGAGGAGCACAAGTATCCCTGACTAGGAAACTTGTCTAGTGAATTCAAATGAGTTCAGCATCCCTCATGACCCATCCCAAGCCTACTGGCTCAATAATAGTGGTCAGTGATGTTTATGGAGCACTCAGCCATAAGGACCAAGCCTCAATCTAAGCAATTCATCTGTATTAATTCATTTAAGTCTGGCAACAACCCCGTGAGGTAGGGAATCTGAGACACTTGCCTAGGAACTGATAAAGGAAGCAATGAAGTACAGCCCTCTGATGGTCTGAATCCAAATCTCTGCAATATTGTGCCTGCCCCACAATGGGGTTCCTCCAAGTGCCTAGACTAAGTAAGACACCTGTTACAGATGAGGCGTCCTCACTGAGCGCCTGAGCCTTAAAACTTATGAGAGGCCCTGAAGACTCCCAGCGCTTTGGCTCAGCTCTCTGGAAGTTAGCCAGGGAACACACAGCCACTAATGAAAATGAAATTGAAAATAACTAAACTGAAAAGTTTTTTTGTTTTTGTTTTTTGTTTTTTAAGATTTTATTTATTTATTCATGAGAGAGAGAGAGAGGCAGAGACACAGGCAGAGAGAGAAGCAGGCTCCATGCAGGGAGCCCGACGCGGGACTTGATCCTGGGGTTCCAGGATCAGGCCCTGGCCTGAAGGCGGCGCTAAACCGCTGAGCCACCCGGGCTGCCCTGAAAATTTTTTTTTGATGATCAAAGTGGTGGTAATACCCAAGCATCTTTTTTCTCTCATAGATGTTTGACTTTTTTTTTTTAAGATTTTATTTATTTATTCATGATAGACACAGAGAGAGGCAGAGACATAGGCAGAAGGAGAAGCAGGCTCCTTTCAGGGAGCCCAATGCAGGACTCGATCCCCAGATCCAGGATCACGCCCTGAGCCAAAGGCAGACACTCAATTGCTGAGCCACCCAGGCGTCCCAGATGTTTGTTTTTTTCCACACTGGCAGCATGGAGCCCAATGAGAGGCTTGAACTCACCACCCTGAGATCAAGACCTGAGCTGAGATGAAGAATCAGATGCTCAACCAACTGAGCCACCCAGGTAAAGATAGTTTAAAACATCTATGAGGCCTGGGTTGAGTCGGTTGAGCGTCTGACTCTTGATCTCAACTCAGGTCTTGATCTCAGGATCATGAGCTCAAGCTCAGCACTGGGCTCCATGCTGCTCACAGGGAGCCCACTTAAAAATATATAAAAGTAAAATAAATGACCTTCCCTTGTCAGGAAAGCCTTTCTAAGAATGTTACAAAGACTAGAGAATCATAAAGGACAAGTATGATAAATACGACTACATAAAAATTTAAAATTCCTTCTTGGCAAAAGTTGAAAGACAAATAGGAGTCAGGAGGCACACATCCAACAAGCCAATAGCCTCAGTCACTTCAAATGCCCTTCACCACAGACCAGGAATTGGAAACTCATCTCTCCCCACTGGCTGGCATGTAATATCTCCCTCCTACCCACATTTCCAAGGAGAGGTGCCAGAGGCACTCGTTTGTTCTGACCTTCACCCAAAGACACCTCAGGGGAACCCCGCTGCCTACCAAGGGTAGCTGGTGGGAAGCCTTCTCTCAGCAGAGGCACCAGTGACCCTATGTCCCCATCTCTCAGCTCCTCTTCCCTCCCTCTCAACCTCTCTCCACTAGGTAGCGCTAGATCTCCACTAGAATCTTCTTCTTTCCCGGCAAACATTTTGCAGGAACCCTCAAGTCAATCAAAACATCTTTACCATGTTTACAGGTTGCTCTTTTTCTCTCTTTCAAAACAAAGAGCTTTTTTTGGGGGGGTGAGGATGGGGGAAATACATGTCCTTACAGCTTCCATCAGCTACTTCATTGTCAATAAAATGTATTGGTGAGGAAATTAGCCCCACTCTTCAGCCACTGAAATATTACCCTCTAGGCATTACTGGCTTCCCTAAGGCCACTTTCTCATCTTTCATCCTGACCTGAGACTGGCCTTCCAGAGGCGCCCTCTCCATCATGGGGGCTAGAAGGTCAAATCTACCAACAAATACTCTCTTCCAGAACTTGGGAGAATCTCCCCAAACTTAAGCCAAGTGGAGGTCCTCTCCAGAACACTCCAGTTCACAGAGATGCCCCACTGGCTGCATCTAGTGCCTGATGCAGGCACCTGTGTGTGCCCAGCCCCAGCACAGCACCTGGCCCCGGGCAGATGCCCAGTGAACAGCTGTTGCCATGTGGCTAGAGCTTGAGGGTATGTATAGCCAATAAAGGGGCACTTCCTTAGCTTGGCTGTCTGAGCACCCTATCACCCTCAGACCTGGGGTTTGCCACTCCCAGCCCAGCTGTCTTCCCGCAAACACCTCTACATCTATCCAACCTCAACGAGCAATTTCAGAACTCTCATGAGTTGTGTGGGCAGCCAACAAGAGAAGGGGGGCCTCAGAGCCACTCTGGTCTTGGTATTTATTGAGTAGAAGTGGAATCCAGACAATCCAGCTGTCTGGGTTCCCCTCTCCCCAGATCAAGCCACCTATGTTTGCCCCCACATCTCCGCATTTGGCCCAACATCTAGGGCTGGATGGCACCCCTGGCAAGATTTCCATGCCAGAAAACCAGCCCCCCACCCCAAGCAGGGACTAGAAACAACTTCGTGTCAGTTTGCTTAGAAAATCCACATGCTCATCTTGTTATGTGAAAAAAGAGAGAGAGAGAGAGAAGTGAAAATAATATTACCAAACCAAGCTTATCTCTTTCTTCTGAGAAAAGGAGTTAGAAATGGACTATGAACCAAGGAAATTGTTCCACATTCTGTAAACTGTGGGATTAAGACCAAAAATTTAAGTGTAGAAGAATATTAATGTTTGAAATGGCATATGTTGTGTTTGTCATGTATTTTGATACAATTTTGTAATAACATTTCTCAATTTGTGTATGGAAACCTGTTTTTTAATTCTGTAAGTCCACTACCCAGACAGCCTCTTTTATTCTTTTTTCTTTTTCTTTTTTTTTTGCGGAGGGGATCAAAAACAGGCTTGGTTTTTTTATACACAGAACAGCTTATTTACAACTCCAGGTGTGGATATGTACATAGCAATACAGGAGGCATTTACTTCCATGGTAGGCATTATATAAGTTAAGATCATAGGGGCACCTGGGTGGTTCAGTCAGTTAAGCATCTGCCACTGGCTCAGGTCAGGATCCCGGGTCCTGGGATGGAGTCCCGCATCAGGCACCCTGCTCAGCAGAGAGCCTGCTTCTCCCTCTCCCTCTGCTGCTCCCTCTGCTTGTGCACCCTCTCTCTCTGTCTTATAAATAAATAAAATCTTTTTAAAAATTAAGATCATAAATATGGGGTAAGACCCCCATGGGCACAAAACAGCCTTTTATTGATTTTTTTAAAGATTTTATTTATTTATTCATGAGAGACACAGAGAGAGAGAGAGGCAGAGACACAGGCAGAAGGAGAAGCAGGCTCCCTGCAGGAACCCAATGTGGGACTTGATCCCCGGAATCCCGCGATCATCCCCTGAGCCAAAGGCAGACGCTCAACTGCTGAGCCACCCAGGTGTCACTTATTGATCTTTTAAAAATAAAATTCATATGTACCGATTGTTTGAAAAGTCAACAACTGGGGCACCTGGGTTGCTTAGTTGGTTAAGCATCCGACTCTTGATTTTGGCTCATCATGATCTCAGAGTCCTGAGATAAGGCCCCCCCAGGTCCAGCTCCATGCTTGGAGCCTGCTTAAGATTCTTTTCCTCTTCCTCTGTCCCTCCCCTACCCCTCTCTTTTAAAAAAAGTCAACAACACAGAAAGGAAATGGAAAGAACATAAAAGTCCCTTCTCCCTGACCACCCAATAACTGTCCATATCTCTTGTGTATCCCTCCAGCAAAAAGATGACAGGATACCAAAATTTTTACATATTTATATCATTTTTACTTAGAAGGGATCATACACTATGCACAATACACTAAACTGCTTTTTAAACCTACCCAAAGATCTATTAACGATCTTTTCATATGAACACACATAAATTTGCTTCGTTCTTTTAATAGTTGCGTAAATCCCATTTTAAGGCTGTGACATAATTTATTTAAAGGAATTTTGGTTGTTTGCAGTTTTATTGCCATTCAAACAAAGCTGTAAGGAGTATTCTGTTCGTTTATCTTGGCGACTTCCAGGCAAATCTATCCATAGGACTAATTCAGAGCTGTGTAGTTGTTAGGTCAAAGAACATGTCTATTTAAATTTTTGCTTTAACTATATCGCCAAATTGTCCTAGAAAAGCCCTACAAACTTGTACTCTTAACCATCAGTTTATGAAAGCAGCGGTTTCCCGAAGTCCTCATTGACACTGGAAATTATCACCCCTTTAGTTTCCAACAATGTGGTAAGTTTAAAGAGGCACCTGCTTATTTAGATTAGTATTTAATTATGTGTGAGACTTAGAATCCTTGCAGGATCTTCGGCTACTTGTTTTGTTGTGATTAGCCCATTGACGTTCTTTGCCCATTTCCCAGAGGATGGTTCACTTCTTTTTTTTTTTTTTTTAAGATTTTATTTATTCATGAGAGACAGAGAGAGAGGGAGAGAGAGAGAGGCAGAGGGAGGAGCAGGCCCCATGCAGGGAGCCTGAAGTGGGACTCGATCCCCGGTCCCCAGGATCACACCCTAGGCTGAAGGCGACGCTAAACTGCTGAGCCACCCGGGCTGCCCCAGATGGTTCACTTCTTTTATTGATTTTATGACCTGCAAATTAGGGAACCTAGGCCTTTGTATGGCAAATGTCTTTTTTCAGTTTGATATTCTTACTTTGTTTATGGGTATTTTGCCCACCGGAGTTGAGGCCTACGTTAACCGTCTTCTTCAGAGCTACTCACTTCTGTGCTGTTCACCATGGTCTTGCCTTGACTCTGATAATGAATACATCCATCTACATTTTCTGGAAGTGTTATGATTGTAGTTTTTATGTTGAAGTCTCTGAGCCATTTGGAATTGATTTTGGTATAAAGAATGCGACGAGAATTCAGCTGAAGACTTTCTCAGATGGTCAGCCAGTTCTCCTCATGCCATTACTCAGACACCACCCCTCTTCATTTTCATCCTCTTTCCAGTCCTTGAAGGGCCACGTGGCTCCATGTAGTCACCAGAGTGGAACCCACAGAAGTACCACATTGATTTTCCCCAGTCTGCCACAGACAGACCAGAAGGTCCCATCACCAGGATCCTGCAGATACCTCTGTCATCAGGATAGAAGAGAAGACCAGCTCTTAGAGATGGAAAGGGCACCATTGAGACACACCTCTAATGTCTTCCTTTGGAAGGAAAAAGAGAAAAAGAAACCTCAGGGGAGATTGTACTCACTACAGAAATAAGAAAGAGAGCCACACCTGGATTTCTAAAGACACATACTTATGCCCACCCTCTCTAGATGTATAACACACGCATGAACCACAAGTACAGATACGCTCTGACACATGCACATGCATGTGCTCACACATACTCACACACTTCAGATACACTGAGTTTCTCTAATGAGGGTGCATAGACCTAAAGAACCCTCTCAGTCCCAGGAACTCCAAGAGTGGTAAAGCCAATATTTCTCAAATAATATCCATATTCCTGTTAAAGGAAAAAAAAATCTGGAAGACCCCCCCCACCAAGATATCTCTGCAAGACCCTCAGAAAATGAAGAGAAACCAAAGACTTGTTCTTTGCAGATCTTCCTTTTTTTTTTTTTTAAAGATTTTTATTTATTCACTTGAGACAGAGAGGCACTGAGAGAGAACATGAGGGGAGAGGGAGAGGGAGAAGCAGACTCCCCGCTGAGCAGGGAGCCCGACATGGGGCTCTATCCCAGAACCCCAGGATTGTGACCTAAGCTGAAGGCAGAGGCTCAATCATCTGAGCCACCCAGGCGCCCCTTATGCAGATCTTCCAATCACAAGTTAATACATATTAAAAACTGCTAACAAGATTTATGTCACCATTTTTTTATGTCACCATTTAAAATGAAAACATGTCCCCAGCATTAAAAGACCCAGAAGAACATAGCCAGAGACCCTTGGGGTGGGGTAGGGGTTTACGTGAAGGCATAATCATGTAGCAAGTCTGCAATTTCAAATCCTCCCACACATGAAAGTAAAGGAAATCTCTCTCAGGTTCTTTGCTCTCTTTCTGCCTCTTCTGGTTCAGCAGACGCCGGCTCCTGGCAACAAAATATGATCCTCCTCCCCTTTTACCTTGTTCCATAACCCCTTTGAATTTTTCTAATAGAAATCGTTTGTGGTTGTACTGGGAAATTTCTAAAATCATTGCTCTAAGCGTAGGTACTTAAAAAATACAGAATTTTTAAAATGTGAAGCTACACCCACACTCTGGAAAATAGTATCTCTTTAAGTTGTGGTGGGCTGACCTGGGAGCTCTGGGTCACCTCCCAGGTTGGAGCTGTGAGAGATAACAGTTGGGATAACCTGGGAGAGAGACCCTGTCTCAGTTTCCTGCAATGTTCTCCCAGAAAGATTGTTTGCTTTTTTCTGGGGGCTCCCTAGGTTATCAGGGGCTAGTGGCTCTTAGGGTCAGCAGCCCAGCAGGTGTGCAGGGCCTGGAAGGCATGGAAGGAGGATCCCAGCTTCCTGCCTAGTTCTGTCCCCACCAGGCTGTGTAACCTTCAAAAGGCATCCGTCCAGCCTCTCTGGAACCCACAGCCACCTGAAGAATGTGGCGGTGGCCGTTTTCAGCTACATTAGGAGAATGAACCAGGCTAGAGGAGTTTCTCACTCAGTTTCTCACACTTGCATGCCCCTGACGGCCCTCCCACCTTCGCCAGGTCCCTCCCCATTTTCCCTCACACCGGTAATCCTGTCTCACAGGACCCAGACGAACACTCTCATTATGCAAAATACAAATAATAAATAAGAACCAGGTTTCTGTCTTTACCTCATTATAAGTATAGACTGCATAAATAGGTATGAAATTTGCAGAACATATTTGGGATAGGCTGACTTGAAAATACAGGCTAAGTGACCTATGCAAAATTTATTTTGCAGGCCCAGGGGTCTCTCAAACAGCTGGGCTGTTATCCTTCAGAAAGGTGAAACCAGGGGAAAAGGATGCATCTCAGAGCTGTGGCCTGAGCTGCTGAAGGCCTGAGCTGCCTCTCCAGGGCGACCCCGTTGCTGCTGCCGCTGGGTGAGTAGCGACACGCAGTGGCGAATTCATGGTGGGTAGCGGTTCTCCCAAAGAGCACCAGGCAGGCCAGCTGGCTCTGCTCCATGTGGGCCCTGCAAAGAGTCTGGAAGGACCTACACCAATGCAGGGGCAGGGCGACCCTGGGGATTGCAGTGATGGCAACACGTTCATGTTCTTTATTTTTAAATGTTTCATAATGCTGTGATTAATCAGAAAAACTGGAGATTTTTCTCAGAGGTATTTGAGAATAGAGAAACAAGGCTGCTCCATGTCCCTGCAGTAGTCCAGGCGAGTTCCACGGAGATGGGAGAGCTGGACCAGGTCTCTGAGGATGAGCATATGGAAGGATGTTCACCTCCTGTGCCCCCAGGGTTGGTGGGAAGTGGCCTTCGTGACCGTCAGGACCCTGGGTCTGAGAAAAGGACACCTGGGCTGACACATGAACTTGACGGAGGCCATCGCCCCAAGCCCAGGGTGGGTGCTGGTCCAGGTTGGACAGAGCAGGGGTCAGTGGGATCAGGATCATCCCAGTCCTTGAGGCTTTCTCTGTCTCAGAGGTCACCCTGGGCCGAGCCAGGGAGCCAGAGAGGGTGAGTAGCTGGGGTCTGGCACTTCACCCACCCCCTGTCCACTCTCCAGGCCCAAGGCCCCCTGACCCATGACCCCAGGAACAGAGTCCTGTCCTTCTGGGGCACCCTCACTCCTCTCCCCAACCAAGGCTGCCAAAGTCAGAAGTGGGGGCCAGGAAGACAAGGGTGCTAAGGGGTGGACAGCAGGTGAGGGGAAGGGAAAGATAAAAAGAGGAAGCAACCCAGAGAGAGGGATGGCGACAGAAAGACCCCCAGAAAGACACATGGAGGGACACAAAGAGTCACACACACATACTCTCTCTCTCTCTCTAAGGAGGTAGAGTCCGAGAGACAAAGACAGAATGAGAGAGAGAGAGAGAGAGGGAGGGAGAGACAGACAGAAATTAGGGCAGGACCTACATTCCACTCACTAGCTCCCTAGAAGTGTGGATAGGGAGGCAGGTGCAAGCCAAGTGGTGGGCAGAGAGGTCAGAGCCAGAGATGAAATAAAGGGGTCTAGGCATCAGTATCCCAGAGAACAAACATTTGCTGTCACTTGCTATGCACTCAGCACCATGCTAGATGCTACAGAGAAAAAAGCTGCAGGCCACATCCTTGCCCACCCCCCATCTCAGAGGAGGATTAATAACAGGCTGAGGCAGCTTTTCAGGGACCAAAGGGGAGGTAGAGGCTCCCGCAGAGCTGAGGTCACCAGGGTGGGGCTTGGTGACAGGGCTGCACTTGAGCTGCCTCTTAAGAGCAGATTCAAGGGGCAAGGGTGGTTGAGTAGGAAGGATGGTGTCAGCAAAGGTGTGGAGGTGGGGCATGTGTGGGTACAATGGGAGGGCTTTGAATGCCAAGCTAAGAAAGCTGAGGGAGCTCCTGGTCACACCTGAACACACGAGTGATGTGATAGAAGCTGTGCTTTA
The DNA here is from genome assembly GCF_905146905.1 of Nyctereutes procyonoides. Lineage (NCBI taxonomy): Eukaryota > Metazoa > Chordata > Mammalia > Carnivora > Canidae > Nyctereutes > Nyctereutes procyonoides. The sequence continues at coordinate 8,293,277 of NW_026575133.1, read as the reverse complement.
GAGAGACCTGGGCTAGTCAGTGGCCAGACCTGCAGACAGCAAAATAAAACAGAGGTCACAGGTACCCACTGACCCCTCCAGCACCTTCTCATGACACCTGCTACCTGATACTGCATTCCAGCAGCCCCAGACCCCTGGCCCACACTGAGCTGTTCTCACCTCCATGCCTTTGCCCATGCTCTGGCAGGAAGGCCTTTCCCTTCCACAGCCCCTAACCCAGCAAATACTGAAACATCATTCAGACTCTTCTCAAGAGTTTTCTCTTTCAGGCAGCCTTGAGGCAGGCGCCAGTGCCCCCTGGGTCCTCCCAGCGTGAAAGTCAATGTGAAGTCTCCCTAGGCTCAGCTGAATCAAATGGTGTTTTGGACCAAAACCAGAAAATAGAATCAGCCCCATCAGCATCGGTGCCTTACCACACCCCAAATTTGCCTATCCCCCCAAAGAAGCCCCACCAGTTGTCAGGCCCCAGCATCCAAACCCCGAAGACAGGAAGGCATGGGCTGGGGAGGGTGGAGTGACAGGGCAGGGAACATTTGCCTAGAGGTGCTCTGGGCTGGTGTGGCACAGAGCAGTGACTGTTTCCTCCAGAGAGGAGGGGAGTGGCACTGGGGGGCACTCGGGGCTGGCCAGGGGGGCCTTCGTGGAGAGAGCTTGCCTCCGCCTGACGTCCTTGGCTGGGCCCCGAGAGGCTGAGCTGGGGGCTGGACATCACCCCTTCCTTGTCCCTTGGAGAAGAAGACCCTCCTCTGCACCCCCCTAGCCCCCAGAGCCATCTGGATTTGCTGGGAAGGTGGCCGAAGCCTCCCCGCTCCCCCCGACGGCCGCCCACCCCCAGCGGGCCTGAGCCATGGAAAAGTTCCGCATGCTCTTCCAGCACTTCCAGTCCAGCTCAGAGTCGGTGATGAACGGCATCTGCTTGCTGCTGGCCGCGGTCACCGTCAAGCTCTACTCCTCCTTTGACTTCAACTGCCCCTGCCTGGCGCACTACAACACCCTGTACGGCCTGGGGCTGCTGCTCACACCCCCCCTCGCCCTCTTCCTCTGCGGCCTCCTCGCCAACCGGCAGTCGGTGGTGATGGTTGAGGAGTGGCGCCGGCCCGCAGGGCAGCGGACCAAGGACCCAGGGATCATCAGGTGCGCTCCCACACCACCCACCGTGGGATTGTCAGGGCCCCCCCCCCAGTCCCTGCCAGGTGGCTCCCAAAGCCCCGTGATCCTCACGGGTATTGGCAGGGCTCCCCCATGCACCCCCATAGGCACTATCAGGTGTGCCTGTGCCCCCAGTTGGGAAGAGGAGGAGCCCGCAGGGGCTCTTCAGCCAATTTCCACTCTGGAAACAGGTATTTCTGTTCCTGTCGTTTGTCACCCTTCCGTGGCCGGTGCTGGAGACCCATGGATGTTATAGGATTCCCAGGTTTTGCGCAGGTCACATCTGTTCGCTGGCCATGAGTTATCACTCAGTATGTACATGAAGGGCCATCCCGTGACATGCACAGCCAGCTTGCCCACATCGTAGGAGGCGTGATTGGCTTCAAGGCTATGTTCCCTCTACCTGTAAGCTCCCCGGGGCCAAGGAATGTGACCTGTTGAACCGCTGTGTCCTCAGAGCCTTGCACCTGCTGGGGCACTATATCAAAATCAGTTGATGGACTTTAGCAATTCATAATGCTCCCCGGCCAATATTGAGCACCACCTTGGTCCCACGCTCTGTGCCAAGTGCCATGTGTACACAGCCTCTGAATTCCTACCTTGGCCCTGAGAGGGCTCCAGGATTAGACCCGTTTTCCAGGATGAGGTGCCTGAAGCAGAGAGGGTGAGTAACTCAGAGCTCCCACAGCAAGGAAGAAGCATGGCTCAGATTCAAACACAGGTGGACTCCCAGTCCAAGCTGGCACCACTGCCCTGAGTGTTTTGGACAAAAGGTCTAAGTGCTCTAGATCTGCGGGCAGTGGCAGGAGGGGCTTGGGGATTTCAGCCTACTGATCTCTGTTTTTTCCCCTAGTCTTGGTATGGACAAATGCAGTGTTCTCAAGGGTATGTAATGTACAGTCATAACAAGTCCCCAGTTCCACCTTCTAACCTCCTTGCCCCTAGAAAACACCAGATCCACCCCTATCCATGATGCATTTATAATTCATTGCTGGGTGGGCCCTGTGCCCTTATACACACCCCCAGCATACACCATTTTATGGTTTGTACACAGTCCAAGTCAGAAACAACACCTGCGTGCCCTGCTCAGCAGACTCTGCTTCATGTTGCACTGGGGGTCCTGTGCTCCTTGTGATTCAGCCATGTGGCAAGGGTCACACACACTGGCCATGCCCTTTGCCTTTTCCCCTGCGGCTCAGGGAGTATAGCACCTCCAGACCTGGAGGGAGGTGTCTGAGGCACTGCCTCTAGAAGGATTATTGGGCAGGGCTGTCTTCATTTAGGCTCCCCCCCAAAAGCAGCTCTGGGGAGAACGTGATCTTGAGTGGGCGCCTGGGGTCAGTCCTTCTGGGGACCCTCTGAGAACACAGATAGAACACAATTCTCACCGAGAGTTTAGGAAGATGTGATCTTTATCCACCAGGCCCCGTCCCTGTGAATTGAAGGTTGACTAGGGTTGTTAACTCTCCTGGCTTCTAGTGACCCCCTCTGGGAGCAGAGACTCCTCCAAAGCCCTCGGGCAGAGCCATGCAGGTGGTTGAGGTCAGAGGCCCTCAGCCCTGCCGCATGAATGGAACTGATCACCGAAGATAGAAGTGCCTCTGGCATGGGCAGGGCCTAGAGTAGGAGGCCTACCAATTCCCCAGTGCTCCCATCCTGGGACTGCGGACAGGACTCTCCTGATCTCCTGGGGCCCCCAGCCCTCCAGCCTCTCCGCCCTCTGCTGCCTGGACCTCTGATGTGAGCTCATCAGGTATCTCCTCGCCCTCCTGGGAAGTCCATCCTTGCCTTTCTCCTACAGCCTTCCTGCTGCAGCTGAATTCCGGCCACCCTTCGTGACCCTGCCTTCCTTTACCCCTAGGTATATGTGTTCCTCTGTGCTGCAGAGAGCACTGGCTGCCCCCCTTGTCTGGATCCTACTGGCCCTCCTTGATGGCAAGTGCTTCGTGTGTGCCTTTAGCAGTTCCGTGGACCCTGAGAAGTTTCTGGACTTTGCCAACATGACCCCCAGCCAGGTGCAGCTCTTCCTGGCCAAGGTACCCTGCAAGGAGGACGAGCTGGTCAGGGACAGCCCCGCCAGAAAGGCAGTGTCCCGCTACCTACGGTGCCTGTCCCAGGTAATTTGGGTGGTTCTCTCCCAGCCCCGGAAAATCTCCTGCTTTGTTTTCTGAAGGGCATGGGATGAGGAGGTATGAGTGGTTCCCTAGGGCCCCTCTCTGCTGCTGGAAACACAACCAAGGAGCAGATGGCCCCTGGGAGGATCAGGAGCATGATCCCTAAACAGGACTCCATTGGGCCTTAAGAAGCACACACTTTGCTATCAACATTAACTCACCCCAGGGCAGAGACCAGGTGCCCGTACCCTCCAGGAGTCAGCTAGTTCCATCCCCAGGAAGCTAGATGACAAAAGCACTGGAGATACATTGCTCGGCCCTGCCCCCCACCCCATAGGCACATTCTTGCCACCTCTCAGGAATAATACTAATTACCATTTATTGAGCACCTATGTATCAGGCACTGTGTTAAGCATTTCATATGCATTACTTCATTTATTCTCAGAATAACCTGATGAGATGGGTATAATTATTATCATCCCATTTTGCAGATAAGGAAACTGAGGTCCTGAAAGTTTAGTTCACAGACCCAAGTTGCACTGCTCACAGGAGACAGGGCAGGGATCTGAAGTGTCATCACTCCAAGCCCTCTGAACCACCTCACTGCAATGCAGGTCCTCCCCAGGCCCCTAGCTCCCCACACTGGCATCCATTCCATCACCCTGGGGGCAGACTCCAGCCCCACCCCCAGCCTAGACTCCAGATTCCTCCCAGAGGCCAGTTGGGGCTGGGTCCCCACAAAAGTATTTACATCAACCCATCGCATGCAGAGCATGGCTGGGGCTACAGGGAATAAAAACACAACCCAGGCCTTTGTGGGAGCCAAGACAAGTGCATGATGGAGACAGGACCGGTGCTCAGGACACATCTGATTCTGGGTCAGACTCTGCCTTAGCCACATTACTCCCCCATCTAGGTCTCAGCCTCTCAAAATCAAGGGAGGTTTGGACTCCTCCACGTGGATGAGCCCTGCAGGCTTAAATTCTCTGGGCTCTCACTAGTTCACCAGAAAGAGCATTGAATTTTCAGGCACACCAAGGTTTGAATCCTGACTCAGATGTAGGTTATCGGGCACATTAAATGCTCCTCACGTGTAAAACACTCACATGACTATTTTACGTTGGTAGGGGGAAGGGGAGATCCTGAGAGAGGCCAAATGAGAGAGCTTTGTAAACCAGATCTACAAATGATAAGGGTTCATATGTCTTTGTGACTTAGAGGAGTGATTTCTCTGCCCCAGGAGCACACAGTTGCTCTGGTCTTAAGCACAGCCTTGGAGAGACTAAAGCTTTGGGTGGGCAGAGAGGAGGGAGAGGCGTCGGGCAGGTGTGGGCTCCAAACTCAGGAAACTCTTCAAGTCTTTCCTCACCCTTGCCCTGGAACACTGTCCCCTGTTTGTATCCTATATAACTATTACTCAGCTTCCAGGTCTCAGCAACCACCCCACTGTTCCCTTGAGTCCTCAAGTTCAGATTGGGTGTCCCTCTTCTGTATTTCCGTGACCCCCTATACATCTCTCAACATAGCATTCAGCCAATCTATCTATCACCGTTTCCTTGTTTCCTCCACTAAAGTGTGAGGTCCCCAGTGCCTCTTCCCAAATATAGGACAGGTGGCTGCATAGATGGGATGCATAAGCACCTGTGAGGATAGGTGAAGGACAGGATGAAAAAAAAGGATGATGGATGGATGGATGAATGAGTGGGTGGATGATGGGTGGGTGATGGGTGGGTGGGTAGATGGGTGGGTGGAGTGTAAGGAGGCAAAACTCTGCCTCCATGCATCTTAGGTTTCCAGCTGAGACTCTAACAAAAAAGTTAACAGGAGGAAAACCCAGTTTATTAATGTGCCCAGTGCATATCACATGGGAGAAACCTAAAACAAAGAAAGAGTAACTCAAAGTGGTGGCTTAGAACTGCAGCTTATCTGCCATCTTCAAAAAGAGCAATCAATGCCTTTGTAGAGCAATGACGGGACGAAGGAGAGCAGTGTCTGGCTCCAAGGGCAGAAATTGTGGAAGGTCAATAGATGACCAGAAGCTACGTGATGTTTGTCAGCAGATTCCTCTGGTATTGTCTCTGGGCAGATAAGAATTGTTTCCTAGTAAAAGGAGAATATATTTCCTGCCTTTAGGCACAAAAGAGGAGGGTAAAGAGAACTGTTCCTAGGGTTGCTGCTTCCTGTCTTCCATTCAAGATAATTTTTATGTCAAAGAGGCATATTTTGGGGTGACATTCTGGTTTCCTTCAGGAAGAAGGTTGGGAGGATGAATGAAGTGTGGGTGGATAAATGGAAGAAAGGATGAGAGTATGGAAACATGAGTGGATGGGTAGGAGGATGTATGATGTACAGACAGAAGGTCCGAGGCGAGGATGGCTGGATGGGATGCTGATAGATACAGAGGTGAGAGGATAGACGGCTGAACCAATGGGTGGAGAAAGAGTTGGACAGACGGATGGATGCAAGGATGAGTCTGAATGCAAGTGAGGATGGGTGGAGATGGTTTGTAGGAGGGATGGGTAAATGGGAACATGGATAGATTTGGGGAGAGATGGGAGGGATAAGGAAAGGGAGAGACTTTGGAACACCCTTGCCGCGCTGTATAGCACCCGGCCTCACCCCTGCCCCCAGGCCATCGGCTGGAGCATCACCCTGCTCCTGATCATCGTGGCCTTCCTGGCCCGCTGCCTGAGGCCTTGCTTCGACCAGACAGTCTTCCTGCAGCGCAGATACTGGAGCAACTATGTGGACCTGGAGCAGAAGCTCTTCGACGAGACGTGCTGTGAGCACGCTCGGGACTTCGCGCACCGCTGCGTGCTGCACTTCTTCGCCAGCATGCAGAGTGAGATGCGGGCCCGCGGGCTGCGCCGGGACACCGCGGGCGGGCGCCCCGAGCCCCCCCTGATGCCCAACGGCCCCGATGGCCTGGATGGCGACGGTGGCGGCAAGGCCCACCTGCGGGCGGTCTCCAGCCGGGAGCAGGTGGACCGCCTCTTGAGCACGTGGTACTCCAGCAAACCACCGCTCGACCTCGTGGCATCCCCTGGGCTCCGGGTGGGTGGCCTCAGCCACCGCTCCGCCACGGTGGCCCTGGGCACCAGGCTGCCCCAGCACACTGACGTGTAGAGACCCCAGCGGGGAATGCCCCCCTAACAACCATCTGGGGCCTTTCCCGGCTATGGGGACCCCCAGGCAGGGCAACCTAACCCTTGCTGGGCTCCTTCCTCAAAATGGCTTGGCCTCTGGCCGAGTTTCAGGGTGTGGCCTCCAGCATGCTCTAAGGCAGGGCTTCACAGATTTTAAGATGCTCACTGTTGCCCGGAGCTCTTGTTAAATGCGGATTCGGATTCAGTGCATCTAGGACTAGGTCCCATATTGCATCTCTGTCAGGCTCCTGGGTGATACACTTGTGAACTAGCAAGAGTCTAAGTAGATCTGCTGTGCATTCTGGATCCTAGATGTACAGATTCTAAATTAAAAATAATAATATAACATCTAACATGTTTGCCATATGCCAGACATTGTTTTAAGGTCTTTACATATGTAACTCGTTTAATCCTCGTGATAACCTCATGAAGTAGGATGATTATTAGCCCCATTTTAGAGAAGAAAACTGAGGCCAAAAGAGGTTAAGTTGCTCAAGGTCACCCATGGAGAAGCTGGAATTTGATCCCAGGAGGCCTGGCTGCTACAGAAGTCTCAGCCCTCTAGATAGTTTGTGTATTTGTTTTCAGCACTCTGGTTGGGTTTCCTGCAGCTTCCCCTGAGTTTCTCTGAGTAATAACTAGCAAGTTCCAGGTGTGTGGTGCAGGGAACAGATCTGAAAATCAGGGCAGGGGTGGGCCCAGACATGCCCACACTGACCAAGCACCCATTTGATTTGATGGGTGATTTGATAAGTGCCAATGTTTTGTTTTGTTTTTTAAGACTTATTTAGTTATTTATTTCAGAGAGACAGCAAGAGAGCAGGGGAAGGGCAGAGGGAGAGGGAGTGTCATGCAGACTCCCTGCTGAGCACAGAGTCCAATGTGGGGCTGGATCCCACCACTCTGAGATCATGACCTGAGCTGGAACCAAGAGCCCAATGCTTAACCGACTGCACCATGCAGGCGTTCCAATGTTTAAGACCTCTGCGCCAAGTGTGAGTGTTGGGCCTGGCTAGGAAGGAAAACCCTTGAAACACCAGGGTTAAGTCTTGCTGGAAGAACTACCACTCAGTCTCTGGCAGCCCAAACAGGAAAGGTGGGGAAGATCTAGCCTCGGAGCAACTCTGGACCTCTGCCCCTCCCTGATGACTCATTCATCTCTCTCTCTCTCTCTCTCTCTCTCTCTCTCTCTCTCTCTCACACACACACACACACACACACACACACACACACACACTCACTCACTCACTCATACAAACACATCCTGCTATGGCCTCCATCAGCACAGATGGTAACCACAGATATGCAAAGCTGAGTTCCCCCCCATGCTTTTCTGGTCCTCAGGGCCTGGAAGGCAGTGCAGGGGCCCCTGGATGTCCCCCTGGAGCCCAGTCGCCCTCCATATCAGGCAATCTCTGCTCCCCTGGGCTCTTGCCAAGAGACTTGTATGACCAGATACTCTTTGCAGCTCAGCCTCCCTCCACCTACTGTGCTGTGGTCAGACCATGCAAATGTCTGAAACAGAGCATGATTTAACCAAAGTGTTAGCAGGGATTGAATGGGAAGGAAGGAGAGGGATCTTAGAGATAGTCCAGTCAGCTCAGCGTAAGGGGCTCAGGGACCCCACTTTGGACTGCAAGGAAGCAGCATTTGGCCCAGTAAAAAGCCACTGACTGCAGTCAATACCCTACCTTCTTGTTGTACTGTGCACTTATAAAGCACCGAGTGCACAGAAAGCATTGTGCCAGGAAATAGGAAAGAAAGAATACACGGATGATGTAACCTGCCCTCACGGAGCTCACTGTCATACAGGGACAGAGCTGGATACAGAAACAATTGTAACCAAAGAATTATACCAAAGAAAAATGTATAAGTGATATGATAGAGGCAAGCCATGTGCCACAGAGATTTAGCATGGAGAAGAATGGCTCCAAGCTGGGGGATCAGGGAAGGCTCCTTTTGAATGAGTCTGGAAGGAGAGGGAGGGTTTTGACAAGTGGAGAGAGAGTTGGGGGTGGGGCCACAGGGCACCTACAGGGAGGAAACAGCAAGAACAAAGGCAAAGAATTGGGAAAGGAGGCAGCATATGTGTCACTTATTCCTTCAGCAAATATTGATGGAATGCCCAGAGTGCCAGAGAATAGGACAGACAACATCTCTTTTTTTTTTTTAAGATTTTATTTATTTATTCATGAGAGACACAGAGAGCGACAGAGACACAGGCAGAGGGAGAGGCAGACTTCTCGCAGGGAGCCAGATACAGAACTCGATCCCAGGACCCCGTGATCACGACCTGAGCCAAAGACAGATACTTAACCTCTGAGCCACCCAGGCGTCCCAAGAGCTCTTTTTTCTTTTTTTAAATTTATTCATGAGAGACAGAGAGAGAGAGAGAGAGAGACTGAGAGGCAGAGACACAGGCAGAGGGACAAGCAGGCTCCAAGCAGGGAGCCCCATGTGGGACTCGATCCTGGGTCTCCAGGATCACACCCTGGGCTGAAGGCGGCGCTAAACCACTCAGCCACTCGGGCTGCCCAAGAGCTATGTCTTAATGGCATTTCCAGTCTGGAAGGGAGAGATGACGTGATCTAGTGAGCACACAACCAAATGCAGAGGTGTACCGTTCAGCCTGGTGAAAGCGAAGGAGCTTGGCTAGGGGGCCAAGGAGCCCACTTCTGATGAGTCCCATCAAGAATTGCTCCCAATAGGCAGCCTGGGTGGCTCAGTGGTTTAGCGCCGCCTTCAGCCCAGGGCCTGATCCTGGAGACCCGGGATCAAGTCCCACATCGGGCTCCCTGCATGGAGCCTGCTTCTCCCTCTGCCTGTGTCTCTGCCTCTCTCTCTGTGTGTTCTCATGAATAAATAAATAAAATCTTAAAAAAAAAAATTGCTCCCGAGCCCTGCATCCCATGACACATTCTCTGGCTCCTCGGCCCTTGACAGCCCTCAAATGTGACCTGACCCTTCAGTCCCCAAATGATGTGGTTTCCAATTCAAACCTCTTTGCCATTGTCCATCCACCATTTGCTCACATCCCATGAGAGTGAGATGCCTGGAGCAGTGCATGCCACCCAACCAGGGAGTGAGGGACATGGCTGGAAGGCTCCCACCTGCTCCCAAAGACCCTCATCTCCCTGGAGAGCAGCCATCATGAGTGTCCAAGCTCATCACCCCAGCCCCAGCCAACTCTGGGTGGTACCCCTCCCGACCATGCCCTGCACAGAGGGCCTGTCTCCTGGGAGACACAGTGGCCAGCTGGGCAAGGCAGAAATGTACTAAAAGCTGCCTGGACAGCTGCAGTTCTGCAAAGGAAAAGGAGTCTTGGGAGTTTAGGTCAGGACTGTGGCTTGATCCAGCAGGCAACTAGACATGAGAGGCAACTGCATGCCCGCAAGGTCATGCAAGGAAGGACACGGCATGGATGTTTAAGCTGCAGGAGTGGGCAGGGCCAGCAAGAGAGAGGCTTGAGTGAGAAGAGGAAGGAACAAGAACTTCAGAGCTTTGAAGGAGAAAGAGGGGGCAGAAAATGAGAGAAAAAGGAAAAATCACAGAGGAAAAGTCCAGAAGAATGCCAGAGACAAGTAAATTTCACAATGGGGGAAGGCTACACAATAAATCCAGAGCTTCAGGGGGATCCAGGAGTGGGAGGACTAAAGGAATATCATTGGTTTTTGGTAACTCTGTAGGGCAGAGGACTGCTCACCCAGGAAGGTGTCCTGGCGAGGCAGATGGGGCAGGGGTTCTGTAGGATTCATATAAATCCGTGGGCAGTGCCTAACCCCCTGCCCCCCCAACACACCCTCAGGGTTATAAAGGACAGGTGGGAGGTTTGGAGCTTGCCCTGTTTTAGGATACTGATGTGGGAGGGACCCTTAGCACCCCAACATAGGAAGAGGCACCAGGACCTGAAAAGTATGACGAGAATAGAGGAATCATGTCCACGCTAACACGCTTCCAATTCCAGGAAAAGAGCCTTCCAATTACCTCCATAGGAGGTAAAGGAGTTCTCTGCTGACAGCCTGACTCTGCCTGGCCCTTTGAGGCCAATTGAAATGACCTGTCCTTATCTCTGCTTGATCTGCTCTGCAGGGGGGAGGGCAGAGAGGGCTGTAGGATGGGGAGAGTGCCCCTGAAGCTCTAGAGGAGAGCAACAGAAAGTGGTCTGGGTGGTAACTGGTAGCAGGGCGGAGGTGACATTGGTTGTAACCGTGGTAATGAGCTTTGAGTGGGCACCAGCCCCTCCTGAGCACCCCTCCTTGCACCCAGCCACCCTTCACATGAAGGAGGACCTGCTCTTCAGAACCTCCCCACCCTGCTCACAGGATCCAATCTGGTGGCAAGCCCAGAGCCAGAGTGACAGGACTATCTCCTCTCTGTGTCTGAATTCCTCCCTCACTGAGCATCTACTAAACCAGCCACACTGGGCTGAGCATTAGGAACACAGCAGTGAACGAAAGAGGCATCGGTATCAGCTTTTGACACGCATTTGTGCTCTCCTACGCAAATCAGAGATTTTCCTAGAGGTTCAGCACCCACTCTCCAGAGGCCCCCTTTGCATGCTACTTTTCATGCCACTCTTCACTCCTCCAACCCGGAGGGGACTCGGCAGCACTGGCATGGGTGTCAGGACAACTCCTGGGGGCAGGAGGTGAAGGGACCGGTGCTCATCCCACAGTGGTAGCCGTGGCTGAGTTTGTCATCCAAGGCATCCAAAAGTTTGAGCAGGGACTTGACATTCCTGTTTTCCATTTATACCCAGTCACACTCTAGGAGCTATAGGGCAGAGGCGAGAAAGACACAGAGCGCTGCTAGCTGCACCACTGAAGACCATACTGCAGCAGATAAGAATGGTGGGCCCCAAGTCTGCCTCCTGGTCCCTGGAACCTGGGAGTGTGTTACCTGCAAAAGGGACTTTGCAGATGTGATTGTGTTAAAAGTCTTGATGGGGAGACTATCCTGGATTAGCCAGGACTACCCATGCAATCAAGGTCCTTAGAAGAGGGTGGTGGGAGGATCATGGGAAGAGAAGTGACACAGAAGCAGAGGCCGAAAGGACGTGGGGTTGTGAGCCGGGAGATGTGTGTATCTTCTCCAAGCTGGGGAAGGCTGGGAAATGGATTCCCCCCTGGAGCATAGCCTGCCAGCCCCTTAATGATTTTTAGCCGATTGTGACCTCTTTCAGACTCCTGACTGCCTCTTCCCTCCCCCAGAACTATGAGAAAATACACTTGTGTTGTTTTAAGCCAATGAACTTGTGGTAATTTTCTATAGTAATAGGAAATGAATATAGATTTTCAAAATGCACCACTGATGTTCAAGTGCAGAATTGATCATTATTACCATTCCAAGGTTATAAGGGTCCTCTACTTGAGAACTCGCTGGGGGCCCAGGGCTGCACTCAACTCCTCCCTGCAGCAGCCCCCTAAGGCTCACCACAGCCTGAGAGGTAAGCTCTTTAATTCTCCCTGTTCCACAGATGAGCAGCCTGTGTCCCTTCTGTGGTCGCTGACACAGTTTTGGCCTTAGCTATGACTCAACAGGCCACTTTCACCTTCTCCCCAGTAGGAGAGAGGTTCCTAATCTTCCCATCCCAGTGGATCAACACACTGATAACACTGGTACAAGACACTGAGGCAAACTTAGGGGCTTTGGAGACATCTATACAGGGCCTGGTGGAAAAAAAAAACATTACATCTTCCTTATATAATTATGGTAAGAAAAATGTGGTACAAAGTACTAGGAAAGTTATTAAATACTGAATTGGTATAAAACATCCTAATGAAGTCTCCCAGATCTCTCAGAATGAGAAATATGAGCTGGCTTCAGTGAGCACAAGTTTTTAACATCAGATTTTTTTTTTTTGCTTGAAATAATCACAGGCATTTCCTATTCAAGGCTCTTTTCTCTAATTGCGATATAATTGACATATAACATGTTGGTGTCAGGTGCACAACATAATGATTAGATATTTGTATATATTGCAAAATGATCACCACAATAAGTCTAGTTAACATTCATCACCACACACAGTTACAATTTTTTTTCCTGAGAAGAACGTCTAAGATCCAACTTTCAAATATGTGATATAGAATTATTAACTATTGACACCAAGCCATATATTACATCCTCATGACTTCTTTATTTTATAACTGGAAGTTTGTTTTGACCTCCTCCCATTTATCCCACCCCCACGAAGTCTTTTTAATGATGATCTTTTCAAAAATTTACAAGAGTTTGAATGGTATGTAAAGAATCTAACACACATTTACTTGGAATAACTAAACAAAATTCTTGTGATAATAATAGGTTTAGAATCCAGTTAAACTGGGTTTTGGAGGGATATTTGGTTTTGTTTTCTTTTTCAATTTATTTATGAGAGAGAGAACATACACTGTGGGGGGCAGAGGGAGAGGGAAAAGCAAACTTCCCGCTGAGCAGGGAGCCAGATGTAGGGTAGGGGGTTGTGGGGGTCAGGGGTGTGCCGATCCCAGGACCTTGGGATCATGACCCGAGCAGAAGGCAGACGCTTAATGGTATGAGCCACCCTGGAACCCCACGAACCAAACCGTTTCATATCAAGGTTTTTTTTTTTAAAGATTTTATGTATTTGTTAGAGAGAGAGAGAGAGAGAATGCACATACACAAGCAGGAGGAGAGGGAGAAGCAGGATCTCCACCAAGCAGAGAGCCCTATGTGGTGGTTGATCCCATGACCCCGGGATCATGACGCAAGCTGAAGGCAGGTGCTTAGCTGACTGAGCCAACCCAGGTACCCCTATATCAAGTATTTTTTTTTTAAATGTTGAAGTTAGAATTCGCAGAGAATGCGTGCCACATGGCATATAGTAAAAAAGAGGTTAGAACTGATAGCCAACTTGGATGCCACTAAAAGGGCACATGAGCTACAAACAAGGAGCCATGTCCAGTATAGAAAACAGAGATTCCAGGCAGCACCTGGAGCCGTACTCCTGGGCTCCTGCACCACCCCACCTGGAGCTGGATGGGGTGCCAGCCCCTCAGAACCCTTGTCTTCCGCACACTTTGATGTTGCAGTAGATGTCTGGGGGCAGACACCTCTTTGGCTGGATCTCCCTCATCCTGCTCTCCACCTGTGGGTGCACCCCTGGAGAGCCCCCAAAAGGGCCCCCCAGGGGCCACCAGCCAAGGTGCTCCAGTCTGAGGACTGAGGAGGGCAACATCCTTCCCCATCAAATTCTACTTGTGATTCACTAGCATTTCCATCCAAACTAGTAGAACAGTTGAACCTGATTCAGCCAGAGGAGGAAAGCCTAATAAAACTTCCCTGTCCCCTCCTTCCCTAACTCCCATCTAGTCTGAATTCATTTTTTTTTAAGATTTTATTTATTTATTCATGAGAGACATAGAGAGAGCAGAGACATAGGCAGAGGGAGAAGCAGGTGCCCTGCAGGGAGCCCGATGCAGGACTCGATCCCAAGACCCTGGGTTCACGACCTGAGCCAAAGGCAGATGCTCAACCACTGAGCCACCCAGGTGCCTCCTAGTCTGAATTCAAATCCCACTCCTCCACCTACAAGCCATGGGACCTTTAGCTAGTAACTTGACTTGAGCCTCAGTTCCCAGGTCTGTAGAATGGGGACAGTAACACCTATCCATAGATTGTATGAGCGCTACACAGGGTGATGCATGTGCAGTGCTGGCATCAGGCCTGACACAAGGGAAGCCCCAGACAGTGGTATTCTTGTGGGTCATACAGAGACACACAAAGACCTCTCCTATGGTCACTTGCACACATGCATATCCACAGAGGCCCAAAGCCACAGGGAGCTCACACATGGGCACACACAGGGACACACAGATCTGAAGGGCCCACCTGGCCTCCCCATCCAGGCTCTTGCTCTGCTTCAGCTCCATTTGCTTGGAGCTGGATCTGACTTGTTTTTCTGGGAGAGCTGGCAACATCAAAGGGAGTCCTTTAAGCTCCACCTCACTTGGATATGGTGGTGAAGGGGCCCTGGCCTGGTTCCCCAGATACTCTGCAGGCCACAGCTCCAGGCATAAACCCCACAGCACCACCCCCTTAATTTCTGATCTGGGGGAGTAGAAGTAGAAGATGCAGTCAGGAAAGGATGTGTCATCCATAGTCCATAAACACACAGACACACCCACAGAGACACAAGCAATCAGGACAGATTTAAATATTAAAAGCAACAGGACAGAAAAGCACCTGCATTATGCTCACAGGCATAGGTGTCCCTGCCCAGCCAGGAGGGGACCTGGCAATCTTGCAGATTGCAATCCTCTGGCTCCAAATTCAGGGATTTTTGTACTATGCCAGCCCGCGTTAGCACTATCTCCTCTACCACCACCACCACCACCATTGTCCCCACTGTGACCAGCATCACCACCCCCAACAGCATTGCCATCCTCACCACTACCATCACTACAACCACCATCACCAACACTACCAGGCACCACCGCCACCACCATCACTGTCGTCACTACCTTCTACATCACTGTTTGAACTGATGGAGGAGCCCTCATGAACCCTGATACAGCATGGAGGAAAGACCCAATGGGAAGGGTAGAAGAAGGAAGTAGAAGGTCAAGAAGCTCAGGCCCTGCCACAGCCCTGGATTCTCGCAAACTCCAGCTCTGCGGGAGACAGTGTCTCCCCAGCCTGCATCTGAGCCTCCTTCCCCTCCCTCCTCCCACACGCCCCGGGATCCGGTCTCCAGCGGGTGTGGCCCTCGTGGTTCCCCAGTGCCCGAGGCGGCCGTGCAAAGAGAAGCCCGGGAGGAGAAGGGACGGGAGGGGCAGGACCCTGGCCGCACCCACAGGGTTGGCTGACTTGCGCCCTCGCCGCCAGCCCCTGCCTACACGGTTTCCCAAAGAGACAGTGGCCTGAGCCACCGCCCCGAGCTCTGGCCGCCTCAGCCATGAGGTGGGCACCCGGCGGGCAGAGCGGGCCCCGGGGCCACCCTGAACAGTGGTGAGGAGGGACGAGGCCGCCGGGGCCCGTAGGGGGCACCATGGACAAGTTCCGGATGATCTTCCAGTTCCTGCAGTCCAACCAGGAGTCCTTCATGAACGGCGTCTGCGGCATCATGGCCCTGGCCAGCGCCCAGATGTACTCCGCCTTCGATTTCAACTGCCCCTGCCTGCCGGGCTACAACGCGGCCTACAGCGCGGGCATCCTGCTGGCGCCGCCCCTCGTGCTCTTCCTGCTCGGCCTGGTCATGAACAACAATGTGTCCATGCTGGCTGAGGAGTGGAAGCGGCCGCCGGGCCGCAGGGCCAAGGACCCCGCCGTGCTGCGCTACATGTTCTGCTCCATGGCCCAGCGCGCCCTCATCGCACCCGTCGTCTGGGTGGCCGTCACGCTGCTGGATGGCAAGTGCTTCCTCTGTGCCTTCTGCACCGCCGTACCAGTGACCGTGCTAGGCAATGGCAGCCTGGCCCCTGGCCTGCCTCCACCCGAGCTCGCCCGCCTGCTGGCCCGGGTGCCCTGCCCTGACATCTATGACGGCGACTGGCTGCTGGCCCGCGAGGTGGCCGTGCGCTACCTGCGCTGCATCTCCCAGGTGAGGGGGCAGCACAGCCTCGGCCTGGGTCTCCCCTCGCAGCCCAGGGTCCCTCTGGCAAGGTCCAATCCCCCTCCTCTTGAAATGAGGCTTCCTCAGGGCACAGTCATGTTTTCCCGATAGATTGGAGCTTCCCAGGCTGGGCTGGGTCTCCTCTCAGAGAGGAGCTCTTTGGGGCAGGAGCATATCTTCCCAACTGAGGCCAGGGCTTCTGAAGGCAGAGCTGTGTGTCTTCTCTGCATCCGTGCTGTCTGGAAAAAGTACGATGGCTACCTCAGTCCCGAGGCCTCTGTCCCTAAAGTGGACCCAACAGCTCAGCCAACCCCACATTCTCCATCCTGAGCTCCAATGGGGAAGCCTGGCATATATATTTTTTAAAGATCTTATTTATTTATTTATGAGAGACACAGAGAGAGAGAGAGAGAGAAGCAGAGACACAGGCAGAGGGAGAAGCAGGTTCCATGCAGGGAGCCTGACGTGGGACTGGATCCCAGGTTTCCAGGATCAGACCCTGGGCTGAAGGTGGCACTAAACCTCTGAGCCACCCGGGCTGCCCAAGCCTGGTGTATTTGCATCCTTTTCTTCTTCCAGGCTGAGGCAGTGGTGAGGCAGGTGGGTGGCTGGGCCATTTGGGTACATTTCCCTGCCAAATGTCCCCAGCAGGTGCTTCCCTGCTCAGGGAGTGGGATCCAAGGGTCCTGGTGCCCCTGGAAGGGAGGGCTTGAGTGAGGGGGATGTACTGTTGGGATGTGCACTAAAGGTAGGGTTGGAGGGCCCACTGACTGGAAATATAGAGCTTGGTCCCCCCAGCCCCACTCCTTTGTCTTCTGGACCCTCCCCTAAGCCCCCAGGCCTCCCCTGCAATCACTGCAGCACAAGAAGGAAGCAGCAGCATGTCCTTACAGCAGATGGACCAGGGGCTGTCAGGGAAGGGGCAGGGAGTCAGGGCTAAAGGAACACTCTGCTCTGGCAAGTCCAGACCCCTGGCTCCCTGGCTCCAGCCCTCCTGTGGGGCCCACGTCTCCACCCAATGCCCCATGTGAATGTCAAGCTCTGAGTGTACAAGCTCTGCTTCCCTCCAAACCACTTCCTCCCTGTGGGCACTTGTGCTATTGTACCAGGCCTCAGGGCCTGGGACAGCTGTCCCTCTGCCTGACCTTTAAACCACTGCATCATGAACTAAGAGGTCCCCTAGAGGACAGACTGCCTGGCCTATAGACATGTTTTGCCTGGCCTGCTGAGTGAATTCAGAATTCAGTCTTGGAATTTTGGAAAGCCAGACATTTTCACATAAAGATCAGATTCCTGGCTGTACGTGAAATCTGAGGAGACCCAGCTTCATGGGGTCCACATTTCGTCTATGACCAGCACATGGGTTTTGCCCCAGACCAAGCTCATGCAGAGCAGCTTCCCAGCCCATATTTGCTCAGCCACAACCCCCTGACCCCAGTTATAGACATTTACCCACCCCTCACATCCTGATCTGACCAAAGGCTTCTCTGTGTAGCTGGGGGCTGATCCGGGAGCCCAGGTGAGGAGAGCCTCCTGCCCCATGCCTGACGGTGAATTATTGGCAGATTGGATCTAGCGCCCAAATGTCTAGTGCTCTTCAGCAGAGTTTGAGCAAGTGTCTTGTTTGTTTCTTGAGGGTCCAGCTCAGAGGCCACACAGAGGAGGCTCATTTAGTGCTGGCTACCAAAAGGCAGACAATACCAGGAGCCAGAGAAGACATACAAAGCTCAGAAGAGGAAGGGTCACTATGGCCCTGGGAGGTCAAGGAAAAGGCATAAGGGTAGCAAGGGCCTATTGACATGATAATAGTGGCTAATGGTTACTGAGCGCTAACTATGGACCAGGCACTGCACTGTTCATGATCACATTTAGTCCTCACAAAAACCCTGTGAGAATGTACCATTAGCAGCCCCATTTTATAGGTGGGGAGACCAAGGTATCTAACAGAGAAGTTAGATACTTTGCTCCTGGTCAACTAGTAAGGACTGGAGACAGGGTCCAAAACCAGGTTGCCTAGTTCCAAGGTCTGCCCAGTTAACTCCTGTGTATTGAGTGCCAGGCCTACACACGGGGCATTTTACTCGCAGGATCCCATTTCCATGAGATGGTGTATCTATGCCCATTTGACAGAAAAGGAAAATGGAGTCCAAGAGGTGAAGTCATTTACCCCTCAGTACTCTTTTCCCTAAAAGCCCTGATCCAGAGTGCTTGGGGATTTTAGACAGGCTTGGGGGGCCGGAGAGCAGTGCCAGTCAACTCCCCCCTGTCTCCCCTGCAGGCACTGGGCTGGTCCTTTGTGCTGCTGACCACGCTGCTGGCCTTCGTCGTGCGCTCCGTGCGACCCTGCTTCACACAGGCTGCCTTCCTCAAAAGCAAGTACTGGTCCCACTATATTGACATTGAGCGCAAGCTCTTTGATGAGACGTGCACAGAGCACGCCAAGGCCTTCGCCAAGGTCTGCATCCAGCAGTTCTTTGAGGCGGTGAACCATGACCTGGAGTTGGGTCATGCCCACGGGGCACTGGCCACGGCCCCTGCTGGCTCAGCTGCCCTGGCGACCACTGACGGGGCTGAGGAGGAGAGGGAGAAGCTGCGCGGCATCACAGATCAAGGCACCATGAATAGGCTGCTCACGAGCTGGCACAAATGCAAGCCGCCCTTGCAGCTGAGCCAGGAGGAGCCACTGATGGGCAATGGCTGGGCAGGAGGCAGGCCCCGGCCTCCACGCAAGGAGGTGGCCACCTACTTCAGCGGAGTGTGAACCGTGGCCAAGTGAAGAAGCGGGAATGGGGTATGAGCCCACAGCCTCTCAGACCCCCAAACCAGATGGAAAATGAAGCCTGCAGGTGTGGGTGGTAAGCCCCTAGAGCAGACCTATGCGCCCAGGCATTCACCTGCCCGTAGAAGCAGGAAACTTGGAGCTGGAAGGGGACAGCAATCCTCCAGCTGTGACCCAGCAGTATTAGTCAGAAGGCTTCAGAACTGGCTGGGGATGGACAAGCCCCCACCAGCCCAGCCCCTCTCCAGCCACTTCACCCCTGCCTCACTGTCTCCTCTCAGGTCCTACAGCCACTCTGGCTGTGAATTTTTACAACCTCTGTCCCTCATCCTCAAGGCTCATGGAGTGGGAGGGCATCCAGCTGCCTCACAAAGCAGGAATCCTCTGCTTTTGGTTAGGCTCCTGAATGAGGCTGAGAGTGGGTTGTAAGGACATGGCACACAGCTTCACCTGGTGTAACACACCTGCTGCGACAGGGGATGAGACAAGATGCCAGAAGTTAGGTCTACTCAGGAGAAACCAGAGTGTGTGCTCACCATGGAGGCCACCCTATAATCGTCAAGTGGATTGCACGTTTATTTAATACTGAGCACTAAGTCTTCCTGTCTTACCCATTTGAGAGGCTACAACCAAACACCAGAGACTGAATAGCTTATATGCAACAGTTTACTTCTCATAGTTCTGGAAGCTGGAAGTCCAATAACATGGCTCTGGCACGGTCACGTTCTGATGGAGGCCTTCTTCCTTGTTCAAAGTCAATGCCCTCTGGCTGTGTCCTCACAAGGTAGAAGGGGCAAGCGTCTTTTCAAGGCACTAATTCCGTTCATGAGGCTCTGTTCTCATGAATTAAGCACCTCTTAAAGGGCCCACCCCTTAATACCATCACCTTTGGGGGTTAAGATTCAGCCCCTGAATCTGACCATACCAACATCCCTTGGAGGGATCCTTGGAGACCACCTGAACACCTTCACATCCAAATCTCAGGGGGAAATCAGACCAGCCCAGAACTTGGACATTTAGAAAAGAAGCTGATATCTTCCCCATTTTCTCAAAAACCTTGGGGAGGGGGCTCCAGAGGGCTAAGAGGCTTTGCCCCTGAGGTAGGGATGAGGATGGGAGGGTGGGGGGGGGGAATCTGCCTAGAGTAGAAACAGCTCAGACTTGAGAGAGAGAGAACTGGGTCACACATTGGCTCTACCACTTACAGTGTCCCTCAGACCAATTGCTTCCTTTTCTGTGCCTCAGTTTCCTTATCTGTACCATGGGGATGAGAGTACCTACCTGATGGGGTTGTTGTAACCATGAAACAGGTGAAGCATGGAAAGCTCGTGCCACAGAGCAGGCATTGGCTAATGTGTTTGTAGATTCTTTACCCTGAATGCTTATCCTCCTTCCCTGGACATAAGGGGAAGGTGACATAAAGAACTGGAGCCACGTGTCAAGGAGGGAATTGAGGGCCAAGAAGATATAAATCCTACTCATCTAAGAACTCATTCTTGGGGATCCCTGGGTGGCTCAGCGGTTTAGCACCTGCCTTTGGCCCGGGGCGCGATCCTAGAGTCGGGCTCCCGGCATGGAGCCTGCTTCTCCCTCCTCCTGTGTCTCTGCCTCTCTCTCTATGTCTATCATAATTTATTTATGATATAAATATAATCCAGGATCGCGCCCCGGGCCAAAGGCAGGTGCTAAACCGCTGAGCCACCCAGGGATCCCTAAATAAATCTTTAAAAAGAAAAAAAGAACTCATTCTTTTTAAGATTTTATTTACTTATTCATGAGAGACACAGAGAGAGGCAGAGACATAGGCAGAGGGAGAAGTAGGCTCCCTGTGGAGAGCCTGATGTAGGACTCGATCCCAGGACCCCAGGATCACAACCTGAGCTGAAGGCAGATGCTCAACCACTGAGCTACCTAGGCGTACCCTAAGAACTCATTCTGATCTTGATCCCTGCAACACTGCTTTACTGATTTCCCTTCTTTGCATCTATTCTTCCCTCCCTTACCACTTCTGGGATCCAGTTTCGCTTATTTGGAAGGAGGATGAGCCCTGTAGGCCTGCGGGGCTGGAGGAGCCCTCTAGGCTCCTCTGGGGGGTGCAACTTCATCTAGGTCCTGAATGTGGAGAGGGCTCAGAGGAGTAGAGACCAGGTCTGTGTTGATAGGTGGGGAGGAGCTTCCAGGGGGAAAAGCCAGCCCAGAATATTGAGAGGTACAAATGTCAAGAAAAGAGCAAAGGTTTGGGTAAGGCAGATTGGGGTTCATAAACAAGAGCTGTAAGACCTCACCAAACCCCTCCAAACCTCAGTGTGTCTGTCTGTAAAATAGATCTTAAGGAGAATAAAGGAGGGTAACTTTTGAGGAAGAATCTGGAAGTGTTTGGCACATAGTAGAATCTGAATAATGAACACTGGTCCTTTCCCTTCATTCCTACCCATGGACAATCACAGCTCCCAGAGGCCAGCATGGCACTCAGCAGTCCACTGTCTAGAACCACAAGTATTGAAGAGCTGACAGGAGGCTGGGGCAGGTGGGTGTCTCTCCCTTAATCATAGGGGTCATCTAGCCCATCCTCAGGAAGGGCTCTCCCCCTTAGCATTCTTGATCCATGACTTTCCAGCCTCAGCTTGCACACTCCCATGAATGGGGAGCTCATGACCACTTTCCAGGACAGACTGGGCAGCTCTGATGATAACAGAAGGGTTCTTTCAGCAAGCTGCCTTCTTGTAATTTCCACCCACCACCCAGAGCTCTGTCCACTGGGCCTCAGAGAATCACTTGCCAGCCCTCCTGAGATTTGAAGCAGTACCTGAGGTTAGCTGAAGTATGGACAGAAGAGCCAGTGGTGGGGAGGACTGGAGGGGGCAGGATGGCTCTCAGGGAGAAGAACCAGAATAAGTGGGGAGGCCCTGGCCTGTGTATCCTGATGGCATGACCCTGCCCTCTAACCCTGCCGGGGTCTCTGTGGCAGCTTCTGTCTAGTGGGAGTCAGGCATGAGGAGTGCTCCTGAAACAGGCAGGGAGGGCAGGCCCAGGCAGGATGTCCGGGAAGGTCCCCCGCCTGGCCCCTGAACTGGTCCCACTGGTGTGCAGCACTGTCGGGGCGCCTACCCGCCCGCAGCCTGCCAGGGCAGCTGGCTCAGGACGGCAGGCAAGGAGGCAAGGCCAGGCGCGCACAGGCTGCGCGGCTGAACTTCCTCTCCTCTTGCACCGCCCTCCCCGCCCGCCCTCCTCTGCCTGGCGCCAGAGGGAGGCTGTTTTTCCACTGGTTGCTGCACAGAGTTCCATCCTGCTGTTTCATCCTCTTTCCTGGAGTTTAAAACTTCTTTGAAAACACCACCAGCCCCAGGCCCTGCTCATCTCAAGCTCCCTGCTCTGGTGCAGAAGAAAGCACAAGGGAGCCAGCGGAGGGCACGGCTGGCCCGCAGCACTTCAGGGGGGCCTGCCTTGTAGGCCCACGCCCCGCGGAGGCTGGAGCCACTGGGTGGCGCTGCAGCTGGCATCAAGTAAGGAAGGGCCCCTCCCTGAGGCTTGCCAGGCGAGGGGAGTGTGGCAGGACTGCTCAAGGCTGCCCAGAGGGATTGTCCTGGAGAGAAAGTCCCCTCACTGAGGCTCCTCACTCTAGGCAAGGCCAGTGGTGCCCCCCTCTCCCAGCCTGTCTTCTTGCCCTGACTGCTGTGCTTAGAGATCCCACCCAGGCCCAGATGTGACCCCCCTCCCTGACCTGAGGGACAGGGCCAGTAGTCTCAGATGATGGCCTGGCCCCGCCTCTGCTCACCACCCGCTGTGTTCAGATATCTTGTACCACGTTTTGGGCAGCTTATGAACCCAGGGCCTCATGAAAGTCATGAGGAGCCTTGAAGCCAAAAGGGGAAGAGGCAGAGGCAGAGGGAGAGGAGCCTGCTTTAACCCATTCATCTCTGGCAACATTACAAACTCTTTCCCAGGGAGAGGGATGGAGCCCCTGGGCTGTGAGTGGGAGGAAGAGTCAGCTCCCTCCTCCTCCTGGCTCCCCACGTGGTCACCGAGCTCTGCCCGCCCCATCTGGCAGCATTGGCAGAGACCGGGTGTGGTGTTAGTGTAGAGAAGAGGCACAGAAGGAAATATGGCAGGGGTCCCCACCTGTTTGCTGTCCATCCTTTCCCTCCATTCCCTGGCTTCTGGCTGTGGACTTTTGTTTTTCAGCCCCCAGAGCAGGAGGACACGGGCCACACCCTGGCTATACCCATCTCTCTGCTTGTGTGGGTGGGGTCTAGAAAGATCCCCAGGCGTGGCCACTTCCTGGCAGGCTGTCCACATCCCAGACCATGGCCGAGCAGGCTGGGGATGAGCTGGTGGGGATGGTAGAGCTTTAGTTTCCATCCCTGTCACTGGCAGGCTGGGAAGCCCCCTGGGAGGCTGCTGGGTAGGGAAAGGGTGATTGGGTGGGGAAGAGAAAGTTCGCCAGGGCTCTCATGGATGAGGACAGAGCACAGTCAGGAGACCAAGAAAACAGAGGACCCACCCTTATCTGCTTCCCAAGCCTCCTTATAGGGCAGGCTCAAAAGTCCTGCCCAGATACCTCTATACTGTGATGGCCTCGAGAGAGGCACTTCCACTTCTTTAGGCCTTAGTTTCCTGATCTTGGCAGGAAGGAGAGTCGTCTCCACTGCCTCACCTTTGGGAGCCACCTTAAAGCCTTGACAGGGTGAGATGGAGGGTCTCACACATAGGACAATTGTCAGGCATCATTTATTCCCTACAGCATCCCTATGGGGAGACCAAGGGCTGGAATGATTTGTCCTCCTTTCACAGAGCAGGACACTGAGAAATAGAGAAAAGCCATGATGTATGTTGAGAGCCAAGATCTCCTAAACCAGTCTGGACTCTGAGGTCTCCCAAATGAAAAGTTCTCATGAACTCCAGGGACACTGTGCCTTGCTCGGCACTGACCAGGGGCCTTTCTCCACCCCACCCCACAGAGCTGAATCAAACCCAAGTCCCTTACCTCCCAGGAAACCCATTCCAGCTGTGATGCCCATCACACCTTCCAAATAGTCCTAGGTCCCTCAGCGCATTAGTACCACCTGGAGCCCCACATCCTCCAGTGCCACAAGGCCATTCTTCATCCCTAATTCAAGGGAAGCTTGTGGGAGTAACAAGAACCCAAGTGCCCAAGGCAGACACACATGTGACCCTGGCAAGCCCCTCAGCCTCAGAAAGCCTCTGCTTTCTCTATGCACAACAGGGATACGACAGCTCAATGTGGGATCATGACAACAGGCAATGAGGGATGGAAAGCATCTGACACCCAGTGGGAACTCAGTGAGCAGTGGCTACCACATCCCCTAGGCCCCAGGGCTCCCCAGATCTCCCCCTTTCTCACCAGCATGACCATACCAGATGCTCTCAATTTCTTTCAGTTTTCAGAGGCAAACGTTTATCAGTCATCTACCACTCCACAGGAAGCACCAAACAGGCCACCAGAGGGGATAAAATGGCAAGACTGTGCCCTGCCTTCAGATGCCCACCCACCTGCACTCCTTCCTAGTCCCATTGGGAACCACCCATCCCTGTCTCCTCCTGCCCCCACCCTCGCAGCTGGTCCCTGAGCTGACTTGTCACCATGGCAGCCCTGATTGCAGAGAATTTCCGCTTCCTGTCGCTCTTCTTCAAGAGCAAGGATGTGATGATTTTCAATGGGCTGGTGGCACTGGGCACGGTGGGCAGCCAGGAGCTCTTCTCTGTGGTGGCTTTCCATTGCCCTTGCTCACCTGCCCGCAACTACCTGTACGGGCTGACGGCCATCGGCGTGCCTGCCCTGGCCCTCTTCCTCATTGGGGTCATCCTCAACAACCACACATGGAACCTGGTCGCTGAGTGCCAGTACCGGAGGGCCAAGAACTGCTCAGCTGCCCCCAACTTCCTCCTCCTAAGCTCCATCCTGGGCCGTGCAGCGGTGGCCCCTGTCACCTGGTCCGTCATTTCCCTGCTGCGAGGTGAGGCCTATGTCTGCGCTCTCAGCGAGTTTGTGGATCCCTCCTCACTCACAGCTGGGGAGAAGGGCTTCCCACCAGCCCATGCCACGGAAATCTTGGCCAGGTTCCCCTGCGGGGAGGGCCCTGCCAACCTGTCAGGCTTCCGGGAGGAGGTCACCCGCAGGCTCAAGTATGAGTCCCAGGTAAGGCTGTGCAGAGGGAAGCTCCTCTTCTCTCTTCCCTAGGTGATGGCTGCTGGGGAGGTACCGGGATGGTCCAGTGTTGAAGCTAGAGCTGGTCTGAGGTATCTGAGCCAGGTAACCTGTGGGTTAGGACTTGGTGAGGCAAGTTTTAAACATTAAAAGAATGTTCTTCTGGCTCAGCCTTGATCCCAATCATAGATTAAGCCCCTTTTTCTCCAAGATTGAGCATGAACCCCCATGAGCTTATGAAACATCTGCTGTCAGCTAGGAGTTGACACTTTCCCGTCCCCAGAAGGACCCCAGCCCAGCACCGAGTCAGCCCCAGGTTTTGCTGACATCAGGGAGCTCCAAGCCAGAAGGGATGTTTAGTTCGGAAGCAGCCGCTGCTGCCCCAATCCTAGCCACAGCTGTGGCTCACTTCTGAAGGAGCAGAGGTCAGTCAGGGGGAGAGAGGGCAAGGGCAGAGGCCTGGGCAGAAAACACAGCTGCAAGTGTTCACTAGAGCAGCAGAGCATGAGGGAAATAGGAAGGAGCAAAAGACTTTCTAAAAAACTAAAACAGGACAGCCCAGATGGCTCAGCGGTTTAGTGCAGCCTTCCATCCAGGGTGTGATCCTAGAGGCCTGGGATCGAGTCCCACATCGGGCTCCCTGCGTGGAGCCTGTTTCTTAAACATTTAATCCCCATAAGACCAAGCTCTCTCTCTGTGTCTCTCATGAATGAATAAAATCTTTTAAGAAATAAATAAACAAAACAGGGAATGCGATTTCAAGGCAATGAGGATAAAGTGGAATCACAGCCTGAAGGGCCAGCTTCCCTTACAGAAGTAGGATCTGCTCTCGGGAGTGGCGTGTGGGCCAGGTTCAGCCCAGCCCAAGCCCTGTGACCAGCCTTCTTCCTGGGGTGGGTGAGGGTCCAGGCAGCTCCCTGCCCCCCTCCTCAACCCTGCACCTTCTCTGGCCAGCTCTTCGGGTGGCTACTCATCGGCGTGGTGGCCATCCTGGTGTTCCTGACCAAGTGCCTCAAGCATTACTGCTCACCACTCAGCTACCGCCAGGAGGCCTACTGGGCGCAGTACCGCACCAATGAGGACCAGCTCTTCCAGCGCACCGCCGAGGTACACTCACGGGTGCTGGCTGCCAACAACGTGCGCCGCTTCTTTGGCTTCGTGGCACTCAACAAGGATGACGAGGAACTTGTTGCCAGGTTCCCAGTGGAAGGCACACAGCCTCGGCCACAGTGGAACGCCATCACTGGCGTCTACTTGTACCGTGAGAACCAGGGCCTCCCACTGTACAGCCGCCTGCACAAGTGGGCCCAAGGTCTGGCAGGCAATGGGACAGCACCAGAAACCATGGAGATGGCCCCCCTCACCTCCTGAGGGTCCTTCATCACACTCTTTGCAAGTGACAGTACTTGGGTTTCAAACTGAACTCCACTGCGTGCTCACAGCGGCATCAGATGGGGATGATTTTTTAAACTTTTTGGGGAAACAGGCCAGGAGCAAGGAGCACAAAGTAACCTGGGGTGTGGAGAGAGCTAGTAGACAATGGGGTCCGCTCCCACAGGAAGGTTCTCAGACCTGAAGAAACCCCCTCTCCCGCTGCCACCAACCACTGGGGTCAACAGCTTTGGAAAAAAGACCCCTTTGCAAAATTCGTCCTTAATTAACTAGGACATGGATGACCTTTTACTGGTAGGACTCCAAGGCTGGGAAGCCCTGACCAGCAGAGCCAGGTAACCGTGAAACTCACCAGCAGACTCCTCGTACAGGATATCATGCTATTAATGATGGATGTGTGACTGATTGCATATGGTTACCTGGCTCAACAGCGCTCAGCCAGAAGATGCCCTCCAGTGTATGCTCTGGCATTATTTTATATACTTAAATTTTTTATAAAGTTTTTCTTAGTATAAAGGACTAGCCTGGTGTCTGCATGATTGGACAAGCCATGCCATAGCAGGCAAGGGGTCATGGAGACAGGCCCAAATCCCATCCTCTGCAGGAGGGAGGGGGGACCGAGAGACCCTGGGCAAGATTAAGATGGATGGGAGGGCAGGGGTGCAGGGAAAGCCAGGTGTCCCACATGTCGGATGACCCTATGGCTGATGATGTCTTGACAATTCAATTCCGTTATCTGATTTGATCTGGGGAACAGGTGAAGCCTGTCTTTTCTCAGAGATCGCTTTAAATTTCACAAGTCAGAAGATCCTGCACTCAGTAGGGCAGATTATCTCCCCCAGATAACGTAGTGCTAATGACCAAAACCCACCCTCACCCGCCTGCTCTTCCCCGATCACCTCCGCCACCTCTAAAACCCTCGATGCTCTCCCTGTCCTGCTTCCCAGCATTCCACCCAGTCACTTCCCAAGGAAAAGCTCCCCAGCTCTCACAGCATTTAAAGCCCTGCCAAAGAAAACATTTAATCCCCATAAGACCAAGCCAAAAAAGAACTAGCTTCAATAACTAGCCTGGTCTCTGCTGGTGTCCAAAAATTCTGAAACATTTGGGATTATTATGTATCAAAGGAGGTGGAAACCATCTTTCTGGGAAGTTTACAAGGGTCACAGGGAGGATTAGGTGTGGACCCATCATGTCCCTTTTCCCTCAGGTCTCAAGGAAAACCATCAAACCAGTCAATGCCCTACACCCAGCAACATCTCCCCAGAGGAGCTACGAGGAAACACAGAGAAACCAGGCAGCTCTCCCCAACTGAGCAGTCCACGTCCTCACTGAGCCTCCTACACACCAGGCCCTGTGGCAGCACACAGACATACACATTCTCGCTTAATCCACAAAACAACTCTGAGGTAGTTTTTGACCCCATTTCACAAATGAGGTGCCCCATTTGGAAAGCTTGGATAATCTGGGCCTGGGAGGAAACCTCACCGGGTGGTCTAAGCCAATACCTGTGGCTTTCCTGTCAGATGCCTTGGTTCCCCAACTGTCCTTTCCCCAGAGGGCTCTGCCCTTGCCCTCTTCCCAGCCTCACATACTCCACAAGAGCACCAGCACTAGCTGAGCTCAGGCTGAGGGAACCCAGAGATTCCGAGACTAGGGGAGGAGGCCCACTCCTTGGGCCCTACTGACCCCCTCTGGCTGGACCGAGAGCTTGCCAGGGCCAAAGTGGGATCCTGACCACAAGAGCATCAGGAGTCAGCCCCTCCATTTCTGCTCCCCAGGAAACTCCTGAGAGGGAGAGAGCCTTAGCTTTTCTAGGAGTCCAAGAGCCTGCTGTCTACAACCCCTAAGCGGCCTCAGAAACAGAAAAGGGGGCGCACCTGGGTGGCTCAGTCAGTTAAGCATTTGACTCTTGATTTCGGCTCAAGTCATGACCTCAGAGTCGGGAGATCGAGCCCTGAGTTGGGCTCTGTGCCTATTGGTGAGTCTGGTTGAGATTCTCTCTCTCTCTCTCCCTCTGCCCCACCCCCACCCCTAATGCAAGTGCAGTCTCAAAACAAAAAAAAGACGGAAAAAAGTGAAATACAGTACTAAAAACAAGCAGAAAGGAATTCTAAGAAAGCTCAAATTCTTTTTCATCTTGACAGGATTACCCTAAAGGTGTTGCAGAAAAAGCAACACTTAAATAAGAGTCCTCAGGCAACAGTTTTCCAGCTGCCCAGGTGCCTGATATTTGGCCGGGCCAGTCCACTGCTAACAGTGATCATCTGAGGCCAGCTGGCCCCTAGTCCTCCAACACAGAGCTCTTAGCTTCCACGTATTCCAGGGCCTTCGCCTTTACTGCCTGCACGTCCTTCTCAGTGCCATGTTGTTTCTCGTAGTCCAGGTAGCGCTTGAAGAAGAATTTCATTCGCTTGGGGGCCAGGCTGAGATGAATAACCCGTTCAAAGATGTCCCTGTGAAGAAGAGCAAGGCAGCATTTGCCTCTTAGCCCCTGGCCACTCGAATGCCACCAGCCTCCATCCACATGCTCTCTGGCTCTACAGCCAGACCAGACCCTCTTTTCTCCAGCACTCTCACTTCTATCTTTACCATTTTCAACTCCTAAGGTATCCATGGGGAGAAAGATTGCTCCCACTTTCCAGATCAGACAGGCACTCACTTACTGGCCTGAAGTTACACAGTTAGTCAGGACAAAGCTACTAGGATGGAGACACACAGAAGGTATGGATCTGTGAGAAACACTCTGCTTCAAACTGACTGATGGGCTTGGGGGAGGCACTACTTCTTTCTGGACCTCAGTCCACCCATCTCTAATCCTCACTGCCCCATGGGGATATAGGTGACAACAGCAAGCCCGTCACCATTCTCTACCACAAGAGCAAGGCTCAGTGAATTCTGTGGGAAACCCAAGTTTCCTGACCCCCACCAGGGCCAGCCTACCACCCACCCAAGACCGAGACACAGACTATAAGCTCGCCCCTGAGGCAGCAAAAGTCTCAAAAAGAGAGTATCACAGGACCTCATGTGTCATGTCAGAGCTATTCCTCTAGAAAGAGTAAAAGAACTGGGGATGCTGGAAGATGCTGTGGGGCTAAACTCATCCACTTGGCCAACATCCCCAAACTCCCACAGGTAATTCAGCTCTATTCTGTCTTCCCCTCTCACCGGACTTCTTTCTGGCTGCCATGCTTAATGGTCATGTCAATGTAAACCGACCAGACATCAGTACGCTTTGGGTAGGTGCTCAGTGTATTCTCAAAAATGGCTTTGGCCCGTTCCGCATCTCCCAGCTGGAACTCCAGCTGGGCAAACTTGGCAATCACATCCACATCTGCAGGGAGAGAATAGTTCAGACACACAAAGCAGACAGACCCCTCACCACAGCATAATGTGCTGCACAGAGATCAGACTCCTGACTGCCTACTCACAGGTTCGAAGGCGTAGGTGATGACAAGGGGAACACTGGGAAGGTTTAGAGCCAAATACACACAGATGGGCACGGATCTATGATTCCCACTGTGGACACCTCACTTTCTGGACCCAAAAAGGAGAGGGGGCAGGGGCAATAAAATTAGTGCTAATTGTTTTTTGTTCCTCCATCTTTGAAGTTTAGCATCTGAAATGCAACATTTAAGTTCATGAGCATATAATCAACAGAGAAAACATTATATGCCCTCCACTAGGCTCTCCTAACACCATACCACCCATGGATAAGAAAGCCCCCAGTCCCTATGCCCAGATATCGGAGAACTTAATGTGATCAGGAATCAGGCCAGAGGGTGGGGAGGAGCACTCACGCTCTTTATTGGGCAGACACTCAAGGGCTCGCTGCATCACACGGTGACTGGCTCCAGCCTGGCCCCTCCGCAGAAGAAAGGCACCATATTTGATCCAGACAGCTTTCTCCTGCCTGAATCGCTTCAGCATCCGGTTGTAGAGTTCACCAGCTTCCTGCGGGAAAGACAAGGTGAACTGTGGAGTGTGATAAGACAGATGAGGGCAACAACAGAGATGGGCAGCTATGCTCATGAGAAGCTAGCTGTGGCTTCAGGCTCACACAGATGAGGAGAGCATCTGAGGGGGCCTAACACGGTGGGGAGTCTCACTATTAATCCTGTGCTATATGGAGGTCCTCAGGGTAGAACATGAGGATAGGGGAACAGGAGAAACAGAAAAAGGGCATTTGGCTGAGCTGCTGCCTTCTGGCTATATGCCCAAAGGATACACACCAGGGGTCCACTGCCCCTTTACTTCCCTCATCTTCACCCTGCACTCCTAAAGCAGAAGTAGGAGGAAAGGACTCCTCCTACTTACAAGATGAACAAGTTAGAGCCCAGATGTCACAAAGCAAGACTATAGCAGGATCAGATCCAGAAGAGAGGGCATTCTTTCCTGAGACTTCCTTGTTGCCTTTCTAACTCCCAGGAATTAGTTTCTGAGCCACTGAAGACTCTCTGCCAGTGGGCCGTCTGGCTCAGACACCTACCTGGAATTTCTCTGACTTGTTGTAGATGTCAGCCAGGTGGAGAAAGATCTTGAGAGGCTCATTGTACTGCACAGCGCGCTCGAAGACCTTGGTCAGCGACTCCTGAGAGCCATACATGTTCTCTAGATTCAGCAGTGCCACCCACACGTTCAGTTTCTCTTGCTCCTCTCTAGAGACAGAGTCAACAAGTGAGCTCCATCACCTCAGCCCAAGGAAGCCCCCACTACCATCCACCAGGAATGCTGACTGGAACTACTACTTCCTTCCCAGGCTCTATCCAAATCCTCAGGTCCCACCCTCAAGTGAGAAACAGAGGTCTGGTCCCCACTGCAGCTCACACAGAAGCAAGAAAGCCAGCTCCTGACTGCTGGGGATCCCCTGGTATCTGCCTCCATTCCTAAAAATGAAGCCCACAAAATCTTAAACTAGCACAAGGTTTGGGCATAAAGGAGCAGAATCTCTGGTCTGATTCTGTCTCCAAACTAAGGGAATGAAGCAAAGGACTGTCATCCTTCCTCTTAGCTGTCAGGAAACTCATTCCACCCTGTGCCTACAAAGTGGCCACGGAGAGTGTTTACACCCAGGTATGTGGAGTTATTTCCCCTGTTCTACTTGTTCCAAGTTGGGTACCTTATTAAGCACAGGGACTCCTGTAAATGTTACCCTGAGCTACTTCAGTGAAGGGGACTATAAAATATAAATGAGCAGATCTGTTTCACAGATGGCACAACTATGAGCCAAAGCCTGAAAACCTATGGGTGCTGGTGGGAGCCACCCACACTGCTGTCAGCCTCCCCAGGAGGAAAGGACCCACAGTTGATGAGCCCAGCAGCCCAAGGAGAACACAGCCCTCCCTGTTGAGAGCCACTCGCCACCAAAGCAGGAGACAAAGCCAAAACCTGAAGGAAATGGTCTTGAGAGCCCTCTCGGCCACAGCCCGGGCCTTCTCGATTTCTGTGGCCTGCAGGTGGAAGGCCATGTACTGCAGCCACAGAATAGAGCTGTTAGGGGAACTCAGCAAGAGTCGGTCAAAGTCATCTGCTGACTCTGGCTGTCGCCCAGGATCCATCAGCGCCTCCTCAATGCGGGACAACTCTTTCTCTGCCTTCTGCTTCTCCAACATCCTTTCTTTCTTGCTTTTCTTTTGCTAAGGAAGGCACAAAAATTAGTGAGTAATCTGTTCCTCAGACCACTATGGAGGTCTGTGGTGGAAGCCAAAGGCTCGCAGGGTAATCCATGAGCTCTAGGAATACTCGTAGGCCTGGGATTGCCCCACCGTGTCAGAAGGGACACTCAGGCCAGGACAGAGCAAAGGAGACTGGCACTAAGGGATTTTTGAACAAGGACAAAGCCCTATAAAATACGACACCATGGACTGCTGTGGCTTGTCGTCCTCCTCGCTGTCTGAGCTCTCTCCTCGAGGTGGTAAGGCTGGGGTCAGAGAGTCTAGCCCCACATCCCAAATGAAACCAGAGGACAGCTGTAGCCGGGGCACTTCTGCTGGCCTGCTTGGCTTCTCCTGAAGGATCGAAGAGGTGTGTGAGGAAAGCACTCAGCTCAGGCTGTACCCTATTCCCCAGCCCCATCCCACCTGGAGGAGCTGGGGCCCCCACCAAGCCCAGAGACCTTACTCCCCTCCTAGGGCCAGGCTAGGCCCACTCCACTGAGAAACTACATAGAAATGACATAAAAGCTTTCCTTGTAAATTATTCATAATAGTAATTATATTATTCAAAATAATTCATGATGATTCATAAATAATTTAAGCAAACTTTTAAAACATACAGACACAAAACAAATCTCACACATATGTGTGTACATATACACGTTCGTGTATGAAGTACCATATGCATATAAAATAATAGCAGAGCTGGGACCAAGACATGACAAGCGTTCTGAAGGGGTAGGGATATAAGTACCTAAAGTCTGGGCAGTCCTCAGTCCAAACAGTACTATCCTCATCTTTCAGAGAGGGATACAGGTTCAAAAAGGTTAAGCCTTTAGTAACTGCCTATCCCATTCATTTAATTCAGCTCCACTCAATAAATATTGATGAGAATTTACTTTATGCAGCCCACTCCTTGGTAAAGCAGGATCTTTGTCCTCAGGACACTGATGACCAAGTGAGGACCTAACAGTCCTGCCTCAGGCAATGAAAGAGAAGAGGATGGAGTCTAAGACCACTCCACTCTTAGGCAGGAGACCAAAGACTTCTTCCCCAGAACAGCCTCTCTCCTCCCTCACCAAATGCTGTCCCTCACCTTAGGCAGTACACTCATCTTTTCCACCCGATCATCTTCTCCTTCCCGATAATACACTTCAATACCACTGTCGTCCTCCTCTGACGGAGCAGCTTTCTTTTGCTTCTTGTTCACTCTTTCCTGAAATGACAAGTGGGAAAAGGTGCCGAGCCACCCTTCTTGCCCAGGAGGACCCGCTGGCAGCCCAGGGCAATGCCCTCCCTTGGCCCTCTCAGCACCACCCAGTGCCCAATCCAAACTCACTGCTCTCAGTCCAAAAGAAGGCTACTCAGTTGTCTGGCTGGCTTTGAATCACTTTTCTGTCATGCGCAGGAGGCCATCCTCCCCAAGGGACGTTACCTGTTCACCTGCAGACTCCCGGCGCCACCGCTTGCCCTGCTTTTTTGCTTGCAGTTTCTGGGGCTCTTTCTTCTCCTCACCAGGCAGCTGCACCCCCTCCTGCCCCTCTTGGTTCCTCTTCCCTTTCCTTTTCTGATTCTTTTCTTCCTTCTCTTCTCCTTTGTGCTTGTTCTCCTCTGCCTCCACTGTCCTTTCCTCTTGTTTTAGTAGTGGCAGTCCCAGGGAGGCAGGAAACACATCTGGCTTCCCAGTGTCATTGGGGAGGAATGACAGCTCTACTAGGTTCTTCTGACACTTCAGGCTACCACAAGGAGGGGGACAATGACAACAATGAGGACAGCAGAGGACATGAGCACAGCAAACAGCCCAGGCCTTCCTCTCCTGATTGGCCCAGTTTTCTGGGCCCGGCACTACCTGCCTTGGAATTTATTCAGTATTCTTTGGAATGACCTGCACATTTTACCATGCTGAAATGTAAAACAGAGGGAGCAGCTGTAATGTCCCCCTACTCTGTCCCCAGCAAGTGCTTATGCACAGAAAAGTCTCCATATGGGCTTTTAAGAGCTGGAGCTGAGATAAAGGGTTCCAAACAAAGGGGCTTTGTTCATCTGAATGCTGCATCAACACCACCCAAACTATTATGTCTAGTTTACCTCTGAATCCCCTCCCAGGGTTCTCAGGTGCAGAGGTTGGGGAGATACCTACCTCAGAACCTTGGCTGTGAGCAGCTTCCCTTCTGGTAGGTATCTGTTATAAAGGGTTTTCTTGGAAGGACTGTACTGGGAGACATGTGGGTATTGGACCAAACCCACAACAGAGGGGCCAAGGCTGACAGGAGAGACACAAGGATCCTATGGTCATAAATACAACAACAGAGTCCCAGCCTAGCCTAGTGCCTCTACTTTCCCAGGGACCCAGGTTGTGACAAGGATTTATGATAGACAAAAGTTCTTGGCACTCAAAAGGATAAAGAGAACTTTGTAAACTAGGAACAATCATTATGGATAAGGAAGATCTGACTTAAGGTTGTCTCCCACCCACACCAGAGCACCACAACATGTGACTCACAAATGGCTGAAGGTGAAAATGATGAAGCTGTGGCAGAGAAAGCTGTGCTCCCTGCTGGCTGTGAACATTATGTGATTTCACAGAACATTTATGAATCATGATCAAATACTAAACCAAAGAAAATCCAAACATATTTAAAACTGAAATTGGACATGCCATGTTCTTTGTCCAAAACACCAATAGGAACAATTCAAAACTTTTTAAAAAATATAAAACATTTGGGATCCCTGGGTGGCTCAGCGGTTTGGTGCCTGCCTTTGGCCCAGGGCATGATCCTGGAGTCCCATGATCGAGTCCCACGTCAGGCTCCCTACATTGAGCCCACTTCTCCCTCTGCCTATGTCTCTGTCTCTCTCTGTGTCTCTCATGAATAAACAAAATCTTTAATATATATATATATATATATATATATATATATATATATATTATATATATATTTTAAAAAATATATATATTTTTTAAGATATATATATATATATATTTTTTTTTAAAGATATATATGTATATATAAATTTCAGAATTTTAAAAAAACTGGTGGGAACCCAGACTCCCTTTTCTTCATATTCTCTTCAGAGGTGACTGAGGAACACGGACCTGGACAGGCCAGGGCGGGGAAAAGGGCCACTCTTGTCTGGCCCACCAAGCGCCACCTCACTCACCCAAAGAGCACACCATGTGGCTGGACAGACTTCACATAGCCCCTCAGGAGTTGCCCTTCCTGAATGTCCTGGATGGAGTTGATCTCAGGATCAGTTATTTTGCTCTTTGTCTCTGGGTTTGTCCTAGGGGAATAAAAGGCTTATTTATGTACATGTACCCCAGCCCTCCCTTCCCCATTCTCACCCCCAACTCACTTGTGATAATCAAACTCTAAGCATAAGAATACAACTCTGGACTTGTCTGTAGGACATAACCTTCAGAGCACAGCCCTACTCTCTCCTCAAGTCCTGTCAGGACTTGGCCTCAAAAACCTCCATTTGTGGGCAGCCCCAGTGGTGCAGCGGTTTAGCGCTGCCTGCAGCTCAGGGTTTGATCCTGGGGACCCTGGATCGAGTCCCAGATCAGGCTCCCTGCATGGAGCTTGCTTCTCCCTCTGCCTGTGCCTCTGCCTCTCTCTCTCTCTCTGTGTGTGTCTCTATGAATAAATAAATAAAATCATTAAAAAAAAACAAAAAAACAAAAAAACCTCCATTTGTAACCATGGAACAGGCTGCCTTCAGGCCAACCCTTCATTGCACATGCCATGAACTACAGAACCCTAGGGGTTGCACT
Source organism: Nyctereutes procyonoides (assembly GCF_905146905.1). Classification (NCBI taxonomy): domain Eukaryota; kingdom Metazoa; phylum Chordata; class Mammalia; order Carnivora; family Canidae; genus Nyctereutes; species Nyctereutes procyonoides. The sequence goes on along the minus strand of NW_026575133.1, from coordinate 8,257,528 downwards.
GCGTTCCCTCACTGGGGCCACTGGGTGGTCACCTTGAATACCATATTCAGATATATGAGCCTTGCCCTGGGCAACAAGAGTCGGAGCAGACAGGTTTGTCTAGCAATGTGAATGGCTGCAGCTTTTCTGGGTAAAGATGGGGCAGGGTAGAAAGTGCATAAAGAAAGGTGGGAAGCCCTAGGTTCTGATACAGATCAGATCCCTGCATCCTCTCCTCAATGCTCTTCCTGTCCCCACCACACTTACCTGGATGATCGTAGGGACAGAGTCAACACGTGGCCTGTAGCAGACAGGACATAACACCTGGAACAAGAGCAAGAAAAGGAGATGGTGACTCTTCAGTATCCTGGGAGACAGCAAAGGGCCTAAGCTTCCTCTCCACAAGGCTGACCAATAGGCAAGAGTGAGGGGATATGACACCTGGGCTCTGTTCTTCATTCTGCTGAGAACATGCTGAGGGACTGTGGACAAGTCACCTCTCTGGGCCTCAGTTTACTAGTCTGTTACTACCTACTCCTTCTTACCCAAGAAAGATGCTGGGAGAAGAAAATGAAAGGAGGCATGGAGCCCTCGGAAAGACACACAGAGCCACATGGGTACTCAGAGGAGGTGACACCAGCCTGATGTCGGGTCCCAGCAGTGTGCAATCTCAGCCACTAACCACTGGAAACTGTGACCAGGGGGTGACCTAGGTCTCAAGGCAGGTTCATGGCAGCAGATGAGAGGAAATAGATCAGAGAAGCCTAGGCAGGGAGAGGCTTCTAGGAGGTCTGAAAGCAGGGTTTACTCTTTGGTTAGGTTTCCAAACTTTTTTCATCAAAAACAGCACTTAGCAACCTCAAGTCACAACTTCAAAGTACAGAATCTTAGCAGTAGAAACGATCTCAGCAATAATTCAAAATTTTCCCAAGATTGGCATCTGCCTCCTAGCCCCTAGAGCAGTAAGGCCTTTGAGGGGTCATCTCCCTTTAGGCAATTAATTTATTATCCACATTACACAGATAAAGAAATCACAGTGAATGAGACTCACAGGTTTGGTTACAATAAAATATATTCAAAAATTTTGCTAAAAGCCACACCCACATTTTTAATCGAGACAAAGCAGAGAAAATCCTGGGTTCCTTTTCTTTTTCCAGGCCCTGGATACCTCTATGCTGTTTAAGCTCTGCTAAGTAATTGTGCATTTATTAGGCAGGTGCTGGTGGCTGGGACACCTGAGATGGGCAGGAGCATTAAAACTTTCCTGCCCATCTCCTCATGGCTTCCCACTCCACTGTTAGCCAACCTAGACTCTCAGAAGTCTATAGTATTAGGCTGAAGCCTTGCCTCTTCAACGCTAATTTATTCAATGCTAACTTATTCACCAAAGTCATAATTTAATGACTAAAATTCTGAGCCTGGGTGGTTCTGAGCTGGGGTGGCTCAGCTGGCTGAGTGTCCAACTCTTGATTTCAGCTCAGGTCCTGATGTCAGGCTCCCACTCAACGGGGAGTCTGCATCTCTTCCTCTCCCTCTGCCTCTTCCCTTACTCATGCTAAGATGCATAACCTTAAAAACAAACAAACAAACAAAAACTCTGAACTGAGCTCGTTTTACTGCACATAAAATAGTTCATAAAGCACCCCCCAAATGCAAAAGGTCTCTTTTTGCAGAAATCATCTCTAGATCATTTCTTTAATTAAAAAGATGAATGGTTCAGTAGAAAAATGAGCAAGCAAAAGCAAAGAACAAGACAAGCAAAGCAGAGAACAAATGTAAACAGCCAATTAAGAGGAAAAATGATAAGAGAAAAGCAAATTAAAATGAAAGATCAATTTTTGCCTATTCAATGGCTTAGATCAAAAAGTAAGAATATCCACTGTTGGCAAGATTGTGAGAAAAAGTCATATTTGTAACAGGAACATAAATTGCCAGTCTCTTTGGAGGGCACTATGGCAAAATGTGTAATATCGTTTGGCCATCAATTTTACTTCTGGGAATTTGTTTCACACATATACTTGCCCTCTGTCCAAACACATGCACACAATGATTCACTGCAATACTATTGTCCATTGACAGAGGTTTTAGATAATGATAAAAATGGAATTTCAAAAACGTACTTAAGGTAAAAGAACAAAAGTAGATTTAGAAATACCGGCACATAATGCTAGCACACTAGCTATGAGAAAAAAAAAAAAAAAAGCCAGTTGCAGAATAGTATATAAAATAAAATTCTATTATTACATTAAAAAACATTATACCTCCATGTGTATAAGTCTTAAATGACAGACAAAGGTATATAATGGTGAAAAGTGGTAGAGAAAGAGAGGAGCAATAGAATTTTTCTCCACAATCTTTTTCTGGTACAAAATCACGTATCATATCTATACTTTTTAAAAAAAGAAATCTACAATCCCACATAGAGCTGAAGAGGAAAAAAAACAAACTAGGCCTACCTGACAATCTTCTGGGGGACAAAGTCTTCCAGGGGCGTCTCTGAGTAGGAGTCACTCACGTGAAATACGCTGACTTTTCCGATCTTCCCAAAGGGGAAGGAGACAGTCAGCCCCTCCTTAGGAGTCACCTTCACCACGCGGCCCATGGCCACTTCCCCTTTTTCAAGCTTGTGCGGACCTGGCAGGAAAATGAACCTCATTCAGGGCAGGCGAAATGAGCCAAGAAAGAAACTGGAATGCTGGGATGCCTGGGTGGCTCAGCAGCTGAGCATCTGCCTTTGGCTCAGGGCATGATCCTGGAGTCCCGGGATCGAGTCCCACATCAGGCTCCCTGCATGGAGCCTGCTTCTCCCTCTACCTGTGTCTCTGCCTCTCTCTGTGTCTCTCATGAATAAATAAAATCTTAAAAAAAAAAAAAAAAAAAAAAGAAAAAAGAAATTGGAATGCAGGCCAACCACGGGCTAAGAAAGTCAGGCTGCCCAGACTTGGGGTGTCTAGGCTGAGTGGACCAGAATGATCATGAAGACCCATGTTCCCACACCATGTAGTCAGGAATCTCAGGGCCATGTGGTGGACAAACCCTTCTGAGAGATGAGTAAACCAGCTGTGTCGGTAAAGGTGACTCAGACAGTAGCAGAGTGACACAGGCCAGAGAACAAAACCTCAAAAGAAAAAGTGTTTCCAGAAGAACCACACGAGGCTTTCGGAGAACTCCAAAACCTGAGGCATCATCCTTAAGCCTGAGCACTACCTGAGGAATCTGTCCCATTCCTTTCTACCCTCTCCCTTTCTTGACCAGGCAGCATTTCATCACCACACCTATAAGTGAGAGACATAAGAAGGCTCTGGACGAATCTGGGCCAACCACAGTAGCCTTCAGGGCCTGGCCAATCCGGAACTTCTTATCTGGATGTTTCAGAACCTAGAAGGACAAGAGAATTCTTTTAACATTTGAAGAAAGGTCTGTCATTTATCCAAAATTATCACTGAAGTCTCTAAACCAAGTATATCCCAAACCAATCCCTGAGAAAGTACATGGTTTCTTATACCCACTGCAAACACACCATACACTGAGTCCTCTCCAGGAATTCTGAGCACACTGACCTTGAAGCTGAGAGAAGTAAGCAACAAGGGAATCCTGCCCCGGATATCTGGAGCAATCTCCACCTCAAGCCATTTCTTAACCACATTGTACTGGAGAAAGAAACAGGAAGAGAAATTAAATGGGATAGATATAAACATCTCCTTTTCCCTTCATTAAAACAGAGACTCGGGATCCCTGGGTGGCTCAGCAGTTTAGCACCTGCCTTCGGCCCAGGGCGTGATCCTGGAGTTCCGGGATCTAGTCCCGCGTCGGGCTCCTTGCATGGAGCCTGCTTCTCCCTCTGCTTCTCCCAGGATCAAGTCCCGTATCGGGCTCCCTGCATGGAGCCTGCTTCTCCCTCTGCCCGTGTGTCTGCCTCTCTCTCTCTCTCTCTCTCTCTGTCTCTCTCTGTCTCTCATGAATAAATAAAGTCTTTTTAAAAAATTAAAAAATAGGGGATCCCTGGGTGGCTCAGTGGTTTAGCGCCTGCCTTTGGCCCAGGGCGTGATCCTGGAGTTCCGGGATCTAGTCCCGCGTCGGGCTCCTTGCATGGAGCCTGCTTCTCCCTCTGCTTCTCCCTCTGCCTATGTCTCTGCCTCTCTGTGTCTCTCATGAATAAATAAATAAAATCTTTAAAAAAAATTTAAAAATATAAAATAAAATAAAATAAAGACTCTCCTAAAAATCACAGGGTTGAAGAGGCCCTAATCCTACATGTTCCCAAGGGACAGGAATCCACCCGCCTGTCTCCCACTGCCCCTGCCCAATCTCCACTTCTTACAGACTTCAGAGTTTAGTTTGGAGCCTTTGCTAGGCTAGCCGCCCACGTAACCCTCCTGGTGCCTCAGCTAATCAGGAGGCAAAAATGAACTCAGAGATGTCCTCAAGCAGCAGGAGCAATCCCACTGACCTCTGTAGACCCTTCCAAGCTCAGCTGTGCCCAGTGATGGTTAATCATCTCCAGGGCTCAACATCTTTTTTTTTTTTTTAAGATTTTGTTTATTTAATTCATGAGAGACATAAATAAAAGCCAAACCCTATCTCCAAGGTTACAGTCTACAAAGTGAAACAAGTATGCAAATAACCAGAGCAGTGGAAACACAATATGCTATCGGAATACATAGAACTAGAAATATGAAGGGAATACCTATGCTGGGCTTTAAAGGGTTGTAGGAATAGAGCACTCCGAGTACAGAAATAAAAACAAGAAGGGAAACAGAGGAGGTTCTCAGGGTGACTGGTACACAAAGTGTATGAGGTCACTTCTGAAGAGCCTTAAATGCCACTCCAAGGCATCAGGGGTTTATGAAACTCACCTAGAGACAACAGGTAACCAAAGGAATCAAGCATCAATCAGTGACATGCTCAGCCAGATGCTTATGGAAAAAGAATCCGGCAGCAGTGATGAGGAACTATTTCTCAAGGTCAAGCCCAACCCAACTTTCTCTCTGATATATTCCAACCAGTGCAGTTTTCACTGATCTCTTCCCTTTCTTGAACTCCTGCTCCGCTGGAGGCTAGAACATATAATCTGACATGCAGGTACTATTACTCTGTGTGCACTGCACCTGAACTTGATGTATGACAAGAATCTAGAATCCAGTAACACATTTACTTTAAATCTTCCTCTATATTTTTTCTTCCCTTTTGTACAATTAATCTATAAATATGTTGAACTGTGAGTTGCCAATTGTTTCGTGAGTTATAATTTTAGCTCCTCAATTAGGCTTCTGATCTCCCACAAACCAACAGGGTAGCAAACAGATTCAAATGCTTAGTGCTAATGGCCCTTGTCTCCAGCTTCTCCCCCTTTTCTTCTGAAAGAAGACTGGCATCACACTGGTGTGCGCTACTCACCTTCTTCAAGAAGCAAATCAAAGTCTGCCCAGCCTGATACTGTTTAATCTTCTCCAAGTGGCTAGAAGAGTGAGTGTTGAGAGCAGTGCAGCCATCTTTCTCCAGCTCACTGTTTGCAGAAAAGCAACAGAAAGAGTATGCCAACCTCTGGGTAAGGTTTCTAGCTTGAAATCACCTCCCCTACATGGCCATGGATTGACTGTAGCCCCCTCATTCATGCATACCTCCCACATGCCCACTTCTCTCCTCCAAGGGCAATGTTCAAAATACCTGCATGAGAGCCAATCTCTTCCATTTCATTCACCTAGGTATGAACAAGCTATAAAGTAGGTAGACTACGATAATCTTTACAAACTAAGGAAACAAAATTGTTTTTACTTCTTTTGTAATACTTTAGCTATTGCTTTTTAGTTTGCAGAACTGTAGTCTCTTGCTGAATGTGACAATAATCTCATGTATAAATTAGGCAGGGCAGGTATTAATTTTATGCTATTAAATCAGGAGTTGAAGTCAGAGCTCTGACTCAAAAATCCAGGGCTCTGTCCCCTATGCTACCTTGCCATTATCACTTTTTCTCCTCAGAAAAGCAACAAGGGGATGTGGTTTTCAGTCACAAATCACTTCAAAGCAATTATAGACTCCCAGCCCAGCTTACCAATTGAAGTTGATTTCTAAAATAAACTCAAACTCAATAATAAAATGGTATAATGTTGGTAAACTGTAGCATATAATAGCAAGCACTGGTGAATAGAGAAATGGAAACCTTCATACACTAGTAAAGTTAAAAATCCATGTACCGGGGATCCCTGGGTGGCTCAGCGGTTTAGCGCCTGCTTTGGCCCAAGGTGTGATCCTGGAGTCCGGGGATCGAGTCCCACATCAGGCTCCCTGCATGGAGCCTGCTTCTCCCTCTGCCTGTGTCTCCTGCCTCTCTCTCTCTGTGTCTCTCATGAATAAATAAATAAAATCTTAAAAAAAAAAATGCATGTACCTTATATTCCAGTAAATCTACCCTACATAAATCCTTACATAGATGCATAGTGGAACAAGTTCAAGATGTTCCCTTTGGCATTATTTATAAAAAAGAAAAACTGGAAACAACCTTAAACATCCTCCATGAGTTAGAGAATATATACAGTTGGGCACATTCATAAAACGGACTACTATTTTAACTATAGGCACAAAAACAGATCTCAAAATCAAAATTTTGAGAAAAACAAGTTGCAAAACATTAAGTACAGCATGCCATTTATGTTAAACTTGAAAACTACACAATCATTTTGTACATATATAAGTATATATATATATAAACAAAGTTATGAAAGAGCTGTATATATATCAAATGAATAATGGGTAATTCATCTTCTGAGGGTAGAGAGAGAAGCCTAGGGAAGGGAACATGTGTAAAATGTTATTTCTTTTTTTTTTTAAATTTTTTTATTTATTTATGATAGTCACAGAGAGAGAGAGAGAGAGAGGCAGGGACACAGGCAGAGGGAGAAGCAGGCTCCATGCACCGGGAGCCCGACATGGGATTCGATCCCGGGTCTCCAGGATAGCGCCCTGGGCCAAAGGCAGGCGCCAAACCGCTGCGCCACCCAGGGATCCCTAAAATGTTATTTCTTAAAACACATACACACGGGCAGCCCTGGTGGCTTAGCGGTTTAGCATTGCCTTCAGCCCAGGGCGTGATTCTAGAGACCCAGGATCGAGTCCCACGTTGGGCTCCCTGCATGGAGCCTGTTTCTCTCTCCCTCTGCCTGTGTCTCTGCCTCTCTCTGTGTGTGTCTCTCATGAACAAATAAATAAAATCTTTAAAAAAAAAAAAAAAAAAAAGAATGACCAAAAGCAGAGAGCCTGGGTGGCTGAGCCAGTTAAGTGTCCAACTCTCAATTTCGGCTCAAGTCATGATCTCAGGGTCGTGAAACTGAGCCTGAGTTGGGTTCTAGCACTGGGCGTACAGCCTGCAAGATTCTCTCTCTCCCTCTGCCCCTCCGACTTCTCCTTCTCTTAAAAAAAAAAAAACAAAAAACAGTAAGCATAGGACAAAGTACTTCACATCACTAGCCATCAGAGAAATACACATCAATACCACAGTGAGCAGAAATAGACCCACAAATGCAGAGAACTGATGGTCGCCAGAGAGAAAGCGGGTGGTGAGATGGGCAAAATGGGTGAAGGGGAGTGGGAGATACAGCCTTCCAAGTATGGAATGAGTAAGTCACAGGGATGATAGTACAGCATAGGAAATATAGTCAATGGTACTGTAAGAGCATTTATGGTAACAGATGGGAGCTATACTGTGGTGAGCAGAGCGTATAGATCTGCCCAATCACTATGTTGTACACCTGAAATTAATATAACACTGTATGTTTTTTTTTCAAAATTTTTTAAAAGATTTTATTTATTTATTCATAGAGACAGAGAGAGGGAGAGGCAGAGACACAGGCAGAGGAAGAAGCAGGCATCATACAGAGAGCCTGACGTGGGACTCGATCCAGGGTCTCCAGGATCACGCCCTGGTCTGCAGGTGGCGCTAAACCGCTGCGCCACTGGGTCTGCCCCAACACTGTATGTTAACTGCCATTAAAAACAAACAAAAAACCTTACCCCCTAAAAGTCACTTAAGAGGCCCTTTCCTTATAACCCTAGGACTAAAGACTTAACCTGGAGGATCTCACAGCTGACTCTAAAGGGCCACTTTCTCATTCATAGATATCTAGCTTCATGCATTGATGACTTATTAACTTCAAGAGGCTGGGTTTTTAATGGAAGAAGCAGAAATAGGCCCATGAATCAAAATGCTTAAGATCCTCTGAAAAAAATGATCCCAAACTGGATCCAACACTAAACAAACTAGTTTTCCTCTATATATAATCCCTCACTGAACATCCCTCTATGAAATCCACTAAAACATGACCTAAAATTCCAGTCATCCTTAAAAAGGGGGTAGGGGGCAGCCCAGGTGGCTCAGCGGTTTAGCGCCACCTTTGGTCCAGGGCCTGATCCTGGAGACCTGGGATCGAGTCCCACGTTGGGCTTCCTGCATGGAGCCTGCTTCTCCTTCTGCCTGTGTCTGCCTCTCTCTCTGTGTCTCTCATGAATGAATAAATAAAATCTTAAAAAAAAAAAAAAAGGGACACCTGAGTGGCTCTGTGGTTTAGCACCTGCCTTTGGCTCAGGGCATAATCCCAGATTCCTGGGTTCGGATCCCACATCGGGCTCCTTGCATGGAGCCTGCTTCTCTCTCTGCCTGTGTCTCTGCCTCTCTCTCTCTCTCTGTTTCTCATGAATAAATAAATAAATAATCTTAAAAAAAAAAATTCCAGTCACCAAGAAGTAGTCTCTACACTCAAAGAATGGGCATTTTCTTGGCTGTATGTTGTTTATTTTTGGAATTACTGAGTCCTAGAAAATTGGGTTGAGAGCAAAAATGCTTCTTTTGTTACATGCTGACAAACAGAACTGTAATCAGCCTTTTAATCTCTAATTACAGCTTTTACATTAAGTTTCATAGAATCCCTTCAACTAGCTCTATCAGAGCCAGATAAAATTTCCTTACTAGAGAAAAAAGACAACCTGGACAGACAGAGGCACAAGAAGTCAAAACACCGGCAAAATCTAGACTAGAACTCAGGTTCCTGACTCTAAACTCCACAGTCTTTCCATGAGACCATGCTGCTGGGGTTCCCCTCACCTTGGCCGGACACTCAGCTCTGGAATGGTTCGAATAAATCTGGGATGACTTATTGGAAGAAACCTGGAGAAAGAAATAAGGCCAAATCATTTCTCTTATTCTCCATACTGCCATTCTCTGGTGATCATATTTTCTCTCTATACCCACAAAACCAAGCTTAAAAGCCACCTGCTCCACTGCCATTCCGCCCACTGGTAATTTGTCAGGCCTGAGGGCTTCCTCTCATTCTCTGTAGTAAATGTTGAGGATCTGGCTCATCTAATCTTCTAGTATTGTCTCATTAAAAAACCCTGAGCAGAATTTTCCTTCCAGACTATATTCTCCAACTCTTTCACTATGATCTTAAAGTTAGAAAACAGGTCTAGAAAGAGTCGCTACTGAAATTAATATGCAAATTATAGACTTAATTATTTTGCTTTTTTTACTATAGCAAGGATTTCTGCTACAATAACAATATTACAAGCAGATTTAAAGAAAAGGAGTATGATTAACGTATGCAGTGGAGGATGGATTACAATAACCTCTGATGTATACAGAGCAATAACTGTGTCGGGCAACCTGCTAGGCACACTGCATACCAGATATTCTCTCAAACTCTGCAAAAAAAGGTACTAACCACCCGTACTCTCACTTTACAAATTAGGAAAATAAAACTCAGGGTTAAGTAACTACCTAAGTCATGGTCACACAATTTTAAGTGGCAAATCTGGAATGCAAACCCAGGTCTCTCTCACTTTAAACTAACAGTTTTAACCACTACACCAGATGCTATTTTTTAAAAAACCAGGAAAAAGTAAAAGGATTCCTTTGGTGAACATTTCTCTTAACTAGAAGAAAATCCAATTCATGAACAACTTTTTAGAGCTTGCCTCAGTGCCCATTCCTTCTCCCACAATTACTACAATCTCCCCCCAAAACCAGCCCATTTCCTGAAGCCTCCATACTTGAACGTCTTCATATCTCTCCCACCAATCACTCGGGCAGTGACTGTCCTCCCAACTTTCAACTTGGCAGTAGGAGATGTGCCCACTGGAATATCATCTAGAATGTGGGAGGCATGAATACAGCCAATGATGCCATCTTCCAGGGTCACAACCACGTGGGTGGGCTTAATAGACTTGACAGTGCCTGTGACCATGTCCCCAATGGATAGGGTGTGCTTCTTTACAGCCCCCACAACCAGAGCTGGATCTGCTTCCTCATCTTCATCAACTGTCTCGGAGTCCTTCCGGGTCTGTCTCACAGTCCTCTTAGCAGCTGGCCCCTCAACGGCCAAAAGAAAACCAGTCATTCCTGGTTCTGTGGTCTTGAGGGTTAGGGAGACACCCTGTCCCACTTGCAACTTCTCTGAGTCAAAGCGGAAGGTGTCATTGAGGTGAGAGGTCAGGGAGAAAGCTGCCAGGTGGCCAGTCTCTACCAAGGAGGCGACAGCAAAGGACTCCTCCAAGTGCTGCACAATTGCCTGGTGCTCACTGCCTTTCTTCAGCTGGAAAACAGAAAAAAACCCACCATCCCCACTTCTTATAAGGCACAAGTGTTTGGTCATCACCCACTGGGCAGGCAGGGCTGGGAAAGTGCTCTGAGTCCAGGAGACCCAGGGCTAGTACGAGTTGTAACAAACTAGCTTTCACTCCCTCGAGCTAGCTTCTCCTCCTGTCACTGACGTGACCTGACTAAACTCAAGGCACCACACCAGAATCCCTGGGACTTAGCTTTTGTTTTGGATGGGTGTGGATGAGCAGCCTAGAGAACTACACATAGGCATGTGTTGTTTGGGTCACAGGTCTTAAAAAACAAAATTTCCAACATTTCCCACGTTTATTAAAAAAAAAACTAATAAAAATCAAATCCTGCCTTCTCTTAAAAATCAGGCTCAGCAACACTAGATGCAGATATTCCCACCTGGCAAGGAGTAGATGGACCTGAATCCTCTCTGCCTCCTTGTGGGCTGGCCATGTGCACTTCACTCATTTACATTATCTACCGGCCCTGAAGACAGGGTGACCACACAATTTATCACTGGTATCAGAGTGAAAGTCAGTGCCATTAATAACCACACCAAGACGAGAAGTGGAACAACAACCCACAAAAATCCAGGTATACGATAACCTTATCCACAGGCATTTGCATTAGAACCCCTGAGCAAAGTGTGTGGGGCTGAAGAGCTGTGTAATGCCTTTGAAATCACAGGAATGGAGTCATCACAAGCTTACCTTTTTAGGTTTTCTATTAACCAAATCATGACAAAGGGAAACATGTACTTCCAACTTCAACATATCAACAATTAGGATGACAACTTTCTTTTTCTGCCCAGGCTCCACCTCTTGCCCTGCAGTGCAGAACCAAACACAACATGAGCATCCTTGTGGAAGAGGGAAGAAAGCATCTCTCCAAGAGCCCCACAAGCCCCTTGGCCACAAAAAAGAGGACATCTGTCCTGGGTCTATCTGGGCTAGGAAAAACCAAAAGTCTACCTCCCATAATTCAAGTTCAGGTGTGCCTTAATTTACGCAACATGATATACAAAAATCTAGATTTACCCAATTATAAAAGGATTTACACTTAAACCTTCTGTAGCATGCTGTCAGTTATCTTGATTTACATGAACACAAGACAGGGATGCCAAAATTTTCTACTGAATCAGCTCCTCTACACTATGTATTTGGAAATTCTGTATTCAAGTGTGGGAACAGTTAGCAAAGAATTTCCCCCACAAACCATGAGGGGCGAGACAGAAGAGCTTACCTGCTCGATGATATTTGCTGGCCCTCAGGACCAGGCCAGACACCGGGCCCTCACTGAACACCACAGAGCCATCCTCCAACACCTCCTGCACCTCTAGGTCAAGGACCATCCCTGGGGTCATCTCAGCCAGCGTCTGGATCAACACAGAGTCTGCCAGAGACCCGAAAGAAATGGGGATTAACAAACAATACTCACCATTCTTTTCCTTTGGAAATGTGCTGTTACAGAGAACAACAGAGCACTGGGAAGGTAAAAAGCACTGGAGGGTACATACCCATGAACACTCCTATCGCAGGGAGAGAAACCTGTGCCTCTGCTAATCCTACCTGGCCATAATTTATGAAAATACCCAACAAATACCCACAAACACACACTTCCCTTTGGTTTCTGAATTTTCGTTGCTTCTGCTTGGAATCTACCCTCTCAAGCTTCGTATTCCCAAATCCCATCAAGATTTCGATAATCCTATCTGATGGTTCAAAACTTAGGAAGATCCAACAGAATAACCCCTCATAGACTTCTAGCAGGTCCCTGTTCCATTCTATCATCTACCAGGTATTTGCTGAATAAAAGAACAAGTGAAGAGGCGAATGGATTCAAAACAAATACAAACCTGAGGTCATAGAACTAAAAGGAATTTTGATTTTGGTCTGGAAGAGAGTACAAGGGGGACCTCTGAAATGCTAGTAATGATCTTTATCTGAATCTAGGTAGTAGTTAAACAAAGGTATTTGTTTCATAAACATTTACTAGACTGTACCCTAAATGATTTAGGCACTTTATACAGGTTATACTCCCATTAAAAAGTGTAGGTGCCTGGGTGGCACAGTCAGTTAAGTATCAGATTCTTAGTTTCGGCTGAGATTTTGATTTCAGGGTCGTGAGATCAAATTGAGCACAAAGCTTGTTTGAGATGCTCTCTCCTTCTGCCCCTCCCACTCGTGTGCTCTTTCTTTCTAAAATAAATAAATATTTTTTTAAAAAAAGTTTAATTTTTGTTTTTTAAAATTGCTTTTATCTGGGAAACCCAACAACTCATTGGAAGAGACACGTATGATTTACAACAGACACTCCCTACCCCTGACCCTCACCCTCCACCCCTATGTCCCCACCTCGGTTGCTCATGAGGCTGCGCACACCCTGCCGCTCTTCCAGGCACTGGCTCAGGAGGAGGAGGCTGGTGGTAGCCAGGTCCCCCAGACCGCAGTCTGACAGCCGCAGCGAGAGCAGCATGCGCTGCTTCTCCTCATCCACGTTGGTCACCTTTGCAACCACTGTCTGCCCCTCAACAAAGTGGTCACTTGTAGAAGTCACAAACTTGTCACTCATGATCTAACAAGTGGGCAGAAAATAAAGACAGTAAGTCTCTACCAAGGCAACTTAATTAATGCCCCCAGAAAAGGATGTGAGGGAGGAGTGGAGAGAGATGGAAGCCAGGAAGACCCCTCAGCCATCTCTGAACACAGCTCTAATCCCCTTCCAGAAAACCATGAGGCCTTGGCGGTCCAACCCAGACTTCTAGAGGGCACCCACCCAAGGAGGCACATCATTGGCAAGCGAGAAGAACAAGCCATCCATGTCTCTAACCCTGGATGGTAACCCTCTGGCCTGTCCTATGCATATTTCCATAGGTTTCCCCTCTTCTCTCATTTTTAAACTTGTCCTGACAGGGGATGTAAATGACATCCACCCAGGAAATATGTCAGGGAAACAAAACTATGGAAGAGAAGAAGTATTTATAAATAAACTACAGGCCATTTGCTCACCCACCGTTTTACACTGACTTCGCTATGACATCAGGGAATATGTCTGGGAGACAAAATTATGGAAAGGAAGAAGTATTTATAAATAAACTACAGGCCATTTGCTCATCCACTGTCTTAACACTGATTTCGCTAAGAGTCCTCTCGACTCCGGGTCTGTTTAGTCAGCAGCATGAGGCATTCAACTATGGGGTCATTAAGACTTTTTGCATCTGAAAAGTTTATGAATTCGATGACATCGTGGTGGAGGGGATCCTTTCAAAGGTATTCCAGTACCATGACACTTCAAAAACCCTAGGAGGTTGCAAAACTTTTACTCAGCTGCTCAGCAAAATTAACTTCCATGTCTATACATGCTGAGAGTATAAGTTCACTAAAGTCTTCGCAGTCCCTGCCCACCTACCCAACGCTGTACTGTGAAGTAAAGATGCCACTTCCTCCAGGACACATGGCTGGGCAAGAATCTCAGGCCCATTCTCCTCATGCAGATGCCTTTTTGCCTTGTCCCTGAAAATCTTGCAAGGGATTAAGATATCCTGCTCCTTCTCACCCTCAGGCTCCTAATATTTCTCCCCCAAGGCTCTCGTGCATAGAGCTGAACTTACAGCTTTAGGGGCCAGTCCACTGAGACCTGACGGGAACTGGACGAACACACCATAGTCCTTGATGCTCTTCACAAAACCGATGAGCAGCATCCCAGGATGGATTTCTGCGAAGTTCTTAGGATCTTGGCCACCCTCCACTGTGGAGACCAAAGCTGGCTTCCTACAAAGGAGCTAATGGCACTTCATCAAGGAACATTCCAGAAAGGGCAGATGAAATATTCATCTCTCCAATTCCTTTTTCTACTCTACATGCTCTGCTGCTACAAAGACACTCTAAGCATGCAGACCAGCAGCATTAACATCACCTGGAACTTGTGAGAAACACAAATTCCTAAGCACTGTCCTATACCTACTGAATTACAAACTCTGGGGGTGGGGCCCAGCAAGCTGTGTGAATAAGGCCTCCAGGTGATTCTGACACACATTCAAATTTAAGAACCAGTGTTTTTCCTTTCCTTATTAATTTATCTCCAGATTACTGAAGAGGACCAAAAAGGGACTGGCTCATCTTTGTGGTTTGGCAGTTGGACTGACCATGACAGGATCCTCCACAATCTTCACACTAATCCACCCTATCTCACCTCCTCTATCTTCACTCTAGTGAGATTTTATTTTACATTCTGTGACAAAAGAGGCAGTGTTCTCCTTCGAAGTATGCACACCAAGACCAAAGGGAATACTCTGAGCCCCCATGGGGGCCGGCAGATGGGTGGGGGTGGGGGTACGAAGAAGGACAGAGGCTACCTTATTAATTGTTTCAGCTCAAGGGGCAAGGACTGAGTGTCTGAGAAAGCAATATTCTCCTGGACCTGGCAGGCCACACTGCCTCTACTCCAACATCCTGGACTCCTACTCTGCCCTGACCAGCATCTGCTGATAGGACTTCAACCTCATTCCACCAGAGGAAGAGGGAAAGAACAGGTCTGGTCTGATTTTATGGTGGTATTTCTAAAGTCAAATGACTGCCTCTTTCCCATGGAGTTTCCAATTAAGAGCAGAGCTGAACCTAGAGTCTTCCCCAAAGGGCCCGTAGCTCACCAGATACCAGTAAAGGATACAACACGTCCCTCACTCTGGCTCAGACAAAGTACTCTGTGAAGGGTGTCGCCAGCCTGGAGCCAGTGATACAACAGAGGGCCATTGGCGACGTGGTCCGACAGATGAGGTGTGGGGAGGAAAGCAGGGATGTTATGGGGCAGGACAGACACTTCCAGCCCATCTTTGGTCTTCTCTAAAACCTTCACATCCACCAACTATTCAGGAAGAGAAAGACAAAAAAAATAGTATTTGTCTTGAGCAGACAGCAACCACATCTGGCTCAGGTGGAGATTAGAGGCATCAAGTTCCCACCCCAGGGATCATTGAGAGGTCAAGATCAGAGAAGTAGCTTTCTTCCACACCCCACACCACTGCCCTCAAAGACCCTGCAGGCATTCACACACCCTCCAGGACCCAACTGTGTGCTCACATGGCTCTTCTCCCAAGTCACTCCACCCACCAAGTCCCAGGGGAAAGGCAGTCTTGCAGGCTGGTCCTAGAGACCAGAGAGGAATGAGGACAGTAGTACACTGCTGAAAAGCCATACAAGGATGGCACTTTTTCCTAGACAGCTTCCATTTGCTCTGACACACCAAAAGAACCCTCTTTCAAGACCCTCAATTCTCTCTGGCCCCAGAATCTTATCTAGCTACCTTGATCTTTCCCTCCATGGGTCAGTGTCAGTGGCAACCTGCTTTCTACTGCATAAACTAAAATAGCTTGTTTGGAGAAGTCCAGGTACCTGTCCAACACTAATGGCTCTTCTTTTCTTCTGACTGTGTCCCGTATGCTCTTTCTTTGGATCACCCAACAGCTTGAAGGACAAAAGCATCCTCTCTTTGGACGGCTCACAGTTCAGCACTACAACCTTCACCACCTAGTGAGAAACCACATTTGCCTGACTAACTCTTCCCAGCAGACCGGTCAGGCCCTGGAGAGAGCTGCCCTGCACAAGTAGGGCAGAGGGAGATGTGCTAAGACCTGGGATTAGATCAGAAGGCAGTGGAAAGAAATGTACTGAAAGATACACAGAATTCCCCCAAGTCAGCCCTCTGGCTGAAAAGAAAACGTGAATAAATTTATGGTACAACACCAAATTTTAAAATATTATTTTTCCTAGATAGATTCAGACTGACTAGTTTTATGGCACTGCCACCTTGTGGTGACAGTAACCTCAGAACAATTCTGATGTGAGGGACACCAGTATGTTTGTTTTAGGGAAAGACTAATTTATTTCTTCCAGGTTATGGGCTCAGGCCTCTTAGTTTGCCAGCTTCTGCTGAACCCTCCTGAGGGCTTCTCTTGGCTCTGTTCCACGTCTCCTTCACTTAGCTGGCTCAAGCCCACTGCCCTATGTGCTCCTTCCTTCTCCCTTAAAAAGTAGTCCCCCCACTACTCCTCTTTTCAAATCTATGTTCATAGGTGTCACAAGGCTATGGGCCTGTCCAAGGAAAGGGTTACCTGGCCAGTGTAAAAGACCCTCTCTGGGTCAGGGACATACTCGGCACTGAGCTCATGCTTGGGCACCAGTCCCTGCACATCGTTGTAGAACTTCACAATGCACCCATAGTCCTTGACCCGGAGGATGAAGCCGTGCGTCTGCAGACCAGGCTTGGCATCAGCATAGCAGGTAATGGCAGGCAGTTTAGACTCAATCAGGGTTTTCTTCAGGGTCATCATCAGCTTTTTGGCTTCAGGATCACAAAGCAAAACCTAGGGGGAAAGATAATGGTTGTTATCAAGTCACCCATTGTCAAGAGAGCCACCGGACTGGCTTCTGCAACCTGTGAACCCGAAGGCCATGGCCACTTCCTAAGAATCTGTTATCTCTTGCCCTCTGAGAATACTCTCAGCTGTGGATCTTCCCTGAGGGATGACCATCTGGGGAGTATCCACCTACTTCAAATGTACTTCCTCCTGCACGTTCCCTCCTGGGCCTGTGTAATCCTCACTGCCTCACTGCACCTCCACAGTACTATCAGTTACTTCAATAGTGCCTCAGCTCCCTCCCAGACCACATGCAACTTGCATAACAGAATGAAAAATTAGCCAATTTACCACCTCGGGACTGTTATGTGTTCGCTATAAACTAAGACTGAGAGATCCAACCATCTCTCATTCCTCTCATCCATCTCCTTGAGGGTAGACAAGTTCCTTTATATCTAAACTTCCTGATTCCACTGCTATAAAATTATGCACCAATGGGTGGTCAATATCTTTTTTGACTCAATAATGAAATAAAATGAAAAGAAAATCGCACACTGTGAGTGCCCACACACCAGGCCCTGTATTAAGCACTGTGTTTCACATTTATTTTTTTTATTTATTTTTATTTATTTATTCATGAAACACAGACAGAGAGAGGCAGAGACAAAGGCAGAGGGAGAAGCAGGCTCCACGCAGGGAGCTCGATGTGGGACTCAATCCCAAGACTTCAGGATCACGCCCTGGGCCGAAGGCAGGCGCTAAACTGCTGAGCCACCCAGGGATCCCCCTTGTTTCACATTTAAATTTCACAACTCTGTGAAGCTTCTCTTGGGATTCAAAGCTTTATTTTTTTTTTAATTTTTATTTATTTATTTATTTATTTATTTATTTATTTATTTATTTTATTTTATTTATTTATGATAGGCACACAGTGAGAGAGAGAGAGAGAGAGGCAGAGACACAGGCAGAGGGAGAAGCAGGCTCCATGCACCGGGAGCCCGACGTGGGATTCGATCCCGGGTCTCCATGATCGCGCCCTGGGCCAAAGGCAGGCGCTAAACCGCTGCGCCACCCAGGGGTCCCTTAATTTTTATTTATTTATGATAGTTACAGAGAGAGAGAGAGAGAGAGAGAGAGAGAGAGAGAGATGCAGAGACATAGGCAGAGGGAGAAGCAGGCTCCATGCACTGGGAGCCTGATGTGGGATTCAATCCTGGGTCTCCAGGATCGCGTCCCGGGCCAAAGGCAGGCGCCAAACCGCTGCGCCACCCAGGGATCCCTCAAAGCTTTATTATAAACCACTCAAGGTTTGGCAGTTTGGTTTGGATATTTCTGTGCCTGATACAATCCTTGCTCCTCCTCAAATCCTTTCTAGTTCAAGTGCCACCTGTGCCAGAAATGTAGAAGTCATTATTGTCACAGAGACCTGAATATGAAAACTGGTTCTGCTGTTTATTTATCAGCTGTGTGATTTGCGGCAAGCTATGTGACTTCACTTTCCTAAGCTTTAATTTCCCCACCTGTAAAATGAGGATAACAGTACTTTATGGGGTCATTTTAAGGATGAAATGACATAGTGCATGTCATGGGCCCAGGCACAAAATACATTTTACATGGTGGTTGCTATTAATATCAATTTTTTTTTTTTTTGAACATGAGCAGGAGAGGAAGAGCAAGAAGCAGATTCCTCATTGAGCAAGGAGCCCAATGTGGGACTAGATCCCAGGACTCTTAGATTATGACTTGAGCTGAAGGCAGATACTTAACCAACTCAGCTACCCAGCTGCCCAGATATCATCAATGATTCTTGCTGGCCCAGCCCACCCTCACCTCTCCTTTGAGATATGATCATAGCCTATAACCTGAACCAAACCATGCGACAAAAGGTCACACAGTGACTTGCTCACTTCATGTATGAATATTTTAACTCTCAATCATATCATGCAACTCTAAAGGGCAGAGATCAGTTTCCTCTTCTCAATGCCAGACATAGTACCAGAGATGTTATACGGTCATTTTGTGAAAAAAGGTAGAAACTTTATCTGAGAAGCACTGCTTTTTTCCCATCTGGCCTAAACCCCAATGAGACCCTTCAGGAGGCTCACCCGGCACTTGACCTCATCCCCAATGTGGTACTTCTTCTCTGGATTCTTTATCAGGATGTCAGCCAGGTGCATGGGAGGTATCAAGCCTCTGATTTGCTCACCCACCTTCACCAGCATCCCATATGGCTCTATGGTCAGCACTGTGCCCTAGGAAGTACAAAGAAAAGTAGCCATCATTCCTCAAGAATGGCTTTTTTCCTCTACTTCTTACAACAAAGCAGGTCATATCTCTCTTTTGAAACTTAGCTTCCCAAGCTAATTGCCTATTAGCCCAAATGTCATGGGGTAAAGCACACACCACACACACTGACTTGAATGCAATCTAGTTTGTTAACGGGTACTGTCACATCTTTTTGTGGGAGTATGTTCTACTTCACAAGCACATTCTTTGAAGGAGGGGACTATGTCTCCTAAGGAACAAACTCTACAAAAGAGATCTGCTCAACTGGGGGTTAAATGGCTGGACATGGGCAGCCCGGGCAGCTCAAAGGTTTAGCACCACCTTTGGCCCAGGGTGTGATCCTGGAGACCTGGGATCGAGTCTCGTGTCGGGCTCCCTGCATGGAGCCTGCTTCTCCCTCTGCCTGTGTCTCTGCCTCTCTCTCTCTCTGTGCCTCTTAAATAAATAAAATCATAAAATAATAAAATAATAAAATAAAATAAAATAAAAATAAAAATAAACGGTTGGACAGGAGAGGCAACTGCAAGTGACTTCTTACTAACAACCCAGGAGTTCAATTACCACACAACCTCTTTTTTTTAATTAATTAATTTATGAGAGAGACAGAGAGGGGCACAGACACAGGCAGAGGGAGAAGCAGGCCCCCCGCAGAGAGCCAGATGTGGGACTCAATCCCGCATTCTGGGAACATGCCCTGAACCACAGGCAAACGCTCAACAGCTGAGTCAACCAGGCATCCCACAACTAACTTTTGATCTAATCTAATAAACACCATCAAATCCCAAGATTTCTGACCTACTGCCTCTGGGTATTTGGGGGATGCTATTAAGACTTTATCTTGAAATGAATTACATTACCCAAGGGGAAAAAAAAGAAAGTCCAGTTAACAGGCAGAGGCAAGGAACCTGACTTTAAGTGTGTTCACATGAGAACTAATGAGCTGACAGTTAACCCATGAACTAAAGAATGCCTAAAGATGGAAGAGTATCTAACAAGATGCTTGATTCTTACCTTTACTAATGCCCCAGGTTTGATGTCATGATATCTAAAGTACTGAGCTTCAATAATAGACCTAGAAAAAAAAACAATACATTATTAAATAAGCTAGGGAAGAGGCTACCTAAAATTCAGGGCTAACAAAATCATGCTGGTAGGCAAGAAAACCCTCACCAAGTCAGGCCAGGAGAAAATGAACATGCATCCAGAGAGGAACACACTTCTACACCCCCACACGTGTTGATGACAGACTTACGGCCTCAGAGAGAGCAACGCCATCTCATCCATTTGGCTGTAATCAATGATTCTACACTTGTGAATGTTCCCTGGTTTGTAGGCGTCAGCATTGAAGACGTTCTTAGAATCGGAGAGATGGCTGAGCTACAAAGTACCAAGTGATTAATAGCAAGCCAGACACAGTAGATCTGAGGCAAGCAGATATGAAAGCACGTTGACAAGACTCAACACATTTATCACCCCCCATAAAAACACTATTGATTTCCTGTTAAAATAATTCTCTAAAACACTGCTCTTTACCATCAAAGAATAAAAGGTCAGAGAAAAGTCTAGATCATGGGTCAGTAAACTACAGCTGACGAGTTAGGGCCTATTTTCACAAATAAACGTTTTACTGGAACGTGGCCATGCCTCTTCATGTACATACTCTCTATGGCTGTTTTCTGGTTACAACAACAGAGCTGAGTAGTCAGGACAGATATCGTATGGCCCACAAACCTGAAATATTTACCATTTGGGCCTTTAAAAAACTTTGCCAAGCTCTGGTGTAGATCTTAACTCCTTCTTGTACTACCATTGACCAAGTATCAAAGTCAAAGTACTCCTAAAGAATTCAAACACAAAAGACAGACACTGTTCTAACCCCTATGCAGAGTCTGCCACACTTGGAGATATTAAAAAATAGGAAACTAATACAAGGGATGGAGAAAACAGAAAAGGACCCATGTGTTCCCGAAGTCCTGCTAGTCGTAAGATCCTTATGAAACAAAAGTCTCCTCACCCGAGCATAGGCCAGTGCCCCATCCTTCAGCCTGAAGGTGGCCCCAGCCTTGCTGAAAAAGCTCTGCACGGGAACGTCATCCAGCACAGCTCCCAGGTGCTGGCAGGAGAGCCGGGTGAGTGAGCGCCCAGGCTGCAGGAAGACGGGGCGCAGGCTCAGCCGCACGGCCCTGGTCCGAGGATGGACACAGAGAACACAGGCTCTTACCTAGACAAGGGAAAGAGAATAATAAACAGGAGGATGCATACAGGAGATAAGGCACCCAGAGCACACTTTCAGAGGTTGAGACTCCACATGTGCTGACCAGGTTATGGATGGAAGTCCTAGTATCAGCTTATGCGATCAAGGAGCATGTGGAAAATTCAAACGAAACGTCCCAGAGGAACTATGTGCAACTAAATCTGCTTACTCAAGGCCCAGAAAACATACTAGGTCCCCTCAACACTATGAGGCTAATAATGCATATGTACCAGAAGCCACGACTGGTGTTGCTGTATCAGAGGCTCATCTGAAAAACACCAGAAATAGCCTGCTCTGATTACAAGGTTACAGTATGTAAAATGTCTGCACTTTGTACACAAATATGATTATAAGGAGAAAAGGTTACTAGAAAAATGTTCACCAGAAAGTTAATATTATCACTAAGTGGTGGGAAAACCTGTTTAGATAAGAAATAGGTCTCTCTAGACTCTCGGAGCATATATTACTGTTAAAAAAAAAAAAAAGAAAGAAAAAAATTATTTTAGGATTCTTTTTAAAACTCTGAATAACATATATTGGGACTTTCTTCCCAAATACTCAAAATCACTACAGAAAATGTAGAAAAATCAGCCAGAGTTAATTATTATTAACACTTGACTGTATTATTTTCCAATATGTTTTTTAAAGATTTTATTTACTTATTCACAAGACAAACAGAAAGAAAGGCAGACACCGGCAGAGGGAGAAGCAGGCTCCTTGGTGGGAACCCGATACAGGACTCGATCCCAGGACCCCAGGATCACCACTTGAGCCGAAGGCAGACACTCAGCCACTGAGACACCCAGACAGATGTCCCATAACCTTCCAATATTTTAACCAAGTGCACCATTTATTTTTTATTTTTTATTTTTTTTATTTTTTTATTTTTTTACCAAGTGCACCATTAAAAAACTTTTTAGGGGCACCTTGGTGGCTTAGTTCATTAAGCATCTGCCTTTGGCTCAGGTCATGATCCCAGGGTCCTGGTATCAAGCCCCACATCAAGCTCCCTGCTCAGGAGGGAGTCTGCTTCTCCCTCTCCCTCTGTTCCTCCTCTGCTTGTGCTCTCACTCTCTCAAATGAATAAATAAAATCTTTTAAAAAATAAATTTTAAAAATAACAATAAAATTTTTTCAGGCTGCCTAGGGTTGCTCAGTTAGTTGAGTGTCTTGTCTCTTGATTCAGCTTAGGGTCATGATCTCAGGGTTGTGAGATGACCCCTCATGGGCCTCCATACCCAGTGCAGTCTGCTTGCGATTCTTTCCCCCTCTCCTTCTACCCCTCCCCCAGCTCACACTCACATGTGCACACATTCTCTCCCTCTAAAAGAAGTAAATTTTTTTAAAAATAAATAAAATTTTTCCAACATTGGCTTTACTTTATCCATAGCATTTTTAAACCATGTTTTTTAATTTAAATGTATATTTTGTTCTTTTATGTTAAATATACTTCTTAAAACACTTTAATAGCAAAAGATTCATTACCCACCCACTCCCTGTATCAAACTATATAAAAGAGTAAGAAATACAAACTGTAAGTTGCCATCTTTTTCCGAGACTCCTTCTTTAATCTCAGTCCACAGAAATAACCACAGTGGCTTCCTGTGGTCCTTCCAAAACGCCTTTTATTCCCCTCACCGCCTCTAACATCTGCACACATGCAGCCCTAGGATCTGTTCATAGCTAACTGTAATACTGGACAGCTGTCTGGGATACAACTGGAATCAAGAAAACATTTCTGAAAGAAGAAAAGAAAAGAAAAGAAAAGAAAAGAAAGAAAAGAAAAGAAAGAAAAGAAAAGAAAAGAAAAGAAAAGAAAAGAAAAGAAAAGAAAAGAAAAGAAAAGAAAAGAGAAAGAAGGGATCCCTGGGTGGCGCAGCGGTTTGGCGCCTGCCTTTGACCCAGGGCGCGATCCTGGAGACCCGGGATCGAGTCCCACGTCGGGCTCCCGGTGCATGAAGCCTGCTCCTCCCTCTGCCTGTGTCTCTGCCTCTCTCTCTTTCTCTCTCTGTGACTGTCATAAATGAATAAAAAAAAAGAAAAAAAAGAAAAGAGAAAGAAGAAAGAAAGAAAAGAAAAGAAAAAAAGAAAAAGAAAACATTTCTTACTGCTTGATTTGAGAAATATGTTCCAGCTTTCTTGGGATCTAGGTGCATGAAGTCGACCAGGCCAGTGAAGAATGTGAGGAAGTTTAGTGTAAGGCCAACTGGAGTTACCTAGAAATAAGTGGAACAAGAAGGAACCAAGAATGTGAGACACTGTTCATACAAATCCCTTACTGCTATATCTTCCACAACTCCTCTCCTCTGCTGGCTAACCCTTATTAATCCTATTTCCTGTAAAATTAAGTGGCAGGACAACTCCTGGCATTGGCTGTTCTTTTATTAAGTTCACCTCCTTTCTGGCCTGAGGGGCATCAATCCTCACCCACCTTAAGATATCCCAAAGGGACCCACCTTAAGATATCCCAAAGGGATGGAGGGTAATTTGCACAAGGATCCTTGGGGGGAACTACCAGCCTGACAATGTGGACAAATTGTTGCTGACTTGGTGATCTGTGTAGACTAAGAAGGCAAATACCAAATGCTGGCAAAAGGGAGATACTGATCATGCTGATTTGCCCCACAGAGCCCCCTAAAAGCCAGGGAATTAGAGGTGCCAAGCACCTCAAAAGACCAATGAGGCAGATAACTGAAATCCAGAAAACAGAGTTAAATACCTAGGTCCTCTCCTCAAATTACAAGGTCTACACTTCTTCCACCTCCATGGAAAATGAGAGTTATTCTCTGGGAAATCTGTACCAGACTCAAAAGACAAGGAAGAGTAGAAACCCTGAAAATGCAGATTAAGAAAAATTCTGAATATCATATAGACATAGATATGGAGACATCCAGGCCCTCTCCCATCTAGCTCTCAGGCAGCCACGATTATACCCTCCTGAGGAGAGATTAATAGATCCCTTCTACAGAAATCTAATATGCCAGAGAAGACTTGTAACAATGACATATGGAGCTGCTCAAAGTCTGCTAGCTCCTAATCCGGACAGTGAAGTCAGTCAGTCAACAAACCCACCCAACCAGGCACACAATGTTTTTTAGCACCTCGCTCATAAAATGGCAGTCAACAAAAATTCAGTACAGATTACAAAGTAAAAATTGACTCCCCCAAAAGGTAGTTATATAGACAAATACATGTACATACCAAAACAAAGGAGAGATGAAAAAATAAGAAATTAGGAAACTAAACTTTAGGTCCAACATTATTCCAGAGTTTCAGAGAAAGAAGAGGAAACTATATATATATTTTTAAAAGTCTGATAAGGGGCTAGTATCCAAAATATATAAAGAAATCTTACAATGAAAAAAAAAAAGAAATCTTACAATGTAATAATAAAATCTAATTTTAAAGTGGACAAAGGACTTCTGAATAGATATTTCTCCAAAGAAGATATACAAATGGTCATAACCCAATCGGCATATGAAAAAATGCTCAACATTGCTAATTATTACAGAAATGTAAATCAAAATCACAAGGCAATAGCACATCACACCCACAGGCTGGCTATAATAAAAAGCATAGTAACAAGTTTTTGTGAAAATGGGGAGAAATCGGAATCCTTAATTGCTTGTAGGAGTGTAAACCCATGCTGCCACTTTGGCTGTTCCTCTAAAAAGTTAGTTACCGTATAAACAATCCCATTCCTGAGTATATGCCTAAGAGAAATGAAAACTTATGTCCCCAGAAACTTATGCACAAATTTCACAGCAATATTACTCATAATAGCCCAGAATGGAAACCACCCAACTGCCCACTAACTGATAAATGTGTCACATCCACAATATGAAACAATATTTAGCCATAAAAGGTAATGAAGTACTGATACAAGCTACAACATGGATAAACCTTGAAAACATTGTTAAGTGAAAGAAGCCAGACACAAAAGGCCACATATCGTGTGATTCCATTTATATGGAATATCCAGAATAGACAAATCGAGAGTCAAAAAGTAGAGCCAAGGGCTTGAGAGAGGGAGGGAGGGATGGAGAGTGACCACCAATGGGTACAGGGTTTCTTACTGGGGTGATGAAAATGTTCTGGAATCAAATAGTGGTAACAGCTGCACACTTTTGTGAATACAATAAAAAAACCACTAATTTACACATTTTAAAAGGATGGATCCTCCTATATGTGAATTACACGTCAATTTGAAATAGAAAAGAAAAACAGTAATACAAGAAATTTTTTCAGAAGTAAAAGATCTGCATTTCCGAATTATAAGACAAATAAATCTCTAGAGAGATAACACCACACCAAAACATATCATGAAATCTTAAAATAAAAATAAAAGGGATAAAGATAAACTCTTGAACTCTTCCAAGGGGCACCTGGGTGGCTCAGTTAAACATCTGACTCTTGATTTCGGCTTAGGTCATGATCTTGGGGTGGTGGGATCGAGCCCCACACCCAGTTCTGTGCCCAGGAGGGAATCTGCTGAAGATTCTCTCTCTTCCTCACTCTCTGCACCTCACCCTGCTCTTGCACTCACTCTTGCTATAACAAATATTTTTTTAAAAATTCTTAAAACTCAGGGGCACCTGGGTGGCTCAACGTCTGCCTTTGGACCCGGTGATGATCCAGAGTCTGGATTTCCTTCCTCCACACTCCTAGCAGAGGTATATCAAATTTATGGTTAAATCATTATTCAGTCCTTAAATTACTATGATTATATAAATATTATGTACTGCTGAGGTAGGTAACATACTACAATGGTTTCTTGAACAGCTTTTTTCCCTGGAGTTGATAATCAGCTTTGTTTATATATATATATATATATATATATATATATATATATATATATATATATATATATATATTTTATTTATTTATTTGACAGAGAAAGAGAACGTAATTAGGCAGAGTGACAGGCAGAGGGAGAGAGATAAGCCACTCCCCCGCTGAGTAGGGAGCCTGACTCTCGCTTGATCCCGGGACTCTACTACTACTGAGCCACCTAGGCACCCCTGTTTTTGCCATTTGCTAAATTCTCTTCCTATCACTATTTATTAATACATTCTATTTTTTCCTCATACTATAATTTTCCATTAAGGTGTTCAAATCTTTAGATAACCTCTTACTTTTTTCTTTTTTTTTTTAAACCACCTAGAGCCCTTTTTCCTGTTAATCCTCCTCCAGTCTAGACTGGCTACTATGGTAGGATTCCTGCAGAGCTGATATTTTAGAATTTCCTTTCTCTGTTATCCTGGATCCTTCCCCCAATTTCTCTTATGTTGGAGTCTTCTCTGATTCCACATATTCCTCTTCTTTGGTTTACTCATTTTAGGATGGCACATTCTCCAGAAGCATCCTTGGTAAGGTACATATGGGAGGTTAATTTCCTGACCTAGCATGTTAAGGTCCCCCAAGACCATTCCCAGGTTTGCTGCTGCACTAGAAGCTCTCAGTGGACTCAGCATATAGTGACACCTGTGACTGGTTTATTATAGTGAAAGGAAGCAAAGCAAAATCAGCAAAGGGAAAGGCACTTGGAGCACCGTTTCTAAGAATCCTTTCCTAGTGGATTCACAAACAATGCAACTGTCTGTTCAAGAAGCTCATGAGAGACTCCGTGCCCAAGGCTTTTTACTGGGGCTGGTATTGTAGGTACCCTCTGCCTGACATGTACCAAAATCCCACATTCCATATTGTTGACACAAACAATTCAGGTACTGAGAGCCACTCGGTTCTGGGAATTATGGCAATCTTCCTATTTTCAGACACCAGCCAAATGGCCAAACTATTTGTATCAAAAGTGCCAACAGGCTTTCTTTTCTAAGGATCACATTCTGGGTCTTACCGTGTTACCTCTTTTCTGCCCATAAATTTGATATTCCTCTGCTAGGAGGGTGGAGGAAGGAAAGGGAAAATTAGGAGAGCTAAATATTCATCTACCATGATAAGAAGTTAAAACTCAATGCCTAAAATTGATAAAACAAGATATCAACAGAAACTTATTCTTTGAAATACGGAGGTAAATTTCCAAAGATGAAAAAGTTAAAGATGGAGTTAGGAGAGATAAAACAGTTCTTTGCTACGTCTTTTAATACTACTTGACTTTTTCAGGGTGCCTGGGTGGTAAAGTCAGTTAAGCATCTGATTCTTGGTTTTGGCTCAGGTCATGATCTCGGGGTCCTGGAACTGACCCCTACATTGGGCTCTGCACTCAAGCATAGTATCTGAGATTCTCTTCTCTCTCTGCCCCTCCCCCCTCTCTAAAATAAATAAATAAAATCTTAAAGAAAAACACCAAAAAACTATTTGACCTTTTCAATCAGCACTGTCCAAAGGAAACATAATCCACACGTAAATATAGGACTAAGTTCTTGAGCAGTCACATTTTAAAAACTACAAAGAAACAGGTGAAATTTATTTTAATAATAGTTCAATCCAATACATCCAAAATATTAATTCAACATAGGGCACTGGCTATACCTTAAGGGTGACCAACAGTGACCAACATCTACCCTGTTAGCACAATTTTAGACTGTGCACATGCAATACTTCAACAAAAATTATCTCTATCTTAGAAAATAGTAATGACAATGAACGGCTTACCTTCTGTACCTGAGCTTTGACGACCAGTCCTGGTAGCAAGTTATTAAGGGTCCAGTTTTGCTCCTCAGTAGCAATGGCAGCAGAAACTTCAGAAGGACCAATAGACAGACCAACAACTCCTCCATTGCCTTTCACTTCTTCAATGATGCAGTTCAGGTACTGACCCACCTTCAGTTTTGCACCTGCAAGCCCCAGCCCCAGCCCCCAAAGGAAAAATACCTCTATGAGAAGGGCTCTTAACTTGAGCTCAAGCAATATCTGATAAGATCCATGGTCTATGTGCCCAGTTACCAAGTAATACTCATATTCGCAATCTCTCAGTGACCAACTACAAGAGGGGAATAAAGTGACCCTGACTGATCTGGAATCAACACCACTTTAAAATACGAAAATCTCAACAAGGCAGGAAGAGTGCTGGTTCAGAGGCCCTGGGGGCCCAAATTTCAATGGAATCTTCTAGGTGAGAAAATGTGAAACTGGCTCTCTTTGCACGGTGGTTGGTTCAGCTGGCATCATGCAGTGGTGCTGTGGCAGCTCGGGGCAGTGCCCATTCTCCTACACTGGGGCCCTGCTGGGTGTTTGAAGATTTCCGCGGCAAAAAAAAAATAAATAAAAAATAAAAATAAAAAAATGAAGATTTCCGCGGCTGTTACCCTTGAATCAAGCTTGATTATTCTGGAAGGCTACCTGGGGCAGTGCCCTTTCACAGATTAGGTACTAATCAGATACTGAAGGGCTGGTTTGTAATTCACCCTCTTGGATCAGTGCTGTTGAGATGTCTGTACCCTCGGAATGGCTCCTGCCACTCGAACCTGCAGGCTGTGAAGAGTCATGTCCTTTTTCCTTGGCTACTATGGGTTTTGTTCATGTAGAGGATACCTCCCATCTGGTTGGTGTTGGGCAGATCCTAGAAACTTCCATCTAATTTCCCTGCATTAACCTATGTGAGCAGCTGTCAACTTACTGGAGGAAAGAAACTGCCCAGAAATTTTGAGATGCTTAAATACTTTCAGACCAATTAGACTTATTTAACATGAATACTTGTTTTTATTAAAAGGATTCCAATGAAATATTTTATTTAATTTTTTTTCAATAAAATATTTTAAAATAAGTTTGGTCTCCATAAAAATAAGGTGGTACCAAAAGATTTGCGGAAGTAAAAGGTAACCTATATGTGAATGAGCATCACAGTTGACATCTAGCTATATACCTCTTTACAGCTTTATAGAAAAAGCTAAAATGAGGTTGACCTTAAAATTAAGGATTTTAGGTGGTGTACCACAGGATTTTAATGAACTAGATGTTAAGTAATGAAAATTTTTACGGTGTAGAAATACTAACACTGAGGGTGGGGATGCCTGGGTGGCTCAGTGGTTGAGTGTCTGCCTTCGCCTCCAGGTGTGATCCTGGAGTCCCGGGATCAAGTCCCATATTAGGCTCCTTGCATAGAACCGGATTCTCCTGTCTCTGCCTCTCTTGTCTCTCATGAATAAATAAAAAAATCTTAAAATTTCCCAGTTCCTGGGATGGGGGCATTTAGGTTTCTAGTCATATACTCTCTATCTATACCAGTGGTGATTCCCTGACACTTGCACCTATCTGAAGTTGTGTTATAGAATACTAAAAGATTTAAGCATGTAAAGCAATGCATAGCATATTCTATAAGGTTGTGTCGGTTTATTATCAGTGATCTCATGGTATCACGTGTTTCCCTCTATCCTCCTGACTTCAAGTGGTGGTAACAATTTGGGCACCAGTTTGGGGCTATTAACTCCTCTTTTATTTTTGTTTTGAGTCCCATACTGGGCTCCCGTTAGGGAGCCTACTCCTCCCCTGCCTGTCTCTGCCTCTCTCTGTTTCTCATGAATAAATAAAAACATTTTTAAAATTAAAAAAAAAATGTGAAATTGGTCCATTGGATCTCAGACCCTGTGACTCACTGGTCTTTCATACATATTCCCTTTTCTATCAGCCAGAATTGATGCTGATTTTAGCAAAGCCAAACAGCCCCTGAGGTCATCATTCTGTCATTTTACTCAGCAAGTGGTATTTAAACATCCCCACATGCACCACCTCAGTACCATGTACTGGCCCTTTTCTTCCCCCTCACCTTTGTTCTTCTGTCGGATATACTCCTGGGCTTTCTGTAATAGCAGAAAGGCTCTGGCCCCACTAACACCAATGTCCACTAGGTAGCCATGGTCTTCCAAGCTGGACACAGTGCCTGTGAGCAGCTGGAGGAAGACAAAACATTCCCAAGTTCAAAAGCCGAAGGTAATGGGACACACAACAGAAAATCCACTACCAAAAATGAATGTTCCCACCATCAATCTTAACATGTCATCCCACAATCCTCCCCCCAGCACTCCTCCCAACAACTTCAGTCCCACTAGAGGATAGAAATGAGAAAGACATCAACCTAATTCTCCCAGGGCTTGAGGGATCTTATGGTTTCCAGACAGTGAAAAGTGTTACACACACACAGTTGAATGGAATGACAAAGAGGGGTTTCTCCCCAGGAGAATTTTCAAAAGATAGGGAAGACTATTGTTACACAAAGAGGAGTAAATCAGATGGCCCTGCAATGTCAATCCCAGAACCGTGACTAATCCAGAACTAGTCTTCTGGCTGTCACCACATCTTTTCTAAGAGCATCCAAGACTTCAAAAAAAGAAAAAAAATCTTGCCAACCTCCTTTACATTTCATGGGAAGCAGTATGGAATTCAAATCTGGCTCTTACTTACTAATTTGGTCTTTGACAAGTCATAAACCTTTCTGAGTCTATTTTCTCAAAAGTGTAAGAGGAACACCTATATATCCGCCTCACAGGGTTGCTGTAAGAATTTCTTCAGATGAAATGTCTAAAACAGCACCTGCCAAACACCAGGCTCTTGACACTTGTCGATTTCCTGCACCTTGGCTTACTTTTATTCCCCTTTCTAGCCAGCTTTCAGGGCCTGTCCCAAACTGATTGCTTCTAACTAAAAGTTAGAAGTTCATACTGATCTTAATTACAAGAGCACTGTTATTTGAATCGTTTATACCTGTTGGAAGTTGAGACTGGGAACTAGAAACTAATTCCTCTTGAATCTCTCTAGGGACTGGGAGACACATTAGTAAGCTGCCCATCAGTGCAGGTGACAGATTATTTGTCCTATCTACCCTGTCTCTGTGATCAGAGAGCAGCCCTCAAGCATTCCCCACAGATGCCAGGCAGCCTCTGAAAAAGACTTAACCTGTGGAGGACAAGTAAGCCACTTTGAAGAATTCTTCATCCCTGCTATGCCTCACTGAAGGCTTGTTTTTTTTTTTTTTTTTTCTTTTTTTGCCACCAGTGAACCATCCCTTTCTCCCCTCCAAGGTAATGTGATTAGGCTCAAGTCTTCAATTTCCTATAGGTACCCAAGCACCCTGGAGACCCCTCCCTGCCCCAAGAAAAGACTCATCTTTGTGTGTAGCTATGAAGCTGGGTACTCCCCCAGGAGGCAGGGCAGGAGAAAGGCACATTGTTCACTCCTTTTTCTTTGATCCCATACATACCATGCCAGGCTTCAGGGCCTCAGCACTTAGCACTTCGTTGACATTTTTGGGGTTCAGAGATAGCTTGACACTCTTTTTGCCCCTCTCTGTGATGCCCACACTGCTCACCACACATCTCACTAGCATCCCAGGTGAGAAGAGTTCAGACAAGCAGACCAGGTCCTACATAATACAAACGAGAAAGATCCAAAACATACTCCTCCTCTGAACCAGCATACCATTGCTCAACTCTTGCTGAGTGGTTTCTCATCCTCAGACCACAAAGAACCCGCAAGGCAGACAAAGTGAGTAACTGCCCACCAAAGAAAGAGGGATCTGTCACTAAGTCACAGTCTTCAGTTTCAGTAGAAGGGCTTCAAATATCTTCACAGAACAGGCAGATGTAAATGACTTGTCAAGAGTTGTCTGTATTCGTTGTCTTCATTTCTTCACCTTTTGCTCACCCTTCCACTCACTATACCTGTGTTCCACCCCTCGCCTACCACTTTATCTCCCAATAAAATCATCGGTAACCTTCATGTCACTATATCCAATAATCCCTGTCACTGTCCCTCTTATATGTGACCATTAAAAAGCATTTAACACTGATTGTGGCACCTGGGTGGCTCAGTTGTTTGAGCATCTGATTCTCTTTCAGCTTAGGTCTCAGGGTTGTGGCACTGAGCCCGGCATTGGGCTCTGTGCTCAGCAGAGAGTCTGCTTGGGATTGTCTCCCTCTCCCTCTTACCCTCCCTGCTGCGCACATGTGTGTGCACGCTCTAACATAATATAGTATGGTATAGTATAGTATAATATATAACATAACATAATTAATATAACTAATATAGTATAACATTATATAGTATAATATAATATAATATAATTAATATAATATAATATAATATAATATAATATAATATAATATAATCTTAAAAAACCCTTGAGGGTCAGTCTCTCAGTCTCTTCTCACTCTATTCAGTACTTCTAGGCATCTTTTTTCCCCTCTTAGTTTCAACTGCCACCTATGCGGAGCAGCCTCACACATGTACATTTCTAGCCCAGACTACTCTGAACTCTGGAATCATCTATCTACTGGATGTCTCAACCATTTCTCAAATTGGACACTGCACAAAATAAAATTGTGATTGTCTCTCCCAATCCAGTTCTCTCTCAGAGTTTCTCCCTCAGGATGGCAAGGCTGACCATCACGTCACATATAACAGAAGCCTAAAACTCATCCCCCCATCAAATCCATCAGCACTGACTTTACCTCCTCAGTCCTCAGTAAACCCTAAATGCAGCCTGCTGTCCATCCCAGAGCTAGACTACTACAATAACTCCCTCACTGGTCTCTAAGCAACAACACATACTTCTTCAATCTATTGTCTATGCTGTCTACATGTCACCCACCCTCATGAGGACACTTCAAGGGCTTCCCATTGGTTCTAGAATTAAAAACCAATCTTTAACATGGTCTGGACTCCACCCAGCTCTCTTGCCCCATCCCACACCACTCTCTCTTGCTCTCTCAGCTCCATATTGTGCTCCTTCTGCCTGAACTCCCTTCCTTCTTTACCTGGTACACCCTCATCCTTCAGATCTCAGCTTAAGCATCCCTTCCCCAGGGAAGTCTTCCAGGCTCCCTGAGCTAAGTCAAAATCCCCTTATTTAAAAAAGAAAAAAGGGACATCTCGGTGGCTCAGTGGTTGAGCATCTGCCTTTGGCTCAGGTCGTGATCCCAGGTCCTAGGACTGAGTCCATCGGGCTCCGCACAGGGAGCCTGCTTCTTTCTCTGCCTGTGTCTCTGCCTCTCTCTCTTTGCCTCTCTCACAAATAAATAAAATCTTAAAAAAAAAAAAAAATCCCCTATTACAAACTCTTGTAACACCTTGTATCTTGACTTCTTTGCAGTTAGCAAGGTTGTAATTTTACATCCACTTGAATACCATTTAGTTTCAGTTACAGACTATGTTCAGGCTTCCCTTACCTTCAGAGGTTCTTCTTGAGCTACCTGCTCATTCAGCTGCTCGGTATAGGCATCACAGATTTCTGTTGCTTGCACAAAGCCCTGGAGGCCATTGGGCAGACTGATAACCAGTTCTAGTTCATGTACCTCCTTCACACAACCCAAAATCCGCATCCCCTCACGCAGGGACTAAAAGGGAAAAAGTGAAATGTGTATGACAGGGAAAAGAACAATGACTGAGGATGTTAGGGGGTCTGGCTTTTAGTCCCAACTCTGACATATAAAAGCTACAGGAGGGATCCCTGGGTGGCACAGTGGTTTAGGCGCCTGCCTTTGGCCCAGGGCGCGATCCTGGAGACCCAGGATCGAGCCCCACATCGGGCTCCCGGTGCATGGAGCCTGCCTCTCCCTCTGCCTGTGTCTCTCCCTCTCTCTCTTTCTCTCTCTGTGTGACTATCATAAATAAATTAAAAAAAAAAATTAAAAAAAAATTTTAAAAGCTACAGGAAATACATGTGTGTATTATGTCAGTATACTTATCAGATAGCTGACTGAGCACCATAAAACAGCATCATGATACAGAGGGCACTTTTGTCTTTTGCTTTACTCCAAAGACCCCAAACTCAAAATGAAGGAAACAGGCCAGTGGAGTCGATGGCAGTCTGGAGTGTGCATGCCAGGCTTAAACAGGACAACCACTACTCAGCTCTATGTGACTAAACATGAGGGAATGCAAGTTTGTGCTGTCAGCACTCTCAAATTTTTACAAGATGCCAGAAATCACATTTTTCTGTGAAATTTTTTCTAATGTTGGCACAAAGTTAAATAATTATTTTTCTATGTATCATATAAGACAAAATACGTCTGCAGGCTGAATCTGAATCTTTTCCTTAGGAATCATTTGGCTTTTTTTTCTTTTTTATAACATATATCCAAGTTATAATCTAAAAATATAAACAACATTAAAAGCCCACTTCACTTCTCCAAGAGAATTTCCATAACTATGAAATGGAAGAGTAGAAGTAGAAAGGTTTAAAGTTATTGCTGGTTCTAACCTATGAATCTACTAAAACACAAGTTTCATGAAGACACAAGCACAATGAGGGACTCAGCAGCTAAAAAGAAAAACAACACATGATCCCAGGCACTGGTTAATAATTGAAGGCAATAATGCTCAGTTCTGTGTACTAACTGAAAAATCTCCACAGAGGTGTACACACAAACATACGTGCATACATACAAAAAGAATCAAGGAAAAAAATAGAGAAGAACATATACAAACTTAAGTGACCCAGGTAGTTTGTTTAGAACAAAAATCAAACTGTAACAAACCTCAACACTAAGGACTTCAAACTTCTCTCTTACAGACTTGCTGCTTTCTCTCTTCCCGATTTTCAACTTTTTTGTTTTTGCTGGCCCTTTCTGGCTCTTTTTCCTTTTGGTGGATTCCTCTTCAGTAGAAATCTACAAAGGGGGGAATAAAAGATCCAAAAGAATAAAGAGAAACAATTCTGTGCTTTCTCTCCAATTTCAGGTCACCTGTCACCTTGCCTTGTTAGTCCTGTACTGTACCTCACTCCCAGTATTCCTGTTAATTCCTGTTCCAATCCCATTCTGTCACCAATATTCCCTTTGCCCAAGGTGGGAGCCTTCTTCATATTCTCAAAAGCCTCTTCTCTCCTATGTTCTTCCTCCTTTGCCTGGGATGAACACTGGGATCCCCACTATGAGAAGCAATTTGGAAGAGTTTGTAAAAATGG
This sequence comes from Nyctereutes procyonoides, assembly GCF_905146905.1. Taxonomy (NCBI): domain Eukaryota; kingdom Metazoa; phylum Chordata; class Mammalia; order Carnivora; family Canidae; genus Nyctereutes; species Nyctereutes procyonoides. Next base: position 8,222,199 of record NW_026575133.1, on the reverse strand, counting down.
GATGGTGGAGACATGGAGACCTGAGTTGAACTCCCAACTCTGCCATAACAAGCTATACGGTTTCAGTTAAAAAGGTAACCTCTCTCAGCCTCAGTTTCTCATCATGGAATGATGTTCTCTACGCCACTGTAGTTGGAAAGATCACAAAAAATACACACAAGGTCATAAATCAAATGATAGTTCCCTGCCCTCTAGCATTTAGAGCAATACCTACTCTAGGTCAAGATGGTGAATTTCAATGCAAATTCTAAATTATTGTATTATTATATTATTAATATACACGGCAAGGATCTCATTTAAAAATCAACCACAAGGGATCCCTGGGTGGCGCAGCGGTTTGGCGCCTGCCTTTGGCCCAGGGCGCGATCCTGGAGACCCGGGATCGAATCCCACATTGGGCTCCCGGTGCATGGAGCCTGCTTCTCCCTCTGCCTGTGTCTCTGCCTCTCTCTCTCTCTCTGTGACTATCGTAAATAAATAAATAAAAAACCTTTAAAAAAAAAAATCAACCACAAATGCTTTTTCTCCTTTATTTTTAATTAATTGAAATATATTTAACACTCAATGTTACATTAGTTTCAGGTACACAACATAGTGATTTGATGACTCTACATATTATCATATTATCCTATGATCCCACAAGGGTAGCCAACAACTATCACCATACAATTCTATTATAATACCACTGAGTGTAGTCCCCATGTTGTACCATTCATGACTTACTCTACAACTTTTCTCTCCATCTTTAACCAACATGGCACAAAGTTCTTAAGAATAACAGCACTGCAAGCTCAAGTACTAAATGCCTTGCTTCAAAAAATATAGCCTCATGATGGTACAGACTCTCTAACAAGTTCAACTTACAAAAGTAGACTTCAAAAAGAAGCAAATACAGAAAGTACCATTCTCAAGGTTCATTCTTCACAAGGATACTAGAAAGTGTAAAATGAGTCTTACAAGCATATCACTTACATCAAATAAGTTGTCTTGTTCAACTGACTGCTGGAAAGCCTTCTCTAATTTGTGGGTCTTTCTCGTACCCCCTCGGGGGAAGCTTTCTTCCATGGCTGCCGTATTTGAGTCACCTAAAAACAATGTAAAGAGTATCAATGAGCTATAGCCTTGGCGTGAAATTTCCTAAAGGTTGTGATCAGCGGGCAAGAGATAAAACTTTCTAGCGCCAATGGGCTAGGTAACATTCAGGACTAAGAAATCAGGTTTGATGCTAGACCTCAAATAACCCAAATTTCATCTTTCCAAAGATCCCTGCTTCAAAACCACAAATCCATACATTTTCCTCCAGGAAAAGAAATTATAGATCCAACATAGTAAATATCACATTATAGCCACAGTTAAGTCAGAGATACACAAGTTGATATATAACTCCCTATCTTCAAAGAATATGCACAATTTTGGGGGGCCTGGGTGTTTCAGTCAAGTAAACATCTGAATCCTGATCTCAGGGTCGTGAGCTCAAGCCCCACATTGGGCTCCTCACCAGACATGGAGCCTACTTTAAAAAAAAATTTTTTTTTAAAAGAACATGCACAATTTTAAGAAAATAAAACAATTATGAAAATAATTTAAAATACCAACCGGCGCACCTGGCTAGCTAGGTCAGAAGAGCATGCAGCCCTTGATCTCAGGGTCATAAGTTCAAGCCCCACGTTGGGTGTAGAAATTACTAAAAATAAATAAATAGATAAAACACAAATCAAATTACAGACAAAGAAATATGAAGTGATGTGGCTTCAGTAAAGAAGGCAAGCTTCTTAAAGACATCTTTGAGCTGTTAAAAGATGGAAAAGAGGGACGCCTGGGTGGCTCAGTGGTTGAGCGTCTGCTTTTGGTTCAGGGCTTGGTTCAGGGCGTGATCCCAGGATCCTGGGATCAAGTCCCTCATCAGGCTCCCTGCAGGGAGCCTGCTTCTCCCTCAGCCTATGTCTCTGCCTCTCTCTCTGTGTGTCTCTCATGAATAAATAAGTAAAATCTTAAAAAAAAAAAAAAAAAAAGGAAGATTTTGACAGGTGAAAAAGGAAAAAGAGGAGAAATGTGAGACTAGGCATAGAAACAGTTAAAGCCAAATACTTCCATAATCACCAGTAATTTCTCAAAAAAACTGCACAAGAAGTTGCTGTTTCCTTTCTTTGATGAACTGTTTAGACCACAGGGGGAATAAAGCATAATAATCAATTTAATAATCTTAAATTGGAGAAGACAGGTGGGCTTTTTCGTGAAAGATTTCAAGCTACATTACGAGTAGTTTGATGTTTACTTTGACAAGTCAGAGCCCTAAGTAGGGGAAGAAACAGAACAGCAACCAAGAAAAATATACTGCAGGCTACAGACAGGAAGAGAAACAGGGCTGAAGGAAAGTGAACAGAGTAGAAGTCAACTGCAGTGCAGCAAAGAGAAACCATAGGAAAGAGGACAGGTCTACACGATAGTGGAGATTGGTTTTGAGAGACACTTGGAATAAGGATCTAGAAAGGCTTTCGACTACAGTGGAGGTGAAGACCCAGTGGAAGCCTTGGATTTGGCATCAGGAAGAGGTGGGTGCACGCTTCGGAGAAACAGGAAAGAGCAGAGAAGTCTAGTTTGCAGGGAATTTGACCCTAAATGTCAGTTCAGACGAGGAGAAACTGAAGTTTCAAAAAGGCGATCGAGAGACAGAGAAGAGACATAAGGAACTTCCCAAGGATAGAGCCTGATACTGCAGAGGTCAGCATCTGAGCCGGTCCGAGATGGCTGAGCCACTCACGCAGCAGCGGAGGTGCGTGGCAGGGACCCAGAGGACCTAGCCCTGGAACAGACCTGGAAGCCACGAGCTCTCCTTCCTTCTCGCCCCTTTTCTCACTCACCAGCCCCGTGACGCCAGCAGCTCTACTTCAGAGCCCGTGGAGCATCAGAGTCACACACGAGGGAAGCACATCCGCGAGACAACCCCGCTATTCCGGAAGCGTGGGCGGGCCTATCACCCTACTTCCGCTACCACGCTGAGTCCTACTGGTCGGGGGGAGGATGGGGGGCGGGAAATTTAGAGAAAGGAAGCGGAAGGGCGGGGCTTCGAGCCGTAGCCAATCGACGCTGAAGGCTGAATAGGCTCTGGCCCGCTGAACGCGTGCGGGGGAGGCGGCTTCTTCCGGCCGGCCGCAGGTTAGCTGCGTACGTTGAAGGACACAACCAGTGGAACTGCTACCTTTTGCGAGGTGGGTGTGTGGACGGGATCCCCGGCGCAGGCTTCGTGCCTCCGCTTTGAAGGGGAGGCACAAACCTCCGAGCGTTCCTGACGCAGGAACGCCGCTAGGTCTTTGCTTTGGGGAGCGAGAACAGCGGAGAATTGGGGAAAGGAATTAGAGGTAACGAGGGAGCCAGGGCGCGAGGGTCGGACTGGGAACCCAAGGGGCGAGGAGGATAGGCGGTCCTAGGGGCTCCCATAGTTCCCAAGGGCCCTTGGATCCTTTTACGATGAGGAAAAATGAGGCCCGCTGCGAAGGGACTCCCCCCAAGGTCACCTAGCGATGTAATACTGAATGAAACTCGGGCTCCCGGCCAGATTAACCTGTCTTCCTCGGTATGCCCATAGTCTGTTTGCACTGCGCTGTGCCTCGGGAGCTGGCCAGCGAGGCCTCCTTTAGCTGCGCTGCAGCCTTTGTCAAAGCGGGAATGTGTGCGGCCCGGCGCCCGCAGTCGGCCAGGCCGGCGGTCCGCGGGTTAGAGTCCAGGCGGTCGGATCGCAGCGGGAAGGCCTTTTCCCTCTAAGGGGCAGCCAGAACAGGGAGCTGATTACCCCCCTTGAAGTGCAAAAGGCTGCTTTCGGCACCCGAGTGGTTCTCGACTTTTACCTCGTGATCTCACCGCTCCGGCTAGGTAGGTGTCCAGTCAGGGAAAGGCGGTTGGTCCCTTTGGGCCTTCTCTGAAATGCCCGTTTCACAGGTGAAGAAAGACGTGGAAGGCGTCATTCCTGTTTACTCGCGGTAGGCCCGTTAATTGGAAACGAGAGTGAGACCCCATGCTTCGACTTCTCCACGGGCTACCTACCACTTAGCAGTTAGGGCCTTTATTAGTCTTAGGTAATTTGTTCCTTGTTATGTCTTTCTAAACTTTGTATGGTTCAAAAAGGAGTCAGGTCTCAGTTCGAGTTACTCCACAGAGGGTGCTCTAGCCCCAAGGGTTCGAGATCTTTGTCCAAAAGTAACGTGCAGCTCGCGGAAGGGGGCAAGCCCCAGTGCTTGTAGGCTTTTATCCCATTGTTTATTTCACCGGCAACATTTTACTCCCGACTCGTGCCTCCATCTCACCTTCACAAGAGTCTTCAAGACCCAGACTAAATCTCAGTTCCTATGCCATGCCCTTCCCTGCAGTCAGAATTAGTCCTCTGTGGAATATCAAAGCCTTCCTACCATATTGTGTAGAGAGAAATTTAGGGCGCTTTAAAATTGTTTCACTTGGACACCACGTCCTCCTAAAAATTTCTGTTACACACAAGGGAGTGGGGTTATCATTTAAATAATAACGGCAAAGTTAAGCTCCTGTTTTGTGTAGGGTTTCTCCTAGAAACCTACTTAATACCAAAAGAATCCAAAAGTGTATCATGAAGATGAATGGAGGGGAAACTATGCCTTTAGTAAGTCTAGTAAAATGAAACCATTAACATAAAAGCTACATTAAAAAGATTTATCTTAATGGAGATTTCCCTTCTTGGTCTGGAAAGGCCAAGTCCCCTGAGGAGACTTAAGTTTGGATTTCCTTCATTGTTCCAAGAACTTTATTGAAACTTCAGGATTAAGGTCATTTGTCCAAATTTTCATTGCCATTTCTGTGCACGAGAACGCCTCTGAAGGCCTTTGAATGGTAAACAGGGGAGTGCCAGTTTCCATAGCAACGACTTCCTCACAGATCTTTCCCTCTTCCATTTCATCAAGAGCCAGCTGAGTCACAGCCACTGCCTATCAATCTCGACCGGACCTCGACCGGCTCGTCTATGTTGCCAATCGACTCGGCGTGGCGTCGGTCGTGGTAGATAGGCGGTCATACATACGAATTTTCAAGTGTTCTGGTGACCTTTGAATGTGCTTTTGTTATTTTTTATTTTAACAAATATATGCCTGTGTAATATATAGGTACTTATAACTCCTCTTAAAAGTTTGTTGCATATTTTTCCAGAGTTTTTTTCTGTACATTTAATAACAAATATTTGGTTTTCTATTACTGCTGTATCTTTTAAACTTTAGTTTACATAAGAAATGCCTAGAGGGCATATTAAAGCAGATTACTCCTGGGCCCCAGAGTTTCTGAATAGGCCTGAGGTCAGGCCTGAGAATTTGCATTTCCAACAAGTTTCCAGTGATGTTGCTGCTGCTGGTCTAGGAACCAGACTTTGAGAACCATTTATGTACTATGTAGTATAATGTCCAGAAACAGATTTTTTTTTTCAGTTAAACATACACAGGGACATCTTACCATGTCCACGCATAAATATCTATGCACATTGTAGTTCCTCAAATGGAAACTATCAGTCTCTTGTATGTAGATTAACTTTTCATTTTTTCCCATTTATTTTCATAAACAGTATTTCAGTCATCCTTCTTGACCCATAGAACATGTTTCCACTTTGCAGTATTTCTTTAAGGGTAAATAAATTCCTGGAGAACAAATGAACCAGCTACCTAAAAGGGTATATTAATTTTATAATTTGATAGGTATTGCAAAATTGCACCTTAGGAAAAGTACCAGTTTACACTCAGGCAACAGGAAATGCTTTATTTTCTCATTCTTACTATTTATTATTTTTCCTAGTCTGATAGTTAAATATCGGCCTCATTTACATTTCTTTGATCACTTTTGTGTTTTCCCATTGAGTTTTTGGCCTTTATATTTTCCCTTTCCTGAGGTAACTAAAATACTGGTCCATGTTTTCTTCCAGGATTCCTCGGCTTTACTATTTATATTTAGATCTTTTACCTATTTTGGTGTAAGAAGTGGGGATTCCAGCTTTCCTGATACCTCCAATAGCTAGTATGTCTCCTAGGGGTGGGAGTTAGATGCTGAGAGCACCGTAGCCTAGGTAGTGAGTATCCTGTTTATAACTAGTTGACAGACTTTGATAATGGCATTTTGGTAGGATCTCCATCTTTAAGAACTTGAACCAGCATTTTCTTATATAAATTCTTTAAAGTGTGGAAATATATATATATATTTTAAAGATTTTATTTATTTATGGGAGACACAGAGAGAGAGAGGCAGAGACACAGGCAGAGAAGAAGCAGGCTCCATGCAGGGAGCCCAATGTGGGACTCGATCCTGGGACTCCAGGATCATGCCCTGGGCCAAAGGCAGATGCTCAACTGCTGAGCCACTGAGGTGTCCCACTTCCAGTTCTTATACTTTGATGTACATCCCTTTTGTTAAAATAATGTTAATTTTAAAAAAAATGGTAGTATCAGTTCCATTTAGTAAATGATCCCTTCTCTTCCCATTCCTAAAATTATAAGAAAAATTGTGAGGGTGCCTGAGTGGCTCAGTGGTTGAGCGTCTGTCTGCTTTTGGCTCGGGTTGTGATCGAGTCCCGCATCGGGCTCCTTGTGGGGAGCCTGCTTCTCTCTCATGAATAAATAAATAAAATCTTTAAGAAGGAGGAAAAGAAAAATTGTGAAAGGGGTTGCAAGTTGAGCTGTTTATTTGGTGGTTACCCTTCTTAGAAACTTTGAAATGTATCAGAAGCTCCAACTTTCATCTACTCCTCTTAAAAGGAGTATGCATGATTGAGTCCATGCACAATGTAACATGATGTAGTGAGAACCAAAAACAGTATCAAGCAATATTGGGTTAAAGGGTGGGCCTAGAGATTACTGTGTTCTCTTCAGTGCTAAATGATTTGATGTATATTTTGGAATGTTATACAATAGCAACCGAGGTCAAGTCTTCCTTCTGAAAGTTTCTCTTATCAATAAGTTTTTCACCATCTTTGCTACTTGTTTTGGGCAAGACATAAGAACTCGTAATATTTATAATGCAATGACTTTAACTTAAAAAAATAAAAACAAAAAAACAAGGGGTGCTTGGCTGGCTTAGTTGGTGGAGCATGTGACTCTTGATCTCCGGGTTTTAAGTTCAAGCCCCATGTTGGATACAGAGATTACTGAAAAAAATAAAATCTTTAAAACAACAACAAAATGAAACTTAATTTTCTTTTAAATTGCATCCAGGGATCCCTGGGTGGCGCAGCGGTTTGGCGCCTGCCTTTGGCCCAGGGCGTGATCCTGGAGACCCGGGATCGAATCCCACATCGGGCTCCCGGTGCATGGAGCCTGCTTCTCCCTCTGCCTGTGTCTCTGCCTCTCTCTCTCTCTCTGTGTGACTATCATAAATAAATAAAAATCAAAAAAAAAAAAAATTGCATCCAAACCAATTTATTATTGCTTTCTTTTTTTTTTTTTTTTTTTTAAAGATTGAAATCATGGCAGGTCCAGAAACTGATGCCCAATTCCATTTCACTGGTATCAAAAAATATTTCAACTCTTATACTCTCACAGGTAGAATGAATGTAAGTATTAACAATACCTTTAAGCAGTTATGATTTAGTATAATATAGGTGGCAATAGCTCTTGTTTACTTTCTTCTTTCTTTTTCAGTGTGTATTGGCCACATACGGAGGCATTGCTTTGATGATTTTATACTTCAAATTAAGGTCTAAAAAAACACCAGCTGTGAAAGCAACATAAATGGTAAGGAATTGACATTTAAAAGTTGGTAACTGGGCAGCATGGGTGGCTCAGCGGTTTAGCACCGCCTTCAGCCCAGGGTCTGATCCTGGAGACCCGGGATCGACTCCCACGTCGGGCTCCCTGCATGGAGCCTGCTTCTCCCTCTTCCTGTGTTTCTGCCTCTCTCTGTCTCTCGTGAATAAATGGATAAAATATTTTTTAAAAAATTTTATTCATAAAAGAATAAAAGTTGGTAACTTAGCCATTATGTTGGTAGGGTTTTTTCCCTTACTATAAAAGTAAATTGTTGTCCTTGTGCAGTTACATACAAGAGGAAAGTATTGTTCATATCTCAGTACCTTGACAATTTTTGTTAATATTTTGGTTTCGCTTTTTTTTTATATACATTTTTTTAATTTGGTTTTCAGTGGCTAGGAGTCCTGTCTGTAATACTGTCTTATAACAAATGTCTTCCTCTAGTAGTTGAATGTATGAGTGTATATGGATATTTGATGTATATCTGTTCCCTATTAGAATTTTTTAAATATGAAATATTGCATTGAACGCCTTTGAGCTTGGGTTAAAGGGTGGGCTTAGAGACTACTATGTTCTTTTCCATGCTATAGTGTTGCCTATTTGATTGTTTTAAGCTTAAGGACTTTTCCCCAAGGGTTATGGGGTGCCCAGCTTTGTAAGAGGATGTCTCCTGTCCTAGCCAATGTTGAATCAGTTTCTGATTTTTGCTTATTTTGATGAGTGAAAATGAGTCTTTTTGATGAAGTAATACATTTTTTCATTTACTGTTTGCGTTTTTCTTAACAGTCCCTTAATATATTTTTCTTATTTAACAATTGAGTCTTTTTCTTTGTGAAGACCTTATTTCTCTTACATAAGTCCTTTATGTAATAATTATTAAAACCAATCTTTTAAATACATTGTAAATATATCTTATTTTTTTGCTAGCTTCAAATTTCTATATAACCAATTTTATATTTTCCTTAAATTTTTATAGATTTCATTTTCTTATGGCACACCACAACCTCCATTTGCCCATCCTTGAATGAATAATTGTTTTGGTAATAGATGATATGGAGAAAACCCCAAACCCAGATCTTTATCTTCCTTAGTTCTCCACAGAAAATTTTTCCTTTGCTCTTAAAAGCTTTTCCAATCTCAAAACTATTGACTAAGACTACATACCCCAGAATGCAGTGGCCCATGACTCATTCCTGAGAAACAGGGAGTTTTTGCCCAGTTTCCATATTAGGTACCTCCCAACTTTGGGAGGGTGGTTGTATCCCCATTATAAAAATGGAGAAATTTTATCTCTGATATGTTTAATATTTTTTTTTTTTTATGATAGTCACAGAGAGAGAGAGAGAGAGAGAGAGAGAGAGGCAGAGACATAGGCAGAGGGAGAAGCAGGCTCCATGCATCGGGAGCCTGACGTGGGATTCGATCCCGGGTCTCCAGGATCGCGCCCTGGGCCAAAGGCAGGCGCCAAACTGCTACGCCACCCAGGGATCCCTGTTTACTACTTTTTAAAATGTTATTTTGTATACTAGACTTTTCCAATAGCATACATTCAGGATCATACTGAGTTGTTGGCAGCTCTTTTGTTAAAGGTTAAGTGTAAGGTTAAATTGTAGTAAGCTGACACACACACACACAAAAGAAAATTGTAGTAAGCTGAAAGATACCTGCATTTTGGAGTGGTTACTAACTGAGAATCTGATGAATTTGCATTCGGTTTCAGGGGGTTCATGGATAGTCCTATACTAGTAATTACTGAATATCTTAGAGTTGAACACAATTGTGTCTGAACTATTTTTGCTTTGTTTATAGGACTTTAACTTGGACCTCATCTCTTAAGTTCCCATGCTTGGAAAAGCTAATGTAAACTCATCATGTGATACTCAATTTGTACAATAAATTATGAACCTGGAAAAGCTGGTTGTCTTTATTTACAAGATATCAAAAATATAAAAACTGTACAAAATGCAACGAAGGCAAAAAACTGGCAGTGACTTGGTCTAAATCTTTTAGTTTCCCAAAGCAAGGCTCAGTACTGGAGGTAAGCAACTGAAATGTCTGTCTGACTTCAAGTGTACTAGGTTGTATGTAGCTGCTTTAGCTGAAGTAGAACATGGAAGCTAAATTTCTTCACCTGGTTTATAGAGTGTTTGGGTGCACTCAGAATCCAACAGGTACAAATTCAGATGTCAGTGGTTGGCTTGTAGTTCATCTAGTTCTTAGAAATTGTAGTTCACCCTACCCAGTAACATACATTCCACTAATCATGGGCCAAGCAAAAATGTTAGTGGATCATTTAACATAGTACTTGAGTGCCATACAGTAACTACATTTTTACAGCAAAAACATACATGCTCATAGAGTTCTTCAGCTAAAATTCAAGATGGTATTATATTACTCAATTTGAATCTTGAAGCGGATGAATTATTGAAATCAATTGATTTTTTTTCCTAAACATAATAAATTAAAATAGCATTTGAACAGAAAATGCATAGTTTCCACACAATCCAAAGCACCATAAATGTCCCCTCCACAAACATAATACCTCTTATTCAACTAACGGAAATTAGTTAAATGTGGTTGCTATAGAAACGTGGAACTGTCCTGTTCAGATTTTCCAAGCAGCATCCTTCCAGATCCATATAGACAAAACATTCTTTGTAGCTTAAATATTAATCACTGAGGTATTTGCTTTTAGTCTCCCTTTTTCAAACAGTAGCTTCCAAAAGGTCTTTAATACCGATGGTTTATTGCGGACTATAAGCTCCTGCAGCTAGAACCAAGTTTCTTCGAGTAAAATGGAGATGTACAACTGGTGTTGATTTGGTCATATATGTTCCCAACAGTAACTCCTGTGAATTCTCAGGTAAATTTATATGCCCAGTGGCTGTAGTAAAGTCATCGGTCTCTAAATCTTCAAATGCTTTGACAGCATCCCACAACCGGACTGTATTATCCATTGAACCTAAGGGGAAGTTAAAAGGAAACTATTTAGTAGAGTCTACCATATTTGAGTTCTGACATTTTGTCAAATACACTTCATATATTTACTATATATTTCTGGTGGAAAAAATCTAAACTTGATTAATAAACTCTACCTTCTAAAGGACCATTTCAAGCAGTTTAACCCGAGAAGTCTGCACATGTCATGTCTTAGAGAAGCAAAACCTAACACAGTCAATCAACACTGTTTCATTTTAACATACCATTTACCCCTTAGCACAAAGCCATTTCTAATCATTTACCTGAGGCCAAAATTTCACCATCTCTACTAAACCTAAGTGAACAGACTGTATCAGTGTGGCCTTTTAATTCTCCAACCATCAAACCATGTCCGATATCCCAAAGGAGTACTCTGCCATCTGTTGCTCCTGTAGCCAGGAATCTCCCATTGGGAGAAAATGTCAAGGAATGAATTGGTCCCTAGAAAATAAGTCCATGGAAAGAATCAGAAGTGGGTTAAAAATATCTAAGTAAGAAAATGCTAGAATTTAAAAGCTTAATGGAATGAATAGTTATCTCAAAGACAACTTGTGTGCCAGAACAATGGTGTAAAATACCTTGTGTCCAGTGAATATTCTTACGCAGTTCCCATTCAAGACATCCCAGAGCCGCACAGTTCTGTCTGCAGAGCCCGTAGCAACATAATTAGAATTTGGATGGAACCTGGTACAATTCACATCAGCAAGATGGCCAGCAAATATCCTTAAAGGCTGGTAGTGGTCTGTAGCCCAGAGCCTTTTAAAAAAATGCATTGAAAGCAAAAAAAAAAAAAAAAAAAAAAAAAAAAGTAATAGTTAACTGCCAAAATTCTAAAATAAATACAGAAACACCCATGTGAAATATTAACTCCAAATAGATCTCCACCCCCACCCCCACCCCTTCACTGGCTACCTAAGGAAAAGTGGAATGAGTGAGACGAAATAACATTCTCAAGGGAAACTAAGTTGATTTAATATAAATTGTTTTCAATTCTCTAGTTCTCTGTTATGTACCCCCTTTCCTACCCCAATTCGTAGTCTAACCCATAGAAAAGTATTTTTCCCTAGTTTTGGCCACCATAAAATTAGTTTCTAATTTGAGTTACCTCATCCTGAACTTTAAAGGGGATCACAGGAAAACACCAGCAGTGCTCACAGTGATGGTGAAAGTCTAGCTGGTGGGAGGGGTGGGGAGCCTGTTAAATACTTGAGGGAAAAAAAGGATTCTTGATAGAATTACATAGTAATACTCCTCCCAAATTCATTTTCAAAATAGGTACTATAAATGCTGACATTCTCAAAAAGTTGATCCCAAATAATAGAAGTGAAAACAAGTTTGGCTGAAGTGTATAATTCCCCCAAAAACAATTTTGCCAGTCATAAGATCACAACGTTCTTACCGAGCTACTCGATCATGGCCCCCTGACACGAAGTAATATCCATATGGAGAAAACTGTGTGTCCCATACTGGGTAGTTGTGTCCTTTATATCCCACCAAGCAAGTAAATGTTTGAAGACTCCACAATCTAACAGTTCCATCCTCTGAAGAAGAAAGCAAGTAGTTCCTGCGGGAAGAAAAGGTAATATATTTGATTCCCAGGATAACTTAGTTACCTGTCCAGTTTCTTTGTACATTTGAATATGTTAAATATAGCTGACATGCTACATCTTTTACCTATACATGGAATTCACAGTAGATAACAAAAAGTTAAAATTATTAACTAAACTGTTAGCTCTGACACTACTGAACACCTACTGAATGAGATTAGATTATTTTTAAAAGTATACTGGGAAAACCGCAGTTCTCATAAAAAAAATTATACCAAAGGGTACCAACAAATAGTTGGTCATAAAGGTCAATTGAGAAAAGCTAAGAAAGATGATAGAAGATGTCACTTAAAATTCCACAATTCTTTAAAATGGAGATGCTCGGGCAGCCGGGGTGACTCAGCGGGTTTAGCACCACCTTCCGCCCAGGGCGTGATCCTGGAGACCCAGGATCGAGTCCCACATTGGGCTCCCTCCATGGAGCCTGCTTCTCCCCCTGCCTGTCTCTGCCTCTCTCATTCTCTCTCTCATGAATAAATATTTTTTTTAAAAAAAATAAATAAAATGGAGATGCTCAGAGCACCTGAGTGGTTTAGTCGGTTGGTTAAGTGTCTGCCTTCAGTTCAGGCAATGCTCCTGGAGTCCTAGGATTGAACTCCCCATCAGGCTCCCTGCTTATGGGGAGTCTGCTTCTCCCTCCCTCTGCCTCTCCTGCCCCATATTCTCTCTCTCTCGCTCTCTCAAATAAAATCTTTAAAAATAAATAAAATGGAGATACTCTTTTTCTATCATGTATAACTTGTATAAACATTTAGAAGGAAATGTCTTTGACAAAAAACACTATAGACATGGAAGTAATACTTTACCTTTTTTAGGGATAAAAACAAAAGCTAAACCACTCAAACTATTATGGTTTTCACTGAAATTGGAGATTTCCCTCAAGTAAAAATGTATCATCTGGCTATCAAAGTTTCATTCTCGAGATTCCATAAAAATGAAAATACACATGGGGTTGAAAGCTATTATCCAAATAAGATACAAATGGTATTATGAATATATAATTCCCTCCCATTTCTACAGAATGTTAAAGATCATGAAAAATAAGCAAATACCTGTGGGTTTCAAATTCCCTTTTCAGTATTATCCTCTCAGTACTTTTGATTACACAAAATTTTCAATTGACAGCTAACATGCCTTTATTATAAGGAATCTGTTCTGAATTTAGAGTTGCCACAAACCCAAGGGAGGAACCCAAAGAAGCAATTCAGCCCCTACTGGAGTTACACAAAAACTAAAGCTAATTCTTTAAAACCAACAAACCGGGGATCCCTGGGTGGCTCAGCGGTTTGGCACCTGCCTTCAGCCCAGGGCATGATCCTGGGGACCTGGGATCAAGTCCCACATCAGGCTCCCTGCATGAAGCCTGCTTCTCCCTCTGCCTGTGTCTCTGCCTCTCTCTCTCTCTCTGTGTATCTCTCATGATTAAATAAATAAAATCTTAAAAACAAATAAATAAAAAATAAAACCAACAAACCCTGAAGCTGTCCATCTTGATTCTATAAATTTGGGTCTGAATTAAGTTGCTATCTTGTACACAGTACCCCAAGATGAATTAGCAAATGGCAGGATTCTAAAAGATCATGCATGAGAGGCAACCATGAGATTTTTCTAACAATATCTCCCAACACATTTCCAGTAGTAACTTTTATATAATCTCAATATAATACAGCAATATTTAATTTTTCATTGTATTTTACCTGTCTGGACTGAAGCTGGCTCCATAGACAGGCCCGCTGTGACCATACAAAATCTTCAACTCACTGGCTGTTTTCTCATCCATTATTCTTTCTAAGACATCATCTGATTCTTTGTCTATGAGGCTAAGATCTAAAATGATCCCAAAATATTGATTTTTTTAAAATAAATTGATTAAAAAAATACATTCATTAGAACATTTTAAAGTAGTCACATCATGGTTCATAAGAACTAACATCTGAGCAGTTCCTCTTACAAACCACCCACAGGGCTAATGTCTCTAATCATCCCAGTGTACAGGAGAGGAAACTGAGGTTTAAGATAGTTAATAATCTGCCAGAATGCACATAGCTACTCAGTGTTGGAATTATGATTAAAACTCAAAATAGGGGCGCCTGGTTGGCTCAGACAGTTAAGCATCTGCCTTTGGCTCAGGTCATGATCCCAAGGGTCCTGGGATCAAGCCCCATGTTGGGCTTCATGCTCAGAGAGGAATCTGCTTCTTCCTCTCCCTCTGTGCTTGCTCTCTAATAAATTAATCTGCAATAAATAAATAAAACTCAAAGTAACCCACTATATTATAATGTTTTATACAAATGCAAACTATGGAAATATTAAAAGTTTTTTTTATAATGTATTATCTTGTTTAAAATTTAGCAAGAAACTTTCTTTAAAATGAAATCCTAAAATTAGTTCTTCTTAAGCCATTTTTAAGCTAAAACAGAAAGTACTCTCCCATTATTTACTTTAAAGGCATTTTTAAAATTCACAGGCAAACAGCCAAAATTAGATTTTTAAACTTACAGAGTTTTCTGGCCCAATCCCCCCATTCTATAGGTGAGAAAACTGAGGCCCAGGAAAGTTAAACGAGTCTAGCACCCCAGTCTCCTGATTGCCACTCCAATGCACTTTTCACTTGGGAATGTTAGCATTTTGAGTTAAAGTAAAATCAAGTGAAATTCTGCTGAGATCACAATCTCTTGTGTATACTCCAAGGATTCCAGATTCATGTAAACTAAAGCCGAGTTCACATCTTCACAGGTCATCTCAGTTACCTGCTGCTTGTTTAACACTACGAAGCTTTTTGGGTGTCACAGACCATACTCTAACAGTTGAATCTGCAAAACCTCCAGCAATCAAACTAGAATCATCAGTGACATCCACTGCAGTGAGGCCCTGCCAGTAAAAAAATAAAAACATTGTATTCAACAATACTGTCTTGGGAAAAAAAATCACATCTTAGAAAATATATAATAACTCTTTTTCTCATATAAGAGATCACTTGAGATTGCATTTTCTTCTATGAAACCCACTGTTTGAAAGTATTTACTTTGAGAACATGTCATTCACCTCTTTTTGCCCTCTAAATTTAAATCACATGAAGAAAACCTTAATCATTTCTGTACTTTACTAAATATATCCTTAGCAGCTTATTATAAACAATCTATAAAGACATGTTGAGTCCTTAAAAAGTTTTAAGTTTATATAAATACTTAAGCCAGGTTCAATAGAGATGAATTAGTTTCCTGCTCCTCAAAGGCTAGCAGAATTCTGATCAGTGAAACAAGCAACATTCTGGCACCTGCAAGTTGCTAAAGGTCTTTTCAACACTGCCTTCTATCTATTCCAAGCAGTGTCCAATTATCCTTTCCTAACTTCTCTCTGTAAGCTATGTTAAGAATTTAAAAAAGAAAAATCTGTCTTAGTTAACACATCTAAGTTTCTTTTCTTGGAAAGTGACCATTTTACAAGACTCTCTAGGCAGAAATTGCACAATTATTTTACCGACCTGGTAAGCATTGAGGAATGTATAGAAACAAATGGAGGGTAAACAGTCTGGCCCAAGGCGTACTCGTTTGGTGGTTTCTTTCATATTCATTATCTTATCCAATTTATCTGAATCTTTCAACTCAGGAAGAGGGATTCTGTGAAAGAAAAACAGACTGAAAATTACCCTATTAAGAAACTGAATTCACTACAATAACAGATCATCTTAAAACTCAGCACATGTTCCTTAAGTTTTTTCCTCACCTGTTTTGAGGTGGAGCATTAGGATCTTGTTTTTTGCTTTTGGATCCAATGCTATCTTTTTTAGGTTTCTTCTTTTTAGGTTTTCCTTCTTCATTTTCTCCTTCTTCATCTTCATCATCCAAAGGCACCTCAATTTCTGGCTCTTTTAATAAACCAAAGAATACCTGCAAGTCAAAGGAGCCAACATTTTCAAGATTAATATTTCATTCATTGACATCCTTTTCATATCTTGATAGGATGAATCACAATTACAATACAGTAACATACCCTGAAGCAGATTCTGTACTTATCTACCCAAGAGCCAATCTCCCCTTCTTCCTTACTAACAGAACCCTGATTTTGTTGGAGCAGCAATATGCTTGGTTAAATCATTTCTGTTCCCAGACTCCTTTGCAGCTTGGAATAGCCATATAACATCATTCTGGCCAACAGATGTACACACAAATATACTGGGTAGGGTTTTAGAAAAAAAAAATACTGTCTTCCTGATACAAAAGAGATTTAGCAGGGATAAGCCTTTTATCCTCCCCACTCTGCCTTCCTGGAATGTAGGTGCAAGCTGGAGCTACAACAGCCATCTGTGAGCACCAAGAAGAAGGCCACATTCTAAGAGAGTGGAGGAGAAACTAGGAGCCAGGCTCTTTGATGGCAGTGTGGAGCCCCTATGCCAGAGCAAGAGGGCTTTCCTCTGCAATTCATTGTATGTATATAAAATCCCTTATTTGCTTGTCACTGTAGTCAGGGTTCTGTTAAATGCAACCATTCCCAAATTCTCACTAATTTATACATCATCCTTAAAACATGAAACTTAATATACAGTGTACAGTTATTCCCAAACTAGCTATAAGAAAAATGTGTAAATTATGTAGATGGAAATACTACAGTTTTTCATAATCTGCATTATATAGTTCTTAGGTTTATTCCCATACCTTTGATTTGTTTGCCTCTCGTTTAGCCTCTCCTGCCAAACTTCCCACCATCGCATCTATCTGTTGCTTACTACGCGGCATCCCATCAAAGATGTCAATGTAGAGGTGCTCCTGAACTATGTTCCATATCTGATTGTTCTGTTTCTCCTGAAGATGCCTCTTCAAGAGTTGGTACGAGTCACGGGAAATACGCAGAACAAATTTACTTGTTCGAAAATCCAACATGGTCTCATTCCCTTTCATGTGTTCCTTTTTGGTAAGACTAGATAATACTCGTAGGTCATCCTGGTAATAACATTCCTGATCTCCATGGAACCTGTTTCAGTGATTTTAAAAAGTCATTTTTCAATGTAATCATTAAGGGATCTGCTCTCCCCCATATATTTATAAACATCCCAGAATATTTTCAACGTAGCAATCTGAATAATCCTGGACTAAGCTTACAGGATCAGAAGTAACTCATTTCAAAATGATTACAATTCAGTTTCTGATTTCATCCTGAAATTTAAAAATTTAATTTTCTAATGAAATGTATTATTAACATTTTAAGAGAATTTGAAATAATCACCATAAGTGAATGAAAGATAAGATGTCTACCACTAGTAGACATCTGAATTAGAATTTCTGCTTTACTAAATTTTATGTTCTCTCAAAATCCACTTTTAAAAGATTTTATTATGGAAAATTTCAAACATATACAACAGTAGAAACTAGTATAATTAACGAACCTATCCCCCAGCTTCTTAATAATTAATACATGACATTCTCATAAAACCCACCATTTTCAATGATTTCTTATATTCTTAATACCAGATATATTTATTAAACATCAGTATAATAATAATGACTAAAGAACAAACAAATGTTGATACCAAAGAATAAACACTTACATTTACTCACCATTACCAAAGGTAATTAAGTAAAGCTTTCAGCCTTGGTGATAATTAGTAAATTTAAATGTACTTTTGTTTCTATAAATCTTAATTTTCCTAATAAAGTAAAATTAAAGATCATATATTTGGCACTCACTAACAATGCAAAAACATTTAGAGAACAATGACTAAACATAAGGTATTAGGGCTCTAGCTCTGATACACAGCCAAAAGATTCCTCAACTGTTACCTATGTTACCCTATTATGATACACCAAGACATGAACTAAGGGTTTCCGTCCAAGATTTCAGTGAAATTAGAAATTTCAGCCTCCTGGTGTTCATAGCAGTCACTGCCCATAACCTCATCTGAGCACTGGTGCTTGGGAAGGGCTGAGATTGTCCACAACAAGCAAACAAGAGTCCCCCAGGATATTCTAGCTTTCTATGTGACGAGATGGCGATCCATGATACTAAGAGAGGAAGGGGTTTTTTGATGACAATACTTTAAGAAAAATTAGGTTACAATCCTGTCATCATCAGCCTTTGTTAATTTTTTTGTAAAATGCTAAGCTAAAGAATATTTGCTTTATAAACCTTCTATAAAGCATCATACAATAACGAATGGACATAATGGCATTGAAGCTAAGTGTCCCAAGTTCTATCATTCCTCTATGACCACTACTTGTGTTGTCTGACAACTGCTGGCTTTTGGGTCTATTGTTTGTATTAAAATGTTCTCATTCGGGATCCCTGGGTGGCGCAGTGGTTTGGCGCCTGACTTTGACCCAGGGCGCGATCCTGGAGACCCGGGATCGAATCCCATGTCAGGCTCCCGGTGCATGGAGCCTGCTTCTCCCTCTGCCTATGTCTCTACCTCTCTCTCTCTCTCTGTGACTATCATAAATAAATAAAAAATTTAAAAAAAAAATGTTCTCATTCAAACTGTTAAGTACTGCCTCCTTTTTAAACACTCCTTTTTTGGCTTCTATAACTCAATACCTTCCTGGTTTTCTTCCTACTTCTCTAACTTCTCCCTGCATACCTCTTCTACTTGGCCATCTGTTCTACTCTTTTTCTATCTCTTCTACTCCAAATGTTGGGAGTTCCTCAAGGCCCAGGTCCAGCCTCCCAGTGACTTATTTCATATAGCCCCCACTCCAGGTAATCTCATCCATATCCATCAATATTATACACAACTCCAATTTATGGCTCTAGTCCCTACATCTCCTTGGAACTCCAGAGACTTATATACCATTCACGAATCAACTTAGTATCTCTTAAATGAGTCAAAGGCATATTCAAATCTGAACTCAAGATTACTCCACAACCGGTCAAACCAGGTCTTCTTCCAGGGTTTCCTATCTTAGTGAAGGCCACCCCTATCCAGATGATGGAGCCAGAAACCTAATGGTTATCAATATTACTCTCATCTCCCTTACTCCATATCCAATCCATTACCAACTGCCTCACCAATATCTACTTACCTTCACAAACACTACTGCACCCTAGTCTAATATTTCTCAACAGAACATTTTGGGGCAGAACAATTCTTTGTTAAGTAGGACTACCTGCACATATTAGAACATTTGGCATCCCAAAGACACCTGCTCTTCCCCACCCTGGTCATTATGACAACCAAAACACCTTTACACATGTTCAAATAGCCCAGGAGAAGCCGGAATAATATTACCCCCTAGTTGAGGACCACTACAATCACCTCCCAAACTAGTCACTCTAAAGTCACTCTGTTCCTCCCCACAACCACCATCTATTCTTTTTAACTGCATAAAGGTCCTTTCAAAAGGCAAATCGGGGCACCTGGCTAGCATAAGTAGTAGAGCATACGACTCGATCTCATCAGGGTTGTGAGTTCAGCCCCACTCTGGGTAAAGAGATTACTTCAAAAAATAATAATAATTTTTTTTAAAAATGCAAATCTAATAATGACATGGACCTTCAATGACTTCTATAGCAGAGACACCTCGCTGTCCCTAACATCCATTTTTTTTCTTTCTTCCTCCACAGCAGAATTCCTGAATATTAGCTGAGCACATAAACACAGGGAGGTAGGAAGTGTGGACATTGACTAACCACATAAAAAAGGAAGAGGGGGCAGCCTGGGTGGCTCAGTGGTTTAGCGCCATCTTCAGCCCAGGGCGTGATCCTGGAGACAGGGGATGGGAGTCCCACATCAAGTTCCCTGCATGAAATGAAGCCTGCTTCTCCCTCTGCCTGTATCTCTCTGCCTCTCTCTGTCTCTCTCATGAATATATAAAATCTTAAAAAAAAAAAAAAAAAAAGAAGAAGAAGAGGTGTGGGACACCTGGGCGGCTCAGTGGTTGAGCATCTGCCTTTGGCTCAGGGCATGAACCCAGAATCCTGGGATCAAGTCCCACATTGGGCTCCCTGTGGGGGAGCTTGCTTCTCCCTCTGCCTATGTCTCTGCCCCCACCCCTGTGTCTCTCATGAATAGGTAAATAAAATCTTAAAAAAAAAAAAAAAAAGGAAGAGGTGTGTGCAACTTCCAGAAAGGATGTGCGCCTTTCCAGCTGACTGCAACACTAATATGACTGCTCAGAGCCAAAGAGCCATCTTGTGCCGCAGGTAGAAACTACCCGACAAGGATGGAAGAGCATCAAGATGGAGAAAGCCTGGGTCCCCAGTAATCAAGGCCTCCATACCAGTCCCCGACTGCCTAACCTTTATGAGAGAGAAATGAACTTTTACCATACTTAAGCCATATTATTTGGGTTTTCAGTCACTCTCAATCTAATCTAACCCTAACACAGCTTCCTATTGCTCTTAGGATAAAAGCAAAAAATACACTTATTTATGTCATTATTGTTTGAGTGTTCATTGAATCTCAGCTACACCTAATCCTACCCAATACAACCCACCACTGCTCTCAGAATAAACAAAGACCCTCAACATGGCCCAAGAACCTGTCTGTACCAGCCCAGCTTCAGGTTATACTGTACCTGACTCCATACTCTGCTCCAGCCATACTGGCCTTCCTTCATCTCTGCACCTACCATGATCCCTCCCGCCAGAGCTATTCCACATGCTTTTCCTACCTCTCTTTATCTGGTTAGCTCCAATCCAATCTTCTGATCTTACCTCAAGATCACTTTCTCAGGGAGCTTTCCCTGACTTCTCCAACTAGATCAAACCCCTTTTTTAGGTTCTCCTAGCAGCAGGTATCTCTACTTCATGAAATACATTTTGAGTTACAATCTTACACTTGTGTGGTTACAGATGTGTATACACATTATATATGTGTGCTATTTATGTAATACATATGAAATTCACATACTTCTCAAAAAATGATTTTGCTTCATTCTCATGTTGATTGTAGACTAGTTCCAAGTACATGTGTACAAACAGAGGATAAAAGAGTTGGGATAACTCTGCCCGATGGCAGTCCAAAGAACATTCGATGAAGTGTTTCAGTCCACTATAGTATTCTTCATACATTGTGGGGTCTCCTTGTTGGTTGTAGGCTGACAGCACAGCACTGACATCCGGCTGGTCTTCCACAGCTACGCTTCCAACTGTTTAAAAAATGAAGAACAACTTTCAAAAACTGACCTGATACATACCAAGTGACTAAAGCTGTTTTATTAACGTCCAGAGGGAAACTGTTTCTTAGATGTTTGCCCCTCTCCTCTCAAACTCTCTCCCCCACACAATCACACAATCTTTTTTTTTTTTTTTTTTTTTATTTATGATAGGCACACAGTGAGAGAGAGAGGCAGAGACACAGGCAGAGGGAGAAGCAGGCTCCATGCACCGGGAGCCTGACGTGGGATTCGATCCCGGGTCTCCAGGATCGCGCCCTGGGCCAAAGGCAGGCGCCAAACCGCTGCGCCACCCAGGGATCCCAATCACACAATCTTTTAATGGGATTTTCACTTCGTTTCAGTCACCCTTCCAAAACTCCTTCAGGTTATCCATATCTTAAAATAAAATTTTCAAATCAGTAACAAAAACGTTCAATATTTTTCCTGCAGCTACCTCAAAGACAAATTTCATAAAACATGGTATGTGCAAATCAAACAACTATATTAACCTTCTCTTAAGGTTCAGTGTAAATGGCACCCACGGCCACCAAGCGCTGCCCTGAAGTAACATTCCCAGATCTCTGAACTGAGTATTATAACTTTCTTGTAACACATCCTATTCTGCAGGATATGTATACATCTATCACTCCTTATAAAATGCAAGCATTTCAAGGGTGGGAAGGATGAGCCTTATTTATGTTTTCAAAAGATAACTCAATTTACATGCTTAAAATAATCTCCATAAATACCATTCCAAGGCAGAAAACATGAGTATTTGGGGATCCCTGGGTGGCTCAGCGGTTTAGCGCCTGCCTTTGGCCCAGGGTGTGATCCTGGAGTCCTGGGATCGTGTCCCACATCGGGATCTCTGCATGGAGCCTGCTTCTCCCTCTGCCTCTCTCTCTGTGTCTCTCATGAATAAATAAAGTCTTTTTTTAAAAAGGAAACAAAAAAACCATGAGTATTTATTTGTAATAAAGCAATACCAAACAATGATACACCTGCCAATCTAATCAGTCTGTTGCAAAATTTTAAGTTGCAATTATAATACTTCTGTGTTCTTCACTATACAAATGTTATAAGTTCTTTTGGTTACTCAGATGGCCTCTTTTCCTCCTTACTGGTTTCTGAGTTACAATAGGTCAAGTTTCTGAAAAGATGAGAGATTATAGAAAAATAACCAACATAATTCATCCATCTTATAGTTCATTCACAAAGTTTAGCATTAAGAAAAGATTCCTCTCAATCACATTTTTGCACATTTCTATTTAAGGGATACAAGGATACATATTCACACTTCACTTCTGGCAAGGGTACAAGATTAGGTCTCACATAAATAGAGATCTATTTGGCTAGAGGCTCTGCACTGGATAACTGCATTCAATAAACGTTTATTATCACCTCAGGATCACCTTTGAGTCCTCATACTGTGTATGAATTTTACTGCGTGGACTTTGCAACTACAATTGCTAGGAAAAGGCTGGGAAGGGAGGTCTCAGGTGTTAAGTGTTAGGTGGTAGGCATAAACTTAATAGTGCCAGGCATTTTATATATATTATAGATGAGCCTCACTATAATTCATTTAATAAAAACAACAACAACAAAAACCCAACCTCAACCTCAAGAAGAATCAGCATCACATAAGTAAAAGCAACAGAGATAGAGAGTCTGAACCCTGGTTTGTTCAAAACCTATTCCTAAATGAATGGTTCTCAAACTTTGCCATACATCAATACCCCCTTAGAAGCATATATTCAAAAATGGAGATTCCTGGGCAGCCCAGGTGGCCCAGCGGTTTAGCGCTGCCTTCGGGCCAGGGCCTGACCCTGGAGACCTGAGATCGAGTCTCTCGTCGGGCTCCCTGCATGGAGTCTGCTTCTCCCTGTGCCTCTGTCTCTGCCTCTCTCTCTCTTTCTGTCTGTTATGAGTAAATAATTTTTTTAAAAAAAATAAGGAGATTCCTACAGATTCCTCTACATGATCTGATTCACCAAGTCTGAAGTGATGTTCAAAAATCTGCATTCCCCCAAAGGTTTAACTAGTGATAGCCTATAGTTTGAGAAATACTGCTTTACTATGTTCCATCACTCCCTGGCTATTCAGTCCAAAGCAAGTCCCTTGGCTTTTCCGAGTCCGTTTTCTTATAGAGGTAATGTCTAGCTCACAGTGGAATTGTGAGAATTAGGATATATAAGGTATTTTTAGTAATTACTTAAAGAAGATAGCACAGTTCTGTATAAACAGTGTTAATGCAGACCTGCCAAAGCTTAAGAGCCCCAAAAAGAAGAAAGGGACCGAAAGCCTGAAGGTCCCCGCCTCTAGGCGCCCACCCTCCCCAGACATCCCTCTGCTCAACTGCTCTCCTCAGCCTCTCACTGGAACTGACAGCTTGGAAGAGGGTTTGACTGCGCAGCCGGCGCACCAGAGAAAGGGGCGGGCATGTGGCCCTAGAGGCGGGCCCAGGAAATTCAAAACAAGCCCGCAGAGGTGCAGGCCTGCCAGCCTCTGCCTTCCCGGCTTGCTCCCTTCCGTGCCCTGCCTCCCCGGGACTCCGCGGCTCACCTTTCCCCGGAGCCGGAGGACCTGTCGCTAAGCCCGAGACGGCGGGGGCCCCCGAAGCGCCGGTGCCCGGAGGGTCAGGGGCCGCGGGGCCGGGGGCCGAGGCTGTGACCCGGCTGAGAAGCGCGCTAGCCGCCTCCGTACCGGCGCCGTCCGCCTCTCCCGGGGCTCCGGTGCCCGCCACTGCTTCCTCCAGCAGCCGGGCCTCACGGCGCAGCGCCTCTTCGGCCTCGCGGAGGTTACTCTGCCGCAGGAACTGCAGCACGGCCAGCAGAGTCTGTCGGTCGTGGGGGGCGCCGGCCTCCGGAGCAGCGGCGGGCACCGGGGCCGCCCCCGCCGGAGCAACGGCGGAGACAGCCACCGAGGGTTTGGGGGTCCCACCATCCCCGCCGGCCGACGACGCCGCCGCCGCCGCAACGTTCCCGCCGCCGCCGTTGGGGCCGTTGTTGGTAGTGCCGCCGCCACCCTCGCCAGTGCCGTCCCCCGCCTGCGGAGGTAGCAGCGTCGGCGGTCCCTCTGGCTCTAACTTGACCGCCACCTCCGTCTGCTCCTCCGCCAGCGCCGCCATCTTGCGGCTGAGCCACCTCGCGCCGTCAAGCGTGATTGCGTTTTCACCACATGGAGGGCGGGGAGGAGCGTTTTACGACACACTGGGAAGGCAATATACGGCAGTAGGAGGGGCGAGAAGGGAGGAGAAAAAGAACAGGAGCGAGAGCAATTTTCGAAAGCGAGTGACAGAAAGGCAGGAAGTGGGAGGTGGCGACCGCCTGTAACATCTGACTGTAATAACTACCGTTTATTGCAGACCCGCTATTTTTAGGCACCGTGAGAGACATTTTACATTGTATGACCTCCTTTAATCCAACAATCTTACAAGGCAGTATTATCCTCTCTTTACAGGTGACTCAACCGGGACCCAAAGAGGTTAAACAACTTACTTGCCACAGTCACGCAGGAAGAAAGTGAAAGTGTCAGAATTCGAATCCAGGTCTCTAACTCAGAAGCATATCCCATAGCCAGAAGAAGTCTTCTGAGATACTGGTAATGTTTTTTATTTTGATCTGTGTGGTGGTGACTTCTTTTTATTTTTTAATTTTTACCTTCATAAAAATGAAACAAGCTAAAGGTATGAGTTTTGTGACCTTTACAGCATGTATGTTATAATTCAGTAAAAAAGTGTTTATCTAAATTTTGTCATTGTGAAATGGGTACATTCTGTATCCGTGCTGTTAAACTTTATTACAAATAAACTGCGTTTTTTTTTTTTAAGATTTTATTTATTTATTCATGAGAGACACAGGCAGAGGGAGAAGCAGGCTCCATGCAGAGCGTCGGCCGTCGGACTCCATCCCGGGTCTCCAGGAGGATCAGCCCTGGGCTGAAGGCGACGCTAAACCGCTGAGCCACTTGGGCTGCCCCAAACTGCGTCGTTGTTTTAAGATTTTATTTATTTATTCATGAGAGATACAGAGAGAGAGAGACTGAGTCATAGGCAGAGGGAGAAGCAGGCTCCCTGCGGGGAGTCTGATGTGGGACTCTATCCCACCACCCCGGGATCACAACCTGAACCAAAGACAGATGCTCCACTACTGAGCCACCCAGGTGTCTCTAAACTGTGTTTTAATTACATACTTTTTAAAATAGTATGTGCCATTTTGGATTATGCTTCAGAAGTTATACAACCCTGCTGCATATTGAATCTTATTTATTTTATTTATTTATTTATTTATTTATTTATTTTAAAGATTTTATTTGTTTATTCATGAGAGATAGAGATAGAGAGGCAGAGACACAGGCAGAGGGAGGGGCGCCTAGGTGGCTCAGCGGTTGAGTGTCTGCCTTCAGCTCAGGGCATTATCCTGGGGTCCCAGGATCGAGTCTCACATCAGGCTTCCTGCATGGAGCCTCCTCCTCCCTCTGCCTGTGTCTCTGCCTCTCTCTCTGTATCTCTCATGAATAAATAAATAAAATCTAAAAAAAAAAAAAAAAAAAAAAACAGGCAGAAAACAGGCAGAGGGAGAAGCAGGCTCCATGCAGAGAGCCCGATGTGGGACTTGATCCTGGGTCTCCAGGACGAGGCCCTGGACTGAAGGCGGCACTAAACCGCTGAGCCACCTGGGCTGCCCTTGAATCTCATTTTATTTTTTTTTTAATTTTTTACTTTTTATTTATTTATGATAGTCCCACACAGAGATAGAGAGAGGCAAGGCAGAGACACAGGCAGAGGGAGAAGCAGGCTCCATGCACCGGGAGCCCGACGTGGGATTCGATCCCAGGTCTCCAGGATCGTGCCCTGGGCCAAAGGCAGGCGCTAAACCGCTGCGCCACCCAGGGTTCCCTGAATCTCATTTTAATCTCAAAATTCTGGGGGATGGGTGCAGACAAGAAATGTGAGCTGCAGAATTGGGAAGATCTAGCATAGTTATTCACATTGTTGTTTTTCAGTCCTTTTTTTTTTTTAATTTATTTATGATAGTCACAGAGAGAGAGAGAGGCAGAGACACAGGCAGAGGGAGAAGCAGTCTCCATGCACCGGGAGGCCAACGCAGGATTGGATCCCGGATCTCCAGGATCGCGCCCTGGGCCAAAGGCAGGCGCCAAACCGCTGTGCCACCCAGAGATCCCTTGTTTTTCAGTCCTACTGGCTTTCCTCAACCCTGTGTGGTAGCTGAATGACCAGGATCGGGTTACTTAACTCAAGTTGCTCAATTTCTAAAAGAGGGATAATAATAGTACCTAGCTCACAGAATTGTGTAAGGATTAAATGAGATAATAATGTATATTTGATACCTAACACATAATAAACAGTTATTGGTTATTTTTCCTTCACCTTAAAAGCTGTTCTGTAAATGTTTGATAAAGTCCAATTATGATGTTCAGGGTGATCTCAAGACTGGAATATGGGGATCCCTGGGTGGCGCAGCGGTTTGGCACCTGCCTTTGGCCCAGGGCGCGATCCTGGAGTCCTGGGATCAAGTCCCATGTTGGGCTCCCTGCATGGAGCCTGCTTCTCCCTTTGCCTGTGTCTCTGCCTCTCTCTTTCTCTCTGTGACTATCATAAATAAATAAATAAAAATTTAAAAAAAAGACTGGAATATGAAATTAATCTAATTGGATATCTCAAGTAAGATCATGAAACATGGTGGGAGTGGGGGGAAGTGGAAGATAACTAAGAATGGTTACTATTTTTTTTAATTATTTAAAAGATTTTATTTATTTTGAGAGAGAAAGTGTGTGTGCAAGAGAGCATGAACAAGGGGAGGGCTCCCACCTAGCAGGGAGCCTAATGCAGGGCTTGATCCTGAGATCCTGGGATCATAACCTGAGTGGAAGGCAGATGCTTAAGAGACTGAGCCACCCAGGTGACCCAGCTTATTTTTTTTTTAAGATTTTGTTTTATTTTTTTAAGTAATCTACATCCAATGTGAGACTCGAACTCAAAACCCCAAGATCAAGAGCTGCATGCTTCACCAACTAAACCAGCCAGGCACCCTTTTTTTTTTTTTTTAAGATTTGGTTAGCATTTACCCAATACTGATCAATATAGAGAAAACCTGAATCTCATGTGCACACTTATGATATGGGGAGAATTTGCCTTTTCCTTAGGATCATTCAACTAATTTTTCTGATTCAGTATTCGTTAAATAACCTGATAATTAATTGGCAAATAATTGAGTTCTTAGATGAAAGATGCCATGAATAACACATTCAGGCATGTTTATTTTTCCCTGGAAAGTTGTCTTACCCTCTTACAAATAGTAAATTAACATTCTGATGTATTTGTTAGTCTCAAGAATCTGATCCTGGGAACTGGATCTGCTTCTACAGCTGAAGCCCAGATACTGGGACTCACAAAAGTAACTTTCCTTTTGTAGGGTCTACCTTTCAACCACCTTTGTCTCTTAAGTGCAAAAAAGTGTGGATTGGGACTTCAGACAAGGTTACTTCAAGTAGATTGGGTTTCCTGTTATGCCACAATAGAGATAAGTATATTGAGTAACTGCAAGGCCCACTTTTAATTTTTGTTGCTCTTTTCCCCTGTCTTTTTAATCCCTACTCCCATTCTTCTATTCTCTTCCTGGGATGTTTTAAGAAGTCTAGTGTCAATCAGTATCTTTTTCCTTTACAGAAGAGCTACTCTTCCTCTCTGAATGTTTCTTTTTTCTTCCATGTTATTTCATTTTACTTTAATGTAAAGTAAAGTAAACATAAAGCCACTGGTGGCTCAGTGGTTGAGCGTCTGCCTTCGGCTCAGGGTGTGATCCCAGGATCCAAGGATCGAGTCCCGCTTTGGGCTCCTTGCAGGGAGCCTGCTTCTCTCTCCCCCCCCACCCACACCCCACCCCCATGAATAAATAAATCTTTTTTTTAAAGTCTGTCTCCCTGAAAGCTTGTTTCTACCCACTTTCTCTTCCTTTGATAATATCTGTATTCCAGCCTTTAACAAATATCACCATTTTTCTTACAAAAATAAGCCACATCATAGAAAGGAGGACAAAGCAACTATATTAATTCCAATACTCTAACATAACATGGATATCATTGTGTCACTATTTTTTTCACAATTGTAACCATATGTATTTCTATCATGTTATTATAGCCTTCATAACCATCATTTTAATGATTGCACAGAATTCTAACAGTCATAATTTTTCATGACTTAATCATTTCCTCACTGAAAAATATTTAAATTATGCCCCAATCATACCATAAACAATGATAAACTACTTTTTCATTTATTTCTTAGGTAGAGACTCCCAGAGTAGGATTGCTAAAAGATAAAAAGGTGTAAACATTTTTCAAAGTCTTGATATATGGGGGATCCCTGGGTGGCTCAGCGGTTTAGCACCTGCCTTCGGCCCAGGGCGTGATCCTGGAGTCCTGGGATCAAGTCCCATGTTGGGCTCCCTGCATGGAGCCTGCTTCTCCCTTTGCCTGTGTCTCTGCCTCTCTCTCTCTCTCTCTCTCTCTCTCTCTCTCTCTCTGTCTCTCATGAATAAATAAAATCTTTAAAAAAAAAGTCTTGATATATGTTAACAAGTTGCTTTGTTTAAAGTTGTACTAATTAAACTGTCCTTAGCAATAAGAGGGCCTATTTTCATGGCATCCTTATGTTTCATTGTTTACCATTGCTTAAAATAATAAGTTGTCTGTTTCAAGTGTGACCAAAATGTAAATGTTTATACCTTCAGACCCACCAATTCCAATGCTAGAATTATGGAAATAATCTAGTAAGCATGTGCAAGGATCTCTACTATAGACTATGACAGTGTGATACCAGTTTCTTTTTCTTTAAGATTCATTTGTTTATTTGGGGGGGGGGACACACAGGGAGAGGGAAGGGTAGAGGGAGAGAGAGAACCCAAGCAGACTCCCTCCTGAGCACAGAGCCTGATATGGGGCTTGATCTCACAGCCCTGAGATCATAACCTGAGTCAAAATCAAGAATCAGACACTTGGGGCTCCTGGGTGGCTCAGCGGTTGAGCATCTGCCTTCAGCTCAGGGCGTGGTCCAGGAGTCCCAGGATCGAGTCCCACATTGGGCTTCTGGTAAGGAGCCTGCTTCTCTCTCTGCCTCTCTCTCTGTGCCATGAATGAATGTATGAATGAATGAATGAATGAATAAATAAATAGTTTTTTTAAAAAAGAGTCAGACACTCAACTGACTGAGCCACCCAGGTGTCCCTCTACATTTCCTCTTGATGATTCTCCAGCATCTTAAACATAATATATGCAAAACTGGACTCCACACTGGCTCCTTCTCTGTATTAGTAATTAGCAATACCTTCATCCTGATTTCTTAAGCCAGAAACCCAGGGCTCATTAACTTATATTCAGTCTGCTTCAAGTCCTAGTTTGAAACAGCCCTCTATTCTAACAATTTGTCTCCCTCTTCATTGCCATCATCCTAGACCAAACTATTCACATTAATCATCTGGATTATTGCAGCAGGCTCCTAAAGGGTCTCGTAACTTCTTTTCTTCCCCCTTGTATTCGTTTGTGAAGGTGATTTAACAAATTATCACAAAATTGGTGGCTTTAAACAGAAATCTGAAGTCAAGTTGTCAGAAGGGCAGCGTTCCCTCCCAAGGCTCTAGGGAATAACTGGGATTCCTGCATCTTCTACCTTCTGATGGTTGCTGGCATCCTTTGGTGTTCCTTGGCTTGTGACAACACCACTCCAATTTCTATCTTCCTACCATCTTCTTTGTGTGTCTCTTTTTTTTTCTCTCCTAAAAAATTTGTTTTAGGAAGAGAGAGACAGCATGAGTGGGAAGGGTAGAAGGAGAGGGAGAGAAAATGTCCAGCAGACTCCATACTGAGCACAGAGCCCAATGCTGGACTGGGCTCGATCCCAGGACCCTGAGATCTTGACCTGAGCTGAAACCAAGAGTCAGACGCTGAACTGACTGTACCACTCAGGTGCCCTACCATCTGCCTGTTTCTTTTCTTTTTTTTAAGATTTTGTTTATTTATTCATGAGAATACACAGGGAGGAGAGAGAGAGAGGCAGAGACACAGGCAGAGGGAGAATCAGGCTTCATGCAGGGAGCCCCATGTGGGACTCGGTCCGCGGTCTCCAGGATCACACACTGGGCTGAAGGCGGCGCTAAACCACTGAGCCACCCGGGCTGTCCCATCTGCCTGTTTCTTTCTTTCTTTTTTTTTTTTTTTTTCCCCTCTGCCTGTTTCTTATGAGAACACTTGCCATTGGATTTAGGGCCCACCTCAATAATCCAGGATTCTCTTCTCATCTCAAGATCCTTATTTTTTTAAGATTTTATTTATGGGGGATCCCTGGGTGGCGCAGCGGTTTGGCGCCTGCCTTTGGCCCAGGGCGCGATCCTGGAGACCCGGGATCGAATCCCACGTCGGGCTCCCGGTGCATGGAGCCTGCTTCTCCCTCTGCCTGTGTCTCTGCCTCTCTCTCTCTCCCTCTGTGACTATCATAAATAAATAAAATAAATAAATAAATAAATTTAAAGCTTTAAAAAAAAAAGATTTTATTTATGTATTCATGAGAAACACAGAGAGAGAGGCAGAGACACAAGCAGAGGGAGAAGCGGGCTCCATGTAGGGAGCCCGATGCAGGACCGATCCTGGGACTCCAGGATCATGTCTCGAGCCAGCCAAAGGCAGACAGACACCCAACCGTCCCTCAAGGTCCTTACTTTTTTTTTTTTTTTTTTTTTTTTTATCATGAAAGACAGACAGAGAGGCAGAGACATAGGCAGAGGGAGAAGCAGGCCCCATACAGGGACCTGATGTGGGACTTGATCCCAGGACTCCAGGATCACACCCTGAGCCAAAGGCAGGCACCCAACCACTGAGCCACCCAGGCATCCCTGAAATTTAAATTTATTTATAAAGTTTTACATGCCTGGGGCACCTGGCTGGCTCAGTCTATAGAACATGCAACTCATGATCTTGTTCTGAGTTCAAGCCCCACTTTGGGAGTGGAGATTACATTAAAAAAACTTTTTTAAATCTTTAAAATTTTACATGCCTATAACTCTATAACTGCTTAGTGCCTTGCCACTTCAGTTATCATAATATAAATTCTTTCCCTTGATTTAAGTCTCCTGCCTAACCTGAAGCCTGTCTCTCCAGCCTCAACACACATACATCTGCTGCATACTTTGCCTAGGCAGCTGTTCCCCCTCTATCTCCATCTTCTTACGGTTAATTCCCATTATACCTTCTTTCTCCAGAGGTTTGACTATCTACTGCTGTGGTAGTTGACCCCTAACACTAGAATACTAATTGTTCTACACCTGGGGTCAGCAAACTAGTCAGTGGGCCAAACTTGGCCTGCTGCCTTTCTTTATAAATCAACTTTTATTTGCACAAAGTCAGAGTTATTTGTTTATATATTATCTATGGCTGTTTCTATGCTACAGCAGCAGAACTGAGTGGCTGAAACAGAGGCTAAATGTCCCACAAAGCCAAACATATTTCCTGTGAGGAACGTTCCAGAAAAAAATTTGCCATTCTCTGTTCTAGGCTTAATTTCCTGTTTAGTGTTCTCAGATCCACTATTTGGTTTTCTCTTGTTCACGATACTCAGCAGGTGCCTATGCCCAGTCTAATACTATTGCCTGGCATACTGGGTGATTACATCGGCCTCTCTCTCTCCCTCTCTTGGTCTCTCTCTTCTCTGCCCTCCCTCTCTCTCCCTGTCTGAATATGCTATTCTTCATGAACAAGTTGAGTATGATACATTTTTACAATAGTTTATACACACAAAAACTCTTTTATTATCATTTTTTAAGGACAGGAAAAGGCTAACATACCTTACACATGATGATCTTGTGCACCAGACATATCTGTAGATTCATGAAAGCATATCAGAAAAACTATGCTTTTTTTAAAAAAAGATTTTATTTATTTATTCATGAGAGACACAGAGAGGGAGAGAGAGAGGCAGAGACACAGGCAGAGGGAGAAGCAGGCTCCATGCAGGGAGCCTGATGTGGGACTCAATCCCAGGATGCCAGGATCACACCCTGGGCCAAAGGCAGGCGCTAAAACTCCTAAGCCACCCAGGGATCCCCCAGAAAAACTATGCTTAATCTTATTTAGTCTCTCTTTCTTGGGTCCAGTGTCTTTTTACATGAAGGCTTTGTTATAATTATTCAGGAATTATTTCTATTATACAAGTTTTGTAATTTTTTTTATCTTCTGAGTCTTTGAACATAGTTTTGAAAAGAAGAAATAATGTAATCATTTCCATAGCCATAATATACCATTTTCATATTTGCTAATGTACTCTCACTTTATTTAGCTATTACATTTAAGTCTGTGATCCGGGACGCTTGGGTGGCTCAGTGGTTGAGTGTCTGCCTTCAAGTCAGGGCATGATCTTGGTCTGGGGCTCGAGTCCTGCATCAGGCTTCCTGAGAGGAGCCTGCTTCTTCTGTCTATTTCTCTGACTCTCTCCCTGTGTCTCTCATGAATAAATAAAATCTTTAAAAAAAAAGTCTGGGATCCATTAAAACTAATTTTTGTAGATGATAAGAAGTAGAGGTCCAACTTCATTCTTTTGCATATGGATATCCAGTTATCCCAGCACCATTTGTTGAAATTCTCGCCCCTTTGGATGTTTTGGAAACTTTGTGAATAACCAATGGACTATAAATGTGAGGGTTTATTTCTGTACTCTCAATTCTATTCTGTTTGATCTGTAGGTCTGTCATTAAGCCAGTACCACAGTGTTTTGATTATTGTAGCTTTGTAATAGGTTTCAAAATTGGAATGTGTGTGCCTCTAACTTAATTCTTCTCTTTCAATATGGTTTTGGCTATCCTTGGTCAATTTTTTTGTAGCAAGAATAACAAAAATGAGTGCATGCATCCACTACCTTTAATCAAATTTAGTACTGCTCTTACAAATCTCTATAATGGAATTCTAAGGAGGCTGTTTGGGATCGGGTACTTGGAAAGACAAAGGAAAACATTTTTTATTTTTATTTTTATTTTTTTTATATTTTTTTTAGGAAAACACACCTTATTTATTTATTTATTTTTTAATTTTATTTTTATTTATTTATGAGAGACACAGAGAGAGAGGCAGAGACACAGGCAGAGGGAGAAGCAGACTCCACTCAGGGAGCCTGATGGGGGGGACTCAATCCTGGGACTCCAAGATCACTCCCTGGGTCAAAGGCAGGAGCTAAACTGCTGAGCCATCCAGGTGTCCCAAGGAAAACATGTTTTAATTGGGAAAGCTACCATGATGCTTAAAACCTTTGAAATATAAAAAAAAAAAAAAAAAAAAAAAACTTTGAAATCTGACTTGTTTGAGAGGAATCTAAAGTTTGATTTTCTTTCACAAATACACTTTGTTGTATAACATCAGAACATATGATTTGGGGACACCTGGGTGGCTCAGCGGTTGGGCGCCTTTGGCTTGGGTCATGATCCCAGAATCCAGGATTGAGTCCCACATCCGGCTCCCTGTGAGGAACCTGCTTCTCCCTCTGCCTGTGTCTCTGCCTCTCTCTCTCTCTCTTTCTCTCTCTCTCTCAGTCTGTCTCTCATGAATAAAGAAATAAATCTTTAAAAAAAAGATAGAGGGATCCCTGGGTGGCACAGTGGTTTAGCGCCTGCCTTTGGCTCAGGGCACGATCCTGGAGACCCAGGATCGAATCCCACGTCGCGCTCCTGGTGCATGGAGCCTGCTTCTCCCTCTGCCTATGTCTCTGCCTCTCTCTCTCTCTCTCTCTGTGACTATCGTAAATAAATTTTAAAAATTAAAAAAAATTAAAAATAAAGAGAGAGAGAGAGAACATATGATTTGTAGGACTTGAACACCAGTACAGAATTTTAGATTATTAGCCATATGATCCTTGAAATCAAGACAAAGCTATAAGTTTCAGGAACCCTCATTATATTAGCAAATTAGCACAAGAAATAGGTATAAATAATATCTTCAAGTCCTGACTTTATTTTTTTTAAGATTTTATTTATTTATTCATGAGAGACACAGAGAGAGGCAGAGACACAGGCAAAGGGAGAAGCAGGCTCCATGCAAGGAGCCGGATGTGGGACTCGATCCTGGGACTCCAGGATCATGCCCCGGGCCAAAGGCAGGCACTAAACCGCTGAGTCACCCAGGGATCCTCTTTAAGTCCTGACCTTGATTGAAGTCTCTTTTGGGTCAGAATTGTATCCATAATTATTTATATGACATATACATTTGATGATTTGAAACTGCTTTAATAATACTTTTTGAAATTAATATTGATACCAGAAAGTCCTCTGTTGGTTTTTTTTTTTTTTAAGTTTTATTTTTTTAGTTTTTTATTTTATTTAAGCAATCTCTACACCCAACATGGGACTCAAACTCACAGTCCTGAGATCAAGACTCACATGCTCTTCTGACTGAGCCAGCCAGGTGTCTCAGCCCTTTGGGTTTTTGGTTGGCTGGTTGTTTTTGTTATTGTTGTTATTGTTTCTAAGATTTTATTTATTCATTTGAGGGAGAGAGAGAAAGCACAAGCTGGGGGAGAGGCAAAGGGAGAGGGAGAAATAGACTCCCCGCTGAGCAGGGAGCCAGATTCAGGTTTCCATCCCAGGACCTTGAGATCATGACCTGAGCTGAAGGCAGATGTTTAATGGACTGAGCCCCCCAGGAGCCCAGCCCTTTGGTTTTTAATCTGCTTTTAAAAATTAAAGTCTTTGGTGAATTATTTACTTACAAACAAAGAACACCAGGAAATCACTCAAGGAACATTTATGGATTTCTTGATTCCCCAATCAGTTCCACAATATTAGTCATGGATCTGCTTTAAAAATTTCGTAGGGGATGCCTGGGTGGCTCAGCAGTTTGGCCCCTGCCTTTGGCACAGGGCGTGATCTTGGAGTCCCAGGATTGAGTCCCATGTCGGGCTTCCTGCATGGAGCCTGCTTCTCCCTCTTCCTGTGTCTCTCATGAATAAATAAATTAAATCTTTAAAAATAAATGAATGAATGAATGAATGAATAAAAATAAAAATTTCGTACCCAGAGACCCATTATCCTTCACAATCAACCAATCTCTGTCATCTCCTAGTGAATTAATACGTGAAACTTTCGTAACAGTTTTTAGACATGATTTTTTTTTTCTGAGTAGGCTCTACACCCAACATGGTGCTCAAATTCACAACTGCAAGAACAAGAGTCACAATGCTCCAGTGACTGAGCCAGCCAGGCACCCCTAGATATGATTTTCTGTTTGAAATGTCAAAGCAATGCCTCCCCTCAAAAAACTCAGTTGTAAAGCATCTTGGTCTAATCATCATACAAGGAGTACAATTACTGATTGTGTTAGATCCACTTTTGCTGTTTTACATTTCCACCATTTTAACAAGTTAGCATCCAGGAGAGTGAAGTTCTCAATCTAGGATATGATTCAATTCTGATGCCTTGTCAAAATGTAAAGGTCTCAGATAAGTGCTCAAAATACAGCTTTGATGTGGAAACACTTGGGTCACAATGGAGATACAAGAAATTCTCATTTTATGAAATAGATATGTTCTGGAAGCCCTCGCATATTATAAATATCACATAATTAAGCCATTTACCATATGGATTAGCTGATATACCATGGAAACATAACCATTAGGACATATTTATTAAGAGATTTATTACAAGGAATTTCTTTACACAATTGTGGGGGCTTGGGCAGGTATGAAATCTGTAGGGCAGGTATGCCTGGGTGACTCAGCGGTTTAGCGCCACCTTCAGGCCGGGGCCTGATCTTGGGGCCTCGGGATCGAGTCCCACATCGGGCTCCCTGCATGGAGCCTGCTGCTCCCTCTGCCTGTGTCTCTGCCTCTCTCTGTGTGTGTCTCTCATGAATAAATAAATAAATAAAATCTTAAAAAAAAAATCTGTAGGGCAGACCAATGTGCTGGAAATTCCTGTTAATGCTGCAGTCCTCAGGAAGAATTTCTCTTCCAGGGGAATTTCAGTTTTACCTCTAAGGCCTTTAAACTTACTGGATAAGGTCTGTTCAGAATATATAAGATAAAATCTTTTATTTAAAGTCAACCGAGGGGATCCCTGTGTGGCTCAGCAGTTTAGTGCCTGCCTTCGGCCGGTGGCGTGATCCTAGAGGCCCCATGATCCAGTCCCACATCGGGCTCCCTGCATGGAGCCTGCTTCACCCTCTGTCGGTGTCTCTGCCTCTCTCTCTCTCTCTCTCTCTCTCTCTCTCTCTCTCTCTGTGTCTCTCATGAGTAAATAAAATCTTAAAAAAAAAAAGTCAACCGATTGCAGCTGTTAATTATATCTACAAATACCTTCACAGCAATACCTAGGTTAAGTGTTTGAATCACTGCGCACTATAGCCTAGCCAAGATGACACATAAAACTACCTTTTGCACCAGAAGATTGACAAAACCTGAAGATATTTCTGTTTACCAATTAAACAGACACAACCCAGTGATAATAATGCAAGTTCATAATTCATTTAGCTTGCCAGCTTTGAAACTATGCAATTCTTGGGACGCCTGGGTGACTCAGCAGTTGGGCATCTGCCTTGGGCTCAGACCATGATCCTGGACTTCCAGGATGGAGTCCCACATCAGGCTTCCTCCGGGGAGCCTGCTTCTCCTTCTGCCTATGTCCCTGCCTCTCTCTCTGTGTCTCTCATGAATAAATTTTTTTTTTAATTTATTTATGATAGGCACACAGTGAGAGAGAGAGGCAGAGACACAGGCAGAGGGAGAAGCAGGCTCCATGCACCGGGAGCCCGACGTGGGATTCGATCCCGGATCTCCAGGATCGTGCCCCGGGCCAAAGGCAGGCGCTAAACCGCTGCGCCACCCAGGGATCCCTCTCATGAATAAATAAATAAAATCTTTAAAAAAAAAATGCAATCCTTGATTGTATTTTTTAAAATTTAGGGATGCTCAATATTTGACGTTATCACACTATACATAAAATAAAACATTATTATTATTTTCATATCATACTATTTCAAAATTTAATAATTAAAGCTCATGATACAAGTAATTCTTTTTTATCAAGTAGGTCTTAAAATGCTGAGAGCTTAGAAGCTGTGCTTTTATCTAATGTAATCATGTGAAAGGTCTTAACAGTTTTAGGGCCTGGTAAGGAGAGTATCTGAGGTGTCTCTTTCAATCTGTCTCTTCAATGTAATGTCCTCTTTGAATATCCTAGGTCTAGTTCCCATTCCCCTCCCTTGAGGCTCTCTATTCCTCCATGTGGGAGGAGACATTTCCTTTCTTCACTTTTTGGATCTTGCAAATTTAAGTATCTTAGGTTTGACCAGACTTTGGGGACTGCAGAGGGAGAGGTAGAGCCTAGTCCAGGAGCAACGGGGGCACATCAAATCTGGTTCAATCTTCCCCAAACAAGCATAGTGACTTGACTTCCTCACCATTCCCTAAGAAGTATATATATACTACTCCCAAGTTAGCATTAATTTTTTTATTTTTATTTTTTAAGATTATTTTATTTATTTATTTATGAGAGATACAGAGAAAGGGGCAAAGACACAGACAAAGGGAGAAGCAGGCTCCCTGTATTGAGCCAATGTGGGAATCGATCCCAGAACTCCGGGATCACACCGTGAGCCAAAGGCAAATGTTCAACCACTGAGCCACCCAGGAATCCCTAGCATTAATTTTTTTTTTTTTTTAAGATTTTTTATTTGAGGGCAGCCCCGGTGGCAGCAGCGGTTTAATGCTGCCTGCAGCCTGGGGTGTGATCCTGGAGACCCAGGATCGAGTCCCACGTCGGGCTCCCTGCATGGAGCCTGCTTCTCTCTCTGCCTGTGTCTCTGCCTCTCTTTCGCTCTCTCTGAATAAATAAGTAAATAAATCTTAAAAAAAAAAAAAAAGATTTTTTTATTTGAGAGAGTGAGTGAGAGAGAGAGCCTGAGCTGGGGGAGAGGCAGAAGCAGGCTCCCCACTGAGCTGGGAGACTGATGCAGGCCTCCTATCCTAGGATCCTGGGATTATCACCTGTGTGGAAGGCAGAGGCGCTTAATTTGCTGAGCCACCCAGGCATCCCAAATTAGCATTAATTTTACTCAGCGAACACACATTGTCTTTCAAAAGTGATTTTTCCCTCAGCATTATTTTGTAAAGTTGCGTTTGACTCCTTTCTGAATGTGGCTTGCAAGCATCTTGACATTAGCTGGCTCTATGTTCGTCAGCAAGAATAAAATACACCAACCCCAAATATCTTTCCTAAAAAAAATTGGAGTTGGGGGTGGACGTTCATGAATAAGGTCTGTTTCTGCTACAGCAGACTTCCAGTAAATGCTTGAACTAAATATGATGGACTTTCCTCTATGTGAGGAGGACTCGTGGATGGTCTTCGAATGGCAATTTTCCATCCTGTGGCAATACAAGATTTAATTCCTCCAATAAATAAACGTACGTATTTCAAAACAGACGTCATACTTCCTAAGGGAAATAATCTTGGATGAAAGAAATGCACAATCGCTACTCAAATTTAAATTATTGTTCATAATACGACATCATTATATTACCTATTTCAGTGTTCTGCGCATCAATTGATGCAGACAGAATACTGCTGTTTGGAACGGTACCAATTTTGTCATTTTTAAAAGAGAGTAAAGGGTGTCGGGTTCGCTAAGCCGGTAGAGCCCGAGACTCTGATCTCAGGTTTGCAAGTTCGAGCCCCAGTTTGGGTACAGAGATTACTTAAAAAAAAAAAAAAAGAAGAAGAAGAAGAAGAAGGAAATAAAGAGATGGTCAGCCTTGGGTGAGATTCTTCTAAACGCGACCCGCAAGCCCCGCCCTCTGTGCAGAGCAGCTCCGCGCACGCCGCCCAGGTCTAGGTGAGGGGCGGTGAACCACATTTCCCAGCGGGCCCTGCAGGTCTCCCGCGCCTGCGCACTGGCAGCCCAGGCAGGTAGGCAGAACTCCCGCGCTACCCAGCCGCCGGGGTTCGTCTCCCCGGGTCTCTGCCCCCCGCATGGAGAGGGTCTCGGTGGCCGCCGGCAGCGCGGGCGTCGGCAAGGCCGAGGGCGCTGGAGCCATGCCGCCCCCGCCTGCCGTCTCCCCGCCTGCTCTCACCCCGGCACCCGCAGCGGGTGAGGAGGGCCCGCCGCCCTTGCCCGAGGCGGGGGCTCCAGGCTGCTCGGGCTCCCGGCCCCCGGAGCTGGAGCCGGAGCGCAGCCTGGGCCGCCTGAGGGGCCGCTTCGAGGACGAGGACGACGAGTTGGAAGAAGATGAGGAGCTGGAGGAAGAGGAGGAGGAGGAGGAGGAAGAGATGAGCCACTTCTCGCTGAGGCTGGAGGGGGGTCGGCCGGACTCCGAGGACGAGGAGGAGGTATTGGTAGCGGGGCCTGAGGGGCCTGAGGAGCCTGAGGGGCCTGAGGGGCCTGAGGGGCCTGAGGGGCCTGAGGGGCCCAGGCAGCCCTCCCCTCTCGGCGCCGGGCCGCGTCGGCAGCTCGCCCCTGCAGCCCCGGGCGCTCGGCGTCCACCTCACCCCTCCCTCTCAACCTGCCCAGGCATGTGGCGCCGCCGCTCCGCGCCCGATTCCCTGCCGACCACTGAGGCTCCCCGAGTCCCGCTCGGTTTGTCTGTAAATAATCATTCAGTCATGCCAGGCGGGTGGGCGCCAGCGGGGTAGGGCGCCTGCCTTGCGAGAGCTTACAGTCGGACGGGAAAACCAGTCCATTTCTGACGGAGGCTGAGAGGGTGGTAAGACCCTTCCCCGTCTCCTCAGCCTCTTGTTGGGAAGGGGTTTTTTTGTTTGTTTGGTGGGTTGGTTGGTTTTTTTAATGTGGTAGCGCATATTTTACCAAGCTGGGCAACACCTAGCCGCTCAGAATCGATACATTAAGCGTAAACATCAGTATCTGGAAAGTTTGCCCATTTTGTAAGTAATTGGTGAAGGGAGACGCCCCTCATCAGGCAATACACGATATATCCGAAAGAATGAAATCTTTTTTTGAAACATTGGTTTGTATTGTGTTATTGTAACTTTCGGCAGGATTTTGAAAGCTTGGAGGTACTGTAACATGTTTCCGTGTTGCAAAGCAAGACACATTGTTCATAATGAAATATGGGGGATTATGGCTTTAAGAATTTGAGAAGGCAGGGACTTGCGTTTTTAAAACTATTTCCATTGCATTTGCAGCGCCTGATTAACCTCTCTGAGCTGACACCATACATCTTGTGTTCCATTTGCAAAGGTTACTTAATAGACGCAACTACCATTACAGAATGTCTTCATACGTGTAAGCATATAGTTCATATTTCGAATAAATACATTCATTCAGTTTTTGAAATGGGTTTAAAGCATCCTAATTTAAACATTTTCTTTTTCAACAGTTTGTAAAAGCTGCATTGTAAGACATTTTTACTATAGCAACAGATGTCCAAAATGCAACATAGTAGTACATCAGACACAACCTCTTTATAACATAAGGTAAGAGAAATATATAACCAGAAATTGTATTTTTAAATACACTTTTTCTGGAAGCTTCTAGTTGTGTAGTTGGGAATAAATTCTTGACCTATTTCAAAAAGGGAACTACATGTTCTCTAAAATACATACAGAACACTTACTGTGTACCAGGCACTGTGATAGCTGCTGGGAACAAAAAAATAAAAAAGCACAGGCCTCTCTTTTTGAGGATTTTAATTCCATCAGTCAAGTTAATGATGCTAGTTTAGGCTTGTCGTTTTGGGGATATTTAGAACTCTGCTTTTAAAACTAATGCCTGAAACGACTGGCCTCTTTAGAAAAACCTGTTTGTCATAGGTCATTGTGGTTTTTTTTTTTCTTCTTCTTC
The DNA here is from genome assembly GCF_905146905.1 of Nyctereutes procyonoides. Classification (NCBI taxonomy): domain Eukaryota; kingdom Metazoa; phylum Chordata; class Mammalia; order Carnivora; family Canidae; genus Nyctereutes; species Nyctereutes procyonoides. The sequence goes on along the minus strand of NW_026575133.1, from coordinate 8,180,940 downwards.
AAATTTTCAGTTCATACTCCGTTTCCCAAGGGAAGAAACATACTAAATAAAAGTGGATTTTGTTCAGCATATACTTTCATTTGTTCAGCGTATACTATTACACTTTTATTACCTTTATAGAAGAATGCTTTGCAGATGATGCACAAAAGTTCAAAATACAGTCTCTGCAAGGGAATAAGACCAGTATACGTGGAACAGTTTAGCAAACCATTCAAGAATCTATGATTACTTATGATTACATATAATTAATTACTTGAGGTTATCTCAGGTGAGAACCAGTGCTACCTAAAAGTAATTCACCTCTGAAAAAGGAGTTATCCACTCCCAAGACAAAACAGTTGCAAAGAGCATCGTTCATTCTCACTCTGTACCAAAATGGATTTTGCTGAATTCTGAGGTATTCTCCATCCTTTCCTTTTATTAGGTTGGATCGACAATTACAAGACATAGTGTACAAATTAGTGATCAATCTAGAGGAAAGTAAGTTTGTTTTATTACATAGTTTTGAATCCCAGCATCTCTGCTAACTCTCCTAGTTACATTTTAAGTGTAATTTAGTCTGTGTTTTATCATTTTTTAGGAGAAAAAAAGCAAATGCATGATTTCTATAAAGAAAGAGGTCTAGAAGTACCTAAACCTGGTAAGTTTGGGTGTATATCATAATGTATTTATAGATAAAAAAATACTGACTCAATAAAATTTACTCCCTTTGAGGTTCTTTTTGGTGATAGCTGGTTATTTTATGATCAAAGAGATTATGAAGGTAATGATGTAGTATAATCCAACTTAATTATTTATAAAAATTAAAGAGTATAGGCTCTGGAGCTAGATTTTCTGAGTTTGATCCTACCTCTGCCACTTTACTTTCTGTGTGACTTTGGCAAATTACTTCGATGTCTCAATTTCCAGGGCAGCCCCGGTGGCGCAGCGGTTTAGTGCCGCCTGCAGCCCGGGGTGTGATCCTGGAGACCCGGGATCAAGTCCCACGTCGGGCTCCCTGCATGGAGCCTGCTTCTCTCTCTGCCTGTCTCTGCCTCTCTTTCACTCTCAATGAATGAATGAATGAATGAATGAATGAATGATAATGAATAAATAAATAAATAAATAAATAAATAAATAAATAAATAAATCTTTTAAAAAAATGTCTCAATTTCCTCATCTATAAAGTAGGGATAGTGATAGCAATTCATGAAATTATTATAAGGATGCGTTCGGTAACGCAAAGCACTTAAAACGGTGCCTGGAACATAGTAACTGTTCAAATAGTTTTTGTGATGATGGTAATGTCACAGTATAGAAGTTAGATAAATGTGTTTAAATCTTCGTTCTTCCACTTACTATATATTGCCTAATCTCACTTAAACAGTAATCTCAGTTTCTTTATAGTTTTAACTGTAAAAAAAAAAAAAAAGTAGCAGTATGCTTTTGTTATGGGATTATAATAAGGCTTAAATGAGAATGTGCATATACAATGCTAAGTATGAGCCCTGAACCCTGGCACATAGTAGTGTGTATATCTGTTGTGTTATGATGAGCTCTCTCTGTAGCCCTGGTAAACCAGCTACATATGTCTGTCTGCCTTCCATTGTGGGGTGATCCCCAGGAGCAATTTCACTGGCTTTGACAGATTAGTTAATGTTATTAAAGAAAAGTAGACTGAGTGCTTTATGATCTCTTAAATCGTCAATGTAGTTATAATATCTGTAATTATTTTTCAGAGATCTCAATTTGTGAAATTTGTATTCTAATTCAACTTTTTTCTTTGGCTATTAAATAGCTGTTCCACAGCCAGTTCCCTCAAGCAAAGGAAGATCTAAGAAAGTCTTAGAATCAGTGTTTCGTATTCCACCTGAACTTGATATGTCTTTATTACTAGAGTTCATTGGGTGAGTATCCTAAACCTATACCTCTTAACCTTAAAGAATTTCGTAAGTTCCAACGTTATTAAATCATCCTGAACTCAGGTAAAATCAAGTTTTTCTGATATCCTTTTAAAAATTAATCATGAAAAATCTAAGACTTAGAAAAAGATCTAAAGAATAGCACTACAACCATCATCTGGCTTAAGAAATAACCCACGCTAGCATAGTGGAAGTCCTTTGGCTACCTCTTCCGGTTCACTCCCCCTTTTCTTAGAGGTTGATAACCACTGTTCTAAAAATAATGATTGCCATTCCCATGGTTTTTAAAATATGTTTATCTCATGTATCGATGCTTAAGCAATATGTAGAATTACTTTTGTCCATTTAAAAACTTTAAATGGGGGAACCCTGGGTGGCGCAGCGGTTTGGCGCCTGCCTTTGGCCCAGGGCACGATCCTGGAGACCCGGGATCGAATCCCACGTCGGGCTCCCGGTGTATGGAGCCTGCTTCTCCCTCTGCCTATGTCTCTGCCTCTCTCTCTCTCACTGTGTGCCTATCATAAATAAATAAAACAAAAAAAAATTTAAAAAAAAAAATTTAAAAAAAAAAAAACTTTAAATGGTATCACTTTTCCAACTTGCTTTTTTTTTTTTTTTTCCAACTTTTTCACTCAACACTGTGTGATTCATCCACGTGAAAATGTGTAGCTCTAGTTCATTCATGCTAACCATTGCCTGGTATTCCCTTAAAATAAGTATACCATAATTTATCTTTTTCTTGTACTGTTGAATAGCTTATATCTAGTTGTTTTTGTTATTATAAACAATGTTGCTTTAAATACTTGTGTACATATCTCCTTGTATATATGTGAGATAGTTCTCTAAGAGTATAGATTTGCTAAGTGTTAGCATATGTTCGTTTTTAACTTTGCTTGGTTTTGCCAAATTGTGTTCAAAAGTATTGGGTATCTTTCAGATTCATATACATTGCTTCTTTCAAACATTGTATGTAGCATATGGTATACTCCATTATAGTGCAACATTGTTAAACACTATCATAACAGAGTTGGCATGTATCAAACTACAGTTTTCAAAATACTTAGTTTTCAGAATAAACTAAAACGCCTTTTTTAGAAAATCTAGATTTTCCATTTTGTCACTGATGACTATTCTACTTTTCAGCTATTTCCTCCTTATAATTTTAGGTTCCCTATATCACTTATTTAGTATCTAACTTGTGCTATGTTGTATTTATCCCTTTATGTAGTCACCCTATGTTCTCAGCTGATATTAAGGACCCTTAAGAGGCCAGAAACGTTTCTCATGCCTACACAAATCCCATGTAGTAGTGGTTGATAATGAAATAAAAATCCCTTTGGAGGAATGAACAGAAACTATGTAATCCCAAACTTTAAACCAGCAATTTCTGTTAAGGAATGTGTTCCAATCTAGATGTCCAAAAAGAGATCTGGTTAAATAATGGTGTATAGCACGTATGTGCTAATATAATAGTGTATGTGCTGATATGGAACAATCTCCAAAATAAGAGAATACATAGTGTGTGCCTATTTATTTTAAAGAGAGTGACGGAAAATATGTGCATATACATGTTATACCTGCACAGACTATTCTTGGAAGGACATATAAGAAAATGCTAATACATATTTTGAAAAGTGACAGGGATGCAAAGATAGCAAATATGTATTGAGTATGCCACCATTACCTCTTCCTTTGCCCACTGCAGAAATCAATAATTAATCATGGCAGGCTTTCTAATGAGCAAGACTTGACCACAGTACTCAAAGCAGTCATTACCACTTACCACACTTATTACATTATTAGTACATTCCCTGCTGTAGAAAAAAGAGCCCTCATGTGCTTTCCTGGTTGCGAGTTTCAGGGAGGCTGAGGCTCAGGTGGACTTGATTCAGGTCCACCAGAAACCCACTGCCATGCCGAGGAAAGCATTGCTGCTGGATTGCATAATAGACATTAATACTGCTTTACAAGAGGTGCAGAAGACCACTCTCATCTGTGCTGTCCTAGCACGTGGAATTTGCGAAACTGCCAAAGCCTAGACAAGCACCAGGCCTATCTGTGTGCCTGCATCCAACTGTGATGAGCCTATGTGTGTCAAGTTGGTGGAGGCCCTTTATGCTGAACATCAGATCAACCTAATTAAGGTTGATGACAGCATGAAACTAGGGAAATGGGTGGGCCTCTATAAAACTGACAGGGAAAATCCCGTAAGTGGTTGGTTGCAATGTGTGGTTGTTAAGGACTATGGCAAAAGAACCTCAGGCTGATGAGGATGAAATCAAGGAATATTTCCAGTGCAAGAAATGAACAAATAAAAAACTTGGTTCTTATTCCAAAAAAAAAAAAAAAGAAAGAAAAAAAGAGCCCTCACTTGGAATAAAGAATCGAGGTTTAAATCCTAGCTTCTCCATTATCTAGCTTTGTAAACATTAACAAATTGCTTTTTGTTTATTCACAAGATGTTTACTAAAGTCCTGCTTAACATTCTGCGAGTTGTTGAGAATACAGTTTGAATAAGTCAGCCATGGCCTTTGCCCTCAGGGAACTTTTAGTTTTTAACTTCTCAGAGGTTCAGCTTCCCTATCTGTAAAAAGAAAGAATTGAACCTTTTATGTTGATGATTATGATGAGTAGTCTATTAATAATATAGCCCTTTATCTATTTTCAACTGGTTGGGGGGAAGAAAGCTTCCAGTGTGGCAAGGAGTTCTTTTGAAAGAAAGCTTCCAGAGGCAAAGAATCCGTTTGAAGTCACCAGTCCCCAGAGTTAACTACATGGAAGAGCTCTGATGTTACCACAAAAGTCAGGCTACTGAGGGGTAACCCATAGGCAGCCCTTTCATGACAGGACAAGTGGCAGGTGAGTTTTAACCTGATGCAAGTACAAAAGCAAATTTGGTCCAGCCATTGACCGCACTTAAGCTGGAGGAGCAAAAAAACCGAGGTAGGTTCAGCCTGTGAACAGTGATTTTTCAAACACTAAAATATGAAGTTAGATTTCCCCCCTAATTTGGGTATGCCTTTAGATAATCATGTAGTTCTTTTTTTTCTTCTTCAGTTTCTGTGTATAAAGTAGAAGATTATAAAAATAAATAACTTCAGACAGGCAGTACAGTATATATAGAAAGCATAGACTTTGAAGAGTCTCAGTAACTCAAGGTATATTATCCTTGGGATGTAGCTGAACTTCTCTCATCAGTTTCTGTGTTTCTAAATTGGGAATTTATAATAGCAACGAACAGGATTGTTCTAAGTATCAATTTATGGTATTCTTACCATGTCTAAACTATTATCAATATATGAACATTGAAATAATGCAGGCTCATTCAAAAATAAAAGTTAAAGTAGTCTGTGGTGCTGTACTATGTACATGTGCCTAGTGAGGAAAATGGACTCACATGAGATAAGTGTGATACAGCAAAAATTTTGTGCAATCTTAAACTGAGTAGTAGTTAGTGAACTAAGGAGGTGATATCCAACTGTATGCCTATTAATCCAACTACAGTTTTATGTTCAGCTCTGGACACTACATTTTAAGAGAGATGTTGGTAAGCTGAGGTATAACAAGAATAGTAAAAGGTTTGAAAACCATGTCATATGTGGTATGAGAAGGAACAAAACTAGTCTGAAGAAGAGAACACAATCATAAGCCCCTTAAGTTCATTTCAGATCTTTAGAGGGTTATCATATAAAAGAAAGATTGGGTCTTGTAAACAAGAGTACCAAAAGGCAAAACTAGGACTAGTGAGTGTGACTTACAGGGAGAAACATACTTACTTCAGTGTTAGCAAGCAATTTCTAACAAAGTGGCCCACAAATGGAATGAACTGTCTTGGCACATAAGCAGCTATCTCTTCAGGTGCCTAAGCAGAAGCCCAATGACCATGAATCATGGATTCTATAGAGATTATTCTTGTAACAAATAGGATATTTTATTTTATTTTTTTTAGGATATTTTATTTTATACTTCTGAGCTTATATTATGTATCTTAGGTTTCTCTTATATCCATATATATAACATTTATGTTAATGTAATATTTTTATAATATAGCTTGTATATTACATTTTAATATATTTCTCTATTTGTATTATATGAATATTCTGTAGATGCAATTGTGATCTGGCCTACTCTACACAACGTGATAGGGAAGAAAGAATGTGGGTTTTGATGCTAGGTACACCTGAATTTGAAGCTTTATCACTTTAATAACTCTGTGACCTTAAGCAAGTTGTTAAACCTCTCTGGGCTTAATTTTCCTCATCTATAGAAAGGAAATACTAATACCTGATACGCAGGGCTGTTATGAGGACTAAATGAAAAACATTCATCCCATATGAAGACTTAATATAATGCCTGGTACATAGTAGATACTCAACAAAAATTAGTGCCCCTTGTCTCCTCATGACATAAAAAAAATTGATTTAATCAAGAAATCTCTTTGCACTTTGAGGTGAAGAGAAAACTGAGTAAATAATGCCCAGTATGCTGTAAGTAAAATAAGATATCTAGCAGCCTTCTTATAAGATATCTATCTTATAAGGGTTACTACAAAGAAAAAAAAACATTAATTATGATAGAAAGAAGTTTCACTTTAAATTGGAAAATGTTAGAATGCAACATGTGGGGGAAATCTAAATATTAAAGATAGACTTTTAACTCCTGGAAGTATGAAAGTAGTGTAAAATAATGGATAACACTGCCTTTGCCTTACCAGTAGGTGGCAGAAATGACAACTACATTTAATTTCATAAAGGGTTAGGTGATGGTGTTCTAAAATTAAATTGATGTTCCTCAAATATTTATATTCATGTTATTTTTCTGTGTTCTATGATTTAATGTATAGCTTAAAATGTTGATTAATTTTGCTTTCATTTTTCAGTGCTAATGAAGGCACGGGACATTTTAAGGTATTTTATTTTCATTTACTTCACAGGAGGACCCTGTAGTACGCAATTTAAGAGTCAGACTAGCAATCATGTGGAGATTGTTTTCAATTATGGTAGAGTTTTGTAAATAAAAATTGTAGAAGTGTGAAGTACATTGAGTAAAGCTTTCATAATAAGTTTATGAGAAAAGAGTTATTAAGTAGGGATTTGTTATTCAGTACAGTGGTTTAAGGAAACAAGTGAGAAAATTTTAAAACTCTAAAACCAAATACTATGTTAATTTGGTGACTTTAAAAATATTTCAAAGCATTTTTTGCATAGTTGGCATTCAGAGTTAAATATGAGCTTAAATTTGTATTTGCATTTTGGGCTCAAGGTAACCTGCCCTAACTTGTTACTTCAATTATTTACTGAAATTTTGGAGGTAAGAATGAACTCCTTTGTAATATACTTAAGTTCAGAGTTGTCTTAAAGGCTCTATTATCACAGGTCCCATTGTACACAGTGTTGCTCCTATAGTATGAGTCATGCAGGGAAAGGTGACTTTTCCTTTTTTTTTTTTTTCTTTGAAAAGGTAACTTTTTAAAAAAGTAATTTTTAAAAAAGGGCTAAAATCAGGCCTTATAGTCCTCAGGATAGCAAATATATAGGAAATCGCTGATAAGCTTAGTTTGTTTTTTTGTTGCTGTTGTTTTTTGTTTGTTTGTTTATTCTTGAGAGAGAGGCAGAGACATAGGCAGAGGGAGAAACAGCCTCCCTGCAAGGAGTCTGATGTGGGACTTGATCCAAGACCCCAGGTTCACGCCCTGAGCTGAAGGCAGACCCTCAATTGCTGAGCCACCTAGGTGTCCCTGATCTGTTTAGATTTTTAGTGACTTTCGAAGTCTGTACTAATACTTTGGGTGGATTATACCTGATTGGGTATACTGTTTTATGAATATATTAGCTTAGAGACATGAATTAAAGCATAGGAATAGAAGAGTACTTCTGTGGGTGAAGTATATTATAGATGTTTCCCAGAGATCAGTGTGATGGAGGAAATGGAGTGTTAAGTTTGGTAACTTTGAACTTATTTTAAGTTGTAAAATATCAGATTTACGGTGATTAACTTTAGGAAGTTCTTTTGTAGTAGTATCGTCGGTGGGAAAGTGACAGAAGTTTCTGTATGGGACAAGTACAGTGTCATGCTCCTATAGTTTGCCAAAGATGTTTATCCAGTGACCTATTGTAGCCACACAAACCAACAGTATAAAAACTTCATGACGAAAGAACTAGCAATTAAGTTGAAGTATTAGCCTATTGCTTCCACAAAAGCATGATATGGACCTGGAACATTTATATAGTTTCAGTCATCACACATTTGAAAAATATGATGACAGTACCATCATACTTGAAGTATTCTTGCCAAAACAAACAAATGTGAAGCTGGTCACATTCCTAGATTTAATCACTAATTTACAAGAAATTCAGGAGACAAAGGAACATGTTAAATGACACTATAGGAATATAATAAGCCAGATCTAGGCAGTGGAAAACTATAGCACAAACAATTGTGTTTCCTGAGAATAAAAGGGAGAAATGAAGAGGAAACATATAAATAACACATTAATCAAAAAGTCTCAAGGGACATAGCTACAATGTATGGAGTTTATTTGGATTTGATTTGGAAAATAAACTAAAAAAATTTATGAGAAAATAACCCCAAATTGGAAACAACGCAAATATACATCAACTGGTAAATGGATAAACACAATATGATATATCCACACAATGGAGTGCTGTTTGACAATAAAAAGGAGTACTGATAAGTGCTACAACACATATAAAATATTTTGAAATATTAAATGAAAACAGGTACAAAAGTTCACATAATGCAGGATTCCATTTATGTGAAATGTCTAGAGCAGAGAAATTCATAGAAGCATGAAATATTATAGATTGGTGGTTGCCAGAGTCTTGGGGGAGAAGGGGAAATTGGAAGTGACTGCTAATTGGCATGGGATTCCTCTCTGGGTGATGAAATTGTTCTGAAATTCGATAGTGGTGATGAGTTGCACAACTCTGTAAAGTAATAACCACTGAATTGTATACTTTAAAATGGTGAATTTAATGTTATATGAATTGTATCTCAATAAAGCTGTTAAATTTTTAAAAAGTAACTAAGCCGGGAAGCCTGGGTGGCTCAGCTGTTGGGCATCTGCCTTTGGCCCAGGGCATGATCCTGGAGTCCCAGGATCAAGTGCCACATCGGGCTCCCTACAGGGAGCCTGCTTCTCCCTCTGCCTATGTCTCTGCCTCTCTCTCTGTGTCTCTCATGAATAAATAAATAAAACCTAAAAAAAAAAAAAAAAGTCAAGATCCAATGGGAACTTTGGGTTTTTTTTGGCTTATTTTTTACGATTTTATTTATTTTTTTTATCTCAACACATAGAGAGCACAAGCAGGGGAGAGAGGGAAAAGCAGGCTCCCTGCTGAGTAGGCACGGGATGCTTAACCAACTGAGCCACCCAGGCAACCCCCAATGGGAACTTTGAATAGAGTGTATATTTAGTGTATATATTGTGAAAGTACAAAAATATCTCTGGTACAAATCATACATGCAAAAATTAGAATTTTAGTTTGAGTTCATATTTATTTTTTTTTCATGAAATCTTTATTTTTATTCTCTTTAATGACAGCTCTAAAAACAAAATCATTTCCTGCTGGGTAAGAAAATTAAGACAATTGGTGAAATTTGAACACTTACTGGATATTTTCTGATACCAAGGAATTTTAAAGAATGATAATGGTATTGCGCTTTTTTAAAAAAGTGCTTATCTACAAAAAAAAAAAGTGCTTATCTTTTAGGGATACATACTGAAGTACTTACAAATGAAATGATATGTCTGGGTTTGCTTCAAAACAAATCTGGAGAGTCGGGGCCAGGAAGGAGTTGCAGTGGGAAGTGGGTATGGTATATTTAAAACCAGATTGGCCTTGAGTTGATAAAGCTAAGTGATAGCTATATAGGAATTTGATTATACTAATCTCTCATAGTTTTGAGACATTAAGTTTTCAGTTTTAATTGATGATACAGATGTTAATTTGAAGGCTTTATGCCTGTGAAAGTTGATGAATCTGTTTTAGAAACAAATGATCCTATTAATTCTGTTTTTGTTTTTGTTTTTTTTTTTAAGATTTTATTTATTCATGAGAGACACAGAGAGAGAGAGGCAGAGACATAGGCTGAGAAAGAAGCAGGCTCCATGCAGGAAGCCTGATAGGAAACTCAATCCTGGGACTCCGGGATCACATCCTGAGTCAAAGGCAAACTTTCAACCGCTGAGCCACCCAGGCGTCCCTAATTCTGCATTTTGTGATGACCAGAACAGAGTTCTGGTTACAGCTTTTGATATTATTGTTCAGTATTCTTTGCTACTTATAAAGCTGTTTTTATATCTTATCTTTGAGCTTAAATAAATATGTGTATCTAGGTATGCCTGCCTGGTTGTTAAACTTTTTACCATGTAGACCTGTAGCCTGAAAGTCATAAACCCTATTTGCTACATTCAATTTCAAAATATTTCACTAGGCAGTAATATAGTCCAGATAATTTTTCCCGAGTCGTCTTTTTTAAGCTTTTAATTGCAATTTTTTTTTTTAGGAGGAAGAGTGATCAGGGAGGGGTGGGCATAGGGAGAGAGAGACTCCTAAGCAGGCCCCACCCTGCGATCATGATCTGAGCCAAAATCAAGAGTTAGATGCTTAACCTGCTGAGCCACTCAGGAGCCTCATTAATTATTTTTATAATTAATTTTTATTTTTTTTTAAGATTTTATTATTCATGAGAGACAGAGAGGCAGAAGCAGAGGGAGAAGTAGGCTCCATGCAGGGAGCCCGATGTGGGACTTGATCCTGTACCCCAGGATCACGCCCTGAGCCGAAGGCAGGTCCTCAACTGCTGAGCCTAATTATGAACATTAGGCGTCCCTAATTATGAACATTTTTAAACATAGGGAACAATAGAACTTTCCTGTGCCCACCACTCAGCTTTACCAGTTAACTAATGGCCAATTTAATTTCTTCTATACCTTTGTCCACTTCCCTTCTAGTAGTATTCTAAAACAAATCCCCAACATTTTGCCACTTCATTTGTAAATATTTCAGTATTCTTAAAAGATGAGTCTTTTTTTTTTTAATGACCATGTGTTATACCAAAAAAAGTTACGTGTCAGTGTCATAAGAGATAATAAAATGGCAGAGCTATTCTAGATTAGAGATTACAGAAAGATGACAATAAAATGCAATGTGTGAACCTTCATTGGCAAAAGAACAATTTATAAAGGATATTAGGACAATTTACAAAAGAATTTGGGCTATTTAGATAATGGTATTAATAATAAATTTCCCGAATATATATTTCCTGTTCATTGTATTATAGTTATATAGGAGAATCCCTTTATTCTGGGAAGATTACTGCTAATATGCTTAGGGTAAAATCTGTCTGCAAATAATTCTCATGTCCAACAAAATATTTACATGTACATATACTCACATAAATTAGAAGAGAGAAAGTAAATACAGCAATATATTAACAGTTCATAAACTAGGTGAAAGGTATCTGGGTCTTCACAGTTCTATCTTACAGTTTTGTAAGTTAAATCAGGATCCAGATAAAGTTCACATGTTGTGATTGGTTGATATGTCTTCACATCTGTAGGTTTTCCATTTCTTTTTTCTTTTAATTCATCGTTGATATAACTGAGTCATTCATCCTATAGTTTTCTACAGATTAGGTTTTGATGTTGCATTGAAGTAGTATAACATGTTTTTCTGTTTCTGTCTTTCCCATGAACTGGTAGTTAAGTCTGAGTGTTGATCAGACAGGTTTGATTTGAGGGAACAAGACTACTTCATAGGTGGTGGTGTTTCTTTCCATCTAGAGATACATGATGTCTGGTTGTCTGGGCCTTTTTATAATGTTAGCATCTGTTGGTGCTCAGTGGTTAAGCCCATTAACTTAGGGTTTGGAAAATGATGCTATCATTCCTTCTTTTTTTTTTTTTTTTTAAGATTTTATTTTTAAGTAATCTCTACACCCGATGTGGAGCTTGAACTTACAACCCCAAGATCAAGAGTTGCATGCTCCACCAACTGAGCCAGCCAGGTGCCACTATCATTCCTTCATTTATTTTTTTTTTCTTTAAAGATTTTATTTATTCATGAGAGACAAAGAAAGAAAGGCAGAGATAAATGCTCAACCACTGAGCCAGCCACCCAGGCATCCCTCATTCCTTCTTTTATTAGTGAAATAGTTCTATAAAGAGAAACTTCACTTTGTCTATTTGTTTAGCTAGTGGTGTAGTTTATATAGGAAAAGCAGGATAAATGCTTGGTTCTTTCCCTTACCAAGTTCAGAGTGATGAGTTGGTTCATTAGTATACTCCATTCATGCCTAAACAGGTTTTGTTGTTTTTACTTTAATATGAACTCATTAATTTAAACATATTTGTGATTGAATGCCATTTCAGTTTTCTTTATTGAAGTTCAAATTTTCCTTCATAGGTATCACAGTGTGTGTTACTTTCTCGCTATCTGATATGACAGGATGTTCATGTTCAACCTGTACATCTGTTGTCCCCCAGACATGGAATTAGTCCTTTCTCCAAAGTATCCTAGTTTCTTTTTGTGGTTTTTAAAAATCAAAATCTGGCTGCCAAGGGTTCATTTAGCTGCTGGGTTCACAATTGTTTCTAGCCCTGCTGACAGAGATCAGAATTTTTTTCTTTTTTCTTTTTCTTTTTTTTAAATTTTTTGTTTTAGAATTTTTTTCAAGGTAAAATATAATTATGAGTTGATACCATCTTTTTTTATATCCTCTTTTTAAAGGATCTTTTTTTAGTGGTGTACATTATCTAAAGCAAGAAAATGACCAAATGTCTTTTAAAAGCTCCCTACAGATCTTAAACTAGCTTATTCAACTTTCTTATCGAATTGACCTTTTATGTTATAGATGATAGGGAAGACCGCTGTGTTTAATTTCAGTGAAATGTAATTCTGTGGATTTGTTTCTTTCTGTTTATTTGCAAATGGTAGGAGGCTATGAGGTTGTAGCAGAAAAAATAATGAGTTGACTATGTAGGTGAGAACTGACTTTAGAGCTTTAAATGAAAGGAAGAAAACAAACAACAAAAAAAACAAATTGTTTTCTTAAAAACCACATGTGAATTATATGGAGGAAAAATCCAGTTAAGTTGTGAACCAGGGGCATGAGGACTAAGGTTAGCCACATGAGAAAACCCTAGCTTTGAAAGCCAAAACTAGTTTTTTTTCTTTCAGATATTGGCAGATCTTACAATTCTGTTCTGGATGATTTTAAAAGTACAGTATTTATAACTTTAGCTAAGTTGGATTAATTTTAACAAACACCTTGGGTAAGGTACTCACCAAGAATTTAGAAATAAGGGAAACTGGACTGTCCTCTGCTGGTATACCTGAGGTAAACCCAGGAAATTAACTTTCAGAAATGCACTGGTTGCCAGACAGGCATAGCTAGATAATTCAGAATAGCAGCTTCTTAAGGTACTTAATGGGATTTGCATTCTAATCAGGCATTGTCACCTACAGTGAGATGTTCTCTTGGGGACTGCACCTGGGGTTAGCTGTTAGTACCATCTCAGTGAGACTGCCTTAGCTTTGTGAGATGACTCCTGTACCTACATTAAAAGAATATGAAACGTTGCCATTTTTTTGTTTAGATTATATCAGTATCCCATGGTGACAATTAGGCACTCTGTAAGAGTCAAATTCTTTTATATAGAGGGTAAAATGGTCACAATACACCAGTAGTAACTATGTACCAGGAATTGTTAATAGTTATCTACATATATTAACTCATTTTCCTCTTGATAAATCTCTGAGGTTTAGTAGGTGCTATTTTTATCTCTTACAAATGGGGACAGCTTTAAAGGTTCACCTACTTGTCCAAAGACTTATAGCTAGAAAAAAGCAGAACCCAAAGACTTTTAGCCAGGAAGTCTGTTTCTGGAATAGCCTGCACTTAATTAACACTTATTGTTACCTGCTACACAATGGTAATAGGAGACAGTTTTCTTATTAAGGAACGATCTTAAGAAACCAAACCACAGGGATCCCTGGGTGGCACAGTGGTTTGGCGCCTGCCTTTGGCCCAGGGCGCGATCCTGGAGACCCGGGATCGAATCCCACGTCGGGCTCCCGGTGCATGGAGCCTGCTTCTCCCTCTGCCTATGTCTCTGCCTCTCTCTCTCTCTCTGTGTGTGACTATCATAAATAAATAAATAAATAAAATAAAAATAAAATAAAAAAAAGAAACCAAGCCACAGGTAAGAAAGCTGAGTGCTAATACATGGAACAAGTGTTTGCCTAACCTGTCTGGGTCCTCTGGGATCCCTCTCTTTCAGTGTTGAAAAACACTGCTCATATTTTCCTAAAAGTTACCCTTTTAGTTCTGATTACTTCAGCTTTTCATATGCATTAGATAGTGCATCCTTAAAATAGTCTTGGACACAGAGTAGATGGCTAAGCATTAGTTTCTGCTTTAAAACCCTGTGGCCTCTCCACCTATCACCTTAGACCATTGGATCAGAATCTAGCCACATATGTCTAAATGTTAATCTTTTTATTTTCCATTTAAAAAAGAAAACTCGGGATCCCTGGGTGGGATCAGCGGTTTGGCGCCTGCCTTTGGCCTAGGGCGCGATCCTGGAGATCCGGGATCGAATCCCACCTCAGGCTCCCGGTGCATGGAGCCTGCTTCTCCTTCTGCCTATGTCTCTGCCTCTTTCTCTTTCTCTCTCTCTCTCTCTGTGTGACTATCATAAATAAATAAAAATTTAAAAAAAAATAAAAAAAGAAAAAGAAAAAAGAAAACTCTTGGGCAGCGGGGGAGGCTCAGTGGTTTTGCGCTGCCTTTAGCCCGGGGTGTGATCCTGGAGACCCGGGATCAAGTCCCACATCGGGCTCCCTGCATGGAGCCTGCTTCTCCCTCTGCCTGTGTCTCTGCCTCCCTCTCTCTCTGTGTCTCTCATGAATAAATAAAATCTTAAAAAAAAAAAAAAAAGAACAGTAATTCCTTAATCAAATATCCACATCCTATTTAAGTTTCCTAGATTAGCTCACAAAAATTATTCTATAGGTTTGTTTAAATCAGGACCCAAATAAGATCCATACATTGTAATGGGTTGAGATATCTCTTATTTATATTCCTTATGTCTTTTTTAGTCTGGAAGTTCCTCTTTTATCTTGTTCTTTTTTTTTTTTTCTTCCAGTTTTTTTGTTGAAGAAACTAGATTGTTATAGAGATAATTTAGTCTTAGGTATTCTCTTTCTGTCAATAAATCTTATTCTAAGTTTTATTTTTTAAAATTTTTTCTAAGTTTTATTTTTGATGAAATATTAAAATAAGCCAGTTAGCCTTTCGATTAAAAAAATTGTTGATGTACTTTTCAGAGAGGGGAAGCTAAGCAAAAATTCTTTTTTTCTTTGATAAATAAATTATCTCAAATTTCATAGTTTTTCTCATAAATCTGTTGAACATCTTTTCTATAAAATTTCTCCATGATTTATACATTTTATGCATATTTATTCTGAAAAGATTTATATATGTTTATTTTTGTAGCCCTTGGAAAAGAAGTTTGTCCGAGTTTCGGGAGAAGCAACTATTGGGCATGTAGAAAAATTCCTCAGAAGAAAAATGGGCCTTGATCCAGCTTGTCAGGTAGTGTACATGTATGTAAAAGGACAGATGAAGTTGAGAGATTACCTGTAGTGTATTGAAGAAAGAACTGTCTCTAGGATTTCATGATGTGGTTTTTGTTTTATGATATGTAGATATTGTAAATACAAATTAAATATTGGGGGATCCCTGGGTGGCGCAGCGGTTTGGCGCCTGCCTTTGGCCCAGGGCGTGATCCTGGAGACCCGGGATCGAATCCCACATCGGGCTCCCGGTGCATGGAGCCTGCTTCTCCCTCTGCCTGTGTCTCTGCCTCTCTCTCTCTCTCTCTGTATGACTATCGTAAATAAATAAAAAAATTTAAAAAAAAAAAAAAAAAAACAAATTAAATATTGGTACACAGTGATTCCAGCCCCACTTTTTTTTTCTTTTTTTAAGATTTTATTTGAGAGTGAGAGAGCTCAAGCACAAGCAGGGGAAATAGCAGAGGAGAGGGAGAAGCAGGCTCCCCACTGAGCAGGGAGCCCTACATGGGGCTCCATCCCAGGACCCTGAAATCATGACCTGAGCTGAAGGCAGACACTTAACTGACTAAGCCATGGTGCCCCTCCAGCCCCATTTTAATCACATTTGACTTACTCTCTGCTTCTTGCTGCCACTGATTATCACCTGTGTCAGAGAAGAGCTGAGGATATATGCCTCAGTTCCCCCTCTTTGATAGTAATGTAACAGATTATTTATTACCCATCCACCTCTTTTCAGAGGACATCTTTGCATTTATAACAAGTTACCTCCAAGAAACCTAGGAAAGTAAAATAGCTATCTAATATAAGCCCTATTTATTTTTTGAGCATTAGAAAAGATCTCCCATTCTAGCTATATAATTTGTTCTTGTTGTAAGGTGGAAACTCAAACCTCGTGTACTGTTGAACATAACAGAATGTGCACCAGTGAAAATGCACATCTGTATGGTTTTGCTTTTTCATTACATAAATTTTAAGTGGGGTTTTATTATTCTCCATTACTTGTAAAATTTCATAAAATAATTTTGTAACACCTATTTGCTATTAAATAAAGAAACTGATATTTTATTTTTTAAATATTTTATTTATTCATGAGAGACACAGGCAGAGGGAGAAGCAGGCTCCATGTAGGGAGCCCGATGCAGGACTCGATCCCGAGACCCCAGAATCACGCCCTGGGCCGAGGGCAGGCGCTTAACCGCTGAGCCACCCAGGGATCTCGCTAACTGATATTTTAAAGTTGGCTGAAATTTTGGTAGTGTTTTTAGTACTTGTATTTGTGGATACTAAATATATATCTAATCCAGGGAACAGTGACTACTCTTGACTGAGTTAGGCAATGCTGGCTATATCTCATGGCAACTAAAAGCTGGAATGATTTATCTGTCACCTTGTAGCCATAGTTTACCTGAGGTTACTCCTAGTCTTTTGGTTACAAATCGGTAGCTGCTTAGAGACCTCTGGACAAAGAATTGTGAGTGATCCCATAATCTATTATTTCTAAAAATAGAAGTCAGAAGACTTATACCTGATTATATAGAATAACTAAGAAGTGCCACCCAATAGGATTTTCTTAGAATATAGTTCTGTGGCTAGGTACTGATCAAAACACATTTCTAAGTTTTACATTGGTGTTTTAAGAAAGGTAGTAGTTGCAGGGCACCTGGGTGGATCAATTGGTTAAGCATCAGACTCTTGATTTTAGCTCAAGTCATCATCTCAGGGTTGTGGATCAAGCCCTGCGCTGTGCTTGAGCCCACACAATGGGCATGGAGCCTGCTTAAGATTCTCTCCGGGATGAGAGGGAGACTCTGCCTATATCTCTGCCTCTCTCTGTGTATCTCTCATGAATAAATAAATAAAATCTTAAAAAAAAAAAAAAGAATTCAAGGCTTTTAGCATTTAAGAATAAAATTACATAAAATCTGTTTTAACATTTAATTTTCTCTGTCAGCTCTTGGCTCTCTAGGTAAATATTTCTTTCCTATTCAGGTAACATATAGCTGGTAACACTCATAAATTACTGTTTCACCAACATGTTGAAATAGTGAAACGGAGGATTATCAAATATGCAGATATTGTGACTAAAATTGTTTAGACCTTCTAAATCCAAAAGAGAATAAACAACAGTTAACTTCTAACATGAGCAGAACATCGAGCTAGTTAACCATTAATCAAAATAAAATGCTTGGGCGAAAACCCGGTCACTTGAGCCTGCTATGTCGACCTTTTTTTTTTTTTTTTTAAGATTTTATTTATTTATTTCTGAGAATACACAGAGGAGAGAGAGAAGCAGGCACCATGCAAGGAGCCTGATGCGGAACTCGATCCCGGGTCTCCAGGATCAGGCCCTGGGCCGAAGGCGGTGCTAAACCGCTGAGCCACCTGGGCTGCCCGTCGACCTTCTTTAAACTAGTTATTCTCAAGTAGGAAATGTGTGCCTTGTCTACAGATACGTGACCTTCATTTATGGTTATTTACTAGCAGGAATGAATGATTACTACGGGACTGTTAAATGATAAACTAGCTTTAAAGTTATTTGTGACAGGTAGCCTGGGTGGCTCAGCGATTTAGTGCCTGCCTTCAGCCCAGGGCGTGATCCTGGAGTCCCTGGATCGAGTCCTACATCAGACTCCCTGTTTGGAGCCTGCTTCTCTCTCTGCCTGTCTCTGCCTCTCTTTCTCTCTCTCTCTCTCTCTTTCTCTCTCTCTCTGTCTCTCATGAAGAAATAAATAAAATCTTCAAAAAAAAAGTTATTTGTGGCACATCAGAATAAAAGAAGGAAGACAATTCTGAAAGATAATAAAAAAACAGATCATGTATTCTTAAAAGAGATTTAAGTTAATTCAAAATTAGAAACCAGTGATTATCTGAATAGATTCCAACAGAGGCCTCAGTGCCTCTGGATTGCCAGGGTTGATTTAGTGGTGTTTTGAACTCATATATGTTTTATTTTGTTTTATAGTTATTGTGTTCCTTTGTACATAGTTTGATCTTCAGATTTTATTTTGCTTTTGTGAAATGAGACTTAGAAAATGAATATCACAATGATCTCTAAAAATTTTTATATAAAAGAAATACTAGATTTTGTTAATCCTATCATAATTCTATTTTTAAAAGATAGGTTATTTTTATTATTATTTATTTAGTATATGACTTTAACGTTACTATAAAATTGTTTCTAAATCAATTTTTTTTAATAAATTAATTTTTCTAAATCAATTTTTAAACAGACTGTAATGTATCATAAGGCTTGACCCTACCATTTATTTATTACCTATTGGTATTAAATTGAGGATCTATATCCTTGGACTTAAGAGTACAAAGATAAGGGACACCTGGGTGGCTCAGCCATTAAACGTCTCTGCCTTCAGCTCAGGGCATGACCCTGGAGTCCCGGGATCGAGTCCCACATCGGGCTCCCTGCTAGGAGCCTGCTTTTCCCTCTACCTATGTGTTTGCCTATTTCTCTGTGTGTCTCATGAATAAATAAAATATTTAAAAAGAAAAGAAAAAGAGTACAAAGATGAGACAGAAAATTCATGCCACCCAGGGACTCAGTTGTGTGGAAAAGATACACAAGAAAACAACTCTATGACAATAGGATATGGTGAGTACAAGAAGAGCACAAGGGTAAATGATTTAAATCTGGAGGAGCCAATGAACAGACTTGAAGAGTAGATAGGAATTGCCAATGAAAAAATAACTTTATCAAAGAAAAGAATATGTATGAACAAATGCGGTACTAGCTCATTCAATGAAATATCCTATCTTGGAATCTAGTGTGATTTTGCTTGTAAAAAAAAAAAAATACAGATTAAAAAAAAAATAAAATGATACAGGTTTTTCTTGCCTTAAGACTATCCTCATATTCTGACTTTTCTTTCTTTCTCTTTCTTTCTTTCTTTCTTTCTTTCTTTCTTTCTTTCTTTCTTTCTTTCTTTCTCTTCCTTCCTTCCTTCCTTCCTTCCTTCTTTCCTTTCCTTTCCTTTCCTTTCCTTTCCTTTCCTTTCCTTTCCTTTCCTTCTTTTCTTTCTTTTCTTTTCTTTTCTTTTCTTTTCTTTTCTTTTCTTTTCTTTCTTTTTAATATTTTATTTATTTATTCATGAGAGACACAGAGAGAGGCAGAGACATAGGCAGAGGGAGAAGCAGGCTCCATTCAGGGAGCCTGATGTGGGACTCGATCCCAGGACTCCAGAATCATGCCCTGGGCTAAAGGCAGACGCTAAACCACTGAGCCACCCAGGGATGCCCTCACATTCTGATTTCTGCTCTGAGATCAAGAAATATTATAGTTGTCCTTTCTATCTGAAACTTGATACTCCAGAGGGTAGAAAGATTATACAGAAAAAAGTTAATAAGGCTGACTTTTGAGGTTGCTGTCTTTAGAAGGGCCTGCTCACAAGGTTAGCCCTTGCCTAGCATCTAGGAACTTGGGTTGCAAAAAGTTTCCTACAATAATAGGAAAATAGGGAATAGTTCCCTAACCAATAAGGGTGTTAATACTATGCCTAGACTATATAAACAGTGGGTCTGTGCTAAATACCAGCTTTCCTTCTGGGAGTTTGGAATTTAGTAGTTGCTAGACAGAGAATGCCAACATGAACAGCCCTCAGTAAAAATCTACTCTGATCTTCAAATGGGCTTCCCTGGATAGAAACATCATACAAGTTGGCTGCATTTCCAGTGCTAGGAAAAGGAGTACTGTGGGTGTGTCTTTTCCTGATCTGAGGAGGGTATGTGTGCATAGGAAGCTAGTGCGTGGACTTGTCCAGATTCCATCTACATCTTTTTCCCTCACTGATCTGGCCATGTGTCCTTGCTGTGTTTTGTGAGTCCATCTAGCAAATTACCAAATATGTGGGTTATGTTTGTGGAAACTTCAGATGTGACTGTTTGAATGTGATGATTTATGAAATATTTGTAATCATGTGACTTAAAAATGAGTATGTAAAATTGAAAGCAATTTAAATGTTTATTAATGGGATGGGGACATAAATTACGATATATTCATAAAATGGAACACCATAGCTATTAGAGCTGTGTACTTCAAAGATGTCCATGGTATATTAAGTTTTTTTTTTTGTTTTTTAAATAACTTGTAGAACAATTTATGTGGTATAATCCCATTTAAAAAAAAAAACCCACATGCACACATAGCATTTAGGGCCATATACATCAAAATGTTAGTAACTGGCCACCTTCTGGGGGTTAAGATTAAGTTGAAAAATGTAGTAACCAAACCATAAATGTATACCATGTGGTGAAGTTCAGGAAGAGTGATGGCCCTTGGATTGGTCAATATTAAATCAAAATGTAGTGATAGTTTCCTAATTCTTTAATTTTTCATGGATCTAAATTCTGTGCACAAGGTACGCTACCATTGCTTTTAAGCCATTTTGCAAACAAGTATTGCTCTGCCAATTTTGAAACTAGCAAGTGTGAAACACAAAAGGTGGTACTAATCAGAGTTTATGCATTATGAGATAGCATGGGTGTTGACAAATTATGACCTATGGGCCAAATCTAGCTTACCATCTGTTTTTATAAATAAAATTTCAGTGGAACACAGCCATGCTAAAGCTGTTTTCATGCGGTAGTGGCAGATTGAGTAGATATGACAGAGATCCAGAAGCCATCCTTACTGTCTAACATTTTATGGGAAAGGTTTGCCAACCCCTGACATGTACTTAGGCTTTGGAGAAAGATAGTCGTGGAGACAGACCTGGGTTTAGATCTGGACTTTGCTAGTTACTAGCTTTGTGACCTTAGGAAAGTTAAATGTTTTTACCTTTTAGTATTCCTTTCTGTATAATGGGAATTATAATACCTAGCTCACAAGAATGTGAAGATTAGATGAGATCCCATATGTTGAATACGTAGTATAACATATGGTGGACATAGTAGCTTCTCAGTGAAATGCAACTGCTTTCACTATTCTTCCCCATCCATGCCTATGGTTTTAGGGAGATTAACATGTTGGCAGTGTGTTGGGTTTTTAGAGTAAACAGAATTTGAAAGTAGGAAATGTGGTTAGGAGGTGGTGTGGTTTCTGCTTTAAGCCTAGGGGCAGCAGCTGAAAGGATGATATGAACTCTAAGGGGTATGATGAAAAAAGCAACCATAGGAGTTGGTAACTTTGCATGTAAGAAGAAAGGGAAAGGAGAAATACAAGAGTCAGAAGTGATGTTCTATTCTGGGTTAGAGAACAAGAAGAAATGTCATGTTATAAACTAAACAAGGACATAGGAGATGTAGCCAATGAAGGGATCTAGATTAATATTAATAAGACATCAAGGACTTGACCCCATTTTAAGGCAATGGGAAAGGAGCACCCATTGCAAGACAAAGATTGAAGATTTGCATTCCTGTCTTAGCAAGTAGGTATACTGGAATCTGACTACCATATAGTATATAACTTGTTATATACATTGTATACGTCATAATTTCTAGAGCATCAGCTGTAAAAGTAGATATATTTTAGAGCTTTGACTTACTAAAGATACTTAAGATCTTAAGATGTTGCATCCATAAAACAGTTCCCTTAGTGTGTACTTTATGTCAGGGTTAGGCTCTGCATTGTTGGAAAATGAGATGTTCCTTATAATAGAATTATCCAAATAACTAAAGAATGGCTTTTTAAGTATTATATACCCTTTTAATCATTTTATCATGGAACTTAAAAAAACTGTACCTTGATGCTGAATATATCAAGTGACTTTACTTGTTCTCAGAGATTCAAGGAAGTCATTTTGAGTATCTGCTGTACTATGCTATTGTCCTTCAATGTCTTCTAATGCTCCTTCCATTTTGCTTTATTTTTGTAGCAAGTTTCTAAAATCTGTCTTGAGGGTGTTTTATCATTCTAACATAAAATAGCAAAATCTAGTCTGGGAGTAATTTTTTTTTTTTTTTTGTCTGGGAGTAATTATGTTGGGTTTTTCCTTAATTTTTTCATATGATTTTTTGAAGCAGGAAAGCAATTTGATACTCTTACTTGCCTGTAGGTAGATATCATCTGTGGTGATCACTTGTTGGAGCAGTATCAAACTCTAAGGGAAATCCGTCGTGCAATCGGTGATGCAGCAATGCAGGTTGGTCTTAGACTTTATCATGCTTATGCCTAACAGGGAAGTTATTTAATGAAAGAAATGTTATTAGCCTTACTTGTACTGTAAATAGTAAAGGTAGTATTTATTGGATGCTTACTGTGTGTCAGGCACTTTTTAAAATGGTTTATGTGGTAGCTCTTTTATTCCTCATATTTCTATGTTTTCTATGGACATATTTTTACTTCTCTTTGGTGTACATCTAGGAGTGGAATCACTGGGTCATATGGTAATTAGGTGTTTAACATTTTGAGGAACTGTTAGACTGTTTCTGTTTCCAAAGCAACTTCACCATTTTATAATCCCTCCAGCAGTGTATGTGGGTTCCAGTTTCCCTAGATCCTTGCCAACACTTGCTATCTATTTTTTTTTTATTACAGCCATCCTTTCAGGTGTGCAGTGGTCTCCTTGTGGTTTTGATTCCTTTTTTTTTTTAAGATTTTATTTATTTATTCATGAGAGACACAGAGAGAGAGGCAGAGGGAGAGGAAGAAGCAGGTTCCATGCAGGGAGCCCAATGTGGGACTTGATCCCGAGACTGCAGGATCGTGCCCTGAGCTGAAGGCAGATGCTCAA
Organism: Nyctereutes procyonoides; assembly: GCF_905146905.1. Taxonomy (NCBI): domain Eukaryota; kingdom Metazoa; phylum Chordata; class Mammalia; order Carnivora; family Canidae; genus Nyctereutes; species Nyctereutes procyonoides. The sequence goes on along the minus strand of NW_026575133.1, from coordinate 8,157,750 downwards.
CCACTGAGCCACCCAGGTGTCCCGCGTGGTTTTGATTTCATTTACCTGATGACTAGTCATGCTGAGGATCTTTTCCTGTATTATTGGCCATTTGTTTATCTTCTTTGGAAAAATTTCTATTTAGATCCTTGGCCCATTTTTAAAAATTGGGGGTTTTGTCTTTTAGTATTGAGTTGTAAGAATTCTTCATATATCCTAAATTCTAGTCCACCACTATCAGGTATACGATTTGTAAAAAATTTCCCCTATTCAGTGGGTTGTCTTTTCATTTCCTTTGTGCTGACCTTTCAAACACAAAAGTTTTTAATTATAATGAAGTCGATTTTATCTGTTTTGCATTTTGTTCCTTCCGTGTTTGGTGTCCCATCTAAGAAACCATTGCCTAATCCAGGATCATAAATATTTACACCTATATTTACCATATATTAATTTTACTTATTCTAGGATGTCATGTAAGTGGAATCATAGAACATGTACTCTTTTGTGTCTGGCATCTTTAATTCAGCATACATTTTGAAACTTATCCATGTAGTTGCATGTAGCAACTTTTATTGCTTTTTATTGCTGCGTAATATTTCTTTGTATAACATGCCATATTTTATCATTTTCCTATTCATAGATATATGGGATATTTCCAGTTTTTGGCTAATACAAATAAAGCAGCTATAAACAGTCCTATACAAGTAAATTTTTTTCTCCCTCTTCCTAGTCGTCTTTTTAAACCAGTTTTTTGAGAACATATGCTTTCGCTTATTTTGGACAAATAACTAGGAGTGGAATTGTTGCATCATAGGAAAGATGTATATTTTGTTTGATAGGAAACAAATAATTGGTACATTTTGATGTGATTTTTGTGACTGTGCTTTACCACCAACCTATAAAGAACTATTGCTGAAATTTCTGCAGCCTTAATGGACTAGTCTATTGTGGATAATTTTATTTTATTTTTTTTTTTGCTTGGTTTTCTTTTTACTAATTTGCTACAAGTTTCCTTGCACCCACCACTCAGATTTAATGAGTGTTAACACTTTGGTTTTTCAGACAAAAAGATAATAAATTTTTATCTTTTTTTTTTTTAAGATTTTACTTATTTATTTATTTACTTACTTAGAGTGTACAAGAGCAGGGCAAGGGAGAGAGGGCATCCCAAGCAGACTCTGTGCTGGCACAGAGCCTGATGCAGGGCTCGATCTTAAGACCCTGAAATCATGGGATCCCTGGGTGGCGCAGCGGTTTGGCGCCTGCCTTTGGCCCAGGGCGCCATCCTGGAGACCCGGGATCGAATCCCACATCGGGCTCCCGGTGCATGGAGCCTGCTTCTCCCTCTGTCTGTGTCTCTGCCTCTCTCTCTCTCTCTCTCTCTCTCTCTCTCTCTCTCTCTCTAGCTATCATAAATAAATAAAAATTAAAAAAAAAAATAAAGACCCTGAAATCATGACCTGAGCTGAAATCAAGAGTCAGACACTTAACCAACTGAGCAACCCAGAGACTCCCAAAATTCTTATTATTTTAAAAAGAATTTTGAAACAAACAAGTGTCAATACTCAACAAACTTGAGTACTGGTTACAAAGGTATTATATTAATCTTTGTACTTTGGAAAATTTTTAAACCTTCAGAAAAATCATAGGATTAGTACAGTGAACATCCATCTGTGCTTTACCTGGATTCACCAGTTTTAAAAGTTAGGATTCTGTTTGGGAGACAGAATCAATATGAATGTTGGGGAATAAAGGATTATAGACAGTTGTAGGGGCTGGTGAAGAGCAGTGTGGAAAGATATTGCCTGTGGACTAGTAGTCATTGTAAATCAACAGGGCAGCAATTGCAAGAAAAGATAGATATAAAGTGTAGAATAGTGAAAATAAACTGGGACCTAGGGATCCCTGGGTGGCGCAGCGGTTTGGCGCCTGCCTTTGGCCCAGGGCGCGATCCTGGAGACCCGGGATCGAATCCCACATCGGGCTCCCAGAGCATGGAGCCTGCTTCTCCCTCTGCCTGTGTCTCTGCCTCTCTCTCTCTCTCTCTCTCTCTCTCTGTGACTATCATAAATAAATAATAAAAAAAAATTTAAACTGGGACCTATAAGGAGAAAGTGGAATGTGTGTCTCATCATTTCCATATTCAGTGACATGGGTGATCTGTAGACAAAGCTGGTGATCTTTGGCCCAAAACTTAGAGAGGCTTAGGGTGGAGCTCTTTTGGGAGCAAGAGGAGTTAGTTGCAGGCCTGGCTGCTGCCCTCTACCAACAATATGAGCCAGCATACCAGCAACAATGTGTATAAACTAGCTGGGCATCTGGCCCCTGTAATAACCTGAGTGTAATGGCTTCTGCTTCCTTCCACTTTGCAAATCTTATTGGCTAACTCAAAGGGAAGGGAATTCTGGAAAATATAGTTCCAGTTTGACTAAGCTGACCTACCAAAATATAAAAGAACCGACTAAAATGAAAAAGACTCACAGAATAAGTGTTGGTGTGGATGTGGAATGACTAGAATTTATATACTTTGGTAGTGGGAACTGATCTAATCACTTTGGAGTTCTGCTGGTACTATCTACTAAAGCCATGTATATATACACTCTACTCCCTCAGCAATTCCACTCCTGAGTATAAATCTAGGAGAAATGAATATGATGTCCACCACAAGATATGTACAAGATACAGTAGCTTTAGGGTCACCTGGGTGGCTCAGTGGTTGAGCATCTGCCATCCGCCCAGGGCGTGATCGTGGTGTCCCGGGATTGAGTCCCACATTGGGCTCCCTGCATGGAGCCTGCTTCTCCCTCTGGCTATGTCTCTCCCTCTCACTGTCTCTCATGAATAAACAAAATCTTAAAAAAAAAAAAAAGATATAGTAGCTTTATTCATGATAGTCACAAACTAGAAGCAACCCAAATGTCCAAAAAAGGATGAGTAAAAAACTGGCATATACATACAATTAAGTACAACTACCATATACTGCAACATGGACTAATCGCACAGGCATAATACTGAGCGAAAGAAATGGGACCCAAAAGAATATAGTTGATAATCATTATTCATAGATTCCATATTTGTAGATTTGCTTACTGATAAATGTTTTATTGTAACCTCCAAATTAATACTAATAGCCATCTCATGGCCATTCAGTTTTTCATGACTTTTTAAAATGATATTTGAAAAAAAAAATGATATTTGGATTTTTTAAAGAAATCACAAGTTTTGTAATTTTGCAAATAAAACTTACATGTAATTCAGTATTGGAAAGATGCTACAAGGCTGATTGTTCTTTATTATGATATTACAGGTTATATTATCCTTCAGTTATATAGGTACACTATAGTTGTGATAACAGTTTGTCAGAGTAGTAAAAGTAATCAGCAATACAATGATTAGGAACCTTTTTTTTTTTAATGATTGTCATTATTAACTTGGATTTTGTGTGTGATTTACAAGGAGGAAAGAGGACTTAGTCACTTACTGTTTCTTTGAAAATGTAACTGGCTTTTCCTTGAGCAACAGTTTTCTTTATTTCCAAAAAGAACACGAAGATACATGAAATGTAATTATTTTTGCAATATAGCCAGCTTAGTGATGAATGAAATGGTGTTAGGACTTGAGGGGGGGGAATGTCTGGGTGGCTCAGCAGTTGGGCGGCTGCCTTAGGCTCAGGTCATGATCCCAAGATCCGGGATCGAGTCCCATATCGGGCTCCTGTGGGGAGCCTGCTTCTCCCTCTTCCTGTGTCTTTTCCTCTCTCTCTGTGTCTCAAATGAATAACTAAATTTTTTTTTAAGAAAAAAAAAAAAAAAGAACAACAGCTTGGGAAAAAAGTCTTGAAGATATTTGGGTTGGAAAGTGTAAAGAAAAAGGGAAATCCCTTGATCAGCCTGCCAGGCTAATTGAGGAGTAACACATATATCATGTGGAATTGCTTGGAGCTCAGAAAAAGACAGTATTACTAATAATTAACATTTTTTGAGCCCTTAATGAATGCTGCTAAACATGCAAAAGGATATGTGTTAAGCTCTTTTTTTTTTTTTTAAGATCTTAAGTAATTTCTAGGTCCAATGTGGGGCTCAAACTGACCACCCCGAGATCAAGAGTCATATGCTCCACTGACTGAGCCAGCCAAGCGCCCCAAAACATGTGTTATCTTGTTTAAGCCTCACAACAACCTTAAGAGATAACAATTGTTACCTCCTTTTTTTCTTTTTATTTTTTTAAGATTTATTTTTATTTTTTTTTTTTAATTTTTTTAAATTTTTATTTATTTATGATAGTCACAGAGAGAGAGAGAGAGAGAGAGAGAGAGAGGCGCAGAGACATAGGTAGAGGGAGAAGCAGGCTCCATGCACCGGGAGCCCGATGTAGGATTCGATCCTGGGTCTCCAGGATCGCGCCCTGGGCCAAAGGCAGGCGCCAAACCGCTGCGCCACCCAGGGATCCCAAGATTTATTTGTATTTTAGAGAGAGAGTATGAGCATGTGCAAGTGAGGGGCAAGGGGCAGAGGGAGAGAGAGAGAAGCAGACTCCCTGCTGAGCCTGGAGCCTGACATGGCTCGATCCCATGACCCAAGCAGAAACCAAGGACCAGACACTCAAGCAACTGAACCTCCTATTTTCCTATTTTAAAATATTATTTTGAGATAACTTAAGACTTAGAGAAAAATTACAAAAATAGTACTAAAAGTTCTTATGTAGATACCATTCAGCATCCTTTAATATTAACACCTTGCATGACCATGGTACATTCACCAAAACTTAAGAAATTAACATTGTTGCAACACTATTAATGAAACTGCAGACAATGAGTTTTGCTAGTTTTTCCACTATTCTTTCTCTGTCCTACGTTACACATCCTATTTAATTGTCGTGTCTCCTTGTCTTCTCCCAGTTTTTCAGTCCTTGTTTTCATGACTTTGATACTTTTGAAGAGTATTGGTCAGTTATTTTATAAACCGTCCCTCGTTTGGGTTTGTCAGATGTTTTCTGATGACTAGATTGAGCATTTTTAGCAAGAATGCCATACAAGTGATAATGCCCTTCTCAAAGTATCATCAGAAGATATTTACTACCAATAGGTCTTTTTCTTTATAATTAATAATATTTTGGGAGATACCTTGAAACTATGCAGATAGCCTGTTTCTCCTTAAACGTTGCCCTCTATTCTAACATCCATTAGTGGATCTTATAGTTTAGAAAACTGACATGCAGAGGTTAAGTAACTTGTCCAGTGTCACTTGGCTATATAGTGGTAGATGCAAGATTCAAGTGTAGAAAAAAATTGAACTTAAAGTTCAGCCTTTTGGAGTGCTTGGGTGGCCCAGTCGGTTAACCATCTGCTTTTGGCTCGATCATGATCCCCATGTGAGGGTATCTAAAGATGTTATTTACGTTGAGAGAGAGAGAGTGCACACACATAAGCAAGGGGAAAGGGCAGAGGGAGAGGGAGAAGCAGACTCCCCAATGAGCAGGGAGCCTGATGCCAGGCTTGATCCCAGGACCTCTGGACCATGACCCGAACCAAAGGCAGATGCCTGACTGACTGAGCCACCCAGATGACCCTTTAGTTAAAATTAAGCTTGCTTGATTAGAAATATAAGAAACTAGTAGTAAAATCCCAAAGTCATTGAAGTAGGTAGAAAATATTACTTCAAAAAATATTTACAGAGCACTATTCTAGACATGTAGTGAGATTCAAAGATGAGCAAGTCCCTAAACTTAAATAATCTAATGATACATTTAAAGTTAAAGGCCTCAGTGACAAACAATATAAGTTCCACGGAGTCTTGGGACCTCTTAGCTAAATGAATGGTAATACCTCCTCAGTGGGAAAGCTAGGATATGGGACTTGAGGGAGAGAATGGTAGGAACTGAGATCTGGGCAGTTGGAATAAAACCATGTATGATTTTATAGGCCATAGTATGGAGTTCGGATTTTAATTGAGTAAGGTAGGAAATGATTGATTGGAGAGATTTAACCCAAGGACAGAAGTGACCTACTCTAACTTATGTTTTATTTATTTTTTTAATAATTAAAAAAATATTTTATTTACATATTTGAGAAAGATAGCAAGAGAGAGTATGAGCAGAGGAAGAGGGAGAAGTAGACTCTTTGCTGAGCAGGGAGCCTGATGCAGGGCTCAATCCTGGGGCTTCAGGATCATGACCTGAGCCAGAGGCAGACACTTAATTGACTGAACCACCCAGGCGTTCCTTTTTAAAATTATTTTATTTATTTTATTTTATTTTATGTTATGTTATTTTTATTTTATTTATTTTATTTATTTGAGAGAGACAAGAGCACGAGAAAGAGAGAAAGAGATCACCAGCAGGGGGAGGGATAGAGGGAGAAGTAGACTCCCCACTGAGCAGGGAACCCAATGTGGGACTCGATCCGACCCAGGATCACCACCTGAGCCAAAGGCAGACACTTAACAGACCGAGCCACCCAGGTGCCCTGACTTAGTTAGTTATGATATTATTTATTTACTCATGAGAGACACAGAGAGAAGCAGAGACACAGGCAGAGGGAGAAGCAGGCTCCATGCAGGGAGCCCGATGTGGGACTAGGTCATGAGACTCCAGGATTAGCCCCTGAGCCGAAGGCAGACACTCAACCGCTGAACTACCCAGGCGTCCCCTTGACTTAGGTTTTATTTTTTATTTATTTATTTATTTTTTTTTTTGACTTAGGTTTTTTTTTTTTTTTTTTTTTTGACTTAGGTTTTAGAAGACCCATTCTGGTTGGATAGTTTAAGAAGACCAGGGATAGAAACATCTAAATATAAAATATAAATAGGGCAGCCCCAGTGGCTCAGCAGTTTAGCGCCTCCTTCAGCCTAGGGCTTGATCCTGGAGACCCAGGATCGAGTCCTACATCGGGCTCCCTGCATGGAGCCTGCTTCTCCCTCTGCCTGTGTCTCTGCCTCTCCCTCTCTCCCTCTCTCTCTCTGTCTCTCATGAATAAATGATAAATAAAATCTTTTAAAAAATAAAATAAAATATAAATAACATTTGTATCTATATATATAGAATGTAAATATAATGGACATTTAGATATAATTATTTCATAAATGTTATTTTATACATGAATGCATACATAAAGTTGTTTTGAAGTCTTAAAACAGTTTATAAGCAACACTTTCAGCTTAATATCTCAGCAAAAAAAAAAAAAATCAGCATGGGGGATCCCTGGGTGGCTCAGCAGTTTGGCGCCTGCCTTTGGCCCAGGGTGTGATCCTGGAGACCCGGGATCGAGTCCCACATCGGGCTCCCTGCATGGAGCCTGCTTCTCCCTCTGCCTGTGTCTCTGCCTCTCTCTCTCTCTCTCTATGTCTATCATAAATAAATAAATAAATAAATAAATAAATAAATAAATAAATAAATAAATAAATAAATAAATAAATAAATAATGAATCTTTTAAAATATATATATATATATCAGCATGTATATTGTTTCCCAAAATGTTTTCATTTCTGAAACATAACCATATGCAAAAAAATTAACATTTTATAAAATGGAATTTGTGTCCTTGTAAGAATGTTAATAGAATCTATTTGTGTTGTAATACAAATTTATTTACTTTGATTAGGCTAATTAGTCTATAATCTGGTGGTCCATGGGCCAAACGTGGTATGAGACTATGTTTTATTTGGTTTATTCTGTGTTTTAAATATTTTTGAGTTGAATTCCTTTGGCTAAACATCTGGTGTCTCATTTCCCAGTGGTCTCAACATTCCCTACAGATTCACATACCTAACTTACATATTCATCTATGTTACTTTCCTGGCCCTTGTGGGCATTTGAATTTGTGAACCCTTTCTAGAATTCTGGTGAGTTTTCGCTGGAATTGCCAGGAATAGAATCCAGATTGCAATGAGTTGTGTAGTGAATGAGAAATGAGGAAGTAGAGCCATGCAAGAGCATAACAGAGAAGAAAGAGAGAGAGAGAGTAATAGAATGTGATTGAAAATGCAAGACATGCATGCCACCATTCCCTCTTACGTGTTGCTCAAAGTTAGCCCATTGCTCATGGCACACTTCCCCAATGACTCTTAGTTTTTAGCTAATTTTCTAGTTCGCAGTAGATTAAAAATAACACTTAAAAAGGTGGATTGTGGGACAGCTGAGTGGCTCCGCGGTTGAGCATTCAGCTCAGGGCATGATCCTGGAGTCCTAGGATTGAATCTCACATCAGGCTCCCTATGGGGAGCCTGCTTCTCCCTCTCCCTATGTCTCTGCCTCTCTTTGTGTGTCTCTCGTGAATAAATAAATAAAATCTTTTTAAAAATAAAAGGTGGATTGTTTCCTGTATGCAGACTTGGTGAGAACACAAAGGATTAAGATCTGATACTAAAAGAGGAGACAGAAACCAAAAAAGCAGATGAATAGATTCAGAAACATAGTGTCTGAAGTCATTTCCTATACGATTAAGTTACCTAGTAACTGAAGACCTTACTGAGTTATGGAACAGTTTAGTCACTGTTCATAATGATGACTGAGTATCAAAGAAAAGTTCAAGGGATGCCTGGCTGGCTTAGTCAGTAGAGTATGTGACTCTCACTCTCAGGATCTTGAGTTCAAGCCCCATGTTGGGTGTGGAAGCCTACTTAAAACAATAGTAAAAGAAAGGTTAAATTGTGTTGTGAACACTCGTTAAGACAGAGTTAAATTGTATGATACATTAAACAGGTAAGAGTTGCAAGGTTTTCTTAGAATAGTAAGCTGCATTTATATGGAAATCAATGTATCATTTCTTACAGAATTCATGATGCTTTATGATAATTGAGTCTTTCTTTAGGGAAGCCCAGTACTTAGGTGGTCTATTAAGTAGTCTGTGCAGAAAGAGAGATGTACCTCTCTTAGTTCTTTTCAGAGAACTGTTTAGCCATAAACAACCCTGGCTAGTTATGGAGTTTCAGAAGTACCTGTTGAAAGTCATTAAAAAGGCACATTGACAGAGAATGTTTGGTGATGGGGTGAATATGAATAAGCAAAGTTATTTATTTTGGACTCTTTATTCTCTATAAATCAAAGAATTTCCCATTAATGCTGGGCTTTGAAAAACCGTATCTGACTTAATTGTTTACATAACTGGTTTTCAAATAGTTACAAAACAGTTTTTTTTTTCTTCTCAGGATGGTCTGCTGGTCCTTCATTACGGTCTTGTAGTTTCTCCCTTGAAAATTACTTGAAGATTCTAGCAGCATTTGGAGGAGGGAAACAAAATAAGGAGGCTTCTGCAGGATTGCATTTCACCAAAGATTTCATTCGGTCTTGTAGTTTCTCCCTTGAAAATTACTTGAAGATTCTAGCAGCATTTGGAGGAGGGAAACAAAATAAGGAGGCTTCTGCAGGATTGCATTTCACCAAAGATTTCCACAAAACATGTAATTGCTACCACTTTGTGCTGTTTGAGGCATAACTTACCTATTTTCAGCACCAAGATTCATAGCATTTATAAGTACAATTTGGAATGATGGAATGCTTCTGTTTTACTAGAGACTATATAAAAAGCATCAATAGCTCAGGGGGAAATTTTCAAAGCATTAAATTTTTAAATTCCTTATGATTTCAAATACTTTGACATTGATTTTGCTTCCTAACCTTTGAGGTAAATCGGTTACTATTTTCTTCTTTGTTGAGCCATATCCCTTTCAGGTTGGTGGTTAGGATTCTGCTCTCTGGAATCATATCAGTTGGGCAGTCATCCTTTTGGAAAAGAAGTATGCTTTTGAACTAAAGATTCAAAGCCAGTCTTTGCTGAATTACAGAGTGTACCTCTCAGACAAAGACCAAAACTATTGACCACTTTTGTATGTTGCCATTGTACTTTGAACTTACATCTTTCATTTACCAGCAATACTACAGAGATGATATTTACTTCTAAAAGGGATGAATTCTCATTTTGTGTGAAGAGCTGTCTCCTGCAGGGTTTATGGCCTATACCATAAGCCTTCACTGTACTAAAGACTTCTTTAAAATATCTTACAACAAGGGGTGCCTCTTTGAAACATTTTTATTCTTTGAATGTTAATTTGATTAACATTAATTTTATTTGAACATGTAGTTTGTCAATACCTTGTAATGCCACTGCTTCTGAAAGTAATAAAGAAACTTGAGTACATTTGCAAGTTTACAGAATACTTATTCATTGATTCCTCAGTAAGTCAACTTAATGTCTGTTTTCCCATTATTTTGTCACTGGGATAAAGAATACGGGTGTTTGAGAGTTTACTCACGTGCAAAGATTTCAGTTTTAAATGTTATTTTGCCTAAAATTAGCATTGTGATGCTTTCTAAAAAGATATTTTATAGACCCTATTTCAGTATAAAATTTCCAACTCTGCATAGAAACAGTTACAAATGAATAAGGTTTGGCAATTGTTTTGTAAAGAATTTGTGAATTGTGTATAAGTCTGTCTAACATTTAATAAAAATTTTTAATAAAAGTTTATTTTAACCTATATTGAAATGTTCATATTTATTGTAGATTGAAACAAAAATAACCAAAATTCTTTAACAGGTATCCAAATTAAAGTTAAAATGCCATCAAATAGATATTTTATGGACATCTTCACTGATTTTACTAGATGCTGTTATTTAACAATGGACAAAATAGCAGCTATGGAATTCATTGTCTCTTAAACATTTCTTGCGCAAATTGCTTACTTGTCTCATGTTAACATATCTGTGTCAAGGATCCCCAAGACTACTTTCAGGTTTAGTGTTTCACTAGAAGGGCTCCTTATACTTAAGCTTATAGTTTATTACAGTGAAAGGATACAGATTAAAATCAGAAAAGGGAAAAGCTGTATACCACAGAGTCTAGGAGAAACCAGGTACAAGCTTTCAGTTGTTTTTCCCCATATCTTTAATTCTTTCAGCATTGATATGTGACACGTGTAAACTGTTGCCAAACAGGGAAGCTCACCTGACCCTGAGTATCCAGGGTTTTTAATGGGAATCAGTTATGCAGTGTCTATATGATTGACTCAGCCATTGAGAGTCTAGCACCCACCCAGTAGTCAAATTGATACAGCATGTCACAGGGCCCCAGGTATACAAAAATAGGCATTCACCATAAGTCTCATTGTTAGGATAAACTATCTGGTGTGGCCCAAGGTCTCAGGCATACAAAGACAGGATATTCCAAGGGCTCTGTAACCAGGGGAGAATACTTTTTTAAAGTAGAATATTAAATGTAATTACTTGATAAATGCTTCTGCAGTGAACAAAAATAATATATCCCTTATTAGATATTGTGTGGATAAGATTAAATTGAAGGAGTGGTCTACTTCAAGGAACTCACAGCCTATGAGTTACAGGTCTCAGAATCTTTTTTTTTTTTTTAAGATTTTATTTATTTATTTTGACAGAAAGAGAGCACCAGCAGGGAGAGCAGCAGAGGGAGAGAGAGAAGCAGACTCCCCTGCTGAGCAGGGAGCTTGATGTGGGGCTTGATGCAGGGCTCAGTCCCAGGATCCTGGGACCATGACCTGAGCTGAAGGGAGATGCTCAACTGACTGAGCCATCCAGGAGCCCCAGTTCTCAGAATCTTAATAAAAAGCAAATACTGGTAAATACTGTAAGAGTCACAAAAAGCTCTACCCTTTCTTTTTTTGCTCCCTCTGGACCTCCAAGAATACCAAAGAACTAAGTTATATAACGTTATATCTATTTGACCTATTGCTACTACCAGGCAATAAACTAAATGAACGCTGATTGATTAGCTTTCAAATTTGTACCCCTAAAATCAGTGTGATCTTGGGCTTCACCAACAGAAATACAGTTTCAGAGCAAGGGAATTAATACTTATAATATCCAGAGACACCTGGGTGCTCAGCAGTTTAGCACCTGGCTTCAGCCCAGGGTGTGATCCTGGAGTCCTGGGATCGGGTCCCACACTGGGCTCCCTGCGTGGAGCCTGCTTCTCCCTCTGCCTGGGTCTTTGCCTCTCTCTCTTTGTCTCTCATGAATAAATAAAATCTTTAAAAATATATACTTCTAACATCCAATTCATACTGTGTCTGGTTCTGGGTAGCATACCCAACTACTGAGAGATGGAAGAGTAATGGGATAGGGAATAGAGAGAAAGAGACCAGGGCAAAAACAAGAGACAAGGGTTAAGCAATTGCTTATGGTTAACTTGGAAAAGCAAAAAAGTATGGGTAAGACAATACAAGACAGCTGTCTTCAAATAACCAGAAAGTCAGACTTAGATGTGGGAAAAGCACAAGCAAGAGCAAACAAATGCCAACTTGTTGCCTCGGGTTAGATTGGCTGCCATCACCAGCGCAGGCATTTAGTTTAGATGAAAAAAGGTCAAAGTTTTTCTTCAAATGGAATTTTTACTAGAAACAAAAATACCCAAATATGCATGAATAAGATATATGAAGTATAGATTCCAGAGCCCAACATTAGTAAGCTAAAAATAGATTTATTTGGCATAGCTGCAGGTCCCTTTGTTTTTGCCTAAACCCTCTCTGAGGTGATATTAAGTAAAGATGCTCAGAGGGATAGTTTGTTGGTTAAGTTGTATTTTGGCAGAAGGTATGCTTGGCAGGTTTCTCAATTCCTCCCTTATTGCCATCTCAAACTTTTCTTTCTAGTATAGGCCAAAGTCGTTTCCTTTGACCTTAGGCTTCACTGAGCTTCCCCTCCGCTTCTACTGCATTGCTCTTCCCTCCTGATTCAGATACACTCTCATCTCATCTCTGACAATTCTTTCTCTGGACTCCAAACTAACACAGATCTTGCACACACACACACACACAATGACTCTCCTACAGTGACTTTGAATTCTTGAAAATAATACCTCTGACCCATTTATTTGCCCTATTTATCTTGCTCAAAGTGTATCCTCTGTGATTCAATCCTAGATGAATATTCTTGTAGAATCACCTTGTAATTGACTTATCAAATGTATGTGTGACTAATTTTAATTTTTTTAATTTTTTTCTTTAAAGTTCTAATAGTTGCAACCTTTGTGGTATATTTTGTCATCTTGGAAACCCTTGGTAATAGAGAAGATTCAAGCAGATGCTGATTCTGAATATGTAATCTTTGTTTTCTTTAGTGGACCATGACCAAAAAGAGTAGGTCCTCATTTTTATCCTTTTTTCAGTATCTTCTGCACATGAGTTTGATTATTGGCCTCTCTTCGAAACTGAACTGATGAAATCTCAATTTTATCACCTTTCGAGATTAATAATCATTTCTCAAATGAAATGTCATAGTGGTCTCCTGAAAGCTTACCATTTACTTACGTGGAATGGATATTATGGTTTAATCTTTACTACATTTTTATTTTGTTCTGATGGTGTCTGTGATTTTACAAAGGTTCTTATTGTGATACTATTTTCATTTAGAGAACAGATTTTTTTTCCTTCAGATGTTTATAGGAAAATGTTTTCCCAAGAGAAAAGCTGATTAACATTTTAAATTAGAGTTTTAAGAAGACAAAGGTTGCCAGGACAGATTTTTTTTTCCGCTCTAAAAAAAGACATAGAGGCAGTATTGCATAGTGGTTAAGGACATGATTTTTTTTTTTTTTTTTTTAAACAGGAACAGTGCTGCTTAATTTGAAATGTTTTCTTACTTCATTCTGTGCTCCTGTAAGGGGCCCAGTCTCATCTGGCTGGCTTGGCCTCATGTTCCTACTGTCTCCTGATCCACTGCCTGTCTGGTGCAATTCACAGCTCCAGGTGCTGTCTGCCACTCTGCTTTCACAGTGACCAGTTCAATTCATCTTTCTTGATGCTCCTGCTTCTGAAGCCTGAAGTTTCCTTTTCCTTGGCTTCTTTTAAGTTTTTCTTTTTCTTTTTCTTTTTTTTTCCTTATTCTTTTAGAAGATCCAGAGAAGAATCTTTCTGATAAGGTTCCTCAGATTTTTTGGTCCTCCTCCATGTCTAGAGCCACATATTATTTTCACAGCGTCTAGCCCAGTACTTGGCCTTAGCAGGGGCACCTGGGTGGCTCACTTGGTTAAGCGTCTGCCTTCAGGTCAGGTCATGATCCCAGGGTCCTAACATCCAGCCTCGTGTCAGGGTCCCTGCTCAGTGGGGAGTCTGCTTCCCCCTCTCCCTCAGCCCCTTCCTAAGGACATGAATTTTGAAGCCAGACTGCATGACTTTGATTCCCAGATTTGCTACTTGCAAGCTACATGATCTCAGACATGTTGTATAATTTCTCTGAGCTATAGTTTTTCTTATCTGTAAACAGGGACAAAGGAACCTAACTCAAAGAGTTGTTATGAGAATTAATAAATATATAAAGCATTCAGGGCCATAGCTGGCATACAATCAATTACCAAGTTCAAATGTGATCCCTATGTAATCACTTCTTAGGTTACTTTGCTCCATTAGTTCCTTTCTAATGAGTAAGGAGGTCTATTAGTATTAAAAGATTGATGTTGAACCATTTATTATTTTTCCTGTCTTCTTTCTTACATGTTTTCTCTCTTCACCTCCTTCTATGGATAACCCCTCCTGGAGACAGGTAGGGACACAGGCTCTGAAGTCAGGCCTGGGTTCTGTGTTCACCCTAACTCTAGTCTTGGCTATGCTGTTTAAACTTTGCAGATTAGGTTAGTTCATAGTTTCAGTTGCCAGGAGTTCATTTTGTTGAGTTCAAGGCTGGCTTGAGGTAAGGATCAAAATTGTCTAGCCCTGAAGGACATCAGGAATTGTGTATGTCATGTATGAATCCTTATGCCAGGAAATCATGGGAAATGGAAAGTTATACTTCTCATTTATTCATACTTACAGCATAACAGATGAACCTAAGTGAGTTTAATTTGTTTTGTTTTAATTTTTTTAAGATTATTTATTTATTTATTCATAGAGACATACACACAGAGAGAGAGAGAGAGAGAGAGAGGCAGAGACAGAAGCAGGCTCCACGCAACAAGCCTGATGTGGGACTCGATCCCGGGTCTCCAGGATCACACCCCGGGCTGCAGGCGGCGCTAAACCGCTGCGCCACCAGGGCTGCCCTGTTTTAATTTTAATTTTAAGTAGGCTCCATGCCATATGGGGAGCTTGAACTCATGATCCAGAGATTAGGAGTCATATGCTCTACTGACTGAGCCAGCCAGCCAGGAGCCCCTTAAATTTGTTTTAAATAAGCCGCCTAGGTGGCTCAGTCCATTGAGCACCTGCCTTTGGCTCAGGTCATGATCCCAAGGTCCTGGGATCCATCCCTGCATCAGGCCCACTGCTCAGTGGGGTGCCTGCTTTTCCCTTTCCCACTGTTACTCCCCCTGCATGTGCTTCCTCCCTCTCTCTTAGTCAAATAAATAAAATCCATAAATAAATAAATAGATAATAAATAAATAAAAATAATAAATAAAAATAAAAGCACCTCTAGAGACACCTGGCTAACTGTCAGTAGAGTGTGCAACTCCTGATCTTGGGGTCTTGAGTTTGAGCCCCACGTTGGGCATAGGGATTACTTTTTTTTAATATTTATATTTATTAATTTATTTGAGACAGAGAGAGAGAGAAAGAGAGAGAGCACAACAAGGGGGGGAGCAGAGGGAGAAGGAGAAGCAGGCTCCCTGCTGAGCACAGAGCGTCACATGGGGCTCAATCCCAGAATCCTGAGATCATGACCCGATGACACTTAACCTACTTAACCTTAAGACACTTAACCTACTAAGTCACCCAAGCACCCCACCCCGAAATTACTTAAAAAATATATAATGAGCACTTCCACGGAAAACTACTTTTTTTTTTTTTTTTTTTGCCCAGCGCAGTAATCAGCAATTAACTAGACCTGCTATTGATTGTATTCCAAAACTCCAGCCCTTATGCTAATGACTGGCTACGCTCTGCTAACATTCTATACTCCCTATTAATAAGAGCATACAGGGGATCCCTGGGTGGCGCAGCGGTTTGGCGCCTGCCTTTGGCCCAGGGCGCGATCCTGGAGACCCGGGATCGAATCCCACGTCGGGCTCCCGGTGCATGGAGCCTGCTTCTCCCTCTGCCTGTGTCTCTAACTCTCTCTTTCTCTCTCTGTGACTATCATAAATAAATAAAAATTTAAAAAAAAATAAGAGCATACAATAGAGCTGGAATGAAGTGACTCAGACCTACACAGCAGAGTCCAGTTACCTCACGGGGGGGGGGGGGGGGGAGAGTAGTCATGGGGTGATCCATGGTAATTAATTGATGAGGAAGGGGGAGACCTCTCCAAGATCAATCTTCATTTTTCTTTGTATCCTGAGCTTTCTCTATTTCTTTTTATTCAGAATCACGAAGAATTGTAGAAACATAAATCTTTAAATATCTGCAATGTATTGAGTCTCACTGAGTGTTATTACAATCCTGGGGTATGCGTCTGTGTGTCTGTGCGTTTCAAGGGAATTTAAGAAAGAATTTATAAATTTCAGCTAGTCACAACCCGCCCCTAGTAAGCTTATGGAATATAAAAACATGAGCTCAATCAAAGCATCTAAGAGATCAATAGAGGAAGAAAGAAGCCATTTGATCTACATAGTAACTGTTCTTTCCATCTTTTGAGAATTTGCAGTAGGGGATGGTAATTTAATAAAAACAATCATTTGGCCTTTTGTAAAGGGCATTCCCACATGAGATATTTGAAAATAGCAAAGGCATGATGACAAATCTAAACTATACATTAAATCTGAACATGCAGCAAAGCCATTAGTAGTGTATGTTCTATAAAGAAAAATAAAATTTCACATATGAGCTCTGTTTAAAGATACTACAAAGCTCCCCTGTTATTTCCATTTTAAATTATTGTGCTTTCAGGCACACCAGCTTATTTGGTTCCAAGGGTGGAAAAAAATCTATTCTCATGATTTAGATGTTTTTCAGGACTTCAGAGATTTCTGATGATGTAATAATAAAAATAATCTCAGTTGGAAATCAGTGATGAGTGCAAGCACTTCAAGCTATTTTTTCTTTTGTTTACATCAAGAGGTATTTCTGGCTTTTTCTCCGGGTTCTGTTTTGGAATCAATACTCTTATTAGATCTGGCTTATGTTGTCCTAATGGAATTTCTTCTAACTGAGATTGACCCAGGGTGGCTGTACATAATGGTCCCAGCTGGAGCAGAAGGTATAGATTTTGTAATTATATTTTTCTGACAGCTCCATAAATTCTCTATCAGTGGATTTTTTAAATTGAGGTGAAATTTACATGATATAAAATTAGTCATTTTAAAGTGTACAATTCAGTGGCATTTAGTATGTTCACAATGCTGTGCAGCTACCACCTCTAACTAGTTCCAAAAATTTCTATCAGTCCGAAATAAAACCCCATACCCCATCACCCCCTCTCTTTAGCCCTGGCAATTACCGATCTGTTTTCTGTTCCAATGAATTTTTTTAAAAAAAGATTTATTTATTTTAGAGAGAGAGAGAGAGACAGCATGTGCACAAGGGACAGGGGTAGAGAAAGAGGGAGAGAGAGTCTCAAGTAGACTCCACACACTGAACAAGAAGCCCAACATAGGGCTTAATCTCAAGACCCTGAGACCATGACCTGAGTCCAAACCACGTCTGACCCCCAACTGCTCTACTTGGGCACTGCCCAATGAATTTTTTTAAAGATTTTATTTATTTATTTATTTATTTATTTATTTATTTATTTATTTATTTATTTTTATTTTTATTTATTTATTTTTTTTTTTTGAGAGAAAGAGAGAGAGAGAACTTGAGCGGAATGAGGGGCAGAAGGAGGAGGAGATTCCCCACTGGACAGTGAGTCTGATGCAGGGATTAATCCCAGGACCCCAGGATCATGACCTAAGTGAAATCAGGCACTCAACTGACTGAGCCACCCAGGTACTCTTCACCCAGTGGATTTTTAAATACTTTTTTATTTTTCTATGGTTTATTTTTATTTATTTATTTTTGGGTTTTTTAAAATACATTTTTATTTTTTTTTAATTTTCATTTATTTATGATAGTCACAGAGAGAGTGAGAGAGGCAGAGACACAGGCAGAGGGAGAAGCAGGCTCCATGCACCGGGAGCCCGACGTGGGATTCGATCCCGGGTCTCCAGGATCGTGCCCTGGGCCAAAGGCAGGCGCCAAACCGCTGCGCCACCCAGGGATCCCTAAAATACATTTTTAAAACTATTTCATGTTTGCCTTTAGAATCATGAATGGTGGTTCTGGACTTCCTGCTTGTGTTCACAAGTACATTCTATTTTTTAAAAGATTTTATTTATTTATTTATGAGAGACACAGAGAGAGAGAGAGAGAGGCAGAGACACAAGCAGAGGGAGAAGCAGGCCCCATGTAGGGAGCCCAACTTGGGACTCAATCCTGGGTCTCCAGGATTATGCCCTGGGCTGAAGGCAGTGCTAAACCGCTGAGCCAACTAGGCTGCCCACCAGTACATTCTAGAAGTTTATCTGCAGGACTATATGAGATTTGCATTGTGTCTGGAGCTAAATTTTTTTTTGAGCTAAAATTTGGACTCTAGTTTCCAGACAATTGGTCACATCTTGCCCTCCTCTTTAGCCAGTACAGTAAAGTGAATTCTAATATTCTGGTTTTATTACCTCCTGAGGAACTGCCCCTTCTGTAATTTCCCGTCATTTCCAGGCCCTTTGATACTAAGCTATACAGTTACTTTTCTTTTTTTTTAAATATTTTATTTATTTATTCATAGACACACACAGAGAGAGAGAGAGAGACAGACAGACAGACAGACAGACAGACAGGAAGAGGGAGAAGCAGGCTCCATGCAGGGAGCCCAATGTGGGACTCGATCCCGGGACTCCAGGACCACACCCCAGGCTGCAGGCAGCGCCAAACCACAGCACCACCAGGGTACAGTTCCTTTTCAAAATTATTTTTTAAAACTCTTTTTTTAAAAATTAGGTAATAGTGATGCCTGGTTGGCTCAGCGGTTGAGCATTTGCCCTTCGCTCAGGGTGTGATCCCAGGGTTCCAGGATCGAGTCTCACACTGGGCTCCCTACAGGGAGCCTGCTTCTCCCTCTGCCTATGTCTTTGCCTCTCTCTCTGTCTCTCATGAATAAATAAGTCTTTAAATAAAATAAAATAAAATAAAAATTAGATAATAGCACCCAATCCTATTAAGGTTTTAGTAGGAGATGACTCAGTTCTTTGGGCTCAGAACCCAGTTTTGAGCTATCATGGTATCACTGCAATGCAGGAAGTTAATAGGTGCAAAAAGTGGGCAAAGTGTAGCAGTTTGCCTGTGGGACTTGGTGTTGCCAAAGGTTTCTGGGGCAGAAAAATCTTAAGTAAAACCCAGTAAGGAGGAGAGGATAAAGATGATAAAAATAAAGATTCCTAGTCCCTCAAGTGAGGGGACTTTCTTTTATGTAGAGAGGCATTATAGGAGGGAGAAGCAAGCATTGCTGTCCAAGGACCAAAGTGCAAATCCCAGATCTCTTATTCTGTAACATTAGACAATGGTTTTAACCTTGTCATTCCAAGGCTCTATTTCTTCATTTGTAATATGGGTATACAAATACTACCTAAAGAGTGGTTGTGAAGCCTCAGCAATCAGACAACAAAAAGAAATAAAAGGCATCCGAATTGGCAAAAAAGAAGTCAAATTCTCTTTGCAGATGACATGATACTCTATGTGGAAAATTCAAAAGATGCCACCCCCAAATTATGAGAACTCATACAGGAATTCAGCAAAGTGACAGGATATAAAATCAATACACAGAAATCGGTTGCATTTCTATACATTAACAATGAGGCAGAAGAAAGAGAAACTAATGAGTCAATCCCATTTACAATTGCACCCAAAACCATAAGGTACCTAGGAATAAACCTAATCAAGGAGGCAAAGGATCTGTACTCAGAAAACTACAGGACGCTCATGAAAGAAATTAAGGAAGACACAAAGAAATGGAAAAGTGTTCCATGCTCATGGGTTGGAAGAACAAATATTGTTAAAATGTCTATGCTACCCAGAGCAATCTATATATTCAATGCAATCCCTGTCAAAATACCATCAACTTTCTTCACAGAGCTGGAACAAACAAATAATCCTAAAATTTGTGTGGAAGCAGAAAAGACCCCGAATAGCCTAAGGAATATCGAAAAAGAAAACCAAAGCTAGGGATATCACAATTCCAGACTTCAAGTTCTATTACAAAACTGTAATCATCAAGACAGTATGCTACTGACACAAAAACAGACACATAGATCAATTGAACAGAATAGAGAACCCAGAAATGGACCCTCAACTCTATGATCAACTAATCTTCAACATAGCAGGAAAGAATATCCAATAGAAAAAAATCTTTTCAACAAATGGTGGTGGGAAAATTGGACAGCCACATGCAGAAGAATGAAACCAGACCATTTTCTTACACTGTACATAAAAATAAACTAAAAATTGATGAAAGATCTAAATGTGAGACAGGAATCCATCAAAATCTTAGAGGAGAACACAGGCAGCACCTTTTGTGACCTCAGCCATAACAACTTCTCCCTAGACACATCTCCAAAGGCAAGGGAAACAAAGGCAAAAATGAACTATTGGGATTTTATCAAGATAAAAAGCTCTTGCACAGCAAAGGAAACAATTGACAAAACCAAAAGACAACAGAATGGAGAAGATACTTGAAAATGTCTTATCAGATAAAGGGGGCTTATATCCAAAGTCTTAAAGAACTTACCAAACTCAACACCCAAAGAATAATAATTCAATCAAGAAATGTGCAGAAGACCTGAACAGACATTTCTCCAAAGAAGACATACAAATGGCCAACAGACCCATGAAAGGATGCTCAGCATCACTCAGCATCAGGGAACAACAAATCAAAGCCACAATGAGATATAACCTCACACCAGTCAGAATGGCTAAAATTAACAAGTCGGGAAATAACAGATGTTGGCAAGGATGTGGAGAAAGGGGAACCCTCTTGCCAGAGGATATTATGCTAAGTGAAATAAGTCAATCAGAGAAAGGCAATTATTATATGATCTCACTCATATGTGGAATTTAAGAAACAAAACAGAGGATCATGGTGGGGAGAAGATAGGAAAAAAATAAAACGATGAAATCAGAGAGGGAGATAAACCATAAGAGACTCTTAACCATAGGAAACAAACTGAGGGTTGCTGGAGGAGAGGTGTGTGAAGGGATCAGGTAACTGGGTGATGGACATTAAGGAGGGCACATGATGGGGAAACCTGGGTGGCTCAGCAGTTGAGCGTCTGCTTTTGGTGCTGTGTGTGATTCTGGGGTCCAAGGATTGAGTCCCGCATTGGGCTTCCTGCGAGGAGCCTGCCTCTCCCTCTGCCTGTATCTCTGCCTCTCTCTCTGTGTTGCTCATGAATGAATAAATAAAATCTTTTTTTTTAAAAAAAAAAAAGGAGGGCGCATGATGTAATGAGCCCCGAGTATTACGTAAAACTGATGAATCACGGAACTCTACCTCTGAAACTAATAATACATTATATGTTAGTTAATTGAATTTAAATTTAAACAAATTTTTAAAGCTTTTACTTATTTATTCATGAGACACAGAGAGAGAGAGGCAAAGACACAGGCAGAGGGAGAAGCAGGCTCCATGAAGGAAGCCCGATGTGGGGTTCCATCTGGAACTCCAGGATCACACCCTGGGCCGAAGGCAGACGCTCAACCGCTGAGCCACCCAGGTGTCCCTAAATTTAAAAAATTTAAAAGAGTGTGAGGTTTAAATGAGATAATTCTCTTTATTGTCTACTACAGTGTCTGACATATAGTAGGTAGGTACTGAATAACTTAAAGCTATTATTAGTCTCAGGATGCAGGGGATCTCATTGCCTAATGAATCTGAAAGTCAAATTGGTTATCACTAATGTGCTTTGTGGACAGGCTTCCCTGCTGTCTCCCAGACTCAGTTTGTTGTCCTGTTCTGTCATGACAGTTGGTGTTGCTTGCTGCTTCTTCCCTTCTCCTCCCTGCCTTATGATTCTGAACACTATATTTCCTTGTTAGTGTAATTGTCTTGCTTTAATAATTTATCAATTCCACAGATGCTTTTAATTCTTTATAAATGAGCTCATGGCAATTAGTGGCAACTCAGCGAAAATAGGAGATACAAAGAAGAGCCAGAAATTATATAAATGTCATAAAAGGAGGGTGGTTTTGCATATAAAAGTGTCCATTAACGAAACCGTATTCTTAGAAGTGGCAACCAAAATCTATATTGCAAATCTATGTATTGATGAGACTATTATTGCTCCTTAATAGGTCCTAAAAGATGTTTGATTACTATAAAATTCTCATTGTTGATGCAGGACTAACATCCCTTTTCCCAAACAGTACCGTCAATGTATCTTTGTGTGGCATGCAAGTGCTCTTAGATACGTTGGGAATGAAAACGTTGTTCAGGATTCAGCAAGCTTCAGCTTCGTACCAGCATCAGTGTATATTCCCCTCATTTAGTTCCCACCCTGGAACCTGACATGGCATTAGGGAATCTCAACTTGGAATCCATGGACTTCTGGACACATAAGTAGATGGTTCAACAAGGAACCTCAAGCCCCTTGAGACGTACAAAGTTTTGTGTATTTTTCTGGGAAAAGGGTCCACAGCTTTCTCCAAGGGGTCTATAATCCATAGAAGGTTAAGAATTATTCCAGTATAGGGAAATTCTATTATTGCTGCCTATGTTCTACCTAAATATATGGGTTCTTCAGAAGTATAACCCAATCTTCAAAGGATTCTTACTTTTTTTTATTCTGTTTTATTTTTTATTTTTTAAAATATTTTATTCATTTATTCATGAGACAGAAAGAGAGGGAAGCAGGGACACAGGCAGAGGGAGAAGCAGGCTCCATGCAGGGAGCCCGATGCGAGACTTGATCCCAGGACCCAGGATCATGCCCTGAGCCAAAGGCAGGTGCTAAACTGCTGAGCCACCCAGGGATCCCCTATTCTTACTGTTTTAAACTACCTTTTAGGGGATCCCTGGGTGGCTCAGTGGTTTAGCGCCTGCCTTCGGTCTAGAGCATGATCCTGGAGTCCTGGGATCGAGTCCCACATTGTGCTCCCTGCATGGAGCCTGCTTCTCCCTCTGCCTGTGTCTCTGCCTCTCACTCTCTCTCTCTGTGTCTCTCATGAATAAATAAATAAAATCTTAAAAAAAAAACAACTACCTTTTATCATATGTGTTCTCCAGTTCATTTTCAGAAATGTTCAAGTTAAGCTAGTTAAACCATTATCCAGGCACAGAATATATGGTCTTGCATCATTTGATTTCTTCACTCCCTGCCATAAACTGTCCACTTAGTGCATGCTGTGTTTTAGACAGTATAAACACATGCAGGCTGTGTAATCCCAAGGCCTTGGCAAGGGAAACAACTCTAACTATGGATGCAAGGAGCAGAGAAGATAAATTCCCAAATTATTTGGGGTATAGTTGTCTCACTAAACTTAAACAATGCTTTCTTTTTTTAAAAATATATTTTTTAAAGATTTTATTTATTTGTTCATGAGAGACACACACACACACACAGAGAGGCAGAGATACAGGCAGAGGAAGAAGCAGGCCTCATGCAGGGAGCCTGATGTGGGACTTGATCCCAGGACTCCAGGATCATGCCCTAGACAGAAGGTAGGCACCAAACTGCTGAGCCACCCACAGATCCCCTTAAAAAATATTTTGAGAGAGAGCATGAGCAGGATGAGCGGCAGGAGAGGGAGAAGCGGACTCCCCCTGAGCAGGGAGCCCATTGCGGGGGCTCAATCCTAGGACCCTGAGATCATGACCTGAGCTGAAGGCAGCACTTAACCTACTGAACCACCCAGGTGACCCCTCTTCTTTTTTGAGTAAGCTCTAGGTCCAACATGGGGCTCAAACTCATGACCCTGAGATTGGGTCGCATGCTCTACTAAGGCAACCTGGCACCCCAAAAACAGCACTTTTCTCAACTGCAGCAGCAAGAACCACAAGACACAAGTTATGTTGGTGGGATCGTGTGACTTTTAATTCTTATCTTACTAATGTTTTACAGTAAGTGTGGGTAGTAAAGACAGGGATGGAGTGAGGGAAAGGAAGAAGAAAAAGTACCTTTCCAGTTCCTCGAACAATTGAAGCAGGTGCTAGGATAAATAAGTTCGGTAAAAGCGTCGCACCCTATCATAACAGAACTTTGAATGGAGGTGTGTGACAGAGACACGGCAACTCTTTAGGTCTCTTGGAAGTGACTGTGGGAAAGAATTAATGCTACATCAAACTTGGCACATGTGGAAGATAGGGCAATGCAGCGGCTACACAGTTGGGCAGATGAAAAGTTGGCTCTCCAGAATGGACTTGCTAGCACATGAATAGAAGCATGTGAGCCTCTTCTCTAGTCTTGAGTGTCACTATCTCTCCAGGAGGGGAAGGAGACCCTACCAACCATGTAGCTATGGGGAAAGTCTGGAGCAGGATGCTTAGAGAAAAGGGAAAGATTTCCTTTTGTTTGCTGGTGGTGTTAATTGACCAGAGGTGATTTCTTTTACTTTTGGGCGGTAGCATTGTGTCCTGGTGATAACATAATTATACTTAGCACTCTTAAAAGGCATAGGAGAGTGAAAGCAAGGCCTTGTGAGGGCCTAGACAATGGGAAATGGGATTCGTGGGTTCTAAGGGTAAGGGGTATGATAAAGCTAATTCTAGATCACCACAAATGAACTCACACAGATCAATGAGACCTTGGCTTTTTCCATTCACACAAATACGCCTCTTCTAGCTTATACTACTAAATCTAAGGTCAGCTTAATCACAGCTTGGGGGACTATTACTGTGTTTCTAAAGTTAAAGTGAATAGCTACATTCTTAATACTTTTTTTTTCCTAATTAAATGGATTTGAATAAGCTGAAAGCCTAAAATCTAGGGATTCTTTTCATCATTTGTTGGGGACAACCCTTAAAACATATCACTGCCATTTTTCTTTACTTATAGAATTGGAAGGACGTGAAATGGGCAGGGAGAAGTCGTTACACGAATCACAGAAATGTTCAACATGCATCTAATTTTACCATTGAACAAAGAGAGCTAAAGAGGGTAAGTTCTTTACAGAAGAACCTAAATGTGTTTAAGGGGGGAAGAATACTACACTAGCCTTTTTTTTTTTTCCTGAATGGAAGAAAAGGATACATGAAATTGTGAGGAGAGGAAGTGTCCATTAAACAAACACCCATCACTTGTGAAGCAGTTTTATCAGAGTGGCATCTAATGCGGGCCATTGGTTTATCTTTGGCAGTGATCTGATGGTTTGGGAACCTAGAGTGAGACTATATAACTGGATAAGATCTGGGCATAGTGAGCGAACATTAAGTTTTAATTTCAATTCACAGCAAATGATGATGATCACAGATTTAGCACCGCAGTTTGTACTTCCTCTGTACCTGAATCATCTAACGCTGTGAAGCCTGAGCTTTAGGTGAGAAAGCTGAACTCTTAGATAACTCCTCTGTGATTGCTCTAGGGCTGCAGTTTGCTCCAACCTACGGGGTGGTTTTCTTATTAGAGAAAGTATTCAATGCTAAATAGGAGAGACTGAAGCCTTGAAGACATTTTACAGTGGTGACAGGTGTTTTGGTTCAGGAATAGGCTCTTTAACAAGTCAAGTGCATATTATCCCCTCTTAAGCATTAACTTTTTTTTAAGCAACATAATTATATTTTTTGGCTTGAAGTGGTGCTTTCTTCTATAATTGATTTCTCCGTTTTCTTAGTAGATATTACTGTCTCCTCCAGTATTTCTTCAAAACTTTCCCCTATCTGGGACGTTTTCTTAGAGGTTGCCTTAGAATCCTCTTCCTCCTCCTCCTCCTCTTTCTTAAGAGACAGCCCAGTGGATGAGACTTTGGAGGTTGTAGAACTGAGGATTCTAGGTGGGAGCAGATAAACTGGATTGGGGGGTGGATTCAGCCCTGAAATGCTTAATCCACTGGTGCTAAAACGTGTCTCTTCACCTTCCAGCAGTTTCCTGTAAATCCAACAGAGAAAAAGTCTTAGGAAGTCAACTAGTAACTTTTTTTAAAAAAAGAACTTAACCCTCCAGCTCCTATTCATTTTAAAAGATTTCATAAGACTGCTGTTTCTCATGAGGTTGAGACCAATAAATATTGAATTCTAATGTTCAAAGACATGGAGTTTATCCAGCAAATGCATACACATCTGCATGTGTAGATGCACATCTACTGTATGAGTGCATCTTTAGCATCAGCTGTGTTTAAAGCACTGTCAAAGGGAAACCTAATCACAAATATGTTCAAAAAGGAATTTTTGTACAATTCCCCTTAGTCTCATCACACCCATTTTTGGCACTGAAGAGTCTACAAAGCTCTAGGGAGAAGTAAGTTTACTAATCAAAACCTTAAGTGCAACAGGGATAAGGAGGTAAAAAGTCCACAGAGGAGGAAGGAACTGCCTAATTCAGCCTGAACTTCAGAATTGTGCTTTTTCAATGTAGAGGAGCACAAAAGGAATGGAACTAGCAACTTCAAAAACTAGTGAAAGCAGCTGTTTCCAATAACAGACTTCTTCTCAGCCTAGCCTAACCAGCATGGTAAGAGTGGCCCCAATGTCTTGTTTCTCATATCTCTAATAATTTTTATCATCTCTTTAAAATCAGAAACTCAAGACACTATCAAATACTCTTGGAGTTTTGTTTTGAAGAAGTATACATAATGTAAAAGAAAAAAAATCTCAGATCTGGACTGAAGTTGAGCTCTTCCATTTACCAGCACTGTAACTTAGAACAAATTACACAGTAAATCTGTGGTTCAGGTTTCCTCTTCTGCAAAAAATATGACTGGATACCTAGATAATTTAAATACATATCTACTATAGTGCCTGGCACACAGTAGCCATTCAAAAAATAGTAGTTACTGTTATTACCTTTTTTCTTAAGGTAAATGTTCACTTGAACATTGCATGAGTAGAAATCCAGAGGGATACCTCCTCTGTTAGGATGTTCTATGTTGTATCAACCCTATTTTTAAAAGATTGTGGTGGGCTCTATTTCAACCTATGGATACTCACGTTATCTCCTTAAATCCTAGCAGAGGTAAGTAGACTACTCTAGGACTAGTTAGGTGAAGTATAAACAAGTTGAGGGACAGAGGAGTCAGCTCACCTGGAAGGCACTAGGGATGTCTTTCCTCATCCCCTCTTACCCATCAGAAATCAGAGAGACTAAAACCACCTATCCACTAATTTGGGTAGTGTTGCCCCAGGTGACTGGATCTGCTTGGGTGAGCATGCCTTTTGAAATACCTGTAAGCTGCTATCTCAATATCAAGAGCCATTTTGACATTGAGCAAGTCCTGGTATTCCCGAAGGTGGCGTGCCATCTCACTCTTGGTGTTCCTCAGATCATTCTCCAGCTGCCCGATGCTATCCTGAAAAGTGACATATTCAACATATTTGAACCAGCTGAAATTCAGTCAGATCTCCACAAAACAAGGATTCTCAACCCTGACTACACATTAAAAATCCAGGCCTGTCCCCCAGCCCAGATTCTGATTCATTTGTTCTGGGGTGGGGTCTCAGCATCTGCACTCTTTCCTAAGGTCCCTAGGAGATTTGGATGTATGGTAAGGGTTGGGAACTTCGACTGTGTGGCACATGGTTCTTGAACGAACATCACAGAGATATTTTCCTCTCTCTCTTTTTAAACTTAGACCTAAAGCTAATACTACACTGTATGTTGACTGAAATTTAAATAAAAACTTCAAAAAACAAATAAACTTACTTCTCATCCCTCCCTTGCTTACTGTATTGCTTCTGAATAATTCAGTTGTTACATGTCCTTTCCAAAACCCAAAGCCTCAGGTTAGGAGCTTAGATTCAGAAGATTCCAACTGTGAAAAACACAGAGAGGACAGCAAGTCTTCTCTGTCTCTGTTCGTTTTGATGGTTTCCTGGAAGCCTGCTGCTCAATTACCCTACCGAGAACATTTCACGGGACAGATTACGGAGGAAGCAGAAATACTCCATGGAATTTCTTTAACCCAAGTGGCAGATTGAAATTATATTTTTAAAAAAGAAACTAAGGGGGGATCCCTGCGTGGCTCAGTGATTTAGCGCTTGCCTTGGGACCGGGGTGTGATCCTGGAGCCCCGGGATCGAGTCCCACGTCAGGCTCCCTGCATGGAGCCTGCTTCTCCCTCTGCCTGTGTCTCTACCTCTCTCTCTCTTTGTCTCTCATGAATAAATAAATAAAATTTAAAAAGATAAAAAAATAAAAAATAAATAAAAAAGAAACTAGGGACCCCTGAATGGCTCAGTAGTTGAGCCTCAGCCTTTGGCTCAGGGCATGATCCTGGGATCCAGGATTGAGTCTCATATCAGGCTTCTTGTATGGAGCCTGCTTCTCCCTCTGCCTATCTCTGCCTATGTCTCTGCCTCTCTCTCTCTCCCTCTCTCTGTCTCTCATGAATAAATAAATAAAATCTTTAAAAAAATAAATAAGAAACTAGAGGACACCTGGGTGGCCTGGTTATTTGGGCAGCTGGCTCTTGATTTTGGCTCTGGTCATGATCTCTGGGTTGTGAGATCAGGCCCTGCATAGGGCTCCTTGCTCAGTGCATAGTTGGTTTGGGATTCTCTCCCTCTGCCCCTCCCCTCCACTCGAGATCCTGCTTATTCTCTCTCTTAACCAAACAAACAAATAAATAAAATCTTTTAAAAAACTAAAAGTAAATAAAAAAGAAACAAGGTCCATATAATAGTTTTGCTCCAAATTCTTTCAGGTGCAAACCCAACCATAGAAAAATAGCTTTACATTTATATATATATATATATATATATATATATATATATTTCAGAGACACAGAGAAAGAGAGAGAGAGAGAGAGAGAGAGAGAGAGAGAGACTGTGCGTGAGCGCATGAGTGGGAGGGGCAGAGGGAAAGGGAGAGAGAAACTCAAGGTAGACTCCTTGCAGATCACACAACCCTGAGATCACCACCTGAGGAGGAACCAAGAGGCTTAACCGACTGTGCCACTAGGTGCCCAAAAAATAGCTTTAGATTTCTGATTCTTGAGCAGCCAGGGGGGTTTTTAAACATTTTTTTAAAGATTTATTTAATTAGTTTAGAGAAAGAGAGTGTACACATGTGAGCACACACAGAGGGGGAGGGGCAAAAGGAGAGAATCTTCAATCCAACTCCTCACTGGGTGCAGAACCCAACTCTGGGTTCCATTCCACGATCCATGAGATCAGGACCTGAGCAGAAACCAAAAGTTGGAGGTTTAACTTAATGAGCACCCAGGTGCCCCCAGAGGGTCTTTTAGAAACATAAAAACACAGCAGATCCTTGTTCTCCTGCTTGGAACCCTCTAACAGCTATTACAATAAAGTCCAAATTCCTCAGCATGGCCTATACTACTTCCTTTGCTCCAAGTGCTTCAGCTACCCTGGCCTTCTCTTTTGCTCCTTAAAGTTACCAACTTCATTGCTGTCCCAGACCCTTTAGACTAGTTACTTCTGTCCGGAATGCTCTGTAGTGGGTCTTCTGTGGCTGACTCTGAGTCATCGAAGATTCAGGGCAAATGCCCTCTACCCAGACAGCCTTCTTTTGTGTCTAACTTAAGTACCCTTTCCACACTGATCCAGCATGCTATTTTACCTCAAGCCAGGGCAGTGGGTAGCCCATAAAGGGGCTTTGTGCAAATGAGAAACAAGCACCTCTGGTGGGAGGACAAATTAGAAGAAAGCACATACTTGCAAGTGGCCACTCTGCTCTCAGCTATTATCATTACCTGAAACTTTCTCGTTCATTTATTATTTGACTAGTTTACTTTCTGTCATCTTCCTCTATCTCATGCTTTTTCAACCTAGGCACTGTTGATATTCTGGGCTGGATAATTCTTTCCTGGGGGGGCGGGTTGTCCTGTGAATTGTAGGATGTTTAGCAGCATCCCTGACCTCCACCCACTAGTAGCACACACCCTCCCTCCCAGTTGTGATAACCAACAATGTCCCAGACATTGCTAAAGGTCCCCTGGAAGGCAAGTCACTCCTGTCAGAGAGCTACTGCACTACAATGCAATTTACATAGAAACAGGAGCTGATTCTGTTTGGTTCACCTCTGGAAGCCTAGATCCCAGCACAATGCACACTACAGATGCTCAGTGAGTAACTGTTAAATGAATGAATGGTGTGCTACATGAGCACTTCTTTTCCTCTGACTTAAAAAGATGTGAGCAAATAATGCATATAATTTAGTTGCAACCTTGTCGACATAAAGAGCACAGCAATTTAGAATAATTTTTGTGAAGTGGAGACATAGAAAACTATCAGAAACCTCAAGAAGTGAGTGAGTGAGGGGCCCTTGTAATTTCCTGTGTGGGGATGATGACATGATGGTTGAAAACAGGGCTGCTAATATCAAAGGGTGCAGACTTCCAAATCAAGAGAACCTGCAGAAAGAATAGAAATTCATGCCTCCTACCTGTTCTATAAATATTGACAGGAATGTTGCAAAGGAGAGACTCAATTAACTGATGGGTGCAGAGCAAGGAGTGACAAGCAGCAGGGAAAATACATATTACATGGACAGTGATGGAAATATTCCAAAACGTGTTCAGAGATCATAAGGGCTTCAAATGATTTTTTAAAAATTTTATTTATTTATTCAGAGAGAAAGGCAGAGACATAGGCAGAGGGAGAAGCAGGTTCCCTGCAGTCTCTCCTATGCGAGACTTGATCCCCCATCCCTGGACCCAAGATCATGCCCTGAGCAGAAAGCAGATGCTCAAGTGCTGAGCCACCCAAGAGCCCTGGGCTTCAGATGATTTTTACCAAAAATTTTACTTGATAGTTGTTACTTGAGGTTAAACTAACCTACAAGCAGGTCTGCTAGTGATGCACCTAGGGATAAGGGACACAATATTACTGTGGCAAAGGGAAAAGGTAGAAGAGGAAGACTTCTCCTTACGCAAAGGACAGGAGAAATGAGATCTGAGAAAAACAGGAGGATTGCATCAGGACCTTTGGGTTGCATTTCTGGCCCTGCCTCAAATATCCAACATACCTCAGTTAGTTTTCTGTGTTTCAGTTTCTTCAAAATTTCCATTTCTACATATGGAAAATTATAATGTTTATTCTTTTCTGAGGTATTCTGAGATCCTCAAGTTAGGATTCCAATTTAAGGCACCATTATCTGTTAAATTAGATAATGGGCGTTAAAACAGCACTTGTCACATAGAAATGGCTCAATAAATTGTTAAGATCATACCATGTGACTTATACCTTTTTTAATCATATGGACAAATTAATCATGAGCCCACAACCCCTTGGATTACTTAGGAAAGCAAAGCAGCATATAATAAAGCTTTAATATTAGTTGAAGGCACATTCCTTTAAGCACCAGGTTATATGATGATTTTAAATAAAAACCTTTCTAAAAGGGCTTGTACCATTTAAAAAATATATTATTTATTTAAATAATCTCTACACCCAACATGGGGCTCTAACTCATGACTCTGAGATCAAGAGTGGCATCTTCCTCTGACTGAGCCAGCCAGGTGCCCCAGAGGTGTTGTACCATTCTTAATTAGAACAAACATAACGCAACCTTTCTTAGCAACTACAGATTATGATAACGATCAATTATTTTCCTGTCTTTTATCTTTGAGGTCAACTGAGGTCTATCAGATTGTTTATTTCTACCTAATGGCTCCCAAAAAACAGTGTTTGCATTAGTGCTTGCCACTTACTGGTTTTCTTTGTTCTGAAAGTTGAAATAGGGCAGCCCAGGTGGCTCAGCGGTTTAGCGCCTTTAGCCGCCTTCAGCCCAGGGCGTGATCCTGAAAGACCCGGGATCCAGTCCCATGTCCCTGCATGGAGCCTGCTTCTCCTGCCTATGTCTCTACCTCTCCCTCTCCCTCTCTCTGTGTCTCTCATGAAAAAATAAATAAAATCTTAAAAAAAAAAAGTTGAAATAATGCTACTCATTCTTGATGACGACTGACTCAGTTGGTCCTCCTTCTCTACCTTGCAGCATGCTTGAAACTCAGAAGACAAAGCGCTTTAGGATCATGTAAAGCAAGAATGAATAAGTTAGGAGCATCAGAGGGGTCAACTTCCCAATATGTGACTTGGACATGGAGGTTTTGTCTCATCAGCAGCATAAGGTCCTTTTTAAGACAATATTTTTGTTTCAGAACTGTGTTTGCTGAATAAGAGGTTGTTGGGAGCTGAGTTCTAGATGGAGGATATTTCCTTGAATGTTTACATTACACATTTCACACATCTAATTTATGGGTCAGAGTAGACAAAAAGCATGACTTTGCTCCTTTTGGAAGGAATTGGGCTGACTGCTGACCATTGCTCTTCAATGTCTAGTCCCTTTGTTTGCGCTCTCTTCCCCCTACCAGACTGTCTCACATTGCCCTTCAAAAGCCCTGCCAAAGATGGCCTCCAGCTGGAAATCTGAGCAGAACGCTGCAGTCTGCCCCCTCCCCCAACCACGCAGCTGCTGCTGGCTTAGCCTGAGGGAATGGCAGAGGCACTCCCAGTTCCAGCTGGGGTCTCTCCTGGAGTAGCAGCTGAGTGCTGAACATCTTCCCAAGGGCTGGAAGGATGCAGGCCAGGAGGAAGAGAAAGACCTGGCCACACAAGCATCTGCAGTGGAGAAAAGGAACCACAAACAGTGCTTGGATTTCATCACTTTTAGGAGACCTCAGGCAGGCCAGTGGTAGTAGTGAGTGCAGCACAGTCTGAATGAAAGGGCCCATCCAGAATGACCGGGTGAGGAGAGAGGACTTTTATATGTGTACCACCTATATGCCTTATTCTCCTTCCTGTCTTCGCTTTCTTTCTTTCTTTTTCCCTGCCATACTTTAAAATCTTGCATTAGGGGGATCCCTGGGTGGCGCAGCGGATTAGTGCTGCCTTTGGCCCAGGGACGTGATCCTGGAGTCCCGCATCAGGCTCCCTGCATGGAGCCTGCTTCTCCCTCTGCCTGTGTCTCTGCCTCTCTCTCTCTCTCTCTCTCTCTCTGTCTCTCATGAATAAATAAATAAATCTTTAAAAGATATATAAAATAAAATAAAATCTTGCATTATATGAGCTGGTTTATATTGTGAAATGTGGTTTAGGTTAGCACACCCCAAAATCAGTCTGAGGAACAACAGGATGCAGCGCTTTTGCATATTCCTGGGCCGTCCGTACCTGTCATCTACTGAATCTCGATCATTGGAAATAAGCCTGAGGATCTTTTTTGTTAAGCCCCCAAGTGATCTTGGTGGATCCATGGGTTTAGGAAAGACAAGTTTAAATTTATTTCTGTAAAGGAGCTATCAAGGTGGCATTGGTGACAGTAATCCAATGAGACAGGGAGGAGCAAAAACAAAACAAAACCAAAAGCATATAGAAGAGTTGAAAAGAAAAAAGGACCAAATGTAGTTTCTTTTTGAATTCTAATTTCATAGAAAAATCAGACCATAGATTTATATGCAGCCAGTGTCATCCCCCATCTCCAAGGGGCCAGCTATTTCATTAGGCTGTATTCCAATCTCATACCAGAGAGAAAGCAGACTTGGCTCATCTCCCTGGGGAGCATTAACTAATGGGGAGCTTGATTGTTCAGCAAGGACTTTCAAGGAAAGCTGCAGCTTTCCAAGACTGACCATAGTAGAGGGCCAGGGCCTCTAGTATCCTGCAAAAACATTGTTAGGCATCTTTGGCAGAACAGGGCCTCTAGGGTGGTAAAGCAGTTATACAGGAACCAGATTTGCCCTGGGCCAGAAATGGAAAAGAGTTCAGCTACAGTGGGTGGCTACATTTGGCTTTTGAAGACAACTAGCTCTAGCTCTTCAATTTCACCTGTCGCCTGATTTGGGTTCTCTCATGTATCATTGTGTACTCACCATGTCACCTTGAATCATTCTTTACCCTTTCAAAAGTGTAATAAGCTTTCTGCCCTTGAACAGGCTGTCAGCATTCTGGGCAGGGAAAATGTGACTTTAATGGGGCCTTCCTCTGCCTCTGAGAGGGGGGAAAGCTTGCAAAGGAAAATAGGCCTATCACTAATCTCTGAAGCAGAAGAAAGAGAATAGCCTCCCATAACTGCAGTGAAAGGGAGGGAGGAGGGAGAGAGAGGGCAAGAAAACAATAGCGGAATCTCACCATGCAGAGGGAGGCTTTTCATCTTGGCCAGTAGAACTAAAATGGTTAGAGAAAACAGCCAGAGGATACTCTTGTGACTTTAGGATAAGCAGGTGAGGATATGAGCCCTTCCCCAGACTGAAGTCCCAAGGGGTAGGAAATAGCTTTATGTTGTCTCATCTGGTCTTCCATTCCACCAGCAGGCCCACCGAGGTTCTGAAGGCTAATGCTGATGGGGGCAGCACTGCAGAGCTGCAGATGCCGCAGTTTCTGTAGGGTTTTTGTTTCCTGCAGACTGTGTCTGGATGACCCTACTATTGTCTAACACTGAAAGCCTTTTAAAGCAAACAAAACAAGTCAGATGATATTGTCACTACCTCTTAGAAGATAGGGCCATACCAAGTAAACAGAGGGCATGGCAAAGCCCAAATCTGATGGCAGCTACAGGTAAGTTATCCTTTTTTTTGTAGAAATACTGGGCTAGCCCTTCAGAAGACCACCTAGCTCATCTTTTGAGGGTGCTAGAACACATGAAGTCTCAGTTAACTAAATGTGATTAATTCAATCCATGGAGGAGCTAGGCCAAAAAGTGAAAAATTCAAGTTATAGCTTTTTTTTTTTTTTTTTTTACCGAGTTACAGCTTTTGAAGCAGACTAGAAGCGGACCGTAATTCCAAATAACCAAAACAAATGGTCCAGGCAAGCTTTCTTCCTTTAGCAAAGGGGGGCAGTTTATACTGGATAACAAATACCTGCACTCCAATAATCATTCTTTAGCTGCAGACTAAAACAGTACTTTTGAGGTTTTACTCCTTTCTTGGTTCTATTTTTTTAATGTTCCCAAACCCTATTAATTCCATCAAGTGTAAACTTCGATCTTGGCTAGAACGAATTATTGCAAATTTTTGCATTATTATCATCCTACCCAAAGGAGCTTTGATTGGACCTTGAAACTGAACCACACTATTCCTTTCTTTCCTCCTGCCCTTGTCCTCTTTGTGGTCATAAGCCCAGAATGCCCTATATAGTAAAACTGAAGATGCAACGGCCTTTGTTTGGAGAGGAAAAGAAGAAAGATCTAATCAATACTTTCATAGGAGCTTAAAGGACACACAAAAAGGAAAAAAATAAGTAGCCTATAGCAAAGAGAGAATCACCCATCGCTGTGATTTATCACACGCATTGAGGATGGAAAATTGTTAAGGAGACGTGAATTTTCAGGTGGGACCTCAATGCTGCTGAGCATATTAAGTGTTCTTTGCTCAATGCTAAGCCATCCATGATAGTGAAAATTGATGCTGTCCATGAGGTGACCCTTGATTGCAGGTAGCCAAGACTGTTGTGAGGGTGTTGCAGAAGAAAAAGAAAAAAAAAAAAAAGCCCAAAGCAGTTAATTGCCTAGAGAGTCATAACTAGGGCATGAGACAGGAGACACATCTTTTCTGAGATGGAAAGAACTCTAGATCAGCACCGAGGACAGCGCCCCGACCATTCCCATTTGCTAAGCGGTAAAAAGCTTTCTTTAGAAAGAAATATCTCCAGTAGGTAGACAAGGTAACTCTGTGTGTGCGTGCGTGCGTGTTGGGAGGGGAAGGGGTAGAGCAGAGCGGCTGTAACTAGCCCAATCACTCAGCTCCTTGGCTCCCAATCTCTACTCTTTTGAAGGCGAAAGTCAAGAACCCTTCCCAGTTCAGTCCAGCGTTCTCTCTAGCACAGACCATACTCCATAAATATCAATTCCCGGGTGCACAGAAAGCCTTTCAAAGTCAACCAAACAATCCAGACAGGAGAGACAGCACTGCAACATGAGAGGCTGTAACCCGGCTGCACTGGGTTCACTCCTACTTTTGGTGGGGGGCTGTTTTTTAAGTCGCCAGGATGTTTATGTCCACTAGCGGGACATAAGGAAGCATTCATTAGATTTCTGGACTCAGAAAAACATAAGATTAAGGGTTTTTTTTTTTTTGTTTTGTTTTGTTTTGTTTTCTAGAAGGGCCCGGACAGGGATATGACGTGACGGGCAGGGAAACAGGGTGACCAGGGCTCTGAAAGGTGTAGACTCCGGGGCTTTTTGTTTGCCAACGCCTCCAGTTGGGGCTCCTCCTCCCTTCCCTCCCCTCCCGTCCCCTCGGTTCCTAGGGAGAGAGTGCAGGTAGGTGGGGGAGAGGGCAGGGCGCCCCTCCCTTTGCAGCGTTCCAGCCCTTACCTGGTAGCTAGCCACCTCTGCGCTGTGCCGCTCCTCCAGCTCCAGGATCTGCCTCTCCAAGGACTCGTTGGCCCCACGCAGCCCCTCAATCTCGATGGTGCGTGCCTGCAGCTGACGCCGGTACTCGTGAATCTCCTCGCGGCTCGCCCGGATGGCCTCGGTGCTGCGCGCCGCCTGCTCGTTCAGGTTGGCAAACTTGGACTTGTACCACTCCTCCGCCGACTGGAGGTTCTTGGCAGCCAGGGACTCATACTGCGCTCGGATCTCCCTCAGCGCCGAACTCAGGTCTGGTTTGGCCACAGCCACGTCCACCTCGGCCGCGGCCTGCGACGACGCCTGCAGCGTGGCCAGCAGCTCGGCCACCTCCTCGTCGTGCACCTGGCGCACGAAGGCCAGCTCGTCCAGCAGCGACTCCACCTTCTTCTCCAGGTCCAGGCGGGCCAGCGTGGCGCCGTCCACGTCGCGCTGCTGCGCCTTCAGGGCGCGCTCGGCGCCTTCGCGCCCGCGGCTCTCCTCCTCGCAGCGCGCCCGAAGCCGCTGCACCTCCTCGGCCAGCCCGTCGCGTTCCAGCAAGGCCTGCGCGCGCGCCGAGCTCGCCTCCTCCAGCTGCGCACGCAGGTCGCGCAGCTCGCGCTGGAAGAGCTCGCCCACGCGCGACGGTTCGGCGTGGCGCTGCCGCAGCGCGGCCAGCTCGGCCTCGAGCGCGCGGTTCTGCGTCTCCAGCTGGTGCACCTTTTCGATGAACACCGCGAAGCGGTCGTTGAGGCCTTGCAGCTGCTCCTTCTCGTTGGTGCGGATGATCTTGTACTCGTTGGTGCGCGCCGCCGCCTGACTCAGGTCCAGCCCGTCGGACGCCGCGGTCCGGCGGTAGGCCAGGCCCAGGCCGAGCGACGCGGCCGAGGAGCAGGCGGCCGACGAGGCCACATTGCAGCGGGTCAGCGACTGCGAGCGGAAGCCACCCGCGCCCCCGGCGCTGGAGAGGCGCGAGGACAGGCGGGAGCCATCTCCAAACACCTTGCGGTAGGAGGAGGAGGAGGCGCACAGGTAGTGCTCCGGGCCGAAGCTCATGGTGCGGGGACCAGGGCCGGGAGGACGGCTGCGGCGGACGACACGGGCCGGAGGAGAGGTGCGCCGGCCGGGGCGCGGCTGGGCGGGGTGCACCGGGTTTTAAGGCGCCGGGGCTGGGGCGGCGCGTTGGGGGCGGAGCTCCTGCTCCGGGGCTGGTGGAGAGAGGGAAGCGGGGCATCCGGGAGCGGGGGCGGGGAAGCGCAGAGACGACTGCAGCTGCGCGCGCGGCGGACCTAGGGCGCCGAGACAAAGCGGTTTGCGTGGAAGCCGCTCCCTGCCCGCCGCGCCCTTCCGCAAGAATCGTGCGGCTCGGAAGGGACTTGAGTGGAGTGGTGCCTAAGCGACCGGGGCTTCCCATCCGCAGACCACCCGGCCCTGTCGCCTCCCTTAACCCTGTCCTTTTTGCCCCCTTGAACCCACCCGGAGTTACGGTTTTCCGGGAGGTGACCCGTACGCCCGCCCGTCCCTCGCTGGGAGCTCCTGAGGGTGAAGCCCTGTTTTTCCAGTTAGAGCGGGGACTTTGTCTCTTCCCTCAGGCTTTGTCCCTTTCCTCAGCCAGCTCGGGGTTCCCAGGGGGTAGAGTGGGTCTACGTCGTCAGAGAGCATCTCATCAGCTGCAGAGATCCTCTGCATCTCTCGGAAGCACCCAGGGCCGGTGGCTGGGCCCAATGCCTGTGACGCCCCAGAAAAGAGGGGAGATAGATAAAGAACACGGGCCTGAGTTGCAGATAGAAGAAGGAAGCGCAGGGAAAAAAAAATGCTGGGGTGTCTGCAGTGGACAAAACTGAAGTGCCCCTGACATTTGTATAAGTAAGTGGATTTCCCATCCGCAGACCACACACCCGGCTCTGGCGCTTCCCTCGACCCTGTCCCAGGGTTTTTCTGGGAGGTGACCCGTAAGCCCATTCCCATCCCAGAGCTCCCAATGGGGATGGGATCACCACAGTCCCCACAACTCTCCGTTGAATAATGCCCACCTTCTGAATTCATTTACGTTTTCTATCTGGCCCTGTAGGTATTAGAGATTTCAGGCTGTGTAAATCCTCCTCTAATTTAGGAGCACCTCTTCCTAATTTAGGAGGTATCTCTTTGAACAAAAGAGGTCTCTGCAAATATTAAACCCCAGGAGCAGAGAAGAGTTCTGGCCACAGGGCAGACCCACACAGGGTGGGGGTGGGGAGGTCAAAGAGTGGGATTTGGAGAGGTGAGGGCTGGGCGGAGTCAGTGTAGGATTTAGTGTGCACTCACCTTCTAGCTTATAGTATCTCTCAGGATGCAGCTGTGGCTTAGGAGAGGGAGTAGGAAGAACTTTTTAGTAGACTCCAGAATTCCAGTCTAAAGGCCTTTTTGATTTGGATCTCAAGGATAAGCTTAACTTCATGTAGGAAAATACTACCTGAGACAGGCCACTAAAGGAAAGAGAAGGGAAGCCCTGCAGGACTTTGGAACATACTTCTTGGCATTATGCTTCATGTCATGGAAGATGGTCAGGCCCTACCACAGCCTGTCCCCCCAGGTTCCTTATTACAGACCAAGACCTGAGCTTAATTCTGTGTTCATTGGGCTCGGAAATACCTGGTGAAGTGAAGGGTGGAAGAATGCTAGCTAACACTACTGAATGATTACTCTCTGCTAGCCATTGTGCCAGGACTTTTGCATAGGTTTCTTTCCTTCTGGCTACTCTTCAGTGTGACCCTTTACCCCTATCTAAGAGATCAGAAACCAGGGCTCAACTGCAGCACTCTGCACAAGGTCACTAGCAAACAAACATACATTCTTTCCTCACTACATAATTCTACTTCTTGGAGCATTGAGGCTTTTGAAGTCTCATTAATTTCTATACAGCCAGCAGAAGGCTAAGTGGGCTAAGTTTGTAATTCAAAGAGTCAGAGGTGATGGGTTTGAATTGTGGTTTCTGTACTTACCAAGCTTGTAGAGAAAACAACATCTATCTCCGAAGGTCATGAGAGATTGAGTTGATGCATGTGAAGGTGCTTTGTAAATTGTATAGGTATAAGGGGTTCACATCAATATTATCCTCTTTCAGATAAAGGGGCATTTCTTCCCATCTACCATCAACAGGATATAAATCTGGGTTAGTGATGGGATTGCAGCAGACTGTCCACCATTTCCTTGCATAGGCCTTCAGGATGTCCCTTGGCAAAGAGAATACGTCCAACCTTGATTGGAGTCCCTGAGGCCAGCCTGAGTGTGATAAGTAGGAACAGTCACAGATAACTAGATCTTGCTTCTGGGCTATAATTCCAGTCTTATTTCAACCATGTTATTCACGACTGAATAACTAAAAATTAGCGAAATGTCCTGGTTGGAATTGTACCTCTCTTTCTCTTTCTGTCCTCCCAATACAAGCAGTACTCCCAAGGTAAAAGCACAAAGCAGAAGTGAGGATAAAGGCCTCAGTAATCCAACAAAAAGGGATAGTGGCCTAGAAAATCGAGAGTGGGCAGCATTTTGAAATTTCTAAACAGTTTATCTTATTCCAAACTGAGGTTCCCTCATGGGAATTGGAGCTCCCCTTTCTTGGCATAGCACCCCATAGGCCCAGATGTTTGGCTTTAATATTTTTAGCACAAAGCTCTATTACCAAGGAGTGAGCCTGGCTGAGCCTCAAACCACAGTTCCTTCCAGCTGGCCAGGTTTCTTGAGGGAGTGCCTTGGCCTGTAAGAAAGCTGTGTCTTTATCTTCCTGTAATGTCAGACGCAGGCACCGCAGACATATGGGTTCGTTATCCCCAGGTTCTCCCTCATGCCACATCCTCTGTGGTCTTTCTGTGGCTTTTGGCAATGCTCACTACTCACCTTGGTTTCGAAGATTCAGTTTTTGGCCTTCTCATCTTCCCTCATAAACTCTTTTCCAGATCTTATGTCTCCCAGGGGCAAGGAGGCTTGTGGCAAAATTCTTGTGGTAGTTTTGCATCATGGCTCTTTCTAGCCATGGGACTTTGTATTTTTTTTTTAAGATTTTATTTATTCATAGAGACAGAGAGAGAGAGGCAGAGACACAGGCAGAGGGAGAAGCAGGCTCCATACAGGATGCCCCACGTAGGACTTGATCCTGGGTCTCCAGGATCACACCCCAGGCTGCAGGAGGCGCTAAACCGCTGTGTCATCCGGGCTGCCCTAGCCATGGGACTTTGAATAAATCACTGTTATTTGCTGAACCTTAGTTTCTGTATCTGTAAAATTTCAATGAAACTATCCTCCTGAGTGATTTCTAAATCTGACTGCTCATTAAAAGTCCTTGGGAACTTAAATTCTGATTCTTGGGCCTTACCCCAGACCTTTGAATTTAGTTCTGAGAAGCCTTTGACCTAACTGTCATGGGATTTCTGTGAGGTTTAAATGAGATTATATATACAGAGTGGGTATTCAGTGCCTGCCATGTGCATGCTCAATCAATGGTGGCTGTCAGAACTATTACCTTTATTCATTCAGCAATTATTTCTGAGTGCAAGGTACTGGACTAGGGTGCTAGGAATAAGTCAGATGTGGACTCTGCTCCACGAGACTAGAATTCTAGCAAAACAAAGAGAGATTGAACAACAAATTACACAATTAATGTAATTAACTGTGCTCTGAAGGAGAGTACAAGTTGCTGTGGGGCATATGACAGAAGGCCTGACCTATGCCTATGATTCTCAAATCCATATTCCAGTTTCCAACTTTTAATTTATTTTTTTCAATATTTTATTTATTCATGAGAGACACACACACAGAGAGAGAGAGAGAGAGGCAGAGACACAGGCAGAGGGAGAAGCACGCTCCATGCAGGGAGCCTGATGCGGGACTCAATCCCAGGACTTGATCCTGGGACTCGAGGATCACACCCTGGGCCAAAGGCAGGCACTAAACCGCTGAGCCAGTTTCCAACTTTTAAATTCACATCTCCAGCTGCCTGTTGGACATCTCCTGGATGGTTACTGGTCTTCAAGTACTATATATTTAAAACTGAATGTATCTAGGGCAGCCCGGATGGCTCAGTGGTTTAGCACCACCTTCAGCCCAGGGCCTTGGATCAAGTCTCGCGTCGGGCTCCCTGTATGGAGCCTGCTTCTCCCTCTGCCTGTGTCTCTGCCTCTTTCTCTCTCTCTGCATCTCTCATGAATAAATAAATAAAATCTTAAAAAAATGTATCCATCCTTTAGTCTCTTCCCCCTAGCCTACTTCTTGATGTTGACTTTTCTGTCCTACTCCTGTTTGTGCAATTCTCTCTTCCTGGTATTTCTTCTTCTGCCCGAACTTCAACTATTGAAATCCTGAAGGCCCAATTGCCACCTCCTCCATGAAGCCTTCCCTCATATTTCAAGTATAAGGTAATCCTTTCCTCCCATGAACTCAACTCCTCCTACCCATAGCCTTTGCAATACTCACATCATTCATAATTACCTACCATCTTCTGCTGTTGATTATTTGTGTGTTTATCTAAACTTAACTGAAAATCCCTCAAATACAGCTCTGAATACTGTGAATCTCTCCAGCATCTATCACAGTATTAAACACATAGAAGATGAAAAAAATTGTTGAAAATTCTTCTCTGTACAACCACTTGGGAAGAATCTTTGGCATGACACCAAGGGCACAACCCATAAATCAACAGATTTGACTTTGTCAAAATTAAAAGTTTTTTGTCTGCAAAAGACCTTATTAAGAAGATAATAAGACAAAAAAAAAGATGATGGAAAGACAAACCGTAGCCTGGGAGAAAATGTTTACAGATTATATATCCAACAAAGGATTTGTATCCATAATATATAAAGAACTCTAAACACAACAGTAAGAAACATTCCAGTTAGAAAATGGGCAAAAGATTTGAACAGACATTTTACCAAAAGGAATATACAGATGAAAACATGTTCAAGGGCAGCCCGGGTGGGTGGCTCAGTGGTTTGGTGCTGCCTTCCGTCCAGGCCATGATTCTGGAGACCCCGGATTGAGTCCCATGTTAGGCTCCCTGCATGGAGCCTGCTTCTCCCTCTGCCCCTCTCTCTCTCTCTCTCTCTCTCTCTCTCTCTCTCTCTCATGAATGAATAAAATATTAAAAAAGAAAAAAAAGGGGATCCCTGGGTGGCGCAGCGGTTTGGCGCCTGCCTTTGGCCCAGGGCGCAATCCTGGAGACCCGGGATCGAATCCCACATCGGGCTCCCAGTGCATGGAACCTGCTTCTCCGTCTGCCTATGTCTTTGCCTCTCTCTCTCTGTCTCTCTCTCTCTCTCTTTCTCTGTGTGTGACTATCATAAATAAATAATAATTAAAAAATTTTGAAAAAAAATAAAAAAAGAAAAAAGAAAAAAAAGAAAAGATGTTCAGCATCACTAGCCATTAGGGAAATGCAAATGAAAACTCCAATGATATATACTATCTACTTACTAGAGTGGCTGAAACAACATATGATACCAACTGCTTACAAGAATTCAGAGCATCTGGATTTCTTATCTGTTGCGGATAGGACTATAAAATGGTACAGCCACTCTGGAAGACACTTTGGCAATTTCTTATAAACATACGCTTACCATATGA
This sequence comes from Nyctereutes procyonoides, assembly GCF_905146905.1. Lineage (NCBI taxonomy): Eukaryota > Metazoa > Chordata > Mammalia > Carnivora > Canidae > Nyctereutes > Nyctereutes procyonoides. Next base: position 8,114,884 of record NW_026575133.1, on the reverse strand, counting down.
CCCAGCAATCTCACTCCTGAGTATTTAGCCTAGATAAATTAAAACTGGGGCACCTGGGTGGCTCAGTCGGTTAAGTGGCTGCCTTCAGCTCAGGTTATGATCTCAGAGTCCTGGGATTGAGCCCCATGTTAGGCTCTCTGTTCAGCAGGGAGTCTGCTTTTCTCTCTGCTCCTCCCCCCCATCTGACTCATGATCTCTCTCTCTCTCTCTCTCAAGTAAATAAAACCTTTTTAAAAGAAAAATGAAAACCTATTAAAAAAATCTGTACATGAATGTCCATAGAAGCTCTCTTGATAATAGACAAAAACAGAAAACATCTCAAATGTCCTTCAACAGGTGAGTGGATAAACAAGCTGTCCAATATGATACTATTCAGTATTGAAAATAATCAACTATTTAAAAAATATAAAAAAAATAAAAATCAACTATTGATGAATAATTCACAACAACTTGGATGAATCATAAGTGCTGATCTCAAAATGTTACATAATACATGACTCCATTTGTGTAACATTCTAAAAATGACAAAATTATAGTGATGGAGAACAAATTAGTGGTTGATGGGTTAAGGTTTGAGGGAGTATGTGACTATAAAGTGGTAACATGAAGGGTTTGTGTGTGTGTGTGTGGTGATGGAACTCAAATCTATACATGTGAAAAATTCATAGAATGAAAGAAAGAGAGAGAGAGAAACTGAGAAACCTAGTGAAATCCAAATAAGATCTGTAGCTGAATTAATTTGCTGTGTCAGTGTCATTTTCCTGGTTTTGATAATGTATTATGGTTATATAAGATGTTATCATGGAGAGCGAAGCTGGGTGAATGATACCTGGGAACTTTCTGTACTATTTTTGCAACTTCTTGTGAGTCTTAAACTATTTCAAAGTAAGAAATAGTCCTTTGGAAAAATATATATATAAATAGGCAAATGTTCTTTGGAGATACATGCTGAAGTATTTTGGGTTGCAATGTCATAGTTTATATAACTTACTCTCAGATGGTTTAGCAAACATACACACATACAGGAGATAAAGCAAATGTGACAAAAAGTTAACAGTTGGTGAATACAGATGTTTATTGTATTAGCCTTGCAACTTTTTTGTAGGTTTGAAATTTTTCAAAATAAAAATTTAGGAAAATTGGTTAATATATAGATGGATAGGTAGAGAAAGTAAGCGCCCCCCCAGAAAAAGGTGGGGGGTGGGAACTGGTGGCTCACTTGGTTAAGCATTCAGCTCTTGATTTCGGCTCGGGTCATGATCTCAGGATTGTGGGATCAAGCCCCCTGTCCGGTTCCACACTGGGTATGAGCCTGCTTAAGATTCTTTCTCTCCCTCTCCCTCTGGCCCTTCACCCCTCTCAAATAATAAATAAATCTTAAAGAAAAGAAAGTGTCACCCAAATCTAGGATTGAACCAATGACCTTCAATCTAATGTTCTTCCAAACTTGTCTAATTTAAAGTCTTCTCCTCCTTTCTGCCCAACAATAGGAAAATCCTGCTTATTCTAGAGTAACAGAACAAGGTCAGAATTCACACTCTGTTGGGAGTGTTTTAAGTGTTACTCTGAGTTCTTGGTGTTATCCTAGTCATTTACTGAACCTTGGCTCTATGTCAGGTGCTAGAATTACAGCAATGAATATAGAAGTGATAAAAAAGTGTTATTCTCAGATCAAAAAATTTTTTATAAATATAGAATCCTATGCATTTTATATACTCTTCTGCAGTTTTAAAACGTCATTCATTGGGCAGCCCGGTGGCGCAGTGGTTTGGCACCGCCTGCAGCCTGAGGTGTGATCCTGGAGACCCGGGATCGAGTCCCACATCGGGCTCCCTGCATGGAGCCTGCTTCTCCCTCTGCCTGTGTCTCTGCCTCTCTCTCTGTGTGTGTCTATGAATAAATAAATAAAATCTTAAAAGAAATAAAATAAAATGTCATTCATTGTGGCCATTTTCCCATAGCAGGTATCTAGATCTATTTACAATTCTATAGTGCATAGATGTGCCATAATTGTTTAATGAGTCTCTTGTTGGACTTTTATATTATTATTGTTTTTAGTTTTTTCCCTATTAAAAACACTAAATTTTTATTTATTTATTTATTTATAAAAAAAGATTTTATTTATTTATTCATGAGAGACAGAGAGGGAGAGAGGCAGAGACACAGGCAGAGAGAGAAGCAGGCCCCATGCAGGGAGCCCGATGCAGGACTTGATCCCTGGATCACGCAGATGCTCAACCACTGAGCCACCCAGGCATCCCAAAACAATGAATTTTTTAAAAAGAAAGAATAAGAAATTATATCACCTGAATGAAATCCAGCTTCCATCTCTACATTGCCTTAAGCAGTCAACCAACCAACATTTTTTTAAAGATTTTATTTATTTATTTATTCATGAAAGACACAGAGAGAGGCAGAAACATAGGCAGAAGAAGAAGCAGGCTCCATGCAGGGAGCCTGATGTGGGACTTGATCCCTGGACCCCAGGATCACGGCCTGAACCAAAGGCAGATGCTTAACCGCTGAGCCACCCAGGTGTCCCCCAACTAACATTTATTGAACACCTACTGTGTGTCTGGCTGCATGTTTGGTGCTGTTTGTATTGTGTAGGAGAAGACATGAGACATGGTCACTACTCCTAAGGAACTTGTGATTAGTTGGAGAGTTCTGGCTAACTTGAAGTCCTCAAGACCTAAGGACTACCATAAGACAGTATGTATTTGCAGACCATAAGTGCTAAGAACTTAGAGGGAAACCCATCCCCCTCTGTGTCTGATTTTAGAATAGTTATTTTTTCAGTTAAGTTTCTTTAGCTTCCATGAAAAGATGTTTGCATGAGCATATAACTAAAGCAGGTAATGAGGATTATGCTCCAGACTTTCTGGAGAAGGGGGATATGTTTTTAGCAAAGACACATCAAATAATGGGACATTAGGCTAAGTTATACTTCCATTTGTCTTCTCATAAATATTAAGCTATTTCTATATAGAAGATAAAAAATAAAGAACTATGAATCCATTGGTATGGCTCAGTTGGTGGTGACACATCAGCCTATGTGTCATCAATCTTGCTTATAAATTTGTGTTTACATGGTTTTGTATTGCATTATTTGACATATGGTTTGTTTTCTTTTTCACTTGTGCCACATTTTTGCTTAAGGCATTTGGGGTATCTTGATAACCATTATTATTTAAAAACATAATCAAAGGGTGCCTGGGTGGCTTAGTTGGTTAAGTGTCTGCCTTCAGCTCAGGTCATGATCCTGGGGTTCTGGGATCCAGCCCTGCTTCTGGCTCCCCGCTGAGTGGGGAGCCTGCTTCTTCTTCTCCCTCTGCCACTCCCGTAGCTTGTGCTCTCTCTCAAATAAATAAATAAAATCTTTAAAAAAATTTTTTTTAAACAAATAAAACAAAAATTTCTGGAAAAAAAAAAAAGGTTTCTATGTTTTAGCCTTAGCAGCCTCTCTGTGCTTAAGCCTATCCAGAAGTTTCTGTGTACTTATGTAATTCACTCTTTCTCTTCCTTTCCCCTCTGCAGAATTATCTGTTCATCCACCTCTTCTAAATCCAAGTGTAGGCTGAACCAGAGTTGCTAGGGCTCCAGGATTAGGAGAAACAGGGAGGCTTCCCTGCTCGGTTACACTTCAGGACCTTGGACAGCTCTCCAGTATTCCTCGTGCAGCTGCCTACTTAACTAGACTTTACAAAATGTCAGAATGGAATTGAATTTGAGAAACCTTTTAATGCACCCGTTGCCATTTGCTGATGCCCAGAGATGGAATCCCAGTCAGCAAATATTTCAGGATTATTAACAGCCTGGCTATAGGAAATACAAAGGGCTTGGAGGGCTCCTCTAGCATTTTCTGTACCTATATGTCTGCTAGTATCTAAAAAAATCTTTCAGTTCAACTCAGCAAACTTAAATGGAGCAAGCTTTCCCCTCCATGGAAAGAGATACTGCCTAACACAGGTATACTTTGGAAAGGGGAACAAAGGGGCTTCAGTTTGAATGAAAAAATAATCTCTCTTAAAGACTAGAGGAAGAGAGAACAGCAGAGCACTGGGGACCTGAAAGAGGCTAGAGAGGAAATGGCACAATGCAGTTGAGAAGAAGGGCATTTAGTGAAGTCTGGTCTCTGAAGGCAGATGTGGTGAGCTTCACAGTGTTCACACCAGTGCACCCTGAGCACATAAGGGAGAAGCCTCACACTTTCCTAAAATGAGAATCCAGAGACCTGTTGTCTTTGCTCCAAATATGCGTAGCAAGAGTCACTAGAGCATTTTCAAAACATGTTTATGTAATGATTTAATAATCATTTAAATAGTTGTAATAATTTTTCTTCATTATTACTCAACAAACTTAGAAAGGCTTTTATTATCTCTGTTTTTCAAATGAATATACAGGGTAACTGGCCTAAAGTGATACAGGTAGAAAATGGCAGAGCTGAGTCTTGAACCTAGTTTGTCTGACTCTAAGCTGCTCTCCCTTCCATCATATTGCATCTGTAATGGGGTCTTTTTGCGTGTGTAGTAAAGTATACATAACATGAATTTTACTATTTAAACACTTTTTTAAAGATTTTATTTATTTATTCATGAGAGACACAGAGAGATAGAGAGAGGCAGAGGGAGAAGCAGGCTCCACGCAGGGAGCCTGATGTGGGACTCGATCCCAGGATGCTGGGATCACACCCTGAGCCAAAGGCAGATGCTCAACCACTGAGCCACTCAGGCGTCCCACTATTTAAACAATTTAAAAATGTACAGTTCAGTGGTATTAAGCACTTTCACAATGTCACGTGATTATCATCACTAGATAGTAGCCACTATTTCTAAAACTTTTTCATCATTCCAAACAGGAAACTTAAGTATTAAATCCCCAGTTTCCCCCAGACCCCAGCCCTTAGTAACTTGTATTCTACATTCTATCTCTTTGATTTTGATTATTCTAGCTATCTCATGTAAGTGGAACGATACCATGTTTATTCTTTTGTGTCTGAATTATTCTATTTGGCCTAATGTTTTCAAGATTCATCCATGTTGCAGCATGTATTAGAACTTCGTTTCTTTTTATGGCCTAATATAACCTTGCGGTTGCAAAGGACAGGTTCACTCAGGCCACCAGGAGTAATGAGGGGTGGATTGTAAGCAAACTTAGAGAATTAAGGAAGACAGAAATCTCAGCAGCAGGGCTAGAAGTTCAGGAATAGCTATATGGCTGGGCTTAATGGGGACTTTTTAAAAAGATGTATTTTATTTATTTATTCAAGAGAGGCAGAGAGAGGCAGAGATGTAGACAGGAGGAGAAGTAGGCTCCTCACAGGGAGCCCGATGTGGGACTCAATCCCAGGATCTGGGATCATGCCCTGGGCTGAAGGCAGATGCTCAACCACTGAGCCACCCAGGTGCCCCTTAATGGGAACTTAAATGCAATTTGGAATCTAGTCAGTACAACTCTAGGAACCAGAATATCTTATTGCCCCCTTAATGGCAGAAATTTGCTATTTTTCTGATACTCTGCCATGTTGCCAACTCAGTAATATTCTGCTTCCACAGCTTCTGTAAGATCTGACACTTCCAGCCACCTACTTCTCACTCTTTCAGAGACAACACTCAGGCTTTTGCTGACTACAGACTTCTACTATTTCAAGGACATGCTCTCTTTTCTGTGTCCTTCATTTCCTGTCCGCTGACAGACTGTCTTCAAAAATCTCTATTTTCTGGGCAGCCCAGGTTGCTCAGTGGTTAGCGCCGCCTTCAGTCCAGGGTGTGATCCTGGAGACCTGGGATCGAGTCCCACATTGGGCTCCCTGCATGGGGCCTGCTTCTCCCTCTTCCTGTGTCTCTACCTCTCTCTCTCTCTGTCTTTCATGAATAAATAAATAAATATTCTCAAAAAAAAGATCTCTATTTTCTGATTGGCCTGGTTAGTCTCCAACCATTTCATATCATACTACCTTTTAAGGCCCCTGCCCATCTAGAAATTAGCTGCCCTCACTCAAGCACTTTCTCCTTTAACTGATCAATTGTGACCAGTATGACAAGTCCCATACTATTAAATGTGGCTTGTAATGGTAAAGACCTGCTTCTCTCAGGAGGAGTTTGGGAGCATGGCAGGCAGGTGTCCAGGGAGTCACTGACTTCCTCCTTCTAGATCAGCTGTCCTATGCTCTGCTATGAGGCTGTCCATTGTACTATAACACTATGGCCTGTCTCTACTTCTGTGATGTTACAAGTCATGGAGCACAGGTGTATATTCTGAGTTAATGTGTACCATCCAGATATTTCTGCACATACATATTTTTAAAATTATACAAATAGGGGATCCCTGGGTGGCGCAGCGGTTTGGCGCCTGCCTTTGGCCCAGGGCGCGATCCTGGAGACCCGGGATCGAATCCCACATCGGGCTCCCGGTGCATGGAGCCTGCTTCTCCATCTGCCTATGTCTCTGCCTCTCTCTCCTTCTCTCTCTGTGACTGTCATAAATAAAAATAAAAATAAAAAAATTTAAAAAAAAAAATTATACAAATAATTGCCATATGGTGATACATAGCTTGGAGTTGCTTGAAACATCCCCAGCTGCTTTTAAGCTGCCTACTTACAGTTTCTGAATGGGGTTGTTTCTCTCAAGACTGAAAATCTCTTTTCAGTTCTCTTGCCAAGTCTACAGTAGCAAGAAGATAGAACACAGGTGTTAGCAAATGCATGGAGTGGGTTCTACTTCCCATAAACTATAATAAAAAGGACTGGGTTATGAGGACCAGGCCATTCATAGTTCCATGACTGTGACAGAGAATGTCGTGCTCACCAAACAGCACATAAATATTTCATGCCCACTTTCTTCCCACTACATCTTCTAGTTAGGCTGGGGCACGTGTCTAATTCTGGCTGAAGGGTTGTGAGAGGAAGTGATACATATTCTCCACACTTTCTCCTCCTGAAAGGTATGAGTTGATTTGATAGAACCCACAAGAGCAGACTGGATCCCTAAATCATTGTTGGAATGGTGCTGCTCTGGGGAGCCTCCTGGCTCACAGAGGACTTTTTGTGAGTAGGAAATAAACTTGGGTTAGGCCCTGGAGAGTGGGAATTGACTTACTGCAGCATGGGCTGGAGTCACCTTAACTAGTATAGTCGCTAACCACAGTGTGAGCTTGGACAAGTAACAGTGTTCTCAGTTTTCATCTTCCTCTTCTGAAACATAAGAGTTGCCCCAATAATCTCAAAGGTTACCTTCTAAGATTCTCGATTCCTAATTGATCATGTCCTGTTGCAAGGTTTTCTGTCCGCTTCTTTCCATTCTCACTGCCATTGATGTATATTATTTCTCATTTGATCATTCTGAAAGCCTTCTAATTGCCCCCATGTATCCAGGCTCACACATTTCATCCCTCCCACTTCTTCAGTATAGATTACTTCACCTTCTTCCTCAAAGGCTTTTACTAGTTACCCACTGCCTACTGACAAAGACTATGTGAAGTCCTTGCTAATCTGTGGTTAGTTATTTGTGCAGACCTGTACCGTGGTTCCTTGAGGTCCAGTGCCATGCATGTCTAATTCAGTTAATAGCCTCTCACACAGCTCGTGCCTATTGAAGTAGAAAGCCATGTATCTCCAAACTAGGTATGAGGCCCTAATAAAGTGATAGAAGCCAACAAATGCATTTCATTGATGATGTTTGCCAGTAGCATGCCTATGTTCTGCATAGTGGTAACATGCATTGGTAACACAAGTAGTAACTTGTGTATGTTAAAATGCAGAATATGTGTGTTAAAATCAATATCCAAAGATGTTTGAAGGGGATTCCTGGATGGCTCAGCAGTTTAGTGCCTGCCTTTGGCTCAGGGTGTGATCCTGGAGTCCCAGGATCAGTCCCGCATTGGGCTCCCTGCATGGAGCCTGCTTCCTCCTCTGCCTGCTGTCTCCGCCTCTCTCTCTCTCTCTCTCTCTCTCTCTCTCTCTCTCTCTGTGTGTGTGTCTCATGAATGAATAAATAAAATCTTAAAAAAAACACAAAGATGATTGAAGACTATCTGAAAGGCATTGTGCAGTAAAGGAGGTAAGGGATTTACAAAGATGTGAGGTAAGGTCTATGCCCTCCAGGGAATGAGAGGGAATTGTGTGCTGGAAGCAGTCTGCTTAGAACAGCAAATGAGTCTTTAAAGTGGCTTCCTAGGAATAGCAGCAGAAGGAAACTGGTTATTTGGGTTGGCCCTGGAAACAGCACTTCTTCAAAGAAGTGCTGTGACTCAGATGCAACTGGTTTCACCCCTGTAGTGCCATGGGGACTTCTGCTGAGTCTAACAGGCAGAGGAGAAAAAAGGTGGAATCAGAATGGAGGAAAGAAAGAGGAAGAGAAGGAAAGTGAAGAAAATAAGAGCAAAGGAAGTTCACTACCAACGAATCTAACATCTACACTCTACTTCTTAGTTCAAACAGCATTTTCATGAGAATCTTGTGAAGTGGGTATTGATATTTTTGTTCTGATGAGAAAAAAGAGTGAGAGGTCAAGAGACTTGCTCAACGTCACAAATCGAGGTTTCTAATTCAAAAGCTTGTAATGTGTCCTCATTTGTCTCTCCAACAAGAGAAAGTACTGCAACTCCTGTACCATGAAGTAAATTATGATAGTTATTATATGTAAATAAAACTATAATATGTAGATATGATAGTGATAGATTATGACCCAAAGAAAAAAATAAATGTCTATGGGCCCATATGTATATCATTAAAAGGTTGAATAAATAAATGGGGGAGAAGGAGCAAATCTCCCTTACAGAAGAATTTCAACTAATATATGTAAGAGATGAGAGAAGAGAAAATCACTTTAGAACACCAATAATAATTGCTGCAAGCAAGATCTACTGATGAAGCTAATGTTAGTGAGCAAAACTTTAAGGAGAAAAAGGATGTTTGTGTATCCTCAAAGTATAGCCCCCCAAATATTTATTATTTTTTAACATGTGTCTGAAAATGCTTTGATATTCCTTTCTCCAAAATGTAGAGCTTAATACCCCTCCCCTTACATGTGGGCTAGATTTAGTGATATGCTTCTAACAAATATAGTTGGAGTTCACAAAGAGGCAAATAAGAGCTTTATTAGTCTCTGTGAGGACTATACAGTCTCTTTTCCAACAGTTCACCTCTGCTATTGTAGCATGAAAGCAGCCACAGAACATATGTAAATGAGTCTGGCTGTGTACCAGTAAAACTATTTTTAAAAACAAGCAGTGGGCTGGATTTGGCCTTCCAGCCATAGTTTGTTGATCTCTGGAATAGCATATGGAAAGGAAAAAATAGTAGCTTTGCAATGGAGAAACCTTGCAGACACTACCTAAACCAAGTGATCAGGTTAACATTACCAGTAATAAGTCATATTGAAGTGGTGTCAACGAAACAGTAGAGTAAGGAACTCCAAAAGTTCATCTCTTCGTGGTAGCAACAAAAAAAAAACATGGAAAAAACTGTCCAAATCAACTTTTTCAGAACATTGGAGACTAATAGACTTATAATAAGTAATGAGATTAAATCAATAATCAAAAAACTGAACAAAAACAACAAAATCCCAGGACCAGATGCTTGTCACTGGTAAATTCTATCAGTTATTTATTTATTTATTTATTTATTTATTTGTTTGTTTATTTATTTATTTATTTATTATTTTATTTATTCATGAGAGACACACAGAGACAGAGGGGGGCGGTGGGCAGAGACACAGGCAGAGGGAGAAGCAGGCTCCATGCCGGGAGCCTGACATGGGACTTGATCCCGGGTCTCCAGGATCACGCCCTGGGCCAAAGGCAGGAACTAAACCACTGAGCCACCCAGGGATCCCCTCTATCAGATATTTAAAGAAGAATCAGCAGTAATCCTTCTCAAACTCTTGCAAAAAATACAAGAGGAGAAAACATTTTTTTAAATGATTTATTTATTTGAGAGCACGTAGGAGCAGGGGAGGGGTAGGGGGAGAGGGAGAAGCAGACTCCCTGCTGAACAGGTACCCGCCAGGATCATGACCCGAGCTGAAGGCAGACACTTAACTGAGCCACCCAGGCACCCCAAGAGAACACTTAACTCATTATTATGAGGCCAATATTGTCCTGATACTAAAGCTAGACAAAGATAACACATAAAAAGAAAACTATAGGGACGCCTGGGTGGCTCAGCATGAATAAATAAAATCTTAAAAACCACAACAACACTACATTTAAAAAAAACTATAGACCAATATCTGTTATAAATATTGATGTAAAAATCCTTTTTTTTTTGATGCAAAAATCCTTAATAAAATACTAGCAAACTGATTTAAGCAAGTACATTAAGAGGATTACATCTCATGACCAAGTGAGATTTACCCCAGCAATGCAATGGTGGCTCAGCGTATGAAAAACAATACAACGCACCATATTAATAGAACGAAGGATGAAAATACACATGGTTTCATGTCAGTAGATGCAGAAAAATTATTTGACAAAATTCAACACCCTTTCATGATAAAAACACCTAGAAACAGAAGGGAACTTTCTAAAGGTGCCTGTGTTGCTCAGTTGGTTAAGCAAGTGACTTTTTTTTTTAAGATTTTATTTATTTATTCATGAGAGACACAGAGAGGCAGACATTGGCAGAGGGAGAAGCAGGCTCCTCCTGGGGAGCCTGATGCAGAACTCGATCCCAGGACCCAGAGATCGTGACCTGAGCCTAAGGCAGATTCTCAACCACTGAGCCACCCAGGTGCCCCTAAGCAAGTGACTCCATCTCAGCTCAGGTCTTGATTTCAGGGTCATGAATTCAAGGCCTGCTTTGGGCTCCACACTGGGGGAAAAAAAATTTTTTTAAATAAAAGAAAGGAACTTTCTCAACCTGATAAAGAGCATGAACAAAAAACCCATAGTTAACATCCTGATAGTGAAAGATGGAAAGCTTTATTCCTAGGATCAGGAACAAGGCAAAGATAATCCACTCTTTTCGTGTCTAACATTGTACTGGAAGTTCTAGTCAAAGAATTAGACAAAAAAAAAGAACATAAAAAACCTTCAGATTGGAATGAAGTGAAACTATTCCTCTTCACAGATGACATGATTTTATATAGAGAAAATCCTAAGGAATCCACAAAAACCTATTCATGTTAAACAAATTCAGGAAGGTCGCAGGACACAAGATCAGTGTATGCAAATCAGTTGTACTTCTATGAACTAGTAATGAACAATCTGAAAATTAAAATTTAAAAATTCCACTGTGGGGTGCCTGGCTGGCTCAGTCAGTAGAGTGTGCGATTCTTGATCCCAGCGTGGTGAGTACAAGCCCCATATGGGGTATGGAACCTACTTAAAAATTTTAAAATAAATAAAATAAAAATTCCACTTATAATAGCATTAAAAAGAATAAATACTTAGAAATAAATTTAACAAAATAAATTCAATTTACACACTGAAAAATATAAAACATCATCAAAAGAAATTAAAGATGTAAATAAATGGAAATATATCCCGTGTTCATGTATCAGAAGACTTAATATTATTATGATTGCAGGGATGCCTGGGTGTCTCAGCGGTTGAGCATCTGCCTTCAGCCCAGGGCATGATCCTGGAGTCCTAGGATCGAGTCCCACATTGGGCTCCCTGCATGGAGCCTGCTTCTCCCTCTGCCTGTGTCTCTGCCTCTCTCTGTGTCTCTCATGAATAAATAAATAAAATCTCAAAAAAATATATTATGATGATTGCAGTACTGCCCAAAATGATTTGTAGATTGAGTGTGATACTTAATTAAAATCTCGATGGCTTTTTTTTGCAGCTGGACGTGGACAAACTGATTATAAAATTCATATGGAATTGCAAGTCACCTTGAATAGCCAAACCAATCCTGAAAAAGCAGAACAAAGTTGGAGGACTCACAGTTCTTGATTTCAAAACTTAACTACAAAGCTATACTCCCCAAACAGTGTTGTACTGGCATAACGATAAGACCTATAAATCAATGAGATAGAATTAAGAGTACAGAAATAATCCTGTACATTTTAGGTAACTTAATTTTTATAAGGGTGCCAAGAGCATTCAATGGTGAAAGAAAAGTCTTTTTAACAGATTATTTTGGGAGAAGCGGATAGATACATGGAAAACAATGGAAGTTGACCCTGTGTTAATTTGCTAGGGTTGCCATAATACTGGAGACTGGATGGCTTACATGGCAGAAATTAATTTTCTCACAGTTCTGGAGGTTCAAAGTCTAAGATCAAGGTGTTTGCAGAGTTGATTTTCCCTGAAGCCTCTCTCTTTTGCTTGTAGGTGGTCATCTTCTCCCTCTGTTTTCACGTGGTCTTTACTCTGTGCATGTCTGTGTCCGTACAAGGAGACGGGTCATATCTGATTAGGGCCATAGCAATGACCTCATTTAACCTTAGTTACCTCTTAAAGACCCTATCTCCAAAAAGTCACATTCTGAGGTACCAAGCATTAGGACTTCAACACATGAATTTGGGGCACATACTTCAGCATGTGATGGTGACCATGGGAGTCCAGCTCAGAGCATCGCAGAGATCCAGGGCAGCAAGCTTCCTGCAGGGAGGGGCAGGATGTTCCAGGCTGTGCATTGAGGGTTTTCATCAACTGCACGTGTGGCAGTGAGAGAGGCAGTAGCTCCTTGAAACAGGTTCTCTGTTGAATGGAAATGTGTTTTTAGTTCTCTGTCCTTAAAGTACTCAGAAACAATATTGGGCTCTTTGGTTTGAGTAAAACTGGGGGTGTTGGACAACTTATGAGGGGAAGCAGATATTAGGCTTTCTGCTAATCTGGCATTTTAGGTGATCAAGCTGATTTTATTTTGAAAAGAGAAGAGATGTGACTGTATTTGTCCCCTAGACTAGTGGTTCTGGTTGTTTCTGGTCATAATGGTCGGTCACATAAATTAAAACTGGGCTTCTGAGAAACAATTACTTCATATCTTGTCATTACAGGTATCCCCTACTTTTCCAAAGTTCTCATTCTTACCACTTTGCTTTTATGAAAGACCTACATTAATACTTTTTCCCTAACCAAAAGAAATCCAAAGAGGATTTTAGCTTTTACAAAAAAAAGGCAAAAAGTGAAAATGATGTTCAGGGTTTGTTTTGTAGTGAGCCCCTAGAGAGGCAAGTGCATACTCTGAGCAGCAGGAGTGGGACAGCCAAACTCCTTCCCAGAGAACCACACTCTGCATCTCAGCATCAAGATGTCTGTGCTTTATCACAATTTATTTTGTGTATCATTGACAAGATGTGTCCTAAGGTATCAGAAAAGTCTAAAAGAGGTTAGTTTTTGGGTCTGGGAACGCTAAAAAATTTTTCCATATAAATTAATGGTAATTAATTTTCACCATTTTTAAAAGGTTTCATAAGGATGCTTTACTTTTAGATAGTAGGGAAAAAAACCTATATTTCTTTCCTTGTTTCTTTGGAGAGCAGTACTAGGATAGTGGAAAACAGGAATCCTAAAGTGAATAGAAGAGGCCTTATCCTTCAGCGAAGGCTGTCTTGGGACCACCACCCCGCCCCCCACTTCTGCCCCTGTATCTTAGTATTCTGTAAAACAGGACCATCATCCCTTCCTGCTCATCAGATACAGGATTTTCTCATCACTTGAGACAATTTGCTTCCCAGCCTTTCAATTCTTGTTGCTGCTTCTCAGTCCTCTCAGGTGGACACATGCTGAGTGTTCTGTAATGGGTATTTACTGATCTATCATTGCTCAATAAATTCATTTTTTTAAAGATTTTATTTATTTATTCATGAGACACACAAAGAGAGAGAGAGAGAGAGAGGCAGAGACACAGGCAGAGGGAGAGAGAAGCAGGCTCCATGCAGGGAGCCCAATGTGGGACTCAATCCCAGGTCTCCAGGATCATGCCCTGGGCTAAAAGCAGGGGCTAAACCGTTGAACCACCCAGGGATCGCAATAAATTCATTTTTAAGAAACTAATTAGGATAGATTATTTCTGCTCTAGGAAATTGTGATTAATGACTGATGTGGTGCTTTAAAATGTTTCCTGGACATGCAGACAGTGTAGGACCTAATTCAAAGGCTTTTTTTTTTTTATCCTCCGTTTCCTCATTTAGAGGGATATATTCTCTCTCTCTCTCTCATAAAATAGGTTCAAAGTAATAAGTAGCTTATAGCAACTCCTTCAGAGATTCTTTCAGAATTAAGGCTCTTGTGATAATTAGAGAAATAAATCACAGAACTTCTATTCAGCCATGTGAAAAGAACAAAGGTTTATTTTTTTCTCCTAATTTTTGTTGCAATATATAATTTTATATTCTTCCTCTTAAAAATTTAACTTTTATCATATATTTTTCGTGTTGATAGGTCTTCAAATATTTTTTAAATTATTATTCACAAATTTTACCTTCTTTAAGCTTATTTTATTTTAATTTTTTTTAGTAATCCTACATTCAGCATGGGGCTTGAACTCATGATCCTGAGATCAAGAGCCTTATGCTTTTCTGACTGAGTCAGCTAGGTGCCCCATCAATATTTTTTACTTTTTATTTATTTATTTATTTATTTATTTATTTATTTATTTATTAAGATTTTATTTATTTAAAAAAAAGATTTTATTTATTTATTCATGAGAGACACACACACAGAGAGAGAGAGAGAGAGAGAGAGAGAGAGAGAGAGAGAGGCACAGACACAGACAGAGGGAGAAGCATGCTCCATGCAGGGAGCCCGATGTGGGACTTGATCCCGGATCTCCAGGATCACGCCCTGGGCTGAAGGCAGTGCTAAACCAGTGTGCCACCCGGGCTGCCCAGTTTTTTACTTTATTTTATTTTATTTTTTAAATTTTTAAAAAAGATTTTATTTATTTATTCATGAAGACACACACACACACAGAGGCAGAGACACAAGTAGAGGGAGAAGCAGGCTCCATGCAGGGAGCCCGATGTGGGACTCTATCCTGGGACTCCAAGATCATACCCTGGGCTGAAGGCAGGGGCCAAACCGCTGAGCCACCCCCGGGATCTCCTCAGTTTTACTTTAAATCTCATGTTTATTCAACAGACCTTGCCTTCTTAAAGCTGTATTCAGAATAAGACGGAGTATTCTCCCATAGGCTTATCCAGTGTGGGCTAGAGAAGGGACGGCAAATATAAAGCTTGCATGCCACATTTCTCCACGCCTTACTCATGACAGACGTTACTAATCCAATTCACTATGTAACTCTCTAAGCCCAGCTATTCTTAATTCTTTCCCAAGTCACTGTCCCAGGCAGGTACTAATAATTGAGGAGAGTTGGTGTGGGAGATGGAACTTATTCTGTGGATTTATAGTTAGGTACACAGGGGCTCAAATCCCATACTCTACCACTTACTAGCTGTGGGTGACTTTGGTCAAGTGACTTAATCTTTCTGAGAGTCAGTTTCATCCTCTACAAATTGAAATATGTAATTTGCCATAGAGTTGCATCACAATCACCATGAAGATTGAAAGCATGTTTGTAAAAGTACCCAGTGCTGTACTGGGCCCACATATCTAAGCATGTACCTAGGCTCTCAGAAATGGCAGGTGAGAATTCTACCACTGAACCACCAATGCAGCTCTCAGAAATGTATAGCTTTAAAGGAACTGGGTTCATTTCTTCAATTCATGCTCTGAAGACCACGGGAAACATTAAGAAAACCAAGAAATTATATCAAGGAACCAAAGTTTGGAGAGAACTACATACAGCATATAATCAATAAGTTCTATAAAGGTTTAAAAATAGGATTGGGGGAGGGGCTCTTGGGTGATTCAGTCCCTTTAGCCCAGACTCTTGGTTTTGGCTCAGGTCATGATATCAAGGTTGTGAGATCCCAGCCCCGTGTGGGCTCCTCGCTGGGCATGGAGCCTGCTTAGGATTCTTTCTCCAGCCCTCCCTTCTCTCTTTCCCTGCACCCCCTTCAAAAACAAAACAAAAAAAGTACTGGGGGAAAGCCTGGTTGGTGTGCTCCAGGGAGGCCTTCTGGAGGAGGTGATATTTAAGTAGGTCTGAGGGAGATTTAGGGTTTGGGAAAGCCACTGGTGGGGACACATAACAGTATGAGCAAAAGCGGTGAGAGAAAGGAGTATGGAAAAGAACCAGCCCTTTTGGAATGGAGAGTGGAACTTGGGGAATGTCTGAGGATAATGTGTGTGTTTAGGTGAGAAGGAAAAGTCCCTTGGCATGGAACGTTGGGTTTCCCTAGAGATCCCAGCACCCCCGGAAACTTACCCAATTGGCCCCAAGAGTACTGTAGAAGCTAGAGATGCTGCACCTTTTTGGCTACCACCAGGGGGCAGTATGACCCAACTACTTGGAACTTCTCTGTTTCCTTTAGAAATTTTTCTTAGTTCCTATTTTGTGCCAGGGGCTAAACTAGGAGCTTAAAAGTACTATCTGCCCACCAATCTAAAGGCCATATGTTTGTGGAGCACTTTGCATAGAGATTGCAACATACTTTTCCCTCAGTGATCTCTTATGATACTAACCACAACACAGTGTGGTCTCCGTGTGTTAGTCTCATCTGCAAGGAGGAACTGGTGTTCAGAGATTTATGTGAATTATTCAAGTTCAAATACATTGTGAGGGAATCTGATTTTGAACCCAGGGTTGTAATCTCCATCTGGTGGTTAAGGAGGTAGGAGCATAAAAATATTTAGCATGCGAGTTATGTGAGTAGTTATTAAAAACTAATAGAATTTAAGTTTGAGGAGATGAGAAAGTTCTGGAGATGGTTTGTGGTAATGGTTGCACAACAATATCCTTAATGCAACTGAGTTGTACACTTAAAAGTGATTAAAATGATAAGCTTTATGTATACGTTACACAATTTTAAAATGGCAGCTACTGGAGCACTTACGTGGCTTTGTTGGTTGGTTAAGTACCTGACCCTTGGTTTCTGCTCAGGTCATGATCTCGGGTCTGGAGATCCAGTCAGGATTCGTTTGGAGTCGGCTTGATACTCTCTCTCTTTCTCCCCTTCCTCTGTCTTCTCCTTACTCATCTCTCTCTCTCTCTCAAATACATAAATACATTATTATTTTTTTAAAGATATATTTATTTACTCATGAGAGACACAGAGAGTCAAGAGACACAGGCAGAGGGAGAAGCAGGCTCCATGCAGGGAGCCCGATGTGGGACTCAATCCCAGGATCTGGGACCATGCCCTGAGCCAAAGGCAGACACTCAACCACTGAGCCATCCAGGCATCCCAATAAATGGAATTTTTAAAAATGGCCATTACTAACTAAAAAACAAAACACCCTGGGTTCCTGGGTGGCTCAGTTGGTTCAGCATCTGCGTTTGGCTCAGGTCCTGATCCTGGGTCGAGATTGAGCCCTGCATCAGGCTCCCTGCTCAGTGGGGTGTGAGGGTGAGTGCTTCTCCCTCTTCCCCTCTCCATTTGTACTTGTGCTCTCTCTCTCTCTCTCTCTCTCTCTCTCTCTCTCTCTACCTCCCTCTGTCAAATAAATAAATAAAGGGGCACCTGGGTAGCTCAATGGTTGAGACATGCAGGGAGCCTGCAGGGAGTCTGCTTCTTCTGCCTATGTCTCTGCCTCTCTGTGTCTCTCCACAACAGACAAATAAGATATTTAATAAATAAATAAAATCTCTAAAACAAACAACAAAAGAACCAAGACAATGTTAAATTATGATCTAAACCAAGAGAAACAAGTTTAATAAAGGAATGAAAAAAGGAAAAAAAAACCCAAACCCCAAAAAACAAACAAAATGGCAACCACCATATAATATGAATAACAATAGTGTCATAGGGACGCCTGGGTGGCTCAGTGGTTGAGCGTCTGCTTTTGGCTCAGGGCATGATCCTGGGGTCCTGGGATGAGTCCCACATGGGGCTCCCTGCATGGAGCCTGCTTCTCCTGCCTGTCTCTCTCTCTCTGTCTCTCTCTCTCTCTCTGTATCTCTCATGAATGAATAAATAAAATCTTTAAAAGAGGGATCCCTGGGTGGCGCAGCGGTTTGGCGCCTGCCTTTGGCCCAGGGCGTGATCCTGGAGACCCAGATCGAATCCCACGTCGGGCTCCTGGTGCATGGAGCCTGCTTCTCCCTCTGCCTGTGTCTCTGCCTCTCTCTCTCTCTCTCTATCATGAATAAATAAAAATTTAAAAAAATAAATAAATAAATAAATAAATAAAAATTTAAAAAAAATTAAAAAAAATCTTTAAAAGAAAAAAACAAAAGCAATAGTGTTATATATTAGTAGCTGCTTTTTAAAGCATTTATGGGGACGCCTGGCTGGCTCAGTGGTTGAGCGCCTGCCTTCAGCCTCAGGATGTGATCTGGGGATCAGGGATTGAGTCCCACATTGTGCTCCTTGCACGGAGCCTGCTTCTCCCTCTGCTATGTCTCTGCCTCTCTCTCTGTGTCTCTCATGAATAAATAAAATCTTTAAAAGAAAATAAAGCATTTATGAATTTTTAAATTATTTAGTTGAATTCTCACAACCACCACTTGAGGTAGGTTCCATTATTATTCCCATTTAACAAGTTGTTTTGTTCTTACTCCTCACTCCCCAGCTGAGACAACTCCAGTGTAGGCTGTGATGTGCACGTGACTGACCCCTGGTTAGCCAGCACCATGAAGTATAACCGAGTGGTAGACCATGGTCTTTGGAGCTGACTGATCTGGAGCTGATAGGGGCTCTGCGGCTTTACCAGCTGAATGTTCTTGGGCAAGTTACTTAATCTCTCTGGGCCTTAATTTTTTCATTTGTGAGATAAAGATAATAGTACCTACATCATAGAGTTGTTGTGATGAGCAAAGAAGATAAATATCTGATGTTCTTATTATCTGCACATAGTGGAGCTTTCAAAAAGTAAAAAATTAGGGCAGCCTGGGTGGCTCAGCGGTTGAGCATCTTCCTTTGGCCCAGGGCCTGATCCTGGAGGAGACCCGGGATTGAGTCCCACATCGGGCTCTCTGCATGGAGCCTGCTTCTCCCTCTGCCTGTGTCTCTGCCTCTCTCTGTGTCTCTCATGAATAAATAAATGAAATCTTAAAAAATAAAATAAAATAAATGGATGGGTTCTTCTTGAAAGTACCTAAAACAGCTCCTGGACCTCCTGGGGGCGTTGGAGGGAGGAGTCCAGAAGCAGAGGGTATGCAGTCTGGTTAGCGCAGCTCAAGGAATGATAGGACTGGTGAAAGTTCTTGGAATCCAACTCCATCATTTTACAGAAGAAGCTGAAGCTCAAAAAAGGGAGTAGTTTTGTGTCAGGTCAGCCCTTCGTGCCAGTCAACCAGGAAGTTACCCTGAGAAGCAGTGTGGTATGGTGAGAGCCTCCCTGGGAGCCAGGCCTGGGTGATGAAGTAAGTTTCAAGTCAGCCAGCCAGGGACCCCTCCCAGGAAAACAGGTCATCTGCCATCAGGTCCCTTCCAACCTCAGATCTGTCCCTGAGAGCTGCTCACCTTTGCCCTTTGGCT
The DNA here is from genome assembly GCF_905146905.1 of Nyctereutes procyonoides. NCBI lineage: Eukaryota > Metazoa > Chordata > Mammalia > Carnivora > Canidae > Nyctereutes > Nyctereutes procyonoides. The sequence continues at coordinate 8,095,447 of NW_026575133.1, read as the reverse complement.
GCAGAGTGGCCAAGAGGATTATGAAACTGGGCAATCAGCAGTTTATCCTAGCTTCTAGAGCAAAGAAGAAGAGGAGGGAAGCAAGGGGAGGGGTCCTGGGCACCCAGCCCTAGAAGTACCTTCAGTTAATATTTGTTTTTTTCTCCCTACTTGGCCTGGAAACCACAGGGAAGCCAAGCAGCAGCTTGTGAAGCAAGATCCCAGGGGCTCTGAGAAACTCGTTCCTGTGAGAGATGACTCAGCACAAGCCTCAGAACCACAGGGAGTGTCCGCCAGCCTGCATTCAGCGGCCTAGGCCCATGGGCAGTTAATGGGCCACCCTAGCCGTTACTGCTGACTCCCCAGGGGAGATCTTTGTTTCCTTGGGGTCTGAGGACATGCCGGCAGCCCCCTGCTACTGAGTGGGTGGTAGTACCAGAGTCCTTATTGTGGTTTGATTTCTGAGTAATGCACATGCCCTGGAAGAGACCTTTCACGGCTTGCCTGGATATGACTACCCTCCTTTTCTCCAGGTTCTTGCCACATTGCCTCTACACTGAGCTTTCTAAAACCGATGGCACCAGGGCACTCCCAAAGGGTGCCTCACTGCCTATACAGCTGAGGCCCAAAGTCCTTAGCAAAGTGTGGTCCCGACCAAAATTTCTGCCTCCTCCCAAGCCCTTCTCCTTCCTCCTACCCCTACTCCATACTCTAGCTCGGAGTGTTTCAGTGTGGCCTACAGATCACCTTCTTCAGAATCATTGAGGAGGCTTGTTTTAAAATTCACATTCCTGGGACCACCAAATCAGTTGCTCTTGGGGCCTGGGAAGCTACATTTTCATCAGACTGAGGCTAATTCTTGTGCAGACTGCCCTTTAAGAACTACTGCTCTGCCAAACCAGATCAATGTCCTGACTCTTAACGTCCTCTGTGCCTTTCTCATGCTGTTCCTAGCCCTTCCTAGACTTCCTGGCCTGGGACACTCTGCTTGTTCGTTAAGGTTCATCTCCTACATCTGCTCTTCTGGGCTGCTTGCTCCAAATCTAGGTTCCTTTCTCTGTGCTTACAGAATCCCACTGCACTTTCTACCTACCTCTGCTCTAGAATTTTCATATTGGGTCACGGTTGGTGCCTCTGCTTGTTTGTGAGTTCCATAAAGATCACCGATGACTCATGTTCCCATCCCCAGGGCTTAGTAAAAGTACCTGGCAGAAAAAAGGCATGTTTGTTGAATGCATTGAATGAATGAGTAGAGACCAGGCCTTCGGCTAACTCAGAAGGTCCATTTCAGTCATTTTGTAGCTGATAGAGCCGAACTTATCTTGCAGATTCCTGCTTCAGGCTTACTTGGCCTAAATGTTTGGTCTACCCTTGAAGAAGCTATATATTTACATTTTGGCAGAGAGGTGGTTAGATTAGCCATAGTTTAGGCCTTGGAATTATTTTTTTAAGTCCTCACATGTGATTATGTGTTAGGGTGAGGAATTGCTTTCTCTTGATCTCTCTCAGAATAGAACCCACCAGGCTTCTTTTTTTTTTTTTTTTTTTTTTTTTCTATTTCAGATCCATTCCTGAGAATAATACAGCCCATAATTCTTGACCTTTTAACTCTAGTGACATAAGTGTCACTTCAGTCAGGCACATCCTGGATGTTGTCATGACTATTCCAGCTCAGAAATGCTAACCTACAGGTCTCTCGCCATAATTCATTGCTGCCAGTTTAGTCACTTCCCTGACTCCCAGCTTACCTGCTCTCTGACCTCATGGTTCCCTGGATCTCTGTTTGAACCCCCAGGCCATGAGGGGCCTCTGTACTTCTTCCCTGTTCACAAAGTGGTGTTCCTCCTCCTATATGAGGGAGGACACCCTCAATACCATCTGCACCATCAGCATCACCTCCCTCTCATCCATCCTGTCTCTCCTCTGGCTCTTCCCTGCCACACACAGACACAGGCTTCCTTCACCTTCATGGCTGCCTCCCTCCACCTACAAGCCTATTCAGGTTCTAGGGCCAACCCTAGGGGAGGGGGTTTCCTCACACCACTAAGCAATTCTTGGACACCAGCTGGGTGCCCCACATTTCAACTCAATTCAGAGACAGCATTTGATTCTGCAGGTTAAGGGCTCAGTGTCTTGAGACTGACCCCTGCCCCACCCCAGCCCCCCAGCTTCAGTTTCAGATGTGATTCTCAAGTCCTGGTTGCTGCCTGTGCTTCTGATCCAGCTGGCTATAGATCAAAGTTGCCCACAATCCCCTCCTTCCTTGGATTTGATTAATTTGCTAAAGTGGCTCACAAAACTCAGAGAACCCTTTTACTTGCTAGATTATCAGTTTATCAGAAAAGGATATAACTTAGAAACAGCCAGATGGAAGAGAGGCATAGGGCAAGGTATGGAGAAGGTGAGGAGCTTCTGTACCCTCCTTGTAGGTAGCTGCACGTTCCTTCCCCTTCGGGAGGGAGTCCCCCAAGTCTCCACCTGTTTGCTACCCTGGGAGCTCCTTGAACCCCACCCTCTTGGATTTTTATGAATCCAATGCTTCAGTATATAGGCACAGTTGATTAACTCACTGGCTGTTGGTGATTGATTCAACCTTCTGTCCCCTTCTCCACCCTGGAGGTCAGTTCCACCCCTTGAATCCAAGGTTGGTTCCCCTGGCAACCAGTCTTCAGTTAAGTGCAGTCCAAAAGTCACCTCATTAACATAACAAAAGATACTTAGGAAATTCCAAGGGTTTTAAGACCTCTGTGCCAGAAAGGAGACTAGGACCAAATACGTATTTTTTAGGTATCACAGTATCACATCAGTCTTTCAAGCTGCCTTCACAGCATAGCTTGTTAAAAGAGTAGGTCCCATTTGCTGCCCACCTACTCCCAACCCCATTTTTGTCGCCACCACTCCCGTGGTTCTTTCCAAGGCCACAGCACCCTTCTAATTGCAAAATCTAAGGAGGGGTTTCAATTGCTGTTTTGCTTGCACTTTGTGTGGCATTTGACACTATGAACCACTATATTCTTCTCGAATTTCTGTTATTCCTTGGTTTGCAAAGCATTCTACTATTTCCTTTATGGTATCCTCTTCCTATTCTCAACTGTCAACAGTCCATACTTCTTGTTTAGTCCCTAATTTATCTTGTGTGTTTTTTTTTTTTAACTGAAGTATAGTTGACACACAGCATTACATTAGTTTCAAGTGTAATTATCTTCCTTTATTTGCTCCCTCTGATATAGCTTATATAATCTAAAGCTTACCACCTGTTATGCAAGACATCTGACACCTCTGAGCCTTAGTAAAATAAAAGTTGGCGGGGCACCTGGGTGGCTCCGTGATTGAGCGTCTGCCTTTGGCTCAGGATGTGATCCCCCCCAGGTCCTGGGATCAAGTTCCATATCAGGCTCCCCACAGGGAACCTGCTTCTCTCTCTGCCTATGTCTCTCTCTCTCTCTGTCTGTCATGAATGAATAAATTAATACAATTTAAAAAACAATTGTAAAAAAATTGCCATGAAAAATACAACTGATGCACATTAAGGGCCCGGCAAAGTGCCTGCCATGGACTAGAGGCTCTCTAAATGGTAGTACTTTGTATTATTATTGCTAATAACACAATAACATCTTTAACCCCTTATAGGTTTATATCTGTCTTTATTATTTTGTAACCATTTTATTATGGTGATTTTGAACAGTCCTAAAGTAGAATTGCATAATAAATCTCTATGTATCCATGACCCAGCTCCAACAAACATCAACCCATGGCCAGCCCTGTCCCATTTACCTCCATCCTTTATAAAAGATAGAAACTTAAAAAAAAAAAAACACCACAATATTGTTATTACCATACTTTAAAAAATCCAATCTTTTTTTTTTTTTTTTTTTTTAAGATTTTATTTACTCGAGCAGCCCGGGTGGCTTAGCAGTTTAGTGCCACCTTCAGTCCAGGGCCTGATCGTGGAGACCCAGGATCGAGTGCCATGTCAGGCTCCCTGCATGGAGCCTGCTTCTCCCTCTGCCTGTGTCTCTGCCTCTCTCTCTCTCTCTCTCTGTGTGTGTCTCTCATGAATAAATAAATAAAATATTTAAACGTTTTTTAAAAATTCCAGTTATATTGGTTTCAGTAATATAGTACAGTGATTTAACAATTCTATTTATTTATGTATTTATTTATTTAGAGGAGGAAGAGCTTATAGTAGGGGGAGGAGTAGAGGGGAAGGGAAAGGGAGAGAATTTCAAGTAGACTCTATGTTGAGTACAGAAGCTCACATTGGGTTTGATCCCACAACTCTGAGATCATTATCTGAGTCGAAACCAAGAGTCAGACGCTTAACCCACTGAGCCACTCAGGTGCTCTGATTCAGCAACTCTATATATTACTCAGTGCTCATACGATAAGTGTACTCTTAATCCTCATCACCTAGTTCACTCATCCCCCCACCCAGCTCCTCTCTGGTAACTATCAGTTTGTTCTATTTAGTTAAGGGTCTCTTTCTTGGTTTGTCCCTCTATCTCTTTTTATTTTATTTTTATTTTTTTATTTTATTTTATTTTTCCTCTCTCTCTTTTGAAAAAAAATTATTTATTTTAGAGAGAGAAGTGGTGAGAGGTGTAGAAAGAGAATCCTGAAACAGACTTCCTGCTGAGTGGGGAGCCCTGGGACCCTGAGATTATGACCTGAGCCGAAATCAACAGTTTCCTTTGCTCATTTGTTTTGTTTCTTAAATTCCATTTATGAGTGAAATCATAGGGTATTTGTCTTTCTCTTTTGACTTCTATCCCTTAGCATACTCTGTAGCTCCATCCAGATTGTTGCAAATGGCAAGATTTCATTCTTTATTATGGCTGAATAATATCCCATTGTATAGGTGTAGACCACATCTTTTTTTATCCAGGCATCAATCAATGGACACTTGGGCTACTTGCCTAATTTGGCTATTGTAAACAACGCTATAAACATCAGGGCGCATGTATTCCTTTGAATTAGTGCTTTTGTATTCTTTGGGTAAATACTCAGTAGTGCAATTCCTGGATTTTAACTTTTTTTTTTAATGTTTTTTTTTTTTAAAGATCTTTTTTTTTAATTTTTTATTTATTTATGATAGTCACAGAGAGAGAGAGAGAGGCAGAGACACAGGCAGAGGGAGAAGCAGGCTCCATGCACTGGGAGCCCGATGTGGGACTCGATCCCGGGTCTCCAGGATCGCGCCCTGGGCCAAAGGCAGGCGCCAAACCGCTGCGCCACCCAGGGATCCCGGATTTTAACTTTTTGAGGAAGCTCTCTACTGTTTTCCACTCTGGCTGTACTAGTCTGCATTGCCACCAACAGCGCACAAGGGATCTGTTTTCTCCACGTCTTCACCAACACCTGTTGCTTCTTGTGTTTTTGATTTTAGCCATTCTGATAGGTGTGAGGTGATATGTCATAAATTTGATTTGCATTTCCCTGATGATAAGTGATGTTGAGCACCTTTTCATGTGTCTATTGGCCATCTGTTTGTCTTTGGAGAAATGTCTGCTCATGCCTTTTCCCCATTTTTTAATTGGATTATTTGTTTTGGGGGTGTTGAGTTGTATCAGTTCCTTATATTCATTTATCAGTTCTAGTAGTTTTTTGGTGGAGTTCTTCTGGTTTTATATATAGCATCATGTCATTTGCAAATAGTGGAGATTTTATTTCTTCCTTACCAGTCTGGGTGCCTTTTGTTGTCTGACTGCTGTGGGTAAGACTTCTAGTACAATGTGTTTGTGTGTGTGTGTGTGTGGGACTTGACTCCAGGATCATGCCCTGAGCCAAAGGTGGCTCAACTGCTTCTAGTACAATGTTAAATAAAAGTGATGAGAGTGGACATCCTTGTCTTGTTCCTGACCTTAGGGTGAAAGCTTTCAGTTCTTTCCCACTCAGGATGATGTTTACTACGGGTTTTTCATAAAAGGCCTTACTTACGTTGAGGTATGTTCCCTCTAAACCTACTTTGTTGAGGGTTTTTATCATAAATGGATGTTGTACTTTGTCAAATGCTTTTTCTGCATCTTTTGAAATGGTTTTTATCCTTTCTTTTTTTAAAATTTTTATTTATTTATTCATGTACAACACAGAGAGAGACAGAGAGGCAGAGGGAGAAGCAGGCTCCATCCAGGGAGCCCGACATGGGACTCGATCCCGGGTCTCCAGGATCATGCCCTGGGCTGCAGGCGGCGCTAAACCGCTGTGCCACCGGGGCTGCCCTATCCTTTCTCTTATTGTTGTGATGCATTATGTTGATTGATTTTTGAATATTGAACCACCCTTGCATACTGAGAATAAATCTCACTTGATCATGGTGAATGATTTTTTTTAAATGTCTTGTTGGATTTGTCTGATAGTATTTTCTTTTTCTTTTTTTAATATTTTATTTATTTATTCATGAGAGATACAGAGAGAGGGAGAGGCAGAGACACAGGCAGAGGGAGAAGCAGGCTCTATGCAGGGAGCCCAATATGGGACTCGATCCCAGGTCTCCAGGATCACACCTCAGGCTGCAGGCGGCGCTAAGCCGCTGCGCCACCGGGCCGCCCTGATAGTATTTTCTTGAGGATTTTTGCATCTATGCAGATATATTAGACTGTAGTTCTCTTTGTGTCTTTATCTGTTTTTTTTTTTCTTTATCTGGTTTTGGTATTAGAGTTATGGCCTCATAGAATGAATTTGGAAGTTTTCCTTCCTCTTCTATTTTTTGGAATAGTTTGAAAAGAATAAGTTTCATGTTTGGTAGAATTCACCTGTGAAGCCCACTGGTCTGGTTGGGAGGTTTTTGATTACTGATTTATTTATTTTTTATTTTTTAAAAATATTTTATTTATTTACTTGAGTGAGAGAGAGCACGTGAGCAGTGGGGAGCAATAGACAGAGCGGGAGAAGCAGACTCCCACTTAGCAGGGAGCCATATATGGGATTTGATTCCAGGGTCCTGGGATAATGACCTGAGTCGAAAGCAGACACTTAAGCAACTGAGTCACCCAGGCCCCCTTGATTACTGATTTAATTTCATTGCTGGTAATTAGTATGTTCAAATTTTCTATTTCTTCCTTCTTTGGTTTTGATAGGTTATATATTTCTAGGAATTTATCTATTTCTTCTAGGTTGTCCAATTTGCTGGCATCTAATTTTTCATAATATTCTCTTAAAATTGTTTGTATTTCTGTGATATTGGTTATTATATCTCCTCTTTCATTTGTGATTTTGGTTAAGTTCTCTCTCTCTCTTTTTCTTGATGAATCTGGCTAGAGGTTTATTAATTTTGTTGAGATTTTCAAAGAATCAGCTGGTTTCATTGATCTGTTATATATTTTTTTAGTTTCTATATCATTAATTTCTGCTCTAATCTTTTTTATTTCCTTCCTTCTCCTGGTTTAGGGTTTTGTTCTTTTTTTTTTTTTTTTTTTTTTTTTTTTGCTCATTTAGGTGTAAAGTTAGGTTGTTTATTTGAGACTTTTCTTGCTTCTTGAGTTAGGCCTGTATTGATATAAACTTCCCTCTTAGAACTGTGTTTGCTGCACCCCAAAGGTTTTAGACCATTTTTTTGTTTGTTTCCATGCAATTTTTTATTTCTTTTTTTTTAAGATTTTATTTATTTATTCATGAGAGTCACACAGAGAGAGAGAGAGGCAGAGACATAGACAGAGAGAAAAGCAGGCTCCATGCAGGGAGCCCAATGTGGGACTTGATCCTGGGTCTCCAGGATCATGCCCTCAGCCGAAAGCGATGCTAAACTGCTGAGCCACCAGGGCTGCCCAGTCTTTATTTTAAAATCTCTTTTTGTCTAATATAAGTATTGCTACCCTGGCTTTCTTTTGACATCTATTTGCATGATTAATCTTTCTCCATCCCCTCACTTTGAATCTGCAGGTGTCTTTAGGTCTGAAATGAGTCTCTTGTAGGCAGCATATCCTACTCTGTCACCCTGTTTTTTTGACTGGAGTATTTAGTCCATTTACATTCAAAATGATTATTGAGAGAGATATGTATTTATTGCCATTTTGTTACTTGATTTGTGGTTTTTTAATAGTTTTTCTCTGATCTTTTCTTCTCTTGCTCCTTTCATGGTTTACTGTCTTTCTTTAGTGATATACTTGGATTCCTTTTTCTTTATTCTTTGCATATCTATTGCAGATCCATGGTTACCATTGGGTTTGTGCATATAGCAGTCTACATGAAGTTGATGGTCACTTAAATTTGAACCCATTCTTTGCTCCTTCCCACATTTTAGGTATATAGTGTTAAATGTTACATTTTTTAATTTTGTGAATCCCTTTACTGATTTTTACATATATATATGCATATAGATAGATACATACATAGATATGCTTTTGTGTTTTTACTTTGTATATGTATGTGTGTGTTTCCTGCTTTGCCCATACTTTCACTTGTGGTCTTTTTTTTCTTCTCAAAGAGTCCCCTTTAATATTTCATCCAGGGCTGGTTCAGTGGTCATGAACTCTTTTAGTTTTTGTTTGTCTGAGAAACTTTTTATCTTTCCTTCTATTCGAAATGATAGCTTTGCTGGGTAGAGTATTCTTGGTTGCAGAATTTTCCCTCTCAGCAGTTTGAATATATCATGCCACTCTCTTCTGGACTGCATAGTTTCTGCAGAAAAATCTGCTGATGGCCTTATGGGGTTTCCTGTTGTATATAACTGTCTTATTTTCTCTTGCTGCTTTTAAACTCTTTTCAAAAAGTAGTATCTACACCTGGGGCACCTGGATGGCTCAGTCAGTTGAGTGTCTGACTCTTGATTTTGGCTCAGGCCATGATCTCAAGGTCCTGGGATTGAGCCCTGCATCAGGGTCTATGCTCAGCAGGGATTCTCTCTCTCTCTCTCTCTCTCTCTCCTTTTGCTCCTCCCCTGCTCACTTTCTCTTTCTCTAAAATAAGTAAATTAAAAAAAAATAATCTTTATACCCAACAGAGAGCTCAAACTCATGACCCTGAGATCAAGAGTCTCATGTTCCACTCCATTCAGCCAGCCAGGAACCCCTCTTTTTTTCTTTTTTTTTTAAGTAATCTCTATACCTATCATGGGGCTGGAACTCATGACCCTGAGATCAAGAGTCTCATGCAACACCAACTGAGCCAGTAGGTGCCCCTCTCTTGCTTCTTTTAAAATTTTTTCTTTATGACTACTTTTTACCGTTTTAATTACATTGTGTCTTGGTGTGGACCTCCTTGGGTTGATTTTGTTGGGAGATCTCTGTGCTTCCTAGATTTGGATATCTGTTGCCTTACCCAGATTAAGGAAGTTTTCAGCTATTATTTCTTCAAATAAATTATCTGTTCCCTTTTGTCTCTTCTTCTTCTGGGATCTCTACATTATTACATTTGATGAAGTCACTGAGTTCTTTAAGTCTATTTTCATTTTGCATAATTTTTCTCTCTCTTTTGTTCAGCTTGATTACTTTCCATAACTGTGTCTTCCAGGTCATTAATTCATCTCGTTGCTTTCTCTAGCTTGCTATTTATTTAATCAAGTGTATTTTTAATTTCAATTATTATGTTCTTCATCTCTGATTAGTCTTTTTATCTCTTTGTTAAGGATCTCACTGATGTCTTCCTCTCTTTTCTCAAGTCCAATGGATATATTTATCATCATTACTTTACATTTTCTATCAGGCATATTACTTATCCCTGTTTTGCTTAGGTATCTTGCTGTAATTTTGTTCTGTGCTTTCATTTGGGACATATTTCTCTGTCTCCTCATTTTGCCTAACTCTGTGTTTGTTTCTGTATTAGGAAAGTCAGCTATTCTCTTGCTCTTCAAAGTATTGGGTGGGGTGCACACTTTTAATGAGGTTTTCTCCCACAGAGGAAATTTAGTAGCTGCTGTGGAGACCAGGCCACCTGGGGCTGCTCTGCAAAGCACACACCAGGAGGGTGTGCAGTTTTGACAAGGTGTATGTCTCCTCCACAGGAGGTTGGGAAGTGCAGTGTTGGCAATGTTTGCATCATTCTTCTGGGAAGGCACCCACAGTACCAGGACTGAGGTAGGCCCAGCTGGAGGGGGCAGGGTATGGTGTAAGCAAGTTAGGAAGTCAGTGCCACCTGCTGCACTGGTTCTGGTAGGTGGCTTTGTGATTATGCTGAAGACAGGGAGAGGGAAGGGAAGGGAAATGGCACCTGCTACCTCCTCTGTTTCTGGAGAAGTTGCTCGGGGAACTCTGAGATGAGTAACTAACTCTCCCTCCCATATGCCCCAGGCACTTTTCAAACTTGTTTCTAAACTTTATCTCCATAGACTATTGTGCTATCTTTTTAAGGATAAAAAGTTCCAGGCTTGAACATCTCCAGTCCTAAGGTTGTGGGCTCCAGAAGATATGTGTTTGCACATAAAAACCTATGTAGTGCAGCCCTGGAGCATAGGATCTGGAGCTCAGGCACTGAGGCTGCCTGCACTTGCTCTTCAATCTATGCCAAGATTCCCCACTTTGTACAGTAGTGGGGAAGATGATATCTCCCTTCACAGAGGATAAGGAGATGTAAATCTATTTCAGGAAGTGATTTTTCTAAAAATATTTATTTATTTATTTATTTGAGAGAGAGAAGGCAAGCTTGAGCTGGGGTAGTGTGGGAGGGGGCAAAGAGTGAAAGTTTTTTTAAAAATATTTTATTTATTTGAGAGAGAGAAGGAGCACGCGCAGGGGATAACAGCAGAGGGAGAGGGAGAAGCAGGCTCCCTGCTAAGGAGGACCCTGGGACCATGCATGACCCAAGCTGGAGGCAGATGCTTAACCGAGTGAGCCACCCAGGTACCTCTCAAGAACTGATTTTTAAAAATCACATTCACTTTTTTTTCCCCTAGAACTTCCTTTTGTATAATTATAATTTTTTAAATTTTATTTTATTTTTACCTAAAACTTCAAATGTTAAAAGTGAGACATATTCATTATAGAAAGTTTGTAAAATACAGAAGTGTGTAATAAGGGAAATAAAAGTTTCCTGTAATGTTGCAAAGTGTTAACTTTTTGTATGGCAAAAAATCAAACTATATTGCTTCTTGAGAGATCAAGTAACCTTTTATTCCTTCTCCATTTTCATGTTTCTGACAGAATACAATAGGGTGTTATTGAATGACTATAAAGAAAAATAATAATTTTACTTTTTTTTTTTTTAAGTAGGTTCCATGCCCAGCATGGAGCCCAACACAAGGCTTAAACTCAAGACTGAATTGAGATCAAGACTTGAGCTGAGGGCAGCCAGGGTGGCTCAAGCGGTTTAGCGCCGCCTTCGGCCCAGGGCCTGATCCTGGAGACCCGGGATTGAGTCCCACGTCAGGCTCCTTGCATGGCGCCTGCTTCTCCCTCTGCCTGTGTCTCTGCTTCTCTCTCTCCTCTCTGTGTATTCTCAGAAATAAATAAATAAAATCTTTAAAAAATATATTAAAAAAAAAAGAGCTGAGATCAAGAGTTGAACACTTAAAACTAACTAAGCCACCCAGGCACTCCCAAAATAATAATAATAATAATGATAATAATAGTAATAGTAATAATAGTAATAGTAATAATGTTCTAAGCTTTAAGTCCCACTGGTTGTGAGAACACACAAAATGCAGCCCCTCTGATTCTCAAAGCCAAATGCTAGAGGGATGCATCTTCCCCATGCAGGCTTCTGAGTGCTGTAATCTGTTTCTTCATGTTCTCAGTGCCCAGTGGCTCCCTCCCCCTGGCGGTCAGACCTGCTAGGTTTAGCTCCCCACTGTGTCTCTGCCCTTCCTAACATCTTCAGTGTGGCCTTGTCTCTATACTTTTTTTTAAAGTTTATTTATTTATTTTAATCTCTACACTCAATGTGAGGCTCAAATTCACAACCCCAAGATCAAGAGTCCCATGCTCTACTGACTGAGCCAGCTTCCCACCCCTTGTCTCTACATTAGTTGTGGAGTTTGTTCTACCAGTCTTTGAGTAGTTTTCTGATTATTTGCCCTTTTGTGAGTTTTATCTAGTTGTATCCATGGGATGAGGTGAATTATTGACATCCTACTTGCCATCTTCCCACAAAAATTTTTAGTTTTAATATAGGCTGCCTTTTTTTTTTTTTTTCTTGCCTGGGCTTTTGATGTCATCCTCTAGTAATCTTTTAAACAAATTTATATCCTTTCATTATCTGGTTTATAATCATTTGATGGTTCCCTTTTTCAGACTTCTTAATGATCTGGTCTCTGCATTCTTTAATCTTTCCACTTACTAATATCGCTACCCAAATGTACTTATCAAGTTGTTCTGAATTACTACAGAGCTCTGAGCATTCTCTGAGCACCATGCTCTCTAACGTGTCATGTCTTTACACTTGGCTAGTTCCAGTTCTTTCTTTCTTTTCATTAAACTCCTTTTCATTCACCTTTTAGGACTTCTCTAAGTAACTTCTTGTAGAAGACTTCTTTGACTTTTCCCAGTTAGGTGACTTCCTTGGCCTTCCATTGTTTACTTCTACTGTAATGTTTATCAAACTGTTTCGATTGTTGGTTCACCTGTTAACTAGCCCTCCAGATAGACTATACATTCCTTAAAGGGAGGGGCCCTACCCCTGTATTGTCATCTGCTGCTCAAATTTGGTTGAACAGCTGAACAGGGATCTCTGCCACTTTAGCTGCTTTGACCTGGAGCAAACTAAACCCTTTGGGCCTTGGTTTTCTCATAAGATTATTGTGATGATAAACTAAGATTATGTTTGTAAAGCAGAGGTTGCTTGCCAGTAAATGTTCAACAAAAATTAGCTGTTATTATCATCAACATATTGAATGGATATTTCAAACACTAATCTGTTGTATGACTTTGGACAAAATTCTTAAACTCCCAGGGCCTATTTTTCTTTTTTTTTTCTTTCTTTTCTTTTTTTTTCTTTTTCTTTTTTCTTTTCTTTTTCTTTTTTTTTTTTTTTTTTTTTTTTTGCGTGAGCAGGTAAGCTTTATTTCTACTCTCAAACTCTTACGACTTTGCATGAAGTCCTCATCCCTAATCTGAGAGATGGCAGGAACTATACTAAATGACCCACCACAACACAGTGATGTCCCACCCCCCTTGGGGGAAGGGCGCTTACACTATGTACTTTTGGAGATACCCCAAAGGTTGTCTGGCACTTTGCTATAGAAAGGATTTGGTCCAATTTCTTACTGGCTCAGGATAGTAAAAGGCACATAGAGTTGGTTGCTCAGCTCCTTGGGGTAGCGTGGAGCAGAAGGTAGACGGGGTCTGGGACAGAAGGGCAGACCGCCGGGTGGGCTCGGGGTCTGGAGGAGAGAGGTAGTTGATCCTGGGCGGCCACAGGGTGACTGAGGGCAGCCCTAGTGCTCAGGCTGCGTAGATGCTGCTCTCATGGTTTTTGTCTGCCCTGTCCACCAGCTCACTGCTCTGAAACCATAGCTGGATCTCCCTCCGGGCCTCCTCCACGGAGTCACTGGCGTGAATGATGTTCCTGCTGATGTGGACGCTGAAGTCCCCCCTGATGGTGCCCGGGGCGGCCTTAGCTGAGTCGGTGTGTCCTATCATGGTCCTTGAGGAGCAGACCACGTTGGGGTCTTCCCAGACCATGGCCACCACGGGGCCGGAGGTCATGTAGCTGATGAGCGCTGGGTAGAAGGGCTTCCTCTGCAGGTCATGGTAGTGCTCAACAAGGACTCTCTCTGGCGCCTGCAGCATCTTCATCCCCACCAGCTTGAAGCCCCTCCTCTCAAAGCAGGGGATCACATTCCCCACAAGCCGCCACTGTACCCCATCCGGCTTCACTGCAACCAGGGTCCGCTCTCGAGTCCAGGAGGACCCTCCCGAGTTGGGGCGCGTGAGCAGGCTTGGCCCCGGGGCCCGCGGGCCACTCAGCTGCCCCGGTAGCGCGGCGCGCCCCAAGACGCCGCCGCGCATGACCCCGGCCCGCGGGCCGCTGGCCCCTATTTTTCTTTCTGTAAAATGAACTGTTTGACCTGGATTATCTACCACAGTGGTTCTCAAACTAGGCTGCACATTTCAGTCATCTAGGGAGTTTTAAAAATACTGATGTCTAGGTCCCTCTCCAAAAGATTCTGATTTAATTGGTGTGAGGTACCGCCTGGCATGGGTATTTTTTAAAAGCTCCCCTGGTGATTCTAAAGTTCAGCCAGAGAAGAGAACCACTGATCTAAAGTTTCTTCCAGATATAACACACTAGAAAGTTGAGCTGCCAGGATCCCTTAGAGGCAGGGGAATGGAATGTCTCCCAGCATTCTCTTGCTATCACCCTTTGTTAGTTTAGCAGGAAGCATTCTTGGGCAGACTTACTAAGCTGGAACTCCAAGAGTATTTGTGGACTCCTGTATGTTTAATTCTTAGGAGCTCACTCCCTTCTGGAGAGACCTGGGAGACCAGGGCTCTGAGAGAGAACAAATCATCTCTTCCCTATCACACTGCTCTAACCCAAGGCCTAGCAGTCTACCCTGGAGTGTTGTGCTATGGAGTCCTAGTCAGGCCAAAGGAAAGGGTGGAGGGAAGTATCCTTGGTATAAACTTAGGAGGGGATCTTGGGGCCCTGACCAGAAGGGGGTGAGGTCTCAGAGTTAACAAATACCTACTCCTTTGCAGTACTTCAATACCATATTCATAACCATTATTTATTTGATTTCCAAAACAACCTGGAGGAATGCAGAGCAGGTATTGCTGCCTCCATTTTGTAAAAGAGTAAAGTATGTCTCTGAATGGTTGAGGGCCTGACCAAAATTACACAGTAGATTAGCAACAGAGTCAGCATGACAGTCCCTGTCCCCTGACTCTTCTTCCTGGACGCTCTCATTATGCTTGGAAGGAAATACTGCACACTCAGTGTGAGGTAATAGAAAACAGACGTTGTTCTCTTTACCTGGTTCCTGGAACAGAGCTCCTGAAACCCTTGTAACTCCCTGGATGAGAGCTGGTTGCTGGAAAGAGTAAGCCATGATTAGAAGCTGGGAATTTTCAGCCCCTTTCTTCATTCTTTTAAGAAGGGCAAGGGACTGAAAATGGAGTTAATGATCAATCATGCCTGTGTGATGAAGCCTCCAGAAAAACGTGGGGTTCAGAGAGCTTCCAGCTTGGTGAACACATCCACGTACTGGGAGCATGGCACTCTGACTCCACGGGGATAAAAGCTCTTGTACTTAGGACCCTCCCAGACCTCACCCTATGTATCTCTTCCTCGGGCTCTTCACTTTTATCATATCTTTTAATAAACTGGTAAATGCAAGTAGGTGTTTCTCTGAGTTCTGTGAGTGGCTGAAGCAAATAATCAAGTCCAAGCAAGGAGGAGGTCATGGGAATCCCTGATTTGTAGCCAAGTCAGACAGAAGTTGTGGGTAACCTGGGGACCTGTTACTGGTGGCAGTCCATGGGACTGAGCCCTTACCCTGTGGGATCTGGCACTATCTCTAGGCAGACAGTTTCAGAATTCAGTTAAATTATTGATGCTCTGTTGTCACAGAGAATTGTTTGATGTGGGAAAACCCTCACACATCTGGTTTCAGAAGTGTTGTATGATAGTGGTATGAGAGTCAAGAGGACTGGGAGGTTTCTTCCTAAAACACCCAGGTAGCTCAGAGTCCTTGACTCCTTGGAATTAGAGCCAAGGTTCTTAGTGGCCCCATTAAATGCCACAGGGAACAACTAAAATAATTCCTCCAAATTGTGGGCTGTCTACTTCTGAGCATAGCAGTGCTCTCTGGGATTATTAGCAATGCCTTCAGTTTTGTAAAGTTTGGGATGTTCAAGACTAGCTTTGAGGAGTGGACATTCAGAGAGGTGAAGAGGTGTTTAGTTACAATGTCCGGTGTGTCCAGGAACACTCAGAAGGGCTTTGTAGAGCAGTGTTAGCCAAATGCTGGATCTTAGGTAGAACTCCATTCTTGGCTGCTAGCTCAAGATGAAATGGAAAAAAAAACAGAAAAGGGTATCAATTTTTTACTAAGCTCAATTTAAGGCTCTGCCTTTTATTCTGTGATTATGTTTTTCCTACTTTTTTGGTGTTAAAATTGCCTTTCACAAAATAATAATGATAGTAGATGTCAGTTTATTCTATTTATTTTTATTTTTTAAATTTTGTTTTATTTTATTTCTGTCAGGCTCCACGCAGGAAGCCCGACATGGGACTTCATCCCGGGTCTCTAGGATCACGCCCTAGCTGAAGGCAGCGCTAAACCGCTGAGTCACCCGGGCTGCCCTATTTTTTTTTTTAAGATTGATTGATTGATTGATTGATTGATTGATGACAGGCAGAGAGAGAGAGGCAGAGACACAGGAGGAGGGAGAAGCAGGCTCCACACCGGGAGCCTGACGCGGGACTCGATCCTGGGACTCCAGGACCGCGCCCTGGGCCAAAGGCAGGCGCTAAACCGCTGAGCCACCCAGGGATCCCCAGCTGCCCTATTTTTATTTTTTATTTTTTATTTTTATTTTTTAAAGATTTTATTTATTTGAGAGAGACAGAGAGAGAGGGAGCGAATGCACAAGTTGGGGGAGGGGCTGAGAGAGAGGGAGAAGCAGACTCCCCACTGAGCACGGAGCCCAACATAGGCCTGATCCCAGGACCCCAGGATCATGATCTAAGCCAAAAGGCAGACATCCAACTGACTGAGCCACCCAGGTGCCCTGAGGGCAGTTTATCTTAATGTCCTGGATGGCATAGTCCAAAGATGGCCATCTCATGTGAATCCCCAGAAATGGATTACTGAATGAAGGAATCCTGAATCTGGTAATTACTGTTTCAGAGGGCTACATGATCCCAATTCCTCGGAGTTGT
The DNA here is from genome assembly GCF_905146905.1 of Nyctereutes procyonoides. NCBI lineage: Eukaryota > Metazoa > Chordata > Mammalia > Carnivora > Canidae > Nyctereutes > Nyctereutes procyonoides. The sequence continues at coordinate 8,078,713 of NW_026575133.1, read as the reverse complement.
AGGAGGCTACTTTGTCAAAGCCTTCACTTTGACAGCAATGGTAAAACATCAAACAGAAGAAGACTTGAAGTGTCTGGTTTTGGGCTTTGCCACCCATAAATTCATACAGAAAGAAACATACCATTGCCACTTTGGTTTTATTTAACAAATTTATTTATATAGTGGTTATTGGATGCCCAGCCCTGTCTCAAATGCTGTACAAATGTGATCTCATTTAATCCTCTACAAGTCTATGAGGTAGACACTATTATTATCCTCACCTCCATTTTAAAGATGAGGAAACTAAGACATGAGGGCATTGAGAAACCTGTCCAGGGTCATAACTAGTTAGCTATAGAGCCAGAAGTTGAAGCCAGAGAGTCTGGCTCTGGAATCCACTTTCTTAATCCCTACATCATGATGCCTGGTTAGAAGCAATTTAAGACTTTTGTGGCATGTAATGATCTATTTTCAGCCTCTGATTTCATAGACAGAAACTGCCTGTGGACTAAGCTGCCGATCTGTACTGAGCTGCTGTGAATGATCTCTTTTGAGGTCTTTCCACAACACCACTGGGAGAATCAGAGTGGGCAGATGGCCCTTTGACAGAGCCTGGCAAGACAACAGTAGCAAAATGATGAACTTTGGGTAAGATCAGCAAGCCCTTGTAGCTTGGAACTTGAGTCCATGCAAAGGCTGTCTCCAAGGTCTTCCAGAGCCTAGACTGGTAGTTTTCAAACACATTTTTAAAAAATATTTATTTATTTCTTTGAGAGAGAAAGAGCGTGCGCAAGCAAGCGCGTACACACCAGCTTGGGGAGGGGTAGAGGGAGAGAGAGAGAGAGGCAGACTAAAATAATTGCTGAGCTGATGAAGGGCTAATGGCAAGATGCCAAGACCATGACCTGAGCCAAAATGAAGAGTCAGCCCCTTAACCAATCGAACCACCCAGGTACCACTCAAATACATTTTTTAAAAACAACCAAACCCTTTTTTCAAACATAAACATATGGGCAGTTACTACACACACACACACACACACACACACACACAAGCTATATGGAATCCCTTTTTATTTTACTTATTTTTTATTTTTGTTAATTTTTATTTTTTTGGAATTGCTTTTAAAAACATAAAAGTGAAGGTGTGTTGAGGCAGAAGTGATGATTCAGTTTACCTTATTCCCATTCTCTATGCAATATTGAGACTCTGTAATAGTGACTTGTTTCAGGCCTTTGTACCTTCTGGAGCCTCTTTCAGGAATCCTGCATCCCTCCAGGCAAGTCCCACTCTCTTTTTAGCTGAAGTCCTACCCTTCCTTCAGGGCTCTGCTGAGATGTTATTTCTTTAGAGACATGTTGCTTGAGCCTCTCTCTACCTCAAAACCTAGCCCTTATTCTGTTTTCCTCTCATAGCATCTTTTGCTTTTCCTGTATTTGACTTCCCTAAAATTGTAGTAAAATAATTGTTTGTTTTTTTAATTTTTATTATTTATTTATTTTTATTATTTATTATTTTTTAAAGATTTTATTTATTTATTCATTAGAGACACAGAGAGAGAGAGAGAGGCAGAGACACAGGCAGAGGGAGAACAGGCTCCAGGCAGGGAGCCTGACGTGGGACTCAATCCCGGGTCTCCAGAATCAGGCCCTGAACTGAACGCGGCACTAAACAACTGAGCCACATGGGCTGCCCCTGTTTGTTTTTAAAGCTCATCTTCCCCAAGCATTCAGAAAGGTCCAAGAGGGCCAAGCCATGTCTCTATTGAGGAGGGTCAGGCACAAGGTCAGAGCTCACCTAGTATTTCTGAAGAAATGTCGATGCTCCTTAGTCTTACATGGATGTCCTGGCTCTCAGGTTGGACTAGACATTTCTAGTTAGACTAAATACTTTCTGATTGTCTCCTTGCTTACTGCCTGTGCCGGCACGAATCACGGTAAGTGCTGACCTGATGCTATTAGAAAAAGAAGGATGAAAAACAGAGACATCTGAGATGGCTGATTGGATCTAAAGCTGAACACTTCCTGGGAGGAAGATTTTTGGGCAGCAGGAAGCTGAGTCTAGGCCCCAGGCCAGGGTGTTGAGCAATGTTTGCATTGCTCTGAAAGCTGCTGCCAAGGAGCAAAAAACTGATGAGTGTGACCTGTGCATGCTGCTTATATTCTGGGTGACTCAAGGTTTACTGTATTCTGGGGGAAAATCATGTAAATCAGAGGGGTAGGACAGCCATGTGGGTACTGGGCAGGCAGTTTGGTGAAAGGACATCTAGTGCCACAGTAGGACAGCCTCTCTTGCGAAGCACTCATTGCCCAGGCCTTTCAGCTAATGCCAAGTTAGAGACCCCAGGCAAGCCACTTAAGGCTCCTCATTGCTTCCTCAGGCTCCCCACTCTTCTGTTAGAAGGTTCTTTCATAGTTGGTATGGTTTGTCTTTCTCCAGAAAGTCATTAAGCCAAATGTCCTGCCCTTTACCTTTCTTTTGCAATTAAAAAAATTAATTTCTAGTTATAAAAACACTACATGAATACATTTATCTTCAGAAACAGTAAAACTAGGAGTGTCTAGGTGGCTCAGTTGGTTAAGCGTCTGACTTGATTTCGGCTCAGGTCATGATCTTAGTTAGGAGGGTCATGAGATCGAGTCCCACCCCGGGCTGGGTACTGGGCATGGAGCCCGCTTAAAATTCTCTCCCTCTTCCTCTGCCTCTCAACACGTGTGCTCTTTCTCTCTCAAACAAAAAACAAAACAAAACAAAAAACCAAAAACAAAAACAAAAAGCAGTAAAACCAAGCTAACCTCCCTTTATCCTCAGTCTTGACCGTTTATCCCATCTTCAGAGATAGCTTTTGGGGGAGGGGTATAACTTCTGATTAGAGTTTGGCATGTTGCCTTATAGTCTTTTAAATCTTTTAAAAATCTTTTACAAATATAATGTGTGATTATCTTAGTTTGGGCTGCTATAACAGTATACCAGAGACTTGGTAGCCTATAAACAGTAGAAGTTTCTTCCAGTTCTAGAGGCTGGGAAGTCCAAGAGCAAGGCACCAGTAGATTTGGTGAAGGCCTGTTTCCTGATTCAGAGACAGTTGTCTTCTTGCTGTCTGTAAGGACAGAGTGGAATGGGTAGGAAGGCTTCTGGGATCTCTTTTATAAAGGCACTCCTTACATTTATCAGGGCCCTGCCCTCATGACCTAATTACCTTTCAAAGGTCACACCTCAATATACCATCACATTGAGCATTAGGTTTCACATATGAATTTAGAATTTGTCTATAGCAGCGTTAATAAGAAATAATGATATTTATGTCTGTATTTTAACATTTTATTTTGAAAATAATTTTAGATTTACAGAAGAGTTGCAAAGTGTTTTAACATTTTATTTTGAAGTAATTTTAGTTTTTTAAAAAAGATTTTATTTATTTCTTCATGAGAGAAACAGAGAAAGAGAGAGAGGCAGAGACACAGGCAGAAGGAGAAGCAGGCCCCATGTAGGGAGCCCGATGTGGGACTCAGTTCCGGGTTTCCAGGTTATGCCCGGGACTGAAGGCGGCGCTAAACTGCTGAGCCACCCTGGCTGCCCCAGGTCCAGTATTTTGTAGAATACTCCTTAATTTGGGTTTGTCTGATGATTTTTTTTAAAAGATTTTATCTACTTATTCATAGACACAGAGAGAGAGAGGCAGAGACACAGGGAGAGGGAGCAGCAGGCTCCATGCAAGGAGCCCGACGTGCGACCCGAGCCCGAGTCTCCAGAATCACACCCCAGGCTGCAGGCAGTGCCAAACTGCTGCGCCACCAGGGCTGCCCTGTCTGATGATTTTTTTTCTTTTTGTCTGATGATTTTTCAGGGTTAGACAGAAGGCAAGCATTTTGAGAAAGATTTTTTAAAAATATATCAATTATATATAATTTACATATTATATTTATACTACAACTTTTTACATTCAACTATATGATTTTTTTTTTTTAAAGAGGGAGCAAGTAGGGATCCCTGGGTGGCGCAGCGGTTTGGCGCTTGCCTTTGGCCCAGGGCGCGATCCTGGAGACCCGGGATCGAATCCCACGTCAGGCTCCCGGTGCATGGAGCCTGCTTCTCCCTCTGCCTGTGTCTCTGCCTCTCTCTCTCTCTCACTGTGTGACTATCATAAATAAATAAAAATTAAAAAAAAAATTAAAAAAAAAAAAGAGGGAGCAAGTAGGGGGAGAGGCAGAGGAAGAAGAGAGAATCTTTTAAAAATATTTTTATTTAAATTCAATTAATTAATATATAGTGTATTATTGGTTTCAGAGGTAGAGATCAGTGAATTTATATAATATTCAATGTTCATTACATCATGTGCTCTTCTTAATGAGAGAATCTTAAGCAGGCTCCACATCCAGCACCAAGCCTGAGGTAGGACTCAATCTTAGGACCCTATAATCATGACCTGCGCCTAAATCAACAGTTAGATGCCTAATGGATTGAACCACATAGGCACCCCTCAACTATATGATTTTGAGATAGATCTATATTAATGTATAGATTAAAGTCACTTCTTTTAAATTCTCTACAGAATTGCATTATGAGTATTGTGCATTTTATATAGCCATTCCCCTCTTGGGGGGCACTGACTCTAAAGTTTCTTTATTATCAATATCATAGTAATTATCATGTATACACTTCCATATGTACATGGAGTTATGATATATAACTAGAAGTGACATGCTAAGACATGGATTTTTTTTTAAGATTTATTTATTTATTTATTTATTTATTTATTTATTTATTTATTTATTTATTTATGAGAGACAGAGAGAGAGAGAGAGAGAGAGGCAGAGACACAGGCAGAGGGAGAAGCAGGCTCCATGCAAGGAGCGCAATGTGGGACTTGATCCTGGCACTCCAGGATCATGCTCTGAGCCCAAGGCAGACTCTTAACTGCTGAGCCACCCAGGTATCCCAAAACATGGATTTAATAGATGTCCTATTGCTCTCTAAAGTGGCTGTGCCAATTTATATTCTTTTGATATTATGAAGATTGAAAATTATTGTCAGTTTCAGTTTTAATTTCTATTTCCCTGGTTACTACTGAGATTGCATTTTTTGTGTGCTTATTAGCAATTTTTATTTCCTTTTCTGTGAACCGCCAATTTATATTATTTGCCCATTTTTCTAGTAGATTTTTTTCTTATTTGTTAAGAGTCCTTTGTATGTTCCAGATACAAATCTTTGTTTTATATATTATTAATGTTTTCTTTGTCTGTTATTTCTTGTTTATTTCCCAGTTTTTTTTTTAAATTTTTATTTATTTATCATAGAGAGAGAGAGAGAGGCAGAGACATAGGCAGAGGGAGAAGCAGTCTCCAAGCACCGGGAGCGTGACGTGGGATTCAATCCTGGGTCTCCAGGATCGCACCCTGGGCCAAAGGCAGGCGCTAAACCGCTGCGCCACCCAGGGATCCCTATTTTCCAGTTTTTATTTAATTTTAATTTTTAAAAATATTTTATTTATTTATTCATGAGAGACACACAGAGAGACAGAGACATAGGCAGAGGGAGAAGCAGGCTCCCTGGACAGAGCCTGATGCAGAACTCGATTTCAGGACCCTAGGATCATGACCTGAGCCAAAGGCAGACACTCAACCACAAGCCACCCAGGTGCCCGCATTTCCCAATTTTTTAAAAAAGATTTATTTATTTTTATTTATGATAGACACAGAGAGAAAGAGGCAGAGACACAGGAGGAGGGAGAAGCAGACTCCACCCCGGCAGCCCGACAATCCCAGGATCCCAGGACCCCAGGATCACACCCTGGGCCAAAGGCAGGCGCCAAACCACCGAGCCACCCAGGGATCCCCCATTTCCCAATTTTTAATGTTATTACATGTCTCTGATTTTTTTAAAAGATTTTATTTATTTATGAGAGACACAGGGAGGGGGGTGCGGGCAGAGACACAGGCAGAGGGAGAAGCAGGCTCCATGCAGGGAGCCCAAAGTCCCCCAATGTGGGACTCGATTCTGTGTCTCCAGGATCAGGTCCTGGGCTGAAGGTGGTGCTAAACCGCTGAGCCACCCAGGTTGCCTGATTTTTTTTTTTTTTTTAAGAGGAAAAAATTTACATTTAGATTTATAGCCGGCTGGACTCAGTTTAGATGATCCCAATTTTGTTGGCAACATCCAAAACATCATAGGAGCCAGGTGAACATATGCTTTCTTCTCTCCATCAGGCCTGATCAAGGTGTTGATCTTGGCCACATCAATGTCATAGAGCTCCTTCACAGCCTGTTTGATCTGGTGCTTATTGGCCTTGACATCCACAATGAACACAAGTGTGTTGTCTTCTATTTTCTTCATGGCTGACTCAGTAGTGAGGGGGAACTTGATGATGGCATAGTGATCAAGCTTGTTTCTCCTGGGGGCACTCTTTCGAGGACATTTGAGCTGCCTTCAGAGATGAATGGTCTTGGGTTGTCAGAATGTAGGTGACTTACAGAAATTTTTTTTGTGACTTTGCACACCTTTCAGCACCTCTTTCTTAGCTTTCAAAGCCTTTGCTTTGGCTTCAGCTTTGGGAAGGGCAGGGGCTTCCTTCTTCGCCTTCAGCGCCATCTTCCACATATCTCTGATTTTTGAAAAATTTTTTCTGACTTTTTGGAAACAAAGTTCTTGATTATAAAAGTAGTATAAACAATATAGAAAATCTGGAAAATTTATAGAGAGGTATAAAGAGGGAAAGAAACCTTGAATCTTATCACTGAGAAAAAAAGCACTACTAACATATTCAATTACATATTTCCTTTTAGTCTTTTGTGTGTGTGTACATGCATTTTTTTTGCTCGTTGAGATTATACATATATTATATAAGAAAAAATATATATGCATGTTATTTGCTTAGTGGCATGGTCTTTAGACACAAACCCTAAACTTTTTCCAAAAGCACTTGGTTGAAAGGTGGCATTAGACTAACTTTCAACTCCTATTCCTTTTACTCACATACCCTGAAAAAGCTAGTAGGTGAGAGGCCCAAGCCTGTCCTCAGCGGACCTTAATTGAAGTTGGCTCAAAAGCCACAAAAGAAAAAAAAAAACACAAAACACAAAAGAGATAGAAATCCCTCCAGCAGAACACTTATTTAAAAGTCTTGGAGGGGGGATCCCTGGTTGGCGCAGCAGTTTAGCGCCTGCCTTTGGCCCAGGGCGCAATCCTGGAGACCCGGAATCGAATCCCACGTCGGGCTCCCGGTGCATGGAGCCTGCTTCTCCCTCTGCCTATGTCTCTGCCTCTCTCTCTCTTTCTCTGTGTGACTATCATAAATAAAATAAATAAATAAATAAATTCATAAAATAAAAGTCTTGGAGGGGGATGCCTGGGTGGCTCAGTGGTTGAGCATCTACCTTTGGCTCAGGGCTTGATCCTGAGGGTCCTGGGCCTGGGATCAAGTTGTGCATCGGGCTCCTTGCAGGGGCCCTGCTTCTCCCTCTGCCTATGTCTCGGCCTCTCACTGTGCCTCTCATGAATTAAAAAAAAAAAAAATCTTAAAAAAATAAATAAATAAAAGTCTTGGAGTTTTAGTTGAAGGCAAGTTCTATGAGTCAATAGTGTGGGTGCCATGAACTTTATTGCCTGAATGGAAGTCCTGCAAAGAGGAAGTTAGGGTACTGCTTTGCTCTTGATGGTACTACAAACATTTGGTTCTATTTTGGGTGACATACTCTAAAGGAGCCACATTCTAACCTACTAGGCACATGAAGACAATGAGGACAAAGACTTTCCCTTCTCCAGTAATGGGAGACACCGGTCTAGAATAACAGAGAACCTGGGGCAGAAATCTTCAAATATCTATAAAGTAGAAGGTCAAAGAGAAATTAGACCTGTTTGTTCTCTGAGGCTCCCAAGGGGGAGGACGTGGGCCCAGAGAGTGGATGTTTCAGAAACACTTTCTAACTGGTCTAAGAGCTGCCAAAAGGGAGGAATGCCTTGCTCTGGAAATAGTGGGCTTTTGTCACTGGGGAGTCTAACGACTTGGTTATGGTAGGGGGTCGATATAACTAATATTTATTGAGTGCTGTGTGCCAAGGCTGTGCCGAGGACTTTCCCTCTATTATTTCATCCTGTGACACCCTATGAGGTAGGTACTATTGTTATCTGTTCCTGTATTATGGATGAGGGAACTTGGTACAGTGAGGTCATGTAACTTGCCCAAGGTCACACAATTTTTAAGTGGTGGACCTGGAATTCCAACCCATTCTGACGAACTCCAAAGCTGAGATTCAAGCCTGTGTTATGGGGTATGGGGGTCTGGACTAGAGGGGCTCTGGGGTCCGTTTGACTAGAAGATTCAGTGTTTGGGGGGAAAAGGGTGCCCCATCCCCCTAAGGAAAAGCGTCAGAGTGTAGGACTGGGCAAGGTAAGGGGGTCCAGGGCCTTGCTAAGGGGCTGGGAGCAAGGCCAAGGGATGGAGACCGAAGAGACACGGAAGGGCCGTCAGCGTGCGTTATCCCACGGCTCGGCCACAACTCCTGTGCTGTCGTGGACCTCTCAAACCCACGCTAGGGCCTGAGGCACAAGCCCGCGTGGGGGCTCCTCTCCCGCAGCGCGGCTAGGGAGCGTCGCGGCGGCCGGGTTCTGCGGCGGAGCTGGGGAAGGAACAGCGCAGCGGTCCCTGGCCGGGCGCGAGCTGGGGGCGGTGCCGGGGCGGCGGGGGCGGGGGCGGGGGCGGGGAAGGCGCGCGCCGAGGCGGCTGCGGCAGTTGCGCGCTGGGATTGCTGCCGTGCGGCGGGTCGGTGAGTGCGGCGGGACCCGCGGGAGGGCGGGAGGGCGGAAGGGAGCGGCCGAGCGAGCGAGCGAGCGAGCGCGCGACTCGGGCCGGGGGGCCGCCGCCTGCCCCGGGCCCTGCCCCGGCCCGCCCGGGCCGCTGCGCTCCTCGGGCCCTTCTCCGTCGCGGCGCCCGCGGCCTCGGCCCCGCACGGCCCCGCACGGCCCCGCACGGCCCCGCACGGCCCCCCGGCCGGCCCCCGCCTCGGAGCAGCCCGTGCCTCCGCGCCGCGGCGACGCCCCCAGCCCCACGTCACGCCCGCGCCATTGTTTCCCCGCCGCCGGCTCGCCGGGACCGCCTTCCCTTCCCCGCGGAGCGCGGCCCTCCGTCGGTCTCTCTCGAGCCACGAGCGCCGTGTCCTGTTCCCTCGCTTTTCTCACGCGGGAGGCAGCCCCCCCCCCCCGCCCCAGGCGGGCGCTTCTTTCCCCGGTTGTGCCCAGTTTTCCCGGCCGACGCGGGCTTCCTTCCGCCTCGAGGGGCCTCCGCCGCCGGCGCCTTCCGGGTGCGCCTCGAGGAGCTGGCGAGCCGCGGTGCTCGGAGGCGCCGTCCCAGCCGCAGGAAATGCCGGCTCGGTACCCGCATCCAGCTCGGTCCTTTGCAGCACTTCCTGGAAAGCGCCCGTCGAGTCGCGAGTCGCAAGCCGCAGCAGCCGCGCTCGTTGTGCCCTAACGGCTCCCAGGTCGGGCCAGCTGTCCGGTGCCAGCCCGTCCCTTTCTTTCCTTCCCGGGGACCCTTGAGGCTGCGGAGCGCTGAGGGCGCGATGCAGCTGGAGGCCCGAGCCCTGACGTGTAAGCATAGAGCGTTGGAGGGCTTGACGCTAGTAGGCCCCAGCCTGTAAAGGCAGCAGGTAGAGCTCGCTGTCCTTGGTTTTCCCGTGCTGTCCCATGCTGTCCCTGGTGGGGCCGTTAGGTTTGAGGGATGCATCGTCGAGCGCAGTGCTCCGCAGTGACTGGTCACCTTTATAGGCTCGTGGCGTGCGCACGCGTGTGCGTGTCCGGGTGCAGACGGCTTCTTGATTGAGCTGTGCTTGTTTTGTAACGTCTGCACGTTGCTGAATTTGCCTCTGAAGACAGCGGATGCAAATTATGCTAACTGTAACCTGAAAGGAAGAATGTTGAAACAGAACCGTTTACCATGGAAACTTAATGTGATTGAGGTCTTTTTTTTTTTTTTTTGATATTTATCAGGACATTTTTCCTTCTTGATTTTACTTAAGTAGGCTTCATGCCCAAGGTTGGACTCCCAGCTCACATCCCTGAGATCAAGAGGTGCATGCATGCTCTACCACTGAGCCAGCTAGGAGCCCCTACTGGGACACTTTTCAACAATGGTTGGAATTTATCCAGATGAAGATATCCAGGCCTGTAGAAGTTCAGTTCAGTAAAACACAGCTAGTTAGTAATTAAAATCAGAACTCCACATGGTGGGCTGATGCTAGCACACACAGACTTTACTTCTGAAAAACATTTCTTTTGCATTATTAGCCAATACAATTTCAGCTCTTATAGGTTTCTTTTTTTATATATATATATTTTTTTTTAATTTTTATTTATTTATGATAGTCACAGAGAGAGAGAGAGAGAGAGGCAGAGACACAGGCAGAGGGAGAAGCAGGCTCCATGCACCGGGAGCCCGATGTGGGATTCGATCCCGGGTCTGCAGGATCGCGCCCTGGGCCAAAGGCAGGCGCCAAACCGCTGCGCCACCCAGGGATCCCCTCTTATAGGTTTCTGCATTTATTCTCACTAACCTAGAATTTGGATTTTAGAATTTAATAATCAGTCTGTAAAATGAGAGGGCTGAAGGAGATGTACTGCAAGATTTCTCTCAGTTCTAAGATTTGATTCTATTGCATGAAAATGTACAATTAGCTACAAGCTTCCAAAAGTTTATAATTGTAGGAAGATTTATATATAGAGATAGTTACTTAGGGTATCTGCAGGCCTTTCTGTGCATCAGAAGTATCTTCTTAAAGAAAGCCAAATTACAGTGGAATGTTAAGAGGAGGGATGTTCATTCATCTGTCTCTAGGCTGTTTTTGCTGTCTCATGGGAGAAAGAAAGCACTTAAAACATGTTTTTTTTTAAAAAAATATTTATTCATGAGAGACCCACAGAGAGAGAGAGAGAGAGAGAGAGAGAGAGAGAGAGAGAGAGCAGAGACCAGGCAGAGGGTGAAGCAGGCTCCATGCAGGGAGCCCAACGTAGGACTCCATCCCAGGTCTCCAGGATCACACCCTGGGCCGAAGGCGACACTATGCCACTGAGCCACCGGGGCTGCCCTGTTTTATTTTTTTTATTATTTTTAAAGATTTTTAAAATTTATTTATTCATGAGAGACACAGAGAAAGAGGCAGAGACACAGGCAGAGGGAGAAGCAGGCTCCATGCAGGGAGCCCGACATGGGACTTGATCCCGGGTCTCCAGGATCACACCCTGGGCTGAAGGCGGCGCTAAACCACTGAGCTACCCGGGCAGCCCTGTTTTGTTTTTGTTTTTGTTTTTTTTTTAATACAGCTTTTTATCGCTTAGTTTTTTAAACAGAGATAAATATGATAAAAGCTTACCAATGAAATAGCAAAAGAGCAAAAAACAAACCCCAACTTAATCATACTATTTATGATGACGTTCTTTTCCAATTTAAGCATAGCTTTTATGTAGCTTTAAAAAAAAAAGATTTTATTTATTCGTGAGAGACACGCACAGAGAGAGAGGCAAAGATACAGGCAGAAGGAGAAGCAGGCTCCTCGCAGAAAGCCCAATGTGGGACTTGATCCTGGGATTCCAGGATCACACCCTGAGCTAAAGGCAGACGCTCAACCGCTGAGCCACCCAGGCATCCTTTTTTATGTAGTTTCAATTGCTATATACATACTGGTAGGTTTGTTTTTTTTTTTTTTAAGATTTGATTTATTCATTTGAGAAGAGCACACAAGCAGGGGGTTGTGGGAGAGGGAGAAGCAGACTCCCCACAGAGCAGGGAGCCTGATTTGGGGACTCCATCCCAGGACCCTGGGATCCTGACCTGAGCTGAAAGCAGATGCCCAACCGACTCAGCCACCCAGGCACCCCTGCTCATACATACTGTTTTTAATTTTCATTTACCCACATTTCTGGGATGTCCATGTGTCTAAAGAATTCATCTACTTTTCATTTGTAGAGACTCTAACATGCTTTTAGACCCAGTAGTCAACAATACTTGGCATACAGGCTCTCAGGAAATTTTTGTTGAAGAAGTGTAGTATTATGAGCCACTTAGACAGCATTTGTGAACACAAAACATTAAATGTCACAGGGCATATGTTAGGTGACATTTGAGCAATAAAGGCAGTCAATAAGGCATGAGATAGCATCACATTATGTTTGAGGACCTAGTTTTTGGAGACTGGCTTTGAAACTTGTCTTGCAACTTATCCAGGGAACCTTGGAGAACTTAGCCTCGCTTAGTTTCTCTCTATGAGATAGGGGAAAATATAACAAATTTCACAGGGTTGTGTGGATTGAATAGGATAATTTCATTGAGGCAGTACTGGCATACATTAAGTTCTCTAAATATTAGCTATTACTGCTTGTTGTTTTTTTGAAGACTTTATTCATGAGAGTTAGAGGCAGAGGCAGAGGGAGAAGCAGGCTCCATGCAGGAAGCCTGACGTGGGACTTGATCTGGGGACTCCAGGATCACACCCCGGACTGCAGGCGGCGCTAAACCTGCAGGCGGCGCTAAACCGCTGCGCCACTGGGGCTGCCAGAGAGAGAGAATCTTGAGTAGACTCCCTGCTGAGCATGATCCTGATGCGGGGCTTCATCTCCCGAGCCTGAGATCATTACCTGAGCTGAAACCAAGAGTCAGACACCCAATGGACTGAGCCACTCAGGTGCCCCTAAAAGTTCTTTGCTTTAGGGAAGTTGATTGCAAATTGTTGTGGATTACTAAGCTTCTGTCCTTTGACACAGTAAATCTTACATGACCTTTTATTATTTGAAATTTGATTGAATTCTCTGATTGGTTACCAGAGTTTGCAGTGGCAGTTCCTTTGTTATTTCTTTCTTTTTCTTTTTTTAACATTTATTTATTTATTCATGAGAGACAGAGAGAGAGAGAGGCAGAGACACAGGCAGAGACACAGGCAGAAGGAGAAGTAGGCTCCATGCAGGGAGCCTGATGTGGGACTTGATCCCAGGACCCCAGGATCACGCTCTGAGCCAAAGGCAGACACTCAACCGCTGAGCCACCCAGGCATCCCTTTTTTTCTATTTTCTAATTGTGTGGTCTCTTTTTTCAATATATGTTTTTCAGAGGGATAAAATTACAGATACAGCCGAGGCCTATATGAATCCTTACTGATCCTGTTTCCCTTTCTTGCCCTCTTACAGAGGTAAACACGGTCATGAATTCAATAATTATCATTGCTTTTGCATTTTTTTTTACTTTTACTAATATGTATATATCCATAAAAGTATGTAAATTCTTGCTTAATATATTATACATATGATTTTGCAGTGGTTTCTTTTTTGTTAAACGTTTTTTTAAACGATTATTAATTGAGAGGAGCAAGAGAGCAGGAGCAGGGGTGGGAGGGTTGGGAGAGGGGGAGGCATACTTCCCACTGAGCAGGGAGCCTTGGGGCTAGATCCCAGGACCCTGAGATCGTGACTTAAGTTAAAGGCAGATGTTTGACCAATCAGGTGCCCAAAAATGAACTTTACAGTTCACTCATAAATTGGGCACTCATAAACTGCATTTAGTTGCTGTATCTCTTTAATTATTTTTAATTCACAGCAGGTCCATCTTTTTGTTTTTATAATACTGATGTATTTGAAGAGTGCAGGCCAGTTGTTTTATAGAACAAAACTATAATAAAAGTTATATGAATGTACTTTTTCAAAGTATCTTCTTGTTCCGTCCTCACCCTTCTTGTGATGACATGAGCTGATAAAAATGTCTATGTAATGAGATGAAGTGAAATAAATGGCATAGGTATTGTCACGTAACCTTAAGCTACTATTGACCTTCTGATTATATGGCAGAAGGAGGATCATCTGCTTCTGGGAACTGCAGTTGACCATGGGTGACTGAAACCATGGAAAGGGCAACTGTGGATAAGGGGGACTACTGTTGTACATCGTGCAGAGGCTGCAAGTGTTAAACATTGTGTGCTCTAGCATTATAAATAATAATTTATTAAGCACTACATGTCAGCCATTGTTCTTAGCACCTTGCACTTATTAATGTATTGAATCCTTGCCCCGTGTTGGACCATTTTGGTGTGGAAGAAACTGGAGTGTGGAATTTGTTCAGTCATAGAGCTAATTAGTGTTGGGCCAGGTTTTGAGTCCAGTGTGGCTCTAGAATCTTCATCACAAGTATAATTCTATGACCTTGGTCAAATTATTTAACTCCAATACACTGTTTTCGTCTTTGTATAACAAAGATAATAGCAGCTAACTCATACGGTTGTGAGAAGTCAGATGAAATATGTACAGTGCTTAAAATATGAAAAAAGTGAACACTTAGTGTTAGCTGTTATGTTAGTGTTATTAAGGCATTGAACTTACATATATCCCTGGATTTTTACCAAAGAAGCAGACTAATCCATAAATGTGAATTTATAAACCAAAAAGTGGAAATACTGTGGTGATTATTTCTGAATTTCTGATTTTTATTATTATTTTTTGGTATTTTGTAAGGTGAAAGATAATAGGTAAAACAAAGTTGAATGGTGAGCCAGAAACTTAGTCAGTAAAAGAATTAGTTCATTTTGAAATCAAACAGATTTTTTGTACCTCCTTTATGAAAGAATATTCAAGAATCATTACTGAAAGTATGATGCATTATATATTGGCTGAATGTAAAAACTGTTACGCTTAGTTACCTTTATGCTTTTGAAAGACCATAGTTAATTATAGCAATATTTTGAAGAAATACATGACATACTACATATCCTCAAAATGTTTTCTTTAGGGGCGCCTGAGTGGTGGCTTAAAGTGTCTGCCTTCACCTCAGGTCACCATCCTAGGGTGGGCTCCCTGCTCAGCATGGAACCTGCTTCTCCCTCTTCTGTTCCCCCTGCTTGTGCTCACTCCCTGTCAAATAAATATATAAAATCTTAAAAAAAATGTTTACATGCTTGTTCTTTGTGTCAATAACCAAGGTCTGGTATTACTCAAAACATTCAGAGGCAACCTTCATATGCTGATGTAGAACAAATATATATATATAGTATTCTGTGTGATATGGCTGAGGTAACAATTTTAGGAGTAGCAGCAGTAGAATATTGAGAACATAACAAAATTCAGGTCTCTGTATGTTTAGGAACCTTAGGAACATATGGATTAGATTTGTATTTTCCAGTTAGTTTCAGACTAGAGTTAGAGCATATTATTGCTTGAAGAAAAACAAATTGTCAAGGCAACAGGTACTGCATTTCTCACTTGACAAGATCTCTTCTCAGTTTTGTTATTTTCCATCAGAGAACAAGGAACCTTTTGTTCCAAGGCCTGATGTTGAAATGGCAAAATATTACGGTAATGAAGCCAAGAATCTTTTGCGTTTCTGAACCAAAAGTAAGATTTCACAAAGACTCATTTAGAGCATTAGAAGGAACTTGTGCAATATTCTTGCATTTTCAGGCTTACACAAGAATTGCTTCTAAAAAGCAAAGACCTCCAAGTCTAGAGGTTTAGGAGTTCCATTTGTTTCTGCCTATATATATCAAATCTATTGAACTGGGTTTATAACAGCAAACAAAACAAATCTCACCTTTATGGAGCTTACATTTTAGACAAAAGGTCTGACTGTCAAAATACATCATGTCTGAAAGTGTTAATGTGCAAAAAGAGAAAAAGGAGGGTAAGAAGATAGCAAGTAATATGTGTAGACAGGTAAGTGTGAGTTTATTAGTTGGAATTTGTTAGCTGCATCACTTGTGCGAAGTATGAATGCTGGCCTTTTATAGGAATGTATAGTACAACGGAGGGCAAATGATAGAACTGTGAATGAAACTAATGGAATGAAAAATGAACAAAAAACTGTCATGAACTATTCAAAAGGCAGAGGTAAGAAATATTTAATAGTTCACATACAACAGTTTTAAGGAGTCTTTTTGGGGAAAATTGACTACTTCATCTTAAATTTTTTTTTTCTCTTAAAATATTTTATGTGATTATTTTCTTCCATGAATTTTATGATTAGAGGGAATAAAAGTTACAAAAATACTTCCAAAGCTAAAGTTTGTTTCAAAGTGCTGTTCTTGGAATTAGAGGTGACACTATTGTCAGGAAGGAAGAATTTTCTCTGCCCTTCAAAGTCCTACCTGGACTAAGAAACAAATTGACATGGGGCAGTTTAACAAGAGAAGATCAAATTTAATAGCATACATAGGGGGAATCCACACAGCAATGGAAATTCAAAGACAGGCAACATGATGCTTGTGTGAGCTGAGGAGAGAGTTAGGGGCCTGAGGATACAAAGAGTAGAAATAGACCATTAGAGGGAAGGTGAGAGGTAATGGTTGGAAAACAAAGATTGCCTCATGTAGGTAAGTGTCTTAGGTAAGGGATTTCTGTTAATAGCTTTCTTCTTGGTATAAACAGGCACTTGAGGGAGAGGTAAAGAGCTTTTCCTGAATCTGTGTTGTAAATACTTTTTAACTCAAAATAATGTTAATGCCAAAGTGGCCCCGTCTAGGGGTAGCCTGCCCTTGGCCCCTTTGCTGTTAACTATAAATACAGTGATTTAGATTTTCAGTAGTGTTGTTAATTAATCTAAACTTGGATTTGACTTCCCTCCCTTGTTTTCTAGGGAGTGTATTTGTAAGTTTGTTTGTGGTCATGTTACAGAGGTGACACTAAGGCATACACAATGTTTAAAATAACTGACCACTATACTTTCTTACTTTACTTGCTGGTTGGTCAAGGAATAGGGTTGTCAAAGACTGTGTATAAAATGTGCCTACTTACCAAACAGATGCCCACAGTGGAGACTTATCAAGGGTTGCAGTAGAGAAGAAGCCTCTGCCTTACTGTCAGCACCAGTTGGTAGAGGTGACTATACAGATGTGCATTTTCCTTTTGGTAGAAATGGTCCACACCACTAACTGGTAAGGCTAATTGTCTACTTAGTATTGTCAGTATTCTTCTGGTTCAACATATCTATAGTTCATATATAACCTGTATTAGCTATATAGATTGTACATTTAAAGCTGTTAACCAAGTTGTCAGAAAAGTGAAAACAAGGTCACATGAGAAATATTTTGTCTTTTGTATCATAACAAAGGGAATACTTTCGTTTTTTAAAAATTGAGAGAGAGCATGCTCTCAAGCAGGGGGAGGGGCAGTGGGAGACAGAGAAGCAGACCCCACTGAGCAGGGAGCCCGATGTAGGGCTCCATCCCAGGACCCCAGGATCACGGCCTGAGCCAAAGGCAGATGCTCAACAACTGAGCCACACAGGTGCCCCTATAATAAAGTAATTTTATACTTTACACATGTGTGTGCACACATTCACAAATATAGTGTGCCTACTTGGTATAGTACCAGGCCATACAGATGGAGGATGTAGCTTTAACTCTTCTTTTTCTGTAAACTAGTTTATTTTTATTTTTTAAAGATTTTATTTATTTATTCATAGAGACAGAGAGGCAGCGACACAGGCAGAGGGAGAAGCAGGCTCCATGCAGGGAGCCCAACATGGGACTGGATCCCGGGTCCCCAGGATCACACCCCAGGCGGTGCCAAACCGCTGCGCCACTGGGGCTGCCCCGTAAACCAGTTTAATATGTGTAATGAACAACTAAAGTTGTATTTATGAAGATTAAAATAAATTCAAACTGGTGAGAAAATTTGAAGACACCATTCAAAATTATCCTTTTCATTCAAGTTTCAGAGCAGTGTTCAGTGTCCTTAGAATGGTTAATTATAAAACTTAGAAATGTCAAGTTTGCTTTTTTAAAAAAATATTTTTTTTATTTATTCATGACAGACACAGAGAGAAGCAAAGACCTGGGCAGAGGGAGAAGCAGGCTCCATGCAGGGAGCTCGATGTGGGACTCAACCCCAGGATTCTAGGATCATGCCCTGAGCCGAAGGCAGACATTCAACCACTCAGGCGTCCCTAGAAATGTCAAATTTTATATTTAAAACAGAATAAATTCCAGTGAAGTTTAGTCAGACGCTGAGAGTTCATATTTAGTACCGCTATCATTACCCTATTATCTATATTGACATTCAATTGAAAAATGACTATATGATTCAATATGCAGTATATAACACTTTGCCAGATAGACTTGTGCTACACAGTGTTTATAAGTGCTACTTCTTTCCAAGTGGATTACTGATGTGATCTGAAACATTTAAAAGGGTTTTGCTAATCAGGTTTACCCTACAGCTTCGGTTATTCTTTGCTTCCTGTTTTTAGCAGTTGCCTGGAGCTGTTAAGGCAGCTGGTTTCCCTTTTTTTTTTGGGGGGGAGGGTGAATTAGTGTTGAAAGGAACGGAGTATGTTTTACCTGTGAAATATTTTTGAAGTGTAAAAAAACTACAGTATTTCAGATGCTTGAAAGTTCATTTGTTACTCTTAAGGTACAAGTACTTTGCAGGCTGTATATTTTATTTTTTTATTTTTTTTTAATTTTTATTTATTTATGATAGTCACACAGAGAGAGAGAGAGAGAGAGAGAGAGAGAGAGG
Source organism: Nyctereutes procyonoides (assembly GCF_905146905.1). Classification (NCBI taxonomy): domain Eukaryota; kingdom Metazoa; phylum Chordata; class Mammalia; order Carnivora; family Canidae; genus Nyctereutes; species Nyctereutes procyonoides. The sequence continues at coordinate 8,060,254 of NW_026575133.1, read as the reverse complement.
CAGACACATAGGCAGAGGGAGAAGCAGGCTCCATGCACCGGGAGCCCGACGTGGGATTCGATCCCGGGTCTCCAGGATCGCGCCCTGAGCCAAAGGCAGGCACTAAACCGCTGCGCCACCCAGGGATCCCTAGGCTGTATATTTTAAATTGAAACAATTTTCTAACTGTACCATGTTTGAAAGGAATTAAAATTTGAACTTTTTATTCAGTATTATTTATTGCTATACCTTACTGAAAGAAACTACTCTTAAGCTTGACACTGTAATTAGGTGGCAAATGAAATATTTACCTACTTTTTGGAAATTTGTCTCTTTTTTTAAAAAAAAGACTTTATTTGGGGACACCTGGGTGGCTCAGGGGTTGGGCATCTGCCTTCGGCCCAGGGTGTGATCCTGGAGTCCTGGGATCGAGTCCCACATCGGGCTCCCTGCATGGAGCCTGCTTCTCTCTCTGCCTCTGTCTCTGCCTCTCTGTGTGTGTGTCTCTCTTGAATGAATAAATCAAATCTTAAAAAAAAAAAAATCTTAAAGACTTAAGTTCACCAGGATGCTAATAAAGTCTGTTTAAAAAAAAAAAAGACTTTATTTGACAGAATGAGAGAGCAAAAGCAGGGAGAGGGAGAAGCAGACTCCCCACTGAGCAGGGAGCCCAACACACATGGGATCCTGGGATCATAAACTGAGCCAAAGGCAAAAAACACCTAACCGACTGAGGCACCCAGGTGCCCCCACCCCTTTTGGCCAGATTATAAAGCATCCTTATCTTTAATTTTAATATTACTATGAAAACTAGTTAAGCATTAGGTTGATTCTGTGTATATAGTTCAAAAGTCTGTCGTATAATGTTATGTTAGGTAAGATCATAGTAAAATTGTCATATGAGGAATTGTTTGAAGATGATGATTTAAGAAAATCTTACCCCCTTCATGTAACTGTAAAGACCTCATGGCAGGTTTTATCCCATATTAGTCATAATTTGATTATTTAATAATCATTTATATTTACATTTGAGTTAAAGTTTTATGTTATCTTTGCTGAGAGTCTATAACTTGAATTTTTAAAATAAGATATATTTTAGTTAGTCCATGAATGACCCAAGAAAGTGCTTTGAATTTTTCCTGCAGATAATTTGGAGAAAGTAATAAAAGATTAAAATACGTGGGGGAAATCTTTTCTTAGTGTAATTACTACCTCTAATTTTTAAGGAAAGGAAAAAAAACCCCTGACTTAAAAAAAAAAAGTTTCTTTGAGATATAAATACATACCATTAACTGCACATATTTAGAGTGTACAGTAAGTTTTGACATATATACACTAGTGAAACAATCACCATAATTAAGATAATGAACATATCCCTCCCCAAAATTTTCCTGGGTCCCTCTTTGCCTTATTACTTCCCTCTAGGCAACCACTGATCTTCTGTCACTATAGATTAGTTTGCATTTCTAGAATTTTATGTCAATAAAATATAGTATGCAGTCGTGTCTGATTTATTCACGACGTCAGTAGTTCATTCCTTTTTATTGCATAGTAGTATTCCATTGTATGGATGTACTACAGTTTATCCATTTACCTGCTAATAGACATTTGGATTATTTTTAGTTTATGGCTATTACAAAGAAAGCTTCTATGAATATTTGTGTGTAAATCTTTCCCTGACTATATGCTTTCATTTCTCTTGGGTAATTATGTAGGAGTGGAAAGATTGGGACATAAAGTAGCTATATGTTTAACTTTTAAGGAAATAGAAAACTTTTCCAAAGTTCTTGTACCATTTTTATAGTCTTACCAAAGGTGTTTTAGAGTTCTAGTAGCTCTATTTCCTCACCAAGTTTGTTATGGCCAGTCTTTTTTTTTTTTTTTAAACTTTTGTGTTTCTTTTTTTTTTTTTTTTAAGATTTTATTTATTTATTCATGAGAGACACAGAGAGAGAGTCAGAGACACAGGCAGAGGGAGAAGCAGGCTCCATGCAGGGAGCCCGATGTGGGACTCCATCACGGGTCTCCAGGATCAGGCCCTGCCCTGGGCCGGAGGCGGCGCTAAACCGCTGAGCCACCCGGGCTGCCCTGTTATGGCCAGTCTTTTTTTTTTTTTTTCTTTTTAAAGATTTTATTTATTTATTCATGAGAGAGACAGAGAGAGAGAGAGAGGCAGAGACATAGGCAGAAGAAGCAGGCTCCATGCAGAGAGCCTGATGTGGGACTCAATCCAGGGTCTCCAGGATCACGCCCTGGGCTGCAGGCGGCGCTAAACCGCTGCGCCACCGGGGGCTGCCCTGTTATGGCCAATCTTTTAAAAATGTTAAACATTCCAGGGCAGCCTCAGTGGCTTAGCGGTTTAGCGCTGCCTTCAGCCTAGGTAGGGTGTGATCCTGGAGCCCCGGGATTGAGTCCCACGTAAGGCTCCCAGCATGGAGCCTGCTTCTCCCTCTGCCTCCTCTGCCTGCCTCTCTCTCTCTCTCTCTCTCTCTCTCTCTCTCTCTCTCTCTAATAAATAAAAAATCTTAAAAAAAAAAGTTAAACATTCTAACAGGTATGTAGTGGAATCTTATTGTGGTGGTAATTTTCATTTTCCTCGTGAATAAATAATCTTTAAAAGAATTTCTCTCTCCTTCTCCCTCATCACACTCCCACACTTACACACTCTCTCTAAAATATGTATATATTTATATATTTTTATATAAACTGACATATCATCAATAAAGATATTCAGATGGCAAATAAGTACATGGAATGATGCTCAAATCATTTATCATGAGAGACACAGAAAGAGGGACAGAGACCTAGGCAGGGGGAGAAGCAGGCTCCCGGCATGGAGCCTGATGTGGGAATTGATCTCCGAACCTGGGATTATGCCTTGAGCCGAAGGCAAACACTCAACTGCTGGGTCACCCAGGTGTCCGGAAGGAGTGATAATCTTTTTTTTTTTTTTTTTTTTAAGATTTTCTTTATTTATTCATGAGAGACACACACAGAGAGAGAGGCACAGACACAGGCAGAGGGATAAGCAGGCTCCATGCAGGGAGCCTTATGTGGAGTCTCCAGGACCACACCTTGGGCTGAAGGCGGTGCTAAACCGCTGAGGCACCTAAGCTGCCCATGGAGCGAGAATCTTAAGCAGGCTCCATGCTCAATGGAACCCAACACAGGGCTTGATCTCATGACCCAGAGATCATGACCTGAGCTGAAGTCAGATTCTTAACTGAGTTAAGGCCACCCAGATGCCTCTAGAGTTTTTCTAATTAAAAAAAATCCTAACAGTAAATAGATACCAATATTAAGCCACTAAATTACTGATTTTCTTTTCTAGAGTTCAGCATAAAATTGAAATAAAATGACAACCTCCTGGAGTGATCGGTTACAGAATGCAGCTGATATGCCTGCTAACATGGATAAACATTCCCTGAAAAAGTATCGACGAGAAGCCTATCATCGGTAAGTATTTTGTCTATTTAATCCTCAAAACATCTCTATAAAGTGGGCACATATTTATTTTACAGATGATGAAATTAATGTGTAAAGAAGTTAGGCAGTTTACATACAGCATATAGCTAGTTTGTGGTTCAATCCCAGTCTAGAGTTTTAGACTTTTTAAAAAATATTTATTTCAATAATCTCTATACTGACCATGGCCTTGAACTCACGATCCAAAATCAAGAGTTGCAGGTTCTTCTGACTGAGCCAGCCAGGGGACCCCAGAATCTAGATTTTTAACCATACTGCTGCCACTATGTTTTATATATATACATACGTACATATATGTATGTGTGTGTATATGTATGTTTTATTTATATGTAATTATATATATGTACACATATATATGTTTTTAAAGATTTTTATTTATTTATTCATAAGAGACACAGAGAAAGAGAGAGAGAGAGAGGCAGAGACAGGAACAGGCTCCATGCAGGGAGCCTGATGTGGGACTTGATCCCAGATCTCCAGGATCACACCCTGGGCTGAAGTTGGCGCTAAACCACTTGAGCCACCAGGGCTGCCCTGCCACTACGTTTTAAAAGGAAATTTGTTGTTTCTTGTATCTACTAATAAAAATCCTTAACTGAAGAAAGTCTTTAGATGCTAGAAAATTGTATCTTAGTTAACAACAAGAATGAAATTCTTAATTCACGTTTGCCACAAACCAATTATAGTTTTTAAGTAGATTTTTAAAATTATGTCTACTGGCTACTTTATTAAACTGAATGTGAGTAGTGCTGGATATTAGCAATATTTTCTTTGATTAATACTTTAAGGGGTGCCTGGCTGGCTCAGTTGGTTCAGCATCTGCCTTCAGCTCAGGTCATGATGCCATGATCCTGAGATCAACCCCTGTATTAGCAGGCATCTGGCTCAGCGGGGTATGGACTTCTCCCTCTGCCCCTCCTCTTCATTCCCCCTCCCCACCCCCATTGTTTTCTCGGTCTCTCTCTCTCTCTCTCTAGCTTGCTCTGTCTCAAATAAATAAAAAAATCTTAAATAAAAAGACTTTAACATTTTCTCTGAATCATTTTTCCTTTAAAAGTTTAAAATGTAAGACAGCTGGGTTGCTCAGTCATTTAAGTGGCTGCCTCTGGGTTTTGTCTCAGGTCATGATCTCATGGCTAGTGACATTGAGCCCCAGGTCTCTGGCTCCATGCTCAGCAGGGAGTGTGCTTGAAGATTCTCTCCCCTTCCCCCCCCCCCAAATAAATCTTTATAAAACGTTTAGAATGTGAATATTTAAAATTTATTTGTTACCTTTTTAAATTTTTTTTTCCTTTTTAAAAATATTTATCTATTTTTTTAGAGAGAGAGAACGAGCTAGGGGTAGGGGCAGAGAAAGGGGAAGCCGACTCCCCAGTGAGCCAGGAGCCCCATGCGGGCCTCAGTCCCAGGACCCTGGGATCATGACCTAAGCCTAAGGCAGATGCTTAACTGACTGAGGTGCCCCTTATTTGTTACAATTAATCGATTTAATTAAATGGCTGTTTCTGCCTAATCTTTAGTAGCTAAGATATGTGGAAGTAGGGTCTGCATTTAGAAATCATTTGGTTTTAGACAGAAATTAGAAGTTTACACTTTTTCATAAATTAATAGGATAGAAAGACTTGGGCCCTTCTAGAACTATCTCTTTCCCATGTTGGGAAAGCAAGGTGTAGAAATACTGATGTACTGGTAGTGCTAAAAAGTTGTATGGGAACTCCAGGAATCTACAACTCATAATTATTCATTTGTTTCTAAGTTAGAGGAAAGAGGAAATATTTAGGTGTTTTATACTTACACAATTATTTGTGTAGTCTTTATACTATATACATTTGGTTATGATGTAACATATTTATCAGTGGAAACAAGGACTAGAATTATGCAATGGAGATCATCTAGTACACATCAGGTTTCCTGATGGTATTTAATATGTCATAGTCTGAGTGCTTCTGACTCATTTAGAATGATATTTCCTGGAACATTTTAGACTGGCCCTGCACCTTACATTCTTCATATGGTAACGTGCAATCTACAATAATAGAAACCGTAGGAAAAAACCCCTTCAAGGATTTAAATTTTTAGATCATTTAAAACCTCTTTTTCTTTTTTTCTTATTGTGGTAAAGTATACATAATATAAATTTGCCACTTAACTGTTAAGTGTATACTTCAGTGGTATTAAGTCACAGTGTTGTGCAGCCATCACCAGTATCCATCCCCATGACTTCATTTTATACAATTAATACTATAACTATTAAACAATAAGTCCCTGTTCTCCCCTCTCCCAGCCCTGGCAACCAACTACCATTATACTGTCTTTATAATTTTGACTACTCTAAGTACTTTATATAAGTGGAATCATACAGTCTTTGTCTTTTTGTGACAGACTTATATCACCATAATGTTCTCAAGGTTAATCCATATTGTAGCATATTGCAGAATTTCCTTTTATTTTTATTTTTTTAAAGATTTTATTTATTCATGACAGAGAGAGAGAGGCAGAGACACAGGCAGAGGGAGAGGGAGAGAAGCAGGCTCCATGCAGGGAGCCCGACACGGGACTCGATCCCAGGTCTCCAGGATCACACCCTGGGCCAAAGGCTGCGCCAAACCGCTGGGCCACCGGGGCTGCCCAGAATTTCCTTTTAATGTAAAATTTGGGTTCTTGAATTCTTGCTTTTGTTAATTAAAATTTTTTATTTTTTTATTTTTATTTTTTTAAGGAATTTATTTATTCATTCATGAGAGACACAGAGAGAGACAGAGACACAGGCAGAGGGAGAAGCAGGCTCCATCAGGGAGCCTGATGTGGAACTCGATCCTGGGACTCCGGGATCATGCCCTGAGCCAAAGGCAGATGCTCAACTGCTGAGCCACCCAGGCATCCCAATTAAAAAATTTTAATAGAAACCATTTATTATTATTTTTTATTTTTTATTTTTTTTAAAGATTTTATTTATTCATGATAGTTACACACAGAGAGAGAGAGAGAGAGGCAGAGACACAGGCAGAGGGAGAAGCAGGCTCCATGCACCGGGAGCCCGACGTGGGACTCGATCCCGGGTCTCCAGGATCGCGCCCTGAGCCAAAGGCAGGCGCCAAACCGCTGCGCCACCCAGGGATCCCCAATAGAAACCATTTAAAAGGAATTTATTTTTATTTTCTAGTTAAGTCAGTTTGTAGAATATTCTGTTTCCAGGGCTTTTTATTAAAGTCATTTATTGGAGTTGGTAATTTATCATTGGTTAAATTAGGCAGATTATGATGATCATTTGTCATATACATTGTATGTGATGCTTTGGAATTCCCTTTTTAGAAGAAGCTAAATATTTTTAGTTAAGTAGATAAACTCTTAACTTCTGGCTTTTTTCTTGCTAATATTAGTCTTTTAAAAATAATGGTCATGAGTCATTATTAAGAAACTGGTCTTTAGAATGTGACTGTTGTTCTTCTTCCATTTCCTTATTATGATTGTTGAGTCTTCTAGGGTGAGGATAATCATCAGGCCAAACCCTTCATTGAAATAGTTTTGTTGTATGGTCAGAATATAGGCTGAGTTGCTCAGATGTTACATTGGCTTGAAGGAGGCAAGTTAGACAATTACTTCTTAAATAGTTTCTTGTTTAACACCTAGAATCTTACAGTGATCAGAATAGATCAGAATTTGTATCTACCAAATCCAACAATGGAACAATTAGATTTTTCATCTGCTCTCCATATTTGTGATCAGGATGCTGAAGTCAGGTATTTGGTTTTTTTCTTTTTAAATTTTGATGGTTTTGGTATAGAAGAATTTCTGTAAGTGAATTGGTTCTTTCTGTATGAACACAGTTTATGAATTCAGCAGTAGTTTTTGTTATGTTGAACTGAAATTTGATAAATAATTGGGATTGTGAATTTTTGGTTAAGCAGTTCTTTGCCTTATTTTTTTTTTAAGATTTTATTTTATTTATTCATGAGAGACACAGAGAGAGAGACATACACAGAGGGAGAAGTAAGCTCCCTGCAAGGAGCCTGATGTGGGACTCGATCCTGGATCCCGGGATTATGCTCTGAGCCTAAGGCAGATGCTCAACGGCTGAGCCACCCGGGCATCCCCCTTTGCCTTATTTTATAAGACATTGCAACCACTTTGCTCTGAAGTTCTTTATATATTTATCCAAATTTTTTTTTAATTGAACTTTACTCTTCCAAAGCCGTATCAGTGGTTTATTTAAATTTGATGAATAATAATAGTTTCTTTACTCAAAGTTTTAAATTATTATATATGTTTAAGGAATAAAAAGGAATTTTTTTTTTTTTTTTAAAAGGAAAGCTTTTTTTTTTTTTTTAATTTTTATATATTTATGATAGTCACACACAGAGAGAGAGAGAGGCAGAGACACAGGCAGAAGGAGAAGCAGGCTCCATGCACCGGGAGCCCGACGTGGGATTCGATCCCGGGTCTCCAGGATCGCGCCCTGGGCCAAAGACCGGCGCTAAACCACTGTGCCACCCAGGGATCCCTAAAAAGGAATTTGTATACATGTATAAAATTATTTTGTAGTACCTGTAGCTTGACACACTCCTACTATTAGAAGTGGTTATGATTTTTTTTGAACTTCAAATAAAAAACAGGTATTAAAGTTTTACACAGGCAGAGGGAGAAGCAGGCTCTATGCAGGGAGCCTGATGTGGGACTCCATCCGGACTCCAGGATCACGCCCTGGGGCAAAGGCAGCTGCCAAACCGCTGAGCCACCCAGGGATCCCCATTATGCAGGATATTTTCATTGAGGGAAACTAGGTGAATGGAAAAGGGGAATCTTTCTGTATTGTTTCTTCTACTGCATATGAATTTGTAATTATTTCAACATAGAAAGTTGCATTTAAAAAATTCAGTGACATGCCTTTTTTACATCATAGATATTCTTTGTCTCCTCTAAATATAAGTGCTTTTCATAATATGTAGTGGTACTACTTTATGGGATACAGATTCTCTAAACTTTATTGTTCAGAAGGAGATACTGCATCTTAAAACATTCTCAGTTTATTTCTCTCTCTCTTTTTTTTTTTTTTTAGTTTATTTCTCTTTACCATTCCCTCTGTGCTTCTTCTAAAAACCTGCCTAAAGTAAAATAGAAAAGTGGTGGTGCTAGCAAGGAAGAGAGAGAAGAGACAGCAGATGTTTGATTCAGTGAAATCCTGTAATAAGAAACTCAGTTTGAGGGTTGCCGGGCTGACTCAATGGTTGAGAGTCTGCCTTTGGCCCAGGTTGTGATCCCGAGGTCCTAGGATCATGTCCTGCATCAGGTTCCCCGAAGGGAGCCTGGTTCTCCCTCTACCTATGTCTCTGCCTCTTTCTCTGTGTCTTGAATGAATGAATGAACAAATAAATGAATGAATGAAAAGAAAGGCAGTTTGAGGAAATGTTACTCATATTTAAATAGCATATTTCATCTTCAAGGACCCTTTTTTTTAAGATTTTTATTTATTCAGGAGAATAAATGTCTACTTTGTAGACATGAGTTATTTGTAATTGTGTCCCAGTTTTTGTCTTGCCTTTTATTTTCAATAATCTTTTGATGAACAGATGTTCTTAACTTTAAAAATGTAATTTAAAAAATTGAGATAAAATTCACATACCATAAACTTTACACTTGTAAAATGTACAACTCCTTGGTTATGGTATATTCACAAGATTGTGCAATCATCACCACTAATTCCAGAACATTTTCATCAACCCCAAAAGGAATCCCTTACCCACTAGAAATAACCCTTCCTTCCTTCCTCCCTCAGCCCTTGGCAATCGCTGATCTACTTTCTTCTGTATGGAATCATATGTTCTACACATTTCATATAAATGGAATCATATCAGGTCTTTTTTGTTTCTGGCTCTTTCGCTTAATGTTTTCTTGATGGATCCATGTGCTAGCATGACTCAATACTTAATTACTTTAATGGCTGAGTAATAATCCATTGTATGGATATACCACATTTTGTTCATCTGTTGCTTAGTATTTGGGTTGTTCCCATTTTTTGGCTATTATGAATAATGCTACTATGACCACTGCGTACAAGTTTGTGTGGACGTGTTTTCAGTTTTTTTGGGGTATGTATCTAGCAGTGGGATTGGCTGGCTTATGTAGTAACTTTATGTTTAACTTATTTTTGAAGAATTGTCAGACTGTTTTCTGGTATAGATGTGTCATTTTACATTATTGCCATCAGTGGATGAGGATTTTAATTTCTCCACATCCTCACAATAACACATAACTTGTTATTTGTTATTTTTTTATAGCTGTCCTAGTGTGTGTGCGAGAAGTGGACAGCGAGAAGCTGTCCTAGTGTGTGTGCGAGCATTTTTAAATGTTTTTGTCATCTGCATATCTTCTTTTGAGAAATGTTTATTCAAATCTTTTGCCCATTTCTTAGTTGTTTTATTTTTAAATTGTTGTATAAGTTTTTTATATATTCTAGATACCAAACCTATGTCTGCTACATGATTTTCAAATATTTTCTCCCATTCTGTGGATTGTCTTTTCATTTACCTGGTAGTGTCATTTGAAGCACAAATGTTTTTTAATATTGATGAAGTCCAGTTTATCTATATTTTCTTTTGTTGCTTGTGCTTTTAGGGTCATATTTAGGAAACCATTGCTTAATCTTAGGTCACAAAGATTTACACTTAGGTTTTCTTTTGAGAGGTTTTTGTTGTTTAAGATTTTTATTGATTTATTCATGAGAGACAGAAGGCAGAGACATAGGGAGAGGAAGAAGCAGGCTTCTCACATGGAGCCCGATGAGGGACTCGATCCCAGGACCCCGGGATCGCACCCTGAGCCAAAGGCATACGCACAACCGCTGAGCCACCCAGGAGTCCCTCTTTTGAGAGTTTTATATAGAGTTTTATATAGTTTTATGTTCTATGTTTAAGTTTTTGATCCATTTTGATCTAATTTTTTTTTATATGATGCAAGATGAAGGTCCAAAATCATTCTTTTGCATGTGGATATCCGGTTATCCTGGCACTTTTTGTTGAAAAGACTTCTTTCCAAATTAAATGATCTTGATACCCTTGTCAAAATCAGTTGTTCATAGATGTGTATAATTAATTCTGCTATTCCAGTTGTATTCCTTTGATCTATCTGTCTACTCAGGTCAATACTACAGTCTTTATTGTTGTGGCTTTGTCTTAAATTTTGAAGTGATGATGTAAATCCTTCAGTTTTGTTCTTCCTTTTCAAGATTGTTTTGGCAATTCTGTGGTCTACCTATGTACATAAGAATTTTGGGACTGTTTGTTAATTTCTACCAAAAAGCTAACTTGGAATTTTGATAGGGATTATATTGAATCTTTTTATCAGTTTAAGGAGTAGTGTCATCTCAACAATATTAAGTCTCTGATTGATGAATATGGGATATCTTCCCATTTATTTAGATCTTCTTTAATCACTTTTTACAGTATTTTGTAGTTTTCAGTGCACAAGTCTTATACTTCTTTTGTTACATTTATTCTTAAGTATTTTATGATTTTAGATACTATAGTAAATGGATTTTTTTTAAAGATTTTATTTATTTATTCATGAGAGACACAGAGAGAGAGAGAGAAGCAGAGACAAAGGCAGAGGGATAAGCAGGCTCCATGCAGGGAGCCCGATGTGGGACTCAATCCCGGGACTCCAGGATTATGCCTGGGCTGAAGGCAGGCACTAAACCTGAGCCATCCAGGGATCCCAAATTGTTTTCTTTTTTAAAAAAAATATTTTATTTATTATTTATTTATTAGAGAGACTAAGCATGAATAGGAGGAGGGACAGACAGAGAGGGAGAGGGAGAAGCAGACTCCTCACTGAGCAGGGAGCCCAACATGGATCTTGATCCCAGGTCTCTGGGATCATGACTGAGCTGAAGGCAAATGTTTAACCAAGTCACCCAGGCACCCCTGGAATTGTTTTCATAATTTCATTTTTGGACTATTCTTTGCTGGTTTATGGAAATACAACTGGTTTTTTATATACTGATTTTGTATTCTTCAACTTGGTTTGTTGCCTCTAATAATTTTTTGTTTTTTTGTGAATTCTTTAGTGAGTCTAATATATAAGATCATGTCATCTGCAAATAAGGACACTTCTACTTCTTTACCAATATGAAAACCTTTTTTTCTTGCCTAATTTTGGCTAGAATGTCCAGTACAGTACTGCGTAGAACTAGTGAGAGTACACATCTTTTTCTTTGCCTTACCTTAGGAAGAAATCTTCCGTCTTTCATTATTAACTACAGGTTTTTCATAGATGTCCTTTATCAGGTTATGGAAGTTCCTTTTCATTGTTAATTTGAGATTCCTTTTTTTTTTTAACTGTTTGTTTGTTTGTTTATTTATGATAGAGAGCGAGAGAGAGAGAGGCAGAGACACAGGCAGAGGGACAAGCAGGCTCCATGCTGGGAGCCCAACGCGGGGCTTGATCCTGGGACCCCAGGATTGCGCCCCGGGCCAAAGGCAGGCACCAAACCGTTGAGCCACCCAGGGATCCCCTGAGATTCCTTTCTATTCCTAGTTTGTTGAATGTTTTTATCATGAAAGGGTGTTGGATTTTGTCAGATTCCTTTTTGTGTCTATCAGAATGAATCGTTTTTGTACTTTGTTGGATTTGGTTTGCTAGTATTTTTTTGAGGATTTTTGTACCTGTCTTCATAACGGATATTGTTCTTTTTCTTTTCTTATAATGTCTTATCTGGCTTTGGGATCAAGATGTAGTGCTGGCTTGGGGCACCTGGGTGGCTCAGTCCGTTGAGCATCTGACCTCTTGGTCTCAGCTCAGGTCTTGATCTCAGGGTCATGATTTTGAGCCCCATTTGGGCTCCATACTGGGCATGGAGCCTACTTAAAAAAAAAAAGATGTAATACTAGCTTGGTAGAATGATCTGGAAGGCGTTCCTTCTTTTTTTCTTTTTTCTTTTTTTAATTTTATTTATTCATGAGAGAGAGAGAGAGAGAGAGAGAGAGAGGGGCAGAGAGACACAGGCAGAGGGAGAAGCAGGCTTCATGCAGGGAGCCTGACGTGGGACTCTATCCCGGGTCTCTAGGATCACGCCCTGGGTTGAAGGTGGCGCTAAAGGGCTGAGCCACCAGGGCTGCCCTCTGCTTTTATTTCTGATTTTAGTAATTTGAATCTTCTTTTTTTTCCCCTTCATTTTAATAGCTAAATGTTATATTGTTGGAACTAACCTTTGTTTCATTGATTTTCCTCCATTGTTTTTCTATATTCTTTTGTTTTTCTCTGCTCTGATCTTTACAGTTTCCTTCCTTCTGCTTGTTTTGAGTTTAGTTTGCTATTCCTTTTCTAATTTCTTAAGGTAAAGGTTAGGTCATTGCTTTGAGATGTTTCTTTTTTTTAAGATTTATTTATTTTAGAGAAGTAGTGTGTCACTCTCACACATATTCCTCCCCAGGTTGGAGACTCTTAAACTTTGGGTTTATTTATCTTGCTTGGGATTCATTGGAGTTCTTTTTTTTTTTTTTTTTTTTTTTAGATTTTATTTATTCATGAGAGCCACAGAGAGAGACAGAGACATAGGCAGAGGAGTAATCAAGTATATGGAAATATAAGAGTGAATATGAAGTTCTTCACTTACCCTTTCACCTTCACTCCTCTTTCTCATAGGTGAACACCATTAGTATTTTGGAGATCATCTTTGCATTCCCTTCTCAATACATTTATTTTTATTTTTTATTTTATTTTATTTTATTTTTTTAAAGATTTATTTTTATTTATTTATGATAGACATAGAGAGAGAGAGAGATTCCAGTCTTTTCATTCCTGATAATACTAGTCCAGGCTCTGGTCCTCATTGTCCTGGATTACTTATAGTAATCCCCAATAGATCTCTTTGCTTTGCCTATTCTCTTCAAATCTATTTTTATTTTTTATAATTAATTAATTAATTTTAAAGTAGGCTCCATGTCAGGCTTGAACTCAGGACCCTGAGATCAAGACCTGTGCTGAATTGAACAGTTGGATGCTCAACTGAGCCACTCAGGTGCCTCCAAATCTGTTATTAAATCATATTATCACCCTGCTTAACACCTTCAGGGGCATCACATCCTCTTTGCAATGGGATTAATTCTAAGCCCCTTAACCTAATATTTAAGGCCCTGTGAGATTGATTCTTTTCTTTCCACTTTTCATTTTGAGCAGTACCCCTCCTCCACTCCGTATTCTATTAACTCCAAACTGAGTCTAGGGTTTTTCACACATCATGTCTGCTGTGCTGCTTTTCATTCATAGTAACACTTCTGTTGAAATGTTTTCCACCCACTCTTTTTCTTTGAGCCTGATTAACATCTGTTAATCCTTTAGCATGGTGGTTAAGAGCCTGGGTTTTAGGTTAACGTTTTGCATTATTCTGTTTAATTTCTTTAGAATAACAGTTATTTAACTCCTCTAATCTTTTCTCATCTGTGAAATTGGGAAGATTTATACGTCATAGAATTATTTGAGATTAAATGAGATAATATAAAGTGCTTAGCACAGTGTCAGTTTATTTTTTAAAGATTATTTATTTATTTGAGAGAGAGCAAGATCATGAGCAGGGGAAGGATCACATCAGATGGAGAGGGAGAAGCCCCCACAGGAGGGGCTCCATCCCAGGACCCTGGGATCACAATCTGAGCCAAATGAAGACAGATGCTTAACCAACTGGGCCACCCAGATGCCCAGTACAATGTCAGTTTAAAAAAAACAACTTGGGCGTTTTGTCCTTTAGTAAGACTCAGCCAAGGTGATCGCTGGGTGGCTCAGCGGTCTGGTGCCTGCCTTCAGCCCAGGGCATGATCCTGGAGTCCTGGGATCGAGGCCTCGTCAGGCTCCCTGCATGGAGCCTGCTTCTCCCTTTGTCTGTGTCTCTGCCTCTCTCTCTCTCTCTCTCTCTCTCTCTCTCTCTCTCTCTGTCTCTCATGAATAAATAAATAAAATCTTAAAAAAAAAAAGACTCAGCCAAGAGAATATAGATGCATCTCTCTCTTGTGCATATCTCTAATACTGTAATTGCACACTACTTTTTTATTTTTTATTTTATTATTTTTTAAAGATTTTATTTATTCATGAGAGACACAAAGAGAGAGGCAGAGATAGGCAGAGGGAGAAGCAGACTGAATGCAGGGAGCCTGATGTGGGACCCCGGGAGAGTGGGATCACGCCCTGAGCCAAAGGCAGCCTCTCAACCACTGAGCCACCCAGGCATCCAACACACTACTTTAAAGCTTTATGAGTGGGTCTCCTCCATTAGACTTTGAACTCCCGAAAATCAAGGACTGCCATATTCATCTTTGTATTATGGGTACCAGACACATAGAGATTCAGTGAATATTTCTTGACTATATGAATGGAGTTTGAAAGAGCTAATCATCTCAGTGCATTATCATTTGCAGAGGAAGCTCATGTAAGTGTGTATGCCCTTTTGTTCAAGTGAGAATCATTTTGCTTTCTCTTTGCGAGTAGTAAAGCCTTAAACTTGTAATTACATTTGCTTCTACCACACTGAGCCACATATTGAAAATCAAGGGAAGCCATGGGAAATTGGCAGTCTTAAGGATTATATCATTTTTCCATATTGTTTGTATTCTTTTATTGAATTAAGTTTGAGGAGAGTCTGTGAAAAATCCTTCACATTCATGTACAATTTGAGAATTGGATTTAAAAAAAATTTCCCCAGAGATATTTTGGTGAGATAATGCTTGGCAAGCAACCCGGTTGGTTTCCTGCACCCCCATACCTGAAGTTACAGTAGTTCTTTGCGTGCTCAGAAATGACAGACTAACCCTACTAGATGTGATCTCTCTTCTATAGATTAAAAAAACCTGATGTTTGGGGTAAGTAACTTATTCAAGGTGCCAGAGCCAGAAAGCGGAGAAGCTAGAATTTAGTTGTTCCAGTGCTCATTCTCCTTCCACACTGCTTTTCTAAATAAACTGAAAATAATTTTAGTTTGAAATGTATAGTATTTAATAGCACTGTATTTAAAAAAATTTTTATTCAGGTATACTTAACATACACTTATTTTAGTTTCAGATACACAGCTTTTAGTTATTGATGACTAGACATTTTAATAACTAATAGAAACCTTTATAGTGTGATATTTAAAGGATAAATTTTCTTTAATTAAAGTTTTAATTCATACAGTATTTCTTTAAGATATGTATATTTTTAATTTGAATCACCAGTAGGGGGATTTGCTTGCCATTTCAGTGTTCTTAGACTTTAGCACCCTTGTTTATTTCTCCCCTTGTTGCATAATCCCTGTGCATTATATTGGTCAGGAGGCAGGAATGTTGCAGATGTTTTTCTTTCAAACTTCAACTTGCTCTGAGATTTGGAATTAACTTTTAGAATCTTCTGGATATATCCCCCATTTGCCAGAGATCTGTAAATTGCTTTCCACATAAGCTGAAAATTTTAGGCAATTGAGTAAAACATTTGTGAACAGAGATGTTTTCCTTAAAAGCAGTTAATGATAAAGAAGACCTCAGTGTGTAAATACTTTATGTTCCTCCTGTAAAATGATCAGTATGTAAATACTTCCTTCTGTAGTTCATTTTCTAGGGGGTGAGAATAACTAAATTGAAAATTAAAACATGGTATTATTTATCCTGTTGATTTTTTTTTTTCTCTCCCAGTGTAAACTAAAAATGATTTGGACTGACTAGGGCCGCTCCATTCTGTGAAACTCACATTGTTTGCGTACTATTGGCAGGCCTCATTAGGGGGTAAATTTGCTTTTTCTGTGTGTTTGCCAGTAACGATTCCTGTCTCTTAGGGGAACTTGCTATTTGGATTGTCGCCTTTCTAAACTGGCCAGTCTTAAACATTTCAGGCCATTAGTTATTTTTTCTGCCCTCCATTTTTTTTTTTCTATTATTCTTAGGTTTTCAAGTATTTAAAGTGAAGGTTATTGGTCCCTGAGATACTGCCTGGTTAGGGTTCGGCATTGTGCCCGAATTTGTTTGGCCTCTCAGGGCCTGAGTTCTCTGTGCTTTAACAAATGAGCTACAGTTCTCAAGAGATCAGTGGAGCTTGTTTGTTGATCCTGTATTCTCATCCAGAGGAAGTAGATCTTTGAGAATGTCTAAGGAAGGGTGAGTTTATTATTCTTTTTCCTCCATTTTTCTCAGTGAAGAGATGTTCTAGTCATCTGTGAATTGGAAGATTAATAAGCAGTGTTACCAGTCCGACAGAGAAGGTAGAGAGGGAGAGGTTGAAAGAAATTTAGCCGAAAGCTTACATTATTGTTAATGTTTTACATGTAATCTACTGTAAAGTAACTATTGCTATTTTGAAAGACAGCATTGAGGATGGATACTCTTCATAGGAATTTAGTGAGCCTTAAGCACTCTACTCTGTGGTAAACTCATTTTGTTTTTCTGTATTAAGTGTTTATGAATATTGGAAACAAACAGTGGTGTCTGTTACATAGAATTTTACATAGAAATGAGTGAAGTTAAAAAAGCTCAAAGGTATTTGCAATTAATTTGTACCTTTGGAAGATGATGTGAAAGATTTGAGTGAAAAGCGGCTTGTGATTTTGTTTCTTTCTGGGGAGTGTTAAGCAAAAAGTAATTTTCAGTAGAATCTCTTATTTCCTTTTACTTTACGATATAAAATAGTTTTGTGTTAAGGTTTTCATTGTTTCTGTATTATTGTCTCCTATGCCACGGAGTCTGATACTCTTTTTGTTACCACTGTAATAGGTGACATATAACTTAATGATTGTATACTATTTCATTTCTAACCTTTAAGTGTAACTGGACCTGATTAATTTCAGACAGACATTCCCTTTGATTAAGTAGGACATAGATCTCAAAAATGTAGTAAAATTTAATTTTGATTTTCTGGAAGCTCTTCATTCTTTTTCTAGTTCTTTGTTCTATTAGAAATTTTGGAGTAGTTTCAGAGCCCCATTATTATAATTTATTTTAATCTAATGTATTGATTATGACCAAAACAAAATTGACCCACTTTACTGCTATTTTAAAACTCATTATTGAATAAAGAGAACAACCACTGGCATAATAATTCTATATTATTTTTAGACCTCTTATGATATCACTAGAATTTTGAGGTTTCTTTAAATGTAAAAATTATGAAAGGACTGCCTCTTTAGGGTTTGTATGTTTTCTTTCCTTCTAGCACTAGCTATAAACCTGCAATTAAACAATTTTTATGATAAAGATTATCATAGATGCTGGTAGGATTTGTCAGTCTTGTACACACAGTTGTTTGTAAAGCTCGTTTGTAGATTTAAGAACTATATTTCTTTTTTTTTTTAAGATTTTATTTATTTATTCATGAGAGACAGAAACAGACACACAGACAGAGGGAGAAGCAGGCTCCCTACAGGAACCTGATGTGGGACTCGATCCCTGGACCCAGGTCGCGCCCTGAGCCGAAGGCAGATGCTCAACCACTGAGCCACCCAGGCATCCCAAGAACTATATTTCTAGGTGCATTCAAAATTCTTAGAAAGTAATTAGTACTAATTTTTCATCTATGGTAAACTATGTGTTAGAATTGCTTAGTTAGAAAAAGATCTGTACAAACCAAAGGGTACCATAAGGGCTAAGATACTCTTTTAGCTTTATTTCTAGGAGCTGTTGGGGCAATTCCCATACTGTCTAAATAGATAATGAGCAAATTCATTGTTTTTTTTTTTTTTTTTTTAAAGAGTAGTTACTGCCCATGTATTTATTTATTATTTTTTAAATAAGCTCCACACTCAGTATAGGACTTGAACTTACAACCCTGAGATCAGGAGTCCCACACACTCCATAGACTGAGCCAGCCAGGCAAGCCTGAGCAAGTTTATTTTGAGATGCATGGATCATATAAATGAAATTAGATTTTATTTTTCTTTGTTTTCTTTAGAAATAAATGGATAACTTTTGTACTTTGAAAAGAATTCTAGTCAGTTTTTGTTTGTGTGATATTTGGACATGTAGTACAGTCATTTGATATCTATGAAATATTTTTCTTACAGTAATAGGAAAAGATTATTATATTAAATCACCGAAAATTATACTTGAGTCTTTTTTTAAAGATTTTTAATTTATTTGTTCATGAGAGACACACAGAAAGAGGCAGAGACACGTGCAGAGGGGGAAGCAGGCTCCCTGCAAGGAGCACGATGTGGGACTCGATCCCGGATCCCAGGATCCCACCCTGTGGCAAAGGCAGATGCTCAACCCCTGAGCCACCAGGAGTCCCTATATTTGAGTCTTAAAGTAAACATATGGTAATGAAGACAGTGTGGTTTAGTATAAGGACAAACATATACATATCATGAAACCTAATAAGGAATTCATAGACCTACACATTTATTATAATCAATTGATTTTCAGCATTGAGGCCAAGGTAATTCAATGGCTGGAACAACTGAACATTCATATAGGGGAAAAAATGAACTTTGAGCTTTATCAAACCACATATAAAAAATAAGTGGATTCTAGACCTAAATATAAAAAGTAAAATGTAGACAAAAATCTTTGTGACTTTGAATTACCTAAAAATTTGTTAGATAAAATATATAACATGAAAGTCAAGATTGATCAATTGTGTATCATACGAACAACAACAACAACAAAACTGCTATTTGAAAGATACCATTAAGAAAAGGAAAAAACAAGGCACAGACTGGGAGAAGATATTCTCAATACATATATGTATTTAATAAAGGACTTATATCCAAAATGTATGAAGAATTCTCATACACGGCACAATAATAAGACAAACCCCCGTTTAAAAATGAACAAAAGATTTGATGTATATTTGTCATGGAAAAGAATATGGCCAATAAGCACTTGAAAAGATGCTCTAAAAAAAAAAGACACTCTAGTCCTTAGGGAATATTAATTAAAACCACAATGAGGGGCACCTGGGTGGCTCAGTCAGTTAAGTATCTGCCTTTGGCTCAGGTCAGGATCTTGGGATTAAGCTTTACATCTGACTCCCTGCTCAATGAAGAGCCTGCTTGACCTTTCCCTCTGCCTGCCACTCTGCCTGCTTGTGCTCTCTCTCGGTTTGTGTCAAAAAAATAAAGAACTAAAATCTTAAAAAAATAAAATAGAACCACAATGAGATACCATTGTAGACCCTCTAGAATGACTAAAAATAAAAAGACAATGTGGAGCACCTCATGCTGAAATGTATTGCTGATGAGAATGCAAAAGAGAAAACAGTTGGGGTAGTGCTTTTTTTTTTTTTAAGATTTTGTTTATTTATTAATTTATTTGAGAGAGAGTGCAAGCAGGGGGAGGAGCAGAGGAGAGAGAGAATCTTAAGCAGATTCTAAACCTACCATGTAGCCCCAGGCAGAGCTCAATTTTAGGACCCTGAGATCTTGATCTGAGCTAAAATAAAGAGTTGGAGAATGAACTGTACCACCCAGGTGCCCTGCGTTACTGTTTATTCTTATCCAAGGAAATATACGTGGGGAAATAGATGCTTTAGGATATGAGTTTTATTTATATTAAATTCTAGGTTTTTTTTTTTTTTTAAGATTTCTTTTTGGAGAGGGCAAGTAGGGGGTTAGAGGGGCAGCAGGAACAGAGGGAGAAGGAGAGAAAGGCAGAGTCAGACTTCCTACTAGGTACACAACCTGCCTTGGGGCTGGATCCTAGGATCCCTGAGATCATGACCTGAGCTGAAACCAAGAGTTGGAGGCTTAACCAACTGAGCCACCCAGGCTCCCCCAAATTCTAGATTTTGGCCCCTCTTTTCCATTATTGGCACAGTCAGTACAATTTTTTAAAAAAGATTTTTAATTTATTCATGAGAGATAGAGGCAGAGACATAGGCAGAGGGAGAAGCAGGCTCCCTTTGGGGAGCCCAATGAGGGACTCGATGCTGGAACCCGAGGGTCATGCAACCCTGAGATCACACCCTGAGCCGAAGGCAGACACTTAACCACTGATCCATTCAGGTATCCCACAGTCAGTACAATTATTAAATTAACCTAATAATATCAGATAATCATATTTTCTTTTCATTTTTATTCCACAAAATTCAACTTTTATATTTTGCTGCATTTTATAAATTATCTTCTATACATTTGTCTTTTTTTTTTTTTTTCATGAGAGACACAGGCAGAGACATAGGCAGAGGGAGAAGCAGGCTTCATGCAGGGAGCCTGATGTGGGACTCAATCCTAGGACTCCGGGATCCACCCTGAGCCGAAGGCAGATACTCAACCGCTGAGCTACCCAGGCATCCCTACATTGGTCTTTAAAAACTTGTAGAGAAGGGTTCCCTGGGTGGCGCAGCGGTTTAGCGCCTGCCTTTGGCCCAGGGCGCGATCCTGGAGACCCGGGATCGAATCCCATGTCGGGCTCCCGGTGCATGGAGCCTGCTTCCCCCCCTGCCTGTGTCTCTGCCTCTCTCTCTCTCTGTGATGACTATCATAAATAAAAAAAAAAAAAAAAAAAAAAAAACTTGTAGAGAAGCGGTGCCTGGGTGGCTCAGTTGGTTAAGCCCTCCGGCTCTTGGTTTCAGCTCAGGTCATGGTCTCAGGGTCCTGAGATCTAGCCCAACATCAGGCTCCGTGCTTAAGCAGGAAATCTGGTTGTGTTCCTCCCTTTCACCCCTGTCTCTCTTCCCCCCCCCACCACCTCTCTCTCATAAATAAATAAAATCTTTAAAAAAAATTGTGGAGGAAAAGTAAAAAAGAATTTCGAGGAAAATAGGAAAAAAGGAATTGGAAAAATCTATATTTAATTGGACCAAGGTTCTAAAACAGTAAATTTATATTCAGAAGTACTGATACTGTCTTCAGTTTCTCCCTTATTTTGTGTATTCTACATTTGCTAGTCTTTTATTCTCCACCATCCTGCTCTCATTACTGCAGTTCCTTCATTTGGGAAAGAAGGTGAAAAGAATTTTAATGTCTTTTCCTTAAAGTATGCTTTGAAAGCTTGAGTGGAAAGATAGTGTGATCAGTATGCTCAGTATTTTATACACATTTTTTCACATTTAAACATCTCTGAAGTTGGGCTGCATCTAGCACTATACCACCTAGAATTAAGTTGAGTTCTTCCAGATACTTTTATTTCTTTTAGTCACCTAGGGGCAATATTAACCATCCTAGTAGTGCAAATTCAGACCACAAACCTACTACATGACTGTTCAGATCCTCAAGGGGAGGTTTTTCCCCTGCCCTAGACTGTGTTAGGACTGAGATGTACAGATTTTCTTGTGTGTTTCTTCTATGTTGCAGATTTATTTCTTCTTTTTCCTCATGTTATGGGTATAGCCCTGTGATATGTTAGCTTTATGAGGTTCTAAATTTTCTTGGGCACCCCCCCACACATTTATTTGTTTGTTTGTTTGTTTATTTATTTATGAGAGACAGAGAGAGAGAGAGGCAGAGACACAGGCAGAAGGAGAAGCAGGGTCCATGCAGGGAGCCTGACATGGGACTTGATCCTGGGTCTCCAGGATCAGGCCCTGGACCGAAGGTGGCGCTAAACCGCTGAGCCACCCGGACTGCCACCCCCCACCCCCCACTTTTAGTGGCATCTAATATGGGTGAATTTTACAATTGATGGCATGTTAAATTTTAATCATCTTTTATTTTGTTCTATACATGTGGCCATAGTATACTTCTTTTCACTGGAACATTTTTATATTGAGTATTTGAGAAAAGTTAGTATTATAATTAATTCATGTTTTACCTTAGAAATGATAATATGCTTATTATTCAAACTTTTATTTGTTTATTAAAAAGATTTGAGAGAGAGAAATCACGAGATGGGGAGGGTCAGACAGAGAGAGGGAGGAGCAGACTCCCCACTGAGCAGGGAGGTTGATGTGAGGCTCAATGCTGGCCTCAATCCCAGGACCCAGAGATCATGACCTGAGCTGAAGGTAGATGCTTAACTGAGTGAGCCACTCAGGCACCCATGTTGTTAGGCTGTTAAAAGCACAGGTTGCTGTTCTCTTGGCACGGTGTGATAAAATGTATCCTTCCTGAGTGTGTTTCTCAGAGAAGATATTCAGACAAATTACTAAATTATTGGCTGAAGTTTATGAAAACAAAAACTAATGCTACTTAAATCATTTTTTCTTTTATAAAATTAGTCCAAAATGTTTTGTTGTGTCTGTATATCCATGGTATTTGAATTTCAGTTTTTAGGAATCCACTTCATAAATTAGAAAGTTCTTACCTATATATTTTTATATTGCCAAGCATACTTTTTTACTGAAGGAGAGGGACATAAAGGCAGAATGAGGTCTTGCAGTTATGTTTTTTAAATAACTTTATAGAAATACTGTTCACATACTATTCAATTCACTCTTTTAAAAAGTAAATAATTCAGTGGTTTTAGTATATTCACAGAGTTGTATAACTAGCACCATTATTTTTATTTTTTTAGTTTTTATTTTAAAATTAATTTATTTTTAGATTTTATTTGATTATTCATGAGAGACACACAGAGAGAGAGAGAGAGAGAGAGAGAGAGAGAGAGAGAGAGAGAGGCAGAGACAGAGAGGGAGAAGCAGGCTCCATGCAGGGAGCCCGATGTGGGACTCCATCTCCGGACTCCAGGATTACGCCCTGAGCCAAAGACAGGTGCTTAACTGCTGAGCCACCCAGGCGTCTCACCACTCTCTTAACTTTAGAAAAATTTTCTACCCCCAAATGAAGCCCAGTACTCCGTTAAATATTGTGTCTGTTCTTTACAAGGCCCTATGTTAGGTTTTGGGAAGGCAATAAACTCTGGTCTCAAAGTTTATAATCCAGTAAAGAATAAGAGAACTATCCATATCTTTTCTGTATGTGCCAAAATATGCCATGTGCCAAAGTAAAGGATTTTGAATATTCAAACCTCTCGTCTGGATCACAACTTTATAATCTCACTCATTAAGTAGAAAAATAATCCGAGACCCAGAAGCATCATTGCCAGATAGTTCCGTGGCACAGCCAGAATAGTTTCTTGAAGAAATCACTTGATATTGCTGTGTGTTAAAAAATTAGAGATAACTGAGGAGGACATTTCAGGTATAGGGAACAGCATAAACAAAGTTCAGGGATCCCTGGGTGGCGCAGCGGTTTGGAGCCTGCCTTTGGCCCAGGGCGCGATCCTGGAGACCCGGGATCGAATCCCATGTCGGGCTCCTGGTGCATGGAGCCTACTTCTCCCTCTTCCTATGTCTCTGCCTCTCTCTCTCTCTCTCTCTCTCTCTCTCTGACTATCATAAAAAAAAAAAAAAAAAAAACAAAGTTCAGGGCACTTTAGGAAATAGCAAGTAGTTCATTTTGATTATTAGAGCAAAAGGTACATGATGTGGAGCAATATGAGATAAAATTGATTTTGGAAAGATGATGAAAAGCTTTGAACTCCTTGAAGATACACAGACTTGTATAGTGGGTAAGTAGTGAGGAATGTCTAAAGGTTGTTAAATAGGAGAATGACATGTTTGGAGCTGGGCTTTAGGGCAGTGCTTCTCAAACTATCAGTGATGGGGGATCAGTTTTTTTTGTTTTCATTCCAGTCTTTTCGAATTGCTGCATTTATAAAATATGTAAAAATGAATTACTGGGAAAACGAAGACATTTAAGTCTAAATTATTTTTTAGTTTAAGTCATCTCTGTACCCACCACTCAAGACTCATGACCCTGAGATCAAGAGTTGTATGCTTCTGGAATTCAGTCAGCCAGCACCCCTACGTTTTTTATTATTAACATTGAACAAACATAAAATTTTCACATTGCTATAAAAGTTTCTAAATACTTGCATTTTCTGTATGTAGCATTGGTCTGTGGACTATATACTACACTTTGAGTAGCAGTATTTCAAAGCAGTCAATTTATTTATTAGTGTGCAGGCAGAGCAATTGAAAGGTGATTGCTAAAGAGTTAATGAATTAATAAGGACCTGGACAAGTTGTTAGCAGTATGAATTGAATGGAAGATCGTTTCCATAGACATTTGTAAATTTAAATGAAGGCATGTGAGATGTGGATTTGAGGGAGAGGAAAGAGTTAAAAGATACTAACCAGATTTTAGGGTTGAGTGGTAAAATGAGAGTGCCAAAAGCAGAAATAGAAATGAGTTTGGGGGCAGCCCGGTGGCTCAGCGATTTAGTGCCGCCTTCAGCCCAGGGCTTGATCCTGGAGACCCAGGATCGACTCCCACGTCGGGCTCCCTATATGGAGCCTGCTTCTCCCTCTGCCTGTGTCTCTGTCTCTCTCTGTGTCTCTCATGAATAAATAAATAAAATCTTTAAAAAGAAAGAAAGAAATGAGTTTGGGGAGAAAGATATTAAATTAGATTTTCAATTAGAGGGACGCCTGGGTGGCTCAGCAGTTGAGCGTCTGCCTTCGGCCCAGGGCGTAATCCCAAGATCTAGGATTGAGTCCTGCATTGGGCTCCCTGCAAGGAGCCTGCTTCTCCCTCTGTCTGTGTCTATGCCTCTCTCTCTCTCTTTCTCTCTATGTCTCTCATGAGTAAATTAAAAAAATTTTTTTTCAATTAGAAATCCACATTATAGCATATTTTTATTAAGTAAACATATACACTCAGATATTTTTTGGTTCGTAATCTAAATTTGCACTCTTGAAAAAGCACTTGTAACAACTGTTTGTTTGCAAGGAGCTTTGAGTATATTGTTACACAAACCCATAACCAAAACATCCCCAAGAAGATTTTATACTTGTAGCTTTAGTCTCGTTTGTTGTTGCAGTAACTGTTGTTGGGCCCTTGGCCAGGAAATTGTGACTCTAGGCAGGAGGAGGAGCTAGGGATAAAGTTCACCATCGCCAAAGAAACTCTATTCCAAATGGATTTGTGTGGAGCAACAGTGATATCCAATGACAAGTTAAATTAGACACAGAGGTGTTTTCTCCAACACTGTCTCAGAGGATACATGCCGTTGAGGGGCTTGGTTCAGACTAAAACGTCTTTTTAAAGTTAGGTTAAAGTTATACTGGGTTCTTGGAGAAGAATTTTGTTATGTGACTTCAAGGACTAATTGACTCAGATAGTTTCACACATTGCAGAACGGCAACCAGTGACAGATGAGGTAATGCGGCTTTGAATTACTAAATTATTGAGTTAAATCTCAAAACCACTAAGTGTTTGCTATTTACAAAATTCCAAATTTAGTAAATTGCATGTTCATGTTCCTTAAGTGTGAAGATATTAAATCGCTATTCTTAAAGCACGGAGTCTTTAACTTAAAATAGGTTAAGATGTATGTTTACTTTGATAGAATTTCTTTAAATTTTATGCCTTACTGTGCTGGGATATGATAGTAAAAGCTGTTAAATTATCTCTGTCAAAATCTGTGCCTGGTTTTATAGTGCACCTATGTATTTCCTAAAGATTGTTTCTCTTGTTAATGTTCAAATCTGTAACTTGCAAGTCTTAATAGGTAGGAATTTCTGTCTGATAATTGCATTTTAAGGTTGGATGCTTAGGTCAGTCATACTTTGTGGAGACTTTGTGCTTTATTTAAAGTAAGCTTTAGGAGGTTAATTTCACAAATGTATTCACATTCTTGAAGTGGAGCTCTACAGTGGAGTGTGTTCTACTGGTTAATAATTTAGAAAAGTGACACAAGTAAATTGGCATTGGCAAAGACAGTCAAGGTCCTGGGACCAATACAAATTTTTGAATTCTCCAAGCAGTTATGATCTTTCGTTTTAAATATGGGACTGTGACCCAGTCTTTTAATTGATACGGTGCCTAATACTTTCTTTGTTATAACAGTAAAGAATAGTGACTAGTTTGAGGCCAAGAGATTGTTTCTTTTGAAGACTGTATCCTGGAGACATGATATTTCTGGCTCCAGACTGCTTCTCTTCTGAAGTCAGTGCATACTTTCAGCATTTGGATGTTTATTATCTTTGTAAATCTTAGCATATATATTATTGTAATTCTCTATGATCCAGCTGTT
The DNA here is from genome assembly GCF_905146905.1 of Nyctereutes procyonoides. Lineage (NCBI taxonomy): Eukaryota > Metazoa > Chordata > Mammalia > Carnivora > Canidae > Nyctereutes > Nyctereutes procyonoides. Next base: position 8,033,867 of record NW_026575133.1, on the reverse strand, counting down.
TCCTTTTGTCGTTATAGCTTTACTTAATACACTTTAGATATTTGCACACAAATTCAATTTAATTCCCTATTGCCCTTTCCTTCCATGTTTTATAGCATAAATTAGGGGAAGAAAAGGAGAGATGAAAATGTATGTGAGGTTTTTCTTTTTGTTTCATATTAAGAATGAAAAGGGGAGACAGGAGTGGTTTCTTAAATTTGGGAATTGCTTCTGTGGATGAGGTTACTTACTCTCATTTGAGAAGATAAAGGATAAATCCAGGTCTTCATAGGACAACATCTTTTTCCTAAAGTTAGGCATCTAAAAAGTCTTTCCTCACTCGGGCTACTCCCTGACGCACAGCTTTGAGACTATATCACAAAGTGGTTCTGGCTTTGCAGTAGGCTTTCAAAAAAGTGCTGATTGAATAAGGTGACAAGTCAAAGGGGAAACAGCAATTTGGTGGATATTTAGCAGTGATAATTTTGGTAAAAACAATGGATTTTCATATTCCCAATATATGTGATTCCAAGAATTTGTATGGGCATTCTATCTAAAGTGCATGATAATCTTCACATCCTTAAAATAACGTGATAAGGAGTACAGGCTTAATCTTTCTTCTGACCAAGAAAGAAACTGCTAAGCTTTCCTGCTGCGTCTACTGATAGTTTTTTTTCTACCATTAGCACTGATTGATTGATATTGGTAAAGTCTGTTTTTTACTCTGATTTGAGCTGTGCCTGAAACCAGCTTATATCATTCTATCAGAAACAAAGCTATTTCTTTTACTTTGTGGTCCCAACATATATCCCCACTGGGTTGTATCACAGGAAAGAATCTTCCCAGTGTGTTCCTGCCTGAATTCCCATGGAATATTTTAGGCATGTCAGCTGTTTGGGCTCTGATCAAGGATTTGATCCAGTTGGCCTCTAGCTTGAATTGAGAAAGAGTGTTTGAAAAGCCTGATCTTCAGTGGCAACGTTTGGTTTCCAGAGTTAGAACTGTTATTTTGTGTTTTCCCCTTCTTGTGCCTTCAAAAGGATTTATGTAACTGAGAAACTGAGAACTGAGAAACGTGATAATAAAGTAGATGCTTTTATCAATAAAAGCAGGTGAAATTTGATGAAGTGGTATAAAGATCATGATGATATATTTGGTTTTGTGAGTGTTTAAAAAAGTTTTGGGTGGGTGTCACTTATCTTGTTGTTCCTTGTATCTTTCACCTATCTATTTAGGCTTCTATCTCCTTTCCATCTATTATAAAGGATCCATATTAGGGGAACTTAAAGTAGGAAACCACCAGCACCCAACAGGTCTAATTAAGGGAAAAAGAAGGCCCAAGAAAAGGGAAAAGAAAAACAGGTATTTACAGAGGAAGCCAAAATGGAAAGGACGAAAGGACTAGTTCTTGTTATACATTATGTGCAAAGAACATTGCTACAGTAATTTGGGATAAGAGAGAAATTATAAATAGGCCTGATAGGTACTTTTTATATAAAATATAGTCCACCATTGGTCAGTGGCAAAGCTAATACACAAGACTCAGTATTTTTTTTATTATAAATTTTTATTTATTTATGATAGTCACACACACAGAGAGAGAGAGAGAGGCAGAGACACAGGCAGAGGGAGAAGCAGGCTCCATGCACCGGGAGCCTGACGTGGGATTCGATCCCGGGTCTCCAGGATCGCGCCCTGGGCCAAAGGCAGGCGCCAAACCGCTGCGCCACCCAGGGATCCCAAGACTCAGTATTAACTTGATTCTAAACATTGATTTTCATATATAATTTATCTGTAACTTAAACTGGTTAAAGCGTAATTGACGTACATAATCCCATTAGAAAAATAAAGTGTTAATCTACAGTATTACAGAGATAAGGAGCTAAATACCAAGATTGGCATTAATTCTCAGGATTTAGTTCTCAGGAACCGAGGGTTTTATGGAACTAATCTGGTGTGCATAACATACTAAGATAAGTAATGATTTTCATATTTTTCAGAAGATTAATAGTTCTTAATTTAAGGGCCTATTGATTTTTTAGTCCTTGATTAAAATCATTCTAAGCAAATACTTGATTTTTTTTTTTGTCTGCATTTAAAATTGGTACATATGTTCTGAGATGAGAAGAAAAGTTTTCTGTTAAAGTTTAAAATAGGTGCAGCCTGGATGGCACAGCGGTTTAGCGCCGCCTTCAGCCCAGGGCCTGATCCTGGAGACCAGGGATTGAGTCCCACATCGGGCTCCCTGCATGGAGCCTGCTTCTCCCTCTGCCTATGTCTCTGCCTCTCTCTCTCTCTCTCTCTCTCTCTCTCTCTCTCTCTGTGTTTCTCACGAATAAATAAATAAAATCATTTAAAAAAATAAAGTTTAAAATAGTAAAATATGAGTTGGTGAAGAGTCAAAAGAAATTATTACCTAGATCAGTGGTTCCCCACATTCAGTATTCCATCAGTTAAAATGTAGAATATTGATCCCTTCATGTACTGTTGTACTTATTTATATATAGTTTTATACTATATTAGACTTATTTAAATGATGAAAGTATCAGTAGGAGATCTGAGATTTTCTATTTATACCCAGTGGAATCTTCTGCATCCCCTGGTACAGTTACTTCCCTTTGGAGATTATTGACCTACATCATGAATAGGGGAGCCCAGCCCAGGCATCTTTATTTTTCTTGTTTTCTAGGTGATTTTTAGCATTCTCATTTCTCACAGTTACTTCTAAAATGAAGGCAAAGAAAAGGTTTGGTAATAAGAGGATAATAGGTAATAAGAGGATTCAGTAATTTGGCTATCAAGCTGGGGATGAGATGGATGTATATATACATATAGATACGTACGTATGTATATACACATACACACACGTGTGTGTGTGTGTGTGTATATATATATTTTTTTTTTTTAAAGAGAGGGGTGGGGTGGGGCAGAGGGAGAGGAAGGAGGGAGAGAGAGAATCCTAAGCAGGCTATACTCTAGCTTGGACCCCGAAGTGGGACTTGATCTCATGTCCCTGAGGTCATGACCTGAGACAAAATAAAAAATGGAACACTTAACTGACTAAGACACCCAGGTGCCCCAAAAGCATATTTTTTATTTTCAGAAATGATTAAAACTTACCCCAAACATCATCATGGTGGTGATTTACCATGCTATTATATGTTTAGTTTTCCCTGTGTCTTCAAAAGTGATCTTTCTGAAATTTGAATCTGTTTCATTTCTTCAGAATCTGATCATTTGTCCTTGCTTCTACAATAAAGTCCAAAATATGGCAAATAGTCTTTGTGATTTTGACTCCTGTTAACCTTTTTAGCTTCCTAAAGCTAAAAATTGTATTGTTCCTTCTCCCCCTCACCCTGCCCTTATGGAATACAAACAGAAAAACAAAACCAAAGCAAACTCCTCCGTTCCAGTAATAGTAATGTTTTATAGTTCATTATAAACCTTGTCCTTGCTTGATTATTCTGCCTGGATTGCCTTTCTTGCTTTGTCCAATTGGAAAACTACTGATTGCTTAAGATCATTCAGCTCAGGCATCTCTTCTGGTCTCTTAAGAAGTGGTACTCTTACCTATTTTATTTTATAGCATTTATTGAATTGCTAAAATTATTTGTGTATAAGTGTCTTTCCTGCTAGGCTAAATTTCTCAAGGATAGAGATTGTAAATTAAAATAGAAGTTCCAAAAAAAAATAGAATTTCCATAAGGGCCTGTACTCTTGTTCATTCACTACTGTATCATGTACCTTGTTTGGAATATAATAAGTACTCAGTGTTTGAATGAAATTTTTTAAAAAGATTTTATTTATTTATTAGAGACAGAGAGAGAGGCAGAGACACAGGCAGAGGGAGAAGCAGGCTCCATGCAGGGAGCCCAACGTTGGACTCAATCCCGGGTCTCCAGGATCAGGTCCTGGGCTGAAGGCGGTGCTAAACCGCTGAGCCACCAGGGCTGCCCAGTGTTTGAATGAATCTATTTATATTTATGTCTTTAGTATCTGTTATTTAAAGTAGGCTTTAAATGAACCTCTGTTTATTAAATAAGTTATAAATGAATGAGTGAATATATTATAAAATCTGAAAAATAAGCTTATTTTAGAGGGTCAGACTTAGAAAAGGAGAGCTGATTCTCTGAAATCTTTAGCACATGGCATTGTTAATAACCAAGATAGTAAGAAAATACATGTATTTTCATATAATATCTGATTTCATTTATGGCTTAAGAAAGACTTGGATAATTTTTGTTATGAATTTTTTTGAACGCTTTTATTTATGGAGTGCCTGGGTGGCTCAGTGAATTAAGCTTCTGTCTTCTGCTCAGGTCATGATCTCAGGGTCCAGGGTCAAGCTGTGAATGGAGCAGGGAGCCTGCTTCTCTCTCTCCCCCTCTGCCTGCCACTCCTCCTGCTTGTACTCTTTCTCTCTCTGTCAAATAAGTAAGTAAATAAATAAGGAAAATATTTTTAAAAACTTTATTTGAGAGAGAGAGTGAGGGCAGAGCATGCCCATGAGTGGGGGTGGAGGGGCAGAGGGAGAATGAGAAGCAGACTCCCTTCTGAGCAGGGACCTGGATGTGGGGCTTGATCCCAGGACTGGAGATCATGACCCGAGCTGAAGGCAGATGCTTAACCAACTGAGCTACCCAGGAGTCCCTGTTAAGAATATTAAAATTGGGGACACCTGGGTGGCTCAGCAGTTGAGCATCTGCCTTTGGCTCAGGGCGTGATCCTGGAGTCCCAGGATCGAGTCCCACATTGGGCTCCTTGCATGGAGCCTGCTTCTCCCTCTGCCTATATCTCTGCTTCTCTCTGTGTCTCTCAGGAATAAATAAATAAAATCTTTAAAAAAAAAAAAAGAATATTAAAATTGGTATTTAAATGAAAAAATCTAGAAAGATAGCCAAGTAATTACATTAAAGTTAGGAATTTTGGGGGGATTTGTTTTAGTATTGAGAAATCATTTTTTGCTTCTTTTTTAGGGTGTTTGTGAACCGAAGTTTAGCCATGGAAAAAATAAAGTGTTTTGGTTTTGATATGGATTATACACTTGCTGGTGAGTAGCACTTTTTGATTGCTTAAAAACTGCTTTAGACATAACACAGTGGGTCTACAGGAGGCTATTCAGTAAATGCTTGTTGGTTTAATCATATTTTTAGCTACTAGAAGCTTTTGTCATCAAAGCTCCTTCCATTGATATTTATGAATATATTGAAATTACCAGATATCCTTGAGATTTGTAGAGATATGTAGACAAGTGCTAAATCATTTTAGAGACTGGTAAGAAATAGTATGGTGAAATTATACATTAATTTGTGTATCAAGGCACTTTTGGCTTTTACTCTATTAAACCATTCTTCAGTGATGGAATTTTGTGTCTCTTGTTCTACCCAAGAAAAACTTATGTCAGTTAAAATTTTTAATGTTACTCTTAAGACAACTGGAAAATGTGTTGATTTCCATTGAAATGACTATAAATATACTATGTGAAGACTTCTTAAAAATTAGAGCTACTTGTTTTGTTCATTATCAAATAGACTTTAAACACAGCACTGTGCTGTTTTCCCCTTCCTGTCTCTCAGATATATTTGAAAAAAATCAGTGTATTAGTCAGTAGTTACAAGATCTTTTCAGAACTTATGAAGTTTTTATTAAAAATTTGTGGTCTGGTGAAAATGTCATTTAATTTAAGTAGTAATAGAGATGAAGGACTGAGTTGAGTGCATGCGCATATATGTATGTGCATGCATATGTGTATTGCCATGACATTTGGAAAAGAATCTTTCAGAAATTTTCTCTAAAAAATACTGTCTTTACACAAAAACCTTAAAATGTATAAATTCACTATTCTTCAGAAACCTTTTATAATGGTATTAGAAAACCGAATTCCATCTCAAATTAGATGTCAGTTTGATGTTCATTTTAGACTAATGTAATAATATGTATTATACATAAATGTATTATATATATATTTTAAAGATTCTATTTATTTATTCATGAGAGACACAGAGAGAGGCAAGAGACATAGGCAGAGGGAGAAGCAGGCTCCATGCAGGGAGCCCGATGTGGGACTCAATCCCGGGACTCCAGGATCATGCCCTGAGCTGAAGGCAGACGCTCAACTGCTGAGTCACCCAGGCGTCCCATAAATGTATTATAAATGTATGTAAATATGTCTTATAATAATGTAAAAATGAACATACGCAGTTTTTAGGTAGCTGCCACATAGCTGTGGCTATGCTATGTACCAAACAAGTTATAAAATATACACTAAAAAAAATAAATAAAATATACACTGATTTGGTTTGCATTTCCTTTTCTTTACTCCCTACTCTTTGTTGTTTATTTCATTTTCTATTGCCTTAAGGTTGTTTTTGGAGCACTTTTATTCTCACATGTTTTTCTAATTGGACACAGACATTTGTAGAAGCACTTCTCAGAAAGCAAGTTGAATTAATTACTGTACTTTCTCACCATAGATCTTTCTGTACAAATAGGGGGAAAAATCCTACAATTTCTCTCCTTTCTAGAATTTTACCTCTCCAGGGAAAGGAATAATGAGATAATTCAGCTGGAAGAGATACTATCTAAAGCAGAAATAGTAGTTAATGGGATGAAAAAGTGATGGAATTGTTTCCCTTGGTTATTAAGACAATCTGATTGTAATGAAATCATTCAATTAGTATTTATTGAAAACCTGTAGTGTTCAGGCACATTTTATTACTGAATATTGAGATAATTATGTGTTCCAACACAATAATGAAAAATTGAATTCTCTTAATGAAAAAAAATCACTGAAAAAAGCCCATAAACTTTAAAGATACCATATGATTTCTTCCTTTTATTTGCTTTTTTTGGTAATCTGACTTCATAATACTTTTAGTGAAAACACTAATATACTTATTATATAAATATAATAGTAATTATTAACACTTTAAGTGCTTATTATGTGACAGCTCTGTTCTAATAATAAAGATTATCTCATTTAATACATGGATTATCTCATTCACATCACTTATTTAATATTTACAGAAACCCTGAGGCAGATACTGTTGTCTTTATTTTACAGATGATGCTAGGATATTAAGGACTTTGTCCAAGGGTGTTTAGCTATGATATAGCTGAACCGAGATTCAAACCTGAGTATACATTTACATGTGTGTATGAGTTTACACATAAGTATATATGTATATGATAAGTTTAAATTATCATTTTGAACCAATGACAATTTATAGTGGGATGTAATTTCAAAGTACTAGGCTCCCTTCCTTAAACAAACAAACCAAGACTTAAGCACTCAAAAGGTTAAAGCCCTTTAAAGTAGTCCCCCTTAAGAGACTACATTATTTCAAAAACTGTGTTGGATGAAAAACATTGTTAGTCGTCTTCTGGTACTTACCTTCACTTCATAAATCACATAGGAAAACAAGTTTATTGGCTCATACTCTCACCTGTTTTCCAGAATGGTGTTCATTGAGTTTATCTGAAAATTACTTTTGTTATTTAAAAAACAAACAAACCACACCCTTGAAATGCTAAGGACTTTTCATCAGAAAAACATGCCATGAAGTGTAGAAACAAGATTAAAAGAAGTGTTTTTTGAAAGCTTTGAGTATTTGGAATAAACATCCCTGGAAAAAGTATAATTGCCTCACAAAATAAGTTCTTGGAAAGGGTCTGTATTCTTTCTGAAGCCTCATCTGACATTGTCTTCTCTGCAGTCCTGACACCTTGGTACATCATTTCCTAAGAGCAATTTATATATCATTCGCAGCTATTGTTTGCTTGCCTCGTCTCCCCATTGGCCTGTGAGTTCTTCAAGGGCAAGGGCTTGCTTTTTCATGTTTATATCCTATGTGTTGCCTAAAACCTGGTGCTCAATAACTATATATTGAATGAATAGTTTTTTTTTTTTTTTTTAATTTATGATAGTCATACAGAGAGAGAGAGAGGCAGAGCGTCAAACCGCTGCGCCACCCAGGGATCCCTGAATAGTTTTTAATATATCAGTTTAAGAATCAGTCACTGGGGCAACCCCGGTGGTGCAGTGGTTTAGCGCCACCTGCAGCCCAGGGCGTGATCCTGGAGACCCGGGATCTAGTCCCATGTCGGGCTCCCTGCATGGAGCCTGCTTCTCCCTCTGCCTGTGTCTCTGCCTCTCTGTCTCTCTCTCTCTCTCTCTCTCTCTCTCTGTCTCTCTGTCTCTCATGAATAAATAAATAAAATCTTTAAAAAAAAAAGAAACAGTCACTGTACTTTATTAAGATAAAAACCTAAATTAATTAATTAAAAACTGTAAGAAAAGTAAAGACTTAAGTGTGAGACCTGAAACCATAAAAATCCTAGAAGAGAGCAGAGGCAGTAGTTTCTCTGACATTGGCTATAGTAACTTTTTTCTAGATAGGTCCCCTGAGGCAAGGAAAACAAAAGCAAAAATAAACTGTGGAGACTACATTAAAATAAAAGGTTTATGCCCAGCAAAGAAAACAATCAACAGAACTAAAAAACAACCTACTGAATGGGAGAAGGTATTTGCAAATGACATCCAATGAAGGGTTATCGTTTATATATCCAAAAAACTTACAAAGCTCAGCATCTAAAAAACAATCCAATTAAAAATGGTGAGAAGAGGGATCCCTGGGTGGCGCAGCGGTTTGGCGCCTGCCTTTGGCCCAGGGCGCGATCCTGGAGACCCGGGATCGAATCCCATGTCGGGCTCCCGGTGCATGGAGCCTGTTTCTCCCTCTGCCTGTGTCTCTGCCTCTCTCTCTCATTCTATGTGACTATCATAAGTAAATAAAAATTTAAAAAAAAAATAAAGCAATGTAGTCAAACTTATAAAAAAAAAATGGTGAGAAGACATGAACAGCCATTTCTTCTCCAAAGAAGACAAACAGATGACCAGCACAGACATGAAAAGATATTCAACATCCCTCTCATCAGGGAAATGCAAATCAAAACTACAATGAGATATCACCTCATACTTTGTCAGAATGGCTAAAGTCAAAAACACAGAAACAACAGGTGTTGGCAAGGATGTGGAGAAAAAGGATCCCTCGTGCACTGTTGGTGGCATTGCAAACTGGTGCAACCAGTTTGGAAAGCAGAGTAGAGCTTCCTCAAAAAGTTAAAAATAGACCCTCCCTACGATCCAGGAATTGCACTACTGAGTATATACCCAAAGAATACAAAAACACTAACTCAAAGGGATATACCCGCACCTATGTTTTTAGCAGCAATATTTACAGTAGCCAAATTAGGGAAGCAGCTCAAGTGTCCATTGATTGATGACTAGATAAAGAAGATGTCGTGTGTGTATTTATAATGGAATATTATTTAGCCATAAAAAGAATGAAGTTTTGCCATTTACAATGAAAGGATAGAGCTAGAGAGTATAATGCTAAGTGAAATAAGTCAGAGAAAGATACCATATGATTTCATTCATATGTGGAATTTAAAAAAAAGAAACAAGAAATAGACTCTTAATTATAGAGAACAAACTGATGGTTACCAGAGGGAGGTATAGGTAGGTGTGAAGGAATGGGTAAAATAGCGGTGGGGTTTAAGGATTGTACTTGTGATGAGCATTAGACAAGAACTTAAAAATTAATCAAAAACTATAAAAAAAATCACTGTATATGAGTTTACCCAGTATAAAATATGTACTATTCAAGTGAAATACTTTTAAATATGAACTTATTTTTTGTATTTTAACAAATTTTATTGTGGAATAAGTTAGGTACAATAAAACATGCATTCTAAGTACATAGGTTTAGTTTGACAAAGTGTATACACATGTGTAACTACCACCACAATTAAGATAAAGAATATTTCCATCACTCCAGAAGTTCCCTCATTGCCTCTTTGAAGTCAGTTCTCCCTCTTACCCTACTCTGCCTCAGGGCTTTTTGTTACTATGGATTAATTTTGCTCTTTTCAGAATTTCATATAAATGGAATCATACAATTTGTACTTTTGTATCTGGCCTCTTTTGCTCAGCATATTTTTGTGATTCATTGATCTTGTGTCTGTCAGTAAATTGTGCAATTTTTTTTAAGATTTTATTTATTTATTCATGAGAGAGACACACACACACAGAGAGAGAGAGGGGCAGAGACACAGGCAGAGCGAGAAGCAGGCTCCATGCAGGGAGCCCGATGTGGGACTCGATCCCAGGACCCTAGGATCATGCCCTGGGCCGAAGGCAGGCGCTAAACCGCTGAGCCACCCAGGGATCCCCCTAACATTTTTAGACTATAAAAAGTTTGAAATAATTTTAGATTTATGGAAGAACTGTAAAAATAATAGTTGGCCTCTATTTTCTTCTAATGGTGACCTCTTACCTGATTATAGTTGGTCATAGTATGATTATAAGAACTAAGAAATTAATGTTAGTATAGTACTACTAACTGAACTATAGACATTACCCAATTTTTACAAGTTTTCCCACTAATGTTCTTTATTTCAATCTAGGATCCCATGCTGTACTTAGTTGTTACATTTCCTTAGTGTCTTCTGTTACAGTACTGTCTTTCTTTGCTTTGACAGTTTTGAAGAGTACTGGTTAGGTATTTTTGTAGAATCTTCCACGGTTTAGGTTTGTCTCATGTATTTTCCACATGATTGAAGTATTATGCATATTTGTGAAGAACACTACAGAAATGGTGTACTCTTCTCAGAGAATCATACCAGGGGTACATAATGTTGGTAAGTCTTATTACTAGTGATGTTAACCAGTCAACATTATAAACAGTTAACCATGTTTTTCTTTAAAATTTACTTTTTTTGGAGGGGGGAGCCAAGTAGTTGTCCATTTTATGGGTACAGTTTTTTCCCCCACTACCTGAGAGTAGAGAGTTCCTACAAGGGTATTTGTAAGCTGAAATGTCAAAAAGTGAATAGTTACATTAATTTATATGGAAAATTTTTGAGGACTTCCCCAGACCTCCAAGATAACCTTTCTTAGGCTTTTCTGATACCTTAAAATACATCTTGCTAATGGATACACAGAATAAGTTGAAGTAAAGCGCAATTGGTTACAGACATAATTCAAAGTTATGGTGGCTTGATGCTGAGATGTTGAGTCTAAGTCCCAGGGAAGTGTGGCAGAGCCATTCTTGTTGCTTGTGGTGCCCAGCAGCTTTATAAGGCTGGTTGCAAAACAAATGCTGAATGCCATTTTTGCCTTTCACCTTTTTTCATAAAAGCAAAAATCTTTACATTTATTTTCAGTTGGCAAAAATGAGTTCTAATTTAAGTCTTTTGTCAAAGTTAAGTGGCATAACTTGAACTTTCAAAAAGTGAGGGATACCTGTATGTCATAATTTGTTTATCCATTTATCTGTTGATTGATGTTTCAGTTGTTTCCATTTGGGGCTATTATGAATAAAACTGCCATGAACATTAATGTACTACGAGTCTTTTTGTGGATATATATTTTAATTTTTCTTGGGTAAATACCAAGAAGACAGATTATATAATTATCTTGTAGGAAATAGACAAATGGTTTTTCAAAGTAGTGATATCATTTTAAAGTCCCACGAGCAAACATGAAAATTCTGCTTGATCCAATCCTCACCTATTCTTGATATTGTCAGTCCTTTGAATTTTAGCCATTTTAGTAAATATGTATTTTATCATAATATCACAATATCATTGTGATTTTACTTTGTATTTCCGTCATAACTAGTGATGTTGAAATTCTTCATGTGCTAATTGGCTAATTATATTTCTTTTGTGGAGCGCCTATTCAAATGCCCATGTTTTAATTGGGTTGTCTTTTTATTTTTGAGTTGTAGAAGTTCTTTATGTATTTTGAGTACTAGTCCTTTGTCAGATATATGTCTTCTCAATACATTGACCAATATGTGTTGGTTTGTCTGTTGACGTTCTGTTTCATTGATTGAAGTAAATATCACATGGTCTGGATGATTATTGCAGGTTTATTGTTAGTCTTTAAGTCAGGTAGTGTAAGTCCTCTAACTTTAAGTCTTTCCTGTAATTGTTTTAATATTCTATGTCCTTTAAATTTCTGTGTAAATTTTAAAATCAGCTTATCAAATTTTCAAAAATGCTTGCTGGGATTTTTACTAGAATTGCCTTGATTTCTAGATCAATTTGTAAAGAATTGACATCTTAACTACATTGAGTCCTCCAGTCCGTGAACATGATATGTTGGGCCATTTACTTAGTCTTTAGTATTTCTTAGCAGTGTTTTGTCATTTTTGGTGTAAAGATCTTACATTATGCTGTTTGAAATTTCATTTCCTATTATTTTATTGCTAGCATTTAGAAATAACAGCTCATTTTTGTTTACTATTCTTGAGTACTGTGATTTTCTAAATTCTTTCCAATCTGCATATCCTTTTTTCCCAATCTATATATCTTATATCTTGTTAAAAACTTTTTTTTTTTTTTTTTTTTTTTTGCCTTACTGTACTGTGTTGAATAGAGAGGTGTTGAGAATGGACCTCTTTGCTGTGTTCTTGATCTTAGGGAGAGAATGTTCAGTTTTTCACTATTAAGTATATTGTTAGTTAAAAGTTTTTTAATAAATGCTTTTTATCAGGTTGGAAAGTTCCCTTTTATTCTTAGTTTTCTTTTTAACATGAATGGAGGCTAAATTTCATCAGTTTTTCTGCCTCTATTGAGATGATCCATATGGATCATCTTTTCTTAGTTTGTTAAAAGGATGAATTACATTGATTTCTGAATGTTAAACCAACGTTGCATCCCTGGAGTAAATCCCACTTGGTTATATAGAATTCTTTTTATATATTGGCAAATCAAGTTTGCCAATATTTTGTTGAGGACTTTTGCATTAGGTTCATTGAGGAGTATTGGTTTGTAATTGTCTTGTAAGGTCTGTTGAATTTTGGTTTTAGAGTAATGCTGACCTCATATAATGAGTCGAGAGCTGTTCCCCTTTCCTATTTTCTGAAAGTTTGGATAGAATTGGTGTTATTTTTTTCCTTAAGCATTTGGTAGAATTAACTAGTGACTCTATACGGGCCAGGAGTTATTTTTGTGGAAAGGGTTTAAATTATGCATTCAGCTTTTAAATTTAGGGCTAGTGAGAGTTTCTATTTCTTTGTATATCATTTTAAATAATTGGTGTCAATTTCACTGGGTTTTAAATTTATTGGCATGCTGTTCATAATATTTTTATTATTCTTTTGATGTCTGTAGGATCTGTAGTAGTGTTCTCTTTCATTCCTGAAATTGGTAATTTGTGTCTTTTTTTTTTTCATTTCATCAGTCTAGCGAGAGTTTTATCAGTTTTGTTGATTTTCTTCTCCCTACTAAGAGCCAGCTTTTGGTTTCAGCGCATGAGAATATTAGGGAGATGTAAATTTAATAGTGATTTTAAAGTAATTATTTATAAGTGTGAAGTTATAATCTGCTTTTATGATAATTGCTGACTGTATTAAAAGTAATTTCTTATATAAAATTAATATAATAAAGTACTATCCAAATATTCCAGGCACCATTATATAGGCTGTGGCAATAGCCACTTTTATTTTTGATTATAATTCAGTTTGTTTTCTGTTTTCCTTCTGTGTCCTGACTCTAGCATCCTTTACATTATGTTGTTGACGTACTTTCTTCCAGTGTTTATGGAAAATGCTAATTTTCTGTGCAGAATGAAATATGGCATTGTGTACTTTCATCCCCCCCCCCCTGTATATTTTGACTCCAGAATTTGGAGGATACAGAGAAAAATTGGTTTCTTAATTTTTTTCAGAATCAGCTTGTTATATATTAAGTGCTTAATAAGTATTAGTTGTTTAAATAGCTGTCTTCTTTGTATACTACTATTTTCAATGTAGAGAATGTAGAGACATTAAATTAGCTTTTTTTTTTAACTTGGGAGGAAGGAATGACCCAATAAATGTTTAATTTTATTAAAATTGAAATTATTAGAAGTGCTATAAAACTATTAGCATAATCTGTGAATTGGCTATTCTGGCAAATAATATTTTGAGTGATATGGAGTTACCATTTACAGCATAGATGGATTACTAGTTTTCATAGAATGTAGTAAAATTGATAATGAGACTAGGATTGATGCTCCAAAGTGTGTGGATAGAACATCACATCTCAAATGGCAGTCATATTTTAGAGTTGTACATTTGTTGAGAGAAGATAGTTATTGGCTCAGGTCCTACCTTATCACAGTATAAATTTTGCCTAAATTTGTTCTGATAAGACAGCTATGTAGGTAAAGTTGTTTTCCTTGTTTTCAAATGTGGGAAATGTCTATAACTTATGTTTCTTGGAAAGTATGGGGGATAGGATTTAATTTTGGAGATTTAAGCTGTTTTCATGAGGATACAGCTCTGGCTTTGGCTTTCTAGAAGTCTACAAGTCTGTAGTGGGAAGGGTGTCATGGTTTTGTTTGGTGTTGATCATTCACCTTTCTTTGTAGTTCATATTGATAAGAACATTTGTTTCAAATGATCTGATATTTTAAAAATGCTGTTCTTGGGGCATCTGGGTGGCTCAGTTGGTTAAACATCTGCCTTCAGATCTGGTCATGATCTCAAGCTCCTGGTATCATGCCCCACATCAGGCTCCCCGCTCAGCAGGGAGTCTGCTTCTCCCCCTGCCCCTGTCCCACTCATGCTCTCTCTTTCTCTTTCTCTCAAATAAAATAAATAAAATCTTTAAAAATATATAAAAAATTAAGATGCTCTTATTCATGCCAAGTGATGAGGTTGATAGACTTAGTGGTGAATAATTTAAAACTTTGACACTAATAAGGAAGAGGAAGGCAAGAATACATATATGAACTCTTAAGAATATTAAGCTGAATTTATAAAATTTTAAACTTGTAATTTTCCTAAAATAAGCTATACAGATCTTTTGTAGAATGAAGTTAAGTGGAGGGATTATTGGGGTTTTCTGTTTGCTTGTTAAAAGAGAAATTATTGACATGACTTGTATTACTTTTAAATAATTTATGATTTTGCTTATAGTTTGGTACATTCATTCCACTGAATGAAGTGTGTCACAATGTTCAGTAGGATAATCCATTCTGATGGGAACCTCATTATCTTCATCTCTTCTGAATGCCAGCCTTGTACTTCTAAGTTTTTCAGAGAAGATCCTCTTTATCATCAGTTATTCCTATAATTGAAGCAAGCTATGTATTTTTGTTTTTGTTTATTTGCAAGATTTCTATGTAAGATTGATGTTTTTATATAAAATTTTTAAAATTCCAAAATAAAGGGGATCCCTGGGTGGCTCAGTGGTTTAGCACCTGCCTTTGGCCCAGGGCACGATCCTGGAGTCCTGGGATCGAGTCCCACGTCAGGCTCCCGACGTGGAGCCTGCTTCTCCCTCTGCGTATGTCTCTCTCTCTCTCTCTCTCTCTCTCTCTGCCTGCCATAAATAAATAAATAAATAAATAAATAAATAAATAAATAAATAAATAAATAAATAAATAAATCTATCTATCTATCTATCTATCTATCTATCTATCTATCTATCTATCTTAAAAAAAAATCCAAAATAAAGAACTTAACTGATTTTTCTTGATTATCTTGGACCTAAATCAATTTTAATCCTGAAATCTGCCTATAAAGTTAATGTCCGTTTTGGTATTTAGCTCCTTATCTCTTGTAATACTGTAGATTAACATTTTATTTCTCTAAGGGAGAATGTACATTAATTATGCTTTGACCAGTTTGTCAAGTACAGGTGAGATACATACATTAAAGTCAGTGTTTAGATTCTAGGTAATACTGAGTCACTGACCAGCAATGGACTGTTTTGTGTAAATGTTTTTTACATTAAAAAAACATGCACATGATTGTATATCAGAGAGTGGTCCTTTGCATTTTTGTCTTCCTGTACAGATATGTTTCTCTTTTCCCTACTCTTGAGGCTTCTTTTTCCTTAATTAGATGTGTTAAGTGCTCTGGTTTTCTATTTTATTTTTTTTTATAAGACTTTATTTATTCAACACACACACACACACACAGGCAGAGACACAGGCAGAGGGAGAAGCAGGTTCCATGCAGGGAGCCCGACGCGGAACTCGATCCCAGGTCTCCATGATCTCACCCTGGACTGAAGGCAGTGCTAAACCACTGAGCCACCAGGGCTGCCCTGGTTTTCTATTTTATTAAGCTATCCTAATGTAGGTGCTTTTTGGACAATAGGTTTTGAGTTTGTGGGTCATTATATGAGAGCAATCTTTAGCCTTTTTCTTTTACATGGGATGGACAGATGGATCAGACTGATAAGTGCATTTCCCAGGACAAATCAAGCCAAAAAACCTCTTGAAAATCCACTTAAGATTAGGTCTTTGGACTTATGAAAGAGCAAGAAAGTTGTTTTTAATCCAGCTACTTCCTCTGTGTGGAATGGAGGGAGTAATCTGTCCTATTTGTGAATTTTATCTTTGGTTTTATTTGTAGAGAGTACTGCTAAAAATGTTATATTGTTTATTTTTTTGTTATTAACAGTGAGCAGTGGTGTGAAAATAGAAAATGGGGAATTGACATTTTCTAGATTATTTAGTGCTTGTTCATCTTTCAAGTGGCAAAAAGGCATAAACAGACTTATGGTTTCCATTACTGAGTATTCTATTATTTAGTTTTATAATATTAATATCCAGAAATTTATTGCTGTGGTTTTGAATGAGAAATTATTTTTTGATTCAGTGAGTGGTATAAAGTATATCACCGCCTCATGATGGTAGTTCTCTATCTGCCAGATTGCTAATCTGCAAAATGTGGTTTCTTTAATAAGCAAATGTTAGCCAGTAGCTATTAAGTGAGAGTAATCTGGATGTAAAAAGTGATTTAAGAGGAAAAAGTCAGAATAATCTATTTCTATTTTGAAGGTTAAGTCCCATACAATCTGAATTTAGGCCCAGTCTTATTTTTATCTTTATTTTTTTTTGTTTATTTATTTATTTATTTATGATAGTCACAGAGAGAGAGAGAGAGAGAGAGAGAGAGGCAGAGACACAGGCAGAGGGAGAAGCAGGCTCCATGCACCGGGAGCCTGATGTGGGATTCGATCCCGGGTCTCCAGGATCGCGCCCTGGGCCAAAGGCAGGCGCCAAACCGCTGCGCCACCCAGGGATCCCTTATTTTTATCTTTAATTTATTGGCTATGAGGTTGTAGAAAAAGCAGAACCCTCAGAGTGATTGACTTTGGTTTGGATCCAGCTCTACCTTGTACTGGCTCTTGGCTACCAGCATGTTCCTTAGCCTCTCCGAGTCTCTTCATTTAATCCAAAAAGAGGGTGTGTGTGTGTGTGTGTGTGTGTGTGTGTGTGTAGGGGTGGGGGTGGGAATAAATTATTGGTATAAGGTTTAAATGAAATAATGTATATAAAATATGAATGCAATGAAAATAGTTCTCTTGCTCTGACTGGTGATGCCAAGTATCGATATACTGGATTCTATAGTTATAAGGGAAAAAAAGCCTAAGGAATAAGGAGAAAAATATCAACCTTAAACTCATTTGTGTTCCTATATATTGTGAAAAAACCTGGAATGCTGGACAGATGAGTGGAATCTTTTCTCCCTCTTTTGTTTTTGAATTTTTTTTAAAGTATTGCAGATGATTATGAGCTTAATAGGAAGTTGAAGTTATTTTCTGAATAGATTTTAATATCAGGGTATTTGGTATCAGATTATGTTTCCATAGAAATTATGTACTGTTTTTAGTAAAGGGTTCTTAGCAGGATCATGGTGAAGGAATGGATTTTTGAGAAAGTCCATATTTAAATGTATGACAAAGGTTTCACTGATAGGCGTCTAATAAGTGCAAGGGGAACTATTTTTTGAAATGAACTCTGAAGTGAAAAGTAGTTGATCTTTGTGGTTGTGTGAAAGACTTAAAACATGTATTTAACATCAAAATTATATATGTATAATTGTTCAATTTTAGGAAGTCTTTATGCCAAGGGAGAGTAGGGTGGGGAGAGGGTTTGTTAATACTTAAGTAGTGACTCTTGGTTTAGGATTGTGAAAATGTATTATTTCTAAATTGTTTCATTTATTGTTTTGCTTTGTAAGTAAACTCCACACCCAATGTAGGGCTTGAAATTACAACCCTGAGATCCGTAGTCACATGCTTTGCTCCCTGAGCCAGCCAGGTGCCACTCTAAATTGGTTCATTTAAATCATCTTGATTGGGCAGCCCAAGTGGCTCAGCGGTTTAGCGCCACCTTCAGCCCAGGGCGTGATCCTGGAGACTCAGGATTGAGTCCTGCTTCGGGCTCCCTGCATGGAGCCTGCTTCTCCCTCTGCCTCTTTCTCTCTCTCTCTGTCTCTCGTGAATAAATAAATAAAATCTTTTTTAAAAAAATCACCTTGATTGTTCTTTTTTCAATAAAAAAGTCTGCCCTTTTCTTTCTTTTTATTGCCCCTCTTGAGCTCAAAGCTCCAAAAAGAGACACATTGCAATTATTTTCAGGCTCCAACACTTTTAAGGTTCAGAGCCATTTTGGTAAGTCCAAAAATAAGTTCCTTAATTTTCTTAACATTTCAGTACTAGTTGGTGTCATGGTCAATGTTCATTCCTTCCTGTTTTTCTGAGAAATTGTCAGGAGGAAAAGAACATTTGTTAAGCATGTACTACTGTATGTGCTAGAAGATGTATTTTTGTACAGTAAATCCTCACAACAGCCCACTGAAGTGAGATTACTACCTCCATTTTTACAAATAGTTCATCAAGTCAAAAGGTAAAAAAAAATTTGCACATAGCTAGCGATTGATTTAAGACTCATAGCTGGAATGCAGACTCAGGTCAGTTTTGTTTCTTATTCTGCTCCTAGCTGTCACAGGAACAGCAATTATTTATTAACCCGTCAGTGAGAAATCAGAGAAAAAAGCTCATAAACAAAATTGGGGCACCTGGGCGCTCAGTTGGTTAAGTATCTGCCTTTGGCTCAGGTCATGCATGATCCCATGATCAAGCCCCCCATGGGGCTAGCTGCTCCATGGGAAGCCTGCTTCTCCCTCTTCCTCTGCCTCCTGCTTCCCCTGCTAGTGTGTGCGCTTGCTTGCGCTCTCTCTCCCTCAAATAAAAAAATCTTAAAACACATAAACAGGGACTCCTGGGTGGATCACGGTTAAGCATCTGCCTTTGGCTCCGGCGTGATCCTGGAGTCCTGGGACCGAGTCCCACATCGGGCTCCCTGGGTGGAACCTGCTTCTCCCTCTGCCTATGTCTCTGTCTCTGTGTCTCTCATGAATAAGTAAATAAAAATCTTTAACACACACACACACACACACACACACACACACCAGAATCACCCTATGTGGGGTTTTTGGGGTGTGTGTGTGTGTGTGTGTGTGTGTTTCCCCACAAAAGTTGAAATCCTCTCTAGGGCAAATGCATCTTTGTCTTGCATTTGAATATAATCCTCGTCCTTAGAATACAGATAGTTTTGCAGTTTTTCTTTTGTTTTATTTTTGGATGTAATCATAAGGGAATGAAACCTCAAGAGTACCGTGTAAATACTCTGTACTTGATGTTGTTAGAATTCTAAAATTGTATTTTTTAATTTTAATCTTGAGAGGATTTGAAAATATAAGTTAGACTCCCCTTTTGAATATTTCTGTACTTCTCTTCTTTCCAGGCCATATCATTAGCCACCAGGGATGAAATCCACTTATATCAAACCTAAGCATTTTACATGAGTAAGTCTAAGGTGGAGAGAGAAGATAGAATAAAGCTATTAAAAGTATCAGGGAAGGAATTAAACTAGTTCTTGCTAAATCAGAGGATTATCCTGCTACTAGCAGGAGTATCTCAGGACCTTTGATCTGTCATCTATCCTGTCATGCATAGTAGATGCACTCAGTGATCTTGTTTTATTGTTTTTGGAATTGAGTCAGCTCAACATTTAAATGAACATTTTTTGCATGGGGTGTATTTACTTGGACTACAGTCCAGGGTACTTAGGTCATTTTTCTGTCAGCTATTGTATATCCTCACAAAATTTATTGGCATTAACAGCATTTAAGGAGAAATCACAATCTAAAGTAATAAGTATTACATGTCATATATTATTGTTATGCTGTCACTGAAGATCTCTCAAATGAGGTAGAGCAGCTTTTTCCTTCCCTTTTTAAAAATTTGTGGTAAATATACATAAAATTAACTTTTAAAATCTATTTTAAGGGATCCCTGGGTGGCTCAGCCATTTAGCGCCTGCCTTTGGCCCAGGGCGTGATCCTGGAGTCCCAGGATCGATTCCCGCATCAGGCTCCCTGCCTTGAGCCTGCTTCTCCCTCTGCCTGTGCCTCTGCCTCTCTCTCTGTGTCTCTCATGAATGAATAAATAAAATCTTTAAATTAAAAAAAAAAAACCTCCCCCTTTGGCTCAGGGCATGATCCTGAGTCCCGCCCATGTCGGGCTCCCTGCATGGAGCCTGCTTCTCCTTCTTGCTGTGTCTCTGCCTCTCTCTATATCTCTCATGAATAAATAAATAATCTTTTTTAAAAATAAATCTATTTTAAATGTATCACTCTTAGCATTTAACTTTTAAAATCTATTTTAAATGTATTACTCTTGTCATTAAGTACATCTACAGTGTTGTGCAACCCACACCACTATTCATTTTTATAATTTTTTCATCATCCCAAATAGAAACTGTACTGAATGGGTACTTCCCATCACCTTTCCCTCAGCCCCTGTAACTTCTAATTTATTTTTTTCTGTGAATTTACCTATTCTAAATATTTCATATGAGTGGAATCACATAATATTTGTCCTTTTGATCCAGGCTTATATCTCTTAGCATAATGTTTTCGAGTTTCATCCATGCTGTAGCATATATCAGAATTTTATTCCTTATTAAGGCTGAATAATATTTCATTATATGTACATACTGCATTTTGTATATCCATTTCTTATTAAGGGTGAATAATATTTCATTATATGTACATACCGCATTTTGTATATCCATCATCCATCATTGGACACTTGGGTTGCTTCCACTGTTGGCTATTTTGAATAATGCCTCCAGAAACATTGTTATACAAGAATCTGTTTGGGTTTTTGCTTCCAGTTCTTCTGGGTATACACCTGGGTTTGGAACTAGTGAATCATACAGTAATTATATGTTTAGCTTTTCAAGTAAGTCCCAAACTGTTTTCCATAGTGGCTGCATTTTACATTTCCACTAGCAGCGCATCACTTCCAGTTTGTCCAATCCTTGACAACACTTGTTATTTTCAGATTTATATTGTTTTGATAATAGTCATTAAAATGGGTGTGAGATTGTAGTTTTGATTTACATTTCCCTAATGGCTGGTGATGTTGAGCACCTTTTGTCTGCTTAGTAGTCATTTGTATGGTATATCTTATTTGGAGAAATGTCTGTCTTAGTCCTTTGTCCCTTCCTTAATTGGAGTATTTGGTTTGTTGTTGTTGAGTTGTAGATATTAGATATTAGATATCTAATATTAGATATTAATCTCTTAATCAGGTATATAATTTGCAAATACTGTTTCTCATTTTATGGGTTGCCTTTTCACTCTTGAATGGTGTTTTTTTTGACACACAAAAGTTTTTAATTTTGATGAAGTCCAATCCATCTGTTTTTTTCTCTTGTTGGCTGTGATTTTGCTGTTACAAGAAATCATTGTCAAAACCAATATAACAAAAATTTCCTCCTTTATTTTCTTCTAAAAGTTTTATAATTTTAGCCTTTATGTTTAGGTCTTTGATCTATTTTGAGTTAATTTTTGTAGGTGGGGTAAAGTAAGGATCCAACTTCATTCTCTTGTATGTGGATATCCAGTTTTCACAATACCATTGACAAGACCGTCTCCCCCCCCTTTTTAAAGATTTTATTTATTTATTTATTCATGAGGGACACACAGAGAGGGAGAGGCAGAGACACAGGCAGAGGGAGAAGCACGCTCCATTCAGGGAGCCCGACATGGGACTCGATCCCAGGTCTCCAGGATCACACCCTGGGCTGCAGGCGGCGCTAAACTGCTGCACCACCAGGGCTGGCCTGTCTTTTCCTTCCTTAACAGTCTTGGAATCCTTGTAAAAAATTGTTTGACCATATATGCACCAGATGGCACTTTTTATTTTTATTTTTATTTTTTTTCAGATGACACTTTTTGAAGTAAAATATATGACAATGTGTTTGTGTTGTGCATCTTAAAGAAAGTCAGGCTCCTTGTAATAGTAATTAATTAATATGGAACTTAGCTGAGTGGAACTTACAGTGGCTAGTGTGTAAATTGGATGCATCTGTTGAAGTTCTTAGTGTGACAACAATGTCTGTTAAAGTTTCCTGAGAAGTTTTTGGTATAGACTAAGGAAGATAATCTATCTCAGAAAAGCCAGAGAAATTTTCATGGTCCCAAGTCACGAGAGATTACTCAAGGCATCCTTCTCACAACTTGGAAAATGTAGAACCTGTACATTACCTTACTCCACATTCTCCCAAACAGATTGTCTCTATGCAAGAAATTTTTGTGTTAGCGAATGAGGACCTCCAAATCATTGAAGTTATTAACCTTTTTATATTCTCTTATTCTTGAAGAGTTTATCAGTTTGTGAATGGATCAAATATATACAGAGGAAGAGTAAAAGAATATAAAAATAGTTGTCATTTGATAAGTAAAATGTGTTCATTATCCCTCTTACCTATCCTTTTTTTTATTAAAGATTTTATTTATTTATTCATGAGAGACACAGAGAGAGAGAGAGGCAGAGACATAGGCAGAAGGAGAAGCAGGCTCCCTGTAGGGAGCCCAGTGAGGGACTTGATCTTGATCCCAGGACCCCAGAATCACAACCTGAGCCAAAGGTATATACTCAGCCACTGAGGCATCCAGGTGTCCCAAAAGACTACTTTTTATAAAAGAAAGCCTGTAATAAAATATGCTTCCAAAAAGATATCCTTCATATAACCTTATTAGGAAAAACTTATTCCAGTATTGCTGTCATTTTTTTTAAGATTTTATTTTATTTTATTTTTTATTTTTTAAAGATTTATTTATTCATGAGAGACACACAGAGAGGCAGAGACATAGGTAGAGGGAGAAGCAGGCTCCCCACAAGGAGCCTGATGTGGGACTTGATCCCGGATCCTGGGTCATACCCTGAGCCAAAGGCAGATGCTCAACCGCTGAGCCACCCAGGGATTCCTGGATTTGTTTTTATAGCCAGTTTATAAACACAAGAAAACCTGCTTCATTAAGTAGTCACCTATTTTTTAGTTCACTTTGTTTTTTTTTGTGTTTTTTTTTTTTAAATTCAGTTAGCCAACATACAGTTTTCAGTAATTCATCAGTTGGATACAATACCCAGTGCTTATCACATCACATACCCTCCTCAGTGCCCATCATCCACTTACCCCATCCCCTCACCCACTTCCCCTTCAGCAACTCCTAGTTTGTAACCAACCCACTTTGATTTACCCTTTTATTCACTCAGTGCTCTCGAATACCTTTTACCCCCTTTATTTTGGAGTTTTTTTTTTTTTTAAGGTAAATTCCATGCCCAGTGTGGGATTTGAACTCATAACCTTAAGATCGAGAATTGCATGTTCTACCAACTGAGCCAGCTAGGTTCTCTACTTTCCCCTGTTTAAATTAATTATTGTTGATGAAAAATGTGCTACCAGGGGGATATCTAGAATAA
Organism: Nyctereutes procyonoides; assembly: GCF_905146905.1. Lineage (NCBI taxonomy): Eukaryota > Metazoa > Chordata > Mammalia > Carnivora > Canidae > Nyctereutes > Nyctereutes procyonoides. Next base: position 8,010,257 of record NW_026575133.1, on the reverse strand, counting down.
TGTGCTATAGACTCTGAAAGTGATTTTCAAAGAAGAATTTTAAACTTGTTCTGGGTAATGATTGTGTTATTGGAATAAATATATATTGACTTGTGGAGTGATTATTTTGAATGGGAGAAGGCTCATTTGGATGATTAAGTTTTTCTATCATTTTGCTTTTAAAAGACATTATTTGGGGAGGGGATAAGGAAAATAAAAGGCATTATTTTATGTCACACCTTAATGTACTTTCATTATTTTCATTTCACAATTGTTTTTTTGTTCTGTTTTGGTGTAGTTGTATTAGAGAACTTAAAACTTTTTTGGAATAAATCTGATCCTTAGGTAAAAGTACTTGCCTTCTTTATTTGTTTTCTTTAACTGTAACTTAGTTCAGTTTATTTTTTAAAAGCTATTGTTGATGGCATCCCTAGTTTAAAATTTTTCTCCAATGTTTACACTTCTATTTTCTTTGGCCCAATGTATCACCTTATGTGTTAACTTTGATTTCCTAGAGTATTCATATATGATGATACTAAATTAGTACGTTCATACCAAAAGAGCTTCATACCATACTGCTCATACCAAAAGAGCACTGTTTTTGGTAGAACTGGTTTTCTCTTCAAGACTGTAAGATTGACAGCCTTAGTATAGGTTCCCCCCCCCCAGCCATATGAATAGTTAAAAGATTTCTGAGCAACCCTTAATTTGGAAGGCTCTTATTTATAACTTACTGCTGTTAAAAGACCGTTTATGTCACTGGGCTCTAAGTGGGAAGGATATTTAAGCAGTAATTAAAAGATTTACCCAAAGTAGTGAATAATTTTGTATGTGCATGTATATGATATCTTGTGTATAATTGTGCTATTTCAATATTCTGTGAAAGATCAGTTTAAAAACTTTTGATCTGATAGAAGTTATTAAATTGGAAGAGAAAAGATTAGGGAAGATAAATGAAACAAGAGTCCAAGAAAACTGATAATTGTTAAAGCTTGGGTGATGGTTTCAAAGCCACTCATTTAATATTCTCAGTACTTTTGTGTATGATTAAAAAATATTCTTAATAAAGTTAAATTTAAAAACGAGATAGAGGGAGTTCCTGACTGGCTCAGTTGGTAGAGTCTGCAATTCTTGATCCCAGAGTTGTGATTCAAGCCCCATGTTGGGAGTGGAGCCTTCTTTAAAAACAAAACAAAACTAGATAGAGAAAAATGACAAAATACCAATGAAGTAATTTTTTAAGGCATCTAAATGTAAAGATTTTTTAATTCTTCATTTCCATCTGAGCTATATCTTTATTTTAGGTATTCTTAATGCTCTTTCTTAAACTTATGGATTTCTTATACTACCTCAGAAAACTCCAGTGCATTATATATATATATATATATTTTTATTTAAATTCAGTTAGCCAACATACAGTACATCATTAGTTTCACATGTAGCATTCAATAATTTATCAGTTGTGTATAACACCCAGTGTTCATCATATCATGTGCCATCCTCAGTACTCGTCACCCAGTTACCGCCACCTCCCTCCAGTGCATTATATGTGTTGGTTGAGATAAATATATTCAAGACTAAATTTTTAGATACATATTTATATTATATATACTACCTATATTAGATATGTATATTAGCTTTAGGCATCCCTATTATCCACATATGGATCTACACTTAATTTCCAAGCTCTGATTGCCTTTATGTCATTTCAGTCTCCCAGTTAGGGTTTTTCGCTAAATTTTGTTTTAAAGATTTTATTTTTCATTCGTGAGAGTGAGAGAGCGAGCACAAGCAAGGGGAGGGACAGAGGGAGAGGGAGAAGCAGATTCCAGGTTAGCAAGGAGCCAATGTGGGGCTTGATCCCAGGACCCCGAGATCATGGCCTGAGCTAAAGGTAGATGCCCAACCAACTGAACACCCAGGTGCCCTGGTTTTCACTAAACCAGGTGCCCTGGTTTTTTTTTCTTTTTAAAAGATTTTTAAAAGTTATTTATGAGAGATACAGAGAGAGGCAGAGACATAGGCAGAGGGAGAAACAGACTGCCTGTGGGAAGTCTGATGTGGGACTCAATCCCAGGACCCCTAGATTGCGACCTGAGCCGAAGGCAGATGCTCAACCACTGAGCCACCCAGGCATTCCCCAATTTTCACTAATTTCAAATTCATTTCTTTGAATTGCAATAATATGTGGTTGGTTCCTAGATCATTAGGAAATTTCAAAGATTGCTTAATAAAATCCAATTCTATCTCCTCCATTACAAGGTGAGTGATAGAAATAATCACTTATCAGTACTTATGATCTTTTCATTGCCAGTCATAAAAGCATTCAGACATAAACCAGATTAATTTTTGGAATAAGTGTCATGTAATAGTTATATCAGGAAAATTACTAAAATCTTACTCTTAAAAAATATTGCCTGCTATTTTCAATAAGGATGAAGTTGTTTTAAGAGTCTTAATATCAATTATGTTGGAATTAAAATTTTTTTAAAAAATTTAAGGGCCACCTGGGTGACTCAGTCGGTTAAGACTATGGCTCAGGTCATGATCTCAGAGTTGTGAGATAGAGCCCTGAGATGGGCTCATTGCAGAGTCTGCTGGAGATTCTCTCTCCCTCTCCCCCTACCCCTTCCTCTGCTCACTCGCTCTCTCTAAAATAATAAATCTTTAAAATAATTTTTTTAAATTTAAAATGAGTCTTAATAGTTACTTTTGATCCATCATCTCTTTTCTGTGTACACATTGTCTGAATGTTTGCTTTATCGTGAGGTTAATGGTCACTGAGGAAAGGACAACATGATAATGGATTCAAGCTGTATAATGAAGATTTAAGGTTAAACCTTGTGGATAAAAACCTGCTAGGTCAGGAAACTCTAATAGTGGGGGTTACCTAGGCACATCATGAGGTGATTCTGATTCTTTTAATCTTTGGGAACATTGGTTTGGTTTGATAGTCATATGAAGGAATCAAATTCAGGTAATTATAGTTGTTCTGGCATAATTGTTAATGGTACTGTGGCAGAGGACCAAACTAAGTAACTGCATAAAGATTCCTTTATTTCCTAAGTTTTTTATCCACCCTCTCAATTTTTCTTTGAGATGAGTAGAATAACAGGATTATCTAGGATACTCTGTTATTGAAGAATGAATTTACTTCCATCTGGATTTACAGTTCAGTAAGTACCTAAATTCTGTTTACTTCAAGACTGAGGATAGTCAAAACATTTCAGTTAGGTGGGAATACTTATGTAGAAGTATATGATCTAAAGTATACACTAGGCTTTGTACACTAGTGGCCCATGTACCCAGTTCACACACAGACCTTAGTTGGCTCAAATAGAGTTTGTTGGTTTTTTAAATTGAGTCAGTAGTTAAAAATTGAGAGCTAGAATTTAGGCTGTTATCACACAGTTGGCAGTGTTTGGCTCTAGTTCCCATAGGGTAGCTGAGTGTGAGTAGTAGCTACTTCCCCCTGTAGGCAAGGCATGCACCAATGCTTAGCTCATTTTGCATAATAATTAAACACTGATACAGATGTTTGGAACATATTACCTGAATCTGAGTCTCAGTCTGTCTTGGTGAACTTGATATTGTACCTTGAGCAGATATAAAAATGAACTGTTTAAGCTTGAATGAATCATACATAGTTTTGAAGAAGACCTGGGATGGGTTAATGACCCTTTTCCTGTCCCTCTATACCTCCCAAGTCACATAATGGAATTGATCTTCTGAAATTATTATGAGTTATCTAATCATATATTTCTGTAGTACAGTTTAAGCTCCTTCAAGCCATGGACCATGACTTTTTGTTCTTAGCATCTAGTACCTGGTACACAGTAGGCACTCAAATGTTTGTTACATTACTGTAACTTTAGTACAGGCATTTTTGTTTTGTTTTGTTTTAGTAAAAGCATTTGAGTGTGATTATTCTTATTCTTATTTTGGGGGAAAAATTACATAATAGTTTTTTTATATTTTAAAATTGCAAGCAGCTTCTTTGGTTAAGGAGGATTTTTAAAGTTACTGCCTCAAATTTTCAGTTTTTTTGTTTTAAATTGAAAACCATACTTTCCAGGTGGAAACTACATTTACCACGGTGAGCACTGCATAATGTATATGTTGTGCATCTGACACTAATATAACATTGTATGTCAACTATACTTCAATAATGAACACTCTAAATACATGTTCCTACTAGGGGAACAGGCTCTTAGAAGAAATTTGAATAAGGGAATTTTTTCATTTTATTTTGAAATAGTAATTTTTTAAACAAATCTCTTAGCATATTTGCTTTTGCAGTGAATTGAAATTGGCAGTCTTCTAAACTCCACTTGTTTATTTACCTTATTTAACCATTTGGGAGTTTGTTTTATGTTCTATTACTAAAAGTGTTGCATGGTGCCTAGCTTTTGTATTTTAGTAAATTAAAATTGAAAGCATTTTTAGAAATTTCCATATCTTTTAAAAATCATTTGTGATCTCTTGGATTAGAGATAGAAGTTTTTACTATGTGTGTGTTACTATGTTATTACATTAGGGTTTTCAAATAGTTTTGAAAAATAGAAAAGGTCCTCTTCTGTTTATATAAGAATTGGAAAAGTTTTATTTAAAATCTCCTTAATAAAAATGTGAATTAATTTGTCTTTTCTAGCTATAGTCTCAGAGAACTAAGATTGCATAGCCTAAATAGAGAATGTTGATGTTAATCACATTCACAGCATAAAAGCAAGTAACTATTTTTGGGTGGTTGGGTTGGAATTTATTTTTCATAGTGATTGGTGGTGGTGGTTTTTCCTAGTTGAGTGTTTATAGGACCTTTAGACATTATATTTGGTCACTTTTGCTCTTTTATTTAGTATCAGCTTCCTTTAACAAAAAAGTCGGAGGAGTCAAACCATGTTTTTAAAAACCTGAATGTCTCTAGGGAAAATGACTCCCTATGAAGTTAAACATAGTGTATATCGTAAAAGTGTCAATAGCTTCTATGGTCTTTAAATCAGTTATTTTACTGCACTAGGTAGTTTCTCTAACTTTATGAAAGCAGAATAATAAGACACTGCTTACTGAGGGAAAATTTCCTTTTATTCCACATTTAGACATCTGGCTAGGTTTTCAGCGGTATAAAGTTGGTTCTTGTCTGTGTCAATCAGGATGACAAATTTAGGTGTTGGAAGGATAGAAAAGTAGGTAGTTAGGCACAAATGGACTCAACTTTAAATGGGTGCTTAATAGCAAGATGAGACTACTCGTTTATGCTTGCATCCTTATTTAGCCGGTTTCACTTACTGTAGTTCAATTTTAAATATTATATACCAGCTGCATTTAGTTTCCTAAAATGTGCTAGAGAAAAGAAACTAAAACAAAATAAATCTATTTTTCTGTTTATCTTTTAACATTTCAAGTTCAGATTTGGCTTGTATTCCAGGTTCAGGGTGTCAGAAAAGTTAAATGCACAAAACGGAGGCTTATCTTCAATACCCTTGTTTTGTTATGGCCATTCAGATGAATTTTAGTGATGGTCAGAGGCTTCTAAATAGGAGGGCAGTAACTCCTGTAAATACCAATATCCAAATGGTGTCTCTCTGTTCCAGCCCATCGCAACAGTTTTAAAACCAGTTTTTGTTTTTGTTTTTGTTTTGTTTTGTTGCTTTGTTTTGTTTTTTAACAGGAGAGCCAGTGTAACTCCTTCAAGACTGGAGTGACACTCTACATCTGCATCTGCCTCATGTGAGTTCTCATTTTGGCAGCAGCATTCTGCTAGGCTGGAACCTCTGTAGAGGTTTGCCCTTCCTTTTTCTAAAATCTGTAAACTACTATACACAGTGTGTCTTGGTGGCAAAGGTAAAAAAGTGCATGAGAATTTTAGACTTCCCTGCAGAAAGATTTTGGCTCATTTCAAAGAGATGGTCTCCTCTAACATAGGTTCTATTTTGTATGAACAACATTTACTCAAAATAGAGCCCATAACTTTCATCTCCACAACATATATTTGATATTTTTTTGAGAACTATTTTTTCCTTACAGATTATAAAGAATATCTTTAAATGTTCTCAGTAGCTTCAGCTTTCAAAGCTTTGGTTGTTCTCTTTATAGTCTAGTTATGTAACCTGAGAACACCGTGTGCTGCTCTGGTGGCTGAAGCACTCACTCCTCTTTTTTGGACTTTAGCCCTTGAAATAACTTCTTTCTTTGTCTTTGAACATTGGGTAAATTAGGATAGGCCTGAGGACTTGAAGAAGAAATAAGCAGTGAATATGTGAGGTTATGTTTACTTTGAATCTATTGGCTTTGTTTTGGAAAGTCAGCTGTAAGAATTGAGCTTGAAGTTATGCATCATTTACTCGCCAGTTTTGCAAGAGAAATTGAAATTAGAGCCTTTGCAGCTGTGGAGAGGCATATATATATATATAGCTGAGGTGATGTATATGGTTCCCCACAGCTACAAAGGCTGACTTTGAAGGGCCTGGTAATTTAAAAAAGGAAATTTGCTTTTATTTATTTATTTCTCAAGGATTTGTTCAAACTATGTAGACTAGTCATTTTTGCTACCAGGTCAGAACAAATTGTGACTATTCAGTTTATTCCCAAGGGACACTTAGAACAAAACATCTAAACTGTGATCTCTGCAACTACAATTCTGTTTCTCCAGCCCTGGTTGTACTGTATAGTGTTCTAGCAGATGATTTAATGACCTGGGAATTCGTGTTACTGAAATGATTATCCGGGAAGCTTATGAGAAAATGTCAATAGCTTGTAGGTCTTACTGATTAATATAGAGCTTAGTGAAATGGATAGTGTTGTCAAAGTGGAACTTGAACTCTCTTTGCTAAATCCATTCCCACCTGTGACTAGAGCAGTTTATTTTGGACTAGGTGAATGAAGTTGGAGGGAGGGTAGTGTGTTTCAACACCTAGGCTTAAGTTTTGATGGCCTGTGTAATCTAGAAATTCACTTTTAGCAGTGGTAGTATATCCCACCACAAAAAAGCTTTGGATGAGACTCAGGGAGACCTAAATTCTCGCTTAAGTTTACATTTGTACTTGCTTATGTAACCTCAGGTCAGCAAATGGGGAAAATACATTGTATTTTTAGAAAGTACCCTAAACTCATTGAGTGAAAGGAAATTTAATGTATTTCTGTAGGGGGAATTACTAGAAAGTACCTCAGTTGAACACTTGGGAAGTTCTGTCCTGGAATAATGATAAATGTGGCAAGTGTATAGTGTTTTATTTTCTGTTCTAGGGTTTATGCTGGCAAAATGAGGATTTGAGATATCTACCCTCCCTCCCAATATTTTTTTTTTTCACTAAAAATTCTGAAAAAAGAGATTTGGGTTTCAACCCAAAGTGTCTCCTGAACACAGGTGTTAATCATCATTACTCCATCACTATAATTACTTGATTTTAAACTGGGGAAAGTTTAAAATCAACTGGACTCATTTATGGGTGAGTTTGGGTGGGGGCGATTAAAGTTTTTTGGTTTTTTTGCCTCCCATTTTTAAGGTATATCCAGCAAATTATTCTCCTGAAAAAAAATTGTTACTTGAAAATATTTTATATGGGCCAAATCCTATAAGACTGAATGCCAGTAGATTATCCAAATTGCTTAACTATACTGGAATTTTGTTTCATTAAATATTATTTGAAATAAATGGGGCTTTGTTAAGATTGAGAAAGTTTTTGTTTTATGGAAATTTTGTTAAAAGAGATTTACTCCCAGTTGGAGTGAAGTGTGCACAGTGTTGGGTGAGAGAGATAATTTTATATTCTCAAAATAATTCAGATTGACATCAGTCAATACTACTTTCCTGGTTTTATTATAATACACTAGCTCTTGCTCTTTTAGTGCATATGAATATACAAGCACTTCCTTTATCACAGTTTACATCATCTAGATTTAATAATTCCATACTCATGGATTCCAAAATGGTTGTTTTTTTGTTTTGGTGGGAAAGGGTGATGATGGGGATGGAATTGAACAGAGAAAATATGTAGCCAATTTTGATAATCTTAGTGTTAGCATTAGCATTAAATTATTTTTACCTCTGAGACATCAGAGGGAATGATGGCTTCTTTTGGCATTATTCTGAGGGGACAAGACTCAAGAACCTCCTTCTCCTAAAGAACCTTAAAAATGTTAGGCTTTTTTTTTTTTAAGATTTTATTTATTCATGAGGGACACAGAGAGAGAGAGAGAGGAGAGAGGGACATCGGCAGAGGGAGAAGCAGGTTCTATGCAGGGAGCCTGACGTAGGACTCGATCCTGGGTCTCGTGGATTAGGCCCAAGGCTGAAGGCGACGCTAAACCGCTGAGCCACCTGGGCTGCCCCAATTTTAGGCTTTTTAAATATGGCAGATGGTATTAAATATTTTGAAAGTTCACCCTGCTTTCCTAACATTTCACCTTAATTTAAAAATAATGGATATATACATTAATATGTTATAAGTTGTAAAAGTACGGTACATGAAAGTGTACTTCCCCATCTCTTAGCTACTCAGTTCCCTTCTGTGGAAGTGACCAGTATTACTGGTTTCTTTTATGTAGTTCCAGAAATACTCTAAAAGATTTCTTTTGGCAAGGAAAAGTTGAATAGTACTCATTAAGATTTAGCACTAATTTGGGCCAGCAAACTAATTGCAGTGAAAAATCAGTTTGAGCCATAGGCTGTATAGATTGTGGATAGAAGAACAGTAGTAATCTAGGAAGAATAATATTGTGAGATAAAAATGGATTTTTTTTGGCATTGAGCAAGATTGCAGGTCTTTTTATTTTTCTCTTTAATATGGCTTATCTACTCCTAGACACTGATGGGAAGATGCTTACCTAAATATTGCATTGGAGGAAACCTATTTAAAGGAACATCATTTTCTTTATACTGAACTGCAATGACTATTCTGAAAAGTTTTTTGTTATACAAGATTTCAGAGATCTATAGTAGTAGAGAGAAATACCCATATTCTAAAATACATTTTTTTCACCTGTAACAAACTTAGTAGGCTTCTTTGGCAGATATAGATATAGATATAGATATCTATGTATATACACACACATACACATGCTCATTTTATACATACAGTTGCATATACCCATCCTTCCATAATGACATCTTATAAAATGAGTCCTAATTCTTTTTTTAATGTGTATTTCCAGTCTTATTGAGAAATAATTGACGTATATCACTGTATAAGTTTAAGACATACAAAAAAAAATAAGACATACTGCAAGATGGTTTGATTTGCATATATTGTGAAATGATCATCATAATAGCTTCAGCTAACATCCATCTTCTCACATAAATAAAATGAAAAGAGAAGAATAAATGAAAAAAATTTTCTCTTTGTGATGAGAACTCTAAGGATTTACCCTCTTAATGTTCCTGTATATAATACAGTGAGTGGTGTTAGCTAAATTCCTCATGTTGTCTGTTACATCCCTAGTATTTATTTTTGTAACTGGAAATTTGTACCTTTTGATCGCCTTCCTCCAATTCTCCCTCCTCCTACCCCTAGTCATAATTCTTTAATATCTAGTTCCCAGTCCACATCCAGATTTTCCTGATTGTCTCAGGCATGTCTTTTTATGGCTGATATTGCAGCAATAACTTAAATGCTATTTTGATGGCTCTAGCCAGACTCTAGCACTGATGAGAAAACAAATTAATCCTGACAAATAGAATTATGTGCTGATTGAAGGGGTATAAAGCAACTACCAAGCCAAATAGGAATTGCAAAAATACTGTTGTTTTTTTTTTTTAAAGGTCATTTTGAAGGATTCCTACACTAACTATACACATCAGTGAAGCCTTCAACATATATACACCTCTCTACCTGGTTAATATCATAGCTGTGCATCTTAGTTTCTTTTTCTGCCTTTAGACTGTGGGCATGAAAGAACAGGTAAAGCGAAAAAAGGTTAAGTTTCCTAAGAAATGAAAGAATTATTCTGAAATGTCTGATAATTCATCTTATTGCTCTTGCTCCTATGGAAATATGACCTGTTTCTACAGACTAACAGTAGAGTTCTGTGATTGTTTGGGGCAGTACAAAACGTGGAGTTTGGGGGAAAAGAAGAAAATGGCACATTTAGGAAGAGAGGAGTTTAGGAAAGAGTAGAAATTCACTCATTTGCCTTTTATTTTCATTGACTATTATTATAATGAGAACCTCCTCTTTGTGCAGTGTACAAGTCCCCGGAGTATGAGTCTCTTGGCTTTGAGCTTACTGTGGAGAGATTAGTTTCTATTGGCTACCCTCAGGAACTGCTCAGCTTTGCTTATGATTCTACATTCCCTACCAGGTAATTTTTCAAGATTTTTTTGGATTAAGAGCCTTTCCTCTATCCCCCAGATTAATAATTCCAAACCACCTCTCACCATCCTCACCCTCAAAGAAAAGAACCAAAAAAGGTTATTTGGTTTGTTTCTAGGTTTTTGTTGTTGTTGTTGTTTTGGTTGCTATTGATTCTAAAATTACCATGGGTCTTCATGTACACTGTATCTTTTGTGTTCTTGGAATTGAGCTTAGTTTATTGTTACTGAAGAAGATCTCTTTATGGGAAAGAGAGATTATTAAAACTGATGGGCAATAATCACAGACACTCCTACCATTTGCTGTTGGAGAGCAGTTACATGTTGTACTAATACATTTCACTTTGTCTTTGGGAGCTTTCTTGACAGTTTGCATTTTTGGATTTGATAGGGAGGGTTTAAGATTAAGAAAGATGATGTTTGTGATGCCATCATATATGTCCCATATACAGCATCTATTAGAGAGAAATATAAGCCAGTTCATTTGTCCAAGCAAATTAAGACTCCTTTAGAATGGAACCACTGTATAAAGAGGAATTATAGTTCATACCTCATTTAAGGCTCTTATTTCTTACAGAAAACAGTTGTGATTATTTATCTGGACAAAGTAAATATTTTTTAGTTGCTCTAGGTTTAGTTTTTAAGATTTTACTCACTTCAGACTCCAGGATTATATTGTTTAGGAGTTTAGGAACATGCTTGAGTTGTCATAAAAGCTTGAATAAGGTGGTGTTGGTTTATGATGATTTAGTAATACTACATAAGACTGTTGCCTATATTATTTTTGTATTACTGACAAATGTCTTCATTTTCACATAGGGGACTTGTTTTTGATACACTATATGGAAATCTTTTGAAAGTTGATGCATATGGAAATCTTTTGGTCTGTGCACATGGATTCAACTTCATAAGAGGGTGAGTACATAGAACCCTTAGCCTATTTCTAGTGTTGATACCTTGTCTCCCCAGATTACCATGTCTCCCCAGATGTACTGTACTATACTCTCCTGTTCCCTCATTATTAAAGAACGATTCTTTGCATAAGGATACTTAACAATTATTTATTAGGCAGTTAGGACCCAAACTGACTTATAAATGTAGTTAGCAGTTACATTTTGGGTAAATTAAGTGGTTTCTAATTATATAGCATCCAACAAAGCTAATCTTAAAACTCACCCAAAAAGAATTGTAGTGGCTTTGACTTATTTGAAATTCTAAGATTTTTATTTTCTCCTTTTTAATACAGTTCTCAGGTAGCTGCTCAGAAGAGGTATGTATATAAAAGTGCTTTGAAAAATTTAAAACTACAACAGTGTAAATGACTAAGGTTTTTAATAGCTAATATATTATTTAATATTCTAATGAATAGCTTCAGATATTTGACCATGTGGTTAAAGTTTTTAAAAATATGAGTTAAAAATGAATAAGTGTGATAATATTTAAAACAAATAAGAGTAAGCTATATTTTAATAACCAGAGTATTTCCACTATTCACACTAATTTGGACTTTCCACCCTATTAAACAGCAGATAAAATTTAGTGTCTACTCTTTTTGTGAAACATCCCCCCCCCCTTTTTTTTTTAAATCACAATACCACAATTTGACACTTTCTGGTCATTGTGGCTTTACAGTTGTACATTTTCTCCACTATTTTACTACCTAATTTACTACTGACACTGTATTTGGAACAGAGCAACTCTTTAAAAAAATTTTTTTTTAAATTTATTCATTAGAGACACACACAGAGGCAGAGGGAGAAGCAGGCTCCATGCAGGGAGCCTGATGTTGGACTCGATCCTGGGACTCCAGGATCATGCTCCGAGCCGAAGCCAGATGCTCAACCACTGAGCCACCCAGGTGTCCAGGGACAGAGCAGTTCTTAAAACCAAAATAGATTATGTATCTCTTTCTATATGTTATTCTCAGAGGTGAAGTAGTAAAAACAACCCAGTCTACAGTGAAATATTTAAAGAGACAGTCTTTTTGATAAATATTTTTTGTGATAAGCACAAACTAACTGTACCAGAGTATCCTTTAAATCTGAGGTCACAGTAATACCCTATTTGGAATTGAAGCATCTAATGTGAGACTTTTCAGCTGGAATTATACAGGCTCAAAAATTTCCAAGTGTGCATACTGAGAACAGTATGCAATAAACACCTATCTTGATACATCTGGGCAGGCCAGTGATTATATCCGCCTTTCTTTCACTGTTCCTCTCATGAGGGGTTTGTTCAAGATTCATGAGTATCTAGAGACAGGATTTAGAATGTGAAGGGATTGCAAATAATGCTAGCAACCTAAGCTATTTTATATGTGGATATTGTACCATAATTTGAAGTCCCAATGAAGATGAACCAAGCTTCTATTTATTAATGTCTGAAAAGGGATTTTTATGTTATGGAGGAGGGGAATAGTCAGAAGAAAAGGCAGGGAAGTTCTATAAATTAGTACTGCAATTAGATTTACTAACTCAAGATTCATAGACCTTTCTTTCCCCAAAATAAAGTTTCCAAATAGCTCCTTTGGAAGTACATTTAGTAGTATTTCAAAAATAAGTCATTTATGGGTAATGCAGAACCATTCAGACGACATGCATGTATAGTCTTTAGAGTCAAAAGGAAAAGCCTGTGGAGAAGAAGAGCTTTAGATTAGAGGGAGAGGGAGAGTGAACTATTGAAGCATACTGGTGGACAAGGCTGGAAAGGAGGGTAGGGCTGCATCAGGCATAACATTTACATGCCTTCCCAATGAGTTGGGGTCTCTGTTTTGGACCATGGCAAAGGCCATTATTTTTCAATTTTTTATTTTTATTTTTTTATACAATTTACTTTAAATTTTTGTATTATTCTTTAAAGATTTTATATATTTATTCATGAGAGACCCACAGAGAAAGAGAAAAAGAGAGAGGCAGAGACACAGGCAGATGGAGAACAGGCTCCATGCAAAGAGCCTGATGTGGGACTCGAATCTGGAAATCCGGGATCACGCCCTAAGCCAAAGGCAGGCACTCAACCACTGAGCCACTCAGGCATCCCTATTTTTCAATTTTTAAAAAATATTTTATTTATTTGAGAGAGAGTGTGCACACGACTCCCCACTGAGCAAGGAACCTGACATGGAGCTTGATCCCAGGACCCCAAGATCATGACCTGTGCCAAAGGCAGACACTTAACTGGCTGAGTCACTCAGGCACCCCTGGCAAAGGTCTTTGAAGTTTTAGAGTAGGTTAATACTGAGATCAAATCTTAATTCTACAAGTCACAGAAAGTGAGCAAGGTTCTATACTGTTACTGTTTTCTTCCCAACTTCCAAATCTAACTTCCTTCTTCTGGGATACATTATTTCCACTCAATGAATATTTATTTTAAATATATGGTAGCCTGATTTGACACTTAGTATAAACGAAATGTAATTGCTAACTATATTTATAAGTCAGTTTGGGTTCTAATTGCCTGATAAATAACTGTTTACTATCCTTATGTAAAGGAATTACTCTTTAACAATGGAGAGCATAGGAAAGTATACCTTAAGGACACAGTATCATCTTACTAAACCTGATTGAGGAGAGCATATCCTTACTATTCCCTTTCACCTTAATTTTCATCATAGAATATTTTAGAAAGCTAGAAAATGAGAAATTCTACAAAGTTATTCCTTGTTGGGAACTCTTCTTTCCAAAGGGTGACTAAGACAGGAAACGGATGTGATTTTATATCCTAACTAGAGGTTAGGCCATTGGTAGTTAGACCTAAGCAAGAATTTACCCAGATTACTCTGAGTATGGACTTTAAATGTGATGTCCTTTTTTCAGATTAGTTATCTCTATATATTCATTGTGAATATATTCATCGTGAGGACTGTGCATTTTTTCATAAATAGTTTATTTTGAAGCAATCTCTACACCCAACATGAGGCTCCAACTCATAACCCTGAGATCAGAGTTGCATGCTCCACCAACTGAATCAGCCAAGTGCCCTGAGAATTGTGCGATTTTATATTTTAGTTTTTCTCCTTTGGGGTTTCTCTGTACTATTTTTGCTTATTAATTCTATCCCCTTCCTCTTCTTGGAGTGTTTCATTTCATTCTCCAAGGTTCATGGGCATCTCTAACAACTATTATCTGTTTTACTGGTTTTCCTCTTAACCCTAAGTGTTCTCCACAGGTCTATTCCATCTTCGCTTCTTCCTCTGCACGGCAAGTGGCCTTGTCTATTGTAATAGTCTTCATGACTTCATCTGTTACCTGTGTGTAGATGACCCCAGTTCTCTCTAAAGTCTGAATCTGTTTTAAGTTCTTGACCTTTATTTCTAATTGCCTATAAAAATCTGTTTATTTTTTTCCCCCTAAAGATTATATTTATTTATTCATGAGAGACACAGAGAGAGAAAGAGGCAGAGACACAGGCAGAGGCTGAAGCAGGCTCCATGCAGGGAGCCCGTTGCAGGACTCAATCCTGGGACTCCGGGATCACGCCCTGGGCTGAAGGCCGCGCTAAACTGCTGAGCCACCCGGGCTGCCCTCTGTTTATTTTGAGCTTAATGTATCCAAAATAGAACTCTTCTTACATCTATTTCTTATCCAGTTTTCATATTTCTGTTAATGGTACCTTCTCAGAGACACTTTCATGTGAGCATCATCATATTGACTGTCATGTCCCTCATATGCCACAGCCAGTCTTGTTCATTTTACCTTGGAAGTCTCTCATGATTAATGCTTCTCTTTAATTTCCTGTGCCACCACTCTAGGATAGACTGCTGCTGCTCTCATCTGGACGACTGCAATAACCACATAACTGATTTCCCAGGCCTTTGTGTCTGTGTCATTTAGCTTTTGCTGCA
This sequence comes from Nyctereutes procyonoides, assembly GCF_905146905.1. Taxonomy (NCBI): domain Eukaryota; kingdom Metazoa; phylum Chordata; class Mammalia; order Carnivora; family Canidae; genus Nyctereutes; species Nyctereutes procyonoides. The sequence goes on along the minus strand of NW_026575133.1, from coordinate 7,995,129 downwards.
TAATAAATTACTTCAAAACTTAGTGGCTTAAAACATTGACCATTTTATTTAGCTCGAAATTTGGAGAGTCATCTGGGCAATTCTGGGATTGCTTTGCTGATCTGGCACAGCCTCACTCACATGTCTGGCAGTTGGCAGCCTGTGGCTGGGGTGCCTCATTTCTGTATGTAGCCTTTTATCCTTCAGCAGGTTATGTCACTCATTTATTCACTCAGAAGTGCTAGTGCAGCAAGAGTAGGCAAGCCCCTATACACAAGTGTTTTCTAAGCCTCTGGCTGGATCCCTAGTTGCTGCTGTTCAAGCCTGTATTTGAGGATGGAGAAAGAAACTGAGCCTCTTAATCAGAGGAACTGCAAAGACACACGTTACAAAAGCATAGGAAGAATTTGTAGTCATTTTTGTAACATGTCCCATTTCTTTCTCCTTTTTATCCTAAAACTGTTATTAATTGAATATTTTTGTAATTCTGATGGTTTTATTCCTTTGCTTAAAAACTATCAGTGGCTAAAACACCACCACAAAAAAACCCACAAAACACAAAAACAAAACACAAAACACAAAAACAAAAAAAACCCCAAAGCTTGTCAGTGGCACTCCATTGCCCCTGAATGAAAAGTAACAATAACATAATCTGTCTCAACTCATCTTTCTAGCTTTATTTTCCTCTGCTCCCCTCTGTCTTCTCAAATTGGACTAGTTTTGAATTGGTCTATACCTATTCTTTAAGGACCAGTTCCTGTGCCACCTTTTTCATGAATCCTTCCTGAATTTCTCTCTCATCACTCCCACATTCACTTTCTTCTACCCCTTTAGTTGAAATGCTCCCCTCTTCCTCTATTTTCTCTTTCTTGTGGCAGTTGTGATATTTTTTACCTGGTGATAACTTTTGGTGTATGTGACTCTCCTCTATTATCAGACTGAGAACTTGTTAAGGGCTGGAACCCAAGCTTTTTTATCTTCGTAGCTACTTATGTGTAATATTTAGAACCCTGCCTTGCATGTAGCCACCAACACATTTGAATGAATTTTTGAATGATTAAAATTTCTTATAGCTATTACAATGTTCATTTTTTGAATGTCAGTTAATTTAAAGTTTTTTCTTTCAGACCAGAAACTAGAGAGCAGTATCCAAATAAATTTATCCAGCGAGATGACACTGAAAGATTTTACATTTTGAACACACTATTCAACCTACCAGGTAGACTCATTCTGTGCTTATATATTATGGATGCTTTTCCTTCTTTTCAAAATCATTTGCTCAAGGGAGATAATGAAATAAGTTTGAATTATGTCACTTATAGCTTATGAATATCTATTCTTCATTTTTCAGAGACCTACCTGTTGGCCTGCCTTGTAGATTTTTTTACTAATTGTCCTAGATATACCAGGTATGTATATGGTATAATTTTCTTTTTCCAATTGATTTTTAAAATTAATGTACAGGGTTTTAGAGAACTGGCCATTGTAGGTCTTTTCTGCTTTTCTGAAGTGAATTTAGTGCTAGTGAGAGATGCCACATTGCCAGCCTGAGAGATGGGACAGCACCAGCAGCTCCATGCAGGCTCTCACCTCCCACACGGCCCCTCTCCTTGCCAGTGTGCTGCAGCCATGTTTGGAAGGGACCACTTCTGATTGGCTTCTCCTGGGAATGAAGACGGCCAGCAGAGGTGCTAATTGTGACAACTGAGTGGGAGGTTTGTGTGATGATTATCTGTCCAAGCAGAATTACACTAAAACCCCCAACTCATTTCACAGCAGCTGCCCAGGAGCCATTCAGGGGTGGTAATTTAGTTTTACTCCCAGGCCCAGCAAAATTTGATTGAGGAGTAAATATGGTTTATCCTCCCTGAAGTAAAATTGTGTTTAAATCTTGAACAAGTTATCCTCTTCTTTTTTAGGGGGAATTGCATAACACTGCTGAAAGTTTAGCCATAGGTGTCAGAGTTTGCAAACTTCTTATCCTCTCTAGGCCTTATCCACTTCAAGGCACTAAATCTGGTGAAGCACCAAGTCACTAAGCTAAATAGAAAATAAGCCATACCTTTGACCTAGAGACGATGTTAGAAAAGTCAGGATGAAGGGAACCTAAATTACCAATTTTAAGTTTTAAATGTTTCTTTGATGGGAACCTGTTTCTTCAAAGTGATGAATAAAAGAACGTGATATTTTTGGAATTGACCTTTTAGATTCCATTCTATATATTATTCTATCACTTTATGTTTGTTCACAATTATCATATTCCGTTGAACACTATAGTGTCCTCTCTGGTGGTCAGATGGATTTTCATTAGGGAGTAATTATTTTCCTAATTAGCCACAACCTTTAGCCATGTGATAATGGAACCTTTGGGTCCCCTGGGCAGTGTTTGATAATCATTTTATTTGCCTTCTTTTGGATTCCCTGTCATGTTCTTTTCATCTTTGTATAGCTGTGAAACAGGATTTAAAGATGGGGACCTCTTCATGTCTTACCGAAGTATGTTCCAGGATGTAAGAGATGCTGTCGACTGGGTTCATTACAAGGTACCTAGGAGCTCCTGCTTCACCTAATCACTCTATGATGTGTGTTTTATGGTCTGACATTAACTTTCCAAGTGCAAATAGAGCAGAATTTCTCCTCCATTAAAAAAAAAAAAAATGGATTTGCCCCCTAGTGACAGCTCTCTAGAGTATTTTTGTTCTTGTCTTTGGCTGTCCTGCTTTCAGAAGTAATGTTGATCTTTCCTCAGTGATTATGCTTGGCTTCTAGCTCTTATTTTAGGTTGCATTTCCCAAACTTAGAAGAGATCTCACTATTAAGATTATACTTACCCTATTCTTTGATGATGATTATGGGCTGTTTTTTTTCCAAATACCTCCTGCTTGACTATAATAATACTAATTAATATTTCATTTACTGTGAATTATACTGAGTAAAATATGAAATGCCTTTTGATTTCTAGTTTAAAATAAAAATAGTTTTATATTTTAAATACATTTTGAAGGCAGAGTCATTGCAAATCACATCTGCTTTATCATGGCCTTCTCTAGTTTATTTACTTTTCCATTTTGGTAAATATTTAAGAAATGCATTTGAGTTAATAGTAGACATAGTTTTTCTTATAAACTGTAAAAACTGATTTTGTTCTTTGTTTTTCTTCCTGTAGGGTTCCCTTAAGGAAAAGACAGTTGAAAATCTTGAGAAGTATGTAGTCAAAGATGTAAGTAATAAAGGGGAAAATAGATCTGCAAATCATGGAAATGAATAATAAGCCTATTTATAATGAAATGGACAAGGGAAGATACTTATTTGTCTTGATATAACATATGTCAAGTATAATCACCAGTAATTTTCAGCCAGAACATAAGTCTTAGTATAGTTTTTCCTGTTTGTTCATAGAAGGTGAGAAGACCCAGTATTTCATTTGCCCTTTAACTCTAATAATAATAATAATAGCAGCTGGAGTAGTTATTGTGTGCACATCACTGTACTAAGTGACTATATGCCATTTAATCTTCCATAGAATCCTGAGGATAGGTATTGTTACCTCTGCTTTATAGATAAAGAAACTGAGGAACAGATGTTACATAACTTGCCCAAGTTCATACAGTTAGTAATGGGGAAAGCCACAAGTCACACCTAAACGTGGTCAAATTATAACCACAATCTCAAAAATGTACATATATATGACCATTATTTAAATTGCTTTTAACTATCAACAGGAAATAATAAGGAAAGCTTTAAAATATCTTGAAAGATTTTTAAATTCTGTACTTTAGTTCATAGACTTGTACCAATGTTAATTTCTTGGATTTGATCATTTTTCTGTGGTTGTGTAAGATCTTAATATCAAGGGAAGCTAGATGAAGAATGTATGGGAACCCTTTGTACTATTTTCCCAATTTGTCTGTAAGTCTGGAATTATTTTTAAAGAATTAATTAATTTGGGCAGCCCGAGTGGCTCAGTGGTTTAGTGCTGCCTTTGGCCCAGGTGACCCGGGATTGAGTCCCACGTTGGGCTCCCTGAATGGAGCCTGCTTCTCCCTCTGCCTGTATCTCTGCCTCTTTCTCTCTGTGTGTCTCTCATGAATAAATTTAAAAAAGAATTAATTGAGAGCAAGCATGTCCATGAGCTAGGGGGAGGAATAGAGGGGAGGGAGAAGGAAAGAGAATTGCCAGCCAACACTGTAATGAGTGCGGAGCCCAATGTGGGACTCAGTCTCAGGACTCTGAGATCTCCACCTAAGCAGAAACCAAGAGGCTGTCGCTTAACTGACTGAGCCACTCAGGCACCCATGTCTGGAATTATTTTAAAATAGAAAGGAGGGATCCCTGAGTGACTCAGTGGTTTAGAGCCTGCCTTCGGCCCCCGAAGTGATCCTGGAGACCCGGGATCGAGTCCTATGTCGGGCTCCTTGCATGGAACCTGCTTCTCCCTCTGCCCCCCCCTCTCATGAATAAATAAAATAAAATCTTTTAAAAAAAATAAAAAATAAAATAAAATATAAAGGAGACACACATAGCTCCAAGATGAGATACTTTTTCCTTTTCTCACAGAGTAAGAGTAATAGAATGCAGTATTTTTTCAATATACTTTGGTACAAATTTCTTACTGTTTTTAGTTTTTGTACCTCCTGCTCCCCCCCCCCCCCACTCTCACTTCCACTCTTCTATCGCAAGAGAACACTGAGGGGTTTAGGAGAGGTCTAGGATAACTTAAGTGAAGGAACCTGTTTACTAAGAGAGAAGGAAAAGCTTTTCTTTCTGATCACGTCAGGAGTTAGAATTTCCTCATGGGTCTGCAAGTGCTGGGCATTTCTAGGTTGCATCTTGCACATGGCATTCCATTCTGCAGGGTGTTTTTTTATTATTTAAGATTTTATTTCTTTAGTTGTCAGAGAGAGCACAGCAAAGAGAGCTTCAGGCAGAGGGAGAAGCATACTCCCCACTGAGCAGAGAGCCTGATGATCCCATGTGACCTGAGCCTAAGGCAGATGCTTAACCGACTGAGCCACTCAGGCACTCCTGCAAGGTGTTTTATAAAACAAAAGTATACTTGGTGAAGCCGTATCTTACACTCCCCATGTAGAGTATTTTGCTCATGATGTTTAAAATCAGCTCCTCTTGGGGCACCTGGATGGCTTAGTTGGTTAAGCGGCCAACTTTTGATTTTGGCTCAGGTCATGGTCTCAGATTCATGGGATCGAGCACACAAAGGAGTCTGCTTAGCACCCTGGGTGGCTCAGCAGTTGAACGTCTGCCTTTGGCTCAGGTCGTGATCCCAGGTTACTGGGATCAAGTCCTGCATCAGGCTTCCCATAGGGAGCCTGCTCAAAAAAAAAAAGAAAAGAAAAAAAAGAGTCTGCTTGTCTCTTTCCCTTTCCTCCGCCTGCTCAAGTACGCGCTTGTTCATGTGTTCTCTAACAAATATTTAAAACAGCTTTTCCTGACCTTTTCCATACCTCATTCATATACTTTAAGAGATTACAAGGTAATTTAAGCTCTTTCCTGAGGCAGACATGAGGAAGGTAGAGATGTTTTTGTTTAAAAAACATTATTTATTTTTAAGTTGTTTTTGTCTGTGTATGCATATGTGTAATCTCTATACCCGGTGTGGGACTCAGACATAGAACCCTGAGATCAAATGTCGAATCCTCTTCTGACTGACCCAAACAGGTGCCCAGAGGTGTTTTTAATAAGCATATATAATAATAATATCACCCATGTGTATCATATATAAGCCTATAAATTATATATACCATGTATACTACATATATTAATACTTCATTCATGCATAGTGACAATGTGGTCACTTAAATGTAAAATTCTGAAACCAGCCCTTCAAGGGCATCCTCTATTCTTAATCCAGTGGAAAAAAAACTCCAAGTGTAAATGAGTATATATTTGTGTTTTAGTGTTTGACTCATCATCCTATTACTTTGCAGGGAAAACTGCCTTTGCTTTTGAGCCGAATGAAAGAAGTAGGGAAAGTGTTTCTTGCCACCAACAGTGACTATAAATATACAGATGTAAGTGTTTAATATTCATATTATGTCTATAGAGAAGAATATTTTGGCCTAAAGCACTGTGAAGATAATGAGGACAGTAGTTTGTTAAATGAGGGTAGTTTTTTGCCATTTCATTTTGAGAACAGAGTGAAAAAATATCTTTAGCATAAGGACTACATCAGAGTGGTTCTTAAATTTTTCTCAGTATTCCTTTTGACTATTTTCCCTGATTATAATTGGCTACTTGAAGGTTTTAATTTGGAGGTTATTTAAAACATTTGTGCTGATTAATGGCTTCTCTGTCTCTTTGGTGCATCGTTTATACAAACTTGAAAGTCACACATTTATTTATTGTACATCTGTAAATGCCCTCCCTGTTGTTGGGAGCTAGATAGCAATAGATGGTGCAAAGATGTTTTGACTCTTAGCCATCAAAATTTACTGCCTTTTAACTTCAAAAAAATGTTTTTGCCATGATTAAAGCGTCTAGAAAAGCCAATTTAACTCCTTGGCCTCATCTTACTTTTGGTAAGACAGTTGCAAGTTTTTAGTACTAGCAAGCAGCTCAGTGCTCCCCACTTCTCTTTATGTAAAATCTTAATTTAGAAATGTGGTGATCTGGAGTAAGCAGTCTTACAAAGCCAAGAAGTCTTATGGTTCTTTGGCTTGGTAATCTAGGAACAATAGTTAGGAGGCCAAGGTGTATTATTCCCATGTGAGTCATTAGTTTTCTTGATGCCCTTACCTCAGATAAACATTCCAAATGTATGTTCCAGTGCTCCAGGAGAATAAGGGTATATGGATGAAGCACAAAAATATGCTTCTGGGCTAATAATGTGTCCCAGAAGAAGCCTGTGTCCTACTGAGAATGTCAGCTTTTGTTTTATGAAGCTTTAATTTCTGGCTTCAGCTGTCATGATTTCATAAACTTAGAAGAAACAAGAATGTGATGAACCATATTGAAAAAGACGTGTCTTATGAAAAGCTTGAGTCTGAGTTGTTTTCTTTGTAGGTGCTATGTATCTTTTGCAAAAGTAGTATATGGACCTTATGTTGGATTTTTTTTTTTCCAGAAAATTATGACTTACCTGTTTGATTTCCCACATGGCCCCAAGGTACTATATATAACTTAATAGACCATTGCTTTAGTAATAATGAATGCATTTAGTCATCCTGAAATATTGAGAGTAAAGGAATTGTCAGAACTCATTGCAGGAGCTAGTATAATTTAACATTGCTAGGGTTTTGAAAACTTAGTAGACAGAAATAAAAGGGAGAGATATTTGTGTGATTAGTGGGATGGGATCAGAATAATATGCAGAATTGTTAAGTTTGTATGGTAAAGACTGGAATTTTCAGATTGAGGAATATATCTGATTAAAAGAAACAAAATATATATATTCTTGACACCGTCTAGATACTGCTCTTAGTTATTGCTGAGTTCTGTGCCAAGAGAACAGTTAGCTTTGATATTTAGCAGAGAATTTTTCAGTCCTGCAGTGGGACTACACTCAGATTTAAGGACTACTCGTTGCAACTTAGTCACATACTTGTGGGATTTTTGTACTAGGCTTGAGTAAATATCAGTAAATAATCGCCCAGAAGCACGGTATGTATTGCTCTTCAGCTTGACCTTAAAAATTTAATATCATGGTTCCATTTCAGGATGGAGATAATGTCAATGGGCATAACCTCTGTGTTAGTGCTGTGGTGAGCTTGCAGTATGAGCCAAGGGCTAATAATGTGTACCCAGAGCCATTATTCTGAGAACATAACTAGTAAAATTTGCTAGTAATAGTTCCATGTTAGTTTGTATAATACTTCAGTTCTCATGCTGATCTGCCTCTTTCTTAATCTGTGTCTGGAGTATTGATTTGCATTCTCCTTGGCCCCTTTTTAGCTTCTTTTAGCCTATTTCAGAGTGTGAGCACACGTTCCTTTATATGATGCATTGCTGTGAAATAATTAGTAGATAAAATGATTTACAACATGTTAATTTATATTTTTACCTTGCCCTCTTCCAAAAGAACGTGGCTTATAATAAGACACAATGTTTTTCACAAAATAGTGGGATCCTCTGGGTATACTTAACATGCCTTACATCCAAGTGAGATGAAATATTAGTGCCTTAAGGTTAGGACGATGTTTTTGGCTGTTGCTCTTTCTCATCTTCATCAGCCTGGGAGTTCCCATCGACCATGGCAGTCCTACTTTGACCTGATTTTGGTGGATGCACGGAAGCCACTCTTTTTTGGAGAAGGCACTGTACTGCGTCAGGTGGATACTGTAAGTCAAGAGGATGATCTATCTGCTAGCCCATGTCCTTTGTATTTATCCTTTCCCTACTCTTATTCTTCCTAAGGAAAGAGGTATTTTTAACTTATTAGCCATATCTTTCTTTTGAATTTAATCTAAGTTTTAAACGTTTTCATTGAGATAGCCAAATAAATCCAAAATAATATAATTCAAAAGTGCTGTTCATTTAGCTGCCTATCCAAATCACATTTTGAGTGGCAATTGTGATCAAACAATAAATTATTACAAAGTCTGTCATCTCTTCTCACAGAAAACTGGCAAGCTGAAAATTGGTACCTACACAGGGCCCTTACAACATGGCATCGTGTACTCAGGAGGTGAGTCACAGATTTCCCTTTTAGTTTGTCTTTGTTCAGACTTCTCTGGGAAAGTTTTGCTGTCCTCCTGGTGTAGTGCCACCCATACTCCTTAGTATTCTGAAGATATAGTCCACTGGAGGTAAATGCTTCGTCCCATACTAATGCAATAGGAGTCGGGGAGAATGGGTTTGGAAAGTTGTTAGTATGACCTAATGAGTCTTTTTTTTTTTTTGAGAGAGAGTGCACCAGTGAGTGTGAGCAGGAGAAGGGTACAGGGAGAAGCAGACTCCCTGCTGAGCAGGGTGCCTGATGTGGGGTTTGATCCCAGGACCCTGGGATCATGACCTGAGCCAAAGGCAGAAACTTAACTGACTGAACCATCCAGGTGCCCTGGCCTAATGAATCTTTGGTTTTACTAAAAGGATCAGTTTTTCCTCATCCTTTTACCTATTTGAGGCAGTTCTCAAAGGGTTCCTCATAGAGCCCTCATGGACACAGATGCAGATTTTGTTGCAGTCTGATGAGAAATGGGGGCGGTACTTTTGGAGGGCTATATTCATTAAAACTGAAACATGTGGTTTTGCTGCTCTTGGATTTGGTAATCAGGAGCACTGGTTAGCTCAGTGGAACTGAAGGCCTTGCCTTAGAGGCACTAAAAGGAATGATGAAGTAAAAACTAGTGGTGGGTCTTTAAGAAAGTTGAGCCCTTTTTCTAGTCTGGTCCTTGCGTAAGAATGAAATTAGCACAGTATTTGCTGTTTTTAACATGGAGACATTTTTATTATTCCATTGTTTCAGGTTCATCAGATACAGTCTGTGATCTCTTGGGAGCAAAGGGCAAAGATATTTTGTATATTGGAGATCACATTTTTGGAGACATTTTAAAATCAAAGAAACGGCAAGGGTGGCGAACTTTCTTGGTGATTCCTGAACTTGCACAGGAGCTGCATGTCTGGACTGATAAGAGTGGTAGGGAACCATTACTCTTAATTTCTATCTAAAGGGTCAGCTGTGAATCAGTCCTCTTTAATGAACTCATTATTTTGAATGTGGGGAGAAAGCGGGGGACAGAGGTGGTCCTAAGATATTTAGATAACTTTCTTCTAGCCAGGTAAGGTACAGAACTCCAAAATTTGAGAAAATAGTAGAGGTTATCTTGTTCAGACTTCTTGACTTCCTTCAGGGTTAAGCACAGAATGTTGCTATCCTAAGTTATATTTACCGTAGCAACTAAACTGAATTCCACTTTCGTCTGTAGTCCCGTATTTTCCAACCATATTTACTAGTTTCAGTTTCTCTGCCATGAGCCTGTATCTGTGATTTGAGGGCATTGATGGCTCTGAGTAGTCATATGTCCTGTTTTTTTCCCCCTGCTCTTCTGAGAAGTAGAGAATGAGGCCAAATTGTATTCTCTGAACTGTATGCTGAATTGAGCTGTATGTAGGTCTAGTTACATAAAGTGGTTTGACACGTAAGTTCTCCAGCCAGTCCTTGCTAGCATTACCCACAGTGTGGGGAAAGGTACTGCTTCAGGTACTTACCCCAGCTCTTCTACTTAATATCTTCATGCCCTTAGAAGTTACTGGGACACCTGTTTCCTCAAATGTGAAAATGAGGATAATAACATACTTCATTGAGACTTAACTGGGGTGTAATATATGTACAAAAAAGTTACAAGTAAACAACGTTTCTCAGTCATGGCACCTCATCTGACCCACAGAACAGAGAAATTGATATGTGTTTTCAGTTCTCCCCAAAATAAATAAAACTTGTTACACACAACAGATCCATTAGGGTTAAATTCTTTTTGGGAAAGCCAGGTCGAGAAAGATGGAACACTTTTAAAGCATGCAACAGATCCTAGCTGTTGCTAGTCCTTGGTGGTATTTTCTAGCCAGCTCTTCATCTCCGTTTTCAACCTTCCACCGAGGAGATTCTATAAATCTAGTTGATTTGTAAGCTCAGAGTCAGCATCCATTTGGAAGGGAGAGTTGTAGTGAGTGGCATTCAGGTAAGAAGAAAAGCAGTTAAGGGAGAAACCATGGCTTTCATCTGCTGCTAGATCTCAAGCAGGCCAGGAGTGGGTTTTCCTAACACTGGAGAAAGAAGTCGTTTTGTACACTTACCTGTAGCTTTACTTTTCAACCATGTCTACAACCTTTTAATTAGTTCCAGCAGCAGTTAAAAACTGAATGCTTTTTATTTTTTATTTTATTTTATATATTTAAACAATGCTTTTTAAAAAACATTTTTCTTTCCCTTCTGAACTTTAGCACTTTTCGAAGAGCTTCAGAGCTTGGATATTTTCTTGGCTGAACTCTACAAGTAAGTTTCTGGATTCTCAAAAGAAAAATTTCTTCCCTAAAAACCATCTACCTTTTTGGGAATCACCTAGGGGTGTAAGAGACATCTTTCTAGAGATTTTCAGTGGTGTTTTCTTTTGTTTCTAGGCATCTTGACAGCAGCAGCAATGAGCGCCCAGACATTAGTTCCATTCAGAGACGTATTAAGGTATCCAAATGGGATTTGGGAGAAAACTTGGAAGATCAAGTTGTGATTTTTTTATTTCTGCTATTTTATAGGGATTGGTGTATAGTCAGCACTCAATAACTATTTGAATTCAATCTTTTCTGTTCTAGAAAGTAACTCATGACATGGACATGTGCTATGGGATGATGGGAAGCCTGTTTCGCAGTGGCTCCCGACAGACCCTCTTTGCCAGTCAGGTGATGCGATATGCTGATCTCTATGCAGCATCTTTCATCAACCTGCTGTATTATCCATTCAGCTACCTCTTCAGAGCTGCTCATGTCTTGGTGAGTTAATACAGTCTTACGCTACTATTTTCAATTAAGATATATTCTGTAAGGCTGAGATCTGCAACCAGGTTTATAGGGTGGTACAAGAGAGTTTCGGTCTTTCTAATGTGCAAAAGCCCACAAGCAGGTTACATGGTTGCACAAAAAGGGGTCTTTGAGAAAGCAGGATCAAGATCAAATGTTATAGGGTGGGTATAGGTTTACCCTGAAATGTATATTAAACGTTGTTTGAGTAACGAAGACTTTCCTCTTTGTAAGCATAAAAACCGTATTTCTCTCATTTAGTGCTATGTTCTGATACTGACCTATAGTTCAGGACTGGTTTTTGCTGCAAAATAAGAATCTTTCTCCCTCATCTTTTCTAGTTTGCAGCTGAATGGTTTGGACAGTTTTGAAGAAGAGAGAAAAAAAGATAGCTTTAGGTAGTTCTAGAAAGACATTATTTCAGTATCTAAATTGGCTGGGCCTCTGATCCATTATAGACATGTCTCTGCACAGCCACCTTAAGCGGGATAAGGGATTAGGATTTGGAAAACTGTTTTAACTCCACTTGCTTTCTTAATCTCTGACTTTGTTTTAGATGCCTCATGAATCAACGGTGGAACACACACATGTAGATATCAATGAGATGGAGTCCCCTCTTGCCACCCGGAACCGCACATCAGTTGATTTCAAAGATACCGACTATAAGCGGCACCAGTTGACCCGGTCGATTAGTGAGATTAAACCCCCCAACCTCTTCCCACTGGCCCCCCAGGAAATTACACACTGCCATGATGAAGATGATGATGAGGAAGAGGAAGAGGAAGAAGAATAAAGAGGAAAACCAAAACTGAGCATCCATTAAACAAGTCTGGCAGGACTCACAGGAGCAGAGGATGGGTTCTAGTGGTGGGTGGGGAGCTCCATCAAAGGTACATCTGGAAAGTTTCTGAAGACTTTAAAATATTTTAATCATAGAGAGATACTTCTTAGATTTGTTTGCACTCTTTGCAGATGGTTCAAATTGTAATGGAGTCTGTATTGAAAGAAAGTAAGGGTAAAGCTGGGCTGAACTGCATGCAGATGGCTCCAACGTGGCTTGTGACACTGTTTCCTTGTCTTGTTTCATTCTCAGTATGTATTGGCTACACCAGGGGTGGTGAAGAGTCTCAGAGTGGAGCAAGGGTGATGGGAAGAGGTGATCCAAAAATGATGTTATGTTACAAATTGTGCTCTTACTCCAAAGTCCATCCTGAATTTTTCCGTGCATTACACAGTATTATATATCAGTGGAGAAATATATTGTTCCCATTATCAAATGTAGTCTTCTGTTCAGGTCAGGGTTCCTTTTATGAGCTTTCAAGTGTCCTCTATGCCTGTGGGCAAACTAGGGGCTGCAGTGGCCTTGCACAAGGGTTTGCTTTGCTGAGGGCTGGTCTGGAATGCACTGCAGTGATTCTGTTTTGAGGTAAAAGTCTTCATCTCTTCTTATATTTTTTTGATAGCAGAGATGCTTATTATCCAAAAACAATCTTTTTCTCATCTGGGATGAATCTGTAGAAAGAATTTAAGCTGAAAGAGGACAAAGGAACAAGCTCTGTGAAAAGGAAAAGGAGGAACCTCCTTCTTTCATTAGAGCATAACTGAGTGAACTTCTTAGTGTGGGCTAGTGTGGCTCATGCTCCCAGAGTCCCAGCCTTCTCTTTTAGGGTGGATTGCTATAGTTCAAAGTCAAGCTTTAGAGGATGGGAAAAGGGTGAAGTCAGAACCTTCCTAAAGCAGAGGGCACAATCAGTGTGAATAAATTCACTTCAGAATCCCAAGAGAAATCACTTCTTGTTGTTTTGAACAAGAATGGATCATTACTGTGTACTAAAGGGTATTAGACTGCCTCAGGTGCAGTCAGAGTGGCTACAGCAGTTCCAACATAGTGTAGACTTGTACTTTACCCTTCCTATATTCCTTCCATTCTTACTGGTGAACACAGATGGTAGATTTAGCTGCTCTAGAATTCAATAAAGTATAATATTTCTAATACTGACTTTGACCCCTTCCTGTAATAACTGTCGGTCTTCAGGTGGGTTTAAGTTTGGCTAGTGACATCAACTTGACATTCTCTTAAAGGAGATATAGTTTGGCATGACTAGTGGTTAAATTTATAGTACTTAAATAAGTCTCACAACTTTTCCATGGGAAGTTCACAGGACTATGAAGTAATAAGACTTTCAAAAATGATTTTATAGTTAGGGAACATAATTCAGTAACATAGCTAAGACCATATTACCTCATCACTTTCAGTATGGGCTTTACATTAAGTTATGTCAAGAAACATTCTAACTGGTATTTCTTAGGAATATATGCTACTTTAAAAGTAATCAGGTTATGGGGGTGCCTGGGTTGCTGACTCGGTTGAGCAGCTTGATGTCTTGATCTCAGGGTCTGGCTCCTGAGGTCGAGCTCCACGCTTAGCAGGGAGTCTGCTTGAGATTTCTTCTCTCTGCCCCTCCCCTGCTTGCATATAGTATCTCAAATCTTTAAAAAAAAAAAAATCAGGTTACAGATAGCATTTAAATACTCTCCCCATTTTAAATTTTAAAGAGTATGTTTGTGGTCACCCCAGCTATTATTCAAGATGGAGATGTGCAGTTTGACACCATCTTAAATTTGCTCAAAGCCAAATAATTTCAAAGTGACTTATTAAAACTATAGAGCCTAACTTCTAATAGTACATTTACATACTTTCTGTTTTAGAGCAAAGACCATTATGAGCGCTTTGCTTTTAATTTACCACACTTTTTATATTGTGTTAGCCACATAAGATCTTATCTTTATAAGAGTTTCTTTTTAGCCAGATGTCTGACAGTGGATCCAAAGATCAAGGAGTGCACACAAGTTGAAGAACTCCACTGCTGGTCAGAGCTTTCTTCGGACCACCAAAACCTATTTTAAAGAGCTAGGATTCCATCAGCATCTAAGATGAGAGTAGTTTCTCTGCATATTATTTGTGTTGGAAAAGTGCTAGGGAATTAGGCAGTCCAGGGGCTGGCACTCAGGGCAGATGTAGTTGTGCTTGCTAAAACATCAAAGTGGGTTTCTCTGTTGCCAACTAAAGTTATGGAAGCTAAACTTAATGTTTTTGTTTTAAACCTGAGGCATTGTTAGATTGTGAGAACACAGATTTCTCAACTCTTCAGAATCTCTTGGTATTTGAAAAGCTCCGGACACCCCTTCTGGGGTGCTAGACTGAACTGCCAATCTTAGGGCGTGTATAGGATTGCCAGGGACCCTGGCACACCCAGCAGGTGGTCAGAGGTGCAGCAGACCACAGCCTGGCTGGGTTCCCTCGTAAGGGGACTTGCCTCATACATTCATCTCTACAGAGATGGTCAGTTTATTTTGAAAAATTAAAGCCAAGAAAGTTTAGTGTTCTATTTAGACCTTAAATTTTCTCCTGCCATACAGATAGCTCTGCTGAGACCCAAAATAAGCAAGCAAGCCCTTCCAAGCTACCCTTTCTACAATGCTTTTAGAAGTGGTTCTTAACAGAACTAGAATAACTTGGAGCTACAAATCCTTTAGTCATGTTACTGGTTTTAAACAACTACTTTAAAAAGTCACTTGCAGTGACATGTCAGACTTAAAAGTACTTTGTTCATGTTTAGATATTTCTAAATCAGATTTATTTATTTAAGAAATACTTTGTCAACAACTTTAAAGCCCTGCAATTTTTCCAAGGCTGCCAGAGCATTTAAAAATACTCTTATTCACCACAAATAGCCTGAGACAAACAAGTGCATATCTAAGCCTGCATTAAGGGTGGGAGCCTTGTACACATTCCGTGTTATGGAAACTATTTAACCTTTCTTTGATGGTGGGAAAAATGGTAACTATGGTCCAGCTATTGCCATACAGACAGTGGCCCAGTTTCTCACTTGGTTTAGAAATATATATCTCAGTACTTAGTTTTCTCATGACATTTTTTGTCTTGGTGACTAGAGCATAGGGCTCTTTCTCAAAGTTTTTTCTCAAGTAGGGCAATGTCAAATGATATACAACCTTGGGAGGCCCTTGGAATGAAATCTCTCCCATGGAGCTATCTGAGCAGCCTTAAAAATAGAAGAAAAAAATGACACACTACCATCAAACAGAAGGGAGGACATGCACAGCTGCCAGGAACAGAGCCAGGTGACTTCCAGTAAAACCCACATCATTCCATCCTCCACCTCCACTAACATGAACCAGCATTTCACACTGTTCTCACTGCTGAGTATGTAGAAAGAGAAAGCAAGTCTTCTAAAGAAAGAATGCATTCGTTTACAGAATAAATAAGGCTTCTTTTTTTCTGTAACCTGGCAATCTCAACCATTTTTCCCTGTCAGACACAGTATCTTCATCCCAAAGCCACAGCAATCTGACTTGTTCCAACAAGGATATGCAATTTCAAAAATAAAATATATGTAGTATTTTAAAGTTCCTCTGAAGAGCTTTAGCACAAAAAGTACTCGCAGTGGAACACATTTTACCTCAAGCTTGCTGACTCTTACTGTAAGTCTAAGTAATTTATATTTTCTAATTTAAACCAGTTTTTGGTCTGGTCTCTATGTTTCTTCCTACAAAGTAAGATCCCTTCGCTTCATCTTATTACTAGGAAAAAGGTGGATTACACATTGCTTCATGAATCATATTAGGTACAAGTAGGCCCCCAAACAGCCTGCTTTCCATTGAGCTCTTCCCAAAGCCATGTCTGGCCAGGGCTACAGACAAAGCCTGTAGAGTCTGGGCCAAGATCAACCTCACCACATGCACTGGAGCCCAAGCGGCTAAGTGCATGTTCTTCCCATGAAAAACAGCAACAGTCGTGAGTCTCACAAGTTCCTGAGATACTCTGAAGTATTTGCCCAGCAAACCTTTCCAACACTAAAAAAAAAAAAAAAAAAAAAAAAGGTTTATTAAATGTCCAGTCTTTTTTTTGAGAGAGGGTTCTCACCAGAAGTAATGTGTGACTTATGGGTATAGGAGTGAAGCAAGTAACTTTATTCTTGGACCCACTGTCCTTAAGTCAATGATGTAGCAGAAGCCTAGTAAGGAAATCAGCTCTATCTAAAAATTCCCATCCTGTATTAGCCTACTGTCGGAGCACTTCACAATCACGAATTCCCCAGCAGGAAGAACACTTTGACAAAGAACTGCAACTTCTCCCTTGTGTCCTTAGGGCTTAGAGCCCTCCACCAGGGGAGATGGCCTGCCACCAGAATGTTACAGCAAAAGGGCCTCATAAACCATTCCTTTTTTTTGGAATGGGACAGTATGAGCACAGATGTGAGGATCTTGGAGGAAAAACGAAAGTCTTACAAAACAAGAGTTTATTAGCCATCTAATCCAACTTTCGGCGCTCTACTAAAGAAGTGTCACTGTTGAATTTACTTTCAAAAAGTATAAAAATTCAGAAATCCACTCCAGATTATAAAAAGGTCGCTCATTCAGGATGTAGCAGTCATTTTCTCTACAAGGCTCTCTGGTGAGTCATAGTCTGTGTCCTTAGAAGTGCTGAGTTGATAAGAAGTGCTGGGGAGCATAATTTCTTATATGAAATAGGAACCCTAGAGCTTTTCTCATGGTAAAGTTTAGTAATAAACTTGTGTCCAGTGTGTCCACATGGGCACCCCATGGATACAGAGGGAAAACTCAGGAAAATCTCATCTTAACAGCAGGAAAAATCACCTCTCCTTTCCTTGGGAAATTTCCTGATTTGAACTCAGGACTCCTCTAGACAAAGTGAGTAAAGCAAGAAAAAGCAAAACAGCCAACTGGGACTCCACGTGTTAGAGAAATCCTTCCCTGGCCCTCCGTGCTTGCTTCTCTGCATCTAAGGAAAGTAAGCAGGCTCCCCAAAAGGTAACCACTGGAACATAGAACTACCCCGTTAATACTTCAAAGAAATTGGGGGTAATGACTGGGGGGCATGGTGATGAAGTCAGGTGTGTCTCAAAGCCAATAGTTCTTCATGAACTGTCCCCATCTACAGGGCAAGTGTAAGTAAAGCAGATTGCAGACATCAGGGTTAAACCACACGGTGCAGAAAATAAGGGACCAGTCAGAGCACGATCCTCTCTGGAGTGTAAAATAGAGACAGAGTGGAGGCCAAAAGATTCCAGAAAGACGTCATCGAGGGATAAGTCACAAAAGGGGATTGGGAACCTTGACCAGAAGATAATGCAGGGTCTGGAAGCACCTGAGTGATGCAGGTAAGAAGGAACCTAAAGACTTGAAAAGCAGTAGTGATGGAAGAGGATGGGGCCCCAACACTGGATTATCAGGGAAGGTGGATGCCCACTGCATCCTGAAGAGCATCTGAACACGACTCCCCAAGGTCCGGTCTGATGTTTGTAACTTGAGAATGAACATCTGTGCTCGCTACCACCGTTCCCCTAGGCTTTGCGGAGCAGAGGACCTACAGAGCCATTCTCCTCAAGAGCCAGCTGAGAGGCTTGAAGGAGGCCTCTGGTCTTGCCTAGGAAAAAACAGCTTGGACGTTTGCCCAGCTGAACTGTGTGCTGTTAGTGACTGAGCCGCCAATGTTGGAACAATTTGAGTGGATTTCCTCAGGGTCCTTAACTAAAATGAACTGATGGGACTATAATCCTTGCAAAGGAGAAGCCCCCCTCCCCCCTAACCTCCTCAGAACTGGTGGCACCAGACTCTATGGTAAAGGTGGAGGCACAGTTCTAGCAACCCTCTCTGGTACGTAAGACTTTGTGGTGTGTGTCCAAAGGAAATGCCCTGCTGTGTTGCCATGCCAACAGACAACCAATCCCAGCTTTCTCACCAGTACAGCCAGGCCACTGGGCAGGGGACTGAGGTTGGTGTTGCATAGATGGAAGGGGAAAGAGGGAACACACATCCGCTGGAAGGGTGAACAGAAAATCATCATTTATCTAAATAGAATAATAGAAATGAACAAAACCTTTTAAAACAATCACAAAATTTACAAATAAATTGGTACAAAATAAATAGGAGAGATTGTAAATCTACAACATCATTTGAATTATAAAATGCATTCATTATGACAATCAGCTCATGAAACCTATACATGTCATTTGTGCTTCTTTAGGCTTATGTACACAGCTCTGAATACTGTGTTCGGAGAGCTTCACTGCTGAAAAGCATGAAATGTACACTATAACACAGTAAATGCTGAGGAGGATGAAAATCAGACACAAAGCAGGGTCTTACTTGAGGGCCAAGGCAATGCAGGCGTTGGGCCTCAAAACCATGAAAAGGTCTATAAGAAGCCCAGATGGGCAGGCAGCTTCCATGGTCCCGAGAGACGGATTCTGCAATCCAAGGTAGGAATTTAGAGGCCATCACTATTGTGGGGCCAGTTTCCCAACCTGGCTTGGGAGGTGGAAGTGAGGAAGAAGGCTCTGGTCTCACATCCATGCTGTACCGTTATACAGAATAGACCCAGTCACCAGGAAACCACCTCTCAAGCATGTCGCAGATGTACTTGAGACCCCTACCATGACGGAGACAGGCCTCCATCCTCATCCCAAACACTAGTCCATCAGGAATATTGGTGAGCCCAGTAAAAGGGACCAGGGATGCTAGGGTCAACCTAAGAGCAGCAACCTCTTTATGGCAAAAACAGAAAAAAAAAAAAGAAAAAAAACCCACTGCTTTCTCACCCCTTTAAGGGACAAGAGAACCCTAGGCTCCATGGATGAGGGGCTCTAGAAAATATCTCGTCTTAGTCACAATGTACTAACAGTAGAGGCATATGTACATAATAAATAATAATATAAAATAAAGCATATACATTTGTAGATTTAAGACTCCAGAAATAAGATAAGTCAATGGACTGATACACTCCGCCTTCACAGTAGACTTCAGACATGGGGAAGAATGAATCAGAAGCTAAGCTGGGGCTCTCAGGGGAATGAAAGTCCTGATGCCTTACTCCTTCCTACTCCAGGAGCCTGAGACCGGCTAAGCATACCAAGGGCCTGGGCCTCCAACAAAAAGGGAAGGCACACCCAAGCCCCACCAGGTCTGTAAGAATTCTTCCCAGGGTGAGCCTAAGAAGAATCTGGCCCCAAAAGAATCACTTTCCAAGTGAATCCGTGTTGGGTCAGATGTGGGCAAATACCAGAAGATACCCTGCCAGGCAAGGCAAGCCATTCTTCCAGTTTATGTTTAAACTCAACATAAGTGGGTATTCGAACTCAAAGATGTGTACTAACTCAAGTCTTTCGTATAGTATGTGTTGGAGCTGTGTACATAAAAACCTTGCTATACAAATTCCTAGAACTTTACGCTCTTGCTACTAGAACCTTTGTTTCTAAATGTTGCTTCAAGTACAGCCTGGTATTTCCCATCGGAAGATATTTACAATGAGTCTAGTGAAATGTCAGTGGCTCTAGCATACACAGAAAGATTACTTGTGTAGAGCCAACCACAAAGGTCTAAGAAGCCGAGAAAGTCCCCAGCCCAAGGCAGGAGGAAAGCTGCTCCAAGGTCTGCAATTGCTATGAACTGCCATTGCCTCCTTCTGTCCTTCGGGCTGACCAGGGACTCTGGGAATCTTCAGACAGGGCAGAAGGAAAACCAGCAGGTAAGCACTCACTGCAGGAAGAATGCCTGCGAGTGTTAGAGGAAGAAGGCCCACTGCCACAGCCTGGAGGGACGGTGACATCAGCAAGCTCGCCCTCAAATGGAGGCAAATGAACCTCATCTCAGAGTTCCCTGAACTCATCTCTCTTATCAGCCCACTTGAATACAAAAGAAATATGAAAAGATAAAGATCTGTAAATGGCCCTGAGATATAAAAATCCACTGAGTAGGTTGCTCATTGATAAATTTACATCGGAAAATTTCTGAATCACTCCAAACCACTTTCGTACTCAGTTCTCTAACTCCCTCCTAACTTTGCATTCATCTACAACTGACACAGACGTCCTTCCTTGCTGGATGGAAGCACCACGAGCGCAGAGCCTACAGTGGAACCAAGCCCAGCCCAGAAACCATGTCCTTGGAAACTGCACCGGCGCCCCAGAAGCCCCCACATCCTGAATGGCCAGCTCCGTCAACCCCCTGCAAGAAAAACCTGTCTCTGGGGTCAAAACTGGCAGGGCAATCATTCCTGCTGTTCATGCCACCAGAGAACTTGAGGCGTGACATGTGCCACGTCAACCCTCCCCTGGCAGCTGTTTCCAAGTTGAGGACCCTTCCTGTACTGGCTCAGAGGAGTCTTTCGTTGGTGATCACCCCTGGCCAGCCCTGGAGGAACCTTGGGATCTTGGCCCAGGATGAGTGAAGAGGGCCATAGATCCCTGGCTGGTTTTCAGAAGATGATAGGGTTGGGGTTTGTTCTTATTTTTGACCAGCCAGGACAGAGGCTCAATCAGCCAAGGGCCTCCTGAGGTCTGCTTCTCAACCTGAGAGAAGTGGGGGGCGGAAGCTTGTGGTCCCTGCCCAGCCCAATTCCTATTACCTCCACTCCTAGGGAAAATGCAGTTCTACTTGTACCTACCACTACTTTCCTAGACTTGGAAAGCTGATCCTTTAGTGAGATGGTACTGGGGATAGCACAGGGAAACATATTCACAGTTAATGTTCCATATTGATGTGAAGTTCTTCGTTCAACCTCTGCACAGAAGTTCCTTAAAGTTACATTAGAAAGTGGCAAGGTATCCTACTTCCTCCCACGTGGGGAAGCCAATCTTGTCAGCGTGGGCAAGGAGGGAAGTGAAGGTGAGGAAGGAGGGAAGAATGGGGTCAAGTGGTATGAAATTACGTGAGAACCATGGCTTAAACTAGTTGACTGGCACCCCATATCCATGTACATACAGATCTTAATGTTCTGTTTTCCTAAAACTTTAAATACAGGATTTTGAACTTGCCTGATAAATATGAACAGAGACCAACAAAGGGAAAGAACCTGTAGGGTAGTAGGGGGAACAAAACCCTCTCATTTATAACGACAAAGCAGACTGTCCTGAGAACATCCAGATACTAGGGATCCAGTTGCAGGTGGAACCTTTGGGATGCTACAGTGGCTAGAATCAGGAGGAGGCCCTGTCTGGTCCCACCGAGCCAGGGCCGCAGAAGCCACGGCAGACGGGGGCTGGGCCCGATAGCGAGGGCTCCAGCAGCATTCGAGACACCAGCACCCGTGTCTGCTGCAAAGCCCACTCCCCTCTACACTTAAAGCCGGCAGCCCTAGGCAAGGCTGATCTACTGGCGCTGCATTCTGAGACCTGGCCACTGCACACGGAGATCTCAAATACTCAGTGCCCTTCTCTGCCGGACTCTCCCCTTTATAGACATGACTGCACAGAACGTCTAAGCCACAATCATCCTGCTGCCCAGTGAAGCAATGAGCCAGCGCTTCTCCTTCAATAGCCTGAAGTTAGTTTCCAGAGGGAAAGCAGGGCCCGGGGCAAGAATCTGCTCACTCAAGACTGAGTGTGATCTGAAGGGTCTTGAGCTTTTCCCAAAGCAGATATTTAACTATAGCCAGGAACGATTTTCAATTCTCTGTTGTTACAAAATATGAATAATCAAAGGTAGAGAGTGGTGTACAGAAAATAAATACCAACTCGAAAGACTAAAGTTTCATCCTCTGGGCGTAGGAGCCTCTGCTGCAAAGCCATCCCTGCCAGCACTTTACAGCAGACTTTTCAAAAAGCCACCACACTGAGTAGGGATGATAGTGATGACAAGTTCTTGGTTTCTCTCTGAAGTCAAGGAGCCAGCAGCTGGAATCCCCGGCCTCTCACAGAGCTTTAGGATTCACAAAGGAACCGTGGGGGCTCTGAAAAAGACCCAACACATTAACCCTGCTTCCAGCAGCTCCTTCCAGTAGCAAGGCACCCTGAGACAGGCCGCATGTGGAAAGGCAGATCAGCAGGGACTGGGCCAAGGGGGCAGAGTTCCGAAAGTCAGAGGAACCCCGGCGTGGCAGGGCCAGGCTCCACCAACCCAGCGGGGAGGCGAGTACTGTCCAGGCCGGGAGTACGAGCGTGGTGCTTGGAGGGGGGCCGCTCCCCTTGCGAGACCCACGGTTCACTTCCTTATGGGGATAGTCCCAGTTCCCACGCCACACTGGGGTTGTGCTTGGCTAGATGCGTCTTAGAAACAGACCTGCTCTTGGATGGATCTGTTTATAAAAGGGGATACTCGGGGTGCAGGGTCCCACTAACATGAAGCTACAGAGTGGGGGCTCCATCCCATGGCGGCAGGTTGGGTGCCAGTAGTGGGCCACTCAGCCCCCTTAGGGGGCACCCCGTGACCCTCACCAAGGGGCATGGCACCCTATGAGGAAGACCCTCCGGGCGGACATCCCAGAGGAAATACTGTGATAAACGTGCCTGTGACACGGGAGCCACCACACTGCTCGTCGGGAGGCAAGCCTGGCGTGCTGCTGGGGGCTCCCCAACCCCAGCTCGCATCCTCCCAGAGCCCTACCTTGGGGGGGGGGCACACTCCTACCTTGAAGAGGGAGGAGGAACCCGCTGCCGGGCCCAGGCCTTCCCTTCAGTCAGCGGGACCCAGGGGAGAGCCCTGGCTTCTGGGCTAGGGCCTAGAAGCGCGCGGGCCGCCCTGCGGTCACTGCGTCGGAGGAGCCCAACTCGGGGTGCGGCGTGGCCCACAAAACGCACACGCCCCTTGGGCTGACACTTGGAACAGATAAGATAGTTAGGAACCCAGTCACTCAAGGAACATCTCCTGACACTAATTTCACTACGCGGGATGAATTTGGTATTAAAATAAGGCGGAGACACACGTGAAATGGCCACAACACACATTTGGCTTCTGAATCCCTGTTTGGGGCCACACCGGCCCTGGCGCACGGTGGAGGGGGCGCACGGGAGGCGGGGCACGGCGGTCCTGGGGCGAGGAGCCGGGGAGCCGGGGAGCCCAGGAGCCCAGGGGCAGGGGCGAGGAGGCGCAGCCCCGCGGAGCCCCCCGGCCCCGCCCCGCGGGCCTCCCCCGTGCCGCCCCTCGAGGCCCGGGAGGACCGCCTGCGCCCTAGGGCGCCCTGGCTGCGGGGCGCAGGGCCGGGCGCGGGGCGCGGGGGCGAGGATCCAGGCTGCAGCAAGGTCGGTCGGGATGCAGCCCGCTTGCCTCTCGCCAATGATAAACCGTGGCCTTAAAATTCATGAACATTCATTTTGGTGATAAAAATTCCTTAGAGGAGCAGAAATCACATTCCAAGCAAATGTTAAACCTCTCTGAGGGAAAGGACGCGGTTAAACGTTAACTTAAAACAACACTGAGCTCGCGGAGGCGGAGGCGGAGGCGGAGGCGGCGGAGGGGGGCCCCGGGGAGGGCGCCGTGCCGGCCCCGCCCCCCGCGGCACAGTTTTCTTCATTCATCCTTCAAGTTCCACAGCGACACGGCCGTGGGGGGGGGGGAGGAGGAGGGGGAGCAGCCAGTCCGTTGGGCTCAGGTCACCTCACGGAGTCACGGCAGAGTTTCAGACACAACAATGTACAACTCTGCAAAAGACACTGTTTAAAAACATCATCTCTTGGGAAAAAAATAAAATAAACCGCAACAATTTTCAACTTCATGCAAATTGAGGGAGGAGGAGAGTGAATAAAGATAGAAGGTACAACTGAAAAAATAAACATGATTCTATTTGGGTGGAAGAAGTTCATCTCCAAAATCTCGAATGCCATGTCCTGGCTGTTGGCGTCACACCTCTAGCTTCTGTGCCCGCCCTGGCCATCCTCCGCGGCGGCTTCCGGGAAGGGGACAAAGTCTTTGGTCTCAGGATGTTGCAGGACGCAGCATGGCACACAAGCTCACGCTAATGGGGTTCGTGGTCGGCGGGCCTGGGGCCTCGGGAGTTGGGGGGCGAGGGGCAGCGGTGGGCGCTCTAGATGGCCCCTTCACTGTGCAGGCTGTGGTTGGCCTTGTTGTGTGTCACACAGTTCTGTTCATTGAGCAGGTTGGCGGTCTCGTCTGGCAAACCGTCGTGCAGCTCCGTAAGAGTCAATTCAATTTTAGTGTTTTCACTGTCTGAAGACTGAGGGGTTTTGTCCATCCGGGATGCCATCAAGGCATTTTGGTATTGCTGTCTTGAGATCTGGGGCCAGAAGATGGTACAGAAGACAAACGAAGACAATGCTTATTTTTACGTGTTCCTATCTCGACTTCGTATTACATGTTAAAATCTCCCACCCCAGCTCCCCCAGAAAGGCCCCTCAAAGTTTTTCTAGGAAAATATCATCCTCATGTATAAACTGAGTCACCTTGCAAGTTCAAGTGAACTCTGGCGAACAAGTCAGTGTTTACTGATCTAAGCCATTTCCAAATTTTCGTCTCAAAATTTCAGAGACTGGAAAATGGAGATAGGCTTCCACCAGTGGAAGTTGGCTCGTTCTTCAGAAGACACCTTTATTTCAGACTGAGACAAGAACCCTGTCTGGGGCAGAAGAGAAACAGAGGGTTCTTCCCACCCCATCTCAGCAAGTCTTCGGAGACTCCGACCTCAGCCCTTCTGTGGCCACCCGGACTCACTGGACTCACGAGCTCACGAGGACTTGCTGAGAGAGGTTCCTCCTTTTTCTGCCTCTGGCTCTCACTCCCTGAAAAAGCCACATCTGACTTGGCAGCTCTTTTGACAGAGCCAGGGAGATAAGTGTTTTCCGGAGCCTAAGTCTCGGTTGGGCACAGGAGCTGGAGGTAGGGCAGCCCAAATGGGCCGGGGAGCCAAGCCACCTGCTGCAGCAGGTCCCCTCCGGCGGCCAGGCCCCGCCAAAGCACGCGCTCCCCTCTCACCTTAACGAACTGAAGGTCAGAGAGGGCCCGCACTGAGTAGTCAGGGATGTAGACTTGAAGGAACGAGGAGGTGAGCTGATTGTTGCTGCTCCCCAGTGTCGGCGTGACTGCGTCGATCCGGTCACTTCGGCTCAGAGAGTCTGAGTGATTCAAGCCACACGGGCGAGGAGGCGACTTGTTTTCACCTAGACACGGAGGAAAACAAACAAACAAACAAACCACCCATAACCTTTTAAGTGAGGTAGACAGAACCAACACAGTCAGCTCTTTATTTTCCAAATAATAGAAAGTAGTAATTAATAGACCAGTTCAATCAGCTTAACCCAGACGCGAGGGCTGTACAGCTCACCACCTCGACGGCGGCCTGCTGTCTGGAGGGTTCCATCAGTTCTGCTGCTCGGCCCGTTCCTGCAGGCGCACATCCTCTCTCTCTCTCTTTCTCTCTCTCTCTCTCTCTCTCTCTCTCTCTCTCTCCCTCATGCACACACAATCCCTCCCGAGTGAGTCTCTGACAGCGAGGTTCCCAGGCTGCACACCTGCGTCAGGAGCATCCCCTGGGGCTGCGAAATGCACAGGCCTCAGGCCGACTAGGCCTGAATCACAGAAGCTGCTGGATATACCACACAGGGCACAGGAGGGCAGCCCTTCGTTACTTTGCCACGAGCAAAGTACTCGAGAATGTTGGTAAATCAATACGTGTTTTAAAGGGATCAAAATAGTTCTGTGTGCTCATACCACCCCCTCTCCGCAGCCGAACCTATGATCTTTGTCTCTGACCCCAGTAAAATCCCCCTTGGGCAGCCCAAGGGTGTCTCGGTGTTTCGGGAACACTAGACGACACCAAACTCTTCAAAGGCCTGAGGGAGCATGGGTGCTGTGCTGTAAGAGGGGGTCTGCGAGGAGATGGACCGGACTCGTTTATTAAAATAAACTGAAGAGGAATTCAGCGAGTCTAGTGTTGCTGCTCTCAAAAGGCAAGTTGACCGGAGCTTCGAACGTACGTTTTGTTGAACATAACCCACCCCGCACCCTCGTCGGAGCTTCCTCCGTTTTTGCTTTTCCAATCAAATCTACTCCACAAATATTAAGTGCGTGTTCACAGAGGACAGGTCCTGACCTGCGTCGTGTCGCAGGACTGGAGGGGACCCCTCACTAGAGGAGCTGCCCTCCGCTGGTCCTGCTCTTCCGCATCTGTCATCACGCCCAGCAGCCCAGCAAAATCCCCCGTCTCGGGCTGGCGTGGCCTCCCTCGCCCCGTAGAGCTCCACCGAGGGGCCGCCATTCCTCTGCTGCTTCAAACAGCCCTTAAGTGTCTGAAGATGGTTGCGTTTGCCTTAAGCCTCTTCTTCTCCAGGCTAAACACTTCGATGTCCTTCATGCCACATGTTCTGCCACCCCTCACCCCCTTCCTGACCACCATCTGACGAATATTCCTTCCGCTCAATAAATGTCCCTCCTCAAAATAGGACCAGGACAAAACACGGCGAGTCTTCACTGAACCTTTAGCGGGCGAGTTTACTTTCTCCTAAAACCGTCACAGCACACTTCCCCTACGATTTTATCAAAACCCATTTTCTATTGTTCAAATTAAACTCAAAGTAGCCGTTCCTCTGGTTGCTTTCCCGTATCCTTGAACACAACAGGGCAAATGAATAATTTATCATGTTTTCTACTTAGCAGAAAGGAACTTTGATCAGATGACCCGATGTCGTGAAGCCTCAGATTAAAAGATGGATAATGGTTCCCACCTCATAAAGTCATGAGGATTCCAGAGGAGATAATGTATAAAGTGCTTAGCACAGCATCTGACACCTAATAAATATCCCATCAATAAGCCTTGTTACCAGTACTCTGTTTCCTGTTGGCCTCATCCCAGGCCTCTCCGCTCTGCGCTACCCACAGGACTGAGCCTTTCTGTACTTGGGAAAGTTTCACCTGGGCTGACAGATCGAACCCTCAAACCTGTTTTTTGAAACAAGGGATCCCACTGTAGCCCTGGGCTTGAGCCCCAGATCGCACCACCATTTCTATAGACAGTATTTACCCTTGGGTGTGATGATTTAAAGGTTAAGAAGGGGCACCTGGGTGACTCAGTGGTTGAGCATCTGCCTTTGGTTCAGGTCGTGATCCCAGGGTCCTAAGATTGGGTCCCGCAACAGGCTCCCTGTAAGGAGCCTGCTTCTCGCTCTCCCTCTCGCTCTCCCTATGTCTCTGCTTCCCTCTCTGTATCTCTCATGAATAAATAAAATCTTAAAAAAAAATTAAGGATAAGAAACCGAGACATGCAGAGGGCACTGTGCTTACTGATCCAACTGGGTGCATCAGCAGTTAGAGGTCAGAGGCCTTCCTTCTGAGTCTTCTGTTCTTTCCTCCTGGGGAGGATTCCAGGGCAATCTCTCGGCTTTCCCCAGGGTCTCTAGACTCCTAGTCAGCTTTCTCTCAACCCACTGCCCTTGGTTCTTGTGAGATGAGCCCTCGCTTTCATCAGGAACTCACTGCCTGGGTCCCAGTCCCAGTCTGAAGTAGACCCTGTTTCCCGGGACCCCTTCTGTAGCAGTGTGACAGGGACCCAGTGCAACCAGTGGTTCATCAACACGCAGTGAGAAAGATGAGTATTCGGACCCAGGGGAATAAAGAATTTAAGTGGCCAGCTCCCAGCTCAGGTCATATTCTGTTGCCAAATTTATGTGCCAAATTTTTATAATTATGATAAAATCTTTCCATTTTTAACCCTCTTATGCCTTCTCAGCATTGTTTTTTCTGCTTTGTAGTCATTTCGCCTAGGAATTCTTTCTTTTTATGAGTAAGCCAGAAGGATCCTATACAGAAACATTCCCAGCCTCCTCCCTTGGAACTACAAAGCATTTTGGAATAGGCTGGAAATCACTGGTTTAGCTCAACCTCCACTTATTTGGTATCATATTATTGTAATGCCAGGATCCTGAAGGCCTGGGCCCACAAAATGAATTTTTTTTTTTTAATTACAGGATCAGATAGAGTAGACACAGCTAAGAAATCTCTAAGTTTTGCAGGGAAAAGTGAAATACAAATAACATTTCATGAGCTTCATCCAAAAGTCACTTTACCTCAGCATCTGTGACATTTTGAACAGGTAGCAGATGCCAGCAAACAAAATGGGGAGAAAAAACACAAAAATACATACATATCCACAAATACATATTTTTGTGCATATGTATGTGTGTATGTGTGTGCACATGTATCTCCTGCCAGCTGGTTTGAATCAAACAGTCCTACAAATAATACCTTATCCCCAAACACCTCAAGCTTTTTCAGAGCAAAAACTTGAGGGAACGTTAGCTTCTTTCTAGGACATGTATTGTTTCTTTTACTAAATATCAGCGTTTGAGAGTTTTTGCTGAAACTGGATTATGAAAATGCCAATTTCATCAGATTTTAAGATATAAGCTGTGTAGAACAAAATAAATACAGAAAAATTGTATTACCAAAAGCTCAGCAATTTTAATTAAAGAAAGATTAAACTTTTGCCTTTCTTTTTTGCTGCTGGATGTATTAGCCAGGCATGACCAAACTCTCCTGCAGGGCAGCGACCAGCAGCTGGTGAGGAATGTGCACGGCACTAATTCAAAAACAAAGAGAGGGCCACCTGCCTGTCAGAGGGCGGAGATGCATGGGCCCCATTCACGTGGAGGCTGGAAAAAATGAACAGAACCAAGAATGCCCAGGTCTCTGCAGACAGGGCTTCTGTTCACTGAGAAAACTTCACAGTCCTTGAGGCTTTGGGGTGCATGTGTCCCATATAAGCATCCTCAGGTTTTAAGGTGCTTGGGGCCCCAAAGAACCCCCTTGGGCTGCCCTGAAAACCCTAGGTCAGCAATGTGGGCGGGAGTGGGGGGGTGCGGGGGGCAGGCAGGGAGCAGTGATGCTCCAGGTCAGAATCACCCTCACTCTGTGCAGGTCAGCATTGCTCACGCCACGGAGCCCCTGTCAGTGTCCTGGATCCTTTCCACAGCTGCTGTGGGCTTGTATTTCCCAGGACAGCTCACTCCTGAGTCAGCAAACGTGGAGTTTGAGAACTCAAAGAGAAACTGCAAACAGCTTTGACCAAATCAAGGGAACAGATCTGGCCAGCCAGGCTTTTGTGGGGGGTCAAGGGAGGCAACCGGAAGAAGTATGAAAAGGAAACATGCAGAGTTACCTGGAGAACCTGCTGCTAACAACTCTGTTCTGCTGACAACAAAGGTACGAGACAGGGACAAAGGAACTGGAAAATGGAGAAAAACAGGGTGAGACCGTATCACTAGGCAAGAAAGGAGATCTCTGCACTCAGGGCACAGGAGCAGACACCTGTTCTACTAACATGAGCGTTCACGTCCAGAAATACAAAGCCCATACGATATTAGGGAAATTAAAAAGGCATACACGCTGCTTTCCAGGAAGTGGTATACAGGGAGCCTGGAATCAGAAGAAATCCTATTCAAATGCTTCTCTACTAACCTAGAAATCTCTTAAGCCATTAATGCCCTATCGGGGTTTATAGCTCAAAATGTGCTCTTCTTAAGGATTTAAATCACAATGAGCCCCACGAAAGGCGGGGGAGCTCCATTAATCACCTGCCCCAAGAGCATGACCCAAGCCGCCTGCACCAGCAAAGCCTACAGCATCCCTACCTATGGCAAGCAGTAAGTTATTCGATTCACTGACATCTTTTGTGTCATGATAATTTTGACCTGATATTTTGAATTGTTTTGGAATACTCTGAACGTTCAAAGTATCAGAGGAAAGTAAATCAAGAGTGCTATACACAGGTCTGCTGGGAATTGGCAGACCAAAGTCATCCTCATCACTGCTTCCTCAGAGAGCCACAGGTCCATTTGATTGAAAAGTCCAATCAGCACTGCCCTACCTGGCAGGAGTCCTATTTCCTGGGCAGGGTTTTTTGTTTCTGTTTTTAAATTGCAGTATAATTGACATACAACTGGGCGGGCCTTGAAACTGATTACTGTAAGATTTTTCTAGGCAATCAACATCAATAAATAGAAATATTATCTTGAGATTATAGCACTAATTGTATCTCTCAGTGAATATACAAAATCCCAAATCTTATTTGTGAAGTCATACACTGGGCTTTTGCATTAAGATGCTATTAACGAGATCCCCTTCCTTCCTGGCATTTCCCAACGAGGCCAGTCTGCTGCAGCCCCACAGGCTTGCTGTATGCGAGACCTGCCTCTCAACATTTCTGAATGGCATTTGCCAGTATGTGAATCCACAGTTCAGTATAAATTGGGCCAATGTTTAGGTTTCAAGAAACAGTGATCAATAAGATGGTACCCTTACACTTCCTTCTTTTCAAAGCCACCTTCTAAATCTGACTCTGCTAACCCAGGGCTAATTTGAAGTTGGCTGCCAAACAACAGTTACAAGCTCAACACCCAACTCTGACACCGACATTTCCTCTGTGCTTTCAAACTTAAAAAGCACTCACATTGTATTCTTCTAACAATCACACGAGGTAGCCTTATGGTATCCTGTTAATAAGGAGGAAGCTAAGGACCTTTCTCAGAGGCAGCCAACCATATACAGTGGTCCTCCCAGACTAGTTAGGAACCTCCCTGCCTCCTCACTAGCAGTGAGAACAGAAGATCACCTTCAAGTTTACAGCAGACATGATTAAGTGGGGTTAGATAGG
Source organism: Nyctereutes procyonoides (assembly GCF_905146905.1). Lineage (NCBI taxonomy): Eukaryota > Metazoa > Chordata > Mammalia > Carnivora > Canidae > Nyctereutes > Nyctereutes procyonoides. The sequence goes on along the minus strand of NW_026575133.1, from coordinate 7,964,267 downwards.
CCCATGTTCACACTGGTGTTAGTCAGCAGTTGACAGTGGGGAGGCTGGCCGATGTGGCCAAGCACCCTAGGGTGGGATAGTGAGAAGATGCGTCTGGGGCAGGGGAGGCTGAGGGACATGAGAGAATCCTGAACACCTCCTTGGCTTTTTAACTGTAATGTAATATCCTTGGATGCCTGGGACACTGTGTGGCCTGGTGACTGAGGTCACAAAAAGAGATCTGCCTGGAGGTATCCCCTCCCCTTTGGAGACTGGTTTCCAGAAGTGGCCTAGGTTGTTTTAGGATGGGTTATTTCTAAGTTTGGGGTTTGTAAGTTTCCTAGCATAGCATGTCATTTGGCACTGTGGCCACAAGGTGGCACTCCAGCACCTCTGTTTACCTGTCCACACTGGTCCAGCCAGGGTAAGGCAGCAAGCACATGCACACCGCAAAGCAAGCAATGCCCCAAGCCAGAGGTATTTGTGCTCCCTATTCCTACTAGGGCAGATACCAGTTGCTGGCATCTTGTGCTCAGAACACTTAGTTGACACCCTGTGGCATACCCATCATTAGCTGGCTGACTCAACTGACCAGCTGTCTAGACAAGACCCAGCTCTAGTCAATAAATACACATTTACAGCCTCATTCATCTGCAGGAAAATGCAAACTTTAAAATCTCCAGAACAGTTAACATTTTAAAGGCTCAATAACATTTAGCAGTGGAAGTAGAGCAACTGGAACCCCTGTCAGCAGAGGCAGGCTAGCAGTGTGGACTGCTACGTACTGTGGCAAACTGCAAGGCAGGAGCTACTAAAGCTGCAGATGCCATGTGGGAGCCCACAATTCCACTCCTACACATATGCCCAAAAGAAACGCACACACACTCACCAGAACACATGCACGAATGTGCACGGCCACCCAATTCATGGTAGCCCCAAACAGGAAACTACCCCCATGTCCATCAGCAATGGAAAAATACACTTCACATGATGTGACACTGCACAGCAATGAGAAGAAATAAGGTATAAAGCACACACAGCAATAATGATGAATGTGACCAGGACAACACTGGGTGAAAGAAGCCAGGCTTGATGTAATATGTCCTGTAGAAGTTCATTTACACCAAGTTCAAAAACAGGCAAAACCAGTCTACTAGCTTAGAAGTCAAGGCAGTGGTGTGGGGAACAGTTCCTAATACAGTGTGGTGGTGGGGAGGGTGGTTTGTGGGGTTAGTGATGTTTGTTTCTTGAACTGGGTGCTGCTCTACATGGAGTGTTGGCTGTGTGAAAATTCATGGGGGCAGAGACTTATGATTGGGCAGGGCAGGGGGGCATCTGGTATATGCGATATGTTTCAACAAAAAGCTCAAGAAGTTGATAAATAGGGCTAGCCGGCAGGTACAGAAAGGGGACAGGAGAAGAGTATTCTATCTTAAAGCACAACCCCGCCCAAGGGGCTGAAAAGGAGAGCTCACCTGGAGAGGCTGTGAGGGCCATCACACCATAGTAGGAGAAAGCACTGGCTTCGAATTTCATACCTTCTTTCCCAGCTTCTACTTCCACTTTCCCCTGTGAGAAGAAAAGGGGGAGGAGTGTTTTCAGTCCAGTTCCAGGAATCTCTCTGCAAATTCAATGCAAGATTTGTCCTTCCTCAGATTTTTGTCTAGAATTCCTTTCCCAACCAGCTCTGGGAAGTAAAGCCTCAAATGCTCTTTCCCACTTAGAAAAGAGGGTTAATTCATCTTAAACAGGACAATTGGATTTGGCTGGAAATGCAGAGAGAACAGTGAGGGTGTGAGGTTTCATTTCTGTGAGTCCACTTAGTATTTTCCCAGCATCCCTAGTTCATGCATGGATCCTTCAGGAGCTCTCCAGTAATAAAAACATGGTGCTCTCTCCCCATCAATTGGGACAAACACTGGGAAAGATGGGGTCTTGCAGGAGCTCAGAGCTGGAGCATCATTGGGTCTGGGTTAACACTGTTTGTGGCCATGGGCTCCAGGGATGGAGCTCACTCTGGTCTCACAAACACAGTGTGGGGTGTCTGCAGGCAGGACCTTTATGGCCCAGACCCCTGTGGGCACCACTGCACCTCTCAACTTCCACCTCACAGTCTTGGGAAAGCACCATAGCAAGCCCTTCTTCCATCAGGATAAAACCTCTCCCGGAAGTCTTCCTTTGCCTTCTCTTTCTCTAAGTTGTCTAAAGCCTCACTCGTCGGTTCCTCCAGGGCAGACTGCAGATGCCTGACTCATCCTGTTAGCCTTCGGGTCCACTATGACCCCCGCATGGTGGGTGCCCAACATGCATTTCCCAAGCCACTGGAACATCCTAGTAAGTGAGCTCCAGGTTGGGATTTCCAAGCCAAGGGCCAGAATGGCCTTGTTCACCATACCTATAGCTGCCCCTCCAGTGACAGGCTACCTTTATGGTACTTCCTTTATGATGGGTAAATAAAAATAATGGCACCATTTATTGAAGAGGAACTAGGCTAACAAGTCAGGGCTTTATTAATTCACTTAGATGCTCATAACTCATGAAACAGACACAATCACCCTCCCTTACACATCAGGAGAGGGGCTCAGAAGGATTACATGAGAGAACAAGCCCTTGACCAACGCCATGGTGCCCACTAACGCAAACTATTATTTTGATCATTCCCTATTATTATATACTAAATTCCCAGTTATGAGAGACTCTCCTCAAAGCACTTCTTCAGAAAACGCTCTACTGTCTCTCTTTTAGGTTTTCCTTCATTCAAAATACTAGTTTTATCACTCCCGGCCAACTCTCTCACTGTAGGAAGGGAACTGACAACTCCACCCATAATGTAAAATCATCCTGCAAGCAAAGGGGTGCCGGAAACCCTGACCATGCGGGGCCCGGGGCAAAGATGGTCCAGGCCACCTGTGAGTTTCCAGTGCACAAGACAGAGGGAAGCAGGGGAAGAATCAGTGGGACATGGTGGTCAACAACAAAAAAAAACCCTGTGGGGAAAAAGATCACAAGAATGTAGGAAATTCAGAGAAAAAGATTACTCCCTGTTCTTATACACATTTTGTACAGGAAGGAAAATGCAAGGAGTAAGAGTTGAGGCGAGAGAAGGGAGGGCAGGGGAGAAGTGGGGAGACAGCGGGGCCGCCAGGCTCCGGGGGTTTGCACAGGAAGCCGCGGGATGGGGCTGGAGCAGCCTGGAGAGCAGGGCAGGCCGAGGAGCTCCCTATGTGGTGGGCCAGCGAGGCAGGAAAAGGGAGTCTGGGCTCATGCTGGGCTGGGAGCCATGCAGCTGCAAGATGGCTAGGAGAGAAGCTACAAGAAGGGATCCACAGTTTGGTGAAAGCAGGAGGAGAACAAAGTGTAAGGAAGAGAGGAGGAGTCACTAATTATGACAGATGTTTGCTCTAAGGGACCCGAAGACAGGCACCATGAAGATGGATAGAAACTTCAGGAAGGCACTGCATTGGTGCTGGGAACTGGGAGTGGGACTGGGGGCAAAAGGGGACAGAAGGAGGCCTTGGGGGAAGAGTCCATCAAGAAAGGCTAAAGTGGAAGAATGAAGGTTAAGAGGAAGGTCAGGATGGAGATGGAGATGAGGGAGGGGAGGAAGGGAGAGGGAGGAGGGAAGGAGAGGGAGCGGGAGTGAGGAGCAGAAAGAGAGAAGAGGTGGTCACTAAGTGAGCCAAAGCAGAAGGCTGGGCAGCAAAGAAGAGGCAAAGTGACCGGCCTCAGAGGCAGGGTCCCTTAAGAGGAGGGGAAGAAGAGGACGGGGAGGGACAATCCTCAGAGCCGGTGAGCAATAACGCTGGACGCGCCGGGTGGTACAGATCTTCGCAATTACTTATCTACTTCTTGCTGCGCTAACCCCTGACCTCGTATCCGATAGTTCATATATACATATGAGGCTGTCTCTGTAGTCGGAAGCTCAACAGCGACATAACCCAAATTTCTACGCAGAAAATCAAGAGGAAGCATCAAATGCAGCAGAGCCTCATCATGACTCCCATCTTTGTGGGGTTCTCCACTGATCTGGACCATTTGTTTTACAAGCTACAAGACCTTCTGTATTCTGTGTGCCTGCACAATTCTTTAGAATTATCATCAGAACCAGCAGGGTAACACCCACTCCCCCAAAAGACTGTAAATAACAACTCGGGGTCTGCCTCTGGGGGAGGAGCTCTTCCGGGGGCAGTACCCACACGAGCCACGCTCGAACCCCTGCCAAGTAAACTCAAAGGCAGAGATTCCCAGCCCTTGCTGTACACTGGAAACTCCTGGGGATTTAAAAAACAAACAAAAGACCTGATGTCTGGCTCCCACTCCGAGGCATTGCGATTTAACTCATATGGGTGTAACCTGGGCATGAGGATTTTAATAAAGCTTTCCAGTTGATTCTAGCAGGCAGCAAGTTTGGGAATCCGTTGCTATGAGGCTCTATGGACAAAGGCCCCAGCTCTGGAGCTGCGTGCCCTGGCCTCTTAGGAAACTCCCCTGTAGTCACAGAGGCTGAGAGCCCGCAAATTGAACAAGGATAGCCGCATAAAGACTCAAAGCGCTGGATGCTAGCCACCTTGGTTCGTCTCCCTCTGTCCTTCGGGACACACCTGCAGGTGGAGGAGATCAGGCATCTCCCGCAGCCCGCCCAGCTGACCTTGACCAGGTTACGTGGCGGTACACAGGTCGATGCTTGCTGGCGGAGGAGTCCCAGAATTAGTGAAATCTACCTTCAGCCTCAGAGAGGAGGTTGCCAAATTTTTATTTCATATAGATATTTTGAAAAACACACCCATCTATCCACTCTAACCATCATTCTGCATCAGACCAGACATCTTAACCCCCCAAATACAGAAAATATATAATTTCAGAACAGACAGGTCTTTAAACTGAGTACATGTAATTTTATGAAGACTTTGCAGCAGCTCTCTATTTTTCACATTTGGTCTCAAACTAGTGAAAACTTTGTCAAGCAGTAGCATGAAGGAACCACGGCGCCAGACTCCTTTTACTCCATTTATAAAACTGCAACAGATTAAAGGATCCTGTGGTTCTTTCGATTCTAACTTTATAGGATTCTACAATTCCAAGTTCTGAAAACTGGACATCCCTGTATTCCTCACTACATGAGTGAAGCTTTTCTGGCAGGCGAGTTTTAGAAACATCCAGTAAACATTTTTTTATTCCTCTGTATGTGTCAATGGATCCCAAAAGTGACCCAAGTAAACCTACCAGTATGCAAATTGAAGCCATCCCCATGAGGCAATGGCCTGGCTGGCTCACGACCAATCTGGTGTCTTTCGATAATGATTGTTTCCATATACGGAAGGAGCTACATATCAATTTTACTTTTGAAACATCCACAAATTTACCAAACTCTAGCATATTGCACACACAAAAAAATCAGCACAGGACATGACGGGCTCCCAAAGGGAATTATGTCTTCATGTCTAAATCGATGAAAGAGGGCAGCCCAGGTGGCTCAGCGGCTTAGCGCCACCTTCGGCCTAGGGTGTGGTCCTGGAGACCCGGGATTGAGTCCCATATCGGGCTCCCTGCCCGATGGAAGCCTGCTTCTCCCTCTGTCTGTGTCTCTGCCTCTCTCTCTGTGTCTCTCATGAATAAATAAAATCTTTAAAAAAATAAATCAACGAAAGAGAAGGCAGGCCTCATGATCTCAGGCCAAGCTAGCTTCCCAAGTAAACTTACCAACACAAGTGCCCTACCTTTCTTTGGAAGAAGGTTATTCGGTAGCTCTCCTCTCCTCGAAGTTCCTAAGCATCCAGAAAGTACTAAAAGCAGTCTTGTGCTACACCTGGCCACAAGGTAGAAGCCTGTGCTACTCTCGTTGGCAACAAGATCAAGTGGTCAGCAGATGCCATGGACGCAGGGAGACCAAAGACTTCCTTGGGCACCATATGCTGAGCATCCACTAGGTCTCCTGCTCACCTTCAAGTTCTTGTTTTGTTTTTGTTTTTTTATACCACCATCACAAAGTATTCCATGGGGCTTGACACCTGAAGGAAGGTAACTAAATCCTGGGGTGTGAAAATGCCAGGTTAAGGTCACCAGCACTACCCCATTAAGAGGGGAAGCATGACCCCAAGAGAGTCTATTCTGCTGCTCAAACATTCCCTAGCAATTGTTTTTTAACCTGGAGTCCAGAGATGTAGTCTTGGGACTGCAAGTTCCCTTGAGGAATGTTTGTTAAATTTTTTTTTTACAATGTTGATGGTCAAAAATCAATTTACACATATTTGGGACCATCTGGTTGACCATCCTCTAACCAAATGCCATCACCAGATGTCAACCAGAGCCTTCAGGCTCACAACTGCATTACGAAGGAGTTGTTACTACCTGAATCATCATGGCTGAGCCTTGCTGCTCAATCAACTGGGAGCTTGTTAGAAATAAGCAGCATTTCAAACTCCACCCCAGCCCTACTGGATCTGCAAGTGATTCCTCTGCACATAAAAGTGTGAGGAACACTGAACTGGAGAGAGAGACACGAGAGAACCAAACATAAATAAGGACCAGTCACACCCAGTGGAAGCCAAATAACAGCACAGCATCCTGCACAAATAACTCAGATTGAATAAAGGGCTGAAGGGTCAATCATTGCTGGGCCCATGGAGACCCAAGCATGCTGAATGCAAAAGAGCCTGCATCAGAGCTTTGCCTCACTGGGACCAGTGGTACTTTCCTACCAGGCAAACAATCAATGACACATTTAAAATATCAATCACGTATCTGTTTTGGCTTATACAAATTCTAACTCAAAGAGTGCAAAAGGAGCTTATATCTAGTTTTTTTTTTTAATTTACACATATCTAAGTATAATTTGTTAAAAATAGGGTCAACAATGGGTATCCAAGTAATTTATTTTTTCTTTACAATGGGTGCTATCTGTACTTGACTCAGGATTAAAGATCTATTATTTACAGGGAAACACAGACCCTACAACTCCCAAATCCTCAAAAAAAGATTGGTACTGAAGGCTTAAAGTCTCTTCCAGTAACAGGTGAAATGGCTCTAAGTAATATCAAGGGATGTGTAAACTCCAAGATGCTACCTGCCACCTTCACAAAGGAAAAGATTTCACTCTACAGGGAAAAACCTCTTTTGACTCTATGTTAGAGGCCCTGAAAAAAGAGTGGGTGGGACAGCTGAACAACAAAAATATTCTGAGGCATGAAATCAAGCAGGAAAAGTAACATCAGAAAAAAAAAAAAGTGTTCCTTTTATTGATTCTGTAATGGGCAAAGAAAAGAGCTATTTGTTTTCCTACTATTCTTTATAGTTACTAAAATCATAATCTGGTTATGTGCTATGGAGGAGCAATCTTTTTTTTTGGCTTATTTAGACATTTTACTCCCCTCCCCCCCAACCCAACAAATCCTTCACTGTAAAATACCAACTCTATGAATTAGAAAAATGGTTTATAGTGGTTAAAATTATTGTGTACACACTCTTGACATCTCTGTATGTGCTTTCTGCTTCTTTCATGACTATATTATGGTCTCATCATATCAAAACAAGTGGTGGAGACATAAGAACTACTACTACTTTATAATTAACCAATTTGCTATGAATGTGTTTGCATAGGTAGCTTTAGCAAATAATTTCTTTAGATGCATGTGTATAAGGAGGCTGTTAGTTTAAGGATATGATTGGTTTCACAGCACTTTTTCTTTTTTGTTCACTATTCATCATGGATTTTTACAAAGATTTTTGCGGTTTTTTGTTTTCTAAAATAAAAAATGGTTGCTTAATTTTGTCAGTTGCCTGTCTGCTATCTATTGATATGAGCATGAGGATTTTTTTCCTTTACTGCTTTTCTAATTAACATGGCATATTTTGTTTTTGTTCTTAAATTAGCCCTGCATTCCTCAATAAAGCTAATTTAGTTGGTCAGTGAATAACATGTAGCTGGTCTCCAACTGTTACCTTTTTAGTTAGGAAAGCTGATGGATCGTACCATCTTGTCCCATTTGTATTATACAGAAAATGAATTCCAAGTTTCAATTTTTTTTCAAGTGATTTCTTTGAATCTAGCTGTTTTAAAGGAGAAGAGAGAATTCATTTTGTTGTTTCCCTCTTATTAACTATGCCAATAGAATACTGATTTTGTTAATCTTTTAAAAGAACCAAATATTGATTTTATTATGGACTTTAAGGCTTTCTCATTAACATTTTTTTCATTACTATCTTTATTATTTAATTTGTTCTTTTTTCAGATTGCTATTTTGTTATTTTTCTGGATAGATTTTTTCTTATTTAAGTACTCAGAATAAAATTTCTTAAAACTCTGACATACTGCATATAAAGTATTATTTAATAATGTCTTTAATGGGGACGCCTGGGTGGCTCAGCAGTTTAGCGCCTGCCGTCGGCCCAGGGCGTGATCCTGGAGCCCCACGTCAGGCTCCCTGCAAGGAGCCTGCTTCTCCTTCTGCCTGGGTCTCTGCCTCTCTCTCTCAATCTGTGTTTCTCATGAATAAATAAATAAAATCTTTAAAAAAATAATAATGTCTTTAATGAGGTTCTCTGTATTTTATGATATTCTATATATTTTCTAATTCAGTTGATACTTAGGGTTTATCAGTTTGATATTAATTATATTTTCAGCATTTCTTTAAATAGGTAATAGTATATGTGGTAATAAATTCAAATTCAAAGGGAGAAATAAATCTCCCTTTCATACTATTCCCTGACCTCTGAGTCTTCCTCCCTCCTTAGAGGCAACCACCTGTGACCTGAGTAACCTTCCAGAGAGATTCATGATGTAAAGATGTACACGAAACACCTGGGAATACATTATACACTCTATTGTGAGCCTTATGTGTAAACCTTTCTAAGAGAACTGGTCACCATTTAAAAATGGCTTAGTACTCTTCAATTATGTATTTTTAGGTCCAATTTTATTTCATTATGATCTATACGTGGTGGTTCTAGAAATTTCTACCTGAGTTTAGGAGAACATATATATGACATAGCAAATCATCTACTTTATGAAAGTCACATAAAACTTCTTAAAAAATGTATTTCCCTGCCTTTATATTCAATTTTCTCCCAATTCCTGTTAATTTTATTAGGTTAAAATATTTTTTCTTGGTATGCTTACTCTTTTATGATGGTGAAAATTATTTTCCACCAAAATTATATTCTTTTCCATTTCCATGGATACACCACATCCGTGAGTACTTGGTAAATCCTATGATTTACATGAGTCCAGAAAGGTCCCAATTATCTATAGGATAATTAAGGAGGTTCTTTTATTTGAAAACAACTCAATAAAAGGTATGATGTATTTTGTTATTTAAGACACATAGGGACAATATGCTTTTCTTTCAATGTTTATTGTGTTCTTACCACTGTCCTTATTGATTATTCCCCAATAAATTTCAGTTTAAAAATCTACTTTTTCAGATAAAACTTTAGGTTGTAGGCTTTTTATACTTACGTAGTGGAAGGTAGGTGCCCAGTAACTTATAATAGAATTATTCTTTTAATTAAGCTTACTTAAATTGCTTACTTTGAATAGACTTTATTTCATTTAGTGTTTAAACTCAGAGTGATGTGTTTCTATTTATAATTATATTCCAAACATCAATTACTTAATAAAAGAGTTTTTTCTAGTATCTGCAGAAGAGGGCACTGGGACCAGGAATGGAAGGCAGATACTACAGCTTTCTTCTGATTTAATGCTTTAAAATGCAGCAGAACATGCCCAATAGCCTGCCATGAATTGCCCAAGTTGGGTTAGTGATATTTTAGAGTGGAATATACTTTGTTAAAGGTGACAGCTGTGCTAGATCGACAGGGATCATAGTATTTCATTTTGTTATATTCCGGCACCTCAGGTAATTGGCTGGCACACAAGAACCTAATTTTCACTAAACTCCATAGTTTAAACACCTCCATAAATCCTCTTAATCCAGCAGATACACAATTTATAAAGAAACAAACAAACCCATGACATGATCAGTTCAACAATTCAAAAAAATTGTCACATTTCTATAAATACTTAACATTACGTAAGTATTTAAACACAGGTACATATACACAAATGCCTTATCAAAAATATCTTTAGGGATCCCTGAGTGGCGCAGCGGTTTGGCACCTGCCTTTGGCCCAGGGCGTGATCCTGGAGATCCGGGATCGAATCCCACGTCGGGCTCCCGGTGCATGGAACCTGCTTCTCCCTCTGCCTATGTCTCTGCCTCTCTCTCTCTCTCTCTCTGTGTGTGTGACTATCATAAATAAATAAAAATTTAAAAAAAAATCTTTAAAGATGCTTGTAAATGAACAGGGAATATGAAGTCCCTCTTCCATAAAACTCTGTTTTTAGATTTTTCAGCCAGGAAATGGCTTTGTTATAGACCAACAGAGGATTCCTGAATCGCAACTTCATACAGGCTAAGTACATAAAAATCAACAACTGAGAGACACTTAATCTCTAGTTTTACTCCTGAAATTCACCATGTCAATTCTCAAAGTCCTAAGTGAAATGTAACCCAAGGCTTACAGTGTCATTCAAAGTTTCTCTAGGTTTAGGAATATTCACATCTAGCTGTTATGAGGAGCACCAATGTTTTACTCCCTCACTACAGGACATTGACCCCCTAGAGCCCCGAGTTTCAAGTGTGTATATATCTCCAGAGAAAAAGAAAAACACAATTCAGGGTTGAAGGAGATTAAGGTTATTAGAAGAATCAGGGTATTGAATTAGAAAACCTGTAAAAAGAGGTTTCCAAGAAAGAACATATGAAAGTGACACATAACTAGTTAATGCATGGACTTTTCTACAGTTCCTTATTTCTGCCTCCAGATATCACAAGAGCACCCGAACATGGAACACGAACACAGCACTCTGCCAAGTTTCTGACATCCAGACATCTGATAAGAGTTTTCAAATAAAAAGAATCTCCTTAATTATCCTTTAGATAATTGAGACCTTGCTGGACTCAGGTAAATTGTAGGACCTATCAAGTACTCATTATACTCTTCGAATGATACCTCCAATTCATACCTAGGAAATAACCAAAAAGGAGAATGCTTAAGGGGGTAGGATTCTTGTACTGAATAAGTGCAGATGTCCTGTAAAATTAATTCTTCAGAGTAAGGAGGTATGAGAAGTCAATAAAACCAGAACTTTATTCATTGTACGGTTCATGTTGGTCTCCATGTCAAAGAGAGTGTTCTATAAAATTAAACTGTGATATAATGAGGGCCACCTATCAACTCAAGCACCAAAGCCTCTCCAGGAGGGTACAGATTGGATGGACCTTCTTACCTTATATAGTGGATTATGTTATTAGTGAGAAGGAAAAAGGTTTCCATTACCACAAGAGGCTGTGATGATTACATCAGTTCCTCTGTAGTTCAGTCTGGTTAGTAACCAGGAATAAAAATAATAAATGGATTAATTTGATGGTTTTAAGGGAAGAGATAGTAAGTTACCTCTAGGAAGTTGTAGAAGACCAAGTCCTAATGAAGAGTGGAAAAAAGAAAAGACAATAAAAAGAGGACCCCAGGAACTCATGACACTTAAATTTCAAATGCCCAACCAAGACTTGGATGCATACAGGTAACTCTCCAAACTCTTCAAAAAAACACAAACAACTGAATTCACCATTCTTTAAATGAGTGCTTCTATGCCTCAGCAATCAGTAAGTCCCCTTCAGTATTGAAAATTGAGTAACTAATGACATTGCTTTGTACTGATATAATTTTACAGAGATGAAAACAGGGGGATGAAATCCTCCCATGTATAAGGCTACCCCAGAAGTTAAGTGTATGAACCTTGACACCCATTCACCTATAGCAAAGTCTCCTCAGAACCAGAAGGATGGGTACTCAGTGAGATCAAACAACTATTGAATAATTCTTCTGACCTGCAAAATGAGAACGAAGTAGTCTACAGGTTTGTTTCGCTGGTAGAGGTAGTATTCTGGGGCTTTCTTGTTCTTCTCATCATACTTCAGTTCCTGGATGACATTGGGGTGCTTTAGCAGCCTTAGAAGGATCTTCTCTGACATCTGGGATGGGCTAAATGCTTCTACTTCTATAGATATAAACACAACTTGATATTACACTTCAAATGGATGGAAAAAAAATTATACTAGTGATTAAGGTGTTTAGAATATAAGAATACTTGGAACCAAAGCAATACAATATGGATTAACGACACTTCCATTTGGTGATCCACTGGGGGCAGATTACCTGGGAGAAATCAGAAAATGCTGAAGTCTCATATTTAAATTTTTCCTTTTCAATCTGTCATCGGTTTCAGTTCTTATAAAATTACCCTAATTTTCTGATACAAATCAAGGTCAACCAGAAGCAGGCTCCTGACTGCCAGGACACCCTTCAACAGGCCACAATAGTCTGACTGTCCAACAACAGCCAAAGGAAGAAGCAAAGGTCAGGAAGCATCTAGGTGTGGGTTAGTACCAGGTGCACAGACGAAGTGCTCCACCTCTCATTCTCCCACTCCACTACCCTGAGAAAGTCTGGGAACAAAGGAAGGCAGAGATTCAGAATAAAAGCAAGGCACGTGCACACATCAACATGCACTCCAACTTGCTAACTAAAAAAATAAAAAAATGTTTATCTGTATTTACAAGATACCAATTTTATTTCTGATAACAAAACTCAAAATTCCTGGCGTGTGGTTGGGTCCGCTGAAACTGGACTTCATGGTATCTCAGAGGCAGAGTAGGAGAACATTTAATTTTAAATTATGGTTCTTAAATGATGAACAATATTACCAGAATTAGAAAAATGAGTTAAAGATACTGTTTATATGTTTAAAAACTGTTTTAATTAGGTGAAACATAAATTCTGTGTTAGCTTCTGTGACTTCTTTGTAATAACAAAATAAGGTAGTACATTGTAGAACTTTTGGAAAATAAAGAAGAAGATAAACAGGAAAAAATAATTATCTATAAACCCACCACTCAATCATTCTGAGCAGTTGGTGAGTACTTTTTCCCAGGACCTTGCCTGCACACGTGTGTCTGTGTATATGTGTGTGTGCACAAACACAATGATAATCTTACATAATGATAAGTTTTATATTATTTTTTTCCTCACCTCACATTAAATTATGAGTATATTCCCATATCATAAATATTATATTATGAGCATTTCTATGTATCTGAACACATGTTCTTAAAGAATATGTAACATTCCATCGCACAGCTACTGTTAGTCTTCTTTTCAAAATATTTTAAGTACACTGCATGCAGCTGAAGGGCACTGGATACCCATCTTGGACACAGACGTCTTCTACAGGCCACGGGGTACTTTCAGATTTTCTCACATTCCCCCTGGCCAACAGAGCTCACCCTTTACCTAGAGAGCCATCTGGGGATGTGAGAAGGGTTAGTCACTCTCTTAAATCCATTCAACCTTGACCTTTCTGGAGCAGTCAGTGCCGGCTGGATTGGCGGTTTTAATAATGTGAACACTTGCCTCCTGGAACGAGCCCAAGTTAATCTGACTTGAAGAGGCCATCAAGAAATCCATGTCAAAGCTCTGAGAATTTCTGATTTCATTGAAATCATAAAAGATAAAGATTTAATTCTGAAAATCTATTTTTCTTCTTTCCAAATCAGAGCACCTATGTTACGACTGATGTCCAACTGTTCTTCCAAGGCAAGCTGGAGAGAGAATTACTCAACTGTCCAACACATAATGAGGTGGCGTCTGGTTTGCACTGCCAGCCTACTCCACCAGCGGCCTCTCCCCGGGACTTAGCTGGAAGCAGATGACCTGGCCTACTGTTGACATGCAGTGTGGCACTAACATTCATCCTTACCTTTCAGACCAATTTTAAGTTACTGGTCCACCCCTGGTAAATGTCTCAGAGGGTTCATGCCGACACTGAACACAGGAGAGGAGAGAATTTAAAAAGAAAAAAACAAAACAAAACAAACAAAACAAAAAAAAAAACAAAAAAACAAAACACAAAAGTGGCATTACTTATCACCCCATTTCCCAGTCTCCACCCCCAGCCCACCCCAGTCAGTGGTGGGTGAGAAACACGGTCCAGGGTTCATAGAGATCTCAAACTGCGATAAGCTGCACTTGCCTGTTGCTAGGAAACGGTGCATGGCCAGGAGAAGCTGTGGTGATATTTTAACCTTCATCTCGCTGTCTGTCTGCTTAAAGGCGGAAAAATCTTGCTTTCTTTCACGATGGGCCACTTTCTTTTTCGTTCTGTTATCAGCTGACAGAAAAGCAAGAAAAGACAAAAGGAAATGCATTCTATTAGATCAGGACTCTTTTTGAATGAAACGATAAAATCCCCTGGAAAGGCAGGACTACCTCTAGATCGCAGGCACTCTACGCATGAGTGCCACAGGGGAAGAGGAGGAGGGAGATTCCTCATCAGATCAGTGCAGCCCAGTCATGACCCAACTCAAGGTAAGGAGTAAGACGCGAGCTGACTAGCAGCAACAATAAGCATGCTTCATGAGGATCTGTAGGGCTCTTGCAAGTACATTAAGGACCAGCTGTGGACAAAACCCTCGCACAATCTGTGCAACCACACGGCAACGGTGTGCAGCTTGGAGTGCACATAGTCTCCCACTACTCGAGGTCACACCACAGGGAAGAACCACCACCGAGTGACAGATGACACAGGGAAGTGTGTCCTGCCTTTCAGACGCTCCTAGCCTCTGCTGAAACAGGGAAAACAAACACCTGAACAAAACCTCTTAAAAGAAACAAACAAAAAGGACACTTTCATAGAAAGTTTTAACAATACTGTTAGCGTCGTCGTTTCTACCCCAGACCATGAGATCCTCAAGGTCAAACAAATGTGAGGAAGGTCATCCAGAAGAGAGGTTGGCATACTTCCTTTGTAAAGGACTAGGTAATATTTCAGGCTCTGAGGACCATACAGTATCTGGCGTAACTGCTCAACCCTGCTGTTGAGCAGAAGCAACCATATGTAAATGAATTAACATGGCTGAGTGCCAATAAAACTTTATTACAGACATGAAATTTGAATTTCATGTTATTTTCGCATGCCACTAAGTAATTGTTTTTTTGATGTTTTTCAATGATTACCAAATATAAAAAACAGATAAAATTCTCAGCTTGTGGGTTCTACAAAAACTGGTGGCAGGCACTTGTGGGCTTGCAGTTTGCAAACCCCTGGTCTAGAAGGTGTCTGAAGAAAAAGAAGAAAAGAAAGAAAAAGAAGAAAAAAAGAAAAAGAAGGCTTTTTTCCCGTATTTTTCTCAACAAAGAAGTGATCAAGAAAAAACCTGGTGAAAGACAAGACCTTAATCAACTCACTCCTTTCCCAAGATTCATGGTCTGTACATTATTACCATTTCATGCCTAGGGCCAAAGAGACTAATTACCAGGCTTGTCCTGGGGAGAGGGCAATTGTAACTTATCATTTCTTCTGTCTCAAATTCTTTTCAGAATCAGACGGCATAAATCACCAAATCTCAAAAATAATTTTCTAATGGCAGATGTAGTCATCAGCCCTGATTACCTATCAGGCAATATACTGAAATATACTTTAAATATATTTAAATATACTTTAATATATTTTAGGTATATTTAAGAATATACCTAAAACCACATGTTTAGCATGTCACCCCAGTTAGGCAACACGTCTGTGTGAAATCAGTCTAATCAAGGTTTAAAAGAAGTTAACTGAAAAGCAAACATAAGATCTTATAGATGTCTTAATTATCTTTCTTATGATGAGTACTACCCCTGAGGAAACAAAAAAATATAAAGAGACACACTTGGTATTAAATAGTCATCGTAAGGAAGGATGAAAAGAATGTAAACACACAAGTAATATTCTTTACTATGTGACCTCTGACTACTCTCCAAGTGTCAAAAGGATGAAACACACAGGAACTGGTGATTTGAAAGAATGCACTGATATATATGTGAGGGAAAAAAAGATACATTTTCAAAAGCAAGTCATTACCTAAATATAAAGTTTATCCTTTGAAAGGTACATGGAAGGCTCTCATTTCTAAAATGAGGGACACTCCCTTCTAGCAGGAGTGAATAAAAATCAGTGTTTTATGCAATGCAGGCCTTGTCCCAGGTGCCCCAGGCCATCTGAACAACCCTTTTCCCTTCTAAGTCATGTTTTAAAGTCAAACAGAACAGAGCCCAGATACTCTTCTCTGCCCCACTTCTGAAAGCCCCAGATATCTTCAGGCATTGGGTCACCTTCGGCATTATCAATCTCTTGAAAGAGTCTTGCTTTCCTAAGTGAGGCTGAAGAAGAAGGCTTAAACTCCATACTCCAACAATCCAGTTGTAGACTTCAGTGAGACAAAATTCGGTTCAATACTCAGCCCAGGATCAAGTTTAATCCTTAGCAAATGCCAGCGAATCCTTCTCTCCTCTGCCCTAAGCCGAGTGACTCCTACCCCCTTCACCCATTTCTCCCTGCCCCACAAAGAAGACAGAGAGTAGCAGAGAAAGGGAAAAACACATTCTTATTGTATACCTGACCCTGTCCCGCTTCCTGTACCTACAGCTCACCACCACGGCCACAGCAAACCTACACTCACAAACCTCACGTCTATCTTAGCCCGTGGGTTCTGGAACAAGGACATTTAAACAGCTGCAATCCATCAATCTAACAAATCCTCCCCACAACAACCTGAAATATGACCTTAAGCAGAAAAATAAATTTATCTGAACAGAGCTGCCTAGTTGTGGAAAATAAAAAATTAGTAAAGAACAATTCTTTTTCCACATGTAGAATAAATGTAAAAACCAAGAATGGAGTTTTCTGTTTAGGGCAAGTAATGACCTGATCAATGGGTTAGAAGAAGCTGGCTTTTCTTTTAAAAAAATAAAAAAATAAAATAAAATAAATTTTTTTTTTAAGATTTTATTTATTAACTCATGAGAGACACATCGAAAAGCAGAGACACAGGCAGAGGGAGAAGCAGGCTCCCAACTGGGAGCCTGATGCAAGACTCGATCCCAGGACCCCGGGATCACAACCTGGGCCAAAGACCACAGGATCACAACCTGGGCCAAAGGCAGTCACTCAACCACTGAGCCACCCAGGAGCCCCAAAGCTGACTTTTCCCAAAAAACCCACAAAAATAAAACACTGCCATTAGACATCACAGGACCTGCCTCCTCTCTCCCCCTCTGACGAAGGGCCTAGAACACACTGCTAAGTGGCCCACAGCCTACACACGCAGCACATGGTTAGAGACAGGCAAATGACCAGCGAAGATGTGTGAGGACCCATGAACAAGAGGATAAGAAACTGCCGAGGTTTCAAAAACTCACACTCAGGCTACTCACTGTATAAATCTGTTTCGTCTAGAATCTCGGATTTGATGATTTCTTCAATCACGTCTTCTAAGGTGACGATTCCCAGAACTTCATAAAATGGGTCCCCTTCTCCTTCATTGTTCACTCGCTGCACAATAGCCAGGTGGGATTTACCTTTAAAGAAAAGAAAACACAGTTTAAGAAGGAATTTTCTGACCTTCCTGAACTAAGCCTCATATGTGATGATGTTAAGAATGGTGGTGACGAACACAGATACCAGGTGATCGGAGTATGCATTTGGGCATTTAAACATGGTGCGGAGATGCCACAGACAAATGGAAAAAGCTTCCTGGGCTGCTGAAAGCACGAGCGCCAAGTGGGAAGAGCCTCAGCTTCTATATACCTTGGCCTGCGCCATATGATCATCTGCTTCCTCTCAGATTTGGTCTTCAGTCACTTCAGCTCTTCTTCTCCTTCTAGCAACTGCTCCTTTACTTACAGGGAACAGTTATTGAAGTGTGGTCCGTGGACCTTTTGGGGTGCCCAAGACCCTCTTAGGAGGGGGAGGGCAACAAGGTCAAACTACTTCCAGAACACTAAAATGTTCTAGGCCTTTTGCACCGTGTAGAGATTTGAACCAATTGTACCAAGGCGTCTGAACACAAATTGAGACCGCAGTGGCAGACCATTTCCGCTACCACACATGCCCTGGGAAAGGAGGGCAATAGTTCATTTCTCTTCAGAATGTCCCAGATGAAGATGTAAAAATTGATTTAATTAAATCTTGTCCTGGAGTACTTGTTTTTTAATACTCTATGTGGCAAAATGAGACCCACCATGAAAGGCTTTGGTGGCATTCTGAAGTACAATGAGTGGCTGTCTTGAGGAAAGGCACACACACAACCGTTTGAACTGCAGGCTACTAGCTGCGTTTTTCACTGGACATCATTTTCACCCGAAGGATAAGTGCCAAACTGAGGGTACCTAGACTTGGATATTTGGCAAATACTTTCGTGAAAAGGGACAAAATGAGCCTGCAGCATTAGCTTATGATAAAATTTGAACTTTCAAGGGAAAAATCAGAATTTTGGGAAACTTGTATCCACCACGGGCTTGAAAACTCAACAAAGACCCTTCTGATGAGATAACAACTGTGATTTTTAAAATACTGAATAATGAAAGGGGTCAGCATTCCAAAGATCTGCATAACTCAGTGAGCCAGTATTTCCCAAATGATCCTGGTAATGATGTTACCAAACCATGCATAGGTAAACCATCTATTCAGAGTACAAGACTCTGATTTGTAACATCAGATTTTTCCTCTCATACCCTATTTTTAAATTTTTTAAAAGAGGTTTTTATTTAAATTCCAATTAGTGAACATACAGTATTGTAGTAGTTTCAGGTGTACAATATAGTGATTCAACAACTCCATATATCACAAGTTGCTCATCACAAGTGCCCTCCTTAATCACCATCACCTAATTCCCCCATCCTCTCACCCACCTCCCTCTGGTCACCATCAGTTTGTTCTCTATTGAGTCTCTTACTTGGTTATAATAACAGATTTTTTAAAATAAACTTTTTATACTTTGGCATAATTTTAGATCGACAGAAAAGCTGTAAAGACAGTACAGAATTCCTGTATAGCCTTCCCTCAGCTGCTCCCACTGTTAACATCATGCATTACCACAACCTGTTTGTAAAACTAAGAAACTGACATTGATAGAGCACTATTAAGTACATTCCAGACTTATTTGAGATTCCACCAGTTTTTCTATTAATGCCCTCTCTCTGTTCCAGGATCCATTCCAGAGCACCACATTGCATCTAGCTGTCATGTCTCTTCTAGCATCTGACAGTTTCTTAGTCTTTGCTTGTTTTTTATGATCCTGACAATCGAGGAGTACTGGTCAGGAATCCTGTAGAACGTCCTTTGGTTTGGGTTTGTCTGATGCTTTCTCATGATTAGAGTGGGATTCTGGGTTTTCTAGTTACATCATATCGAGGCTTAAATGATGGCCACATGACATTCTCAAGTTTCTCCACTGTGAAGTTATTAATATTTCTTCTTTTCTTCATTCTATCCTTTGGAAGCAGGTCACTAGGATTAGCCCACCCTCAGGGAAAAGTGAGGGATAGAAGTTAAGCTCTACTTCTCCTGGTGGGGAAGTACCCACATATATTATTCAGAATTTTTCGATAAGAAAGATTTCAGACCAAAGGATTTCAATTTAACAGTGCACCCAAAGTCCACTGGTATGGTTTCAGATTCTACACTGCAACTAACCTTTAAAAAAACTAACACTTGGGGAGTTTCAGCATCGTATCAAAGGAGAATATTCCCAATTGCCCAAAAAAGCTGTTAAAATATCCTTCCCCTTTCCAAATACATATCTATGTGAGGTCAGATTTTCTTCCTATATTTCAACTAAAACATATACTTCCTATATTTCAACTAAAACATCCACAGACTGGATGCAGAAGATAGGAAAATCCAACCAGGTGATAAAGATGAGGAAAGATAACACAACAATTATTGGTCATATAACAAAGGTTATTTTTGCTTTGGAAAAGTCACTTTTTTTGGAAAAGTTATTTTTAATAAAATGTTACTTATGTTAATGCAGTGGATCTATTATAATTGTCCTTCAAAAATGAATTAGTAAGTCTAGATGTTTTATATTACTCCATTTTAACATCAAATACAGTAAATATCAAGAGATAGAACCTACATAAACAAAAGTTCAAGAGTCTTCAATGATTTTTAAGAGCTTAAAGGGATCCGAATACAAGAAAGTTTAAGAACAGCTACTGTGGGAACGGCCACAAGGGCCAGGGAAGAACAGGTGCCCTGAAGTTGACCAGTCCTAGACTGGAGCCCCAGCATGGCCACTTCCTAGTCATTACTAGCTGTGTGATCATGAGGAAATCACAGAACTTTCCTGAGCCTCAGTCTCCTCATCTTTTAAAACCAGGCTAACAAAAATTGCTGTATCAGAGACAGTGTCGAGATCCAGCAAGGACAATGGCTAGGAGCCACTGAGCCATCAATAAATGGTAACTCTTACTCTCTTTTTAACATTCTTCCTCAGTTCTAAGGCACTGTCGACTTCTACCAGCTTATGTGGAGACAAGAAGAGCCACTATATTAAAAGTACACCATGATTAAAAGATGCATTTCTCAAAAACCAATATTGGTTTTCCTAATCCAAGGCACGTGAGACATCTGAAACAGATCTTTGAATTAAGCCAAGAAGAAATGATCTGATAATTTCATGACCAAATAACATTTATATTCTCTTTTTTTTTTAATTGACAGGGTGGGAATTCTTTGGGGGAGGGGTCCTTTAAATAATGTTTACTTAAAACTTCAAACTGGGGGAGTTCACTCAAACACAACCAGCTAGACGAACCAAAAATATTCTCTGGGGGCCACGTCTGATCAAGTTCCCGGCACTTACTCAGAAACTGGCTTTGATTCTGTAGGTTTGTTGGCCTTCCTCGGCTCTGCCTCAGACCCCTTTACAGGCATCAAGGTCTGAAAGCCTAGAAGTTTAGATTGTTAGACAATTAGGCATCCTAACAATTTTCATCCTTAGTGTGCTCATGTTCCAAGAATGAAAATATTTTGAGCAAATGAGACTAGGAGGGAAACTTATCAGCAAGAGATATAAACACGCATCAGGTCACGTCAGTGCTACCCTGGTCCACTCAGGCCGGTCAGTTTCTCACATCTGCTTTCCCAAGGACCCAAACATAAGCAGTTAAAAATTCTTGGTGAATGCTGTCTGTCGAAAGTTAAATTCTTTTGCTATTCCCAGCTTGTGATCATTTAAAAGGAATTTTCCAAAGCAAGGTCTAATATTAGACTTAAAATGAAGTTTCCATTCCACTGAGGCGCTATTCTCACCAAAGTAACTACCGCATAATCAGATTGTCTTGGAGCAATTCGTTTAAATGCAGATGGACATACTTGAAATACCAGCTCGATAGCACCAACAGATCTGACTGGAAAGGGCCATACTGGACTAGAAACTACTCATGTGAGTGAGGTTTCTTAGACTGAGCATTACTAGGTTTTCTTCCAAGCTCACTTAATAGGCTTTCATCCCCCCCACTTCCAGTGTTGAAACTTCTGCATCTGCCCCAGAGCCACATTCTTTTAGCTTTGCAATTTCTGGTGAGAAGTCCTGTTTTCTGAACCTTCTTCCAGGTAAGCAGTACAAAAGAGGGGAGAAAAAAAACCACCCCTCCAATGGGATCCCGCTTGGAGGAAACAGCTACACAGGGCACGTAACCCCAACCCTAACCATTTGTCACGGTGAATGCAGTCTTCAGGCTCATCCATGAGTGATCTCAAGGAAAAGGCAAACTGTCAATAAAGAGATTTTAAAAACTGGGCTCAAAAAACATCCTTTTTAACCTGAGTGTAGGAAGAATTAAGTCAGGATTAAAAGTAGAAAAGCAACTTTGGGGAAACTAATGAGAGATGGTGTCAAAAACTAGAAAAGACTATGAACTAATGGATACCTAGCTTCCAGAGACAAAAATACAGCAATCAGCAAAATATGGAAGGACAGGCATTAAATAACACCAGAACTTTTTAATATAGATAGATAAAATAAACTTGATAAACCGCATATAGAACAAATAAAGCATACAAAGGCTGTCACGATTAGGACTTGGAGAGAAAGGAAACCTTTCTGGCAAGCTGGGAGAGGTCTTGTGGTATTCCAGTCCCTTCGAACCGCTCTGACATTTAAATCCCTAGCCTCTCTTCCTCCTGTCTGGTCCTAGAAATGGAGGAGAAAGGGATCACTAAGTCAGGCTTAAGAGAACCTAAGCAGGCCTGTTTTCAGATCATAGGGTTCTATGAATACATCTCTTCTCAAATCCAGAATCATAAGCAAGTTATTATACAGTAATGACATAGATTACTCATCTTTCTTTACCTACTGTGTGCTCAAGGCAAGGTACTTGCACAGATGAACTTAGAAGAACATGTCTCCATAATGAGATGGGCTAAGTAGCTAACAATCTATCACAGTAAAATTGGCATTAAATATCTGCCTCTTCCTGCTTCCACCACCAACCAGTTTTTTATTTGAATGTGCTCAATGAATTACTAATCCAAGCCTAGCAGGGTGGCAGGATGCCACAGTGCATCTTTTAACCTTGCCACCATTCTGTGCTCCAATTTTAAAAGACAGGTACCATTCATGTGTTGATGGGAATAATGTGGGGGGGGGGTGATTAGGCTGACAAAGGGTACCTGATGACAATATGAACTCATTTGCTCTCCTACAAGGTGATGTCAGTGAGGGGAAATGGAGCAGCAGACACAATAGTTGAAATAGCTAAGGAAGAAAAGCCAAGAGAGTTGAAGTAGAATGGAATCAAGAAAAACCTGACACAGTTGTGCTAATAGAAAGTGACAGCAACCACAAAAGCAAGCACAAAGCAAACAGTCCGTGGAGTCCGAAAATACCACTCCAAAACCAAGAAGAGAACAAACAAGACAATTCAATGAGGATAAACTCTGGCCAAACACTGTATGATCATCATCACTGCTTGTTGCACGACTCTAGGGGTGCGATCAGCAGAGAACATGTGACCTGATGGTTCCCCTGAAGCTATGCAATGCTGCAGCCCCTCGCTCACCAAAGCAGAGCCCAAGAAGCATTTTGCTAGGCCTTTGTTTGTAAAGGATTCTCAGCGTAGCAAATATAAAAGTTGTAACAATTCATTAGGCAGGAATCAATAAAAGTCTGAAGAGTGAGTTCTCTGGAACTAGTGACAACAGAAATACTCTAGAAGGTGGAATTCAGGTCCCACAAAACCAAACCAAAATGGGATGGAAGGTGTTGGAATGGCCATACTGAAGTTCCCCCAAGGACATCAGTTTTTTGTATTAGCAGTGAAGACATCAGTCAGTACACTTGAAATATAAGCAGAATGAGCCTTGCTTTCCAGAAAAACAAACAAACTGATTAAGTGAGATAATGTCTATGAGCATAGTCTGTAATCCATAAATCACAATGCTGTATAAGTATCTAGTGGGGGAGAGAGACAATAAGAGGAGGAGACAATAAGACAAGAATGTCTGATTGTGTAAAACGAGCCGTGGAGAACAAAAAGCAGGGACAGAATGATTTAGTGCAGGATGGGCAGGGAAGAGTCTCACTAATAAGGGGACATCTGAGCAAAGCTGCAGGACACTGAGGAGCCAGATGAAGCAGATAAGGGGCCAGGCAGGGTGTGACAGGCAAGAGGAGTAAGAGAGGCCCTGGAGAGTGAGAGGCTGGAGGAAAAGGTAGGGAGGCCAGTGTGGCTGGAGCACAGCGAGCAAGAGGGAACAGGTGAAGAGGAGGTGCAGGTCGTGTAACTATTATGAAGACATTAGCCTTTGCTCTGAGGCAGGAGGTCACTGGAAGTTTCTGAGCAGTGACATGACCTGTGCTGTTTTAGTAGGATCTCCCTGGCTGCTGAGGTAAAAAGAGGCTTGGCAGCTGGTAGGAGGAGGATGGCAGTAGGGAATGGCTGAGGCAGGGTAAAGGGAGAGCCAGAGAAGTTATTTCAGGAATCTAAGTGAGAGGGGATGGTGGCTCGGAGCAGGTGGTAACAGTAGAGGTGACAAGTACTTAGATTCTGAGTATGTCAGATAGAGGCGGCAGGTTTTGCTGATGGACTGGATGTAGGGCAGAGGAGAGAAGAGTCAAGGCCAGCTCTAAGGTGTCTCAGCCCAAGCAATGGGAAGCAGGTCATCATTGCTGAGGAGGGCTGTGGAAGGCCCATGTTTCAAAGGGTGAAATCAGTTCCGTTGCAGACAGGTTAGGGGAGAGATACCAGCAGGTACTCAGAGAATAAAGAGAATGGGGTTTGGGAAGCCAAATTTTAAAAAATGATTTCAAGAAGCAGAGAGGACTCAAAAGTATTGAATGCAGCCAAAAACGTCACAAAAACCAATTTCAATGACAAAAGACACTCAAGAAAGAAGAATCTAAGGACTGCCACATAAGTACCATGACCAAGTCCTTGCCTGGTGTGACTTCTACTCTGACCCCTCTTGCTAACAAGTGGCCCTAACCAGAAAGGCCTGTGTCACTACAATAGAACTGGGTTTGTCCTCTCCAAGATAACACCTCCTTCTCCAAGTACTCACTTCTAGAAATGATACCATATGTTCAGTCTCCCAAGCTTAAAACTCTGAAACTGCCTTTGCCTCTTCCCTCCCTCACTTCTCTCACCTTTTTTCACTTCCTTTTTCATGAAGAATGAATTCCTAAAGTACCTAAGATGTACAAATCAGTAAGTCTTTTCACAGATATGCACACCTGCAGAACTCCCACCCAGGAGGACTAGCAGGGTCATGTCAGAACAACAGATTGAAGCAGGTGAATGAGGCAGGAGGCTGGGGTGGGCAGCCCGGAGTAGGGAATTGGGAAGTGCCTACCTACATTGAATGAACAGACACTGGGTTCCAAGGCAGGTACAGACCCACCTGTGGCCTCCCTGGTAGGACCTCCTTTCCCCAACCCCTTCTCTTTGAAGTGGATCTCCCCAAAACAGAGATCATAGTGATCCAGGAACACGTGAGCTCATGACGAGCAAGTGGCTATACCACCTCAGCACAAGAGAAGAAACGCTCCTACTTTCTTCAGCCATGGGTCTGCGTTCTGTATTTTACCAGAAGCAAACCTAGGACAGAACTCCCAAGGTCCTGTAAGATGTATAAACCATGCCACGTGAGGACAAATGAAGACCCGAGACAGTTAGCTAGAGGAAATACCTGGGCAGGGGGGGTACTTGACAGAAGTCTTGCAGTCTCCGACATGGAAAACCATCAGTGATGCCTGTCCCCTCACCCAACAGCTTGTTAACCTGCACTTGTTCCTCAATTTACCCCAAGGTTAACTGTCCCCCGAGGAAACCTTAACCCTCTCGACGGCAGTGGCCTCAGCTTTATGCATCTTTGTATCTCTCCCCTCCCAGCCCCCACCAAGCCTAGCACATCCCCTAACACCTCCTCTTCCCTGCTCCTGCAAGCCTAAGACTCACTTGGTCACAACACATGTGTCATCCCGTTCCTCGGTATTCACTTCCCATCACCTGCTGGGTGAAGGAGAAACTCAGCAGAGGAGGGCGCAGAGGCCACCAGAGCTTGGCCCTATGGCCCCCTCCTTCCACCTCTGTCTCCACACTCACCACCCAGCAGTTGACCCGGTTTCCTCCCGCCGTAACCATGATGGCTTAACTCCAGCTCTCCTCACAGTCCCAATCCTGGAGGTCCTTGTCATCGCTGCCCCAGCTTGGAATGCCTATCCAAATGGCATCTTTCCCGGGAAGCCCTTCCTGGTCCCTAAAGGTAGAAGTGAGATTTTCCATTTGTCAACTCCCACAGTGTCCTCTGCATTTCTCATAGGGCACTGTCATGTGCTGCCTCATAGTGTAGGCTGTGATCTCTCCTACTAGACTAATACTCCTCATTTCACCTCCCTCTCCCTTGGCACCTGGCTGGTGCCCACCCCACCCAACCCACCCAACAGGTAGGAAGGAGCTTCCCAGAAGAAGTGTCCACTATAGTACCTCAACCCCTGCGCTCACTGCCACAGCACACCTCTCTGGGACTACCATGCTACAGCCCCCACCACCCCCAGCCCGAGCACCTGTGTCTCGGCACTCATGTTATTTTTGACTGTAGGTAGGTCCTTCCCTTCTTTTCCCCCTGAATTCAATACCTATGAGAAAAAAAAAGAACCCTGACTTATAAGCCATGTTAGACAAACATAAGACGTTTCTCAAAATTTTTTAAGTACAACATGGGTGAATTCTTACACATGTCCTGTACATCTTCTACTGACTAGTGTGGTGACAGATACCATGTAATGAGAGGGCAGTGGTTGAACCTAAGAGGCAGCAACGTAATTTCATTTAAGGAGCTCTATCACTTAGCTATTTCTGTACCATTTAAAGCTAAACCAAAAATAACACATTTGTGTAAGTACTTCTTTTACCTTACCATCCCCACCAGAGCTAAATGCATTTTTTCCAATTGAATTTTCCCACCATAAAATACATCAGAAAAATGTGACACTGATCTTAAAATAGGCCTATATAAACAATACATGAGTATATATATAGAAGCACTTGCTGTATATAGAAATCACTGGTTTTAAGTGATAACTGCTGCTATTCTGGGAGACAAAAGCCCCCTTTTACCAAAAGTTTTACTACTTCCAAAAATTCCTGTGGCCGACCAGTAAGCAGCTGCCTAAAATCTCTCTGGAGGGACAGCTCCTCCACCCCAGACTTGTGGGGTCATCTCAGTCACCAACAACTTACTCCCAGTTAGGTCATGTCTGCCGGGCGTTGGGGGTTGGCTTACTGGGGTCGAATATGGAATTATGGTTCCCTAAAATAATCTCATGTGGGGGCTGAGGGTAGGGTTTTATTTGACATAGATAACATTTCCTAATAGGACCATTTCCTAGATAGAACTCTGAAGCTATCTACTATCTCAATAGATTATAGAGCTTTCAGAGACTGCGCCTACCATTCATTCATTGGCCACTCAAACTCAGAGTAAGGAGGTTACCACTTACTGAGGTCGTCAGCCCCTAAAGGACTTTTTTTTTTTTTTTTTTTTTTTTTTTTAAAGCAGAAGCAAAGCAAATGGCTTCCCAGAAGGTGACTGCAGGGTCCTGGGCACAGTGCAGAGCCCCCAGTAGTCAGAGCACTCAGGCCAGATTTGCCAGGGCCGAGGTCCAATGCTGCACCTATAGCTAACTTCCCTATGTGCTATTAGGATCTGCTTAACATTTAAATAGAGCTTGGTTCGACCTTTCCATTCAAACTGTAGTTTCTTATTCTATATCCCTAAAATATCTATACCTAAAAAAGAGGAAAAAAAATAGATTGAAAATATCTTTTAAGACAAT
Source organism: Nyctereutes procyonoides (assembly GCF_905146905.1). Classification (NCBI taxonomy): domain Eukaryota; kingdom Metazoa; phylum Chordata; class Mammalia; order Carnivora; family Canidae; genus Nyctereutes; species Nyctereutes procyonoides. The sequence goes on along the minus strand of NW_026575133.1, from coordinate 7,937,067 downwards.
TTTAAAAGGAATTGTGTCTGTAGATATCTCTACAGTATTGTTTAATTACTGACTGGTTGGATTTCACTTCTCCATACCAATCTCTCACACAGTAAGATCAGAAATAGCATAGGTTGAGAAAATCCAACCTACATGGTTCTCAGATCTTGACAGCTGTATCAGTGGAGACTTGGAGAAGGTATGGTTGCCTCGAAGAACATCCACATTCATATGTTAGGACAATTTCTGAATTATATTAAAGCCACAGATACCTGCCTGGCCAATTATAGGCATGCAAATATTTATAGAGTAAATCCACAGATTTATCTAAAACCTTTGGACATATATATTTATTTACTTTCCATACATACAAATTTCTGGGCTAAAAAAATGGTATTTCATCTGTCCTGCAACTACTGCTTGCACATTTTTAGAAGCATCTTCTGGATTCAGATTTTTGTCTGGCATTAGTTTTTAAGTTATAACTGCATCTTCTCTTAGTCATCATCATTGTAGAGACTCCATCTGTTTACAATATGCCCAATCTTATTTCTTCTGAGAATTTAATCTTGATACTTGACAAAACTTTTTAATATTAAACACCACACTCTCAAATGTGACCTACAATTTTCCCATCAAGCATATGCTCTTCCACTCATGAAATCCACATTGAGTAGAGGTTTTATTCCTGGCAGAGGACCAAACATATTGTGGTGTCTACCTTCTTAAGGAAACTATTTTTTTAAACGATAGGAAGATGATTCTTCCCATTATAAAAGGATTATCTGCTTTATAAGATGGATTATCATTATATTAGGATTTTGAGATAGCTGTACATTCATACACAGTTGTAAAAAATTATGTAAAGATCCCACGTATTTTTACCCAGTTTCCTCAATGGTAACAATTTGCAAAACTATAGCACAGTGTCACAACCTGGATATGGACACTGACGCAGTCATGATACAGAACGTGTCCATCCCACTAGGCTCTCTTGTGTTGCTCTTTTACAGCCTCACGGACATCCCCTCCCATTCCCACAAACAAATCATTTTAATACTTTCTCTGGTGAATCAAGCACTTAGTTTTCTACTGGCAGTGACACTTAAAATTTAGCTTAAATTTAAGTTTAAGCAAACGTAAAAAAAGTGGTAGCCAATAGGACAACATTTTTCAGCCAATAAAAACTTGTTTTACAAGCAACTTTTGAAAACTTAAGAGCAGGGGATGAGGAGGGTCTAATCCTGATAAGATTAGCTAACTATGCTTCCTTGGTTGAGGCACACAAGTAGGCAGCTATGGAAATGTGAATGCTCAGGTAGGACTGTTTTTTTAAGGTTAGTAGAGAAACAAGCCTGGATTTAATAAATGTCTGCACAGACACCTCTACAGCAGTATCATTTTCTAGCAGCTCCTCTTTGGTTTCTCTCAATGTGATGGAATTTTGATGTCTCAACTTGGATAAGTTAACAGTCTCCAGTAATTCAATTAAAACTAACCTAAGTTTTGCTATGAAAGGATTTCACAGATACAGTTAAAGCCCCTACTGGGTTAACTCTGAGGATGATCATCCTAAGTGAGCCTGACTTGATTAGCTGGAAGCCCTTTAAAGCAGGGTGAAGGACTTTCTGAGGACTAGGAGAAGTTCCACTTGTCAAAAACAGCTGCAAACCATGCCTCTGTGTGATCTTCCCAACTGACGATGGACTTTCTTAGCCTCCATAATTACATATGCCTGTTCCTTCTAACAAACCCCTTAATGAATATTGTGAGTGTGTGTCCATCTGTCTTCTCCCAATTCTGCTTGTTGGACAGACTCAGGGACCACACCACAAAGGGATTTAGAAAGCAGATACCAAAATAAAATTAGGATTAGACCAAGTTTTCATTTACCAAACCTGAAACAATGGATGATTGTCTATGAAGACAAACTAATATGGATGCTGTACCAGAGAGAGATGCTCAATAAACTTCCTGGTAGAAATAGCAAGTCAAGTAATCTTTTGGAACAACAACAAAAAATTAACCTAGACTAAACTGTAGTTGTATATAAAAGAAGCCAAATCCTTTCTTTCAATCCTTCCAAATGGACCTTCCTATTAAAGACAGCCATCTGGTCCTCCCACCTAAGTTAGGATTCCAGGCTGAAAACAATAGATGGGCTTTCATTCCCATACCACCACCCACTTGGTTTTCTTTTGCTTGTCTTCAGTTTTGCTGCCAGATGCTTTAGCCAAAAACCCAAAGTAAGGCAATTAATATAAGATTCCAGCCATTCTGTGACTTAATGGCCCATCCAAATGATTTGTGAGAAACTCTCGTGAATCAACAGAATAGAAACTGAAGAGTTTTTTCCATTATTCCTCTCTCCCAGAGTATTTAAAGACTTGGGATTTTCCCATCTTTTGGGGAAATATTTTTCTTATAAATAGTGAGGCATGCCGGGCATCTCCACTTCATCTTTTTTGGTGGTAACACTCACTGTACACTCACTGGAATGTTTTCCTAGTAAATGATCAGCAATGGAAAACATAGCTAAGACAAAAGATGGCTTTCAGGCAGAGATGATGGGAACCTTCTCATCTTTCCCAAGAGACAGGTAGTTTTTCTATAGAACTCTGCTATTTATTTTAGAACTAATGACTCTATTTCTGACTTGTAACCTTTGGATGATGAGGACTGACTATATTAGTAAGGTAATAGTCCGACAGATTCATAGCAGTCCATGAAACTCACGGGAGATTGCAAGAAGAGAAATATACTTCTGCTGCTAAGGCCAAATATCAGTGTTTTAATTTTATAATTTTCTCTTCTGTTCCTTCCTTATGTCTTATCTTTTTGGACCAATCATCATTTAGAACTCTGTTTTGTAGTCCAACCCTCTTGATTTCATCTCAGCTAAATTTCCTAGATGGTTTCTACAACACAAGTAGACAAGACTGGTAATGACATGAAATCCTATATAAAAATAAAATCCTCCTGTGATGTTCCTAGTGAACAAAAATTATCAAAGTCTAGACAAAGTGCAAAAACACACTGCAGATCAAGTCACACCATACATCTGCATTAGGAGCAGGCATTTTAAGGAAAGGGATAAGCAGACACCTGTTCTTTTTAAACCTGCCTAAAAAAAAAAAAACCCTGCTTAAAGGGAAACTAAAGGATGATTTTGTTAAAGAGAAACCCATCCCCCTTTTTCATTCAAGTGTCTTTTCAGGAAGTCCTTGCTGAAGACCTCAAGTAGGAATGAGGAGGTGGGCCTGCTATCACACTGTACAGTTAATATAAGTTAATAATTACGTATTATCTAGTTAATAACCAGGTGACCTACTCAGTGTGGAGTCTGTTTAGGATTCTCTCTCCTTCTGCCCCTCCCCCCATGCCTGCGAGTGCTCATGCATACACTTTCTAAATTATCTTAAAAAGAAAAAAGGAACCAATATTTTCTACTATAAATTCCTTCACGATTTCTCCTTTTCACTGTTCCCATTATCTATCTCTGAAAATTGTGTTAGAGATTTTTTTAAAGGTTTTCTTTCTTTCTTTCTTTCTTTCTTTCTTTCTTTCTTTCTTTTTTTAAAAGTTTTTCTATGAGGAAAAAAATCACCAACTAAATATTTGCCAATAGAAGCCTGGTTAAATGAACTCTAGTACACCCACACAATGGAATTACTATGCAGCTATTTAAAAAATCAAAGTAGATCTAAGTAAATTATTATGAAAAGTTATCCACAATGCATTAAGGGAAAAAACCTGAAATATTATCCAAGGTATGGTCCCACTTGTATAAATAGTGTGTATATAGAAAAATTCCGGTGAGAAATAGGTAACAGAAGCATGCTGTTCATAGTAACGTTACAAGTTTGTGTCCCACAAACAGTAATTCTGACAAAGTCTATTTTGTGTAATTCTCATCAAAAAGGAAAAAGAGATTTAGAATTGCATATAGTACATTACTGTATGTAATCTGAACAAGAGAGAATGTTTGACTAGGAATGAAAGAGAATAGAATCTTTTGTCAACATTAGATACCTCTTAAGTAAGCATCACTTCACTATTCTGCAGGCCCCAGTGCTTACTCCATCCGCTGCCTGAGTGGCCAGCTCCACCCAGATCTGGAACTGGCTTTCTGCTCCTGCAATCCATGCAAGCAGACATCGTGTCGTGCTATGACTTCTGGCACAGCCCAATGTGCTGCCCACTTCTGCCATGGGACTTCTCCTGAAGCCTATCTCTAGTTACGTGCATGCAATCCAGAATGGGGAGAAATTAATGCTCATGGGAGGATACTTTTGTATACTTTTGTATACTTTTGATACTTTTGTACTGGAGCACAGTTCTAGGAGCATTTCATAAGCTTCTCAAAATGTCCTCGGTAGGAGAGAACACCTGCTGCCTGGAGCCATAGCCAACACACTATCTCGTCCTTGAATTTCTTTCCATCCCTCCCATTTCACTTCCTTTGTCCTGAACTCGTGGCTCCCTGGGATCCCATTCCAAATAAACTTCCCTGTACACAAGCCTTTGTATTGGGCCAAAGTTCAGGCTAAGACATCATCAGATGTTAGTGGGAAGCTTTCCTACCAATGAGTTTCTGGCTTCATACATTTCATCCTCCTCTATTTCCATGATTCTAGTGCCAGGTGTGTTAGGACACATTCATACCTTGACACAATGAATGCTAGTCCTGCATGTTTGTGTCACAGTGGGCAGAAGTATTTCCCCACATCATTCCTACCCTGGGTTGGCTAGTAGTAACTTAAACATTGGAATGACCGCAAACCCAAACTAAATGTATCTGCAGCCCAACCTCCCCATAGGTGGACTCCAAAAAATGCCTGGAACCACTCCAATTATCATCAGATGGGAGAGTGAGAGAGGGTAATTCAAAGAGGCAAGAGAACAATCCCAACAAACTGTAGTTAAAATATCTGGATTTTCCAAGCTTTACAAAAACAAATGATCACGTAAACACATTTGCTACAGCCCTTCCGAGGACCCATGCATGTGAGAAGCACTTAACTCTAAGCTTTATGAGCTTAATGGTAAAGCTGCTTTCTACTATCTAGTCATCAGGTAACGGTAACAAAAGTAGACTTAACCCACAGACTGAACACTTTCTAATCTATAACCTACCACCACCCCCAGTCTAGTCTTCTCTCCTCAACTTCAGATAGAGATATGGAAATAACCCCAATTGCCTACTTGATCCTCTTCACTTGTCCTACAGACATCTCAAGTTCAACACATCTAAAACTGAATCAATCACCTTCTTCAACAACCCATTCCTCCACTTCCATTCCTCTTGTTGACTATCGGCACCAGTTTCTATCAAATGGAAAACTGTCGGTGTTGTCTTAGACTCCTCCTTTTCTGCTAGTTCCACCCTGCTATATAATAGATCGGTTGCCAAACACTGTGCTAACTTCTAAATTTAAGATTGCCTCTAAATATCTACTGAATCTCTCCCACCCCATTACCAGCTCACCTGAGTTACAGTCCTCACTACTGGTCTTTTGAATCACCTTCAAATACTGGTCTGCGACCACTTTCAAATGTCTCATACAAAGCAAGTTTGCATACATTATTTTCCTGCTTCAAATCTTTAATGGCTGCCCATTACACTGAGGACAGTTTAAATGCTTCAGAATGGCCTACAGCGCCCTCGATGACATGATTCCCAGCATCTTCTCTAGCCTTATCTCATAACACCTTTTCTCATTCTGTGCCAGAGCCCTGTGTTTGCCATTCTCAAACTAGGTGTGTGGTTTCACTGTTTCCTCTGCCAAGAACACCCTCTTCTCCCCTTGGCTACTTTCCTATTACTCTTCCTCCAAGATATAATGCAAATATCCTCTCCTCCTGGAAGTCTTCCTCACCTCGCCTATGCCAGCTGGGTTCAGTTATCCTGTTTCCACAGAGCCTTCACTAGTTCTGTCAGTGCATTTATTTTCCTGTATTTGAGTTCTCTCTCCTCTACTACACTGTGAGATTCTTGAAGGCAAGGGTTTTCTTTCATATACAAAGCCTCAGAAGCTAGCTAGCACAGTGCCTGGTATATAACACTTTCAATAAATGCAAAAAAAAAAAGGTATAAATTAATCATAAGAAAATGGGAGGGAAATGAATAGGATTAGGAAAAAATGATATTGTCTTTGCAAGCTCTTGTCGTAAGATAGTTTTTCTTCCTAGGACACAGTGGAGCAAATGAGGCCACTGACCGCTAGTTGATTGTAATTTTAGCAACTGTTTCCCAGAAGAGTGACCAATTGTTGCTAACTGATCTAAGGCCTTGTACATAAAAGACTCATTTCCTATTTAATTTAACTGAACTGATTTTATTATTTTAACTCCTATTGGCACCAACTTCTAGAAAAGTTACAATAGAATTTGTCCCCAGATAAAAGCCAGCTTTAAAAACAGGTAGAAATCAAGCCCTGTGGAGTTTGAGAATCTCTTCAAAGAATTTTCACTGTCTTCTTAAACATATGATATGAATTCAGCCTGGAAACCAAGACTCATATTCAAATATGATGGTAAAAAAATATATATATATGCATTTAGCTTACTGAATGAATGTTTAAAAGAACATGACATTCATTTGCTTAAAGATCTTCAAAAATAGACCATCCTTCTGAGGGATCTGTTCTTCAGTAAAAATAGCAATAAACATGCCTTAAGCTTTCTGGGAGAAGGTACTATAACTGCCTAATATAAGAACATCGCCTTGCTTCCTGATATAACATTCAGAGTATCTATGTCACCTTTGGTCACTGATCCTGCCTATGAAAATCACAGGTTTTACGGTTCAAATATGTATGATGGGACCCCCAGAGAATCCCATCAGTACTTAAGTGTCTTAAACTAAAATTGGACAGATCTGGGCTTGGGTCCTTTAGTTCTGGTGTGATTAACCATCTATAAGATACATAAATCCTAAGTTCACTATGAAAATTGAATGGTAAAAATGTAGACTCTAACACAGTGCTTGGCACATAGTAAGTAATCAATGAATGATAAGGACTGTGTTACTGATGAGCCTTCTGGTTCTGGAAGTTAAAAATTATCTCAGACGTACCTGGTTAATACCTTTTAATATCTATAGAAACAGGATCTTGGGATCATTGGGATTATTCAGCTACAAGTGGCTTTTGAATTATAGATTATAGGCGTCTATCAAAGAGCATAACGTATATCACCTGAGCATTCAATCCTCTGTGGGCTTGTTCTGTCTTAAAGTTCTTCAATGTAGCAACTCTACAGATAGTTCACTCTTTCTCAAAACCAAAATTTTGCAGCTAGGTGGATCAAATGGGTTACGGAGATAGTCCTCCCTCCCCTCTCACCTCTAGAAGTAGTTGCTCCCGTTTACTGGATGAGGCAGTGGGGAGGGCGGCCCATGAAGGAAGCTTGTACAGCCACTGCCTTTGTCATATTTCCTCTGTGAAGAAACAGAAGACTTCAGTTCCTGGGATTGGTTAAACTCTAGATTAGAGAACTAAGGAACTACTTTGTATTTTCCTCAGAATCTCCTCTCGCTTTGTGCATAGCGTCATGGCAGCAAAACCGTCATACGTTTCTGCATCTTTGTCAGGAAACTGGAATGATAACAAACACAGGTGGCTTGCAACACACAATCAAGTCAAGGAAGCTGGCACAGAGCAAAGAAAGACTCAAAGACTGAGGGAATGAGAAGAAGAAAAACCAATGGAAGACTAAATTATATGCCATGACGACACCAACCCTGACGTTTGCGAAGATACTGCCAAGATTACTATGTGTAAGGTCAGAAGTCGCTTAAGGTACCCTCTGGTGCTGGCCACAGATTCATTCATCAAATATTCTTACTGAGGGACACCTGCGTGGCTCAGCGGTTAAGCGCATCTGCCTTCGGCTCAGAGAGTGATCCTGGAGTCCTGGGATCAAGTCCCACATCGGGCTTCCTGTATGGAGCCTGGTTCTCCCTCTGCCTGTCTCTGCCTCTCTCTCTGTGTGTGTCTTTCATGAATAAATAAATAAAATCTTAAAAAATATATATTCTTACTGGGCACTCACTATATGTGAGGCATTATACTGAGCACTAGGGATTAAAACAAAAACACAATTTAAGGCTGTCAAGGAACTGGAAGCCTAGCAGGGAAGACAAAGCAAGTAAAGTTACAACATGGTAAATGCTCCTCTTAAGTTGACCTCCATATAACAACTTGCTGATTAGTGGACTCAATCCATTCTCCCTGTGACACACACTGACTGAGGCCCCTAGCACACTGAATGCTTCTGGCTAGTATACTACTACCTAGTACTCTACATACTCTACTGCCATAAATTAAGAAGAATGTTTACTAAGAATTGTTTATTTTTGCACCTAGACCTATTTATGACATCTGTACTTACTTGATGCTGCAACTATGTAATTTAAAAATTATAGAAACTGAGGACAACCAAAGGAGTTGTTGTTTCTATGGCAACTATGATGAACCCTCTGGAAAGAATCTGCAAAGCAGGTTGCTTAAAAAAAAATACTAGAACTAAAATAAAATTAAAAAATAAAGGAAAAAACCCCCTCAAAAACTGAGAGTGAATTATGAGTGGCCAAGAGAATTATAAAACGTGAGGAATAACCTAGAAAGATTCTGCATTAGTACAGTTTCAAAAATGCTTTGTATTGATTGTTCACTTAAAAAAGAAAAGTCAAGTTTAGAGATTTCAAGAATTAAGATATATTATAGATGCGGTTCATACACCATTCCAGGAAATACCAATCAGTGAACCCACACCCAAAAGAAGATGCCTTGGATATGTACAAAAAGAGCAGTAGAGGCACCTGGGTGGCTCAGTCAATTAAGTGTCTCCCTTTGGCTCAGGTCATGATCTTAGGGTATTGGGATGGAGCTCTGCGTCTGGCTCCCTGCTCAGTGAGGAGTCTGCTTCTCTCTCTGCCCCTGCCCCCTGCTTGTGATCTTTATCTCTCAAATAAATTAAATTAAAAAAAAAAAAGAAGAGCAGTACTGTTTTCCAATGCATGCTGCAATAAATTGATTCAGGCAAAGAACACTAATGACTGCTTAAACCATTAAGGGGAAAGGTTGATGGAGAACAGAACATTCATGTGGTGCCAAAGCACTGTTCCAAGGATTACTGCTAATCCCAAAGGGGAAAACCTATATTTATAATGGAGACAACTGACAGTCGCCACCTTAATCAAGTGATCAAATTTAACATCATTAACGGTGGAAAACCAGACTCTATGTGCTACCTGATGTGGATGCACTCTGAAGTACATTTCATTCTCTAAAAACAATCTGAATCTAATTTCCAGTATATAGGAAATATAGGATGGAGAAATTAAATGTTATCATGAAGACGCAATCATAGAAAGCCAAAATTCTTTGGACACTACCAAAAAAACTAGACTGGTTTCTTTAAAAAGTCAATGTCATTATTAATTTTGTCTGGTGTCTTATAACAACCAATTTGGTTACATAGGAAAATGTATTTTTTAGAGTTACCTGTGGTAACTCTAAACAACTGGATGTCCTGAATTTGGTTTTAAAATATCCTAAGCAAAGAAAAAAATAAATAAATGAAGCAAATGCGGCAAAATTTTGACAGTTTACTGAACTGGTGTTAGATATTTTGTGGTTCATTCCCTAATTTTCTCTCCTTTTGTACATATTTGAAACTTAGAAAAAATGGAAAATAATCAATGTCAGGAAAAAACTGGTTGGGAGAAAAGGGTTAATCTAGCTCAAAAGAGAAAAGAAAACAACCAAATCCAATACACAAATCTTGATTGAATCCTTGTCAGAAAAGAACTATAAATAGGGGCACGTGGCTGGCTCAGCATAGGACTCTTGATCTTGGGGTCGAAAGTTCAAGCCCCATATTGGGTGTAGAGATTACTTAAAAATAAAATCTAAAAAACAAAACTGTAAACAACATTTTTGGAAACTGACAACTAGAAAAATATGAGTATATATTGGGTAGAAAAATAATTTGGAGAACCATAAATTTCTTAGTGATGTCAGAATTAGGATTATATAGAAAAGGTATACTGAACATTTCAGGGTGAAGTGGTTCAGAAAAAACATTTGGAACTATCAAATCTAGGAAATAGGCATATGAATGCTTGTTATAGTAGTCTTTCAACTTTTTTGCATTTTTGAACATTTTCAAAATCAAAAGTTTTATTTTTTTTTTTAAATTTTTTTCAATTTTTATTTATTTATGATAGGCACACAGTGTGAGAGAGAGAGAGGCAGAGACACAGGCAGAGGGAGAAGCAGGCTCCATGCACCAGGAGCCCGACGTGGGACTCGATCCCGGGTCTCCAGGATCGCGCCCTGGGCCAAAGGCAGGCGCCAAACCGCTGCGCCACCCAGGGATCCCTCAAAATCAAAAGTTTTAAACAGTTTGTCAAATGACTGCAAACTTAAAAAAAATCATATATTTCAGGTATGTCTATGTGGTTTTAAAAAATTCCATCTTTCAGTTACCGTTAGTTGGTTCATTAAACAACAAAGTTAAGAGGGGAGAGGATCCAGTGGTGTGTTGATAAATATTCAACCACCAGCTCTCTGGAAAAAAGAGCCCTGACTTGTGGTATTTGCCAGTTCCCATTGTGTAAATATTCCTACTATGACTGAGTCCAAGTTACTAACAGGATGCCCCTGAACACAGAGTTGGAAAGAGAGAGTGCCACCAGTCTTTCAAGATGATAGGAGCCAGTTTCAACACACCACTGGACCCAGATCCTAAGAGAGGGACATTTCAGTGGTTACAGGGTGGGAGGAGAAGATGGCCTGCAGAAAACAAAGCCGCAAAGTTAAAATTGGCTGACAAGAATGGAGCAGAAAGAGATTTGAAGACAGAAGACAAAGTATGATAGAATCTTCCTCAAAGGATTGTTAGGAAGATTAAATAAATTACATGTAGAATATTCAGCACAATGCTTGGCATACAATGATGACTTTTTTTTTCAAGGTTTTATTTATTTATTTGAGAGAAAGTGAGCACAGAGGAAGAGGGAGAAGCAGACTCCCCGCTGAGCAGGGAGCCCAAGGCAGGGGGCCTGATCCCAGGACCCTGAGATCATGACCTGAGTCGAAGGCAGATGCACAACTGACTGAGCCCCCAGGGGCCCTGATAATGACTAACCTACCTAGCACCTCCCATTATAATTTTCTAACCTGGTTCCGCATCTGGAAGGTCATCTCATGTTTTATGAAGTCATACCATGGTCGCCTGTAGGGAGGGAGAACTGAACAGCTAGCCAGGCAACTAGCAGACACGGGTGGGAGGGGTCAACTTTCCAGTTTTGAACCTTCTAATTTTAAAGAATGTGGAATGTGAATGTATTGCTTGTCCCAAAGATAAATGAAATTAAAAGGTCTGGTTTTAGGACACGAGTCTCTTGAAAATGCTCTATTCTTCTCTTACCAGAAGCCACTACCTCGACATGTATGCCGTCAAGCACTCTTCCTCATCATTCCTAACAGAAGAATTTCCAGTTGACTTCCACAAACCCAGTAAGAAAGGTTCCAACCCAGCAAGCTGGGTGGATGGGGCAGAGGCACAGTCTCTCAAGCCCGTATGTAAGTCACAAGCTTGGGGGCCACAACAAAACTCACATGAAGGCTTCAATCACTCACAATGCCACATTTCACCTGAAATGCATTGAATCAATGAATCTTTACTGAGCGCCTTCACTGCATTCAGGTCACTAGCACAGAGATGAATGGAACACTCCAACCTTAAAGAGTTCTAATTGGGCCTCAGAAACTCTCCTTTACTAAGAATTCACCTTAGTCAACTATCTTTAGGCTGAAATTAATACTAAAAATATGTATCTAATATATACATATATAAAAATACACCCACATACACATACATACATGTAAACAGTGGAAGCAATTCTTAAAGGGAACAACATTTTCTAGGCAATTTGCTGGAAAACATATTCTGTTAAATGAATTCTGTTTTGAAACCATAAATTAGAGGTGTATTCTTCTGGGGGAAAAGGTCCCTAGGAAAAGGAAAACATTAACATGATTCATGGAGGGTAAGGCCAAGTCCCCATAGGACTCCATGTGTCCATCAGCAGGAGTCAAGTGAAGCAGCAGGTCAAGGGGGAATTTTAAGTCTTGGGAGTAGGATAATCTCCTTGCAGACCTCCTCCACCATCGAGGTCAAGTGGGTCAACTCTAGAACTCTTAGAGTTTTGGCAAGACGCTCATACTGTCTGCCCCACACAAGATGCACACAGCCTCTCCACAACTGTGCTTGGAAATCAGCAGGACTAATTCCATCATGTTCTTTATGCAAGTCACCACAAGAAGCCCAGGACTCCAAGATCATCCCTCATTTTTCATCAGTGTTGAGTGACTTCCTCACACAGGTACATTCAATAGTACTCTACTGAAGACTCAGGAGAACCCCCAGCCAGTCTCTAGAGCGCTCTCAATTTTCCAATAATTCTGTGATTCCTGTCTCTGACTTCCTTGAATTCTCAACTCTGTTGAGAGTTGGGGAACTCAGGGAGTTTGCCAGGCCTGTTTAGATTGTTCCTTCTTGTACTATGACCTCCAGGTAGTCAGCTAGGGTAATCACAGGGCTCACCTTCTCTCAGGAATCATTTTTCTGTACTATATGTTGTCTATCACCTGTGAACGGTCATTTCCTCGTACCTCGCATAGTTTTCTACTTGTTTAAGGAAGGAGGGTGGGGGTACCTGGGTGGCTCAGTCAGTTAGGCATCTGCCTTTGGCTTAGGTCATGACCCCAAGGTTCTGGGATCGAGCCCGGGTAGGGCTCCCTGCTCAGTGGGGAGCCTGCTTCTCCTTCTCCTTCTTCCCCTCACTCATGCTCACTGTCACTATCACAAATAAATACATAATAATTTTTTTATTTTAAAAAAGGAAAGAGGGTAAATGTGGTCCCCATTACTCAATCTTTCTCTGTCCTCCAATGTTCTTATTGTCCATCCTAACTTAGTCACTTTCCTCCATAGCCACTCCCTTATATTTATCTTTCGCAGTTACTGCAACCCTGCCATTATCTTAATTCTAAACATATCTTCTCCAATCACCACCTCCCACCTATTTACACCACTGTTAGCACCCCAATTCCAACAATTCTTTGCCTCATGTCTAATCCAACATACCTACTACCCTCATGCCCATTTCCCCCCTCCAATCTAGCTTTAGTTCATTCCACTATCAATCATTTTAATTAGACCCTAAACTCCCAGGTCCCTCTCACTCCCTCAAATTTGCTTGGCTAAACCACAACCTATGTTAAATCCAACTCACTAAGAAATCGTATACATTTAAAATTTTTTATTTTGTTTATTGTCTTCTATACAGTCCATGAAGGGAGGGATTCTCATCTGCTTTGTTTACTGCTGTATTCCCAAAGCCGGAAAACAGTCCCCAACACATAGAAGATACACATTAAATATTTTTGAGTGGTTTAAATCAAATCCAAAGCTCAAAATAAATATCCAAATGAGAATGCTAAAAATGAAATATATCATCCTATCTAGAAAAGCAAACTACTCCTTGCTGTGGAAGAGGCTATCATTAAAAAAGAGATGTGAAATATGTACACACTTCCATCCCCTAGCTTTTTAACTTCCTTTTAATGATTTCTTTTTAAGTGTTATACACAGTTTCAACAAGAAGGCAAACTAGAATGGGCTTCCAACATAATTTTGTAGATTCCAGACAGGTTAATGAAACATAAAAGCTGTGAGAAAAACATGAGGCAACAGAAGGCAGCCAGATTTCAGCTGGGAGGAGAGGCCCTTGCCGGCTTAGAGCAGGGGCCATGGAGAAGCCTAGGGAGGGGAGTGGAGGTGTTGCTTTCTCCAGATGGCCACTGCCGCTCACAACATTCTAGCAACAATAACAGACTGGCATGCTCAAGTGGGCTGCACTAGGGAGCAGTTATAAATATAGGTACAAACAACTGCAAAACCCTGTGTATACCTTCCACTCCCCACCCACCCTCACAGCCAAAGTACGATGATGACTATTGTCAGAGAAAGCTCTCAAGAGGCACAAGCTAGGAGAGTCCAGGGAGCCATCAACAGAGCAGAGAACTAATGCTCCAGAAAAAAAGGAACTCACAGACAAATGGATGAACTTATACCAGGGGCATAACCACTATAGAGAAAAACAACAAAAATCAAACCATCTCTATCAGCCAAAAATCAAGTTAATGGATCAGCACAGAAAAGAACAGATGAACAAAGAGCTTCAAAGAGGGACCATACTTGGAAACATGTCGCAAGAAGAAGTAGCATTAAAATAAAACCCAAGTACAAGTTAACAGAGTTAACAGTATGTGAATTTTAAGAGCTGAGATAAAGAACCCAAGAGCTGGGCTACACAGCAAAAGATCCGGTTAAGAAACTCTCCTAGAAGACAGGAGGAAGGTACAAAATAATGGAGCATGTAATGAAACACTAACAGGCAAAGGATGGCACTGCAAATGTCATTCCATCTGTGAGGCCTGGAGGTGGCGGTGGGGAGACAAGAGGATAGAATACCTAGTGAAATAATAAAAGAATTTATTAACAACAACAACAACAACAACAACAACAACAGAATTCCCAAATTTAGAAAGAGATTCAGGACTTCAGATTGTAAGGATTCAAAAAGCAAACAGAAAACTGTGGAATAGGCTTTACAACTAGTTACAGTGTAATGAAATGAAAGAATAACTCTGAGTTTTTAGGAAAAGTAAATTGTTTATAAAGGACAACCAAGAATCACACTGACTCCAGAAGGCTCAAAAGCAAATGCTGGTTCTAAGAAACTGATGGGTATTTTTCAAAGGTATGAGGGGGGAAAAAAACTTCAAAACTTACAATTTATACTTAAATTATCGTTTAAATACAAGGGTAAAATAAGTACAACTCAAGCATACAGGGCCTCAGAAGTTTTATCACATAGAGGCCTTCTCAGAAATGTTCTAGAAAGAAAACGTATTTTGGAGTAAGTAAGCCTAAGTAAATAGTATATTAAGTTTACTATTGTCTAAATAAGGTTCAAAATAAAACAAAAAGGTAAATCCCCATCAGTTCCAGAATTGAGATTATTTAGAAATCAAAGTACTTTTATTGGTAGTGGGGGCATGGTGGGGAGGAGGTTGTAGAGAGGAAGGGGAGAACATCTAAGATACTTGTCTTTTTTGAAGAATGTCAGGGGTAATACATACATCTAGAGCTTTAAAACAGGAAAAAAGACTTTCAATAGGAAAAACACAAGTATGTGTGTTATTAAATTAGGAGTGAAGGACAGCTACCAAAAGAATATAAATAGGGGTTTATAACAGGGTGGCTCTGTTAGGCATCTGACTGAATTTCAGCTATGTTGTGATCTCAGGGTAATGGTATCAAGCATGTCAGGCTCTGCATTTAGTCTGGAGTCTGGTTAGGATTCCTTTTCTCCTTCTCCTTTTGCCCCTCCGCACCATGCTCACTCTCTCTAATCAATCAATCTTAAAAAAAGAAAAACAGAATGTGTAACTTTCAAACTAGGGCAAGACTGGATTTATCCAATAGATGATAGGAAAAGGGAAAAGCAAAAATCAACAGAAAACTTGAAACAAAATGATTAAAGAGTCAAAATATAAAAATATTCTATGACTGATAATAAATGGGTTGAGCTCACTGATGTACTCAGAATGACTTCTAAACAAGATATAAGTAACATATACTCACTGTAGAGAAAACATGAAGAAGTTATTTGGGAAACAATTAGTCTAATGAATTAAAAATCATCCATAATCTTACTTTTCAGACAATGTTTTCTACCAAAATATATGTATAACATTTTGCCACAAAAATACTTTTACATATGTCTTAAAAATCTCTCCATTTTACCCAAAATATACAAAAACAATTATTTTTTTAAATTTATTTATGATAGTCACAGAGACAGACAGAGAGAGAGAGAGAGAGAGAGAGAGGCAGAGACATAGGCAGAGGGAGAAGCAGGCTCCATGCACCGGGAGCCCGATGTGGGATTCGATCCCAGGTCTCCAGGATCGCGCCCTGGGCCAAAGGCAGGTGCCAAACCGCTGCGCCACCCAGGGATCCCTACAAAAACAATTAAAAGGGATACAATTCAAAGAGATACATGCACCTCTATGTTTATAGCAGCATTTTTTTTTAAGATTTTATTTATTTATTCATGAGAGACAGAGACATAGGCAGAGGGAGAAGCAGGCTCTCTGAGGAAAGCCTGATCCGGGACTCGATCTCAGGACCCCAGGACCACGACCTGAGCCAAAGGCAGCCGCCCAACCACTGAGGTGCTCCTGTAGCAGCATTTTCTACAATAGCCAAACAATGGAAATAGCCCAAGTGTCCTGATAGATGAATGAATAAAGAAGATGTCACACACACACACACACACACACACACACAGTGTAATATTACTCAGCCATCAAAAAGAATGAAATCTTGCCATTTGCAACAACATGGATGGAGCTACAGAGTACAATGTTAAGCAAAATAAATGAGATAAAGACAAATACCATATGATTTCACACATGTGTACAATTTAAGAAAACAAATAAAAAAAAAAAAGGAAAGAGACAGACAAACCAGAAACAAACTCTTAACTACAGAGAACAAACTGATGGTTACCAAAGGGGAGGTGGATGTAGCGGGATGGATGAAATAGGAGATGGGGATTAAGGAGTGCTCTTGCCAGGCAGCCAGGGTGGCTCAGCAGTTTACCACCACCTTCAGCCTGGTTTACCACAGCCTTCAGCCCAGGGTGTGGTTGTGGAGACCCAGGATCTATTCCCATGCCGGGCTCCCTGCATGGAGCTTGCTTCTCCCTCTGTCTGTGTCTCTGCCCATCTCTCTCTCTGTGTCTCTCATGAAGAAGTAAATAAAATCTTTAAAAAAAAAAACAAAACAAAACAGGAGTGCTCTTGCCATGATGAGTACCAGGTGATGTATGGTGTTGTACACTTGAAACTACGCTGTATATTAATTATACAGGAATTAAAATTAAATCTCTCCATATTAATGCATAACCTTGTAATGATTTTTAGTGGCTAAATAGTTCTATGTTGGATAGCCATAATTGTTATATATCCATTAATCCTAATATTTCAGTGCTTCCCAATGTTTCATCTTTCATATGACATTTGATATTTCCTCCTAGTAAAATAACCCTTCCCAGACTGTCCCCTCCACAGGACATAGAGGAGGCCCACAGAGTTGATGCTGTGGTAAGGCTATCTCCTCCATCACTGGGCTCTCCCTATCTTCTCCCTATCTACTGAACAACTCCTTTTATCACATTAAAAGCCTGAAATACTTCCCACCTTTTTTTTTTTTTGTATTACTTGATTTTATTTTACACTAGGTGGTGGGCACAAAGCAATCCTCCTTAATCAAGATGACAATTAGTTTCACTCAGAACACTTTTAATAATGCACATAAAGGGCAGCCCTGGTGGCACAGCGGTTTAGAGCCGCCTGCAGCCCAGGGAGTGATCCTGGAGACCTGGGATCGAGTCCCATGTTGGGCTCCCTGCATGGAGCCTGCTTCTCCCTCTGCCTGTGTCTCTGCCCCCCTCTCTCTCTGTGTCTCTCATGAATAAATAAATAAAATATTTTTTAAAAATAATGCACATAAAAAGTATTCATCTTACAAATTTTTCTGCAATCCAAATATACAATAGCTTGGAAAACAACGTTTAGAAAACAAAAGCCAATGTAAAATGACATTAAAACAACTAGAACAGTACAGGTTTTATATGGCTCTGATTTTACAGTTTTCTTACTGCATCATCAGTGTCAGAATTCTGTTCCTTCAGTTGGCTCCATTGCTCAGGATTTAAAGAAATACCTTTTCTTCCAGGTTTCATTTCACCTTCTGGATCCATCCAGTATTCTCTAATATCAATTAGGACTTTCCCTTTAAAGTCCCGAACACTGACGTACCTCATTTTCCCAATCTGAAACACGTTATCATCTCTACTGCTGCTGCTCTGCTTAGAGGATGACAGGGCTCTTGAAGTTTCACCAGTCTTTTGGTTCTTCACAGGTTTTTCTGGCATAAACTTGCTTTTTCCTCTTTAACTTTTTGTCAACCTCACTGTCAGAATCACTGCCAGAAGAGCTTGAAGAAACAAGTCCCTTTGATTTAGGCATTGCTCCACTCTCGCCGCCGAATTGCCTTCTGCTCACTTGCTTGCAACTACTTCCCACCTTTAAAACCAAGAAACTTCTCCAGATTCCCTCTCTGTTTTGCTATCACTCCATTTCTTTGCTTCTTTTCACAGCAAAACTCTTGAAAGAATGGTTTCCATCTACTGTCTCCATTTCTTCTTCAACATGCTCCAAATCAGTCTTGTCCAATGAAACCACTCATGAAGATCTCCAATGACCTCTCATTTGGTTTAATTCAATGATCAATTCTTAGCCCTCGTCTTACTTATGATAAGTAAGTAAGTTCTTGATAAGTAACTTCTTTCTTGAAACAATCTCTCCACGTGGCTTCTACCATAACTGCCCCATCCCCACCCCCTGGCATTTAGCTCAATGGCCACTCACCCTCATTCTCTTTTGCTATTTCCTCTCATTCCAGTGACATCTTGAAGCCAGAGAATTCTTGATCTTCATTCTTAGATCTCTTCTTTTCTCCTTGGACATTGGAATAATAATCCCATTTAGTCTCAAAGCTTTAAAAATCATCCATATGCCGGGATCCCTGGGTGGCTCAGTGGTTTAGCTCCTGCCTTTGGCCCAGGGCATGATCCTGGAGTCCCGGGATCGAGTCCCATGTCGGGCTCCCGGCATGGAGCCTGCTTCTCCCTCCTCCTGTGTCTCTGCCTCTCTCTCTCTCTCTCTCTGTCTATCACAAATAAATAAATAAATCTTTTAAAAAAATTATCCATATGCCAATGATCCCTACCTGTGAATAACCTGATCACTCCTCTGAGTGAACTTCCAGATTTACATATCCAAATGCACACTTAACATCTCCACCAGGATATCTACCAAGCTTTATATAATTCTCAATATCTGTTCCTCCTTTACTGGGGTAAAGGATGCATCAATAGTCACCCAATTGTTCAAACCCAAAGCCTAGGCAGCCTTCATCCTTAACTTCTCTCTCACTTCCAATCCTCTGAAAACTAACCAGAGTTAGATCCTTTCTTTTCACCTCTCCACCCTTGGTGCAAGCCACTATTCTCTCTGACCTGAATCGCTATAATAGCTTCCTAACTGGCCTTTCTGCCTTACTCTTCCATGATCAAGTCCTCATAGAATCACCAAAATAATCCTTTGAAAAAAAAATTCTGTCACTTCCCTGCTCAAAATCCTCCAAAAACTCCCCTATCATACCTAGACTCAAAACAAATACCTTACCACAATCTGCAAGGCCTTACAGATCCCTGCTGATCTTTGGGACTTTATCTCCCACCATTCCTGGCCTGGCTTCCTCCTCTCTAGATAGATGTTGCTGATCCTTAAATATGCCAAACACATTCCTGTCTAAGGATCTCTGCTCTCCCTGCTTCCTCTTGTGGCTCATTCTACCCTGGATTTTCAGGTTACTTACTCTCCCACCTCTTTCAGGTCTTTGCTCAAATGTCACCTCCTCATGAGGCCTTCCCTGCCCCATCCTATCTATTTTTTTTTAAATGATGTATTTTTAAAAAGATTTTATTTATTCATGACAGAGAGAGAGAGAGAGAGAGAGAGAGAGAGAGAGAGAGAGGCAGAGACACAGGCAGAGGGAGAAGCAGGCTCCATGCAGGGAGTCCGATGTGGACCCAGGATCACGCCCTGGGCTGAAGATGGCGCTAAACAACCTAGCCGCCCGGGCTGCCCAGCCCCATCCTATTTAAAATAGATCCTCCCTATCCCAGTCCATATGCCCTCTGTGCTGCATGGGGCACACTTACCAGTAGGATACTATATTTCATATTTATTTGCTTAGTCTGTTCTCCACTTAGCTACAGAATGCACAAAGGCAGGGACATGATCTTAATGACACTATGGCCTCCATGCCTAGAACACTGTCTGGCACATAGTAGGGGTCTAACCTTCTTTGAGGAACACTGATTGAGTATCCACACACAATTACGCATCTGTCTACTAAGGGCTAATGATCTATCCAAAATTCAAAGTATTCAGACAAAAATATAAAAAAAATTACAAAATATTTCAGACCTAACAGTATAAAAATAAAACATCCATCCATTTGCCTACCACTCATTTTAAGGATTAAAACATTATATAGTTGAGTCTCATTAATACCCACGCCACCAAGGCAACTTAATATCAGGTTTACAAAAAACCTAAAGGGCAGAAAAATGTTTTATGATTCACTCATTATTTTTCACCTGAAAATAAAATTATTTCTGAAACAGAAAAATGGAAACAGAAAATAAAATTTTT
This sequence comes from Nyctereutes procyonoides, assembly GCF_905146905.1. Lineage (NCBI taxonomy): Eukaryota > Metazoa > Chordata > Mammalia > Carnivora > Canidae > Nyctereutes > Nyctereutes procyonoides. The sequence goes on along the minus strand of NW_026575133.1, from coordinate 7,916,653 downwards.
GAAACAGAAACAGAAAATAAGGGCAGCCCAGGTGGCTCAGCAGTTTAGTGCCACCTTCAGCCCATGGCATGATCCTGGAGACCTGGAATCAAGTCCCATGTCAGGCTCCCTGCATGGAGCCTGCTTCTCCCACTGCCTGTGTCTCTGCCTCTCTCTCTCTTCTCTCTCTCTGTGTCTCTCATAGATAAATAAATAAAATCTTTTAAAAAATTATTTTACAAAGTACTCTACTAGACAGAAAATAAAAGTTATTGGACAAAGTACTTTACTAAACAAAAACCCATGGTGCAATGAAATTCAAGTTTTGGGCTGGAGAAAACAAAAGAAAGGGAAGAAGCAAACACTAGGGAAGTGGGCAGAAAGGAGAGACCTGGTGGGGTACGTACACACAATGATCCCAAGAGGAGTGAACAAGGGAACGCTGGTAACTGGGTGCTCATCATCTATCTTCCCTACTCAACACGATTGCAGAAGGATTATGAACAAAGCCTGGTTGAGGTGGCAGGTCCCAAGAAAGGACATATCCAATGACATCACAGGATGTTTAGACAGCTCTAAGTAACAACTGAGTTTGGCCTGGCAGCGTACATCAAAGTTGGTAGGAAATGTGGTATGTTTAGGACAGAGGAGCAATGAGCTGGTGGCTCTGACAGTAAGATAAATGGGAGATCTTTTCTATTAAAATAGAATAGGATGGAAAATCTTTTCTATTAAAATAATACTTAAAAGATATAATAAAGTTAAACTGGAAATGCCAAGACTCAATAAAAATAGATCTTCCAGAGCTTTATTAGCCTAAACCCCTTTATAGTAATGGGACCATAGATTAGTATCAGTAACGCAACAGAACAATTTCATACACCGTCCAATCTCTATCCTGTCCATAGTATCTAATCTACTCTACCACAAAAGCAACTGGCTTTAGAAAAAATATCTGATTCCAGTCTAAGGAGCAAAAAATAAAAAATAAAAGAATCAAGATGGGATTGGAATATCTTGGTTTTGCCGGAATGTTTAGATAGGAGCCAGATTAAATGGCCAAATAGCAATCTGATCATTAATCTGTGAAAATTCATGAGTCTTAATGGAACTCCAAAGTTGGGAAATCTTCTGAACTATATGGTACCTGTGGTGAGGAGGGCAAACGGAGGTTAAAAACTAGCCAGGCTTATCTACTTGGCCTGGGGCCTTTTTCTCATTATTTCATCTACCTAGAGAGGCATCCTTCTCTTCATTCACACAAAGATACTGTTTGTGCTAGAGATGGTCTGTGGTAAAGGATTACCATGCGTGTGATTTTCCAACAATATTTATAAAAAACATTCTATCAGCCAACCTAAATTACAAGCTATGACTATTGGACAAAGTTCCAGCAGTACATATCATACAGAAGATGCAGTTCAGGTGAAGTATGCAGAATCCTGTCACCTCTCAGGTAAAGCAACTATGGTCAAAAACTGGATAAACACTACATACAAAAAGAGGCATAGGCTTGAACTGTCTTATTACTATAAAGGGGTTTAGGCTAATAAAACAAACCTGGAATTATTCATCCAGACCTGTATTTCCAACCTAGAACCCTGCATTAGGTTTGAAATGGTAACTGTCTATTTTGGTTGAGTAAATAAATTTGTAACCCTTGAATGAAGAGAGATCAGTGATATTTTTGTGTAAGTCATATTTATACAAATGTAGTAATAGCTTTTATAACCATTATGCTCATTAGCGTATGCTCCTAAAATGTTCAAACTTCTTGGGCAGCCCGGGTGGCTCAGCGGTTTAGCACTGCCTTCAGCCCAGGGCCTGATCCTGGGGACCTGGGATTGAGTCCCACATCAGGCTCCCTGCATGGAGCCTGCTTCTCCTTCTGCCTCTGTCTCTGTCTCTCTCTCTCTCTCTGTCACTCATTAATAAATAAAATTTAAAAAAATTTCAAACTTCTTGAGACTTATTAAAATCATATCCCCAAGGCGCACCTGGGTGGCTCAGTGATTGAGCGTCTGCCTTCAGCTCAGGTCGGGATCCCGGTCCTGGGATCAAGTCCCTCATCAAGCTCCTCGCGGGGAGACTGCTTCATCCTCTGCCTATGTCTCTGCCTCTCTCTGTGTCTCTTACAAATAAATAAATAAAATCTTTAAAATAAAATAAAATAAAATAAAATCATAACCCCAAAACTTAGAAGTTTGAAGCACTTGAAGAAATCAGATATATTAAATTTCTAAGTATGGTTTGAAATGTTTAAGGAACTCTCGTCAAGTTCATAAATGGTATTAGTAGGAGAGTTTCACCTGTTAAATATAAAAAAGCATTTGAGCATCAATTTAAAAACTAGCAAATGTTAAAAAATATTTAATATTTTTTTTCTTTCTTCTTTTTTTTTTTCAAGTTCACAAAAGAACTCTTTATTATTTCAGGCAAGAAGTCTGGATGAAAGGGTTACCGTTCCCGGTAGCCAAAATCCAGGTGTTAGTGGCACTATTTCAACTTTGTAGATTCAACTTAGTCAGAAAAGGGTGCCAGGGTCCTACATTCCCCAGCTGGACAAGAAGAAGGGCAAAACTGGAAGAGACTCTAACCTATTGATACTGCTCTTGAGACCCAACACCTCATGGGCCCGTCAGCAGGTCACGGACCCACCACCGAGGGGCAGAGGCCACACTACGCTAGATATGGGAGGAGGGACGTAGGGCACCTGGGGGGATAGGCACCGACAGCTTCAGAACTCCTCAGTGAATGGATAGTCCTTGTGGGAGGCACAACTCACCAAGGCAAAGACCCTCCAGTTCCGGTTGTAGCTGAGTAAGGTGGTCATGTCCACACTGCTCAGCTCAAAGTCAAAGACCTGAAAGTTCTCAGCAATCCGTTCGGGTGTCACGGACTTGGGAATTTAAAAACTAGCAAATATTTTTAATATTAACAATATAGTAAATCCACTACAAATACTTGTAGGTTATATTTTTTTACTTTTGTTTTGCTTTTAATTTTATTTATTTATTCATGAGAGACACACAGAGAGAGGCAGAAAAATAGGCAGAGGGAGAAGCAGGCTTTCCATGGTAGATACTCAACCACTGAGCCACCCAGGTGCCCCTGTAGGGTATGTTTTAAAGGTATGAAGAATAATAAGCTTTTGACGTCATAATTTTAATAAGCTAAACTCTGACCAAAACATAAGGAACTCACGGAGCTGTCTAGCATAATAGAATCAAAGAGCCTACAAATTCCTACCCTGCTAGCTCACTTTGTGCCTCAAGGTCTTTATTTGCAAAGCCCTTGGGAGGATTGAGTTGATACATATAAAGCACTTAAACAGTTATACAGATTTCAAGTTGCTCTATAAATGTTAGCTATGATGCCTACCATCATCATTGACTGGTATCACCTGACAAGACTATGAATGCTTTGATGACAAGAACATGTCCTATTTGTCTCTATGTTCCTAGCATTTAGCTCATTGCCAGATACCCAACAGGTACTCAAATATTGTCTGAATTTAACCAACTAATCTAAAATCCTGGCTATTAGGTTGTGGGTTGCAAACTCTAATACACTAATAGAATCAATGATAAATGGCAGGAACAAAAATAAAAGGGCCAAGGGGCAACTAGGTGGCTCAGTCTGTTAAGCTTTTGCCTTTGGCTCAGGTCATGATCACAGGGGCCTGAGATCAAGCCCCAAATCAGGCTCCCTGCTGAGCAGGGAATCTGCTTCTCCCTCTACCTCTGCCCCTCTCCTTCCTTTCTTCCTTCCTTCCTTCCTTCCTTCCTTCCTTCCTTCCTTCCTTCCTTCCTTCCTCCCTCCCTCCCTCCCTCCCTCCCTCCTTCCTCTCAAATAAATAAAACCTTAAAAAGATAAAAGGACCAATAAAAGCAAAACCACAAAATTTTATCCAGTCAAAAAAATACTGTTTCTTGACATTTTTAAGAACTTACTCCAGGAGTTTCTCAAGGTCAAAAATTATATTAAGAGAAGTTCAGTTGGGACTGGCTAGCGATAGCTGATACAAATCTAGACCCTAGATCTAGAATTAGAGATTCTATAAAGAATTTGAGATTTCTCCCTAATAAATTTAATCTAACACAATTTACTGCAGAATTAATTACTTCAACTTTTTCCAACCACCAAAATTTGTTTCTGAATTAAAGTACTATACATTCTTAACCCATTCAGGACAGGCACCCTTTGAGCATTTTCCATTGCTCTTACATTTTCCAGTTTAGACTCATCTGGGGTAATTACTAGCAGTCTAGATGGAAAATTTTCCTGGCAGGGTTGTTCCACTCACAGCCATTTAGAAAGCACTGCTTGCGTCAGACTCTTATTTTCTGCTTGGATAAGGGGCTGTTACTTCAGACCCCAATTTTTCTTGGTGTCCCATAGTCACACTTCATTGAGTACAACCTGTGCTTGCTTCTACTAATAGCCTTTCAAAGTAAAAGTTTTTATCTACCCATCAAGTTAGCAGATTCACCTTTCCTTAGAGCACTGAATAAGGCCAAAGAGGCTGTTATGCCATCAACAGACATCACATGACTGCAGTAATAGTAACAGTAATTTATAATTATTGAGTGCCTATGCATGCCAGGTGCTATTTGTGTATCTTATTTCATTATTCAAGAATTCCACCAAAGAAAATTAACTCCCATTTTATAAGTCACAACACGGAGACTTAAAAACACTAATGAACATTCTCTGGGCATCTGTCTTCCCTTCCAAAGATTCTAGCTTACCCAAAACAGTTTCCTCTTACAGAATAGGGCCTTCTGAACTACTGTCCTCATTTTCTAAATTAAAAAATTAAAGGCCAAAGATTACATAGCTAAGAAGCATAGAAACAAATCTGAATTATAGTTCTGATCTCCAAATCCATTTGTTATTTTGCTAAGCTATCTATAGTTTTGTAAGGTCTTTCATAGAACTCCCTTCCACTCCAAGCTAAGGATGGAAAAGTCTGCCTGAAAAGACTATTTTGTATTGTATTTCTCGTCTCGTGTTTGAAGAAAGATAGGGAAGGAAAAAGAAGAAAGGCTATGGTAATTCTTCTTTATAACAGCAGAGCATATCAAACTCACAGGAGTCACAGTGAAAGGTTATTAAATACTGAGCCCTTTCTGGAACATTCTCCAATGTTTTCAGAACTTCAGTACACTGCTTGACTTGTAGGTAAATAAATTCAACCATTTTTCTGCAGTTCAACTCGAAATTAAAAAAAAAAAAAGATGTATTAGGGTACCCATGTGGCTCAGTTGGCTATGGATCTGCCTTCCACTCAGGATGTGCTCCCAGAGTCCTGGAATCGAGCTATACATCAGGCTCCCTGCTCAGTGGAGAGTCTGCTTGTTCTTCTCCCACTGCCCCTCTCCCCAAATCCCCCTGCTCATGTTCTCTCTCAAGTAAATCTCAAAAAATAGATGTATCAAGTGGTCTTTTTCTCTTAAAACCCAATTACAACGAGTTATCCTATAACCTGTATCAAACGGTGGTCTACTCAGCTCAGTTTGGATTGATGAACTTGCACTTACTTGTTTTAAGAAGTTCTTGTTCTAGCTTTTTTTTTCCCCCACCCAGCACAGAGCCCAGCATGGGGCTTGAACTCACAAACCTTAGATCAAGACCTGAGTTGGGATCAAGAGTTGGACACTCAATAGACTGAGCCACCCAGGCACCCCTCTCAGTCTATAATTATTTTTTTTTAATAAATTTTTATTTATTTATGATAGTCACAGAGAGAGAGAGAGAGAGGCAGAGACACAGGCAGAGGGAGAAGCAGGCTCCATGCACCGGGAGCCTGACGTGGGATTTGATCCCGGGTCTCCAGGATCACGCCCTGGGCCAAAGGCAGGCGCCAAACCGCTGCGCCACCCAGGGATCCCTCAGTCTATAATTCTTACTGGTAGGAAATACCTTCAAGAATCAACCTAGTATTCAATGTTCAATTTAACTCACTTTGAATAAATTTATTTATATCAGATTATTTAATAATGCTATCTTTAGCAAAATTTCATTTTGCTAAATTTAAAAATTTCATTTTTAAAAATGAGCTTAGAATTTTAAATGGGAACTTCAAGGAGCATTCATGTATTTAGAAATTACTAAACTTTCTGAGTTCAATAATTTAACATCAACAACTAGAAAATTTTGTTACTTGTATTTTGTATCTTGTATTTGAAACCTACAACTAAAAAAAAAAACCTACAACTATACCTTGCAATCTAAATTTATACAAAAAAGTGCAAAAGTATCCTCAAATTTACAGCTTAAAAATGTGTATAAAATAGAGCCCAAATAATGTCCTAATCAAATGAATCAACATCTTCCTAACTCAGGAAAGTATTAGGATGAGATTTACTAAGCAAATAATGCACTTAGTATGTATTAATAGTATCAATAAATCTACAAATCTATTAGGAACATTTAAAATAAAGAGGTTTATTTTATAGTTTAATATACCTGGTACCAAACTGCTTTCCAGAAAGAATACAAGACAAGGTCTATTTTTCTATACCCGGAACACTGGATTTTATCATCTTTGCATTTCCTTTAATGAAATGGATAAAACAGGTCTTGTTACATCTACTAGATTAGAGGTAACAGTTTCACATTTACTAACTACTGATATTTCTTTTGTTTATATACTTTATTTTTCTACTGGTGTGCTTATCTTAAAAAATTTAAACACTTGGGGATCCCTGGGTGGCTCAGTGGTTTAGCATCTGCCTTTGGCCCAGTGCGTGATCCTGGAATCCCGGTATGGAGTCCCACATCAGGCTCCCTGCATGAAGCCTGCTTCTCCCTCTGCCTGTGTCTCTGCCTCTTTCTCTGTGTCTCTCATGAATAAATAAATCTTTTTTTAAAAAATTTAAAAGCTCTTTATAAATTAAATATGGTGTGCATCATTTGTTTTTGCAAATATTTACTCCAGTCTGGTTGCCTTTTAATACAGTTTATGGGCTGCAGCCAAGTCTGTCAATCTTTATAAATTCTGGATTTTATGTAACCTTAGGAAGGCCTTCCCCAATAGACAGTATGAAAGAAGTATATTTCTCCTACAGTTGACTCATCTGGAATTTGCTTCAGCACAAGAAGTGGCATTGGTTTCTTTTGAATACCTTACATGCCCCTCAAATTCTAACACTCTGAGACAGGATGATCAAAAAGTTTATATGCCCCATTTGTATTTTTATTTTATAATCAAATTTAGTTAGCAGGGCAGCCCCGGTGGCGCAGCGGTTTAGCGCTCGAGTTCCCCGTGGATCGAGTCCCATGTCGGGCTCCCTGCATGGAGCTTGCTTTTCCCTCTGCCTGTGCCTCTGCCTCTCTCTCTCTCTCTCTCTCTGTGTGTGTGTCTCTATGAATAAATAAATAAAATCACTAAAAAAAAAAATTTAGTTAGCAGTCATTTGTTTTTCCAAATAGGAATACTTTTATTTTAGCCCAAGTCATCCTTCTAACTATTTGTTATCATCTGCCAACTCAATCATGTTTTTCCTAGATTACTGCATCCAAAACTAAAACTGGTATTTCAGATTTAACAATGTGAGATTTTGGGGCACCTGGGTAGCTCGGTCAGTTGAGCATCCATCCGCCATCAGCCCAGGTCATGGTCCCAGGGTCCTGGTACCAAGCCCCAGGATCTAGCCCCACATCAGGCTCCCTGCTCAGCAAGGAGTCTGCTTCTTCCTCTGCTCCTCCCTCTCCACCCACAATGCTCATGAGCTCTCACTCTCAAGTAATAAAAAAAAAAAAAAGTAAGATTTTAATGCATAACAAGGATGGTGCTTCTGCTAGGTTTCATGTTCCCTCCTAACCATGTCTAGTACTTTATTCAAACGATACTGAACCACTGTTTTTAGAATATGGTTTACAATAAATCCAGCTCTTATTCCTGATAAAAAGAATATACTTTACTCTTGTTTACATGACTCTCACGTGTCAGGGTTGATCACTCATGTAGATACACGCACAAAATTTTTTTCAAAGATTTTATTTGAGAGAGAGAGAGAACGAAAGCGCATGCAACAAGCAGGGTAGAGGGGGCAGAGGGAGAAGCAGATTCGTCACTGAGCAGGGAACCCAACACAGGGGCTCAATCCCGGAATCCCAGGATCATGACCTGAGCGGAAGGCAGATGCTTAATTAACTGAGCCACCCAGGTGCCCCCACAAAAAAATTCTTAAACATTTTCAATGATACCTAGGAAATTACAACATAAAATCTCTCATTTATTGCTGAAGTGTTAACTACTTTAACGTCATTGGAGAGCAATCTGACCACATCTACCAAAACTGCAAACGTGGACAGGCTTTGATTCAGCAATTCTACTAGGAATTTATCCTACAGATAAACTTAGACAAGTGTAAAAAAGAGTGAACAAGGGAATTCTTTGTGTCATTATTAACATTAAAAGCTTGAAAACAACTTAAATATCCTTAACAGAAAAGTAAACCAATTAGGATATATCCATACAATAAATACTGGACAACCATAAAAAAAATCCTCATTCATTTTTTTTTTAATGTACCAATACAAACCTAACCCTAAAACATATTGTGAGGAAAAAAAGGCATAGCAACATGCATGCAACATGATATTAAATGTAATAAAAAGGGGCAAAACACATTTGTGTATTTATGGAAGGATATGCAACAATTAATAGCATTGATTGCCTCCAGGGAGAAAGTACTGGCAGTAGGAGAAAGGAATTTTATTACATACATTTAAAGTTTTATATATACTGTGAATGTACTTCTTATGCAACAGAAAAAAGTAAACAGTAACATTTACCAGTTTTTTGAATGCCCTCTTTAAACTTATTTTTACTTGACAATAATGCTTTGTAGGCTTTTCATTTAATACTCACACTTTTTCATAACTTCTCTTTGGCTTAAAGTAGCTTATTTTACTTTGCTTAATAAAAGCATTCCATGACCATTGGCAAAGAGGAGATACTTACTGACCCACACCTTTTCTAAGTATGTGCAAATATTAACTAGATGTCTTCCATGTGCCAAGCATTGTACTGGATGTTAAGACATGAGATATATAGTCTCTGCTCAAAGCTATGTCACTATTATGATTTCTAAAATGAAAATCGATTTCATCTACTTGATTACAAACAATTTTGACTTAAATTGCTTATAAAAAATAGAAAACAAAATGAAAACCATGTTTAATTCTACTATCAAGAGATGATATTTATTTATTTATTTTTCCAAAGTTTTTATTCAGTTCACATTTAAAAAAAAATATTTAAGTAATCTCTGCACCCAACAAGGGGCTTGAAACTCATGACCCCGAGATCAAGAGTTGTATGGTCTTCCAACTGAGCCAGCCAGGTGCCCCCACACATTTTTAAAAAAATAAAAGTGAAGCAGTGCCTGGGTGGTTCAGTTGGTTAAGCATTTGGTTCTTGGTTTCAGCTAAGGTCATGATCTCAGGGTTGTGGGGTCAAGCCAGGTCTCTTAGGCTCATCACAGAGTCAACTTGAGAGCATCTCTCTCCTTCTCCCTCCCCTCTGCCCCTTCCCCCACTCCTGCATGTGTCTTCTCTCAAATAAAATCTTTTTTTTTTTCAAATAAAATCTTAAAGAAAAAAAAAAAGTGAGGAGGGGCACCTGGGTGGCTCAGCTGGTTTAACATTGGATTCCCAACCTCTGCTCAGGTCTTGATCTCAGGGTCTGAGTTCAAGCCCCCCACGGTGGGGGCATGGAGCCTACTTAAAAAAAAAAAAAGATATTATGTACATTATTTGGCAATACATACTGTCCACTTGAATATGTATGAACATTTTCCTATTTCAATACAGTATTAAAGTTTTAAATTTTGTTCTAAATCAAAGAAAAACGTGTATGATTAAATATCCTCCTACTTTTCTCTTACAAAACATTCCAACACATTTTTTTAGTAGTTTCTTTTGTAATTACTTCTATCTCTAATGGTTCCACCACTAGTTTTGAAATTTTGTAAGATTTAAAAATAACCTTTATCAGTGAAGGTCAAAGAGATCCTTATATTTCATGTGTCTCTTTAAAAAAAAAAAAAAGCAGCTCAAATCTCTTCTGTTTGCCTATGACAACGCCAAAGCCTGACCACAGGTGTGCTGAATATAGGACACAACAAATACCTTGAGATGAATGGCCGTAAACAAGTGTAAGCTTCCAAAAAGGTGAACAGCTCTGGTGACGATTTCTTGACTTAGCCCCTTTGGACACGGTCTGTGGGCTTCCACTCACCACGGCCATTTTCATTGCCTCCCACTTCCAGTCCTCCCTTCTCCCCATGTACTTTCTACATTCTTTATGGGTTACATCTTCGTAATCATGAGCAATGTTAATTATACCCTCATTTTTTTTCTATTAATTATAGGCCATATCCTTTTGCTTGCCACTTAAAAGATAGGATACTGACAGTCCTTTTCTAGTTAGTTCTCTCTCCCTCCTTTCCCCTCTCAACTGCTAGAATCTAAATCCACTCTTTTGTACAGGAGAGTTAATAACATTCTAATGGCTGCACCAATTTCCATTTTATGGACACACCATAATTTATCTGATTAGACCTTTTATGGAATAGATAGAAGTTGTTTCCAATTTTGCACTCTTAAAAGCTACTCTGCAATAAACATTTTTATATTCCCCTTGTAAACTGCTCCCATTTCGTCTTTAAAGATAAATTCTTATAAGTGGAACTTTCTGGGTGAAAGGTACTTTGTTAAGGCCAATCTTACAGAAAGATTTACCTGTATGATATGTGGATTACTTTTAAAAACTAGTTTTGAAAATTGATCAGAAAAATAATCATCCGTAAACTTTCATACTTCTTTTTCCCAAAGTTAAGTTTTATTAAAAGGTCTGGTTCCCATCAAGTGTAACATAGCAAAATTATTCATTACATATATGTACATCTGAGTAATTCCTCTATTCTGGAAACAAACCACAGAATTTTAAGTATTTGGATATATCTACATATTCACAAAATGGTGTTATTTATTGACAGTTTACATAGAAAAACCATTCAACTCTGCTTAACATAAACCAGTTATATTTATGACCTAAGGTATAACATGATTATTAATGCCCCAAATCAGTCACTACAGAAAGCTAAGTGAATCATATACTTCTCTAAATTTCAAAGTTGATTAATTAAAGCACACATGCACACACCCCTAATGAGACCATGGTTTGCTTTTTTTTTTTTTTTAGCTTAATATGTCTATTTTCCCCTCAGGATATTTTTTCTTTAAATGTTGTCCCTAAAAATCTAGTTACTGAGCAATACACTTTTCTTGTTCAATCCCAGTTTTTAAAAGTCTACTCAGAGGTCATAAAGCAACATGAAACTTGTCTTAATATTTTTTTTATAAGTTTGTTGGATTTTTAAGAACTTTCAGAATCTTCCTATACTTGAGTATATCAGGTTGTCTAAACTGACTGGCGTTTAGCTAAAGTTATAAACTATTAGAAGTGGAAATCTGAAAAACCAGATTTTTCAAATGCTTGGGAATATGCATTTCAGAGCCCACACTTACAGAAGTACAAGATACAAAGTACAAATTCCTTTAAGCATTTCTCATTTAGGGTGCCTGAGTGGCTTAGTTGGTTAAGCATCTGCCTAGGGCTCAGGTCATGATCCTGGAGTTCCAGGATCAAGCCCCATGTTGGGCTCCCTGCTTGGGGCGGGGGGGCAGCTTCTCCCTCTGACCCTCCTCCCTCTCGTGTTCTCCCTCTCTCTCCTTCTCTCTCAAATAAATAAAAAATCTTTAAAAAAGCTTCTTGGGCAGCCCGGGTGGCTCAGTGGTTTAGCCTTCAGTCCAGGGCATGATCCTGGAGACGGGGGATCGAGTCCCACGTTGGGCTCCCTGCATGGAGCCTGCCTCTCCCTCTGCCTGTGTCTCTACCGCGCTCACGCTCTCTCTCTTATTCTCTCTGTCTCTAAAATAAATAAATAAATAAATAAATAAATAAATAAATAAATCTTAAAAAAAAAACTTCTAATAGTTCTAATTTACAGCTAATGTGTATACAGTGGTGACGTGACCAGCAGAACTGACTTCATGAGCATAGGACCTATTTTGCTGCACGGGCCCTCATGCTCTGTTCAGTGCTCTTCTGTTACAGTCTTAAAACTGTTCATTTCTCAGCAAAGTATCCCACATTTTTATTTTGCCCTGGGTCTCACGAATTATACAGCTGGTCCTCATTGATGGTGAGGCCCATTCCATTAATATGAAGCTAAGAGAAATAAGGTTTTTCTCTAGAATGAAACATGGAAAATAGTAAAAACTAGCATCTGCCTAGGGACTGTACTTATGTAACCAAAAATATCTGGAATGCACAAAACTAATAACCAGCATTTAGAAGCAATCTCAGAGAAACAGGGCAATAACGTGATTGTTATTTAAGAGAAATTACATTATATTCAGATGTATGGACATATCTAGAAGGGTAATCCCTTAAAAAGGAATGAGAAAGAAAAAACACAAAACAGATATTATGCATACCATATCAGCCATGGATCACAAGCAAGAAATGCCCCTACCACTCTTATCCCTATCTTTGAGGAATCATTGGTTCATCAGAGCTTAAGGCCTCAAGAATCAAAATGATAAATATCTATTTTTTTCAAGAGAAAATGCAAGAGCAGGGGGAGATTTTTTTGTTTTTTAGGGGGGGTAGGGAGGGGGAGAGAGAGTCTTTTTAAAGATTTATTTTTGAGAAGAGAGAGCAGTGCTGGTGGGTAGAGGGGCAGAGGGAGAGAAGCAGACTCCCTGCTGATGGCAGAGCCCCATGCAGTACTCCACCTCACAACCCTGAGATCATGACCCAAGCCAAAACCAAGAGTCAGACGCTTGACTGACTGAACCATCTAGGCACCCCATAAAAACACCTATTTAAAAGAAAAAGCTAATATGCCAAATAACAAGTTTCAATAAATTTCAAAGGGCTAAAATCTGAGTAGTATTTTCTCTAATCACAGTGGCATGAGTCGACAAAGCAATAACAAAAAGATAACTAAAAAATTCCAAATACAGTTCTGAATTAACTATAAAGGAAACCACAAAGAAGATTTTAAAAAAGACACACACACACACACACACACAAAAAAAAAAAACCTGTAAAATGCAGCTAAAGCTGTGTTTTAATGGCAAATATATAGCCCTAAGACAAGTGGCTGAAAGATCAGTTCAAGTATCCATCTCAAGAAATTAGGAAAAGAACAGCAAATTAAACCCAAAGAAACAAGTAGTTGAGAGCAAAAAAAGAAATAGAATACAACATGCTATAGAAGGGTTCAATAGAATCCAAACTGGAAAGACCATGTAATTGGTTAAGCGGTTGGGCAAGATGAAACCAAGGAGGGGTGGGGAGGGCTGGAGAGAAACACTACTAATGAATACTAGGAAAGAAAAGGAATCCGGGGATCCCTGGGTGGCACAGCGGTTTGGCGCCTGCCTTTGGCCCAGGGCGCGATCCTGGAGACCCGGGATCGAGTCCCACGTCGGGCTCCCGGTGCATGGAGCCTGCTTCTCCCTCTGCCTGTGTCTCTGCCTCTCTCTCTCTCTGTGTGACTATCATAAATAAATAAAAAAAAAAAAAAAAAAAGAAAAGAAAAGGAATCCCAAATATAGGTCTTGCAGATATTAAAAAGATACATAAAAACCTGTTTTGAATAATTTTTAAAAGATTTTGTTTATTTATTCATGAGAGAAATAGAGATAGGCAGAGACCTAGACAGAGGGAGAAGCAGGCTCCCTCTGGGGAGCCCAATGTAGGATTCAATTCCAGGACCCCAGGATCATGACTTGAGCCAAAGGCAGACGCTCAACCACTAAGCCACCCAGGTGCCCCCTGAACAATTTTCAAGCACACATTTCAACATAGTTTCAAAAGTATATTCATTTGTAAGTTTAAATATAACAGATAAATTCCTAGTAAAACATCAAAACTAAGAAATAGTGTAGTCCTGGGGAATCTGGTTGGCTTAGTTGGTAGAGCATGCAACTCGATCTCAGGATCTTGAGTTCAAATCCCATACCTGGCAGAGAGCTTACTTAAAAATAAAATGATATTGAGGTACCTGAGTGGCTCAGTTGGTTAAGCATCCAACTCTTGATTTCACCTCAGATCATGATCTCAAGGTTGTGAGTCTCACACTGGGCTCCAAACTGGCCATGGAGCCTGCTTAAGAGTCTCTCTAGCAGCACCTGGGTGGCTCAGTTTCTTAAGCCTCCGTCTCTTGATTTTGGCTCAGGTTATGATCTCAGGGTCTTGAGATGGAGCCCAGCATGGGGCTCTGCCATCAGCAGGGAGTCTGCTTCTCTCCCTCTCCCTCTGCCCTTCCCCCATACTCACACCACTCTCTAGCTCTCGAAAATAAATAAATCTTTAAAAAGACTCTCTCTCCCCTTCCTACCCCCTCTCTAAAAAAATAATAAAACAATTTTAAAAAAATAGTATAGCCCTATAGCTATGAAATACATTAAACCCATTACTAAAAGCCATCTGCAAAGAAACTCTAGGCCCAACTGCTTCACCAGTAAACTTCCAAACATTTACACAATAGGAACTATCTTACATGAACTACTCCAGAGACAGAAAAAAAAAATTGGACTATCTCCTTCCCATTTTATGAGGCCAGTATAAAATTGGACAAGTTAAAACGAGGAATAACATACTCATCTCCCTCATTAGCAAAATATCAGCCAAAGATTTATATAAAAGGGATAATATACCCCCAATTCCAAGGATAAAAGGTTAGTTTAACAACAACAAAAAGATCAGTGTAATTCATCATAGTAACAGAATAAAGGAGAAAAGTCACATATAATCACACAACAGTAGAGATCACATTTTATAGTATTCAACATCTACCCATGATAAAAACAAAACCAGGAGCTCCTGGGTGGCTCAGTCAGTTAAGCATCCAACCCTTGATTTGGGCTCAGGTCATGATCTCAGGATCATGAGCTCCAGTCCACATTGGGCTCCTCATTCAGCAAGGAGTCTACTTGAGATTCTCCCTCCCTCTTCCTCTGCCCTGCCCCCTGCCCCTGCCCTCAAAATACATAAAATCTTTAAAAAAAATCAAATTTACAATAAGAAGGAATCTCTTAATCTGATAAAGATATCTACACAAAATCTAAAACATACATCATACTTCAAGGTGGAATAAAAGTCTTCTCTGTGAAATTGAAAAGATGACAAGGATACCCACTATAACTTTAATCCACGTTATACTGGAGATCCTAAGCAGTACATTTAGGCAAGAAATGACAGAGTATAAGGTTTGGAAAAAAAAGAAAACAGTCATCATTCGCATAGGACATGACTGTGTTCACAACAAGGATTTATGTACCAAAAATAAGAACTACCAAATGAATTCACCAATTTGCTGGATTAAAGGTCAATATACAAAAAAAAAAAATTATACTTCTATATTTTTATTAGCCACTAACAATTGTTGAATAGAAAACTAAAAAACAAAACCATTTACAATAGATTTAACAAATGAAACTCTTGAGAATAAGTCAGCAAAATAAAATCTCTACAGAGAAAAATAAAACCTCCACATACTTATTGAAATTCAAGACCACATCAATAATGGAGGGCTACTGATATGCCATGTTCAGAGATTTGGACATTGTAAAGATCATCAGTTCTTCAAGTTGAGCTATAAATTCAATAAATCACAATAAAAACTCCAGCAGATTTTTTTGTATTTGGGGAAACAGATACTAATTATAAAATTTAGATTAAAATGCAAAGGTCTAAGGAAGGCCAAGACAATCTTGAAATACAAAGTTTCGGGACTTATATTAGCAGCTATCAAGTCTTATACAGAACTAAAGTAATTAAGAGTGTGGCACTGGTACAAATAGAAATACTGACCAACTTCCTAGAACACAAAGTCCAGAAACAGACTCACACATTCATAAAGGAATCTCATATGTTGCGGGAGAGAATGTACACTCAATCATTTTGAGAACTGTGCAGATTTACTGAAACAATGAAAATATCTCCCTAGGACCTTGCTTCTCAAAGTGTGATCCAGAAACAGTACAACTGGCACCCCGTGGAGCTTGTTAGAAATGCAGACTCTCAGCCCATCCCAGATCTACTGAAGGAGAATCTACATTTTAACAAGACCCCAGGTGATTGAAGTGCACTCTATAGTCAGAGAAGCATTGCCCTGGAATCCAACAATTTTACTCCCTAGTATACACTTAGCAGAAATGCATACAAAGGTCTACCAGTATTGTCTATACAATATATTCACACTAAGACTATTAATGATGGCCCCAAACAGAAAACTACCCAAATGCTGAACAAGAGAAAATCCTATGACCACAAAATGGAATAGCATTCAGCAAGGAGAAGGAACATTCTACAACTCAAAAATATTATGCCATATAAAAGCAGTAGCCCAAAAGAATAGATCTTTTATGTTTTAATTTACATCAAGTACAAAAAAGAGAAGAAACTATCAGTATTAAAGTCAGGGTGGTGGTTACTACCTGTAGAGGACATAGTAACAAGGAGGGAATAATGCTCTTATTTCCCAACGGGCAGTTTCACATGGATGGGAAAACCCATCATACTGTATACTTGCATCTTGTATATTTTTCTGTATACACTATACTCCAATAAACAAGCGCCAGAAGGCTAAATGGATGGATTATATATTTGTGTTTCAAAAAATCTATACTAGAATGAAATACACCAAAATCCTAAAAATAGTTCTCTCTGAGAGAGAAGATTTATAATGCTTATTTTCTTTTATTCTTCTGAGTTTCTCATTTTCTACCAGTAAGGACACTAATCTATTAAATTATTTTACAAATTTTTGTGGAGGAAAATGGACAGATTACGCTTAGTGGTAACCTCCCAAGGGTTTCAGAGAAACTTTAAAGGACACTGGGGAACCACACAAGAACTAAATTCTTAGTATAACTGAATATAAACTTTTTTTTTTCCTAAAAGCTAACTTCTAGCACCTACATATGGGGCAAATTAAAACAAAATTTATTCTGTTAACTACCATAATGTTTTCCAGTTTTCAACGAGTGAGCCCACCTAGCTTAGAGAAAATGCAAACTTGCAATGCCTCAAGTTGAGCTTTGTTCAGGTTTGGGAAGAAAATATAACAGGAAATAAAAATTCCTTTTAGGTCATTAAACTACAGATATGTCTTTCATGTCAGTATTTTTGATGACCTTATTCCTCCCCCTTTTTAAACTGAGTTAACCTAATTCACATACCATACACTTAACCCATTTAAAGTATGTAATTCAATGGCTTTTAGTATATTCAGAGTTATCTATCACCATGATCTAATCCCAGAACTTCATCACCCCAAAAAGAAACCCTATGCCAATCAGCAGTCTCTGCATCTCACAGCCCCTTACCCCCACCCTTAGGCAAATGCTAATCTGGTTTATGTCTCTATGGATTTGCCTATACTGGACATTCAATAATTTTTTTAAAGACATTTATTTATTTATTTAGATTTATTTATTCATGAGAGACACACACATACATAGAGGCACAGGCACAGGCAGAGGGAGAAGCAGGCTTCCTTCAGGAAGCCCAATGCCACACTCAATCCCAGATCCCAAGATCACACCCTGAGCCAAAGGCAGACAGACGCTCAACTACTGAGCCACCCAGGGATCCCCATTCAATAATTTTTTTTTTGGAGTTGGCAAAATACAAGTTTTACAATTCTTTTTTTTTTTTAAGATTTTATTTATTTATTTGAGAGAGAGACTGGGAGAGAGCACGGAGAGCACACCAGCACAAATGGGGGAGAGGGAGAAGCAGGCTCCCTGGAGAGCTGGGAGCCCGACACGGAGCTTGATCCCAGAACCCTGGGATCATGACCTGAGCCAAAGGCAGACACTTAACCGACTGTGCCACCCAGGTGCCCCTGGTTTTACAATTCTTTTGTTAAATTTACTCCTGAGTATTTTGTTGTATTGTATATTATACAGTTTTCTAAATTTCATTATCACATTTTTCTCTGCCAATGTAATGGAAATACAAGTGGCTTTAGTATATTGTTCTGTAAGCTCCATGTCATCCCGCTGAACTCATTTATTCTAATAGTTTTACAGTAAACTCTTTAGGATTTTCAATGTACAAGAGCGTATCATCTTGCAAATAAAGTTTTACTTCTTCCTCTCCAATCCCAGTGCCTACCTTTAACCCTTTTTAAGGGTTATATATTATTCATTCTGTTATAATCACACTGAGGTGTTAAAGACTATTCTGCCTAGAGACAAGCAAGTGTTTTCAAGTTGCTCAAATTTGTTCACTCATTTTGAGTTAGTATATATACATGAGGGATACAGGTCATTTTCTGTGTAACAGAATGTACATATTTTTTATAACAAAACGAGAGCCAGAGAATAATATAGTATAATACTTACATGGAGTTACATTTGATAGCCAAAGAAAAGGGTGGAAAGTACTTATCTTTTAAAGTATTAAGTAACTTGTCAATTATGCATATTGATGTGGTTAGCCAGGCCATTCTAATTATCTTTGCCACTACAATAAATAAAACCCAGAGGGGCTTCCTTGCTCTAGATGCAAGTAAAACTATCCCCCTAATGTAAGTAGTATGCATTCACTGAGCTCCTACCCCATTGCGGGAAGCACATTTACATCAGGAAGAAAGCCACAAGCATGGCTTTGGTATAAATAAGGGACTAACCCAAAAGCTGGGTACAAGTGCCTGTGAAAATGTTTGTGTAAGAGCCACTTAAGAGGTTACAATATAATGTAGCTTCAACTTACAGGTGTAGAGCACAGAGACTACACTGTTAATAATATGGTATTTTAAACTTGAAAGTTGAGTAGATCTTAAGCAACATACAGTAAAAAAAAAGTTAACTATGTGAGGTAATGGATGTGTTAATTACCCTCTCTTGGTAATAATTTCACAGTAAATAGGTCTACCACATCATCTGGTTGTACACTTCTGATATACCAAGTATATTTGTCTATCATTCCTCAACAAATTAAAAAAAAACGTAAAAGATTATATAAACTCTAAGTCAAATATCCATCAATGGGAGTGGGGGAGGGAAGACTTTGAATGCAGACATAGGACTATAAGCATGCTATGTGTCCTGTCTATAGAAGTCATATTAAACAATTTTTATTCTCAAGGAGATATTTATTCTAACCTTCATGATGTCTAGAGGTAATATTTTCATACTAGACATTATTCTTTCCATGTTTTATTCTTTAGGCTGCTACACATTATGATACACTCAGTTTTTGTTTTAAGAGTTTATTTATTCATGAGAAACAGAGAGAGAGGCAGAGACATAGGCAGAGGGAGAAGCAGGCTCCCTGTGGGGAGCTTGATGTGGAACTCGATCCCAGGACCCCAGGGTCAGGACCTGAGCCAAAGGCAGATGCTCAACCACCACTGAGCCACCCAGGTGCCCCCTACTCAGCTGTTCTTAAAGGGAAAGGAAATAACTATAAAGTCATGTTTAGAAATCTAATGGGGGTACCAAGAAAAAAAAAAGATGTATCCTTCTTGCTTCATATTGTAGCTTTACCTCTGGATAAAATATATATTACATTGAAATATATTGAAAAATACATTACATTGATTTTACTCTCTTTTAAAAAAAAGATTTATTTATTTATTTATTTATTCATTCATTCATTCAGAGAGAGAGAGAGAGAGAGGCAGAGACACAGGCAGAGGGAGAAGCAGGCTCCACGCAGGAAGCCCAATGAGGGACTCAATCCAGGGTCTCCAGGATCACACCCCAGGCTGCAGGCACATTATGGTAATGTTCATGCAGGATATTCAGGAGCCCCAGTGTTCCCTCCCACCCCCCAGAGTGCTTTTCATATTTCAGAGTACCCATACTATATTTTTTCAAATGGTATTTCAGGGACATCTGGGTGGCTCAGTCTGCCTAGTATCTGCCTTCAGCTCAGGTCATGATCTCGATCTTGAGGTCTTGGGATTGAGCCTTGAGTGGGGCTCCCTGCTCAGCAGAGTCTGCTTCTCCCTCCCACTCATGCTTGCTCTCTCTCTCAAATAAACCAGTAAAATCTTTTTTTAAAATGGTAATTTAAAGTCAAATATAAAAGAATCTCTATTTGAGGATATAGAAAATACCAATGAATTAGTTGTATGTAGTCAAACTAAATATGTTCACTATCATGAATACATTCATCTTCCTTACTCTGAAGACAATTATTTGCCAGTAATTTTACATTTCCAAATGCTCAGTGAGGTTTTCACTCAGGTGACAAGACTTTCACTCATCTTTGATCTTGAAGAAACATTAGGCATCAAAGAAAGACAACAGAACCTGAAATCTATAGCACAATCATCACTGACGTTAAGTAACTTAGAGTTGCCTTGGTAAAAACAGGCTGAGGGAACATGGTGTAATGTTCCTTAAATGAAAGAGCAGTTCTCCAGGCCAGGAGCAAAGGTTTCTTTGTAGGGCTTGTGAGCATGCTCTGCTCCCTCTGACCTATGCAGGGACCTACTGCTCCCTGCAGCCCTCAAACCTACTTCCCCACAACTTCTCACTATACGCTCAAAATTATTTTCTCACTCTTCTCCATATCTAGCCTTCAAACCCTTTATTGTTGGTCCTAAATGAACATTTGATCATCTAAGTTTGTTTATATTTTACTACTGGTTGTTTTCATGAATGGGCTCTAGAACTAGAAAATACTCTGCAGATATAAGGACTCACCTAGAGGTATCATCCAAATTTAAATGTTTCAATACTGCAACAAGTATTACTTTTCACGTGGTTACAAGAGAAGTTCAGCACTGTCCTGTTTATCTCCTTTGTAATGGAGTGATACGGAGTCTAATTCCTTTCCTCTTGGGTCTGGGCTGACCCTACTAATTCACTAAGAACCAACAGAAATGATAGAATTTCTAAGACTAGGTCAGAAGAATGCTAGCTGTCTCACTGTGCTCTTTTGCGATGCTTCAACTCTGGCCACTCCATCTCCAAAGTCTCCCTGTTCAGATTCTCCCTCTCAAAATGCAGCCACTACACTGTAAGAGTCAAGTTACACAAAGGCCACGTGCAGGTGTTTTGGTCAACAGTCTCAGCTGAGGCCAACCTTCATCTCGTAATGCCCACAGATTCTATGAATTTCCAACAGGGCATTGTAGGGATGGCTTGCTCTGTACCCTCAAGTTTAGGGCTCCTGCTCAGAGCCCTCAGAAGGCTAGTGATGACTCAAACAGCTAGGGGCTAGAGTCTGGAGACTTCATTTAAGTATCTGATAACTGGGCTAGGATGAATTGAAGGTTGGCCTCAGCTGAAAGAAAACAAAAAAGAGAATACTATCAAAGTAATATTTGGAAAGAACACTGGTCTTCAAACTAAAATGGCCCACCTGTGACCAATACAATGAATTTTAAAAAGTCTATGTCAAGACATATCACTGTAAGCAATCTTCCAAAATACTAAAAACAAAACAAAAAACAGTCACCTACAATGGATCAAGAATTAAGGTAAGACTGGTCTCCTCATTAGTAAGACTAGATGCTAGCAGACAATAAACCAATCCTTTAAAACTCTCATAAAATTCTTTTCATCCTGGAATTCCATGCCTAACCCAAACAGCCATCACATGTGCTGTCTGAATAAAAGGACCCAGAAAGTGTATTTTCTTCACATCCTTCCATACAATGGTCCTGAAGTATATGTTCCATTCAAAATCTGCGAATATGGCAAGAAAGGAGAGGGCACGGGATTTAGAAAACAATCTAACATGGGAAAGCAATCACAGGAATTCACAGGACAATAGCTATGAAAAAGGTCTACAGTACTGAGTCCAGTTTGAGGCAAAAATGGGCTCCAGCAAGATTTCAGGGACGGGAGGGAAAATAGAACTCAACAGATTATGTAACAGGGAGTCCGAAAATAATTGAGGATAATAAAAGGCAAAGACCTCAAAGAAAAGCAATTAGGAAAAAAGCTGGGGGGGGGGCACCTGGGTGGCTCAGTCCATTAAGCTTCTGCCTTTGGCTCAGGGGATGATCCTAGGGTCCTGGGATTGAGCCCCAAATAGGATTGAGCCCCCAAACAGGGCTCCCTGCTCTGTGGGAAGCCTGCTTCTCCCTTTCCCTCTCCCTGCCACTCCCCTTTTTTGTGCTCTCATTCTATCAAATAAATAGAAGAAGAAGAAGAAGAAGAAGAAGAAGAAGAAGAAGAAGAAGAAGAAGAAGGAGAAGAAGAAGAAGAAGAAGAAGAAGAAGAAGAAGAAGAAGAAGAAGAAGAAGAAGAAGAAGAAGAGGAGGAGGAGGAGGAGGAGGAGGAGGAGGAGGAGGAAAAAGGAGGAGGAGGAGGGAAGAGGAGGAGGGAGAGGGAAAGAGGAGAAGAAGGAGAAGCAGCAGTGGCAGCAGGTATATAAGAAAGGACATGTAATTAAGGTATAATACTAGGATTAAGTAAACAATATTTATATAGCCATAATGTGAATTTAAGATATTATTTTTAAGTGATCTCTACAACCAAAATGGGGCTTGAACTCAACCCTGAGATCAAGAGTCTCATGCTCCACAGACTGAGCAAGGCAGGCACCTCCTATCCAACGTTTAGATTCAACCTATACACAAATTAAAGTAATAAAAGGTAAAAAGAAAAATGTCACAACTTTGGAGTACAAGAAGGAGAGGAAATAAAAAGGCAGCACTACTGTTCTAACTACTGAAAACAGAAAAACAATAAAGAAAAAAAATCAATGAAACCAAACTTTGGCTCTTGAAAAGGTCAATGAAATTAATAAATCTGGGATCCCTGGGTGGCTCAGTGGTTTAGTCCCTGCCTTCGGCCCAGGGCGTGATCCCGGAGTCCTGGGATCCAGTCCCATGTCGGGCTCCCTGCATGGAGCCTGCTTCTCCTTCTGCGTGTGTCTCTGCCTCTCTCTCTCTGTGTGTGTGTCTCTCATGAATAAATAAATAAAATCTTAAAAAAAAAAAGATAAATCTTCAGCAATATGAGGAAAAAAAGATCTAACACAAATTATAATATCAAGAGTGAAAAAGGATTTCATTAAAGAATCTTAAAAGGATACTAAGATATTAAAAGGGTAAGAGAATACTACAAACAACTCCACAAATTCAACAACTTAGATGGACCAATTCTTTAAAAACTCCAAACTATCGGGGATCCCTGGGTAGCGCAGCGGTTTGGCGCCTGCCTTTCGCCCAGGGCGCGATCCTGGAGACCCGGGATCGAGTCCCACGTCGGGATCCCGGTGCACGGAGCCTGCTTCTTCCTCTGCCTGTGTCTCTGCCTCTCTCTCTCATTCTGTGTGACTATCATAAATAAATAAATAAATAATTAAAAAAAAAAAAACTCCAAACTATCAAAACTCATCTAAGGTGAAATACATAACTTGAACAGTCCCAGAACTAATAAAATTGAAAAATCTCTAGGCTTAGATAGTTTCACTAGTGAATTCTACCAAATGTTTAAAAAGGAAATAACACCAATTATATATAATCTCTGCTGAAAATGAAAGAGTAAGGCACACCTCTCAACTCATGTTATGAGACCACCATTCACCTGATACCATAGCCAGAGAAAAACAGTAAGAAAACTACAGACCAGTATCCCTTATAAAAATATATGCAACATTCTGCAAAATATTAGCAAATCAAGTCCAGCAATAGATAATATACTCTGACCAAGTGGGGTTTATTCCAAGAATTCAAGATTTATTCAATATTTAGGGGGAAAAGTACCATATTGACAACCAAAAGAAAAACCACATGCTCATATCAGATGCAGAAAGAGCATTTGATAAAAAAAATCCAGTAAACATTCTTGATTAAGAACCCTCAGCAAACTGAATGTAACTGAGAACTCCAGGAAGGGCATCTACAAAAAACTTAAAATTAACATACTTAATGGTGATTGATTGCTTTCCAAGGTGCAAGACAAGGCAAGGATGATGCTCCTCTTCAACAGCATCCTAAAGTCCTACTCCATGCAGTAAGGCAAGAAAAACCAAGAAGCACAGACTGAGAAAAAAAAATTTTTCCCTATTCATGACAAGATTATCTGCATAGAAAATTCCCATTTTAAAAAACCAGAACAAAAACAAACTAGAAGAGATCACTGGTCGCCAGGGGTTGGGATGTAGGATATGACTGCAAAAGGATAGCACAAGAAGATTTTCAGGGTGGTAGAATGGTTCCGTATCTTGATCATAGTGGTTAACCAAATCTATATAGTATAGTCAGTACACCAAATAAAGTCAATTTTACATATCTTAGAAAAACAATTCTATTCCTTCTTCAATGTTATTATTCAATCATGCTGTCCTAAAGAGATCAATACAGTGAGTCGTGTTCCAAAAACTTAAAAATCAATGTAATGCCTACCATTTCCCCAACCTTCATTCCCAATAGATGTGATACATTTCTAACAAATTACTGAAGAACATTATGGTAAATTAGTCGTCTCAAGGTAGGCACATCTAATTCTGACAATATATAGTATATATAACCTGCCAATTTGCTTAAAATTTTCTGCCAACAACATTATTTTAAAGGCATAACTTAGTTAGCAAGGAGAGTAAGTGCCAGAAAGAAAAGCAGAGGGATGAAATGCCAGATGTACATGAGCTATGTACCACCACCACCAAACCCCTCCCCCAACTGGGATGATGGGTATGGAATAGGGTTTCAAAAACCAAGTGGGAACAAGCAAAGTATGCTTGATGTGGTGGATAAGTATTCAATATCCATTCTACTTCCCTTGTAGGAGGTCTACTCTGCACTATAGAGACTGGAGAATTAATGATTTCCCAGACCCCCTAACAGCTAGAGGTTCCTTTTTTTTTTTATTTATTTATTCATGAGAGACGCGGAGAGGAGAGAGAGAGGAGAGAGGCAGAGACACAGGCAGAGGGAGAAGCAGGCTCCATGCAGGGAGCCCGATGCGGGACCTGATCCCAGGACTCCAGGATCACTCCCCAGGCCAAAGGCAGGGCCACCCAGGGATCCCCCCAGCTAGAGGTTCCTGATGTCATTTAGGTTCCACAGATCATGCGCACTAATATGAATTTGAGAAGTGAAATAGAGATGAAAACAAGATTCTGCTTCTTCGGCAATGGACACAGTCAAGCCATTTGATTTTTCTGCAGCACCATTAGCACACTCTCTTAAGTGTCTAGTAAATAGCTTCACAAGTCTCAAGAGGTAAGGCATGAACCCTGGTGTGAATCCAAGAAGATGTGAGATGTCTGGGTGGCTCAGTGGTTGAGCATCTGCCTTTGGCTCAGATTGTGATCCCAGGGTCCCGGCATAGAGTCCTGCATGAGGCTCCTCACAGGGAGCCTGCTTCTCCCTCTGCCTATGTCTCTGCCCCTCTCATGAATAAATAAATAAAATCTTAAAAAAGAAAATCAAAGATGAGCATGGTTCTGGAATCAACAGCATTAGCTGAAGCTTCCTGTCCTGGTGGCTTCCTAGCCATGGCACTATGGTGCTGTTGTGTGGTCTTTACAACCCCAACTGAGCAGCACTTTTGTTGGCCCAATTTTGTGGTGTGGCTTTGGGAATTGTTCCTAAGGACTCAACCCTGCTAGCTCCATAAGGGTGGGTAACCTCTGTTTTGTTCATCAATGTGTCCCCCAAGATCCCAGAACAATGCCAGCGCACAGATGTTCAGTAAGCATTTGCGGGTTGAATGAACACAGCTAGAATCTATTTCTTCAAATCTTCCAACAATTTTGCAGTCATTTAATGCTTTATAGTAAATAAAAAGTCTTCTATTTCAGCTTGCTTTATAGTAAACCCTCTCCTGCTTAAACAGTTCCAATTTTATGTCTGCAAAGTCATAACTTACATAAAGAGGGGAGTAGCAGCTAATATCTATATAAAGTCTGAACCTTCAAAGAGACATATCTTTAGGAAGAGTCAAATGCAAAAAATCTGCCCATTAAGCAAAGTGAGATGCTAAAGACATTTGTCTGCCTCTAGGCTCTATACAGGACAGAGATCTACCCTAAAAATGTTTAAGAATGGGACCCACACTCCGTACAGGTCTGAAATTTAAGTTTTTATTACCTGAGTGGTCCTGGAACCTGGAAATCAAGCAATTAACAACAGAAGACTCTTCCTCAACCAAAGCTACACAGGATTCCCATAAAGCTCTCCTGCAAACAACAACAAAAACTCACAAAACCATAATAACAATAGACAAAACAATCTATTTACAAGCGAGAGGCAATGTATGAGACAAAGTTAGAATTCCAAAATTCAAATAATAGATTTCTCTTCAGAAAATAAACAAAAGCTGCAGTAGTCCTAGCTTTTGACCAATTAAAGGGTGAAATCAGATAAACTAGCCCCTGCTGGTATAGAAAGACCTCATCTCTCCTAGGTAACAACAAAAGTCTTAAACTTCTTTCTAAGAAGGTTTCAGCTTTACAAAGTCACATGGCAATCCTGAGGAAGTTAGGCAACAGATGTCCAGCCAAACCAAATCAACCAAACCACTCTGGCCAATGGAAATGTCTAAGACATGCCATCCTACCAAAGCTTAAACTGCATGAATTTCTCAATGTATGTAAGAAGGAAATGTAACCATCAGAAATCTAAATACTATGGTAGGTTCAAAAGGAGTATGCATAATCCATTCATTCAATGATCATTTTCTGAGTATCAAGTTTGATAAGCTAGTTACAAAAATGATTAAGACAAGGACCATGTCCTAGAAGAACAAGATACAGGATATGGGATTTACTTTTAGTCAAAAAGACCTTTTTCATAAAGACTGATTATCCTCTATCTTGCACAAACTGATCTACCCATTGGTAGGGCAGGAATCACCTGTTCTCCACTATCAAACATCCTTCCTGGAGCACATATACCTGGGGAGGCTATAATTATGACTCCCATTTTCTAGATCAGGAAACTGAAGCTCAGTGAGGCTAACTTGATTTACTCAAGATAGATCCCACAGTTGGGTAATGATAGCACACACGGAGGATCAAACCCCAGACTGACACCAAACCCTTTGCTTCTAACTAGTGGCATCCATAGGGCAGGCCTAAGAATCTGGGACTGGCAAGGAATCACACTCCTGCTCTCAAGTAGGTAGACAGTATACCACTTAACCTCCCAGGCCACCCCTCTGCACATACTCTCCCCCCTCTCCAACCTCACTGATTACTATTCTAAAAAGGAAAGGAAATGGGAGTTTGTTCCTTATTTAAGACTGCCCACCACAAAGCCTGGTACTTGAGCAAAATCTTTGATGAATAGTTTATTCTGGGAGCAAGAATGCTAAGGTATGTGACTCTTGCCCTCAGAAAGCTTAAGTTTAGTTTATGCCCAAAGAGGACTTGCTCAAATTGTCCCCATATATGTAGCATGTTCAGGGATTGCAACACAGATGCACATACATGTCAATGTGTGTGGTAGATCTAACAGCCATGGAAATGCACATATACAGAGAAAAAGCTGTAGAATTTCTCAAAAAGAAAAAAGTCCTAGTAGTTTCAATCTGCTTATTAATAATGTAATAATTCATATACCTGAGCTACATGTATCTTTACTTGATCTAGGAGGAAAAAAAATAAAAGTTTTACTAAATACAAGTAGCAATATAACCAAGACATCAATGGTTACTGGTTCAACTATTACGAACTCTTTCAAAGTAGCCTCAAGCACTTTCAAGTTATCATTTACATGCAAAAGCAAGGCTCAGGTAATTGCAAATTCCTTAAGGATACTAAGTAACACATTATGGTTCAAGTGTTTAATGTATATATGTGTGTGTGTGTATACATACATATACAAATGGTAATATACATTGAAAAAATACTCATTTTTAAAGCTAGTTTAGACTGGCCTTCCCTCTGTTCTCTCAAACTTTCCAAATTAGTATGGCTTTATTATGCGTAATGTAATTTAAGAAAAAAGTAATCAAAATTCTAAGAGTTCAAGCCAAATATAAAAGAGTGGGAGACCGGGACGCCTGGGTGGCTCAGCAGTTGAACGTCTGCCTTTGGCTCAGGGCCTGACCCCGGGTCCGGGCATCAAGTCCCACATCAGGCTCCCTGCATGGAGCCTGCTTCTCTCTCTGCTTGCGTCTCTGCCTCTCTCTCTCTCTCTCTCATGAATAAATAAATAAATCTTAAAAAAAAAAAAAAAAGAGTGGGAGAGCAACGGAATGGAGAAAATTCGATGGCACAGTTCCAATCCTGACATCACACAGCACCATTTAAAAAGTGAGGAAGTAATCCAAAAGAAATATTAATAAATATCCATTTTAATCAAGGTCTTATTTTCTTCCATTAATTCTTTCCATCCTGTTTTAGTTAGGAAGAATTTCATGAGGGGGACAAAGGAAGGAAAAGGAACATACTCTTTTATAGTTTCAATTTCCTAGAACCACAACAGAAAATATAAAAATTGGGTCTCAATCCTGGAGATCTCTTTTTACTCCTCAACTGTAATGAAGGTTCTCCAGTTCTCCATGTAGCTTGGGGGACAAGGTAAAAGAAATGAGAAAGTGGATTTGTACAAAAGGTCTTTAAGGCACTTGCACATTAAGACGAAAATACTGGGGGATCCCTGGGTGGCTCAGCTGTTTAGCACCTGCCTTTGGTCCAGGACGTGATCCTGGAGTCCCGGGATCGAATCCCCCCACATCAGGCTCTTTGCATGGAGCCTGCTTCTCCCTCTGCCTGTGTCTCTGCTGCTCTCTGTCTCTCTCTGTGTGTGTGTATGTGTGTGTGTCTCATGAATAAATAAAATCTTAAAAAAAATAAAAGCCAAAAATGCTCCCTTCACACCTCACAAATCAAAAAAGGCAAAGAGAATAGAATATCAAAATTACACTAAAGATCACCCTACTCCATTACAGAAATCCATATAAAAAGATCAGTGAGCAATGTTCTGGATGATAAAGTGGGCTCGTTCTTTCCTCAACTCTTTCACTGGCCTTGTGCCCAGTCTACCTGAAAGCTTAAGGGACAGGAAATATAGGGGCTGTTATGATTGTCATCATTAAGGTATACTGTTCTTACAATCACAAATTACCTTTTGTGAACCAGGAGCCCCAGAGTTTAACAAATCAATTGAAGAGGACATTAAAAAGTCCCAAAGTATTCGTTAAGTGTTTCATTTTCTTAGTGTAAGTCATGACTCACTTCTATTTTAAGAACCCACATATAGCAGATATTTTTTTTCTCCCCTAACATCTCAGGTAAGGCTAAATAAAAAGGTTTTATTTGCAGAAGTAGCCTCACAAAAAAAGGGAAGGAGGAAGAAAAGAAGGAAGATCACAGTTAAGTTTTTAGAAGACATAAGAGTCCCTCACCAAGTGAATACTCTTCTTCAGGAACTGTTCAGAATGGCTAAAGATAATGGAAGGTTTCCCTGCTCATCCCGACCATTTGCCTGGGCTTGAGCAAAGGGTTTTGTCTTACTTATACTGATACAGGTGAAGGGGGACTGTTAAACTTACTTTTATTAGGTTTACCTAGTAAAACTCAATATTCAGAATTAAATTTGGACCTGTCTAGTGCATGAAAAAAGCCAAGAGAACAAGAAGAGAATCACACTGTACAAAATGAATAGTATTTTTCTATAAGAACCAATGTAATTTGGCAACCAGGGTTACTATAGGGAATTTCTTACTCTAAATCCTATACCCAGGACCCCTAATCTTTTTAAATTTTTAGGAGTCAAAATCATCCCTTTTGAAAGGACTTATTCACAAGGGACTCCTGGAGCAGCTGAAGAGAATGAGCAAGTTCAGTCATAAAAATCATGAAACCCACACTTCTGGAGTATAGTCTCATTGATCAAAACTCCATGATGGTTATGATGCCGGATTCAAGAGTCTTGTTTCTAATTATGGATGGAACGATTGCTTTCCTGAATGCTATTTTTGGGTATAGTTAACAATTGCTGGAAAAAAAATAGGGAAATTAACGATCAAAAAGAATTTCAATGCAAAATACTTCAGTCAAATTAGTAAATAAAGAGCTGAAGCCTCTGGAAGCTCTAGGTAGGCTGCTGAACCTAGAAATGCCCGAAAGCTGTATGCCAAATTATATGTATCATATGAGCATTCTTCTGGGGGGAAAGTCCATACTTTTTAATAGAATTCTCAGAAAGATATACCAACTTTTAAAATAATTGTAGCCTTAGGGGATTCCTTTGAGGTCAAATGAAAGTGCTTTCATTGTATGTGTCTGTTAACTGTTATTTGGATTAGTAAGTATCCACAGGTTTTAGTCTAAAAGTTGTTAATGCCACTGACTACAGTAAGGGCTCAGAGGCCTTCTGTCCAATGCCTTTTCAATTTTCTAAGTCAATTAAGTAATCTGGTGCACACAGTGGTTCATAGCAATAGAGGCTCCAGACTTCTCTACTGCCATAGTTCAGACCTTCACACCAGTGCCTCACGGAGAAGCCAGGAGAATCTACTAGAGCTTCAATGTTGTTTATAATTTAAGAGGGAAAAAAACGATACTACCTGTAACACACATTTCATAATACAGCTGTTGGGAGTGACAATGTTGAACCAAAGAAGCTAATATTCACGATATACTGGTGCCATTTTGATGCCAGTTTCAGTAGTGATGTAATAACACTGCCAACACCTTGTTCTCACAAAATAATAACATTAAAAAACCCCAGCACCTCCCACAGGAGGCTTCTTATGTAATTACAACATGGCTAAGGACACCTGTACCTAGAAATGTTCCTTATAGAGCACCATCTCATCTCTCAATCTCTTTCCACAATTCTACCCCAACTAATCTATCTCCTCCTCCCCATCAGCTTTTTTCCCCCAAAGTAAAACACTCATCTCCCTGTTTTATCCACCCTCCTTTTCTACTAGTTCATTCACCACAAGCTAGGTCTGAGATCACTTCTCTAGGTAGAAGAAGACAGGAAAGAAAGACTACTATAGACTAATAATTTTCTATTTTTGTTTTTCACCTGTCACATGTATATGGCAGTGATCTTCGTAAACTTCTAAAATACTACAGAATTATAGTAAGGTAAACAATCACCAGTTAACTCACGAATCCTAGTAATGAATGGCCTTCCACTGAGACTCTCCTTCCTTATCATAAATACAAAAATTTAGTACCAAGTAACCAGAGTCTCAAATCCAGTCATCCCATTACTCACATTTAAGAAGCTAGAGGAGGCGGTCCTTATCATTTATCTGGTAAATAAATCTTGCAGCTTATTTTCAAGACTCTGACACTCTCTCTCTCCCCCCTCATCTTTTTCTAGTGGTTCCTTCTGCTCAGCCTTTCCCCCTCAGTTCACACTTGCCTTACTCAGCCCCATCTGTGTGTACGCTCGTGCTGAAGCCCTCCTCTATCATTCCAAGAAAAATCCTCTCTTTTATATTTTCTAGCACTTGTTTACCTGGAGATGTCTATATCCCCTTCCTCAAGAGAAAGTCTCTATCTTTGAAACTCCAGCACCTGGCAGGTACTGGAGACAGATACTCTACTACATAGTGAATAAATGTGTCCACCCACCTCTGAGATACTGATTCATATTCTCACCCTTTTTCAAGACTTTGCTCCAGATTCTGGTTTTCTCTGAAGACTTCTCTGATGCACCTCTTCTATACAATCTGCTGCTACTCTTACCATCTTAGCAGTTTTTCCTTCCTTCAACAGATAGTAGTCTCAGAGCTTCTATTACAATCCAGGCACTGCTCTTAGGCCTGGGAATAAAGCACTGAATGAAACAGATAAAAAATCCCTGCCCTCGTGGAACATACATTCTAATTGGGGAATGGTGGGGGTACACCAAACATCTCATTCAATTTGAACTTTATTATAATTCACTTCTTTTGATTCTATATTGATTCACTTGACTGTCTAGAATCCTGTGGTAAATCATCTGCAAAAAAGCCACCAATAATCCCTCCTATCCCTGTAGGCATAGTACTGCTCCTTCTATCAAAAAGGTAGAGTTTACTTCCTTTCTACCTGAACCTGAGCTGACTTGTTTTGATCAAGAGAATCTGCAGAAGTGACTGCTGTACTAGTTCTGGGCCTAGGCCCTAGGAGCTCTGACAGCTTTTACTCCCTTGGAAGCCAGATACCATGTAAAGAAGTCCAGGCCATATAGCTACTCTACAGCTAGAGAGAAAGAGTCTGAGGATGAGTAACCACATAGCAAGAGAGAAGAACCATGGCACTCTAGCTGCCAGTCAGCACAAAACCCTCAGACCTTTCAGCCCTGTCCAGCTACCAGGTCAACACAGCCACATAAGCGAGCCCAATTAAAGCCATGTGGAGCATTGGAGGAGTCATCTCTGATAAATTCCTTGCCTGCCATATCATGGCCGATAAAATGGTTGTTTTAAGCTTCTAAATTTGGATGTGATTAGGTAGCAATCATGAAGAAACTGCATTAACAGGACTATGCTCTTAACCACAGTCAAAAACACGAGTTTCTATATTTTATGACCTTTCATTAGGTCTATTAGGGTTAGGTAAAAAGTAAACATTAAGCCAATATTTGATGAATATATGTAAAACTAAATAGAGAAGATTCTAGGAAGATGGAAGAGCAACAAGAATCTATCTTCCTGGGATCCCTGGGTGGCGCAGCGGTTTAGCGCCTGCCTTTGGCCCGGGGCACGATCCTGGAGACCCAGGATCGAATCCCACGTCGGGCTCCCTGCATGGAGCCTGCTTCTTCCTCTGCCTATGTCTCTGCCTCTCTCTCTCTCTCTCTCTCTCTCTCTCTCTCTCTCTCTGACTATCATGAATAAATAAATAAAATCTTTAAAAAAAAAAAGAATCTATCTTCCTGGTAACACTTGTGGTATACAATATATAAACTTGCTGAACACACTATGGTGTACACCTGAAATTTAACATTGTGCTAACTAGACTCAGAAAAATTAAGTCATTTTTAACGTTAAAAAAAACAATTTTCAGGTACCTAGATGGCTCAGTCAGTTAAGTACCTGACTCCTGATTTTAGCTCAGGCCATGGTCTCAGCATTCTGAGATGGAGCCCAAAGGACTCTGCACACAGCACAGAGTCGCCTAAGATCCTTTCTCTCTTCCTCTTCCTCTCCCTCTCTTTCACCCTACCCTACTTACCCATGCAAAGTCTCTTCTCCTTCTCTCTAACAAATAAATAAAGCCTTTTTCTAAAAAAAATCTATTTTCCTACCTGGATAACAATTGCATCCACAGAATGAAATCTGTCTGATGTTACTATTACTATTTTGGAACTCTAAGTCTTTTGAAAGCCTGCAACTTTTAGGCAAAGACTCAAATGGTAAATTGCCATTAGTTTCAGTCAGTTTTAGCTCTTAGTACAGTAATACCTACCAATCCTCCACCCCTAGACCCTTGGCAGGCAACTCTGAGGGTTCTTGGAACAGCACACATGCAGCTTATGGTAACAAGGGTGGGCAAGAAGGACAGTCTTCCAAGGATCAGGAATCTCTGCTCCAATTGCTGAATGCTGCCCCACATCACAGAGTATAGACTCTGTGACCCCCTTGGGTGAGCAGGCCTCATAGTTGCAACCTCCCCTCACTGCTGCAAGCCTCTCCCCTTCTGGCTGAAGTGGATTGCCAGGGAATTTAAAGAGCCCAAGCCCCTTTCTCCCCTTTTGGGAGCCAGGCATTAAAGACATTAAAAAAACAACTGCATATATGGAAAAAAATAGAAAGTGACTGTGCATGTGTAGGCAAAGGCTCAGAAAAGACCTCAGCATACCTCAAGTTTATACCTCTGGCTGATCTTCAGCACAGAGACAGCTTACAATTTCAAAAAATAAAAGAACAACCAAGAAAAGAGAGCACCAGGAAAGGAGAAGAATCTACTTTCCAGAGTTACCACAAGTGATGATTCAAATGTCCAGTGTTCAACAACAAAAATCACAAGGCATAAATAGACAGGAAAGTTTGAAAGTTTGGCCCAAACCAGGGGGGCGGGGAGGAGTGGGTTTCAACAGGAACTGTCCCTAAAAAAGACTTATTGGCAAATATACTAAATATTTTAAAACAACATTCTTTTTTTTTTTTTTTTTTTTTTTTTTTTTTTTTTTTTTTAATTTATGATAGTCACACAGAGAGAGAGAAAGAGAGAGAGGCAGAGACATAGGCAGAGGGAGAAGCAGGCTCCATGCACCGGGAGCCCGACATGGGATTCGATCCCGGGTCTCCAGGATCGCGCCCTGGGCCAAAGGCAGGCGCCAAACCGCTGCGCCACCCAGGGATCCCTAAAACAACATTCTTAAAAGATGTTTAAAGAACTAAAAGATGTGGAGAAAGTATAGAAAATGATATATGAGCAAAATGGAAATAAAGAGACTAAAAACCTAAGACCACCAAAAAACAACAACAAATCTACAGCTGAAAAGTACAGTAACTGAAATTCAGTAGTGGGATTCAAAGGCAGATTTGAGTAGACAAAAGAATCCACGAACTTGAAAACAGGACAATGGAAATTATCAAGTCAAAGAACAAGAAAAACGGAAGAAAAGCAAAGAGAACTCAAAGGAACCATGGGATACCATCAAGTGGACCAACATGTGTATTATGGGAGTACCCAGGAGACTTCCCAAATTGGAGTAACATGAATATGAACATCCAAGAAGCTCAACAAACTCCACATAACATGAACTCAAAGAGATCCACACCAAAACACAGGATAATCAAACTTTCAAAAAAGAGAAGACAGAAACTCCTCAATGTAGCAAGAAAGAAGCAAATCTTCACTTACACAAAGGGATCCTCAGTAAGATTATTAGATTCCTCACCAAATTTTGGTGGTTAGCAAACTGTGGGCGGATAGAATCAAAGTATTAATATAAAAAAAAACAAAACAAAACCCTATCAATCAAGAAATCTATATCCAGCAAAACTGTCCTTCAAAAGAGAGATATGGAGACATCCCAAGATAAACAAAAACTGAGAGGACTCAGGACCACTTGAACTGCCCTGTAAGAGTCCTGAAAGCTGAAGAGGACACTAGATAATAATTCAAAACCATATGGAGACTATCTCAATAATGGCAAATACATGGGCAATTATAAGACCTAGTATTATTGTTGTGTGTTTTTTTTTAAGACTTTTTATTTATTTATTCATAGAGACACAGAGAGAGAGAGAGGCAGAGACACAGGCAGAGGAAGAAGCAGGCTCCATGCAGAGACCTGATGTGGGACTCGATCCAGGGTCTCCAGGATCAGGCCCTGGGCTGCAGGCAGCCTAAACCGCTGAGCTACCGGGGCTGCCCAGACCTAGTATTATTGTAACAATGATTTGTAACTGCACTTTGTTTTATACCTGAGTTATGAGACTAACACATTTAAATAAAAGACAATTTGCAGTGTATTACTGAATTTTGGTTTGGAACTCCAAATTTTGGATATATCATGTCATTTCCTGGTATCTACAAAGAAAATAGCGATTGAATATACAAAGGAAGTGAGAAAACAATTTCAGTACTTGAAATACACATACCCACACACAAAAGTATACATGTGCATGTACACATGTGTGGAAGTGCATACATGTATATACACACACACAAATAAACACAGAAGACAGTAATCCAGGAAATGAAGGACAAAAAGCCCTAAGGCATACAGAAAACAAATAGCATAATTATAGAAGTCTGTCTTTAACAGTAATTATTTTAAATGTAAATGGATTAAACTAGGGCACCTGGATGGCTTTGTGGTTGAGTGTCTGCCTTTGGCTCAGATCATGATCCCAGGGTCCCAGGATTGAGTCCTGCATCAGGCTCCCCACAGGGAGTCTGCTTCTCCCTCTGCCTGTGTCTCTGCCTCTCTATCATGAATAAATAAATAAAATCTTTTTTAAAAGAATGGATTAAACTCCAATCAGCAAGACAGATTAGCAGAATGGATAAAAATAGATGTTCCAACTCAATGCCATCTACAAAAGACTTACTTGAGATCCAAAGACACAAACAGGTTGAAGGTAGAAGGATGGGGGTGCACCTGGCTGCTTCAGTCAGTAGAGTGAGTGACTCTTGATATCAGGGTTGTGAGTTTAAGCCCCACACTGAGGATAGAGATTACTTAAAAATAAAATATTAAAAAATAAAAATAATAAAAGGAGCATCTGGGTGACTCAGTTGGTTAAGCATCTGCCTTTGGCTCAGGTCATGATTCCAGGGTCCTGAGACTGAGCCCTGCATCATCAGGGAGTCTGCTTCTCCCTCTCCCTTCACCCCTCCCCCTGCTTGTGCTCTCTCTCACTCTCTCACAAATAAATAAAAACAGAAAGAAAGAAGAAGAAAGAAAGAAAGAAAGAAAGAAAGAAAGAAAGAAAGAAAGAAAGAAAGAAGGATGGAAGATTATCCCTTGCTAATAACAACCAGAAAAGTGAAG
This sequence comes from Nyctereutes procyonoides, assembly GCF_905146905.1. Taxonomy (NCBI): domain Eukaryota; kingdom Metazoa; phylum Chordata; class Mammalia; order Carnivora; family Canidae; genus Nyctereutes; species Nyctereutes procyonoides. The sequence goes on along the minus strand of NW_026575133.1, from coordinate 7,880,255 downwards.
ATGTGGCTATACTACTCTCAGACAAAATAAAATAGACTTTAAATCAAAAAGGTTACAAGAGACAAAGGATTTTATCTATTAACGAAATATTCAATGTAGCAATAAGATATAACTATAAACTCTTATGCACCTAATGACAGACAATCAAAAGCAGGGGCACCTAGGTGGCTCATTCGATTAAGTGTCCAACTCTTGGTTTCAGCTCAGGTCATGATCTAAGGGTTGTGTGATCAATCCCCATGTTGGGCTCTGTATCTAAAATAAACAAATCTTTAAAACAAAACAAAAACAACAACAAATGAAACTGTAGTTTTTTGGCCTCTGAGAGCCATTCACTTAGGAAGCAAGGGACCACAAGGACTTCCTGTATCTAGCTCTGATGATGAGGAACTTGATGGGTAAAAAAGCTTTGAGAATTCTCAATGATGTTTTAAGAAGAATTTTGGCTTTATTAGACAAAATAGGCAGATTTAGAGGAAGAGTCGTAATTAAGTTAAACATGAGGGTGAGAAGAGGAATAACATGTTTCAGATAGAAAGGAAAAAATCAACTATTCAAATTCTTTTGGGGAAAAAAACCCAAAAAAACAGACTAAACAATTTGGAGCAATTCAGAATTCAAGGTCTGCCAACATTTCCTACACAAAGCAGGAATTTGGTTCAACTGTTGAAGAAAGAAAAGATTCTCTTTCATGTTAGAAAATATTAGCAAAATTTGGTCTTTTTGTGTTAACAGAGGCTATAATTCAAAAGAGAATAGTGATAAGATTATCACACAATTATATTTAAGTTATATTCTGGGCTTAGACTATTAGACATCTCGTTGTAGAGATTTCCTAAGCCTGTTAACACATAGGTCTTCAAAAATCACTATTAACATCAAAAAATTGTTTCCAGCAAAAACACTGTATGCAGAGACTTGGGGCCACTGCTATAGCTTAAAAGATAATAATTCCCCAACTTAATGGCTACTGGAAATTAATAAAAATCTGGGATTCTGAGGGCAGCCCTGGTGGCGCAGTGGTTTAGTGCCGCCTGCAGCCCGGGGTGTGATCCTGGGGACCCAGGATCAGGTCCCACATCGGGCTCCCTGCATGGGGCCTGCTTCTCCCTCTGCCTGTGTCTCTGCCTCTCTCTCTCACTCTGTGTCTCTCATGAATAAATAAAAATAAATAAAATTTTTTAAAAATCTGGGATTCTGATCCTTAATATATTAAGATGTCTTTAAAAGATTTTATTTACTTGAGAGAATGAGTGAGCATGAGAGAGAGCACAAGCAGGGGGAGAAGGAGAGGGAGAAGCAGACTCCTTGCTGAGCCAGAAGCCCAATGTGGGGCTCAATCCCAGAAGCCTGAGATCATGACCTGAGCCCAAGGCAGATGCGTCACTGACTGAGCCATCCAGGTGCCCCTATATAACATTCTATTTAAACTCATCTTACTGTTCAGCTTTCTTAACTTGGTCAGGTTAGCCTTGGCTATCCCATTAATTGTATGAACACACAAAATTTTAACTGTCTTCACTCTATCTATAAGGTACATTCATTTATTCATTTGTTCAATCAACAAGTGTCTACTGAGCAACAAATGCTAGTCAACAGCAGTCTGAAAATTTACTAAGTGTTGTATAAAATGACAAGGTTAGATAAAAGTGCTGTCCCTTTAAGGTTAACGTATCCATAATTACATAATAGAGCATGTACATCTACTACTTATCTGGAACATTAAGGAAAGCAAAAAACAAGTTTGTCACTGATAACATAAGAGGGACCTGGCTGGCTCAGTCAGTAGAGGATGTGCATTTAGATCTCAGGGTCGTAAGTTCAACCCCTACATTGGGCATAGAGCTTACTTAAAAATATCTATTTTATATGTGTTACATATATCATACATTTTATATATATATCACATATATATTATACACACACACACACACACACACACACACACACACACTTGAGCAAGTTTCAATCCCAGCAGCAAATTTCTAGCTCTGTTGCAAGTTCCTGCCCTACTGATTAAAGTCAGTATCTGTGTTAAACAAAGGGACACAAAAATGTGAATCTCTCTGAATTATGAAATGCCTGAAATGGTTAAATAGAACACCACAGATTGGTTATTTAAACTTAAGTAAGCTCATGTTTGAGAAACAACATTTTATGGTAAGCTTATTTGTAGAAGGCTTTCTATAACTTTGGTTTAATTAATGTTAATTTTCCATACACTCAGAAGTTTATACTGTAGTATATGTTTACTGAATATAATGCCAAGCACAAAACTGTACTGTAACTCAGTCACTGATGAGATTAAAAACATGTTCTCCAAACACTTGCCTGAAATAACAATGAAAGTATTGTCATCTAATTCAGAACTCAACATAATACATTCATATATACCAGTAGGAACACCCTTGTTTCCAGCTGCTTACAAGTTCCAGAGTCATAATTAATACACTGATGAAAACAATTACTTATATCTGAAAGCCCTAAAGCCACAAAGAACTAACTACTAATCAAGGCTTTACAGTCTTGATTACACAGGGGAATGCAGTTAGGCCTAGCAAATAACCCAAAGGGGAGCCAGTTAATCTCTCCTGCAAATTGGTAATGTTTTTCCTCTCTTCTCTGCCAAATCCTTGAAGGAACACACTTCACATACAAAGATTCATTAAAATAGCCCTAAAAATACCTCATATTCCTGAGATTTAATCATTTTCATTTACCTAACATTCAATATGTACTTACCATTGCAGGCCCTGTGCTGACACTATGATAGACTGACTGGTCCCTGTCCTTTAATGAAGGTTACGGTCTAATGGGAGAGATTCATCTAAAATAACTAGTGTAATAAATTCAATGAAGGAACCTAACAGTGCTAAGAGAGACTCAGAGAATTTAATCTAAGAATGCAAGGAATATCTTCCTGAAAAGGGGGGCATCTAAATAGACATCTGAAGGATGTCAAACAGCTTAGATTTGTTTTCTGCACATTTGCACAGCTAAATTTTTGGAGGGGTCACCAAATCAGTTCAACCATAGTTCCAGAATAGGCTATTGTAAAATACTCAGCTGGTGTATTTAAAATATAAGAAAAGCATTTATGTACCTTTGCCCTATACAATCACCATGTGAATAATATACATTGGCTGGATCGCTAGTCCCTAAAAGAGAAATTACATTAAACAGATCTAGGTCACCCCAGTCATCCCAACCAAGACCATCCTAGATCAGCCAATAGCCAACTCCCAACCAAGGTCAGCAAAGCCCCAGCCAACCATCCAACTACCACATGTGACCAAAAATGCTTACTGTATGCATATAATGTTTCCCAGGTGTCTCTTATGCAACTATATTATGGCAATAGAAAACTGATACAAAAAAATAAAAAGAAAAAACTGATACATGATTTTTTTTTCTTTTTTAACTATTCTTTTGTCTTTTCTCTGGAGACTAATGAAGGATCTGTTCTCCCAAGTAAGAGAGTAAACCAAAAAGGACTCTGATCTGGGACCCAGAAGTGAAGGCTTTAACACAGGAAAAAAAGATGAAGAAAAGTCTTTTGGTTAATTTGTGAAGATTCAAGGCAACAAGCCAATTCCGTTCTGGGTTTCTCAGAAAGGCCTCCAAAAATCTCTGAAGAACTGACAGATAACTTGATGTATTTTCGAATTCTGGTGAAGAATACAGGGAACCTGGGTGGCTCAGTCAAACATTCAAATATTGATTTCAGCCCAGATCATGATCTCAGAGTCGTGAGATCAAGCCCTTGCGTGGGGCTTTGTATGGGACATGCATGGAGTTTGCTTAAGATTCTCATTCTCCTTCTGTCCCTCCCTCTCACCCTCTTTCTCTAACAAAAGAAAAAAAAATTAAAATAAGCTAGTGAAGAATAGTAAGCAAACAAAAAGACCTATGGAAAATTCCAGGAAAAAGAAAGTCGTACTATGATCATGAGTCTTTTCTCCCGTTATTTGGCGCACAGTGAACAATCTTTACATGTTCACATTAATGTAAACACTCAACATATTAGTTTGATATAAAAAGTTAGGGAACACTTCCAAGAAAGTAACATCTAAAGACATCTGAAATCACGTCCTTAAGTTTTTGATAATTATATTTGGAGGATAAGAGAAGAGAGAAGTGTATGTATGTGTGTGTGGTGGAGAGAGGAAGTTTAAGGAAGGAAGAGCCCATCTTCCAGCATAAGAAGCCATTAAGGGCAGCCCAGGTGGCTCAGTGGTTGAGCGCCACCTTTGGCTCAGGGCATGATCCTGAGGACCCGGGATGGAGGCCCACATCGGGCTCCCTGCATGGAGCCTGCTTCTCCCTCTGCCTATGTCTCTGCTTCTCTCTCTCTCTCTCTCTCTCTCTCTCACTCTGTGTCTCTCGTGGATGGATGGATAAAAAAAAAAAAAGAAGCCATTAAGATCTGAAATGGAAGTGAATCACAGTTTAACACCAAATTTTAGAAATATCACTTTAATAGCATAAGAAACACCTCAGAGTTGAAAGTAGTTAACTTTGGGGAATGGAAACTAGAAGGAGACGGGGTTATTTTTAATTGTCAACTCTGTATCTTTTTAGGCTCTATTAATCTTGATATAAGTTAAAAATTTTCTCAATTTTTAACCTCATTAGCCTTTCTGTTCTCCCCAGATTTCTATTTTCACCACTTAGGTCTATGACAACTACTCATTTTATCCATTCATTTGTTCATTCAACTATTTATTGGGCAACTACTAATGTCTACTGTTTTTGATAAGGATACAGCAATGAACAAAAACCTAAGTCCCTGGTTCAGTAGAGGAGACAAATTAATATATCACACAATATATAATATTTTGGATATATTAAACATATAGATATGTCCAGGAATAAGTGAGAAGAGGAAAAATGTAAAATAAAAGGGACAGAGGTAATAGAGCTATTTTACCTGCAATGGTGACATTTAAGCAGACATTGGAATTCAATAAGGGAGCAGGCCATTGAGATATGTGGCAGAACAAAGGAGGTGGAGGGAGCATTCAGTACAAAGGCCTAGGCTGTAGGTGTGCTTAGTATGTTCAAAGAAAAGAAGGGAGACCAGGTTATATGAAACTTCACATACCACTATAAAAATTTTAGCTACTATTCTGGGTGAGTTGATAAACTACTGATAGACTTTCAAACAAGGAGTCATAGGAGCTAACTTATTTCTAGAAAGTTCACTTGTTGGGGTACAACCATTTCGGAAAACTGTTTGCTGAAGCTCCATGCAAGTCCCACTTGTAGGTAGGTAACATAAACGCATATGTATACTTGCCAAAGGACAGGTACCCATACATTTATAGCAGGATTCATAATAGCCAAAAGCCAGGAACTATCTGAACACCACTTAATAGAATGGATTAAAAAATTGTGGTGTATTAACACAAAGGATTAGTATATAGCAATGCAAAGAAACCATTCACCATTTCATGAGGCATCACAGATGATTCTCATGTGCACAAAGTTGCATGAAGTCAGTTACATATTGTAGGATTCCATTTACATACAGTACAACCTCAGACCCAACCAACCTGTGTTCCTGAAAGTCAAGACAGTGGTTATCCCTTGAGGACAGCGACAGGAAGGAAACGTAAGTGGCTGGTGACATTCTTTCTTGTTCTGGGTGCTGGTTATACAGGTGTGATCAGTTTCTGAAAATTCAAATTCCTAACATGTACACTTTTCAGTATGTTTGTAATGTCAGTCAAGTTCTTTTTTAAAGCTCAATCTGACTGCTGTGTGGAAAACGGGTGCTAAGGAGGCATGAACAGCAGAGGGTAGTTAGGAGGTTAATGTAATCACCCAGTTGAAGATGAAGGGGACTCTCAGGCAGTCAAGGCAGAGGTAGGGTGGAGTGGCCATCTTCTGGAAATACTCTGTACTGGAGTCAGTAGGATTCCCTGACAGATTTTAAGGGTGAGAGAAAGGAGGGAAAAAGAACACCGACATTTTTACCCCAGACAACTGGAAAAACAGAAGTGCCTTCACTGAGATGGGGAAGACTGCAGCAAATACTGATTTGGAGGACACAGAGAAACCCAACAGCTAGCTCTGAACAACTGCCATTTGAGAAGGCTCCAAGCAGAGCTGTTCAACAGAGACTGGATATAGGAATCAGGAGTTCAAGAAAGTTGGGGCTGCAGAATCAACTGGGAGGTGTCGACAAAACCACACAGATGGTATTAAAACCAAGGACTACTGCAGCCAGGTGACTAAGTCACCTTGACAGTATGTGCTCTTGTCATGGGGGGGGAGAATGACATCACACTTTGTGGTCTTCTTCCCCAAACCCTTAACATCCTGACAAATCACTCTATAAACCTGACCGGCACTCCTTCAAATTGTCAAGATGATCAAAAACAAAAGAGTCTGAGAAATTGTCACAGCCAATCAAAGCCCAAGATGACACAGGAATACTATACAGGATGCAATATCCTGACTAGATACATTATGTAAAAGCTAATGAAATCTCAATAAAATAGGGATGTCAGTTAATGATCAAGTGGCAGTATTGCCTCATCAGTGTGGCAAGTGTACTGTTGAAGAGGTTGATAAGCAAATTGTGTGCAAGGACAGGTGGTGCCAGGATGTGGGAACTCTGTATTTCTTGACAATTTTCTTGTAAACCTAAAACTCAAATAGTTTATTGGAGAAGCAAAATGGGCCTGGAGGAGATCACCTACAGGGGGAGGAGTGCAGGCAAAAAGGAGGTCAGTAGGAACCAAAGACCAAGGAGTGTTCTGGAGACTATTTGTATCATTCCTCCCATTCCCCTGTTTCTCTCTCTTATTCTTTCTTATCACACTGCCTTTTAACTGAGAGTGACCTTATTTCCACTATTCCCTCTAGAGCAGCACAGTCCAGGTAGACTTCATGGACAATGAAGAGAAATGATCTATATCTGGGCTGCCTGATGGAGTAGCTAGTAGGCACATGTGGCTATGGAGCACTTACAAAACATCTATTGCAACTGGAGAAATTAATTTAAAAAAAAATTTTAAGGAACTTTAAGATTTTATTTTGAGAGAGAGAATGAGCTGGAGGGGCAGAAGGAGAGGGAGAATCCAACCTAACTCCCTGCTGAGCACAGAGCTTGAGGTGTGGCTTGATCCCATGATCCCAAGATCATGACCTGAGCCGAAACCAAGAGTCAGTCTTCCAACCAGCTGAGCTACTCAGGTGCCCCTTTATGGGATTTTTAAATTTATATAGCCATGTACGGCTACTGGTTATGACTAGGACAACAAACTCTAGGTCCAGTATCTCTTTATTTGATCCTTTTTCCTGCCCTTTTACAAGCAACGGTATTTCTGACTCTGCTCTTGATTATCTTGGCTCCAGAACATCTTTAAACAATGTCTGCAGCCAGACTTCACTCAGTCATGGTCCCTATCTTTCTATACCTACACAGTAGGACTGTAAAAGAATAGAAGTCTCCCAGTTGAAATGACCGCCTGTAATTCACCTCTGCCTGTAATTCAGGCCTCAAAGGTCAGAGTCCTGTGATTTAAGAAAAATTCTTAAGTGTGAATTTTCTAAACAAGAGAAGGGGGGGAAAACTCCTGGTCTTAATTATAAAAAGAGCTATTAAGGGCAGCCCCGGTGGCCCAGCGGTTTGGTGCTGCCTTCAGCCCAGGGTGTGATCCTGGAGACCCAGGATCGAGTCCCATGTCAGGCTCTCTGCATGGAGCCTGCTTTTCTCCCTCTCCCTCTGCCTGTGTCTCTGCCTCTCTCTCTCTCTCTCTCTGTCATGAATAAATAAAATCTTTAAAAAAAAAAAAGAGCTATTAAAAACTTACAAATTGGGGCGCCTGGGTGGATCAGTGGTTGAGCATCTGCCTTTGGCTCAGGTCATGATCCTAGAGTCCCAGGATTGAGTCCGGGTCCCAGAGAGGAGCCAGCTTCTCCCTCTGCCTATGTCTCTGTCTCTGTCTCTCTCTCTCTGTCTCTCATGAGTAAATAAAATCTTTAAAAAAAACCTCACAAATTAAATACAAAACTATGAAAATATTCAAATTAATGATTGAATTAGTGAGATAAGTCATGTCCTTCTAAAACTAAACCATTATTCACTATATGAATGTGGTCCTAACTCACAGGTCCTACCACTTTCTTCTATTCAAGCAATTGTAAAATGTCCATTTGTACAGTGTGTCTTTATAGCCATTAGAAATAAAGACAAGATTCAATTAAGTTCTTTTCTCATTTTTGTCATGGTAGTGTAATCTATTACTGCCCACCCCCAATTAAGTGATAGGACTTCCGTAATAATAATAATGTAATAATCCAGAAGATCTAGAGTACACTTATATTTAATTCTCAAAGGTGACTGAAATAAATACAATTAAAAAAAAAAAAAGACCCACACACAGGCAACTCAAGGACCCAGAGATAAAGTCCTCAAAGCATTACAGAACTCCACTTTGAGAAACAAACTACTCCCAGTTGAAATACAAACATCCATGAGAGTGTAACTGATAAGAACTTCTCATAATTTAGCTATCAGAGGCTTTCTACCTTGCAGTCACAAAAGAACAGCTCTTAACAAAATTGCTTTCACAGAGGTTAGGGTCTTTTTAAAAAATCTTATTAGAAAGAGGGACACCTGGGTGGCTCAGTTGATTAAAGGTTAAACGTCCAACTCTTGATTCGGCTCAGGTCAGGATCTGGGCATTGTGAGATGGAGCCTCGCATTGGGCTCTACATTGGGCATGGAGCCTGTTTATTTTTTTTTCATAAATTTTTTTTAAATTTTTTTTTATTTATTTATGATAGTCACAGAGAGAGAGAGAGAGAGGCAGAGACACAGGCAGAGGGAGAAGCAGGCTCCATGCACCGGGAGCCCGACGTGGGATTCGATCCCGGGTCTCCAGGATCGCGCCCTGGGCCAAAGGCAGGCGCTAAACCGCTGCGCCACCCAGGGATCCCCATGGAGCCTGTTTAATAAAAGTCTGTGTCTCCCTCTGCACTGCCCCCTCACCAACCCCTAACTGCTGCTTCAAAAATCTCATTAGAGGGCAGCCTGGGTGGCTCAGCAGTTTAGCGGTGCCTACGGCCCAAGGCGCGGTCCTGGAGACCAGGGATAGAGTCCCGCTTCAGGCTCCCTGCATGGAGCCTGCTTCTCCCTCTGCCTGTGTCTCTGCCTCCCTCTCTTTCTCTCTCTCTCTCTCTCTCTCTCTCTCTCTCTCTCTGTCTCTCTGTCTCTCATTAATAAATAAATAAAATCTTAAAAAAAATAAACTCATTAGAAAAAGAATCCTATAATGAGTCTCCTGATACGAATACCTACCCTCAACCTTTGCATATTGATAACTGGTCAAGTTTTAATAGTCAAGACAAGTCACATGATGAGGTTACCAGCAACATCTCAGAGTAGTGCCAAGCAAGGAAGTAGTGCAATGAAAGAAGTTAAAAGGGGCCCCTATTTATTCAGCCAATAAACATTTATTAAACCCTTACTATACAGCCAAGCCTAAGAGTCCCAAGACACAAACACAAGCTTCTTCTGAAGCTTAGTCTAGTGGGTTTGAAAACTAACCAATTATACAGCAGTGTAACTCACTACATAACAGGCAAGGTCAAGCCCCAAGGTAAGCACCTAACCCAGACTTGAAGGCTTAAGGCTGAAACATGAAAGCTGAGTAGCAAGTTGCCGAGGGCATCTTGCACTGCTCTTTGATCAACTCTATTGTCACTAATCCTAAAATTAATCCATTATCCCTCCAAAGACCTTGCAAATTTGAAATAAAATTAGCATAAGCATGACTTTTTAGTTTATTCTGGACACAAAATGCTTTAAGATTTCTCTCTTCATTTCTAAACCCTTCAGCCTACTCACTGACCTTATGCTTACCAAATATTTTCATTAACCATGTTCTTCCTAATTTCTCTCTTCAAGAATTTTGAGGTTTCTCAATTTAGAGGACCTAGTGAGTTTCTCTCAAGAGAAGGGAGAATTTTGGGATCCTTGGGTGGCACAGCGGTTTGGCGCCTGCCTTTGGCCCAGGGCCGATCCTGGAGACCCTGGATCGAATCCCACGTCGGGCTCCCGGTGCATGGGGCCTGCTTCTCCCTCTGCCTATGTCTCTGCCTCTCTCTCTCTGTGTGTGACTATCATAAAAAAAAAAAAAAAAAAGAGAAAGAGAAGGGAGAATTTCACTTCAAACTAGAAGTGGCCCATAGAGTCACTAGAGGGGTTTAACACAGGGAGATGCTCTTGTCCCCCATGGTGAGAACATATTTCAAACTGCTGACTTCATTGTAATTATAATCCCCAAAGCTGTGGCTAAATTCCAGAGGGGCCAATTATAATCTACCTAAATTTTCTCATAATTTTAATTGGCTATGCCTCTATTACTTTGTAACCCTAAACTACTGCCTAACATTTACTACAAGATCACAGACCAAAGAATTTTACAATTGGAAGGCATCTTGACAGATCATTTAGTGCAGTGGTTTGCCAAGTGTTCCAGAGAAATGCTTCACAGGCCGTGCCAACAGACACTCAAATTTTAACCTGCTAAAGAATTATTAATTTGGTTTTGAGACCTTAGCATAAAGCTCCTCCTGCCTTTTCAGTGCATGTGTATATTCACAGGTTATTAGAATTGTGTCAATAGGGCAGCCCCGGTGGCTCAGCGGTTTGGCGTCACCATCGGCCCGGGGTGTGATCCTGGAGACCCGGGATCGAGTCCCACATCGGGCTCCCTGCATGGAGTCTGCTTCTCCCTCTGCCTGTGTCTCTGCCTCTCTGCCTCTCTGCCTCTCTCTCTCTCTCTCTCTGTATGTGCCTCTCATGAATAAATAAAATCTTAAAAAAAAAAAAAGAATTGTGTCAATAATGAGAAAGGCTGTAACTGATGGAGGGTTTTTAAAAAAAAAAAAAACCAGCCCACACAATCCACTCAAGTCAACCTGCTCAAGTAGGCGAGTTCTCCAGTTCAGGATTCCCACTCTGCTTAGTTCAATCCCAAGGAAAGGTGAAGTGCATCTGCTTGGCTCCTGCTCTCTCAAAGCATTACTCTGTCGCAAATTATGAATGAATTTAATAACATGTTTGGTCAGGACGGTATATTACAATTGGAGTGCCAAATCAAACTTTGGAGGTGTAGTGCCTTTTCAATGTCTAATGAGGGAAAAGCAAGCAATTGTTACTGATTCGATGTAAATCCCCTAAGACATGACTGTCAAACAACTGGTCAATTAATGCCCACACTCCTTCAGCAACAGGACATTTACTATCATCCACTCAATCATTAGACAGCTTTTATAGTAAATTATTCCTTAAATCAAACTAGGTCTTTCTTACTGGTGCTTCCATCTATTGGACTTAGGTCTAGTCCTAGAATCCTAAAGTACAAATACTTCTCCTTTACAAATATTTGGTTGTAGATTCCGCCATACCCCAAGTTCCATCATCTCCAAACCAAATATTCTTTCAATTATTCTTCCACAAGTGGCTTCTAATCATTTCACCATCCTGCCTACCACCACTAACATATTTCAGAATCTGTATCCCAGAATGGACCTAGATTCTGTTTGTATCCACTCCAGTATAGGAAAAGACCCTCATCTCCCCCAGTTCTAGGTATGGTTTTAAAATATATACCTGAGGGATGCCTGGCTGGCTCAGCGGTTGAACATCTGCCTTGGGCTCAGGTCACGGTTCCATGGTCCCGGGATCAAGTCCCACATCAGGCTCTCTGTGTGGAGCCTGCTTCTCCCTCTGCCGATGTCTCATGAATATACAAATTAATTTAAAAAAATAATACACTGAGATTTGACTTTGTTGCCACACCTGACTCAAAGTCAGCTGTCAATCAATGTCCCAAAGCACTCTCTACACCACATATCCCTCATTATCCTGTGTTTCCTTAGGCAATTGGTTTTACGGATCAAAACAGTTAAATTTCATCTTATTATAACCACCGCATGATCTTAGTTTGACAAGATGACTGAAGTCCAATTTGGACATGTACACATCCTCTAAATCTTAGATCTATTTGGGTTGTGCTTTTCTGTCGCCCCTTCCACATGAAGTAAAAGCCTGAGAAGATTACCTCACTTCAGGCTCACACATCCTAACCCTCACATCCTTCTAACCCCTCTACCTCAAGCCAAAGAGAATCATTGCCAACACACCTTCACCTAGAATTTAGCTCTCCCAAAATCACAGTCAGCAATAGGAAAAAGGAAACGTTATTGCCTGGTCTTAAAAAAAGATTCATTTATTAGAGAGAGAGAGAGAGAGAGAGAGAGAGAGAGAGAGAGAGAGAAGAAACCACCAGGGGAAGCAGGGCAGAAGGAGAGGGAGAGAGAGAACCTCCAGCAGACTCCTCACTGAGTATGGAGCAGACAGACACAGGGCTTGATCTGCAAACTCCAGATCAGGACCCTGAGCTGACCCCAGGAGTCAGACACTTAACCAACTAAGTCACTCAGGCACCCCTTACACCCTGGTCTTTCTTAAAACCCCAGAGTTCCTACAAAATTTCCCTGCTCCTTTTTTTTTTTTTTAAACTTTATTCATTTATCCATGAGACACACACAGAGAAGGGCAGAGACATAGGCAGAGGGAGAAGCAAGCTCCCCATGGGGAGCCCAATGCAGGACTCAATCCCAGGACCCCAGGATCACTCCCTGAGCCCAAGTCAGATGCTCAACCACTGAGCCACCCAGGCATCCCTCCCTGTTCCTTTTTAATAGTTCTTTTAGCTCCAGTACCATCAGCAGCAACTGCACAAAGGACATTGATGGCAGAGAAGCTCAGCTGTAAAGGGTGGTAGGACTGAAGCAGGCAGAGCCATGGGGAGACATGAGGAGCGATTCCAGGTAAAGATTCAATAAGCAAATCTACAGAAGATGGAAAAACAGCATATATGAAAGATACTGTTAGCTTAGTGACTACAAATGGGAACATGTGAATAAAAGAATGTTAGAGAGGTACACCAGTATCGCATTCAAAATATCTAAAATGCCATGCTAGAGCATCTGAACCCTGTTACAGTTGTTTGCTATCAAGTTATTGCATCAAGTTGTGATTTAATCAGAATCCTACCTTGAGAAGATGAATCTGACAACAGTGTAAGAGACTAATTAGAGGAGGAGAAACACTAGAGACAGGACCACTCAATAAATGAAAACCAACACAGAAAAAGCTGTACTGCGTGCCAGAGATACCAGTGACAACAGACCGTTACCTAAGTTCCACAGAATCTAGAAGGATTTTAAGATGCACCATTACTTTACGTGGAAGAAACAAAAATGCTGCCAAATACACTCTGGCATACTATCATCCCAATTCCATAGATGTTAAAATGTGAAAAATGTGTATTTTACAGTTAATGAAATATAGTCAATAGTTTTGGGTTTAACACAATTGGCTCAAGAGCAAGAAATCTGGTGACTTTCAGGGTATTATATACAGCAGTTTTCCTTCTTATCAAATGCATGAAATCTCTTCTTACTAATTCTCCAGACCTGTCATAGGAATTCAATGAATGCAGGTGAAAGTAACCAACTAACACTACTCCTTACATTCTCTTTAAAAAAAAAATTAAGGGGCGGGTGGGTGGCTTAGTCAGTATCATCCAACTCTTCATCTCTGCTCAGGTCCTGGATCTCAGGGTTGTGGGTTCAAGCCGCACACTGGGCTCCAGGCTGGTGTGGAGCCTACTTAAAAAAAAAAAAAAATTAAGAACAAGTCTGTTTTACAAACTATGATTTTTAACCAGGATTTCAACAGAAGCTTCTTCTCCCCTCAAAACACAGAATTGAACCCCCACACCTGATCTACCAACTAAGAATAGCTTAGTCCAAAATCACAGCATCAGTATTGTAAAAATATTTCCTAAATTATTCTGATGAACCTCTGGGTAGGAATCACTCAAAAAAAGTTAGATTCAAAATAATTAAAGCATGGGAACTTTTTCTAAGGATAACTCTAAACCAAAAAGCTGTAAATGCTTGGCAGATTTGACATGATGAAAATATAAAACTACCATAAGAAAAAAATTCCACCATAAATACAAAAAAAAGGATCAATTAGTAACATACATTAATTATAGGGACTTCTGATTAATCAGAAGATAATAAACTACCCAAAAGAAAAATCTAGGCAAAACAATAAGCAATTCATAAAAGCACAAATGGAAAAAAAAAAAAGCACAAATGGATAAAAAGAAAAATACTCAGTTTCACTAAAGTGCAAATCAGGGCAGCCCGGGTGGCTCAGCGGTTTAGCACCACCTTCAGCCTAGGGCCTGATTCTGGAGACCTGGGATTGAGTCCCACGTTGGGCTCCCTGAATGGAGCCTGCTTCTCCCTCTGCCTGTGTCTCTGCCTCTCTCTCTCTCTCTCTCTCTCTCTCTCTCTGTGTGTGTCTCTCATAAATAAATAAATCAAATAAATAAATAAAATCTTAAAAATAAAAAAGTGCAAATCATACCAATGAGCTATTTTTCACTTATCAAATAGGTAAAAATGCTAACAGATGAATAATCATCAAAATTAATAAGGCTAACTGAAGGATATGAGCATTATTTATACAAGGAAGAACCTAAAAACTCACCAGAAGTAAGTTATGGTAGAATCAAACAATGAATGCTATGCAGCTGCTAAATAAGGCAAATCTATATGTATCCATGTGTGAAAAAGGTCCACCATATACTGCTCCCAAGTTAAAAAAATTTTTTTTCACTTTTAAAACACATACACTATAATTTTATTTTTGTAAAAAACAAAACACCACCTTGCAAAACCCAACTGGCTATACTTCTATGCATACAGAAAAGGGTCTAAAAGTAAATAGACCAGGTTCTTAGCAGTGATGGCCAGAGTAGAGGGAAAGGTGGGTGATGGAGACACTTAACTCTTCCTTGATACACTGCTCCACTGTTTTAGTTTTTACAGTGAGCAAATTATTTAAGATTTCTCAATAAATTAAGAGTACCAGTTGTACACCATCACTTTCCAAACTCAGTACAAACTGTTAGCAGGACACCTTCACCCCCAGAAGTTCCACTCCCTTCCCCTCGTCTTCTGGGAGCCTTCCCAACTAGGTCCCAGGGACTAAGTGAACCCTTCTCAGGAGAGCTGCCAAGCCAGGAGCGAGTGCTGCTGCATTTCAGTCTCCTCCCTGCCTAGGAAACGGTTTGCAAACAGACTTGGGTTTTTCAGTAACAACAAACTGGAGAACCAATGTGTAACTGAACCAAATGGACAGTTCAGTAGTAAAATATTTTCTGAGACTAAGGCAACACCTGGAAGAGGTGAGAGAGAAATAAGAGCAGGAGTCAGCAAAAATTTTCTATAAAAGGATCAAATAGTAATCTCGGGCTTTGCTGGCCATATAGTGTGTCTCACTACACAACTCTTGCCAAGATAGCACCGAAGCATACATAGATGATATATAAATGACTAAACATGGCTATCTTCCAATCAAAATTCATTTGGGACACTGAAATTTAAATTTCATGTCATTTTCACAAGTCACGATGTAGTATTTTGATTTTCAACTATTTAAAATAAATCTTAAGACTGCAGGCATATAGAAGCATGTGGCATGCCACAGGCAACAGTTCACATTAATAATTTTATAAATCTCAGACTGGAAAAGAAACACAGAAGCGTTCATAAAACAATGTCTGGACTCAACATACAGAAATTCTTTCACCAGCTTTAAAACTATGTATTTAGTGAACCACAGTACCAACTGTCACTATTTTTTTAGAGATTTTTTTTTGTTTTATTTTTTTTTAATTTTTTTTTTTATTTATTTATGATAGGCACACAGTGAGAGAGAGAGAGAGAGGCAGAGACACAGGCAGAGGGAGAAGCAGGCTCCATGCACCGGGAGCCCGACGTGGGATTCGATCCCGGGTCTCCAGGATCGCGCCCTGGGCCAAAGGCAGGCGCTAAACCGCTGCGCCACCCAGGGATCCCCTTTTTTAGAGATTTTATTATTTATTCATGAGAGATACACAAAGAGAGAGGCAGAGTCATAGGCAGAGGGAGGAGCAGGCTCCATGCAGGGAGCCCAATGTGAGACTTGATCCTGGCACCCCGGGATCATGCCCTGAGCCAAAGGCAGACGCTCAACCGCTGAGCCACCCAGGCGTCCCAAACTGTCACTATTTTTAAAAGCATTCTCTCAAATAGCTGATAAAATTTACGATATTAAAAGGGATCCCTAGTGTTTGGAGAAGTGTAAATTAAAATCACAATAAGATATCACTACACTCCCACCAAAATGGTTATAATGCAAAAACTGGTGATATCAAGTATTGAAGATGTGGAAAAAACAGAACTTTCAAAAACTACTAGTGGATAAGCTGGTAACCCACTTTGGAGAACAGCTTGGTAGGGTCTTAAAAAGTCAAACATAAACAAAAAACAGACTCTTAAATAGAGAACACACTGGTGATTGTCAGAAGAGAGGTGGACAGGGGACAGGGGATGAATGAAACAGATTTTTTTTTTTTAAGTTAAACATACACTTATTATATGACCCAGCAATTCCCCTGCCAGGTACATACCCAAGAGAAATGAAAACATAGGTCCACATAAAGATATTTGTGCAAAAAAAAAAAAAAAAAAAGATATTTGTGCAAATGTTGATAAAAGTATTATTTACAATAGCCCCAAACCTGGAAGCAATACTGATATCCATCAACAAGAAAATAGATAAACAATGTGGTTTATCCATACAATAGAACACAAGTAAAAAACAGAACACAGGTGCCTGGCTGGCTCAGTTGGTAGAGCATGCGACTCTTGATCTCAGGGTTATAAGTTCGAGCCCCACATAGGGTATAGAGATTACTTAATAAAATCTTTAAAACAAAATAAAAAGGAACCAACTACTGATACGTGCAACATAGCTGAGCCTCAAAACATTCTGCTAAGGAAGCCAGGCATAAAAGCCTATATATAATATTCTGCACTCAATTCTAATATGTGGTCCCAAGCTGCCCTGATTTTGGGACCCCCTACTGGGGTCCTACTAAACCTGCCTTCATCAATCTAGAGAGAGCATTAGATTTCTCAGGCTAAGGGCTCAGTCCCACAAGACTGCACCCAACCCCCTCTGCCATTTCAGATGCCAACCACAAGTCCAGGTTGTTCCCTATTCTTCTAACCAAGAGGGTATAAATCAGAGGTTCCTACCACCCCTTTGGGGGTTTTATGGAGGCTTCATTACATAGGGCTGATTGATTAAATCATTGGCAGCCAATGAGTAAACTCAATCTCCAACTCCTCTCCCCTTCCCAGAGGAAGGTGGAGGGGTGGGACTGAGAATTCCAACCCTCCAATCACAGAGCCAGTTGCCCTAGCAACCAACCCCATCCTTAAGTGCTTTCCAGAAGTCACCTCATTAACATAAACCCAGGTGTGGTTGAAAGGCATTGGTTCAAATCTTAGACACCTTTGTCGCTCTTATCACGGAGGAAATTCCCAGGATTTTAGGAGCTCTGTGCTAGAAACAGGGAAACAACCAAATATATATTTCTTACTATATGTCACAGCATCACATTATGTGATTCCACTTACATGAAAAGGCAAATCAGAGTCAGGAGATCAGTGGTTGCCTGGGGCTGGAGGCAAAAAGCAGGGATTGACTGTAAATCAGCAGGAGGGAACTCTGGGGAAGAAAGCAAATGTTCTATAACTAGACTGGGGTGGTGGCTAAACGACTTTATAAATGTACCTTAAAAATCATTGATTCATATACTTACGATAGGCAGATTTTATGGTCTGTAAACTATACCAAAAACTATTTTAAAGCAGGGGTAGGAAGACCCCAAGTAGCTCCCTGAACCTACCAGCCTGCTAACAACTCCACCTGTCCAGATGCTTCCCTGTTCTGTGCCTTTGCTCTGAGCACTCCTAGAAGGCCTCCTTGACCGGGTACCTCCTCCTGGAAACTACTCCATCCCATCTCACTCCCAGGGAGACTGCTCCTTCCTTTGAATCTCACCAGCACTTTTCATCTTGCACTAGCTTTCAGCACTTCTTCAGTCCTGACCTTCTAATTCTGTGATAAATCCCTTAAGGAAAGAACTATTCTTTACTACTCCCTATAGATAGCAGGCACTGACTCTTCATAACACTGAGCTACAAAATCTGTGAGGTTAGGCACTAAATACAACCCTCTTCTCATTGACATGAAGAGTGGCAAAATTCTAAATCTTTAAAATTTATACTACCCCATTTCCCACCTCATGCTCCCACAAGCCATGATCTGAATACCTTCTAATTTTTCAGAAAATATTTCTGATCTATTCATTCCAGATTTTTCCAACTTAATCAAGCAAATCCAGAAATTACAAACTACATTTCAATGCTGAGCACAAACTTTTGAAATCCAAAAGTCAGAAAGACAATGGACCTTAATGAGACAAAATATGCTCCATCTACCTCAACAAAAGCCAAATCTCAATCAGCATAAAGTTCCCAAACTGGTGGGAATACCATCTCTAAAAACCTCTCTGGTAAAATCCTGATTGAGATGAAGATCCTCAGCTGTGATAAAGGCTACCTTTTAAGATGTGTTACTACTGGTCACAGACAACATGGAGACCTAGATGCTTACAAAGCTCTAGCAAATCCCAAACTTCTCAAATGCTGGACTTCAGGGGGGTGTTATTTCTCAAACAAGTGACTTCTGAAAATTATTCGTTCTTATTTTCAAAGAAGGTAAAACAATGCAATTTCTTTTTGAAATCACAATCTGCGTCAGCTGGAATTTAACCCTCCCCAAAATGATTCACGGAGATAGAGTACATAAAGGCCAAACACTGATAAGGATAAGAAAAGCTGACTCAAGACTTCAGAAAAACAAGCTCTAAAACATTGAAGCGGACGCTATAGGGGATTAAGAGCCACCTATCTACTGGTAATCTTCAATGAAGAAATCACTGAGATTTTAATAGATTCAATTTTGAGTGAAACACCACGTATTAACTATGAAAAATGCCTGAACTGAGTACACACCCTTGAGACAGAGGCTTCTGCAGCTAGGGAAAAACGGATTTGACACTTGTCTTTTGACTCAGACCTGCAAATAATAAGACATCTATGTTAAACATCTATGATTTTATTAAGTATAAACCCTCTGGTATTCAACATCTATGGTTTTATTAAATAAATATAAACCATCCCAATTACAGAGTAAGAGGTTCACCTTCAAGAGGAAAAAAAAAAGAACAGGGCATTTGTAACTTCTCACCCTTAAATGGTTGACCCTCCAAACAAGCCCAGATGGGGCTGGGAGCAGGGGCAGTGACAAAAACATCATTTTGTCCAGAGCTGCCTATGTGTCAAGTGCTTTCCATAGAAGATCTCATTTACTCCTTGCCAGAATCCTCTGAAGTGTTTTAAAGATGCAAAAACTGAGGAACAGAAAAGTTAAGTCAAATTTAACGGGGCCCAAAAGCTAGTAAGCAGCAGGGCCCAAGCTGACATTTTCCTCCTGTATCATACCACCACCTTAGGCTGAGCGGTCCACCTTGTTAACTACCTCTAACTGCCAGTTAATTAATTACAGGCCATCTGACACCAACACTACTCTATTTCTCCATTAAGAACATCCATACAGCCCAATTAAGTGAATCTCTAACTTTGAATATTACTTTATTTTTTGTATAAACTACATTACACTTGGCAAACTGCAATCTCCTTGAGGACAGGCTCAATAAATATTTGTAGAATACTTTTTAAAAACCATTAAGCCACTCTGAAGTTCATTACTTGGTATCCAAACATTTCCTTCTTTCCTTTCCTCCATTTATCCTCAAGTAGGATAAAGCATATAAACAAGGGTACACTAGTTTAATTTCTAAAAGAGAGCTCAAAAAACATGATTCCATAACCAGAAAAAAGTGCTTCCTTTGAGTTTCTACACACTTTGTCTCTTTAAGTATTTATATGTGTATTAAAATGATTTCTGTACATGCTTTATCTCCTCTATGAGACTTTAAACAACTTTCATGTGCCCATGGCATTTAGCACAGCAGATGCTGAATAAATGTTTAAATGAAGAAAATTACTATTTTTCTATATGTCTGTCATATAGATGCTCAGAACCAGTGTGGTTAATAAAAGAAAAGATTCCTACAATAATAATGAAATTCTCAGGGAACAATCAGCCTTGAATCAAAGTTGATTTCTGTCATCAGGTTCTAATTAAGAACGGCAGATAAAGCAGATGGAGAACAGCTTTAATCTTCATGCTAAGTTGATCCTACTCTGGTGAAAACACAGAAAAATTGTTTGGACAAGCCAACTGAACAAACATGATATTGGATGTCTAGAGGAAAGTCATTCTTAAAGAGTCTTCTTTCCACTAGATGGCTATCTGAATTTTTACCAAGAGAGTTAGTCAAAGGGAAAGGATCACTTAACATTGTGCATTCCAGCTAGGCCAGGGAAAGGGGGGGGTGGTAATGGGGGGGGGTCAAACACAGGGAAGGGTTTTTCCATTTTTAAAATGTTTCCCCTTTTGGAACTACTTACTTAGTCCTCTTCCCATTTTACTTACTTATATCATTTACTAAACAATGTAAAAGTATTTCCACTGAAATTATGGAATTGTGCCAAAGTTCTCATCAAAGTAGTTTAGAGTCCACTTAAACTGATTTGCCATTTAATTTCTGGTGTGAACTCTTAGGACTCCATTTTGCCCAAATAAATGTGGAAATTAACCTGCTTGAAATATTTTTTTAATGAATACCTTAAGATAAAGGTAAACATTAGTTATAAAATGCTACCAAATAATTTCTCCATTAAAGTATAATGTGTTGTGATCCATATAGTAAAACTCTATCTGAAATGACCCACTTAAGGCTATTTGTTCAAAATCATTATTTTCTACTAATGTTTATTCACTTCTGTCTGATTACAGAATAAAAAGCCCATTAAGAAATTCTGGGAAAAAAAAAAAAGAAATTCTGGGAAAATCTGAAAACTTTTTTTTGTTGTTTCTCTCCAGTCTTCTTTTTTTTTTTTTTTAAGATTTTATTTATTTATTCATGAGAGACAGAGAGAAGCAGAAACATAGTCAGAGGGAGAAGCAGGCTCCCTGCAGGAACCCAATGGGGGACTCGATCCCTGGACCCATGATCATGCCCTGAGCTGAAGGCAAAAGGCAGATGATGCTCAACCGCTGAGCCACCCAGGCATCCTTGTTTTCTTTCCAGTCTTAAAAAAAGACATTTTTTTGCACAAAGGTATTATTTAAAAATTGGTATAAAACTGTAATATATAGGGGCGCCTGGGTAGCTCAGCGAGGTATCTGCCTTCAGCTTGGGTTGTGATCTTGGGATCCTGGGATGGAGGCCCCTCTTCCAGGAATCCTAGCTCAGCGGGGAGTCCGCTTCTCCCTCTCTATATGCCCCTCCCTCACTTATGCTATCAGTCTCTCACTCTCAAATAAAATCTTTGAAAAATATATACTGTAATATATAATGTACATCATATTGTGAGAACTTTCTCATGTTGCTGATTATGCTGTGGAAGCATCATTTTAACAACTATATGATATTTTGTCACTTGAATATATCCTGTGGGACATCTGAATTTTCAATACTTTTCCGGCATGAGTAATACTTTGATCAATGTCTCTGGCCATACTTCTACATCTGAGTTAGTCCATGTCCTCAGGAAAAATAACTAGAATGGTCACAAGAATCCCAAATAAAAATGTTTATCAGAAAGGGTATATCAATCCCCACCAGCCAGCGAGAGTGCCCATCTCATACCCAGGTCAACACTGAATTTTATCAATATGAATTTTTTTCCTAATTAGTAGGCAAAAACTGGTATTCTGCTGTTTTGTTTTACATTTCTTTCATGACCAAGGTGGAACTTTCCTTCACTTTTTTTTTTTTCCTTCACTTTTTAAAACTTAAGTAGCGGGATCCCTGGGTGGCGCAGCGGTTTGGCGCCTGCCTTTGGCCCAGGGCGCGATCCTGGAAACCCGGGATCGAATCCCACATCGGGCTTCCGGTGCATGGAGCCTGCTTCTCCCTCTGCCTGCGTCTCTGCCTCTCTCTCTCTGTGACTATCATAAATAAATAAAAATTAAAAAAAAATAAATTTAAAACTTAAGTAGCTCAGGGCATCTGGCTGGCCCAGTTGGTAGAGCACACAACTCCTGAACTCAGGGTTTTAAGTTTAAGCCCCATGTTGGATGTAGTGATTACTTAAAAATATAATCTTTAAAACTTAAGTGGCTTATTTCAAGTCAGAAGTCTGTTTTTCATTACTATAATTAGACAGCCTTCTTTTAAACCTTGTAAAATTTTCAGTTGGCTCTCAAAAGATTTTATTCCTCACCACATTTGGCTATTCTTAGAGAGATCAACACTGCAAAGAAAGAGTAATATCTTTAAAACACATAAGTTTCACATAATCTAAGTTAACTTAATTTTTAAATTTTACCACTCAATTTTATAACTAAAATGTGAGTTATACTGCATCAACAAAAAAATAGTTAATCCTTAAATATAATCCTTGTGTATAAGTAAATGTTCTTTCTTTTCATATTACCAGCTTCTTGATATTATGAGAGAGATTTTCTGGCTTATCCATGAGCATATAAATATCAGTTAAAATAGTCGAATCAAATTATTCGATGTTGGGCAGCCTGGGTGGCTCAGTGGTTTAGCGCCGCCTTAAGCCCGGGAAGTGATCCTGGAGACCCTCCCTGCATGGAGCCTGCTTTTCCCTCTGCCTGTGTCTCTGTCTCTCTCTCTCTCTCTCATGAATAAATAAATAAAATCTTTATTAAAAAAAATTATTCAATGTTATATTACCAGAGCATGGTGTTGCCTATTTTGGGTTATATCATTAGATGGAGAAAGGACAATAAAAAGGTAAGATCTGGTCTGATTTATTTGCTGGGATGTTTCTGTATAGCTATATAAAATCATGTTGAGTTTAAGACATTACATTAAATGGGGAAGAAAAGATACAACACTGTAATCTCGATAGTGTTATAAATGAATGAATGAATGAATAAATAAATAAATAAATAAATAAATAAATAAATAAATAAATAAAGTGCTCTGCAGGAAAAAGATGTCAAAATGCTAACAGTAGTTTTATCTCTGGGTGAAAACAAAGATGAAGAAAAATGACATTGCTTTCAATAGTTATATAATGTTTTTTTATTGCAATAACATTATGCATTAATGTAACAACAACAAGAGATTTCAAAATAGTTTAGTTACTACACCCCCCCCCAATAACTTTTCAGTCATGATCTGCATAGTATGCAGCAGGGCACAATAGTATTCACATCACTCCTGCAAAGTAACTCTCAATATACAAAGCACCCACCAAGTTTTAAATGAAATGCAAGTAAAATTAAATGCAGGGGGTTTTTTGTTGTTTTTTTTTAAACTACTTTTACTGAGCCATTATATGTCAGGCACTGTGTTGAGCTCTTCAAAGGGATTAGTTCATTTTAGCCCTCACTACCCTAAAAGATATAACTACTCTCTCTCTCTTTTTTTAAAGATTTTATTTATTTATTCATGAGAGACACACAGAGAGAGGCAGGGACATAGACAGAGGGAGAAGCCCAATGCAAGACTCGATCCCAGGACCTCGGGATCACTACCTGAGCCAAAGACAGATGCTCAACCACTGAGCCATCCAGGTGCCTGAACTATTCTCACTGTAAAGACGAGGATTCAGAGGCTTCCAGATAAGCTAAAATCACTTGCCCAGTGTCCTACAGCTATGAAGCAGAGGAGCCAGAGTTCAAAGTCAGATGTTGGCATTTCTTCATTAATACTTCCTGAACAGAAGTAACATATTTGGTTTATGTGCAAGTTATATTGGTAAGTGTACTCAAATGAGCTCGAAACTTAGAAAAAACAGGATAACCATCTTTGCCTCTGAAAGCACACATTTAATTCTGACTATCATCTAAAAAGCACCAACCTGAAATAGCTATCACAAGCCAAAACACAAAGTCCAAGTAGTGAAGAACAAACACAATTTGCTGGAATTCAGAACAAGTCAATTCAGATTCAACAGTCTACACAGGAAAAGGAAATTGTTTTAAAGATGAGGCCATGCCAAAAATCATCCAACTTCAAAATATATTCACTTTGATTTCTTTGCTCTCCATTTAATATTGCTTTCTGAAACTAACTGTATAGAAGAATCCCAAATTCAATGTAGGAAGGAAAAAATGAAAAGCAGACTTTCTATCTTCTACCTGCATACCGTCAGTACATACCTGCAACTCTCTGTCCAAGAGAAACTATTTAGTATTGTATTCTGGATATAGCCCTGTAGCCCTAAAAATGATAGTTTTCTGACTTCTGATTGTGATAGACTAAGGATTTATTTCAAAGAAGCAAAAAGTAATGTCAAGGTGAGCAGTCAACCAGTTTACACAGCCAGATTAATTACTATGTGGCACCTTAAACCATATCAAAACTGAGCAGAAGGGGCTCCTGGGAGCTCAGTCAGTGAAGCCTCTGACTCTTTGATTTCAGCTCAGGTCATGGTCTCAAGGTCCTGATATCTAGCCCGGGGTTGGGCTCCACACTGGGTGTGGAGCCTGCTTGAGATTCTCTCTCTCCCTCTTCCTCTGCCCCTCCCTACCCACCCCCGACCCAGCTTGCACACTCTCTCTAAAAAAAATTTTTTTAAATAAAGAGAAATTAGAGAAACCAGTCAATGCTTTAAAATACGGTTTTCTTCCATTACTGCTTAATTCCAAGGACAAGTCAAGACTTTAGACCTGTAAGAAATCCTGACTGAAATAAAGGTTATCAAAAGAGCCATCTTAACTGAGAAGAAAAACCTATAACCCTAAAAATGATAGTTTTCTGATTTCCTAAAAACAGTGACCGAGCATAACTGATGATAAATGTTAATGAAAACATAATTTCCTAGTGCATGGAGTTCATTATCACTCATCCTAGCACTCAAAAACTTTCACTTCTAGACCAGTTTACCTTTCCACCCCCATCCCCCGCACTCTCTCTCCCTGGCCTTTCTCACACTCCTCCTCTCAAGAGGAAATGGCCTCTCCCACCTCTATCTCTACCAGCAGATATCCTACTCATCTTTCAAGGTCCTCTTCAAATAGCCAAATACTCCTTGAAGTCTCTTCCTCCCCCAAGTGGTTTTTAATAGCATTCTTTATTCTAAAACACCAGCTTCCCCAATAATAATTGGTAATGTCTTTCTCCTTGGCTAACACACTGCTGCAAATCCCCGAACCAAAGAGGGGGCCAAGATGCCCTCATCTTTGCACTGTCCCTGGAAGTATAGCAGCTAATATACAGCACACACAGCTCCATAAGTATTTTTCAGTGGATGTGATAGGAGACATCTAAAGACTGATTTCTATCCAGTCCCTCACTGTCTTATAAATATTTGTGATTTGTGAACTTATTAAACCCAAATTGTTAAAAAACAAACAACTTTACATATAAAATAGCACAGGGGATAAGTGTCTTTCAGCAGTTGGAGATTCAATTCCTGCTCTGTCACTTACAGAGTAATCTTGAGCAGTAATTTGGACTTTCTGAGCTTCAGTTTCCTGACTTATAAATTAGGAGTTCTAAAATCTATTTCATCGGACTGCTAAAATTAAATAGCACAATACCTGGCATATGGTAAACACTCAACAAACACAGTGATGGTTATTATTACAAGAAAACTCTCCCTTTGCTAAACCAGTTTTAATTCACAATCTAAATAAAATCTGAAACAATCACTTCTTAGTTTTAGAACTTTTTTTCTCCATAAATCTTCCATGAAAAATCTCATCACTGTCCATAAAGTTCCAGAATATAACTGGTAGGATATTGACTCAATAAACTCAATAAACTGACTCAAGAGAATAGTCAGTTAATTCAATACATACTAAAGTCATATTTTCTTCTTCACACTTACCAGTAGGAAATAATTCCATGTAATATACCAGTTGACCTTACAATGACACCACCAACATATAGAGATACTGGCCCTGTCAGCACACCCTACCCAGCACAGAACCATCAAGGCTTTATGTTCAAGTATAGAAGCAGAAGCATTTTTAGTTTCAGCACTGATACATGTAAGAAAGATACACATCTCCCACAGGGTTTCTACCAGGGGGCATGGAATACTATGATGCCCGAACACAGGTTCCTCAGGAAAGAAGTGTAGCGTTCCCTAGCACCAGGCTAACAAATCCTAGCAAGCTTACTCAAAACAGTTCTTATTTCATGTTTTCTAAAAAGGGTATTAAAATTAGTATCTCGAAACTGTAGACAAATAATCATAAAATGCACTGCAAAACATAGGTAGATTCAGTTTGGCAAGTTATTAAAAGCATGTAGGCCTATTCCAAGCCCACAGAATGATACAAACTTAAAAGAAATAATTTCCTATTGCTCCCAGGAGGAACTAATATTACAGAGGGAGAAAAAAAGGCACAAGTGTATCTTGCTTAAAGGAAGAGATGTATTCTTTTTTTTTTTTAATTTTTATTTACTTATGATAGTCACAGAGAGAGAGAGAGGCAGAGACACAGGCAGAGGGAGAAGCAGGCTCCATGCACCGGAAGCCCGACGCGGGATTCGATCCCGGGTCTCCAGGATCGCGCCCTGGGCCAAAGGCAGGCGCTAAACCACTGCGCCACCCAGGGATCCGGAAGAGATGTATTCTAATAAAATTTCTGTGAAACAAACTGCTAAGACTTTTCTAACTCTTGCATTATAATCATTTTATTGAAAAAGAGAAAGTGGCCCCTTAAAATTACTTTTCCCACATCAGTTTCAAAGGAAAATAATTTTCTGATAAAATATTAATACCATATAAAATAATTATATGGAGTTAACTTTTAAATACTTAAAAGTTAAGTATTAACTTTAAAAGTACACAGTAAGGGGCAGCCCTGGTGGCTCCTGGAGACCCTGGATCGAGTCCCACGTCAGGCTCCCTGCATGAAGCCTGCTTCTCCCTCTACCTGTGTCTCTGCCTCTCTCTCTCTCCTCTCTGTGTATTCTCATGAATAAATAAATAAAATCTTTAAAAAAAAAATAAAAGTACACAGTAAAAAATATGGTAAGACTCTGGTTTTCATATTATTTCCATAAGGTTAGGCCTAAGGCAATTTATTTAGCTAAGTTCGTTACCCGAAACTTGAGCCTTTATAACTTAAAAGCTTTTCACTGTTACCTTAACTGTATTTTCCCCTACCAAATTAATCAACTAACTACTTTCTGGACACATTTGCCTGACAACAGCTATAGTCTCTTCTTGTTCAGGAAGAATGACCATATAATGAATGAAATAACAGCACTGACCTCAGACTGACTCTTGGCCCAAAGTCCTTCCTCTGGGCTCCCACAGAAACTGCATACTTCTCTACAATAGGATTTCTCACACTGCAATCACATGCAGGAGTCCTTTCTCCCCTTCTACAGTGGGCATATAGTAGGCATCTTTCTCCAACTAAAACTAAGTTAGTATAGACTCAATAACTAAATATTATCAAGCAGATTGCCTATATTAGTAGGCCTGTTCTCAACCAAATAGTTGGAATGGATGGGTTCCCTCATCAGAAGGTACAAGTGACTAAAGTGATATACCAATGAGCCAAAGCACCACTCAGTGTCAGGTGGGAGTTTGTTGCCTATATTTAGATTTAATTCACAAGAACTGAACATTGTTGCTGGTGTGGTGTTGGTCAGAGGACAACTAAGTTCTCCAAATAGAGAGAGCAGTGGGTTTTTGCTCAAACGCCTACTACTTCAGGTCCCAAGTATGCTTCTGCTCATTGATCACATAGCCTTTGACTCTTTGGGCCTCAGTTTTATTTTTTATTTTATTTTATTTTTTTTAAAAGATCTATTTATTTATTTATTCAGAGAGAGCAAGAGAGAGGCAGAGACACAGGCAGAGGGAGAAGCAGGCTCCATGCAGGAAGCCCAACGTGGGACTCGATCCCGGGACTCCAGGATCACATCCCGGACTTCAGGCGGCGCTAAACCGCTGCGCCACCAGGGCTGCCCTGGGCCTCAGTTTTAGAGAGAGTCCCCATATTTTGCCTGTCTGTATCAGCGAAAAGGAGTTTGGTAAAGTCTTGCCTTCTTCAGCATCTCCAGAATCAGTCCACCTCTCTCATCCCAACCACCACCTCCACAGGCCCAGAGCACCAGCTCTCACCAGACTTCTGCAATAGCCACCTAATGCTAGCCCCTCTGCATCCTTTCTCACTACTCTCCAATGGATTTTCCACATAGACGACAGTGATTTTTTTCAAAATGCAATTCTAATCATGTCATATTCATAAATCCTCAATGCTTCAAAGGCAATTGACTACTCTTAGAAGAAATGCTAGAACCCTTAGTATGGCACTCATGGCTTGACTGATGCTTGCTCAGTCAAGGGATTGCTTGCTCAATCCTCTGGCTGCATTTTTGTGCCACGTCCTACCCACCAACACACACAAATTCTGTGCACACAAATCTTTCAGTTCCTTGAATATGCAATGTTACCTCCCACATTATAACATCTCTCTGTAATATTCCCTCTTCCACACCCAAATCTCCCCTCCTAACTCCTACGTATCTGTCATATCTCAAGTCACTTCCTTCCCTCACTCCCACCTGATGTGCTCTCAAGGCACTAAGCACTTTCCTCCAGAGTACGTCCCGTGATGGCAAATTGATTTGTGTGACAATTTTAAATCTTGTCTGTCTCCTCCACTAAACTGTAAGTGCCAGGAGGACTGTGACAATCTTGCTTACCAATAAGAAATAACAGTACATTTCAAAATAGAAGAGATCTTTCAAAACTTATTGATAAGAGAAAATTCTGAAAGACCAGTGTTTTTAATTGTGTATTTTCAGTGTAAAGTATTTTCAGTATTTCAGTATTTTCTTTATAAATATTTCCAAATATTTTAAAACTCCTAGCCTGTATGTAAAATCATCAGCATGTGAAACACCGGAAAACAAATACATTTTTCTAAAACACAGAAACAAAGGCATTCTGCATCAAAAGCTTTTTGCCTGCCTGAACTTAGTCACAGCTTTAGAGTACGGTGAAGCATGGCTATCAAATATAAAACCAAACCTTTTATTGGTTTATTTTAAAACCCAGGAAACTATAAAGGGATTAGTGCCTATAAAGCAGTAAAACAACGATTAAAATGTATGCCAGAGAAGGGATTACAAAACATATGACTGGGGAATTTATGGCAATGAGGTTAGTAACTATAAACTTGTTCAGAGTAAGCCAATATTTATAAGAAAAGAATCAGTTCTTTAATGGTTCACATTTCCGGTCTTAGCAACATTTACTGTAAGCAAAAAATTCTGGCATTTGACTAAGAGTTATTCGAAATACAAGCAGGAATAGATATTAAAGAAAAAATGGACACTAACACATTAAAAATGCATGTATTTAAAAACAGACAGACACAGAGAACAATCTGGTGGTTGTCAGAGGGGAGGTAGGTGGGAGAAGAGTGAAATAGGGAAGGGAATCAAAAGGTACAAATTTCCAGTTATAAGACAAGGGGATGCTATGTATAGCATAGGGAATATAGTTAATAATAGCTAACAACTTTGTGTAGTGACAGATGGCAGCTACATTTATTATGGTGATCACTTCGTAATGTATATAAATGTTGAATCACTATGCTGTACACCCAAAACTAATATAATATTGTAGGACAACTACATTTCAATTAAAAAAAAAAAAAGGAAAGGAAAGGAAAGGAAAGGGAAAAAATGTATGTGTTTAGTTCTTTCCCAGAAAAAAATATTATTTTCCCCAAGTTGGTACCTTATATTAGTATGTTGTCGGGTGTTCTTATTTGAGAAGTAAATAGCTGGAAAATAAAACTTATGTTGAGGTCCCTGGCCCTTTCTCTGTGGCATTTGAAGTCCTATCCCAGGGGTGAACCAGAGGAGTTAAGTCACACCCTCAAGCTACAGAAGACACTGAAAATTCATAACTGAAGCAGTAATTCCTCACAGGTTTTCAATTATTAATGTACTTCTGAGGCTTAACCTATCTAACCCCAGACCACTGCACAGCGGCAGAGAAAAGACCTTTAAAAACAGCACTTTAGTTGGAACATCAGCTACACCACAACTGCTTTAAAAAGTCTTCCAAGGTAGAAACTGCCCCAACAAGAGACTTTTCTGGTAATACGTATGTTCAATTAGTATCAATAAATGTCACCTAGGTATCCCTAAAAGCAAAACAGAAAACACTAAGGACAGCAATCAATACGTACAAAGAACAATCTGTGCATACTATAGAGAGGAAAAAAAATCCTGAAAGCCAGTCAAGTCAACAGTTCAAACTCTCCCAAAACACAGTATTTCTGATTCCCATACCTTCAATATTGTTCCCTCCAACTGAAATGCTCTGACCCCTACCTCAGCCTTTAGCCTTCTCCCACACTGCCCTAAGAACACCTCCATCCTCTCATTGTTAAAGCACTTCAATGTTCCCTGAAGCACCAACTAACTCATTCTTCTTCTTTTGGAGAGAGAGAGACCGCACATGTAAGCAGGGAGAGGGGCAGAGGGAGAAAGAGAATCCCAAGTAGACTCCCCACTGAGAACAGAGCCTGACATGGGACTCGATCTCACAACCCTTGACCTGAGATCATGACCTGAGCCGAAACCAAGGGGTGGATGCTTAATTGGCTCAGCCACCCAGGCGCCCCTTCCCCCTATGTTTCTAAAGGACTTATATAACATATGAAGTAGCTTTCCACTTTCTACACTGCCCTCCCTATTAGATGTCAAATATTTATGGAAACTATTAGAACTGGAGGGACATGGAGTCTGAGTCTCAATCATATCTTTATGGTAAAGCAATCAATGACCACAGAGCTGAAATGGCTTCACTAAGCAAATGTTGACTGAGCACTCAAAATGGCAAGCCTAGAGATGAACTAAATACAATTCCTAAAAAAAATAAAAAATAAAAATAAAATACAATTCCTGACCTCAATGAGCTCACAGTCCAGTAGAGGAAAATATAACTGTGAACAACAATTATCAAAAGAAAAAAAGAGATCGACGTGGTGATATATGAAGTATGAACAGGGTCCTGTAATAACAAAAGAGGGCACCTAGCTCAGCCTAAAGGTAGGTAGGTAAAGGCCTCGTTTGCAGAACTCAACATAGTTTGCATATTAGTCAAAAGAGAAGGTAAGCAGGGGAAGGACTCCTTGACTTTGGTCTTGGCAATGATTCTTTGGAATTAACACCAAAAGCACAGGTGACAAAAGCAATAATAAACAAACAGGACTACATCTAACTAAAAGGCTTCTACACAGCAATCAAACAACAAAATAAAAAAGCAGCCTATGGAATGGAAAAAAAAATAAAAACATTTGCAAACCATATATCTGATGAGCAATTAATAATCCAAAATACATAAGGAACTCCTATAACTCAAGGGCAAAACCCAAATAACTCAATTTTTTAAATGGGCAAAGGAGGCAAATAGACATGTTTCCAAAGAAGACATAGAAATGACCAAGAGATAATGAAAATGTGCTTGACATCATTACCAGGGATAAGAAAATCAAAACCGCAAGAGCTATCACTTCATGCCTGTTAGGATGGATAGATCAAAAAGTCAAAAGATAACAAGTATTGGAGAAGATATGGAGAAAAAGAAAATTCCTGTGCACTGTTGGTGGGAATGAAAATTGGTACAGCCACTATGGAAAACAATATGGAAGCTCCTCAAAAAATTAAAAATAGAAATACCATATAATCCAGCTATCTCACTCCTGGGTATATATCCAAAAGAAATAAAATCACGATCTTGAAGAGATACCTGCACTACCACATTCACTGCAGCTTTTTTCACAGTAGCCAAGATATGGAAACAATCTAAGTGTCCACCAACAGAGAAGAGATAAATGTTACACACACACACACACACACACACACAAATACTAGTCAGCCTTTAAAAAGTAGGAAATCTTGCTATTTGCAACAACACGGATGAACTGAGAGGATGTAACGCTAAGTAAAATGAGCCAAAGAAAGACAAATCTTCCATGATTTTATTTATATGTGGAATCTAAAAAAAAAAAACAACAACAACAAAAAAAAACAAAGTAGAATGGTGGTTACCAGAGGGTGGGGAGTGGTAAGAGAAAGGAGATGTTAATCAAAGAGTATAAACTTTCAGTTATAAGATAAATAAGTTCTGGAGGCCTAATGTACAACATAATGACTATAGTTTCTATCTAGTCTATACTGAAATTTGCTATGAGAGTAAATCCCCGGGGTTCTCACTACACATACACAAAAAAAGTTAACTACAGGAGGTCATAGATATGTTAATTAGGGGCCCCAGTGTGGCTCAATTGCTTGAGTGTTTGCCTTCAGCTCAGGTCATAATCCAACAGTTCTGGAATGAAGCCCCACATGGGGCTCTCTGCTAGGTGGGGAGCCTGCTTTTCCCTCTCCCTCTGCCTGCTGCTTCCCCTGCTTATGCTCTTTCTCTCTCTGTCAAATAAATAAAATCCTTTTTTAAAAAAAGTTCTTAAAAAAAGATATGTTATTTAATCTGATTGTGGTAATCACTTCACAATGTATATGTATATCTAAACATACTATACACCTAAAACATATGTAATACTTATTTGTCAAAAATAAAATTTGTCAATAAATAAAAAATAAAATACATTAAAAAGAGGATTACTGTTACCAGCCAAAGGGATAGCACATAGAAAAACAGAGGAGATAGAGGATAGAGCTCTACCTTAGTATGGCTGGAGCCTGAAAGATATGGGAGGGACAGGCTGGGAGAAGAGGCTTATTTGCCTCTTATTCTTTGGAATAAATCGGGGGAAAAAAAAAGGATGCAAAAGAAAAATCAACCTATGCTTTCTCTCTACTTGCAAAAAACTTCTACTCTATTTGAGGTAGTACATATTGGTTTTATGTTTTGTATTATTGACTAAGTGTCAATAAGAGGCAGGTAGAAAGAGGACTGGATTAAGAACCAGAAAATCCAGGTTCTAGTCCTAACTTTGTCACTACACAATTGCTCTTGGGCAAATCACTTAATGCTCATCTAGAAAATAAGATGTTTAGAGGCACCTGTATGGCTCAGAGGTTGAGCGGCTACCTTTGGCTCAGGTCATGATCCCAGGGCCTTGGAATCAAGCCCCACATCAGGCTCGCCACAGGGAGCCTGCTTCTCCCTCTGCCTAAGTCTCTGCCCTTCTTTGTGTCTCATGAATAAATAAACAAAATTAAAAAAAAAAAGATGTTTGAACTAGATTCACTACAACCTCTTCCTACCTCAAGCATCTATGTTCATGTTAGAATGGAAGAAAGAACAGACTACCATAGACAAGGATGGACAAAGGTGAAGGTGACTTTGCAGAATAATACTCTTTAAAAGGAGTAAGACGCCGGGCACCCCCGGTGGCCCAGCGGTTTAGCGCTGCCTTCGGCCGAGGGCATGATCCTGGAGACCCAGGATCGAGTCCCATGTCGGGCTCCCTGCATGAAGCCTGCTTCTCCCTCTGCCTGTGTCTCTGCCTCTCTCTCTCTCTGTGTGTCATGAATAAACAAAAATTTTTAAAAAATAAAAAATAAAAGGAGTAAGATGCCAAAAGCCCATGGATGAAAGTCTTTGGGGGTCCAGGATATGTATACAATCTCAAAATATCACCCCACAAATTACTCATTAAATATTAAATGGGGAAGGCACTTTACAATGCTGTGTTCTTGTTAAAAAAAAATTCACCTTGATTCCTATAAGGGGAAAACAAAAAAATCAGACAAACCCAGATTATAGAATATTCCACAAATCAACTAGCCTAGACCTCAAAAATGTCAATGTCATGAAAGAAAAAAAGGAAAGGGAGCTATTCTAGATTAATGACCACCTAAAAGGACAATTAAATGACCATGAACTGAATATTAAACATGTTTATATTGACATTAAGTTTCTTCAGTGTGATAGTGGTATTGTGACTTAGGAAACTATCCTTATACACTGAAGAGATACATGCTAAAGTACTTAGGAGTGAAGTGGCATGATATTTGCAACCTACTTTCCAATGACTAATGGTTCAGTAAAAAAGATACATATATTTGTATACACACACAGATACATATACATTCACATATACACACCTATGTACATACATATACATAAAAAAAGAAACACGTGGCAAGATATTAACATGGTGAATACAGGTGAGGGGTATACAGCAATTCATTGTACTGTTATTTAAACTTTTTCTGTATTGTGCTCACTTCGGCAGCACATATACTAAACTTTTTTTGTGTTGCAATTCTCCAAAATAAAAAGTTGCATAGAAAAAGATGAATTTTCCATTACTTAAGCAGAGAAAAGTAAGGTGAATCTTCCAGACAGGCAGTTTAAGAGATACAGAGGTAGCATTAGAGACTGAAAAGAAGTAAGAAATGAGATATTAATTGTGGCACATAATTATAACTGGCATGAGACTTCAGAGATCAGCAGAGCCTTAAGAAAAAAAATGAAATTTTAACTAGGTGTTACAGGCAGAGAAGAGTTTTAGATAAGCAGAACTGAGTATCATTTTATTTTATTTTATTTTTCTGAGTATCATTTTATAGGAGAGGAACATGAGCAGAAGTATTGGCCATGGTACATATACATATAAACATTTATACATATGCTGATACAAACATATATGCACATACATATACATATGTTACATAGGCAGTTATGAGATTAGCTCTTTCTGACAAAAGGTCAGATATGGGCTAGAGCCAGAGTATAAAGACCTCAGCAAATTCTGGAAGGGCCTGGATTCTATACAGTAGATATGGGGACTCTTGGAGGGTTTTCTTGTATTTTCCCCCAAAATCATAAGAGTAATGCCTGTGCAATTTAGAAAACACACCAAAAAAAATCCTATTTTTATTATTAACATTTTGTGTATTTCCTAACAATTTTTCTGAAGTTTTCAAAACTATTTGAGACCCTGTTGTTTTTTTCACTTAAATTAACCACTTCCCCATGTTTTGTAAAAACTTTATAAACAAATGTTACTCTAGTGGTACCTGGCTAGCTTAGTAGGAAGAGCATATGACTCTCAGTCTTAGGGTTGTGAATTCAAGCCCCACACTGGATGTAGAGATTATTAAAAAAAAAAAAAAAAAAAAAAAAAAAAACTTAAGAAAACTTTAAAATGCAGGGGCACCTGGTTGGCTCAGCTGGTTAAGTGTCTGACTCTTGATTTTGGCTCAGGTCATGATTTCAGGGTTGTGAGATTGAGCCCCATGTCTAGCTCCCCACTCAGCATGGAGAGTCTGCTTGAGATGCTCTCTCTCTCTCTCCCTCTGCCCCACTACTCCTCTTATGGTTGGTGTCTCTCTCTCTCTCTCTCTCTCTCATAAAAATGTTACTCTAGATGGCTGCATCATATGTACATACCTAGATTTGCTTAACCATTCCTCAATACTGGATTTTTAGATCATTAATATATATATTTTTAAACATTTCTTCTTTAAGGAAGGGGACAAGGGGCAGAGGAAGGAGGAGAGAGAGAATCTTAAGCAGTCTCCACACCCAGCACAGAGCCAAGGTAGGGTTTGATCTCACAACCCTTAGATCATGATCTGAGGTGAAATCAAGAATCTCAAACTTAACCAACTGAGCCACCAAGGAGCTCCTAATATTTTGCTGTTTTAAAAAATATTCAGTTACTTAAAAAATTAAAAGCGTAATAACCATATGATCCATCAATTGTACTTTTGGATATATAACCTAAAGAACTAACATTAGGAATTTGAATGACTATTTATACACCTATATGCACAGCTGTATTATTCACAACAGTAAAAAGGTGGAAGCAACCCAAGTGTCCATGGATGTATGAATGGATCAAAAAAAGTTAGTACATACTAACTTTTAGTACATACACACGATGAAATATATTCATCCTTAAAAAGGAAGAATATTCTAACACACACTGCAACGTGGATGAACCTTTGAGGACATTATACTAAGTGAAATAAGCCAGTCACAAATGACAAATACTATATGATTCTACTCATCCAATGTACCTAGTGTAGTCAAATTTAGAGACAAAATTGAATGGTGGTTGCCAGGGCCAGGAGGAAGGAGAACAGGAGTTGTTTAATGGGTACAGAGTTGCATTTTTGCAAGATGAAAAGAGTTCTGAAGATTGGTGTGTACAACAATGTGAATATAGGGACACCTGGGTGGCTCAGGGGTTGAGCATCTGCCTTCGGCCCAGGGCGTGATCCTGGAGTCCAAGGATCGAGTCCCGCATCAGGCTCCCTGCATGGAGCCTACTTCTCTCTCTGCCTATGTCTCTGCCTCTCTCTCTCTGAGTGCCTCATAAATAAACAAATAAAATATTTTAAAAAAAAAAGTGAAAATAATTAACACTCCTGAACCATTCACATAAAAATGGTAAATTTAATGTCATGTGTACCACAATTTTTAAAAATTAATATGTTTAAAAATTAAATATATTTACACAAGTATCTCTACATTTTAAGTTTTGCATGCATTTCTGATTAGTTCCTATGGTCAGATTCCTAGAAGCAGAGCTACAGGGGGACACAAAAAAAAAGCACCAGGTTCGGGCAGCCCCGGTGGTGCAGCGTTTTAGTGCCGCCTGCAGCCCAGGGCGTGATCCTGGAGACCCTGGATCGAGTCCCATGCCCACGTCGGGCTCTCTGCATGGAGCCTGCTTCTACCTCTGCCTGTGTCTCTGCCTCTCATTCTCTCTCTGTGTCTCTATGAATAAATAAATAAAAAATCTTAAAAAAAAAAAAAAAAGCACCAGGTTCCTGCCTGCCAAATGACTTTCCAGGAAGATTATACCAATGAACACTATCACCAACATTATAGGAGAGTGGGGCACGTGGGTGGCTCAGTCAGTTAGTGTCTGCCTTTGGCTCTGGTCATGATCCCATAGTTCTGGGATCAAGCCCTGAGTCAGGCTCCCTGCTCAGTGCAGCACCTACTTCTCCCTCTCTTCCTCACTCCTTCTCTCTCTTACTATCTCTGTCACTATCTCCATATCTCTCTCTCAAATAAGTAAAATCTTTAAAAATATATATATTATAAAAGAGTATTTGCCTCATGCCACACCCTCAATAATCTTCATTTCAATCATTCAACAATATTTATTGAGCACCTATACCAGGTCCTATTGTGAGAACAAGACAGACAAAAGTTCCTGCCCTTGTGGAGGGAGCATGAGTTTTGATGGGAGAAGCAGGCCAAAAAAAAAAAAAGTTTTCTAATGTAATAGTAAACAAAAGATACAGTATAGGGCATTCAAAAAAAAAAAAAAGAAAAAGAAATAAAGGGAAAACAGATAAGTATTGCAGGGGACAGACTGAAATTTCAGATAGGAAGCCCAGAGCCAGCCAGCCTCAATGACACGGTGAAATGTGAGTCAAGATCCAAAGGAAAGAAGAATACCACAAAGCGTCTGGGAAAGGCCATTCCCAGAAGAGGGAACTGCAATCAGCGAGGCCCTAAAGGCCAGAGAATGCCTAGAGCATCTGCAGCACTCAAGAAACAGCCAGAAGGCCAGTATGGTTGAAGCAGAGTCAGGGGGAAAGTAGTAGGAAATACAGTCAGAGAAGGTCCACATTTCATGGGATCTTGATAATTGTACACTATCATTTTTTCAATTTTATTATGGTAAGAGTGCTTAACATGAGATCTACCCTCTTAACAATTTTTTAAGTGAGAATCCCTGGGTGGCTCAGTGGTTTGGCGCCTGCCTTCAGCCCGGGGAGTGGTCCTGGAGTCCAGGGATCCAGTCCCACATCAGGCTCCCTGCATGGGGCCTGCTTCTCCCTCTGGCTGGGTCTCTGCCTCTCTCTCTCTCTCTGTCTCTCATGAATGAATAAATAAAATCTTTAAAAAAATAAAAATAAATAAAAAATAACCACAATTTTTAAAGTGTGGAATACAGTACTGTGAACTCTATGTATGATGTTATTCAGCAGACATCTAGAACTTATTCATTTTGCTTTTATCAATTGTTTTATCCTGGCTATTTGGATAAGTAAAAATACCATAGATGGATGGTGTAAACAACAGAAGCTGTGAAGTCCAAGATCAAGATGCTAGCTGATTCTGTGCATGGCCAGAGCTTTCTTCCTGGCTTAAAGATGGGTGCATTCTCACCATGTCCTCACATGGCAGAGAGAAAGTGACTTCTCTTCCTCTTCTGACAAACCCCAATAAGCCCTACCCTTATCACTTCATCTAACCCTAATGACCTTCCAAAGGTCCCAGCTCCAATACCATTACACTGGAGATTAGAGCTTCAATATAGGAACTGGGGGGGGGGGGGCACACAGTTCAATCTACAGCAGATAATATTATTTTAATCTTATGGCATTTTTTGATAACCTGGTAAGATGAAAGTTACATTTAAGGAAGATCAACTTGGCAGAGGTATATTTGATGAAATAGACTAAAGAAAGTCATCTTGGGAACACCTGGGCGGCTCAGTGATTGAGCGTCTGCCTTTGGGTCAGGTTGGGATCCCAGTATTTGGGGACCGAGTCCCCCATCAGGCTCCCTGTGAGGACCCTGCTTCTCCCTCTATGTCTCTGTGTCTCTCATGAATAAATAAATAAAATCTTTTTTTTTAAGTCAACTTGGAAGTTTCACAATAATCAAGATGGAGAGACTGATTTGATTTATTCATTCAAAATGCATTTACAGAACATCTAAAACACAGCAGGCACTAAATGAGGTATAAATTAAAGGGACTAAGGGCAGGAGTAGTAGCAGAAATGGAGAGGAAAAAAGTGTATGAGGAATTTTCAAAATATGTCAATTAAGTTTGGTAACAAGATACAGGGGGGTAAAGAGCAAAAATATGTATTGCAAGTTACTTGAGAGGAGACATAACTAATTCATCTTTGCATCCCACATAGTCATTTATACTATGACACTCAAAAAATGCTTATGGACTGAAGATGAGTCAAAGAACGTTTTCCCTTTTTTAGAGGGAGAAGGGGCAGAGGGAGAGAGAATCTCAAGCAGACCCCCACTCCCCCAGTGAGAGAGAAGCCTGACTTGGGGCTTGACTCAGATCATGACCTGAGCTGAAATCAAGAGTCAGATGCTCAACCAACTGAGCCACCCAAGTGGCCCCAAAGCAAGTTTTCTAAAGAGGGAAAAAGACCATGGAAGGCAGAGATAAAGGCAAACTCTTGGGGAACGCTGATTAGAAATGGAAGGAAGAAACCAAGAACCTAAAATTAAAAAGGAAGAAATCAAAGAAAGCCAGGAAGAGAATCAAGGCTGGGCTGTATGTATCATGCCACCAGAGCCAAGCTGGAAAGAAGAGGGGTCCTCGCCTCAGCGCCAAAAACAGCAGGGAGACGAGGAACTTGGGAACAATGACAACCAAGACATGGATCCAGCAATACAGGAAATCACTGGTGTGACAGTTTGAAGCCAGACTGTAGATCAAAGATGAATCCATCAGGGACAAGGAAAAGGAGATAAATACTCTGCTTTAAGAAATCTTGCAGGGCAGCCCGGGTGGCTCAGTGGTTTAGGGCCGCCTTCAGCCCAGGGTGTGATCCTGGAGACCAGGAATGGAGTCCTACATCTGGCTCCCTGCATGGAGCCTGTTTCTCCCTCTGCCTGTGTCTCTGCGTCTCTGTGTCTGATGAATAAATAAATAAAATATTTTTTAAAAAAGAAATCTTGCAGTAAAGAGCACCTGTGTGGCTCTGTCAGTAAGCAGCTGACTTCAGCTCAGGTCATGAACTTGGGGTCCTGGGATCAAGCCCTGCATAGGGCTCCCTGCTCAGCAGGGGGCCTGCTTCTCCCTCTCCCTCTGCCCCTCCCCCTATTTGTGTGCTCTCTCTCTCTCTTCCAAATAAATATATAAAATCTTAAAAAAAAAAGAAAAAGAAAAATGAAATCTAGTAGTAAAAGGAGAAAAGAAAAATTACCAGGTAATGATTTCCTTGGCCAGAAATGCCTGCGTTAGCCCTCTGAATGTGTGTGGAGGCAAGGCAAGCCTTATGGGAGTTTTTTATGAACATTCAACCTCACTGGGAGCCTCAATCAGGTGGGCTGAATGAGCACAGGAAGATTCCACTGATACCATGCACAAAGAAGCAGCAAATCTTCACATTTGCTACAAATTGCTGGTTTGGTAAGTGGCCTTAAGAGGTCACTGAGAAAGTAATACCCATAGAAATAACTGCTGGTCTGTCGGATTTTAGGCTAATGTGAGCTAAACCAGCTTAAGTCAATTAAGATTCTTTTTTCTGTTTGTTTAGTCTCACTATGAAACTACTGGAGGCTCTCCTCAAACATCCAGATATGTTTGGCTCTCCATTCATATTTAAGAGGCTTGTGCCTAAATATTGGTGGGAAGTTTTGTGTCAAGTGATGAGCTTCACTGAAGAAGAAACCTATCAATATGTGTACATATTTTTAAGCATCAAGGAACTGAGTAAATAATAGATTTGTCTAATGTGCATGGGACTATTTAAGAGCAAAATTGTTTCTAAGTAAAGCAAACATCAATTTCTCTTCCTAAAATGCTTCATTTTCTTGGGCAGTCAGGTAAAAAGAGTAGAAGCAAAATCCACTGTCATTATTTTACGTCATTTAAAAACAGACTTCAGGGGCGCCTGCAAGGCTCAGTCAGTTGAGCGACCAATTTTTTATTTCAGTGATCTCGGGGTCATGGGATAGAGCCCCATGTCAGGCTTTTCATTCAGCAGAGTGAGGGGTCTGCTTGAGATTTTTCTCTCTCGCTGCCCCTCTTCCTCTCTCTAAAATAAATAAATCTTTAAAGATTAAATTAGGGGCACCTAGGTGGCTCAGTAGGTTAAGCATCTGCCTTGGACTCAGGTCATGATCTTAAGGTCCTGGGATCGAGCCCCATGTCAGGCTCCCTGCTCAGCAAGGAGTCTACTTCTCCTTCTCCCTCTCCCTCTCCTGCCACTCATTCTCTAATAAATAAAATCTTTTTAAAAACTAAATTAAAATTTAAAAACTGAAAATAGGCTTTAGGGGATGCCCAACTAGCTCAGTCAGAAGAGCAGGTAACCTTGATCTTGGGGTTGTGAGTTCAAGCCTCACGTTGGGTATAGAGATTACTTAAAAATAAATTATTTAGGTCAGCCCGGGTTTAGCTCAGCGGTTTAGCGCTGCCTTCAGCCCAGGGCGTGATCCTGAGGACCCGGGATCAAGTCCCGCATCAGGCTCCCTGTATGGAGCCTGCTTCTCCCTCTGCCTGTGTCTCTGCCTCTCTCTCTCTCTCTCTCTCATGAATAAATAAAATCTTTAAAAATAAATTAATTAAATAAATTCTTTAATAAGTAATAACATATAAACAGACTTTAGGAAAGACATCCAAATGATAGCTAACTTATTCTATAAAGTTTCTGTATACATTCAGAAAAAGAAAGAAAATCACATCTTTTTATCTGTTTGAAATAATGATGTATAATAGGTGTTCAATTTTACAGGAGTACAATCAAACCCGAAAAACAAAAACAAAAATAAAAAAACCTTGATCCTCACCAAAGTTAAAATGTCTTTTTATTTTAGCAAAATGTGTAAGACTGGAAACGACCGAGTTTCAAGCGTGAGTGATTCCAAAACATTCCTTTTATTTTTTTGGCTCCTTTTAATGATCATCACTGGATTCACAGTGATGATTTCTACAAATACAAGGAAGTTTCAGTTTTCAGAATCAATCTCCAAATGAGAAGTATTTTGAGATTACAGCTTTACATTAAAAGCACAAATTTGGCTAAAATTGAACCACTTCATCAATCTTTGATTTAATAAGGACTACCAGTAAGTATCAAAAACAGCTTTATTCCAGGCAGTCCAGACACAAATCAAACTACGTTTTGTCACCTAATAACATGTTCTGAAAATAAATGTGATACAAAGTTAATTTTACTAAGCTGTAGTGCATGCACGTGTACACAAGCGTGCATACACACACACACACACACACACACACACACACCTTATGAGCTTTAAAATGCTATTCATCTTTCACCCAAATGCTAAGGATTCTAATAAGGGGGATATATAGCACAAAGGACAGCATAATTGCATTAAGACAAAATATTCCATATTTCCTAAGGGAAAAAAGCATGAAGTTCACCCAGATATACTGAGTATCACTTAATACCTACCTCAGTGGTTCAAGTTACAAAAGTTACTTTTAATAACATTTTAATGGATTTTATTTCTCTCAAAACATTACAAAATACACGTTTTAAAAAATGGGAAGCAACACAGAAAAATAGACTTCCTCCCTTAAAACCCACCATCAAATGGTAGTCATTGTTAACACTTTGGCAAATGTTCTTCTAGTCTTTGCAGGTAAATGTGTGTATACTGAACAAGGAAATAAAAAGTTCAAAGAAAAAAAACTTATGCAGATGGCCCACACACTATGATTATAAAAATACTTTACTGAACTAAGTTGCTTCCAGCTGAATCTCACCACCCTATCCAACCAATCCTATGCCACTAAAGTTTAATAATCACTGGAGTAAGAAAAATATCTCTGCTCAGAAATCAACTCTAGAGACCAAATTATTCCTGCCACACCATAAATCAGAGAGTTACACTAGTGACCAAAGGAAACAAATGTTGAAGGAGATGAGAGAGCATGCTGTCTTATTCTAGCTGTTTTTAATGTTACCTCTTAAAACCCGCTCAAATATTTCCATCCCTTGCATGATTCTCAGGACTGCCTAAGCCCCAAATGCCATTCTGCAGAGGCTTCAAGTTGAGTCAGCACATTGTTTTTATGATTGCAGATGGGCAAATGGAAAAACTGAGGCTTTGCACACTCCCATAAAGATCAGATGATGCCCTCAGTCTGTCTTTGCTAGCATGGGAAAACATTCTCCCTCTCAGATTACCAGCTCCTCACCCCACCTCAGCACCTTAGAAAAAGAAAGAAAAGAAAGAAAAGAAAGGAAAGGAAAGGAAGAAGGAAAGGAAAGGAAAGGAAAGGAAAGGAAAGGAAAGGAAAGGAAAGAAAGGAAAGAAAGGAAAGAAAGAAAGAAAGAAAGAAAGAAAGAAAGAAAGAAAGAAAGAAAAAGAAAAAAGAACAGAGTTTCATTTTGTTTCTTCTGGTTACCTGGTACCCAAAAACCTCAAGGATTATACTGATGATGGCAGTATGAAATGCAGAGTGACTATACACCAGGATTCTCCCTAGTCTCTAAAGCTGACCCTAAGGAAACCCTTGGTAAAATGGCCTAGAAAAGAAAGGCACTACAAAGCCCCTTAGATATTAAGCAAACAAACAAAAACACTCTTTTCTGTGCTCATCTCCTAGCTCAAATCCTAAATCTGAACCCAAAGCCACCTAAATATTAGATTGATTAACTTTTAAATTCCCAAGCTCCAGCCAACTGTATCTTTGGTCTCTTTGACACAATTCATACAGCCTTTTTTCCCCCCATATATCTAATTTAAAATAGAAAATTTA
Source organism: Nyctereutes procyonoides (assembly GCF_905146905.1). Classification (NCBI taxonomy): domain Eukaryota; kingdom Metazoa; phylum Chordata; class Mammalia; order Carnivora; family Canidae; genus Nyctereutes; species Nyctereutes procyonoides. Next base: position 7,836,718 of record NW_026575133.1, on the reverse strand, counting down.
GCTTTTCTTTGCAAATTTCCCCAAGAATCACATTGTCAATAACCAATAGCAGGTTCTTCACTCTATACATATGAAAGTGCAAGTAAAAATGACAAATTTTTTTTAACGGAAAATATAAAATTCACAACTGTTGAATGCAACAAACAGAAAATAACCCCAAAACACTCACATGTTTTTAAAAAGCACTTTTATATTTTTCAAAAGATTTGCTTATTTGAGAGAGAGAGCATGCAGGGAAGAGGGGCAAAGAGAGAGGGAAAGACAGAGAATCTTAAGCAGACTCCTGCTAAGTGTGGAGCCCAACACTGTGCTTGATCTCACGACCCTAAGATCATGACCTGAGCTGAAACCAAGAGTCAGACACGTAACTGAATAAGCCACCCAGAAGCCTCACTTTTATATTTTAAGAACAATCTGTTAGCCAATAAATGAGTTCAGAAAGTTGCAGGACACAAAATAAAAAAATGAATCCTATATATTAGCAATCAATAATCCTGAAAATGAAATAATTAAAACAATTCCATTTTTAATAGCATTGAAAAGTTAAATTTATTCCTAAGTGTTTTGTTTAACAAAAAGATTGCAAATACACAAAACATTGGTGAAAGAAACTAAAGAAGACCTAAATAAATGGGAAGACATCCCATATTTATGGATGGAATATTTAATATTGACATTGCAATATTCCCAAAATTGAGCAACAGATTCAATACAATCTCTATCAAAATTCCAACTGCCTTTTTGTAGAAACGGACAGGATCCATGAAAAATTCATATGAAAATGTTAGGGATCCTGACAACCAAAACTGTAATGGAAAAAAAAAAAAGAACAAAGTTGGAGAATTCATACTTCCCAATTTCTAAACTTACTATAATGCTACAAGAACCAAAAACAGTGTGTCACTGGCATAAGGAAGATATACAGATCAGTGAGACAGAATGTAGAGTCCAGAAATAAATCTTCACATTTATGGTCAATTGACTTGTGACAAGGATGATATGACAATTCAATGAAGAAAGAACAGTCTTTTCAAGAAATGGTGCTGGAAAAAAAAAAAAAAAGAAGTGGTGCTGGAACTACTTGATATCAACACACAAAAAAAGTTAGTTGGACCCCTACCTCACACCATATACAAAAATTAACTCAAAATATATTAAGAGCCTAAATATAAGAGCTAAAACTATGAGAATCTTAGAAGAAGACAGAGGCATAAATAAATCTTTGTGACCATGGATCAAACAATGGTTTCTTAGATATGACAATAAAAACAAAATCACAAAAGAGGGACTCCTTGTGGGTTAGCAGTTGAGTGTCTGCCTCCGGCTCAGGGCATGATTCCAGGGTCCCAGGATCAAGTCCCACATCAGGCTCCCTGTGAGGAGCCTGCTTCTCCCTCTGCCTATGTCTCTGCCTCTTTCTCCCTGTGTCTCTCATGAATACTAAATAAAATCTTTAAAAAAAACAAACACACACACACACAAAAGAAAAAAAGAGATTAATTGGATCTCATCAAAATTAAAGACTTTCCTGCCTTAAGGTTACTATCAAGAAAATGAAAAGACAACTCAGAATGAGAGAAAATATTTCCAAATCATATATCTGATAAATATATGTGAGGTAGTACTCAGAATATATAAAAGAATTCTTACAAGTCAGGGGCACCTGGGTGGTTCAGTCAGCTAAATGTCCAACTCTTTTATTTTTTTTTTATTTTTTTTTTTTTTTAATTTATGATGGGCACACAGTGAGAGAGAGAGAGAGGCAGAGATACAGGCAGAGGGAGAAGCAGGCTCCATGCACCGGGAGCCTGATGTGGGATTCGATCCCAGATCTCCAGGATTGCGCCCTGGGCCAAAGGCAGGCGCTAAATCGCTGCGCCACCCAGGGATCCCTAAATGTCCAACTCTTGATTTCCACTCAGATTTAGAAAATCTCGGTGTCCTGAGATCAGACTCCACATCAGGCTCCACACTCAACAGGGTGTCTGCCTAAAATTCTGTCCCTCTGCCTCCCCCGGCTCACGTGTGCACATGCACTTTCTCTCCAAAATAAATAAATAAAATCTTTAAAAAAAGAATTCTTACAAGTCAATAATAAAAAGACAAATAATCCAATTTAAAAATGGGCAAAGGATCTGAAGGTATGCAAAGGGCCAATAAGCATATTGACTATTTTCTCTATTTCCATGTTCCCTTTTAGTCCATATACCTGAATATTTCTGCATGCCTATAATCCACGCAAAATAATCAGTATAAAATTTCCCATATTGCTTTATTGTTTCAACATTATCATTAAATGGTTATAATTAGTTGACATCTATAGCTTCTTTTTTTTTTTTTTAGACTTTATTTATTCATGAATGACACAGAGAGGGAGGCAGAGACATAGAGAGAGGGAGAAGCAGGCTTCCCATGGGGAGCCCAATGAGGGACTCCATCCTGGGACTCTGGGATCATGCCCTGAGCCCAAGGCAGACACTCCCCCACTGAGCCACCCAGGTGACCCCACATCTATCATTTCTTAATTCCTTCCCCTCCATGCCCTGCCTTGAAGTGTCAGACATTTATTTCCTATTGTTCATTATTTATAATGTTGCAATATACATGCAACATAAAAAGCCACTGTAGCTTTTTTTCTCTTCTTGAATTATTCAGCTGAATTAAGATTTTCAGGGGACAAAATTACTAAACCAAAGGGTAGGACATTTTAATGACTCTTGGTTGCCTTCCAAAAGTATTACAGATTTACAGTGCTATCGACAACAAAAATTTGCTATATTAGAAGCTACGGTTTTTTATGCTTTTGATATAATCAAAATTAAAAGATTTTATCAAAGTAATGTGGGATCAAAAAAAAAAAGTAATGTGGGATCTTCCCTTTAGGCTTCAAACTTTGGTTATTCAAAGCCTCCAAAATCCATGAGTACTTGCTCTATTTCTTTTAAACTTTGTTGTCTTTCTTAGTCACTTAGTCAAGGAGATTGGAGAGTTTTATTATTACTGAAATATTGTTGCCACACATTACCTTAGTTTCAGATGTAAAACATAGTGATTTTACAACCTATACGTTGCACTATGCTCACCATACAATGCTATTATAATAACACTGACTATATTCCTTAGATGTTACCCATTATGCCTGTGACTTACTCATTCCATAACTGGAAGCCTGTACCTTCCACTCCCCTTCAGCCATTTTGTCCATCCTCCCAGCCCCCTCCCCTCTGGCAACCACCAGTTTGTTTTCTGTATTTATGGGTCTATTCCTGATTTTTTGTTTGTTCATTTGTCTTATTTTTTGGATTAAGACATTGGATTAATCCACATAAAAGTGAAATCATATGGTATCTGTCTTTCTCTTATTTCACTTAGCATTACTCTAAATCCATCCATGTTGTTGCACATGGCTGAGTAGTATTTCATTACATATATTCCAGATATATAAATATATACCAGATCTTCTTTATCCATTCATCTATCAATGGATACTTGTGCTCGTCCATAATTTAGCTACTGTAAAAAATGCTGCAATAAACATCAAGGGTGCTTATATATTTTCAAATTAGTGTTTTCATTTTCTTTACTTTCTTTACTGATAAACACCCAGTAATGAAATTAATGGATCTATTTTAAATTTTTTGAAGAAACTCCATACTCTTTTGCACAGTGGCTACCCCAATTTACATTCCCACTGACAGTGCATGTAGGTTCATTTTTCTCCACATCCTCACCAACATTTGTTATTTCTTGTCTTTTTGATACTAGCCAAAATGAAGGTTTTTTAAAATTCAGTATCCTCACTCTAAGGAGGGTAGAATATGTAATTGTTCTGTTTTCCTTCAAAATATGTATGCATGTGGGTATCTTATCAAGTAACAGCAACTATTAAAACAGTAACAGAGGCTGGAATTCAATCACAAGAAAAGAAAAAAACCTGCAATCATTAGCCACTTTCAAGATTTTGACATCCATAACAACTATGAACACATATGGCTCAAGGTGTCTCTTGACTAGTAGTATGTAGTCTAAAGTAAGACCAAAAACGGAAAAAAAAAAAAAAAAGAAAGAAAGACCAAGAACAATAAAGACCAATAGCATCACCATGACAAAAAATAATGGTTAACTGAGCACTAAGCGCCAGGTACTACCAAAGCATTTTTAACATTTGTTACCACATTAATTCTATTAGGTACCCTAGGAGTTTGCAAACAACCCATTTTACTATGGAAAAAAAACTGAGGGTTAAAGAGAATAAGCTACTTGTCCAAAGTAGATTTAGGAAGAGCCCATTTTCCTTAACCTTTGCATTAGTAAGTGGTATCTTCCACACCCAGGATATAAATTCAAAGACAGAAATATTCCCACCCAGGTCTGACAGCAAGGGGGGTGGTTATGTATGAAGAAATGACGATCTCACCATCATTGCAGCAGTACTGATAGTCAGTGATAGCATCACTGTAAACGGGGGGAGAGTCAGCACCCCCATCATCTCCATCAATCCCTAAGCCAACCTAATAAACATATCATCTACAGGAGGTGCTTGTTATGAGTCCCCTAGCTCCCCCTCCAAAATGTACCACTTGAGTCCCCTCTGTATACACACTCCACAGCTGCCAGTCTGGTGAAAGAAAGAATGCTTCCTAGTGTCTTTTTCTTTTTTTAAGATTTTATATTTTGGGAAGGGGAGCACCTGAGCGACACAGTCAGTTGAGCCGCGGACTCTTGTTTTCAACTCAGGTCATGGTCTCAGAGTCATGAGATGAAGCCCCATGATGGGCTCCATGCTCAGTGCAGAATCTGCTTGGGATTCTCTCTCTTGCTCTCTCAGCTCCTCCCCTTCACTCTCTCTCCCTCTCTTTCTCTCTCTTTCTCAAATAAATAAATAAATCTGGGAAAAAAAAAAAAAGATTAGGTAGCCCTTTCTGCCTGCTCCCTTTCTGGCAGGTCCTGTCCCTGTGCTTTAATAAAAACACCTAAACCACCACCACCCCCCAAAAAAAACAAAACAAAACAAAACAAAGTTGTTTGTTTGTTTGTTTTTTTAAGTAATCTCAATACCTAACATGGGGCTCAAACTCACAACCCCGCAATCAAGAGTTGCACACTCAGGATCCCTGGGTGGCGCAGCGGTTTGGCGCCTGCCTTTGGCCCAGGGCGCAATCCTGGAGACCCGGGATCGAATCCTATGTCGGGCTCCCGGTGCATGGAGCCTGCTTCTCCCTCTGCCTATGTCTCTGCCTCTCTCTCTCTCTCTCTCTCTCTCTCTCTCTCTCTGACTATCATAAAAAAAAAAAAAAAAAGAGTTGCACACTCTACTGACTGAGCTGTCAGGTGCTCCTGATGTCTCTCTCTTTCAATGTTGGTAGGATTGGGGGTTTCTGGTTTGTGTCCCGAGAAAAAGCAGGTGAAAAGAGAATACTAAAATAAATTGTATTCAATCCTAGTCATTCATTTTCATGTATTTAGCTTAAAAAACATTCTTTATGTTCCAAGCAAAGCCTACTGGAATTGAAGTTTACTATCAATAATATGTGTTCAGGAGATAGGGCCCCTTAGAAAGAAATATACTACTTTATATAGAACCAAAGGAAATATCTAATTGGAGTCCAGAGATTTGTTTTTTAAAGTCTAATAAGCATTTCAAGAACAATAAAACCATTAATATTATGTTGGCTCAGTATATTTTGTGAGTTTTCCTGGTAACAATATTTTAAATTGTGTTTAGATTTGCTAATAATTAAAATTAACTGGTCCTTCCCAGGAGTTTGGAATGTTTCAAAATTTAAATAATTCTGAGCCCTTTGTGGGGAGGGGCAGGTAGTGTGTAATCCCCATGAAAACCAAGAGAAAAGCAGAATAAGGTCCTATTTCATCCAAAACCACACTAAGTCAAAGCCAGCATTCAACTATGGTGTCTTCTGACCTAAAAAGCTATGTTCAAGCTTCCATGGTCCTATTATCACAAATAACCTCCCCAAATCAGGTATGATTCTCTGTAAGAATTTAATTTCTATTATTTTAAATTAAAAAAAAGACACCTAGCATAGATAGATGCATGAATGGGGCACATACTTCAAATGCTTTGATGAATATTTCAATAGAAAATTTATAGACTTGTGAACAAAAAAGAGCCAAAGATGTTTCGCCCTACAGTCCCAAATTCAATTTTCCTACTCTCATAGAAGAAACAATCAAAAAGAAAACACATTTGTGGACACCTAAAACAAGTTAACTCCAAAGAAACGCCTTATATTTACCTACTAAGGCTTCAAGCAATCTCAAGACCCCTTTCCTAAAATACCCTCCTAGGCTGACCTCAACAAAGTAAAAAACTCAATCAAAGCAATAAGCTAAAATAAAATGAGCCCACATGTTCAGATTTATTTTCTGTGTAACAAAACCAGGATGTCAAAAATATTGACATCAAAATCACAGGGTAATACCCAATGGCAAACCTGATTATCTGCTTTTTCAATGACAAAACTACCGTTTACTCTGACCAGAGTACCTTTAGCTTGGGATCAGAAGGCCTGCTTGAGAGAGTGGAAGAGCTCCAGTATAGAAACAGAGACATGAGGCAGCCTGGGGGCTCAGGGATTTAGTGCCACCTTCGGCCCAGGGCATGATCCTGGAGACCTGGGATGGAGTCCCACGTCGGGCTCCCTGCATGGAGCCTGCTTCTCCCTCTGCCTGTGTCTCTGCCTCTCTCTGTGTGTGTCTCTCATGAATAAATAAATAAAATTTTAAAAAAAACAAAAAACAAAAACACAGACACATGGATTCTAATTCTATTGATGCTACTAACTAGGTAGATAGCCCTTAAGCAAGTCACTTAACTTTCTCCCCTTCTCAGGGTTTACCTTTCTTATTTATAAGGTTGACTAGACCAATGATTTTTCTAAACTCACCTAACTATAGGGTAACTGTTAACAATATGCATTTTAAGGCTCCTTCCCTAGATTCTGTTTTAGAACACCTCTGACTGAGGACTAGAACCTTATTCTTAATAAGTGATCCAAGTAGTTCCTATCATCTGGTAAGTTTTGCAACACTGGAGGAGATGATCTTCAAGGTACCTGCCTTCCACCTCTGATTCTACACTTGCTGTACTATTTCATAGTGATGATCTAAAAACACAGAATCAGGGGATCCCTGGGTGGTTCAGCAGTTTAGCACCTGCCTTCGGCCCAGGGCGTGATCCTGGAGTCCCAGGATCAAGTCCCACATCGAGCTCCCTGCATGGAGCCTGCTTCTCCCTCTGCCTTTGTCTCTGCCTCTTTCTCCCTCTCTGTGTCTCTCATGATTAAATAAATATTTTTAAAAATAAAAATAAAAACACAGAATCATAATAGTTTAATACTGTTACTGTACAAAATTACTAAACATACAAGATCATATAAGCAAATATATTCATCCATCCATCCCTGACATCATTCATACCTTTAAACACCAATAAAAACATTCTCCTAGATTCTAGGCAAGTGGAACGCTTTATTTGGTGATGAAAATAGTTTTTAACATTAAACTCTCAGCATACTGATATGGAAAGACTGGTGTTACAGGAGGAGAGAAAACTGCACACTGTACTCTCCTTTAAAGTTATCTGGTGACCCTACTTAACTAAGTACATTAAGAAAAGGCTAGAAAATAGCCTGGCTACCCCTAGCAGCTATAGAACTGCATGCTCTGCAATACTGGAATGCAATTGTTACAAAGCAAAAAGAAACAAAACAAAACAATGATAACTGGTTACTAATTCTTCAAATTCAACCCCAGTAGAGTCAACTAGGCAGCCAAGAGTCCACAGTATTTTATAAGGAAGGCTTTGTCAGGTCAGTAGAGAATCTCTTATGTCTTTTCTGCAGACAAAGGTAGCAACCTTCAATTTATCTTTTCTTCCTCTCCACAATTTTGCTTCAAGACAGTTTTTCTAGAAGTCTCATAATCTTCTAGTGGGGTTTACCTTTATTCTCTTATTTAGATTTATAAGTACAAAAGTAGCAAAAGAAAAAGAGAAAGATTGCACAGAGGGGTGGAGCTGTAAAGGATGCTCATTAGCCATTATACAGGTGGCAACAAAAATGCAAATAAAATCAAGATTAAAACACAAAACTGAATTTGAGTCCTCACTGCTAAGCAAGAGTTAAACATTACTACATGCTTTGCTATTAGAAAAACAGCTGTAGAGTATTTCATTAAAGTAGCACACTACTTACATTATAATGTAAGTATAAAACATTTCCAAAATGAAACTTGATGCTTGGCATGGAAATAGAATTCTTTAGATTTAGAATCACAGTGACCAAAAAACTGATTTGTTTTAATGGCAAAAGTGGGGAAACCAACTGTTATATACAACATCACAGAAGCACTGGCTTTAAAACCATCTATGTTTCAGTGCATTTCTGTGACTGTTGCCCAAAAAGTTCTGAAGCAATGTTTTGATAAAAGACCAAACTTCACACTCACTCAAAGCAGAAATGTAAGATCAGAATCAAGGGGACCAACTTAATGATTAACCACAGAGTCGTTAAGAGCTCAAGTTTGGTTGTCACAGACCTGAGTTAAAACCCCAAATCAACAAATTACTGTGTGACCTTGAACAAATCATGTAACCTGAGCCTCAATTTCCTCATTTGTAAAATGGAGAAAATGCTTTGCAGGGCCATTATGAGATTTAAACAAGGTAATTCATGTAAAACATGCAGCTCTGTACCTGGTACAGTAAATAAATAATAAGCTGACTGTAAAATTAGTATAATTACTGTCTTCCAACCTCAAGGAAAGCTGTTTCTAAAGAGTCAGGCAAAGTGTTCTAACCAGTAGAAAGAAGACATTCACACACACTTCTATAAAGGTAGTTTTTCATTTCTTTCCACATTGCGAACCTTTCCCCTTGTTGGTAAAGCATAACTCACACTGATGATGTCCAGCTCTATGTAGAAAAGACTTCAAGGCTGACATTCTTAGTTGGGAAGGGCAATTTTCAATGAGATCTGGATTAATGACCTATCAGTCTGAAGGAGTTACAGTTGGTATTATTAGGAGAAAGAAGGAAAGAGAAAGAAAAAGCCTTCAAACCATCCCACGCAAAAAAAAAAAAAAAACCATCCCACGCACCATTATTCAATAGAGAAAAACAAAAAACAATAAAAGTTGACTGTTCACATTATTTCAAACTGAATTGGAAAATAAAGAAAACAGTATCTGGTGAAATAGCTTAACTCACAGGAAGAAAGAATTAACACAGCTGCTAGTAAGGTTCAAGTGGCCAAACTCATCAAAAAAAGATCAAGAAAGAGAAGGTGAAAAATCAATTGTTCTTACAGTTTAAGTAAGAAACACTCAATCCTTTTTTAAGATCATGGCTGAAATTTCCCATTTGCAACCAAATGTCTTTGCCCGCTCTTCCAAACATACCGCTAACTTGAGTGTACCTTAACCTTTACTATCTTCTTAACCAAACACATCACTCTGGTTAAGGACAGAAATAAAGTCCTGCCTGTGAATTACTATTTTTCAAAAATTCATGGGAAAATACTAGTAATTCGGTTATCTAAAGGTAATGTGAGAGGTAATATTGAGGAGAAAAGGTTCCTCCTGAAAATAAACCACAGAAAATACACGGGAATATTGTTCAAGAACAACCAGAAACAAGTTTCAAAATAATGCAAATTTTGAAGTTTTGAGATAGGGGCAGGATTAATGACTTGTAGGTGAAGAGTTAAATTCTCCAAGAAAAAAGATATAGAAATGAAAGCCTTCTTTCAGCAGGGAGGACACACTAGTGTTTCAATCCATCAGTAGATATGCAAAAATTCTGAATAAAAAATAATGGAATAAATTATCCGTCTCAATATTGCAAAACCTTGCAATAGAAAGAAAACAATGTATTTCAAAGGCATTTTCAAGCATCCCAAGGTATCTTTCTGTACTAGAAATATTATTGCAAAATGAGAGAAGAGATTGGTCAGATGCTCTAATTAACAACTTAGCAGTGAAAGGATAATGACACCCCCAAAAGAAGCTCTGTCACCTAGAGATAATGGATATTTTCTTTTTACTGTTTAAGAATCCAGAAGAATCTCCTTCTGCTTTTAAATGCAAATTACCAATCTCTGAAGCACATTCTGCTCTATTCCTTTATCTGAAAATTACTGCAATGTGATCCTGTTCCAGAGAGGACACCATTCAGCCAGGAGAATGGAATTAGGGCAACCACACGCTCTGTGGGGATGTTCAGATCGCCACGTCCAGTGAGCTGTCACCACTTACACACAGCCTTTTTCCGTGGAGAAACCACTATGAGCGCTCAAAATTCTATCTGAAGAAGGAAAACTTAGTTTTGAAGACTATCAGGTCATTAAAGGTCACATACATATTTTAATACCTACACTAGCACCACAGCAATTAAACAGCTCGGCCGCCCATGGTTTTCAAATAGCAACACTAACTATTTACTGGAAACTTTTTTTAAAGACAGAATTTCAGTTAATAATAGCATGAGTTGCTATTTGCCTGTTCATTACATGGTAAAACAAACAAAAAATAACCACCATGCGCGGAAAGGTGAGCACATCAGACTCTGCACGTAGCTTCCCTATTAAAACTCCCCAGAGCATTGAGAACTGACTTGAAGACACACTTCAACTTAACATACCAAGCGATCAAGGTCAAGAAGAACACTTATAAACCAGAAAAACTCTAGCGATAAATAAACCACAATAGAGGGCGTCATCCCATTGTTAAATGTTCAAGATTTCTGCCAAAATCACACTTGGTTTGGGAAATTTATTTGTCAAGTAAATATAAACAAATAGTGAAGAAAGCTAGACAAGATAGCCTAATAAAAGGTTAACTCACCTCCAGTCTTTCCAAGTTATATATTAATAACTCTACTTTGAAAAAAAAAAAAAAAACCTCTTTTCTAGCTAAGGCAAGTCACACCCGAATGCATAAATCTTTTTGGTGATATTGGCTTAACCCATCCTCTATCCTCAAAAGGCAGAGCCCAATCTGCCCCACAGGTGGCCTGACAACCAGGAACAGAGCTACCGAAAATGCACTTCCAATCTCTGAAATGTCAGTGAATGGTTAAGGAGGAAGAAGAGGATTGTACTGAGTTTAGAGAAACTATCTCAATGTTTTTCCAAACGCCTGAGATTAGTACATGTCAACCAGATGGCACAGCATGGCATTAGCTGGCCCCGACTTGCACCTTACCCACTCAGAACTGGGGCAATGGTATGCAGCAGACCCCTCAGGACCAGAGGGCCAGCAGTATCATGCACAGAAAATAGAAAGCCTGCTTTCTGAAATGCGAAAAAGCGAGTGACGTTAGTCTCGTGCTTTAGAAAACCTAGAAGCGCCTTCTAGTTCAATCCATCCCCCAAATCCATGCCACCCTTTCAACTTTGCAATTAAGAGACAGGAGAAATTCCGGTCAACTCGCCTTGGGGGGTTGATCTGAGGGTAGAGGGCTCAAGTAGGGAGGAGGATGGAGAGAGAGAAAAAGCAAGCCAATGAAAGATACCAAAATTTCCCACCTTTCTTAAATTCTTCCAGCATAGCGTCCAACTTGGTGTCATTGAAAACAAAGTGCAAGGGGTGGTTATAAAATTTAGTGATGGTTTTCAGGGGAGTACAGTCATCTGGATCCACGAAGGCCAAGTCTTTGACAAAGAGAAGGTCCACGATGTTGGAGCGCTCCCCCTCAAATACTGGAATACGGGTGTAGCCGCTCTCCATGATCTCCGACATGGTGTTGAAGTCCAGAATGGCTTCGCCCGTGATCATGAAGCAGTCCCGGAGCGGAGTCATCACGTCCTCCACTGTCTTGGTGCGGAGCTCCAGCGCTCCTTGGATGATGTTCAGCTCCTCCTTAACGAGGTCGTTGTAGGGGTCGGTGACCCGGAGCATCTCCAGCAGTTTTTCCCGGTTATAGACAGTGCCTATCTCCTGGCCCAGGACGCAGTCCAGCAGCTTGCTCACCGGGTAAGAAGCGGGGAAGGTCATCATCATGAAAAACTTGGTGAGGAAGATGGTGTTGGCCCCGACAGCCAGGCCGTGACGGGAGCAGATGGCCTGGGGCACGATTTCCCCGAAGATGACGATGCCGATGGTGGAGACCACCACCGCCACGAGGCCTGAGCCGGCGATGTCGTCGAGCAGGATGGTGAGCGTGGTGTTGACTAGCACGTTGCCCAGCAGCAGCGAACACAGCAGGTAGTTGCCCTGCCTGCGCACCGGCTCGATGCGTTTGGCATAATTCTTCTCCTTCTCCGTGCCGCAGTTCTGCACGATGCGCAGCTCCATCGGGTCCAGGGCCATCAGCCCCAGGTTGAGGCCGCTGAACATGCCCGACAGGCACAGGAGCAGCGAAATGAAGATCACCTGCAGCCAGAAGGGCAGCAGGAACTTCTTCTCCTCGCCCACGATCATCTTGGTGTCCTCGCCGTCGTGGTAGATCCAGGTGGTCTCGGCCCACGGGGGCGGCGGGAGCCCGGCCACTCCCGAGCCGCCCTTGCCCCCGACGGCGCCGCCCGCGGACCCCGGGCCGCCGGCGCCCAGGGCTGGCGTGGAGAGCGATGTGCACAGGTAATAGGACTTGCTTTTCTCCATCTTGCGCAGCGGTTTGATCTCGATCTCAATGATGCCCGAGGTGCGGCGGTTGAGAATGATGTGGGGCAAGATGATGATATCGGAGGTGCGGATGCCGCAGCGCTGGGGGCCGCTGTCCGGCTCTGGCGGCGCGGGGCCCCCCAGCCCGCGCTCGCCCGGGCTGTGAGGCCGCCGCTCGTGCTCGGTGAAGGCGATGCGGGACCACGTCTCGTTGTTGATGTTCTGCCCGTACACCCGCAGCTTGACCCGGGTCCGCTCGCTCACCCGCAGCGCCCCCCCTTCCATGAAAGACACGTCGTTCGTGTCCTCCAGCCGCAACCCGATGATCACCGTCTCCTCGCTCTCGCCCGCTGCTGCGCAGCCGCCCGCGCCGCAGCAGCAGCTCAGCAGTAGCAGCGGCAGCAGCCGCCCCGCCGCCGCCTGCAGGACCCCCCGGCCGCGGGCGCTGAGGCTGCGGCGCGCCGCCATCTTCCAAGTGGGCAGTGCGGCGGCTGCCTGCCCGCCCGCCATCTTTACTTCGGGTTCACAAGCGCCACAGCCAATCATAGGGTGGCTGCTCCAGCTGCGGCTTCATCCTTCCCACCCGGCGGCGCGAGCGCAGCCACCGGCCCCTGGGCGAGACTGCGGCGGAGCGTCCGCTCACACAGTTCAGCACTCCGGCTCCCTGACTGACACTGACCCGGCCTCTGCTAGCTGAGGAACCTGGAGACTCGCGGGAGGGGGAAAAGGGAGGGGGAAGCGCCAGCCGCTCCCGCGAGAGGCAGGCGGACCAGCCAATCACGCGCGGGTGCCCGCCCTCCCAGCCAGGGGGCTGGAATGGGGGCGTGGTCATGAGCGGAGCCGCGGGCCAATGGCAAGGCAGGTGGGTGGGGCGATGAAAGCCACCGTCCCCCTCAGCACGCCAAGTTTCCTACTGAAAGGCGCGTGACTCTTGTGTATGTGCGAGGGGAGGAGGTGTGGCCAGCTGGGGCCCGAGAGCCACTCACAGATGAGAGCTGTACGAAAGGGGGCGGGGCCTCCAGTCGGGCTACCAATGAGAGGGGGCCGTCTGCGGGCCTGGTGCTCCCGAGGGCCCTCGGTAGTAGATGCCTGCGCCTGGGTAGGCAGTGTTGGGCTGATGTCCTGGGGCCCTGGACGGTCGGTTTTCGCGGCACCGCATTGCCGGCCGCCGCAGTGCTCAATGTGCGTGCGAGGGAGGCTGCCCCAGGAGCCCGGGAAGCCGACTGGGGAGGTCTCAAGAAGCGCGTTTGCCTGAAAGGCCGGGACACCTGCTGCGCCACCCTCCTCTACCCGTCGGCGCCGCTCTGCCCGGGATTAGCGGCGACTGGGTGGCCCCACACCTAGCGACCTGCCTCTTCTGGAGCTTCTCACTTCTCCCAACGGGATGCTCTCACGCTGCAGCTTGCGGTCGCGTGGCGCCACCTGCCGGTGACGTTTGCACCCTGCAATGCTTTCCAGGTCTGCAAACCCCAAAAGCTTTGCCGGAGAGGTGAGAAGGTTACAGTGAAGCAGTTTCCCCACCTTCCAAGTCAGGAATCCCCTCACTATACCACAGAGCTATAGTAATCAAAACAATACGGTATTGAAATGAAAAAGGCATACGGATCAATGGGATGGAATAAAGAGCCCAGAAATAGACCCATACATATATGGTTAATTTAGGAAAAGGAGCCAAGAGGAAAGGACAGTCTCTTCAATGAATGGTGTTGGGAAGACTGAACAGTTACATACAAATGAATGAAACTAAATGCCATCTTACACCACATATAAAAATTGACTCAAAATGAATTAAAGACTTGAATCTAAGATCTGAAACCATGAAATTCTGACAAGAAAAGGTAGCAAGCTCTCTGACATTGGTTTTAGTTATTTTTTTTTTTAATTGTGGATCTGACTCCAAAGGCAAGGTAAACAAAAGCGAAAATAAACAAATGAGACTACAACAAACTAAAAACTTGAAGGAAACCAACAAAACAAGAAGACAACTTGTTCAATGGAAGAAAATACTTGCAAATCACATATCTGATAAGGGTTTAGTACCCAAAACATAAAAAGAACTCGCACAACACAGCAACAACAACAACAAAAAAAGCAATTTAAAAATGGCCAGAAGGGGCAGCCCCAGTGGCTCAGCGGTTTAGCGCCACCTTCAGCCCAGGATGTGATCCTGGGAACCAAGGATCGAGTCCCACGTTGGGCTCCCCTGCGTGGAGCCTGCTTCTCTCTCTGTCTCTGCCTCTCATGAATATATAAATAAAGTCGTTTTTAAAAATAAATAAAAATGGCCAGAGGGTCTGAATAAACATTTTTCCCAGATGTTCAACATCACTCATCATCAGAGGAATGCAAATCAAAACCACAATGAAATATCACTTCATACCTGTTACAATGGCTATTACCAAAAAGACAAGAAATAAGTGTTAGGATGTGGAGGAAAGAACCTTCCACACTGTTGGTGGCAATCAACTTAGTGCAAACGCTGTGGAAAATAGTGTGAAGATTCCTCAAAAAAAATTAAAAATCA
This sequence comes from Nyctereutes procyonoides, assembly GCF_905146905.1. Taxonomy (NCBI): domain Eukaryota; kingdom Metazoa; phylum Chordata; class Mammalia; order Carnivora; family Canidae; genus Nyctereutes; species Nyctereutes procyonoides. The sequence continues at coordinate 7,821,573 of NW_026575133.1, read as the reverse complement.
AATTACCATGTGACCCAACTATTCCACTTCTGGATACTTAGCCAAAGAATATAAAAACACTAATTTGAAAAGATATAAGCATCCTTGCATTCATAAAGGCATTACTTACAATAGCCAAGTATGGAAATACAGTGGAACAGAACTGTCATAAAAGAAGAAAGAAGGAAATCTTGCTGTATGCGACAAGATAGATAGATGTTGAGGGTATTATACTAAGTGAACTAAGTCACAGGACAAAGAAAAATACTTTGAAAAATACAAAGAAGTATGAATTCACTTATATATGGAATCTAAACAAAATGAACAAACAAAACAAAAACTCATACATACAGAAAATAAACTGATGGTTACCAGAGGCAGAAGAGGTTAGGGTTGAGCAAAATCGGTGAAAGTGCTCAATTGTATGGTGCTGATGGTAATTAGATTTATGGTGATGATCATTTTGTACATGATACACATAACATTGTACACCTGAGACTTATAGAGCAATTTTACCCCAATAATTAAAAAAAGAAGGAGCATCTGGGTAGCCCAATCAGTTAAGCGTCCAGCTCTTGGTTTTGGCTCAGATCATAGTCTCAGGGGCGTGAGATGGAGCCCTGACTTGGGCTCCGAGCTGTGCATGGAGCCTACGTGAGATATTCTCTTTCTCTCTTTCTCTCTCTCTCCCTCCCTCTCTCTCTCTTCCTCTGTCCTTCCCCCATCTCACTGGCACCCTCAATCTCTCTAAAACAAAATGATGAATAAATAAAATAATTTAAAAAGAAGACTTCTCAGGACACCTGGGTGGCTCAGTGGTTGAGCATCTCCCTTTGGTTCAGGTCGTGATCCCGAGGTCCTGGGATCAAGTCCCATATTAGGCTCCCTATGGGAGCCTACTAATAAGTCCCTTATTCCTCTGCCTGTGTCTGCCTCTCTCTGTGTGTTTCTCATGAATAAATAAATAATTTTTTTAAAAAAGACTTCTCTCATATTCTCTCTGAAAGTATATATCACTGGGCCCCATTCCATACTTACTGAAGAGGTAGGACCTAGGAATCTGAATTTCTAATAGACAACCAGGCAAGTTTGGGAAATGGAAGGGGGTAGACATCCTAAGAGACCCATAAAGGCCGCTTCTTCTTTTTAAAAGATTTTATTTGTTTGTTAGAGAAAGAGCACAGGGGAGAAGCAGAGGAAGGGGGACAAGCAGACTCTGGGCTGAACGTGGAGACACATACTGGGCTCCATCTATGCCTCCAAGATCACAACCTGAGTTGAAATCAAGCTTTGGATGTTCAACTGACTGAGCCACTCAAGTGCCCAAGGCTTTTTAATCACACTGACCAAACCCTAGTAGGTCCATGGATTGCTCAGGAGAAAAAAAAAAAAATCCTGAGGGCACTTGGCTGGCTCTTGTGAGTTTAAGGCCCATGCTGGGCATAGAAATTACTTTAAAAAATTAAAAAGAAAACTTAAAATTCAGGAGAAAAAAAAGTTCTGAAGACCTAGCTCCCTAGGACTCCCAAGCCACTGTGTCTGGAGGAGGCACTGTAGCAAAGCAACTGCCAAATTGGTCTTTTTCTTGCAACTTAAATATCCAAAATATAATTGCTATTTTCTTTTTTGTATTCTGCAAGCAGATTTTCTTCCCTTTTAGTAAACCAGTCAGACGTTTCTGGTTAATTTCTGGTAGAGGTGATAGCAATAGCCTCCTCATGGCTCCTAACTCTTCCACACCTGCCCCTTTCCCTTCTCAGCCCAGCAGCCAGAGAAGTCTTTTAAAGTCAAATCTTGTTGCTCCTTTGTTTGAGGTCGTCATCTGGCTTCCCATTTCATCACAGTAAAAGCCACAATACCTACAATACCCCACAAAGCTCGAGAGGGTGTGTCTTGCCTCCCCTGATTTCTCTGACTTGTTCACCTGCTGCTCCAGCCAGTTACTCATTCACTCCCTAGGGATGCTCCCCTTAGAGCCCGTGCATTTGCTATTTGTTTCCTGTCCCTGGGAGTCTCCTCCCCCAGATGTCAGGGTAGCCCATCAGTCTCCCTCCAAGACTGCCCAAAGGCCATCTTTTTTTTTTTAAGGCCATATTTTGAAGATTTATTTATTTATTTGAGAGACAGAGTGAGCACATGAGTGGAAGGGACAGAGAGGGAGAGGGAGAGAGAATCTGAGGCAGAGTCCTCACTGAGCACAGAGCCCAACATGGGGCTTGCCTTCGGGCTCGATCCCATGACCCTGAGATCACCACCTGAGCCAAAACCAAGAGTTAGATGCTCAACCGACTGCACCACCCATGCACCCTGAAAGCCGCCATTTTTAAAACTCACAAACACACCCTACACTCCATCTCTGCTTTATTTTCCTTAATTTTGTTTATTTGTCTCCTTCCACTAGAGCTTGAGCTCCATGAGGACAAGGATTTCTTCTGTTTTGTTCTCTCCCGTGTCACCAGGGCCTAGAACCACAGTAGATGTTGAAAATAAGAGGTGCCTGGGTGACTCAGTGGTTGAGTGTCTGCCTTCAGTTCAGGTCATGATCCCAAAGTCCTGGGATCAAGTCCTGCATCAGGGAGTCTGCTTCTCCCTCTGCCTATGTCTCTGCCTCTCTCTGTGTGTCTCTCATGAATAAATAAATAAATAAAATCTTAAAAAGAAAAAAAATATGTGTAGAATGTTTCTGGCAATCTTCCCCCTACTCCCAGTTCTTTTACTGCTATATTTGAAAAATAAGTTCAGATGAAAAAATAAAAATAAAAACCTTATTAACAGACTTGGCATGCATTTATAAATATAGCATTATCAAAATTTAGAAGCAAAAAAAAAGTTGAGATTTTTAGGGATGTCTCACCAAGATTATGGTCCTTCTAAGTCACCTGATTGAAAATGAAACTGTTTTAATTTCTTAAAAAGTGTGAGTTCAAGTGTGTTTAAGGGAGCTAAGAGGGAAGACCATTAAAGGCTTGCAAATGCTGAATGTACACTTTCAAAACAAGTGTGGAGGAGGAGGGCAGGGAAAAGCTGGCCAAAACTACAGATATTTCCTGGGCATTGTAGAGAAAGCTAGAACAGTCAGAAAAGTGTGGCATTCAGCAGTTTAGATATAAGTTAGAAATTCGGGATTTGATAGCAAAAATATAAGAAAAGACCCACTGGGACAGCTTACAATATAAAATTAACCAAGCTCAGGGGCGCCTGCGTGGCTCAGTCAGTTAAGCATCCGACTCTTGATTTCTGCTCAGGTCTTGATCTCAGGGTTGTGAGACCCAGCCTCAGTCGGGCTCACTCACTGGGAGTAGAGCCTGCTTGGGATTCTCTCTCTCCCTCTCTCTCTCTGCCCCCTCTTCTAAAAAATTAAAAAAAATAAACCAAGTTCAAATTGGGGATCACTAAGTGATGCTTACCCTGAGTGGTACCAGGGTGTGTGGGGGGGGGGACAGTCATATTCTCCATGTATACCCAAGACACAGAGCAATCTAGATATCTAAGCCAAATAAATTTTCCTTGGAAAGAAGGATCTTCCTTCAAGTTTGGGGGCTTTTTAGCTCAAGGAGTTACCCTCTCTTCAGTGAGGGACTTCCAGGGCTTCCCAGTCTGTCCATCTGCATGAATGGAGGAAAGGGCAACACTTGCTTCTAGAGATCTCTTTTTAAATCTGGAGGAAAACAAATCAATAGAACTTTGAATCCTGATAATATTTCACTTCTGGAAAGGGCTACAAAAGGCCTGAGATGGCTAAGTGGGTGCCTGACTTTGACCTTAAGCAAGTTATTCTGGTAAAGCCAGAACTTCCTAGCAAACACCTTCCCTACCTAACCCCCTCTTGCCAGAATCCTTCACTGGTTACTAAAGGGGAAGAGCAATTACACCATTCTCTCAGCTGCAAAGGATAAGTGCCCGTGTGTGTGGATTCTGGGATTTGGGACATCACTCCATCCAGACCTAAAAGTCTTTTTGAGTCTGATTTTCTTACAGATTGCAAGTAAAACATTAATAGCTCCCTATGCATTTTGTTCTTCAACATAAAGACCTAGTTTGGTAGAGAAGCTTTTTCTTTACCCCCAGAATGTTGCCTGGTTTTAGAAAAGTATTCAAAATTAGTGCTTCAGCAGCAATCTTTTAATTGCACCAAAGTAGCAGGTCTTCTGAGGAAAAACAGGAACCGGGAAAATACTGCAGTTACCTAGAATTTCCCTAGAATGAAATCTGTTCCCCCTGAAGCAAAATTGTTCACTTGTTTAAATACACAGGGGTCTTTAAGTTCAGATGAGAACCTGTCACTACAGTGGCCGAAAACAAACACAGAAGCCAGAATCAAAAATTGCATCAAATGAGCAATGCCATTTACCTTCTCTAGAGGAGAAGCTTTCTTCAGGATTTATTTCCCTCTTTTTCCAGATATTTTCTGGATGTAAACAGTGGGGGGAGGAAGAGAAATGAAAAAGTAGCTTTTTGATGGAGTTGTGAGAAAAACTTCCTCCTTTGATATGAGCCCAAGTTCCTTGGGTGTAGCCTTCCCAGGAATCCTGAGTCTCCAGTCAGGCACTCAGGTGGGTGCAAGGGAAACTCCAACTGCCCTGCCCCCTTAGCCCCAAAAAGCTCTGGGTCCCTCCACAATGGGGCCTTCAGAGCTGGACAACACCCTTTACCACCATGGCCCTTTACCCAGGGAGCCTGCCCGTCTTGATCCTTCTATGGGGCAACCCCAAGAGGTCTCCTATGCTCTGCATGGTCACCCACCTCCTTCTTCCCCTGGACCCTTGAGCTGGGCTCTACTCAGAAGAAGGTGCTTCTGGGCTAGAAGTCCACTGTTTGCTCTGCTCCTAGACCCCTATCTTCCTGACTGCCAGGCCTGCAACTACAGGATTTTCTAAAATCCTTTAGAATGTCCTTTCTCACTGCTGCTCCATCTCCATTCCAGCCTCCAGCCTGGTCTTGGACAAAGGTGAAAGAAAGATTCTGAACTTGATTATCCTTATCACTGTGTCTAAAACACTCAACCCTGGTTGTGATTTGGGGGATTTCATTTCTATGATTTTTAAATGTTGACCCACGTAAACATCATCTATTCAAATATCTGAATTTTACAACTACAGTTGGGGAGTGAGGAGGAGACGATCGATAAGGAAGAATGACATGAGGAGGCTGGTAAGTAGGAATGGGAGCTCAGGGGAAAGAATGGATCCCAAATGTACGATTCTGAGCCATCCCATGAGATTCAGACCAGCATGGGTCTGATGCTAGAGCTAGGACTTTATGATTATGACTCCAGTCATAAAATGCCAGTTTTCCCATACCAGCAGAGCTCATTCCCATGGTCTTTTTTCCATATCCTCTGAAGCTGGAGCAAGAAATCTACTCGGATAAGTCGGACCCCGCATGTATAGAAAAATAATATGCCAGACCTCAGTGGGAAAAAATTCCATTCTTATTTTCAGTTCCTCTGAGATACCTATTTTTTTTTATTTTAAACATCACTAAAGATTTATTTCTTCTTATTTATTAATACCGCATCTCAATTCTGTGTCCTCTTTAAATTTTATTTTTTTTAAAGATTTTTATTTATTTATTCATGGGAGACAGAGAGAGAGAGAGAGAGAGAGAGAGAGAGAGAGAGGCAGAGACACAGGCAGAGGGAGAAGCAGGCTCCATGCAGGGAGCTTGATGTGGGACTCGATCCCAGGACTCCAGGATCATGCCCTGGGCCCAAGGCAGTGCTGAACCGCTGCGCCACTGGGAATGTCCCCCTCTTTAAATTTTAGCTAAAGTTTTATATCTTACTTCTTACCTCATCTCTTTATTACTCTTTTACTCATTCATTCATGCATTCAACTAAATATGTTTATCTAGTAAGTTCCGGACACTGTACTAGGTGTTATGAAGATATATTACTAAATCAGAGGTTACCTTGAAACCTTACCAGTAAAGAGGCTAGGCAACATTTGCTACATAATGACCTATGCAGGATAGATCATCAAAAGTCTTAAAAAGAAGTAGAAATTGGAAAAAAAAAGAAGAAGAAGAAGAAGAGAAGAAGAAGAAGAAGAGGAGGAGGAGGAGGAGGAGGAGGAGGAGGAGGAGGAGGAGGAGAAGGAGGAGGAGGAGGAGAAGGAGGAGGAGGAGGAGGAAGAAGAAAAGAAGAAGAAGAAGAAGAAGAAGAAGAAGAAGAAGAAGAAGAAGAAGAAGAAGAAAAGAAGAAAAGAAGAAAGAAGAAGAAATCGGGCAGCCTGGATGGCTCAGCGGTTTAGCGCTGCCTTCAGCCCAGGGTGTGATCCTGGAAACCCGGGATCGAGTCCCACATCAGGCTCCCTGCATGGAACCTGCTTCTCCCTCTGCCTGTGTCTCTGCCTTTCTCTCTGTGTGTCTCTCATGAATAAATAAACCTTTAAAAAAAAAAAAGGAAGAAGTAGAAATTAAGTGGAGGAATTCAGACTTCATGGTCTTTGAGTTGGTCCTTGAAGAATAGATAGGTTTTTAGATATGTCCAATGTAAGAGGCAGTACAAGAAAGATGTGCTCGGGCTGCAATAACAAAATATCATAAACTGGGTAGCTTAAAGAGCGAAATGTATGTTCTCACAGTTCTGGAAACCTGAAGTCCCAGATCAAGGTCCTGTAGGGTTGGTTTCTGGTAAGAGCTCTCTTCTTGGCTTCCAGATTACCTCTTTGTCCACATGGCTTTTTCCTCTGAGTTTGAATGTGAAGAGAGAAAATGAGCTCACTGGTGACTCTTCTTTTAAGGACCCTAATCCTATTGGATCAGGGCCCCACCTTTGTTACCTCCTCTAACCCTAATTACTTCTTTAGAGGCCCCATCTCCAAACATAGCCATCTTTGACAGGACATCAACATATGAATTGTGGGGGTGGTGGTGGTAGAGATACAACCATTTAGTCCATGACAAAGGGATTGATAGAGAAGAAAGAGGGAAAGGCATTCTGATGAAAAGTATGACGTGAGATGGCAGAGGGAACAGCATTTCTGGAAAACCAAGCAGTTTAATTTGGTTCTAAAGCCCATCAAGGGACGCCTGGGTGGCTCAGCAGTTAAGCGTCTGCCTTCCGGCTCAGGGTGTGATGCTGAAGTCCTGGGGATCGAGTCCCACATCGGGCTCCCCGCGTGGAGCCTGCTTCTCCCTCTGCCTATGTCTCTGTTTCTCTCTGTGTGTGTGTCTCTCATGAATAAATAAATAAATCTTTAAAAAAAAATAAAAATAAAGCCCATCAAGAGGAACAGCAAGAATAATGTTGGAAGTTGATTGGGCCAGTTCGTGGTAGACCAAATGCCAACTTTAGAATTTTAGATTTCATTCTGTAGGCACTCGGAGCTACAACAAGTTACAAGCAGGAGAGCTGCACTGCAGAAGAGTAATGGACGGGATCCATGTAATGATGCTGGGGCCCTGCCAATGTAGGGATTTCACAAACTCCTGCCACACCAAGTAGAAAAAAACTGTCATGGCTTACAAAGCACTTTCCCATCTGTTATCTTGACTGACCTTCACAATTATAACTAAAAGAAACAGCATTTCTCTAACCACATGTAGGACAAAAAAAAAAAAAAAACCCAGATATAACTGTCTCGTGCCACAGGAGTCTCCAGAAAATGGGACACCACAGCCTCTGTTCTGAAGTCCACACCTGAATCACAGTGGCTGCTACTGTGGTTTGTCCGGTAATTATGAATCTTAGAGCAAACATAAGTTCTCCCAGGTTGACCTAGATTCGTGATTGCAGGGGAGACTTCCTGATATATTTTTCAAGCTTCTAAAACATAAAATGTTGACATATAATAATCACACATACGAGTGCATAACACATAAATGTAAAAAAGCTGGCCATATAATTTATCATCCAAAACAGAACCCATTTGAGAGTGAAAAAAAGGTACTATTAATAATTAACCTAGTTTGAGGCTCAAACTGGGACAGTCCCCAGCAAAGATTATGTTCAACTTGTAATAAAAGGAACCACCCCCAATTGAGAAAGACCCTCTAGATCCCTTCTAGATCACAGCCCTCTCCCCCAGCCTACCCGTAACCACTATCCTCACTTTTATAGTCATCATTTCCTTTTTCAGTTGCTATATATTTTTAATTTGGGAATTCCCAAAGGAGAGCTTGGACAAGCCCTAGGATACAACAGTATTTTACTCGACCGAGTTCCAGGGTTTCTTCCAACACTCTTCAGGCTCTTACTTCCATCATGCAAGTCATTTTAGTATCCTCAGCTTTGGATTTATCTTGTATAAAATTAGAAAAATCAGCATTGTGAAGGTGGTAAAAGGGAGTTATTTTCAGTAAAGAAACAACTCGGGGCATTTGACCGGGTTTATATCCACAATGAACCTTCCTCATTATCTCAAGAAATCACTGTTTTTAAAGGATGGCATCAGCTTTATTGGATCCCTTTACATTATTTAGAAGCAAAAATAAAAATACCTCCCTCATACCATTCCCCTCGTTAGATCCAAATGAAAGAAATCCTAAGGTTCATAAGAAAAAGAAAGTAAGGACAGTCAATAAAATATTAACTACTAAGCCTAGAAGCCCCACAAATCCTTCTGCACTTGCTGTGCAAACCTTTCCTCCCTGGCAACCTGACATTTTGAGGCTTTGCTTTCCAGGGGATGTTCATTTCATATTCACAAAGAAAGTTGTACGATGGAAGCTTGTTAACTCTGGAACAGAGAATAAACTGTCCGGCCCACCTCACCTGACACAATTAGGCCCTCAGTTATATGTCAAATTACCATAAGCAGCTCCAGCACTCTGGTTCCCTCCTGAGAGTGCCCCTGCCAGGCTCCATGTGACCTCCTTGGCTTCTGCTTGTAATGAATTAAATATATAAGTCAGATTCCTAGATTAGGCCAGAGATCTGCCATCGTTTGAACAATCATGGGGGAAAAGCCCTCACTTATAACTTTGCTGAAAATGTGCTAATTCTAGTCCTCCAACAGCCCATAACCTCAAAAGCCTCCAGGGGTCAGTAAACTTGACCAGATAGGGAGGGTGGCAAACAGACTAAAGGGACACACTCTGTGTGAAGGGGAAGCCATCACTCACTCTGGCCCTGGCAACCGTGCAGAAATGCAGGGTTCATGTGGCCAACATTTCTAATTTTCCAATAGAAGTCAGAAATTTATATTTTATGTAAAATCTTCTGATTTATAAATGTGGGCAACTAATTCGAACAATTTTAAAAGCATCTAGGTGCATAAATCTCTTTCTAAGCCCAGAAGGGAAAGTAGACTATACCAAGTTCAATACCTTTCTTTGTTACAGTTGGGGAAGGTAAACCACAAAATGGACACATGATTTTCCTATGGCCATGTAACTAGTTTGGCAGCAGAGCCAGACCCAGAAAGAATACTCCTTGCTCTCTCCTGCATCACTTCTCATTCCACAAACGAGAAGAGCCTGTAGGTCTGTTTAGGTCTGGCTTAAAATGCACCCAGAACAGTATCGATTTACTGTTGTGCTTTACTCTCTCAGGCTTCTGGATCATGTGCATGAGGCAGGGTACTATCATGAAGCAGTGGAGTAGCATTAGGGCAGAACATTTTTGTGCCAAATTGATTTTTCCCTCACCTGGAGCAATACCACAGCTACGTGGCTCTGCTCCATGAAAGGAGGGGCTAGGCTGTTCCCATTGGGGAAGGGGATTGGTACGGTCATCAGTCCAACACAAGCAAGGCTCACTCAGCAGGAGAAGATTAAGCACAAAACTTACATTCACATAACACTCCCATTAGCCTCAGTGGGAGCTGTGCTTGCAGAAGTTGCAGAGTCAGCAGTCGAATTGAGACTGGAATGAGGCAGTAAAGCTCAAGTCATAGGTTATTATTAGGATTGTACAATCCCAGCCCCATATTTGCAAAAGAGTTCATTTTTATTATCTAGTGAGATCTCCCTCTACTGACTCTTCCAGCAGGGTCTTCAAAAGGACCCTTGTTTAGACCTCAATTGTGCTGTGTGTGCAGTTGAAGAAACTTGGCAAATCTCAGAAGTTAGGACAGGTGCCAACAAAGTTTAGAAAATAGGCTTAGCTGTTTGGGTCCTGCTGGTTCACAGGGTTCAGCATATTTGATCATTAGTGATCTGGGCCTAGGACAGTGCCAGGTGGCACACAGTAGGTACTTAATAATAGTTGGTGAATAAATGAAAGACTGGATGGATAGCTTCACATTCCTTGCCAGGCTCATGTAGCAGGCCTCTCAACTTAGTAAGGCAGAATGAATCACTGCTTTGCTGCTTCCTAGGAGCCATCCAAGGAAAGGCCAAGAATCAATAAGAGAAGCAGGCTCTGCTGCTGTCTTGGCACAGAGCCATACCCTTTCCAGCCCTGTGTAGCTGGAGATGGATTGGGGGTGGGATCCTGCTTAAGCTGCCGCTGGGCTCCCTCCAGTAGGTAAGCTGAAAAGCCTCTGCAGGCTTACCTGATTTTTTTTGAAATAAATATTTGCTTATTTATTTTAGAGATAGAAAGAGAGCATAAGAGGGGGCAGAGCAGAGGGAGAGAGAGAATCCAGAAGTAGACTCCTTGGCTGAGTGAGCATTGGGCCTGACCCAGGGCTCCATCCCAGGACCCTGAGATCATGACCTGAGTCAAAATCAAGAGCCAACCACCCAACCGACTGAGCCAGCCAGGCGCCCCACCATAAGTCCATTATCTTTTAAAAAGTGTTTGTAGCTACAGAAGAATTAAGCACCTGTTTCTGTGGCTCTGCTGTCATGAAGTGTAATGTTAAAATGTAGGAAATGATTGCCAAAGGTTAACAAGTAACCTAGGTGGTAGGTAAATAGGCAGTCCCTACAATGTTTTAAACTTTTCTGCACATTTGAAAATGGTTGTGGGCAGCCCTGGTGGCTCAGCGGTTTAGCGCCGCCTTCGGCCCGGGGTGTTATCCTGGAGTCCCAGGGGGATCAAGTACTGCCTTGGGTTCCCTGCATGGAGCCTGTTTCTCCCTCTGCCTGTGTCTCTGCCTCTCTCTCTCTCTCCACCTCTGTGTGTGTGTCTGTCATGAATTTAAAAAAAAAAAAAATCTTAAAAAAAAAAACTGGTTGTAGGGATCACTGGGTGGCGCAGCGGTTTGGCGCCTGCCTTTGGCCCAGGGCGCGATCCTGGAGACCCGGGATCGAATCCCACATCGGGCTCCCGGTGCATGGAGCCTGCTTCTCCCTCTGCTATGTCTCTGCCTCTCTCTCTCTCACTGTGTGCCTATCATAAATAAATAAAATAAAATAAAATAAAATAAATAAAATAAAATAAAAATTAAAAAAAAAAAAACTGGTTGTAATACAATGTTGGGGGGAAAGCTGCCTGATGTCAAAGAGCTACAGGCAGCTTCCTAAACCATGCTGACAGCAAAAGAAGCATTGGTCTTCAGCTGTCCTGATGTCACATGCTGGTAGCAACCAGAAAGATCTAAACTAATAACAATTTAAACCATGTGTCACCTGCCCTTTCAAAGAACTCCATGCAGATGAGTAAATTAAGGCACAGAGATGTTAAATAATTTTCTCAAGGCCAAAATGCCAAGTGGAAAAGAACTATCAAGTTTGGCATCAGCCGGGGAATCCCTGGGTGGCTCAGCGGTTCAGCGTCTGCCTTTGGCCCAGGGCGCGATTCTGGAGTCCCGGGATGGAGTCCCGCATCAGGCTCCCAGCATGGAGCCTGCTTCTCCATCCTCCTGTGTCTCTGCCTCTCTCTCTCTCTCTGTCTGTCATAAATAAATAAATAAATAAATAAATAAATAAATAAATAAATAAATAAATAAATCTTAAAAAAAAATTTGGCATCAGCCTTCTGCTCATCATTCAACACAGCCTCTCTCATTTAAAGGAAAGGTAACCTCTGTGATAAGGGACGTACATTCCTAGTTGTCTATCTCACCTATTTTGAATATTTAAATAATCATGTATGGCATTTTTCTGGACAAAACACATCTACTTCATTTTATATTAATAGATATTTTGTCTAGATTCTAGACCAAATACAATTCTTACGATGTATATTTTTGTTGGAAAATAATATATAAAGTATGTTATCCTTTGGAAAAACACAACATGAATATCTACATTCCAGTTTAAACTCATCCCTCAACATCTTTTGGGGGAACTGAGAATTCAGAATGACAAATGATTGCCTAAAACCTCCTCCCTCTAAATTTAGAAAAGCCTAATAAACCAAATAACCAGAACTCTTTCTTTCTATCCTTTCCCCTCTGGCAGGCCCACCTTCTGCTCATGGATGGTGAAATATGCTTAATCCCACCTGTCCTACCTATACCATTCTAACTAATGCTGTCACTGAAATAGGTTATCCCTGGGTAGCTAATGAACTCTAGAACCACCAAAGCACTGTTTAGAATCAAGGTCACAGAGATGAATAGAACTTAAAAGATACCACTCAGTCCTCTCCTTAGACTGTAGTAGTAAGTCAGGTCCTATGGATGAACCCAGTCAGAAATCTGAGAATTTCTCCATTTTTAACAGCTTTATTAAAAGAGGACTTTGGACTATAGAATCCATTCCAGCATTCTATGAGGCATTACAATGTTTTATAAATGTTCTCATACCCCTAATAAAATATCTCTTGGGTCATGTCAGCTCCCCCTCTTGTTTTTTTGCACTGAGGTCAGAGCAATTGGTTGGGATTTTTCTCATTAAAACTCTTCATCACTTGAAGGCTGTTATTAAAGAACTGATCAGCTCCTGATGACAAGGACCATGACTTATATAAACTTACACCTTTCTATGTCCCCCTGACAAAGCCTTCAAATGTAATTGGACTTCAGTGAAATAATGTTCTCATTTCAAATGATAACATCATCCTGAAACATTCCTCAATCTCATTCTTTAACCATGGAAGCTAGAACTAAATCTAATACTTCCCTAAAAGTTTAAGCAGGACACATTATAAAGGAAAAGAAAAGGGGTAGCCCCAATAGTTCAGCGGTTTCGCACCACCTTCAGCCGAGGGCCTGATCCTGGAGACCTGGGATCAAGTCCCATGTCGGGCTCCCTGCATGGAGCCTGCTTCTCCCTCTGCCTGTGTCTCTGCCTCTGTGTGTGTGTGTGTGTCTCATGAATAAGTAAATAAAATCCTTAAAAAAAAAATAAAATAAAGGAAAAGAAAACCCACCGTGTTTACCTCTTCTACCCCTCTTTAAAAATTAATCATTCTTTTCCTCCTGGGTGTTGTTCTGTATGTTGGTAAATTGAACACCAATAAAAAATAAATGTATTATTAAAAAAAAACAAAAAGAAAAAGAAAAAAAATTAATCACTCTTTTCCTGATCAGATTTGGATTTACTACAGAGAATCACTATGTTGTCATTCTTTATGATCCAATGAGGTCAAAGAGATTCATTATTCACTTGTTTTCTTCATTCAATTGCAAAAAAAAAAAAAAAAAGTGTTTGATTTAGACCAGTTACCTTGATAGCGCTCCTACCAAATATGATTTGGCAATTTTTTGGGCATGATTAGCATAATTTCAGTAGGAGCTTTGTTTTATGAACAAACATGGTGAAAGTCCAAAAGGTGCTATGCAGGTCAAAAGGAGGATGTTTTTCCTGAAACCCTCTGCCAACTGTCATTCTCTTTGGCCAAGCCTGAAGACGGCCTCCCAGTTCCACAGCTGACCACTAAGTGGCACCAGAACTTTGAATTAGCAAAGAGAGAGAAAAACCTACTTAACCAGCCTTTAGGTCATTTGCTATGAACCTTCAATTAAAATCTTCTAAAAATAATTATTTTTTATCAATGATCTACAATATAGTGACTTTTCACTATGTATTCTTTATTATGGTCTGTGCTATGGGAGAGAGTAGATTTAAAAGACATATGTAAGTCCTTAGCCTTCTGCCCCTTCCAGTCAGCTGTAAGTTATGCCACAGCAGCCTCCAGCAACATCAGGGGAACATCTGGACTTCATACTGTCAGACTGTCCTGCAAGCGTGAATGGATCTGTGATGATACCCTGTCAAAAAGCAAACCAAAATGAAAGGACAAATTAAAGGTGTTTTGATGTACCCCAACACTCATATTTCAGTTTGACTGAGGTTGGCTTACCTGGAAGGTAGATAAAATGTTATAATTCCATGGAATCTTTGGGAGTCAGCTATCAAGGTGGCTGTCTCGCCCTGAAACTTCTAATTAAGTTTTTACTACATTTTTTAAAAGATTTTGTTTATTCATGAGAGACACAGAGAGAGAAGCAGAGACATAGGCAGAGGGAGAAGTGGGTTCCCTGTGGGGAGCCCGATGTGGGACTCGATCCCAAGACCCGGGAATCACGACCTGAGCCAAAGGCAAATGCTCAACCACTGAGCCACCCAGGTCCCCGCCCCCGCCCCATGTTTTTACTACTTTCAAGGTAAAATTCATTTAAAGCTTCTTAAAGGTGGTGCCTAGGGGAAAGTTTATTTGGTTACATTTTGTTTTATGGGAGTCCTATGTGTACATGCTCTTTACCCTTCTGGCACTGAATACCAAAATGTTGAATGCTAAATACCAAATCTTTCCTTCCCTTATTCTCATCTCCAGAAATATGTATACAAGACAAGAAGGCAAGTCCTAGATACCAGGGCCATCGTTAGCAATTGTTGATGTTCAGATGTTGAGATTGCCAACAATGGCCAGCAAGCTCTCAGGGAGAGTGACTGGAATTTTCAGAAGACAAGATGGCAGACTTTATTTTTCCTCCTTTCACCTCCAAATGAGATATTCCAACAGCAACACCAAGGGGGCCAGAGACCAACCAGGCACAAAACAAAGGCAGCAAATCAAAAGCATGGACAAGCCACCTCAAATAATGATGAATTCATTAAACATAAATGTACTCTCTTACACTTGATCGTTGGTCACTGCAAATAGAAGGTAGGACAAGACAGGCATGGGCCCTACATTCATAAAGGACAGTCTAGGGCAGCCTGGGTGGCTCAGCAGTTTGGTGCCGCCTTCAGCCTAGGGCCTGATCCTGGATACCCCGGATCGAGTCCCACATTGGGCTCCCTGCATGGAGCCTGCTTCTCCCTCTGCCTGTGTCTCTGCCTCTCTCTTTCTCTCTGTCTGTCTCTCATTAATAAATAAATAAAATCTTAAAAAAAAAAAAAAGGACAGTCTATGGACGACTCCCTTTAGTGAAGGAACCTCCCTGGCCCTCAGTTTTCACCTTTCTAGAATGAAGACGCCTGCCTGGGTCTGGGTTCCCAGAACAGGTAAGCTAGCATCCAGCAGGGGATCTCCACGCCTGGTAGAGGCCTAGCTATGCTTGTTGCTGCTGCCATGCCCTCCTGTTCATTCTTTCCTCTTCTCGCTACATTGGAATTTCTGGTCAGAAGAGTTAGCCTCTCCTCCTTTTCACCCAGGAAAATGATTTTCCGCTCTTCTTGCCATCCCAGGTTCTCTCTATGAACAGGAGATAGTGACATCAGTATTTCTTTCTAATGTACACTCTCAGTTCTAAAAGATCCCAAGACTTAAAGGGAATAAAGGTGAGATACTTTGATAAACTGTACTTTCCAGCACCAACATCCTGTGATTCTGTGAAAAGTCTAGATACAGAGAGGCAGGACAGCATACTAGGTAAGACTATCAGCTCTAAAATCCAACATGAGTTCAAATTCACTGCTTTCTAGCTGTGTGACCTTGGATTAGTACATTAATCTCTCTGAGTCTTAGATTCTTCATCTGTGAAATGAGGATGATAAAGGGTTATTGTGAGGACGAAATGACTGAACATCTTACCTGTTCAGTAAAGGCTGGTCCTCTATATTATTCCTAGTGTTGCTCACCTTGTTATTACCACCACTATGAACTGCAGCAAGACAGTGTGTACCACAATCCTGGTACTGCAGTGTTTTACTAATGTAATCCTTTGTTGTTATTGTTATTGTTGGCTACGTGCCCAGTGTGGAGCCCAATATGGAGCCTGAACTCACAACCCTGAGATAAAGACCTGAGCTGAGATAAAGAGTCCCATGCTCAACTGACTGAGCCACCCAGGTGCCCCTAATGTAATTACTTTAATAGCAAGATACACTTTCCTTGTCAAGATTAAAAGAGAAGAAGGAAGAGGATGAAGAAGAGGAGAAGAGGAGAAGAGGAGGAGGAGGGGAAGTGGGAAGAGGAGGAGAAAAGGCAGGAGGAAGAGGACAAAAGAAAGAAAAGAAGGGCTCCAGAAAGCAGTCATCACTGAGACAAACCACAGTAAGCAGCATTCTTCTGTGGTTGCAGCTGTCAGAAAGACGCAAGTGCCAGCAACCCCCACATGCTGCCTGCCTGTACTGTGCTCTAGGTCTTTATCGGAAAGGTCTTCCATAAAAAAGATATGAATGTCCTCCTCCAACTACACAAGGTTATATTTCTAGGACACGCAGCTGTCTCATTCTTTAAATCTTCCTTCACTGTCAATGATTGCCTTTTCAAAACCTTGGAACTGATCTAAAGACATTGGCACATCAGCAGGCCGAAAGAAATAAGGCAGATGAGAGAGGAGACAGTTGGGATAAACTAGTTCAAGTACATGGCACATTACCATTGGTATCTGAGGTCAAGAGTTCTCCTGTGTGCCCCCAGTGCACACTAAGAGAGAGGTCAAGGAGAGGCAGGCTGGAAGAACAGGGTCTTTGCAGAAGCCAGCCCGATTAATGGTTTTTGGTTTTTTTTTCAGCCAGAGTACACTGGAAGTGTTGTGGTTGGAGGAAACACTCCCTTTACTTGTAACAGTAATCTGCTGCCTGCTTTTCTAATGAGGATTCAGGAAACTAGGTTCCAGGAGAATTCGAATGGTGAAAACATTTCAAAATACACATTGATTCTCCCCAGCAAGGTTTTGTTATCAGTGAACTTACCAGAGTTTCAAAATACCAATAACACATTTGTGAAAGGTTTAATAGACTGAAAGTCCAAAGTCAAATTTCTCTACTTTCCAAAAAGGCATCTTCTTGGAAAAAAACAGAAAAGAAACAAAACAGAATGCTCAAGAATTTCATAAAGCAAAACCTGTCAATCACTCTTCAGCTCTAGAGGTGGCTTCTATACTTAGCTTGGGCTTGATTCATGCTAGTAATGGTGGCCAAATAAGAATACATTCAGGTTTTTGGCTCCAGAATTCCTGTCTCTTGGGAATTAAATTTTCCCAGCTACAACTTTACAGTTTTGGAGAGTGATCTCTAAATAAACTTTACTCTTAAAGACTGCTTATAATGTAACAGATGGAGGAGAAAAAGGCATAACAGTTACTTGTGTATCAATGTATGCTCAATGTATCCAAAGTTACTATAAAACCCAAGCAAGAGAAAGCAAAAATTCATGGCAAAAGATTAGAAAACCTCTGAGCCCAGGAGAAAGGGTGTGTGGGAGAATGATAAATCCTAGAACACAGTTCCAAGTGACCAAGGATCTTAGTACAAATCCACAACTGTAACTACTTCTATTTCTTGAGTTTGCATTATGTGCCAGGCATCAGGCTAACATCAGGCATACATCATTTCCACTAATCCTCACAACCTGAGGGAAAAAGTGATTATCACCCTCCTGTTACACATGGGGAGACAGAGGGTGCAGGGAGGTTAGGTAAGGTACCCAAGATCACACATGCCTGATAGAGCCAAGATCTAAACCTAGTCTATCTGATTGCAAGGCCTGTGTACTTAAACCCCATGCTCTGCCACTATCCTGCCGTGGCAGCATCAGTGTCTTCTTTCCTGGGGCTTCCAAAATTCAGTGCCTGGAGACACAATATTGTTATGACTTTGGTGAATGCTGAGAGTTGTCAGCCAAAAGAAACTTGAAACCCATCACTAAGCCTCTTCTAAATACAATATTATAAATTAACGAATGGATCAATAAAACAATTGTGATAGCATGAATACGGTGAAATGATTAAATATATAAGAGAGAAAGGCAAAGAAACAATTATACTGTCTAGTATAATTACCTATCTGCCTTCTTCATAGGGTAGTTGTGGAGATGACATGAGATAAATCGCAATAAAATGCTTTAAAAAATACTATACCAATATTTCAGATACTAGAATAATTTCAAAAATGAAACCAAAATATTTTAGAAAATGATCATTTTTGAATATAGTGGTATCCTGGCTCAGATATACATTCAGGAAATTAAGATATGATAAAAATCAGCTTTTCAAAATAGTGGAGAATTGATTTAATAAATGAAGAGGAAAATTTGAACTAGTTAATATTTGGAGAAATAGTCACACTGTACCTCAACATTTATGCTGAAATAAATTCCAGATGGTTAAAAAATTTTAATGTGAAAAGCAAAGCCTTGAAAGTGCTAGAAGAATCTGCATGACCTTGGATTAAGCAATGGATTCTTAGCTATAACACCCAAAAGCACAAGCAAACAAAAAAGAAAAATGCAACTTCACCAAAATTAAAAACTTTTGTGCATCAAAGGACACTTCCCAGAGAGTGAAAAGACAACACACAGGGCACCTGGGTGGCTCAGTGGTTGAGTGTCTCTTTGCCTTTGGCTCAGGTCATGATCCCGGAGTCCTGGGATCGAGTCCCAGGTCAGGCTCCCCAGAGGGAGCCTGCTTCTCCCTCTGCCTATGTCTCTGCCTCTCTCTCTGTGTCTCTCATGAATAAATAAATAAAATCTTTTAAAAATAAAAATAATTTAAAAAAAAGAAAAGACAACACACAGAATGTGAGAAAGTTTTGGCAGTCATATATCTCATAAGAGTCTAGTATCCAGAATATATAAAGAACTCTCACAGCTCAACAATACAAAGACAACCCAATTAAAACATGGGCAAAGGAGTCTGGGTGGCTCAGTCAGATAAGTGTGTCCAACTCTTGATTTTGGCCCCGGTCATGATCTCAAGGTTTTAAGATCGAGTTCTGTGTCAGGCTCTGTGCTAGGCATGGAGCTTCCTTAAGGTTCTCTCTGTTTCCCTGTCTCTCTGCTCCTCCTCCCTCCCTCTCCCTCTATCTAAAAAAAAAAAAAAAAAAAAAAAAAAATGGGTAAAGAATTTGAATAGACATTTCCCCAAAGAAAATATACAGATGGTCAACAAACATGTGAGAAGATGGTTAACATCACTAGTCACTGGGGAAATGCAAATCCAAACTACAATGGAGGCACTACTTCGCACTGACTAGGATGGCTGCAATCAAAACTAAAAAGAAAATAAAGTGTTGGCAAAGATGTAGAGAAACTGGAAACCTATACACTGCTGGTAGGAACTTAAAATGGTGCAGCCACTATGGAAAACAGTTTGGTTAGTCTTCAAAAAGTTAGATGTAGAATTAACATATGACCCAACCATCCACTACTAGATATAGACCCCAAAGAATTGAAAACAAGTACTCAAACAAGTACATGATTTACATGTACAGGTATGTTCACAGTAATACTACTCGCAAGAGCCAAGAGTAGAAAGAACCGAGCTGCCTGGGTGGCTCAACGGTTTAGCACTGCCTTTAGCCCACGGTGTGATCCTGGAGTCCCGGAATTGAGTCCTACATCGGGCTCCCTGCATGGAGCCCTCTGCCTGTGTCTCTGCCTCTCATGAATAAATAAATAAAATCTTAAAAAAAAAAAGAGAGAGTAGAAAGAACCTAATTATCTATCAACTGATGAATGAATAAACAAATGTGGTATATCCATGCAATGGAATATTATTCAGACATGAAAATGAAGTACTGATACATGGATAAACCTTGAAAACGTTATGTTAGGTAAAAGGATCCAGACACAAAAGGCCATATAGTGTATGATTCCACTTATATAAAATATCCACAATAGTGGATATTATAATCCAGAGACAGAAAACTGATTATTGCCAGCTTCTCCCAGGGGGAGAAGAGATAGCAGAAAGACTGCTTAATGGATATGGGATTTCTATTTGGGGCAACAAAAGTTTTCTGGAACTAGATAGTACAACTTTGTAAATGTACTAAAAGTTACTAAATTGTACATGTGATTAAAAATGTGAATTTTATGTTATATGAATTTTATCTCAAAATGTCTGAAGTACTAAAAGAAAATATAGGTGGGGCACCTGGCTGGCTCAGTCAGTGGAGCATGTAACTCTTGATCTTGAGGTTGTGAGTTCAAGCCCCAGGTTGTGTGTACAGATTACCTAAAAATAAAACCTATTAATAAAATTAAAAGAAGGGAATCTCTGAGTGGCTCAGTGGTTTAGGGCCTGCCTTTGGCCCAGGGCGCGATTTGGAGTCCTGGGATTGACTCCTGCATCAGGCTTCCTGCATGGAGCCTGCTTCTCCCTCTGCCTGTGTCTCTACCTCTCGCTCTCTCTGTGTCTCTCCTGAATAAATAAATAAAATAAAAAGAATTAAAAGAAAATATAGGTAAATTCATAACGTTCACACAGAGCAAGACTTTCTAATCATAACATAAGAGGCAGAAACCATGAAGGAAATGACTACATAAAAATTGAAAATGTGTATTCAGGAAAAATAAGCAAATAAAAAGATGACATGCTAAGAAAAAATATTCACAATATATAATAGACAATTTTTTATAGAATAATTTAAAAAGGCAAATACCACTCTAAGAGCAGATGGTTAAAGGAATTATATAGGAAGTTCAAAATGGATGAAAACATAACTGGCCAACAAATATACCAAAAGATTCAATATATGCAAAATAAAACAACACATTATAGTTTCTGCCCATTAGACAAAAAAAGGTTTTATTTTTTTAAAGATTTTATTATTTATTTATTTATTTATTAATGGGAGACACAAAAACAGAGGGAGAGACACAGGCAGAGGGAGAAGCAGACTCCCCAAGAGGAGCCCAGTGTGGAACTTGAACCCAGAACCCAGAGATCAAACCCTGAGCCAAACGTAGACACTCAACCACTGAGCCACCCAGGCGTCCCAAGAAAAATTTTTAAAAAATAATAACCAATATTAGTAAGAGAGCAGGGAAAAGGTATTATCATATATTGCAAGTAGGCATGTAGATTGGTACAGTCTTTCTGTAGCACAATTCAATTATCTTAATTTAGACTTACAATTATTTAAGGGGCACCTGAGTGGCTCAGTCAGTTAAGCATCTGCCTTCAGCTCAGATCATGGTCCTTGGGGTCCTAGGACTGAGTCCCCGTGTCAGGCTCCCTGCTCAGCAGGGACTCTGCTTCTCCCTCTCCCTCTGCCCCTCCTCCTGCTTGTGCTATCTCTCCTTCTCTCTCTCAAATAAATAAATAAAATATTTTTAAAAATTATTTTCAAAAAAACTTACAAATATTTGAATAAATTTTTCCAAGGTAGCTCTTAACCTTTTTTGTATCTGGACTCCTTTAAGAATCTAATGAAAGTGGGCACCTGGGTGGCTCAGTGGTTGAGCATCAGTCTTCACCTCAGGTTATGATCCGGGGAACCTGGGATCAAGTCCTGCATCAGGCTCCCCGCAGGAAGCTTGCTTCTCCCTCTGCCTGTGCCTCTGCCTTTCTCTGTGTCTCTCATGAATAAATAAATGAAATCTTAACAGAAAAAAGAATCTTATGAAAGTAATAGACACTCTCTTGAGAAAATACATACACACACATATAATTTTAAGGGGTTCATGGATGCCCTGAAGTCCATTCATAGGTGCACCAAGTTAAGAGTCCCTGGCTTACTGTCCAGATTGGAAAAATAAAGTTATGAAATTAATTCAAGTTATTTTATAGACATAAATATACTAGAAATTATCAATAGTGGCCAACTAAAGGAAAAATGATTTGTTTCTTGCTTTAGCAGTCTGTGGCAAGGTATGGGATGAAAGCCAAACAAACCTTTGATTCTAAAGCAGAACAGCCACTACATGTTGGCAGCGTCTCTCCAATTGGTCTGATCAGAAAATCTTGGGCAAATCGTGAATTTTTCAAGATAGCTGCTGTTTCTTTATCCACTTCAATGATTTCACCTTCCTGAAGGGTAGTAGGAAAAAAACACATATTAAGAAATGCCACTTTAGGGACACCTGGGTGAATCAATCAGTTAAGCCTCTTTGCCTTTGGCTCAGGTCATGATCTCAGGGTCTTGGGATGGAGCACCCACCTGAGGGCTCCCTGCTCAGTGGGGAGCCTGCTTCTCCCTCTTCCTTTGCCTCTTTCTTCCCTGGCTTGTATACTGTCTCTGTCTCTGTCTCTCTCTCTCTCTCTCTCAAATAAATAAATCTTTAAAAAAAGAAAGAAATGCCACTTGAATCTCAATAAAAGAAAAACATGCAAAGGTTTTACTAAGGAATGACATTTCAGGATAAAAGACTATACCTGGGGATCCCTGGGTGGCTCAGCAGTTTAGCACCTGCCTTCAGCCCAGGGAGTGGTCCTGGAGTCCCAGGATCAAGTCCCATCAGGCTCCCTGTATGGAGCCTGCTTCTCCCTCTCCCTGTGTCTCTACCTCCTCTCTCTCTCTCTCTCTCTCTCTCTCTCTCTCTCTCTCTCATGAATAAATAAAATCTAAAAAAAAAAAAAGACTATACCTTCTGACACAATATTTTCTTATATTCAGATCTTGCTGCTATTTCATGCTTATTACAAAATGGAATTGACCAGTGTCATAATCAGTTTTTCTTTGGTAGCAAAGAAAAAAGAAAAAAAAGGGGGGAGGGAATACTCATTGCTCCTGTATTCCATTTCTCCTCAGAGACAGATGTAGAAAACCATTGTTATCTGGGTTTCACTTTATTCGTCATTAAAATGAGGTTTTAAATTAAAGTCATCATTTCTAAATAAATAAATAAATAAATAAAGTAATCATTTCTAATGTGTATTCTGGTGAGTCTCAGGGTGCCTGAGGGGTTATAAAGGGCCCATGCCTTGGGAACCAGGAGTGAGCACAGGAGATTCTGGGCTATCTAATCCCTGTTCCCTTTAGATGAGCTCTGCTTTCATCCCTTCATATATATACTGGAGTTATGTAAAGCAATGTATGACACAGGGTAAGTATTGGTTTCTTAAATAAAATTTTGCTTTAAAAAAGAATCTACTATTAAAAATAGGGTGGTTTTTTTTTTTTTTTTTTTTTTTTTTTTTTTTTTTTTTTTTGAGAGCCAGTGTATCGGAGCAATGAGTTCAAAGGCCCTTCTCACTTTGATTCTGTGACTCTACAGAAGCAGGCAGGACACCAAGGGGCAGTGCATCAGTGAAAAAGCATTAACAACTCCACTGCACCAAGGGGTAGTTAAGAAACTTGAAGATGCTATTTGAACCCAAAAAATCAGGGGTGGAAAACAGTAAATCCTACTACCTTTGGAACAAATCATGACTGCATCTTCTATTTACTGAGGTCCCAGTATGTACCAATGTTCTGCTATATTATTGCTAATCTTTATTAAGATTTTATTTTTTAAGTAATATCTACACCCAATGTGGGGCTCAAACTTACAACCCTGAGATGTAGAGTCACATGCTCTACTGACTGAGCAAGCCAAGTACCCCTGTGTTATTCCTAATCTTATAGAAATTCTACACAGTAAGTGTTATCACCCCTACTCTTGCAGTAGAGCAAACTATATCTCAAAGAAGGACTTATTCAAGTTTACCCGAGAAATAATAGAGCCAGAATTTGAACCCAGGTATCTGATTCCAAAGGCTGTACTTTTCCATTTTGAGAAAATAAAGCCTGATCTGCAAAGAGTAGTAGAAATAGCACTGTGTTGTCATTAAACACTAACAGCTCCTTAATTCTATGATACAAGTGAACCACTGAAATACTGTTGCACAATACTTCTTTTCTTTTCCATCCTGCTTTTCTGTAATTCCACTAATCTGATGTCCGAAGGATGCTTCCTGTAAAAATTTTTCTTAAGGGGATGCTTGGGTGGCTGAGTTGGTTAAGCATCTGCCTTCGGCTCAGGTCATGATCCCAGGGTTCTGGGATCGAGCCTCACATCAGGTGCCTTGCTCAGCAGGGAGCCGGCTTCTCTTCTCCTGCTCCCCCTGCTTCTGCTCTCTCTCTCCCTCTCTGTCAAATAAATAAATGAAAATCTTAAAAAAAAAAACTTTCTTAGGTGTGATAGTGATATTGTGATTATGTAGGAGAATATTCTATTCTTAGGAAATGCATCCTGAAATATTAAGGGTAAAATGTCATGACGCCTGCAACTTACTTTTAACGGTTCTGTGAAAGTATATATACACACCCATGCGCATCCCAAAAGCAGAAAACTGAGAAGCAATGAAAGGTTAAGAAAAGGTAATTGGAGCAAGGGTAAGAGTTTAAGAGTTCTAGAATGTCCGAAGTCATGGAAATGTTTATTTACCTTAAATGTGAAATTTGCATCAAATATTAGTTCTTTCTCATGTCCTGTGATTCCTCCATTGTAAATCACTTGGCATCTCTCGGCTGGCCCTGTCTTAGGGAGTTTGAAGAGGCGAAATGTTGCAGAAACAAAGCGACAGTCACCTAAAACAGAATTTACCCATGGATCAGCTGCAGCACCCAAATGACTATTGGTTTGCTTAGCAGATGAAGAGCATATGTATCATAAAGGTGATTTTCTTCTTTGCAGCCATCAGTTATCTTTCTGGGCAGTTCACTTTATTTACTGAATAACTTTGAAGTGCTTTATTAAATACCAAACTTTGGGAGGTTGCTATTAAGCAGAAGACAGGATGGGTGATGACCCAGATGACCCAAAGTCTCCTTCAAATGAGACTCACTCAGTACACACTTGTTAATCACCACATGTGAACCATTCAGGGAGCAATTTTAACAATCCCCACTGCTATTTCTTACCAATCACTCTTTCCAATTCCTTGTTTTGAACTGTAATGAGATTGGCAGTGACCAAACGTGGAGGGCAGAAACCAATTTTTTGGGCAAGGACGGCAAGGTCCTTCCAGTACAAAGCACCACCGAGGCACTCACCTAAAAAAAAGAAAAATCACAGGCTAATCAACTAGGCATTCAAGAAATTACTCTTTTTTTTTTAAGAAATTACTCTTCTATAAAATTGATTAGGAATGGTATTATTAGTTGGGGCACCTAGCTGTCAAAAAAGCATGAGGCTCTTGACCTCAAAGTCATGAGTTTGAGTCCCATGTTGGGTATAGAGATTATTTAAATAAGCAAACTTAAAAAAAGGATATGGTATTAGTTAAAACATAGACCCTAAAAATAGAAAAAGGACCTGAGTGCCCCCAATATCTAGAAAGTCACAGTTAAAATGCAACATGCTAGCTAATGGCCCCTGGAAACCATTCTTCAAGACAGTCACTAATGTACTGTTTCCACCAACCTGTGATCATATTCTGGATGGATTAAGTCACATTCTGAAAAGCACTATGCTATGTGAGTAAAAACATATAAAGGATAATTTACACAGTTGTCTATTAGCTCCAGATTATCAAAAATGATGTGCTACTAGAATGATTACTACTAATATTCATAAGGCATTTTATAGTTTTTTTTAACTTATTACATCAACACATTAGAAACAACCCAAATGATTACCCATAGAGAAATTGTCAAAGTACACAACTGTACAATACAGTTGTAGGATACATACATTTAAAACATATTTTTAAACGTTTTAGGCTTAGGAAATATCCCAAAAACAGTTAGAATACTAAATTCTATATGTAGCATGCTCCTAACTTTATTATACATACATACACACACACATACACACATAGACACCCTAAAAGGATATCTACTAAAATGTTAGAGGTTATTGCTAGGTTACATGATAAGCAGTAATTTTTTCTTTTTCTTTTTGTATTTTCCAACATTTTAGCAATATTCATTTATTATTGTATGATAAGAAAAAGTTAACATCACTTATTTTTAAAGAACTGTTTTTTTTTAAATGGGATTCTTCTTTTCTTTTCTTTTCTTTTTTATTAATCTCTATACCTAATGTATGCTTGAGCTCACAACCCTGAGATCAAGAGTTCACATGCTCCCCGCACTGAGCTAACAAGGTGCCCCTAAAAGTAAGAACTTTGGATTTCATAGTCAGACTGACTACACGCATGCATTCATCTCAACTTCCAGAGACTCCGTTAAAATGACAATAACGGAAAAAACAATACAATAACACTGAGGACAGAAGGGAATGAAGGGGCTTCAGTCTGAGAACAGTTGCCATACTATGGGTTTCAAAGTATTTTTCATATCCACTATGTCATTTAATCTTCATAATAGTCCAGTAAAATGTAGATATTAATATCTACATTTGGATATTATAATAATATAATAATTTGGAAAACAATGACTTAAAGAGACTAAATTGTCCAAGGTCATACCACTCTTGAGTGACTGAGGAGCAAGGAGACAGAAGCCTCTCCCACTTAGTCCCATGTGTTCCTCCATCACAAAGGATATCAGCAGACCAGAGCTTTGTATGTGAACAAGTATCTGCCTTAAAACAAAACAAAGCAACACCTACCCCATAAAATTTTGTGTGTCCTGATTTCTTCTGGCAATTCAAGGCTAGCATAGACGTCACTGAAATACAGCTCCCCTCCATGCTGAAACAGCAGTATTAGTCCAAACAAGGTTAAAGATGACATTAGTCCAGATAGCAAAGAAAGGAATGAGGAGATAAAATCAATTTTAAAAACCAACAGAAGTACTGAGGTGATCCCTTGTGAACAAATTATAGCTGCCTCCCTATTTACAAGCAATAGCTGTGTGTCAAGATTTTCTTTCAGCGCTCTACCCAACAGACAATAAAATGACTTTCCAAGAGTGTTTCTCTCCTAAATAAAGATGCTGGGGTGCTTAAAATTTTAGCCAATCTGAACCAAATGCAGTCCCAGGCAGTTGTATAACTAACAGAAATAAAAAGCATTCCTAAATTCTTCTCCCTTAAAAATTATATAACTTTTATAATGTTATTTATTTTTATAATAATATTTTTTAAA
Organism: Nyctereutes procyonoides; assembly: GCF_905146905.1. Taxonomy (NCBI): domain Eukaryota; kingdom Metazoa; phylum Chordata; class Mammalia; order Carnivora; family Canidae; genus Nyctereutes; species Nyctereutes procyonoides. Next base: position 7,794,724 of record NW_026575133.1, on the reverse strand, counting down.
TGTCCTTAGGATCTCAGACATATGAGTGATTAGGAATTTTAAGATTGTATTTAGCAAAAAAAGGGGTGGGGGCACTCAGGTGGCTCAGTCAATTAAGCATCTGCCTTATTTCAGGTCATGATTTCAGGGTCCTGGGATGGAGCCTTACATCAGACTCTGCTCTCAGCAGGGAGCCTGTTTCTCCTTCTCCCTCTGCCTACCTCTCCACCTACTTGTGCTCGCTCTCTTGCTCTCTCAGTCAAATAAATAAATAAATAAAAATTTAAAAAGACAGTATATAGCTAGTTTCAAGGGCTCAGAGTCTAGATTGTACAATAATTTCTCTACCTTTTAGAAGTACATCTTGATGAAGATAGCAAGCTGGTCCATGACATATTAAATAAGACATTATTAAATCTTTTCTATATATTGTCTTTTGATCTCTACGACAGCTCTGTAAACCCAAAATCTCAGAATCTCATATCTTCTGTCACGAAGATGCACATCTCATGATATATGTAGAGGGTATGGAGCTCCTGCACATCTTCCTTTTAGAAAGCAGTTAACATAATAGTTCTATCATCTTTAACTTCCCAAAGATCTGAAATCCTGATAGAGATGAAATAAGCAGCTCCGAGAAACACTATATACAAGCTAGAAGAGTATATCCATAGGAATCTTTATAGTCAGTCCAAAAGTCCCTGCAGTTCCACAGATGCTATTTCTGACCATGTGCAGCAGGGAACAGGAGGAGAGACAGCAATAAGGCAAATACTTTACATGTTCAATGACAATCATGACTCTCAGATTTACTACCTTTTATGACAGGAGAGGAGAAAGACTCCATGTCTGGGGCATTCTTGCCATGCCCCTTTTTGTCATCCTTTTTTTAATGTAGGGAATAAGTTACCAGAGTTTGAGTTCTCAGCTCAAGGGGGGAAGAACAGAACAGATTCCATCTGCTCTTACTGATTTTTTTTTAATTTTATTACTGACATTTAAAGACCATTTGTCTCCCTCTTCCCTCACCTTTAGCACTCGGTACACCTCCTGCAGCACTGCTTGCTTATCTGGTACAAGGTTAATGACACAATTTGATCTAAAAAAGAACTGACGGAATGTCAGACAAATTTGCACACTACTCAGAGCTCCTCAAATCCTTCAGTCCCTAAAGATCTCTTCCATCATTTCCCAAAGCTGTATCATTCTTCCTGCCTCCCTCCTCTCTTCCCCACACTCAACTTTTCCCCCAAAAAAGGAGATGGACAAAGTGTTTAAAATTGCAATACATTGGGACGCTGGGGTGGCTCAGGGGTTGAGCGTCTGCCCTCGGCTCAGGATCAAGTTCCACATCAGGCTCCCTGCAAGGAGCCTCTGCCTACGTCTCTGCCTCCCCTCTGTGTCTCTCATGAATAAATAAAATCTTTTTTTTTTTGGAATAAATAAAATCTTTAAAAAAATAATAAAATAGGGATGCTTGGGTGGCTCAGTGGTTGGAGGCCTGCCTTCGGCTCAGGTCGTGATCCCGGGATCCAGGATCGAGTGCCGCATCGGGCTCCCTGTGAGGAGCCTGCTTCTCCCTCTGCCTGTGTTTCTGCCTCTCTCTCTTCTGTGTCTCTCATGAATAAATAAATAAATCTTTAAAAAAATAAAATAAAAAACCAATATATTGTTAGCCATATTGAGCGTGCAGGAAAAAAAAATCAGGCACGCTTATTTGTTTCTGCCCTGAGAGTCACCATGCAACAGCACAAAACCTGCAGCCAGATGCCTATTGCACCACGCACTGTTTATGTCACAGGTAAATTGGCGAAATTCCTCCAAGGCAGCTTTATTAAGGCTGTCACCTGGGCATGATTTGACAACAACTCTAAGAAAAAGAAGAAACACAGACTCCTATACTTTGCTGTGACAATAATACTAAAGATAACACATCAGTGTGTGTTCTATGAGCAGACTCAGTGGTCCTGCTCTTCTTCTGGGCTCATCCGTTCATGGATAAGTTTACAATTGGTTCTCTCCTGGGCTAGTGTGTTCTGAGGCCCTTGGGCTACAAGTGCCCGAGAGCAACTCCCTCCCTTTATCAAGTCATGAGTAACACCCCAAATCAGAGTCAGTATAGCGAAGAGTGGTGACATTTGTGTTCAACAGGAAATGGACTATATTCACAAAAATGAGGGTGTAGACCTACATAACTATATCATAACTCTCATCCTTGATTCCAATCTCCTCCAATTTCTCTATGTAGCCATGTAGAAAAGTCACATTGGGGGTCTGGAAGCCATATTTTTCCATGTGATATTCAATATACTTCTTAGCCACTTCTACCTAAAACACACAAAAACAAAAAATATTTATACTTATATATAAATTTGATAATCATTTTTTAAAAATATGGTACTTCTGGGGACACCTGGGTGGCTCAGCAGTTGAGCATCTGCCTTTGACTCAGGGCGTGATCCCGGGATCCAAGATCGAGTCCCACATGGGGCTCCTGCAGAGAGCCTGCCTCTCCTTAATAAATAAATAAAATATTTACAAAATATATGCTACTTTTTTACTAAAAATTTCCTATTACTAATGGAATATTAGTAATATATTTTTGGATAAGTGTACAAGGTTCCTCTGGGCATGTAGGACATTACATGGGAAATGTAATGTCTGGGAAAACTCAATGAGGGATAAACTCCCACTTGATACATGGATTTTTTTGTTGTTGTTGTTAATTAAGTAGGCTCCACACCCAGCGAGGGGCTTGAACTCATGACCCTGACAGCAAGCATTGCATGCTCTCCTGCCTGCGTCGACCAAGTGTCCCTTGATGTATATATTTTGCTTGAATAAACTTTTCACTCAGTAACAAAATCCATCAAGATAGGTGGCAGAGGAAGGGAAAAATCAGATTCCAATGGGTGATTATGATATTCCTATGTCAGGTCAAACCTCTGACTCTGTTCTCCCAGAAGGGCTCCTAGTTATCAAAGTTCTCAGGCTTCGGGGACAGGAAACCCTAGTGGCACAAATGAGCTTTGTATTGAGTAGCCCTCTTAGATTATCCTCAAAGACTCACAAAGGAAACAACTTCATCTCTAAAAGAATGAGATGAGAATTTCTTCCTTGTTGTCCTCCAAATCACTGCCTCACCTGACTTTCTGTCATGTCTATCCCAGTGACATGTCCTGTCTCACCAACCAGCTGACTAAGTGCATAGCAATCTCTGCCACTTCCACTGCCCAGGTCCAAAATCCAGCAGTTCTCCAGACACTCAGGGATGACCAGACCACAGCCGTAATACCTGGGAAATAGAAAACACATACATATATACATATTTTTTCCCCTAGAGACTAGAATATGTGGAATCACTACATCTTACAAATCCTTCCTTCCCACCTCCCTCCTTCCTTTCTGTCCCTCCTTGCTTTCATCATTTACTGGATTACCATTTAGGTGTTCAGTTTCCCTCACTAAACTGGAAGCTCCATGAAAACTGGGACTCTGCTTTGTTTACCATTGTTACCAAGGTTGGGCATTGTACCAGGTACTAAGACAAATAAGCCATTTACAATATTTGTTGAATAAATATATTTAGTTAGGCATTAGCTGAACATCTACTACAGGTCCAGAACTTCTGTCCCCTGGGGGTATTTACCTGGGGAGGCAACCCATGAGCACAGAAAACACTTACCATGATTTACTGCATTGGCAGTAAATGCTATAGTGGTTTAGGGAAGAGGGTGCTCAAGGATAGAAATGGCCTCACAAACCAGGCAGGCCATCAGTGAAGTGTTGGAAGGCAGAAAGGAGAGGGAAGGTGTTCCAGATCAATAATTGCATGTGAGGCAGGAGGAAGGGAAAGAGCTGGCTGGAACAGTTAGTGCATCAGAAGGAACTGGGGTTGGCTAGGAAGGGGGGACCAAACTGCACAACCTGGACAATCCAAGGTGTATAAACGTATCCTGAGTAAAGGGGGGATGGGGTTGGGGGTTTTAAACAGAGCTGTAAGATGATCAGAGCTGTGCTTTACTAGTTTTATAATAGACAAGGCAAACCAGATGGATTGGAGGAAATGGATTAATTAATTAATTCCCTAGTGACCACATTACTATCTTTTGAAAAAGCTGCTGTCTGGGATGCCTGGGTAGCTCTGTCTTTGGCTCAGGGCGTTATCCCAGTCTGCGTATGGAGTCCTACATTCGGCTCCCTGGGTGGAGCCTGCTTCTTCCTCTGCCTATGCCTCTGCCTTTCTCTGTGCATCTCTCATGAATAAATAAATAAATATATTAATAATAAAAAAAAAGTTGCTCTCTAGAGTCTTTGTGATGGGGGGCGGGGCTGGCACAGGGCACTCTACCTCAAGGTTACTTCTTCGTGTACATTCCTCAAGGCTTCCTGGATGTGCCTGGGGACCAGCCTGGCTGTAGTGACACAGGCACTGGTCTGGAGGTCCCCTGATTTCTTCAGCACCTGCCCGTAGTAGGTCTGACCAGAGGCCATGGGCAGGGTGGAGGTGGGGAGAGAGAAGAGCTGGAGATGGTCTCCACAGGGTGAAGGGTGAAGGCTTCCATGCCCACCACCACCCCCATCCCCACCCATGCAGGCCTGGTGAGGCTTTCTCCCCGAAAAGCTCTAAGCCCAAACTCTGCCCTGCACCCCCTCCTGTCCCCTCCCTGATGCTGAGGGGAAGGGCACAGGCGGCCTGGGCTCCCAAAGGCCTAGTGCTCCCCCTCAGCCGAGGCTCCTCCTTGGCCATTCCCGGCCCTCCTGCGGCACCTGCACGTCCTTCCAGATCTCCGCGTCGCGGGAGGCGGCCACTGCCAAGAGGAGAAAAGGAAACTGAAAGGCGAAGGTGCTGAGCACCTGCAAGGGGAAAGGGCTTGCGCTAAGACAAAGCGGGGGTTAGGGGGCGGGCTGGGAGCCCCGGAGGTGGTGCTTGGTGGGGGCCGGTGACTGCAGGACCTGCCTTGAGGAGCTGCACGGGGAGGCCCGGCAGGGAGGCGGGGGGGGGGGGGGCGGCGCACTCACTGTCTCCTCGGCCTCCGGATTCCAGATTTGGGTACACCTGCAACCAGCTCCCCAGGCTCCGCGCTCCGGAGGCCCCGCCCCGGGCCAGGCGGCCGGATGTCCTGCGGGGCGGGCTTCCGGGGGCTGCGCCCGGGGCTCCAGGCCGCTGCACCTGCCGGCTCGCGAGGCGGGCACCTGCCGCCGGGGGCCTCCCCGCAGTCGCCCACCTGCCCCCACAGGCCGCTCTGCTCCTGCTGGGCCGTGTCATCTCTCTCTTTAGTCTTTCCAACCAGAAAGAGGCTATTACTATACATTAGTGTATCTTCCTTTATCGCTCCGCTGTGGTTTTCATTTTATAAATCTATTTGCACTTAAATGCAGACCCATATGACTTTTACCCCCTTTGGGAATGCAATTATCTTCTCTCAATTTTTTTAAATTGAAGTCTAGTTGACATATAATGTTACAGAAGCCTCAGGTGACATAGTGATTCCATAATCCCATACGATACACGACGCTCACCACAAGCCTAGCTGCCAACTGCCACCAGTTATTACATTATTGATTATATTCCCTATGCTGTGCTTTTTTTTTTAAGATTTTATTTATTTATTCATGATGGACAGAGAGAGAGAGAGAGAGAGGCAGAGACACAGGCAGAGGGAGAAGCAGGTTCCATGCCGGGAGGACGCGGGACTCGATCCCGGGACTCCAGAACCACACCCCGGGCCAAAGGCAGGCGCCAAACTGCTGAGCCACCCAGGGATCCCCTATGCTGTGCTTTTTAATCCTCATGAATTATTCATCTTACAACTGTAAGATTGTACTTTTTTTTTTGTACTTCTTAATCCTCTTCACCGATTTTGCCCATCCCTGCCTTAGCAACCACCAGTTTGTATTTATCAGTTTATTATTTTTTTTAGATCCTATATATTAATTATATGACATTTGTCTTTCCCTGCCTGACTTATTTCACATGGCATTATACACCCTTGGTCCATCATGTTGTCCTAAATAACAAGATCTCATTCTTTTTTATAGCTGTGTAATATTCCACTATATAAATATGGAATTACATATTATTGTGTGTGTGTGTATACACACATATATACACACCACTTCTTTATCCATTCATTTACTGATGGACACTTAGTTGCTTCCATATCTTGGCTAATGTAAATAATGCTGCAACAAACAAAGGGGTGCATAAAACTTTTAGTTTTCAGGTTTTTTGGGTAAATACTCAGCAATGGAATTACTAGATCACATGGAATTCTATTTTTAACTTTCTGAGGATCCCCCATACTGCTTTCCACAGTGAGTGCACCAGTTTGCATTCACACCAACAGTGGGAGGGTTTCCTTTTGTCCACATCTTCGCCAACACTTGTTATTTCTTGTCCTTTTGAGATCAGTCATTTTGACTGGTGGTATCTTATTATGGTTCTGAATTGCATTTATCTGATGAGTGATCATGCACATCTTTTCACATCTGTTGGCCAGATGCATATCTTCTTTGGAGAAATGTCTGTTCAGGTCCTCTGCCCATTTTTTAAACAGAATATTCTCAATCTATTTTTAAAGTCAGGTTTATTGAAATATAATTTACATTCAGTAAAATTCAACTTTCTCTAGTGTACAGTTCTGTGAATTCTGACAAAGGTACACATGACAGTTAAGACCCTCTCATACTAAAATATTTCTTTATGCCCCTTTGTAGGAAATCCCAATCCCCTCCCCTACCAGCTCCTAAACCACCACAGAACTATTCTCCTGCCTTTTCCCGGATGCCATGGAATCATACTGTGTGCATGCAGTAGTTCTCAGTCTGTAAATTGTATTTAGGAAATCAACTCTGTTAAATTCATTTTTAACCTCTAGTAGTTTCTAGTCGATTGTGTTTCCTAAGTAATGTCATTCCATCCTGCCAAAAGTTTTTTTTTCCATCCCTATATTGAAAAACAGCATGGTGGGATCCCTGGGTGGCGCAGCGGTTTGGCGCCTGCCTTTGGCCCAGGGCGCGATCCTGGAGACCCAGGATCGAATCCCACATCGGGCTCCCGGTGCATGGAGCCTGCTTCTCCCTCTGCCTGTCTCTGCCTCTCTCTCTGTGTGTGTGTGTGTAACTATCATAAATAAATAAAAATTAAAAAAAAAAAAAAGAAAAACAGCATGGTCCATTTCTGTATAGATTTTTTTTTCAGTTAAGTACAGTACTGTAAATGTATTTACTTCCTTTGCAATTTTCTTAATAACATAGTTTTTTCTCTAGCTTACTTTATTGTAAATACAGTATATAGCACATATAACATACAAATTATGTATTGACTGTTTATGTTATTGATAAGGCTTCTAGCCAATAGTAGGCTATTAGTAGTTAAGTTTTTGGGGAGTCAAAAGTTATACACAGATTTTCGACTGTGCAGGTTTGGTATCCCAACCCCCATGTTGTATAAGGGCTCACTGTATTTTTCTATCTTACTTCCTTCTGTGGTCATAATAAGTATTTCTATTTATTAGGATAGGAAGAAGATATCGATATCTAAATGGGACTAAATTTACTATGTTACACTCATTTTTCAATTTCATCTGCTAATAACAATCTTCCTTGATGTTGATTAGTTGTTGTTAAATATTAATAGAAGGTGTTGTATTTTAATATTTTTAAAGATTTAAACCCATGAAAACAATCCTTGTTGGAATATTTTTATAGCTTAGAATATTTCCAACTATTAAGTGTGCAAAAATGCGTGTTTCTATAGCTATCGGTTTCTTGGCAATTGTATAATGGTAAAAACACTCTTGAATATTCATTTTCAAAATTCTGTCTCCTTGGGATCCCTGGGTGGCTCAGCAGTTTGGTGCCTGCCTTTGGCCCATAGGGTGATTCTGGAGTCCCGGGATTGAATCCCACATTGGGCTCCCTGCATGGAGCCTGCTTCTCCCTCTGCCTGTGTCTTTGCCTCTCTCTCTCTCTATGTCTCGAATGAATGAATGAATGAATAAACCAAAATACTGCCTCCATAAAATTAGTTCCTTTAGAAAAGCCTTCACTTTCTCACTCATTATTAAAGTGCTACTTTTATCTTGAAGGCAAAGATTAATGGGAGTTAAGGAAAGGGCTTTACTGTTTTCTACTTGTTCACTGTACTTACTTTAGTATGTTATCCTCAATTTGTGGGCTTTCACAAGAATCATTTGATAAGCCTAAAATCCACATAACCACACACAGATAAACCACAATAAAGCAAACCACCATCAACTTAAATTGAGTGATTCCCAATTTTCTGTCAGGAATCTAGTGTACAGCACTGATTCTGCACCTCATTGCTTGCAGCCATCATTCATTCTGATGGTCCGTGCACCAACTACAGGGGTTTTGTTTTTTTTTAAATTACCCTGGCTAAAGGACAGGCATGCTGAGTAGATCAGTAAGCTCTGTAGAGCTTTGATCTGTAGACCAAATCAGAGCTCTCATATCAAGTCATATTTTAAATATTAACAAAATAATTATCTTTCTTAAGATAAAAAATAAACATACATAGAAAATTTCATATTTGAGGTGCCTGGTGGTTCAGTCGGTTAAGCATCTACTGTCATGTCAGGTCATGGTCCTAGGGTTCTGGGTCCTGGGACTGAGCTCCTCATTAGGTTCTGTGCTCAGCAGAGAGTCTGCTTCTTCCTCTCCCTCTGCCCCTCCCCCTGCTTGTGTTCTCTCTCTTACTCGCTCACTCTCTCTCTCAAATAAAATCTTAAAAAAAAAAAGTAAAATAAAAAAAATTTTTTAAAGAAATCTTCATATCTTCTTTCCTTACCTCCAAGGATGGCCTTGTGCATACTTCCCCATATCCCACCTTGGAACTAAACTACTGGTCTGACAATTACAGAATCGTCCAGAAAGACAGATTTTGGTTCAATACACAGACCATCTTTAAAGAAGTAGAGCTTTTCAAAATGGCCAGCATCCCTAAGTAAAGGATTGCCCAAAATTGGAAGCATTCAGGCAGAAGCCAGATGACCAGCTGGATGTTTACTTGCCGGAGATGCAGTGGCAGGGGTAAATGCATTGGATTCAATTACTTCCAAGGTCCTTTCTTTTGTACTGTGTTAAATACTAGAAAATGACAAGTAGCACCCACATTTCTATTTATAATAAAAGTAACAGACAACAGAGAGCTAGACTAGTACTCAAAAGATCTATCATCAAACTCAATAACTTTGGGTAGTCATGCCCTGTCCCTGGCTATGTTTTAACCCCTGTAAAACATGGGGCCAGAATTCAGTCACTTTTGAGACCCCATACAGAGCTAAGATTCTGGGGTTGATTCTTTCTTCTTTACCAAATATTCTATGATGGTTCTTTTTTTCTTTTAATTTAATTTAATCTATTTATTCATGAAAGACACAGAGAGGGAGAGAGAAGCAGAGACACAGGCAGAGGGAGAAGCAGGCTCCATGCAGGGAACCTGACGTGGGACTCCATCCTAGGACTCCAGGATCACACCCTGGGCCGAAGGCAGGTGCTAAACTGCTGAACCATCCAGGGACCCCCCCCATATGTTGGTTCTTTAGAAAGAACTCTGGAAAGAAATTTTTTTTCTTTTTTTTTTTTTGGTTTTAATTAGAAATAAGTTAATTTTTTCAAATGCCCTTATTACAGTGATATATGATTTAATGTTTCTTATCAATGTAATGTGTTTTGCAGTTGTTACATCAATTTTGCAATTCTGGAATTATCTTAGCAATCTTCAAAAATGTTTCTCTATTAAATTGTCTGAGATTTTATTAGGATTTTTGCATCTATGTTCATAAATAAGAATTTCCTAAATTTTCTTATGCTATTTTGCTTTTAATTTTTAAAAATGAAAGTCACGGATCCCTGGGTGGCGCAGTGGTTTGGCGCCTGTCTTTGGCCCCGGGCACGATCCTGGAGACCCGGGATCGAATCCCACGTCAGGCTCCCGGTGCATGGAGCCTGCTTCTCCCTCTGCCTGTGTCCTGCCTCCTCTCCTCTCTCTCTCTCTCTCTCTCTCTCTCTGTGACTGTCATAAATAAATAAAAAATTAAAAAATAAATAAAATAAAAATGAAAGTCACAAGGGCACGTGGCTGGCCCAGTTGGTAGAGCATGTGACTCTTGACCTGGGAGATAAGTTTGAGCCCCATGTTGGGTATAGTGATTACTTAAAAAATAAAATCTTTAAAAATAATTAAATAAATAAAAATAAAAATGAAAGTCATATTAATTTCAGCAAATGAACTGGGTATCTTACTATTATTTTCTATACTTTGGGAGTATATGGAAACTCTCTGATAGTTTGGAAAAGTCTCAGGAAAGCCATCACAAGCAAATGACTTTCCTTTTTTTATTCTTTATTTTTTATGTAAGCTCTAGGCCCAATGTGGGGTTCAAACTCATCACCCCAAGATCAAGAGTGGCAAGCTCTTCTGACTGAGCCAGGTAGGTGCCCCAGACATACTCTCTTTTAAATGGCAGTTTTGTAATATTCTATCTTTAAAGGAGCCACACATTTTGATACTAGCATTCAAATTTCTAGCATCAAGCTGACAGATCATGCTTTTAAAATCTAATTGATTTATATATCTCCATTTCAATTATAAATTTACTAATGTGTACTTTTAGATTGAGTGGATACTTTACCAATTTAATTTTTAAGATTTTATTTTTAAGAAATCTCCACACCCAATGTGGAGCTTGAACTTGCAACTCCAAGATCAAGAGTCACATGCTCTACCAATTGAAAACTATCCAGGTGCCGAATACTTTTCCAATTTAATCTATAAGAACCAATTAATTATATCAAATATTTTTCAAATTCTTATCATTCATGCTCGGTTTTCTTATTCTATTTTAATTTCTTCTCTAAGTTCTAGCCACAAACTCCTTAAAAAAAAGAAAACATTTCCACCCTTTTCCCTAATATGGAGATTTAAAGCAGGATTTTTTTCCTTTATATTACTGCTTAGGTTCTATCACATGAATTTTCTTGCATAGAATTTGAATTTTCATGGGATGCCTAGGCGGCTCAGCAGTTTGGTGCCTGCCTTCGACCCAGGGCGTTGTCCTGGGGTCCCCGGATCGAGTCCCACATAGGGCTCCCTGCATGGGGCCTGCTTCTCCCTCTACTTGTGTCTCTGCCCCTCGCTCTCTGTGTCTCTCATGAATAAATAAATAAAATCTTAAAATAAAAAAAAAGAATATGAATTTTCACTATTTTAAAAATATTATCTTTCAACATATTCTCTACAACCCAGATGTTATTTAAAGAAGTATTTTTAGTTTCCATATGTTTGATCACCATTTAATTCTACCTAACCCATTATTTCCACAAGAGACATACTATCAAATTATGTATATAATTCTGACTGTTGATACTTTTTTGGCTACTTTTCTTTCATGGATTTTGGCATTACGTTCTTTAAAATGACTAAATTTGGGGATCCCCAGGTGGCTCAGCGGTTTAGTGCCTGCCTTTGGCCCGGGGCGTGATCCTGGAGTCCAGGGATCAAGCCCCATGTTGGGCTCCCTGCATGGAGCCTGCTTCTCCCTCTGCCTGTGTCTCTGCCTCTCTCTCTCTCTGTGTGTCTCTCATGAATAAATAAATAAATAAATAAATAATAAATAAATAAATAATCTTTAAAAAATTTTTAAAAAATGACTAAATTCAGTACTACTAGGTTTTATTTATTGTAAATTTTACACATACCATTAAAATTTTGATGATGAATTTTTTATCAAGTATAATGTAAGCAATCATTGCTTCTTTAATATTTGTTCCATCATGATAAGGAAAACTTAGACCATACCTTTACTTTAATTTTTAATTTTTTACAAATGTCATGTTAGATATTTCTTTGCATCTTGGATACTTGGATGATTAAACTTTGCTTTGCTTTCTAAACTGATGATCCTTTTAAAATACTGGTCCTTGGATTTTCTAAGCAGATAATCCTACCATATGATAATAATTTTATCTCCTTGTTGCTCATAATAGCTATCCTTATTTTTAATTTCTGCACTAGACATGGCCTCCAGCAAAATGCTGAATAGCAACAGTGATAGTAACATCCTCCAATAATGCCAAATGTTTTACTCCTAATATGACATTTGCTGTCAATTTGTGACCCTTCTTTTAGAAGGTGAATTAAATCCACTTACATTTAATAATTGTGATGAGTGTTATAGAATGAATGCATAACTAAATTCCTTCACACTTAGTTTTTTTCTTTTACCTTAAGTTAATGTGTATAGGTATAATGAGGGATAAATACAACCTAATATAATTAGTCAACTTGATGATATACAATATGAATTAAATTTGACTCTTACTTGCTTTTTCTTTTTCACTGAAAATACCACCATTTTCTTATGTCAGCTTTCTCCTAATTCCTTAGTGAAGTAAGAAATGAACTAGAACACGACATGGTCCCATTTAAAATTCAAAGACATTCAAAGAAATGCTTTTCAGCAAGATGAATTAAATGAACATGGGCAAATATCTAAAAACAGAAGGCTTTCACCATGGCACAACCCTACACTGCCTTTGCATTTGGCAGTAATGTTCTACAAGTGAATCTGCTGATGATTAGCAAAATTACAAAATGAACCCAAGGCCAATTAATCTAGAGTCACAAAAAAGAAATGCAGGTCAAGGCAGGAGTTTGCAGCTGGCCAGATATGGTACCATTTGCCTAATTTTCAATTGGGAATTTGCTACAGTGAATAAAATAAGTATCTCCTCTGAGTTAATAAAAAATAACAGATATTACCTATCACCATTCTGTAACCATGAGACTTCCTGAACATATATATGATCAAAAGAAGTCTTTAAAAAGAATATTAAGAGGATCCCTGGGTGGCTCAGCGGTTTGGCACCTGCCTTTGGCTCAGGCTGTGATCCTGGAGACCGGGGATCGAGTCCCACACTGGGCTCCCTGCATGGAGCCTGCTTCTCCCTCTGCCTCTCTCTCGCTGTCTTTTATGAATAAATAAATAAAATCTTTTAAAAAAATAAAAATAAAATAAAATAAAAATAATATTAATCATTCCTATGTTTTCACAGTAGAAGCCTGATTTTTGAATTTAAAATATTATTCAGCATTTGCTTAAGAATCACATTTAGATGACATAGTTTTTCAGATATAAAAGTTCTGTGGGAAAAACTAAGATCTTTTTTATTTTGCTTTAACATAAAACTAAACAGAGCAATTAAAAAATTCAGTAAGAGCATGGGTTAGTCTGCTTTAAGAGTACTTCCAAAATTCAACCACCCAGCTTCTCTTCAGAGGAAACTGTAGACCATCACAAATCTTTTCTAACTTAACTTTTGGAGAAGAAAATGGAAAATTTAAACCCACAGGACAGTAATTGAATAAAATATTTCCTTCTCAGTGTCAGGCAAAGAAGTGCTTTTCCTGCTTACAAGCCATTCTATTTCAACAGATGATTCAACTGGTCCTGTAGATCAGAAGACTGCTCAACACTAAAAATTAGAACAGAGAAGAAATTTATCTGGAATGAGCAATAAAGACCTCTCTTTGTACAATTTGTACTTTAATGCATACATACTGCTGAAGCTAAATCAAAATTTATATTGGTCCACTACAGTCCCAGAAGTTTAAACTATGAAAAAAAGGTTTGTAAAGCCAATTAGTGTAACTAATGTTGTAAGGGACAGATTTAATCCACTCAAAAAAACCCCAATATTGGTTAATGACTTTATTAGCACCTTTACTTAATAAATATTACCAGTGTAGAAAGTTTTCTATCCCTTAAGGTTGGCTTCTACACCTTGTAATTTTTAGAAAACCTTGACTAGCAATGAACTGACTTACTGCATACCTTTGAAATATACAGTTGACCTTGAATAATGTGGGAGTTACAGGAGCTGATGCCCCACACAGTCAAAATCTATGTATAACCTGACTCCCCCAAATCTTAACTACTAAGAGCTTACTGTTGACCAGAAGCCTAACTGATAATATAAACAGCCAATTAACACATATTTTGTGTTATATGTATTATAGGCTACACTCTTATAATAAAGTAAGCTAGAGAAAAAATTTTATTAAGAAAACTATAAGGAAGAAAAAATAAACATTTACAATACTGTATCGGATTTATCAAAAAAAAATCTGTGTGTTAAGTGGAACTGTGTAGCTCAAACTTGTATTGTTCAAGGGTCAACTGTACTGTTTTCTTTATATCCCAAATGAGCCAACCCAGAACACATGACAGTTTAAGGCTATGTGTCAACCAGAGTTTCACATTGATCCTAGGCCCAGAAGTACAATTCCCTGCAGTTGATCCCCCCGACTCCCCCATCTTTGGGGTTACTTACTTCTTCTGAATAGCTTCTTGCCTAAATAAGAAAAGGAAAGAGGAAAACAAACATTAAAAAATCTAAGAAAACTAGTTCAACTTATGGTGAGGTATTTGAAATAGGCAGAACGAATTTCTAGCTTATGTCACAATCTATATTTCTGTCCATTCTAGCTTAAGACTATGCTCTTGAAGCTCTGTTCACTGAGTGAAGAGTTGCTAAAAAGATGGATTCTAAGCCTGAAGAGGTAATGGCCCTCTATCAGACTGAGGGAGGTGGTGCCACTTACTATATATATGGCTCACATTCAGTCCAGGTATGTGGAGCCTAATGGTCACACACCTGATATACACACACACCAAGAATGAACATTGAGCTGTTTAAAATTTTTTTTATATAATTTGTATTTATTCATAGAGACAGACAGAGAGAGAGAGAGGCAGAGACACAGGCAGAGGGAGAAGCAGGCATCATACAGAGAGCCTGATGTGGGACTCAATCCAGGGTCTCCAGGATCAAGCCCTGGGCTGCAGGCGGCGCTAAACCGCTGCGCCACTGGGGCTGCCCGAGCTGTTTAAATGTTAAGAGTTAAATTCTCATTCATACATTTCTAATAGGTACCTAAGTAATATCAACTATATAAAATATAAAGCAAAATGAAATACAATGAAAAGCTAATTAAAATTTATCCAAGGGTGTCTGGATGGCTCAGTGGTTGAGTATCTGCCTTTGGCTTAAGTTATGATCCCAGAGTCCCAAGGGTAGAGTCTTGCATCAGGGTCTCCCTGGGGGAGCCTGCTTCTCCTTCTGCCTCTCTGTGTCTCTTATGAATAAATAAATAAAATCTCAATAAAAAAAAAAGTTATCCAAAATTGTAACAGAGAGAGTTCTCTAGATTTCAAAATCTCCTGGATGATTTACATGTAGGGCTGGCTTAAATGGGGGACTACAGGATACAGGCCACAGCTACACTTGATTTCCTAGTGCAAGCACAGACTCCCCAGGAGGGACCCTGGGCACAAGTAGTCAACAGATACTGATTGTCTACCAGAAGCATGATCCTGGCACGGGCCCTGTCCTCCTGGGGTTTAGAGTCTCTCTCTCTGAGGAGCCCCCAGATGAATAGAGAGACTCACAAAAGGCAGTCTCTGCTCTTGATCTCACCCCATACTCCGGCTTCTTCTGCAGTCGCAGCCATCTTTTCCAGAAGGAGCTCATTCTTAACTAACCCCACCTCTACTCCCAACTCCTGCTTTTATAGGAAAATATGCTGAAGCACAAAGGCAGGTGGGGTGGGGGGTGTCAATCTGTGGAAGGTGACTTTGCAACAAGCCAGCACTGGAGAGGGCATACTCACTGGTATTGAAGGTGTGTTGTTATTATTGCCATTTTCCTTAAACTCTGCATTTAAAAAAAAAGAACAAAACAAAAAAACAGACAGAGAACATTGCACTTTCTTGTAGCCACACCAATTATGTAGATAAAACCCAAATCATAAAAGGAATTGTTCCTTACATCTTCTGAGTGCAAGATGGCATCTTCCTGCAGGACCATGTTTCGAGCCGCCTGACCTAGCAGCTGGAAGACAAAAATAAAGTGGTAATGATCAAAATCTGCAAACTTCCTGTCATCTTCTCTTGCAGCTGTTATACCACCGCCCTCTCTCCTCCCCTCCCCCCATACAACTACAAATGCTCCAAATGTAACAGAGGATAATTTCCAATTTGTTCACGTTGAAAATCCAAATTCAGGGTCACTCTGGCAGTCCTGGCCTGGGCTCACCACCCGTTCCAAAGGCTACTGCTTAAGAAATCAAGGGCTCCCTGTGTAGCTTATGAGCCAAGAGCTGAAAGGAGAAGTCTGCAAAGAAAACTTTGGCTGCACAGGCCCAGTGAGAACTTTTGGTTTTTTAAAGGCAAATCTGACATTTGGGGTGGTTTGAAAGGGATGAGGGAGCAGGAACTAGGGCAGGGCTAAAAAGGAGAGCAGGAATATAGCTGTTTAGAAATGGAATGAGAGAGGGACACCTGGGTGGCTCAGCGGTTGAGCGTCTGCCTTTGGCTGAGGGCGTGATCTCGGAGTCCTGCAATCAAGTCCCACATCAGGCTTCCGGTATGGAGCCTGCTTCTCCCTCTGTCTGTGTCTCTGCCTCTCTCTGTGTGTCTCTCATGAATAAATAAATAAAATATTTTTAAAATAAATAAATAAACAGGGGATCCCTGGGTGGCGCAGCGGTTTGGCGCCTGCCTTTGGCCCAGGGCGCGATCCTGGAGACCCGGGATCGAATCCCACATCAGGCTCCCGGTGCATGGAGCCTGCTTCTCCCTCTGCCTGTGTCTCTGCCTCTCTCTCTCTCTGTGTGACTATCATAAATAAATAAAATTTAAAAATAAATAAATAAATAAATAAATAAATAAACAAACAAAAACAATCAGAAAAAAAAAAAGAAGAAGAAATGGGAATGGAATGAGAGAGACACACAGAACACAAAGAAGCCTAGGAAGAAGCTCGGGGTTGAAATGGGAAAGCACCACAGGAAGGATGGCCGGATGGGGCAGGGTAGGATACAAGGAGAAAATGTAACTGTACTTAGGGCAGTGAGCAAAGCTCCACCCACGTAGAGAATTGTGAATCACTGTGCTGTACACTTGAAACTAATATAACATTGTATGTCAACTATATTTCAATTTAAAAAGAAAGACAAAAAGGAGAAATGTGGAAGTGGATTTTGATGACTTCTGATAGCTGATAGAGGGGCCACAAGACCAAGAGACAAAAGCTGAGCTCTGATTCAGATGGCTCGCCTGTGGCCACGGAGATGTGACTCAGGGCTGTGAGGCAAGGGGAGATGGACAGAAGTCTGTGGCCTACTGTCATACTCTGCTCCAGCAGACATGAAGTCCAACCCCATAAGGGGAGCTGCTGCTATGTACATCCTACCTACCGTCCCTGTTCCCTTGGGCCAGAGAGATTCCGATGAAGAGGGGACCAATGACCTAAAATTCACCAGGAATAGCAGCATTGCTATGGCCTCCAGATAGTCTTTTTACTAATTTTCAAGTTTTAAAATTAATAAACCTATATGTGCTTCTAAGTCGAAACAGTAAAATAAGACCTTCGATCCCTGTCCCTTTCCCTACCCATTCTCCTTCCCCTATGCATAAATATTTTTTTAGAGGCGCCTGGTTGGCTCAGGTAGTAGAGCACGTGCGACTCTTGATCTCAGGGTCATGAGTTCAAGCCCCATGTTGGGCATGGAGCCTACTTAACTAAGCTAAATAAATAAATAAAAATTAAAAATATACATATACTACCTATGTACATATAATAATGGGATATATATAGTATATATATATATAATATACACACACACAGGGTTCAGCTTTCCATTGCTTCTTTCTAAAAGTGGACATACATATATACCTGTCCCCCTCCTTACTTAAAATGTAACTACTATCTGCACTCTTCCACACAGTGCTATTTTCACTTGACAAGATAGTCTAAAATGTGCAGTAATTTATACTGAATCTGTGCATTGCTCTTTTATGGCTGCTGAGCACTCTGCTGTATACATGCCCCCGTAAGATTATTCAACCAGTTGTCTTGTAGACTTTGGGACTATTTCTAGTCTTTGCTATTATAAGTAGTGCTACAAAAAAAAAAAAAAAAAAAAACAACCTATATATCTATGTGTCTTTTTGCTAGTGTATCTTTGGGATAGATTCATAGAATTATGACTGTGATTGCTGGATGAGGGGATTTTAGTTTTGCTACATATTGCCAAATTCCCCTCCACAAGGGTTACACCATTTCACACTCCTGTCCACAATGTATTAGAGTGCCTCTGGCCACTTTTAAGTGGCCAACTCCAAAGTCCTATAGACGGGAGATGGTGACAGACAAACTGATGACAGAAAGAAAAGGTTCTCACAGAATCTTCCTCATTCATTGAGTCGGTCAGTCAACAAATATTTATTAAGTGCTTATAATATGCTAGGGAGAAACATAGCCCCTGTCCTCACAGGGCTCACAATTTGGGGACACAGGCACTACCTTATGGTAACAGCTGATAGGGAAGCACCAGATGACTGGGCAGCACAGGGGGGGGGGATGTGACCCATTACAGGGATGGGTGTTCAGGGAGGGCTTCCTAAAAGAAGTGACTTCTAAGCAGAACCTAAAAGTCGAGCACAATCAGATTTACTGTTTTAGAAGCGTGGCAAGCAGAATGGACTGAAGCAGGGACTGAAGTCAGAGAGACTGGTTTGGGAGAACACTGCCATAGTCTAGGCAAGCAGTGAAAGTCGCCTGAGCCACAGGAGTGGCAGTTGAAAGGCAGGCGGCCAGGGTGGGGGAGGTGATCATTTAGAAGATAGACTCAAGGAGACTCATGATTCCTGGACTCGTGATAGCTGTTGCAATGCAGGGCCAAGGCCCTTTCTTTGATGAAAGATGTCTTCATTGGCATTCTGCATCATTTTCTTGCATAAACCAACCACGCACATCACATATCATTTAAGATGTCCGGTTTGGGTTCCTTTAAAGTGGAACAACATCTTGAGTATTTCCCCCTAGGCTTTTACCATTGGCTTGCTCATTTGAGTTGCTATTAAGCAACTCAATAGCAATCTTAGCTACTCATCTTCAACAAGTATTATTACTAAGTTGCTATTTGTTAGCTCTTCATCTTCAAGATCTTTCCAACATAGTTTTCATAGCAATTCCAATTCCCTTTTTGTTTTCATTCTGGTTCATCATTTTCCATATTATTGCATTAAATAATGCAATTACAGTAGCAAGCATAAACACAGGCTTAAGATAACAAAGGAGCCTAAAAAAGAGAACCCCCTCCCCCACAATGGACCCTTTACTCAGCACACAACTCGACTGGAGGAGTAGAGGTGCAGGCGTACACAGGAGGAGCGTGGGGATCACACATGTGGGCACAGGCTGGCATGTTCTTCCCCACTTGGTACTCCAGCCATACTGGCCTCCTCGCACACCCTGTACACACTCCCATTTCAAGACATTTGCTTTTGCCATTTCTTCTATTTGGAACTCTCTGCCTCCGGATGTCCATGTGACTGATTCCCTCACTTCATTCATGTGTCTACTCCAATGTCTCCTCCTTTAGGGAGCCCTTCCCTAACCACCCTGTCTCAGGAAAACCCTTTCATCACTCTCTACTCTCAGCTTAGCTTTTTCTTCATGATATTTATTATCACCTGTTTGTTTCATTTATTTGTCTGTCTCCTCACTAAAATGTAAGCTTCCTAAGTACAGGGACTAGTTTTGTGTATCATCCTCTACCTTATACCTGGAATAGTTCATGGCACATAGCAGACAATATTTGTTAAGTGAATGCTGTGGAAGGAGAGCTTTACATGTGGAAATTGTCAGCTAATCAAACAAAACAGCCACATGGAGACTGCTGAAAAGAGAAACAATGTTCTATGTGCTAAGAAGGATTGAAATAGAAAATTAGGCTCCATGTCCACAATGAGACCAAGAGTTTCCTTTCCCTCAGGACCAACAACAAAAGGGAGGTGCCCTGTCGCTTTGGGACAATTTGGGCCACACCAAAACCAAATCAAAAAGGTAGAGAAGAAATTCTAAGGAATATAAAGAATGTGTACCCCCCTGGAGAAGACAGTTGCCACTAGATCCCCAAAAACCATAAACAGAAGTTGTTAAGTGAAAATAAACTGTAAATACTTGAGACATTTTTTTCTCTAGGAGACTCAGATTACAGCTCAGGACACCATCAAGAAAATAAAAACAAAACTCACAGAATGGGAGAAAATATGTACAAACAATATCCGATAAGGGATAAACATTCAGAATATATGAAGAACTACAACTCAATAACAGAAAGTCCAATTTGGAAATGGACAATGATTTTCATAGACATTTCTCCAAAGATATACAAATGGCCAGTAAGAACAAGAACAATGCTCAACATCACTAGTCTTTGGGGAAATGCAAATCAAAACCACTGGGGGATACTAGTTTATACCTCTCACGATGGCTATGATTAAAAATGGAAAATGACAAATGTACCTGGAACGCTGATGCATTGGTAACAATGGAAAATAGTACACCTATTGTGCTAAACAATATGAGGATTCCTCAAAAAGTTATATGACACAGCAATTGCAATTGCAACTCAGCAATTACCCCAAATAATTGGAAGTAGGGTCTCAAATAGGTATTTATATACCAATGTTTACTGCAGCATGTTCACAAAGCCAAAAGGTGGAAACAATCACCAAATGAATGAATAAATAAAACGTGGTATATACATAAAATGGAATATTATTCAGTCCTAAAGATTAATATAATACTGATATGTGCTACAAAAAAAAAAAAAAAAACAAAGACAAAAAAAGAAAAGCAACAAGACACTCCAAATAATCTATACTTTAGTAAAGGAAATGGCAAAAATACATACTACAGAAGAAGTCAATATAATAAGATACCCAATAAAAAGATAAATCAGAGAACTGAGAGATGATGTGTGAACCTCAGAACGCTGGAATTATTTCAGTTTAACTCAATTCATACCATTTACTGAACACCCAATCTAACTCTACTATAGAAGAACCTCATGTGAAAAATACACAAGGAGGAACAGAAAGGAGCAAGTAACATTAGGGCAGTCAATGGTAACGCCATGGCTTTGTGGCCACTTAACCAGCTAATATCACATGAGAGGTGATGTCCAAGATTATGAGCCTAGAACCAGTCTGCCTAAATTTGAATGCTAGTTCTATCCCTTCCTAGCTACGTTGTAACCTTGGACAAATTCCTTTTTGTATCTTCTATATAAGAAAAGCATCTCCTCTATTAGTGAGTATAAAGATTAAGCTACATAAAACACAGTAGAGTTCAGGACACAGTAGATGCTCAATAAAAGAAGATGGATGTTCAATACATACTGGTGGTTAACTATGAACACTATATATATTTTTTAAATTTATGTATCCATACCTTGTTTCTCCTCAAGAAACACTGAAGGCAATTTATACCAAATTAAGTGCATGTGTGTGTACACATATATACACATTTTTTTAAAACAGCAGCAGAATCTAAAAGTCATTAAAAGGAGAAGGAGGGATCCCTGGGTGGCGCAGCGGTTTGGCTCCTGCCTTTGGCCCAGGGCGCGATCCTGGAGACCCGGGATCGAATCCCACGTCGGGCTCCCGGTGCATGGAGCCTGCTTCTCCCTCTGCCTGTGTCTCTGCCTCTCTCTCTCTCTCTCTCTCTCTCTCTCTGTGACTATCATAAATAAATAAAAAATTAAAAAAAAATAAAGTTCCCTATAAAAAAAATAAAAAATAAAAAAAATAAAAATAAAAGGAGAAGGAAGTAAATGTGTCTATCACTAAAACTGATCAAAGAACTTCCGTGCAACCAAGGCAAAATGTAAGACACTTGCATTGTATAATTCTTATTTGGTAAAGGCAACATAACAATTCCTCAGAGAGAGAGAGACTGTCCTCTGATAGTGAATTCTAAAATAAGCATACCACATAAGACCTCATACAAAACCTACTTGGGATCACCAAATCAGTGACTTCAGCAATAGTATTATGGTAAATAAAAAACACCTTCTTCATACAGTTATTTCTTGTAGTCATTATCAATAAAAGCTAAGGACTTAACATGAAAGGTGATTCTGTAAAGACAATCTACTGGGCCCTAAACTAATATGAATAAAGCTGCTATGAATATTCATATACAAGTCCAAAAGCTTGTAGCCATTCTGTGCTTGTTACTATAATTACATAACTTTATGAAACAATATAGAAACTGATGAAATATGAGTTAAAAGACGGTTGCTATTATTGTGAAAACTAAGGTGAAAATAACCAATACTTGTTGAAGATGAGCAGCCAAGACACATTGCTATTAATTATAAGCAAGATAATGGTTAAGGTTTATAGAAGAAATTCACAAAGATCTAAAAAGGCTTTGTGGTTTGTTTTTTTTTTTTAAGATTTTATTTATTCGAGATAGAAAGGGATCAAGAGAGGACATGAGCAGGGGCAGAGGGAGAGGAAGAAACAGACTCCCTTGCAGAGCAGGGAGCCCAAGGCTGGGCTCAATCCCAGGACCTCCGTATCATGACGTGGGCTGGGAAGGCACATGTTTAATGGAGTGAGCCACCTAGAAGCCCCTAAAAAGGCTTTGTACTCAGATTGTTTCACAGGTGTATTCAAGATGTTCCACTTTAAAAAACCAAAACAGGAACTCCTAGATAATATGTTATATGTATGGTATGTATATGTAACAAAATGAGAGGCATATTATCACTTCTCTTGGGTAAAAACCTAGAGTGTAATGGCTCGGTCATCTGAACCATTTTGTTTATCCATTCACTTGTCAATGGAAATTTGGGTTGTTTCCAGTTTGGTGCTAGCATGGATATGGTGCCATGCACATATACAAATCTTTTTGTGGACATATATTTTCATTTCTTGTGGGTGAATATCCAAGAGTACAATACTTTTTTTTGGAGACACTGTACATATATAAAACTTTCTGGTGTGAAAAAGCCATCATATAACTCCATTCGTGGAACCAGCTAAAGGATGAAGGGGAAGTCAGGGCAAAGGAGAAAGCTAATCAATGAAACAGAAAACCAAGAATGTGGCCAGAAAGACAAATCAGAAAAGAACAAATCCACAGACGATGCACAGAAGTGTGTAAGGAATCTGGGATGTTGAGGGCAAAAGCATGCGGAATTTCGGGGCTAAAAATGGATAGATCTTCACTAGAAGATAACCCCATGAAACAAATGAGGAACTGGCCAGGACCACTGTCTTATCCGCTGCTCCCAGGCGATCTCCGCCTTAAAGCACAGATTCCCACCGTTTTTTCCTCTTCCTACATCGCTAATGCCCGAGAGACTACACATCCCAGAATGCAACACGCGCCCTTAGCGGAAGAGCTCTACTATCTGGGAGCGGTTCACAGCCTACAATTCCCAGGAGGTAATGCGATCTCCTTCCCACTGCTAGGGAAGACTTGGGCCCGGGGTACCCGGCCGGAATGTCCACTCCCAGCTCACCTCAGAGCTCCGGGAGCCTTTCAGCACCTGCTTGGTGAGCGCGATCACATCCGTCCCACAGGTGTTCACCTTCTCTGTGAGGAGCCCCTTCACGGATTGACCGAATCGCGCTTGCGAATCTGGTGTCCCAGTCGCCATCACCTCAACTAGTGAACGCCTCAGCCTGGACAACGGCGAGTCGCTGGGGCCAAAAGGCATCAAAGCGGAAGGAAGCGAGGTGGTGTCTCTTCCACCGTGGGAAAAGGAAGGGACGCATGCGCCCAGCGGAGGTTGACTTTACCTAACTTTAAATTAAAATATTCACTTGGTATCCTGAGGAAGATGGGGGCCCCAGGCGGACATCTCTGGAGGGAACGGAAGACAATTTCAGTAAATCTATGGGTTAGAATCAGAAGGGCTGGAATACAGCCCTACTTCTGCATTTAGTCATGTGACTGCAAATTACTCAAGCTCTGAGTCTTGTGTTCATCAGTAAGAAAACAATGTTCAAGTCTCCAAAGGGTTATGAGCATGAATTAAAGTAATTCAGTTCAATTTTAATAAAATTTCATGAGGCAAATATCAAACTGTGCTAGACTGAGGGTAGAGAAAGAGAAGAGATACAGTGCTTTGTCTCTAGGAGCTCCCAGGCCATGTAATGAGCCACGTAAACAGCTCATAAATGGAGGCAGTGCTCAACATCACTAGTAATTTTTTATGATAAATGATCGCTCTGTTCTATTAAAAGCAAACTGTCACTTTGGAAATGAATTAATATCTGAAATGTTTCATGCAGCTCTATTTCTTTTTTAGCTAACACATAAGAGATGAGAATGGTGTCATGTTGCAAATTTTGTTCAAAATCACCTGTATTCAGTGATGAAGTTTTGGAATTATAGGTGAGGTTTGGTGGGGTGAGGTCCGGAGCTGATGACCAAGAAAGAATTCTTGAGACGTCTTTGGTGCAAAATGGTGGTTTTATTAAAGAACAGGGACCGGACCCGTGGGCAGGAGGAGCTGCTGCCCTGAAGCCTGTAAGGGGTTGCTGATTATATACCTGGGAGTTGGGAGGGGTTTGAGGATAGTGTACTCTCTAAGGAATTTTGGAAGCAAGGTTTCCAGGACCTTGAGGGGGCTAGCTATTGTTAGGAAAATGTCACTTATTACCGTCTAATAAAACCTGAGTCATGAGATTCTTCAGATGTGTATTGGTGGGCCCTGTGCTTGGAGGATGATTGCCAACACATATCTTGGGGGTTTAGAGATAAAGGGAAATTTCTAAAGGAATTTTTATGTTAAAGTAGGCTAATAGGATCCTGCAGGTCGAGCTAAGATTGCCTTGCCCTTAGCAAAGTATTAACATGGAGGCAGTTGAGTCTGTAGAGGAATGTCACTCTCCCTGTTTCAAGGACTTGTCAATGTACTTTGTCCTCAGCCAGTCCTCTGTTCCCTCATCATTCAGTATCATTACTTTCTCCTCCAAGTGTCTAGATTCATGTCTCTGTTGATTCTTTCATGTATCAGTTTTATTAAGGTACGATTTATGTGCAATAACTATGTTCTTTCAAAGTGTACAGTTTGATTAGTGGGACAGATGTACACATCTGTGAACCACCACAATTAAGATATAGAACATTTTTATCACCCCCAGAGGTATCCAGATGTCTCTTTGCGGTCCATCTGTCCCTCACTCTAGGCAACAACTGATCTGCTTTCTAGCACTATAAACTAATTTGCATTTCTAGAATGCTATGTAATTGGAATAATATAGGAAGTATGGGGATCCCTGGGTGGCTCAGCGGTTTAGCGCTTGCCTTTGGCCCAGGGCACGATCCTGGAGTCCCAGGATCGAGTCCCACGTCGGGCTCCCGGCATGGAGCCTGCTTCTCCCTCCTCCTGTGTCTCTGCCTCTCTCTCTGTCTCTCTCTCTCTCTCTCTATCATGAATAAATAAATAAATAAATCTTTTAAAAATATATAGGAAGTATTATCTTTGTCTAGCTTCTTTCAGCATGATTTTGAGAGTTATCCACACTGTAGTGTGTATCACTAGTCTATTCCTTTTTATTGCTCAGTAATACTCCATCGTTTGAATATGTCTCATTTTGTTTATCCATTCACATGGAAATGGATATTTGGGTTGTTTCCATCTGGGGGCTGTTATAAATAAAGCTGCTGTGGCATTCAGATACAAGTCCCTCTGTGGGTTGTTTTCGTTTATCTTGGATAATATCTAGGAGTAGAATGGCTGGGTCATATAAGTGTTTAACTTTTCAAGGCACTGCCAGGGCATCTGGGTAGCTCAGTGGGTTGGGCCTCTGACTCTTGGTTTCCAGTCAGGTAGTGATCTTGGAATCTTGGGATTAAGCCCTGTGTTAGGCTCTGAGCTCAGCTGGAGATTCTCTCCCTCTCCCTCTGCCCCTCTCTCTGCTCTCTTTCTCAATAAATAAATAAATATATATTTAAAAAAAAAAACTGCCAGGGTGCCTGGGTGGCTCAGTTGAGTGTCTCTTTTCAGCTCAGGTCATGATCCCAGGGTCCCATGGGATCAAGCCCCATGTTGGGCTCCCTGCACTGCGAGAAGTCTGCTTCTTCCTGTCTCTTCCTCTCCCTCTGCTCATACTCACTCTCTCTCAAATAAATAAATGAAATCTTAAAAAAAAAGCAATCTAAAAAAAAATTTAAAAAAGCAATCTGCCAAACCATTTCCCAAAGTTTTTAGCATTTTATG
The DNA here is from genome assembly GCF_905146905.1 of Nyctereutes procyonoides. Classification (NCBI taxonomy): domain Eukaryota; kingdom Metazoa; phylum Chordata; class Mammalia; order Carnivora; family Canidae; genus Nyctereutes; species Nyctereutes procyonoides. Next base: position 7,768,620 of record NW_026575133.1, on the reverse strand, counting down.
TTCCCAGTACCAGCGTGGGAGACTCCAGTTGCTCCACAACCACAAATTTAGGAAAAGATTGATATGTAGCCATGGTAACATACCATGTTACATACCTGTGGTAGACAGACTGGCCACTGACAGGTAGCTTCCATGATCCCCATCCCATGGTGTTCATGTGCTTGTGTGATCCCCTTCTTATACATGTGGGCAGGACCTGTGACTTGTTTCTAACCAATAGAATATGCACAAGGAATGAGAGATACATGATTGTGTATACATGATTATGTAATTGCAAATACTGTTAGAACCATCTTGCTGAGGCAGCCCGGGTGGCTCAGCGGTTTAGCGCCGCCTTCAGCCCCGGACCTGATCCTGGAGACCCAGGATCAAGTCCCATGTCAGGCTCCCTGCATGGAGCCTGCTTCTCCCTCTGCCTGTGTCTTTGCCTCTCTCCCTCTCTCTGTTTCTCATGAATAAATAAATAAAATATTAAAAAAAAAGAATCATCTTGCTGAAGTCTCTTTCCCCCTTGCTGGCTGTGAGGAAGCAAGTGACCATGTTGGAGAACTCCACGTGACAAGGAACTGCATCTAGTCACTGAGAAATGAGCCTCCAGCTGACAGCCAGCAAAAAAATGAAACACTCAAGCAAACAACCTAAAGGAACTGAATGCTACCAACAACCAGGCAAATGGGGAAATAGATCCTTACCCAGTCGTGAGCCTCCAGATGAGAACCCAGCGCTGGTTCACACCTTGATTGCAACCTTGTGAGACACTAAGTAGATGACCCACAAAAGTTGTACTTGGATTCCTGACTCACAGGGATTACAAGATAATAAGTGTGTGTTGTTTTAAGCCACTGTTTGTGGTAATATTGCTGTACAGAATAGAAAACTAATACCCCCCAGAACGTGCTTGAAATCTGTTCAATCAGTTAATGACAACTCACCTCAGTGAAAGCCTTCTGCAGATTAAGCAATCGGGATCATTTCTGAAAGTCAGTCATCCATAAACCAATTCATGCCAATAATCACCCCTCAGGGTGCCAATCAATGGACAGTAGTTTTACCCAAGTAACACTTCTTTTTTTTAATTTTTTAAAAGATTTTATTTTTATTATTTATTCATGAGAGACAGAGGGAGAGAGAGAGGCAGAGACACAGGCAGAGGGAGAAACAGGCTCCATGCAGGAAGCCAGACATGGGCCTCGATCCCGGGACCCCAGGATCACACCCTGGACTGAAGGTGGCGCTAAACCGCTGAACCACCCGGGCTGCCCCCCAACTAACACTTCTATAGATAATATCAACTTTCTAATGTCCATCGATCCCTGAAGTCCATGCTTCCCCAAAACTCTATTAGGATCAACAGTCTACTCTGCTTAGAGAGACTGACTGATCTCCTTTATAATAATAAGGAAATTCAGTTTTGTCTATTTCATATATTGAGCTATAGTCTAATCATCTTTTGACAGTTCTAGAGGCTCTACCAAGATCATTTTGAAGACCCTCATATGGCAGCATTCCAGGGACCCTCAGATCAACAAGGTGAACTTCCCTGGATCTTTGAATCTAGTGGTTAGACCTTGGGTCCATCTGGAGATGTACCATTTAGTTAGGAAATCTAGGTCTTTGTATAAGGTTGTTAGACCTTTTGTTTGGTGGTATATTGTTTGATAAATATTTTTACCATGAATATGATCATTCTGTTGCATGCTTTGCTTTTGCTGTTGTTGTTTATCTCTGTGTACAAAGCTATGTCACAAGGGATTTTGCTTTTGCCAGGATTATCTTGTTTCTTTTGAATGTATAAAGGGAGTATTCCACAGAGTATGGATGGAATCACAGGCACAGTAGTCTCAAACCCAATCTAAGCTGGCCTTTGAGGGTTAATTGTTGAGGTCTATTAGACTGGATACTGGCTGGTATTATCACATCCCTTTTGCTAACTGAAACCACCCAATCTTTTTCCACTAACTGATTAACTAATTATGAATTATCATTACTTTCTGTCTCTCATATTATTAAGTAGTAGTATAACTTTCTTAATCCAGAATCTCTATAATCTTTACCCAGTGAAGGATAATCCTAGATTGTGTTTCTATAATTCAAGAAGTGTCCATGGCCAGAAAAGAACATTTGGACATGCTAATACTCAATATTGATCCACTGTTATTGATTGACCTCTTGGTAAATGTAAGAAGTGACAGCATCAGGTTTGATATAGGTAGTCTAGTCACTCTTGTAAAATCCAATTCCTTACTAGAAGTCAAATTGTCTAAATAGCTAAACTATGGCTCTTTCTAGGATATATCAAATTACTCAAATAAAAGGATAGATATGTAACATAATAGCTGGCATGCCTTTAAAAGAATTAACTTCTTTAAAATTATATTTTAAAAGTTTAAAAAAAACTTCCTCAAAAACTTTTAAAAAATAAATGTCAAATGTGACTTACTTGATGCCTTGATAATACCTACAATAATTGCTGATCCTAAAGGTAGAAAGTCACAGTTTATACTATAGAAGCTATAATCCTGCAGACATACTTTAAAGATAATCATGGTAAACAGGCTGCTGTGATTAAAAGTTTGCATACAAGAACCTCATATAAGATGATAAAAATAATGACAAATTCACGGAGAAGTTAAAGGATTCAATTGTAAGTATATAAAATCTAGGGGCACCTGAGTGACCCAGTCAGTTAAGCATCCAACTCTTGATTTCTACTCAGGTCATGATCTCAGGCTCGTAGGATCAAGCTCTGTTTCAGGCTCCGTGCTGAGCGTGAAGCCTCCTACAGATTCTCTCTCTCTCTCTCTCTCTCTCTCTCTGCTCCACCCACCCAGCTCACATGCATGGTCTCACTCTCTCCTTAAAAAAAAAATTAAAAATAAATAAATAAGTACACAAAATCTGGCCCATGAAATTCTGAAAAGAAACATGAGGAATGATTGAGTTTAAGACCTACCAAGTTAAGATCTTCCAAAACCAGCATCATCACCTGACAGTACCAGATAAAACCCCAAGTGAACACTAGACTAAATTCTCCACGAAACACCTCATTCCAGTAGGTGCAAATTGGCCATGATATAGAACACTAATTGAAATTTTTTTCTAGGGCACCTGAGTGGCTCAATGGCTCCCAGGGGAGCCTGTTTTTCTCTCTGCCTATGTCTCTGCCTCTCTCTGTGTCTCTCATGAGTACATAAAATCTTTAAAAAAAATAATGAAGTCTCAATGTAAAAGATTGTAAAGTGAAGAATTGTAAAAAATGGAAAAGTTATAAGGGACTGGAACCATGCCTAAAGGTGATTTTGAACATCTCCACATGAATTTTGTAATTCACTTCTATGTGTGCCAGTGAGAGTCCATTTATCTTCTGAATGAGATGAAGCATTTCCATGTTGAAAAGCCACAAGTACTAAAATACTATTATACTTTGTATCTTGTACCTAACTTCTACCTATGTTTTCTACATTCCAACTGGTTGATCCAGTGGTAAGATGACACATTTAACTGAAACAATTATTTATGAATTTAAATTGTGCAAGACTTGGCCTTTACTCACGTCTTTCTAACTTCATCACTCCCCAGTCCTCTGGAGAAACACAAGATAATTTAATAGAACTGAAAAGCTGACTTGCAAGAGAGACTCTAAATTGAGGTTGCAAGATAACTTTTGCAGCAGGTAGTTTGAAGACCTCAGAAGAAGCTGAAAACCATATGGACTAGACAACTACCGCCCCAAACCCTTGGAACACAGCCCCTCCAAGTGCCACTCTCTTCATACTCTTTATTCATACTTAAAAAAAATGGATGTCAGGTTCTATCTTTATGACTGAGCATGTTCCCCTTATTAGTAACAATAACGTGTCTGAGTCTAGGCTTTTCTAGAGACAATCATCATGCTAATGTTACAATTTAGTTCCCTCAACCTATTGCCTAGTACAGTTCCTTTGAAAAACAATATACCAAAAAAAAAAAAAAAGACAGACAGACATCATATCAATAATGATAGCCTTCCTAAAGTCCTTACACTAGAAGAAGCACAAGGTACCACAAATACCCAGAGATGATATACTTCAGCTCCATCAAGGTTGATACATTCCTTGGATAGCTTCTGAGTTCTGTTTCATATGTTGCAATTAGACCCTTCACTGCCAACCCAGACAGAAGGTTAAGTATTTTGTAGGGCTAGTCCAAGGATATGACTCCCCCACACCCTCAATAGACTGTATTTCTTTACAGAGTCCAAAAGAATAAAACCATTTCTGTGAAGAGGCTTTTCTTTCTCCCCCGCTCACAATCTCCTCTATTAACAACACTTTGCATTCCTATGGTATATTTGTTACAGTTAATGAACCAATATTGATGCATTTACTATTAAATAAAGCTCATAGTTTATATTAGGGTTGACTTTTTGTGTTGTTTGGATTTTATGGGTTTTGATAGATGCAAAATATCATGTATCTACCATTACAGTATCATACAGAATAGTTTATTGCCCTAAAAATTCCCCGTACTCCACCTATTCATCCCTCCTCCCTCCCCTTGTGCCCCTGAAAACTACTGATATTTTTACTGTCTCTCTAGTTTGCCTTTCTGAAAATGTCCCCTGGTTGGAATCATACAGTATGTAGCCTTTTCAAACTGGCTTCTTTAAATAAACAATGTGTGCTTAAGCTTCCCCATGTCTTTTTGTGGTTTGATAGTTCACTTATTTTTATCACTGAATAATATTCCTTTGTATGGATGTACCAAAGTTTGCTTTATCCATTAGCCTATTAATGGTTTCTTCCAGCTTTTCGTAGTTATGAATAACGTGGCTATAAACATTTGTGTGTAGGCTTTGTGTGGACATAAATTTTCTACTGATTTTCTTAAATACCTAGGAGCACAATTGCTGGGTCATATATTTTTATGGCAATAAAATATAAATAACATAAAATTTACCATCTTAACACATTTTTTAGTGTAACAATTCAATAGTATTAGGTACATTAACAGCGTACAGATGCAACCACTGAACCTGTTTCCCTAACTTTTTCATTGTCCCAAAGAGAAACTCTGAACCCATTAAATAATTACATCCTATTTCTCCCCTCCCCTCCAGCCCCTGGTAACCTCTATTCTGATTTATGTCACTATGAATTTACCTATTCTAAATACCTCTTGCAAGTGGAATCATACAATATTTGTCCTTTTGTGTCTAGCTTATTTCACTTAGCAAAAGGTTTTTCAAATTTAATCCATGTTATAGAATGTTTTAAAACTTCATTCTTTTATTGCTGAATAATAGTCCATTGTGTGTATATAACACATTTTGTTCATCCATTTATCTGTTGGTGGACACTAGGGTTGACTCCACCTTTTGGTTATCATGAATAATGCTGCTGTGAACATTGATGTACAAGTATCTATTTGAGTCCATCTTGTCAATACTTCTGGACAGTAAGTACAGAAATGCTGGCTCAGACAACAATTCTATGTTTACCATTTTGAAGGACAACCATTCTTTTCCACAGAAGCTGCATCACTTTGCACCATCAACAATGCATGAGGTTTCCAATTCCTCCACATTTTCACCAACACTTGTTATTTTCTGTTTTTTTTTAATATCATAGCCATTCTACTGGATATAAAATGATAAGAACGTCTTCCAAAGTGGTTGCATTCCCACCAGTGATGAATAAGAGTTCCTGTTGCTCCGCATCAAGTCAGCATCTGGTATTGTCAATTTTTTGGATTTTAGCCATTCTAATATTTGTGTAGTGAGTATCTCGTTGTTTTAATTTGCAATTCCCTAAGGACATATGACATCGAGTGTCTTTTCATATGTTTATTTGCCATCTGTATATCATCTATGGTGAGATATCTGTTCAGATCTGTTGCCCATTTTTAAATTTTTTTTCTTGTTGTCAGGTTTAAAAGTTCTTTGTATATCTTGGATACGAATCTTTTATCAAATATATGTTTTGCAAATGTTGTCGTCTAGTCTGTGACTTGTTTCTTCATTTTCTTAACAGTGATTTTTATGGTGCAGTTTTAAATTTCAATAGAGTCCAACTTATTTTTTTTCTTTCATGGATTATGCATATGGTGTGTATCTAAAAAGTCACCACCAAACTGAAGGTCCTTGAATTTTTCTCTTATGTGACCTTCTGGTAGTTTTATGTTTTAGAGTTTACATTTAGGTCTATGAGTCTATGATCCACTTTTTTATAATAACTTCTGTCGAAGGTATAAGGACTACTGTGTAATTATTTCTTTCTTCCCTTTTTTTTCTTTCTTTTGCATAAGGATGTCACTGTTCCAGCATCATTTTTTAAAAAATATTTTATTTATTTATTCATGAGAGACACAGAGAGGGGGGTGGGCAGAGACACAGGCAGAGGGAGAAGCAGGCTCCATGCAGGGAGCTGATGCAGGACTCGATCCCGGGACTCGATCCCGGGACTCCAGGATCACACCCTGGGCGGAAGGCAGGTGCTAAACCACTGAGCCACCTAGGGATCCCCCAGCATCATTGGTTAAGAAAACTAGCCTTTCTCCATTCAACTGCCTCTGCTACTTGTCAAACATCTTACAATACTGATCATTCCTATCCATGAACCTGACATATCTCTCTATTTATTTAGATATTTTAAAAACTATTTTATTTACTTATTTGAGAGAGCAAAGTAAGAGAGAGAGAAAGAGAGCATGAACAGGGGGAGAGGGAGAAGCAGACTCCCACTGAGCAGGGAGCCCGACGTGGGGCTCCATCCCAGGACCCTGGGACCATGACCCGAGATTAAGGCAGATGCTTAACCAGTTGAGCCACTCAGGTGCCCCTGTTTAGATATTTTTAAGTTTGTTTTGTCACAGTTGTATTTTTATCAATAAAATATTTTATTATATATGCATACCACGTTGTATTCCTAAATAGTTTATTTTTGTTCATGTAAATGGCATTGTGTTTTAAATTTCAAATTTCCAATTCTTCATTGTTGATATATAGAGAAGCAATTGATTTTTATGTATTAAACGTGTATCCTGCAACCTCGTTATACTCCCTTGTTAGTTGCTAGAGGGTTTTTTTGTTGATTCTTTGGGGTTTCCTACATAATCATGTCGTCTGCTAACAAAGACAGTTTTATTTCTTCCTTCCCAATCTATATACCTTTTATTTTCCTTGTTGTATTGCATTGCTAGGACTTTCAGGACTATATTGAATAGGAATGGTGAGAAGGGGCATCTTTGCCTTTTTCCCAACCTCAGGAGCAAATCATCTAGTTTCTCACCATTAAATATTATATTAACTGTAGGGTTTTGGTAGCTGTTCTTCATCAGTTTGGGGGAGTTCCTCTCTATTCCTAGTTTGCTGGGAGTTCTTATTGTGAATAGATGTTGGATTTTGTCCAATGCTTTCCTGCATATATGATTTTTCTTTTTTAGCCTGTTTATGTGATAGATTACATTAACTGATTTTCTAATGTTGAACCAGCCTGAATACCTGAAATAAATCCCACTTGGCCTGGATACATAATTCCTTTCCTATATTGTTAGATTTAAGTTGCTAATATTTTGTTGAGGATTTTTGCATGTATGTTCATAAAAGATATTGGTCTGTAGCCTTCCTTCTTGTAATTTCTTTATCTGGTTTTGGTATTAAGAAAATTCTGGCCACATAGTAAGAGTTAGGAAGTGTTCTCTCTGCTTCGATACCTTGTAAGAGATTGTTGAGAACTGTCATAATTTTTTTCTTACATATTTAGTAGAATTTAACAATGAAGCCATCTGGCCTGATGCTTTCTGTTTTAAAACACTGTTAATTATTGATTCAAGTACTGTAATAGACACAGACTGATTCAGACTATCTTGTATGAGTTTTGGCAGATTATGTTTTCAAGGAATTGGTCCATTTTAACTAGCTCATCAAAATTTGTGGGCATAGACTTTATGAATAAATCCAAAGGGAGATTCTTTGAAAAGATTAATAAGGCCTCTGAAAAAATAGAAAATGCAAATTTTAAGAAATATTAATTGCCAAAAGTGACTCAAGAAGACTCAGAATTGAGGAGACCAACACCTGTGGAAGAAACTGGAAAATTATGTTAAGGAGTCATCTCTCCAAAAAAGGCATTAGTACCTGACACTTTTCATGTTACTTTGCTTTAGAACTTCAAAGAATAGATCATTTCCATGCTATTTAATCTGTTTAAGGATATAGAAAAAGACTGAAAGTTTCTCTAATAACTTTTTAAAATGAGTAAAATCATAATACCAAAACTTGACAATGCGTAAGTAGGAAAACCACAACCCATGATTAGATATGAAAAAGAAATAAAATTCTAAGTAATAAATATGTGGGAAATATCAGAAAGGGAGACAGAACATAAAGACTTCTAACTCTGGGAAATGAACTAGGGGTGGTGGAGGGGGAGGAGGGCGGGGGGTGGGGGTGAATGGGTGACGGGCACTAAGGGGGACGCTTGACGGGATGAGCACTGGGTGTTATTCTGTATGTTGGTAAATTGAACACCAATAAAAATTAGTTTATTAAAAAAAATTCTAAGTAATACACAGAGAATTCAAATCTATATTAAAAGATGCTCTAGATATGTTATTATTAATCTAGGAATGGTTGGATACCAAAAAATATATTAATATAATGCCTCTGATAAATAAGTCAGTATTTGTCACAAGTCTTTAAAATATGCATGCATTGAGGCACCTGGCTGGCTGGTTCAGCTGGTGGAGGACCTGACTCCTGATCTCAGGGTTGTTAGTTCAAACCCCATGTTGGATATGGAGATTACTTAAAAAATAAAACCTTTTAAAAAATGCATGCAGGGGATCCCTGGGTGGCGCAGCGGTTTGGCGCCTGCCTTTGGCCCGGGGCGCGATCCTGGAAACCCGGGATCGAGTCCCACGTCGGGCTCCCGGTGCATGGAGCCTGCTTCTCCCTCTGCCTATGTCTCTGCCTCTCTCTGACTATCATAAATAAATAAATAAAAAATTTAAAAAAATGCATGCAAGGGGACCCCTGGGTGGCTTAGTCAGTTGAGTATTTGCCTTCGGCTCTAGTCACGATCCTGAGGTCCTGGGATTGAGCCCCACGTCAGGCTCCCTGCTCAGCAGGGAAACTGCTTCTCCCTCCCACTCATACTTGCTCTCTCTCCCTCTCAAATAAATATATACAATCTTTTAGGGATCCCTGGGTGGCACAGTGTTTTGGCGCCTACCTTTGGCCCAGGGCGTGACCCTGGAGACCCGGGATCGAGTCCCACATCGGGCTCCCGGTGCATGGAGCCTGCTTCTCCCTCTGCCTGTGTCTCTGCCTCTCTCTGTGTGTGTGTGACTATCATAAATAAATAAAAATAATAACAATCTTTTTAAAAAATGCATGCATGGCTCTTGAGCAACAACTGCACTCTTAGGATCCTACCCTAAAAAAAAAAAAAAAAAAGGATCCTACCCTAAGAAAATATTAATGGTTATGCACAAAGCTTTACTGCAACACTATTATTTAATGTTGTTTATATGAAAAACAAAGACAAAAACAGACACAACCTAAATGTCCAATACCACAACACAGGATCAGTTAAATAAACTATGCTAGATATATGATATACAAACAATGGAATGATATACAGCCATCAAAAATAATGGAGAAAGTCCTTAAAAAGAGAAAAATATCCACACCCAAAAAATGCAGTATGGCCTCAGTTAGCTTAAAAACACATTTCAATTTTTTAATTTATTTTTAGCTATCTGCATTAGACAGATTTTCTGCAATTATCACCAGTAAACCTTATAATACAGTGATGAGGCTATGAAGCAACATTTTTTTAAAAGATTCCCATTTCTTGTTCATGATTGGGGTGAAGTATTAGAGAATCACCTCAGCATTCACTTCAGGAATAGAAAGGACCTGTTCATATTTCTTTATGAGCTGGTTGACTACTTGGCCCCTGCCTGGATCACAGGACTCAGGCCTCTTCTTGCTGGGCTGTCAAACTTTACACAAAAGGTCTTCATCCAGCCTACCCCAGCACTGATGCCAGATTCACCCTCCAAAAACACCAGTATCCCCTGTCACTCCCCTGCTGCAGAACATTCAGGGGTTTCTCCATTCTCTCTAGCCCTCCATTTCGGGGCTCTAGAGACTGATATTATGTGCCTGTCCAGCAAGCCTCCTATGTGTCTGCAGGTAGGACTGTCACCATCCCACACATTCCACTCCTTCCAGCATCCGCATATCTCTCTGCTGCTCCCCCTTCCAGTGGCACCCTTTCTCCCCCACTCCCCACGCCTCTACCAAGCAGTCCTACCTCTCTTTCAAGGCCGAGCTCAAGTCCCCTTTCTTTCACGAAGACTTCTCTGACCACCCTGGCCCATATCTCCAACCACAAATGGCCCTAAATGTCTGAACCACATTTGCACGTTTGGAGTAATGGGCAACCAGGAAGTCCAGCTTACAAGGCTTTGCCAGTTCCCCTTCATGATGAGGTCCCGTACCTGCTGCCTTCCTGCTTTATTCCAGCAGCTCACATACTAGTTTGTAGTTCAAAAAGCACAGACACTGGCAGACCACCCCCAGAGATGGGCAGAAATCCCATCTCTCATCTTTGTAAGTCTCACTCAGTGGGCCCTGGTTGCCTGTCTGAAGGCCCACCTCTTCCACGATGATTGACACCAGGAATGCCCACCTCCTTGGGGCAGTGGCTTCTCCTGGTGATACCCAATCATTGACAAATACTGATGGAGGGCAGTAGCGCTGCCTTCAGCTGAGGGCGTGATCCTGGAGACCCCAGATCCAGTCCCACGTCGGGCTCCCTGCAGGGAGCCTGCTTCTCCCTCTGCCTGTGTCTCTGCCTCTCTCCCTCTGTGTCTCTCATGAGTAAATAAATAAAACCCTTTAAAAAAAAATACTGATGGAGCCACTGAAGGTTTCCAGGAAAAGATGAGAATTTTGTCTGTCAGGAAGATCTACTAATAAGAGCTCAGAAAAACCAGGAAGCCTATTTTGGTATAATGAGGATAAGAATAAATAGTGAATGAGTACTTACTTCATGCCAGGTAGCAGTTCTGCATGCATGACTTCACTGAATCACAACCCTAAGGAGTAGATTCCATTATTATTTCCATTTTACAGAGGAGGCAACTGAAACTTAACACATTAATATAAACTTAAGTTAATATAGAATTATTATATAACCTAGCAATTCTACTTCTGGGTATATATCCCAAAGAATCAAAGAATCAAAAACAGGGACTCAAACAGATACTCGTACACACATGTTCCTAGCGGCATTATTAACAATAGCCAAAAAGTGAAAATAACCGAAGTGTCCATCAACTGATGAATGGATAAACAAGATGTGGTACAACCATACAATGGAATATTACTCAGTCATAAAAAGCAACGGAGTTCTGATACAATGTGGATGAACCTCAAAAGCATTATGCTAAGTGAAATAACCTGGGTACACAAAAAACAATATTGCAAGATTCCACTTATGTGAAATAGGCATATTCATAGAGACAAAGTAGATTAGACCTTGCAAGGAGTGAGAAGGAGGGGAAGATGGGGAGTTATTTTTTAATGGGTAGTTTCTGTTTTGGGTATGAAAAAGTTTTGGAAGTAGATAGTGGTGATGGCTGTACAACATTGGGAGTATATTTAATGCTACTAAATTTTACACTTAAGACGGTCAAAATAGGGGATCCTTGGGTGGCTCAGTGGTTTGGTGCCTGCCTTCAGCCCAGGGCCGTGATCTTGGGGTCCTAGGTTCGAGTCCCACATTGGACTTCCTGCATGGAACCTGCTTCTCCCCTGCCTGTGTCTCTGCCTTTCTGCACCCCCCTCTCTCATGAATAAATAAATAAAATCTTAAAAAAAAAGACAGTTAAAATGAGGGGCTCTTGCCTGGCCCAGTGGAGCATGCAACTCTTGATCTTGGGGTTGTGAGTTCAAGTCCCATGTTGGGTATAGAGCTTACTTAAAGAAAATTCTTTTAATTACAATGTTAAATGTATATATATATAAATGATATATTTTTATATTTTATATATTTATTATATATTTATATATAATATATATATATATATATTTTTTAGTAGGCTCCATGCCCAGCATGGAGCCCAATTTGGGGCTCAAACTTATGACCCTGAGATCAAGATCTAAGCTGAGATCAAGAGTCGAACACTTAACTTACTGAGCCACCCAGGTGCCCCACATAATATTTTGATATAATAAAAATAAATTCCTAAAAAACATCATATAGCTAGAAGGTGGCCCAGCTAGAATTTTAACCCAAACCTGTCTGACTCTAAAGCCCATGCTCTCAACCCTAGGGCTTCACTGCCTCTGGAAAGAGCAGCAAACCAGGAGTCAGGACATCTGGGTTCTTGCTGTCACTATCTTGTGTGACCTTATACGAGACTGACCTTTGAAGGCATGACATTCTTTGGCTGTTAAATAAGACTGGATAAAATATCTTTGACAGTCTCTGTTGGTAGTAACCCTCCTGACAACATCATCTGTTCATGGATTTTGATTTTACAACGTGGAAAGTCCCAAGCCTTGATTCCTGACCCAGATACCATTTGTTCCTGGTGTACTCTATGGACATTGATGAACAGGAAGCTCCAAGGAGGGAGGACCAGCTGCCTTCCCCTTACCTAGCCTCTCCCCTAGGGGTTTGCCCTGGAGTTGAGCCAGCCCTTGAGGAGGCCTCCACTCCTCCTCCCTCTCCTGATTCTGGAAGAGGGCTTGGCCCTGGCTGTGCTCCAGAATAAATTTCCACAAGGCAAGAGATAACACAGAGCCAAGGTAAAGATCAGGGCAGCTCTTAAAAAGGCCTCCTTGCACCCTAGAGTTGGCTTCCATTCTTCCACCCCATAGCTGCTTGTCCTGCTTGCTGGCACCTGGCTACCATGTGGGAACTCTTGGTTTTCTTGCTGTTCACCCTGGTCTATTTCTTATGGCCCAAGTCAAAGTGCCCTAATGCCAAGTATCCCAGGAGCCTCCCATCCCTGCCCTTGGTAGGCAGCCTGCCATTCCTCCCCAGAGATGGCCACCAGCACGTGAGCTTCTTCAAGCTACAGAAAAAATACGGCCCCATCTATTCCTTTCGTATGGGTACCAAGACTACAGTGATGGTCGGCCACCACCAGCTGGCCAAGGAGGTGCTTATCAAGAAGGGCAAGGAATTCTCTGGGCGGCCCCGAGTGGTAAGCAGTGCCCACCTATCCCTCCTCTCTCACCAGCTCCCGGGGAGGGGGGTGGTTCAGCCAAGACCATGCCTGGAATGACCCTTCCAGATCCTGTAATTCTTCCTAAAACAGACTAAAAGGGCCATGGGTGGGGATCGGCCCCTCAGTAGGCAGGAAAAATCAAAGGAAGACTTTATTTCTGGGCTTCCAGGAGGTGGGCTGTCATCTTGCCTGGAACTGGATGATGTGCTCTCTGAGTCTTGACTTTTATAACTGAGGTAGTATACGCAAAGCACTTAGCCCAGTGCCCAGCGCAGTAAGTACTCAAGTAAATAGCCTTTAGGAGTGCTACTCTTCATGTGGAAAATGGGATTAAAATGATTACTGTCTTCTATGGGAAGGTGTGAGGGAGAAGTATCCTGGGTTTTGGAGGCCAGAGATTGCTATTTCTCTGGAGCTGTCCCCAGCTGCTCTGGCTCACAGTAGAGTCAGCCCACAGTAGAGCTGACACATGGTGGCATTTCAAGGATGCCAATGATCTATCCTACTGAGCCTTCTGTAACACTCCTGGGGGAGGAGAGAAGCTAACCATCTGGGAAAACTGCCAATGCCCCATCCCAGCACCCTGCTGCTGAGTACCCCCTTGAACTCCCCAGGCAGGACCTCCCAGTCACTTATCTCTGACCAGGCCAAAGGTTGATTCATTTTTCCCTGGATAAGTCAGCTAAGTCTGCTGGCCAACGGCTTCACTCCCAGCTCTCCTCAGCAAAGAGGAAGGAGGAGGCTAGTCAGATGGGGCTTGTGGGTCCTAGCATATAAGGGGAGGCTTTGAAACCTGAAGCTTTGAAGTCCCTCTGGGAAGAGGTGGCTTGGCCAAGTCCAGACTGCATTCTCCAGTTGGGGCCTTATGGTGGGCACACGGCCTTGCAATGGAAGGGCAGAAAAAAGATGAGTGGCTGCTGTATCTGCAGCACCCCCCCCCCCCAGAGGGCCCAGAGAAAGGCAGGAGTCTGGGCAGTCTTCACCCTCTACAAGCCAACCTGCTCCTGCCCCCAGGACAGGCACCATTCAGAGTGCTTATTCCATCCACGGCTGCCTTCCCCTGGTCAGCAACTGATAAGAGAGGCTCAGAGGTCACCCTGTCATTGAACTGAACCCCAGAACCCCTGCATTCTAATTCAGGGTTCCCTTTTTTCCTTCTCATTCTGTCTCTCTGATGAAATTGGGAGTAGAGGAGTCTCAGGCCCTGCCCTAACAAGGCCTAATGGTCATGGCAGAGTAGAGCAAGGATGCCCCACATGGATGTCAGCATGGCAAGTATCTGCCTTCTCCCTCAAAAAAGGTGCAGGAGGCCCAGGGCAAGGGCAGGTCATTGATGTCTGATTCTTACAGTCTTTCTTGCTCTCCAAAGGTGACTATGGATATCCTGTCTGACAACCAAAAGGGTATCGCTTTCGCAGACCATGGTGCCAGCTGGCAGCTGCACAGGAAACTGGCACTGGCCACCTTTGCCCTGTTCAAGGATGGCAACCAGAGGCTAGAGAAGATCAGTAAGTGATGGCCGGCCCCTGGGGCCGCTGGAAGAAGGGGGGGCGGGGGGGCGGGGGGCGCGAACACAATGGAAGGCTCAATCTAGGGCTTTCTTGGCTGCTGCTGCCATCTAGTGGCCAATCTGTTCTATGTCCTGGCTAACATGGAACTGGGAGGGAGGGTGCGGCTTAATTCTCCATCTTGCCCCTCTCTCCTCTCAGTTTGTCAGGAAAACAGTTTATTATGTGATTTCCTGGCCACCCAGAATGGAAAGTCCATAGATTTGTCCTTGCCTCTCTTCCTGGCGGTGACCAATATAATCTGCTTGATCTGCTTCAACACTTCCTACAAGAATGGAGATCCAGCTCTGGAGATCATAAAGAATTACAACGATGGCATCTTGGATACTTTGGGAAGGGATCATATGATAGACATATTCCCCGGGTTGAAGGTGAGGATGAGGTCAGTCCCCACCTTCAGATTCCAGCAGTCCCTGTCCCCAACTCTTTTCAATGCCTGGCTCCAGACCCACTTTTTTCCTGACCACCTCAGCCACAATGACCTCTACCTCCTCTCTTTTGAAAACTTTGCCACTTCTCTACATAGCTTTTAACTATGCATTTTAATATTTTAATACTTGTGATAATGGCTTTCATTTATTTACCAATTGCCGTATGTCCAGTACTAAGTACTCCACATGCATTCATTATGTCATTCCCCTTTAAGGTTGAGTTTATTATCCCCGAACAGATGAGAATGCAGGCTTAAAGAAGTTAAGGAAGTTGCCCTAGGCTTCAGACTCAAGTCTATCTTACTCCTAAAGGCTGGGCACACAATAGACCACACAATCAATAGACTGATTGTAGACCCTCAATCAGTGCCTGATGTTTGATTCAATGGAGAAGGAGAGGTAGTGATGCTTCCTTTTCCCCTATTTGGAGCTGTGTTAATAATCCCATTGTGTGCCTCCGTCTTGCCTTCCATTTTGGCTGGAGGTCTGGGTTAGAGTAGAAATTCACCAGAGACTGAAAGCTAGGATCTGCCCCCTGAAGGGATTCTGGTAGCTGGAGAAGCAAAATAGAAGATGGATGGATTTGACGTTTATTTCTACTTTCCAGATCTTCCCCAACAAAACCCTGGAAAAAATGAGGAATTGTGTTAAAATGCGAGATGACTTGCTGAAAGAAATCCTTGAAAAATATAAGGTAGGTGATGCAGCAGAGGAGACCATGAGTTAGGTTGAAATGTCATGAAAACAGGGCGGGGGTCCATTTTGGACACTGTAGTATCTCTAGCACTGAGCAGAGAGAGCCAGGCACATAGGTGTTCAACCAAAAAAATGACTTAACTAATGATGAGGGGGGAGGAAGTAAGGAATTGCAGAGGATTCTAGAAGGGACCACTTACTCCCAAAATTTAAAGAGAGCCCTCCTACCTCCACAAGCTTGTAGGTCCTGCCTAGTCTCTCACTTCCAGATGGAAGAGACCTTTGAGTCTCCAGTCTGGGATGGAAGTATGGCAGGGTATTGCAGATGGGGCTCCTTCCTTACCACTGTCTCCCAACCTCACCCAACAGGAGAAATTCAGCAGCGACTCTATCACCAACATGCTAGACATACTGATCCAAGCCAGGATGAACTCCGACGATAACAGTGCTGGCTCAGACCGGGATTCAAAGCTGCTTTCAGATAAACATATTCTCATCAGCATAGGGGACATTTTTGGGGCCGGTGTGGAGACCACCACGTCCGTGGTGAAGTGGACTGTGGCCTTCCTGCTACACAATCCTCAGGTGGGCTTCCCCCTACTCTGGTCTCCCCAACCACTCTTCCCCTACAGCCAGATCCACCTATGGCCCCAGAAAGGAGGAGTAATACCCTCTGCCCTTCCATGCAAGATGACTGGGCTGCTCCACTTCTCACCCAAGTAGTAGTTGGCTTTGGCCCTAGGCTGGAGCTGCTGCTGTATCTTTTGGAAACAAAAAGCCTGGAATGCAAAGCCACCACTGGGAAGAGTGTGAGCCAGCTCTTCTGGATGTATCAATAGGATTCTTCTAAACCCATGCTTCTCTTGGGCTTAATTTAAGCATGTTTGTCACATCTATCCTGCTCTGGCCCTCAGTTGCAGAAGAAGATCCAGGAGGAGATTGATCAGAATGTAGGTTTTGGCCGCATACCAACTATGAGTGACCGGAGCAAACTCATCTTGCTAGAGGCCACCATCAGAGAGGTGCTTCGCATTCGGCCTGCGGCCCCTATGCTCATCCCCCACAAGGCTATCGTTGATTCCAGGTATGCCTTCCCTCCTGGTAACACAAGACTGCTTTCCAGCCCACCTGGGGCCTCCTCAGCCTGCTGGTCAATTCATATGCAACCATCGATCATCAATCATCCTACCCATGACTCTACTGATCAATATATCTGCCACCTACTAATACCGGCTAACTAATCCACAGATCTAACTGACCTCCCTCAGAAACTGCTTGCTGCCTTGGAGACATATGGTCTGGGATGAAAGACCAGGTGCTCCATCCTCCTACACAATCTGATAGCCACAACACACACACACATGCACCAGCTCAAAAGGCACACCCACATGCCCTGACATACATGACTGTCCATGCGCAGAGGTATTGATACATAAAAGCTAGTCAGAAAGAGAGCTGGAGACTGGCTGGATTCATAGTTACTCTGGCAGAAGCTGAGGAAAGACGAGGGGGTGGGCATGAGGACATATGACAACATTTTTCCTCCTGGGGTGTAGGGCTGAGCAGTTCGGTGAGGACAATATTTTAGACTCCCCTTTCCTCTCCCTCTTTGGGGCAGCATTGGTGAGTTTGCTGTTGACAAGGGCACAAGTGTTATCATCAATCTGTGGGCGCTGCATCACAATGAGAAGGAGTGGTACCGGCCTGACCAGTTCATGCCAGGTGAGTCCCTGTTCTGTCCTGCTCCCAAGCCACACAGCCAGCCTGGCCTCCATGCTCATCCTTCCAGCATCGTGTTCCCTCTGCTAAGCTTTCTACTAGAAAACTCCTGGCTCCAACTGCATAAACCTGTTGACAGCCCCTTTCTACCCTAGACTTACCCAAACTCTTCACAGCTGGGTTTCTCACTCTCTCCTTCCACTAATTGCAAGTGTCCCCTAAGAAGCCCTCTAGGTATATGGCTCCCATGAAGTCAGCCCCTCTCCTCATTCATTAAGACTCCCTCCTTTCCGTCCTTCCTGAATATTGCACTTCTCCTGTGTAGTTAAGGGCTACCTGAGAGCTGGGCTGTATCTCTCCTTGGGCTAGGGTTCCCCCATGTAAGGCTGTTCACCTCCTCAGACTGGGGCTCCCTGGGCAGGGCCAGGTCTCCCCCTCAGTTAGGGCAGAGCCATTCCTCTACTTACCCCTGCCTTGACCCTGGCTGACACTTCCCCATGTCCACAGAGCGCTTCCTGGACGCCACAAAGAGTCAGCTCATCTCTCCATCATTAAGTTACTTGCCCTTTGGAGCAGGACCTCGCTCCTGTGTAGGTGAGATCCTGGCCCGCCAGGAACTCTTCCTCGTCATGGCCTGGTTGCTGCAGAGGTTCGACCTGGAGGCCCCAGATGATGGGCAGCTGCCTTCCCTGGAGGGCATTCCCAGAGTGGTCTTTTTGATCGAGTCTTTCAAAGTTAAGATCAAGGTGCGCCAGGCCTGGAGGGAAGCCCAGGCTGAGGGTAGCACCTAGAGGCTGACCTAGCATCCCCTGACTCCACCCTGTGTGATCCCACAGCACAAAATCAGAGGTGTGATTCTGCCCTCCCCCACCTTTCCTCCCTCCTCCTGGCCCACACTGCCTTCTTTTCCAGCCTGCAGTCCCTGGTAATGATATGCATAAACTAAACAGTTTTTCTTCCTGGTCCCTGAACAGTTCATTCATTTGTTTATTTGTTCACTCAGTTTTAATAACAAATATTTATTGAGCACCTGCTATGTGCCACTCACTATCCCTGGACACTCAAGCTCCTTGGTTTCATACAGATTACTTTCTACTGAAGGCTGACAAATAAACATTGCAGAGACTCCTAAGTGCTTTGAAGTCACTTATACTGGGTGTTGGTGATAGGAGAGAACGGCAGAAGTGGGGGGGGGCACAGCAAGCGAGTAGTTGGGAAGGTGTAAAGATGTGGGGAAAAGCATCCAGCACTGAGGGAGCAGCAGGCAGGAAGTTTTTGAGGTGGGAGAGGTTGGTGTGGCAAGAACAGAGCAAATGAAAGGGGAGAGGAGTTCTTGATGAAGTCAGATTGGAGACAGGGGCCAAGACCCATGGAGCCTTGTAAGTAACAGGAAAGAGTTTAGGTATTTATTCCTAATATGATAGGAAGTCATGGAGGATACGGGGCTGTTAAACATGTAAGTGGGAAGGTCTGATTTGTATTTTGGGGGGCTGGTGGGGGGGAGAGAGAGAGAGAGAAAGTGTGTGTGTGTGTGTGTGTGTGTGTGTGTGTGTGTGTGTGTGTTTAGGGGCAGAGGCAGAGGCGGCAGAGGGAGAGAGAGAATCTTGAGCAGGCTCCACACCCAGCATGGAGCCTGACATGTGGCTCAATCTCACAACCCTGAGATCATGACCTGATTCAAAATCAAGACAAATGCTTAACCGACACAGCCACCCAGGCGTGCCTGGTTTGTATTTTTAAGACCACCCTAGTTGCTGAGTGGAGATTGGTCTGAGAGGGATAAGAGCTGGGGCAGGGAGGAGGTGGCTGTGCTGGTCCAGGAGAGTGAAGTCATGGAGGCTTAGCTCCTGGCCATAGCAGTGGAGATGGTGAGAATTGGTGGGATTGTTTACATATTGAAAGTGAAGCAGAAGATCTTGTTTGATCCAAAGAGGCATCACTGCGTGTACCTTGAAGATTTGGCTTTGGGGGAGTGTGTGTAACCCAACCCACCACTACCTATCCCTCTTATCTTGGTCGCCAAAGGCCAGCAGGTCTCCTTTACCTCGTCGTGTCCTGGGGTAAACACGGCCAGGAAAGCGTTCTGCAGTGCCCGGGCTCTGCCCTGCTCCCGACAGCCACCCCAGGAAATCTGTAAATGCCTCACTAGAAAATGGCTCCTGGACTTCTTTAAACCTTGGCTACTGGCCAGTTTGCCAGTGAAAGATGTCCTGAGATGCTCTGGGGAGAAACTGACCCTTGCCCATTAGCCTAGAGAGAGGCTCCAATGCCAGCTCCCTGGCGCCAGGTGGGCCAGGGTCAGGTCATCAACCCAGTCTTTCTCTTCATACTGGAGGAGGGCTCTGGAAGGGGCAAGACTGAAACCTTGCCTTATCTGGCCATGTTTTCAGAAGAAATCAACAGAGCCCCTGCAAAGAGGGAGGGACAAAGTTTTCCATTACAGCACACTTTCTCCCTTCAAAGAGCTTTGTTAATCCAGTGGTAAGAGACTATTCCTCAACTCAGTAAGGAATAGTCAACTCATTCCTCACCCCTAACTCAGCCCTGCTAAAGAGCCCATGGAAAGTTTGTGGGCAGCCATGGTTGACCAGCTCCCGTCACAAGCAGCCTGGTGAAATGCTGACACTCCTGTAGGCTGACAGGAAAGGGTTTAACTGGAAGTGGCTCCTCTCTCTCCCAGGTTTCTCTGCCCCTATTAGTTGGTCATTGGCCCAGAGCCAAGCTACCCTCGGTTTCCAAGCAGAGGGGAGCAGATCGGCTGGAAGAGAGTTAAGTATTCTCCTCTTCAACTATTGAATCAGATCATAGAGTGGCAGAAGAAAGAGAGACTAATCCTTTGTTTTGAAGATGACAAAACTTAGGGCCAGTTGGGGTAAGGGCAGGGGAAGTAACTTGCCCTAAGTCACGCAGCTCCTTAGTGGCAGGGCTGGGACCAGAACCCAAGATTTCAATGATGCAGGAAGAGGAGCCAGACATGCTTTCTCACTCAACTGGTATCCATGCAGAAGGGCTCTGGGGTGTCTGGCCAGGGGGAGTACAAAGCTGAATGTCCTTTCAGAAAATGACCTCATGACCTCAGACTCCTGCCCAAATTGTCCCTCCCCTGCCTGGAAGGCCTTTTCCCACTGACCTAACTCCTCCCATCCTGAATCTCAGAGTGCAAGCCCAATTCCAGGGTATTTCTCAAGACTCCCAGCCCACTGTGCTTGTCCTGTTTTAGCACTCAGCTTCTGCTCCATGGTACTGAATCCCATATATACCTGAGCATCTGCTTGGGCTCAAGATGGGTGCAGTATCCCCCAAGGGCACTGCCCACCCCTATGTTTCTGGAGTTCAAGACTGAATTTTCTCCTGTTCCTTATCCTGCAGATCAGCACCTGGCAAGTAGGTTAGACACAAGAGGACTGAATGCTCTAAGTCCCTGGGCTAATTGGTCCAGGGATAAATAGACTATTTCCTTATGCACAAGAAAGCTCGGATCTTTGACAAAGCTGGAAGATGTTTGCCAAGACCCCACAGTCATATTTTGAGCCTCAGAACGCGCTTACCCAGTGATATGATGGAAAATAAATACTAAACAAACAGTTCTCTGGTGCAGATGTATTAGTGTTTGCCAACTGCCATGAAGCAAACAGTCCCCATTATGAGCAATTTCAGGGCACCAATGTGATGTCACTGAATACAGAGTTGGGAATAGATGTGTGGTAGCATTATATGCTACTTACGATTACAGTGTACAATAAATACCATTGCTATATAACTCCATTACTAATAATACCATTATTCCCACCATACATAGATGTAAATAGCCTCAAGGGCACAGATAATAGTAATGTAGTAAAATAATTGGGAAATTATTAGTTTTGATTATTGATTACCTTTGTTTTTACTATAATGTATTAATTATAGGTTTCTATAGTTTTTTTTAATGGTTATTTAATAAACAGTTCACAAAAGTCCTGGACATTTAGGAAATTATTTATTTATTTACTTAAATTAAGCTCCACACCCAATGTGGGGCTTGAACTTACAACCCTGAGATTAAGAGTTGCATGCTCTACTGAATGGGCCAGGCAGGCACCCCCTAATTCCTGAAAATTTAATAATCAGCTTTTGTGAACCAAAATAGCCAGCCCTCCCAGGAGGAACGTGCTATCCTTTATCCTTCAGAAGGGTGGTTCCCCAGAGTCCCTATTTTGATGGGACCTACTCCTCCCTCTGGTACCCTTGGTGTGGGGTGGGGATGAATGAGAATGTGTGACTGCTCTGGTGCCTCTGGTGGCCATAGAATCTGAAGCAAAGGAGGAGCTCTTTCTCCAGGCACACTCCTGGGCTTAAACACCCATCTTTGGAGGACAGGAATCCAGTCGCAGAGGTAAGAGAGTCGGGAAGGACTAGATAAGGAAGTTCCAGGCCCCCTAGGTTCCTAGCCTTGGATCTTAGGCCCATTGTTAGCTTCTTGAACCCATTTCTTCATTTTTTTAAAGATTTATTTATTCATTCATTCAGAGAGAGAGAGAGAGAGACAGGCAGAGACACAGGCAGAGGGAGAAGCAAGCTCCATGCAGGGAGCCCGACGTGGGACTCGATCCTGGGTCTCCAGGATCACGCCCTGGGCTGCAGGCGGCGCCAAACCGCTGCCCCACTGGGGCTGCCCTCATTTCTTCATTTGTACAGTTGGGTGACTTCCCACCTGTGCTGTCCATTATCTAAGGCTCTGGAGAGGGTGAAAAGCAGAAAGGGCCAGGTAAGCTGGGGAGGTACAGAAGACAAGAGGTCAGGCTGTGAGGGCAAGTTGTTCCAGTGCTATCATTCACAGGCCCCGTGATCATGGGCAACTTCCTCAGCTTTCTCAAACTTCAGTTTTCTAAACTATAATATGGGTGCCTAGGTGTGTGTAGAAATGGTACCACCAACCTGAAAATGTTGCTGAAAGTCAAATATGGACCTATATAATGCATTTAGTGCCTTGATCAATACTGGCTTTACTGCCATTGCCTCCAGCCAGATCCACAAAATAAGTCCTTGTCTAAGAATGAAGAAACGAGTGTTGTTTAGACAGGTCCATCTGAAGGACAGGACCTCCCTCTCCAGCCCCCCCTTATAGCTCCAATGATCCTGCCTGCTGCCCCTCCCTCTTTCCCCATCTGGGGCATGCTGGCAGCTGGGAAGTGGGTGGGGAGCCCAGAGACAAACTTTTCATGCTTCCAACACAGAGGGTGTTTTGTAATATTTTCCAGCGGGATTGGGTTTCTCGAGACTTCTTGGTAAGAAGGCATGCAATGGAAGGTTAAACTGGTGGGGAGAGGGCTTAGAGTGAGGAGAAACTTCAGATCAAACCAAATCCTCTTCTCCCCTCCAAGTCACCCGAAAGCTCTAACTCCTGAGAATTTTACAATGTTTCCAGGAGGACTCACTCTCCCTGAGGAAGTTAACACTGATAGTGCACCACCCGCCCCAGGAGTGGGGCTATTTCAGCATTGAGGGGCTCTGGCAAGAGCGCCTGGCTAAGCATGGGGGCCTCCGGAGGCTTCTGATGAGGCAAGTGGGAAAGCAAGGGGAATAAAGAAGCTCTTGAGGAAACCGTCTGGCTCACCTTTCATTATGCCACTTGCCTGTTCATCACCTCTCTCTGGTTCTTTCTCACCTTTGAGAAGAAATCAAAAGTTCTTCACATGGCTTGTGAGCACCAAGTCTTCAGTGTTCAGGGTTCAAATCCTGGCTCTCCCACTTACGAGCTATGTAATCTTGGACAAGTTAGTCAATGTCTCTGAATGCTTCAACCCCGTTAATAAAGAAGTCCATACCTCAGATGGCTGTTTTGAAGCTAAAATGAAAAAATGTAGGTAAGATGTTTACACATGACCCAATAACATCCAGTCAATAAACAGAACAGTAAAGACAAATTAAAATATTTTTATTACCAGCTTACCAGTCTAGATTCATCTCCTGTCACTTCCCAGAATGCAATTACCTACAGAGATTAAATTGCTTACAGCTTTAGACATTTTGGCCTCCCATGTTTTTGTGTGCTTTTCAGCACCTGGCACATAGTAGGCACTCAATCTGCAAAACAAACATCTATCTAGAATTACCTTTACACCTTTCTTTACCTGGCAAGTTCAGTTGAGAGGTCCCTGCTCCAAGAAGACTGCCCTCTACCCCCAGGGGGGTGGCATTCTCTTCTGCAGCATCCTGTGCACACATGCTTCATGGTACTGTGCTACTAATACTGTTTTCATGCCTTTTCCCCCCTTGGGACCATTAGTTCTTCTCAAGAGGAACCTGGTCTAAGGCATAGTTGCATTCCCAATGCCTAGTACATGGTAGGTACTCGGTAAATGCTCAGCTTAAGGAAGGCCAGTCACTTGCCCCCAGACTGGGAACCTACATCCCAAATACCTCCCAGGACCCACTGCCCAGTAGGTTCAGGAGGATGCAGGTTTCCAGCATGTTTGGCCAACAGTCAGCCAAACCCACTTCCCACTCCTCCTAAGTCAAACCCTGCTTCCCCTCTGCCCCACAACCCCCTGGCTGAAAATGGGAGGAAACTGTAGAGAGTTTCTTGAAATTCTTGCTCATCAAAGCTACCTTTATGTGTTTCCGAGCATTGATATCATTCCCACCTGCACTTAGTTGCCTGGGGCAATAGAAAATGAGGAACTCAGTGACCCAAGAACCTGGGGTGCTGCCAGCAGTTCAGTGAGGTCTGCTCTACAGACCTAGGCATCAAATGCACATGTACAGCCTCCAGCATGCAAGAACTGAACTGGTTATTTCTGTGCCATTCAGACATTAGATTAATGAAGGCAGGAATGATGTAATCCCTAGTCATTTCCTGGGGTTTTATTTTTTTTTATTTTTAAAATATTTTATTTATTCATGAGAGACAGAGAGAGAGGCAGAGGGAGAAGCAGGCTCCATGCAAGGAGCCTGACATGGGACTCGATCCTGGGGCTCCAAATTCACATCCTGGACTGAAGGTAGCACTAAACCACTGAGCCACCGGCTGCCCAATTTCCCAGGGTTTTAGAACAAATCTGTCTCTAGATGTTAATGGTTCCTCTGAGCTTATGGGTTCCTCTTGGAGGAACCCAATGGTTTAGAAGGAACCAGGCAGCAACCATCTCACTAGAGTCACTGAGGGGCCAGAATTGTGTCCTCTGGCCAAGGGGCAAAGATGGGGGTGGGGCCTGGGCTTTCAGGTAAGAGTGTAGACTGCAGGGTAAGGCCAGGGACTAGAGAAGGCAATGCTGTCAGCATCCCCTGCTGGCCCATTAGGGAGCATTCCACTTGGGGAAGCAGGAACGCCCTCTGGGAAGCTTCCAAGATGTCCACATTGGGTTGCTTTGCCCACCTGCAGGCCATCCAAGAGGTTGTGCTGGGTGGCAGTGTTCCCCTTCCTGGGCAGAGGTAGAAGGCTATTCCTTCCCTTAGAGCAGGGATTTACAGTGGACTCAAAGTTCTAAGAGGACAGTCCTATGCAGGGGGGAAAAGGATAGTGAGTCTTAGGAAAGAATGATTGGCCCACAATGACAGAAGCTGGCACACCAGTGGCTTCCCACAAGACCTAAAAACCATTCTCAGGTCCCTGCCTGGTAGGTAAGACCTCATACAAGCCCCCACATGTGGTTGCCTAAGATTCCCTGAATCTGTACCATTCACTTCATCTTACTCTATCTCCTATTGGATTTTCTTTTGGGGGGCAGGGGTTAAGCATATATATTTTTAAGATTTTATTTATTTGAGAGATTCTATTTATTTGAGAGTGAGCGAGAGAGCACAAACCAGGGGAGTGCCAGACGGAGAGGGAGAAGCAAATTCCCTACTGAGAAGAGACACCCTCCCCATGCGGGGCTCAATCCCAGAACCCTGAGATCATGACCTGAGCTGAAGGCAGATGCTTAACCTACTGAGCCACCCAGGCACACACCCCCCCATTGTTAACTATTTCAAGTGGATGTTTTGTCTTCATGCCTATAACTTGACTTCAGAGGGCAAGGATCTTGTCTTCTTTCTTTTGCATTCTCCCCACCACCCGGTAGTGTTGGGCACAAAGTAGGAGGCTCAATAATACATGTTTTGTGCATCAAATTCCAGGGCCGATCCAGTTTCTATCACATTTTTTTTCCTAAAGATTTTTTATTATTTTTAAGTAACCTCTACAGCCAACGTAAGAGCTCAAACTCACAAACCTGAGATCAAGAGTCCCATGCTCTACTGACTGAGCCAGCCTGGGCGGGGGGAGGGCTTTATCACGTCATTAAGAGATCTCACAGGGTGCTTGCTTTCTCCAAATGCCATTTTAGCTTCCAGGTATCTAACAGAACTCATTTCTACCTTTTTTGCGTCTGATTTTTAACCTGTTTGTGGGACTTTACAAAGTATTCCAGACTTCAGAAATATACCCTTGACAGAGAGAGGGTTTGGAGAAAACTCCTCCAGATAAAGCGTGGCTTCAGCAGGAGCATCACCCACCTTGCCCTTGGCCCCATGGTCTCCACTGGGGCCAGGGGCCTGTCCTCAACTGCTAGGTGCCTTTTCACAGCCTGTGTGAAGGGAAAAGTGCTTGTGGTTGGGAATCTTGGGGTATGACTCCTGAAGCCTGAGGGAGGGGGGAGAAGGAACAAGGTGCTGCAAGAAAAAAGAACAATTGCATTTTTGGGATCAATTTTATTTGGGCTTCTCACAGTGGTTAGAGCCACTCTGTCTTCAGAACAATCACAGCACAGGAAATGCGTCACCGAGACTGCCCAGAAAAGTCTGACCAGCTGAATCTTATTGCTTAAAATACACATATTCACAATAACTGACAAATGGTGATGTGCCTCACACAGGAATGTGTTAGCATTTGCAAATCTTCCGACTGTAGCACCAAACCCTCAACCAGACCAACCCCTTCCTCCTCCTTCACCTGGAAAACCAGATTCAGTCAAATCTCCCTAGCCCCCTACCGAGTCCTTTCAGCTCCCTTTTGTACCTCTCTCCCAGCAGGGGAGCCCATGGGCAGGGGCCAGACTGTGATGGCTGGAATCAGGCCTGGCTCCAGCGGCTGTGGTCTTCTTCTCAAGCCTATAGGGCAGGACGCTGCAGTGAACCCAAAAGTTAACACGCAGACCAGTGCCCTGCTCCAGCTGGGGAAGGAAACTTGGGAGGGCCAGAATTCATCCATTTGATCAGTTAACTGAAGCAGGATTCATTTTGGTAAAATTTCATCTCCTTTGAGACTTCAGTGAGTTGTTTGGGATTTTATTAAAAAAAACAAAAAGTGGAAGGAAAGGCATCTGAGGGCTGCTGACACACTCCCGCCCACTCGTCTCACACAGGCTTGCTTGCTTGCATACGCCGGACCTCGGCAGAGAGAGGTAAGCCCTATGGCACTGCGGTGTCTGCCAAACTCTCCTGGCCATTCCGGGCAGGGACAACGTCTGGGCCACAGCTAGTCCAAGCTCATCACTGAAGATCCAATCAAGCTACCTGAAATCCCACCTTTGCCTTCCGTGCTGAGTGGTTTTAAACACCCCCTGGGACTGATACTGAGGGCCAGGAGGAGCCAAGGGATGCAGACAGGTTCAGAGCACGTTTCCACTTATAGGGAACAGAACACAGGCCTCCGAGTGTCCACGGAGCAATGTGCAAATTGCAGTGATGGGTAGAGAAAAGCCTCTACATCGAGCACAGTTATATCTGGCAGATGTGGGGGGATTGGGGGATGGGGATGGGGGCTGCCATCACAATGCTGCTGGATACACTCGAGTACACAGTCAGACATTTGTTCAGTAAACAGTAAATGTGTAAAATAAATTACCTTGAGAGGGCCATATCTGCTCCAAAGTGTGGTTGATGTGAGCACAATGGCTGCCATTCAAAGTATATTCACAGGAAAACAGGGTTAGGGGCTCACACAACACACACACACACACACACACACACACACACACACACACACACAGGCTATCCAAAAAGTCATTGTACACAGACTTCACTTTGTTCAACATGGATTTTGGTTTTGTGGACTCCAAATGCAGACATTCGTTCGTTCACCTCACAGCCTTGGATTTGTCTATTTTTTGTACATATATATATATATTTTTTTCTCCTTTCTTACTGTAACCTCAATGCCTAATGTGAATATCATCGTTCAAGAGTGGGGGAAGAACCAAACTCTTCATATGAACAGCACTGGACAGGGAATGTGAGTTTTAGCTGTTTGCTTTCTCCATCAGGTTATTCCTATCAAAGCTCAACTGGTTATCTGAAGCCAAACTACAGTAATAAGGATCCTGCAGTCCTTCCAGAGCACTGCCTTCACCCTCCTACCTGGGCCACTTGGGCTGTTTACATAGGCTACAAAAGTTAGCCACCCCACTCACAAAGGGGGCTGCGGATAAGGCAGGGGAAAGGGCATGAAAGCCACAGATAACCAAGCCATTTCTTCCAAGTGGTCAGTTTAAAAATAAAGACAAAAACAACACAACAGAAGAACTTATTCAGAATCAAGAGAAAATACTGTGTAAAAGCCAGGCTATGGGGCTGCCCTCTCTTAGGACCTGTAGCCCCCTTTGTTCATATGGAACAGTGAGACACAAGGGCCTGCGGGCTGTGTGTTTGGGTTGGGGAAGACCCTGGTCACCTATAGGCACAGACCAGAGGACAGAGATGCAGCAAGCTGCAACAGATCCACCTCCATGGCCTAGGTTCTCCTGTGCTCCCACAGAAGTTCCAGAGACAGCCCCCACTCCCACCCTGCCACCCACCCAGGCCCAATGCCTGCACACAAAACACCTCCTCCTAGCTCAATGGCAGCCAGCCAGGTTCTTTGAAGGTCAATTTGGGACAGAGCCACAAACTTCCCCTTTCCAGAACAGAATTCTTGCCTGCCCGCTGGTAAAGTTCTTGCATTCAGCTTGCTTTTGTTGCTGCTGTTGTTGCTGTTTAAAGAGAAACACCAAAGAAGGTGAGAGAATGTTCCATACTGAGCTGGGCTGTGGCTAGCCAGAACCCACTGGGAAGGGCCCTTCAGGGATGCACGGTGGTACATCAACTCTGTCACCTGGAATCTGAGAGAGCAGTAAGCCTCCTACCAACCTCATAACTGCCTGTCAGCCCTCATCATCTCCCAGGGCTAGCCCAGTTCTGGCTCTGCAGACAGACACTGGCAGCAAGGGGTAACGATCCCTGGGGCGCCGTGGGCTTCCTTCTTCACCCAGGGCTGAGACCTGCCACCCCTCCCAGACCGAGACACAGCAAAGTTCTCTGAAACGAACACCAGGGCACAGACCCACTCCACCACCAAGAGTCACCTCAGGGCACAGTCTCAGCCCCCTCCTTGGGGGCTTCTGAAACACACATCTCTCTGACCCAAGTGGGTAAGTGAGACATGACTTGCAAAGAGAAGAAAGGGGACAGGGTCGGGGATGAGGAATGAGTCACAGAACGAACCAACTTCTCAGCCCTCCGCGACACTGTGCTCCCGTGGGCGGAGAGGCATCCACTCCCCAAGCTGTACCTGGAGATGGAGGAAAATGCAGGAGCGGGCGGTGGGGAGGGGAACGAAGAAGGAAGTGGCTGTACCACTTTCTCTGAAAGTCATTTAATGCTTCTCTCAGGGGGCTCCCCTACCCTGGTTGCTCTGCCAAGTTCTCAGGTGCAGGCAGGGCCTGCTCTAGCTGGGAGAGCTGCTGCTCTGGGAGTTTGGGGAGTCCTGCTCATTGATGGTGTTCAGCAGCAGGCAGGCGGGGGGGCGTGGCAGGTGGGGGTGCCCAGGCTCTCGGGCCTGCTCCTCGGAGGGCTGACAGAGCCCTTCCTCCTCGTCGCCCGGGGGCCGCACATGGCAGCTGTCACAGAAGTCCAGGGGTCCATCCAGAGCGTCGTCAATGAGCGTGTGGAACTCCTTGAGGTCATCGTCATGGTGGCCCCGGTTGCACACACACACCTCAATGCCCGAGTCACCCGTGAAGCGGCGGTGTCTGCCAGGCGTCTTGTCTTTGCTATCGGGGAGGGCGCTGCCCTGCTCGGAGCTGTAGTCTCTCAGCAGCTCCTCCTTACAGTCGGAATCTTTGTCCAGGAAGGCCCCAGGGTCCAGCTCCCCCAGGCCGGCCACAGAGCCACTGGGCTCCATCCCGGGGGCTTTGGTGGCTGCTGTGCCGGTGGGCACGTCGGAGGGCTCAGGGTCAGCGATGCTTGGGGGTCTCGTGCTGCTTCTGCTGGGCCCAGACAAGGGGCTGCTCTGCGCGCCCTGGGGGCCCCTGGGGGGGTCGGCGCCTGGGGGGCTGCCACCCGTAGGACCACAAGGTGCAGGCAGCTGCTGCTGCTGGAGCTGGAAGGCACTGTACGGTGGGGGAGGAGTCGGAGGTCGGTTCACCACTTCCTCATAAGGAGGTAGTAAATAGTTTGGCAAAAACCCTAAAATGGGGAGGCAGGGAGGAGAAATTACTGCACTGGCAATTGTTCTAGGACAGAGTGCAGAGCTTGCACTCAACATATGCCTCTTCCCACCCTGGGCATACCCACTGAGCGACAACTATAGCTCCTGCTTGTCAGCAGGGCAGAGGGGTGGGGCAGTTTTGTGGAAAAAAAGGACAGCCTGGGAGTGACCTAATCTAGCTTCTTGAAATCTGAGAGCCCCTAAACCTGCTTCACAGGCAAGATCTTCTGCCTGTCTGGAGTCAAGGGGTGGACGGCCAAGAGATCATTTCTGCCCACAGCGTTTCTGTTTCCACATGCCCCCGGGTCTCAGGTTTCTTGTTCAGACTGTGTCCTTCATCTATGTCCCATAGGCCTCAGTGTCAGGGACCCTCATTTAAGACTTCTTGACTACGTTTTTCTTGTCCCCCACCATCCCAGATGTATGGACCATGAAAAGGGCCTTTTTCTGGGAGATTAGAAATCCGTGTTGTCCCTCCCTCTAGTGTGGACGGAGGTGGTCTGGAAAGACAAACCGAACCTCATCTTGACTCAGATTGGGAGCAGGTGGGTTACCAGCAAAGGGTGAGGGGCCTGCCAAACAAGGCTTATTACCAACATGCCAGGTAAGTTATCTTTTGAATGTGCTGGGTATCTCAAGGCACAGATGGTTTGGTTAAAACAATAACTGCTAGCATTTACTGAGCACTTACTATATGCCAAGCACTGTGCTAAACACTTGACACTTCTAGATGTGGAATTCCATACCCATGACCACTTTGTTCTGTAGAACACACTGTAGAATGGCTTTGGACAAGCTGGGCCTCCCTGGACTCTTAGAGGGTCACTTGTAAGGAACCCCCAGAGAAGTTAGGTGAGTGTCCTTCGGTGAGTCACGCAGTTTCTTGGTTCTCAGGACATCCCAATGTCACCCCGCACACACACCTGCCCCTTTCATGGCAGCCTCAGGGATATCACAGGGCACTAAGCAAAATGGGAGGATTTCAGGCCACAGAAATCTAAGTCTTGATTCACTTGCATCATACACCATCTGACTATCTGACTACCTGCCTTAAGAAAATAGGCCCATGTGGATTTGGAATGACCCAGTGGCTTCAGGGCACAGTACCTGCTCCTCTGTGCTAATGGTGAGCACCCCCCTATTCCCATACCTGCGAGAGAGACTCTGCACTGTGCTGGGCACGGGGGCCTACAGGGGCCCACAGTTTGTGTCCTGGGCTCAGAAGGATGGAGTTTGGGGGCTTTTGGTGTACGTACTGAAATAAAATGGCAGCGCTGAGTAATTGTGGGCTTCTCGGTAGGCAATCAGGTTGATCTCATGCTGCCGCTGCTGGGCCTGAAGGCGATGCTTGGCTCGGCGGTGGTGGCACACACAGCAGCAGCTCAGGATGATGATGATGGTCCACACCAGCCAGAACCCTGGGGGCAGGGAGGCAAGGCAGAGAGGCACACATGCATGGTGAACACCAGCCAGAGGAACAGCTTTCCCAGCAGGGAAGTCCCTGGCCGGCGCCCACCTGGTCGAAGCTGACACTGCCTGTCTCACCTGGTGAATTTCCATTTGGAATCTGTGTTCAATTTCTATAAATGTTTGTGCCAGAATGAAAGATGGGGTGGGAGGGGGCAGAAGGCAACTCTCCAGCACCACTGGTCCTGTGTTTTGGGTTTGGTGGACATTACATATGCTGACCTTTTAAGGACTATGTATTTGTCCTCTCTTAAGGGATCTCAGAGAAAGTGCTTCTGGCTTTCTTCTCACCTGTCTCCCACTCTCAACCCCCAAGCTCTGCTCAAGACATTAAGACTGGTTCCCAGCCTCACTTCCTGCTGCTATACCAGGCTACTCACCAAAAGCAAAGAGCCCCTCAAAATCCCAGCAGGTTGGCAACTGGGAGGCCCTGCAGACGGGCCACCCGATAAAGGAATTCTTAGGGTTCTCTTGATATCACCAAAAAGATCATGGGCTTTTCTCTACCAGATACACGGTGTAATACAAGAGTCACTAAAGTTACAGGGGAAAAAATTCTAATTGCCTCAGGTCCATCTCTTCCCTAGAGAGCATAAATGACTTCCCCTGCTCTTGATATAATCTGGTATAATTCCATCTCCTACAGTTGCAAATAACACTCCCACCTCCCTTTGGCCTGTGATTACATTAGACTCAAGGCCATCAGCAGCCTCCCCTCCTTCCTCCTTGCTCCAGAGAGGGATAGGTATAAGGGGACAGGGGAGAAGACCTACAGTCCTCCTTCTTCAGGAGGATTCCTTCTTCTCGTTTCCCACAGTGTTCTTGGATTATATTCAGAGAATCCTGACAAACCCCCATATAAGACACCCCCTCTCCAATCTTCAATTGTAAGCAGAAACCCTTTTTTAAAAAGCTTTTTATAATCAATGAGCAATTTTGCTTTTAAAAAAATACACATATATATACATATGGGAGGAAAGAGACTAGAAGGAAAAACACAAAAGGAGTGACATACCTTTAAGTGGTGGGATTATGAGAAATTTCAATTTTTGCCTTCACATTATAAAACTGGAAACAAAGTAAACTTAAAATACCTGTGACTATTTTACTTTTTTTTTCTAGCTTTTATTTAAAGAACTTAAGAGGATGGGGGCATCTGGCTGGCTCAGTCATTGTAGCATACAACTCTTGTTTTGGGGGTTGTGAGTTCGAGCCCCACATTGGGAGTAGAGATTACAAAAAAAAAATTAATTTCTGGAGAGGTTTTTAAATTTCTCTAGAATGTATTCATACAATGAAATAACATGAATCATTTAAAAATATTCACAGATTACTACTTCTGACATATAAAGATGTTTCTAGGGGATCCCTGGGCAGCTCAGTGGTTTAGCGCCTGCCTTCGGCTCAGGGCGTGATCCTGGAGTCCTGGGATTGAGTCCCACATGGGGCTCCCTGCATGGAGCCTGCTTCTTCCTCTGCCTGTGTCTCTGCCTCTCTCTCTCTCTCTCTGTGACTATCATAAATAAAATTTTAAAAAAATTTAAAAATAAATAAATAAATAAATAAATAAATAAATAAATAAATAAATAAATAAAATCTTTAAAAAAAATAAATATGTTTCTAATATTAAATGAAAAAAGCAAGGCAGCCCCGGTGGCGCAGCAGTTTAGTGCCGCCTACAGCCCGGGGTGTGATCCTGGAGACCCGGGATCGGGATCGAGTCCCACGTCGGGCTCCCTGCGTGGAGCCTGCCTTTCCCTCTGCCTGTGTCTCTGCCTCTCTCTCTAAATAAATAAATAAATCTTAAAAATAAAAAAATAAATAAATAAAGCAAATTACAGAACAGTATAAAATCTGATCCTAATTTTTTTCCTTCAAAAAGAAAGTATATAGGGATGCCTGGGTGGCTCAGTTGGTTGAGCGTCTGCCTTTGGCTCAGGGCATGATCCTGGTCCCAGGATCAAGTCCTGTGTCAGGCTCCCTGCGAGGAGCCTGATTCTCCCTCTGCCTGTGTCTCTGCCTCTCTCTCTCTGTCTCTCATGAATAAATAAAATCTTTAAAAAAAAAAAGTATATATGAATATCTAGAAGGATGGTTAGGAAGTTCATCATGAGGTTATTTCTGGTACTAGATCTCTTGTTTTTTGCTTATCTGCATTTCCAAGCTTTCTAAGACGAACATGTACTTCTTTGTTTTTTTTTTTTTTTTTTTTTTTTATTTTATTTATGATAGTCACAGAGAGAGAGAGAGAGGCAAAGACACAGGCAGAGGGAGAAGCAGGCTCCATGCACCGGGAGCCCGATGTGGGATTCGATCCCGGGTCTCCAGGATCGCGCCCTGGGCCAAAGACAGGCACCAAACCGCTGCGCCACCCAGGGATCCCCAGAACATGTACTTCTTTGAAATAAAAAGAATATTTTTTTCTGAGTAAAAATATTTATCTGAGGAATAATTTTAAGGTGATTTGTTATTGGGACACACCTAGCTCAGTTGGCTGAGCATCTACCTTCAGCTCAGGTCATGATCCCAGGTTCCTGGGATGGAGCCTGTGGCAAGCTCCCTGCTCAGCACAGGGTCCACTTACCCTTTGCCTCTGCCCCTCCCCCAGCTTGTGCTCACGTGCTCGCTCTTTCCCCGCCCCCCAAGTAAATAAAATCTAAAAAAGAAAAAAAAATGTTATTGAGACTAGGTGATCATTCATTTGCTATTTCTGAATAACTTCAATTTCTTTCCATTACCAAGGCTACATGTATTTTGTATCACCTGCTTTTTTTTTTTTAATTTTTATTTATTTATGAGAGAGAGAGAGAGAGAGAGAGAGAGGGGCAGAGACACAGGGAGAGGGAGAAGCGGGCTCCATGCACCGGGAGCCCGGTGTGGGACTCGATCCCGGGTTTCCAGGATCGTGCCCTGGGCCAAAGGCAGGTGCTAAACCGCTGCGCCACCCAGGGATCCCGTATCACCTGCTTTGTAATTATACTTTTGTGTTTAGAATTTAAGTATTTAAGTATTCCCACATGTATCTCTTGTCAGAATGAGTTAAGATCATTAAAAAAAAAAAAAAAAACAGGGCTCCTGGCTGGCTCAGTCGGTAGAGTACCTGACTCTTAACTTTGGCGTTGACTTTAAGCCCCACATTGGGTGTAAAGCTTATTTAAAACCAAACAAAACCAAAACAAACTTTCCCCCAAGTAAACATGTATATGAATACACCTCTGACTTTTCTATTTGTACCAGAATACAATATTCGAAAAGATCGCACTGATCTTTAGGGTGTGGTCTCAGGCAACGGCTTTTTGTCCCCTAAAGGTGTTCTCACTGAATCACCCACAAAACCACCCCCACAGAGTAAGAAGGGAGGGCAGTAAGGCCACCTGGCCCTGGCAGGCTGGCAGCACCACCATATGACACCTAACATGCTGAAAGCAGTTAACTTAACTGCTTTCAGCATGTTAGGTGTTCAGTGGAACTTGTCAGTGTTCAGGGGAACTTTCTGCTGAGGCCTGACAAAAAGAGAATGGGCAGAGGACAACAGGTGGCGGATTTCTACCCTTTATCCCATTGGCAGGCAATAAAACCCTCGTAGCTGGCCAGCTCAGTCAGTAGAGCGTGTGACCCTAGATCTCAGCGTTGTGGGTTTGAGACCCATGTAAGGTATAGAGGTTATCTAAAAATAAAACCTTGGGATCCCTGGGTGGCGCAGCGGTTTGGCGCCTGCCTTTGGCCCAGGGCGCGATCCTGGAGACCCGGGATCGAATCCCACATCGGGCTCCCGGTGCATGGAGCCTGCTTCTCCCTCTGCCTGTGTCTCTGCCTCTCTCTCTCTCTCTGTGACTATCATAAATAAATAAAAATTAAAAAAAAAAATAAAAATAAAATAAACCTTGAAAAAATATAGTAAGATGTAACCAGAAAACATATACATAAGTTGAAGTCAGAAGTCTCCCTTGTGGTCCTTCCCAGATTCAAAGCTGACATTTGCTTAAGTTCACTTATATTTCTCAATCCCTGCGGCTGGTTGACTCAACACTAGATAAATACTGTCACAGGAGCCCTGAGAAGTGGGGGTAAGGCCAGAAAAGAGCATTGGGAGCTAAGTGGCTCCCTGATGTTGTCCTATAACATCCTCAGCGCCAGTCTCCTTGGGGGGGGGTGGGGGGGCTGCACAGGAGAGAGGGAGGCAGCACAAACAAGCACAGTGCCTTCTGCTCAAGGGTCCGGCTCTAGACGTATTTCAAAGAACTGTCTAAGAGTTTCTGGGCTAATCACTCTTCCATATTACCTGCATTTCTCTCACTTGCCCAGCATCATTATCTCACAATCCTTTATACTTCAGTACTGTGTTCTAATTCTAAAACTACATTCTCCCGGGCAGCCCCGGTGACGCAGCGGTTTGGCGCCCCCTGCAGCCTGGGGTGTGATCCTGGAGACCCGGGATAGAGTCCCACATCGGGCTCCCTGCATGGAGCCTGCTTCTTTCTCCCTCTGTCTGTGTCTCTGCCTCTCTCTCTGCGTCTATAAATAAATAAATAAAATCTTAAAAAAAATAAAAATAAATAAAAGTACATTCTCCCATGAGATAATTGCATCTAACTCGACTAGTTTACCTCCCAAGTCATTTTTTCAGTAGTTTCTTACCTAAAGGTAAACCAACATTTAACCTTTATGTTGCCATATAAATGATCTAGAGGCAATATTTCTCATTTTATAACATGATTTTATTTTTTAATGTTTTGTTGTTTGTTTTTCTTTTTGTTTTTAAGTAAACTCCACCCTCAATGTGGGGCTCAAACTCACAATCCCATCACGGAGAGTCACATTGCTCTATCAACTGGGCCAGCCAGGCAAGACTTTATTTTTTTTAACACATGCTTTTAATAAGAAACATCTCAGATACTGATTTTCATATGTTGGCCACATATTTCTGGTTTTCCCCTTCTGGGCATTTGGGTAGGCTTGAACTTCGTGGCCCCTTTATGACTGGGCAAGGCTTTGGGACTGGTTCGAACTAGTGAATATGGTTTAGAAGTAATTTCTGTCCATTAGAGGCCAGGACATCTCTTATTTCTATAAGACTTTCCTTCCTTTAGTCCTCCTTCTGCCATGACGGTTGGCAACATTTCAGATAGTGACATCAGGGATAGTCTGGCTTCAGGATGATGAAGTGGAAACCAAACTCCCCTCCAACCCATGATGGACATGTAGTGTGAGAAGTAAACCTGTTTAAGGCCACTTGGTTGGAGACTTATAGCCTATCTTGATTGATGCAGTATCTTTATAGGTTTTTCTAGAGAAAAAGATTTAAGCATTCATCAGATTCTTAAGGGAATCCTTGATCCAGAAAAAAGTCTGAGCTCCACTGAACTGGAAGTATAATAGAAAAAGAGAGCTTTTTAAAATTTTTATTTATTTTATTTTTTTAAGGAAAAATTAGGCAGGGCAAAAGGAGACTGGGAAAAAATGAGACAGTTGTAATTCATGTCCTTGGCAAAACTGCCTTAGTCATATCTAAGAGAACACCAGACAACTCATGTGTTCATTGAAACTCTACTACTCTACTTCTTTTAATGTAGTACCATGGGAAGAAAAAGTCTCCCTACTATGTACCAGTTATATGATGTTATATTTACACTGTTGATGTTATTAAGTATCAAACTGAGTTCTAATTCCTTTTTGTTATTGTTGTTTTCATTTATTTATTCACATTATTTAATCTCTACACCCAAGGTGGGGCTCAAACTCACAACCCTGCAATCAAGAGTCGCATGCTCTTCTGCTTGAGCCAGCCAGGTGCCCCTAATTTCTTCATTTCTAATACAGTATGACAAAAGATTATTTGTGTGGATCAAAACTGAGAGAAAGCTAACTTGGAAGTAGAATGGGTCTAGTGGCAAGATAGAGTTTAGCATAGGCCCAGAAAAGACCCTTAATGAGCTGGTCCTCCTTGATGGAGTTAATGTGGGAAGGCAGAAGGCATTCTTTAGTCTGGCCCTCACAAAATGGACTCATTTGGGAGCCACTTTAGTGAAGCAATGTCCCACCAAGTTTAAAAGGGAGAATATCCAGACTAGTCTCTATGGAGTTGTACAAACTTTTGATCTTTTCACTAGATTTCACAAACAAGGAACTAAATTTTAAAAGAAAAACCTAATGAAACAGACACACAAAAGCTTGTCCTCCTCCCCAAACACACACCTACCCAGAGATTACACTTCTCAATGACAATTTTGAAAGCTGTGATCTCATGGTGGGGAGCATTTGTCATGCTAAGCAAAATAGAAAACATGTTTTGGAAAACAATCACAGTCCAATGTAGGAACTGAGTCATGTGCCCTGAGTTCACTATAAACTTGGGAAAACACCACTCCCCAACTGGGCAGGAAATTCCTCATTAGGAAGCCAAAGCACACTGTAAATTCTACCCCACAGGATGGTGGGTGACCTCCCCGGTCCCTTTTAGCTCTCAGCAGGAGCTCCTACCACTGCCACTGTGGAAAAGGCCTGATATGGGGAAAAGAAGACCTCAGAAGGCTTACAAGTTCATCTGAAAGACTGGAAAAGTTTCCTAGAAACATGACTGCAGTTCCAAAAAGAAAAGAGACAGTGGCCTGGGTTCAAGTCACAGCTCATAAAACCATTTCTTAGCTTTGTGATCTTGGTCATTTTGTTTTTACTTCCCTCATCTGTAAAATGGGGAAAATAATGGTTTCCACCTTACCAGTCATTGTGAAATGAGTTAATATTCAGAACCATGCCTGGCATATAAGTTCTCTAGATTGTTATTTACGGCTGTCATTACAAAAGTGACCACAGATGGGAAGGATTTTCTTTCCATTTCTCTTTTAATCCTGCCCCCCTCCCCCAAATACTCCATAAAAAAGCAAGGGTGAAGAACAAGTCCAAAGTCTGCTTCTAGATTCCGTGCTTAGCTGAACTCATTGGAAAACCAGCCCAAGTGCCACTGATCAACCTGTTTTTGTCCAGAAGCCAGCACCTCTAGGAGCAGGGGTCCAATCGAGGGCTTGGAAGAAGGCCCCAGCTTTCCACTCTCCACTGTGCTAAGGGTGGCAGATGGCACGGGCTTTTGTCACGAGCAGCTCAACAACGATCATACATCTTAACATAAACTAAAAAGAAAAAGCAGGAAAAAACAAGCTGCGCAGTCTTAAATGAATTTGTTAACAGTCTGTTTCATATCACCTCAGGGGAAATTCCACTGCCCAGAAACACTCCCTTTCTCCAACTAAAGCCCAAACAAGAGAAAACCGATGCCCAAGTGAAGGTCCCTCAAATTATCTCAGGAGCAGAAATTCCCAGCTCTGGCCTCTCCCTGGACTTTGGAGGCTGGTGAGTGGCAACAGCCCTGGGATGAGAATCGGGAGATGTCAGTTCAGGATCTTTGGCCCTGAGCATGTTGGTGGCCTCTCTCAATCTTGGCTTTTTTCTTTGCTCTACCTGTTCCGTGAAGGGTATCCTCAGGTGGATGAAACATGCATATTTGAGACCCTCCATGACCTGGGCCCATCACCCCTCCAGTCCGGCACACCAGAGCTCTGGAGGGGGTTGCTCTGGAGTGAGGACCACAGACCCTACCAGTCAGCTGCATCCAGCTGAGCACTTACTTCAAACCCCTGGTCCCGACACATGAGAACATAGGGGTGACATGAGAACCTAGCAGGTTCTTGGGGTGAAAGACAACAATGTGCGTAAAGACCTTAGTGTCTCGCATGTAGTAGAATTTTGTGCACATTAGCACGCTCATCTCCCATTCCTTCCCAGACAAGCCTCAGGGCCTCAGGGGAAAGGTCAATGACGTCATGCATTCTCTGTTCTTTCCCATCCCTGGCCTCTGGTGTTCCTCTGCCTGAGAAATCATTCTACCCTTCTTCATGTGTTAAATCCTATCTGCCTTCTAGGGTCCACCTCAAATGCCACCTCTTCCATGCAGTCTGCCTGAATCCTGCCTAGCCAACGCAAACTGTCCTTCTGAAAATCCACAGCAGTCCTGGCACATACATTCCACTCTCTACTTTGTCTTACTAGTGGACCTCCTGTCTTATCTCTTCTCTCTGCTAGGAGAGACCCTGTTGATGGCAAGGATTCTGCTTCTCTAGTTTCTAACACAGAAGAGGTCACAGCCTCAAGTTGCAGTTTCTTAGAACTGCAAATTCTCAGGTCCACCTCAGACCTATTGAATTAAAAAACAACAACAAAAACTGGGAGTAGGACTCAGATATCTGTATTTTAATAAGCTCTCCAGGAAATCCGGAAGCTTGCCAAATTTGGGGAACCACTCGAATAAGGGTTTTACTGAATGAATAAATGATTGAATAATGAGTTAAAGTACAAGTGCCATAAAAATGCGTGGGATAATAATGATGATGACCAGTTCTGACAGCCTCAGTGGTAAAACAGGACCTTTGTTTCCCACCTGACGCAGGCCCAGTGATGACCACTGGTTTCAGTTATAACTGCAAAGACATGGAGAAAGGGAGTTTGTGTAAGTGAGGTATGTAGTGTGCGTGTGTGTGTGCGCACGCGTGTATCAGTCTTCACCTCCATTGAGGTGAAAGGGTTCGTAGAAATGGCGTTTTTTGCTTTTTTTCCCTGAGGCCTTCTCTGTAGGCAACTGTAGTTAAAGAGGTTCTCTGTCTGGGCAGCCCCGATGGCCCAGCAGTTTGGTGCCGCCTTCAGCCCAGGGTATGACCCTGGACACCCAGGATCGAGTCCCATGTCAGGCTCCCTGCATGGAGCCTGCTTCTCCCTCTGCCTGTGTCTCTGCCTCTCTCTCTCTCTTTCTCTCTCTCTCTCTCTGTGTCTCTCATGAATAAATAAATAAAATCTTTTTTTTAAAAAAAAAAAAGATGTTCTCTGTCTGACAGAAACTCTGCCAAGGATTTCCTGGCTGAGACTTTTTTTCCTTCCAAAGGAAAGAGACAAAAAGAGTAACCCAAAGCCCATTATTTTCACATGTCAGGCAAAGTTTCGAGGTGAGTAGAGGGAATAGGGTTCAAAGCGACCAAAAATGCAGTTTTGATATGAACCGAAGGGGCTCATCCCAACACTCATCTTCCCTCCTAGCCACACATCAGGCAGAGGACCCTGATGAGGAGGAAAACCAAAGAATTCTGAGGGGGGTGGAACACTCAATGGGCCTCTCTTGACAGAGAAGCCATTTCCAGGCACCAAGGAGGACAGTTTTGCTTTTATAATCTCCATCCCTCCAGAACTTGGAAAGCATGGGCCAACTCATAGGACGGCGAGTCTTTCATCCCCATCCAGACTTTTGTCTCTGGCCTCCTCCTTTCCCCCAACTGACCATAACTGGAGAGAGAATTAGCCACTCAGGGGCGCCTGGGTGGCTCAGTGGTTGAGCGTCTGCCTTTGGCTCAGGTCGTGATCCCAGGGTCCTGGGATCCAGTCCCACATCGGGCTCCCCGCAGGGAGCCTGCTTCTCCCTCTGCCTATGTTTCTGCCTCTCTCTCTGTGACTCTCATGAACAAATAAATAAAATCTTTAAAAAAAAAAAAAAAAAAAAAAAGCTTCTCCCATGGCTTTCTTTAAGCCCTTGGGGTGAAGTACCACTTCCCAGGCCACCTCTCTGCCACCTGGTCTCCCTGTCCCCACTGCCCCACCCCCTCAGCCGGGCGACAGTGACCCAATTCTGGTGGCTACTGAGACTGCTCCGCCAAAAGCCCAGGAGGCTCTGTCAATCTGAGACGAGGTCATCTGCAACTGATGCCGCCTGGGCCGGGCCCCGGAAAAACAAACTGCAGCTCTGTGGCTTTTTGGCAGCCAAGCTTCGACTTTTGTTTTAACAAGAGGTGGGAGGGAGAATTGGAGCCCTGTGGTTATCTTCATTTTAAAACATTTAAACAGTCTGTTCACCTGTTTGGCACTTTGTGTCCTCTAGTAAGTCCCTCGGCCCCACCCCTTCTAAAATAGCAACAATCCTGGATCGTCCTTCGCTGTTGCTTATATTCTCAGAGGACTGGTGCGGATGTCCCAAGCTTTGTCCTCTCCTGGTGAAGGGACCGTGCACTGGACTACCCCTGGGATTCCTCAGAAAGGCAGATAAGCCAGTCCTCAGTTCTCAAAAGGGAAGGATAAGGGTGAGGAGAGGTCCTATTTGGAGGAACCACTCCCAATGGCTACAAGATACCTTTACACGCAGAGGGAGACACTGCCGAGCCAAGAGTCTAATTTACTTTCCATACCAAACAACAGCCCTCCTCACTGCCTTCTGACCACATCACCAATGTGGGGGGAGTGGGGAGATCAGAGAGAAGAAGGGGAGAAAGGACAGGGTGACGGTGGCAGAAAAGGCACGCTTTGACAAACGAGCCCAGTTTGTTTCCAAATGGAGGGAGTGATGGGGGCTTAGAACTATCTGGGGAAATGAGCTACCATTTCTCTCTCTACAGACGCTTGTGAGAACCAGCGCAGTGCTGCTCACCTCTGCCCTAAGGACTCTCCTGCTTTCCCATTCTCTGTCCAGCATCCTGCAGTGTCTCATCCTAGCTTCAAGAAGACTGAAATACCAAGCACGTTAGTGAACTCCTTGAACCTGGCTGGCTCCCTAGCGATTGTGCCTGATGTCACCACCCTTGTGCAAGTCTGAA
This sequence comes from Nyctereutes procyonoides, assembly GCF_905146905.1. NCBI lineage: Eukaryota > Metazoa > Chordata > Mammalia > Carnivora > Canidae > Nyctereutes > Nyctereutes procyonoides. Next base: position 7,726,460 of record NW_026575133.1, on the reverse strand, counting down.
GGTACAAAGCCAATGGGCTCAACCAAACCAGTGGTGAGATGAGGACTGTTTCCATAGCAGTTAGCTGAGCGTAACAGCAGAGATACACTGGAGAAGCAAGCCTACAGACATTTCAGCTTGAGAAGTGGGAAGGACACAGAGGGAGCTAAACCTCTGGACTTCCTTGCTCCAAGAGGGCTCCTAGACTTCCTTGCTCCAAGAGGGCTCCTAGACTTCCTTGCTCCAAGAGGGCTCTGGGAGCAGGGAACTAGGGAGAAGGTGATCCCTTTAAAGAACCAGAAACAGAGGCAGCTCCTTGATGCTGTATGGGGAATTCTGGAAAGTCCTTAAGGTTCTTACAATGAAATAGCATTACAGCTATCCACAGAGCCTATAGCCTGGCATTCACAGCAGCTTGGCTGCTATAATCTCTCTTTATGGAGATGGCAAAGCCTGGGTGTCTGGGCTAGCCCACAGAAGGATGTGAATTGTTGTCACTGCTCAGCACACACTGGAGGGGATGTTGCAGAGAAGCTCAGGCAGGAGCTTCCTCAGCAGACCAGGTAACCACGGCCTCTTCAGAAGGCGCAGACCATATTCCTTAGTCTTTAGCCAATGGTTTCTGAAGAACACCAGAGCACTTCGCCTCTACAGAGGAATTTCTTCTGGAACCCAGCAACAGATTCCACTCACAACACTGTCCCCCGGGAGAATGAGAAAATGTGCCCAGTCCACAACTTCCCAATGAGCAGAGATGGTAACCAGGAGGACCTTGGGGTACCAGAGACCCCGGGAGGGGCGGGCAAGGACTTACACCAGAGTTCATAGTAGTAGTTGCAGCACTGAGACTGTCCACAGCAATGTCCTGTGTCACAAATGTAGCTTTGATTGTTGGTGCCCACACAGGTTTCCTTATCCTAAAAAAATAAAATAATAATCATCAAAAAAATTTAAGCATATGAAATTATAGCTTTTATGTATTTTTAAAAATATTTTATTTATTTGTTTGTTTATTTACTTATTTATGAGAGACACATAGAGAGAGGCAGAGACATAGGCAGAGGGAAAAGCAGACTCCCTGTGGGGAGCCCAATGTAGGACTCAATCCCAGGACCCCAGGATCAAGACCTGAGCTAAAGGCAGATGCTCAAGCACTGAGCCACCCAGGTGCCCCCAAATTATAGCTTTAATTTTATTTTATTTTTTAAGATTTTATTTATTTATTCATGAGAGACACAGAGAGAGAGAGAAAGAGAGGCAGAGACACAGGCAGAGGGAGAAGCAGGCTCCATGCAGGGAGTCCGACATGGGACTTGATCCCGGGTCTCCAGGACCACACCCCAGCCAAAGGCAGCACCAAACCGCTGAGCCACCCGGGCTGTCCCAAATTATAGCTTTTAAATGCCACTTTTCTTCCCATCCCCCTCTTCCCAGTTATCTGGCCACCCTCCACCAAGATGATCTGTTCATTCCATGAGGGAAAAAAAATTAGAAAGAACCCACCACAACAACAGACTGAAGGTTTATTAAAGGGGGAAGAGGTTTCGGCACACAAAGTTGACTGATAAAGAGCAAAGTTTTCCTCAGACAGGAAATGGATGCCTCATTTTCTTTATGTCCAAGCAGAAACACTTCATGTTCCGGTGTTACACTCAGCCAGTAAAAAGACAATGGTTCTCATGTAATTAGCAGTATGTTTTAAATAAAATTGGCTTTCTGTGAAAGTTCCCGGAACAATTAATGCAGTACATATCCTAGGATTAGCATCTAGTCAGTCACTCCGTCCTTCAAAACACACTCTGTTCAAGGTTAATTACAGTGTGACTCCGAAGAGGGCCAAGATAACTTGCCACTAAAATTCTTTGCTCTTTAAGAAAAAGGGTGACCTCCTCAGGTGACCTCATCCAATTTCAATTTGCTAGATAATTTTCTGATTATCAAATGATCTCTTAATGATCTTGACTGGACCTAGGATTCACACCGTGCCTTGTCAGGACAGTTCCAGAAAGGGCACTGCTGAGTAACCACCCTGAGGTGTGCCAAATTCTATTCACAGTCCTGGTGGATGGGGATGGGGGTGAAGACACTTTTTGACATTTCACACTTAAGATAGGAGATATCCCCGCAGCCAACCTGGACTTCAGCCCCAAAATGTACTGTGGGCCCCACCACATATGATGAGACTGTTAAGTCGGGTGCTCCACCTGGCTTTCAACATTTCTTTATTCTAAACAAGTGACACATCCATTTACTGGGCACTGTCTTTGTGCCAAGCACTGTGTTGGGTACGTGGGATAGATGAATAAGACATTGTCCCCATCCCCAAGAAGCTCGCAGTTAAAAGGGGGAGGGGGGGAGGCTGTTCAGCAGAGAAACTAAAACCACAGTATTGTATTTGCTGCTACTCAGGCTGACCCTGCCCACAGTGTACATCCGGGCGGAGGCCTGCCAGTGGAAACTTAAGTCACATGGTCAGTTCCTCCTCTCTGGGCCTTGCTTTACACTACACTACTTGGCCAAGGGTATAAACAAGGCACTCCACTAACCATCTACAGGGCTAAGGCTGGGCAAAGTCAGCTCGGGTACCTGATGTCACAGGGAGAGGACAAGGGAGAGGGCACAGCTAGAGATCTGCTCCCGGGCTCACGGCAGGTCTCTGCCACAGTTGCTCAGGCGGTTCCTGGTCTTTAAGAGCCTAACAGCCTTGTGTGAGGGGGTTTAGGAAGAAGGAAACACTGGGAAGGCATCGGAAAGCTCTGACAGTGAGGGTTTCACAACATGGCCAACAGAGGTCTTCCCATCTCTGCCTTCTCATGTCTACTATAAGCAACATGGAAGGCCTAGTGGGGGGCTGTCTGGTCGGAGGGCTCCTCTGAGGCCTGGCATGTGGAGAGAGCAGATCTGTGCTCACTTCTTTTGCTAGAACACACCCTCCCTGACTTCAGAGCAAAACATTGCTTTCATAAAGACATCAAAAAGTTTCTCCCAAGTTTACCAGGCCCTGAAATGCCATTCTTCTGGCACTGGTTTGCAAAAGCACAGTTCAAAGTGTCCACATAGTTTCTAAAAGAGGCTGTGCTGCCTACACTCCAACACATGAAAGAATCCAGTGACACTTCTGCCTCAGGAAAATTCACCAGACGAGGTCCAGACTCTGAACACAGGACAGCCAACTAGTCCTAAGTGAGGCGTGGAATGGAACGCGTTTGAAATCTAAACAAGCGGTATCCTCATGACCTACTGGTGTCAGCTTTTCTCTTGGCTTTTCCATCCCCCGGCACAGGAAGCCTGTTATAAACAGGACCCTGCTCTTTTTCCCTGCTTTGCCTCCACTTTCCTAGGGAGAGCAGAACTGTAGAAGCATCACTTAATCCAGCGCTCCTCAAACGCTTTCTACCCAGTAAATATCAACCCCTGCTCTTGTTCCCCTGCCCTCCCCACCCCTAACAGAGTTCGAAGGTTGCCTGGGACAGTCACAGTAATAGGAACTGTCATTCTCTGCCACAGAAGGAAGGAAAGCAGTGGGCAGTATAGGAAGACAAGAAGTGGGCTCTCGTGAACCTTTAGCAAGGAAGAAATGGAGGATCAGGAGGGTAAGTGAGGTGGGAGTCCCAAGGTAAGTTCCTCCAGAAGCCTGGTGGTATGAAAGGAAAATCCAAGAGCATAGGGTTTGATCCTGGCTCTCTCGGGTTTGGTGGGACTACAGAGGACCAGGACCTGGACACAATGGCCCTCAGATGAGTTAAAGACACTCTCTCATGTCTCCTTCAACCCCAATTCTTTATTAGCCTATCCACCTCCCACCCCCTCACACCTCAGCCTCGAGTCAATACAAGAGCTCCTGAAATTTGTCTCCTCTTATTCAAAGAGCTAGCAAAGAACAGAGGCGTGCAAATGCTGCCCAATGCTCTTCCAGCCTTCCCTGTACAGGGGGCCTAATTGTGGTTTACATGGAGGACTCTCAGAGACTTCCGGTGGCTCAAGATCCATGGTGAGGAAGGTATGGTTGAGAGCCAGGAAGATCTGGGTCTAAAGCACAGCTCCTATACTATTGTCTATTAATTAACCATGTGACGTTGGTTAAGTGACTTAACTTCTCTGAGCTCTTAATATTAATGTCACTCTGTGAACCATTATTGCCAGGCTAGAAAGACTGCCTAAACAGCACTTTGCATTCACTTAGAGCTATTTCAGAAGAGTGAAGTTCACTGGCAATGTGGGTTGCTCCAGACACACAAAGAACAGAAAAAGCGACCGGATGGAATGCAATGGATAAAGTTAAAATATGAAAAATTTTCAGCACGTTTTATGATTATGATTATTCTCTGCCTTGTTTCCAAGCATCTTCAAGCACCTTACACCTATTACATTGTTCAGACTAAGTCTTAAAGCGTGGGCAGTAAATATCCTTCCCGCTCCCTCTCTCCAGAGAGTGAACCAAAGAATGAGTTGTGCTCTCCCTATGGGCAAGAGCTCTGACTCCTCACCAACCACCCCCATTTCCAGTATGGGCACAGGGTTTGGTACATAACAGTTTGCTTAACCAAACACCAGCTATTCAACCTGGGGTGAATGATATCGCTAATGTGTACTGAGCACCTGCTATGTGCCAGGCACTGTTCTAAACGCCTTACATATATTCCTTAATCTTAACCTGAAGGCAACTTGTGAAGTGGGTAGTGTCAGAGAATTGAGGCGAAGAGAGGCTGAGTAACTTGTCTAAGGTCACACAGCTACCAAGTGCTTTGATCTCTTTTGTTTGGCCCTAGGGCCGGAGCTTTTACTAGGAAGCTTCAGCTTCTTTGGTTGAGATTATACTTCTTCAGCTGCTTAAATAAACCCACTGAAAGCCCCAAACCAAAGTCAACATTTTGTCTTTGAAGGAAAAGATAAGGACTCTGCCTTGTGGAGCTCTATGACTTTGGGAAGAGGATCCTTCATCTTCTACTTGGCAGTGAGGAGGAGCAACATGTTCAGGACTCCTCCCTTTTGTTCTTAAAAGGTGGTCTTTTCTTTTCTCTTTTAATTTATTTGACAGAAAGATAGAGAAAGCCAGAGAGCACAAGCCAGAGGGAAGGCCAGAGGAGAGGGAGAAGTAGGTTCCTCCTTGAGCAGGGGGCCTGATGCAGGGCTTGATCCCAGGACCTGAGCAGAAGGCAGATGCTCAACCGCTGAACCACCCAGGCATCCCAAAGATTTTATTTATTTGACAGAAAGAGAAAGAGAGAGAGAGAGAGAGAATGCACACGCATGCGCAGGGGCAGAAGGAGAGGGGGAAGCAGGCTCCCCGCTGAGCAGAGACACCATAATCACCACCACCGACCACCCCCCCACCCCCAACCAATGCAGGGTTCTGATCCCAGGACCCTGGGACCACCATGTGAGCTGAAAGCAGACACTTTATTGACTGAGCCACCCAGGCGCCCTCACAGTTTCTTTATAACAGGTTCTATGTTTCTAGAATTTTGGGGCTATGCAGTTTTGTGCAAATGAAAACATGCTAGGAAGGAGCTATCTTCAAAATGCAAATCTGATCTCGTCACTTCGCTACACCATCTGGTCCCCACTTACCTAACTTCCCTACCTACTTCTTCAACCATCTCCTTTTAGTTAAAGGGCTTTGCTTGTACCATCTCCTTTTCCTAGAATGTTTTCCCCATCCCTCTCCCCCTGGTTGCTAATTTTCTAACCATCTTGGTGATCTCCATTCAAGCTTACCTTTGTCACAGAAGCTATCTGGACCTTCATGTCTAACACCTAGGTCTTATCTCTAGTAAGGTCTCACCGAATCATGTATTTTTCTCTTTCTAGTTGTAGTTTTACCTGAATGATTTACTTTATTATCTTCCACTAGACTGAAAGCTCCATGAGGACAGAGATCATGACCGTTTTCGCCGTTTGCTCATTGTGTCCCCCCACCCCCACCCTTCCAGATCATAGCTGGTACAGGGCAGGTGCTCAATAAATGCTGAAAGAATGAATGAAGGTCCCGCATTCCACAATGGAATGAAACACCATTCTGCTTTTCAGAAAATCAGGATATGAAAACGCAACCTTGGGATGCCTGGGTGGCTCAGTGGTTGAGTGTCCGCCTTTGGCTCAGGTTGGGATTCTGGGGTCCTGGGATTGAGTCCTGCATCGGGCTCCCCATAAGGAGCCTGCTTCTCCCTCTGCCTATCTCTCTGCCTCTCTCTCTCTCATGAATAAATAAATAAAATCTTTAAAATAAATAAAATCTAAAAAAAAAAAGAAAGAAAGAAACTGTGAATAACACATGCTCTTATGCTTAGGTCTCTCATCTCAGAAATGACTGTGGCAATGACCATTAGTATCATCGTTCATTACAGGTATGTGTCTTCAGCCCAGATTCCACAGCCTAGCTCTGAGGTACAGGGCACACAGGATCACCAGACGAAAAGCACAGGCACAAAGAAGAACTAGTCAAGGCCAACACTGAACCGGAAAGAATATTTTTACAACAGAAAAGGATGAACAGTATACCTTTTGTCCATATGCAAGAAATCATCTCATCTCTTCTGTGGTAGCATAAACTGGGACTAACAACACTTTCCTTAACAATTTCCATCTCTTATAGTTGCTGTTCTCAGCTAAGCCACTGTAAAGGTCAATCAGCATAAGAACCTTCTAAGCACCATCATAAGAGAGACACTGGGCAGTACATGGTTCCTCAGGGGTGGTTTTAATTCACCAATTTGTGAGGTTGGAAAACCCTGCTAGTAACTGGCAACAGCAATTGTATGTCCATACATACATGTCCTTCATGTCCATAGGAAAGCACCAAAGTTGTAAAGCTTAAAAGTAATACTAAAATTGTTCACAGGTGTTAAAGCATAGGACACTATCTTGGCTGCTGGATGTGAATTAATTTGGAGCGCCACTTCTGGTTTCCCTACAGGGAAAAGAAACAATTTCTAATCGAAATGTCCAATTCCACAAATCAAAAAACAAATGTGTACTTATGCTCCTCTTGCATTCCAGCACTGTGCTGGATGCTATAGCTACAACAATGAGCAAGAGATTCTGGGGGAAGGGATCCTGTTTCTGTGGCAAGAGTGCTAGGTTGGTAACTTTAAAAATTCTTCTTTGCCAAAGCTCATAGAAATAGTGGCAATACAGCAGTATCCTTTTAATTACACAGCTGAGCTAGCAAGAAAGTAAGGAAGATCCTTAGGAGTCAAAAATGTTGCAGGGAACTAGAAAGTACAATGGTAAATGAGGTCAGGCCTTTTCAGTTGCCTGGAAAAAGGGGCCGTTTATTGCTGTTGGACCCAACTGAAAACAGGGAATTAAAACAGTCCCAATATAAAGTGAGGACCCTCAAAAAGATAGAGTGGACTAGGAATAAATTAGCCTATTGGCCACACACTGACAGGAAGAAAGCTCTGAATTGAGAGGAAGAAAACATCTGCTTTCATCATCTGTAACCATCAGTTGTGTCTTTCCATAAGTTAATTTGAAATTTATTGTACTATTATATGGTCTGAAAATCCCCAAGGATAAATTGAACACAAAAAGTGGCTTCAGGCTTGCAATAATGCTGTGACATTTGGCAGAAGAAATACAAAACTCTGAAGAGACCCACCCTCAATTGGGGCATGATTTCCATAAATAAAGCTCTGTTGAAGATGAGCTCACAATAGAAAATTCACAAAAGAAAAACTTACACAGAAATAAGCCATCGCAAACAAGACTTGGGAAATCCAACAAATAGCAGGATAAGACTCTCTGAAAAAACTTAATAGAATGATCTGATAAACTAGAATATAAAAGCATGTTTCAAATTATTAAAGCCTGGGTCACCTGGGTGGCTCAGTGGTTGAGTACATCTGCCTTTGGCTCAGGGCATGATCCTGGAGTACTGGGATCGAGTCCCACATTGGGCTCCTGGCATGAAGCCTGTTTCTCCCTCTGTCTATGTCTCTGCCTCTCTCTTTCTGTGTCTCTCATGAATAAATAAATAAGTAAAATCTTTTTTTTTTTTTTAGATTTTTTATTTATTCATGAAAGACACAGAGAGAGAGAGAGAGAGAGAGAGAGAGAGAGAGAGAGGCAGAGACACAGGCAGAGGGAGAAGCAGGCTCCATGCAGGGAGCCCGACGTGGGACTCGATCCCAGGTCCCCAGGATCAGGCCCTGGGCTGAAGACAGGCTCTAAACCGCTGAGCCACCCGGGCTGCCCAAATAAGTAAAATCTTAAAAAAAAAATAAACTGGGATGTTTAAAAAATTATTATTAAAGCCAAAAAGAAAGAATGAAAAACATGAGAAAAGAACATGCTGAAGAAAACAGTGACCAAGCAGTGAGGTGGGGGTAGGGGATATAGAAAAATCACTATTGATTAGAAACTCAAAAGATTGGCTACACAGAGATCAGACCAAGTTAAAGAGAGAATTGGTGAACTGGGACACAGATCTGAGAAAAATACCCGGCAAAGGGCTAACAACAATTAAAATATACCATAGAAATAGAAAATTAGAATAAGAAGCTTAAGAAGAAGAATATGGAGGAGAGGGCAGCCCTGGTGGCGCAGCGGTTTGGCGCTGCCTGCAGCCCGGGGCGTGATCCTGGAGACCCTGGATCGAGTCCCACGTCGGGCTCTCTGCATGGAGCCTGCTTCTCCCTCTGTCTGTGTTTCTGCCTCTCTCTCTCTCTCTGCATCTCTATGAATAAATAAATAAAATCTTTAAAAAAAAAGAATATGGAGGAGATGTGATATTTAAAGAGATAACTGAAAAATTCCCAGAGCTGATTGAATATATGGAATTTTCAGACAAACTCATACTGGAGCACACTGTTCGAAACTACAGAACAACAACAACAAAAAGATCCTAATACTGGGATGCCGGGGTGGCTCAGAGGTTGAGCGTCTGCCTTTGGCTCAAGGCATGATCCTGGCTGGGGTCCCAGGATAGAGTCCTGCATTGGGCTCCCCACAGGGAGCCTACTTCTCTCTCTGCCTATATCTCTGCCTCTCTCCCTGTCTCTCTCATGAATAAATAAATAAAATCTTTAAAAAAAGAGAAAAAAGATCCTAAACACGTTCAAGTGAGGAAGACTGAAAATTAACATTAAATTAGAATTTAAAATAGTAATAATCTCCATAAGGATATAAAACAGGATAACAGATTTTAGATGGGGCAGCCAGGAAAGGTCTCCCTGGGAAGGTGACACGGGATTTGAGCCCTGAATGATGAGAAGGGACCAGATTAAATTAAGAAGATCTGTGGGAACAATGTTCCAGGCAGCAGGAATGTCAAATGCATACAAAGACACCAGTGCAGGAGTGAGTTTGGTGTGCTCAAGAAAAAGAAGGCTAGTGTGTGTGAGTACAGTGAATCTCAAGGAGAGTGGTATGAAAAGAATCACTGAGAATTTAGAAAGAAGCCATGCCTCATATGCCTTGCAAAACAGTTAAAATAACAGCCGAAATACCAGAGCTTGTAAATTCGTTGTTGGCTATAATGTTGCTGGATATATGAATAATATCAAAATATTTTTGCAATTCTTTTTTTTTTAAGACTTTATTTATCCATGAGTGACACAGAGAGATGCAGAGAGAGAGGCAGAGACACAGGCAGAGGGAGAAACAGGCTCCATGCAGGGAGCCCAATGTGGGACTCGATCTTGGAACTCCAGGATCACACCCTGAGCTGAAGGCAGATGCTCAACTGCTGAGCCACTCAGGCATCCCAGAAGCACTGAGTTTTAACCAAAAATGAGGCCATCCTTTTTTTTTTTTTTTAAGATTTTATTTATTTATTCATGAGAGACACAGAGAGAGAGGTAGAGACACAGGCAGAGGGAGAAACAGGCTCCATGCAGGGAGCCCGATGTGGGACTCAATCCCGTGTCTCCAGGATCACGCCCTGGGCTGAAGGCGGCACCAAACTGCTGAGCCACCCGGGATGCCCCCTATTTTTGGAATTCTTATGATTCCTTTTCAACTTAGGACCCCATCCCTCTTTTGTTGTCTCCCTGCTTTATGGCTGCTACTGCAGAGTAAGTAACAAAATCAACTTTCCTTCTAGTCTTGAACCAGGAATGGCTTTCCAGAGAGTAGACAAAATTCTAGCACTATACATCTACTGGACCAGGGTTCTATATGATTTTGGTAATACTTTATAACCAAAGGGCAACAGAGTCTTCATAAACAAGGCAGATTTGAGATGGCTAAATGAGAAAAGATAGCAAGCAACCTTAACTTAGAATCAGCTATTTTTATTCTTACACAGAATCTTCAAATTCTGAAATTGTAGCACTTTCAGGCCCAGGTCCTTAAAAAAGATTTGTAGGTGATCATAAAAAACACTCTTTAACACTGTTGGTAGTAACGCAAGCTGGTACAATCACTCTGGAAAACAGTATCGAGGGTCCTCAAAAAGTTGAAAATAGAGCTCCCCTATGACCCAGCAATTGCACTAGTAGGTATTTACCCCAAAGATACAAACATAGTTATTCAAAGGGGCACCTGCACCCCAAGTTTTAGAGCAGCAATGTCCACATTAGCTAAACTATGGAAAGAGCCCAGATGTCCATCGACAGATAAATGGATAAAGAGGATGCAGTATATATGCCCAATGGACTATAACTCAGCCATCAAAAAAATGAAATCTTGCCATTTGCAATGACGTGGATGGAACCAGAGGGTATTACACTAAGTGAAATAAGTCATTCAGAGAAAGATAATTATCATATGATCTCATTCGTTATGTGGAATTTAAGAAACAAAACAGGATCACAGAGAAAAGGTGGGAACAATACAACAAGACAAAATCAGAGAGGGAGACAAACCATAAGAGACTCTAAATCATAGGAAACAAACTGAGGGTTGCTGGAGGGGAGGGGGAAGGGGGGTCACTGGGTAATGGGCATTAAGGAGGACATGTGATGTAATGAGCACTGGGTATTATATAAGACTCATAAATCAATCACCAATGTCTACCTCTGAAACCAATAATATACTATATGTTAGTTGTATTTAAATTTTTTTAAAAAATGGAAAAAAACATTCTTGAAAGTTTTATGGATTTACAGCTAGATTTTTACAGTAAGAAAGTTAGTATCAGTTTTTCCCTAATACTAATGGTTTTAAGCTGTTTGAAGAGCTGAGGAAAATAAGTAGAATCACTCAAGGGCACACATTTTGAATTGGATGTATGGAGGTTACAGAATAGATGGGGATGACGGAAAGTAAGCTCATGCAGAGGAATGATCCAGTTGGAGTCCTGATCTATTATTTCCTACATGTTAGTCTAATCTCCCTGTTTTTATGATCGGGAGTGTCATGTACTACTTTTGTATCCTTCACAGTATAACCTATACATGTCAATTATACCTTTAAGCTTTTCTACCTAAAAGAGCTCTGTTTCATCCTTTCTGATAAAGGGCAAGCCACTGCTAAGAAATTAACCAAGACTCTATTTTCTATGTACTGGGATATTATGAATGTTTTTTTTTTTTAAATTTATGATAGTCACACACAGAGAGAGAGAGGCAGAGACACAGGGAGAGGGAGAAGCAGGCTCCATGCACCAGGAGCCGGACATGGGATTCGATCCCGGGTCTTCAGGATCGTGCCCTGGGCCAAAGGCAGGTGCCAAACTGCTGCGCCACCCAGGGATCCCTATGAATGAATTTTTATACTGTTTGGTTGAGTTCAGTAATTTTCCTCAAGGACAATTAGCCTGGCCAGGTTCCCCTAAACAAGCCAATAAATCTAATCTGATAAAATTCAGCCTGATCCCTCACATTTGATAGTATACTTTACCTCCAGTTCCCTGGGCTCAAGAGCACCCAGTCTCCCACCCTCTGGCTGCAAAGTACCTTAAAGGTAAAGCCAAAGACTGGAGCCAGTAATATTTGAAAGAAGCCTAGACACAAAGTGAGCTGCTCCTGCTTCAAGATGTGGCTGCAGTGTATATTGTGGAAAGAGAGTCCCAGGGACCCCTGCTATAACAGAGACAAGGATCCATTGACTTCCACCTGTGAGAGTCTCGTGTAACAATTCTGTCTGGGGACTCCCAAACACTGGCATGCTCCAAGAATCTGAGGAAGGGCAACAGTGAATCAGAATGAATCATGACATCTCACAAATAGTGAATTTGCTCTAAGGTAGCAACGAACACACTTTGATAATAAATGGAACAAAATAAGGACGCCTGGGTGGCTCAGCAGTTAAGCATCTGCCTTCAGCTCAGGGCGGGATTCTGAAGCCCCGGGATCAAGTCCCACAACCTGGTCCTCCGTGTCTCCCTCTGCGGGTGTCTCTGCCTCTCTCCCTCTGTGTCTCTCATGAATAAATAAATAAATAAAATATTTTTAAAAATAAATAAATAAATGCAACAAAATAGAGATGTGTTTCCTGAAGTGTGGTCCGTGAGCCCAAAAAAATCAGTCGGTGTATTTAAGAATGTGGGTTAAGAACTTATGGTTCAGCTCATATATATTCAAGTTTGAGAACCACTTCCCTAGATTTATAAAAACATACAATATACAGAGTTCTTGCCCTCAAAAGTAGAATGGTCTAATATTCCTCTTCTAAAGATTTTTTAAAATTTCTTTATTTGATAGAGAGCACAAGCAGGGGAAGCAGCAGAGGGAGACAGAGAAGCAGGCTCCCCGCTGAGCAGGGAGCCTGAAACTGGCTGGATCACAGCACCCCGGGATCACGACCTGAGCCGAAGGCAAGGCTCTCAACCAACTGAGCCACCCAGGTGCCCCAAATATAATTTTTTTCTTAAAAGTAACGTGTTAGGTACACTCATATCCACATCAGTACTACTGCATTGCAAACTGGATCCTCATTAAATAGCTCCCAAACAGAGCAGCCAAAAAAGAAATTAAAATCCATTTCCTGTGTTGCTATTAGGAACCTGAATAACAAACTCAGAAAAAGCCACTTGACCCTGGTAGGAAAATCCCAGAGCACAGATCGGAAGTTGCAACATATTCCATGGTTTTATTAGAGACTACTTGTCGATGTCCTAGCACATGCAGACCTGTGGGGTCTTAATGGCTGCAGCAGCTCAGGACATTGAGTTAATGTGCTATTCTTTCACCCCTGGACACTTAGAAGGAAAGCAGTCCTGCCTTGAGGCAACCCTAGCAATCCCTCATCACTGGTCTCTTCTGCCACAGAATAAATGCACTGAGAAGTATGGCATCTTCAGCCAAGGGCTGGTGCAGAGAGCTGAGGGGCGAGATACTAGGTAGCACTCAACAGAGCAGGAGGCACTTGGGCAAAGCAGGAGGGGATTCAGCTGACTATCATGAGTCCAGAGTTGGTCCCATGAGGGCAGGTTCTTTCCTTCCCACACTGTATCACTGCCTCTCCTGCCTGAAAGCAGGGATTACCAGCGGCCCTCAGACCACAATGGGACCACTAATGAGTTCCATGCTTACATGGTAACTTTGCTTTTCAATTTTTAAAAAATATTTATTTATTTATTAGAGAGAGTGCCAGAGAGAGTGAGGGGGAGGAGCAAAGGGAAAGGGAGAGAATCATAAGCAGAACCCCCCCCCCCCCCGAGTATGGAGCCTGGGGCTCCATCTCAGGACCCTGGGATGACCTGAGCCAAAATCAAGAGTCAGAAAAAAAAAAAAAAAAATCAAGAGTCAGGCACTCAAACACTGAGCCACCCAGGCGCTCCCATTTTCCAATTTAAAAAAAAAAAAGGAATTAATGAAAAAAAATAAAATAAAAATGGAATTAACGGGGGTACCTAGGTGACCCAGTCGGTTAAGCAAGGGACTCTTAATTTCAGCTCGGTCCTGTTCTTTCCCTTTCCCTCTGCCCCTCCCCTGCGCCCACACCCTCTCTCTCTGTCTCTCTCTAAAATAAATAAATCTGGGACGCCTGAGTGGCTCAGTGGTTGAGCATCTGCCTTTGGCTCAGGTCATGATCCCAGAATCCTGAGATCGAGTCCTGCATTGGGCTCCTTGCAGGAAGCCTGCTTTTCCCTCTGCCTATGTCTCTGCCTCTCTCATGAATAAATAAATAAAATCTTTAAAAAGCAATAATAATAAAGTAAAATAAATATATCTTTAAGAATAAAAATGGAATTAACAATTTTTTTAAAAACCAGCAAAAACAGATTTATTCGAGAATAGCAGAGAATTACATCTGAGACAAGCAAGCTATGGCAGAACCACAGGCAAGTCCCTAGCTGTCCACATTTTCAAATGAAAAGGAATCATACAGAAATCAGATTTCCAGCTTCTCTTGCAAATTCCAGGCCCGCATTCCCTTAGCAGCGTGTCAGGCTGGCTCACAGATGTACATGGGCTCTGGTTCCACCTCAGCCTCCCCGCAATGCCTGCTGTCCACGAAGCCCATCTGCTTCATTCAAGCTGTCACTGCCCAGCTCCTGTGGGCATCTGATTAGCTACTCCTGCTCTCAAGTTCAGTAAGAGATGTGCATCCCCTCACGTTGAGGTTAACCCATGCCACAGAGACCCAAACATGAACAGCAGACATGAATTTCCCACAGTGAGGCTCAAGCAACACCTTCTCTACAAGACACGTAAAACAGAGGCCTGGACCCAGAGGAGCGCACCTCTCTGTGGCAGGAGAGGAATACCTCTGGAGAGACAGGAAAACCTCCTGCCACAACACTCAACAGGTTGAAGGAAAACCAAGTTCTTCCCAATGACTGTGTTTATCAAGCATTCGGCTGGGCATTTTCACCTAGGTTATGTTTTCCACATAGGAACCAAGAAAAGTTAGGGTCCAGAGTGGTCACACAGCTAGAACAAGCTTTTTGGACCTAAAGCGCAAATTTGAGTGGAAAGAATGTAATGCTTGGGGGTTATCCTTAACTTTCATGCTAGATGCTGACAGGCACAAAAATGACAGATAAGATATGGACTTTGCCTTTGAGGAACTTTGTAATAACCAAATGCTAGGTTAAAAAAAAAAAAAGGTAGATGTTTCAGCTCTTGTTGCTGAAAACCTTCCCGAAATATTCAGGTTTATTGTGTGCCTTAATTAAGTACGTTCTAATTAAAAGGATTCATTCTTTTTTAATTTTCTTAAAAGAGTATTTATTTATTTGAGAGGGAGAGAGCACAAACATGGGGAAGGGCAGAGCAATGTAATATATACCCAACACTCACATACAAAATTAATATATATAAAATACACACTTATATAGGACTCTAAAGGTTTTCGAGCTTCTTTAGCCAGCCTATCTTTTGAGTCTACCAGCCAGCATCCTGCAAGAGGTCAGAAGTGCTATTACCCTCATCTTACAGATAAGGAACTGCCACAAAGCCCCAGGCTAAGGATGACAGACCCAGAACGGTGGACATCCTGGCCTTCTGACTTTGGGGTCAGTATTCTTTCTATGACTAGGTTCTAGCTCATCAAAGTCTTTGCTAAATCCTGAAAATGGTGCTTGCTCAAATAAAATACTCACTTCTCTGCCTGGAAAGAGGTATGGCTTTCAAAGCTATCTCAAATATTGACAGTACCAGTAGACGTCTCATTGACGTGCTTTAAAAGAGATTCACCAGTTTCATTTGACAGAGAACAGTACATGTGGGATCTCAGAGACCTTCCTTACTTTAAGCAAAATTCTAAATTTAACCCCACTTTTTCTCAGCAGTTCCATCCACTGCAGCAGGCTTTTGTCGGGAGCAAAAGACATAATAATGGGACTTGTCTGCTGTCTAAAGACCAGTTCCAGAGATTTATTGCCAGTAAAAAAGTTCAACACTGTTCAAGGAAACTATTTACTTACACCTGGGACAAGGAGTCACATTAAAAATGGTTTCCCGGGATCCCTGGGTGGCGCAGTGGTTTGGCGCCTGTCTTTGGCCCGGGGTGCGATCCTGGAGACCCGGGATCGAATCCCACGTCAGGCTCCCGGTGCATGGAGCCTGCTTCTCCCTCTGCCTGTGTCTCTGCCTCTCTCTCTCTCTCTGTGACTGTCATAAATAAATAAAAATTAAAAAAAAAAAATGGTTTCCCTGGGCATGTGATGTAACGAGCACTGAGTGTTATATAAGACTGATGAATCACTGAATTCTATCTCTGAAACTAATAATACACTGTATGTTAATTAGCTGAATTTAAATAAAATTTTAAATAAAATTTTAAAAATAAAACATATTTTGTAGACAGCAGCAACAATAAAAAACTCCAATATCTATACCACAGAAACTTATCAGCATGGCATTAAGCAAAAATATGCTAGAAATGGAGTTACATATCAAGAATAATGTTGTTAATATTAAGAGTTGTGTTTTGCAACTGTCTTGCATTGGGATACATATATTTACTGCCAAGAGCCTGCCTATAAAGTTAGGAGAATTACTAAGCTTATCACAAATTGATTGACTATTGCTAAATACTGGGGGCACCTGGGTGGCTCAGTCAGTTAAGTGTCTGCCTTCAGCTCACGTTATGATCCCAGGGTCCTGGGATGGAGCCTGGTGTTGGGAAATCCCTGCTAGTGGGGAGTCTGCTTCTTCCTCTCCCTCTGCCCTCCCCACCCCAGCTCATGTTCTCTCTCAGATAAATAAATAGAATCTTCAAAAAATAAAAATAAAAACAAAAATAAAAATAAAAATGATCTCCCTGGAAATGGATACAAGATTAAAAAAAAAAAAAAGTCTTCAGAATCCAGAGGCTATGTCTCCAAAGGACTCTGAATAACTTTAAAGAATCTTCTGAACTCTAAGACCTTACTCTTAAAGATTAGAGGGATGCCTGGGTGGCTCAGTCAGTTAAGCGTTTGGCTCAGGTCATGATCTCAGGGTCTCAGAATCCTGGATCTGGGTCTGCACTCAGAGGGGAGTCTGCTTCTTTCTCTCTTTCTGCCCCTCCACCCACCCCCACCCTGCTTGTGCGCTCTCTCATGCCATCTCTCAGATAAATAAATAAAATCTTAAAAAAAAAAAAAAGATTAAAGGAGACACCAGACGACTTAGAGAAAGGGGAATTTACTATACTATCAGAGATAGAGTACAATAGACCCAATACAGCAATAGACACTTAGCTTGAAATATGGCCTGTTTTTGAAATAACTGTAGCCTAATTGTTCTTTAAACTATATAAAGTTATTTGGGCATTACTGAGATCCCATCCTTCTGAAAGTGGTTATCCAGATTGTTATTATCCAGAGTAAGAGATAAAATAACAGTTCCAGAAGGGCTTGATCTTAGCTACTGGCCATAAAAAATCAACTCCATACCTGCCCTTGACAAAGCCTAGTGCCTGCTGATTAGGGGTAACCAAGATATTATTAAGATTCTAAATCTTGGGGAGCCCCAGTGGCGCAGCGGTTTAGTGCCGCCTGCAGCCCAGGGCTTGATCCTGGAGACCCGGGATCGAGTCCCACATCAGGCTGTCTGTGTGGTGCCTGCTTCTCCCTCTGCCTGTGTCTCTGCCTCACTCTCTCTCTCTCTCTATGAATAAATAAAATAAAATCTTTAAAAATAAAATAAAATAAAAAATAAATAAAAATGTTTATTTAAAAAAAAGATTCTAAATCTTGTGGGCAAGTAGTTAATACCTATTGCTTGGAAAGCAGCAAGGGGAAGTACACCTATTTTCCCTGTATTAAAATATCTCAATCCACTTTCCCTGAGGCCTGTGACTTCTGTGACTGTTCCCTCAGCAGAGTGAATACATTATGTATCAGTAATGTCTAGCCATGAGTTTCTCTGCCTTGGCAATACTGACACTTGGAGCCAGAGAATTGTGTGGAGACTGTCCCATGCATTGTAGGATGTTTAGCAGCATCCTTGGCCTCTACTCACTAGATACTGGTAGCAACATCCCACCGCTGCCCTCCCTCCCCCATGCCCAGGGTGTGACAATCAACAATATACAAACATTGCCAAATGTTTCCCAGGTAGAGGGGAAAAATTGCCCATGGTTTACAACCACTATTCTAGCCAAACTGCGCTATACAATTTAGTGCAGAATTATATTCTATCTGTCTGATTGCCTCCTGAGCTCCCCAACCATTCTGTAAATTCCCCAGAAGCGAGCCTAATGTCGATCTCACAAGCACAACTGGTCTAGCAAAGGATCAGACATGCAAAAATCTTCAGAAAGTGCTGATCCTGCTAACAGTCAAATAACCCAAGGGGCTAGTCCTCCCCCTGGGCTCCCTGTGCCTCCCAACTACAATGGTCATGCAAAGCAGTGGCACTAAGGGAGTCTCCAAGGGTAAGACCAACGCTGTGGTAATGTGATTATGCATGACTGCTGAGAGACCTACCCATTGGCTCTCTGGCCATGAGAGCTTCACAATAACGCAACACAATCTGAGCCTGGCTCATAAACTCAGAACCTCACCCAGAGACGGGGAAGTGATAGCACATTCTATTTTTGCTGGCTACCTGCCCTGGTCTACCCTGGGCCTCCCCACCACACTCCAGAGCCACACCCAGAGGAGTGGGAGGTCACAGGTATTCACACGACTGTCTGTACATACCAGGGATTTCCAAATCCTTGATGAAAACCACATGATCAGATGGGCAGTATGTGAAACCAACAATGAGACCGTGTGTCACAGTGCAGTTAAAAAACTTGAGAACATGTGTGTTAAGCAAGAGAACCAAACAATAACAATTTTCTGGCCTCCTTGATGCAATGCCCAAGGGAACCAATGTCTTATATGCAACACAGACCCAGCAAGCCCTAAGCCACTTTCAGGAAAAGAAGTCACTGTGTTATACCCCCGCCATTCTTTTTTTTTTTTTTTTAATTTTTATTTATTTATGATAGTCACAAAGAGAGAGAGAGGCAGAGACACAGGCAGAGGGAGAGCAGGCTCCATGCACCGGAAGCCCGATGTGGGATTTGATCCCAGGTCTCCAGGATCACGCCCTGGGCCAAAGGCAGGCGCCAAACCGATGCGCCGCCCAGGGATCCCCAAAACTTTTCTTTTTTCTTTTTTTATTTATTTATGATAGTCACACACACACACACACACACACACAGAGAGAGAGAGAGAGAGAGAGAGAGGCAGAGACACAGGCAGAGGGAGAAGCAGGCTCCATGCTCCGGGAGCCCGACGTGGGATTCGATCCCGGGTCTCCAGGATCGCGCCCTGGGCCAAAGGCAGGCGCCAAACCGCTGCGCCACCCAGGGATCCCCCTACCCCCGCCATTCTTAAAGCATGTCTCCCTCTCTCCTGAAATGCATACAGCTTTCCCCTACTGCCCTTCCTCTCTGGGTAAAACAACAAGATAGGTCAAGCAAGTCACCTCCCAGAATTGAATCACCATCTCCAGCAACTAGCCACCGATGGCCTCTTACAAGGTCTGGGATTCAAGTCTAGTTGAGCCCTGCCCAGAAAAGCAATGGCTACAAAGGGGCACAGAAATGGCTAAAGCAGATGTGAGGAGACTGTTTCAACTCATTTTTGCTATAAATTAGCAACAGAGTCCAGAAGTGTGAGGGAAGGAGAGTTAAGAAACTAGTATCTATCTGGCTGCTAGGGAATTGGGGCAGAAAAATAAATTTTCTAGAAGGTTTTTGTTGTTGTTGTTTTGGGTTTTTTATTCATGAGAGACACAGAAAGAGAGGCAGAGACATCGGCAGAGGGAGAAGCAGGCTCCCTATAGGGAGCCCAATGCAGGACTCAATCCCAGGACCCCAGGATCACAACCTGAGCCCAAGGGAGATACTCACCTACTGAGCCACCTAGGTGCCCCTAGAAGTTTCTTCAGTAGTCCCAAATTATTGTTCTCCTGAACTAAAATTTACCTCTTCAAGGAAAAGGGGTGGGAGGGGGGTGGATCCAACTCGTGGGTTATCACTGGAGGAAGTGAATGTTTTCTTTGGCTCTACCCTGGATAAAAGTTTCAAAATCAGCAGATACAGTCTTCTTTTCCACTAAGTTACTATCCAGTCCACTGATTTCTCTTTGCTTTGATAACAGGAGTGTGATGAAAAAACAAGCTACATTCCTCTACAAAAGCAGTTTCTTGCAGCAGAGATGGTTGAGGGTTTAAAAATCCATCTGAGGGGCGCCTGGGTGGCTCAGTCAGCTGAGTGTCCGACTCCTGATTTCAGCTTGGGTCATGATCTCAGGATTGTGGGACTGAGCCCTGTAGTCAGGCTCCTTAATGAACGTGAATCCTGCTTGGGAGTCTCTCTCCCTTTTCACCTCTCCTACCACCACGTGCCCCCGCCCGTGTCCCACCCGCCCCCAATCTCTCTCTCACTCTTAAATAAATTAAATCTTTACGGAAAAAAATCCATCTGAAAGGGCCAAGATAAGAATCACCTTTTCCTACCTTTAAGTGACAGTAGGGAACTGAGGCACTCTATGGAGCTGACACTTAACGAGATTTTTACACACCAGCGCCAATAAGGATTTTGGCTTCAATCTCCAGTAGTACAAACATCAAATGTCACCTTGATGTTTGCTGCATTATATACAGCCAGTTCCCTTCCAAGCAGGGTCTTGCTTAATTTGTCCCGAACCTTGTAGAGAGAGACTAAGCACACACAGGTTTTTATGTCGGCTGGGACTCAATACTTGGGTCGTTTGCAGAGTGCAGGGTACACAGGGAGAAGATCTGGCAGATTTGGGTGCAGGTACCATTCCTGAGCAATATGCAAGAGAAGGACAACACTGTTCTCTCAGACCTGGCCTCAGTGCCACCACAGCCACACATTAGCTATGTGACACTAAAGAGATAGAAACTCCTTGAGTTTTGGTTTCCTCACACCAGAAAGGAAGTAGGATCTCCTATCTCATGGTGGCTGTCACAATGAAACAACAAATGCATCATGTAATGCTGGCTAACATTCAGCAGTTCAGGGGTTAAATTAGAAGTTGGCAAATTCCCTCTTCCCTCTCTCTAGTGATGGCTTTCACCCTACAGCTTTAGGCTGGCTTACATTATGGTATTTTCAGTGCTGTCCTTGTGAGACCCTAAGATCTCTCTCTCTTTTTTTTTTTTTTAAAGATTTTATTTATTTATTCATGAGAGATGCAAAAAAAGAGGCAAAGACACAGGCAGAGGGAGAAGCAGGTCCCTGCAGGGAACCTGATGCAGGACTCAATTCCAGGACCCCAGGGATCATGACCTGAGCCTAAGGCAGATGCTGAACCACTGAGTCACCCAGAAGCCCTCCCCAAGATCTCTTATTATGCCCAGGGAGTAACTGGGATTCAACATTCTGGTTGCCCTGTTACACTCAGCATCAAGCCAATCAAGGACCTATAGGCTCCTTGGGCCAGGAGCCTCATATTCTAACACAGGCAAAAGGACCTCAGTTTTGTTGAAAACTACTCATTTCTATTATCAAGGATCATCTCACTTTGGTGAGGACAATTTGGGGGAGAGTGGGCCCCTCCCACAGAGAAAGGCAACATTCTGAGGTGCACGATACAAATTATCTTGATAGATCTAGCATGAACTCCACCAGCCAGCAGCTGCCATCAACTGGTCCTTCCGCACACCTACAGTGCAACCACTGTGACCACTGGACTTTGGACAGGGCCACCTGCAGAAAGCCACCTCCTAACACCTGTGAACTCACAGTACCCTGTCCCTCTCTAATAGCACTCACCACCACCTGCTGAATGTTCCAATTACCCTGAGCACTTCCTTCCCCTACCAGACTGTAAATCCTGAGGGCAGAGATAGAGTTTATGTCTCTTTGTATCCACAACATGCTTTGGATGGAATACGTGCACAATACTTTTTTTTTTAAAGATTTTATTTATTTACTCATGAGAGACACACACACACACAGAGAGAGAGAGGCAGAGACACAGGCAGAGGAGAGAGAGAGAGAGAGGCAGAGACACAGGCAGAGGGAGAAGCAGGCTCCCTGTAGGGAGCCCGATGTGGGACTTGAACCATGGTCTCCAGGATCACTCCCTGGGCTGGAGGAGGTGCTAAACTGCTGAGCCACCCAGGCTGCCCACACAATACTTTTTAGATCTAGCATGTTAGTCCTGAGAATTCTCCCTCATTATGAAATCAATGCCTTCTGAATCAAACAGGAAATAGAATTCATTTAAATCAGCAAATGAAGAATGTTCTGTTGCAATCCTATTCTCTGAAAGTCAGTAATCCACCTGTTAGGTTTATATGAGGGATTCTCTCTGAACCAGAAAACTCATTTTCTGATCTCACCAGTTAAGAATGGGATAACTCAACTGTAGGGCCTATCTAAACTCTGGTACACAGTTCCATTCCCACAAAGTTCGGGGGGGGGACTCTTTTCTGAAGTTTAGCTCCTCCAAGCACAAAAAGACTGCTCTCTAGTCAACACTAGCTTCTAGCAAGCTGTCTTAACTGTCCCTTGCATGGAAGAACTAATACGACCTACAGTTTAATTGCCCTTTACAGACACTGAATTCATGTCACACTCATTATCAGACCAAAGGGCCTTAATGCCTTCTTCTTTCTCTGTGTCATAAAGGATGCCAGCAGTCGGTGAGCCAAAGTCCTTGTCTTGCCTCAGGCATACCTCATACTAAGACTCAAGAGATGACAGTTTCCCTTCTCATCTACAGGTGAAAATAAAAACAACACTCTCAACCTGGTCTGTCTGGAATGCTCTTTCCCCAGATCATATGTCTGGTAAACTCCTACTCATCCCTAAAGACTAGATTGGATATCACCTTCTCAAGGAAGCCTTTCATACACACCACTCTCCATCCCACATCCCCTGCTTGCCCACCCTCTACTGTCCTACGTCCTGGGCATTCCTGTTACAGCCTCAGCAGTTATCAGTTATCCTGCAATGATTTCCTTGCTACTAAACCTAGTGGGGCAGGGGGCACTCTCATATTTCCAAAAACTAGCTTGGTCAGAACCACCTGGGGAATTCACACAAATGCATGTTCCTGGGGCTTGGCCCCAGACCTACAAAATCTACCTCGTAATTAGCCCCACTCTCAGGTGATTTTTATGCATTTTGAGAACCAGTGCATTGGAGTATTAGCTCCTATGGGAACTCATGAGCTCCTATGGAAGTTAAGGGTTGTGCTTTATTTATCTTTGCATCCTTTGTGTCAGGTCCACATTCATTAAGTGTTCAAATCTCCCTGAAGGGCCATGATTCAGTAGATGCTGCATTCATGACAGTCTTCCACAGAGTAAATGCAAATGGGCCCAAAGAGACAGGCAATGTCTTAGTTGGAACCCAGGCCACCTAGAAACAAGCTTCAGAAAATATGCCCCAACTAAAACAATGCCATAATCCTGCTCTTCTCACACAGACATTGGGCAGAGCAGTCTAGGTAGTGAGAGAAATTCCTGGCTCTGGAATCAAAAGACCAGGGTTTAAAAAGAAACAACAGGGTTGCCTGGGTGGCTCAGTCGGTTGAGCATCTGACTCCTGATTTCAGCTCAGCTTATGATCTCAGGGTCATGGGATCAAGCCCCAGATTGGGCTCCGTGATCAGCTCAGAGTGTGCTGGAGATTATCACTCTCTCCCTCTGCCTCTGCCCCTCCCCTGGTTGTGTTCTTTCTCTCTCTCTCTCTCTCTCTCTCTCTCTCTGATAAATACATAAAATCTTACAAAGAAAAAAAAAGCTTCTATTACCATTTTCCTAGCTAGCTGAACAACTTTGGGCCAACGGCTTACCTCTTATAAGCCTCAGCATGCACTTCTGCAGAAATAGAATCACACTACAACGTAAGACAGGGTTGTTATGTGGATTAAGAAAGAAAAGAAATGTACGAAAGTTCATATGTATTATGTATGATAAAGACCAATAGAATATATATTTTTGTCATTTTTAAAAGACAGAATTATTAACAAGTAATCTTTAGAAAGCTAGCTTTTCTATAGCTCCAGTAAAGAATAGTTATACTGTCAGACACAGAAATGCTAGAAATACACAGCCTGCCTAGGGCTCTGCACTCAAC
The DNA here is from genome assembly GCF_905146905.1 of Nyctereutes procyonoides. Taxonomy (NCBI): domain Eukaryota; kingdom Metazoa; phylum Chordata; class Mammalia; order Carnivora; family Canidae; genus Nyctereutes; species Nyctereutes procyonoides. Next base: position 7,702,604 of record NW_026575133.1, on the reverse strand, counting down.
CTGGAATCTGCATAAGATTCTCCCTCTGCCCCTCCATGCACCCACCCTCTGCCCCTGAGTGTACACATGTTCTCTCTCAAATAAATAAAGCTTAAAAAAAAAAAGAAACAAACAAACAAACAAGAGCTTAAGATTCACCTGCTCTTGATCCTCTGAGATGCTCCCCAGGACCACCAACTCGGCCCTTCACTTGATCTACTACATCCTCTCACTCAGCTGAGGAGCTCTCCTCTTCTTGACTGGTCAATATACAATGTGACTAGCATACTCGTATAGTAAGCGACAGCCTCCCAACGCGCCCAGAGAGCTCACGCTGATAGGCCTTTCCACTCCACCCTCCACCTCTAGTCATTGGGCTTCTAGTTCTCCATATCTGTGGGCTCTCGCATCCCTTAGGGAGGAGTACATAGAAACAATGGTTACATTTTTACTAAATGCCCACTCTCAGCCAGCCAAGGTACCTCGTTTTAAATACATTCTTTTGTGAAAACCTCTCAGTAAATCTTCCAGTAGGTTTTATTATTTTCATTTCAAAGATGAGGTTCAGAGCAGTTAAGGGCCTGCCCAAGACCCTGGAGTGGCAGGCGGGAGGACAGGATATGGACACAGGCCTTTCTGGCTCCCCAGCCCTGCTCCTCCCACCCTACCACAAAGTTTCCACCTCTTGCCTCCTGACATCTGACATGCATGCATGGGATGTACCATTTCCTTTTTTTTTTTTTTTTTTTTGATGTACCATTTCCAATGCTGTACAAAATCCTCACCAGGGGTACACTTGGGTGGCTCAGTAGCTGAGGGCCTGCCTTTGGCTCAGGTCGTGATCCCAGAGCCTGCTTTTCCCTCTGCCTATGTCTCTGCCTCTCTCTCTCTCTCTCTCTCTCTCTCTCTGTCTCTCATGAATAAATAAATAAAATCTTAGAAAAAAAAACCCTCACCAGGTCTCCCTCTGCCCATAGGTTATCCTTTCTTGGGGACAGAGGAGGGGCTCAAATGTCCCCCCCAACCCCCTGGCCTATCAGCTGCCCCAAAGAACACTGAAGATTAACAAGAGAACCGATGGTATGTATGGAGTGAGCTTTTCAGAGACACTTAATTTTAAAGAATTTTGGGCAACCCAAGGGAGATTTGCTCACCTAGCACTTTTCTAACAGTGAGACTAAACCAGCAGTCCCTAGCAGCAACTCGCTAAGACTTCTGCTTTCATCTCATCTATCGCTTTTCCTCACCCAGGAACAGGCAGCAGAGGGTGTGTGTCTGTCCCTACCCCCTCTTACAGCCACTGGTTACAGTCACACATTCCAATAAAGACATGCCTCTTAGACCAAAGGGGGTGGGGTGGGGTGGCCAACTCTCAGAAGCCCTGGAACAAATAGTTGGCAACAGCTGTGTTCTCAGCAGACAGCAGTTGGTCTCTTGCTACTGTTTTCTCATTCCACACCAGGTTACGGGCTATAATTTAGTGCCTCTACTTCAAACAGCAGTTTGCATAGCTATCAAGACTACCACAGGGGTCTGTTCGCTCTGAAAAATCTGCCAGGAACACCGAAATGTGGCCAATCCCATCCCCATCCCTCTGAGATAGCCAGGTTGTCCCTGAGCCACACAGCCCTGACCACATGCCCACAAGGAGAAAGCCTCCGGGTGCCCATTCCTCTATTGATCCCCCTACCCCCCACGTAGAATCTCTTTAGAACGAGAGAGAAATGTTAAGAAATCTCTGCTAACTAACCAAATCAAAATGTAGAAGGAAGAAAAGCAGTTTGGATCAAGAATCTAGTCTGCCTCTCCTTCTCCCCAGTCTCTCCCCTCAGCTGTTCCCTCTCTAAGGCTTTGGAAACAACTTTATGGTTTCTAATGGAAAAACAGAATGGACAGCCCCAGAGACCTCAGGGATGTATGGGGTTAAGAACACGGTGGCTCTAGAAGGAAGGAACAACTAGCACACAAGAAGACTGGAAATTTCTGCACGGGAGCTGGCCTGCTCTAGCTGCGAGAGACATTTTCTCAAAGGTTCCCTCCACCCAAAGCTGTAGTACAACAAACAAGCTCCCACCCTTCTTCCCTGCCCAAACCCGATCGACGGATAACCAGTTCAATTACCTGTCTAAGACCCAAAAGGAAAGGCATCCTGCAAGAGCATCGTCCACACTAACGTTTGGAACAAAGGGCTTTTAAAAGTTAAGGTCTTGGAATGAGCATTTCCCCAGGTGGGCCTGCGTGCTCGGCGGTCCCAGCTAAACGGCCTTCCTTAGCAAAGAAGAGAAAGTAAACAGAGTCCTGGGACCAGGCAGGCGCTCTCCCTCCTGCTGTCCTCACTACTCCCCCGGCCTGGCTCCGACCCACCCCCACCTTCTCGTGACATATCTCAGACGCAGCAAAGCCCAAGCTGTCTGCCAAGGGGGAAATGACATCAGTTCAGGCACAGCAGAAACAACTCCAGACAGCTGCTGTGGAATACTGAGGAGGATGTGCTGCAAACCCATGATGGCCAGCCCCGGACCCACCTCGCGCTGGAGCCTGAGACAGGAGGGCTGCCGCCCTACTCGCTCTACTCGGGTCCCCTTGGCTCTGAGCTGGTGCATAGAAATCAAATCTCTCAAGCTGAAATGGGCTACATTTCTCTGAATAAGGACTGGCCTCTAGAGCCCCCAGACTATTGTTTCTCCTCCTTGGGAAGGAAAGTTAAGCCCAGTGATAGTTTCACCGACACTTTTCCGCCCTGGCTCCCACTGAGTCAGTGCTCAATAAATAACAGTTGTGTTAAGCCCGGTTGTCCCAACTTTCTCTAGAGATTGAGGCAATTACCAGGGAGGGTTTGGGAGGCACCTTTCCCCCAGCTAAGGTAGGACATGCTACTTCGGACACTGACCTCTGGAGCCCTCGCTTCTACAGGAGAGTTTATATTTCATAAACAAATTGCACATGTACAGGTGCCAACATGTTTCCTCACTTGTCTTACAAAAGGTACAACAAGTCCTACGGCAGCCTCCAAGTTGCCAGTAAAGCAGATCATCTATATTTAAACCAACTCTTGGGACACCTGGGTGGCTCAGCGGTTGGGTGCCTGCCTTCAGCCCGGGCATGATCCTGCGGTCCCGGAGTTGACTCCCACATCCGGCTCCCTGCATGGAGCCTGCTTCTCCCTCTGCCTGTGTCTTTGCTTCTCTCTCTCTCTGTCTTTCATGAATAAATAAATAAAATATTTAAAAAAAATAAAATATAAATAGACAAACCAACTCTTGCTTCTGAAAAGTTCACCTTCGTAGGTCTGTCGTGCTTTCTTCTCAAAGCTCAGGTTAGGGAGAAAATGGCTAACAGCACGCTTTGCACAAGAAAAAAAGGCCCTGGGGCTGGCCTGCTCTCACCTGGCCATCCCCTTCCCTAACCAGCAGGTCACAGCCGCTCTCCTTGGCCCTGAATCCTCTACCACAACACTAACAAAGAACAAAAGGTTCATGTTCGGATTTGTCCTTGCAAAAATGACTCCTCTCAGAGGACTTTATAAATCCAAAGTTACTTTCTAGTAACTTCTGGGGCTGCGGATTGATTATATTTTCCATCACCCAAAGCAAGTATGTCTCATCTTTCTTTTTATTTTCTGCAACAGTTTTCTTCCAGTGATATTCATCGAAGGCCTCCACGGGAGTGGCACTGTGCCGGGCATGACCCAGGTAAAATCAGAAATGGCTCTTGCAAATTAGTATCTCTCACCCCCACCTAGGACAATAAATTAGCAGCACACAACACTTATTGCATGGTGAGTAGCCAATAGTACTTTTCAATCGTTAGTGAATCCAGCCAGACACACAATGTGCTTGCTGCAGGTCTCCCACTGATGGTCAAGGTCACACTGACTTTCCTGACTGAGGAAATGAATGAGCCAAGCCAGCTGAGCCATTTCCTCGAGGCTCATGCAAAGAACAAATCCCAGCCTCATTGCTACCAGAAGAGAGAAGAGGAGTGATGGGTAGAGGGCAGTAGCTTTTGCTGCTGCAGGTGTTTCGGGGCTAGGGGGCCATTCTTCAGCAAGTATGTATTCTCAGAGCCCATCCCATGCCTTGTTACCACTCACACACACAGGCCAAATTAGCAAAAGGGAGGACAGGAGACAGGCAGGTCTGGGTGACCACCAGAAGACACATGCAGCACTATGATTTTTGTCAGCGAAAGTGGAGAAAAGGGCACCCGCAGCCCTTCCAGGGCAACTCTGGTCTGAAATTACCTAATAAGACACAGCAGCACCTGCAATTCTCTGGAAAGAGTACCACGGCTAAGTGTACTTTTTCATTCATTGCAGTGTGCCAGACACTGTTCCAGGTGCTGATGACACTGCCATGGGCAAAATGCTCAAGGACCTTTGCTCTGATGGGCTATGGAAACATTCCACATTTCTAAATAATGCTCATCAACAGTGATCTCTGAATAAGTGGAATTGCAGCAAAATTACTAGAAATCCAAAAATAATTTTGTAAAAGTTCAATCTAAATTATCAAAATTGCATCATAGGCTTCCCAATTTTCCCCTAATGAATCATCATCCTTTTATGGATGTAACTCAAAAGCAGTGTTTCTAATCAGCAGCTGTCTACTTTTATCTTCTTACAAAATTATAAAATCCTGTGTACAAGGCAGCATTAAACTCCATGCATTACACCAAGCACAATATCCCATACTCTAACAAAATGCTGATAATAGCTTCTTTCTCACTAATCTTGTCCCTGCCCCACCGGCCAGTCCCTTGCTGACTAACCCTCATTGGGCACTGAGATATGGGGGAGGTAAGAAAGAGACAACTGGCAAATGTGGGCAGCCCTAGGAAGGCAAGTTCACTTTTTGCCATGTGACCACAACGCAATGACAAAGTAGTCAGCTTTGGGATTTCAGAGGCAAAGATGATCATTAGCAATTTCTACTAGTATGGGTTAAAAAAAAAAAAAAAAAGAGTCCTTTTATGTGAGCGACCCAGGCTCATACATGATAGACTAAAGTAAGTCAAATCCTTCTACGATTTTAGTCATCTGCCTGACAATGCAGAATTTAATTCAATGCTGAATTCACCAATTTAAAAAAGGGGGGGGGAGTCTTACTACACCAGAATTAAGCAGGATTATGTTATCAAAATGTTGCAGTTTAACAGCTGCTTGTGGCCCCAGGTAATGTATGAGCCACCCTTCCACTGACCTAGCCCTTTCCTCCTCAGTTTATTTTATTTTTTTAAGATTTTATTTATTTATTCATGAGAGACACACACAGAGAGAGAGAGGCAGAGACACAGGCGGAGGGAGAAGCGGGCTCCACACAGAGAGCCTGACGCAGGACTCAATCCTGGGACTCCAGGATCACACCCTTGGCCAAAGGCGGCACTAAACCGCTGAGCCACCCGGGCTGCCCACTTCCTCCCCAGTTTAGAGAACCCCCAAAGATAGGAAGAATTGCTGAAATCTTTTGGATTCTGAATAACGTTTTAAGAAGACACCCTACAAAGTGTATACGTTCACAGTTAATAGAATTCATCCTTCCACTGTGTTGATATAAGAATCTTTCAGCAGTATTTTTCTAGGCACCCTATCCATTTATAATCTTTAAATTCTGGGATGGAGGTGGCAAGTTATTTTTTCAGTACTGACAATGAGCCATACTCTGGGCTAAGAACTCCTGTGTAACCCACCTCAAACACCACAACAAACTCACGATGTAGGTAGTACCCCCCTGTTCAGTTACAGAAACTGAAGCATATGGACACCTTGCCCCGGGTCACACAGCTAGCAGTAGGAGAGCAAGGATATGAATAAAGCCTCTAGCTCCAAAGACTCTTTCCTTGACAGTAATACAGATGTCATAATATCAGACCAAAAGTTACCAGTGAGGCAAACACCAGAACTGAGGGTCAGCTGAACATTGAGCAGCTATGCACATGCCTAGTCAGTGCCCCAGAACCCTGTTTCAGAAGACTGCCACTTACACTGGTTCTGATAGTTGTATTCTAGAGCACAGAGGATAGGCCCTGAGGCCACAGGACACCCATTCTGACCCACTTTAGAACCCAAGTTCTTTTTTTTAAAGATTTTATTTATTTACTCATAAGATACATGGAGAGAGAGAGAGAGAGAGAGAGAGAGAGAGAGGCAGAGACACAGGCAGAGGGAGAAGCAGGCTCCATGCAGGGAGCCTGACATGGGACTCGATCCTGGGTCTCCAGGATCACGCCCTGGGCTGAGGATGGCGCTAAACCACTGAGCCACCCAGGCTGCCCTAGAACCCAAGTTCTATGAGGTAAATTGGGAAATTCCTAAAGTTCTCATTTGTTCTCAGCACACAAAACTGGCCTCTGTGCAATGAGACAGCTGGTATAGAAGATCTTCTATGCCTTGGATCTCAGGTAGCTGGTGAAATGTTCCCACACTGTGTCATGGCAAGGTGAGACTGGAAGGAGACTAGGGCTAAAGGCTGGGGGTTTTTTATTTCACAATCAAGGAATGTGAAGAAGCAGTTTTCTCAGAATAGGACAACAACTGCCAGGCTTCTAGGATGGGAGATAATCTCTAGACCCAAGCCATTTTTACTTCCAGGAGCTTTAGAGCAGAGGCTGCTAGGCAGACAGAACATCTAAGATGAGAGATCTTTCTTATCTTTCTCAGATGGGGCACAGGCATATCAAAATGCCTTCCAGTTTGGACTCAAAAACAACAACCAAAAAAAACCCAAACCAAACCAAACCAAACCAAACAACAACGACAGAAACCCAGAAGTACAGATGAACTCCAAACCCCAAACTGAAGTGAGTGCCACAAAAGTAAAACCGAGGCATCCTCATATCCTGAATGTAAGGCTGGGCATCAATAAAAGGATCCTGAAGTAATTATTTTGGGGAATGCCATGGGAAAGATTCCAAACCCAAAACAAAAATTTGCAGAACTCTGCCAAGTAGAAATGCTAAAGACTGCTTAGTTGCCAGAAACCAAGAATATTAGCTTATCTGTGTCCTGGGGCTGGACAAAGGCAAACATGTAGCAAGCCTGCTGAGACAAGAAAACACACCTTTCCTGGTTTCTGAATAGGACAAGGAGTTCTACAAGTCACACAGGGCTTGCAGGGGTGTCTGGTAGTGTCTATGGATATAGCGGCGCCTGGCTGACGCAGTCGGTAGACCATGGAACTCTTGATCTCGGGGTCATGTATTCGAGCCCCCATGTTGGCTATAGAGATTACTTAAAAACAAAAACCAAAAATCTAAAAAAAACCTATGGCTGCTTTCCTACTATTGAGTCTTCCGGGAAAGATGGCTAGGCAAACAGCCCTTAACTGTGGTATGCAATCACTTGCTAAACATCAAACAATATGTTTAGAGAGGAGTACTCTAACATATGTTGATATCTCAGCCCTTACAAGTGAAAAAGGGGAGCTTCAGTGAAGTTAGGTAACTTGTTCAAGGACACACACATAGTAGGCAGGGGAGCCAGGGCTTCAATCAGGCCTGTGTGACTCTAAAATGGCTTGCACATGCATGGAGATGGTATTCTGATATTGTAAATGTCACTCTCCCCTCATCTGTGACCCAGAAAGTAACAGTCACATCCAGCCCATTCTGGCTGTAGCATCAGGATGAGGAGGATGCACTATTGGATGAACTAGTCTTGCCCTGGAGGATTTATTTATTTCATTGCCCAGTGAAGGAGAAAAGACAGCATGTACAGAAACAAACAGAGGCATCCTATAATAAACGTAGGGGAGCAGTAGAGACAGTAACTGCAAGAAGAGCTCGAAGAAGGGAGGTCAGTCAGGGACAGAATGGCCAAAGAAAGCTGCATCAAGACAGGTACTAGGGACGCCTGAGTGGCTCAGTGGCTGAGCGTCTGCTTTGGCTCAGGTCATGATCCTGGGGTCCTGGGATCAAGTCCTCCATCAGTCTCCCTGCGGGGAGCCTGCTTCTCCCTCTCCTGTGTCTCTGCCTATCTCTCTGTGTCTCTCATGAATAAATAAATAAAATCTTTAAAAAAAAAACCCACAGAAAACAAAAGACAGATACTAAAATAACACATAGGCTAGGGGCAGGAAGATGAGCATGGCAGGCAGAGCCAAGTATAGCCCAAAGCATAGAAACAAGGAAACATGGGGCATCTAAGAAAGACACAAGATTGGGCACAGATGAGTTGGAGGGAGAAGGCAGAAAAGAGCCCCATGCACCAAAGACCTCTGACTGGCACATTTGTTCTTTATGATGACTGCAGTAGCATCATGAATAGCAAGGACAGGATTTTATAGTTTACTTAATATCTTAGGCTCTCTTTTTGTTTGTTTACATCTTGGAGTTGCTCCTGCTCCACTCTGGGGAGGGTGGGGGAGGTGGAGGGAAGATACCATTTTCAAAGATCTTTTAAATAAAGAGAGAGAGAAATAAAAGTAGCAGAAGGTGATGATGAAATCTTAAGAAAATTCCTCTATGTAAGTCAAGTTCTGACCCAGCTGTCTTGTCTGAGAAAAAGAGAAGGAAAAAACAAAACACAAAATAGCAGAAGCTGAGACCAGTTTAACAACAACTCCCTGAGGTTCCTGGCTTTTCCGCCCCCTAACAAGAAAATCCTTCTGGGTTGACAATCAATCACTCTGCAAATATTTATTACCTTCCGGGGACAGATCTTTCCTGTGCCTGCTCCCTCTAGAGAGTGCAGGGGTCTCTGAAACTCAGCGTTGACCGTGAACTGTCCCTGAGTTAATGGGCTGCCACTGATCTGCAACTCTAGCTTTATCAAGTACAACAGCAGCCTTGTTTGTTTTTGTACCGAAATGCCAGGTTCATTTTTTTTTCCTGCCCTGAAAACAGTTGAACCCCCAACCAAACCAGCAAGTAGCCAAGAATTACATGACAATCAGCACGCTCTGGCTCATGGCTCAGGGCACTCTCCATGTCTCCTCCCAAGCTGCTCTCTAAACTGAAGATTGGACTAAGAACAAAAAGAGGGACATGCCACTTGATGGGATGAGCACTGGGTGTTATACTACATGTTGGCAAACTGAATTTAAATTTAAAAAATGTTAAAAAAAAAAAAAAAAAGAGGAACCTGGGTGGCTCAGTGGTTGAGCATCTGCCTTTGGCTCAGATCGTGATCCAGGGGTCCTGGGATCAAGTCCCTGCTCTGGGCTCCCCTCAGGGAGCCTGCTTTTCCCTCTGCCTATATCTCTGCCTCTCTCTGTGTGTCTCTCATGAATAAATAAAATCTTTTAAAAATAATTAATTAATTAATTAATTAATTAATGTTTTTAAAAGGAGGGACATGGGTCACACCCAGTATCTGACACACACTGCGATGCAACCTGCAAAAAGCCTTAACTCCATTAGGAAAATTAGTCTTCAAGGTCTCTGCTAAATCTGATTTCACTTTTCCCTTTATCTCAGCTTGGAACAAGACAAGGAGAGACATGACTCACTTCAGGTGGAAACACGCATATAGTGGTGGCAGGCCCACCGGAAGGGCTAACAGCAAAGTCATTTTATTAAAGGCACCTGAACTCTTGAGTTGCTGGAAGCAGCTCCAGGCCCTATGGATGCAAGGTCAGAAGAGTAACTACTCACACTGCCCAGAAACCATCCTGGTTGTGCTTTTATAGGGAAATCCACCCACTCTTTTAGGGGTCATAAACTCAGCAAAATGATTTCTTCTCAGGCCTGTCTCCTCCTCTAAAGTAGAAGCAACATAAAAGCAAGATGTCTAGAGACGCCTGGTTGAGTGTCTGCCTTTGGCTTGGGGTGTGATCCCAGGATCTGGGATCAATTCCTGCATCCGGCTCCCTGTGGGGAGCCTGCTTCTTCCCCTATGTCTCTGCTTCTCTCTCTCTTTCCGTGTCTCTCATGAATAAATAGATAAAATCTTAAAAAAAAAAAAGCAAGATGTCTAACTACCACTTCTGTGTCCCTCATCTTACCAACCAATGCCTTGCACAAAGTAAACCCTCAAAAAAAGATTGGTACATGGATAAAGAGATAGATGAATAAAGAGAAGACTGTAAAAAGGAAGTTACTACAGCTGAATTCCCAGAAGACAGTGCAAGTGACATGTTCATGGCCACAGAAACCCGATAAACAGCTAAGAGGTCAGAAGAGCACATGGATATAACTAGGAAACACTGTGTGTCTCCATTATCTGTATATCTGTAATTTCTCTACAGAGGAATTTAAAGCATTTAAACCATCTCAAAAGCAAAATTCCCTTAGAATGGGATGTGACCTAACCCCTATTCATTTTTCGATTATGGGGACTGGGATGAAGCTGCTCTTGGTTTTGCTGCCGATCACCAGCTAACTTCATTAAGCAACACCTAGAGGTTGCCTTTTTTTTTTTTTTTTTTTTTTTCCCCGTATAAATGATCGTGAAACTTAATGAGGTCTAGCTGGAAATACAGCTCCTGGCACTATATCTTCCCTCATTTCCTGGATCTTATGTAAATCAAATATTACCTCCTCCCTCCTTGGGCTATTCGATAACCAATCTACTCCAGGTCTTGAGAGTTCATGGTCAAAAGCACCAGAAGGAAACATTACAACAAAGTTATCCCTCCCATAAGTTGTAGGGAGTGGAAAAGCTTCTGCAACACACACCCCCGCAGCCCAAGGGAAACAATGATGAAAAGTGATAAAACTGGAGAGGGCATCATAACAGATGAATCCTCTGGTCCTTTCGTCATAATATGCCCAACCATAGGCCACACCTGAACCCTGGACTCCCAGGCCACAGAGAGTGAGGCAACAAAGCTGACAGTATGTAACCCTACTTCAAAACCATCTTGACCCACCGTCCAAATCATGCAGCACTAGAGCAAAAGCAGAAGTAGGCAGAGAGATGCTACGTTACAGGCCTAAGGCTTAGAGAGAGAAAAGCTAAAAGTGCCTTTGAGAAAGCATCTCCCATCATGGCAAGCAAGAAGGGCCTTCCCTGAAAAATAAAATTAGCAGGTACTCATACCTTTATGACTATATCTATTGTTCCAAAGTCTTCCACTTTATTCAAGATGCACATTCTGCTCAATATTGCAGAAAAGGTGGAGCTAGGCAGTGAGAGAGACAGTAAGTCATCATCCTTGTAGAACTCAAAGTTTATAAACTACTCTCGCATTCATTTTAGTTGCTCCTTGTATCAGCTGGTGACAGGGCTAGAAGTTTTTACACACCCCACTTGCCAGACAATATAGTGAATGTCTGAAAATGTGCAATGACCTAGGGCCAGACTTAGTGCTTCTGACTGAAGGGGCAGAGGTCTTCCCATGGAACCCTGGCGAGTGACACAAACTAGACTCTACTGGGGCTCTGGCATTCTCCCTATTCTTATGACCCTACCCCAACTGCTCAAATTCTCTGAGGTGGTTGGCTACTTCTATCAGCGTCACCCAGAGATGGCTTTGACGCAGCCATTTCTGCGATAAGAGGCTCATGTGGTCAAAGAAGTCCGCTGTCTCTCCTGGAGATTCAGGACGCAGGTGCTTTAGAGTTAAGCCTCTGAGGAGTCTCACAGTTAAGAGGCCTGTTAAAACCCAAATCTCCTACATTTCAAATGGCACAGTCTTTCTTTCTTACCAAACATCTGTTCATGGCATCATTATCTCTATGGTTTCTGTCAGCCTCCACAGAACAATTCTGTGTTCCCGTTCTCCCTCAGCAGCTTTTGTTCATCTGCTGTGAACCCCCCCCCCAGTTCTGTACCTTGAGGGCAAGCATAGTCAGGCACAGGACAGGGACACGCAGCTGAGGCCCCCAGAGAGGTGAAAAGAGGACAAACTATGCTGACAGGTCTTCTGCTTTTCTCAGGTTTCTCTGAACGTTTGTGCAATCTCAGATAAGAGTAGGATTTCCCCCCAAATTCTCCCTATGCTAGAAATTGAGTGCAAAAGTCCTAAGTTAATCTTTCACTTTAGACACTGGGGAGAGGTTGGAAAGGGAGATCTATTGTGACAAGATGACAAAGAAAGAGTTTTGTTGGTTTTTTGGGGGGGGCGGGGGGAAGGTTTGCCACGGTTGAGACTCCACCACTGGATGTGGTCAAGTGAAAGAGAAAGCTGTAGTTGGAAGGGTGCCTCTGACACTCACAGGACTGGCGGGGATTCCCGAGGAGAAATTTTTTTTTTTTTTTTAGTTTTTATTTATTTATTCCTGAGAGAGAGAGAGAGAGAGAGAGAGAGAGAGAGAGGCAGAGACACAGGCAGAGGGAGAAGCAGGCTCCATGCAGGGAGCCTGACGTGGGACTCGATCCCGGGTCTCCAGGATCCGGCCCTGGGCCAAAGGCAGGCACCAAACCACTGAGCCACCCAGGGATCCCGGGAGAAACTTTTTTTAAAGTAGAGGAGCACTTAGTGAGGCTTACTTACTTAGGAAAGCTGAAGAAGTGTCATTTATTAGCTGAATTTTCTCTTTTTTTTTTTTATAAAGATTTATTTATTTATTTATTCATAGAGATGCAGAGAGAGAGAGGCAGAGACACAGGCAGAGGGAGAAGCAGGCTCCATGCAGGGAGCCCGACGTGGGACTCGACCCAGGGTCTCCAGGATCACGCCCTGGGCTGCAGGCGGCGCTAAACCGCTGCACTATCGGGGCTGCCCAAATTTTCTTTTTAAAATAAAAGATTTTATTAATCTATTTGAGAGAGAGAGAGAAAGAATATGAGTGGGCAGAGGGAGAGGGAGAAGCAGGCCCCCTGCTGAGCAGGGAGCCAGGACGCAGCACTCGATCTCTCAGGGCCCTGAGATCATGACCTGAGCCAAAGGCAAACCTTTAACTGACTGAGCCACCCAGGTGCCCCCGTATATTAGCTGAATTTTCTTTTTTTTTTTTTAAGATTTTATTTATTCATGAGAGACAGACGGAGAAAGAGAGGCAGAGACACAGACACAGGCAGAGGGAGAAGCAAGCCCCATGCAGGGAGCCCGATGTGGGACTTGATCCCAGGACCCCATGATCACAACCCAAGTCAAAGGCAGGCGCTCAACCGTCAAGCCACTCAGGTGTCCCTTAGCTGAATTTTCTAATGGTATTTTTATCTCTGGATATAATTTAAGTTCTCAAATGCAAGATCTTATTTTTTTAAGATTTTATTTATTTATTCATGACAGACACAAAGAGAGAGGCAGAGACACAGGCAGAGAGAGAAGCAAGCTCCCTACAGGGAGCCTGATGCGGGGCTCGATCCCAGAACCCCGGGATTGCAACCTGAACCAAAGGCAGACGCTCAACCACTGAGCCATCCAGGTGCTCCACATGCAAGATCCTATAACATTAAGCAATTATTGTCAATTTTTTAGGGTATGATACGATAGGGTGGTTGTGCTGAGGAACAAAATCCTTTTATCTTTTAGAGATCAAACAGAACTATATGGTTGAAATGATATGGAGTCTGCAGTCTTCTTCAAAATAACTTCACCAGGCACGAATGAAAGTGAAAGTGGATACAGACAAAAGAGGATAGGCCATGACAATAAAATGCTGAAGTTGAGTGATGGGGACATGGGGGTTCATTATACCATTCTCTTTATTTTTATTCTATATTTTAAATTTTTCCATAATACAGATATTCAAAGGATTCTATTCTAAATAATGTCTGCTCTTGACCCAGAGGAATATTAAGCTTTACAGAGCCCTTGAAGGAACTAAGGAACATCAAAAGCTCAAGTGACAAAAGAAAAAAAAGAATACACTGGGCTTCCCCCAAATGAAAAATGATTGTGCTTCAAAGAGCATGATCGAGAAAGTGAAAGACAAAACAAAACAAAAACCACCGCAAGGGAAAAATATTTGCTAATCATTTATCTGTTAAAGGACTCATAAAGTGTTCTTAATTGTGAGACTCCTCAGAAGCTTAACTGTAAAGCACACACATCATGAGTCTTCAGGAGAGACAGTGGATTTCTTTGACCACATGGGCCTCTTATCGCAGAAATGGCTGCATCAAAGCCGTCTCTGGGTGACGTTGATAGAAGCAGCCAGCCAACTCAGAGAAGGTAAGCAACTGATTCCAGAGTCATGAGAATAGGGGGTAGCACGGGAGAATGCCAGAGGCCCAATAGAGTCTAGTCGAAAGGAAAACCCTCTGGACAGTCACTCACTGGAATTTCATGAGAAGATTTTTGTCCCTTGTAGTTAGATAAGGGTCTTTAAAATGGGCAAAGATGGGACGTGTGGGTGGCTCAGTGCTTGAGCATCTGCCTTTGGCTCAGGACCTGATCCCAGGGTCCGAGATCGAGTCCCACATCAGGCTCCTTGCAGGGAGCCTGCTTCTTTCTCTGCCTATGTCTCTGCCTTTCTCTCTCTCTGTGTCTCTCATGAATAAATAAAATATTTTTAAAAAATAAAAATTAAAAAAATAAAATATTTTTAAAAAATAAAAATTAAAAAAAATAAAATGGGCAAAGAATTGAACAGACATTTTTTTGTCCAAAGATACATAAGAACATGAGAAAACGTTCAACATCATTTGTCATTAGGGAAACGCAAATCAAAACCACAATGAGGGTGCTGGGGTGGCTCAGTCGGTTAAGCATCTGCCTTCAGCTCAGGTCATGATCCCAGGGTTCTGGGATTGAGTCCCAAGCAGGGCTCTCTGCTCAACAGGGAGCCTGCTCCTCCTTCTCCCTCTGCCTGCTGCTTCCCCTGCTTGTGCTCTCTCTCTCTCTGTCAAATAAATAAAGTCTTTAAGAAAAAAACCCACAATGAGATACTACCTCATATCCATTATAATGGTTATAATAAAAAAGATAAATAATAACAAGTGTTGGAGAGGATGTACAGAAATTGGAACCCTCATAATTGCTAGTGGGGAACATGGCATGGTAAACAGTCTGGCAATTCCTAAAAAAAAGTAGACACAGAGTTATCACATGACCTTCTAGGTATATCCTAAGAAAAATGAACACAGATATACTCACAAAAACTTGTATAATGTTCATAGCATTATTCCTAGTACCCCCAAAGTGATAACAGCCCAAATGTCTATGAGTTGAATGATGGATGAATAAAATATGTCATACTCATACAACAGAATATGAATGGAAAGGAAAAAAGTACTGGCACCAGCTACAACATGGATGAACCCTGAAAACACTATGTGAAGTAAAAGAAGCCAATCACAAAACAAACACGGTGTTAGGATTCTATTTACATGAAGTGTTCAGAATGGGAAAACCCACAGTGGCAGAAAGTAGAGGAGTGGTTGCCAGGAGCTGGGGTCTGGGAAGGGGAGGGCTCAGGAAGGGAACCCACTAATTGATATAAGGTTGCTTTCAGGGCACCTGGGTGGTTCAGTGGTTGAGCAACTGCCTTCGGCTCAGGGCATGATCCTGGGGTCCTTGGGATCGAGTCCTGCATCGGGCTCCCTGCATAGAGCCTGCTTCTCCCTCTGCCTCTCTCTCTGTGTTTCTCATGAATAAATAAATAATCTTTAAAAAAAAATAGGGGATCCCTGGGTGACGCAGCGGTTTAGTGCCTGCCTTTGGCCCAGGGCACGATCCTGGAGACCCGGGATCAAATCCCACGTCGGGCTCCCGGAGCATGGAGCCTGCTTCTCCCTCTGCCTGTGTCTCTGCCTCTCTCTCTCTCTCTCTCTCTCTCTCTCTCTGTGTGTGTGTGTGACTATCATAAATAAATAAAAATTTAAAAAAATAGATACAGGGTTGCTTTCTGGGGTGATGAAAATGTTCTGAGATAGACAGGGGTGATGGTGGCCTAATCTTGTGAACATGCTAAAAACCAGTGCACTGCACACTCTGCAAGGGTGAACTTTACGGTATGTGAATTATCTCAATAACGCTGTTATTATTTTTAAAAAGCCTCAGAAAACATCCTCACCTCAGAACAGGAAGTACAGTATGCATTGGTACAGGACACTGTGCCGAGAGCCGACAGACCTGCGTGTGGTCTAACACTATGGTCAGAATGGATGTCCAACCACAACTCCCACGCCCAAGACAAGGTACACTTCTTTGCTGGTGATAACCTGACGCTTCCTCACTGGAGAGGGCACAGCGATGTACAGATCAGGATAACAGTATATATATATATATATATATATATATATATATTCTAACTTTAACTTAACCTGTTCTAAGAATAAACAATTTCCATACTTTATTATTAGAAAACAATTTCTGGAAAAACACCCCTCATCAGACTGCCAAGGGTGGTGAATATGGAAAGCGAGTCCACATGCCTTCTGGACAAGGAGCTCACTAAAATATACTCTTAAATTCTTCCACTGGAAACAGATCTTGGGTCAGTCAGGAAATAAGAAAGTCTTAAGGCTTCCCAAAGCTTAAAAAAAAAAAAAAAAGATAATTGTACAGGCTAACATTTACCAAGTAATTACTAGTGGCAGGCACTGTTCTAAGTGCTTTGTAAGTACTAACTCAATTAATCCTTACAATAACTCAATTAACCTAAACAATAACCCTATAAGCTAGGTGCTATTATCCCATTTTACAGATGAGGATACTGAGTCAACCAATTAGCCTAAGATTATATGGAGGTAGTCTGGCTCCAGAGTCTACACTCTCACTGATGGTATTTCCAAGAATTCCTTCTTCTGGGATGACCACCACAGAAGGGTGGTTCATGAGACTTATGTGCCACACAGCAACTGGCCAACAGTTCCAAGCCACCTGCCTGACATCTTCCAGGCACCTACTAACCACATCCTTCAACACCTCAGCAGGCCACAGCTCCGCTTCCCTAGCTCCAGGCACACTGCCTTCCTCCTTCACAGCAAAGGGAGCAACCTGGTTTGCAGACAGGGAGGAGACTTGAAGCTAAGCAGATTGAAGACGTAAATGGGTTTTTGAGAAAGAAAATGTGAGAAAGGCATGTGGAAATGTTCTCCACATGCCTGTGTTGAGTCAGAAGAAGGCACACCTTTGAGGATAAGCTGAAGGTACAGATGAAGACATGTTGCTTACACAATGTGTGGGGAAATGAGCCCCCAAATAGCCTATTGCTGGGGATGTACACTGATAAAACCACTTTGGAGAGCAATCTGGCACTATCCACCCCAAACTTCCAAAGTATATACCCCACAACCCCACAATCCCCAATTCTACTCCTAGGAACCCAGACTACAGAAATACATAGAACAATCAATGTTCACTATAACACAGTGTGAAATGGTAAAAACTCGGATACAATGTATGTTCAGCTACCTAGCAGTAAATAAATCATGGTCTAAGGCAATAATATATAAGAGGTTTTTTGTTGCTATTTTGGTTTTTTGTTTGTTTTTGCAATTCTATGCTCACTTCTGAATGCCATCCCTCTCCTTTTTTTCCTCTTCTTAAGGCTTTCCTAAACTTTGTCAACTCTCCTTATGATTCTTTCACTGTTTACTTATTTTCCAAGTTTTTGGGGTTTTGATTAATATTATTCTTTCTTTTCTTTTTTTTTTAAGATTTCACTTATTTATTTGACAGGGAGAGAAAGAGTACAAGCAGGGGGAGTGGGAGTGGGAGAAGCAGGCTCCCCGCTGAGCAGGGAACAGATGCAGTGCAGGGCTCAATACCAGCACCCTGGGATCACGACCTGATCTGCGGGCAGATGCTTAACTGATTGAGCCACCGAGGTGCCCCAACATACAGGCGTTTAAAAAAAAAAAATCAGAGGTACATATGCAATACAGAAAGAAGTCTACAAAGGATGAAAAACTGCATGTTGTAAAGTACCACATATAAATTATCTCAGTTTTGTTTTAAAACCAAATGAAAATTGGTACATCTGGGTGGCTCAGCGGTTGATCATCTGCCTTTGGCTCAGAGCATGATACTGGGATCCTGATAGAGTCCCACACTGGGCTCCCTGAGAGAAGCCTGCTTCTCCCTCTGCCTATGTCTCTGCTTCTCTCTCTCTCTGTCTCTTACGAATAAATAAATCTTTAAAAAAATGAAAAGAAAATAAAGAACCCTATCCATACCAACAATTTTATATTTATATATAGGAGTTACTTTCATATATATATATATATATATATATATATAATGTTAAAACTATTATTTTATATAATATAAACATATATATGGGACTCCTGGGTGGCTCAGCGGTTGAGCATCTGCCTTTAGCTCAGGGCGTGATCCTGGAGTCCCGGGATCGAGTCCCACATTAGGCTTCCTGTATGGAGCCTGCTTCTCCCTCTGCCTGTGTCTCTGCCTCTGTGTGTCTCTCACGAATAAATAAATAAAATCTTAGAAAAAAATCTTAGAAAAAAACAAATATATATACATATATGTTAAAACTAATACCGTACCTATAAATATTCAGCATAAGCAGAAAACCCACCAAAAACACACACCAAACCACAAACTTTCACTTTTTACTCTAAGCATGTCTGTCTATATTATTTATCATTGTACGAAGCGTGTGTTATTTGTGTGTAATTAAAAACTGACGTGAAAAGGTAAAAGGCACCTTAAAGCTCAAAGAAATGCAGCAATCCGGTCGAAGGAAGGAAAAGGAAAAGAAAGTCAGTAGATCAGGGGATCCCTGGATGGCTCCTGGTTTAGTGCCTTGCCTTTGGCCCAAGGTGTGAACCTGGAGTCCTGGGATGGAGTCCCTGCATGGAGCCTGCTTCTGCCTCTTCCTGTGTCTGCCTCTCTTTCTCTCTCTCTGTCTCTCATGAATAAATAAATAAAATCTTAAAAAAAAAAGAAAGTCAGTAGATCTTGTGCCAAATCAGACTGGTACAGGTTTTCTGCTTTTCCCCAACAACCTGCAGACACGTGGGGTGGGGGGTGGATTTGCATATTTAAAGACAAAGGACTCAAGTAAAAAGAAAGAACACAGGATGAACTTCTTACCCTAGTCAACTCTATATTCAAATCCCAAAGAGCTACAACACTCCAGTGTCAAAAGCCAAATATTAACCTTCCCTCCCAAATGAACCTCAAAGAGAGAAAAATCATTTAGATCTGATCAGTCAACTAAGTTGTGGTTTTCCTCTCATTTCTGTGTTTGGTTGGATTTTAATATAGCTGTCGTGAACGGCCAGGCGGAATTTTAGATAAGGAAGATAATTTCAGAAATGGAAAACAAAAAAGCAGCAGGTAGGATTTCGAAAAACGTGCATATTTTCTTCACAAAACGCATGCCTCTGACCTGCAAGAATGTGTAATGACACAGTGTTACAACATACAATCTGTCTTGCTTGATATTTAAAAATCAAAACAGGCATGTTTTTATAGCTTTACTCTAGGATCCACCCTTCCAAGCTACAAATATTCTTGCAACATCTTACATTCACTTTTACCTCTTCCAAAGTAAGTTCAAATTAATTTTTTTTTAAATTTATTTATGATAGTCACACACAGAGAGAGAGAGAGGCAGAGACATAGGCAGAGGGAGAAGCAGGCTCCATGCACCGGGAGCCTGACATGGGATTCGATCCCGGGTCTCCAGGATCGTGCCCTGGGCCAAAGGCAGGCGCTAAACCGCTGCGCCACCCGGGGATCCCAGCAAGTTCAAATTAAATTCTTTAGAACATCTAAGATCATGAATCAAAACTTAGGCCAACGCACTCCTGACGGCATTGATGGCACCAGGAATGGATGATCCATAGCTCATCTATTTTCCCGCATAAGAAAGTATGGAAAGAAGAAAACCAAAAGTAAATAAATCCAAGCTATGGGAACGTAGCTGAGTAAGCGAGAGTATCCGAAAACCCCAGTCCATCCAACGTTGTGATCTCCAAGTCTGAGACCATGACCTATTTTAATTCCCACACTGGGAAAGCCCAGAATTGTATCGACAAGCCACATAATTCAATAGAACAAGATCTGTTTCCCCTTTCCTTACCTCCCAGATTGCAATGTTCCGGATTTATTGATTATTTCTTTGTTTGTGGTTTCCACATCACATGCATTTTTTTTGCCAGACTTTGCTCCACCTAGTGGAAATACAAAGGACGGTCCAACAGGGAGGTGCCCATAAGCCAGACCTCAGCCTGTTGTATACCACCAAGTAGACAGATCACGAAGACCCACTGTCACTGCTCCCTGTTACTCAGTAGCTGCTCTGACTGCCTTATGGTAGAGTTGGTGGCCCCGGTGGTAACCACAATTGGGGTTACAGGGCAAAGAATGAATCCACATCATTGTACCACCTGGATCCTTTTTTTTTTTTTAAATTTTTTATTTATTTTATTTATGTTAAGCACACAGTGAGAGAGAGAGGCAGAGACACAGGCAGAGGGAGAAGCAGGCTCCATGCACTGGGAGCTCGACGTGGGACTCGATCCCGGGTCTCCAGGATCGCGCCCTGGGCCAAAGGCAGGCGCCAAACCGCTGCGCCACCCAGGGGTCCCTACCACCTGGATCCTGATGGTCCCTCAAGAGTTAGTCCAACAGGAAAGCAAGAGATGTGATGCTCTCAGGTGAACCGATGGCCAGGCATTCAAAAGGCATTTGGAATTGTTAATCCAAAATCATCTGAGATACCCACAGTATACTTAAAGAATTGCCAGCTACCAAAAAAAAAGAAAAGGAAAGAAAAGAAAAAGAAAAGAATTGCCAGCTAGTGCACAAAATCTACAGATGTGCTGCATCATGGGGGCTTGAAAGAGAAGGCTTCTCCTGAGGTCACACAGCCACCCTAATCTAAGTTCCAGTCAGCCCACGGTGACCCTGAGAACACCTCATGGTTTCTGTAGGCTGAGTATGTGACAACAAACCAATGTTTGTGGAGCTGAAAATGAGAGTAGATCCAAGATGTAGAATGGGGAAAGGAAAAAGTTCTAAGAACATGTCTTGGTTCAGATTGATTATGAGGCCATGGAGGACCCTGAGAAAAGAAAGTAACTGGCATCAGGCTTTCAACTGGGGTGAAAACAAACATGTTCTTAAAATGAAACCACAAGGGCAAACCAAAGAAAGAAGAAAGAAAGTTTAAGGTTGGGCGAATAAGGGAGGCTCATCTGCTTACTGAACCACAAACTAAAAAAAAAATTTTTTTTTTCTCAAAAATGTTTTATGTTGCCTGACAAAGCCAGGCTGACTGGCAACATGTTAACAAATCTGAGAGTAATCAAGATTCAGGATATTAAAGCTTTCAACTGTCCCATCTAAAATTTGTTGTCAGAGGTTACTTCATATACTTCACAATGTTATGTTCTCTCTTCATAGGAAGGTTAACCTCAAACCCTGTGATGATCAGAATGAGCTGATATGGGAAGAGCAGGCACTGCTAAACCAGTGTCTGGCCATCTCCACACCACTGACATTTTGGACTAGACGATTCTTTGTTGTGGGAGGCTCTCCTTTGTGACAGGAGGTTTAGCAGCATCCCTGGCCCTGAGCTGTGACAACCAAAAATGTTTCCAGACACTGACAAATGTCCTCTGGAAGGGGCACAATTATCCCCAGTTGAGAACCACAACTCTAAACATATAGGTTCACCACAAACGTTTCCTACAGGGACAAAATTAAACTCAGATATAGGACAGATTCAAGGAAATCATTCTCAAACTCCCCAAATTTCAGCTTCTGAACTCAATTTGAGAGCTGATACTAACTTATCAACAACCAAATCCACTCTGAGGACCACAAATAATAACTATTATTTGTGATATTATTTTGTGATAATTATATTTAATAGCGATTAAATGTATTCCAAGAGCTTTATATATATCTTTTCACCTCACAGCAAGCCTATGAGGTACATACTATTATTGATTCCATTTTATAGATGAGGACACTGAGGCACAAAGAGGTCAACAACTTGCTTCTTCTACTTAGAAGAGTCAGGTTTGGATCTCAGGTGGTCTGCCCCTGGAGCCCACAACCTCACCACTGTGTTGGACTTACCCCACTATTCCCACACCAGAAAGCTCTTAGATCTGCACTATTAAGTAGTCAGTGACCACATGTAGCTATTTAATTTAAATTAATTAAAATTAAATATCATACCAGCCTTGGAAAAGTCTAGTGTCCCTTAAAAGGTTATATATAAAGTTACTATGTGACCCAGCAATTTCACCATGAAGTATACACCCAGGAGAAATGAAAACTTATGTCTACACAAAAAAACTTGTACATGCATGTTCACAGCAGCATCATTCAAATTAGCCCAAAAGTAGAAATAGCCCAAATGCCCATCATTTGATGAATAGATAAATTAAATGTAGTACATTTATATGACTGAATGTTAACTAACTACAGAAAGGAATGAAATGCTGATATGTCAGCATGGATGAATCTTGGAAACATGATGCTAAGTGAAAGAAGCCAGTCACAGAGAACCACCTAGAGTATGATGCCATTTATAAGAAATGTCCAGAATAGTCAAATCCATAGAGACACAAAATAGATTAGTGGCTGCCAGGGGCTGCAGGAGGTGGGGATGGGATGGGGAGGGACTGCTAATGGCAATGGGGCTTTTTTCTAGGGTAATGAAAATTTCCTAAAATTACATAGTAGGGGTGTCTGGGTGGTTCAGTCAGTTAGGTGTCTGATGCTTGATTTCAGCTCAAATCATGATCTCGGGGGTTCTCTGCGCTCAGCAGGGAGTCTGCTTGTCACTCTCCCTCTGCTTCTCCCCCTTATCCCTTGTGCTCTCCCTCTTGCACAAATAAATTCATTAAATCTTAAAAAAATGAAACAAATAAAATTAGGTAGTAGATGGTACACAATTCTGCGACTTACTAAAAAGTCATTTCACATACACTTTAAAAGGGTGAATCTACTGGCATGTTAATTATGTCTCAATACAGCTGTTATAAAAAACTAGATGTCACTAAAAATTCAGTTGCTCATCTATCCGAGTCACATTCCTAGTGCCAATAGTCACATGTGGCTAAGTGGTTAGTTACCAAAACAGACAGTGCAAATATAGGACATTTCTAACATCACAGAAAGTTCTACTGGACTGCACTGCTTGGATGAATGGATGAAAGGCCTCTTTACCGTATAACCACAGCCTACCTTTCAAGTGTTTTCTACTTCTACCCTCCTCCACATACCCGCATAGGAAGCTTCCACCACAGACTACATGCCACCTCCAAACACATCCTCCATTTTCACTTTTCCCCAGGCTGGAATTGACTTGTTTCCCTTCCCAACCTTTAAAGCCTGGCCCAAATGCCTCTTCTGTGAAGCTTTTCCTAAATCCCACCTTCCCCTGGTCAGAGCAGAATCAATTGTTCCCACTGTCCTTTGTTTGCACATCTGTGCCTCTGGGTTACAAATCATTATGCGTGTGATCTGTCTTTTCCAGCAGATTACCAGCTCCTTGAAAACAGAGGGATTCAGTTACTCATCTGAGGGCTCCCAGAGCCCACCTGCATTAACAGTCTGCTGCAGAGTGAACATTTCAGTAAATGATGGCTGAATTCTACTGAAAGGACTTCTGGAAACTCAAGGTGTTGATCTGAGACAACTTCTTTAAAAAAAAAAAAAGATTTTATTTATTTATTCATGAGAGACACAGAGAGAGAGAGGCAGAAACACAGGCAGAGGGAGAAGCAGGCTCCATGCAGGGAGCCCAATATGGGACTCGATCCCAGGACTTGAGGATCATGCCCCGAGTGGAAGGCAGATGCTTTAACCGCTGAGCCACCCAGGTATCCTGAGACAACTTCTCACTTTGGTTTATAAAACAGACTAAGAAAATGAGGGAAGGGGAATTAGAGTCTAGACATTCCATCTCCCACTATTTGATGAGAAGAAATGATGCTAATCACACCAAAATGCTGTTTTTAAGAAGGAAGAGTGGAGTAGAGCTTCTGGACTGAAACCTGGGGCATACTTGGTAAGAGGAAGGGGCAGAGAGTATACTATTGAGAGACGAGGTAAGACAAAAACATCAGGAATTAGGACCCCCAACCAACTCAAAGTTTTAAGCGTGGCAGAGGAAAGGTAAGGACTGTATCTCTAGAGATTAAGCTGGGTGGCTTTAAAGAAAAAGACATCTCTACTAAAATGTTATTTTTTTTAAAGATTTTATTTATTTATTCATGAGAGACACACACACACACAGAGAGAGAGAGAGAGAGAGAGAGAGAGAGAGAGAGAGAGGCAGAGACACAGGCAGACAGAGAAGCAGACTCCATGCAGGGAGCCTGACGTGGGACTCGATCCTGGGTCTCCAGGATCAGGCCCTGGACTGAAGGCAGCACTAAACCACTGAGCCACCCAGGCTGCCCCTAAAACGTTATTTTAAATAACATGGTCAGATTGTTCTAGTTGAATCTAACCAACAATAGAAAGAAACTCTATGTATCTCAATACTTATTTAACTAGAAGAGACAAATGCCAAGGGCTCACTGGCAACTCGACTATTTTTTTTTTACTCTTTATGGATTTAAGGAATAACACCTGAGTCACAGTAAGGAGCGTTAAGTCTAAGTTCATAATCTCAGAAGTGAGCTAGGCTGATAACGTTTCTGGGCCAGAAATGATAGTTCCAGTGGAGAGCTGGTAACAGGGAAAGCAAGCCACTATGTGTTATATAAACACGTATACCATATATTTCTGATATTAGATACGTATGTCTAGTATAAAAAGATTGTATTTGATAAAGGCACTTCAAAGGGAAAAAATCACTGTAAGACTAGATCGGGCACGTTCAGGATGGTATGGCTGTAGACAAAAACACAGTAAGACACCCACACCATGTTCAATACAGAATGAGTAGAGCAAGTCCTCCTCAATTCAGTTAGTTGGAAGACCCTTGTTGAAATAAGGACAGTGAGTACCTGAAGTGCGTCCTTTGTCAAAATGGTCTCTGAATATTTTTCTTCTTCACTATTTTTTTTAATTTTTGTTTAGTTTTTATTTATTTATGATAATCACACACAGAGAGAGAGAGAGAGGCAGAGCCACAGGCAGAGGGAGAAGCAGGCTCCATGCACCGGGAGCCCGACGTGGGATTCAATCCCGGGTCTCCAGGATCGCGCCCCGGGCCAAAGGCAGACGCTAAACCGAATGTGCCACCCAGGGATCCCACTATTTTTTTTTAAAGATTTTATTTATGTATTTGAGAGGGAGAGGAGAGAGAGAGGGAATGAGAGTGCAGGAGCAGGGGGAGGGAAAAGCAGATTCCCAGCTAAGCAGGGAGCCTAAGGCAGGGCTCAATCCCAGGATGCTGGGATCATGACCTGAGCCAAAGGCAGACACTTAACCGACTGAGCCACCCCAGCGCCCCCTCTTCACAGATTTCACAGGCAAAAATCAACAAAAACCCAAACAAAACAAAAAACAAATTGACTAAACAGTGGTGGATTCAGAGTTAATAATTATATAGTAGCTTCCATTCCAAAGGTTAAAATTCAAAACACAAATGTCACTATAGATATCTAGTATTCATGGGCAGAAAGAAACAAGGGTACCAGGTGGGGATCGGAGCACTGGGTATGAGGGTGGTCGGGAAGAGGGAACCCACTCATTACCAAACGTTCTCTTCTCTGCAGGAACTGTAACTACATAATAGCTGCTGGTCAATGCTAGCATCCATCCAAATGGAACAAAGTACAAAAGCCACCCTGTCCCCAAAATAAGTATTGGAAGTGCCAGAGAAATGATAAGAAAGCGGCCTATGATCAATAAACTGCAATTAGGGCATGACATTGAAGATCCCCTCCCACATCTTCTTGCCAACTCCAAAGCTTCTGTGACCTGCTGGCACCTCCACTTTCCATCCTTCCACTGCCAAAGAAGTGGATCTGGTTCCCACCGTCAACTCAGAGGCCCACCACTGTTCTTCCATTGGGGTGAAGCAGCCACAAGCCCATGGCTCTGATCTCCTAAGGCTCCAATATTCTTAAATTAACCCTCTAGCAGTATTATTACTGGATATTGAGAACACCCTTTCTTTACCTAAATGTAGAAATAGATGCAAAGGCGAAGCAGTAAGTTTGTTCTATATTTTGTTCTGTCAACATCTATATATTTTTTAAGATTTATTTATTTATTTATTTATTTTAGAGAGAGAGTAAGAGTGAGCATTGGGGGAAGGGGGAGAGGGAGAGGGAGAGGAAGAAAGAATCTCCAGCAGACTCCTTGCTGAATGAGAAGCCTGACCAGGGGCTCAATCCCACAACCCAAGCTGAAATCAAAAGTCAGACACTCAACCAACTGAGCTACCCACGTGCCCCCAACATCTGTACTTCTTAACTTTATCAGTCCTAAGGGTTCTGACTTTTCCAAGAAATAAAATTTCTTTCTCCTGCCAGTTTATGATTTTAGCTAGGGAAAAGAACCCCAACAAGATCTTGATGCTAGCATTGACCAGCAGCTATTATTAAAATGGAAGGGTCCCAGCCCTACAAAAGGGAATATGTTGGGCCAGAAAATAAGCTCTAGTTCTTTCACATGCTATTTCAAACATACAGAAATAGATTCTGGTGGGGGAAACAGAGGATACTTCAACAGATAAATAACAAATTGTGGTACAGTCATATAGTGGAATACTATTCAGCCACAATAAAGGAATGAAGTACTGGCACCTGCTACAATATAGATGAATCTCAAGAACATTATGTTAAGGGAAAGAACACGGACACAAAATATCACAAAGTGTAGGATTCCATTTATATACAATATCCTGAATAGGTAAATCCACAGAGACAGAAAACAGATTGGTGGCTGCCAGGATCTGGGGGAAAGGGAAATTAGGGAGGAACTGCTTAAGGGGTAGGGGGTTTTCTTTTGAAGTGATGAAAATGTTTTGGAACTAGATGTAGTGGTTGCATAACATTGTGAATGTACAAAACACCACTGAATTGTTCACTTTAAAGTGGTAACATGGTTTTACATGGTTTCTGTCATACGAATATCGTTCCATCTTAAAAACTAATTTTTAAAAGAAAGGATACTAGGCGGGCAAAACAAGATGCAGATGTGAAAAGGCAGCCCATAAACTCCCAGGGAAAAGATAAGTATTTTTTCTGGAACTCTGCTTCTACTCTTGATCACAACGCAAAGTTCAAGCACCAAGCTGTACAGACTCTGCCATCAGCCGTGTGCGAGAGTGTGTGTGTCTATTCCTTTCTGAAAAGACAGGGAAGAGAACAGAAACTGAAGAAAATAGAATGGTAAAGCCTTGCCAAACGCAAGGGAAGGAGGGGTGATTCCCCCTGCTGCACCCCACCCAACTTGGCACCAGGAGTAATGCTCCCATTAGGGTTTCGAAATGCCAGCCGGAGCTGGAATCAGCACAAGCAAGCTTCTCTGCCTGGATAAAAAGCAAGCCACCCAGCAAGAAAAGCTGGGGTGCTCCATTTGCTGCCCATATTGGCAGCAGCACCACCCTTTGCTCAAAAGCCCTGAACTGGCCTAGATCAGCATCAGTGGCTGGCTTTCCCAGGCCAGCCAGCCTAACAGCAAGAGCTTGTAATAGCTCCACTGTGCCCTCATCCTGAGGGGTCCCGATCCGCTTCATCCCGCAGGCCTTCCAAGAGTCTGGCCTCCAACACGTTAAAAACGGAGCCAAGATGCCCTCGGAACTTTTCCCTGTCCAGCTTGAAATAAATATCCTCTCAGCCCCTCCTCCCTCTCAGGCCAGCTCAACAGCCGCCGTACCCCTACCCGCACACACGTACACAAGGCATCACTCACTGCCTCGGAGACCTGCTGCCCGGGGGGACACGAACGCGCCCCCCATGCCTCAGCCTCGCACCAGCCACCTGACCTAACTGCCCTCTCAAAGGCCCCTCACTCGCTGAGCACCGCGCCTCCGCCACTTCCCTGACACCCAAACAGGTGTCCCCAGCTCGACACCGACGCCCCCTCGAGCCTGTCCACCCCAGGCACGGGAGCCCCTCTCAGGACCCCTCAACTCTTGGCAGCAGCACTCCTCCGGCCCCCTCCAGCCAGGCAGCGACGCCGTCTTCAGCCCCCTCCAGCCAGGCCTCGACGACCCCCAGGCCCCCAGGCTGGCCCGGACGCCCCCTCCCCCTTACCTGCGGGGGTTCAGCCCTGGCTGACAGGGGGCTGGGCAGCGCCTGGAGGAGCAGGAGCGCCATGCCACCCAGGAGCCTTCTCCTCTCCATCCCCCTCCTGCTCCTGCTCCTCCGCCACGGCGCCGCCACCTCCCTCCTCCTCCTCCCTCTCCTCCTCTTCCCTCTTCTTCCTTCTTCCCTTCTTTTCCTGTTTCACTCTCCCCTCCCGCTTCCGGCTCTGCTCCACCCCGCCCCAGCCCAAACACCCTCCCACACCCCGGGCAGGCTCTCCAGTTCCAGCCCTTCGTGGGCCCCTGCCCTTCGCCCATTGACCAAAATAGCTGTCGATCAAATAGAAGTTCCGCCCCCCCATGAAGACGGAAGACCGGAGGGATCTAGCCAATGAAAAGTGGGAGGAAGCCGGGCCATCTTGAGTGCGGCACGGTGGTGTAAATGCCTCCCACGCCACCGAGAGTGGCGGAAGTAGCTCCGATCGGGGGCGGGGCCACGTGGTGCGAGCATTGACAAGCCTCTAATCCGGGTGCCGCCATCTTGAGCGTGGCGGAAGTAGTAGATTGCTGCACTTCAGCAAAGAAAGGGAAGGGGTAAAGTGATTCTAAAGAGCGTCAGAAAAGAGATTGTGTTTTAGAAGGTAACAGGGCGCTCCTTAAGAAGAAAACAACTGCAGTCTAAAAAATCTTTTGACGTCTTTTGCTTTGAAACGCAGCCCTGGTACCAGGGCCCCTCTCCTTGGTCTCAAGACGCCCGAGTGGTAGTTTAAGGTTAATTTGAATTCTACGAAATAGTAGCTTTACCTGAGGCATGGTGCTGTGTCACCCCAAATCTCGGGAACGAAATTCTGTTGATTCTACCTTAGAAACAGATCTGAAATCCACTCCCATTGTTTCCATCCCCATTTCTCATCTTGCAAAATATAAACGGTCTCCCCTGCTGGCCCTAGCTGCCAAGCCTTCCCTCTCAATTCCTGCTGCGCTCCCCAGCAAGGGTGCTCTAGACAAAGCCAAACATCATTGTCTTAAGGCTTTCTCTCTTAAAAATACTAAAACTACCTAGGGCATATGTAGTCCAATCTCCTCAATATGGTCCTCTCTTGTGTCCTGACCCCTGCCTCCTCCTTTTTAACTCATAACCTTCCGCCACTACATTTTCCCACACTTACACCAAACACTTAAGAGATCCCCAGTGTGCTGCGCTATAGGACACATTGCCATACAGTTCTCTGTTTATAAACTCCTAGCTCCCCCCCCCCCCCCCCCCGCCGCCACCGCCCTTGTTTCTTCTGGATTCTCATAACACTAACACACATTATATCTGATCTATAATATCTGCCTGGCTGACACCTCCCACTAAATCTGCAGCTTCTTGTATAGCACAGCAAGTCTTACTCTTTTTTTTTTTTTTTTTTTTTTTTTTGAGAAATCCCTACAACATCCTGTACAAGGCCCAACCACGAGCCCAACAATGTTGGTAAAGTAAATGAACAAATGAAGACCTAGGCTGGAGAAGCCAGATGCCTGTAGCTGCCAATTTCCTCTCAAAATCCTGCCAAACCATTTTGCAGGTTGGCCTAGTCTAGCCCACAGCTGAGCCCAGAGGGAGTTTGTTCTTGGCTAACTGGTGGCAAAGTAGGAAACAGGTAAAAGTGAAGAATTTGGCTCTGTCCTCAGCTTAAGAACATACACGGTTGGGCAGCCCCGGTGGCGCAGCGGTTTAGCGCCGCCTGCAGCTCAGGGCGTGATCCTGGAGACCCTGGATCAAGTCCTACGTCAGGCTCTCTGCGTGGAGCCTGCTTCTCCCTCTGCCTGTGTCTCTGCTTCTCATTCTCTCTGTGTCTCTATGAATAAATAAATTAAAAATCTTAAAAAAAAGAAAGGACGTCCATAGTTTTGCCTCTTCTTGATCCTGCTTTCCCAAGTGTTACAAAAGGTGACAAATATTTTTGCCAATCTCAAAAGCCTTAGAAATTCATTCATCCAATCAAGCTCCTTAGGGAAGAAATAAAGATTCAGTATTAGGCAAGGGCCAAACTACTTTCATAACACAGGGTGTCAGTCCTGGCCTCAATTTTTTCTAAGTCCTCCTATGTAAAAGCCAGGTATTATCATCATTAGGAAACCCCAATAGTTTCAACTTAACAAACACAGGATGTTTTATCCTAACTTCCCTTCCTTTCTTTACCTGAGAGCTTAAACTGAGCCACTGGATGGGACAAACACTAAAGCCTGCCCAGTCTGGATTAGTATTTCCCAGACAAAGTCATTTGAGTCACCCTAACCACCTTGCTTTCCACATCTCACAGGTGCCAACTCAAAGAAAGCAGAGAGGTCTTACAAAATGGAACTGAGATGCAGTTTGAATTAGTGTGTTTTAAAGTGCCTCTAAACTATAGCCACCACATATTCCAGACTTTTCCAAAAAAGCCATTGTCTATAAAGGGAGGAGGAATGCCAGAAAGATTTAGGAGCTGGGTAGGAAAGGAGAAGGTTGTCAATTCTCAAAAGAACATCAGTGTGGGGGCGCCTGTATGGTTCAGTGGGTTATGTGTCTGCCTTCCGCTCAGACTGTAATCCCAGGATCCTGGGATTGAGCCCCTGTTGAGCACCCTGCTTGATGGGGTGTCTATTTCATCCTCTGCCCCCTGCTCCTGCTCTCTCTCTCTCTCCCTCTCTCTCTCAAATAAATAAAATCTTTAAAGAATCAGTTTGGAAATGTTTCCAAGCTCTGCTAGCTCTGGTAATGTTTGTCCTATTTGTCTTTGGAAATGCATTAAGTGGGATCCCTGGGTGGCGCAGCGGTTTGGCGCCTGCCTTTGGCCCAGGGCGCGATCCTGGAGACCCAGGATCGAATCCCACGTCGGGCTCCCGGTGCATGTGTCTCTGCCTCTCTCTGCTTCTCCCTCTGCCTGTGTCTCCCTCTGCCTGTGTCTCCCTCTGCCTGTGTCTCCCTCTGCCTGTGTCTCTGCCTCTCTCTCTCTCTCTCTCTGTGTGACTATCATAAATAAATAAAAAATAAAAAAAAAGGAAATGCATTAAGCTGAAGCCAGATCTCCTACCCTAAGAAAACTAGCTCAATGACACAGTTTTCTGCTAGAAATCAGCTAAAATCAAATTGCACATGTTACAGCATGGATAAACTTTGAAAATATTATGCTAAATGAAAGAAACCAGACACAAAAGACTACACATTGCGTGGATTTCTTTTCCGTGAAAAGTACAGAATAGGTCAATCTATAGAGGCAGAAAGTAGATTAGGGGTTTTTGTGGGTTTTGGTGGGTTGAAGGGGATGGAGAGAGACAGCCAAAGGGTACAGAGTTTCTTTGGGGAGTACTAAAAGTATTCTGAAATTAGTGATGAGGATTGCAACGTTGTGAATATACTAAAAAAAATATGCTGAATTATACACACTTTAAAAATATGAATTTATATGAATTATATTTTAGGGATCCCTGGGTGGCGCGGCGGTTTGGTGCCTGCCTTTGGCCCAGGGCGCGATCCTGGAGATCCGGGATCGGATCCCACGTCGGGCTCCCGGTGCATGGAGCCTGCTTCTCCCTCTGCCTGTGTCTCTGCCTCTCTCTCTCTCTCTATGACTATCATAAATAAATAAAAAAAAATTTTGAATTATATTTTAATCTTGAAAAATAGGGAGAAAATTAAATTGCAGCCAGAACCGTGGCCTCAGGGAAGAGGCTTTTTCTTTAGAGCAGTAGTTCTTTTTTTTTAATACTTTTATTTATTTTATTTATTTTATTTATTCTAATTTAATTTAATTTTATTTTATTTTATTATTTTATTTTATTTATAGACACACACAGAGAGAGGCAGAGACACAGAGGGAGAAGCAGGCTCCATGCAGGGAGCCCGATGTGGGACTCCATCTCCAGGATCACACCCCAGGCTGCAGGCGGCGCCAAACCGCTGCGCTACTGGGGCTGCCCTAGAGCAGTAGTTCTTGAAGTGTGCTCCCCAGACTAATAGAAACCACATCACTGGGCAATTACTAGAAATGCACATTCTCAGGTTCCACCGCAGACCTACATAATAAATTCTGGGGATGGGGTACCACATTTTTTTTTTCATTTTGATTCCAGTTAACATACAGTGTTATGTTAGTTTCAGGTATACAACATAGTGATTCAACAATTCTATACATTACTTAGTGCTCATCATGGTATGTGTATTCTTAATCCCCTTCACTTATTTCACCCATCTCCCACTCGCCTCCTTTCTAGTAACCATCAGTTTGTTTTCTGTATTTAAGAATCTGTTTTTCGGGATCCCTGGGTGGCGCAGCGGTTTGGCGCCTGCCTTTGGCCCAGGGCGCGATCCTGGAGACCCGGGATCGAATCCCACATCGGGCTCCCGGTGCATGGAGCCTGCTTCTCCCTCTGCCTGTGTCTCTGCCTCTCTCTCTCTCTCTCATAAATAAAAAATAAATTAAAAAAATAAAATAAAATCACCTTTAAAAAAAAAAACAAAAAAAAAGAATCTGTTTTTTTTTGTTTTGTTTTGTCTCCTTTTTTTGTTGCTCATTGATTTTGGTTCTTAAATTCTATATGAGTAAAATCATGGTATTTCTCTTTCTCTGACTTATTTCACTTAGCATTATACTCTCTAGATCCATCCATGTTGTGCAAATGACAAGATTTCATTTTGTTTTATGGCTGTGTAATATTCACTTGCATATATATGTACAGCATCTTCTTTATCCATTCACCTATTCATGGATATTTGGACTGCTTCCATAACTTGGTTATTGTAAATAATGCTGCAATAAACATAGGGGTGCATATATCTTTTTGGTGTTTTTGGGGACACGGGTGGCTCAGCAGTTGAGCATCTGCCTTCGGCTCAGGGCATGATCCTGAAGTTCTCGGATCAAGTCCCACATCAGGCTCCTGCAGGGAGCCTGCCTGCTTCTCCCTCTGCCTCTCTCTCTCTGTGTCTCATGAATAAATAAGTAAATCCTTAAAAAAAAAAAAAAAAAAGAATTAGTGTTTTTGTATTCCTGGATCACATGGTAATTTACTTTTAATTTTTTCAGAAACCTCCATACTGTTTCCAGTTCCATAGTGGCTGTACCAATTTGTATTCCCGCCAGCATTATCCACATCCTTGCCAACACATATATTCTTTATTTATTTTTTATTTTAGCCTTTCTAATAGGTTTGAGGTATTATCTCATTGTGGTTTTGATTTGCATTTCCCTGATGATGAATTATGTTGACCATCTGTATGTCTTCCTTGGAGAAATGTCTGTTCATGTCTTCTGCCCATTTTTTATTAATGTCCACACCCAATGTGAGGCTTGAACTCATGACCCCAAGGTAGAGTCTCATGCTCTACCGATGGAAACCTTTTCTGCCCATTTTAAAATTGGATTATTTGCTTTTTTTGTGTTGAACTGTAATACATTGTGTATTTTGGATACTAACCCTTTATCAGATGTCATTGGCAAGTATCTTCTCTCATTCTTTCAGTTTTGTTGTTTCTTTGGCTATGCAGAAGCTTGTTTTAAGATTTTTATTTCAGAGAGAGTGAGAGAAAGCACAAGCAGTAGAAATGGGTAGAGGGAGAAGTAGACTCCCTGCTGGGCAGGGAGCCCAGATGTGGGATATAGG
Organism: Nyctereutes procyonoides; assembly: GCF_905146905.1. Lineage (NCBI taxonomy): Eukaryota > Metazoa > Chordata > Mammalia > Carnivora > Canidae > Nyctereutes > Nyctereutes procyonoides. The sequence goes on along the minus strand of NW_026575133.1, from coordinate 7,669,082 downwards.
CTTGATGTGGGGCTCCATTCCAGGACCCCAGGATCATGACCTGAGCCAAAGACAGACGCTTAACTGACTGAGCCACCCAGGCGCCCCAGAAGCTTTTTGTTTTGATATAGTACCAATGCTTTATTTTTGCTTTTGTTTCCCTTGCTTCCCTCAGGAAACATAACTAGACTCACAATCTGTGTTTTAACAACCCATCCACAGGACTCTGACACATGTTCTAAAAACCATGGCTCTAGGGCAGCCCCGGTGGCGCAGCAATTTGGCACTGCCTGCAGCCTGGGGTGTGATCCTGGAGACCCGGGATCGAGTCCTACATCGGGCTCCCTGCATGGAGCCTGCTTCTCCCTCTACCTGTGTCTCTGCCTCTCTCTCTGTGTCTATGAATAAATAAAATCTTAAAAAAACAAAAACAAAAAAACCCATGGCTCTGGAGTAGGGGAAACTTTTAGTATAAAGGGTCAGAAAGCAAATATTTTATGTTTTGCATGCCACATATTCTTGGTGTCTCCCCTTCACCCCCTTAAGAATATAAAACATTCTTAGTTCCAGGCACACAGAAACAAGTAGCAAGTGACTCTGGACCCTGGCATCATAGTTCATCAACTACTGCTCTGAAACAACAGTTCCCATTTTGGAGTCTCCAACAAAGATGGGTGGACTTTTCCTTTGCAGAATAGGAAATAAACAATGGCCTCCAGGCATCAGAGCAGTTCCCCTTACAGTTCTTGCAACCTCTTCCACACCAAGGACAAAATCAGACCAGATCCTGCTTTCGTTCCGGCTTTATTAACTCAGTCTGCAGACAGTTCCTTGTGCTCTTTCAAGAAATTTATTTGATTCACAGTGATATCCTTTGAATGGTCAGTAAATTCTATTAGAACTCAATACAGAGATTGAAAAAAAAAATGAAAAAAAAAATACAGAGATTGATCCCAGGTAAGCCACAGTGGTCCCCTTCCACCCCCACCCCAACCTCCTGAGCCTGAAAAATCACCTAGAGCAGCTGAGAGGGAAAAGGATAAATGGCTGCACTTTGCTGTGTGTCCTTCCAGGCTCTTTGGTCCTGGTTGATTACTTCTCAGAGATATCCAAATAAAACTTTCCTATTCAATACACACCAGTCTTTAGTGTTTAGCCCAATGGGCTGAGGAAGAGAGGCAGCTAGGAAAATATACCCACTAAAATGTGTAATTAATACCTCCATTCAATCTGTCTTACTTATAGTTAGTGGACTTATCTTTTAAACACAGAGACGTAAAATTGGACAGGATTTTGGCACAGAACAGATTCAGTGTTACAGGCTCAGAGCACCATGAAACTTTGTAGCCTCATGTGATGGCCTTTTTTTTAAGCACTAAGAACTCCCAGATGCCTGATCAACCCAAGCCTAGCAGCACTCCCAAAGACACCTTCTGACAAGGGGGCACTGGGGACAAGAAGGGGGAAGAATGGAGAAGAGCCCCAAGGGGACAAAGACTTCTTCCCTCTCCCTTCCTGGGTTAGCTAGAATTACAGGGGCAAACATTCTGTATTGTGACACAGATGAGGAAGAAGGGAAGAAGAAACAGAGGTAGGAGCTTTCCTTAGTCCCAGGGGCTCTTCCCCCGTCCTGGCTGGAACTAGAATCCCAAAGGTTTCCTAATTTTTTCATATGGTTTGCTTGAGTATCTCCCCCCAGGTTCTAGCAACTTCTCCCCAGGATGTCTCAACTCCTGGTCTCCAGGGGATGGTGGTTAAGGGGGTAGCAGAAAGAAGACTTGGCCTTTGCTCCCGTTGTTCACTTCTATCCCCTGGAGTCCAATAACCCAGGTGCCTGGATGAAAACATGAGGCTCCCCACCCCCCAAATGCACCCTAACTTTCAGGCCCCTTTGGCAGAGGAATGAGGGCACAGGTGTACAAGGCAGCTAAGGAAAGGCTGGTGAGTATGGGTGCAGACTGGTCCTTGCTGGGACAGGGCATTTAGAGGCCCTTATTGAAGTAGATATAAGGCATAAGTTCTCCATACTTGGCCTTGATAGTGTCTTGGAGTTCTGATTCCAGATAAGAAACTGACAATTCACTGAAAAGAGAAAAGAAGGGGATTATGGGCATGCCAAATGGATAAGTAACAAATTACCAGCAGATAAAATCTAACTCAAATGCCACCTCTAAGAAGCCCTTCCTGATTTTTGCATCAGAACTAATGGCCCCTGTACAACATATGTTGCTTTTTCTTCTACTCAGGCCTGACTGTATTCTCCCTGCTGCTAAACTTCCATCTTCTCTGTTAGATTATAAGCACAGTGCTTGGACCCAGGCGATGCCTGCAGAGGATACTGAAATATGAGTAGGAAGGCAAAGGAACCTGGTATCTTCTTGGTGTACATCCAAGCTACACCTAGTCTCCTGGAGCTAGTCCTCTCCCTCCCCCAGTCTGATGCTTTGTTTCCCTCTTCCATCATCACTTTGCACACTCCTTCCCTGCCAAGGCATACAAGGGAAGTAGAGAGGTCCGAGTCATCCAGCCCCAAGCGAACACAAGCCAGAATAAGTACCTATCCCTTTGTTCAATTTCAAGGACCAGATCTAGCCAGAGAAGATGTGTCTAACAACCCAACCAACGGGGACAGAAAGTCTCTTGTTCCCCTACTTCTCTCCAGGGCAGCCCTTCCTCGACTGGGAGGGAGCAACTCATCTCTCTGCCCCTGAGAGATCTGTTTTGGTTTACCATTCATCCAGAGTTAAGAGGCCCAGAGTTTAGGCTGATAGGCACCTGTCCTTGGCAAAGGGTGCCCTTACTGCCCATCCTGGTCTGCTTCAGGACAGCAGGCAGGTCAGGGGGAACAGGAACAGGGCATTTGGTAACGTGAGGAGCAAAGAACTATTACCATTTCTGTGGGAAGAGCCCACATGCCACTGGCACCATAAAGATGAGGCTGGAAGAAGAAGAAACAAATCGTTAGGGACATCTCCTACAGACCTGCTCACACCCCATCTCTGAGCCCCCCGAAGGAAGTAGGGAGATGCCCATCACTACCCTGCCTTCCACATTGCCCCATGGCTCCCCTTCCTGCAACTCTTCTCCTGGCCTCTCAGTGCCAGGATATTTATTCTGGCATGGCATGAAATCGGCCTCCTCTACCTCCCATCCCTCACTCCACATCCACCTGTCGTTCAAGCAGGTGAAGATAATAAAGGCAGGAGAAGATAACAAAGGCACTGGGATTATAAGTAGCAGCCCTAAAGAACACAAGCACTGAGCAGTGAGGAGTATAAAACCCAAGGTTCTGCCCCTCTGGCCATGAACCCCTAGGCTGGCCAACAACAGAACCAGGCAGTCTCTCTAACCTCCCTGAGCACACAAGCACCTGGAGGAGCTCATTAAGAGGCAACGCTGGGCAGCCCGGGTGGCTCAGCGGTTTAGCGCCGCCTACAGCCCGGGGTGTGATCCTGGAGATCCTGGAGACCCTGGATGGAGTCCCACATCAGGCTCCCTGCATGAAGCCTGCTTCTCCCTCTGCCTGTGTCTCTGCCTCTCTCTCTCTCCTGTGTATTCTCATGAATAAATAAATAAAATCTTAAAAAAAAAAAAAAAAAGAGGCAACGCTAATGCAGTAGGCCTGGGGAAGGGCCTATAGTATTTCTAAGGTCCTCAGATGCTTCAGGGCCAGAGCCCTGTCTTACAGGACATGGGAATCTGACAGAACAGGGTTCAGATCCCACTTGGCTACTCACTTGCTGTGTGAACCTGGGCAAGTGAGCCCTGAGCCAGCAGAGGGAGGACACGAGTGCCTGTTCTGCAGGGCTGCTGTGGTGTTCAACCCATGGGAACCACTCACTCAGGGGTGACTCAATAGCAGAAGGTAGCGTGGTGTGTGAAACTGTCGGGAATCAGACCTGAACTCCAGCAATTATGAGCTACAGAGCCCTGGGCAAGTCTCATCTCACCAATCCTTGGGATCTTCGTTTGTGTTTTTTTTATTTTTATTTTTAAAATTTTATTTATTTATTCATGAAAGACACAGAGAGAGGCAGAAACATAGGCAGAGGGACAAACAGGCTCCCCGTGGGACTTGATTTCAGGACCCCAAGGATCACAACCTGAGCCAAAGGCAGACGCTCAACCACTGAGCCACCTAGGTGTCCCGGGTTGTTCATTTGTAAAAGGAGATGATGACAGGACCTAGACCTTTGGGGCAGAGGGGATTAAGTGAAATTATAGATGTGGAGCATGAGCACAATGGGGACACACAGAACACCTTCTGCATGTGTTGGTTGTTTCTGTTGCTGTCATTAGCCCCGTGGCCTCACAAAGTGTTACTGATGCTAGGATGTGGCGAGTCACTGGCAGGCACCGAAGCACGTTGCCGTGACCAATAGTGTTTTCCTTTTGTGTGAGGTTGGGACACCTGAAGCCCCAGGCTGTCCCCTCATTTTTTTTATGTCTCAGTATATTTATTTATTTATTTATTTATTTATTTATTTATTTACTTATTTACTTAGTTTATTTATATTGAGATATAGCTGATATACAACATTGTGTACAGGTAAGATGTATAACATGCTGATTCAATACAGTGATACGCTGCAATGTGACAACTAGAGCATAGGCTAACACCTCTGTCACTGTCATAGAATTATCACTTCTTTATTTTTATTTTTTTTTATTCTTTATTTTTAAGTAATCTCTACACATCCAACATAGGGCTCAAACTCACAACCCTGAGATCAAGAGTCGCATGCAAGGCAGCCCGGGTGGCTCAGCGTTTTAGTGCCACCTTCAGCCCAGGGCGTGATCCTGGAGACCCGGGATTGAGTCCCACATCAGGCTCCCTGCATGGAGCCTGCTTCTCCCTCTCCCTCTGTCTCTGCCTCTCTCTCTCTCTCAGTGTCTCTCAGGAATAAATAAATAAAATCTTAAAAAAAAAAAAAAAGAGTCGCATGCTTTACCAACTGAGCTAGCCAGGCGCCCCTAGAATTATCATTTCTTTTTTGTGGTGGGACTGTATTGTGGTTTTCATCTCTTCCTGAGTCTGCAGGTCAGAGGACAGGAGGGAGCCCACACATGCAGATGTGTGCATGGGGCCTAGCCAGCCTGGTGCCCTCAACAAAGATGGGGCAAGAGCTCTCTGGATGGCCCACGGGTGTTCTGAGCTCAGGCACTATGGAAGTCAGGTAAAGGAGTACATGTTCGCCAGCACGGGAAACACAAGAAGATAGTTCTTAGGACCATAGGACCCAAACCAAGAAAACATGCTACTCACAAGCACCCAGACAGTAGAACTTGCAATGGGGCATGCAGGACCTTGACTTTCTGCACAAAAACAAAGGAAAGACCCACATAAGACATACAAAGGCTCTTAATGTGAACCCCACACCTGCCCTACCCCTGATCAGCCAGCTGGAAACCCACAGGCACAAAACTCCTGGCCATGAAGGAAAGGAGAGAGGGGCTCCTCTCGCTCTCTGCGGTAAGGCCAAGCAACAGGCTATGGCATCTAAAGCAGGCAGCTGGCAGGGACTGGTATGGGCCCTTCTTGAGCAAGATGAAGGCCAATTACTAGAGGGAAGGATGAGGATCAGGAGCTCTTATGTGTAGATGTGGCTGGGGGGCTCTGGGAAAAAGAGATGCAAAAGCGAACCCCACTCACCTTCATGAAATGCAGCTTCTCCAGCCTTTCCATGATGACTGGCAGCAAGACTGGAAGAGACCAGGGAGAACCCAATGGGAGGGCTGTAAGACTCTCCAAAATCAGATCAGGGACCAGGTGATTCCCCCCACCTCCCCAAAAGTTCCAGAAAATACTTTTGGAATGGAAGACTGTGTAGGCATGGTCACGTCCCCCAAGACCTAGCAGAAGGGTGCTTCCCAAACTTCTCCCCCTGCACACCTCTAATAGGGCATGTACCACAGGCCCAAAGAGTCCTTCTCAAAACTCAAATCTTTGAAGGTTCATGCAAACCAATCTCGTATCCTACTTTGTAACATATCCCTGCTGGATGCAAAACCAGGGCAGGGGATTTATTTTCTTTACCACTGTCTTCCTGGCACCCTGCACTGTGTCCAACACTGTGAAGGTACTTAAGGAATATCTGTGGAATGAAAAGAACTTTCTTCCCTAGACCTCTGATCAACTGATGTTCCAAGATCTACAGTGTGGTTCTCTCATGGGTTTCTGCATTCAGCACTATGTAGGACACACAGAACACCTTCTGCACTATGTAGGTATACCATATACAACATGTGGATTTGATACATTTATACACTGTAAAATGATTACCACTGTAGCATTACCTACAATCTCTATCACATCAAGGAATTTTTTTATTGTGGTGGGAAAAGTTTGAGAAGCATGGCTGTAGAGGCTGGGGCCCCACCTCCCATCCAAAAGCTAAGTGTGGCTAAGGCCTCCATCATGTGTTCCAGGGACTGCCAGGATGGGAGGACTTCTCTATCTTACTCATGCCAGGGGCTGCCATGGTGATCCGAGAAATAACCACTTGGGTGATGCCTATGGCTGCAGCTCTCTGAGGAAAGAAAAGAGTAAATTGTCAGGAATGACCCTTTCAGTATCCAAAGGGCTGAGTCAAGGGTCACGGTCAAGTCAGACGTGGTAAAGGGGAAGGGGTGGATCCACCAGGGGCTGTGTTCTCACCCAGCTAGACTTTTATGGCTTCAGGACCAGAAATGATGGAGAAAAGACATGACAAGCCTGTTCTGAACAAGAAATGTAGGGAAATCAAGGGGAATGAGAATGGAATCAGGGGAATCCTGTAACAGAACGAGGGCCTGCTCTAATCAGAGTAGTAAGAACAGGACAGGGTATAAGAGAGAATTCCCTCCTCCCACCCCAAAGGGATGCCTCTGCTTACCCGGGAATGTCCAATCTCATTGTTATTCCTGTCCTTCACGCAGATGCCCTGGATGAGTTCCCTAAACATGGACAGGAGTTGCTGGACGTGAGAAAGGGGTCCTGGAAGCCTGCCAGTGATGTGACACACTAGGGGACCAAGCACACTCAAGCTCTAGGAAGCCACCTCCTGTAGCCTGGCCCTTTGGTCTTCCTTTTGCATTTCAGTGAGTGGTGTCTCAGAAGTGATCTAGGGCAGTGGCTAAGAGAGCTAGGCCGGGGCTCAGACTGCCTGGGTTGAATCCTCAAACTGCAGAGTAAGTTTCTGAACTGCAGCAAGTTCCCCAATCCTTCTGAAGCCTCAGTTATCATCCCCTGCAAGATGGGGATCAGACATGGCACCCAGGTCATAGGATTGGTGATGATTAAAGGAGACAATGCCTGCAAAGTGTTTAGTTCAGCGCCTGACACAGAGTGCTCCACAAACACTAGCCATGCTTCTTCTCAGGCCAGTTCCTGAAAGCACTCAACCCCAGACCAGGTAGGTGGCTGGGATTCCTTCCTTTGTTGGGAAGGAGCACCTGGATGGGGGAGGGAAAGAGGAGAGGAACAGTGTGTATGCATGACTATTCTGGTAGTGTGCTCCTTCTGCAAGAGCTGTTGTGAAATGTACCCATTTGCTGGCAGTCCCAAGAAAACGTGGCTTGTGAATACTGGTGTTGGTGATGAAGGTGATGATGATGGTGATGGGAGCAATAAAAGCTAACACATACCATGTGATATCTCCCAGGCGCTATCGTGAGTGCTTTATGTATACTACATAATTAAGTTTTACAGCAGAAAAAAAAAGTTTTACAGCAGAGGAATATCTATGCTTTCTCTAGTCAAAAAACAAGAACTGCAAGACACACGGGTTTCTCCTTTTACCTTTCCTGCTGTGAAGCTTAGAGCCAGGTGCCTGGAAAACATCTATCTATTCCTCTGGCTTATTTCAAAGCTTCTTGGCTCTGTTCTATCTTTGGACACCTCCCTCTGCTACATTTCATTCTGTAAGCCATCAACCAGGGCTTTGGAAGTAGGCAGAGCTCACAACTTCAATACAGTTGCAGTTGAAAGGACATGATCTTATATAAATCCCCATAGGTCCACCCCACTCCCTGCCATCCCACACCATACAAACAATGACTCCCACAATACTCATCATGGATTAAACTTAAGTCACCTGCCACTCCCAATGGCCATCACCGTTGGAGCAGCCAATCCTTTGGAACCTTTCAGAGGTGCAGCCCAGCGACCCTCCCCATACCCACCTCAGTCCCCAAAAGCCACCCACTGCCATGGTTTCCTGCCTTTGCCCCACTAACCTTGTAGTTTGTAAAAGGGATCCCCATACTCACTGCTGTCGCATCATTGGGATGTTGACACAGTTAGCAGCAGCCACAGCAGCAAAGGGTACCCAGCGGCCCACCAGGGGTGGAGCTCTCTGTTGGGGGAAGGGAACAACAGAGTTCACTGGAGATGGGAGGGGAGGGGGCTTAAGGACTACAAAATGTAATCAGACTTCACTACTGATGCATATTCAGACACTTAGTCTAGGAACCCAAATTCCCTCAAAGACCCGAGAAAGAACAACCTGGGGAGAGTTCTGGTACATTTCCCACTAGTTGGCTGGGCTCTGGCCATACCCAACTCACCCAAACAAGGGCAAAGCCAGGCTTGGGAGGGGGAATGTTTTCCCTAGGACTTTGCTGCCACCTAGTGGCCACCATGCCCACAGCAGCCCCACACAGTACCTTTGTCAACATGTTCATGCCCACAGCAGTGGCCACCGCAGTGGTTGTGGCTGTGATGTAGGAAAGGGCCATCTGCCTAGTGAAGGAGAGACACGCTTGGGAGTGGGGAGCCCTGCCAGCTGAGGGCAAGACCATGGCTTGATTGAGAAAGTCCGGAAATGAGGCTTCAAGCCTGAGAAGCTCATGAGCACTCTCCCCAGTCTCATCTTGTGACATCCCCGTCCTAAGCACACACACAACGCTCCAATCCCATTGGCCCCCTTTCAGTACTTTAAATATGCCAAACTCTTTATTGCTTTAAAACCTTTGCATGCTGCTGCTCCCTCTCCAGGAAATTCTTCTGTAGGCTAAATCTATATCCTTCAGAAATCAGCAGAAACATGCACTCCACAGAAAAGACTTCCCCAACCAGCCCATCCACACAGATGTCCCTCTTCTGTTTGCTATCCTGTCACCTGTTTGCTTCCTTAATGGCAGGAGTCACAAGCCAGGATTACAGTGCTTGTTTGCTTTAAAATACCTCAAATTCCACAAGAATAAAGACCCTAGAACCATGCCTGGCACTTAACAACTACTCAAGAAATAGCTGAAGGTGCCTGGGTGGCTTAGTCAGTTAAGCATCTGTCTTTGGCTCAGGTCATGGTCCCAGAGTCCTGGGATCAAAACCCTGTCAAACTCCCTCCTCAGTGGGGAGTCTGCTTCTCCCTCTCCACGCCCCCCAACGCTGCTTGCTCACTCTCTCTTAAATAAATAGAATCTTTAAAAAAAAAAAAAAAGAAAAGAAAAGAAATACTTGAGAATGAATGAATGAATGAACTTTGGTCTAGGAAAATATTCTCTTAGCCGCAGAAAATACTTGCAAACCCTAAGAGGGGGGCTTGGTCACCAGCTCTGTGTGACTTTCACCCAAAGACAGCCTGAGAGCCCTTCAGAAGGGCTGGAGACAAGAGGACAGGCACCTGTGCTCCATACCCAGATGGACAGCCTAGAATTCCAGTCTCCTACCTGCCGGACGTGGGGGAAGCTGCATTCCTGTTGGTGTAGTTGACTAAGGCATTGAAGGACTGGTTCACCCATTGCCAGAAGATCACCGCCGGCATCGTCCTACCATAAAGGAGGCCCAGAGGGCAAAGAAGAGTCCAATGGAAGGGAGGCCTTGGTGTACACCAGTCAAACCAGACTGCCTGCTGTTCCCCAAACTGTTCCCACGTTGTTTCACGCAACAGGGCTTTTGCATAGGCTGGAGTATCTACACACGCGCGCGCGCGCGCGCGCACACACACACACACACACACACACACACACACACATCCTTCCATACATGGCTAAATATTGCTCTGTTGAGAGGTCACTTCTTCTTGGGAACCTTCGTGACCCTTCCTTCCCCTGCCCTTCCTGGAACAGTGAGTCATTTTGTGCTCCCTGCTCTCACAACTCCATATTCTCCCTCTGACCTACCACCTAGCAAGCTGGGCTATAACTGTTTACTTGTTGGTCTCCTCAACAAAACTGGAAGCTCCTTTAAGGGAGGGGCTAAGTCTTTATATTCTCAACCCCAGGCCCAAGGCCTGGCTCAATAACTGGACAAATAGATGCATGGGGGAGGGGAGCAGAAGTAAGAGAGGAAGGAGAAGGGGAATAAAATATCCAGTAGCTACAGAGAAAGTTTATTCTCTCTCCATCAGGCTGAAAAGGTCTTCCTATTTTAAGGGTGGTATGGGGGGAGGTCATCTCATATTTTTTACTAGGACATCACATTATAAAAATACATTAGGGGCACCTGGCCAGATCAGTTGGTTAAGTGCCTGACTCTTGATTTTGGCTCAGGTCATGATGTCAGAGTCGTGAGATCAAGCCCCAGATCAGGCTCTGCATTGGGGGTTGAACCTGCTTGGGATTCTCTCTCCCTTTCCCTCTGCTCCTCCCCGTGGCCACCCTGTCCCCGTCCTCCTCCCCCACCCTCCACCCCCGTTCACGTGCTCTCTCTCTAAAGAAAGTACATAAATGAAATAAATTCTAAAATAAACATACATTAAAATTTCATTGTTGAATAAGTACTTTCTAAAGAGGGGATTAGGATGGCTTATTCATTGAGAGAGTTCTAGAGACAACTACCTCAAGTTAACACCCAGGCACCCATATTTCCTGGCTGTGTCAACTTAGACAAGTTACATAACCTCTCTAGAACCTCGGTTCTTCATCTATAAAATGGAGATGACGATAGTGTCTCTCTGTAGGGCTGATGAGAAAATTAAATGGGGTAACACACAGAAAGAATTTAGCCCAGTGCCTGGTATTTGGGAAGAGGTCCATAAAGATGGTTATTATTCTCATCACAATATGGCTCCCTGCCTAGCAGATCCACATGGACACACTGCCCACTGCCTCGCTCCCAGGTTCTACCTGTAAAACTGGAGCATGAAGCCCGTGATGATCATGCCGCCAGGGACCTGGAAGGACATCCGCCCAATGACGTTCATCTTCTCCCCAGTGTCAGGGTGGAAGGCTGAGTCATACAGCTTCTTGGCATACAGCAGCTGCTCCACTTGGGTGCCTGGTGGCACGACCCCCATTCTGCCACCCAATGACAACACACAGAGTTACCTCCCAGGCCCCTCGCCCCAAGTCATCCTGCTCCCTCTTTCCCGAGAGCTCTGCCTTTTCCCTCATATTCAGTCTCCACCTCCTCTCCAGGGGATCTACCAGTGTGATCCCAATGCCTCCAGTCCCTTCCCGTAACTGCTCACCTGCTCTTCTCCACCATCACTTTGGCCCAGTCCAGCTCCCGCTCTGGTACCAGGACAGTGCGTGGGTCTGTGATATTGAAGAAGTGTTTCACCCGTCCCAGGAAAGTGCACTGGTCCCAACGGGGGGCATCGATGTTAAAGCCAGACAGATCAGTCTCCATGTTGCTCACACACAAAGCTGTGGACTTAAGGAACAGAAGGAAAATGAGGATTGTCCCCCAAACCAAAGTCTGCCCCTGAGGCCCTGAGCACCTCTCATTATAGAACCTCTGCTTTCATCAGCCACTAGCATCACTTGACTAGGCTCGGGAAGGTCCCAGTGAATGGGCACCAGACCAAGTAGCCAGGCCAACATGTTTCCTGAGTACCTGGGGTAGCCAACCCTGTGCTGGATCATGCTGTAGGAGATGCTGGAAAAAGGGACAACACAGTGCCTGTCCCTGTGTCCACAGTGCCTGTCAGTTACACCCTGAGCTGAGTGTAACTGGGGAAGAACGGCCTACCCAAGTAACGGAATATAATCTATACAGTAACGGTAAGTACAAGAGATGAGAGAAAGCAGAGACGGGGGAGCACGGCTAGAAAAGGAGGTTTCCAGGGATCCCTGGGTGGTTCAGCGGTTTAGCGCCTCCTTTGGCCCAGGGCGCGATCCTGGAGTCCCGGGATCGAGTCCCACGTCAGGCTCCCGGCAAGGAGCCTGCTTCTCCCTCTGCCTGTGTCTCTGCCTCTCTCTCTCTCTCTCTCTCTCTCTCTCTCTCTGTCTATCATAAATAAATAAATAAATCTTTAAAAAAAAGAAAAAGAAAAAGAAAAGGAGGCTTCCAGAAGAGATGGAATGTGAGCCCCAGAAGACAGATTTATCTGAAGGAGGGAGAAGGCATGGATCATATTCAAAGTAGGAACAGTTACAGACAAAGGTAGAAATGAATGTGGCATGATCACTCTCATTATTTGTGTGTGTGTGAGTGGTGTGTGCACGTGTATGGTGCACGCAGCCCTGTGGAAGATCCCAGGCCATGGCTGTGGGTGAGGCACCACGCCTGCCCTCAAGGAGTTACAGAATGGGAAGTAAATGACAAGTAGAGCAACAAGGATGGCAGTGTGGACATGTCATCCTTGGCATGAACAATGATGTGGACAGACAGTGAGGGCAGTGGGAAACCAGAGAAGCAGCATCTAAAAGTGAGATGACCATATCTCCCAGTTGTCCTAGGACTGCTGTCCTGGTGTGATTATGAATAGCAGCCCCTTTCACTCTCAAAAGTGTCCTGATCTGGATGATAAATTATATGGTTACCTTATCTAAAATGGTTGAGACATTCTGAACACGTTCTGTGAAAACAAGAAATAAACAATGTTTTGAAGGATGAGTAGAAGTTAGCTAGCTAGGTAGAGGAGACATTCCAGGCAAAAAAAAAAAAAAGAAGAAGAAGAGGAAGAAGAAGAGCCAGTGTTAACGGCACATAGGACACATGGGGACCAGATAATGATGATCACACCTAACACCGAGCTTTGACTCTATGCCAGTCACTTTGCTTGGGACTTGATGTGCATTTTCTGAATCCATCTTCACAATACTATGAAATAAATACCCTTTAATCTAACTCCATTTATGGATGAGAAAACCAAGGCACAGAAAGTAACCTTACCAAATCACACATGCATAGCCAGTGACAAAGCCAGGATTTTAATTCTGCCTGATTTACTTTAGAACTTTTGCCTCTAACTGGGTTCTGGTATCCATGTCTTGAAAAACTAAGGCAGGTCTGACATGTAAGGAGCTTGGAAACTGTCACTCCTGTCCTTCCAACAAGAAAAAAGCTGAACAAACTAAAAATCAGCAACTCTTCTTAGACCCATCAATGAATTGAGGTCACAGGGCAAACCACCATCCCTAAACATGGAGAGACAGGCAAGTACAGAGAATGACAGCTTGCTGGGAACAGAAGCCCTCCTCTGGGTAAGTACCATTGGAAAACTTAAACTATAACTGACAAATTGCTGGAAGCTCAATGTGAACAAATTAAAAATTCCAAGGGGATTCGATCTTGAGTGTGGGGGCCACACTTTTGAGTTTACCTTCAGGAGTCCACCAGGTTCTCAGGGTGAAGATCAGAGAAAAATCATCTAGTACTTCTGACAGGGAGATGGAAAAAATAGTCTTTTTTTTTTTTTAAGATTTTATTTATTTATTCATGAGAGACACAGAGAGAGAGGCAGAGACATAGGCAGAGGGAGAAGCAGGCTCCATGCAGGAAGCCTGATATGGGACTTGATCCCAGGACCCACAACCTGAGCCAAAGGCAGACCCTCAACCACTGAGCCACCCAGGTGCCCTGAAAAGTAGTCATTCTGAAGTACACCCAGAGCCCCCTGTTCTTCTTAACAAGGCCTGTCCTCAAAAGAGCCTATTTTACCAGAGCCTAGCCATTTGGGTTTTAGTAGAATCTAACTTATTTGGGAAAAGGTAAATACCCAACTCCAGCCCTTCCTAACCTTCCTGTTTCATTTAAAGAAGGTGAGAAGAGCCTGAGAAGCACTTGTGAAGGTCCAGGGGTACAGGCTCACTCAAAGTCTGAGAACTAATCACAGGACTATAGAACACTCTCTCTTCTCACACACTTGACCACTATAGGTGGTACAATGCTCCTATGTGATAACAGGGAGAACTGAATAACAGAAAGAATCACAAGTCTCAGACCCTATTTAAGAATTAAGAAGTCTTTAAAAAAAAAAAAAGTCTTTAGAAACCTAAAGATAACAAGAGAGACAAAACAAGGACACCAAAGAAAATGTTAACCTCTGCCACCTAGAGTTTCCACAAACAGTAAATACAACCTAACATCTCACCAGATAAATGTAAAACTGCACACACATCTGGCTTTCAACAAAAGAGTACAAGGTATACTAAAGAACAAAACCATAGTTTGAAGAAAGAGCAAGTGTCAGAACCAGATGATAGAGATTTTGGAATTATCAGAACAGGAATTTAGGGGCGCCTAGGTGGCTCAGTCAGTTAAGTATTAAGCATCTGCCTTCAGCTCAGGTCATGATCCCAGGATTCTGGGATTGAGCCCCACGTCTGGGCGCCCTGCTCAGCAGGGAGCCTGCTTCTCCTTCTCCCTTTGCCTGCTGTTCTCCCTGCTTGTGCTCTCTCCCTCTCTCTTTCTCTTTTTTTTTTTCTCTCTCATTCTCTGTCAAATAAATAAATAAGATCTTTAAAACACAGACACACACAAAAAAAACTGGGACGTCTGGGTGGCTCAGTGGTTGAGCATTTGTGTTTGGCTCAGGTCGTGATCCTGGGGTCCTGGGATCAAGTCCTGCATCTGACTCCCCGCTCAGCTGGGAGTCGGCTTCTCCATCTACCTCTGCCCCTCCCCCTGGCTTGTGCTCTCTCTCTCAAATAAATAAATAAAATCTTTGAAAAACAAAAAACAAAAAACCACCAAACCCTCAATTATAGAGAATGAACTGATGGTTACCAGAGGGGTGGTAAGCAGGGGGATGGGTAAAATAGGCAAAGGGGATTAAGAGTACACTTATCGGAATATGAATAATAGTGAAAGGGAATATAAGGGAAGGGAGAAGAAATGTGTGAGAAATATCAGAAAGGGAGACAAAACATAAAGACTTCTAACTCTGGGAAATGAACTAGGGGTGGTGGAGGGGGAGGAGGGCGGGGGGTAGGGATGAATGGGTGACGGGCACTGAGGGGGACACTTGACGGGATGAGCACTGGGTGTTATTCTGTATCTGTATGTTGGTAAATTGAACACCAATAAAAATTAATTTATATATATAAAAAAAAAAGAGTACACTTATCATGATGAGCACGGAGAAATGTACAGAATTGTTGAATCACTATGTTTTACACCTGAAACTAGTATAACACTGTATGCTAACTATACTAGAATTAAATTTTTTTAAAACTCTACACCTGGGGACACCTGGGTGGCTTAGCAGTTGAACATCTGCCTTTGGCTCAGGGAGGGATCCTGGAGTCCCAGGATCAAGTCCCACATCAGGCTTCCTGCATGGAGCCTGCTTCTCCCTGTGCCTGTGTCTCTGCCTCTCTCTAGGTCTCTCATGAATAAATAAAGTCTTAAAAAAAAAAAATCTACACCTAGTCACATTATATTATATTCAAACTGCAGAAAATCAAGCCAAAGAAAATCAAGGAAAGGGGTGCCTGGGTGGCCCAGTCAGTGAAACATCTTGCCCTTGATCATGATCTCGGGGTCTTGGGATCGAGCCCTACTTTGGGCTCCCTCCTCAGTGAGGAACCTCCTTCTCCCTCTCCCTCTGGTTCTCCCTTCACTTGTGCTCTCAGTCTTTCTGTTGCTCACTTGCTCCCTCGCTCTCTCTCACTTACTCTCCCTTTCTCAAATAAATAAATAAGATCCTTAAAAAAAAAAAATCAAGCAAGAAGTCTGAAGCAAGGAAAAGAAAACACCTTACCTATAGAGGAACAAAGATATGAGGAAGTTCACTTCATTGAATTTCTCCTCAGACGCCATGCAAGCACAAAGAGCACAGAGTGAAATATTTAAAGCACTGAAAGATAAAAGCCCCACCAACCTAGACTTCTACATCAGCAAAATTATCCCTTACAATGAAGGAGAAATACAGGCTTTACCAGACAAGCAAAATTGAGGGAATTTATTACCAACAGACCTGTCTTGCCAGATGCTAGAAATTCTTCAGAAAGAAAGTGATATAGGTCATAAACTCAGACCTACCTAAAGAATGTCAGAAGGAATAAATGGAGATAAGATAAAATTTTTATTTTTCTTATTCCAATTGTTAAGTTAAACAGATAACAGTTGGTTCAAAATAATAACAGCAACAATGAATTTGATGATTATAGCTTATGTATAGGTGAGATGAATGACAATAGGGCTATAATATATGGAAAAGAGAAGCTGGGGATACTGGTATAGATTACCTGTACTACTGGAGAGGTGCTTTAGGGTAATTCTTGATCTTGGGGTTGTGATTTCAAGCCACACATTGTAGGTAGAGGTTACTTAAAAATAAAATCTTTAAGGGGGCTCCTAGGTGGCTCAGTCAGTTAAGCATCCTACTCTTGGTTTCAGCTCAGGTCATGATCTCTGGGTTGTGAGATCGAACCCCACATCATGCTCTACATCAATGGGGAATCTGAGATTCTCTCTTTCCCTCTCCCTCTGCTTACCACTCCCCATGCATGCATACTCTCTCTCAAATAAATAAACAAATCTTTAAAAAGAATTTTTAAAAATAAATAAAATCTTAAAAAAAAAAAAGCTAAGTCTTTTGAATTTTTGCCTGAGAATTTCGGGAAGCCATTAAAAAGTGTTAAGCGGAGTGACAAGATCAGATGTATCATTTAGAAAGAAAACTCTGGGGCAGTCCAGGTGGCTCAGCAGTTTAGCACCGCCTTCAGCCCAGGGTGTGGTGATCCTGGACACCCTGGCTCAGTGGTTTAGCACCGTCTTCAGCCCAGGGCATGATCCTGGAGACCCGTCCTCCAGACCCCTGGAGATCCTGGAGATCCCTCTGCCTGTGTCTCCGCCTCTCTCTCTCTCTCTCTCTCTCTCTCTCTCAAATAAATAAATAAATAAATAAATAAATAAATAAATAAATAAATAAATAAATAATAAATAAATAAAATCTGGGGATCCCTGGGTGGCGCAGCGGTTTGGCGCCTGCCTTTGGCTCAGGGCACGATCCTGGAGACCCGGGATCGAATCCCATATCCGGCTCCCGGTGCATGGAGCCTGCTTCTCCCTCTGCCTATGTCTCTGCCTCTCTCTCTCTCTCTCTCTCTCTGTGACTATCATAAATAAATTTTTAAAAAATTAAAATTCTTCAAAAAAAAATAAATAAATAAAATCTTTTTTTTTTTTAAAGATTTCATCTATTTATTCATGAGAGACACAGGCAGAGACAGAAGCAGGCTCCACGCAGGGAGCCCGATGTGGGACTCGATCCTGGGTCTCCAGGATCAGGCCCTGGGCTGAAGGCGGCGCTAAACCACTGAGCCACCCAAGCTGCCCAATAAATAAAATCTTAAAAAAAAAAAGAAAGAAAGAAAGAAAGAAAACTCTGGGCAATGACACGAAAATAAACTTTGGTGTGGGAGGACCTCAGAGGATACAGAGAGATCAGCTGAACGGGAATTTGAGTAATCCAAGCAAGAAGAGGTGGGGCTCATGTGAACCCAGATGCACTGGAACAGACAGGAGAGAACAAAAGGACAGAAACTTTTAAAGCAGCACAATCTCAGGATTTGCTAAATGACTGGTTATAGAAGGAATATTCTATTAGTCAGGTGTCAAGCACAGATGCAGAATCAATAGGAAATACATATCCTTTAAATATATTCATGTGATATTGATAAATTTATGAAAATGGATTGAGTACAAGAAATTAGTAAATTGGCTTACGTAATTGTGGGTGTTGGCTCAGCAAGCCTGAAGCCACCAGGGCAGGCAGTTAGTGAGGGTCAGGCCAATCCTGGGGAGGGAAGGAAGCAATGCAGGCCCAGCTATGGCAGGACTTGTGACCCCAGGGGATGCCTAGCCCTCTTTTAAAGGGATTCCATCTGATTAAATCAGGCCACCCAGGATAATCTCCCCTTAGATTAACTCAAAGCTAACCAATTAGGACTTTAATTGGTTTGATTTGCAAAATCCCTTCACCACAGCACCTAAATTCATGTTTGATCGAATAACTGGGAGATGTGTGTACTACAAAACAGCTGCTTCTTCCTCCTGGCCCACTCTGGCTGGAAGCTTACCAGAAGGGGGATGCAGGGGATCCCTGGGTAGCAGGGTGGGGGGTTGTTTGGCCTAGCTAAATTGATACATCACAAGTATCTAGAATGATACCAGGGTTTCTGGCTTAAACCATAATGTGCAGAGACAAAGAATATAGAAAAATAGGCTTTAAGGGAAAAATCAAGGAGTTGGATTTTCCATGTGTTGAGTTTCAGGTGCCATGGGACTTTCTTAAATGCAATAGGACCTGTCTCAGGTCCTCTATAAATGCCATTGCTGGTCCAGAATACTGTTCCTTTCCCTCTTCCCTAACACCTACTCATCCCTCTTTTCTTTCTTTCTTTTTTTTTTTTAAGGAATAATTTTCAAATTTAACTCTCAATCTTCTACTGCTAGGTCACTTTTTTTTTCCTTGAAAAATGTACCCTGGGGGATCCTTGGGTGGCTCAGTGGTTGAGTGCCTGCCTTCAGCCCAGGGCATGATCCTGGAGTCCTGAGATCGAGTCCCACGTGGGCTCCCTGCATGTAACCTGCTTCTCCCTCTGCCTGTGTCTCTGTCTCTCTGTCTCTCTCTCTCTGTGTGTCTCTTATGAATAAATAAATAAAACCTTAAAAAAATTTTTTTTAAAAAAGAAAGAAAAATATCACCCTGAGGATTTTTCATATATATTATATTACAAGCTCACAGGCACAGGTTGAGCAAGATTTAAAGTCATTTTGAGGGGCACCTATGTGGCTCAGTTGATTAAATATCTGCCTTTGGTTCAGGTCACGATCCCAGGGTCCTGGGATGGAGCCCCGCATCTGGCTCGAGCCTGCCTCTCCCTCTCCCCTTCCTTGTGCTCTCTCGGTCAAATAAATAAAATCTAAAAAAAAAAAAAAAAAAAAGTCATCTTGAGTTATATAATCCTCAAAATTCAAAAGCATTCACAAAATTGAGCAAACAAAGCCAGTATTTGAGTATTAGGGAAAGAAAATACATTGCAGATGGAAGCTACAGAGCACTCAAAAAAAAAAAAGTTTTATATTAAGTAGTGGTAAAATGAAAGGAGAATTCTACCCACGACTCCCACCTCCATAGAGCCCCATGTACCACTGTAGCTGCAAGGGAAGGCCACAGCAAAGCCACCTCAGAATAGAGAGCAGCCTGAGGGACACCTGGGTGGCTCAGCAGTTGAGCGTCTACCTTCAGATCCCAGGATCAGGGATCCAGTCCCTCATTGGGATCCCTGCAGTGAGCCTGCTTCTCCCTCTGCCTGTGTCTCTGCCTTTCTCTCTCTCATGAATAAATAAATAAAATATTAAAAAAAAAAAAAAGGGCAGCCTGAAAAGTAGATGTATTATCACATAACATCAGGGTTCCACCCTCTCCCTCAAAATGTAGCCTTTTGCTCTCCAGGACAGTCTAGAGTTACTTTCAAGGAAGCACCTACTCATCCTTCAGATCTTGACTTAAACCTTTCCTCAGGGACTCCTTTGAAAGACCTTTGAGCCTTCTCTCCCCCAACCAGTAGATCAGGCGCTCTGCTATAAGCCCTCTTGGCTCTGTTCTTTTTCTTCAGAGCTATTTCAGTTTGTTCTAACACTCTGTGATTTTATTTTAATTAATTAATTAATTAATTAATTAATGACCTTCCTCTCTCGGTCATTAGCTCCTTAGAGCCAGGGATGGTGTCCATTTTGCTCAGCACTGCTACCCCAGTGCCTAGCACAAGAATTCAAGTATATGCTAAGTAAGAGGTCCAGCTTGTCAGCAAATGGATATTTAGGATTAAAAGAAAGTACAGAGATCTGAGTTAGAAATAAAATAATGAGTCAGCAGCATTAAGGTAGTTTAAGAGAAAGTTTTCCAGTGAGGACACACAGAATAGGAAGAATAAAGTGCTAAGGACATAGCCTGAAAACCACTATATTTAAGAGGCAAAGGAAGTCCAAATAGATGAGAAAGAAAAACCAGAGACATAGGAGGCATGAGGAGCCAACAAATGCAGTCAAGGAAGAGATGGTCAATTCTTAGATTTTTTGTTGATGTGGGAGAGACTTCAGCAAGTTGACATGCTGCAGGTGGGTCATTTCCTGGGAGGAAGGAGCCAGGAGAGAAGAGGAGGCCTAACTTGGAGTTTTCATGGCACCCTCACCTGGCCCTGAGGCCACCATTGAGTGGCAACCTCTGGAGAAGTTAGAAACCAGACAGCGAGTGTCCACTGCTAGAATTCTGACACTCTCACTCTGCCACAAAGCCCAAGGAAAGCTGACTTGACCTCCTATAGGCTGGTTCAAAGACCAAAGGTATTTCATGCAGTCACAACTGAACCCAAGAGTGGGAGAGAGGCAAGAGTTACATGAGGCTAAAAGGAGTTGCTGGCCTGGCTGGCAGATCACACGCTGTCTGGGATTCCAGAGCCCCAAGCTGGGGCCCCAGCCCCTCTCCTGGAGAAAGCTGAATAGAACATGCTATGCTTCCGTTTTTGTTGTTGTTGTTTTTCTTAAAGACTTTATTTGAGAGAGAGAGAGAGAGAGAGAGAGAGAGAGAGAGAGAAAGAGCATGAGGGCACACAAGCTGGGAGGAGGGACGGAGGGAGAAGTACACTCCCTTTGAGCAAGGAGCCTGATGCAGGGCTCCATCCTTGGACCCCAGGATGATGACCTGAGCCAAAAGCAGGAGTTTAACTGCCTGAGTCACCCAGGGTCCCGAACATGCTGTTTCCTTCTTAACACACACACACACAGCCTGTCCTTGGACATCTCTCGACTCTCAACCCAACACTGGGAAGTCCTCTGCCTTTCATAATGGAAGCACTTCTACCATGAAGGAGTAATCATTTGCTAAACTATTCAAAAAACCTTATCCTCATTACCGAGGTCAGCATAGGAGTTCCTGTCCTGACCTCGGTTCCTGTCTTACATAAAATAAAAGGCCAGGGGTGCCTGGGTGTTTCAGTTGGTTAAGCATTTGCCTTCAGCTTGGGTCATGATCCCAGGGTTCTGGGATGGAGCCTCACATCACAGGGAGTCTGCTTCTCCCTCTCCCTTGCTCATTTTCTCTCTCTTTTTTTTTTTCTTTTTTAAGATTTTATTTATTTGTTCATGAGAGACACAGAGAGAGGCAGAGAAATACACAGAGGAGAAGCAGGCTCCCTGCAGGGAGCCCGATTCAGGACTTAATCCAGGGACTCCAGGATCACACCCTGGGCCGAAGGCACTCAACTGCTGAGCCACCCAGATGTTCCATCCCTTGCTCATTCTTTCTCTCTCTCTCTCTCAAATAAATAAATAATATCTTAAAAAAAAAGACAAAAAAAAAATCTAAATTCTATGTCTAAAACATTTCCCCCGGGATCCCTGGGTGGCGCAGAGGTTTGGCGCCTGCCTTTGGCCCAGGGCGCGATCCTGGAGACCCGGGATCGAATCCCACGTCGGGCTCCCGGTGCATGGAGCCTGCTTCTCCCTCTGCCTGTGTCTCTGCCTCTCTCTCTCTCATTCTATGTGACTATCATAAACAAATACAAATTAAAAAAATTTAAAAAAAAATAAAGCATTTCCCCCTACACCTGCTGCCCCCAATGGGCACAGTTCCATGACTCCTTCAGGGCAAACTCAAACCCTTCTGTCATATACTCTCCTAGCATCCTGTCCTCATTTGCAACACACTCAGTTTTGTAATCACTTTCTTGTTACATACAGTTATTTGTATAAAGTTGGCCTCCCCTGGCAGATTGTAATGTTATTGCTGTAGCTCTCTCAGGCCCTCTAAAAATACTTACTGCTTGCCTAAAATACATTTCAACTTATTCTTGGGCTCTCTGGGCATGGAGGACATCACTCTTTCAAGTCAAACTCAGAACCTGTCTTGGTTACAGAAGTAAGAGCAAGTTTTGGGTCACGAAATTGCAAATGGTCTACCTCTCCTCTACTGAGTCCTATCTGGTTTCTAGGTTTTTCTCTAGAATAGTTATTCTCCCTCTTCCCACATAAACTGCATCTAGGTATTCCCTAAAGAGGTCACTACCACATCCAGGGTGGCCCCAGTTCCAAAGGAATATAATTCTGCTACTAGGAACAAGGGGAGAGGGCAGCCCTGGTGGCTCAGCGGTTTAGCGCCGCCTTCAGCCCAGGGCTTGATCCTGGAGACCCAGGATGGAGTCCCACGTTGGGCTCACTGCATGGAGCCTGCTTCTCCCTCTGCCTGTGTCTCTGTCTCTCTCTCTCTCATGAATAAATAAATAAAATCTTAAAAAAAAAAAAAAAAAGGAACAAGGGGAGAGCTGGACATCAAACAGGTGACCGACCAGTAATTCTCTTGCTCTGAGGAAAATATCACAGCTCAAAGATGTGGGGATGCAAGATCTCAATTTACAGAATGGAAACTGATGCTTAGGAAGGTCCACATCGATTGAGCCAATATGCTGAACATTACACACAACCCTGCCCTAACCAGAGCTCCAGTCTTGTCCATTCATCCAACAATCTGACAATAGCTAGGGCCTACTTTCCCAAGGCCACAAAGCTTGGGGTCACTTAGACGGATCCTCTGTCTACTACAGGCCAAAAGAAAGAGAGAGGAAAGAAGAATAAAAAATAGAGAAAAGAGGAAAAAAATGAAACAATCCATTACCTCTCCTGAAGTCATCCTTCTTAGAGTTGAGTTCTGGGACACCTAACTAGCTCAGTTGGTAAAGTATGCAACTCTTGATATTGGGGTCTGAGTTCAGGCCCCGTGCTGAGGATATAGTTACTTAAAAAAAAAAAAAAAAAAAAAAACTAAAAAACTAAAAAAAACAGAGAGTTGATTTTCTCTGGCAAACCGTATCAGAGCTCAGAGAACAGACTTCCAAACTCTCTCTGGATATCCTCTTGCAAGGGGGTAAAGTACTCAGGATTTCCCTGTCAGTATTCCAAGGCAGGAAGAAAAACATCATCACTAACACTTGCACCAGAGGAAAATCAAGGCAGCCAGACTCAAGAAGGTCAAACACAAAGACCACTTGAGATAGGTGACAGCTGGTGCCAAGGCTGTCTACAGAAACTTGGACAATGAGGTTAATAATTACACACGCAGGCCCAGGTACACTCCCGTGACCCCAAGGCAATCATGATGTTAGACACCAGAAACTCAGAAAGTGAAATCTGCCCTGCCTTTTTCAAAACAGAACCAACAGGCTAGAGATGAGTAGGTTGCAGGAGTGTATCCTCTGAATTAGCCATTTATCTTGCGTCTACTTAATCAAGCTTCTGAACAGAGCTTTCTCTCCAATGATCTGAAGCAGGTATGCAGCTAGCAGATGTTTAAAAACATATTTTAATTGAATGCATAAATAGCTAAGAACCATTCAAGAAAAATCTGCCTTCATTCCAGTAGTCTTAAGTAGACTGTTAAGCCTGCTGGTAGGAAGAGGGGCAAAACACCCAAACCTAGATGAAACAGTAACAGCTAAACTCTATGTAGCACTTCCCATGTGCCAGTAATATTTTATGTACTTGACACAATAATTCACATAATCCTCACAAGAACTCAATGAGGGAGGTAAGAGGCACACACATGCTGCAAATGTCTACGTTTATCATCAGTGCCAATACTTTACCAATTCTTTTTTTTTTTTTTAAGATTTTATTTATTTATTCATGGGAGGCAGAGAGAGAGGCAGAGGCACAGGCGGTGGGAGAAGCAGGCTCCCTGTGGGGAGCCCAGTGCAGGACTCTATCCTAGGACCCCGGGATCATGACCTGAGCCAAAGGCAGACGCTCAACCACTGAGCCGCTTTACCAATTCTTAAAAAGTTCTGGGTTTACACCACAAATATAAGCCATTCTGTTCCTCCTACCTAGACAACACAATAGTGTTAAAATCGCTTTCTCCAGCGTCAGAACTGGGTTCAAGTCCCAACTTTATATGGCTTAAACAGCCAATTCCTAGGGCTGTGAGAATGAAATGAAATCTTGTGTGAAAAGCATTCCACTAGGAAGTATGTAATTTCCATAAGGGCAGATTTCGTCCCTTACTGTTCTGCAGAGTCTAGAACAGGACCTGGCACACATGTGATTAACTCTTCTTCCCGTCCTCAGCAGGTAGCGCCTCTCAACCCACCCAGAACCCCTTTCGCTCTCGCGTGCCTGCAAGTGCAGGCCCATTTTGGCCTTTCTGGGGCTGCAGATGGTGCACCGGTGCACCGTCCGGTCCAATGCTGCTTAGCAAAACCTGGCCATTCCAAAACGTCTTTCACTCCTGCTGTCTGCTCACCTCGGCGTTCAGGGCCAGTGCCCAGGCTGCCCCTTGCCCTCCGACAGGCGGCCTCCCACCACCGGGACGCCTCCATCCTGGATTCTCCACAGAGATGTGGAGATAGATGCACAGCCCATAACGCCGTCACCCCTCAGCTGGGACCTCGAGCGCCGGGGGCCATTAAGCGAGCGGTCCCCGCACAGCCCCAGACCACTATTAGCGCCACGTGGCTTCGGCAGGTGGATGCCCAGCCCCCGCAGCAGCCCCGCCTGAGCAGTCAAGACAGAAATCCAAGCTCCCTCCCGAGATGTGGGGTCTAGAGGAAGGTGTGGTGGGCGGCCTCCTCCCAAGACCCCTTACCTCGTCCCGGGAAGAAAGCACCGGAACAACTGCCAACAGAAGCAGCCCGCGTCGGAACCCTGGCCTGCATTAACCTGCGGCCTCGGCCCGGGAACCGCCCCTCGGCCGTCCCGCCCTGCTCCCCCCGACCAATCACAGGCTGAGCGGCGCCCACCAGCCACGTGGGCGAGCTTTAACCAGTCGCAGGGTCCCCCCGAGCCGGCAGCCGCCTCCAGGCGCTCCAGCAGCCCGCCCGCGCAGTGGGCGGGCACTTTGGCGCGCTTGCGCACTTGAGGAAAGCGGAGCTGGACCCCGCCCCGGACGAGTGCTTTGCTCCTCCACTGTGCGTGCGAGGGACGTCGGGGGCGGTGCCGCAGCAGTTGCCCCTGGTAACCGGGAGGCAGGAGGAGGAGGAGGAGGAGGCGGAGGTGGAGGAGGAGGGACTCGGCGGGAGGATGGTGAGTGTGGGGGCCCGGGCCCCTCCGGAGCTGGCCGGTCACCCCCCCGCCCGTCCCCAGGCCCAGGGCGGGGCACTGCGCTTGAAGCCAAGGAGGGAATGAGAGCCTGCTGCCTGGATCCTGGATTGGTTTCAGGGGGCAGCGGGGAGCGGAGGGTGGGCCCTTGGAAGGAGACCTGGGCCTGGGGAGGAAGGCGGGGCTTGCAGCCAGTCCGAACTAGGGGAAGGGGCTGGAAGGTTGCGTGGCTATCCCGGTACCGAGCCGGGGCTCCATCAGTACTAAGGACTGAGATGAGGGCGGATCCGAGTAACTGCGGAAAGCAGCCTCCGCCTGCAGGCTTAGATCTTCCTAGGGAATCGGCCTCCCCGCACCGCTGGAAAGTGGGTCCGCTGGGGTCCGGCCAGAAGCGGGAAGAAGGGTCTGCGCTACTGTCTTTGAGGTCGCCCTCGCGGTACCAGGGGAGATGGTAGCCTAGCTCTCCTCTTCCTCGAGAAGTGCGGGCCTCTGGGGGGAGGGGTGTAAATCCCAGGATACAAAGAGGTACGGCTCAGAAGGGATGCCTGGTGGATTTTACGCCGTCTGGGTGTCTCCGTGGCAGGCGCACTTCTGCAGCGACGAGTTATTTATTTGCTGAGAGTTCTGTAAAGTCTGGTTGTTGGCGATGATCGACGTTCCCTTCAATATCTAATCCGTGTTGATGGAGACAAATTTGCTGCCCGGTCCTAAGTATTTCATTTCAAACCTGTTGCAGCCTTTTGCATATGACCACTCCAGAACCAAAGATGAGGTGAGAACCAAAGATCTCACCTCAGGATCTCCAACCTAAGAAGTATGGGAAGTTAAAACCGGAGTGGCTATCAATTGGCTTTCCTCTGTCAGACCTAATTAAAGCTTTCCCTAGATTATGAATTATGATGCGTGACAGATTTGACCGTTGACATGTTATTCCTTGTTGATTTTTGTGCAGTTGGTTGGAGGGTATTGAAATGGAATTGAGTAGTTTTTGAGCAAGTCAAAGCAAAATTGACTTTGAAGCATTTAGAATAGGTTGATTGGCTTACCAACTGCACAGAGCCAGGCACTCACAGGTACTTCCCCACCCGCCGTACCTTTTGACTTTCAGAAATGTCGAACCATGTTCATTAATTTATGAAGAAAAGACTGGGGGTGGGGGGTGGTACGCACCTTTGGTATTCTAATGAGTAAATTTT
The DNA here is from genome assembly GCF_905146905.1 of Nyctereutes procyonoides. Lineage (NCBI taxonomy): Eukaryota > Metazoa > Chordata > Mammalia > Carnivora > Canidae > Nyctereutes > Nyctereutes procyonoides. The sequence continues at coordinate 7,642,718 of NW_026575133.1, read as the reverse complement.
GATAGGAAAAAGAATTGATTTTACATTGTCAGGTTGCTAAAGAAGAATTACTTGATCTGAAGTTGCCAATCACATTTCACACTTGCTACATTGCAGTTTTATTAACCGCAGGCTAAACAGATTTTTACATGTTATCTTTTTATTAATCATTTATACATGAGCTGTCCATTTAAAGGCGAAATTTTTCTCAACAAATGAATACAGACATAAATATTTACACAGAAAATAACTAGAATTGGAATGAAAGAAACATACCAAACCAACAGAGAATGAGATACCATCATAAATGAGAAACACATGAGAGTTGGCTAACTTTTCCCGGTTTATCAATTAGGTGGACTGTGTAATTTCATGATTGTTTAACTTGTAATTACTGACCACAATAAATTAACCACTGCTCATGTTTCCAGGTGCAAATTGACACTGTATACAGCAAATTGACAGTGCTGTAGCACTACTGTATACGACTGTTGTGTTCATTGATCAAGACAGACTTTGTCTTTATTTTTTCCTAAAATGAACAATGTGAAATTAGGGCAAATAATTCTGGATTCTTTATCTGGTTCCAAAACACATTTTTTTTTTTAATCTCCAAAAGTATAAGCTATTCTTAGAACTGAAAGTGGAACATAGAATTTAACCATCACTGGTGTGATTAAGTGTGTCACATCTGGTATCCCACCAATCCCTATGATAACTGTACAACTAAAGACTGAGTCCAGGTTTTTGTTTTTGTTTTTTAAACTTTCAGCTGGAACTAATACATTTTATTTTTTATCTAAAAACCTAAATGTTTTCTCCAAACATTTAGCCATCTATTTTACCCCTGCCTTTTGGTAGCAAGTCTTTGGTGAAATACTAAGATGACAGTAATGTTAGTGCTTAAGTAATCACTGCTATTTAACAGATGACTCCTTCACTCAGGAATTATGTATGGAGTACTTTCTACATACATGAACCTAGTGGTAGTTATCAAGCATGTTAAGCATTTGAAGATTGTTCCTTGGGACACCCGGGTGGCTTTTTTTAATTCTTTAAAAAAAATTACTGAAGATTGTTTTCAAAATTGTGTTTTATGGTCAGAAAATAGTCAGTGAAAAGTTAAAACAACATAGCTACTGCTTTGAGTGCCTACTACATATGTAATGTTTTACATACATTACTTCGCTTAATCTTCATAGCATTTTTCTTTTTAAAGATTTTATTTATTCATGAGAGACAGAGAGAGAGAGGCAGAGATATAGGCAGAGAGAGGAGCAGGCTCCATGCAGGGAGCTTTGATGTGCGACTTGATTCCAGGACTCCAGGATCACACCCTGGGCCAAAGGCAGATGCTCAACCACTGAGCCATCCAGGCGTGGCTTCATAGCATTTTTCTTTTTTTTTTTTTTAAGTTCTTTTTTTTTTAAGATTTATTTATTTACTTATTTATGATAGACATAGAGAAAGAGAGAGAGAGGCAGAGACACAGGAGGAAGGAGAAGCAGGCTCCATGCTGGGAGCCCGATGTGGGACTCGATCCCGGGACTCCAGGATCACGTCCTGGGCCAAAGGCAGGCGCTAAACCGCTGAGCCACACAGGGATCCCCTCATAGCATTTTTCTTAAGATCCAGGTATTGTTCCCGTTTTCTAGATGCCCAGGGTTACACATGTAAGAAAGGTGAAGTCAAGTCTATGAAATTCCAAAACCCATAATGTTCTCTCTTTTTTTTTTAAGTTTTTTTTTTTTTTTTTTTTTTTTTTTTTTAGTAATCTCTACCTTGAACTCAACGACCTGGAGATCAAGAGTTGCATGGTCTAGGGCAGCCTGGGTGGCTCAGCGGTTTAGCACCGCCTTCAGCCCAGGGTGTGATCCTGGAGACCAGGGATGGAGTCCCACGTCGGGCTCCCTGCACAGAGCCTGCCTCTCCCTCTGCCTGTGTCTCTGCCTCTCTGTGTGTGTGTCTCTCATGAATAAATAAATAAAATCTTTAAAAAAAAAAAAAAAAGAGTTGCACGGTCTACAACTGAGCCAGCCAGGTGCTCCCCCCCCCCCCCCCCCCCGCCAGCCGCCAGCCTTATTAGGACTCTGGTGAGATGGGAACCCACTCTTCTGAAGAAATGTCCATATTTTGTTCCTCGGAAACATTGTATTTATTTAATAGAGAGGTGAAGAGAAAGACGACAGGTTTGGGTGAGGTTCTCCCTATCAAAACTATAGGAGTTCCTGGAAGTTAATAAGGTCTCCCTGAGCGGCATAATTTTTTTGTTAAAGAGGTTAAATACAGTGAAGTCAGTTACACTTAAGCTAGTTATGGGGAGTACATGTACTTGATAGTTGGCTTACTAATTTTTTTTTTAAGATTTTAGTTATTTATTCATGAGAGACACAAAGAGAGGGGCAGAGACACAGGCAGAGGGAGAAGCAGGCCCCATGCAGGGAACCCGATGTGGGACTTGATCCCAGAACTCCAGGATCACGTACTGGACCAAAAGGCAGACGCTCAACCAGGCGTCCCTGGCTTACTAATTTTAATATTTAAATTTTAACTGATCCTCACAGCCAAGTACACTTTCCATCTACTATGACATTCTTCTCTCACCCTCTACCACCCCAGTTTCTTTAAATGACCTAGTTTGTATCATTTTAGGTCAATGCACCATGCCTCTGCCAGTAGCTGAGTTTAAGCTGATTTTGAGGCAGATAAAATATCTGCAGTCAATAGTACATCTATTCATAATTTGCCTGTAGAAAGTTTGTTCAGATGTTTTATGACTGAGTCAGACCACTTCTGTCCACCAGGGTGCAGATAACTTATATGCACACATACTGATAATAGACTTTATACAATGAACTAAAGTTCTGATTTCTTAAATTGCCTTTAATGTCATAGGAGTACAGATCCAACATAGAAACCATGTCTGTGGGCAGCCCCGGTGGCGCAGCGGTTTAGCGCCGCCTGTAGCCCAGGGCGTGATCCTGGAGACGCTGGATCGAGTCCCACATCAGGCTCTCTGTATGATGCCTGCCTGTGTCTCTGCCTCTCTCTGTCTCTATGAATAAATAAATAAAATTTTAAAAAAAAGAGATGGCCAACTTAAAAAAAAAAAAAAGAAACCATGTCTGTTTCTCTCCATTGTACTTGGAGCACATTGTGGGTATTTAATGTGAATGAAGGAATGAATGAATGGGTATTTTACCCAAAAATGCACTTTAAAAATTTGTTTCCTTGTATCTATACTGCAAAACTCAGCCCCATAATAAAATTAATTTCTAATGGCTATTTCCATTTGACATTTAGAATAAAGTATGGACATTTATGTTTAGAAACATAGACTTATTCTGCTCTCTTTCCTCCAGCCTCTTAAATCAGCTTACTTTGTACCTTTCAGTCAGAACTCTGATATCTATAAATATCCTCTTCCCTATTTAGCAAACCCTGATAATCCTGTGATCCCCTGTCCTCAGTGTTGGGTTAATATGATGCTGTACTGTATTTGCATTTGTCTTCCCTAGACCACACTTCAGATGCCATTTATCATTATGATAGAAGAAAATAGTAGCTGAACTTTCCATTTCTCTGTAATTTCACTTGAAGGTGAAGCATATAAAGTTATTGTTCCCCAATAATGAAAATCATGCATTAGAAATATAAAAGTATTATTTTTTATACCATTAGGTTAATAAAGTTTAGGTATAGTTAGAATGGTTTTCTGTGCTTTGCTTCTCTCCTTTTAAGATGAATAGAGATTACTTTCTCTTCATTATTCAATTTCAAATATAATGAGTGTACAAAAAGTCTCAGCCTGGGACTCCTGGGTGGCTCAGCGGTTGAGTGTCTACCTTCAGCTCAGGGCCTGATCCCAGGATCTGGGATCGAGTTCCACATCCGGCTCCCTGCATGAGCCTGCTTCTCCCTCTGCCTATGTCTCTGCCTATCTCTGTCTCTCATTAATAAATAAATTAAATCTTAAAAAAAAAAGTCTCAGCCTGCAGAGACTTTTTTTTTTTAAGATTTTATTTATTTATTTATTCATGAGAGACACACACACACAGAGGCAGAGACATAGGCAGAGGGAGCAGCAGGCTCCTCGAGGGTAACCTGATGTGGGACTCAATCCTGGGACTCCGGGATCACACCCTGAGCCAAAGGCATACTCTCAACCACTGAGCTACCCAGGAGTCCCAGAAATAGTATTTTTATTTACAAATTTGTTTTAAAAGAAGAGACACATAAGGAAAAACCTAAAACATTGATTTTGAACCTTGAAAGTATTTTATAGAAATACCTTTCATGATTTCTACACTCATAGATAATGCATGAGAATTTTACCTGTACTGTTGTTTCATGTACTGATGTGATAAATTCTGGTTATTTTTTAATTTTATTTAAAAAGTAATGAGGACATCTAATCAAGAACTCAGGATGAGTAGTACCATGTGTTTTCCCTGTTCTAGCCTTTTTATATTACCAGTCCCCTGAGGATCTCAGAATTCTAATTTTAACAGTTCTGAAAGGTGGTATTATAAATGAGTGATTGCAATGTAGCTAATAGAAGCCAGGGAGACGTCTCATAAATATAGTTTAAAAAAGGAATGGTGTCAAAGTATTCAAGGCCAGATAAGATAAAAACAAAAGAAAAATGTCATGCCAAAAAAAAAAAAAAGAAGAAGAAGAAGAAGAAGAAGGCCTGCCTATCTTTTTGTTTGTTTGAAATCTATTCAATCACTTTTCCCTAAATCTTTTGGTATAGAATTTGTCTTTCTGTCTTAAACTAAATCTTCCATTTTATTGCTGGAAAAAATTAAGGCACAGAGAGGTTAATGTAATCCTTAGCAAGTCAGTGCAAATACAGAATACTAGAAGTGGTAAACAAAGAGTCTCTGAGACAGAAAGGAATTCTTAATAATTATGCATATTTGTATATCATTGTCCAAAGACTCAATTGTTGAGAATTATTTCACAGAAGTGTTATTTGATCTTAGTGAACAGACTGGTTTGAATTATTGCCGGGTGCAATAAGGATAAAAAAAATAACCATTTTATATAATTCTAAGACAGCTTGAAGGAATTTCTGCTTGAGCTGGGAGATTAGATTATATGCCCTTTAAACTGTGGAATTCTTTGATTCTTGTTGTAACTCATGCCTCATTGGAACAAAATTGTCAGCTGCAGGATGCAACAAATAACTATCTTATACAATTTTTCTTATGTTTGTAGCTAAAAAGCAATATGGTTTATTTCTAGCCATTAAAAAATAATAAAAGCAAGAAACAAATATTATATTACTAGTCAGAAATACCTGGTTAAATTTTATTCTTTATGACTGACTTTGACAATTCTCTAACTTCTCTGATGTATCCGATTCTTCATCTGAAAAACATAAGTTATACCATGCACTTATAAGGGTCTTGTGAAAATTAGATGGTGATAGAGTTTTGAAGTTTTTTTAGATGATGATAGAGTATTTTGAGTGATGAAGTCTTAAATGTAAACTGAAATAAAGTCTTAAACAATTTTATACAACTTTTTTTTCCTGTGTGTGTGTGTGTGTGTAGCACCATAAAATCTTGTACTTGCTTGGGTGGGTAGTTGTATTTAATTCAACAACTAGTAAGTGCCAGGCATTGTGGGAGACCAAAGCTATAACTCTTACCTGCAAGAAACTTCATTCTAGGAGAGAAACACAAAAATCAATTATCTATAGTCTGATATGATGCATGCTCTATAAGTGTATATGAAGGGCTTTAGGAACATGAGTTGAGTAGTAGTTCATACTCACAGAAGATGTGGAGTGACTGCTAAACTGGATTAATAGGAATGGAAATAAGCCATGCCATTTATTGAGTTGCCGAATTTATTGAAGTACTTCTGCCAAAACTTAGAAGGTGGAAGCAAATGAAATAAATGACATTGAACTGGAATATACATATACTATGAGCTCTCTACAACCAAGAACTTTTGTCAAAAAAAAAAGAACTTTTGTCAAGGAGAAGATATTCTTATACCTAATAACATCAAAGTCAGTGCCCCAAAAGTAATCTCTCTTCTTCATGGTTGTTTAAGGGCTTGCTCTCAATTTTGCGCAAATTGAAAAGTGCACCAGACCAGGAGGTGAGAATCCTTCTCCTGGGCTTGGATAATGCTGGCAAGACCACTCTTCTGAAGCAGCTTGCATCTGAAGACATCAGCCACATTACACCTACACAGGTAAGCACTGCCCTGACCCCAGGTGCTTGTGTGACTTATGGGAAGTGATCATAGCCATATGGAAGACAAAATGGGAAATATAGTTTTGTACACTCTCAAGTTGTGTTAATGAGGGGCACCTGGGTGGCTCCATTGGTTGAGTGTCTGCCTCTAACTCAGGTCGTGATCCCGGGATCCTGGGATCGAGTCCCACGGTGGGCTCCCTGCTCACGGGGAGCCTGTTTCTCCCTCTCCCTCTGCCCCTCTGCCCCTCTGCCTTCCTTGTATGCTCTCGCGCGCTCTCTCTCTCTCTCTCTCTCTCTCTCAAATAAAATCTTTAAAAAAAAAAAGTGTTAATGAGAAAAGTTATACAATTTAAAAATAATACAAGATTTCAAAAATATGTCAAGAGATTCCATAGATATAAGGTTCTTAGAGTAGTCAGATTCATTCAGACAGAAAATAGAATTGTGGTTACCAGGGGTTGGAGACAGGGGAGATTGGAAGGGTCATTGTTTAATGGACGCAGAGGGTCAGTGTTGTAAGTTGAAAAAAGGTTCTGTGGATGGCTGCTGGTAATGGTGGCACAACAGTGTGAATGCACTTAGTACTACTGAATTCTACACTTAAATTCTACACTTCTACACTGGTCAAAATGGTAGATATTATGTCTATTTTACCAATTTTTAAATAAAGAATTTAAATAAGCATATGTATATATCAAGACAGTCAATTCCCTCAGCTCTAAGTGATTACTTTTAAAAAATAACTTAATCTTCTCACTATGAAATTAATATGTGTAGAAAATACAGAACGTGTAAAAGAAAAAAACCCAATACCGTGAGGAAAAACTACTGCTAATATTTTAGGGTGGATTTTTCAGATTTAATAAATATATATCTTTTAATTAAAAAATAACCTATATTTTTTAATCCAGCCTCTTTCCTAAGGCTAAGCCAAAAAAAATACAAAGGATAAGGCAACGGTGGTGCTGCCAGTGTGGAAGTTGAAAGACAGATCCTAAGTGGAACAACCCTCCTCCTTTAGACCTCTTTTCTTTAGACCTCCTTCCCTGTAGGAAATCCTGAGAAAGCTTGACCTTTGCCCAACTCATTGGGTTTCCTAACTAGAGGACAGCCTTTTTGGTCTTAGTCACTTTAAAGTATTTGAGCATTAGAGGTTTTAGCAAAACCAGAGGGGTTTTTTTTTAGCATTTTCCATCACTGTACTGTGATACGAGTTTGGTGTCAGGTTTGAATGGCTGTGCTGGTGTGTGTACTTCACGGCTTGGGAGTCTTACTGATCTGCAACTTCTTGCAGAAAAGTCATTTCAATTGCTACCAAATGAGCAATTTTACAGCTTCTGAACAAATTTAATGTATAGCCTAAGGAGGAGCAAATTACAGTAGTCTAGCCTAGAAGGGCTAAAAAACACATATTACTGTGTCAGGATTTCTGCCAGAAAAAGAAAAGTCTAGGATTTTTTTCTTTTTAATTGAGTATTAGCAGTAGGCTGTATCTCTTAAGAGTATCACTAAAATGAGAACGGCCAGCACCGTGAATATGGAAATGAACTCTTAAGTTATGGGTTCAAAGTTCCAATTCTAACTTTCAGGCGTTATTTGATGTATTATAGGTGACTTTGTCATTATATGATGTGAAGGTTTCATGTTTATTTTAGTTTATTTTATTTTAAATTTCTTTATTTGTGGGAATCCCTGGGTGGTTCAGCGGTTTGGCGCCTGCCTTCAGCTCAGAGCGTGATCCTGGAGACCTGGGATTGAGTCCTGCGTTGGGCTCCCTGCCTGCTTCTCCCTCTGCCTATGTCTCTGCCTCTTTCTCTCTGTCTCTCATGAATAAATAAATAAAATATTTTAAAAATAAATAAATAAAATAAAATTTCTTTATTTGAAAGAGAGAGAAAACATGCATGTACACGAACCGGGGTGGGGGGGGTGGGCAGAGTGAGAGAATCTCAGACTCCCAACTGAGTGCAGAGCCAAATAGGAGGCTGGATCTCATGACCCTGAGATCATGACCCGAGCCAAAATCAAAAGTCCAAAGCTTAACCAACTGAGCCACCCAGGTGCCCCCCTTTTTTGGTTATTTTTAAGTAACTGGGTGTGGAGCTCAACGTGGGGCTTAAACTCACAGCCCTGAGATCAAGACCTGAGCTGGGATCAAGAGTTAGGTGCTTAATTCACTGAGCCACCCAGGTGCCCCCAACTTACTCTTTAAAAACAAGCTTTCAGGGATCCCTGGGTGGCGCAGCGGTTTGGCGCCTGCCTTTGGCCCAGGGCGCGATCCTGGAGACCTGGGATCGAATCCCATATCGGGCTCCCGGTGCATGGAGCCTGCTTCTCCCTCTGCCTGTGTCTCTGCCTCTCTCTCTCTCTCTCTCTGTGACTATCATAAATAAATAAATTTAAAAAAATTAAAAAATAAAAAAAAATAAAAACAAGCTTTCAGGGCAGCCCAGGTGGCTCAGGGGTTTAGCGCTGCCTTCAGCCCAGGATGTGATCCTGGAGACCCGGGATTGAGTCCTGCGTCAGGCTCCTGCATGGAGCCTGCTTCTCCCTCTGCCTGTGTCTCTCTCTCTCTGTGTGTCTCTCATGAATAAATAAATAAATAAAATCTTTAAAAAAAAAAAAAAGCTTTCAGGGTGCCTGGCTGACTTAATCAGAAGAACATGTGACTCTTGATCTCAGGGTTGTTAAGTATGACCCCCACATTGGGTGTAGAGATTATTTTAAAATAAAATCTTTTAAAAATTAAAAAAAACAACAACCAAGCTTTGCATTTTTGTTTTATATTAGAAAAAGTAATAGGTGCTCATTATAGTAAATTTGTAAAACATTTGTAAAATTGCAAAACTAGAAATCACCTATAGTGCCCAGACATAACCACTGTTAAAAATTTTTTTTACCACTGTTAACATTTAAGAATGTATCCATTTTTTTTCTATGTATGTATGTGATAGGTTCATTTAAAGATTTTATTTATTTAAGATTTTATTTATTTTAGAGAAAGAGAATATGAGCGGACGCTGAGGGAGAGGGAGGGGAAAGAATCTCAAGCAGACTCTGCACTGAGCACAGAACCTGATGTGGAACTGAATCTCATGATCCTGAGATGATGACCTAAGCCAAAACCAAGATTTGGATACCTAACCAACTGAGCCACCTAGGCGTTCCTTAAAGATTTTATTTTTAATTAATCTCTACACCCAACATGGGGCTCATACTTATAATCCTGAGATCAAGAGTTGCATGCTATGCTGCAACTAAGCCAGCCAGGCACCCTTATGATGCATATATTTAAAATAAAAATGACGGGCGGCCCGGGTGGCTCAGCGGTTTAGCGCCGCCTTCAGCCCAGGGCCTGATCCCAGAGACTTGGGATCGAGTCCCACGTCGGGCTCCCTGCATGGAGCCTGCTTCTCTCTCTGCCTGTGTCTCCGCCTCTCTCTCGCTGTATATCTATGAATAAATAAATAAAAATCTTTAAAAAAAAAAAGACTAAAAAAATAAATTAAATAAATAAATAAAATAAAAATGACTCAGAATATATCATATCATCATTTTCACTGAATAAATACATCTTGAACATCTTTCTACTGTTATATATGTAAATACTTACGTATTTACATTTCTAAATGTTTGCACCCATTATTATTTCCTTAGAATAATTTCTTAGATTTGTTGGTCTTAATAGATTTCTTTTCTTTTGATGACTTTTAGAATTTTAAGGCAGTTGATACATATAGTTAAATTCTAGGAGCTACTCTTATTTATCTTCTGCTTCACTCCATAAAGATTTGACATTACTGGCTTTGACATTTAATATTGTAGTTAAGCGTACAATTTTTAAGCACACAAAAGTGGTTTTGTCAGTGAGTCAGAATGAAGCTGCCGTTTACAATAAACTTAAGCCACTTCCCTTTGGAGTTCTTAAACTTCTAATTTATTCAGTTGTGACATCTTACAGGAGCTATAGTCAGCATCATCCCCAGGTATTCTCTAGTGCCCATTTATCCTCAGTGGAAATTGGGTGGCAGTGCTCTGTACTGTCATATTGTGCCTTGTCCTTCTGCACTAGGCAGTAGTGTTGGCAAGCTGCCAGGTGAGGCAAATGTTTATGGAGACATCCCCAGGCCCACTTCCCTCCAGCTATCCTGGATGAAACCTCACTTTTGTGGTAGCAATCTATTGATTGGATTTTTCAAGTCTTGATTTCACTATGTCATTCTCAGAAAAAATATTTCTTTTTTAATTATTGCTCACGAAATGCCTTTTCTCCAAACCCCAGAGGTCTTGTTAATTTGTTTCTCTGCACACCAACTCCCAGCTCCACTTGCCCCTGATTTGTGCACCTTTCCCAGAGTTCCACCTTGAGTCACTGTCCTGAGAAATGAATACTTTCAAGTTCATCAGAGATGCTTACGAAAGAACAGTTTCCAATGCCTGCTTGTTTATTTTCATCACTGCTTATAACTGAGGGCCCCCCCCCAAAAAAAATAAAAAAATAAAAAAAAAAAATAACTGAGGGCCCCACTTCAGAGTTTGAACATGCTGTTCTAGCAGGCCATCCCTTCCTCATTGGGCTAATAGTCCGTTTATAAACCAGCTTCTCCCATAGTGTCCTAACTTCAGCTCCTTCTTTTTCCTGATTTGATCCATATGAAGAAATTTCTTAAAGAATCCTATCTTCCAGTAGCTCTTGCCTCTTTTTATTTTTTTATTTTTATTTTTAATTTTTTTAATTTTTATTTATTTATGATAGTCACACAGAGAGAGAGAGAGGCAGAGACATAGGCAGAGGGAGAAGCAGGCCCCATGCACTGGGAGCCTGACATGGGATTCGATCCCGGGTCTCCAGCATCACGCCCTGGGCTAAAGGCAGGCGCTAAACCGCTGCGCCACCCAGGGATCCCTCTTGCCTCTTTTTAAACTCAGGATTTGTTCTGTTCTGTTGAATCTGCAGATTCAGCTTCTGTTTTTTTGTTAGTTAAATGTAATGTTCTATTAAATGTTATCATCTTGAGGATCCATCAGAAGGTGTAGTCTTTGTTGATTATTAGAACTCATTCCAAGTTGTCCTCAGCAGTTTTGTGTGTGTGTGTGTGTGTGTGTGTGTGTGTGCACACGTGCATGTGTGTACACTTACTAGAGAAACTGTCATGTTAATATTAACAGTGACTCCAAACCTGAAGTAAGCATATAAAAACCCATTTCTTTCTTCCCTATCATAGCAGACAATTTTCAATATTACCAGTATCACATCTGGCAGAGTACCTCATAATTAATAAATAACACAGCTGTTAAATATAACTTTGTCAGAACTATGATCTAAAGCTTAATAAAGCTTGGTGTTTTGCCTCTCTTTCAGGGTTTTAACATCAAAAGTGTACAATCTCAAGGTTTTAAACTGAATGTATGGGACATTGGTGGACAGAGAAAAATCAGACCATACTGGAGAAATTATTTTGAAAATACTGATATTCTCGTAAGTACTCCTTCTAATGCACTAATTCATAATATGTTCTGCAGTGTGTTAGGAAATATAAACTGTAATGTTCTTTCTTGTCAGTAATTCCACTACTATAAGTCACTATGAATTTAGGGCTAGCAGAAGGCTGCAGATTATGAGAAACATTTTTGTATGGTTTGTATAAGAGTTTTGCTTTTGCTCAGTGACAATGTTGTGCCCACACTCACCTTGGCAAAATAAAATATTTATTAATTTAACATAGTGATCTGAATATCAGAAGGGAAATCAGAAGATAGTGCCACTAACTCCATTATCCCAAGGAAATCAACAAGAGTATCCCAAAGAGCCAATCAAGAGGGTGGAAGTCCTGGAAATAATGATGCATATGAAATGGCTGAACAACAGATGTTCTTCCCCCCCCCCTTTTTTTTTTAAAGATTTTTGTATTTATCTGAGAGAGAGCGCACAAGCAGAGTGAGGGGCAGAGGGAGAAGGAGAAGCAGACTCCCTACCGAGCAAGGAGCCTAACATGGGACTTGATCCCGGATCCATGGGATCATGGCCTGAACTAAAGGCAGCTACTTAACCAACTGAGAATATCCCCAGATATTTTTCCTAGAAAAGAAACTTGGAACTATTTTCAGTTGCTTCAAGAGCTATCTTGAGCAAGAGAGTTCTCTGCCTTATCATGAAGAGTTCTAGAAGACTGGGTGAGGAGCGATTTGGGGAATATTAAGTGGTAGAGTTTAGCTCAGAGTAAGGAAGAAGTCTCCTATCGTTTTAACTGTCCAAAAGTAGAAGCAGGGCAGCCCCAGTGGCGCAGCGGTTTAGCGCCGCCTGCAGCCCAGGGTGTGATTCTGGAGACCCGGATCGAGTCCCATATTGGGTTCCCTGCATGGAGCCTGCTTCTCCCTCTGCCTGTGTCTCTGCCTCTGTGTGTGTGTGTGTGTGTGTGTCTCTATGAATCTTAACTCCCAGCTCACTGTCACATTCTGTGACATTCTGTAGTACTGCTGTTTCAGAATTCTTGAAGATTTCACTATCCACATACTTGATTTCTCCAACGCCACAGCCTCTCAGTTCATTCACCTTCACTCCAGTGATTTTGTCATTCCCCTTACCTTAGTTACTCATGGTCATGATCATAGCCTAAAACCAGGGAGTCTCATGAACTTGGATAATAAAAAAACCTGTATGCTATTTTCATTAAACCCTAATGGAAACTCTGCATTTACTACAATTCTACCCATAGAGAAGGAACTGCCATAAGGTCAGCCATGTTGGTGACTTCCATTACCAGTAGAAACCATCTTGCATCTCAAATAACTTTGCTCTCTGCTTTTGCTTCCTATGTGTCTTTCAACTAGATCATTCTGTCGGCATGCACACAGCCTGTGGCAACTCTTTTTTAGAAACAAACGAAAAAACCTCTTGTCCTGGCTGTGTATCCCATCCAGATACTGTCTTATTCCTCAGTTTCTCTTTAAAACGAAAAGAGTTTTCTGAGCTCTCTCCTCACTTCCTCCTCCCATTCTCTCTTGAACCCTCCATTCAGGCCCCCCAGGAATTCCCCATTGCTAAGGTTTGCCATATTCCTCTTACTTGACCTAGCTGCACAGTTAATAAAGTCAGTCATGGGGTCCCTGGGTGGATCAGTGGTTGAGGACCTGCCTTTGGCCCTGGGCGTGACCCTGGAGTCCCGGGATCCAGTCCCACATCAGGCTCCCTGCATGGAGCCTTCTTCTCCCTCCGCCTGTGTCTCTGCCTCTCTCTTTGTCTCTCATGAATAAATAAATAAAATATATTTTTTTAAATCAGTCATAGGGATGCCTGGGTGGCTCAGCGGTTGAGTGCCTCCCTTTGGCCCAGGGCATGACCCTGGAGTCCAAGGATCGAGTCCCACATCAGGCTTCCTGCATGGAGCCTGCTTCTCCCTTGGCCTGTGTCTCTGCCTCGCTCTCTTTCTGTGTCTCTCATGAATAAATAAATAAAATCTTAAAAAAAAAAAAAAGAACTTGCTTCAAATGCAAAAAAAAAATAAAAATAAAAAAATAAAATAAAAGTCAGTCATACTGTCATTGAAACATTATCTTCCCATTTTCCAGAATACCATTCTGTCTTGGATTTTCCTCGTATCTCGCTGGCCACTCTTCCTCAATCTCCATTGCTATTTTCCCCCTTGTTACCCTCCAAGTGTTGGAGTGCTCCAGAGTTCAGGCCTGTGCTTTGCTTCTCTAAGTTGTAGCGTAGGTGACCTCATCCAATTTCAAGGCGTTAATTACCACCTACATGCTGGTGAATCCCAACCTATTATATTCAACCAGAAACTCTCCCCTGAACCTCAGTTTTATATATAGCTAACTACCTATTTTACATCTCTACTTTAGTGGCTAGTAAGTCCCTTCATCCTCAGTATGTCCAGAACCAAATTCCTATCTTCATCCCTCCCAAAACCTGCTGCTTCTACAGTCTCCTCAGTAAACAACAGCTCCATTCATCCAAAAGCATTGGAGTCATCCTTGACTCCTTTCCTTCTCACTCCCCACCTCTGACCTATGCCAATCCTGTGAGTTCTACCTTCAGAATATTTTTAGAATCTGACCACTACTTTCCAGCCCACTGCTACTGTGCATTGATTATTGCCATGTCATCCCCACTAGTCTCCTTGCTTTTGCCTTTCCTCCTGAAAAATCTCTTCTCAAAGGTATATCCATAGGGATCCTGTCCCATCTCAGAATAAAGCTAGAGTTCTTACAATAGCCTACAAGGCCCCCTGCCTTCTGGCTTGGCTTATTTGTCTTGTCTTCCCCCTTCTAACTTGGTGCCAGCCGTACTGGCGCCTGCTTTCTGTCCCTACAACACAGCCATATTCCCACCTCAGGTCATTACTATTTGCAGTGTTAAGATTCTTAGATATCCTTAGCTATCATCATGGCTTATTCTCTACCTTCTTCAGTCTCTGCTCACATGTCACTTTATGCCACTGAGACCTTCTCTGATTGCTATATTTAAAATTGTGGCTCCTATCCCTACCTTTCTGGCACTGTAATTTTTCTCTGCTTTTTTTTTTTTTCTTTGATCAGACCTGTTGGTACCCATCACCATCAGAAATATTTTTATGGGCAGCCTGGGTGGCTCAGCGGTTTAGCGCTGCCTTCGGCCCAGGACGTGATCCTGGAGACCTGGGATTGAGTCCCACATCAGGCTCCCTGCATGGAGCCTGCTTCTCCTTCTCCCTGTGTCTCTGCCTCTCTCTTTCTCTCTGTGTCTCTCATGAATAAATAAATAAAATCTTTAAAAAATTCATTTAAAAAATATATTTTTTTAATTTATTATGCTTCTCCCCACTGGAATGTAATGTCCACAAAGATAGGGACTTTGCTTCCCCTGCCCCGCCCCAAGTGTTGTATCCCCAGTGCTTAGAAAAGGGCCAAGTGAAATGGACAAAAATTTATAAGATACACTTCATTAGAATTTAAAACTTCTGCTCTGAGAAAGACACTGTTAAGAAAATAAAGCCACAGACTGGGGAAGATATTTGCAAAAACACATCAGATAAAGTACTCATATCTAAAATATACAAAGAGGGGCACCTGGGTGGCTCAGTTGGTTAAGTGTCCGACTCTTGATTTTGGCTCAGGTCATGATTTCGGCTCAGGTCATGATTTCAGGGTTATGAGATCAAGTCCCTTGTTGGGTTCCATTGGGCATAGAACTTGCTTAAGATTCTCTCTGTCTCCTTCTCTGCCCTCCCCACCCTCTAAAACACACACACACACACACACACACACACACACACAGCTCAACAATAAGAAAACAAACAACCCAATTAAAAATGGGCAAAAGACACCTCACCAGTGAAGATACAGAGATAAGTATATGAAAAGTGCTTAACATCTTAGGAAACAGAAAATTAAAACAATGAAATTCCACTACATACCTACCAGAATGGTTAAAATCCAAAATGCTGACAAAGAGAAAAAACAACAGGAACTCCTATTCATTGCCAGTGGGAATGCAAAATGGTACAACCACTTTGGAAGACAGTTTGCATTTTCTTACAAAACTAAGTATAATCTTACCAAACTATGTGATCCAGCAATCACTCTTTGAGGAGTCTACCCAATTAGATGACAACTTATGTCCACACAAAATTCTGCACATGAATATTTATAGCAGCTTTATTCATAATACCAAAAATTGGAAGCAACTGAGATGTCTTGCAGTAGATGAATGAATAAATGAATTGTGTACATCTATATAATATTATTTCTTGCTAATAAGAAATGAAAAAAAATTTTTAAATGAGCTATTCAGCCCCAAAAAGACATGGAGGAGACTTAAATGTGTATGGCTAAGTGAAAGTCAGTCTGAAAAAGGATATGTACTCTCCGTTTCCAACTATATGACATTTTGAAAAAGGCAAACTATAGAATTTAGTAAAAATCTCTACAAGTAAAAAATTAGTGGTTGCCAGAACTCCCAGGGGAGAGTGGAGGGATAGATGAATAAGTGACATATAGAGGATTTTTAGAGTGACAGAACTATTCTGTATGAAACTATAAGGTGGATACATGTTAATATGGGTCAGTCAAAACCATAGAACTTTAAAATACAAAGAATGAACCTGATGTATTGGTTCAGTACTGGTTCACGAATTGTGAGAAATGCATCACACTAATGCAAGATAATAATGCAAGTTACTAGGGGAGACTGGGGGAGGGAATGGAGGTGGGGTAGGTATATAGAACTATCCAATTATTTTGTAAATAAAAAACTGCTTAAAATTAAATTAATTAAACTGTAGATTCAACTCAAATCATTATGCTATACACCTTAAACTTATACAGTGCCATATGCCAATTATATCTCAATAAAACTGGTGGAGGATGAGCTTGTGTTTTTTGAGTCAAGAGTTAGGAAAAAGCAGGTGCCTGAGAGAAATAACAATTCAGTCTGTTCATCTGCTAGATTAAGGTACTTTGAAAGAAATAACCCAAATAAGAGTAATACATAAGGACATTCGTGACCATGAGGCTAAATAAGGAGGCCTCAACTTTTCTTGTCTACAGGTCAGGGTAATTTTAAAGCACAAGCTCTCACACTTTGAGGGTAGACTGACTGCAAGGTAGTTGTAACATGACCCAGATTCTACACCACTTATTAGCTGAGAGTGCCCAGGAATAATCGGAAAATCCAGTAAAAGTCAGTTCTGAGCTACTCCAGAGGAGCTTTCTCCAGCTACTTTAGGCTGCCAGTTCCAGACAGGGTTTTGGATTCTGAGTTAACCTTTCATTATTTTCCTGTGCCGTTTGAGATTAAACAAGTCTGGGGGAACAGCTGAGTCCCCAGGGTTAGATTCTAAGGCCTTGTGACTCAGCCCTGTCTGCCAGTTTCATAAACAGCTTGGAGTGGCAGTGGTTGATGGGTTAGGTTATATTAGTTTGTCTGTATTTAATAGTCTTTCATTATTGGTTAAGAAGACCTATTACTCTAGTCTCCACACTGCCTAGAAGAGTAGGGTTGAAGCTTGACACAATTAATTGCCTAGTTAACTTTTCTCATTTATCTCTAGAGTGCAATCAGAAATTCTTTATTTTTTTAACAGACACATTCAGTGTCATGATCAGACTATTACATTTAGCAATCAACAGCATGTGTGCAAAAAAATAAATCTACATTAAAACCCTTTGTTGGAATGCTTTATATTTTCCATGGAACAGAAACAAAAACAACCTATTATGCAATTAGTCACAAATACAGTCCTCTAGTTTTTTGCCCATACACATGAGTATTGTCTAAAACATGTCTTCTTTGTAGCACATAGGGCCGGCCACCACTGTGCTTAGCTGAGGCCACAAATCTGTTATAACCTGTAGCTTCCCTGTCGCTTCTCTGGTTCTCCTCTCCTGCTAAGCTTTGCTTCCTGGCAGTAGTGAAAACCCACTGTCACTGCCATAGCCACTGCAGCTACTGGAACCGCCATAGGCACCTTGGTTTTGTGGTGTGGCAAAGTACTGGCCTCCACTACCATAAGACCCAGAGCTTCTGCCTCCAAAATTTCCTCCTTTCGGGATCCCTGGGTGGCTCAGCGGTTTAGGCCCTTTGGCCCAGGGCGCAATCCCTGGAGACCCGGGATTGAATCCCACGTCAGGCTCCCGGTGCATGGAACCTGCTTCTCCCTCTACCTATGTCTCTGCCTCTCTCTCTCTCTCTCTGTGTTATTTACTATCATAAATAAATAAAAATTTAAAAAAAGATTCAAAATCTCCTCCTTTCATGGCTCCAAAATTTGAGGATTGATTGTTGTAATCATTATGGCTTCTGCCACCTCCAGAGTTGCTTCCATCATTAGTAAATCTGTAAGAGCCATCCCCACTGCTGCCATGTCCACCACCACCTTGACTGCCACCAAAGCCACCTCACCCACTAAAGTTCCCTCCATGACCAAAGTTGTCATTCCCACCAAAACTACCTCCACGACCACCACTGAAGTTTCCAGAACCACTCCAACCTCTTTGGCTGGATGAAGCATTAGCCATCTCTTGCTTAGAGGGGGCTTTCCTTTCTTCACAGTTGTGCCCATTCACAGTATGGGATTTCTGAATGACAATCTTGTCTACAGAGTCATGGTCATCAAATGTTACAGAAGCTAAACCTCTCTGTGCCACCGCCTCGGTCAGTCATGATCTCAATCACTTCAGTTCTCCCATACTGTTCAAAATAATCTCTTGGGGACGCCTGGGTGGCTTACTGGTTGAGCCCTAGCCTTTGGCCCAGGGCGTGATCCTGGACTTCCAGGATTGAGTCCTGCGTCGGGCTCCTGGCATGGAACCTGCTTTTCCCTCTGCCTGTGTCTCTACCTCTCTCTCTCTCTCTGTCTATCATGAATAAATAAAATCTTTAAAAAAATAATAATAATCTCTTAGATGATCTTCAGTGTCTTCTTTCATGCCACCAACAAAACTCTTTTTCATAGTTAAGTGGGCACAAGGCCTTTGAGAATCTTGAGACAGCCCTCTTTGGTCCCACAACTCTTCCATTTACCTTATGTGGCCTTGCATTCATGGCTGCATCCACCTCCTTCACATTGGTGTACATGACAAACTCAAAGCCTCTGGAGCCCTTGGTGTTAATGGTGGTCATGGATCTCTCATTACTACATAAGCCATAAGCATTCCCCATTGCTCAGAATGGCCCCTCAGATTCTCATTAGTTGTTTCAAAGCTCAAATCTCTGATGAAGAGCCTCCACAGCTGTTCAGAGTCTTTGGGAGACCCTGACTTAGACGTGATGGCAGTGGGAGGGGAAACTTTAACAATGCTTACTTGGCGGTGTCCATAGGCAGAAAGAAGTAGTCCCAAGAAATTCTTTAGAGGAGGTGTTGACAAACTGAATCAGCCTGCCTCCTATTATTATATAGTCTGAGCTAAGAATGGTTTTTATATTTTAAATGGTTGAGGGGAAAAGTTGAAAGAATAAGATTTCATGACACATGAAAATAATGTGAAATTTAAAGTTAGAGTCCATAAATAAGTACTATTGGAACACAGCCACATCCACTTGTTTACAGATTTTTTTTTTTAAGATTTTATTTATTCATGAGAGACACAGAAAGAGAGAGAGAGAGAGAGAGGCAGAGACACAGGCAGAAGGAGAAGCAGGCTCCATGCAGGAAGCCTGATGTGGGACTCGATCCTAAGTCTCCAGGATCAGGCCTGGGCTGAAGGCGGCGCTAAACCGCTGAGCCACCCAGGCTGCCCCGTTATGGATTTTTTATGGTTGCTTTTGCACTACAGCAGCAAAGTTCAATAGTTATGAAGAGATTACATAGGCCACAAAGCCTAAAATATTTACCACCTGACCCCTTACAGGAAAAGACTGACAGACCCCACTTTTGAGCATTAAATTGTTGTCTAGAGGTTTGAAAGAGTCAGGACAACTCCTAAAAGTGCCAGGTATTCTCAGGGAAGATGATGTTGAGAACTGCTGACTTCAGCTTTCATGATTTGGGGGAAGCGACTAAGAAAAAAAACTTGAGGGGTCATAGAAGGGAGGGGACAAAAGATCTTCCATTTCTCTTAGGCCTGAAGGTAACAGTTTTTTGATAGATTAAAAATACACAAATTTTTTCAAGATATTGTCATATTACTCCTAAGCTCCATTTACTTTATTATCAGTTCTGTGTTCAGATGCAACATAATAGAAACAAAGTAACTTTGTCATCATTTCCATATCCAAAGTGTAGGACATCAAGTGAGGTAGATCTCAACCAACCATCACTTACACTGTTTCTGTGATATCACTTGAGCTTCAATACTTCTAGAGCACAAATAATCAAAAACCTTATTACCCAGAAGCCTCATTTCTCAGTTTCAACTTCCTCTTAGACTTTTCCTGGAGCTAACATACAAAGCCCACTTCTTAGTGTCATCTTTCCTTATCTCTGCCTATCCCTCTTGATGAGAAATACGTAGGAGCAGTAAAATGGCCAAAAGGTGGCAGCAGGAGGGAAGAGGAATGGAAACTAGAGGAGAGACAAAGAGCCCTCCATTCACATGGCTGGATAACTAGTCTCTGGGTATCTGGAGTTGGATTAAACTTCCATCAAGAAAAAAATCTTCTCTGGCTCTTCCTCCCACAACCAAATAAAACTTTCAAAGCAACTGCCAAGGAAGATATGAATTGGCTTTGCTCACGTAAAGCATCATTCTAAGTGCCGTGGAATATAACTTCATTTTAGAATAGCTTTATGCAACCTTTTTTTTTTTTTAAGATTCTATTTATTCTTGAGGAGCACAGAGAGAGAGGCAGAGACGTAGGCAGAGGGAGCAACTTCATTTTTGAAGACCATAATGTTTTGTTTTTGTTTTTTTAATTTTTCTTATTTTTAAGGGATGCCTAGGTGGCTCAGCAGTTAAGCATCTGCCTTTGGCCCAGGGTGTGATCCTGGAGACCCGGGATCGAGTCCCACATCGGGCTCCCTGCATGGAGCCTGCTTCTCCCTCTGCCTGTGTCTCTGCCTCTCTCTCTCTCTCTCTGTGTCTCTCATGAATAAATAAATAAAATCTTTTAAAAATAAATAAATAAAAATAAACCGTCTTTCCAAACCTCCCTTCTCTCCATTTGTGTTTCATCATATCAAACATCAATTTCTTAACTGTATCTTTGTCTTCTCAGCCTTGTCTCAGTTTCCTCTTTGCACTCTTACCTTCCTACTCACACTCTGCTCCCAAGTAGATTTTCTTACTTTGTAAATTTCTTTCTTGCCCAGTGACTTGCTCCCTGCCTTCAGGCAGCCTTCTGAGCCCGGAAACCCCCTCCCAGTGATCACTTAACCCTTTCTTCTTCCCTCCCATCTTCTTGCACTGATGCCTGAGTGAAGATCATCCTAATCCACTGTAGACTCCCCACTAATTCCAATCAATTCTATATTTGTATTGAGATTTACTTTCCCATTGCATTGCTTCTTTCCACATCTATGTTTATACGACGCCTGCTATTTTAAAAATGCCAGACCCTCTGGGGAAAAAACAAAGCTACCACCTTGTTCTCCATGCTGACTTATCAGACAATCAGTATCAAATCTGGGGTATCTGTGGGCAGAGCCCATTAATGTATGTATTGACATTGAGTCACAGTAATATTGACAACAACAATAATAAGGCTGCAAAAAAAAAAAAAAATTACCGAGACCAAACACATCCATCTTTCCTCTTCCTGTGATTCTCCATGAAAGAAGCATAGGTAGAAACGTAGGGTATTCAGAGGAACAGCTGAAACTTGGTTCCTGGTATAACATTTAGTATGAGTGACTCTAAGTGAGAGAGCACCAAGGAAAGGAATTTTTTTCTTTCAAAAGAGAGCGAATGTTCAGAGTAGCACAGAATTTGACATGCATACAGTGCATTACAGTGTACCAGTTTATGTAATTGAAGGGAGGTAAAGGTGAGGCTTGCAGATTGTTCTTTGCTGTTTTTATGTGAATATGCTTTCCCAAAGGAGTGTTTTCATAATACCATTAGTTTAAAAACAATTTTAAATTCTTTAAAAAAAGTTTGCAAATTTGATAATTTTTTAAGATTAGCAACTGGGAAAACATTTAATATGTCTCTAGTGGAAAAAAAGGCCTATAAGGGGCTCCTGGCTGGCTCAGTTGGAGGAACATGTGACTCTTGACATGAGTTGGAGCCTCACATTGGGTTGTAGAGATTACTTAAATAAATAATATTTTTAAAAGGCCAACAAAATTATATCTATATTTTTTTTTAATTATGAAGAAAAACTAGAAGGGAACTTTCACAAGAAATTAAAATAATTAATGTATTTGGGTTCTATAACTAGATAATTTTTCTCTTTTGGTCTTATTTCATTTCCCTTATTGTTATTTACGCAATTAATAAAATTCAGTGATGGGAGATAAAGCTTGAGATTTATACTTTACGGTGACTCTTAAGACTTGTCTTAGGTCTGGCAAAGCTTATGCCCTTTCTATTCCCAATACTTGATCTTAACCTCTCAGCAAGCCTGAGAAGGTGGGAATGAAATGGAGATCAGTGGGTCTCCTCCCTTGGCACCTGAAATCAGTGTATAGTTAAGACTGCAGAATGTACTTTCAGAGCCATGATGTTCCAGGACTGTGGTATTTGTAAATGCCTCAAAAAACTATCCCTTCCTGACAATGTGGACTTTACTGTCAGGTAGGCCTGAGTTTGAATTCCAGTCTTGTTAGAACTTGGGCATTGGGCAGCCTGGGTGGCTCAGCAGTTTAGGGCCACCTTTGGCGGGGGGCATGATCCTGGAGACCCAGTCCTGCGTAGGGCTCCCTGCATGAAGCCTGCTTCTCCTTATGCCTGTGTCTCTGCTCCTCTCTCTCTATGTGGGTCTCTCGTGAATAAATAAATAAATAAATCTTAAAAAAAAAAAAAAAGGACTTGGGCATAATACTTAACTTCTTTAGGCTTTTGTTTATCTACATATAAAATGGGAAGATAATGTAACCTATCTCATAGAGTTGTAACAGGGATTGATAGGGTAAATCTAAACAAGAATTTTTAGTGAATGTATAATAAATGTACCTATTTTTATCCTGCTTGGCTTTCCTGACATCTACTTTGAAGCTTTGTTTGGCATATTTTCTGGGTATCCGTATTTAATCAATCAGTTAATTAATTAATTTGTTTATTTGGCATCCATAGATGAGGTAAGACTTTTCAGCCAGTTTCCATTTGCTGTGCTAATGAGAAATCTGACTGAGGATCCTCTGCTCCTTCTGCAGAAGGTACCCTGTCTTTTTCCATTTCTGCTTATTGAAGTAACCTTCTTTTACTTTACAGATATATGTCATTGACAGTGCAGACAGAAAAAGATTTGAAGAGACGGGTCAGGTAAATAATTCTTCTGTTGAGATATTTTCCAAATAACTAGGTATTCATTAATCTACCTTGTAAATGTATGAGAGCGAGGGAGGTATTTTTTGTTTAACCTTTGCAGTTTAAACAACGCAGTCATTCTGGCAAGCAAGCAAAAATACCAGTTACCAAAAAAAAGTTGCATGAAAGGAAATTAGTTGAGAGTCCCTTAAACTATTTTTTAATGATAGCCTTTTAGTTTTAGTCAAATTAAATAAATAAGATAGAAGTAAATGGAACTTACCCCCATGCCCAAAAGCTCTTCAGGGTTCTTCCCAGGCCACTTAGAAATGAACCCAGAGGAACAATTCACTTGTCATTTCTACGTACATTTTTCAATACCAGCTAATTGATCCAAGGGTACCTCTGACAAATTTGTGAAGGGATGGGAAGAAATATGTAAGCCAAGACTAAGTTCCTCTTGTTTCCAATCAAGAGGTAGATATACTTTGAACCCAAATGTGCCTTAAAATGCAAAGTACATGTCAACATGATTACATGGTGAGATTTGTGTACACAATTTTAAATAGAGAAGCAGTGGGCATAGACCATTTTACCCAGATGGAGTATACTGATAAGAAGCAAAGAGTAGAATGACCTCTTTAGGAAAGTGTGCAGAGTCCTTGGCCTATATCCTAAACTATCACAGGTGGCCTTCCAAAAGTAGCATTCCCCGTGTTTATGTTCCTTTTTCCTAAAAATTAGTTTGGGAACTCTTTTCCATACCTTGATGATTTCTATATCATCACTCATGTGAATCAATGCTAAACATGATCTTAGAGGTAAAAAAGTTATAAAATGATCTGTCTCTTGAACTATCCAATTCCCTTTGACAGCCCAAGTGTCCTAAGTAGCTAAAATGAGAGTTTAATAGGGAAGAGTTGGGTCCTTTCAGGTAAATACACACCATCTCCTATGCTTATTGCAGACAGAATCAACATACAATTAAGACCCCAACCAATAACCAAAATATCAGACATACTGCCAGGTGGACTAAGATAATTATTCTAGGATGTGAGTTTGATGAAGTGCAGTGCACATGCATTCTTGCTTTGAAAGTAAGATTAATGAAGCAGAATTATAAACTCTAAAGTCATTGTCATTTCTAGTTTAAAAATGTGTGTGTGTATTGAAAGTCATTTGTAGATAGCAGTCCTAAATTTTAAATATCTATCTACAACTTGTTTTCTCCTTTGACCAGTGTTTCTCAATGATCTCTGAATCCATAGCAGAGCCACCTGTTGAAATGCAGATTCCTAGGCCCTATCTCAGACTTTCCAAAGTCAGCATCTCTGGGATGGGCCCAGGAATCTGCCGGGAAATTCTTCCATAGGCTCAAGTTTGAGAACCATTGCCCTTGGAAGTTGTTAGTTTATTAGCTTAACACTTCTGTTTGTTTTTTTTTTCTAATTAAAAGTACATGGTTAAATATCATAGATTTCATCCTTCCCTTCCCATCCATTCCCAAAATGATCCAGGAACTAGCTGAATTACTGGAGGAAGAAAAACTAAGTTGTGTGCCAGTGCTCATCTTTGCTAACAAGCAGGATTTGCTCACGGCAGCCCCTGCCTCTGAAATTGCAGAAGGACTGAACCTGCACACCATCCGCGACCGTGTCTGGCAGATCCAGTCCTGCTCAGCTCTCACAGGAGAGGGCGTTCAGGTGAGATTACCAGAAGGCTCAGTTACCTGGCAACATGGTGCCCAACCAACATAGTCTGTCTTATTGGTTGAACTGAGCTAGATAGAAAGAAGATATAAAACAAATAGCCTTTGATTGGCAGATGAACCACTCCAGGATGTGAAGGGCATGGAGGAGTTCGGTTCTTTTTTACTTAGCAACCAATCTGATAATCATTAACTGTTGCAGGAAAGCCATAGATAAACCACCCCACTTGAGGGACAAACTACCCCATTGGGTAGGAGGTCAGAACAGAAGATCTTCAAAGATGCTTTCTAACTAGGATTCTTTGATCATTGGGTTGGGGGTTTTGTGTTGTGTCTAATATTATGGATGCTAAATACTTGTGCTCCCAAGGTAACAGCCATCAACAATCATGCATACCAGTTACCCTAGAAGGGTTTTGATTTTTCTCTTGGCTAACTCCACTGCCCTCAGGGCTGGTGTCTCTCCTGCTACTTCAGGTTGGTTTCCCACAGGGAGGCTTCTGCTGACAGCCCCACACTTTATACTGAGGAACTGCAAACTGGAAGAGCATTCTCCCCCTCATTTGATATGAATTTAGGGCAGAAAATGGTTGTATCCCAGATACCTGAGAGCCTACATCTTCAAAGAATGATAGTTTCAGCTCTGATGCTTCCCACCAAGCAGCCTCAAACCCATTGACACTCAGGGCTGCTTCTTTATTCTGGAGCCCCAGAATGCCGCACAGACTTCATTTTTTTAAACATCTGGTGTACCTGCCAGGGAAGTGACAGTGCTGTGAGAACCAGACAGTACTATTCAAAGATGCTGGGGGGGTTTAACAACATCTGAAGAAATGATATCTTCCCTCTTTGCCATATGGCGTGTGTCATAACTGCATGGCCAGTTTGCTTTTCTCTCAATTTGGTCCGTTGTGATTGGATTCTCAATTTTTGTCCTGCAGCCTCTTTCTATTTCCCTTCTAATGCTCTTCTTCCCTCTCCCCTAAGACATTTGACATTGATTGGTCTTAAAACTATCTGACTGTTTTTATCTCAATCAAATAGTCGCTTCCAAGAATTATCTCAGTTGTTCCATCTGTTTGCTGCTTTGGCTTTTTTCTTGTTACACAAACAGCCAGAGCCCGCTTCTATGCTTGGCCTCTAGATTGGAGGGCAGACCAGTCTTCACAGGAGGAGCACCTCCTCCAGACTCCTCAATCCACGAAGCTGTGTGTGTGTGTGTGTGTTGGGGCTTTCAAGTAGCCAGAGTGGCTGGCCCTCGGCTGCATCCCCAGAACAGATGCTGGAACTCTGGGGGGGTGGGGGGTCTCTGTGAGATTTAGGTTTGGGAGGGGGCCAGTGTTGAGTCTTAGGTATTTCCTTTAGTCCCAGACTCTGGTTAGGAAAGTAATATAGTCTCATTGTTAATCATGTACAAGTATATAAAACTAAAACCTGAAAAGTTCTTTCCTCCCCTCTAATCCCACTTGACAAAGGAACTAATCACACTAGTAGTTTTTTCTTCTCAAGTCTCTTCTATAAATTGCAATTACATATGTGATTATAGGTCTATCAGGTTTCAAATTAAGTGCATTTTTCAGTTTAATTTATAAGCTGATCCAACAAGTATACTACAACCCAGCATGTTTTTGATAGGTAAACTCTGATCATTTTATTTAGCTTCTCACTGTAAAAAAAAGAAACCCAAGTTTTGCCTAAGGCGGTTCCCTGGTTTGTGCATAAAATGGTATTCACGAGGCCTGGGGTTATTTTGGTGAGGAGGCGGCCCGGGGAAAAGATAATAGCTTTCTTGTGTTTGTACAAACTACCTCAGGAAGAGGATTCTGCCTTTCTAACTGGTTTAGAACACAAATACAGAAAATAGAGAACAGGGGTGCCTGGTTGCCTCAGTTGGTAGCGCTTGCGACTCTTGATCTTGGGGTTGTGAGTTCAAGCCCCATATAGGTATAGATAACTTAAAAATAAAAAGGGAAGGTAGAGAGTGTCTTGAGTTGCAGACTCCAAAGGTGGTACTAGAGAAAATGTATGTTGTAGTCATATCCCTGAGAAAATGGGAATTGACAGCTCCGTAATCTTCCCTGGGCCAGAGTATTGAAAGGAAGAAAAAGCAAAGCTGGAATTAACAGTGAGGCTCTTGTTTCTTCAATCAGCCTTAAGGATGGATGTCAAAGGAGGACTAGAGTTATCTAGAATCAGTATTTAGAGTATTGGCATTCAAGTCAAGGGTGCTTCTTCAGAGGAGCCTGGAGGTTGGGAGAGAGCACTCCTTATTGTCTGTCCAGCCCCCACTCTCCTCCTGCAGTCAGGCAGAGATTAGGAAGGTAGAGAGCTCTGTGTTCCTGGCTATGTCAACCATAAGAATGGAGTTCCCTTTAAGTAACAGGATCTTTATGCCAAAAAAGAGGCAGGAAGCTATCAGACCCACGGTGGGGATAGGCAAGGGTGGTCTTTAAAATCAACCAGTTTGAATCAACTGAGATAAGTCATGTGTGGTTTGATTTTGTTCAGAAAGTGCTTCTCAGACCAGGGACCTTCAGCAAGCAGGTTCGCAGGAAATGATATCAAGAGAGATACAACAAAGAACTGTGAACAAGAAAAATAATGATTTTATATGGAGGAGAAATAGTTTGAAGGTCACTTAATTAGTTTAGTAGATAGTACCATGGTGTATAGAATTGGGTAGTTAAGACTGGGATTTCAAGGTTAATGAGATTAGATTATGGTTAATAGAATGACATAAATTTAGAGAATTTAACCATTATTTGAAATGAGTTATTTAATAAAAATGTTAATTAAGAAGGGAATCTGCTGTCTATTGTCCTCTAATGGTAACCTTTGGGGAGGGAGAAAGGTCGGGGAGTTTTCTGTGGAAACACTTTTCATTGTGAGGCACCGATTGACCGACTGTGTCCCTCCCTCAGGTAATGCCTCCTACCTCAGCTCTTGCCCACTCAGCCAGTTTCTTGGGTTTCACTTTAAAAAGAGTCACTTACATGGAATTCTTTTCTTGCATTGCTTAGGTCAAGTGCAGGCCTTTAATAATTCTTATTAATTAAGGCTTTGAGTATTCCTTAAAATCAAAGACGTCACTAGAAAAATGTCCATAAGATCACTTTCAGGCATTGGATACTGTGTCATGAAGACTAAAATGCCCTTAATTCCTATTTCATCCTTCCACTCTTCCCTCCCACCCTTCCACCTACTACTCCCTGAAAGCTAGTCAGCCATGGGCAAACCTACCAAAATGATCAGACATTAAATGGATCAAGTAACATCTGGCACTGCAGTTCTAATGACCCTGAAAGAAGATGTACAAAGGTTTTTTTTTAAAGACCTGGGATTTCTGTTACAGTTTCAGGTATTCAAAGACAGTGTCCCTATTTGCATTGTGTCTGAGCATAGGGGTTTAATCTAAACACATTTGTGAGACGGGTCTCACACCTGTAAGTAACAGCCTCCAGTGGGTGAGCAGATCCGCTAGATAAGTGAGCTAAACCCTCCCGATGGATAAGGCAAATAGATTGCTTCTGCTTAGCTGAGTAGCTTAAACACATGATTTGAGACTATGAAAGTGAACGATTCCTGGGATGGATTTGAGATTCTTGCTCTACCTGATATTCTTTTTTTTTTTTTTAAGATTTTATTTATTTATTCATGAGAGACACACAGACACAGGCAGAGGGAGAAGCAGGCTCCATGCAGGGAGCCTGGTGTGGGACTCGATCTCAGGTCTCCAGGATCAGACCCTGGGCTGAAGGCAGCACTAATCCGCTGAGTCACCCGGGCTGCCCATCTACCTGATATTCGGAAGGCAAATATGTGCGATCTTTACAAGGACAGGCAGCGCATATGTTGTTCAACATCCCTGCGCCGGCTATGGAAATGGATTTTTGAGGGCTTCGGGAGAGTTGAGAACAGGTCTCTCTTTGCCTGATTGACGGCAATGGGGAGGCCTGGCCATCATGTGATTTAGGCAGGTTTTCATGGGAAACCTTCAAGAGCAGAGCCTAGGTAAATGGCACTAGAAGCTGAAAGAGAACATCAATCTTGGAAGCTGTCCTGCTGAGAGGCCCACAGTCCAGAGGGTGGTCGGAAGAGGCCCAAGTATATCAAGGGGCTGAATGCAGAGAAAAGGGAATCTGAACTATATCTGGGATGGGAAACCTGCAAACCCCCCCCCCCCCCACAAGGCTGACTTGGAAGCAGCCTCCCTGCATGCCCTCGGGGCTAGGCCCTATCCCAGTGCACAGCATCTAGCTCCAGGAGTCCCTTCTTCCCCCTGGGTGTCTAGAAAATGGTTAACAGAGGATCTGGCTTAGAGCCAGAGAAAGGTGGAGAAATCAATCCCTCTTCTACCTACAAACCTGAATTGGAACCCTGAACCACAGCTCTCCTCTGCTCTTATAGTTATATGTGGTTGAAGATATCCCCTCTCTAAAATGCTGTATGTGTTTAATTAAAATTATACTGGATTAGAATTTCCTTTCAAAGCAGAGATCAGCAATTTCAGCCTGGTCTCCAGCCTCAGTCATAACAGAGGCCTGCCTCCACTAGGAGCTCTGAGCTAGCAGATTTCCCTACGGATTACTCTCCGTGCCCTCCACCTTCTGCTCACCTTTTTTCCCACATCTCTTCCACATTCTGTCTTCCTTCTCCAAACAAGAGTCATGATCCAGCTCACAATCCTCTCGCCTACATGGAAAAGACCACCAACTATCTGAGCCCTGCCTGATGTGAGCTTTGCACACCACCACTAAACATTCACTAGCTAAGTTTCTCGTTTTTGTTTCTTTTTTTCCTTGATTGAGGGGACTTATCCCTTAATAAGCCAACAGAATTTCAGTATTTTAAAAAATGACATTCACCACTTCTTTCTAAGGCCTGACATCAGTTATTTTTTACTCCAAGTGTACATGGAACTGCTTATCTACAAGTCAGACCTCAGGTTTATTTTTAAATTTTCAAGCCTCTTTATAGACCAAGAAAGCAAACTCGAGACATGTGATTTTGCTACCTCTCTGATGCAGTACCCTTTGTCACCAGAAAAAATATTGATAGCAATATTTTATGTATGCTGCCTTCAACTACACCTTGACTCCTTGAGCCCAGGGGCACAATGGGATAGGCTGCACTGCTCAGCAAGGGTGCAAGCTCCTCCCTTCTTAAAGCAGTTAACTAATGTGATCGGGTAGTCCTCCTGGCATTAAAAACCAGGCCCACGCAACCACGGCTACTACTGCTTCCTTCCAACCATCAGGCAGTGGTAGATACATGGTAGAGAGAGCAAGGTCAAAGGAGCATGGCAGTCGGAAGCCACTCTTCCCCTAGAAAGGAGCAGCATACCTCCAGGCTTGGAGTGCAGGGGCCTGGGACTTCTGTGTTTCCACCCACATGATTAGGGGCAGCCTTGTGTCTCCCAGTATTTATCGGAGGCAATCATATCATGACATAGTAAAATGTAAAAATGTTTTTCCTTTCCATAACGCTAAACCAAGCTCAGTTGAGGTCCAAGGACTCTCTTTAGTCTTAATGAATTGAAGCTAATCAATTCAGATTGGGTTTCAGCAAGGTTGGTCAGGGGAGGCACAGAGGAGGGACTACCCATGACTTCGTCATCCCATGACGAAGATCAGATGTGCAGAAATTTGGTCAAACCAGTTTTTAACAATAAAGGTCCAACCATTAAACAGACCTATGAGTTCACTTCCTTCTCTGGAGGCAAAGCAGTAACCTACTTCAGGTAGACAATCACCTTTTCTCAGTCATCTGTTTAAAAAAAAAAAAAAAGGCCTGGCCAAAGTAAGACAAGGGCAGTGCGGTGCACGGACAGGAGCCTGAGGAGCAGAAGGCCCCTCCTCTTGTTCTCCCTGAGTATGGAGTCGCACTGCAGGCAGTGGTCCGGCAGATAGTTAATACGCTGGGGTCGTGCAGCCGGGTAAATATATGCAGTCTTCCACATGCAGCCCGGGGGCTTGAGAGTTAAGTGACCAAAACCAGCTTTGGATACCTGGTGAGCTGCCTCAAAGCCACGCGGGTTGCTTGGCTGGGGGCACGTCCAGTGTGGTGGCCCTGCTGCCGCTGGGAGTCCTTAGGAACATGGACCCGGGTCTCCCCCCTTTCCCAGCTTCAGGGTGAGGCCTGCCTTCTCTCTGAGCTTGAGGCATTCACTGAGAGGTGCCACTGACTAAAGAGCATGGGTGCTGGAGTTCTTGCCTGGGTTCATGGCCTGCCCCTGCCTCACACAATTCTGTGTCCCCATTTCCTTATTCTGACTGGAAATTCTAACAGAACCTACTTCGCAGCGTGGTTATGAGGATTCATTTAAAAGATACCAGTTTAGCATCTGCTGTAGGCCAGATACCAGGATACCATGCTAGGCTCTGTAACCACCTCCTCAGGCCAGTCCAACACAGACCCTCCTCTCAGGGATCCCAGACAACACTACTGAGTTCCCCTTCCAGGGGCAACTTGGCACAGCTTGTCCCTACTTGATCGAAGGGGCATCATCCCCATTGACTGTGGCCTCCCCAACACCTCTTATCTCCAGCTCAGGTTCTCCCCTGGATAATAACAAGAAAGGTACAGCTCCTCAGCCTCCAGACACTGCAGACCAGGGCAGCCCCCAACCCCCCCCTCCCCCAGAGCCAGGGCAGCCACAAGCCTTTGTCCCATTTAAATCTCCCCATGCTTCCCACCCTCCAGGTTCCCACACTCTAGGCTAGAGGCGGCAGCTGTGGAGGGCCCAAGATCCCCCCTTCTCCCCTCCCCCCGCAGGTCAGCTGGTGGCTACTGACCTCTGAGCGCCCTCTGTCGGCAAGGCTGGCTGGAAGGGGCCTGCCACCCCTGGCCCTCATGGACATCTGGAAGACACTGCCTCTCAGCAGGACTCCCCGGGTTAAATCCCCTCTACCTCCATAACAGATACCCAGGAAGAATCTGCCCCTCACCCTCCACATTCTGCTTTGGGTTCCTGCAGCTGAGTAAATATTTTTCCTATCTCTTTTGACCGCATTCATGTTCAGTTACATACAATAAAAGAACACCCCCCCCCCCATAATCAGCCATAAAACAAGAGGAAAAAGTACCATTTGTGTAGTGTGGGAACACAGTTCTTGATTTCTCTGAGAGGATGATTTGATAAAATCAGCAAGTCTCTTTAGAGGAGAAAATATTGAGGTGCACACACCGTTGATAGTGTTTGTACGGGTTCCTGAAAGTGGAAAGTGCTAGAGAAGTGCTGAGCTATTCAGCTTCAAAGGCAAGGAGAAGATGGTTATCATACTCATCCCTCTTTTATTTGTAAAATCTTTTTGTCTCCTGGCAGGTGAGCATTTTTTTTTCCTGGAAACCAATTAGCTACTAAAATTAAACATGCTTCTTTAAATTAATCCTTTTCATAAAATGGTCTTAAAATTGGCCTCAGCTTTTCACAGTAAGTAGCTGACCCAGTTGTAACTGGAGACACATTTGGAGTCCATCTTCTCCCACCTCGGCGCTCCCCCATCCTTGCCCACACTGCTGCTGCCAGGTGCTGTCCACCTTTGGGCTTTGGGCCGTGGCCAGCCACATCTTGGCAAACACCCTAAAGTCTGCCCTGGGACAGCCAACGGATTATCTGGTTCTCCTGCCCAAGTGCCCTGATGGCAACTGGCAGAGTTTTAATCACTGTAAATTCAGGTTATGGTCAGATTAGCCAGGAGATAGGATGCCTGCTGGTTGTTTTGCAGTGATGTATTGTTTATGGGATTAATGCTCCAAACGGCCAAGGGTGTCAGCTGATATTTATTACTTTAAGCTGTCTCAGCTGTTCAGGTTCAACTACTAGCTCCATGGTCACAGGAAATGCAGGGCTCTGCATGTCATGAATGCCCTGAGATGTGCAAATGTGACTGGGACCTCAGCGAGTATGTGTTACAGATGCAGAGCAAAGGGATTCGTTGCAGGAGCCTTCTTTGATTTTGTTCTGGGCTTCTGAGGGAGCTCTGCACACCCCTGAAGGTCGGAGAGAGACTCTGGGGAATGGGGGAGCATTCAGAGATGGCTCCAGAGGGGGCTGAAAAGGAGGTCATCTCTGGCAGACCTGGCATCCAAGAGAAATCATGCTGCCTGCCAGGTGGCTGTAGACATTGTGTGGTTTTTACCGCTGCCCCTCTCCAGCCTAAGAGAGGACACTTTCAAGGTCACTGTGCCTTTAAGGGAACCTTCTCCCCGAGTCCCTCAGCTTGGTGGTGCTTAAAGCTGCAAGAATCAGACCAGCCCTTTGGAACCTCTGTGTAGTGCTGCACTAAGAGAAATAAATGCACATTGCCCCAGTGTGTGTCTAGTAACACACACTGCAGTTGGTTTGTTTTTCCAAAAAAATTTAATTTAACCCAAGTGTACACTGTCACACTGTAAACACACTGGGGCACCAGAAGGGTGGCTTATTGAATTTAATGCCCTGGCAAAGGTCAGCTTTTAGAAAAAGCCAAAAATGGCTGGAATCTCTGATAGCTCTTCAATCAGGCCTTGG
Organism: Nyctereutes procyonoides; assembly: GCF_905146905.1. Lineage (NCBI taxonomy): Eukaryota > Metazoa > Chordata > Mammalia > Carnivora > Canidae > Nyctereutes > Nyctereutes procyonoides. Next base: position 7,609,465 of record NW_026575133.1, on the reverse strand, counting down.
ATCCAGGCAGATGTGTTTATTTTTTCAGAGGGAGTTCCTGAGGATCCATCTCAAGTTCAGACACTGGGCACTCCCCTCCCATCTCCCTCCTGTGCTCTCCTCCCCAGGAGGCCACTGTCCCTAGTCACCCAAGTGGGCCCCTGGGGGTGGGGGAGGGAGGACCCAGGACACCCCCACTCCCCCCACTCCCTGCTGGGGCTTGAGTGTGTGGTGCCCTTCTTAAAACTAATACGCCTTTCTCTGCCCATTTCCCTTAAAGGACGGCATAAACTGGGTCTGCAAAAATGTCAGTGCAAAGAAGAAATAAAATCTAGACGAACGGAGAGACGCAGGAGCTGCGGGAGCTGAATTCTGTCCTGAAAAACACTAATTTGCTGCTTTCTGACCAAATGTTTTTCCATCTGTGTACAGCTACAGCTGTTTGAAGAGAGGGAACAACACAGTTTAAAAAGAATCCCCATTCCAGCAGTAGATTTAACTGATCTCTGAGGTTCAGTATCATTTTTCAAATAAAGGAATTATATTATTTCCTCTGCATAATTGAAATAGTATTAAATGTCTCAAAGCACATGATTAGAAAATGAGATCTTTTAAATGAGCAAGAGATTACATTGCAGTTTAGACAATTCCAGTGGGCTTTTCTTTCAAAAAAAAAAGAAGAAAGAAAGAAAGAAAGAAAGAAAGAAAGAAAGAAAGAAAGAAAGAAAAAGAGGAAGAAGCAGCTTATGCTGCATGCATTTATTTCCTGACCTGTCCCTTACATCCCCCTCCTCCCCCTCCCATGGTTCTGAAACCACAGACTGTGTTCTCTGGTGCTGGGCAGTGATTTTTACCATCACCAACCAAGCTAGGGTGGGAAGCGGCTGGTGGGGGGAGGGGAGGGATAGCAGATGATTAAACCATCTTGTCATGCAGGTAGGAGACTGTGTATGTAATCCTCACCCTTTGGAGAGAGAGGGGGAAAAAACCTTTCTTGCAAACAAGTCACCACAGAAACATACCTCATCCCCACCCCACCCCCCAACCCCCATGGCCAGCCACACAGGGAAGCAAATTCTTATGACTTCTGACTGTAATGACATCTGGAATGTAAGGAGAGGTGGGAGGTTTAATTCCAGAAAAATTACAAGGTCCTTAAAAAGCCCTCACATGGAGGGCTCAGGCTAGCGTAAACAGGCTTTCTCCAGTTCAGTGAAGCAGTGAGCCTCAGACTCTGAGATTAGCTGACTTCTCCATGGCCGTCCTATAGAAGGGATTTCTAAAGCTCAAAGAATTCTGTTTAAATGATCACAATAGGCTGCTGCTATCAGATTTTAAAAATAAATGCGGCTTTACCATGAACCTGCTCCACTGAGAAAAGGCTGGCAGATCGATTTTTAGAGGAGATCAATTTTTACAGTGCTGGCGACTTGGTGGTGTGGGATGCTCGTGGGTGGAGAGGGTTTGCTGCTGGGAAGAGCTTGGGTGTGTATGATCACCGATCGCTGGGGCCATGCCGTGGGGAGCCAGGGTCACCCTGGCTGCTGGCGTCCTCTGCATCTGTTAGCAAAATGTGCCTCTGAGAGTTGAATGGAGAAGAAGGGCAGGAGTGTCCTGCCCTGCATTGCCAAAAGAGCTTGTCTCCTGGAGCTGTAAGAAATCCCCAGCTTCAGCTGCAGACATGGGAAAGCAGGCCAGAGCCACACTCGGCTCCTGAATTGAACTCTGTTCTGGTGCCTGAGCGCAGGGGTTTTCAGAGTGTGAATAAGAGACTGTTCAGTGGCTAGTGGGTCCCGGGAGGCCAGCTGCCTTCTCATCCAGGGAGGTGGCCCTTCCCAAACCCACCAGGGCCTTGGAGCATACTAAAGGGATCACTCTAGCCCCTGGCCCTCAATCCTCAGCACTTTTTTTTTTTTTTTTTTTTTGACTAAGTTGTGCAGGTGAGGCTGCAGCAGGGCCAGATTCAAAGACGGTCTGGGGTGAAAATCATTAACAATGCCAGACATGAAAAGGTGCCCTGGGGGTTGCTGTGGACAGACCAGTAAGGACTTGCAAAACAAAAGCGGGTGAGGTTTTTTAAAGCGCCAAGCTACTTGTTCCCTGCAACCTCCCTCTCTGGCTTCTCTGTCTCCCCCAGGTGCCTCTCTCTTTGAACAGAGGCAAAACAGAATGATAAGGAACCAGAAATCTGTCTTCTGTGAGGCTGAAAATGTGTCTATAGTGCCTGCAAAATGGTTTTTCCCCTCCAAATAGAGCACCAAGGATGTTACCTGAGGGGGCAAACTGCCTGCCTTGAGGTCTGCAACCGAGAGCACTGTGGCATGGAACTTTGACTCTGCCAGTGGATGGTCTGCAAAACGTTTCTGTTCTTTTACCACCAACTTAGGGAACTGTCTGGGAGAGCCCTCCCAAGGCCGCGGCCAGCCCGCAGAAGCCACTGGCCCTCCTCTGATAACAGCCTCTGTGAACGCTCAGATTTGCTTTCCAGCTAAAGACAGAGATCCTGCGGCCGGCCCGAGCTTTCATCTTCCCCCTGAGCCCTCCGGAACCCCCCAGGGGCCAGTGGGATAGATGAGCAAAGGCTGCAACACGCAGAGTCTGAAAGCTCCCATTTGTAAAAACAAAACAAAACAAAACAAAACAAAAAAAAAAACGCCTCTAAAGTCCTCCCTCCTCTCCCAGCCCCGCCCCGCCCCACCCCTGTGCCGGGACCAGAAGGTGGAATTCGGAGCCAGGAAGGGGACCCCGGGCCCGGCGTCCTCCCAGCCCCGGGGCCGGGGGGCTGCCCCGCAGGCCTGGTGCCCTGCAGCCCCGGGGGGGGGGGGCGGCGGGACGGGCCCCTCCCCGGCTGCGCGCCCACCCCGGCGGCGGCTGGAGGCCCGCGCCCCGCGCCGCACACCCTTTCCCCTTCACTCTCCCTTGGTTACTATGGAAACAAGGGTGTCATTGATGTGGGCTGAGCCGGGGAACATGTCGGCGCACAGCTGAAAGTCAGCGATTGTGCCGGCGGGTGGAAATGTGCCGGGGTGGGAGAAGTCCGCAGCTCCGCAAACTGCGGCAAGGACGCGGTCCTGCCCCTCCCTCCCACTGCACCCCCCCTCTCTCCTGGCTTTTGACAAATTTCTTTATTCCCCTCTGGGCTCCGGCGGCGGCTATTTTTGTGGCACTCGGTGCCCCACCCTCGCTGTCGGCCGCTCCTTATCCGGCCTGGCCTGGAGGGTGACACTGTGTCACCCTCGCCAGGACTCGTCCCTTGATTCCCGTCAGAGTTTGCTTTGATTTCTCTTTCCTTCTCAGGGGCCAGTTCTTACTTCCTTTTATTTTTAGCTCTGCACTCCATGTGGTTTCAGGGTTCAGTCTGATCCATGGAAAGGTTCTTTTTTTATCGTCCCTTTTGAAAATGATAATCAAAGGAAGGGACGTGGTATTTGGTCATGTGGAAAATTCAATGTATAATTTAGACGTCTGTCAAAAATCTGACAAATAAAATTTAGCTGAAACGAAGGCAGCCCGGAACGTGTCGTGTTCTTTGCCAGCGCTCGGAAAGGGCTTCGAAAGTGTTTGTCCTTTCGGAGGTGAGCGTTCCTCAAGGTGCTCCTTCCAGAGGGATATAATGTAACACCGCCACCAACAGTGCAAACAGTACTTTATGGAGCCCCTGCTCCGCATCAGGCGCGTTAGGTTCGGTTCCAGGCAGCATGAGACCCACTTTGCAGTCGAGAAGACAGAGGCATTGGCTTGGGTTAAGGACTTTGCCCGACATCGTAGAAACTTCAGTGCAGGAGGGGCCTGGGGCCTGGGGCCTGAATGCTGCTGGAGCGAGCTGTCACCTGTGTGGGACAAAGACAGTCACAGCCCCTTTTTCTCCCCCACCTTCCAAGTCTACACTGGCAGTGCCCCCTGGGGTTCCTCGTCCCCGATGTTTGGTGTTCCCTGTCCTCACCACAGTGCAACCATGGATTTTGTACAATCTTTCGCAAGGATGGGAAAAAGTGACAAGACATTGGGGAAAGGCTTGGCGAGGAGACTTGCAACAACCTAGTACATGATACTGCGTCTTCCTTTTTTTTTTTTTTAAGATTTTATTTATTTATTCATGAGAGACACACAGAGAGAGAGGCAGAGGCACAGGCAGAGGGAGAAGCAGGCGCCATGCAGGGAGCCCGACATGGGACTCGATCCCGGGACTCCAGGATCACACCCTGGGCCAAAGGCAGCTGCCAAACTGCTGAGCCACCCAGGGATCCCCATTGCATCTTCCTTTCAGAGAGAGAAACAGACTTCCCCAAAATCACACAGTAGATGTTGGAGCAGGCACCTGCTCTGGGTTCTGCCCCTGGAGCAGAAAAGCATGTCTTCCCCTTGGGCAGCCTCACTTAAGCTGCCTGGCTACACACCCGAATGGCTGGTCCCAAGGGCCCGCCTTTAAAGGTAAGCTGTTGACAGAAAAGAGGGGTGCTTGAGTCAGGAGGAGCAAGGCCTAAGGTTGCCAGGTAAATGGCAGGACATTTAGTTAAACTTTTATTTCAGATAAACAAGGAATTGTTTTTATTTTTATTTATTTATTTTAAAGATTTTATTTATTTATTTATTCATAGAGAGAGAGAGAGAGAGAGGCAGAGACACAGGCAGAGGGAGAAGCAGGCTCCATGCAGGGACCCGACGTGGGACTCGATCCCGGGTCTCCAGGATCACACCCCAGGCCGCAGGCGGTACTAAACCGCTGCGCCACCAGGGCTGCCCAGGAATTGTTTTTAATACAAGTATATCCCACACAGTATCAGGGACATACTTCTAATATTCAAAAAAATTCTTTGTTTATCTGAAATTCAAATTCAAAAACTGTCCTTCTCAGTGTTTTGTTTGTGTTATTTTACTAAATCTGGCAACTCCATCCGGAACACCCTGCTCAATGAAGGGGCAGGGGAGGTACAATTCAAAAGGCCATTCTCTGGAGTCAGAGAGGCCCCGGGGTTCCATCCTTGCCTCTCATGAACCAGCTCTGTGATCTTGGCAAGTTACTCTCGTGGAGTCCTGCCACTTCATCGATGAAATGGTACTAAAAAGGTAGAAAGATTTAAAAGAGGTAGGGGCACCTGGGTGGCTCCGTTGGTTAAACATCTGCCTTTGGCTCAGGTCATGATCTCAGGGTCCTGGGATCGAGCCCCACATGGGCTCCCTGCTCAGCAGGGAGCCTACCTCTCCCTCTGCCCCCCTCCTTGCTTGTGCTCACTTGTTCTCTCCCTCCCTCTCTCTCTCTCAAATAAATAAATAAGTTTTTTTTTAAGTTTTAAAAGAAATATAATGTAAATAATAGGGCAACAGGTAGCACCAAGTAGGGACACTGTGTGCCTCAGTTTCTTACCTGTAAAATGAGGTACCATTATCCAATTCCCCAGAGGACTGGACAAAGTTAGGCATGTCCAGTGTATAGTAGGTGCTAAACCAATGGTAGATCTTATAAGAACTGGCAGAAATTCTGAAGTCCAGACCTTCCCAGGCCCCCAAGTCCTCTGCCTTCCCTCCTTTCCCCCCATGTAGCTCTGGAACTTTCAAGGCAACAAGCAAGGGGCCAACAGTCTCCTGAGGTGCTGGCAGCCCCCTCCTCTCCAGGGCTCCCAGGGCCACCCAGACACACCTCTTGCAATTAGATTTGTGAGTGGGAACAGTCTCTTTTCTGAAGCTCCTGATTGGCTCCAGGCAAAAATACAGTTTAGCGCTCAGTCAAGCTACATTTTAGGGCCTCTGTCTCTCTCTCCCCCCTCTCCCCTCTTAATTGCAATCTGTTCAGTAATTTCCTCTTCCAACACTGCAGAACACAGGGAAGCTGCAGCGCCAGGAGTTTGGTAGGGAGGAGGGAAAGAGAGCTCCTGCTCCCTGCAGTGAATCTGCTGGTCCAGTGCCCTGTGTGTGTGTGTGTGTGTGTGTGTGTGTGTCCGGAAGCAGACACATACACACACATGCGGGGATATGGCCAACAACCAGGGCAAGTTGTCAGACCGGGGCAAGTTGTTAGGGGGCACCCACTAGCATGGGGTACTTCACAGTATCTTATTTAATCCTTGCAACATTATTATTAACTATGGGTATTTTCACAGTTTGGAGGTAGGGCTCACATAAGTTGAATCACTTGCTCAGAATCGCACCGGAAGAGCAGGGCTGAACCAGATTTGCACCCGGGTCTGTGCTCCTGGGCCCCAAGTACACATCATGACACAGGTATTCCTCATTTTCCGAAAGCTCATGTTTCACCACTTTGCTATTACAAAAGACCTACATTACTACCTGTTTTCACTAACCAAAAGAAATCTGAAGGGGATTTTCACTTTTACAAAAAAAAAAAAAAAAGCCATTACCATACTACCGTAGGTCTTACATAAAAGCAATGTGGCGTAATGTGAACTTCTGGAAAGCAGGGTATACTCTGCTTTACGCCATTCTGTCTTGTGAAAGGTTTCATATGAAAGCTCTGCTTTCAAAAAAAGAAAAAGAAAAAGAAAGAAAGAAAGCTCTACTTTCAGATGGCAGGGGAAGAGGGGCCTGTACCTTTTCACCTTTTGGCTTCTAAGCTCAGAAAAGGAGCTAAGGAAGCCTCCTGAACAAAGGAACATGAGGAGGTTTCTTTCCCCAGAGTGAATAGCAGTGTCCCAGGGACAAAAAGCCTTTGCTAAAGAAATAAAATATTAATGGCAGAATTGCAGAGATCAAGCTAAGTCAAAGAGGGGCAGAGTTTATAGGAGAACTTGCTCAAATACCTGAAGCCAAAAGCTACAAGGGCTGGGGGCGGCTTTGCTAAGCAAACTGCCAGCCCTGTTCGTCAGTCCCTGACTAGATCCTTCTAGTAGCCTTACAAATATTCCCATCCTGATTTCCTAGTTGGGGAAACCAAGTCTCCTAAAGGTAAGTCACTTACCTAGAATCACACCACTAGGAAATGGCTTGTCTGGGATTTGGGCTGCCTGGAAAGCCCATTTTTCTCTAGGATGCCCTGCTGACTAGACACAGGGCTGTGACGTGCTAGGAGCAGGGGTCAGGTGAGGCTCTGGGAAATAGGGAGGTGAGTAGGAGGCCTATCTTCCTCTTTGTCACCCCTCTCTTCAGGATGCACAAGACCCTTCCCGGAGTCCCAGAGGTGGCTGCTGCTCTGGTGGCCACCGGCAGAGGGGGCAGGGGGGCCCAGCCCCTCCCTGACAACAAAGGAAGAGGCTGGGGAGGCTGTTGCTCCCTGGGCCCTGGGCTGGCATCAGTTGCCTCCATTCTCACCGGGGCTCTGCAGCTCCCACCCAGTGCCCTGGCCCAAAATGGAATAGAGGGAGCACTCTTTCCCTCCTTGGACCACCAGAGGGAAGAAGGATGGGCAGGCTGCCAACAGATGCACACCAACACTGCCTGGTCTTGCTCCTTCTTTGCCTTGTTTGCAGAATGCATGTTCCTGAGACTGGACAGGCCTGTCACCTGGGCCACTGCTGACTCATGTGGGAGAAGAGGCCACACATCAGGGCACGAGGCTTGGCACTAGCTGAGAGTCCCTCAGCTGGGGGCCCTTGTGTAGGTCACAAGCTGCTCAGCCCTCCCTGGTGGCTGGGCATATCCCTCCAGCCAGACCCCTCCCTGGGCCTGGCTTTCAATACTGGGCCCCCTGACTCCCAGCTGGTCGACCTGCTCTGGAGAGTTGGAGCCCAGCAGCCTCCCTTCCTCAACCTTTCTCACTTCAGAGAGGTGGAATCAGGCAAACTCCTGCCGGTGCGCCACCCCCACGCCCCAACGGATTCTGTCTGGGGGCACACAACAAGCCTGATCTGGGGCTTTTGGTATGAATGAGGCTCCTCTGGGGCCTCTAGATGACAGGGCCAAAACACTTTTCCTGCCTGGATGCCACAGATGGCTTGGGGAGAGAAAGGGATAAGGAGCTTTGGTTTGTAAGCAAAAGCCCATCCGTGTGGCAGGGTTGTGGGGAGGACACAACCCAGCCCACTCTCCCCTTCGTTCCCCCCAGCTCCTGCGGGTTCCCCCTGACTCCCTGGGCCCCTTTCCCACTCCAAGACCTCCAGATCTACCAGAGCAGCGAGTGGGGAGGCAGAAAGAGGGAGGAAGGGAAATTCAGGGGCTGGGATGCTGCTCCAGGCAGGGGGAGGTGTCTGCACAGCTGCAAGCGGCCCCCCTACTCCCAGTCTGTGAATGGGCACATCACCCCCTCCTGCCCGCCTGCCACCACTCCTGAAACAGTTGGTCCTAATGAACGCAAAGCAGGCAGGGCAGCTGTGAGCATTATCCATATGCATGGGGTTGGGGGTGCTTATCCTCACGTCCCACCCCACCCTGCAGCTGCTGCCACCCCCTGTGCAGGAGGGCGAGTGGGCACGAGCGCCCAGGCTGCTCCAGGCCCTGGGCCTCCTCTCCTCCCGGCCCTCCCTCCCCAGCCCACGCCCACAGCCTTCACTTGACCCATTTCGGAGGCAGAAGTTTGTGTGTGTGTTTGAGAGAGAGAGAAAGAGAGAGAGAGAGGAGAGAGAGTGCTAGTGCGCACACATCATTTCCCCAGTTGGTGCTTTTTGATTTCCTCTGAAGTATCTTGATTGCGGACGTACAATGGCATCTTGCTGCCAGTGCTCCCTCAGCAGCTTCTGGCTTTGCACCGCCTCCTCCCCGGGGCCTGGGGTTTTCTGCTGACTCCAGGGCCCCGGCCGACTGGCAAGGAGGGAGAAGGCCTGATCCGGGCTTCCATTCCTTGGCTGAGTGGTGGGACCTGGAGGCCCTTCCTGTCCTGGGCCCAGGCCAGCCTGCACCCCGCAGCCCTACCTACTCTTTCACTTGGGCCTCCCTCTGCCTCCTACGAGCAATCTTGTCCTGGGCTGTCTGGCCTTCACGCACTTAGTGCTCAGAACCATTGTTCTGCTCAGATGTCCTCGGGGGGCCTGCCAAACTGTTTATCCTATCTTTCCAGACCCCTCTGAGCTGACCCCAAACCTTTTTTACAGATCTGTCAGTCATGGCCTCTCCTGCATACACTGAGCTTCACATGAGCTATCCCTCAGTCCCCCAACCTAACCCTCTCAACTTTATTTCCCCACCTGGGCTCATAGTCACCTTCTCCCCAGAGGGTCTGCCCTTCTTTTGTGCTTTTCTTTTTTTAAATAAATTTTATTTTATTTTAAGATTTTTATTAATTTATTCATGAGAGACACACAGAGAGGCAGAGATACAGGCAGAGGGAGAAGCAGACTCCATGCAAGGAGCCCAATGTGGGACTCGGTCCTGGGACCCTGGGATCATGCCCTGAACCAAAGGCAGATGCTCAACCACTGAGCCACCCAGGCGTACCTCTTTTGTGCTTTTCTTACTCCTCTCTTAGGGCATGATTCAAGTCCCATATGCCCAGGAAGATGGCCTGGGATCATCTAGCCACAGGATTCTCCTGTGAAACTCCTAGAGCCCCAAAAGCCTTGGCATTTGGCATCCATCCATCCATCCATCCATCCATCCATCCATCGATCCATGCATCTAACCATTCATTCATTCATGGGTTCATTCATTCAGTAAATTATCTCCTAAGCAGAGGCAAAGCACTTATAATGCCTCATGCCCTGGGCCCCTTCCCTCATGTCTTTTTGACTTTATTATTCACGGCTCTGCCTCTCACTCTTCCCAGCCACACACAGCCCCTTACTGTTCCCAAAACAAGCATCATCTGCCTCTGGCCTTTGCACTTGTTCTGTCTGCCCGGAACACTGTTGTTTCAGATGCCCTGAGACCTTGCCTCCTCACATTCTGAAATATCTGCTCAATGTCACCTTCTCAGGAAAGCCATCCCTGACCATATATATATAAAACTCCCATGCTCCTTACCTTACTGACATGTCTGACCCCCCTCACCCTGTTTTACTTACCTTTATAATACTTATCACCAACTCACATTTATTGATTTATGGTTTGTCATCTGTCCCCTCCCCACTAAATTATCAGCTCCAAGAGGATAGAGTTGGTCTTATGTTAACTGATGTATCCCCAACGCTGGAACGTTGCCCAGCATTAGAGGGACCTCAATAACTATTTGTTGAATGAATAAATGAGTGAATGAAACAGGCACTGTCTTGGGCTCTGAAAAATCAAAGATGACTAATATTTCATGTCCCCCAGGGACTTACAGGCTAGTTGGACATGTATGCTATGCAGGAGGTACCCTGACATGTAAACCACAATAGTTAGAATACCGTGTGAGGCCTAAGTACATAGGAGTGTGGTTGCCTCACAGGAACATAAACATTGTGATTGCTATCAGTGCCTAAAAGTGTACTGCGCCAGCAACAAACCTGGCACTTTGCGTGCATCATTTCATTTGCACTCACACGTGACTTCCTGGGGAGGGAGGGGGACACAGAGGAGGCAAAACTCTGACCCTAGGTGTACCATCCAGGCAGAGGGCTCAGCAGAACCACCAGGGCATGGAACCACCTGGCTGCTGGAGACTGACTGGAAGCCTCTGATGGGATAGGCGGAGCTTCAGTTGCTGCAGCCAATGGAGATGGCATTTGGTGGGACTGAAGAGTCTGTATCCCTTAGGCTGGGAGTTACCCATTTGCATGTGAACCCCCTCCCTGCTCAGTGCCCTGCAGCAGACACGGACAGGGAGAGTGTCGAATGACAACATCCAATTCACAACCAGGCAGCCTGGACATCCATATGTCAAGTGACTCATTGCCATTTTTTTCCAGGTGGACCAGAAGTCCACACCATCCTTAACACCCAGTTCTTGGATACCTGCTCCTGCATGTCATTCTCTACCTGCAATTATGAGATGTGGACGGTGCCACCACTAACACCCCATTCTACAAGCTGTTGAAAACTATGCCACACACCATCCCATACATTTCCCTCTTCTTGCCTCAATGCAAATAAAGAAAAATAATCTACGGCACTGAGCAGATGGGTTCTTTCTCAAGAAAGATCCAATTATTGAAGATCTAATGCAAGGGGAAGTCATAAATATCCCAATTTGTTGCCGTTGAGAGGAATTAACCACACAGCAATTAAAGAAAACTGGTTGCCCATGGAGGAAACATGCAGATTTCCAGTGTAGAACACAGAGGTAAGCCTCTTACCAAGGCCCTGCGTCATACACACCAGGGACAGGGGATTTTAGGGAAGAAGCCCTGGGCTCTTGAAGGCTTCGCTCACTCAGTGGGTGTGATTTCTATATACCATAGAGAATATGGTAGAGATCAAAGCTCTACCCACCAGATTTCTATTTATCTGTAAGAACTTTCCCTGTGGAAGCAGTGTCTTGAGGAATTCAAGCAGAGAGTGACTATATCTTGTTCTGGAAGGGAAGAGAGTCTTTGGAAAGTATAGAGTGTTGGAGGAAGAGAAAAGCTGCCAGAAGAAGGTGATATTCTTGAAGCCAGCCTACCTCCTGGCTCAGAGCTATAACATCTCACCTGATGGGCCTCCAACCTGGCTGCCTCTGTCCCACTCTAGGATCTGTCTTATTTCCTTCAGCCTCCATGGATGTTTCTGGTATTTTAGCCCTGAATCACAAGGCTTCACCCAGAGTATATGGAAGGGGCAATCCAAGACTGTTCTCAATTTCCTTCCTTGCCCCTTAACTAAAGGAAACAGGATTCAGAAGTTTCTAGAACCAGAGCAAGGATCACAGGTTCTAGAGACCACTGTTTCTAAGGTACCTCCAAGGGAGAGTTTTCCAAAATCATACAGGGTAACCTTCACCCTAAAAGAGGGCTGAAATGTGGTGGGGAATCGGTTTTCTACCTCCCTTTCCTCGGCAGCCCCAGCAGGTCAACATCCCACTCCCCTTCTTTTGTAGGCCTACAACACTAGGTTGGGGAAGGACATATCTGAGACCCTACAACCACCCACCTCCGATTTACAGGGCGCAGAGGTGGGGTAGGGAATCCCCCAGGGGGCCAGGCTCGGTCTTGAAAGTGTGCCCCGGTTCTCCCCCACCCTCAGATGGGAGAAATTGAAGGTGTCTGAGGAAGTGGCAGGGCGACAACGACAGGGCCTGAGTGGGTAGGTGTGAACAGGAATGGAAGAGCTCAGCAGTGAGGTGAGGAGGTGGGGTCTGGCCTCAGGAGAGGGGCCTGGGGCGCTGACTCAGCGGCGACGCCTGCAGGGTGCTCCAGGCCGCCCACCGCCGGCCCAGCCCTCGGGCGCCCTTTTGAAGCCGGGAGGGGGCTTTGATCTGAGGCCGGCCCCTCTCAGCTGGCCCTGCCAGATGCGTTGGGGGAGGGGCGGAGGAGCCGGCCACCCCGGCCACCCCGGCCTCGCCCTGCCCCCCCGCCCCTCCTCCCCGGGCACCGGGACTGTTTCCGGCTGTTGCGGGGGCACCCGACCCTCCCCCCACGCCTTGCAGCTGTTCCCCAGCTGCGCGGCCCCACCCTGAAGACAGCTGGGAGAGAGGCTGGGGGCGGGGAGCGGGGCGCAGCTGCCGGGCCAGGCCGGGGCGGGGGCGGGGGGGCGGGGGGGCGGGCAGCGACATGAAAGGGCTCGGGCGGCGCGGGTGGCGGGCGGAGGAAACCCCCCGGCGGTCGCCTCCCCGAGGCCGCGCACATCTGGGCCACAGCAGCCGCCGCCCCCCGTCGGCCGGGTGGGGGAGAGGCGCTCCTGACACCCAGCCCTTCCGGGAAAGGGGAGGAGTGGCCGCCTCTCGGGGAAGGCGGGCGGGCAGCGCCTGCGGGGGGAGCCGCTATCTCCGAGCCGTTCGCGGTGTGAGGCACAGGGTGTGTGCCTGCGGCGCCCAGAGGTGTGGGAGTGCGCACACCGGGGCGGGGTGCGGAGGGCCCCTTCACACCTTCTCCCGCGGGCCTTGTGTCTTGGGGCGGTTCCAGCTCTTTCTGGGCCTCCTCTGCCCCTGACCCTTTGGGGAGGTGGGTGACAGCTGCTCCTGCAAAGCCGGGGACAGCTGGGTGGCTGGGGACAGCTGGATGGGGTTAGCAGCTCCCTGCTTCCCTGGCTGCCCAGGCACCCCCAGGCTGTCCTACTGGCAGCTGGCTGCTTTGCCTGCAGCCTGTGTGCCTAAGTGTGTAATTGGGGTGGGCCTCCAGAGCCAGGGCCTGGTGGGCTCAAACCTACTCGACCCCCACCAGGGTCTCCCTCCATATCCCAGTCCCACTGCTCTTTCTGGAAAGAGGACCCCTCCCATCAGCTAACACAAATATAGGCCAACTGAGAGAAATTGGGCAGCTTTCTGTCTTAGCTGCCAATCCTTGGCACAGAAGATGTCCTAGGGCCCCTGAACCAGAGAAAGGGATAGTGAGACAGGGGCAGATGTGAGTGGAGTTAAATGTCTGTCCACCAGCACCTGCCCCCAGGCATCCTTCCACCCTGGGCTGCAGGGGCACTGTGCTCCAACCAGCTGCCCCCTCGCTTTAGTCCCAAACAGGTGCAGGGGAAGAGAAGGGGGCAGGCCAGCTGTTGTCATCCTGTCCTGGCTCTGGGTCCCTGCCAGAGTGGGGAAGGGGGAGCAATGAGGCAAGGGTCCACCCATCCAACACAGTCATTTTTTGTTCCCACAGGATGGGCAGAGCTTCTACTTAGCAGGACCAAGACTGTTTTTGTCTGGCCAGCCCAACGGGCCAGGGGAACATGGCTGGACCATGCCCTCCACTCTGGGTCCTTACTTTTATGAGGGGGGGGGAGGTGACTAAGGAAGGTTAGATGAAGCTTGAACCCTTGGGACAAGACAGGACTTACCCATGGCTCTCTGCCTTGCTCTAAGCTTCCTGGCGTAGGAGGAATCTAGGCCCTGATTCTACACAGACGAGAGGAAAGAGAACTAGGCACCAGCAAAGCTGCCCCTCCTAGTATGGAAGAAGGGCATAGGCTGCTTCATGGCAAGATCCGTGCAAAGTGTTAGGCAGCAAGCCAGAGATCCCTTCTAAGGATCACTGCCCCACCCCCAACAGAAGTGTGCTCTAGCCCCTCCTTCTCTCCTCAGAGGCACGGGCATGTAGACCCTAGCTGCCAATCCTTCCTGGCAGCACTCATTTTAACCAGAGTTAAAAACACAGATTCCTGGGCCCCTGATGGTTTCCATGGAGCCAAAGCCGGCCCCAGGAATCAGCCCTTTTAATAAACTCCCAAGAGACACTAGAGTGTTTGAGCAGCTCTGCCAAAGGGGACGGCAGTAGGATGTCTTCTTCACCCTGTTGCCCTGCCTCCTTGCCTCTCAGAACCAAATATTTTCCTGCCTGCCCTTCCTCCGTGAACAGGGGAAGGGGCCTGGGCCCAGGTCACTTAAAGGAAGCGTGGAGCTCAATGACTCCTCCAGTGGGGGCCAAGGTCCCTAAGTTACAAAAAGAAGGACTGCTTTGTTTATACCCATGGCCCCGCACAGTACCTGGCACTTAGCATGTGCTCAATAAATATTTGTGGACTGAAGGAGGTAATTTTGCAAGACTCATAGAAAGGTATTTCTTCCTTTGTCTGTCCTAGCTAAGAACATGCCGGCAGAACCTCAAAGAGATGCCAGGACCTCTGAAGCAGGGGGCTGGGTCTGGGAGGCCCTCGCTCAGCAAATATTTGCCAAACGAACCCCAGGCTGAAGGTAGATGGAGTTGACAAACTGATGAACTGACATTCACAGGCCTGGAACAGTCTAGGCCGAGCACAGAGCCAAGGCAAAGAAGGCAAGGGCTTCCCATCCCTCAGTGGCCTTTCTTGTACCAACACCTGGAGACCCTTGGCCTGGGAGAGGGAGGGGAAGAGGCGAGGCAGGGAGTGGGACTGCGCCATTATGTTTATTAGAAGGTTGGATTTCGGTGTGTGCTCTAGAGAGATTACAGAATAAATACCTGCGCCTTGAGAACAGGAAGTCCACGATTCATACAAAGTGCTCACTACAGGAAGTTGCTGTGTCAAAATCCAGGCAAGGACCCAACTTGGGGCAGCCCCTCCTCCCCCACTCACCTCAACAAGGGCTGTGCTATGTTTTTTTTTTTTTATTTTATTATTTCTTTTATTTCTCTTTATTATTATTAATATTATTATTATTTGCTTTTGCTGTGGTCACTATCATTGGCAAAGTTCCTTTTCCCCTTTCCTGGACATGGGGTTCCTGTCTTTAAGATTCCACTCTGAGGCTGAAGGTGCCAAAAGCTGCTTGAGAAGTGGCCTTTGAACTCCATCTGGGAGGATGTTGAGAAGAAGGAAGCAGGAGAAATCATTCTTGGTTTAAAAAAAATTAAAAAACAAAAAACAAAAACAAAAAAAAAACCAACCCACGATCTACAGGTCATTTCTTACTCAGTCAGTGATCAAACTGCCCAAAAGAAAAACGAGAGAAATAGGCCAGGGGGTGGGCACCACTGGTCCTTCCTCCCAGGGCTGGGTCAGAGGGTTAGATTCCCCCCCAAGGCTTTAGGGGAAGCTGAGGCTTCTTCCAGCCATGGAGGTGGGAAGGAGAAGGAGTGGAAGAAAAAAGGACAGAGAGAGAGCTCAATGCCTTGAAGTAGATGCTTTCCCAACTCCAGGGCCACCTGTAGCCCAGGCCAGGCCAGGCCAGCTCTCACTGTCGCCTCTGTGTCCAGGAGATTCATTAAAAAAAAAAAAAAAAAAGCCCCAAACAAAACAAAATCCAAAAGGAAAAGACTTGGGGGAGATGAAGAAGGGAGGGAGGGGAGACAGGAAGTGGAAGGACAGGTCTCTGGATGCATAATTCCCGAGCCACTGAGGGTGCGGGGGAAGATTCCCCAGCACCCCACTGCCTGCGTGGCGTTAGCTCGTCACGTAGTGTTTGGTGGATGGCTGCCCATACACCCTGTAGAAATCCTGGTGACCAGGCTGCTGGGAGGCGTCGAGCCAGTCTCTGACCGCCAGGCCAGGAAGGGACTGGGGGACGGAGGGTGTGGGTGGGAGCGGGTGTGAGTACTCCTGCGAGGGCACTGTCCAGGGAAAGTGGCCGGAGCGGGGGTAGGGCTGGTGGCCACCATGGTTGGCCACGGAAGAACAGTAACAGTTGTCCACAGAACAGACGAGAATCTTGCGGCCGCCATACTGGGGGAGCATGGGCTGCTGGGTGGCAGAGCCATTGGGATACTGTGATGGGGGGAACACAGGACTTGAGTGCACTGGTTGGGCGCCGCCCGGCAGGGCCACCAAGTGCTGCGTGGAGCTGCAGGGCCCCAGGGGCTGCCCTGACTGGCCCTCGCTGCTGGCTGTGCCTGCTGCCCCATATTGGCTGCCCACGGGGCCTGACGATGTCTCTAGGAAACTGGCCTCCGGGAAGGCCGTTGAGTGCTTGCGCTTCTCCGCCCCAGAGCTGCTCACGCCACAAGGATACAGGGGGACGCTCTGCAGGAAGGGCACCGGTGTGCTGAAGGGGCCTGTGGAGAGTTCGGGACAAAAGTCGCCAAAGCTCCCATCCCAAGCAACCCAGGCCTCCGCTCCCCACTTTCTATCTGTAGGACTAAGTTCTTATATCATGCACTATCTTGGTCGATGTTGCCTATGCCATTAGCAGGTAGATACTATTATTATTCCCATTTTACAGCTGAAGAAACTAATGTCTAGGGAGGTGATACAGCTTTTCCCAAGGTCCAAAGCTAGAAGTGGCAAAGCCAGGATATAAAGAAAAGACTATCTGATTAGGCCATGCTGCCTCTCAGAGAGAAGGCTCTGGCATTTTTCCTTGCCCAAAGGGCTCTCTCCTTTCCATTGAGGATACCACCCTCACCTTCTAGCATCTTCCGCAGCTGCTTCTCCTTCTTGGCCACCTCATTCAGGAAGAGCTTGGAGTTCAGGTGGCCGATCTTAGGGGGAGAAAGGCTGCTGCCCGTGCAGGTCTGGGTCCTGGGGGCAGTGGACGGGGCATCTGCTGTGAGGAGGTATCACCGGTGAGCCTGCCCTACCTCCCCCCAGTGGGCCTGGCCCTCCCTACCCTCCCCCAGATGTCCCCCTGGGGGCCAGTGGTCATCTGCTCACCTGTCCATTAGGATTTTCACAGACTTGGTGTTCTGGGGGAGAGAAAAGGATTAGTCAGTGGGAAAGGCAACATGGGAGAGCTGCCCCTCCTCCCTCTCCCCAGGCAGGGCTGACCATCTGATTCCAGCCAGAGTGTGGGGGGAGGTGGGGGAGCATCTCCATCTCTACAAGATAAGAATAGCTAACATTTATTGAGCACTTACTATGTGACAAATCTATGTGACAAATCTATACATCCATACATCCATCATTCTCTACACAACGACCCTAGGAGGAAGGTGTTGGAGATGCTCAGTCCTTTATCCGAAATCCTTAGGGCCAGATGTGTTCTGAAATTAGGAATCTGTAGGATTTTAGAAGGGAAATAAGCTGCTTGTACTATATATTACATATTATTCCCAGTAGGATGCCATCACCCAATACATCAGTGTTCCTGCAGCAAAATGTTTGAAGACTTGCATCAAGCAAGGTAAATAAAAACGATAAACTGCCAAGATGAGTTCAGGCCAATTTGTTCTTTTAAATGACCGGTCAGAATTGTTCCTACTAGTTTTCAGAGACTTTTAACATTTGGAATTGTGGAGAAAGGACAGTGGCTCTGTATTACGAACCCAATTTTATAAGTGAGGGGAACTTAAGCTGGGGAACATCAAGGACCAAGCTCACACAGTGAGAAAGAGTGGGGTGGGAGGGTTCTGAATCCACACAGGCTGCCTCCAAGACCTGTGAGCACACCGCTGGGGAGATTCGTCGGGGAGCAAGGGCTGTTGGACTCCACAGCCTGGGAAAGACCCCAGGTGCCCTCACAGGTGGCCTGGCCGCGCCCACCTTCATGAAGCTGACGTCCTCCGTCTTGTCAAAGAGCAGCTGCAGGGAGCCCAGCAGCTTCTTGGCCTCCTGCATGCGCTCTCCGAGGTGCAGCGCCTGCGCTGCGTTCTCGCTGCAGAACTTGGCCTGGGCCTTGTCCAGGACCTCCACCGTCTGCCGCAGGTCCTCATCCAGCAGCTGGTGCAGCTTTTCATACTGCAGCCGCACCTCCTCCTTCAGCTGGCTCACCTTCTCCTGTAGCCACAGGGGTGAGGGTGGGCAGCCGGTGGGCGCTGGGGGCCTCTGGCTGCCGCTCCTGCCTGTCTCCTGGTCCTGAATGGTGGAGTCTGAGACCTCCTCCCTACCCCCCCGGCTGCCCAAGGCTCCTGAGGGCGAGGGCTGCTAATTCCCTGCTCCACCACTGACAGTTCACTGAATAACTGACCAAGGAGTTCTGGCCCGGAGTTGACCGCAGAACAGACCCTAGCCCAAATAAGGAACCAGGCCCTGCACCCAAACCTCCCCACCCCATACCATGGCCTTGGGCTTAGCTACCTCCACCAAGCGCTTGTCTGACTCAAGTTTGTACAGCTGGTCTTCAATATCCTGCTCTCGCTCCTCCAGACGGTCCTGTTGCTTCATCAGCATCTTCTGCAGGGACAGGTGGGGAAGGGGTGTCAGAGGGGGCTGCAGCTCTACCCCTTACCAAGGATGGGTGAGCTCCATCCTTCCCATCCCATAGATTCTTTGACTCAGATGGCCTACATTTCTGCCTTCTAATCCTTTCTGGCGCCCCCCTCCCCCCAATTCCAGGGGCCTGGTGACAGCTGTCTGGCCAGCCCATTCCCAGGAACAGAAAGCCCTGGAATAGCTTCCCACACATATCTAAACCATGAGCTTTCTGAGGGCAGGGCCAGGCCAGCCCCTGTTCTAAGTGCTTTTCCAGTATACACTTATCTAATCATCCCAGTAATGCTATGAGTTAAGTACTATTATTATCCTCAATTCAGAGAAGAGGAAACCAGAGAGATTAAGCAATTCATCCAAAGTCACACAGCTAGTAAATGTCAGAGCTGGGATACAAACCTAGGCGATCTGGCAGTAGGGTCTATTTTTTTTTTTTTAAGATTTTTATTTATTCATTTGAGAAGAGAGAGTGAGAGAGTGAGAGAGAGAGAGAGAGACAGAGAGAGCGCACACGCACAAGCAGGGGGAGGGGCGATGGAGAAGGAGAAGCAGTCTCCCTGCTGAGCTGGGAGCCCAAAGACATAGGGCTCCACCCCAGGACCTGGAGATCATAAACTGAGCTGAAGGCAGACGCCCAACCATCTGAGCCATCCAGGCGCCCCAGTAGGGTCTATTCTTATACAAGTCATACCACCTCTCTCTGGGGAGCTCCTTCTTAGAGATGAGTACCCTAAGATGCAGAGGGACACCCTTCCAAGGTCATACAGGCCTTCTGGTCTAGTCTACAGATCTCATCCTCTACTTGCCTTACCTGCACTTGGGACCCAGGGGCATGAAGGGCAGCTAACCCTTCTTTTATTCTTGACGCTGAGAACTAGGCCTCTAAAGTCCTTGCTAGGGATCCCTGGGTGGCGCAGGGGTTTGGCGCCTGCCTTTGGCCCGGGGCACGATCCTGGAAACCCGGAATCGAGTCCCACATCGGGCTTCCGGTGCATGGAGCTTGCTTCTCCCTCTGCCTGTGTCTCTGCCTCTCTCTGTCTCTCTCTGTGACTATCATAAATAAATAAAAATTAAAAAAAAAATTTAAAGCCCTTGCTAGCTCCCTCAGACTCTTAGCTGGAACCCGGTGGGAGGGAGAAGCCAACTCTCCTAAGAACCTGAGGCCAGTTTACTGGAAGGTGCTGGACCATGCTCAGCCCTTTATCTCCCATCTCCACAACCCCTCCTCTCCCAGCCCGGTCCACCCTGGCTGTTCCATCCATCCTGTCATCCTCTCTCACCAGAGATGCCTCTTCAAACATGGTTTCTTCCTGCTCAAGAACCCTCAGTGACTCCCTCTTTCCAATACTTTGGCAACAAAGGCTCTCTTACAACTTGACTCAGCCAGCCAGGTGGGCTGCTATCCCGTCCCCAGTGCTCTCTGTGCACATTTGAACTCTCTGCACCCTGCTGACATTTTTCTATAGGCCACAGTGCCTTCTTCCTCCCTCTGTCCATCCTTCAAGGCCCAACTTAAGGTAAACTTTCTATGGCCTGTGCTGGAACTTTGTACCAGTCCCTCCCTGTCCTTGCCATGCAGCCAGGCTGTCATATTGTGCCTTCCCTCTGTAGCTCTCCTGTCGAATATGGTAGCCATTAGTCACATGTGGCTATTTAAATGTACATGAATTAAAATAAATTCAATCAAACATCAGTTCTTTAGTTGTACTAGCCTCAGTTTCAAGTGCTCAATAGGTACACGGAGCCAGTGGCTAATGTACTGGACACGAGAGATACAAAACATTATCATCATCACAGAAAGACCTACAGGACAACACTATTCTGTAGCCTGCCTCGCAAAGGGTGGTCTGATCTCCTTGCAAAGCTCCAAGGCTGCTGAAAATAAGGTGTTACCGCTGTGTTTTTCTACCTCCCTTCCCAGTCAGGCCACAGAGAGGCCCCAGCACCCTACAGATGCATAACAGGTTGGCTGAAGACAGCCACAGTTTTGCCCCCAACGTAAGGTTTGCAAAGATTGTGCAGAACCTAGCTCATAGTAAGTGTCTACCCAACATGGAGTGGTTCTTGTTCTTCCTCTGTGTGGGCCTCAGAATGACCCTCAAATTTGACCTTTGACCCCCACCCTTCACCTAGACCCAGCTGGTTTCCTAGAGACAAATTGCCACGAATCCCTTCCTTGTTGCTCCAACCCATTTTACATTTGGAGAAACCAAGGCCAGCCAGAGAATTCA
Source organism: Nyctereutes procyonoides (assembly GCF_905146905.1). Classification (NCBI taxonomy): domain Eukaryota; kingdom Metazoa; phylum Chordata; class Mammalia; order Carnivora; family Canidae; genus Nyctereutes; species Nyctereutes procyonoides. The sequence goes on along the minus strand of NW_026575133.1, from coordinate 7,588,823 downwards.
GTGACCTCATTATGAGTTGGTGGCTGCCCTGGAAACAAACAGGACCCTGGGGACAGGAGGAGGTAGGGGGATAAGGCTCTCAGATTCCAAGCTGGAGGGATGCCTGAGTGGCTCAGCGGTTGAGTGTCTACCTTCGGCTCGGGGCATGATCCCGGGGTCCCGGATCAAGTCCCACATTGGGCTCCCTGGGAGGAGTCTGCTTCTCTCTCTGCCTATGTCTCTCTTCTCTGTATATGTCTCTCCTCTCTGTATGTCTCATGAATAAATAAATAAATCTTAAAAAAAAAAAAAAAAAGATTCTAAGCTAGAGAAGCCTGGGGAACCCCCTGCTCCAACAACTCGACCAACGACTTGGACAGAACCTCTAAGCACCATCCCCAGGACACTCTGATCTGCCCCCAGCACTTTGGCCTCCAGTGAGTCCCCACACCAGTCCAACACACACAGGGGTCTGTCAGCCTGAGAGTCAGGGCCTGTAGGGAAACACAGCCGGTGGGGGGAGGGAGGGGCAGTCATGCATCCTCCCTGCCTGCCTGTCTGTGAAACTGCCTACAGCTCTAGGAAGAGGGTAGGCAGCACCTCGTAGCACCGCCCAGAACATACAGGAGCATGTGTTGCCACCCGTGCCCTGGGACCACCTCATGCACACAGCTACACATATACAGGCATCCAGTCCCCTATGCTATGAGGACTAGGCCTCTTGAAAACCCTAGACAATTAGGGGAGGCCTGCCATATAGGCAAGGTGGTCACGATACCCCTTCAAGAACATTAGGGCTTTTTATCTCCCTCTTAACTACTGGCCCTCAAATTTTTGCCTTCTACCCACAGTCAGAGAACAGGGCACCACCCCCCTCCCTTCAGATGTGTCTCCGATTCCAGGCCACTCTCATCTTTCAGCACTGAGGATATCTGAAAGCCCAGGACCCCACCCACTCACACATCTGCGCATCATGGTCTCCCTGCCTAGCTACTTCTCAAGACCAAACACATCAGTAGCAGATTAGGGACACGCCTGGGGCTGAGTCCCAGATGAGACAGCCCCAGGTAGGTTCCCCGCCCAGTTTCCCCAGAGGATCAGAATGGGGTCTGTTTCACTCTACCCTCTCCCGCCTACCTGGAACCCCTTCAAGGAATTCATGGCTGACTCCTCGGGGGAGAGCCAAAGGAGGCACCTCCTGTCCAGGCCTAGGAGTGGAGCTTAGCCCTGTCCCTCTTCTTCTAGGCTTTTCTCAGAGCCTTTCCTGGCAGTACTTCTACTCTGGGGCCTTGCATGCCCAGAGTCCTCTGGGTTGGGAGCCCAGTCCAGGCCTAGCAAAGGCAATGACCACACTCTCCAGCAGGTGGCTGAGTTTTACTTCCCCTCCCCCAGCTCTGAGGACATTGAGCTCCTGTGTCTGCTGCAGGGTAGGTAGGGGAGGGGGTAGGGATGGGAAGGAAACTGGCCAAGGGTTGCCAGCATGGAGGGCTGGGAGGGGGACCTGGGGGCCCTGTGCTGCCCAGCTCAGCCTTGCAGGAACTCCCCTCCCTGAAGCCAGATGATTAATCCTGCCACTGACAAAACCTGGGGGAGGCACGGGGTGGGGGAGTTACTGTCACCTTAGGGGCTGTGAAAATGGGGGAGGGGGGAAATGTCTCCTTACTGCCTCTATACTGGCCCCCACCTCTGTTCCACCAGATGATTGAATCGAGTTACTGAGAAGCTGGAAGATGGGAGAGAAGAAGCGAGGCTGACACCCATCCCCACTACCGGCAGCCTCTTTCTGTCCCAACGTCCAAGGAACTGCTGAGAGCTGAGGCCCCATTTCCCATCTGGGAAAAACACACAGTTGAGAGATAGGACCAGATTTTCCAGCTTATTCAGAGCATGGGGCTCTTAATGCAGGGAGCACAGAGCGGCAGGGGAGGGTGGGGGGTGGGGGGCACCTCACACAGGGCTCCCAGCCCACAGTGAGTCACCCGGACAATGGCACACCTCAAGGGCGCAGGTGCAGGAGCGGAGCAGAGTGGGGGAACCATGGTCTAGACTAGCGCTGGCAGTAAGGAGGAAGAGCAATAGGAGGCCTTGCTCCACTCAGCAGCCTCTGGCCCCATGGACCTGCTCACTTCTGTCCCTCCCTGAGGACCTAAGCCTTCTGTGGTCTGCTCCCGGGCCTGTGAGGGAAAAAGCATCAAAAAGACTTGGGGGCAAAATAAAAAAAATAAAAAGACTTGGGGGCACTCCATTCCCATCTCATCATACCTGGCAGGTAGGAGGAGCAGGCCCCAGAACATCCTGCTCCTCCTACCTGTCGCCCAATGTTTTAGACTTTGCCTTGAGCTGCTCTTGGATGCCCCTCCCAACTCGGGGCAGGGTGGGCACCTGGAGCCCCTTACATTCCTGCCCCAGGAAAGCCTCACATCCCTCTGGAGTCTAACTGGCTAGGCCCAGCTGGCATTTTTGACGCCAGACTGGACTGGGCAGACGGGTGAGGCCATGGGGACTCTAGGCTGCATAAAAGTTAATAAATAATAATAATAAAACCCTCAAGTCAACCTTGAAGAGAAGCAAGGTCAGGAGGAAACAGGGCCCCAGGGGCTGGGCCAGAGGCAGGCCCGAGGTTTTCAGACAGGGCCAGGGCTGGATCTAGCAGCTCCTGTGCTGGTGGCGGTGGTGGTGGTGAGAGGTATGGGGGCAAGAGGGAGCTGGGCTGCGAACACCTCTCTCTGCTCAAGCCCCTGCCCAGATAGCTCTTATTCCAGCTCCAGCTCTGGCTGTAGCCCCTGCTCAGAGCTACCCCATCCTAACCACCCCCACTTCCAACCCCCCGCCCCCCCCCCCCCCCCCCACTGAAACCCTCGGCCCAGGAGTATGCTGGCCTCCCTCTCCCTGGGCCAAAGTGCTCTCCCCTGTCTCCCAGCAGCTTCTGGCTGACCTAGACACTCCTTTCCAGGCTCCTCGGCCTCTGCCTTGAGCTACCATGTGGATCCCTGGGGCAGAAGCAACCAGAGACAGAGAGAGAGAGGAGGCCGTGGGGCAGGAGCCAGGGCAAGGAGAGAAGTGGCAGCTCTGAAACAAGCCCCGGCAGACCCCAGAGAAGGTTTCCCAGCTGCAGAGTGGAATTAGCTTTTGCCATGCAGAGAGCAGCGCTCTGGGGCAGCAGAACAAAGAGGCGAGAGAGAAAGCCCCCCTTTGTCTGGGTTTGAATGCCAGGCCAGCCGGGAAGGAAGACTTTCCCAGAGCCAGGGATGAGGCCAGCCAGGCCTGCCTGCTCAGTCCGGGGCAGGGGCCCAAGCTGGGTCCACCTTCTTCCTCTGCCCACCCACACTGCCCCCAATACAGCATGGCAGGATCTGCCTGGACCTCTGCCTCCAGGACCTGCCACAGGCAGCAAGTTCACCTTAGGGTGAATTCCATCTTTTCATCCCCTCTGCAACACCTCCACCAGTTGACAAAGTCACACAAGCCTCAGAGCCTGAGCAGGCAGCCACACGCCAGCAACATGGTGCTGACAGCCACGCATACCCACTCGACTTCCAATCACAGGTGTACAGCAAGCAGGCCATGCCGTCACCTTCCTCTCTCACGGACACACACTCGCAAGCCTTCCTGGCCCCGCAGCCACACACCAGACAACTACACTATCAAGTCAGTCACTCACCCGGTACCTTCTCAGAGATACACATGGGAGATACAAAAAATTAGTCACATGTAAGAGACACAGCCAGACACGCTGGTTACACACAAGCGTGCACACACACCTGCAGACAGACATGGATGCGCGGCCACCCGGAGCTGCAGGAGGCAGAGTAATCAATAGGGCGTGCATGACAGGCGCCTGGCTGTGTCAGCAGGATCCTGGGTGGAGGCTGGGCCTCTGCCTGAGACTCCTCTCTGCCTGGAGCCTACCTGCCTTGCAGACTCAGGATAGTCAAGGAAGGGGCACGTCACACACACCCCAGCTACCACCCCACCTGAGAGGTCAGAAGGGAATAGAGGAGCCTGGTGCTGCCTGAGACAGCTGGGTCCGGGCAGGCCTCGCTCCCACGGGTCACCCAGAGACAGATCCTGGTCCAGGGTCCCCATGGGAGCCCTCCAGCCAGGGGCAATGCGAGCAGCATAACCTTACCTCTAGCAGCTACAAACCCCAAGTTGGCCTGAGTAGTGGGATCCTCTCCCCTGGGATCCCCTCCCCCCTTCCCAGAGAATATCTCCTCTCAACACTAAACCTACCAGAATGCAAGGAAAAAAGGTTCTGGCAACATTTCCAGCTTTGATCTGAGGTCCTGGGAATGACACAAGAGCAAAACTATGACCTGAACACACACAGGTGCGTGCAGACATACATACGCACACACACACCCTCATCCATATAACTAGGCCTTATCTTGGGTTTTCTTTCCGTGTTGAAGGTGGTCCCAACTTACCCCAGTTCCTTGTTGCTCAGATGAGCCCCTAAACCAGGGGGCTGGAAGAGGGTTTTACCACCTACGGCTGCCAGGCTCCAACCTACTTGGATATCCCAATTTTGGGAACTTAGCCTCTCAAGGCCCCAAAGGAGAATATATTTGGGGTCTAGGCTAGTCCCCAAAGAGTGGTCTTTGGGGTCAACCCAGTGCACAGCCAGGTTTCAGGGCAATGTGGCCTACACACTGGCTTCCCAAGGACAGAGCAGGGCAACAGGGTTTGCAGACCTGACTCCAGGTTCCCTGCTGTCCTCTGGCCTGGAAAGGAGCCCTGGTTGCCTTCCTGCTGGGACCCCTGCTCTAGACTCCTGGCCCGTGCACATGTGGGTGCTTGTGAGTAGGCGATAAGGGCCGCTAGGGCGCGAACGATCAGTTTCCTATTTCTAGCGGATAGGGCACAGCAGCAGGCCCCCCACGCCACCGGGAGGGCAAAGGAGAAGCACAAGAAGCAGAGCTGTATTTTAAGGCAGGTGCCTATATGGAGAGTTCAGTCACATTGAACAGGGCCGCAACAGAGGCCCTCAGGCCAGGGAAAAAGGAGCCAGGAAAAGGCCCTTGCCCCTTGGCAGGAAGCTGATCCCAGGAGGGGTTCTTCCATTCAGGTTCCCCACAGCTCTTCCCTTCCCCTGAGGGTGAGGCTTCTCTTCCTCCACAGCCAGTAAGTCCAGCTCACACGGATTCGTGCTGGCCTGTTGAAGGGTTTCCAGCTCCAGGGCCCTGGGTCACCAGAGCAAACCTGGAGGGCCTGGGCTGGGGGCGCCTGGAGGGGGGAAAGACTCAGGCTGCTGGGCACAGATGCTAATTAGGCGCATGGAATTACATATCTGGTATGAAGCAACCCCACTATTTGTGAGCCTGTCCACACCAGGAACAAGAATGAACACATGAACACACACGCACGCACGCACACAGCTGCTGACAAAGTTCAGCACTTCCTTCCCATCCAGTTCCTTCCATGAGCCAGGAACAGGGACCTGCTGGTGGGAACCCTGCAGTATACTCCGCATGCATGGGCAAACCACCTCCCCCCGCCCCAAATCCCCAACTGTACAGATGAGAGACAGGTGCACTTAAGGGCAAAGCAGTCTCAGAGACACTTGCAAACACAGACACCCATCTAAAGAAACCCTCCTACTACCGAGTCAGACACAATTATGTTTTCTCCCCACCCAAATGAAAGGCACCCCAGCACTCAGACACAGTTAAGAGCAGAAGCGTGGGTGCAGGCACACGTTCACTCCTCACCCTGGCTGCTGCCCCTCCCCAGCTCCTTTCAGCCACATCCCCGTCTTTCCCTTCCTGTCACTTTCTGCCGCCAATCCCAGGACACAGGACTGGACAGCGCTCCTTCCTCCTGCCTCTGCGCCTTCCCCTCCTTCCCTAGTCTTTCCATCTTTATTAATAGCAGCAGCTTCCCAATACTGAGAAAAGTCTGGGCTCTGCCTGCCCTGACTTGGAGGTGGACACCAGGGGCTCATCTGCTTCTCCTAGGCCTCTGCTTCTCAACTCCAGGGAAAGGGAAGAGAATGGCTCCTTCCTCTCTCCATCCTCTACACTTCCCTTTCAGAAACCAGAGGTCCTGTCCTGGTACAAAAAACCCAGAGCTAGCCCATCCGATTAGAAACTAATTATACAGCAAATTGTATTTGTCATCCCTGCCCTCAGCCTGTGGCGGCCCCCCTGCCTTTTGTTAGTTGTATGTGTATGTTTTTTAATTGCTAAACAGTGACTCATTCTGACTGGTCCCCCCCCCCACAGGAAACAGCCCCCCGTCGACAACCGTCCCCTATTCAGAGCTTCCTCATACCCCAGCTCCCCACTGGCCTCAACTAGCCTCCAGGGGCCCCCACCCATTAAACACTCCCAGTCCGACCAAAGCCCAACCTCACCCCCATGATATCACACCCAGGCTTCAAGCTGGGGCTCTGAGATGGCTCAGTCTCAGGCCAACCCCTTCCTTCTGGTATGACTCAACCCTGAAAGCCAAGGGACCAGGGAGGGACCTAGGAGGAGCCCCCCTCCACTGAAGGGGACGGAAGTATTGCCTCAGTCCAGCTCCAAAGCCAGGCTCAGAGGCCTGAGGGGGAAGGCGGTTTTGACATTGGCCGCTGCTGCCGGGTGTATACAATGGGAGGGGATGCGGTTCTGTAATCACCCAGCCAGCAGCCCAGGGGAGCCAGCTGCCTGAAACCAGATTGCAAGGCAGCTCAACCTTAAACCCACAGGATTCTTTTTCCGTCTTCTACTTCCCCTCCCCAAATGTGGGAGGGCTGTGATAGAGGGCTGGGCTGGGAGGAAAGGGCTCAGGGTGATGAAGACACATACTTTAAGGTTTGTTCATGCAGACGCAGGCCACATACATCAGCACACAGAGGGCAGTGATTCTCACACATGAAGAGTGGGCTATTGGGAATAATCAGAATGGCTGCGACACTGCTCAGCGGTGCCTCCGGCTGTCCAGGCCTTGTCCAGATAGATACCAGAGTTCTGTTCTCCCTCCGGAAGCTCCCCTCCAACCCCCCCCCCCCCACAGTGTGTTTCCAATAGGGCTTGAAACTAACATGGCTGCTTTTGTTTACTTCCTCATTGGTATGCCAGCATCATGGATCATGTCAGCCACAGCAGCGGCACCAGGACACTCATTACATAAACAGCAGCTGGAGAAGCAGGACCTGGGTCACTGCCTTGGTGACTTCCCACAGGGCCTACAGAAACAAGGCTGGGGAAGGGAGCTGTGCGCAGAACAGCAGAACAGAAAAGCAACACCCAAACTCCACCCCTCACCTCAATTCTATAAATGACTCAAAAGATGGACCCTATGAGCACAGGTGCAGGAATGTATCAAGTAGCAGGGGACCCTTCCTCCCAGGACCTTGCCCCTAAACTTTCAGGGTAGAAGTGTTTGGAAGCGGGCCTCTGGCCTGATGTCACAAGAGTTGGCCTGTCTGGATGGGTGGTCCCCACCCGGTAGGGAGTGTGTATGTGTGTGTGTGTGCGTGCGCGCGCGCGCGCGCGCGCGTGCAAGGTACTTGCCCGGATCTCATTCCTCCGGATCTCCACGTCGCACACCGAGTGTCCCTGATGCGCACCGCTGTAGTAGCAGCAGTACTGGCACACGGCCACCTGCTCGGCCTCACAGTGGTAGAGGCGGTAGGCGTTGTGCTGGGGGCAGCTCCAAGCCCGCACGTCGTCCGCCTCCACCAGGAGGTGCCCGCGGGCGGTGGAGGGCTGCTGCAGGTGCGTCTGCACGTGGGACTGGCAGCAGGGCGCCTCGCAGCGCAGGCAGACCTTCTGCGCGGGCAGCGGGGGGCCGCGGCGGCAGAACACGCAGTGCAGCGCCGCCGGCGGCTTCTCCACGTGCAGGGCGTTGAACTTCTCCACGATGTTGGTGAGCTTCAGGTTCTTCTCCAGGCCCGGCTTCTGGTTGTAGGCCTGGTTACACTCCGGGCAGCGCACCAGGCCGCTGTCCTTGGCCCACGCCTCGCCAATGCAGCCCCGGCAGAAGTTGTGTTTGCACGGCAATTGCACCGGCTCCACGAAGACATGCAGGCAGATGGGGCAAATGAGCTCCTCCTCGAAGCAGTTCTTCCAATTCTCCGCCATGGCGGCTGCGGGCAGGGGGCCCGGGCAGGCCTCCCCAACTGCCCAACTCTGGGGGTCCGTCCCGTGCAGCTGCAGGCCCACCGAGCCCCGAGCTCCGGCCCCAGGCAGCCGCGACAGTCGCTCAATCAGCAGCGCCTTCCGCGCGCCTGCCCCCCAGAGGAGAGAGCCTCGGTCCTCCTGCCGCGCGCGCAGCCGGCTGCGTCTCCTCCTTCTCCCGAGCGCCTAGCGGGAGGCGGCGGACTGCGCCAGGGCCGCGGCCGGGACACCAGCCCTGGAGGGGAGCGCCGGGGTCCAAATTCCATATAAGAGGCCGCCCCCCCCGTGCGCGCGGCTAGGCCCGCGGCGGCCCGCGGCCTGCTCCCGGCTTCGCGGCTGACATTGGGGCGCGCCCCGCAGCGGACAGAGCCCGGGAGCCGCACACTTCCTCCGGCGACGGCGACGGCGGCGGCGGCGGCGGCGGCGGCGGCGACGGGGCTCCCTCCCGGCTCGCCCGCGCTGCACCTCACCCGCCTCGTCCGGGGTCCGAGGGGCCGCGGAAGTCGGGGCGGCCGCGCCGAGGGCGGCTAGATCGGCGGCGGGCGGGCGAGGCGGGCTGGCGGTTCCCGGGCCGCGGCGCGGGCGCCCCCCGGCTGGCCGGCCGAGAACGGGTGCGGGCTGCGGGGCGCAGGCGGGCCGACTCCGGGGCGCTGCGTGCGCGCAGGGGCAGTCATTCAGATGAAATTCCAGTCCCCGGCCAGAGACACCAGCCCGCCTCTGCCTTCCTCCTCCCTTCACAAATAGAAACGGAAGGGGGAGGGAGAGAAGTGGAAAAAAAAAAAAAAAAAAAAAAAAAGCCAACCAGAAAGGGAGGGAGAAGCCCCGGCGGTGCTCCGGCCTGACCCCTCTTCGCGACTTCTGCGCTTCCCCGAGGCCCGGCGCCCCCGCCGCAGAGACCCCGCTCTCGGTCTCCGCGCTGGGCGGGCGCCTCGGCTCTGCCGAGGAAAACAAGGATTGATCAAACTAGAAAGGAATTTTTCTCAACTGCTAATGAACAGGAGGCTCGGCTCCCGGCCCTCCCCTCCCCCCCGCCCCGGCCCTCCCCCTTCGCCACCCCGGCCCCCCTCCCCCCCACTTTCTTTTCTTCTCGGCCTCTGCTCCGGCCTGGAAGGCTCGGGGCTGCGGTCGGAGCTAGCCTGCGGCGGCGGGGCCGGGCCGAGCCAGCCGGGCCAGGCTGCCTCCCTCAGAGCCCAGCCATCTTGGGGTCCGGCGCGCTCGCTCGAGGGTCCTGCAGCGGGCTTTCTCCGCGCTCTCGCTCGCTCGCTCGCTCGCCCTCTCGGTGGGATTTTTTTTTTTTTTTTTTTTTAAGGGGAGGGCTGGCGGCCTCCCTCAAATTAGGAGAGAGAGAGAGGAGAAAATGCCAAGTCCCGATTTCTCTCCACCTCTGCTCCACCCACCCCGGTCCTTTCCAAAAAATAAAAAAAGATTAGAATTGGAAGAAGTCGGCAGAAAGGCGAGCACCGGCGGCCCCCGGCTGCTGCCCAGGCGACGCGTCCGGGGCGGGCCCACGCCAGTCGCTCTGCTCTGTCTGTGGGTCGGTCGGTCCGCCCGAAGCTTCACGACTGAGGGGAGGGCACTCCGGGCAGGGTCTCCGCAGCGGCAGTCGCCTCAGAGCTTTATCCTCAGATCAAAAAAAAAAAAAAAAAAAAAAAAAAAGAAAGAAAGAAAGAAAAAAGAAAAAGAAGAGAGAGAAAAAACCCCAACACTCTCATCAGGGCCACCTTCAGCCATCTTGCGCTTATTATTATTATTTCAGGAATAATCTGTTTAATAAAAATAGCTGCGTCTCTAGCCCCCTCCCCCCCATTCTTGGCCCCCGCCCCCTTTTAATAATAATCTCGATAATAAAAATGATCTGCGCGCCGGGCACTGCTTTCCCTGCCTCTGCTCGCTGGGGCTCTGGCGCTCCCCCCGGGAAGCGGGCGGGGAGGGGGCGCCGCTGGGGCGGGGGTGAGTCCCTGTTGCCGGTCGGTCGGCCCCCTCCGCCTCAGCAGGGAGGGAAGGGCGCCCTAGCCGCTACCTAGCCGAAGCGAGGAGGGCGGGCGGGGGAGGGGCCCCGGCTCCTGAGACCCGCTGCAGGGGCGCACAGGGGTCCCCGATCTTCCCGCCACGGCCTGGCCTCGGAGTCTGCAGCTGGGGGCGAGGGGATACAATGGGCTCTGGGCAGAGTGCGGCCGGCAGGGCGGGGATGCGGGCGGGCGGGCGGGAGGGCAGGGGGTTGCGGTGAGCCGGACTCTCGAGCTCGAGCGGAGACAGGCGGAGGGTGGTGTCCCTACATCAAGGCCGGTCCCGCTACACGGGAAGGGGGCGGGGAGGCCGGGAGGGGGATTGGGAGAGAAAGCGGCAGAGCAACTGCGGCGCCTTTAATCAGCACCCGCTGGTTCGGCCCACCCGGCACTGGAGACCCAGACGGACCCGGAGGGGAGGGGGGCATGGGGCGGGGCGTATTGTCCGGAAGTGCTGTTACAGCGGCTGGGGCTCCCGGCTCCTCCCCTTTTCCCTGTCTGGAGTTGGGGCTGTTCCGGAGGCTGCGCCTCTTATTGGTCCCCAAGCTGAGGCTCCGCCTCTTCAAGGCGGGGCAGACCCGAGAGCCTCACGTGACTCGCACTTACTTCGGTACCTTAAACACTAGGGTGGGAGGAGAGTGCCGTGTTTCTTAAAAGGGCGATGATGCCGCTGCGTAGTGGGACCACCTCTTCCTGGGCCTTTTCACCCATAGCTCTTTTTACCTGGGAGGAAAAGGAGGGTTTGTCGGATCCGCTCCTTCGGTCTGATGGAAGAGAGCGGGGAACTGCAAAGGTTCGCTGTGGGGCAATTTCCCCGATGTCCTTAACACTTTCCCCCACATTTCTGACGTTTAGAACTACCAAGCAAGATAGGCATTATAATCCCTCTTCTATGAATAAGGGAACGAAGGCTTAAAGAAGGGAAGTAGTCTGCTGGAGGTCGAAGGGTCAGTTAACAAATACTTAACAAAAGCCTGCAAGTGCCAGGCATTTCTCTAGGCCCTGGGGATTCCCTGGAGAACATATACCTAATAATAATAATAATATAACTAAATATACAGGATAATTCCTGTGATAGAGAGTAAGGGGCTTACACAGGGCTCTCCAGAAAAGTGACATCTGAGTCAAGACCTGAATATTCAGGAGTCAGGCCATTAACAACCCTGGGAAAGAGAGCTTCAGTCAGGAGAAACAAATGGGAAAGCCATAGATTAGTAGGCATGCTCCAGGACAGAAAGGAGGCCATGTGAAAGACAAGGACATACAGGGTTTTTTTAGGTCATGGTAAGGAATTTAGACTTGAAGCTGATTATGAGAAGCCCTCAGATGTGGGATATATTTTGGAAATAGTGCCAGCAGGAATAGATATGGGTTAGATACGGGGTGGAGGGGAATCAACATGTTAATAGGAATGGGATCAAGATATGCTTATCACTGTATATAGTATATCCTCTTGAACTTTTTTTTTCCTCTTGAACTTTTTTTTTTTTTTTTAAATTTTTTATTTATTTATGATAGTCACACACAGAGAGGGAGAGAGAGGCAGAGACACAGGCAGAGGGAGAAGCAGGCTCCATGCAGGGAGCCCGATGTGGGATTTGATCCTGGGTCTCCAGGATCGCGCCCTGGGCCAAAGGCAGGCGCTAAACCGCTGCGCCACCCAGGGATCCCTCCTCTTGAACTTTTGAAATGTTTCCAGGTATGTACAATTTTTTAATCCCTCCAAGAAGTTGTTGTGTTTTTTTTTTTAAGATTGTATTTATTTATTTATTCATGAGAGACAGAGAGAGAGAGAGAGAGACAGAGGCAGAGACACAGGCAGATGGAGAAGCAGGCTCCATGCAGGGAACCTGATGCGGGACTCGATCCCAGGACTCCAGGATCATGCCCCGAGCCAATGTCAGGCACTAAACCGCTGAGTCACCCAGGGATCCCCCTCCAAGAAGTTTTTAAATGACTCTAAGGATTTGGGCCTCATGGCGGTGGCCTCATTTGAGTCTGCATGGTGATACCATTTACCAAGAAGGAGAGAATTGGAGAGAATTAGATTGGGTAGGGAGATTTTTTGGTAGTTCTAAGTTAAATCTTTTTTTTTTAATTTTTATTTAGTTATGATAGTCACAGAGGGGGGGGGGCGGGCAGAGACACAGGCAGAGGGAGAAGCAGGTTCCATGCACCGGGAGCCTGATGTGGGATTCAATCCCGGGTCTCCAGGATCGCGCCCTGGGCCAAAGGCAGGCGCCAAACCCCTGCGCCACCCAGGGATCCCCAGTTCTAAGTTAAATCTGACCTAGCTCAGCTATCCCAGTGGAAATGTTGTGAAGACAATCATATATATACAGATTTGGAGGAGGTTTGTACTGAGATTATAGATTTTGGAGTCATCAGCAATTACATTCCAAATGGTAGAACTGAGATTCAAATCCAATTCAGAGTAACCAATGAGTCCCTGATCCCTCCATAAAACCAGAGGGCCTCTCTGATCTAGGACTTCCATCTCCTTATTCCTCATTGGGGGGCTAATGTGGGCCCTTCAAGGACAGAGCCCATGTCTTAAGTACTTTGCATTCCCTCACATGGGAGATCATATGTTGAATGAATGAATGCTGTCTGTCTGACTGAACAAACCAAGGCGAAAATGATTTTCAAGCCCTAATCCTAAATTCTATGCTTAAAGATGGTATAGAGAAACAATAGAATCTAGCTGGCAGCTGTTGGAGGGTCCTTCTCTGGCTTTCTCACCAATACCCTCCAGGATAATCTAAAGGATTCTTTACATTCCTCACCTTTCTAGACCACTCCCCTTAACTTGTAAGATATCATACTCCTGGTTTTTTTTTTTTCTTGTCTTTCTAACCACAGACTTCTCCAATTTCCTTTTTTTTCTTTTTAAGATTATTTAGTTATTTATTTATTCATGAGACAGAGAGAGAGACAGAGGCAGAGAGGCAGAGAGATAGGCAGATCCATGCAAGGAGCCTGATATGGGACTCAATCCCGGAACCCCAGGATCACGCCCTGGGCCGAAGGCAGGCGCTCAACCTCTGAGCCACCCAGGCATCCCAACTTCTCCATTTTCCATCTCATAAATGTTGACAGTCCTCAGAGCCCTGCCCTCCATCCTATTCTCTTACTAATCTACCTGGAGCCTCTCCTAAAGCTTTATTACTGTCCTTATACTGATGGCTCCCTACTCAGTATCTCCAGTCCAGAAGTTCACCCTCCTGGTGGCAGATCAGTGTAGTCAACCATGCCATCCACCCAGATGTCTTACAGGCACCTTGATTTCAATGTATTGAAACCTACTTTTTTTTTTTTTAAGATTTTATTTATTTATTTGACAGAAAAAGAGACCACAAGCAGGGGAGCTGCAGGCAGAAGGAGAGGGAGAAGCAGACTCCCCAAGGAGCAGGGAGCCGGATGTGGACTCAATCCCAGGACTCTTGGGAGCTGTAGGCAGACACTTAACCGACTGAGCCACCCAGGTGCCCCAAATCTTAACTACTTCTTAACATTCCCATTTCCTCACTGTATCTCTAGCCTGGATTATTTCAGTAGATCTTTTTTTTTTTAATTTTTTTTTATTTATTTATGATAGTCACAGAGAGAGAGAGAGAAAGAGAGAGAGGCAGAGAGAGAGTCACAGAGAGAGAGAGAGAGAGAGAGAGGCAGAGACATAGGCAGAGGGAGAAGCAGGCTCCATGCACCGGGAGCCCGACGTGGGATTCGATCCTGGGTCTCCAAGATCGCGCCCTGGGCCAAAGGCAGGCGCCAAACCGCTGCGCCACCCAGGGATCCCCATTTCAGTAGATCTTAACCAGTTTCTCTGCATCTACCCTTACCTCCCCAGTCATTTCTCAATATAGTAGCCAGAGAAATCTTTTAAAAATATGCCAGAATGTGGGGCACTGACGTGGCTCAGTTGGTTAAGTGTCTGACTCTTGATTTGGGCTCAGGTCATGATGTCAGGGTCATGGGATCAAGTGGCTCCTAGGGCTTCCGCTCAGCCAGGAATCTGCCTGAGATTCTCTCCCTCTGCCCCTCCCCCTGCTCACTTTCTCTCTAAAATAAATTTTAAAATCTTTTTTAAAAATGTCAAATTGTGTTACTCTTCTGTTCAGAATCTCCCAATGGCTTCCCAACTTCAACCAGAATTAAAGTCAAAGTTTTCTAATTGCCTGCAAGGCCCTATACAAGCTGCCCTCTGTACAAATGATCTCCTGTTATTCCCCTTCTTTTATTCTGCTCCAGCCACACTGGCTTCTGCTTTTGTTCCAATACACCTGGTGTGTCTCTCCTACCCCCAGGGTCTTTGCAGTTGCTCTTCACTTTGCCTGGATCATTCTTCCTCCAGATGTCCCTATTGCACACTTCGTCTTGTCATTGAGATCCTTTGCTCAAATGTCACCTATGCAGCAAGGCCTTCCCTGACTTCTGTATTTAAAAACACACCCCACCGTATCCCTCTCTCTCCTCCTCTGCTTTATTTTTTCTCCATAGTACATATATCCATGTACTATGTATTCTATTTTAAACAAATATTATCTATCTCCCATCACGAAAACATAAGATCTGTGAAAGGAGGAATTTTCTTTAATAATGTTATCTCTGGTGCCTAGAATGGGACCTATAACATAGTAGGTGCTCAATAAATATTTGTTGAATCAATGAATGAGTGTCATTCTCTGTCCCTACTGCTTCCACCTTAACCTAGGCCTGCCAGGTCCTTGCCTCTAATCTTGCTCTCTTTCAGAATATTTTCCATCCAACAGGCAGGGGAATGGTCCTCAAATGAAAGCTTCATGCCTTAAACCTTAAGCAAGTTGAGCTCTACAAATCCCAAGAGTTTGGGGGCTTTTGCCCTTGTTGTTCTGTCTGCCTGGAGGGCTTTTGATAATAAAGCCTTTCTTCTTTTACCCTTCTAGTATCCTTCCGTTTTGACTTAGATGTCACTTCTTTCAGGAAGCTGGTTTTAACCTCCCCAGTTGGGTTGGGTACTTTTTCTATGTCCATAGCATTGCCCTTTAATAGGGGTTACCACTAACTGAGCAATTACCATGTGCCGGGCATCTCAGGCATATTATCTCATATAATCCTCCCAAAACTCTGTGAAGTGAGTATCTGTTTGCAGACGAAAAAACCTGCCTAAGGTCACACTGACAAGTGGTGGGGTTAGGGTAGGATAGAAGGCAGCTGACTGCCTTTCTCTTCTGTGGCTTTTCCTTACAATTGTTTCGTTGTCTCATTTCCCCACTGCACTACATACTCCTTAAGTCTCCCAGCATATAGCAGAGGGCCTGGCATGCACTTGTTGAAAGAAGGAGTGAATGAATGCAGACTGTGGATACCCACCAGCAGGCATCTTGCCCCTTCCCCCATCCTGTCCTTAGCTCCCTCCCCAAGACTTCCTGGCAGCAAGGAGGAGAGGAGGGGACTGGGTCAGTCCCATGGTGCTCCCACAGAAGGGGCCTGGAGATGGTTGCTCCTCCCAGACCACATCCTGACCTGCCTCCCCCATGCCTTTTGTGACAAATCTCTCCCTTCCCTGGCCTAGCACAGCACTTCCTCACCCCCACCCTGGCTTCCCCACCTCTTTGATGCAGCCTGCAGCTGCCTCAGTGCCTGGCAGGCTGGGCTGACTCACTTCCAGCTGCATTCTCCTTCTGGTTAGGCCAGTTTGGCAAATCTCTTAGGCTCCCTAGATCCATGGCTCTGGAGCCTGTGGGTTCTCCTCACCCAGGGCCCTGACACTCTCCCACCCCACATGGGGCAGAGCAGATGCCTGGAGGAATGTACAGGCCTTTTGGAGGCAACATGACATCACATGGCAGATTTCTTCCCTCCCTAAACCTAGGGTGGGGTCTCTGCTATAGGCCCAGGAGCCTTTTTCCAGAAATAACCTCAGCCTAGTCCTGTCTCTTGGAGCCACCTAAACACAGAATCTTGCTATTCTGTACTCTCTGGGGCAGGAGCTTCACTCTGCCCCTGGGTCTTTCTAGGCTGGTCAGATGAGGAGGATTAGATAATAAGCCCTTCCCTCCACCCTGCCCCCCAATCTCCAAGGGGAAAAGAAAAGGGGAAGGGGTGTGGCCCAGGCCATTCTGTGATTGTCAGTCTGGCTCCAAATCCTCCTAGTTCCCTTGCTTTGCCTGCCAGAGTGACTGCCCCCCCCCCCCACAGGACCTGCCCCACTGCTCCAGGGGCCAGCCACAGTTCAGTAGGAGGTCACAGGGGAAGGAGTACTGACCTCTGCCTGGGGAAAATCCCCCAGCTACAGCTGGTTCTCAAAGAGGACAGAGTGCCTTCATAAGAACTGACACCCTCCTCCCCCTCCCTTCTCATGATACCCCCAGGACTTCTGCCACTAGCCCCAGCAGAACACCCTGGATGCTACAGTCCATCCTGAGGACTAGGAGAAAAGGCCCTGCTGTTCTCCAAGACAGACAACCAGGCCTAGCACGGAGGGTAAGAACTCGGGGAGGTCTAGAGGTCTGTGGGTTCTGGGAACCCTTTCTGGGTGAGGACATCCTCTTGCCTGCCTCTAAGATCCCAGGCTGTTGCCTTCTCCTCATGGGGACTGGGCTCTGTTGTGCCATGTCAGGCCCCAGAGAGACAGGAGCTGGGTGATCTACTACCTCCTCACCAAGGCCTTGGCCCAGAGGGGCTCACAGGAAGGGAAGGCTGGCTTGTGTGTCACCCAGTGGGTGTGACGGTTCTGAAGCTGCCTGTCCATCCCACCACTACCAGGTCATGGGTTAGGAGGTTGAATTTCTATGTTGAGGGGAGTGGCCATCACCTGACCTGAGCTGGAAGGGACATAAGAACCCTAAAACTAGAGGGAAGGAAGGCCCATCTTCTCAAGGGGAAAGGGCTTTTTGAGAAGAGAGAAGAGGAATAAAGAGGGTCTTGACCCACCCACTCCTCTCCCCAGACCTGTTCCTTGCTCCCACACCCCATGACCTTAGAGGAATTTAAGACCAGTGAAAGGGAGCCTGTCTCTGCAAAGTCATTTCTGCATGACTCTAGAGTCACCAGCTGTGTGATCCTGCTCCTTGGCACCCCCTTCACTCCCAACAAGAGTCTTTGGGGACCTTTCCCCACCCTGGCTTCTTTCTAAGTGGCTGAATCCAAACCCACCCCCTCAGCCAGGCCTCAGGCTTGCCACTCCCCTACTCCAGGCATCCAAAAAGGAGCACAAGATCCAAACTTCTGCAAATATGTTTAATGCACTTAGATTACACAGAGGAAGAGGGAGCAAGAAGGAAACAACATCTAAGTGAGTCACCCAAAAATTCTTACAAAAGTCCCAGGCTGGGTGCAGCCCCCAGGAACCGAGTCACTGTCGACATTAGAAACTAATATAAAATTTTATAAAAGTCTGCTCATTGCAGCATTCAGGTACTTGTACAAAAGGAAGGCTCTCTCTATAGGGTTCCTGACTTGTAACAGGGACCCAGGTACCTCACCTGGCATGGAGGACCTGGAAGCCAGAGAGGAAAACAACTGGATAAAAAAATACAGTCAAGGGAGTTCTCTGCTGGTTTGCCCCATAGGGGCATCGACCTTCGTAATTTTTTCCCCTGCTCTCAACTCAATCTCAAAACTCAGTCCCAAGACCCTCTGTGCATTTTTTAAAATGCTCTAGCCCTTTAGACTCTTCTGAGGCTTCCTAGTCCCTTCCCTGAAGCCTGGCCTTTGGAAGAGGAAGAGAAGGGCAGGAAGAGGCACCTGCTCCCTGGCCAGACCTGAGACCTTGCATGAGACACTACCCCTCAGAATGACAGCTGGGTCTGCAGCCCTCTTGCAGTCCACCCTGGATCTGAGGAGTCCAAGAGTCTGCCATATGTAGGTGGCAGGCCAACTGCATGGGGGAGCCCCTTCCTCTCAGAAGCTTTAGCCAGAGGGACTCAGAAGGAGGGGGGTAGGACCGGGCAAGCCACAAGGGAGAGAGGCAGATTTAGAGAAGGAGACTTCTCACCTCCCCAGCTCAGTATGTCAGGGCTCCTGAAGAGCTGCAGGGAGGGAGAGAAGTGGTACATTTAGTGAGTACTCACTCTATGCCAAAGGCCATGCTGGGCATGCTACACGGTAAGCCTCACTTGGTCCTCAGTGAGGGTCCCCTCTTGCCAGCCAGCAGAGCCCCCTCCCAGAGGAACCTCTAGAAGGCCTGGTCAGAGATGGTGGATGCTCTGCTACTCCTCCAGAGCCAATGCACCGTAGGGAAATGAGACAGAGGCCTGGCCCCAGCTGGACCTTGGAGGTTCCTGACGTCATAGGACAGGAAGGGGCCACAGGTTTCATGGACTCACAGTCTCAGAGCTCACCTGCTTCCTGCCTGCCTCCCATACTGATGACAACACTTAGTTCAGAAAATACCTCCTCCCCACCAGCCAAAGCAGGCAGGCAGAGGCAGGTCCCCAGAAAGAATTTGCGGAGAGGCAAATCAGGGTGGCATGGAAAGGACACAAGCTAATGGCACCTCTCTGGCCATGAAACATTAAATGATAAGAGCTTCAAAAGCAGGGATGTTGTGATGGGCAAAGGCCAGAAAATGTCCTTTTGGAAAAGTCCTTGGAGCAGAAGGCACAGCTACTGCCAACATCAGTTCCAGAGGAGCTTCCATCTTCATTGGTGGAGGCCTAGAGCCTCTCTCTCCCATTATTCCAGGATGATCCACCTTGAAGCTCTGAGTTTGATGGAGTTAACTGGGTAGCCCTGAGAGTGTGTACAGAGAAGCAGCCAGGGCCTTGTAGCCCTTTGAAAGTCCAAATCTTGCTCCCTGGAGAGCCTGGCCACTGCCCTCATGACCACTGGAGGCAGCTCTTTGGCTGAGTCTCTCATCAGAGGGGTCTTGTACCCCAGGGGCCACCTATGGCACTGTTGTGGTGCCCATGTGGGTGGCAGGTGCAGACAGGGCAGTGTCTGGTCCTCTGAGCCCCCTGACAGACCAAAGGACTTTGTTTTGGAAAGGCCTGAAGGGAGATCTTGAAATAGCAGTCCCTAGAGTCAGGGGTGAGAGGGCCCAAAAGGGAATTGTTGATTCAGGTCAGACAGTGGTGGGAGACAACCCAAGAGGAGCCCCAAACCCACAGGCCAGAGATAGGTCTATTTCTGGGAGGAAGACCATGAGATCTGCAATAGTGGGGCATGGGACTATGAGACCAGGATGCAGGAAAAGAGGCCCAGGGAATGAAATGGGGCATGAAAGACAAGAAACGAATGGACGCAGGGAGGATGAGGGCAACACAGTGCAGTGTTTGCAAAATCAAAGTGAAGGACATGGTGAGAGGTTGGTTTTTTCCATTTTTAATATGCCAGAGTCTTGCAGCCTGGAGGCTGGGAGGCCTAGGGTAGGAGGGAACAGGACAGGAGCTGGAGACCTAGCCCCTGAATGGCAGGTGGGGATGGTCTACGTGGTGCTGGGCCTCACCCTCTCTCAGGTAGACCTGGATGGGTGGACAAGGCCTGGAAGAGGAGGCTGGGGTTACCAAGTCTCTGAGACCATGGTGGTCCTTGAACTTTGCCAGGGGGCCTAGTCCATTTGAGAACCAGCAGCACCTCCTCTTAGCCCCAGCTAAACTGGGCTGAAGACTGCACCGGGACGCATCTCAGCTCTCCCCCCTTCCCCAGACTCCACCAGGCCCAGCTGGGAAGAAAAGCCTGTGAAGCTGGCTCCTCTGGGGCTCTGGGCTGGCAGGCAAACACTGGCACCATCTCTGGTGGTGGCTCATGGGGAGACAGCCCCAGGCCCTTGTCTGAGAGAATGAGAAAGTTCATCTGGGAATAAAGTTCTGTTTAAAAAACATTATATACACGGCTTCTGGACATCTTTGAAGACCAATAAAATACCATCCGGTTTCTACAAAATAAAATAAGGAGGAAGAAAACCAAACAGGATCGGAGGGATTGTTCCGTGGCCAGAGGAGCTGGCCTAGCAAAGGCTTCCCAGAAGAGAGCTGGGCAGTGTGTGCACCGGCCGTTCCACTCCCTCCTGCCGGACTGCGTGGCAGGGGATAGGTGAGAATGAGGCCTGTCTCCACCTACGGTCACATCAAAGGTCCAGAGTCAAATCTCAAACCACAACCTATGGCAGCAGCAGGAGGGGAAGGTTTGCGTTTGCCCACTCCCAGCCCAGAGGGCTTGGCCGGCTGCGGGGGTGAAGCCCCTGAGCTGCAGGTGAGGCAGGTGCGGTGGCTGCGCAATCTTCCTCATACATGTCCTTTTATTTGCGGGAATCTCTTTTACGCAGTTGTTACACTGGAAGCAGCTGGGCTCTCCCTTGGCCCCTGCAGGGCCCAACTCAGGCTAGTGCAGTGGACTGTCGAACACCACATCAGGCAGAATGGAGACTTTCAGCTTCTTTTCAGGCCAGCTGTACTCTTTGGGAAGTTTGAACTATGGAAGGGAGCAAGCACAGAGCCAGAGTGTACACAGTTAGCAGAACTCACTGCCTTCTTTCCAAGTTGCCTAAAGAGATCCCAGAGCCCTCACCTATGTGCTGTCCCCCAGGTGCTAGGGGCAAGGGAGGCCAATGGTGCCTGGCTTCGATTGCAAATGCTATTCCCAGGTGGGTGGCTGGGGTTAAGCTGCTGGAGTTCCGTGACCCCTTCTTTCTCCTGGCCCTGCCAATAATTAACTGGGGTTGGAGGAGGCATGTTTTCTAACTCTTTCTTGACTGTGCTGACCTCCCTCCAACTCACTTCCTTGGTTCTGCCTCCGGCCACAAGCATGTAAGGAATCTGCTCCCTGAGGCCCTGGGGCTGGGGGCTGGGGGGCAGGGAGGAGGGTGCAGATGCTAGAGGGAAGTGGCTTGAGGTCTGGAACTCTGTGGTCCAGGCTCTGCCATGGCTTTTCTTGCAGAGGCTGGTGCCGAAGGACCCCGGAACCCGCCCTCTGTGGCCTTTGCCAAAGGGTCCAAAGGGAAGGAGGCCCTGGCTCGGCCTCAGTTGGGGAAGAGGGGCCAGACAAGGGTGGCTGAAAGTGATTTCTTGGGCCTGGTGTGCCCCCATCCTGCTCCCCTTTGTTCAAGCTCATCTGTTCCCGAGGGTCCCCAGCCTGAGCATGGTGCCAGTGGGGGCCGGGGAAAGCCCACATTCTTCCTACTCCAGTCCAGGGATCACTGATTTGCTTACAGTTCTGTGTCTCAGCCTTTGGTGTGGGGTGGGGGAAAGAGGCTGCTAGATCTTATTTCCTCTGTATTCAAGGACCTTGCATGTGGTCTGGCACACAGCTGGTGCGCTCACGCTCACGAGATGCTCACTGACTTGAAAACAGGGTCTGCCTCTTATGACCCCTACTGCCTCAGGGCGAGGTGAGAAGTCAGGCCAGACTGGAAAGGAGGGAAGAACAGGGCCCTCAGCCTGCCTAGAGCTGGAGCTGGAAGTGGACAGGCCTGATGCTTCCTGGTTGGCTCCCTCTCCCTCCCTCTGAAGGGGAACTTCTCCAAGCCAGGACCAAAGTGGAGAGTGAGGCAGGGTGTGGGGACAGCCTCTGGACAGAGAAGCAAAAAAAAAAAAAAAAAAAAAAAGTCATTTTTAGTGACCTACTTTCCTAAGCTCCCCCTGGCTCCTGTCCCTCCTGCCTGGACTGTCCCCCTCCTACCTCAACACCCAAGCTCAAAGCAGCGGTCTGGCGCAGCACCATCCCAGTGCGACATGGCCTCTCCGGAAGCACTCCTGGGCAGCTGGCTCTGGTCTGACTGAATAGAAGCCAGGCCTCAGGGATCAGTGACTCGAGGGGGTTGATTGGCTGGCATGGATCGGGTACTTGGTGACTTTGGAATGTATAAATTTGAGTGAACTTCTGAAGCCACATCCCAGAGGATTGAGGTGACCTCAGGCTCTGAGGAGTTGCTGTCCACCTGGAGACCTGGATAGGGTAGTCTCACCCTGTGTCCTCTCCTCCACCTGGTTGATGTCAGAGGCCACCATGTGATGGCCCATGTGGCCCTGGGAGCACTGGCAGCTGTAAGCTCCAGCCCTGGATGAAAGCTAGCTCCTACATGGCCTCCTTCTGGCTTAAAAGGCTGGCCCCTGTGTGTACTCCCCCAGACACACTTCCCGGCAGAAAGGGCAATGGAAGGGTCTGTCTGTCTCTGCCACAACAGGCAGGGGAGGGCCCAGAAGAGCTCTCCAGAGGCCTGGCTAGGTTGCTAATGTTCCACTAACCTATGGGGCATTGAGGCCAGGAAGGCTCAGATCCCACTGGGGTGCTGTAGGAGGCTGGGGGAGGGGAAGGGACTTTCCAGAATGAGGTAAGTCCCTGCAAATGAGGATGCCAGGAACAAGGAAGAAAAACAAAGGGGATTATGGGCTCCATTCCTGCACCCCAGATGAGTAGCCAAGGAAGGCACAAGCCCCCACCTGGCCTGCCAGCATCTCCGCCTGGAAGAGGCAGACCCAGAGGGGAGAGCTCATGGCTGGAGAAGGGAGGAAGGAGACTGACTCCTGGGTGGCCTGAGGCAAGAGCAGGAGTCCCTTACTGCCCACCAGAACTCCCCAGTGGAATGTTCTCTGGCAGCAGGCGTGGGCTTTCTGTTCAGAACCTGCCAGGGAACAGCAGGGGCTGGGGAAGAACTACCAGCCTGAGGGCCCTGGCTGCCTCCTCAGTGAGGTTCTCAGGAGCCGCCAATTCAGACAATTTGCTGAGTGTCCTTATAACAGGGTGGGGCAGGGGGTGGTGGGAAGCCAGAAATAAGCTGTTTAACATCCCCAGGATCTCCTTTCTGGCCCATCCCCACACCTCCGGGACAGACAGACTGAAAGACACACATGGGCTCCTGGGGATTGGAAGCCGCTGTTAGAATGAAACAGGCTTACTTCCTCCGGAGAAGTCAAATCTTCTAAGTCCTCCAACATTTTCTCTACAAACTCTTCAGTCAACAGAATCTGGGAAGAAGGTACAAGACAAGCGTTTATGATTATTTTTTAATATATGGTCTTTTTGTCAACTGCCAAGCCACAGCACTTTCTTCTGGCCATGGAGTAGATATGAGCCTGTTTTAGGGACAGAGAGAAGTGCTCGAAGCCTCTCCCAGACCGTCATTGTTCTCCCCCACCTCCACCTGCCTGCAATATGGCTAGGACCAGGGCAGAGAAGGAAGGGTGTCAGAGGACAATGGGGAAGCAAGGCGGGGGATGTGGGAAGAGAGCATCGCTGGGCCCCAGAAGGGATATGAGTCCCTGTTCCAGCAGTCTGCGCCTCTTGCACGCTGCAGTGAGTAGAGGGGGCAATGGAGAAGCAGGCACTAGGCAAGAGCCCCATGCCCAGCGGGGCTCACATGCTCCCCCTTACTCCCAACTTGGTAGGACAAAAGGAATCTGTTTGGATTTGGAATACAAGCCATGTCTGGAATCTGGAAATGCCCCGGAAGGTACATCCAAGAATGTCTGAGCTGGAGAATTTGTGGAGATTATGCACCAACCTCTCCCCTTTTACAGACAGGAAAGGGACTCTCAAGTCCTCTTTCCATCTGTAGCATCCACACTTTCTCAGGTCGGAAGCTCCCAAACCCCTGCCCTGCTGACCTCATTCAGCCACTGAGTTCTTCAAAACTTCAAGAACCCTCTTCTGCAGGTCACCTCCCAGCTGTCCCACTTCGCTGTTCTAGTCTGATGCCTCATCACCTCATGGCCCCACTATTTAGTGGGCACCACCCCTCCCCTCTTGGGCATTCCTCAACCCAATGGGCCATTTTCCCAATGGCTCCTCTGCCCAGGCTGGCTCTGCAGAGCCAGGCCAAGCTCACACCAGGCCCAGGCTGAGGATGTCTTTCCTCTTCCCTCCACCTTTCTCCTCCCTGTGCTGGCCCAGGGGGCCTCCTGGCCTCGGCACCAGATCCTTCTACACCTCCCCCGGCTGTGGCTCCACCAACTTCTGGTTTGCCTCCTCCAGCAAACTCTGAAGGCCCTGGGTGAGGCACAGAGGGGGAAGGACAATGAAGACCAAGGTGAGGGACTCCAGTGAGGGAAAGCCCTCTAGAAGGATGGGGATAAAGAACTTGAGAAAATACCCCTCAGGTTCTCCTGGGAGTTGTCCACTCTGGTAAGTGGAATATCTATACATCTAAAATACAGTCAGCTTGTGAGATTAAGTGAAATGGTGCAGAAGAGCAGCAAGCAGGGTCTCTGGGGACCCCACAGGATGGAGGACTCCAAGGGAAGGAACCTGATGGGGTGAAGGTACGAGCAAGGAATGAGAAGCCTGAGTGAGGAAACCGCCGATATACTAGGCATTGTGCTGATGGCTCATGTAGCTTATCTCCTCTAGTCTCCTCCCAGATGAGGAAACTGAGGCATAGGCAGGTTATGTAATGTGCCCAGTGTCACATGGTTTGTGAGTGGCTAAGATAAGACCATATCCCAGTCATGTCTGGACTCTAAAGTAGTGCCTGAGGTATAGTGTCCACATCTGGGGCTCTTCCCCACACAGCATTTATGCATTTATTTACTCTTCCACTCATCTGCCCACCGATCCATTCAATTCCACAGCACTCCCTAGGCGCCTCTGCTAGGCCTGGCCCTGGATGGAGCCCCAGGGACACAGGCATGAGAGCAGTCCATACTCTACCTGGACATCCACCCTTTCTTGGTTGACAGGGAGCCAAAGAATGTCTCCTTCTCAGGCTACAAGCCAATAGTCAGCAACAAAATAGCTCTGACCACTGGCTCCCATCTCACCAAAGGTTTTTCTGTTTGAGGAGCTCAAGCCTCAAGTGAGGACAGAAACCAGATTTAGATGGGCAAAGTCAGTCCAGGGAGATGCCCACCTGAGGTGGCCCCTACCGCCCCCCTTCTTCCTCCAAGTGCCCCAGGTGGCTCCTTCCAATCATGCCCCAGTCTTCCCACTTCCAGAGCCCTCTCTACTCCTCTTACCCCAGGGTTTTGTCCCCCCCTCCCCCCCGTCAAAGTCCAGAGTTTCCCTACCAGTTATCACCAGTCTGCTTGAGTAGCACAAAAGTCACATTCATATTTTTGGCATTTCCGGGGCTTGTTGCCATCTCTGCAAATGCTAGCACAAACACAAGCATACCTAAAACCCAATTATATTACAATGGCTCCAGTCCGGGCCAGGCTGGGCTGATTTCTAACCCACAAATAATTTAGAGGGAGGGACTTTCTGCCAGAAAGGTAAATAGGCCTGGGACTGTAGTGCTGGGGCTGAGGTAGAGGGGAGGGTTCCCAGGGACAGCGACCACCCAGTGAGACACCAGAGAGCTGTTACTTAACAAGGGGAAAGGCAACCCCACCAATGCTGAGCTCAGTCCTAAGCCAGTTCCTCTGACAAAGGTCTGGAATAGGTAGTGGAGAGAGGGTATGTTATGGTGGCTTTTAGCAGAACCACCACCAGTGCACACCATCTGTGTGTGGACTCATTTTATACTCAGCTGGGGGAGGGGATGGCAAGACCAGAAAAGTGGATAAACCCTGGTTGCTCCTCAATTTTCACTTTTGGTGACTTGCTGGTTCCTGCTGGAAACTTCACATCATTTTAAGAGAATTGAACAGAGAAAATTATACACAAGATCTGCATGATATTAAGGGTGACATTCCCTGCAAAGAAACACGACAGACTGTCATAGCTCCAGGCATCTAATTTAATTTCCTTTGGGAGTTAAACCTTAGAAGCTTGGATTGAACAAACAGGCCCGTTCTTTGTATATTTCAGACCTGGAGCTGAGAATGTTAACAGATCTTATCAACAGGACACTGGAGATAGACAACTGTGACGGAGCAGCTCCTGGGCGCTCTCCTGAGCAACAGACGCGCCGTTGTGATGCAACTGTGGGAAAAGCCTGTGCAGTCTGGGGCTTGAGGCGCTGGAAACTCACTGTGTCCCCATGGGGCTGCCTGGTTCTGCCACAAATAATAACAGGATGGTTACGATGCCAGTAGTAATGGTAACACCACCACCAGCAGAAGCACTAATTCTTCCATGTGCCAGGCACTGGGCTAAGGGCTTGACTGGCATCATTTCAGTGAGCCCTCCTGGCGGTCTTGCAGAGGAGGTAACTGTCACCCCCATTTTGCAAATGAGCAGGTGTTGAGAGGAGATAAGGCTCCTGGACTTTAGAACAGTGATCTGACCCCATTGTGGTATAGGATACATTCTTCCGGCCTGGGGAAAACACCCCAATTCTAGACGCCTTATATACTCAGGACTAACTCTTCTCTTTCCTCTGATGGGGGAGGTGAAGGTGACTTTGGCTTCTACCAATGGCTGAGAGGACCAGTCATCCCAGCCCAACCAGCCACACACCTCCTCAAGAGGAACAGCCCTGCTCACCTCAAGAGGGCTGAAGTCCTGAGCATCAAAGGCACCCAGCTGCTCAAAAACCAAATTGACCACTTGGAAAGGAAGGCAAACCATACCCAAAGATCATGTCCAAGTGGGAACAGCAAGGCACATTTACAGGCCAGCTTAGTAAATGCATACATAAGGCAACAGTTACTCTAGCCCAGAAAACAGCAATAGAAATAACAGTAATAATACGGAAAATGACAATACTACTCAGTAATGTCTGCACTCACCAAGAGCTGGGCATAAAATGCTTATGTTTGTGCACAAATAGCCTGTAGAGGGAGGAGGCTCTCTAGAGAGCAGCTAACTCCTCTGGGAATCTTCTGAAACTATGGAGATGTCATCCAGACGTTCTAAATCGGAATACCCCGACAAGGCCAAGGCACCTGCATTTTTGAGGCACCCCAGGAATCGTGGAGTGGAGAATACTCAGACACACACGGGGGCGGGGGGGTTTGGGCACAGGTTTAACCAACAGAGGTGAGTTGGTGGCTGCAGCTTTACCATCATGTAACTGGCCAAGCTGTGAGGGGAACAGTGGCTCCCTGCTCCCCACCTCAACCTCCACTCTTGGAATCCAGACCAACAGCCTTCTCCAAGGTGTTCACACCAGGTGCCTTAGGACAACCAGGCTGGTTAGTGATGAGGGAGGGCTGTCAACCATCTCCCAATTCCCCAGGCCCCAGCAAGTTCCAGAAGGAACCCGAAAAGTGATCTTTTGTGGTGCCTGCTCTGGGCAGGCTCTGCGTGCTGCAGGCAGAAGCCCAGCTGCTGCAGATCTGATTCAAATGTCTGTGGTTGGTGCTATTTCTGAGTCTGCAAACAGCGCTGACAATGCCCACTCCTTCCCCTCGATATGACAATCCACACTTTGTCCGGGGCCCTGTTTGCTCTTCGTGTTGACACGTTGTTCTTGCTTCCCGACAAGTTTGGCTTTCTTTTTCCTTCTCTTTCCTTCTTTCAGAGGCGGAAATGTGTTGTTTACAGGGTAGGGCCTGCCAAGGAACTGCTCTGGTGCCCACAATGGCCAAGGAGGAGGCAGGATGAGGATGCAGTCCGGTCTGTGTACCCCCAACTCCAATGGGTCAGACGAAAGCCAGAAAACAGCTTGGAGACCCCCCAGACTTGGGAGCAGAGGTGTGTGTGGCACACATTCATTTCCTGTTCTCAGTGGGTGGTGAGAAGTTGGCTCTGGTGGCCAGGAGCAGGCTCAGACTCCTCCTGCTCTGGTGCCTGGCTGATGAGGGCACAGTGGGCCATTACAGTCTTCTCCCCAGGCACAGTGGTGGGATTTAATCATATCTGGGTGTAACCCTGGATAATGAGGTTCCATGGCAGCCCAAGCAAGGGTCTCTAGGGAGAACAGGTTGTGGCCAGGTTCACCAGTAGAAGGAGAATCAGTAGAGGCGCTGGAGAGGATCTGCACAGGGCCTGGGCTAGGGACTGCCAAGTGTCTTCCACACAATGTCCAAATGGGTGGATGGGGACAGGAGGAGGTGGGGACTTGTCCAGAGGACAGTGGTGAGTCAGCCACCAGGCTAGGATGAGAGCCCAGCAGTGATTCCCAAACTTGGCCTGGAGTGGCGAGCCCACTCAGGACAGCAGCTGGGCATCTTCTCCCAAGCTAAAGCCTCCCATCAAGGCTGGTTGGGAATGGCTGGGAATGGGGGTGCCACCTGGGTGAATTGTCAGACACCACACAGCTGAGAAAGCATTGCGGGGCTTAAAAAAATATTCTCATATTTGGTGGTGTGACCTCTGGGGCAGACTTCTCCCACTTCAGATCAACCCTAGCTGGGGACGGATGAACGACTCAGTCTGGGACGGGCTCCTGCTCAGAAGACTAACAGCCCAGTGTTGACAGACTCAAGGGAGAGAGGCTTGTTAAAGCTACCAGGCTATGGAATGCTGGGGGAAGGTGTGCAAGAAAGGATGTTGGCAGGCCTCCCCCAGGATCTGAAGACCCTCCTGCAAAGCTTTGGAGTTGGCTGACAGGCCTTCCAAACTCCACAAGGATGAAAACAGCAGATGGTAGGGCAGATGGAGTCAAGGTGTTGACCTCCGGAAACTGCGAAGCCTATAGAATTGGAGGATTCCTGCCTTTCCAGCTCCTCCAGGAAGCAGGGAGTGTCCACTGAGTTCACCCTGGGGTTGCAGACAGCCCTGCCTTTCCGTATGCTGGGACCTGGGCTTCCTTGGGGCTGGAGAGATGGGGGGAGGAGAGGTGCAGGACCAGGAGAAGGCAGGTGCGCAGGCCTGTTTGGGGCCACTCCACATGCTCCAGTGAGGTCCCCGATTCCCTCTACCTTTTTCTTTCAGCCTCTCCTCTGTCGCTCTTCTCTCGTGCAGGGTGTCTCTGCCATGCCTTTTCCCCAAGAGATAACAGGCCTGGGCTGGTAGCCAGAACAAAGTGCCAGGGCTGGGCGCAAGGGCTTCCAAGGCTGTTGAGGCTGATGTAAGAAAGTCATCCTGGCCCTCCTCATTCAGCTGGGATCAACAGGGAGCGTTCAAGTAGCAGCCAAGAAAACAGAAGTCTGGAGCTCTTCATGTATGTGGGCCTGCTGTATTCAGCTCCTTCCTACTCCTTCTGTCCCCAACAGGCCTGGTACACACAGGGGCCAAGGAGACACCCCTGCTCTTGGGAGAGTGAGTGAGAGACTCCTGTGGGGGGAAAGGGTCAGTCCCCTGCATGTTGGGGAACCCCCTCCAGAGGGGCCTGGCACCCTTCTTGGTCCAGTGGAGTGGCCCTTCCTCAGTGATGAGCCTGACACCAGGCCTCCATGAGGTCCTGCAGACTCCTGGTAGACCAGCAGCGCCACAGGGAGCCTGAGAGGCCCCCAAGTAATTATAAGCCTGGATTCCCACAAGCTAGGGAGCTGCCTGTAACCACAATGGCAAGACCCTAAAGGGGAAGGCAGGCTGGCAGTCAGAAGCAGAAAGTGCTGACTGCTTTGGGGGTGGGGAGGAGGGCTGCTGTGGGTGTTGGCTCCATGGCTGAGGACTGGCTGGGGGCAGAGGCAGAGGGTTTCCCAGAGCTCCCTGGAAAGGGCCTGAGAAACCCCTCGGTGAGTTGAGGGTGCATGCTTGGGGAGTGGGGCCCCAGCCAGCCTTCCCGGGAGCTCCCCTGTGAGCTGGCCCATGGTGGACCACACTAATGAGCCCATAACACAGGCCTTTGATTAAGCAGCTCCCAGCACAGCAACTTTATTGAAACATGCCGAGGCAGCGGCTGGTTCCCACCGCTCTGGTTCCCTGGGCAACAGTGCATGGGAGGGGCCATGCCCAGTGCTTCGTTGCCTGAGGGGCTGCCCAAGGGTGAGGGGAATGGGCCTGGGAGCACAACACCAGTAGCTCTGGGATAAGGGGCCCTGGGACTGGGGTTGGGGTCAGAACTCTGGGGGCACGGAGGGGCAATGTCACATCTGCTGAGTCCTTTGGGGGCCAGGGCTCCTGGGCTGCTGAGAATGGAAATGGTGAGCATCCCTTCCTCAGGGTAGGAAGGTATTCCAAGAATGGCAAGACTCCAAGGACAAGTTCAGAGGTGAAGATATAAGATGTAACAGGGGAGAATTTCTTCTTGAGTTTGGAGAGTCTCTGGTCCCTACTTTCCTAAGAAAATGTTCTTGAACCTTCAATACACATAAGTGCTACCTGAGGGACACTTCTGAGACCTGTGAGCACAGTCACCTACTGGGAATGATGACCTGTGAACTCGGCTCTCAGGGGATGCTGGGTTCTCCTGCTGGGGCCCTACCTCCCCCTTCCTTGTCAGTTCTGCCCAGGTAGGAGGCAGCCCTCCTCCTCTCCATGGAGGCAGCCTGGCTTTGGAGGACATAGCTGGGGGTGATGGGGAGGTCCTTTCCACTTGTGCAGTCCTAGTTTCAAATGTTACACTTCAGAGCTTTTGCTACAGTAACTACCAACACCACATGGACAGAACTCTAATGTTACCAAGTGGGACTTTTAAAATGTATTTATAACTTTATGGTTCAAAGTAATTTTGTTATGAAACAATGTAATAACAACAGTGGAAAAAGGCAAGATAATTTATGGAACACAATATTCCTAAAGCACTAGCTTCCATTTCTACCTCGTTCTGTCTGAGGAGTGTGGTTGGTGTCCTTTGTTTGCTGTTTGTTTTAATTAAGGGTTAGTATTTGGGTGGGGGGAGGAGGGAAGAGGCCCAAAGGAGGAAAAATTCAGCTGCAAGCTCTCTCTCTCTCTCTCTCTCTCTCACACACACACACACACACACACACACACACACACACACGCCCCCCCCACGCCCACATTACCAGTAAGTATGCTTCACAGACCCCCCAGACTGGGTTAAACCCACAAAATCAGCATAATTCCCTTCCCCTCTACTATAACCACCCCTCCACACACCACAAACAAGGCATAGTCAAGTTGTGCATTAGGAACAGATCCCCTTTCTGGATACTCCTGAGAGAGGTAAGGTAGATGTTCTTCCTCCCAAATGCCAACAAAGAAAAAAGGGTGTTGTTTCCCTAATATATCTGGGAGTGTGCTGGACCAGCAAAGTACCCATTAGAGACCTGGGACAGGGTGGGGGCTGGAAGGAGGCCTGTGACTCTCAGGCCCCAGCACCCCACTTGGCAGTGTCTCTGAAGCTGTGCTCCAGCCAGAAGAGCAAAGGAAGCACAGAGTGTTCTGGACAAGCCAGCAGGTTTCTGTGTAGAAAACGTTTCCACTAGGAGGAAAAGGAAAGCCATTAGATGAAGAGAATGGGGAGGCTCTGTCGGCTGAGGCCTGTTCATCCCAGCCCTGGTCCAGGTCCACATGCCCATTTTCTAGGAATTCTGGTGGGATTTCCACCGAGCCACTTAAGAGTGGCTTCCATACTTCCTCCTATTCTGTTCACTCTTGGTTTCCTGGACTTTGGTTTATTTAGGGTGCAGAAAGTCTCACATCCCTCAAATCTGGATTTCCATGGAAAACCAATGGCCAAGGCCTAGAGAGTCATCCCTGGTGTTGAGTGATGGGAGGAGAGGCCAGGAAGTGCTCTAGAGCTGATGGGATAGGGAGCAGCATTCACACTCCACAAGGCTTCCCATAGCTAGGCCCTCAGGAAGGGAGCCACCAAGAGCTGCTGAGGGAGGAGAAGGAGGGGAGGGAGAAGGCGGGTGCGGGAAGAGCCCACAGAAAGAAGGTAGGGACAAGAAAATGAGCCTTCTCACTTGTAACCAGGGTCCATGGGCTGCGTAAGGGTGCTCCTCAGTGGCAAAGGCGCCTTCCACTCCCGTGGAAACGAATGTGATGGCCATGTCACCTGTGATACTTTTATATGTAAAGTGCCGTCCATGCAGGAGTCTGCCCCTGGGGGTGGGAACACAGAGACAGTGAGTGGCAGGCCCCGGCCAAAGGACAGGGTGCCCAGCAAATGCCCTCCTGCCTGCCCACCTGCCCAACAACAGGGGACTGTAACTGAACATGTTCATTTCAGCACCTTCCAAGGGAAGCCTCTCATAAGCTCTCTACTGTCATTCCTCCAAAGTGCTCAAAGCTAGCAGAAACATTAGATCAGCATTCAAAGGGTCTGCAAGGGAGTGGAGTACACCTCCTTCATGTCCTGGTGAGGAAATTGAGGCCAGAGAGGGCAGTTAGCAATGTGCCCAAGGTCATGCCCAGAACTAAGAGTGGGATCATGTCCCCCCTTTCGAGGGTGAGGGTGAAATCTCCTAAACATATTTCCCAAGCCCCTGGGAGGATGGCATAGTACCTTCACAGCACAACCCCTGTGTCCAGGGCAGAGTCGTCCACCAGCTCCTGGGCTCTCCCATAAGATTAAAATGGCTAGCCCCAAGGCCACAAGCACGCCTCAAAACAAACCAATAACAACAATAATAATAACAACAACAATAACAATAACAACAACAATGGCTGAAGCCAAATGGGGTCACTCTGAGGGAGCCAAAAGAAGTTACTGTTAATCCCCAGTCTAGAAATACACCTGGGGGAAGGGCAGGCAGGGACAACCAGGGAGGCAGAGATGCCAGTCAGTAAAGGAAGTACCACCTGCCCTTTGCTTTCTCAGGCTGCCTCAGATTAACCCTTCAAAAGTCCTGAGCTTGAGCCAGAGAGGGAGCTGGGGAGGAAATGGCTGGGGTCCTGGTGGGGGACCTTGCCAGCCCCCGTTCATTCAAACCACTTGCTATCTTTGCCCTGCTGCCCGGGGTGGCCAAAGCTGGTTAGCATCCAAACTTCTTTCTCAGGCTCTGGGGACAGTGGGAAGGGACCAAACCAGGGCAACCCCCTTCTTCCTTGTCACTGTTGTCTGAGTTTAGAGTTATTCTGGTCACCTCCCTGCTATAAAAGTGAGGATGGAAACCCCAAGGGCTATGCAAGAAGCCAGCTGAACAGATTAGGCCAGTACATCCCCAAACAGAGAGCTGAATTCTGGCCACAGGGCTAGATTTCTGGCACTGCAGACAGCAGCAGAAAGGACACAGCTGGGCTTCTCGGTCCCTCAAGGAGTCTGTTGTGCTGGCCACTGGGTTTGGGGGAACTGAGTGTTTTGCATGGGAAAAGTAACCAGTGGAAGAAAATAAGAGTCCAACCCACTGGAGCCCCTGCCCTGATCCCCAGTGCTACTGACCCTGGGCTTGTGGAACAGCAGGGGCATCTGGGTTTGCTAGGCCGCTGAACTCCCTAAGGGACCATGGTGGAGGGACACCTCTCTGGACAAAGGAGTGTTCTTCAGCACAGTGGGGGTGACAGGCTGGCTCAAGAGTCCACAGCTCCCCCACCGCAGGCCCAAGATGGAATTGCCTGACCACCTCTCCTCTCTCCCAGGATCCCTGGACTCTACCCAGGGGTGGGGGAGAAGGCTCCCCGAGAACAGGCTGTGTGCTGCAGGGCTCACCTGAGGCAGAGGGGAATGAGAGCCCCTGACTCCTGGTTGAATTTCAGATGCACACTCTCCAGTTGTCGTGTGCGGATCAGCTCGTGGGGAATGATGGCTGTGGAGCTGTCACTTTCCAGGCTGTCTTTGCGGCTCCTATGAGGCAAGCACAGGAGCAGGTTCAGCACAAGGTCAACACCATCGGGAGGAGCAAGACAGGAGTCTTAGGCTGGGCTCCTGAATAATGACAATGATGGTGAGTGACCACGGTGGGGTGGTAACAGCAGCCACCATTCACTGTGTCCTTGCTAAATGCCAGACGTTGTGCAAAGCACTTCTCACTGACTACTCCTCTCAACATCCCCAGGAGGTAGGTACTAATCCCTTTTATGGATGAGGAACTGGGGATCAGGGAAGTTAAGGAACTTGTCCAAGTCACCCTGTCTGAGAGTTTGGAGCTGGGATTTGGTCACAGTTAGAATGTGCTTTACAGCCTCATCTTTGGCCAACACACTTCTATAAAAGTTTATGTCACAGTGGCTTATTCTTCCCCATACAGCAGCAAGAGCATCTGGGAGCCCTTCTTCCCCTGCCCTGGAGCCTCGGTTCCCAAGTTCTCCAAAGCTGGAGTGCTAGAGTATCAGGAGGCATGGCTCCAAGAGTTTCCTTCCAGCTGACCCTGAAAAAGCTGTGACTTTCCGCAGGCTCTGAGCATGCACACTCCTGCTAATGGCCAGGAGCTGCAGTGACATACACATCCTTCATCTGACCAGGAAATGATACAATCCTCAGTGAGGGGGTGGAAACCAGACTCTCAGGAGTCAGACTAGTGGGCCTGGCTGGGCAGCAGAACCAGGCCACCATCCTACCGGGTTTTGAGGCCCCAGGAGCCCTGTACCAGATTTCTCCTGACTGTGGCCTTGGCTACAGTGAGTCTGTCACTGCTGTCTCACACTCCCTCCTGTCCTGCTTCCCACCAACAACTTATCCCACAACCGGGCCATGGGATCCCTTTGCAATCTAAGATATGCTCTTTCAAATTCAGCTGCCCCCACT
Organism: Nyctereutes procyonoides; assembly: GCF_905146905.1. Classification (NCBI taxonomy): domain Eukaryota; kingdom Metazoa; phylum Chordata; class Mammalia; order Carnivora; family Canidae; genus Nyctereutes; species Nyctereutes procyonoides. Next base: position 7,554,513 of record NW_026575133.1, on the reverse strand, counting down.
GACAGCCTCTCAAATCTGCCTCAGCCGGAAATGAGGGTTACCCACTGATCCTATTCAAAAGGCCGGATCCTAGTTTGGGCTGTGAATCTCAGAACAATTCCCCAAGTGTCCATCAAAATACTGGGTGAGAGGCTCTAGTTGTTTATCATTCAGGAGGCAGGAGCCATCCAGGATGTCTAGGCTCACAGTCAGACAGCCAGTGAGGGGCAGGCCCAACCTCCTCACACACTGGCGGGGGGGGGGGGGGGGGGGGGGGGTGGCAGGGGCGGGCACTGAGTGGCCAATAAGGCACCCTGACAGGCAGAGAACCTCCCCAGAGGGAGGGTGTGAGGTCAGCAGGCAAAAGGATGGAGGGCCCAGGGCCCTTTAGAGGCAGTGGTTTATAAAAGCCTCTAAGGTAATGGGGACCCTTCCTACCAGCTTGTGTGGATCTACTCCAGATACAACTGCTCTTTCACAAAGTGGTCTCTTCCTCTGGTTTCCCAAAGCAAATTCTGAAACTGCCCTTTGCCCTAGCTTCTCCTTTGACAAACCCTTTCACAAGACCTGTGAAGGAGACAAAATGCTATGGCCAAGAGGGTCATGGAAGTTCAAGACTGGAAGGAAACTCTGAGGTGATTTAATCTACTTCTTCCCTTCACGAAAGACAGCTGGTGACGAGTCCAAGGCCACAGACCTGGTCTGGGGAAGGCCAGCATGGGAGCCTAGGACCTCTGACTATATCTCTTTCCCTAACACTCTGGTTGCTATACCTCCCTTCTGAGGAGGGAGACAACACACACCATTTCTCAGTGGGTGCCATCAGGGCCCAGACAAAAGCAGAACTCAGAAGACAGGCACCCTACTCTGCTCCAGAGCAAGGAGTCCATAGACTCACTGGACAGTGAGCTCCCCATGTATATTCTATGGTTGTCCCTTCTTTCACAGATGAGGAAATGGAGGCTCAGAGAGGTGAGGTGATAAGCCTGAGGTCAGAGTGAGTTTAAGGGGAAGAGCCTGGGTGTCATTCTTAGTGACTGCCCCATGCCACCTCTGACAATGGGCCCATGTAGAGACATACCAACATGTGGCTGAAGGGGGCTGAAGCCTGGCCGCCAGGCGGGGCCTCAGAGCCCATGGGGCCCACTGGAGGACCGCTGCCTCTCTGGCATAAGCAAAAATGCTGATGAATAGCAACTGAGGTGGGGGTGGGGAGCTGAGAGAGAAGAATCAACAGCACACAGGGCTAGAGACATCTCACGCTGGAGGGAAAAATAAATTGTTGAAAGTCAGCTAAAGTCACCTTGGTAACTGCTACAACACACTCACCCAGAACGAGGACATCAAACCCAAAACTGCAAACAGCTTTAAAGAAATGGAAAAGAACTTAATCATCTGAAGAATTAATGTGACAAGTGCCCACATTTACACCTCCCACCAACCTTCAATCATTTGAAAACGTACTTTAATCTTTTAAGAGAAAAAAAATTGCAAAATGCTAGATCTGCAATCCTGGAGCTCGGGTATTTCCGGCATGCTGCTTCAATGGAAACGCTGCTGCTACACACACACACACACACACACACACACACACACACACACACGCAGGAGCCCAGCTTTCTGCTGATTTGTTTTTTCTGGACATCGATGCAGAAGCATGAATTATTTGTGTGGGCTGGGTGAGGTATTAAATCTGCAGCCAACACAGGTTTGCAATGTTTTGCATGGTTGTCAGCTTAATCTTAGTCATAAAAAAATAAGTACTGTGCTCGCCAGCGTGGCCTAATTTTTCAGCTGGGCTGTTTTCTCCCTGAGTTCCCAGTGGAGGAGAAGGCAGAGCTTCGGGGGGGTTGGAAGGGAGAAGGACTCCCAGGGAAGTATGCCCTACACCCACTGGGGACTGCTAGGGATACAGGGCCAGGGGGTGAAGGATGAGCTATCACTCCAGGTGGCAAAATGGGTAACACATAGGTTCTGGGTTCAACTCTCACATGAGCTCAGGCAAATAACTTACCCTCTCTCTAAGCGTCAGTATCCTCTTGATGGGAATAGATAATAATACCCTTTCGTTATAAGGATTAAACTAGATGACCCATGTGAAGCATCTAACGGTGCCTGGGGATGTAGTAGGTGCTGAAAATACATCTGGAATGCATTAACAGGATGTTAGGTGGCTACCTCTAGAAGTTTATCTGCACTTCCTGCAAGACAGCTTAGGAGGGAATTATTTGGCTTTACCAACTGCCTCTGACCAAGTCAGTCCCACTTCTGAGCAAAGGTCCCTGCCCTGAGCTTGGGAGGGGGTACTTCTGAGCTGGGGCCTGAAGGGCTCCTGATTCCCTGAACAGATACTACAGGCCCTGGTCAACCACTGGTCCTCTTGGAAGGCACAACTACAGGCCAACAAAAACCCTTGAGGCTTTTGTTCTGCTAAGGGAGGTGCTGGCAGGGCCGTCTTCCTTCTACAGAGCACAATGGTCTTCCTGCAATTCTCATCTGCTGGACCTCAAACTGCCCAGAAGTAGTTTAATCCCTCATCCCATGACAGCCTTGCAAATCCCCAAGGCTGCTCTCACAGACCATCATCAGCTTCTCTTTTCCAGTATTTGTGAACTATATTCTTAAGACGTGGTTCTGAAATCTTCCAGCCACACAAGTCACTCTCACTTGCATTTACTCTGGCTTGTCAAAGCCAGAATGTCATGTCCAGAAGTGATGTGTCATGTGTGGAAATAAATACAGCATGTGGTCTGACCAGTGCAGATCAAAGAGGGACTATGAGCTTTCTTATTTGGGAAACCTTATTTCTATTAAAACTGTCATCAAATGGTCTATTCTTTGTAACCCAATCATACTACCAGCTCTTACAGCATACCCTCTGTCAACAACCTTTCCCTTAGGCTCTCTCTCATGGCCTGTGCTTGGACCTCTTCTTTCCCATCTTGTACGTACTGTGTATTAGCTGGAGCTAAAAGCCCAACTCTGCATTATCTGGCTACTGTTTCAAGCAGTTCAGGTATTTCTGAAACCCGGCTCTGGCATTCATCATACTGGCATTTCGCCCTGACTTCATATCACTGATGAAACTGTTAAACTCACCATCAATGTTCTCATCCGAGGCTTTGATTTAACAGTGAACAGGACGGGGCCAGGCAGACAGGCTAACAGAATGACATTATTACTTTTGAGGCATGCTCATCTGACCAATTATAAATCAACCCAACCATTCCATCACCAAGCCCTTCACCTTTCTGGATGCTCTCTGCACATTTCTCCATCATGCCAACAATGATGTCAGAAGACATTCTGAAAATGTCTTGCTAAACTCCACCTATAGAAGTCTACAGTACTTCCTTTGTCTACCAGGTAGAAATAGGTAACTATTTTTTTTTCTTTTCTGTTTTGTTTTCTAAGGTAAAGTTTTTAAAAAGGCTTTTCTTTATTCATTTAAGTAATCTCTACACCCAACGTAGGGCTCGAACTCACAACCCTGAGATCAAGAGTCTCATGTTCCTACAACTAAGCCAGCTAGGCAACCTGGTAACTATTTCTAAAAATAAGGAGAATGGTCTGGCAGGCCTGATTCTTTCTGGATCCATGCTGACTCTCAGGGCTTACTGTTCCTCTTAAAGAGTGCTCATAGTCTGCCTGCTGAATAACCTGGTCCAGAATTTTCCCTGAGAGTTGACACTGGGCTCACTTGTTTGGAGAGTACAGGATGCTTTTTACACGTTGAAACTCCTGAGTGCTTTCAGCCTGCCAACATCTCTCTCTTATTCCCTCGAAGATGATGGACACCAGCTTCATAAATTTCATTTGCCAATTTGTCTGGTGTTCTGGGGCATCATCAATGCCTGTTTGACTCTTCCTGCTCTGATAACTTTTTTTTTTTTTTTTGAGATGGAAGCATAACAGAACTTGAGTAAATCTTGTTTTCTCTCTGCCACTGATTAAAGTTACTCTGTCCAAACAATGGGACCTACGTTTTCTTATTCTTGTTGTTCCAAACAGTAGTACAAAAACTAAAGTCCTTTTTGCTGGTCATAGCACTTTTTTTTTATAAGACTCAGTTCTTCTTCAGTTTCAGCTTTTCTCGACCCTGTTCCTTAATAGTCTGTGCTGGTATAACATACTTCTCCTTCCAGATTTTGTTCAAATTCTTCAAGAAATCTGAGTTATGTAAAAGATTCTCTACATACCTATACTGGTCCCTGGAGGTATTACACTTCATTTTAGTTTCCAGGGGACTGGTGACAATGATAATATTAAGAGGCACCTTTTATTGAGTGCAGACTCTGATGCCACCTCCTCTGCTAAACCTTTTAAAACTTTGCTTCCTTTCATTTTCATGGCAACTCTATCAAGAGGTATTATTTTCCCCATTTTACAGATGAAGAAACTGAAACTCAGAGACTTAAATAACTAGCCCAAGGTTACACAATGAATGAATAAAGGGCTGAGGCAAAATCCCCAGGTCTTCCTGACGCCAGCTAAAACAACCACAGTTTTTCTCCTTAAGAACTTCCCATTCCTTTGAGTGGGCTTTCCTTCTGGGGCTTCAAGGCCATGAAGACACATCTATTTTTTTCCCTGAACTCTTAAAAAAACTGCTTCCTAGAAGTCAAGGCAGGACTTCCCAAAGGGTATTTGATGGAATTTTAATTTAAGGGAAGCTTCTAGGAAAGCAGATGGGGCAAGGGCTAGATGCAACACACTGCATCTCAGATGAAAGACCTAAAATGTTGGCATTTAGAAGACCAAGGCGGGGGGGCTGTGGAGGCCAAACCAGCCAGTTTCATTCTAGGTGAGCCGGCATCTTCCAATCTTAGCCACAGAACCACCTCTTCACTTAACACCCAACAAAATCCCCTGAAAGGCTGCGAAGACCCCCGATCTGGGGATAGCAGGGCACAGGGTTTTCCTTTTTGATCTCACTCTGCCCAAGGTGCTTTCTTGCAGCGCCCTGGCACTTGCACTCTGAGCACCTCCATGGCTGGTCAGCATCAGGGGCACAGCTGAGTGCCCCTCATCATTCCCTCTACATGGAGACAGGCTCTCAGGAGGCCTGTTGGGCGGTCACAGCCTTATAATCTTCAACTCTTAGCCCAGTGCAGGGGCAGTGGAAGTGCCTCTGCACAACCAGGGCTGCCTCAAGGCCAATTCTGTGATATCGATCTATCTATCTATCATCTATTTATTTAAAAAAAGATTTTATTTATTTATTAATAAGACACACACACACACACACACAGACACAGAGAAGCAGAAACACAGGCAGAGGAAAGCAGGCCCCCCACAAGGGGCCTGATATGGGACTTGATCCCAGAGCCCGGGATCATGCCCTGAGCTGAAGGCAGACACCCAACTCCTGAGCCACCCAGGCATCCCTGAGTCTGTGATTTTTAGTTGGAGCGGGTTAGCTTTTCCTTTCACTGGACAGGGCGAGCTGTAATAGCTCCTACAACATCACTTCTTGGACTTTTACTTATGACTCTTTTTTTTTATTTTTATTTTTTAAAAGATTTTATTTATTTATTCATGAGAGACACAGAGAGAGAGAGAGAGAGAGGCAGAGACACAGGCAGAGGGAAAAGCAGTTTCCATGCAGGGAGCCCGATGCAGGACTTGATCCCGGGACTCCAGGATCACACCCTGGGCCAAAGGCAGGCGCCAAACCGCTGAGCCACCCAGGCGTCCCTATGACTTTTTAAAGTTTAAAGAGTCACAGAGTCCTATTGGATTCGCAGTCACCAGTCTTCCCACCCCCCTTTTCAGAGACAACCACTCTCATTGCTTTTAGCAGACTTTTCCGGTATCTTCCTCCATACTTCTAATGTACTTCACTTCTATTTCCTGGTATTCCTCTTCCTGGCTTCACCTACTGACAAAGGAATATGAGCTCTTAGCTCTCTTCTGTACCACCCTCCCACCCTCCCACCTTCCCAGGAGACCTGTTCGTAAGTCTGTTTGGATCAGCATTAAGTGTCTACATTATTATACGAAACTAATGCTTATTTACTACTGAGGCGTGTAATACATTATCGTACATACTTTTAGAAAAGTATACTTTTCTGGTGTAGTTTCCTATTTTCCTTGGATTTAATAACAATCTTGGTTTTCTGTGTGTTTGTCACTAATTCAATCCTAAACTAACTACCAATGGTCTACAGATTTCCTCCAGGATATTCAGATACATCAAGTTTTTATCAATGTTATCTTTTTTAAAGCCCTTCCTCTGGAGGTGGCTTCCAAACTGGCTGCCTTCTATTCTTGCTGCAAAGCTGCCCTCACAGTCACCCTAGTGATTCCCCTGGCCTCTTTCCCATGCTGGACCCCATTTCCTGTACCCCACGTCTTTCTTACTCATTCTGGTGGAGTATATCCTCGAACAGATTTCACCGTATTTTTTGGCATGCCTTTGTCAACCAAACGGTGCCCACTGACCTGCCAACCTTATGGGTTTCAAGACAAACTAAAACACCAGCTTTACTCTATACAGTGGCATATATAAACTGCCAAGGCCTACTTTCCAGTTACTTTTTCCTTGAATTGGCAGGAAACCACTCCACATTTATCCTCTTTTACAGGCAGTACCCAGTGGTGGTGAGGACTGGATTAAACAATCTAAGGTTCAAATCTTGGCTCTGACACTTATTCTAGCTTACCGACCCTAGGTAAGAACACTCTGTGTTCTAATTTGTAAAATGGGGACAACAGCAGCTCACAACACAGGGCCTGGCATGTGGCAATGCCCAATCAAGACTGCATGCTCAGTCACTAGACACTGTCCAGCCCAAGGTTCTTCCTGTAGTGGGAATGACGAGGGGTGGTTTACAGGATGGCTTAGATGCACACCTAGGTAATTCAGGAATTGATCTAAATTCTAGCATTTATTTCTTCTTTACCACCTGTCTATATAACACATTCTATATTTATGCTTCCCACTGCATACGGTGACTTTTCACATATTCTAAAACACTCTCTCCTTCCACTGTCAGGATAGAGTCCTGATTTTCTAGTACTGTATAGTTCATAGCATATGCCCCTGTTCACCCTACCCACACTTTATGGACTGATGGAGCTACATCCACGTTTCCTCTCCATCCAGGTCTCTTCAGATAGAAAAGTCTTAATTTGCCCATTTAAGCCTAAGGGTATCATTTATTGGTCATGTTTTATCAATGGCAGCAGGTGTGGAAAGGAGAGGAGCTGAACAACTGAGCCTCCATTTAGCCAGAGTCCCAGTCCTGGGATAGTGGTGACATCTGCACTGGCCACACAACTTCGGGCCTTCTCCTTGGGGATGCCTGGGAGTGGGAACCAGGGCATCGGGGTTGGTAACTATTCAACCGTGAAGTGGATTTGGCCTACTAAGCCAGCCCAACCTCTGGCTTCTGCCTCTAGGCTGGGAGATTATTTCTTTTGCTTTCAGATTGCTGACAAAAGCTCTGAACTTTCCAGAGAAAGAATCACTTGAAGGTCCCCTTTGAGGCAGGACTGGGACAGGGTATAGGCGTGGGATGGGGGTAAAGGCACCGGCTCACCTCCACGACAACTACTAAATACAAGGTTGTATTACCTGGTACACCAATAACCAAATGATAAAGTATGGCATTTTTATTGTGAGCACCCCAAGGACGGGATGTGATGATGGAACAGTGGGGCAGGGTGTGACTTAAGAAGAGAGAGGGAGCGAAACTGGCATGATGATTAGAGGATTCTTTATTCAACCATTAACTCCTCTGGGCACCAGAGACCTCTGCCCCCTGCCCAGCCTTCTGACTTGGGTGGGAGATAAGGATGCCTGCTTTCCTGAGCGAGCTCACTCTCACCAGAACGCTTGACTTTCCGTTTTCTGAGACATTGAGTCATTTCCTCTCTCCAGCTCTCACCTTTGAGCCTTCCTTTTCCCTTCCCTGGAGAAATGACTCACTGGTGAAGTGTTGGGTGACACTGAGGATCAAAGATGGGTGATAAAAATACTCCTGATTGTGCAACTTTGAAGATGAGGGATGCGCTGTGGACTGAGGATTCAACATGCTGGCCATGAACTCCAAGGCTACGGTGTAAACAGTGGCCATGGCTCCATCTCTCTGGGGAAGTGGAGCAGAGAAAGGAGTTCAAACAGAAATTTACCTGTGCCATATTTGCCATGAAGCCCCTTGTCCTGCCCTCTCAAATATGCGTCTCTGAGAAAGGCACACAAAGGCAGGCACTCAGCAGGACACGTGTGAATCACAGAGGCCTGAGCCCTTCCTCCCATTCGCCCTGCAGGACCTGGCTGGGGCTGAGAGCAGGGCTGTTTCTTTCTGGGTTTTCTCTCCAGCAAAAACAACGTACTTCCCTAGTGTGGAAGTGGTGAAAGAAGCCAACGTGACGTGCGGGCTCTGGGCTGGCTGCTGCGCTGATGTGATAGGCACTTTGGGCAGGGTCACCCAGACTGCCCTGTGTGTGAGCTGGGAGTGTCAGCGGCCCAGCTGTTTTCTCAGATGGAAACTCACCTAACTTCATCCAATTCACTAGATGTAAACTAGATATTTTCTTCTTCTAATTAATTATCATGGGCCTCATAGGGTGAGTAAAACAAAACATAAGTTTCTCTAAAGGATGATTCCCTGGCCAGGTTATAAGGTATTCAAGATGAGAGCAGAGACAGCAAAGTCACCTCATCCAAAAGGCAAACAGATGGGAGGAGAGAGACACTCTAAAAGTGGAGAGAAATATATATGCATGCCTATGTGTGTGTTGGGAGGGTTGTGCAGCAGAGGAAGTCACAACCAGAGAATTCATATACAAAACCTTAATTCTTCAGGAAATTAAGGCAAAAAGGCAAAAAAGCAAAAAGGCAAAAAAAAAAAAAAAAGAAAGAAAGAAAGAAAGAAAGAAAGAAAGAAAGAAAGAAAGAAAAGAAAAAGAAAAAAAGAGGCCTTAAAAGTTGCTGGCGTGATTCCAGAAGACTGAGAAACTTGGCTCAGAAATTATAGTTAGTTTGCTTTTTAAAGGTGCCTCAACTACAAAGTGCTTTTCTCACAGTCAGGGACCTTCCCCTGCCAACACATATATACACACACAGGAGCACTGCCCCTCTCTGGGAGGATATGTGACCCAGAGAGCTTCGTACAGGTCCTCCAACCTCAGGCAATGAGACCCTGGCAGAGGGAAAAGGAGGTCCTGGAACAGTGCTGTAGGTTCCCAGCATCAGGACAAAAGTTTATGGAAATGAAAGCTCCCCACCCCAATGCACCTGACCACACACATCCTCTGAGTCCCTGTGGAGAGGCTGGGGAGCCAAGTCCAAACTCTGCAGAACAGTCCAGGCCACCTCAGACAGAGAAGATGCCCAGAGCCTTTTCTCCCCCTCAGGTCCCTACAAACATTGGCAGACACAGCCTTAAGCCAGGCTGTCTTCAGTGGCAAGAAGGGAGTTGCTTCCCATGCTTCCCAAACTCACCCAGGCCGGCAGTGGGAAGGGCGGCGCCAGCAAGCCGAAAGAGGCTTTTCTCAACTGATCATCTTGGGAAAAGCCAGATACAAATTTCACGGTTGGAATGCAAGGGTTGTGAAACCCTGAAAGAAGCCCCAAAAAGGGCCAAGGACTCTCCTTCTGGGAACGCGGTGGAGGCGGTGGGAGGAGGCTGGTGAGGGCAAGTGGGAAAGGAGCAGGTTACCCAGAGGGGCCTGCCTTTCTGGGAAGCAGGAAGTAAGGCCTCAAGAAAGAAAGAAAGAAATCCCCTAGCACTGAGGTGGTAGAGGGGACAGAGATAGGCTTGGTTTTGTTTCCGAACATAAGGAAAACAAAGCTTTGTGTCAAAAAGTAATTCTGATATAAATGAGCCAATTACGATACAGCTTGTTATCTCCGGGATTTGGAAGCACTAAAGCTGACCACATGTCCTCCTTATAGTCAAATATGCACAGTAAGCTTCTAACATGGGGCTGAGTCTTGTCTTCAATGTCATGTGAAAGGTTCCTATTTCTGCTCCAACTAGATAGATGAGGTCCACCAATGAGGGCCACTATTACCTCAGAGACACAGCCTTGTGTATCTCTAATGGGATCCCTGAGAATGGGGTAAGGAAGGACACACTAGGGAAGAGAGTCCTAAGTGCCACCCTTTTCTAACCTTGTACAAGTTGCTGACTGGCCTCTCTGTTCCTGGGTCTCCTCATCTGTAAAAGGGGGATTATTAGAGTACTTCACAGAGTGCCTGTGAGAATGAATGAAGGTCATGTGTTGTAAAGCTTTTGGAACATTACTTGGCACACTTGGCACATGATCATCACTGTGTAAGTGTGAGTTGCTAGTGGGATGTGAAAAGAGCAAGTGCTTGACCTCCTCTGCGCCTCACAAGTAGGCCAGAGCCCAGCTGCTAATACCCAGGATCCATCAGCCCTTCTAAACCATAGCTTCCTCAGACCATTCCCAGACTCACGTGGAACCAGAGCGCCTCAATCTAGAAAGCCTGACTAAAGGAAAATCAGACATGCACACACAATAAGGCCTGTGCTGGTTGCTCCCCCACAGGGAGGGGAGCAAACACTAGTGCCAGCACATTTTGGGTTGGCTTTCTCAGTCGCAATCTATGTGGTTTATCTGAAATGGGGTCAGGTCCCAGAGTGGGCAGCATAGATATTATAATCATGCTTGCTGATCTAAACTGAGTCCATCATCATCGATCATGAGATAACAGTGAGCTAGAGCCTTGAAACACTTGAGGGGTGTGTTGGAAAAGGATCTTGGCAAAGCAGAAGGAACCATTTCTCAACCAACTGCTAACAAATTGGTAACTAGCGCTGAGAGCCTCAAAAGAGACATTCTGATTCCCTCTGGACTGCAGATTCCAGCACTTTGGAGACCTGACTGGTTACCTGAACTGCAGGGAGGGAAGATGACCCCAAAGGTCTGGCACCCCTGATCTACTTCCATCCATCTATTTGTAGCTCAGTCAATTCAGGCCAAAGGTAGAGGCTGTAGCTCTTTCCTTGTGTCTACAGATAGCTGTTGGACCAGATCCAATGTCCCTTTGCCCAATCAGGGGTGGGCTGAGTCTGGGCTGTATGTATGTATCCAGGAACCCTGAGCCTTGTGCACTCTACAATGTATGAAAGTGCAGCAGCTGAACGTATGCCCAGGATAGGGGGTGAGACCTAGAGTCTGTTCTACATATACAAAAATAGCAAGTGGGGTGTTATCTCTGCAGGAGTCCCTGCCCTTCTGCCCATAAACCTGGACTTTCCAGAGGTGACATGGCCATCTGAACTGAGACTTGTCTACAAGTCATAGGCAATGTGCTTGAATGTTTAAGCCGTCAAGTACCTCCCAGCCTCCCCGCCAGTGCCAATGGGGCCTAGAGGGTGAAGCCAAGCTCAGGGCATGGGAAGGAGCATGGCCCTGGGACAGGATCCAGACTCATAGGTGGAGAGCTTCCAGATGCCCCATGCCTCAGCCTGGCCATCTGCTACTGCCAGGGGAAGATCATGGTGCCTCATGCCAGCTACTTCAAAGCAGATGGCTAGAGAAACCCACTGGCTGGAGTTGAAAGCTGCTCGGAGGTAACAGTGGAGACTTCACCAGGCTCTTGCCAAAAAGCTCAACTTGCTTGGCTTCTGGATGGCAGATTCCAGGTGAGCCATCTTGGCCATCCAGAGTAACTCTCCCCTACCCCACAGTCTGCTCCTAGGTTACAACCTTGACTTTAGCTAGCCAGGCCTCCCCTGTTCCATCCCTGTCAGTTCCTTTCCTGCTTAAAAATTTTAGGGCAGCTTTAAGGTCCAACTCATGTTCTTCTTCCTCTCAGAAGCCCTCCTTAACTATTCCAGATCAGGCTGACTTGTTTTTTCTGTAGAATATTAGATAGCTACCACTTTTGGGGATCATGGATGAGCAACTGGAGCTGGAATTCAAAGAAATAGCTATTTCCAACAAAATGCATCTACAGCCAGACTTACACCAATTTCAGTTCATGTACCCCCAAAGGAAGAGCCTATATTCCAGATGGCTCCCTGAGCCCTTAGCTTGCCACACATCAAGTGTGTAATAAAGACTTCTCAGAAGGACAGATTACACTGGTCTTGCAGGAGTGCTGTGCTTCCTTTTAAGCCCAGGGCATAGCAACTTCCTCTCTGGCAGGCAAGGGTTCTGCTCTGGGCTGCCAGCTCCCAGGCATCCCCTGCCAGCAGTTATTCCCTACAGCTTCCCTGATTCAAAGGGCAGAAGGGGGTGCCCAGCTCCAGCCCTGCCTACCATTTATCCCCTATCAGAGGAAGAGAGGTCAGCAGGAAGAGGATTTCACCTCTGGGGGTGGCCACAGTATCTCCCAAAGGGCTATAGGGGCCCCTAGACAGGCAGCCAAGGCCTGCAAAGGACTTCCCTTCCCTTCTCTGGGCCCCATGGAAGGGAGGCAGGAAAAAGGGCCTCAGCAGCAGGCATCCACTATGGGACTGGCCAGACAGGGAGGCCCCTGGGGCTGCAGCTATCAGCCGGAGACCAGGCTCCAGGAAGGAAGGAAGGGCAACTCTGGCCGAGGCCGAGATAAGGAGGGGAGTCGTGCTCAGCACAATGGGCTCCCTCAAGGCTGGGATTTTGCCCCAACTTGGCCTCCTGTCTGCTCACACAGCCCATGTAAATATTTACTGATGTTTATATTCCCGGTCCGCTGGGTCCCCTTTGAGGCCCTTTCCTATGACCCACAGATCTGTGTGCCCCAGAGACCCTGGGCCCATCTAACAAGAACTATGGGCATGGTTCTATCTCTCATGCAAGCCCCAGGCACAGACACTTCAGGACAAAAGTGCCCCCCGTCCCCGCCCCACCCAGCACCAGCCCTGGGACACTGCTATCAGGAACCTGTACTAACGCCCTCTGTGTTCAGGGAACTTACGGGGCCCGGTCGTGGGTGAAGCCATTCTGCCTCTGAGGGTTGATTGGCGGAAGGACAGGTTTGCTGTTGATCTCAAGTCCTCTCCTCAGGGTCTCCCGGATCTGTTCCGTGTCTGCAACAACACCACTTAGTTGCCTGATGGCCCTTTGGGCTCCTAACAACCCTCAACCCTGCGTTTGGAACCTGGCTCTGTAGACATGCTAGGAAAAGGCCCTATGAAAGCCATGAACCCACTCTAGACATCAGCCATGAGAGCTGAGTGAGAGCAGCGTGAGGACACAGGGCAGATGAGGCAACCGTGTTCTTGAGAAATTCCTGGTCTGAAGAGTGCCATTCTTGTAGAAGATAAGGGGGTGGCCTCTGGATGTCAGGAGGGCACCTTCCATGATAGGGCTTTTCACTGTCCTCTCCCTTCCTCTGCCAAGGCCTAGGTTCACCGTAACATAGTTCCAGACAGTCACCAACAAGGTCTTTGCCACTGCCCAAGACCACCCAGGGATTCTGCCCACTGCAATGGATGCCACCAAGGGCCGCAAGGGCTTTGCCATGAATGAATTCTTACATAGTTTCTGGGTTCTGGGTGGTCAGATATCTGGCCCTGCCACCCTTCTCCTTGGGCTGGCCAGTGGGATACTGAGGTCATCTCCCCACGTTGGGTGCAGGGAACCCTGCCTATCCATGGTCTGCCAAGGGTAAGAGAGGAATCTCTTGGTGGGACTAACTCTTTGCAAGGTGCTCTGCTGATCTTTGGAGTGAAGTTCACTATTCTGGTCCCCTGTAGAGATTCTGGTCTAAGATTTACCTATACAAACAGCAAACACATCCAGAAAAGCAAATTAGTGCTGGTTGCTCAAAGGGTGGGCTTAGACTACAGATGCAATAATACTAACTTTTCTGTCTGACTTATTACAGTGGTATGAATTACTTTTATAATTTTTAAAAATTAGCCAATAACCATTGAAATTTTGGACAAGACTGTGAATCCCTCCTTAAATTACCTCTTTTGTCAAAAGCAACTTAATGATTTTATTTATTTTTTATTTTTTAAAGATTTTATTTATTTATTCATGAGAGAGAGAGAGAGAGAGAGAGAGGCAGAGACACAGGCAGAGGGAGAAGCAGGCCCCACGCAGGAAGCCCAACGTGGGACTGGATCCCAGGACTCCAGGATCACGCCCTGGGCCGAAGGAGGCGCCAGACCGCTGAGCCACCCGGGCTGCCCCCAACTTAATGATTTTAATAACTATATGCTTTCTCTCAGAACCTCCCATGGGCTTATTAGCACATCATCAGAACAAGCAGAAAGGCAAAAGGGGATCAGATATTTGCACTAGGGGCTTAAGTTATCCTTTACAGAAACAGAATAGCTTCCATAAGTGCTATCACATGTGAAGGTATTTTATTCATGACTGTAGGCATCTTATTCTTTTTTTTTTTTTTAAGATTTTACTTATTTTTTTCATGAGAGACACAGAAGGAGAGAGAGGCAGAGACACAGGCAGAGGGAGAAGCAGGCTCCATGCAGGGAGCCCGATGTGGGACTCGATCCCAGGACTCCAGAATCATGCCCTGGGCCGAAAGCAGACACTAAACCACTAAGCTACCTAGGGATCCCATGGTATCCTATTCTTGAAACAGTAAGAAAAGGTGGAAGAAGTAGACAAAAAAAGTAGAAAAACAAGCGGTAAACATACATATATATAAATGGCTGCTTTCCTTTTGGAGTTAGGTAGAAATGCCCTTAGCTAAGAACCACAGCTGTTTCTATAGCCAAGACCACCTTGGTGAGCTTCCAGCAGGAGAGTCTATCCTTCTTCCCCAAGGACCCACTTGGAAAGCAGTGGGCATGGGGTGTCCTGCACACGGCCCTCTGTGCAGTATTTGCAGGACAGTGAGGCAGGGAAGTTTGTGAGCTGGCCTCACACCCAGGCCTCTCTCATTTCAGGCCTGGGAGGGCCTGAGGCCAGAGTGATTCTCGGGTCTGGCATGGCTTTCAGGCCAGAGCTGGGCCTTGTTTCAATTCTGTGGGTGGCCGATGCTTGTTCTTTTGCATTTGGGTGGACTATGGCCTTTTCCTGTAACTGTTCTGTGGCTTCCACTCACCTCCGCGACCTCAGATTGCAAGGGGGCAAATCTAAAACACAATGGTCACCACTGGCAGTGCATCTGAAATACACACAGGAAACACAAGAGAAATGGGCCAATAAAGCTCTCTTCATGCCACCCTGCTGGAAGACTTCACTTGCTGTTTAAATCCTGCCAGGAAAGGAACTATTGAATGGGCTACTGATGCTGGAGCCCCATCCTAGAGAGCCTGAAAACTGGGCCTGAGGAAAGGGGAGGAAGAAGGCTGGGTGGTAGCAGCTACCTTTGCCAGAGAGCCTCCGTGGCTGTGTGCCGATACAGATGCTCCGGCTGTCCTCATCGTCCTCAGGAGGTCGGCTCAGGTCATCCCAGGCACACTTGGCACTGACCCCGCTCAGGTTGGAGCCATCCGTCTCAATGCCTTTGTCAACTCTCTCCTGCTTAGAAAGAACCAAACAGCCAGAGTTCCTTCAGCGAACCGGTGGCCCAAGGTTACCACCACCTTTCTAGTATTTACTGAGTTCTTGTAGATGCTGAGCACAGAACAGATGCTGGAAGAGCAGGACGGCTGATCTTGTTCTGCCCTGGTTGCTAACTCATGATGGTCTCTGCCAGCCACTGGATTCCTCCAGGGGAACAAGGGATCAGGTGAAGCCAGGAAGCATGAAAATCCCAAGGAAAGCTTGTCCTCTATCTCCACCTCCCAGTAAAACCACCTGCCCCCCTGTTGCAGAACCCTAATTCTGCCCACCCCATGTCGGCCCCTGGAGCTGATGTGGCAGAGCCAGGAACTCTTTCCCTAAGGAAAGGAAATGACTTCTCCTCCCTGGTCATTCAGGAAGAACCCCGCAGCTACTGTTACAGAGGACAGGGTGGAAGCCTGCCACAGGCTGGAGAGGCCAGGACATGGCCCAACTTCTCTAACTTCACGCCTGCACTTCCCTCTTCTAACAGCAGAGGGTGCAGTCACCCAGGAAAGCGCCACTAGGGAGCAGAGGGGCAGGACTTCCCCTAGCTGCCTCACTAACTTGTTTGGCAGAGGATGCAGTATCTTTTCCGTTTCTTAGACCGAGATGGAGGCCTGGAGGGCAGTGGCCATCTGCAGACCCCATCAGAGGCCCTGCCTTTGGTGTAGGCCTTGGCCCTGTGGAGTCCCAACACTCTCCAAATGGCCTCAAGGAAGAGTTGTACCCAAACATCCCTGGGATTTCTGGTAAAACATAGTTCTGTGATGCTGGGCGTTGGATTAAAGGCCGTCTGGAAGGCTCTAGCAACGTTGCTTATAAATAGCCACGTGAGCCAAATAAAGCTCGTAAGTGAAAGCACCTCAGTAAGAATCTGCCTCTCTGTCTGCCTGACCCTCTCTGGTGGCTCCACAGGCACCACATGGGCCTGCTGCTCAGCCAGGAAGCCTATCTGTGGAAACACAAGGTAAGGTCCTTATTTCTTGAGACCAGTCAGCAGATCGCCCTGCCCTGATGCCTCCTTTCTGGTGCTACAAGCAACTCGGGGAAAGTGGAGATTTTCTTTTTCTTTTCTTTTCTTTTCTTTTTTTTCTTTTCTTTTCTTTTCTTTTCTTTTCTTTTCTTTTCTTTTCTTCTTTCTTTTCTTTCTTTCTTTCTTTCTTTCTTTCTTTCTTTCTTTCTTTCTTTCTTTCTTTCTTTTCTTTCTCTCTCTCTCTCTTTCTTTCTTTCTTAATATTTTATTTTTAGATAATCTCTACACCCAATGTGGGGCTCAAACTTAAAACTCCAAGATCAAGAGTCACATGCTGTAACTGGCTGAGCCAGCCAGGCTCCCCAAAGCTGGGGATTCTGAGCACAAACAGGGAGAGGCTAAGTACAGGAGCAGTTCCGTGCTCCAGGCAGGAGTGTGTGGGCTCTGCTTTGCTCAGGGTAGAGTCTGAGCTTTACCTTCTCTACTGGCTGCCCTGGGGCCCCTCACCTAAGCAAAGAGCTGAAGACACCTCTTGACTCAACTAGTTCAGCCCACTTACTTTATAAGTAAAAAAGACACACAGCTGGCTAGTAGCAAAGGAGAAAAGGGACAGGAGCCAGCTCTAAAATGAACCACCTGCAAGCAAGCCCCAGACAGCTACAAAGGAGCACAGAAGAGTTCCCACTTGGTGCACAGGGCCCAGGAAAGAAAGCTGGACTTTCTCACCAAGGTCCCCCAGCTTGCTTGTTTTTGCTTTTGTTTTGTCTTTTAATTTTTTATTTTTAAGTAAACTCTATGCCCAACATGGGGCCTGAACTTATGATCCTGAGATCAAGAGTCACATGCTCCACTGACTGAGCCAGCCCCCTCCCACCACCACTTGCTTTTTTTTTTTTTAAAGGTGTTTTAATTTTTTTTAATTTTTATTTATTTTTTATGATAGTCACACAGAGAGAGAGAGAGAGAGAGAGAGAGAGAGAGAAAGAGGCAGAGACATAGGCAGAGGGAGAAGCAGGCTCCATGCACCGGGAGCCCGACGTGGGATTTGATCCGGGGTCTCCAGAATCGCGCCCTGGGCCAAAGGCAGGCGCCAAACCGCTGCGCCACCCAGGGATCCCACCACCACTTGCTTTTAAAGACTACTAGGTGCTCTGGGTCCTGCTGGCTGGTCTCAGTGGAGCCTGAAGACTAGGATGGAGAACTGTTCTTGGCATGCAGAGAAGGATGGGCTGCTTACTCTCTGGTTCAAATGACCAAGTTCTTTCTTAGTACTTGGCACTTACGACCGGGGCTAAACAACAGCCCACAGTGCCCCATGCTGGATCCCAGGGTGGCTGCAGAACAAGGACATAGGGACACATAGCCTTCGTGGTTCCTGGTTTTTGCATAAGCAGAAGATAGAGGGAAACCAACTTTAGAGATAACAGAGGACCCTGGCAGCAATTTGAAAACTTCAGTGTTAAAGGCACTAGGAAAATAGAGGGGCGTCATCTGTGAATGAGCAGGGCTTCTGCCCAAGAACTCACAGTTCTACAGTAAAGAACCCACAGGGTCTGCTGGTTGTGTATCTGCCTTCTACCTCTCTCCTGCCACCTCTCAACCATCCTACAAGACATGGAGCTCCTGGTGGCAGCCCACAGACTACCAGCTTTTTACAGAGACATGAAAGGCTCAGGGATGGCAATGGGCTATGACTGGTGGGGGGGTGGGGGGGTGGGGGCAGTGGGGGATGGGCATAGAAGGAAGTGTATACATGCCAGGAACATTCTTAGTTGTCTTGCTGTCCTGTTTCATGAGCAGCCCCTTAGGAAGGAAGTTATGCTCTAGGTGGTTTTCAAAATTAACTTGCATGCAAAGAGTGTTTCTTCTGGGAAACCAAAGATGTCACTGCACAGCTGGGCCACAGGGAGTGGGCGACTGCAGGTCTGCACGTATACAGACTTCCTTTATACATCCAGGAATGCCTGCCTCCCCAGGGGAGGAGCTTGGAATCTGATTGCCCAAGCTGAAAATGTATCTAGAAGGGGCATGCGATCACTAGACTCATCACAATTCCCACTGCAGCTGGGCCATGGGGTCAGTATCACCTACCCTGTTACCAGATGCTGGCGGTAGGGAGGTGGCTCCCTGAAAGAAAGTTTGTGTTCTTTTAAGAAGATGGAAGTGGGAGGATGAATCCTGGGTAAGCAATATTGATTTTCTATAGTGAAAATCTGGTGATATTATTTTTTAAGTCAGGTTTATTGATGTATGACTTGCATACAATAAAATTCATCCTCCCCCCCCCACTCTTTTATTTATTTATTTATTTATTTATTTATTTATTTATTTATTTATTATTTTTTATTGATTCATTCTTTAAAGATTTTATTTATTTATTCATGAGAGACACACACACACAGAGAGAGGCAGAGACACAGGCAGAGGGAGAAGCAGGCTCCATGCAGGGAGCCCAATGTGGGACTCGATCCCAGGTCTCCAGGATCACACCCTGGGCTGAAGGCGGCGCTAAACCGCTAAGCCACCCGGGCTGCCCTTTATTTATTTTTTTTTTTATCAGTACAAACAGTTTCTAGTTTATTTGTTCCCTTTGATGTAGTTCCAATTATCTCAAGAACTGCTCTTACATTTTTAAGGTGTCAGAGTAAGCGTGGATCCTCATTTTTTTATGAGTCTAGCCAAGATATTACTGTACCATCATCCCAATCTCAATATTATAAATTTCCATTTATTCATAATATAAAAGTCAATTTAATCTCACCCTTTTTGGCAGCCTCGGTGGCCCAGCAGTGTAGCGCCACCTTCAGCCTGAGGTGTGATCCTGGAGACCGGGATTGAGTCTCCCTGCATGGAACCTGCTACTCTCTCTGCCTGTGTCTCTGCCTCTCTCTCTCTCTCTCTCTTTCTCTCTCTCAGTCTCTCTCTCTCTCTCTGTCATGAATAAATAAATAAAATCTTTTAAAAAAATCTCACACTTTTTAAATGCAAAAAAACATGTGTCTGAGGCCAGCTTTCCTGGCCTGAAGTCTCCGCTCCCTATGTGCTCTGCAGAATTCAGGGGACAAGTTCCAAATCATGCCATATTTCTACTCATTCACAAATAAAGCTCCTCCGTTTTCCCAGCATGAAATCCAGTGTTATTTGGAAGAGGCCTAGGGATAGTGTGCTAGAAAGATTTTCCTTGCTCCAGACATACTTGCAGGTGTGGATCGATCTCAAATATGGTCTCTCCCCTCCGCATGTCAGTTATCAGCCAGGGGCCGCCAGCGCTGTGGACAAGGAAAGGGGACAGGATAGTAACTGAGGGTCTGGGGCTGATGGGCTGGGCCTTCAGACTGCCCTGTTTGCTGCCCCAGGCCCAAAACAAAGGGGAGCAATGAGGTCAAGGACTGTCAGGGAGTGAATCATCAGGAATCCCTGATACGAAAAACCAGTGCCTGAAAAACAACGTAAGGGGAAGCCCACATGTGGGGGTAAGGAGGAACTCCCACCCCCAGGCCCAGGAAGCCAGGCCCCACCTCATTGGGCTGGTGTGTACTCACACGGGCACCGTTCGCAGCAGCTCCAAGATGCCCTGCCCGTTCCACTGCTGGGCTGCGTGCAGCTCCTCGGTGCAGACGCCAACAATCTGAGACCCGGGCACAAGAAGCCATTGTGTGTTAATGGCCAGTCCACCCACCCACCCAGGACTGCCACCTAGGCTTTTTCAGGATCAACTCAAGTTGGGGGACCACAAGAAGGATCTATGGTCAAGGGCTTGTCTGTCAAAATAGGATTGTTTCCGTAGGAGGGAACAGCCGCCTGGCTAGGAGATTTCCAAAAGAGTCCACAGATAGGGCACTGGGGCCTGAGGCTTGCCCTGCTATAAGGAGTCAGGTGTCTGGGTGACACGACGTCTAGCCCCGGACGGCAGAGGTGAAAATCAGATGGGTCTTTAGCCCATGTCTCCGAAGGCAGGGGGGGTTTAGGGAGATGCTCCTGCCTAGACTAGGATCACCGGGAATGTAAACACAGGAGATTCTGAGACCCTTTAGGCTCCGGGCAATGACAACCAAAGGGCCCAGCAGTTTGCAGAAAAGCTCTCTTTCCTCATCAGGGGCAGGGCCTTTGTGTAAACCTCAAGGGAAATAAGTGAACCTTCACATGGACCCCATCATGATCACAAGCAAGCCCAGCTGCAGCGGGGGTGGATGGATGCACACCCCTTCTGGGTAAGGGCAAGGCTGGCTTGAAGTTGTCTTCCTGCTGGGTGGTCCTGTGCCTACAGCCACCTGGGACTTTACCAGTTCACCAAAATGCCTGCCTTGTTAGGCTTAGCTGCTCAACTACAGCCCCCCGCCCCCTCGACCGGCCCCACATGGCCCCTTCCCTTTCCCCCTTCTCCCATCTCAGCAGGCTCCAATCTACCCAACCAGCCATCAGAGGGAAGAGAAAATGCAAGAGAAGGAAATCTCCTGTTGCCTTCACTCCCCCCTACCCAAGCCCTCCTCTACTACAAAGACTGTTCCCTCAGAGAATGCTTGGGCCCACATCCAACCTCTGCCTCACCTGGAGGAATGTAACCACCCCAAAGGGTGTCTGTACAGGTTGCATTTGTGGGTCTTCTGTCAGCAACATGTGCTGAATTCTTGACTCACTGTTATCCAAAGGGCTGTGCCAAGACACGTGGTCCCCGCTGCAGAAGGTGTTCTCTGTGGGAAGAGACATGAGGATGCTCAGTGTTGGAGGCCCTGCATCCATGCCTGGAACCCTGATACCAGAGGAGTCCAGACTGGGAACCTCCCCAGTCTACTAGGGGAAGCATTCACTCATATAGGAGAAAAGATTGTGGAGATTCCCCCAAACCTAATGTGTTCCTGCTTGCCAATTCTGCCAGCCTTTGGTAGAAAAGGACAAGCTGCTACTGTAGATGCTCACTTGGTGTAGTACATCCAAAGACTTACTTGGGATTGGGGAGCCATGATCAAGTCTGCCAGCAAAGAATACGGTGCTTTAGTGTGGGGCCACCTGGTCAGAAATCCTCAAGGAGGCTGGAGGGCAGGGAAAGAACTTCACCACAGAAAAGTACATCCCTGTTTCCAATCCTTTTCTGTGCTGCGGAAAGTATTTCTAAAAGGAACCACCTACTGTGGAGGGCCTTTGAGACTGGCCACTGGTTTCCCACAGGTAGACAGATAGAGGGATTTCTGAAGAACACTGGACGCTTCAAGGACGTCTGGATTGTGCCTCACACACCTCTGCAGAGATGTATAGCTGGAAGGGTGGGTGTTTCCATGAAATTACAGACACTGTGCCCAGACTGACCAAGAGAAACATGCAAACATGGCCAACTCATAGCCTCACCACTGCACTTCACATAGGCTCATCACTTCAAAAAATTTTCTAGAATAGCATAATCACAAGGAAGAAAACATCCATGTGGTAGGAAGTCTCTCCCCACCCCTGACCCTTCTGCTAGGTACCCTGTCCTTTTTTTTAAATATTTTATTTATTTATTCATGAGAGACACAGAATGAGAGAGAGAGGCAGAGAAGCAGGCTCTATGCAGGGAGCCTGATGTGGGACTCGATCCAGGGACTCCAGGATCACACCCTGGGTCAAAGGCAGGCACTAAACCGTTGAGCCACCCAGGGATCCCTGGGTACCCTTTCCAAAGGTACTCTGTATTTAATAGCTTGTGTGCATCTACAGGTTCTCTCCACCTTTTTTTCCCCCTAATATAAATGGTAGCATACTGTTTTGGACATTTTGTTTAATGATATATCTTGGGAGATCATTTCATATCAGCACATAAAAACCTACCTCATTCTGAGATTCCTGTGTGGCTCAGTGGTTGAGCATCTGCATTTGGCTCAGGTCATGATCCCAGGGTCCCGGAATCGAGTCCCACATCAGGCTCCCTGTATGGAGCCTGCTTCTCCCTCTGCCTGTGTCTCTGCCTCTCTCTCTGTGTGTCTCTCATGGATAAATAAACAAAATCTCTTTTAAAAATCTACCTCATTCTTTTTTTTTTTTTTTTAATTCATGAGAGACACACACAGAGGCAGGGACACAGGCAGAGGGAGAAGCAGGCTCCACGCAGGGAGCCCGACATGGGACTCGATCCTGGGTCTCCAGGATCATGCCCTGGGTTGAAGGCAGCGCTAAACCGCTGAGCCACCCGGGCTGCCCTACCTCATTCTTTTTAAGATTTTATTTATTTGACAGAGCATAAGCAGGGGAGTGGCAGGCAAAGGGAGAAGCAGGCTCCCTGCTGCCTCTGGTGGGGCTCAATCTCAGAACCTGGGATCATGACCTGAGCTGAAGGTGGAGGCTTAACCAACTGAGCCATCCAAGTGCCCCCCTCATTCTTTTTTAAAAAAATATTTATTATTTATTTTAGAGAGAGAGAGAGAGGACAGACAGAAGTGGGAGAGGGAGAGAAAATCTCACAGACTCCATGCTGAGCATGGAGCCCAATGCAGGACTCAATCTCAGGACCCTGAGATCATGACCTGAGCCAAAACCAAAAGTTGAATGCTTAACCGACTGTGCCACCCAGGCACTCTGCTACCTCATTCTTTAAGTGGCTGTATGGTAGTTCATTGTGGTCTATTACTTATGATCTGGGAATCTCAACAGCTGGGGACTCTACTTTTTATCAATATTTAAGGCCAGGCAGAACATGAAAATACATACACAGGAATGCCTGGGTAGCTCAGCGGTTGAGCCTCTGCCTTCAGCTCAGGGCGTGATCCCAGGTCTGGGCATCCAGTCCCACATCGGGCTTCCTGCATGAGCCTGCTTCTTCCTCTGTGTCTCTGCCTCTCTCTCTGTGAATCTCATGAATAAATTAATAAAATCTTAAAAAAAAAAGACAGAAAATACACACCCAAAACACACACTCACCTAGCTTGAAGCCTCCCAGGAAGGCCTGAGAAAGCCTCTCACTTGTCTTGGTCTGAATATTAAATCCCTCCTATGTCAGGTGTGGTTACGTTAACTATTTTTTTCCATCTAAGAGACAGGCTCAGCTTTTTGATCCTAACCTCAAAAGCATTCACTCACATGGGGTAATAAAGGTAGAGAAGGCACAGCTTCAGGCAGAGCCAACTAGAAACCTTCAAATTTCCCAATTCCTGCTATGCCCACTTTTCCCAGATTCCTTCTCCTTTTACAGAAATGTGTCTATAAGCAGCTTGCATGATCTACAAGTTAGAAACAAAGCACTAAGTAAAAAGATTCAATTAGTAATTCAAAAGCTTATCCTATAACAAGCTTACCCCAGATGGCTTCACTGGTAAATTCTACCAAACATTTAAAGAATTAATACCAATTCTTCACAAACTTCCAAAAAATAAGAAGTAACACTTGTCAATTCTTTCTATAAAACAAATATTACCCTGATACCAAAGCCAGACAAAGGCATTATAAGAAAAGAAAGCCATAGACCATTATCCCTTATTCATACAAACACAAAATTTACACTAGGCAGTAGCAAACAGAATAAAGGGTTATACACAATGAGCAAGTGAGATTTATCCCAGAAATACAAGGTTGATGTAACATAAGAAAACCAATGTAATATATCAATAGAATGAAGATTAAAAAACGTCCCACATGATCATCTTAATAGACACAGAAAAAGCATTTGCAAAATCTAATACTCTTTATTTTTTTTTAAAGATTTTATTTATTTATTCATAGACACAGAGAGAGAGAGGCAAAGACACAGGCAGAGGGAGAAGCAGGCTCCATGCAGGGAGCCCGACGTGGGACCTGATCCCGGGTCTCCAGGATCACACCCCAGGCCACAGGCGGCGCCAAACCGCTGCACCACCAGGGCTGCCCTCTAATACTCTTTAATGATAAAAACATTCAAACTAGGAAGAGACAGGAGCTTCCTCAGTCTATAATAGGGCATCTACAAAAAACCTACAGCTAACATCATACTTGATTGTAAAGATCTGAATTATTTTCCTCTCAGATCAGGTACATAACAGAGATGCCCACTCTTACCACTTCTATTTAACATTGCATTAGGGGTTCTAAGCAGGGAAACTAGGCAAGAAAAATAAACAAAAATCCAAGTAAGAGGGCAGCCTGGGTGGCTCAGGGGTTTGGCGCCGCCTTCGGGCCAGGGCATGATCCTGGAGACCCGGGATCGAGTCCCATGTCAGGCTTCCTGCATGGAGCCTGCTTCTCCCTCTGCTTCTGTCTCTACCTCTCTCTCAGTGTGTCTCTCATGAATAAATAAATAAAATTAAAAAAGAAATGTACATAATGATCCTAAAATTCATATGAAAATTCAAGGGATCGAACACCAGTCTTCGGCTCAGGGCGTGATCCCAGAGTCCCAGAATCGAGTGCCACATTGGGCTTCCTGCATGGAACCTGCTTCTCCCTCTGCCTGTGTCTCTGCCTCTCTCTCTCTCTCTCTCTCTCTCATGAATAAATAAAGCCAAAGAAAAAAAGAAAAAGAAAATGCAAGGGATCCAGAAGAGGTTGAAACAAGCTTGAAAAAGATAAAAGTTGGAAGACTTAATCTTCCTGACTTCAAAACTTGTTACAAAGCTACAGTTACCAAGGCAGTGCGGTAGTGGGGCTCCTGGCTGGCTCAGTCAGTGGAGCATGCAGATTCTTGATCTCAGGGTTGTGAGTTCAAGCTCCACATTGAGTAGAGAGATTGTTTAAAAATAAAGTTAAAAAATTTTTTAAAAGATTTTATTTATTTACTCATGAGACACACACACACACACACACACACACAGACAGGCAGAGAGACAGGCCTAGGGAGAAGCAGGCTCCATGCAGGGAGCCCGACGTGGGACTCGATCCCAGGACTCCAGGATCATGCCCTGGGCCGAAGGCAGGCGCTAAACTGCTGAGCCACCCAGGGATCCCCTAAATTTTTTTTTTAAAGACAGCGTAGTACTGGCATAAGGAGAGGCATTTGATTAATGTAACAGAATTTAGAGTCCAGAAATAAACCCTCACATTTATGGCCAATTAATTTTCGGCAAGAATGCCAAGACAATTCAATACAGGAAAGATAATTTTTTCAGCAAGTGGTACTGGAATAACTGGATATTCACATATGAAAGAATCAAGTCGGATCTCTTCCTTACACCACAAACAAAAATTAATCAATTAACTAATTTAAAAAAAGATTTTATTTATTTATTCATGAGAGATACAGAAAGAGAGAGACAGAGACACAGGCAGAGGGAGAAAAGGCTCCATGCAGGGTAGCCCGATGCAGGACTCAATCCCAGACCCAGGGATCACACCCTGAGCCAAAGGCAGGTGCCCAACCACCAAGCTACCCAGGTGTCCCAAAATTTAATTTAAAATAGATCACAGACCTAACTGTAATAGCTGGAACTGTAAAACTTTTAGAAGAAACATAGTAATAAACCTTCTGACCTTAAATCAGGCAATGGTTTCTTAGACAGACACCAAGTGCACCATCAACAAAGGATAAATTGGATTTCATTAAGATAAAAATCTTTTATGTTGCAAACAGTACCACTGAGAAAGTAAAAAGAAATGCAAACCCAAACCATAATGAAATACCACTTCACAACCATCAGGATGGTTATCATAAAACAAAACAAAACAAAATAAAACACCATGTAGAAAATGGCAAGTGCTGGTGAGGCTGTGGAAAAACTTTCAAGTTGGGTGCACTGTTCCTGGGAGTGTAGGATGGTACAGCCACTGTGGAAAACAGAGTGACAGTGCCTCCAAAGGTTAAACACAGACTTGTCATAGGATCCAGCAATTCTACGCCTGGGTACACACCTGAAAGAATTAAAGAGACTCAAACACATACTTATACACCCATGTTCACAGCAGAATTATTCACAACAGCCAGAAAAGAGAAGCAAGCCAAGGGTCCATCAACAGATGAATGGATTAACAAAACGTGGTATATATTTTTCAGCCTTAAAAAAGGACATTCTAGGCAGCCCCTGTGGTCCAGCGGTTTAGTGCCGCCTTGGGCCTGAGATGTGATCCTGGGGACCCGGGGTCGAGTCCCACGTCGGGCTCCCTGCATGGAGCCTGCTTCTCCCTCGGCCTGTGTCTCTGCCTCTCTCTCTCTCTCTCTGTGTCTGCCATGAATAAATAAATAAAATCTTTTTTAAAAAAGGACATTCTAATACATGCTACAAGATGGATAAACATTGAAGACATTATGTTAAGTAAGCTAATCTGCCCAAAACGGACTTCACTCATATGAGGTACCAGAGTAGTCAAATTATTATAGAGACAGAATGTAGAAGGGTGGTTGCCAGAGGCTGGGGGAGGAGGGAAGTGGAAAGTTAGCACTTAATGGGTATAGAGTTTCAGTTGAGAAAGATAAAGTTCTGGAAATGGATGGTGGCAACAGCTGTACAACAATGTAAAATGTATTTAATGCCACGTAATATACATATAAAAATGGTTAAAGTAGTAAATTTTGTGTTATGTATATTTAACCACAATTGTTTTTAAAAGAAAGTGAAAAAATAAAAAAAATAAAAAATAAAGTAAAAAGGTAACCTACAGAATGTGAGAAAATATTTACTAGTTGTACATCTGATAGGTACCCAGAATATATAAAGACTTGCAACTCAATAATAAAAAGACAAATAACTTTAAAATGGGGATCTAAATAGAGCTTTCTCAAAAAAAGATATAAAAATAGCCAATAAGCACATGAAAAGATGCTCAGCATGATTAGTCATTAGGGAAATGCATATCAAAACCACAGTGAGATACCATCACTTCACATCCACTAGGGTGGCTAGAATTACAAAGACAATAACAAATGTCGGTAAGGATAGAAACTGGAATCCTCATACACTGCTGATGGAAATATTATTAAATAAGGGAGCTGGGGGGGGGGGGATCCCTGGCTGGCTCAGTGGTTTAGTGCCTGCCTTTGGCCCAGGGTGTGATCCTGGAGTCTCGGGATCAAGTCCCATATCAGGCCGTCTGCATGGAGCCTGCTTCTCTCTCTGCCTGTCTCTGCCTCTCTCTTTCAGTGTTTCTCATGAATAAATAAATAAAATCTAAATAAGTAAGTAAGTAAGTAAGTAAGTAAGTAAGTAAGTAAGTAAGGGAGCTGGGATGCCTGAGTGGTTCAGCGGTAGAGTGTCTGCCTTCAGCTCAGGTCATCATCCCGGGGTGCCAGGATAGAGTCCCACATCAGGCTGCTCGCAGGGAGCCTGCTTCTTCCTCTGCCTATGTCTTTGTCTCTCTCTTTCTCTGTGTCTCTTGTGAATAAATAAATAAAATCTTTTTTTTAAAAAAAAGCTAAGTTTGTCTAGATTTTTATTTTTACTTTTTTAAAAGGTTTTATTTAAAGGCAGACGTTCAACCACTGAGCCACCCGGGTGCCCCTTGTCTAGTTTTTTAAAAGTGAGTCAATCTTAGGGGGAAAATACAGGTAGGTTATGTGATAGGCATAACACAGAAGTGTTATGGATGACTCAAAAGTTTGGTAAATGTGGCACTGTGCCCCATCACTGACTTGTCCCATGACCTTGGGCAGTGTCTCTCAAGGATCTTTTCCTCATTTGTAGAAAATGGAAGTGTTGGTCATTCAGGTCATGTAGACCTATAACATGCCAATGTGTGGGCATTGTAAGTCAGATTTCTCTCAGGCTGCTGCTTACCCTGAGAAGGTAGTAATCAAGAATCCAGGACCTTGGCCTTGTTTTGCCCACTTTGCCTTTCCCCCAGGATTCTTCCCTTTCACCTAGTATATTTTTTCTTTTTTCTTTTTTTTAATGACTAATGAGATGTAATTCACATACTGTGAAATTCACAGTTGTGAAACCATCACCACAATGAACCCCAGAACATTTTCATCACCCCCAAAAAGTAATGCCTACAAGTCACTACCCATTTCCCCCTAACCATTCTAGCCATAGGCAACCTCTAATTTCTCTGTCTCCATAGATTTGCCTCTTCTGGACATTCCATATAAGTGGACTCATATATGTCCTTTTGTGATTGGCTTCTTTCACTTAGTATAATGTTTTTAAGGTTCATGTTGTAGCATGTATCAATACTTCATTTTTATTGCCAAATAATATTGCATTGTGTGCATATAGCACGTTTTATTTATCCGTTAATGAAGTTAAGAACCCGCCAGAGCCTGTAGCTCACAGCACAAGCCAGTAGGTGGCACCATCGCTCCTGGTTTAAGGAAGCGTTGCTTCAGTTCTCTTCCCCCCACTCCACACCTAGCTGCCTGGTCTGTAAAAACGTACCCCAAACCCGGCAAGAAGATAAGCTGGAAATAGGGAAAAGGCTGAAACGGTTTGGAGCCATGACCTTTCATTAGTCAGAACTGACCTTGGCTTAAAAATAAACGTTGTACAGGGCTAAAAATAAACGTTGTACAGGGCAGCCTGGGTGGCTCAGCGATTTGGCACCGCCTTCAGCCCAGGGCGTGATCCTGGAGACCCGGGATCGAGTCCCACTTCAGGCTCCCTGCATGGAGCCTGCTTCTCCCTCTGCCTGTGTTTCTCCTTCTTTGTGTCTCTCATGAATAAATAAATAAAATCTTAAAAAAATAAACGTTGTACAAACCAAAACTGTTTAAATGAAATAAGAATGACAAAGGAGGGATCCCTGGGTGGCGCAGCGGTTTGGCGCCTGCCTTTGGCCCAGGGCGCGATCCTGGAGACCCGGGATCGAATCCCACGTCGGGCTCCCGGTGCATGGAGCCTGCTTCTCCCTCTGCCTGTGTCTCTGTCCCTCTCTCTCTCACTGTGTGCCTATCATAAATTAAAAATAAAAATAAAAAAAAAGAATGACAAAAGAAAAAAAAAAACCTTCATACAGACTTAATTTAGAAAAGGGCTTAATTTAGGCAGCTGGAAGGGGAGACCCTAAGGCAGAAAAGGGAGACAGGCTCAGCTGCTGCTCTGGGACCAACACGTGTGGATCAGGAGTGAATCCGAAGGAGGGAAGATGGAGGAGAACTCATAACTACCCACAGAAAGGTTTGGGGTTAGCACACCATGCTAACAACCTTCCTGACTGGGACTCGGTCTTTCTTCCTCAGCCCTGCCTGGTGGGGGGACAAGACTTATTAGCTCTGCCGTGGCCAAGAAACGGTCTTTCTTAACAATGAAAGAGCCTTGGTCACAGTTTTCAAGCCTGGGACAAAGCCACAATGGGCTCATTCTTGAGTCCAGTCTGGTCTTTATGCCCTCGGTGCTTGGCCCCATTCTGTGTGGAGCCACCGCGGGTCTCAGCACTCAGGCCTCAGCGCCCACCCCAGGAAGTTCTCAGCCCCTTCAGAGGGGTTTTCAAATGCTAATAACGCCTCAGTCAGAGGCCAGCTGTTCAGGCCAGTGGTTAGAGGGGCACGTTACCTCTCTCTTCCTCTCTTTGGCTCCCAGAAGTGTCCTAACCAAGACATTAGGATGCAAATCCCTGGGACCTCCACCCAAACCACACAGCAGAGGGGCCTCCTGGAGTCTGAAGGCAGGCCATTCCAGGTGAAGCCTGGATGCTCACTTGCCATTCCCTTCCCCTCCTCTGAGCTCTGCCACCAAGAAACCTCCCTCAGCTGCTACCTATTTGGCAAAGTCACCAGAGAATACCACGCCAAAAAACTGCTAGGTATAGGTCTGCCCCTTGCTTCACTGAGAGAAAGGTTTCACCACTCTATGTCTCCTTCCCCATTAACAACTGCCTGGCAAGAACTCTTAAAAGTTGAGAGTGCTGTATGGGAGTGCAGGGTTTTGTATTAAGACGTTTATTTTTAAGTAATCTCTACACCCAATGTGGTGCGCAAACTCACAACACTGACATCAGGAATCACACGCTCTACCGAATGAGCCAGCCAGGCACTCCGGAAGTGCAGCTTCTGCTCAGCCCCTCAGATTGGCCCTGACCCTACCCCCACTTCTCAAACATCCATGCTTTAGTCTTGGTCGTTTGAAGTTGGATTGTGCCGGATATAAGAAGTTACCAAAATCTAGGGAAATGGGTTGCAGAAGAAAACAGCCATTGTTTGTAAAATAATTAGTGTTGCCTTTGAAACACTGAGGAACAAATACATTCTTCAAGAATTCTTAATTCAACCCAACTCCGGAAAATGTCAGTCTACCATTCTGTGTGAAAATACAGTCCCAGTAATGTTTTTGCATAATAGTTCGGAAAGCAATGCTCCACCCTCCACACCCTATCCCACAATTAATATACTTGGTCTGAGGGGAACAGGTTAATGTCTTCCAGAGCCAAAAAGACTGGGTTTCTCATGGCTGAAGCTCGGACCCCCAAAGGCAAAGGCACTTTTGAGTGAGGCTCTGAGAGGAAGAAGGGAGGAAACACAGCTGAATTGTACCAGGTATCAAATGAGTGGCTGGTCTACAAGAGGTATTTTGGAGAGATTTGGAAAATGTGAGAGGGCACAAAACAGGCTGGCAGACTGGAGTCTGTCAACTTGGAGGTCAAACTTTTTTCTTTTTAAGATTTATTTCTTTCAGAAGGAGGGAGGGAAGGAGAGAGAGAGAGAGAAAGATAGCACGCCAGCACAGGAAGGGGAGGGAGAGACAGAATTCCAAGCAGACTCCACGCTGAGTACAGTGCCCAAAGTGGGGCTCAATCCACCAAGATTCGGATGCTTAACTCACTGAACCACCCAGTGCCCCTCAAGGTTAAGCTTTTGAACAATGGGGTAGCCATCAGTTTTTCAAGAACAGTTTCCAGTTTTCTTGCCTTCTTGTTGCTCACAAATCACACCACTGATCACACCTGGTTTGACAACGTGTACTTAAATGTCCTATATGAGGAGACAGAGCTGGTTACTAGGAGGGCTTAGCAGTTCTTCCCTAAAATGCCAGATGTGCTAGACACACCCCCAAAAACACAGGCTGATGATAGGGAAGGGTCAGGTAGCCCGTCCTCCTGTCTCTAGAGAGTCCCAGCAGGAAACCAAAACACATGGGGAGCATCTGATGACTGCCCAATGCCACCCTCCTTTCTGAGAAGGCCCAAGATGCTACTGCAGCCATTGTAGTCTGTGGTCTGCAAAGCGGAGCTGGGTCCACAGGCTTCCTTTGAGATTCAAAGACAGCCCCTTAAAGTCAGCTGAAGGCTCACAAACTGAAATGTGAAGGCTGAAACCCAAGTCTGCACAGCCTCAGGCTGCCTCATGATGCCCCAGTGAGAGGAGATAACCTGGAGTTTTTACTGAATGAATCAGTTCTGGTTTGGGCAGTGGAAGAGTAAAGTTCAAAGTCAGTTCTGCTGGCCTATTCCCAGCTCAGATGCTCCTAACTGGGGCCACTGAGTTGGCCCACTGCCCCCCAGTGGATCTTGCATGTAATCCTATCCTAATTTCTAAAGCCCAGGTGCTTTCTCCTTGCTCTAAGCCAAGCTGGGGGGAGGGGTGAGGATGTGTGTATTTAGTCTCTGTTTCTTCAGCCTACAAAATTTCAGGAGGTCATAGGGTGTAGGACAGCCTAATGCCACTGCCACAGACTACATTTCTGATACACCCATGAGATGCTATGCTCATTATGGGGAAAGTATGAGCCCAGGCACTGCACAGAAGATGCTGTCCTAACACCTTCCAGGCCTCCACTACTTTAGGTACCTGACAGTACCTACCAAAGGATGAGTGGCACAGACCCTCTTCTTGCTCGGAATGATCAGCAACTCTCCTTCCTCCAATAATCCAAGCAAAGCTGTGAGCGAGCACTTCCCTGCCTGCTAGCTCCTACTCCCCTTCTCCAAGCCAAGGATAAGAATTTAGCTCAGAGCCTTGCAGCAGTGGTGAGGCAAGGCCTATCTCAGGAATTCTGGATAGCAGTTAAGGGCAGTGATGCATACACATCACATAGGAGGAAAAAAAGAAAAGTATGTCCTGGGTAATTCCCCTCTAACACTCGAACAATACAAGGAGAGGATAAGGATGGGATACTCTAGAGCTTAGAGGCTTCAACTGGTACAAAGCAACTGAATTCGGCACCCCTGCCTTTCTCCACACACATGCACAACAGAAAGGATGCTTGCAGAAAAGGAGGTCTCAGGAGCATGACTATACAATCTCTGCATTGTGGGGTTTCAAATCAAACTCCTTCAAAGAAAGGCCATTTTCTTTGGAGAAAGGAAAAACAGGAAAAAGTATATACTGTAGGGGGAGGGAAAGAAACAGATTTACTGGACATGTGTTAACAAGGCTAGGAGAGGCTAGCAGGCAGAGTCTTCATCGCTGGATAGTGTGGATGGTGGCCGGCTGTCAGGTTTTTCCAACCTGGTCAAGTGGTGAAAGCGAAAATGAACTGTACTCCCCCACACACTACACATACCTTTTTAAAATTCTGAGTGCAGTTTCATAACCTGAAAAGTTAAATTGAGTGTTTATGGTTAGAGAGCTTCCCTTAACTAGTTCTGTCTGATATTAATTTGGCTAAATGTGGTTGCAAGACAGAGGGAAATGAATGGGCTGTACTGCTTAATTAAATAAGGAAGAGCAAGGGGACATGTTTGTTCTTATAAAACTGCAAGGAACCATAAAGGATATTCCTTCTAGGTTTTGCCCAGAATCAAAGGAATCACCAAGGATTAGAAAGCCAGCCAAAAGAGGCTCAAAATTGTTTCCCTATGTATTTTCTCAAAAACCTCTGGCTCCCCAGCTCTCTCCCTCTCCCTCAAAGCCACGATCATAAAGACAAATAGTAAAGTGTAAGGAAAATCCCATTTATAAGCAGAGAAGCTCAGCAACCTGGAATAATGGTTACAGCAGGGGAGGTAGGAGGCTGGAGGGCTGCTGGGGCCACTGGCAGCTCTCATCCAAAAGTGAGTCTCTGGGGGCTGCAGACCTTTCAAGAATGGCTCACTACCTGCCAATAGTGTGGTTTCCCCAGAGGCAAAGTGCGGATCCCTGACACTCACCTTGCGTCTGCACACACTGGGCCATGGCAGGACTCATTCTTCCCACAGGAGGGTGAATGCCTCGGTGCAAAAATAGCTCAGTAGAGTTTACCTGGCATGGCGTGTGGCTGTCACTAGTCAAGTCCTATCCACTCACCCTCTATGTGCCATGCTCTCCTACAAGGAATACAGATCCTTACTCTCCATTTCCAGAGAGCCTTGAGTCCTAAGCAGGCAGATGCTTTCACTTTTCTTTTAAAGTAGCTCCATCTGTTTAGACACCTGTCGGCATTGGAAGGAAACGTCTTTTGCCCAGAGGCTTGTAACTTTGCAAAACCCATTTCTGCTCTTCTCACTCTCCTGAGCCTACACACAGGGCCTGCCACCTGCATGCAGGCCCTTTGTTCTTAAAGCCAAAATAACTATGGAAGGTTTTAAATTTGCAGTTCCTATATACATTTCAACCCCCAAACAGTACCAGAAGATGCTTTGAAGCTTTAAAAATCAAGCACATGCGTCTAATCTTTCCATCTTTTTCCTGAAGAGATTAGGTAAATCTACAATGAAAATCCATTTAGCTGCCAAGCATCCGTAAAGTGGCACAGTCACTTTGGAGGGCCACAGAGCAGAATCTACTAATATAAAAGGACTTTCTCTTTGACCTAATCATTCCACCTCATGGTACGTATCTGCCCTAGAGCAAAACATGTTCACAAGGAGGAATGAAAAAGAATGCTCACAACATCTGTGCACTGTTTGTGATAGTGAAAAAAATGGAAACAACCTAAATGTGCATCAAGAGAATGGTTAAAATATGGTTTATGCATACTCTGAAATCATAGGCAGCAGTAAAAAGGAATTAGATAAATTTTTATATTTTGACATGGAAAGATCTCCAAGATGCACGGTTTTTCTTTTAAAGATTTTTTATTTGTTCATTCATGAGAGACACACAGAGAGAGGCAGAGACACAGGCAGAGGGAGAAGCAGGTTCCCTGCAGGGAGTCCAATGTGGGACTTGAACCCGGGACCCCAGGATCACGCTCAACCGCTAAGCCACCCAGGCGTCCCCAAGATGCACAGTTATTTAAAAAGTCTGATTCTGAAGGAAAGTACAGTTTCACTTATATTAAAGAAGGAAAAAATATGAGGTGCCTGGCTGGCTCAGTTGCTAGAGCATGGGACCTCTGATCTTAGGGTTGTGAGTTCAAGCCCTGCATTGGAGGTAGAGTTTACTTAAAAAAAAAAAAAAAGGAGGAAAAAATATATACATAAACCCAAACCACTTCTACAGGTACCCAGGAGAAGGTGAATGCATAGAAAAAGTCTGGTTGGGTACAAGGAAGCACATCAAACAGATAAAGTGGTTTGGGGAGGGGCCCAAGATTGGGTCAGGTAGTGAGGGAGGATTTTGACTTTATTCATAGAGTCTGAATCATTAACTTCCAAATGGATTTATATATTATTTGTATGCTTAAAAAAATAAAATGGGAAAGATGTACTCCTCCTTCATCCCTCTGACATGCAGTGGGTATTCCTTTGGCAACTCCAGTGGCCATCACACTGGCTATTGTGCCACCAACTCTGAGGACAGCAGTACAGACTTGGATGGTCCAGGAATCTAGGAGATCATCCTTGGCTTGTATCTAAGAAGTTACCAGTGGCACTTTCACCAGCTAAGCATTTAAGTTCTTGAACAAATACCCCACCTTCTCCTAAATTAATCAGACTAATGATATTGGTACTCTTGCCACAGATTTCAAAATTTTATTTATTTTTTTTCATCTTTTAGTGGTTATAGTCAGTTACATAAAAACAATCCCCTTTCTCTCCCTTGCTGTTTTTGTTCTTAGTCCTATTTCTGTACACTGTACATTGTTTCCTATTAGCACTTTCAGCATTCTTACCGCTGTGCAGCTCAGGGTTAACACAGCACTGAAGCAGCTAACATCTAAGATCAAAATGGTAGACACATTTACAGACTAACAACCAGACAGGGCTGGGTGAAGATGGGGTGGACAGAGCTGAAGCACTTTTGCTTTGGATCAAAGCTCCATCTCTATCTACGAACATTCCTGAGTCAAAGAACTTTAGTGTAGCCTTCATTTTGCCTAGATTCCAAAGAGGAAAGGCATTTTGCCCCCTTTGCAGAAGTCTAGAAATCTGGAGGGACACACTAGTCCAGGATAAACTTTTTTGCTTTGTTATTTGGTGTTTGCTTTTGGGAGTGGAGAGAGTTGTATTCTTAGCATTTACAGGCTAGAGAGGAACAGACAAAATAAGCATCTTTGTTTTTCCTTCAGGAAAGAGGATGATGAGGACAGAATGTAGCTCTGGCACCCTCAAAAGAAGAATCTGGTTCTGCCCTGGTCCTATGTACATAAAGCATTCGGTTTCCAATTTACAAAGAGAGAAACCTTCTGGGGCCAGGTAAGAAGTTAAGTAGATCAAAATTCTTTTTTTTTTTAAGACTTTATTTATTTATTCACGAGAGACACACACACACAGAGGCAGAGACACATGCAAAGGGAGAAGCAGGCTCCCCACAAGGAGCCCAATGGCGGGACTCGATCCCGAGCCCTGGGATTACACCCTGAGCCAAAGGCAGATGCTCAATCGCTAAGCCACCCAGGCATCCCTAAAACAGAAATTCTTAACTCGAGTGCTACACTTACTACAGAAAAAAAGTCTATCCCCATGCAGACTGCAAGTTCAAGGGTAACCAAGTGTGAAACTATCTGAGTGCAGGTCTGTTACAGAGATCGAGGTTTTGCCCTAACACTCTCAGGAAGAAGCCGTTTCTAAGTGAGTCACTAAATGCAGTCTGTGGCAGAGAAAACTGGATGAACCAATCAAACCAAACCAATAAACCTCAACCCTTCTTCCTATCCACCAACCATACTAAAACAGTAGGAGGAGAAGGGAAAGAACATGGTAGGAGGTGACCTGAGTACTAGAGAAGATGGTCTCTAAGGAATTCTTTCTCACTAATCCACTAGGGCTTGGCCAACCCACCATATAGCTTTGAACTTCAAATGTTTCCAAAGCACATTAAAAACACCCCTCCTCTACTTCTGGTCTGAAACTTAGGCTTTAGTTTCAACTAATAACTCATGAAGGTGATTTTTCAACCAAAATAGAGAAAATAATACAATGAACTCCTATATATCCATTATTTGGCCTCAATAATTATCAACTCACGGTCTATCCCAAATCATATATATAACCCTACCCCTCAAATTCCCACACTAACCCCACAGGATTATTTTGCAGCAAATTTTAGACATCGTATCATTTCATCCATAAGTATGTTAGTACAGATCTCTAAATGGTAAGGACTCTTTTTAAAAACATAACTACAATTATAAGCATCACACCTAAAAATTTGGCAGTAGGTTTTTAGTATTATCAAATATTATTAAATGTTATTGTCTAAATTGTCTTTCTTTTCTTATAAAAGATTGATTGTGATTGATTTATAGAGAGAAAGCATGCATCAGGGAGGCAGGGGCAGAGGGAGAGAGAGAGAATCTCAAGCAGATTCCCTGCTAAGCGCAGAGCTGGACCTGGGGCTTGATCTCACCACCCAAGCAGAAATCAAGAGTCAGATGCTGGGATGCCTAGGTGGCTCCGTGACTGAGCATCTTCCTTTGGCTCAGGTTGTGATCCTGGGATCGAGGATCGTTCTCCCTCTCTCTGTGTCTCTCTTGAATATAAATAAATAAAATCTTTAAAAAAAAAAAAAGTCGGATGCTTAACCATCAGACTCATTCAAGCATCCCCCAAATTGACTTTCTACAAATGTCTTCCAAGGTTGGTTTTTTCAAATTACTATCCACTAAGAGTCATACAATGTATTTGGCTGTTTTTTTAAATTTTATTTATTTATTTATTAATGAGACACACACAGAGAGAGAGAGAGAGAGAGAGACAGGCAGAGGGAGAAGCAGGCTCCATGCAGGGAGCCTGATGTGGGACTCGATCCCGGGACTCCGGGATCACGCTCTGGGCCAAAGGCAAGTGCTAAACCACTGAGCCACCCAGGGATCCCCTGGCTAGTTTATTTTTAAAGGCTTTTTAATCTGAGTTTCTCCCTTCTCCTCTTTTTTGTTTTTTGTTTTTTTTTTTTTTAAGGAAACAACCTTGTCTTTTTTTTTTTTAAGATTTTATTTATTTATTCATAGAGATGCAGAGAGAGAGAGAGGCAGAGACACAGGCAGAGGGAGAAGCA
Organism: Nyctereutes procyonoides; assembly: GCF_905146905.1. NCBI lineage: Eukaryota > Metazoa > Chordata > Mammalia > Carnivora > Canidae > Nyctereutes > Nyctereutes procyonoides. Next base: position 7,517,035 of record NW_026575133.1, on the reverse strand, counting down.
GGCTCCATGCAGAGAGCCCAACATGGGACTTGATCCCGGGACTCCAGGATCAGGCCCTGGGCTGCAGGCGGCCCTAAACCGCTGCACCACCGGGGCTGCCCCTTTTTTGTTTTTTCTTATTGAAGGAACCAGATTGTCTTTCCAGTAAAATTCCCCAAAGTCTGAATTTTGCTGACTGTGTCCCTGCCATGTCCCTTTGTCTTTTGGTGTTTCCTGTAAATACCAAAGGTGAGAGCTAGAAATTGTAAGCTCATAGTGGGTCACACCATGGTGACAACTGCTAAATTCAAGATTTCATTAGGAGGCTCCAAAAACTACTCTATCATTCTGTATAATTTTTTAGCTGGAAATCTTTAATTTACAGGGAAGGCAGATTAAATGTATGGTTCTTTTCCTTTATCACTAGTTTTCAAGAATACAAGGTGTCAAATCTTCTAAAGATGATCAGTGTTTTTGTTGTTTGCCTTTTTATTTATGAACACATGGATTTTAATTTATTTGATGTGTATCAATCCATTACAGTTGTTATTGTTCTTAATACTTATATTATCCCATCTGTAGGTGGTAGAGATCTCTAAAATAGAGACTCTGCTGCATCTGTTGATATGATCCTCACAATCTTTGGTAGCTTCCTGTTTTCTGGTATAAAAAGATGTCATAGGCTTAGGGTGCCTGGGTGGTTCAGCTGGTTAAATGTCGGACCCCTGACTTCAGCTCAGGTCATCATCTCAGGGTCTTGGGATCGAGCCCCACATCTGGCTCCTTGCTGAGTGGGGGGAGTCTGCTTCTATCTCTCTCTCCCTCTGATCTTCCCCCCACTTATACTCTCTCTCAAATAAATAAAATCTTTAAAAAAAGATTTTTTTCAGTAAACAAAGATAAAAATATTGTGTTTTAAAAAAGATTTTATTTGAGAGAGAGCATAAACAGGGGAGCAGGGAGCCCAAAGCAGGGCTCAATCCCAGAACCCCAAGATCATGACCTGAGCTGAAGGCAGACGCTTAGCCAACTGAGCCACCCAGGTGCCCCCAAAATACTGTTTTTATTTTTATTTATTTTTAAATTTTTATTTATTTATGATAGTCACACACACACACACACACACAGGCAGAGACATAGGCAGAGGGAGAAGCAGGCTCCATGCACCGGGAGCCCGACGTGGGATTCGATCCCGGGTCTCCAGGACTGCGCCCTGGGCCAAAGGCAGGCGCTAATCTGCTGCACCACCCAGGGATCCCCAAAATACTGTTTTTAAAAGGAAAAATAATCTCAAGTTCATCCTGATATTTCCAGTTAAAATTTAAGAATACAGGGGCACCTGAGTGGCTCAGTCAGTTGAGTGTTTGACTCTTGATTTTGGCTCAGGTCATGAGCTCAGGGTCATGAGATCAAGCCCTGCACTGGCTCCACTCACAGTGTGCAGCCTGCATCAGATTCTCTCCCTCTGCCCTTCTAATAAATAAGTAAATCTTTCAAAAATTTTAAGAATACAGAATTTTTATTTATTTGATTTTATATGTTTCTTTTTCTCTTACTGAAAATCTTGGTTTCTAAATAATGATTTGCCTTATACTATTATTTACATACACTAATTTCATAATAATACCAATATTATTAACAATGTGATCACTGAAAATAGGGGGATTTTTTGTCTTTGTGATATATCTAACAGAAATATACAGTCGCATTACTATGTTTTAAAATCTATGCACATTGTTATGACATCAATTAGATATGCTGTGAATATCATTTATTTCCTTTTGCTTTTAATTTTTAGGAAATATTGGCAAGCCAATTTTAAGGTGGCCCCATAATTCCTCCTCACCTCTAGTGGTCATAACTGTGAGCACCACTTGCAACTTGTCTCTGGCCAATAGAATATGACAAAAGTGAAGGGATTTTATAGATGTAATTAAGATCCCAAATCAATTATTCTTTGATAATTTAAAGTTAAATTAAAATATTTTATTTATTTATTCATCAGAGACAGAGAGAGAGAATGAGGCAGAGACACAGACAGAGGGAGAAGCAGGCTTCACGCAGGGAGCCTGATGTGGGACTCGATCCCAGGACTCCAGGATCACGACCTGGGCCGAAGGTAGGCGCAAAACTGCTGAGCTACCCAGGAATCCCCTCAATTATTCTTTTTTTTTTCAATTATTCTTTTTAAAGACTTCTTTACTTTAGAGAGAAAGAGTGAGAGAGCAAGAGTGGGGGGGATGGGGCAGAGTGGAGAAAGACAAGCAGATGCCCCCATGAGTGAGGAGCCTGTTGCAGGGCTTGATCCCAGGATCTGGAGCTCATGACCTGAACTGAACCAAGAGTAAGAAGCTCAACCAACGCAGCCATTCAAGGGCCCTGAAATCAGTTTTTTAAATTTTTTAAATTTTTAAAAAGATTTTTATTTATTTATTCATTAAAGACACAGAGAGAGAGAGAGAGAGAGAGAGACAGAGACAGAGACAGAGAGAGAGAGAGGCAGAGACACAGGCAGAGGGAGAAGCAGGCTCTATACAGGGAGCCTGATGTGGGACTCGATCCCGGGACCCCAGGATCATGTCCTGAGCCAAAGGCAGATGCTTAACTGCTGAGCCACCCAGGCATCCCTAAATTTTTAATTATAGTACAATACACACAGCATTTGCCATCTTAACCATCTTTAAGGTTATAGTTCAGTAGTGTTAAGTACATCCACGTTGTGCGATCAATCTCTAGAATTCTTTTCTTACAAAACCAAAACTTTATACTCATTAGACACTAACTCTCCATTCCCTCCCTTCAACCCCTGGTAACCACCATTCTACTATGAATTTTTGTCTGTATGAATTAAACTATTCCAGGTACCATATATAAGTGGAATCATACCATATTTGTCTTTTTGTGACTTTTTTCACCGTAACATAATGTCCTCAAGGTTCATCCATGTTATAGCATGTGTCAGAATTTGCTTCCCTTTTAAGGTTGAATAATTTTCTATTGTACGTATAGACCACATTTTGTCTACCCATTCATCTGTTGATGGACTTGTGGGCTGCTTTCACCTTCTGGCTATTGTGAATAATGCTATGAACATGGGTATGCAAATATCTCTTTGAGAGCTTGCTTTCAATTCTTTTGCATATATACCCAGAAGCGGAATTGCTAAATCATATGGTAATTCCTTTTTTTTTTTTTAAGGTTTTATTTATTTGAAAGACAGAGAGATAGTGAGAGAGCATGAGCTTGGGGTGGGGAGAGGGAGACACAGGCTCTCCACTGAGCAGGGAGCCCAATGCAACATTGTTTTATGCAGTGTCTAGTTGGCTGATAAATTCATCCATTAGGTCCTTAATATTACTGTGTTTTATAGTTCCAACATTTTCATTGGAATTTTATAATAAATTCCATTTCTCTGATGAAATTATCCATCCAGGATCCCAGGATCATGTCTTGCACCGTAGGCAGACACTTAACTGACTGAGGCACCCAGATGTCCCCATCACGTGGTAATTCTATGTTTAACTCTTTTGAGGAATCACTGACTATTTTCTACAATGGCTGCACCATTTTACATCCATCCCAGCAAAGCACAAGGGTTCCAATTTCTCAACATCCTTGCCAGAACTTGTTATTTTCTGGTATATGTTGTTTTTAAGATTTTACTTTTTAAGTAATGTCCACACCCAACTTGGGGCTGGAACTTACAACCCCAAGATCAAGACTGGCACGCTCCACTGACTAAGCCCGCCAGGTACCCCTTCTATTTTTTAAATAGCATCCATTCTAATAGAAGTGAGGCCAAATCAAATAATTTTTAGTTAATTAAAAGGGAAATTATCTTTGATAGACTTGAAGGAATCATGTGAAAGGCCTTAAAACAAAGGACTGTAAACCTTTGTAAACACCCCCCCCCCCCACCTTTTTGCATTGCTTGCTTTGAAGAAGCAAGCTGCCTTGAATCCTACAGCTACAAGGAAAGGGATTCAGCCAACAACCACCGGAGGGAACTTGGAAGCAGATCCATCCCCAGTAGAACCTCCAAATAAGAATGCAGCCCAGCAAACACTTTGATTTCAGACTGATGAGACCCTATAAGACCCAAGCTGTACCCAGGCTATTGACCCAAAGAGGTAATAATAAATGTATGTTCTTTTAAGCCACTGGTTTTATGATAATCTCCTTTATAGCATACACACACACACACACACACACACACAAAGGGCAAAAATATTCATTTTGATTTGCCTTATAATTATATAAATTTTTACATGATTCCAAAGTCACAAATCTAAAAACAAAATATATTCAAAGAAGTTGGCTTTCTGTCCTCTCCATCTGTTCTCTCCTTCTCCCATAGATTACCATTTAAAAAATATTATGGTTTACCCTTCCATTTAAAAATATAAAGAAAAACATGTTTTCTTATATAAGTGAAACTTACTATAGATACTTTTCTCCACATTGCCTTCTTTTTCTTTTTTAAGGTGCAATGGCTATAGTTTTATTTTGGTTACAACACCACCACACACTTGATTCCGTATCCTGAATATTCAACAACTTTTTAGGCTACATTAAAGAGAGAATTTTTTTGCTTGATTAATTTGCTGGACATTTTAAAAAGCTCTAAGAACACTGCACAGACATTCTTTTTTTTTTAAGATTTATTCATTTATTCATTCAGAGAGAGTGAAGAGAGAGGCAGAGACACAGGCAGAGGGAGAAGCAGGCTCCATGCAGGAAGCCCGATGTGGGACTCGATCCTGGGTCTCCAGGATCACACCCCAGGCTGCAGGCGGCGCTAAATGGCTGTGCCACTGGGGCTGCCCTGCACAGACATTCTTTTTTTTTTTTTTTAATAAATTAATTTTTATTGGTGTTCAATTTACCAACATACAGAATAACACCCAGTGCTCATCCCGTCAAGTGTCCCCCTCAATGCCCGTCACCCATTCACCCCCACCCCCCGCCCTCCTCCCCTTCCACCACCCCTAGTTCGTTTCCTAGAGTTAGGAGTCTTTATGGCCTGTCTCCCTTTCTGATATTTCCCACACCTGCACAGACATTCTTGATGAGGCAGTTCCACTGGTCATCTTCATTGGTGTTACCACTATCACCATCAGCTCTTTTACTGCACAGGATGATGAGGATTCATAACTCTCAAACATAACTGCTTAATGTATACTGAAATATCTGAAATAGAGTAGTTGGATTTATACATTTTAAGAGACATCTTGTTTTTTTTTTAAAGATTTATTTATTTATGATAGACATAGAGAGAGAGAGAGAGAGGCAGAGACACAGGAGGAGGGAGAAGCAGGCTCCATGCCAGGAGCCCGATGTGGGACTCGATCCTGGGACTCCAGGATCACGCCCCGGGCCAAAGGCAGGCGCCAAACCGCTGAGCCACCCAGGGATCCCAAGAGACATCTTGTTAATTTGGAGTGTATTCTATTTATATGATCAAGATCAGAAATCTATATAAACCATGCTGTATAAATTACAAGAAAGATTCTAAGTTCCTTACAGTAAACTGATTGTACTAACAGCCTCAGTGAATACCCTCTCTGAGGGTATTAACTTTGTAACTTTGTAGTCCCCTCCTTTTCTGACCCTAGGCTTGGCAACCTGACTTATTTTGACTAATGGGATGATATCAAACCCAAGCAGAGGCTTGACAAAGCATGCACACACTTGCACTTCCTCCCATAGACCCATTGCTGTCATGAGAAGATGTTTACACTAGTTACTACAAATGCTCCTTCAATTAATAGCCACTTATGAGCATCTTTTTATGTTTTTGCTCATATCTTTGGGATTCCTAGTAGAAGTGGCATTGCTGCATCAAAGGGTAAGTAGATACTGGATACTGATATGTTCTCTCCTACAGAGAGAGCACCGTTTTGCATCCCAGAGTGAACACATGGAAATGCCTGCTTCCTCACAGCTTGACACCAGGATATGCTATCAAACTTGGAATCTACTAATCTGACAAGTAAGAAGTAGTATCTGAGGGTAGTTTAACTTGCATTTCTCTTATTTTGAGTGAGGCAAACATCTTTCTTTTCATGTGTTTATGGGCCATTCGCTTGAAACATCAACATTTAAGCCAGAGAGCTTGTTGGTTGGCATCATATCCAGCAACCTCAGAAAATATAATTTTTTAAAGATTTTATTTATTTATTCATGATAGACATAGAGAGAGAGAGAGAGTGAGAGAGAGAGAGAGAGAGAGAGGCAGAGACACAGGCAGAGGGAGAAGCAGGCTCCATGCCAGGAGCCCAATGCGGGACTCGATCCCGGGACTCCAGGATCGCGCCCTGGGCCAAAGGCAGGCACTAAACCGCTGAGCCACCCAGGGATCCTCCAGAAAAGATAAATTAATAAAACATTGACTTCTCTTAGTTCTGTCACTGGTCACTATAGTATGAGGTGAAAGCATCGCTGATTGGTTTTCTTCTACGAGATCATAGGGGCAAACAGTCACCCTAAATGTATTATATTTACCCTCAGGTAAAAGGCAAAACAGGGGTGCTTGTGTGGCTCAGTTGGTTGGGCATCTGGCTTTGGCTCAGGTCATGATCCTGGGGTCCTGGGATGGAGCCCTATATAGAGGTCCCTGCTCGATAGGCAGCCAGCTTCTTCTCCACTGCTTGTGCTCTCTTGTATGCTTGCTCTTTCTCTCAAATAAATAAATAAAATCTTAAAATAAAAGGCAAAAAATAGATCTTCAAGTAAATATTCTCCATGTAATGGTACTTCCTTTTGCTTTATTCTTTGGTGTATTTTTCTTTGCTGTATAACCTTAAACAAGCCATTTAAATTCTCTGCATTTGTTTTTTTATGTACCAAAATATGATGATGCTATCTACCTTGCAGTGTAGTTTTTAGAATCAAAGAATTAAAATGCATGAAAATCGCCTTATATGCTGAATGTACTATACAAATGAAGCAACTGTTGTTCATTTGAAAGGTTTAGCCACTGTTTACAAGAAAAATATTTGAGGCAGAAGGACATGGTAGGAAGTGAGACACAGAGTCCATCCCCTGTGGCAGAGCAGACCCTTCCTCAGGGAGCCAGGATTTTACTTTTTGGCTCAGGAAACTAAGCCCCTCCTTCCATAGTTTACATCAAGAAACACAGTTACAGTATTTATGGGTGTTCTCAGAAATCATCCAGCTGGATCAGACCTGGAGGGTTGTGGGACAGAAAGCACCAAGAAGGGGGAAGCAGCCTGTTTACAGAAAGTTCGACTGGAGTACAGCAGTGGCAGTCATAAGTATGCCAGATTAGAAGAAAAACAAGCCTGAATTAAGTGGCATCTGAGCTCAGTAGTCTGAGCTCCCAGATCACCAACTCCATACTCAGCACCTAAAGCCCCTCTATGAAGGCCTTAGCCAGTACTTTACTTAGCCCAGACTTTACTGGGACAACTTCAGAGATGGTGAGTTTACTGCCTCCCAAGGCTTATCCATGTTAGAAAATGCTTTCATGGGGCACCTGCATGGCTCAGATCATGATCTCAGGGTCGTGAGACTGAGCCCTGTCATGGGCTCCACGCTCAGTGGGGAGTCTGCTTGATATTCCCTCTCCCTCTGTGTGCACTCTTGTGCTCTCTCAAAGAAAGAAAGAGAAAGAAAAGAAAGAAAGAAAGAAAGAAGAAAAGAAAAGAAAAAAGAAAGAGAGAAAGATAAGATGTTTCCACATCCAGAAGAATAGTTAACAGCTTTCTAGTTCTTTCCTCTGGTTAACAAAGAAAAAGTCCAATCCCTCTTCCATATGGCTAGACCTCAAATTTTATTTTTTAATTTTTTAATTTTTTTAATTTTTATTTTTTTAGACCTCAAATTTTAAAACACCTGTTGTAGGTCATTGTTCACCACCTCCCACACCTCATCCCCATGTCTTTTCTTCTCCAGACTAAATGTTTCCAGTTTCCTTACTTTTTAAAGCCATTCCTCATAGACCACGGTTTAAGAGAGCTTTTGCCACTCTCAAAGTCACTCTCTGGGGATACACTCTGAATTGTCAATGTCCCTTGTAGAATGCAGCATCCAAGGTGCCGTTGGGTTGGAGACGGAACACGAAGCAGGCACTTATTTCCGAGTATACATGTAAAGAAAGACTAGACTCCCCAGCTCTCTGTGTGTCTGTCCACATACTTCCAAAGTTCCCTACCAATCAGACATAGGAAGGGGTTGAAAATAACCAGTTTTGGGTGATCTGGTTATAGGAAGAGGCAGTAGTAAGCTATGAGTGATCACATTTTGGCGTTTCAGCCAGATTCCTTGCCAGGACATTTTTTCTTGCTTAGAGGGATGGAACAGGGAGTGAACATGAGGGTGAACTTGGAAGTTTAGCTGGGTTTTCCAAGGGCCATGGAGTTTGCTAGGCCTAAAGGCCCCCAACCTCAAAGAACTTCCTTAGCATTGGAGTAAAACCAACCTTGATGTTACCAAAGACTGGAAGACTTTTGTGACTCATTCTGTGAACTTTAAAGGCTGCATAGTGCCTCCTTAGTGGCTCGGCTGCCAACTGGCCATGACTACAGGTTACAAGACAGGGGCAGTGTGTGGTCAGGAGTCACTTAGCCTCATGGAATCACCTTCATTGAGGAAAGCTGGGCATATGTACCAAACTGCAAGATGTGTAGTCCTGTGACTCAGAAATCCCACTTTAGAAATTTATTCTGAGATAACTGAACATGATTGCCAAGATGTACATACGTGGATGTTCCTTAGAGCACTGTTTAAAGGGAGGAAAACTGTAAACTATCTTAGGGGCTGTTTACTCTTGAGTGGTCTGTTATCTTAGTATCTGTGATATCATGTTGTATTATAACATGATAGAAATATATACTTTGAAAAAAAAAAGAAATATATACTTTGGTGTTTGTCCCTGGCTTTTTTTTTTATTTATTTTTATTTTTTTATTTATGCTAGTCACCCAGAGAGAGAGAGAGAGAGAGAGAGAGAGAGAGGCAGAGACATAGGCAGAGGGAGAAGCAGGCTCCATGCACCGGGAGCCTGATGTGGGATTCGATCCCGGGTCTCCAGGATCGCGCCCTGGGCCAAAGGCAGGCGCCAAACCACTGCGCCACCCAGGGGATCCCTGTCCCTGGCTTTTGACCAGAGCTCTTAAAACCTACACTATTTCCTAAATAATAAAGATGCAAAGAACTTCTTTTGTTGATCTTTGACCCCAATTCATGACACAGAATCCTAAATCCCTTGGAATTTCCTGGATGACAATGGGAGTGTCTTTTGTTGTAATGAGGCAACTCTTATGGACTTCTGGATAGCTTCAGGATGGGGGCTAGTCACCTCAACAACCACTCCATGATTAGAAGCTCTGAACATTCAGTCTCAAACTCTCTCCTCCAGGGAGGTGAGAGGGGCTGGAGATGGAATTAATAATCGATCATGCCCACATGATGAAGTCTCCATAAAGATCCCTAAAGTATGAGGTTCAGAGACCTTCCAGTATGGTAAACATGTGAAGACATTGGGAGGGTGGTGCACGTGGACAAGGGATGGAAGCTTTGTGCTCCTTTCCACATACCTCGCCCAAACAACACATCTCTTCCATCTGGTTGTTCTAGAGTAGTATCTTTTCTTTTTTATTGAGATATCATTGGCATATGGTATTATATTATTCTGAGGTATACAACAAAATGATTCACATTTGTATATATTACAAAATGATCACCACAATAAGTCTAGTTAATATTCATCACCATACATAGTCACAATTTTTTCTCTTGTGATGAGAAATCTTAAGATTTACTCTAGCAACTTTTAAATATACAATACAAAATTATTATCTATAGTCACTATGCTATTTATTACACCCCATGACTTATTTTATAACTGGAAATTTGTACTTTTTGACCACCTTTACTTGTTTAATCAATTCTCTAGATCTATTAGGGTTTTTTTTTCTTTTTTGGGGGGTGATTTTTTGACTCCACATATAAGTGAGATCTTACGATATTTGTGTTTTCTCTGAGTCATTTCACTTAGCATAATGCCCTCAAGGTCCATCCATGTTGTCACACATGGCAAGATTTCCTTCTTTTTTATGGCTGAATATTATTCCATTGTATGTATATATGGTTATTTTCTTTATTCTTTCATCCATTGATGGACACTTAGGTCCCTTCCTTGTCTTGGCTACTGTAAATAATAATGCAATTGAGTTGTATCCTTTTATAAGAAACTGGTAATATAGTAATAAACTGTTTTCTGAGTTCTGTGAGTTGTTGTAGCAAATTCTTGAACCCAAGGAGGGAGTCACAGGAACTCTGATTTATAGCCATTTGTTTAAAAGTACAGGTGACATCCTGGGGCTTATGACTGGCAGCTGCAGTAAGAGCGGTATTGTGCAGGGCAGTCCAAGTGGCTTAGCGGTTTAGCACCACCTTCATTCCAGGGTGTGATCCTGAAGACCCTGGATCAAGTCCCATGTTGGGCTCCCTGCATGGAGCCTGCTTCTCCCTCTGCCTGTCTCGGCCTCTCTCTCTCTCTCTCTCTCTGTCTCTCTCTCTCATAAATAAATAAAATCTTTTTTTTTTTAAATAAAATCTTTAAAAAAAAAAGAGCAGTATTGTGAGACTGAACCCTTACTTGGGATCAGACACTAACTACAAGGAAATAGTGTCAGAAGTGAACTGAATTGTAGTCCTTTGATTTTTTTAACGTCATTTTAAAAATTGTAATAACAGGGCAGCCCCTGTGGCTTAGTGGTTTAGCGCTGCCTTCAGCCCGGGGTGTGATCCTGGAGACCTGGGATCGAGTCCCACGTAGGGTTCCCTGCACGGAGCCTGCTTCTCCCTCTGCCTGTGTCTCTGCCTCTCTCTCTGTCTCCATTTCTCTCATGAATAAATAAATAAAATCTTTAAAAAAATTTTTGAATAACAGGGCACCTGGGTGGCTCAGTCAGTTAAGCATCTGCCTTCGGCTCAGGTCATGATCCTGGAGTTTCAGGATCAAGTCCCACATCAGGCTCCCTGCTCAGCATGGAGTCTGCTTCTCCCTCTGCCTCACATGCCACTTGTGCTCTCTCATGTGCTCTCTCTCTCTCTCAAATAAATAAATAAATAAATAAATAAATAAATAAATAAAATCTTTTAAAAAGGGATGCTTGGGTGGCTCAGTTGTTGAGTGTCTGCCTTCAGCTCAGGGCATGATCCCAGGGTCCTGGGATAGAGTCCCACGTCAGGCTCTCTCTCTGTGTCTCTGCCTCTCTCTCTGTGCCTCTCATGAATAAATAAAATCTTTTAAAAAAAATCTTTAAAAAATTAACTGGAAAAACAATAGTTATTTTTGTTTGGGAGAATAAAAGTACATCAGTCAGGGAAGAACACAATGCATGTGTGATCTGAGTGGCCCAGTGAAAAGAGGCACAGGAAAAAGGCTTCCTGTGTTCAGGTCACCATACTGGTCACTATGGGTGGGGACCATGACACACCCAGTCAGCCCAGGAAATTGATAAGTGTCCCGTTCTCCCTAAATCTTTGAGCCAAAAGAGGGACTGTTAGAGGTAGGCCTGGGGCTTAGGAAGTTCTAGACACTGGGCTGCAACCTGCCCCAGAAATGCCTCCCCTGAACCAGTGCCCCTAGGTGCAGTTTCCATGGACCTAAGCAAGACAAGGCAGAGGAAGGCTACTTACTCACTGCCATTTTGGAGGCCCCCTGCTGCATGTCAGCAAACAACCCATTGCTTGGGCTTGCTACAATCCCTCTTGAAAGGCACTCAAGTTCCTTTCTCTTTTCCTCCCCTGGTTCAAGTTTTGATTGTCATATTCCTGGAGAAGGGGCTCCGTGAGGGGTCAGAAATTCTGCTGGAACCTCATCAGAACTCTGTGGAGAGGGGCAGGCTCGTCTCCTGGCCCCTAAGTCCTGGGAGAGAAATCAAACAGCAAGCCTGTCTGCCCTGCAAGGCAAAAAGACAGGCTTGGTTATGGAGACCCAATGCCAGGGGAGCCAGAGCAGAGCCGTGTCTGGCTTAGGGGAGTCATTTATTTCCCACAGAGAGAACTATGAAAAAACTGAGCAAGAAAGCAGACCCCTTGCACTGACAGATCACTGCATGGTATTCAAAGCTATTCCAGTAACCACACCAGAGAACACACCCTGAGGTGGTGACTTGTCCTGTGGTATGGCCTGGGGCTGCTTCTTGGGTCTCACTGTCCTGTCCTCTGGGCAGGTCTTTGAAAAATTCACTCGTGTTATCCTTTTGGTTTTTATTTTCTGATAATAACACCATGCTCTGTGCAGAAAATTCTAAAATGGCAGGAAGGTCCTAAAAGGAAAATGTCAATGGCTCATAACTGTATCATCCTAAAATGGCCTCTGTGATTCATCTTCACATATACCTCTTCCAGGCAACTACATGGACATGTATATATTGTTAAAAGGATTAGGACCCGACTCTATACAGTGAAATATGCTGCTTCTTTTTTTTTTCTTTTAAGCCTGTTTCCTTTTTCTTGCAATATGCTTCTTAAATGACAGCATAATTAATATTAATTGCTTTTGTGTATTATGCCAAATACTGTACTAGGGGCATTAAATATATTAGGAAGTAGATATTACTATTATCTCATTTCATAGATGAAATAACCAAGTCTTAGAGATGTTCAACCTACCTCCCTGGGCTCCTATTTCCTTCCATGCATTCTCCAGCCTCCTTCATTGAACATTCCACCATGAGCCATTAGGGTACCAAAGAGCTTTACCTCCTGCAGAGGTGCTGGTCTACTCCTAACTCTCCAGCTGCTGTGCTCAACTTGCCCGGAGGCTGGCACTACCCCCCGGAGGGTGGACCCCAGAAATGCAAGTGCTAGAGACAAAGGAGCCACATTCTGCTCAGAGCCAACCAATTAACACCCCACAGGGGGCCAAAGATGTGAGAACTAGTCTGAGGGCGAATTATCCCAGTTTAACGCCAGTATCCTTTTTTTATACTTTTTTTTTTAGAGATTTTATTTTTTTTTATTTTTTTTAATTTATTTATGATAGTCACAGAGAGAGAAAGAGAGAGAGAGGCAGAGACATAGGCAGATGGAGAAGCAGGCTCCATGCACCGGGAGCCCGATGTGGGATTCGATCCCGGGTCTCCAGGATCGCGCCCTGGGCCAAAGGCAGGCACCAAACTGCTGCGCCACCCAGGGATCCCTAGAGATTTTATTTTTAACTAATTTCTACACCCAACATGAACCCCAAGATCAAGAGTCACATGGTCTACCGACTGAGCCAGCTAGGCGTCCCTCCAATAACTCCTTTCTACTGAGAAGCTCAAAACATTTCATGTGGTTCTCCAAGTAAGATACAGACCCATGTAAGCTACAGGAATTTGCCTCAAATCCTGCAGCAGCTCAGCAGGGGATGCATTCGTCTCTCCCCAACAAACCTCTAGGCACGTGCTCCTTCAATCATGGGCCGGGGCACAGGCCCCAGCTAAGGCAATTCATTTCACAGGGCATCTGGATATACTGCTGAGATTTAAAGATGCCACCCCTCCACTTACGCAGTTATTCAGAAGTTGAAAACACTAAGTCAGAGTCAGACTTTTCAGTAAAAGGCCAAATATCAAATATTTTGTTTTGAGAGCCATAGAGTATCAGTTATGAATTACTCAGTTCTGCTGTTGCAACACAAAATATGCCCTAGATAATATGTAATGGGCATGGCTGTGTTCCAACAAAATTTTATTTACAAATACAGGTGGCCATCAGGATTTGGCCTGCTGGCAGTACTTTGCCAACCTCTGCTTTCCCGGTTTGAGTCTTTCCTAAAAACACCTAAATTTAATATAAGATAAGACTATAATTTACATGCAAACCACTTAAATTTTATGGCATAAGCTCATTTCTGAGGGGCTGGCCTGTTTTACATTTTTTTTTTCCAGCGGAGTAGCTTTCAACTATTAATCTAAAATCTTGAGAAACTGCAGAAAAATCAAGGATTGTTTTGTCCTATAGTTGGTCAGTATTACTAACAGATGAAAGGGAAAATATTTTACAGACCCATAGCAACCAGAAAAGAGGATAAATCAGGCTGAGGGAAAGAAAACGTCGAGAAAATTAAAAAGAGTATGAGGAAGAAAAATGATATTAATATAACCAGGCAGTTCCATTTGGCTTCAGTTAGCTGACTGGGGCAATGGGCAGCTTATCCAAACCAGGAAACGAGAGACCTCGACAGCTCTCATTGGCAATGATGGAGCGTCTCCTTTAAGAAAACTTTACTTGAGGCAAAGATATTAAGATCACATCCACTTGGGACCTCTAGAAAAGAAAGCCAGGTAAACTGCTGCTGAGAAGTTGAACTGCAGCCTAGCAATATCTCACACCTGGGGACATGCTCTAAGCTCCTCACTCAATCTTCCTGACTTCCTTCACTCACCTGCAGAGCAGAGGTGAGGAAGCAAAGCCTAAACTGCCTCCTGGATCTGGAAAGAGAGCCCCATGGTATGCTGTGGGGCATAGGTATGCAGAGGCTGCTAAAATCCCCAACAGAGATAAGGCGCCCCTCCCTAGGCTGGAGAGCCTTAGAAGAGGCAAGCTGGGGGCAGGATTATACTAAATTAAGGTCCCAAGGGTTAGCATGGGAGGATTGAGAAGAATATGAGACTCCAAAGTGCTGCAGGCGTCCTAGCACCTTCCTGGGAAAGAGCCTCTCTCAAAATCAGCCGGAAAGTCTCCAACACCTCGAATCCAAGGACGTCTTAATTTTTTTTTTTTTTTTAAAGAGAGGGGTTCGGGCAGCCCGGGTGGCTCAGCGGTTTAGCGTCGCCTTCGGCCCAGGGCCTAATCCCGGAGACCTGGGATCGAGTCCCACGTCAGGCTCCCTGCATGCAGCCTGCTTCTCCCTCTGCCTGTGTCTCTGCCTGCCTCTCTCTCTCTCTCTGTCTCATGAATAAATAAAATCTTTTAAAAAAAGAGAGAGGGGTTCATCCCCCTAGACTGGTCATTTCACCTTCCTCCTTCAAATGCTTTCAACTGCCCTTCAAACAGAAGTCACACTCATCATCAGGACTTTGAGCACATGCAAGTGGGAGCCCCAGCACTTCCCCACGCCTGCTCAGCCTCCAGGCTCCTCCAGGCAAAGGAGCCTTCTTCCAGCTCCTCAAATTCCTGCAGCTCTTCCCCTCCTCAGGGGCCTACATAGGATGTTCTCTGCAAAGAATGCTTCCCCTCACCTTCTGGCTTCAGTCCTGTCCTTGCCTGATTCTATAATCTAAAATGAGTCCACCACCTTCTCTTTGGAGAACCCTGCTCTTTCCATTTCCATGACCTTATGGAATCAAATATTTTGGTGCCTGTGTTTTCACTGTCTCTCTCCAGTGCCTAAGGGCAAGGACCCTATCTGTTTGTTCCATGCGGCTTCCTCAGCATCTGGCACAATCCTTGGCATGCAGCATGCCCTCAAATAAAAAATACAACTGATGAAAAATAGCTTCTTTCCTCCAAGTCCTTTCCTCATTTAAGATGGATCCTTGAGGGACGCCTGGGTGGCTCAGCGGTTGGGTGCCTGCCTTTGGCTCAGGTTGTGGTCCTGGGATCCAGGATCGAGTCCCACATCGGGCTCCCTGCATGGAGCCTGCTTCTTATCTGCCTGTGTCTCTGCCCCTCTCTCTGTCTGTGTCTCTCATGAATAAATAAATAAAATCTTAAAAAAAAGATAAAAAAAAATAAGATGGATCCTTGGAGGTTCAAGAGTGGTTCAAACCAGTGCTGGTCAGGGTGTCGCTGGAGGCTTGCTCCTGCCACTCACCAGACGCAGGAAATTCTGCAAGGCCTGCCACTTCTCCTAACCCATTTCCCCATCTGAGAAGTGGCAATCCTAGTATCTCCTCATCAGGCCACCTACAGCAGAGGTTATGTAAGAGAATGCAAGTGCCTAGGATAGCTTGGAGCTTAACAGCCACTGTTCTATGCACTTACTTTCAATTATAAAAAAGCAAATGGGGAAAAAAAAGGGAGGGGGCCTCAACAGGAAAAGACTGAACTGCAAGTATAATTTTAACTTTAGAAAAGGCAGACGAAAGCAAAACTCAAGAAAATGCCATAATTCATTGATATTACTTTTGTATTGAAGATCTCTCTCGGGGATCCCTGGGTGGCTCAGCGGTTTAGCGCCTACCTTTGGCCCAGGGCGTGATCCTGGAGTCCCGGGATCGAGTCCCGCATTGGGCTCCCGGCATGGAGCCTGCTTCTCCCTCTGCCTGTGTCTCTGCCTCTCTCTCTTTCTCTATCATAAATAAATAAAATCTTAAAAAAAAAAAAAGATCTCTCTCAAAAAAAAAAATAAATAAAAATAAAGATCTCTCTCTCGGGCCAAAAACCTAAGAAAAGGGACCAATTCTCAAGGACTCAGGAGAGTACTTTGTCATTATAAAAACAATTTTATATAACAATCATTCTGTTGTTTGTTGAAAACAATGATAATATTTCCTGGCCAATCACAACAGTATTACTCTAATGATATAATCATTTGTCTCAATAGCTACCGACATGTAAAATGTTCATTTCACCTAACCTAGCAATCGTACTTCTAGGAATTTATCCCATAGAAATTCTTAGGCAAGAGTACAAGGACACACATATACAAGGATACTCACTGCAGATCTGTGGTAGGGAAAAGCTGGAAATTACCCAAACTCCCAACAACGGGAGACTAGTTAAATAAAATACAGTGTATCTAGATAATAAAAAAAGCGCAGTTAGGAAGAACACACTAACATCGGAAGATGTCCAAAAGATATTAATAAAAAAAAAAAGCAAGTTGAACAGTATGAAAAGTATGGTCCATTTTTATAAAGTAATGATTCTTCTTCTTCTTCTTCTTCTTCTTCTTCTTCTTTTTCTTCTTCTTCTTCTTCTTCTTCTTCTTCTTCTTCTCTTCTTCTTCTTTCTTCTTTTAAAGATTTTGCTTATTTATTTGAGAAAGAAGGAGAGAGATCACAGAGGGAGAAAAAGACTCCACACTGAGCAGGGCGATCCTGGATCCCAGAACCCTGAGATCATGACCTGAGCCAAAGGCAGACACTTAACCGACTAAGCCACCCAGCCACCCCAATAATGATTATCCTATATAGATCTATGCATTGAAAAGAAAATCTGCAAATAGGAATAACAACGTTTTCTCAGTGGAGGGATGCATTATGAAGGATTTTCACTTTCTAGGTCATAAATTTCTATGTTTCAGTTTTTATAATGAGCAAGTATTTGTTTATATAAATTGGAAAGGGAAAGAAAATGAAAAAAAAATCTCTATTGGCTTTAGTTTGTCAATCCCTCAGAGTTCAATCAGCTGTAAGCTTTGATGGCTCAGGATCCTCCATGGTGCTGCCCCGTCTCCTGACTTGGGCCCAAATCACAAATTGAGCAGACTCAGCACATGTCAGGAGGTTGCCATTAAACAGCAGCCGGCCAAGGCACTTGAATTTCCACAGTGTCAGTTACAAGGTTGAGGGGCCATGTTTCTCCTAAAATTCAAGTGAAATTGCCTTGGAATTTGTGGTTAAGGCCTACCAATGGCAGAACGGAGCAGCAGACAGCCTCTCCAGCAGAATTCTAAAGCACAGCTTGGAAATCAAGCTGTGCTGAGTTGGGGGAATGGTTTCTCTTTAATGAAACCCAGAGGGTAGGGGGCAGGGGAGCAGTCACTGGCAATCTGAGAAGAAGGAATAAGCTGATCATAAAATTAAAAGGGAATGGGAAGGAAGAGACATTGGGCTGCAAAGTGGGAAGGAAAGAAGTTCAAATGTCTGCTGGTAGTTACTGACGGAGAGACTGCAGAATTTACCAAATGATTCATGCCACGGCTGGATTTGATTCTAAATCTCCTGTAGCAGGTGAAACAACAGCTCCCCTGTCCTTATGACTAGACTATTCTCTTTCTACTTGACACTTGTATACTGGTCCTGTGTCCAGATCAATATGCAAGGGTCCTCTGATCCCAGACAGAGGGAGCCCAGCTAGGGCTTCTTGGGTGGAAGTGGGAGATACTGTTTTGCCCACCTGGGGCCATTCCTTAAAAGAGAAGCCCAAATTCCTTCTCCTGCCTTTCCTTGGCTGTGCCCCTCAGGGAAACAGGGCCCTTCCCAGCCCTAGAAAGTGGATATTGATTAGTAAACCAACTTGATTTCCTCACCTTCCTGACATAGCTCTGGCCAGTGAGATGCAAGGGGAGGTCAATGAGGGCAGTTCTGTGGGGGTGTTGATTGGTCTTTAAAAGAGACATAGGACAGAAGTTCCCTTTTACTACTTATAGACTCTGTCAAGTGTGAATCTAGGATGCTAGGGATTATGGCAGCTATCTTTGGACTAAGAGGGAACTGGTTTTAAAAGGCAGGCCAAGGTGCTGAGGGAGGCAGAGTAGGAAGTTGGAAAGAATTCAGGTCCGAAACAACTTCAATGAACAGATGACAACCAACCCTGGAACTGCCCTACCTCCAGATGATTTACTACATAAGACAAGCGCCATTATTGGTAGGTCATTTTAGTCAGGATGTTCTATTATTTATAGTAAAAACCACCCAACAGATACAAGGCAGAACAAATGGTGCCTGCTCCATCTATGTACTCTAAGGATTTGACTTCTGAGCATAACTATACACCAGGATTACTAGGTGACAGATGCCCCTGTGGCCTCATGACAGTAACTGATTTTACCTACCCAGAGCTATACCTAATCTTTTTCTGCCAGGAGTTAGTTACCCTTTGCTTTAGGGGATTTCTTTCCTACTCCATATGGTTAGAAGTGAGGAGAGGGGAAAAACTTAACATAAATTCTGGTGCTCCATCTCAACTACCACCACCAACCAGGGTGGTCACATGACCCAG
Source organism: Nyctereutes procyonoides (assembly GCF_905146905.1). NCBI lineage: Eukaryota > Metazoa > Chordata > Mammalia > Carnivora > Canidae > Nyctereutes > Nyctereutes procyonoides. The sequence goes on along the minus strand of NW_026575133.1, from coordinate 7,498,205 downwards.
GCAGAACCAATCTGAGTTCCTCCCCAAGACTGATGTAGGAATATTGGAAGAAAAAATCCTCCTGCTTGCTAGGACTACAAACTGAGAGAACCAGGAACTGACTGGTGTTCATCTTTCGTGGCATGTAGGGAGAGTCAGTCTATAGTATAAGATCAACTCATGTATCAGAGCCCTGAGGATGCTGTCTGAACATATAGATCAAGCCATGCCTGAAACCCGAGACAACCCATTCACCTGAGCCATAAAGCCATTAAAGTAGTTTGAGTCTCTGTCATTTGCTTATTAACTTGAATAAACACTAATGTGCCCCACCCCTACATCCTTCATCTTCTCTAGATACTCTCCTTTCCCAGGTCTCTCATTTCTACTTCTTTTTCTCTACAGAGAGAGCAAATCAACCTCTGAGCAAACCAACCAACTGTCCTCCAGCTAAGTTACAGGACCCTTCTGAGTCATTCTTCAGAGCAGTCTTCAGAGGCAGCCTCACATGGCCTCACAACTAGGTGTGTACACTGCCACCCGCCACCACACTCCCCACAGCTTTGTCCCTCTTTCCCTTGCCTACCGTGCCCTGATGCCTTTTCCAAGGCTGTGGATGCTATTTCGACCTGGAAAAGCAGGTTTAAGCATTCCACTTACTTGATGGCACTGCTCAGCATGTTCATACATGCAAACAGGTGGGGTGCTCCACATAGTCACTGAGTTTAAGGTAGGCAGCACAGGTGAAGCAAGACCATCAAACAGAATTATACTGCTAGTTATACATGTACTTATATCTGTGTGCACATCAAACGTAAAACACGTGTTGTGTATCACAGCACATATGTAACCCTTGTAGAAGATGACAACTCAGCGGCTAGAGGAATGCCTACACATCACAAAGGAGGTTCTCTGCAGCATCAGAAGAATGTGCCACACTCTGAAAAATCCTGAAAGGCCTAAACTTAGTCTTACAAAACAGTTACAATAGGGACAATTATTCACATTTTAAAAAGATTCTTCACCTAATAAATGAAGTTACTACAAGGTCCCACTAAACTGCATGGGCCCTATTGCATTTGGAATATGAGTTGATTTGTATAAGATTTTACATGGACTGTCAATTATATAAATCAAGGAGCCCCAGTTTAACTAAATTTGGTTTTTGGTTGTATAATGTGATGACACAACAAGGCAATTTTATTTGTATCACTATTATTGATTTTCTGTGTGGAGAAAGATAATAGCACCAAATACTATCATATCAGTTGAGACAAGTGTCTGATTCAGAGACAAGCAAGGCATTACCTTCCTAACAACGTTTTGCTGTTAAATGGCATCTTTATTGTCATTGCAAAGGAAGAACTAAGGTACTCACTTTCTTCATCCATATAAAGTTTTTAAAGATGAAATATGAATAATAATAATTGTGGGTAATATTTACATAGTTCTTACTATATGTCAGGCACCATTCTAAGTGCTTTATAGGTATTAGCTCATTTCATCCTCTCAATAACCTCATGTGTAGTTACTATTATTATGTCTGCTTTCTAGATGGGTAAATGGGTTACACTGCCCAAGGTCAGGAGGCAGTAACTGACAGAGCTAAGAATGATGACAGTCTGGGTCCAGGGGCCATGCTCTTCACCTCATACTAGGATGCCCCTTGACCTGGCAGTCATGTGCAGGATAGTGAACAGTACAGGCGGGAGGAGCAGAAATGGGGGCTGCTTAGCTTAGAACTAACAAGTTCAGGCATATGGTACTCAAGAACTGTATTATGCAGTGAAGTGACGGGGGTGAAGAAGAAAAGAAAAGAAAAGAAAAGAAAAGAAAAGAAAAGAAAAGAAAAGAAAAGAAAAAAGAAAAGAAAAGAGAAAGAAAAGGAAAAGAAAGAAAGAAAGAAGAAAGGAAGAAAGAAAGGAAAGAAAGGAAAGAAAGAAAGAAAGAAAGAAAGAAAGAAAGAAAGAAAGAAAGAAAGAAGAAGAAGAAAGAAAGAAAGAAGAAGGAAGGAAGGAAAGAAGGAAGAAGGAAGGAAGGAAGGAAGGAAGAAAGAAGAGAAGGAAGAAAGGAAGGAAGGAAGGAAGGAAGGAAGGAAGGAAGGAAGGAAGGAAGGAAGGAAGAAAGAAAGAAAGAGAAAGAAAAGAAAGAAAAGAAAGAAAAAAAAGAAAAGAACAAGGAATGGTGATTACAAGTGGGCACAAGGGAGATTTCTGAAGAACTAGCTTGTTTCTTGATTTGGGTGACAGTTATAAGGGTCAGTTTGTGAGTCATCAAGCTGTATTTTTTATATACATACTTTCATGAATAAAAAGTTAAGGGGGGCAGCCCGGGTGGCTCAGCGGTTTAGCGCCGCCTTAAGCCCAGGGTGTGATCCTGGAGACCCGGGATCGAGTCCCACGTCAGGCTCCCTGCATGCAGCCTGCTTCTCCCCCTGCCTGTGTCTCTGCCTCTCTGTCTCTCATGACTAAAAAAAAAAAAAAAAAAAAAAAGTTAAGGGATGGAAGGATAGATATAAGAGGATTTTGGTAATATTATGAATGCCTTCTGCATTTTCCAAGACCCATTTTCCAAATGTTCCAGAGTGACGGGGTGAGAGAGACATCCTGGAGCTCACAGGCCAAGTGAACCAGTGAAGTCATCCATATGGAGGATTCTCAAATCTCATTTCCAGCAGCCAGACATCAGCTGAGCTATAGGCAACATAGCATCATGGTTAGGAGAACGGCATAAAGAACTAACTTGCCTGGTTCAAATCTTTTTTTTTTTTTAAGATTTTATTTATTTATTCATGAGAGACACAGAAAGAGAGGCAGAGACACAGGCAGAGGGAGAAGCAGGCTCCATGCAGGGAGCCCGATGTGGGACTCGACCCTGGGACTCCAGGATCATGTCCTGGGTGGAAGGCAGGCACCAAACAGCTGAGCCACCCAGGCATCCCCCTTGGTTCAAATCTTGCTTTTCACCTCCTAGATGTGTGATCTCGAACATGCTATATACTTTACCTTTCCATACAGTCTTGTTCTCTGCAACTGTAAAGCTGGTATAACACAGTGTCTAACTCACAGGGCTTTACTGCAGATTAAATGAGCACTTGGCAATTGTGGCTGGCGCATGGAACACACTAGTAAATGTGAGCCCTTGTCTTCACCATGTAGGCCCATAGCCATGGTCTCCTACCTTGTATCAGTTACCATATACTTTTAAAAATAATCTTCCCATTATTTAAATAATTTATTATTATTCCCTGCCATGTTCTAAAAAGCATTTCAGGTAGATTTGTTTTAGCTATTATTTAAGTGTGATCATATTATAGAAAATCTGGAGAACAGAAAATCAATCATCTTTCAAGAGGGTCATCCTGCTGCTGCTGTGTAATGCCTAACGTGATCTGAAGTCACATTACAGACACCACAAAAGGGGCCACTGGTGCACAAAGGACTGTGGAGCACACACCTGCCAGGCTACTCAAGAAACAGCCACAACTTTTTCTTTCAAAAATTTCAATCACATAGAAAAATTAGGTCAGTATAGCAAATATCCATAAGCCCTTGACCTAGATTCATCAGAATTGTTAACATTTTGCCACATTGCTTTCTCTTCTCTCTCCACACACACTTTACTTTTTTGCCTAATCATATGAAAATTAAGTTGCAGAAATTATGTCATTTTATTCATAAAGACTTCAGCTTTTATCTAAGAACAAGCACATTGTCCAATATAACCACTGTATTATATTGGACCCAAAGGATTTCAGTTGTATGATACTATTATCTAATATACAGTCTATACTTTTCCAACTGCCCTAAAAATGACTTCACCTTGCCCCAGTTCAGGATCCAATCAAGGATCATAAGTACATTTAAACTGTCATGTGGGGGATCTCTGGGTGGCTCAGCGGTTTAGCGCCTGCCTTTGGCCCAGGGCGCGATCCTGGAGTTCCGGGATCGAGTCCTGCGTCGGGCTCCCGGCATGGAGCCTGCTTCTCCCTCCTCCTGTGTCTCTGCCTCTCTCTCTCTCTCTATCATAAATAAATAAATAAATCTTTTTTTAAAAAAAACTGCCATGTGTCCTGTAATCTAGTACACCCGCTGCCTCTTGTCCTTGTGTATCTTTCACAGCACTGACGTTTTTGAAGAGTCCAGGAAGTTTTCTTATAAAATGTTCTGCAGTCTAGATTTGTTTGACTGCTTGCTCATGATTCAACACAGGCGTAACATTTTTAGAAAAGTGCTACCCAGTGGATATTTTATACTGTCTACTGCCACACATAAGGAAGTACATAATCATAATTTGCTCCATTACTGGTATTGTTATGTTTGATCATTTCGTTAAGGTGATGTCCACCCAAATCTTATCATTGTAAAGGTGTTTCTCAGGAACAAATAAGTAATCTCTGGAGGGTTTCTTTGAGTTCCTATGAATGAATATCTTGTCCCCTGACAATATTTTTATTTATTATTTTTTAAAGATTTATTTATTTATTTGTGAGAGAGAGAGAGAGAGAGGAGAGAGAGGCAGAGACACAGGAGGAGGGAGAAGCAGGCTCCATGCCGGGAGCCCAACGTGGTACTTGATCCCAGGACTCCAGGATCGTGCCCTGGGCCAAAGGCAGGCGCCAAACCACCGAGCCACCCAGGGATCCCCACAATCTTTTTATCCAATGGTTTTTGGCATTTGTTGATAATCTTCCTGAATTGATGATCACATTAATGGTACAAAATGGTCACTAGTGATGTTCACTGTATGGGTGAAAAGTTAAATTTTATTTTAAATCTTATTTTCCCACTTACTTGCACTATTACTTCAGAACTATAATATCAGAACTATTTCAGAAGTTCATCTGCTTGACTCCTCCTGACAGTGATTCATAACACCTATTTTTATATTTCTCTGATCTCTATCCACCTGAGCAAGTACATTATGTGGAAACAAACATTTAAATGCACTGGCTTAAGCAGTGGGCAAGGAGTTACCTGTCTATACAAGCAAGAGGTTGTCTAGTGTTTAGAGCCTTCTTTGCTACAGCCAATCAAATTCCCCATCAAGAAAAGTCTATTTTTCCAAAGACAGTTCTCTATCAGGGTCAGCTTCGAGCATCCCAAGAAGGGAAAGAGAGAGGACACAAAGGTTTAGGTAATAGACTCCTGGCACAATTTTAAAAGATTCTGCAAACCACATTACGGCAGTACCAAATCACATGGGCCACTGCTTCAGGGAGCCTGCTTCCCCAGTCCCCGTGAACAGTACTTCTTCCTTGTCAACAATCCTTTAGAACCCAAACATCATTCTTAGATCGACTGCATTAGAATCTCCTGGGAAGCTGATTAAGAAACAAATGTCTCTGTCTCTCCTCTGACCAACTGCATCACGGCCACACAGGGGTTTTGGGAATCAGAGTGTGGACAGCTCCCCAGAGGACCTCATGAGCAGCCAGGTTTGGGAACCCTCGCTTAGAAAAGACCCACTATAGTCTCCCAAAGGTGATTATTCCAGAGGACACAAAATGGTAGATAGTAGTTAAGGATCAGTCCAATTATGTGATAGCCACCCTACCAACAACTGACCCCAGGGGTCCAGAATGAGGACAGATGAGTTCAACCTAGAGGACCTATTATACCCCCAATTTATAACCCACTCAAAGCTGGGGGGAAAAAAGTCACTGTCAGATCTATGGTTCTCCAAACTTAGTCACTACCAGAAGCATCTGGGAACAACACCCCTAAAGGATACTGAGTCAGAGATCTCCTATGGGGTCCAGGAATGTGTGGTTATAACAAGCTCTCAATATGCTTCTGATGCAGGGGATCCAAGGACCGTACTTTGAGGGACTCTGGCCTCGATGCTGCTCATCTATGGCAGTCAAAGAGCAAAAGAATTGGATAAAATTGTCTTGGCCTTCATCTGAAGGCTACTTAACTAAATAAAAAGAAAAAAATCTGAGGCCATATGAGACATATTACTGAGCAATTAATTTGCCACACAAAAACATCCAGATGATATGAAACCTTCCTTAAAAGGTATTAAATTTTGCTCTAACATTTCAACCCACTGGAGGACTATAAGCAGGATGAGCTAAGAGCAAGAGACCGAGATCCTGACACAAAGTCCCCACTTTGGGTACCATGTTAGCAGTCTCCAGAGGGGCACCAGGAGCATAGAACCATCCCCTGGTAGCCACTTAAATCACGCGAATCAAATATTTCTGATTGTCAAGGTCTTGCCTGATTCTAGCTTCACCCTCACACAGTGAGGGAACAAACACCCAACAATTCTTTCTGTCACACTCTCCACTGTTAACCCAAGGCTTAACCAAAATTAACACGTGTGCTTGTGACCCCAGAAATGGAGATGCCTAGGCCACTGGTAGCAGGGAGCAAGGACATTATGGGAAATGGGACAGACAGAAAGAGCTGATCAGCTCCATGCTGAGTTGGAATTTGGCTCACTGGGAATCAGAAGTATGGCTAGGCTCAAGGTATCAGAATAGTGGCTGCTAGAGGTCATAGTGGCAAATCCTTCTCTTCCCTGGCCCAGGTAGCTTCCCACCCAGGAAACACCAGGCAAAACAAGCCACCTTCATAGTACAAATGATGTACAATACTCTCAGAAAAGGTAACTCCACAGATATCAAAATATGCCTATGAGTTCCCAAAGCCAAGCAGGCTCATAGCAAAAGGATCCCCACGTCAGCCAGCTCTTAGAGTTCTTACCTGACTGGAACACGTATCTGGCCAAGCCCTGCATTAGCTCTGCTGGCCATGTTGGGGGGGCAGACTCCCCTGTTTCTCTCTTCAGACGAAATGTCAATTCAAAGCCAAAACCACTAGGCCCATCTGTTCCTGTAAATCTGAAAGGAATAAAAACCAAATGTTTTTAGTTCAACCACCTCAGGAAAACACTGTTTTTAAAGTCCAATTAAAGTTTTCCCCTTTTTTTGGTGGCCTTAGCATCCAAACCCCTTAATCAGAGAATCTCCCTCAATTGCCTATAAAGAGCCACAATACTAGTCTTGTGCTCCTGCCAGCCATGGTCCATGGCTCTGACCTTGGCCCAGCCAATCAAATTCCCCTGGTGGCACTCTAAATTATGAGTTCTACATTCTGTGGCTCTGGAACATTCCTCTTGATGATGATGAAGTCTCTATTACTGAAAATCTTCCTTATTCACACTCTTCATTCCTTCAAGCTGTTAATAAGCACCTACTTAGTTTGCTAAGGACACAAGGCCCACTGTATTGTGAGGAAGAGATCATTTCTCTCCACACCCACCTTGGGATGGTACCCCACAAGGGTACAATCCTTGGAATGGGCTGGCTGGTCTCCAAACTCAGCATTTGAGGATAAGTCCCAAGGCAGATTCCAAATATTGGGAGGGCCTATATTCTTCCTGAAACCCAGCATCCCACACGTCCTAATTGATCAGCACATGCTCTTCCTGAAACTCGCTGCCCCATGTGCATTCTTCAATCACTGGAATGCTCAGGAAGCATGATTTGTGCTCCCTTCTTATCCCCAGGTGGTCAAGAACGATGACAGTTAAGCCTCTATGGCCATATTTATCACGGTGATGATGAGGCGAGGGAGGAATGCCAGCCTCTCACTGCTAGGAAACACTCAGGAGAGCACCAGATCTTCAGGGAAGTCCCTGAAATGGACTTCTGTCAGAAAGGAAAAATGATGTGGATGAGAAAGCAAGGCCTGGTTAGGGGGGTGACATGCCCCCCTTATGGGAGGGAAGCATCCAGGGGGGAGTTCCTGAGAACTTAGGAGGTTTGCCAGCATGGGAAGAGTTAAAAGTTAAAATAAGTTCATGATATAATTTACAGTAATTATATCTTGTACAAACATGAGCCACAATGATTATACACATGTAAACTCCTCAGCATACAAATACAAACCATAAACTAAGATGACAGCCAACACCTCCTTGCTAGCCAAGCTACCCGAACAGGAGGCAAGAGTTGTGAAGGGATAATGACGATGCCCAACCCTAGAATTCCACATGGCGTCTTTCCTCCATCGTCCTCTTCATCACCCTCAAGAGGCCAGGCCAGAAGATGGGACAGAAAGAGATTCCAAGTCTCTGAACCTCGGACATCAGTCCTAACCTTGTGTCTGTGCCTGGGTGAGCTCAGCCCTCCTGCACTTGCTACAGTGGGGAGATCACCTCTGGGAAGCTATGTTCTCCAAAGGACTGAAAAGGAATCAGGCCTTAAAGTTGTTATGCTCGGCCTAATTATATTTAAAGGAGGTGTCCATGGTTTGCATTTCCTCTGGGTACCTAACAGTGTGGGAGGCAGAATCCATTTTGAGGGTACGCAACTAGAATTTCAGAGACCAGATGAGAAGAAGTTGTTTGGCAGGACACGGTGTAAGCTATTTTTTGCCCTTACTGAACTGTCATATTTGGGAGCAATTCGATGCAAGGGGGCTGGGGGAATAGCTAAACAAGCTGAGGCTGGAAGAACCACTTCCTCGGGGCTGCAGGCTTGAGAGGAGTGTGAAAATCTAAGGTAATGCAACACTGACTCAGAGTTAAAATCCCACTGAAGGAGATGGGTCACTAGGCCAAAGGGAAGATTTCAAGCAGCCTCCAATAGAAGCAGCTTCGTAAAAATGTATTAGACCATTATTCCAGGGCTTTCATCTTGGGCCAAGAAAAATACATGATTTCTAACCACAAAAACTTGAGAAACAAACAAAAAGAAAATCCTCTTCAGATTGTATGATGGGAAGAACCCTCGATGCAGAGAGAAATCATATGCATCCCAGCAGCACCACCCCTCTAAGGAAGCTGTGTACACATATGCACACATGTATGGGTGTGCATGTGCACATGTGCACATGTCCACCATCTGCCTCCATGCGGGATGCTTTTTGGGCCAGCTCTGTGGTGGGCAGGCCAGCCCTCACTTGGCTAGCTGGGAGGGACAGGCCTGGCCAGATGGTATCCACCTGCATTTGATTACCACCCACCAGGATGGCTGGACGCAACCTCTAAACTCTGAAACATGCGTTTGGAATGGCCCTGCTTCAGGATAAACACACAACCTGGAGCCTGTCAGAAGTTCTCTTTTTCAAAGCAGACTGCCCAGGAAACAGCCAAGCGACAAGGTCATTCAGTCTTTAAAGTCCCCTGGGAGAGGCCTGGCTTGGTCTCGACTTCTTCACGTGCGGGCTTCTCCAGCCAAAGTGGTTTTGTCTGACGAGAGGATGAAGCCCCTCCTAGGGGCAGCTGTCCCACATCCTCTGAGGAAGAAAAGCATGAGAGGAAACTGGCATGTGCTACAGAAGGAGGGAGATGGGTCAGAGCAAAGAATTTTTCTAACATAGAAGGCTACTAAAATATTAGCTAGTGGTGAAGGGTTCTAATGGTCTTGTTGCAGAAGGATGGTTGAGACTGTTTCCAGCTCAAGAATTTCTGATCCTGCTCGCTGCGGTACCCAGGGGAGAGGCTGGCTTTGTCCCAGCCATTTAGAGAGCTTAGGAATGGATGTGGCAGCCTCAAGAGTAACGTTAAACCTGCACACAGAAAGAACCTGTGCCTTTAATCCCAGACACAGTTGCACGACCACTGGAACCTGCCCAAAAGCCTGCCCCAAGCAGCTGGACTAAGAAGGTACAAGTCAGCATCTAAGAAGCCAAAATAACCACTAACACCAGGCAGAAGATGAATGGGAACCCAGAGGGACTTTCTGGAGGAAACACAACAGCTAGGGTGGGCAGAAAAGACCTGACCTAAAAGTTGGCATCTCATGTTCAACACCCTTAGTTAATAGGGAAATTCAAATAAAAACCATGGTGAGATACCACTCCATACCCTCTAGGATGGCTAAAATAAAAGACAATAACAAGTGTCGACGAGTATGTGGAGAAATTGGAACTCACACACACTGCAGGTGGGAATGCAAAATGGCAGCACTGCTCTGTAAAACAGGCTTGCAATTCCTCAAAAAGTTAAACACAAAGTTACCACATGACTCAACAGTTCCACTCCTAGGTATATACCCAGAAGAATTGGAAATGTGTGCTTACACAAAAACTTGTGCATTGGGTCACCTGGGTAGCTCAGTTGATTAAGGTCTGACTACAGCTCAGGTCATGATCTCAGGGTCCTGGGACTGGGCCCTAAATCAGGCTCCCTGCTCAGTGGGGAATGTGCTTGTCCTTCTGTCTCTCCCCATGCTTGTGCTCTCTCTCAAATAAATAAAATCTAAAAAATACAAAAACAAAAAAAATTTTAAACCTGTACATTAATGTTTATAGTAGCATTATTCATAATAAGCCAGAAAGTGGAAGCAACCCAATGTGGTTGACAGATGAAGGGACAAACAAAATGTAGCACAAAACAACAGGATAAAAAAAAACAATGTCCTGATACAACATGGATGAACCCTGAAAACATTATGCTGAGTAAAGCCAGATAGAAAAAGGCCACATTGGGATCCCTGGGTGGCGCAGCGGTTTGGCGCCTGCCTTTGGCCCAGGGCGCGATCCTGGAGACCCGGGATCGAATCCCACGTCGGGCTCCCGGTGCATGGAGCCTGCTTCTCCCTCTGCCTGTGTCTCTGCCTTTCTCTCTCTCTGTGTGTGACTATCATAAATAAATTAAAAAAAAAAAATTTAAGAAAAAGGCCACATAACGTTACAATTCCATTTATACAAATGTCTGGAATAGGGGCCCTATATGGCTCAGTCAGTTAAGCATCTGCCTTCGGCTCAGGTTCCTGGGATCCAGCCCTGCATGGGGGCTCCCTGCTCAGCAAGGGGTCTGCCTCTCCCTCTGCCCCTCCCTCCTACTTGTGCTCTCTCCCTCTCTCTCAGATAAATAATAAATAAATAAAATCTTTAAAACAATGTCTGGAATAGGGATGTCTGGGTGGCTCAGTGGTTGAGTGCTTGCCTTTGGCTCAGGGCATGATTCTAGAGTCCCAGAATCGAGTCCCACAACAGGCTTCCTGCATGGAGCCTACTTCTCCCTCTGCCTGTGTCTCTGCCTGCCTCTCTCTCTCTGTGTGTTTCTCATGAATAAATAAATAAAATCTTTAAAAAAAATGTTTGGAATAAAGAAATCCAGAGACAGAAAGTAGATTAGTGGTTGCCAGAGGCTAGGAGGAGTAGAGAATGGGGAGTGATTGCTAATGGGTACAGTTTCTATTTGGGGTGATGGAAATGTTCTTTAATTAAATGGTGACGATGGTTGTACAACCTTATGAATATACTAAAAAGCACTGAATTGTATACTTTAAAAAGGTAAATTTCATGGTATGTGAATTATATTAAAAAAAAAATCCTGGTATCTCAGGTACACCTCAGTGCTAGGAGGGACAAGGCCAACCACGCCAACCAGGTCTTTACTGGACTCCAGCTACTAACAACCACTATGATTAACTGAATGCCTATTAAGTTTTAGACCTTGACCTAAGTACTTATGTCACAGCGTTTAATTCTCCAACAAGATTCAGCCACTGTTATCTTCATTTAACTAACATGAAAAAAAGAGACTAGAGTTTAAGTAATATTCTATATGTCACACAGCAAGCAAGTTGACTTGGACTTGAAGTTGGCCTAACTCCAAAGTCTAGCTTCTTACTGCCATGTGACCTCAGGCAAGACATTTAACCTCTCTGTGCCTCAGTTTCCTCACAGTAACAATTTCAGAGTTGTGAAGATTAAATGTTAGAAACTGCCTGGAACACTTAGAAGCATTCTATCAGTTACACTAAGTAAAAGGAGCCAGTCATGAAAGACCATGTATTGTATGATTCCCTTGATACATGATAAATATAATAACTTAGTTTTTATTTATTTTTTTTAAGATTTTATTTATTTATTCATGAGAGACACAGAGAGAAGGCAGAGACATAGGCAGAGGGAGAAGCAGGCTCCATGCTGGGAGCCCAATGTGGGACTCAATCCTGGAACTCCAGGATCATGCCCTGGGCCGAAGGCAGACTCTCAACCACTGAGCCACCCAAGTGTCCTGGTTTTTGTTTTTGTTTTAAAAAGAGATTTTTATTTATTCATTTGAGAGAGAGAAAGAGACACAGAGACAGAGAGCACAAGTGGGAGGGGGAGGGGCAGAAAGAGAGACAGACCCCCAGCTGAGCAGTAAGCCCAACTCAGGGCTCAATCCCAGGGCCCCAAGATCATGACCTGAGCTGAAAGAAGATATTAACCAACTGAGCCACCTAGGTGCCCCATATAACTTGTAATATAGAATACAAATTATGTATATATTATATAAAATGTCCACAACAGACAAATCTGCAGAGATAGAAAGCAGATTAGTGACTGTGTATGGGTAGGGAACTGAGGACAAATGTGGAATGACTGCTAATGCATATGGCATTTCTCTTTAGGGTGATGAAGAAGTTCTAAAATTAGATTATGCGATGGTTACATAACTCTGTGATGTACTTAAACCATTAAATTATACATGCTAAGGGGGTGAATTGTACAGTATGTGAATTTTATCTCAATAAAGCTGTTCTTAAATATTGAGGGGGAAAAAGAAAAGATTGATAGTAAAAAAATCACAAACTATAGATATATAGATTTAGGTACAGACATACAAAGAGAGGTTCAACCTCACTCATGATAGGAGAAATGCAATTTAAATACAAATTAAAGCAACAAGAAACATAGTTCTCACCCATCTGATTGGCAAAAATTAAAAAGTCATTCTATTGGTGAGGCTGTGGGGAAAGATACTGTCAAAAAATACAAAGATACTGTATTGGTGATACAGGTTAGTACAATCATTTTGGAGGGTAAGTCAGCAAAAGCTAATAAAATTATATATATTTTACCTTTTGACCCAGCAATCCCATTTCTATGAACTTCTAATTGCCAAATATTGGAGACAACATAAATGCCCATTCATGGGAGAGTGGTTCAAAGAGTATTAATGCAGCTATGAGGAAGAGCTAACAAACCGATATGGATATTGACAAGTAAAGAAAGCAGAAAGTGGGATGCCTGGGGGGCTCAGTGGTTGACATCTCTCTTCTGCTCAGGTCATGATCCTGGGGTCTTGGGATCGAGTCCTGCTTCGGGCTCCCTGCAGAGAGCCTGCTTCTCCCTCTGCCTATGTCTCTGCTTCTCTATGTCTCTCATGAATAAATAAATAAAATCTAAAAAAAAAAAAAGCAGAAAGTACTACAGTACACTACCTGTTGAGGAAGAAAGAGGGGGAGATAGGAAAATATACATATATCTGCTCATTTGTGCAAAAAGCAACACAGGAATAATAGATCAGAAACTAATAAGATTAACTGCCTACAGGCAGGGGGTAGGAACAAGATGGAAAGAACTGCAGGATGCGGGGCAGGACACATTTCTCTGAATATGTATCTTGGTGTATAATAGGTGCTCAATAAAGATGAAAAGAATGGGCTCAGAGGCTCAGGCAGCAACCCTTTCCATCAAGACCTAGTGTGACCTCAGAGGAAGTGGCCCCTGCTGGCTTCCAGATCCTCCAATACCCTGTGGAAGTGCTCTGGCTATCCTATGGCGCAGCTGGCCACATGCCTTACTCCTCTCACGTCACAAATGTGACCATTCACCTTCTTTTCAAGATGTGTTTGCCTACTATAAGCCCACAGCTCAGGATTTTGCAACATACCTGAGCTGCAAGGCAAACACTCTTGGCATTGTATAATTACACTCAAGGGGCTCTGGGCTGAAGAAGTGTGCTGCAGGGGAAGGGTGGGGTGATAGCCAGCTCAAATATCCAGGACTCTTTTACTCCCCTCTCCAAAAAACAGCAAACATCCACCAACCATCAAAAGACAATTGGTCAGGAAGAGTCAACACATAATCTGATCTATTGCTCTGTCTGGGCAGTTTAAGTTCCAGAACAACAAGGAGGAGGCCTGGTCAGTGTGCCCAGAAACAAATGTGAAGAGGCCAAGAAACAGGAAGTGGATTGGGCCCTTCCCCTCATCCTTCTGGCCATGTCCAGGCTTGATCTGAGGAGGATCCAACTCTTGACCTAGTTACTAAAAAGACCCATTGTAGGCCCGAGGACTATTGTGTCACTGAAATAGGGCGACCAACTTGTCCTTGTTTTCGCAGGACTTTCCTGGCTTTATAATTGAAAGCCTCATGTCCTGGGAAAGCCAGGCAAATTGGAACAATCACCCAACATTGAAGTGTCACTACCCAACATCAAGAGCCACTGAAATGTCAGCAGAGTCTCTGGAGCCAGGCTGCCTACGCTCAAGTTCTGGTTTTACTACTTCCTCGCTGGAGGGCAAATCACTTATCCTCTCTGTGCCTCAATTTCTCCATCTGTAGAAATGGGAGATATGAAGAATAAACCAGGTAAACTATGGAGTCTGGGTGATAATGATGTGTCAATGTAGGTCCATTGACTGTAACAAATGTATCGTTCTGGTAATGGATGCTGATAGTAAGGGAGGCCATGCATGTGTAGTGGCAGAGGGTATATATGTGAACTGTACATCACTTAATTTTGCTGTGAACCTCAGCTGCTCTAAAAAATAAAGTCTATTTTAAAAAATAGTAAGAAGGGCTAGGGGCACCTGGGTCACTCAGTTGGTTAAGCATCTGCCTTCCACTCAGGTCATGATCTCGGGGTCCTGGGATCAAGCCCCCCGCATCAGACTCTTTGCTCTGCATCAAGTCTGCTTCTCCCTCTGTCTCTCCCTCTGTGATCTCTCTGGCTCTCACTCTCTCTCAAATAAGTAAATAAAATATTTTTAAAAATAAAAATAAAAAACAGTAAAAGGTCTTATTTATTTATTTATTTATTTATTATTTATTTATTTATTTAGGCAGGCTCCACACCCATCATGGAGATGGAGCCCAATGCAGGGTCTGAACTCATGACCCTGAAATAAAGTCCTGAGCTAAGATCAAGAGTCAGACGGCCAACCAAGTGAGCCACCCAGGCACCCCTAAAGTCTATTTATTTTATTTTATTTTATTTATTTATTCATGACACACACACACACACACACACAGAGGCAGAACACAGGCAAAGAGAAATAGGCTCCCTGCAGGGAGCCTGACGCGGGACTTGATCCCAGGTCTCCAGGATCACACCCCAGGCCGAAGGCAGCGCTAAAACAACTGGGCCACCAGGGCTGCCCTAAAGTCTGTTGTTTTTTTTTTTTTTTAATTTTTATTTATTTATGATAGTCACACAGAGAGAGAGAGAGAGAGGCAGAGACATAGGCAGAGGGAGAAGCAGGCTCCATGCACCGGGAGCCCGACGTGGGATTTGATCCCGGGTCTCCAGGATCGCGCCCTGGGCCAAAGGCAGGCGCCAAACCTCTGCGCCACCCAGGGATCCCTAAAGTCTGTTTTTTTAAATGGAGATGTAAGTAGCTATCATATGGAAACTATTTAAATAAGCTAATATATGTGAAACCCTCAGAGCAGTGACTGGAATATAATAGGTACTGTCGGATCCCTGGGTGGCGCAGCGGTTTGGCGCCTGCCTTTGGCCCAGGGCGCGATCCTGGAGACCCGGGATCAAATCCCACGTCGGGCTCCCGGTGCATGGAGCCTGCTTCTCCCTCTGCCTATGTCTTTGCCTCTCTCTCTCTATCTGTGTGACTATCATAAATAAATAAAAAATAAAAATAAAATAAAAAAAAGATAGGTACTGTCTCGGTGACAACTATTATCTATGGTAGTCCCCAGTTCTAGAAATTCACCCTAAGAGGATAATCTTGTATTTGGAAAAAAGTCTTTTGTATAAATATATTCCATGGTATTTATAAGAGTTAAGAATTTAGAAACAGGGCAGCCCTGGTGGCTCAGTGGTTTAGTGCTGCCTTCAGCCCAGGGTGTGATCCTGGAGACCCTAGATTGAGTCCCATGTCTGGCTCCCTGCATGGAGCCTGCTTTTCCCTCTGCCTGTGTCTGTGCCTTTCTCTCTCTGTGTCTCTCATGAATGAATGAATGAATGAATGAATGAATGAATGAATAAAAGAATTTTGAAACAGCCTAAATGTTCTACAAGCTGAAGTATTCTGAGTTCTGGTACATGGTGTGGCAGGATGTGACACAGTCATTAAAAATAAGAGTTCTAAAAACAGGGGGACTCATCTCTGAGCTTTGAGAAGAAAAGGGCTTTGCATTCCTCTCTAACTGGTGAGGAGAGAAGGGAAGGTTACATCAGATACCTACTTTGAAGCCTCTATTGTTTGCTGTTCACCTATTTATTGTTAACTACAGGATAAAACTATAAATAATTCTTCTTAAAGTGGTCATGAAGTTGCAAGCCTTCTACATTGCTGGTGGGAATGTAAAATAGCACAGCTAGAAAACAGTATGGTGGTTCTTCAAAAAAATAAACATAGGTTTATCATATGATTCAGCAATTCCACTTCTGGGTATAACCCAATAGAAATGAAAACAGGGATTCAAATAGACGTATACCCATATGCACAGCAGCATTGTTCACAATAGCCAAAAGGCAAAAACAACCCAAATGTCTATTTATCGGTGAATAGATAAGCAAAATGTGCATGTCTACACAAAGGAATATTTTTCAGCCTTAAAAAGGAAGGAAATTCTGATATATGCTACAATGTGGATGAACCTTGAAAACATTATGCTAAGTGATATAAGCCAAACACAAAAGGAAAAATATATGATTCCACTCATATGAGGTACCTAGAGTAGTCAAATTCATAGACACAGAAAACAGAATGGTGGCTGCCATATCTCCATAAAACATGCAGATATGAGCAGCTAGAATGAGGTGGGGGGCGATGGGGAGTTACTATTTAATGAACACAAAGCTTCAGCTGGGAAGCTGAAAAAGTTCTGGAAATGGATGGTGGAGATGACTGCATAAGAATGTGAATGCAGGGATGCCTGGGTGGCTCAGCGGTTGAGCGTCTGTCTTTGACTCAGGGAGTGATCCCGGAGTGCCAGGATCGAGTCCCACGTCGGGATCGCTGCATGGAACCTGCTTCTCCCTTGCCTGTGTCTCTCCCTCTCTCACTGTGTCTTTCATAAATAAAATAAAAAAAAATCTTTAAAAAAATAAAATAAAATAAAATCTCTTTAAAAAAAAAAAAGAATGTGAATGCAGGGACACCTGGGTGGCTCAGCCGTTGAGCCTTTGGCTCAAGGGCTGCCTTTGGCTCAGGGCGTGAGTCCCATGTCGGGCTCCTTGCATGGAGCCTGCTTCTCCCTCTGCCGGTGTCTCTGCTTCTCTGTGTGTGTGTCTCTCATAAATAAATAAATAAAATCTTAAAAAAAAAAAAAGAATGTGAATGTAGGGGCATCTGGGTAGATCAGTGGTTGAGCATCTGCCTTTGGCTCAGGTCATGAACCCAGGGTCCTAGGATCAAGTCCCACATCAGGCTCTGCATGGGAGCTTCTTCCTCTGCCTATGTCTCTACCTCTCTCTCTCTCTCATGAATAAATAAATAAAATCTTAGAAAAAAAAAGAATGTGAAAGTACTTAACTTCATTGAACTGTAAAGGTGGTTAAAATAGTAAATATAGATTTTACTACAAAGAGTCATTGAAAAAGCATTAAACAAAATCTCATACAAAGTGTGATTCAAAATATTTGTGCAGGGGTGCCTGGGTGGCTCATTCAATTGAGCATCTTGATTTTGGCTCAGGGCATGATCTTGGGGTCATGGAATCAAGCCCCATGTAAGTCTCCATGCTCAGTGGGGACATGTCCTTCTCCTTCTGTTCCTCCCCCTGCTTGTGTGCACACACTCTCTAAAATAAATAAATAAGTATCTTATAAATATATATTTGTGCATACATGTACAATGTAAAAATATATGTGAGAAAAAGGAAGAAAATGCAGTAAGATTATTATAGTAGCTATCACAGTACAGTTTTTCTTTTTCAAACTTCTTTGTATTTTCCAAATTTTCTACTGTTTATAATCTCTGGTCTAGACTATAAACACCACAAGGACAGGGCTATGTCTTATTCACTACTGTATCTGCCAGACTTCTCACAGAATCTGCTGGCTGAGTGTACATATTGTACACTCAGGGTATGATAGGAGAGGTCTGTGGTCAGTGTCCTCTTTCCCTGTGAGTGGCTGAAGCATTGAATGCTGGGCCAACTCAAGGCTCCACCTTGTGAAGTTAGTACTTCTAAAGTCAGGTCTGGGGACTGTGACTGTCTCAAGCTTGATATTGTTACCAAAAGAAAAGAAAGAGTACATTATTTGCCTCAGAAAACATATGCCACAGGAGGCCAGGCCAGTCCAATTCCAGAACCAGAAGTGATGTCACTTCATTCCCTATAAAGCCTCCTATTGGGTCTTCTTTCCCCTTTCTCTTTCCCTACTTCCGGGATCCCTGGGTGGCGCAGTGGTTTGGCGCCTGCCTTTGGCCCATGGCGCGATCCTGGAGACCCAGGATCGAATCCCACATCGGGCTCCCGGTGCATGGAGCCTGCTTCTCCCTCTGCCTATGTCTCTGCGTCTCTCTCTCTCTCTCTCTCTCTCTCTCTCTGACTATCATAAATAAATTAATTAATTAAAAAAATTAAAAACTCTTTCCCTACTTCCTGGTTGGTCTTCCCCCTCTAACCAGCTCTTCTTGGAAATTAGGCTTAGTTCCCAACTTTACTGGGTTGGTCATTCTCTCCCAGAAGAATGGAGCTTCTAGGAATGCCTGGGTGGCTCAGTGGTCAAGCATCTGCCAACAACTCAAATCATGATCCCAGAGTCCTGGAGTCGAGTCTCACATCAGGCTCTCTACAGGAAGCCTGCTTCTCCCTCTGCCTATGTCTCTGCCTCTCTTTCTGTGTCTCTCATGAATAAATAAATAAAATCTGGAAGAAGAAGGAAGAAGGAGGAGGAGGAAAGAAGAAGAAGGAAGGAGGAGGAAGAAGAAGAAAGAAGAGGAAGGAAGAAGGAAGAAGGAAGAAGGAAGAAGGAAGAAGAAGAAGAAGAAGAAGAAGAAGGGTCTCTAAGTCCTGTCCCTGGGGAAACGACCTGCAGACCTTTTCCTTTGGTGGCTTCCCTCCAAGGGCACACACAACCTACATTTATGTCTCTAATAGGCATAGGCAAAGCCTACCCTTCGTCCAGGCTGGACCCAGAGATTACAAAAAGACCTAAACTAAAGACCTCCAATATCTCTGGGGCTCTGCAAGGAGGCTACCCACCTCTTCACCTCTGCCTCCCAGAGCAGTGCCAAAGCAATTTCAAGGACCACTCATCCAAACTCCAGTACATGCTTGGAGTACCACGTTTCTTGAGGTTAATTTGCTCCAAAGCCCTCAGTGCTACCCCAAACCTCATAACGCCCTGGAATTAGCCACTGCTCCATCTCTTTCACACATACAGAGAATAAAGATCTGCCTGGCAAAGAGAGGGCATCACTGGAAAGCACTTCCCTAGGGAAAAACAGAATGTGAGCATTTCCCTGTGCATGATCTGCACTTGTTTCCTAGGGTACTTTCTAGGTGAAAAAAAGGACAGAAGCTAAAGCCCAACTTTCTGCGGGGCCCGATCCCAGCCATCTCATATACAGTCTCTGCAGGTAACCTTACTAAGTGGCTTTAGGCACCATGCCTCTGTTGAGGATTCCCAAATCTGTCCTCAAAGGACCAGACCCAGATACCTCAAACTCAACATATGCAAATCTGAACTCAGTATCTTCCCAAACCTGATCCTTCTCTATCTTTCCCTAACCGAAAAAGAGTACTACTATAACAGCCTGTGTAATGGCTCGACAAATACGTCCACATTCTCATCTCTAAAACCTGTATATGATACCTTACATGGCAAAAGAGACTTCACAGATATAGTTAAGGATCTTGAGATGGGGAGATTATTCTGGATTATATGAGTGAGCTCAATCTAACCACATGTATCCTTCAAAGAAAAAGTGAGAGGTAGAAGAAGTGGGAGAATAGGCAGACAGGTGTGGTATGAGAACTTAGTCTGCCTTTTACTAGCCCTGAGATGAAGGAAGGGGCATGAACCAAGCAATATGTGTCACTTCTAGAAGATGGAAAAGGGAAGGGAATGGAATCTCCCTTATAGCCTCCAAAATGGAATGCAGCCCAGTTGACATCTTGATTTTTTTTTAAGATTTTATTTATTTACTCATGAGAGACACACACACACAGAGAGAGAGAGAGAGAGAGAGAGAGAGGCAGAAACACAGGCAGAGGGGAGAAGCAGGCCCCATGCAGGGAGCCCGATGTGGGACTTGATCCCGGATCTCCAGGATCATGCCCTAGGCCAAAGGCAGGTGCCAAACCGCTGAACCACCCAGGGATTCCAGACATCTTGATTTTAACCCAGTGAGATCCATGTCAAACTTCTGACTTCCAAAACAGTTAAGATCATAAATGTATGTAGTTTTAAACCACTAAACACATCGAAATTTGTTATCACAGCAATAGAAAACTAATACAACCACCAAACCAGAATCCTAAGTGTTTTCCAGTCCGGCCTCATCCCCCTGGGTAGCCAGGAAGGCAGTCACCAAGTTGTCAACTCTTCCTCCTCCCTCCTCAGCAGCTCAAATGTGTCCTCTTCTCTCCATCCTAACTGCCATACTATGGGTTGGCCATCCGCATTTTCCCCTGGATGTCCATAACACTCCTCCTCACTGATCTCCTTCTTGCCCTATTTAGTTGTTTGTTCTGACATTCCCCAAAGGAAATATGATATGCCTCTCCTCTGCTTAAAATTCTCCAAAGCTTGCCCCCACTAAACCTTCGCTAGTAAGTCCAGACCTCTCAGCAAGTCTCACAATGACCTGGGTCCCATCTACCTCCTCTGCCTAACACTCTAAGCACCAAGCCCAGTGAATGGAATGGCAGATGTCTGGACACCCTAATGACTCAGACACTCCAAATAAGTTGTTCCCTTTATCTCTTCCCTCTGCTAACCTTCAGGGAGGCTCAGGTATGGGCGCCTGAGTGGCTCAGTCAGTTAAGCAACTGCCTTCAGCTCAGGTCATGAACATGGGGTCCTGGGATCTAGCCCCACATCAGGCTCCCTGCTCAGAGGGGAGCCTGCTTCTCTCTCTGCCCCAGCCCCCACTCACATAAATAAATATATCTTTAAAAAAAAAGAAGAAGAAGAAGGCTCAAGTGTTACCTTCTCTGAGCTTGGTCCCTAAGCTCAGTATCTTCTGTGTGCCCTTGCAGACTCATCCCCATTATAGCAGATAGATCCCTGTGATATCTGCCCCTGGTGCTCATGCCTTTGTGGAATCCCTCTCTCTGAATAACAACAAGACCTTGACCTGCTTCTAACAACAGAATACAGGTAGGTGACAGGATAGCACTCTCACGAATATGTTACATTATATAGAAGACTGCATTTTGCTAGCAGTCGCTATCTCTGTTGCTGGCTTTATTTTTTTAAAGATTGTATTTATTTATTTGAGAGGGAGAGTGCAAGAGAGAGAGAGAGAGAGAGCACAAGCAGGGGGAGCGGCAGATGGAGAGAGAGAAGCAGACCCCTAGGTGAGCAGGGAGCCCATTGCAGGGCTCGATTCCAAGACCCTAGGATCATGATCTGAGTTGAAGACAGACACTTAACCAACTGAGCCATCCACAAGCCCCTGTTGCTCTCTTTAAAAAAGCTTTCATGACTCCAATAGCCACAAGAAAAGGAATTCTGCAAACAACTTGAGGGAGTTTGCAAGTAGATCCTTCCCTAGTAGAGCCTCAGATAAGAATGCAGCCCAGCTGACACTGTGATTGCAGCCTTGTGAGATCAAACAGAACCCTAAACTAAGCTACACCTGGACTCCTGACCCAAAGGAGATGTGAGGTAATGTGTGTTATTGTAAGCTGCTAAGTTTGTGGTAATTTTTTAAGCAGCCATTGGAAACCAACATATTCACCTTACTCTCTGCCCTGTAAAGCTGACCTGTGTGGGGCTCCTGAGCCTTCTGGCTTCCAATTGGGTTCAGCCAGTGGAAGCTCTGAGAGGAAATTAGAGAGAAGGAGGAGAGAGAGGCCAGGAATCCCTCCTGCAAGATAGCCTGGGGCTGGCCATGCCCCTAGATTGAAGTCACTGCTTAAGGTCACTCTGAAAAGTGATGCCCTACACAACTCTTTTCCCTGTAGGTTCTCAAATCTCAATCCCTCCTCTATTCCCTTTAGCACTAGGAGAGGGGCAACCATGCCAATCACTATACACTTACACGATAAAGAAATTACTATTTTCTTTGTTCACAAATGTGGATACATTTTTCATAATTGGAATTCATTTTCCCCATTGCAAAAGAAGTATAACTGTCTATTACAAAAGAGGAAATTAGGGGCACTTGGATGGCTCAGTCAGTTAAGCATCCGACTCTTGGTTTTGGCTCAGGTCATGATCTCAGGGTCCTGGGATCAAGCCCCATGTTGGGCTCCATGCTCAGTAGGGTCTGCTTAATATTCTTTTCCCCTCCTTCTCCCTCCCCCTCTGTTCCTCTCCCTGCTCATGCTCTCTCTCTTTCTAAAATAAATAAATAAAATCTTAGGAAAAAAAGAGGCAATTATATATGGTCCTATACTTGACCATTGTTTTCTTGTTGAATAGAAGGCTGCTTCCAAAGCTGCTTTGGAAAAGCTGCTTTTGTGCTTTGGCAAAGATCCTGATGCATATTGCACATTTTCTTTTTTTCTCTCAAAGAACTTATAGTTGGGGAAATCCATATTATTTCCTTAGTTTAGGAGCCCCAGAATAAGAGATTTTAGAAGTTGGTCTATGAGCACTAAGGAAAGAAGGCATTCTTCCTAGGATCCAGGTGTGTACGTGTATGCGTGCATACATGTGTGTTATCATGTGTGGCTAACTTCATCTACCTTTTGTGTAAGGTCACCAAACTGGTAGGTCAAGAAAATGAGGCACACCACAGGTGTTGAACAGCATTTCTGACATCGACCAGTCTTTCTGCTCCGAGGTCCCACTATATCTATGCCAGTACCAACACTGTGCTGTGATGCCAAACCAACTCCCATGTCCCAAACACAACCCCCACCCCATGCCATGACTACTGCTAACCCCTCAGCCTGGAAGGTCCTTCTAGTCCAGTCTTATCTTCCTAAATCTCTTGTCAAAGCTCTTCTCAATAATCACGTCTTTAAGTGAAATTAAGCTCTTTTCTTCCCATACTATGTTCTCTCAAGGTACTATTTTAGCTCTAATACAGTGCTTTGTATGGTCTCCTTTACATTTTTAAAAAAGATTTTATTTATTTATTTGAGAGAGGGAGAGAGCACAAGAGGGGAGTGAGGGGCAGAGAGAGAAGCAGACTCCCTGCTGAGCAGGGAGCCTGATGCAGGGCTCCATCCTGGGACTCTGGGATCATGACCTGAGCCAAAGGCAGACGCTTAACTAACTGAGCCACCCAGGCATTCCTCTCTCTTACATTTTAAGCTAAGGTCTCTCATGTTATACTGTGGAGTCCTGCCATTCTTCTACTTCTTTGTAGTCCCCTGAAGTGACACAATGAACACAGAACCATGCTGGGTACTTAGCAGTATCAAAAGATATGAATTGACCAACTACGGGTGACATGCACATACTGAGACTGAACAATGTTTACTAACTAAACTGAATCTTGAAGGCAGCCCCGGGTGGCTCAGGGGTTTAGCGCCACCTTCCACCCAGGGAGTGATCCTGGAGACCCAGGATCAAGTCCCACGTCAGGCTCCCTGCATGGACCCTGCTTCTCCCTCTGCCTGTGTCTCTGCCTCTTTCTCTGTGTCTCTCATGAATAAATAAATAAAATATTTTAAAAAAATAAACTGAATCTGAGAAAAGAGGCAAAGTTTTATAAGACTTAGAGTGGTAGGTAAGGGGTAAAGACGGAAGTGCTAGCTCCAGGTTATGGGCTGAAGGGCTCAGGCAGAGTGGTAAGCCCAATGGCAGTGACCAGGAAGCCAGGAAATGAGAAAGGTAGATGTCAGAAATTCTTAGTCTTTGTCTCCCTGGACCCTTTGGAGGTCCCAGGGTAGACTTAGAGTGGAAATTACAGAAAATTATGCCACCCTAGGATCCAATAAGAGGATTGGATTGCCAAAGAGGATTCCAGTAAAATGGGCAAGAATACAGGCAATGGAGGTCACCTGAGCCAACACAAGCCACAACCCACCACTGACTAGCTGACTGTTGGGCAAGTTAACTTCCACATGTCCCCTGTTTCCTCAGCTGTTAAACTAGGATAAGGGTAGTTCCCTCAAAAGCGAGTTGGGAGGCTTAAAATGGGATGGCCCAGTATCTAGCACCCAGGCAGCACCCCCTACAGAAGCTAGCATTCACCCTTCCTTTGCTTAGTGCTCAGTAAAAGCAGTCTCTGTAAATCATTTTTCCCTTAACACACCAGCATATGGGGTGCCTGGGTGGCTCAGTTAGTTGAGCACCTGACTCTTGGTTTTGGCTTAGTTTATAATCTCATGGGTCGTGGGATTGACCTCCATGTTCAGTGGGGAGTCTGCTTGAGATTCTCTCCCTCTGCTGCTCCTCCCACTCACATATGTGTGCATGCTCTCTCTAATAAATAAATAAATCTTTACAAAAAATCAGCAGATGACTCTAGGTTCCCAACTCCTAGACTCTAGAGTTTAATCAGCCCATCCTTCAAGGATGCCCATGTCTTCCAGCTTTGCCCAAGTTTCCAATCTTTGATCTAAACATTTGCAAAGGTGATGTTCTTATATTTGAACAATTCACAGTTACAGATTCTTCATTAGTTTTTTGAAATGGTGTTTGGTGACTACACAAATACAATACTAAGTAGAGAAACTTTGTAAAATTCTTTTGAAATATGTTTATATGGTAATATTTTGACATAGTTAAGATTTTTAAAAAAAACATCCAGCTATATTATATTAATTTTGTATAATCCTAAGAAAAGAAAGGGGAGGCAGAGGGGGAGGGGGAGGGAAGAAGGCAGGAAGGAAGGAAGGGAAAATGACACTCCCTGAGACTGCATTCTTACACTGAGCTGGGAGTCTGATGAGGCCACAGTGCAGGGCAGCTGCCTCTGAGTTTGAACTGAGTAGCAGATGCTCTTTCCACTACACAGCATCCACAAGATTCACAGAATGCATTTGCCTCACTCAAGTAGATGTTTCCTGAGGTCCCTTACTGGGAGCCAAGGACCACATTCCCAAAGCCTTCCTCAAGGTTCAAAATAGTAGCTCATAGGACTGATTCAGCTGAGAATCAACTGAACTCACTTGGCTCTCAACACTTAGGGCATTTAACTCTATCCCAAGCTTTCAGTGAGCAAAGTGCTTCCCCAGACTGAGACATCAAGTCTAAGAAAAACAACAGGTGCTCAAAAGGTACAAGCTTCCAGTTATAAGCTAAGTCCAGGGGATGTAATGTACAACATGATAACTGTAGTTAACACTGCTGTATGGTATATTTAAAAAAAATTTTATAAGTAAGCTCCACACCCAATGTGGGGCTTGAACTCACAACCCTAGATCAAGAGTCATATGCTCTACAAACTGAGCCAGCTGGGCACCCCAATTTAAAGTTGCTGAGGAAGTAAATCCTAAAAGATCTCATCACACACACACATGTGCACGTGCATGTGCACACAAATACACACACTTTTCTTTGATGGATAACTAAACTTACTGTGATAAGGATTTCATAAAATATGTGAAGTCATTATGTTGTACACATTAAACTTATACAGTTGCTGTATGTCAACTATATCTCCATAAAACTAGGGAAAAATTTAATAAAATCAAGTAATTTTTAAAAAGGAAAAACATCAAGCCAAGAGCAGTAGATCCTTTTTCTGCAAGGTAGTAAAAGCTCACAGTTCACCCTCCTTAGTGGAAACCTGCATACCTTCTCCCCTCTACTCCCAACCACCAGCAAAAAACTGAAAGGTTGGTCCTCTAGGGGGAAGTCCAAACCAGCCTAGCACTGAATAAAATTTCTGCACCAAAGAAGAGCCTGGTGGGTTTCTTGGCATCATTACAACAGCTCCCACTCTTGGCTTTGGCTTAAACAACATCTGTACAAAATCTTGAAAATAAGAAATAAGAAATATTTCTTAAAATATTAAAATAAGAAAATAAGAAAATAAGAAAATAAGAAAGCACCTGGCTGGCTCAGTCAATAGAGCATGTGGCTCTTAATATTCAGGTCCTAAGTTTGAGCCTGACATTGGGTATAGAGATTGCTTAAATAAATAAACTTAAAAAAAATAAGAAGAAAAGGCAGGCCAACAGTGACAAGATCTAAGTCTGATCTGGGAAGCAACCATCTGCATACAGGTGTACAGCTTGGGGCTTCTTACAGACCCAAGGGCCAGCATTCTGCCCAAGGACCTTTTGTCCACCCACTATCCTCCAGGACTCTAGGAAGCAGCTGCCCCTGAAGATCAAGACATCTGAAAGAGGATAATGGGAAGAAACAAATCTTTGCAGCATCTCAGTTTGCCAAGGGCAAGAATTGTCTTTTTTGTGTGTTCTGTACATGGGTACATCATGTCACAGTTGAGCAAATGCTAAATGGTAATCACATTCCCATTGCCATCCAAAGAGATAAAAAGGATGAGACATTCAACAAGCAAGATAAGACAGTATTAAAAAAGCAATGAGCCTTCCTTTCCGTCACTATCAAAGTCAGACTCAAATATCTTAATGGCATTTCCTTTGAGCCACTTTTGCTGCTGCTTCCTTTTTAGGGAAACGAAACACATCACTCAGCTCTGTTCCCATGTCTTCATACTGGTGCTAAGGTCCCACACTACTGGAAAAGTTTCCTAAAACCACACTCCTGCCTCCCCCCATCACATCATCCCTTGGCTTCTCTCATAAGTAAAAAAATATGTGGAATGTCACATTCTTTATATTGCCTTCAAACTCTCCTGCCTCATCTTGCTCCATTGCCCTCCTCTCTTACCAAGCCCCAGACACACTGGCCTTCTTTCTTTTCCTTGAACACCTCAAGGTCTCTCCTGCCTCAGAGCCTTTGCTCTAGCTTTTTTCACTGCCTATTATCTTCACATGATTGAGTGACCAGAGTACTGTACAACTCCAGAGAACACTAACTGCAAAGGATACTATGAATGGTGCCCGTGGAGTTATATGATGTGACAGCCCTGGCTGCCACTTTGTCATTGAGTTCAAATGTTACATTTTACAAGGAAACCATCATTGGTTACCTGCTAAATGTACTCTCTCCACCCACCTCGACTCCTACTTCTACCCAAGTACTCCCCAGCACATCACTCCTGCTTTATTTTCAATATGGCACCTGCACCATCTAAAACTATACATACTTTTACATGTTTCTCCCATAAGAATGTAAGATCCATGACAGCAGAAACTTTGCCTTCTTGCTCCCATGGTACTCCCAGCATGTAACAGAGCACCAGAAATTTACATAATGTGCACTAAACAGTCAAAGAAATCAATTAAGGGCTTATCATGTACCAAGCACTGTGCCAGGTGCTGGTGGTACTCCACCACCCTAATAAAGTTCAGACATTTCTACCAAAATCACACATCTCCTTCCAAAGGAAGGCTCTGACTCCTGTGGAAATATAGTGCACTTGGATTATCTCCCCTCTCAGGATAATAAGGGTCCAGATTGAAGGAAGCTCCCTGAAAGAGCTAAGTGCTCCAACTTGATGCTGGACTGAGAGAATTCCCCACCTCTGGTGTGAGAATGCTTTCTCAACAGCCAGAGAAAGCCCAAAGTGAGGGCTACCAGTGGGAAGCCACTGGATGGTTCTGAGCAGAGAGGTGACATGTGTGAGATGCTGTGGACGACTACTCCTGGCCACAGAGCTAGTAGAGAACCAAGGGATCCATATCAATAGCATTCAAAGCCTCAACCCCAAAGGCTCTCTGTGCAGCTACTGCCATCCTCCTGGGCCTTTCCTCTGCACAAAACTCTGGCCACGAGAATGAAAAATTGTGAGACTGGCTCCAGGAAGGCAGGAATCCAGCATGTCTGCAACCCGATATATTGGAAAAGCTACAGCAAGAAGAAGGGGTTAGGGAAAGCCACAGCGTCAGCTGTTGGTTTTCACTATGCTTTCTCTAACTGACCAAGCTGTTCAGAAGCATTTAGAAATCAAAATCCATCACAAGGAAAAAGTGCAGCCAGCCAGTTTGACCCCCTGGGATAGGATGGAGAGCCTTGGCCAGGCCCCATTCTCTAGTTGTTACCCCTCCCCACAGACAGGACTCCTGAGCTCCTGACCTTATGTTGAAAGGCATGAGATCAGAGTAAGGAAAACCAGTGGTCAGAGGCAGGGCTCCAAGAGCCCCCAGGCATCTCATGGAGGTCAGCACTGGAAAAACAAAAGCATCTCCTTGACTGGTCTTCGGTGGCAAAGTCAGTTCTATGACTGGAACCTCAAGAAGCCTGAATAACGTAGAAGAAAGTAGGAAGGAAAGGAATCTTTGAAAGCCCCTATATTTTACTAACACACTAAGAAAGGGCCTGGAGTCCAGTGGAACATGTCCCTCTGAGAAACTACTATGAACCCACATTCTCCCTGACAAATGGGCAGCTGATCTAGCCCCAAACACAGGCCTGGCCATGTTTCTGAGTCTCAGGACTCCTATTTGAGAAAGTCTTCCACCAGGCCTCAAGGCATGGACTGTAGAAAAGAAGGCAAGGAGGTTCCAGGTGATGACCTAAGGTTCCCAGGCTGTATGAAGCCCATCTGCCCACAATGTTTTCCAGTTCAAGGACTCTTCAGCCAAAAAGACTGGAAGCTCCATGAAGACCAGACCAGGAGTATGCTGCTCATTAATATATACCTCATACTCAGAATTACCCCAGCAATGATCATCTCTGTAGTAAATGAATGGCTGGGCTCCAAACAGGCCAGTGATTAATGCTGGATGGGAACCAAGTGTACCCACCTCCCTGCCGCCCCATCACCTGGGAGGCCCACTACCAGGACAGATCTTCTATTATTAAATTATTTGATTCCTATGTATGACAGAAAGTCAAATGGTACCCTATTTATTTTAGGAAATTACCTGAAAAGGATCTCATCCATCCCTTGGCGCTTTTGCTTATACCTATGAAACTTCTGTGTACACTGGGTACACGGAGCCTGTAAGCCTGGTCTCCATCTTCTGTATCCATACATCCAAGAAAGGGAGAAATAAGAAGGCTCATGGTGTTCATTTCCAGGTGACAATGATCACCAGATCTAATCACTATCACCTTTCCTTTTTTTTTTTTTTAAGATTTTATTTATTTATTCATGAGAGACACACAGAGGCAGAGACACAGGTAGAAGGAGAAGCAGGCTCCCTATGTGGAGCCTGATGTGGGACTTGATCCCAGGACCTTGGGATCATGACCTGAGCCAAAGGTAGATAGATGCTCAACTACTGAGCCAGCTGGGCATCCCTCACTGATCACCTTTCTAACAGGAAAACAGAGGTGCCTGGGTGGCACAGTTGGGTAAGTATCCAACTCTTAGTTTTGGCTCAGGTTATGAACTTAGGGTCATGAGACTGAGCCCCCAGTTGGGCTCTGGCACTCAGCAGAGAGTCTGCTTAGAGACTCTCTCCTTCTCCCTCTGCCCTCTCCATCCAAATAAATAAATCTCTGAATGAATGAATGAATGAATGAATGAATGAAAAACAACAGCAGGAACAACACACCCACTTGGACTACCACCATGCATGGGGTAGATTTGTTTCTAAGGGACTAAGAGGTAGGTGGCCAGTGCAATCAGTATGTTTACTACCTAACCTGCTCTTCATCCCTATGAGAAGTCTAGCAGCAAAAGAAAAAAAAAAAAGATGTAGTTGGGGCATCTGGGTGGCTCAGTCAGTTAGGCAGCTGGTTCTTGATTTCAGCTCAGGTCATGATCTCAGCGTCCTGGGATGGAGCCCCTAGGGTAGGGCTCCACACTCAGCAGGGAGTCTGCTTGAGAAGTCTTTCTCTCCCTCTCCTTCTGCCCCTACCCCCACTTGCATTCTCTCTTTATTTCTCTCTAAAATAGATCAATAAGTCTTTTAAAAATTATAATTAAAAAAAAGATGTAGTAAATGCAACACAGCAATGGGTAGGAAGTGTCTTCCCCAGCAAATGTGCTGTTTTCAGAATTTGGAAACCCTGGCAGCTGTGGGCCAACTGAATTTAGAAAAAAGTACTAGCTGGGCAGTGAGGAAGCTTTGGAAGATGTTAATTCCCAAACTGAGTGGGAATAATTATGCACACCTGGGCCAGCAACACTCACCATGAATTATTTATATAAATCTTCATGAAGACAGACACAAGAGCACAAGAAAAAGGTGATAGGATCAGGAATATTTTTTCTTCTCTTCTCTAATTTCCAACATTTTGGGTAAAATGGTTCAACTGTCTTTATAAGTGAAAAGAAAAAAGCAAATATATAACTAAAATGTAACAACAATGATGGATGGAACAAGGAAAGTAGTGGCCAGGAAAATTTGGGGTTTTGGAAAGTCTTCTCGATGCTGGTTCAATTAAGACAGAAAGTTTGAGGTCTGGCTGGGATCTCAAGCAACCTGGTGTACTCATTTCTCATCTAAAGCAAGGTTAAGATCACCAGGAACAAGTTTGCACACAAGTTTTTCTATTATCTGTAACTGGAAGGCACAATCAATCTTGAACCTTGGGATTGGGACTATAGGTCCCAGTACCAGCTACAGACTCTTTGGTCGACATCATCACTGGGAAAAAACTACAGAATTCACGAGCCAGCCCCAGTTAAAACCAAGAGAGACAAAGGAATTCAGATGTGGACTCAGTACCTACTCAGAGAACTAACTCACTTATCTGCTTGAGAAGTGACCAAAAGGCAAACATGCCAAAAATATGATCAGCCCCATTATTATATGTCTGAACCCATAATGTGAGAAAAAAGGTATGTGTGGTTGAGGGTGAAGTGGGGAATTGGATGAGGAGCAAAAAACAAGATATGTCACTAAAGGAGAGACAGAGGTGGAGATAAGCATATATAAAGATGCTCAACATCATATGGCATCAGGAAATTGCAAATTAATACAACAATGAAATATCCACTTCACTCCTCTTAGAATGGCTAAAATCCAAAAAACTGACAATACCAAATGCTGGTGAGAACACAGAATAAGAGGAACTCTTATTCACTGCTGGTGGGAATGTACAATGGTACAGCCACTTTGGAAGACAGTTTGGCAGGACACCTGGGTGGCTTGGCGGTTAAATGTCTGCCTTCAGCTCGGGGCTTGATCCTGGAATCCGGGATCGGGTCCCACATTGGGCTTCTTGCAGGGAGCTGTTTCTCCCTCTGCCTGTGTCTCTGCCTCTCTCCCTCTCCCTCTCTCTCTCTCTCTCTCTCTCTCTCTGTCTCTCATGAATAAATAAATAAAATCTTAAAAAAAAAAGACAGTTTGGCTATTTCTTACAAAATTAAACATACTCTTACCATATGATCCAGAAACTTTACCCAAATGAGTTGAAAACTTATGTCCACACAAAACCAGCATATGACTGTTTATGGCAGCTTTATTCAAAATTGTCAAAAACTGGAAGCAAGATGTCTTTCAATAATAAATGAATAAACTCTAGTACATACACACAATAGAGTAGTACTCCGTGATAAAAAGAACTGAGCAAATCACAAAAGACATGGAGGAACCTTAAATGCATATTGCTTGGTGAAAGAAGTCAGTCTGAAAGGCTATGTACTGTATGATTCCAAATGCATGACATTTTGGAAAAGGCAACACTGTAAAACCATCAGTGATCGCAAGAGGCTTGGGGGGAGGGAGGGAGAGATCAGAAGGCAAAGAACAGCACATTTTTAGGGCAGTGAAACTATTCTGTACAATACCATGGTATTTCAGGACACGTATTTATCAAAACTCACAAAAACTATATAACACAAAGAATGAACCCTAATGTAAACTGTGGACATTAGGTAGTAATAATGTATCAGCATTGGTTCATCAATTTTAGCAATGTTACAATTGCACTAATGCAAGATGCTAATAACAAGGGAAACTATAATCAAAGTAAAGGTATGAGACTCTGTATTATCTGTTACAATTTTCTGTAAACCTAAAGCTACTCTAGAATATAAAGTCCATTAATTTTTTAAAAATCATTATAGTAAAAAAAAATCATTACAGTTTACTCATGGTGGAATTTAAGAAACAAAACAAATGAGGGGAAAAAAAGAGACAAACCAAAAAACAGACTATTCACTACCAGAGGGGAGGTGGAGGGGGATGAGTGAAATAGGTAAAGGAGATTAAAGAGTACATTTATTATGATGAGCACTGAGTAATGTATAGAATTGTTGAATCACTATATTGTACATCTGAAACTAATATAACACTACATGTTAACTATACTGGAATTAAATTTTTTTTTAAAGATTTTATTTACTTATTCATGAGGACAGAGAGGCAGAGACATAGGCAGAGGGAGAAGCAGGCTCTCTGCAGGGAGCCCAATGCAGGACTCAATCCCAGGATCGGGGATCAGGACCTGAGCCAAAAGCAGATGCCCAACCCCTGGGCCACCCAGGTGGCCCAGAATTAATTTCTTTTTTTTTTTTTCATCTGGGTTGCTCAGTGGTTTATGCATGCCTTTGGCCCAGGGATGGAGTCCCACATTCGGCTCCCTGCAGGGAGCCTGCTTCTCCCTCTGCTTGTGTCTCTGCCTCTCTCTGTGTCTCTCATGAATAAATAAATAAAATCTTTAAATTAATTAATAAATTTAAAAATTCTTAATGATTTATTTTTATTTTTTTTAATCTTATGTATTTATTCATGAGAGACACACAAGAGAGAGAGGCAGACACAGGCAGAGGGAGAAGCATGCTCCCTGCAGGGAGCCCGATGTGGGGCTCAATCCCGGGACCCCATGATCACGCCCTGAGTCAAAGGCAGGCACTAAACCACCGGAGCCACCCAGGGATCCCCTTAAATTTTTTTTAAAATATGGGGAGCCCCAGTGGCTCAGCGGTTTAGTGCCATCTTCATTCCAGGGCGTGATCCTGCAGACCTGGGATTGAGTCCCATGTCAGTCTCCCTGCATGGAGTCTGCTCCTCTCTCTGCCTCTCTCTCTCTCTCTCTCTCTCTCTCTCTCTCTCTCTCCTCTCTCTCTGTGTGTGTGTCTCTCATGAATAAATAAAATCTTTAAAAATTTAAATGGCTAAAATAGGGATGCCTGGGCAGCTCAGCGGTTGAGTGTCTCTGCCTTCAGCTCAGGGCATGGTCCTGAAGACCTGGGATCAAGTGCCGCATCAGGCTGCCTGCATGGAGCCTGCTTCTCCCTCTGCCTATGTCTGCCTCTCTCCCTCTCTCTGTGTCTCTCATGAATAAATAAATAAAATCTTTTTTAAAAATGGCTAAAATGGTAAAGTTTATGTTATGTATGTTTTACAATAAAAATATTAATTAATTAATAATTAGTTTTTAAAAAGTGATATGACAGGATGCCTGGGTGGCTAAGTCTATTAAACATCTGCCTCCTGCTCAGGTCATGATCTCAGGTTCCTGGGATGGAGCCCCGTGTTGGACTCCCTGCTCAGTGGGGGGTCTGCTTCTCCCTCTCCTCCTCCCCTCCCCCTGTTCCTATGTGCACAAGCTCTCTAAAAACTAAAATCTTTTTTAAAAAAAGTAATACAGGGATCCCTGGGTGGCGCAGCGGTTTGGTGCCTGCCTTTGGCTCAGGGCGCGATCCTGGAGACCTGGAATCGAATCCCACGTCGGGCTCCTGGTGCATGGAGCCTGCTTCTCCCTCTGCCTATGTCTCTGCCTCTCTCTCTGTGTGTGTGACTATCATAAATTAAAAAAAAAAAGTAATACAACAATTCACATTAATATAAGGGCAGAAGAAAAAAATATCCTCTCCAGGGTGACAAGATATCTTACATCAGAACAAATATCCCTGGGATGCCCGAGTGGCTCAATCAGTTAAGCAGCTGTCTTCAGCTCAAGTCATGATCCTGGAGTCCTGGGATTGAGTCCTACACATCAAGCTTCCTGGTCAGTGGGGAGTCTCCCTCTCCCTCTGCCCCTCACCCTGTTCTTGCTCTCTCTCAAATAAATAAAATCTTAAAAAAAAAAAAAAAAAAAAAGGAACAAATATCCTCTCCAGTGCAGTTCAGACACCTCAGTGAGATGGTGCGGGTACTTTGAAGTGTCCCTCATTTCCCCATGTCCTCCCCAGAGACATGATCAGACACCCCACACACCCTGGTCAGAACATACTCTGGGCTGTTGGAACAGAGGGCACACCTCTGACTACTGAAGAGGCATGACCATGTGAACTTGACACCCGAGCCAAAAGCATCACCTTTGTGCTTTTTAAGAGTTGCAGGATTTCCCAACAACTTACTAAAAATGACTACAGTAAGGCTGCAGAAGCCTTGACTGGAGAGATGACACAGGATCCTGTCATTTACCCTCCAATTTCACCCTCTTGCCATCACCCAGCAGGACTCTTTCTTCTCTACAAAGTTGCTTCAACATCCAGCTCAACATTTCTCCTACAAAGCACTTCCTGCTTAGCTATTCACACTCTATTAAGCCAAGATACTTTTGAACTTAGGTGTATAACTGTAACAGAGGCCTCCAGCGCAGCTGCCCCCACCCCTGCCTGAACTCCCCACCCCATGTGGGTAGAGGAAGGGAGGGGTGGGGACTGCTGGAGCCAGACTGCCTAGGTTTACAGTCCAGCTCCAGCATTCACTGGCTGGGTGGTAAGTTCCTTAACATCTCTGTGCCACAGTTTCCTTACAAAAAAGATATTAATATTTACCCCATGTAAATCTGACACATGAAACGAGTTTATATGCACTTAGAACAGTGTCTTCGACACAGTGAGAGCTATAAGTGCTTACAATTATTATTACCTGTTTTGAGTTTCTCCAAGTGCTGAAGATCACAGGGTAAGGGGAAGTAGCCTCAAAGCCATAGAAGTTGTGCAAGGCCAAAAACATCCCAGCAAACCTCATTGTCTTCTTCTTTTCCGGGGTCTCTGCTATCTTTTACCAAGCAGATGTTGAGTGTTTCAAGGACAGAAGTTAGATATAACTTCTCATTGTCCCCCTCAACCTCAACCAGAACACAACATTTTCCCAAATATTCTGTCTGTACACTCAACATAGCTCTGCTAGAGGGGAGTGCTCTGCAGCCCCAGGCTCTGTATCAGAAAGTTTGGCAGGCAGGGCAGCAATCTGCAAAGGTATATGTAGGAATGAGGAGACCATTCCTCTGAGGCTTGGGTCAGAGAGGATAAGGTCACTGCACGAGTACCTTAAGACCCAACATCAGAACTACACTACAAACAGGAAATGAGACTCAGTGGGATAGCTCAGAAGGAGGGTGGGAGAATAAATTGAGGGGTCAAAGGCCAAAGTCTTGGGTCAGGAGCTCTCAGTCAGAAATCTGGGCAAGGATAAAGCCTCAGGTGTGGAAAATGGGAGCTTAGAAGGGCGGGCTGAACAGGGACTAAGAGATCCAATCATGTCAAATCCATAAAGGCTTCCAAGTCTTTGCCTGTCTCTGTGGGAAGAGAGGGAAATCTGCCAGTGCTGAGCAGCCTGGTGTCACTCTGGCTGGCAGTCACTCCTGATAATCAGGCTGCTTGAACCTTTTAAAGTGAGTTTGACTGGGCCAGCTCAAGGAATCTCTTCCCAACTGTCTCCTTACTGCTGAGGGACTCTCTTCATTGGAAAATATGGAATCCTCACCCCTTGAAGGAAGAGATAATCCACACTGCAAATGAAATGCTTTTCAAAGGATGAAGCCACATACCCACATAGATCTGCTGGGAGCCTCACAGTGCCTTAGGTCTTCCTGTGGTTACAAAAGAAATGGAATTCTCAACATTTCAAAACTCAGAGATGTGGGGCCTGAAATTCAAACCAAAGTGGTGGTTTCAGCTTCGAGAAGAGCTGTAGCCCTGCTGCTGGCCATTACTCCCTGGACAAGCACCAAAGACACTCACTCTAAGTAGCCCAGAGCCCTTGCCCATAGAAGAGAGCACCACCATTTCACATAGTCCTCCCCAAACTCAACACCTCAGAGATGAAAGGCTGGGTGACCAAAGCTTCGGGGAGGCCTGCCCTGCCATGAGACTCCAGAGCACT
Organism: Nyctereutes procyonoides; assembly: GCF_905146905.1. Taxonomy (NCBI): domain Eukaryota; kingdom Metazoa; phylum Chordata; class Mammalia; order Carnivora; family Canidae; genus Nyctereutes; species Nyctereutes procyonoides. The sequence continues at coordinate 7,462,173 of NW_026575133.1, read as the reverse complement.
TCCTCAGCCTGCTGTGCCAGCAACAGGGAGGGCCAGCCTGTCATCTGTGGGTGGTTTATGGAGGCATTCTGGTTGTCAGCTTCATGAGAGTTCTGGGAAGAAAGCAAAGGCCCAACCAGAGAAGGGATCAGGACAGTGCTCCCAGGACAAGTGTGTTACGGCAAAGGTAGGATTTCCACTGGAAACCCCAGAGGATGAAACGACACATTAAAAAGTTCCTGCAAACGAAGCTTTGAGAAGGGAAAATTAGCATTTCCCAACTGCCGGGGACCAAGGCCACACAAAACAAGTGGAAAAGTTAATCTGTATCCAGTGTTTTAATAAATAACTCATTCGGTACAGAGCCCAATTTAGAGGAACCTAAAGGGAAAAGGAGGTTCTCTACCAACCCAGTCGAGACAGACACGGAAAGCTAGTCAGCAGCAGTTCCAGCCCCAAGGAGGGCAAGAACAACTCCAAACTCCACAGACACATCCGCCAAGAAGCCATTTGTGGGGCAGAGCCCAGATCAGCTACGGGTGGTAGAGGTGAGGTGCGGGCTCTATCCTGTGCAGCTACCAGCCTGTGAGCCAACACCACACAAAAGCCGTCTTTGGAACCAGCTGACGTGTATGGAAGATGACTTGCCCAGTGGAATCCCATCAGGAAAGTCAGCCTGAGATCACAAACACGCTCTGCGACTAGCCAGCCTTTTGTGCCCTGTAGTTCAGATCCAGCTAGGGCTGTTGGCAGTACAAAGGGCAGCCAGAAATCCTCATAGAGAGTAGTGCTGAAGCCACATCTTCTACAACCCTGCAAATCTCCACATTCCAGTCCACAGCTGCTGGCCACAAGGGGAATAGCCAGAGCTGGAGGCTTCCAACAGGCTCTTGGCAACTGAAGATCAGCTGTCTCACACCTCCCAAGTCCAGGGGAAGAGCAACAGGACAATCTCTGCCACTGAAGTCAGTTGAGGGTAGCCTTAGAGTTCCTAGAAAAGCACTCCATTCTCTCCTGTGGCTGCCCAGACTAGAACTTGTTCCATCTCTCCAACTTCAGAAAGAGCCTCTTAAGAGCCTTTTAATCCAAACAAGTGCTCTCTTGTCCTATTTCCTTTGGTGAATTTGAATACGGAAAGAACCCAGATGGAACTGGCCATTCCAGGACTCAGGCAACCAGCTTGCTCTTCACGTCTTTTAGGAGTACAAGGGTAGGCGTCCTCTCCTACTCCCAAAGCAAGCCTGCTAGGGGCAAGAGACCCTTGACCCTAGAGACAAGGGACCCCTGGACTTCTGCTTAACCTATCCTTGGCTATCTGTGAGAAGGAGAAATCTTAAAGGGAGGAGGCATACTGGAGGCATTGAATAAATGGTGACTGATCAAAATGTAAAGACCGTAAGTAGAGCACAATGGTTTAGAACACTGGCTGTGGGATCACTAGACCTGGCTTCTCATTTATTACCTATGCAGTAAGTTAAACTTAAATTTCTGTATCTATAAGTGAGACATAATAAGAATTCCTTGTGTCATAGAATTACTATGGGGATAACATAAAAAGATACCTTTATGAAAAGAGGTTTTTTTTATTTTAATTTATTTATGATAGTCACACACAGAGAGAGAGAGAGGCAGAAACACAGACAGAGGGAGAAGCAGGCTCCATGCACTGGGAGCCCGACGTGGGATTCGATCCCGGGTCTCCAGGATCGCGCCCTGGGCCAAAGGCAGGCGCTAAACCGCTGCGCCACCCAGGGATCCCGAAAAGAGTTTATATAGTGTATATATAACCTGGAATACAGTAAAACCTGGGGGGGGGAAAAGTTTGCTTATATTATTATGCTAAAGACAAAAAATGTCCATACATTCCTTTCTCCCCAATCATGGGAAGAGCATAGGAGCACATGGGTGGCTCAGGCAGTTAAGCAGCTGCCTTTGGTTCAGGGCATGATCCTGGGGTCCTGGGATTAAGCTCCGCCTTGACTCCCTGCTCAGCGAGGAGCCTGCTTCTCCTTCTGCCTGCCATTCTCCTGCTTGTGCTCACGTTCTCTCTCTGTCTCTGTCAAATAAATAAATAAAATATTTTTAAAAAAAGAGAGAGAGAGAGCATAGAATAGAGCATAGAATAGAGCATAGAATAGTGGAGACTCTAGGAGATCCTGCCACTCTCATTAGCTTGCTGTATGGCCTTCAGGGGGTTACTGTACTTTCCTCCACGTACAATTAAGGGACATGAACTAGATCAATGTTTCCCATTTTTAACAATAATAGTACTGAATCATACTTTTTATTTTTATTTATTTTATTTGAGAGACAGTGAGAGAGAACATGATAGGGTGGGCAGAGGGAGAAGCAGGTTCCCTACTGAACAGGGAGCCTGATGTGGGGCACAATCCCAGGACCCTGGGATCATGACCTTAGTTAAAGACAGATGCTTAAATGACTGAGCCACCCAGGTGCCCTGAGAGAAAGAATTGTAAGCACACTCCATGCCCAGTGGGAGCCTGAAGCAGGGCTCCAATACACAACCTTGAGATCATAACCTGAGCCAAAATCAAGAGTTGGACACTTAGCCAACTGAGCCACCCAGGTGCCCCTGAATGATACTTAAAAAAAAGTTCCCTTTACAATTCACTTTCAATTTTTCTAATCATGCCTAGGGTCAGGTTCTATTTGGTGTTAGCGTATCTTTTTAACACCTCTAAACATACTTGCTAATCTCTTGAACAAAGAGAAATCTGGCCTCAGATTTAGAATCTTCTGTGATCGCTTCTCGGCCTTTTGGCTAAGATCAAGTGTAGAATCTTCTGTGACAGGCCACAGTATTAAGCTACAATTTAATAACATTGCTTTGTTATCACTGCATTCATTTCCATAGTTACCTTTAAATTATGGCAAACAATACTGGTTTCCATTTGTAATAATGACTTAACTTTTAAAAATATATTTATATCAGTTTCAAAAAGGGGAGTTAATTAATTAATTTTTTAGTGAGCTCTACACCCAATGTGGGGCTTTAACTCATGACCCCGAGATCAAAGGTCCCATGTTCCTCCAACTGAGTAACCCAGGTACCACAAAAGGAGGGTTAGTTTAAAAAGAACATAAACTAGGGGATCCCTGGGTGGCTCAGCAGTTTGGCGCCTGCCTTTGGCCCAGGGTGTGATCCTGGAGTCCCGGGATCAAGTCCCGTGTCGGGCTCCTGGCATGGAACCTGCTTCTCCCTCTGCCTGTGTCTCTGCCTCTCTCTCTCTCTCTGTGTGTGTCTATCATGAATAAATAAATAAATCTTCAAAAAGAAAAAAAAGAACATAAACTAGATGACCTACTACATGGCAAAAATTATGAAGATGGCACTAGAAGTTTGGGAAACACTGGGCCAGAAGATTGTTAAAGTCCCCTCAACCCTGGAAGTGAGTGCTGGTGCCCTAGGGTGTCAGGCTGTGATCTCCCCTGGCCCGCTTCCTTCTTACTGGCCTTCAGCTTGCAGACACCTAACAAACTTCACCTCCTCCCTGGAGCTTCTTCAGATCCAACAGCCTGACTAAAAGTCATATCCCTCATTCTGCTCCCAAGTCATGTTCATCCATGGATTGCAGCATTTATTTCCCAGTACCATAACCTTCTCTTTATGTTTATCTCCCATCTAGAACATGAACTCCTTGAGGTAGGAATTATGTCTTGGCATTTTATCCCCAAGACATATATTAAGATGTTCTGCATCTTGAGGGTACTTGAGGAACATATGCTGAATAAATGAGCCCATGCTTGGTCCCCCCTTTTTTTTTTACTGAATGCAAAAAGACAGTGGAAGAACACTACCAGAAATTCATCTACCATAATTTCAGTTCAACACTTCTTTAAAAGTGTTCTATCATCCATTTAAACTGGATGGTAGGACACTCACCTTTCTGATCTCAGCTTCAAGCACTAAATTAAATAAGAATCTTTAAATCTGTTTCAAAGAGGCCTTGCCACATGAAATGTTCATAAAAGCAAACTTTTCTTCAAGAAACTTACCAGGATTGAGAAGAGATCAATCACACCAGCACAAGACCACTTACAAATGTACTTATGACTTCTGCAACACAGACCAGAACTGGATAAATATCCAAGAACACTCCTTCCATGTCCTTCTAGGGGTAGGACATAATACCAGAAAACACTAGATTCCATTCCAGCAGTAAAGTACGGTCCAAACTGAGGTCTAATGTCATAAATGACATATGAACATCACAGTGCTTTATCATACAGAAAGGGGGTACTTTCAAATGTGAAAAAACATTAAGGAAGGCCCTCTTTAAAATTCAGAGGTTGCAGAGTCCCTGGGTGGCTCAGTTGGTTAAGTGTCTACCTTCAGCTCAGGTCATGATCTGCGGTCCTGGGATGGAGCCCTGCATTGCGCTCCCCGCTCGAGGTGGTCTGTTTATCTCTCTCCTCTCTGCCTCTCCCCCGCACTTGTGCCTGCTCTCTCTCTCTCAAATAAATAAAATATTTAAGAAAAAATTCAGAGGTTGCTCCCTCTGAAATATGAGGCTTTCTCAATTATATTCTTCATGTCACTTTGGGATTGGACCCATCCCTCATATGCAGGTATAGTGTAAGAATCTTTAAGCCACATAGGAAATGATATTCTTTTGACTGGAATAAATCTGTCAACAAAAAGGTACAGGTTAACTACACTAAATATCCTCTGCAGGTTCTTTTTTTTTTTCCTTATTAAAAATACACATTAAAGTCCAGCATAGTGCCTTTATTGCCCACATCTGTTTGCTATTCTATCTCCATTATTAACACTGTAATGCAGGGTCCCTACTCAGGCAAGATTAATTCGCTGTTGCCAAAGCCTTCTGACATTGCAATGGATCAGTTTGGAAGGCTATCAAGGCAGGTCCAAGCATTGCTCTCAACATGGGATTAGTAAGGAGATGAGGCCTGGGCCCCCAGCTTGATGAGAGAGAAGAGGAAGTTGGGTTGGACCTGTGATCAGAGAGGTAGAAGACTCTAGTGGTTAAAAGCCCAGACTTTGGACTCAAGACAGTTCAAGTGAATCCTAATTCTTTTATTTTAGGCAATTCATTTGCCCCTGAAGTGACTCAGTTTTCTCCTCTATAAAACGAAGATAATAAAAGAACCTGGTAAGATTGTAAAGTATTTGATGCGATGATAAAGTTGATGCTAAGAACTAAAACAAAGGGGAAAAAAACCCTGATGATTATCATCTTCTTTATCATGATACCATCATCACCCCCAGAATCATCCCCTTATGCTGCTGGGGCAGGGCAGGAAGAGCCCTGCTAGTCTTTCAACCTACACATGCTAAGTAGTCATCACCAAGATACCAAATGATAATATAGAAGGGAAAAAAGACAAGACAGAAAGCAAAAAGCAGGAGAGGATATGGTACAGAAATAGAATCAGTTCTTGATTAACCATGCTAATGAGGGGGGAGGAAGACAATATTTAAGTTGAAGAAAAAGAAATCTCACAAAAGACTGTAGAAGAAAAAAAAATATATATATATTTTTTTAATTCTAGATAGTAACTTGCTCGAGGACATGATATAATTGTCTAAAAGCACAGTCGTTAAGAGCCTGAGCTCTGGAGCCAGAATGCCTTGTTAGAATCCTGGCTCCAGGGACCCCTGGGTGGCTCAGTGGTTGATGGTCTGCCTTTGGCTCCCAATGTAATCCCAGGATACTGGGATTGAGTCCCACATCAAGTTTCCCACAGGGGGGGCAGCCCCAGGGGCACAGCGGTTTAACCCCACCTGCAGTCTAGGGTGTGATCCCGGAGATCTGGGATCGAGTCCCAAGTCAGGCTCCCTGCATGGAGCCTGCTGCCTGTGTCTCTGCCTCTCTCGCTCTCTCTCTCTGTGTCTCTCATGAATAAATAAATAAAATCTTTTTTAAAAAAAGATGTTTCCCGCAGGGAGCCTGCTTCTTCCTCTGCCTATGTCTCTGCCTCTCTCTGTGTGTCTCTTATGAATAAATTAATAAAACCTTTAAAAAAAAATCCTGGGGATCCCTGGGTGGCACAGCGGTTTAGCGCCTGCCTTTGGCCCAGGGCGCGATCCTGGAAACCCGGGATCGAATCCCACGTCGGGCTCCCAGTGCATGGAGCCTGCTTCTCCCTCTGCCTGTGCCTCCGCCTTTCTCTTTCTCTCTGCGTGATTATCATAAATAAATAAAAGAAAAAAAAAGAAAAAAAAATCCTGGTTCCACCCATCCAAGCTGTGTGACCTTAAGCAAGTTATAGACTCTTTGTATTTCAGTTTCCTCATCTGTAAAATGGAACAGATAGGAGTATCTACCAGTATTATATGGTTGTGGTGAAAATAAAATCAGTTTATACATGCAAAGTGACTATAATAATACCTGGCTCATAATCAATGCTTAATAAATGTTAGCTTTCATTATTAGTATTGCTGTTATTGTTTCAGCTGACTTAATACTAAGTTGATGTTTAACTTAATATTAAAATTTGTTTAAATTCAGTGGCTATAGGTGTACATAGGAGGGCAGGTAGAATTTAGAAGTATACAGGGAAGGGGCACCTGGGTGGTTCAGTCAGATAAGCATCTGCCTTAGGCTCAGGTCATGACCTCAGGGTCCTGGGACCAAGACCCGCATCCACTCCCTGCTCAGTGGGGAGTGTGCTTCTCCCATTCCCTCTGCTCCTCACTGACTTGTGCTCTCTCTCACACACACGGAAATAAAAAAATCTTAAACAAACAAACAACTCGGGCTCCCTGCATGGAGCCTGCTTCTCTCTTTGCCTATGTCTCTGCCTCTCTCTCTCTCTCTCTCTGTCTCTCATGAATAAATAAATAAATAAAATCTTTAAAAAAGAAAAAACAACTATTAGAAGTATACAGGGGGCAGCCCAGGTGGCTCAGTGGTTTAGCGCTGGCTTCGGCCCAGGGTGTGATTCTGGAGATGCAGGATCAAGTCCCATGTCGGGCTCTGTGCATGGAGTCTGCTTCTCCCTCTGCCTCTCTCTGTCTCTCATGAATAAATAAATAAAATATTTAAAAAAAATAGAAGTATACAGGGAGAAAATGGGAGACAAACTAGAATAAAAAATGTACTATGGATAATCTGAGCACAGACAACTGCAGGTGATGAGGAAGTAGGTAAAATCAATAGAGGGAGAGAGATGGATGCATTCATGATAAAGCAAGTAAAGTAAAATGTTAATTGCAGAATCTAGGTAGTGGATATTTGCTTGTTGGCTATAAAATTCTTCCAGCTATGCCTTATGTTTAAATTTTTTTATTATAAGCTAGAGGGGGAAAAAAAACAAGTAGACTTAGAGACAACAAATCAAATTCTGCATCAGAGCTACACTGCCTGTCCTCTGAGCTCAAACACCAGAGCAAGCTTAGAAAAACCTAATGGTTTTGGAACACTTGCTCATCATCAATACTGTCCTGTACCAGATGAGCAGAGGTCAGGTGCTGACTTGGATCACTTTGGCACAAGTAGATATAAGCAGAAGGTAGAAACCCAAAGGTTCCATCTAAGAAGTGCCAACCTCAGAGAACTATGACATTATCACCCCTGCTCAGGGAAACCCCAGAAATAAGACTCAAGGCTAAAGAACAGACAGGTGGAGGATGGGCAAGTGTCATACACTTACTCATGGACTCTGCTGTCACCATAGAGATCACTCAGGCCAAAGCTGATGTAGTGCCAGTGTTCAGGGATATTGGCAGAAGGGCTCCCCACATTCCTGTACATGCTAACATAGTCCAAGGGGTCTGGGCCACCCAACCTGCAAAAGACAAAACACAGTCAGTGAGAGCCTGAAAGTACACAACGTGAAGCTAAGACATTATGCCTTACAAATCTAAAGACCCCATCCTGGAAGAACCTGGAATGAAAGATAACTAAAAGGAACATCTCTGTGATAAGACCAAGGGACAGGTAGCTAGAAGCTGCCCAATTCCATAAGCACAAGACGCTCCCTTCTATCCCCAACATGCAGGACCTCTTTTAAAAAATAAAACAGACTGGGTGGTTGTCCCTTTTGCTTCTTCCTAATTCAAATTACCAATCCCAAATGGGATTGGCAGGGATTATCTCTCTTCCATGGTGCCTGTAAATATAACAAACTTCAAGGGAAGAGGTGCATCAGTCAATCAATCAGCTTCTGTTGAAAGATCATCCTGAGCATCCCCAATGGGCATTGTTCCTGGAAGCAGAGGCTCGGCTCCACTCCTGCCTCTTAGACAGCTAATTCCTGAAAGACTATATTGTGCCCTATGTTAATTACAGTTTGTTCTAAACAAACTCAATGGCTCCAGACTCCAGCCTGTACCCCACAGACCAAAGCTGGTCTTTTCTCATGCAAGTGACAAAGGCCATACTTAGGCTAGCTCAGCCCTGCACAGAGAACTGCAGCAGGCCAGACTGACCCGTGAGAGTGCCTGCAGTCAGAAGATGATCCCAGGAGACTGTCGCCTCAAAGGTAGGGCTAGAATATTAAATGATTTGGGGCCTCTGAGGACCACATTAAACTTCCCCCATAATTCTAACAGACAAGAAGCTGAGGAAGAGACTCAGTCATTAGCTCACTCTGAGGATTTAATTCCATAAGGGTTTCCTTTAGTAGAGCAATTAATGTTCTCTCTTAAAAAAAAAAAAAAAGTCCTGCTTTTCTTCAGAATGGATAGGGAAACTTAATAGACTTGAGAAACAGCCTAAATGGAAACAATCAGCGGAAGGAAGTCTGCATTTAGCCCACAAACACTCTGCCTGGGAGCTGCCTCGGACATCTGACTATTCCACAGACTGCAAAAACTTTGCCTGCCCCTAGGACGTTGATGGAGTACACTTTGCAATTGGCATCATATGCTGCAGGAACACTAATAACCAAATAAAAGACATGCTACATGTGATCCCAGCAAGAGTTCCAGTACCATGCAATTTAAATACTATTTAAAACCAGTAAGTCTGGTTTCATCCTCTTTTGCCAGGATATTATTTGCCTTTATAGAAATCCTTATTCTCTGCTAGGAAATGCTAAGTTATTTATAGATCTTGTAAGAAAGTTGCTACAAATAGCTCAGAAACTCAACTGAGTGGATTAGGAAAAGAGACAAATCCCCATGTCCTTCCTTAACTCTGATTTGACCAAATCATTTGAATGTTTCCACAACTAGTTGAATATAGAAAAGTTTGCTGGGGGAAGGAGGAAACATAGGGGTAGCTATCTCTGAAAGAACCACATGATAGCTGCAGAACCCCAGAACAGATGGGAGTGACTACAAACTCCAGAGCTGCTCCAGTTTCCTGCTGCAAATTCCCAGTCTTGCCCCTTTCAGCCTAAGTGCATCCAGCAACAAGTGGCAAAACTGTATCCACAGTTCCATACTCCATCTGTCACACCTCTGCAGCCCTCTCTCAGGAGATACTGCATCAAGGATCGAGGCTTTATCTTAAAACCACAACTGTAAGGAATAACCAAGAGTCAGACAAAATTAACCTTGTCCCCAAGCACAGTGTTCTGTTCTACTTACTCAGACACCTGATGGGAAACAGATGATTATGTAGAAAACAATCATATCTTGCACTTAGAAAAATATGTTATCCAAAGACCCAGAGTATCCCTTGATGCTCTTCCTTGAACTTACTTCCTTGAACACCTAACTTCATTCCACATGACAGCTGTAGGACTGCAGTGGCTCCTGGGTACAAGCTCTGCCTCTGTGTTTCTATTCCCTGCCCACTAAAGTATCAGCTTTCAGCCAGGATGTCCCCGCTGGCCAAGGTTCACTAGCCAAAGAACCAACCTTCTGTCACAAGAAAAGGAATCTCGAGGGACCGTGGGCCACAGCCAGACCCAGGTAGCCTTGGTCAGTCAAACTGCTAACGAGGCCTTGTGGCATCCCAAGTGTGATGTATATTAATGAATTAATTTCAGAATCTTAATTATGCAAACCCTTCCAAATCTCAGAAAGAACTAGTCACTCAGCTGCTCCTTCTTATATTTTTCTGCATTTGGCCAGCATTTCTAATCTCACAAAGTACTCTTTATTAGTCATTACATGTTGGCCCATTTCTGAAGATAAATCCTGCCTGGTTAACAAGCTTGCCCAAATCAGACTTAGTGCTTTAATATCTTCTGCACAGAATTCTATCCTTCATGGCCAACTGGATGACATAAAAACAGTTGCCTAAGTCTGTGTAGGGATTTCTCTGTTCATTCAAATGAGACCTGAACCAATAGCATTGCAGAACCAGGCCCTCTTTCCCCATGACGCAATCCAATACAGTTCATCACAACACATACTTAAATATAGACAAGAAATGAGAATGGGTGATTAAGTTATCAAGAGCTGCTTTTTCACTCAGAAGCTCTCTTCAAAAACTCCTCTCAACCAAAGAACAGTTTGCCTGCTGAAGAGAGAAGTGTACCACTGGCCACATCTCCTTCTGGCTACCAGACATGACCCTCTCATAGGAGGTGGCTGGTCCCCAGGCCCTGTCTCTTCATATTGTCCCACTGACACAGGCAACTGGCCAGAGCCCCAGACAGTCTGGTTTCTGCCATCCCCAGAGGAAGTTAAGAGGTTATCCTGGAGAATCTTCCATCCTAAAAGAAGAGGTAACCAGCAAAGACATCCACTCTCTCAACCTCCCCCTTTGGTCTACCTGCCCCCTTGGCACATCCCAAGCTTTTTTCTGAACAGTCTTTCAGGACTCAGTGAAGGGGATTATTTAATACAGTGCCTGCATGAATGCAGTTCTGGACAAATTCTACCAATTCCTCAGTCAATATGGTCCAGAAAGACCATGAAGACAGGTTCTTTGTCAGAGTCCCTCTAACACCTGTTTTGCCCAGTGGCTGTGAAAAGAGATAGGTTGCAAACAGGAATGGGAAACAAGAAAGGACCATTCCTACCCCAAGGGCAGGCCTTCTATGATCCTGAACAGAGCCACTTGAGGGTTACTCTCAGCTTCCCTGAGAGACTCTGGTCTAAATCCTGAAGCTTGGGCCAGGAAGCCCCTCTAAACATCTGGCTGCACTTCTTTGCTCCGTGTCTCAGGTCTTCATCATTTACTGGGGTCCCCGGCAATCTGAGCCAAACCATGGATCTATCTCCCTGACCGTGCCTCTGTTCTAGCCAATGTCCTAGGCAAAGCGGGTGCAGAGCCAAAGGAAGCTCTGCTTGGAGAAAGAGAACTGTGCCGAGTAAGCAGAAAGTTTATCAAGAAAAGTTGCTCCGTGAAACTTCAAACGCAAAAGCACTGCACCGATAGGACTGACGTCTGAGCTCATGGGGAAGGCATCTTAAAAGGAGACCTCCTCTTCCTCTCTTCACAAGCACGACTCTCGCAACTTGCCTCCCTCCTAACCTATGGGAGAGCGGGGATCCCCAAATCCACCGTACCCTGTGCAGTCTCAAGCCCTCTGAGCTCGCCAGCCGCACTCCTCCAAAGCCCTCTCTTGTGCTCCCCAGGCCCCGCCTCGCCTCCCCCATCCCACTTCAGCCGCCCTTCTCCACACCCCCCCCCGCCCCCGGCTTCCCTTAGCCCACTAATGACCCCCTACAGGCGCCCCCTCCTTTCACCACGTTTACAGTTCCCTTTCTCCTATCGCCCCCCCCGCTCCTACACACCCCCCCAATTCACTCTATTCTCCTAATCCCAGTTAACCCTTCATCCTCCCCCCTCGTTAACCCTTCTCTACCCAGAGGCTCCGTTAACCCCTTTGTCCCCGTTCCCAACTTCAGCCTTAACTCCTTGCCTCGCAGCAGGACGCCCTCTTTCCAAGTGCTTTAACCATTCTTCTCCACCTCCTCCTCCCCCGCAGATGACTTCCCCCGGGCGTTCTAACCCTTCCCAGCCCGCCCTCGTCCGTCTCCCCGCGGCCCAGGGCATACCAGTACTTGACGATAGCGGTAACCTGGAGCGGGTTCGGCTGGTCAGGGTAAAGGCGACGGCACTCTCCGTAGATGGCGTGCAGTCCCGGGGGGAAGAGCGAGGCGAAGGCCGGGGGTGCACTAGGGCCAGGGGCCGGGGGCGCGGCGGGGCCGGGGGCGCCGCTAGGCCGCAGCTCCGCCATCCGGGCGCGTAGGGCGCTGGGGGGACCGGGGAGGGTGGACGAGGGGGAGAGCTCTGACGCGCCAGCAGGCGGACTCCGTGGGTGCGACTCCCCCAGGCGATGGGGGCTGCAGCGAGGTCTAGGCTCCGCGCCTGCGCACGGCGCACCGTCTGCCCAGGCCGTCGCCGCCGCAGAGACAGCCGGAGGGTGCCTCGGGGGCCGCGGAGCGCTCGAGGGGGCGGGGCGTCGGCGCGCCCTATCCCGGTATCCATTGGCTAGTGTCTGTGCCAGTCACAGATGGGGAAGGCGTGACTTGGCAATAGGTCCCGCCTCCCTCTCCTTGTGTTGGGGGGGTCCCAAGGCTCTTGGCCTCCCCCTAGTGTTAGGAGGAACCCAGATTTAAATAGAAATGTTGAGGCATCCTCAGGTGCTAGGGTCCCAGGAAAGCTGTGGGAAGCTCGCTGACAAACGACTTGTCGCTATTCTGCTGACACCCTGCTAACAAGAATTTAAGCACAAATTTGACAATAGTGGATTGATTCATTCGTCCATTTAGCGTGGTTTTAGTTGTAATAGATTATAAATCTGAATGTTTCCTACCATCTTTGAATGTCCATTTACCATATTTACTGACACTAACCCAGCCAAATTCAGGGGTTGTATGTTGAAATATTTACTTTGGAGTCTTGTTAAAAAGTAGCAAGAAAAAAAAAAGTAGCAAGAGTTAGGGACGCCTGAGTGGCTTAGTGATTGAACGTCTGTCTTTTACTCGAGGAATGGTCCCAGAGTTCTGGGATAGAGTCCCACATTGGGCTCCCTGTAGGCAGTCAGCTTCTCTCTCTCTACCTATGTCTCTGCCTCTCTCTCTGTGTCTCTCGTGAATAAATAAAATCTTTTTTTTTTTTTTTAAAGTAGCAAAGGCAGCCCCGGTGGCGCAGCGGTTTAGCGCCGCCTGCAGCCCAGGGCGTGATCCTGGAGACCCTGGATCGAGTCCCATGTCAGGCTCTCTGCATGGAGCCTGCTTCTCCCTCTGCCTCTCTCTCTGTGTGTCTCTATGAATAAATAAATAGAATCTTTAAAAAAATAAGAAAGTAGGAAGAGTTAGGTAAAGTAAGACTAGTTTTTAAAACTTGGTAATTTTTTGTCTTTATTTTTTAAAAGATTTTATTTATTTGAAAGAGAGAGAGAGAACAGTGGGGGAGAGAGGCAGAGGGAGAGGAAGAAGCAGACTCCCTACTGCTGGATTCCAGGATCCAGAGATCATGACCAGAGCTCAAGGCAGACACTTAACCTACTGAGTCACCCAGGCACCCCAAGACTTGGTAATTTTTAAAATAAATGTTTTTAGTGATGACAATCTCTTCTTTGTTCTGTTTTATGCAGATTGCCTTGAGGAACATCAATATTCATTATCTACTATAGACCTGTTCTTTCCCATTACCATTGGCTTTCTGTAACTGGGAGAATTTTTTGTTATTTTAAGTAATCTCTACATCCAATGTGGGGCTCGAAGTTACAACCCCCAGATCAAGAGCCATGTGTTCTACCGATTTAGCGAGCCAGCCACCCCTGGGAGAATTTTTAATTCCTAAGCCACCTAGTTGAGAATTATTTTCCAGGATACAATAAATAATTCCAAGAGAAAGGAATAAAAGGAAGTCCTAATTACCAGTGCTATTGACTAAAGGGTCTCCACTATTTGAACGGGAGGGATTGCATAATCTAGAGATAGATGCACTGGTCTCATTTGAAAGCAGTGACACATAACTTCTCCTTACCTCCATTTTCTCATTTATCAATGTCAATTGTAACTCTCCATGAAAATAAGAGATAATAAAGCAGTTCCTGAAGCTATTAAATAAACGATGTTTTTTAGTGATCAAAAGATCACCTGTACCCAAATGCCAGTCTTCAGACCGATGTTGGCCTGTTGCAAAGTTTATACCAACCCAGGAAAAAATGCGAAAAGAACCAAAATGTGCTGGTTTTTTTTCCCGAAAAGCAAATTTTATAAAATTTATGTTTTTGTTCTGGATGTAGGTCCTCCTTCCGTGTGTGTATGTGTATGTTTGTGAGTGGGTATTAAATTTTCCTTTATTAGAGTTTGATGCTGATAAATGTTTATTAATGTCATATCCAAATAAAACCACAGCAACTTTATACTATCCAGGGGAAGTGGTGGCAGGACTGATCTGAAAAATCTAAACATCCACGAAATACTGGCCAATCAAAACCCAACTACAGATAAGCACTCAAAGAGACTACATACTTCAGCATGCACTGCGGATCGCTTCAAAGGAACTACAGATCCAGGCATGCATTACTGCCATCAATCTAGGTCCCGGTCCATTCATCTACGGATACTACAAAGCCCAGGGTACTATGTTTTCAACGTGACGCCCTCCTCTTAAATTAGGCGGGGCTCTGAAGCGGCCAGGAGCGTTAATCTCAGGTACAAAGCATGCTGGGGGTTGTAGTTCTTTGGAGGCGAGGTCGGGCCGCTCCCTGGACGCCCTGTGCCGGCGGCTAGACTGCGCATGCGTGTCAGTGGCGCTAGCAGCGGACCCGGCTGGCAGTTCCTTCCTCGGAAGGAGAGATTCTTCTGCCATGGAATCCTACGATGTGATCGCCAACCAGCCTGTCGTGATCGACAACGTGAGTTGCGTCTTTCCTATCTCTAAAAGGATTTATGCTCTCTTTCCCAAAGGGATCGCTTCCCGAGTTTCGGCCTGAGCCACCGGCTCTTTGTCACTGGCCCAGCCTGTCAGGCGGGTTTAGCCGCCGCCGCCTTCGTCCTCCCCTCACCCGTAGTCCGCAGGCCAGGGCGGCTGGCCAGCAACCATGGGATGGAGAACTTTGGGATGGATAAAGGGAAGGGCTGTAGTCCGAGCTGGGTCCTTGGCCCCTGCCTCGAGGGGCCTTAACAGCTCTGTGAGCGCCCGGCGTCCGCCCCCTCCCCAGTTTCCAATAACTCTATTGGTTGCTCCGGCTGTCCGTCTCGACCGATGACCCCGCCTCTGGGCCTTGCCGGATGAGGGCAGCCCTCCGTCGTGATTGGCTTGCTCCCCTGCCGTTCTTCCGGGCCGCCATAGTGTTTCCTCTGTCTGAGGGGTGGGCAGGTGTACGAGAGCTGCGGGGATTGGCTTCGGGAGCGCCACAGTCAGTGGAGAGGCCTGACGGGCTGGGGCCCGCCCTCGGGTGGAGAAGGGCTAAGTTTCCTTCGGTCCCCAGCCCGATAGGCGGCTTGGTGGTGTGTATGGGTGGGGCTCGGGAATCTGGTGCCAGAAATTGCCATAGGATTTTAGTTATTTCTCTGATTATAAATTAACAATGTTAATAAAGATCCAGAAGAAAAGAGAGTGACCAAGCAAGCAGGGAAGTACCATCCTTTTGGGAACGCCTAACAGCTGGGGAAAAATATTAAACCTATTTGCCAGGCGCTCAAGCGCTGACAAGGGCGGGGGGGGGGGGAGTCATGTACATTCGAATTGAGTCCTCACAAAAATTAGGTGGATAGTTAAGGCAGGAACTTTGATCCTCGTTTTATAAAGGAAAAAAAAAAAACAAAAACAAAAACTGAAGCACGAAGAGGTGAAGTGAGCCCAAGGTCACACGGTAGAGGTGACCTAAATCCAGTGCTTTATCCGCTATTCCTCTTGCTAGTAGGCAAGACGCAAATGCATTTATAGTGACAAAGGAAAGAATCTAAATACCCGCTCTTATTTGGGGCGGAGAGCTGACTATTGTAAAACAACTGCATTTCTATCTTCCACTCAAAGGGCTCCTCCCGCCAAGATTGGTTGGTGCCTTCTGGGTCCCCCTGTTGAGGCAAAACTGTCAGTTCTGTCTGCCCTCAGCTGTCGGATTCATTCTGTTGATTCAGCCCTTGGGACCTTAGGCCTGTTACAAGGTGCCTTCGTTTGCATCATCTCGTTCAAGCGCTCTTGTAGGTAGATAAGAATGACTGTCCCGCGTTTATCCAGGAAGGTGAAACTTAGGTTAAACAACAGTATTCAAGCCACTTGTAGAAATTGAGGAGCCAAGACTCAAATTGAGGTTGGGTTCCAACTTTCTCACTTTTTCCAAAGAAAGGTGCTTTTTTGTTGTTAGCTTTCCTTTTTTCCAGAAGTATAGTTTCTGCCTTGAAAAGCAGGAGGATGAGCTCAATGACACATTTCATTTGGGGGGAGGAATTTTTGTTTTGCTTTGTTTTGTTTCGTTTTGTTTCTTTTTGTCTTCCTCCCTGTACTGTTAAATGCTTGGGGGGAAGGATGACATTCTTTCATTTTTTATTGCTCTCCCCTTCCGACCTTCCTCCATAAATATAGCACCTAGGGCTTGGCACCATTATGTGCTCAGTAATTGTTTTTTCATTGGATTGATGGGTGGGTGGATGAATGACCAATTATCACAGTAACAAAGATGTCCCTAAATAAGGAAAGGGCTGAAGTGGGGAGAATCCTCTAGTTAGTAACTACAGAGTGCTGAGTAGGGCTCCTTGTTCTTGATTCCATTTTCAGAGAACACTTTCTATCTTCAGCCAGTTTGTATGTACTTCGTCTGCATTTCTTAATTTTAAAAAGGAAAAAATAGAAATTAAAAATTTCCTATTTTCCTTAGCAATGCATAAGGAGCAGTCTGTCCATCCCATTAGATTCTTTGATTCTGAAATTGTTGGACAAGAGTTCCATCTCCAGCCATTTTCTTTATGTCAGTTAAGCTAATGCTTTTTAGTTTCTCCTTTCTTTCTCCATAGTGTATTTGAAATGCATCCGTGTAGTGGTGCATCTTCAGCTTTAGGATTTAAAGAATTGATTTATTTTCTCTAGGAAAACATTTCTTTTATTATGCCAGTAATTCTGCCAAAAGGTGAAGTAGGAGGAATTCTCCCAATTCTGAGCATCTGCCACATTTTTAGATCTGGGACCTCAGGTAGTTCTTGCTGTTTGACATTTAGAGAGTTGTTTGTTTGTTTGTTTGTTTTTTCAAAATAAAAGATGAATAGGAAAAATAATTTGAAATATTTGAGCCAACTTCATGTTATGAGAATAATGTATATCCAGCAGATTTAATTGCTCCATAGCTTAGTACATTGTTACAACTTTATTTCTGGGCAAAGGAGAGTATAATTAAAAGAAAGGAGAGGAGCACCAGACTCTTGATTTCAGCTCAGGTAGTGATGTCAGAATTGTGAGATCCAGGCCCTACTCAGGCTTTGCACTCAGGGGAAGAGTCTGCTTAAGGTTCTCTCTCTCCCTCTCCCTCTGCCCCTCCACTACTCACACACACTCTTGCTCTCTAATAAATAAATAAATAAATAAATATTTTTTAAAGGAAAGAAAGAACAAAGAAAGCAGGGGAAAGAGGGAAGAGCCTCATTGGCAGTTTGCAGTCTTTCCCAGTCTTAAAATAATTGTTAACTACTCCTTTCTTCCTATTCTGGCACCAAACCAATTCATGAGAATTTAATGAGGAAAATAGAAGGTAAGGTGCACATGAATGCACTTTATAATGCATGCATTTATATGACAACAATAAAGTGATAGGTATTTTTAAAAACTAAACACAAGCCATTCTTCGCAAAGGTATGTCATTAAGATGAGGGCAGCTCCCAGGCCGCATTTTGAGGACTACGACACTTTCATTAGGAAACTGTGTTTCAAAAAAAAAAAAAGGAAAGGAAAGGAAACTGTGTTTCTTCTGAAGCTTAAATCTTTGCTGAGATCTCAAAGGTTGAGCTCTGTCCTAAAATTAGGTTTAGCAGCTACTTTTGGCTCAAGGTATGATCCTGAAGACCTGGGATCAAGTCCCACATCAGGCTCCCTGCATGGAGCCTGCTTCTCCCTCTGCCTGCCTGTCTCTCATTCTCTCTGTCTCTCGTGAATAAATTTTTTAAAAACTTCTTTTTTTTTAATTTTTTAAAAACTTCTTTAAAAAAAAAGAAAGAAAAATAAAATGGATCAGTGTTCTGGTCAATCTTAAAACTGTCTTTGTGACTATTTGGGCCTAAATGCAGGAATAGTATCAGATCTTTTCAAGTTCATCAATAAACTAAGTTTCACTGTTTTGGAGGGCTGTTATACTTCTTCAGACCCATCTTTTTAAAAAACACAGAAAATTTCAGAGAAGTATGTAACAAGCACCCGCATAGCATGTGTCTACCACCCACATTTACTAAATGTTAACAATTGTCATGTTTGCTTCAGAATTCTTTTTAGGAAATAAACATGACAAATACAATTGAAGCTTCTTTGTACCCCTCCACAATCCTGTACTTTCTGTCCCAGAAGTAACCTCAGAAACAAACTATCACCATAAATTGATGTGTCCTTTCCATCCATGATTTTGTAAACACAGATATTTTATAGTGTGTGCGTGGTATTTGTGTTTTGAGTTTTTACTAAAGTGCTATCATTTTATCATTTGCCAGTTTTTCTTCCTTTTTTTTTTTTCTTTGTGAAAGAGAGAGCACATGTATGGGGGGAGGGACAGAAGGAAAAAAGAGAGAAACCCAAGCAGACTAACTCCAAGCTGAGCACAGAGCCAGTGATGGGCCTCGCTCTCACGACCCTGAGATGATGATCTGAGCCAAAACCAAGAGTCAGAGGCACCATACAGGCACCCCAATTTCTTTTTGTTATGGAAAATGTCAAACATAAACAAAAGGAGAGGAATAGTATAACAAATATCCACATAGTCATCACCTAGCTGTAACAGTTATCAACTCCTGGCTGGCTAATCTTTTTTAACTGCATTCCCACCTACTTTCCTCTCCCATACTATGTAGGTTTTTTTTTTTTTTTTTTTAAGATTTATTTGAGAGACACTTGGGTAGCACAGAGCATGATCCCAGGGCCCTGGGATTGAGCCCCATGTCAGGCTCCCTACTCAGTGGGGAACCTGCTTCTCCATCTCCCCCTGCTAGTGTGCTCTCTCTCTGTCAAATAAATTTTAAAAATCTTAAATAAATTTTAATGAGATTATTTGAGAGAGAGAGAGAGAAAAAAGATTACATAGCAGGGGGAAGGGCAGAGGGTACATAGCCTGGGGAAGGGCAGAGGGAGAGAGAGAATCTTTTTTTTTTTTTAATTCATGAGAGACACAGAGAGAAAGAGGCAGAGACATAGGCAGAGGCAGAAGCAGGCTCCATGCAGGGAGACTGATGTGGGACTCCATCCCAGGCCTCCAGGATCACACCCTGAGCCAAAGGCAGATGCTTAACCACTGAGCCACCCAGGCTTCCTGGAGAGAGAAAATCTCAAGCAGACTTCACCAGTGCAACATGGGGCTCACTCATGACCCTGAGATCATGACCTGAACCAAAATCAAGAATCTGACACTTAACTGACTGAGCCACCCAGGTGCTCCTTTATTTTTTTTTTTTTAAGTAAGCTCTGTGCTCAGTGTAGGGCTTGAACTCACAACCCTGAGATCAAGAGTCACATGCTCTACTGACTGAGCTAGCCAGGTACCCTCTCTCACCCTCTTTTAAAAACATAATCAGGGCTCGTGGGTGGCTCAGTTGGTTAAACATCTGTCTTTGCCTCAGGTTATGATCCCAGGGTTCTGGGATTGAGCTTCATGTTGGGCTTCTTGCTCAGGGTATCTGCTTCTTCCTCCCCTCTGCCCTTTCTTCCCCTCCCCACCCCTAGCTCCTGCTAATACTCTCTCTCTGGCACGTACACATTTTCTCTCTCAAATAAATAAAATCTTAAAAAAAAACTATTATTAAATCTAAAAAAATTAATAATTCTTTAATAACATCAAATATCCAATGTTCAAATATCATAAATGATCTCATTTTGGTTTTTTTACAATTTGTCATCAGCTCTTGAGATCTGTTGATTTAAGATTTTTTAAGATTTTATTTAGGGAGAGAGATGGTGTGAGTGTTAGGAGGGGGAGGGGCAGAGGCAAAGGGAGAGAGAGAATCTCAAGCAGACTCCATGCTGAGCTGGGAGCCGGACCTGGGAGGCTCAGGTCTCATGACCCTGAGATCAGAACCTGAGTCAAAATCAAGAGTTGGACACTAAACTGAGCCACCAGGCATCCCTGATTCACTTAAGTTTGAGACACTAGAATTAGCTGAGGAAATGAAGTCAATATATTTATTTAACACTGTCACTTGTGATTTGATATTCGACCTGTTGGTTGTACAATTTCAGCAAGAATCCATCCCTAGCTTGCTGAAAAGGATGAAGAGGAGGTGACCTACAGAGATAGCTTACTGTTCAATTATGTATATTTTGAGAGCCACGGTTGTGCTTCACACTAAGCTAGGTGCTCTGAGGGTAAGAAAGAAACCAGGTTCCATGTGGAAGGAGAAACATCATGAATTAGTTGCTGGGAATGCCTTAAATAGGAGTCTTAAACTCCGTGCCTGCAGAAGCTAAGCAGGAACATAAAAAGGGGGACGAAGAGGGTAGCCTTAAAGAAGGCTTGAGGAGTCTGGAAGGTACATTGAGTGTGCTTGACCAAAGGGCCAGCTGCTTTTCATTTCCAGCCAGTTACCCCCACGCAGGAATGCAGCCCCAGTGTTGCCAGATTTTCTTTTCTTTTTTCTTTTTTTTTTTTTTGTTGCCAGATTTTCTGATGTTTCAAGAAATCAGAAATACTAAATTTTATTTGCAGTCTCTAATTTTTAACTGTTGGAAGTTAATGTAAAAGTAGTTTGTGGTCTGCAGAGACAGAAAGTAGATTAGTGGTTGCCTAGAACTGCTTGGCAGGAGAGAGTAGGTAGGATGGAAAGTGATGCTAATGGGTACAGCTTCTGGGATGATGAGGAAGTTCTAACATTTCATTGTGGGGATGATGTATATGGTGATGATGGTGTGGTGATGATGTATTCACAGTTGTATAACTGTGTGAATATACTAAGAACCATTGAATTATACACCTTAAGTGGGTAAATTATATACCAAGAGTGTCCTGGAATCTGAGGCTCCACCTCTCAGCATCCATTTCCCACTGGTAAAATTGGAGACAGCAAGCCACAGGCCCAGAGTCAGCAGGTACTGGGAGAGCCTTGCTGAGGGATTCGCTGTTTGCCTGCTTCAGAAAAAGAATGGTCATTGGTGCCTGGCAGCAGACTTGAGTCCTCAAATATCAAATATTTATTATGAAACTACTTTTTCAAGAAGCGTCTCTAGAAGGCACTTGTTTATTTGGCTTTGCCAGAGTGAATAACAAAGAGAGTGGAAGCTCATATGCCAGGTAGGTAGTTCCTAGTGACAAGTAATATTAAAGAAATTGACAGGGCCCTTTTATAATCTGTGGTGTTGTGGTCTTAGCAGAATAGAAGCAACTCAGCTGCTTCCCCTATCCCTACTCATTCTACACCCAGTTGCTGGGCTGGCCAGCTCGTGGGATTACAGGAACAAGCTGGGTCTGGTTCCACCTTGTGCATCATTCCTGATGCTGCCTTCACCTTTTTTGCACCACCTCTGCCCAAGGCTTCTGGCATTTTAGCTGCTTGTTCAGGTTCCATACTTTAGGCTTCAGCCAAATCATTTGAGCTTGGTTTTTATTTTTTATTTTTTATTTATTAATGAGAGACAGAGAGAGAGAGAGAAAGAGGCAGAGAAACAGACAGAGGGAGAAGCAGGCTCCATTCAAGGAGCCCGACATGGGGCTCGATCCCAGGTCTCCAGGATCAGGCCCTGGACTGAAGGTGGTGCTAAACCACTGAGCCACCCGGGCTGCCCTTGAGCTTGGTTTTAATTTTAGGCAGCTAGCATTTTTTTGAGTACCCTCAAATGCCAGATACTGCTGATACATAAAATCTGTGAGCCTGAGGAACTTGGGCTGAACACAGACAAAAATGGAAACCACAAATTCAAATAGATAGAACAAAATGCAGACTACTTAGTGGTACAGGTAATGGTGATCTTGTGAAATAATAGGAAAAGGGTAATTAATTCCAGCAGGGGATTATTCTTCAGGAGGAAGGCAGTGATATTAGAACTGGGTCCTAATACTCTCTTGCTGGGAAGGACAGGGAAGAAGAAATGAACCTAACATCTTAATTTGCCTTGCTACTCCGACACTAGTCTGATTTTGCTAGTAAGCTCAAAATTAAATGTCCAGGAAAATCATGTCTTCAAAATATCTAGAATCTGAAATGCAGGTCTCATCTTTACTTTTCTTATTTTTACTCTCTGCCCTGAGGTCCAGTGAGTCTGTTGCATCACCACACCCAGATGAAGGCAGTGAGCAATTACTGGAAGCTTGAGCCAACAAGTTCTCAGTGTTCTGTACAGTGCTGTGCTCTGTGCTGTTTTCACTGCCCATGCCTCTGTCCCAGAGCCCCGGGCTGCAGTAATAGTTCTCCCTCCTTCCCAGGCTCTCAGCTCAGTTTACAGCTGCACCTTTTCCAGGTTTCTTGCTGTTCTGCCCAGGCTGATGAGTTTGCACATTGTTTCCTGTTTTCTCTCTTTTCTGCTGGCAGAGGTTCCTGCTGTCTTAGAGAACTGGCATTCTCTATCCCTTAGCTACTTCATCCTCCCTCTGTCTTGCCAGAGTCAGGCACCAGGATAGCCTATCTAACCACCACCTCCCACACACAAACACACTTCTTCTGTAAAAGAACAAGACTAAGAGAGAGGAAACCAGAGATATTGCAGGAAAGCCTTTGGTGCAAAGATAACCTTAACTATTTAGCATCTCCTGATGTATTTACTACTTGTTGGGGACCCCACCCAGGGATCCCCAATTTCCATTGATATTGGAAATATCAATCTCCACCGCAAGAGAAGTGGTCAACAGGCAGCAGGAAAAGGCTTGCCCCTGTTACATGTGCAGCTGTAAACCATGTTAGGGTAGAAGGGTGAGCAAATCGGGTGTGGTAATAGAAGAGTTAAGAAGGAAGAGGACAGGCTATATCTGCAAGCAGTATCAAGCCTTGACATCTCTCCTACACAGAGTTGGTATCTGTGTCTAGAGTCACCATTTACTTTGGATGGGCCCCAGGTGGTACCAGAGATTTTGATAGAGAAGTCAGATTCTCTTCTGGCACCATTCCTAACTTACCAAGGATTCGAGCAGCAGGATTGTAATGTTGCGTCTCTTCTCATATGTTACTTTAGAACTCCCCTGTTCTTTACCATCAGGAGGCCAGTGAGTAAAACAGAGCATAAAGGTTTGTCCCTGCAGTAAGAACCAGACAATATATGCCTCATCAGAGTCAGCTCCAAGCATAGTAGTGTTCATTGTGGTAGTCTGTCATGGAGACCCCAGAGGGTAGGGAGTGTTTAGGCCTGCACTGGGATAGTAAGTTAACAGCATCACATGTGGTTTAACAGAAAGAATCACGCGTTCTTCCCACCTTGGTTATGTTCCTAAACTTGGCTGCGTGGGTGCTTCTAGGTACTTTTCTCCCCTCAAGTTTTCTCTTTCTTCCCTTTATTAGTATTATTTTCAATTCCAGAAGTAAAGCATATTCAACGTAGATGAGTCAAAGAATACCAAAATTCAATACTTTGAGCATACAGTGAAAGTTTTCCTCACCATGCCCAGTCCCACTTCCCTCCTGGTGGCATACATTCCCTCTACAAATGCTCATGCAAATGGACATATTATAGACAAATATGAGGTCTCTTTTAAGTAAAAGTGGAACCATATTATATGTATTGTATGATATGCATGTCTTGTTTTTCTCATACTTCTGACTTCTCTCTCTCTCTTCTCTCTTCTCAGGGATCCGGTGTGATTAAAGCTGGTTTTGCTGGTGATCAGATTCCCAAATACTGCTTTCCAAACTAGTAAGTAATTCTGTAGCTTAGTCAGAAGCTTGGGAGGCACGGGGCACCTGGCTGGCTCAGTTGGTGAAGCATGTGACTCTTGATCTCAGGGTTGTGGGTTCAAGCCCCATGTTTACTTAAAAAAATAAAATCTTTTTTTTTAAGATTTTATTATTTATTATTCATTCATGATAGACATAGAGAGAGAGAGAGAGAGAGAGAGAGAGAGAGAGAGAGAGGCAGAGACACAGGCAGAGGAGAAGCAGGCTCCATGCTGGGAGCCCAACGTGGGACTCGATCCCGGGACCCCAGGACTGCACCCTGGGCCAAAGGCAGGCACTAAACTGCCGAGCCACCCAGGGATCCCCAAAATAAAATCTTTTTTTTAAAAAAAGAAGCAGATTGGGAGGCTTATCAGCTTTGTTATGGGAGGTCAGCCCTCCGCCTTTTAGATAGAAAGGGATCTCATTTGGGTCAGAAAATAAAAAAATACAAATAAATAATACATGTTCATTATAGAAAGTGGGAAATGGAGAAAAGTAGAATGAAGAAAATCCAAATCAACTATAACCTCACTCCTCAAAGATAATCACAGTTTCTTCCCATGTAAGCATGCACGTCTGTACATCCTTCCATGTTCTGTCACGAAATGAAAAGTGATTGTCCTCCTGCTCTCTCTCGTAGTGTGGGCAGACCCAAACATGTTCGCGTCATGGCTGGAGCCCTTGAAGGCGATATCTTCATTGGCCCCAAAGCTGAGGTGATTCCCAGTCCTACTGAAGAAGCCTCAAGACAGCAGAGGACCTTCATTATTCCCCACATGGGCAGTGCCCCAACAGTGGGACAGCCATGAGTAAAAGGAGCAGTTTCCTCTTAAAATATCCCCTTGGGTCCCCTCATCCTAGGTCTAGTTGGTTCACTTCTCCCAGGAGCAACCTCTGGTTTTAAGGAGGAACTATCTGGAACCCCACTTTGGGAAACAGAGACCAGTCTAGACAGCAGGGTTTTTGCTTTCCTTCTGTATTCTGTCACTACCTTGCCAGTGATCAAATTGACTAGCTTGGTTATTTTTTTGGCAAAAGAGAGTCAGGGGGAAATCCCAGCTGGTATGCCCTGGGGATGAGTTAATTAGCACAGGTTGCCGGAGCCCTAGGGCAGCTTCCAGAAGTGGACCAACAGAATCATTGTTGCCAACCTAGGCTGCAAGTGCTGAGGCTCAGAGGTGAGAGCCAGGAGATTGTGTCCTGGGGTTAGGCAGTGAGGAGGGTGCCTCCTGTCACTGGCTGTAATGGCACTGAGGCCCCATGGAAATGCGGAAGGCCTCCACTTTGCCAGCTAATTGGGCAGTGAGAACAGTTTGCAGCTTATAGTTTAGAGACTTGGCATATGAGAGCCTAACTTTAGCCCTGGGTGAGGACTATGCAGTGGGAGCTCCCAGTCCTGGAGGAGCGGGGCCCTCTGGACCACCTGGCTGAGAGGCTGGCTGCTGCTGTAAGTTCTGCTCTCTGCTCCCAGGAACACCGAGGGCTGCTCTCCATCCGCTACCCCATGGAGCACGGCATTGTCAAGGACTGGAACGACATGGAGCGCATCTGGCAGTATGTCTATTCTAAGGACCAGCTGCAGACTTTCTCAGAGGAGGTGAGGGTCCCATGAACAGGGTGTGCAGAGTTGCTCCCCGAGGTGAGAGGAGGAGCAGGATGATAATTGCCAGGAGTGTTTGATTCTTACAGGCCATGTGCTCTTCAGACAGGTCTGCATTTAATCTGCACACCAGTCCTATAGCATACAGGTAGTATTATCTCCATTTTACAAACAAGGGAACAGAAAGAAGCTCAGGGGAGCCAAGCAGTCTTTTCCAAGATCACTAGGGAATAAAGTGGGAGAGCTGGGTTTCAAACCCATGTCTTTCAGCTTATACTCTAACTTCTAAGGAAGTAACACTCAATGCAGAAAAACAAAGAAAGGTGAATACTAAACATTATCATAAGAATTACAAATTTAGAGTTTAGCAAAATCTGGACAGTTAGAAATATTATAGTAAATACAGGGACCCATGTAAGAATCTTGGAGGACCAGGAGGGGAGGAAGGGGGCAGAGGCAAAGAGAATGAGACTTTTAAAGGGGGCATGAATTTGGAAGGTTGAAAAACTGGCTTATGCCAAGGGGTAGATGGCAGACCCAGCTTGGCCTTTTCTGGAGGGAGCCTCACAAAGGTCCCCTGAGCTCTCTAGCCCAGCATACAGGGGCTTCTGCGCCAATGCTGATGAGGGGTGTGGGTTTCACCTTGCCCTGATGAGGGGTAGGGGTCTCACCTTCCTCTGGGCATCTTTTACCAGCATCCTGTGCTCCTGACGGAGGCGCCTTTAAATCCACGGAAAAACCGTGAACGAGCAGCTGAAGTTTTCTTCGAGACCTTCAATGTCCCAGCCCTTTTCATCTCCATGCAAGCTGTGCTCAGCCTGTGAGTAGCTGCCAGGTTGGCTAGCCTGGCTCCTTGAGGGATGACTGCAGGTGCCTCTCCTGCAGGTGGGAAAGGGAGTATTGAAAATATCTCCCGGTCTCAATTCTCTTGTTTGTCTCGGTGGCTTGGCACCCAGGGCTCTCTACTCTGTGTGCTGGGAAGGCCACACGCAGCTACAGCTCTCCATGAGGGTCCCTGCAATGTATTCATATGTTCATCCAGTGTCTGCTGGTGCGGACATTATGCCAGGCTGGTGACAGAGCTGTGATGAAAACTTTATCACGTGGTGCCTGTACTCACACCCCTATTATCTGTCATGCTCCCAGCCTGCCTCACCCCAGGGTTAGGTCTAAGGCCAAGATTTTACAGTGGTGACCTGCAGATAGGATGTGTTTGACCCCATTAAAAAAATTGTGAGCATTTCAATTAGGAGCTTTCCAGGTGCCTGGCTAGCTCAGTCAGTAGGACATGTGACCCTTGATCTCAGGATCGTGAGTTCAAGCTCCACATTAGGCATGGAGTGTACCCTTGTTGGGGGGGGGGGAGCAGATTTTCTATCAAAATCCAAACTTCTGGCCTTTCAGGGGAAAAAAAAAAAAGCTAGGATGATCTGGCAATGCTAGTTGTGCATTCCTATAGGACAAACATCAGCTGGAGCTGAAGTAGCCGCTCCCACTTCTGGTAGAGTTCACAAGCCTGACCACTACAGCCCGCTCTGTTCCCTGTTGTCCTCCCCGCACTAGGCAGTGTCAGTTGCTATTCGTTAAACATCATGGGTTTTTCCCCTCATAGCAGGGAAATAGATGTCTATACCCTTGTCTTTACCAAAAGAGAAAACAAAAACAAAAAAAACACCCGAGGACATAGGAGGCCATGTGGGAAGAAAGACTTTTTTGTGGAAGTGAAAATATTCTTATTTTCTTTGACTCGTTTACCTTTCCTGCCTGGCCGCTGAGAGCATTTGAATTATCTCCTCTTGTCCGGAAACTAAAAACTGGCCCACAGGCAGGGTCCCTGAAGCAGTCAGAAGCCAGAGGTGGGAAGGCCCCTCACTCTACTGGAAGGGGGAGGGGCTCAGAGAGGCTCAGCTTCTTGTATTCAGGTTTTTCAGGCTTGCTTATGCTCAGGCTTCCTCAGTCCTGTGTCTAGCACTAGAGTCACTAGAGAAAGGCAGGCCTCGGCTTCAGTTTAACTGACTTTGAACTCTTAAGAAAAAAAAAAAAAGTGAGTTTCTTCCCAGAGTGAAGAGGCAGGGGTTAGTGACAGTTTGCCCTCTGTGCTTCAGTTATGCCACAGGCAGGACCACAGGTGTGGTGCTGGATTCTGGGGATGGTGTCACACATGCTGTGCCCATTTATGAGGGCTTTGCCATGCCCCACTCAATCATGCGCATCGACATCGCTGGCCGAGATGTCTCACGCTTCCTTCGCCTCTACCTGCGGAAGGAAGGCTATGATTTCCACTCATCATCTGAGTTTGAGATCGTCAAGGCTATAAAAGAAGTGAGTGCTGCCCCGTGCGCCCAGGGATAGGATGGAGAATGGGAACGGGGCAGTGGGGACCTCTGTGACCTAGAGTGAAGAGAGATGAAGCTCCTGTCCTAGGGGTCTCTGGTCAGGCTCTGTTCTTCCCAGCCAGGCTTCCTGGCTGCCCTGTGATCCCAGCAGCCCTCCTCTCCCCCCAGATAGTCACTGTCCCCAAGTGCTGCCATCTTGTGGGGGAAAGGGAGCTGCTGCTATTTCTTAAGCTGGATGATGGGTACAGGGTTGTTCATTATGATTTTATGCTTTATGTATAAATTACATATATTCTTTTACATCCTCAAAGAAGTCAGACAACAGTTTTCTTTTAAGTAAACTAGATCCTCCTGCCACTCATGGCTCCAGGGAAACCTCAGCTGGGTAGAAGGAACCCAGAACCATGAGTAGTAGAAGGGTAAAGAAGCCTAAGTCTGGACTAAAATTAGGTTGTGGTCTCAGATCCAGCTCCAGAAAGCCAGTTTCCATGCCTGCCCACAAGGAAGCTGGAACAGCTAGGAACTCCCAAATGCCACCCAGTGAAGGCCAACAGAGGCTACCCTGCCATGTTCCAGGGCAGCAGCTCTGTGGACCTTTAGGGCAGTCACTGTGGATGGGCAGATTTCTGCAGCAGCACATCACTGCCCTGGGACTTTGAGCAGGTAGGCCTAGGTTTCCTGCCTGCCTGACTCTTACTCGGTTCTGCAGAGAGCCTGCTACCTGTCCATAAACCCACAGAAGGATGAGACTCTAGAGACGGAGAAGGCTCAGTACTACCTGCCTGACGGCAGCACCATTGAGGTAGGCTTGGATCTCCCTTCAGTCCCCCAGGACCCCCAGAAGCTCTGGGCCCAAACAGAACTCCCCGGGGGAGGCCGGAGTCCTATGCACCCGCCCTTTTACACCCTCTGCCTGGAGCACTGGAGCTCTTGAACAGCATTCTCTCCTGCAGAGCAAGGCATCAGGAACTTTACTTCTCCTGTGTGGAGGAGAGGCAGCACCGGAGGCATTTTCCTAGGTCAGGATGGGGCTTGGAAGAGGGTGGTTAGTGCTGTTCATTATCACTTGGGCACAGTATAGGGTGAGCTCCCTCTTCCTGGACCTCCATTAATAAGAAGAAATTTCCATGAATGAACAAACCCATGTATTGATGCCAAAGATCTCTTGGCTGGAAAGTGCCAGAGCTAGGATTAAATGTAGTTGCCTGGGAGCTCTCTCTGTCCCCTTTTGTTTCCTGTTTGTTCCCAAGAGCCTTACCTTGGTGTTTTGAGGCCCTTGACATACAAGGTCTTCCCTGAGTCTGGCCTTCGTAGCCACCTGGTTACTAACAGATGGACAGAGGGGCCTCTTCCATTCTCACTCCCAAAGTGACGTCAGCCCAGGGCCCAGGCTCCTGAGTTTACCCTCCACCCTGCAGATTGGTCCTTCCCGATTCCGGGCACCTGAGCTGCTATTCAGGCCAGACCTGATTGGAGAGGAGAGTGAGGGTATCCACGAGGTGCTGGTGTTTGCCATCCAGAAGTCGGACATGGACCTGCGGCGCACACTTTTCTCTAACATTGTCCTCTCAGGAGGCTCCACCTTATTCAAAGGTTGGTCTTAGCTCTCAGGGCCCATCTCCAAGGAAGTTTACAGATCTTGCTGGGCCCAGCCACCTAGAAAATTGACTTGACATTCTCCTTTCCTGCCCATTCAGGTTTTGGTGACAGACTACTGAGTGAAGTGAAGAAACTGGCTCCGAAAGATGTGAAGATCAGGGTAGGAGCATGGTGGGGGCTGGGCTGGGGCTGGGGCTGCATGGAACCGGGCTCCACTCCCTCCAAAGCTAGACAGCAACCAGCTTTCATGTTGACCTTGAGGTCTGCCAAAGGGGAGAACCCATTTTCCTTCTCCCTCCCAACAGAAGGGGCCAGTTCTGACACCCTGATGTGGCAGGGTGCTAGGCTGAGGGCCCCACGTGCAGTCTTTCGGAGAAGCAAACACAGACAGATTGGCTCCTGGTGCTCCCCTATGACTCAGTCCAGCATCTAAGTTCCTGCTGAGGGGAGCCAAATGAAAGAGTGATTACTGCCACTGGGTCTGCTTCCCACTGGCCCCCAGCAGAGCTGAATCTTGTCCCCTGATAGCCCCAGCTTCCGTGACAGCTGTAGGTACTTAGGGCTGCTGGAAATCTGCAAGTTCTCCAGATGAGTGTCAGGCTGGCCACAGTACCCCTAGAGAGGCCACAGGGTCCAGCAGGGACATAACTGAAAGCTTATTGTGTGAAATGCATTCACTGCCTTGGGCATTGGAATTGGCCATAAAGATGAGCATTGGATGGGAAAGGGGCAGGGAGGATGAAAGTCTCAGAGTCCTCTTTCCACCCACCCTTTCAGATATCTGCACCTCAGGAGAGACTGTATTCCACATGGATTGGGTGAGTAGTTCTCCTGGGAATAAGAGCAGAACAGGAAGTGAAGGCATTGTTAACCCCCTCACCACCCCATCCCTTCAAAGCAAAGCCTCGTCTGCTCCACGAATACCCACTGTCCCTCTCACAACATTCCTTGGGATTCCCTCCACTCCAGGGGCTCCATCCTCGCCTCCCTGGACACCTTTAAGAAGATGTGGGTCTCCAAGAAGGAATATGAGGAAGACGGTGCCCGATCTATCCACAGGAAAACCTTCTAATGTTGAGACATCGTCTTCACCTCTCTCTGAAGTTAACTCCACTTTAAAACTCGCTTTCTTGAGTCGGAGTGTTTGCGAGGAACTGCCTGTGTGTGTGATTGTGTGTGTGGGTGTGTGGGTACGAATGTGTGCGCATATGCGAGTGCCGTGTGGCCCCGGGATCCCAGGGCCCAGAAAGGACGATGAACTACCCATGATGGCAACGGCCTGAGGCCTGGGGTTGACCACTACCTGGCCCCTGACAGGGAAGAGCGCTGGCAGAAAGCTCCACTCCTTCGTCAGCTGGGCCTTCGTCTGGCTGTGTGGGACTATGTTTACTACCATAGGGAGACAGAGAGGGTAAATCCCGGGAGATTTGCTGCTGCCCATCCTAGGCTGGGCTAGCCCCACCCCCATCCCACCCCCAGGGTGCCCTGAGGCCCAAGGCAGCCACTGCCTCTGTTGCTCGTCCTGCTCTCAATGCCAATTAATCATGGACTGAGGACTAGGGCCGAGGTTGAGTTCTGTCTGGTTTTGTTGCAGTTTGGGTTTGGGAGGCTGGAAGAGCACTGCGGGAACTATTACTGAGACTCTGGGGTCAGGAGACAGCAGGGGGCCCTCAGCCTCACCTGGGGACCAGGACCACATTGGGCATTTGAAGAGGCAGAAGTAGTGCTACTTCTCATTGGTGGCAGAGTGAATGCTCCAGCCCCCACCCCCTGTCCAGGGGTCTCAGAAGAGTTTCGGGAGCCTGTTGGCCCCAGGCCCTGTTACTTGCTTTTCATCCATCCTTGGGCAATGCCATCTTCAGTTTTATTTATTAAAGTGTTTGTTCAGTATGGGACTGGAGAGGGAGCTCATTGCCTCCTGCCCACCAGTCACCTTGTTCACACTAATGTTTACAGAACCTCAGTTTAGCATAGCGTCCAAGGCCCTGCCACTCCCTGCTAGTGGTGAACTGACCGTATCCATAGGCCACAGGGCTATTTAGGAGCAGAGGCTACATTCAAAATCACTACCACCAGCCTCTTTCTTCCTCTTCCATTTGCTCACTGCCCTGGAATCAACAGGTTGGTTGCCGGTTGCATTTTCTGAAACAGGAAGTAGGAATCACTGTTTGGCAGAGGCCTCTAGCAAAGGAGGGGTAATGGGAATCCAGCCCCCTTAGGACTGGAGAAAGAGCTGCAATTAACCAGGTTGCCTTTTCCCACTCTAGCTGCCCCAGGGGGGCTAGGTTGTAGAGGTGACAAGGTGCCCACTGTACTGATTTGTGCCATTCTTAACTTTGGACTTGTCTGGTAAAGGAGAGAGGGGGCCGAACCAGAGTGCCAGGAGCTGACAGGCTTATCTCCCCTGATCCAGTGGGGCCAGGTGCCTACCCTAGACCAGGCTGGCCTAGCAGTGTCCAAAGGCTTTTTAGCCCAGATGGTGCAAAGCTGGGGCTAGCAGATCTTCACCCGCACCCTCACCTGTGACACCCAAGACCTGCCCGATACCAGATTCCGGGCAGCATTCTCCCCCATGCCGTCCAACGACCAAAGGCCCTGCCAGGTATGGGCCACAGCAGCAGGTGTGTGTGAAAGCGATGTGGCGACCCGTGGACTGCAGTGTGCTTAACCAGCTCACCTCCCTTCTCTTAGCCCAAGCCTGTCCCTTGCACAAACCACGTTGCCTGGTGGGGCCCAGTGTACTTAAATAAAGTCCTTCCAATAGACAAGTCAGCTGGGCCTCTTCCTCTGGTGCTGCGTGAGAAAGGGAGCTGCATGGGAAGAGAGGAGCTGCAAGTGCGCAATCTGAGGCGGTGATGGGGCCTTGTCTGTCCTCTAGAGGGCACTCTTGGACCAGCCAGACTTATCCAGCCCTTAGCTTAAGTCCCAGCCTCTCAAGTAGATACAGAGAAGATGGTGCTCATGCCAGAGCCCTGCTTCAGGTACTAAGGGTTCCAGCCCTGCACATACCATGAGTGAGACCACTTTGAATGAGGGGAGCACCTCCTGACATCCCTGAAGTCAAAATTTCCACATGGATAAGAAGCTCAGAAACTTATTAGTAAAATGGTTCCTGGGGCCCACACTCATTTTCTGACTACTCAGTTCTCCATTTTAAACCTGTATACTTGGTGGGGGTGGGGGGAGGGATTGCCAGGCATTTTGCAAATGTTAACCTATTTGATCCTCCTATCAACCCTACAAAATGGGTATTTTTATTATCCATTTTGCAGAAGAAGAAAGAGCCACAGAAAGATGATGTAATTTCCCAAAGACTTGAACCCAGGCAATATAGCCCTAGAGCCTAAATTTTTAGCCACTACACAGACCCTCAAAAACCTGGCCTTGAGCAGTAGTTCCCAAAGGGGACACGTTTGCCAATGTCTGGGGACATTTGGTTGTCACACCTAGTAGGGAGAAGCTTACTGGTGTTTAGGCAGAGGCCAAGGATGCTTCCCTAAATATTTGCAACAAAGAACTGTCCAGCTTCTAACGTCTCTAGGTTGAGAAACACTGACCTAGAGCACAGGTGTTCAATCCCAGCTGCACAGTAAAATCACAGAGCTTTCCAACACCCCAGTGCCCAAGCCATAGCCCAGAACCCATGAAATCAGAATCTTGGGGAACAGAATTCAAGACATCAGTATTTTTGAGAGCTCCCAGTGACTCCAAAGTTGAAGTCCTCGGTCTTAGAAGCAGCTGCTTTTCCTTGCTCAGAGGGAGCACCTGCTTTCCCAGCACCCAGAAGGTTCCCTGGGGGTCTCTAATTGTCTCTGCCACCATAATAGGCTCTTGGTTAACAGAGGCCTCCAGTTTCAGAGAAAATCAGAACAGGAATGTCTGGGTGGTTCAGCAGTTGAGCGTCTGCCTTCAGCTCAGGGCATGACCCCAAGGTGCCAGGATCGAGTCCCACATTGGGCTTCCTGCATGGAGCCTGCTTCTCCCTCTGCCTATGTCTCAGCCCCTGTGCGTCTGGTAGTGGTGTATAGGAAATGCACCGGGACATGAGCACAGGTCTTAAGCCACTTTGCTCCCAGATGCCCATGCAGCTACTGGTCCACACACTCTCCCTGCTACCTCTGTGAATCTGATGAGGATGTCTCCCCCAACCCCCACCAACTCATCTGTGGAAAAATGTTCTCCGAGAACTTTTCCTATTAAGTGAGGAATTCTGCTCCCCAGCCCCACCAACCCACCACTCCCACACAAAGCACAGATCTCAGGAATGGGAATAGAAATGACGGACTTTAATCAGTCTGTGATAAAATGAACCTCTTTTAGAGGTCAGGTAGGGGTGAGGAAGCCCTGCCACAGGTGGGGCATGCTACTTCAGGCACAGCTGAAGCAGAGAGGTCAAAGAAACTGCTGGAAAGGTGGAAGGAGAGAGCAGTGGGACTCACAGCTTCCCCTGAATGGGTGAAAGCGGCTTCTGAGCCCACACAGAGCACCAGCCCCAGTCAGGTAGTGGGTTAGGCCTCTGTGCCCCATAGCAACCCCATGTGACCGCAGGACAGCCCCATCCCCTCTTGGTCCTCTTCTTCCTCCTGCCCCACAGGGGGAAGCAGGTCCCTGAGCACATACAGCCTGGCCCTTGCTGAAGCTGGGCCAGACAGCCAAGCAGGAATGGAGACTTCAGTGATGCCCCTGGCTCAGCCCCAGGGGCTCCCCCACACTCTGCATCTGTCCCAGGAAGGCAGAGTAGCAGGATGTTGTGCCCCAGGAAGGCAGAGTAGCAGGATGAGGGGTTGGCAAGAGTGGCTCCTGCCCAGGGCTGTGATAGCATCCTCAGCAGGGTGACCTTGCTGTACCCGCCCCTCACACCATCTTAACATCCAGGGCCTGGGCCCGTGATAGGTTCTGGCGCTGGGCTTTGACCATGTGCAGGCGTCTCCCATGCAGTGTGAACTGGGACCAGGTGAACAGCTGCAGCAGAGCACAGGTGATGGGCACCAGCACCAGCAGGTAGAAGCAGCCCTGGCGGAGTGTCGGGGCCTGTGCTGGGGGTGGGGCCGGGGGCTCTGGCCAGGGCTGAGCACTCCCCACAGGGTTCAGTGGGGGCTGCTGGAAGAGATCATGACCTAGGATGAGAGAGCATGCAGAAAGAACAGGGTAAGCCCTGGTCTCTTCTGAAGTCCACAGCACCACATCCAATGGCACACATGCATGTCTAAACCACAACTCAATTCCTACCCCAACCTTGCTTCTCCCCTGTTCTTCCCTTCTTGGTGACTGGTACCACCATCCACCCCAGAACCTCAGTCTTCCTGGATTCTTCGGCTAACATCACCACTCAATGGCCAGTCCTTCCCCCAATTCCAAAACACATCCCACACTTTCTTCCAATCCCTTGGTACCACCTGCTCCAAGCTTCCCTGGCCTCTGCCACAGCCTCGCCACGGCCCATTCTCCATACAGGTCAAGGTGAACTTTAAAAAACAGATCAGACCATGCCACTGCCCTGCTTAAAATCCTTGCAATAGGGCACCAGGGTAGCTCACTGGTTGAGTATCTGCCTTTGGCTCAGGTGGTGATCCCGGGGTCCTGGGATTAAAAGTTCCACATCAGGCTTCCCTCTCTGTGTCTGTGTCTGCCTGTGTCTCTCCCTCTCTCTGTGTATCTTTCATGAATAAATTAAAAATTTATTCAATATAAAGTTTTGCAATCGTTTTTCTTCACATCAAGAATAAAAGCCAACACGGTGAAGCTGAGAGGCCAGGATGGGGTAAGACAGCACCAGCAGCTGTGCTGCTACAGGGAGTCATTGGTAGTCAAAGATCCCTGGTGTCTCCAACGGACCAGGTGGGCAGAGCTTAGAGTGGCCACCTTCCCTATAGTGAGGTGTGATAGGACATCTGACTTGCCACCAAGGTCTTTTTGACCAGACATATCCTAGCTAATTGATGTCCAAACACGAGAATGTGAGGCCAACCTTCTATCTGAGTTAAACTTTTGACAAGGGAACAAACTTAAAACTGATGTATCCGTCATGTAGCTAGCTGTAGAGCTTGCAACTTACTAGCAACAGCTGCCCAATGCCATGTGAAGTAACAGACTGGTTTTTGGTTTATTTTTTCCTTCAGTTTTAATGTTATGTAATGTATTTAAACCCTTATTTAAATAAAACTTGTTTTCAGAAAAAAAAAAAAAAAGAATAAAAGCCAAGCCTTGCCCTGACAGAGCCCTCTGCTTTCCCAGCCTCATCTCCTAACCACTCCTGAGACCTCAGGCCTTTGTACCTGCCCCACCTTCTGTCTGGGATTCACGGATATCTTTGTAGACCAGATTCCTGCCATCGGTCCACATCCTAGGGATCACCTCCTCAGAGAGGCCTTCCTGGATCACACGAAGTAGCTCCTCAGTCACACTGCAAATTTTACCATCTCTTTCCCCACCACCTGCTATTTTCTTGTGTGGCTGTTTATCACCAACCCACCCATCCCTCTGGAATAGGGAATGTGGAATATAAGTTCCATGAAGCCAAAAACCATGGTTACCTCCCTAAAGGGACCTGGAGCAGCCCCTAGTGGAGAAAGTATTCTATACACATTTGTTGAATGAATGAATGAATGAATGAATGAATGAATGAACAAATGAAGGAACTATCGAAAGACTGGAAGAACTGGGAGACTCAGTCCCTAAACCCACATGGGAAGAGGCAGAGGAAGGGTGGCCCAGAGACAGCCTTGGTTGGTGTGTTTCCATTCTGTCTCTGTTATGGACCCAGCTTGTCAGCTTGTGTGCCAGGTAAGCTTTGACCCCTGGAGCCTCAAGAGCCCTGTGCCAACCCCCCAGGCCCTCACCTGTGTAGAAGCACAGCAGCCAGGTGCCCAGCAGCGGGGCAAAGGTCTGGCCTGGCTTGGTCACCAGGGCCACCATGCCAAAGAGAAGAGCTGAGGCTGCCTGCTTGCGGTGGTTCAGCACCAGGTCCTCATCCACCAGATCAGTGACCACCAGAGTCAACAGCTTACAGGTGCCCTCAGTGAAGACACGGTTGCTGCCAGCGAAGAGAAAAGGGGACAAGAATGAAGGGGTGAACAGAGGTGCGGGGGTGGGAGGCAGGGGCAGCGCCTACCTGGCAATGAAGAGGCAGAGGAGGCCAGGGCGGTCAGGCCCGGCCAATAGCATGAGCAGGCTCAGGCCCAGCTTGAGCAGGAACAGCCCCCGCACCACAGTGTAGACACCCCAGCGCTGGCACAGGGGCAAGAAGTAGAGGTTGTTGAGGTGGGGAGCGACGTAGGAGATGCCTGGATGGGGGGTGGGGGCTTGTCAGGGGGCACCGCCACAGCAGCTTCCACCATTATCCACATCCTGACAATCGGAATCAGAGCTGGCATTGACAACACCTGATGTGCCAGGTCTGTGCTACGAACTTCACATCCTTTTACTGAATCCTCACCACCCTTTAGGGTAAGTACTAT
Source organism: Nyctereutes procyonoides (assembly GCF_905146905.1). Classification (NCBI taxonomy): domain Eukaryota; kingdom Metazoa; phylum Chordata; class Mammalia; order Carnivora; family Canidae; genus Nyctereutes; species Nyctereutes procyonoides. The sequence goes on along the minus strand of NW_026575133.1, from coordinate 7,425,372 downwards.
TATTATCCCGACTTTACAGATGGTAAATGGAGGCCCAAAGAGATTAAACAAAACACGCCCAAGGCTACACAGAGAACAGCAGTCAAGCCGCACCCCCAAGCCCCGCAGCCTTGCTGTGAACCGGCCACTGTGCTGCCTCACCTCTGGGGGGCACCATCGTCCAGATCACCAGGAGAGCAGTGGGGCACTATTCACAGCACAACAGGCTCCGGGCCCTTCCCCACAAAAACAGAGCTGGAGGCTGGGGGCACAACCCCACAGTTGGCAGTGGCGTAGGCCCTCTGCAGCCACCACCAGGCTCCTTTGGGGAGGGAGCTGCGGTAGCAGCTGGGGTGCAAGCTTCTGTCCTTGTCGCCAGCCTGGGGCACCCACTCACCCAAAAGGAAGGAGCCTGTGGAGAGGGAGATGTGGTCTGACAACAGATGCTCCAGGAAGAGGGGGAAGAAGTTGCTGTTGAAGTGGCAGTGAAAGACCTGCAACCCAAAGGGGGCAGTAAGGTGGCTGCTGGGCTGGGGGGTGGGGGTGAGGATTGGGAAGGCCGGAAGCCAACAAGGGAGTGGCTGGCAGTAGACTTTAACCCGTGTCCCTCCTTACAGAACATGCCAAAATAAAACCCAACACCAAATTCCTATTGCTTATCTAATTTTGCTAATAGGTAGAAGGAATGATAAAATTGTCAACTGAATGATTGAGTTTTTTTCTCTTTAATTGAAAACACTTTAGTAAAACATGCTTGATGATATCAATACCATCCCATCTACAGCTGAATTTGGCTAGCTTATTTATATACATGTCTTAGGCACGGCATTTAGTGTTTCAAAAAGATTCTCACAGAGTTCCCAAAGGGCACCTCATTTTCACACCCTCATTTTGCAGGTGAAGACAGACAGTCCTGCCTAAGATCACACAGGGAGTTAGGAGTTCTGACAGTACTGGAATCTGGTTTTCCTAACTACCCGACCTGTGTTCCCACTAGCAAATCACCCAGAAGTCCTCACACGAGGCCCACAACTGCTTTCCCAGCTTTTAAGGAGCCTGTTCCCTAGAGTGAGGCACATCCTAGCTGTTGAGCTGGGGAGGTACTCCCATACCTGTACCAGGTCCATGCCCACGAACCACAGGAAGTTCCGGTGGCGTGCCAGCTGCCGGAGGTACTGGCCCAAAGTGATGCTGCCTGCGTCCTGGCAGCCCGTAAGCAGCTCCTCTCCACACAGGCTACAGGGCAGAGGGGGGTCACCAATGGCCGAGGGCTGGGCCAGAGCCATCCGCCACCCAGGGCAGCCACCCATCAAACAGGGGACTCAGTGTTGAAATCCCACTCAGAAGAGTGCTGGTGGGAACCCAGAGAGCTGGGCCAGGGCCACTCACCCGCCATCCACAGCCAAGGCTGGGCACCCTGGCTCCCTGCCAGCTGCCTCAACCTGCCGCCTAAGCAGCCATGTGGCCCCCATAAAGCCCAGCCCAGAGCCGGTGGCCAGTGCCACACAGAAGGTGCGGAAGGAAGAGAAATCTTCCTTGTTCCAGAAGGCATAGGAGGCAAAGACAGAGAGGGAGCCAGCCGCACTGAAGAGGGAGCAGTAGAAGTTGAGGTGGGTACGGTCGTGGGCAGAGAGGGCCAGGTCAGCCAGCAAGGCATGATGGTGCAGGTCGATGAGCGTCAGGAAGCCATCATAGAGACACAGGCACAGCAAGAACTGCAGGCCAGCTGGGGCCCAGGGCACCCAGAATGCCAGGAACGACAGTGCCAACAGCGGCCCATGCCAGCCCAGGGCCCGCACCCGTGCCAGCACCACAGCCCTCGAGGAGAGCCTGGCACCCGACCTGCCAAGGAGAGGAGAAAAGGTGGGAGCTGCTTTTACCAACTTGGCAAGCCACAGCTCCCCCTGCCCAGGCCTCCAAGGAAGGACAGAGGCCCAGAGCACAGGACTCACGTCAGAGTGATCCCACTGAGCCCCACGTCCTCAGCCTCTGATTTAGGAAGCACAACCCACTGGAGGGTATACTCTGTCTGCTCCCTTGCCAGTCTGCCAGGGCTGATGACCAAAGGGTGGTGGGATATCTACTTCTCAGGGTTGGGGGCAGTGCTGGGCCTAAGCAGGGATGGGGTCAAGGAATCTGCCAGAAGCAACAGAGAGCATTTGCTGTACTGCTTCCTGTTCTGAGGACCTGACAAGCCAAGCTGGGGTAAACCTTGCCCCAGGTGAGCAAGGCAAGTTAGTCAAAGTCATTTCTCCCACCTGCCTGACCTTGGGAAGGGAAAGAGCCTGGTCAAAAAGTGGAAATGGTCTCCCTTTCTTTCCCCACCCCAAACAGAGGCACCCCTGAGCCATCCCCAGGACACAAACCGGGGCTGGGAGCTGAGGAACTGACGGTCACTCAGCCAGCCGAAGAGGGGGTCGTTGAGGCTGTTCCAGAGGAGAAACACCGTCTGTGGGCAGAGGGGAGAGGGGCAGGTAGGCTCCAGGCAGTCATCTCTCAGAGTTTTCCCTACCCAGCCTGCTCACCACCCCTCAAAGATGAGCCCAGCTTTCCTGCCTGCAAACCTTTGCAAAGAGGCCGTCCCTCTGCTAAAACCTACTCTACCGAGATGCCTGGGTGGCTCAGCAGTTGAGCCTCTGCCTTCAGCTCAAGGTGTGATTCCGGGTCCGGGGATCAAGTCCCGCATTGGGCTCCCTTGCAGGGAACCTGCTTCTCCCCCTGCCTATGTCACTGCCTCTCTCTGTGCGTCTCTCATGAAAAAATAAATAAAATCTTTAAAACAAAACAAAAACACTCTACCAGCCACTACCCCTATCAAACTCCCACCCATCTGGGGCAAATTTATCCAGCTGATGAATTAATATATATGAATATATGATACCACATATGTGAATATCTAGAACAGTGCCAGGCTCATAGGACAGTGGCCAGGAGAAGGAGGACTCATGGACACCTCCAGCTCCAGCTTTTCTTGCTGAATCATGGAGGGCAACCTGGCCTGCCCCATGCTCCAGACTGGGTGGCACCCAGCCCTGCAATCTGCCCAACTCCCATCCACTGCTGGCCTACCTCTCCAACCCAGAAGGCACCTTTGTTGATCTTGTACACTGAGACAAAGGTGTCCACATAGTAAAGCAGGAACACATTGTGCAGAATAGAGATGAAGAGGGCCAGGGAGCCATAGACCACAGCTGTAGGAAGGCCCAGCATCCAGGCCTGGAGCCTGCCCAGCCCCATGGCTGCCAGCTCAGTGTCAGCCCCAGGAACACTGAGGAACGCTCACTTCCAAGAGCAGTCTGGCCATCCTTGTCCCTGGGGAAGAAGGAGCCAGTTAGCTGCAAGGCTCAGAGCCAGCTCTACTGGCTCTACTGTAACCCCAGATCTCTGAATCATTTAAAAACTCATATCCAGTCGCACCTGGGTGGCTCAGTCAGTTAAGCATCTGCCTTTGTCTAGGATCATAATCTCAGGGTCCTAGAATTGAGACCCACATCAAGCACCCTGCTCAATGGAAGTCTGTTTCTCCTTTCCCTCTCCCTCCCCCCCTCATGCTCTCTCTCTAAAATGAGTAAATAAATATTTAAAACAAAACCAAAAAGCCCCTCATTTCCACTGGGAGGAAGTTTGTACGCAAAATAAAGCTGGAGAACATCAATGACATACAGTTGAAACAGTGCTGGGCTAGATACACCACAATCAAGAGTAACCCAAGACAACTGATAAAGGCGTGGGAAAAGAAGTCAGGCATCCCATGAGTCCTAAACCAGGTCATGTGCTAGGGCAGTGTGCTCAGCATCTTCTTTCATCCACACCGTCTTATCACAAGAACCTTAACAATCGGATCCCTGGGTGGCGCAGCGGTTTGGCGCCTGCCTTTGGCCCAGGGTGTGATCCTGGAGACCCCGGATCGAATCCCACGTCGGGCTCCCGGTGCATGGAGCCTGCTTCTCCCTCTGCCTATGTCTCTGCCTCTCTCTCTCTGTGTGACTATCATAAAAAAAAAAAAAAAAAAGAACCTTAACAATCTGGACGTGTCAACTGTGGGCCTGGGCACACAATGCCCCCTATAACATCAGGCAAGCTACTTAACACACGCCTCAGTTTCCTCTTCTGTAAAAGGGAAAAAGAGGGATGATCATGCCTACTCTGCAGAGGAATGTCAAGATCAAGTGAGGTAACTCTTGGAAAGTGCTCAATAAATAGATGGTGGTGGTGTCATGATTATCTTTATAAAATGCCTACAAAATTTATAGCACCATTATAGTGTTAAAAAGAGAGCAATCCCAAGCTCAGAGATGTTGAGTCATTTGCCCAATGTCATACTGCAAAAAAGCAGGGGATCTGACCCTACCCGTCTGGTTCTGAAGCCTTTCCTGCTACTTGACTTTCTAAATCAGGTTCCTATGCACTGTTGGGTGGAACAGAGAAAGTTGCTGTGATGTCAGGTTCCATAGGTATATAAGTGAGAGTCCACAACCACTCATGCACTTTGATTCTGGAAATTCCACCTCAAGGAGCCAGCCTCAAAGGAATACTACAGCGATGTTCACAGCAGCAGCAGTAATAAAGAGTAAAAAATTGGACACGGACCAAGAATGCACCAAATGGACAGGTTCAGCAGGCCGACACTCCAGAGAAGCACGTGGACCACGTTGATATGCAGAAGAGAAACCTAAGAACATGTTACATTGAGAAGAAAGAACAAAGCATGGGGTGGGTGCCTGGCTTCCAACCCGGCTGACTTGTATGCAGAGGCTGGATGGGCAGGTTGACCACAAGAGGGGAGGAAATAAAAGTCAGATTTTTATTAGAACGGGCCTTCTCAAACTGGAACGTGCTTTCCAGTCACACGGGCACTTCATCAGAATGCAGATTTTGACTCAGGAGATCTGGGGAGGAATCAGATTCTGCAGGTAGTAGGCTGCGGGGTGGTGACCACAGGACCGTGACCACAGTTTTGGTGGCAGGGGGCAGGCAGTGAGGCTTGACTTGACTTAGGCCTGACTCCTTTTTTAGATTCAAAGCTGCCATTCTCTTTTCAGAAAAGTAACCCTTTGTGTGCTTGGCTGATCCCCAGACGGAAGCTATGAGGATTTCCCTCTCTCAAAATCCCTGCTGTGAGTTAAATCCTGTCCCCCACGCCCTATAACCCCCTCTCACACACACACAAACACACACAAAAAAAGGCATGTTCGAGCTCTAACCCCCAGTACCCAAGTGTGACCTTATCTGGAAACAGGATCTGTGTGGATGTAACCAAGTTAAGACGAGATCACAGTGAATTCAGGTGACCCCTTACAGGGAAAGGGAAATTTTTTTTTAATTTTTTTTAATTTATTTATGATAGTCACACACAGAGAGAGAGAGAGGCAGAGACACAGACAGAGGGAGAAGCAGGTCCCATGCACCAGGAGCCCGACATGGGACTCGATCCCGGGTTTCCAGGACCACGCCCTGGGCCAAAGGCAGGCGCCAAACCACTGCGCCACCCAGGGATCCCAGGGAGAGGGAAATTTAGAGAAAGACACACACACAAGAAAGACAGACAGCTTGGGACACCTGGGCTCAGCAGTTGAGTGTCTACATTAAGCTCAGGGTGTGATCCTAGAGTCCTGGGATTGAGTCCCGCCTAGGGTTCTCTCCCTGTGTCTCTGCCTCTGTGTGTCTCTCATGAATAAATAAATAAAAATCAAGAAAGAAAAGAAAAGAAAAGAAAGGAAAAGAGGAAGGAAGGAAGGAAGGAAGGAAGGAAGGAAGGAAGGAAGGAAGGAAGGAAGGAAGGAAGGAAGGGAAAAAAGACAGATAGCTGTGTGTGGACAAAGGCAGAAAGTTTAAGGATGCAGCTAAAAGCCAAGGACTGACTGCCAAGGACCACAGGCAACCACCAGAAGCGAGAAGGAAGCAAGAAATGAGTCTTCCCTAGAGCCTCTGGAGGGAACATGACCAATCAGCGTTTTTTCAGACCGTGAGAGAATAAATTTTGGTTGTTTTCAGCCACCCAGTTTGTGGTCATCTGTTCCAGTAGCCCCAGGAGCCTTACACATACCCCCAGGGGCTGTTCCTCTTTGAGTCCTCGTGACTCAAGCCTGCCCATGGTGTGGTCTACATGTTGGAGCATACATGCATGCACGCATGCACACACACAGAGCTGAAACTTTAGCCTCCCATCATGGTCAGGCCCTGGAGAGCCAACTTCAACCCTAACCCAACAGTAGTGACCCCCCAGGACCTGTCCTTCCCCCATGACCCCCTATGGCTCCCACTCTGTGCCCAGGGGCCTCTGTCCAGCCTGACCTCCCCTGGGTCTTCAAGTCACTCTCTCCTCTGGCCAGGCTTTTGTTCTCGGCAGCATTCCTCCCAGAAGTGGCCTCCCATCTCCCCATCTTTCAGGAGCCGGCACCGTGACCAGATTTTCTCCAGCCCCTCACTGATGCCTCCTGCCACTGTACCACACTCTCCTGCCTGCCCCCATAACATCCCAACTGTGGAGTTTCCCAGGGCAGGGCCTGCATCTTTGCCCTTCATCCTTGGAGAGAGTGGGCTGGATGAAACTATTCTCTGGTAGAAAAATAGGCCCTGAGGGGGGAATAGTGAGGGAATCCCAGTGGGGTCTCTCAGGCTCATTGAGAAATGAGGGCAATTCACTCAAGAGATCCAACTGGTGCCCGCCTATGCCCAGTGTTGGGGAATGAAGAAGTTGAAGCAGCCAGAACAACCTGGAAGCAGCTGGTAAGTCTGTGAGAATCTTTCCCGGGCTCCAGTGATCCTACCTTGCCCCAAAGCAGGAGGATGGACAGATAGCCTCCCCCTGGAGCCCTTCAGCCCCCAAATGAACATTTGGTGGGAAATGCTTTTTCCGCCCACAGCTTTATTGAGGTACAAGTGACACATAATGATCTGTACATATTAAAAGTGTACAGCCTGATTAGCTTTAACATATATATACACCTGTGAAACTGTCATCACAGTTGAGATCATGAACATATCCATCATCCTAAAAGTTTCCCTGCCACTTTCTAAGAACATAGAAGGAAAACACAATTGAGGGTCTCCTAAGTCCTGACTCTACCAGTTACTACGTGTGTGACCTGGAGCAATTTGCTTAACTTCTCTATTCCTGTCTCTTGATCTGCAATATGCCATCAACCTTCTGAAGACTATTGTTAGCAGTCAAGGAAAAAATACTCTAAAGCACTTAAGTGCAGTGGACACTCAAACTTCAGTGATTATTGCTATTGAGCCTCTCAGACCTCCTGAAGCCACCACACAAGGACGGGGTGAGTATTAATCTAAAGGTGCTTTGGGGATGTAAAGCACAATGTCTACTTCCATTGCTTATCCTTAACCCAGCTCACTTTCTCGGGTTCCCCAAGGGCTTTCAGAATCACCACCACCAACATCAACACCACCCCGCCACACACACACACACACACCCCTGCTACCATCTCACTTCCAAAGCCTTTGTCCAAAGGGAGTGAAGCCTCCCAGCCCCCTACCCAGATATCTAGTGACCTACCCTGGTTGCTGGAGTTGAACCCTGCAGGCAAGCCCCTGGCCTTGCCACCAGCTGGCTCCCTGCACTAGTGCTGGAGTAATGGTAGAAAACCTCAGAGGAAAAAAAAAAAGAAAAAGAAAACCTCAGAGGATTGTGACATGAGAAAGGCATGACTTTTGCCATCAGGAGAGGCTGAGTTTAAATCCTAACTGTGTTTCCTACTAAAAACGCAACCTCGAGTGACTTACCCTATCTGAGCCTTGGTGTCCACACCTGTAGAACGGGAATAATAATGCCTATCCTTCAAAGGAATGTAGGGACGATGAAAGGAATGTCCAGATGCCCCCAGCATTGTTACATGGAAGATGTTCAGAAACTGGCTTTTTCTTGGGCTCACTCATAAAAGATTGGAGTAGGAGCAAGGGAATATCCTGGTAATCTGGCTCCTTCCCATGGTAAGGGAATTTGAGAGAAAAGATATGATATGTCAGGAGAGGAGAGTCTACAAATAGCAGGAACACATGCACAGTTCAAGAGTGCCAGATACAAGCCCCAGCCACAGGCCAGAGTTGGAGTCAGGGCAACCTGTCCAGGTAAGCCTCGGCCCAGGAGAGAGCTGGCGGAGGAGTATGCAGGGCCACTGCAGCCAGTTTCTCTTCCAGATTCCACTCCTCCCTCAAGAAACACCTTCCCCTTCTTATCCTCCCCACCCTCAATACTTCCCAGCAGAGAACAACAGCCCTGCCTCTCCAGGGGAGGAATAGCTTGGAACCCACACCAACCTCATTGCATAAGCCCGGTGAAATATCCTGTAACCCAGCCAATGCCACCCCCAGCTTGGCACCTGGCAAGAGCATCTGTTGGAGGTCCCCAGAGCCCACTCCACCCTCGTGCTGGGATGGTCCCAGTTATGTGGCTTTGAGCCAGCATTTCTCTCTCCCTGGGCCTTGGTCTCATCTATAAAGTGGGGATGATGCCAATTTTAGTATATGTGCCTGCCGAAGCGAGCACTGGGGATGATGCCAACCTCTTGAATTGCTGCAGGGCTGGAACACAAAAGGAATATAAAGCACCAAGCACAGTGCCTGGCACATAGGAGATCTTCAACAAACAGTAGCTACTGTTATTCTTTTTCATGTCTCTGAAGTGTGGTTTCATGATCTTTAAAAGGTTTCATTCACTCAGTGTCCCCTTCTGTCCAATCCATGACTTAAGTAGTCTCTCCAGCACCCAACACTGATGCCTCTTGCTGCCTGGTATATCCTGCCATCCCTCAAATTTTCTTTTAAATGCCACCTCCACACTTTTGTTCATGCTGTTCCTTCCACTTAAAATACCCTAGATGTAACTACATATCATTTCTCAGGCATCTGGGTATGTCTGGCTTTCACATCTATCATTAAGAATCCTTACAACTCTTGTTACTATTTCCATCTCATTTTATAAACGAAGAAACCAATGCTCTGCTCTGGAGGTTAAATAAATCAAAAAGCTATTAGGTACTGGAGCAAAGATTCAAAACCAGCGTCTTTGACTAAAAAAAATCCCAGCATTTCTCATGTCACTATGCTCAACCCCACCACCATCTAATCAAATCCTGCTGATTCAAGGCCCAGTTCAGTGGCACAAGCCTTCCCAAGTAAACCTAGTCAGGTATTCTTTCCCCTTCCTCCTTTATCAGGACCCAGATGCCTCCCATACCCTCCACCAGCACCCAAGCTCCTTAAGAGCAGAGCCAGGTCAGACCCCAGTTTTCTACTCCCTGCTTCCACCAGGCTCCTTCACACAGTAGGTGCTCAGTGAATGCCTGCTGAGTCAATTTGCCCCTAAAAGGCCAATTTGGGCATCCACAGAACTAGGGAAGAGCAGCAGCCCTAAATCCCGCCGCCACCCCCAAATCCCACTATGCACCTCCGTTCACCTTGGCTGTGGGAGTCAGAAAGAGGCAACCAGGAGAACCCTGATGTGCCCTGAATAAAACATGTACTGCAAGGCAACAGGTGCACAAAGGGGAAGAGTGATAACAAAAAGCAACAATAAAAAAAAAAAAGCAACATTTATTAAGCTTGTACCATGTGCCAAGGAAAGCGAATACAAGAGAGCTATAGAAAGAGAGCTCAGGGCAAGGAGGTAGAAAGACAGCAGATCAGGGGGCTCCATAAATCACACACAAGAGTCTACCCTGAGGACAATGGGATGGGGGGGGGCACTGCGGGTTAGTGAGGTGACAGAGCCACATCAGTTTGGAAGGAATCCCCCCACATGAAAACTCACTCCTCTCGACCCATCGGGCTTCTGGAAGATAAAGAACTAGAATGGATGGAAACAGTAGCATCTCCCTGATTTGTGAACCAATCTATAGTGGTAGGGGGCTGGTGGGTTTGGTGGAGGAAACCAAGAACGCGGGATGGGGATCCTAGAATGAGGGGCATCAGGAGGGTGGGTGCCGATTCTCTCCAAAAGGATTAGTGACTGTGTGAAGCAGTTTAATGCAGAGGGAAAAGGCTGCTAATAAGCATAATTTGGAGTTGGGAACCCTGAGTCAATCTGAACTTTATCACTACTAACTAGCTACCTGAGTTTGTTCCTATATCTGTGAAGCAGGAGAAAACAATTCCAGTCTCTACCTGTCCTCAGAAGCATCCAATGAAATGAAGAGGTGTAACACCCTGCACGAACTATTAGGTGTGTCCTCTTCTCAACAAGCAGAGGACCTCTGAATTGTCCGCTGCCTTTCCTGTTTCACACCTGCTTTGTCTCCCTGCCCATTGCAGGGTCCAGCCCTGGCAGGAGGCCTCCCCTGGCTTGGGGGCAGTGGGACACCCTCCACTCCAAATAGTAATAGGCTTATCCTCCTCCTCACGCTGGAAATGAACTTTCACCTTCCTGGGGGAGGGACCTTCCCCCTCTCCCTCCCCCACAGGTCACTACTACAGCAGCACTGGAGGATCAGCGACCTCACCTTAGCACCACCCGCCCCTCCCAAGCCACTGAGGAGTCTGGGGCTAAACCACGAGCTCTTTACTCAATAGCTGGCGCTGAAACATGTGGCTCTTCGGCCAGTCTGCACATTAAAATCACCTGAGGGGCTGCTCCGTATCGAGGCCCAGGCCTCACTCCTGACCAATTTAATCGAAATTGTCAAGGATGGGTCCCGACGTCGTGTTCTTTCAAAGCTCCCCAAGCGGTTCTACTGTGCCACCAGGGTTAAGGGCCATTATATTAATGAAATGGATCCCAGCCTGATGCATCCCGCGACCCCAAGCCCCGAAGGAGCCCTTCGGCCAAGGATTCCACCCTCACCCCTTGAGCCCAAACTGCTCCCACCCTGACCCAAGGACTCTCCCATCCCACAACCTGATCATCTCTGGGACACCACCACCCCCCCAGCCCCCCGCGCAGACAGCCTCCAGGACTCGCAAAGCAGACAGCGTTCCTGTCCCCCGCGGGCCCGTCCTTTGTGTCGGATTGGCCCCCAGTCCGGCCCGCTCCTGCCCCCGCGCCCGGGCCTCCGGCCAGCCCCTCACCGCAATCGTGGCAGGAGAGAAGCCTAATCCTGCGGCCGCCTGGAACCAGGTGCGAGGCAGTGCGCCTGCGCGCGTCCCGCCAGCGGCTTCCCCGGCCGCTCCCTCCTCCCCCAGCCGGCGATTGGCTCCGCGCGGCTCCCGGGACCGCGCCCCGGCAGGTGCCCGCGCCCGAGGCTGCCGCCGCCATGTTTGTCACGGGCTCATGCCCTTAAGGACGGAAAAGAAAACGTGGTCACTGGCAAGAAGAGAGCAGTGGCCTGGATTCCTGACGGTTCACCCTCTCTCTTTCACCTCTATAGTTGCTTAAAGACAATTTCAGTTCAAATCAATAAGGGTTTTCTGAGCGCTCCCCTCCCTCTCCCCGTCCTTCCTTAGTGTTAATTCCCAGGATGAACAGAGCACAGCACCTTCTTAAGAGTCTTGTGGTCTGACTAGATGCACAACTAGGCAGATGAGGAGATGACAGTGGCACAACGTGAGACTCCCTGAGGCTGAATGGTGAGCCCCTGCAGAGTGGACATCCCCAGCTTAAGGTGTGGGCACCAGCGCTCAGGCACCAGGCCTCCAGAGAGCAACCATGAAGCCCAACCTCCTCAAATTAAAAAAAGTAATAATAAAATCTAAGGAGTATTGAGCTCTCACTATGTGCCCCGTAACGTGTTAAGCACTCTGCATGCATTGTCTTGTTGAGTCTTCACATCATCCTGGGAGGTAGGTGCCATTTTACAGATGAGCCAATAGGCTCAGAGAGATTCAGAGACTTTCCTACAAGCAAGAGGCCCAGACCAGCTGGACCCAGCTCTCTTGACTCTCAGAACAGCAGTCTTTCCTTTTCCTACCCCTGCCCAGGCCCTCAAAGTCAAGTTTTCTTTTGCTCAGTTCAGTCTGGTGAGGATGTCCCATGTCTTTTCCCAATAGGCCTGTAAACCTGGTTAGGTTTCCAGGCAATCAAAGAGCAGACACTTCAGACCTACTGTTTTCCTGCCCTGGGATATGAGGCAGTGAGCGTGGGTTTTAGGTTTTAGGGGAACCTGGGGCCCAATCCCCTAACTTCACTTCTTTGTTAAAGGACTCTCCTTTTGTGAACCTCTGTTTTTTTTTTTTTTTTTTTTTAATTTTTATTTATTTATGATAGTCACACACAGAGAGAGAGAGAGGCAGAGACACAGGCAGAGACAGAAGCAGGCTCCATGCACCGGGAGCCCGACGTGGGATTCGATCCCGGGTCTCCAGGATCGCGCCCTGGGCCAAAGGCAGGCGCTAAACCGCTGCGCCACCCAGGGATCCCTGTGAACCTCTGTTTTATGCCTTAGAGGGATTTTGTAGGTGTTAACTGAAAAATAAGAGTATTGCAAGTTTTTGGCTATTATGCTTTTGTTGATGGTTGTCAACAGGAAAATCATCCTCTGCCTCCTGCCTGACAACCTGGAAAAGGGCCCACTCACAGCAAATGGTCCAACACTAGAGCCCCGGTATGCAGGGGTTAGGGGTTAGAGTCTGTCCAGCCAGTTCCTGTGGAGCCCCAGCAATCCCGTGATCTTTGCTCCCAGCATCCACCTCTCACCAATCTCATTTCTCTCCTCCACAATCCTGCCTCTTCAGACCCTCTTCTTACCTCCTAGGTACCCCCTAAGCCACATATATCATCTCTCTTCTAAACTTCAAGCAATTTCTGGAAATCGCCCCCCATCCCAACCCCTTGCTCCCATCTATGTTTTCCTGGCTGAGAATACAGGGCTGGAAAACCAGCATTCAGCATGTGTCTGGCACACTAGGGCCTCCATAAATTGACTAAAGGAGTTTCCTTGCCTTTCTATCTCTGACCAGCATGTGCCTTTGTTGCAAAGCAACCCTAACTCTACTTTGGCCTCCAGTCCTGTGGGAGATCAGGGGGACGGAAAGGGCTGTGAAAGGGCCAGAACTGAATGTGACCCACTGGAAAAACTTCAGCCTCTATGTTACTTTGTGTCCCATGGTTATACTGAAGCTCCTCATCCTTCTGATTTTTTTCTTTTTTTAAAGTTTTTATTTATTTATTTATTTATTTGACAGAGAGGGAGATAGTACAAGAAAACAAAAACACTGGGAGCGGCAGAGGGAGAGGGAGAAGCAGGCTCCACACTGAGCAGGGAGTCTAACCGGGGCTCAATGCCAGGACTCCAGGATCATGACCTGAGCCAAAGGCAGACTCTCAACCAACTAAGCCACCCAGCATCCCCCTCATCTCTTTGATTTTTTTTTAAGATTTTATTTATTTATTCATGAGAGACAGAGACATAGGCAGAAGGACAAGCAGGCTCCCTGCGGGGAACCTGATACAAAACTGGATCCCAGGACCCTGGGATCACCACCTGAGCCAAAGGTGAATGCTCAACCACTAAGCCACCCAGGTGCCTGCTCATCCCTCTGATTTTATAGACAATGTGACGTAACCAGTTACCCTCTTGTGTCAGCACCAGGGCTGGGTCTTGTGATTATCTCCAATTTCCCTTCCTGGTTGCCAATAACAGAGCTAACTGGGAAGGGATATAGGATTCAACTAGGGGATCCTATCATCTGCCTAACTTCTTGAGTCATATCAGAGTCCTTGGATTGTGAAACAAATAGATACATAAATAATTTCTCTCTTTGAAATTCTCTTCTCCTTTGGCATCTGACCTCTCTGATCTGGGTTCCATCATATTCTCCTCTTATCTAACAATTCCTCCTCAGTCCCCTCACTGGGACGCTTTTTTCCCCAGGGCTTTCTAAACATGGAGGGCAAGTCCCCCAAGTTTCCATTTTCAAAACATTTTTTTAAAGATTTTATTTATTTATTTGATGGAGAGAGAGTGAGAGAACACAAGCAGAGGCTGAGGGGAGCTGCAGAGGAAGAAGCAGACTCTCTGCTGAGCAGGGAGCACAATGCAGGACTTGATCCCAGGACTCCAAGATCATGACCTGAACCAAAGGCAGACGCTTAACAAACTGAGCCACCCAGGCACCCCAAAATTCTTTTCAATTATTCACTCAGACTTACCAGGCCATAGGCTATCTGGGGTAAAAGGGACTTCAAAAACAAGATTCCCTGCCCTCACAAGGTGTAAGTGGAGGGCAGCCCAGGTGGCTCAAAGGTTTAGTGCCACCTTCAGCCCAGCCTTCAGCCCAGGGCGTGATCCTGGAGTCCAGGGATTGAGTCCCGTGTCAGACTCCCTGCATGGAGCCCGCTTCTCCCTCTGCCTCTCTCTCTCTCTCTCTCTCATGAATAAATAAATAAATTTTTTTTAAAAAAAGGTGTAAGTGGAACCCAACAAATTGGCAGCCATGATGACACAATGAGGTGTGATCCAGGTAGCAGCTGTTCTAGTCCTTCACCTACTACTTTTCCCTTCATGACTACCCCACCTGAATATAAAATTGCCATCTCCAGCCTGAATATAAAATTGCCTGCCCAACAGCTCCCCAAATGAACCATCTGACTTCACCATGTCCTCAACTTCAAATTGCCCATGAGGGGTTTTTATTCTCCAGGCTTGCTTTGACTACCACGCAGGCAACAAAGCCAAAAACATGTGCCTCCACCTCTATTCAACCCTCTCCACCCAGGCAGTTATACGGGGTCAAATCTAGATGAATCTGCTCCCATCTCTTTTCGGTCCCTTGCTCCTGTTTTGGTTGTCAATTTTCCTGGGTTAGTGTGAGAACATCTTCCAAGATTAGCTTCCAGCCTCTCACCAATCTATCCTCTATTTTGCCAATAAGAGAATCTCTAATCATGGAGTTCACTGATCAAAAATTTCACAGGTTGCTGCATTTTGGAAAATTTTCCTAAAATGCTAGGAAAAACACTCAAGGTGTATTGGTGATGCAAACAACAGAAGACTCCACTCCACAGTGTAATAACCTAAACTTTCAATTTTCTAAGGACTCAGGTGATGGTGCTTTGTAATTAAAAATAAAAGTCTAGAGACACCTGGGTGGCTCAGTGGTTGAGCGTCTGCCTTTGGCTCAGGGTGCGATCCCAGAGTCCGGGATTGAGTCCTGCATCGGGCTCCTTGCATGGAGCCTGCTTCTCCCTCTGCCTGTATCTCTGCCTCTGTGTGTGTGTGTGTGTGTGTGTGTGTGTGTGTGTGTCTCATGAATAAATAAAATCTTAAAAAATATAAAAGTCTATTTCCTTATGTCTTCTGTAGTTAAATTTATATAAAGTAAACACAACTGATGTGTGAAATGAAAAAAAAAAAAGACCCATTCAAACCAGATTAAGCAAGAAAGGAATTTATTGGGGGAATGGGTGGGAGGAGGAGGCATTGGATGAAGGTAGTCGAAAGGTAAAGTTCTAGGAATACTAAGTACATAATGTATAACTTGATGATTATAGTTAACACTGCTGTATGCTGCATGGTATATCTGAAAGCTGTTAGGAAAGTAGATCCTAAGAGTTATATGGGAAAATTTTTTTTATCTATAAGATTATGGAAATTAACGAAATATGGTAATCACTTCACAATATTCATAAGTCAAATCATTTGCTGTATACCATAAACCTATACAGTGGGGTATGTCAATTATATCTCAATAAAACTGGAGGGGAAAAAAAGAATTTATTGGCTTATGTCACTTTGAAGTCCAGGGTTCAAATGAGGTCATTGGGACTTCTCTTTCTGTCCCTTGGTTTCACTTCTTTTGTGGCTCCACGTTCAAACAGGCTTTCACCTCTCCACCCAGACTGCATTTTTTCAGATTTCTGTCCAGGGGAAAGAAAGCAATTCCTTCTATCCCAAAAGAACAAAGTCCTGGACCTAGCTCCCACTGACCAACTGAGTCACCTGTCAGAGGAATGGCAGTGCAATTGATCTAGCCATAAATCACCCCTAACTTTAAGGATAGACTAGAGCCAACTCCCCCAGAACGACTTTGAGTAGATAAGGTATGGGACCCCAAAATTCTAGAAGCTGTTACTAGAGTCAAGATGAATGTTGAGAAACTCATAGTTTGGTCTTTATTTTTCCAATTTACCTGAACCACCCCCAGACTAGCAGAGGTCTTCAGCAAGCATACAGGGACCGATTATTAAAATACAGGTTTCTCACTCTCCCAGCCTCCAACTTGAGCTTGGTCTCACATGCTCCCCACCTCCCACCCAGGTGAGACTAGATCCTCATGTGGTAGCAGGTGGAGGAAAGGGCCAGTCCCATGGGGCCCAGATTGAGCTCCAGGCTAGGGTGAGGTCAGTTTATAGGAAGTCTTGGACATTCCTCAAGTGCTGGGATTTGGAGAGGGCAAAGTTATAAATAGGAATGAGGGGATGCCTGGGTGGCTCAGCGGTTGGGCATCTGCCTTTGGCTTGGGGCATGATCCCGCGGTACTGGGATTGAGTCCTACATTGGGCTCCCTGCATGGAGCCTGCTTCTCCCTCTGCCTATGTCTCTGCCTCTCTGTGTTTCTCATGAATAAATAAAATCTTAAAAAAATAGGATTGGGGAGGTAAAATTAATTTCCTATCGGCACTGTAACAAATTACCAAAAACTTAGTGGCTTAAAACAATACAAAGTTATTATCTCACAGTTCTGGAGGTTAGAAGTCTGCCTCATTAATGAAAATCAAGATATTGAGAAGAATTGTGTTCCTTTCTGGAGGCTCTAGGGAAGAATCCATTTCCTTGCCTTTTTCAGCTTCCAAAGGCTGCCTGCATTCCTTAGCTCATGACCCCCTTCTGTCTTTAAAACTAGCATCATCTGGTTCACTCTCACATAACATCGCTGACTCTCCTGCCTTCTTCCCCACATTTAAGGACCCCTGTGATTACAATGGGTCTAGCTGGATAATCCGGAATAATTTCATTTTATTTTTTAAATATTTTATTTTAAAAAATATATAAAATATTTTATTCATTTTTCATGAGACACAGAGAGAGAGAGGCAGAGACACAGGCAGAGGGAGAAGCAGGCTCCATGCAGGGAGCCCGATGTGGGATTCGATCCCAGGACTCCAGGATTACACCCTGGGCCAAAGCAGGCCACTCAACCGCTGAGCCACCCAGGGACCCCCCAGGATAAGTTCATTTTAAGGATAGCTAATTCACAACCTTAATTCCCCTTGCCAAGTAACATAAGGTATTCATAGGTTTGCAGGGATTAGGTTGTAGACATCTTAGTGGTGGAGGCCTGTCCCAACAAAGTCCTGGGACCAGTTTTTTTTTATTTTTTTTATTTCTTTATTTATTCATGAGAGACAGAGAGAGAGAAGGAGATACACAAGCAGAGAGAATAGCAGGCTCCACGCAGGGAGCCTGATGTGGGATTCGATCCAGGGACTCCAGGATCACGCCCTGGGCCGAAGGCAGATGTTCGACCCCTGAGCCACCCCGGCGTCCCAAATTTCTAAAGTGCACAGAGGATGAGGCTTCCTTCTTGGAGCTCTGGGGCAGGGAGTGGAGTGTTAAGTAGATACCCTAGACCAGTTCCAGTAGCCATCTCCACCAGGCCAATGACTCAGGTTAAGACTTGGGAGAGGAGCTCAGTCAGGAATATAAAAGTGTGACATCATCAAGGTGAGTGTGGAACTTCCCAGAGGGTAGCCGGACTTTGAGGGATGCTGAAAGGAGAACCTGTGGGAGTTACTAGTGATGCAGCTTGAATCAAGTGAAAAGGAAGGAATGTATGATGGCCTGGAAGCCAAGCAGTTAGGAGAGAGTATCAGGTTTTTGTTGTTTTTTTTTTAAGATTTTATTTATTGGGTAGCCCTGGTGGCACAGCGGTTTAGTGCCGCCTGCAGCCCGGGGTGTGATCCTGGAGACCCGGGATCGAGTCCCACATCAGGCTTCCTGCATGGAGCCTGCTTCTCCCTCTGCCTGTGTCTCTGTCCCTCTCTCTCGCTCTCTCTGAATGAACAAATAAATAAATCTTAAAAAAAAAAAAAGAACATTAAAAAAAGATTTTATTTATTCTTTTCTAAAGATTTATTTATTTATTCATGACACACACACACACACACACACACACACAGAGACATAGGCAGAGGGAGAAGCAGGCTCCATGCAGGGAGCCTGATGCAGAACTCGATCCTGGGACTCCAGGATCACGCCCTGGGCTGAAGGCAGGCGCTAAACCACTGAGCCATCCAGGCGTCCTGAGCGGGTATCAGTTTTAAGCATCCAGCAACTATTACTCACCCCAATGGGAAGGAGAGAGGTGGAAGATTGTAGCTTGCAGCCAGAGGGGACTGAAGCTTAGCCAGGGCTCCACACCTGGATGAAGCAATCTATCTGGCTTCACCCAAGTAGCTTCTGGGCTTTCACCTTAGTTGGACTGAGTTCAAATCCCACTGTGCTACCTAGACTGTGTAAACCTAGGAAAGTGGCCTAACTTCTCTGAGCCTCTGGTTCCTTATTGATTAAATGAAAATATTATCGTGTTCTTCATATGGCTATTAAGAATTAGTTCTTATGTAACACTCTATAGGATGGATTGGCTATAAGGCTAATTACCAATCATGAGTCTTGAGACAGACACAGGGCTGAATTTTGCTCTTACCATAACTAGATGTGTATGTTTGAGCAAAATACTTAACCTACATAAGCCTACAATACTGGGAGTGTTTCCTAGTCATAGAATACACTTAGCATGTACCAAATCTGAGGCAAACAGCTTCCTCCTATGTAAAGTGGAAAAAATACTAGTACCTGCTTTCTAGGGTTTATACAAACTTAAAGTTAGATGCTCATAAGTAACTTGATTCAGTGCCTAATGTAGGAGCTTCACTCAAATATTAGAACATTTGGAAGGGCTGGGAGGATGGGGTGCCGGGAACAGGTGGCTAATTGGAAAGGGCACCAAGATATCCTCAGTAAAGTAGTGGTGAGGGCATCCCTAAGCACAGGCCTCACCATTTGGGGCAGGTGGGTATGACCAGAAGTGTCACCAAGCGTAGACACAGACTAGCTGGCTTCTGGCCAGCAAAATGTGTTTCCCTTTGCCTGGAAACCGGGAGGAGTGGCTGAGGCACGGCATGGAGGAGAGCGGTGCCACTAAAAAGTGGTGAGGAGTCTGCTCTGGACCTCTCTGGCTCCCCCAAATGCTGGGGACCAGCTCCCCTGGGCTGAAGGAGACGACTGGGGAACCACCTGGGAAGAACACTTCACCGCTAAGGGCTTGAACAGGCCTTGGGTCCTTACTGCCTACTGAGAGCCTGGGGTTCGGCCCAGCCCTGGGACAAGAGGTGAGATGGAAAGTGAAAGCCTTAGGAAGAGTTCCCCAAAACCATCAGGCGCTGTGCATGGGCTCCTGCTGTGAACCAGAACTGTGGGTTACAAGGCCCCAGGGATGGGTAGTGGAGGTAGAACAAAGGGTGTCCCCACACACTCCCACTGCAGGTGTGGACCAGCTCCCAGCATGTACTCCTACAGCAGCCTGGCGCCCGGGGAAGGCATCTGGCCTCCCCTGCAGCCCCTCCCCTATGCCTACCTGACTGGCCCTCTGCTGCTGCCCCCCATCCACGCTCACAGCTTCTGCAGCCGGCCCCCCGGCCTGATCGCAGGTGAGTGGCCGGCTCCGCGGGAATACCACTGCTTCCACGGCCCAGGCGCGCCCCTGGCGGCCGCGCCGCCCTCGTGGGCCTTCCCGCAGGCCTACGCCGCGGCCCTGCGCCCGCGTTTCCCCGCTCCAGGCTGCCTGGGGCCATCGCTACGAGGGACCGCGGCGGAGGGGAGCGCGGCTGCCCGGCGCGAGGCCCCGTGGCCGGAGGGCGCCAGCCAGCAGGCCGAGCTGCGCTGGGGCCGCGTGGAGCGCGCGCTGGACCCGCGCCTCGAGCTGCCGGACCTAGTGCGCCGGGAGCTGCGGCGCGTGTACGGCACGTACCCGCGCACCGACGTGCGCGTCACCTACCGCGGCGGGCAGTTCCTGCTTCAGGCCGCGCCGCGCGTCCGCGAGCACGAGTACCGTGTGCGGAGGCGCGTGCTGCGGCCGCCCGCCAGCAGCGACAGCGGCGACAGCAGCCCGGCCGCGGAAGCGGCGGAGTGTGGCCGCCGGAGGGAGAGGAAAGGCCCGAGCTGAGGACGCCGCAGGGCCCGGCGGCCGGCCCCGTGAGCACGCGCGCGCCTCTCCCCTGCGCCCGCCGCCCCCGGCCCGCTAGTGGGGAGACCTCCGCGGCGCGCCGGCGCCGGTGCACCTGTCTGTCACCTCGCTTTTTGCTTTCGTTTTTTACCGAGCCTACTCGCCGCCCACCTGCTGCACTTCCCTAATTTCCCTCGCGTTTTTGCTGGATAGCGGGGGAAGGGCCAGAAGAGATCCAGAACATCTCGGGGCGGGTGTCCTGTTTCTCTTCCCTTCCACTCGGACTTGGGAAACGTGGGTGTGAGCTGGAAGAGGGGCGTGGGCCCTTTGTTTCGCCCGTCCCTCCTCCTCCGGGTCTTAGAAGCCTGCCCGGCACCAAGCCCCCACTTTCCCTTCCCCTCTCCTGCGTCTCACAGAGCTCCCCGAATTGCCCAAGCTCCTCCCCCAAGCGGAGGGCCCACCTCTCGGCAGATTGTAGTGAACAGTAAATAAATGAAGTCAAGTGTATGCTTCGAGATCACTTTTCTGTTTGAAGGGGTGGGGATGGGATGTTCCTCATCTCTATAATGTGAGCCTTACCTCCCTGTCTCCGCACGGGCTGCGCCGGGCTGGGCCGAGCTCCCTGCTCCAGCAGCTATTTTTCAGGGTGCCGGACGACATGCACCTAGGCCCGGCAGTGCACCAGGTCCCGCGGCCTGCCACCCACGGAGAGAGTCTTGAGGACATAAGCTCTTGTTGTAGCATGGGTGGTAGGCGTGGCTGAGGAAGGAATGCCTAAGACATAGATTTAGGGCTTTAACTGACATTTTCTAGTCTTGTAACTAGGCTTTCTGAGCCTTGGGCTCAGGTCATGATCCCTGGTCAGCATCATGCTCCCTGCTCAGCGAGTGGGGAGCCTGCTTCTCCCTCTCCCTCTGCCCCTACCCCTACACGTGCGCTCTCCCTGTCTCAAATAGATAAATAAAATCTTTAAAAAAAAAAAAAAAAAGAAAAAAATCACAGTAACAGATTATTACTACCTACTGATTAAAATAATAGCTATTACGTACATCCTAACATTAAACAAATATGAAAGGAAAGCTCTTGCTCACAGCAGGAGGAATAATGAGGTCAGAAAATCTGTCTCCAATCAGTAATAATTGATCCTGGTGAGAATCATTCATGGATACTAAAATGAACGGGTAAAAGTTTGATGAGAAACTGTCTGTTTATATAGTTTTGAAGTATGTTCCAAGAAGATATTTGTTAATTACAACGAAAAAAAAAATAGTAACCTAGTAGAATTGTAGGGAAAACTGATAGACAACACTTGAAGTGCACTGCAGTGGTTCCTCTTGAATAAAGTCTTTCTCACCATCTAATAATGAGTGTCTTGAAAATTTTTTCCTTTAACATAAAGACAGGTCGACATCATGTGCTTTATGATATATTAAACTGAGAAAACACAACATCAATTCAGCAGCAATACATAATCATGAGGAAACTTCAGATAAATGTAAACAGACAACCACAGTGGTCTTTATTGTTCAAAAATGTCAATGTCATGAAAGACAAAGGAAGGCTGAAAAGCTCTTTCAGGTCAAAGGAGACTAAGAGACATGAAAACTAAATGCAACCCATAATCCTGTGTTGGATTCTTATTTGAAAGCTGTCAGGAAGGACATTAATGGGACAAGTAGCAAGATTTGAATAAGGACTGTAGAGAAAGCAAAATGGCAAAAGGTTAACGGTGAGTCTGGAAGAAGGATAAGCAAGATTTCTTTGCAGTATTTGCAAAATTTTTGTAAGTTTAAAATACTTTCTAACTAAAAATAAAAATACTAAGAGGGCATCTGCCTTCAGCTCAGGTCATGACCCTGGGGTCCTGGGATCATGCCCCCCGCCCGCATCCAGCTCCCTGCTCAGTGGAGAGTCTGCTTGAGATTCTCTCTCCTTCTGCCCTTCCCCACTGCTCCTGCTCTCTCTCTCTCAAGTAAATAAAATCTTAAAAAAAAAAAAAGTAAATTGACTCTCTGGGTCAAAAAGTAGTAAATGTATTACATAGCTATGTCTATGTGTTAAATTTTAATCTTGGAGAACTATCTGCATGCCAGTAAGTCTCCTCAAATCCTTTTTTTTTATTTTTAAGATTTTATTTATTTATTCATAGAGAGAGAGAGAGGCAGAGACACAGGCAGAGAGAGAAGCAGGCTCCATGCAGGGAGCCCAACGTGGGACTCGATCCTGGGTCTCCAGGATTACACCCCGGACTGCAGGCGGCGCCAAACCACTGTGCCACTGGGCTGCCCCCTCAAATCCTTTTTTGAAACAAGGCAGGTTTCATCTAAATCCTGAGTTTCATGTGACATAAAGTGTGTTTTGTTATCTCCTTACTTCTCTCTCCTCTTGGGTTCAGACCTTGAAGTTTCTTAACTTCCTCCATCTCTGACAATCTGCATTGCTCACAGACATTTCTCCCCAGGGCTTCCACTTCTGCCCTAGAAATGCCCATAGGTTGCACATCAATTTACCCCCAGCCCCACTAAGGGAAGAGGGCCCCTGATTACAGGCTTTTTGAAGGAAGTACAGCAACTCATCTCAGTCCAGCATGCTGCCATACACATCTTTCCAAATCCCAGTGCTTGCTCCAGGCCCTGTGGATGTAAGGGAGCCCTGCAGGGAGCCTAGGTGCCTCCTTCTTTGATCTTTTATTTGAACTTAACCCTTAGAAGCTTAGAACTCATAAAACATCTCCCCTGCCAGGGACTTTGCTGTTCACCTGGTCCAATTCCCTCAATTTACATTATGCTGGGAATCCAAGGCCAGAGAGAAAGTGTGACTCATCCAAGGTTATCCAGAACTCCTGGATCTCAGCAGGGCTTGGGCCACCAAACTCTGGCCTCCTCCTGGTTTTGCCCCACCCTTACCTGACCCTGGCATCTGGTCTGGAGCCATTCACTCAATAAACTCTGGCTGACTAATTTTAAGCCTTATCCTACCTCCCAGTGGGGTAGCTCACTCACATTCTATTTAAGGGAATATAATAAGAATCATAATAAACTCACACACTTAACTGAGAACTTACTGTGTGTAGGTACTATGTAAAAGCCCTGAACAGAAACTATCAAATCATTTAAGCCTCACAAAACTTTGATGTCCATATAATTATTTTTGCCATTTACTGAGGAGGAAACTGAGGCCTATAGGGACGACAGCTTGCCAAGGTCCCACATGGATAATGCATCTGGGAAATCTGTATCTTAATTTTTAGGCCAAACTGCCTCTTCATACACTAGCCACACTTAGCAAAATGCAAGCAATATTTACTGAATAGCTATGAAGTGCAAAACACTGGACTAGATGTTATGGAGCTCATGAATGAGCAAGCCCCTCTAGAGAGGAGTATAGAAGATTTGCAGGAGATCATCTGCACTGTTGGGAAGTTGAGGCAGGCTTATTTGAAGAGGCATCTGAGAGAGACTTTGAAGGATGTATAGGATCCCAACAGACAGTGATGGGAAAGAGGTGTCCCAAGAAGAACTGAGGAGGGTTCAGCATGAGTAAAAGCAGCAGGAGCAGGGAGCAACGGGGGTTTCATTAGAGGGCAGGTTATGAACAGGAGCAAGGGAATCTCCGGCTTGAAAGCTAAGTGGAAGCCATACAGTGAAAGACTTTAATGACAAAGGGGCTTGGGGGAGCCATTGAGGTCTTTGAGCAGAAGGGTAGCTCAAGTTGAAGTTATTAAAAGATCTGGCTGGTGCCTGGAGGAAAGCAAAATGGCAAAAGGTTAGAATACTGTGAGCCCAAGCCAGCAGCTTCCCCATGGCCTCCATATTGACGGTAGAGCACAGCCGGGCACCAGAACTGAGTCCCTAGGCTGTTTGCTCAAGCTCACAGCCTATGGAATTCAGTTCTCAGAGCCAGGTGGCCAGTGTTCTCTCAGCCTTGATACTTCCCCTCCTGTGTTCTCTTCTGTGAATTCCTCCCATTCTCATGGTGGGTCAGAGGAGGAACCTGTGATCTCAAGATTCCTCCTATCCCAGAGAGGGTCTGAGCTTACAGCTGAAAAACAGGGCTCATCCCCAGGGAAAGGGGCAAGGGCTTTCTAAATTCCAATAAGATTGATACAGGATATGAGAAGGACTCAGGGCCATGGCAGGGATTCCATGAGTACTGTGGAATCACTTCTTGTCCAGATGTGCTCGTGGTGGGGCCAGAAGTGGAGAGGTACTCCAGGGGGAATTGGGGGCTGGGAGAGAGCCAGAATATGTACACCGAGGAGGGCATCTCTCAGGAAACTGGGAGGCTTCCTGAGCCAAAGGGGACCCCTAAAATATGAATCCCCCAAATTCCCTGAAACACACTTTCACTTCTGGAGAGTTAAACTGAGGGATGGGTGCTCTTCCCCTTCACCAGGCAGAGCTGCAGCCTATCCCTGGAGAGGGAAAGGCAAGCCTGCAAGCTCAGGAGCCACCCTACCCCCACCCTGCTTGAGTTGTGAGCAAGGGCCCACACTTACCCATGAAGCCTCCTCTCTTGCTCCTAAGGCTGGATCTGCAGTGATGCTCTTAGAGAATGCTCCTTAAATAGGCCCCCTCCCTGCCCCAGCCAACTCCCACCCCCGCCCCATCCTGGCTCTTCTGAGAAAGGAGGAAGGTGTGGGAGGGCTGGGCACCTTGCCCAGAGAGCCCTTTCTGACCTCAAGCAAGAGCAGGGACCCCCTCCCTTCTCCCCATCCTTTTGAAGTGTCCCCTTCCTCACCTCAGTCTCTGAGTCCCTCCCACCTGTTGAGACCAGCCAGCTGGGCTTTATCACTGCCCTTAAGGCCTGGGAAATCAGCCCTTTATGCCTAATTCAAGCCCAATTCCTCATTCTGGGGTTGGAAGATGGGGAATTGATGTGCTAGGCGAAGCTTCAGCATAGGCTTCTAGCTTTTCCCTTCAGCGGAGGTGGCCTAGGCTGCAAAACCCACTTGAGGGGATGGGAAAAGAGGGGTCATTATGTCACCTTCCTTCACCCCATGTAGCTTCTAGCAGCACCCGAAGGGCAGGTGGAGTCTGTTCCCATCTTGGGGATGGAGAGACTGAGACCTGAGGGGACAGAAAATCAGGGGCTTGAGGTCCAGCCAGCTGTGGAATGCCTAGCAGGACAAATGTCCCTGAGCCCCTTCCTTACAGTTTATGTGTATCCTCGTGTCGGTGGCAGTCCCTTTCCTCTGCCTGCCTTCTGTCCTCTGACCCCAGAACCAAACCCCTGCTGCACAGAATTGGGACCCTTCCGGATTTGAACTAGGAATCAAAGGGCTCCCCCTAAGAGGTCTTTCCCATCATCCTTCTCCCAAAGCTCTGGAAGTTCTTTCTGATGATATCTAGCGACATCCACTGCCAGCCAAGAAACAGGCCAGAGGGGTGGGGGAAAGGCACACAGGGATGGCTGCAGGGATCTCGGGCCAGAATTAGGGACAGCTCTACTGAGGAAACCTGAAAGTTCCCGTAATGGGGGTGGTAGGGAGAGAAGAGTCATCAGCATTGTGCAATGAAGCGGGAGGAGATGGGGTGGCAGGGAGGGGGTGGAGGGAGGGATGGCCAAGCCTTTAAAAGGCTGGTAGAGGCTGGGGCTGATGGAACTGCCCATCACCCCCCTTCCCAGGGGCCAGCCTAGCCAGAGTTCAAAGTTGCTGTCTCTCCACCTCTCATTAACCCTAGCAGCGCCAGGCTGGCA
The DNA here is from genome assembly GCF_905146905.1 of Nyctereutes procyonoides. Classification (NCBI taxonomy): domain Eukaryota; kingdom Metazoa; phylum Chordata; class Mammalia; order Carnivora; family Canidae; genus Nyctereutes; species Nyctereutes procyonoides. The sequence goes on along the minus strand of NW_026575133.1, from coordinate 7,399,638 downwards.
GCGGCGGTGTTTTTATGGGAGACGCGATGCCAAACGCGCCAAACGCGCTCCCTCCTTCCTTCCTCCCCTTTCCTGCCCTCTTCCCTCCAGCCGTGAATGTTCTGCTCTTTGAGGCCAGGACCCTGGTGGGGGGAGGTGGAAGCCTGCAGCAAGGGAAGAGGGAGCAGTGAACCCCGCTTTCTCCATATTTTGGCACTACCTCAGCCCTTAGGGAATAAGAGAGGATGGGACTTTCTACCTTGGACCATGAGCTCCTGAAGGCAAGGACAGTCGCTGAGTAGCCAGCACCTTATGAGAGGCTCATCCCTGCTGATTGGGGATGGGCTAGCTCACCCTGGAAGAGAACTCTTTCCTTTCTGACCCCCAGCGGGAGTCCTGGGAAGGAATGGCTGTGGGTCTCCTCAGAGGATGGCACCTGGAAGCGGAGGCAGCAGGAACAGAAAGAAGCAGATGAGGCCTTGCTGGGTCCTGGAAGTCAATGGTCTTGTCCTAAATGAGAGGTCCTGCCAACACCGGCATGAAGGTCTTGGGTGTAGGCATGGTCTTTAGACTGTCCTGGATTTGGGCTCAGGTCGACCGCCCCTTCCCCGCCCCAGCATCTGCTCCCCTCTACCCCTACCCAAAAGAGGCTCCTCAGTCCCAAGACCCAGACGGCATAACCCACACTAATCTTGGGGGAGACATCACTGTTAAGGGAAGGCAAAGGGGACAGGTATGGTGGGGAAGTCATCACCTAAAAAGTTGACTGGATGATGGACCTCGAGCCTAGACTGGACTTAAAGGGGGAGAGACACTGGGATTTGGGAAGAGCACCGGATTCTGGGTGTAGGGGCCACCAGATCCAATCAGGGAGCCAGGTCTGTGGAAAGACCGCAGAGACAGGGAGTGAGGAGGAAGCTACAGGACTTGAGGGCGGAGATTTGGGGGCAAGGAAGGCGGACGGGAAGACAATGGTTCTCGGGAAGAAAGGTTCTCGGTCTTTCGCAGCTGATAAGGAACCAGGCGGGGTTACGGTCAGCCGTTGAGACTCCACCCACTGGCGGGACCCACGCCGAATTCCTCCCAACCCGCAACAAACATGGCCGCTGCGGGAGCCTGTCCAAAACCCCGAGACAAACGAGCGCGGGCCCAGAAACCCCGCCCGGTTGTGGGCACTTGCCCTTCTTAAAAATGGCTACCACAGCGCTTCTGAAAGAGAACCGCTCTGGGCCTCGCCTTTGATCTCGTTGGTGGGGCTGGGGGATGAGAGCTGCACCGCGCGGGACAAGTCGCAGGCGGCGCCCGTCGGAGCAGGTGATTTTCCCCTCCGGCCCCCGGCCCAGGGCTAGGAGAGTCGCGGAGAACGCTGCTAACCCAGGGTACCGGTCCTGTGTGTGTCCCCATGGCACTCCCTGGGGCCCCTCGGCCCCCCATCTCTGATTCTCGCCCTGGCCTGTATCAAGGCACATCCCAGCTTCCTCAGGCCTCTCTAGTTCTGTTTCCCCAGGGCTGCAGCCGCATCCCGGCTCCCCCGGGCCCACTGTTCCGGACCCTTATGGGTACCCCGCTAGCTTGTTGTGAGAGCTCCGCTTCAGGGGTGGACCAAGACCGCGGTCCCACTTCCTGTGCACCCCACTATCCCCGTTTGTGCTCCCGCCTGACTTTGGATGCCAGAATCCCTTGTAGCCCTCAGTGTCCTTGGCGCCTCTAAGACTTGACTTGGAGAACAGGGGCAATGATGTCCTCTGGAACCCGTGTTATGGGACTAGAGGGCCCCAGGAGCTGGGCTTCATAGCGGCTGAGAAAGCAGTGAAGACCTACGTGCTAGACCCTCTGAATGCCCACACTGCTTCCCAGGACTCCTCACATGGCCTTCTGCTTTCTCTCCACCTTGAGCACCTCCCCACCCCCAAGGGAACAACGGTGCTCCTTCCCCGAGCCTCACTTAAATTTTTCCAGAGGGTCTGTTTTGGGCATGGGAGAGTCCAAGGTTGTGCCTGGTCCTGGAGAGCTCTCAGGCCACCTGGGGGCAGTGAGGGTGGGGTAGCCAGCGTTGGCTACAGGGAGAAAGTAAGTCCTGCAGAATGAGGCAGAGGGAAAGACTTTCTGAGTGGGGGAGAAGGGTGTAAGCAAGGATCCTGAGGCAGGCAGGTGGGCCAGCTAGGCAAGATAGGAGGATCGGCACATGGGCCTGAACTATATCGTTTACTTCATGAGAGGTGGTGTAGCCTAGTGGTTACCAGTAAGGGAGGGTCCTGAAGCCAGACTGCTTAGATGTAAATGTGCCATTAACTTACTGTGTGACCTTGGGCAAGTTACTTAACCTTTCGGTGTCTCCATTTCTTTTTGGGTAAAATGGGTTAGTATAATAATATTAGTATCTATATTTTAGGGTTATTGTGAGGATTGGGTGAGTTAATAGCTATAAAATACATAGAACTATTATTACCATTATCAGAGGTATTTATTTATTTTTAAAGATTTTATTTATTTCACGAGAGACACACAGTGAGAGGCAGAGACACAGGCAGAGAGAGAAGCAGACTCCATGCAGGGAGCCCGATGTGGGACTCCATCCCTGGATTCTGGGATCATGCCCTGAGCCAAAGGCAGATGCTCAACCTCTGAGCCACCCAGGTGTCCCTATCAGAGGTATTTAAACAGGACTCATGACAGGATGACAATCACATTCCATGGACACCACTAACCAGTAAGCCCTGATTTGAGCCTCAAGGAAGTAATGGAGCTTTGTAGACTACATCCAGAATTTGGAAAGTCTCATGAAAACCATGTTCTTACCCTGGAGAAGGCTGGCTGCTTAGGCTCCAGCTTCCCTAACTCGGGGACTGTGGAGGAGAAATATTAGTAATAAGAAGCCTCTGGGCAGGAAAGCAATGCTGAGGAAGGCTAGAGGGATGGAGAAAGGTAAAAGAAAGAAAGAAGTGCACAGCAAGCTTTAAAGGCTGGGTAAAATTTGGGCAGCCCCAGAATAGAAGGGGGGGGTGTGTTGCCTTAGGAGACAAGCTAAAGCAAAAGCTTAGGGGAGGAAGACTTTCTTTGGGGGAGCAAAGAAGGAGAAACTAAGGAGTTTCCCAATAACTCCCTGGCCCTCAGACCTTGATTAGAAACCAAGAGGCATCAAACACATCCCTGAACACTTCCTCCCTAGAAACTAGATTTTCTTGCAGCAACGTTTGTCCCAGCAGAGGTTTCCAGGCAACTGACAGCAGCCAGGATTTGATATAACCCCGGCTATGGGATCCCTGGATGGCACAGCGGTTTAGTGCCTGTCTTTGGCCCAGGGCGCGATCCTGGAGACCCAGGATCGAGTCCCACGTCTGGCTCCCTGCATGGAGCCTGTTTCTCCCTCTGCCTGTGTCTCTGCCTCTCTCTCTGTGTGTGACTCTCATAAATAAATAAAAATTAAAAAAAAAAAAAAACGGGCTGGGTGTAGGTCTCTGTAGAGGGCTGACCTCTTGGGGGAACTGCATAATAGTATCTGGCATGCCTGGTCTGAGCAGTTTTTTTTTTTTTTTAAAGATTTTACTCATTTTATTTATTCATGAGAGACAGAGACACAGGCAGAGGGAGAAGCAGGCTCCATGCAGGGAGCCTAATGTGGGACTTGAGCCTGTTGTGGGACTTGATCCCGGGTCTCCAGGATCAGGCCCCCGGCTGAAGGCGGCACTAAACTGCTGAGCCACCCAGGCTGCCCTGAGCAGTTCTGCTCCTCTCCAGGGCCCATGCTAGGGTCTGGAGCAAGAGGCAGCCATCTCCCCACACACACACAATAAGCTAGGGCTTCTTAGTCTTGCTGTTCAAAATGACTCCTGTGCTGTCATAGCAACACTATATTGCTACTCAGGGGACTGAGGAACTGTGATCATAGATTGTAGCTCTGTCTCAACCCGCTTGAGTCTTGAGAGCCCCCCCATCCCTTGGAATATACACTCAGCTAGGTGACCTGGATTTAAATCTTAACTACCACAGCCCAGCCAAGTGATGTTGGACAAATCATTATACTCACAGAGCTTCAGTTCATTTGTAAAGCGAGGAGTAACTATTTGCTGAGTATCCTACTTCACGCGATACCGAGTGAACAAGCCAGGAGTGTAGTCCCTGTCCTCATGAAACAACTAGAAGAAACATTAAACATTGCCCAAATAATTGCTTAATTATAGCTATGAAAGGTACTGTGAAATAAGTGAAAGCACAGTCCGCAAGGAGGGTGTAAGATGGAGGGGACCAAAGCAATTCTCAAGGGTCAAGGGCAGTGTCCCTTGGGGAAGAAAATTGTAAATTGAGACCCTACAAGTGAGAAGGTGTTAGACAAGTGAAGGGGTGGAGGTGGAAGGTTGTCCAGGCAAGGGAAACAATTTGTGCAAGGGCCGTTGCCATGAAAGAGCTTGAATGTTGGCAAACTGAAAGAAAGCCAGGGTGGAGGGGAGTGATCCAGGGAGGATGTGGTACACGGTGAGGCTGGAGAGATGCAGGGGTAAGGAACTGAAGGGCACAAAAATAATCTGGGCTAATCAGAAGGGAAGGGGGAAGTCAGTGATAGATTTTAAGTAGGAAAAACATGATTTTTGTACAGATAATGTAATCATGATCTTTATAAAGAATAGGTTCTTGGGGGAAAGATGGTAGTAAGGGGAAGGGTTAGGAGGCTCTGGCAGTGAAGGCAAGAAGTGGAGCAGAATGGGAGGAGAGATGGAGAGAAGCACATGGGTTGAAAGGTGATGGTCAGGGTTTGGTGACTGGATGTGGGAAGGCCTGGAAGGGATAGGATGCTGTCAGGATAATTCTCAGACTTGCAGGGAGAACAGCTGGGTAGGTGCACGTGCATTTACTGATGACAGCCTTGGAGGAGCAAAGAAGTTGGAAGAATGTCAGTTTGGGACATATTAAGTCACCCACATGGAGGTGTCAGTGAGGAAGGTATGCAAATGTGTAGCTCAGAGGAGGGTACTGTGCTAGAGGATTTGGGGATTAGTGACATAGAGTTGGTTCATAAAGATGTGGGCCCAGATTAGAGATGGGGTGCAGAGCAAGGAGAAAGGAAGAACAGCTTTGAGCCTGAGCTTTCCTGCTGGCAGAAGAGAGGGGGACAGGGAAGGGAGCCCAGGAAGAGATGGTTGGAGAAAGAGAGTGTGATGCCTCAGAAGCCAACACTGATACTGCTTGAAAAGGCAAATATTAGGTGAAACCATAAGAAATAGCCTTTTCTCTCTTTTTCTTCTTTCCTTCTTTTCCTCCTTCCCTCTGTCCCTTCCTTCCTTCCTGTAGAACAAAACCAGGCCGTATTGGCACGCTTATATAGTTCAACCTAATTAGACCAAAACCTAAAAAAGTAACTCATGACCTTGGACTGAGAAATTTTGGTAGAGATATTGGAGCAGAAGCCAGATGAGCTGGGGAGAATGTATAGAAAGGAGACTAATAAGGGAATAGAATCGACAGGATTGGATTGGCTGAGTGCAGAGATGGGGTTGAAAGAGGGTGAAATCAAGGGTAATTCCAAAGTTTCAGGTTTGGCTGCTGAGTGAGTGGTCGGGTGAAATAGGAGGGGGCATGTACACCGATCATGAAAATATTATGACTGTAGGGTAGGTGGAATTTGAGATACCTCTGAGACTTCTGAGTGGGATGATGAGCTGACATTTGGACCTGTGGGAGTGGAGCCATTCATTACCATCTTTGTGTTCCTGACTCCCACATATAGACCGTTGAGAGTCAAAAGCATGTAGATAGGAATGAGATAGGCCAATGAGTATTTATTGAACATCTACTAAGTACAAGCATTTTGGTGCTGGGGTTACACCAATGAATAAGATAAAGTCCCCCTGCACTTTAGAGCTTACAGTCTATGAGGGAGGTGAGACAATAGGCAAACATAAAATAACATTAAGCTGTAGTAAGTACTATATAGAAAATAAAGCAGGGTAAGAGATTAGGAGTATAAGAAATACCTATTTTTGGTAGGTTAGTCAGGGAAGGTCTCTCTCAGAAGGAAACATTTGAGCAGAGCATAAGAGGAGGTGAGGGGATGAACCATGTGGATATTGGAGAAGACAGGAAGAAGCTGGGGAAGTTTGAGGACTAGCAAAGAGACTGGTGAGGCAGGAGTGGAATGAGTGATGAGGGTGGAGAGGCAGGCAAAGGCCAGATCTTGTAGGGCTCCATTGGCTTTGGGAAGAAGGATGGAAAGTGCCTTGTAGATAGCTCCAAGCTGCTGGATTGGGCAGGAAGAGAGAATTTCTGAAAGACTTCCCCTTCCATCAGAGCCCCATATCCAGAAAAGCCCCTTTGTGCAGTGGGTGGGCGGCCCATTCTGGCCGAGGGAAGGCTGTGCTTGGTCCTGAGGCCTGCTTCTTGGGGTGGCTGGACAATGGGCCCCTTGTGGTTGAACCTGAGGGCCAAGTGACCCTCTCAATGATGGGATTCCTCAGCCAGGAGGCATGTGACCCCAAGACCTTGGCTTCTTGCCAGAGGGTCTGGGCCTGCTGCTTGCGAATGGGGTGGCGGCGAGATGGGAGAGGTTGGGGGAAGGGAGAGGGGACCACTGTGGAGGCCTTCTCCTGAGACAGGACAGAGCCCTCTCAGGCTAAAGGAGGTGGAAAGATGGGCAGGGAGGGGGCTGTAGCTCTGCTTGAAGGAGCAGGGGAAGGCTGCAGAGTTGGAAGCTATGGACAACATCAACAAGTGTTTTCCACAGCAGGACACAAGGGAGGAACTGGCTGCCCCTGGGCCTTAGTGGGTAGGGGCAGACAGAAGAGGGCCTGACAAACCTACATCTTCTCTCCTTCCAGAAGAGGAGAGAGCATGGAGCTGGAGAGGATTGTCAGTGCAGCCCTCCTTGCCTTCGTCCAGACGCACCTCCCAGAGGCTGACCTCAGGTAGAAGCAGCTCTCCTAGAAAGATCATGCTAGTGTCAGGGTTGGAGCTGATAGGCAGCATATGGGGCCCTGGGCAGACTAATGTGGGAAGCCCTCAGTTCTAATCCTAAGGTGGAAAAGAGCTGATTCTGATTTGCTGGTATGGCCTTACATCTTAACCTGTCTCTGTCACCTTGCTGGACAGATGGGAAACCAAAGCTCTGTGGCAGGGTGGGTTACTTTCTGGCTTCAAGGCTTGAAGTCTGGCTCATTGACCCAGTGAAGCTGAGAACTTGAGTCTCAGGCTAAGTGGGGGTGCTGGAAGTACTGGTGTCCTACCCAGGGCTTGTTTTGTCCCCTTCCTGCAGCGGCTTGGATGAGGTCATCTTCTCCTATGTGCTTGGGGTCCTGGAGGATCTGGGCCCCTCTGGACCATCAGAAGAGAACTTCGATATGGAGGCTTTCACTGAGATGATGGAGGCCTATGTGCCTGGCTTTGCTCACATCCCAAGGTGGGAGCTGGCTGGGGGGCAAAGAGGGGGTGGAGGACTGGCTGATTGTGGAAGGTGGGCAGAGTTGTCCTCTTAATCACTTTGTCTTTTCAGGGGTACAATAGGGGACATGATGCAGAAGCTCTCAGGGCAGTTGAGTGGTGCCAGGAACAAAGGTGAGTTTGGGGACTGGGCACTTGGATGATTCATAACACCCACCCCCCAAAGCCCTGGCAAACCTGATACTCAATCTGCTTCCTTAAGAGAACCTGCAACCACAGGGCTCTGAGGTCCAAGGTCAGGTACCCATCTCCCCAGAGCCCCTGCAACGGCCTGAAAAGCTCAAAGAAGAGACTAGGGCTTCTACTGCTGCTGGAGACACCCAGGATGAGGTACTGGTAGAGGAGGGTACTGGTGAGAGAGTTAGGGGCCAGGAAAGAAGGAAGTACTGCTTCTTGTCAACATCTATGCCCACAGGCAGCTGGTGCTCAGGAGGAGCTGCTGCCGGGGGTGGATGTACTCCTGGAGGTGTTCCCTACCTGTTCAGTGGAGCAGGCCCAGTGGGTGCTGGCCAAAGCTCGAGGAGATTTGGAAGAAGCCGTGCAGATGCTTGTAGAGGGGAAGGAGGAGGGGCCTCCAGCCTGGGATGGCCCCAACCAGGTATCCTCTGCGAGACATCCCCCTCAACCCAAATCACCTTTTCCACCTTAGTGTTAAGCCCCTGCCCCTAGCCTATCCCTGTCTGCTTCTGCTGGTGCCCTAGGGTTTAGACTAGGCTTCCCTTCTCTGCAGGACCTGCCCAGGCGACTCAGAGGCCCCCAAAAGGATGAACTGAAGTCCTTCATCCTGCAGAAGTGAGTCTGGGCTGGGCTGGGCTAGACCCTTAGAGGGTCTTCCCAGGGTGGCAGGAGCTTCACCCAGCCAGTTTTTGGCAGGTACATGATGGTGGATAGTGCAGAGGATCAGAAGATTCATCGGCCCATGGCTCCCAGGGAGGTGAGAGGGTTATGGCTGCTAGAGGTGTGGAGCGGGTGGACTGTTACCTGGTTTCTGCTGCTCACTACCCAATTGCCTGACAGGCCCCCAAGAAGCTGATCCGGTACATCGACAACCAAGTAGTAAGCACCAAAGGGGAGCGATTCAAAGATGTGCGGAATCCTGAGGCCGAGGAGATGAAGGCCACATACATCAACCTCAAGCCAGCCAGAAAGTACCGCTTCCACTAAGGCATTCACCAGACTCTGCCGGAGCCTTCTAGGCTCAGATCCCAGAGGGATGCAGGAGCCCTACACCCCCCACACAGGGCCCGCCCTAACTCCTGTCCCCCTTCTCCACTCTGCTTTCCAATTTCTTGCCCCACAGTGTTGACCTCCTCTTGGAGCTGCCCACGGGCATAGTAAAGGTGGCCCCAGGAAGGTGTGAGTGCATTCTGGTCATTTCTGCTCAGAACTGGGGTGCTGGGGTACTGTGTCTGACTTGTCTCCCAGTTTCATATCCCTTATCTCCAACAGGGCAGCAGCGCCAGGCAAGAGGGGGTAAAAAGCTCTTTATTTGAAGCTCCAGGGTGGGGCAGGGCATCCACCTCTATCCAGAGGCTCCCACGGTCCAGTTTCCCTATAGTTCATAGTCAGGCCCCGCCACGCAGTCCAGCTGTGCCCCATTCGCAGGCAAGTCAGACCTGCAGGTTGACAAAGGGTGCAAAGCCTGCCATGTCCTGCAGCAGCACCAGGGCCTGATGCAGCGGCGGCTCCACGTCGATGTCCACGCCGCGCTTCCGCAAGCGGCTCAGGCTGGGCTCGGCCACATGGTGGCAGTGCCGCACCCGCAGCGAGCGCAGGGCCGGGCAGTACTCGGCCAAAGTCCTGGGGGAGGAGCCGGGTGAGGCTAGGGGCCAGGAGCCGCCTCGCCCGCGGTGGGGGAGCCAGCCAAGCCCCTGTCTCCCTCAAACTCAGCATACTTTTTCCCTCCATAAACGAGGGAGGGGGCCAAATGGAGTCATACATTCAATGTCTCCCGTGAAACCGAGACTTCCTCCTGCCTCTTAAAGGGGAGAACTGCTCCTCAGCTCCGCCCAGGATTTCAAGGTTTTCCTCTTGTTGAAGAAAAGCCAGAAATCTGACTGTGAAATCTGCCAATGTGTAAATACTGGTTCAAAAGTTGTTTTTTTGTTTGTTTGTTTTGTTTTTGTTTTACTATGGGCTCTATGGACTAGGCAATCTTAGAGGCCTTTCCTGGTCTGAATGGGGGTGCCGTGGTAGCAGAGAAATCCAGACACCACAGTTTTGCCTTTCGACAGCTACAGCCCGCCCCTAACCCAGAAGTTAAGTGATTGTTTTCTTCCCAACCCACCGATCCCATGCCATGCCCAGGCACCTGACGCCGTCGCTCCCGACGCGGAGGCAGCCGGTTAGGTCGAGGTGCTCGAGTTCCGGGCAGTTCCGAGCCAACTCCTGGACGGCGGCGTCCCCCACATTGGCGTTGACTGCCAGCGAGAGGCTGCGGAGGCCCGCGCCGCGCCTCTGCGCCAGGTATACGATGGCCTCATCCTTGAGCTGACGGCAGGCGGTGAGGTCCAGCTCCTCAAGCGCCGGACAGCGGTCGGCGAGGCCGCGCAGCGCCAGGCCATCTACCCAGTCACAGTGCGCGAGCGAAAGGCGCTGCAGGCGGGGGCAGCCCTCCGCCAGCGCCCCCAGCGCGCGGCGGCTCAGTTGCCCGCAGCCGGCCAGCGCCACGCTCCGCAGCTGTGGATTCCGCGTCAGCACCGGCACCAGATCCTCGTCCGACAGCCATTCGTGACACGGCGCCAGCGCCAGCTCCTGCAGCCCCTCAGCGTCCCGCAGCAGCCAGGCCAAGGCGGCCCGCGGGATCTGCGGTCCCACCTGCGGGCAGGGAGGCACCTCGACTCTCAGCTGGTCCCGGGGGCGGGGCGGGTGCCGCCTCTCCGCACCTGAAGCGTTCTTTCCCGGGGCAACCCGCCCTCGGGGCTTGCCATCTGCTCTCCCAGGAGAGATCCCAAGTGCCTACAGAGTTGATACCCGGTACTGCCCTTTGAGAGTACTTCCCGCAGGGGGGCTCGCTTCCCGGGCATTCCTGTAGGCCCGGGAGGACGGGTAAGGGTAGACAGCTGGGCTGGGGGCTGGGCTGGAGGCGGGGCGGGGGCGGTACCCAGACGAGGCGGGGCTCTGGCCCCCGGCTCACCTGAGCGGCGTCGAAGCGGCGCAGCCCGGCCAGGTGCAGCTGCACTAGCGCCCGGAAGGCCCGGCTGACGCGCTGCAGCCGGAGCAGCTGGCGCAGCGGCACCCGGCTCAGGATGTGTGGGAGCAGCACGTCTTCCCAAGGCAGGTCCAGGAGCCTGCGGGTAAAGGGGCGGTGGCGGTGGCGTCCCGGGCCGCTATCACCTGCGAGTCCGCCTCGGTTATGTTTCTGCGCCCGGGCTCCTAAGAACGGCCCCCAGACACGGCCCAATTCAGCTCCCCTCCCCTTGGTCCTTCTTCCCTTTCTCGGCCCCTCCGGTGCTCGGTACCTGACGGCTCCCGGCTCTTGCTCCCCTCCGGACGGCTCCATCGGTGGCTCCATCGGCTGCCTATTGCGCGTGCGCAGTAAGGTCTTCTCGCTTTGGCCGTGGAGCGGCCTCAGCGAATCCGCCTCCTTGGGCTGCAGAGACAGACCGATTCAATCGAGTGCGGTCTCACTGAGGATCCTATCTGAAAGCGTTCCGGATGGATCTCGAAACTGAGAGCGGAACAGACAGATGGCGTAACATCAGATCTCGCTTTCTCGGCTACAGGGCTTGAGAACTGAAGCTGGAGAACGCGATGGTGCAGAAGAGACTGGCTGTTTTTTCGTCTTGGGCCAGGGGCCGCCTCTGAGTGAAGTGGTGATGGGAGGAGCAGGCAAAGCCAAACGCAGAAGGGGCGGAGCCAAGACTCCAAGGTTCTGGGCCTACCCTCTGCCCTCTGATCGCGCTTAGCGACTTTGAAAAATGGGGAGAAACTATCCAGGCTTTTACTCTCTGGCACGTAGTAGGTGCCCAATAATTGTTGAATGAATCGAATGGGCGAAGCTAGAAGTATTCTTCCTTCATCAAGCAAACTTACCCAAACCTCTCATTCCTGGTTAGTTGTGAAGTACAGAGCTGTCCAGCCCCGTCCACTCCCAGAAGATTTGGAATGGGTTTGCACCTCGAGGGGAGAGACATAGAAGGAGCTAAGAAGGACTGTCTCTCCAGCTGGGTCCTTATCTTCTCCCCAGGAGGTCTAGAGTCCTGAGAAGAATGAGTGCTCAACCCAGCCCACCAGGACTACCACTCCTCGGTTGACCTGGGGATTTAGTTGTGGGATTTGGGGCTGGGCCCGCTCTGGGGCAGGGATGTGCCACAACTCTAAGCTCAGACTCTGGGCGGCCCTCTCACCGCGTCCGCAGTTCCTGGTTCCGGGGTCCGCTCTGGGGACCCGAGCAGTGCTTTCCCCATCATCCATTGGTGGGGAGGGTGTGAAGGACGCTGAGGGTTACTGCTGTCGCCGAGAGCTGCCCCCTAGCAGGGCTGCGCTCTCCCTTCGTGCAGCCGCTTCTTCATCTCCCTCTGCATCACGAAAACGCTTCCCATCCATTATTTCATCAGGGCTTCGGGCACTTCTGCAAGGTGAGCAGCTCTGTGCTGTTGCTCCATTTTAAAGATGGAACCGAGGCCCTGGAGAGGACGCGTCTTGTCCAGGGTCAAGCGAGTTGCGATAGAAAAGTCAGGCATCCTAGTTTTCCCAGAATCCCTTCCACCCTCCCCCACCCCCCAATGCAGCAAGAAGGGAGAAGCCAGCAGCAGGGAAGGACCAAAGAGAGTTAATTTGGGTGAGGGGCTTGCTTCCTCTTCCTTAGCCTGCTTGGGGAGGGGGTAGGTGGGAGAACCGACCTCCGCTAAGATAGAGCCTTGTAGGCGCGCACCACCTCGGGACGCGCGCCTCCTCCTCCTCCTCGCTTTGTTCGCGCCTCTGCGCCTGCGCAGTGCGACAAATCTGGCGCTGTCCCCTTCAGCACCACGCGGAGCCCGCGCCGCCCCTCCCCGCGGTGAGCCCCGCGCGCCCCCGCCGCGCACGTCCTCGCGCCCCCTGACTGCCAGAACGGACCCCTTCTTCCGAGGTCACCACCTGCATGCCCTGGCGTACCCAAGGAGAGCAGTTGCCATCGTAACTCTGGCAGTGCTTTCCTAAAATAGCTGGGCCCCCTTCTACCTTGGCCAAGGGCACAAGGGTTGCCTGCTCCCCACTTCCTCCACTCCTGGCGTCATCCCGTCTAACATTTTGCCCTCAGATAGGCAGTACACCTAACTCAGACAGCAAGGAAGTTCTTTCTGACGTCTAACATCCCTCCTGCTGCATCCTGGGCGAGTGGTCAGGGTTGGGTCTCCTGGATCCTAAACGCAGAACCTCTTAGGGTTTGGTCTCTCCCCATATCTCTCTCCCATAAGTTGATGGTCTCCTGGATTTAGGGGGCGGGTCCGGTCTACACCCATACGGTGTGCTTGGCGCGGACGCGTGCTCGTGGGGGCGGGAGCGCGTGTGGCATGTAACAGGTCATGTGGCAACCTCCTAGGGACACGCGTGGGGTCTGGAGCGGGATACGCGAGTGCAGCTGGGTCCGGCGTGTGGCTCGGGGGGCGGTGGAGGCAAGGGACGACTGGGGTGGGGCACGTGAGGGTCTTGGGAACAGAACTGGGGGTTCCATACATCCTCCGCCTCGTCAGGGGCGGGTCTCAGGTTGGCGGGAGAGCCCTGCAGGGACCTAGCGTCGGGAAGGGGGGCCAGCCTCCCGGGCTCAAGGCCGGAAAAGGGCGGGGGGTGGGTGGGGGGGATTAGCTCTGCCGGAGCCGCGCGTAGGGGGGAGGGGGAGGGACTGAGAGGCAGGCGGGCCTGGAGCAAGCGGGAGCAAGCGGGAGCCGCGCTGCCTTCACAGCTGAGCTGGGCCCAGCCTCTTCCCCGCCTCTCCTCGGCCCCAGCTCCAGGCGAGCAGCGGTGAGTACTGAGGCAGCTCCTGTCGGAGCTGCAGTGGGGATGCCCTGGGCCCCCATTGAGCTTCAGAAACCTGCCCGGCAGGGTTGCTGCTCCTGACCTCTGCCCCTACCCTGCACTGCCACCAGGGGCCCCTTTACCCCTTTAAGGGTTGGACAAGATCTGTCATTCTTTTAAGAGGGAAGGAGAGACAGGGTCTGGTGCAGCCTTCCCACCCAGAGACAGGTGACTGGTGGGGGTTGGGGGAGAGGGTGTGTGTGTTCCTGCTTAAGTATGTGTGTGAGGTACATCTGTATTTTTGTGTGTGACTAGTAGGTCTCTGTGTCTGAATACGCCTGTGTCTGTGTGCACTGGAGAATGAGGGCCTGTGTGTATATTTGGGTGTCTCTTTGTGTGTTCTTGTTTGATGACAGTATGTGTATAAAATAAGCATGTGCCTTTCCATTACACACATATTTGTTATGACTGTGAGAGTGTATGAGGGTGTGTCTTTGGGCAATGTGTATGTGTGTGTATGTGTGTGTGCCTGGGTCCATGTGTGCTGGAGGTGTTGCCTAGGAATATGTTCAACTGTGTACTGATATTATTTGTCTCTGTGTGTGTGTGTGTATGTATGAGTGTGTATACCTGTATAGAGAACAAGAATGTCCCTTTCCCATTCAGCATGTATACATTAGGAGTAGAGGCCTCAGTTCTCCCCTTCACCATGTGCCTCTCAGCCCCTCATGATCCCTCTATAACATCCCCCTCCATCATCCTGCCTTTCCTTCTAGGAAGCCTAAGTTCTCTCTCACTGAGTAAGGGGCCTCCTTAAGAGAGACTCTGGGGTGGGGGGCATGGCTGTATGATGGTTAAGACTGACTGAGACTCCTGATCCAGAGGGTGGGCTACCAGCCTTCCCCCTCCTCCACCAGAAGTACCTCCAAAATGCTACAGGGACTCTGAACTCACTCAACTTCTGAAATAGCTTCCTTTTTCCTCCCAAGGTGATGCTCACAGCCCCCAGACAGAAGGAAGAGAGCCTGGGGCCCATTAGGGATACAATTCTTTTCTCCTCAGGCCTTCATGGAAGTAGCCCAAGTAGGAGGCCTGATCACTTCTAGCTAGGGGTGGGGTTAATGATGCCACATTCCTAGGATGGGCTAAGCCTCTGGCGCTTAGATGGCCCATCCAGCTTTCCCCTCTCTGTCTCTGCTCTCCTGCCCATCCACCTCCCCTGCAGCTCACCCTCTGCTCCCCTTCCTCTCTTGCAGGCCTGTCCGAAGAGCATGCTGCCCCCTCACTCCCCGCCTGGCCTCGCCATCCCTGCCCCCCCAGCCTGACCCCAGGCCCCAGCATGGCCCAGGGTGCCATGCGCTTCTGCTCGGAGGGCGACTGTGCCATCTCCCCACCACGATGCCCACGCCGCTGGCTCCCCGAAGGCCCAGTGCCACAAAGTCCCCCAGCCAGCATGTATGGCAGCACAGGCTCCCTGCTACGGCGGGTGGCAGGTCCTGGTCCCCGAGGCCGGGAACTGGGACGTGTGACAGCACCCTGTACACCCCTGCGTGGCCCCCCCTCACCCCGTGTTGCTCCCTCACCCTGGGCACCCTCTTCACCTACTGGGCAGCCCCCACCGGGGGCACAGAGCTCTGTGGTCATATTCCGCTTTGTGGAGAAGGCCAGTGTGAGGCCACTAAATGGGCTACCTGCTCCTGGAGGCTTGAGTCGGAGCTGGGACCTGGGTGGGGTCTCTCCTCCCAGGCCCACCCCAGCCCTGGGGCCTGGCTCCAACCGGAAGTTACGGCTAGAGGCATCCACATCAGACCCACTCCCAGCTGGTGGAGGCTCAGCTCTGCCTGACAGACAGGGCCTTATACATGGGCCAGCAGCCCAACCTCAGGTTGGGGCAGATGGCCTTTACTCCTCTCTCCCCAATGGGCTGGGGGGACCCTCTGAGCACCTGGCCAAGCTATTCCCAGGACCTGCTGACAGTGGACTCCTGAACCAGGTAAGTGACCTCCCTTGGGCCCCCTGGAACCCCAGAGCCCCAGCAAAGGGGCAAGGCTTGGCCCCTTGGCAGTTTTGGGCCTGTCTGCTGTTCATGCCAAATTCTTCTACTTCTCCTAAATCTGTCTCTTTCTTGCCCTCCATGTTTGTCCCTGCACCTTGGTACCTCTTTATCTGTCCCTGTGTGGTTTTCTTTCTGTGTTTCGGTCCTGTGTTCTTGTGTCTTTGTATGTATGGTTTTATCTCTGGGTGCTTGTGTCTTTCTCTCCTTCCCTGGCTTAGGGGGACACCTGGTCCTCCCCCCGGGAAGTCTCCTCTCATGCCCAGAGAATTGCTCGAGCCAAATGGGAATTCTTCTATGGCTCCCTGGACCCCCCAAGCTCAGGTAAGATCCTGGACTGAGGCAAAGGGAACAGGGCAGGGCCTTCTCCACAGCAGCTGAGGCACAGTAGGGAGCCTTCCTTTAAATCTCCCCGCAATCCTTTCCTGGGCTCATAAGTTGACTAATGAATCTCCAGGCCTCAAATTTCCCATTTGTGCTAGGATGGAGGGTCAGGGGGATCATGGCTGGGTTGGGCACCTGGAGGAAGCTAGATTGTGGAGAGAGGGGATGGCAGGATATCAAGGGTCATTCTATAAAGGACAAAAGAAGCTGGTCTCCCTCAGGCCCCTTGAAGTTATTTGACAACAATTTGACTTGAAACGAGCTTCACTGGCACCAAGAACAAGCTGAGTTTGTAGCAGGAAGAATGGTGGCTAGACAGTGAAAGAACTTCCTGCCAATAAGAGGCAGCAGGAAAGAGCTCCTTCCTAGAACAGAATCCAGACAGGGAGCTGAGCAGGATAACCTCCTGACCAGGATGCCTATGCACACTGCAGGTGCTAAGCCCCCAGAGCAGGCCCCCCCATCTCCACCTGGGGTGGGCTCAGGGCAGGGCTCTGGGGTGGCTGTGGGGCGAGCAGCCAAGTACTCCGAGACGGACCTGGACATGGTGCCCCTGAGGTGCTACCGCGAGACCGACATCGATGAGGTGCTGGCTGAGCGAGAGGAGGCTGACTCGGCCATCGAGAGTCAGCCCAGCTCTGAAGGCCCACCTGGCACTGCCCGCCCACCTGCCCCACGTCCCAGTCCACGCCTTGGCCCTTATCCCAGCCTGGGCAGTGACAATGAGGACGAGGACGAGGACGAGGCAGGTGGGGAAGAGGATGTGGACGACGAGGTGTTTGAGGCCTCAGAGGGGGCCCGGTGAGTGGGGGAGTGGGACAGGAACATGGCCTGTTCCTTGGAGCTGGCCCAAAGGCAGAGCTGGGGTCAAAGGGACAGGAGGGGAAGATGAGGGTGGGCCTGGGAGGGTCAGGACCAAGCTAGTGGTGTAACAGGGCGATGCAGCTGGAGATTCAGGACAGAGGCCCCAGGCCTAGCAGAATGCTGGGGATGTGGGTGGGGGGCTCTCAGAAAGAGCCCATGGGGTAGGGAGTAGCCAGGACAGAGCAGGAAGGGGGTTCCAGTAAAGAACAGGAGGCAGAGTGAGGGGTCAGAATCAAGCCTGGGGGCATGGGAGCATCAACCCGGATCCTGGATCCTGGCAGGAGAGTGGGGAGTGTGGGGGCTTTCCTCTCCGTCTCACACCCCACTGCAGCTTGGAGCCTCATCTTCTTCTCCTAAGATGTTGCCAGAAATAGAAATGGGATGGCAGGAGGGGAGAGGATCAGGGAGGAGGAGAAAGGGAGATTAGCAGGAAGGAAGAGAGGAAATGATTGGGTGCTAGGGATGGGTAAGGCTGGGGTGCCTCAGGGGGACTGAATAGCTTGGTCAGCCTGTAGTGGGGACTCCCTACCTAGGTGGCTTTTATAGAAGACTAGTGGCCTGTGAGAAGGAGGTGATAATCCCCTTCACAGAGTCATATGAGAATTCAGTAAAATGTTACCCAAGAACTGTCCTTTGGCCCCTGATCCGAGACTCTTCTGCCCCTGCAGGACAGGCACCCGGATGCCCCACCCTGGGCCTCTGAAGTCGCCTGTGCCCTTTCTACCTGGGACCAGCCCCTCAGCTGACGGGCCTGACTCTTTCAGTTGTGTGTTTGAAGCCATCTTGGAGTCACACCGAGCCAAGGGCACCTCCTACACCAGCCTCGCCTCGCTGGAGGCCCTGGCCTCACCTGGCCCAACCCAGAGCCCCTTCTTCACCTTTGAGCTGCCTCCCCAACCCCCTGCTCCCCGGCCTGACCCACCTGCTCCTGCCCCACTTGCACCTCTTGAGCCAGATTCTGGTACCAGCTCCGCTGCTGATGGGCCTTGGACACAGAGAAGGGAAGAAGAGGAGGCACAGACTGGAGCCAAGCAGGCCCCAGGGAGGGAGCCCCCTAGTCCCTGCCACTCAGAGGACAGCTTTGGGCTGGGGGCGGCACCCCTGGGCAGGTGAGTGATTCCTTTGGTTCCTCAGAACTGAGGTCCCCGGGGCCCCAGGTACAGCTGCTCCAAGGGAAAGGGCCTCGGTGCAAAGATGTAGTTTATATTCCTGACCCCTGAAAGAATGGCTAGGGGATGCGGATGTCAGTTTTTCCATGTGGAGGGCTACTACTGGCGGTGATGGGGAGCCCCTCACAGCCTCCTCCCTTGGTCTCACATCCAGTGACTAGTAGAACCATGATTCTAGATTGAAGAGTTCCCAGAGAATGCCCTCTTTTCTTCTCAGGAAGGCCCTTCCTTCCCCAGGCAGAGCCTCTCATCTGGTTAGAAGTCTTGTGACCTTTCCCCACCCCACCTGGATGCTTCTTTCAAAGGTGCAGCCACCAGCCTCTCCCATTGCCTCCCTCCCCTGTCACCTCCCCTTTTCAGGCAGGAGCCTCTCACCCTTCTCCAGGAAGTCCTCTCACCAGTCTAACCTTTCTGCTCTCCCTCTGCCAGCTACCCTCTCAGTCATGAAGCCATGGCAACAGGAGGGGGTGGCCGGGGAGACAGTTGCCTAGCAACCAGGAGTTTCCGGCCTCTGTCTCTGGGGTGACAGGTGGCTTTGCGAGTAGAGCAGCTGGGCGGGAAGGGAAGGGGAGGAGGAGAAAGGGGATGAATGAGGTGCATGCTGACCCCTAGTCCCCTCTACCCCAGAGCCTGCTTCTTTGTGGGTGGAAGAGAAGGACCAAGGAGGAGGCTCCTCTCCCTAAAAGGCCAGAAGGAGAAAGACATAGGGTGGGATGGTGTCCCTGCTGCCCTCAAATCATTGTTTGACCCTACACTGTTCCTCTCTGGCAGCCTATCTATAGCCCACCTTTGCCCATATTCTCAGAGATAGAGGACTATGTTCTCAGTAGGGCCAGCGTGGAGACGGGAAACCTGTGCCTAATAGCGAACTCCATAGGGAGCTTTGGAGAAGCAGTCAAAATTCCCACAGCAGAATGAGGGATGTGGGTTAAATTTGATGTAGGACTACCACAGAGAGATAGTAAGTATGGAATCAGCTGATAGGACCTGTACAGTGTCCTCTGGAGAAAAGAAAAAGGCTTTCCCCATGCCCCAGTCTCGCCCTCTCTGCCTTCTGGGTTTGGAGGCCCAGGAAGGATCCAAATGGCTCCAGAGGGACTGCCTCACCTCTGAGCTGGTGTTCTACCCTGGCAGCGAACCACCGCTGAGCCAGCTGGTGTCCGACTCAGACTCAGAGCTGGACAGCACAGAGCGGCTGGCCCTGGGAAGCACAGACACCTTGTCCAACGGGCAGAAAGCAGACCTGGAGGCTGCACAGCGCCTAGCTAAGAGGCTCTACCGACTAGACGGCTTCAGGAAGGCTGATGTGGCGCGGCACCTGGGCAAGAAGTAAAGCCGCTGGTTGGGACTTCGAAGGGAGGGTTAGGGGGGAGAATGCATCCCGGACGGTCACACCTCCACATCCCCTCTAGCTAACTGCCCCCATCTGGCCCCTTGACCCTTTCTCCTGAGACTCCACCTATCTGTCTGTCCTGCCCACAGCAATGACTTCAGCAAACTTGTGGCTGGCGAGTACCTCAAGTTCTTTGTCTTCACTGGCATGACTCTGGACCAAGCTCTCAGGTGGGTGGTGAGCCTTTGGAGGGTGGCCCCCACTCTCTGGACCTGGTGTGCCTCCTCCGAGCCCCTGTGCCTCTCCTAAGCTGCCCTGATGTCATCCTTCCCAGGCTGGCTGGGCATGGCCAGAAGTTGGGGCTGCCTGGTTAGGGGACCTCGTGTAGGGGTGATGTGCTCCCTCTTCCCTTATCCCCAGGGTGTTTCTGAAGGAGCTGGCCTTAATGGGTGAGACCCAGGAACGGGAGCGGGTGCTGGCCCACTTCTCCCAGAGATACTTCCAGTGCAATCCCGGAGCCCTGTCCTCAGAGGGTGAGGAAGCCAGGGGGCAGGGGTGGTCACTGAGGCAGATGGGCACATGTGTGTGCATAGGTGCAGGAGTGTGTGTGTGGAGGAGTGAATGCATGCACAAGCTTGCAGGCATGTGAGCATGCATGTGTGCAGTGCTGACATGGCTGCATGAGTGTAGAACTGTGGGTGTTTGCTGGTCTATGGTGTGTTGTGAAGAGCAGGTGTGTTTGCATGCCATGGTTTACATACAATGTGATTTGGCTGCACTGGTCAGCATAACTGGCTTGTGCGTAGTGCATACTCACAGAGGCATGCAGGTGTTGGGGATGAGGTACCTTTTAGGGATCTGCTGGAAAAGAGAGATCTTTGGCATGAGGAGGTAGGGTTCACTATGGGGATGTGAAAAAGTATGACTATGTACAAAAGTGTGACTATGGGCCAAAAGGGACAGGAGATGAACTGGAAGGCTCTGGAGGATAGCTGTGGGAACGAGTCCCTGGGAGGTGGCCCTGGGAGATGGCCGAGGCTGAATGTCAACTCTCCCCTAGACGGTGCGCACACGCTGACCTGCGCTCTCATGCTACTCAACACCGATCTCCACGGCCATGTGAGTGGGGGTGGGGGGGGTGCTGGCGGGAGGGAACCCAGAAAACAGACTTCGTCCAGAGACTTCAAGGCCTGGGGCCCAAGGCCCCCCTCACAGGCCTCTGTGCCCTCACTTAGAACATTGGGAAGCGCATGACCTGTGGAGACTTCATCGGAAACCTGGAGGGCCTCAATGAAGGCGGAGACTTCCCCAGGGAGCTGCTCAAGGTGGGGGGGGGGGTGAGGGGAGGAGGGGTAGGGTAGAGGTTGCTGGAGTGGAGGGATGGGGGCCTGTCGGCAGCGTGGAGGTGGAGGAGGTGAGGGGCTTGGAGGCCCCCCCCAGCTCTAGCGCTGGATCCTCTAGTGACTCAGCTCGGGTACCTCCCCCTCCCCCAACCCGCACGCCGGCTCCCCCGGAACATGCGCACTGGCGTGCAGTTGGGGCCGCGCGCAGTGGGGGAGGGGAGGAGGCTCTCAAAAACCAACGATCAGGCGGCCTTGAACCCTGCATTGGCCTTCTTCAGTGCCTCTCCTCCAGTATTCACTGAGGGTGGGAGGGGTCTCAGCGTAGGGCGGGGACACACAGGTGCACTGCTTCCCTCCTCCTGCTCCGCCCCTTACCCCAGGACAGATGGCCACAAAGGCCCTTCTGGTACCAATGCCCAGGAGGGACCCAGAGGTAGAGGGGTCCAAATGGGACAAAAGCTTTTCCAAGGTCTCAAAGCCAGTTACATTCAACCTGGGACTAGACACTGCTCTTCTGACTCCCTTGTTGCCCAGCCCTGCTCTCGGACGCCAACACTTGAGGGGTTTAGCTACACAGGGAGCTACACTGGGACTGGTATGCGTGGGAGGAGAGGGTGTCCCTGTCCTGTAGGTTCACTCTTTTCTCTGATCCGTTGGTTTTATGCTAGGAAGCTTGGACTCACTTGAAACCTCTAGGGTTGGCAAAGGGTTCTCTGGGCCGTCACATGCGTGTGACTGCACAGGAGTGTCTTTGGGTGCGACTGTGAGCTTCGGATGTGTTAGGCTTCCGAGTTTGGGAATATATCAGAGTGGGAGGTGTCCATTGTGAGTTTGGGGTGTCAAAGAATTGAGGTATATGTTTGAGTTGAGTTGCATATATATGCTTTACAGAGTTGGTAAATCAGGGGCTTCGGCTTGGGGTATGTTTGTGCTTTAAGGGGTTACGATACAGTGTGTCTGAGTTGGGGTGCACGTTGGGTGTTTCTGTGTATTAGGGTGTATACTAAAAATTGGCTGATTTATGACATGCATCCATGAATAGGGGTTGCATGAGTTAAAGACTACATTCTGAGGTGTGCATCAGAATTTGCTGTGTCTGCGAGTCGGGGTGAGTGGATTGGTGATCTCGTTAGTTGGGGTTTATGTAAAGTGGGGCGTGCGTACGTGAGTTGGGACATACAGCCTCGGGCGTTCGAGCCACCTTCGGCTGGGTGAGTTATGAGGCTGGTGCGATTCCACGGCTGCCTCCATCCTTTGCCACCCTCCCGCGTGTCCCGTCCTGCCTCGGGGGTGGGGGCAAGCGGCCAAGGGGACGCGTTCCGACCTCCTCTGCCGCTGGTGCCCAGCCCGGACGAGCCGGGAGGGAGCTGCAGACCCCTCAGGGTCCGCCCACCTTGGCAGCCGCGGGCCGAGGGGCTCCCGGCGCCACCGCCGCCGCCCGGGTCGCCGCGCCGCTCCCGGGCCGGCCCCTGAGGCCCCGCCCCCGTGGCGCCGCGCCGCGGGCTCCCGCGCGGTCGGGCGCCTCCATTTTGCGCCGTCCCCGCCCCCAGCCCTCGCCCGCCCTCCCCGTCGGCGGCCCCCTCCCGCTCGCGCCCAGCCGCAGAGCCGCCAGCGCCGCCGCCGCCGCGCGCTCCGTGCGTCGGTGGGAGCCGGGCCGGGCTCGGGCCGGGCCGGGCCGCTCGCGCCGGCTGTCGAGGGAGCCGTCCGCGGGCCGTCCGGGCCGTCCGGGCCGTCCGGGCCGAGGGCGGGCGGGGGCATGGCCGGGGGCCGCGGCGCGCCGGCCGGGCCAGCATGATCGGCGTCAACAGCATCCACAGCAGCGCCGGGCGGCTGCGCTCGCGCTCGCTGTGCTCCGTGCGCTACGGGCGCACCCACCGCGGCGCCGAGACCCTGTGCTACGGCTGGCCGCAGCGCTCGCGCAGTCTCAAGCCGGTGCTCTACACCGACCTGGTGGTCAGCCGCCTGCAGAGCCGCAAGAAGAAGAAGGCGGTGAGGGCGTTGGGGCCGCGGCCCACGCCAGGCTGGGGGGCGGCCGAGGGGGCTGTGGAGGGCGGCGGGGCTGAGGGGGCGGCTTGAGGGAGGCACCGGCCGGACTGAGCGGGGGAAGCCCAGCAGGGACAGAGGCCATGGGTAGCCAGGAGTGGGCTTGGACTGGAGGGGGAAGGGCACAGACCGTCGCATTAGGTGGGCATCTCAGAGCAAAGGGCCTTTGGGTCTTCCAGCTGGGAGCGTGACGGGGCTCACCGATAGGGCTTAGGACTTTGGAAAGAAGACGTGGCTGTGGGCCAAAGAGGGTCCTCCGAGGGGGCGGGGGATGAACTGGAAGGCGCCGACGGGTTGGATCTGGGTGGCCACTTCAACCTCCTGGCCAGAGTTGGAGAGTGAGGGTGTGCTGGGATGTGCCGTGTAGGGGGTGGAGGCTGTGAGATGTACCCACCCCTGGATAGGGTGTGCATGTGTGGGATGCTGGGCTAACCTTGTGGCTGAGTGTGCCAGTGGGCAGTGAGAGAGGCAGTGACTGTGGTATGCTGGTGGTGGGGTGGGGGGCTGTGTCCCATCGCGGAGAAGGCACCGACGTCACCACTGCACCCAGCTCACGCAGGCAGCATCACACGCCACACGCTTAGCCCAACACGCACATGCTGGGGACACACCCACTCACAGACAGGCTGGTGTAATCGCCCCCACAGTGGGAGGTGCAGCTGTGGACTCACACTGCAGGCCACTCCCAAGAAGGGTCCCCTCTGCAACTCCTGGAGCCCATGCCCTACTCTGACCACCCTGCTGCCCCCACAGGTCCCCCATGACAGATGTACAGAGGGGCAGTGACTGCTTCAGGAAGTCACAGGGAGCTTGGGGTGGGCAGGATTTGGAAGCTAAGACTTCTGCCTTTTAGACTAGTGTTCACTCCGCAATCCTGGCATTAGACTTGCTGTGGCTCTCTGGGCTGGGTTAAGTGCTCAGTTTGCCCAGGGATTAGGAGCCATGAGAGTATGTTCTTTGTTAGCCAGAGAGGGAGGTGACAGAGTGAATACCTATTGCTGGGCCTCAGTTTCCCCATATGTTGTATGGGGTTTATCCTATGGAAACAGGGCCAACACACACGACTGGGGAAAGGAGAGCTTCGTGGGATGCTCTTTTCTATTCCTTCCAGGGCTGTGCTTCTCCCACCCAGGATCTGGGTTGGATGACCCCTCAAAATAACAGCAAAGATAATAGCAGCTGCCATTTATTGTGCATCGATCGTATGCCTGGGTGCCCTATGCTGATTGCCTGCCCTACGTTACACACCGTTACTACGTTTGTTCTCCCCATGGATACTTGCCCAAAGTTCTGCAGAAGTGACACAGTATTGTGTCTTCCGTGTCCCAGTTCTGTTTCAGAGCCTGTGTTCTTGCTCATTACACCCCCTGCTGCCCCACACTCCCCATTGTTTCCTCTCCTGAGTTGGGAGGGAGGGCTCTGAGCTCTGGCATTGGGGTACATGGTTTGCCTCCCCCAGGAATGACCCATACCTGTCTGATTTGTTCCTCCCCACCAGGCCTTGTACAGCTCCATCAAGAATGAAAAGCTGCAGTGGGCCATGTGAGTCCTGGGGTTGTGTGGTGAGGGAGCTGGGGTGTGGGGAAGGGGCTGCCCCGAGAGGCTGAGAGTGCTCAGGCAGCCCCTGTGAGTCCAGGCTGGGTTGTGGGGCAGGGTAGGTGGGTGAGGCCATGAGAAGCACTGAGGCTGCCTCACTTCCTTCTTTGGAGATGGCTGCCTGGGCTTGGGGTTCTGTGTCTCTTCTCTAGCTGGGTTGTTATGACAAGCTAGGTTGGGGTGGGTGGCCACTGTCAGCAGGCCTGGGAGAGGAGTGCTGAAACTATAAAGGGAAGGTCCCCTGGCAACTCAAGTGGGAAAGCAGAAGTCTCTGGAAGTAGAGCCCTGACCAATAGCACGAGAGGCCCCTCTCGGGTCCTAGGGAATCCAGAGTATCACAGAACAAGGGACAACGTTGTCTACTCTTGGCAGTCTCAGTGGAAACAGACTCAGAGTTGAATCTTAGAGGAGTCCCAATTAAGGGAGGACCAGTTTCAGCCTTGGGGCCCCCTGTCTGAGGGGCAAAGCCTCATCTAAACAGTCACTACGATCACTCATATTTGCTGGTATCTGCTGGTAGTCCAGGCATGAGTCACTTGGGTTGGGGGCTCCCAACCTGCAGGAGACAAGACCTCAGAGGAGGCAAAGCTCCGGACTGGCGTGCACACTGGGACTTGGGGCAGGCCTTGAAGGAAGGGAAGCATTTGGCGAGAGGGGAGTTAACATCTGGGAGGCAAATAACTATGTGGTGGCTGAAATGAGTGTGGGGTGAGGAGACCAAGAGGAGGCAGGCCTGGCTGGCTGGAGGGTGGAAGGAGAAAGAGACAGTGTTGGCAGGACATAGACTCTACGTGGGAGGTGATAGGGAGCCACTGCAGGTTTTTGATCAACAAAGTGACAGGATAGAACCTCTTTAGATGATAACAGAGCCTGCTGACCAAGAGCTACTCAGCGATCACTAGGAAGCTACTTCTGCCACCATTTAGCCAACAAACTATGTGCAAAGGGTGTTGCTGGGTGTGGTTGAGACCGCTGAGTCAGATGTGCATCTGCCCTTGTGGAGTAGGGTGGGGGGTTGGTGTGTGTGTGCAGAAACAGAGAGGATGGGGACAAAGGGACAGTCATGGCCCTACCGTGCCAAGCTCTAACATGTGAGGAGATGTGCTACCTAGAGGAATCTCACCTGAGCAGGGGGCACAGCTACCCCTAGGGAGATGTGGTGTGAGGTGGGAGATAAGGCTCCAGCAGCCTCGGGTTGAGGGGAGCCACACCCTGTGAGGGGCAGACAAGGGGGTGCTTTCCTGGGTGGGCAGAGGCTAGGGCTGAGGGGGGGTCATGGCTGCAAGGCCAGCCCCCTCTGAGGTGATCACACCTGCAGAGACGAGGAGGAGCTGAGACGCTCTCTGTCTGAGTTGGCCGACCCCAACCCCAAGGTCATCAAGAGGGTCAGCGGGGGCAGTGGCAGCGGCTCCAGCCCTTTCCTGGACCTGACTCCTGAGCCTGGGGCTGCAGTCTACAAGCATGGGGCACTGGTGCGAAAGGTGCACGCAGACCCTGACTGCAGGAAGAGTACGTGGCTGGGTGGGGAGGGTCTTGGGGGATGGAGGGGAGGGGGCCTGTCTCAGGCCCCCTGACCTGTCTTCCCTCCCCCCAGCACCTCGGGGCAAGCGGGGCTGGAAGAGCTTCCACGGGATCCTCAAGGGCATGATCCTCTACCTGCAGAAGGTGCGGGGCCAGCCCAAGGGGTTGGGGTTGAGCTGGCTCAGGGGAGTGTGGGTGGGCTGGGCTAGGCGGGGCAGGGACCATGGCCAGGACAAGATGGGCACCCTTGCAGGAGGAGTATCAGCCCGGGAAGGCCCTATCAGAGGCAGAGCTAAAGAATGCCATCAGCATCCACCACGCACTGGCCACGCGTGCCAGCGACTACAGCAAGAGGCCCCATGTCTTCTACCTGCGCACAGCTGACTGGCGGGTCTTCCTCTTCCAGGCCCCGTGAGTGCCCTCCTCCTGCCATCTGGACTGCTTTGCCCCTTTCCCACAGTGCTCCCTTCCCTTGTCCCTGGATTGCCTCATTTCTTCCCAGGCCACACCCTGAGCCAGGCCAGGCATCCCTGGACAGGAATCCTGGGCCCAGGCTCTAAGCGGCAGTGTGGTCTCCCCAGGAGCCTGGAGCAGATGCAGTCCTGGATTACTCGCATCAATGTGGTGGCTGCCATGTTCTCTGCACCCCCCTTCCCAGCTGCTGTTAGCTCCCAGAGGAAGTTCAGCCGCCCTCTGTTGCCCAGTGCTGCCACCCGCCTCTCCCAGGTACCCCCAGCTCCATCCACTTGGTGCCAGTGGGATGGAGTGGGGCAGGCCCAGCCCGACTGCGGTGTGGGATTATGTAGATGTCCACCACACCAGGACATTGGCCTGGGGCGGGGGTGAATGAAGGCTGAATCATTTCCACTCCACTTATGAAGGTGTTAACCTAGACGTGGTGCTTTGCCTGTCCAAAGGATGGGGCACCTTTTTAAAAAACTTTGCACAAAGGCACTACATGTACTAGTGACCCTGACTGCACTCCTCCTGGCCTCTAGGAGGAGCAGGTGCGGACCCACGAGGCCAAGCTGAAGGCCATGGCAAGCGAGTTGCGAGAGCACCGGGCTGCGCAACTGGGCCGGAAGGCCCGGGGCAAGGAGGCTGACGAGCAGCGGCAGAAGGAGGCCTACCTGGAGTTCGAGGTGAACCTCCCGCCCTATGGCTCCTTTCTCCATCAGGGAGGCTCAGGCTAGTGGTTAAGGGCACAGGCTCTAGGAGGATGGGACCAGCTGGGTGACCTTGGACAGACTGCTTACCCCTCTGAGCCTGTTTCCTTTTCTATGGGCCAGGGATGACATTCCATACCCACTAGGGTAATGAAGTGAGATGAGGTCTGTCAGGTGCTGAAGTGCTCACTTTTCCCAACTAGTCCAGGCTCCAGAAGTATTACCTGTTATAATATGCAGCCTCAAGAGAGCCCAGAGAGGGTAACCAACTTACCAGGGGATCATGTCACAGTCCCTGGAGGCTTTGGGGGCCTCAGAGGTGGGCGAGAACCTGCCATCTCCTAGCCTTTTTTGGCATCCCTCCTTGGTCCAGATGGGGGTGAGATGGGCAGAGGGTGGAGAGCAGGCTCACAGCCACTGCCCCTCTACCTCAGAAATCCCGCTATGGCACATATGCAGCGCTGCTTCGGGTCAAGCTGAAGGCAGGCAGTGAAGAGCTGGATGCAGTAGAGGCAGCACTGGCCCAGGCCGGGAGCACGGAGGATGGACTCCCCCCACCTCACTCCAGTCCCTCCCTACAGGCCAACCCCTCCAGCCAGCCCCGGGCTCAATGTCCTGGCTCAGAGCCTCGCACGGGGGCAAGCAGTGGGCGGTGGAAGCTCTGAGTTGAGGGTAGGAGCGTGGGGGGTTGGCACCTGCTGGGCACCTGCATGACATAGCCCTGCCTGAGCCCGGGCTGGCCTCGGGTCACCCATGAGGGCCCCTTGGCCCAGAGCCCGACCGCGCCGGACGCGGTGTCCGGGGCAGGGCAGGGCTAGGCCATGGGCCTCGGGAGCCTAGGTTAGGGGCCCCTCTGAGACCCCCATTTTGTGATAATGTTTTGCACTTTTTCGTACGAGGGGCGGGAGGCTGGGGGGGGAGGGGCCAGGGCCCTTTGGACTTTTGATGTTTTTGGGGGGGAGGCCTGACGTTTCTGCTTTCTGCTGAGACCACCCCCACCCGACACCAGCAATCCCCCTCCGTCCTGGGGCCTGGCTCAGATAGAGGCCAGGAGTTGGGGCTAAGCTGGTTTTCCCTCCTTCCTTCCTGAGACTCACCCTCTCTCTTTCCAGAGGTGGAGGAAGGGTATCCATGACTAGGTCCCCTACACAGTCGGGGGACAGCACGGCCTTGCTTTCCCTCCTTCAGTGGGTCCTGCCCTTTGTACAGCCTCCACTCCCATTAAAACTGCTCTGGACTTGCTGGCTGTGCCTCCTTCTCCTCTCTCCAGTACCTGGCTTGGGGCCAGGTTAGGCAGATGGTTCCAGGGACAAGAGTCACATCAGGGGTTGCCATAAGTTAGGAAGGGTGCTGTATCCCCTCCCTTTCCCATGAGAATCCTTTATTTGCCCCAACTGAGGGGTGGGCATGGGGTGTTAAATAAGAACTGGAATAGGCAGGGGTGCTGTACAGAGGGGCCCAGGGAGGGGGCTGGTTGGTGGGCAGCAGTTCAGTGCACCTGAGGCTGGGGGTGTCCATGGCAGAGCCCTCCTGGTGGCTCAGGGGGTGAGCCCAGCTTCTCTGCCTCCTGTTCCACCGACTGGCTCCCGTATGCACTATCCTCCTTCACCTCTGCTAGGAGAGTGGGCACAGGGAGGGCGAAGGGAACAGTCAAGGTCTTAGGCCTCCCACCCTCAAGGCCCGGATCTGCCTTCCCGGTAGGACCCCTTTACCTGTGCTGGGCAGCTTGTCTTGGGCCTCAGGGCCCCTCAGCAGCCTCACTCCTTCCTCCAGGCCCATGTCAGACAGGGCGTCCAGCAGGCCTGCCAAGTCCCCACCAGCCAGCTGGAGAGAAGGAAGACGAGTGAGATCAGAGTGGGGTCGGGAGCCCTGGGGCCAAGGGAGCACCTGAGAGCTGAGACAGGAAAGAAGCCAGGCATGGAGCAGGGGCGGGCGCCAGCTGACCTTGTAACTGCGCAGGAGGCTGCCGCTGGGTGAGGCAGTCTTCCGGTATGTGTCCACCAGACTGCGCAGCCCCAGCCGTTCTGCTAGCTCTGCCCAGCTGCCCTGGGCTCCTGGCCCATCTAGCAGATGCTCTAGATTCTGTAGGACTGCATCCTCAAGTGGCAGCTCTGGCCCTGACAGGGACACACACACAGATGTGTCTGTTAGCCCCAGAGATGGACACAGGCAGGCACCTTTCTCTCATGGGACTCTCACAGTCCTGGGGCAGCGGGTGGCAACAGGGAGGGAGCAAGGGAGCCTTCCTTCAGAGGCTCTAAAGAAGAGACCTCTGTGAGCAGGGATTGGGGCCTGGCAGTGGGTGAAGAGATCTCACCTGCAGGGCTGGGTGGGGTCAGGGGAGGTGCCATGGTGTTCTGAGCAGCATTTAGCAGCAAGGTCTTCACCTGGGGAGACAGCCTCAGTTTGATGACCTCCCATCCCAGTCCTCAAGGCCAGGTGCAGCTTCTCGGGGCCCCATCCAGAAGCCCAGGTACCCCATTCCCTGGTGCTTCTAGTTCTCACTAGCCTCACCTTGGTGCTGCGAGTGAGGTCAAGAGGTGTATGGCCCCGGGAGCTGCCTCGGGCGTCCCTCTCAGGTCCCTCAGAATCTGAGTCACTACCAGAGGTAGGGGGCGAAGGCAGTGGGCGCAGGGGCTCCTCATTCTCTGCATGGATATCAGCACCTGGGGAGGGAGGTAGTCGTGAGAAGGTACAATGGGAGCCCACATTAAGAACTGCAAAGTGGGGGTTGGGAGGCACCCCTCTTCCTCCCCCCAACCTTGGGGCATCCCATTCATATGCCCCAAGGATGAGGCTCACCAGCCTTTAGAAGGAGGCGGGTGAGAGTGGGGGATCCCAGTCCCGCTGCCAGGTGTAGGGGTGTGTTTCCCGCAAAGGTGCGGGCATTCACGTTGGCACGGAGCTGTGGGGTGCAAGGGAGTGATTGATCACAGCACCTACTGACCGGCTGGCCGCCCCTACCCATGCATCTTCACCGTCCTTGTTTCTACAACCCTCAGCCCCACCCCGTCAGCAGTCCTCGGTCCCACCTTGGTGACCAGATGTGTGACCAATCCCAGCTCCTCCATCTCTGTGGCTAGATGCAGAGCTGTTCGGCCCCCCTGCCGCTCTGCAGCCTCTACTTCAGCCCCGCTGTCCACCAACAGATCCAGGCACTCGGGGCTTCGGGCACGGACTGCCAGGTGTACTGGATACAGGCCTAGGACACAGATACTCAGCCTATAGCAGCCATCCCCAACATGGCCCCTGACCAGCTGGCCTCAACGCCTCATGTTCACACCAGGCACTTGCCAGGTGCCCTCCCTGGGCTCCACCTTTGCCCCCAGTCTGCAGGGGGTGAAAAACTCACCCTCGAAGTCCGGCATGTGCAACAGTTGGGGCATGGTGGGAACCCCACTGCGCAACAGGGCGCGCAGCAGGTCGGGGGCACTGGTGCCGGCCCGGAGAGCTAGATGCACTGCGGAGTCTCCGTGCCGATCCAGCAGTGCCGGGTCTGCGCCCACCTGCAGCAGGAAGCTCACCACGCTCGTCTGCCCGGTGATCACCGCCAGGTGCAGTGGTGTCTGGGGACGCAGGCAGAATGAGCCAGGTCCGCCCCTGACCTAGGCCCACCTGCCTTCCCACTCCTGCCCCCTCACCAATTGGTGCCCCTCACCTGGTGCAGGTGATTGGTGAGGTTGACAACACCCAGGTGCCGGGCATGGTAGATGACGTGGGCTATTTGCTCGATGACACTGGTCTGCCCATGGATGATGGCCAGGTGCAGCGGCCTGAGGGGTGGGGAGCAAGAATGTAGCCAAGCAAGCCAGGCCACTCAGAGCCTCCACTGCCCTCAAAACGCCCACCGCTTCCACGATCTCTGTCCCTGGGGCTTGTGGAACCCAGACGTCTCCGGAGGCATCGCTGCACCTGAACTGAATCCTTCCGAACACCCAGTGCAGTATATAAGTACTATCATTGTGCTCTTTTAACAGCCTACAAAACTGAAGCGGGGAGCGATCAAGTACCTTGAGCACAACTAGTACGTAGTGAAGCCGGACTTGGAACCGGGTCTCTCCGACTCCACAGCCCTGGCTCAGGCTCCTTCCCCGCCCCGCACCCCACGACCTTCCATCGCGCTCCAAGTCCGGCCTGGCCGTGGGAGCCCGGGTGTCCCTTCCTCCCGCTGGCCCACCTACGTGTCTCCGTTCTCGTCCTGAGCCGTCAGCAGGTGGCGCTGTCCCGCCAGCAGCGCGCGCGCGTCCGCCGTGACGCCGTAGTCGAGCAGGGCTCGGGCGCTGCGCTGCGCCAGGCCGAAAAGGCGCGCGTTGTACTCCCGGGCTGGGGGCGACAGGGGCGTGGGCGCGGGCTCGGTCCCCACCCGCAGCGCCCCGACCGCCCGGATTCAAGAGGCTGTACCTCGCTGCAGCAGCTCCGGGGCCTGCGGTTCGCGCTGGGGGGTGAGGGGGGACGCGCTCGGCTCTGCGGCTTCCTCCCCGGCATCCACGCCAGGCGCCCCGGCGGCCATCTGCGCCCCGCCCCCGCCTCCGGGGTAGCAGCCCAAGGGGGCCGAGCCGGTCGGGTAGGGGCTGTAGGCCAAGGAGGGGAAAAAGCCGAGGCTGCCACCTGCGGATACAGGCCGGGCTGTGGGTAGGAGGCACCAGCCAGGGCTCTCCCTGATTTCTTCCCCCACAACCTCTCTCCCCCTTACCCCTCCCTCCTCCATCCCCCTTCCCGCCACCAGCAGCCCCTCACCTCCTCCTCCAGCTCCTCCATAACCCCCAGCCGAGCCCCCAGAGCCTCCACCCATGTGGGAGCCACCCCCGAAGTGCTGGGAGAAGGTGGGCAAGGCTTTCCTCCGCTTCCGCTGCACCTCCTCCTTGTCTGCGGCCAGAGGGAAACGAGATGTCAAAACCCCAATTCATGCACCAGCCTCAAGAGCTCAGTCCTGAGTTTGGTCATGGCCCTCCCTCAGAAGCCCTCAGGCTGTCTCCTAGGACCACCTCTTCCTGGGACCTTCCCCACTCCTGACTTGACTCATGGGTCCCCTGATCTAGCTTTGGGACACTCCAGCCCAGGCTACTCCCCCCGCCCCCTTCCACCCCCTTCAGCCCAGCTCCACCTTCCACCAGAGGGTAATAGGTGAACTGTTTGGAGTCCGAGACATCCCCCCCACGCTTGCGTTTCAGTTGCAGGAACACAGTTACAGGACGCTCAATCTTCATCTTGTGATAGGGAGGTGTCCGGAACACAATGGCATACTGGGGGGTGGGGGGGCGGAGGAAGACAGAAGGTGTTATTGAGGCCTTGGCCCAGTTCAGCCTCCAGGCCTGGCCCTGGCCCTGGCCCTAGCCCTGGCCCTGGGGTACCTGTTTATGAACATCTGTGGGAGAGAAATCCCCAAAGGCCTGCCATCCATTCTCATCATCTTCGTAGAACCGAACCTCAATGTCATCTATAGGGAAGAGCGAAGCATGGCCATGGCTCCTAATAGAATCTGCAGGGCCTTTTGTCCTAGAGCTGCCCTGGCTCCCCATCTTGATACCCAGCATCCCAGGCTCCCAGGCTCACCTTTCTGCACCTTGTCACAAAGCAGATAAACCTCATCTCCACCCCGCACAGACCCAGCTGTCTTGTCCATTCGAGAAATCTTCAGGTTCGAGGCCCCAGGAGACTCTGTGGGGTGGGATAGCAATTACTTGAGGCAAAATAACAGCCATGGCCCCATTTATGGAATCAGGTGCTTTGTATTATTATTTGAACAACCCTAAGATGTACAAGAACTACTAGTATCTTCATTTCCCCAAATGGAAGCCATACTGGGGAAATGACTTGCTCAAGATCACTTGGTTCATATGTGGCGGGTCAAGTTCAAACCCAGGCCTGTATGACTCCACAGCTTGAGGTTGCCCCCCATGCTCCCTCCGGCACCTAGACCTGGCACCCCAGATGATCAGGATACTCACTGCTGTCATGAATGGGCTGAGAAATAACTGGCTTCAGGGGCAGGGAGAAGGAGCCATCGCTAGCTCGAAGGAAGGCAGAAAAGCGAAGCCTCACGATGCTCAGGTCCATCACCTTCTTCAGCTCCTTGGCCTCTTGCTCCAGCTCCCGCCGCTCAGCCTCTGGGTAGTGGACATACATGTGACCCCTGCACTCCTCCTCCTCCTCTACTCCTTCCATGATCACCTCCCATGACCCCCCCTCCCCCCCCCATACCAGTAAGGCCCTGGGGCCTGGAGCGGAGTCGCTGCCTCTGAAGTTTTTGTATCATAATCTCCATCATGTTCTTCTTGGTCACATGCAGGACGCCCAGGTTGTTAAATCTGGGTGGGGGAGGGGGCGGAGGAGTCAGAAGCTTTGTAGGCAGTTCTTTCCTCCTGAGGCACCCTCTCTACTGCCAGGCCTCAGCTCAGCCCTCATTCCTCCAGGAAGCCTTCCTGGTTTTCACTTGGGGCCTGGGGTTCTGAGGCCAACCTGTCTTTCTCCTTGGTCAGATGCTAAACTCACAGAGGCAGGCTGGGGCCTAGGACTGGGAGGCAATGAGGGGGCACCTACTGGGCAGTCATGTCCTTGGGCCCCACAGACACGGCGCAGACCCCCAGCTCCGAGCATTGCTTGCCCACCAGGCTGTGGGCATGAGCGCGAGGTGGGTCACTGTGCGTTACCAGGTCCACCTCAATCTTGGCTGGTCCCTCGTAGTTACAGATCTGGGAGGGGTGAGGGTTGTCAGTAATGCCCCTGAACACACTGTTAGCCCACCCTCCATCCAGCACCATCCTGACTCACCTTGACTGTGGGATAAGTCTTCCGACCCTTCTCACTGGAAGCCCCTGGCAATCCTCCATGGGAGGGGCCTTCACAGCCATATCGAAATCGGAAGCCTCGCTGAACGTCCCAGGGCAGATTGACAATGTGAACAGGAGGGACCCCTCTTTTCCCCCCAAGCCAGTCACACTCCCAGCCATCAGTGACCACAATTGGCAGTGTCTCTCCTGAACCACAACACCTCCATTGTGATCAGTAGCAGTCAACCATTTCAACCCGAAGTGGCCTCTGTGATCAGTGACCCTCCCCATGGCCACCCAACTACAACTACCCCACTGGCCCCTACAGCCGAAGTCCTCCCCCACCATCCCTTCCATTCACTCACCTGCTTAGGCTGTTCGACTATCACCAAGTAGGGACCATCAGCTGGGGACAAAGGGGCCTTGCTGAGCCAGGATTTCAGGGCCATCCCCCAGTCAGAGGGCACATGCTCCGCCCGCCCCCCTCTCTAGGACAAGGGGAGCTAAGGAACTCACTAACCTGTCTCTGGGGCTGGCTCCTTGGGCTCTGCAATGCACGGGTCAAATTTGAAATCATCATATTCAATCATGCCATCCAGACCCTGGTTTGGAAACAGATTAGGGTGGCAACTGATTCTGAGGCACCCCAGAGCCTTCCACTTCCCAGCCCTGGGTAGCCACTCCCTTTCCTCCCCAGACCCATAAAAAGCTCCTCTTGGAAAAAGTTTGCAGACAGGCAGGCAGACTGACAAGCAGGTTGAGATAATCAGAGGGCATTACAGGTGTAGGGGGGCAGAGGGGACTCCGACAGACAGGCAGACAGACAGACAGACATGGGGGGCAGCCGGCCGGTTTTAGGGCCAGAAGGCGTGACTCACTGGGTCGTAGCAACTTTCCATGTCTCTGGGCTAGGCCCGGCTCTGTCTGGTGGCTCCGGCCAGGTTCTGTTTCCCAGAGTGTTTCAGGCGCCCGCCTTAGGTGGGGGCGGGGGGCAGTGACGGGGGAGGGGGGAGGGAGAGACAGATCAGGACACGAGGGGGGGGGCGAGTGGGACCCAGATTTGGGGGAGGGTCTGATCTCTTCCAGCCACCCGTCCGGGTGTGGCGGGCGAGATCCGGCAGAGAGCGAGATCCGGAGCTGGGCTGGGCAGGGCCGGGGAAGCGGCAGGAAAGTTAGAACAGCTTAGGAAAGTCCCGAAAATACCAGGGGGAGGCGGGGCCGGAGGGGGCGGGCCTGGAAATGACGCCACTGGCCCCGCCCCCGCGGCGGGAGGGGCGCGAGGTCGGCGGCGGCCTCCGAGCTCCCTGCAGCGGCTCCGAGTGCAGAGGGGCAGCCAGACCCAGGGAAGCGCCCCTGGTGATTGGGCCCCCTTCCTCGTCCCAGGGCAGGTGCGGGGGACTGGAGGGCCTTTCAAAGATGGGGGACGCTCTTAGGTCGGGGCGAGGCCCGCCTCCCGCCCCCTCCCCCTCCCCTGTCCTGGAGCAACCTTGGGATTTTCTACCCTGAGGGAGGCCACGGCTGATTCACCCGGGGGCTTTTGGGGGGACATTCCTGCTGTAGGAAGGCCTCCGTTCCGAAGGCCTGTAGGCGGGGGCTCTTCCCAGCGGGGGCCCCCGGGGTTCTGCCCCGAGAACGGACTCTGGGGCCGTGGGGCGGGGGGGAGGAACAGGGTCTCCTTCTTGGGACGGGCTCTTCTGTTGCCTCTCCCCGAAACATCTCAGCAGTCATTGGATTCCCACACCGCACCTGCTCCGGGTGCCCACGCCCCCTGCCCCAGGCCCACAGCCGTGTGTGTCCATCACAGGCATAGTGTGCGTCGTCCCATGTGCTTGCGTGAAAGTCGTGTATGCGTGGTGTCAGTATGCATGTACCAGTGAGCAAGGCTGTGTGCAGGTGAGCGTCTGTGAACTTCTCAGTGTGGACGCGTCTGAGCGTGTTTTGATATGTAAGGGCAAAGGTGAACATAGGAGTTCGTGCGTGAAGGATATGGGTCCAGGCACCTGTGCACGGGTGAGCATGTTTGCGCGTGCGTGTGTGCGAGTCTGAATGCATGGACAGTGCTGTGCACTCGTTCGCATACGCGTAGGTGCACGTATGGGTCCGCGTGTTTTGTTTTGTTTTTTTGTACAAGGATGTCGATGAGTATCCGTACGTCTTGTTCGTGTGCGTCCTGTGTGTGCTTGCATATACCGCTCTCCAGCCCTGAGCCTCGGTTAGTTAAGGGCCCTCCTTCCGCCCTTCCCCGTGTCCCGGCCACTCACCGCGGCGGCGGCTCCGGTTCCGGCTTCTCTCCGGCCCGACCCACCTCGGACGGGTCGCGACACTTCTCCACAGCCACCCAGGCTCCAGCCGGGAAAGCCCCTTTTCCACCCCCGGGAGGGGGGAATTCCCGTGACGTTTCCGTGCGTCACGCCCCGTGCTCTTTTTCATTGGCTTAAAGTTTAACTCCGGACTCGTGCAGCCAATCCGGAGCGACTCACGCACGCCCCTTAGAGGGGAGATACTAGCTCAGGCGGAGGAGTCGGGAGGTAGGATGACGGTCCGCTACTGCTAGGGCTCTGGCAGGGGGACCTGTCGCAGGCTGGATTCGCTGACCGGGCGCCATCTCCCGGCCAGGGGCTCCGGCTCCGGTCTCTTTACCCGCCCCGCCAGCCCCCAGACAGCTGGCAGTCCCTGCTGCTACTCGGCTCATGCTGCGCCTAACTCTTGCCCACTTCTGAAGCCGGGGAACCCCAGGGGGAAGCTGGTGGGCCCCAGGCCTCGGGTCCCCAGCCCGGAGTGGGGCCCCAGCTGCCGGGAAGAGTTGGGGGAAGGAGGAAGGAAGTTGATCTTGCAGTTGGTCCCGGGGCGCCATCTGGCGGCCTCTGGTGGAGGCCCACGGAGACTCGGTAATCCTCTCCTGTTGTCTCAACTCAGTCTCCCTTCGAAGAGACCATCTGAACCTGAAACTTATTGTATAAATGGCAAGGTCACAGAGGGAGACTTCTAGATCTGAGCTCCGGATCTCTGCGCCAGGGAAGGTAAATGAGGTGTTCATCTGGGAGACTCAGATCTTGCTCATCCATCACGGAGATTTGGAGTATTAGAATTGAAAAGGCATCCAAAATCTTACACAGTTCGAACTTCCTCCAGTGTAGGAAATTACCTTTTATAGAGCTTCCAACCCCGCTTGAACACTTTCAGTGGCAACAAGATCAGCACTGGACTTCATAAAATACTGACTCTGAGGCTGAATATCTGTGATAGGTGGAGTTCTGGTAGAACACAGGCTTTTGTTTCAGGTTTTTTTTTTTTTTTAAGATTTTTAATTTACTTATGAGAGAGAGAGAGAGAGAGAGAGGCAGAGACACAGACCGGGGGAGAAGCAGGCTCCATGCAGGGAGCCCAACATGGGATTCGATCCCGAGTCTCCAAGATCAGGCCGTGGGCTGAAGTCGGCCGCTAAACCGTTGAGCCACCTGGGCTGCCCTGTTTCAGATTTTTCAAGCAATTTTCCCGTGACCTTTTTTTTTTTTTAAAGATTTTTTTTTAAAAAGATTTATTTATTTATGATAGAGAGAGAGAGAGAGAGGCAGAGGGAGGGAGAAGCAGGCTCCATGCCGGGAGCCCAACGTGGGACTCGATCCTGGGGCTCCAGGGCTCCAGGATCATGCCCTGGGCCAAAGGCAGGCGCTAAACCGCTGCGCCACCCAGGGATCCCTGCCCTGAATTTTTTTTTTTTTTTTTTTTGCCCTGAATATTTTTAAAGAAGAAAAACTATTATAAAAAATTTTAAGCTTAGGGCACCTGAATGTCTCAATTAAGTGTCTGCCTTCTGCTCAGGTCCTGATCCAGGAGTCCTGGGATCAAGCCCTGCATTGGGCTTCCTGTTCAGCAGGGAGTCTGCTTTTCTTTCTTCCGCTGCCTCCTCACCCCTTTTGTGCTCCCTCTCTCATAAAACAAACAAACAAACAAACAAACAAATAAATAAATAAATAAACAGCCTCTCTGTTTCTGTACCTAGCCCTAGCGCTACACCTGGTCCAAAGCAGAGGAACCATAAATTCACTCCATTCGGGATCCCTGGGTGGCGCAGCGGTTTGGCGCCTGCCTTTGGCTCAGGGCGCGATCCTGGAGACCCGGGATCGAATCCCATATTGGGCTCCCGGTGCATGGAGCCTGCTTCTCCCTCTGCCTGTGTCTCTGCCTCTCTCTCTCTCTCTGTGAATATCATAAATAAATAAATTTAAAAAAAAAATTCACTCCATTCATTCACCAACAGTGAGGACCTACTCTAGAAAGCAATGCCCTTGTTTGTAGATAAAAATCAAATGGATTGTATCAGTTGGTGATAAGTGCTAGCAGAAAAGTTAACTAGGCAAGGAGGTAGCAACAAGGTCTTTCTTTGTAGCAGTGGAGGGAAAGCTTCCCTAATGAGGCAATGTTTGAACAGTGACTTGAAAAAGGTGAGGGAGGGAGTGATGTGGATATCTAGGGGAAACACATTCCAGGAGGAGGGACTAGCAGTGTAAATTTTCAATACAAATGTGTTTGGTTTATTTGAGGAAGAGCAAGAAGCTTAGGAAGGTGGGATAAAGTAAGAACTTTGGACTTTTCTTTTCTTAAAGATTTTGTTATTTATTCATAGAGACACAGAGAGAGAGGCAGAGACACAGGCTCCATACAGGAAGCCCGACGTAGGACTCGATCCTGGGTCTCCAGGATCGCACCCCAGGCTGCAGGCGGCGCTAAACCGCTGCACCACCGGGGCTGCCCTTTGGATTCTTTTTAAAAAGATTTTATTTATTTATTCATAAG
Source organism: Nyctereutes procyonoides (assembly GCF_905146905.1). Taxonomy (NCBI): domain Eukaryota; kingdom Metazoa; phylum Chordata; class Mammalia; order Carnivora; family Canidae; genus Nyctereutes; species Nyctereutes procyonoides. The sequence continues at coordinate 7,361,255 of NW_026575133.1, read as the reverse complement.
AGATACACACACACACACACAGAGGGGCAGAGACACAGGCAGAGGGAGAAGCAGGCTCCATGCAGGGAGCCTGACATGGGACTGGATCCCGGGCCTCCAGGATCAGGCCCTGGGCTGAAGGCGGTGCTAAACCGCTGAGCCACCTGGGCTGCCCTGGACTCACTCTGTTCTGAATGAGATGTAAAGCCTTTAGATGGTTTTGAGCAGTGGAGTGAAACTGATAGGCCTTTATATATATATATATATATATATATATATATATATATATATATATATTTGTTAATTTAGAGAGAGCAAAAGCAAGAGTGAGCAAGCAGAAGGAACAAGGGGAGACGGGCAGATTCTCCACTGGTCACAGAGCCCCATGTGAGGGGCTCACACAATCCCAATCTCACAATCCCAAGATCATGAACTGGGCTGAAATCAAGAGTCAGGAAACCAACCAACTGAGCCATCTAGGTGTCCCAATATGACATGTTTTATTTTTATTTTTTACTTTTTTTTCAATATGATATGTTTTAAAAAAAGATACACTTGACTGCTGTGTGGAGAGAGAGTACAGGACTGGAATGAAGGAGGGGACCCAGTGGTACAAAAGATGGTGGCTTAGACTTGAGTGATAGTGGGTGAAGATGATGAGAAGTAGTCACATTGCAGATACATTTGAATTATAGGATCAACAAGACTTGCCAAGGAATTGGATGTAGGATATAAGCAGGGATGGGGTAGGTTTGGCATGAGAACCTGGAAGAATGAAGTTGTTCTTTAGTAACATGGGGCATGGTGGTGGGGGAGAATTGTAGGGGGGAGGGAATCAAGAATTTTTCAAGTTTGTTATATTTAAGAGCCTATGAGGCCTGCAAGTTGAGATGATGAGGACAAAAAGTCAATGTAATGGATGGTATTTAAAGTCGTAACAGTAGACAACATGACCCAGCAACTGAGTGTGGAGAAAGAATTTGAGGACCAAGGGTAGCCTTCACGTGTTCTAATGTCCACAGGCTGTGGAGATGAGGAATGAGGAGCCAACAAAAGAAATTTATTTTTTATTTATTTATGATATATATATATATATATATATAGAGAGAGAGAGAGAGAGAGAGAGAGGCAGAGACACAGGCAGAGGGAGAAGCAGGCTCCATGCACCAGGAGCCCGACGTGGGACTCGATCCCGGGTCCCCAGGATTGGGCCCTGGGCCAAAGGCAGGCGCCAAACCGCTGCACCACCCAGGGATCCCCCAACAAAAGAAATTTAAAAGGCATGGCCAGTGAGGTAGAGGAAAGCTAGTCTCTCAGGATCCAAGTGAGGGTACTTGAACTAAAATTCTTTCCCCTCAGCTGAAGCCCAGGGACTAAGTGGTTCCGGCTTACTTGTGGCCACTCGTCTCTCAAGCAGTGAATCCTGAACAAAAGTAAAAACCCAAGGGTTCAAATATCCACATTTTTTGTTGTTCCTAGCATTTTAGGAGGATGGGGTCAAGTGTGTGTCCCTTGTAGCTAATTCTGTAATTCATCCTTCCTGTCATTATGTGCTTAGAAAATTCATTTATTCTTGGTTGTACATTTCTTTCCAGTTTTTTAGTCAACTCTTAACTCACTAGGTAATAACCTTCTTCAGATGCTCAACCTTTTATTATTTATTTAAAAGCTTTATTTGTATTTATTTGAGAGAAAGCGAGAACAAGAGATATCACAGAGGGAGAGGGAGAAGCAGACTCCCCACCGAGCAGGGAACCTGACACAGGGCTTGATCCCACGACCAGGAGATCATGATCTAAGCTGAAGGCAGAGGCCTGACCAACTGAGATAGTCACCCAGGAGCCCCTCAACCTTTTATTTCTTAAGGGAAGCTATGGAAAATTAGCTTTGAAGAGTTTCCATACCACCACCGCCACTTTTAAATTGTTTTAGTATCACAGGAAATGCCATGATGAGGTTTAGTGAGGCAGACCTGGGACTTGGCCTCTTTGAACCCACTGCCTCATCCATAAGAGGAGTAAACACCTCTACACAGTTGTGTGGGCAATGCACTTACTATTGATACATATAAGTGCTCCAACAATGTTACTTCCGTTTTGAAATGGAGAGGGTGAAAAAAAAATGGAGAGGGTGAGTGCCCCTAAATCTCCATGGGGGAGGCCAGCTGGTAATACAACAGGTAGTACCACTCCCTTGCCTCTCCCTAGAGAGGGAGGGGGCTACTGTGGAGGAGGAAGGCAAGACATGTAGATGTTTCAACTGGGAAAGCTTCATACATAGCATTCTGCATCCCATCCACAGTGCCTCATCAGACAGAAACCACACTGCCTGCCCATGTATACTTCCACTTGTCTTACCCTGACACAAAGAGGAAAAAGTGGAGGGGTTCCCCAATCATGTTTCAGTAACTGAGACAGAGACTATAGAGCAGGACAAAATTGTCCATCCTCAGTCTGGGGCCAAAATGAATGCCCTGTGCCCAGAAATACACAATCATAGCTGTGGACAAGATGGCTTCCCTCCTAAGCCCCAAAGGCCCCCCTTTGTGCTCCTGACCATGAGGAACATCTGAGGGAAGACTTTTGAGTAACTACAGCTCAACTCTGGTTCACTTTCCCTGAGTCCAGTTTAGGCTGTCTCAAGTGTCAACCTTGGAGCAGTTAGGGAAGAGGACAAATAACCAAACCCCTGGTATATCCCTGGGGACAACAGTGCATTACTATGTTGGTGATGGTAGGGCAGCAGCATTGGTGAAGGAATCCTGCTGGAGTCTGCCTGGCTGCTGGCCTGTGGTCACATGGGCCAGACTATTGGTAGGCTCAGCCTCACTTCTGTTCATGCAAGGCCCAAGCCCTGGGTACCCCAGTAACAGATGCCCATAAGCTCAAAAAGGAAACCAGAGTGAAAGGCAATGATATTGATACTAAGACATTTATTACATCATAAAAAGTCCATTGTTGTCCTGTTTTTCCATATGTACATGTTCCTGTGCATAGTCCCTCAGTCCAGCCCCACCTGCCAACCCTCCATGGTGCCAATCAACTTTACAAACTAATCAATAAAAGAGGAAGAACTGGAGGAGATGGCCCAGCGCTGATGAGAGTGGAGATGGGAGAGGGACACAAAGTGCAGAGTGGTTGGCTTGGCTCTCAATGCCTGACCACAGGCAGGAGGAGCACGAGGATGGGCACTGTAGGGTTGGCTCACAGATGCCTCTCCAGGGCTGCCAGGTTGCAGGTGATATACCTGAGGGTGTTCTCAGGTTAGAGCCCCCAGGAATGGAGAGTAGAGGAAGAAGGTCCCCCAGCCTGATTATGGGTTTCAGGCTATAAAACTTCTCTTTTTCAGGTCTCCATCCAAGTGGCAGCAACAGCAGCTCAGGCTGGGCCTGAAAAGTTTGTGCCCTGGGGACAGCTGGAAGGGTGGCTGGGGACAGCCTGGTAGGGTCCTGATCTCTGAGGGGCCTGCCTTAGTTGACCTCAGAGGTGGGCATTGGGTCTGTGGGGCGGGGTGTGGCCAGGAGGGGCACTGGTGAAGTGGCCTCAATGAGAGCAGGGTTGAGGATGATTGGTAGAGTCATGGGTGGTACGCCCACCTGCAATGGGGAGGCCAAGGGCTGCAGGATCAGTGGAGGCTGAGCCAGAGGAGGAGGCCCATCTGGAGTAGGGCTCAGTCTGTTGGGGCTAGATGCCACTGGTGATCCAGGAGAGCTGCTGTTGGCAGGTCGAGGGCCCTCAGGCTTCTCGAAGTCTACAGGGAGAGCAAGGGGCTGGTCACACTCCTTCATATTCCCCAGCTGGTTTACCTAACTTCTGCTCCTCCCCATTCCTGTGAGCAAAATGACCTCTGCTAGTCTAAGCAGTTGGGAATCTCCCCTTGAAACTCATTCAGATATCCAGCTATCTTCTATCTACCTTCTACCTTCTTTGCTGTACCTCCAGTCAGGTTAGTTCTGGTCTGATCTTTACTAGAATCCCCAAAGGGCAACCTTTGCATATTTATTCCAAGTTCTTGATCTGGCCCCTCTTTCCAAATCTGAAAATCTCAAGCAGATAGCCTATTTGATCCTGCCATTTCCCACAGGAAGAGCAGACAACCAAAACACTCTGGTTCCCTTCTTCCCCTGGCTCACAGCCCATGCTCAGCAGCAATCCCAAACTACCCTGGGCCTCCTCTTAGGCTTCCTACTTCCTGTTCAACACCCAGGAGACTAGCTCAAAAGGACTCACCACAGGCCCCCAGCTCAGAAGGCATCTCTGGGGGAGGTGGATGGCCAGGTGTCCTTGTGTCTCCAGCAGCAGGAGTCATGTGGGCTGAGGCCACAGGTTTTTGGGCATGTGGCTCCATTGGCATGGGGTCTGGGAAGGGCAGAAAAACCAGATGGCAGCTCTTAGTGCTTCCTTTCGAGCGTAGCCCTGGCTACCCATCAATCTTCCCACTGACGGGAGTACAGAGAACTGATTTTTAGCTCTAGACTCTTTGATGGGGACTCTCTTTAATAAAGTTGAACTAAGCCTCCTACCCTGGATGACAGTCTGCTTGAAGAGCTCGTCTCGTAGGTGGGGCAGAAAACAGTCAATGCGCTCCCAGGTGATCTCCCAGAGGGCTGAGGGGCTGCCTCCTCGGGCATCTGCATTGTGGAAAATCTCTGCTGTGTCCATCACCAGGAGCATGTTCTTCAGAGACTCAGGGATGGCCTCTGACTGTAGGTGGCAGTGGGACCATGTGAATAGGAAAGAGGGCATCCAAGGGATATGGTAAGGAGGAGGCAGCCACCAAGGAAAAAAACGCATGTCTTCCCAGGAGGTGGGAGAGGAAGCAGGCAGTGGGAGTCAGGCTGAGGTAGAACATACCAGTAAGTCACTGGATCCTGCATGCATATACTTGTCCATGAAGTCCAGGATGGTCAGCCAGAGGGCCGCAAAGGTAGAGAGTGACAGCAGTGGAGACAGGTGCTGCAGGAAGACCTAAGGCCCACCAGCCCGTTTCAGTGAAGGGTCAGAGCTATCTGCATCCTTCCCTAAGGCTGGGAGGCAAGCCTGCCCTATCTTGCATGGGAATCCTAAATCAGAGATTCCTTCGAATTCCAGAATCCTCCCAGGTCCCTGGGTCCTGTTAAGTCTCCATAGCTGGGGTCCTGAGCACCCACATTGCACCTCTAGGTCCTAGCAGAACCCCTAGCTTCCCTCCTCGCAGAAAGGCAGGTGTGGGAAGAGTGGGTAAGTGAGGGTGGTGAGCAGGTACCTTAGACAGCAGTGTGGAAGCCCTCATTCGAGTCTCCTCCATCCCACCCACATCTGCAGGGCTGATGTTCTCCAAGAGTTTGGTCAGTAGAGGAAACAGCACCTGGTGGGTAAAGAGCCAATGTCTTCCTAACAGGGTCAGTTGGCAGCCTTGCTCCAAGGTAGCCAGGGGCTGGGGTGGATGAGCATAGAGTAGGAGGAAAGGTAGGAATGCAGATGGAGGATTGACATTAGGGGCTCTTCAGGCTGCCCAGTTCTCCCTGGCTTAAGAATTTGAACTTTACCTTAAGACTAGAGGAAGTCCCACCTTGTTAAAACAGGACTCCCACTCCAGGGCATCTAGCTTCTGCAGATCATGTACCAGTAGTGCTCGCTGCAGATAAGTCAGTGCTTGCATCCGCACCTGGCGCCGGGCATCACAGCACAAGCAGGCAATGCCTAAGAGTGAAAATAGGCTCAGGGTCCTTTAGACATCCTGATCCTGGTACTTCCCAAGTTCCACCTCTGCCCCTGCCCTGCCTGCTCCCCTAAGGTTTACCCTGCAGTAACGGACACCAGCAGTGAGCCCACAGGGTACGTGAATCCGCTTCGATCTTCTGGCCCCCTGTCTCTAGGTGGCGCTGTTCCTCCGCCCACGAGCTGTAGATAGAGGCTGCTCGCGTGTGCAGGGTGTGCATCAGATCTAACAACTGGGGTCATAGGAGGGGCAGGTTATGAGTTGGAGTAAGGTCTGGTGGATGCCCCCTCAACACTGTCCCTGGCTGAATCCTCAAGGGAGCCCCTAGTACCAGTCACACCATACTCCACTCCTCTCACCCCTCTTTTTTCTTTTTTTTTTTTTCAAGATTTTATTTATTCATTCATGAGACACACACACACACACACACACACACACACACACACATGGGGGCGGGGGGCAGACACAGGCAGAAGGAGAAGCAGGCTTCCTTCAAGGAGCCCAATGTGGGACTCGATCCCAGATCCTGGGATCAGGCCCTGAGCCCAAGGCAGACGCTCAACTGCTGACCCACCCCTCTTTTCTCCTCAGCTTCATGAACTGGTTGCCCCTGCCAGCCAGTGTTTCCCAGAGTTGGGAGAGACAATAAGGAGGTGTGAGGAATGAGTGTTTCATAACAATGAATTGGGGTGCCTGCGTGGTCAGTGGTTGAGTGTCTGCCTTCGGCTCAGGTCATGATCCCAGGGTCCTGGGACTGATTGAGTCCTGCATCGGGCTCCTCACAGGGAGCCTGCCCCTCTCTCTCTGCCTATGTCTCTGCCTCTCTCTGTGTGTCTCTCATGAGTAAACAGATGACAAATAAAGCCTTATCTTGTTAATTTCATTTTAAAAACAAAGCAAACTTTAGTTGCACAGGCTTTGGTGGGCAATAATGTCTAGTCAGCTTTAATAATTTTTTGTTTTCATCATTTTTCTAAGGTTATTCTATTTAAGGCAATTAGTTCTCTATTTAGTGATACGAAGTCTGTTTGTAAAATAAATTTTATATATCTTTTTTTTTTTTAATTTATGATAGTCACAGAGAGAGAGAGAGAGAGAGGCAGAGACACAGGCAGAGGGAGAAGCAGGCTCCATGCACCGGGAGCCCGACGTGGATTCGATCCCGGGTCTCCAGGATCGCGCCCTGGGCCAAAGGCAGGTGCCAAACCACTGCGCCACCCAGGGATCCCTAAATTTTATATATCTTGAACAAAGAAGAACTCTGGAAGGACAAGAAACTGGTGGCAGTGTCTACCTCCAGGGAGGGGGAACTTAGCAGCTGGGGGCAGGAATGGAATAGGACTTACTTTTATCAGTTTACCCTTTTATACTTCTGAACTTGTACCACATGCATACACTACTTATTCAAAACATAAATATTAAATATTAAACAAACAAAAACTTACAACAGGTGGTCTTGGATAGGAGAACATTGTGGAAGCGGTGGACAAGGGCCTAGGTTGGAAAACATAAGCCCTTCCTCTCAGCCCTGGCTGTCCCTAGCCCTGCCTATCCTCCCAATGTCAGGGGCAGGAAGAGGAGAGGAAGTAAAGGATGCCATACTTACGTCCTGACTGACCTGTAAAGACACCGTATGGTAGCTGGCAGGCACCCCTTCATCCTCATCATCGTCACTATGCCCACCCCGAGTGGCATGTTGGCCGGAGGTTCGAGGCCGCCGAAGCACTGAACCTTCCTTGGATTTTTTCTTGAAGCGGTTTCCTTTGCTGTCATATTTGTGACTCTTGCCACGTTTCTCCTGGGACTTGCACCCTGAGCAGAGGCAGATCCAGGTCACATTTCTACATGGACACAAATGGCCTACCTTTCCTCCCTTTCCCCCAGTATATTCACATAGCTACTCCCCTGCTGCCCCTTCATTGGGTAACCCACCGCCATTCAGACTGGCCTCCACAAAGATACGGAGAGTCTTCACGCAGAGCTCAAAGTTGTCAGGTGTAATGTGGGCAGCATCACGCACAATGAAGGACAGAGATTCTACACATTTAAGCAGGGACTTAGTGTCGTGTGGCCCGAGGTCCAGCCCCACTGTTAGGCTGTACTGATTGACCAGGGGTGATGAAGGGCCTAGCCGGCTGGGCCCAGGACCTGGCTTGGAGTTATCAATGTCATCCTTCCCCACCTGAAAAGTACAAAGAGTTGCTGGGAAGCCAGACTTGAGCCTGATCTTCCCTCAGATGCCCTCTTGGAGGAACAGAAATCTTTCCCACAGGCCAATGAGGAAAGACTCATCCACTGCCCATATGCTCACTTACCACTAACCAGCCGCTGTTGACTACATCAGCATCAGTGGCTGATCGGTGGATCTTGCCAGGCCTGCAATGGTCAGCATAGACCTCAGAGTCAGAAGTGTATCCTCGGTCCAGGCTCACATCATTCTGATGGTAGGATGGGAGTTCGCTGTCTGATTGGGCCCCTGAGACAGGAGAGAGAAGGGCAGAGTCAGGGTGGAAATGGGGACACTGGGATGAGGGATGATTTCAGTTCTGAGAAATAGGTGCTGAAGCCTGGTCTCTCCTCTTTCTTGGTCCAGCTTTGTTTCAACCTCAGCAGGGTGCTGAAGGATGGTCTGGACAGATTCTCTTGACCAAATGGGGCAGTAGGCTAATTTGGGCTCCTGATGGCATCTAGTAGCAGCTGTCAGGGCATGGGGGTGGTGGTGAGGACATAGTTTCTGAGAAAACAGTCCTCGGGACAGTAGGAAGGCTGGGGTCATAGCCATCTATGTTGCTTTGTAGCCTTCATACTGTTTAACCTGGGAAAAGCCAGTGGCTATAGGAAGCTCTGGAAGCACATGGTGGAAGCCAGGGGTGTTTGTTTAATCTGCTAAACACAATAACCTATTATTTTGTTTTCCTGTCTCAATCCCCAGGGCCATAACTATTTATCTGCCAGTCAGAGAGTCTCCCTGGAAAAGGGCTTACCGGCATCAGGTGCTTCAGCCCTGGCTGTGGCCTGCAGGGCAGCTGGAGGCTTTACACCTGAGCCAATGCATTCCAGCAGTGTGAAGAGAGTGGCCCAGTCGTCACCTGAGTGGATGTTGGCTGCGTTGGTCTTAAGAAGTTCATGGAGCCCATAGGCTACCTGGTGACTGACTCGGGACAGCACGCTGGGCTTCATTAGTAGCAAAATACGCAGGGAGAGCAGCACCTGGGTAGGTGGGGAGCAGGAAGTGGGCACATAGTTTCTTTAGAATCCTTCCCCACCAGTTTCCTTAGGCCACTGAGCATGGTTTGGCTAGGACCCACCTAAGAATACTGCTGCTGGTCTTTTCTTTTCTCAGGGTTTTTTTTTTTTTTTTTTTTTTTTTTTTTAGATTTTATTTGAGAGAGAGAGAGTGCGAACAAGTGAGCGAGCCAGAGAGCATGAGCAGGGGGAATGGCAGAGGGAGAAGGAGAAGCAGGCTCCCCAATAAGTAGGAAACCCAACATGGGGCTTGATCCTAGGACCCTGGGATCATGATCTGAGCTGAAGGCAGATGCTTAACTGACTGAGCCAGCCAGGCACCTCCTTCTTTTCAGCTTAATTAAAATTCTTATTGAGCTATAGATTTTTTTTTTTTTGCTCTGCTTAATGGTCACATTACGTAAAACTCTAGTATATAAAAAAAAAACATAGTATATGATAACAGTGATACTGATATTGATACAATCCACTGATTTTATTCAGGTTTCCCCAGCTTTACATTACTAATATATGTACGCCTATACATATTAAGTTCTACACAATTTAATCACCTAATTTTAGGTTTGTGTATCTTAACTAGTCAAAATGTCAAATGGTTCTACCACCAAGGATTTTCCTCACATTGCCCTTAAAAACACACCTGCCTTTTTTTTTTTTTTTAAAGATTTTATTTATCCATTCATGAGAGACACACAGAGAGAGACAGAGACATTGGCAGAGGGAGAAGCAGCCTCCTTGCGGGGAGCCCAATGTGGGACTCAATCCCAGGACCCCAAGATCACAACCTGAGCCCAAGACAGATGCTCAACCAATGAGCCACCCAGATGCTCACACTTACCTCTTTTTGCCCCCAACCCTAACCCCTGGCAATCTGTCCATAACTTCTAAAATTCTGTCATTTCAAAATGTTATTTAAATGAAATTATATAATATATAGCCTTTGGGATTGGCTTTTTTCACTCAGCATAATTCCTTGGAGATGCATCCAAGCTGTTACCAATAGTTTGTTGCTTTGATTGCCAAACAGAATTCCATGGTATACATGTAACACAGTTTAACCATTTACTTGTTGAAAATCATCTGTGCTGATTCCAGTTTTTGGCTACTACAAATAAAGCTCCTATGAACATTCATGAATAGGTTTTTATGAGAAAGTAAGCTGTAATGTCTCTGGGATAAATGCCTCAGAGTGCAACTGCTGGATTGTGTGGGTAACATGTTTAGTTCTATTAAGAAACTGCTAAGAGAGGGACTGTGCCATTTTACAGCCACTCAGTATTTCATTTCATTAAAGCACTTGTTTTGTTTTCTTAAAGATTTTATTTATTTATTCATGAGAGACACACACACAAAGAGAGAGAGAGAGAGAGAGAGAGAGAGAGAGAGAGAGAGGCAGAGACACAGGCAGAGGGAGAAGCAGGCTCCATGCAGAGAGCCCGACGTGGGACTCGATCCCAGGTGTGGGACTCGATCCCAGGTCCTCAGGATCGTACCCTGGGCTTAAGGCAAGTGCTAAACCGCCGAGCCACCCAGGCTGCCCACGTTAAAGCACTTGTAAATGATATTGTGTTGTTGGTTTCATTTTCTTTTCCTTTTTTTTTTTTTTTAAGATTTGTTTATTTATTTGAGAGAGAAGTTGAGAAGGTGTGCACACAAGCAGGGGGAGCGGCAGGCAGAGGCAGAGGGAGGAGCAGCAGGTTTCCTGCTGAGCAGGGAGCCCAATGTGGGGCTCAATTCCAGGACCCTGAGATCATGACCCAAGCTAAAACCAAGAGCTAGATGCTTAACAGACTGAGCCACCCAGGTGCCCCTGAGTATAAGTTTTTAAAATTAACAAAGTCCAATTTACCAATTTTTCCTTTCATGGACTGTGTTCTTGGTCTTAAGTCTAAGAATCGTTTTCCTAGCTCCTGAAGATATTCTATGTTGCTTCCTAAAGGACATTCAAATCCATGATTCATTTTGAGGGCACAGAGGTGGCTCAGTCGGTTAAGTATCTACTCTTGATTTTGGCTCAAGTCATGATCTCAGGATCCTGAGATCCAGCCCTGTGTCAGGCTTGCTGCTCAGTGGGGAGTCTGCTTGATAGTCTCTCTCTTGATAGTCTCTGCTTCTCCCCCCTACACACTCACACATTCTCTCTCTCAAAATAAGTTTTCTTTAAAAAAAAAAAATCTGTGATTCATTTTGAGTTAATTTTTCTATATGGTATGCAGCTTAGGTCAAGGTTCACTTGTTTGTTCCCCACCCACAAATTTCAATTGTTCTAGCAACTGAAAAGGCTATCCCTTCCTCCAGAATTGTTTTTGCACTTTTGCCAAAAAATTAGTTGAGCATCTCTGTGTAGATCTATTTTTGGATTTTTTCTTCTGTTCCACTGACTTATGTGGCTGTCTCTTCACAAATACCAGATAGTCTTGATTACTGCAGCTATATAGTAAGCCTTAATAGCAGATGGAATGATTTCTCCCACTTTTTTCTTTTTCAAGATGTTTGGATATTCTAGGGCTTGTGCTTTTCAATCTAAATTTTAAAACAAGCCTAGCTCTACAAAAAAAACCTTGCTGGGATTTTCATGGGAATTGCATTAAACTTACAGATGAAGGGGGAAAACTGACATCTTTACTACCCTGAGTCTTCCAATCCATGAACATAGTATGCCTCTTCATTTATTTAGATCTTCTTTGATATCTTTCATTAGCATTTTATAATTTTTACTGTATTTTAAAGATTTTATTTATTCATGAGAGACACACAGAGAGAGGCAGAGACACAGGCACAGGGCTCCACAAGGAGCCCAATGCGGGACTCGATCCTGGACCCTAGGATCATGCCCTGAGCCAAAGGAAGATGCTCAACCACTGAGCCACCCAGGCATCCCACATTTTAGAATTTTTAGCAAAGAGATGCTATACATGTTTGTTAGGTGTATTTCTCAGTATTTCATTTCATTTGAAGCACTTGTAAATGATAGTGCCGTTGGTTTCATTTTCTATACGTTCAGTGTTAGTATCTGGAAATGTGAATTTTTTTAAGATACTGGGACTCTAACATTGTCTAGAATTTGTTAAATTGTTATAAAGGCTCATGTACATATTTTTTTTAAAAAATTCAGATTTAAGTTAGTTAACATATAGTATTTGTTTGAGTAGAATATAGTGATTCATCACTTACATATAATATTCAGTGCTCATCATAAGTGCTCTTCTTACTGCCCATCATCCATTTAGATGATCCCCCACCTACCTCCCCTGTGAGGTGCTAATCTTATATCCTGTGACCTTGCTGAACTCACTTATTAGTTCTACGGTGGCTGTCTTTTATACTTGAGCCAAGAGATCTCAGGAGGGTCCTAAGCATGAGAACCAGGAAAGCAGGTAAAGGGCGGAGAATGCCACAAGGCAGTAGCCATCCAGGCAGATTTACAGGAGCCTGCAGAGGTGCTAGGTATCAGCTTCATGCCTGAGGATCATTTTAGACTCATTCTTAATGCCATCTGTTAGAGTCCTCCAACTCTGTGGCAGGTCACTGGACTCATGCTATGGGGCACTAAATGTACTCTTCGTCTTAGGCCATGCCCACAACTGACACTATGGCTTTAGTCTCCTGCCTACTTCCTGCCTTCTCAGTTGTACTCTGCTTACCTGGCCACTGATCTCTTCTCTTCGCAGTAGTCGAATGGCCAAGCGGAGCAGCCCCACCACTGCCCGCTCCACAAGGAAGCAGAAATCCTGTGCCTGGACACACAGGTGATATAGATGGTCTCGGACAGTCTGCCACACACAACCCACACGGTCCCTGAGGAACATAAGGGTGAAGACAGTTTTAGTTGGGGAGGCCACTGGGAAATAAGTCTCTCTTTTTGATCCAGGTTGGGCCTTACAGGGCTCATTGGCAGGCAGGTATAATGAATAAGCTTCTCCACTGCCTACAGCTTCATGTGCTTCTTGCCCCTAAAGCCCATTCAGCAGGATGGCTCCTGTCTTCCATCCCTTTGGCACAAGCCCAGTATGAGGCCTGCCTAAAGACTGCCTTCTACCTGTTCTCCAGCACAATCCTCAGCAGCATCTCTAGGCAGAAAGCAGCATCCTCCTCATCATATGTCTCTTCATCTGGCGTCACTGAGACCAGAGCCTAGAGTACAACAACAACAGGAAAGCATGGAGAAGCCAGCCACTGGCTGTGCCCTGACAGAAATTAAAGCAATCACCACTGTCTCCATCTTCCCTTCCAGACACAGCCAGTCCTTTCATCTCTCTTCCCTCTTCATTCTGTACCTTCATGAGCTCCTGCAGTGACTCCAGCTGAAGGAACTTGCTTTCTGTGATCATCTTTTCTGGGTCACAATGCTAGAGGGGATGCAAGAGAGAGGGGGGTCGGTGACAAGGGCTGGAGGGAAGAGAATGTTCCCAAGAGCTAGAGCAAGAGGACAAAAGGAGTCAGTTCTGGTCCTAAGCCCTAGATGATTCTACTCTTCAGTTCCTAGGGAAGCAGCTTATCAGGGGTAGGCAGAGGCAATTACCTTGATGCAGTCCAAGGCCGCTCTTTTGGCCTCTTGGTTCTCAGTGGATGGGCCCCGCACACTAGACTGCTCAGTACCACTTAGTGTCAGCCAGCTCACAAAGCTTAGCACTGTCGACTCTCCTCTGTAGAAAGAGTTCAAGCCTTGGTGAGCTCCATTGTTCTGATCCTCCCTCTCCAAGGCCTTTAACTTTTGATCTGCCCTTACCGGTTTGATGGTGTCTCCTCCCTCTGTAGAGAGATCTTGCCATTGGGATCCACAAAATCTTCTACCTGGAAAATCAGCTCAAGAATAATTTCTTTCCACATGCCCTTTGCATTTCCTGCTCTTCCATGCAAAGTTCTCTGGGTTTTTTTCCTATAGCTCAGTGCCCCACACTCCTGACTGGGCCCCCTACTCTTGGTTACTGGCAATGGCTTATATGGTTACTGGCCTTCTTTTACAGCTATCCTCTTGCCCAAGATCTGTGGTCTTACATTTAAGGTGTTTCTGGTAAGCTTCAGCCCAGTGCTACTCTCAACCAGTTCTATATGCAGATAGCACACAGTTTATGAGCTTTTGCCTTGTCTGTTAATCTCCTACAAGAATTACCTCCACCATAGCTTTGGGAAGCAGTTGGGCTCGGAAGAGCTGCAGCATGGCTTCCATGATATTCTTCCAGCCCTCCCGCAGGATGTCACCATGACGATGGGCCAAATGGAATACTGTCTTGGCTGCAATGTGGGCTTTGGGGTTGCTTCCAAACACACTGGGCAGATTCTCAATAGACTGAAAAGAAGATGAGAAAGGCTTAGGGTTTGGTGAATGTCTGGAAAGGAGATTTCTTAGGCCTTTACCTACAGTTCACTAAGAGTCCTTTTGCTTGCTCTGGTACAATCTGCTCTAATACTGGTAGGAAGGGCTAAGCTGGTTAAGGCCTTTCCCACTGTACATCTCCTCTCCCATCTCCACTGAATGAGGGGACACTATTCTCATCCTAGGGGCTATGAAACAGAAATGCCTAAGTGGTACAGTAGTCTAGAGGGAGTGAAGGAATATGCCGAGGAAAACAGCTCCACAGATAAGGATAGATTTATGGCTAAGAGAGGTCCTACTTTGGAAATCTAATTACACAGTTCTTGCCCCTGCTCACCTCACTGCTAAGAGCTGTGAATTTGCACAGAGATATGATGAGATTGTCAAACACATCGCTGAGGCCATAGTGGGCGGAGATCATGGCGCACTTCCTGTAATGTCACATTCCAGAAATAAGAGTGAGTCACTGGAAGTCCAGGCAGCCCTTCCAAGTCCCTGAAGAGGCTTACTTAGGATTCTTTCCCAGGATTCTTCCCCAATCAGTCCCAGGAAGAAGCCTTTTAGTCTTCAATCTATTTAAGACTGAGCTTTCCCTTGGGTGCTGAGTGGCTCAGTTGGTTAAGCATCTGCCTTAGGCTCAGGTCATGATCTCAGGGTCCTGGAATCCAGCCCTGCATTGGGCTCCCTGCTCGGCAGAGGTCTGCTTTTTCCTCTCCCTCTCTCTCCCCCTCCCCCAACTTGTGTGCACACTTTCTCTCTCTCTCATGTGTGCTCTCAAATAAAATCTTAAAAAAAGAATATGATTTTCCAAGCTTCAGCCTCCTTCTAAAAACTCAGAGAAAACCCATTCTAACAAAAATATGAGTAGGAATCAGAAAGGCATGGAGGCAACCATGTTTGTGCCCAGACAGGTGAGAGGAGGTCAAGACCAAGGCCATAGCTGGGCTACCTGAAGCCTGAGATGGCTTTCTGGATAATTGTTTCCTCAAGGCTTTTGTCGAAGACATAAGAAAGGGCAGCAATAGTGGGGCCCCACGTCATGGTGAAGAGGTCAAGATCATAGCTGCCAGCAGGCACACGAAGGAATATGCCCTCTGGGGTGGCACCTCGATGAAGTAGCACATTCCACACATAGTTCTCCCGAACCAAGCCTGTCTGCTCTTCAGGCATCACAATTTCCTCATTCCTGTCAGGAGGTAAAGGAAAGTAGGTACACTGCTGTTAACCTGACTGGTTCCAAACTAGAACAACAGGTTTTGCCCATATTGGAACAATCCATCAATGAGAGGTCACCAAAAGTGCAGCCACCCACTAATGGGATCAGGGAGAAATAAAGGAAATGCTCAATAATCCCCCATAATCTCAAAGCCCTGTCTCTTAACTGGGACCGTTAGTTCTGTAGTGAGATCTCCATTCTTTCTGGGTATTAGAGGATGAACATTTCTACCTTTTCTTATTTACAATAAAAAAATAAGTGTCCCATCTCTGACCTCTGACCCAAACTTTGCCCTCCAGTGCCCATCCTGGGTTTTCTACCAGCTTCAGAATACATTTTGTGAGCTGGACAGGAAAACCTAGCTGCCTTGGGTTCAGAAAATGGGCCCATGATATTCTACTTAGCAAAGGAAGTTTAGATCCTGGCTCAGTACTAGAGCTTCAGTACTGTTCAGGCTTCTTTAAGGAAGAAATGGGAAGAGGGGCTGCCCAGCTGAGTCTCAAGGCTAAATCCAGGGCATAAGAATCATTGAAGTCTGATGCAACTCTAAAATCTGGAAAAGCAAGCAGTGTGTTTCTGCTTAAAAGAGATGCCGAACTATGCTCCAAAAATACTCACTTGATGGCATGGTACATGTCCTCCAGGATGTCTTGCTCAAAGTCCTTGCCTCCATTCACACCTTTTAGGTTTTTGCGAAACTCCTAGAGACAGGCCGATAAGCTTTTCCCCCCATGTGTCAATGCTGAAGCCCCACCTAAGGAACTCCTGGGTCTATGGTAAATAGGGTTTAGGAAACAGTAGTGAAAGAGCCCACCTCCCTAACCCAGTTCTTTTCCTGTATTGGCCAGCCCTCCCTGATTCCCTTGGACAAACTCTGTCCATTGTGCCTACTGAAAATGCCATGTATTTCCATCTATACCTCCAAAACTGTGCTGGACCCTCTCTCTCTTGGCTGGAATCCAAATTTACCTCTAGAGTCATGGGTGCATTCTGTTTGCGAACGTTGTGGTTGTGCTGGTCAGTATTAAGTAAGATGACAGCATAGGCCAGAGCAAAGCAGGCATCGCTATTGGCAAATGGGGAGCCATTACAATTCTGAAAAAGCAAAGACCCCACCTGTATCAATACACTTCTCTGCCCAATCAAACCTTCACTACCAAGCCACTGACCAATGCTGGGTACATTTTCTTTCTGGGGGCTAACTTTCAACCCACTGACCAATGCTGGGTACATTTTCTTTCTGGGGGCTAACCAGCCAGAAAGTCCCCAATCTCTTGCCAACTTCTTAACAGAGCTGGCCTCTCTATCAAAAGCTTGCTGATGTTGCTCTCAGCCTTCTTAGGAGACAGCAGCTGGGTCCTTCAGTTGGAACTATAAAAATCTTCCAGTCAAATGAACCTGGGATGCTGGGCTCAGTCCTGCCACTCAACTCACCCTCCAATGCTCTGTGAATGCCTCCAGCAACCTCTGGATGACTGGTGCTTCCCCAGGTAAGCGAAAGGCTTCCAGGTAGAGACGAAGAGCTTCATCCAGCCGCAAACCCTGAAAGCTGAAGGTGCTAGAGGAAAAGGAAGAGGGATAAAGAAGCTAAAGATCTATAAACTGGAAATGTTGGGCTCTGGTCCCTCTAACCTTCTCATACTGGAACAGAGGAGGCTGAAGGCAAAGGGGAACAATCTTGTGGTCATCTCTAACACAGACTAGAATCTGACAACTCCTAATTTTAGTACTTTCCACATCAGTGCATTTAGTGCATTCTTGCCTGGAAACCTCATCCACTGGAACTCTAACCTATCTGTGCTCAGGAACCCTGTTCTATCCCTTTGCAGAATGGAATGGCTCCCCAAGCTATCTTGCTGGAGACTCTTTCAGGTCCAACAGACATAAATCATGGGAAGAGGAAGACTGTGTGACCTAGGTCACCAGCAGGAACTGACTGAGATTGTTTTGAGGGAGAGAAGCCTTGCCCTTTGATCACCAACTATATCCCCCATTTCTTGCAGTTTCCTCACCTCACAAAGCTCTCCAATAGGTCAATGTTTTTGCGGTCACTCACAAACTCTCCAATCATTTTCTTGTCCAGCCGAGGGTTCTCTCGGAGCCACTGGGCTACCTCTGTGTTGTCCATTGGGATGGTGAGGAGGCCTTTCTCCTGCAGAAACTGGATCCCCTTCTTTGGTTTCTGGTTGAACTGCTCTGTGCCAGTGATTAGCAGCTGGAGGAAAAATACTAGAGGTGTCACAAGCTGCTCTGCTCCTAAATCAGACAAGGCCAGGCTGCATTCCATCACAGTGCACAGCTGGTCACATAAGGGGCTCCGAGGTTGTGGTTCTAAGTGACTCCAAAACTAAGGCTGGATCATACTGGCCCTAGCTTCCCCCAATCTTCATGTCTAATTAGAACTGACTGAGAAATTAGGGTGCCCAGCCAGCTTAGTTGATAGAACATACAACTCTTGATTTCAGGGTTTAAGTTTGAACGACACACTGGGAGTAGAGATTACTTAAAAATAAAATACAGAATTAAAAAAAAAATTGCACCATAAGGGGCACCTGTCTGGTTCAGTGGGTAGAACATGTGACTCCTGATCTTAGGGTCATGAGTTCAAGCCCCACATTGGGCATGGAGCCTACTTAAAAAAAGAAAGGAGAAGGAGGAAGAGGAGGAGGAGGAGGAGAAAAAGAAAGAGGAGAAGGAAGAGGAGGAGGAGGAGAAGAAGAAGAACAACTAGCTGAGAGGCTCCTTTTCACTCATTTTCTGAGTTCTCACGATACACAGGGCCAGCTCCTGTCCCCCAACTTGGGGACCAGGAAAAAGTAGAAGAGAGCCTAGAGAAGGTTCTCTCCTTTCCAGTTTTATAGTCACTCCAGCATTTGTTTATAAGCCTAGGTTGGATTTCCCTACTTTCTTCAGTTTCCCAGCTTTTAAGGACAAGGTGAACTCACTGATTGAGAACTCAACTTTTTTTTTTTTAATTTTTATTTATTTATGATAGTCACACAGAGAGAGAGAGAGAGGCAGAGACACAGGCAGAGGGAGAAGCAGGCTCCATGCACCGGGAGCCCGATGTGGGATTCCATCCCGGGTCTCCAGGATCGCGCCCTGGGCCAAAGGCAGGCGCTAAACCGCTGCGCCACCCAGGGACCCCCGAGAACTCAACTTTTTGTATGTCTAGTCACAGCCCTGCAATCAAGGGAACACATAAACCAAAGTCATTTAGGCTGACCATAAGAGGAAGAAAGGTTTAAAGAAAAGGTTTTCTTTGTTTAAAAAACATTTTTTTTTAACTTTATTAAGGCACCAGATAAATGTCAATTCCCTTTCACTGCCAATCCTCAGAGCTTGAGATTACCAATAACCTCCACTGACCCACATGATACCAGGTCCCAGGCTCTTGTTACCACAAGTAACACTTGGCTCTCACATAGGGCAGCATTTGCCCAGCGGCACACAATAGGGTATGCCTCATTACATGGCCTAGAAGTAAAGGGTTTTAAAGGAGAATGGGTGGTTGCTGAAGTCCCAACAAACATAAAGATTCACCTTGGGAAACCATTCAACGAGCTGCTAGACTCTTCCTTATCCTCTTTTGTAGGGTTTCTGTCCTAGGCAGAGGCAGGCAGAGGCTAAGCTCTGGGGATAGTTCTACATACCTTCTTTTTGTTTTTAATTTCAATCAGTTCCCGTGGATCTGGCAGGAGACAGGAAAATCGAGGTGGCTTCCGGGTAAACTTTTTGTCAGCTAGGAATGGGAGATGGGAGGAAGAAAAGGAAAAATCCTTAAGACCTCTTTTACCAGTATAATGGCTTTTGGAAGATTGCCATATACTCTCTAGTGAAGGAGAAATGTCTTAGAAATTTTGTTCTAAGAAATTTTCTTGTTCTAAGAAATTTTCTTGTTTCTTGTTCTAATTTTCTTAGAAATTTCCACTTCCCTAGAAGTCCTATCTTCTTGGGCTCCAAATGTTTTACTTCCTCTCTCCAGGTTTGAGGGCAATGGGTGAGCAGCCAAGGTTCACTCACATACTACCTAGGGTATCTGTGCCCCATTTCCCTCTGCTCTCCACCAGGCCCCCCGGTTGAGGGGGCTGAGGATCATGGACACCCAGTACCCACCCCCAGAGTCAACAGCTTCCTCCAGATCACTGCATCCTGGTTTCCCATGTTCTGCTGGCAGCCGCCCTCCACCTGGCAGATGTAGACCTGGGATGCCTGCGGCTATGCCTACAGGTTTCCCATCACTGGCTGCTCTCTCACCTGGTAAGAGAGAAGAAGATAAATGAAGATGGGGTAGGAAACCAAGTAGAGCTGCAAGAGGAGTACTAGGCCAAGGAGATGTGGATAGGTCTCACATAGACCCACATAGGTGACCAGCCCTGAACAGAACAAACCTAAGCCTAAATAAGTAGTCACTGTTCCAGGTTAGTCAAGCATTAGATTCTATAACTTAATAGAGATTACCTATTCCCATTCTCTCATCTTCTGCAACTTCAGTCTCAAAGGGATGTCAGAGAAGATTAATTAGGGTGGAAGCGGATACTGGGGTTGGGGAAAGGTAGGGCCTGGAGCTTTCAGGAACAGTAATCTAGGTTCTCTTTTCTCCCCATAAAGAAATAATAATACTCCTATGTTGTATATCTGAAACTAATGTAACACTGTATTTTAACTATGCTTTTATTTTTTAAAAGATTTTATTTATTTTAGAGAGAGAGACAGTACACAAGAGTGAGAGTGTGCACACGAAGAGGGGGAAGAATAAAGGGAGAGGGACAAGTAGACTCTGTGTTGAATGCAGAGCCCAATGCAGGGCTCAAGCCCATGGCTCTGAGATCATGACCTGAGCTGAAATCAAGACTCAGATGCTTAACCAACTAAACCACCCAGGTGCCCCTGTTAACTATACTTTAATTAGATCATCATCATCATCATCATCATCATCACCATCATCATCATATAAGCAAGCTAAAGTGTGGAGGAGGAGAAAAGGACAAGTCCATGAGTCTTGCTAACCTGCCTGACCTATGATTCAAACCACCAAATCCTGGAATTGGGAGAGCCCCCAGAGGAAGAAATATAAGGGAAGGAGAGAGGATTCAGTGAGTAGAGATGATAAACATAGAACTCTGGGATCCTCAGGGGCACCTGGGTAGCTCAGTCAGTTGAGTGTCTGCCTTCAGCTTGGGTCATGATCTCAGGGTCCTGGGATCGAGCCCCGTGTGAGGCTCCCTGTTCAGTGAGGAATCTGTTTCTCTCTTTCCCTCTGACCTTCCTTCCTGCTTATGCTGAAAGAAAGAGAGAGAGAGAGAGAGAGAGAGAGAGAGAGACAGACAGACAGACAGGAAGAAAGAGAAAATCAGTCTTAAAAAAAAAAAAAAGAACTCTGGGATCCTCAAAGAAAGAAATGCCTCTCACTATTGCTGGATTCTCGGGTACCATCCACCGCCTCATAGCCAGATCTGGCTGCTTCTTTCTTCTCTTGCTGGGTAAGACTGTTGAGGACTTTGGCCTGGCAATGGGCCTCAGTGCTATCAATCACTGTCAACAGGGCATCAAGAGACAGGAGGTGTGTTGTATAGAGCTGACCAGACACAGGGAAGGCATTCTGGAAAATAAACAGACCCAGTAGACCTGAGGTGAGAATACTTTACACTTTATCTTTTTCCAAAAACCCTGAAACCTCCTATAACTTCTACATTATCCTGAGAAAATGCCTTTCTTCTTCCTGTTCCCCATCTTTCAAGTGTTTCCCACCCTGCATATAGAATGCTTACTACTACCAGAGAGATTTCCTTAATAGAGCCTTCTTTCTAGAGGCTAATAATAATGCTCAGCACCTTGGACAGCAGCTTGGTGAGGTCTTCAAAGAGGTTTGAACAGTAGTAGTCACAATCATAGTTGATATAGAGCTCAGTGACAAAACTGGGGATGTGCCAGAGCTGCACAATGGCCTCCAGTGCCATCTCTTTCATCTCATAAGGCATTTTGGGGTTCTCCACAGTGATGATCTCCATGAGCTTTTTGATGTACATCTGGCAATAATCCAGTAATAGCCATTTGGGTGGGGAAGCAGTTAAGATAGAGAAGAAAAATTAGATAGGAAAAACATTAAACACAAGAAGCCCAGCCAGGAAGCATATATTAAGAAACCCTTGAAGGTATCCTATCCTCCTCTTTGGCCTCCATGTTGGGGGAGACCTGGCTCTCTACCTCACACTTGATCCAAAACAAGTTGCCTATTGCCCCTCTTTGTGCTCTCTATGTAAGCCTGACCTGGTACTACTCAGAGTTCCATTTTGCAACTTAGTGCCAGTTGGACTTGCCTGCCTGTGCTGCAGAGGAACTGCTGAGAAGAAAAGCCATACCCACTCATGGCAAGATTCTCCATCAGTCCATATTTGGCTTTTCTCATTTTATAGCCAGCCAGTGCTCCTTTTAATTTTTCCACCAAAGAGGCCAGCCAATGAACCAAACTATGAAGGCTAAAAGCACTCTCTTGCAGGAGTCCCTAATTCCCATTCTTGCAGAATGAGAGAGCTGACCCCAATGAATGTCATACATCTTATTTTTTTCTTCTCCAAGTTCAATAAACTCACCTCCAATTGGAATTTGAGATGTTCCCTCATGCTCTCAAAAAGCAGAAAGCATACCCGCAGGGAAGCAGCATAAAGGTTGAGTCGCTCCACACTGAGTAGCTGGAGATCAGAGTAGGGTTAAATCATTAGGTTTCTGAACCTATGGCTCAACCAACAGAAAAGCAGGAGAGCAAAACTATATGAGGTTGCCGCTAAGGTCCTGTGTTCTAAGGGAACTCTATATCTAGCCATTCCCATATTTCTCTATGGCTGCCAGAGTCCCCAGGGAACTAGTAGAGTCCTATTCACAAAGACCTCTGGCTAATTGGGGAAGGAGGTTCCTTCCCAGATCCTATATCCTTTGCACCAATCAGCCAAGTCTTCCTGTGCCCCCTGGTCCTTAAGAGACCCTGAAAAATAGCCAGGGGCTCAGAGCCCCTCTAAAAATTCAGTGTCAGGGATCCCTGGATGGCTCAACAGTTTAGCGCCTGCCTTTGGCCCAGGGCGCGATCCTGGAGAATCGGGATCGAGTCCCGTGTCAGGCTCCCAGCATGGAGCCTGCTTCTCCCTCCTCTTGTGTCTCTGCCTCTATGTCTATCATAAATAAATAAATAAATATATTTAAAAAAAAAAATTCAGTCTCACCTGGAGTAAGTGGCGGCACATCTCATCTTTGATGAGGCCCAAAAGGGTTTGGCACTGGGCTACAGGGGCAGATTCAAGAGCCACTGTCAGCAAATGCAGTCCCATGTGGATCATAACTTCTGAATTGTGGCGGTCATGTGGATTGGTGAGGGAGATGAGGAAGCGGAAGAGCTCACGGATGCAGGGAAGACCATAGGGAACCAAAGCTGTACCTAGGGAAGGCCAAGAGTAAAGTGGGATTGCTAAGAAACAAACAGCTTGGAAGCTTGGCCTGGGCTGCACTGTATTATTATACAAGGCAATTTCAGGTAAGTGATTCTCTTCAAGAAAAAAAAAAATGTTTTCTTTCTGGGGAGGTAATATTACTCTCACTTATTAAAGTGATCAGAATTGATGACCCTACTTTCTGTTAAAAATCCCAAGCTTTCTAGTCTTCCCTCTCACTTCCTATTGTCCACCAAAGTCCCTCTGTATAAGCTAGAGAAGGGGTCCATCCATGCCAACAGTCCTCTGGCTTGATTCCATTTCCTGATTAGAAAATGGCCTAGAACCTGAACTAGCAGGCACTTTGGTTCCAAGATAGTCTAAGTTCAGAATGCTTAGAGGGCAGGATGGGGGAGGTGACTAGACAGAGCCTGTCTGAAAGAACTCACCTTCTTTCTGGGAGGACTGTGTAAAGCGCACACCCCGGGGATTGACGTAATCCATGTCATGGACAGAGGCAGAGTCAGAGTGGTCAGCAGGAGACGTGCACTCCTCTAACACTTCGGGGATGGATTCTACAGATGCTGACTGGGCCTTTTCCACATGGACTCCTTCCTGCTATGACCAGTGGCCGGGGATAGGAAGAGGGATGAAACAAGAGGAACTTGGGACTTACTCCCCTGAAATATCTATGCTCTAAGTGTCTCTAATGGACTACAGGTGCACGGCCAGATCAGTGGGCTGTGAATCAATGCAAGATGGCTCAGGGCAGAGTATGGTGAAAGACTCAGAAAACACCTCCTGAGGTATCAGTGACATAAAGTGACTAGAACTCTAAAGGCAACAGAGGCTCTCTTAGGTTTGGGATTTAGATGATCACTACCTTCCATACAAAGCTATTACTTCACTTTTGCAAAGCATTACCTGTATGCATGACTTTATAAATCCCATGAGTTACTTCTCACAGTGAGTGATGCTGTGGATTTTCTACATAGGAAATATGAAATAACCCCCACCTCAACCTTCTTTTGAGCCAAGGCCTGGACAAAGGATGCAAAGGATCAAGCCAATTCCCACAGGAGAAGATTAGAAAAGGGCCTTTAAAAATCAAAGCCATACCTGGGGGTCAGGCTGCTCAGGAACCCCTAGCTCACTGCTACCAGGCTCTGTAGCTGTGCTATACCCTGGAGAGCCAGGTTGCTCCAGGTCAGTGAGGTCCTCCTTGGAGGTGGTCTGAGAGGAGAACTCCAGGCCACTGTCTGTAGAGGGGCTGACCACCGTTGAGGCAGCTTCTGAACTTGCAGAGGAGACGGGAGTGGGCACATCAATGAAGGGCATGCCCCCTGCCAAGCAAAGTAAGTAAGGTTTGAAGATGAGAGACTCTGTGTGAAACACATACCCTCCATGGCACCAGGGGTTCTATTTCCTAGACTGCATACTAATTTCTGCAAATGCAGGTCTCTAAAGTAGCCAGAGTTCCTCTGGAAGGAGAACCACCTTAAGTCACTGCAGAATTGCTAAATGGTCACAGTCTGAACAGACCTGGAGTTTTCCCTTTTTGCTCTTAGCAGAAGGACCAAAGCCCCTCAGTTGGCTGGTTTTCAATGTTAAAATCCCTGAGAGAAGAAGGATGTTTATTTTATCTAATCAGAGGAAGCAACCCAGGGTACTCACCAGTGAGGTTAGAGGATAAGGTGGTTCCATTGGAGGTGGGCAACTCTGAACCTGATGTTACTTTGGTCATATGGCGCAGGGGCCGGGGGGATCTCTTCTGTTTCTTCCACTTGGATGAATCACTCATGCCTCCTGCTCTCATTTTCAGCTGGAAATATCATATCTCATTAGCACTCATATTCAAACTAATATTCTTTCCCTAGAAATCTCCCTTCTTTTATTTCTATTAGTCCCTAGAAAATAGCCTATATGCTCCATCTGTGCCAAAGGAAAAATCTTTTATTTGATTTTATTTTATTTTTTATTTTTCCTTTGGAAAAATATACCATCAGAATACATTCCTACTCCTCTAACCTGGCTTCTACATCTGCCCATTTTACAGGTCAGCCTCCTAAACATTTTACTTTTAGGCTTGCTACATATTACTCTACTTCCCTGAGTCCTGGGTCCTGAGCAATCCTAAGTCCTGTAGATGGTGCCTGACCCTCTTGCACAAAGAGTAAGGGCAGAGGCTCCTTTGCCTGAAGCTTCAGATCTCTAGGTCCTAGATTCCAGGTATTTGCTCAGGTACCTGTAGCACAGCCTCCTACTTCTAGTTCTTACCCAACTATGAGAGCCTGCTCCATCCCTGTCACACTCTTAGTTTTCCCACTGCTTTGTGAACTGGGCCTAGAACCTAAACATATTCCTGGCTCTCTGAAATCTTTGCATCAGATTGGTCAAAGGCTCATTTTCTAGACTCAAGGAAGGAATGGTATCCCAGTTGATTTGTGGAGTTAAGGATGGAGGTCATGTCATGCTTCTGTTCTGCTCTCAATTGCTCCCAATTTTGGTTCATCAGTGAGACCTATCCTTCTTACTGTTGGGTCTTTCTAGATGCAATTTTATATTCTCAGATGGTAAGCCTACTGATTTCTTGGACCCGTGCTCTATTCCATTTCCTTCTCTCCTGCTGTATTTCTATTCCTCCTATAGCTTCCTTTTAGTTGCAAAGGAAAATCTCTAAAACCCATTGTGGGAACTATTTTGGGATATAAGTTTTAATGCATTTTCTCCATCCTAACCTCATAGTTACTTTGTTTAGGCCCATTTCATTTTCCTGGTCCCAATGCCTTCTGTTAGGGTTTGAAACCAATCCCTCTAAAGTTATATCATACTATTCCTAGACTGATGGACCATTCCTGGATCAGACAATGGTAATTGTCCAGGAATCATTAGAATGCCTCTAAGAGGGTAGAAGTATTTTTCTTCCCTCTCTAAAGGCTAAATACACGCATGTTATCCTTGGCCTGTTCAATTCTTCTAGTATTTGGGGGATAGGCTTCCTTCCTCAACCTTCCGTAAGCCCTCCTGAACATGGGTAACCACTGATCCTTTGCTTAGAAATCACATAATTCTTCCTTCCTTACCAATAGCTCCACTCAGAAAGGAAAGATGTCCAAGAGATGAGCCCTGCACCCAGCTCTTACTAATGTAGCAACAGCTTCACACTGGATTTACAATGCTTGTCCCTCCATCTCCAAAATGCCAATAGTAAAATGCCTAGAATGGAACTTCAAGTGCTCTGAGCACTGTGGCTAAACAGTAACCAGGGTGCTCTCTCCAGTAACCACTAAAGGTCATCTGTGGGAAGTTCATGGTAAAAAGAACATTATGGGAATAAGAGTCAGCCAAATATACAGTCAAGAAGCTCAAGAGATCAGTGAGAAAAAACAAGATCCCCCCCCCCCAACGTAATCGACAATTGTTACTGAAGTCCAATCAGTACTAACATCTGGATCCACTTTTGTGAGCTACCTTTTCTCTCTAGGCAGCCTCTCAATTTCAGGGACTCCTACTTCCACTGAGTCCAGTCACTCATTGAGAACTGAGATTCCTTCCTACACCAGGATTGTCCTTCCTGTTTCCTTCTCTAACCTCTGCAAAGCTAGCTCCAACTTGATCATTCCAATTAATATTCTCTGCTTTCTGGCTGGAGTAGGAGACAAGATGCTGCCAGTTCTCACAAATGCCTCAGTCCTTAAAAAGTACAGTTAGGCTCCCTAAGGTTCCAAGGTGGGGGGTGGGCAGTAGGTGTTCAGGGAACCCTATAACACTTTATCCATATAACTCTGTATTTCCAAACAGCAGTATAAGCTTTACAAAGAACGGGCAGGTCCTAGGTCGATAATCATGGCAAAAGGCTGGGCAGCTATTATAGAGAAATGCAACTTGAGACAAGTCAAGCACACAAATGAAAACCGACACAATTCATGCAAACAGAATGCAGGCCTATAGACCATTTAGCTAGGTATATACACACACACAGTTCTTATCTTCCAGAATGTACACTCTTGTGATAGATAGCCTAGACAGTCCATACCTCCTTTTCTCCCTCTTCTTCTAAGGCAGGGATATGGGGATAGGGGTAATCTTTAACTTGAACCCCTCCCTTAAGCTCCCCTACATCTTAACTTTTAAAGGACAGAGACCATCTCTGCAGAGCCCATCCTGGGCTATCCAGCTCCTTTCCATTCATCTAGAGTCCTAAATCTTGGAATAAGTCCTTTAATGTTAACTAAGAAACAAAGACCCCAACTAGATGGACAATCCTTTCCTTCCAAACCCAGTTCAGGTATCC
The DNA here is from genome assembly GCF_905146905.1 of Nyctereutes procyonoides. Classification (NCBI taxonomy): domain Eukaryota; kingdom Metazoa; phylum Chordata; class Mammalia; order Carnivora; family Canidae; genus Nyctereutes; species Nyctereutes procyonoides. The sequence continues at coordinate 7,334,082 of NW_026575133.1, read as the reverse complement.
AGATAGAGTCAAGAACTGTGCTTAAGCTCTATATGCCAGCTCTGAGACAGGGAGGGTAGAAGGGGAAGGGCCTTGCTTAGAGGTCCCTCACAGTTCCCCTAGAAATGATAGACATTAAACCTCCTAACAAGATGTCAGCAGGACCCAGGCTCTCTACATGATATATCACCAGTTCAAATCTTCCTTCTGCCTCCAGGCAACCAGATGACCTAGGAAAATTCTCAACCCTGCAAAGCTACAAACACACACAACTCTTCCAAAGCCATGCCGTGTTACTAAGGAGGGTAAGTTGTGCTCTGCACAATGGAAATGGGACCCAGATGTTACATATTTAAAAACAACAACAACAAAAACAACAACAAAACATTTAAATAAATTAAAAGGGGGAAAGGAGAGGGAGAGGGAGAGAGACCTTGAGGTTCTTAAAGAGTAGTACCCTCTCTAACTGGTTCAGGGCTTTGGTCTGCTCCCCACTACTTAGCTCCAGTTTGTTGAGACATGGAGAAATCTGTGAAAGACAGGCAAACGAACGATTTAAACAAAGTGAAATAAACTCAGACACACGCCAACAGGGGCAGAGGGCAGGAATGGGGATGGATAGCTAGGGAGAAGGGAAGGTCAGGTGCATGCACCAAATAGCCAAGGGTCATCTCCATGGGCAGAACATCTTACGGCTGCAAGTGGGATCCTTATCAGAAGCCTGTGAAGTCCATGACTTCAGTTCAAGATAGAAAGAGGCCATTCTTCTGACCACCATTCTTCTAGTAGTTTGAGAATCTTCTGATCTAGAGTCAGGCTTGATTTGTCTCATCAACAGAGACTAGCGCAAGTGTGATCCCAGTCTAATCCAGCATTAGGGTGGTACTTAGGGCATAGGGTCCTTGGGCCTCCTACCTGCTGACAAGGCTGGGCCTTGAGGGGATGGTAAGACGTTCACCTTTATCAGCATACATTTTTATTGCAACTTGATAGGCCTCACCAAGTTTCCATGAAGGACTGGCTCACCAGCTTATGTGGTGGGTCAACAAAGATAGGCTGGGAAGGAAAAATTGGGGAAGAAGAGGTATCTGGGGAAAAAATAAATTTCTCACTAAAGGAGTTACAGGTATTTCTAGATTCCAAGCAGAACTGCATAGACAAAAGCATGATTTTGCTAAGCAGAGGTATCCAGGAAAATCCCCATAGCACTGAAGTTGGGAGACCAAGGTTTGGATGAGGGACAGCAGGTCATACCTTCTTCATGTTGGTCCCCATATAGTTCTTGGGTTCTTCTTTAAACTGAGGTAACCTATAAGACAGAGAATCCCACAGACTGCCATTAGGGATAATAACAAACCTCCTCTGCATGCCAGCTCCAGCCCAAAGATACTCTGGGCCAGAGTATGCCCTGTCTCTTAGGAAAAGCTAGGAAGAGAAGCAGCTTTTTTAGAGCCTCAGCAAAGGAAGAAATGGGGGGACTTATAACAAACACTTTCTTAAAAAGAACGCAGTCACTAAGGCAAGGTGACTAAGTGCCCTTGGAGTGTGGCTCTTTGCATCCTAAACTGACTCCTTCCTTTCCTTATTTGGCAAGAATTGATGAAAGACACAATATGGGGACAGCACAGTCCATCAAAACCCCAGGAGACTGGGCATAGAGTGAGGAGTTAAAGGCAGGTCAAGTTTTGAAACCAGTAGATCTGAGCCTGAGGAGTAACAGTGCTTTGCATCAGGGTCCAGGGGCAGATGTAGTTTGTAGATAGTAAGAATTATAACTTATGGATTTGAGAGCAAAATGAAATCCCCTCAGGAAGCTTTTTTTTTTTTTTTTTTTTTTTTTACTTTTTAACTAGACTACGTTTTAGAGCAATTTTAGGTTCATAGCAAAATTGAGCAGAATATATACTGATTTCCCCTTGTAGATGGCTCCCACAGATGCATAGTCATCCTCATTATTAATATCTTCCTAAGGAGGCTTTAAAGCCCTTGCCTCAGTCAGTTCATCTCAAAGTCTATTGAAAAAAGGTGTAGGAAACAGGCAATTAGGCATAGTATGAAAAGGCCTCCTAGACCCTAAATCGAGGGCCTCGACTAGGGTAACCAGTAGTTTTGGTTTGCCAGAGACTGAAGGGTTTGCAGGGATGCAGGACTTGCAGTGCTAAAATCAGGATAGTCTGGGCAAACAAGGCAGTCACCCTAGCCTTGGTCCTTCCTCAGAGAGCTCAGCACCCTATTCTGGGCTCCCTTGAATTTGGCTTCCTCTCGGGTTCCCTTTCCCAGCTGCTACCTGCACAGAAACAGACACAACTTTGGGTAGCAAAACAAGGTCTGTCAGCCTAGATCAAATAACCCTCTGCTTCCCCCTGAGGCCAAGCCAGCTCTCTCCTCCTCCCTTGTTCAGTAACCCTGGACCCAGAGAACTACCCCATCCATACTCCCAGCAGCCTCTGAAGTGGCTGTGGGGTTGGCCAGGTCCCTGAAGTGGCTGTGTGGAAGCAGGAAGGCTCAAGAGGCCTGGGCAGCCGGGCTGAAGCAAACAGCAGCAGGTTTACCTTGTGAAGAGCAGCTGCACCATGTCTACGAGAGTGTGCTCTGCGGATTTTCTCAATAACTCTGCACAGGAAAAAACAAATAACACAGGTGTCATTACTTGCTGTGCTATTATCAGGAGGCTTCTCAGAGCAGACTCCCCTCCAAACCTTGTTTACTAAGGATTATGCCAAACTTATTAAAACCAGCTCCAGCTCAGCCTGGCAGCCACAACTTCACTAGCCCACTAGGTGGCACTACTGAGTCAGGCGAAAAAAAAAAAAAAAAAGATCTGTTTTCAAGGGCTACAGGCTAGTCTCAATCGCAGAAACCCCAAGGGAGGAAGATTTGGTGCCTGGGTTGAGTCCGTTAGGGATCTATCCCAGTTCCTGCCCTAGCAAAACGTACTAAGGTCTCTATTCTAGCTGTACAACAATCAAGTAAAGACTTCTAGACCCCTATGCCTCCACAAGGTAGGTGATGGAGAAGTCCTGAGTTTTCTACCTCTCTGGGGTTCAGAGACAGCATCCTTTATTTATACTCATGGATACTGGCCCTAGGAATGATGGTAGGCCCAATATTAAAGCACCTACCACTGAGCCTCATTTCAAAGCAGATCCGGAAACAAGACTGCATAATCTCACACACAGATTCATTGGTTAGGTGGGCACCCGCTGGGGTCAGCAACAGAGTCCGAAGCACCTACCAGGAAGAAAGTGGAGATACAGTGATAAATAAAGCAGGCTAGGTAAAATGGGGTTACCTGAGGGGAGAGAAATTGCCTCCTGTTCCTCTAGTCTCCTACGAAAGCATTCAGGGATGAGAAAGAGAGGTTAGCAAGAACGCTGACCTCACTTCAGTTTGGTGGGGGAGGGGAGGGGATCTCCCAGGAGCTTGTCTTGGGAACTGTGCTTTCACTCTGTATGACCCCAACACAGTTCAGCACTCACTCCAGCCCTAGCCCACAAGCCCAACAGATGGATGGCACATATGATCTGCCAGAGGTACAAGTATATTAAGGGCTTCCGGTATTTGATATCAATTCATTTGAAGCTTTTAATTATTTCCTTAAAAAAACCTTTTACAAAACAAACAAACAAACAAACAAACAAAAAAAAAAAAACAACCACCTTTTACTTTGGGTACCCGAGCTGCTTGTTTGGAAACAAAGTAGCTCCCTAAGCCCCAGTGGAGTCAAAACACAACTTCAGGCTGCCGGCAGACTTGGGTAAGGAGAGCCGACAGCACCAGCTCCTGGCCATTAGCCTAATTGCTCTTCCCCTCCATTTACCTGAAGGATTTTCATCAGGACAACCTCATCGCTGGCAGGATCTGTGCCCACAAAACGGGCGTGGGTGACAGCATCTGCCATGTTCTCCATGCCCTCTGCTGTGCCCTCATGAGTGGGATCTGCTCCAACAAAAAGAGGGAAGACTAAATGGTATGGAGAGGGAGACAGAAAAGGCAAGATATCCTGTATAGGGACTGCTTTGAGAGACTGTTCTTTCTCCTCTGCAATTTCCTAACCCATGGCTACTACTTGAGCTACCTGAGAATTTTGCCCATAAAGATTTAACCAGCTCCTCAGTATAAATTGCACTATGTAAAATGGTGGTTCTCAAACTTAAGGATATTATCAGAATCACCCATTAGACTTGTTAAAAATACAAATTACTGAGCCCACTCAGACTTTTGATTTAGTGGGGCCTGAGAATTTGCATTTCTAACCAGATCTCAGGAGAAGTTAATGCTGCTGGTCAGAGGAATCATACTTTGGATTCACTGGTGTAAGGCCACTCATTCCACAGAGGAAGGGACTAGAAATATGAGTTTTTGACCCACAGCAAGGGCCAAGTAGGGTGAGACCTTTGAACACCAACATTGTAGCCTTTCTCTGTTCATGTATTCTCTTTCAACACATCTCTCTCTGGCTGCTTTTAGAGTTTTGTGTTCAGGGGTAAGCAGGGTAGGGGAGTAGGGGAAAGAAATGGACAGTCCCTCTGCCAATACTAAATCTGGGTACCACATTACAACAAATCAGAGACCTGTTCTTGCTTTGGTTTCATTCTTATTTAAAACCAATGTGACATGAAGCAAGAATCATTTTACCAGCTTAACTAAACAGGTATTAGAAGAGAAACGGAACAAACTAAACATAACTAGAGGCTGGCTGACTGGGGAGGAGGAGGACAAGAGAATTTCAACAGTGAAGAGGGGAGAAGATAGCTCAGACAACCAGCCCGCGCTAGAAACTAACAAAAATGCTGCCAACGGGGAAACTGTTCCCATTCATGTGTTAAATATCCACAAGGAGAACCAAAGAAGGGGCCTCCATCAAGACCTACAAAGGTCCCCACAGAACTGCCAGGATTATCCTTGAAAGGGAAACATAAGTAGGAAAAAAAACGCAGAAACATTACAAAGCTTTCCAAGTGACCAAAAAAGTTGCTCCAGAGGGGGCATAGTATAATATAGGAGCACCTGTGAGTTTTAAGTGGTGGGAATTAAAAGACATCCTACCATTTTCTTTTTCCTGGTACCTGAAATTTAACAGAGTTCCCAAGCCTAAAGCTCAGGGGATAGGTGAGAAACCAGAATATTTCCCTTGCAACAATTAGCCTAAAGACTTTCATTAATTGTAATGGTTTTCATCTTTATCTTCTGTCCTGATTACTCTCTGACACCTGGCCAAAGACTCAATTCGTCCTTACAGCATTGCCCTACTCAGCATCAGGGGTGGTTACTTAGAGGTCATATACAAGGAAGCCAATTTCATGATGATATATAGTATATGGGTGACTCAGCCACTTCTATTACTCCAACTGTCTCCATGTTTCTCCCATTCAACTCATTCTATACTCTGTAGGTCCTTGGCCTGAGTCTTCTCTCCCAGCTCTGCCCGACCATCTTTATTCAGGCCAACAGGGGCCACAGCAGGACCTTTCCTAGCACAGGAAAATTCAGGTCTTCAGTGTTGTATGGTGCTTCAGAGCTCAGTGAATGGCAGTGTTGCTTCCACATCACAAGGCTCCCAGGGGTCTATTTCTTCCCCTCTTTCAGTAATCTCCCTTGTTAAAGTAGTTTAACTGATCTCTTTGTAGCTCTTATCCTCTGAGGTTGAATGAAGTAGCAAAGTTAATTTTCTAAAAAGGCAGGTAAAAGTGACAGGTTTTTTTTTTTTAAAGATTTTATTTATTTATTCATGCAGAGAGAGGGAGAGAGAGAGAGAGAGAGAGAGGCAGAGACACAGGCAGAGGGAGAAGCTGGCTCCATGCAGGGAGCCCAACGTGGGACTCGATCCCGGGTCTTCAGGATCACACGCCGGGCTGCAGGTGGCACTAAACCGCTGCGCCACTGGGGCTGCCTGTTTTTTTTTTTTTTTTAAGAGACACACAGGGAGAGGCAGAGACACAGGCAGAGGGAGAAGCAGGCCCCATGCAGGGAGCCCAATGTGGGACTTGATCCTGGGACTCCAGGATCTTGCCCTGAGCCAAAGGAAGATGCTCAACTGCTGAGCCACCCAAGTGTCCCAAGAGTGACAGGTTTTTAGAACTACAGCAGAGCCTGTCAGGTAATCAGTGGCACAAATCCTAGTCTGGCAGCTGTGTAGGGCCAAACAAAGGTGATCCTTGGAGTAGGATCTAAAATAATCCTAGAAGCCTTGGGTCACAGGATTGAGGGGTGAGGGCTATTTCTTCCAGAATAGCCTAAACAAAAGATTGTTTGGTTTAGGATTACTTAGCAGAACTTGTCTGCCCGAGGACCCCTTCCTTAGAATGTCCTTTCCTGGTCACTCTAGAGCAGACTGCAGGCAAATTTGCCAATCTCAACTCCTTTGCCTTCTGGCTTTCATTCACTCCTTCCTGCCCTCTTTCTCATGCCCACTGCAATCACCACCTCCAGCATTCTCTTTTCCCACCACAGGAAACTTCAATGACCAGCTGGCCTGAGGTCTCCAATGACAAGCCTGTCTGCCAAGCCCAGGAAGGGGGAGAGAATAACACTGACAAGAGACTAAAGTGAAGAAACAGAGGGCGGCTGGAGAGAGATGACCTGCAGGTGGTGCTCAGGGCAAGGCTGAAAGTAGCTGAGGGATTTTTTTTGCTTAGGAAAAGTATGAAGCTAGGACTAGTGCCTAGGGAAGCTGATGCACCTCTTCAGAACTTAGCTGGCACCCAGGATTTCTAAGGGTCCTGAATGCTTCAGCTAAGCAAATCCCATTTTCTAGAAAAGATAAAGGGTTTTATTGCCCTGAACTGAAAGCCATTTTTTTTTTTCCTGGCTGGCTACAGCCTAAGCGGTCTCTTTTCTTGTCTCCTTACTTAGAAACAAAGACAGCTGCCTATTTTCTAAGTTCCTCACCCTTGCGCATGGGCTAGCAATAAGAGAAAAGGAATTCAGGATCCAACTACAAAGGAATCTGAAAAATACAGCATAAACAAATTCAGAGATAAACAGCCTGAATAAAATATTTCGGCTAGATTGGGAGAAAATATTTATTATACCCTGATAGACAATGGACTAATATTCCCACTATACAAAGAACTCCTACAAATTAATAAGAAAATAAAACTCAATAAAATAACAGGAAAAGAGGAAACTCAAATGTTTAACTTAAAAATACATAAAAACAATAAAATACCAGTTTTTACTCATCAAATTAGCACAAATGAAGAATCTAATTTTCAGTGCTGGTGAGAGGGTGGGGAAATGGAAATTCTCAAACATTACTGTTGGAAGTATAGATAACTATGATTTTCTAGGAAAGCTGATAGTACCTATGAAAATATAATATGCACATGGCCATTAATCCAAAAATTTAAAGTATAGGAAGCTGTCATACATTTTTTATTTTTTATTTTTTTTACGATAGTCATACAGAGAGAGAGAGAGAGGCAGAGACACAGGCAGAGGGAGAAGCAGGCTCCATGCACCGGGAGCCTGACGTGGGACTCGATCCCGGGTCTCCAGGATCGCGCCCTGGGCCAAAGGCAGGCGCCAAACCGCTGCGCCACCCAGGGATCCCAGGAAGCTGTCATACAAAGGAAAATTAATAAATAAGGACATATGAGCAAGAATGCTTATTTTAACATTATTTAAAGTGGCTCAAAATAGGATACCTATATAAACTTCCAGTTATATGATACATAAGTTCTGGGGATGAAATGTAAAACATTGTAACTATAATTAAAAATACTACATTATATATTTGTATATGTGTTGCCAAAGCTAGCAAAACTACATTGTATATTTGAAAGTTGGTAAGAGAATAGATCTTAAAAGTCCTCATCACAAGAAAAAAAAAATCTGAAACTAGATGAGGTGTTGAGTGCTAATATGTATACTAGTCATGTTGTATACCTTAAACTAATACAATCATATCTCAATAAAACTGGAGGAAAAACGAATAAATCAGATAGATAATTATATCACATACATCTTTTTTTTTTCACGTACATCTTTCTATGTTAATACTATTAAGTGGAAAAAAAGAAAATCCGTAGCACATAAACCTATTTTTTTAAATGGTACTTTACATATATTTATATATGTGTAAAGAAACGTATAGAAAGATTCAAACTAGCCTGTCAACATTATTTGCCTAAGGAAGAAGAAGGAACATCAAGAGAGGAAAAACCATTCATTTTTCTTTTAGTCACCTCTTTATCTTCTTAAAATAAGTATACATATTTGAAAAATAACTTTAAAAAATAAACCAAATCAAATCTCCAAGAGCACCATACCCATAATTCCCTTTCTAACGCACGAAGAAACCAGAGTTCCAAGGAAACCCCTTCTTCCTCCCCACTCTCCATGACCTGAGTCAATTAGCATGATGAGGGATGCCTGGGTTGCTCAGAGGTTGAGCACTGGCCTTTTGGCCTGGGGTATGATCATGAAGTCCTGGGATCAAGTCCCACATCAGGCTCCCTGCATGGAGCCTGCTTCTCTCTCTGCCTATGTCTTTGCCTCTCTCTCTGTGTGTGTCTTTCATAAATAAATAAATAAAATCTTCAAAAAAAAAAAAAAAACTTCAATTAGCATGATGAGTAACCAATTAAGAGTCTTCTCTCCTACAAGGAAACAGATGGCTAGGAGAAACTTTCCATTATCACCAGCTCACTGTCTAAAACCTGACCACCCCACGAAAGGCAGGAAGTACTGTGGTCATCCAACAAGGCCTGAGTTCTTACCTATGAGTGCATAGGACAGGAACTTGTTGACAGAGGTAAGTGCCAGTCCAGTGATAGGGCCAGTGGTATCTTCAGAGCGAATCACTTCCAGAAATGGACGGAGGAACACATTGGGTTCAATTTCGGAGAGTTCTACAAGAAAAGAAACAGAAATGAAGGGATGCCATCTGACAAACGCTAAACCCTAGTAAAAGACCCTTCTTATCTGTGCCATAAGGCTAGAATTCTTAGTTACTGGGCCAATCTTCCTTCCTCTGAATTAGCTTAAATCATCACAGACACTGTATCATTTTACCTGTAAAATTTTTAGTATGTAGCTCAAAGATTAAGAAGTTAAAAAACAAAAACACTACAGTATTGAGGTGCCTGGGTGGCGCAGTTGGTTAGGCATCTAACTCTTCATTTCAGCTTGGGTCGTGATCTTAGGATCGTGAGATTGAGCCCTGCACTGAGCTCAGCACTCAGTGCACTCTGCTTGAGATTCTCTCCCTTACTCTCCCTCTGTCCCTTCCAGTTGTGCTTTCTTTCAAATAAACAAATAAATATTAACTACCACCCCCACAAAAACACAGTATCATTATCATGCTTTAAAAAGTAGCAATAGGGGCACAGGGTGGCTAGATAAGTTAAGAGTCCCACTCTTGTTCTTAGCTCAGGTCTTGATATCAGGTTGTTGTTGTTGTTTTTTTTTTTAAGATTTTATTTATTTATTCATGAGAGACACACACAGAGAGAAAGACAGAGACACAGGCAGAGGGAAAAGCAGGCTCCATGCAGGGAGCCCAATGTGGGACTCGATCCCAGGTCTCCAGGATCACACCCTGGGCTGAACGCGGTGCTAAACCGCTGAGCCACCTGGGCTGCCCTTGATAGCAAGGTCTTGAGTTCAAGCCTCGCATCAGGCTCCACGCTGGGCATGGATGAATCCACTTAAAAATAAATAAGTAAATAGCAATAAAATGGTTAAGACGGTAAATTTTGTTATATATATTTTACCACAATTTAAATGTTAACAGTAATTCTTTAATATCATCAAATACTGTTGGGTCAATTTTCCATGTCCATTTCACCACTCTTCCTAGTTGCACATAGATAAACTTCATCTCAAGTATAGCCAATGTGGCCAAAGAGGTCCCAAGGTGAGCTACCTTTTTTTTTTTTTTTTTTTCCTGTTATGGTTAAGGTCACTTCTCTTAGAGATAAAGAATGTAGCACATCCCAGGAAGATGAGGGAAAACACTGAGGCTTCTAGTCCCTTGCTGAAAAATAAGCCTAAAAAGAACAAAAGCCTGTGCAGTCACTACTCTTAGAGACAGTTTGTAAGCTTGGAAGGTCCTAACTACTCTTCCGCTGCCTTTTTGCCTAGCACAAAGTAAAGGGCTAAAGGAGCAACTCATAATCTTCATTTTACAGATGAGAAAAATAAAGCTTAGATAAACTACATGATTGGCCCCAAACACATAGCTAATAAGCACCAAAGCTGGGATTTTAACACAGTCTATATACATGGTTTCAAAACTTGTGAAACCATCACATCTATTCTACCTACCAGCACAAACTCCTGAATTTAGAAGGCTTCATTCCAGCTCTAAGAATATAGACGGCAATGACTTTGTTCTCTACCCTACTCTATAGAATTTGTTCTTCTAGAGTCTGTTATGCTTTCATCTTTCAGAGACCAGCTCCCTAAAAAGGCTTCCTAAATTGCCCAGAAAGATTTGAGGACGTGATCAAGGCTGCCCACCTTTAGAGACAAAAGAAAGCTAGGTTTTCTAAGTACCTTCATTTTCATGCAAATGTAGGGAGCTTCCCACTCGATTCCTACCACCTCCCTCTTTGAGTAAACATTTCCCTGGGCCCGGCTGCTCCTCTGATTAATGCTTTAATTAATTGGCAGATTGGGTAGCATTTTCCAAGCCTGTATGTACAGTGATCACATCAGCTGTATAAAACCTGCTTCTTATCCCCCACCTACCCCCACCTAGAGATGTACAATTTGCAGGAAAAACCTAGACAAAAACCTTTGTGTATGTGAGGTGGTAGAGGGTTGAGATTTAAGGAATAGAAATACTAGGAAAAACTGAAATATATAAAACACTTTTATAAGATATATTTTATAAATATAAAGTCATCTAGTCTTGCTGCTTTAGAAACATTATTACATATGATTTGGTCTGTCATTTAAAAAAATATGGCCATGGTAAGTATAGTTGAGATATAAAAGTCTAGACGGAAAAATAATCTTTGAGAAGTTAGAAAGGAAACATTTTTTGAGCTTTCATCCAGTTGCTGTAAGAATAGTTTCTTCATGTCTTCCTTCATGGTGAAAGACTAGGGAAATTTCACAGCCATAGTTTGACACTTCCAGAGCCATGTGCATTTTTCTTTTAATTTGGTAAAACCAACTCTTGCTGGTATAGTGTTCTATAAATTTTAACCTAATGTGAACTGGGACACAGAACAGTTTCATTGCCCCAGTCACACCTTATAGTCACACTCAGGAGTTGGGATTTCTGAGTCAAAGGATAAGTGTATGTTTAGCTTTATAAGAAACTGCCAAACTGTTTTCCAGAGTTTCTATATCACTTTGCATTCCCACCAGCAATGAGAATTCTGGTTTCTCCATATCCTCTCCAGTACTTGGTATTTTCAGTATTTTTATTTAAGCCATCCTAGTGGGTAGATGGTGGTTTAAATTTGCCTTTCCCTGAACATCTTTTTCATATGCTTATACGCCTTTCCCTGAACATTTTTCATGTGCTTATACGCCATCCATGTATGCTTTTTTGGTCGACGTGTCTGTTCAAGTCTTTACTCCATTTTTTTTAAAGGATTTCATTTATATATCTGACAGAGAGAACAAGCAGTGGGAACGGCAAGCAGAGGGAGAGGGAGAAGCAGGCTCCGTGCTGAGCAAGGAGCCTGATGCAGGGCTCCATTCCAGGACCCTGGGATCATGACCTAAGCTTAACTGACTGAGCCACCCAGGTGCCCCATCACGACCCCATTTTTAAAATTGAATTGTATGTTTTCTTGCTGTTGATTTTATTTATTTTTTTAAAGATTTTATTTATTTATTCATAGACACACACACACACACACACAGAGAGAGAGAGAGAGAGAGAGAGAGAGAGAGAGAGAGAGAGGCAGAGACACAGACAGAGGGAGAAGCAGGCTCCATGCAGGGAGCCCGATGTGGGACTCAATCCCGGGTCTCCAGGATCACACCCCAGGCTGCAGGCGGCGCCAAACCGCTGCACCACCAGGGCTGCCCCTTGCTGTTGATTTTAGAGACTTCTTTATCTATTCTAGATTCAGGCTTTTATTGGCAACACAATGATTTACAAATGTTTTCTCCCAGTCTGCAGCTGGTCTTTTCAGTATCTTAATGGTATCTCTCATAGAGCAGGTTTTTACTTTTGATCAGGTCTGGTGTGTCAGGTTTTTTTCTTTTGTGCATTGTGGTTTTGGTGTCATATTTAAGTACTCTCTGCATAATCCCACAAAGATTTTTCCTGTGTTTTCCTCTAAAAGATATACAGGTTTATGCTTATTGTTTACATCTGTAACCTATTTTGAGTTAATTTTTCTATAATGTGTGAGGTTTCCATGGAGGTTCTTTTTTTTTTTTTTTTTTGCATATGGATGTTCATTTGTTCCAACATTTGCTGAAAAAAATTCTTTGCCACTGAGTTATCATTGCAGCTTTGCCAATCATTATTTGACCTTATTTTTGTAAGTATATTCTGTTCCATTGATCTGTGTATCTAACTCTGAAAGCAAACTGTCTTGATTAACTATATTCTGTCTTAAAATCAGACTAGTGTGATCCTTCCAACTTTATTTTTTATTTTTTAATACTTCTTTCTGCATTCTAGTTCCTTCCCCTCCCCTCCTACCTCCTTTCCTTTCTAAGATTTAATTAATTTATTTATTTGACAGAGAGAGGGAGAGCACAAATTGGGGGAGTGTCAGGCAGAGGGAGAGAGAGAAGCAGACTCCCCGCCAAGCAGGGAGGCCAACACAAGGCTTAGATCTTAGGATCCCTGACATCATGACCGGAGCCAAAGGCCAATGCCTAACCGACTGAGCCACCCAGGAGCCCCTGCCTTTCCATTTCAACATAAATTGTCTATATTTACAAACAATTTTGCTGGGTATTTGATAGGAGTTGCACTGAGTCTATAGATTACTTTGGGAAGAAATGCCATCATTACTAAATTGTGCCTACCAACCCATGGATATGGTAGTTTCTTTATATCTTCTTAATTTCTTTCATCAGTGTATTATAATTTTCAGCATACAGATTCTATATATGTTTTATAACATGTATACTTAAGAATTTTATTTGGTATGTTTGTAAATGGCATTGTATTTCAATTTCAGATCCCAGATAATCATTTTTAATATATAGAAATGTGACTTATTTTTGTTGTTGTTTTTTTAATTTTTTAAAATATTTTATTTATTTATTCATGAGAGAGAGAGAGAGAGAGGCAGAGACACAGGCAGAGGGAGAAGCAGGCTCTGCGCAGGGAGCCCAATGTGGGACTGGATTCAGGGACTCCAGGATCACACCCAGGGCCAAAGGCAGGTGCTAAACTGCTGAGCCACCCAGAGGTCCCTGTTGTTGTTGTTTTAAATCAGAACATTTATTATGTGACCAATCACTGAAATCCTAAAGATGAGCTGGATGCTGCAAGAGCTGCCTTCCTGGGCATAAGTGTTGTTCCTTCAAAGAATCCATGCCTGAATCTGCAGTTCAGATACAGATGTTACAATACAATTTTGAGGTACCTCATTCAACCAGTCCCGGTGGTATTTCGTTGTTGTTGTTTTTTAAGATTTATTTATTTTAGAGTGAGAGGAGAGAGAAAAAGAGAGGGAGAGAGAGAGAGAGAGTGTGGGGGGGGGTGGAGGGGCAGGAGGGGGAGAGAAAATGAAGCAGACTCCTCACTGAGCATAGAGCCAGATGTGGGGCTCAATCCCACCACCCTAAGATCACAACCTGAGCTGAAACCAAGAGTAGGATGCTTAACTGACTGTGCCACCCAGGTGCCCTGGTATTCATCTTTAGCCTTGGCACTCCAGTTATGCTTCTTTTCTGTTTGGTAGGATTGTCACATTTGCCATAGGTTTACTTCTGAAGGTGGCAGGCCTTAGAGCCACAGTGGCAACACAATGTGTATATCTTACTTCAATGCTTTCCAAATGCTATCCCCTTTGTCATTTCACTTGTGTGGCTGAGACCAAAGAGACAAAATGAGACTGATGTTTTTTTTAAAGATTTTATTTGTTTATTCATTCATAGAAGACACACACACACAGAGAGAGAGAGAGAGAGAGAGAGAGAGAGAGAGAGAGAGGCAGAGACACAGGCAGAGGGAGAAGTAGGCTCCTCACAAGGAGCCCGATGCAGGACTCGATCCTGAGTCTCCAGGATCACGCCCTGGGCTGAGGGTGGCACTAAACCACTGAGCCACCCAGGCTGTCCTGATTTTTGTTTTTTTAAGATTTTATTTATTTATTAATGAGAAACACACACACTGAGAGGTAGAGATACAGGCAGAGGGAGAAGCAGGCTCCCTGTAGGGAGCCCAATGTGGGACTTGATCCCATGACCCTGGAATCATGACTCAAGCCAAAGGCAGATACTCTACCACTGAGCCACCCAGGCATCCCACAAAATGTGACTGAATTTTGTGTTGACTTTTTTTTTTTAATTTTTATTTATTTATGATAGTCACAGAGAGAGAAAGAGAGAGGCAGAGACACAGGCAGAGGGAGAAGCAGGCTCCATGCACGGGAGCCTGACGTGGGATTCGATCCCGGGTCTCCAGGATCGCGCCCTGGGCCAAAGGCAGGCGTCAAACCGCTGCGCCACCCAGGGATCCCTTGTGTGTTGACTTTATCCTGTGACCTTATTACTAAACTCACTTATTAGTTCTAGGATTTTTTGGTTTTGGTTTTGTAGATTCCTTGGTGTTTTCTACATGGACCATTATGTTATCTGCATACAGTGAGTTTTATTTATTAATTTCCAATTTACATGCCTTTTATTTCCTTTTCTCATTTCACTGCACTGGCTGGGATTTCCAGTACTATGAAAGTAGACCACTTTCCTTGCTGTCACCTTTAGGGTAAATGCATTCATTGTTTTACCATAGTGTATGATGTTAGTCATAAGTTTTTTGTAGATGTTTATTATCAGGAATGGATTTTATATCTTATCAAATTTCTTTTCTTCATTAATTTATATGATCAAGTGATTTTTTTTCCTTCTTTAGAAGGAAAATATGGTAGATTAATTGATTTTCAGATTTTATTTATTTGAGAGAGAGAGATGGAACAGGGGTGCAGCAGAGGGGGAGGGAGAAGCAGGCTCCCCACTGAACAGGGAGCCTGATGTGGGGTTCAATCCCAGAACCCTGGAACCATGACCTGAGCTGAAGGCAGATGCTTAACAGACTGAGTCACCCAGGTGCCCCTAAACCTCACTTAGTCTTGGTATATATTATTCTTTTAATATGTTGGTAGTTTTTATTTGCTAATCTTCTGCTTCATAAGGTGGAAGAACTCACTATGGCATGAAAGGCCGGGTGTTGACAAGAGTGATACATATAAAGGTTTGGACAAAGTTCCTAGAGAATTCTCTGGAGGTTCTGGATGTGGCCCTTGCAGCGTATATATAATCCAGTCAATGGAAAAGGGATCATTAGTTTCACTACTACCAATAGTAGGTATATGACACCCAAACTCATCTGTCAAATTAGGTAGTTGAAATCTAAACCACTATAATACGTTCATTCTGACACTATTCTGTGAATCAATGCTTTATGGAGACTTAGTGATGGAAAACTAGGAGAGCTGGACTTTTTTTTAAAGAATTTATTTTTAAATATTCTCTGTACTCAAGGTGGGGCTCAAACTCACAACCCCAACTGAGATTAAGA
Organism: Nyctereutes procyonoides; assembly: GCF_905146905.1. Classification (NCBI taxonomy): domain Eukaryota; kingdom Metazoa; phylum Chordata; class Mammalia; order Carnivora; family Canidae; genus Nyctereutes; species Nyctereutes procyonoides. Next base: position 7,318,427 of record NW_026575133.1, on the reverse strand, counting down.
ACCACACACTCCAACCAACTGAGCCAGCCAGAGTTGGAATTTTTAATGAACCCACCAGGAACATTCACTATCACCCTCACTCCCATACCCCTACAAAGAAAAGAGAATTGTGATATATAAAATTAACTTTCCAAGGGTTTGGTCTAGGCTGAATTGGAGTTTTGCTCTCTATGTTCAACTACTGATTGCTAGGAGCATCAAAGATATTCTAACAGGAAAACCCCTGCAGTTTTTGGTGCTAGGGGTGTGGGACAGACACAGCAAGGGAGACTGTGCTACTAGCAGAGTACCACTAGTGAGGACGTGAATTAAGAGGTAGCTCTTTGTGAACATTTTTTTGTGTGTGTGAACATGTTTAAAAAACAAAACAAAACAAAACAAAAAACCAGTCCTGGAATTTCAATTCAAAATCCTGTTAAGATGTTCAGATGGTCTCTAAAATAGTGCTTCTCAAACAGTCTGTGGTTAAGGCCAATTTATTTTTTTCCTTAATGTCAATCCACTGCAGACTCATCATATTATAAATTACAATAAAATGAACTGCTAGAGAATGATGTTTTAAAAACAAAGACATAGGGACGCCTGGTGGCTCAGGAGTTGAGCGTCTGCCTTTGGCTCAGGTCCTGATCCTGGGGTCCTGGGATTGAGTCCTGCATCAGGCTCCCTGAAGGGAACCTGCTTCTCCTTCTGCCTATGTCTCTGCCTCTCTCTCTCATGAATAAATTTTTTAAAAAATCTTAAGAAAAAAAAAGACATAAACCCCACTTTATTATTAGAATCAACATATATAAAATTACTCTCAAGATATTATAAAAATTTCTAAATGCTTTCCCACAATTTCTGTATACATCCTATCATGTACTAAACAACAATTTAGGCACCTAAAATAGTTTACAGATTATACTTTGAGTAACAGTGCTCTAGAAAAATAAAGCATAATTTTCAACTGGTCATTCTAGAAAATCCTCCAAATCCTAGGATACTATGGCTAAAATAGGCCCTAAAAATAATTTACAAATGAGATAATTATGATTTAGAAAGGTTAAGTATTTTGTACAATGCTACAAAATCAGTTAGTGTTAGAACCAGGACTGGAGGTTGAGGGCACTAGGTGAAAACATGGACTTTTGAATGGGATTCAAATTCTAGTTGGGCAACTTAATGGTTGTGTGATAGATACTAAATTTTTTATCTATTTATTTTATTTTTTATTTTTTTAAAAGATTTTATTTGTTCATAAGACACACACACACACACACACACACACACACACAGAGATGCAGAGACACAGACAGAGGGAAAAGCAGGCTACACGCAGGGAGCCTGACATGGGACTCGATCCTATGTCTCCAGGATCACACCCTGGGCTGCAGGCAGCGCTAAACCGCTAGGCCACCAGGGCTGCCCTAGATACTAATTTTTTTTTTAAAGATTTTATTTATTTATTCATAGAGGCACAGAGAGACAGAGAAAGAGAGAGAGAAGAGAGAGAGAGAGAGAGAGAGAGAGAGAGAGAGGCAGAGACACAGGCAGAGGGAGAAGCAGGCTCCATGCAACAAGCCCGATGTGGGACTCGATCCCAGATCTCCAGGACCACACCCCGGGCTGCAGGCGGCGCTAAACCGCTGTGCCACCAGGGCTGCCCGATACTAAATTTTTTTAAGCCTGTATTTTATCACCTGTAAAATAGGTGTTAAAGAATTAAAATTATGTTTAAAAATAAATTAACAGCAGCTAACATTTGTTGAGCATATACTATCTGTCAGGCACTGTGCTTGGTAACTTACATAAATTATCTCTTTTAAATATAATTAAAATATATTGTACACACATGGAATACAGTAAATGTGTAACAAATATAACTAAGATATTATTCTAGTTTTTAGCTCTGGGTCTCAGTCCAGGGTTCTTAATACTGTAAGTTACTATGAGGTTTTTTTTTTTTTTTAAAGATCTTATTTATTTTAGAGAGAGAGAAAGAGCACAAGCATGCATGCAGAGGGAGGAGCAGAGGGAGAGGGAGAAACACTCCACACGGAGCATGGAATCCCATGGAATCCGATGTGGGACTTGATCCCATAACCCTGAGATCATGACCAGAGCTGAAATCAAGAGTCAAGACATTTAACTGACTGAGCCACCCAGGTGCCCCTGTTCAGTTTATTTCTTAAGATCTAAGTAATTATCAAAAACATCAAAGGCAAGCCTTTTTTTTTAAAGATTTTATTTCTTTATTTGACAGAGAGAGGGAGGGGGAGGGAGAGAGCGAGCGAGCGAACACACAAGTAGGGGGAGCAGCAGAGGGAGAGGGAGAAGCAGACTTCAAAGGAAGCAGGGAGCCCGATGTGGAGCTCTGGAGCTCGATCCCAGTACTCTGGGATCATGACCTGATCCGAAGGCAGACACTTAACCAACTGAGCCATCCAGGCTCCCAGCCTTCTATCTTTGATTACTAAACCCTAAAAGGAATAAAACTTAAGGACAGGTACCAAGATAACTAGTGGTTGTTACGTATGGTGCAATTTGGAATAGCTCTTTTATTTTTTTAAGGTTTTATTTATTTATTTATTTATTTATTTATTTATTTATTTATTTATAATAAATTTATTTTTTATTGGTGTTCAATTTGCCAACATACAGAATAACACCCAGTGCTCATCCCGTCAAGTTGCCCCCCTCAGTGCCTGTCACCCATTCACCCCCATCCCCCGCCCTCCTCCCCTTCCACCACCCCTAGTTCGTTTCCCAGAGTTAGGAGTCTCTATGTTCTGTCTCCCTTTCTGATATTTCCCACACATTTCTTCTCCCCTCCCTTATATTCCCTTTCACTATTATTTATATTCCCCAAATGAATGAGAACATATAATGTTTGTCCTTCTCCGATTGACCCATTTCACTCAGCATAATACCCTCCAGTTCCATCCACGTTGAAGCAAATGGTGGGTATTTGTCATTTCTAATGGCTAAGTAATATTCCATTGTATACATAAACCACATCTTCTTTATTTATTTATTCATGAGAGACACAGAGAGGCAGAGACATAGGCAGAGAGAGAAACAGACTCCCCGCGGGGAGCCCAATGTGGTACTCGATCCCAGAACCCTGGATCATAACCTGAGCCAAAGGCAGACAGACGCTCAATCACTGAGCCACCCAGGCACTCCAGAGGCTTCCCTTTTCTAAACAAATGGACAGTCCCGGTGGCGCAACGGTTTAGTGCTGCCTGCAGCCCGGGGTGTGATCCTGGAGACCCAGGATCGAGTCCCACGTTGGGCTCCCTGCATGGAGCCTGCTTCTCCCTCTGCCTCTCTTTCTCTCTGAATAAATAAAAAATAAATATTGATTATCAATCAGTATTAAAAAAATGTCTAAACAAATGATTGAAATATTCACCCTCCTTTTAAAAGAGATAAAAATAACAGTAACAATAGTAGCTACTATTTATTATCTTGTGCCATGCCATGTGTAAGCACCATATATATATTCTCTCTTCATAATTATCCCCATTTTGAAGATGAAAACGATACTCAGGAAGTAGGTCTACCCACCAGCTAAGACTGTACAACTAACAAGTGGTTGAAATGAGAATCAAATCCAGGTTCACGTGACTCCAAAATATGTGCTCCTGCAGCTACTCAACTCCACTGCTTCCTATGAAGCAAGAAGAGTAGAGTTTCTGCTGTTCTGCCTCCTGGCTCAGTCTGCCAGCAAATGAGATTCAATTGTCTAGATCTCCTTTAGAAGAGTGAGAAAAGCTGCCTGAGTCCTTCAGGGGGAAAGATGCCATGCTGCTGCTCATAGTAAGCAGGCTGAATAATTTCACAACCAAGGAGACATCTGACACCACTGCCAAGCAGCCAAAATTCCCGCCCTGGAAGGCTGTCAACTTCAAGGCACAAACAGTCCAGTAAACAGAGAGTGCAGATCAGGTAGAGGGGTACTCTGAAGGTGACTGGTTCATGTTCCAAGATGAGACGGAAAAAAAGGAATGAGTACAAGGAGGGGAAATGCAACTCCTCATTGAAGAAAGAATACTTGGAATCCTTCTAGGACTAGGCCACCTGCTTCTAAAACCAAATCTGATTCCTACTTCTGGCGAGGCAGTGTTGAATAAGAACTATCACAACAAGAATTATTGAACTATTTTTGGAGAAGCTCATGAATCACTTCAACACCAAGCAAAATGAAACCCTTTAGAGATGTCATGGTAGTGTTCCACCCATACTCTGTTTAAGGACAGTGAGCAGGGAGCTCAAACCCCTATATTATGATATTAAAACAGAGAAGTCTCAGTTTGGCCCAACATCAATTTGAGAATCTGCAGATGTCCCCCACGTCTCTTGTCTTTCCAGATGATGAGCTGACCTGTTCAAAAGGGAATGAATCCTGACACTGTTTTCTCTTTTTACATCATAGCTGCCACCCTCTATGATAATTTATGTCAAAGGTCTCAACATGTGGCATCAAGCACTGCCCTTAGACAAAAGGGAACACTCTCTTCTTAGTCTATGGGGGAGCAGTCACTATCCTCTCAGGAGGTTGGGGTTCTCCAGCCTGCAGCAGCCTTTTCTCATTTGGCCAGCATTGGGCTGGCACATTCCTGAGCCAAAATGCACACATAAGCTGCTTTCCCTGGTAGCGAAGCTCTTCACTCCTGAGTGACTCTTGTCAGGGGCGGTTGGGCATTCTCAATTGGATTACGCTGACAAGGAAAAAGGCCTGTGGTATATTATTTCAACACCATTTGGCTTCAGAAATGCCTGTCTCGACCCTTTTGCCCTCAGAGCCTACTTCTCCCTTCTTGCTTTCTAGAGGATCACCAGCCTGCTCCCATCCTTCCTCTTTATCCTGCAAATACTGGCTCATGTTCCTGGAGACAGAATATCGTCATTTACAAGGTGGATCATGTATAACAGACTAACACATCAGAGCATGATATAAACAAAACTCAAGTTCATTTACCCCCACCTTTTAAAAAATATTTTATTCATTTATTTGAGAGAGAGAGAGCGCACAAGCAGGAGGAGCTGCAGAGGGAGAGGGAGAGGGAGTAGTAGACTCCCCACTGGGCAGGGAACCTGATGCGGGGCTCATTCCCAAGACCCTGGGATCACAACTCAAGCCAAAGGTAGACATTTAACCCACTGAGCCTTCCAGGTGCGCCTTATTTACCCTTCTTGATATTTCTGTATCCAGAGACACAGAACAAAATTATTTGAGCATTAAAAACTTTTTGGTTTTTGGCTTGTGTATGCCTGAACATTTCATTTTAGGAAGAAGTCTCAGGTGCTCATACTCTACTTTTCTGACTATGTTATACCCAGGAATATTTCTTGTAAAAGTCAAAGTAAGATTGGGAATGATCTACAAATGGAATTTTTAGGAAGAAGCTATGCTCTTTGTGGTCACTAGGGGACATCAAGAGTAGCGGTTCAAAGAACGAGCAAAACTAAACTTTGGTAAAGCCAGAAACCACTGGAGTATCTGCCTGCCATACTAGTCATACCTTTACTTCCAGACCTTGAATGGTCAGGTTGGGATTTAGGCTTGACTTCAGGTACTGACTTGAAGGAAGATTGCCAAAGGGCAGCTTTTAGAGAAATGTATGACCTTCCAGGTTTAAAGGGTCAAACCCAGACAAACCATTGCAACCTTGCTCTATACAACAGGAGAAATGAAGAAATGCACTTGGCCCAGTCTTGGCCTAGTACTAATTATGTGACCTCGGGCAAATAAGTTCACTTCTCTGGCTCATAGTTTCCTCATCCACAGAGTTTTCCTAGGGAAGGTGGTGGTGGCAATAGTTTAAATTCTTTAAGTCAGGATCCCTGGGTGGCGCAGCGGTTCGGCGCCTGCCTTTGGCCCAGGGCGCGATCCTGGAGACCCTGGATCGAATCCTACGTCGGGCTCCCGGTGCATGGAGCCTGCTTCTCCCTCTGCCTATGTCTCTGCCTCTTTCTCTCTCTCTCTCTCTGTGTGTGTGAGTGTGTGTGTGACTATCATAAATTAAATAAATAAATAAATAAATAAATAAATAAATAAATAAATAAATAAATAAATTCTTTACGTCTCCTTTAGATTTCCAAAACTTATAAAATGCAAAGTACAGTTTGGGAGTAAGTGCACAAGAACACAGTCAGTTACAAAGGTAGCCTGGGAGAAAAGCAAGCCCAACTTGTTTGTCTAAGCTCTTGACAGTAGATCCTCTTTTTTTTAGCTATCCCCTAATGGTTCTCAGATCTGTCCCAAAAGCTTAGTTTCTTAAGGGGCCTTTAGACTTGGGAGGGGGGGTCAATTATCTCTGATATTATGACCCTTAAGAGACAATATATGATGATGGCTTAATGACTACCTCATCTAGGTACAAGGTGAATCTACTGACCAGCAGAAAATAATGATACCAACTACTACTTATACTAAGAAAGGCAAATTATTTCTAATATTTGATCTTTAAAAAAACCTCTTTTCTAAGTAGTCAATTTTTTTTAAGATTTTTATTTATTCATGAAAGACACACAGAGGCAGAGACATAGGCAGAAAAGCAGGCTCCCTGCAGGGAACCTGATGTGGGACTCGATCCCAGGCCTTCAGGATCATGCCCTGCACCGAAGGCTGGCACTTAACCACTGAGCCACCCAGATGTCCCAGTACTCATTTTTTTAAAGCTGATCCTAGCCCTCAATGACCAACCCTACCTGAATAGCCAGTTTAGCTTGCTGCTAAGGAGCTGCTATCTACCACCCTTACAAGAAGAATCCTATTCCACTGCCAAGGACAACAACCTTAATTTGATCGCACAACAGGAACAGCTACACAGATTATTAAGCATAATTATTACACATAGATTATTTTATCCTCCCAAGAACTCTGAGAAACAATATTACTGTTCCCATTTTACAGATAAACCAAGGTTTGGGCATGTTAGTGGCCCAAATGTCTGACTCTTGATTTTGGCTCAGGTAATGATCTCAGAGATTGAGCCCTGTGTCTGGCTCTGCACTACTGAGTGTGGAGCCTGTTTAAGATTCTTTTTTTTTTTTTTTCCTGTTTTTAAGGATTTTATTTCTTTGAAAGATAGGGAGTGAGCACAAGCAGGGGAAGTGACAGAGGGAGAGGGAGAAGCAAGCTCCCTGATGTCGGGCTCAAGCCTGATATGGGATGGATCCCAGCGCCCTGGAATCATGATCTGAGCCAAAGGCAGGCGCTTAACTGACTGAGGCACTTAAGCAGGTGCCCCCCTGCTTAAGATTCTCTCTCTCTCCTCTCCCCAGCTTGCTCTCTCTCTTAAAAAAAAAAGAAAAAGAAAAAGATGCTAAGAGGTTAAGTGATTTGCCCAAGATCACTCAATAAATGAAAGAGCCAGGATTTAGAGACAGGTCTGTCTGGATTCTAAAGTCCATGCTCTTAAACACTGTATTATGTTCTTAAATATTATACCATGCTATTGCTACAGGTTTACTACTCTATATATTTATTAACTGCATGAGTTTGATGGCAGATAAAAATTTAAAACTCAACTATCCTGGAATTGAAGTTTCTTCTCTACCTTTCCTCCTCCTAACCAATGACAAAAAACTGTTAGTTATTGATTTTACTACTGCCACACGAATTAAGCATCAGGTTTGCCCAGGTTCCCTCCTAATCCAAGAGGAAGAGTGAGGCCCCTTAACAAGACCAGCAGAGCTAAATGAGACCCACAGGGACTGGCCTCAAATGTATTGCAGAGGCCCGAGGACAGACTGATCCATCTGTCTTACTGAGAGCAAAGTTTGATGTGTATCAACTCTATAAACACTAGTTTTCTCCCTTCTAGAGGAAATTGGCACATATTGAAAGGAAAGCAATTAGGTTGTAACATACAGGCTAGCCATACAGGCAAAGCTCTGGTCCTTTACTCTGCCTTGCGGTTTTCTGCATACATTGTACAAGACCAAGCCCAAACTTAAGTAGGCAATTTGAAAGCCCAGGAGAAATTAAAAACTTCTGTTGCTATACTTTAAAAGAGAACAATTCACCCCAACTTTATGCAGTCATTATACTTGGAGTAACTTTTTCAATCCAAATTCCTCTTGTAGTCTTTTAAAAAGTTCCAGTGTTTGATGGCAGCAAGAAGAGAAGACAATTATAGGTTTATTATCAAGTACCATCCTGTCAGGTCTCCTCTAGGGGCCTGAGGGGAAGTAAAAGAAAATAAAAAAAAAAACTAAAGTCTGAATTCGCATTAGCAAAGTCTACAGATAAAGAAAAGAACAAAGGTTAATAGCCAAAACTTTTGGAGAAGAATCAGAGAATTTCCAAAGAGTAACAATTACAGGACCAGTAGCAGTCTTTCCCTGTCCCTTAAGTGTACGGAATCCTATTTATTCACTTTACTCCAATAGCTGAAAATGGTTTCTACAGCAGCAGATCATAAATTCTTAGTAATGCTAAGACTAAGGAATTTTATTCTACCTTAGCCACCCTTTGTGTCATTGGGCTATAGAAATTGACGACAAGGTACATTTCCCATTTTACAGACGGGGAAAACAAAGGCATCAAAAATATAACAACCCATAACGGCCAGGACAAGTATCCTAACCATGTGCCACTGCTATCCCTAAAGACATGTCTGTGAGCTAGAGAATGAACAAAAACATTTTTGGAAACAGCAGTGCTCCGAGAAGTAACATTATTTGTTCTGAAAGGTGCCCAGCGAATCTTTAAGACAGCCGAAACTGGAGGAGCAATCCTGAAAGCATTGGGAAACAACCATGTTCAGAAAACATGGGACAGAACCCGAGTTCAGCCAACACCTGTTTCCCCAACAATATCTGTCTATCTATCTGTCTCTCATTTTATCCCAACTGCACACAATACAAAAGCTGCATTATTCTGGTAAAGTTGCATTCCAGCCCAGAGCACACAGTTAATGTTTTTTACAGCCCACATGCCTTCTTGTGATGGATGGCCACTTTATAATGAAATGCCTTATGCTCAATATACTCACAAATAATAAGTGTTCTATTACATGGCATTAAAAATAAACCCAAATTCAGAAAGACTGTGAAAGAAATAAGGAAGGGTACAAGGGTGATTCCTGGAAAGTGAGGAGGAACCCAAGAAAGAATCCTTCTGTAACTCCTTCATTCCTAAAGAAGGTACAGTCCTAAGGAGAATTTAGTCTTAAAAAAAAAAAGGCATCAATTTCAACAAATGATATTGGAACAAATGGACATCCATACACAAACACACACACACACACACACACACAGACCCAAAACCAACTAAATTAACAGAAAAACCTCCATGGAAACCTCATACATCATAGAAAAATTAACTCAAAATAGGTTACAGATGTAAACAATAAGCATAAACCTGTATATCTTTTAGAGGAAAACACAGGAAAAATCTTTGTGGCTTGGGATTATGCAGAGAGTACTTAGATATGACACCAAAACCACAATGCACAAAAGAAAAAAACCTGACACACCAGACCTGATAAAAAGTAAAAATGTCTGCTCTATGAGAGGTATCAAGTTACTGAAAAGACCAGCTACAGACTGGGAGAAAACATTTGTAAATCATTGTGCTGCCAATAAAAGCCTGAATCTAGAATAGATAAAGAAGTCTCTAAAATCAACAGCAAGAAAACATATAATTCAATTTTAAAAATGGGGTCATGATGGGGCACCTGGGTGGCTCAGTCAGTTAAGCATCTGCCTGTGGCTTAGGTCATGATCCCAGGGTCCTGGAATGGAGCCCTGCATCAGGCTCCTTGCTCAGCACAGAGCCTGCTTCTCCCTCTCCCTCTGCTTGCCCTTTCCCCTGCTTGTTCTGTCAGATAAATAAATGAAATCCTTAAAAAAAAAAATGGGAGTAAAGACTTGAACAGACACGTCGACCAAAAAAGCATACATGGATGGCATGTAAGCACATGAAAAAGATGTTCAGGGAAAGGCAAATTTAAACCACCATCTACCCACCTACTAGGATGGCTTAAATAAAAATACTGAAAATACCAAGTACTGGAGAGGATATGGAGAAACCAGAATTCTCATTGTTGGTGGGAATGCAAAGTGATACAGAAACTCTGGAAAAGAGTCTGGCAGTTTCTTATAAAGCTAAACATACACTTATCCTTTGACTCAGAAATCCCACTCCTGAGTGTTTATCCTAGAGAAATGCAAACCATTGTCCTTCACACAAAAAACTGTACACAAACGTTAATAGCCGTTTTACTCAAAATTGCCTCAAACTGGAGAAGCCAAATGTCCTTCAATTAGTAAATGGATAAACTGTAGTATATACACATGATGGAATACTACACAACAATAAAAAGGGACCAAACTGTTGAGCAGCAGTTTAGATGAATCCCAAAGGCATCATGCTGAGTCAAAGAAGCCAGTCTCAAAAGTAACATACTGTATGATTTCATTTAGTGACCCTCTTGATAAAACTATGGTGATAGTTGACTGACAGGTGTCCGAGTCGGGAGGAGGATGCGACTATAAAGAGATAAGAGGGAGTTTTCTGGGGCAATGAAACTCTTTTGAATCCTGATTGTCACAGTGGTTATGGGGATCTATGTGTATCTTAAAAATCATACAAACTGGGGGTGCCTGAGTGGCTGAGCTTGGTAAGTGTCTGACTTTTGATATTGGCTCAGGACATGGTCTCAGGGTCATGAGCTGGAGCCCCTCTTTGGGGTTCATGCTCAGCTGGGAGTGTGCTGGAGCTTCTCTCTCTCTCTCCCTCTCTCTCTTCCTACCCCCACTTGAGCTCACATGCTCTCTCTCTCAAATAAATATTTAAAATTCATATAATTGTATACTAAAAAAAGTTAATTTTGCTATGATAATTAAAAGAAGAAAATATAACTATTGAAAGAATCATAGTCTATTAGTCTCAGCCTAGTTCATTACCAAGAATGGCATCCACATGATGCAGCCCAACAGCCAGTCCTGCCTTTCAAGACAGAGGTCTGAAGATATCTAGATTAGGCTTAAAGGAATGGCCACCTATGAAGGTGGACCTAAATTCAGAAATGCCCTTTCCCCTCAAGGATTTGTTGAAAGGCTAGACCAGCATAGGGAACTTATTTCTTCTCCCCCTGGGCTCTTTTCACCAGTATTAGAAAAGATTTAGAATTGAAACATATTCTTTCAAAATCTTCAGCTGAAGCTGCCCTTTAATGATACACTACACATCTGTCAACTCCAACCCCACTGAGCATGGTTAGAGAAACTATTGCTTTGGTATTTTTTAAAAAGATTTTATTTATTTTTATTTATGAGACGGGGGGGGGGGGGCAGAGACACAGGCAGAGGGAGAAGCAGGCACCACGCAGGGAGCCCAATGTGGGACTGGATCCTGGGACTCCAGGATCACGCCCTGGGCTGAAGGCAGGCGCTAAACTGCTGAGCCACCCAGAGATCCCTGCTTTGGTATTTTAAGTTATTTGCCTTTGGGAGGCCACACCATAACCTTCGATTTCTTGCTTTAACCATTGAGAATTAGTTCCCCCAGACCTAGGTAAGATCGAGGCATTAAGAATATACAGAAATAGAGGCACCTGGGTGTCTTGGTTGGTTAAACATCTGCCTTTGGCTCAGGTAATGATCTCTGGTCCTGGGATGGAGCCCCACATCAGGCATCCTGCTCAGCCATGAGCCAGCTTCTCTCTCTCTCTCTCTCTCTCTCTCTCTCTCTCTCTCTCTCTCCTCCCCACTGCTTGTTCTCCCTCTCTCTCTCTCTCAAATAAATAAAATCTTTGAAAAATAAATAAATTAATTAATGTTTTAAAAACAGAGAAATGGTTTACAGAATAATTTATCTCCCATAATATCTGATGTACAGGATACCAAATCCTACCTGGCTAAAGGCCCTTGGCAAATTTAACATCACGAAGGAAAGTGCTGACTTCTGCACACAGCTTCAAGGAGAAGAGTGGTGGTAAGAAGCAAGGTAAGGAGGGGCTTTCATCTGGTAAGCAGACTACCCTATGCCCAAGAAGCACTTGGGATACCAAAGGCTCCGCTCCTACATGAAGATACATTTACCTGCTCAAATGTATCAAGTCACAGTATATATACTTTATGTAGCCATGTCCTACAAGGAAAAGTCTCTAATCCAGCATCCATTAGATTAGGTCTGAATTCTGTTGGCCAACTCCCAGCCTCTCAGGGGACTAGCATCAAATAGGGAGGCTGGAGTAGGGTTTCAAACACCTGTTCCAGCTTTTTAAGTGTCCGATTCAGGCCACTGTGCTCTGGCAGCAGGAACCCTGATGATGTGGGTTCTCTTCTCCTGCCAAATCCTCAATTTAAAGAGCCTAGTTCCTCAGAGGAGAAAAAAGATAGACTGGGGGTTACAGCCACTTTGAAAAACTATTTCTTTTTAAAGTTAAACACACATCTAGCTATGATGCAGCAATTTCGCTCTTAAGTATTCATCCAAGAGAAACTAAAACATACATTCACAAAAAGACTTGTATAAGAATATTTATAGCAGTCTATTCATAACAAATATTGGAAACAATCCAAATGTCCTTCAGTAAGAGAATAAATTCTCTGTGATTTATCCATATAATTGAAAACTATTTAGTAAAACAAAATAAATAAAAACAAACAACAAAGGCAGCCCGGGTGGCTCAGCAGTTTAGCACCGCCTTCAGTCCAGGGCACGATCTGAGACCAGGGATCAAGTCCCACGTCAGGCTCCCTGCATGGAGTCTGTTTCTCCCTCTGCCTGTGTCTCTGCCTCTGCCTCTCTGTCTCTCTCATGAATAAATTTTTAAAAATCTTTAAAAAAACAAACAACAAACTAGTGAAACATGCAACAAAGGGTTGAATTCCAAAAATGTGCTAAGTGAAAAGAAGCTGGATATGAGAGTATATTTGAGGATTTTCAACTATATGAAACCCAAAACAAAACTGATCAATGGTAATAGAATACAGGAAGTGGTTTTGTGTGTTAGGCGTAACTTAAAGGAGGCATGAGGAAACTTTCTGGGGTAATTAAAATGTTCTGTATCTTCTTTTTTTTGTTTGTATGGTGGCTACAATGTGTTTATATAATTATCAAAATTTATCAACTAAACATCTAAGGTCTATACATTTTATTGTGTTAATTGTACCTTAATTTTTATTTTTTTTAACTTTTTAAGATTATTTATTTATTCATAGAGATGCAGAGAGAGAGAGAGAGAGAGAGAGAGAGGCAGAGACACAGGCAGAGGGAGAAGCAGACTCCATGCAGAGAGCCTGACGTGGGACTCGATCCAGGGTCTCCAGGATCACGCCCCGGGCTGCAGGCAGCGCTAAACCGCTGTGCCACCAGGGCTGCCCTGTACCTCAATTCTTGAAAAAGAAAAAGAGCTAGGAATTCGGGGTAAGCCTCTCTACTTGGCATTATTTGGGAGAATGAAGATATAGAACAGAAGAAACAAATTTGCTTCCCAACTCATCATTCTGGAAGCAGAAGCTCAACAGCCAACTGAGCTGCCACCTCAGCACCCCCTGGGCAACCGTTGGGGAAAGGAGATTTTTCAGGTGGTAACTGATATATCCTCAATGGGGCCTGTTGAGGAGTGTCACTGAAATGTCTTCAATAGAGTCTTCCCTATTGCTAAAAGTATAATTAGGGTTCCAATTTAGGAGAAAGTTCACCTACAACAAAAACTAGGCCCTTAGTAATTACAACGCAGTCTTCAAAAAAAATTAAATTATAACCTAACAGGTCAGTCAGCATTCTAGTTCCAGAACTGCCACTACTCTGCCATGAGGCTTTGCATTAAGACATGACCTCTGGGACGCCTGGGTGGCTCAGCGGTTGACTGTCTGTCTTTGACTCAGGGCATAGTCCTAGGATCTGGGATCGAGTCCTGCATCAGGTTCCTTGCAGGGAGCCTGCTTTTCCCTCTGCCTGTGTTTCTGCCTATCTTTCTCTGTGTCTCTCATGAATAAATAAATATTTTTTTAAAAAAGATCATGAGTGAGAGAGAGAGAGAGAGAGAGAGAGAGGCAAAGAGACAGGCAGAGGGAGAAGCAGGCTCCACATGGAGAGCCCAATGCTCGAATCCAGGACTCCAGGATCATGCCCTGGGCCAAAGGCAGGCGCCCAACCACTGAGCCACCCAAGGACCCCCTAAATAAAACCTTAAAAAAAAAAAAAAGAAAAAAGAAAAAAGAAAAGAAAAAAAAGAAAAAAAAAGATATGACCTCTAAGCCACAGTTCTCTATACGATGGACTAGATGACTTCTATGTTTCATTTCAACTCTACCACTACATAAGTTCATGTGGCCTTCAGGACCAGATAGGAAAGGCAATTCTTTTAATCCTTCCCAGTATTGTCACATAGACTCATCCTTAGTGAGGACCTCCAAAGAGAGTCTGCATTTCATGTGAAATGTCTCCTCATTAACACACTTACAGAGTTAGCTTCAGAGAGAAAAGCAACAAATCTAAGATGTGAGAAGCTGCTTAAATGACAAACCCAAGATGGCACAGGATAAAGAGTAAATATCCAATAAATCCAGTAGGAAGATTGGAAAACGAAAACAAACGAATAAATGGATATTGAGTACCTACTATATGCAAGGTACACTTACACACATTTCATTAATCCTCACAAGAACCCTATAAGACAAGTTTTTATCTCCATTTTACAGAAAAAAAAAGGGGGGGGGAGGTTCAAATAAGTAACTGCCCAAGACTACCCAATGGTAGAGATGGGATCTGAACCCAGGTCTATCCAACTCCAAAGATTTATGCTTTTTCCACAACCATTTGGTAGGAAATAAGTTGAAGAATCCTAGATCTTCAAGAGGCCCTGTAAAATCCTAGCATTTTCTTCTTCTTGCAAATAACTCATTTCATGTATCTTGGGTAGCCTTTGGCACTAGGAAAAAAGGGTTAAACTTACAGTTAGGAAGAGGAAATTCCCTGGAAAATTGAAACACATGCTGTGGCTCTGACTAAATTTCACACTCATTCTGTTGAGCAACATCCATAACGTGTGAGAAAAGATTCCTCCCCCCACCTCCCCCCTCCCCTGCCCAGCCCCCCATCTTTTATGCATTCCATCACCTGCTGCCTTCCTTCAGACCAAGATGAGGGAGAGGAAGGGAAGAAGACTATACTTTGCTTGGTGCATATTTAAGCCAAAAGTTAGTGAACCCAGGTTAGGAAGTACTACATGAAAAAAAGAAAAGGAATAACACTTTCTTTAATTTCTACTTGAACCAGCCTAGGAGGGAGCTCTTATGACAAGCCATAATGAGGGAAGGGGTTGGGCTTCTGCTGGAGAGGAAAGGGGGAGGCTGTCCTTCCTGGAGAGTAGGCAGGACTCAAGAGAACAAGGCCAATTTACAGCTGTCCCCTTGTCTGGTATTTCATGCTCAAGCAAACTCTATATTTCTGTCCACAAGAGTTATGCCTCACCAAGGAGAACAAATGGGAAGGTGAAAAAATTTTTGTTTTCCCTCTGCTACCCTCTTCAACCAGATTCCAGCTTATATAATGAATATAGTTATTTGGTACTGTAAGTTGACTGTACAAAAGATGCTTATGGGAACATAAGAGTTTAGGGTAACTACTTGGTATGAAGGAAGGAATTCAAAAGAAGGTAGGAACAGGAGCCTGCTTCTCCCTCTGCCTGTCTCTCTCTCTCCTCTCTCTCTCTCTCTCTCTGTGTGTGTCTCTATGAATAAATAAATAAAATCTTAAAAAAAAAAAGGTAGGAACAAATTCCATTATTGTAATTAGTCTCCAAAGATAGTCCCATACAATACTACCTCTACATGTCCTTCTTCCAATCAAGAGGTAGAACTTATATCTGCTTCCCTTGAATCTAGTCTGTGAATACTTTGACAGATAAAATGTAGACGAATGACAATCTGGGACTTCCACACCCATGTGCTAAAAATGGCCTTGAAGTTTCCATTTCTTCCATTTTGGAGATCACAACTGCCATGTACAAAGTCTAAGCTACCCTGTGGGAGAGAGGGGTCATGAGGAAAAGCTCTGGAGACTAAGGCACCACGTCATAAGAAGCCACATGGTGCCACACATCCAAGCCACAGCCATAGTGGACTAAAACTGCAGAAGAGATCTTGAATGACACTGTTAGAACGGCCTCATGAATAAATAAATAAAATCTTATTTAAAAAAAAGAAATTTATGGCACAAAAATGGGGGGGGGGAAGAACCTACAATTTTTACTAGAGTTAACAGAAGAAGTCTTGGACAAATGAAGAAGCCATAGTATGTTTCTGGATAGGAAGGCCAAATATATTATAAAGATGTTAATCCTCCCCATACTAATTTATGTTTTTGAATCAAAATCCCAATGGAAAATTTTTTTTAAAAGATTTATTTAGGGGATCCCTGGGTGGCTCAGCAGTTTGGCGCCTGCCTTTGGCCCAGGGCACGATCCTGGAGTCCCGGGACTGAGTCCCACGTCGGGCTCCCGGCATGGAGCCTGCTTCTCCCTCTGCCTGTGTCTCTGCCTCTCTCTCTCTCTCTCTCTCTCTCTCTCTATCATGAATAAATATTTAAAAAAATAAATAAAAGATTTATTTATTTATTCATGAGAGACAGAAGAGAGAGGCAGAGACATAGGCAGAGGGAGAAGCCAGGCTCCTCGCAGGGAGCCCAATGTGGGACTCAATTCCAGAACTCCAGGATCATGCCCTGAGCCAAAGGCAGATGTTCAGGCATCCCTCCCAATGGAAATTTTAAAAAGAACTTGAATGACTTTGTATGTGAAAGAATAACCAGATGAGGATAGCCAGAATATTTTTTTAAATAACTAATGATGGGATGTCTGGGTGGCTCATTGGTTGAGCGTCTGCCTTTGGCTCAGGGCATGATCCTGGAGTCCGGGATCGAGTCCCACATCTGGCTTCTTGCATGGAGCATGCTTCTCCCTCTGCCTGTGTCTCTGCCTCTCTCTCTGTTTCTCTCATGAATGGATAAATAAAATCTTTTAAAAAAACCAAACTAATGACAGAAAATTTGCAGTATTTTAAAATGTATGATAAAGATATAACACGTAAGTGACAAACTGATAGCAAAGAATAGGTAGCACAATATATAGTATATTATATATAATGAATATTCAATAAATAGTCCTATAATACAGTTAATTATCATGGGGTAAACGTTAAATTCCTATTTCATTCCACTTGATAAAATAAATTCTATTTGATTAAAGGAAGATACTAATTAATTCGCTAAACAAATACTTATGAGCACCAACAGTGCACCAGTCACTGGAGTAGATAATAGAAATATAGTGGTTAACAATGCAATCCCAGCTCCCCACCCCCTTGTGGAGTTTCCCACTTAGTAGAAGAGAAAGACATTAGGCAAGGGCTCACACAAGTATTATGAAGAAGTGCAAGATGCTAAGAGTGTACAAAAGTTAAATATAAAAACTGAAGGATATAGTGGGTATAATAAAGTGACCTGAGGTAAAGAGAAAGTACTAAATGATATTCATCAATATATTCTTAGCAGAAAAAAGGAAATGGAAGCAGAGCTGAAAAGACTGAATACACCAAGTGCTTTTACAGAGAAGCACCAAGGAAGAACAAGCTCTGAAATGGAAGGACCAGATGGAAACAAAAAATAGGAGGAGCAGTTCAGAAAACTGAAGAAAAAAAAAATAAAAGGAAGAGGGGAAAATCACTAAAGAATTAAGATCATCTAAAATCAAATAATATGATTTTCTAGATCAAAAGGACCCTCACTAAGAACCTAGCACAATGAATAAAGAGAGACCCACACCAAGTGTTTTAGAACACTGAGAATAAAGAGATTGTTAAAAAAAAATGTCTAGTTCAAATACAGATGATTAAGAATCAATATGGCACCAGACTTCACAAGATCAACACTGGAAATGAGAAGATGAAGAAGCAAACCTATCATATTCTGAATGAAAATAATTTCCAAACTAGATTTCTATATTCTATCAAATCTTCAATCTAGTGTCAGTATAGAATAAAAATAATCACAGATTTGCAGGGTCTAAAGAAAATTACATCCCAGGTATCCTTTATCCAGGGTGGCTCAGTCAGTTAAGTATCTGCCTTTGGCTCAGATCATGATCCCAGGGTCCTGGGATCAAGCCCCGCATTGGGCTCCCTGCTCAGCAGGAAGTCTGCTTCCCTCTCCCACTCGCCCTGCTTGTGCTCTCTAATAAATTAAATCTTGAAAAAAAAAAACTATATATTACTAAAATATAAGTAAAAAACTAGCAGGTGAAAAAAAAAAAACTAAATAAAAAAGAATCTACCATGAGGAAATAAAAGTGATAGGCAAAGAATTCTGTACAAAGATATTTATATCACTTAAAATATTGAAAACTGGAAATAATCTTTTTTTTTTAATTTTTATTTATTTATGATAGTCACACAGAGAGAGAGAGAGAGAGGCAGAGACATAGGCAGAGGGAGAAGCAGGCTCCATGCACTGGGAGCCTGACGTGGGATTCGATCCCGGGTCTCCAGGATCGCGCCCTGGGCCAAAGGAAGGCGCCAAACCACTGCGCCACCCAGGGATCCCCGAAAACTGGAAATAATCTAAATCAATGACAGGAAACCATTTAAATGAATTTTGAAGCATTCATACAATGAACATCATTAGATTTGTTTTCTAAATATGTGTGATGACATCGAAAAATGCTCATAATAAAACAAAAGAAAAAAGCAAGAGGCAAAAGAACCATATAAAATATGGTCCCGGGGATCCCTGGGTGGCTCAGGGGTTTAGCGCTTGCCTTTGGCCCAGGGCATGATCCTGGAGTCCCAGGATCGAGTCCCACATCGGGCTCCCTGCATGGAGCCTGCTTCTCCCTCTGCCTATGTCTCTGCCTCTCTGTCTCTCGTGAATAAATAAATAAAATCTTTAAAAATAAATAAATAAATAAATAAATAAATAAATAAATAAGTAAATAAAAAATAAAGAATAAAATATGGTCCCAATTTTGCTGAAGGGTGTTATTTTATGTGTATGTGTGAGTGTGTACATATAAAAAGGGATAAAATAATAACCATTTCTAGATGATTGGACTCAGGATGGTTTTTATTTCCTTCTTTTCATATGACTTTGTATTTTCCAAATGTTTCTATGTGAAATATATTATGTAATTTTGAATATTATTTCTAATACTTTTATTTATTTTTTAAGATTTTATTTATTTATTCATGAGAGACACACAAAGAGAGAGAGGAAGAGACACAGGCAGAGGGAGAAGCAGGCCCCATGCATGGAGCCCGATGTGGGACTCAATACCGGGCCTCTAGGATCATGCCCCAGGCCAAAGGTTGCACTAAACCGCTGAGCCACCCAGGCTGCCCCTCTAATACTTTTAAAAGCTAGTTGGAAAAGAGGGAGAATTAGGAAGCTTAAATCACAGTGTGATGGAATATTATTACTCAGTTTGAGTAAAACTATTACTATCCAAAACTTAATATGAATACTGATTTTGTTGTTCATAAACTGCTGAGAATGATTTTTTACTGTAATTTTTTTTTTTTTTTTTTTAGTAAATGAACAATAATCACAAACACTTTGCACTTATAAGATCACTGAAACAATACTGGTCTTTCTGGATTCAAATCCCTTGTCTTTTCCTTCAATGAATACTATTTTGTACCTCCTGTGGGGCTTGGTCCTATGCTATACTTTGGAGATACAAAGATGAATAACCTACAATTCTTATTTACAAACTATAGACTAAACTAGCTTGTATGACCTTAGCCAAACTTCAAATTTGAGGGGAGGTGTCTTAATTTATTCATTTTTCTATTAACCCGAAAGAATAGTAACTGGAAATGATTATGCAGCTGAAATTAATGACTATGATTCTAATTGTCACGCATGTCACTTGTTAACCAGGGCACAGTTTTATTTTTTTATTTTATTTTATTTTTTAAGATTTTATTTATCTATTCCTGAGAGATACAGAGAGAGAGAGAGAGGGACACAGGCAGAGGGAGAAGCAGGCTCCCCGCAAGGAGCTTGATGTGGGACTCGATCCTGGACCCCAGGATCATGGCCTGAGCCAAAGGCAGACACTCAACTACTGAGCCACCCAGGTGTCCCTAGGGCACAGTTTTAAATCTAGCTCACATAGGACTTAAATGGTGGTTCTGTTCCTAATGCTTGTTGAATAGTCACCAATACTGGGATGAAGTACAGTATGAGGGAAGAAGAAGGGGAAGAGGACAACTGAGATTACCAAGAGATAAGCAGGCCATGTCCTCACCTAAACTATACTCAGTCAAAAACTAGAGAGGTACAGGGGCACCTGAGTGGTTCAGTCAGTTAAGCATCTACCTTTGGCCCAGATCATGATCCAGAGTCTAGGGATCGAGTCCCACATTGGAGTCTGTCTCCTTCTGCCCCTCAATTTGCTCGTGCTCTCCTGCTCTCTCAAATAAATGAAATCTTAAAAAAACAAACAAACAAAAAAAAACCCACACACAAAACCAAAAACTAGAAATAGAACCTCTTATAAATATGGTCTAAACATAGACCTGACAAAAGACTATTGTCCTCATTTAGATATGAACTGGTATGCTACTTTGAAATAAAGTAGATAAATGGAATGACAAAGAAAACTGAAGAGTGCAAGCAATGAAGAGTACTACTACTGCCCACCTTGCAGTAACACTAGGAAGTACTATTGGCCCCCATGATGTGTCAAGATTCCTATTCTGGGTTAGTTCTTATCCACTGGTTCAGGTACACAAGATCTCTGCTTTGATGGCAGTAACAAAACCAAGACCTTTCCAAGAGTTTAGACTTGGCTCTCTCACTATTTACTTTCTCAATTCCAGCCAGGATGACTATACTTGATTTCTTGCTACTAGAATCAATCTCACCCTTCCTGGTACTTCCAGAGTGCTATTGCTTTAGCTTATGGAACAGCTAATCACAGTTTGTAAGTTCCTGGATGGCAGAAAGGAACAAGGCTTCTTTGCTTTTATGTTAACTAGAGGGCCTACTGGAAGGCCATAAACAGTATTCAACCAATGTTTTTGAATTAGTTGGAAAAAAGGTCACAGGGAAGTAATAAAGAAATCCATACCCCAATCTTCCTGTGGAAGATTTCTTGTCATTTCCAGGAAAAACTGGTAAAAAGTAATGTTTACAAGGAATAGGGCAGCACCTGAACAGAAGGTCCCCCCATATGTAACCAGTGGCCAACAGCCAAGAGTGAGAGTTTAGAGAAGTAACATCTCTTGAGAACAGCCTGCCAATAGTGATGGAAAGCAGCCTAAACTTTGAGGTGGCTGTATTGGGAGGGGAGATGGGAGGAGAGGCCATTTTGTGCTCTTTGGGGAAAATGTTAATGAGAGGTTTCACAAATGTCAGACTTGCCTGATTAAACGAAGCCAGCTAGATAGATGTTTTTCATACTAATGCCATCTCTGCTAAAAGAGCAAAGAGGGAGAAGAAAAGGAGGTCTGAGAAAGGAAAACGATAAACCTCAATTATTTGCAAAAGAAATTATGCTTCTGCTAGCTTGGGCAAGGATATCAAAGAAGAGAACTGTTATCTGGAAGGCTTGGCTGCTCTACATCCTTATCCCTTCAAAAAAAAAAAAGAAAGAAAGAAAAGAAAAGAAAAGAAAAGAAAAGAAAAGAAAAGAAAAGAAAAGAAAAGAAAAGAAAAGAAAAAGAAAAGAAAAAGAAAAAGAAAAACATTAAGCCCTGAAGCCAGAAGAGGAGATAGACCAGTATGCCCAGTGCCCTGCCTAGGGTGTCTACTGATTAAGAACTCAAAGAATCTAAGCAAGTTAAGTCATGGAGAAAGTTCTATTTGAATCGTTACTCTGAAAACTTAAAGGAAGAAAAAGGATAGGAGAAAAATTCAAATAATTGATATGTTCAAGGGATTTCTTTCTCCCTAGTTTGGGCCTATGTCTTTAGAGTTTTTGTAGTTTCTACCACTTAAATTAAAGACTAGGGGTGGGCAAATGCTTTTGATTAGAGAGCTCAGCCTCCTTTTGCCCTTGTTTCTCCCTCACCCAGCCTGCAATTGCGTCCCAATCAACCAGCATTAATACAGATACACAGAGGTATTTATTTGCTGCTGATTCTGCCTGGCTGTATTCAGACTCGATCTCCATGTGTATTTAATAAATCACACTAGTTAGGTGGACAGGATTAGTTCCAAGTCACCTAATGACTATATCATGAACTGCAGCATTAAAGGGATTAATATTAATCTGAGCCGTTGCCGTTCAGTGGGAAAGGCCAGTACATTTTCCAACAGGAGCTCTAGCGGGCAAGAAATCCTCAACAAGATCAGAAAGATTAATGAGGGCTTCTACGTTCTGCCTGCAAATCTTCACCTACCAGGGTGTGGGGTGGTGAATCCCAGCCCAGACGAGCTCATAAATAACCCACAATATCACAAGTATTTGGGGCAGCTGAGCCACAGCAAGGGAGGGCCAGCTAGCCCTCTCCATCTTCTCCTCCTGTAACCCACACCACTGAGATGGCACAAGAATTTTACAGGCCCACACAGCAACCGTTTTTGTTTTCTTTCACGTAAGGCCCACACCTCGTAAATCACTTTCTCATTTCAGGAAAAGAAGAGTACTGACTAACTGCAGTAAGGACTTGCGTATACTCAGAAGAACATGAAGCTTCTTGCAGAGTCACTTCCCTGAAACAGGAAAAGAACCTGCCCTCCACAATACAAGGAGCCTGCTTTCAAAGTCACAAGATGCTTCCTTTGCCCAGAGACACAATTCCTCTTCTTAGCACCCACAGCATGCTGCACTGGAAGGGCCTCTGAAGTACACGTTCAGAACCACATTCTCGGTCCTGCCAAAGTGAGCACTCACTAAGAACTATATCGGAAAGACACCACCACAAGAACCATGGGATTTCCTCACATGTTGGCCCTAATCTCACCATTACAAGACCACCAAGATGAGCCTAGCAAGCCTCAGATCACAGGACAAGGCAAATCTTTGCTTTGACTGGCTTAGAAAGCAAACTAATGGTGCCGGTGTGAGATGCAGGGAAAGAATGAAACAGGCCACACAATTAAACTCAATTTACTAGAAACCTGTTTCTTCCTCAGTGACTACAAGCACCTGAGGAAGGCACCTGACACAGTTTCATGAGCAGAATTGTTTGTGCTGGAGAAACCAAACTGAAAGAGCTGCTTCTAAGTTGCAGCATCAGTTTTGTAGTTTGGTAACACCATAAGTATGTGTTTACTCAAACTAAAGACTCTTAAATTGCAGAGACAACAGTGGATCAGCTGCCAAGACTGCCTTGCAATGGGTGAGATTCCCAACTACAAGTTAGGCCCCCAGCAACAAAGGTTATCTAACTAAAAGCTAAATTTCACTAGCATCAAAACATAAGTGAACTGAGGGCCTGGTGCCAGGTTATTCAAAGTTTATAAATGCTTGCTAAGCAACCTAAGCATAGACCTGCTGTGGCTGTAGCTGAGAGGAGACTCCTTAAGTGCATTATGCCTCAATCCCTCAGCTGAGTGAGGGCAGAGACTTAACATTTTCTAAGTTTGTAAACGTTCCACCATATTTACAGGAAGGGAGTCTAAAAGTGGGGTCCACTAAAGCTCTTCATTAATGAAAGGAGGAGCTGAGGGAATTATTAAAGGCTGGAGCTGTGTTTTCCTGTTAGGATTCAAGGGAAGAAAACCCTCTTGTGGGAGGTGGGGGGTGGGGGCAGGAATGACATGATAAGCTAGAGAACCTGTTAGCTTAGTTCCACTGGAATAGTTCAACTTTGGGGAAATTCACAGGGCGCAGGAATGGCTGGTTCAATAGCCAACAAAGGCAGTTCACCTGGGTGGGGTCCATATCCACAATTCATGTTTTCCTGACAGCCAGGGTAGTTAAGCATGATGTTCTCATGGGATTGACGGGGCTAAGTGACAGGAGCTTTTTCATGATCTTTACCAAACCAATGCTCAGAAGATGCCATCAGGTATCTAAGTGTCATTCTTCACAAGACAAACAGGAATAATAGCATGCGATCATCCTGGAGAAAAAGATGGGTGTGCACAGCAACTTTTCTTCATGGTTGCAGAAGGCTCAAGTCTCTCTCTCTCCACCTACAATCCCTGTACTGTGTATTCACTCTCTCCTCTCCTGCAGCCTCTCTCCTGATCATGAGAAAATTAACTACCCCATGCATAGACTCCAAAGCTCTTTCTTCACAGCCAAGTTAGTTCAATTTAAGGCTCAAGCCAGTGGCCTCAGGACAGCTAAGGACATTAATCAGAAATGTTACCATGCTAAGATCATGTGTAAAAACCACAGTAATCTGCATAGAGCTTCAGCCTCAATAGAGTAGGAGTATTTATAGTACTTAAGAGCTCCTGTTTCTTGCCAGACATTCCTGTCCTTCTAACAAGTCCTCAAACTAACAGAGGAAAGGTGCTCCCCAGACATGAGGAACCTGTGTAACATAGGCCTACGGGAAGGGGACTTCGGCAAGCAGCAATAAATGTTCTTTCCTCAAAGCACTCTCTAAAGGAGAGTACCCTGAACACTGCTGAGTCCCCAGACCATCATGTACACAGGAACAGGGCCATCCAGTGAGATGCATCAGGCTCCAGGAATGCTGAAGTCTACATATTTGCCATTCAACACCAAAATGGCTTTTCAAGTTCAATCAGCTATAAATGTTGCTTTGTTTTAATTTTCCACTGAACTTCCTGGAACCTATTATCCAACTGTCAGGGATGTATATTTAGCAAAAGCAACATGGCCTCTTTGCCACTGCCCCACTGCTCATGTCACCTCTAATAAATAGAAAATCAACCCCTTCCTCAACCCCTGTTCAAACCCCCATGGCTTGGGGCTGATAAAGAACAGCCTTGTGTAGAAGCAATAAACTAACCAAACCCTCATAGTTACCTGCAAACCCCAAATCTCTCCTAGGTTAATGGTGCTGGAAGGTTTTCTAACAGTCCCAGAAAAAAACCCTAGTGCTTGTACTCATCAGAATACAAGCATTCATGCATGCCTCTATTTCAGGGGACGCCAGTAGTAGAAATGATTTAAGATTAACAGGGATCTCAACCAATACAGTCATAGCCAACTCTGAAATATTCAATGCTAATATAACATATCATATTTAATAGGAAAGATCTGAAAAGCCAAAGTCAGGACAAGAATAAGCAGGGCAGATGTACAACTTTAGTTTCTTCTCAGGAAGCTAGTTTGAAAATATAACCTCCTCTCAGTCAATAGAAGAGAGGCACAACTTTTTCCACTCTGTTGAGATGCTTTTGCCTTATCAAGCTACTGACACTTTTTACTCTGACATCAAACAGTAAGAATAGACTAGACTTGAATGAAAAACACGTGTATCCTACTACTTTTCCAATTCACCACTTCTACCCACTGCAAATCCATCTAAATCCCATAACTATCCACATGGCCTCTTTCCAGTTCTACAATATCCAACACAGCTCTTTAAGCCCAACAGAAAAGATGAGGCCTATATATATTTAAAATGCAGATGGTCATATTTTCTTAAATTATACAAATGTAAACCAAGAATCATGAGATTCTTCTATAACCCAGAAACACAGAATAAATTACACAAGAATTGAAGGCAATTTCTAGGACTAACTCCATCACTAAATTAGCTTCTTTTTTGGTTGGTGTTTTTTTTAAGATTTTTAAAAAATTTATTCATGAGAGACAGAGAGAGAGAGGCATAGGCAGAGAAGCAGCAGGCTCCCTGCAGGAAGCCTGATGCAGGACTCGATCCCAAGACATCAGGATCATGAACTGAGCCAAAGACAGATCCTCAACCACTGAGCCACCCAGGTGCCCCTAAATTAGCTTCTGATTAAAGCTTTATGACAGTAGATCTAGAATAGGAAAAAAATTCAGGATTTTTTTTTCAGATGTATTTTTTTCCAAAATATGTATCTTGCCTTTCATTCCACAACTAATAATGAATCAAGTTCCAGATCCACAAACAAGGACACATAAAAAATTGTAACTAGAAAGACCAAAAATTCTCACACAAAAAACACAAAATCCACAAAAAAAAATCCAGCCTAATCTGAATATAATGAACAAGAGCAGCTAAACAGCCAAGAAAGGTGGGCAAGCAATATCTTACTTATGAACAAAGACAGGCAGAACTAAGAAAAGCCACAAACTGAACAGCCTAAAGAGAAAGAGCAAGCTTCACGTATACAACCTCTGGAGCCTGACCGTGATGGGGGAAAAATTACTATGGGGGTGGGGTGCCGGGGTGCCTCAGTAGGTTAAGTGTCTGCCCTCAGCTCAGGTCATGATCTTAAGGTCCTGCAATAGAGCCCCACATCAGACTCCCTACTTCTCCCTCTGCTCCTCCCTCCATCACTCGTGCTTTCTCTCTCTCTCTCTCTCATAAACAAACAAACAAACAAACAAAATCTTTAAAAAACTAATATCAGGGTAAACAGAACACCTCCTCTTGCCACTTTATTTTAGTGATCTTACATTAATTTCCCCAAAGGCCATCTTATCAGTACTGATGACCAAAATAATATATATCTTTGCATCCATAGATCTAACATTTACTATTTCAACTATTTAGGAGTGACTCTGAAGATCCAAGACAAATTGTAATTAATAACTTTTCTGAGACAGGTTTGAATCCTGTTCTTTTTTTTAAGATTTTATTTATTTATTCATGAGAGACACAGAGAGAGAGGGAGAGATACAGGCAGAGCTCGGAGAAGCAGGCTCCATACAGGGAGCCGGACGTGAGATTTGATCCCGGTCTCCAGGATCACGCCCTGGACTGAAGACGGCACTAAACCGCTGAGCCACCCGGGCTATCCTTGAATCCTGTTCTAATGCTGGTTTGTAACAGTAAGTTATTTAGTAGTAAGTGAGCTGGCTGATTCCATAGCATCTGCAAAATTAAGCCCTCCTAAAGGAAATGTTTCAGTTTAAGTATGTAACACTATTCAGTGTAGCCCAATGAATTTTTACAAATTTAACCACCCATGTAACACCAAGATCAACACACAGAACATTACTAGGATCCAGAACAGAAGTGCTTATCATGACTTCTGGTCACAATCTCTTCAAAGGTAACCATGATCTTGACCTCTACTACCAGTGATTTGCTTTGTGTAATCAATGCAAAGGATTTAATATATAAATAGTATCATGTAGTATGGACTCCTTTGTGTGTTTGGCTTCTTTTGCTCAATATTACATTAGAAAAATTCATCTGTGCTATAGTTCACTAATTTTACTTGCTGTATAGTATTCCATTGAGATTATAGTATGTCAAATGAGAATATACTACATTTTATTTATCCATGATATTTATGATGGACTTTTGGGTAGTTTCCTCTTTTTGCCTTCTATGAATAGCACTGCTATATATATCCTTATACATAGCTTTTGGTGAATATATTGTATAAATTCTTTTTTTAAAAAAGAATTTTATTTATTTATTCATGAGAGACAGAGAGAGAGGCAGAGACATAGGCAGAGAGAGAAGCAGGCTCCCTGCAGGGAGCCCAATGTGGGACTCGATCCTGGAACTCCAGGATCACGACCCAAGCTGGAGGCAGAAGCTCAACTGCTGAGTCACCCAGGCGTCCCTGTATAAATTCATATTGATTATATCTGAAATATGGAATTGCTGGTTCACAGGGTATAAACATTATCAGCTCATTTTAGTCATTCCACTCTATGTGTAGTATTCCACTGTGTCTTTGAATTTCTCTGATAACTAACAAAGTTGAGAACCTTTTCTTATGTTTACTGACAGTTCTGATATTCTCTTTTGTGAGGTGTCTGTTCAAGTCTTTTGCCCGTCTTTCTGTTGGAAAATCTGACTTTTTCTTAATTTATTCAATTCTTATAAAGACTTATTTGCCAAGTTTGGTGATTTGTGAATATCATTAGGATTATTCCTCTAGGGATCCCTGGGTGGCGCAGTGGTTTGGCGCCTGCCTTTGGCCCAGGGTGCAATCCTGGAGACCCAGGATCAAATCCCACGTCGGGCTCCCAGTACATGGAGCCTGCTTCTCCCTCTGCCTGTGTCTCTGCCTCTCTCTCTCTCTGTGTGTGACTATCATATATAAAAAAATAAATAAAAAAGGGAATATTCCTCTAAAAAATCAGGAGTTTACTCTATTTCATACATGTCTTTATCATGCTTGGATAAAACCCAACTCCAACTAAGCCTGTACTGCAATTTTTAATCAGCAGTTCCAACCTCTGATCCTATCATCCTGAGTCCCCTGGCATCTAGGAATAGCAGGAAGCACTAAAATGCCAGATCCCAGAAGAGCTACAAATCACCTTCCAATATAATAGGGACAAAGTGCAGAGAAAGAGAAAGAGAGAAAGCCATACTTTTCCTGGGATGAAAGCCCCTATAGCACACAGACCTGATTAGTAATTGGAAATTCTAGATAGCCTCTGAATAGAATCCTTTTCCACCTTTCAAATAATTTACAGCTTAATGTCAGCTAAACTTAGTAACTTCTCCCATTTGTCCATGGCAAGGAGATTTTTGGCTGGCTTTCTATGGTCATTACAGGCCTTCTCATAGATCCTGAAATATGATGTGGCCATCAAAATGTCAGCACTTACCTGCTGCCCACACTCTGGACACATTTTCCAGCTCTCAGGTCAGTGACTGGGAACATGAGGAAACAAGACTAGCTTCAGATCTGATTCAAGAACAGGTACCTGGTAGTTCCCAAGTCCTTGAGAATACAACCTAATAATGATAATGATGGCCAACTCCTTGACCACATCAAGAACTATCTAAAGCGAAAGTCCTTCCAGATCAATCACATAAAAGTGAAGGAAGCAGTAGCATTCAAGCAGTGAAACAATAATAATTCTGCTGATGAAAACACCAATGCTCAGAAAACCTCAATGATTTCCCAGTTCTAACTGAATTAAGGAGAATAATAGAATTTTAGAGTTGTAAAAAAACATTCATCCAGTCCATTTCCCAACTGTGTGTGTGTGTGTGTGTGTGTGTGTGTGTTGCGAAACTGAAGTTAACAGAGGTTAAGTCACTTACTCAAGATAACACACATAATTATAACTAAGCCCAGCCTATGTCTTAAGTCTTCAGATTTCCAGTTAGGTCTCTTTTCACTATACCCAGTAGCATTCCTCAGTTGGCAGGTAAGACCCTCTGCAACATGAATTCAACCTACCTGTCACCCTTCTCCCTCACTAGATTCCTTGCTCTTCCCCAAACCTTGAATTGTCCTACCTCCATCTTTTGGCAGGAATGTTCTCCTTTACCCTTTACCTGTTCAAAACAGTATCTGTCGCTCAATAAATGTGATTATTTTTTCATTCTACAAAGCACCCCAAAGTGTCTGGCATACCAAAGACATTCAATTAAAATTTATTGAAATGATTCTTTAGGAGAGAAATATAGCTGAAAGGACTTTACCTTCTGAAGCTAGGAGATACTGCCCAGAATTAGAAGTGGTACCTCTTAGTACTTTTTCACTGTGATCCAGTTTAAAGCTAACACTTTCTCAGGCATGTGGAACTAAGAATGCCAATTCATAAAGAAAAGGAAGTCTGAACACCAGAGTTGGAAAGAAACTAAGGATCACAGGATAGCTCCATCATTTTACAGATCAAAGAAAATGAAACACAAAAAGGTAAAGTTACTTGGCTAAGTTCATAGAGCTTTAGAACTTAATAGCGCTGTTTGAGATTCTGATGAAGTACAGATTTTCTCAGAAGTGTGTGTGTAGGGATCCCTGGGTGGCGCAGCGGTTTGGCGCCTGCCTTTGGCCCAGGGCGCGATCCTGGAGACCCGGGATTGAATCCCACGTCGGGCTCCTGGTGCATGGAGCCTGCTTCTCCCTCTGCCTGTCTCTCTCTCTCTCTCTCTCTCTCTCTCTCTCTCTCTCTCTCTCTCTCCCACTCTCTCTGTGTGACTATCATAAATTTAAAAAAATAATAAAAAAATAAAAAAAAGAAGTGTGTGTGTGTGTGTGTATATATACATACATACACACACAAGTACAATTCTCCATATAATTTCAGGAAGTCTATTAATCTCCTGAATCCCATTCCTAGACCTCAGATCAGAATCCTTCTTGAATCAATCCCTTGTATAAAAATTTTAAATTTATTTACAAACACAAGGAAGAATGTTTTCTTATACCTGATTTCAATTTGAAGATTATGTTCCTGAATTCTAATATTCTAAGACTGGAAGTCCCCTATTTATTTTTTTTACCCTTCTCTGAATTTTTTTCATGTTTTTATTATTTATTTTTTTAAAAGATTTTTTATTTATAAGATATATATATGGAGAGAGAGAGAGAGAGAGAGAGAGAGACAGGAGGAGGGAGAAACAGACTCCATGCCGGGAGCCTGACGTGGGACTTGATCCAGGGACTCCAGGATCGCGCCCTGGGCCAAAGGCAGGCACCAAACCACTAAGCCACCCAGGGATCCCTTTTTCAGGTTTTTAAATATATATATATATCTTTCTTAGATGCTGCAACCAGAACTACATATAGTATTCAAGGTGTTGGCATGCTGTAATTTTGTTTTCAAAATCTTGTAGAATGAGGCCCACCATTGTAAGAGCCTCTTCAACTATACAGTAAGTAAGAAGCCCAGTGTGTTTCGAGAACAGTCTACTTTGCCTTTCTGGATCAGAATACAGACTACAAAAGGTCCATGATTCCTAAACATAGTGTAGATCACATACACGCATACACACACACACACACACACACACACACACACACCAAGTATATATTGGTTTGAACTTAAATTCAAGTACCTTTTTTCTGTTTGCAAATATTTTTAGTTATTTTATTCCTATTAGAAGGACTCCATTCTAACTCAAAATGGATCAAAGACCTAAATATGAGTTAAAACTAGACAAATCTTAGAAGAAAACAGCCAGATAATTCTGTCTTGCAAGTCTATTGTGTACACTGGAGAATTTTTTTTTTTAAGATTTATTTTTATTTATTTATGGTAGACATAGAGAGAGAGAGGCGGAAACACAGGCAGAGGGAGAAGCAGGCTCCATGCCAGGAGCTCGACGCGGGACTTGATCCGAGACTCCAGGATCGCGCCCTGGGCCAAAAGCAGGTGCAAAACCGCTGAGCCACCCAGGGATCCCACACTGGAGAATGTTTAGTAGCATCCCTCCTGGCCTCTACCTGCCAGATGCCAATAGCCTACCTCCCTCCCCAATATATGTCTCAATATAGTGTCAGATTTCCCCTGGGAGGCAAAATTGCCAGTTAAGATTCATTATTATAAATTAAATGATGCTCCTTATCCTCCTCCCTTGCAAAATTACCAATGTCTACATCATGACTACCTGAATGATTATTTGCTTAGTAGATGAACCCTAAGAATTTTTCAGAAAAGTCATTTAATACTCCCATCATTTTTAGATGATTTCAGGATCCTACCTAAATGCCAATATCCAACTGGAAAATTCTTAGTCCAACACCTTCCATGAAAAGGTTATAGATCAGTATGATAATTTTTTTTGGTATGGCATGTCTTGGGGTAACAGCTTTATTGTGATATATAGTTCACCGGCCATATAACTTACCTCTTTAAAGTGTACAATTGAATTTTTTAAATATATTCACAGTTGTGCAACCAAGCATGGTGATTTTTGAAAATACTGATCCTCTTTTATTTTAAACCACTGTCCTAACCAACTACTCAGCATTAACTATCAAGGAACTAAAAACCAAAACCAAAGCAAAACAATAGACTAGTCACCTTGGTAATGTTTCCTCATAACCTAGAAAGGAGTAATATTCCTCACAGCAATCACTTAGTCAATGTATACAATAAGACAAGCTATGAAAGAAGCAAAATGAATGATAGAGCTGTGCTTAAAATTTTAGTGTCACTGCTGTGAAGAAACTAGGAAAAAATAAGTCACTTTTAAACCACACACAGTCCTATACTTAGATCCCCAAACATTCCATTTTTTCCTGCTTCCTCAATTCCAGTGTCATTAGCTAAAATGAATGTAATTCACATACTAGTAAGTGCTAGTAATACTGGTTAAGTAACTAATATAGCAAATCCTGTAAGGTCAGAATCCTTTTTATTATCAGTTCAACTTGTTTTAATTCAAGTTCTGAGCTCTTATAAAAGACAACCAACCTACGTGGTGGAAAAGTCAAGGTTTCACTTGAGAGCCTCTTTTTCACTGCTAGTACAACTACAATGCCACTTCGACCTTAACTTTTTTTAGCCCTTGAATAATGCTTGCCCTGCTGCTGTCACTGTCTAATACAGAGACTATGGCTGGCAGGAGGAAATGGTTCTGGAAGTCACAGCTGTTATACAGACCAGCTACCATCTTCCAAGTATGAGAACCACTTCCAGCTCCTTCTTTGATCAGTTTGCTCAATCAAAATTTTAGCTCTAATCTGAAGCCAGTGAAAGAAGCTGTGGCTTCTGAGACCAAAGCTATTCTGTTGAAGAATAATATCAAGAGAACTACAGATGCAGCCAGAAAAGAAGCCAGCTGCAAGATACTCCAGAAATACTAGGCCTAATCTTTCCCTACCCTCCAGAAGACCTCAAGTCCCTTGCCAAGACATGTGAAAACACATACTCTATCTGACTCACAGTTACTCATTTTTCTGTTTACTGACTATACTCATGCAGATGGTGTGAAAGTATATTCCATTCTCCTTTCAATGAATGTTATTATATTTAATATCATACTTTGATGATAAATAAATAATAAAATAATAAAAAAAACAACCATTTAGTCATTTGTACTACATACTAGATACCGTGATGAACACTTTAGTGACATTACCTTGTTTTTAACTTTCATAATGACCTTATGAGAAAGGTTTTATTACTGTATCCATAGTTTTGCCTCTTCCAAAATGTCATATAACTGGAATTGTTCACTCAGTATAACAGCTTTGAGATCCATCCAGGTTCTTGTAGTATATCAATAGTTTATTCCTCTTATTGCTGAGAAGTTTCCACACTGTCCTTGTTTTGTGCATAAACCAGATAAGGCTCCAACAGGTTAAGTAATCTATTGAAGGTAACCAAACTGAAGACAGTCTTCTAAGCCAGGTCTTTGTGGCTCTAGAATATATATATATTATATATATATATATATATATATATATATATATATATATATATTCTATATATATTCTATATATTCTATATATATATATTCTATATATATATATATTCATGGATTCTGACCTTACAATATATAATATATATATATAATAATCATATATATATGATTTATTAAATTGAGGAGGGAAGGGGCAGAGGGAGAGAGAGAAAAAAAACTCAAGCAGACTCCACGCTGAGTGGCAAGCCCAATGTAGGGCTAGATCTCACGACCCCAAGATTAGACCTGAGCCGAAACAAAGAGTGGGATGCTTAACTGATTGTGCCATCCAGGCGCCCCTAAACCCATATTCTATACATACACTATACATACCATTAGCCACCTAGGCTCTCAGAAGAGCAATCCATCATCCTAATTTAAACATGTAGGGCTCTAGACCCACAGAATGACTTTCATATTTACTAAAAAAAAGGGCTAAGAACAGATTAAGACTTATAGTAATGATTCCAAAGCTCTTAAGGGAGCATGATATGAAGGTAAGAATAGGAGCTATCATCAGTGAAAATGGCCTAGGTTTAGAATCTGAATTCTGCCACTTATTAAGAACATAAATGTATACAAGTTCTTTACTTTTTGGAACCTCAGTTTTTCCCTTCTATAAAATGATGATGATACTATGTTGAAGTCTTCTGGGAAGGATTAAATGAAAAAAATATATAAAGTTCCTATCATATTACTGTCACCTAAAAAGGGAGGAGGGGTCTGGCTGGCTCAGTTGGAAGAGCATGTGACTCTTGATCTTTAGGCTGTGAGTTCAAGCCCCATGTTGGATGTAGAGATTACTAAGAAATAAACTAACTAACTAAATAAATAAATAAATAAATAAGTAAATAACTTAACAAGCAATATTATTGCCCCCTGAGTTTAATAGAGCCAATAAAGTCATGCCAAACTAAATACACAAGTCAATATTTATCAAGCTGAAAAAATGTAAAGGGCACAGTCCCTGACTACAAGGAACATATATTCTGGCTAAAGAGACAAACACTTTCCCCAAAATAGAATTGATACCATTATAATATGATGCTAAACTGTGTGACTGGATCTATAAAACTATAAACTATTTTTTTAAAGATTTATTTATTTA
Organism: Nyctereutes procyonoides; assembly: GCF_905146905.1. NCBI lineage: Eukaryota > Metazoa > Chordata > Mammalia > Carnivora > Canidae > Nyctereutes > Nyctereutes procyonoides. The sequence continues at coordinate 7,284,175 of NW_026575133.1, read as the reverse complement.
TTCAGAGAGACACAGAAAGAGAGAGAGAGGCAGAGACACAGGCAGAAGGAGAAGCAGGCTCCCCACAGGGAGCCTGATGCAGGACTCGATCCCAGATCCCAGGATCACACCCTGAGCCTAAGGCAGTCAACCGCTGAGCCACCCAGGCATCCCAAAATAAACTCAATTTAATTTAGTCAATAGCTTTAACTTCCTATTTAATTTTTTGAAAAATGAGAATCAAACTCAGGTAGGGAAGGGAATCTACCTGTCTTCTAGTCTAAAATATTTCTTAGGCATAGTTAAGGGCAAAGTCTTTACCAGTGAACATCTAGAATGTAGTTTCCAAACTACTGGTTCCAACTCTTTCCTTCCAGGTATCTGCATCAATTTCAAAAATGATATTTTCCCTAATTATTGATACCTGAGTGGAAGAAAAATATATAAAGGCCTAAAATCTGTGACAGATGAATGAGTGATGAGTAACTAGTTTAACAAAATTTTTGGTTTCTTTAGAAAAACAGAGTATGCTTCAAAAAGGTTATTGAACTAAAATCTAAAGGAACTCGGGATGGCTGAGTGGCTCAGTGGTTGGGCAGCTGCCTTCAGCTCAGGGCGTGGTCCTGGAGTCCTCGGATCAGGTCCCACGTCGGGCTCCCTGCATGGAGCCCCCTTGCCTGTGTCTCTGCCTCTCTGTGTCTCTCATGAATAAAGACATAAATCTTTAAAAATAAAAAATAAAGGAACTCAACATCTATACCCAAAGGAATTCTGTAAGATCACTTCCTTCTCTTTTGCTTCTGTTTGGTCTTGGTGGGAAAATATATAAATGAACAGGCTTAGGGTAGGAAGGTAAAAAGGAGAAAAGGTTGGAATGGTGGAAAGACTATTAAAATCTATCTACAAGAGTCATTCTGCTTTCTTCTGGGCTTTCTATAATTCTTCTTCCTTCAACTGGTGTTTACTATGTGAATTTTTGCCAGTATAGAAATAACTCTTTGGAAGTCAACTCAGGTTTATCAGACTTTTAAATTAAGCATGTAAATAAAATATATACAAAATACGACTAACCAAATTCTTATTTCCCAATTTGACCTGGGTACAAAACCTAGTAACAGCTCTACAGCAAAGCATCTTACCAAAGCTCTGTCACAGCTACTTAGTAACACATTCCCCACAGTTGGCAAATCTACACATCTATGCTGTTGGCTTAATGCTCTAGAGTTGGAGAAAATAGTTTTTAAAAAACTTTTTAAAGTTCACGTATACAAGTAGTTTTTAGTGGAAGTGAAATCTCACTTGGGGATCAAATAGAACCAATGGGTTCATTTTTCTAGTCTGCCTCAGCTAAAGTTTTATGGTTTTTGTTTTTCGGCTTTTTCTTTTTTTAGGTTTTATTTATTTATTGGGAGGAGGAGAGAAAGAGAGCATGAGTGGGGCGGGGGGCAGGGTGGGCAGAGGGAGAAGCAGACCCCTGCTGAGCAGGGAGCCTGATGTGGGACTTGATCCCAGGACCCTAGGACCAGGACCTGAGCTGAAGGCATATGTTTAACTGATTGAGCCACCCAGGAGCCCCCTGCCTTAGCTAAAGTTTTATGCTTATAACTTGCTTAAGCTCTGTAATTTCTCATCGTCTTAAGAAATACAACCATCCCTAGACCTGGATTTCCACCAGACTTTAAGACTGAATCTCTTAGCCCTATCACCTTACAAAAAGAGAGAAGCCAAATCTCTAGCCAATGTTCTAAAAACAAGTATCTAAGGTTAACAAACAAGAAAACTGCCAGGCATAACCATAACCCTTCTTTCTTAAGTCAACTGGGCAATTTTCTCATAAGAAACAATGAATATGGAATCAGGAGACCTGAGTTCTAGTTTTCCCTCTAATAACCTGTGTGGCCTTAGTCAAATCATAATGACTCTGTGCTTTAATTTCTTCTCTGAGACGGCTGGGGTAGACTCAGAAATCACAAACTGGAGGCCAGGTAAAAAAAATCTAGACTGGGGGCACCTGGATGGCTAAGTCAGTTAAGCTTCTGCCTTTGGCTCAGGTCACGATCCCAAGGTCCTGGGTTCAAGTTCCACATTGGGCTGCCTGCTCAGCAGGGATTCTGCTTCTCCCTCTACCCCTACCCCTGCTCGCTCACTGTCTCTCTCTCAAATAAATAAATTTTTAAAATTTTTGGGCTGGATCCACAGATGTGGGTTTTTTTGGTATATGTTGTGAGTTTAATTTTTTGTAGCAATAAATGAATTTATTGAGAATAACTGAAACCACATTTTGTAATTATATGTTATTACCTGCTACTTAAGAATACAAATATTTAACAGAATATTCTAGACAAATGAATATTTATAACAATAAATAAATAGTTATTTAACTGAATATATTAAGGGCCTGGTGACAACCTTTAAGCAGTACAACAAATAGAACTGCCTTTGTTCTAGCCTATTCTAGATTCCTTTTCTCCTCATTCTATACTCCTGTGCTAAGGAGACTAGGTTCTGAATAATATAATCTTTATTATGAAAATTTTCAAAATTACATAAAAGTAAACATACTACTATAATGCACTCCGTTGTACCATAAACCCAGCCTCAATAATTAGCAACTCAGGGCTAATCTTGTTCTTTCATTATCCCCTTCTACTCCCATATTATTTTGAAGCAAATCCTGTACATCACATTATTTCATCCATCAAGAACATAAGCATAGAACAGTCATCACATTTAAAAGAATAATAATGGACAAAAATATATAAAAGAATATTATATTTTATCAATTACTGCTGTAGTGTTCAATTTGCAACTATTCAATTTCTATAATTATCATAAACTTTTCTTTCATGTTATGTTCGTTTGTATGAATCAGGATCCAAATAAGGTCCAATATATTGCAACTATTTGATATATGCAGTTAAAAACAGAACACAGGGCAGCCCCAGTGGCTCAGTGGTTTAGCGCTGCCTTCAGCCCAGGGTGTGATCCTGGAGACCAGGGATCGAGTCCCACATGGGGCTCCTGCATGGAGCCTGCTTCTCCCTCTGCCTGTGTCTCTGCCTGTCTCTCTCTCTCCGTGTCTCTCATGAATAAATAAATAAAATCTTTAAAAATAAATAAATAAAAATAAAAACAGAACACAATGTTTAGATGAGGGTAGCCTTCTAGTTTGCTACAGACCACACTGCTCCCTACTGTCATACTATCTGCTAGGTCCTTGAAGTTTTTTAAGTTTAAGTCTTTGGGAGGATCTGAAGTCTCTTCTAGTTCTAGGATACCTTGGCTCTTGTAAACATCAATAGAGAAATAAATGAGTAGAACTTCATGCTTAAAACTGAAAAATCGGGGTGCCTAGTGGCTCAGCCAAATAAGCAGCTGCCTTCGGCTCAGGTCATGATCCCAGGGTCCTGGGCTGGAGCCCCATGTTGGACTCCCTGCTCAACAGGGAATCTGTTCCTCCCTCTCCCCCTGCACCCCTCCTTGTGTGCATCCTTCTCTCTCTCAAATAAATAAGTAAAATCTTTAAAATAAAAATAAAACAATACAAGCTTGTAACTTAAGTATACAACTGTAGAAGTGAATTCCAAAAGAGTCTGCTAGAAGAGGTAAAAGGAGCTGCCAAGGGAGTAGCATATGATGGAAAGAGTAGGTACTGGGGAATGTGATTACACGTCTTCATGCCTACTTCATAGAATTGCTGTGAGGCTTAACTGACATTTGCCTATATATCTTCATATATATTAACATACAAAATGTAAAGCATTTTAATGTGAGTAAAAATTTTTAAATAAAAATAGAACACATTCCCTTGACATTCATGCAATATTAATCCGTTTTCAAGAATTACTGAAAATTTTTAAGAGATACAAAGATCTCAAAATCATTCACTTGAAACTAAATGACTACTACACAAATAAGTTTAAAACACAGTTCATCTGAAAAGTGACCTAAGCAACACAAAACACAAAGGGAAACTATAAAGCTAGACTATCTCAAAACACATAAGAGTAAAGACTGTATATATTTTCTTCTTTAAATTACATTCTGTAATATTCCAACATCAAAATTTTCATTACAAATACAGTATAATGACATTCATATAGAACAGAATCTTCTGAAAGGATTCCTAAACTTTTATGAGAGGCCAGTGAACTCAATCTTAGGACTTGAGGGACATTAGAGATCATTTGGCCTACTCTTCTCATTTTGGAGAAGAAAACAGAGCCAAAGAAAACACTAGATACTACCTCCATAGATAAAGTTCTAAGAGTCTGGGCCTCTGACTCTGCGGAGAGACCAATGAGAATGACTGGGCACAAAAGTCTATAATAGAGGTAAAAAAGGAACTTGTTCAATTGTGAAAAGAATGACACATGCTGGGTGACCATGTAAATCTGTCCTAGGCATGGTGCCACAGCAAAGGAATACCAGGGCCTTTCACCGTTTAGAATTCCACTTTCTTACTTAGGAAGCTAGATATCATGTCTAGTTAAACAAATCCCCAAACCCAGACTTTTCACTCAGTCATCTCACTCTATGAGAATTGAGAAAACAAGAGGCAGGACACTCTAGTATCAGTACTCTTCACTTCTCTGAGAGCTGAAAACAGTAGCATTTTCTCCCCAAATCCTTGTGCCTCTTCTTCATAGCCAACCAGTAAAAAACGGGTAAGACAATAAAAGTGACCTAATTTCTATTTTAAAGTACAAAGCTAAACCTTATGTTATTTATAGGTCTGGTGTCAACCTTGTCCTCATCTCTCCTCCTTACACCTTGGATGGCCTGCTCTCCACACAGGGAGGCTCCATGGGTTCTCACAGGACCTCTCATTTCTACACTTCAGATGCAAATAAACTAGTTGATGCCCAAACACTTTTCTGTAAGGACCCAAAATACCACTACCTACCTAGGTTTTAAATAGCCCACAGTAATAGGGGAGAAAAAAAGGCCTGGCAATAAATATGAAAAGATAAAAAAGCATTATCCAGATATGAAAGGAGCTGATACAAATCTGAGGATATTATCCAATTTCTGTCAAATAAGTGGCCAAGAGTTAAGGACAGATAATTCACACAGGAAAAAATTCAAATTCAAACAGTAAAACAGTTGAAAAAATGCTCTAGTAATTAAAGAAATGTAAAGCAAATTATAAAGGTATCATCTTGTCAACTAAATTAGCAAAAACAAAAAGTTAAACTCAATATAGGATATATATAGCACAGTTATAAAACTCAGTCATTCCACAAATGGACTATTATTTCACAAAAATAATTAAAAAGAAAAACAATATTATTACTACAAAGATGATTAAAGTTTCATTATACATAATAAAGACTTGAAAACAATAGTTAACCTATGACATTCTGATTCAACATATTTTTATAGTACCGTTAAAGATAATAAATATATAGGTGACTCCAGGGAAAAATTCTGGATTAAGTTGTGCTAAATGAATAAAAAGAACAAAAAAATAGGGCAAATTGATTAAGCTATTTAAATTATGTGTCTATAATGGCAAGGACTAGAGGAGGTCAGGGAGTTAGATAAATAGTGATTTTATAGTAAAAAGGTTTTTCCCTTTGCCTGCTTTGCCTCTTTTGTTTATACTCCTATATAGAGTTAAAAACAGTTTTGGATTCTCTCTGGTTCTGTATAGCCTAAACCAAACCTCCCCTCTCCCCCAAACAACAACAACCAAAAAAAAAAAAAAAAACCCACCAACCCTGAAAAAAAGCCCCATATCCAATAGATTTTCCCAGGTATGAATTTTCTACTAAGCCAAGTCAATGGCAACAGGAATATGAGTTCATTCACAGCTTCAGACTGTTTCCTAGGAAGCCAAAGATGATCTATAATTTTTGAGGAAGTAAACTATTCTCTATTTTAATCACCCTCCCACTCCATGCACCCCACTCCGCTCCAGAGCTGAACAAGTTCAATTTCACAACAAAGATTCTGTTTATCAGATACAGTTTGGTATATACCAAGGTGGGGGAAAGATGTCAGTGTAAAGCATGGCTCACATGGTCACCAAATAGGCAGGACAGTGTCCCTGATCAGCTTTAGGATTAACCTATGCATTCTTCTTCACTATGACTATAGACCTGCTTGTCCTAGAAAGGTATCCAAAGGATAAGGTGAATCTATCAAGTAACAGGTAAGTAATTTAGTCTTTAAATATTTCCCATGCACAAGGCCTTTACCTCCATTTCAGAGCTCCTGAATAGAATCTAAGAGCTCACATCAAAACATATCTCAGTCTGGAACATCCATGGTAGCTCCATAAACTCTGGTCACTCTAGTCTACTTGCACCGAATTTTAGAGGATCAGTAGTGAAAAGGATTGAGGAAGCACAAAAGATTACCTGAATCCAACTGAGGGGCTGTCATGAAAAGAGGGCTCCTTGGACCAGCTGCCATAGATGTTCCCTCAAAAGAAAAAGAGGAGGGAGGAGAGAGAAGGAAGAGGCAGCAGAAGAGGGAGGGATCATGCTTACTGGCTTGCTTTAGAAAAAGAGAGGATTTTTATTAGTATTTACAACTAAGGTGACCATGGAAGAGAAAGAGATTCACATGTTGATGCAATATTCACACATATATTTGCCATATACAAAACTGGGTAATTTCAAAACTTTTCAAAAGAGTTTGAGAAAAGAGAGAGAGAAGGCTGAGCAGAGAGAATATAATTTTTAGGGAGAAAAAAATCAATCTTTAAGTCTAAGTAACTATCTAAAACTTTCCAATTAACTTCCTGTGTAGCCAGCCTCCAAGATAATACACCTTGTGCAGTCTTCTCCCAGACCGTATCAGAGTTGGTCTGGGTGACCAATATAATATGGCATAAATGGTACTAGATTGCTTCTAAGACTAGGTCAGAAAAGCAAGTCTGGCTTCTGCTTTCCCTCTTGAATCTCTTTCCTGGATCATTCACCAGGAGAAAGCCACCCACCATGTAAAAACATAGCCACTCCATAGCAGCTCTATGGAGAGGCCCACATTCTGAGGAACTGAGACCTGATAACAACAGTCACATGAAACTTAGACATGATTCGCCAGCCCAGTCAGGCCTTCATATGACTGCAGCCCTGGCTGACCATCTTGACAGACTCAAAGGCAGAACCACTAGCTAAGCAGCTCCCAAATTCCTGACTCTCAGAAACTGTGGGCAATAACAACAACAACAACAACAACAAAAAGCTTCTAAGTTTTAGGGTATTTGTTATATAACAATAGATAATATGATAATATAGCATCAAACTAAATATGTTTGATGGAGAACTATGCTATATGGTAAAATCATAATTTCAACTACTCTGTAAAGAAAAGAATCACCTTCAAATTAAAAGTAGTGTGCTGCCCAAGATACCACTAAAAGCTAATAAGCAAGGCTAAAGAAGAGGTTCCACTTGAGGAAATGAATGGTCTTGCTATCCTAACACTAATTTAAGGACTGTCACGGTCAAAGGGAAGAGTCCAAAACAATTCCTTTCCACTAATTATATTATCCATCCTGTAGCCACAGACATGGGTTGGTGAAACTAAGTTTCACAGGCAAGCCACTATGAGAGTGTTGTTCCATATCAGAGCAGTCAAGGGTTAAAGTTGAGGCAGCAAACTTATCCCCAGAGATATATGCCTGGCACTAAGCTGAGATTCACAAGATTCTCCTTGAGTTTTCCTTACCTCTAAATGCTGGGATAACTGATGCTCACTGAATGCCGACATTTGTATGAATAAAAATGAAGGGATTTAGCAAATCTTGTTCCTGCACACAGTTGTCAAAAAAAATCTGACCTTTACAACAGGAAAAAGAGGGGGGATTTAAAGATTTAAAGAAGAGGCAGTGACTGTCTGATATATAACAAACCTTTGAAAAATTATGAAGCAGTGAAAATCCCCTACAGGTCCCAACAAAATGTGTTCAATTTGCATTCCAGCAAAGCTTTCCATACATACCATTTGGCTCCTGTGTGTACTTCCAGGCAAATAAGTCCCGAGGAATAATCCCACTGGGACCTAAGTCTGATCTCTGATATATTACTGCTCCACAGCTCCAGACCAGCTCCACAAACTGCCTTTTTGGTTCCAAATAACTAAATCAAAGTCATCCTGATAAGCTTTGAAAACAGGGAATGTGAGGAGTGGTTTAATGAATGTTACAACTCAACCTATTATAGACCACAGTGTATTACTGGAAGAGAGAAAAGAAAAAAAACCCTCATACTTTTACATCCCCAAATCTCTCAAGACCAAATCCAGACATACCTGTCATTCAACCATACCTGACTATAAAGCCTTATTCAAAGCCTGACTTTGATCAAATGGTTAGGATGCATTTGCAAACCTAACAGTGTGTGTTGGGGGGGAGGTGCATGCAGTAGAGACTATATTTCTATTTACTTTGAAAACTGGTCCATTAAAATAAAAAAGCCACCAATGAAAGCAATAAACACTGACATGTATTCTGATTTAAAATATTACAGGGAAAATACCCAGCAAACACATCATGGTAGCAAAAAAAAATGTTTTTTCTAAAAGTCAGAGAAATCTACCAAACCCAACACATAAACTAGAGAAAGCAGTATCAACAAAAAAAGGAAAGCTAGATTTATAGAAAAAACTGAGAGCTGGAAGCGCAAGCACCCTAGATTCCAGCATCAATTTTCTCCTTCCACATGAAGAAAGTAATTTTCACAAAAGAAAAATAAATTTAGATAAAACATACTAAAACATTAACCATAGTGACTACTAGGCAAACCACAAAATATATAAACACAAGAAGTAGAAACTGATGACTGAAAAAGAGAAGATAAGAGAAAGGCATGTAGGAGCTCAGTAATTTGATGCAAGACATCAAAATAAGAAACCAAAAAAAAAAAAAAAAAGAAACCATCAGGCCAGAGAGCAAAGAAATGGGAACTTTAGAGTTTTATTATTTATATTTAAGTAGTAATAGAGTAATAACTGAAATCAGTTTATATAGCACCTTAAAAAGAACCAGTCACCAATCAGGAATTAGAGTTAACCCTTTCTCCAGAAGGTTATTCAGTAAGCAGGAAAATAAGCTAGCAATCTGTGAGCAAACTGAGCTTCCTGTATAGTCAGCAAGACCCAGCCCATCGCATGGTCCAGGATTCTGATGCAGATGAAACCAAAAATACCACCATCTACTCTCAAGACCCAAAGTGTAACCAACACTCTTTTTTGGCAAGTCAGATTTCAACCCTGTCTAGGCAACCCGTATTGGATACGATCACCATGTTTGCTGCAGATTTTGGAATCAAGTCATTCTTTAGCACAAAAGGTAGAACCTCAAAACTTTTTTTAGCCTGAAAGAGCCATCCAGCTACTTCAAGAGAAGCATTCCAAGAGATCCTTAAAAACTGGAAATAGTTTTATCATCAAAGTCCCATCCAGTCTCAAGATTTTGCAGTTATAATAACCCCAGAAAAATCTCAAGTGTTGATAAGGATGTGGAGAAACTGGAATCCTCACACACTGCTGCTGGGAACTATAAATGTTCAGCCACTGTGGAAGACAGTTTGGGAGTTCCTCAGAAAGGTAAACATAGAGTTACCATATAACCCAGTAATTCCACTTCCAGGTATGTAATTCAAAATAATTGAAAACAGGCAAGCAAATACATGTAAACACATTCCTTAGCAGTACAATTCACCATAGCAAAAAGTGGAAATAATCCAAATGTCCATCAGTGGATGAATGGAAAAACTGTGGCAGACACATACACTAGAATATTAGTCATAAAAATGAATAAAATACTAATACATGCAACAACATGGATGAACTTCAAAACCACTATGCTAAGTGAAAGAAGCCAAATACAAAAAGATCACATATTATATGATTCTATTTACATTAAATATCCAGAATAGGGGTGCCTGGCTCAGTGGTTGAGCACCTACCTTTGGCTCAGGGTGTGATCCTGGGGTCCTGGGATCTAGTCGTGCATCAGGCTCCCCGTGGAGAGCCTGCTTCTCCCTCTGCCTGGGTCTCTACCTCTCTCTCTGTCTCTCATGAATAAATAAAATCTTAAAAAATATATATAATATCTTTAAAAAAAAATAGGTAGATCCATAGAAAAAGAATGCAGATCTGTGGTTGCCAGAGGTTGGAGGGAAGGGAGAAGGGGAAGCAACTGCTTAATGAGTACATGGGTTGCTTTTGTGGTAATGAAAATGTTTTGGACTAGGCAGAGATGGTAGTCACATGACATTATAAATGTACTAAGTGCCACTGAATTATTCCCTCTAAAATGGTTCATTTTATTTATATAAATTTTACCTCAATTTTTTTTAAAAAGCTCTTGAAAATGAAAGTAAAGACTCTCTTATCTCTAATTTTACTTTATTTTTCTAAAGTGCTTTAACAGGATATTAGCTTCCCTTCTGAAGGGAAACCATAAACAAAGTTCCAGTTAAAGCCTGCTGGTGTCTCCTCTGAAGCTTTTGTAGAGACAAAGCTTACCTCAGGCTAAGGTGAAAAGGGATCATTTTAGATTCTTAGAAAAGTGAAGTACCCTGGTAGCTTTCCACTCACCAAAACTGGTCGCCCTTAATCAGAAATGTCAGTATGCCATCTCTGTCTTGCATTCCCACTAGAGGCTTACTGAACCTGAGCTTCAGCTGGCCACAAACTCCTTTGTATCTTCTGAGATCTCATGAAGGTTTCACATCATGCAAGGCTACAGTAAGGAATTTCCCCCTCCTCCATCACAGCTCAGTGCAGTTTTCTGGAGACACAGGTACTTCACTGACTCTTGTCTTGCATTCTGAACGAGTATTTCCCAGTCTTTTTTCTAACCTAACAACAGTTTCAATCTCACCAATCGATGGGATTTTCTGGTAGAAGCACTTTGAATAGTCATTCTTCATATTGTCACTTTGTCTTTCATATTTTCTCTTTCAAATTGTTGAAGCAAAAGCATTCTCAGAGCATGAGGTCCAACCCATGATGTTTAAAACCTGTCATCATTTTTGTTCCCATCAATAACCTCTCACCCCCACAGAAGGCCTCAGTTAACCATGTCTTTCTTTAAAGACTCCTATAATTGCTGGTTTATAATATCTACCCTGTTTCCAATCCACTCTAGGATGCCATGAAGATACATAACATATACAAACTACCTGAAGCTCTTCCTCATTGCTATTTCCACAGCTTTCCTTTGGAGAAATCAGGCTTTTCCCAATCTCAGAGTTAACCAAAAAAGGGCAACAGTCAGTCACTACCAGGAGGTCCCAAACCAGCCTCTATGCTCACAACAGTATATCATAAAAGCATAAACTGAAAAGTATCCCCTTTCTCATTAATAATAATAAAAAAAAGAGGAGTGCCTAGGTGGCTCAGTCGATTAAGCGTCCAATTTTTGATTTTGGTTTAGGTAACAATCTCAGGGTTATGAAATTGAACCCCACATCAGGCTCTGCATTCAGTGCGGAGTCTGCTTGAAACTCTCTCTCTCCTTCTGTCCCTCTCCCAACTCATGAATTCTCTATCTCTCAAAAAGATAAAATAAATATATTTTTTTAAAGATTTTATTCATTTATTCATGAGAGACACAGAGAGAGAGGCAGAGGGAAAAGCAGGCTCCTTGAAGGGAGCCTGATGCAAGACTTGATCCCAGGATCCCGGGTTTAGGACCCGAGCCAAAGGCAGACACTCAACCACTGAGCCAACCAGGTGCCCATAAATTAAAATCTTTTTTTTTAAATTGCTCCAATAAAAGTAGTTATTATGGGATCCCTGGGTGGCTCAGCGGTTTAGCGCCTGCCTTCGGCCCAGGGCGTGATCCTGGAGTCCCCGGATCGAGTCCTGCATCAGGCTCCCTGCATGGAACCTGCTTCTCCCTCTGCCTGTGTCTCTGCCTGTCTCTCTCTGTGTGTCTCTCATGAATAAATGAATAAAATCTTTAAAAAAAATAGTTATTAATGGTATCAATTACCTCTTACTTACCCTGTCATCTAAAGTTGGAACACTTTAAAAGTTGCTCTTTAAAATCCAAGTACAAAAAAATAAAATAAGATAAAATCCATCCAATTTTATTATTGTAGTCATAAGGTACAATTCTTATGACTACTTCTCTAAGCAAAATGCCATCTCTTAAGATCTGATGGTTTGGGGATGCCTGGGTGGCTCAGTGAACATCTGCCTTTGGAGCAGGTTGTGATCCTGGAGTCCTGGGATCGAGTCCCGCATCAGGCTCACCCCAAGGAGCCTGCTTCTGCATCTATGCCTCTATCTCTCTCTGTGTCTCTCATGAATAAATAAATAAAATCTTAAAAAAAATGATCTGATGGTTTGTGTCCCCAATAGTTTCCATCACCCTGAGATGATCAATAGTATCTCTGATTATCAGTACCATAATTCACTTTACCTCCTCGCCTCTCACTCATCCTTCTGAGTAGAGCATTCAAGAGCCAATAATTGCCACATCTTGTTGGATTTTTAGTATTCCTACTATCTCTCAGCATCGCATTTCTGTGAATCTCCTAGCTCCAAGAAAGAACATCAGCCTGCCCAACTAGATACTGAAACTAAAAAACTCACCTGCTTTATTCCCAAATAGTTATTACCTTAACATACACCTCAAACAGTCTGGTTGTGTCAGTGTGTATGCCAGGCTTTCAGTGGGCCTTTCTATTGAACTTGGGTGTCTAACAACAGGAGCCACCAAGTAGCCTGAAATTGGCTGCTGGAGAACAAGATCAAAAGAAGAGCAGGCCAGGATTCTCAGAGCAACAGGACAGCAGGCCAGGATTCTCTGGGACCAGCTCCTTTGGTAGACAAGGCAGAATTACAAAGAGAGAGGGTATCTCCCCTTGGTCTTGCGATTAAATGAAAATGTTAATTTGTATCCAAGTAAGACAGAAAACCTCCAGAAAAAAGTTAGCTATGTTCACCTCTGTCTGTCTCTTGTTCCTCTCCAAATGGCCCAATTAAAGGTTAGCTACAGTTCTGCCCTCATTCACATAAAAAGCAAACAAAGTTACCTCATTCCCTTTTTCTAAGTCATAGTCACATTTTAGGGACGCTCAGCGTTTAAGTGTCTGCCTTCAGCTCAGGGCATGATCCCAGAGTCCCTGGATCAAGTCCCACATTGGGCACTTTGCATGGAGCCTGCTTCTCTCTCTGCCTGTGTCTCTGCCTCTCTCTCTCTCTCTCTCTCTGTGTGTGTCTGTCATGAATAAATAAATAAAATCTTTTAAAAAAATCATAGTCATGTTTTAATAGAAAATTTTACTAACTATGTGGCCTTGAACATGTTACTTACTCTTTTTGGAGCCTGAGTTTTATCTGTGAAAGGGGAATGCTAATAAAGGCCCGTCTATTTTGTGAGTTGTTATGAAATTTAAATTAAAAAAAAAAAAAACATATGCAAACTGTCACAGCCAAGAAGAGCCTAAGGAAAGATGACAACTAAATGTAATGTGTTAATCCAGATGAGATCCTACAACAGAAGCATTAGTTAAAAACTAAGGAAATCTGAATAAAGTATGGACTTTAGTTAATATAGTGTATCAATCCTGGTTCATTAATTGTAACAAATGTATCATACTAATATAAGGTGTAGATAATGGAGGAAACTTGGTATGGAGTGTAAGGGAACTTCTTTACAACTTTTCTATAAATCTAAATATTTTAAAAAGTAAGTATGCAAAAGCACTTTATAAAAATTGTAAAGTTCTAGTCAACTATGAACTACTGCATAATTTAGTAGACTCAGTCTTTTGTGTAGATTGTTGGTAGGTAGGTAGCCATCTTAATCGCTCATATAACAGACATGGCTTGAAGAGTTAAGTTCTGATGTGGAAGAGTCTAGCCCCCAAAAACATCCCAGCTGTTTCCTGCCAGCTGGTGCCTCATGTCTGACTTTCAGTAGAGCTGATTCTCTTTGTATAATTATTTCTGTCTCTCAACCTGTCAGTTTTACTAAAAGAACAATTACTTTTTAAAGAGGCTCTATATAGGTATGTGCCTTAAGATTGCAAAATGTGAACTGTAAGGCATGGATATAGCTATTTATTGGGTCCATTTCCTAATTGGCTAAAATAGATCTGATTTCTATTCCCAATTTCAAATGAAGGAACAGACACCCAGAGATAGAATGCAGCAAGTGTACCCAACTCCTGCCAACTCCTATTCTGCCCTGGAAAAAAAAAAAAAAAAAAAAGAAGAAGAAGAAAAAGAAAAGAAAGCAAGAGTCTCAGAAGTGCAGGAAATTGTTTCTCAGACGAAAGACAACACTTCCTTTCCCAGAACAATCCATCTCCCACACTGACATCCTGCTCCTGCTATATTTACCCAACCCAAATCTGCCGATGATATACTTCCAGCTGCACTCCTGCCACATGGCCCTGTCACTCAGCCACAGCACTCTGAGGGGAATCTGTCCAGAGGGCAGAGCCTAGAAATCACTACACACTAATCCATGCTTCCTCTATCAGTAGCCTTCAGAGTAAAGTGAGACAAAATACGGACAGTATTACTCCCTGTTTATTTTGGAAGTGACTGGGGAGACAAGAGGTACTTCATTTTATATAGTTGCTAATTTTGACTGCTCTCATAGTAGCCAATGGAGGAGCCTGAACAATGAAGGGGTTGAAATGGGAGGTTAAAAATAACTGTTAATGCTAGCTGCCTAAAAAGCATCACTTAATAGCCTCTTCCACCCCAACCTACTAGGCTCAAGCTTTCAAGTCACCTTATTACAGGGTAAACTCTTCAGTTCTGAGTGAATGAATCTAAAGAGTAAAGGATGGCAAAATTTCATTCACCCCACCTCACCCTACCTTGTAGCATACTCTACTGAAGAGGAAGCCCAAACACTGGGCTGGGTAAAGGTAAATGCTAGAACTGACTCTCATTTTCCTATTTTAGCAATTCTGTATTCTTGGTCCTTCCCTTCCACTTCTGTATCCCCAGTTCCAAGTCCTTTTCTTTTGCTCCTTTCTGTTCACTCCTCCTTAATTTCTGCCTTTCTAGCTCTTTTTTCTTTCCCCACTTATCTCTCTCTTTTGTTAAATTTACCATGGGTAAGGTTCCCTCAACAAAACATAACTGATAGCTGATAAGGCTTTCATTAGTAATGTATCATTAGCCTATTTTGCAGAGCAGTAAGAGCAAAGGACCTGAGACTCAAGAGCAACACCTCTTTCTCTCTCCACCTTTTCTTAAGGCAGCTCAGTCATGCACATTAATCAGATTCTTCTAAGGAAATGAAAGGAAAAAAGAGTCAAAAGGGAAAATGCAGAGGAAAAAGAGGGAAGGAGAGAAAAGGGAAATACTAAATAAGGATGGGGAAATGTTTTTCTAACCTTCTCTCTCTCAAAGAACTGAACAATGGGCATTTTAAAACCTTACAGATTTTTAAAAGCTGAAGGAGGGAAAATGAAAAACAGAGAAGGCACCAGCTTCCCCTGACTTACAAACAACAGCATTTATGCTGTTGGTTGAGTGGAGAACAAATGCTACTTAGGTGATGTTGTCAGATTCTAAAAAATAACCAAGCCCCCAGTAAAGCCTCATTGAGATAAACCTTTTTCAAATTTTGGAGACTTTTTTAGTTACTATTTTTTTTTTAAAAAAAGCATCACCAAAGCCATAAAGAGATACTGAACTTTAGGGTATACAATTGTGTTCCTTTTTTTTTTTTAAACTTATTTATGATAGTCACAGAAAGAGAGAGAGAGAGAGAGAGAGAGAGAGAGAGAGAGGCAGAGACACAGGCAGAGGGAGAAGCAGGCTCCATGCACTGGGAGCCTGACGTGGGATTCGATCCCGGGTCTCCAGGATCGCGCCCTGGGCCAAAGGCAAGTGCCAAACCACTGCACCACCCAGGGATCCCCTACAATTGTGTTCCTTAAAAAGAAAAGAAACTCTTGAGGTGCCTGGCTGGTGGAGCCTGCAACTCTTGGACTCTGAGTTGTGAGTTCAAGCCCCACACTGGGTATAGATTACTTTAAAATAAAATCTTAAAAAAAAAGAGAGAAGAAAAGAAATTCTGAAAACAAGCAAGCTAGGAAGACAGTTCATGTCCACCCCTAATAAGTCCTTTAAGAACAAGTACTTTAAACAACCACTCGGTATTTACCATCACAGCAACCTGAAAATTGTTCAGGCAAGAATCATCAACGTATGAGAAATCTTGAGGGGATGTTTAACAAGGAGCAAAATCCTATCTTAAAGTCGTCTCCCCACAGATTGCTTAGGAGTTCCAAGGGGAAAATAGTATCTATCCTATGGAAAAACAAAGTAACACTTTGACCAGGCAATCAAAATTAATATCACCAAAGGAGGGGTACCTCTATATATGAAATCCTCAGGGCACTATTATCAATAATGGCATATAGATTTATGTCCATGAATAACCTGCATTAAGTAATCTATTTATCTATCTATTTATTTGTTTATAGGCTCCATGCCCAACATGGAGCTTAAACTCAGGACCAGAGATCAAGAATCGCATGCTCTACTAAGAGAGCCAGCAGGCGCTCCCATAACCTGAATTTCATATGAGAAAACATTAGAAAACCCAAAATGAAGAATATCGAAAGAAAGAAAGAAAGAAAGAAAGAAAGAAAGAAAGAAAGAAAGAAAAGAAAAGAAAAGAAAAGAAAAGAAAAGAAAAGAAAAGAAAAGAAAAGAAAAGAACTGGCTTGTAATCATAAAAAACTTAAAAATGTTGATGCCATGAAGGACAAAGGGCTAAAGAACGGTCTTAGATTAAAGAAGACTAAAAAAAAAAAAAAACATGACAGTTACCTGCAATATGAATTCCTTGATTGAAGGGGAAAAATGTTTATAGCTTATTACTAGGAAAACTGATAAAATTAGAATATCAATAGTAAAGTATTGTATCAATGTTGAATTTCTTGAATTTGATAACTTTACTAAAGATTATGTAAGAAAATATCCCTGTTCTTAGGAAACATACACTGAAGTATCAAGGAATAAAAGGTTATAATGTATATATAACCTACCCTCAAATGGTTTAGAAAAAAACTATATGTATGTGTGTGTGTGTGTACAGAGAGAAAGAAAATAATGAAAATAGTAGCAAAAGAGTATATGGGAGACGTCTGTATTATCCTTGCAATGTTTCTGTAAGTCTGACATTATTTCAAAATAAAAATTCGAAAAATAATTTACCATCAGTTGACCCGATCAAATGTCCTGACACTAGTTAGGTAAAGAGAACACTAAAACAACCTCTAGTAGAGGAACAAGCTGAACTTTTCCTTCCCTTTGGAGCCTTTAAAGGAAGACAAACATAAAGATTTCCTATTCTCTGCCTTCTGTTACTGCATGCACACAACCTTGTGTAAGCCTGGATTCTTGAGCCTGTAGCCTCCTGAGGACCTTGGCAAAATCTTCCATTTTCTGAGTACCAAAGAGTTCTACCAAATGCTCATTTCCTTCCTTACAGAGGATAGAGAATAGAATGAGTCTTAAAACCTCTGAAACGTGACTGATTAAGATGCTAATCTTGGGCTCACTTGGGAGGATTAATGAGCCATATTTGGATTCTGGAAACAGAAATCCATTTTCCCTTGACTACTTTCCCCACAATGCTTCTGACCAGGTGGGCTAAACCAAGAACTTCCTGGGCCAGAGGGAACCAGGATCCTCTTGCCAGAGTCACCAGGCTTTGGTCACAAAAAGTATTTGGCTAAACTAGGTAATAATGATGTACCTTGGCACTAGGTTCATCTCAGAAAAAAGGCAAAGGAGAAAAAAAACTATTCTTTAAATTCAGAACACAATAAGCCACGAAGCAAATGATGAGTCACTGCTCTTTTTGTGGAATATATCTGTATTCCAACATCCACTCCAACTTTCTCTTTTAGAAGTATCTTAACCACTATTTAATTGCCTCACTGTCTCACTATCTCTCTCTATCCTTGAAAATTTTAGGAAAACTTTTCCTAGGAAAAAGGGCATTTCTAAAGGGCATTCTCTCTGGGAGCACAAGTTCCCCAAGGGTTATTTCTAAATAAGGGCGCTTCCTCTGGGATTCAAAAGATAAGTATATGATTGGATATTCTACTAATCTGAAGCCAAATCCTATCCAAAGTTACATGGGTTTTGATACTTCTTTCCTCACATGAAGCTCTTGTGTTGCTGCTAAAAAACATTCATGTTATTTTTGAACTGGAACTAGTAGATCCAAGCTATAGCAAAGGATTTTCCTCATTCTTTTAGCATCTTAGCTAAATAACCATTAACATCTTGTTTTGTGCCCCTAGACTTCAAAATGCTAACAAATGGGTCAGAAACCCAAGCCTGAGAGCTGAGTTTTATTAGAATATTTTATATTTTATTAGAAGCAGAATTTTATTAGAAAAGGTAAACAGGGCAGCCCAGGTGGCTCAGCGGTTTAGCGCCACCTTCGGTCCAGGGCATGATCCTGGGGACCCGGGATTGAGTCCCACATGGGGCTCCCAGAATGGGGCCTGCTTCTCCCCCTGCCTGTGTCTCTGCCCCGCCCCCCCGCGCTGTGTGTCTCCATGAATAAATAAATAAATCTTTAAAAAAAAAAAAAAAGAAAAGGTAAACAGCCATTGATATCCTATGATACAATTTTAGTTCACTTCTGAAATGCACAGATTGATTAATCACAGGTGAATATTAATGGGCTAATTGAGCCCCAAGATATCCAAGGACCTAAAGTAGCTAATGAAGCTGACATGCACTTGGTTACCACTGCCAGGCAGCCAGAGCTAGGGCAGAGAGTGGGAGTAGGATAAACAACACTGACAAATACCACTGCTATTCTTCTGACCATCCTAGAACCTCTTTCAGCACACCACGGCATACAACAATTTCCTGAGGTCACATGTGGAAGATGGGCAGACTTCAAACCAGTGCCCAGCTGTCTACTCAAATTCCAGGGCTTCTCAAATCACCAGCCCACTAGACCATAAACTTTATGAGGACAGGAATTGTGTCAGTCTCCTTGAAAACTAGGTCTCAAATACCTAATTCACCGTCTGGCACACATTACATGCTCAAGAAATATCTGTTGACTGAATATATAAATGAATTCCTGCCAAGAACAAACTTCCTGGAGAAGATGCTGTTTTGGAGTCTTTCCAGAACAAGTGACTCTATTCTCATCTCATCAAAAGGACTCAAAAGCATGGCCAAGCCATATGTAACATAATATATTATCCCTCTTTGCCTGAATAATCCACTTAACATCACATAAAAGGAATCAGGTACAAGGTACAATCACCTACAATCCTATTTCCTTGGGAAATAACACTTATTCTAACATTCTCCAGGACTGTTATGATTCAAATGGTCTCAAATTCATCTCTGCCTTGCAAAAACTGACTCATCCAGAGAGAAACCATCATATAAAAAGAAGTGCTCAGCCATTAAAAAAAGAGAGGGGGGGGGAATCCTGCCATTTGCAACAACATAGATGGACCCTCAGGATCTTATGCTAATTGAAATAAGTCAATTTTAAGAGAATGAAATAATGTATCTCATTTTATGTGGCATCTAAAAAAAGCTGAATTTGGGGTACCTGGGTGGCTCAGACTGTTTAGTGTTTACATTACAATTCAGAATACAACGTCTAACTAAAACAAAAGTTCCCCAAAATGATACTTATCCTTATTATGTGTAATGCATGGATTCTTTCTATCCTATTCCTTTTCTTTCCTCCCTTCATAACTGAAGCTGGTACCAGAAAACAGGAAAGTACTCAAAGGGGTTTTATCAGGGATGCCTGGGTGGCTCAGCAGTTGAGCATCTGCCTTCAGCTCAGGGCATGATCCCAGGATCCGGGATCAAGTCCCCACACTGGTCTTCTTGAAGGGAGCCTGCTTCTCTCTCTGCCTGTGTCTCTGCCTCTCTCTCTCTCTCTCTCTCTCTCTCTCTGTGTCTCTCATGAGTAAACAATAAAATCTTGAGAAAAAAATAAAAATTAAAAACAAAAAAATTAAAAAGGGGCTATATCAAACAACAAAACAACTAATTTGAAAGAGCTAAACTCAAAATAATTTGAGAACCAAAAATAATCAAATGTAATGAATTGTAAAACACCGAATAAATAAAAGATTCACAAGCCCCCCAAAAGGGGGAAAACCCTCATTTGCCACCATTAGTGATCATTATTAACACTAACTCCTTACTCTGAAAGTTATCAATTAAAGGAAAATAATTAAGCATTTTCCCTGCTTTCTTAGGAGAAACTATGGTTCATCCTCCAGTTTATGAAGGAAAGTGATTCTTTACAGAGAATGCCAGATTATCAATGTAGAAAAAAATGACAGAATTAGAAAAATCATCATTTTTGCACTCTTGCCAAAAATGTTTAACCTGCATCAAGTTAAGCCTTTAATCCTAACTTCTAGAACATAGGAATATATGAGATAGAGGAACAAGTTAAATGACACCAAAAAGACACAGACAAACCTAGAACATACAACATTCTAAAGATAAATGGCCTAGTCTCTTCAAAGAGTCAATGTCTAGAAGAAAAAAAGGTAGAGAAAACTATATTAGATTTTAAAAGTCTAAGGAGATATAACTACCTAATGAAAGAGAATTTTGCTTGGATTTTGGTTTGAAAAACCAGCTATCACTAAAAAAGGCAATTTAGGGGCAAATCAGAAATTTATAATATGGACTAGATACTAGCTAATATCAATAAATTAAGTTTCTTAGGTGTGATAATGGTATTATGATTATGCAGGAGAATGTCCTTATTTAGGTGCATGCTGAAGTATGCAGGGGTAAGATACCAACATGTGTGAAACTTATTTTCATATAGCTCATAAAAAATAATACACACACATATATATGGATAAAGCAAATATGGCTAAATGTTAATAAGTGTGAAAATAACTGCAGAAGTTTAACTTTTTTCACAATACAAAACTGAGAAAATGCTGTGTGACCCTTTAAAAAGTGATTTCATAATGGAATGCAACCTGCAGTCTGAAAGATACCACTCTAGCCCATGGTAGGACAGTCATAATAATACCTTAGAGCTCATTTTATTAATCAATTTGGAGGCAGTATGCTTAAACTTGTTGTTTGTCCAAAGAGAAGAATGAGCCGTCATGGAAAATCTCATGTGGAATGAGGCTCTCTCATTCTGCAACCCCTTGTTAGGAGTCTCCCAAGTTTGGTATTTTTCCCGCCAATTAATAACTCACTTTATTTGAAAGGAAAGAATAATCAGTGGAAAAATTCCTACCAGTATCAGGGAAATTTCATGTCCCTCTACTCTTAGAGAATTTTTCCCAATCCAGGGGCCCATCACAGATAACACTGAAGTCCTTTTGATCCTTTTCCTCCCTAGTTAATGTTCCCAACTACCCTCAGCCTCCAGTTCCCAAGCTGCTTTCCAGGACACCTGGAAGCAAGCTGCATGGCTGACTAAAGAAAAATCTTTGCTCCCACACTCCATCTGGCCCTGCCTTTCCACCAAATCATATGCCAATTTATTGCCCTCTGATGCACAGTCTATCAGACCACTTCCTGGATGCTCCCACTTTACACTGGGCCAGAAACCTAAGGCAATAATGTGAGTTCTACAAATGGGCAAGTAATTTGTAGAACTCAATAAGCATGGAACAAGGAAAGGTCAATTGTGATGTGTGCACATGTGGCAGCCCTTCACAACCCAACCTACAGCAGTAATAGTGGTAACAGAAGGCTGGTGTTAACAAAGAGGTATATGATAAGAAGCCAGACAGACAACAAGCAGCCAGGAGTGCTTGTCCATCTAAGTCCTTCAGGATCTCCAAAGACCTAAGTAAAGAAACAAAAGCCTTAAACTTGCTAAGGAGCATCTTATCTTCTGGTTTCCAGAAGCAAAACTGAGAGATTAAGGGACTCACTGCTCTCTATCAACCAACCTTTCTTAATGAGGTGATCTTTTAGGTGAGCTAAAATGATTGAATCTTCATTTTGCTCTATACCCTGCTCTATTTTCTAATGGGTGCCAGGAGAGAAAAGACAAATGCACTCATCCTTTCCATTAACATATCCATATCATTTTAGAAACTAGGGTGACCAATTAAGCGTCTAGGAACATAGAGAGGTGGTTATAGAAGGCAAGGCTGAGACAAATAACTCTTTACTATCTCTAATCAAAACTGCACGTTGAATTTCAAATATTTGGCTTCTTCTGAAACTCTCTTGGCACTTACCCTGAGTTTGAGTGAGTGGAAAGGAAGAAAGAGACTCTCTGCTTGCATCCTTGTTAAAAACAAAGCAGCAGCTGGCTTTTCCTCTTTTTACTCATCTGATTGATGCCATGGCAAGCTGGGCACATACTCAGAAATTTCAGGCCTCAAGGAGTGTCTGTGCCAAGAGGACAATGGCAATGACAGCAATACCAGTAACTTTGTTGCCTACTTCAGATCACACTGTCATATCATGCTTTAACCTATACCACAAAAAAAAAAAAAAAAATAGACTCTTCTGCCTCTGCTTCTGAATCCAAGCTATTAAGAAAGCCCTTTTTATCATAACCCACTTTCAGATACATGTAGTGGAAAATTTGCCAGCAGACTAATTCTGATGGCTAAATGTGTTTAAGTATTACGGAGAGAAAAAGGGAGAGCTGGGCACCTAAGAAGTCAGACTAAGCAGAGCTGATTCTTCTCCACAAACTCTTCATTTTTCTAATCTCTAGGACAAACAAATGTTTGGAAGAGCTTCTTGGTTTAAAAGTGTCAACTGAGAAGGGTTCAAATCATTCCCAGGAATGACAAAATCAACAAATTTATGTCTCTTAGAGTCATCTTATTGATATGAATATTCCCTGGGGAGAAAAGAATCACAGTGCCTTCATTTTCCCTAACTGCTAAAATGCCCACAAGTCTAAGGCCACTCAAGCTACCAAGATTCTAAGGTGCCAAAGTTAGTCTGACTCACATTCAGGTCACATCTTACTTAATGTGTTGCTAAACCATCTCTAAACTAACACAATCTATTATTTATAGAACAAAAAAGTCATAAAGGGCACAGGAAATAGATACTTGTATGCCCAGCCTTGTTCTTCCAACACTCAACCCATTACATGAAACCGTCTGCCAGATTTTATCATACACACTTGGTTCTTTCAGTCTCTACTTAAGTATTGAACAATTCACAAGCTCAATTCCAAGTGGGACAAAGCCAATGACTCATTCAACCTTCTTCCCATGCTAATAATGATATATTACTGACTACTCCCCAAACTACAGGCTCCTAGAAAAAATGATTATGGATTCAATTAGTTTGGGAGATGATAACTGTAGCAAAATTTTTATTCAAATAATGTACCCTTACTCAATCTTTTTCCTTACAGAGACTACTTCAGTCTCTTTTCCTGATACCACCCCATGAGCCAAACAAAACAGATTAAACTTGAAGTCTGAGGCATCCTTGAACAGTTTCACTTCTACTTAGAAGGCTATTTCTAAGAAATCTAAGCCAGACAGGTGTTAAGTCATTGTTCCTCCCAGGTTGACTTCCAGACTGTTTAAATGTTCTCTGCAAACCTCTGGAGTACGTGGATTCAAACCTCCTAGCTCTGAATTCACAGAGCTTGAGACAGACAGTATTCTACAGGTGTGTTTGTCCAGGATAAACTATATTTAAATAAACTCCTGATACATCCACTTTCTCCAGGCACCTGCTTCTCCTTCTTCAACTTAAGTACACCAATCTTGCTGTCCAGTAAAAAAATAGCCTCTCCCTCAGAGTTACTCTATGCAAACCACTGATGTCTTTTGGAGTATCTAAACTCTGGGCAGAACTGCTTTCCATGAGAAAGCCAATTTTTGTTCATTTCTTTGGCTTATTTATTATCAAGGCATGAAAAGATGGCAATAGATTACCCTCATTCACTATCAGCCATTCCATGCCTGATAGGCAACAATATGACACAGAATAGAGGCCACAAAGGTTAGCCTTGGAATGGTCAGCTAGAGCCACTAGTCTTGTAAAACCAGTGGCTATGAGTGGACTGTTTACCATTATAGACCCAATCCCTAAGTGCCTAATCAAAATGCCTAGAACATAGCAGATATTGAACAAATATTGGTTAAAAGCAATTCAATAAATAAATAAATAAATAAATAATAAATAAATAAATAAATAAATGCAATTCAATAACCCAGACCCAGAAGGAATTCAAATCTTAGTGAACCCCAAAAAGAAAAATTCAAGAAGCTAAAACAGTTCCACAGTTAATAGATGCTTATACTAGGCCTCAAGACCACCTTAGTTCTGTGCCAAATACCCTCAATCTTCATAGGTTCTCAGAATTAAAAATGCCTAGAGTTAAATCTCCAAAGACAAATTCACTACCCACCCCACCGAACCCCCACCATCCCTAATACATACACTACTAAAAAGTCTCCCTCAAACTCTAGCCCTAAGGGCTTTAGAGTCACTAAGAGGTAATCCCTTAAGAAAAGATTCTGGTTATGATACTTTTGACTATTCCACTCTCTCTGCTTTAAATCCAAAATTTCCTAGATAAGAACCTCTCTGTAATGATCTAAGTTTAAAGACCAAGGACAAAGGCAACCTAAATCTGGAGACAAATGATCATAGTCAAACACCACAAATCACAATTGACTAGAGAGCCCTTTCCATGAAGCTCTACTGGATGAGGGCACTAAGGTTTGCAAGGACTTGTCCAGTTAGGGAACACAGAGATCAAAGACCACAGACCATGTTGGCTAGAAGGATTCTTCTAAACTGCTTACCTTCTTCTTCTTCTTCTAATTTTTCTTTAAACTGCTTACTTTCTTCAGACCTAAAACCAGGAGTAATACCAAGTATCCTGATATTTCCCTTTTTCTTTCATCCCCCTATCCCATGCCACAGATCTTACCACCTGGTCTAGCTATAAGACTGAAGATAACTCCAATATGCCAAGAGCCCCCCTCTAGTCTCTAGAAGAATAAAAGGAAACATGTCTTTAGGATCTACGCCCAGGGCAGAGTTTGGGCAGATGTAAGAGAGAGGCAGTAGTCCTTCTACCCCTAAGGCCAAGACACCCCAGCCCTGCAGGCAGCACAGAGTTAACTACCCACCCGCTTTGAGAAGCACAAAGGTACATCACTGCAACATGCCTAACATTTACATTGCCTCTCTCTGCTCATTAAACAGGTTTTGGTTAAATAATGAACAAACTGTATTACAGACTCCGATGAGAATTCCAAAATTATAAATCAACTGGGAAAGCCCATAGGGGCAGACAGACAGGGAGGGGGGGAGAAGGATAATATTGACTAATATAAAGGGCGCAGCTTGACAGTGGATATTCCTGCCACACCTGATCAAACACACTCCGTGGGGGGAGGGGAAAGAGAGCAAGAGAGGGAAGATGGGACAAGACAGCCTGAAATTTGCATCCGGAAAAGATTAAAACGGATTCTTTGGGGATAGAGAAAATACATAATATATATTACTATAAATGCAAAACTGTACTAAAAGCTAACTCAAATGTCAAAGATTACAGCTTGAATAAATTTAAATATAAAAGCCATGTGCTTCTTGAGTTAATGAGAGAGACATAAAAGGACAAACTGGGCCAGGAGACTGAAGAGAGCCTTGTGCTGCCTTTGCTGGGTAATGGGCTCAAAGCACAGCAGCAACTACAGTCAGAGACTTCCCTCCCTAGCTCTGAGTCCTGAGGAAGAACTGGTGAATCCCATTACTCTTCCAGCTCCTACATTTGCTGTTTTTAAAAATTAAGATGTAATTCACATGCTATAAAATTTACCTTTTTAAATTGTACAATTCAATGTTTTTAAATATATTCACAAAGTTGTACAACTATCACCATTACCTAATTCAGAACATTTTTATGTTTTGTTTTATAACATTTTACGTTTTGTTTTATAAACATCTTATTTTTTCTCCAAAAAGAAACCCTATACTCATTTGTAGTCACTTCCCATCCCCCCTCCCAGTCCCTGGTAACCGCACATCTGATTAACTCTTTCAGAATAACCTCCTAAAAGGATTTCTAAGAGAACTTAAAGACCAAATGAGGGCCAGCAGTCAAGTCCCACTGGTGGTAGGCCAAAGTTTTATCCAAAATAGCAACAAGCAAACTTTGCTCTTAGGTGCCCTGTATCTTCCAAGTGCAACATCACTTTAGATTTGGTATTAGACTATTTTATTACTCTAAATGCTACAAAGCATGTAGTCATCATGCAGTTTGGGCAAATACTGACTGTGAATGTAGTCCAGAGACACGAATTTGTGAGAATAGTATGGACTTAGCTAACTAACCTTATTAGAGACAATGAACTTATTTCTTCTGCAATGCTCAGATAATACTTATGGAAGAGTAGGTACTGCTTACCTACTTAAAAGATCCTCTGTTTATAAGAAAAAAAATCATTTTGGTTTACTGACAATGTCCAATGAACTACCCTTTTCCAACAGTGATATTCTTAACCAACCAAGCCAGCAGATGTCTAGAAAAAAGCAAATAGAAATCCTTCTTATAGGATGCCTGGGTAGGCCAGCAATTTGGCACTTGCCTTTGGCCCAGGGTGTGATCCTGGAGTCCCTCCATGGAGCCCACTTCTCCCTCTGCCTGTATCTCTTTCTCTCTCTCTCTTCCTCTCTCTCTCTCTCTCTCTGTCTCTCATGAATAAATAAAATCTTTAAAAAAAAAAAAAAAAGAAATCCTTCTTATAAGAAGAGTCTAAGCCCAAGTCAGTTTCATGAGTTAAACTGAATGAAGTCCTAGAATTCCTGACATACTTCTCCAATCTAGGTGGGACACCATTCTCAGTCACACAGAGCAGGCAGTCCCTTCAGTTTCTCTTTCCAAGTTCAAAACCTTTTCCCAGCCTCCTACCACTAATACATTAATAGGCTTCCAAGAAAGCAGTCCTCCTGACACTGCCAATCAGAAAAATCTGTTTGTCTCAGTAAAAGAAACAAGAAATTGGTCATGGACTACAGAGTCCAGGACCACAGGGGCAGCTGACCCATAAACTTGCTCCTGGAAGCCAGCGCTGGGGGAGGGTGGAGTCAGAACCAATCAGATGACTGTGAAATGTTCCATTTCTGGTCCACTCAGTCATTTTTTCACACAGGTGATATGTTAAGACCTGAGAACAATGGACAACCTTGGCAGGCACCATTTCAACATCTGCCCTGGAAAATACTACCACCTTCTTCCTTGCTCCAAGAGAAAGCTTGGCAACACCCAACTATGTTCCTAGTACCACTGACAGAACTGGCTCCTCAGCACATTCTGGCTTTATTAAGTTTCAAGCAGCAGATAATATGGATTCCTGACTCAAAGATGTAAGAAAATTAAGCAGCAGATTCAATATTGGCAGCTCTTAGGTGGTCTCAAACCCCAAGTCCTGACAGTACCACCTACTACAGATATGGTCTCTTGAGATATGTCAGGGATATGTCAGGATAGAGAAAACAAGTATGGGATATAGATTAGATGGAAAGTAGGAAATGTAGCTCTGTCAGGATAGCAGGACTATCTCAACCCTTCAAGGTCTACAGAGTGCCCAAAAAGCGTACAAGGCTACTGCAGTCTGATTTCAGCCATTTTAGGGTGTTTTCAACCACAAATAATACCAATACCTCACTGTGTATAAATTGTCAAATGTTTCCAAATATATTAACATGTTTAATTCTCTTCACATCTCTTAAAAGATAGTACAGTTGACCCTTTAACAACCTATGCATTTGGCATACCAAAACGCCCACCCTTGCAGTTGAAAATCCATGTATGGGGCACCTGGGTGGCTCAATAAGTCAAGTGTCTGCCTTTGGCTCAGGTCATGATCCCAGGACCCTGGGACTGACCCCCACATTGGGCTCCCTGCTCAGCGGGGAGCCTGCTTCTCCTTCTCCCTCTGCCGCTCCCCTGCTTGTACTCTCTCTCAAATAAATAAATAAAATCTTAAAAAAAAAAAAAAAGAAAATCCATGTATAACTTTCGATTACCCCAAAACTACTAATAGCCTGTTAACCAGAAACCTTATTAATAACAAAAGCAATCGATTAATATACATTTCATTTGTCATGTGTATTATATATTGTATTCTCATAATAAAGTAGCTAGAGAAAAGAAAATGTTAAGAAAGTCATGGTGGGGGGATGCTGGCTGGCACAGTCCATAGAGCATGCAACTCTTGCTCCTAGGGTTGTGAGTTCAAGCCCCACATTGGGTACAGAGATTACTTGAAAATAAAATCTTAAAAAAAAGAAAGTTACAAGGAAGAGCAAATATATTTACAGTACTATATTGTATATACTGAAAAAAATCCACAGATAAGTGTTCCTTTTTTTTTTTTTAAGATTTTATTTATTTATTCATGAGAGACAGAGAGACAGGTAGAGACATAGGAAGAGGGAGAAGGAGGCTCCATGCAGGGAGCCCAATGTGGGACTCAATCCCGGTACTCCAGGATCACGCCATGAGCCAAAGGCAGATGCTCAACCGCTAAGCCACCCAAGTGTCCCCCACAGATAAGTGTTCCTACACAGTTCAAATCCATATTATTCAAGGATCTACTACTCGCTGAACTTTGGCCACCAAAATCGTTGTAAATACCTATTCACTACATTTTCTTTCTAAATGTGATAGGTAAACTTTATCTGTAAAGTAAAAAAACAAAAAAACAAAACTTCTGTGCAAGTAGCCAACTTCCTAAAGCAGCCAAGTCACTTATGCAGGCTATAAAACAAGAACAGGCCACCAAGTTGCAGCTTTAATCCTGACTAACCAGCTAACAACCACTTCCTCTATACTTTGATCCTTGGCTAACATTTCCAATGCTTTTCAACTGAGTGAAATCGCTCCTTTAAAGAAAACATGTAGGGAAGGAACCCTAGGAGCAAGCCCATGTTTAAGAAAGTAAAAAGAAACTTTTCTCCAGATATTCTCCTACATTTCTCATGAAAGGAGAAAATTTATTTACTGCTTACTTAACTTGCAGAAACCTAAAAACTATTTCAATTGTTGTCTTAGATACATTACTAGTTAAAAAGCATTCCAAGTATATTGCAAAAGCCCTTTATGGTTGACAGAGGAATACAGCTCTGAGGCTTTCCCTTTCACTCTCTCCCCTTGAAAAACCCAAAGGTGCTGAGACTTGCCTCCTCTTGACACATAACATATAACTAACAGGACGTATTTCCTGTATACATCCTCCTCTAACTGTATGAACAGAAGCAATGCAGACCAGGGCACTAAACCAGGCCAGCATTCTGTTTTTGACTCCAGCTCTTAGGGTCAACGTAACCTCAGCTAAATCATTTAAAATGTCTCTGAACTTCAACTTCATTCATAAATAGGGGACAATATCTGCCATGCTCCTTCACAGAATTGTGTAAAAGTCAAATAAGGTAATAAACACGAAAGCAGCTTTGAAAATTCTAAACATATAAATATTACATGAAGTTATTATAATTAGGAAAACAGGGAATAAAAAAAGGACAAATGATTCTGGGAACACATGAAGATTGAAAGATTTGTATTAAGAATTAAGGCCCTAAAAGTTGATAACAACATTCTAGAAGAGAAAGGTTTCATTGTCAGTACTAAAAACTTCACTTGTAAAAATAAGTAATAAAAACTTCTGGGACGCCTGGGTGGCTCAGCGGTTGAGCATCTCCCTTCATCTCAGGGCATGATCCTGGAGTCCCACATCAGGCTCCCTGCATGGAGCCTGCTTCTCCCTCTGCCTATGTCTCTGCCTCTCTCTCTCTCTCTCTCTCTCTCTCTCTCTCTCTGTGTGTGTGTGTGTCTCATGAATAAACAAATAAAATCTTAAAAAAAAAAGTAATAAAAACTTCATTTGTGCCACCAACTTCCTACCTCATGGCATGCAAGAGGTAGAAAAAGAAAGTAGTTAAAACCATAAATAACCAAAAATAACTTCATATAACTCAAACAATAAAGGGAGCTTATAATTGTATGAACACTGATTCCCCAGTAAAGTGGGACATTGTGCTAGGGAACTTAAGGAAAAGAATCAGCAATGCAGTAAACCAGGGGCAAACTACACCCATGGGCCAAACCTGGCTTGTTCTGTTTTATTTATTTTTTTTAATTTTTATTTATCACTCATTCATGTAAGTATTATCTATGTCTACTTTTGAGCTATAATAGCAGAACTGAGCAGTTGCACAGTTAATACGGCCTGCAAAACCTAAAATATTTACTATATAGTTCCTTACAGAAAAAGTTTGTTCATTCCTGCAATAAATCAAACACGTATTTTTCTACTAGTATAAATAATCCTATTTAGGTGTGGGGACTTACCTGTTATATTGTTTAAAACCTCCTTTAGATTACTGAAACTATGCAGCAGAGGATCCCGTTCTTCATCCTGTAATACATTGATTAAAAAAAAAAAGTCAGTATCAGATAAAGAGGAGAAAGGAAATAACAGACAGATCAAGGGCACTTTGTCTGAATCCAACAATTAAGTTTCCCTTCTGAGGAAAAGAAAGTTAGCCATGGTTCAGTTTTCCAGTTCCCTTATCTCCTATTTCATAAAGATACTCTGGGCTTACCTAAAATAGTAAATTCTGAAATACTAATCTATACCATGACCATAGCACTCTAGCTACCATAGATTGCCAGGGTCTTTACATGTGCTATGGTCTGAACATGTGTGTCCCTTCAAAACTTATATGTAAAAATCCTAATGTCCAATGTGATGGTGTAAGAGGTAAAAGCCTCTAAAAGGTGGGTGATTAGGGCCTCCAGAAGTAACTAATACCCTTATGAAAGAGACCCAAGAGAGCTCCCTTGCTCCTTCCATCATGTGAGGATATAAGAAGCCTGAGACCTAGAAGAGGGCTCTCACCTGACCTTGCTGGCATCTTGACCTTGGACTTCCAGTCTCCAGAACTGAGAAATAAATTTCTCTTGTTTATAAGCTACCTAATCTGTGGTACTTTGTTACAGTACCCCAAAAGATGAAGATAATGTATTATTCTATCTCTTCTCCTTCTTCGTACTCATTATATAATCATACATATTCATTTCAAAGACATTGCTGACTCCACTCTCACTTCTAAACCATTTTTATTTTTTTAAGATCTTATTTTTGGGGCACCTGGCTGGCTTAGTAGAGCATGGGACTCTTGATCTCAGAGTTGTAGGTTCAAGCCCCACACAGGGCACGGAACCTACTAAAATAATAACAATAAGATTTTATCTATCTATCTACTTATTTATTAATATTTTACTTTTATTTTATTTTATTATTTTTTATTTTTAAATTTAATTTGCTAACACATAGTGTAACACCCAGAGCTCATTTCATCATGTGCCCTCCTTAATGCCTGCACCCAGTTACCCTATCCCCCCACCCACCTCACCTTCTTCAACTCTTTGTTTCCCAGAGTTAGGAGTCTCTCATTTGTCTTCCTCTCTAATTTTTCCCCACTCAGTTTCCCCCTTTCCTTTATCGTCCATTTCACTATTTCTTATATTCCACATATCATTTTAAGTAACCTCTATATCCAGTGTGGGGTTCAAACTTAAAACCCTGACACCAAGAGTCTCACCCTCTAAGAATGAGCCAGTCAGACGCCCCTAAACAATCCATTTTTATAAGTGAACATGAGAAATTTCCAAACACATATACATATATTCACCAGGCTGGAAATGTCTAAACTTGTTTTTACAATGTCAAATACAATTCTATACAACTGTGCAAAAAATATCCTTGAATAATATACATATGCAACAAAGAAAGTCAGCTTTACAACAGGTTAAGTTTCTTACTCATCTGGATTGGTAATATATGGCCTGCTCTATATACTCCCAAGGAGTACTACCAATAAGATACACTCCATGCATCAATTTTTTTTTAAGATTTTATTTATTTATTCATGAGAGTCACAGAGAGAGAGGCAGAGACATAGGCAGAAGGGAGAAGCAGTATCCTCATAGGGAGCCTGAAGTGGGACCCGATCCTGGATCTCAGGATCATGTCCTGAGCCAAAGGCAGACACTCAACCACTGAGCCATCCAGATGTCCCTCCATGTATCAATTTGATAGCTAATTATAGTCCTAGGGAATCTGAAGGTAAAACATCTTTCTGACATTTTTAGGCATATTTAAGAGGTTTCAAGTGCTACCTTCAGTTGTCTACAAAAATAGAAGAATAATTATCATCTTCTGGGTCCCAGAGGGGGGGGAAAAAAAAAGCAGCCTATAAATTTGACATTAGTTAGAATAAAATAGAAGGCTCCTTGATAGGGGTGCCTGGATGCCTCAATCAGTAGCATCCAACTCCTGATTAGCTCAAGTCATGATCTCAGGGTTGCAAGATCAAGCCCCATGTAGTGCTCTTCACTTAGTGAGGAGTCTGCTTCCCCTCTCTCTTTTTTCCTGCCCATCCTCCCACTTGTGCATCTCTCTCTCTCTCTCTCTCTCTCTCTCAAATAAATGTTTAAAGGGGGGGGGTCCTTGATACCAAGAACAACCCTGAGTTTCTACTATTCTCATTATTACTAGGAAATTGATTATGGTTTTGGTTTTTTTTTTAAGATTTTATTTATTTATTCATGAAAGATACAAAGAGAAAGACAGAGACAGGGCAGCCTGGGTGGCTCAGCAGTTTAGCACCTGCCTTCGGCCCAGGGCGTGATCCTGGAGACCCAGGATCAAGTCCCACGTCAGGCTCCCTGCATGGAGCCTGCTTCTCCCTTTGCCTGTATCTCTGCCTCGCTCTCTCTGTGTCTTAAATAAGTAAAATCTTAAAAACAAACAAACAAACAAACAAAAAAAACCCACCAAATTCTAAAAAAGAAAAGAAAGGCAGAGACATAGATAGAGGGAGAAGCAGGCTCCCTATGGGAGCCTGATGCAGGACTCGATCCTGGGACCCGGGCACCACACCCTGAGCCAAAAGCAGATATTCAACCACTGAGACACCCAGACATACATAATTATTGTTTTAACCATGCATTAGATCCCTTACAACTCAGTGACCAAGCTATCTTGCCCATTCCCCACTTACCAGTGGAGTATGAGTGCTCCATCGGGCATTTCGCTTGATTGCCCCAACCACAATGTTAATCTCCCCTTGAATGATGTAAATATTTTTATCCACCATCCTGGCAAACCTACCAAAACAGTTCAAAGAAAAATTAGTTAATATTTGGTTACTCAGAGCATACCCACATTTAAACCAGTACCTGGTAATGTCAAAATTATGATTTAACTTCTCAGTACCACGATTCCCCATCAGTAATACTAGGATAGGATGAAGTCCATTTTATGTTATGAATCCAGCTACCTGGCTCTCCTAGAGGTCTCCAGAAGTTCAAGATACAACTCAAAAAGTTATCAATCCAGAAAATTTCTCAAAAGCACCCAACAATCTCTAGCAAGCATATCAAATTCTTCAAAGCCAACTGTCCCCAAAACCTTTCCTGTGAGGATTTTAGGTATGCAGATACTTCTGTGTTACTAGTTAAAGACATATTTCAGATTTTCCCTTTGTTCTTCTTTATTCCCTCAAAGTAACAATAAAAGGTCAAGTGAAAAGAAAAGAACGAAAGCTGTTAGAAAAATAGCCTTGGTTTAGAACCACAGTTAGAATGTCAGCTTATAGACTACATCCATTCTACCAAGTCAGCTCTACAAAACTGGATAGTTGCAGTAATACAACCTTTGAAAAGTTCTGAAAAGTCAAGTTCACTTGCTTATAGCAGGAATTGTCTAATAAGTTAGATTGACAGGTAGACTCATTTTAAAGCTGCCTCTGTATGAATCTCTGAAGTGAAGCTAAAACACTACTTTAGTACTTTAAGTGTTCCCAACTGAATTATTATAGGATATATGTGTGTGTGCGCGCATGCGCACTGCCTAGAACAGCACTTAGAAAAGATACTTAATTTTCTTCCCAGGTGAAAATATTAAAAAAAAAAAAAAAAGAGTATCTTCTTAGCATAGAGAAAACCCTAGGAGCATGTAAAAAAAACATTTCCACTTTACATTATTTAGAAACCCTCCTCACAAGGACAAAATTTTAAAAAGCAGACAGGGAAGGGTGAGGGAGGCATATAGTCAAACATTTATATCAGGCTCCAGGAAAGTTAAAACAGTAAGTCTATCAGGATAAGGGAAGAGGGATCCCTGGGTGGCGCAGCAGTTTAGCGCCTGCCTTTGGCCCAGGGCGCGATCCTGGAGACCCGGGATCGAATCCCACGTCAGGCTCCCGGTGCATGGAGCCTGCTTCTCCCTCTGCCTATGTCTCTGCCTCTCTCTCTCTCTCTCTCTCTCTCTCTGTGTGTGTGTGTGTGTGACTATCATAAATATATAAATTTAAAAAAAAAGGATAAGGGAAGAAAGAATTCTACAAGTATTACTAAGCACCTACTATGCATATGACATCTTTCATAGTACTAAGGATACAAAGTAAATAACATGGAAAGAGCTCTCAGATATATGGAATGAAAAAAAAACAAAACAAAACTGGAGTACAAGACCCTATGTTACCATTTATGTAAAAACCAACCAGGGCAGCCCGGGAGGCTCAGCGGTTTAGCACCGCCTTCAGCCCGGGATGTGGTCCTGGAGACCCCGGATCGAGTCCCGAGTCGGGCTTGAGTCCCAAGTTGGGCTCCCTGCATGGAATGGAGCCTGCTGCTCCCTCTGCCTCTTTCTCTCTCTCTCTCCGTCTCTCATGAATAAATAAAATCTTAAAAAAAAAAAAAAACCTACCCAACCTACATAAAATACCAGATTTTTGCAATATTTAACACACAGTATAATATAAAGAGCAACAGAATAGCCAGTATCCAGATAAAGAATAGTACAACTAAAGTTTCTGTAAATTTTCCCTAATCATATCCCGTTCTCTTTCATCCATAGGTCTCACTATTCTAAATCTGATATTTATTAAACTTTTATGTTGCTTCATACTTTTGCTTCACTGATATATATCTTTAAATAACATATAGCATTATTCTGCATATTTTTGTACTTTATGTAACTAATATAATATTGCATGTATTTTTCTGCAATTTGACCTTTTCCCTTGAAACATTATGTTTGAGTTATCCATGTAGTTAAGTGTACTTAATGTATTTTGTCCAGGTAATATATACATAAGTAAATAGAGAATATATACATATGTAAACTCCCCAAAGGGAGCCTGCTTCTCCCTCTACCTATGTCTCTGCCTTTCTATATCTCATGAATAAATAAATAAAATCTTAAAAAAAAAACAATAATCAATTTCCCAGTAATAATGAGAATAGTAGAAACTCAGGGTTGTTCTTGGTATCAAAGACCCTCCCCCCACCTTTTTTTTAAAGATTGATTTATTTGAGAGAGAGAATTCACGAGTGGGAGGAGGGGCAGAGAAGATTTTATTTATTTATTCAGAGAGAGGGGATGCTTGGGAATCTCGGTTGGGTGTCTGATGCTTGATTTCGGCTCAGGTCATGATCCCAGGGTGAGATTGGGCCCCACGTCAGGTTCCACCCTGCTCCACGCTCAGTGGGGAGTCTGCTTGAGATTCTTTCCCTCTGTGTACCCAGACCCCCACTCCCCTGCTCATCACTCTCTCAAATAAATAAATAAATGATTTTTTAAAAAGGTTTGGGTAGATGTACCCCAAACTCAGTAACCATAGTCATCTCTAGAGAAGGTATTATGAAATCAGAGTGTAATCAGAGGACATTTGTAGCCTTACTACAATGTTTTAATTTTTTTACAAGGAGAATTTATTCCATCAATTTATACCATCAATAATAATTTAAAATTAATAATGATGAAAGAGATCATTTCTGCCCATGAGGTATTTACAGAGTTTAGTCAGATCTAAAAGAAAATAAGCTACAGATACACAGAAAAAAATACATCCTTCTAGTAGTACCATTTGCATATTTTGTATAAGACAGGGCCCTCAGAAAGCAAGAAGTATGAAAAGCATTATAATAAAGGGGAAAAGGACAGGTAAAAATTTTGTCAGGACCATAACACCTTCTTCAAATCCACAAGAGAATCCAACATAATAATACATTTACCTTAATGATAATTAAAAGATACTAGGCTTGGGTTTGTTTTTTTTTTTTTTAAGATTTTATTTATTTATTCATGAGAGAGACAGAGAGAGAGAGGCAGAGACAGAAGCAAGCTCCATGCAGGGAGCTCGATGTGGGACTCCATCCCGGGACTCCAAGATCACGCCCTGAGTATAAGGCAGGCGCTAAACCGCTGAGCCACCCAGGGATCCCCCGATACTAGGTTTAAAAAAAAAAGGAAAAAAACAATTAAGTTTGTCCCAGAAGACCATCTACTTTTGGAACGCCTGGGTAGCTCAGCAGTTGAGCATCTGCCTTTGGCTCAGGACGTGATCCTGGAGTCTTCAGATCGAGTCCCACATCGGGCTCCCTGCATGGGGGCCTGCCTCTCCTTCTGCCTATGTCTCTGCCTTTCTCTGTGTGTGTCTCTCATGAAATAAATAAAATCTTAAAAAAAATAAAAATATTTTATTTATTTATTCATGAGAGACAGAGAGAGAGACAGAGACAGAAAGAGGCAGAGACATAGGCAGAGGGAGAAGCAGGCTCCATCCAGGGAGCCTGACGGAGACTCGATTCCGGGACTCCAGGATCATGCCCTGGGCTGAAGGCAGGCGCTAAACCACGGAGCCACCCAGGCGTCCCTATCTACTTTCCAAATGCCCTAGGCACACAATGTTCTCTTCTGAGAAGATTCAACAATGAATACATACAGAACAATAAGGAGGAGAACCAAGAAATAGAAGATGAACAAATTCAAAAATAAGTCAAAGTATCAGAAAAGAAAAAGATAAAATCTTTAGTATCATTCCTTTCTTAAATTATTTAGGCAAGATGAATATGCTCTATATCTCTAGAAGGATTTTGAAGAAATTGCTAACAGAGGTTGCATTTTAGAGAAGGGAAGTGGGGAACAAGGATGAGAGGAAGACTTGCTTTTCTCCGTATATTCTTTTGTATCTCTTGAGTTTTGTGTCATATATGTTACCTATTTTTTTTTAAATTTTTATTTATTTATGATAGTCACAGAGAGAGAGAGAGGCAGAGACACAGGCAGAGGGAGAAGCAGGCTCCATGCACCGGGAGCCCGACGTGGGATTCGATCCTGGGTCTTCAGGATCGCGCCCTGGGCCAAAGGCAGGCGCTAAACCACTGCGCCACCCAGGGATCCCCTATGTTACCTATTTTTAAATTAGAATAGTGAAGGGGTCCCTAGATAGCTCAGTTGGTTGAACGAACAACTCTTGGTTTCTGCTTAGGTCATGATCTCATGGATTGTGGGATTGAGCTGAAGCTGGGCTCTCCACTTAGTGGGAGTTCTGCTTGAAGATTCTCTCCCTCTGCCTCTCCTGCCACACTCACTTGCACTTGTGACCACACTCACTCTCTCTCTCTCAAGTAAATAAATCTTTATGGGATGCCTGGGTGGCTCAGCAGTTAAGCGTCTGCCTTTGGCTCAGGACATGATCCCAGGGTCCCAGGATCGAGTCCCACATCGGGCTTCCTACATGGAACCTGCTTCTCTCTCTGCCTATGTCTCTGCCTCTCTCTGTGTCTCTCATGAATAATAAATAAAATATTTTAAAAATAAATAAATATTTACAAAAATAATTAGAAGAGTGAAAAGTAGTTGTATTTTTCCACTTGTAAATGATTAGGCGCAGCCATCAAAGTTAATTAGCTAAAATTTACTTCGGTCAGACATTACCTAATACATGCTAAGCAAAAGAGTAGGCACAGCATACAGTACTGTCATTACCCACCCAAAAGGAATTTATAATCTAGTAGATTAGATAAAACACATACATATACACACAAACCCATGTATATCTCCAATGCCTGAGTAATACATACTGTCACAATACTGGAGCAAAGAAAATTATTTCTGGTAGAGGGCTCTGGAAGGCAACTGAAAAACAAGATTCCATTTTCTTGAGAGAGAGAGAGAGAGAGAGAGAGAGAGAGAGAGAGAGAGTGCAAGCGCAAGAGAATGAGGAAAAGAGGGGCAGAGGGAGGGAGAGAGAGAAGCGGACTCCAGGCTGAGCATGGAGCCAGACTATGCAGGGCTTGATCTCAGGAACTAGAGACCATGACCTGAGCCAAAATCAAGAGCCAGATGCTTAACCAGCTGAGTCACCCAGGTGCTGCCAGACAGGATCCAACAGTCAAAAATATAAGGGAAGAATGGGAAGGGTAAAGGCTCATAGGTAGGAAAATTCAGTAGGTGTTTAGGGGATCATGGTTATTCCAGACTGGCTGGAATATTATTCCTAGGGGAATAAATAATAGGAGGTAAAGCTAAAACAGCAAATGTGGGCTATATCATGGAGGGCCTTCAATACATAGTTATTATTCAGTATATATACTGAATACCTATTATTATAAAAAATATTTGGGGAGCACCTGAGTGGTATAGTCAGTGTCTGACTCTTGATTTCATCTGGAGTCATGATCTCAGGGTTGTAAGCTTGAGCTTTGTGTTGGGCTCTGCACTCAGCAGAGTCTGCTTGTCCCTCTCCCTCTGCTCCTCACCCCGCTTGCAGTCTCTCTCCCCCTCCCTCTAAAGTAAATAAATATAATAGCAAAAAATATATATATTTTGGAGACGCCTGGGTGGCTCAGCAGTTGAGCAACTGCCTTCAGCTTGGGGCACGATCCCGGAATTCCAGGATCAAGTCCCACATCGGGCTCCCTGCAGGGAGCCTGCTTCTCCTTCTGCCTGTCTCTGCCTTCTCTCTCTCATGAATAAATAAAATCTTTAAAAGGCCTATAAAGAGACATTATAACAATATTTAATTTCTCTTTCAAAGAACTAAGAGAATGAGAGAAAACACCCATACTGAAAATAACACAGCAGCAGGTAAACAACAACACTATACTACAAATTTTTTTAAAGTGCTAATTAATTAATTGATTAAAGATCTACCAGCTATTTGGAAGGCTTCCTGGAGGAAATAAATTTTGAACTGGGATTCCAACTGAAGTAATCAACCTATCATTTTATCAAAATTTATTAAGCACCAGGATGCCTGGGTGGCTCAGCAGTTGAGCATCTGCCTTTGACTCAGGGTGTGACCCTGGAGTCCCAGAATCAAGTCCCACGTCAGGCTTCCTGCATGGAGCCTGTTTCTCCCTTTGCCTATGTCTCTGTCCCTCTTTCTCTCTCTCTCATAAATAAATAAATAAATAAATAAAATCTTAAAAAAAATTTTATTAAGCACCAAATGCTAACAACTTTCTAAGACAGTGGAGATCTAAGCAAAAAAAAAAAAAAATCATTGTCTCAAGCTTCTTTTCATAGTAAAAAAGAAACAACTAGAGAATGAAGAATTATTTTCAAAGATCATACAGAGTTGCTTAATCTCCCGCCAGGCCTCCGAGCATTTGTCTCCTCACAGAGGGATTCTCCCAAGGAAATCTGCCCTTCAGCTTCAAATGGGAAGCTCAGATGAACGACATGCTACCTGGTAGACCAACAGCCTAGAACCCCTTGTCACAAGGTCACAAAGGCCTGCAGAGACCTCATATATATATGGCAAAAAAGAACTTAAGGTCTATCTTGTATCAGAAATAACATTAAAAGGAACAACCAAATAAGCAGCAACTAACATCCCCAGCCAGACAAGCCACTGGTCCAGAGACTGTAAGCCACACATATTCTTTGAAAGTACTGTTTATTTAAAGCTGAGTCTAGGGGTACCTGGGTGGCTCAGTGGTTGAGCATCTGCCTCTGGCTCAGGTCGTGATCCCGGAGTCCTGGGATGGAGTCCCACATGAGGCTCCCTGAAGGGAGCCTGCTTCTCCCTCTGCCTATGTCACTGCCTCTCTGTGTCTCACATGAATAAATAAATAAAATCTAAAAAAATAAAGCTGAGTCTATAGCATTCCCCTGGTGCTTTGTGGCATCCCAGTTACTCACCCCAAAAGGATCCAAAGAGAAGGAGTCACTCTATCAAGCAACTCCTTCTAAATCTAAACAAAAGCAGGAGAAACAGAAATAATAAATTGGATCTTTACTTCATGGAATACAAAAAAAAAAAACTATTTCAAATGAATTAAAGATTAACATGTAAAAAAAGAAAATTTGAAAATTTTGAGAATATATGAGAATATTTTTATAATCTCAGCATAAGAGAGAAGCACCTAAACAGGAAAAAGTACAACCCATTAAAAAAAACTGGTAAACCATGTTAAAATTAAAGACATTTGTTCAAAAAACACCATGAAAAAGAGGGAAAAGATAGGTCACAAACTGGGAGAAAATATCTTATATCTTACACATATAACTAATAAAGAAACAATATCCATAATATAAACTGTTAGAGAACTATACAAATAGACCCTCCCCCAAATTGGCAAGAGACATGAAAAGGCATTTCACAGAATAAGGAAACACAAACAGCAAATAAATATATGAAAAAATTATTAGCTCCATTAATAATCAAGACAATTATAAAATAAGTTTATGAGACACCAGGATCCCTGGGTGGCTCAGTGGTTTAGCACCTGCCTTTGGCCCAGGGCATGATCCTGGAGTCCCAGGATCGATTCCCAGATCAGGCTCCCTTCCTTGAGCCTGCTTCTCCTCCCTCTGCCTGTGCCTCTGCCCCTCTCTCTCCGTGTCTCTCATGA
Organism: Nyctereutes procyonoides; assembly: GCF_905146905.1. Taxonomy (NCBI): domain Eukaryota; kingdom Metazoa; phylum Chordata; class Mammalia; order Carnivora; family Canidae; genus Nyctereutes; species Nyctereutes procyonoides. The sequence goes on along the minus strand of NW_026575133.1, from coordinate 7,243,536 downwards.
ATGAATAAATAAAATCTTTAAAAAAAAAAGTTTATGAGACACCATTTTACAGAACAAAAAGTTTAATTTGACTATACTAGGAGTTGGTAAAAAATGCAGGGCAAGTGGCTGGTGAGTATGCAGATTGATACAACTCATCTGGGTTACAATTTGGCATTATCTTGCAAAATTGAAGAACTTCATATCCCATATCTCAGCAATTCCAGTTAAGACTATACATCAGGGAAACGCACAAAAAATTCAGAATAGTGGCCAGCGGGAGGGGGAATGTGACTAACAGGGAAGGACACACAAGAAGCTTTGTTTTGGCGACATTTTGTTTTTAAGCTGGGTAGGGGATACTGATGCCCCATATATGCTATACATATTCTTTGCATGTATGACATAGACCATCACAAGTTCCTTCTTTTTTTAAAAAAAAATTATTTATTTATTTATGATAGACACAGAGAGAGAGAGAGAGGCAGAGACACAGGCAGAGGGAGAAGCAGGCTCCATGCCGGGAGCCCAATGCGGGACTCGATCCCGAGACTCCAGGATCGTGCCCTGGGCCAAAAGCAGGCACCAAACCGCTGAGCCACCCAGGGATCCCCTGTTGTCTGTCTTTACACTTGCTGCTCCTTTCTGTTTTAAATATCTGGGGGGGGGGGGGATGCCTGGGTGGCTCAGCGGTTTGGCACCTGCCTTCAGCCCAGGGTGTGATCCTGGAATCAGTCCCGGGATCGAGTCCCACATCCAGCTCCCTGCGTGGAGCCTGCTTCTCCTCTGCCTGTGTCTCTGCCTCTCTCTCTTTCTGTGTCTCTCATGAATAAATAAGTGTTTAAATAAAAATAATTAATAATCAATCAATCCAAAAGTCAGTGAAAATCAGAATACCAGTGGTTACAAGAACAAGCTTCAGAAGCAAAACAGTCCTGACCGTTACCACCTTTATGATCTTAGCCAAGTTTCTTAGCCTTTTTGAGCTTCAGTTTACAATTCTCCATTGCAAAATGAAGGTAATACCTCCTCATCTGTTTGTTGTGAGGCCTACATAAGAAGACTATAAAGCACCTAGTATGGCAAGAGCACTATTTAATAAACCCTCCAAAAATTACCTGTTATTATAATACCTAAGACCTTCCCTAGCTAACCCACTACCTCCAGAGAGTATTAGGACTCCTTTTTTGTCATCCCATTATACCGTACATAGCTCTAAAGAACTTATATTGATTTATACTTATTCATTTAGTCTGTCTCTCCCATGAGTCTATAAGCATCTCAGGAAGACATCATGATTTATTCACCTTTTTATCTGCAATGCCTGTAAGATAAATGATAAATACTCAAGGAGCAAATGAACAAAGGGATAAACTAATATCAAAGACTGACTCTTCAATACAGTGCAGCTCACATCCAACTCCTGTGTGTTGGACTTCATAGAAAACAAGGATTCTAAGCCAGGCAGGCAAACCTTTCTGCATCCCATATTTGTTTCCCTATCAGAAGTTACAAATTCCACACAGGCTATACTCTATAGACAAAAAGAACCCACATTACCCACCAGTCTACTCTATTTTCACATCTATTTTCCTGAAGTCTCCTCATGTGCTATATGAATGTTCACATTTCTTCTCTGAAATATTTAATTATTTAACTGTCAATTCTTCATATATGTATGTTGGGTCTTATTTTCTTTGGTTTTATTTTTTTTTAATTTTTATTTATTTATGATAGTCACAAAGAGAGAGAGAGAGAGAGGGAGAGAGGGAGAGAGAGAGAGGCAGAGACACAGGCAGAGGGAGAAGCAGGCTCCATGCAGGGAGCCCGACGCGGGACCCGATCCCGGGTCTCCAGGATCGCATCCTGGGCCAAAGGCAGGCGCCAAACCGCTGCGCCACCCAGGGATCCCCTGGTTTTAAATAAATGTCTTTTTTTTAAGATTTTATTTATTTACTTGACAGAGAGAGAGAGAGAGAGAAAGAGCACAAGCGGGGGGAGCGGTAGGCAGAGGAAGAGAGAGAAGCAGACTCCCCACAGAGCAGGGAGCAACTCAGGGCTCCATCCCAGGACCCTGGGATCATGACCCAAGCTGAAGGCAGACACTTAACTGTCTAAGCCACCCAGGTGCCCCAAGAGATGTATATGTAGTATACCATTGTTTAAGGGTCTTTTTTCTTATTTGCTTTTAAAATTGTTCTATCCAATAAGGGGTGCCTGGATGGCTCAGCTGGTTAAGGATTTACCTTCAGCTCATGATCTCAGGGTCCTGGAATGGAGCCCCTCATCACTCCCTGCTCTGTGGGGGAGTCTGCTTCTCCCTCTCCCCCTCCCCCTGCTCATGCTCACTCTCCCTTTCTCTCTCTCTCACTCTCAAATAAATAAAATCTTAAAAAAAAAAAAAAAGTTGTCCTTACCCAATAAGAAATTAGATTCTCCAAAGGCAAAAACTGTTTGTCTGTTTAATGGTGCTTTGATGTATAATACAAAGCTGTGCAAACCAAAAAAATTAATGAGGCTTTTTGAGAGGGCAGAAGCTAAATGACCCACAACTGGCCGTTCCAAGGCTTATCTTTACTCAGTATCTCAAACATCCCAGAGAAACACTAGAGATGCAACTTGTAAGACTCCCAGAGCTGGCCAAGGAATATATCCTATGCTAATAAAGCACGGAGAGTGACCAAGAATTACTAAATTAGTAAACAACTTACTGGGTTCAAGAAATTTACCCAAAGAGTAGAGGTAAGTGAAAATCAAACTAGGAAGAGTTGGTGCCCTGAGAGGCCACAACTGGAAAATCCTCCCAAACCCAATAATCAGGTGACTAGTGTACCTCAGCTCTGCCATGGCACCTCCTTCATGGGGATTCTGAGTCTATCCCAAGAACTATACACAAGGTAACCCACTAAGAAATGTCCAAAAATATCCTTTCTACTTAGAGATGAAAAATGAAATAGAGCTTCTCTTTCTCACTCCTCTTTTAACAGAGCACCCAAGGTGACAACTAAGGGTGACAATTTACAGAGTAGGACAAAGAAAAAAGTTAGCCTGTGTAATTATACATAAAGAACTACAATGATTAAGTCTCATAAGGATGCTTATCTTGTATATTAGGGGTCATCATCCACTGATGATGAATAGAATACAATCCACAGACATATTTTATTCTATCTCAAAAAGGCTTTCAAAGACTTTAACTAGTTGCCAAAAGTTTAAAACACAATGATCTGAATTTCAAGTTTCTCCTGAAAAAATAGGAAGACAGGTCATACTGTGCCCACATTCCAGTACACTATAGTCCCTGCTACATCCTAATATATTTGTACCTGGCTTGCTTCACTCATTTACATTACCTGCCTGATACTCAGGCATTTAAGTTTGCAATCCTTGGTTTATATGATACTAATAAATTGTTACTTCCATGATCACTACCACTATGACTGGGGCTTCAAATCAACACATTGCTCTATTATGTTTTCATTTAATTAAACAACTGCTGTTGAACATACTGAAGTACAGAAAAAGAACAATAAAAGCCAAACAGCTGCTGACTACATTTGCACAAGCCCTTCCAGCGTGATGATAAAACAAACCTCCCCTTCTCCCTTCAACTCAACTCCACCATTACCCGAACAGCAGAATCATTCTAATTAGTCACACTGAACTACAGGGACAGACTGTGATCAATCAACAGAAGCGGCAAACAAAGACTAGGATGATCCTTTCAGAGAGTACTGTATAAATACTGTGAGTCTCCTTAAAAGCAGAAGCTGAATCTTTTACCTCTCAACTGCTCACACTAGTCAAAGTACCCTTTCAGTGAGGTTATTATCTTAAAGTGGCAGTCATCCTGCATTCTGGAATACTGGAGAAGTAAAATAGTAGTGGAGCTCTGAGAACTGAGAGTTCAACTGGGATTGATGCCAGGCTACTCATGAGGAGATGTGTCTACAACCTGAGCTCCTACTGAGCCAATAAGCATCACTGTCAAGATTAGAAGGTACTTTTGTTACACTTGGCAAAAAAAAAAAAAAAAAAAAAGATTAGAAGGTACTGTCTATCTACAGCCACCTTTGCAATTTAGCTCAAATTCAAGTCTTGAAGAAGAACAAATTTTCTTTTTTCTTTTTTTAAATTAGAGTATGGTTGACATACAAAAGAAGAACAAATTTTCTGATGTGGGGTGAGGGCTGCAGGTGAAAAACTATTCCTACCTAGAAAATGAGTTTTTGGTAAAGACAAGGGAAATTTTTGATGTGTGAGTCACCTCTGGGCCCAACTGAAAAGACGCCGGATTGGTCATACTATCTACTGAAATACTAGACTACTATTATGCAAAGTCTATCAACTCAACAGGGCTCAACAGGGCACATCAAGCCAGGTGAACAAGGCAAAAGTTATCAAACCTGGATACTTCCTAAGCTATGTCATTTCATAAGCCTCTTTCTATTTTTTTTTTTTTTAAGAAATTCTGCAACTTAGATCAGCAAGTTAAAATACAAACTTGTTTCCTGGACCACTTCCATCCTACTTATTTTAAACAAATAAATACAAAAAATGCTATTCCTCCACCAACACACACACACACACACACAATTTCAGGAGAGCAGAGGGCGTTAGGTAGGATGAAACTGAGTTTAGTCCCTGTAGATCCCATATAGTTCTTCCTTCTAACACAGTGAGGTTTTGATCCTCCTTGTCACTACCTTACCATGCAAAATCCTGACTGCCAAGGCCAGAACCAGGCCACGAGTCGTGATCACATACTGCAAGTAATCCTTGGTACAGATAACATTTATTGAGTGTCCATTGCTTTCTGAAAGGCATTAAATTGATACTCCTTATCCTTACCTTATGCTCTAGGTAGGCTATTGCATATATGCTACTGCTTTTAAGACATGGGTAAATTAAACAGAGTAATCCCAAAACAGACCTTTCTCTCTGTATCCTCCCATATGGCCCAGAGAAGTGCCTTACATACCTGAATTAAAGGCATAAAAATTTCTATGTTGTGCATTAAAAAACACCACACTCTTCCTCACTTCTGAAGGCACTCTTTACCCTTGGGTAGTTTTACAATATAGCAGTTTATCAAAGGTCACTACAGTGCCATAAACTACTCCTTGGGAGTTATGCTCCATCATTCACTCTGCTGCCCTGACTCTACCACTTTTAAATTAGCTGAACATCTTTCATGACTCTTTTTACCCACTAAAAATAATAGGCCAACAGTACCAAACTTCACCAATACCCAAATCCCTCTCTGTTCTCAGCCAAATATGTCATAATAGAGTGGCCCCCTTGTGATTAAACATCTCCTTAGGCCAAATGAAGAGAAGACCTTGTGGGGAAATGCCAACCAAAACATACACCAGAAGATAATATCCGTAAAAGATTGTGTAAAGGAAGAAAGAGTCTCAGAAGATAAGTCCAGTGTTTAGATACAGACACAGACTGGGAGTGAGCTACCCCAGAAATGGAAAGTCTTCTCTTAGCCCAGGTCTCCGTAAGACTGGCCTCAATCCTTCCACACCTCTTCTCACTACCTGAGTCTAGGTTGCACTAGCTCATCATCCAGTATTAATGAAGCAGTTCACAGCTGTATTAACGAGGCAGTCACACAGAAGTGGACGCTGTACAGGATCTGCAGAGACTCTCATACCTAAAGTCTAAAAATCAACCCTAAAAAGTAGATACAACCTTCCTTAGGTTCGCTTTCAGCTCTTGAGGACTGGGCTCTCTAGGATACAGAAAGCTTTAGAAGAGGGGAGCTGAAGGCTAAGTTAAGCCTGGAAACACAGGAAGAAAGATTCGGGCACCCGAAAGGGATCAGAAGTCAGAGCTCAAGTCGCCCCTCCAGCCGCAGGGGCCTGACCTTTGCCCCCTGAATGCCTCCCAGTTCCCTCCCACAACAATCTCTCCCAGTCTTATTATTCCCCCTGCGTCCTTAACCCACCCACGTCGTCCAACGTAAGGGCCCTCCTCCCTCCTCCCTCATTCCCTATGGTGATGTCAGGGCGGCTTTCAAGACACTGGAACTCTAAGAAGAGACTTCGCTGACCTGTCAGCGGATCCAAAATGGCGGGGCCTAGTCCCAGGACCCGCAGCCGCTGCTCATGTCCAGCCCAGGCCCCGAAGGCGTCTTTAAGCGACTCTCCCGGCTCTGGTGGCAGATGGGAGAAGGGAAGGAGCCCGATTCCTGGGAGTTGAGACCGAAGTCAGAGACCGCACAGACTGCCAGGAAGAGTCGGCCGGAACGAGCGGTGGAGCCGGCTACCTTCCCTGTCAGCTCACTGACGTGGTAACTAGCCTCAGTCTAGCCCGCTGCCTGGTAACTGCGCGAGCCCTGGCGCGCACAGCCAATCATAGCTTTGTATCGTGAGAAGTGGCATTCCGGATACCCAATCAGAGAAGGAAACTGGCTGAGGGGGGCAGGTACAGCCTAAGGAGGCGAGATTACAAGGGAAAGAAAAGGGTAGGTAGGGGACAACCAACGGATACAAGGACTCTCTGAGTGACAGTTACAGAAGCCAATAAAAATGAGAAATTGTGCTGGGCGGTTAGAGAGGTGGAGTTAGGTAGAGTTCGGTTGCAGTGCGCGGTTTAGCAGTGGCTGCTGGGCATTATGGGGAGGAAAACTATGATTTGCTAGAAACGGGGCGGGGTTCGTTTTGAGAGCCTGAGCGGGCGACTCTACTCCCCTCCACCTCCCTCCCTTGCCCACCCCCGGCCACCCCCCCATCAAAGTCACCTAGGATCACTTACTGTCGAGGTATCTCTGGGTTCTCTCCGTCCTAGGACCGGTCCCTCAATCTATTCCAACCTCCCCTCCCCCACCGTCCCGGCTGCCTGCCCTGTTTAGCTTCTCATTACACGTGTGTGTCCCATCCCAACTCTGTGTCTTGTGCCCCATTCCTATCATCCAGAAATAGAGAAAATGAGAGGAGGCAGTAATCTCGGATCTCTGATTCAGGTCTCAATTTACAGAGCAGGAGGAAACCGAGTCCCAGTGTGAAAATATGTCCCCCCGGTTCACATAGCTTGTTAGCGTCAGAGCAGATAGACAAACGCAGGTCTCCTCACCCTCAGTCCAGCTCTCCTTTTCACTGCCTCTCACTATCTTTTACACCTTAGTTTATCAAGCTGTGACTCCCAGCTCTGCTCCTCATACTAAGCCTTGGACGCTCCTTACCTACCTGGAAAACAGGTAATCATGGGGGGTTAGCCAACATCACCAGTGACAGGAAACTGAAGCCTTTCCTGTTTGCCTTGGAAATGCTGAGAAGACTAAGGACTAGATGCCCACCCCAGTCTTCACTCTTCTACCCTCAGTGGTCTCTCCCCTTGCAAGAGATGATAGAGTTGCCAGGATATTTAGAATACATAGAAGTGAGAGTGTGTGGGAAGAAGACAGGAGGATGGATTTTCTCCTTGTTGATTGAATGATGGAATTCTCAGCCTATCTACTGGGCAGGTGTCTGGGCAGACCTGAAGAGACTGCTGAGGGAGTAGAAAAAGATACCAACTTTCTCTCCATTTCTTCCCATGTATGGATGACCCAACTCCAGAAAAACTCCATACCTAATCCCATAGTAACATGGGGATGCTCTAGATTCCTCTAATTTGAAGAGCCCATAAGACTGAACATCAGACCTAAAGAATTCAGCAGCTCCTTGCACCTGCACATTGGGCTCCTGAACTCTGGGTCCAGATCTTTCACCCAGAGTCAGAGGAAGAAATACAACCACCTTAGTAACTCTTTCCACAGTACACCTGAGCCATTTCCACTTTTTTTTTTTAAGATTTATTTATTTTGGGATCCCTGGGTGGCGCAGCGGTTTGGCGCCTGCCTTTGGCCCAGGGCACAATCCTGGAGATCCGGGATCGAGTCCCACATCGGGCTCCCGGTGCATGGAGCCTGCTTCTCCCTCTGTCTCTGCCTCTCTCTCTCTCTCTCTCTCTCTCTCTGTGTGTGTGTGACTATCATAAATAAATTAAAAAAAAGATTTATTTATTTATTCACGAGAGACACACAGAGAGAGGCAGAGGCATAAGCAGGCTCCTTACAGGGAGCCTGATGCGAGACTCAATCCCCGGACCTGGGATCACAACCTGAGCCAAAAGCAGACACTCAATCGCTGAGCCACCAAGGGGTCCCTGAACCATTTTCACTTTCATTTGAAAACTGGGATTTGGTTTCTGGGCCTGTCTCAGATTGAGAGGTCCTGGATACCCAACTGGAATATCCTAGTTGGACCACAACTCCCTATCCTCTTCATCTCCACTCTCATATACCTCCAAAAATTAACCAAAAAGCATGAATAGTTGGGGTGCCTGGTTGGCTCTGTCAATGGAGCATACAACTCTAGACCTCAAGGTTATGAGTTTGAGCCCCACATTGGGTGTAGAGATTACTTAAAAATAAAACCTTTTAAAAATAAAAAATAAAGCATGAATGGGATTGTGTGACAAATGAGGAGGAGAAAGATTACAATGCCCATCGTCTTACCAGGCAGAACATCTCCCTCTTAGATTTCAGTACTGAGTCCCACATTATGCCTAGGAATAGAAATATAAGGGAAGACATAGTACTTACCCTCCCCAATCTTAGGATCATAGAGGATATCATATAAGCTGACCTCTAATAGAGGGTATGTGTAAGAGGGTTATGGGAGCAAGAAGCTAGACATCTGGCTACCTTGGGAGTTCAGGAAAAGTTTCTCAGAGAAAATAAAACCTGATTGGAACTTAGGAAAATGAGTAGGAGTTGGCAAGATGAAGACTGGAAATATGTTACTGTCAGAAGGCCAGAGATGTGCAGGAAACCACAGGAGATTGGAGAGTAAGACATGATCAGTTCCAGGCAGCTCTTCCTGCCCATGGGTCCTGTCCCCATGCTTTAACAACAATAATAACAACAACAAGACAAGGTCAGGTGTCAGGTGCCGAAAGTCTTGTATGCTGGGCTAGGCAGTTTAGCCTTTATCTTGACAATCAGGAGCCATCGCAGGGTTTTAAGTAGGGTAACCCTAGCTACCCAGTCTGACTCCACATGTTTCTTGGGACAACTGTCTTGTCCCTTGCAACTCCCTAGCTAGCAAGCACCAAGCCCACACCTTGCCCACAGGACTGAATCTGGTGTCACCAGGGAGAAGTTAGCCCTATTAAGGCTGGGAGAGCATAGCCTGGGCAAGCCAAGGGTACAGACTAATGGGGGAGCCACCCAGGCCTGAGTGCCCAACATAAGTCCTGACATCCAGCGAGTGCTTCCTTTAATTCTGAGATGTAGGTGGGAGAAGAGGAGTGATAGCTAAGTTACTTGTCCAAGGTCACTCGGTGATGGTGGGAGGGTTAAAACATTGGTGTTAGAATGCTGCTTTGGGTTTGCCTCATTCCAAACTTTGCTTTCTCCACGAAGCCATCTTATTGGAAGAGAGGAAAGGTGGGGGGACAGAGCGGGAGATAGTCAGAGAAGAGGAAAAAAGAAAGATGTGAAGAAAAAGAGGAGCACAGAGAAAGATAAATTAGCCTTTCAAAGTGGCAGAGGAGGAAGGAGAGGGACAAACACCAAGAGCAAAAGGGCGGAGGAGAAAGAACAGGAAAGAAAAAGTCAATATGTGAGAAGACTGGAGCAGAAACAAAAGCGCTGAGAGACAGACAGCGACAAGTGGAGAAAATCTGCGAAACTTGAGCGGCAACCAAGCGCTGAAACCCGGTGGCCTCTCCCGGCCCGTGCGCCCTCCCACGTGGCGCCCCGGCTGCCCTATACCCCAGCACCACTGCACACACCGCTCAGGGTGTTGGCTTGGCCCCCTTTCTCTGCCGCGGGGCCCGGCATCCACGGGGCCTCCGGGCACTTTAGACTCTCGCTCGCTGGACTCTGCCAAAACGTTCTTGCTCAGCTAGGTTTCAGCCACGTGGGGAAGGGCGTGGCCCAGATGCTGAGGAGTACCTCCGATTGGCCAAGGGGCGGGCTTCTTGGCGGCGCGCCGGCCGGACCCCTCCCCCGAAGGCGGGGCCTGAAAATTCACAGCTGGAAAGGGTGGAGCCTGGGCGGCGCAGCTGGAAGGGGGCGGGGCCCGGCGCGCGAGGCTGGCCGCGGCGGGCTGGGGGCGCCCTGGGCTGCCATAAAGTGAATGGGCGCCGGCGGGGGGTGGCAGTCCGCCGCGAGGCTCACTCTCTCCCTCTGCGAGTCGGAGAGCGCCGGAGCGGAGCGGCGGCCCGGGCGCAGGGGGGCGGCCCCCACCCCGGCCGGGTGCCCGGCCCCTGGCCCCTGCCTGCCCTCCAGACTGCCGCCGCCGCCGCCGCTGCCGGGAGCCTGCCTGCTGCGGGACTCACTGTGAGTGCTTGACCATGCGGGGGCAGGGGCTCATGGGGCCGAGGGGCCACGGCCGAACTTCGGGATCCCCAAAACAGGACCTGGGTGGCTGAACTACGGAACAGTGCCTGGGGAACGGGTCTAGCCTGGGAGAGCGTACTGCAGACCCGGGGCCAGGACTTACGAAAAGGGAAACTCAGCGTCGGGACTCGGGGGACACACAAGACGGAGACTCAGGGGATCCGGAGGGAAGCCAGAGACATGGAGCCAGGACAGGAGCTCCGCGAAGCAGGGAGTAGAGTCGGGAAATAATTACCAGAAAGCGCCCTGGAATTCGGGGGCGCGGGGCAGCGAGCCAGGGAGAGAAAGGGGTTGCCGAGGCCCTGGCCAGCGGGGGGAGCTGGCGACGGCCACACAACGTGAGGGCAGTTGGCGGCTCCGGACGCCCCTCGCCCAGGTCTCACACCCTAGGGGCTGGGAGCAGGGGTGAGTCTCACACGCTTCTCTTCCCAGCCGCTTCGCAGTTCGGATAGGAGCCGAGTGTGGGAGCCTGGCTGCGACCGGGTCAGACAGCCGCTGTGCGGGCGGCAGGGCCGAAGCTGGGAAGCCCGAGTGACTAGGCGGCCGGGCTGGCATGTCGAGCTTGGGGTGTCAGGGCCCACATGGGTCCCGGCCTGGAGCCGCATGGAATTGGACGGAATGTCCGCAATGCCCGGGGCTCAGTGCGGACAGAATGTCCGGGGAGGCTAGGTGGGTCTCTCCGGAGCAGGCGCTGTGTCCGGCAGGGGCGGACAGAATGTCCCTGGCCGAGTGGCATGTCCATGTACCCGGCTGCGCCTTGCCCAGCTGCTGCGTGTGCAGTGGGGTTCGCTGTGATGGGTCGCCTCAAATCCCAGTTCACACTTTGCAAACTAGTTTCTGCTCCTAGGGGCTGCGGGTTGGGGGGTCAGGGGGTGCCAGGAACAGGCAAGTGAGAGTAAAGGCCTGGCCTTGGAGTGCAGTGGCACTGGAGGACATTCCCTCTCCAACCCAGACTAGATCTGAGCATCACCCTGCACTTCTAGAATCCAAATTTGTGGAGAGAAAGCCAATAGTAGGACCGCTAGTAGAAGACAAGGGAAAAGGGAAAATGAACCACAAGGACAATGGAAGGGGAAGGAGGAATCCAGCAGAAAACTCCCTAACAGCTTCAGTTCCCTCACAAACTCAGCGTCAACCCCTAATTTCAATACTGCTGACCAGATAGCCCCGGATTCCTACCTGGGTGTCAGCAGGCTAAAGGCTCCTTCCCTGCAAGAGGCAGGAGCCCAGGCCCAAAGAGAAAACTGCAGCCCTTTAGCAAAGCAAACCCTGTGGGTTTGTTTCCCTTTTGGTTCTCTCAACCCCACCAGTGCCAATGCCATCCTGGTGGCTGAGAGGAAGGAGGAAGGAGAATACATGGAATCCAGACTCTGGGGTCAACATGGGACCTATATGGCCCTCCAAGTCTGGTTAGGAAGGATGTCTCAGCCCGACCCAACTGTCCCTTTTGTTTTCTCTGTAGCTGGGAAAGGGCCCTAATTGCCTTGGACCCATACAGTGACCACCCACCCTGACCCCAACTCTTTAACCAGAACCCAGTTACGCTAAAGCGAACAGAGAAGAGAGAACTTTCCCAGACTGTGTAAGTGAGCAAAACAACTCAGCTGGACACTGAGTTTTCATGAGATAAGTGCAAGGTGATGTATTTAGCAATTTAAACAAGTGGGTCTCAACCTCTTTAACCACCCACCCATGAATGACATACAATATGTATTCCCCACACTCTCACCTACATTCCCTAATTTTAAAGTTGGCCTATCACTGGCTAGGACATTGTTTCTCAACCTTTTTTGTCCTTGTTCCCTTTTGATAAATATAAAGGTATACCTCAATTAACCCTACCATATTTTGATACCCTTTTCAGGGGCTTGTGCTCCCATCACCTTTGAAAATCACTGAAATTATGGGTGAAATTAAAGTCTAGGTCAGGAAAGGAATAGAGAAGGCATTACAGATGGTTCCCTGAAGACCTTAGCCCAAAGTTCTGCATTTGCCAAAAAGGCGTAATGGCATTATAATGAAGATGAGTGGAAACAAAAGACAGAACGTTCTCTCATCCTTGCATAAAACCATGTAGCTGAGTGCATGCCTGGTCACTGGCTCTTAGGGAGAATGTTATGGACCCAGAGAAGGGACAGAGAATGATCCACCAAATAGGGAGCCAGGGGCTGCTACACAGAGCAAACTTCAAAGCTTAGGCCTCTGGAAAGTGAGACAGGATGGACACCCACAAATAATGAAAGGCCTAGATAAGCAGATTTGTTTGTTCCCCAAATCTTGAAATGGGAGATGAGGGGGTCTTATAGAACTGGGGTGATGCAAATTCAAGATGAATAGGAAAATGTTCCTTGGCACACTGTGAGCAGCAAACTTCCAGAGCTCCTTTCCAGAGAGGAGGTAGAGGCAGGAAGTGGAAATGGAATCCTCCAGGGCTTGGGAGGATCAGTGCATGTCAGAACCACAAATGGCTGCTGGGGTAGAAGAGGCAAGGCGTGGAAAGAGCTTAGACTCTGGTTTTAGGAGAACTGGATTCGAGTCTCTTCAATCTGTGTCACTTTGGACAAGTTTATCTTCTTGGAGGTGAAATGAGGATGGATAGTCCTGCTACCCAAGATGGTTTTAAGAGTTAAATGGAATCATGTATTTGAAAGCCCTTTGCAAATGGAGATGCACCAAATAAGTAAGTAGGTCCCCTGTAACCACAGAATCTTTGTTTGGAAGGAGGGGTCTCAAGTCTTAGAGAAACCTGATAGCACCCCTGATCAGACATAGGAAGATTCTCAGTGACAGATGGAATACCCCATCCCAAGCTTCCAATGCCAGCCATTACCCCTGTTCCTTTTCAAGAAGAGGTCCAGGGAGTTCCCCAAATGCTTAACTCCTCCACCAGGCCAAATATCCTGATCTGATCTCTGCCTGCCTCCTGCTCAAGGATATGAATATGGGCCCAGGACACAGGTCTAGGAGAGGAGAGGGGGGCAGGCTGGAGCTGCGCTGGGGATAGGCTTGAGAGAGGGACAGAGCCACTCACATCTTTTCTTCTCCATTCACTCTAAATGATGCATCCTAGAGTATGGGGAGGAAGAAGGCAGCTAACCTGAAAGATCCATTAGGTCCTGAGCTTTAGGATTACCTGGAGTGTCTAGCCCATCCATAGTCATGGACAGGGACCCCTGATGAGAGTGGTAGAAACAGAAAGGCAAAGAAATAGGCAGTGGGGGGGGGGAACAAGAGCTGCTTTCAAAATTCTCTCCACTCCTTCTCCATTGTCTTCCCTGGGGGCATTCCTTATACTTTGTAGTTAAAGTTTCCCCTTTCCCACCTTTCCACTGCCCAATCCACTCTGCTCACCACAGCCAAATAAAGGTCCCAGAGATGATGTTCTTATGTTTTTCCCCTGCCTACAAGCCTCCAGTGACTCCCACTGCTTGTAGTACGGCTTCTCAAAAGGAGCAGACAGGACAGGAATATAAGGGGCATGAAGCTGCAGGCTAAACATGGCCCATCTTCCTGGTGTGGTGATGTCACTTGAAGATGTCCCTTGGAGATTTGGAGAGAAAACTTTATTTTTTATATTAAAATAAATATACGTAAGTATGGAATAGAATGAAAATTTTGCTTCAATTTTGAACAGAAGGCTGGAGATCTCAAAGAAATTTCGTAGTAGTGGCAGCTGTTTGAGGTTGTGCTCCCAGTTTCCTAGAGTGATGTTCTTTCTTACTGGTCATAGCTGTTTTTGATGGAAAAGCTGGAGACGCTCTAACTTAGACTCCATCAAACCTGAAGCACCACCCCATGCCCTTCATTGAAGACTCCCTCAGCCTGACCTGTTTTTCTCTTATGATCTCAGTTAGGCTGCCCGTTGCCCTCTGAACCTGCCAGCTCCTTCCCAGTCCTGCTCTCTTATTTAGGAGCTTCTTCTCCTTCTCTGCCTCCCCAGTTCCCAGCTCTGTCATGTGCTACATTCTCTGAGCTCCATAGCTTGATACCACTTTACATGGGCTTCCATCTCTCTGATCCCCCACAATGTGAGAATTATGCCCATTTAGCCCATCATTGTCTGCCCTGTTTGCCTCCCCAGACTGTGGGCTCCTAGAAGTTAGAGTCTGTGCCTTACCATCTCTGTTTTAGCACCTAACACCTGCTGAAGGAAAAAAGGAAGGAAAGGGTGGGTGTGGGGGCCCATTTCTCTGATCCCTAATTTATCCCTTGATACATACTGCATCAAATCATTGCTGCCTCCACTTAAATCTTAGGGTTTCCTCTTGGAGCTGTGAGCCTCATCTACAGCTGTCTTCATTTGCTCCCATTTACTTACTGCAGCTCAGCAGACCAGACAATCTGGGTGCTCAGCATCCCTAATGAACCTAAGGGCCTTACTTTAGATCCAGGTTTCTAGGCAGGTTCCATGCTAGTTAAGGGCCCTGGTTTATATTCTATCATCAACTTGCTACTTGCTGAGCACTATGACTCCTTCCTTTCTATCTTCCTCTTCATTCAGGGGTTTTCTTCCATCTCAGTTCTAGGGTACACCTCCTTACTGGGTATTATTATTGCAACTCCTTGAGAACTCTCTGGCTGTGGCCCTGATTTGCCCCTTTGGCATCAGGGTGAAAGTGGGCACACAAGTTGCCTTCTTGCTGTAAGCTTGGCTTCCTTGGAAACCATGGCCTCCCTTCTACGACCTCTTTGACCTGTGATAACCTCTGCTCTCCACCTTAATATATCTTGAATATTTTTTCTTGCTGCAGTCCATGATGTAATTCCAGCCTATACTTCAGAATCAGAGCACACCTGCAGGTCCTTTCTTCTCCTCAGGGCTGGGATTGTCACCCTAACATCATGGAGCCTGTCCTATACATCCCCAGTCAGGTGTGCAGGAAGGCAGGAGTGGGGACCAGCAGCCCCTCCCAGAGCTCGATTCAGCACCGCTGTTATCTCCTGACTTTCTCTGATTCTGCCTGCTATTTCCTACCAGCATCAACCAATCTTGCAGCTTCCAGACCTATTGCTTGTTCCTGTCTACTGAGGGAGGCAAGGCCCCTGGTCTCAGTTCCAACTCCCTAGCTTCCTGACCTTCAACAGTTTGGGGGAGCTTAATCCTCAGCCAGCCTGTCTCCAGCTCAGACAACAGCTTGGTGCCCCCAGCTTCTGCCTGGCTAGCCTACCCAGTCAGGAGTCTGCTGGAGGCCTGTGTCCCCCAACCTTCTATCTCTCTGTTACCAGCCTGGCTGTGGTGTTCTTGCCTTTTCAGTTTCACAGGCAGGGCCCTTCTTGGCCTCAACACCTCTTTCCACTATTACTACCCCAGTCAAGAGCCTGAAGTCTTCCTTCTTCCCTTTACCAGTGGTTCTTGGCTTCAGTAACTCTGCCCATTTTGCTGTTACCTTGTTGGCGAGGCCCTCCTTTATGTTCAGGGCAGAGAATTCACAACACACCTTTGCATCCCACTCTCAAATGCAGCATAATCACCTTTATTCACCAGAGGAATTCTTTACTGGGAGATACAGTCTAGGAAGGTGAACTCAAGCAAAGGCAGACACAAGGATGAGATCTTACCACTCTATCCTTAGTGCCTAACTCAATGCCCAGCGTCTGTTTAATGAATGGGAGAGGAAGAAAGCAACTTGGATAGAATTTTCCGCCCCCACTCATTTTTACATTGTTTTATTTTAACCTTAGAGCACTACCAGAGGCAGGTAGGGAAGGGAGTATGATCTCCCTTTTAGAAATGAAAAAACAGGGATCCCTGGGTGGCGCAGCGGTTTGGCGCCTGCCTTTGGCCCAGGGCACGATCCTGGAGACCCGGGATCGAATCCCACATCGGGCTCCCGGGGCATGGAGCCTGCTTCTCCCTCTGCCTGTGTCTCTGCCTCTCTCACTCTCTCTGTGACTATCATAAATAAATAAAAATTAAAAAAAAAACGAAATGAAAAAACATATCCAAAGAGGTAAAGCACTTTGCCAAGAACACAGAGCTAGTGAGTTGGGGAGCCAGGACATGAACGTAGATCTTTTGTTTCCAAACCTAATTTCTTATGGCTATACCAGATCACTTTCCTAGGAGGGGCCTGGGCAGTTTCCACCCTCTACCCTCAACCCACCCCCTTCCCTTGGATTTCTCCCCACCCAGCACAACAGGCTACCCCCAGCAGCTAGAGTATAGACCACTCCTCTGGCCTCTTTGGCCTCCTCCTCCCCCACAGAGTCCTTAGTTCTGGGACTGAGAGCTGAGGTTCAGAGGGGCCAGAAAGGGGGGGGGGAGTAATGGCTAGCTCCAAAACAGCCAAGGCAGCTGTCCCTGTCACAGAGAGAGGAGACTATGTAATGGTGTGGGTCTGTCTGCCTGAATGTGGGAGAGCATGTGTGGGAGAGTATGTGTTTGTATGCCTCTAGCTCCAAGTCCAAGTGCTTATTTTGTCTGAGTGGGGGCCCATGTGTGTCTCCATGTGTGTCTGTCTGTCTCTGGGAATACATAGCCTGAACTCTGCTTTCTCGGCCTCATCTTTTACTCTGGCTCTTATCTCTCCTCACCCTGCAATAGAGGGTGAAACGGAAACACAGGTATGGAATGCTGGAAGGGAGAAGGGGAGTTCAGAATACTGGAAATCTGGAGCCAAGGCAGACTGGAAAGACAAATGGCACTGATGGGATTTAGTTTTCCCTACAGGTTAACCCAGTCGTCCCTCTTTGCCCAGTGCTGTTGTTCCCATGGCCTCTGGAAAAGCCAGGAACATGGTTTGCATTTCAAGAGCATCTTGGGTATGAAATAAGAGGAGACTTCAGAGAACCCCCTTTTTCTAGCTCTCAGTTCTAAGCCTTTTGAACTATTTGGGAAGAACTACTACTCAAGGCTGCCACAGGTCTCATCCAAGGGCATCTCTCTTCTATCAGAGCATCACTAACTCCTGACCTCAGACCTGGAAGGGGAGGTGAGCTGAACCTCCCCACCCTTAGCCTGACTTCTCTCCTTCCTGGGTTTCCTTTAGTCCTGCCTCTCCAACCCTAGGAAAAGGCCCAAGGTCTAGACCCCCTCCCTGCAGAAAGAACAGGGAGTGCTTCTCAACCTCCTGCCTTGACCTCTGTTGCACCCCCATTCTCACTTGAGAGGTTGGGGGGGCAGCTGTCCTCTCTCAGCTGGTCGATGGGGGCATTACCATGTGCAAATACAGGCCGCTGCCCATCTGTGCCTCCCTGAGAAAGGCTCCTTATAAATTCAGAACAGTGAAGTGACACACATCTCAATCTAGGCTAATCTACCACATTAATGCCACCCTGCACAGCCTGCATTAAGTCCCTGTTAATGGAGAGGCAGATGGACCCCTCCTACCCTGTTCTTCACCCCTGTTCCTCTGTACATAGCCTCCATTGGTTCTCCTCTGAGGGAGAGGCATCCAAAGTACTTGAGCCTCACTAGAGCCCCTTTCTCCTCATCCCACCAGAGGGGGCTTGGGAGAGCTAACAGGAAGGGAGATCCTGCTGGGGAAACTTGGAGAGGGACCCAGGCTGTCTCCTGAGCAATGTGAAGCAAGGTTTGGGATAAGGAGTAAGGGTGGTAGGGTGGCTTTAAGAAGCTCGCATCTAGGGGTGCTTGGGTGGCTCAGTTGGGTAGGCAGCTGCCTTTGGCTCAGGTTATGATCCTGGGGTCCTGGGATCGAACCCCGAGTCGGGCTCCCTGCTCAGCTGGGACTCTGCTTCTCCCTCCCCCTCTGTTCCTTCCTGGTGCTCGCTCATGCTCTCTATTGTGTACACTCTCTCACATAATAAATACAATCTTAAAAAAAAAGAAGAAGCAGCTTACATCTACTGCTGGGGGTACGGGGTGGGAGTGCTGGTAAAGGCTGGAATGAGCGGAACTGGTAAGGGTGTGACGTGTGTCTGGGCAGGCACAGAAGCAGACAAGGCCAGAAAGCCTAGGGATTTTCTTTTTTTTTTAATTTTTAATTTTTATTTATGATAGTCACACACACAGAGAGAGAGAGAGAGAGAGGCAGAGACACAGGCAGAGGGAGAAGCAGGCTCCATGCACCGGGAGCCCGACGTGGGATTCGATCCCGGGTCTCCAGGATCGCGCCCTGGGCCAAAGGCAGGCACTAAACCGCAGCACCACCCAGGGTTCCCAAGCCTAGGGATTTTCAAACTTGTTTTTGATCCTGGAACCCTTTCTTCAAATACTCTCTCCTGGGACGCCCGGGTGGCTCAGCGGTTGAGCGTCTGCCTTTGGCCCAGGGCGTGATCCTGGAGTCCTGGGATCGAGTCCCACATCGGGCTCCCTGCATGGAGCCTGCTTCTCTCTCTGCTAGCCCCAAGTTCTACCCTGAAGGGATTTCTGGGTAGGGCCCCAAGGAACACAATTTGAAAAAGCAAATGAAGAAAAGGCATTAGCTTTGGAGTTTCCCCAGACCCAGTTCAGATCCCAGTTTTACCACTTACAAGCTCTGTGGCCTTAGTGGTTACTTCAAGTCTGTGTCCTCATCTGAACAAGGGTGATAGTATTTAATACAGATGCATTCTTGTTAGGAGAGAGATAGTGAGGTAAAGGCATATAGTATGTATTCATAAATAAGAGCAGTGATTATCCTTATGCGAGACATATGGGCCTTGGTTCAAAATCAAATCTGTCCCACTGGAGGGTGAATGACAGAGGTTCAGGCTGAGTTCAGGTATAATTGGTTGCGGGGCATGTATGAATTTGTGGGGATAATGGACATACATGTGAGAGGGAACTGAAGTTTTAGAGGATATGATATACAGTACGTGGCGTGCAATGGTGTGGTTTTCCTTAGCTAATTCGATAAATATCTAGTGTGCATATTTGTGCATAAAACCCCCGGGGTAGACACCTTTCTCCCCTTAGGCTGCTGTTTTCCTTATTCTATCCTAGGGTACTCCACACAGGGGTAGCTTTGTGCTGGTAGCTGAAGAAGGGGCAGTGAACCTGAGGGGAAACAGTACTAGAACCGGATAACCGGGAGATTTTAACCCCATCAACATGGTCTGTGCCTTCTCTCCCTTCCAGAGTCCTCCCTCCATGGAGTTTGGCCTGCTCAGCGAGGCGGAGGCCCGGAGCCCGGCCCTGTCGCTGTCAGATGCGGGCACTCCCCACCCGCCACTCCCGGAACACGGCTGCAAGGGCCAGGAGCACAGCGGTGAGCGCACCCTCTACCGGAGATCACAGTTCAGTGCCTCCTTGGGTGGCATTTGGGAGTGGAAGGCGGGGGGGGGGGGGGGGGGGTGAGGGGGTGGGGGTGGGTGGAGGAGGTCCTCGAGCCGCAGAATCCGCGAAGGCCTGGGCGCCCTGTGACCTGCCCCCACCTCGGCCCCCAGACTCGGAAAAGGCCTCGGCCTCGCTGCCCGGCGGCTCCCCAGAAGACGGCTCGCTGAAGAAGAAGCAGCGGCGGCAGCGCACCCACTTCACCAGCCAGCAGCTGCAGGAGCTGGAGGCGACCTTCCAGAGGAACCGCTACCCCGACATGAGTACGCGCGAAGAGATCGCGGTGTGGACCAACCTCACCGAGGCCCGCGTGCGGGTACGCCCCCCTCCCCAGACCCGCAACCCTCCCCCTGCCCCGCGCCCTCTCCAGCCCAGTCTCCATCTCACTGGCCGCTCAGCGAGCCGCCCTGGAGCCAGCCCTGTGCCTCTGCCCTGACTGCCTTTCCCGGGCTTAACGCCGACGTGCCCCTGCCCCCATCTGCTGCCCCGCGTGGCCTCCTTCGCACTAGCCTCCAGCCTCTGCCCTGACTCCCTCCGCCCTGTCACTACGGGTGGCTCGTTCCTTCTCCCCACGCCCCCTCGCACTGTCCCTCGTTTTCTTCATTCCTCCTTGACCCCATCCTACGCGTCCAGACCCTGTTGCTCCCGATTCAGCCCTGCCGTCCACTCCTGATCTCAGCCCCCTGACTCGGTGCGCTCCCCCCACGCCCAGCCAGGCAGCCTCCACGCTGCCCAATCGCGTTTCCAGACACTTGTGTTTATCCTCCACGCGGCGCTGGCCCGAACCCCGGTCTCGGTGACCCAGCCGCCAGCAGCGCTGACCCCGCCCGGCTCCGGCCCTGACAGCCGCTCTCCGACGCCCGCAGGTGTGGTTCAAGAACCGGCGCGCCAAGTGGCGGAAGCGCGAGCGCAGCCAGCAAGCGGAGCTGTGCAAGGGCGGCTTCGCGGCGCCGCTCGGGGGGCTGGTGCCGCCCTACGAGGAGGTGTACCCCGGCTACTCGTACGGCAATTGGCCACCCAAGGCGCTTGGCCCGCCGCTTGCTGCCAAGACCTTCCCGTTCGCCTTCAACTCGGTCAACGTGGGGCCTCTGGCCTCGCAGCCCGTCTTCTCGCCACCCAGCTCCATCGCCGCCTCCATGGTGCCCTCGGCCGCGGCCGCCCCGGGCGCCGTGCCAGGGCCCGGGGCCCTGCAGGGCCTGGGCGGGGGGCCCCCCGGGCTGGCTCCGGCCGCAGTGTCCTCCGGGGCAGTGTCCTGCCCTTACGCTTCGGCCGCTGCTGCAGCCGCTGCAGCCGCCTCTTCCCCCTACGTATATCGGGACCCGTGTAACTCGAGTCTGGCCAGCCTGAGGCTCAAGGCCAAACAGCACGCCTCTTTCAGCTATCCCGCCGTGCCCGGGCCGCCCCCGGCCGCCAACCTCAGTCCCTGCCAGTACGCCGTTGAACGGCCCGTATGAATGGCCCGGTCCGTCGACCATCCCCGAGGGTGGGGCGAGAATTTACAGACTCCCCGGACTGGGGTCGTCTTGACTGGCTTGCCCCTGCCCCGGGATCTGAGAGGGGTGCTGAGGCAGCTCGGGGTGGGGGTGGGGGATGGTGGGTGGCCAGCTCAGGAGAGAGCCTTCCCCCTGCCGGCCCTGAGGGGTGGACTGGGCCCTATACACCCTACACACAGTCCGCGCCCCTGGGACTAAGGCCAGGAACAGGGACCAGTTCCCCGGGGGCCAACTGACCCTTGGCCCACCCCGCCTTCTCCAGACTCCCCTCCCCCATTTTCAAAGATAAACGAAATAAAAGTGCGCGGACTGCCAAAGGTTTGATGATTCAGAGTTGCGGTTGAGCTCCCTCCCCTGTGGCTAAGGAAGAGCCTGGTGTACAGGAATAAAGTGAGGGCCCGGGCTTCTAGGGCTTCAGTCCCCTCTCAGTTCCCAACACCAGGATGGGGAAGCTGGGGGATACCTGGAGCAGAGGGGCGCACCTGCCTGCAAATATGTAGGTGTGGCTTAGAGAACTAGCTACTTGACTGGTGTCAGCCAAAGCTGGTGCTGCGGTGCCACCTCGTGGCCTCACGGAGGATAACTGGAAGGTCCGATTTGGAACGCTTACTTGCCAAGTGTCAATTCTGCAACTTAGGAAGCTTATGACCTTAGATAAGTTACACCACCTTTCTGCACCTGTTTCTCACTGTTCCTATGAGGGGCTTGGGCCTCTAATAGCAATAAAATTCTGGTCTGTAACAGACATTTATTAAGTGCCTATCAGGCCTAGAATTCTTATTGAATGTCTCTTGTGTGTGCCTCTCATCTTTCCACACATCTTAGGCTTCTCACCCAGCAGCCCTCTCCCATCACAGCAGTCTTCCTCCCCCCCAAATCCCCAAAGACCCGTTGAAATATTTAATTTAAAAATGGAGCGGGACACCTGGGTGGCTCAGCAGTTGAGGGTCTGCCTTCAGCCCAGGGCGTGATCCTGGAGTCCCAGAATCGAGTCCCACATTGGGCTCCCTGCATGGAGCCTGCTTCTCCCTCTGCCTATGTCTCTGCCTCTCTCTCTCTCTCTGTGTGTCTCTCATGAATAAATAAATAAAATCTTTTTTAAAAAAATAGAGCAAGAAGATTTCTGGATAGAAATATAAATAATTTAGCTCTGGGATTCCTCTTCAGTTCTACCCCTATCCCAGGGCCTTCTTGGCCTTCATATTTATTTATTTAAAGACTTTATTTAAATAAATAAAATCACTGAGCCACCCAGGCGTCCCGACCTTCACATTTAAAATAGAAACATCAAAGTACTAGATTACACCCTACCCAGGGCTGCCACCTCTTGTCTGACATAACTTCCAGCCACCTTGGGGCACACATTCCATGGGAAAAACCATGCAGGGAAGGCATCCTAATCATTCTCCCAAACCTAAGCTCATCCTCTCGGTGGGGAGAGCCTGGGGCTCCTTTTTCTCCAACCCTTCATTGACTCTTGGTCTTGGCTTTGACCTTGGGCACTATATAGGTTTGGTGGAAGAAATGGGCAAAGAGGATGAAATAGGTCGCATATAAGATGAGGGACCAGAAGAAGTGTTCCGCTGTGGTGTGGCATCCCTGTTCCTGTCTCCAGATGTAAGTTAGGATGCTGATAGTGGCTCCCATAAACATCTGCAGGAGCTGCAAGCTGGTGATGAGCATGGGTAACCACGTGGGGGACTTCACTTTGGCAGCCCTCAGAGTATAGTAGATGTACATGACAGAATGCACACCGTAGTTCATGGTCATGAACCAGCCGCCTGAAGGCACCTTGTTCTTGTATCCAAAGCTTGTGTACACTAGCACTGTGCTGTGGTGGTACCAGTGTACAAAGATGAGTGGCCGCTTACGCAGGATGATGAAGGCCGTGTCTCCTGGGAGATGGGGAGTCATAGCTGGCAAACCATCCAGTGTTGGGCCTGCCCACCATGCTGGATATTGGGGCATGAGGGGAATTCTCAGGGCATGAGAAGGGTCTTTGTGGCAAATAATTTGAAAAGGGGCTTGGATAAGAGGTGTTATTGGGACTCAGGGGTGGGGAAGGGACTTTCCATGGGATGGGTGAAGTTGGGGGGCGGATGAGGAGGGATGCAGTTAACTGGGCACCAGAGAGACAAAGCCTTGTCACTCACCAAGTTCAATGATCTTGCTGAGAAGAAAGAGGCAGGACCAGAATTTGACTATGGGATTGTTGACGTAGCTAGAGAAGCACACAGTTTGCTTTAGACTCCTCCTAAGTAGCAAGGCCCCCATATGGCCCCATGTCCTCACTGCCCCCAGGACACTGAAATGGGACAGAAGAAAAGGGTGTAAGAGTTACCTCCCCAGGCACCAATTCACCCTTCCCCCTTGACCTGGCAGGTCACTCCCCAAACTCCACCACTTTCCCCCTTCCAGCATAATGGGTCACTGCCTCTGAGATCCTGGGGCCAGAATCCAACCAGTAAACTAGAGGAGATGAAGGCTGGGGAAGGACTCGGAAATGCTGAAGGATCAGACTCAAAATTGAATTAGGGACTAGAGTTCTTGGTATAGGAAGAGCCTGGGAGGGGATGGACAACAGGACTGGGGCGATAGAGTGAGTTTGGGAAGGAGGGGCTAAAGAAGTTGTTGGAAGGTCTTGGAAAAGGGTGCTGAGAGTTATTAGAGGCAGGAGAAATTTGTTAAAAGTACACAGACTCCATGGGCACAAGAAGACTCATGAGAGAGAGCAGAAGCTGCCAGTCTGGGGCCTAGGGAAAGGAAAACAGGGTAATATGGGAGGAGGAGGAAGCTGAGAGAGTGCAGGAGCTGAGGGAAGGGGTTAGGAATAGAGTTAGAGGGGGGCGCATGGGTGGCTCAGCAGTTGGGCATCTGCCTTTGGCTCAGGGCATGATCCCTGGTCAGGGATCGAGTTCCACATCAGGCTCCTTGCAGGGAACCTACTTCTCCCTCTATGTCTGTGCCTCTCTCTCTGTGTCTCTCATGAGTAAATAAATAAAATCTTAAAACAACAACAACAACAAAAACGGGAATAGAGTTAGAGGGCAATTTAGGGCATTGACTCAGTTGGGGTTGCTAGAAAGCTTTTAGGAAATAGAATGAGTTTCTAGGGTCTACAGCATAGGCAGGGAGTGCAGATTGGGGGGAGGGGGTGTCTTACCTGAAGACTGCAAGGCAGAAGGACCAAAGGATCAGAGGCCTCTGCAGGTTGAAGCCTTTCCGTGCCTTCATGTAGTTCTGCCCCACAAAGATGAGCAGCAGGTAGACCAGAGCTATGGGGAATGAGGTTGCCCTGACAGGCAGAAGGCAGAGGGGTTTATAGTGGGTGCTGGTTAGAGGAATGCCCATTCATATCTCAAGGTGAGTGCTCTCGGAGTCCCAGCTCTGCCACTTATTAGACACACAGAGAGAGAGGCACACTGGGGAAAAAAACTTAGTTCTCTGAGCCTCACTTTCCTTATTATAAAAGAGAAATAGCACTCTTCTGACAGTGGGAAGGTATATAAAGGACCTACCACAGTGCAGGGGCTGTGTTCAAGGTTTCTGTGATTCTTGCTCTCAGAGGAATTGTGTGGGTGACAGCTGCTGGTCCATACTTACAACCAACCCAGGGCTCTGATGTAAGAAAAATGTGGCAATAGTTTCTGCCCAGTTGGGTCATGGCAAATTGGCTGGAGCATACAGTCAGCCCACAAGCCCCTCTAAGGAGCTTTGGGGCAAAATCAAAGAGCCTGGGGAAATATTGAAAGAGCTCCCTGTGTCTCCTCCACAGTGGGGACGATGGAGCATTTGGGAAACGTGATAATTGTGAAAGTAGACAGTCCCTGGGCACCAGCACTATGCCCGCAGGCCTGCACACACCACCACAAAGGACAGAGGAGAGTCGTCTACAAGGTGGGTGGGAGTAAGAGCTCAGATCAATCCCTTCCTCAGAGATCACTTCTCACTACACTCTTTCCTCTTGGTTTCTGTCTCCTACTTTCCTCACCCCATTTTCTTCCTTTCTCCGTCCCTCCGTCCCTCCCTCCTTTCTCTCTCTCTCTCTCTCTCTCTCTCTTTCTTCCACATCTAATCTCTTTGAGATGCCACACCAACTGCATCTTGGACAACAGGGATACGGAGCCAGTACAGGGGAGCTGGATACCTTTGCTCTTTAAGAAAATCATTGCAGGCATTCAGTGTCTCCTCCCCCACCCACCTCCAAATAGCAGTCAGGACCCTGGCACAGAGCTTCGCCTTCCCCAGGTCTCACCAGTACTCTTCCAAAAAGGGCCTCATGTCCTGGAACAGCTCGAAGTAGTAAGGCTGCAAGATCTCTATGCCCTCCTCCGAGACATTCATGGCTGTGACAATTCACTCTGCAGAAGTCGACGTCCGGAGCTTTGGGAAGCTGGGCGAGAGGTTAGGGGACGGGACTTTGAGGCTGGACAGAACGCACGCGGGACCCAAGGAACTCCGTGGCCAGGCAAGCGAGGAGCTTCAGATTCAGGCACGTGCGCCGCGGCCAGCCCACCTCCACCGCCGCCGTCACTGTGGTATATGGAGCTGAATTGCAAAGCGCCGGGCCCAGGCGGCGCGCAGCCCCTCCCAACGCCAGGCCGTTATCCAATCTCGACCAAGATACGTCCCTGTCTTGCCCCTGCGCCGCGACTAGCTCTCTGATTGGCCATCCTCAAGGGAGCCTCCCCCTGGTGCTTCTCACACCCCACCCCAAATCCTGTGGTAGGATCCACCACGCCCACTTTCCCATCCTTTTCTTCCACACCTCCACTCCCACCTGCTTGGCTCAGGCCCTATGGCCTCGCCACTACCGCGACAGACCAGTTGTCCCCCGTACTGCCAACCGTAGCCTTTGCCTCAGTTCGCTTTAATCCCACTACCTGGTAGTGAGATGAGCGTGGAGGTGTCCTCGGCCTCTGATGTGTGCATTCAGAAATTCTGATGTCATGGGACCCCTGGGTGACTCAGTGGTTTAGCGCCCGCCTTCCGTCCAGGCTTGATCCTGGAGTCCCCTATAGGACACACTGCGTGGAGCCGCTTCTCCCTCTGCCTGTGTCTCTGCCTCTCTCTGTGCGTGTCCCCCATGAATAAATAAAATCTGAAAGAAAGAGAAAGAAAAGAAAGAAAGAAAGAAAGAAAGAAAGAAAGAAAGAAAGAAAGAAAGAAAGAAAATTCCAATGTCAGTTTCCCTCCTCCCTGTGACCCTGGGAAACCCAGACTCTGGATGAGGATAAATCCTCGATAGTCCCATCTGCCTTCTTCAGGTCTGTGGTTGTGGGTGGGAAGGAGATGAATTTTTAAAATCTTTTTAAAAAGATTTTACTTATTTCAGAGACGCCTGGGTGGCTCAGTGGTTAAGTGGCTGCCTTCAGCTCAGGGTGTGATCCTGGAGTCCCCAGATCGAGTCCTACATCAGGCTCCTGCATGAAGCCTGCTTCTCCCTCTTCCTATGTCTCTGCCTCTCTCTCTCTGTGTCTCTCATGAATAAATAAAATCTTTTAAAAATAATAAAAATAAATAAGATTTTACTTATTTGAGAGAGAACGAGCAGTAGGGAGGGGCAGATAGAGAGTGAGAAGCAGACTCCCTGCAGAGCAGGAAGCCCTATGCCTAGTTTGATCCCAGGACCTGGAGATCATGACCTGAGCTGAAGGCAGAGGCTTAACCAACAGCCACCCAGGCACCCCAAATTTTAATAAATTTTATTGTCGAGGTTGTTGATGTTGATGTTTGGGGAGATGGTTATCAAGGCTGCTGTGAATTCTTTACAGTTTCCTGAATTCTTGACAGTTTCCTGAATTCTTGACCTACTCCAGCTTGAAACCCAGTAATAACCTTGGAGAGGAAATGCAGTCATCCTCTTGGCTTCTGGGATTACTGTCTTCAGGTTTCCTGAAGGTCTTCTACATTTTATGGAAGAGGAGATACATTGCAGTATCTTACTATTTTCTCCCAGAGTTTGTGCTTATCTAATCAAATCTATTTTTTCCTTGCCTGGGTACCCAGCCCCCCCCTCAAATAAATATTTTAAAACTTTTAAGATCTTAGTTGTCTGGGGGATCCCTGGGTGGCTTAGCGGTTTGGTGTCTGCCTTCAGCCCAGGGCATCATCCTGGAGTCCCGGGATCAAGTCCCACATCAGGCTCCCAGCACAGAGCCTGCTTCTCCTTCTGCCTGTGTCTCTGCCTCTCTCTCTCTCTCTTTCTCTCTCTCTCTCTCTCATAAATAAATAAAATCTTTTTTTAAAAAAAGATCTTAGCTTGTCTGTCCTTATGTCTCTCCTAGGCTTTATGAAAGTGAGGGAGAAATACAAGACCTGAAGATAGTTTGAAATAAGATGGAGATTTGCAAAACAAGGGACAAGAGACATAAATATTTACTATTTATTTATTTATTTAATTTTTATTTTTAAAAAGATTTTATTTATTCATTCATGATAGACACAGAGACAGAGAGAAGAGAGGCAGAGACACAAGCAGAGGGAGAAGCAGGCTCCATGCAGGAAGCCTGATGTGGGACTTGATCCCTGGCCCCCAGGATCATGCCCTGGGCTGAAGGCAGGCGCTAAACCACTGAGCCACCCAGGGATCCCTAAAGACATAAATATTTAAAATCGAGATATGGTTATAAATGACTACATGTAATAAGGTGCACAGGCTCCAGAGTCTGAGGAATCTCAGACTCCAATTCTTTGAACCTCAGCCACTGTCCTGGCCACGCTAACTAAATGATCCTCAAGTGTATCCCCTCAGTCTTGTACTTCATCACCTCTCACCTGGTTGGTTCTTACTACAGCCACTACCTTAGTCATGTTAACTCGTTGCATCACCCCCTTCTCTAATATAGTGCTTCCCTCTCTCCATTGCATTAGAATTGGAGAGGAATTCCCAAACCTGGATGATCCTTGACATTCCTGAGCTCCAATCACAGAGATTCAGACCCAGTAGGTGGTCCCAGACCCTACTTTGGAAACCATCACTTTCTGAACTCTTATCTAAAACTTAAACTGGAGGGGCGCCTGCATGGCTCAGTCAGTTAAGCACCTGCCTTTGGCTCAGGTCATGATCCCAAGGTCTTGGCATGGAGCCCCACATAGCTCCCTGCTCATTGGGGTGTCTGCTTCTCCCTTTCCCTCTGCATCACCCCCTGCTCATGCTCTCTTGCTTGCTCATTCTCTATATATATAAATAAATAAAATCTTAAAAAAAAAACTAAATTGTATGAAGCTGCTTTCCTGGTGCTTCAGTAGCTCTTGACTGTTCCATATGTAGGCTGACACTCAGAACGTGATTAGTGCATATTTGATGAATCAATGAATAAATATAAGAATGAATACTACAAGAATAATACAATCTAGGTGCTAAAGACCTAGATTCAAATCCAATCTTCACCATTAACTAGTTATGTCGTTTTAGGCAAGTTATCTAACCTCTTTGAGATCGGCAGTTTTCACCGGTAGAGTAGTCATACTTACCTGCTTACCTCACAAGGTTGGGGTCAGTATACAAATCATACAATTTCAAGGAAAGGATATTGTAGATTAGACACATGGAGTGTCAGGGTGAATAATTCTGAAAGGTTTACAAATGCATATAGCATATGTATACTTGGTCCTGAGTTTCTCTCAAATGAAGATACTTTCCATTGTCTTTCCCTGTGAAGTTTAATGATTTTATTTTTTTAAAGGTTTTATTTATTTATTCGTGAGAGACACAGAGAAAGAGGTAGAGACATAGGGAGGGAGAAGCAGACTCCCTGAAAGGAGCCTGATGCGAGACTGATCCCAGGATCCTGGGATCACAACCTGAGTAGAAGACAGGTGCTTAACCAACTGTCTGAGCCACTCAGGCACCCTACTTCTATTTTTTTTTATGATTTATTTATTCATTTGAGAGAGAGTGTGTGCATGCGAGTGGGGAGTGGGGAGGGACAGAAGGAGAGAGAGAATCTCTAGCAGACTTCCGTCTGAGCTCAGAGCCCAGATATGGAGCTCAATCCCAGGACCCTGAGATCATGACCTGAGCCAAAATCAAGACTCTCACGCTTAACTGACTGAGCTACACAGATATCCCTAAAGGTTTTATTTTTTTTAAGATTTTATTTATTTATTCATGAGAGACACAGAGAGATAGGCAGAGACATAGGCAGAGGGAGAAGGCTCTCTGTAGGGAGCCTGATGTGAGACTGATCCCGCCCTGAGCCAAAGGCAGATGCTCAATTGCTGAGCCACCCAGGTGTCCCCTAAAGGTTTTATTTTGAAGTAATCTCTACACCCAACTTGGGACTAGAAATCACAACCCCAAGATCAAGAGTTACATGCTCCACCAATTGAGCTAGCCAGGCGGCTTTTATGATTTCTTGAAAAATACATGTTTCCCCCACTAGTCCTTGAGCTCTATAAATGCAGGCAGTATGTCTGTTTTGCTCAACATGATTCTCCAACTGGGCGCATACTAGGTACTCAGATAATATTGCTGCATGACTGATTGGATGGGTGAAATCCTCAGCCTATAAATCTGGGTGACACTCTTTGTTTCTCCAGGATAAACACACACCCCAAGCTTATCTGGTCTTTTAGCTCTTGGCCTCAGCTTTCTCATCTGTAAAACAGGGATAATATCTACCTCAGAAGGAGGTTTATAAGGTTCAAATGAGATCATATATGTTAAAGAGCATCATACAATGTAAAGTTTTAAGCAAACATCAGTAATTGCTACCCCCAAAAAAGTGAATTTGTACAAATTGCAATTTCTTTCTAATAAAAGTCAACTAAATTAACTTGAAAGTCATGATCTGGTGACTGGCTGCACAATGTGGAATGTACTTAACACTACTGAATTACACACTTAAAAATGGTTAGGATGGTAAATTTTATGTAACACATATATCTTACTATATTTTTTTAATTTAAAGGAAAGCTATAAAATGGGAACAGTTTTAAGATAAAGAGTTAATGTGCATACTACATAAAAAGCTTATCCAGGATCCCTGGGTGGCGCAGCGGTTTGGTGCCTGCCTTTGGCCCAGGGCGCGATCCTGGAGACCCGGGATCGAATCCCACATCGGGCTCCCGGTGCATGGAGCCTGCTTCTCCCTCTGCCTGTGTCTCTGCCTCTCTCTCTCTCTCTCTGTGACTATCATAAATAAATAAAAATTAAAAAAGAAAAAGCTTAAAATAAATAAATAAATAAATAAATAAATAAATAAATAAATAAATAGCTTATCCTTAGTCCTATCTCTGAACCTCGGTAAATGGCTAAAAACACAGATAGGCTCATCTTATAGACTCCAGTGTCTCCAAATCCACCTATCATTAGCTTCTAGAAAGATCTTCCTAAAACACACGTTAGCTCATGTCATTCCTCTTTAAGAAGAAAAAAATTCTCAGGGTAAAGGTCAGAATCCTGAGATCAGCCCTGACTCTTCCTTTCTTTCTTTTTTAAAAAAGATTTATTTATTCATTCATTCATGATAGACACAGAGAGAGAGAGAGAGAGAGAGAGAGAGAGGCAGAGACAAAGGCAGAGGGAGAAGCAGGCTCCTCACAGGGAATCCGATGAGGGACTCATTCTGGATCCAGGGATCACGTCCTGAGCCAAAGGCAGAAGCCCAACCACTGAGCCACCTAGGCATCCCCTGACTATTCCTTTCTAGCCAATGTGTTCATTATCCTTCTTTCCCAGCATTCCACATTTTAGCTTTTCTAAACTAAAGATGCGTGGGTGGTTCAGTGGTTGAGCATCTGCCTTCGGCTCAAGGCAGATGCCCCCAGTCCAGGCATCGAGTCCTCCCTCAGGTTTCCTGAGAGAAGTCTGCTTCTCCCTTTGTCTATCTCTCTGCCTCTCTCTGTGTGTCTCTCATGAATGAATAAATAAAATCTTAAAAAAAAAAGTCACAACCCCATTACACAAGTACTATATTTTATGTTTTTCAACCTGTTTACCTCTCTCCACACTGTTTTACCTCTCCAGACCTCTTCTCACCTGGACAAAGCTTACTCTTTGGCCTTAGTTCCAAAGTCACTTGACCTGCAAAAGCCTAACCTGCTTCATAGGGAGTCAACACTTTCCTTCTCTGTCTTCCACCCAGAGGACTTTGCCCAAACTACCTGCTGGTATTGTGTTTCTACCAATGGAGTAAAGTTAATTATATATTTTCTATACTACCTGCCTCACCCAACCTATCCCATATGGTCGTTTCTGTTAGGGCACTCATCCTTGAGGGAAGCACAAAGCACTTAGCACATAGACGGCACTCAAAATATGTCTGTTGCTTTGAATTGAATAGGCATCTAAAAGGAAATACAAACAGTAAACATACATATATATATATTTTAAAGACTCAACTTCCTTAGTAATTATGGAAATGCAGATTAAAGACTATCTGTATAGTATGGTCCCAATTAACTGCCATTAAGCCAAGTAAAAATTAATTACCCAACGCCAGTCAAAGCCTTGGGAAAAGATATATCCATACCTGGCCAGTAGCCAGGTAAATTGACTTAATCCTTCTAAAAGCACACTTAGGTAACACTATGCTTTGCTCCAGCTCCCACTAGAAATGTAAAATCCAGTGATACAGGCCAAAAAAAAAATCTATATGTACTGAAATGCTTACATCAGCAGGATTTAAAAATAATAGAGATGTGGAACCCACCATTGGATGATTAAATTATTAAACACTTAACAGTGCAAAACAGCTTACAGCTACCAGAAAATGGAGAAACATCAAACCATGTTTGTAAAATAATGTGAAAGGAAACATTTGAAACTGTATCTATCCTATTATCTCAGTTATCTAAAAGTGATGATGTTTTTAAAGATTGAAATTGAAAAGAAAACTAAAACATGAAATCATTTGATGGAGTGGATGAGATTACAGGAAAAAAATCATTAGTATTTTAAATTTTCTTTCGTGGGCACCTGGGTGGCTCCATTGCTTAAGTGTCTGGCTTCAGCTCAGGTCACGATCTCAGGGCCCTGGATCAGTCCCAAGTCTGGCTCCTTGCCCAGCGGGGAGTCTGCTTCTCCCTCTCCCTCTGCCTGCCACTTCCTCTGCTTGTGCACTCTGTCTCTCTCTCTCTCTCCCCCTGTCAAATAAATAAATAAATAAATCTTTAAAAATAAATAAATAAATAAATAAATAAATAAATAAATAAATATTCTTTCATAATATTTTTAAATTGATGTCACAAGATTTTGGAATGCTACACATCCAGGGGAAAATGATTTTAATGACATAGAAGTGCTCTGGATAGAATATAAAATCTAAAAAACGTAGGATATGAGACTATGTATAGTATGGTCTCAGATTCGTGGAGCAAAACATGGAAGGATGTAGATAGAATATTTGTAAACTTTCTCTAGAGGAAAAAATATGGAAGAAAACTATGCTGAGAACAAACATTGAAAGGAAATGCACCAAAATGCTAACAGTTTATCTGGATGGTGGAATTTGGGTGATTTTAAAATTATGTTTAATTAACCAGTAGATGTTCAAAACTAATAATAGATGATTGAAATTCCTTGGGTTGAAGTCTCTCTTTTCCATGTGTTCTGTCACTAAATTGGCTTTTCTGCTTCTACATTCCCTACTTTCAGATCCTGCTTGTCCATGTCAGATCATCCCCTTTCCTCAGTGTTTTTACTGTCTTGGTCATGCTCCTTCTTCTTTTTTATTTTATTTATTTATTTGACAGAGAATAAGAGAGAGAGAGAGCACGAGCAGGAAGAGCAGGCTCCAACCCAGGACCCTGGGATTGTGATCTGAGCTGAAAACAGACTTTTTTTTAAAAGATTTTATTTATTTATTCATGAGAGATACACATAGAGAGAGGCAGAGACACAGGCAGAGGGAGAAGCAGGCTCCATCCAGGGAGTCCAGGATCCAGGGACTTCAGGATCATGCCCCGGGCTGAAGGGAGGTGCTCAATCGCAGAGCCAGCCAGGCGCCACCCCTCCCCCTTTTTTTAAGATTTTGTTTATTTACTCATGAGAGACACAGAGAAAGGCAGAGACATAGACATAGACATGAGAGGCAGAGACATAGGCAGAGGTTCCCCACGGGGAGCCTGATGAGGGACTCGATCCCCAGACTCTGGAATCACGATCTGAGCCAAAGGCAGACAGACACTCAACCACTAAGCCATCCAGGTGCCCCTGAAGACAGACTCTTAACCAACTAAGCTACACAGCCCCCCCCCCCACCTTGGTTTTGACTCTACATTTCTTCCTGTGCCTTTGCTGGTTCTTCTTGCCATACTTCTCACGTCTTTAATGCTATTGTTTCTTAAAGTCCTGCCCTGTCCCTTATTCCTTCTGTGTACTCTCTGTCCTAGCTAACTCCCTTTCATGACTTCACCTGTTACTTCTAGTTGGCTAACCCCAAACTACTTATCTTCTATCTTGACCTCTGTTCTCTGTTCTTCCTCATATTTCCAACTTCCCACTGGAATTCTCCACCTGGCTGATCTGAGTTACAGACAGCTCACATTTAAGTGTAGAAACCCAGTTCACTTTCTTCCTAGGCCTATTCTTTTTGCTGACTTTCTGTTTCTAGTTAAAGTCACCACCAGGCTCCCAGGCTCCTAGGCAGGACAGAATACATAATTTGTGAGGCCTAGTGCTAAATTAAAATGTAAGGTCCCCAGCAGTCCTGGTGGCTCAGTGGTTTGGTGCTGCCTTCAGCCCAGGGTGTGATCCTGGAGGCCCGGGATCAAGTTCCGCGTGGGGCTCCTTGCATGGAGCCTTCTTCTCCCTCTGTCTGTGTCTCTGCCTCTCTCTGTGTGTGTCTCTCATGAATAAATAAATAAAATCTTTAAAAAATAATAAAATGTAAGGTCCCTTGTTCAAAAGTTATGAAGACTCTCAAGATGGTGACAGCAGAACACAAAACAGAGTGTAAGGCACTTCCAGGTGCAGGGCCCTGTGTGATTGCACAGGCTGCATACCCATAAGTCAACCTTGTGCCTAGGCTTAACTATGGGGATCCATCTTGGATTCCTCTTTCTCCTTTATTTTGGTTTGGTTGACAGGGTATATAGTGCATCTACTCACAAAAATGGCAAGTAATGGGAGAGGAATATATTTGAATAGCGGGGTGAAAAGGAGATGAGTTCAATTTAGGCCCTATGAATGCAAGGAACATCCAAATCAGAGGATCCAATAACCAGTTGTCTAGAACTCAGGCTGTCAATCTGCCTTCAATACTCGGGGTAGAGGATATCACTGAACTTGGCTGTGGATGAAATTAGTCAGGGAGAGGTCAAGTAGGGCCTTTCAAATTGGGGTCCATAGGCCATTTACACTGTCATCTCCAGCTTGTTAAACATGAAGTCTCCTCAGGTCACCCCAGCCTTCTGAATCTGAATATATTTAGAAGTAGGTAGGGCTTGGGAATTATAGTTTCAACCATCTTCCCAGGTGATTCTTTTGCTCATTAGAGTTTCGGAACTATTAATGTGCATCAGAAGATTGATGAGGCTACAACCCCATAGAACATATCAATGTACAAGATAGTGGCTTTCATAATTTTTTGACTGAGACACACAAGGAGAAATAGATGTTATGTTGTAACTCCATACATACACATGTATTGGAAACAACATCTTTCAAAACATACATGTCCTTTCCATGTTGTGTCTGATATTTTTGTTCCATTGTATTTCATTATTTAAAAATGTCCATCATGGGGCTCCTGGGTGGCTCAGTCAGTTAAGCATTGGACTCTTGATCTCAGCTCAGGTCTTTTTTTTTTTTTTTCTCTCAGCTCAGGTCTTTTTTTTTTTTTTTTTTTTTAAAGATTTTATTTATTTATTCATGAGAGACACAGAGAGAGAGGCAGAGGGAGAACCAGGCTCCACGCAAAGAGCCCAATGTGGGACTTGATCCCGGGACTCCAGGATCACGCCCCGGCCCAAAGGCAGGTGCTAAACCACTGAGCCATCCAGGGATCCCTCAGCTCAGGTCTTGATTTCAGGGTTGGGAATTCAAGCCTCCAGGTTGGGCTCCATGCTGAGTGTAGAGAAATGCCCATCATGACCCATGAATAGGCTGCATCTTGAATTTGAAAAACACCGGTTAAGAAGTTAACAGAGGGAGAGGGTGTTGCTAGGGCCAGGAAAAAAATAAATCTAAACTCTCCACAGGTTCTTCAGGGTCTAAACTACATTTCAAAGCTTCTGAAAGCAAGCCTGCATTTGAGTTATAGCTGAAGAACCCTCAGTTCATTTCTTAACTGTTACTGGACAGATGAATTCATGGAAGCCATGATTGCACCAACAGCCCATAGTGACCCCTGCTGTCCAAGCCACCAGCCCATCTCACAAGGAGGCTATGTAAGATGGGGCAGCACCATCAAATGTAGGCACTTAAAGGAAACCCTCCCTCTCTTCCTTGTTTGCCTTAAGTATCCTAAAGTGACTCTGCCATGTCTCTTTTCTCCAGCATCATCCTCTGCCTCCTATCGCCTTTCATCTCAGAACTTACTCTGCATTTGTATGTTGTTTTTTCATTTTCATTCATCTCAAAATATCTTCTAACTCCTCAGGTGATCTCTTCTTTGACCCACTGGTTATTTGAGAGCATGTTGTTTAATTTCCACATATTTGTGAATTTTTTAGTTTTCCTTCTTTTTTTTTTTTTTTTTTTTTTTAAATTTTTTTTTATTTATTTATGATAGTCACACACACAGAGGAGAGAGAGAGAGAGAGAGAGAGAGAGAGAGGCAGAGACACAAGCAGGCTCCATGCACCAGGAGCCTGATGTGGGATTCGATCCCGGGTCTCCAGGATCAGGCCCTGGGCCAAAGGCAGGCGCCAAACCGCTGCGCCACCCAGGGATCCCCTAGTTTTCCTTCTGTTACTGATTTCTAGTTTCTCATTCTATTGTGATAAGAGAAGATACTTTGTATGACTTCAACCTTTAAATTGATTGAAACTTGCTTTGTGGCCTAACATATGGTCTATCCTGGAGAATATTCTCTCTGCAATTGAGAAAAATATGTATTCTGCTGGTGTTGGATGGACTGTTCTGTATGTCTGATAGGTCTAGTTAATGAACTAGTACAAGTCCAAGTAGTAATACTAGTACAAGTCCTTCCTTTTTTTTTTTAAAGATTTATTTATTTATTCATTCAGAGAGAGCGAGAAGCACGCCTCATGCAGGAAGCCCGATGCGGGACTTGATCCCGGGTCTCCAGGATCACACCCCAGGCTGCAAGCACCACTGTGCCACCGCTGTGCCACTGGGGCTGCCGAAGTCCTTCCTTTTTTAATTGACCTTCTGTTTAGCTGTTCTATCCAAGTTTGAAAATGAGGTATTGAAGTCTCCAAGTATTACTGTAGGACTGTCTATTCTTTTCTTCAATTCTGTTCATTTTTGCTTCATACATTTTGGAGCTCTGTTGTTAGGTGAATATATGTTTATAATTGTTTTGTCATTTTTGACGGATTGAAACTCTATCTATCTATCTATCTATCTATCTATCTATCTATCTATCATGTCCTTCTTTGTCTTAATAACACTTTTGGACTTAAAGTCTGTTATTAGTATAACTACTCCAGCTTTCTTTTGGTTACCATTTGTATGAAATATCTTTTTCCATCTTTTCACTTTCAAACTATTTTTGTCTTTAGATCTTCCTCTATTTTAAAAAGAATTTATTTATTTATTTATTTATTTGAGAGAGATTGAGCACAAGCAGAGGGAGTGGCAGAGGGAGAGGGAGAAGCAGGCTTCCCGACGAGCAGGGAGCCCGACATGGGGCTGGGTCCCAGGACCTCAGGATCATGACTTGAGTGGAAGGCAGCTGCTTAACCAACTGATCTACCTAGGTGCCCTGGATCTAAAGAGTCTCTTATAGAAGGCATGGAGTTGGATCATTTTAAAATCTATTCTGTCAATGTCTGCAATTTAATTGAAGAGTTTAATCCATTTACATTTAAAGTAATTATTGATAGGGATGCCTGGGTGGCTCAGCAGTTGAGCATCTGCCTTTGGCTTAGGGTGTGATCCTGGAGTTCTGGGATGGAGTTCCGCATGGGGCTGTCTGCATGGAGTCTGCTTCTCCTCCCTCTTCCTGTGTTTCTGCCTCTCTCTCTGTGTCTCTCATGAATGAATATATTTTTTTATTTTTTAAAGATTTTATTTATTCATGAGAGACACAGAGAGAGAGGCAAAGACATAAGCAAAGGGAGAAGCAGGCTCTTATGCAGGAAACCCAATGTGGGATTCATCCCAGGACTCCAGGATCACACCCTGAGCCAAAAGCAGATGCTCAACTGCTGAGCCAACCAGGCATCCCTCTTATGAATGAATAAATAAAATCTTTTTTAAAAATAAAATAATTATTGATAAAGAAGAATTTATTTCTGCCATTTTGCTGTTTGTTTTTTATATATATCTTTTTAATCTCCCAATTCCTCCATTACTGCCTTCTTTTATGTTTCATTTTTTTTTCTAGTGTACTGTTTTGGTTCTGTTCTCAATTCTTTTTCTGTATTTTTTAAAAATTGTTTTCTTGGTGGTTTCCCTGGGTGTTATGAATAACACATTAGGTTGATAATAATCTAGTACAAATGGATCCAACTTAGTTTAGTCCATCATGGGGCTCCTGGGTGGCTCAGTCAGTATCTCCTATGTATCTCTGTCTCCCCCTCCTCACCTTATATTGTTATTGTCACAAATTACATCTGAATGGGGACGTCTGGGTGGCTCAGCAGTTGAGCATCTACTTTGGCTCAGGGTCTGATCCTGGGGGTCCAGGGATCAAGTCCCGCATCAGGGTCCCTGTGAGGAGCCTGCTTCTCCCTCTGTCTGTGCCTCTGCCTCTCTCTGTGTGTCTCTTATGAATAAATAAATAAAATCTTTTTTTAAAAAATTACATCTGGATGCACTGTGTGCCCATTAACATAGATTTAAAATTACTATCTTATGCATTTGTCTTTTAAATCATATAGGAAGAAAAAAAAGAAGAGTTACAATTCAAAAATATAATACTGGATTTTATATTTACCTATATGTAGATGTGACTACTATTGTTCTTTATTTCTCTGTATGGTACCTAGTTACTGTCTAGTGTTCTCTCATTTCTGTCTGAAATTTCTTATAGGGAGTTTCTTATAGGGCATTTCTTGTAAGGCAGGTCTACTAGTAAAGAACTTCAGCTTTTGTTTATCTGGAAATGCCCTAATTTCTCCTATCAAGTAAGATTGAATACATTTATCCATAATGATACTATAAAACCTGTTTTATTGGTCTCTCTTGAAGAATGGTAGGGAATCAGCTCATTATTTTGAAAATTGGCAAAGAAAAAACAATCAGCATCTGTTATCTTTTTCCTATCCAAACTCAGTATCTCAGAATAACTGAATAGGTGATAAAAGGAAGTTTCTCTCCTTATAGAAATAGTAAACAGAGTAGAAATAATTTCTAGAAAGCAAATCAGTAGAAATTAAAACATAACCAGTTGGTAACCCCTAATGAATTAAGAAAAGGCTATCAAGAGCTGATAACATTGCAAAAAGAGACAAGGAAATTGTGTTCTTTATGATAGAAGCATGCAACATCATTGGTAAAGTAGTCTGGCTTTTTAAAAAAGCAAATCAGTTGTATTTCTATACAATAAAAATGAGACAGAAGAAAGAGAAATTAAGGAGTCAATCCATTGACAATTGCACCCAAAACCCTAAGATACCTAGGAATAAACTTAACCAAAGAGGCAAAGGATCTATACTCAGAAAACTACAGAACACTCATGAAAGAAATTGAGGAAGACACAAAGAAATGGAAAAACATTCCATCCATACTCATGGATTGGAAGAACAAATACTGTTAAATTGTCTATGCTATCTAGAGCAATCTATACATTCAATGCAATCCTTATCAAAACACCACAACTTATTTCACAGAGTTGGAAAAAATAATCCTAAAATTTGTACGGAACCAGAAAAGACCCAAGCAGTGAAAAGAATATTGAAAAAGAAAACCAATGCTGGGGCATCACGATGTCTGACTTCAAGCTGTATTACAAAGCTGTCATCATCAAAATAGTATGATACTGGCACGAAAACAGACACATAGATCAATGGGACAGACAAAAAGAACCTAGAATTGGACCCTCAACTCTATGGTCAACTAATCTTCAACAAAGCAGGAAAAAATATAAAATGGAAATAAGACAGTCTCCAACAAATGGTGTTGGGAAAATTAGACAGCCATATGCAGAAGAATGAAACTGGACCATTTTCTCACACCATACACAAAAATAGACTCAAAATGGATGAAGGACCTAAATGTGAGATAGGAATCCATCAAAATCCTAGAGGAGAACACAGGCAACAACTTTTGTGACCTTGGCCACAGCAACTTCTTACTAGACATATCTCCAAAGGCAAAGGCAAAAATGAACTACTGGGACTTCACCAAGATAAAAAGCTTTTGCACAGCAAAGGAAACAGTCAACAAAATCAAAAGACAACTGATAGAATGGGAGAAGATATTTGCAAATGACATATCAGATGAAGGGCTAGTATCCAAAATCTATAAAGAACTTCTCAAACTCAACACCCAAAGAACAAATAATCCAATCAAGACACAGGCAGAAGAGGGATGCCTGGGTGGCTTAGTGATTCAGCATCTGCCTTTGGCTCAGGTCATGATCCGAGAGTCCTGGGATTGAGTCCCACATCGGGCTCCAAGCAGCAAGCCTGCTTCTCCCTCTGCCCATGTCTCTGCCTCTCTCTGTGTGTCTCTTGTGAATATATAAATAAAATCTTAAAAAAATAGGCAGAAGACATGAATATGTCTTCTCCAAAGAAGACACACAAATGGCCAGGGAAATACAAATCAAAATTACAATGAGATACCACCTCATATCAGTTGGAATGGCTAAAATCAATACTTTTCTTTATTGCTTTTGGATTTTTTTTAAAAAAGATTTATTTATTTATTCATTCAGAGAGAGCGAAGAGAGAGGCAGAGACACAGGCAGAGGGAGAAGCAGGCTCCACGCCGCAAGCCCGATGCGGGACTCGATCCTAGGTCCCCAGGATCACACCCCGGGCTGCAGGCGGCGCTAAACCGCTGCGCCACCGGAGCTGCCCACTGCTGCACCACCGGGGCTGTCCTGCTTTTGGATTTACTTCTTGCTTAGGAACGTCATGCCTGGGGTGCCTGGGTGGCTTAGTAGGTTAAGTGTCTGCCTTCAGCTCAGGTCATGATCTTGGGGTCCTGGGATTGAGCCCCACATTGGGTTTCCCACTCATCAAGGAGCCTGCTTCTCCCTCTGCCCCTACGCGCTACTCGTGCTCTCTTTCTCCCTTGCATGTGCACTCTCTCCCTCTCTCAAATAAATGAAATCTTTAAAAATGTTTAATTTTATTTTATTATTCATGAAATATACAGAGAGAGGCAGAGACATAGGCAGAGAGAGAAGCAGGTTTCCTTCAGGGAGCCCAATGCAGGACTCAATCTCAGAACCCCAAGATCATGACCCGAGCTAAAGGCAGATGCTCAACCACTGAGCCACCCAGGCATCCCTAAAAAGCTTTTTTTTTTTTTTTTTAAGAAATGTCTGCCCCTCCCCATTCGACAGACATGCATCTTCTGGTGCAGCGCCAGCCGCGTCCCTGAGACACAATGGTGAAGGTTAGAGTGAATGTATGGCAATTCCATGGCATGGTCAAGGCTGAGAATGGGAAACTTGTCAGAATTGGAATGTTCATCTCCATCTTCCAGGAGCGAGATCCCACCAACATCAAATGGGGTGATGCTGGTGCTGAGTATGTTGTGAAGTCCACTTGGGTCTTCACCACCATGGAGAAGGCTGGGGCTCACTTGAAAGGGAGGGCCAAGAGGGTCATCATCTCTGCTCCTTCTGCTGATGCCCCCATGTTTGTGATGGGCGTGAACCACTAGAAGTATGACAACTCCCTCAAGATTGTCAGCAATGACTCCTGCACCACCAACTGCTTGGCTCCTCTGGCCAAAGTCATCCATGACCACTTTGGCATCATGGAGGGCCTCATTACCACTGTCCATGCCATCATTGCCACCTAGAAGACCGTGGATGGCCCCTCTGGGAAGCTGTGGCATGATGGCCGAGGGGCTGCCCAGAACATCATCCCTGCTTCCATTGGGACTGCCAAGGCTGTGGGCAGGTCATCCGTGCGCTGAACAGGAAGCTCACTGGCATGGCCTTCCGTGTCTCCACCCACAACGTGTCAGTTGTGGATCTGACATGCTGCCTGGAGAAAGCTGCCATATATGACGACATCAAGAAGGTGGTGAAGCAGGCATCGGAGGGCCCCCTCAAGGGCATCCTGGGCTACACTGAGGACCAGGTTGTCTCCTGTGAGTTCAACAGTAACACCCACTCTTCCACCTTCGACACTGGGGCTGGCATTGCTCTCAATGACCACTTTGTCAAGCTCATTTCCTGGTATGACAATGAATTTGGCTACAGCAACCAGGTGGTGGACCTCATGGTCCACATGGCCTCCAAGGAGTAAGAGCCTCCTGGACCACCAGCCCCAGCTAGAACAAGAGGAAGAGAGAGGCCCTCAGCTGCTGGGGAGTCCCTGCTCCAACTTAATCCAACACACTGAGAATCTCCTGACCTCCAATCTACAACCCAGACCCCAAGGAAGGAGAGGGGGTTGGGGAGCCCTACCTTGTCATGTACCATCAATAAAGCATACTGTACCCCCCCAAAAAAAGAAATGTCATGCCTACCCCAAATTTATTTTTAAAATCACAGACTGTTCTTCAATTATATTTATACTTCTAGTATTTCCTGAACTCACACCTGTAAATGGGATGGAATAGGACTCTTTTAAAAAACAAAAAGTCAAGTCTCATTATCATATATTACTCCATTCTGATTTTTTAAAAGATTTTATCTATCTATCTATCTATCTATCTATCTATCTATCTATCTATCTGAGACACACAGAGAGAGAGAGGCAGAGACACAGGCAGAGGGAGAAGCAGGCTCCATCCAGGGAGCCTGACGTGGGACTCGATCCCAGCACTCCAGGATTGCACCCTGGGCTGAAAGCAGGTGCTAAACCACTGAGCCACCCAGGGATTCCCGCCCCCCATTCTGATTTTAAAATGGCACCTTTGGAGTGCCTGGGTCATGCAGTTGGTTAAGCATCTGACTCTTGATTTTGGCTCAGGTCATGATCTTAGGGTGGTGAGATCAGCTCCATGTCTGGTTCTATGCTCAGTGCAGAGTCTACTTGAGATCCTCTCTGCCTCGCCCTCCACCTCTCCCAGCTTTTGCTGTTTCTCTCTTTTTCTCTCAAATAAATACATATTAAAAAAATAAAATGCCACCTTTATTGTAAACTAAATATCCATAGTCACATGAACCTTTTTCTAGACTCTCTGTATAGTTTTTCTGAAAAGTTTTGTGTGTGTGACAATAAAATATGTTTAAATTGATATCTAGTAGGAGCCATTCATCTTCATGGTTCTTTTCCAAGTTATGTTTGTTCTCTTCTTAAATAAATAAATCTTTTTTTTTAAGATATTTATTCATTTGAGAGAGTGTGCGTACGAGCAGGGGGAGCAGCAGAGGGAGAAGAAATAGGCTCCGTGCTGAGCTGGGAGACCAATGCAGGGCTTGATCCCAGGACCCTGAGATCATGACCTGAGCCAGAAGCAGTCTCTTAACCGACTGAGCCACCCAGGCACCCCTAAATGAATAAAATCTTAAAAAAATAAGAAGAATAAAGCAAACTGGAACTCTAATACATT
The DNA here is from genome assembly GCF_905146905.1 of Nyctereutes procyonoides. Taxonomy (NCBI): domain Eukaryota; kingdom Metazoa; phylum Chordata; class Mammalia; order Carnivora; family Canidae; genus Nyctereutes; species Nyctereutes procyonoides. The sequence goes on along the minus strand of NW_026575133.1, from coordinate 7,200,688 downwards.
GTAGGTGAGATTGCAACATGGTATGGAACTTGGGAAACAGCTTGGCAGTGTCATAAAGTTAAACATAAACTTACCTTATAACCCAGTAATCCCACTCTTAGATATTTACCCAAGAACAAATGTGGATATATGCCTGCACAAAGACTGATATGCAAATAGCTGTGTTCATGAAAAAAGACAAACTGGAACAAACTAAATGTCTTATCAACTGGCAACTGAATAAACAATTTCTTTATTATGCAAAACTATCCTGCATTAAAAAGAAGTGAGATGGGCAGCCCCGGTGGCGCAGCGGTTTAGCGCTGCCTGCAGCCCGGGGTGTGATCCTGGGGACCTGGGATCGAGTCCCACCTCGGGATTCCTACATGGAGCCTGCTTCTCCCTCTGCCTGTGTCTCTGCCTCTCTCTTCGCTCTCTCTGAATGAATAAATAAATAAATCTTTAAAAAAAAAAGAAGTGAGATAATTGATATATTCAACGTGAATGAATCTTAAAAACTTCATGCTAGGAGCACCTGGCTGGCTCAGTTGGCAGAGCATGTGACTCTTGATCTCAAGGTTGGAGTTAGAGCACCATGGTGGGAGTAGAGATTACTTAAAAAAATTAAACCTTAAAAAAAGCGGGGGTGGCACCTGAGTGCTCAGTCGGTTAAACATCTGCCTTCCAGGTCATGATCCCGGAGTCCTGGGATAGCCCCACATCGGGCTCCCTGCTCAGCAGAATCTGCTTCTCCCTCTCCCACTGCCACTGCCCCCTGCTTTCAAATAAATAAAGTCTTTTTTAGAAAAAGAAGAGAGAAAAAAAAAAGAAAAAGAAAAAAGAGAAATATTAAGCTAATTGAAAGAAGTCAAACACAAAAGACTACATATTGTGATGCCATTTATATCAAATTCTATTTGAGTCCTTTCTCTTTTTTCTTGATAAGTCTGGCTAGAGATTTATCAATTTTATTGATTTTCTTTTCAAAGAATCAGCTCCTGGTATCATCAACCTGTTCTACTTTTTTTTTTTTAGTTTTTTATCATTTATTTCTGCTCTAATCTTTATAGGAATTTCTAAAAAAAAAAATCACAGTGGCAGAGAATAGGTCAGTGATTGGATAGAGCTACACGTTATGTAAGGGGATTGATTGCAATGGGGTAAAGGGAACTTTTCATGGTGATGGAAGTATTTTATGTATTAATTGTGGTGATGATTACATAACTATATACAATTGCCAAGACTTATTAAATTGCACAGTTAAATTGGATGAATCTTATTTTATGAAAATTATACCAAATTTATAAATAAATGTGGGAGGAATATGAAAACAAACAAAGAGAAAGATAAGAATTAGGCAACTCAGTAAGAACTGAGTTGAGGGGCAGCTTGGGTGGCTCAGTGGTTTAGCGCTGCTTTCAGCCCAGGGCCTGATCCTGGGGACCCAGAATCAAATCCCATGTCAGGCTCCTTGCATGGAGCCTGCTTCTCCCTCTGCCTATGTCTCTGCCTCTCTCTCTCTCTCTCTCTCTGTATGACTATCATAAATTAAAAAAAAAAAAAAGAATATCTCTTGAACTCTGAGAAAAGAATTGTTAAGAGGGTAGAGGGTAAACGGGGTGGTTAGAAGTGGTAGGCCTTTCTACATTTTTCGAATTTTTTTCTGGGTGTACTAGTTAAGAGATAAATAGCTAAAGTAGAGGCAATTGACTGGCTCACTAGGTAGAGCATGCAACTCTTAATCTCAGGGTCATGAGTTCAAACCACATGTTAGGCATAGAGTTTACTTTAAAAGGAAATGAAAGCAGGGTACCTGGGCGGCTCAGTGTTTGAGCGTCTGCCTTTGGCTCAGGTTGTGATCCTGGGGTCCTGGGGTTGAGTCCTGTATCAGGACTTTACATCTCTCTGTGTGTCTCTCATGAATAAATAAATAAAATCTTTAAAAAGAAAAGAAAGCTAAAATAAAACAGGTATAAAAATAAACTGAATTTAGAGGTGCCTGGGTGGCTCATTTGTTTGGGCATCTAACTCTTGGTTTTGGCTCCGGTCCTGGTCTTGGGATCATCAGATTGAGCCCCACATAGATAGGGCTCTGTGCTCAGTGCAGAGTCTGCTTGGGATTCTCTTTTTCCTCTTCCTGTGCCCTCCCCTGCTTGTGCGCGCTCTCTCTCTCTTGCAAATAAAATAAAACAAATAAAATCTTTAAAAAATAAAAAAACTGAATTTAGACTCAGAATTTTTTAAATAGAAAAGTACGACTATGTTTTAGACTCAAATTTGAAGTGGGTCATATCAGTTATATGAATATATTGATATTTTAAAAATACAATATAACAACAACAACTAACATTTACTGAGTTTTGCCATGTGCCAAGCATTGGCTAAGAACTTAGTAAGAACATGAGGCATACAGAAGTTGAGTAATATGTCTGAGATTACACAGCCAGCAAGAAACTGTGACTGTCTGCAGGTGACTGGATCCTCATAGCAGGGAAGAGACTAAGATGAAGTAGGTCAGTGCTTCCTGTGGGAGTAAAGCAGGTGTGACATGAAAGACAGAGTTTACTGTACTGACCCACAAAGGACCTTGGTCTGAAAAGCTGAGCTGAAGCAACTAGCAGGCCTCAGAGGATGGGTCTGGGGCTCATGGTCTAAGGGTCATGTCATGGACGTTAGATCATGACAGAATTCTCCATGTTGAATCAAAGCCAGGTGGGCAAGACATGAAGGATTTCCAGTATGAGCCAGGAAAATCTGATCTCAGATGATTGGTCACCTAGCAGGGATGTAGGTCTAATGTGTGCCTTTCAGTATCTGGAAGGACCAGGATGGATGAGAGGCATTCAGAGAAAAGAGGATACATGGAGAAATAGTTGAGGGAGGGTATTGGTAATGTAGGGTCTATGATAGAGAAATCTCCCCCATTTAGTCTTATATATGGCATCAGGGACAGAATAGGCTCAGAAGGACAACTATTGGATATAATAGGTGTTGCTAATTAACCCTGAGGCCTGAATATCTCCAGATTGTCTGACTGGGAGGCTGAGCCACCTCAAGCCAATGTCTGCATCCTGACACTTCATAAAGTTGATGAGATCTTTTCCTGGGATCATTTCCAAACCTCTATTTCCACTGCTTCCTTGAGACCTCACTTTTCTTATTCCTCTGTGGAATCAGTTTCTCCCCTGCATATTGAGAGCTTGGAGAAGTTTCAGTTCTGTCCCCCAAACAGAGACATAGTTCATTAGTACTATCTGAATTAGTGCATTGAATAGTAGCTAGTTCCAACCACCTTAGAACTTAAGTCCACGGGCGCCTGGGTGGCTTAGTCGGTTGAGCACCTGCCTTTGGCTCAGGTCATGATCCTGGGGTCCTGGAATAGAGCCCCGTATCAGGCTCCCTACTCAGCAGAGAGCCTGCTTCTCCCTTGGCCTCTGCCTCTCCCCCTTCTGGTGCTGTCTCTCTCTCGCTCTCTCTGTCAACTATATAAATAAAAATTAAAAAAAAAATAACTTAGGGGATCTCTGGGTGGCGCAGCGGTTTAGTGCCTGCCTTTGGCCCAGGGCGCGATCCTGGAGACCCGGGATCGAATCCCACATCAGGCTCCCGGTGCATGGAGCCTGCTTCTCCCTCTGCCTGTGTCTCTGCCTCTCTCTCTCTCACTGTGTGCCTATCATAAATAAATAAAAATTAAAAAAAAATAAAAAAAATAACTTAAATCCATACCTGGACTATAGTTGGTATGAGCCTGAATCATGGTTTGTTTGGTTTTTTTAGACTGTGTCATCCCACCTCCCCAATTTATTAGAACTTTTCCAAGAGCCAGGACAGTATCTGTCACACTATCCAATATATTGAAACCTCAAGATTCTACCACCAAATATACTCATTGCTCAGTCCACTACATCCAAACTGATCTAAGGCAGGAAACTAATAACACACTCAAATTGGGTAATTCTAGAAAAGTTTAATAAGAGAACTATTAAACTAATAAACTGGTGTAGGGAAATACAGGTGGTGGCCACTTTATCCCTAGGAGAAATGGGGAAGGGAGCCATTACTAGAATATAGAGATACACAGAGCTTGTGGAGAAGGTTGCCTGACAGGAGCTGTGACCTGTCATCAATTGCCATAGGTGCCCACAGCAACAATACGGATTGAGATCCACCCACCCTCTGATCTCTTGCCAGTGCTCCACATTGGCCAAGTTCTACTAGAAGGCAGAGGGCCTAGGTGCCAGTTAACCAGTCAACGTAGGTTAACTTCCTGAAGCACAGAGCAGGACAGAGAAGGATAGAGTGAACCTGGAAGGGTAAACAGAACATCGTCTTTAACCTAGACTCCTGTAGTAACCTTAACCTATTGCCTTATTTCTTCACAGCTGCCAAAGCATCTTGCTTTTTAATGTGATGAAATATATGAAGACTAAAACTGCCATTTTAACTATTTTAACATGTAGAATTTGGTCTCATTAATTACATTCACAATGTTCTGCAACCATCACCATTATCTATTTCCAAATTTTTTTTTATAACCCCAAACAGAAACTACCCACTAAGCAATAATTTCCCATTCCTCTCACTCTCAAGCCCCTGATAACCTCTCATCTACTTTCCATCTCTGTGAATTTGCCTAGGTCAGACATTTCATATAAATGGAATCATACAATATTTATCCTTTTATGTCTGACTTCTTTCACTTAGCATTATGTTTACAAGGCTTATCCATGTTACAGCATATATCAGAGCTTCATCCTTTTGTATGGTTGATTAATGTTCCATTGTATACATATAACACATTTTGTTTATCCATTCATCTGTTGATGGGACACTTCGGTTGTTTCAACCTTTTGACTACTGTGAATAATGCTACAATGAACATTAGCATACATGTATTTGTTTGAGTCCCTATTTTCAATTCTTCTAGGTATATACATAAGAGTGAAGTTTCTGGGTCATATAGTAATTCTATGTTTAACTTTTTTAAAATTTTTATTTATTTATGATAGTCACACAGAGAGAGAGGCAGAGACACAGGCAGAGGGAGAAGCAGGCTCCATGCACCGGGAGCCCGACGTGGGATTCGATCCCGGGTCTCCAGGATCGCGCCCTGAGCCAAAGGCAGGCACCAAACCGCTGCGCCTCCCAGGAATCCCTATGTTTAACTTTTTAAAGGAATTCTAATGCAGACTTTAAAAAGTATAGATTGAGGGGAGCCTGGGTGGCTCAGTGAGTTAAGCATTCAATTCTTGATTTCAGCTCAGGTCATGATCTTGAGGTTGTGAAACTGAGCCCTCCATCGAGCTCCACACTCAGCATGGAGTCTGTTCCTCCCTTCTGCTTCTACCCCTGCTCACACTTTCTTGCTCTCTCTCTCTTTCTCAAATACACAAATAAATAAGATCCTTAAAAAAACTAATAGGGGCACTTGTGTGGTTCAGTCTGTTAAGCATCCAATTCTTGGTTTAAGCTCAGGTCATGATCTCATGGGTTGTGGGATCAAGCCCTACATGTGGCTCCCAGTCAGTGGGGAATCTGCTTGAAGAGTCTTTCCCTCTGCCCCTCCCCCCACTTGCACGGGCACTCTCTCTGTCTCCCTCTCTGTCAAATAAATAAATAAGCAAATCTTAAGAAAAGACAGTAAAAGGACACTCCACAGAATAGAAAAAAATTATAAATCATATATTTGATAAGAGATATGTATCAAGAATATTAAAGAAATATTACCATTCAACAGTTAAAAGACAACCCAGTTAAAAGTGGGCAAAGGGGGGATCCCTGGATGGCGCAGCGGTTTGGTGCCTGCCTTTGGCCCAGGGCGTGATCCTGGAGACCCGGGATCGAATCCCACGTCGGGCTCCCGATGCATGGAGCCTGCTTCTCCTTCTGCCTGTGTCTCTGCCTCTCTCTCTCTCTCTCTCTCTCTCTCTCTCTCTCTCTCTGACTATCGTAAATAAATAAAAATTAAAAAAAAAAGTGGGCAAAGGATCTGAACAAACATTTTCCCAAATATTTTCCAAAGAAGATATACAAGTGGCCAATTAAGCACACTAAGAGAATTCAACATCATTAGCCATCTGAAAAATACAAATCAAAACCACAGTGAGATACCACTTCACTTGTTCTAGGATGGCTATAATCAAATGACAGACAATAACAAATATTGGTTAGAATGCACAGAAACTGGACCCCTTATTATTTATTTAACTTAAATTTATGTAAATACCCGGTTTTTCTCCTATTAAATTACAAGTTCTGGGACGCCTGGGTGGCTCAGCGGTTAAGCACCTGCCTTTGGTCCAGGGCATGATCCTGGAGTCCCAGGATTGAGTCCCATATCGGGCTCCTTGCATGGAGCCTGCTTCTGCCTCTGCCTGTGTCTCTGCCTCTCTCATTCTCTCTCTGTGTCTCTCATGAATAAATAAATAAGACCTTTTTAAAAATTACAAGTTCCTTGAGTACTGGACAGGAATTTTTTTTTAAGTTCTTTTTTTTTTAATTTATTTATGATAGTCATACAGAGAGAGAGAGAGAGGCAGAGACATAGGCAGAGGGAGAAGCAGGCTCCATGCACCGGGAGCCTGACGTGGGATTCGATCCCGGGTCTCCAGGATCGCGCCCTGGGCCAAAGGCAGGCGCCAAACCGCTGCGCCACCTAGGGATCCCCTGGATTTATCCCCGCCACATAAATCTTATGTGATTTATTAATCTCCAACCTCCAACAGATTTAAAATAAATTTTCCCATGTACCAACCTATTTCATCTAATCACACATGTATACATTTTGCAATGACTTTTTCTTGGCAGAATCACCACAAACCTATATTACTCAAGCTAGAGGCATGTAAGCTCTTCTCACTCCTTGTAGGGGTAGCAGAAATATGTATAATATTCTAGAGAACACTGTAACAATATAGTAAGCAGCTACTTTCTTACCACTACATACAGTCTAGAGTTCCAGAATGAGTGAGCAATGTCTCTCACAATGTGGTTGTCATCTCTCTTCCTCCAGGTAGCCTGTCACAACACCTAAATCACCAGGATGAATTGCATCGTTTGTTTTTGGTTTTTAAGATTTTATTTATTTATTTGAGAGATAGAGAGAATACAAGCTGAGTAAGAGGCAGAGGAATAGGGAGAAGCAGGCTCCCCACAACCAGGGAGCCCAACACAGGGCTTGGCGCAGGGCTCTATCTCAGATCATGACCTGAGCCAAAGATAGACGCTTAACTGACTGAGCCACCCAGGCACCCCTGACCTGCATCATTTGTAGACTCACTCAGATCCCATGAGGAGGCTTCATCCTCCAGATAAAATGTCTGAAATACAGCTCACCGGTGAGGAAGCTTACTACAAGAGGGAACTCAAAACTATGATGATAAAAAGGTAGTTGGAACTTCCACTACTACCCAACATGAAGTAACAGTGACTGGATTTACCCTCTGCCTTAAACAACCAGAAAACAAACAAACAAACAAAATATATAAAACAATGATTTTTAGACACTGGGCAGCAGACCGCGCAGGACTATGATCCCAAAGAAGAGGGAAACAAAGTGAGTCTAGGACTATACCATCTTATTGCCTGGAGGCAGCTTCCAGGTTGCAGTACAAGGAAAGGGAACCCAAATGTAGCCCAGAAGTCTTTTTGTTTGTTTAGGATTTTATTTATTTGACACATAGAGAGCACACAAGTAAGGGGAATGGCAGGCAGAGGGAGAGGGACAAGCAGGCTCCCTGCAGAGCCTAGGACCCAGGGATCATGACCCGACCTGAAGGCAGATACTTAACCAACTGAGCCACCCAGGTGCCCCCAGAAGTCTCTTTGTAATGAGGAAACGGACATAGGAGCTCATGAAGGCCAAGGTAGATAGATTTTGCAAGTCAGTGTATCAGAGAGGAGAGAGATACACACTGAGAGAATTTTGGAAATCTGCTGAGCAGTCCTCTGAAGTCTTTGAGTACCAACCTTTGCTCACATATACAATGCAAGGAAACTACCTAAGACTGAGGAAAGAACCATGAGAAAGAAGAGGCAGAACAATTTCTGGACCTATTACAGGTAAGGGTATAGTTCATGTTCCTACCAGCCAGGATAGAAAGATGTTCCAACGCACAGATTAGCATGCCTGGCTGGCTCAGTTGGTAGAGCACGCAACTCTTGATCTCAGGTTCATGAGTTTAAATCCCATGTTGAGCAGAGAGTTTACCTAAAAAATAAACAAACAGCAATGTGTGGGTGGCTCAGTGGTTGAGCGTCTGCCTTTGGCTCAGGGAGTGATCCTGGAGTCCCGGGATGGAGTCTCACATAGGGCTCCCTGCAGGGAGCCTGCTTCTCCCTCCGCCTGTGTCTCTGCCTCTCTGTGTTTCTCATGAATGAATAAATAAAATCTTTAAAATAAATAAATTAAATTAAATAAAAGACAATGTGTGTTAAAAAAAATGAAAGAAAGAAATACCTTATAATATACAGATCATTGGGTAGAATCCCCAGAACAGTATTGTCTCAGTCACAGAGATCAATCAGCTCTACATTAGAAGTTGTTATGGGGATCCCTGGGTGGCTCAGTGGCTTAGTGCCTGCCTTCAGCCCAGAGTGTGATCCTGGGGTCCTGGGATCGAGTCCCGCATCGGGCTCCCTGCATGGAGCCTGCTTCTCCCTCTGCCTGTGTCTCTGCCTCTCTCTCTTTGTGTCTCTAAAGAATAAATTAACAAAATATTTTTTTAAAAAGTTGTTATGGATCTATTCTAACAAAGTTTAAATACAAGTCTCAGAAGGATCCATCTGATTCCAAGAAATTCAACTGCACACCAGAAAAAAATCCAACATTATCTAAAAGAATACAACATAATCTAGCAACCAATGATGTAAAATTCACAATGTCTGACTCAAAAAAAACCTAAACATCAAAAAAAAAAGCAAGAAAATATTACCCATAAACAGGATAAAAATCAATCAATCGAGGCCAGTGGTGGATCAAGGGATGCAGAGACCCAGCGTCCTGGGAGCAAGGTGGCCCACTGGTGATAGCAAGTATATTGTCAGCATTATCACTCTGAAGAAGCTTCCTAAGAACAGCTATAAGAAGTGAGGGACTCTTTTGGCTGAGTATCAGCTGGCCCCAATGTCAAAAAATTGGACATGTTCAAGACCAAACTAGGATAATTTGCCAGCAAGAACAAGCAGAAGATCCAGAAGAGACCTCAAGTTCCAGGTATAGTTTCAGGACATGCATGCCACCACTGGAGTGGATCCTTTGACTTCTGAAAAAGGATTTTGATCTGAGATGCTGGGGATACAAATTATTAATGTGTGCCTAGCCCTTCCATTTCTCCTGAAATGGAAGATATGAGAAAGATCCAAATGAAACAAACTTCTTTGAAGAACTTTGGAGGATCTACATCAATAGGAATTAAAAGGAAGAAAAAAATTTACTTAGGACGTCAGCCAAGACAAGCTGATCAAGGCCATCAAGTAACTAGAGGCACTGCCTTCAGCATCATCCCTGTAGGTGGCCTTTACTTCATCAGCTTTTCTAACTGAGCTCAAGGTAGATCATACTGTGGTGCTGCAGCTGACAGGGAAAATGGCCACATAACTACCAGTGAGATCAAAGCCAGTCTTAAGTGGAAGACAGAGTAAGTGAGGCAAGTTCTGGAACATGTACTGAAGGAAAGGTTGGCCTGGTTGGACTTGCAGGCCCCAGAAGAGGCATACTACTGTCTACCAGCTCTTTCTATTGAACTCTACTCCCATAAGATTACCACTGATAAGGCCAGAGAAGTCCTCTTCTGAATCTGAGAGTGTGGAAGAGGGCACAGCAGCTGGCAGGGAGAAGAGAGAGAAGCTACTGGTAAATAAAACCTGAACAATTTTGTTGGGAAAAAAAAAATGTCAACCAATAAAAACAGATCCAGAAATAATAATGGTGATGGAACTAACCAACAAGGACATAAAAGCTGTGATTTTAAAAATGAGTTCAAGGGCAGCCTGGGTGGCTCAGCGGTTTAGTGCCGCCTTCAGCCCAGGATATGATCCTGGAGACCTGGGATCAAGTCCCATGTCAGGTTCCCTTCATGGAGCCTGCTTCTCCCTCTGCCTGTGTCTCTGCCTCTCTCTCTCTCTCTCTCTCTCTCATGAATAAATAAAATCTTTTTAAAAATAAATAAATAAAAAATAAAAATGGGTTCAAAAAGGTAGGGGAAAATATGGCCACAATAATTAGAGAAAAGGAAGATATAAGAAAGATCCAATGAAACTTTTAGATATGAAAAATACATTATATGAAATGGAAAATACACTGGATGTGATAAAATCAGATGCTGAAGAAAAGATTAGTGATCTGAAGAAATAAAATAGAAACTAACCAAGATAAAGCACAAAGACAAAAAAGAAGGAAAAAAGTAAACAGAGTATCACTTATGTATTATACAGGCTAGTATATGTATAATATCCCATAAGGAAAGAAGATGGATGAGCAGAGGTTTAGAAAAAAATATTTAAAGACAAAATGGTCTGAAAAAAAAAATCCAAATTTGCTGAAAGTTGTAAACCCACAGATCCAAGAAGCTCAGTGAATCCCAAGCTTAATAAACCTGAAGAAAACCACACCACCTCACTTCATAACGAAATTGCTGAAACCAGTGATAAAGACAAAATTTAAAAACAGCCAGAGAAAAAACACTCTTACTTATAGAAGAATAAATATAAGAGGCAATAAACTTCTTGTCAGAAGCTATGTAAACCAAAAGAAGAAAAATGTCTTTATTTTTTAAAAAAATTTTTAAATTTATTTATGATAGTCACAGAGAGAGAGAGAGAGAGAGGCAGAGACACAGGCAGAGGGAGAAGCAGGCTCCATGCACCGGGAGCCCGACATGGGATTCGATCCCGGATCTCCAGGATCACTCCCTGGGCCAAAGGCAGGCGCCAAACCGCTGCGCCACCCAGGGATCCCCAAAAATGTCTTTAGCATACTGAAAGACAAAAACCTGTCACTTAAAATCTTCACCCAGCAAAATTATCATTCAAAAGTGAAAGCACACAGACACCTGGGTGGCTCAGTGGTTGAGCATCTGTCTTCAGCTGAGGACATGATCCCAGGGTCCAGGATCGAATCCCACATCAGGCTCCTTGAGGGGAGCCTGATTCTCCTTCTTCCTGTGTCTCTGCCTCTCTCACTGTGTCTCTCATGAATAAATAAATACAATCTTTTTTTAAAAAAGTGAAGGCACAGCTCCTTAAAAAGTTAAATATAGAGGGACACCTGAGTGGCTTAGCAGTTGAGCATCTGTCTTTGGCTCAGGGAGTGATTCCGGGGTTCTGGGATCGAGTGCCACATTGGCTCCCTGTGAGGAGTCTGCTTCTCCCTCTGCCTGCGTCTCTGCTTCTCTCTCTGTGTCTCTCATGAGTAAATAAATAACACCCTTTTAAAAAAAAAAACGTTATATAGAATAACCATATGATTCAGCAATTCTACTCCTTGATACAAACCCCAAAGAAACGAAAACAGGAACTCAAACAGGTACTTGTAGGCAAATTGTTCATTGCAAAAGTTCATTATTTACAATGGCCAAAAGGCAAAAACAACCCAAATATCCATAAACAGAGGAATGGGTAAGCAAAATGTCATAGAAACACAAAATGGGATATTATTATTCAGCCATACAAAGGAATGAAATTCTGGTACCTGCTACAACATGGATGAACCTTATAAACACATTAGACTAAACTGAAAGAAGCCAGACACAAAAGGATAAATATTTTATGATTCCACATAGATGAAATATCTAAAATTGGCAAATTCATAGATACAAAGTAGATTAGAGGTTACTGGGGCTGAAAGCAGAGGGTAATAGGGAATTATTTCTTAATGGGTACAATTTCTGTGTGGAATAATGAACAAGTTTTGGAAATAGTGGTGATGGTTGCACAACCACTGTGAATATAATTAATGCCAACTGAATTGTACATTTAAAATTGTTAAAATGGAAAATTTATGCTATGTATATTTTACCACAGTCACAAAATGAAGGCAAAGAAAAAATTTTTTTAGACAAAAGATGATAAAATTCATTCACTTGAGTTTTGATGAAAGAAAAAATTCATGCTCTATAAGAAATGATAAAGGAAGTTCTCCAGGCAGAAATATCATGTGGAAATTTGGATCTATAAGACAGAATGTAGAGTGCCAGAAATAGTAAATATACTGGTAAATGTAAAAGACATTTCTCTAATCTTTAATGTCTTCAAAAGATAATTGGCTTTCGAAAGCAAAACGGACAACAATGGGATTTATAGTACATGTAAAAGCAAAATGGATGACCACACTACTACAAAGGATGAGAAGGAAAAAATGAGCATTTCTTACTCTAATGTTCCTATACTACACATGAAATGATATATTAATTGAAGGTAGAATGATATTTAAAATGTATTTTAGATACTCCAGGGACACCTGGTTGGTTCAGTCAATAGAGCATGTGACTCTTGATCTCGGGGTTTTGAGTTTGAGCTCCACATTTGGTATAGAAATTACTTAAAAAATGAAATCTTTAAAAAATAAAAATGAAAAAATAAAATATATTATATAGGGCAGCCCTGGTGGCACAGTGGTTTGGCACCACCTGCAGCCTGGGGTGTGATCCTGGAGACCCGGGATCGAGTCCCACATCGGGCTCCCTGCATGGAGCCTGCTTCTCCCTCTCTCCCTCTGTGTCTATGAATAAATAAATAAAATCTTTAAAAAATGTATTATATATACTCCAGAGCAACAACTAAAGAAATAAAGGTATAACTAACTAATACACCAATAGTGGAGACAAAATGGAATTATGAAAAATAGTCAATCCAAAGGAGAGCAGGGAGACAAGAAAGAAGTAACAGAGAAGATGGAATAAGAAATATATAGCCTAGATGATAGCTTCAAATTCAACCATACTGATAATTATATTAAATGTAAATGTTGTAAACACCCAATTAAAAGGTAAGGATGATCATATTGGATAAAATACTAAGACCCAGCCACATGTTGTCTACAAGAAACTCAAATCTAAAGAAACAGTTAAAAGGGATGGGAAAATGTATATCATACAAATAAAATTAAATGAAAGCTAAAGTGGCTATATTGAAAATAAGAAATAGACAAATCCATAATTATAATTGGATATTTTAGCACTTTTCCCAAGTAATTGATAGAAAGCTAGACAGAAAATCAGTATGATACAGATTTGAAGAACACTGTCAACCAACTTGACCTGACATTTATAGAACACTCCGCTAAATGCCAGAATACACATTCTTCTTAGGTGCACATGGAACATTTACCAAGACAGACAATATTCTAGGCCATAATACAATTTTTAATTGTTTTATAATTATAATAATAATCTCCATACCTAACATGGGGCTCAAACTCATGAACCCAAGATCAGAGGGGCACTGGGGTGGCTCAGTGGTTGAGCATCTGCCTTTGGCTCAGGTCGTGATCCTGGGGTCCTGGGATTGAGTCCCGCATTGAGCTCCCTACAGGGAGCCTGCTTCTGCCTCTGCCTGTGTCCCTGCCTCTCTGTCTCTCATGAATAAATGAATAAATCTTAAAAAAAAATAAAAATCAGAATCACATGCCCTACTGACTGAGCCAGCCAGGCACCCCTGATGTGTGATGCTGATAGTAAGGGAAGCTGGGAGTACATGGGATTGAGGGGAACATGAGAATTCTGTGTACTTTCTGCTCCATTTTTTTTTTCTGTGAACCTAAAACTTCTCTAAAATATAAAGTCTGTTGATTTTTTTTAAAAAAAGGTCAAAATCATGCTTTTCTCCTTTATTTTGTTAATTGGTGATTGTATCAAGTGGATTTTGAATGTTAAGCAAACTTGTATATCTTATAAGCACCATGTAAGTGGATTTGTTGTATGTGGCTTCCAGCTACCAGGACACCACCTGCCCCCCTTAATCTTCTCAACTTTTCTTTGATGAATTTGGCCTTTATAATGACAGGCTGCATTGGTTGCTTTCTCCCCTCCCCAGAACTTTGCAGTAGCCCAATTGAACCACATCAGTGATAGCAGCTCCAGTCTTGTTTTCAGCAGCATTTACCAGTAAGTATCTGCTCACTGAGGTCCACAAGTTTATTAAGGTTGACAGCTGGGCAAGAAGCTCTGGTTCCTCTTTAAGTGATGCAGCCTCATACCACTTTCTAAAAGTAACCTGGATGATATTTGTCAAAGTTGATCCTGCGATGATGCACACCATCAGCGTTACCCCAACCTCCTGGGTACTTGCCCATGCAGCCTCCCCTAAGAATCACGTGGCCCCGTAATTTCCAGGTCTTCCTCGGTCTGGATGACATATTGGTGGCAGAGGTGAAAAAAACTGATATTCTTTTTAATTGGAGTGGTTTTTTTTAAGATTTTTTATTTATTAGAGAGAGAGAGAAAGAGAGAGAGAGAGAGAGAAACAGGCAGAGGGAGAAGCAGGCTCCATGCAGGGAGCCTGACGTGGGACTCGATCCCGGGTCTCCAGGATCACGCCCTGGGCAGAAGGCAACGCTAAACCGCTGAGCCACTGGGGCTACCCTGGAGTGTTTTTTTATTGGAGCACTTAGACTTCATATTTCATGTGACTACTGATACAGATGGCCTTAAAACTACCATCTTGATATTTATTTTCTATTTTTTTGTTCTTGTATTCCTTTCTTGTTTTTTTTTTTTTAAGATTTTATTTAGACACAGAGAGAGAGAGAGGCAGAGACACAGGCAGAGGGAGAAGCAGGCTCCATACCAGGAGCTGATGTGGGACTCGATCTCAGGACTCCAGGATCAAGCCCTGGACGGAAGGCAGGTGCCAAACCGCTGAGTCACTCAGGCACCCCTCCCTTCTTGTTTTGTTTAGGATTGTTAATTTTTGCACTTCAATTTTTCACTCCTGTTTGGCTTTTTAGTTGTGCTTTGTTACGCTTCTAGTGATAACTTCAGAGATTATAATATGCATCATTACAAGAGTTTACCTCTATTTACCCTACTTTGATAGTCAATCTTAGAAGCTTGATGCGTATCCTGCTGTATTTTTCCTTATTGTATTCATTTTAATAGTTGTATCATATTCCATTGTATATGTAACATTATCAAGTTTTTATTTTTAGGGGCACTTGGGTGGCTCAGTCGGTTAAGTGTCTGCCTTCAGCTCAGGTCATGATCCTGGGGTCCTGAGATCAGCCCTGCATCAAGCTCCCTGCTCAGCAAGGAGTCTGCTTCTCCCTCTCCCTTTACGCTCGTCACCCCACTCATGCTCGCTCTCTTTCTCAAATAAATAAATAAATAAATAAATAAATAAATAAATAAATTTTATTTATTTTTTAAAAAATCTTGTTTAAAAAAAGATGTTTAAAGATTTTTATTTTGGGGACGCCTGGGTGGCTCAACGGTTGAGTGTCTGCCTTCGGCTCAGGGCATGATCCTGGGGTCCCAGGATCGCGTCCCACATTGGGCTCCCTGGATGGGGCTGGATTTACAACCATGAGATCAAGAGTCTTGGGATCCCTGGGTGGTGCAGCGGTTTGGCACCTGCCTTTGGCCCAGGGCGCAATCCTGGAGACCCGGGATCGAATCCCACGTCGGGCTCCTGGTGCGTGGAGCCTGCTTCTCCCTCTGCCTGTGTCTCTGCCTCTCTCTCTCAATCTGTGACTATTATAAATAAATAAATAAATAAATAAATAAATAAATAAATAAATAAATAAAAAAGAGTCTTATGTCCTACCAAGTGAGCCAGCCAGGTGTTTCTGTAATATTATTGAAATATGACCACAATGCAAAAATTTTTGAAACATGACTTTTCACATTCACTAAAAAATCTGCAAGCAGGAAGTGAGAGGAGATCCTACCAGTCAGACCCTGGGTAGTATTTCACCTCAGTTCTTAACGCCTTGGTTTCAGATTCTCTTATCCAGATGTCAACTCAAGACCTGCTGCTTCTCCAATCTTTCTAGAAATCATTTTGGAACCTAGAAGTAAAAGAAGGCCCTTGTCCACACAAGTAAGTACATTTCAAAATATTGAAAAGGTTGTGGTATCTATTTTGAAAATGAAGGGGGGGCGCCTGGGTGGCTGAGCAGTTGAGCACCTGCCCCTGGCTCAGGGCATGATCTGCAGTCTCAGGATGGAGTCCCACATCAGGCTCCCTGCCTGGAGCCTGCTTCTCCCTCTGCCTATGTCTCTGCCTTTCTTTCTGTGTCTTTCATGAATAAATAAATATAATCTTTTAAAAAAATAAAATGAAATGAAAATGACAGGGGGTACTAACATTAATTAAAATGTGTTTGAAAAATGCTCCAAATATACATTTTGAAAACAAGTGGAGTCACAGTAAACAATGTAAAATATACATCTGAAAGAAGATTCAAATATTTATTTGAAAACAAAGGAGAGGGGCACCTGAGTGGCTGAGTTGGTTAAGGGTCTGCCTTTAGCCCAGGTCATGATCCCAGGGTCCTGGGATGAGCCCTGCATTGGACTCCTTGCTCAGCGAGAAGTCTGTTTCTTCCTCTCCCTCTGCTTCATGTTCTCTTGTTCTCTCTCAAATAAATTTTTTTTAGTTTTATTTTTTTTAAATATTTTATTTATTTATTCATGAGAGACAGAGAGAGAGAGAGAGAGAGAGAGGCAGAGACACAGGCAGAGGGAGAAACAGGCTCCATCCAGGGAGCCTGACGTGAGACTTGATCCCGGGTCTCCAGGATTACGCCCTGGGCTGAAGGCAGGCGCTAAACTGCTAAGCCACCCGGGCTGCCCTCAAATAAATATTTTTTTAAAAAACCCACCTCCCAAAAAACCTAAAGGAGTCCTAGTACTATATTCATAGTGTTTAATCTTTTGAATATGTGACTTACAGTTCCTTTGATTAAGGGACTGGCAGATTTCCCTTCTCAAGTGATTATTATATCCATAGGTTTCCTACCATCCACTGGCGGGTCACATGTATAGCAATCTTTAAGTTTTGGTTCCAAGATCTCCCTCTATAGTTATTTCTCTAAGAATCTTTAGAGGTGGGGGTGGAGATACTTATTACTGATATAACCATAACAGCTTCTAACAGCTCTGCAAGCCATCAGCTTTCATTTCAACTGCTATTGCTGGCCTCCTGCCTGCTGTCACCCTGTTGTCCACAGACCAATGCCCACATTGCTGCCAATTAATCATGATGGGGCTTAGGCTGCTGCTGACCTTTTCTTTTCTTCAGTGTCATGGCTGCCTGCCTGGCCACTACCTCAGCAGCTGCAGTTGCTGCCAACATTTAGTGTTCAAACCCTCTGGACAAAGGGATAATTCCTCTAGCACAACTAGAGGGGATTCCCACAGCAGAGATGTTGAGCTCCTAAAGACTCAAGTCATTCCTTGATACTACAGATCCCCTTTCACTGAACAGACATTTTGAGAGCTCTTTCAGAAAGTGGTCAGGATTCCTGACCACCACAGTCCACACACCAGTGAAGATACAAAACATCAAAGATATTTTTAATAATAGTATTATTTACCATGATCTATCTTTCCAGACTTTATGGACATTCTATATACAGACTGGAACCATTGCTTTTTAACAAAATCCAGCTTTGCTGTTTGGTCCAGCCCTCTCCAGCAGATCCCAGCTAATGATATATCTTTCAAGGTTTCCAATGATTCTGGCTTTTTCAGAAATCCTTAGGCCATCTGGGAGAACATATTTTGAATTCTACATATGGACCAGGTTCCAGTTCTTGCCTTATGCCACTCCAAGCTTCCTCCATTCCTCAGGTATCTGTCAACACCACATGACCTTTTAAAGCGCTATACTACTGGGGCACCTGGATGGCTCAGTTGGTTAAGTGTCCAACTCTTGATTTCGGCTCAGGTCATGATCTTAGGGTTGTGAGATAGAGCCCTGCATCAGATTCCCCACTCAGCAGTCTGCTTGAGATTTTCTCATTCTGCCCTCTCCTTGCTCTCTCTCAGTGAATAAAGAAATCTTTAAAAAATAAATAAATAAAAATAAAGCACTATACTGTTGAAAAGGCTGGTCTGGAGTAAAAACAGAGAAAACATCTAGAAAACAGTGTGGTATAGCTACACTCCAGCCTAATAGTGTCTCATCTTTAAACCAGCCAAAATTTTTATTTATTCATTCATGAGAGTTACAGAGAGGCAGAGACACAGGCAGAGGGAGAAGCAGGCTCCATGCAGGGAGCCCCATGTGGGACTCAGTCCCAGGTTTCCAGGATCACACCCTGGGCTGAAGGCGGCACTAAACTGCTGAGCTACCCGGGCTGCCCTCAGTACCATTTTATTTTTTATTTTTTATTTGTTTTATTTATGATAGTTACACAGAGAGAGAGAGAGAGAGAGGCAGAGACACAGGCAGAGGGAGAAGCAGGCTCCATGCACGGGAAGCCCGATGTGGGATTCGATCCCGGGTCTCCAGGATCACGCCCTGGGCCAAAGGCAGGCGCCAAACCGCTGTGCCACCCAGGAATCCCTCAGTACCATTTTAGAATGCCAAATAGCAAGAGGTGCCTGACTGGCTCAGTCAGTAGAACATGAGATGCTTGATCTGGGGGTTGTGAGTTCAAGCTACATGTTTAGTGTAGATATTACTTAAAAATAAAATCTTAAAAAATAGAATACCAAATATTAAATTATTTCATATTTATAATTTTTTTGCTACTCTTGCTCTGTTGGTATACTAGACAAGTGTTTAGTGTCCCTGTCAGTGTTAACTCTTGTAAATATATAATTTTTCACCTGTGCAATTCTCAAGAATACCTCTCTATAAAATAGGATTATTCAGAGATAGGGCATAAAATTTAAGATTTCAAGTTATTGTCAAATTGTACAAACTGGTGCACTTCTTAAGGAGGACAATGTACAAACTGGTGCACTTCTTAGGGAGGACATTTACTAACAATACATAAGAATGCATATTTCCTCACTCCCTTCCTGGATTTCTTTTTTTTTAATATTTTATTTATTTATTCATTTATTCATTCATTCATTCATTCATGAGAGAGAGAGAGGCAGAGACATAGGCAGAGGGAGGAGAAGCAGGCTCCATACAAGGAGCCCAATACAGCACTCGATCCAGGGACTCCGGGATCATGCCCAGAGTCCAAGAAAGACACTCTACCACTGAGCCACACAGGAGTCTCCCTTCCTGGATTTCATTAATCTTTTGTCTTTGCCAAACAAGTAGGTAAACCTGACCTCTGTTTTATGTGTCAATTTCTATTTACGTAAGTTTTAGCATGGTTGACCCATCTTTCTATATTTGCTATTTTAATTTCATCTTCTGCAACCTATTCACATCTTTTACTCAATTTTTATAGGGTTAAGATTTTTTTGTATAATAAGAAAATGGTTGTCTGTCCTATTTTGCAAATATTTTATCCGTATGTCTTTTTCTGACTTCTGGCTTTGTTTCCACCTCCAACCCCCAGAAAGATGTCCTACATTTTTCTTTTTTTTTTTCTTTTTTCAAATTTATTATTTATTTATTTTTAAAGATTGATTGATTGATTGATTGATTGATTTAGACACACACAGAGAAAGAGGCAGAGACACAGGCAGAGGTAGAAGCAGGCTCCTTGCAGGGAGCCAGATGTGGGACTCGATCCCGGGTCTCTGGGATCATGCCCTGGACTGAAGGTAGCGTTAAACCGCTGAGCCACCCAGGATGCCCTTTTTTTTTTTCTTTTAAAAGATTTTGTTTATTTATTCATGAGAGACACAGAGAGAGACAGAGGCAGAGGGAGAAGCAGGCTCCATGCAGGGAGCCCTATGTGGGACTCGATCCCAGGACCATGAGATCATGCCCTAAACTGAAGGCAGACGCTCAACCACTGAGCCACCCAGGCGTCCCTACATTTTTCTGTAGTAAAACTTGCCTGTCTTTTCCCTCCTCGTGGCTTATATGTTGGCTTAGAAAAGTCTTTCCCATTCAAATACTATAAAAAGTATTTCATGTTTTATATCTAAACCTTAGCTCCATCTGAGGTAGGGTATTTTGGGATTTGGGGAGATATCCAAGTGTTGTGTGTGTGTGCGTGAAAAAAGTGAGGTGGTCCTTCACACTTCACTGGTAGTTGTGCAAGAAGGTGTAGCCACTTTGAAAAATAATCTGGCAGTTTCTCAGTATATTAAACACAGAATAACCATAGGACCCAGCAATATCACTATGGATACTACCAAGATAAAGGAAAATTTAACAATCTGATGTGATCCTGATTCATGATCTTTGAATGAAAAAGTTTGCAGAGGAGACTACCTGGAGGAGAGCAGTGTTTATTTTATTTGAGGACACAGGAGCTTGGGGGTAGAATAAATAAATACCTACTCTCATTCTCCACCTTCTTATGATATTCTACTGGAACACTTCATTGGCCCAAACCTAACCAGGAGCCAAAGGCCATAGAGTCAAATGATGTAGCTCCTAGAGGTCAACCTCCCCAGGCAGAGAGCCAGTGGAGACAGGTAGGAAGTGTATATAGAGGGGCAAGTGGAAGAAATTTGGCATTTGACTAAATAAAAAGCAACCACTCTTTTCAACAAGAAATACAATAAAGAAAGGCAAAACACAGAACTAGAAAAGATACACGGTATAAATCCAACAAGAAATTATATCAAAAATATATAATGGGCAGCTTGGGTGGCTCAGCAGTTTAGCGCTGATCCTGGTTCAGCCCAGGGCCTGATCCTGGAGACCTGGGATGGAGTCCCACGTTGGGCTCCCTGCATGGAGCCTGCTTCTCCCTCTGCCTATGTCTCTGCCTCTCTCTCTCTCTCTCTTGAATAAATATATATATATATAACTTCTACAAATAAATAAGAGAAAACCCAATTTAAAAAATGAGCAAGACTTAAGCAGACACCTTCAGAAGAGGAAATCCAAATAGTAAATGAATATGAAAAGGTGGTCAACTTCATTAGTAGTCAGGGAAATCCGAATTAAAACCACAATAAGATAACATTCTACCCAGAAGCTGGGGGTGGGAATTGATTTAATAACTTACTTAGAGGGACACCTGGGTGGCTTAGTGGTTGAGCATCTGCCTTTGGCTCAGGTCATGATTCCGGAGTCCTGGGATCAAGTCTCACATCGGGCTCCCCACAGGGAGCCTGCTTCTCCCTCTGCCTGTGTCTCTGCCCCTTTCTCTGTATCTCTCATGAATGAATAAATAAAATATTTTAAAAAATAATAATAACTGGGATCCCTGGGTGGCGCAGCGGTTTGGCGCCTGCCTTTGGCCCAGGGCGCGATCCTGGAGACCCGGGATCGAATCCCACGTCGGGCTCCCGGTGCATGGAGCCTGCTTCTCCCTCTGCCTGTGTCTCTGCCTCTCTCTCTCTCTCTCTGTGTGTGACTATCATAAATAAATAAAAATTAAAAAAAAATAAAATGTAATGTAAAATCTTTATGTTAAAAAAAATAATAATAATAATAATAATAATAATAACTTACTCAGGGACACCTGGGTGGCTCAGAAGTTGGGCGGCTGCCTTCGGCTCAGGTCCTGATCCCGGGATCCAGGATCGAGTTCGTATTGGGCTCCTGTAAAGAGCCTGCTTCTCCCTCTGCCTATGTCTCTGCCCTCCCCCCCGCCCCCATGTCCCTTATGAATAAATAAATAAATTTTAAAAAATTACCTAGTGGTCAGAATGTGGAACAAGAATGCTCTTGAGCTGCTGGCAGAAATGTAAATTAATAAGTACCTTTGGAAAACTGGCATTATCTGGAAGATTGAAGATGCATTTACTCTATAACCAGGACTTTCCCTTCTGGTTTTAAACTCAAGAGAACTCTCACACATGTACACCAGTAGACACTTATGACTATACTTGTTAGTAAATTAATAAATACAGAAGTATACAGAGGAATATGATACATCGATGAAATAAGCAAGTCATAGGAGAATAGATACAGTATGGTACATTTACATTAAATGTTTAAATTATATAAACAAGCTATATACTCTTTAGGGATATACATATATGTATGTATATATACTATATATATAACATATAGGAGTCTCCCTCATTCTTTCTATATATACACACACACATATATGTATACTCCTATATTCTATATAGATAGATAAGGGGGCATCTGAAAGGCTCAGTCAGTTAAGTGTTTGCCTTTGGCTCAGGTCATGATCTCAGGGTCCTGGGATCAAGCCCTCCATCCGGCTCCCTGCCTGGCGGGGAGTCTGCTTCTGTCTTTGCCCCACCCCCAACTCATGCTCTCTCATGTGCTCTTTCTCCCTCTTTAAAAAATAAGATTGATAGATAGGGTATAGGAGTAGATATATATAGAGATATACTCCTATATACGTGTTTGTGTGTGTATATATATATATATACTATATATATGTTACCAGAATACTATATCTATATTTGTATCTATGTCTGTCTATCTATCTATCTATATTAGGATACTTCAGGAGATGAGAAGAAAAGGGAGATGATTGGGAAAGAGCAGAGGTAAAAAAAATTTAGAGCAAAGTCTTGAGGGTTCATCTGTGCCAGGCATTAACCCTTTATTTGTTGGATTATGGCACAATTTAGGGGAGGTGGTGTGTGTGTCCCCAGATAAGGATATATTGAGAGTTCTGGAGAGGAAGTGAGTTGCTGAAGGTACTTGTGAGTCCAAGGCAGTGCAAAACTAGAATCCATGACTCCACCCTCCTGCTCCAATGCCCTTCTTACCACACCGCTATCACAAAACAGTTCACTGATGGGTCCCACCCCTATTTTGTATCCTTAGCTCTAACCCCTCCACCAAGATTCAGGAACATAAATCACTGACTTCTTTACATTTTCACTTAGATATCTCAAAAGTTCTTCAAACTAATTCCCATCCAAACTTTTCCATTGTTCCTCATCCCAATGAATAGCACCACCATTCATCCAGTTCTTGGGAAAAAATACCTAAGAGTCACTCTAATACCTCACTGTTCCTCACTGCTCCCCTATCCCTTACCACACCAACCAGGTTCTAATTTATTTCCTAAGTATTCCTCAATTTCATCCACCTCTATCCATTTTCTTTACCACCACTTCAATTCAGAGTACCAAAATGATCTTACCTGGTCTACTGTGGTAGCCTAACTGATCTCAAAATATCCACTCCAGACCCCTTCAGTCTATTCTCACAGCAGGCAGATTAGGTTTTGCAGCATGCAAATCTGATCATGTCACAAGCCTATAACAACCTTCAGTGATACTGACAGGATATTTAATATCAGCTGATTATTCTACTGGTAATTCTTTTAGATGTAATAACAGGGGCAGCCCGAGTGGCTCAGCGGTTTAGCGCCACCTTCAGCCCAGGGCCTGATCCTGGAGACCCGGGATCGAGTCCCACATCGGGCTCCCTGCATGGAGCCTGCTTCTCCCTCTGCCTGTGTCTCTGCCTCTCTTTCTCTCTCTGTGTGTGTGTCTCTCTCTGTCTCTCATTAATAAATAAGTAAAAATCTTAAAAAAAAAGGATGTAATAACAGGAATGTGGTTATATATTTTTAAGGCTTTCAGCTTTAGAGATATATATGTAAATTATTTATGGGTGCAATTAAGGTTTTCTTTTTACTTCAAAACAATCCAACGGGGAGGGGATGGGGAAAGGTATGGGTTGGGATATTAGAGATAAAAACAAGATAGACTATGGATTGATAAAAGCTGAATGGGAATATGGGGATTTTTTTTTAAAAGATTTTATTTATTTATTCATGAGAGACACAGGCAGAGGGAGAAGCAGGCTCCATGCAGGGAGCCCAATGTGGGACTTGATCCCGGGACTCCAGGATCACGCCCTGGGACTATGGCAGGCGCCAAACCGCTGAGCCACCTAGGGATCTGCAAAGATGGGGATTTATTATACTATTCTCTCCACTTGGTATAGATTTGAAATTTTCTTAATAAAAAATTTTAAAAACACACACATATATACCCACCATTCCATAACTGAATGTCCCCCTAAAATTCATTTGTTGAAGTCCTAACTCTGAATGTGATAATATAAGGCAGGGCCTTTGGGAAGTAATTAAGTTTAGATGAAGTCTTAGGAGTGGAGCTTCCATGATGGAATTAATGTCCTTATAGAAAAGATCAGAGATCTTGCTCTCTCCCTCCCCACTATGAGAGAACACACCAAAAAGCCATCTGCGAGCCAGGAAGACAGCTCTCACAAGGAACCAAATACGCCTGCACCTTGATTTTGGCCTTCCCAGACTCCAGAACTGTGAGATAAATTTGTTTAAGCTACCCAATCTATGGTATTTAGTTATAGTATCCCAAGCTCAGATACAAACTCTTCAATAGCTTCCTATTGCCTTCAGAAAAGACCAAAATCTTAGACATGCTTTACAAAGGCTGTAATTCCTATGTACTTCTCATCTTACACTGCTCTCCTCATTCTGCATAGACCTTCTTTCAGATAAGGTCTCCATAAGGGGATTATGCTGCAAGAGGACAGGATGCAGGGAAGACAAGGGAAGAGTGCCAGAGCCTCTAAGCTCCCAGGCCTAGGAAGGATGCAGGTCTGCAGTTTCCATAAGGGGTGGGGAGCTGTAGGTAGTCCCCCTTGTGAATACCTGAGGGGAAGGATGAGGGTCCCATGGTGAACATCAAGGTTCCTTTATAAGCCATGTGGCCTGCTGCTAGCTTTTAGGTTAACTGGTAACCTCCCATAGTTAACCAGAACACACTAGAGACCAGAGGGCCTGCCCTCCCCACTCTCCAGAACCAAGGGTCTTCAAATAAGGGCCTGTCTTATTCATCTCCATATCTAAAGGTTGACAGCAGGTTCCCTCAGTCTGTTGAATATAACTGGAATAAGGAAGCCAAACCTTCAGCTAGTCTAGTCCAGCACACAGCAGTGGGCAACGGCCCCATCTACTGGCCGCTTTAGTAACTGCAGACAGTTTAAGCGGCTCCTTAAGGAGCAAGGGTTGAGAACTCAGTGTGGAACTTGGCTTTCCTGGCAGCTTTATTCAGCCCGAAGCATTGCACTGGACTTTATTCATCCCCAATATACATGGCTGAGCCAAATTAAGCACTAACTCCTGATCTGGGTACAAAAGGCCACTGCCACTGAGCAAACTTAGCATTATCTTGCCCCTACCTCCCACACATCCTCCACTTGCTCCATCCTGAAGTCCCTCTTCTACTAGAAAATTTTCCTCTTTCTTGCATGGTATTCGCCTTCCTTATATCTAAAGCTGCCATTCTTCTTGGAATCCTGGGCCAATGCCAGCTAAGTCTTTCCTTGCTTGTCCCCTTTAGGGTGCTACTCTAGCCCTTGGTGACAGGATTTAGTGCACAGAACTTCCCCCATTAGACAATGAGCTCTCAAAGAGTTTTATGGATGGTACAATATAGATACTCAAACAATATTGAATACAGGTAGATGGATATTCAAAATACAGAGAAAGAGGGGATCCCTGGGTGGCTCAGCAGTTTAGCACTTGCCTTTGGCCCTGGGCACAATCCTGGAGTCCCGGGATCGAGTCCCGCGTTGGGCCCCCGGCATGGAGCCTGCTTCTCCCCCCGCCTGTGTCTCTGCCTCTCTCCCTCTCTCTATGTCTATCATAAATAAATAAATATTTAAACAAAACAAAATACAGAGAAAGAGAGAACACATGTGGGGGGAGGGGCAGAGGGAGAAGAAGACCCTCCCTGTTGGCGGAGCCTTGGAGCCTGACAAGGGACTCAAACCCAGGACTCTGGGATCATGACGTGAGCTGAAGACAGACACTTAATTAACTAAGCCACCCAGGTGCCCTAAATCTTCAGTTCTTACAACAGTCCTCGGGGTAGTCAGATTTTACAGATAAGAAAATACTCTCTCACTTTAAATATGAGAAAGTAGACTCAGAGAGGTTAATCTTTCTAGTAAGTGCTATTATACAATTTATAAACTGCTTCATTTGTCTAACACTTTACCTGCATATGTACATGTGCGTATGTATATGAATATGTACATGTATATGTATATATAGCAGGTTGAGCTTTGCAAGGCCCTAAGGGGAAAGAAGATCTACTAATTTAAAAAAGTAAACAGTCTAGGAAGGGTTACATTTATAAAATGCAAAAGAAAAAACAAGCCATAGTTTAAAAAATAAACAATAAACTAGGGCTCCTGGCTGCTTGCTCAGTTGGAAGAGCATGCCACTAGATCTCAGGGTTATGAGTTTGAGCAACATGTTGAGTGTATAGAGTATGTAAATTTTAAAAAAAGCTTCAAAAAACAAAAACAAAAACAAAACAATAAGCTTACAAACTATTCATCTATTTCAAGGAGAAAAGTTAATGGATACATATTCCATTTTAAAATGAAAATATCTGAAAAATGTTTTTAATATGTAAGGACTAATCTTTTTTTTTTTACTTTTTTTTTAAGATTTTATTTTTAAGTATTCTCTATATCCATTGTGAGGCTCAAACCCACAAAGCATCGCATGCTCCACCATCTTAGCCAGTCAGGCATCCCAGGGCTAATCTCTTTAATACCTCTAGAGCACATACAGGAGGGCGGCCTGGGGGGCTCAGCCTTCGGCCCAGGGATCGAGTCCCACGTCAGGCTCTCTCCATGGAGCCTGCTTCTCCCCCTCTGCCTGTGTCTCTGCCTCTCTCTCTGTCTCTCATGCATAAATAAAATCTTTAAAAAAAGAAAAGCACATACAGAAGCACCTGGGTGGTGCAGTCAGTCAGTCAAGTGTCTGCCTAGAGCTCAGATCAAGATCCCAGGGTCCTGGGATCAAGACCCACATCAGGCACTCTGCTCAGCAGGGAATCTGCTTCCCCCTCCCCCTCCCCCTCTGCCTGCTGCTCCCCCTGCTTGTGCTCTCTCTGTGCACATACAAATCAGGGGCACTTGGGTGGCTCAGTAGTTGAACATCTGCCATTGGCTGAGGTTGTGGTCCTGGGGTCCTGGGATTAGGTTCCCCATAAGAAGCCTGCTTCTCTTTCTGCCTATGTCTCTGCCTCTCTTTGTGTCTTTCATGAATAAATAAATAAAATCTTAAGGGGAAAAAAGGGCACTTACAAATCAAAAGATAAATAATCCGATTAAAATAGGATAGAGGGTTGGTCACACTTCATAGAAAAAAAATACAGGGATGCCTGGGTGACTCAGCAGTTGAGCAGCTGGTCTTCGGCTCAGGGTGTGATCCCAGGGTCCTGGGATTGAGTCCCGCATGGGGCTTCCTGGAAGGAGCCTGCTTCTCCCTCTGCCTAGGTCTCTGCCTCTCTCTCTGTCTCTTATGAATAAGTAAAATCTTAAAAAAAAAAAAATTCAAATGACTAAATGTGTAAGATAAATGTAAAATAAAGCAATGGAATGGATAAATAAAATGGGATATAACATATATAGAATTTTATGACGCTTTGGGAAGAAAAAATCCTGTCACATGTTACAACATGGATAAATCTTTTTTTTTTAATTTTTTTTTTATTTATTTATGATAGTCACACAGAGAGAGAGAGAGAGGCAGAGACATAGGCAGAGGGAGAAGCAGGCTCCATGCACCGGGAGCCCGATGTGGGATTTGATCCCGGGTCTCCAGGATCGCGCCCTGGGCCAAAGGCAGGCGCCAAACCGCTGTGCCACCCAGGGATCCCAACATGGATAAATCTTAAGGACATTATGCTAAAACAAGCATGTCACACACACAAAAATACTGTATAATTCCACTCATGAATTATCTAAAGTAGTCAAAATCATAGAAAGTAGAAAGATGGTTGCCAAAGATTGCAAGTAGTGTTTAATGGCTATAATTTCAGTTTTGCAAAATAAGTAAGTTCTAGAGATCTGTTGCACAACAATATCAATTTGCTGAAGACTACTGAACTGTAGATTTAAAAACAGTTAAAGGGGCCCCTGGGTGGCTCAGTCAGTTAAGCGTGACTCGTAATTAAGCCTGACTCTTAATTTAGGCTCAGGTCGTGATCTCAGGGTCGTGAGTTTGAGCCCCAAGTCAGGCTCCATACTGAGCGTGGAGCCTGCTTGTCCCCTCCCTCTGCTCGCTTGCTTTCTCCCTCTCTCTAATAAATAAATAAAATCTTAAAAACAGTTGAGATTAAAAAAAATGGTTGAGATTGGGGCATCTGGCTGGGTCTGTCAGAAGAACATGCAACTCTTGATCTTGGGGTTGAGTTCAGAGCCCTACGTTGGGTATAGAGATTACTAAAAAATAAAAAAAAAAGATCGGAGGCTAGCATTGCCCTTATACCAAAACCAGACAAAGACACTACAAGGGGTGCCTGGGTGGCTCAGTCAGTTAAGCGCCAGCCTTCATCTCAGGGTCCTGGGATCCAGCCCCATGTCAGGCTCTGAGCAGCAGAGAGACTACTTCTCCCTCTCCCATTGTGCTTTCTCTCTCTCTCTAATAAATAAACTTAATAATAAACGCCAACGGGTGCCTGGGTGGTTCAGTCAGTTGAGCATCTGACTCGACTTCAGCTCTGGTCATGATCTCAGGGTTGTGAGACTGAGCCCCACATCTACTTGGAAGTCTCTCTCTCTCCTCTCCTTTTGCCCTTCACCCCACTCTGGTGCATGTTCTCTCTCTCTCAAATAAATAAATAAATAATATCTTCAAAGAAATAATAAAAGTCATACAAAACAAATCAATAGCTAACATCATATTCAACAGTGAAAAGCTAAAAGCTTTTTCTCTAAGATCAGAAACAAGACAGGAACGTCCACTCTTGCCATTTTTATTCAACATAGTATTTCAAGTCCTAGCCACAGCAATCAAAAAAGATAAAGAAATAAAAGGCAACCATTGTTAAGGAAAAAGTAAAACTGTCACTATTTGCAGATTACAATACTATATACAGAAAACTCTGAAGACTCCACAAGAAAACTTACTGGAACTGATAATTGAATTCAATAAAGTTGTAGGATACAAAATTTATAGAAATCTGTTACATTTTTATACACTAATAACCAACTTCCTGAAAGTTAAGAAAATCTCTTTCAGGGTACCTGGGTGGCCCAGTTGGTTAAGCTTTTGAGTTGATTTTGGCTCAAGTCATGATCTCAGGGTTGTGATAGAGTTCCACATTGGGCTCTGCACTCAGTGAGGAATGTGCTTGAGATCCTCTCCCTCTTTCCCTCCCCCCAGGCCCTTCTCACATTCTCCTCCTGTCTCTAAAATAAGTAAAATAAATCTTACAAAAAAAAATAAAGAGGAGCACCTGGATGGCTCAGTCAGTTAAGTTTCTGCCTTAATTCAGGTCATGATCCCAGGGTCCTGGAATCAAGCCCCTGTGTCAAGCTCCCTGCTTAGCAGGGAGTCTGCTTCTCCCTCTCCCTCCACCTCTCCCCCCACTCATGTTCTTTCTCATTTGACTCTCTGACAAATAAATAAATCTTAAAAGAAAAAAGAAAAAGAGGGGTGTCTAGGTGGCTCAGTAGGCTAAACATTTGCCTTCGGCTCAGGTCATGATCCCAGGGTCTTGGGATCAAGCCCTGCATTGGGCTCCCTGCTTGGCAGGGAGCCGGCTTCTCCTCTCCCTCTGCATGCTGCTCCCCCTGCTTGTGCTCTCTCTATATCAAATTAAAACAATTTTTTTTAATTTTAAAGATTTTATTTAATTATTCATGAGACACGGTGGGGGGTGAGTGCAGAGACCCAGGCAGAGGGAGAAGCAGGCTCCATTCAGGGAGTCAATGTGGGACTCCATGCCAGGTCTCCAGGATCACGCCTTGGCCTGAAGGCAGCCCTAAACCACTGAGCCACCCGAGCTGCCCTAAAAAAAAAGAATCTTAAGAAAACAATTCTTTTTACAATTGCATCAAAAAGAATAAAACATCTAAGAATAAATTTAGGGATGCCTGGTTGAGCGTCTGCCTTTGGCTCAGGGTGTGATCCTGGGTTGGAGGATCGAGTCCCACATTGGGCTCCTTGTGGGGAGCCTTTTCTCCCTCTGCCTGTGTCTCTGCCTCTCTCTCTGGGTCTTTCATGGGTGGATGAATAGAATCTTTAAAAATAATAATAAAAATAAAATAAAATAAATTTAACTGAGGATGTGAAAGATCTGAACTCTGAAAACTAAGTTAAAATGTCCATACTATCCAAAGTAATCGATCTACAGATTCAATTCA
The DNA here is from genome assembly GCF_905146905.1 of Nyctereutes procyonoides. Classification (NCBI taxonomy): domain Eukaryota; kingdom Metazoa; phylum Chordata; class Mammalia; order Carnivora; family Canidae; genus Nyctereutes; species Nyctereutes procyonoides. The sequence goes on along the minus strand of NW_026575133.1, from coordinate 7,170,577 downwards.
ATCCTTATCAAAACAAAAACATAGAGATTATTTTTTTAATCTTTAAAAATCTTAAAATAAATTTTCTACAGAAACAGAATAATCTTAAAATCTATGTGGAGCCACAAAAGACCCTGAATAACCAAAGCAATCTTGAGAAAGAAAAACATAAGTGCAAGTATTGGGTGCCTGGGTGGCTCAGTGGTTGAGTGTCTGCCTTCCACTTGCGTCGTGATCCCAGGATCCTGAGATTGAGGCCTGCATCAGGCTCCCCATGGTGAGCCTGCTTCTCCCTCTGCCTATGTCTCTGCCTCTCTCTCTCTGTGTCTCTCGTGAATAAATAAATAAAATCTTAAAAAAAAAAAAGTGCAGGTATCAATCACTCCCAGATTTCAAACTATATTACAAAACTATAATAATCAAAACAGTATGGTGCTGACACAAAAACACATACACAGATCAATAGAAGAGATCCCAGAAATAAACCCACATTTATACAGTCAATCAAACTATGACAAAGGAGGTGAGAATATAAAATGAGGAAGAGAATTTCTTCAATAAATGGTGCTAGGAAAATTGAACACACAAAGAATGATGCCATATATAAAAATAAACAGATGACAGATTAAAAACCTAAATATAAAACCTGGCCATAAAATACCTAAAAGAAAACAAAGGTGGGCTGGTACTTCAGACTACAGCCAGCCCTGATGGCCAAACTCAAGTCTAGTCTAAGCTGTCTGCACAGTGAGGAGTACTGGGGAGCCCAGGCCTGCAGGGCACCCTCTTCAAACGTCTAGAGGGTGACTGTCCAGCCACAGTGGCCAGGGAAGAAGAGATATGGTCAGTGAGAAGGTGCATCCTGCAGGTATCTTAGAAGGAATGATAAACCAGGTTCTAACAGGCACCCAGAGTCTGTTGGGTGTGTGCTCTAAGCACTCATAGTGTCCAGCCTCCTACCACACCCAGTCACAGCAGCGCTGGGGTCTCACCAAAGGCCAAGAGCAGGGAGCACCCCAGAGTGCCCAGCCTGCCTTGCAGCAGGAGTACAAAATGAGGAGAAGCGGCCTTGTTTCCCCAGAAGCGAGAAGTGAGAGCATGCATGGAGGGCAGAGTAATTTAATGCTGCTCTTGGTGTGAGGAAGGACACTAGTCTTAGCAATATTTTGGGGGGCCTGTCTCCTCGGGCAGGGGCAATAAAAGCAAAAAGAAAAAAAAAACAAGAATAAAGAAAAGAAACTACATAAAATCAGAAAGCTTTTACATAGCAAAGAAAACCATCAACAAAACAAGGCAACCTACCGAATGGGAGAAGACATTTGCAAATGACCCCAATAAGGGGTTAAAATCTAAAATACATAAACTCATACAACTCAACACCAAAAAAACAATCTAATTAAACGGGCAGAGGACCCGAACAGTTTTTCAAAAAGAAAATAAGCACATGAAAGTCAATAAACACATGAAAAGATGTTCAGTATCACATCAGAGAAATACAAGTCAAAACCACAGAGATACTGTCCAAATGGCTAATATAAAAAATAACAAGTGTTGGTGATGGTGTGGGAGAAAAGGAACCCTCATGTATCATTGATGGGAACGTAATTGGTACAGCCACTATGGAAAACAGTATGGAGCTTTCCTCAAAATATTTCATATGATCCAGCAATTCCACTTCTAGGTATTTACCCAATGAAAACACTAATTCAAAAGAATATATACATCACCCCCTATGTTCTGCATTATTTATGATAGCCAAGGTATGGAAACAACCTAAGTATCCACCAATTGATTAATGGATAAAGGTGTAGTGTGTTTATATACAGTGTATGTGTGTGTGTGTATATACATATACTCAGCCATAAAAAAAGTTGCATCTTGCTATTTGCAACATGAGATCAAAAGGATATTATGCTAAATGAAATAAGTCACACAGAGAAAGACAAATACTTTATGATTTCACTTATATGTAGAATCGAGGAAACAACTAAACAGAAACAGACTCAAAAATACAGAGGAGCACCTGGGTGGTAAACTGGTTGAGTGTCTGCCTTTGGCTTGAGTCGTGATACTGGGGTCCTTGCTCTCGGCAAGGAGCCTGCTTCTTCCTCTGCCTATGTCTCTGCCTCTCTGTGTCTCTCATGAATAAGTAAAATCTTAAAAAAAAAAAAAGAATACAGAGAACAGGGGCATCTGGGAGGCACAGTTGGTTAAGCCTCTGACTTGACTCTCAGTTCCAACTCAGGTCATGGGACAACCTTGTCGGGCTCCACTGCTTAGTGTTGCGTCTGCTTAAGATTTTCTCTCCCTCGCCTCTCCCCATTCACTTGAGCACGCATACTATCTTTAAAATAAATAAATCTTAAAAAACAAAATTACAAAGAATACTGGTCGTTGCCAGAATGAAGAATGGGGGCATGGGCAAAATAGAAAGGGGATTAAAGGGTACAAGCTTCCAGTTATAAAATAAATAAGTCACGGGCATATAAAGTACAACATACAGAATACAGTCAATAATATTGAAATAACTGTACGGTGACAGACGGTAGCTAGACTTGTGATCACTTCATAATGTATATTAAGGGCACCTGGGTGGCTCAGCCTATTAAAGTTAAGCATCTCTCTCTCTCTCTTTTTTTTTTTTTTTTTATGATAGTCACAGAGAGAGAGAGAGGCAGAGACACAGACAGAGGGAGAAGCAAGCTCCATGCACCGGGAGCCTGACATGGGAGTCAATCCTGGATCTCCAGGATCGTGCCCTGGGCCAAAGGCAGGCGCCAAACTGCTGCGCCACCCAGGGATCCCCAGCATCTAACTCTTGATTTCTGCTCAGGTCTTCAACTCATGGGCCACGGGATTGAGCCCTGCATCAGGCACCATGCTAAGTGGGGAGTCTGCCCCTCCATGCTCTAAAGTAAATCTTGAAAAATTATAATGAATATAAATGTTGAATTGTATGTTGTACACCTGAAACTAATAATGTATGTCAACTATACTTCAATTTAAAAAAGTCATTAAGGAAAAAAAAAAAGTCATTAAGGGGATGCCTGAGTGGCTCAGCAGTGGCTGTCTCCCTTCAGCTTGGGCGTGATTGAGTCCTGCATGGAGCTCCCTGCGTGGAGCCTGCTTCTCCCTTTGCCTAGGTCTCTGCCTCTCTGTGTCTCTCATGAATGAATAAATAAAATCCTAAATAATAATTAATAATAATTAAAGGTACCTGAGTGGCTCAGTTGGTTAGTGGCTGCCTTTGGCACACGTCATGACCCGAGTCTTGGGATAGAGTCCCTCATCAGGCCTGCTTCTCCCTCTGCCTCTCCTGTCAGGACCCCAGGGATTAGGCCTGCTTCTCCCTCTGCCTCTCCCCTCTACTCATGCTAATAAAATAATTAAGATGGTAAACTTCATGGTTTTTTTTAACCACAATTTTTTAAAAAAGAGACATGGGGGATGTGTGGGTGGCTCAGGGGTTAAGCACGTCTGCCTTCAGCTCTGGGAGTGCTCCTGGGGTTCTGGGATTGAGTCCCACATTGGGCTCCCTGCATGGTGCCTGCTTCTCCCTCTGCCTGTCTCTGCCTCTCATGAACAAATAAAAATCTTTAAAAAACGAAAGAGGGGATCCCTGGGTGGCTCAGCGGTTTGGCGCGCCTGCCTTTGGCCCAGGGCACGATCCTGGAGTCCCAGGATCGAGTCCCGCGTTGGGCTCCCGGCATGGAGCCTGCTTCTCCCTCTGCCTGTGTCTCTGCCTCTCTATGTGTCTCTCATGAATAAATAAAATCTTAAAAAAAAAAAAAACAGACAGACAGACAGACCTGGGACATTTGGTTGGCTCAGTCAGTAGAGCATATGATTCTTGATCTCCAGGTCATGAATTTGAACCCCATGTTGGGGGTCGAGATTACTTAAAATGATAAAATAAAATGGTTACAAGTGGCAAAGGTTATGTGTACCTTACCTGATCTAATAAAAACTAAAACAAAACGTTTTAAAGAGAGAGACAGCACTTTCATTTACCCAAATGTAGGGGAAAATGGCCAAGTACTTTAATAAACTGTTACTGGAACTACAAACTAGTGCAATGGGTTTGGAGGGCAAAAATAATCAAAATGTCAAACATACCTATCCTTTGACTTAGCAATCACTTTTAGAGTATTTCCTATAAAAAATAACCTCACAGAGCAGCAGGTGCCATGTTTGGCCACAAGAGTGACAAGAAATCCCTGAAGCTACCCAAGCAGCAAGCAGGCCAAGGAGATGGGTGAGGAAGATAAGGCATTCAAGCAGAGAAAGAGAGGAACAAAGGAAACTCAAGGAGGAGCCAGAAGCAAAGGCCATGGGAAGAGCCCCCTGGCCAAAAGTGGAATTAAGAAATGTGGCAAAGGGATGCCTGGGTGGCTTAGTGGTTGAGCAACTGCCTTTGGCTCAGGGCGTGATTCTGGAGTCCTGGGATCCCATGTGGGGCTTCCTGCATGGAGCCTGCTTCTCCCGCTGCCTGTGTTTCTGCCTCTCTCTCATGAATAAATAAAATCTTAAAAAAAAAAAAAAAAGCTGTTCCTTGTGCCTGAGGAAATGATGATCCTTAATTCCTTGTTTAAACATCTGGCCTTCCTATCACAGCATCTGTTGCTGTCTATAGCTAGATTGAGTGAGGTCTCAGATCCTATTGTACAATTAAGAATAAACTTTTGTAGGAATCCCTGGGTGGCTCAGCAGTTTAGCGCCTGCCTTCGGGCCAGGGTGTGATCCGGGCCAGGGCATGATCCTGGAGTCCCAGGATCGAGTCCCGCATCAGGCTCCCTGCCTCCCTGCGTGGAGCCTGCTTCTCCCGCTGCCTGTGTCTCTGCCTCTCTCTCATGAATAAAAAAATAAAATCTTAAAAAAAAAAAAAAAAGAATTTGTAAAAAATAAAAAATTAAAAAAATCCAGATACTGTTTCATATAGAGGAATATTCACTGTGCAGGGCCCTTGACTGGCTCAGAGGAACATGTGACTCTTGATCTCGGGGTCATGAATGCCCCACACTGGGGGTAGAGTTTACTTAAAAAATAAAAAATAAAAAATAATAATAATAACAACCACTGTGGCTGTTTGTAGTAGCGAAATGCTAAAAAAAAAACAACTTAACATAAATAAGTTACTGCTTTGAATACTTACTTATTAAACTTGTACTTTTTCCATATAAAGGAGTACCATGACAGCTATTAAAAATGAACTGCTGTGTTAGGAAATGAACTCCAAACTTAAAACACTGCAAATAGCAAGATACCTCATTTGTGTAAGGAAAGAGATGAGTGGAAGCATATAACAGCACATTTAGAGAAATTGTGAAGACACAGAATCAAGTCCCAGGAAACAGAGCTAAGATGTAAATTTAATTTTCACTTTATACTATTAGATTTACAAGTATATTTGAAAATGAAAGCATGAGAGGAATGAAAAAATATCAATTCTTTTTTTAAAAAAGATTTATTTTTTTTAGAGATACCGCATGCCTGAGAGCAGAGGGAGAGACCTCCAACAGACTCCCACAGCAGAGCAGACACAGGGCTGGATCCCATGACCCATGTGATCATGACCTGAGCAGAAACCAAGAGTCAGACGAGATCAACTGACTGAACCACAAAGGCACCCCAATTCAATTATTTTCAAACACTCTTTAGATTAGTGGTTTTCAACTTCAGCTGCTCACTAGAATCACCCAGGCACTTAAAAAATTAAAAATCCTAATATCCAGGCCCCACCAGACAACACCAGGGTCTGACTCAGCTGGTCTGGGATGGGCCTTTGGGTATCAAAAGTTTTAAAAGTTCTCCCAGATGATTCTAATTTTCAGCCACTGTTGTGAAATCACTGATTTAGACCATGAATTAGTAAACGTTTTCCACAGAGGGCCAGTTAGTATACACTGTAGGCCCTGGGAGCCACATGAAGTCAACCACATATTCTTAGAACTTATAAAATGTAAAAAAACCAAGCCCATATTGGGTGTGGTGCCTACTTTAAAACAAACCAATAGGGGTGTCTGGGTGGCTCAGTTAAGCGGTTGCCTTTGGCTCTGGTCATGATCCCAGGGTCCTGGGATAGAGCCCCACATCGGACTCCTTGCTCAGTGAGGAGTCTGTTTCTCCCTCTCCCTTTGTGTGCTTTCTCTCTCTTAAATGCATAAATTTTAAAAAATAAAGTTAAAATGTAAAAACCATTCTTGGGGATGCCTGGGTGGCTCAGTCAGTTAAGCATCTGATTTTTAAAAAATATTTTATTTATTTATTTATGAGAGACACAGAGAGAGAGGCAGACACACAGGCAGAGGGAGAAGCAGGCTCCTTGCAAGGGAGCCCGATATGGGACTCCATCCCCAGACTGGGATCACACCCTAAGCAGAAGGCAGATGCTAAACCACTGAGCCACCCAGGTGTCCCTCTCTAAAAAATAAAAAGGTTTACAAGAGCTAAGTAAAGATTATACATTTAAAAAAAAAAAAGTATTTTAATAAAAAAAGTAACCATTCTCAGTGCCTAAGCATTACAAAAACAAGCCTCAGACTGTACTCACCCATAGGCCATTTTGCCAAACCCCAGTTTAGACTACATACAATCTGGACTACTGCCTGAACAAGGAACCCTGAGACAAGGTATGGTCAAGAAAAGCCAGCAAGCTGCTGCTAAGAAGGTTCTGCAGTGAACTCACAGGTCTTCACTCCAGCCCTCTAACTGCATCCAAGTTGTTCTGGTTTGAGAAGGTGGGAGGGCTCTAGACTCACAATAAAAAACTCCCAAGACACATTATAAACCAGCCAGTTTATTATTTTGTAGTAAGGTGGATAACTTTTACCATGCAGACTGATGTACCTATATCAGCATGAACGGTGCATGTTCTTCCCAAAGCAGTTACATGGAAAACCAAGTTATTATCAAGTTACTTGGGAGTATGAAATCCAAACAAGGGGAGGCCAATCTTAAAACCTACACTTGCCCCATCCATGAAGCTAGGGCACATTTTCCCACCACAGGAACAGCCCAGCCTCCAGTTTTGTTATTGCCTCTTCCTTCCCCATCTTGGTTCCAACCAAGCACTGTCATCTACAGCTTTAGGATCAGTCAGCTTGATCTCAGAGTCCTATTGATGACCACTGGCTTTTACTGTTACCTCTACTGTTACTGACAGTTAAGGTACTGAAAGGGGCACATCAATTACTCCCATGTTCCAACTAGAAGACACAACAATTTCGTTGGAATGCTTTCCCAACCCCACCCTACTCAAGTTTTACCACCTAATATGCTTTATAAAGGTTCTTCCCGTTTCCATTAGCACACAGGTTACCTATAAATTCATCTGACAAATGTAACCTAATTCCTAATTGACGTTTTTAATTAGAGTTTTTATTCTTTCGCTTTCTTGATCGGTGATTTCCAACCACACAGGAGTTAATGAAACTCATTTTGTGTCACTACTGTTACTGAAACAGAAATACCAAGTCATGTGTATGTTCAGATTAATGTTATTTTGTTCTCTAAAATGTAAAAAACAAGAAAATGCAGTCCTCAATTTAGTACTATTAGGGGCCATCAAAAAAAGTCTTTGAACAATAGAAAAGTTTATGCTTTCAAATTAAAAAACTAAACATGTATTGCAAACATTAGATAATGTTAAAATTACAGAAAACAAAATATTCAGATTAACCCTATGGCATTCACATTACACCAGAATTTTGCCTGCAACAAGTGAATTTTATCCCAAAAAGTAGTTAAGTCCATGCTCGCTGAAAACATCAGTCCTACATCCCATGAATGAGGATGAACTACACAGTGCATGCTTAGCAAACATATACACTAACCATTCTTAACTGCCCTTTTCCAAAGCTATGAGGGGTAGGACGGATGAAAGGTGGACACGTGCACAATAGGCACAATTCTCCAATTATAAAAACTCATCCATGTGACTTTTACTATGTCTTGGGCAAGAGCTAAGATTTTATCTGTGAGAACCCACCTGTGAAAATAACAAAAATCAACAGGAAATGATTTAATATAAAATATACAAATTTCTCAGTATGAGGACTTCCACAGGATAGGGAGAAGGGGACAAGAACTAAAATTTTTCCTTTTCTTAAAAAGGAACACAACACGCCCCTTATGTTGTCTTTGCTACTCAACACTCAAAAACAAATCTGTAGAAAACTATGGACACCAGAAAAGGACCAGAGAGGATGTTACGATACAAAGTCTTCAGACCTATTCTAAATGGCTGTCCTCACCGAGAACCTTTCTTAAGAGAGCTGAGGGTTTCCCAGGTCCGCTGGGGAAAGTCGATGGTCTCAGATCCTCACCCCTGCTTCGCCACAGATGGCCCCAGGTCACTCGCTGTCAAATTTAACGGAATTGACCTGGACGGAGATGGAGCCTCCCCGATAGCTGCCCCGCTTCTTCTTGGTTTTCTCATGCCGGAACGATTTGCCTTTGGTGAACTTCAGAACCTGATTGGCGCGCTCCCCCCAGTCTCCAGCTGCACCCCGCTGGTAGGCAGAGAAGGGGTTAGTACAGAGAAGGATGACCCCAAGGCCCTGTTATGTTCATCTTCCTGCTCAAGGCAACCCAAACCAAAAAGTTGTCCTCTCTTCCACCCTTTGCCCTCAGGGACGGCCAACACCCTCTCCCCTCCTCACCTTGGCATCAAAGGAATTGTCTGCCACTCGAGCATCTACCTCAATTTCCTCCTCCCTGATCCTTCGGAATGGGGATGATGCCCTTTTCTCTCCCTGGAAAGGGAATTACGAAATTAAAGACGGAGGAGCCACTTAAACAGAAAAGCTCTCCTTAGATACACATGTACATGCATGCCAGATCAGGCAGAGAGCTGTCAAGATGATCCCAGGTTTTTCTACTTCTTTAAAGACTGACTGACTGACTCACTGACTAGGGATGGTGGTGAAGGGGGAGGATGGGGTGAGGGGCAGAGGGAGAGAGAGAATCTCAAGCAGACTCTGAGCTGAGCACACATGGGGCTCAACCTCCTGACCCAGAGGTCACTACCAAGAGGGGGAATCAAGAGTCAAGACGCTTAACCAACTTAAGCCACCCAGGTGCCACTTTCTTTCTATTCTTTAAAGGCTGACTCCTAGAGTACCTGCGTGTCTCAGTGGTTGAGCATCTGCCTTTGGCTCTGGTCATGCTGCCAGGGTTTGGGATCGAGTCCCACATTGGGCTTCCTGCAGGGAGCCTGCTTCTCCCTCTGCCTATGTCTCTGCCTCTCTTTCTCTGTCTCTCATGAATAAACAAATTTTAAAAATCTTTTTCTTTTTTTTTTTTAACTAAAAAATAAGGCAGAGTCTGGGGTGCCTGGGCGGCTAAGTCAGTGAAGCGCCTGCCTTCGGTTCAGGCCACGGTCTCAGAGTCCTGGGATGGAGCGCCGCATTGGGCTCCCTGCTCAGCAGAGAGTCTGCTTCTCCCTCTCCCACTCCACCTGCTTGCGTGCTCTGCCAAATAAATAAATAAAAATGGGATCCCTGGGTGGCTCAGTAGTTTAGCGCTTGTCTTCAGCCCAGGGCGTGATCCTGGAGTCCTGGGATAGAGTCCCGCATCAGGCTCCCTGCAGGGAGCCTGCTTCTCCCTCTGCCTGGGTCTCTGCCTCTCTCTCTCATAAATAAATAAATAAATAAATAAATAAATAAATAAATAAATAAATAAATAAACAAACAAACAAACAAACAAACAAAAACTTGAAAAAAAATAAATAAAATTGAAAACAAACAAAGCCTAGCTCCTGAAAAGAAAATAAGGTAACTTACTTTCTTCCTTTTTGGAAATGTGTTGGGGGTCTGGGGCTTTATCTTCTTGGCTTGAGGAGTCTCTGCCTCCTTGGCAGCCTCATTCTGCTTCCGCTTCTTCCCTGAACCTACAAAATAAAAGCCAGACTCAGGAGACCAGCTTCCTGTTCCTCCTCCTAGATTTTCACAATGAGGGCATACAACTGGAAGCCTAATTGTGGGCCTCCTCTCCCTACCCTATTCCCCCATGTAGAGCCCATCAGTATTTGAGGGAACAAACCAGGAAGGCAGATTCTTTGGATACAGACCTGGCTTAGAAACTGCTACTACTGCCTTTTTCTTTTCTTCTTCTTCCTCATTGCTATCTCTGTCTGCCTTTCCATTCTGGGTAGTCAGTGCAGAGGTCCCATTGGTCTTGAGGGCTTGTGGCCTTACAGTGCCCTTGCCCTTAGGCTTCTCCTTTTCCTCTTCCTCACTGGAATCATCAGAGGAAGAACTGCTGCTGCTCTCAGCCTTTGCTTTCTTTGTGGAAGCTGCCTTGGAAGAGGCTACAACTCTTGTTACCTTCTGTGGCTTCTTTTTAACTGGGGATTTTGACATCTTCTCTTCCTCACTGCTAGTGCTATCTGAATCAGAGCTGCTGTCCCCATCACCCTGAGAAGCCTGTTTGGTAGGCAAAGAAGGAACTGCTTTAGCCACTGCCTTGGGCTTGGGGGTGACCACAGTCTTCTTTGTTTTCTCCTCTTCACTAGAGCTGCTCTCCTCTTCACTGGAGCTGCTATCAGCCTTTCTGGTCAGCGGCTTCTGGCCACTACCTGCAGGTTGCTTGGGAGCTGTGACTGGTTTAGCTGCAGGTTGCTTGGGAGTGGTAACTGGCCTACTTGATAGATTCTTGGTGGTACCAGCTGACTTGGCAGGAGCTTCATCCTCAGAACTGTCAGAGTCTAGACAAAGAGCAAAGAATAAACAGAATCCGACTAAAAGAGCCCCTGGAACTCCCAGTGCCCTAAGGGCCTCCATATGCCTCACCTGAGCTGTCTGAAGAGCTCTCTGGTTCTTTCTGTTCTTTCTTTGCTGGAGCTGGTTTAATGGTTGCTTTAGAGATGACTGCTTTAGCTGGGGGTTTCTTTTCTTCCTCTGAACTCGAATCTGGGAGAGAACCTATGGCATTAGGCTGGGATCAGAGTCCCAACCCAATCAAAAGCAATAAAAAGGAGGATGCAAAGACCCACACAGAAAATTAAGCCCTGTCCTGCTTCAGTGAAAAGCAAAAGGGACAGGACATTTTTGTCTTCTATATTCCTCACATACTACCCAGATCCATTCTCCACAGATGGGGACTCACCAGACTCATCACTGCTGTCCTCACTGCTCTCCACAGGCTGTTTCTTCTCTGTGGCTTTCTTGGGAGCCTGAGTTCCCAGGGACTTCTTGGATGGGGCAACAGAAGGTGGGGGGACTGAACTATAGGGACCTGTTTTAAAAAGACAAGTGTCGTGGTTTTAAAATATGTATAAAATTCTTTGAGGGCTGCATGGATGGCTCAGTTGGTTAAGAATCTGACTCTTGATTTTGGCTCAGGTCATGCTCTCAGGATTACAAGGGGCTCCACACTCAGCAGGAAGTCTACTTGGGGTCCTCTTCCTTTCCCTCTGCTCCTCCCTTCACCCCCATTCCATGTGCTTGCTCACTGGATCTCTAAAAAGTGAATAAATCGATCTTAAAAAAAAAAAAAAAAAAACTTGGGGCAGTCCCAGTGGCGAGCAGTTTAGCGCCACCTTCAGCCCGGGGTGTGATCCTGGCGACCCAGGATCAAGTCCCATGTCGGGTTCCCTGCATGGGGTCTGCTTCTCCCTCTGCCTGTGTCTCTGCCTCTCTCTCTCTCTCTCTCTCTCTCTCTCTCACTCTGTCTGTCATGAATAAATAAATAAAATCTTAAAAAAAAAAAAAAAAAAAACTAAAAAAATTCTGATACTGCCCCCTTCTAGAAATGAAGCTTAATTCCTCTTCCTTTGAGTGTGGGCTAGAACTAGTGACTCGTTTCTAACCAACAGAATATGGCAGAGAGGATGGCATGGTATTTCTGCATCTAGGTTATAAAAGGCAATGCGCTTTTCTCCATGAAAAGCTAGCAGTCATATCAGGTAGTTCTACAGAAAGTTTCACACAGTGGCTGCAGTCGTGCAGCTTACTTAACTCCCATGCCCAGTCACCTGGTTTTTTCTTCATGGGTTTTTTCTGCTCTTCCTCCTCCTCCTCCTCCTCACTGGAGGAGTCCTCACTGCTGGAACTCTTTTGGGTAGCGGTGGCTGCTGCTTTCACTGGGGACTTGGCTACAACTTGCTTTTTAGGTACAATCTGCATCATACAGAGGAAATTAGTTACCACAGGAAAAAGCTAGTCCAATGAATCCTGCCAGGAAATGAGAGACACACTCACCCCCCACCCCCAGTCCCCTGGAAGTTATGGCCCAAACCTTCTTAGGTATGGCCGCTGTCACCTCCTCCTCCTCTGAGTCATCACTACTGCTGCTGCTGCTGCTGCTGCTGCTCTTACTTCTGGCTGCTTTGCCATTGGCTAGTTTAGGTACCACTCGAGCTGGTGTACCTATGAAGGAAAAAAAACTGTAAGAATTATCAAGGCCCTAATAGACAAAAAAAATCTGTTAGCTCAGAACTTAGGAGTCTATCAATCCTCTTGGCTTTAGAGCAAGCATGAGGGAGACTACCATGGGTTGACTATCAAAGGATGACTTTCCTGACTAATTTCAAGAATAAAATCATCTTTTGGGCAGCCCTGGTGGCTCAGTGGTTTAGCACAGCCTTCAGCCCGGGCATGATCCTGGAGACCTAGGATCGAGTCCCATGTCGGGCTCCCTGCATGGAGCCTGCTCCTCCCTCAGCCTGTGTCTCTGCCCCTCTCTCTCTCTCTGTGTCTCTCATGAATAAATAAATAAAATCTTTAAAAAACAAAACAAAACAAAAACATCTTTTAAAAAAACTGATCTGGGCAGCCCCAGTGGCTTAGTGGTTTAGCGCCAGGGCGTGATCCTGGAGACCGAGGATCAAGTCCTACATCGGGCTCTCTGCATGGAGCCTGCTTCTCCCTCTGCCTGTATCTCTTCCTCTCTCTCTCTCTTTCTCTGTGTCTCTCATGAATAAATAAATAAAATCTTTTTAAAAAAATAAAAAATAAAAATAAATAAATAAATAAATAAACTGATCTGACATACGGGCACGTGGGTGGTTAATTTTGTTAAGTGTATGACTTCATTTTGGCTCAGGTCATGATCTCAGTGTTGCGATTTTTTTTTAATATTTTATTCATTTATTCATTGTAGACACACAGAGAGAGCAGAAACATAGGCAGAGATGCAGGCTCCCCACAGGGAGCCTGATGTGGGACTTGATCCCAGGACCCCGGGATCACGATCTGAGCTGAAGGCAGACACTCAACCACTGGGCCACCCAGGTGCCCCAGGGTCATGTGATTGAGGCTGTGTCACGCTCCAGGCTCAAAGGGAAGTCTTCCTGTCCCTCTCATTCTGATCCTCCCGTTCATGTGTGCACACTCTCTCAAAGAAAATCTTAGAAAAAAGGTATGATGTAAATAATTCAAATATGCTCTGTAAAATCTTTCATTTCAACTTCCATTCAGAGAAGCTCCTATAAATAATAACCTGTCATCACAAGATTATAGAAAAAAGTTTAAATTCTCACATGTCCTATGGAGTGAATGCAGAGAAGAAACAATGGTAACGAAAAGCGTAAAGGTTAGATGACTAAGTGATCATAATAGAATGTGGTTTGTGTGAATGTAAATCATCTATGAAAAGAACAAGAGGGGCATCTGGGTGGCTCACTGGTTGAGTGCTTTTGGCTCAGGTCATGATCCAGGAGTCCCAGGATTGAGTTCTGCACTGGGCTTCCCGCAGGGAGCCTGCTTCTCCCTCTACCTATGTCTCTGCCTCTTTCATGAATGAATGAATGAATGAATGGTAAATAAATAAAATCTCTAAAAAAAAAAAAAAAAAGATTTATTTATTTAAGAGAGAGAGCATTGTACACAAGAATGGAAAAGGGAGACTCCTCAAGCAGACTCTCTCCTGAGAGTGGAGCCCAACACAGGGTTCAATCTCACAACCTTGACATCAGGAACCCAGCTGAAATCAAGTCGGTAGCCCAACTCGCTGAGCCATTTAGGGGCCTCTGGATACTATTTTTTTTTTTAAGATTTTATTTATTTATTCATGAGAGACACAGAGAGAGAGAGAGAGACAGAGAGAGACACAAAGAGAGAGACACACAGGCAAAGAGAGAAGCAGGTTCCATGCAGGGAGCCTGATGTGGGACTCGATCCCAGGACTCCAGCGTCACGCCCTGGGCTGAAGTCAGCGCTAAACCGCTGAGCCACCGGGGCTGCCCTCTGGATACTATTTTTAAAAATACATTTGTCCTCACTGCAGGCTGTTTCTCTTATTCTTTTTATTACTAAGTAGAAATCTTTAAGGAAAAAAAAGACACCAATCAATACCCTTAGTTCAACAACCACTGCCACTTTATCCCTACGCCAAATGAACAATTTCTTTTTAAATTTTTGTTTTTTAAAGATTTTATTTATTTATTCATGATAGAGAGAGAGAGAGAGAGAGAGAGAGGGAGGCAGAGACACAGGCAGAGGGAGAAGCAGGCTCCGTGCTGGGAGGCTGACGTGGGACTAGATCCCGGGACTCCAGGATCGCCCTGGGCCAAAGGCAGGTGCTAAACCACTGAGCCTCTCAGAGATACCCTCTTTTTAATTTTTAAGATTTTATTTGAGGGCAGCCCCGGTGGCGCAGCGGTTTGGCGCCGCCTGCAGCCCGGGGTGTGATCCTGGGGACCTGGGATCGAGTCCCACATCGGGCTCCATGCGTGGAGCCTGCTTCTCCCTCTGCCTGTGTCTCTGCCTCTCTCTCTGTGTCTATGGATAAATAAATAAAATCTTAAAAAAAAAAATATATTTTATTTGACACAGAGAGAAAGAGAAAGAGAGAGTGCGAGAGAGCACACAAGCAGAGGAAGCAGCAGCCTCTCCACTAAGCAGGGAGCCTGATGCAGGGCTCGATCCCAGGACCCCAGGATCATGACCTGAGCTGAAGGCAGACGCTCAACTGACTGAGCCACCCAGGTGTCCAGCAATTTTTTTTGAGAGAGTGTGCGCAAGTGCACACATGCGAGCATACAGGCATAGGATGGGGAAAGGCAGAGAGAGAATCTTAAGCAGGCTCCATGCCCAGTGCAGAGCCCAATGCAAGGCTCAATCCCAGGATCCTGAGATCATGACCTGAGCTGAAAGCAGATCCTCAACTGACTGAGCCACCCAGCTGCCTCTGAATGAGCAATTCAAATACCAGTCCCCAGAGCAACCTGCTCCCAGTATGGCCCCTTGGGAACAAAAATTGTACCTGGTTTGGCTGAGGCTTTAGCCTGAGCTTTAGCTGCCACGGGTGTTGTTTTTGGCTTCTGGTTCTTTGGTGATTCATCTTCTGAGCTTGAGTCTGAATCAGAATCAGAGCTCTTGGCCTTCTTTGAAGGAGCTTTGACTGCCTTGGATTGAGGCTTAACTCCCTTCTGTGAGGAAGCACATGGTAAGGAGAATTGGCAAAAGCTTCTGGGTGCCTAAAAGGCATCCTAAAATAGAAACCATCCTACACTATTTTTGCTATTTAGGGGCTAATGGAGCAGTAAAAGCAAGGGAAAGCTACACAACATCTGGGGGCACCTGGCTGACTTAGTTGGTAGAGCATGCAACTCTTGATCTTGGGGTCATGAGTTTAAGCACCACATGTGACATAAGAGTACTTAAAAAGAGAGAGTAGGGCAGCCCGGGTGGCTCAGCGGTTTAGCACCACCTTTAGCCCAGGGCATGATCCTAGAGACCCAGGATCGTCCCACGTCGGGCTCCTTGTATGGAGCCTATTTCTCCCTCTGCCTGTGTCTCGCCTGTTTCCCATGAATAAATAAAATCTTTAAAAAGAGAGAGAGAGACAGAGTCTGGAAAGGGCACCAAATTCTTCATAAGAAACAAAAATATTGGGGCACCTGGCTGGCTCAGTGGATAGAGCTTGCAACTCTTAATCTCAGGGTTTGGAGTTTGAACCCCACACTGAGTACAGAAATTACTTAAAAATAATTTTAAAATCTTGGGATCCCTGGGTGGCGCAGCGGTTTGGCGCCTGCCTTTGGCCCAGGGCGCGATCCTGGAGACCCGGGATCGAATCCCACGTCAGGCTCCCGGTGCATGGAGCCTGCTTCTCCCTCTGCCTATGTCTCTGCCTCTCTCTCTCTCTCTCTCTCTCTCTCTCTCTCTCTCTGTATGACTATCATAAATAAATAAAAAAAAAGATTAAAAAAATATAAAAAAAAAAAAAAAGGAAAGAAAGGGAAGCGAGGGAGAGAGGGAGGAAGGAGAAAGAGCAGTGTCTGGGTGACTCAGTCAGTTAAGTGTCTGCCTTCAGCTCAGGTCATGATCTCAGGGTTCTGGGATTGAGCCCTGTGTCAGGCTCCCTGCTCAGCGGGAAGCGTGCTTCTCCCTCTCCCTCTGCACCTCCCCATCCCTGCTCATGCACACAGGAGTATGCACGGAAAGGAAAGGAAGAAAAGGAAGAGAAGGAAGAGAAGGAAGAGAAGGAAGGAAGGAAGGAAGGAAGGAAGGAAGGAAGGAAGAAGGAAAAGAGAGAAAAGAGAAAGAAAAGATTCAGTCCTGTTCCTGCCATTCTCTGCTTAGAGCTCCTAATACCTACTGTCTACCAAACATACTCTTACTCTTGGGATCTTAGACAGTGTCCCAGAGAACCCTACTTAACTTCCAGGAAAGAGAATGGGTTCCTACAGATTCTGGGTACAACTTCACACTCTTGTATTTTTTCCAAACTTCATACTTCTGTCACTTCTCACAGAAAAGTCCTCAGATTTTCTTCTCCAGTGTTATGTTATAGATTTTATGATATGTATTTAAAGATTCATTTCTGGAGCACCTAGGTAGCTCAGTCGGTTAAGTGTTCAAGTCTTGGTTTTGGCTCAGGGTCCTGGGATCAAGCCCCATGTCAGGCTCTGCACTCAGCATGCAGTCTGCTGGAGATTCTCTCCCCCTCTCCTTCTCTTCTTCTCCCCACCCCCTCTAAAGTAAATAAAGAAAATATTTTACTTTTATTTATTTTAAAGAGAGAGAGCACATGTACGCCCACTCACTTACACTAGCAAGTGAGGGGAAAAGCAGAGGGAGAGGGAGCCAGAGAAGCAGACTCCCTCTGCTGTGTGTGTGGCCCAGTACCCTGCGAACATGACCTGAGCAGAAACCAAGAGTCAGAGGCTTAACCAACTGAGCCACCAGGTGCCCCTCATTTATTAAGTAATCTTTACACCCAACATGGGGCTCAAACTTACAACCCTGAGATCAAGAATCCCAGGATCCCTGGGTGGCGCAGCGGTTTGGCGCCTGCCTTTGGCCCAGGGCGCGATCCTGGAGACCCGGATTCGAAACCCACGTCGGGCTCCCAGTGCATGGAGCCTGCTTCTCCCTCTGCCTGTGTCTCTGCCTCTCTCTCTCTCTCTGTGACTATCATAAATAAATAAAATTAAAAAAAAAAAAGAAAAAAAAAGAATCCCAAGCTCTACTGACTGAGCCAGCCAGGCACCCCCATAACCACCTGTTATATACCTATCATCATCTCTTGGTTTCAAGCTACAACCTAGGACTTTAGATCTCTTCTTCCTAATTCCTTTATTTTTTTTAACTTTTAAAAGATTTTATTTATTTATTCATGACAGACACAGAGAGAGAGAGGCAGAGACACAGGCAGAGGGAGAAGCAGGCTCCATGCAGGGAGCCCGATGTGGGACTTGATCCCGGGTCTCCAAGATCACACCTGGGGCTAAAGGCAGTGCTAAACCACTGGGCCACCGGGGCTGCCCTTCTTCCTAATTCCTTAAACGATCCCTTTTCTTCCAAAAGTTGCACACCTGAATAGGCTTTTTCTTCTCGTCCTCTTCCTCCTCATCACTGGATTCTTCACTGTTGCTGCTCTCTGCTGCTTTGGCTGCAGCCTTTCCAGGATGCTGAGGCAAACTGGCCCGCTTGGCAGGTACAACTGAACAAAATCAAAGATTGCTGTTAAGAATCAGCCATGTGGTACAGGCACGCTACAAATCCCTTTCTGGGAATCCCAACTCCCTGCCCAGCCTTACCAGTCTTTTTAGCTGGCGGCCCTTGGGCTTTTTCTTCCTCACTGCTGTCCTCACTGCTGTCACTGGATGAAGTCTTCTTCTTAGCCTTCTTAGTCACTGGTCCGTTTGCCTGTAGCTTCCGCTTCAGGGTCTTGGTGGACCTGCTGAGGTAGATGAGGCTAACTTTTGGGGTATCAGGACCTTCACACATCTAAGAATACAGCCCAATTCCTTTAGGGAAAAAATAGCCACAGTGGTACAGGAAAGACTTACTTGAGCCAGAAGCTATAGATGTCCAAGAGGGAAGAGGCGTTGGAGTCCTGTTGGGTCTATAGGAGAAAAAAGATCTTAGTAAGAAAATTTTATCCTGGCTGTTCCAGGGAGGAATTAGGTTTTATTTTATTCTCTTATTAAAAGTGACCTGTTTGGGGGCACCTAGGTGGCTTAGTCAGTTAAGTGTCTGCCTTTGGTATAGGTCATGATCTCAGGGTCCTGGGATAGAGGGAGCCCCACACCGGGCTCCCTGCTTGGCGGGTGTCTGTTTCTTTCTCTCCTTGCTCCTCCCCCCTGTTCATGCCCCCTTCCTCTCTAATAAATAAAATCTTAAAAGAAAAAAGACCTAGGGACACCTGGGTGGCTCAACGGTTGAGCGTCTGCCTTTGATTCAGGGCATGATCCTGGGATCTGGGATTGAGTCCTGGGCTCCCTGTGGGGTGCCTGCTTCTTCCTCTGCCTATGTCTCTGCCTCTCTCTCTCATGAATGAATGAATAAATCTTAAAAAAAAAAAAAAGACCTGTTTTATACCTATATTTGGTGTACATGTTACCTTTGTAAGACTTCTCCTACTTGCATCAATTAAGACAAAAATAATGTTTTATGTATTTCTGTTTATGTATTTCTCAATCTTTGACATCAAAAACTGGGGTTACTCCTATAGTTTCTGTTGCCATCTATCCCCAGTCAATCCTACTGGTCAAAGCCTTTAAAAAATGTGCTTTCGGGACACCTGGATAGCAGCTTAGGGGTTGAGCATCTGCTTTTGGCTCAGATCATGATTCTGGGGTCCTGGGATCCAGCCCAATAACAGGCTTTCTGCTTATGAGGGAGTCTGCTTCTCTCTCTCTCCCCCCCCCCACCACTCCCCCTGCCATGTATGAGAGCTCTCAAAAATATTTTTTAATAATGTGCTTCCCTTTACTCTAGCAATGCACTGTCTAGGAATTTATCCTTACCCATGAAACAAGGACACAAATATTAACAGAAGGGGACATTTGCTGCAATGTGGTTTATGATACTAAATCATTGGAAATTAGCCTCCAATACTAGTTAAAAAACTAACTTGCATACTCAGTACAAAATTACATTCATCTATTAATTATACTGATACAGACTACTAGTTGATGAAAAAAATGACAAAGCATCACAGTACCAACAAGAATATAGGCTGTTAGACGTGTACAGATGTGAAATTCATCTCTGCCTATTACTGCGTGACTCTGATTAAATTACTTGATCTTCTGAGACTTTTTTCTTCCCTATAACATGGAAACAATGCATTTTATTAAGTTGAGAAAATTAGAGATAATGCATATAAAGGGCTTAGCATCAGGAAACACCAGCTGACCCTTCCAGAAAGATTAGTTTTTGTCATTTAAAAAAAAAAAATCCTGATTCTGAAAGGCCCAATTCGGGATCCCTGGGTGGCGCAGCGGTTTGGCGCTTGCCTTTGGCCCAGGGCGCGATCCTAGAGACCCGGGATCGAATCCCACGTCGGGCTCGCGGTGCATGGAGCCTGCTTCTCCCTCTGCCTGTGTCTCTGCCTCTCTCTCTCTCTGTGTGACTATCATAAATAAATAAAAATTTAAAAAAAAAAATGAAAGGCCCAATTCCATCCAGCTCACTGTGAAAATACCTTTTGCAACCTCTCTAATGGTGAATTCAAAAAGTTACAATATGAAAGCAGTTTAGGAGATCACTTGGTAGGCAGGCTGTCCCAGCTTAAGGAAGTCCTTTCTGAAGCTGATTTGATCCTGTCCTTATGCAGCTTGACTCCACCACAAAGAACAACCTATCTTCACCGTCAAAGGCTAAGACTGTCAAGGGTACACTCTACCCTCCTTTTTTAAAAAAAATATTTTATTTTTTTATTCATGAGAGTCAGAGAGAGCAGCAGAGACTTAGGCAGAGAGAGAGCAGGCTCCCCACAGGGAACCTCACGCGAAACTGGATCCCAGGACCCCAAGATAACGGAACGACCTGAGCCAAAGGCAGACACTCAACCACCGAACCACCCAGGTGCCCTCACTCTACCATCGCTTAAGGTGTTTTCCCATGCCTCATGTCCACTTTTCTTGAAAGTGATTCCAAACTTTTCACATCCTTAGTCATTTTCCTTTTACATGCGTTTGAAACATTCTAAATGACTATAACAACAGCTTTCACTCACTGATGCTTCCAGAGCATCAGGCACTGGGATTGCCACTTCATATTTATCATGTTATTGAAATTCACAAATATCCTATAGAGTGAATGACGGCATCTACGTAGTAACGAAAACACTCAGAGAAGTTCAGCAAGCTGCTCAGGTTATACATCTTAAGAAGTGACAGCCTGGCCCCATATCTAGATGTGTTTGGTTCCAGAAGTCAAAGATCCAAGCCCACTGCTTAGTAGGGCTATGATGCTCAGGCCTGCTTTGGTATACCTAAAAGCAGAACCATGCCTCTACTCTCTTTCACTTTCTGCTTTACCAACGAAAATCCCATCCTTCATTTCTTTTTTTTTTTAATTTTTTTGATTTTTTTTAAATTTACTTATGATAGTTACAGAGAGAGAGAGAGAGATGCAGAGACACAGGCAGAGGGAGAAGCAGGCTCCATGCACCGGGAGCCTGATGTGGGATTCGATCCCGGGTCTCCAGGATCGCGCCCCGCGCCCCGGGCCAAAGGCAGGCGCCAAACCGCTGCGCCACCCAGGGATCCCTCCCATCCTTCATTTCTAAAGGAATTTTATCTTTGAGTCTCCGGTAAATCTGAGAGTTATGGTCAAATCATGCTTTGCATTAGCCAACGTAAAACCCAAAAAGTCAACAAGAGCCTCCAATGCCTCGGATGGGACGCCACGCTCCCTCCTCGCCGCACTCCGCCAGCCACGTGACCTGGGACACGAGGATCCCACGCTGCCATCGCTGCACCGCTCAAGAGGAAAAAAGCAACAAGACTCAACGCTATCTACTGGGACTTCGCGGGGACCAAGTGCCGAGACTGCAGGCTCTCCAAAGGCTCTCACAAAGGCCCGGAAGATACCGGGCCGGCGGACCCTAGAGACCTCGGTACCCGGAAACCTAAACCTGTCAGGGCCCGGAGCCCTGTAGTCATCCCACCCCAGCCCTTGCCCCAAGCCCGCACTCACAGCGCCTGTTGCCTTAGCAAATTTATTGGCAACCTCCGGGAGCTGGTTATCGCGCAGAAAGCCGAGCACGAGGGGATACAGGTCGCTGGGAACCACGCGGCGCAAGCCGGCGTCCGCCATCCTCTGGGCAATACGCGTCACTACCGTTGCCGACGCGCAGTATTCAGGAACTCCGGCACCCGGAGGGGTAGGGCGGACCCATTGTGACGTCATCGCACGGCGCGGGCGCACAGCGGAAGGGGCGGGCACACTCCACAAGGCAGTTCCTCCCAGTTTGGTGGCAGGATCCAGGCGAAATCTGAGCGCTTTCCGGTGCCACAAGCGTCGCCATCTTGGTAAGGGCGGAGCCCTGACGTCACGGGTCACGCCTTGGCCAGTGGCGGGAAAACTTCAGGCTTCCCGCGCGCTTTCTGCTTGAGCCACCTTTTTTCACAGGGGCAGCGCAGCTGGGATTCGCATTCCAGAGTAGAGTGGACCGGCAGGTTGAGCTGTCCTTGGACTCACTAGACTCGGTCACAGACTTCCTAATCACCCCATTCTCGCTGCCAGCCGATTCCCACCCTTCATTTTCCCTGCCTCTAACACCCAGAGAGGCCCTGTCAGATACTGCTCCAGCCTCTGGATTCCCACCTCCACTGCAGAGGATCCTTCAGATTATCCATGAATAGTGGCTCAAGGATCCCCAAAATGCCCGTCCGTTAACCATGATTTGCCCATGAGACAACCCCCACCCATTCATTCAGCATTAAGTCAGCTCCGTGAAGGGAAAAGCCTTCGTGCATCAATCCTGAGTGATACAGCAGCAGCAATCTCTTCAAATCTATAATCCTGGAAATAACCCTTCTATCTCCTGAGTCACAGTTCACACCTAAACTCTCCCTATAGGAGAACTAGAAAACCCTCCAACTGCCTCTGTCATGAGTATTGAAAAATCAGTGCCCAGGCCTGCCAAGTTAATACCAAGCTCTATCACATCTCAGTTCACATTAGCAGGTATCAGTCCCTTTACCCACTACCCTTTGACTACTTCCCATTCATACCCCTCAGGAAAGGTAAGAATCCACTTTCTCAGAAGACATACCTCTCCTTTTTCTCAAAATAGGCATTCTCCTAGATAGATAATACTCTTACATCTCCCCTTTCCCAGAGGTCTATTCACATGCATGCATTCTTCTGAATACCTGTTGTGTGTCAAGTATTACGCTCAAGCTAAAATGCTGAATACATGTGCACATAAAAGTCTTGTTTAGAAAGTCTTTATTTGGAACAGGTGTGCGCTTCCTCTAGGTCCTTGATAGTCAAATCCCTTCCTTGGGACTGTAGCATCAGCATCCCTTGTTTGAAATGAGGAATCTCAGGCCCAACCCAAAAGTCGGAATCTGCATTCTAAAAAGATGACCAGATAATTCAAATTCCTTTTTAAACTTGAGAAAGCACTGCCCTAGAAGACTGATTTCACTGACAACACATCCTGAGGAGCAGAGTTCCAACAGGATTTCACATCTGACCAAAGAGGGGTCCTAGAAATTAAATGGAGGTAAGCACATCCCTGATTGTGTTCAGGTTGGAAAAGTGAGATGTCTGGCACTAATACCATTGAAAGAAGCACAACAGCACTTGAGAATTCTCTCTAGTTTGTGTTTATTAGTCTGCATAGTGACTTAGATCTTCCAAACACTGGGGAACCCTCAGCCCCATTAGAACATAGGAATGCAAGTTAACTTGTTTCAATGCCTGTTATAAAAAACAAATAACCCTTTTTAAAAAATCTGATTTAACACATTTTTTATTTCACTTTTTTCCATTTCTTTATAAAACAGTCATCTCCTCACTAGCAGCTCTCTCCCCTAAAGTGGGGGAGGGGGGTGGAGGAGGTTGGACACCTCCAAAGAAAAAGGGAAGGGGGAGAAGGGCCCAGGGTTACCTCCTGAGGTTCTTCTGGGCCTGTTTCAACAATGTGTCAAAGTCAAGAGAATCGAATTTACTCTTTACAGGAGCAGGATCAAAGTCTTCCCGGTTGGAGTCTATAAAAATAGAGACAGACATCAAGGTCTCTGACAACACTTCCCTACCACAGGGTCCTCAAATAGCCAGTCTCCTCCCACCCCAATAATGGATGGAGATAGTATAACCTTGGTTTTTAAGTCAAAGAGAGAGCCCTCATTTCTCCTCTCATCCCACCACCCCTAGGTTCTTTGTCACATTAAGTATTAGGTCAGTTCCATGAAAGAAAGCCCCACTCTCAAAAAAAAGGTTGGGAGCCCTTATGGGGACAATATGAAGTATACCAAACCCTCGGGGTCTCTTCCACTCACCAAGATCAGAATAGCTTCTCTTGCAGAACTGCCTGCGGCCCCCAAAGCAGAGATCAAAGGGCTGTTCATCTGCCTGCCTCAGCTTGTGGCCACTCTCGATGGCTGCAAATGCCTCCTCAGCATAGCGGTAGGTAACGAAACCATAGTTGTCACTGGTGGGGAAGGTGAGGCAGAGGCTAGGATGCCTATTTGGTCACATGCTATGGTGAAGAAATACTTCCCAGGGTATAGAGAGGGACTGGGGTGATTTTTCTCAGTCCCCAAATGGCCAGTCCTTTGACTGTGGGAGTGAAGGGGTCATCCTACATTACCTAGCACAAAGAGCAAGTGGGAGAGACAAGCATCAAAGTAAATGGACAGGACAGAAAAGACATTCTGACCTTAGGGCCCAAGCTTACCCTTGGACACGGAAGTGGATAGTGCACTCCTCAATCTCTCCAAAAACAGAGAACCTCTGTTTCAGTTCTGACCTAGTCATTCGGCCAGGTATCTTCCCAATAAAGACCACTCTTCTCTCCTCCTATGTTGGAACAAGGAAAATTGACACACCATGAACCACGGCAACTGCTGTAGAAGATTCTCCAAGCTCCTGGCCCAGGGGCAAGTCCCATCAACCCCCCAAAACCCGTTCCTCTACTCACTATTGCACGCTCCTTCTGCAGCACTCTCTGCCTTTGGTAATGGTCATGTGAACGATAAGAACTGTACCTGACATGAGAAGAAGGTACCAACCATCAGCCACCAGCCCCTACCCCCCAACATTAGGTAGCTCAAATCTCAGAACCCCTCAGGCATTTGCATCCCAGATGCACAATCTCCCTGATCGTATACTATACTCACCGCCGCCTCCTGTCACTTCTCCGTCGGGGGGATGGGGAGCGGGACCGGCTTCGAGAACTGGATGACGAAGATGAGGAAGAAGAGGAAGAAGATGAGGAGGAGGAAGAGGAAGAGCATCTTCGGGAACGTCCAGAGGAACTGCAACTGGATCTGGAGGATAAAGGAGCATGCAGGAATGCTGGGAATGGTGCAGATATATTCTACTTACCTCGCCTTGGACCCATCCTTCCCTCCCAGTCAGGAAGGTCAAGCCCAAAGGCAAAGCAGAGCAAAAGAGTTCTAGAAGAACTCCACAGACGACCGAACTGAGGCCCTCATGAACTTTAGATGTATCTGGAATGTTTTAGTGTTTTGGCACAAATCACACTTTCAATTATGTAATTAAAAACAAAAATATTTAACAAGTCAGAGTGAGTGAAGAAAAATAAATGGAGACTCAAGAGTTAAGGGGCTGGGCCCTAGGTCTTACAATTAGCTGGGGGTGCCAGGCCTGGGTCTCTGGGTTCCTGCTCCCCTAACATGTCTCACAGCAGTGCTGCGACCATGTTGTAAAAGGAAGGTGACTTGCTAGACCTGTATTAGAGATCATTTCTCAAGAGGCCATTCTGGTTCCAAAACCAAGAATTCTTATTAAGTAGGAAAATTTGGGTCTGTTACTGAGAAAAATGTACTGTCAGAAAATATATGAGGCCACAGTAACAATGGAACTGCCCAGAGTCTTTCCTCAACAGATGATTAGAAGAACTGCCATTAACAACCCCCATCCCACCTTCCGACAGCCCACCAAGAAAAGAGAAGTGAGGACTACGTGACAGGTTAAACATGGGTGAGATCTAACCCTAATGGTCTCCCAAAGGCAGGGTTGGTCAAGGAAACAGGAGACCTCAGGGATATCTCTAACTCAAATAGAGGACAGAAGCTATCTTCTCACAGCTTGCCTCCTTCAGTAATCCAAGAAAGGGCGAAAATACAGAAGCCAAGACAGAAGTGGAAGCTTTAGAGCCTGAATGTATCAAACTCAATGTGCAAAAGCTTTCAAAGTAAACTGGAGGAGAGCACATGGACTTCCTAAATGAAGAGGACCTAACAGGGCATCAGAGCTCACCTTCGCCACCTCTTGTGTGGGGGGGAGAGGGACCGGGACCGGGACCGGGATGAGGAAGACGACGATGAGGATGAGGAGGAAGATGCTTCGCTGGTCCGGTTGGACCCAGAGCTGACAGAACGGCTGCTGCGGCCACGACAGCCCTGCCAGCCCCGGCTTGGGGGGCTGGCTGACCTGCAGGCTTTTCGGTAACAGCGCACTGACCGCTGCTTGGCTGAGGGCTCAGGGGGAGTTCTACTGTTCATGTCATTCCGGCAAGGTGAGGCCTCAGGGGACAGCAAGGTGGATGGCGCGAGGCAAGGAGCTGGGGGATCTGCCTGCTCACTGCTAGTCCTGTGATCAAGTGGCTCCTGGGAGGCAGCTGTGCGTGGGGGCAGGGGGGTGACTGGGCCCAAGGACAAGACAGGTTTGATGGTGATGTCCTGATGGCGTTTGACGTTCCATCGGGAGCCCACCTCTGGAATGACTGGGGCAGGCGTCTTTCTGGGGGGAGTCCTGCTCCGGACACAATAGTCATGGTCCCCAGAGCCCACATGGACTGGACTAGGGCCATGGACCCCTTCTTGGAGGCGGGTTGCAGCTGGATGTTTGGCCTCTGTAAATCCTTCAGGCTTCAGGGTTCCCTCCTGGGCGGTGGACTTAGGAGATTTGGCTTTGGCCAGCAGTGAGACAGCAGCCAGGGGCTTCCATAATTGGTGGGGAGGGGTAGCTGGAGGGGTGAGCCCTGTGAGGGGAGGGAGGATGGAGATAGCAGGATGAGATCCGATTCTACACTTCCCAGCACTGCGTATATAGGCTCCAGTGACCCCCACTTCATGTCACAAAATACACCAACAACAGTCAACAGCCCAAATTCTCCCACTGTTACAACTACTCCTACCTTCAAGTTTCCTATCTTGAAGACCAAGTAATAAAAACCCAGCCAAAAAAAAAAAAAAAAACCAGCCAGCTAGGGTCCTCCTGAACCCCTCAACCTCTCACTGCCCCAACCTAGCTAGTGACTGACTCCTCTACCTCTCCATTCTTAGACCCAGCCCTTCCCCCTAGTACTGCTTGACTTCAGGACTGCATCTTGCCTGGACTCCCATAATCATCTTCCAGTGATCTCCTACCTCAGGCTTCACATCCATCCACCTCTCTTCTACATTCCTGCTACAGGGAGCACCCCAAAACCAACTGCTTCTTCAATGCACAAGATGAAGTCCAAACAACTTAACATGGCATTCAAAGTTCCCATAGTCTGACCTCCTACTTAACCACTTGAGCTTTATCTCTTGCTTTAGTTCTGCCCACCACCCCCATCAGCCAATACACTCCAGCCAAACAACTCACAATTCCCCAAAACATACCAGGCTGGTTTTGTTTCTTCAGTTCACTCCAGCTGCTCATTCTCCTTAGAATGCCCCATCCCCTAAATCTATCTGATTGATATCAGTGATTTTCTCAAACCTCTGCTGGAGGGATTATACCTTCTATATATAACCCTCCCCTCACTGACCCATTTCAGACCCCACTATAAACCACAAAGGTTTTTTTAACAAATAACTTCTGATACTCAACATGCTCATTAGTTTATACATCTGCTCCCTGGACCATGAGAACTTCAAGGATGAGGATCACATCTCTGTATTCCCAACACCTACACACACCTGGTGCAAAGCAGACTCTATAAACATTTGCTGCACAAACTAATCAAAGGCCGAGTTCGCCACTCTGAACCCACCTGCCACGTTGGCCAGTTCTGGGGCTTGTAACCGGTCTAAGGGCCTCTTCTCCTGGGGAGTGTCAACGCTGCTGGCGGGGGGGAAAAGGGAAAGCCTGGTTCATTGCCTCCTCAACATCTTGTACATCTCTTTTCCTCACAAAGCAATGAGAGAGGGGTGTGTGCAGAGAAGAGAGGGATGCACAAACTGTCCCTATCACTCTCCTCCAGCACAGAAGGGCTCTTTGTGACTGTGATGTAGGCTGGATCTCACCTTGGCTCTGTTCAGTTCTAGGAGGCAGGCTGGCTATGACCTTGAATTCCCCCCCCACCTCCTTTAAGCCAGGAACCTTGCCCACCTAGCTTAAAACCCAAAATCAATGTGGATGGGAACATGCTCAGCAGAACAGGATACGGTACCATGAACATGAAAAATGAAAAAAGGCCTCTCAGTGCTGGAAGACTGGGGAACAAGGATGTCCAGGGTGCCTCCTCCATGAATCAGGAGAGCCCTAGCATGAACATCTTCCCCTACTTTATTTTATACCATTACCAGTATTGAGCAAGCTTAAAAGTCTGTTAAACAAAAGAAAGAAATCCCCAAAGCCACGATGTGCCAGAAGATAAAAAGCACCTCCAGGACATCTGGAATCCCAGACTGGCATCAGCAGAGAATAGTACACATCCTCCTACCTCACCACCCAAGACTGTGTCTAGTAGTGATGGGCTGAGGGGGGGCACGGGAAAACAGGGACAGACTCTAAAGCTGACTAAAAGTCCCTGCAACAGAAGCATCCAGTTGACAGTCCTGAAGTGCCGGCCGGCTGCTGACCAACAGCTGTAGGGTAACTCGCTCATGTCTCCATACTCACCCTGAGTTTCCTACAGCCAGGCTGTCAGCAGGAGCCGGGGGAGGGCACTCCTTTTTGGCTGCAAAGAAACCAAATTAGTTAAAAGGCCAACCAGATGTTCCAGATTGAGGTGGACAAAAGGGCTGGCTTGGAGACCCAAAGAAGGAAAATCTACTTTACCTATATATTTCACTGGGCTCTCCCCAGAGAGGTCCACTCTCTCCTAGTTGGTACCCAGGTACTATTTTTAATCATGTCTCTGCTCACAGACATCTGTTAACTCCTCATGAATCTGCGACAGAGTCCAAACTTCCAAGCCTAGCATGCAACGTTCTACGTGAGCTAACTTTACTTCCTGGTCTTGTGGTCTACTTTTGTTCTACACTTACCATATTTTATATTTTTCCTTGTACTATAGATACTTGTTACTAAATCAGGAATCATTTTAAAAATTTTCCTTTCCAATTAGACCATAAGCTCCTTGAGGATAGGACACAGTACCCTCTACAGCATCTAGATCCTTGCTTTGTACTGAGAAAGCTGAGCTACCCCTTGCCTTCCAAACACACTATACACAGTCATTCCTGTACCTCTGCCTTTATTCACACAGACCCCGTCTTCAGGATCCAGCTTGAGAGCTACTACCTTCTAGAAAAATGTCCCCTACCAACCCAACCCACTTCAATCTCCACATCCATCTACTCTTCGTAATTCTTGCCATGCTGTACCACCACCCCTCTCCCTGGCTTAGATTGTATTGTAGATGAACCTTGTCTCCCCATTCTGACAGGGAATAAGATTAATTCTCTGAGACTGCCCCTCCACCACTCCCTTCCATCCATCTAAGCAACAGGGCTGGGCCCAAATTAAATAGCAACAGAAAGGGGTTTAGCGTAGCTACCCAGGCTCCTCACCTTCGGATTTCTCAAACTGTTCCAGCAGACTGGACAGGTCCGAAGCCTCAATTCCTATGGAAGCACACCACACAGGATTGGAGACAGAAAACTCGTCTTAGAATTCCCAAATCACCTCACTTCTCCCTTTATGCTCCCCCTACCCACTGTACTAAGTAAACTAAGGCAGGAACACAAAGCAGGAAGGAATCAAACAAACTCAAGAGCTCTGCCTCTCAGGAACCCTCCGAACAACCAAACCTCAGCCCCGTCAAGGTAGTTTACCTTGTTCTACGGAGTACACTCACCATCCAAGCCCCTTGCCCTTTACTCACATCAACTAAACTGTGTGGCACTTACCAATCTCACTGATGAAGGCCTGTACCACGTCCTCAGGGCCTTGAGTACGTGGGGTAGGCAGGAAGGAGAGTTTCCTTAGACGGGCTGGGTGGACAGCAGGCAGCTTAGATATAGTGCTCTGCTTTGGTGTGGGTGTGGAAACAGCCTTGGCAACAGAAGAGAGGGGCTTCTCCCTGGGCCTGGCTTCTTGGGTCTCAGGCTTTAGCCTCTCTGACGCAGGCTCCTCAACAGCCACACTCTCAGCAGACAGACATGGTGGAGCCTTGATCTGGGGGCTTTGCACTGGGGAGGACATCCTGTGTTTCATATGAGGAGATGCAGGCATGGGCTTGACCTCTACTTTGGTGGGCTCTATTGGTGGAGCTCCCTGGCCAGCTGACCCAAGACAGAGGGGAGGAGCCATTGACCCAGGAAGTACACTTTCAGAAGGGCCAGCTGGAATGCCACTGGGCTCCACCTTGGGTGGAGGAGCAGCTCCCCCAACAGATGCTAGAGGCAAAGGAGGTGGTGGCAAAGTAGGCCAGAATGGAGGGTGTTGCAGCCCTGGACCCCATCCCAAGGGCCCATAGGCACAGCTGGAGCTATAAGGTGGGACTGGGGCTGGAGGAGGTACCCAAGGCACATTGCAAGTGGGGGGCACAGCATAGGTGCCAGGAGTACCAGATACCAGGGGCACTGTTGGTGGGGGGGGCAGGCAAGGATAGCCAGAAGGGGACACAGGGGGATAACAAGGCCAAGGTGGCACAGGAGCATAATGAGTATAGGGATCAGGTGGCACTGGCCTCATAGACATTGGAAGACTGGGAGGCTGTAGTGGTGGTGGGGGCAGACTGGGGATCCCTTGCCCACTTGTAGGAAGGGGCAGCACGGGGGTCAGGCCTAGCCCACCTGGAGGAAAAGGCAAAGCAGTGGGCATTGTGGGAGGCATGGGCTGCACAGGAGGTAGAGGTCTTGCTGGTAGTGGTAGCTCTTGGGATGGCACCTGCTCAATGGTAGTTGAGGCCACAGATTTGCTTACAGGTGGCTCAGGACTAGAAGAAGCAGGGCTGGGACCCACAGGCACAAAACAAGCCTCAGGGGGGACCTCAGGACTTCTCTGCAGAGTTGTCTTCTTGGCAGGGGCTGGTGGGATGACAAGACAAGGGATGTCTGCTAGCCCTGTGGGAGTCTCTGGGAGACTAGGCCACTTCCCAGCTGGGGGCTGGGGACTCCTCTCTTCTGCCTCTGCTTGGCGCTGTTGCCTTCGTCGCCAGTACTCTGACAGGCTAAGAGGCCGAGGTCTGGCTTCCTGGGTTGTGGCACTCGTACTACTTTCTACCTTCACAGGACCCCCTACCTCCTGGACTTCGGGGATGACAGCCTTTAGAGGGTCCAAGGACTCTGACTCTAGAAGGAGCCGGGGAGCTGGATTCCCCTGGACTGATGACATTGCACCACGTCTGGGATCAGATGGCCTAGACTTAACTAGCACAGGATCAACTGGAGCCAGGTCACTGGGAACAGAGTCAACTGGTGCTGAGTTAGCTGGGACAGGGTCACCTGGTGGCAAGTCATCTGAGATGGGAACAACCACTGTAGGGTCAATTTCTGCTGAGTCAGCCAGAACTGGGTCAATCAGCACTGGGTCAGCTGGGAGAGAGACAACCAGTTCTGGGTTTGCTGAAGCAAGGTCAACCAGTGCAGGATCAACAGGTACAGGGTCAGCTAGAACAGGATGAACTTCAGTGGGATCAGTTTCAACAGTGTCAAGTGGCATGCGGTTGGCTCGAGCAGAGACATGGGTTGGAACAGGGTTGGCTTGGATGCTGTCAACAAGGTTGGAGTAACGGTCTAGAGGATCTTCTTTAGCACAACTAGCTTGCCCAGCACTACTCTCCAAGTTCCCAGAGCTAGGTTTCTCCAAGGCAGCTGCCCAGGCCCGAGCCCAAGCCCGGGGCTTCCCTCTACTACGAGGAGGCCCAACCTCTTTTTGAGGTTCCTCCTGAGGCACATTTCTTGCCTGAGAGGTCACCTCTGTAGCCATGGTAGGCTGCCCACGAGAAGATGACCTCAGCCTCCTAGTATAGCCTTCTGCACAGGATGCTGGCTGCTCTTTACTCTTCTTCTTCCTGCCCTTTCGAGCTCTCTGGGAGCTCAGCATTGTGTTGGCTGGTGTGTTGTGAGGCTCCTTGGGCATCATTGGCTCCATGACCTCCCTGGGCTTCAACAAGCAGACTGACTCTAGCTTTTCCTGGGAGTCCAATGACAACCTCTCTTTCTCAGGGCAGAGGTCTTCCTTGGGCACAGCAGCCTCTGTCTCTGACTCCAGCGTAGGCATGAGTAGCTTCAAAGCTGGACTGGCCTCTAGTGAGTCATCCAGGAGCACAGGCTGGGGTCTGGTAGGGATCTGCCGTACCACAACTGGGATCTCCAGGTCATTACCAGCTGTGGCTGCCTGGCCCACTATCTCCAGCACCACACAATCCTCAGGCAGTGTCAAATCATCCGGCTGCTCCTGAAGCTCATCCTCAAGTGCTGTCAGGTGGGTGAGGTTGGGCAGGCAATAGGGATGCATGGCCCGTACCAGCTCACTCAAGGAGGAGATGCTCTCGTCACCAGCTGCTTGCACTGCCATCTCTGAGGCTGAGGTTTTCTCTTCCTCCTTGGGGCAGGCCAGGTGCATAGGAAAGTCTGGGATATTGCTCACGGAGTTGTCAAGTTCCCCAGCAAGCATCTGGCCACCGAAGTTGGCCACCTCCTCCTCCTCTTCCCCATCACTACGCTGCTGGGGAGGAGGGGATTGGCCCCGGCGAGCTCTTGACCTTGAGGATCTCCAGCTAGGAAGCTTAGGGGAAGAGGTTTCTAAGAAGGAAGGTGAGGAGAAGTCCCAAGGAGGATCTGAGAGAGACATCTCAACCTGTGAGAAAAAAGAGAAGCTGCAAGTTTTCTCCAAGGATACATTTTTCCAGGCCTGTCTCCACATACTCCTCCCTCCTGGGAGTCTCTGAGGCTCCCTTGGTCAGGCTTACCCCACTCACTCTACTACTGCCTGTGCTGGGCCCCAATGTGTCAACCGGGGTGATGAGGTCACATTCCGGGGGTGTCCGGGAGAGAGTGAGCAGCTTGTGCAGCTGAGAGAAAGGAAAAGACTTGAGATGAGTGCTTCACAACCATATGAGTAGGCCCACAGTCATGGCTCTAACCTTTGCACCAACCACACACCCCCTTCCCCTGGTCCCACACTCACAGAGGAGCCCTCCCGAGGTGACACAAGTAGTTCTGAGTCAGGAATGCTGTCAAACGGAGACAGGTTCTCGGAATCTGCATTGTCCAAGATCTCTGTCAGAGCTGTAAGTAGTGACACTTCATTCTGGTCCTCCAGAGATAGCCTGCTCTGCTCCAGAAAGACAACAGGAAGGTCTCACCATCATCCCTAATCATCTACTGGCCAGTGAGAAGGACTGAACACCAAGGGAAGCAGGCTCAGTTCAGCTCAATTGCCAAAGAGAGATCTAAAGGATGCCTGGGTAGCTCAGTGGTTAAGTGTCTGCCTTTAGCCAGAAAGAGACCTGAGTGCAGTGCAGAAAGCATGGGCTCCAATCTCATTGTCATCTCCCACCTCTCTAGTGCCAAGAGGAGCCTATCAGAATTGAGGCTTAGGCTTATGTTTCATATACTCCTTCCACCCTCAGACAAGATGTGGGATGCTCAGCAGACAGCCCTTGGCTAGGCTGGAATTGGACTCAAAATAGACTGGAACCCTCTGGACATGTGAGATGAGGGCCCATGCAGCAGGAAAGGCCTTGGACTATTGTTCAAGCCAGCCAGGGCATCCTCACATGGGACATGGTCTGGCAACCTACAGCTACAACTCTGAGACAAAAAACACTTCAAGGACTTGGTTTGGGTATCCAGGAACCAAGATCCTGGGAAAGCAGAACCACTGAACCATAGCCTAAATGCACAGCTCCCACCCAAAGACCTTTTTAAGCCCAGCCCCAGCTCACCTCCCCAAGGCTCCCAAAATCCTCAATGAGGGAGATGAGGGAGGCATCCATGTAGCTCTGCATGGTCCCCAGCAGTGTCTCATCCTGCAGTATCAGCTCCTCCATCTCCAGGTCCTTATCCCTCAGGCAGGGGCCAAGCCGAGACAGACTGACAAAACCAGAATCCTCCCCTTCCTCATGCAGCAGCACCTGGGACAAACAGGATAGTCAGAAGGGCATAAAAGCTACAGGGCATGGGACTTCTGGGGCATCTGTGTGATAGGCTCTGTAAACCGTGTGCCCAGCCTTCCACCAATGGCCCCAAACTCAGCAGGAGCCCCACCAAAGCCAAAAATCTGGACTTGCTGGGCAGAATGAAATACAACCCATGAGCCAAAGTACCAATCAGGATGGCAGTGTTCAAGGACCTTCTTCTGGGCAAAAAAAGGTTTGGACTCCATCCAGAAACAGTTGGAGCCACAGACGGTTATTAAATGAGGGAGTAAGAACATCAAAAAGATCAAGATTGTTCAGAAAAGTTGTCTGCTGGTAGTGATAAAAGCAGATAGTCTGAGGGGTACACCAAAGGAGAGGTGGTCAGTGAGGAGGCGACTTCAGCTCCAACCATCTTACCTCCCTCAAATACTGCTCAGACCTCTCTTCCCTGCTTAGCTCAAACCCTACCTTCTTCAAGAATACTCAGGTTCCCCAACCCATGCTGATCTCTCCTCATATGCCTGAATTCATTTGTCTCATAGCACTTATTTTTCTGGCAAATGTGATGTCCCTTGCATCATTACTAAAGCTGGATTCTAAGTTCCTCTGGGGCAAATAACCCTTTGTACCATACTAGCCTATATCCTTCTTGAATCTTGGAAGGGTTTAAACATTCACACTTCAATCAAACTTTTATTTTGAAGGCCCTACAGTGTGCCACTCAACTTCTCAATGGTAGTTCCAAAGAAAAAGTCTCCTCCTAACTCTAACAGGACCACATGAGCACAAAGAGAAAGCCTGATTCAGTACATGGAAAAGCCCCACCCCAACTCTTGCCTGAAAATTAGCAACATCTTTAGCCTTGTCAGGCAGGGAGCCTCCGCCCAGGCCTGTCAAGAGTGTGGGCGTGGGCTGGGCCAGAGGTAGCTAGAATGGGGCTGGCAAGCCAGAGGCCAGAGCCAGGGGTATCTCCACTATAGGAAACATATGAGGAAAGCCAAAGAACAGAAACAAATACAGACAAACCAATCCCCCCTCCCCTTCTGCACCAAAGGGAAAGTTTACACCTCTTCCAAGGGAGGAAAAGAAAAAAGAAAAGGCAATAGGTGTGACAATACCCCTATACCCACCCTCCTAATCAAGCTGAAGAGTTCCAGTGCCCAGAGAGGAAGGCTAGATACACTTTAGGAAGCCAAGTCCAGAGAGGAAGTGAAAGGTGGCAGGTTTTAGGCACCAACTCCTCCCAAGCCTTCACAATCCTATAATTACAACTAGCAGCTGAATAGCACCTGGCTCAGCAAACACTCTTGGGTGAGCAAGGAGGCTGCATTTCAACTTGTCCTGCCTGACCTACCTGACCTAGCTACTGGGCCAGAATCTTACAACAATGTCCAGCTCTGAGAACTACTCACAACCCCCATCAGGAAGGTACTGGAGCCCCAGTCAGAGACATACCCATCTTCCCCTGACATCATCTATCCCTCAATCCCCAAGAAGCACAGCTCTCAGACTACCAAAATCATCTAGGAGCTAAACCCAGGTTAAAAGAGAGCGAGCCACCAGCATCTCCAGCTTCAGCAACCTCCCAACTGGCTTTCCACACCCAGTCTTGTCCCTATAGGATTCAAAACCAACTACAAACTATTAAAAATACACAACTGGTAACTTTTTGAGACCCTCCCTAAACCCCTCCAATGGCATCTTACTGCTCTTATCACTAAATTTAAACTCCTTAAAAAAAACTTTGAAATCCTGGTGTTCCCCACTAGGCACTTCTACTCCAGTGTGTGTCCTCCTACCACTTGCCTCTCTCTACACGAGACACACAGGTCTCTAAGTTTCTTTTTTTTTTTTGTTTTAAGAGATTTTATTTAGGGGTACCTGAGTAACTCAGTTGGTTGGACATCTGCCTTTGGCTCAGGTGGTGATCCCCAGGAGTCCTGGGATCAAGGCCTACATTGGGCTCCCTGCTCAGCAGAGTCTGCTTCTCCCTCTGTCCCTCCCCCTGCTTGTGCTCTTTCAAAGAAATAAAATCCTAAAAAAAAAAAAAAAAAAAAAAGATTTTATTTATTTATTTGACAGAGAGATAGAACCAGTGAGCACAAGCAGGGGGAATGGCACAAGGGCGGGGGAAAAGTTGCTTCCCAAGCTAGGAGCCTGACTCCCCAAGCAGGGTCCTGGGATCATGACCTGAGCTGAAGGTAGATGCCTAACCCAATGAGCCACCCAGGCACCCCTTGCCATTTCTTCAATAAACCTTGTTCTCTCCCACTTCAAGCCCTTCTCGCACTATTTCCTCTGATGAAAGCCTACCTCCCCCACCACACAGCCTTCATAAGTCTCAACTTAAAATGTTCTTTCCCAGACCCTGCAATGTAGATTACTACCGCTCATTATGTAATCCCAAATATGCTGCACTTTCCTTTTGTCCCACTCATTATTTATTGTCTATCCCAATAAAACCATCCTAGAGAACAGGGACTATGTGTGGCTTACCACAGCATCCCTTCTGTCTAAACACAGTATCTCAATAAATACTGGTGGACTAACTAGCTTCCACATATCCACCTTTATGAGGGAGAGGTGAGAGATGAGACACACATAATTTCTCCAGGAGATCCTCTCCAAACCCAGATGACCACCTAAATTGGATTACTGCTGGGTGATGGATCCTTCCTGCCTCTCCCATAAAAGGTGAGCAGTCCCCAAGCTAGGGCCCCAGCAGCAAGAGCTTGGATTGGTTTGCTGGAACGGACATAGCCTGCAGCCTAATTCCCACCTAAAACCAAAACCAAACCAAACTGAACCACCCAAAAGTTTTCAAGGACTTGGCTTAATTAAGAGAGATTAACAGTTCAGACTAAGTCCTGCCCACCAACACTCTAGGTAGCAACTTTTAAGAAGCCCTCTGCTGAGGAGTGAGATGATAAGCTTGTAAGTATTCAGAAAACCAAGGAAACAGAATCTTGATAGAAGCCACCCCATCCAATAAATGTAGTATTGAATAGTTTTTAAATCTCCTTTTCCCATCCGAGCAAAATTCCAAAGAGCTTTAAATACAAATCACCTCAGTTTATATGTGTCAGTTCACAGAAGCAGGCCTTAAAAGAGACGCTGAAGGAAAAAGGGAAGGAGAAAGGATTCCCTTTCCCTAACTTAGTCTCGTCCCGCGTATATGTTGACACTCCCCAAGCCCCTTGAATCACCAATGAGGCAGGTCCGCAGGCAACCAAAACGCCAGTGCCCATAACTCACAACCCACGACAAGCCAGTCAGACAGAAGTCGCCACAAGCATACTCCACAGCCCTTCTACCCTCCCCAACACACCCCACCATCCGCAGGCAACTGACTCCCCGCACATCTGGAAGGTCTTTCACCATTCGCTGTTGAGGCGCCGTGAACCAAGGCAGGAGAAATAAACTACTCCAAGACCCTGGGCAAAGCTGACTCTAACAGCCCCTAACCTTTTTTCTCGGCTAGGGGCCCCCAACCGGGTCGGAGATGGCGGGACGGGCTGAGACACACCCAGTTCCCAGCAGTGCGGCTCCAACGCCGATACGAGATGCCGGGCAGCCTGGAGCGGGAGCCACGTGGACATCCCCTCCCCGCCCCCACGTGGACCCGCGGGCCACCCCCCCACCAGAAGCCCAACCCACGTGGGTGCCAAGGCCTCCTAGAGGGGGAGGGGAAGCCGACAAGTTCTCCCGGGAAAATTGCTCCCCCCCCCACGTGGCTCCGAAAAGGCACTGCAGCGCGGTGCTAGCGGCACCCCCACTCGGCATCCTTAGAAAGGAGGTCTTAACCCTGGATTCCAAGTCCGAATCCCTGACCCCCCACCACGGGCCATGTTTCCGACACCTGGCTATGCCCTTTCGGTGTTCCAGAGGAATGGCCATAGGGACCCTGTCTCTGCCTACGTCCCATTAGCAAACAGCGCAGATCCATTCGGCCCAACCCGTCTCCCACAGGCAGCCGGCTTCTCCTCCCGAGCGCTTCCTCCCTTTCCTGTGGCGTCCACGTGTCACCGCCCGGCACACGCCGCTTTGCTGCCAGCCGCGGGCCGCCAGCCAGTCTCTCACCTGCTCCCCGCCACTCACAGAGCCCACAGTCCCATAAGGCGCTTGGCTCCGATTCCCCCAACTGCTGCCGCGGACTCCACCGCCGGGGTCGGGTCCGGGGCCCCCACTCGGAGACGGCGCGACTCCGTCTCTGCGTCCCCGGCGCGCCGCCATCTTGGCCCCTGAACACCCAGCGCAGCTCTGGTCGCCGGCGCCGCCTCGCCCAGCAGATTATGGGAAGGGAACTACAATTCCCGGAAGACACTGCAAGACTACGGATCCCAAAAGGCCTTGCGGCGAGGCCCACTAGCACCTGGGAAGAAGGCCCTGGCCTCGCAAGGGAGCCTGGGAATTGTAGTTGTTTTAAGCGGAGTCGCAGCGGCACGCGCTATAGACCTACTGTCACGCTTAGTTCTGTGTTCCGTGGGGGAAATCTAGTTGGGGAATGCGAGGTAATAATGGGAGAGTTACATTTGTACATCTCTTTATTTTCTTATTTTTTCGAAATGTCCAAACGCCTTCTTATCTGGCATTCTAGAATGAGGTATTTTCCTTTTATCTTAGTCAAAGTGGGCCCGTGTTTTGAATCAGCACCCCCTAGTGGGCACCCGCACTCCAGGCGCTAACCTTCACGTACTTTACTGCGCCACCACCGCTAGTTTAATATTTTTTTGTTGTTATAGTTTATTCTTCCTTTATTTCTAGTTTCATTAGGAAATAACTATATACACCACTGTATAAGTTTAAGGCATATAGCATGATTGTTTGATTTACATGTACTGTGAAATGATTATCACCATAGATAAGTTCAGCTAACCCATCTTCTCACATCGATAAAAAATATTTATCTCCTTGTGATGAGATTTACCCTTTAACGACTTTCCTATACATCATATACCAATATTAGCTATGTAATGTTGCACATTGTATACCTACTACCAATTTATCTTATAAACGGAAGTTTGTAGAATTTAATCTTAAAATGCCTCATTTGGGGGGACCCTGGGCTACTGAGAAACCCATATTGGCACCTCATTACCAAATGTATTTCTTGCTGCTGCACATTATCTTGCTGTCATACAAAGACAACAAGTGTTCTCCTGCCTTTGTTTTTCTGTTTGGAATATTCCAACTTGGAAACATCTTTCATGCTCTCTTTTATTTAGGAGAGCCTTATTGATCATCCCAACCAATCATGAACCCTCTATATATTTCTACAGTCCATCACTATCACCGCTATTCATTCATTTGCCCTTTAGATGCTCCTTATTGGTTTTTTTTATTTTTAAAAAAGTTTTCTTTTTTAAAAAACATTTTATATATCTATTCATGAGAGACACAAGAGAGAGAGAGGCAGAGACATAGGCAGAGGGAGAAATAGGCTCCATGCTGGGAGCCTGATATGAGACTCAATCCCATAACCCCAGGATCACACCCTGAGCCAAAGGCAGACACTTAACCGCCGAGCCACCCAGGCGTCCGCACATACACTTTCTAAAATAAATAAATATTTTTAAAAAGTTCAAGTAGCACTAAACTACATGTAAAACTATATATAAGGGGCCTACTAGATAGCTCAGTTGGTTAAACATCTGCCTTTGGCTCAGGTCATGATCCCAGGATCCTGGGATCAAGCCCCAGGTGTGGCTTCCTGCTGAGCAGGGAGCCTGCTCTCCCTCTCCTTCTGCTCCTCCCCCTGCTTTTTGTGCTCTCTCTCTCTCTCTCTCTCTCTCTCATAAATAAATAAAATCTTTAAAAAAAAAAAAGAACTATATAAAAAATGCTCTTGGCCTGCAAATTCCAGTTCTAATCCCCAGATTTAATCTTTGTCACCTTTGGTATGTATTCATCCATACTTTTTCTATGCATGTAAAAATGTATAGGGAAACACACTGGTCTTTTCTTCAAAAATAATGACCATTCCAGGGGCTGGCTTGATCAGCTGAGCATGTTACTCTTGATCTCAGGGTTGTAAGTTTGAGTTCTACATTGCGTACAGAGATTACTTTAAAATTTTAAAAGAGGACACCTGGGGGCTCAGCGGTTGAGCATCTGCCTTCAGCTCAGGGCATGATCCCAGAGTCCAGGGATGGAGTCCCACATTGGGCTCCCTGCGTGGAGCCTGCTTCTCCCTCTGCCTATGTCTCTGCTTCTCTCTCTCTCTCTCTCTCTCATAAATAAATAAAATCTTTTCTAAAAATAAATAAAATTTAAATTTAAAAAATCTTTATAAGAAAAATATGACCATTACATATGTAGGATTCTACAACTTGCTTTTTTTCGGGTAACAATATATTAGTCTCAATCCCGGACCCCAGGATCATGCCCTGAGCCAAAGACAGACACTCAACTGCTGAGCCACCCAGGTGTTCCACAATATATTAGTCTTTTTTTTTTGTAAGATTTTATTTATTTATTCATGAGAGACACAGAGAAGCTGAGACATAGGGACAGACTATTTGGGAAAACTGAATTCTGTTCACAATTTTTTCATAACAGTCAAATGAGGGAAACAATAATTTTTATTTCCAATAAATTTGGAAATAATTTTCCTATGAGAAATTAAGAACCAGTACAGGATGGCATAATTCTTCCTCTAGGGAAGAAACATATTCTCTGTCTTTTCTTTTCTTTTCTTTTCTTTTCTTTTCTTTTCTTTTCTTTCTTTCTTTCTTTCTTTCTTGCAAAAAGTGATTTTATTTTAGCACAGGGACAGGACCCATGGGCAGAACAAGCTGCCTAGAAAAAATAAATTTGAAGAGATGCCCTGTAGGGACGTCTGGGTGGCTCAGCAGTTGAGCATCTGCCTTCCATTCAGGGCATGATCCCATGTCTGGGGATTGAGTCCCACATCCGGCTCCCTACGAGGAGCCTGCTTCTCCCTCTGTCTATGTCTCTGCCTTTCTCCGTGTGTCTCTCATGAATAAATTAATAAAATCTTTAAAAAGAAAAAAGAGAGAGAGATGCCCTGTAAATACTGGCAGTTTAGCCTCTAGTTATGGTCATTACTCTGGTGATTGGGCTTTGGGAAGAATATTAATGTTAAAGCAGAATGTTGGGTCATTTTGCTTTTTCATCATCTAATGAAACAATCTATTCTCATAATTATGATGTCTGCATACAATCTACTCAAAAAGGTAATACATAGGGGTGCCTGGGTGGCTCTGTGGGTTGTGTCTGACTCCTGATTTCATCTCAGGTGATGATCTTAGGGTTGTGAGATAGAGCCCCATGTTGGGCTCTATGCTCAGCATGGAGCCTGCTTGGGATTCTTTCTCTCCCTCTCCCTCTACTTCCCTCCCCTTAAAAAAAAAAGAAAAGGTAGGAATATGAATATATCTTTGGATTTCCAGTGCCATCTAAACAAGTGTGTCATGGTTCCTTATCTCCTTGGCAGGTGCATTTCCCCCCTTTTATTTAAGATTTTATTTTTAAGAAATCTCTACACCCAACATGGGGCTTGAATGCACAACCCAGAAATCAAGAGTCATATGCTCCACTGACTGAGCCAGCCAGGTGACTGGCAGGTTTATCTCTAGGAGCCATAAAGGAAAACCTCAAGGGTGGCTGGCTCAGTTGATAGAATATACAACTCCTAATATCAGGTTTGTGCATTCCAGCCCCAATTTGAACAGAGACATTACTTTAAAAATTTTTTAAGGATGCCTGGGTGGCTCAGTGGTTGAGTGTCTACCTTTGGCTCAGGGTATGATCCTGGAGTCCTGAGATTGAGTCCCACATTGGGCTCCCTGCCTGGGGCCTGCTTCTCCCTCTGCCTATGTATCTGCTTCTCTCTCTGTGCCTCTCATGAATGGATAAATAAAAAATCTTAAAAATAAATAAATTAAAAAATAAATATTTAAAAATTTTTTAATTTTTATTTATTTATGATAGTCACACAGAGAGAGAGAGAGAGAGAGAGAGAGAGAGAGAGAGAGAGGCAGAGACACAGGCAGAGGGAGAAGCAGGCTCCATGCACCGGGAGCCTGACGTGGGATTCGA
Organism: Nyctereutes procyonoides; assembly: GCF_905146905.1. Lineage (NCBI taxonomy): Eukaryota > Metazoa > Chordata > Mammalia > Carnivora > Canidae > Nyctereutes > Nyctereutes procyonoides. Next base: position 7,128,913 of record NW_026575133.1, on the reverse strand, counting down.
TCCCTGGTCTCCAGGATCACGCCCTGGGCCAAAGGCAGGCGCTAAACTGCTGAGCCACCCAGGGATTCCTTAAAAAAATTTTTAATTAAAAAAATAAAAGGAAAGGGGACCTGGGTTGCTCAGTCAGTTGAGTGTCTGTTGATTTTGTCTGACTCTTGATTTCAACTCAGGTTATGATCTCAAGGTCATGAAATCTGAGCCCTGCATTGTGTCAGGCTCTGCTTAAGATTGTCTCTCTCTCTCTCCCTCTGCCCGGCTCTCTCACTTTCTCTTTCTCTCTAAGATAAATAAATAAATCTTTAAAAAAAAAGAAAAAAGGAAAACCCCAGAAACATAAACCACCAAACTTTGGGAACCCCCAATCATGTGTCTTTTCTTGACTCTATGCTTACCAAAGACTCATCTGATTATAGTAACTGACTCCCCATAACATGTTTTTTTTTTTTTAAAAGATATTTATTTATTTATTTATTTATTTATTTATTTATTTATTTATTTATTTATTTATGAGAGACACAGAGAGAGGCAGAGACATAGGCAGAGGGAGAAGCAGGCTCCATGCAGGGAGCCTGATGTGGGATTTGATCCCAGGACTCCAGGATCATGCCCTGAGCTGAAGGCAGGTGTTTAACCGCTAAGCCACCCAGGCATCCCACCCATAACATGTTCTATGTTGAGAATGTGTGTTGATCAAGTGAAACAAAATGCCCAGTTCAAACAACATATTTTTCAGTGTGAATTAACAAATTAGCACTTTGGTTTCTTTATTGAGTGCCTACTATATGTCAGGCACTGTGTTAGGCACTGGAGATATAGCAATGACAAAACAGACCAAAAAAAAAAAAAAAAAAAAAACCCTCCCTAGTGCAGCTCAAATTCTACTGAGGAGACAATCTGCAAGTAAATAAAGAGTTACAATAATGTTGGAGAGCTGCTAAGTGCTATCAGAAGATAAATGGGATGGAGAGTGTAAAAGGTGAGTGAGAACAAATTTATATGGTGTGAACAAGTAAGGGCTCTGAGGAGACATTGGAAGAAGCACAAGGAGAACCTAGCCATTCAAAGAGCATTCTGTAGTAAGAACAGTCAGCATAGGGATCCCTGGGTGGCACAGCGGTTTAGCGCCTGCCTTTGGCCCAGGGCGCGATCCTGGAGACCCGGGATCGAATCCCACGTCAGGCTCCCGGTGCATGGAGCCTGCTTCTCCCTCTGCCTATGTCTCTGCCTCTCTCTCTCTCTCTATCATAAATAAATAAAAATTAAAAAAAATTAAAAAAAAAAGAACAGTCAGCATATAAGCTCTGACGTGGGAACCCATAACTGAATTGGTGTGTTCAAAAGGAAGACCAGTTTAAAGTATTTCAGAGAAGAGGGAGAGTATACCAAGATAATGTTTCTCATGTGTATTTAATTTGTGTGAATTAGTCTCCTGAATCTGATGTGTTCTGATTCACTTCCTAAATTGAATCTCTAGGCCTACAACACTGAAGACAAGATCTAGTGTGCTTGGAAACCCTCAAATGGCCCCCAATAAGCTCTGCCTCTTGTTATTCTCACTCCTATTAGCCCCACCCCCACATTGTAGCAGGGTCATCTGTGTGAGCAATAACATAAAGTAGAAATGATGATACATCACTTCTGAGATTAGGTTATGAAACGACTGAGGCTTTCAGCCCAGGTGCTCTTGTTTCTCTTTCTGAAGGTAATGTGCCATGTTTTGAGAGCAGCCTTATGGATGGCCCACATAGCAAAAAAACCTGAAGCTTCTGTCCAACAGCCATTGAAGAACTGAGGCCTGTCAACAACACTGACAGTGAACTTAGAAGTAGATTCTCTAGCCTTAAACTTTGCAGACCTCGACAACAGCTTGACTATAATCCTGTGAGAGTCCCTGAGCTAAAATACCAACTAAGCCACTTCTGGATTCCTAACTCTTAGAAACTGAGTGAAACAAAAGTTTGTCTTAAAGTGCTAAAGTTGAGGGTAACTTGTTCCACATCATTAGAAAATTAATACACCTGGATGGTAGTTACTCTGCCAGGGAGTTGTAATCCTTCAGGCACTATCTCTTTTAGTGCTTTATATTTAGTCCCTAAAACCCACTTTTGAGGAATGGTTTGGTCTTCAGCTTGCTGTCATATGTCTTTGGATGAATTAGAAATATCCCTGGAAGGGACGCCTGGATGGCTCAGTGGTTGAGCATCTTCCTTCGGCTCAGGGTGTGATCCTGGAGTCCCGGGATCTAGTCCCACGTCGGGCTCCTTGCATGGAGCCTATTTCTCCCTCTGCCTGTGTGTCTGCCTCTGTCTCTGTCTTTCATGGATAAAGAAATAAAATCTTAAAAAAAAAAAAGAAAAAGAAATATCCCTGGAAGAATTAGAAAAGCAAAGATTACCATTCTACTTCTACTGAGGAAAAAAATTGAGGTGAAGGAAGGAAGGGTTGAACCATTTGGGCAGAGGCACACAGTGAGCAGATTATTGGTTTTTTGTTTTGTTTTGGTTTTGGCTCCCTAGTTCCACTACTGTACTAAGCAGGTGGTTATTGAAGGAGAAATGAATAGGTTTCATTCACTTGGTGGGAATGCTCTGAGTGACAGGGACCCTTTTGGAAAAAAGGGCTCTTCCCAAGTATGTGCATGCATAAGAATCACCAGAGGAACATTTTTTTTTTTTTTAATTCATGAGAGGCAGAGAGAGAAGTGGGCTTCACGCAGGGAGCCCGATGTGGGACTCTATCCTAGGTCTCCAGGATCACGCCCTGGGCTGAAGTTGGTGCTAAACCACTGAGCCACCCAGGCTGCCTGAGGAACTTCTTTAAAATGAAGACTATCTAGATCCTTTTCCTTCTCCAGAGACAAATATTTCCTCCATATGGAGATGCCTGGGTGGCTCAGTGGTATCTTGTCTTTGGCTCAGGGCATGATTAAGATTTTATTTATTTATTTATGAGAGACACACACACACACAGAGGCAGAGACATAGGTAGAGAGAAGCAGGCTCCATGCAGGGAGTCCAATGTGAGACTCGATCCTGGGACTCCAGGATCATGCCCTGGGTCAAAGGCAGACGCTCTACCGCTGAGCCACCCAGGCATCCCAATAAATAAAATCTTAAAAAAAAAAAAATTCCTCTATCTGAAGGTGTAGACTTGTGAATATTTAATAGGTTTCCTGGGAGGTTGTGTGTGTGTGTTTTAAGATTTTATTTTTTTTAAAGATTTTATTTTTTTATTAATGAGAGACACGGGGAGAGAGAGAGAGAGAGAAGCAGAGACACACACAGGCAGAGGGAGAAGCAGGCTCCATGCAGGGAGCCCGACATGGGACTCGATCCCAGGACTCCAGGATCACACCCTGGGCCAAAGGCAGGCACTAAACCGCTGAGCCACACAGGGATTCCACCACCCCCTTCTCCCCCCCTTTTTTTTTGAAGAAAGATTTTATTTTTAAGGGCAGCCCGGGTGCCTTTTTTTTTTTTTTAAGATTTTATTTTTAAGTAATCTGTACATACAATATGGGGTTCAACCTTAGAACCCTAAGATCAGGAATCACAGGCTCTACTGACTGAGCCAGTCAGGCGCCCCTTCCTGGGAGTTTCTTACATACTTCAGGAAACTGCTTTGGCAGAGAAAGAAGTGGTAGTTGTATATGGTGATGGTGATAATGATGGTCAAGGAGGTAAGGCATCTTATGTTGGGGCAGGGGAAGATAAATCCTGTCCAAATTCTTATATCATTCAACAAAGTTGTAGGACATATACTAGGTTCCAAACATTCTGTTAGGTGCTAGGAATATAGCGATTATTATTAAGACATAGATCAGGGCAGCCCGGGTGGCTCAGCAGTTTAGCACTGCCTTTGGCCCAGGGCGTGATCCTGGGGACTCGGGATGGAGTCCCACATCAGGCTCCCCGCATGGAGCCTGCTTCTCCTTCTGCCTGTGTCTCTGTCTCTCATAAATAATCTTTAAAAAAAAAAAAAAGACGTAAATCATCTACTACTCGATGGGAAAAGAAAATTTGTCCTTGGGAACCCTGGGTGGCGCAGCGGTTTGGCGCCTGCCTTTGGCCCAGGGCGCGATCCTGGAGACCCGGGATCAAGTCCCACGTCGGGCTCCTGGTGCATAGAGCCTGCGTCTCCCTCTGCCTATGTCTCTGCCTCTCTCTCTCTCTCTCTCTCTCTGTGTGTGTGTGTGTGTGACTATCACAAATAGATAAAAATTAAAAAAAAAAAAGAAAATTTGTCCTTGAAAGAGTGATGCCAATAATATTTGTCTTTCATGGGTAAAGAGATGTGGGAGAAAATAGAGCAAGACAAGATCAGGAGAGGGAGTTGGATGGGACAGGTTCTAAGAGCTTGGAAGCAGGAGCCCACTTCCTTCTGGGAACAAGCTAACCTAGTGGCTTCTGCAGCCTGCTTCTCTGTGGGGCTTCTCTCCCCTTCTCCTTTCCTTACCTCACCTCTTCTCCTCAGTACCTCCTACTTACACTTTGTCCCGTGTCTACAGTCCATCTTGCACTAACTGGTATTTAAAAAACACTGGAATGCCACTGAATTATTCACTTTAAAATGATTTATTTAGGTCATGTAATTTCACCTTAAAAGAAAACAAAAGCTAGGTGCTCATATTCATCCATACAAATCAGCTGAGCCTGCCATCCTCCAGGACATGTCATTAAAGACCTTCCACATAAGCTCACTGCCTCCCAACCATACCTCAGGTCTATCTGCCAGGCAGCTATAACATCTCTTCCATTTTTGCCTGCATCACAATTCCCAAAGCTGCTCCAAAGATGTCCTCTTCTCCACAGGTCTGGTCTATACTAGAAGTAAGTCAAGGGGAAGAGCACTGGGTTGAATACTTGTTAGCTGTGTGACTGACTTTGGGCAAGATTCTTAACCTAGGTAAGCCTGGTTCCTCAAGGACTTAAACCATTTACCTTAATCACCCAGTCAACAGCACTGAGGTGACACTTCCTTAAAGAAAAGAGGGCCACTAGATCAGCTGAGTGGGAGTGGGAGGGGCTCCTTCCCAGGGGAGGTGAAGCTAGAAACTGAGGTTTAAAAGAGGCATTAACTGATTAGTAGGCCAAAAAAGGGAGAATACTTTACAGATGAGTTCAGATTTATCAATCTCTCTGAATCCGTTTTCTTGCTCATTCAACGGAAGTAATAACATCTTCCTCCAAAGGTCATTATGAAAAATAAATGGGATCTCAGGTATGAAACACCTAGCACAGTGCCTGGTACATACTGTATGCTCCACAAATCTTTGTTTCTTCTTTGACTTCCAACTTACGTATGGGTAATCTAGAAGGGAACCTCAGATTCAGAGGAGGTAAAGTCCCTATTGGGTGGGTTGCAAGCCCATTTGTCCACCCAGGTGATTGGCGATCACCATGGAATCTGGCCAAGCTAGTTGTTTGGAATGAGTGGCCTCAGGGGTAAGTGGCCACAGGTTTGGGAGAAGGCAACCTCGTGGACAGTAGAGAAAGGGTTCAAAGCAGGCAGTCCCTCTCCTCTACACTGTCTAAACTTCCAGTCAATCCAGCCCACCCCTGACAGAAAGCAGAAAAAGGCTAAAGTATATGAAGAACTGACTACATGGCTGGCATCAAGCTAGGTGACTGGGCATACTTTGTCTACAGATTCTCACCAAGCTGCAAGTACCAATTACAAAGGGTAAGGCCAGGGTTCAGAGTAGGAAGTCAGTTGTCCCAAGTCATTTGCTCTAGTGAGGGGCAAAGCTGGAATTCAAACCTAGGTATCCCAAATTCCTGGTGGGTTCTGTTGCATTAGATTCCCCTTACTCCCTCCAGTGCTGACCTCTGGGGGAATGTGAAGAGATAGATTCAGGAGATGCTGCCAAAAACATACCTGTGTCAGTAAGGACGCCTTCAGTCACGTCCTTCTGCAGCTTCCCCCCTCCCCTCCCACTCCTGGGGTGGGAGAAAATCCACAGAACGGTTGGAAAAGCTAGAGTCAAGAATGTGGCTGCGCTCACAGCTCCCCTCCCCCTCCCCTCCCCCACCGTATCCCTAAGCATATGGAGGGGGTCCACATCTCTAGGAAAGCCCTCTTTTCAGACCCAGACTATGCATCTGCCCATCATTTCAGGCTCCCTCAGCAAAAACAAAGATGGAGAGAAGGGGTCTCACAACCATCCCCCAGCCAGTCAAGCCTGCTGTGCAGACTCTGGGGGACAGTGGGGCCAATCAAGCCCCCCCCTGCCCCCCAGTAATAATGAGAAGGAGACTCCTTTACCAAGTCTGGGCCAGATGCCCTAGAGAGGGGACAGCAGCCCAGGTCCCCAGTGTCTACTCCTGGAGCCCACCTTAAAGCTTAAGCTGGCAGCTCCGGACCCCCCAGAAGGGAGAGGGCCAGCTCTCTCTTCCAGACAGCTCCCTTCTCCTCCCTCTTTCCTGCTAATAGGTATTTCCTGTTTATGAGGCAGCTAAGGTTGGGTTTTTGGGAAGGGATGGAGATGGAGCCCCCACCCCCACCCCCAGGGCTGGGCTGGGGAGTCCTTGAGGAGTCCCTGAAGGTTGGGAGGCTCCTCCCTGGGGAAGGAGTGTTCCTTATACTGTCCGAGCAGACTGTCTTCTTCCCACCCCCACCCTCCAACGCCTCAGCCCCTACGGGTAGGGGGCACTGGAGGGGTCTGCTTCCTGTTCTCCCCAGTCTTGAGGCCCTCAAAGGAGAGCAGCTTGCAGGCGAAGGGGGAGTGGGGGGGGGCGAGACTGGATGGAGAAAGGGGGAAGGGAGGACAGCGTCTTGACTGATGAGTCAGAGCCCGCAAGGGGGAACGATGGCCTGCGGATTACCCCCTCCCCAGTCCAACCTGGCGGTCATTCCACTACCCCCTCCCCCCAGCAAAACGCAGATCTCAGCCCTTAGGCGGGGGAGGGTGGGGAACCCACTTAATTAACCCTTTTGGCTCTAGTCCTAACTGGTTTAGCAGGCAAGGGAGGGGTGCTTAATTTAGGGAGGTGAGTTGGGTTGCTACTGGAATTAGGATAGTGCTTTCCCCGCCCAGGTTGGGGTTGGGGTGGGGGAGTGAGATTTAAAGGCCCTCCAGAAGAAGACTGGAGTCTCGGAGAAGAGGGCGGGGGTCGGCAGTCCCTTTTCCCTCCCAGAGCGCGGCCGGGGTGGAGAAGAGAGCTACACCTCACAGCCCACCCTGGCTCCGCCTCCCCCAATCCCGGCTCCCGCTCCGGCTCCGCTCAGCTCCCAACTCGGGGGCGCCCGGAGGACGGACTCGGAGCGGTGAGGCTTCGCCTCCTATTCCACCCCCCGCCCTTCCCCTCCGGGGTCTCTGCCTCCGTCTCCTTTTTTAAAAGCTGCGTCACATGCATGCCGTTCCCTGAACGCTCGCGGCCCCTCGCCGCCCGCCCGCCGCGCGGCGCACGCACGTCGTCGCTCGCTGCGCGCTCGCCCGGGTCACTTTGACACGGCTCTCCCCTCCCACTAGCAGGCAATTAGCATATTAATAAAGCCCGGCCCAGCCCGGCTGGGGCTGGAGAGCGGGCGCCTACGACGGCGAGGGCGCGAGCGAACGCGGGAGGGAGAGGGAGCGAGCGGCGGCGGCGTTGGCGGCGGGGAGGGCGGCGGGAGCGCACAGACACGCACACGCACACGCGCACACACGGACACACACTCCGGAGACGCACACCCGCGCGCACACACGCAGAGGCAGCTCGCCTTCCTGCCTGGCTTCCTTCCTGTCTGCTCCGCGCCTGACAGGCCCCTTGCTGCAGCCAGGGGCCGCCAGCACCGGGCCGAGGCCGGGGCGGGCCGGCGGCGAGGGCAGCGGGGCCGCGGGCGGCGGCGGCGGCTCATGCCCGGCCTGTCCCCGTGCGGGGCGGGCACCGTGACTCGGCTGGGCCCCCAGCGGCGGGCGATGTGAAGATGTCAGTGGGCTGTGCCTGTCCTGGTGAGTGGGGCCCTCCCTCCTCAGCCCTCCCGGCATTTCCCTCACCCCTTGTTTGGCGAGAACTTGTGTGTGGGGCGTCGATGGCATGGCGGAGGATGGGGGCTGTGAGGAGTCTGCGGGGCCTTCCTTCGTCCGAGGGAGGGCTCTCCCCAAGTGCAAATGCGCAGCAGCCGAGAGGCAGGGGAGGGGGTACCAGAGGTAGTCTGTGTGCGCGCGCGCCCGCGGCCGCGCGCGCGCGCGTGTGTTTTGGTGGGGGAGGCTAACTGAGGAGGGGTTTGGGGGGCTGAAATTCCCAGAATTCCAGGGTGTTAGCCAATCAGAAGTGAGTCTGGACTTTTGACACCCCCCCTCAGGTCATCATAGAGTCGTGATTGGCTGGTTTGGGTTGGCCCCCCCCCTCCGCCTATTCCTTCTTACTTTTCCTGTGATACCCCCCTCCAGGCTGTTTCTGAGGGCTGTGTTTGGAGGGAGGGATTGATTGGGGCCCATTTCGCCCCCCCCCCTCCAAATTTTCCTGCCTGTTGCCAGGGAAGGTTAGCCCTCCTGAGGGACGAGGAGGTACTCTGGGGAGGGGGGGGGCAGATAATTGGGCCCTCGGGGTCTGGCATCTCCACCCTAGTGGGACGGGGAATGTGGTAGCTCCAAGCAACTTATGAAATCGAGTGATTTGTGGGAGTCGAGTTCAGGGGAGCAATACTTGACCCCAAAGTGAGAACTTGGGAGAGGACATAGGCTGAAATCCTGTCTCCCCAAAACACTTATCAGCTCTTGCTAGTGACAGCCTGGGTCTGAGTTCTTTCCCCGGACATGGGGAAAGGCTCTACCTCACTACCGTGAGAAAAGAGAGGTTGTGTGACTGAAGAGGTAGTCTTCGGAGGGCTTCAGAACACTGTCCATTCTCATTCTCAGGACTCTGGGTTCTTATGTGCTGGATCTCCTCTTGTTCCAGGCTGAAGTTATATTTCTTCTGAAAGTCAGGTGTCCCAGAATCTAACCTGGTTTGGATCCTTTGCTTCTCCATATGCCCCATTCTTTGGGAGCCCCATACCCCACAACTGAACCCCCCACTACACATACATATATACACAGTCCCCAAGGGAAGCTGCCAGTGCGGAAGCTTCCTTGAGAATCATGTGACACAGGCCAAGCTGGGCTGGGCACACATTTAAAGTGCCTGCTGAGGCTGACATTTAAGGGGCATAGGGCCCTTAAAGGAGGGAGGACTAGTAGAGAGATCTCGAGGATCCTGGAATATCCAGGTGTGGGAACCCCTGGCTCCTGCTGCAGAGGGTTGGGGAGAAGAGGAGAGAGCAGAGCTCGCCAAGCTGGAATCCTGCCTGGCCCTATCATTCCTTCTCCTACCAGCTTGATGTGCATATTTGTATGTATATTTTCTTTATAAATTGCCCTATGCTGGGTACCCATTTAGATCCATCCACACTCTGAGTACTCCCCATGGCCTTCATCCTCCCTCACCACACATGACTATAGCAGAAACTAAGGCTCTATACAAGCTAGAGGTCTGAGTCTTAATTTTTGATTTTTAGTTACTAAAAAAATAGTAGGAGATGGGTATGGAAGGGTTGTCTGGCTAGAGGTAGATGAGAGGTTGGTCCTGAAGTTGAGGCAGGGTGCCTGGGTCCAGTAGGAGAAAGGATGAAGTTCCCCCCTTAGTTTCTCTGGGAGCTGCATGGGGACAGGAAGAGGATCCATGTATAGGGGTGTGTGTGAGAGGGGACAGCTTCAGTCAGTGCTCCAAAAGACATGTTCCTTTTGTGTGTCTGGGTGGCCTGGCTGGAGGAGAGGGGAGCAAAAGATGGCTAAGAGTGAGGAGTCTTTTTCCCAAATGTGAAGAAGTCTTATGGATTGATGCTACAGAGAATGGAGGTTAGACTTCAAGGAGAACCAAATGGGGAGGGGCCTGAGAGTGGTCTGGGGGTGGGGAATGTTAGGAGTTGGAGTATGGGAGGGGACCAGGCTTGTATGGATGGGTGGGAGCACATGGTTGAATACAAGGGCATTATGGCAGCATGTATAGTCCAGGCCCAAAGACACCCCCCCCCCACTTGAGCAGGCATGGGGTGGGGGTTGAGGCGCCCTGGCAGGCCGCCTGCCTGCTGCCTGCCTGCCTGCCTGAGTCTCTCCTTTGTGCTCTACTGTCTCCCGGCTCCTCCTCCTCCCCCAGCCCAGCAGAGACAGCACATGCCCCACACATGTGACTGAGGGAAGCCAGAGAACATGCAGACCCACACACATGCAAACGCGGAAGGAAACACCACAAGATATACATATACACACCCCCACACCCCCAGCTCCCATAGTGCTCCTGGGGTAGGTAATAGCTTCTGAAGCTTTGGTCAGGAGCAGGGAGAACTTCTACTAAGGGGCATCGCCGGGGCAGGGCAGGTTACTGAGGGGGCCAGGGCCTGTCTGGGGCAGCATGTGGCTCAGAAGGGTTAAGGCAGGGAGGAGTAGGGGGAGGGGAAGAGGCAGCAGTGGTGGCGGCTGGGAGCCAGGAGAGGAGGATGGCAGAGCGCCAGGCCAACGGGAGGCCGGGCACAGACAAAGGAAGGGGGGCAGGCACACTGGAGGCCTGGGTCAGGGAGCCCCAGGGGCCCGGGCAGGGGGCAGTGCTGGTACCTTATCCTATGGGTTGGGACAGGCTGCTGCCCTTCAGAGTTCCACCTCCAGGAGGGTGCTCTCCCTTTTCTTTCCTTCATCACCTTTGTCATTTTTTGCTTCTCCCTCCTTTCTCCCCACTGCCCCCACACCCCCATACCACCAATTCTAGGGCCTTCTAACTCAGATTTGCTTTCTTTAGCTGGACCTCTTCTGCTCCTGTGCATGTGGGGGAGTTAAGTCAGAACTGAGAGAGAAGCAGACTTGCTAAAGAAGGGGAACCAGGAGCAGGGCCCCTTTTTGAGTGATGGGCCAGAGTCCTGGTACATTTTGGTATTTAGGGGTCTTTCCAGAATTTGAGGAGACAAACTGAGCTCTAAGCTGGAGGTGGAAGCCAGAGCATACACCAACCCTCTTCCCCCTGTAGACAGTCACTTCTGGCTTGGCGGGGCAAGTGAATAGGAATGGCTGCAGTGCCCCAGGGCTGGGCTTGTATGAGTGGGGTTAGAAATCCAGGGTTCCAGTTCAGGCCCTCTTGTCTCACTGTAATCTGTTCAAGTTAGCATCATATTTGGGCCTGTATTCAGTAATCCTCTCTTGAGGTACTGCCTATGAATGCACTTTGGAAAATTTAAAGGCACGAAACAAATGACAGGAATTGTCCTGTAAGTAGGGGAGAAGTGTGGTCATCTCAGAGTTGGGCTGTTAATTTGGGAGTCAGTGGAATATTTTAATTCCTGGTAGTAGGCAGTATGTTGCAGAGTCTGGCTGAATGTCATAGATTTCGATATGCTTGTGAAAGCTGGAGCGTATCATATGGCCAGACCATCATGGAGAATGGTTTGCAGGTTTCAGGGAGAGTGTTTATGGGGTAAGTCTCTGGATGACAAATGGTCAGGGTGTGTATGTAATAGTCCGTCACGGGGTATAATGCAGTTTGGGTGGTGTATATTAGGATCCAAGGGCATGTGTCACAGGTCCTAGTGTGTATGGAAGTCAGGGCTGTCAGACTATGTATGTGTGTGTGTCCTGGGTTTGGGTTTCTTTAGCATTTGAGGTATGTTGCAGATTGAGGTGTGTATCAGATACTGATTTATGTGAAAGCGAGATGTGTTATTTATGTGTGGAGGATGTTCGCAGAGCCAGGTGCAATATTACTGCACAGTCAACCAGTGTGTATGTCCTGAGAAATCTTGTCGCTGGGCTGTGTGAATGTGGTTGGGGGGCAAGGCAGGGAATAGGGAGCAGAGACTCAAATTGCAAAGCAGTAGGAGATCTGTATGGCTGCACCTCCTCCTGTGTGTGTGTGTGTGTGTGTGTGTGCGCGCGCGCGCGCGTGCGCGTGCGCGCGCACGTGCACGTGCACACACGCCTGTCCTTTATCCTATCTGTCCAGGTAGTAGGGCCTGGACCACTACTCAAGCTTTAAAAACACCTCCTCTCTTGGGATTTCCCCCTTGCGTTGGAGAACAGGCCCTACTCCAGTAACAACATACCTTTTTTCCATGGGATGACAGGAGGAGAACTCAGCAGCAGACTAGTCCCCTTCTGGCAAATTGGCTTTCATTAGCTCTGACAGTGCCTTTTTGCCCTGCATCGGTCAGAGTCTGGTGGGGGGGGGTTAGGAACTTAGCTGGGTTGGGGACAGGCAGCCTGGAGTGTCCCCCTCCCCTCCAGTCACTGTTTACCAGCTGAAGCAGAGTGTGTCTCTGTCAAAAATAACCCCCTGGAGGCTCCCCCCCAGCTGCTTGGGGATTTCACCAGGGGCTGAAGCCTAGGGTTGCAGCCCCGGCCAGCCTTCAAACCAAGAGATCACAGGGGAGAGGAAGAGAGACTTGGGGGACGTTGGCGAAGCAGTTGGAAGATATTGGGGAGTCTTCAGAGAGGAGAGCACCCTTCTCCATCCCTGCCAGTGGCTGTGGCTGGTCTGCTCACCCCTGAGCACCAGGCTCAGGGCTGGGAGCATTTCAGTTCCTCGCCCCACGCTCCCCCCCACCCTCCATCCAGGTCTCTCAAGGCCTAATCTGTTCTGTCTCCATCTCTCCCTCGTCTCTCTGGGTCTCTGTCTCTCTTTTGTTTTTCTCAGCAGTCCTCCCTGCCTGCCTGCGTCTCTCCCTCCCTCCCTCTCTCCCTCTTCCTCTTTCCTCGCAGGGAGGGGGCGGGGCCGGTGGGGGCAGCTCCACCCTCCGCCCGCCCTGGGGCCTCATTCTGAGAGAGGCTCGGAGAGCGGAGAGGGGAGGGAGGGACAGAAGGGAGAAAAGGAAGGGAGCCGGCGGGCGCTGCGTGTGTCTGTGCGTGTGCAAGTGTGAGTGAGTGTGAGTGCCGGGCCCTGCCTCTCCTGGTGCCCCAGCGGAGGGGCCTGCTGGCCTGGGGAGGGCGGGCGGGCTGCTTGGAGGCAGAGGCAGCGAGAGGCGGTGGCGGGGAGAGCCGAGGAGGAGGAGGAGGAGAGAGGAAAGAGCGGAGCAGCCATTGTTGAGGGAAACCTTGCAAACAAAGAAGGCTCCGGACTCCCCGCGGCCCCCCGCCCCCCAGGCCGGCCCCCTGGCCCCCAGCCCCCGGCCCAGTGGCTATTGTAACTTTCCCCCGGGGCTGTGGCCGCCGCGGGGCGGGCCGAGGCTGTGCCTGCGAGTCTTTGTGCGGCCCGCGGAGTGGAGCTCCCAGCCAGGCCTGCCTGTCCCACTCGGGACATGAGCGGCTGAAGTTGGCCCCCTCAGCCCTCACCCCTGCCAGGGCCCCTCTGGGCTTCCAGCTACTCCCTGCACCTCTCCTGGCCCCCTTAGTTCTCCCAGGTAAGTCTGGGCGCAAGCCTGTTGGGGGTGGGTGGAAGGTCCTGGGTCTGGCCCAGGCGTGGTATGCTAGTTGAGGGAAGTGCCCCAGCTCGGAGCCGCTGGGACTCTCAAGCCTGCTGACCTATGGTCAGCCCCCAAAGAAAGGGGGCCTCCCCTCAGGTCAGGCTGGTTACCATGGAAATGCCCATCCGGAGGTGCCCCTCTCAGCCCCAGGATGCAGCTTCCATCCTGAGAAAACTTTACTAGTTCTGGGCTCTTCCTCCGTCTTCCTCCTAAGGGCCCTCAGATTGCTAGAGGTTGGGGGGTGGTGCTATGTCTGACTCCAAGGCTGATGATACATCCCCTTCACCCCCACCCCCACTTTGCTCCCTCTACCCCTGCTGCTGGGGACAGGCAGCAACAGGGACAGATGGTCTGGGTGATGTTCCCTCCCCTTCTCTTCTCACTCCCAAGCCCTTGGGCTGGGGCTACTGGGAGTTGCTATGGCTCTGAAGAGATGCTGCGTTTGTTTGTGTCCATTCACTGGAGGTGTAAATAGAGGCCTCAGAGCTTCTGGTAGTAGCTCTTCAGAACTATTACCCAGCCTCAGGCAATGTCTGTCAGGTCTGTAGTGAGAGAAATTGAAGCTCCGAAACTTTTTTCAGAATTAGAGAGGAACCCAGGTGTGCTATCTCTCTTCTCCTGAGGGTCTTGAGCTGACACATTTCTTCAAGTAGCCCTGAAACTGTGGGGCAAGGGCAGTGATGCTTTTGGGGAAAGGATAGCCTAATTAGGGAGCAAGGGTCAGGTCTCATAATCTAGACTCTTGAGTTCATTGGCCAGACCTGGCCTCTCGTAGCCTCTGGGAGCTGGGGCTACCTATGTGGCCTTAGTCTCCTTGTCTATGGAGTGGGAAGACTTGGGGCTGGGGGGGACTGTCTCTTTCCTAAGGATACAGTCTCCTCATTCAGTCCAGATTGGCCTGTGAAAGCTGTGTGTGCTGTGCTGGGAGTGTGTGGACATGACCTGTTAGAGATCATGTACGGGGCAAGGGCCTGTTGCAGGCACCTTGATCCTGCCTGGGGCTGCTGGGTTCCAGCTCTTGGTAGGCATGTTGGGGCGAGCTGAGGGTGGAAGCCTGCTAGGCAGGATGAGGCACACGTGTGTGCAGGCACATACAGGCTCTAGGTCTTGGCACCTTCAGGAACTGTGTAGTGTAGGCTCCTCTGGGACCCTCCTTTTGCCCATATTGTGAGGAGGGGGCCCTGGAGGGATGATTAAATGATGCATGTTGGCACAGGGTCGTCTTTTGTCTCTTCCCCCTAAGGAGCAAAATAGATTTTGTATCTAATTTGGGAAGGGGGCTTAGATACAGCCAATATGGCCACTCTTCCAAATTCAGTCAAGTTTTAGGAATGCCAGGAAGCACCTATGACTGAGGCTAGGACCTTTGTTGGTATGCCTCAGTTTCCCTTCCTTTCTGGCTGGGAGGGGGAAAATAGGATTGCAGAGGTGGTTGGTTCATACCCAACTATGAATGTAATACTTCTGGTTAGTAAATAGTACATCAGGAATAGTGTGCTGCTCATTGAGGTGGATAGGGAACATGTATGCACAGAGACACCTAAGCAGAGACCTCTGTCTAGTTACCATTTGCCTCCTATTAGATTGAGCCCCCTGGAACCTTGGTTCCTTCTCAGGCCTAGGTTTGTAAGTAGAGAGGGATCCATTGGAGGCCTGTCAGTCTCCCTTCCCCACTGCAAGTCTCACAAGTGAAAGGAGGTTGAGGCTTTGGGTTTCTGGTTTAGAGACAATACTAGATCCATGGTGGGTGTGGGGAAGGGGGCTGGGCTGATAAGGGAGTGGCCGTTGGTGGGGGAGGCAGAAGGCCCAACTGGTTATCTGGTGGGAGGCACCCAGCAGGCACCCACCCCCCTTTATCTTTCTGTTCCCTGCCCTCTTGAGACCCTGGGGGTGGAGGAGGGGCAGGGAGTTACCAACTCCCCCCCCCCCACACACTCTGGAGACAACTTGGTCTCCAGAGGGCAATAAAGGGGTGGAAATACTATAGGATATGAGAATCAGATCTGGGCTTAGAAGCTCTGCCAGTTACTACTTCTATGATCTTGACATAGAGGTGGCTTTTCTTTGCCTCATCTGTAAAATGGGAATTTTATAGCTGACCCTGCTACCTCACAAGGTGGTTGTGATGATTGAACAATATAAAGTAGATGAAAAGAGGATTTATCAAAATTAGATTCTAATGTTTGGATATTCATTTGTTCTGCGATATTGACGTTTCTTCAGAGCTTCGATTCTATCATCCAGGGCTCAACCACATGAAGAAATGGGGTCTTGGGTATTAGGGCTGAGTACTTGTAGTTTCATGATAAAATGAAATTGAAGCCAGATTTAGAAGCAGAGGTAGGTGTTCCCTAGGGTTGTCCCCCTCCCCAAGTCTACCCACCCTGGGGGTTCTGGAATACCAGTCCCTGTCCACACAGTCTAGGAGACTTTCCAGAAAGATCCCTGGGACTCAGGGGACTCTCTTCCTTTTCTTTCTAGGTTGTTCCTCAAAGTCATTCAAGCTGTACTCACCGAAGGAGCCCCCGAACGGCAACGCCTTCCCCCCCTTCCATCCCGGCACCATGCTAGATCGGGATGTGGGGTGAGTCTTACCACTTCCTATCCCTTCTCCAAATGGGATCCTGCCTGGAAGGGGGAGGGAGTGGCACTCCCCAATAATTTCTGTCTTCCACCCCCATTCTCATAGCCTCTTCCCTTACACAGCCCAACTCCCATGTACCCGCCTACATACCTGGAGCCTGGGATTGGGTAAGTGGAATCCAATGAGGAGGGAGGTGTTTTCCATTATATGGGTGGGAGGCACTTTTCCTACTGACCTCCCTTCTTCACTTCCCCCAGGAGGCACACACCATATGGCAACCAAACTGACTACAGAATATTTGAGCTTAACAAACGGCTTCAAAACTGGACAGAGGTATGGCTAGGGGACAAGGGCTGGGAGGGAGAGCGCCATCTGGGACCCCTGTGGGTTGTTTTCTGACACACACACACAAATATCCCACCCTGTGCTCCTTAGGAATGTGACAATCTCTGGTGGGATGCTTTCACAACTGAGTTCTTTGAGGATGATGCCATGTTAACCATCACTTTCTGCCTGGAGGATGGACCAAAGAGATATAGTGAGTGGCCTCTGGGGGTACTGCTGGTTCTGCTGTGAGAGTAATACTTCCTGTGTCCTTCTAAGGACTGGGAGTAGATATTTGTCTCTGGGGATCTGTTTTGGCAATGCTGGCATCTGCCAGACCCCTTTGGAGGTCCTTCTGTTCTAATGAGTTTGTCCCATCTCTACAGCCATTGGCCGGACCTTGATCCCACGCTACTTTCGCAGCATCTTTGAAGGGGGTGCTACGGAGCTATACTATGTGCTTAAGCACCCCAAGGAGGCATTCCACAGCAACTTTGTGTCCCTCGACTGTGACCAAGGCAGCATGGTGACCCAGCATGGCAAACCCATGTTCACCCAGGTCAGCAGCCCAGCTGGATGTGGAACACTGAAGCACCTGGGTTTGATTCCCCTCCTTTCTCCCAAAATATACTCAGCTGTTCCCCAGGGAGGCAAAACAGGAAGTAGCAAGACAAGAAGGGAGGGCAGGCATGCCACAACATCCATCAGGCATTTATTGAGTTTATACATGACGATTTTCTGGGCCGCAGGGGTACACCAATGAACGAGAGCCTGCCCTCACTGAGTTTATAGCAGATGAGCGTATCACTAGCTACTTGGAAGGATGACATGGATCTGTTAAACATTTCTACTGTGTGTGTGTACGTGTAAGGTGTGTGTAAGGGCCAGGGGTGTGACAGATGTATGAAGGAACGGTCTTTGTCAGTTATGCACCCAGATTTATGTGCAGGTGGTAGAAGTATATTCAGTAGGAGAGTTGTGAGCAAACGGGAGAACAGGTATACTTTCAGGTACGTGGGGAGGGGGCAGAGATGTGACAAGCTTGTCTCCAGGTGTGTGTGGAGGGCCGGTTGTACCTAGAGTTCATGTTTGACGACATGATGCGGATAAAGACATGGCACTTCAGCATCCGGCAGCACCGAGAGCTCATCCCCCGCAGCATCCTTGCCATGCATGTGAGTTGTGGGCAGGACCCAAGATGCAAGGGTTGAGGGAAGGCAGTGGGAAGGGTGGAGGGAACAAGGTCTGCTATTTCTTGACAGTGACCTCAGAGGGTTAGAGTATCTCCATCTGAAGAATGGGTTTCATAGTAGCCCTTCTTCTCTTAGGAGTGTCATGAGGCTCGTGATAGGTCAAATGAACAGATGCAACCCAGATGCTAGTGTTCTTTTCCTTCTCCTCATCTAGGCCCAGGACCCCCAGATGCTGGATCAGCTCTCCAAAAATATCACCCGGTGTGGGCTGTCCAATTCCACTCTCAACTACCTCCGAGTGAGTCCTTGATCACCCAGTTTCTGCCCCATCCCATTTGGTGTTGGCTCCATGTCAGCTGTCCTTTGATAAGCCACCTCCCGGTCTCCCCTCAGCTCTGTGTGATACTCGAGCCCATGCAGGAGCTCATGTCCCGTCACAAGACCTACAGCCTCAGCCCCCGTGACTGCCTCAAGACCTGCCTTTTCCAGAAGTGGCAGCGCATGGTAGCACCCCCGGTGAGTGCCTTCCACCTGCCCCTGCTCTTACTAGGATCTGATGATGTTTCTCAGCGCTGGTTCTCTGTCTCCTCACGAAGCCCCTTCTTCACTCCTGGGTCTGCAAGATGGGATCAGGGTAGGCTCAGGGTCCTTAGGAGCCAGAATGGGGAACAAGGGATCCTGGGGTCTTGCCCCTCCTGAATCTCCTTTCCCCGGCACAGCGGAGCCTGCACGGCAGCAGCCCAGCAAGCGGCGGAAACGAAAGATGTCAGGGGGCAGCACCATGAGCTCGGGGGGTGGCAACACCAACAACAGCAACAGCAAGAAGAAAAGCCCAGCCAGCACCTTCGCCCTCTCCAGCCAGGTACCTGTAAGCATCTCGGCTTTCTTCTCTCTTCTGGGCTGCCCTACTGCTGACCCCTAACCCTTGACCCCATCCCAGCCTGAGCTCACTAGCAGGCATAGAAGCAAAGACAGTTTTTCTTGGTGTACTCTGCCAGCATAGGCTGGCTACTGTCACTGATGAGAGTCCTTGTCAGTCACATGCCATGGTTGTGATTACAGACTCAGACAGCACATAGGAAGGACATAAGGGCACAGAGACAGCTGTGAGAACATGGATGTTCAGGACAGACAGCTTAGAGGTCCACATACCATCAGACACACGCTGACCAGAGGGACACGTGAATGTGAACATGTGTGAATCCAGAATACACACATGCATATGCACACACTTTTCCCCATTGGTGTTCTTCTTCTTTTTTTTTAATCTGTTTCTTCTCTATTACATGTGGACAGAAGTTTAGGAGCCCCCTAAGTTTGGGGGAGATGAACTAGGGAGCGAGGGGAATAGATTGACTTCACCTAGAATCTAGTGATTGTGGGTTAAAGGCTGTGATGCTCTGCAGTCCTTCAGTGGGAAGGATTCCAGGGACTGAGGGTGTCAGAGGAGTTGGGGTTTGAAATTTGGGTGAGAAGGGGTTGGGGGTGTTGAATTTCCTGGGTGGGTATTGGGGCTCTCTGCTGCCCTGGGCCGGACGAGCCCCTGCCCCGATTATGTTTGGGGACCTCCGCCACTCTCAGGATGTGATGGTGGTGGGGGAGCCCACCCTGATGGGCGGGGAGTTCGGGGACGAGGACGAGAGGCTCATCACCCGGCTGGAGAACACCCAGTTTGACGCGGCCAACGGCATTGACGACGAGGACAGCTTTAACAACTCCCCCGCCCTGGGCGCCAACAGCCCCTGGAACAGCAAGCCTCCATCCAGCCAAGAAAGCAAATCGGAGAACCCCACATCACAGGCCTCCCAGTAGAGGCCTTGCCATGGCCACCCAGCGCTCTGCCTGCCTGCCCCACCCCTGCAGCCCCAGGGAGCAGAAGACAGAATGAAGAGACTGAGCATCTAAAATGGGCAGCCTCCATCCACCCACTTCAGGGAGGAACTGGACTCGCTGGGGGCAGGTGCCAAGATTTGCCCCCCAGTGGCCCTGGGCTGGGCCTGGCCTCTGCAGAGCCTTTTGGGGGAAGGGGGTACTCATGTGGGTGCCTATGTGGACCCTGGGCCTCTGCAAAATGTCCTGACCGCCCTCAGGGCATTTGCCTCCATCTTCGCCCCAGGTTCTGGGTTCCCTATCCTCCTGATTTTACCCCCTTCAAGCCTGGGGTTGTTTATCCCACAGCCCTTAGGGACTTAATTATGGGGCTTGGTTGAGTGCCCCTTTCCTAAACCTCCCCCTAGGTGACTGGTAGTAGAGGGGTAAAGCTCTGGCTCCTCCCTGCAGCCACCTATCCCAGCTCCCAAGTTTTTAAAAAAATAATATTATTAAAAATGTAAGTTTTAAAAAGTCACTCATGTACCCCCTCTTCCCCTTATTAAAAAGTCCAGCTACCTCCCTACTCCTGGCACATGTGGGGCTTAGGGCCCAGGTGGAGGTGAGTGTGGGGGTAGAGGGGTGTGCATTACCATTTTATACAGTTTGAGAGCTTCAGACCAAGGAGATACTTTGCCATCTCTCTTCCCTTTTCCTCTGGGGTGACTGGAGTTGGAGAAGGCATGCCTTGGGGTAGGGGGCCATGATGGCCTCATCTTTGTGACAACCCCCTGCTGTTGTCTCTGTCTCCCCATCCTCCAGGACTCTGGCCTGCCGTCCTAGTGCTTGTGACTCCCTCTATTCCACCCCTAACCCCCTCCCCCATGGTGTGTATATTCTTTACAAGTCCTCCACTAGAGCAGCTGTCTTGGCTGGGGGGAAGGGAGGCTCCCTCCCTTAGGAAGTGTGGAGGGAAGGGAGCGCTGTTCGTCGCTGTGTTTTTTGTTTTGTCTCAGTTGGGCAGGCATGGGATAGAGGGGGAGGGGCTCATCCACTCTCTCCAATACTCTCTTCCCAACTACTCAAACTGTCTACCTAGTCCTCCCCTGTCCTCCACAGAGGGGAAGGAGCCACTGAGGATGTCCCAGCTCTAAGCCCACCTGGGAGCAATAGACCTCTGTTCCCCAGCTGACTTAAAAGGTCTTCATCTCCAATATCCCTTCCATCCCCTTCCTCATAGAAGGGAGGGGGGAAGCAGCCAGGATCCTCAGCTCTCTTTCACAGTTGGACACTTGGAGGCTTTGGACCCGGGTGAAGCCAGGAGTAGGGTCCCATGGATCTGGGCCCAGTTCTGTGGCTTCGCTGCCTTTTTCTGCGGCCAGTTCCAGAAGTGTTAGCACCACCTTTCTCCCCACTCTTCCTTCTGGATTCTGGGGTCCTCCATACCCAGTTTCCTTCGCTCCAGCTACCACTGTTGGGAGGGTTTTGTGTTAGGAGCTGAGGGAAGGGGTGGGGAAGATGAATGTCCCGCCCCAAATGTAATGCCTTTTTTTTTTTTTTTTTTTTTTTTTTTTTGGGCCATTGGAGTCATGTATGGTACCGATCAATAAAGAGACTTTTTGGTTTGAAAGTGTCTTGGTCATTGATGCCTAATAACAAGTCAGTCACAGTCTTTCCCCTATCTCTCCTTCCTACAGCCCCTAAGACCAGTTATTGGGAAGGAAGAGCTTAAGTCTCATCTCACGTTTTCCCTCACTCTTCTGCTGTTGTTCCTCCTGTCCTGGGCTGGGCCTGTCTCCCTCAGAAGTGGACTTCCCTGTCCCCTGGGACAATTATTCCTCCCCCCCCAGCTGCCATTGGGGCTTCCAGACAGGTGGCCTTCCCAAGGCAGTTTTTCTGGGATAGAAGGCCCTGGGTCAAGCTGTTGGGGATGTGGAGGAATCCTTGCCTGGGCTTGGGTTGGAGGAGCATTGGTGGTTTGAACCACTGGGAGATTTGGTCCTGTGCCTTTCCAGGAGATTCCTGCCCCTATCGTCTCCAGCCTTCCAGCCCAGCTGAGCTTTCTGAGCTAGTGTCCTCTGGTGTTGGGTCCCAGGTGTGGGGAAGTAAGAGAGCAGCTGGATTGTTTGTCTCCTTGCTGACTTCGGGTGGGGATGTGGAGGAGGATGCCTTAAGTGTAGTTGCTAGGGGCAGCCTGAAGCTCCTTAGGTGGAAGGAGGAACAGTGCTTTTCAGACTCTTCAGCTTATTATTCCTTCCAAGTGCCCTTCTCTCCCACAATTAAAGAAGATTGGCAAGATAAGGAGACCCTGCTGTGGGTTGGGGATGGGATCCTAGCACCTACCAATTCCCTTACCTAGACTACTTTCATCGCAAGCAGGGGAAACAGGCCTCTTAGACTATTCACCCATTAAAGTCTCTGGATTTAAAGTAAGGCCTTATAGACTTAAACTTCTATCCTCACCTCCCCAGCTGGCAGGAAGAAACCAGAGGAAAGGACTATGGCCTTTCCCATGGCCCATCCAACCCCCTCTCTAATCCACACAGTTACCTGGCCCTGTCCTGTTGCCAGCCTAGCTCCTCACTGCCCCTTGCCTCAGGATTCAAGGCCTGCATTCGTGCATATGCCAACTTCATTCCTCTGCAGATTGGACCTGATGGACATTTGCCAGCCAGCTGCTACCACCAACTTACTCTGGGAGTGCTAGGTAACACCTATTGGCACTGTGTCTGCATTTGGAACTAGGTGTGGGGACATCTGGCTTTCTTGCCTATATATATATATATATACACACGTATATATGACTGCTGAGCTGGGAGGAGGCTTGGGTATGGATATGTAAGGCAACACTGCATGTGTGAATATGTATGTAGGCTTGTCTATGCATTTGTTTATGGAATGTGTCTCGGTGGATTTGTTCATTCAGCTAATATTCATTGAGCCCTTTCTAGGTGCTAGTGATATGGTGCTGAACAAAGCAGAGAAGGTAAGACTGCTATATGTGACTGGGAGGCTACAAGCACATAAATGAGGGTATGTTGAATTCATAGCTTGGTAGTAATGTGTTGTATTATGGGGCTGCTGGGCCAGCTGACAATTGTGTGACAAAGTTGGGCATTTGCAGGTTCATATTCTGTGTGTGTGTATTGGAAGATGCAGTGGTCAAGGGAAGAGGTAGATTGCCAGGCCTGGACTCTGCCTTGTTTGGGAGAAGGCGGTGGGCCAGAGAGACAGGGGAACCCACTTTTGAACTCCGGAAGCATAGTGGCCGGCAACTTCCTTTGGAGCCCTAGATCTGGCTCCTCCTTGTTTGTCCTAGCAGGCCCTCTGGGGAAGGCCCTTGGTCTGGAGGAATTGCTAGGGGGGGAAGGAAAAGGCTCTTTAATGGCCAACCCCAGGCCCCAGCAAGATGCTGAAAAGTTTGTTTCAGCTCAGCTGTGCACCCAAGCCAGCCCCAATGCAGAGACACGGGCCCTCAACCCCCAGACACCAAGATCAGCCTGAGCTAAGCTTCTTCCATACGTTTCCTATCCTAGCTCATATACTCCATATCTGGCCTGACCTCCAGCCCCTTAAGAATTCCAGCATAACCTCCAGCACCTCTTTTATACTCATAGTCCAGTCTAGCCTAACCTCTAACCCCTTCCCCCAAAGGTAAGTTTCCACTCCAGCCAGCCCAGCCCAGTTCAAGCTGACCTTAAGCCCTTTACTATAAGGTGAAAAGTTCTCAGCTGCTTCCGCAGGGCCTACTCCTAACCCTTATTTCACAAAGTAGGGCCTTATCTTGGGGATTGGTAGAAGTTGAGGTGAGAGTACAGGATTAGAGCTACAGCCTCGATGGATGGGCAGGGAAGGCAGGCAAAGGAGGAGCACTGAGTGCCAAGAATGGGCCAGGCTGAAAGGAAGAGAATATGTAAAATGTTTTGAGTCAGCAGCCCCCTAGTTCTAAGCTGAACTTCAAAGATGCTAGGTTTGACTCTTGCTGGATCCATCTCACGGGTATCCAGAATGCTTACAGTTGTCTGCTCTGTGGCCACAGTCCCATCTCTCAGGACCCACCTCTGAGGCTCTTCCCTAGCCCCACCCTGAGGTCTTTGATGAAGCGGAACAGGAAATGGGTGGGAGACTACGCACCTGCCAGTCCTGGCCTGGGGAGAAGGGGAAGCTGGACAGAAATGGAAGTTGACCCACACCTTCAGGTTCCTACTCCAGCTTTGGGAAGGGTCCATTTTCCCACCAATTCCAGTACTTTTTCCTAAAGTAGCCAAACTCTAGATTACTCCTCTCCTTGCTGCCCCACCACACCACCAGCTCACCTCTGCAGGACGAGAGACTAGAGACAGTCCCTGGAGAAAAATCATAGAGAGGGTTGGGGGAGAAGAATCTTTTCCCTATGGCTCCCAGCTCTCAAATGTATAAGTCTCTCTGGAGAATGTAAGCATAATTTCTCTCCTTTTACTTTAAGGATGTCAGGGGCACATAATTCAATTAATCATAACTTTGATTCATGACACATTCTTTTCATTGTTCCATGCACAGGACACATTTATTTATTTAATACTGTTACAAGAACTCATCAACATGAAAGCAGTGACCTTGGAAATAACTGAAATCTGTGGTCCGTCCCTATTCCACTCCTCTCCTGTCATTCCATCAATCTTTTTTTCTTTTGATATATTTATCTTAGCTATAGGTACATATTTCCCCCACTATGCAAAAGTAGAGCATTCCTATGAAACCTGTAACAAATTGTGTAAGCAAAGAAGCAATTACCATTAATTGATATAGGAAAAAAATTTTTGGAGCATTCCCAGTCTCAAAAAATAAACTTCCAGGGATGCCTGGGTAGCTTGGTGGTTGAGCAGCTGCTTTTGACTCAGTTCGTGATCCTGAGATCAAGTTCTGCATTGGGCTCCTTCAGGGAGTCTGCTTCTCCCTCTGCCTGTGTCTCTGCCTCTCTTTCTGTGTCTCTCAAGGATAAATAAATAAAATTTAAAAAACAATTTTCAGGCTTTTTTTTTTTAAGATTTATTTATTTGAGAGCAAGAGAGGGAATGAGCATGGGAGAAGCAGAGGGAGAGAGAGAGAGGAAACTCTCTCCAGCAGACTCCTTGCTGAGTTCAGAGACTGATTCTGGGCTCCATCTCCCATCCTGAGATCGTGGCCTGAGCGAAAACCAAGAGTCAAATGCACCCCAAAAGTGAAAATCTTCAGACTTTTTTCAGTTACTGAAAATAGGTACTAATGGAAGCCTTTCATAAAGGCGAAGATGCATGACATGGCTTTTTTTTTAACATGAACTTTTGAAAAGCGTGTGATACCTGTATTCCTAAAACTTTATTTTGATGGTGGTGGGGGCGCCTGGGTGGTTCAACTGGTTAAGCCTCCAAATCTTGATTTTGGCTCAGGTCATGATCTCAGGATCATGAGATTGAGCCTTGCGTTGGGCTCTGTGCTGGGTATGGAGCCTGCTTAAGATTCTCTCTTTCTCCCTCCGCTGCTCCCCATTGAATACTCTCTCTCCCTCTCAAAAATAAATAAAACTATTTTTTTAATTTTAGGGTTTTTTACCTTAATATAAAGAAATACTACCATATATATTTCTTGGCAGCTTATTATTTTTACTTAGTATTGTATTACTAAGGTTCATATTGGTTATGTATTGCTGCAGTTCATTTTGAGGGCTGTGTAATATTTCATTTTGTAACTACACCACAGGTCATCATTCTTCTGTTACTGGACGTTTGGGCTTCTAGGTTTTTACTATCATGAAGAGCACTTCTGTGAATGCTTTTATTCTTATTTTCTGTTGTACATGTGCAGAGTTTTTCTTGATTATATATTTAGGTATGATCTCTACCTCTGAACAAACTCATATTCCCTCCTCTGACACCCAGGTCTGAGTGCTTTAACATTGGCACAGGGTCTAAGGTTAACTTGAATTACATTTCAAATACATGTTAAGTACCTGCTATATAAACTACTTTGTCCATACATTCATTCAGCAGCCAAGCTACATTTACCGAGCATCTACAATGTGCCAGAAACTGGAGATGAAACAGTGAACAAGATAACATAGTGCCTAGAGTTGAGTGAGGAAACATATCAAACAAAAGGTCATGTACACATCCAATTACAATTTATGATATAACTGAATAGGGCAGAATAAATACATAATAGGGAGGCCTGATTTAAACTGGTACGTTAAGGAAGGCTTCTCCAAGTTCTAACACCTAGGACATGAAGGGTGAAGGGGACTTCACCAGGTGAAGAGCATAGGGAAGAGGTGTTCAGGTAAAAGAAACAGGTCCTGATGCCCAGAAATGCTTGGCAGGATGGAAGGATGGAACACCAATGGGTGTTTAGTGAGCACGGGGAAATGGTCACAAGAGAGAGGCTAAGACCAGATGGGACAATACCATGGTATTGATGATGATGACAAAGAGGTTAGCAATTAACATCCATTCTGCACCAGGTATTGTGAGAAATCCCTTATATCAGTGATCTCAGTAAAAGTAACCACAGTTCTGTGTTTAGATGCTATTATTATTTCCCACTAAGAGGAGAATGCCAACAGCCAAAAACTAAGGGCCAGGGGAGGCCATGCAACTTGCCTGAGGTCATAGAATCAGCAAGGATTTTGAATTGCATATAAATGTAATGGGCTATCACTGAAGGGTATAAGATAGATCACAATTAAGACCTGGTCCCCACTCTCCAGAAACTCCCAGAGCAGGGGTAAGTTAGACCTGGCCACAATATGAGTAAAAAGCCCACATCGGGGAGCAGCATTACAAACCTGACAAGTGCTGTAGAACAATAGGGAGAGAAATTTGTTTGAACAGAGATCTGGTAAGGCTTCTTGCTGAAGATGAAATTGACTGTGACTGTTGAAGGAAGGGGGACCAGTGGCAGGTGATTTTGGTGAGGACCTACAGACAATCTAAGTTGAGGGGAAAGCATTAGGAAATGGACCGAAGCAGGAGGGTCTAGGGAGAAGATAACTGAGCAAGTGCGTCTGTAGCAGCAAAAGGCCTCTCGGTGGCCTTTTTAGGGTGTCAAGAGAAGGAATGGTATGTACTTTGTGGGATAGGAGAAAAGAAATCAGCAAGACTGTCCTTCACAGTCTTCCTAAACTATAGACAGTTTTGAACGACAGGCTGAGGTTTTACTCAATTTTATTGGGAATGGGAAGCTGCCAGCAATTTTTGAACAGAGAAGTGACCTAGTTAGATTTTTTTTTTTTAAGATTTTATTTATTTATTCATGAGAGACACACAGAGAGAGGCAGAGACACAGGCTGGGGAGAAACAGGCTCCCTGCTGGGAGCCCAATGCTGCACTTGATCCCAGGACCCTGTGATCACCACCTGAGTCAAAAGCAGACGCTTAACCACTGATCCGCCAAGGTGCCCCTAGATCTGTTTTTTAATGAGATTAGCTTGGCATGGTGTATAGGACTAAGAAGTGAGACAGTTAGGAGGTAATGAAGTCCATACTGCTTAGTAACTTAGGCAAAACAAAAAGATCCTAACTTATTAAAAAAGTAAAGATTAAAGAATTAAATGTAAGCAAATAAAACTAGAATAAAATAGATGAAATAAATAGTATTCACTAACCTTCTAAGAGTATGTGCAGGGAAGATAAACTGCAAGTTTAAATGCTGTAGAAGAAATCAGAAAGGAAAAGAGTGAATTTCACCTGACTATAAAAAAGAAAAAAACACAAATGGACAGGAGTCATAAATTTTAAAAATTTTTAAATTTTATTTTTTATATGTAAAATGTACCCCAATGTGGGGCTCAAACTCATGACCTTGAGGCCAAGAGTTGCATGCTCCACCAACTGAGCTAGCCAGGTACTCCAAGAGTGATCAATTTGACTACATACAGACTAAATTCACAACTTTGGTATATGTGTGTATAAATTAAAAAAACAGGGGATCCCTGGGTGGCTCAGTGGTTTAGAGCCTGCCTTCGGCCCAGGGCGTGATCCTGAGTCCCAGGATCGAGTTCCACATAGGGCTCCCTGCATGGAGCCTGCTTCTCCCTCTGCCTGTGTCTCTGCTTCTCTCTCTCTATCTCTCATGAATAAATAGATAAAAATCTTTAAAACACACACACACACACACACACACACACACACACACTAGATCCTCACTCCTCGTTCCCCTTGCAAAAAAAGCAGGTACACTGGGAAATAGATTTTTACGTGATATAATACAAATTATGCATATTTACATGTATTATTCAAATATGAGTTACAATCTTTTTGTGTAACTAATTAATGTAAAATAAGTTTTAAAAAGGAAATTCTCAATAGATAGATAAAGGACAATTTCAGAGAAGGAAGTATGAAGGCTGAAACACAGACACATGGGGGCAGCCCTGGTGGCTTAGCGGTTTGGCGCAGACTTCAGCCCAGGGCGTGATCCTGGAGACCCAGGATCGAGTCCCATGTCGGGCTCCCTGCATGGAGCCTGCTTCTCCCTCTGCCTGTGTCTCTGCCTCTCTGTGTGTGTGTGTGTCTCTCCTGAATAAATAAATAAAATCTTTTAAAAAAATAAAATAAAACACAGACATATGATAATAGAATTAATATATATTAAAATAATATGGCTCTGGGATACCTGGTTGAGCATCTGCGTTTGGCTCAAGTCATGATTTCAGGGTCCTGGGATCAAACCCCACTTCTCCTTCTCCCTTCCTCTCAATTGTACTTTCTCTCACTATCTCGCTCTCTCAAATAGATAAATAATATGTTAAAAAATAATATGGCTCTTTTTTGGTCTATTAAACTAATGATATTTTTCCTGATATATTAAAGATATATGTGTGTGTATGTCAACTTTTTTTTAAAGATTTTATTTATTTATTTATTTATTTATTTATTTATGATAGTCACACAGAGAGAGAGAGAGAGGCAGAGACATAGGCAGAGGGAGAAGCAGGCTCCATGCACCAGGAGCCCGACGTGGGACTCGATCCCGGGTCTCCAGGATCGCGCCCTGGGCCAAAGGCAGGCGCCAAACCACTGCGCCACCCAGGGATCCCGAGATTTTATTTATTTATTCATGAGAGACACAGAGAGAGAGAGACAGGCAGAGACACAAGCAGAGGGAGAAGCAGGCTTCATGCAGGGAGACCGATGTGGGACTCGATCCTGGATTTCCAGGATCAGGCCCTGGGCTGAAGGTGGCGCTAAACCACTGAGCCACCCGGGCTGCCCCATATATCAGCTTTATTGAGACAAAATTTACATAACATACAATTCAACCATTTAAAGTACAATTCAGAAAAAAAAAATAATAAAGTACAATTCAGAGACGCCTGGGTGGCTCAGTGGTTGAGCATCTGCCTTTGGCTCAGGACATGAACCTGGGGTCCTGGGATCAAGTCCCACATCGGGTTCCCCTCGAGGACCTGCTTCTCCCTCTGCCCGTGTCTCTGTCTCTCTCTCTGTATCTCTCATGAATAAATAAATAAATAAAATCTTAAAAAAAAATAAAGTACAATTCAATGGCTTTTGGTATATTCATAGTGTTGTACAACCAACATCACAATATTTTAAAACATTTCCATCACTCCAAAAACAAAACCATACTCATTAGTAGTCACTCAGCATTTCACACCACTAGCCCAGCTGCAGGCAACTACTGATCTACTTTATATTTGCCTACTCTGGACATGTCATATAAATGGAATCATACAATATACAGTGTTTGGTGACTTACTTCCATCATTTAACATGTTTTCAGACTCATCCATGTTATAGCCTATACGAGTATTTCATTTCTTCTTATTGCCAAATAATACTCCTTTGCATGGATATACTACATTTTATTTATCTGTTCATCAGTTGATAGACATTTGGGTTGTTTTAACTTTTTGGCTGTGAATAATGTTGCTGTGAACAGTTATGTAACATATTTGTGCGAACACATAGTTTGATTTCTCTGGAGTATATACCTAACAGTGGAGTTGCTGGGTCATATGGTAACTCTATGTTTAACCTTTTGAGCAACTGCCAGACTGATTTCTAAAGAGGGCACACCATTTTACATTCCCATAATTATGAAAGCTCAAATTTCTCTATATTCTCCTCAACACTTGTTATTGTCTTTTTTATTACAGCCGTCTTGGAGTGTGCTAAGTGGTATCTCATTATGGTTTTGATTTGCATTTCTCTGATGACTGATGATTTGGAGCATCTATCTGTTTGTGTGCCTACTTAGCCATATGTATATCTTCTTTGGAGAAATACTATTCATATCTTTTGCCCATTTTTAAAAATTTTTTAAATTTATTTATGATAGTCACACACACACACACACAGAGAGAGGCAGAGACACAGACAGAGGGAGAAGCAGGCTCCATGCACCGGGAGCCCGACGTGGGACTCGATCCCGGGTCTCCAGGATCGCGCCCTGGGCCAAAGGCAGGCGCCAAACCGCTGCGCCACCCAGGGATCCCTCTTTTGCCCATTTTTAATTGAGTTATCTTTTACTGAGTTTCAAGAGTTATTTATATGTTCTACATATGCCTTTTTTTATTAAAGATTTTATTTATTTATTTGAGAGAAAGCACAAGAAGGTAGAGTGCAGGCTCCCTGCTGAGCAGGGAGCCAGACACGGGGCTCTATCCCAGGAGCCTGGGATCAGTACCTGAGCCAAAGGAAGACACTCAACTGACTAAGCCACCTAGGCATCTCTAGATACAAGTCTCTTATTAGATATATGATATACAAATATTTTCTCCCATTTTGTGAGTTGTCTTTTCACCTTTTTTTTTTTTTTTTTAATTCATGAGAGACACAGAGAGAAAGAGGCAGTCACAGGTAAAGGGAGAAGCAGGCTCCATGCAGGGAGCCCAATGTAGAACTCAATCTTGGGGGTAGCTCTGGTGGCGCAGCGGTTTAGCGCCGCCTGCAGCCCAGGGCGTGATCCTGGAGACTGTGGATCGAGTCCCACGTCAGGCTCCCTGCATGAAGCCTGCTTCTCCCTCTGCCTGTGTCTCTGCCTCTCTCTCTCTCTGCATCTCTATGAATAAATAAATAAAAATCTTTAAAAAATATATGTATATATAAAAGGAACTCGATCCTGGGAACCTAGGATCATGCTCTGAGCCGAAGGCAGATGCTCAACTACTGAGCCACCCAGGCGTCCCTCTTTTCACTCTTTAAGGTGTCCTTTGAAGCACAGAAGTTGTAAACTGACAAAATCCGAATTACTTTCTTTTGTTGTTATTGCTTATGTTTTTAATGTGCTCAATAAACTTTGTATTAAAGCATAATACTCAGCAGTTGGGTGCCTGCTTTCGACTTGGAATGTGATCCCGTGGTCCCGGGATGGAGTTCCACGTTGGGCTCCCTGCATGTATCCTGCTCTCCCTCTGCCTGTGTCTCTGCCTCTCTTTGTGTCTCTCATGAATAAATAAATAAAATCTTAAAAAAAAGTATAACACAAAGAAAAGTACACATATCATAAATGTACAATTTGACAGTTTTCTCAAACTGAACACACTCTGTAATCAGTGTTGAGAGGGAGAAGTAGAATATAACCAGCACCCCAGAAGTGTTCCTCATGACCCTTCCCCTCCCAAGGTAACCACTGATTTTTAATCCCATGTCTTGTTTTGCCTGTTTTTGAAGTATGTAAATGGAATCATACTGAATAAGCAAAAATTTTCAAAAATCTTACCCAGTACTGGGAAGATATGAAGAGACTAGAATATCATACACTTTGAGTGAGCTAATCTCCCAGAAAAGCAACTTGTGTTAATGTGTACATCGTTTGACTCACTAATTCCATTTCTGGGAATCATAGAATCACTTATAATGCAGAAAATAAGGAAACTTCAGAAAGTGATGGGTAGGGGAATAGCTGGATATCCTAACAGTAGAAATGCTACACAGCCATCAAAATGATGCTTATGAAGAAGATAAAAGAATGTGAAAAAAAACACTTATGATAAATGTTAACTGAAAAAGGATGAACAATTATTATACAAACTGGCTCTAATAATGTAAAAAGGTCTATGCATAGTAAAAATATATGGGAAGAAAGTACAATGGTGGTAATAAGATGATTGGATACTAAGTGAAGTTTTCTTCTTTTTGCCAGTTTTCAAGTTTCCTTTAATGCATTCATGCCATCTTTTTTTTTTTTTAAGATTTTATTTACTCATGAGAGACACACAGAGAGAGGCAGAGACATAGGCAGAAGGAGAAGTAGGCTCCTCGTGGAAGCCCTGATGCAGGACTCGATTCCAGGACCCTGGGATCACAACCTGAGCCAAAGGCAGATGTTCAACCACTGGGCCACCCAGGTGCCCCCCACTTTTTCTTTTTAAAGATTGTGTTTAGGGATCCCTGGGTGGCGCAGCGGTTTGGTGCCTGCCTTTGGCCCAGGGCACGATCCTGGAGACCCGGGATCGAATCCCACATCGGGCTCCTGGTGCATGGAGCCTGCTTCTCCCTCTGTCTGTGTCTCTGCGTCTCTCTCTCTCTCTCTCTCTCTCTCTCTCTCTCTCTGTGACTATCATAAATAAAAAAAAAAAGATTGTGTTTATTTATGAGAGAGAAGGCAGAGACATAGGCAGAGGGAGAAGCAGGTTCCCTGAGGAGAGCCCAATGCAGGACTCCATCCCAGGATCCTGGGATCAGGACCTGAGCCAAAAGCAGCTGCCCAACCACTGGGCCACCCAGGCATCCCTCATGGTACCTTTATAGCAACAAACACTATCTACAAAAGGGGCAGAACCCTGGAGGGAAGTAACAAACACCTGATGAAGGGCCAAATTAGGGCATATGTGTTAGGACTGGGGCTGGGAGATGAATAGCTACCAGTTGTCTGCTCACTGAATATGGGGAGTAATAAGCAATGGGAAGGATGGAAGGCAATGCTGAGGTTTGGAGGAACAGAGAGGACACTGGTGCCATGAACTAAAACAGCGATCCCGGGAGTAATCATCACACCACAGTGGTTCTGAGTATTGGCTCTTGCCATCCATGCCCTTGTTTTGGATCCTTGTCCAACCACTTATAGGCAAGTAATACTGAACAAGTTATTTAACCTCTTTGAGTTTGTTTTCTCATCTCTAAAAAATGGGGATCATCACAGCACCACTTTTAGGGTGGTTAGGGGGATGAATTGATATGAAGAGTTTAGAAAGTGCTTGCGACAGAGTAAGCTTTCAATAAGATTAGCTATTGTGATATGCCCAGAAGTGATAGGGATGGGGGGCAGTGGCTAGGACTTCTCTGTCACTGTCACCCATCAGACCAGAAATAGTCCCTCCACTTCCCCTCCCTCGGCCAGCTCACTGCCAGGAGGTTGTCCCCAGGGGATGCTTTGAGCCCCCACAGAAGTGGGAATGGATGAGACCCTGAGGTGGGACATGTGGGAGGATTGGAGTGGTCTATGGGAGAATTGGGGACTAGGAAATTGCAAATTTTGTGGGCCAGTCTAGCAATAAAGCAGAGAGGCTCTGGAGTACCCCACTGCCCCTTGTTAGGACATCAGGATGCTTTCTGGATGGCGTAAGGAGGGGCACAGGAGAGGCTGCCCCCCTTTCCTCAACAGGTGCTGGCTAATTGGGCCCATTCTGCCTCATCATGCTGCCCTCCCCCACCTAGACTTGCTGAGAGCATAAAAAACAAGGCCAACCAGTGGGACACCCACAGGAAGATAAGGGGAGCTTTGTTCGTAGGGCTGGCCCCTAGAGGCTCCCTTGTCACCACCCTGCTCTGCCCTGCACACACAGGAGGTAGGACTATGAGTAGCTACTACCCAGGTGTCTGTCTGAAGCCTAAGACCACATTCCCTCCTATTTTCCTCTCAGGTCTTGAAATCTGAGGCTGGCTACATAACTGGGCCTGGTGTTTGCCTTCATCTCCGGTCTGGTGCTCTTCCTGTCTGGCTTCAGCCTGTCTGGCTGCTATGTGCCTCTGCAGGGCAGTTAATTCTACCAATCCACTGCCCCCCCCGCCCCCACCTGCCCCACCTTTCTGCCTGCCTCCTGACAGCCATGACCATGCTCCTCTTACTCACTGCCCTTCCCCTACCCAGTGTCCACCCCTCCTGTCTGAAAGCTGGTCCTTTAGACCAGAAACCACCTCTGGTCTCAGAGAAATCCCATCCTAACTTGTGACCCTTCCACACCTTGTGCAATTTGCTCCCCACTTTGACTACCTGGTCCCCATCCCCTTTCATTACCCAGAGCTCCCCAAACCCAACTCCTGCTCGTACCCTGGTTCCTCTCTTCCGACCCATGACCCTCTTCTATTTTCCCTCCTCCAGACTCCCCACCTTCATCCCTCCCTTCCTGATTTCCACATGTCCACCTGAGATCTACCTCATTCTCCTCTTCTGATTCTCTCAACTCCTCTCTCTATTATGACCTGGCCTTGAGTTGTTTCCCCCTTGCCCTCCTGCCTTGTCTCCCCAGGGGCTAGAACATCTACAAATTCATAAGCAATAAGCAGCCATGTGTGGCCATTGCCTACAGTGGCTACTCCCTCAGAAAGAACTTCTCTCGGGATATCTGGGTGGCTCAGTGGTTTAGCGCTTGCCTTTGGCCCAAGGCGTGATCCTGGGGTCCCGGGATCGGGTCCCACAGTGGACTCCCTGCATGGAGCCTGTTTCTCCCTCTGCCTGTGTCTCTGCCTTTCTCTCTGTGACTCTCATGAATGAATGAATAAGTAAAATCTTTAAAAAATTAAAAAAAGAGAAAGAAAGAACTCCTCTCTTGAGTCCATCCTCCAGACTCAACTGTCCCTCCACCCCTGGGAGTTTCTCTTGGTGCCCCAGACTGAGATCCCACCCCTAGCCCAGAAACCCAGCCTCCCGGAGAGCATAAAGAACCTTGGTCATACCCAAGGTAGGGTCATATTCCAGACATCACAGCCACAAATGTAATACCCCAGCCCAGCCAATCTCATTTCTTTGGCCCTTCTCCTAGGGATCATTTTTGGACAGGAAAACACTTTCCCTCAAATGTTCCCTTATTCCTGATATCCCGACCCTGCTCCCTTTACCTCCTAGGACATGGATATAAACACTATCAATGGATGGGATCCCATCAGAAAAATCCAATCCAACCTGCTGGGCAAGGTGGAGCCAGTCTGCAGTGGGAGTAGGAGAGATGGGAACTCTGATGGTGCACTGTCAATCCTGTTGCCCTCAGACTTCAGGTCCTTGAGGAGGAAATCAACATTGAATTGCCCTCCATGGTCATCTTCATTGTGTGTGTGTGTGTGTGTGTGTGTGTGTGTGTGTGCGTTTCAACCCCACCAAGCAATTGTATGGCACCACCCAGGTATCCTACAGTTCAACTCAATTCTGACACTATCTACCTGGAGATAGCATCAGATCCCACAGGTTAAGGGATTGATCTCAGAAGACTGCTTTCTACTTCAGAAACCAGACTCAAGTCCAGGTTGTTACCTGCGATTCTGACCAACTGGCTGTACTTAGTATATTTTATTTCATTTCATTTTAGTTTAATTTGATTTTAATTAATTAATTAATTTATTTATTTATTGATTGATTGATTGATTTTAATTTAAAGTAAGCTCTTGGCGTGCTGGGTGGCACAGTCAGTTGGGCATTGGACTCTTAGTTTCGAGTTAGGTCGTGATCTTGGGGTCATAGGATTGAGCCCTGTATTGGGCTCCCTGCTGGGCGCAGTCTGCTTGGGGTTCTTTCACCCTCTGCACCTCCCCCTCCACCCAGTGCTCCCCTCTCCAAATAAATAAATCAGTAAAAAGAATTAAAAATAAAGTAAGCTCTTTACCCAATGTGGGGCTTGAACTCATTACCCTGAGATCAGGAGTCATATGCTCCAGGGACTGAGCCAGCAAGCCCTCCTTTCCTTTTTTTTTTTTTAATACTTAGAAGACTGGCTATAAATTGAACGTTCCCATGATCCTCTCTTCAGTTTGATTAACTTGCTAGAGTGGGTCATAGAACTCAGGAAACCAGGTTACTTGCTAGATGACCAGTGTATCACAAAGGATATTAAGGGATATGAATGAACAGCCAGAGGAAGAGATACATAGGACAAAGTCCAGCAGAGTCCTGAACACAGGAACTCTGTCCCTGTGGAGTTGGGGGTACACCACTCTCCTGGCTCATAGATGCATCCTTGTTCACTGAAAGCTCTCCAAACCCTGTCCTTTCCGGTTTTTGTGGAGGCTTAATTACTTAGGCATGATTGATTAAATCATTGACCATCTGTGACTGATTTAACCTCTAGTCCCTCACCCTGCCCTAGCAGTCTGGAGAAAGGGATAAGACAGAAAGTGCCAACCCTCCAACCACAGAGTTGGTCTCCGCACCCCCCCCCACCAGCCCCCTCTTTGTAGGAGTCAGCTGATTAATGAAAACACAGGTGTGGTTGAAAGGGGCCTGGGGGCACCTGGGTGGCTCAGTTGGTTTAGCCGCTGCATTCAGCTCTGGTCATGATGCCAGGGTCTTGGGATCAGCCCCGCATTGGCTTCCCTGCTCAGCAGGGAGTTTGCTTCTCCCACTCCTTCTGCCCCTCTCCAGCTCATTCTCTGTCAAATAAATAAATAAAATATAAAAAAAAGAAAAGAAAAGAAAGAAAGAAAGAAAGAAAGAAAGAAAGAAAGAAAGAAAGAAAGAAAGAAAGAAAAGAAAGAAAGAAAGAAAGAAAAGAGGGCAGCCCTGGTGGCTCAGTGGTTTAGCGCCGCCTTTGGCCCGGGGTGGAGACCCAGGATAGAGTCCAACGTTGGTCTCCCTACATGGAGCCTGGTTCTCCCTCTGCCTGTGTCTCTGTCTCTGTCTCTGTCTCTCTCTCTCTGTCTCTCTCTCTCTCTGTGTCTCTCATTAATAAATAAATAAAATCTTAAAAAAAAAGGAAAGAAAGGGGTTTATTATGAATCTCAAGACACATTTGTTGCTCTTATGACTTGAGGAAATTCCAAGGGTTTTAGGAGCTCTGTGCCAGAAATGGGGACAAAGGCCAACTATATATTTCTTTTCTTTTCTTACTTTTTCTTTGGTGCAGAAATGTGGTTTTATTAAAGCATGGAGACATGACCCATGGGCAGAAAGAACTGCGTATGTATTTCTTTTTTCTTTTTAAAAAAATTTGTTTTAGAGAAAGTGGGGGGGGGGGACACAGAGGGAGAGAGAGAATCTTGGGAAGACTCTGCCACAACTTGAGGCTCAGTCTGACAACCCTGAGATCATGACTTGAGCCGAAACCAAGAGTCAGAGTCTTAACCGACTCAACCACCCAGGAGCCTCTATGTATACATTATACATTAGACTATTACAGCATCAAAAGCCCATGATGGAATCCTTGTCCGAGCTGATGAAGAGTGAGACAGTTGGGTTTGGGGAGTGGCTGTGGCTGAGTGACCCAAAGCAGACTCAGAAAAAAGTAGGCCCACACTGATACCAGTTAGAACACCCTAGCTGGAAGAATAAATGTCTGGGAGGGAGGCACAGCTATTAGGTTTGAATCTTGTGTTACCCACAATGGAGGTGCACCATGGGTGTGCTTAACTCAGGGCCAGTACACTGAGCAGAGAGCCATTCCATTTTAAATAACTGGCAGGATGAGATGGGAGGTGGCATCTCAGTTGCATGAAGTGTGAGTTCAATGATGCAACCATTTTTCACACAACATAGACCCTAAAAGCAAGCCAAATTCCAAATCTGGTGTTTTAGCTTTGAAACAGCATTTGGTTCCAGTTTGGAGCTGAGTGTCCAGGACTTATGGTATAGTAGTTTTTGCCACATTCCTTGTCTCCTTTAATCCTCAAAACTTATCCTATAAAGTAGATACCATTACTTCTCCTATCTTATGGCTGAGGAAGATGAGGGGCAGAGAGGTTAGGAAGATTATTCAAGGCCACACCCACAGACAATAGATGGTGAAGGCAGGACTAAATCTTTGTGGGTTTTTTTTTAAGATTTATTTATTAGGGTGCCCGGGTGGCTCAGTTGATTAAGCATCTGACTCATGATTTCAGGTCAGGTCATGATCTCAGGGTTGTGGGATCGAGCCCCATCTTGGGCTCCGTGCTTAGTGCAGAGTCTGTTTGGGATTCTCTCCCTCTTCCCTTGTCCCTCCCCCTGCCTACCCTTGCCCCCACCTGCTTGTGGTGTGTGCATATGCTCTCTCTCTAAAATAAATAAATAGGGGGATCCCTGGGTGGCGCAGCGGTTTTGGGCCTGCCTTTGGCCCAGGGCGCGATCCTGGAGACCCGGGATTGAATCCCACGTCAGGCTCCCGGTGCATGGAGCCTGCTTCTCCCTCTGCCTGTGTCTCTGCCCATCTCTCTCTCTCTGTATGACTATCGTAAATAAATTTTAAAAATTTAAAAAAAATAAATAAATCAAATCTTTTAAAATATATGTATGTATTTATTTAATATAAGGACTTTCCACTAAGCCCGGGGCTCACAGTGGGGCCATTGCGGTGCAAGCTCAATCTCACAACCCTGAGATCTTGACCTAAGCTGAAATCAAAGCTTACCGACTGATCTACCCAGGTGTCAATCCTTGTGAGTTCTTTTTTTTTTTTTTTAATTTTTATTTATTTATGATAGTCACACACACACAGAGAGAGAGAGAGGCAGAGACACAGGCAGAGGGAGAAGCAGGCTCCATGCTCCGGGAGCCCGACATGGGATTCGATCCCGGGTCTCCAGGATCGCGCCCTGGGCCAAAGGCAGGCGCTAAGCCGCTGCGCCACCCAGGGATCCCTCCTTGTGAGTTCTTATCCAGTGAGTCTCCAGGTACACTTCTAACAGTTCAGAATGCATGAAAGCATAGATGAATGCCCCAGATTTGAATGGACAGGCACACTCTCTTGAAGAGTCAGGGTTAATTAAAATTGAAGGATGTTGGGGTGCCTGGATGGCTCAGTCAGTTAAGCATCTAGCTCTTGATTTCAGTCCAGGACCTGATCTCAAGGTTGCAAAATTGAGCCCTACGTTGGGCCCAGTGCTGGGCATGGATCCTGCTTAAGATTTTCTCTCTTCCTCTCTTTCTGCCCCTCCCCCCCTCTAAAAACTAATAAAAATAATAAAATTGAAGGATGTTGTAATTTTACATGTATCTCCTTTGCTTTATACATCCCAAAGCTCTTAGTCCTTTGTTCATATACCTGTCTTCCCGAAGTCCAAAGTTAAAAACCTGCTGCTAGGGCATTCCACTCATGGCTGGGGTTCCTATCCTGGAGCTGAGTAAGGTTCCCCAGGTCCCTGGGGGCAGGGGACAAGCACTGGCCTAAAGCCTGCAGACTTGTCTGCTTTCTAGTCCTGGCTCTCACCTATTAGCCAGTGATCCAGCTTACCAGTTTTGCAGCTTAGTTCTCTTATCTGTAATGAGGGTGTCATAACCCCTGTCCTGTGGGCTTCAGAGGGCAGGAAGATCAGATGAAGTGACTGATAGGGAGGTCCCTAGACAAGTGAATGCTCTTCCAGTATGTGTGTGTAGTGTGTGTGTGTGTGTGTGTGTGTGTGTGTGTGTGTGTGATCCAAGGACTCCCCGGGATTGTGGCCTCAGCTTGGCCTGACAGTGCAGTGCTTCTCTGGGCTGAGGTCAAAGCCAGGTCCTCTTCCCACTGTCAACACCAAGGCCTGGGACCTGTTTGTTGCTCTTGGCTCCTCTCCTAGCAACCAAAGCTTCAAAGAAGGTTCTGCAGAGCAATGGTGACCTTGTCTCTTAGCTTACTTTATGAAGAGGGACCAGCTGGACCAAGAGCTCCAGATCCTGGGCAACAGGATTAGACTACCCTGAGCAAGTACAGGGAGCAGCTTGTACAAGTTCATGGCCTAAGGCTCAACCTTAGCCTTAGCCTGGTGAGGGGCCTCCTGAAGTTATCTACCCTTTCTTGCCATCCTGACTCTGGCCCAGAAAAGATAGCCTCCACTCAAAATATAAACCCTATCCTTAGGGAGAGCTAATGAGGGAGAAACAACCTCATTCTTGGGGTGTATATTAACTTTCTGAGATTGTTGTAACAAACTACCATAAGCATCATTGCTTAAAACAAGAGAAATTTATTCTCTCACAGTTTTAGTGGCTAGAAGTTCAAAGTCAAGGTGTCCATAGGATTGGTTTGTGAGGCTCTGAGGGAGAATCTGTCCTATGCCTCTTTCCTAGCTTCTGGTGACTGGGAACAATCCCTGGTATTCTTTGGCTTGAAGACTCATCACTCTGATCTCTGCTCCTGTATTCACATGTATTTTTTCTCTATCACTGTAGTTTCTCGTTTTCTGTCTCATAAGCATACTTGCCCTTGGATTTATTATTATTTACTATTATTTTTTAAAGATTTTATTTATTTATTCATGAGAGATACAGAGGGAGAGGCAGAGACACAGGCAGAGGGAGAAGCAGGCTCCATGCAGGGAGCCCGATGTGGGACTCAATCCTGGGACTCCGGGATCATGTCCTGAGCCAAAGGCAGAGCTCAACCACTGCTCTTGGATTTAGGGCCTATCCTGGTCCAGAATGATCTCCTTTTGAGATCCTTACCTTAATTACATCAGCAAGGAGCCTTACTCCAAATAAGATCATGTTCCAAGGTTCTTGACGGACATAGCTTTTGGGGGCCAGGATTCAACACATTGCAAATGTCCAATTTTATGGGAAAAACCTCAGCCTACTCTTGGAGGCTCCCTGAGTCTGAGAGGAGAAATCTGTCTCTATTTCAAGAAGCTCTCTTATGATGGGGAAGACCTTGGTTCCTAGTCTGGTGCCAGAGAGCCTTTAAATTGAGACAGGGGAGGGGCACGTGGGGTGTATCCAACCCTTGGTTTTGGCTTCGATCATGATCTCAGGGTTGTGAGATCCAGCCCAGAGTTTGGCTTTGCACTCAGCTTGGAGTGGAGTTTAACATTCTCTTCCTCTCCCTCCCCATCTACCCCTCCCTCCTGCTCACATGCTCTCTCTCTAAAATAGATAGATAGATAGATAGATAGATAGATAGATAGATAGAAAATAAATAAAATCTTTAAAAAAATAGACAGGTGCACAAATGCTTGAGGCAGGGAAGGGCCAGCATTGGCAGAATCCAGACCACTGTTCTGTACAGAACAAAGTGAGGGCACTGTGTCCAATTCATGTCAAGATTGAGAGTGGGGAGGGCAGAGGAGTTTCTGCCTCCATGAGGCTAGTTGAGGCAAGGAGAGTTCCTGGTTCCATTCTTTGCCCACTCCCATTTTTCTTCTGCCAGCTTCTGGATGTTAAGGAGCTAGTATCAGTGTTAAACACTGTTTTCCCCCACTTTTTTGAAAATGAATTCCCATATTATCATAAACAAAGTGGGACTGGGAGGTGTCTTACTATGCTGGGGAATCCACTAGGGTTAGGCCCCCAGAAGGGTCCTTCTTTGAATCCTAGCTATCTCTCTGAGCCCTGTTTTCTCCTTTCTTGCAAAGGCCTAACAATTCAGATGGGGTTCTTTCTCTTCCCACTCTGAGGATTCTCTTCCTGAACTAGGAGCTATACAAACCTTGCAGTTGTTCACCCTTCCTGCCCACTTTCTTCCCTCCTACAGACTAGAAGAGCCCCAGCCTGCTGTCTACCCGTTCAGTCCCCAGGCTTCTCACACTTCTAGAGCAGGTTACTAAGTGGGGCACCAGCTCCCCGCCCCACTTCATTGCCCCCCCCCCCGTTAAGATGTCTCTAAAGACAGATTGCATGGGGGACACCTGGGTGGCTCAGTAGTTGAACATCTGCCTTTGGCTCGTGATCCCGGAGTCCTGGGATAGAGTCCCATATCGGACTCCCTGGATGGATCCTGCTTCTCCCTCTGCCTATGTCTCTGCCTCTCTCTCTCTCAGTGTCTCTCATGAATAAATAAATAAAATCTTAAAAAAAAAAAAAAAAGACAATTGCATGGTATCTTCCTTCCAAAGGTCTTACAGTTGATCATTATGGGGAAAGAGACCCAATCCCACCAAATTACAAGTCTGGGGAAGGTTTGAAACTTTCAGAAACCCGGGAACTTCAGCCACCCCTGATCAATAGAATGAAAGGGCAGCCAGCAGCCTGATTCTTTCTCCTCTCTTCTTAACCCTGGCCTGAGGATACCTATCAGAGCAACCACTCATGTTCCTCCTTACCTCTGAGAGGGCTGTATGTGAGCATCTCCCAATTGTTATTCTCACCTTGGTGTTTCCTCAGCTTCACGGAGGAACAGCACCCTTAGGGAAATAGTTTTTTTTTTTTAAGATTTTTTTTTTTTTTTATTCATTCGTTCACAGAGACACACACAGAGAGAAAGAGAGGCAGAGACACAGGCAGAGGGACAAGTGGGCTCCATGCAGGGAGCTTGATCCTGGGTCTCCAGGATCACGCCCTGTGCCGCAGACGGCGCCAAACTGCTGCGCCACTGGGGCTGCCCAGGGAAAGATTTTTTAAAAGAGCCACTAAGGAGGGGCACCTGGGGGGCTCAGTGGTTGAGTGTCGGCCTTTGGCTCAGATTGTGATCCCTGGGTCCTGGGATAGAGTCCTGCATCAGGCTTTCCAAGGAGCTTGCTTCTCCCTCTGCCAGTGTCTCTGCCTCTCTCTGTGTCTCTCATGAATAAATAAATAAAATCTTGAAAAATAATAAAATCCATGACTTTGAGAGGGTGAGGAATGGTATAAACATGTGAGGAATGGAAAGGGGTGGCCAGGGTTTGACACGGAAGTGATGGGGAATAGAAACTGAGGGACAGAGCTGGGAGGGACTCATTGAAAAATGCTGCCCTCTTGTTATCTTGATGGCTTCTTGGTTGTCTCCACCCACATGACCCCTTGGAGCTCTGCTGCCAAAAAACTATTCACAGGAGAAGAAATGGATTGACTACAGACTCTCTTCCTGGCTTTCCCTCATGCAGAGCACAAGAGCCCTCTTAGAGTTAAAGGCTGATAAGTAAGTGGATGATGGACAAGACTAACCTGAGTGACAAGCATGGAATCAAGAGCCCCGTCCCAGCTTCAGTAAACAAGGCACACACCCCACCATAGTCTTAGTAGAAAGAGCTTCTGGGGTCACCTGGGGAAGTCCTGCACCCAATAAGGAAAAACTGTATCTTTTATTGGAGAAGCCCCAAAGTTCTAGGAAATTTAGCCAGCATTCTCCACTCTGTCTTTCCATCTCTGCTTCCCTGGTTTGATCTCTCTTGGCCATGCACTCCTAAACTTTCTACCCTAGAGCCATTCCCATCCCCTCTTCAAAAGCAGTCCTTCCCTTATGCCCTGTAAAGCCTCCTCACATTCTTCCCTTCCCCAACATTTACAGAGGAGGCTTACTTGCTGG
Source organism: Nyctereutes procyonoides (assembly GCF_905146905.1). NCBI lineage: Eukaryota > Metazoa > Chordata > Mammalia > Carnivora > Canidae > Nyctereutes > Nyctereutes procyonoides. The sequence continues at coordinate 7,086,309 of NW_026575133.1, read as the reverse complement.
GAAATTCACTAGGCCTGATCCGTATGGTGAAGGAGGAAAGTGAGTCACCCATATATCTTTTCTCCCTCTGCTAAGCTCCCTATAAATCCCCTATCCCATCCTCATCCTCCATTTTCCCTGAAGGGGCAATGAGAACAGTGAGCCGACCTAGTCAGTGAGGAGTGGTTACTTGATTTCTCATTTTGACAACAAGCTCAGTTATATCCAGGTCAGTGTCTCCCTGGCCTTGGCCCAGGACACTGACCTGGCTATATCTGAGTCCCCTCAGCTCCTATAGCTCCTCTCAGCCTTTCCTTCCCTTCCCCCTCTGCAGCCTTCCAACCTGAGTCAGGGCTCTGTCCATCTCTGCTGGGGAAGCCCTGTTCTCTCCTTCTGTGGCTGCAGGCTGCTTCCAGAGCCTGCCCAGAGCTGTGGCAAGGGCCAGTGTCCACTTCTCCTCATTTCCCTGTATAGAGCAAAGATAATAGAGACTTTGAGATGACTACATATCACTTTGGAATCAAGCTTCCAAAGCCTGAGGACCTAAAACCTATGAAAGACCTGGACAGTCTGTTCCTCCAAAACTTTCAGCTGAGGGAAGCCCTGGATGGGGTGGACCATCCTCATTCTTGGAGAAGGCCCCTGCCCACTATCCCTTCCCCAGCTCATTACAACTCTTTCTCTTTTCCTTTATTTCCCAGGTAATGGAAACCTCTGGAGACCAGACCTAGATTAGCTGTCTCCCTGGCTCTATACTTTGGCTATAATTCTGGTGAGAGGCTCCAAGGGACCTCCTCTCTGACTCTTCCTCAATCCTCCCACCATTTACACCAGAGAGCCTCCTCTGCTGCCCAGAGTAAGTGCATTTCCCTGTCTCTCCCAGCCCCCTCTCCCCATTCCCATCTGTTTATCTCTTGGTTCCATCCTATCCTCTTACTCATCTTTCTGACTCTGTCTCTCCTCATCTTTGTTCTTGTTCCAATGAAGAGGCCTTTGGAGCCAGGCCCAGGCCTTCCCTCTGCCAGTTAGAGGAGAAACTGCTCCAAGACTTCTATTTACAACTGATGAGTGACCCTGGCTGCTCAGTCCTGACTTCATGACCTGATTCAGTCTCTTTCCCCACCTGAATTTTTGTTAACAACAGAAATGGGAACCCATGGGGTGATTATGAAAGCAAAGTTCATACTATTAGCCTTGAAATTGTGATTCTTGAAAAAGGTTTTATTTTGGGAAAATTACTTCCAGGGCAGCCCGGGTGGCTCAGTGGTTTAGCACTGCCTTTGGCCCAGAGCCTGATCCTGGAGACCCGGGATCGAGTCCCACGTCGGGCTCCCTGCATGGAGCCTGCTTCTCCCTCTGCCTGTGTCTCTGCCTCTCTCTCTCTCTCTGTGTCTCTCATGAAATAAATAAAATCTTAAAAAAAAGGGAAGTTACTTCCATTTCACATTTTGTGCATGAAGTGAGACTTGTGTGTGTGTGTGTGTGTGTGTTTAAAAAAGATTTTATTTATTTGACAGAGAGAGAAAGACAGCACAAGTAGGCAGAGTTGGCAGGCAGAGGGAGAGGGAGAAGCAAGCTCCCCACTGAGCAGAGAGCCTGATGTGGGCTGAATGTGGGGTTCCCAGGACCCTGGGATCACAACCTGAGTGGAAGGCAGCTGCTTAACCAACTGAGCCACCCAGGTGCCCCTTATTGTGTTTTTTTAAAAAGATTTATTTATTTTAGAAAGAGAGTGTGTGAGCAGGGGGAAGGGCAGAGGGGGAGAGAGGGAGAGAAAGAAGTAGACTCCCTGCTTAGCTTGGAGCCCTATGGGCTGATGTGGACTCAACGCGGGTCTCAGGGCTCTATCTCATGACCCTGAGATTGTGACCTGAACCGAAATCAAGAGTAGGACGCCTAATCGACTGAGCTACCCAGGCACTCCAGAGACTTTTTTTTTTTTAAGATTTCATTTATTTATTCATGAGAGACAGGGAGAGAGGCAGAGACCCAGACAGAGGGAGAAGCAGGCTCCACGCAGGGAGCCCGACGTGGTTCTTGATCCCGGGATTCCAGGATCACGCCCTGGGCTGAAGGCAGGCATTAAACTGCTGAGCCACCCAGGGATCCCCTCCAGAGACTTAACTGATTTTGAATAAGGCCTGATATCTAATTCCTATATTTCACATTCATATAAAATATGACCTTACTGTGGCTTCCCAGGAAATGCTGCTGTGCCTTCAACTTCTGCCCCAGTTGGATCAAATTATCCAGGTCAGGCTGGCAGAGTTCTAACCCTAGAGATGAAGCATCCTGGCAGCTCAGGACCTCTTTCTTCCGGGAAATACCATCCTACACAAGTCCAAGGTCCTTTCTCCTTCCATGATTTTGCTCCCCTCAAATATACCCTGACCTCCTTCTCCTTAATTTACCACCTCCAGAGGCTTCCTTAGTCCTTAGTGGATAAATGGGCAAGGCAAGTACAGGTATGTTTGAAGGTTAATGGGTGGAGATGGCTATGATAAGAGTAACCACCAGGGGGAGCCTATGCCTAAGAAGACACTGAGTAGGGGCCTAACGGAGCCACTCAGGATTTTTCTTCCCTTTTTTCCCGGAGCAGTAAAGATGCCAGGTATTCTAGATTGAGGTGGCTTGCTATGGAGCTGGGTGTCTAGAGCTGCCCCTTTCTCATCTCTGACTCCCTCTCTTTCCCTGATCATGCAGAGAAAGTGTCAACTAAATTCTGGTGCATCTGAACAGAGTGGAATAATACTTCCTAAGGACAAGTTCCCTGATAGCCATATTCAATGTTGGGATTAATCCTCAGTTTTTTTTTTTTTACCTTACCCGATAACCCCCACTAGTTCCTGCCACCCGTCCCTCCCTGAAAACCTCATAGACCCAGGCTTTCCCACTGCTCTTCCTCTCTTGGTTTAGAGATCAGGGGGCCCCCTGGGTAGTACAGTTATGTACATTCCTTACACCTTCACCAGAACTCCCAAGATGGCCCTGGCTCAGCAACTCCTCCCACCTCCCTGCCCCATGGCCCCAGGTAGTCTGGTTCTTCCTTCAGATCCAGCTGACTGGGGCACCTGGGTAGCTCAGTGGTTGAGTGTTTGCTATTGGCTCAGGTCGTGATCCCAGGATCCTAGGATCAAGTCCCACATCGGGATCCCTAAAGGGATCCTGTCTATATTTTTGCCTCTCTCTGTGTCTCTCATGAATAAATAGATAAAATCTTAAAAAAAAAAAAAGATTCAGCTGACCTATTCCCATCAATTCCAGGTCTGGATGAACCAAACAGTGAGTCTGGCCTATGGGAAGAAGGGAAGAAGGCCAGAGAATCCCTAAAGCCTAGAAACTAATCCCTTTGTACCCTAGGCCATAAGGACCAGTCAGTTCCTGCATCTATAACCAAACCTACTATGTCCCTGGTATTGCGATACATGCTAAGAAAACCAAAGTACAAATAACTATAGTCTCTGCCCTCCAGGAACTTGTGTGCTAATCAGGCAGGCAAACAAATAACTAGGCAATCACAAGATAGTTTGAGAAATGCTTTTTTAAAAGTATTACCAAGAATGGTGGGAGAACAGGAGCAGGTGCAACTAAATCTATTGTGGGTGAGTTGGGAAGCCTTAGGAGAGGGGGTGACATTTGGAGTATATGGTAAAGTGTTTAGGTCAGGCAGAGAAGAGAGTGAAACGCTTCCTAAGCACAAGGCACAGAGTGAGGGAGAAATCTAGCTAGTTCAGGGAAACACAAGTAGTTCAAAGTGTAACATATTCTTTTTTTTTTTTAAGATTTTATTTATTTATTTATTTGTGAGAGACAGAGAGAGAGAGAGTCACAGACACAGGCAGAGGGAGAAGCAGGCTCCCTTCCATGCAGGGGGCCTGACATGGGTCTTAATCCCCAGTCTCCAGGACCACACCCTGGACTGAAGGTGGCGCTAAACTGCTGAGCTACCTGGGCTGCCCAAAGTGTAACATATTCTTCAGAGGGTGGGGGAGGAAGTGAATGGAGAGAAGACTGGAAAGAGAAGCAACACCATTTGTGAAGAAAGAGATATGTTTGGCCTTTGCGGTAAATATTGAGCTTGATTCGATTAGCTTGTTATAATACTCTGGATAAGCAAGGTTAGATTTGAGGAGTCAGGGACACCAACTTGGAATCCACTGTTAACAGCCTCAATGACTGTGTATGAAAGGAAAGCTGGAGTGGTTTGAACACTGACCCACCCTAGCCACCAGGTCCCATTGCCTACAGGTCACATAGAGAGGGAGGGGTGGGGCCATGGTCTCTGGCTTTTGCAGGCTGGAGAAGACTCTGGCCGCTGTAGTCCTGTGGTTCACCATTGGGTGGTATAGAACTTGTGGTCTGCGTTCAAACAGGAGATCCCCTAGTGAGGGAGGGGAAGTATGAGGCTGAGGCTGGGGATTGGGTAGGCAGTAGGGAAATGAAAAAAGGGAGGATTGGGCCTCATGGCCACATATGCAGATAAAGCCTATGGTTTTACGTTCTTTCCTTTGCTCAGTCCTGACAGATGGTATGGGATCACTTTACTTCCTACATTAGGGGCAGGGCATAAGCAAGGGCAAGAGCAAATAAGTACCCAGTCTGTAAGAGCAAGTGAAAGTTCCCATCTAAGTCTACTTGTTCCCCTAAGAGTTGTTGGGCTGGGTGGTTCCCCACCTGGAGGCCCTCCTAGTGGGTAGCCCTGAGGAACTTCTTCAAGCCATATCACTCCAAAAAATGCCTTGGTCCCCTTCTTCTGTTCATGCCCCTCAGGGGCCCACTGAGTACAATTCCTTCTCCTCCGAGTATGGACAGAGACCCAAGCAAAGTTTTAGGCTGAGAAGAAATAACCATGATTCAGCAGGATTATGAACGGGAAGCAGATTCCTGCTTTTGTCCATTTCTAGCTTCTCTCTAAGGAGCCAGAATGGGCCCATCCTCAAAACCTAGAAGAGGAGGAAGAAGGGGACCAAGGGAAGCCTGCTTCTCTCTCTGTGTCTCGAATGAATGAATGAATGAATATTTTTTTAAAAGACTTTTATTAATTTATTCACAAGAGACACAGAAAGAGGGGATTCCTGGGTGGCTCGGCGGTTTGGCGCCTGCCTTTGGCCCAGGGCGTGATCCTGGAGTCCCGGGATCCAGTCCTGCGTCGGGCTCCCGGCATGGAGCCTGCTTCTCCCTCCTCCTGTGTCTCTGCCTCTCTCTCTCTTGTCTATCATAAACAAAACAAAACAAAACAAAACAAAACAAAACAAACAAACAAACAAACGACACAGAAAGAGAGAGGCAGAGATACAGGCAGAGGGAGAAGCAGGCTCCATGCAGGAAGACCGATGCGGGACTAGATCCCAATACTCCAGAATCACGAGATGAGCAAAAGGCAGGCTTGCTTAATTGCTGAGCCACCCAGGCATCCCTAGAAGTTTCTATAGAGTTCAAGCTCTAGGCCCACTCCCCTTCCAGGATTTTGGGATGGGGCTGAAAGTTCCAACTTTCTATCACTTGGTCTTTCAGGTGACCAGTCCTATCCTTAGGGTGGGTGTTCCTACCTTAAGCTACCTTATTAGCTTAAATGCAGATATAATCTAAAGAAGCTCCTTATGAATAACAAAAGACACTCCCATCACTCAGGAGATTCCAAGGGTTTAGAAGCTCTGTGCCAGCACAAAAATTTGAGGACAAAAACCAAATATATTTATTATAATATTTACCATATATAGATTTTTAAAAATTGCTCCAGAAGATAGGAGTATTGCACACACAGGTCCCACCCTAGTCCCTGCCAACTTGTAGGCACCTTCCCTGATTGCTGCATCCTAGAAATGATTTTTAGCCTGTGTCAGTCACACAGAAGCCCTGTCCAGGTGATGCCCAGGCTTCTAAGCCTGGGTGGTCTGAGGCCTGGAGGGTAGTCACAGGTCCTCGAGGTGGGGTGGGGGGTGGAGTGCCTGGGTCCCATAGGATGTCCTCGTATAGGCTTAGAACTGGGCCCGAGGGCCGTCCTTGAGCTCCAGTCCGCTCCAGCAGGGCTTTGAGCAAGCCCACAGTGAGAGGGGGCTTGGTTCCAGGCTCAGGGAATGGGGTAGGCGGCTCTGAATCATCTGGGAGGTGTGTCCGTAGCAGAAGCAGGAGCTCAGCTGGAGCTAGGTCTGGTGGGCACAGGCGGCAAAGGAGGGGGAGGTAAGCATCAAGTCGGCGATGCCGAGCAAATTCAGCCAACAGCAGTTTGAAGATCTCATTTCGAAGCAGGGGGCTGGAGGGGCTGAGGGCCAGGCCTGCCTCTAGAGCCCGCTCCCACTGCTCCTTTTGTACCAGCTGCCCCACAGCTTGGAGCACAGCTTTGGGCCGCCCACTGCCCAAGAGCAGCTCCAGCTCCAGTGCCTCAGGCCTGGTCCCCTCCTCACCTAGTACTGCCAGGGCTCGTCGATACAGGGGCAGCCCCGGGCCCCCTGACCCCCAGCCCGGACCACCCTGCTGTTGTGCCAGCTCCACAAAGGGTGGCAGCCATCCTGGCTCCAGCCGGCAGAGGCATTGGCACAGAAGTTCAAAGAGGGGCAGTATCCCATTGGGAGGTTCCTTTCCAGCTGAAGTACCTCCTAGTACCTTCTTCCACACATCAGGAGGAGCATGGGACTTCAGCCTGCCTTTCCCATCTGGCTGGAGCTGCAGGGCCCTGAGGATGGCACCCCAGGCTGCTGTAGGAAGAGCTTGGAAAACAGTGTTGAGCTGGGCCAGATGGTCTCCTACCAATTCAGTCCTCAGTAGGCGTGCCACTTCGAGCTCGGCCAGCTCAGTCCAGCCAGCTTCCTCATCGTCCCCAGCCACTAGGTGGGCTTTGAGCTGATCTAAGGCCCGGTAATCTCGAAGCTCAGCCCTCAGTGTGGTCAATAGTGTAGATGGGGACACATGTCCCTGGAGAATGGAGGCCAGGGCCTGAGGTGCCCGGAATGTGCTGTTGTGTCTCAGTTCCTCTGGGGTGAGCTGAGCACCCCGCAGGCTCCGTCGCTGGTAGTACTCACAGGCCTCCTCAAACACCAGGTCTTCAGCTGAAGGCACCTCAAGGCCCTGTGGGGCTTCCCAGCCTACTCGAAACAGACCCAAAGCTGAAAGCAAACGAAGACCCCCTCGGGTCTCCAGCTCTTCTTCATCCTCCATGCCAGGGACTGGGGGTGCCAGTAAATGGACTCGGTCTGTACTTAGGACCTTTCTCTCCAGCAGCTGCCCGCTGCCCATGTCAAGCAGTTCCAACGTGGGGCCCAGCACACAGGCCAGAGTACCATGAAATGTTCCCAGTGCTGCAGACCCTGCCAGGCCGACAGGTGCCTCCTGCAGCGTGCCCACAGCCCGAGTACCACCATGGGACTGCACTAGGCTCACAGTGCCCTTGAAGTCAAGCAACAGCAGGCCCTGGGGAGTTGGGGCCCAGGTATGTACAGTCAATGGCTTCATGGGGGACAGCAACCCAGGAAGGCCTCGGAGCAGTGCCCGGAAGTCCCATGTGTCCCCTTGTCCTGGATGCAGGCTCTTACTGTGAGAGAGGCCAAGACACGGGGCAGCCACCATCACCTTGCCCTTGCCTGGCCTCCAGATGAGCAGAATGTGACCCACGCCAGGCCAGGTAGCGGTAGTGGGCACGAGGAAGAGGTCCTTGCGGGAGGCCAGCAGCCCGAAAGAGGGGCAGTGGTGCAGCAGGATGTGTGTGCGGCCCAGGTTGGTGCCGGCCTCCCCGCTGGGCTCCAGCGTTCGGACGCACACGCAGTGGCTGAAAGCAGCAGGCGGCCCCAGCCAGCCCTCTGCGCCTGCCTGACGCTCCTCGCACCACACCAGGCGGCCTCCAGGCGCCGCCACGGCCACCACGCGGGCTCCACCGCCGGGACACAGCTCGGTGCTCCGCAGCAGCCGCCAGCCAGGCCCCACTCCCGCGCCCCACACCTCGGCTAGGCCACTCTCCCACACCAGGACCAGCGCCGGGCGCGTCGGCCACGGCAGGAAGAAGGCGTCTAGCGGTGAGGGGTGGCCAGCTGGCCAGGCACGCTCCAGCTCCGGGCCCGGGCCACGCACCGCGACCAGCAGCTGCGGGCTCGGCGCCCCCGGGGGGCGCAGGAGCAGCAGGTGGCGGCCGTCTGGGCTGCAGCGGACTCTAACGGCCGGGTCCCCGGCCAGCAGCTCCCGGAGCCGGGCCGCGCCGCTAAAGTGGCTGAGGTCCGAAAGCAGGCGCAGGGTGCCCATCCGCTTCATAGTAGCGGCCGCGCGGGAGCACGCCGGGGCCCGGCCGCCCCCTGGGGTGAGGCTCGGCGCTGGGTCGGGGGTTCCCGCGGGGAGACTCAGCCGCGCAGAGACTTCCGTCCCGCGTCGATGAGGTGAGCCGACGCCAGGCCGGAGAGTCGGCTCGGCCCCGCCCCTCAAGCCTTGCAGAGGGCTCCGCCCCGCTCACGCCCCGCCGGCGCGACCCCGCCCGCCGGGGGAGGGGCCACGCCAGCCTCGCGCGGGAGGAGCCTCTTGAGCACCCAGCGTCTCAGCACGTCAGTCCTTGCAGGCCCGACCCACGCTCCTGGAGTCGGGGTGTGGGCCCATCCGCCCCAGCCCCAGGAAGCGCAGAGCCTTACTCAGGGATCTCCCTGGCTGAGCCCTGAACTCAAAGTGTCACAACTCCCAAGGCTTTCCTTCCCTCCACGCCTCGCTCACCCCAACTTCTGGCAGTTTGTCGTGAAATTTTTATTGAGCACCTACTAAATGCCCGGCTAGGTAGACAGCCCTGAACAAAAGAGAAAAACTTCAGCCTCATGGGATTGACAATCTAGTGGAAAATAATAACAGTTAATACTTCCGTGGCACTTACTGTGTAAATCCCCATCCCCGCCAGACAATACCCCTTGCACAGATATGGAAAATGAAGCACAGAGAGATTAAGTGAATTTGACCAAGATCATACAGCTATTCAGCAGGTAGAAGTAGAGGTAGGATTTTTTTTTTTTAAGATTTTATTTATTCATGAGAGACAGAGAGAGGCAGAGACACAGGCTGAGGGAGAAGCAGGCTCCATGCAGGGAGCCAGATGTGGGACTGGATCCCGGGTCTTCAGGATTACACCCAGGGCTGAAGGCGGAGCTAAACCACTGAGTCATCTGGGCTGCCCTAGAGGTGGGATTTCAGCCACAGGCAATCTCAGTCCAGAGTCCTTGCACCACATCACTTTACTATATCAACAACTCATCACTAAAACTAAGCATTTGCTAAAAAACAAAATTAAAACACTGAGTGTGTGTAATTTCTCTAGCAACATCTACAAAATGATATGCAGGGATTTCTACCCCTGACTTCCTCAAGTGATGTGGTATTCCTCCTCCCTCCAAATCCAGTTTCTCTTTGTGAGCCCCGCTTCTCCCTCCTTCTCCCAACAGCTTCAGTCAGAATTTGCATCCATTTCTACTTCATTAGCCTCACTCTGCCCTCTTCCTTTCAGCATGGAAACACTCTCTATCTAGCTTGTCTAGTCACTCTTTCACCCTCATCTCTCTACCACTCTACCCTCTACCACTGTAGCTTCATCTCCTCCTGCCTTTAATCAAAATTTCTTGCAAAGATCCTCTAGCATTTGCTTGCCTCCACTTTCTCTCCTTCTATTACTACTACTACTAAATCACAATTTACCTGAGGTAGATTTTCCTGAGGTCTTCAAGGATATTTTTGTTTCCCTTTCTCTCTGAGAAGTTTGACGACCTCCTGGTTGAAAGTCCCTCCTGTGATTTCCAGGGCATCTTTCTCCTGTCATTTTCCTCTTTTTTAGATAGTATTTGGTTCATCAATAAATGTTGGTATTTAAATGCTATAATGGGCTCTTTCCTCTTTTTTTTTTTAAGATTTATTTATTTTAGAGAGATACACAGCACGGGTGGGAGAAGCAGAGGGAGAGGGAGACAGAGTTTCAAGTAGACTCTGTGCTGAGTGCAGAGCCTGACACGGGGTTCAATCGCTGAAACCAAGAGTCGGAGGTTTAACCAACTGAGCCACTCAGGTTCCTGCCTTTCTTCCCCTTCCTTCCTTCCCTCTTTCCTTCCTTCCTTCCTTCCTTCCTTCCTTCCTTCCTTCCTTCCTTCCTTCCTTCCTTCCTTCCTTCCTTCCTTCCTTCCTCTTCCTAGGCCATTCCCTTCTCTTGGTTTGAACCATTACCACTCAGCCAATGGTTCAAAATATTTATCTATAGCTTAGATATTTCTGCTGAGCTCCAGGAAAGTGTACCCACATGTGTACTAAACATTTCTGGCTGAATGTCTCACAGATATTTCAATCTCAACATGTGCTAAACATCACCTTCCTGCCTAAATTTGCTCCTCCTCCAGCTGTTCATAGTTGTCATAGGATTTCTTTCATCTTTGTATTCTCACTTTTAGATTAGAGCCTGGCACAAAGAAAGACTTGAATAGATGTTTGGTGAAGGAATGAGTAAGCCCCAGTGAGCACATGTCTATGTGTGTGATATCCCTTAGGAATCTTTTGGCTAAGAGTTACAGAATAGTTACAGAAATAGGCTATCTTAAAGACAAGTGAAACTTATTAGAACATAAGGGGCTCACAAAACCTGTAGGAGGCAGGAGGGGCAGTCTTGGAAAATGAGCAGGAAGGAAGACACTCTTTGCAGACCAAGAAATAGGAAACATAATTGTTTTTCAGCAGGAACCATTTGGCTAGGATACATCTGTTATGAATGAATCCTGACCATCTCTTCATCTTTGCATCTTTTAAAAAAATATTTATTTATCCATTTTAGAGAGAGAGAGAGAAACAGAGACAGAGAATGAGCGAGAGGGGCAGAGAGAGAGGGAGAGAGAATCCCAAGCCGACTCCACACTGAGTGTGGATGCTGACTTTGGGCTAGACTCGGAGCTCAATACCACAACCATGAGATCATGACTTGAGCTGAAACCAAGAGTTGGATCCTCAACTGACTGCACCACCCAGGCGCCCCCATCTTTGTATCTTTTGACTAAGAGTCAAAGCTCTTGGAGGTTGCACCTAGTGGCCAAGCCCAGGTTACATGAACTCATTTACCTTAGTTGCTCAGGGCCTAGTTTTCCACCAAGACTACCCAAAGGAAGAGACCCCCAGAATAGGAAAGGAAGGGTTCAGAGCTGAATAGCCAAACCAATATGACATAGGCTTTTTATTATCCCCATTGCTCAGATAGAAAACTAAGGTTTATTTATTTAAGTTTATTTATTTTTAGTAATCTCTACACCCAACGTGTGGCTTGAACTCATGACCCAAAACCAAGAGTCATATGCTCTTCCAACTGAGCCAGCTAGGCATCTTTAAAGAGCTCAAGTAATTGTCCAAAGTTATACAGCAAGTAGGCAGCAGTTTTAGGATTTATTCCCACAGTGTTTCAGAGAGGCATGCTCTTACATATTCAGTGTATGGCCTTCTAAACTTAACTTTTGTCTGAATCTATATTTAATTTACCTCCTGGACGTGGGCATGGACAGTATATTATGTTGCTTTGCCCTTATACCCTCTCCTCTAAGACTTGACTCTATCCTCACCTTCTCCCAGGAAGCCTCCAGAGATTGACATGGAATTTCCCTTTCTCTGAATTTTCAGAGCATTTACAATGTGAGGTTTCCTAAGCCTGACCTTGATAACTCACTGTCTGATACTTAAAACAGTTGATTGTGTATCTATATACCACTTTATTATAACATAGTCTCAGTGTTGTATTAATAATAATTATTTTTACTACTCTCAGAATTGGGTATTCAGTAGGTGATCAACAAACAAACAGGTGTTAAAAGTAAATCAGGTATGGAAAGGGGTTTGTTCAGTTGGACAGGATATTTCTTTCTTTTTAAAAAATATTTTATTTATTTATTCATGAGAGGCACAGAAAGAGAGAGGCAGAGACATAGGAAGAGGGAGAAGCAGGCTCCATGCAGAGAGCCCAATGGGGGCTTGATCCCGGAACCCCAGGATCACGCCCTGAGCCAAAGGCAGACGCTCAACTGCTCAGCCACCCAGGCATCCCTGGATAGGATATTTCTAACTGGTGTTCAGGAACTCTTGAGGTTTACCTCAAGATACTTTCCTTTTGCTTCTTCTCACTCTTTCTAATATTCTATTAAGGTATACACCTTTTTACCACTAACCACATCTTACACTACTGTGTAAATAGACAAGAAAAAATAAAAATCTCCCAAAAAGAGAGCCTCGGCTTCTGGGTCTTTAAGATCAATTTCCTGATAGATCTGTGTTCAAATTCTTCCTCACCTTTTACTAACTCTGGAAAATTTGGCAAGCTATCTAATTTTTTTTCTCACCTATTAAGAATTTGCTTTATAAAGTCATCATAGAGATCGAATGACTTAGAGCACATGGCTGGCTCAGTTGGTGGAGCATGTGGCTCTTGATCGCAGGGTTGTAGGTTTAAGTCCCATATTGGGTGTAGAGATTACTTAAAAATAAAATATTTAGGGGCACCTGGGTGGCTCAGTCAGTTAAGCATCTGCCTTCGGCTCAGGTCATGATCCTGGGGTCCTGGGATGGAGCCCCCCATGGGGCTCCCTGCTCAGTGGGGAGTCTGCTTCTCCCTTTTCTTCTCTCTCTTCCCTTCCCCCTTCTCGTGCTCTCTCTCTCAAGTAAATTTAAAAAAAATCTAAAAAAAAGTAAAAAATTAAAAAAAATAAAGGAGTGAAAAGCTTTATTTATTCATATACACACGCGGGTATGTAGACTCCAAGGGCACGCACACACACACTGCCCAGCCTATCCTTTTTAATCTTCCATTTTGCATAGAGAAAACGGAGACTCAGAGATTACCATGTCCAGTTAACACATGGTGCTTTACACATAGTAGGCACACAATACATATTTGTTGAATGGATTTGTTTCCTTATCTTTTTTTAAGATTTTATTTATTTATTCATGAGATACAGAGAGAGAGAGAGAGAGAGAGAGAGAGAGAGAGAGAGAGAGGCAGAGACACAGGCAGAGGGAGAAGCAGGCTTCACGCAGGGAGCCTGACGTGGAACTCCATCCTGGGTCTCTAGGATCAGGCCCTGGGCTGAAGGCGGCCCTAAACCGCTGAGCCACCCAGGCTGCCAAATGGATTTGTTTCCTAGTTTTCATTTACAAAGTTGCAATAAACATCCAGGAACATAATTTTTTTCCCTTTTAATTTTAAAATAGGCTTATCACCCAGCCTGGAGCCCAATGCGAGCCTGAACTCAAGACAATATCAACCCCTGAGCTAAGGTCAAGAGTTTCACGCTTAACCCACGGAGCCACCCAGGTGCCCCATGGAACATATACATTTTCTTTTTTTTAAGATTTTACTTATTCATGAGAGACAAAGAGAGAGGCAGAGACACAGGCAGAGGAGAAGCAAGCTCCTCACAGGGAGCCCGATGTGGGACTCTATCCCTGGACCCTAGGATCACACCCCCAGCGGAAGGCAGACGCTCAACCGCTGAGCCACCCAGACGTCACTGACCAATACATTTTTATTCTTAGAAATGGAATTGCCCCGTTCAGAGTCCGTTGTATGTAAAATGTTTATATGTACACTTCGCCTATATTTAAAAAAACTGCTATTGCAACTTGCCTCCAGTAGACCCGCAGTAAATATTTTTGCTAATTTCTTTCTCGCGGTGCATTTCGGGAGTTGTAGTCCTTGTGATGCTTGCTGGGAACCGCGGTCTGAGCCAGCCTCAGGAAACGGGTGTGGACGTACCTATTACGCAGCGGGCTCTAGGACCCGGCAGGGCACCGTGGGACGGGGGAAGGGTCGGGGGAGGTCGGGAGCTGGTCCGTGAGCCTGGTGGAGCGGCGGCGTCGGTGGTGACGGGAGCGAGCGGGTCCGGGAGCGGCGCGGGTTGTGGAGGAGGAGCCCGGGGCTCGGTAAGCGGTGCCAGCCCGGGCCGGTCCCCGAACCTGGCCAACTCCTGCAGCTCCCGCCGGCCTAGGCCTTGGCCCCGAGGCGGCCCTGGGGGCGGGGCCTACGCTCGCCTTGGGGACGACGGTGGTGACGGGGAGAGAGGGAGGGAGGACAGCTGCTGAGGCGGGCTGAGGCTGAGTGCGGCTGGGAAGCTGGGCCCGGGCGGTGGAGCGGAGCGAGAAGTGTTTTGCTCCCACAGCGGCTGATCCCTGGGTCCTTCCGGTGCCTGTCGCGGCCTTCCTGCTCCTTGCTGGGCCCTCTTGGCAGCCGAGATGCTGACCTTTGACCCTGGCATGGGGCTAATCCCGATCCCTCAGCCTCCTGAGCCTCTCCCCTTCAGGTCGTCGCCGCCTCTGGGAGGCCTTGAGCCCAGTCCAGCCTGGCCCTGGGATGAGGGCTTTGGGCAGGACCTCTGAGAAGGGTTAGAGGCAGGCCCGTCTATTGAAGTCTTCAGTTGTCCTGGAAGGGCCCTCAACCTGTCCCTCTTTTCAGTCTCTGGCCAATGGGCTTCAGCCCACCCTACACACAGAATCAGTGAAGTTGCCGTGTTTTCTCTGGCTTACTTGGAGCGAGCCTGGGAAACGAACCTGTTCCAAGCAGGTGTGGGGAAGAAATAGAAGAAAAAGCTGGTTTCCTGGGGAAGGAGAGTTATCAGAGGCCGTGGAATGCTGCCTCTGGAGACTGGGGAAGTAGGAACTTGGGCCAGACTCGAAAAATGTTTCTGGAACATCAGACCCTCCCCAGTTCTTTCTCCCCAGAGAAAGTTTTGAGCCTTAGTGAGAACGGTTTCTTTGCAATTCTCAGTGACTTTGTAAACCAGGGCAACTGTGGTTTGGGCCCCTGTCCTTAGCACAAGTGAATTGGCATTATTTTGGGTGTGTGTTCAGTTGGATTTGTGTGCTCAGTACTTCCTATGTGAAAGCTTTTGGGATAGCAAATCAATCTAGAGAAAGGTGTATCCTTCTTTTTAAGATTGTAAAGGGGAACTTCCATTCTTTTTTTAGTGTATAGGGGAGCCTTTAAGACTCCCGTAAGCCTTAAGCCTGTTAAGAGCCGTAAGCCTTTTTTCGTTGTATGTTTAGGCATTATAATTCATTCATTTGTTTAGCATTTGTATAATATAATTTTAAAAACTCTTGAAAACTCAAAACATTTATGAAAGTGGAATTTCACATAGAGTTAAGTTCAAAATTCCATAAAATCTGGGGAATACAGCTAAATTACAAATTGGTCCAGGATATATGAAGGTGAACTGTTTATTCAACATATATTTATTGAGCATGTACTATGTAACTAGCACTAAGGTTAGAAATAGGAGTATCTTTCCTCAAGGACATCAGAGAAACATTCATATGAAGATTGTAGTGCTGTGTGTTACATATCCACATAAAGGAATTTATACAATGCAAAGGGAATACTGTCCTTGTGTGGGAGAGTCAGGGGTGTATTTGCAGGGAGGAGATACTTGAGTTGGGTTTTGAAGGATAAGGCAAGGCATTCCAGTTGAGCAAAGCACGCACAAAGAAATGGTGAAAGTGTGAAGAGGGGGAGCCTAGGTGGCTCAGTTGGTTAAGCATCTGCCTTTGGCTCAGGTCATAATCTTAAGGTCCTGGGATTGCCTGCATTGGGCTCTCTACTTAAGCAGGGAGTTTGCTGGTCCCTCTCCCACTGTCCCTCATCCCCACTCATATGCTTTCTCTCTCTCTCTCAAATAAATAAATAAAATCTTTAAAAAAGGGCAGCCCAGGTGGCTCAGCGGTTTAGCGCTGCCTTTGATCCAGGGTGTGATCCTGGAGTCCCGGGATTGAGTCCCATGTAGGGCTCCCTGTGTGGAGCCTGCTTCTCCCTCTGCCTCTTTCTCTCTCTCTCTGTCTCTCATGAATAAATAGATGGAATCTTTAAAAAAAAATCTTAAAAAAGAAGTATGAAGAGAAAAAAATAGCATGATGTTTAAGTGTCAAAAATTTGTTCCAAACAGGATGTGTGGTGGGGAAATTGCCAGGAGGTAAGACTGAAAAGAAAGTAGGGAGCCATTGCAGTTTTTTCTGTTAGGGAGTGACAGAAGAGTGGATTAAAGTAATGAGAAATGAGGCAATGAGACTAATTAGAGTTGTTGCAGTTGAGTGAGAGTTTGAATAAAGTGTGGCAGTGGGAATGAAGAGGGGAATTGATTTTAGAACTATTTGTGAGATGCAACATGACTTAGTGACTTAGGGAGAGAGAGTAAGCTAAGGATTCTAATTAAGAAATTGGGTGAATAGGAATTTCATTGACCAGGTTATGGATTAGAAAAAGTAGAGCAGATTTTTTAAGGGTTGGGGTGACTATGGAAAGAGGTATAAGGGAGATAACCCCTTATACTTGTGGCATATGCACATGGAGATGTTAGTAGGCAGCTGTAAGTAAGGAGGCCTGGTGAGCTTAATAACTTAGCAATAGCTCTGAATGAGACAAATATGAGAAAATCCTGGGAAAGATAACTTTTTTTTTGTTTGCTTACAAGGAAGAATCAGAATGTGCACTTCTTCCATGTAACAGTGAGCTTCTCAAGGCAGGGACCATACCTTAGTAATCTGGGGTCTGCTTTTTGTCTTATACTGTGGCTGTGCTATTATAAAGTCTGATAAATGTTAGTCATTAAGCCAACAGGAAATCCATTTACTTTGTAAGGTTGCAGTTACCTTTGGGCTTTCTTTAAGAAGATTATGGGATTCTGTCTTAGAATTTTCATTTTATACTTAGGTGGTATTCATGAGGCTTGCATGGTTCAACAGGAAAGGAAATGAAGAAAATAGGAGTGACGTTGTGCTGCTTGAGGAAGTTCAGGGCTTGAACAGGAGATAGACAGTATTAATTTACAGGAGGCTCCTGCTCATTGAGAAGAGGATCTTACAATGAATTCTCATATTGGGAGATGTCAGAAAAATGTGATTTTCAATCAAAGTTGCCTGAAATCCTGTCAATTTGGAGTTGGTTTCTCCTTATGAAGGTGCAAGTGCATTCCTTCTTGTATAAAATAAGGGAACCTGAGGTAGTCATGTTTATTTAAACCTCTTCATCTGTATTATTAGTTTGTGCAAGTAGGCAGACTCAGTAGATTCTGTTGGGACTAGCTTAAATTCTCTTCTGTGAAACTACTTCATCCCTAGTAGATGCAGACAATGGCTGATACTATCCTAGAGTAAGGATTGGGAAGTTCCTGGTTTTGGCACTTACTGCTTAGTCTGTAAGTCCCTGAATTATTTCCACTTTCAAGTATAGGCTAAATAGCTATGCTGAGGTGAGCCTAGTCCACAAGACACGCAAGATGTCAATGCTGCCCCATAGTGTCTCATGTACCCACTGAATCAGGCTGTCTCTGTCCTAGTAGTTAAAAAGAGTTGGTGCTTGTCAGTGTCCCAAGTTGACTGACTTTTCTTGGGTAAAGTGGGAATGTTGATATTATGGATATCAGTTTGGAGTTAATATGGAATTTTAAAAGAATCCTTTTTTTTTTTTGAATCTGGATTAAAGTATTTTTAGTCAATGCCTGATTTTTTGCACTAATGGGATATTCTTTTAGGGAGAAGGGCTACCAGAATGGCTGTTTTACTTTGGGCAAAGTGAAATCCTCATTGTAAAGTTACAGCAATAGTACCTACTTTATCTGGTTGTTATAAGGATTAAATATGGTATATTTAAAGCACTTAGAACAGTGCCAAGTATATAGTGAGTATGTATTCAGTAGAGTTATTATGTATCACCTCGATTGGGAGGTTGTGCTTGGAAGAATGAATGATGAATTCCATCTCCAGAACTTAAAAAAAAGAAAAGTGATAGCATAAGGGGATGGTGGCCTGTCCATAAAGGGAATTCAAGAGGTGGCTTCATGAGTGCATGCCTCATTCTGTTCTCATTTTGGAAATATGAGAGACTTGGAGTGCCTTGCTCTAAAAATCCATTAAAATGGAAAGACATCATATGCTTGTTTTAGAGCCAGTCTGTGGGGTAGAATTTTTTTTTGTTTTTTAAAGATTTTATTTATTTATTCATGAGAGACAGAGAGAGAGAGAGAGAGAGAGAGAGAGAGAGAGGCAGAGACACAGGCAGAGGGAGAAGCTGGCTCTGTGCAGGGAGCCTGATGCGGGATTCGATCCCATTACTCTAGGATCACACCCTGGGCTGAAGGCAGGCTCTAAGCCACTGAGCCACCCAGGGATCCCTGTGGGGTGGAATTGAGGGAACCTATACTATGAGAGAAGCTGTGTCAAGGAACCGTGTGAAATAGTAGTATGTGAATCCAGCAGTGAACTAAATCAAATCCTCAGGCCTTGAGAAAGGAAGAGGCATCAGTAGTTGGGCATCTGCCTTCAGCTCAGGTCGTGATCCCCACCTCAGGCTCCCCACAGGGAGCCTGCCTCTCCCTCTGCCTATATCTTTTCCCTTCTCTCTGTGTCTCTCATGAATAAATAAATAAAATCTTTGTTTTTTTGAAAAAAGAAGAGGCATGTTAGGAACTAGTTTGAGAGTTAAGGGTTAGGGTTTGGAAGTAGAAATGCCCTGCATTCTCGTAAATGCTTATAGTGCTATTATTTACCTCCATAATGCAGAAGAACTTAGGGAGAAGATAACTTCTGCCAAGGATTAGGACACCCCTACCCTCTGGCTTCTATTTTTTTTTAATTTTCATTTATTTATGATAGTCACACAGAGAGAGAGAGAGAGAGAGAGAGGCAGAGACACAGGCAGAGGGAGAAGCAGGCTCCATGCACCGGGAGCCCGACGCGGGATTCGATCCCAGGTCTCCAGGATCGCGCCCTGGGCCAAAGGCAGGCGCTAAACCGCTGTGCCACCCAGGGATCCCTACCCTCTGGCTTCTAGAGGAACTAGGGGACTTATAGGAGAGCCAGGGGAAGAGACTATATTTCTGGGTTTATAAACATATTATTTCCTCTTGTATATTGGGTGAATGGCCAGTGATCAGACAGTGGTGTTACTTGACTCAGCCACAACTTCTGGGCAGATAGGATTTTCATCTCCTTCTTTAAGCATTGTGGATTACTACAGTATAGTATAGTATTAAGTATTGTGGATTACTATACTATGTGTCTTGTAGTGATCTTTGACTGATGGACAAACTGGGGCTAGGATCCTAAAGAAAGGGATGCCATTGGTGAGTTAATATAGGGAGAATGAGCCGGGAATGGTGAGGGTTGTCCCAAGGTTCGTTCGTTCGTTCTTTCTTTCTTTCTTTCTTTCTTTCTTTCTTTCAAGATTTATTTATTCATTTATTTATGATAGACATAGAGAGAGAGAGAGGCAGAGACACTGGAAGAGGGAGAAGCAGGCTCCATGCCGGGAGCCCGACACGGGACTTGATCCTGGGACTCCAGGATCGTACCCTGGGCCAAAGGCAGGCGCCAAACCGCTGAGCCACCCAGGGATCCCCCCAAGGTCCTTTCTAGAGGTGACAGAAGTTTTACTCATCCTCTCAAAATTGTGTGATGTCCAGATGCTCGTTTCAGAAAACGTTTGATGAGTTTAAGGCTTTGATGAGTTCTCAAACTTCAGTGAGCATCAGAATGACTTGGGGCAGAGTTTTTCAGTCTCAGTACTTTTGATATATTGGGCCAGATCATTCTTTGTTGTAGAACTGTCCCATGCATTGTAAGATGTTGAGCAGCAATCTTGGCCTCTACCTAGTAGATGCCAGTAGTATCTCCTTTCTCAATTGTGATGGCCAAAAATGTCTCTGGTTGATGTTCCCTGGATGGCAAAATTGCCACAGTGGAGAACCACTGACCTGGGGTGATTATTAAAAATCTAGACCCTTAATGTCAACTTTCCTCAAAAAAATTAAAAACAAATCTAAATCCCTAGTCCTTATCTTGAAAAGTCTGTTTCAATAATGGGGGAAGGGAGCTTAGGGACCTGTAGTTTCAGGAGGTGCCTCAGAAGATTTTGGAACAATTGAGTGTAGTTCTGTGATGGGAAAGCATAATCTGTCCTAAACTCAGGGCTGTATGGATTTATACTTGACTTGCTCTCCATTTCATCTTTCTAGCTTAGCTTCCTGTATCTTTCCATTCATTATTAAGTTTTGGTGGATATTATCCTCAGAGCACTGACTAAGCTCAATTAAAATATTATCAATCAAATCTTGTAGTGGAGGGATGCCTGGGTGGCTTAGCATTTTAGCGTCTGCCTTTGGCTCAGGTCATGATCCCAGTTCAGGGATCGAGTCCCACATTGGGCTCCCTGCAAGGAGCTTGCTTCTCCCTATGCCTATGTCTCTGCTCTCTTTCTGTGTCCCTCATGAATAAATAAAATCTTAAAAAAACAAAAACAAATCTCGTAGTGGATATCAGTGTTTCATCTGTTTTTTTTTTTTTTTATGATTACCATATTGGATACATCTATCAACCTTACTAGACCAATTCCTCTCCAGTGTTTTCTTTCAAGTTTTCTACCATTTCAATCATTTGTATATCTCTTTTTCACTTTACTGTTATCAATATTTATATCCATATGCATGTATCAGACATGCATATGTATCTTTTTTTTTAAGATTTTATTTATTCATGAGAGACACAGAGAGAAAGAGAGGAAGAGATACAGGAAGAGGGAGAAGCAGGCTCCATGCAGGGAGCCTGACGTGGGACTCGATCCGGGTCTCCAGGATCATGCCCTGGGCTGAAGGCAGGTGCTAAACCGCTGAGCCACCCAGGGATTCCCCATGTATCTTTTACTATTTACAGTGGTACCTCTACCCACTGGCAAATGAAAGTGTTGAAACTCAAGATATCTGGACACTCCAAAGTTTGTTCATTAAGGTCAGTGAGTATATACTCTTCTTCCTCACTCACCTGGAACCTGGTCGCAGTTTGTCTGCAGAGCCTCAGCTTTGTTTATGTGTAGGTTACACCACTTCTGTGGACTCCTCTGCCTTTTGAGAGATAGTTTAGCATAGTGGTTAAGAACAGGGATTTTAGGGGCACCAGGGTGGCTCAGTTCATTAAGCGTTTTACTCTTGATTTCAGCTCAGGTCATGATCTCAGGGTTGTGAGATGGAGCTCTATACCGGTGCTGAGTGTGTGAACCTGCTTGGGATTCTTTCTCTCCTCCCTCTGCCCCTTCCTCCTCACTTGCCCTCTCTCTCTCTCTGTCTCTAAAAAATAAAATAAAAAATAAACTTCTTCAAGAAAAGATCAGGGACTCTAACATGTGGCTGGGTTTGAGTCCCTACTCTTATACTGGCAATTTTTTTTTTTCTGGCCATTTTTTTTTAAACCACTTTATACTTTAGTTTTCTTATTGTAAGGTTCCTGGATCATAGGTCTGTGAGTATAAAACCAATTAATGTATATGAAGTGCTTAGAACAGTGCCTGGTGCACAGTAAGTGCTAAGCAAGTTTAACTTTTTTTTTTTTTTTTTAAGATTTTATTTATTTGAGAGAGAGAAAGGGAGGGTGCATGCGTGCGCAAGTTGGGAAGGGGCAGAAGAAGAGGGAGTGGGAGAGGGAGAAGCAGACTCCAGGCTCAGTGCTGAGCCTGAGCCCACAGGGGCTCTATCCCACAACCCCGAGATCATGACCTGAGCCTAAAGGGAGGGTCAGATGCTTAACTGACTGAGCTACTCAGGTACCCCTAGTTGTTATTTTTCATTATTTTTGATTGGTGTCCTGAGTGTGCAGGTTGGGGTTCCTGCTAGCCTCTGTTCTAGTGTTTTGCCTCAGTACTGTTAATTTTCATATATGTATGAGTACACTGTTTTTTTTTTTTTTTTAGATTGGGGGATACATTACATAATGTAAAGTGTACAACTTGATTAATTTTTTTTACACATGTAAACATTTGTGTGATCTCCACTCCAGTCAAGGTAGAGCACGTTTCCAGCACCTTAGAAGGCTTCCTTGTGCTCCTTCTCACTCACTTCCCCACCAAAGTAACCATTATTCTAACCTGTCACCATAGATTAATTTTGCTGTCTTTGAACTTCATATGATTAGAATCATTTGTTTTTACTTTTTTCTTTTAGAGGTTTTTATTCAACATCATGGAATTTATCAATATTGTTTCAATAATTTGTTCTTTTAAATTTCTGACTATAAAAACAAATTCTGGGTAGTACTCTATTATATGAATATATAATAATCTTCCCATTCTGCCAATGGACATTTGAATACTCTATGTATGAAAAAAACACAAACACAAAATGCTCACTTCAAAAAAACCTTACAAGGACATTTCAAAAGGGGAATGTTTATACTATAAATGAGGCACCTGGCATTTCTGTTTCTTCAACATGCCAAGTATGTTCAAATCTTGGAGGCTTTGCATTTGCCATTCTATCTGAAACTTTTCCTGAGACTTTCACATGGCTCTTTCCTTTCTGTACTCTGATTTGCCCATGTATCATTTGTCATAGAGGCCTACTTTAATCTCTGGTCTAATGTAGGCCTTCTAGATAGTTTGTCTTTGAGATACTTATCACTGTCTCAACTTGTTTGTTGTCTTTCCCCCCTCTAGAGTGAAAACTCAGTGAAAGCAGAAATCTTGTCTGTCTTGTTCACTGGTGTATCCCTAGTGCTTAGTACCTAAAAGGTGCTCAGTGAATGTCTGTGGAGTGGATGAATGCCCGATCTGTGCATATTTTTTCTTTCTAGATGATGGGCATACTTGTTTTTATTCATTTTCTTTCTGTCTTTCTACTTTCCTTTTTTCTTTTCTTCTCCTTTTTCTTTTATGTACTGGGTAAAATGTTTTAGGATGTTTACCTCAGCATCTACCTTTAAGTATTTTGGAGTCTCCCTCAACAGTGGAGAGAGGGTGATACTTGCTTACAGTCCATTACCAGCATGAACCTAGAGCTGTAGGCCATTAAATTTGGAAGCTATTCCATGGCTTTTGTATTCCCTGGTTTATTGAGATATAATTGATACATTATGGAGATTATAATTGATATATAACATTGGTATATAATTTTAAGGTATACAGTGTGATGGTTTGATACACATTAAATGATTACCATGATGAGGTTAGTTGACACATTCATCCATCACTTCACAGAGGCATATTCATGTTGCAAATGGCAAAATTTTTTTTTGTGGCTGAATAATATTCCATTGTACATGTACACCACATTTTATTCATCCATTGACGGACCCTTAGGTTGTTTCCAAATCTTGGCTATTGAGAATAATGCTGCAGTGGACATGATGATGCAGATATCTCTTCAAGACAGTGATTTCATTTCCTTTGGATATATACATAGAAGTGGGACTGCTAGATCATATCATAGTTTTATTTATTTTTATTTATTTTTTTCATAGTTTTGTTTTTAGTATTTTGAGGAACCTCTGTATTGTTTTCTGTCGTGGCTGTACCAATTTCCATTCCCAACAGTGCACAGAGGTTCCCTTTTCTGCATATCCTTGTCACTGCTTCTTTTTACAGATTGGCACATTGAAGCCCAGGGAAGGAAAGGAAACTAAAGGTTATATGTAGTATGTGTATATGAGAATTGGGACCAAAACCCAAGATTTTTTTTTTTTTTTAAATTTATGATAGGCACACACAGAGAGAGAGAGAGAGGCAGAGACACAGGCAGAGGGAGAAGCAGGCTCCATGCACCGGGAGCCCGACGTGGGATTCGATCCCGGGTCTCCAGGATCACGCCCTGGGCCAAAGGCAGGCGCCAAACCGCTGCGCCACCCAGGGATCCCCGATGTTTTGTTTTTAGATTTTTTCCAGTTTTATTGAAAAATAATTGACATACATCAGTGTATAAGGTGTACAGCATGATGATTTTATTTATATATATTGTGAATTGGTTACCTCAATAGGTTTTGTTAACATTTATCATCTCATATAGATACAATACCAAGACTTTTGATAGATGAACTATGGTAACTCTCTGGAAATTAGAGTGAATTTCTGTTAATTTTTCTGATGCTAGAGTTGGCATGTATTGTGTTCAAGAAAACAATAAATGAATAGCTAAGTATCACTAGCATTTCTTGCATGTTAGACATTGGAGGAGTTTAGCTTTAGGTTTTAAAATCTTGGGGCGCCCGGTGCGACTTCCCTGACTCGGGCCACCTCTCCGAGTCACGGAACCTCGCCCGGGAGCGCTCCCCATTAAAACACTCTTGAACCTAAAAAAAAAAAAAAAAAAAAAAGTCTTGGAACGCCTGGGTGGCTCAGTCAGTTAAGCATCTGCCTTTGGCTCAGGGTCATAGTCTACCCTGGGTCCTGGGATTAAGCCCCACATCAGGCTCTCCATCAGGCAGCCTGCTTCTGCCTCCCATCCTCCCTTCTGTTGTGTGAGTGCCTACTCTCTCTTGTTCTCTTTGTTTCTGTCTCTGATTCTCTCTCCAGTAAGTAAATAAAAGTCTCAAAAAAAAAGCAAAAACAAACAAACAAAACCTTGATATTTGGTCATTGTATCCTGAAGGGATGTGAAGTGATGTGTATTTAAGATGTTTGTGGCTGGATTGCCTAAAGATATAATTCTTAAAAAGTTGTATGATTTGAGTCTTTTTCAGAGAAAGGTTGTGCTGTGGGTCATGGGACCAGCAGACTCTGAGTTTAGGAATAAAAGACTTCATTGATTTACCATTGGGTTGGGGGAATTTGAAACCATTTCTAAGTTTGATGTTAGGTGAAATTAGGATTGATATGTTGCCTGATTCTCTTTTATACTTTGCCTATTGTATCTTATTTCTGAGAAACTGTGTTAAAGCCTAAGATGACATTTCTGTGGGATTACTGTGGCTTTGCTGTAGTTTGCTTTTTTCGGTGGGAGGATTTAAAATCCCAGATCAACAGAGGTCATAGTGTAGTCATAGAATGCTTCTTTCCCTTCTTCATGGTACCATAGCATTTTCTTTGTACGTTTATTTTCTCTCTCATGATTAGCCTTGTGCTTTGGGGTTATCATGTGTCTATCTCTGCCCATAGACTGTGAGCTCCTAGAGAATCAGGTCTGTAGTTTCCTCTTTGTAACCCCGTAGTGCCTAAACAAGGCTTTACAACATTTAGGTGTTTCTTATGTGTCTATGGTATTTTAGTGATGCTGAGAGAATCATTCAGTGAAATGTCTAGTCCAGTCCCCTTGTTTTACGTGTAAGGAAACTAGGAAGCCCAGTGACTTAGTGTCATGTAGGTGGTCAGGACACCTGTATTCTAGTCTCAGTTCTGCTGGTTGGTTGTTCCATTATGCCTTGCTGCCTCTCAGGTGCTACTGGTTTTCTACAAAGAGAACAGTTGTGAAAGAGGAGAAAAACACTGGGAGGATACAAATTACACTCCCATTACTGATGTGCTCTACCAGTCAGATATTTTACTTTCAAATTTAAGAGCAGAGGCTTAATTTCTGAAATCCCACAAAAGACTTTTGTAGGGGTTCTACATGTCTCTCAGTCCACCATCCTCAGAATGTCTTTCCTGTGTTCCATGGGTAGAAGTGCTGGCAGGAAGAGGAGACTCTATGTTGTTAGTTTCCAGTCACATTTCAGACAAGCTTGAATGGTAAATTCCAATTGCCTCTGATGATGACAGAGAGTAATGAGATGACGCTCTGGGCTGAATTTCCCCCTGCTCCAAATGGAGGGAGAGTGATGAAAATAATTTAACTTCTTAGGGAACTTGGTACTTTGGATTGGAATTGTTTTTCCCTCCTCTCCTATTCCCTTTTGCTTATTAGAAAGTATTGATTCTGAAATAGGGAAAGCGAGTTTATTAGATTTGGGGTAGACATTGATTAGTTGTAACCCAATTATAAATCCTCAGAGGGGCCTGTTTGTAAACAGGTGCTTTTCACATCCAGGAACTCATGGTTCCTGCTATCCTCACTAATAAACTGGTTGAAGCTGAACACATGAAAAATCTATATCCACTAAGCTTAGAATTGCATTGCTTTTGACTTATTTTAATGGGATCCTGTTGATTTCCAATTTATTCCCCCCCCCCCCCCCATAAGGACATCTTCCTCTTGACAACCTATTTAAAAGACACAGGAATGTTTTGAACAGGCTGTATTTCATGCTTTAAGGCAAAGTCATGATCAATATGGTATAAATTGCCCAAAAGCATCTTCTCTTTCTCTCTCTCTCTTTTTTTTGGTTGTTATTTTTTCCTTCAGTTTTCTCTGGACCATAATGGATTTTGAGAGCTTAGTGAGGCCTTGATAGAGATAGGTCTTTTTTTTTTTTTTTTTAAAGATTTTATTTATTTATTCGTGAGAGACACAGAGAGAGAGGCAGAGAGAGGGAGAAGCAGGCTCCATGCAGGGAGCCCGACGTGGGACCGGATCCCGGGTCTCCAGGATCAGGCCCTGGGCCAAAGGCAGAGCTAAACTGCTGAGCCACCGGGCTGCCCTAGAGATAGGTCTTAATAAAATTTTAGGTCATATGTAGGACTTTTCAGGTTCTTTTCCCCCCGTATTTTGGAATCAGTCAGTGATGAGCATACACTGAGCATAATATACCCTGAGCCATGTGCTTATAGAAAAAAGATAAGATGAAAAAAAAAATGTAGTCCCTGTGCTAAAAGATGCTTCATATCTAGTTGGAGAAATTTTCTGTGCTTTGTGGTTTTTGTGCTCAAAGGTAAATCTCCTTTTTGGCTATATATATTAGAGAAAGACAATGTCTGAGATATATATATATATATATATATATATATATATATATATTTATTTTTTTTTTTTTTTTAAGATTTCAGAGAGAGAAAGAGAGAGAGAGAGATAGCACCAGATATAGCGGAAGAGAGCAGGAGTGGGAGGAGAGGGAGAAGCAAGTTCCTGCCGAGCAGGGGGCTCTATGCGGGGCTCAATCCCAGGACCCTGGGATCATGACTGGAGCTGAAGGCAGATGCTTAAGCAACTGAGCCACCCAGGTGTCCCAAGATATAATCTTTTATGCCACCAGATGCATCTCTTCCTCAAATAAATTTTTGATTTTGATCTGAAAGATAGCACATATTTTTCAAATCATTGAACAAAATTTTTTTTCAAAAATTTTGAAAAAATTTTATTTTTTATTTTTTCATGATTTTATATTTTATTCATGAGAGACACACACACAGAAAGAGAGAGAGAGAGAGGCAGAGACACAGGCAGAGGGAGAAGCAGGCTCCATGCAAGGAGCCTGATGTGGGACTTGATCCGGGGTCCCCAGGATCACACCCTGGGCTGCAGGCGACGCTAAACCCCTGTGCCACCAGGGCTGCCTGAACAAAATTAATTTTATTCTGATACTTTAGATTTGCCTGGAAGTAAAATCAGGCTTCTTGTTACAGCCCATACTTGCCATTGGGTGAAATTAAGTTTCACAACTAGAGCCTATAATTTAAGAGAGAGACAGGAATTTTGTCAATAGTAGAAAGAATCTGGGAAGTGAGGGGAAATGTGTAAATCCACAGGGAGACCTCTGGGATTTCAAGTTCTCACTTGTAAAAAATTGAAATTCCTTGAAACAAGATGGGAAATTTGGGCATGATTCATAGAATTGCTTATATTTTTATTTTATTATTTTTAAAAAGATTTTATTTTATTTATTCATGAGAAACACACACAGAGGGAGAGACACAGGCAGAGGTAGAAGCAGGCTCCATGCAGGGAGCCTGATGTGGGACTCAATCCTGGGACTCCAGGATCACGCCCTGAGCCAAAGATGGACGACGTTCAACTGCTGAGCCACTCAGGTGCCCCTGGAATTGCTTTTATATAGAATTGAAAAATACACTGAGATTTGATCTGCAATAGTGTTAAAATATATATAGATTTGAAAGAAGTATATTGTTATATTCAGTTATTTTGAAAACAGATTTAATTTTTGTCCTCATAACTTCTATTTTCTGCCCTGAGTCTCTTTCCAGAGGAATTTCTGAAGACAGTCAACTGCAGTGTGATTTATGAGGCAGTGAAGGCCAAGTACTTTGCAGTGATGAGGACCTACTTACTTTGGGGAAATCAATGGAGCACATCAGTCTGCAGCACACTTCCTGCCTTAATGGTCCTAAGCTCAATCAATACTTGAAATTTAACTTCACCATCAGTCTGTGGGCAGTGTGTACTTTGCAGCATTCCTTCCATCAACCTCAAATATATGGCCAAATCTATTATAGATGGAGCTAGTTACACTTTCCTTCTTGGTTTTGGATCTGTTGTAAGCCTTGTCCACTGGCATGTTTTAAAGATGTAAAATGTGTTTTCCTGTAGGCCAAGTAATGATTTAAGCCTTGAAGTTACCTGCTCAGGGGATTGGGTGTTGGACAGATGCACAAGATCTATTACATGATTGTTTATCATTTTTTCTTCTTCCTAAAAAATTTCCCATTGAGAGCTCTTCAACAGACTATCCAGTATCTTGGAGAGCATTTATAGCATTGACTGTGGCTTTCTTTTCACAGATTCTCTAACCATGGCACAGGTGGAAAAACGAGGGGGTTTGCTCCGGAAATCATCAGCCTCCAAAAAACCACTGAAGGAAAAAGTGGTGCTGATGTATGATGAGATCTTTATGGTAAGGCCTGGAGCTCTGACAGTTACACACAGCTTGACTCCATAGTTTCTTATTCTAAAATGAGAAATAAGCTCACCCCTGCCTGCTACCTTTCAGTTCTTCAGAGGGAGAAAGAGAGAGTAAGGGTGAGAGTGAGAATGAGCGCTCTTGTGTTAGAAATTATGACCATGTGTTAATTCATATAGATTGTTGTTATGTTGTTCTTATAGATTGTTGCAGTAAAACAATTGAAAGGAGGGAGTGAAGCTTGAGAAGCTTTTTTTTCCTGAATATCTTTAAGAAAGACTTGTCTTCCGTATGATCCGATGTAAGGACTCTTTTATCCTAGATGTCCCTTGAAGTTCCCTTTGGCTCTAGAATTCTATGATTTAAGATTTTTTAAAAGATGAACTGTTAACAACTCAAGTTGTTAGTGGACAGAACAATTGCTTAATCTATCACATTCTCCAACTATATAACATAACTGGTGATGGTGAATTCCTAGTGATTGGATGGGGGATTTCTTTGGGTCTTCATAACTGCTGATTGACCATGGTCCAAGCCTTTGTTGTGAAGTCTGCCCTATTAGGGGAGGTTAGAGTAATTACATACCCTGAAGGGGTACTTGCCTTCTGAAATTCTGATCATAAATAGTACACATAAAACAGAATAATACTTATAAAAAGAGTTATTACCAGGCAGCCCCAGTGGCCCAGCAGTTTAGCACCACCTTCAGCCCAGGGTGTGATCCTGGAGACCCGGGATCGAGTCCCATGTCGGGCTCCCTGCGTGGAGCCTGCTTCTCCCTCTGCCTGTGTCTCTGCCTCTCCCTCTCCCTCTGTGTCTGTTATGAATTAAAAAAAAAAAAAAAAGAGTTATTACTATGTTTTGAATTTCTACTATGTGCCTGGTGTCTAAGTGCGTCACTAAGTACATTAACTCTGACAAGAATGATGCAAGAGTGCCATGTTTTCACATGTGCCATGTAAAAGAGCAGTTTACAGATGAGGAAACTGGGGATCATAGTTGGAAGGTGATGGAGTCATGGTTTGAACCCTAGTGTTTGACTCCAGGGTCCTTACTTGTTCAACTTTGCCACACGGCCCAGAATAAATAATGCAATCAAGTAAAACCTTTACCTCTTGGCAAGCCTTAGAGATAGAGTTTGAAATGCAAAAATTTAATACAGAATTGCACAGGTCAATACAGATGATTATACAGAGAAAATGAGTGAGAACTTGGAACCTATTAGGGCTCTTTCTATATTAGGTAAGTTTGATATACATAGCACTATTGATTGAGTGAGCTTTGAGGATGGGAAGTGCCAACTCCATGAGTAGTCTGAATTTCTTTTTTTTTTCTTTTTTTAAAGATTTTTATTTATTTATTCATGAGAGACACAGAAAGAGAGGCAGAGACACAGGCAGAGGGAGAAGCAGGTCCCATGCAAGGAGCCCGATGTGGGGCTCGATCCCGGGTCCCCAGGATCATGCCGTGGGCTGAAGGCGGTGTTAAGCCTCTGAGCCATCCGGGCTGCCCGAGTAGTCTGAATTTCATATATAGATAAAAAAATGACATTATAGAATTATGAGAGTCAAGGGGTACCTGGGTGGCACAGTCAATTAAGCATCTGACTCTTGGTTTTGGTTTATTTTTTTTTTTGTTTTGGTTTAGATATTGATCTTGGGATCGTGAGATTGAGCCTCACATCAGGCTCTGTGCTTAGCCTGGAGTCTACTTAAGATTTTCCCTCTCCCCCTCCCCTTCCTCCTGTGCTTGCTCTCTCTCTCTCTCAAAGAAATTAAAAAAAAAAAAGTGTGAGAGTCAAAGTGTGAGTGTGACCCCTCCTAGGAGAAAGGGATAGAAAAAAATCACTAAAGGAGCACCTTACGAAAAGGCCAGAAATGTTGCATCTCTGTGTTATTCTCAGTTAAAAATCCAGAAGAGATTCCTAGTATACTATTCTTATTAGATCAGGAGTTCTTGACTAATAAAGATATTAGTTCTTGGTAGTAATTTTAAAAGGTCAACTTAAGGGTGATAGTGGGTGATTGACTTACTGGTTTTATGCCATTAGCTTTCCTCTAAAGTAGGAGTTCTCTTTTTCTTATTTTGCTCTTTAGAATTTGTTTGAAAATTATTGCTAAGAAAATTTGGATTTTAGCACTGTAATTTTGTTAACATTTTTGGATCAATTTGAATTAAGGAAAGGGCATATTAGAAGCTCTGTATGGGGGCACCTGGGTGGTTCAGTAGGTTAAGTGTCTGCCTTTGGCTCCAGTCATGATCTCAGGGTCCTGGGATCAAGCCCCACATAGAGCCTCCAGCTCAGCAGGGAGCCTGCTTCTCCTTCTCCCTCCTGCTTCTGCTTTCTCCCTCACTCTCTCTCTCTCAAGTAAATAAATAAAATCTTAAAAAAAAAAAAGCTCCATACAGAGAGCTAAATGCATACAGGAGGGCAAGCAGCAGCAGTCAACACAGGATGTTGTAAAACTATGGCAGTATTACTTATGTGGTCTAGGTTCTGGCTCCTGTACCAGTGTATGTAATAACTTTGTGGATTCTCTTTCCTAAAAGGAGGATGCAAATAACATATACCATATCTGGCTTTCTGGGCTATTGTATTTCATGTATGTGAAAGGGCTTTGAAGACTGTACAGATGTGATGAGGACATATAATGTGACTGTCTTATTCAGATGGTTAGGTTCACTTCTTGCTAGTAGAGAAGATTTGAGGGAGATTCTTTGAGCCATTATTTAACTTTTGGCACAGGGAATATGTATCTATGTACAGTGTCTTTCATTTTGGGGAAAAAAACTTCTTTTTTTTTAAGATTTTATTTATTTATTCATGAAAGACACACACAGAGAGAGAGAGAGAGAGGCAGAGACACAGGCAGAGAGAGAAGCAGGCTCCATGCAGGGAGCCTGATGTGGGACTTGATCCCGGGACTCCAGGATCATGCCCTGGGCTGAAGGCAGGCGCCTAACCGCTGAGCCACCCAGGGGTCCCATTTTGGGGAAAAAACTTCTAAAATTATTGTTCCCTGTTATAATAGTATAGAATGACTAAGGATTTTCAAAGCTAATTTTGAAAGGTAAAGTTGATTATGTATAAGTGACCCTTTCAGATGTATTCTTTCTTTTTTTTTGTATTCTTTCTTTTTTTTAAGATTATTTATTTATTTGAGAGAGAGAGAGAGCAAGAGAGTGAGAGTATACAGACACACACACACACACACACACACACACACACACACACACGTGAGCTGGCGGAGGCGCAAAGAGAGAATCCCAAGCAGACTCCCGACCCAGTGCAGAACCTAAGGCAGGGCTCAATCCCACGACCCTGAGATTGACCTGGGCCGAAACCAAGAGTTGGATTTGGATGCTCAACCAGCTGAGCTGCCCAGTTGCCCTTTTTTTAAAGATTTTTTTTAAAGATCTATTTATTCATGAAAGACACACACAGAGAGAGAGGCAGAGACAGAGGCAGAGGGAGAAGCAGGCTCCATGCAGGGAGCCCGATGTGGGACTCAATCCCCAGGATCACGCCCTGGGCTGAAGGCGGCGCTAAACCGCTGAGCCATCCTGGCTGCCCTTTTAGATGTATTCTTAATGCTCGGTGTTAACTGGGGATATTGAACCTTCTTATTTTCTGGTTTCAGACAGAGGATCCCAGTAAGTGCAGTCCTCGATTTTGGGAGGAACTCTTCCTTATGAAGGTAAACCTGATGCTATCTCTGGATTTTCCTGGTAACTGAAATTGCCTTCTTATATGTTGTAGGCGCTATACTAAAGGTGCTCATGTTAAATACAATTCACTAAAACTGTTACTAAAAATAGCATCTTCACTGTTTCCTTGGTAGGTGAATTTGGAGTATCTAGAAGGCAAGCTGGAATCTCTTGATGGTGAGGAGTTAATGAAGATCAAGGATAACATTAATTGCTTATTTCAACACTGTATCCAGGCTCTGGGAGAGGAACATCCAATTCGAGTTGTCAATGCATTACAGGTACAAGATTGGGAGACTTGGGAAGTCTTGTTTTTGGAAAGGGATTGTAACACATATGTTGGGACCTGAGGAACCTAGAATTGCACTTAGGTGTGAAGAGTTTTTTTTTTTCCTTTAAATAATAAACATTTATGCCATGTTTGTTTAGGCATCTTACTGGTTAAACAAATTGACTTTCTTTTTAAAGAGATTTTATTTATTTATTATTTATTTGAGAGAGAAACACAGGGGGAGGGGTAGAGAGTGAAGTAGACTTCCAACTGAGCAGGGAGCCCAGTGCAGGGCTCGATCCCAGGAACCTGGGATCATGACCTGAGCCAAAGGCAGACACTTAACTGACTGAACCACCCAAGTGCCCCACAAATTGACCTTTATAATAGTAATCTTGTCTACTTGTATAATTTGATCTAATGCCAAGGCAGATTGACAGAATTTTTGTGATTACTTGAGGAAAAGAAGATATAGAAGGGATGCTATGAGGCAGGGATAGTTAGTCTACAGCAAAAATCAGAAGAAATTCTTAATATAGTATTTTCTCACTAGATCAGAATTTCTTTTTAAGAGTTATTTACTTATTCATGAGAGACACAGAGAGAGGCAGAGACAGGATAAGCAGTTCCAGCAAGGAGCCCAATATGGGACTTAATCCCAGGACTCTGGGATCATGCCCTGAGCCGAAGGCAGATGCTGAACTGTTGAGCCACCCAGGCGTCCATAGATCATAAGTTCTTTTTTTTTTTTTTAAATATTTTATTTATTTATTCAAAAGATACACAGAGAGAGGCAGAGACATAGGTAGAGGCAGAAGCAGGCTCCATGCAGGAAGCCCGATGTGGGACTGGATCCCGGGTCTCCAGGATCATGCCCTGAGCCAAAGGCAGATGCTCAACCGCTAAGCCACCCAGGTATTCCTAGATCAGAAGTTCTTAATATGAGGTTTCAGAGGGTCCTTGACTTCCCAAAGTTATATGTAATATTTTATGTGCATGTGTACATTTTTTCTGGAAAGAGAGTGTCAGATTTTCAAAAGGGTCTGTAACTTAGAAAACATTAAGAATCATTGTTCTTAGTGGCATGATCACTAAATAATTATTTCTTGAATGACTGTTATGTGCCAAGTCCTGGGTTGATAGGGATACATTTTAAGCTTCTTGAGAGCAAAGACTTTGGTAGTTTCATTCAGTACTTTGTTTCTAGTATATAGGACAGTGCCTGGTAAATACTCAGCACTTTATTAGAAATAATTTTTTTAAAAAGAATTTATTTATTTATGCATGAGAGAGAGATAGAGATAGAGAGAGAGAGACACAGGCAGAGGGAGAATCAGGCTCCATGCAGGGAGCCCGACGTGGGACTCAGTCCTGGGTCTCCAGGATCACGCCCTAGGCCGAAGGTGGCGCTAAACCAGTGAGGGGCGGGCTGCCCCTTAGAAGTAAATTTTTATTGAATGAATGATGGGCAAAATTTCTATAGTTTATAATCCAGTAGTTCCATTGTAGCTGAGATCAGGCTGAATAGCTAGGGCAGTGATTGACGAGCTTACACTATGAAGAATCTATGACAACATAAAAGATTTTATCAGAACTTTTGATAGATTGGGTTTAAGTTTTTAATTTATTTTTTTATTTATTTTATTTTATTTTATTTTATTTATTATTTTATTTTATTTTATTTTATTTTATTTTTAATAAATTAATTTTTATTGGTGTTCAATTTACCAACATACAGAATAACACCCAGTGCTCATCCCGTCAAGTGTCCCCTCAGTGCCCGTCACCCATTCACCCCCACCCCCCGCCCTCCTCCCCTTCCACCACCCCTAGTTCGTTTCCCAGAGTTAGGAGTCTTTATGTTCTGTTTAATTTAAATAGTTGGGTAACTCACTTCATGAGCCCCGGTTTCCTCATCTGTAGATGGTAGAAGTTGCCTCTTGAACTGATGTCCCAGAAAGAAGGACCATGTTTATCCTGTAATTGTGTTAAACTTTGACACAATAAACTCTGCATTTTGGGCATCACAGTTGTAGGGGCTCACTGAAAGCTGAAATGAAAGTTGGGAATTGTATTTCCTGTAATTGCAGTGGCTCACTGGGGAGGGGGCATGGACAGTAAACTGCTTTTAGTTCAGTGAAAATAAATAGACATTAAGCCACTCGGTGACCCATAAAAATATAGTACATTATTATAATGGCTGAGACTTGTAGAGCTTTTACAAAGTTTTAGGCACTACTCTTGGAGCATTAACAAAGTTGGACTATTTCAAGTGCTTTACAGTGTTAATTCACATAGTTCTCACCACATCCCTATGAGATGGATGCTATTATTGTCATTTCCATTTGATGGATGAAAAAACTGAGGCACTGAGAAGTTAACTAATTTGTCCAGGTTTACACACCTAGTCAGTAGTAGATGGGGATAGTAAAGAATTTAAGTTTTGAAGCAACTGATTGTTACCATATGACTGAAATAACTTTTGTAATATTAAAAAGTACTAAAAATTATAAGTTATACTGTAAATACTAGAGTTAATTTTAAATAAAGGAAAGCTCCACCAATCCATGACTCAAATTTAAAAACTATTTTTATTTTTGAATTCACCTTCCAGTCTTTGCAGTGCAATTTTTAAAAAGAGGATGATGGCCAAAAAACAGCAAAAAAAAAAAAAAAAAAAAAAAAAAAAAAAAAAAAAAAAGATCAGCAAAAGAAAGAGAATGACAACAGTTTCGATTGCTGTTCCTCATTTATTTATTTATTTATTTATTTATTTATTTTTAAAATTTTTTATTTTTTTATTTATTTATGATAGTCACACACAGAGAGAGAGAGGCAGAGACACAGGCAGAGGGAGAAGCAGGCTCCATGCACCGGGAGCCTGACGTGGGACTCGATCCCGGGTCTCCAGGATTGCGCCCTGGGCCAAAGGCAGGCGCCAAACCGCTGCGCCACCCAGGGATCCCTATTTTTTATTTTTTATTTTTTTCCTCTTTTATTTTTTTTAAGATTTTATTTATTCTTGACAGAGAGAGAGAGAGGGAGGGAGGGAGAGAGAGACAGGCAGGGGGAGAAGCAGGCTTTGTGGGGGGAGCCTGACGTGGGACTCGATCCCTGGTCCCCAGGATCACACCCTGGGCTGAAGGCAGCGCTAAACTGCTGGGCCACCGGGCTGCTCCTCTTAATTTCTGGATTTTGCACATAGTAGGACTCAGACTGTTTTGGAGTGGAGAGTGATAGAGCAATTGAATGTCAGCTGTGTAAGGAGGAGGTTCTTAGGTTGCAGGGTGAGGCGACAGATCAAGTGCCCTTCATGTTTTGAGATTTCCTCTTTTTTTACAAAAGAATTCTTTCTCATCTCTGCAGACCTTATGTGCACTCATTCGAGGAGTCCATCAAAAGAATAAGTCTACCTCTGGTTTTGACATTATCAACATGCTGATGGGCTTTGACAAGGCAGAGTTTTGCATGAAGGTGAGGCATAAGTTGCAGATGTGCCTGTGAATGGCTGCTTCTGACAGCTGTTCATGGATACCATCTGCAGACAGTTAATGTACTAGAAGATTTGTGCTCAGGTAAATATGAATGGTTGAATTTGTTCTTGAATTTGAATATTTTTGTTTTACAGATTTGGTTTGTCTGAATAAAGGAAAAGTTGAAAATCAGATTTGAATTGAAGTATCCTTCCCTTGCAGGATAAAGACCAGGATAAAGACTTAGCAGTTTATTTTATGACTTAGATCATGTGCTCATATATTCTTAAAAACACTTATGAACTCAAATAAAATATAACAAGGATAATATAATATACGAGGGTAACTTTTCTAAACTTAAGGTTTTTTGTTTTTGTTTTGTTTTAAGATTTTATTTATTCATTTGAGAGAGACACAGAGAGAATGAACAGGGGGGAAAGGGAGAGGGAGAAGCAGACTCCCCGCTGAGCAGGGAGCTCGACATGGGGCTCAATCCTGGGATCCTGAGGTCATGACTTGAGCCGAAGGCAGACACTCAACTGACTGAGCTGGACAGGCACCCCTAAACTTAACTTTTCTTATTTAACACAATGACTTTATCAGAATTTTTATTTCTACTATTTGACACTTTTTAAAAAGAACAGGTTTATTGAGAGATAATTCATATATGCAGTTCACCCCCTTTTTCTAAAAAATATTTTATTTATTTATTCATGAGAGACACAGAGAGAGAGGCAGAGACACAGGCAGAGAGAGGAGAAGCAGGTTCCATGCAGGGAGCCCGATGTGGGACTTGATTCCAAGACTCCAGGATCATGCCCTGAGCCAAAGGCAAGGACGCTCAACCACTGAACCACCCAGGTGTCCCGCAGTTCACCCTTTTAAAGTGTAATCATTCAGTGGGTTTCTTTTTGTTTTTTTTTTTTCTTAAGATTTTATTTATTTACAATTAAAATTCTTTTTAAAGATTTTATTCATTCATGAGAGACACAGAGAGAAAGAGGCAGAGACACAGGCAGAGGGAGAAACTCCCTCCATGCAGGGAGCCCGATTCAGGACTCGATCCTGGGACTCTGGGATCACACCCTGGGCTGAAGGCAGGCGCTAAACTGCTGAGCCACCCAGGGGTCCCTATTTTTATTTTTTAAAGATTTTATTTATTTATTCACAAGAGGCAGAGACACAGGCAGAGAGAGGAGAAGCAGGGTCCATGCAGGGAGCCCAATATGGGACTTGATCTTGGAACTCCAGGATCACTCCCTAAGCTGAGGCAGATGCTTAACTGCGGAGCCACCCAGGTGACCCAAGATTTTAAGTAATCTCTATACCCAGTGTGGGGCTTAAACTCACAACCCTGAGATCAAGAGTCTCATGCTCCACTGACTGAGCTAGCCAGGCACCCTGATTCAGTGGTTTTTAGTATATTCATGGAATTGTACAACCATCACCACTGTTAATTTTGGAACATTTTTATCACTCTAAAAACATGTACCCATTAGCAGTCATTCCCCATTCCCCCTTCTTTCCAGCACCTGGCAACCATTAAGTTGCTTTATGTTTTTCTTGGTTTACCTATACTGGACATCTCATATAAATGGAATTGTATGTGGTCTTCTGTGTCTGGCTTCTTGCACTTAGCATGATGTTTTCAATTCATCCATGTTATAGCATATATCAGTACTTCATTCCCTTTTTTACTGATTAATATTTCATTGTATGAATGCACTGCATCATTTTATTTATTTTTAAAAGATTTCATTTATTTATTGAGAGAGAATGAGCGAGAGAGGGAGAGAGAGAGAGAAAACACAAACAAAGGGGCAGAGAGAGAGGGAGAAGCAGTCTCCCTGCTGATCAGGGAGCCCAACATGGGGCTTGATCCTGGGGTTCCAGGATTATGACCATAGCCGAAGGCAGATGCTCAACTTACTGAGCCACCCAGGTGCCCCTATACCACATCATTTTATTCATTCATCAGTTAATAGATATGTGGGATATTTCAGCATTCTGGCTTTTATAAATAATGCTGCTGTGAAGATTCATGAACAAGTTTTTGTGTGGATGTAAGTTTTCAGTTCTCTTAGGAATGTACTTAGGAAGAAAATTGCTGGGTCATATAGTAACTCTATGTTTAACATTTCAAGGAACTTCCAAACTGTTTTCCAAAGTTGCTATACCATTTTACATTGCCATCAGCAACATATAAGGGTCTTTCTAATTTTTTCACATCTTCGTCAACAGTTGCTTTTGTCGATCTTTAATATATATATTTTTGGAGAAATGTCTATTCACATCCTTTTCCCATTTCTAGATTGAGTTATTTGTCTTTTTATTGTTGAGTTGTAAGAATTCTTTATATATTTTGGATATAAGTCCCTTACTAGATATCTGATTTATAGTGTTTGACATTATCTTGAATGAAGGTTATTTATAATATGAACTTTGAAGAATTCATCTTCTGTCACTCACTAAATTTAAAATAATCTATTTGACAAAGAAGCCTTGTAGTGATGAGGTTTTTTTTTTTTTTTTTTTTTTTTTTTTTTTTATAAATTAATTTTTATTGGTGTTCAATTTACCAACATACAGAATAACACCCAGTGCTCATCCCATCAAGTGTCCCCCTCAGTGCCCGTCACCCATTCACCCCCACCCCCCGCCCTCCTCCCCCTCCACCACCCCTAGTTCATTTCCCAGAGTTAGAAGCCTTTATGTTCTGTCTCCCTTTCTGATATTTCTCACACATTTCTTCTCCCTTCCCTTATATTCCCTTTCGCTATTATTCCTATTCCCCAAATGAATGAGAACATACACTGTTTGTCCTTCTCCGGTTACTGTGGCCAAGTTCAAAAAGGGTGTTGCCTGAGTTCTTCTCTGGGATTTTGATGGAATCTTGTCTCACATTTAGATCTTTCATCTATTTTGAGTTTATCTTTGTGTATGGTGCAAGAGAGTGGTCCAGTTTCATTCTTCTGCATGTGGATGTCCAATTTTCCCAGCACCATTTATTGAAGAGACTGTCTTTCTTCTAGTGGATCGTCTTTCCTCCTTTATCGTATATTAGTTGAGCATAAAGTTCAGGGTCCACTTCTGGGTTCTCTGTTCTGTTCCATTGATCTATATGTCTGTTTTTGTGCCAGTACCACACTGTCTTGATGAACACAGCTTTGTAGTACAACCTGAAATCTGGCATTGTGATGCCCCCAGATATGGTTTTCTTTTTTTAAAATTCCCCTGGCTGTTTGGGGTCTTTTCTGATTCCACACGAATCTTAAAATAATTTGTTCTAAGTCTCTGAAGAAAGTCCATGGTACTCTGCGCCTTTTGATGGGGTCATTAAGCCCATTCACGTTCAGAGTTACTATTGACAGATATGAGTTTAGTGTCATCATGATATCTATTTAGTCCTTGTTTTTGTGGATTGTTCCACTGACCTTCTTCTTAAAGGGGAGTTTTAAGAGTCCCCCTTAAAATTTCTTGCAGAGCTGGTTTGGAGGTCACATATTCTTTCAGTTCCTGCCTGTCTTGGAAGCTCTTTATCTCTCCTTCCATTTTGAATGAGAGCCTTGCTGGATAAAGTATTCTTGGTTGCATGTTCTTCTCATTTAGGACCCTGAATATATCCTGCCAGCCCTTTCTGGCCTGCCAGGTCTCTGTGGAGAGGTCTGCTGTTACCCTAATATTCCTCCCCATGAAAGTCAGGGACTTCTTGTCTCTTGCTGCTTTAAGGATCTTCTCTTTATCTTTGGAATTTGCAAGCTTCACTATTAGATGTCGAGGTGTTGAACGGTTTTTATTGATTTTAGGGGGGGATCTCTCTATTTCCTGGATCTGAATGCCTGTTTCCCTTCCCAGATTGGGAAAGTTTTCAGCTAGGATTTGTTCAAATACATATTCTGGCCCTCTGTCCCTTTCGGCGCCCTCGGGAACCCCAATTAAACGTAGGTTTTTCTTCCTTAGAGTGTCATTTATTTGCCTTAATCTGTCTTCGTGGTTCTTTAATTGTTTATCTCTTTTTTCCTCAGTTTCCCTCTTTGCCATTAACTTGTCTTCTATGTCACTCACTCGTTCTTCCACCTCGTTAACCCTCGTCGTTAGGACTTCTAGTTTGGATTGCATCTCATTCAGTTGATTTTTAATTTCTGCCTGATTGGATCTAAATTCTGCAGTCATGAAGTCTCGTGAGGCCTTAATGCTTTTTTCTAGAGCCACCAGTAGCTGTAGAATAGTGCTTCTGAATTGGCTTTCTGACATTGAAGTGTAATCCAGATTTTGTAACTCTGTGGGAGAGAGGGCTGTTTCTGATTCTTTCTTTTGAAGTGAGGTTTTCCTTCTAGTCATTTTGCTCAGTGCAGAGTGGCCAAAAACAAGTTGTATTGGAACACGGGGGAGTATCACTGGTCCGTCCAGCTGGTCTTCTGGGGGAGGGGCCTGCTGTGCTGATTTTCAGGTGTTAGCACTTGGGGGAGCTGCTCTGCCCCTGCCTGCTGCCGGGCTCAGCGGGGGTTGTTTACCCCGCCAGGCCCCAGGAGGAACAGCAGCAGTTGCTACGGCAACTCTGGAAGCCTGGATTCAGCCTCCGCAGGAACTACGGGGCTCGGGGCTCTCGGCTCTCCGTCCGCAGGGCCTGGAGGCTCCGGGGCGGGGCCGCTGATCTGCTCAGCTCGGGGCAGGAGCGTCCTCGCTGTCCTGGGCCCTCCCGGCCTCTGCCTGTCCCGGGGGAGGCCGGATCCTGGGCTGTGTCCCGGCGCCCTGTGCTCCGGGGCCTGCGCTGGTGGATTCGCGCTCCCGCCCTGCAGCCCCTCCGCGGAGCCGCTCCCGAGCCCTCCGAGCTGCTCCGGTCGGTCCCGCCGTGCGTCGCTGCAGCCCTTAGGGAGCTCGGAGCACGTCCCCGGGGCGCAGGTGTCTGTTAGTGTCCCCGGGAGCCCGAGGGCATCCCCGCCCTCCTGGGTCCTGCTCCAACTCCCTGCGAGCCCCTTTCCGCCCGCCCGGGAAGGTTGGTGCAGCTCCTGCTCCTCCGGGACGGGGCTCTCCTGTCCTGGGGACACTCGCCCCGGCCTCAGCCCGGCTCCTCGCGGGGCCCCTCCCCCTCGGAGGCCTTTTGTTTCTTTATTTCTTTTCCCCCCGTCTTCCTACCTTGATAGAAGTGCGAACTTTTCTCACTGTAGCATTCCAGCTGGTCTCTCTTTACATCTCAGGCCGAATTCGTAAATTTTCAGGATGGTTTGAAGGTTATCTAGGTAATTTGGTGGGGACAGGTGATTTGGGGACCCTGCTCTTCCGCCATCTTGCCCCTCCCCGAGGTTTTTTTTTTTTTAAGTTATGAATGTACAGTTCTAAATACATGAAGACTTAGTACCTGGAGTTAGTTTTTTTTTTTTTTAAGATTTTATTTATTTTTTCATGAGAGACACACAGAGAGAGGCAGAGACATAGGAGGGAGAAGCAGGCTCCTTGTAGGGAGCCTGATGTGGGACTCGATCCTGGGATGAGATCACGCCCTGAGCCAAAGGCAGATGCTCAACTGCTGAGCCACCCAGGCGTCCCAAGGAGTTAGTTATTAATTCTCTCCTATAGAGCTCCCATATACACACGTATATACGCATGTACATACATATATATATATAGATACAGTGGTAAAATCCCAGATCTCACTCATTCTCATAGTTCTCACTATTGCCTATATGCTGCTGATTACTAAGTCTCTATTTTTAGCTTTAACATCCTGTCGTGAGACTCAGAGTTGTATACTCTAACCAGTTGCTGAAGATACCCACTCACACATCCCTAAAGTACCTCTTGCCTGACATCTACAAAATGTTTTCCCTTCATCTTTTTTTTTTCATTCATTCCCCATCAGAATGGGCTCATCTGTTGTCTCAGTCACGCAGACCAAAAACTTGGAACTCTTTCCCCTTATCTTTCATATCCAGATAATCACCAAGATCAGCTAATTTTGCCTCAGTTCATATTTCTCATACCTGTTTTTCCTTTTTTCCTCTACTGCCAATGTTCCCATTATCTCTTACCTGAACTATTGCAGTGATGCCTTCATTCATTCTTTTGACAAATGTTGGTTAGGCTCTGCTGTGCCGGGCATTGGGGATATAAAGGCAAATAAGACATGGCAACTTGCTCAGAAAATAGGTAGATTAGTCCTCATTTGTCTCCTTCCCTTCAGGCTTACCATCTTTAAATCTGTCATCCACACTGATACCACAGTAATATATCTTACACTCAAATCTTTCTTGCTTAAAACCCTTCATTAGTTTCCCTTCACTAACAGGATAAAGACACCTCCCTAGGTAGCCTTGTACAGCTTTCATGATCAGCTCCCTGTTTATTCTCCAGTCTCCTCTCTTACCACTGTGCCTCACTCTGTACTTCCATAATAATAAGCTACTTTTTTTTAAGGTTTTATGTATTTATTCATGAGAGGCAAAGAGAGAGAGAGGCAGAGACACAGGCAGAGGGAGAAACAGGCTCCATGCAGGAAGCCCAATGTGGGACTTGATTCTGGGTCTCCAGGATCACACCCTGAGCTGAAGGCAGTGCTAAACCGCTAAGCCACCCGGGCTGCCCATAATAAACTACTTGTATTCCAACTCCACACCCAGTTCCATGTAGTTCCTCATGTGTCATTGAGCATGCTATTGCCTGTCTAGAATTCTTTTCTTACTCAAGTTTTAATTCCTACTGATTTTTCAAAATATAACCCAACCCTGAGGAGTCCTGGAATACTCAGGACTGAGCCTGGGTTGCTCAGTGGTTGAGCATCTGCCTTTGGCTCAGGTTGTGATCCCGGGGTCCAGGGATGGAGTCCCGCATCAGGATCCTCGTGGGGAGCCTGCTTCTCCCTCTGCCTATGTCTCTGCCTTTCTCATAAATAAATAAAATATTAAAAAAAATAATTCCTCTTCTCTATGTATATTTCTATCATAGTAACCATTAAGTTAAAACTATTTGCTTATTTTTCTCTTCCAGTAGACTAAAAATGCCTTGAGAGCAAGGGTCATTTTTTTCTTGAATTCTTTAAAAGCACAATGTTTAGCACAGAGTAGGCCCTCACTATGTGTTTGTTGAAATAGCTTATTTTGAAGCTTCATTGAGCTTCCAGCATGCTAAATCCTATTCTTCATTCATTCTCCTCCATTAAATGTAAAATATTTCTTTTCTTGTTCTTCTGCTATAGTATGTGAGGGTTTCATCTTTTGATTAGTTTGGGTCTGACATCTTATTGTTAGTACAAGTGATATACTCCAATCACATTTTCTAGTGGAATAGGCCAGAGTGGAAATAGCTAGCTTGGTAGGTAGCATATATGACCTGTGATAGCTGGTAGTGGTATTGTGTCTTTGTTGTTTGTTTAGTGTGCTGCATCAAAGTAGATATACTTTACCTACAATTATTTAATCATTATTAATCTTTAACTTAACCACTTATTTTTCTTAATTTAATTGACTTAATTTTATTTAATTAGTTTATTTTCTTTATTCAACCATTAGCCTTTTATTTTTAAATTTATTATTTTTAAAATTTTTACTTATTTATTCATGAGAGACACACACGGAGAGAGGCAGAGACATAGGCAGAGGGAGAAGCAGGCTTCATGCAGGAAGCCTGATGTGGGACTTGATCCTAGGACTCTGGGATCATGCCCTGAGCCAAAGGCAGATGCTCAACCCCTGAGCAACCCAGGCATCCCTATCATTAGCCTTTTAACAATTTACCTCATTCTAATCTAAAAGTTTATATGAGGATGAGAGACTGAAAATACTTATTTGGTAAAGTAGTGAATTCTTCATTGTTCTGTGCAGTTGTTCTAAAGCATTTTTCCCCAAGTAGCTATACTTTGAAGTCTTCCTTTTCTGTGTCTAATCATGCAAGGCCTAGACCTATGGGGACGATATAGTTGCTTCATTGTATATTATACATGTGCCCCTGTGTTATATAACCCAGAGTTGGACAGAGACACAGTAGAGATATTTGGTATATTTGGTATATTTTAATACTTAACGGATCTCTTTCTCAGAACTTGATGGAGAGTTTGGATTCATTGCTTTGTGCAGAAGGTTCTGAAAGTCTGAAGAGTTTATGTCTGAAACTTCTCCTTTGCTTAGTGACTGTAAGTGACCCATCTATATGTTTCTCTATCAAGGGTATTATCAACAGCAGGGGCAAACTTATCTGAATACTTGAGCCTAGAGTTAGAAAGGAAAAGAGAAAAAAAATC
The DNA here is from genome assembly GCF_905146905.1 of Nyctereutes procyonoides. Lineage (NCBI taxonomy): Eukaryota > Metazoa > Chordata > Mammalia > Carnivora > Canidae > Nyctereutes > Nyctereutes procyonoides. The sequence goes on along the minus strand of NW_026575133.1, from coordinate 7,042,205 downwards.
TCTGCTGGGGCATCATATCACTCCATTGCATATGAATGTATACAAGGAAGTGAGTTGAATGGGCTTTCACTTCCTGGAAGCTGCTCTTTGGAGCAACTGCTGGCATTTTTAGCCTGCAGGATACTTGATATTTATTACTTTAGAGGTACCACTCTTGGAGATTTCTTGTCTTCTGGATCATCACAGATTTCCTCTTCTTACTAGGTCTTATTTGGAAACAGTTTTTGTGACTCTGAATATTTTCATTTGTTCTGATTTTGATATAACTGGAAGCTGACCTATACTGTTTAGTGGGAGAAGAGTGGGGGGTGTTGTTCATTTACTTCAGGTGGTTCTCTTTCCCTGCCATTACTCAGAGATTTCTGTATCTTAAACTTCTTTCTCTGGGTTTGAAAATGAAACCCAAGAAACTGTTAAGTAAATGCTTACGTGAGGGTGTGAGAGAAATTCAGAGATTTGGGAAGTTTAGTTTGCTAACTTCTTACTTGTCTTGTGTCTGCCTACTCAGGCTCTGGTAGCTTCAGGGTTGCTTATTAAAGGTATACTAAGTAGTAGTATGTTTTAACATTTCTGATTCTCTTCGATGGTAGGGGTGGAGATATATTTGAGATAGCAGAGTGCCTCACTGTAGACTTTAAAAACCCTTTTATTGCATTCAGGTGACAGATAACATCAGCCAGAACACTATCCTAGAGTATGTAATGATCAACAGTATATTTGAAGCAATTTTACAGGTAGGTCACCTCTTTCTCTTTTGGATAAACCATGTCCTTAAATCTTCTCTGTCTGCATTCCTAGGAATTAGGAATTGGCACTCATGTACTTCTGGTTTATGTTACAGATACTGTCTCATCCCCCAAGTCGCAGGGAGCATGGGTATGATGCTGTTGTCCTCTTGGCTTTGTTGGTGAACTATAGGAAATATGAGGTAAGTGGGCCCCTTAATGGACAGGTCTAATCTTTCTATAATTTTCCTAAATGTCACCACTCCTAGGGCACTTTGTTATTTTGTTTAATGTAGAAGACGTGTTCTTAGTAAACGGTATATAGATTACTTTTAACCAGATTCTAAAACTTCTATATTAAATGCATGGGGCAGAGGATATGGTCATTTAGAGGAATCCTGTGGTGCAACTTCTAATTAAGTAGGTAACTATCCCTTAATATAGTAGTTCCCAAACCTAGCTTATTAAAATCACTAGGACCTTTTCAAGAAGAAAAAAAACTTCTGGGCTTTACTCTTGATACACTGAGTGGGAACTGGGAATCCGGTTTTGTTTTTTTCTTTTTAATTCCCCTGTTGGGTATGATGATTAGCCAGAATTGGGAACCACTGACCTAATGCATCTGTTTTGAAAGATTGGAATTTTGTATATTGGATTTCCATGATGCGATCCACTTGTGTAAGTACCACTATTGGTCTGGGAACTCTTTCTGATTTATTTATTTTTTATTTTTTTTAAAGATTTTATTTATTTATTCATGAGATACAGAGAGAGGCAGAGACACAGGCAGAGGGAGAAGCAGGCTCCATGCAGGGAGCCCGATGTGGGAATTAATCCTGGGACTCCAGGATCAAGCCTTGGGCCAAAGGCAGGTGCTAAACCGCTGAGCCACCCAGGGATCCCCTCTTTCTGATTTATTATTATTATTATTTTTTAAAGATTTTATTTATTCATTCATAGAGACAGAGAGAGGCAGAGACACAGGCAGAGGGAGAAACAGGCATCATACAGAGAGCCTGACATGGGACTCGATCCAGGGTCTCCAGGATCACGCCCTGGGCTGCAGGCGGCGCTAAACCGCTGCGGCACCAGGGCTGCCCCCTCTTTCTGATTTAAATGGAAAATTGAAGACAGAGCCTTACCCCTGTCAATTCTAGTGTTCTCTTTGTTCCCAAATTAATCAGGGAAAGATTTATAGGTTTTGGAGATGAAGAGCAGAGCTCAGAGACTTATACTTGGTTTCATGCCTCTGTGTGATTCTTCTCAAAAGGCAGAATGTACAGAAAAGGAATGCCCTTAGGGAAGACCAGGGGCCTCATTGGGGCCTATTTGGAGGAATAGGGAACATTTGGGACTGAGTGCTGGACACTACGAATACTTTACTGAACCCAGAAGTCAGGAGCTGCATTGAGACAACCTGACTTTCTTCACTTAGCATGTAGCAATGCTATGAGAAATGGGCTGGCTGGAGGGAGGCTTTTCAGTTCTGAGCTTCTGGATCTTCACTTTTTTTTCTTTTTTAAAGATTTTTTTATATTTAAGTAATCTCTACACCCAACATGGGGCTCAGACTCACAACCTCAAGATCAAGAGTTACATGCTTCACTGACTGAGCCAGCCGGGTACCCCCACTTTGTGATTTTGGAGATGGTTCCTAGTGAGGTTGAGAGTGATGGGTAACACAAAGCCTAGAGTCTATTCTAGGCTTTAAGGAGAATACAGTAGAGGGGAGGCTGTGAGAAATATTTAAAAAGGGATTGGCATATGTAGAGCAAAGTTAATGTGTTATAATTCCCAGGAGCTGATTGCTTTCATTGTAGTAGAGGAACTGACAAATGGTGTGTAGAGTGATTAATAAATATGTAATTTATCACCAACACTTGTTTTACTGGTGAACTGAAGGGGTTGACATGTTAGCCATTTTGATCTCTGTCATGTGTAATATAGCCTCTGAGGCCTTATTACAACAGCAACAAAAACAGCTGAGGAAAAATGCTGAAGATAGTTAATGGAAGTTGAGTTATATGTGATAGGAAAGTGTCATCATCAGTAATGAGTGTTTTCAGAACATTCTGCTGGTTGCAGGCTACTCAGAGGCAATGGCTTGGCTTCTCTAAATGTGAACTGAACCCTGGCTCAGCCCAGTAGGGCTCTCTGAAATGTCAGCCTGAAAAATTGGATATGGCCAAGGAACTAGAGAAAATCATATTTCTGGAGCAAGGTATGCATCTCCAGTCTGTCAGAAGCCACGGGAGAATTAATATAGTAGTCAAGGGCAAGCAGGCGGGCATAATTTATCTCGGCTTTGCAGCTTTTGATATAAGTCACTCACCAGAAACCATTAAGGAAGCCTAGTGACCATGGAGCAGGAAGGTTTTTGACAGGAACGTGAGGAATTCCAGATGAACATAGCAAAACCAAAAGCTGGTGAAATTTTATGCAAACTAGTATGAGAGGGTGTATGCTGGGCAGAATAGCATTCTAGCTCCCACCACAATCTATCCCATGATGGATGGGGAAAGTTGTAATCTTTCTAGTGAGGTGCGAAGGTGCCAGAGAGGCTGAGTGCCCCCCTAATCACAGGGAAGGCAAGTAAGGTGTTGAACTTAAAAGAGTGGAAGTGATAGAAAAGATCGTTTTCTTTTTCTTTTCTTTTTTTTTTTTTTTTTTTGACTAAAGAGCTTTCTTCAAATGTAATAAAAATGTTAATGGAGAAAATATATAGCTACCAATCATTGAGCCCTTACTGTCTGTCAGATACTATGCTAAGGATTTTATTTTTATTCATTTGATAGAACACAAGCAGGGGGAGCTGCAGGCAGAGGGAACCTGATGTGGGGCTCCATCCCAGGGCCCTAGGATCATGACCCGAACTCAAGGCAGATACTTAACTGAGCTACCCTGGCGTTCCTGTGCTAAGGATTTTATATGTCTTACTTCATTTAAGTCTCAAGAAACCCCAAAAAGAAAATATCCCCATTTTACACATGAGGAAGTTGAACTTAGGTTAATAAATATGCCTATCTTGTCACAATTAGTAAGTAGAGGGGCTAGAACTTGCTTTTAGCCACCTTCCCCTTTTCCTCAAAGGTTCTAAAGCACAGACTGTTCTTATTAATCAGATAATCCTCATTATTACCTAAAACAGTGGACTTTTGGGAAGGTGAGTAATAAGGACTTAAAAAAATTATACCAAGAAACAGTGGCCTGCTCCTTCTGTTGTTGTTCTCTTCATCATGACATCTCCAGGTCAGTCTACTGTTGATTTTTTTTTCTAAGGATCCACTTTCATTGGATCTTGTCTGTTACATCAGCAGGATATAACTGCTGGTTATAAGAAGCAGTGTGGAGAGCCTTCCTCTGTCAGATCAAGTGACAAACAGAGTGGGTTTTACTCCTTGGATTGTGTTGTAGAAAACCTTATAAACACTTGGGCTGTTAAGAAAGCAAAGTTGTCTCTTTTTCTACTCCCAGTTGATATTCAAAAGTTACCCTCAGAAGCTTGATTAAATAAGGTCTGTGGGGGGGGGGGGGGTTCTTAGTCTCAGTAATGAGTTTTCTTGGTTGCTGTAAAAACTACCAATATTGTTCCTTGCTTCCCTTGGGTTAGAATTGGTGCCTGAACTAGATGAGGTCTTTCCTCATATCACATTTATGGGATATTTTCAAGGTGAGTAGGTCATTGCTTCTCATCCCACTGCTAGGAGATGGCCCAGCTGCTTAATGAGTTTAAATATATGTCCATTTCCATATGCTGCCCAGCTGAGAGTGGGTCTGGAAAAACTCAAGAAATCTTCCAATGCTGTAAGTGATAGGATCATCATTAAATCCCAGTGTTCTGACCAGATTGTAGTTTGGGTAATTACATCCTTTTTTTCAGTTCCCTTGCAGTGTTATTTGGGTATTGGATCCATAAATGGCCTCTCTGGCTGTTAAGCAGCTGCCACTTTCCACCCCCAAGGTGGCTTTGTTCTATGGGTGGGTGAATCAGTCCTTGCATATAGTTTGTGGAATGGTTAAGGAACCTTTGGGATGAGACTGTAAGTTAGCAACTTATAAATTTGTGCCTTATGGCAAAGAAACTTTTATGTTCCCCCCAAGACTGCTGTCCCTGTGGACTCAGATTATTGGCAGGATAGGACAAAGTGAGTTTTGTGGAGTGTTCACTTCTTAGAAATAAATGGAAAGATGGGAGAAGTAGCAGACACAGGCCTGGGCTGATACAGCCTAGAGGAAAATGGAGGTAGAACAGAACTGGAGTGTGTGTGTGTTTGGTGATTGAGAGATTTACTGGAAATGGAGGGAGTTACTAGGCAGGATGGGTTGGATGTGGGGATTAGGAGCATCACCTCAGAGAGAGGGTCTTCTAGAAGCATTTTTGTTACAACTTTTTAAAATAGCTTATAGTTTCTTAACTAAGTCACACTTACCTTGAGTCTCTTGTTGAACAGTCTGTGAATCCTTATATTGTGAAGCTGTCTATCGTGGATGATGAAGCTACACTTAATGTGAGTATATAGATCCTTGTGTATTGTTTTGATTGCTGACTTGTTTTAATTACTGGCCTTTCAGTGGATATTTAAGAACAGAGAGCAGAGAGCTATTGTATTAATTTCATCTGACTATAAAGAGGGAATTGATATTTTGTTTGACTATCATTGTGACCGCCTTGTTGTCTTTTATCTTCTTGTCATGGAAGGAAGGTTTGAGGGGACATTTGTTGTTTAATCATGATGAAATGTTTGGTTATATTTCGTATTATAGTGTGCTGAGGTTGATGATCCTGCAGATTCAGTGAGTTATATTCCCAAGAATAGAAATAGGCATAGATGATGTATCAGCATGATGTACACTTTAAATATCTTACAATTTTATGTCAGTTATACCTCAATAAAGCAGAAATTAAAAACAAAACCAAACCAACAAAACAAACTAGATGATAAACTAATGGGAGATCCCTTCTTGTAGAGCTATCCAGATGGCATTTACAGCCTGACATAGTGAAGCTGGAACATGGAAGATGATCTATATATCTGCTACATATGTCCTAGAAAGTTTGGGAAATATCTGATCTCTGAGTAAGGGAGGAAGACAATGACCAGGTGTCTGGCATCTTGCCTTCTTCATGCTTCTAATTTCCCTTATGAAAAAAAAGCATACATGATTCATTCTTCTGGCCTTAATTGATCTTTGTGTCATATTTAGCAGGTTCTGAAGGGAAGGTTGATAAGTTACTTTAACATTTATTGCTTCTTCCTGTTACCTTCCTGTTTTCCCATTGCCTGAAAGAGTGATTTGTCTCTATGCACCTTCATTTAGTGTGAGACTCATTGTCACTCTTACTGTGACTGTTTAAGAGACATGTGAGAGCTTTTTGTTTGACGATTCTAACTTAGTTTTCTCTTTTGAGGTAAAAATGATCCCAGTGAAATTGTCAGTGACCTGGGCTGGTCCATTTCACCCCTCTTTCTTATTACTCTATTGAGTAACATTAAGATAGTTAAATCAGGAAAATCTGGACACTGGGGCTGTAATTAGTGTTTTCCCTGGCCTGGCATTGCCACCATCCCCTTATTTCACCTGTGCTGTCTTTTTTCTTCCTAGGGAATGGGGCTTGTGATTGCTCAGGCTTTATCTGAGTACAACAGGTGAGTCCACTGCTCCAGAAGAGAAGGGTCTCATTTTCATTTGAATTGGTTGAGTAGAAAACAGATTTGGCTCTTGTGCTTGGGCGAACTTCCCTTACCTATTCTAGAAGAATATTTTAGGTTTAGCTTCTGGCAGACGTGTTTGCTCTAGCTCAGCTTGATGGTTTTAGCAGGGATTGTGTCTGATACCAGGGGAAAAGTAGCCACTAGGTTTGTGTCCATCTTTTCTTTAAGCTATTAGGTACATTCTTTTGCAACCTTTGGTATTTTATTGCAGAACATTTTAACTAGTTTTTCAACCACAAGCAGCCTCTTCATTTAGCCCCATGTATCCTACAAATATAATTTTCTATGTAGAAAAGGTTGCAAAGCACCACATTTTGTACACTTAAAAGATTAAACAGAAAGAGAAAAACATACTGAATTAGCCCTAGTTTGATGGATGCTTCTTTTTCATCAGGGATCAACTGCAACTTCCCAGTGTCCCTGTCTTTTCTGGGGGCTCTCTTCATTGATGCTTGCTTTCCTTCTTGCTTTGAATGAGAAAGGTATCTGGTATACAGTGAATGGAAACCAGAATTTTTCCCAATCCTGGCAAGGGCCAGGCAGTATCTTGCTTGCTCCTCTCCAGACTTTGCTCACACACAATTGGATGTGGAATTTCAAATCTGCCCCATCTCCACAAATAGTTCAGCTCACAGATTTCCCTCCTCTTCCTTCAAAAACAAACAAGGTTTTCAATGTTACAGCCTTAAAGTAATTTCACTGTTACACTTTTCAAGTAATAGTCTGTTTGGGAAATAACTGGATCAGCCATATGTTAGAGCAGTTTCACACGTTTGCAGCTTACTTTCTGAATCTCTCCCAAAGTAGCCAGGCATTTTGATACACGCTGCCTCAAGAGCAGATGCATGCCTCTTAGTTTGCAGGGGAAACTGCAGTGGCTGGCTAGATTGTCATAGTACTTTTGTTTTCTGGAGCCAGTGAATTCTATGAGTGCCTTGCCCTGATTACCTAGAGTGCCATGGACAAAGATATACTTGATAAATAATACTGAAGTTGAATTTAGTTATTTTTGTTCAGGCAGTATAAAGACAAGGAAGAAGAACACCAGAGTGGTTTTTTCTCTGCTTTAACAAATATGGTAAGTCCAACTTGTTATTTCTGTCCTGCTCAGGAATGTAAGCGGTCTGCAGGGGTAGACAAATTTGGACTCAGAAGTTCAAATGTTTGAGATGATGGCATGATGAGGAGAGAGTATCTCAGAGAAGATTTTTCTTTTTTTTAAAGCTGTATTTCTTATATTGATTTCCAAACCCAAGTGAGATGGGGAAAAGAGAGCTTTGATTGCTCTGGGACTGAGTTTTTCAAATTAATTAATTCAGTTTTTTAAAGGCTAAAAAAGGGTACATGTTAAACCACACTTTTGTCTCCTGAAGAGCTGGCTATGTTTGAGGACTGATCCTGCAGAATATTGAAAACAACAGTTTAGATCTGAGCATACCTCTAAGTTCTTGGTTGACAGCAGACACTGGCCACCTGGTTCCTCATAGCTGGTCCTGTGGTCTAGTGATTGATGCAATAGATTTGAGCCACTCCTCTAAAGATTTAATGGACTGAGAGGTCTGTAGTTTAGGAAAGTTATTGATCCAGTTTGCAAGACTCCTGAACAAGGTTTCTCACCCTGACACAGTAGGCATTTTGGGCCAGGTAACCTGGGACTAATTTTTAAGAGATAAAGCTAATAGTTTTTAGAATCTAGGCAAATTCAGAAAGTCTTTTTTTCTTGGACATTAGTATTCAAGTAATCAGCTATAGGGCAAGACAGTTTTTGAGTTCATTGCGAAAAACAGCCATCCCTCTACCCCCCAGAAAGACAATTATCCTCCCCAATGCCTATGTCTTCTTCCTTTCTTTCGCAGAGCTTACTCTGAGAAAAGGATTTGATAAGCTTTTTAACTCTGAAGCATAAATGAGTAAAGTCTCTCAGAGGTCAGAGCCATATGAATGCTATGTTGGTATTTGGTTAAATAAATTAGATATAATTATACTGCCCCCAGGGATCCTTTCCTCTTGGCCAGGAAGAAGAAGTTTTGTATTAACAAGGAGGTTCCAGCTGCATAGTTTGGGGCATCAGTAGGCAGATGGAAAGATATTTTTACCTTTCCAGGTATGGGCATCTTTGTGCCTCTGATATCACACATATTGGAGGCAGCCTACTCCATTTGCTTATTTGACTGACCTGCCTATGACATAAACTAAAGATTTTGTGATCTAAAAGGTCTCACGTAGACATTTCTGGTCTGAAACTCAAATATTCCCCCAAAGACAGTCTTACGTTGGATGAAATCAGTGTGCTTTCTGTGGTTTTCTTCATGGGTTTCTGACTTGAAATAAGCAACTTTCAGCAAAGATGCAGAGTAATGAGGAGGTCTAGATTAACATTTATTTGCTGTTAGTGGTTACTAACACATTGAAAAAGAGAGCTGGACAAAAGTCCTGATGTTTCTTCTTTAAGGCCCTTTAAGGAAAGACAGATTAGTAGAGTTCTCATTATTTCCTTTAATTACTTGTGAGTCTTTGAAGATCTTGAAAGTGGGCTGTATGATGGGTGGGCCAAAGTTCCAAGTTCCCTCAGCCTGCACACAGCTTATTTTTTTCACTGACTAAAGGCTTCCTGGCACAGAGCTCCTCTCACATTCCCCTGCTATAAGTATGCAATTCCTCTTTTCTTCCACAGGTAGGCAGCATGTTCATAGCAGATGCCCATGAAAAAATCTCAGTGCAGTAAGTGCCTGACATTCTTTTGTGCGGTGACTTGAACTTTAGTGTGGGTTCTCTGGCTGGATATGAGAGGGAAACATTACCTCTTGCTAATCTTTTACAGATTCAAACTTTTATGGTGATTTATCAAATGTTTCTTGGGCTTTAAACGATAATGGACCCTTAGAAACCACTACTGTGGTCATGTCTGTTGAGCCCTAAGAAGCTGATAAATGGTTCCCAGCCCTCTCTGAAATGAAATGAAAGAGGGCTGGGTGTCTGAGCCAGTTAAGGATTTAACTGGATTGGGGTGGAAAAGTGAGAGGGAAAATAGGGAAATGAAGTAGATAAGAACTAGTCCTAAAGAATTAAAGTTAAGGCCCTGACTCCTCTTTATATAAACACAATGATGAAATAAAGGGAACACTAGAAGCGCAGAGGGATTGATAATGAGGAGCTGGGGTGAAATTGCATCTTGATGGTCATACTGTTTTAACTCTTCCACTTTAAGAGCCTCTCCAATTTGTTCTTTTCTTTTTTTTTTTTTTTTTCTTTAGAACCAATGAGGCTATCCTTCTGGCACTTTATGAAGCTGTTCATTTAAATCGTAACTTCATCACAGTGTTAGCCCAGGTTGGTTATATTAAAATCTCCAATCCTTTTTTTCCCTGAATTTCATACAGATCTACTCCATTGTAAAGCCTATCTGGCTGTGCCTATTTAAACCTTGCTTTGTACTGGTAAGTGGTAGTGACAGAGGTGCATCAGTTGTCTTTGCGTCAGGCTGTCCTCAAATATGTATATTTCCATCTGGAGTTGGAGTGGGTCTGATAACGTGCAAAAGTTAATGGCTTTGACTAGTTTACTAAATCTTTTGACCAGTTTCCTGATTCTCTTAGCCCAGATGAGTAGAGATTACTTCATTTTAAGTAGAGGCCATCCCTTGGTATTATCTGCCTATGTGGATTTTTGTATTAGGCTTTCTGCTTTCAAAACCATTGTAGAATTACAACTAGAGATAAAATAGGCAAAATCACTTGTCTTATTATTTCATAGAAATAATTTCTGTGAAATTATAATTTCCACAGAAGAAAAGTAAAAAGTATCTTGTCTAGCATAAAGCTAGCTGTTAACAACAACAAAAAATGGTTTACAAATATTGAAAGCAGAAAGTCTAGAATACTGAGTGCTGGGTCACTTGCCCAGCTTAGGATAAACTCCATAGTTGGTAGAGAATGGGACTAACACAGGCGGAGAACTCAAGTGCTGTCCATGAAAGCCGTCTTTAAAAATTGATAAAGTGTTTTCATTTTTTTTTTGTATTTATTTACGATAGTCATACAGAGAGAGAGAGAGAGAGAGAGAGAGAGGCAGAGACACAGGCAGAGGGAGAAGCAGGCTCCATGCACCGGGAGCCTGACGTGGGATTCGATCCCGGGTCTCCAGGATCGCGCCCTGGGCCAAAGGCAGGCGCCAAACCGCTGCGCCACCCAGGGATCCCAAGTGTTTTCATTTTAAAGTCAGAGTTTTAAAATATGTATGTAGGTTTCTTTTAAAAGGACACTTGCTTATGCTTTTTTCTCAAAGGGCAGATGTGTATGGAATCACTGAGGGTTTTTTTGTTTTGTTTCATTTTTTTAAAGATTTTATTTATTTATTCATGAGAGACACAGAAAGAGGCAGAGACATAGGCAGAGGGAGGAGCAGGCTCCATGTAGGGAGCCCGATGTGGGACTCGATCTTGGAACTCCAGGATCACACCCTGAGCCGAAGGCAGATGCTCAACTGCTGAGCCACCAGGCATCCCAGAATCACTGAGTTTTAACCAAAATGGGGTCATTCTTCTTTTTTTTTTTTTTAAAGATTTTATTTATTTATTCATGAGAGACACAGAGAGAGAGGTGGAGACACAGGCAGAGGGAGAAGCAGGCTTCACGCAGGGAGCCAGACATGGGACTCAATCCCAGGTCCCCAGGATCACACCCTGGGCTGAAGACAGCGCTAAACTGCTGGGCCACCAGGGCTGCCCCCAAAATGAGGTCATTCTTAAAAAGAAGTATGCTGGTTTAGGGTCTGCCTACGAAGACGCTTATTATTTATCAAAACTGAGAACATGAGAGATTTTATCCACTATTCTCATTATACTTGTCTGCTCTCTGGATTCTGTAACTGATATTAAAGGAAGGGTGAGGGAGGTAAAGAGTGAAAAAGTTATTGGGGAAAACAAGGGAGTAGCCACCACTCTGCCTAATTTTTTTTTTTAAGATTTTATTTGAGAGATCAAGAGCAAATATGAGTGGGGGGGGGAGAAGGAGAGGGAGAAGCATACTCCCCACTAAGCAAGGGAGCCCGATGTGGGGCTCAATCCCAGGACCCTGAGATTGTGACCCAAGCTGAAGGCAGACGCTTAATCAATGGAGCTACCCAGGCGCCCTGCACTCAGGTTAATTCTTAAGAGCTGATATGACAGAGAAGGCTAAGGAAGGTCAGGGGCAGAGGAGTTGTCTGTTTTGGTCCCAGTGGATGTTTTCCCCATATGTCTGCTTCCACCACTCTTGTTGGTTGTAGAACAGGGAGGCTGCTGTCTGCATAGCTCTTTTTTTTTTTTTTTTTTTTTAATTTTTTTTTATTTTTATTTTATGATAGTCACACAGAGAGAGAGAGAGGCAGAGACACAGGCAGAGGGAGAAGCAGGCTCCATGCACCGGGAGCCCGACGTGGGATTCGATCCCGGGTCTCCAGGATCGCGCCCTGGGCCAAAGGCAGGCGCCAAACCGCTGCGCCACCCAGGGATCCCTGCATAGCTCTTTTTATAGCACTTCTCATCCACTTGCCCCGCCTGCACTTACTGGTCAATTGTGTAGTCATCAGAACAGTCTATAGATGTGTTTTAGGTTGATCTGATGAGGGTAGTTTTTACCCAGGTTCAGGTAGGACTGCAGATGCCCTTTTTTTTTTTTTTTTAAAGATTTTGTTTATTTATTCATGAGATAGAGAGAGGCAGAGACACAGGCAGAGGGAGAAGCAGGCTCCATACAGGGAGCTTGATGTGGGACTCGATCCCGGGTTTCCAGGATCCGGCCCTGGGCTGAAGGCGGCGCCAAACCGCTGAGCCACCCGGGTTGCCTGCAGATGCCCTTTTTATTGGTAGAATAATCTCATGTATTTGTTTACCCCAGTTTTTTATTTGCATGATTCTTCAGAAAAACTTATGTAATGGAAACTTAGTTTAGAAAACTTAGTTTAGTCCACAGAGCTTCTTATTAGAGTTTAGTAAACATCCACAGTAATCAGGTTCTCAAGGGAACTCAACATAGAAATGGTCCCTCCTCAGGATCCCTGGGTGGCGCAGCGGTTTAGCGCCTGTCTTTGGCCCAGGGCGCGATCCTGGAGACCCGGGATCGAATCCCACGTCGGGCTCCCGGTGCATGGAGCCTGCTTCTCCATCTGCCTATGTCTCTGCCTCTCTCTCTCTCTCTCTCTCTCTCTCTCTCTCTCTCTCTCTCTGTGACTATCATAAATAAATAAAAATTAAAAAAAAAAAAAAGAAGTGGTCCCTCCTCAGTGGACATTCCATCTAATTATGATAAGGCCAGGAATCCCAGAAAGGATATTATGGAAAGGATACTCAGAACTGGGTTATGTCGTTTCTTGCCTGCTTCTGTTTTCTTTCAGAGTCATCCAGAGATGGGCTTGGTGACAACCCCTGTCAGTCCTGCTCCAACAACCCCAGCCACACCACTTGGGACCACACCGCCCTCTTCTGATGGTAAGCCCACCACCTCATGTTTTCTTGATTAATATGATCTTGAATCTTTCAGGGTGAGCATAGCTGTGTTGAACAAAGAATACAGTTGTTAATTCTTTCAGCTAAGAAATTATCTGAGGTGCTGTCCTTCAGGACTTCTAAAACTCCAAAGGAAGCTTTGGGAAAAATAGTCAAGTGTTTTACTCTGTGTAAGAAGCTACATAACTCTAACTTGTCCTCAGGGAATGGTTGTAGAATCATGGAGTGCTAGATCTGAAAGGGACCTCTGAGGTCAGTAATGCCTATCCTGCCAAACTCTTGGGGTGTGAGTCTCTGATGAGATATTTTATGAATATATCTCTGAAATAAATGTAAGGTAGTAAAATTATTTTATGTTATCCTATTGGCCAATGAGGAAATTGAGGCCAGAGAAATAAGTGGTTCACTTCATGTTAGTGAGAGTTGAGACTAAAGATCCAGGACACGAGTCAGGGCAAGGACTATGTCTGTTTTCTCACTACTACCTGTCCAGCATAGTGCCTGGCATGGTCACTACTTAATAAATATTTGTTGAGCACATGGATGAGAAAGTGAACCTGGGATTTTACTCACTGTTACATATCTATCAGCACTTCCAGTGGGAAAACAGTGAACTTTGAGTGTATTATAATTGAGAATTTGGTGGGTATTTAAGACTTCTCCTAAAACACACCCACCCAGACAGAATTTCTACTTTATTAATTTTATGGCTGGAATTTAAGAAAAAGGTAACAGGAAAGAAATTATGAATTTTCCCCAATGATATTTGTGTCATCTGAGTGTGTTTGATAGAGTATATTAACCTAAAAATAATCTTTGTTAATACTTGAGGTTTTGCCTAAAATGTTGACTGAATTTTGGGTAAAGAAATAGAGGAGGGACGCCTGGGTGGCTCAGCGGTTGAGCGCCTGCCTTCGGCTCAGGGCGTGATCCTGGGATCCGGGATTGAGTCCCGCATCGGGCTCCCTGTGTGGGACCTGCTTCTCCTTCTGCCTGTGTCTCTGCCTCTCTCTGTATGTCTCTCATGAATAAATAAATAAAATCTTAAAAAAAAATAAATAGAGGAAATCTAACTTTGATCCTTTCTCTGTGACTCTACTGTCTGTGAAATGACCTTCTTTGATTAGCTTATTCTCCTTGAAATTTTAGTAGCACTGTGGCAGTAGTGTTTTAAGGTAGTAAAAGTGATGTTGGTACAAAAATGTGTCAGGCAGGTGCCATTGCTATTCAAGTCTATGGTAGCAAATTGTATCTGTTTAGAACTAAAAACCAAATTCCAAAAAAACTAAATGAGGAGCAAGTAGTAAGAGTTACCTACTTGTCTCTGCTTTTTCAGGTCACTGAAAAATCCAGTAGAAATACTGTTATTTCTCTTTAAGGATAAAGCCTGTCTGGTTACCATGGATATCAAAAAACATATATATATATGTGTGTGTGTGTATATATATATATACACACATATATATATATATATATATATATATATATATATATCTGTATATCTGAGTTTCATGTGATGTTGGGGTTTGGATGCTTCAGAGAACTGCCTTTCAAACTGCTCATTGTGAACACTTCCACCCACACACTAGATTATGCAATGGCAGGATTTGTGCTTGCTTACCTACAACCAGTGAGCTTTTATTTTTTTCTAGTGAGAAGATGGAGTCAGCCCACTTTCAAATGACTATTTCCCTTGACAGAGGCTGCTGGGAAGAATTGTGAAGCCAAAGATCAAGGAATAACTCTTAGGAAGGAGAATTTAATTTATGATGGATTTTATTCTATTTTGTCTGTTTTGTTCTTTTTCTTCTCTCCTGGTTCATTTCCTTTCTATAGGGATTCTAAACATTATAACCTTGTTTTCAGGTTTTGGTTTTTAATTATGTATAGTGGTACTCAATGGCCCAGTTATGTTTAAAGGTATGTCACTGAAGCCATTATTTTTAAAAGCCAGCAGTTTATTTTTTTTTTTTTTTTTTTTATAAATTAATTTTTATTGGTGTTCAATTTACCAACATACAGAATAACACCCAGTGCTCCTCCCGTCAAGTGTCCCCCTCCGTGCCCGTCACCCATTCACCCCACCCCCCGCCCTCCTCCCTTCCACCACCCCTAGTTCATTTCCCAGAGTTAGAAGTCTTTATGTTCTGTGTCCCTTTCTGATATCTCCCACACATTTCTTCTCCCTTCCCTTATATTCCCCTTCACTATTATTCATATTCCCCAAATAAGTGAGAACATACACTGTTTGTCCTTCTCCGATTGACTTACTTCACTCAGCATAATACCCTCCAGTTCCATCCACGTTGAAGCAAATGGTGGGTATTTGTTGTTTCTAATGGCTGAGTAATATTCCATTGTATACATAAACCACATCTTCTTTATCCATTCATCTTTCGATGGGCACCGAGGCTCCTTCCACAGTTTGGCTATTGTGGACATTAAAAGCCAGCAGTTTAGATTTAACATTTGTTCTCAGCTCAGACTTGACATTTGACAACTCAGCCTTGGCATGAGAGGACTTTCTGGTAAACTAAAAATACATATACTTCTATATTTCTACATATTATATAAGACAGTTTTCCAGTTATTGGTGTGTGTGAGTGGGAAAAAAGTTCCACTTACCAGTTAGATGCCTCTAACAAAGGAATGATTATGGGCTGTGACCTTCAAAATAGGCTGGAGTTTGAAATGATAGTTTCAGATAATTAACCCATAGCATGAATTAAGACCTTTTAGTATTGCAACATAAAAATATATTGGTCTTTTATTAGTTTTGGGGGCCTGACCTGTGGGAAAACAGTCAAGGATTGGGCATGCTAATGTCTCCTCATAAGGCTTTTTTTTTTTTTTAAAGATTTTATTTATTCATGAGAGAGAGAGAGAGGCAGAGACACAGGCAGAGGGAGAAGCAGGCTCCATGCAGGGAGCCTGATGTGGGACTCCAGGATCACACCCTGGGCTGAAGGCTGACACTAAACTGCTGAGCCACCCAGGGATCTCCATCATAAGGCTTTTTGTCATTCTTGTTGTGTGTTATGAAACCATTATATATAAATGTTTCTCCTTGTTAATAAATATTCTCCACATACATTGTAACAATTCCAGAGGGAACTGTTATGGTTCTGTATACATATTATGAATAATATCCCAAACTCAACTGAGTCTTCTACAGGTAAAAACAGAGCAGAAAGCTGTAGATTCTCTAGCTTGTCTGAGCCAACATTAGCTTCCTTTTGCTTCTATATCTTAGTGTAAAAACCGTTAAGAAGATACAAGTCTAATTTAAAGTCTTAGAAGCTTGAAAAATCTACATTAAGACTGTTCTGGGGGCTTCTGGCTGGCTCTGTCAGTGGAGCATGTGACTCTTGATCTCAGGGTTGTGAGTTCAAGCCCCGTGTTGGGTGTAGAGGAGCCCTGGTTTGGCCTTTCATTGTTCATTAGGACTGTGGCTTAGAGAGTGGGGACAAGACGTAGTTTCTATTGGAAACAGCAAGCAGCTGGGTATATAAACTCAGTTCCTAGGCTTTCCCAGTCAGTAATGTCCACCAGTTTTCAGTCTGGTAATCTTTTTTTAGGTTCCCTTTTGTGGGGAAGGGATTAAGGAGTAGAATTTGAATATAGTTCTGCCTTATTTTTTTTCTATTTCATCTTGGTTATTTCCAGCCCAAAGTCTTTCTCTCAAAACTGAGCAAGATTTCTCCTTATTAGGAATGAATTGTCACTTATTTTAAGCAGGAGACTCATCAAAGCAAGGCTCATTTATATTCAATACAGTTCTTTCCCTTAGGTACAAATCAGAGTGCCTATAAGAAGGGCCTTGAACACTCTTGGTTTCCTTGAGGCTAGAAGTGGAATCAATAGACCCTTCTTAGGAGGTTAGGAAAAAAGCACTATTCCTGGAGACTGGCTCTTCTTGTCCTTAATCTTGGGAGTAGGAAGGACTCTAGAGGTCTAGGAACAGTAGCTGAAGGTTTTATGGTAAGTGCTTGGTACTCCCTCTTTTGTAGAAAGTTTATTTAGTGATAACCTTGCCTACTAGAAAATTGGCTATTTAGTAGAAATGTTAGCTGGAATATGTTATAAGGCTAAGTGCATTTCATCTGTTCTATTCCAGTTATAAGTTCTGTGGAACTCCCACTGGATGCAGATGTGCAGACCAGCAATCTCCTGATAACTTTCTTGAAGTATAGCTCAATTGTCATGCAGGACACCAAAGGTAAGGCATGCTACTTTCGGGGCTCAGGAAGTAGGAGGTGTGGCAGGCAGCTACTTAGCTAGAATCAAGAAGTGGCATTAAATACTTTGAAGTTTTGACAGGATGAACCTTTGGGGCCTACATACGGGGTGATGGTCCTGATTACTGGAAAACAGTGATGTCTCACTGCCAGATGGCAATTAGGTGGTGTTGGGAAAACCTGGAGTTAGAGGGGGAGTACTTCAAAAATAGAACAGGAAAAAAAATTGGTCTCTACAAAAACTAGCAAGTCATTTTAGCAGATTTTGGTAAGTAGATGCAAAGTCTTTTGTGTGGGAAGTGGGGGGATTAGCACTCTTCAGGGAATTCCCTTTTGAGGACAAGAACTGGAAGCATCAGCTTGTGGTGAGAATTTGTGGACTGGTGTACCAAGTACAGTAGGAAGAGGTGAGATTGAGAGGGATAGTGTTCCTTAACACTTAAAACAGAAGTGTCAGTACCCATCCAGAGATGCAGAGTGGAAGCTGGAGAGGACTGCTTGTTGGAAAAGTTTTAGTTTATTGTCTCCGGTTTTCTGCTCTTCATCGGTTTATGATCTTCCTGTGATCTTTTAATTGGTGATAGGAAAAGAGAATATTTGTACTATGTGTGAGAAGAGATTGAGAGGAAACCCAGCAGATTCTATCCAGTATATATATCTTGGTCCATTGAGAGCTACAGAGATGATGAACCTCTGAGACTTGGCAAGTGAGATCTGACAGGAGAGGATAGTAAAACTCTTGTGTATCTGTGTTTTCTGAGACCATTGCTTTTCCTTAATGGAGGAGGATAACCTTTTTCTTTCTCTAGAAATGTCACAGCAACCACAGAAGAGAGATTGCATACATGTGACCTACAAGTGAACTTGTAGCTTTGCTTGATAGAACACAGTGAATGGAGGCCCTTGGAATTTACCTTTAGCTTTAATGATTATATAAAGCTCTAAAATGGAAGGCAAAATTGAGGGCAGATTAATTATAGTATGAGCAGTCTCAGGCTGTCTCTCTAAACTCAGGCTGAGTTAGTCCTTTGCCAACAGGGGGCCTAAATATGACAAGGGGTAAGATTAGGTAAGATGAAGAATTAATTTCAATAATGGCTCCTGTGCGTCTGAGGGAGTGGGAAGGGAAGGAAAAAAATGGCTACTGAATAGCTACCTTGGCCCAGCTCTCTTGCGCTGACCTTCTGCATGTCCTAACAGGATCTCGTTTTGATTTTAGGAGCAATAGAAGCAACTTTTTCTTGGCTCTGCTCTGTCCCCATATCCCAGATATTATTAGCTTTTTCTTCTTTGTTATGTATTTATCATTTGATACCTATAAAAAGATACTTGTAATATATATAAATATTAAATTATAAAACTTACAGTAAATACAATAAATAACATGAGTTATAAAGTATAATAATAAGATGAACATGTGAACCTACCGCTCAGCTGAAAAAATATTAATGCCATTGAAACTACCTGTGTGTCCCCTACCCAGTTGTTCGTCTTTTCTTCAATCTGCAGAATTTTGTTTGTCATTTCTTTGATTTAGCTCTGCTTTTGAAGCCTTTTTTTTTTTTTTTTTCCCTGAGGTTCTGCTGGCTTGGATGTTGTTACCTTAGAGGAGTATCTCCTCAACTTTAAAATAGACATTAGAGGGGCAGCCCGGTGGCTCAGCGGTTTTAGTGCCGCCTTTGGCCCAGAGCATGATCCTGGAGACCTGGGATCGAGTCCCACATCAGGCTCCCTGCAGGAGCCTGCCTGCGTCTCTGCCTCTCTCTGTGTGTTTCTCATGAATAAGTAAATAAAATCTTAAAAAAAAAAAAAATAAAAATAAAATAGGCATTAGATGGGGGAGCTGGATGGTTCAGTTGGTTAAGCATCTGCCTTTGGCTCAGGTCATAATCCTGGGGTCCTGGGATTGAGCCCTGCATGGGGCTCCCTGATCAGCGGGGAGTCTGCTTCTCCCTCTCCCTCCGCCTGCCACTTCTTCTGCTTGTGTACTGTCTCTCTCTCTCTCTCTCTCTCTCTCTCTCTCTCTCTCTCTCACTCTTTCTCAAATAAACAGATAAAATCTTTAAAAAAATAGACCCTAGGC
The DNA here is from genome assembly GCF_905146905.1 of Nyctereutes procyonoides. NCBI lineage: Eukaryota > Metazoa > Chordata > Mammalia > Carnivora > Canidae > Nyctereutes > Nyctereutes procyonoides. The sequence goes on along the minus strand of NW_026575133.1, from coordinate 7,022,961 downwards.
AAAAATATTTTTAAAAATATACGTATACCTATACATACATTTTAAAGTTGATTCACCAAAATCTTAATTTTATTGTCCTTTTTTTATACTTCTCTTTTTTTTAAAGATTTTATTTATTTGAGAGAGAGTGAGCACAAACTGGGGAGTGGCAAAGGGGGAGAGAGAGAAGCAGACCCCCCCCCCCGAGGAGGGAGTCCCTGGGAATTTCTGGGATCATGACCTGAGCTGAAGGCTGATGCTTAACCGACTGAGGCACCCAGGCACTCCTGTGCTTTTCTGAATTAAAAAAAGTTAATAATGAAATATGCCTCATTTTTGTATTCAGAAACACTTTTTTTTTTGAAGTGGAGAGATAGCTGCGGGTTTTTTTTTTTTTTTTTTTTTTAACAGGAGTTTATCAGCTTTTGGGGAAAGGGAGGATAGTGCCAGAGAAACTCTGTGGCCAGAGGTAGGTAGAAGAGTCTTATGAATCTAGTTTTGGGGCATTTCTCTTCTGGCTGCCTAGAGCACTGATACAACCTCTGGGAAATGTCAGGGAAGTATTATATTATTACTCTGTTTGCCCTGTCTGTGAGGAGAGGTGAGTGTATTTCTGAACTATAACCCCCTTTATGCCTTCTAATTGTTGGGTTTTAGTTGATTTTATCTTTGAGGAAGTGGCAGGTTGATGTCAGGGTGAGTTCTATTAGCTCCTTTCATAGCACTGTAACCTGTTAATAGGTCTTCTCTCAGAATGGACTTCAATTTGGGTCCTGTCAAAGCTAATTTGAAGCATCGTAACCATTTGTCCATTTTGGATATGCTGGTATGACCTTCTTCTTGTCTCCATTTCACCCCTCACCCACAAAGATCCTGGAAAGTAAATAAGCTTTGATAGTTCTGGTAATTGACAGTGATGGAGTAGCTCTTTCTTGGTCATTTGTGTGAGCTGAGAGCCCTGCTACTGAGGCTACCTTCTTTTTTGATAACTAGAATGTGAGTTCTGGGAGACCGGGGACCTTGGTTCAGTTCAGTGCTATATCTGTAATGCTTAGCACAGTGCCTGCCACACGGTAGGTACTAAGTAAATATTTGTAGAGTGAAAAGCTTTGGCAGGAAGAAAAGAAATACGATGAAGAGTTCACAGCTCTCCTGGTCATAAGTAGTGTGTATAGTACAAGGAAAGACAGAGACTGGACCTTGGTTTTTAGTTAATTTGTTTCAGATTCCACTGCTAGTTTGCTGTCAATAGTTAAAAAACCAATCTAGATTTTGTGGGACGTTGCTATAGATGGTTGTGCTTACAGCTGATGGATGGGAAGGGGTGAGGAAGGGAATAGATTGGACTATTTGGAAGCAAAGGGTTGGTACAGAAGCATGGCTCTGATTTGGGCCATGATAGTAGGAACCAGTATAATAATTAGATTCTCAGGAAGATGATTAGCTATCCTTCAGACTGCCAGAATATTTTAGAAAAAAATCTTCTGAGGAATTCTTTTGCCTAGTAGAAAAGCAAGAATTACTCTAGTAGAACCTTGATTTTCATTCAGGACTTTTGTTGTGAGGGGGAAAGTAGAAATGTTCTTTTTAATGATACACATCTTTATTCTCTATAGAAACATGGTTTGGATGATACAGAGAGAAGGGTTTGTTTTTTTTTCCTTTACAGATGAGCACCGGCTTCACAGTGGCAAACTCTGTCTGATTATACTTACATGTATTGCAGAGGTAGGTGTCACTAGTCTTCTGATATTAGCTAGTCTCTTACAGAGTGCTATCTTTTTTTCTGTCCTTCATCTCCTGTTCCTAATTTTTAGGTTCCTAAAGCTTGGGAAAGAGAATCTTTCCTCTTTGTATTGTCTGTCTCCTCCCACTAGAATGTAAGCTCTGATAGCAAGTATTTTGTTCCTTCACCAGTGTATTCTTAGTGTCTAGCACACAGTAGAGGCTCAATGAGTATTTACTGGATGAATTAATAACAAATCATGTTATGATATCTGTGGTGATTTCAAACTGGAAGATCAGAGCTCTTCAGAGTTTTAAATAAGAGATTTAAGCCTCTGTAGGAAAAATAATCCTGTCCCTTTAAAGCTGCTCATGTTGGATCTTTTGCATTTAGCAAAATGAGAAAAGGAGCTCGAGTTTCCTGTGGGGCGTAGTGGGTAGAAAAGTGTAAAGAGGGGAACTGGAAAGGGAGTAAAGTTGGGCTTATTGCACTTTGGTGACGGAAAAGAGCCCAAAGGTAAGAATAAGATGTGCTTTATAAGGAGGCTCCTTTGGTTGGATGAATTAGGCCTGAGCTCACCTGGTGGCAACACGGGTGTAAAAAAGAAAAAACAAACAAACCACAGGGCCCCAAGGGTATCACCTAGGCCCATACCTGATTATGGACAGAACTTGAGGCAGTTTATGCGATCTGAAGAGAAACCAGAGTTTTGAGGTAGTTTAGAGCTAAATTTTTGCTTTAACTTTCCCCTTTACTATCCCTTGCTTTGATCTTTTTTGTCTTAAAAATAGTAAAGGTGGTTCACATAGAGTAAAGATCTTGCTCAGTCTTTCCCTTTTTATGTTGTGAAAAGATGACCTATTTTTCACCAGGTTATGGGTAGCTGATTATAGAAGAGCTACTTATTAGCAGTGGGCCTGCTGTAATTGCTTTTCAAAAACTCTTTCTAAGAAAATCTTTAAAGAAGTTGTTTTTCACAAATTGTAACAATTCCTAGTAATTGGAGTCTGTAGGCATGTCAGATCTTCAGAAAAGGTGTTGGGAAAGGGCTGCAGGATGTATATTACTGATCCATGGGTGAGAGGTTTTTGATTTTCCATCAGTCTTCAGCAAAGCCAGAGATAGACAGGGACTTGCCTACTGCCATGCTTCCTGTGTAGCTGTTTTTTTCCTGCTGTGCCAATCCCATTCCCGGCAGAGTGCAGACCTTTCTTCTTAATCATGGAGTCTGCACATGTATCCTGCAGCCCTGATGAAACCTTCAAGCTGTCACAGAGTAGGCTCCTTGGGCAGATGGGAAGGAAGAGAAAATAGGAAAACAGATTCTTCTCAGCATTTGCCTCAAGTCCTTATGCCTTAATTTTTTATTGTTTGTAATTTGCTGAGAGATTTTTGACCAGTTAGAGACACACTAGGAAATTATACCCAATTAAAATCTCATGGCTTAAGTAGGGTTTGACATTAAGACTCTAGGCTCATCCTATTTGGTCTCCAACTGGTCCTTGAAAGTAGTTCTTAAAATGCAAGGATTTTTAGCAAGTATGATAGATGATAAACCGTGTTTCCTAAGTATGGCTCTCATTTCTTTTTCTCTATATCTTTTTTTAGGATCAGTATGCCAATGCATTTTTGCATGATGACAATATGAATTTTCGAGTAAACTTACACAGAATGGTAGGTGTGACTTTTGTTTCTTGATTTTTCTTAGAGAAAATTTTTGGTATGTTGGCAGGATTGGGGAGGATGAAATTGATCCTATTTAGAACAAATGTGGGTGGAATGTTGTACTAAAGGGCTTTTGCTTAACTGCTGTTCAGCAGGCCCATGCCTGTTGTTGGGATTTTTTCCGTGTCACAGAGCTCTACTCAAGACAGGATGGAAAGATCCACAACCATATTCCCATGGCAGTAATATTAGATTGTATCAGTAACGTAGATTTCAACTAGGAGATGGGCCTAAACCTTTTGTTTTCAAAATGTAGTATGACCTTTGATTAGTTAAGACCAGATGCTGTTTTATTTATCTGAGAAGCGGGGGAAATAGAATATGAAGATACCAGGGAATTACTTAAAACTTGGAGATATATTTAAAAATACCATGTTGAGATTTATATTTGAACTCACTTTTTTTTTTGCAACTGCTACTGTTGCTGCCTCTACACAGTTACCTTCTTTTCTTTTTATTATTTTTTCAAAGAAAAATACCAATATACTTCTTTTGTTGTTAGTAATGTCACTTGTATAGATAAAATCAAAGTAAAAGCAACAGCTTTCCCATTCTAGTATGCCCCAGTGCCCTTTGGAGCTGTTGTCTTGGTGTGAATTGTGTTTTTGTCACAGGCCTGCATTGATAATTGAGAAGCATTTAACAAGTCCTCCCTGTCCCACCCTACCCTCATCACTAGAAAAAGAAAGAAAAGGTAGCATCTCTGTAGTAGTGATTTTATTTGCATGAAAAATGTGATGATGAGCCTTTGGATGCCAGTTCAGATGTCTACTAACTTCATTTCTTTTTTGTGTGAAGCCTATGAGACACAGGAAGAAGGCAGCAGACAAGAACCTTCCCTGCCGTCCCTTGGTGTGTGCAGTACTGGGTGAGTCTCATCAAAATTGGCATTTTTCTGAGCCAGTGACAGATTTTCATGATTAGGAGGAGGGATAGATCCTGGTTGATTTGCTTCTCCCTCAGAGAAGGTACTAGTTATGTTTCTTCTCTGGTCTAAGAAACCATGTTTATTGTTCAGTTTGGTAAAGCAGCTCCAATGAATAGAATGTTCAATTAAAGAGTTCTCTTGGGACACCTGGGTGGCTCAGCAGTTGAGCATCTGCCTTTGGCTCTCAGGGTGTGATCTCAAAGTCCCAGGATCAAGTCCCGAATGGGGCTGTCTGCATGGAGCCTGCTTCTCCTCCCTCTTCTTGTGTCTCTGCCTCTCTCTTTGTGTATCTTATGAATAAATAAATAAAATCTTAAGAAAAAAAAAAGAATTCTCTTGTTTAAAGATAAAGATCTTTCCAGGGACATAAATGGCTAAGTCCAAGCCTGATACATGATTTAAATTTATAAAGTATCTTATTCCTGATCAAAATTCCAAATTCTTCATTCCCTTCTTGGTCCAAATTGATGTGTCAGCTCGCCAGGAGGCTTAAAGTTTACGGTTCGGACATACAAAATTTCCTCTGAATAAATTAAGCTGAGATGAGGCTGACAGGGCTGACAGTAGGTGGTTTTGTCTTAGGTGATTGTCTGCCCAGAATTCTTCATTTTCCTCAGGGGAATGATCTGAACTCTTAATCCCATTTCACTTGGATAGTCAGCCCTAGTTCCTAAATCTACTTGATTTTAGAAACAGCAATTAAGACTATATAATAAGCCTCTATTGAGCCAGAGTCCCATAGACCATTTCAGTCAATATCTGTCAAACAGCATGATCATGAGATGAGATAGAGTGACATAACTTCAGAGTGGAGTCTTTGGTTACATGGATGTGATACATAATTTCTTCTTTGTTTGCCTCATCACTCAGTTCTCAGAATATGATTTCCCTCTGGCATTTTGCATTAGTGTCATGGTACAAATTATCTGTGCAATGAAATCTGTGTACCTAAATTTATTGGTAGGTCAGGGTATACTTCTGGAAGCAGGAGAGTGAGCTAATTTTCTTGTTATTTTACAAGTGGCAGGTGTTGAAAAGTGTTGCAACAAGTACCTTACATAAAATAAATTTCAGTCCATGTGAATAAAGATGTGATTAGTGGTTGCCATTCAGCATGAGTGCAAGGTATACTGAGGTTTCTTTCCAACTCAAAGGCGAGGAATGCATTTCATTCTGATTGACTTCATTGTTCTCCTTTTCCCATTCAGACCTGATGGTAGAGTTTATTGTAACACACATGATGAAGGAGTTTCCTATGGATCTGTATGTGTAAGTACCATGGTTCACTTAATGTGTACAAATCTATTTTATAGAATTGAGTGATAGGAATTTATAGTCACAAGATTCTGTATATACTTCAGGAAAAACTCATTTGTGTTTGGAGAAGTATCAGGGAGCATTTTATGGCCTGGGTTTATACATCTTTGCAGAAGAGGGAAAAAGTACAATAGACTCTGCACATATCTTTTTTTTTTTTTTAAAGATTTATTTATTTATTTATGATAGACAGAAAGAGAGGCAGAGACACAGGCAGAGGGAGAAGCAGGCTCCATGCAGGGAGCCCGACATGGGACTCGATCCTGGGACTCCAGGATCGCGCCCTGGGCCAAAGGCAGGTGCCAAACTGCTGAGCCACCCAGGGATCCCCTGCACATATCTTTATTATCACTTTAGGCACATTACGTCAAGAACAGGGCTGATGCACTGAAGTAGTGATTATGGGTGACTGCTGTAATCCAAAGATGTGGAATACCAGCAAGCTACTTAGTCACCCCTGGGCTTTGGTATCAAAGTAGTCAGCAGTATTTAGAAGATAGGGAAAGGCCTGAGAAATAGAGCTTCTTGTCTGTTGTTAGCCTATATTGCCTAGCAGCCTAGTCAGAATTATTCTAGGTAGGCAAATTATATGTATAGTGGCCTGGCTGGGAGATTCCTGCCTCCTGAGGAGATCAGATTATCGAAATTCTTCACAGCCATCATAACTAGAGGCAACTGAAAATCATCGTATTTCAATAAAGTTTAAGCCTTAAGGCTTTCTCTCTCCTTTGCTGTTTCTGCATTCTTATCTTTAATGCCCAAGAAGAGCTGTGCTCCATTAGTATGATCCCAAATATATATATTACCTTTTTACCTCAGAAAGCATCTGAATTGAGTATGATAACAGAATTGCTACTTCCCCTTTTTTCAGCAAGAGAGCAATTTGGTAAACACCAGTGTCCATGTGCCTCATTCCAGTGGTAGGTCTGGGATCTGGGGAGGTATAAAAGATTTTACTCTGAATAGAGTAGACCTCCAGCTTTTTAGACTGCTTGCAGGTCATGTCATATAGTCTTGGTTTCCTAGATCTGGAATAATAATACAAATTTTACTTTTAGGTAAGTAGGTTGCAGTTTGCATTTTTCTTTTCTTTTTAAAAGATTTTATTTATTTATTTGAGAGAGAGCATGAGTTGGGGAGGTGGGGCAGAGGGAGGGGGACAAGCAGACTCTCCAATGAGCAGGGAACCCAATGGGGGCTTGATCCCAGGACCCTGGGATTGTGACTTTAGCCAAAGGCAGATGCTTAACCAACTGAGCTGCCCAGGCACTCTGCAAGTTTGCATTTTTCTGTTTGCAGCTTTTTTTTTTTTTTCCTGGTGTTTAGAAGTAAGCCTGATTCCTTATTTTATTTATTTATTTTTAAAGATTTTATTTATTTGAGAGAGCGAGAGAGAGAGAGCTTGAGTGGGGGCTAGGGAGAGGTAGGCTCCTTGCTGAGTGGGGAGCCCCATGCGGGGCTTGATCCCAGAACCCTGGGACCATGACTTAAGCTGAAGGCAGCTGCTTAACCAACTGAGCCACCCAGCCCCTTCCTCGCCCCCCCTTCTTTATTTTAATTCAAACACCATGAAAGCTGCTTTTTTTGTAACACCAATTAGATAAGTTTTCAGCTTGTTTTAGGCCTATCTCTGAACCTCAGCACTTTAGGGATCAGATTTGTTTTACTACAGACTTTATTTGTAGCTTGGTTATCTTATGTTCCAGTTTTAGGACGTGCTATTTACCTTGTAGTATATTATTATAGTCTCAGTTCTCATTTTCCAGGTATGGAAACAGACTCTAGAGATTGAGTTGCTTTGTCCAGGGTTATTCTGTTACTAAGCACCATTGTCTGGACCTGAACTCAGCTTTTCTTATTGTAAATCCGAGGCTGGGGATGCCTGGATGGCTCAGCGGTTGGGTGTCTGCCTTCGGCTCAGGATATGATCCTGGAGTTCCAGGATTGAGTCCCATGTCAGGCTCCTGCATGGAGCCTGCTTCTCCTCCCTCTGCCTATTTCTCAGCCTCTCTGCATGTCTCTCGTGAATAAATAAAATCTTAAAAAACAAAACAAAACAATAAAAATAAGTAAATCCAAGCCTGTTGCCATCCCTTCTCCAGTGTATTAGTTTTCTATTGCTGTGTACAAATGACCCCAAACTGAGTAGTTTAAAACACATTGTTATCTCACAGTATCTGTGGTTGAGGAATCCAGAAGCAGCTTAGCTGGGTAGTTTTGGCATAGGGTTTCTCACAAGGATTCAGTCAGAGTGTTAGCTGCGGGGTGCCTGGGGGGCTCAGTTGAGCATCTGACTCTTGGTTTCTGCTTAGGTCGTGATCTCATGGGTTGTGAGATTGAGCCCTGAGTTGGGCTTTGCACTTAGTGCAGAGTCTGCTTGGGATTCTTTCCCTCTTCCACTCCCTTTCCCTTTGCCCCTCTTCTCATGTGCTTGTGCACAGATGCACTCTCCCTCTCTCAAATAAATAAATAAATCTTAAAAACAAAACAAAACAAAAAACAAAACCCAACAGTGTTAGCTGGGCCTATAGGCATCTGAGGCTCTACTCCAGGCTGGAGGATTTTCTTCCAAGTTTACTTACATGGTTGTTGGCAAACCTTAGTTCCTTGCCATGTGGGCCTCTTCATAGGGCTGCCCACAGCAGCAGCTAACCTGCTCCAACACAAGTAATCCAAGAGAGAAAGAAGGAAGTGAGAGACTAGGATGGAAGCCATAATGTCTTTTATAATGTCTCAAATGACATACCATTTCTCTTGGTCCCATAGACCAACCCTGATACAATGTAGGAAGGGACTACATAAGGATGTAAATGCCAGGAGGTGGGGACCACTGGGGGCCGTCTTGCAGGCTGGCTATCATAGTGGCACACTGAATAAGTTGCATCACCACAATTCAGACTCAAGTCTCTCTGACCACAGTAGTTAAGTACTCTTAACTACTACTGTGATAAGTGACAAAAGAAGGATTTGAACAGTGTGACTAATACTGACTGGGGCATCAGAGCAGATAACAGAGAAGGTTGCATTTGACCTGAGTCATGAAGAAACTGTGGGAGTTTTCTGTATAGAAGAGTGGAGGAGGGACATGCCAAGCAGGGGACCAGCATGTTCAAAGGCTTGGAGGCTTGAAAGTGTGGCATGTTTGGAAAGTAGAAAGTAATTTGGTATGATTAGAGTGTACGGTGCATGGAAGAAGCATAGGAGAGTAGATTAAGTGGTGGATGCTAAACAGTTGAGGGTGGGATGACATGATAAGATGGTGTGAAGTTCAGCATGTCGAGTTACAGGTATGTGGCTGTCTACTCAGACCCTCACATGACAGCCAATGAACCTGATTGACATAAATATTTTAACTCCCCCCCCCCCAATTACTACCGTTTTTGGTATTGCCTTGCTTTCTCAGTTGCTTTTTCCACCTGCTCCTCAATTGAATGTCCTGAGGTTAGGGAAGATGGAAAAGATAATGAAGCATCAAGCTGACAGAGGCTGGACAGAGGTCCCAACCTCAGGCTGAATACACTTTCAAATTCCTTACTACCAGTGGGAATATATCCAGATCTCCCCACCCCCTCCTCCAACCCTCTTCCCAGATTTTGGCTTTTGGAGCATCAAGTCCTTTTTAGGTGAATTGCTCTACTCCCAGCTGGGCATCAGGCCAGGTTGTTTCTCTCACTTCTCATTATGTACTGCTTTACAGCAGCATACCGCAGAATGAGAAATTGAAAGCAAAATGAATTTCTGCCATTTCAGATAAGTTTATAATCCTTCTGGTGAAATATGAAGAAATAGGGAGTGTGGAAAGACTTAATACTCAAAACCAGAATCTGGGTCAGCAATGAAACAATTTCACATCAGTGTATAAATGTTGTAGGTAAAGTAATAATGAGGAAAAGTGCTTATACCAAAGAGAGAGAAAGACAGAGAGAGAGAGAGAGAGAGAAGGAGAGAGAAATCTTGCCTGGAGCAATAAGAGGTGAGGAAACTTAACCAGTTAATTTCACTCCTCATTGTGTTCCTTGATTCTCACTGCCACCCCCACTGCTGCCACAGTGAGGAGAATTTCAGAGGCTATTTCCCTGAGGAGAGTAACTCTGTTTCTCAGTAAGAGATTCCCAAACCTGGAAGTAGGCACCGGAAGAAAGTAGAGACTTGAGTGGACCCCTCAAGAAGACTTCAGGTTATGGGACGCCTGGGTGGCTCAGTGGTTGGGCATCTGCCTTTGGCTCAGGGCATGATCCTGGAGTCCTGGGATTGAGTCCCACACTGGGCTCCCTGCATGAAGCCTGCTTCTCCCTCTGCCTGTGTTTCTTCCTCTCTCTCTCTCTCTCTCTCTCTGCGAAATAAATAAATAAATAAATAAACAAATAAATAAATTCTTTAAAAGAAAAAAAAGAAGACTTCAGGTTAAAGCAGAACAATCTCATGTTGAAATAGGAAACCACTATGTGCATAAAAAAAAAAACCAAAGAAGCAATACATTTGGAGTAATTCAGCCAGTATGTATTTTTTAAAAATATATTTTATTTATTTATTTTTAAAGATTTTATTTATTTATTCATGAGAGACAGACAGAGAGAGAGAGGCAGAGACAGGGGCAAAGGGAGAAACAGGCTCCATGCTGGGAGGCTGATGTGGGACTCGATCCCGGGTCTCCAGGATCATGCCCTGGGCTAACGGTGGCGCTAAACCGCTGAGCCACCTGGGCTGCCCGTTGGTGTGTATTTTTAAGATTGTAGCAATTGTTAAAGTTTTTATTCTAGCTCAGTAAATAGTATAAGTTATTGAGACCACCAGGCTGGATGGCTGCAGAGGCAAAAACAGAGCTTTAGAACAGTGTCAGAGTGAGTATTGATAGCCTTTGAACCAGAGGGTGGTGGCAGCAGGGGAAGAAGCACGGGTAGTGTTTCCTTGCTGCTTCACAGGGGCTAAGGGCTGGGCTGGGATTTTCAATCGAGCTGCAACAAACCTGTCGGTACCAGGTACCTAATGACTATCAATTTAATGGAGAAGTTGATAGAGGAATTTACATATTCCTAAATTAAATCATGGCTTGAACTAGGACATCTTGTAGCTAGTGACAACTGCATCAAAGAGAAGATCACACCACAATATCTAAAAATCAACAATTGAGGGGCACCTGCGTGGCTCAGTGGTTGAGCATCTGCTTTTGGCTTAGGTCATGGTCCCAGGGTCCTGGGATCGAGTCCCACATCGGGCTCCCCGAGGGGAGCCTGTTTCTCCCTCTACCTGTGTCTCTGCCTCTCTCTTTGTGTCTCTCATAAATAAATAAATAAAATCTTTAAAAAAATTTTTAAAATAAAAATCAACAATTGATTTGAAAACTATTAGGGTGATTTATACTATAATTTATGTCATTTGGTAAGCAGTTTTGATAGTTTAGTTTATTAAGAGAATAAAAGAGTTATTTAAATTTTTGATGTATGTATTGATTTCTGTATTTATATTTCTGTATGTTTTGTAAAATATTTTTAATATCACTCCTGAGGATACTGAAGTCTTTTAAGAGAGACATATTATAGGGGCACCTGGCTGGCTCAGTTGGTAGATCTCAGGGTCATGAGTTCAAGTCCCACATTGGGTGTGGAACCTCCTTAAATAGATAAAAAAGAGAGAGAAAGAGAGATCTGTTATATAGTACTTTTATAATTCTGATCTGAAGGCCTCCTACAAGACCACTTAGAGCTATAAGGAGTGGGAAGAACAGAGATCTAAATCATGGGGCAAGTTGAATAGGCTGGTAAGGTAGCAGTGCAAGCCCATTACTGGGAATATTTTGAAAACTTCCAGGATGTCAATTTACAAATTTAGTTGATTTCATTTGTGTCATTATGTTGTTAGGCACTTTAATTTAATTCTTCTAGGTAGTGTTTTTGGCTCCTGTTCCACAGAGGGAGGATTGTAGTGTTTTTTCATTTTGGTTTGATTTTTTTGCCCTCCTCTTTAACCTCTAGGCTAGGAAGTCTAAGAAGAAATTAGCTACCTCTACTTTCACTTGATTCCATGACCTGTCAGATTGATTCCATGACGTGTCTGCTGTAGGATCTTCAGTTACTCTTGGTCTCAGAATAAAACCATAGAAACTACGAGAGTCCAAAAGTACTCTTTAGTTGAAGCTGCCTTTCAGCTGAATTGCGTTGGAATAGTAGGTGGAGAGGAGCCACTTTGTGCCCTGGACTTTTTGCCTTGCTTTATTTTGTATCTTCTATTTCAGTTTTCTCTGCCATTTTTATTGATTGATTTATTTATTTATTTATTTATTTATTTTATTTTATTTTATTTTATTTATTTAATTTTATTTATTATTTATTTATTTTTTATGATAGTCACACACAGAGAGAGAGAGAGGCAGCGACATAGGCAGAGGGAGAAGCAGGCTCCATGCACCGGGAGCCCGACGTGGGTTTCGATCCTGGGTCTCCAGGATCACGCCCTGGGCCAAAGGCAGGCGCTAAACCGCTGCGCCACCCAGGGATCCCATCTGCCCATTCTCTCATGTCAAAACAGTTTCAAGAGGAAAGCCTCTTTCATTTGCCTGAACCTAGCAGGTTATCTGGGTCTAGTTTCCAGGAACTTGACAGTTTAGTTCTAATTAAGTGCTAGATGTTTATTTAATTTTTTTGAAAAATTATAAAAGTTTTTTATTTGTTCAAGCAATCTCCACACCCAACGTGGCGCTTGAACTCACAGCCCCAAGATCAAGAATTGTACACTCTTCCAACTGAGCCAGCCAGGTACCCCAAGTGCTAGATCTTTAGTTGGTAAACAGTGTTTGTTGAATGAATGAATGAAGATTTAAGTCTGACAGTTTCTTCTGAATCTTTTGGGTTGTGTGATGAGCCTAATTTTCAGAGGGGTACAGTCTAAACCTTGGACCTCTGTTGCTGCCTTCCCACTCCCAATCTACTTTCTGTTTATATATTTGCCTATTCTGGGCATTTGATATAAATGAAATCATGTCATGTGACCTTTTGTGACATAATGTTTTCAAGGTTTGTCTGTGTTGTGGCATGTATTAGTACTTTATTCCTTTCTGTGGCTGAGTACTATTCCATTGTATTGTTTATCCATTCATCAGTTACTATTCCATTGCATTATTTACTAGTTTGTCAGTTGATAGACATTTGAGTTGTTTTTATCTTCAGCTGTTATGAATAATGCTGCTATCAATATCCATGTACAAGTTTTGGTATGGATATATGTTTCATTTTTTCGTGTGTATATACCTAGTAGTAGAATTGGGGGGTTATGTGGTAACTCTATGTCTAACATTATGAAGAACTACTAAACTGTTTTCCAAAGTGGTTGTACATTTTACATTTCCATCAGCAATGTATATGGGCTCCAGTTTTTCTACATATTCATCACAGCCAAGGATTTTATTTCACCTTGGACTTTTCTTCCACTTTGGCAAAAGTAGAAGGGGCATGAACTTGATTTAAGAAATGACATTATAAAAAACAAAACAAAAAAAAAAAAAAGAAATGACATTATAGGGCAGCCCCAGTGGCGCAGCGGTTTAGCGCCGCCTGCAGCCCAGGGTTTGATGCTGGGGACCCTGGATCGAGTCCCACATCAGGCTCCCTACGTGGAGCTTGCTTCTCCCTCTGCCTGTGCCTCTGCCTCTCTCTCTCTCTCTCTCTCTCTCTGTGTGTGTGTGTGTGTGTCTCTATGAATAAATAAATTTAAAAAAATCATTAAAAGAAAAAAAAAGAAATGACATTATAGGGGCACCTGGGTAGCCAGTTGATTAAGCATCTACCTTCAGCTCAGGTCTTGGGATCAAGCCCTACATCAAGCTTGCTGCTCAGTGAAGAGCCTGCTTCTCCCTTTCCCTTGGCTACTCCCCCTGCTTGTGCGTGTGCTCTCTCTGTGTCAAATAAATTTAAAAAATGAATGAATGAATGAATGAATGAATGAAAGAAAGAAAGAAAGAAAGAAAGAAAGAAAAAGAAAGGAAGGAAGGAAGGAAGGAAGGAAGGAAGGAAGGAAGGAAGGAAGGAAGGAAGAAAAGAGAAAGAAAGAAATTGTAAAACCTTGAGTAGATTTTTGGTTTACGGATTAACATACCAGTTCTCTCCATATTATTCTATCATGATCTGCCCATGTGTTTCTGGACTCCCTTTGCCAAGGGTTTGTAAATAGTAGTGCAGTGGGATAAGCAGGTTGGTGAGTTTTGGTAAATGTATACATCCTGTAACAACTCTCCCAGTCAAGGTGTAAAATATTTTTCTTCTCTGAAAAGTTCCTTTGTGGCTCTTTTAGGGGATGTTAAAATTTTTTTTAGAGATTTATTTAGGGGATCCCTGTGTGGCTCGGTGGTTTAGTGCCTGCCTTTGGCCCAGGGCACGATCCTGGAGTCCCGGGATCGAGTCCCACGTTGGGCTCCCGGCATGGAGCCTGCTTCTCCCTCTGCCTGTGTCTCTGCCTCTCTCGCTCTCTCTCTGTGTGTCTATCATATATATATATATATATATATATATATATATATATATATATATATATATAGGAAGGAGAGAAGAGAAGTATATCAGAGAAGGAGAGAGCACAAGTGGGAGGGGCAGGGAAAGGGAGAGAGAATCTCTAGCTGACTCAACGCTGAGCGATGGCCTGTTGCAGGGCTCCATGAGATCACAACGTGAGCTGAAACCGAGAGTCAAACGCTGACCTGACTTTGCCACCCAGGTGCCCTGAGGATGTTAACATTTTTAAAAAATTTTATTTTGTTTTATTTTTTTAAAAGATTTTATTAATTTATTCATGAGAGACACAAAAGCAGAGACAGAAGCAGGCTCCCTGGGGGATTCAATCCCAGGACCCCAGGATCATGACTTAAGCCAAAGGTTGACACTCAACCACTGAGCCCCCCAGATGCCCCTAAATGGGTTAATTTGTTACTAATTACTTTGGCTGGTTGTTAAATTTTTTTTTTAATGGAAAGTGAAAAACAGCATGCAAAATTGTATACATTTAAATGTATGATAATAGTCACAACTATATTCAAGCATTAAAATTTTTTTTAAGGATTTTATTTATTTATTCATGAGAGATACAGAGAGAGGCAGAGACACTGGCAGAAGAAGAAGCAGGCTTCCCGCAGGGAGCCCAATAGAGGACTTGATCCCAGGACCCCGGGACCATGACCCGAGCCAAAGGCATATGCTCAATCACTGAGCCATCCAGGTGCCCTAAAAAAAGTGTTAATAGTGCTTCCCTTTTGGGTGGTAGGATAACAGGTGTATTCTATTCCTCTGCCTATGTCTCTGCCTCTCTCTCTGTGTCTCTCATGGATAAATAAATAGAATATTGAAAAAAATTAACTCATTTATTGTAGGCTAGCAGTGTTTTAAATGGTCAAGCTTCTACTGGTCTTTTAACTCCTTCAGTTTTCTGATGGCAGACTTTACTGTGATGGCACCTCCAGGTGCCACTGGTTATGGTATTCATATAGGAGGCACAATGCCAGATGCCCACAGCTCGTCTTTTCCTCTTGGTTTTGCCACAGAGGAAGCAAGTGTACTTGGCTTGCTGGCTTATTTCAATTTTCTTCACCATTTTCCTGAGGGAGGCACCATAACAGGTCCCATATTTACCCACGATTCTGACCTTTTTGGTGTGTTTAACCATGTCGTCGCGAATTAGGTCCAAGCCCAGAGAGCTTCACTTTCCATTGTAACATAAATATTTTTTTGTGTTGTGAAAAATTCTTCATGAATATAATTTTTAAGAGCTTCATGGGGCCCCGCCTGGATGGCTTATTCGGTTAATCCTCCAACTCTTGGTTTTGGCTCAGGTCATGATCTCAGTGTCTTGGTGGGCTCCCTGCTCAGTGAGAGTATGCTTCCCCTCTCATGCACTCCCTGTCTGTCTCTCTAAAATAAATAAATCTTCAAAAAAAAAAAAAAAAGCTTCATGGGGTTACATTATATATCTATGTTTTAGTCTGGTTGGGTTGTGATAACAAAAAAACACAGATTGGGTGGCTTAATGTTAGAAATTTATTTTCTCATTGTTTTGGAGGCTGGATGTCCAAAATCAAGGCGCCAGCACCTTTGGTTTCCCCAGAGGCCTCTCTCCATGGTTTATAGATGGCAGTGTTCTTGTGATTCCTCACGGGGCGTTTTCTCTCTGTGAGAGCGCAAGCATTCTGGTGTCTCTTCCTTTTCTTATGAGGATGCCAGTGCTATCAGATTAGGACTCAACCTTTTAAAAAACTATTTTATTTATTTATTTATTCATGAGAGACAGAGAGAGGCAGAGACATAGGCAGAGGGAGAAGCAGGCTTCCTGTGGGGAGCCCGATGTGGACTTGATCCTGGATCCCAGGATCACGACCTGAACCAAAGGCTGACACTCAACCACTGAGCCACCCAGGCGTCCCTCCTCTGTGGCTTTTTATGCTTTCAAAACCCTCCCCCCAGTCAGAGATGAAAAACATTTTTTGTTAGATTTATAATGTTTAAAAAAAAGATTTGTAATTTTTAAAAATATCTTTCACCTCAACCTCAACCTATTAACTTTATTTAGAAATAGTCTCCCAAAGATATATGCTATTGTGATGTTAGTAATGTTGAATATTCCCATGATTCAGAATTGTACCGTCCAGTAGAAGTTTTTGTGATGACAGAAAAGTTCTGTATGTTTGTGCTGTCCAGTATGGTACCCACTAACCACATGTGATTATTGAGCATTTGATATGTGGCTAGTGCAACTGAAAAATGAATTTTTAATTTAACTTTTAATGTAAATAAAATTTTAGTTAATTATGAATTAAACTAAAATTTAAACATTTAAATCAACAAATTTAAATAGATCTGAAGAGGGGCACCTCTTCAGGATCAATTGGTTATGCGTCTGACTCTTGGTTTTGGCTCAGGTCACGATCTCAGGATTGTGAGATCAAGCCCTGCTTGGGACTCCTCACTCAGAACAATCTGCTTGTCCCTCTCCCTTTGTTCCTCCTCCTGCCCTCCCTTGCTCTCAAATAAATAAAATCTTTTTATAAAAAAGTTTTAAAGACTTAAGGTCTTATTTTTTTTAAAGATTTATTTATTTATTCATTCAGAGAGAGCGAAGAGAGAGGCAGAGACACAGGTGGAGGGAGAAGCAGGCTCCATGCAGGAAGCCCGATGTGGGACTGGATCCCGGGTCCCCAGGATCACACCCCGGGCTGCAGGCGGCGCTAAACCGCTGCGCCACCTGGGCTGCCCAAGACTTAAGGTCTTAAATTTTGTATTTTTATATCCTGTGTTTGCAGCATTGAATGGAGTATTCTAATGCTGGTTCACTGATGTATGCTTTCCTCTGAGGAAAGATACTCAAGGGAATTTTATCTGTAATACCTAATCAACTGCTGACCTATATGTGATTATAGCCCTTTTTTCCTAGTGATAAAGGGAATTAGCACAAGCATTGTGTATGTGAGTTGTCTGTGTGTAGGGGCAACTTATGCATCAGAAAGTTGAAGTTTCTTTCATTTGCATGTGTACAAATTAATCTCCAGCATCTTTAGTGGCCTTAGCAAAGCTATCTGGCTGAAGAAAAATGTATCTGTAGTGAGTTGCATCACACTTTAGGCTTACCCCAGTTTTTTTCTGTTACAGACGCTGCATTCAGGTAGTACATAAACTACTTTGCTACCAGAAGAAATGTAGAGTACGTCTGCATTACACCTGGAGGGAACTCTGGTCAGGTAACTATCTTTTGAATTTGTCTTCTTTTCCTCTTTTATGAGCCCCGAGGCCTAGGCACAGCTGAAAATAAATTAAAAAAAAATGTTTAGAATGCTTCTGTTTTATTTCTTTTCTTTTCTTTTTAAAATATTTTTATTTATTTGAGAGAGCATAAGCAGGGGGAACAGCAAAGAGAGAAGCAGGCTCCAACTGAGCAGGGAACCCAATGGAGGGCTCAGTCCTAAGACCCTGGGATCATGACCTGAGCCAAAGGCAGATTCTTAACCCACTGAGCCACCCAGGCACCCCAGATGCCTCTATTTTCATTTATACTTTTTGTCATTTCAGCCTTGTTCTTTTCTAGATCTGTGCACGTCATGTATCTATTCCATACCTCCTCTAAAATTTCTTCTCCCTGTATTTTTTTGTCAGCTGGTATAAACAATTGAATATATCTTGAGTTCTAATGATTCGTGGTTTGAGTGAGAGTGAGGTAGGAGGAGTCAGTACAAACTTGGATTCCCCCTTGATTCCATGTGGTAGCAGCATATGGACTATAGGGAGGCTTCTGTGTGTTTCCTCAAGATGAGTAATCTTAGGAGGAATGTCATAGGGATAGGGGATGGAGAAGGGGTGGAGAGATGGGGGGAATCCTGTTCTTTGTGTTACATCTGGCATTATTACTGTTTACAGATAGTGTCAATTGTGCCACGCCCCCTGTGCCAGAGACAAAAACAGCAAATTACAGTGTTTACTTTTGTCTTTGTATCCATTTGGAAGCCCAGTAAAGTCATAGCTACCCCTGCGGGGGTGGGGGGGTGGCTCTTCCCTAAGGGTACAATTAATGCTGGCTTGCCACCCCTTTCTTTTGTGTAACTAAATTGGAGGTTTCAGGCAAGCCGGGGAGACATGCTCCCTGAGGCATTTGCTTGCTGATAGGTCCTGTGGCTTTTTGGATCTGATGGTACAATAAGTCTTCTTCAGATGATTACAGTGATGAATGGTTGCCCCACCCATGGAAGAGCTACTAAGTATTCTCAGCCCAGGAGGGTGTGTTAGTGTCAGAGGCTTTATAAGAAACAGGCCAGTAACCCCACCCTCTTCCATGGAATTCATCTCCCTTGTTGTGACATATGGCTTCCTCCGAACCCAATTTGGCTTTCTAAATTTAGTCCTCTATAATGGGAAGTAGAGATCTTTAATTAATGGATTAGCAAGTTCTTTGCAGTTACTGCCTATGGTGGTGAAGGGTGAACAGGAGAATAACACTAAGTGGCAATAGTGGCAGTTTGGTATTTTAGGAGAAAAGAGTATGATTGTGTGAGAGTTTGAGATTGAGGGAATGTCAGAAGATCTAAAGAGATCAAAAGAGATTGAAATGACTAAAGTTAGTAGAATTTCCTAGGTAGGAACAATTCTTGTTAATATGTAGGACTATTGTGGTTGCCTATGAATATATGATTATTGGGTTCTAAAAAATTAGGATTAAAGAGAAAACACAAAAATGATAACAAATCTGTGGATATTGGTATAGTTGTAGGACTTACAACAAGTACAAATGGTTTATGTCTAAACTGGAATGAAGTTACCCATTGTAGTACTAATGAGTTTGTGGTCATAGTTGTTTCTGCCTGCTTTTGATTCTCTTCTGGTTTGATTTTCTCTGGTATTCTATTTTCTTTTGTTTCTATTCCAGCCATCCTGTCTCTGGTCCCTGGGATCTCTCTGGCTTTTCTCCTATCCTGAACATCTGTGGTCCTCTTCCTCATTGTCCTGTTGCGTTGCCTTTTACCATTTACCCTGATCTGTCTCCCTGGGGCCCAGGGCTTTCCATTACTTTTGTTCCTTCTTCCACTTTGTATCCTGTCCTTTGTGCTCTTGTTGTCATATATTCTACTGGTACATATGTTATAAACCCCAAAATACATTGCTATCATTTTTGTTTAAAGAGTCACTTATCTTTTAAAGAGATTAAAAATGTCTTTTGTATTTATCTTTTCTTGATCTTAGCATTTCCCAATTCTGGCTAGGAAATCGTGAGGCAGAAGACCATTTTTATCCTATATTGGTCAGTTGACTTCATGTCTTTAAGTACTTTCTGTCATGTGCAGCTCTGTAATTATGCTCTGAATCAGGACTAATTGACTGGCATTCTAAGGCCCTTGATAGGTTAAGAGGAGATGTATACGAGGGTCATTAGTGATACTGGGATGATTTCTTGTTCCTGAGGCATAGGCACTTGTACTCGAGTTCTCTGCCAAGTGAGTTTAGGTTCTTTTCCTATATAGACTGGGTGAACCTCCTGGAACCCTGGCTCGTGTGTTTATATATGGGGTATACAGTGAGATACAGAGCAGCAGGTGTTAAGGAAAGTTGCAAAATACTATACTATATCTGATGCATCAGAGCCCATAATAATGTATAATACTGCAATCAGTGAATATAAATGTGGCTATGGTGGATTCACCCACTCCTTGGCTGTCAGTACCCTTCATATGTTGGTATGCCCATGTTTTTACTCATTCTTTGCTTTCTAGACTTAAGGATTTGCTGGAGGTGTGTGAACCTCACCATGATAAATATGCTTATGTGTATAGATGCCCATACATGTGCTGAAAACTTTAATTGAATTTTATTTATAAATAAAACTGTTAAGGCATGTGTTGTTAGATTGGATACACAGAAGTGGTTGGGTGTCTAGGAAGCAGTTGGCTAGAGCCCAGATGCCTTTTGTTGTTTGGAATGTGGGTGTGTAGGATCACTGCACTTCAAATGGTGATTTTTATTCCTGTGTTGTTTAGGTACAATCACTCTTTGTTATTGGGGAGGTAACCAGAAGTCCTCTAAATTCCCATATGGAATTCCTAGGCTTGGTCTTGTGGATGAGGTTGAGGCAGATGTATTCGTTGGGGGTTTAATCCTGCCTGCTCTGTTGGTTTTTCAGATACAAGCCCTGACCTTCTCCCTGCTGCCATGGTCTATTAATATGATGCCTGTCACCATAGTATCTGAGTATGTGGGGAAATATATTTAGGCTAACTTAACTGGAATAGGGAAAGGAAGAAGGCCTGCCTCTCTCATTGCCAGCTTTTTTAGCAATCACTATTTTTCACCAAGTTATGGAAAGTTCAAGAGCTCCTTTTTTTTTTTTTAATTTTTTTTTTAATTTTTTTTTTTTTATGATAGTCACAGAGAGAGAGAGAGAGAGAGATAGAGAGAGAGAGGCAGAGACACAGGCAGAGGGAGAAGCAGGCTCCATGCACCGGGAGCCCGACGTGGGATTCGACCCCGGGTCTCCAGGATCGCGCCCTGGGCCAAAGGCAGGCGCCAAACCGCTGCGCCACCCAAGGATCCCTCAAGAGCTCTTCTCTAACCTCTGGGCTACCCAGATCTCCTATTTTGGATAAAAGATAGGTCTTACAACTATCCTCTATAGAAATAGGAAACTGGGTTTTAGGAGAAGATCCTAGGAAATAGGTCTTTACCTTTGAGAATATAATGAAAGATATGATCTTTGTGTCCAGAAAAATGTCTATTTGCATATATATTTTGCATATAATTTCAGAGAGTTCATGGACCCTCTGAAGCTGCTATCCATGATCCTGTGTTATGAATTCCCATCCTAATTTTAGGTTCCATTGCCTCCCAATTATTTCTGTTTTCACAGAACGTCTTACTATCTGGTTTAATATTTTTCTTTCTTTCTTTCTTTCTTTCTTTCTTTCTTTCTTTCTTTCTTTCTTTCTTTCTTCTTTTTTTTAAGATTTTATTTATTTATTCATGAGAGACAGAGAGAGGCAGAGACACAGGCAGAGGGAGAAGCAGGCTCCATGCAGGAAGCCCGATGCAGGACTCAATCCTGGGCCTCCAGGATCACACCCTGGGCCAAAGGCAGGTGCTAAACTGCTGAGCCAACCAGGGACCCCCAATATTTTTTCCTTATTTACTGATCATACTGTATTTTTCCTGGGAACTTAGCTTCACAATCTCCTCTCTGAACTTCTTGGGGATATGGAGCATGTTGGTCACTATATTTTATTTTCTATATCTTTCCTTACTTGGCACTTTGGGTTTCTGTTTTAGCATATTGCATTGTTTTGCTATGTTTGCTTAAGTATGAGTAATGATTTATTTAAATATTTTTCTTTCCTCTTAAAAAAGCTCTTGTAGGGTAGGGTGTGTGTTTTTATCATTGCTTTATTCACACTACTTAGCTTATAATAGGGGCACAGAAAACATTTGAAATGAGTAAATGGATATGTGGACATGTAGAATTTCCATCACTGATGAATCAGCATTCTCTTAAAGGAGCAGGGTGTTGTTGTGTTTGGGCCTCAAAACAATAACAACAACAACAACAACAATAATAGAATCCAGTAGGATGTTTGTTGTCATGTTTCTGTTGGGCTGACTTTTATCACCTTTTTATTTGAATTGTTGATATGAAACAAAGTGGTGGATGATTTTTCTTTCCTTTGTCTGTTTCTTCCTTACTTAAAGATACATGGATTGCTTTTAACTAAGTAAATATGGAAACTTTGATGGTTTCTAAGCCATTAACCAAAGAATGAGCTGAATGTTTAGAGAGAAGCATATAGTTGTAAGAGAGGAAAAGACCTGAACAGAGCTTCGTGGAGTCAGCTTATTTTACTTCCACTGCAGGCAGAAGGGACACTGGGGAGGCAACCTGCATTTAAATAGTGTAGCTTTCCACAGTCTGAAAACATGGGTCGATTTAAAGGCAGATTTATACTGACATTTTATATTCGACATTTATCTATGGTTCACAGTCCTTCTTACCCTTTCACTTTGCCACATCCCTGGGTGATAAGTCATTTTTATCACCATTTGTTGGGAAAGGGAGCGGAGGTATATAGAAGGGTTAGTGCCTTGCTAAGGACCATGGAACCAGATACTAAACAGAGTCACGATTAGAACTTAGAGTTCTTGACTCCTATGCTCAGATGCAGTTCACTAGGCAACATTTGCCTCCCTACAGGAAGAAAGCCCCCCAAAGCCCCCAAAACAATCTGTTCAGCTTCACTGTGCTAAATAGTATCTAAAGCATTCACAGCTTTTGAAAAAGAGAGAAATCGTACATGGCCTGACCTTTTAGATACCTACTGGGAAAAATGGAAAACCCAGAGAGTGTCATAGCTTTGTGGCTCCAGCTGGCTTTCTCATCACTAGCAGAAGCCTGTGACTTCATGGTTAGATCTACCTTGAGACTGGGAGTTGAGAGGCTTTTGTTGGAAGCTTGTTACATTATTATAGGTGTTGTCATGTAGGACTGAAAATTTTTAAGAGAAACACTGATCTGAGCCATAGATTGATCTGTGAGTTCTTGTATAAGTATAGCTTTGACAGCGTGGTGGCCCCTCCTGATTTGGGGAAACTAACCTTTGAGCTTTTAATTGTCAGGTTTTTTTTGTTTGTTTAGTTTCTTTTTTAAACTTTCAATTTTAATATAATTATAGGCTCACAGGAAGTTGCAAAAATAGTATAGCAAGTTCTTGCACCCTTCACCCAGCTTCCTCCAATGGTAACATCTTATATAACTCTACAATATTGCTTCTTTTAGTTTGGAAGAAGGTATAGGGAGGAGAGGAGGACACAGCAGTAAACAGCTAGAATAGATGGGAAGGGGAATTTTGGCAGCTGCTGTTGCTATTTTGTTTTTAAAATTGCTTTTTAAATTGTTCTTCCTCTTTCCCCCAAATTTTCTCTCATGTAGGGGAATATGTTACAAGATGTATTCTAGGCTGGATGTGCCTAATTAAGACTGTGCTAGCTTCCATGTGCAAAAAAGATGGAGGCTTCTTTCTTCTGTGCATAGTTCCTCTCAGAATGTTTTAATATAGGGTCATTAGAAGGCATTTTTCTGTTTCCACAATTTTTTTACGAAAGATTCTGTACAGTGGTATAGAAAGCCCTAGGACTGAAAAAGAATGCCAGGAAACTTTTTTTTTCCCTTTAAATCACCACATTTGGCTAACTCTAAAATTTATACTATTTTGACTCTTTCTTTCATCCCCTCAGAAACTTGGCAGAATCAAAAGATAAGAATTTCTAACATGTTTAGCCTGTTAGAGGGAGAAAGAGATTCCTACCAAAAAGGCCCTGAAAAGAGTGAGAAATCTCTGTTCTTTTCTCTGCACATGAAGTCACTTCCTATCCAGAGAAATGTCAGCTCTCATAGGTCCATTAGTATCTTGTCAACTAGAAGAGACAAAGGAAGGAGTAGCTGTGCTTTTGTTGCTCTGCCTGTACTAGCTCTAAAGGAACATATCATTTGGTTTCATGAGGTGTCATTGTTCCCTGGATCTCCAGTGAGCAGGACGGGTCTGTTACTGTTTTTCACCTCATTTTGGCAGGAAGTAAAGTTCTTGATTCTGTATCATATACCTCCACTGAGACATCTCACTGACAGATTTCTTAAAGGGTGACAATTTTGGTTATTTCTCAGCTGGGTAGAGTTGGAAAAAATAAGCAAGTAGTACAGGACCTTGAAGGCACTGGCTTCTGAGCATGGTTATAATGAGACAGCTGCACAGGAATAAGGTGTATGGGATCCTGCATTCCCCAGAGTCCGAGTTCCATCTGGGTACTTTCACATAAAGGATTGTTTTCATGATAAGAAGGTGGGTGGTAACTGTGACAATTGCACTGTCCCCAAGTAAATGGGGAGTTGGAGATAGTTGAGAACCTTTTTTTCCCTTTTAAGCAGATGTACTGCAACAGCAAGGAAAATGTAACACAGAACCTAGCTTCCATTTAAAGAAAGGATCTGTTCTTTTTCCCAGTTCATCTAGAGGAGTGTGAAGCCTTTAGGCACATACTGACTTTTTTTGTTGTGGTAAAATACACATAATATTTACCACCTTAACTGTTTTTCAGTGTACAGTTCAGTGGTATTAGATATTTATCACATTGTTGTACAGCCATCACCATCATCTCTCCCCATAACTTTTTATCTTGTAAAACAAAAACTCTATACCGATTAAACAAGAACTCCTCATCCCTCCCTTTGCCAGCCTCTGGCAACCAGCGTTCCACTTCTCAGTCTTTATGATTTTGACTACACCAAGCACCCCAAGTGAGTGAAATCCTATAGTATTTGTCTTTTTATGACTGTCTTATTTCACTTATTATTCCATTCTCAGACTCCAGAAATCAGATTCTCTCGTCTTCAGAGTTTGCTTTTTTGTTGTTGTTGTAGTCTGCCTCTGCCCTTGTTCAGCCCGAGTATAAACTTAATGTCTTCTTTGCTCTGTTTTGAGCCTTTTTTGGGCATGTGCAGTCACTTTTTCATTTTCCCTTTATGCATTTTTTTAAAGATTTTATTTATTTATTCATGAGAGACACAGAGAAAGAGGCAGAGACATAGGCAGAGGGAGAAGCAGGCTCCCTGGAGAGCCTGATGTGGGCTTGATCCCAGGACCCGGGAATCAGGACCTGAGCTAAAGGCAGACACTCAACCACTGAGCCACCCACGTGCCCCTGTTTTTTTTGTTTTTTTTTTTTAAAGTTTCTTTCTTTTTTTTTTTTTAATTTTTATTTATTTATGATAGTCACAGAGAGAGAAAGAGAGAGAGGCAGAGACATAGGCAGAGGAAGAAGCAGGCTCCATGCACCGGGAGCCCGACGTGGGATTCGATCCCGGGTCTCCAGGATCGCGCCCTGGGCCAAAGGCAGGCGCCAAACCGCTGCGCCACCCAGGGATCCCCTTTTGTTTTGTTTTAAAGGAGGTTCCACGCCCAATGTGGATCCCAACACAAGGGCTTGAACTCATGACCCTGAGATCAAGACCTGAGCTGAGATCAAGAGTCAGATGCTTAACTGACTGAGCGACCCAGGTGCCCCTATGCAATTGTTCTTGAATGTTCTAGTCTGATTCTTTGGAGATCATTTATTTGTGTTCTGCTAGAGGCTTTCTGTCTCCTTCCTGTTTTTAATATTATTTAAATGTCATTCACTTGGTTTTCTAATTAAACCTCCCTTCTGCTTCTCTGAGGCAGGCGTCTGAGCTACCATTTAATTGTGTCTTCCCGTAGTTGGCTTGTCCTTCTCTGCACCTGGTTCACCTCAGTGTGGGGGACAGGTTCTAGTCCTGGAGAAGTTCCCAGTTCCCAGAATTATTCATTCTACTCTTCCACATGGCAGCACAATTTGCTGCTGCTCTCTCCTTGAATTCAAACCAGTTTAGGAAAAAATCTGCCAAAGTCCTCATTATGTAGGGTATACATTGATGTTAGGAACAGCTCTGCAAACAAGGTTCCTTGTGGGGTGAATGAGGCCTGTGTGAGGTGGCAGTATTTTCAGGTGGATGGCACCAAACTCTTACATTTGAGGCATAGATCAGTTACTTCTGCTCAGGGAATTCACTTGGGACTCAGGGAACCATCAAGGTGCCTGTTCCTGGTTAAGTTTCCCAGAACCCGAACACCATCTTATATTCCACATGTATCTGCATACAGAAGTCAGGACTTCTGTGCACTGTTGCCATATTTGATGTGCAAGACTCCCCAAGGGAAGGAACTTGGGCCAGAGCTAAGTGTGAGACTGACTGGTGCCTCTAGTAGAGTCAAAAGAGGCAGCAGTTGCAGCAAATTTGTAGTTCCTGAAAAAGAGCCCAGAAACAAAATTTTCAAAGTGCCTGGTAGAAAAGACTTTCCTGTGAAGAAACAAGTGTGTATGGAGCATCCATTTGCCTACAACTTAACCGTATTGCATGTGTGATATAATCCCTCAAATATCTCACTGACTTAACTTCTCTTTTTTTCACTTGGTGTAGGTTAAGAGTATTTGGAGCCAGGTATCTGGAGCCTCATTTAATAGAGTTAGCAAAGATTAGGAGTCTAATCCAGGATCCCCTAGGATTTCCTAGATTATTGTTAGTACTTAAATGCATTGGTAACTTTGATTGTGAACTTTGATTATTATTCTTTGTTGTCTTGAGGGCTACTTAGGATTCATTTTGAGTTTGCATTCCTGCTCAAGAGTCCGTGGCTCTCTGTCGATTGAGTATTTTGGTGCCTTTTCTTTAACCCATCAAAGAGGAAACATCTTTGCATGTTTGGCCATGTATACTCTGATGTAAATTTTAGCTAGTCACTTATGCTGAGGTTATAGAAAGTTGGGATGGGTGTTTGGGGCTCATACTAGTGTAGGTAGAAAAACGTTGATCTCTTGTTTGTTTTTAATTGGTAAAACATACATAACGTAAAATATAACTTTTTAATGTACAGTTCAATGGCATTAAGTATATTCACATCATTGTTGTAAACATCTCCACCTTCCATCTCCAGAATTTTTTTTATCTTCCTAAACTGAAACTCTACATACCCAATAAACAATAACTCTGCATTTCTCCTTCCCACCCCTCCTGGCCACCATCATTCTCCTTTCTGTCTTTGTGAACGGACTACTCTGGGTACCTCATATAAGTTGAATCATTCGGTATTTGTCTTTCTGTGACTGACTTTTTTTCAGTTAGCGTAGTGTCTTCTTCATGGTTCACCCATGTTGTAGCATATGTCAGAATTAATTTCCTTTTTTAGGCCAAATATCATTCCATTGTTTGTATATACTGTATTTTGTATATCCATTTATTGGTTGATGGATATTGGGTTGCTTCTACCTTTTGGTTATTGTGAATAATGCTGCTATGAGCATGGGTATGGGTATGCAAATACTTGTTCCAGTCCTTACTTTTCACCTCTGTTTTTGAGAGTGTGCTGGTTAAAGTGTCCTGGATCGGTGGAGTGGAATCCTCAGATTCTTATGAGAGAGATGCACTTGAACTTCCAGGATTTTTTCCATTGGCCACTTTGATATATGAGGGCCTGGTCATTGGAATTCTGACTAAAGTTACGGTTTGAGTAGCAAATATAGGTGTTAGCCCTAGATAACTAGCTCCCCAACCCTCAACAAATGTTCTTTTAATTTAAATTTAGGAGGAACCAGCACAGTTACATAGACCTTGGCAGGAGCAGTTTAGCTCCAACTAGATATGTAGCTTTGGGTAACTTATTTAACCTTTCTGAATTTCAGTTTGTTCATTTGTAAATTGGGACCAATAATACCTTCTTCGTTGGATGGTTAAGGGGATTTGGTGAGAATAATGTACTTTAAGTACTTTACATAAGGCTTAGCATCTAGCAGGCATTTAATATATGTTACCTCCTTTGCCACTTATGGCCATTGTGTTTCTCCCTTGGAAAAGAGATGAGTGTAGCTTGGGGCAAGTGACTTCCCTAGTTAGGTCTCTCTTTAAGGTGTCATATAGAGCGCAGTAGGAAAAAGGAAGATTTGAGATATTTTGTGTAAGCTTCTGACACAGTTATTAACTTGTAGTTGTTATTCAGCAAGAAGATATGATACATCCCTTAATATGATCTGGCTGGCATTGGCAAACGTTTTGGGGCAGCCCATTCCTGGGGCTATGGAGGATGGAACCGATGAGAATTGTCTCTTAAGGCCTGGAAGGTCTCAACTACATCCAAAAAGATACTCTCTGCCATTCTGTTTTGGGGGGGTGAGCAGCCATTGCTCACCAAATGGGCAAAAGTGTATATACAGCGTTGAATTACTATAACATAGGCCCTTCTTTGGAACTATCTCAGACTAAATGTCTCAAGTCTTTGGTAAGGAAGAGCTTTTGTTAGCCTCTTCTCTCCTTTTAAAAACTACTTAAAAATTGGAGGGGTGCCTGGGTGGCTTAAGTGTCTGACTCTTGGTTTTGGCTCAGGTCATAATCTCAGGGTAGTGAGATTGAGTCACATACGGTATGCTTCACGCTCAGTGGGGAGTCTGCTTGTCCCTCTCCCTCTGCTCCTTCCCCCATTCTCTCTCTCTCTCTCTCTCTCACTATCTCTAAAATAAATAAGAAATCTTAAAAAAAAAAGTTGGAAACATGGTAAACCAAAAGGTTACTTTTTTCTAAAAAAGAACATCTTGCTCCTCTTACCTCCACAATGACTACAACAGGTACTTGATACGAAACTCTTACAGACATATGATTAATTAACAATGCTATGTTTATACAACCAACCTCTTATCTTTTATAGTTATCTTAACTCTCCTCTCTATGTTCTGCTACTTCTGTGACTATCTGTGGAACAGTTTGGCTGGTCATGTGCCCAGATTACACCAAGTGGATAAAGGGCAGTTTTCTGAAAGTGTGTGTGTGTGTGTGTGTGTGTGTGTGTGTAGAGTGGTAAACTAGGAGCCAGCCAGCATGAGCTCTGTACTGCTTATGTGTTGGCAGTGAGATTCCCGAGTGCCAGTTCTCTACTGTCCTTGACATGCCCCTTTCTGATATGAAGCTATTATCTTCTTTGGCTTTTAGTTAAATTCTGTGCATAGCTCTATACCATGACAGCTATGAATAAACCTGACTGCTAATTATTTATACTAGTGGTTTTTGTCTTATTTTGTTTCAGTTCTGATTTTACATAAAGAAAGGGGATCTTGGCTCCTTTTATTTTTTAAAAAATATTTATTTATTTATTTTAGAGAGAGATTGTATACAAGCAGTAAGAGCAGAGGAAGAAGGAGAGGGAATCTCTAGCAGACTCCCTGCTGAGCGGGGAGCCTGATATGGGCTCTAGCCCATGACCCTGAAATCATGACCTAAGCTGAAACGCAGAGTCAGATACTTAACTGACTAAGCCACCCAGGCGTCCCTTGGCTCCCTTTAAAGTCTAGATCCGGGGATCCCTGGGTGACTCAGCGGTTTAGCACCTGCCTTTGGCCCAGGGCGCGATCCTGGAGTCCCGGATCCTATGTCCAGAGACATAGGAGGAGGGAGAAGCAGGCTCCATGCAGGGAGCCTGATGTGGGACTTGATCCCGGGACTCTAGAATCATGCCCTGGGCCAAAGGCAGACACCCTGAGCCACCAAGGTGTCCCCACTCTTATTTAATCTTAGTGGAATGGCAGAAAGAACACGAAACAGGAGATCGGGTTCTAGTCCCAGCATAGTCATTAACTACTTGGGGTGGTGGGAGGAGGGAATGTTTTCTAATCCAAAAATGAGGGAACTGGAGTACATGATCTCTAAAGTCCTTTCTAGCTCCAAAAATCAGCTCTATTGAAGCCTCACAGACTTAGAACTCCCAATACATCGGGTTAGAGGATAGTGGACCACATGTGTGTAGTGATGTAGAGGATGCTAACCAGTTGGTAGCATGAGTGCAAAGTCGGGGTGTTGATGCAGGATTTTTAAAAAGCATTATTCCATGGGATGTTATGGCATTCCCTCTTGAGGAGGAATTGTGGTCCCTGATGTCAGAGGCCTGTGAGAACCAATTTTAAGGTTGCTTTGTTAATTTTCTCTGCCTATTAAATTTCCTCTAGAGAATGACTACCTCCAGATGAGAAAACCCTGGCCTTTTTTGAAGGTAGGGGTGCAGAGTAGGGGTCTCTCTGAATGATCAGGGGTAGAATGCAGGTTCTCCCTGACACTGGCTCTCAGAGTATTGCAGTGCTGATTTCTCCTTCTCAGTACTATTTGGCTCCACGGATGTCTGTGGTAGTTGGGACACAGGTCACCTCTTGGCCTGTGCCAGAATTGCTCTCTTCCTCCCCTTGTATTTATCACTTTGTCATCCCTGACTCTGAATCCCAGAGATCAAGCCTAGTTGTAGTCCAGCAGAGGAGCAATAAATCATTGCTCCTACTTCCTTTTCTCCAGGTTTTCTGCTCCTTAATTACCACATAACCACTGCTGAGACTGCATCTTTGTGTTGAGTGTGCTAGGGACAAAAGCCCTCATTGATTGGATGTGTGCAAAAGCTGCTTTGTCTCTCTCCAGCCATTATGTATTGCCATTTTGCCCAGTGCCACATGCTCTATCCGTCCTTTTCTCTTGTTGTCTCTGAGTTTATAGAGTCTGATTGTCAGGTGATTTATCCATTAACAGGGCTTGTCTAAACTCTGGGGGTAGGAGGTAGAGTGGGCAGCCCTTAAATAACTCAGCAAGATGATCTTCATTAAAAAGAGAGGTTTGGGGTGGGTTAGTCATTTTTATGTTGATTTTAGCTAGTCCCCTTCATTCTCTGAGCTCCTGGTAGGAGTTAAACAGGTCGTGTGATCCAGAATGGGCTCCTATGGAGCTTTTTTGGGGTCTAGTCCAACAGATTGCTTGTTAACAGATAACATCAAAAGGGCCAACTGCCTATCATTTGCCTTTCCATCATGAAACCTTAGAGAACTTGAGTCAGTGTGAGGGTGAAGAGTTCATAAATGAGGATGCCTATGACCTTTATCTCTAGCAAGGCTTTTTTGCTATTTGAGGGGAAGATTCAAGCTTTAGAAACAGAACATTGACAGGGTCTTGTACTTTTCCTTGCCTGCTGTTTCTTTACTGTATCTGTGATTTCAGAAGTTGAGAGTAAGGAGTGTTGTGTGGCAGGCAGCAAGTATCTGGAGAGTCTTACTCCTACTCATCATTCCCTGCTGTTTCAAATCAAAGCTCACGTCTCTTCTGGAAGGGTAGTAAACTTCACACAAAGCTCAGACAGCATGGGAGAATGGAATTCTTTGTTGGCAAAGAAGCAGATACAGTCTTAGAAAAGGAGAGATCAAGCCTTTTTTTGTGTCTGTGGGAGTAGAGAGGGTTGAGGGGGAAAAGACAGAAGGACCACCAATTGCTTGCAGCTGCTGAATGCCCTTCTTCATAGTTTTCCATCAAGTAGAGGAGGTAGGTACAGTGGCACCAATCACGATGGGCACAGAAATAGGATTTACTTCCTGGTTGTGGGTGAAAGAGAGCAAGGGGACTGACGATTTCTTTTATGCTTAATGTTTATTTGCAAAAATGTCTTTATAGCTCCACTGTTAAGCTAGGGACTTGGCACTCAGTCTTTTAACTGAGGTTGCTTGGGTTTTAATCCTCATTCAGCATACCAGGGAGAAAGGGTACCTTTTTGGTAAGTGTTGTCATGATTGAGAAAGGAAAGAGCAAGCTGTCCTTTTTTTTTTTTTTTTTTTTTAAGATTTCATTTTTTTATTCATGAGAGACACAGAAAGACAGAGGGAAAAGCAGGCTCCCTGGAGAGCTTGCCTAGCAGGGGACTCGACCCTGGGATCATGACCTGAGCTGAAGGCAGACGCTCAACCATTGAGCCACCCAGATGCCCCTGCACTTTTGTTTTAACAGTTAAGGGTTTTTTGTTTTTTTTTTTCCTTTTCTTTTCACGAGCTCTCCTCCCATCCAGAGTTGAAGTCCAAATTACTTGGGACATCTGGTGAGTAGTTAGAATTGAGAGTTATCCCTCTTTAGCCATGATGTTTGAAACAAATGCATAGCTAAAACATAGTGAAATGACATGCCAGCAGCCTGGGATGAGAGGTGGACCCTCATTTTGACCTATAAGTTGAGTAAATTTAGTGGGAAAATCACTATATGAAAGTAAATTTGGAATACCAAGATGTTCTTTTTTGTTTTAAGATTTTTATTTATTTATTTTGAGAGAGAGAGAAAGCATGAACAAGGGGAAGGGGCAGATAGATAGAGAGGGAGAAGCAGTCTCCCCAATGAACAAGGAGGCCAATGCAAGACTTGATCGCAGGACCCTGGGATCATGACCTGAGCCAAAGGCAGATGCTTAACTGACTGAGCCAGGTGCCCCGATAGTCAGATTTCTGAGTATAACTGATAAGAGGTCAGACTGTGGGTCTCCCTTGCAGCAGCTAGAGTCATGGCAGGACAGGCATTAGAAAGTTTCTTCCTCTTTTTGAGTTTTAGTTGAAAGGAGAGTTGCCCAAAATGTAACCAGAGGAGGCATTATGCTCCCAGAAAAATCTCAAGGAAAACTATTTCAAGTAATAGTAGTAGCTGTTAGATAGGGCTCCAAAGGAAAGGGTGGAGAGATTCAACTAATTGATGTGAAAGTTGGAGATCAAGTTCTTCTCTCGGAATATGGAAGCACCAAAGTAGTTCTAGATGACAAGGATTATTTCTTATTTAGAGATGGTGACATTCTTGGAAAGGATGTAAACTGAAAAAAATCATTATTGAAATGGCATTAAGTGAAGCTGCTCATTCCAGTGAATTTGTGAAATCGTTCATCATGTAATTTTTGTGTATCTCTTTTATGATAAACTAATAATGTCCAAGAAAAAAAAGCATCACAAAGAAGTAGATTTTTAAAAACCTTCTACGGGCAGATAAGTAGATATGTGCTTCAGAAGGTCATTACTTGCCTCAGATATATCTACCTTACCTGCTTTTAAAAAAGTTCTAGGTAGCTGTGTTCTAGCCCTATTTGGGTTTCTTAGATCTAAATCTGTTGTCATTGCTTTCATTTAACTTTATTGATTATTTGAATACCTTGTTGATGTCTTTTTTTTTTTTTTTAAGCGTTGATAAATTTGCTGAAGTTCCTTATGTCAAATGAGACTGTACTTTTGGCCAAACACAACATTTTTACATTAGCCCTTATGGTGAGTAACAAAAAAAAAAAAATATTTCTTAAGGGGAGTGGGAGGTGCAGGCTTCTAATAATGGAAAGAATAAGTCGTGGGGATTAAAGGTACAGAATAGGGAGTATAGTTAATGGTGTTGTAACGGTGTTACATGGTGACGGACGGTAGCTCTACTTGTGAGCATAGCACAATATAAAGACTTGTTGAATCACTGTGTTATACACCTGAAACTAATGTAATATGTGTCAACTGTACTTCAACTAAAAACTTTTTTTTTTCCTTTTTCTGAAGCCATACCCAAAGACAGATGGGCCAGGTTGAAACAGGAGCTGGTATTTCTGGGAGCTATGGCATAGGGGAGCCAGGCCTTTATTTTCCTTTTGGATTTGAGTCTAGACTGGCGCTCCCTACTCTTCCCCCTCACCCATATCTTTGGCAAACTTGAGATTCTTTCATGAGAGTGTATTTTCTGGCAGGGGCAGGTATGGGTCAGATCTCTGTGAGCCTTGGTCCCTGGTGAGAGACTGTACTAGACTACTATAGTCTCTATATTGATACAGAGCGAAGCCTCTGGAGGTGTCCCAGCCAGAAGAATGGTTCCATCATAGCTGTACTTGGTTTCAGAGGGACAGTACAGATGCCTGTTTATCTGAGTGGTTATTTAGAGCAGAAGGAAGGGATTATGCTTTTTGACTGTCTTCTTAGAAGGTTACCCAATGTGTTCATAAAAGTTTAACATATGAGGGGGAAAAGCCCTGATTTGTAGCATTTGTGGATTTCTGTGGTAAAACTACTCCCATCATGGCCAATTTCAAGCTAACAATGTGACATTGTTGAATGCAGAGCTGGGGAGATGAGCAGTAATGTACCATTATATGATAGTTCCACCACACAGATATAATTAATGAATATTAATCTCAAGAACATAAATAATACTAAAAGATGAAAAATAATTAGGAAGTTGTGAATTTGAGTATTCATTTTAATACAATTTATTGAATTGTAAGTTTATATGTTAGTTTATAATAATGGCTTTGTTAAACAACCTGCTCATAAAATTCCTGAAAATTTAACAGTCAGTTCTGTTAAAGCCAATAAGAACTGGCTACAACATACTACTGACAGTACCCTGCTGGTCTTCATAGAGTGATGCCTGTGTATGGGGTTTTGCTTCTTTTTTAGATTGTGAACCTATTTAATATGTTTATCACATATGGCGACACATTCCTGCCTACTCCCAGCAGCTATGATGAACTGTACTATGAAATTATCCGCATGCACCAGAGCTTTGACAACCTCTACTCTATGGGTAAGCTGTCTTTTCTTTTTACTCCCCTCTCCCTATCTGCTGTGATTTTTAGCATGTAAGGAGAAAAGACTACAAAAGATTCTCTTCTAGTTGCTTGGTGCCCTGCTTGGCATAGAAATATAGAAGTCTTTTCTCAGGCAATAGGAAGTTATATGTAGAATTCTTTGCTTTGGGGAACTCAAAATTCATCTCAGTAGAAAGCTGGTTAGCAGCCCTATAGCCCTTATGTTTGTGTGAGAGAGAGAATAGGGAGGCTTGTGGATTTAGTGGCTGCCAGTGAGATGGGAGTGAGAGAGTGGGTGGAAATTGACAGCAGCAAATAGAAGAGCTTGGATCCCAAAGGAACATTGTGTGATTTGAAAAGGTACAGGATTTTAAAGAGTTTTAATGTAGCTATGTATTTTTAGCAAAACCTACAAGAAGAAGTGGGCATTAGATAAAAGTATTTCTTGCAAACCGTTTGGGAATTGGCTCAGTGAAAATTTACTCTGTGGCCATAGTAAATATAACTTATTTCTGAAAGAGAACATGTATCCCTGTAAGTTTGAGTGAAAAGTCTACAAACCTACCTGGAGTTTGAAAGGTCAGGAAAGGTTTCTGTAGATTGCAGCTTATTGAGGTACAATTGATACATAATAAACTGCACTTATTTAAAGTACACAATTTTTGTTAAGTTTTGACATATATATGTACATGAAGCTTTCACTACAATCAAGATAATGAACATATCCATCCCCTTCCAAAGTTTTCTTGAATCTCTTTATGTCCTTCCTACCATCTCTTACCACCTCTATCACTTGCTTTCTATCTCTGGGCAATGCCAGTCAGCTTTCTTTCACTACAGATTGGTTTGCTTTATCCCTTTTGTTGAGACTATTTATGAAAACTCTCTCCTGTATCATGTGAAAATTGGAGGGGGTTTGGAACAAGTACTAGGAGAAAGGATAGAAGCAAACAGTGGAAAAGAAGAATTACCTAGGAGGAGAATATTTTTTTCTAATACATTTTCTTTTTTCGAGCAGTAGAGGAAGACTTTTAAGAGCCACAAATAGCTTTGCAATGATGTCATAGGCAGTGGGAGGAGGGCCTTGTATTAGTAGGATGTTTTCACCTGCAGGTATCAAAAAACTCTGACTTAAACTACCTTGAACAATAGGAAAATTATTTCACTTTGTAAGAATTCTAAGGAATGATGGTTCCAGAAAGGTGTGATCTGATGCTTAACAGTGTTTGCAAGGACCCAGGTGTTTTCTTTCTCCACTCTGTCAGTATAATAGTTTTAGCATCAGGTCAACAAGTTCCCTGAGAATAGCAAGTTCTAGTTGTCGTATCAAGACTCATGGTCTCTTTTTTTAGGAGCTAGGAAGTCTTCATGAGAACCCTCTAGCAGATTTCTATTGCCAAATATGCTCAGTGTTCCTTACATGGTTTGTATCTACCAGCTTTACCAGTATCCTTGTTTTTGAGATCGTAGACTTTTTTTCCGAGGGTGAAGAGCTGCCCTAGAGGCCTTAGCATCCATTGATAGGTGAATAAAGATGTTTTTCAGTGAGGAAAGGAAGTAGAGTTGGAGTGGGGGAGATGTTTTATAGAAGCCTGACATACCTACTCAGTTGGCCATGTGCATAGTCAAATGAGGTAAGCCCTTATAGCTACAGCAGCAAGATATGAGAGCATATCTGGGCATGCTCAAATCTGCCAAGGGAGAGCACAGATAGGAAAATTAAAAATGTCACTAACTGAAACACAACAGAACATATTTCAGTGTTTTCCATTTTGTATAAAGTATGATGGAAAAATATTTAGTTTTTTAAGTCAGGTTTTTTAAGTTATAATTTACATGTATGGTAAAATTCACCGTCTTTAATATACAGTTCTTTTTTTTTTTAAAGATTTTATTTATTTATTCATGATAGACATAGAGGGAGAAAGAGGCAGAGACACAGGCAGAGGGAGAAGCAGGCTCCATGCAGGGAGCCCGACGTGGGACTTGATCCCAGGACTCCAAGATCGCGCCCCGGGCCAAAGGCAGGCGCTAAACCGCTGAGCCACCCAGGGATCCCCTAATATACAGTTCTGAGTTTTGATAAATGTGTATAGAAAAAAGTCTACAATCTCGAAAACAAGGATATTGGTAAAGCTGGGTAGATGCAAACCATGTAAGGAACACTGAGCACATTTGGCAATAGAAATCTGCTAGAGGGTTCTCATGAAGACTTCCTAGCTCCTAAAAAAAGAGACCATGAGTCTTGATACGACAACTGGAACTTGGTATTCTCAGCTCTCATATCTTGCTGCTGTAGCTGCAATAGGTCCGCTAAACTGCTGAGCCACCCAGGCTGCCCTCATTATGGTTTTAATGTGTATTTCCCAAATGAATAATGATGTTGAACATCTTTCCTATTCTTATTTGCCATCTTCTTTGGTTTTGAAGATCTTTTGCCTATTAAAAAAAACATTGCATACCCACGTTCATGGCAACATTATTTATAATAGCCAAAAGATGAAAGCAACACAAATGGCCACTAAAGGATGAATGGATAAGTAAAATGTGGTGTATACATTGAATGGAATACTATGCAGTCTTTTAAAGGAAGGGAGGGGCAGCCCGGGTGGCTCAGTGGTTTATCACTGCCTTTAGCCCAGGGCGTCACCCTGGAGACCTGGGATCGAGTCCCATGTTGGGCTCCCTGCATGGAAGCCTGCTTCTCCCTCTGTCTGTATCTCTGCGTCTTTCTCTCTCAGTGTCTCTCACGAATAAATAAAATAAAATATAAAAAATAAAATAAAATATAAAATAAAATGGAAGGCAGTCTTTTATATGCTACAGTGTGGATGAATGTTGAGAACATCATGCTAAGTGAAATAAGCAAGTCACAAAAGGACAATACTGTATGGTCCCATTTATGTGAGATATCTAAAGTAGTCAAATTTGTAGATACAGAAAGAATGGTGGTTACCAAGGGATGGGGGAGGGTGCAAAGGAAGTTATTTAACAACTAGGACTTCACTTCTGCAAGGAAAAAAGGTTCTGCAAATCTGTTTTGCAACAATGTAAGTGTGCTTAACACTGTGGAACGATACACTTAAAAATGGCTAAGACGGCAAATTTTATATGTGTTTTTTTTCTACCACACACACAAACTAAACTCTAGACTTTATTTGGATTCTACTACTTTTTCCTCTAATGTCCTTTCTGGATTCCAGAATTCTATCCATGTTACATTTAGTTTTAATATCTCTTTAGTTTCTTACAGTCTGACAGTTTCTTAGTATTTCTTCGTTTTTCATGATTTTGACAGTTTTGAGGAGAATCTTCCTCAATTTTGTCTGTCTCATGATTTATTCAGGGTTGGACTGGGGTTCTGGGTTTTCAGGAAGAATGCCACAAAGTGGCCTTTTCATCACATTTGGGTATATGTTATTAACCTTTATCACTAACCCATTATTTAGAGTTCTTCTTTAAGGAGAAATGGTTGTTTGATTTTTTAATTTTGAGATGTGAGATTTCTTTGTGTGTGTGTATGATTTATTTTTTATTTTATTTAAATTCAATTAATTAACATATAATGTATTATTGGTTTTAGACATAGAGGTCAGTGATTCATCAGTCATATAATAACGCAGTGCTCATTACATCACGTGCCCTCCTAAATGTTCATCACCCAGTCACCCCGTCCTTCCACCCTCCTCCCCTCTAGCAACCCTATGGTTTGTTTCCTATGATTAAGAGTTTCTTATGGTTTATCTTCCGCTCTGATTTTGTCTGTTTTATTTTTTTCCTCTCTTCCCCTATGATCCTCTGTTTTGTTTCTTAAATTCCACAACAGTGAGATCATATGATAATTGTCTTTCTCTAGTTAACTTATTTCACTTAGCAAAATATCATCTAGTTCAGTCCATATTATTGCAAATGGAAAGATTTCTTTTGATGACTGAGTAGTATTCCATTGTGTGTGTGTGTGTGTGTGTGTGTGTGTGTATGTGTGTATGTGTATCCCACATCTTCTTTATCCATTCACCTGTTGGTAGACATTTGGGCTCTTTCCCTGGTTTGGCTATTGTGGACATTGCTACTATAAACATTGGGATGCAGGTGTCCCTTCAGATCACTACATTTGTGTCTTTGTGGTAAATACCCAGTAGTGCAATTGGTGGCTCATAAGGTAGCTCTATATTTTCAGCTTTTTGAGGAACCTCCATACTGTTTTCCAGAGTGGCTGCACCGGCTTGCATTCCCACCAACAGTGTAAGAGGATTCCCCTTTCTCCTCATGCGTGCCAGCATCTGTCATTTCCTGACTTGTTAATTTTAGCCATTCTGACTGTTGTGAGGTATTATCTCATTGTGGTTTTGATTTGTATTTCCTTGATGGTGAGCATTTTTTCATGTGTCTGTTGGTCATTTGTATGTCTTCTATGTCTTCTTTGAAGAAATGTCTATTTTGCACACTGGTCCTTTATTGGTTATGTGTTTTACAAATATTTTCTTTCAGATTGTAGCTTGTATTTTCATTTTCTTAATGTCTTTCAAAGACTTTTTTTTTTAAAGATTTTTATTAATTTAAGAGAGAGAGAGAGAGCATGCATGAACTTGAGCAGGGGGAGGAGCAGAGGAGAACGGAGAGGGAGGGGAAAGAATCTTGAGTAGACTTCACACTTGAGCACAGAGCCTGATGTGGGGCTCAGTCACACAACCCTGAGATCATGACCTGAACCAAAACCAAGCGTTGGACACTTAACTGACTGAGTGACCCAGGCACCCCATTTGTTTTTTCTTATCAAATAATGATACTTATTTTTCAGTCCCATCTACCTATTAGGGAAAGATTTTTGTTATGATACACCTAGCAGATTTCCATTTTTCTTGGTTGCAAACTACCAAAGAAGTTTTAAATTTTGATTAGTTTATTAATTTTTTCTTTTATGGGTTTGTGCTTTTTGTGTAGTATCTAAGAAATCTTTCTCTAACCCAAGGATAAAATTATTATCTCTCTTTTTTTTTCTAGGGGTTTTAGGGTTTTAGTACTTTATATTTAGATCTGAGATTCAGTTCAAGTTAATTTCTCTATATACTGCTAGGTTTGGATTGGGGTTCATGTTTTACATATGCAGGTCCACTTGTTTCAGCACCATTTGTTGAGTGGTGTTTCTTTCTCTATTGAATTGCTTTGTCAAAAATCAGTTGACTTTACATGTGTAAATATTCTATTCTGTTGCTGTATGTATCTTTTCTTTCACAAATAACGCTGCCTTGATTACTATAAAAGTAATTCTTGAAAGCAGATAGTGTGAGTCCTTCAACTTTGTTCTTTTTTTAAAAGATTTTAAGTGTTTTTGTTTTATTTTACAGAGCACGAAAAAGAGAGTGAGTGTGAGTAGGAGGAAGGACAGAGGGAGAGTGAGAGGGAGAAGGAGAGAAGAAGATTCCTTCCTGAGCACATAGCCTGATGCAGGGCTTGATTTCACAACCCTGAGATCATGACCTGAGCCAAAATCTAGAATTGGACACCTAACCAATTGAGCTACCCAGGCACCCCAGGATTTTTTTTTGAAGATTTTACGGTAATCGTTACACCCAAAGTGGGACTTGAACTCACAATCCTGAGATCAAGAGCCTCATGCTCCACTGACTGAGCTAGCTCCTCAGTTTTATTCTGTCTCAAAATTGTTTTGGCTATCTTAGATACTTTTTCATATGAATTTAAGTATATGTTTTTGTTAAAACCCTACTGGGATTTTAATTAAGATTAGGATGAATCTAGGAGCACTTGGGTGGCTCAGTCAGTTAAGTGTCTGCCTTCTGCTTGAGTCATGATCCCAGAGTCCTGGGATGGAGCCCCACATTGGGCTCCCTGCTCAGCTGAGAATTTGCTTTTTCCCTCTTCCTCTGCCCCTCCCCCTGCTTGTGTGCTCTCTCTCACGATCACTCTCAAATAAATAAAATCTTTTAAAAAGACAAAAATTTTAAAATAGATTATGATGAATCTATAGATCATTTTTGGGAAAATTGACATCTTAATACAACTTATAGCCTGTGAACATTTATTGAAGTATTTGATTTTTCTCATCAAACATATTGCACATGCTGCACATAGTTTATTATATTTATCTCAAAGCATTTCATGGAATCTGGTGCTGTTGGAAATGGTATTTTTTTAGAACTTCAATTTTTATTTGCTCATTGCTAATATATAGAAGCACTGTTGATTTCTGAATTTACTTTGTATCCTGTCATCTTGCTAAACTCACTTACTAGATTTAGTAGCTTATAATCTTTTTAGAATTTTCTATGTGAACAGCTGTGTAGTTTGTAAATAAAAGAGTTTTATTCCTTTCGGGGCACCTGGGTGGCTCAGTTGGTTAAGTGTCTGCCTTTGGCTCAGGTCATGATCTCACAGTCCTGGGATCAAATCTCACATTGGGCTCCCTGCTCAGTGGAGAGTTTGCTGCTTTTCCCTCTCTCTACACCCCATTCCCTCACTCATGCCCCCCCAAATAAATAAGTAAAATATTTTAAAAATGAGTCTTATTCCTTTTATTCTAATCTGTATGCCTTTTATTTCTTTTTCTTGCCTTATTTCACTGGTTAGGACCTCCAGTAGCATATTACTTTATTTTATTTTTTAAAAGATTTTATTTTATTTATTCATGAGAGACACAAAGAGAGGCAGAGACATAGACAGAGGGAGAAGCAGACTCCCCATGGGGAGCCTAGTGCAGGACTCGATCCCAGGACCCTGGGATCACAACCTGAACCAAAGGCAGACACTCAACCGCTGAGCCACCCAGGTGCCCCTCCAGTAGTATATTAAATCAGAGTGGTGAGAATTGATATATTTGTCTTTTTTACAATCTTAAGATAATAAGGATTCAGTTATTCTTCATTAAGTATGATGTTAGCTATAGGTTTTTTCTTTTTTTTTAAGGTTTTATTTGTTTATTCATGAGAGACAGAGAGAGAGAGAGAGAGAGAGAGAGAGAGGTAGAGACACGGGCAGAGGGAGAAGCAAGCTCCATGCAGGGAGCCTGATGTGGGACTCGATTCCGGGACTCCAGGATCACGCCCTGAGCCGAAGGCAGACATTCAACCACCGAGCCACCCAGGTGTCCCTGCTATGGGTTTTTTAATAGATGCCTTTCATCAGGCTGAAGAGATTCCTTTTTGTTTCTAGTTGCCTGAGAGTTATTTTCATTAATGAATGTCAGATTCTGACATTTTAAAATTTTAGCATAGGGATTGCCTGGATGGCTCAGTTAAGCATCTGACTCTTGATTTTGGCTCTGGTCATGATCTCAGGATCTTGGGATTGAGCCTTGCATTGGGCTCAGCACTCAGCGGGGGTCGGCTTGAGGATTCTCTCCCTTTCCTTCTGCTCCCCTCCCATTTGTGCTCTCTCTCTCTCAAATAAATAAATCTTATTTAATAGTTTCTACTGTTCTATCTTTAGGTTCGCTGACTCCTGTGTCAGTCTATTCTGTTATTAAGCCCATCTAGTGAGTTTTTGTTTTACATAATATATATTTTATTTCTAAATGTTTCAATTGGGGGATCCCTGGGTGGCGCAGCGGTTTGGCGCCTGCCTTTGGCCCAGGGCGCAATCCTGGAGACCCAGGATCGAATCCCACATCGGGCTCCCGGTGCATGGAGCCTGCTTCTCCCTCTGCCTATGTCTCTGCGCCTCTCTCTCTCTCTCTCTCTCTCTGTTGACTATCATAAATAAATAAAAAATAAAAAAAATAAATGTTTCAATTGGTTTTTCTTTTTAAAAAAAATTTAAAATTATTTTAAAATTATTTTTTAGTTTTTTAAACTGATTTTATCCATTTATTCATGAGAGATGCAGAGAGACCTAGGTAGAGGGAGAAGCAGGCTCCCTGTGTAGAGCCCTATGCAGGACTCGATCCCAGGGCCCCTGGAACATGACCTGAGCCAAAGGCAGATGCTCAACTACTGGGCCACCCAGGTGCCCCTTTTTAAACTTTTTAAAAGATTTTATTTATTTATTTGACCAAGAGAGAAAGAGCAA
Source organism: Nyctereutes procyonoides (assembly GCF_905146905.1). NCBI lineage: Eukaryota > Metazoa > Chordata > Mammalia > Carnivora > Canidae > Nyctereutes > Nyctereutes procyonoides. The sequence goes on along the minus strand of NW_026575133.1, from coordinate 6,980,826 downwards.
AGCAATGGAGTGGCAGGCAAAGGGAGAGGGAGAAGCAGGCTCCCTGGTGATCAGGGAGCTGGATGTGGGGCTCAGTCCCAGAACCCTGGGATCATGACCTGAGCCGAAGGCAGATGCTTAACTGATTGAACCACCCAGGCACCCCTCTTTTTTATAATTTCAGTTACTCTGCTGAGAAGTCCTATCTTACCATTCACTTAAGTGTGTATGCCTTTTTTTCATGGAATATAGTCATAATAGTTGCTTTAAAGCCTTTGATAATTTTAAAGTGTGTCATTTCAGACCTTTGTTTTTTCTCTTGAGGATTGGTCACATTTTCCTCCTTTATTGTGTATTCTGATTCTTTGTATGTCCTGGTGCTTCATAAATTGAATAATTTTGGATTATATCTTAGACATTTTTAATGTTATGTTGTGTAGACTCTGGGTTCTATTATAATCCTCTGGAGATTGGTTTGTTTGGTATTAGGAGGCAGTCAACCCAGATGGGGTTAGACTTGAAGTTCCTTCTCACCTTCTGTGGGTTGTGGTTCTAATACTTGTTGAGTTTTCAGAACCTTTTCTGAGCTGCTTTGGATCTGGTCCACACATGTACCACTCAAGTGTTAGTCAGAGACTTGGTTCAGATATCCATTTAGTTCTTAAAGCTTTTGCTTTGCTGCCTGTATCTATCTGTTCCATGTTTGTGTAAATTTTATATGCAGAATTCTCCTGATTTATCCAGGATTCTCTTTGTTCTCTGACCAGCAGAAGCTCCTTTTCCTGGTTTCTGTCTACAGAAAGGTGAGGTTTCTAGTGAAGTTTTAGCCATCCCACCAGCTTTTCCACCGTGTGTCTCTGTGAAAGCCTGAAAGAAAAATAGGAGAAAAGAAAATTAAAAAAAAAAAAAATTAATTTAAAAAAAAAAGGAGAAAAGAAAATTTGAAACTCCTTCTATGGATGTTTCTCCAGTTTTTGACTCCTTTCTGTAATCGGCCTGCTTATGCTTAATTTTTAGAGCCCCCAGATAGTTACTTTTTGTATTCAATACAGGATTTTTAGCAATAAACAGCAAGAAAGAAAGAGGCAGTAGTGGATTTTTCTCTCCCATGCTTGAAATGGCACCTCACCTTCATTTCCCCCTCCCACCGGTTTATTGAGAAATCATTGGCACACATCACTATGAAATCTAAGGCATACAGAATGATTGTTTGATTTGCATATATAGTGAAATGATTGCCACAATAGGTTCAGCTAAAATTTATCTTTTCACATAGAATAAAAAGAAAAAAGGAAGAAAGGAAAAAATTCTTTTTTCCTTGTGATAAGATGTGTTGTCAGGATTTATTCTCTTTCATAGGTTTCCTGTATATCATACAAAAAATGCTAGCTAAATCCTCATATTGTAAATTACATCCCTTATTTATCTTCTTTATCCTGTAACTGAAGTTTGTATCTTTTGACTACCTTTCTTCAATTCCTCTTCCCCCCACCCACCATTTCTGGTAGCTACAAGTCTGATCTCTTTTTTCATGGGTTTGGTTTTTGTTTTGTTTTTAGATTCCACATATAAGTAAGGTCATACAGTATTTGTCTTTCTCTGTGTCACTTATTAACATAATGTCTTTAGGGTCTATCCATATTGTCACAAATAGGGTTTCCTTCTGTTTTATGGCTGAATAATATTCCATTGTGTGTGTGTGTGTGTGTGTGTGTGTGTGTGTGTGTATATACATACATACATACATACATACCACAATTTTTTTTAAATTTATTTTTATTTATGATAGTCACAGAGAGAGAGGCAGAGAGGCAGAGACACAGGCAGAGAGAGAAGCAGGCTCCATGCACCAGGAGCCCGACGTGGGATTCGATCCCAGGTCTCCAGGATCGCGCCCTGGGCCAAAGGCAGGCGCCAAACTGCTGCGCCACCCAGGGATCCCCATACCACAATTTTTTATTCATTCATCCATTGATCGTCATTTAGGTTGTTTCCATGTCTTGGCTATTATGAATGATGTTGCTGTGAACATGGGATTGCAAATATCTTTTCAAATTAGTGTTTTGGTTTTCTTTGGATAAATACCCAGAAATGGAATTGCTAGATCATACTGTAGTTTTATGTTTAATTTTTAAAGGACCCTGGTACCGTTCTCTTTGGTGACTGTGTTAATTTACATTCCCACCAAAGTTCACGAGGGTTCATTTTTCTCTACTTTCTTGTCAACACTTGCTATTTCTTGTCTTTTTCATACTAGCCTTTCTGACGGGTGAGAGTGATATCATTGTGGTTTTGTGTTTTTTTTTTTTAAGATTTTATTTATTCATAGAGACAGAGAGAGAGGGGCAGAGACACAGGCAGAGGGAGAAGCAGGCTCCATACAGGAAGCCTGACGTGGGACTCGATCCCAGGTCTCCAGCATCACACCCTCGGCTGCAGGGGTTTTGGCACTAAACTGCTCGCCACCAGGGCTGCCCTCATTATGGTTTTGATTTGCATTTCTCTGATGAGTCATCGTGTTGAATATCTTTAAATATGTCCATTAGCCATCTATGTCTTCTCAGAAAAACATCTATTCAAATCTTCCACTCATTTAATTGCATTGTTTGGTTTTTGGTGTTGAGTTTAGGAGTTTTTTTATTTTGGATATTAACCCCTTATCATATATATAATTTGCAAATGTCTTCTCCCATTTAGTAGGCTTGTTTTGTTGATATTTTCCTTCCTTCTCTATGCAAACGCATTTTATTTTTGTTATAATCCTAATTATTTATTCCTGCTTTTCCCCCCTTTGCCTGAGGAGACAGATCCAGAAAAATATTGCTAAGATTGATGTCCAAGAGTCTATTGCCTATATTTCCTTTTAGGAGTTTTATGGTTTCAGATTTTACATTTAGGTCTTTAATCCATTTTGAGTTTATTGTATATGGTATAAGGAAGTGTAGCCTTTTTTGCATGTAGCTGTCCAGTTTTCCCAACACCATTTATTGAAGAGACTATCTCTTCTCCATTGTATATTCTTGCCTCCTTTGTCATAGATTAATAGATATGATTTTATTTCTGGATTCTCTACTCTGTTTCATCGATCTATGTGTCTGATTTTGTGCTAGTTCCATGCTGTTTTGGTTACTATAGCTTCGTAGTATAGTTTGAAATCTGGGGGCATGATATCTCCAGGTTTGTTCTTCTTTCTCAAGATTTCTGTGGCTATTCAGGATCTTTTGTGGTTCCATACAAATTTTATGATTATTTGCTCTATTTCTGTGAAAAGTGCTGTTGGTATTTGGATAGGGATTGCAGTGAATTTCTTTTCTTTTTTTTTTCTTTAAAGATTTATTTATTTATTTATGATAGACATAGAGAGAGAGAGAGGCAGAGACACAGGAGGAGGGAGAAGCGGGCTCCATGCCGGGAGCCCGACGTGGGACTCGATCCCGGGACTCCAGGATAGCGCCCTGGGCCAAAGGCAGGCGCTAAACTGCTGAGCCACCCAGGGATCCCCCTGCAGTGAATTTCTATATTGCTTTGGGTAGTATGGACATTTTTAACAATATAAATTCTTCCAATCTATGAGCAGGGGATATCTTTCTATTTATTTATGTCATCTTCAATTTCTTTCACCAGTGTCTTATAGTTCTCAGAGTCCCAGGTGTTTCACCTCTTAAATTTACTTGTAGGTATTTTAATCTTTTTGATGCCATTGTAAATGGGATTATTTTCTTAATTTCTCTTTCTAATTGTTGGTTATTAGTGAATGGAGACAGCAGATTTCTGTATATTAATTTTGTATCTTACTGCTTTACTGAATTCATTTATCAGTTCTAATAGTTTTTAGTGGAGTCTTTAGTGTTTCTATATATAGTATCATGTCATATGCAAATAGTGACAACTCTACTTTTTTCTTCCCGATTTGGATGTCTCTTCTGTATTTTTTAATACGCTGTTGATCTCATTAATCTTAGCTCATTTTATCCAGTGTAGTTTGCATTTCAGAAGGTTTTTTTCTTCCCTAAAAGTTCTTTTTGGTCTTCTTTTTTAATATGTCCATTTCTTTCCTCATTGTATTTGTATTTTTCTCAATCTTCCTGAGAATACAGAGCATATTTACACTAGTTGTTTTATTTATTTATTTTTTAAGATTCTATTTATTCATGAGACACAGAGAGAGAGAGGCAGAGACATAGGCAGAGGGAGAAACAGGCTCCCTGCGGGGAGCCTTACACGGGATTGGATCCCAGGACCCTGGGATCATGACCTGAGCCAAAGGCAGTCGCTCAACCATTGAGCCACCCAGGTGCCCCTACACTAGTTGTTTTAATGTATTTTTCTGTTAATTCTGCTAGTTTTTCTTCATGTTTAGATCTGTTTCGATTGGCTGGTTTTTCTCTTGCTTATTGGTTATATTTTTATGCTGCTTTGAATGCCTGGTGATTTTTAAATTGGATTTTAGACATTGTGATTTTAATGTTGTTAGTACTAGATTTTGTTAGTTTATATAATGTTAAACTTTGTTTTAGAAGGGGTTATGTTATTTGGAATCAGTTTTATCCTTTCAGGTTTGCATTTAAGAGTTTTCAGGGGAGGTTGGGAACAATCTTTAATATAGGCTAATTTGGCCCCATTACTAGTACAATATCCATCTGCAGACTCTGTCTGAAAACCAGTGTATGAGTAGATCTTTCTACTCTTACTGGTGGAAAGACAAATTATTTTATTTGTGGAGTCTTACATGAGCTTTACAATTTTTTTTCCTTTCCAGTGTTTTTTTGTGCCCAGCCTTGAGTATTTTCCTCTTCTCTATATACAGATCAATATTCAGCTAAGAGGATCCCTCTACACACCTCCAGAGTTCCCTGTTGAACACCCTCTTCTGCAGTACTCTGCCCCATTCTAGGTGCCTTGGCCTCTCTAAGTGTTGATCTCTATGTCTTTGGCTTGGCAAGACTTCTGGGTTCTGTTTAGGTTCTTCCTCCCTGCCCCACATGCTAGAAACTTCTCCATGCAGTAAGCTGGGGTAATCATAGGGCTCCCCTTGTTTTTTTTCTTCAGGGATCACAGTTCTGTATGCCTGTTGTCCAGTATCTTTTATTTTTAATCTTTATTTTTTAAATTTATTTTTAAAGGTTTATTTATTTATTAATGAGAGACACAGAGAGAGAGAGACAGAGACACAGGCAGAGGGAGAAGCAGGCTCCATGCAGGGAGTCTGAAGTGGGACTCAATCCCGGGTCTCCAGGATCACACCCTGGGCTGAAGGCGGTGCTAAACCGCTAGACCACCCGGGCTGCCCTGTTGTCCAATATCTTGTAGATGTTGTTTCATCTGTTCTGTCCAGTGTTCTGTCATTTGAGGTAGGAGGGTAAATTATGTCTTGTTCTCCTGTCATGGCTAGAAAAGGAAGGCTCACTGAAACACTTTTGATAAAAGCACACATTTAATACTCCTATGACATTAATTTACTGCAGTCAAGTCCACTGAATAGGAAGGCTCTCCAAAGAAGCTGCCCTGAACCATAAATGATACCATATTTTAAACTGTTTTTTTTAATTTAAAAAAAGATAATTACAAATACTAAAGAAAAAGCAAGATGGAAAGATTAAAAAATTTTACATTCCTCCCTTTCTAGTGCTACCATTGGTTTCATAGCAGTATATTAGCCTATGTGAATGCATAGTTTTACATAGTTATACTCATGTTATCCTTCTGTTTTGTGTTTTTCAAAACATATGTCATATGGGCAGTCCCGGTGGCTCAGCGGTTTAGTGCCGCCTTCAGCCCAGGGCCTGATCCTGGAGACCTGGGATCAAGTCCCACATCAGGCTCCCTGCATGGAGCCTGCTTCTCCCTCTGCCTGTGTCTCTGCCTCTCTCTCTCTCTCTCTCTCTCTCTCTCATGAATAAATAAATAAAATCTAAAAAAAAAAGTCATATTCTTTTTTTTTTGTAATTTTCTTAAGTCTTTCTCTCTCTGTCTTATTTTGTACAATGTGGGTATAGTTTATTTAACCATTCTTTTCATGGAAATTATGGTTGTTTCCAGTTTTTACTATTATAAAAATGTATAATACGGCTGTGTATATGTTACACATACATATGTAGTAAATCATTACTACATAATTTACTACATAAATGATTACCTTAACTTGAGGCTTTTAGGGAATTTTGAAATAATTTTGTGTTTAAATTTGGTAACAAAAAAGAATGTAAAAGCCTATGGCATTTCCAAGGGAATGCAGTAATGAGGTCATCTGGTGCCTGTTCACTAAGGAACAGAGCTGACAGAATGTTACAGAGAAATAATCCATTGACAGAGTTAAATACCTCTCTGAGGAAGGAGACGAAAATTCACCTCAACTCCATAAATGTTTTGGTCCCTACCGTCAGAGAATTTATGATCTAGTGGAGGATCTATTGAAAAACACATCTAAGGAGTTTCACAGTTGAGTTGATAAAGATATGTCTGACCTGCTGAAACAGTTGTGTTCATTGCACGACTAAGTTTTTTTTTTAAAGATTTTATTTATTTATTCATAGAGACACACACACACACACACACAGAGAGAGAGAGAGAGAGAGAGAGAGAGAGAGAGAGAGAGAGAGGCAGAGGGAGAAGCAGGCTCCATGCAGAGAGCCCGACGTGGGACTTGATCCAGGGTCTCCAGGATCACACCCTGGGCTGCAGGCGGCACTAAACCGCTGCGCCACCAGGGCTGCCCTGCACGACTAAATTTGCATGTACACTGAGTGAAACCGGATTGCAGACTGAGGAGCTTTAACTTGGAACTATACCAACTTACCTGGCACTAAATCTTGTAAATTAGAAAAGCAGTGTTCTGATAATATGTTTTATTAAGGCTTCCATAGTCTCTTCCATAAAATTGTATGAATTTATGAAAATGAGGTGTTGCTAGAACAGATGCAGAGCAGCCAGATGAATTTTCTTTCTCTGTTACAGCCGTAGGTCTTCCCTCTGATATAGCTGCTTCTGCTACTCCTTGCTAGAATACTGGCCAGGAATAGGTAGTGATGGTACTCAGGTATAAAGTTCCTAGGCACAGGTGCCTGGGTGGCTCAGCAGTTGAGCATCTGCCTTTGGCTCAGGGTTATGATCCCATAGTCCCAGGATCGAGGCCCACTTCAGGATCCTTGTATGGAGCCTATTTCTCCCTCTGCTTGTGTCTCTGCCTCTCTCTCTCTCTGTCACAAATAAATCAATAAAATCAATAAATCAATAAAGTTCCTAGACAGATTGGTTCCACATTTCTTTTTTTTTTTAAGATTTTATTTATTTATTCATGAAAGACACAGAGAGAGGCAGAGACACAGGAAGAGGGAGAAGCAGGCTCCCTGCGGAGAGCCTGAGAGGCTGATGTCAGACTCCACCCTTGAACTCCAGGATCACACCCTGAACCGTAAGGCAGATGCTCAACTGCTGAGCTACCCAGGCATCCCTGTTCCACATTTCTTAATGTTTTTTGGGCTCCACTTTACTTCCTTTGGGAAAGTCTCAAATTCATTCACTTGTTTGGGAGGCCATTTATCTAAATAATAATAGCTAATATTTATACAGCATTTATTATATGCCAGGCGCTGATCTAAGGTTTTATGTATATTAACATTTAATTTTCATAATAATCCTTTCATGTAAGTATTGCTATTATCTTAGTAAATGGCAGGGGCTGGAATTGGACTCTTGACAGTTGACTTTAGGGTTTATACACATAACTACTTACTATAAGTACATGCTCTGGAGTCATACCCTCCAGGTTCAATTTCTAGCTCAGTTACATATAACTGCTTGAATGACTTAGATAATTATCTCCTCTGAGCCTCAGTTTCCTCATCTTTATGCTATCTTGAATATAATCTAACTTTGTTCACTTCTTGGCACATAGTAAACTTGGCTCTTAATTATTTATTCCTTCATTAAAAACATAAACTTGGGGATACCTGGGTGGCTCAGCATTGAGCGTCTGCCTTCAGCTCAGGGTGTGATCCTGGAGTCCTGGGATTGAGTCCTATGTCAGGCTCCTTGCTTGGAGCCTGCTTCTCCTGTCTCTGCCTCTTTCTGTGTCTCTCATGAATAAGTAAATAAAATATTTAAAAAACAAAACAAAACTAGAAACTTGGAGTGCCCACCATGTGCTTCCTCTTCCAAGGAGCAACGTGCTGGTTTGTCTTTTTTCTAAAATGGTATCAGTTACTGTAATGTATGGCCCTGAAGCTTTTAGCTGATTGAGGATGTTCTATATTTCCATCATCTTTCCTCCTATTGGTAAGTATGGAAAAGAGATAGAATTTGATCATAAAAGGGAAGGGTATTCCTGTTGATTCATGTTGTAGGTCACACAATTAAGTCAAAGGATCTAAAACAGGTTACTTCTTTTTTTAAAAAAAAGTTTTTTTTAAATTTATTTATGATAGTCACAGAGAGAGAGAGAGAGGCAGAGACACAGTCAGAGGGAGAAGCAGGCTCCATGCATAAAACAGGTTACTTCTTGATTGAAACATGACCGTTCTCTATCTGGCAAGATTATTTGTATTGTTTGACCCAGCTTAAATCTTTAGGAGAAAGATATGTATGGAACAGAAAGGGATACTTATTCAGCCAGCCACTTCCACTAAATCAGCCCTAGCCATTAGGTAAATGATAAATGTGGCAGTGAGGTTAACCTTATCTTACCACCTCAGTGTAGGTTTTTTTTTTTTTTTTTTTTTTTTTTTTTAAATGATAGTCACAGAGAGAGAGAGAGAGAGAGGCAGAGACACAGGCAGAGGGAGAAGCAGGCTCCATGCACCTGGAGCCTAATGTGGGATTTGATCCCGGGTCTCCAGGATCACGCCCTGGGCCAAAGGCAGGCGCCAAACTGCTGCGCCACCCAGGGATCCCTCTCAGTGTAGGTTTTAAACTAATGTGAAAACTAAGTATGGAAACCTGTTAGGGAGTAAATGGAGGGGAGTTGGGTTCCCCTGCCCAATTGGGTTCCCCTGCCCCTTGGGGCAGAGGAGGAGAGGAGTATTTTGATAGAAAGTGAAAAAAAGGGATGCCTGGGTGGCTCAGCTGTTGGGTATCTGCCTTTGGCTTGGGGCATAATCCCGCAGTGCTGGGATCAAATCCTGCATCAGACTTCCTGCATGGAGCTTGCTTCTCCCTTTGTCTCTGCCTCTCTCTCTCTCTGTCTCTCTGTCTCTCATAAATAAATAAATAAAACCTTAAAAAAAAAAAAAGAAAGTAAAATAAAGCTAGAAGGAAAAAAATCCTGGTGAAGATAGTTGAGAATAAGCCCATATATTTTTCACTAAGGTAAGGAAGTTTTATTTATTTATTTTTATTTTTTAAGATTTTGTTTATTCATAGAGACACACACACACACACAGAGAGAGAGAGAGAGGCAGGCTCCATACAGGAAGTCTGATGTGGGACTCGATCCTAGGTCTCCAGGACTACACCCCAGGCTGCAGGTGGTGCTAAACCGCAGCGCCACCAGGGCTGCCCCGATAAGGTAGTTTTAAACAGAACATTGGTGTAGGCTCTGTTTGGTTATTCTAATAATGCTATTCTGAGATGTGTCTTTATTCCTCATATTTGTGATTTTTTTTTTTTATTGGGGGTCTGACAATCTTTTTTCTTTTCTTCCTTATAGTCCTGAGGCTTTCTACCAATGCAGGCCAGTGGAAAGAAGCAGCTAGCAAGGTGACCCATGCATTGGTTAATATCAGGTACGGAATGAGAATTTACGTCTTTCAGAGTTCCTTGGCTTATCCTGAGGTTTATTGTACCTTTCTGAGTGGAGTGTGTTGAACACTACTGCTATTTTTAAGTCCTGATGTCTGTAGGAGTGGAAGAAATGTCATACTTGATCAAGAAAAGCAGAACATGAGACTTTCATATTGTCATATTGAAATAGCTCACAGTGCAGTTCATGAAATTTCTTACCAAGATGGTTGCAAGCCCTTTTCAGGTGTCTTTGTTGCCAAAGTGTTTTCTGTGTATAGGCCATCTGAAAGCTTTTCTCTGAAATTTTTTTCTGCCATTCTCTGTGAGTTCAGTGAATGACTCATGGGGATCTGGAACTTTGACGTTTTGCTTTACATGGCTGTTTCTATTTGTGGTAAACAGAGGCAAATGGAGCTCATGGGGCTAAGTTATTTTAGGTTCCTTATGAAACAGCAAGGCAATTACAGAGTGCTATCTGTATTGGATAAAATTGAGTCAGACTTGGAGTTTGGCTTAGGGTCTTGAGGAAATACCACACACTTACAGAAGTGAACTGTTTGTAAATGGAGAGAATATACTTTCAGTATCGTGAAATCTCAAGCTGACTTTCCTTATATTCCTCGTTCCCTTTGTGCCTATCATTTCCCATTTTCTCAACAGTTATTAAATTGTTCTTGCAAACAATTGAAAGATTAACACTTGAGTAGAAGAGGCAAACCCAGCAGATGGGGAAACTTGATTTAGCTCCAGATGTAAGCCTTGCCAGCCATTCCCAGCGATGGTAATAATGCACATCCACAACTTGGTATAGATTCTAATGTGTGGCAGAGCTGGGATTTAGTTTTTATTTCTGTATCTTTATTCTTTTCCTTTCCTTCTTTTTTATTTTCTCTCTCTCCCTTTTTTAAAGATAAAATGTCCTGTAGTGATTTACATTGGTATTTGGCACATCTGGGAACAGAAGGAGAAGTGTGAAATGTGTGTGTTGGGAGAGCTGGAATGAGGAGGCATAGGGGTAAGATGTGCTAACAAGATTGCACTGAAGGTTGATCTGCCTTACCTGACCCCAGAGACATTTTGCTGCAAACACAGTTTTATAAATTCCACAAATGCATATCTGTACCTAGCAAATAAACCAGATACTATAGTGAGGCCTTATGATAAATGTAATTTTCTGTAAGAATCAGAAATTACAAACTGTCTTCTCCCAAATATCCCTTTGTGACCCAAGGGCAGTATGACAAATGTGGGTGTTTGAAAGCAGCTCCAGATTCTGGGCTAGAGTATGAAGTTCATATGGGCATAATTTATGTTGTGTTTATTTATTCATGTATTTACTTAGGCTTTCCAGGCAGCTCCTTTTCATCTGGGACCTGTTTCCTTGATCACATTCCTTTATGCTTGCTTTATTTCCTACTTTGTTGCCTTCCCTTTCAGTGGCTTCTGGCTTGGCTGCTGTCCTTATTCTTCCCAAGGGCTGTCAAACAGCTGATTTAAGCTTTTGGCCTATGCTTTTTGTGAATAGCCTGGAAAGGACTGGGCTGAACTTTGAGCAGATGCCTATAACCATGACTTTTTTCTTCTCTTTGCAAGTCTCCATCCGGCCTATACCTTCATTTTCATTCCTCACATTTCTTTGATGAACTTGCTGCATAGAATAATTAGATTATCTTCACTGTCACTAATGAATTAGACTTGGAGTATATGTCAAAAGTATCAAAGATCCAGTCAGTTTTCTCAAGAGATTGCAGGAAAAATGTGTTTGAATGTCAGTTACCACACTGAAGCCAAATCAGGGCAAAATACCAGTCAGGGTAAACCAGCTAAAGTTTACTTTTTTTTACTTTCTGACACTTACTTTCACTTAATAAGTGCTAAACTTTGTGCTCTTTTATATACTGTCTTCTTTAATATTCAAACTCTACAGAGTATATCATAAGCTTTTAAAAATACACCTTTTACCAAGGAGGAAAATGACTCTTTAAGATATTGTGGATTACAGAAAGTCTCACAGTTGTTTGGCAAAGCTGTGTGAGTCCAGGGCTCAGGGCTCTTTCTTCTAAAGGTTTTTTATTTTTAAGTAATCTCTACACCCAAAATGGGGCTCAAACTCACAACCCTAAGATCAAGAGCCACATGTTCCACCAACTGAGCCAGCCAGTCACCCCAAGGCTCCTTCTTCTATACCATAATGGTTCCCATAGCGTTGCATCAAAGGCTACCAGCATGATGTATTGAAGGAGCATAGAAATTTTACAGAGGCTGGATTTATTATTGTCTCTACCACTTAATGTGTGGCCTTGAGCAAATTATTTAGCTTCTCTGGACCTCTTTCCACTATCTTATAAAATGAAGGTCATGGTGATAAAAACTGTTTCACAGGGAAATAGTTGTGAGAAGTATATAACGTATGTGAAAGCACCTAGGCAACTCTAAAATACTGGCCGTTTACTTAACATAATGTATTTAAAATTCATCTCTGTTGTAGCATGTGTCAGAATTTCCTTCCTTTTTAAGGCTGATTAATATTCCATTGTATGTATATGCCACATTTTGTTTATCCATTCATCCTTGATGAAATCCCAAGTGGTTTGCTTCCACTTTTTGGTCATTGTGTTGGTTGTTTGTACATGGGTGTACAAATACCTGTCCAGTCCCTGCTTTCACTTCTTTTGGGCATATACTTAGAAGTGGAATTGGTAGATCATATAACTTAATTTTTTGAGTTAAAATTTTTTTTTGCCGTACCGTTTTTAGGTTTAGCATTTTGAGCCTTCCTTAGAATGTTTCCTAAGTACATCTTCATTTGTCCCTTCCATAAAAGTTAAGATGTTATCCTTAACCTTAAAAGATGTTTTGCTTTTTTTTTTTTTTTTTTTTTGTAGGTACACTCTGATGCTTTGAATGAGGGTGGTACAGGGAGTCTCTTTTCTCAGAGTTAGTATTCTCTTGGCTGAGGGTGAAAAAGTGGTATGCTCAACAAGTCTGCATTCCACTCAATGATAATGAGTGCTGTCTTATGCTCCTGTGTTTTTTTCTAAGAGCTTGTGTTGTACATCCATGACACTATTAACTTTGGGTGGTTTAGAAAACAAGAGACTGGGCCATCTGGATGGCTCAGTGGTGGAGCATCTGCCTTTGGCTCAGGTCATCATCCTAGGTCCTGGGATTGAGTCCCTCATCAGGCTCCTTGCAGGGAGTCTGCTTCTCCCTCTGCCTATGTCTCTGCCTCTCTGTGTGTCTCTCATGAATAAATAAATAAAATCTTTTAAAAAAAAGAATATTTGGTTAACCAATTAAAAAAAAGAAAAGAAAGAAAACAAGAGACTGTGTCCAAAGATTGGACCCATGGGTCTCCCAGGGATACTATGAGATGGTTAACTATTGACCACCAAATTTATTACCAGGGATAGAGTAGATAAAGGCTTAAAAGTAAAACTGTGATAGAGCTCAACATTTACTTCTGTTGTTATAAAGATTATTTGTGCTGATCCCACCCCTGGAAAAGATTTCTAAGGCCGAGTAAATGAAGTCTTAGCTACTTCTGTAGTATATTCTTTGATAACCATGGGAAAGGTTTGGGTTGCATGTGAAGTTTTCATACCTCTAACAACTGAGAGGGCCTCAAGCTAGTTTGGTAGTTGGTGACAGCTACAAGTTATGTCTTTGGGATCTTCTGGAATACAATACATCTAATGGCAACCCTAACATAATATCTTAGCAGGTGAAAAGCAGCAGAAAGGCTACAGACTTTAATGTTCTTTGGAGTTTAGATTGTGACAGTGAAAATTAAAAGTGCTTCCACATGCTCAGAGGCCTAAATTTGCTCAAGTGTCAGTCTGTTTGCTTTTCACTTGTCTTTCGTGGCTTAGTCATGCCAGTTCTTTAATTGTCAAAGTTATTTGTGTTTAAACAATTTGTCTCTCTCTTCCTGTTTGATCCTTCAAAGAGATTCTTAAAATGCAGCTACTTAGAAACTGCTGTTTTTAAAATTGAAGTATAGTTGAGATTCAATGTTATATCAGTTTCAGGTATACAACATAATGAATGAACAATTCTATTCATTGTGCAGTGCTCACGATAATAAGTGTAGTTCCATATGTAGTTACTACAGTCTTATTGATTATGTTCCCTATGCTGTACTTTTCATGTTTATTTATTTTATGACTAGACATTGGTACCTCTTAATCTCCTTCACCTATAACATCCATCTTCCCACTCCCACCGATCTGACAACTACCAGTTTGTTCTCTGTATTTATTAGTCTGTTTTTGTTTGCTTGTTGTTTTAGTTTTTAGATTTCATACATGAGTGAAATCATATGGTATTTGTCTTTTTCTGCCTGACTTATTTCCCTTAGCATAATACCCTCTTGGTTCATCTATGTCATTCTGAATGGCAAGATCTCATTGTTTTTTATGGCTGAGTAATATTCCATTGTGTGTAAGAGTGTGTGTGTGTATACCAGAAATGTATCCATTTTCTCTTGATGGACACTTGGTTGCCTCTATATCTTGACCAATGTAAATAATGCTGCAGTAAACATAGGGGAGTGTGTATCTTTTCAAATTAGTGTTTTTGAGAAACTGCTATTTTTTTTTAAGTAACCTCCATGCTCAATGTGGGGCTTGAACTCACGCCCCTGAGATTGAGAGCTACCCACTGAGCCAGCTAGGTGCCCTGAAACTGCCATTTTTTTATCGGAAAGCCTAATGTAGTTAATGTACAGGGCCCTATATTTGTTCCTTCCCATAGACAGGATGTTCCTTTGTTTTGCCACAGGAAACATAAAATATTATTGCTCCACCTTTAAAATTCTACTTTGTATAATTGTTGCTTAAGCTGCCTTCACAGATCAACTGGTCCACAAAGGAAAAATACTCTGAGGGGCCAGATGCAGAACTGGAAGGAAAGCATTTGGGAAGTTTTGCTTGAAAGTTTTGCTTGGGAAGTCTTCTATGCTATGGCTTCTCCGCCTTTTGGCTAAGATCAAGTGTTGAAGTCTTCTATGCTAAAGATTTCCTGCCACCACTTAGGAGGTTACCCCAGTGAGTTCCTATATTTTAGGAAGATGTCTGCTGATTGTTAACCTAATTACTCAAAAGAGAAAACGAAAAATGTTAGACTAAAATCTGACCTTCATCTAACCGAACAACTTTCAAGGTAAGTAATTTGAAGCCCTTAAAGAATCTATTCAAGTTAACATCTTGATGCTTTTCCCTTAATTAGCATTTTATTAGCACAAAGGTTTGCAGTCCTGTTTTCTGGTTGCTCACAAAAATAGTGGCTGAGTCACTGCAAATAGGTTTTTCTCCTAGTGTGTAATTTTAAAGTGGATAAAGTTTTAACTATGATTAATATATAAAATTTTTCCTTTATTTGGAATGCATTAAACTAAAGTTTAGTTTTTCCTTGACAATGACTTTTATCCATTAGGCCTCCAGGGCTGACAAGAATGACCGTTTGAGATATTGCTGTGGTTAGTGACAAGGTTGGGATTTGGAATAAGAATTTAGTGCATTTCTGGGATGCCTGGGTGGCTCAGTGGTTGAGCATCTGCCTCTGGCTCAGGGTGTGATCCCAGAGTTCTGGGATCGAATCCCACATCAGGCTCCCCTTGAGGAGCTTGCTTTTCTCTCTGCCTATGTCTCTGCTTCTCTCTCTGTGTCTCTCATTAATAAAGAAATAAATAAAATCTTAAAAAAAAGAATTTAGTGCATCTCTTTGTAAGTCTTTTCATTTTTCACCTTGTGAGTTTGCCTCTTGTCTCTTTCTTTGCTCCATGATCTTTTTGTTTCAATGCTGAAGTAGTCCTCCCCCTACTTCCTGCTTATGTGCTTATGTAGCTGTTTTCCTTTACCCTAAAAAAAATTCCCTCAAAAAAAAAAAAAAAAAAAGAGGAGGAGGAGGAGGAAAGCTTTAAATGTACACTGTGTTAGGGAGGCTGGGGAACAAGAATAGCTCTCAGCAGCCTCTAGAGGGGTTCATTGAGCATAGCACCCTTTGGAGCAGGCTGCATATAGAGTTCTGCTTGTCATGGAGAAAAAGCCCTCAGGCGGTAATCAGGGAGAGCACATTCACTATTGATGACCAGAATTAGGGTTGGAAAGGGATTGTGAGGTCGCAGCCAGGCAGAGTCCCTCCAAATCCTCTTGCCCATGAAGCTGTTTGGGCTACAGAATTTGCCTCTTAGTCACAGTTCTTTTATCAGAATGGATATTGATAAGTTGAAGAGAGGAACGGTTTGATACCAGGCACTTCAGCTGAAGGATGCAACATAGTCTAGTGAAAAGTAAATATGGACCAAAGTAGTCAAATGATAGGTGCAGAGGGATTGGGCTGATGATTCTTGAATAGCAAGAAGTACATTAAAATAAGCTTCTAGTTCAGTTGTCTACTCAAAAGTGGCAAGACAGGCAGGCTCAGATTATCCCCTGGGTTAGAATTTATCAGTAATGACCTTTCTTCCGTTAATCAGACCCTGCTGATCTCCCATTACAGAGAATGAAAAAAGCATTATGGAGATTAAAACAAAGCACCAAAATGAGGCTGTTATAATATTGTTTCCCCAGTGACTGGGAGCATTACATATTATTCTAATAGTTGCTGTTCTCTAGTCTCTTAAAACTATAGCTAGAAATAAAAAACCAAACACTGAATCCCATGTGGTTAATCATCTGTTTTGCCCTAACTTGGTTTATGCTGCAAAGTGAGGTTTTGCATTAGGTCATAGCTGGGTTTGGTGAACTGCAGTGCAGTAAAGTAGTCTTGTTTGAAGAGATTCAGATATTTGTAATGAAATATTAAGATTTTTAGTTGGGGCTGCTGTGATTTTAGGTGAGTGGGACTTTATTTTTTATTTATTTTCATTTTTTAAAAAATATTTTATTTATTCATGAGAGACACAGAGAAAGAGAGGCAGAGACATAGGCAGAGGGAGAAGCAGGCTCCCTGTGGGGAGCCCAATGCAGGACTCGATCCCAGAACCCTGGGATCACGACCTGAGCCAAAGGCAGCCACTCAAACATTGGACCATCCAGGTGCCCTGAGAGTGACTTCAATATATAAAACCCCCTTCTTCCCTCAATCTGAAACTCCCTTGGTGTCTTTTTCCACTTTGCTTTTTAAATTTTTTAAATTTGTTATTATTATAATTTTTTAAAGTTTTATTTATTATAGAGAGAGAGCACAAGAGAATATGAAAGGGGGTGGGCAGGAGAGGGAGAGAATCTAGAGCAGACTCCCTGGTGAGCATGGAGCCATGCAGGGCTGATCTCATGACCCTGGCCCCCCCCTCACTTAATTTTTTTTAAAGAAAATTGCAAGAAAATATGCATAACATAAAATTTATCATTTTAACCATTTTTAAGTCTACAGTTCTGTGGCATTAAGTACATCCACATTGTGCAACCATCATCACAATTTTTTCATATTCTTCAGCTGAAACTGCAACAGTAACTCCTTGTTCCCTTCTCCTCTAGCCCCTGGCAATCTCCACTCTACTTTCTGTATTTGTGCATTTGACTACTCTAGGAACTTTACAAGAAGAATTAAACAGTATTCATCCTTTCGTGACTGGCTTATTTTACTTAATATACTCAAGGTTCTTCCATGTGGTATCATGTATCAGAATTTCTTTCTCTTTTTTAAATTTTATTTTTATTTTATTTTTAAAGATTTTATTTATTCATGAGAGACACAGAGGCAGAGACATAGAGGGAGAATCAGGTTCCTCACAGGGAGCCCGATATGGAACTTGATCCTGGGACCCCAGGATCACACCCTGAGCTGAAGGCAGACTCGCAACCCCTAAGCCACCCAGGCATCCCTCCTTTTTTTTGAGTGATTGCAACACCCAGCATGGGGCTTGAATTTACAACTCCAAGATCAGGAGTTCCATGTTCCACTGACTGAGCCAGCCAGGTGCCCCTCCTCTCTCTCTCTCTGTTTTTTTTTTTTAAGATTTTATTTATGCATGAGAGACATAGAAAGAGAGAGGCAGAGACACAGTTAGAAGGTGAAGCAGGCTCCACGTGAGGAGCCTGACATGGGACTCAATCCCGGGTCTCCAGAATCAGGCTCTGGGCTGAAGGCAGCACTAAACCGCTGAGCCACCCGGGCTGCCATCTCTCTTGTTTTTTAAGACTTTTAAAATATATCCAGTATTCCATTGGATGTATACCAGATTTTATTTATCCATTGATGGGCCTTTGCATTGCTTCCACTTTCTGGCTATTGCGAATAATGCTTCTATGAATATAGATGTTCAGATCTTTGAGAATCTTTTTCTTCTTTTTGGATATATACCCAGAAGTAGAATTGCTGAATTATATGGTAATTTTATTTTTAATTTTTTCGGAGAATCACCATACCCTTTCCCATAGAAGCTGCACCATTTTATATTTCCATCAGTGTTTCACAAGAGTTCCAATTTCTCTATACCCTGGCTGACACATGTTATTTTCTATTTTTTGATAATAGCTACCCTAATGGATATGAAGTGGTATTGAATTGCAGTTTTGACTTGCATTTCCCTAATGACTAGTAGTATTGGTTATTTTTTCATGTGCTTATTGGCTATTTGTCTATCTTTGGAGAAATGTCTATTCCTGTCCTTCGCCAGTTTTTTTTTAAGTTAGGTTGTTTGGCTTTTTTGTTGTTGAGTTTTAGGAATTCTTTTACATTTGGATCCTAATTTCTTATGAAATACATGGTGCAAATACTTTTTCCCGTGGATTGCCTTTTCATTCTGTTGATTGTGTCCTTTGATGCACAAAAATGTTTAATTTTGATGAAGTCCAGTTTATCTACTTTTTCTTTTGTTGACCACGCTTTTGGTGTCATATCTAAGTAATCATTGCCAATTCAAGTCCTGCAGCTTTCCCATGTTCCCTTCTAAGAGTTTTATAGTTTTAGCTCTTACATTTAGGTCTTTGATACATTATTTTTTAAATTTTTTTTAAATTTTCATTTATTTATGATAGTCACGGGGGGGGGGGGGCAGAGACATAGGCAGAGGGAGAAGCAGGCTCCATGCACCGGGAGCCTGATGTGGGATTCGATCCTGGGTCTCCAGGATCGCCTGGGCCAAAGGCAGGCGCCAAACCGCTGCGCCACCCAGGGATCCCAGGTCTTTGATACATTTGAGGGAAGTTTTATATATGGTGTAAGGGAAGGGTCCAGTTACATTTTTTTGTATGTGGATATCCCAGCACCCACTTTGCTTTTTTGAGATAATCACAGTTCTGATTTCTTAATTGAAATCAGGCTGAAGGGCAGCCCTGGTGGCTCAGCGGTTTAGCGCTGCCTTCAGTCCGGGGCCTGATCCTGGAGACCCGGGATCGAGTTCCGCGTCGGGCTCCCTGCATGGAGTCTGCTTCTCCTTCTGACTGTGTCTCTGCCTCTCTCTCTCTCTCTCTGTGTGTGTCTCTCATGAATAAATAAATAAAGTCTTTTTAAAAAAAATGAAATCAGGCTGAATTAACCTGATAAGTATAGAAATTGACACTCCACATTTTTTCCGTATGTCCCTATTCTGTTTTGGTTTTTAGGTTTGTTTATTCCTCTGCTTGTTTAAGAGATGGCATAACAGGAGCCCGGGTGGCTCAGCGGTTTAGCACCGCCTTCAGCCCAGGGCATGATCCTGGAGACCTGGAATCGAGTCCCACATCAGGCTCCCTGCATGGAGCTTGCTTCTCCTCTGCCTGTGTCTCTTCCTCTCTCTCCCTGTGTCTCTCATGAATAAATAAATAAAATATTAAAAAAAAAAGAGAGAGAGAGAGGGTATAACATAGTGGTTAAGAGCAGGGACTCTATAGAGTTCTGTAGTCTGAGTTTAACAACCACTTATTTTGACAAATTCTTTAACCTCTTAGTGCTTTGAGTTTCCTCATGGAACCTGGGTCATTGCTGAGATTATTAAATGACAATATATGTGGAATAGTTGGACACTATTGGAATAGTGTAAATGTATGTAAATATTCATTATCATCTTTTTTTTAATTTTTTCTTTTTTTTTTTTTAATTTTTGATAGTCACATACACACAGAGAGAGAGAGAGGTAGAGACACAGGCAGAGGGAGAAGCAGGCTCCATGCACCGGGAGCCCGACGTGGGACTCCATCTTGGGTCTCCAGGATCGCGCCCTGGGTCAAAGGCAGGCGCCAAACCGCTGCGCCACCCAGGGATCCCTAAATTTTTTCTTAATGTGCAAATCTGGAGGTTATACCAGCCTTGGTTCTGATGATCTGCATGGGACATCATTCTAGAAAGCAACTCCTTTCCATATCCAACTTTATTAGTTCCCTTGGCTCTACTCATGTGGACCTAGAGGGGACCAGAAATACAGAAGGATATTATTTACAATCTGACATCAAAGGTAACACTGAAACGTAGGCTGTCAGCCTGCATCTTGGCATTATTGTTGGGAAAATAGTTTAGATGGAGAGAGTTTATGTTTTCCATCACTTCCAGCCCTTTGAGAAGATGTCTGACAATGGCTTTATTATTTTATTACTCTGCCTTCTTGACATTATTTTGGTAAAAGAGAATGTGCCCAAAAGGAATATGCATATAATTGAAAAGATACTAATCAATATGTTCTTATCTCTGATTGGAGGGATTATAGGCATTTTTAATTTTTTTCTTACATTTTAAATTTATTAAAAACATTTGGCTGTGGGCAGCCTGGGTGGCTCAGTGATTTAGCACCGTCTTCAGCCCAGGGCCTGATCCTAGAGACCCGGGATCGAGTCCCACATTGGGCGCCCTGCATGGAGCCTGCTTCTCCCTCTGCCTGTGTCTCTGCCTTTCTATCTCTCTCTCTGTGTCTGTCATGAGTAAATAAATAAAATCTTAAAAAAAAAATTTGGCTGTGGATTTTTTTAGATGCCCTTTTTTGACTGAAAAAGTTCTATTCCATTCCTAGTTTTTTGTGTGTTTTTTTTTTTTATTATGAAAAGGTGTTGGGTTTTGTCAAATGCTTTTTCTGTGTCTATTGGGATGATTATGTGGTTTTTGTTTCTTATTCCATTAATATGGTTATATTACAGTAAGCCACATTTGGTTATGATGTATAAATCTTTTCATATTTTGCTGGTTTCAGATTGTTAGTATTTTGCTGAAGATTTTTGGGTCCAGATATTGCTCTGTAGTTTTTTTTTTTTCTTGTGGTCTTTGTCTAGTTTTGATATCAGGGTATTGGTAGCCTCATAGAATGAGTTAGGGAGGTGGTCTCTTCTATTCAATTTTTTGGGAAGACTAGAGGGTTAGTATTAATTCTTTAAATCTTTAATATAGTTTAATAGTGAAGCCATCAGAGACTGGGCTTGTTTTCACAGGTAGTTTTTTTAAATAGTAATTAAAAGGGTGCCTGTATGGCTTAGTCAGTTAGGTATCCCAACTCTTGATTTCAGCTCAGGTCATCATCTCAGGGTCGTGAGATCAAGCACTGCCTCAGGCTCTCTGCTGGGTGTGGAACCTGCTTAAGATTCTCTATCTGCCTCTTTCCTCTGCCCCTTCCTCGAATTCTCTCTCTCTCAAACAAACAAACAAACAAACAAAAAAACCCAAAGGTAATTAAATCTCTTTGCTTGCTATGTAAGTATGTTCAGATTGTCTGTTTCTTCTTGAGTCAGTTTCAGTAATTTGTGTCTTCCTGGGAATTTGTCCATTTCATCTAAGCTATTTATTGGCATACGGTTGTTTATAGTGGTACTTTATAATCCTTTTGTATATCTGTAAGGTCAGTAGTAAAATTCTTTCTTTCATTTCTGATTCTGGTAATTTGACTCTCCTCTTCAACAAATCTCTTTTGTTGGTCTAACTAAAAAGGTTGGTCAGTTTTTTCGGTCTTTTCAAAGTACCAGCTTTTGGTTTTACTGCTTTTCTTTTTTGTTTTTCTGTTCCTTATTTCATTAATTTACACTCTTTATTATTTTCTTCCTTCTGCTTGTCTTAGGTCCAAGGTCAGCCACAGGAGAGCCTAATGAAACATACAATATTGAATCCCATGCACAGGGAATGTTACTGTGCATCTAAAATTCCTAGGAGCTTAAAGGGCTTCCCCTTGGTGGTTTCACCGTGCTCCAGTGTTGCAGCCATGGGCTCCAGAGCCCAGTTTTTATTTTTGTATTGTCTCTGCCTTCATTTCTGTCATGATATATCTTTTTTTCACTTTTACTTTCTTTTCTTTTTTTTTCTTTTTTCTTTTTTTTACTCTTTTACTTTCAACCTATTTGTATCTTTGAGTCTAAAATATGTCTCTGGTGGATGGCATATAGTTGGATCTTGGTTACTTTATCTAGTCTGCCTTTTGATTGGGTTATTTATTCCATTCACATTTAATGTTGATATAACTGAACTCATGTCTGCCATGTCTGTTTTAGTTTGCTATTATGTGTCTCATGTCTTTCTTATCCCTCAGTACCTTCTTAACTGCTTTCTTTTGCAAAAGTGAATATTTTCCAGTGTAACACTTTGATTTAATGATTTTTTCACTTTCTTTTTTTTTTTTTTTTAGTTATTTGATTAGTGGTTGCTGTAGGGCTTGCCATATACATCTTAACTTACTAGAATCAGAAACTGTTTAGATTTATACCAACTTAATTCCAGTGAGATACAGAAATATCACTCTTAAGTAGCTTTAAATAACATACACATGCAACATTCACTATAATAAACTTTATTTGCCAACATGTATACTAGAAAGAAGAATCTCATGTATTTCCTGAGAAAGTAAGGATGCCTTAGAAATAGGGCCCTTGGGGCACCTGGGTGGCTCAGTGGTTGAGTATCTGCCTTTGGCTCAGGTGGTGATCCTGGGGCTCTGGGGTCGCAGGCTCCTTGCAGGGAGCCTGCTTCTCCCTCTGTCTATGTCTCTGTCTCTCTCTCTGTGTCTCTCATGAATAAATAAATAAAATCTTAAAAAAAAAAAAAAAGAAATAGGGCCCTAATTTTGTTCACTTTATCATGTCTGGAGCTAAGACTAGGTAAAAGTGGGGGAAAAATGTATTTAGAGTTTAGATACATTTTGTGAGAGATTTTCTCACATGTAGGTGTTAAACACAGCATTCTAGATCCTGCTCCATTCTTTGATGAGCTACTAGCCTACAGCTCAAAATGTATAGAGAGCTCATTGGCTCCTGATGCTTGCATGATAAGCTTTGGAACAAAGAAAGAGTACAGTACAGAAGTAACAACACTAGTTGG
Organism: Nyctereutes procyonoides; assembly: GCF_905146905.1. Taxonomy (NCBI): domain Eukaryota; kingdom Metazoa; phylum Chordata; class Mammalia; order Carnivora; family Canidae; genus Nyctereutes; species Nyctereutes procyonoides. The sequence continues at coordinate 6,957,921 of NW_026575133.1, read as the reverse complement.
TAAACACTTGTTTTAGAGGTATATAATTTTAAGAGAAGTACTTTGATGTGGAATGGATGAAGGAGTTGTTAAGTGTGTTCATTTATGTCTGGAGTCAATGTTGGTTTATGGAAAATATTCTTGTCCTGTGCCCCATCTTTTGCATCTCATTTTCTCCCACCAATGTAGGGGCTGCTGACTGTGGCCTATTTTTGTTGGCTCAGATAAGGGACTATTTCTGGAATATGTCTCCTAAGAGAAAAGGAGTCAACCTTGAGCTCAGCCCTCCATCCTGAATCAAGCTGCTAGAGTATAAAATAGAAGGACCTGCTTAGTGGGTTCCAGGTACATGCTCTGAGAGTGTTAGTTGAGGCCTTCCAGATGTGGGCTCTTATCTTTTGTAAAGGCTAAGGTTTTTTTTTTTTTTAAGATTTTATTTATTTATTCTTGAGACAGAGAGAGGCAGAGACACAGGCAGAGGGAAAAGCAGGCTCCACACAGGGAGCCCGACATGGGACTAGGATTACGCCCTGGGCTGAAGGCAGCGCTGAACCAGAGCCACCCGGGCTGCCCAAAGGCTAAGTTTTTATAGGATTGTGAATAGCCAACTTGGAGGAACCTTGTAATGGTGAGTTAGTTGGAAAAGATCTTGTACATATATCTGGTGACCTTACTTTGAATATTGTTTTGGAAAACAATTAGTCTTTTTGCTTGTTAATTACGTTGATATTTTTCTTCCTTAATGAATTATGTCAAGTACTTGAACATTTTGGAGGTGGTTTGGAGGGACAGTCTTTGTGACGGAACCAGTGATATTAAAATAGCTGCTTCCTGGTGACTAGAGGTAATTAAGAGTCCTGGGCTTTGAGGTAAGTTGAAAGGGCTTGAGTCTGAGGAGATAGTTGCAGACGAAATTGCTGAGAGCACTAAAGAAGAAATATATGATTGGCAGTTTCCATTAAAGTGTTCTAGCCCTTGGTCCCAAGTGTATGAGTGAATGGCCCCATGGTGGGAGAGCAAATTCTCTCCTCTCTTTTTAGTTCCACAGTCTAACAACATTCTTTGTTTCTGTGAATGTGTATCTACACAGCAAAGGCCTTTGGTTTGAGTTTGTCCCACTAGTAGTTAATTTGGTCTCATACATATAATTTTTTTATGGTGTGGTAAAATAACTTTAGGATTTAAACTTAGCATTGACTTTTTTATGGGTATCTGAGAAGAGCCATCTGATGTAAGTCCTTTATTCTGCTAATCTTTTAATCAGTAGATCCCACCCTATGTTTTTGTCAGTTATTAGGTAAGCATCCAAAACCTTGAAAGAGAGAGATTCAGAGAGAGAAAGAATGAATGAGAGGAAGTTTGGTGTGTTTGTGTGAGATTGACTTGGGATCCTTTCTTTAGAAATCTCTGAATTTGGGAGTGACTGACTGGCTCAGTTGGGTAAGTTCCGATTTTTTATTTTGGTTCAGGTCATGACCTCAGGGTCCTGAGATCGAGCCTCGTGTCAGGATCTGTGCTCCGTGCAGAGTCTGCTTGTTTCTCTTCCTTTGCTCCTTCCCCTCCCCGCTCTCTCAAATAAATAAAATCTTGAAGAAGAAGAAGGGGGGGGGGAAGAGGACCTACCACCTCTGGTTTTAGGGGCATTTCTTTATTCTTCTGTTTCTGTCACCACTGCTTCTTTGTCTTTATAATTGTTTCTAAAAGCTAGGACTTGAGAACCAGAGGGGCAGTCAAGGTGACCTAGAATTGCTTCTTTCTCTGTCTTCATAGGTCATAAGGGATAGGAAGGGTCATAAGGAGCAGGAAGGGGGTAGAGTCCAGCAGTCCAAAGCCTGTTATTCCTGGGCTTTTGCTTTTTCCCAGCCAGCTCCTCTCATCTTCTGGCTCTCTGGAGAAGGCCTGCTTTGCTGGTATAGCTGTCCTTGGTCCTTTAGGGATGAGCTGCTCCCTAATTATTATTGATCTCGAGGTAAAACAAAAACTTTCATTTTCACCTGAGAAAAGGTTGATTTTTTTTTCTTCCTCTTCAAAAGGGACTCTTGCTGGGAAGTACAGACACTTAATCATGACTTAATTCACAAATGCTGGTTTCTAATTGTAATTTCTATAAATCCTAGCCACAAATGGGATCAGTAGTCATAATTTAGGTCCCTAATTTCTTTCCTTGCATCCCATATCTAGGGCACTAAAACAAGTAGTCTTTTTAAATTGTGGGCAGTTCTTCATCTTATCCTTTAATTTTCCCTCTCTGTTTTTTTCTTTCCCAAAAGTCATGCTGGAACTTTGGTTATATAATTTAGGTATTTTAACCACATAGAACACGTTGGATTGTTAATCTGCTAGTAGGTTAAGGAAGTCATTACTCCTGGGTAGCAATATATTATCCGGTCAGCAAATGCAACAGACATCTCTTCAGCAAATGAAACTTTAGCTTTCTTTGAATTATTGTGAACAAAAAGAGGAGTGTTTTTGGCTCATGAGAGTGTAATCACTCTAAATCCTCAGATTTATACTAGAATGCCAGGTACCATACCTCCTCTTCTCTATTGGACTTTGATCTTGGAGATTATGAATGCCAGGATCATAGAACCTTGAAAGCTGAAAGAACTGAAGAGGTCATCTTCTTTGGTCTCCTTCCCAAAGCATAAATCTTACTTGTTGGGGTCATGTCCAACTTCTCCTTGAACATTTAGTGAAATAGTGCTTAATACTTAAGGTTATAGGGATAGGCTCCCCTTGAGGAGCCTGCTTCTCCCTCTGCCTGAGTCTCTGCCTCTCTCTCTCTCTCTCTCTCTCTCTCTCTGTGTATGTGTGTCTCTCATGAATAAATAAATAAAATCTTAAAAAAAATACTTAAGTCTATAGACTTCAGTTTTTTAAGTGATGAGAATTTTGGGGCACTTAGCTGGCTCATTTGGCAGAGGGTGCAACTCTTAATCTCAGGATTGTAAATTCAAGACCCATGCTGGGTGTAGAGATTACTTAAAAAGATAAAATATTTTAAAAAATGATGAGAATCTATTCTTTATGTTGGAATCTTCCTCTTTATATCCTGAACCTTTAGATGCAAGACCAAAAAACAGTACTCTCTCTTCTACCTACTAACTTCTTCAAAGGACTAAAATTAAAATGTATACTCCTATTTTTCTGTAGTATCCATTCTTCCTTCAATGGTTCATCATATGTCATGGTTTTAAAATCTTTGGCATACTGTGATTGTCTTTTAGACATATTCTAACTTTTCAGTTTACCTTCTAAAGTATGGTGTTAGGCCATGCCTTGTAGCAAATAAGTATTTAGATTAATGGGGTATTCTTACCACCCGGGATCTGAACATGTTTTATTTGCAGGTTCCAATTGCATTAGTTTTTCAGCAGCTGAATTGTGTTGGTCCATAACAAGCCTAGGCCCCACTAAAACCTTCAAATCTGCTTGAAGTGGTTTGCTGTCAAGCTAATTCTCTCCCATCCTTAAATTACTCAGTTGGTAGTAGTATTTTGAGTGGTGGTGGTGGTGGTTATTAGCTTTTTTGTTTTATTTTTTTTAAGATTTTATTTATTTATTCATGAGACACACACACACACACACACAGAGAGAGAGAGAGAGAGAGAGAGAGAGAGAGAGAGAGAGAGAGAGAGGCAGAGACACAGGCAGAGGGAGAAGCAGACTCCCCAGAAGGAGCCTTATGTGGGACTCAATCCCGGATCCTGGGATCACGCCCTGAGCCAAAGGCAGACGCTCAACTGCTGAGCCACCCAGGCATCCCTGTTTGTTTTAAATATTTATTTATTTGAGAAAGAGAGCATGTGCACATGCACAGGGGGTAAAGGGGGGAGGGAGAAGGACAAGCAGACTCCATGCTCAGTGCAGAGCCCAATGTGGGGCTTGATCTCATGACCCTGAGATCATGACCTGAGCTGAAGTCAAGAGTTGGACCAGACACCTAGCCAACTGAGTCCCACAGGTGCCCCTGTTTGTTTGTTTTAATGCTACCTGTTCATTATAGAAATTTTAAACCATACAGAAAAGTGCAAAGAACAAAGTAAAATCATTTAAAATCTCAACATTCAGAGCTACTGTTACTGTATTGGTGAATCTCCTGAACATCTCCAGTTGATCTTTTCTTTAAACTAACCTAAATGAAACTCTTTATCCTTATTAAATGTGTCTTGTTCATCATTCTAGCTTATCAGGATATTTTTTCAGTCCTGATTGTGTCATTCTATGTATTGGTTTTCTTTTACAGCTTTGTATCATCAGCACAGTTGATAAATATGCCTTCTAAATTTTTGTCCAGATGCTTTGATCTAATCCTGACTCTGTTACTGATTTGGTGGATGATTTGGGAATAATTTCTCCCCTTTCTGGGTTTTGGCTTGCTGCTCTTATATAAAATGGCCTCAAAGACTGGAAAAAAAAAAAAAAAAAACCCTCCTTAAGAATCAACCGCAAAGCTTTTGGTAAAGAATAAATTTGTGAAGAAAAAACTGTGGGAGGAGAATCATCAGCCAGGGCCAGACTAGAAAAATAAAATCCTTTTATAGAAAAATCAGGGACGACAACCTTCACAAGAATGGTTCAAATCTTCTTCTGTCCTCCTACTCTCCTAAAACCCCAGGAGGGGGATTTACTAGTTGAAATAAACTACATTAAATTAAATTAAATTATTAAAAAAGGAGAAGAAGAAGGAAAACAAAATTGCAGCAAGCATTAGTTCTTATATAAAGAAAATAAAACCTAACAGAGAACAATGAAGAGGCAGTTTGGAGTGAGGTCAGGTGGGAGGGCTTTACTGAGACAGAAGATGCTCTTTACTGTTTTCTCTTTTAATTAGTAGTAAGCTTGGTGGTCACAGTAAAGCATCTTCTGAGTTGGGGTCTGTGGGGAGAGAAGAGTGTGAAACTCCCTGCTGCCTGCTCTTTCTCCTCTAAACAAGTCCTGCTTCATGCATTGCATTTCCCCTGGGTTCTTAAAGAAAGGTGTGTGATCATCTAAAACTGAAACTGAGGCAGCATTTTAAGCAGGCAATTAATGACATGGTAAGAATTTTTAGCTTTAGAACATTAATTGTTAAATGAATTGTGTCTGCATTTTACTGTCATTTTATTGTGATACCAGCCTAATTACAAATATAATGTTACATAGTGGAAGATAATAATAAGCAGAATTATGCAGTGATCAGACTTCAGGAATTTCTAACATTGAAGAAAGATTTTCTCCTTAAATTGTCTCTTGCTGTTCTTTTTATGTAGGCTTTGATTAATTTTACCTCGATTATACATTTCTCCCTGGGGCCCAGATATTGTGCATGCTTTAGCAAAGTGGGCTCCTATTGTAAGAGGTTTAATGAGATTTTTTTGTTCTAATTGGTTTCTATATAATTTTTTTTAAACCAATAACATGTGAGTGGGATGTCAAATACAGGGTGTGATAATACATTTTCAATGCCCTGTACACCAAAGAACATTAATTTTTCTCTCATTTGACATTATCTTCATATGATGAAAATTCTCAATCTTTTTTTTTTAATATTTTATTTATTTATTCATGAGAGACACAGAGAGAGAGAAGCACAGACACAGGCAGAGGGAGAAGCACAGGCTCACATGCAGGGAGCCTGACATGGGACTCGATCCCGGGTCTCCAGGATCATGCCCCAGGCTGAAAATGGTGCTAAATCACTGAGCCACCCAGGATGCCCAGAAAATTCTCAATCTTAAGCAAGTTCGAGATACACTTGGTTTTCATTGGTCTCTCCTCTCCTGCATTTTTGTTGGTGACACCCCTGAAAAGGCAGCAGGATTACCTATCTACCTGTAGTTGGAACTCAGTCTGGGTACAAGGGTGTGGAAGATTTCTGACCAGGGTTTTGACCATACATTATCTTCCTAAAGGGGTAATTTACTAGTTGGGATTCAAACAGGGATGGATTAAAATCTGTTTCTTTTGCCCATTTAACCAGAATTAATTTCCTACTTAAATGTGAACTATTTGATAAATTCTAGAGTACAGTATTAGTATATATTTATTAAAAAGCTTGATCCTAAGATGAATATCTGTAAGCCACTCACCTTAGTACATATAATGTTACCAACTCACTGAAAACGTTTTTCTTTTTTAATTATATATTAAATATAGTAAAATATGCAAAATCATAGGTGTGTAATTGGACGGCTTTTTACATATCTATATACCTATGTAATAACATCCAGATCAAGACTTACAGCATTTTCATTACTACAGAAAGTCTCTCCTGACTCTCCTTTTCCCCAGAATTATGCGCTTTTCTGACTTCTTTCATCATAAATTAGTTTTTCCTGTTAAGTTCTTTTTTTTTTAAATTTTTAATTTATTTATGATAGTCACACAGAGAGAGAGAGAGAGAGAGGCAGAGACACAGGCAGAGGGGGAAGCAGGCTCCATGCACTGGGAGCCCGACGTGGGATTCGATCCTGGGTCTCCAGGATCGTGCCCTGGGCCAAAGGTAGGCGCTAAACCACTGCGCCACCCAGGGATCCCCTCTTAAGTTCTATATAAGCAGAATCATGTAATAGATCCTCTTTTGTGCCTGTCTTCTTACACTCAATGTAATGTTTTTGAAATCCATCCACTTTGTGTGTATTAGTTCATTCCTGTTTTAAAAAATTTAAACACTTTTAAATTGTAGTAAGAAAGATATGAAATTTACCATCTTAACTGTTTTTAGGTATATAGTTTGGCAGTGTTAAGTGTATTCACATTGTTCTACAACAGATCTCCAGAGCTTTTTGACCTTGTAGAACTGAAACTGTATACACATTAAACAACAGCTCTGCGAATTCCCCCTCCCCCAAGTCCCTGGCAACCACCATTGTACTTTCTATTTCTATGATTTTGACTACTTTAGGTACCTCATATAAGTGTAGTCATATTTGTCTTTTTGTAACTGGTTAATTTCACTTAGCATAATGACCTCACAGTTCATTCATGTTGGAGCATGTAACAGGATTCCCTTCCTTTTATTTTTTTCTTTTTTTTCCCTTCCTTTTAAAGGCTAAATAATATTCCATTGTATGTATGTATAAATCACATTCTGTTTATTTGTTTGTTGGATGCTTGGGTTGTTTCTACCTTTTGGCTATTGTGAATAATGTTGCTATGAACATGGGTGTGCAACTATCTACTATTTAGTAGTTCATTCTTTTTTATTATTGAGAAGCATTTTATTATGTAAATATACCACAGTTAATTTATTCATTCTTCCCATTTATCAGTTGGGTTCTCTAAGCCTCTAGTTTTATCTTCTATGTCTCTTTCTCTTGCTTTCTTCCCTGTGTTCATTCGCTTCACTGACTCCCTCAACAGCTGCAGAATAAAATTTAAGTTCTGTAGCATGGTGTACAGTTCCATCCTTTTTTTTTTTTTTTTAAGATTTTATTTATTTAGGGCACCCCCAGTGGTGCAGCGGTTTAGCGCCGTCTGCAGCCCGGGGTCTGATCCTGGAGACCCAGGATCGAGTCCCGCATTGGGCTCCCTGCATGGAACCTGCTTCTCCCTCTGCCTGTGTCTCTGCCTCTCAGTCTCTCTCTCTCTCTCTCTGAATAAATAAATTTAAAAAAAAGATTTTATTTATTTATTAGAGAGCACAAACAAGGGGAGGGGCAGCGGGAGAGCAACAAGCAGACTCCCTACTGAGTGGGGAGCCTGACGTGGGGCTCATTTCGAGGACCCTGAACCCCCCGGACACCCTCAGTTCCATTCCTAATAAGCTTTTTGGACTCTCTGTCCTCATCACAGCTATGCCAGACCTCCCAGAGTTCTCTGGACAGACTGTTTTATACTCCTGACTCTATGTATACATACATACATTTTCTCCCTGCCTTAGATGTCATTCCCCAACTTGTAAGCTTACCTCCTGAAATAGTACACCTTGATCATTGCTTCATCCATAGAGCCAGGGCTAGCCCTACTATAGTGGTAGCTGTCTGCTTGTTTGTCTTCTTTACTAGGCTGAGAGCTCTTTGAAGGCAGGCAGCATCCATGTCTAACTCAGTAACACAGTGCCCATTTTCAATGAATACCTGTTGAATATAGATCTACAAACAGACTTCTGCTCTCTTAGACACATGGGTATTCATGATACTGGCTGGGCCTGATCTGGAATGGGCTGTGAGTAATAGTACTTCAATTACTATGTAAGGATTGATAGAGAGAGCTCCTAGGACAATTCAGAGATGCATTTCAGAGGATCATTGAACAAAAAATGTCAGTCACACTCTCCAAAAGAGAAATGGACTGAAAGGCAGAGTGGAAGAGTTCAGAACCAAGTCATAGGTGCAAGCCAGGGATAATAGAGCAAAAAGGTTTGGAGAGGAGGGTAAGAGTTAAAATCTAGAGGAAAATGCCTGGGCCAAATAGGATATCTACAATAGCTTTTCTCAAGTTGTGAGCACAGTCAGAGTGAAGTGTGAAAAGCATGACTTTCTCTGTACAGTTGAATAAGTATTGAACGTTTCATGGGATCCAGCATTGAAGGTCAGGCAGGTCAGTAAAGAGAAAACCACTTTGATGCAGCCAGCAAATGCCTGGGACTTTGTCAGGTGCTTTAACTTATAGGAGTTTGCTAGGAAAAAAAAAAAAAAAGAGAGAGAGAGAGAGAGAGAGAGTCCTTCAAGACTAGTACATGAAGGAGGGCAGCCCAGGTGACTCAGTGGTTTAGCGCTGCCTTCAGCCCAGGGTGTGATCCTGGAGACCTGGGATTGAGTCCCATATCAGGCTCCCTGAATGGAGCCTGCTTCTCCCTCTGCCTGTGTCTCTGCCTCTCTCTCTCTCTGTGTCTCTCATGAATAAATAAAATCTTAAAAAAAAAAAAGACTAGTACATAAAGGAAAAAAAAAGTCAGAGATGGTAATATTAAAGGAAAGACTTAGAAGTGCCATGAACTTCATTGGCAAAGAAAAGCGCAGTTCTTCTAGTCTCCAATACAGCCAAGCAGAGAGGGTAGCTGGGAAGCAGAAGGTATGAAGGTAGTTTCTTGTACCTTCTCAGCTAGTGTGTATCACTCTGTCTTTGAAATTTGAGGCCATTCAAAAAGTCAGCCTGTTGATATTCTTCAAACTGGTGAAGCTGTTGGGGCTGAGGGAAAATGGTCATTGTTTAAAGAAGGAAGGAAGGACTCAAGATTTGAGTTAAATTTCACTGCATTGATATGTGTACCCCCCCCTTTGCTTGTTCTGAGATCAATAGCTCTGTTTCCCCCCGTTGTCAGTTATTGAGAATCCTCTCTTTGAGTTTTGATAATATCTGTGACCCACAATTGTCACTCCTAATGCTAAGTGTCTTCTTTCATGAGTCATTTAGCCATTATTTATGGCTTTCACTAAACTGACCTAGATTTAGAACTCTTGCGGTTAAGACCTCCATGCCTATTGATATATACTTCAGCCCCATAACCCTTAGCTCTTTGGGCGCTCATGGACTGTAATTTGATTTGAAAAGCTCGGTGTTCTTTTTCACTAGGAATCAGTGTTCTACTAAAGCTGACAATTCATTGTCTCCTGGATAATTTTGAGTCAGGATAACAAATTAGAGTTTGGGATACATTACAGATGATAAATGTGACTTCCTTAAAGGGAAATCCATTTGTTTTGCTTAGTGTTTCTGTGATTAATTACTTGCCAGATTAAATTGCTCCATAAAAATGCATAGTATTTTATTTGATTGCTCTTCATGGTGATTAATTAGGCCATAATATTGCTTTGTATGTTAATTATGCTGACATTTTTTTTTCTCTTCTCAAGTTTAATTAATACAGCATACATTTGAAGTATTGTTTTTGGGATGGGATACTTTCTTAGGTAGAACAAAGCCCTGTGTAGCTTTTAGGCTGATGTTAGAGGGTAATACCCTCAAAAGGTAATACCTTTTCTGTGTGCTTTCTCTTGATCCTTGTCTGTATCTGTGAATTGCTAAAAGTACACTAACTGCAAATGAGTCAGGAAAAGTTCTGTTTGGTTTTCTCGTAATTATTAAAGGTGAGATACTGAAGATTCTTGGCTCAATTGAAAAGTGTTAAGAATATAGAAGAGAAGCTACTGGTGCAAGATGTGCTATAAAACAAGTGTAAAACTAAATGGTAACGTGGGGGGGGAAGAAAGAGTTTGTTTCTTAGGATGCTGCAGGGTGCCAGTAAGGAAATCAGGCATATTTAACATTTTTATTAATGATCTAGGGCCGATGTGAAAAAACAACAACAAAAACTGTCAATGAAGTTTGTAAGTGATACTGATTTGGAGATGTTTCCTGCACCCAGGAAGGCAGAGAAATTATATAGATGGAAGAGAAGCATCAGAGAAACAGCATCATAGCTATTCTGTTGGGAAAATGCATTATCTACTTTATAAAATTGCATACATAGAACCTGGCAGATGTTTTCAAAAGTGGATCATCCAGCAATCCATTCCTAGATACTTACCCAAGTGAAATGAAAACTTGGATTGAACAAATGTTTACAGTGGCTTTATCCATACATTCTTGAAAACTGGAAACAGCCCAAATGACCCTCAACTGAGGATTGAATAAACAAACTGCTATCCACCAATATAATGAAATACTACTTAGCAATAAAAAGGGAAGAACTACTGACGGATGAGACATGATGTATGGGTTCAATTGCATTATGCAGTATGAAAGAAACTTGACTCAAAAGGATATATGTATAGCGGGGTGCCTGGCTGGGTCAGTTGGTGGAGCGTGGGACTCTTGATGACAGGGTTATAAATTTGAGCCCTACATTGGGTATAGAGATTATATAAAAATAAAATTGTAAAAAAAAAGCTACATAGTGTATGATACCATACATATGACTTTCTGGAAATGGCAAAATTGTAGGGACAGAATTCAGATCAGCAGAGATTGGAAGGAGGGGCACAGAGGAATTTTTTGGGTGATGGAACTGTTCTGTATCTTGATTGCAGAGTTGATTACACGACTGTGTGCATTTTTCACAACTTGTAGATTGTACATTAAAAGGGTAAATTTTACTATATGTAAATTATACCTTAGTTTAAAAATTAGGAAAAATATGTCTTCACAAGGAAGGATAGGAAATTCATCTTTTGACCATCATTACCATACTTTATATGTGGTAACTTTTTGAAAATAATTCGAGTAACAGGAGCTAGAATTGGAGGACTTGGATTTTCTTCATGTTGCCTCCAAATTCCAAGCATTTTCATTTATTTTTGAGTGGAAGCAGAGGGAGATTGGGTGTGGGTAGTTTTCCTTAGGTGTTAGTATTATGTAAACATGTATCCAGTATTTGGTAATATAATTGTTTTGAAAAGGAAATCACAGGTAAAGACCTCTTAGACTTTGCCGATAGCCATTAGACATGGATAAGAAGATCATTTCCCCAATTTTAAGGTTGTGTGGATTTAGTTTTAGTTTTTATTTACTTGTTCTATCTGGGCCCTCCCATTGTTGAATTGGTGAAAGACTCAAATAGTGCTCAGAGATGTTTCTGTCCCGGAGCTAACCTCAGAGACAACTTCTACACCCCTCTGCTTTTGGACTGGAACAGAAAGCTTTGTCATACTAAGGGTTTTAGAAAGCAGGTTTGTGCAATGTCAGGGACCTAGGTGAACCACAAGTGCTAAATCATTGCTGATAGTTGTGCCTTTTTTCTCCCTCTCCCCCATGTCTCCAGTGATCTGAACTGTGTGTATAATGCTTGCTTCTCATGTCCAACTTGGAACATCTCCTTGAATGCCAAACCATTCAGTATCTATCTATTCAGTATCTCTAAAAATAGACCAACGGGGGAAATTATGTAGTAGTAGAAATTATTGGTGGTAGTAGTATTGCATTCCTTATAGCAATAATATTCAGTATAGCTTTGTGGTTGCAGCTTAGTGTACTAACTCCTGAGTACCACTGAGCAGATCGAGCAGATTACATTTAGCAAAATGCTGATTCCCTAAGTGACTTACTGAGCAAATGTCTCTGGGTCTTTCAGTGTTTTCAGCTGAATGATTTTCAGCGCTGGGCCTGAAGGGGCTGCTATGGCCCCCAACCAAGACCCCATCGGTTAAAACCTTATATTGATTTGTACCCCTATTTTAAAAAGTCTATCCCTTCTTCTCCTAGTATGATAAATAATGCAGATATACTAGATGAAATCTACTATTGGAGCAGAACTCTAATCATTTTGCTCAGGGTTGAACGAAATTAATTTAATCAGAAATGGGATTTTCTCAAATAGCCATCTATATCAAGTAGCTTATTGTTTTCTTATTCTAGCTAAGCATGTTTATTAGTACTTACAGGGTATAATAGGTAGCAGTTAAAACACTGTAATTAACCTGGTTTAAAAAAAAGGAAAACTTTTGATAGGGAAAGAAATTATAAGATGATGTACAAAATTTTTGACTGGATAAATAGGTGATAATGAACATATGAGATAGGGGCACCTGGGTGGTTTAGTGGTTGAATGTCTGCCTTTGGCTCAGATCATGATCCCGGGGTCCTGGGATTGAGGCCCACATCAGGCTCCCAATGGTGAGCCTGCTTCTCCCTCTGCCTATGTCTCTACCTCTCTCTATGTCTCTCTCATGAATAAATAAATAAAATCTTAAAAAAAAAAGAAGAAGAAGAAGAAGAAGAAGAAGCACCATGAGATAAAGGCTGTATCAGCAGTATATCATGTTTTTATTGTATTTTTATGCCCTGTCCGTCCAAAAGGGACTTGTGGAGTAATTTACTGACTGCAATGATAGACCGGTAGCACTTCATCTGGGTGGTAAATACAGGTTTATCTTGGCTAACTCCTAATTAGTCAGTGATTATTTACTATGTATTTCCTATGTATCAACTCTGTGCCCTTAGATTCTGACCTGCATTATATAGATAGTACCGCATGGCAAGACTTCATAGGGTAAAATGCCATTGCAGTTAAGTCTTTAGAAGAACATCCAAAGACCCAGGTACAGTCAGTTGTACCTGAGATAGAATATGCCCAGGGTAGCTGTGCTCCCACTGTAGCTCCTTTGAAAAACTCCAAAAGATGACAAATTACTACTTACCATCATTATTTACTTCCAGTGTTCCCTTTGAAGAGACTACATCGAGCACTAAACCAAACAGGAGTGTTGAGCACATTTACCTGCTGGAGTCTGGGGCCCTTTGACTTTCTTTAGTCAGGATGAACATTCTTCTTCCTGTCTGACTTCTCAAACAAGGGCTTTCTCATGGAGCAAGGAAATCCCTTCCCCCACCTCTTGAGTATCCTTCCAGAGATAATTTGTACATGTAGAAGTATGTTTTGTTTTGGGATTTTTGTTTATAGTCATTTAAGAAATGCAAAATCTGACATCTAACCCTGATAAAAATTCTCAGCATACTAGGAATAGAAAAGAGCTTCCTTAAGCTAATAAAGAACATCTATGAAAAAATTACTATCATACTTAATGGTGAGAGACTGACTGCTCTATCCCTAAGATTAGGAACAAAGGGGGAATGTCTACTCTTTCCACCTCTATTCACCATTGTGCTGGAGATTCTAGACAGTACCGTTAGGCAAGGAAAAGAAAAAAAGAAATATAAGGCATCTAGATAGGAAAGAAAGACCTAAACTGTCTTGATTCTCAGACAACATGATTGTCCAAGTAGAAAACCTGATGGACTTTATAAAAAGCTGCTAGAATGAGTGAGTTTATCGAGGTTGTTTCTCCCTTGGTAGTAAATTCCAGAGATAAAGTTTAGTTCAGTTGTAATTTTCCCTGCTAGTGTCAGCAGCAATTCATCAAATATAGCGTTAATTTATTCACTAAAGACTACACATTTTGAAGAGAATTTCAGCCTTTAGTGTTTTTAACTTACCGGGGCCCCCTCATTGTAGTGTTTTTTTATGTTGAAATATAGACCACAGGAGGAGCAAGTGGATCAGTAACAGGGGAAACATTGCAGCAAGGTCTAAATAGCATGGTCCAAGGGGTGCCTGGGTGGCTCAGTTAGTTAAGCATCTGCCTTGGGCTCAGGTCATGACCCTAGGGTCCTGGGATCGAGCCCCCAAGTCAGTCTCTCTGCTCAGCAGGGAGTCTACTTCTTCTCCCACTGCCCCCACCTGTGCACCCTCTCGGTCTCAGATAAATAAAATCTTTAATTAAAAAAAACTGGCATGGTCCAATATAAGTATATTATAAGCCACATATAACTTTATTTTCCAACAGGTAAAATTAATCTTAATAATGTTATTTACCCAGTATTCCCCCCAAGTTGTTGCAACAAATAATTAATACAAAAATTATTACTGAGATATTTTATGTTTTATATATTTTATGTTTTATATATTAAGCCTTTGAAATCAGGTGGATATTTTACACTTAAAGCAAGCACATTTCAAAAAAAAAACAAGCACATTTCAATTCAGATGATATATTTTCATTGGAAATATTTTATCTATATTTAGATTTCATAGAATTTATAGTTGAAAAAGTAGAATCATATACCCAAGTTATACCTGAGATAGAATGTGACCAGAGTAGCTGTTCTCCTAAAAGTTTTCCAATAACTAAATTGAGTACCTAAAAATCATGTCATTTTTTAATTAAAAAATAATAATAATAAAAATCCTGTTCCTTTAACATTTGCATCCACATTGATAAAACTGGTTCCTTTTTTATAGAACTTATTTGACTTCAAAGCTACATCTGTCCAAATTAAGGAAGTTTGTTAACATCAAATTCAAAGAGGTATGGCATAAATAGTTACAGCAGTTCTAAATTTATCAATATCAAAAAAGCATTTTCAAAAATTTTTCTTGTAGTTTTTGCCGCTGGTTAGTGCTGTCAGTTAAAATTAGAATCTCGTCCATAGGGATCCCTGGGTGGCGCAGCGGTTTGGCGCCTGCCTTTGGCCCAGGGCGCGATCCTGGAGACCCGGGATCGAATCCCACATCGGGCTCCCGGTGCATGGAGCCTGCTTCTCCCTCTGCCTGTGTCTCTGCCTCTCTCTCTCTGTGACTATCATAAATAAATACATAAAAATTAAAAAAAAAAAAAGAATCTCGTCCATATTGATTCGCGTTAGAAAAATGTGTTGGGGCACCTGGGTGGCTCAGTCAGTTAAGCATCTGATTTTTTTTTTTAAGATTTTATTTATTTATTCATGAGAGACATAGAGAGAGAGAGAGAGAGGCAGAGACACAGGCAGAGACTCCAGCACAATGATGTCTTTTGCTCCCTGCATGGAGCCTGATGTGGGACTTGATCCCCGGTCTCCGGAATCTGGCCCTGGGCTGAAGGCGGTGCTAAACCGCTGAGCCACCCGGGCTGCCCAAGCATCTGATTTGGCTCAGGTTGTGATCTCGGGGTCCTGGAATCAAGCCCCCAGGGGGGCTACCTACTTGGTGGGAAGTCTGTCTTCACCCTCTCCTGCTTCGCCTCCCTATTCATGCTCTCTCCATCTCGCTCTCAAGTAAATAAAATCTTTTTTAAAATGAGTGATTGACCTTATGAAAAATTTCTATTTTAACCTAAATACCTGGACAGATAGGTCACAAAATAAGCTTTTCCTTTTCTTGGAGCTTCAAATTCAATTCATTAATTTAAAATTTTAAAAAAACTTTTAATTATTGAATAGTTGGCAAGCATTCTTTTGTTTCAAAAAGGTTTTGAGTTGAAAACAACAGTATAGTAAATCTTTTTTGTAAACCATCACCTAAACCAATGAGGATTAGCAAAGAATTCACAATGATTACATTCATTGTCATTAAATTCTCTCAGCTGTTTCACAAACTGGCAATGTTCATAGCTTTTGCAGGTATATACTAAATGATTTTAGCAGCTATATTCATGACATTTATAGAATCTGCTTCAGAAAAGTATGCACAAATATTTTTCATTTGTACCATGCAGTGGAATGAGCAAAGGGGAAATTTCAGTTTTGTTTTAAAAAGACAGGGGCGGGACACCTGGGTGGCTAAGTGGTTGAGCATCTATCTGCCTTTGGCTCAGGGTGTGATCCCGGGATCTGGGATTAAGTCCCACATCAGGCTCCCCACAGGGAGCCCGCTTCTCCTTCTGCCTGTGTCTCTGCCTCTCTCTCTCTGTTCTCTCTGTTGTGCCCAAGATTGCGAATCCAAGAAACCAACAAGAAGCTGACACCGATGCAAACACACAAGGGTTTATTTATAAGCTCGAGCTTGGGTCCAAGTGTACCCGACACAGCAGAGCAGGGACTTGGACCCCGAGACTAAGAGGCGTAGCAGCTTTATAGGGGCCAGTGACCAATGGGATACACAGAAAGTTGCACAGTCATGTCGGTCCACACGCAGGTGGCCAGTTGAATTACATCTTACCCTATAGTATCCATTTGAGCTGGCCTATTACTTTGGTCAGAATTGGCGGACAGTTTTGGAGGGCACAAAGCAGGGTCACATTGTTATGAGCCGATTTCCGATTAGGGTGTGCCCAGCGGCTGAACTAGGGTGGGGCAGCGTCTTAAGCAATAAGCAGGTTATGTGGGGGTCATACAGGAGGTGGCAGGTGTAGCACAAAATGGAGTTAGTCCTGCTCTGCTTGTCCAGGGGTAGGGGATTTTTGTTAAATTTCCTGGGTCCCACACTCTCATGAATAAATAAATAAAATCTTTTTTAAAAAATGAAAAATAAAAAAACAGGGGCACCTGGGTGGCTTGGTTAAGCATCTGACTTTGGCTCAGGTTGTGATCTCAGGGTCCTGGAATTGAGCCCTTCGTTGGGCTCCCTGGTCAGTAGGGAGTCTGCTTATCTCTGTACTCCTTCCCCTGTTCATGTGCATGTGCTATCTCTCAAATAAATAAAATCTTAAGAAAATAAAATAAAATGACGGTAAGTTCTGGAATATTGACCTATATATAGCAGGAGCACCATACATGTGATGGAATTTTTTTTAATCTAGTCACATTTGGGGTGCCTGGCTAGTTCAGTTGGTAGAGCATGCAACTCTTGACCTTGGGGTTGTAGATTTAGCCTCATATTGGGTATAGAGATTACTTAAAAACTTTTTTAGGGGTGCCTGGATGGCTCAGGGGTTGAGCATCTGCCTTTGGCTCAGGGTGTGATCCTGGGATCTGGGATCGAGTACCACATTGGGCTTCCTGCATGGAGCCTGCTTCTCTCTCTGTATGTGTCTCTGCCTCTCTCTTTGTGTATTACATGAACAAATAATATCTTTAAAAACTTTTTAAAAATTTAGTCAAATTCTTCATTGACAATTGGAGAAGGACGAACATTATATGGTTTCATTCATACAGGGAATATAAAAAACAGTGAAAGGAATTATAGGGGAAAGGAGAAAAAATGAGTGGGAAATATCAGAGAGGGTGACAAAACATGAGAGACTCCTAACTCTGAGAAACGAACAAGGGTAGTGGAAGGGGAGGTGGGCAGGGGGATGCTGGGTGACAGGCACTGAGGGGGGCACTTGACGGGACGAGCACTGGGTGTTATACTATATGTTGGCAAATCGAAATCCAGTAAAAATTACACAAAAATAAATAAATCTTATAAAAATAAAAAAATTCTTCATTGACAGATGTCAAAGATTAGAAAATATTTATCCCAGGGTGCCTGAGTGGCTCAGTCTGTTAAGTGTCCAACTCTTGATTTTTGCTCAGGTCATGATCTCAGGATTGTGAGATCTAGCCCCATGTTAGGCTCTTCACTGGATGTGGAGCCTGCTTGCGATTCTCTTTCCCTCTCCCTCTGCCCTTCCCCTCTTCACCCATCCTTCTCTCAAAAAAAAAAAAAAATCTGTACCATGAGTTTAGGTTTTTGGGCTGCAGATTGACTAAATTTCTTTATGTATTTGGATGTTCTTTGACACAAAGTGTGTCCAAAGTATTAATGTATTAATTGAGCAGTATCATCCAAATCTAAAGAAAAGTACTTGTAATTTTTTTTAGTACTTATAATTTAAAACATCTTGAATCAGTTGATACTTGATATCATTAAAAATGTCTTATACCCTGCAGGCACATTGTGGTTTTATTGAAGATCTTTCACTTTTTTAAATTGTTTTTTTGTCTTTTCCTCATAATTTTCTGATAAAACATAGTACATAGCTGAATTAATTTTATTTAAGATTTTATTTATGTGTTTGAGAGAGATTGAGAGAGAGCACATTAGGGTGGATGGATAGAAGGAGAAGCAGACTTCCCGCTGAGCAGGAGCCCAATATGGGACTCAATCCCAGGACTCTGAGATCATGGCCTGAGCTGAAGGCAGAAGCTTGACTGACTGAAGTTTCTTTTACCATATCTCCATCTAAAAAATGGTATAGTGACCAAAGATAACAAGCTCAGATCATGTTAGAAATTATTAACATTTTCTGTTGGATATTTATTTATTTATTTATTTATTTATTTATTTATTTATTTATATTTATTTTTTAATTTATGATAGTCACACAGAGAGAGAGAGAGAGAGAGAGGCAGAGACACAGGCAGAGGGAGAAGCAGGCTCCATGCACCGGGAGCCCGATGTGGGATTCGATTCCGGGTCTCCAGGATCGCGCCCTGGGCCAAAGGCAGGCACTAAACTGCTGCGCCACCCAGGGATCCCCTCTGTTGGACATTTAATTCCAATTTTAGACAACCTATTTTGCTGATTAATTTTTTTAAAGATTTTATTTTATTTATTTATTTTAAGTAGGTTCCATACCCAGCGTGGAGCCCAAAGCAGGGCTTGAACCAGTGACCCTGAGATCAAGACTTGGGCTGAGATCAAGAGTTGGACACTTAACTGACTAAGCTATTCAGGTGCCCCTAAGATTTTATTTATTTTATTTTTTAAAGATTTTATTCATTTATTCACAGAGACAGAGAGAGAGAGAGAGAGAGAGAGAGAGAGAATGAAGCAGAGACATAGACAGAAGGAGAAGCAGGCCCCATGCAGGGAGCCTGACGTGGGATTCGATCCTGGATCTCCTGGATCATGCCTTGGACTGAAGGTGATGCTAAACTACTGAGCCACTCGGGCTGCCCCTAAGATTTTATTTCTAAGTAATCTTTCCACTCCACATGGGGCTCAAACCTACAACCCTGAGATCAAGAGTTGCATGCTTTTCTGACTGAGCCAGCCAGGTGCTTCTGTTGATTCATTTTTAGTGTTTTAACGTTAAGAAGAAATTTCTGGGGTACCTGGGTGGCTCAGTCAGTTAAACATCCAACTCTTGGTTTTGGCTCAGGTCCTGATCTTATGGGTCATGAGATCCAGCTCCAAAATGGGCTCCGCACGCAGCAGGGAGTTTGGTTGAAGATTCTCACCCACTACCTTTCCTCCCACTCACATGCTCATGCATTTGCATGCTGTCTCTGTCTATCAAATAAATAAATCTTCAAAAAAAAAAAAGAAATTTCTTATTTTGTGTAATTTTGCCGACATATCTTAATAGTGTTTTCCTTTATTATCTTGAAAAGTTTTTTACACAACAAACAGGTTTTTTTTTTTTTTTAAGATTTTATTTATTTATTCATGAGAGACAAAGAAAGAGAGGCAGAGACACAGGCAGAGGGAGGAGAAGCAGGCTCCCTGCAAGGAGCCCGATGCAGGACTCGATCCTGGGAATCCGGGATCACGCCCTGAGCCAAAGGCAGACACTCAACCACTGAGCCACCCAGGCATCCCGCAGATTTTTCATTTTGCCTTGCTAAAGCAAATTGTAGTTGCCATTCATCCTGAAATTGACAGTATACCTTTTTCTAGTCTTTTTTTTTTTATTGTTCCAACATAGTACTATCATCTGCATCTACTCTCAATTCTGCATCAGTATATGCCTTCATTTTAAACTTAAAAAACTGTTCCCATTTACTTTTAAAAACTAGAAACATAGGGGCACCTGGGTAGCTCAGTGGTTGAGTATCTGCCTTTGGCTCAGGTCATGATCAAGGAGTCTTGGAATCAAGGCCCGCATCACGCTTCCCACAGGGAGTCTGCTTCTCCCTCTGCCTATGTCTCTGCCTCTCTCTGTGTCTCTCATGAATAAATAAGTAAAATCTTAAAAAACACCCTAGAAATAGGGATCCCTGGGTGGCGCAGCAGTTTGGCGCCTGCCTTTGGCCCAGGGCGCGATCCTGGAGACCCGGGATCGAATCCCACGTCAGGCTCCCGGTGCATGGAGCCTGCTTCTCCCTCTGCCTATGTCTCTGCCTCTCTCTCTCTCTCTCTCTGTGACTATCATACATAAATAAAAAAAAAATTAAAAAAAACACCCTAGAAATATATTTATAATTTAAAAAATAAATACTTTACTCTAATTACCAGTTCTGATTTTATGGTATCCTGCAACTCAATGGTTTTCAATTGATATGATTTTGTCTTCCAGGGGATATTTGGTATGTTTCAGTATTCACAACTTGGGGAGGTGGGGGAGTGCTACTGGCATCTAGGTAGGTAGAGATGCTGCTAAACTTTCTACAGTGCTCAGGACAGCCACCCATTACAAATTATCCAGCCCCAAAATATCAGTAGTGCTAAGGTTAAGAAACCCTGCTAGTTTATGCTGTCTGCATAAAATATATATTTTTTAAGATTTTATTTATTTATTCATGAGAGACACAGAGAGAGAGAGGCAGAGACACAGGCAGAGGGAGAAGCAGGCTCCATGCAGGGAGCCCGATGAGGGACTCGATCCCAGGACTCCAGGATCACACCCTGGACTAAAAGCAGGTGCTAAACCGCTGAGCATTCAGGGATCCCCATGTCTGCATAAAATATTAAATAAATACATTACATTGTTAAATCCATGCATAGTAAGTTATTTGAACTGAATCCATTAACATCAACTAGATTGGTAATGCATGTATTACTAATACTAGAAACAGCGCACATGCCTGACATGCACTGTAATAACAGCAATAATATTTAGCAATAATATTTTATATAATGCAGTGATTAAAGTGAAATGTAGTCCTTCCTAAACAAGGCTGTATTTAATGGAATATTTTACGCTGCTTTAGTTTTTTTCATTTAAATTAATTACAATAAAAATTCAGTTCCTCAGTTGCACTAACCACATTTCAAGTGCTAAATAGCCACATATAAATCTTCTAGAACTATTCTAGACATCATGGGTTGACTAACACCCATCCTCACACTGTAGGGCAAGGTGTGGGGATGGTTGACTCCTTATTCACCTTAGGGTTTGAAATGGGGCATTTTAACTTGGTTTCTGTAGTTAATCTATACATACTCTATTTTCTTTTTAAAAATAGACTAACCAGGGATATCTGGATGGCTCAGTCTGTTGAGCATCCAACTCTTGATTTTGGCTCAGGTCATGATCTTTGGATTGTGGATAGAGCCCCATGGCAGGCTTGGCACTCCTTGGGGAGTCTGCTTGAGATTCTTTCTCCCTTTCCCTCTGCCCCCGTTCCTGTGCGTGCACACTCTTTCTCTCTTTTCTCTCTCTCTCAAATCAATTAATCTTTTAAAAGAAAGAGAGACCAACACATTGTTTTATTACAATATAACTCCAGGTTTTTAACCCTGCATTTTCCAAGATCAGGCCTGACACTGGTTGTATAATAGATTGCCAACTGTTCCTGTATCCTTTGGATGAAACTGCTGGTTCACAGCTATTATCCCATTTTCTGAGCTTCTATTCACACTTTGTTGAAATTAGGCAGAGACTGGACAAGTATTCATCATAACTTCTCAGTAATATTTCCTTCTTGCTTAAAAAGCACTTTTCCATAGATCTGGAAGAGCAAGGAGTTCAAAACAGCAAATTATAGAAAAATCTCAAGTGTATCTGAGTAGAATACACTCAAAAGAGCTAAGGGTTTTTTTTTTTTCTATGTCAAACAGGATGTCAGATTGTCTGCCCTTTAGTAACAACATTTAAAGCACAGCTTGGTAGCTCTTTGAGGTCTAGTGTTATGAAGCTGTCTTCTTTCATCCCTACTTGCTCCGCCTTAGGCTGAAAGTTTTAGTCTAGACAGGTAGAAAGTCAGATATAGAATTAATTTAAGGGAAGGATATCTACCTTGTTTCTTGGGGCATATAACTGACTTTTCCTACCCGGAGGTTTCACAAGCGTCTCAAACTTGTCATTCCAAAGAATATGCCTTATTGCCTTCCCTCCACAATTTAAGAACGATCGCCTATGTTTGCCATCTCAGTTAATGATACCATTATCAGTTCAGCTGCTTAACGTAAAAATCTTAAATTTGCTTTAGAGTCTTCCCTGTGCTTAACCCAATCAGTCAGAAGGTTCTTTCACCTTTACCTCCTAAATATTTCTCAAGTAGATTCTTCTCCATTTATACAATCACCATATTAGTTTAAGGCTTCATAACATCTCACATCACAAGAGCCTCCTAACTCCTCTCTGCTTCTTCTAGTCTTCCCCCATAGCAGCCACTTTTCAGTTTGTTCTGTCACTAAAGTTGAATTTCAGAAGCTCAGGTCTTTACACTGCTCTTGGGAGTTTATGTCAGTACCATTACTTTGAGGGCAGTTTGGCAATATCTAGTAAAGTCCAAGTTATCCAAACCTCATGACACTGTAATTTCATTCCTAGATATATTTCCTTGAGAAACTTGCCCAAATGATCACAAGTTCTTATTTATATAAGAACACTTATTAAAAAAAAATAAGAACACTTATTAGGTATTTTTTAAAAAGATTTTATTTATATTAGAGAGAGAGCAGGAGCGGGGGGTGAGGGGAGAGGCAGAGGGAGAGGGATAAACAGATTCCCCACTGAGCAGGGAGCCTAACATGGGGCTCAATCCAAGAACCCCAGGATCATGACCTGAACTGAAGGCAGATGCTGAGCCCACTGAGCCACCCAGGTGCCCCAAATCACCACATCTTAAATCTTGTGTGATTCCCTGTCATTGATAGGATAATGTCTAAACTTCTTCACATGACACCTTGACCCTAGCCTACCTTTATAACCTTATTTACTATCACTGTCCATTTATCCTAAGATCTGGCCAAATTAGATTTAGCCACAGAGTCTCAAATTTCATACCTAGGATGTTTTCCCATTCTTCTTTTAACCTAACAAAATCCTACTTTTGCTTCAAAATCTACTCCAGATGGGGGCAGCCCCAGTGGCGCAGTGGTTTAGCGCTGCCTGCAGCCAGGTTGTGATCCTGGAGACTGGGGATCGAGTCCCACATCAGGCTTCTTGCATGGAGCCTGCTTCTCCCTCCGCCTGTGTCTCTGCCTCTCTCTCTCTCTCTCTCTCTCTGTGTGTGTGTGTGTGTGTGTGTGTGTCTCATGAATAAATAAATAAAATCTTAAAAAAAAAAAAAAGAAATCGGGATCCCTGGGTGGTGCAGCAGTTTGGCGCCTGCCTTTGGCCCAGGGTGCGATCCTGGAGACCCGGGATCGAATCCCACATCGGGCTCCCAGTTCGTGGAGCCTGCTTCTCCCTCTGCCTATGTCTCTGCGCCTCTCTCTCTCTCTCTGTGTGTGACTATCATAAATAAATAAATAGATAGATAGATAGATAGATAGATAGATAGATAGATAGATAGAAATCTACTCCCAATGTCACCTTCCTTGAAAGCTTCCTGGATTTTTTGAGGCCGGATGATTCACACCAGCATTGCCGTAGGACTTTGTACATTTCTCTTAGAGCACTTACCACACGGGTATGGCTGTTTGTATATATATATCCATCACTAGATGGTGAGCTCCTAAGATAGAAACCATGCTTTCTTTTACTTCTGTTATCTCTGCCCCTAGCAAAGTGCAGTATGGTACAATAAATGTTGGTTGAATGAATAAATGGATGGCTGGAATAAATGGTTTCATCTTCCAAGGCCTTATTGTCTCCCAGAATTATCAACTGACCTAAGGGTCCTAAGCTGGGGAAGTGAATATTGAGATGCCTAAGAAGTGTTGTAGAGCTCTCCCTCTGTACTCCCCAGTTATGCCTGTGGAGCTCAGATCTTAACAGACAACAGGAAAGACAGTCTTGGCAGCTCCTGAACTAACCCAGTATAGCCAGGAAGTATACTTGGAATTACCAGAATGACAGACCCCTTTCTTAATGATGAACTGAATTGTTTATCCCAACACAGTAGAATTTACTGACTTCTAGTTCCCTCCAGGGTAACAAGAAGATAGCCAAAAGGTTTTAATTATATGAAATGGGGCTTTGAGACCACTAAAGCCACTTTGAAATGAATTATTGATAATATTATGCATTGTTTTTTTCTTCCCTTTTTTTAAGTAACAAGTCAAAGCAATTAATGCTATTTTTATGTTTCAGATTCACTGAATTTTACAGATGATTTTCAGAATGCCTTAAAAAATCCTCTCATTGGCTGAGTGATAGGCTACTGTTCTTTATATAAGCTAGAGGCCCTGCTGAAGGAATCTGTGTGTCCTGATGCGTTTCACATGCTGCCATTCTAGATGTTTGGATGCCTTACTGCCCTTGACAGTAAGGTATTTTTTCTGGCTCTTCATGAGGTTAAAAGTTCTCTTGTGTGTTTCTTACAGAGGACCTTCCCAAATGTATATTATTTAAGAAGCCAAAAGACAACTAAGGAAGCAGTTATAATTAACAGGCAGCTGCAAAGCAGAGCCATTTATTTAGTCTCTTCAGTATGGTTTGGTGGAGATCAGAGAATAGAGGCTTCAGTGTGACTCTAAGTGAAGCAGCTGCATCACCAGCTGGAGACTGACACTGTAGAGGGTGGGCACACACAGCTGAGATCCATTCACTCCCATGTGAGACTGAAAGCCCTGCCTTCAACTTAGCTGCTTTGTGATTACACTTAGTTTAGCAGAGAGGAGCTCCAGAACCTGCCATAGCCCATCCCCATGAGCATCTTTGAGTTAGCACTGAGCAAAAAAGACCCCAGCAGGCAAAGGTCTCATGGCTTTCACAAAAGGATCCTGCCGGAAAAGATTTAAAACAAGGCTGGGAAGGAAAACTCTAACTTTTCTCTTTGGTTTACTGGAGAAATTTGCTGTTTTTTGAATGCATGAACCTAATTTAACTTACCTAGTAAGGTTTCTGTAGTCTAATTTAGTAAAAATTAGATTTTAGTCTCCATCCATTTAAGCAAAGGTACCAGGACCGTCTCACCTTATAAATTAATATTTCAAAATTCCATTCACACCATTTCCTTCAGGATGCCTTTCCTAAGCTCCTAGGTTGGGCAAAATATCCCTCCTCAGTGGTCCTACGAGACCTTTTGTCTGCTCTTTGTCTGTCTAGCCCTTACCACATCTTAATGAAAGTGTCTGTGGTATTTGTCTTTCCATTAGCCTGTAAATTCCTTGCTATCTCCGGTCAAATTTCATTCACCTCCCTCACTGCCTGCACGCAGTAGGTATTCAAATCTTTTCATACAAACTGAACTATTGAGTCACAGGGTCTGCCAGCCAACTCTTAGCTTCAGATACCTTAATCCTTTTTTCTAGGGACAAAGTGTTCTTTCACTGTGTGGTAAAGCAAGTCAATTTGACGAATACGGGAGGGGGAGAAAAGAGAGAAGTTCTCTTTCTAAAATGGTGCATATAGGATAAAGTTCTGTAATCGCTTTTCAAACTAAATTCTTCTGGTAGCATCACCTTTTCAGGAGGGGAAAATCTTTTAGCTATTTCTGGTATATTGGAGAGAAAACAGCTAATAACTTCTTTGTGAGCATAAAACAATTATACCCAGCCTTCCGGAGAGACAGTCTGCCAGAGCCAACCGCCTCACCCTCTCCATGTGGGCTTCATTTTCTTACTCCGGAATTTTATAGACTCTCCCCCAAAGGCCGTCAACTCATTGCACAATTATGATGAATGTTTGGAGCTGGCTCTCACCCTGGCTCTTACTGCTTTACTAGCTATTACTGGAGGTGCTGTCAGAGAATCAGGCCCCAAATTTATCCTCACATTAAGTCCTCTCCTGGGCAGCGCTGCTTGGGTCTGTGTAGTAGTCCTCTAGTCTCCCCTCCTTCTCCTACCTCCCACTGCCTTTGAATGTAAGGAAGCTGCAGGCCCTGTTGCAAAGGGCTGTGGTGAAAGTAAGATTGCAAATCACTTTTTACCACAGCTTTGTTTACTTCTGTTCTGGGCCTATAGAGAAGCTCAGACCTAGGAGTGCCTGCTCAACTGTATGGGTTTTTTTTTTTTTTAAGATCTTATTTATTTATTCACGAGAGACACACAAAGAGGCAGAGACACAGGCAGAGGGAGAAGCAGGCTCCACCCAGGGAGCCCAATGTGGGACTCAATCCCGGGACTCCAGGATCACAACCTGAGCCGAAGGCAGACGCCTAACCACTGAGCCACCCAGGCATCCCTCAAGTGTGTGTTTTGAGACCTCTGTTAGTTTCTGCCCCAGCCCATGCCATCTTGTTTCCTCAGTTGGCTGGTCCTATCTGTTTCCCAGAAATGCCTTTCAGACCTCCTCTCTAAGGAGTTAGAGATTTATTGGTTTCTGAACAAGGGGCCTTACCTACTTAGTTGTCTGTTTTTATCCACTTGTCTGAGTGATAGACACATGGCCTTTGATGAGTTTTGAAAATGTTATATGATTTTTTTTGTTTTTTTTTTGTTGTTGTTGTTGTTATGTTATATGATTTTTGAATTTGTCCTCACAGGTACTCTTAAAGCCTTCTTCCTGTGAGGTTTCTGTCTGATAGAAGCTGTCTGGGTCTCTGACCCAGGAGGCTGCACTTCAGTCAGTTGGGGGCTTTTCTTTTGACTTGCATACTTACTTGCACAAAGAAATAGGGCCAAATGGTGCACCAGGTGCTGTTTGTAAATCTTAGGATAATTGATAAATACTCATTTCCTCTAGCAAACGGTGAATTTTGTTCAATAATAGATACTGACGGGGTTGTTGAGAAAATCTGGCTCTTCCCCCTTTGGTGTTAACTCATGAATAAAGCTGATATTAAGGCTGCCATTAACATTGCAAAAGCAATATTCATCAGTAGCATTCCTTTTCCTGTGGAGAAAATATTTTGCAAGATATTTTAACTTTTTCCCTTTTCAGTGAGGGAGATACTTTCAACCTCACTTAAGCAGAATGGTTCAATACTTTGAGCAGCTTGTTTATTCTTCCCTTACTTCTCAACTTACTAAACTATCTCATTCTCCTTATCTTACCGGACTGCTACCCAGCTCCCCAAAATTTCACCTACACCTCTCTTTCAGGGCTCCCTCCTCAAGCCACCTGTTCCCACTATTTGCACCTAGGCTCTTTAGAGGAACCACTTGTGCTAGGGCCTTTCTGAAGGCAACAGAAGCACTGCCAGAGCCAGTGAAAAAGCAGCCTGCTTTTTCAGAGCTGAGGGAAGGGTGAACGAAGCTCTCCGTCACAGTGGACAGGCAAACAGACAGGGCCGCGTCACACCGCATCTCAGCGGTTAGCACCTGCAGGCTCAGAACTGACAGTGCACTGTAATAAGATTCATCTCTGTTCACTTAACTGATGTGGGCTTTATGGTAAATGTTCACTTGCTTAATTACTTTGGCAGACTCGCTGATTGCCTTTCCTGAGGAGTTCTAAAAGGTCCCCCTGGGATGGAACATAAACCTCTTTCCATGTCTTTTAATTTCATTCTTTACTTGGAGCACTTGAAAACTGGTATGTGATCCATATGGCCACCATTCCCTCTCTCCTGTGTATGAACATCAGGACTGCTCCTTACTAGTATGGTGTCCATATGGCCCACATGGGACCACTCAGAAATCTTGACAGTCTTCTTTCTCCTTTGTCCAATTGAGATTCCTCAGCCCTCCTTCCCCACCACTGAGGCATATGCACAGCTCTCCTAACTTAGTTAGGGATCCATGTGCCTCTTTTTCTCTAACTAGTATGGGATCCACAGAAAGTGTCCCTCTCTCTTCAGTTTAGCAGCATGTGATCCACTAAAACAATTTCCCTCTGCTTTTGATGTAATAGGGAAAGAAACCTAAGTTAGTCAATTGCTGACTTTTTTTATTGGGGCACCCAGCTGGCTGAGTTGGTGGAGTGTGTGACTCTTTATCTTGGGTCATGAGTTCAAGCCCCACGTTGTGTGTAGAGATTACTTAAAAATAAAATCTAAAAAAAAAAAAGGTTAAATATCTTATAATAAGCTGATTAATTGGGCTAATGGGAATGATATGTAATTAAAATATTTCAGTGTTTTGGCTCATGCCAGGTTTTTAAAAGTTCTTGAGTCACATTCAAGGGATTGGAACTTTCGCCATTAATTAAAATTAGTTCACCATTAATTAAAATTAGATCACTTATTGGGGTTTTGAACTGATTCCCACTGCCTTAGAAACCCTCCCAGTCTGGGTGACGGGCACTGAGGGGGGCACTTGATGGGATGAGCACTGGGTTTTATTCTATATGTTGGCACATTGAACACCAATAAAAAATAAATTTATTTTAAAAAAAGAAACCCTCCCAGATATATATTAGGATTTTCTTATGTCCTGAAGTGAGACAGAAAATTTAATAGACCCTTTCACATGACTTATTTTGTTCCTTTATATTTGCTAGATGTTTCTGAGCGTGTAGAGGGGCCTTACCTCTGGAGATAGGAAATCCAGGGCTAACGTAATTGTAAAGGCTATCAAGGTCTGTATTCTGTATCCCCAGGAACTCTGCTAGCAACTCCTGGCTTGCAACTAGAGATGGTGCAAGAGAATCTGAAGCACAGAGCAATGGGATCTGGAGTAGAGATTGGCTAATCTTGTAGGTGTTTTATTCCTAGGAAAGTTTTGGAGCCTCTGTTCATTTATTAAGGGAAAAGTTTAATAAACAGTAGACATTCCTAAGGGGAATGGATTAAGTGATGTCTTTTATGGAAATGTAGATGGTCCATTTTACTCCAGTGGTTGGTTCTTCTCCATTTACATTCATTGTGATTGTAGAAACAGTGGAAAAATATCAGGCTGGTATCTAAAGTAGGAAGGAATTCCATTCCTCTCTCATACCAGAGCTATAGGAGATAATTTAGCCAAAGTGTAAAGCCCATGGCATCTTACTTGGCTTTAATCTATGGTTTGGGGCCACAGTAGCTAGAGATTAGCTCATTTTTCAAGCAAAATAGCTATAACCAATTGCTTAATTTCCAGCAGGTGATGAGGTGGAAACCTACATTGGGCAAAGTCATGCATCAAGGTAGAAAGCCCGAACTGCCAAAATGCATAGTCATGCACACAGCTTCAGAAAATGAGGCAACTGCCCCTCAGGTTCTGTGCATGTACATTTCACACACATTAACTCTTTCTTGTTTCCCTCCAGTTGATGAATTGTGAACCTTCATTTGTTCATGCCGTGCCTGGATGAAAATGTAGTCCAGCAGGTGAATAACTTCCTGGTATGACACCTGGGTTTCTCACCTGCTGAATTCAAATCATTCCTTAGGTTGAACTATGAGGATTACCGTGGTACAGTCAATGATACACATTTTCTGTTCCAGTGCCTTCAACTAATAAATTTTTGTACACAAATAAATTAAGTTCTCTTTAGTAATAAAGTAGGCCAATTTACATAGTTGGATCTTTGGGTAAAGCAAACAACTAGATTGCAGTGGCCAATAGCTCATCCTTCCTGATGGTTGCCAAAATGCCTTCTTTAGTGCGGTTGAAATGAACCCATGTTTGTGTCTCTGGTTCTGAAAAGAGGGGCCACTGGAACAGCAGTATAAGAAAGGGGATAACTGACACGAAAGGGTTAAAGCCTAGCATGTAGGGGATGAGTTAGAAACAACCCTAACAGGTCAGTTGCTGAAGTTTTGACTAGATCATTTCAAAGTGAAAAGTTAGAAGGTATTCTTATTTGAGGTTTTATTTTGCTTAATGTTAATCAGTAGAGTCTCTGAGGCTTGTAATGCACTGCTGTTAACAGGCATCAAGGGAAATTGTTTTTTTGTCATTGTTGTTGAATTGGATGGGCTAAAGATTCATTGACTCCATGAAGAAGGAAGCTTATTACTGCATGAAATGGGAGTATGTGAGGCAATTCTGAAGGTGAAAAGAAAGGGTAGTTTAAAATTAAATAACTCGGGATGCTCACCTGGCTCAGTGTGCCATGCTTTTTTTTTTTTTTTTTTTTAAATCAGTGTGCCATGCTTGATCGTGGGGTCATGAGATTGAACCCTACCTTGGATGTAGAGACCGCTTTGAAATAAACTTTTTTAAAAAATTAAATAATCTCAGATGAACCATTTTATCTGCTGCCACATACCACTCAGTCCTACCTTTACCTCTTCTCAGAAACCAGTCTTTTACCTGTACAATTGAAGATTTCCCAGGTAGAAGCAATTATAAATATGATTTTCTTGTCTTTAATCCCAAATATCTGAGAATATATCTGTAGTATATTATATCTGGACTGCTTGTAAAAAAAGTAAAAAGTTCCTGTTTGGTCAAGCAAGATGGTATATATAGAAAAACATAGAGGAAAGCTTTGCAAAGGAAATCTAATAAGGTGAAGAAACTGGTAATAGAGAGAGTGGTCTCTTGCCCAAGGTCATACAACTTAGAAGTGAAAGAACCAGGATTTTACCTTGGATCTACTGCCGCTAGAGCCTTATTTTTTGTATTATATGTACCATGTTGTTCTGGGAAGCAGTGGTATTTTAACTGGCCTTTAAGGGAAAAATAGGATTTATGCTTCTTAGGAGTAAAGAAAAATAGCATTCCTTGTGAAGAAAGCCATGTAAGCAAAAGCATAATGTTCATGTGTACATGTTTAGCAAGTATTTGAAAATACAGAACTATAATTCTTATGAGGTTGGAGCTTGACATCCAAATTTATTTTTTTCAGACTTCAGGTATGTACCCATAATCGACTCTTTAATGTAAATCTGGTAGCCTTATAGGGATAATTTTGGAGTGAAACTTTTAAGAATATTCTCAGTGTGTACCATCTTGAATTATACCAGTTACGTTTCTTCCCTCATTGTAATAAGAGCTGCAGAAACTTTTCCTGTAAACAGCCTTTCCCTGTTTTTCTTTCTGCCTGTAGGATTTACATAGCAGCTTTTAGAAATAGGCTACTTCCTTCAAATATCTCAGGTAAGGAAACAATCACCATGTTCTGGACTTCTGGTTGAAACTATTATTTATTTATTGTTTCATAAAAGACCTTTGGGTGCTTTTGTCTGTGGGAGATAGCTGGGACTGTGAAAATTTGCATCTTTGGAAGATTTGCTTTAGATTCCCTCTGAATATGAGGAAGAATCTACATTTTCTCTTAAGCTACATTGCCTACATTGTTAAGGTAACATTCCCCTGTATTTCTTGGGTAAGTTGGGCATTTACTGTGTGTCTCAGCCATCATCCACCCAGCACTAGGGAAAAGAAAGCTGCTTTGCAGAGTCATGAGTCGGAGAGAATAAGTTAAAAATGGACCAAGAAATCCTTAGCCAGTCTGTGGCTCAGCCTTGCTGTTCCATCTGTCCACTTCATTTTGCTTCAGTTTGTATAAGTGACCCCTGTCTTGGGCAATCAGTAGCAGGCAGTTGCATTAGAGGGTGGCCCAGATTCTTGCCCTTAAAGGTGCTTTGGGTACAGAGCTATGTCTCTGGGGCTGGCTTCAGCAGTTTCCCTACTATGACATTTTCTGTTTCTTTTGCCTTTCCCCTTTGGGACTTCCTAATTCAGTGGCATTAGGGGACCCAGTAACAGAATATATAACATATTCCCACACTTCTTTCCTATCTCCCCTCATCCCGAACAAACAAAAAATTAGGCTTACCTTAGAAGATACTAGATTATTTTAGTAAAAAAATGCCAGAAAGCTTTTCTCTAGGCTCCTAGTAAGACTTAAGAGGAAGAGAAAGCTTTATTTGTCTTCAGTGACTTTAGTTCCTTCTTTGAAGGATAGCTGTTCACGTCCAAGCCATCTTTTCTCTTGGGATGGGGAATAAAACATTTTTCTATTTTCATACTTTTGGAGAATTAGGTGGTGATCATGGACCTCCTTACTTGTGGTGAGACTGAACAAAAACCATCTTAGACTTTGATTTATTCATTCATTTTGAAAAACGAAAATCTCTCAATATGCCCAGCATTTTGCTGAAGTCTTAGGAATATATTGTGTGCAAAATAAATTTGGTCCCTGCTCTCATAGAGCATTTAGTTCAGTTTGAATAAAGCTGAAGGGGGAAAAAAAGGTGGAGGTTTGGTTAGAAATTATATTCCCTTTCCCCACAAAGTTCTACTTCCAGACTCCTTTCCCTTTCCTTGGGCCTTATTTCTTTAAATCTTCCTACTTTTTGTCACTTTCACTTTTGGTATCCTAAGAAATCATTGCTTAATCCAAGGTTGCAAAGATTTATGTGTTCTTCTAAGATTTTTATAGATTTTAGATGGTACATTTAGATCTGTAATCCATTCTTTGTTAATTTTTGTGTATGGTATGGGGTAGGGGATCAACTTCAATCTTTTGGATATAGATATCCAGTTTTCCCAGCACTATTTCCTGAATAGACTATTCTTTCCCATTTCTCTTGCCACCTATGTCAAAGAGAAATTTTTGGGAGGCATATTTGTCATACCTTAATTTTTTCATAATGACTGTGTTTTCTCATTGTTTGCCACTCAAACCTTCCTCTTCTTCTCCTCTTCTTCCTTTTAAGTTTCTTTTTCTAAAATACTTTTTAGTGTAAAAGCTTTTGGCGGGCATAAGATAGGTTTTGTTTAACTACCTGAAAGGCTGGGGCAGCCCCTGTGGCACAGCGGTTGGGCGCCGCCTGAAGCCTGGGGTGTGATCCTGGGGACCCAGGATCGAGTCCCATGTCGGGCTCCCTGCATGGAGCCTGCTTCTTCCTCTGCCTGTGTCTCTGTCACTCTCTCTGTGTGTCAATGAATAAATAAATAAAATCTTTAAAAAAAAATACCTGAAAGGCTGTGATTAGATGAAAATCTCAAGATGCAAATGAAAGGAAAAATGATTATCTCTTTCTTAGCCAGTATGTTGCTGCCCATCCTATTTTTTCAGACATAATCTTTCTTCTGTGTATGTGTGTCTTCTCTATGGCACAGGCCATTCAGAAACCCCTGCAAGATTTTTCTTTATTAAAGTCTCTGTTTTGGGCAGCCTGGGTGGCTCAGCAGTTTAGCACCGCCTTCAGCCCAGGGCATGATCCTGGAGACCTGGGATCGAGTCCCACATCAGGCTCCCTGCATGGAGCCTGCTTCTCCCTCTGCCTTTCTCTCTTTTCTCTCTCTCTCTCTCTCTCTCTCTCTCTCTCTGTCTCTCATGAATAAATAAATAAAATCTTAAAAAAAAAAGTCTCTATTTCTCACTCAGTAAAGGCTAAAGGGCTCACTCCGCCTGGGAAACTGGTAACCCATGTAGCTACATTTGTGGCACTTGTGATTAGAACTTTGTGGCATAGGAAACTCAGGATCCTCTTCTAGAAGGGAAGGAAATAATAATCCACAATATAAAGGGTTAAAAGAGAGGAAGTCACCTGCAGAATGAGAAGCAGACTTTATCCACTCTACTGTTTGCTAAAGATGGACTCTAGTTTGAAGTTTGCTTTGCCCAAGTGCCAGGGTGCTATGGAGAGGAGAATATCTATGTATTAATCTCTTCCACTGCCATAACAAAATATCATAGACTAAATGGCTTAAAAACCAGAAGTTTGTTTTCTCACAGTTCTGGAGGGCAAAAGTCCCAGATCGAGGTTCAGCCAGGTCAGTTACTGGTGAGGACCTTCTTCCTGGCTTGCTGACAGCTGCCTTCTGCCTTGTGTCCTCACATGGAAGAGAGGGAAGGAAGAGATGAAGAAGGAGGGAGACAGAGGGAGGCAGGGAGAGAAGGAGAGAGAGAGAAATTGCCATTTCTTCCTTGGTGAAACACTCGAATTTTAGATTTAAACATTAGACAATTGCTACCTGTTAACGTTTTGGTCAGTAAAATGAGAGAGCTACTGTTAGAATCTGTGAGGAGAACCCTTCCCCCCACCCCCAAATGTTCAGAATGTATTGTAGTAAATCCTTTTGCAGATGATATTGGTGGGAAGGGAAGCCTAAAGAAAGAAGAGAGGCTCCTCATCTATAAATCTAGTACATCGTCTTTCTCCCACTGAGAGCGTCAGGCTTAAATCCTCTTCTAAGACCTGGCCAGGTGGGGCAGTGTGGAATCACAACCCAGGTTAACCCTAGTAGGCTGAAAGCTTCCTGGGAAAGAAGAAGCTAAGTATTTCAGTCACTGCAAAGGCATGTGTCACTCAGTGTAGGTGGACTTAGCCTGGTTTCAGTGTTTTGTCATCTCTTTGCTATCTCAGAACAAATTTCCATTTCAACAGTATAAAGTCCTGAGAACTTTAATAGGAAGCTTCCAAGCCCTCTCTGAAATTCCTTGCTAAAGAGCCTAGAAGGATGGGACCCCTGGATGTCTCGGTAGTTGAGCCTCTGCCTTCAGCTCAGAGTGTGATCCCAGAGTCCCAGGATCGAGTCCCATATTGGGCTCCCCAGAGGGAGCCTGCTTCTCCCTCTGCCTATGTCTCTGGCTCTCTGTGTCTCTCATGAATAAATAAATAAAATCTTTAATAAAAAAAAAAAAAGGAGCCTAGAAGAACAGCCAATGTCAGACAACTTTTCTTACCTCTTGGACTTAGAGCCCTGTGCCTGGCATCTCCATTAGATCAGATTAGTATTCAGATTTTTAATTATCCTAAAGAAACAGCAAGAAAAATAAAGCAGAGGCCTATACTCTATGCCCTTTGTGGGTACTGGGTTAGAGAATGCTAACTGGATTTAGACTCTTTCAGGTTTCTAAATAGTCCCTCAGCAAGCCTAGTGAGAGGCTTTAGTTGCCTGCTGAGATCTTAGGCTCTGGGATGGGAGTGTCACAGGGGAGGCTGGAGAAGGATTTTATTCTTAGTCCAAATTCCCAGAGTGGCATATCTGTCATACCCTCAGGATGAATATGCTCAAACAGTATCAACATGTATGTCCTGCTTACCTAGTCCATCTGTAGATCCAACTGACACTTGATAGGTACAACTTTGAGAAGGGAAGAAAATCAGTATACTTTTTGAGGAGAATGCTTCCCAGGTTTTTCCTTTCTCTCCCCAATTCCTTTTTTCCTCCGTTCCTTCCTCTTCCCTTTCCCTCCCCTGTCTTCTTTCTTCCTTCTTTCCATTTCTCCTTTCTCTTTTCCTTCTTTTTTGCTTCCTTGCTTTCTTTGCTAGTGCAAGAATTCCTCAGGTAGAAAGGGAACAGAATTATAGCATCCCCATCACTTTCATTCCCAGGGATTATTTCATTGTCCAGACCTCACCAGCTTCACTGGGTTGCCACCTCGGCCACCATGGTCGCTACTTTCCCACCCAGACAGACATGAAGATACTTTGGAGTTCTCTGTTCTCCAAAGCTGGGCAAATGAAGACAAACAATCCCAGTTTAGGTGAGTCAGGAGTTTTAAAAAACATTTTTTCAGAAAAATTTTACTAAGAAATTTAAGGAAAACCCAAAAGAAAAAAATACCATAAAATCATGAAATGAATGTATTTACAGCGTTCAGATTCTTTTTCCTAAAATAACTGAGGTCTAGTCATAGATTGATTTGGTTACTGTATTTCCTTTTCTTGATCCTGTCACTCTTAGATGTTAGACCCTATGACTCACATTCTCCCCTGGGTTAACTTTAACTTGGTACTGCTGCTAAGTTTGAGGGATTCTCAATTCCTTTCTAAACCTATTCCCCTATCTTCTTATTGGGTTTTGGCTCCTGATTTTCCTTTCTGCTCTTGGACTGTTGTCATCCCTGCCAGTGCCCTCAAACCTCACCTTCTGAACGAGAAAAATATTTGACCCCAACTTGGTCCACATCCTTTCCCACTTCGAATTTAGGGCAAGTTACAACCTAACTTGCAGATAATATCTCTATCCCTCTTGGAAGTCCTAAAAAATAAGTTACCAGAATTTTCCTCTGTTCATGACCCATTACTATGCCGTTTGATGTATTCATTCATTGAATATTTATTGA
Organism: Nyctereutes procyonoides; assembly: GCF_905146905.1. Lineage (NCBI taxonomy): Eukaryota > Metazoa > Chordata > Mammalia > Carnivora > Canidae > Nyctereutes > Nyctereutes procyonoides. Next base: position 6,922,009 of record NW_026575133.1, on the reverse strand, counting down.
ATACCAGCTGTGTGCCAGGTACTGTGCGAGATGTTTGACATTGCTTTATTATATAAATGTTGCAAGAATTCTCCAGGATTTAGTCACTCTTTCGACAAACATTTATTTTATGCCTACAATGTACTATTCCTGGGTACTGTACTAGTGCTAGGGTAGGTGTTATTCCCACTTTGTCCCTCTGAGACATGTAGCTTCCTAAAATTCCAAAATAACAAATGGTCAAACCATGTTTTTTTTTTTTTAAGTTTGGCTTATACTTTTATTGCCCATATTAGATTAAATGGTTCAAGAATTTTATACTATCAACATTATGTTAAAAGAAAATATTGATTTCTCTTACACTGCCACACACACGTTTTAATAAACTTTTTATTTTGGAATTATAGAAAAAGTGCAAAGATAATACACAGAGTTCTTTTATGCCCCTCAACCATGTTTCCCCCATCTTACATTACCAAGGTACATTTATTCGTCACTAAGAAACTGGCAGTGATACATTACTATTAACTAAGCTCCACATGTTAATTGGATTTCACCAGTTTATTAATTTTCTCTTTCTGTTCCAGGGTCCAATTCAAGGTAGCACATTGCATTTTGCTGTCATGTCCCCCCAGTATCCTCTGGTCTGTGATAATTTCTCAAGTACAGTTTTTCATGACCTTGACAGTCTTAAGAAGTACTGGCCAGGTTTCCTATAGAATGCTCCCAGTCTGGTTTTGTCTCATGTCTTCCTCATGATGAGACTGAGGTTGTAGGTTTTGGGAAGTGTATAACAGAGGTAAAGTGCCCTTGTCATAATATCATATCAGGGATTATATGACAGCTACATGAATCACTGGCAATGTTTATATTTATCATTTGGCTAATAAGACAGTATCTGCCAAGATTCTTTACTGTAAAGTTATTGTTTTTCCCTTTTACTACTCAATTTCTTGGAAATCAGTTACTAAGTCTACCCTACCCTCAATGGGAGTGGGAACCAAGCTCCACCTCCTAAAGGAAAGAGTATCTACACATATACTTAGAATTATTCTGTTAGAAAGATTTTTCTCTTCTCATTTATGTAATCATTTTTGTTGTCAGTATGGACTTACGCTAAACTCTAATCTGAATTAGAGTGCTGAAATGTGTGCTTTTTCTACTGCTATGCTAGGCAAGAAATGACAAGGACCTACATATACATCAAAGCATTGGTTTCAAGGAACTTCATTTCAGATTTCAGAGGTTTTTAAGAACTAGATTTGATAAAACTTGGTGACCTTGAATATGAGGGTGATGGAGAGGAAGTGTTTGAAAACTACACTCAGATTTTGGTTTGAATGGCTGGAAATAAAATTTTGGTTTGAAATTATTAACTAACAATAAGAAGATTGGTTCTAGGCTTTGATAAAGCTCATCTTCAGAGATTGTATTTAGCCTGTATGTTGGTCCAGCTTTACTGAGTGCCCTGTTCTCCCAAGTCAGAGGCAGAGCAAACGACTTTTCTTTCTGACTGAAACACCAGGGCCCCCTAGTGGACAGCCCCCTGGGTCCTGTTTCTTGCCTGAAGGATGAGTGGTTTTGTTTTTTATTCAGTTGTGAATTTTTTTCCACCTAGTTAATTTGCAGAGCAGAGACATTTGATTCTATTCTTTGTATAATAAATTATAAACCTAGTTAATTTGCAGAGCAGAGACATTTGATTCTATTCTTTGTATAATAAATTATAAACCCTTCTTATTTCAGAGTTATCAGTTCAGCCCATGTAACCTCATGTTCAATAAAATGATAGTTACCCCCTGACAATCACTCCTATACACTCATACTCCAAACTAGAGGGTACTTGATACTTGTTTTTAACTCATTTATCTGCATCTTCCATCTGATGCTATATTAATGTTAATTATTTTTTTTCAGAGCCATCATAAATCACTTTAACCCCAAAATTGAATCCTATGCTGCTGTGAATCATATATCCCAACTGTCAGAGGAGCAGGTAAGCCACTACCCTCCCCAGAGAGATTCTAATAGTTGGTGGCTGGGATCAAACAGTTGTTCTCTCTTTGATAGCAGAGGTATTCTGTGACTGAGCTTCTGGTAGCAGGAACCAGGCTTCTAAGTGCAATTAGTAAGGGATTGGTCGATAGTACTTTAAATAGAGTGATGGCTTCTGCTTTTGTGCCATCTGAGGGGTTCGTTTAATTTTATAGAAGATATGTAGGTGAAAATTTAGCGAATTACTATTTTAGAGTGGGTGATAGGCATTTCTTTTTAAATTTTAGGCAGAGAGTCATTTTGATTTTTAGAAATAAGAAATGAGAACTTAGAGATGGATAAAACTGCCAATTAGAAAAACCCTGAGTTCAGCTTAATTTGAAGCTGTTTGGCTTGTTAAATTATGAGCCCTCATTAGGGCAGATTTTCCTTAGTAATTGAGTTCTATTTGCCTTGAGCAATTATTTCTGAGCAGGTTTTTCTATGGTATGGACTAAGTTGGAGATGCAGATAGCTTTATGTGTTTGCTTTCCTTGAGTCTGGCCTGATTTCCCCTTCTCCCAAAGTGCCTGCACTCAGCTCTGCATTATGTAAAAGTAAAGATGGGGCATTAACGTGACACGGGATTGAACTTGATGTTTGGGATGAGATTCTTGAGTCCTGTTTTTAAAAGCACAAAATGAAACATCTTATTCACATAATCTCCCTTCTTTCCTACCCGACTCCCGAGATGGAGGGCCAGGGTAGTCATGAGTTGAGATGAGAGTCCAGGTGTAAGTTCCAAACCAATAAAACACACTCTGCCTCTCCCTTTTTGCCAGTGTATCAGTATAACCCTTCTCTGAGTCTTTTGCTGGTAGAGCCAATCAGCTATGGTGTGAGCATGTGTTCCAGCATTTCTAAAAGCTACTCAGCTCACTCAGTGAGGCATCAGGCAGACAAGCTTCTCAGTATTCCCACCAGTGGCTCTTTCCTCAGCCAGATGGATAGGACTCTATTTGTCTATCAGTTGTTCCCTTTGACATATTTGTTCTCTTTTGTGAGGCCAGCTGTGAGAACCCATCCTGTTATTTAAACTGCTTTCGTAAATGGCTTTCATTTTCTTCTTTCCATGAGTACTGTTCTTTGATGCCACTGCTCTCTGTGAGGTGCTTAGGATGCTACCTTTTTCCTGTTGGACCAGTTCAGATCAGTTTTACTATGTCATTTTTATGTAAAAGAATTCAACAACTTGAGTTTTGTATGGTTCAAGAAAGGGTAACTTTCCTTCCACGGTGAACTCTGGTTAGTCTAAAAGCTTTAAAAAAAAAAGGACACATTTTCTCTGTCAGCCACGTGCAACATTCATTCCCCAGCAGCTTGGGAAGGTCAGGCTGAAATCTTTCCACAGCAGTAGCAGCCACAGACCAATAATAAAAATCCATTCTGGCGCATGAGGCAATCTGGAAAAGGATGATTAGCAAGCACGTGTCCTCACCCTCCTCCAACTTCTCTCAAAGTTAAATGAAGTGATGAAAGAGCCTCTCAAAAAACATCCACAAGCCAGAGATGAGGTGATTTCTGTGGGGAGGGAGAGTACACAGCCCTGTTCAAGAATGGGGAAGGGATAGCAGCTCTCAAAGATTTACTTAGGGAATAAATAATTACATGCCTGCTGTTTACAAGGTGTGGTGCTGGGTCATGGGGATCAGTGGTGAATAATCTAAGTGTAGTCCTTGCTCTCCCAGAGTTCTTGTACACTTACTACCTCTCTTAGCAGTCCTTTTCACCTAGGGAGTGGGGGAAGGGTGATACTATTCTGGGACCCTTTTCAAAATTGCCCTCAAAATAGTTGTTGCTTCTCTGCCCTAACTGACTTGGAAGGACGCTAAATGACAGCATTACAGTGCACTTGGTTTTATTCTCAGCACTATCAGATTAGAAGTATTTGCTTGCCTTGTTAATCTCCAACATGTGTTGGAGCACTTTTCTCCCTTCACTTATGAACACCAATGCTAATATCACTTAATGTTGAGTGTATTTATAGCTTCCCAAAGAGCTGGCTTTGGGATCCAGTAGGACCCTGCAGTTGTTAGTAGCAAACTAGAAGGAAAAAACCCAGGAACTTAATCCCCAAATAGATTCTAAAGTACTCCTAAAATAAAAGCTGAAGACCATGGATAGGTGTTAACTGGAATTTATAGCATAGCAGACAAGAGAGGGCTCTTTGCTAGATCTGCCTGCCATTTTGTTCTTGCAAGAGATTTGTGAATTTTTGAGTTCTGACAAGACTCAGACACACAGCCTTTGTTTGAGGCATTTCAAGGTGATGTTTGTAAATTCAGTATTGCTTACTAAACAAAGCCCATTCTCTCACACTGGAGCTGCTTCTCATATTTCTAGAAGATAGATGACATTTTTCTGTTACTTCTCATTGGCTTCATGGAGGGCAGAGCTTTTTAATCAATCAGTACCCTCAGTGTCACTGAATGGTTGTGCATTATCTACTATAATAAACTGCATGCATTTTTATATTTTATACACATATATCACATTTGTCTGACATTGATTGTGAAATTTGTTCATTTTAACTCCTTTTTGTGTGTGTGTGGTAAAATATACATAAAATTTACCGTTTTAACTATTTTCAAGTATATAGTTCAGTGGCATTAAATATATTCACATAATTGTGCAGCCATCACTATTACACATTTCCAAAACGTTTTCATTATTCCATACTGAAAGCCTATCACATTGAACAATAACTGCCTATTCCCCTCCCCCCTCTTATAACCATTGTTGTACTTTGTCTCTCTATATATGTCCTCCCGCCCCCCCCCCCACCTTAAAGATGGTCTATCTTAGGGCACCTGGCTGCCTCAGTTGGTAGAATGTACGACTCTTGATCTTGGGGTTGTAGGTTCGAGTCCCACATTGAGTGTAGAGATTACTTTTAAAAAATATTTTAAAAAGGGGCACCTGGGTGACTCAGTGAAGCATCTGACTTAGGCTCAGATCATGATCTTGGGATCCTGGGATCAAGCTCCACACCACACTGGCACCATACTCTGTGCTCAGCGGGGAGTCTGCTTGTCCCTCTCTTCCTCCCCTCCCTTGTGTGTGTGTGTGTGTATGCATGCACACACACTCTCTCAAATAAATGAATAAAATCTTTAAATATATATATTTTTTTAAATTAAATCTTAAAAAAATCCGTCTTTCTTAAAATTCCTAACCAATATTTGACACCTCCCCCACTAAATTTTGAGAATCATTGGCATAGCTCCTTGAATAGTAAGTACCTCATACTTCTTTTCCTCAAAGCCATCAGAACTTTGAAAATGCCCATTGAGGATCTTGGGCTTCTTTTAGGCTATTCACTATTTGTTTTGGTTTACAAATGCTTGTTACATATTGCTTTATGCCAGCTCTAAATTTATAATAGGTAAGAGAGGGCTTCATGGTAGAACTTTACAGAAGATTCTCTAGAGCTCTGAATATCTAGAGTACACAATTGCAGTTTAGGATTCAAGTTAAAACCTTCTCTGAGCATCTGATTCCTTAAGCTTTTAGTCTCATTCCTGACCAACTTTGTGACTTTGGTCACAAATAATGTTTTGCCCACCCTTTTCTTTCTTTCTTTCTTTCTTTCTTTCTTTCTTTCTTTCTTTCTTTCTTTCTTTCTTTCTTTCTTTCTTTTTTTAAGATTTTATTTATTAGAGAGAGAGTACGAGTGGGGGCAGAGGTGGTACAGGGAGAGAGAGAAGCAGACTCTCCACTGAACAAGGAGCCTGTTGCGGGGCTCGATCCCAGGAGCCTGAGATCATGACCTCAACTGAAAATAGATGTTTAATGGACTGAGCCACTCAGATCCCACCCCCCACCCTGCCTTTGCTTTCTTTAGCCTTCATTCAGCTGTCAGTGTTTTGGCATTTAGTGCCTGCTCTGTACTTCAGATTTGCTAGGCATTTGAGGATTACAGAAATGTGATAAAGGACTTTTGTTCTCAAATGATGAAATAAAGTCAACTGGTGGCTTAAGACAGTTTATCGATAGCTGACCAGTACTAGCAGTAGGACATGTGAGCTCCTATCAGAGGAAGATCCTTGTAGGTTGTGGTGGTCAGGAAAGACCATATGGAAATGAGAAGAATTGGGTGGACCTTCAAAGAGTAGAGGTAGGGATTGGATAAATGGAGAGGAATAGATTGTAAAATGTACTCAAAGCCAGGATCTAAAAAGGACAGAAAGAAGGGAGAAGAGTCCCAGAGTTTCTGTAAACCTTGTACTTGGGTCACAGAGTACCCAGAGGCTGAATGACTTAGAAATACTGTTCAGTCATTTAAATTGTCATCACAACTTCCATAATCCCTAATGTACTCACTCTCATCCCTGTCCTAATTGTACTGTTTTGGATTCAATTCATAAGTGTTCGTCAAAAGCCCATTATGAACCACCCTCAGTGCTAGGCATGTGATGAGACTTAATAGGCAAACCAAGCTTTAAAAAAAATGTTGGTAAAAAACACACAACAAAATTTATCACCTTAAACCATTTATTTTTAAGTGTACAGTACAGTAGTGTTAATGTGTACACATTGTTGCACAATTGATCCCTAGAATCTTTTCATCTTATAGAACTAAAGCCCTATCAGTAACTTCCCTTTCCCCCTTCCTCCTTACCCCAGCAACCACCATTCTATATCCTATTTCTAGGAGTGGACAGACCTCTCTTGAAGCTGATTTTCTTTTCAGCCAAGTGGCGCAGGAGTCGGCTAAAATTCTCCCTACATATAAACTTAGGAATTTTCCAGGAGAATCAGCAAGATGATCTGCTGACATCCCCATATGTCACAGGACCACAGGACAGTATAACCACATTCATAAGTTTTCTACTTTAGGAATTTTATGGAGCTTTACTCTCCTTATCTCTTTAAGTTTCAACTCTCATTAGGGCTTTGGATTTTGGATTCAGAGGAGGCATATATAATGTATATTGCAAGAGCTATCTTCAAAAGTATTATGACAAAGTAAATAATATGACTTATTTGTAGGAATACAGTAAATTAGGGAAACAAAAAATGCTTCACATCTGAATGAGTGAAGGTTACATTGGAAACTAATATGTCTGTCTCTTAGTAATCTTTTTTAAACCTTCTGATTTTTCTCCTGATCCTAAGAACCACTACAAATAAGTGCTAGGCATTTAGAAATCATAATGAATCTAGCTTTAGGGATGCCTGGATGGCTCAGTGGTTGAGCGTCTGCCTTTGGCTCAGGCCCTGATCCCAGGATTTGGGATTGAGTCCTGCATTGGGCTTCTTATAGAGAGCCTGCTTCTCCCTCTACCTCGCTATGTCTCTCTCTCTCATGAATAAATAAATAAAATCTTGAAAAAAAATCTAGCTTTATTTTCCCAGAGAGGAGTGAGATAGTAATAAAAGGAAAGCCCTGGTCCATGGGGCAAACATTGTTAGGGGCCCTGGGTGGTGCCCATTACTTGAGAACATCTAGGAGGAAGTAGGGAAAGATCTCAGGGGAGATAATCCTAAGAGCTTCAAGGCTTATGAGGAAATGGAGCCTGATGTTTCAGCTTTAGAGCTGTTGGCCCTTGATGTGCTAGTATATGTGTAACAATTACTGAAGGAGGTGAGTGTTCGGAAGGGGGCAGATTTGCAGTGTTGGATGTGAATGCTCCCACCATGGCTACCAATGTGAAGCCAAGTGGCTTTCACAGTGCTTGAAAATTTAACTGTTAGCTCTCACAGGCCAAGTGTGCATGAGCCAGCACATCACTGGTTGTTGAGGATGACTGAGAGAAGGGGGCTGTAAAGCTATGAGGCAGGGCTTTCTGAGCAGCCGTGATTGTAGCTCACTTGGGAGCTACTGATAGAAAGTTCTCCCCTTGGCAATTGAGACCTTTGAGTAGCCCACTCTGAGAGCTCCTGTGATGTTTTTACATCTTAGAGCAGCAGAGCCTTAACCACCATGCAAAAGTAGCCTGGACAGGGACACATGCTGGAGATCTGAGATTTAAGATTTCTCTGATAGCCGTGACTCAGTTTCTTACACTTGGCCTGTAGTTTTGCATTGCCTCCCTATAGCTCCGAGTGAGGTCTGCCATGTAGACTCTTAATGAGCACCAGCGTGGGACATGGCATTGGCTCCATGACACCCCCTTCCTTGTTGCCTTCGTTTAGATTCCAGCTTTCAGTTGGCCTGTTTGACAGGAAAAGGTTTGGTATGAGTTGTTTGTTAACTAGATTCACTAAAGCAGGAAAGACAGAGTCAGAGGCAGAGAGATTTTTCTAACAAGCTGTTTAACTTGAAAGCCAACTTAATGTTATATGAGCATCTTGAGAAGGTCCACGTAAGAGGGTGAGCTGATGATGTGCTGCTAGGAGGGCCACAGTCTTACTTGGACCAGGAGGCAGGCTGCACTGCCAGAGAAAGGAGAGATGGTATCTTGGATTTTAAGAGGACACAGATAGATAAAAGGAAAGAAACAGCTATCAGTTACTGAGTTAGTTGCTTTTACCTAGGTTATTTACTTAGTTTTTCTATCAACTATTTGAGCTAGGTACAGTTATCATCTTATAGATGAGGATGCTAAAGAGGCTAAGTAATTTGCCTGTGGTCCCACAGCTGTTAGTGTAAAGCTATAATTGGAGCATTGATCTGTCTGACACTGATGCCTGAGCTGCTTGCTTCCACTTTATCAGACGGGAACATATGTGACAACCTGAGCTTGCCAGGTGTTCTGAAGGAAGAGGGAGGGAGGGTTAGGGTAGGAAGGTGAGGGGAGAAGCAGGGACGGTACAGGTAACAGGACTCACTCCTGGTTGATGGGGAAAGGTCCTGGTTTGGGAAGAGGAAGATAAGTACTGACCAGAGGCCTGAGGAGTTTGCCAGCCAGTTAGGTAGAAATGCCTAAGTAGAGGCTACTAGCACAGTATGATAACTTCATAAATGAGGAAAGAGTCTCTTTATTCAACCAAGCATGTCCACAAAGTCACTATGAGAAATAAAGCTTTTCTACACACCAAAGGAACATGACGACTTAAAAAAAGAGATTTTAATAGATAATATATTTATGTAGGTCGAACTCTAAAAGATAGTACACTGATTTTTAATTGTTTTTAAAGTAGTAGTTCCATTTTGCTAAAACAACAACAGACTCTCAACATTAATGTCCCACAACCAAGCTAAATGAATGCAGAGGTCACCGGTGAAGAGCTCAGCTTATTATTCATCTCTGCTACCGTCTGCATTTCCTCCAATTAAATATGAATTTTGAAATGGCATTACATGAACTTCTGATCTTCCTCAGTCAGGCTTCATTGCCAGCGAAACTTCACTGGCAGTGCATAGAGGAATAATGTTGTAGCTTATAGGAATTCCAGTAGTTGTCAGCTTTTCCAGAGGTTATGGGAGACAGCAGCTCTTGCTTTCTTGGTTTAATCTAAGAAGGATCCTTTATTCCAGTTATTAGATGAGAGTGTACAAATAGGATTTCCCTCTTTGATTTGTTTTTTAGCCACCTCCTTCCTTCCAAATAGATCTTTGGGAACTTTTGTTTTATTTCCACTGCAACAACTTCCTCAAGAGATAGCTCAAAACTCTATAAGGTGTGCTAGAAAGAGTATGGTTTGCCACTGTACTAACATCAGTGGCCAAAAATGTTGCTATTCTAACTTTTATCTGTTATAGACTGTTCTAATTGGAAATGCTTTTGCTAGGTACCATAACAGCACTTTGACCTTTCACCCTAATACTGTGCAAAGGAAGTTGTGATCTTAAGAATAACCCACTCAGCTAGAGGGAAACTGTGGATAGCCCACAAGTGGGATTATTGTTAAAGAATTCTGTCTTTGGGATCCCTGGGTGGCGCAGTGGTGTAGCGCTGGTCTTTGGCCCAGGGCGCGATCCTGGAGACCTGGGATCGAATCCCACATCAGGCTCCCGGTGCATGGAGCCTGCTTCTCCCTCTGCCTGCGTCTCTGCCTCTCTCTCTCTCTCTGTGACTGTCATAAAAAAAAAAAAAAATTCTGTCTTTTAGGGCGGGATGGATAGGGGAGGCCTGGGGAGACAGAGACCCCATGTCACATTGCTGCTGAGTTGGGAGCAGAGACTGTTTTCTCTCTCCCTCCCTGAGATGTGATATATTTCCAAAGAAAGAAACCTCAGATGGAGAGAAGAGAGACACCTGCCTCTTAGTTTGAGCGGGGAGGAGTGTCCTGCCTGCAGTAAGCCACAGAGAAGAAGGCCTGATGCAATATTTGTGTCCTGATTCCCCGGCCGCCATTACCTTGGCTGCCTTTTAATGGGATTGCATACCTTGCTTGTGAGGGTAAGGGCCTGGACACCTTGGATCTATAATTAGTGCAAAGAAAACCTTCACAAGGGCTGCCTAGGGCTTCAGCCAAATAAAGTCAGGGAGGTGGGGCAACTGCCCAGGGAAATCAAAGAAAGTCACTGTCACCACTCCTTTAACCAGCTGCTGGCCTCTTACTAATCACCCACTGTGAGGTTCATTATCTGATCCACCTTACTGAAGGGCAGAGCCAGTCTGTCAGATCAATAAATCTCAGGGCAATGGAAAGCCCTTTAGTTACAGGCTTAAACGACATGGATGGACTGGGAGGACTAGCCAACCTATATTGGCTCTTAAATTGAGTTTAGTCCTGAAGTATAGGAGATGAAAATAGAAAGAGGGAAAAAAGGGGGGATACATCTGCATATTATATTCAGGATAGCTGTATAAAGGAACTAGTTACTTTTTAAAAGGCATCATCTGGGGCAGCCCTGGTGGCGCAGCGGTTTGGCGCCGCCTGCAGCCTGAGGTGTGATCCTGGAGACCTGGGATCAAGTCCCACGTCGGGCTCCCTGCATGGAGCCTGCTTCTCCTTCTCCCTGTGTCTCTGCCTCTCTCTCTCTGTGTCTATGAATAAATAAATAAAATCTTTAAAAATAAATAAAAAAAATAAAAGGCATCATCTTTTTTAGCCTAAGAGATTTGTGCCCACCTTTTGGATCCTTGTTTCTAAACAATTACATTGGATGACTGTACCCTGGAGAGAGATTCAGGTTATCTTAGATAGAAAGACACTGTAAGCATACCAGTGGAGGGAGAGGGGTGCTTACTCAGTATAGTCTGATTTTGTTACCAGGTTGTTATTTGTTCTAGTTCCAGGGCTACTGGCTTTTTTCTTTGTTTCAGCTACTTTGGGCTAAAGTGTTTTGAAAAAGAACCAATTCTAAACCTTTTAAGGACGCTCTCAGAACCTCCCTTGGTCTAAGAGTTCTCTACTTCTAGGAGGCTTTGGTTAGTGCTATAAGACAAGGAATATATAATGTAGTCTCAAGTGCCCCAGAATAATTTTTTTCAGTGCAAAAGTACAGAAGTATCTGCTGTGTGCCAAGCCACGGGCTATAAAAATGCAAAATTCATGCCTGCCCTTGAAGACTTCACAGTATAAGAATTAGTGTCACTGCTTTCTTGCTTAGACCTTTGCCTATGTGTTTACCTTTACACCTCAGCCAATGTATGTGGCATGCTTGCAGCAGCCCCACCTGACCCTTTATAAACCTAAGATAAAATCTCCCTGTCCTCCTCATAACCTAGAGAAATATTGCCTCAGAAATCCATAAATAATAGGCCAATGACCTTCATTTGGAGTGGGTTTCCACGAGGAGAGTCATGGTCATCTCATATCTTTATCCTTGCCTCAGTTTCTTTAAAAAGGTAAAATCAGGGCAGTCACTAGATTGGTAAAAGCAAGACCCTATAATTCCCCAAGCTTGGTGAATGACTGAGTTTGTCAGAAGGTCCAGGTAAGTACAGCCACTTATAAAAATCTCAGGTGGCTAGTGCCCAGCTGAAAATTAAACACTGTTGATTGGGTTTCTTATCACACTTGGAACATGTTCTTAATTTTACCCAATCTTTGGGTATTCAGTGCTGTCATTACACTACATACTTACTTATCACCTTTAGTCTTTTTTCTTTTTTAAGATTTTATTTATTCATGAGAGACACAAAGAGAAAGAGGCAGAGACATAGGCAGAGAGAAATGCAGGCTCCCTATGGGGAGCCCAATGTGGGACTCAGTCCTGGGACAGCAGGATCACTCCCTGAGCCAAAGGCCCACACTCAACTGCTGAGCCACCCAGGCATCCCTTATCACCTTTAGTCTTGTTGCATCTGCATCCAAGAGAGCAAGATGGGTCACCATCAGCTCTCTGAGGGCCATCTGAGGAAATTTGGCCAGGGTTTTCTTCCTTGCTGTATCTGCTTATACTGGCATGGTCTGATCTGGAAATAGGGTCTACGGCTTCAGTATGTGCAACCAGCGTTTCTGCCAGTATGGAAAGGATATAGGCTTCATTAAGTGAGATTAAGTGAGCTTCCTTGAATGCATCATTCAAGATACCTAACTTACTGTGTATATCCGAGACCTATCTTAATGCTAACTCATTGTACATAAATAAAAATATTTCAAATATGAGTGTTTTTTAAAAATTGAAAAAAATTACTATCAATTTATTTGGCATGATGACAAGTGATGCTTGAGCAGTTGTCATTTGGTTATTGGCCATTATGTATCTTCTTTTGTGAGGTGTCCAAATCATTTGCTTATTTAAAAAATTTGCTCATTTGTCTTTTGTGTGTGTGTGTTATTTAAGAGTTTTTGTGTATTCTGGGTGCAAATTCTTTGTCATATATTTATGTATACATGACATATATATGGCAAATATTTTCTCATAGCCTGTGGCTTACCTTCGCATCCTCTTTTTTTTTTTTTTTTTGAGATTTTATTTATTTATTCATGAGAGACACAGAAAGAGAAGCAGAGACAGGAGAAGCAGGCTCCCTGCGGGCAGCCTGATGCAGAACTCCATCCCAGGATGCCAGGATCACAACCTGAGCTGAAGACAGAAGCTCTACCACTGAGCCACCCAGGCACCTACCTTTGCATCTTCTTAATGGTGTTTTTCAAAGGACAGACATTTTAATGAAGACCAATTTTAATTTAATATTCATAAAGATGAATTTATTAATCTTTTTGTAATGATTTTGTTATTTTTAAAAATTGTGCTCACTTTGGCAGCACATATGCTAAAATTGGAATGACAGAAGATTAGCATGACCCCTGTGCAAGGATGACACAAATGTGTGAAGTGTCCCATATTTTTACTAGAAAAAAAAGTGTTTTGAATATTCTACAGTCCTTTGCATTTCCATGTAAAGAGTGGAATTTGGGGTGCCTGGGTGGCTTAGTCTGTAAGTGTCTGCTTTTGGCTCAGGTCATGATCCCAGGGTTCTGAGAGTTCCAGCCCTATATTGGGCTTCCTGTTCAGCAGGGAGCCTGCTTCTCCCTCTCTCTCTCTGCTGTTCTCCTTGCTTGTGCTCTCTGGCTCTTTGTCTCTCTGTCAAACAAATAAGTAAATAATATTAAAATTTTTAAAAAGTGAAACTGAAACTAGCTTGTCCATTTCTACAAAAAAAGTCTGCTAAAAAAAATCTGCTAAGATTTTTTTTAAGATTTATTTATTTATGATAGACAGAGAGAGAGAGAGAGAGAGAGAGAGAGAGAGGCAGAGAGGCAGAGGCACAGGCAGAGGGAGAAGCAGGCTCCATGCCAGGAGCCCGACGCGGGACTCGATCCCGGGACTCCAGGATCGCGCCCTGGGCCAAAGGCAGGCGCCAAACCGCTGAGCCACCCAGAAATCCATGCTAAGATTTTGATTGGAATTGCATTAACTCTAGATGAACTTGGGGAAGAAGCAACACTTTAATAATATTGTTTCCAAATCCGGAAACTTAATAGCTCTCCATTTATTTAGATCTTTTTAATTTTCTCATCAATATTTTGTAGTTTTTTAACATAGTATTTGCATGTGTTTTGTTCATTCTGACCCCAGATATTTCATTTTTTATGTTATATATAAATGATTTGATTTCCAACTTTTTTGGTTAATGTATAGAAATAGAATAGTTGGGGGGATCCCTGGGTGGCGCAGCGGTTTGGCGCTTGCCTTTGGCCCAGGGCGCGATCCTGGAGACCCGGGATCGAATCCCACGTCAGGCTCCCAGTGCATGGAGCCTGCTTCTCCCTCTGCCTGTGTCTCTGCCTCTCTCTCTCTCTCTCACTGTGTGACTATCATAAATAAATAAAAATTTAAAAAAAATATTAAAAAAAAAAAAAAAAAAGAAATAGAATAGTTGGGCAGCCCCGGTGGCTCAGCGGTTTAGCGCCACCTGCAGCCTGGGGTGTGATCCTGGAGACCCGGGATCAAGTCCCACATCGGGCTCCCTGCATGGAGCCTGCTTCTCCCTCCGCCTGTGTCTCTCTCTGCCTCTCTCATCGCTCTCTCTGAATGAATGAATAAATAAATCTTAAAAAAAAAAAAAAAAAAAGAGGGATCCCTGGGTGGCGCAGCGGTTTAGCGCCTGCCTTTGGCCCAGGGCGCAATCCTGGAGACCCGGGATCGAATCCCACGTCGGGCTCCCGGTGCATGGAGCCTGCTTCTCCCTCTGCCTGTGTCTCTGCCTCTTTCTCTCTCTGTGTGACTATCATAAATAAATAAAAGAAAATTTAAAAAAAAAGAAAGAAATAGAATAGTTTTATATTGACCTTTTTTCCTGAAGCTTTGATAAACTCATTTAGTAATTGTTTTTTTAAGGTCCTTAGAATTTTTTGTGCTCATAATCATGTTGCATACAGATAATTTCAGTTTTAGTTCTTTCAAATATATATGTCTTTGATTTCTTTTTCTTTCTTTATTGCACTGGCTCAGACCTTTAGTAAATATTGAAGTGGTAAGAGTAGACTTTTTTTCAGATTTTCAAGAGAAGGCATTTGGTCTTTCATCATTAAGTAATGTGTTAGCTGTCAATTTTCATATATTCCCTTTATTACATTGAAGTTTCCTTCCCATTCTGAATTTGTTGAGAATTTTAAAATCATGAATAGATACTGAATTTTTAGTGCTTTTTCTACATATATTGAGGTGATTATATGGATTTTCTATCTCTTAAGTATTTTTTTAAGTAATCTCTACACCCAATATGGAGTTCAAACTTAACCCCAAGATCGAGAGTTGCATGTTCTATTCCCTGAGCTAGTCAGGTGCCCATGGATTTTCTCCTTATTCTGATACAGAGTTATTGTGATTAATTTTTAATAGTAACTGAGCCTTATATTCCTGGGATAAGCCCCTCTTGATCATGTTACAGTATTTATACATTACAGAATTTGAGTTGCTAATATTTTGCTGATTATTTTTGCATCAGTGCTTTTGAGGGATGTCAGTTCCATAGTATCCTTGTGATGTCTTTGATTTTGATATTGGAGTAATGTTGCCCTATAAAATAAGTTGGGCAGAATTCCTTTCTCCAAGCAGCCCGGGTGGCTCAGTGGTTTAGTACCTGCCTCTCTGTGTCTCTCATGCCTCAGGAATAAATAAATAAATAAATAATCTTAAAAAAAAATTCCTCTCTCCATTTTTAAAAAAGATTTTATTTATTCATGGGGGCGAGGGGGGGGGCAGAGAGACACAGACACACAGGCAGAGGGAGAAACAGGCTCCATGCAAGGAGCCCAACATGGGACTCGATCCCAGGTCTCCAGGATCAGGCCCTGGGCTGAAGGCAGCACTAAACTGCTGAGCCACCTGGGCTGCCCTGCTTTCTTCATTTTTAAAAGGAGTTTGTGTGTGTGTGGGGGGGGAGTTTGTGTAGGATTGATATTATTTCTTGCTTAATAATTAATAGAATTAACCAGTGAGGGCATCTTAGTCTAGAGTTTTCTTTTCTTTGTGGGAAGAATTTTTTTACCCAGCATTTTATTACAAAAAATTTCAGGGGTGCCTCAGTTGGTTGGGCATCTAATCTTCATTTCAGCTGGGGTCATGATCTCAGGGTTGTGGGATCAAGCCCCATGTAGGGCTCCACACTGAACATGGAACCTGCTTGGGATTCTCTCTCTCCCTCTGCCCCCCACCCAACTCACGCTCGCTCTCTCTCTCTCTCTAAGAAAAAATAAAGAAAATTTCAAACATACAGTAAAGATGAGTAAATTATACATTGACTACCAGCATAGCCATCACCTAATTTCTGTCATTTACATTTTATTATATTTTATCACATATCTGATCCATAGGATGGATCCATCAATCCCTCTTATTTTTTTATGTGTTTCAAAGTAAATTACGTATATTAGTATGCTTCTGTGGGAAACATTTTATATTTTAATTTTTTTAAAAGATTCAATTTATTCACTTCAGAGAGAGCACAAGCAAGGGGAGCTAAAGAGGGAGAAGGAGAATCAGGTCCACACTGAGTGGGGAGCTCTATGTGGGGCTTAATCCCAGGACCCCAGAATCATGACCTGAGCCTGAAGGTAGATGCTTAACTGACTGAACCACCCAGGCGCCCCTGTGGGAAGCATTTTAATTATTAATTCAATTTTTTTAAAGATTTTATTTTTATTTTTATTTATGATAGAGAGAGAGAGAGAGAGAAAGAGAGAGAGAGAGAGGCAGAGACACAGGGAGAGGGAGAAGCAGGCTCCATGCACCGGGAGCCCGACATGGGATTCGATCCTGGGTCTCCGGGATCGCGCCCTGGGCCAAAGGCAGGCGCTAAACCGCTGCGCCACCCAGGGATCCCTATTAATTCAATTTTTAAAATAGATTTAGAGATAGGTTTTCTACTTGTTCTTGAGTCAATTTTAGTCATTTGTGTCTTCAAGTAAGTTATTCATTAATATGGGTTGTTAAATTTATTGGTATAACTTGTTCGTATATATCATTTTTTTCTTTAAATGTCTATAGTAGGGGATCCCTGGGTGGCGCAGCGGTTTGGCGCCTGCCTTTGGCCCAGGGCGCGATCCTGGAGACCCGGGATCGAATCCCACATCAGGCTCCCGGTGCATGGAGCCTGCTTCTCCCTCTGCCTGTGTCTCTGCCTCTCTCTCTCTCTCTCTCTCTCTCTCTCTCTCTCTCTCTCTCTCATAAATAAATAAAAATTAAAAAAAATAAAAATAAATGTCTATAGTATTTGGGGGCACCTGGGTGGCTCAGTTGGTTAAGTGTCTGACTCTTGATTTAGGCTCAGGTCATGATCTCAGGGTCATGAGATTGAGCTCAGGGATATGCTCTGCACTCAGCAGAGAATCTGCTTGATGTTCTCTCTCCCTCTGCCCCCCCAATAGATAAATAAATAAACAAATAAATAAAATCTTTAAATGCCTATAGATTCATCATTCATATGGGTAATATGTGTGTTCCTTCTCTTGTTCCTGTTCAGTCTGGCTACAGGTTTTATCCGTTTTCTTAACTGTCCAAAGAATTAGCTTTTAGATTCATTCATTTTCTATTATTTTGGTGTTTTCTATTTCATTGATTTACATGACCATCTTTGTTATTTTCTTCTGTTTGCTCTTCTTTTTCTAATTTCTTTAATTTTAAAATTTTTAATTTTTTAAATATTTTACTTATTTTAAAGATTTTATTTATTTATTTGAGAGAGAGTAAGCAAGAGAGAGTG
The DNA here is from genome assembly GCF_905146905.1 of Nyctereutes procyonoides. Taxonomy (NCBI): domain Eukaryota; kingdom Metazoa; phylum Chordata; class Mammalia; order Carnivora; family Canidae; genus Nyctereutes; species Nyctereutes procyonoides. The sequence continues at coordinate 6,904,505 of NW_026575133.1, read as the reverse complement.
CAAACAGACGCAAGCTGGGGAAGAAGAGGGAAAAGCAGATTTCCTGATGAGCAGAGAGCCTGATGTGGGGCTTTATCCCAGGACCCTGAGATCATGACCTGAGCCGAAGGCAGATGCCCAAACAACTGAGCCACCCAGGAGTTCCTTCTTTAAAAAAAAAAAAAATATATATATATATTATATATATATATGTGTGTATGTGTTATGTGTGTGTGTGTGTATGCATATATATATATATATATATATATATATATATACACATACATACATACTTTATTTATTTACTTGAGAGACAGTGAGCAAAGAGGAAAAGGGAGAAGCATATTCCCTACTGAGCAGGGAGCCCAACACCAGGTTTGATCCCAGGACTCCAGGATCATGACCCAAGCCAAAGGCAGCCACTTAACGAACAGAGCCTCCCATGTGCCCCTTTTTCTAATTTCTTAAGGTAGAAACTTAGATCATTGATTTCAATTCTTATTTTCTAATATAAAAATTTAGTGCTATAAATTTCCCCTGTGCTAGCAAATACCACAGATTTTGTTATGCTGTGTTTTCATTTTCATTCACTTCACAGTATTTTCTCACTTCTTTAGTGATATTTAGAAATGTATTGTTTTATTCCCATTATTTGGAGATTTTTCAGATAAATTCCTGTTACTAATTTATTATTTTATTCCCTAGTAGATATTAAATACATACTCCATGTGATTGATTTCATTCCTTTTAAATTTATTGAGATTTGTTTTATGGTCTAGCATATGATCTATATTGTTGACTGTTCTGTGTGCATTTTAAAAGAAAATGTAGTGACGCCTGGGTGGCTCAGTGGTTGAGCATCTGCCTTTGGCTCAGGGCATGATCCTGGAGTCCTGTGATCGAGTCCCGCATCGGGCTCCCTACAGGGAGCCTGCTTCTCCCTCTGCCTGTGTCTCTGCCTCTCTTTGTACCTCTCATGAATAAATAAATAAAATCTTGAAAAAAAAAAAAAAGAATATGGGATGCCTGGGTGGCTCAGTGGTTGAGCATCTGCCTTTGGCTCAGGTCGTGATTCTGGGGTCCTGGGATCAAGTCCCACATCAGGGTCCCCATAGGGAGCCTGCTTCTCCCTCTGCCTATGTCTCTGCCTCTCTTTCTGTGTCTCACATGAATAAATACATAATCTTTAAATAACATAAATTTTCTATAAATGCCTTTAGGTCAATTTGGTTAGTAATGTTGCTTAAGTCTTCTGTCTTCACTGATTTTCTGTCTAATTGTTTTATCAGTTATAAAGAGTATTGAAACTTAGAACTATTATAGTAGACTTTTTAAATATCTTCCTTTAGTTCTGTCAATTTTGCTTCATCCAGAATTTTGAAGATCTCTTATTAGGTACACACATATATAAAATTGTCTTTGTAAAGAACTAACTCTTTTATCATTATGGAAATTTCACTGTTTACTACTGGTAATATTCCTTGTTTTGAAGTTTCTTTTGTCAGATATTACTATAGCAATTGTGTTTTCTTTAGTTTCTTCAGAAGCATATCTTTCTCTATCTTTTCACTTTCAACCTATCTGTGTCTTTATATTTTAGGTAAATTTGTTTTAAACAACCCATAGTTGGGTCTTAATTTTATGTCCAGTCTGACAGTCTCACAGTTTTATTATGTTGTGCATTATATCTTCCATTTTGCTCCTTATTACATTCATGGATGTTTTTAAATACTTGAACAAGGGTAGCCCAGATGGCTCAGCGGTTTAGCGCCGCCTTCAGCCCAGGGTGTGATCCTGGAAACCTGGGATCAAGTCCCACATTGAGCTCCCTGCTTGGAACCTGCTTCTCCCTCTGCCTGTGTCTCTGCCTCTCTCTCTGTCTGTGTCTCTCATGAATAAATAAATAAAATCTTTTAAAAAAATACTTGAACAAATTTAGAATAGCTCTTTTTATCTTAGGAGGGAGCAGAGAGAGAGAGGGAAAAAATCTTTTTTTTTTTGTAAGATTTTATTTGTTTTAAAGAGAGAGTGTGTATGCATAAGCACATGAAGGAGCAGAGAGAGGGTCAGAAGGAGAAAGAGTGAACAAGTGGACTCTGTACTGAGCATTGAGCCTGATGTGGGACTTGATTTCAGGAGACTGAGATCATGACCTGAGCTAAAATCAAGAGTCAGATGCCCAACCCACTGAGCCACTCAGGTACCCCAGAGAGAGAGAATCTTAAGCAGGCTCCATGCTAAGCATGGATCCCAGCACGGGTCTCAGTCTCATGACCATGAGATCATGACCTGAACCAAAATCAAGAGTCAGACTTTTGGGACACCTGGGTGGCTCAGCCAATTGGGCAACTGCCTTGGGCTCAGGTCATGGTCCCCAGATCCTGGTCAAGCCCTGCATCAGGCTTCCTACTCAGTGGGGAGCCTCCCTCTTCCTCTCCTCCTGCTCTCCTGCTCTCTCGAGCTCTCTTATGTCAAATGAATAAATACAGTCTTAAAAAAAAAAAGAAGACTCTTAACCCACTGAGCCACCCAGGCTCCTGTATAATAGCTCTTTAAATATCCATGCTTTTAATGCTAGTATCTCATTTCTGGATCTGTTTCTTTTGACTAATGTTTCTTTTATGAGACATATTTTCCTGTTTTTTTACATGTCTGATAATTTTTTTGTCTGATAATTTTTTATTGGATACTAGACATTGTGAATATTACGTAGCTGAGAGTTAGATTTTGTGATCTTTATTAAATAGTGTTGGACTGTTCAGGAAAGCAGGTAAATTCTTTTTGGAATAGCATGGTCCATTTGAAACTTCCTTTTTTGGTTGTTGTGATCTTTTTCCCCCCAATTTTATTGAGATATGATTGATATATACCATTTAAAAGTTTAAGATATACAGCACAACGACATGACTTACATATATTATGAAATGATTACCACAATAAGTTCAGTCAACATCCATCTCATTATAGATACCAAAGAAAGGACAAAAATGGGGACACCTGGGTGGCTCAGTGGTTGAGCATCTGCCTTCAGCTCAGGGCATGATCCTGGAGTCCCAGGATCGAGTCCCGCATTGGGCTCCCTTCATGGAGCCTGCTTCTCCCTCTCCCTGCGTCTCTGCCTCTCTCTGTTTCTCTCATGAATAAATAAATAAAATCTTAAAAAAAAAAGGGCAAAAATGTTTTTTTCCTTGCACTGAGAACTCGTAGGATTTCATTCTTAACAACTTTCAAACATGCCATACAGCAGTGTCAACTAGTCAACATATTGCACATTATGTCATCGGTACTTATTTATTTTATAACTGCAAGTTTGTACCTTTTTTAAAAAAAAAATTTATTTATTTATTCATTCAGAGAGAGCGAGAGAGAGGCAGGGACACAGGCAGAGGGAGAAGCAGGCAGAGGGAGAAGCAGGCTCCATGCAGGAAGCCCGATGTGGGACTCGATCCCGGGTCTCCAGGATCACACCCCGGGCTGCAGGCGGCGCTAAACCGCTGCGCCACCGGGGCTGCCCAAGTTTGTACCTTTTGACCAAATTCATCCATGACGCTTCTTTTTAATCTCTATTTGGGTAAGTTTAGAGTAGCCTTTACTGTAGGGCTAGTTTGATTCCACTAGTAAGGTGTGACTGGTCTGGGGTCTCTTAGGAATGTCCTAGCTAGTTCCACAGGTTCTTTTTGTTTTTGTTGGTCAAAATTCAAACACCTCTCAGTCCAATGTGAGTTGACAGATTCTCTTTTTCAGTCTATTCTGGTTGAATTTTACCTTATACATGCAGTCCTTATCAGCGACAGATTCAATGGGAATACTGCAAATTTCTGAAGCTCTTTCCTTTGCCTCACTGCCTCCTCTGGTACTCTGCCTCACAAGTTCTAGCCACCTTCCCAAACTCCAGTGTGTCTCCTCAGCCCAGTAGGACCTTCACACTCACCTGAACATTTTCCTTTTTGGGGGGTACCTGTCCTGCACTCCCTATTATCTAGTGTCTGAAGAGGGTTATGTCTTTCATGTTCTCAATTACTCCATCTTGACTAAAAGTGGAAATCCTGAACTACTTTAAAATATTACAGTATACCTGGAGTTACTCAGCTGAATTTTTATTTTTTTATTTTTAAAAAATATTTTATTTATTTATTCATGAGAGACACACAGAGAGTGAGACACAGGCAGAGGGAGAAGCAGGCTCCATGCAGGGAGCCTGATGTGGGACTCCATCCCAGGATCTGGGATCACGCCCTGAGCCAAAGGCAGATACTCAACCGCTGAGCCACCCAGGCGTCTCTCAGCTGAATTTTTAAAATTTCACTCACTTTTCAGAGAATCTTCCCTTGCATTAACTATTCATATATATCGTCCCATTGTACTTGTTCTCTTTCTTCCTTTCAGTCACTAAAGGGGAGAGTCTTGAATGGATATTGGACACAATATGTATAGTGAGCATTTTAATATTCTTTTTAAGATAATCCACTAAAAGGTGTCTCTTCCCTTAACATATTTTCCCCTTCTGTTCTTGGGCCCAGGTCCCAGCCTTGCTTTGATCATTTATTTACACAGGCTTACCCTCACATCTCTCAAAACAGCAATGAAGCTCTTGTGTAGCTGACATTTTGTCCTTTTAACTGTGTGCTTGATCACTATGTCCCTTTTAGGCCTTTCTAGATGGACAGGCTTTGCCTTATATAAGAGAAGATTAAGGAAAGGGTATCTGAAGGAAGTAAACAGTCTTCTCTGGGTACTAGTTAGCCTTGGAACTCCTGAACCTAATTGTTTCTTCTCCTTATTTTCTGAGATGCAAATCTGTTAGTTACAGTATGCAAAGAAGTACTAAAAATAGCTTAGCAAGCCTTTGAACCTGGCTATTCAAAGAACACAGTGTGTATCTGCTTAGATTGTTTTGGACAGTTATCTAATGAGTACCCTGCACAGTTGAGCTGCATTTGTGCAGTTGAAATTCATTGCTAAATTGAACACACCTCAAAAGGACATTTTAGAATGGATCAAACCTGATTTCTGAGAAAATGAAGCTATATAGATGGTATGTTTGCAAAGTAAAGTAGTATTCTTTCCCACCTTTTTAAACTTTCGCTCATCTTTTGTGCAGGACTTGTTTTTTCAGCATCAGGGCTGAGCCTGAGCAGTCTGCCCCTCAGGTGATAGGACCTTACCGAGCCTAAGCTGGCTATGCTACAGTCACAGATCTGTCAGAGCTTAATGGGCCCCCTGACGGCTGCCTTCTCAGGAGCCCTACTACCTGGTGGAAAATTTTGCATTCAGTAGTAACTGACACAGTAGTGTAAAATAGAGGAGTAGTGGACAAAATAGGAAAGATCTTGGATTCATTAATTTTCCTTGTTTTAAAAGGTGTGACACTCTGAACCAGGTCACTCATTCACTGGTCAGTTTTGTTTGATTTTTTTTTTTTAAGAATTTATTTGTTTGTTCGTTCATTCATTCATTCATTCATTCATGAGAGACACAGAGAGGCAGAGACTTAGGCAGAGGAAGAAGCAAGCTCCCTGCAGGGAACCCAATCAGGACTTGATCCCAGGACCCTGAGATCATGACCTTAGCCGAAGGCAGATGCTCAACCACTGAGCCACCCAGGCGTCCCTCACTGGTCAGTTTTGTAGCTAATTCCAAACCACACTTAGCACTCTACCCTGTATGTACTATCTGTGAGTATGTCCTTCCACGGTGGTTGATCTTGAGTCCCCATTTTGCTTGTTAGCTCCTTAAAGGCAAGACTTGGCTCTGAGGTCTTTAGAAACCTATCAGAATGCTGAGATTGATGGGTGTACTGTGATGGCCTAAGTCTATTCTTATTGTGTGACCTTGATGAGAAATTCCTTTCCTTTTTGGTTGGGCCTGAGTGTTACTAAATTAGTCCACAAGCACGTTGATGTTTATTGTTTCTTAAGACTCTGTTAGGCATTGTGGAAAATCTATAATGTAACACTGGGTCTCTTCTTTCAGGGGGCTGAGAATCTAGCTGTGACAGTTTCAATAAGGAAGTCAGTAGTAGTAGCATGTTTGTTTCTCCAGGAGAGGGCCTGCCACCCTGCCTGTCTACATCTACTAATGCATAAACTCTAAAGTGGTGTTTATCCCTCTGGGAAGTCTGTGGAAGACACAGCTCTTCCAGAAAGTGGGGGAGGGGAGAGTTTGATACTTTATGGCAAGGCTTGGAATTTCAGGTTCTAAAAAGCAGTTATTTCTCAATAATACACTCTATGTTAATTACTTAAATTTAAATAAAAAACAAGGGATCCCTGGGTGGCGCAGTGGTTTAGCGCCTGCCTTTGGCCCAGGGCGTGATCCTGGAGACCCAGGATCGAATCCCACATCGGGCTCCCGGTGCATGGAGCCAGCTTCTCCCTCTGCCTATGTCTCTGCCTCTCTCCCTCTCTCTCTCTGTGACTATCATAAATAAATAAAAATTAAAAAAAAATTTAAAAAAAAAATAAATAAATAAATAAAAAACAAAAAAGCGGTTATTCATGGAGTTACATTAAAATGAAAGAGGATACAGGATGCCTGGGTGGCTTGGCGGTTGAACGTCTGCCCAGAGACCCGAGATGGGACTTCGAGCTTCCTGCATGGAGCCTGCTTCTCCCTCTGCCTATGTCTCTGCCTCTCTCATGAATAAATAAATACAATCTTAAAAAAAATAAAAGAATAATAATGTAAAGTGTTCTCTGTGTGTTAAGTAGTATGATTGGCACTTTCTATTGCCTTATCTAATCTTCACAACTACTTCTCTGTGAAGAACATTATTATAATCCCCATTCCCTAGATGAAGAAACTGAGGTTCATCTAGGCTAATAACCTGTTAGTAAGTCGTGGAGCTAGGATGAGTCCAGGCAGGCTGACTCTAGGGCTATATTGTTTGTTTTAATTTTAACTCTAATATATTTAACATATTGGAATTATTTTAGTTTCAGGTGTACATTATAGTGATTTAACAATTCCATATATTAGTACTCATTAAGATAAGTGTCCTCTTAATCCCCTTCACTTGTTTCACCCCTTCCCCCACCGACGTCCCCTCTGGCAACCACCAGTTTGTTCTCTCTAGTTAGGAGCCTGTTTTTTGGTTGGTACTCTTTTTTCCTTTATTCGTTTTTTGGTTGTATTTCTTAAATTACACATAAAAGTGAAATTCAGCCATGCTCCTCTATTATTTTGAAAATTAGTAGCTATTGGCTGAAACTCATTTTCATGGCCCAAACACAACTAGACCCAGTAGTGACCCATCAAGGTCTTTACTTGGAAAACATCTTTGCAGTGCTTCTTGTTTAGCTAGTCCTGAATTTAGAAGGATAAATGTGGATTATAGAGGAAGAAGAATTGTCTTTTTGCTTCTTTACCATCAGAATTTTGCCTCCATGCAGCCTGACACCTGACCAGCACCACTTAACTGTGAGAGTGCCACCGAGAAGCTGTCCTTACACTTGAAATTGGAAAGTTGGGGACAGACCTTTATTGCTTCTGGGGGAAGGGGGGTTGTCCCTCATTGGGAGACACATCACCAGTTCTGGGGAAGGTCTGGTTTGGAGAATGTAGAGGAAAGATGGGTGGCTACTACATAGCTTAGGTCTTTTCAGAGAAAAATAAAGGATCAGACCTCCAGTTTCTCTTCAGTCTCTTGCCAAAATTTACAGAGCATTTCAGCCCTATAACAGATTCAGAGAAGGGAGGCAGGCAATGCCTTCAGTAGGTCACTCTCATTTTTATTTTATTTTATTATATTAATTTTTAAAAGGTTTTATTCGTGAGAAACACACAGAGGCAGAGACACAGGCCAAGGGAGAAGCAGGCTCCCTTTGGGGAGCCCAATGTGGGACTCGATCCCCAGACTCCGGGATCACACCCTGAGCCAAAGGCAGGTGCTCAACCACTGAGCCATCCACGCAACCCAGGTCATTTTCATTTTTAGAGGAAAGGGTATCTTCCTTTGAGTTTGAAGAAGTTTACTGGGTAGTAGAAGGAATAAGTTGAATTATGGTTGGTCTTCCAGGACAATGAGGAGGAGATCTCAGTCTGCATTTACCATAAAAACTGCGTAAAAGCCTGCAGCTACTTGGCTGATCATCTCCTTTAGCAGTCCATTTCCCACTGACTGGTGTTGAAGGCCTACTCTGCTTTTAGCGCTGTTTTTTTAGAGATGGGACATTATGCCAGACAATGAACAGTTTAGATAGGTGGCATGGTTCTCTGGGCACCAGGATTGGTTGCCTCAAACATGGAACCGTTGCGAGGGATGTATTTCATTTCCCAAATTCTTTCATTATTTCATATCAAATTCTTTCATTATTTCTTCATCATCAGCTCATAGAATAAGCTGTACCTGGTCAGCTCTCTCTAACCGATGAGAGAGAGAAGTGAAAGCAATATGGAGTTATGCCTGGTGATGCTCTTGTTTGTGGTTTCAGAGCTTGAATCTCTCAAGCTGTCTTTTCCTGCCTTATGGGGAAAAAAATGGAGCCAAAAAAAATCATATTCTCTAACTACTGAATAAACATCTGAAATAGAACAAATGGCCAGAGTCTAGTGGGAGAGATAGATGGAGATTATCATGAAAATCCTCTAAAAAGCCTTTATCATCTTTTCTCCTTATAATTACTAAATCTGTTTCAAATCATCCAGAGATTAATTTTTCTATGGTTAGGGGTTTGGCTGGGTTAGAGCAGAAGGGCATGGAAGTGCGAATGAAGTGGTTACAGTCTCTTTCGGAGAATGGAAAATTGGCCTTGAGGTATGAACATTCATTAAAGAAGGTATTTTGGGGCCCCTGGCTGGCTTAGTCAGTGGAGCCTGCGAGTCTTGATCTTGAGGTCATGAGTTTGAGTCCCATGTTGGACATAGAGCTTACCATTACTTACTTGTAGAATGTACTCATTGAATCTTTTTTAACACCTCACCCCAAGCCGGGAGACCACCTGATGGCTACAGCCAAAAGCCTATGGAAGATTAAAGACCTTTGTATTTAAGCTTCTAAATGAGTACTAGGGCAGCCCAGGTGGCTCAGCCATTTAGCGCCGCCTTCAGCCCAGGGTGTGATCTTGGAGAACAGGGATTGAGTCCCATGTCAGGCTCTCTGCATGGAGCCTGCTTCTCCCTCTGCCTGTGTCCCTGCCTCTCTCTCTCTCTCTCTCTCTCTCTCTCTCTCTCTCTCTCTGTTTCTCATGAATAAATAAATAAAATCTTTTTAAAAATAAAATAAATAAATGAGCACTAAATTAAAATACAACCCAGACGTGCCTGGGTGGTGCAGTCAGTTGAGCATCTGACTCTTGGTTTCAGCTCAGGTCATATTTTAGGTCATAAGAGTGAGCCCAGCATGGGCTCCACGCTTAGTGTGGAATCTGCTTGAGAGTCTTTCCTTCTCCCTCTGCCCCTCATACTTGTTGTTCTCTCTCTCTAATAAAAATTCAAACAAAATAAAATATCAACCCAAATTAGATTTTTCTTATAATAAGTTCGGAGTGGTCTGTACAGTTTTGGTGGTGGTTGACACCAAACTCCAAGAGGGCTGAGCAGGGTCTTTGGCTGCTATTGGTGGATATGGACAAGCCCTGGAGTCCTGAAGGACCTGGTAGTAATGAAAACTTAAACATCAAACCAGGCTTTCACCAGATTACTTTCCCAGCTCTCCAGAGATCATGTTTCCCACTTATTAGGAGTGAGTTTGAGTTCCTTGAATGTTTGTTCTCTGAAAAATTAAGTTTAGCCTGTAAATTAAGGAATGTGCCCCAGGTTAAACTAGCTTGCTAATATAGGAAGAGCACTGGATTAGGAGTCAGAAGACTCTGTTGTCTAATCCCAGCTTTGGGTTTTTGGGCAATTTTCAATCTTTCTGGACATCTGTTTCTTCATCTGTGAAATGAGGTCCACGGATTAGGTAGGTGATTTAAAAGGTTCCTTCCAGAACTATTATTTCTGTGTGTTGGGTTTTTTTTTTTTTTTTAATTTCTATGGTTCTGTCCCCATGGTAACACTTTGGCAAAAAGAGGTATGGTTGCCTTCCCTGTCACTCTCCTTATATATCAGTGAGAGCTCCAGACTTTCCTGGACACCATTTAACCACCTCATTCATCTTATTCGAATGCATCAATTATTTCCTATCTCCATTTCTTTTTTTTTTAATATTTTATTTATTTATTCATGAGAGACACACACACAGAGAGAGAGAGAGAGGCAGAGACACAGGCAGAGGGAGAAGCAGGCTCCATGCAGGGAGCCTGATGTGGGACTCAATCCCAGGACTCCAGGATCACACCCTGGGTCAAAGGCAGGTGCTAAACCGCTGTGCCACCCAGGGATCCCCTCTTTTTTTGTTTCAATCTCAATAGCTTTCATTCATTGGCACCTTCTGTTGGCTAGATATTATGATTTATACTTTTATATTTATTTTCTATCTAATCTTCATAATATTATTTTAAAAAATGGTGTGATGATGACTATTTTACCAATAAAGCTTAGGTCAAGGTCATATAAGTACTAAATGATGATGTCAAGATATGAACCCAGGTTTCTCTAACTCTAGCCTCTTTCTGTTACATCCCACTGCAATCTTTTTTTTTTAACATTTTATTTGTTTGACAGAGAGAGTATGTACACACACACACAAGCAGGGGGGCGGGGAGGGGGCAGAGGGAGAGGGAGAAGTGGGCTCCCCACTGAGGAGCCCGATGTGGGGCTCGATCCCAGTACCCTGTGATCATGAGCTGAGCCAAAGTCAGACACAACCAACTGAGCTACCCAGGTGCCCCATCCCACTGTAATCTTGATAGGTTCTGTGTTTATTGCCTATCCTATAAGAAGTCTCAGTAAGTTTCTCTGTTGTCATCTTGTGATTTCATCCTCATTTGGCAGCCTACCTTCTAGGGAAAGCCATACATATTGCCCTGGCTGGAAGTGGGCTGGTGTCAGCCTTACATATTCTCTCCAAATAAGCTATACTGTAGATGTCAGTTCATATTGAGAAGGTAATGAATACAGGTTTGCTCTCAGGTCACATCCTATTACTTAGTTGTCCACTAATTCTCATTCTGGGAATTTAGTCCATCAGAGATTTGAGACTAAGCAATTTTTCAGGCACAAGGCATAGACCTCTGACATCAAGATAGGGTAGCCCATGCCAAGAACTTTTCCATTGGTGGGATTCTCCTTTGCTGCTATCTTTAGGCTAGAAGTTACTTCCTATTTCAAAGCCTCTGCAAATAAATAAATAAAATAATAAATAAATAAATAAATAAACAAACAAACAAATAAATACTAGAAGTTACTTCCTAAATAATTCCAAGGGTTCTGCTAATAAAGAAACAAACAAACATAGGCTACTGAATAGTCTTTGGGGAATGCTTATCCTGTGTGCTTGGGGAAAGATGTGTAAGTGTATCTGAAACCTTATCAGCAATTTTGAACTAACTTTTTTTTTTTATTATTAATTTTGTGCACTGGGATCTCTCCCTCCTGATCCTGAAGTTTCACAACGTGTATTTTGCAAAACTGGCCTTTCTGGCATCTCTGCTCAATTTTTTTTTAACCTGTGTCCTCTTGCACTACACCAAGATTGTTAAGCAGTGGGTACTGGACATTCTCTGACTTCTGGCTAGTGCATTGCCAGTTACACTTGGAATAGGGGGTCATTATGGAAGCCTGCTTTCATATCGAATAGAGAAATTAGGTTTCCACTTTACCAGAATCTGAACGAAGATGTGTAAGGCCTTATCTCCTAGCTTATTATTAGAACTGTCTGGGGATAAGAGCTACCAAATGTCTATTGTCCCCAGAAAGAATTTTTTTAAGATTTTCTTTATTTATTCATGAGAGATAAAGAGAGGCAGAGACACAAGCAGAGGGAGAAGCAGGCTCCCTGCGGAGAGCCTGAAGAATTTTTCATTGTAAAATTAGTAATCACTTATTGACTATTCCTTATGTGCCAGACATTGGACAGTCAGTTCATACCATCTTTATATCAGCTTTATGAGGTTATAGTACAGGTACTGTTATCCCCATTTTACAGATAAGAAAACTGAGGCTCAAAGAGATTAATGTGAAGAAGTTTTTATAGCTCACTAGTGGTTGATCTGGGACCAAAATTCATTTCTCTCTGACCTTAAAGCCTATATCAGGCCTTCTCTTCCAGAGACCTCAAGGAAGGGGTTCTAGGTCCCTACCCCACTGCCCAGTTTGTCCTTCCCTTACCTGAGGCAAAGTGTTTCAAGGCAAAGAAGAGGGTATATGATCTTTGAAACTGAGGCCACTGATTTAAGTGTCTTGCATTTAAACCCAGAAGATGTACCTTTGTGGTGAAGAATTGTTTATGCACATAGGCTCTTTGGGTTAGTTTGAAATAATTAAGTATTTCCTGGGCTATGAAGACAGTTCGTCTTGATTCCTAGGAGCTATCCAGGTAGCTGTGTAGCCATTGGGATGATAATGTCTTTATCAGTCATATGTTACTTTCAGGAATCAAAATGTTTATTCCCATGTCCTTTTAGGAGGGTGAATTCAAATTCCATTTTACAGAGAGAGACAGGCTGAAGCTCAAAGAGGTTAGATAAATTGTCTGAGATCCATAATAAGAGTGGAATTCCCAGTTAAGTTCTCTATTCGGTCTCTTGCCAGGACCCAGGCTTCTTTCTGTCTACTGAGGGCAATGTGTAGGGGTTAAGGACTTTTATTTATTTTTTTTAAATATTTGATTTAGTTATTTATTCATGAGAGACAGAGAGAGAGAGAGAGAGAGAGAGAGAGAGAGAGAGAGAGGCAGAGACACAGGCAGAGGGAGAAGCAAGTTCCATGCAGGGAGCCCAATGTGGGACTCAATCCCGGGACTTTAGGATCACGCCCTGGGCTGAAGGCCGGCACCTAACTGCTGAGCCACCCAAGGATCCCCATCGTAGATATTTTTCTGCTTTTGGAGCTGCCTTGAGCTGAGGTGATGGGATGGTTCTAGGAAGTCAACAAGCCCAACAACCTGATGACAGAAGGTGGGCTTGCATTTGGGAGATAGAGTGTTACCTAATGGACTGGGGAGGAAACTTTGGAGAGATCAGAAAGCCAGAGACTGAGGTTGCAAGTTGTGGTAAAACCTAAGGTACAAGCACTCTGGGAGATTGCCTTCTGCTTGAGTACTGCCCTTTGCCATGTCCCAGGCCAGTGTGGAATGTGAAGCCCAAATGGAATATGTTCCTAAAGTCTGAAGCTACAGAAAGCCAAGTCCTTGAATAGGAGAGTAGCCCTATTGCTTCAGAGTCCCAAGTGGGCTGGGGCCCAGATCTGAATTTAGAATATCTTATTCTCCTGGGAATTTAAGAGAGGTGAAATAGGGTGAGAGATGGAAGAGGTTGAGTGAACTGAAGGGCAGCGTACCCCTGGGTAAAAAAGGAAGAAAAGAAGTAAGATCTGGATAAGAGGAGAGCTGAGATCATGCACTAAGTCCAGCCAGGCCTCTGGTTTCCTTTCACGGAGCTGATAGTTCAAGGTTTCACCTCCCTTAACAAAACTGACATAAATTCTGGCAAAAGCCAAATTTGTTGGGTAAAAAAATCCCTGTTCTGAGTAAGATCTTAGATGTTCCACTTGGCCATGGCAAGAGGAGAAAGCCCAAGTGATCTGGGCAGCATGATCTGAGGCCTGACTCTCAGGATGTAACATCTGCACCTTCTTCTCAGAATTGGCTTTAGCTTGGTATTTGTCTTACCTGATACCCCTTTGGGAAGGCTGAGCCCAGGATGCTGAATTGTAGGTATTGCTGAAGCTGCCCAGAGTTCAGGGTTAGAGAAAACATGTTACTCTGTTCTGTCTGATTCCTAGGGGCCAGTTCCATCTTGGAGAAATTTTGCTTTTTTCAGGGTTTGAGCCATTCACTTCTGAGCTAATACCTTGGCTTATAGATATTTCAGTGGCAAGCACAGCCCACATGCATGAGAGGGCTGGATTATTTTGTGGGTGACTACCATTGCTGAGTACTGGGCCTCCTGCTGACAGAGCTGACAAATGGAATTAGCAGCAAAGGAGCCAGTCAATAATAGGGTCTGTGGGACATAGCTAGGCAGAGTGTCCTTGAGGAGCTGAATGTCTAGAGGAAAGGAAACTGAGCCTGGAACCTAGGCCAGACCTGTGCCCTCACTGTCCCTTCCCCCCAAACTTGAGGACACATCCTTCCCTGTGTTCTCTATCAGTACTCTCCCCTCAGAAATTCTTGGCAGGCAGAAGTGTTTGCTACCAAATGAAGTGTGTCCTGGCAGAAGACTGAATTGGTGAGCACAGCCCAGAGATACTTCTGTGCTCCTCAGGAGGCCATCTTCAGTCCCTTTGACCAGTCCTGACTCTAGTTTATTCTCTTCAGCCTTACCTTCTGTTAGAGTTAGCCTCATTCCTTCCTCCCAAGTTCCTTACTGAGCTGGAAGCTCTCCATGACATCATAGACTTCCCTCCCTAGTCAGATCAAGTTACAAACCAGTTAGTACCCAGATTACCACAGTGACCAGTCATTCCATCTCCTGGTCTCTCCTTTCTGCCTACCTCAGTTCTATCTTGATGTAGTGCCTTTCCCTCTAATTGACCTTGCCTTTAATTCATGGTCTGAACAGAAGTCACAGCAGAACTTCCTTTTGGAACCATAGAGATCCAAGGTTCCTGGAGTCAATGGAGGTCTGAATCCCCCCACCCCCATGGAAAGTTAGAGAAAGGGGAGAGACCCCTCAACAGAACAAAAGATGGCAGTTAGCTCTAGCTTTGTCAAGAAAGTGTCCCCTATATCACAAGGCTGGGAGGCCCAAAAGATCGAGCCAGGCAATGGGTACAAAGACTGAGTTGGCATGGAGAGATGAAAACAAGTGGCAGATGGTGCTGAGGAACATCCCGGGACTGAAGAAATGTGGTTCCCAGAAAGGGAAAAAGGAGACATTGGCAAAGTCTTACTCAGCAACTGCGACAACCTGGCCAAAGAAAGCTGCAGGATATGGCTGAGAACACATTTATGGTATCAGGATGCTGCTGAGCTCAGACACTCACTGTTCTGTCAGCTCTTCTTGTGCTCTTTTACCATACCCAGAGTAAACAGTCTTGGTGGCCACGCAGGATGGGTCAGGAAAAGCCAGGAATAGAAGAGATTAGAAAATGGTCCCAAAACCTGAGGAATTACTCTCTGGGGCCAGACTTTTTTCTGGATGATAAGTTGTGAATGAGAATGACCTCTGGAGGTGTTGCCCCAGACTGAATCCAACCCACTAAGGCAGTAGGAGGGGTGTGGGGACCAAGTGACCTAGAGTTTGGCCTAAGCCCTGCCTGGCCCTTGACCTTCCCCAGGTGCTGGAGGTAGTACGAGCCAACTATGACACACTCACACTGAAGCTGCAGGATGGCCTGGACCAGTATGAGCGCTATTCTGAGCAGCACAAGGAAGCTGCCTTCTTCAAAGAGCTGGTGAGTCTGCCCTGCCTCCTTCTCTATGTCTCTTGAGGGCCCTTTCCCAGCCAGAGGGTGATATTTGTGCAGGTGGGCATCTAGGGAACAACCACAATTTGCCAAAGGCTGATGAAATAAGACTTGAGGGGTCTGCTGGGATTGGGCGTGCAACTTCTCTTCTAAGACCAGGACCAGGCAGTGAGGGAAGATATTCCCCAGGGTACTGGTGCTAGGCGAAGAAGGGTGAGAAGCCTGAGGCAGCATTGCCCATCTCTCTTCTGCAGCCATGGAGACAGCCCTTGAACAGCTCCAACTGGGCCTGGGGTTTGACATGTGTTCCCAGTGGCAGCTCTGCCTCATTATTCCTTATCCTGTCCTCCAAGCAACTAATGAGAGTCATTGATTCTTCTCCCCCTTATGCAATCACTTCTTCCTAAATTCCTAGCTGACTCCTGGTCTGACTGCCCTCCCAATCTAGTTCTCCAGTCTTCACTCCCTGCACCCCCCTCCCCTTTCCAATCACTCAGCTTCCTTGCAGCCCCCACCCATGGCCACCTGGAGCCAGTGAGCATTTGCTCTGCCTCCTACTCCATCTTCTAGTCAGCACCACCACAGAACTGGGCTCTCCCCGTTGATGGTCTGTCTCCTGCCCTGTACTCTGAGCTGCTCTCAGGAAAAGCTAGGCCTGCCTGGTTATACATGAACATTGTGGCTGGAGGCTGAGACCAGGACACACCGTACCTTCTTCCCATAGCTCAGCCCTCCCACTGCTGGGACAGAACACACCTCAGCCCAGCTTTTACTTCCCCATGCCAAGTTTGTGATGAAGGTGCTGGATTGTAGGTTATCTGTCTTGTACTAAACACAGCCCAACTCTGACACTGACGTGAGATTCCTGAGATTTTGGACTTCCTCAGGGTGAGGAAGATCTGCTCTGGAAGTGAGTGATTTGGCAACATGGGGAAGCCATTAATATAAAGAGCAGAGTCGAGCATCTTTATGGGGTGTGTGGCAAGTCTTTAAGTTGATGTGGGGGTTTTACTGGGGGTACAGACTTCACAAAGAGAGAAGGTCATTGGAGATAAAAAGGTTGTGGAGGAGAGGGTTAGGGGAGCTCTGTCTCTGGCCTATTGACACTAGCCTCACCTGACTCAGTTCTCCTTATATATGTACCTCTGACACAAGGGAGTAAAGAGGGTCTGGTCTGGCTTGAAGCTAATGATCTTGAGTTGCCTGCTGGTTGCCATGCTGCCCTTTCTTCTGCCTCATGCCTGATGACTTCATTACATTTCCCAAAGCTAAACATATTGGAGGAAAGCTCCCTGGTCTTTGGGGTCCAGAGTAGATACACATACTTTTCTCCTTTTTCCTCCACTTTGTCTCTCACAAAGCATTCATTTCTATTTCCTATGTTCCTTCCAGAGTGTGATGGATTCCTCCTAGAATCCACTCAGAGTAGGGGGTTTGACTCCTAATTCACAGGTCCTTTCCCCCTGACAGAGGCAACGCTTCCTGCAAGGGTCTCAGTCTGTGGGAAGAAAGCTTGTGAGGGGAGCAGTGGGGACACAGCAGGGATATGCTCAAATCTTTCCTCTAAAGAAGGGGGGCTTCTTTGTGGTATGGGAAGAGTGCTGGACTGGAAGTTAAACCTGGATCCTACTCCCAAGCTTGGGATTCATAAGCTATATGACCTGCTTCTGGTCATTGGCCTCCTTGGATCATACTCCTGCCATCTATGCCAGAGAGGGGCTGCATCTCTAGGTGTCCTTTCCAACACAGAAAAGTAGATAAATACAAAGAAAGAGTGAGAAGATGAGAAATGCATTCTCTGGCCTCGTTTTCTTCTCCTCTCAGACCACTGACCAGACCAACCCCCCTCTGCATGGCCAAGGCAGAGACAAAGGCATGAGTTCACCCTCCTTCTGTGTCTGCGCTTACTTCTACCTCTTCGGGTACCCAGATGCTCTTCAACCTCCACTAAAGTTCCTGTCTCTCAGCCCCTCTTTTTTTCTTCCACTTATCACAGAACTGTTTGTTCATTTGCCTGCCCGAATGATAGCTGTTAAGTGTTCATCTCCTAAGAGAAAAACATGTTAACACTGCGTCTTGGCCTTGTCCCTCAGGCACTGCCCTCTGTTGTGTGTAACCAGCTCTCTCCTATTTTTTTCTTTGCCTATGCCCTCTTTCCTTACCCAACCCTTTCCCAGGTTCGATCCATTAGCACCAACGTCCGGAGAAACCTGGCCTTCCACACACTCAGCCAGGAGGTCCTGCTCAAGGAGTTCTCTACTATCTCCTGAAGCCATGCATATCTGAGCAGCTGCCAACTGCCCTTACTAATGAGGCTCCCAGGCTGGAGGGGGACTGAGGGAAGAAGGGCTGTCCCCAAGGCTGGAGAATAACACAGATACCGAGTTCTCTCGGTGGAGGCTGCATTTCAGCGGAGCTTGGACTGTGGGGGCCAGAAGGGGCAGACCGGGGATAATCTTACTTGGGGAGGGTTTGGGTGGGCACAGGAAGAAGCCTTCAAGAATGTGGGGACTGCCGGTGTGGGCTCCCTCAATATCCCCTAACATTTCTGATTGATACAAGTTGTGGCTGCTGACTAATTTTCAGGGGCTGTTAGGCAAGTCTTAGGATGATGCCAATATCCTGAGGGTCAGTGTTTCTCCAGCTTCTGAAAACAGACTCTCAGATGTAGATGGAGCCAGTTCTGCTTTCTTTGGCCTGGGGCTGAGCTAGGCTTGAAATCTTTGTCCCCCACCCCTGCAGGTGCTCAGTCCAGTCATTAGGACCTTTAGCTCAGCTCAAGGTAAGGTAGGAACAGAGGACCTTTTTTCTACTTTCTAAATCTGGGAGACTGGAGATTAGAATCAGCCCAATGCCCTGCTATCTGGCCACCAATTTCTGGATTTCATTCTTGGCACCAGGAGTACCTGTTAGATTCCCCGGCCTTCCAACCCCACAGATTGCTCAGCATTATAGGGTCACAACCTTAGCTTTTCATTTTCAGTCTGGTTTAAACTGTCTTTAGGGTATGTGTGTGTGTGTGAAATAAACATTGACAGGTTTTCCGGAGCCCTCAGGTGCCTACTTTGCTGGTTCCCTTTCCGGCAGCCTCCCCACCTTCCTAGTCACCTTCTCCTCTGGGAGCCTCTCCTGCCTCTGCTGAGCTCCCCTCCACTGCTCCGCCCCCTCACCCGGCTGTTGTTTACATCCAGCCTGCCTAAGAATTTCCTCTGGGGAGGAATCTGTTCCTGCTGTGGTCTGGTGCCTGGGAAGGGAGAGAACCTGCTGGGAGCAGGGTGCCCTCCATCTGAAAGGGGCCAGGTGAGCATCACACAGAGGCCATTCTGTCTACCCACATTCTGGCTGGAGCCACAGGCAAGTCTCCTTGCCTTTTGGAAATTGGCCCATGGTTCCTCCTCTGGACAGCCTCTATGGGACTACTATAGGCTTTCCCTACCCCACAGCTGCCTTCAGAGTAGCTGCAGCTCTGAGATTTCCCCCCTTCTAAAGCACTTTGTAAAGCCCTCAGGTTAGCAGGGAACAAGCAGCATTGGAAGACTCGGAGTAAGTGCAGGAAACTGGCAATGAGAGCAGTTCTGGGACCTCCCTGGCTGCTATTCCACTTAGCTTCAAATCTCTTTAGTATTCTTGCCTTCCTGGGAACCAGAGTTGTGGCTCCAACATTGAACAAATACACACTGGTTCCGGAGAATCCACCAGCATGCTACCGTGTATAGATGCAGATTCCTAAGAGATCAGGGGTTGGGTCATATGATCACTAGATAGGGTAGCTCAGCCTGGGGCCTATAGTGTTCTCCACAGTGATAAGCCCTAGAGGAACTGGAGCTGGAAGATGGTGGCAAGTTGAAGTTATTAAAAATTGATTTGTATGGGACAGTCTTTTTAGTGTTTTTTGTTAATTTGTTTTTCTTCATCTCTGTTATTCAGAACTCATTTCTCAAAGACAGAGTTAAAGTAGTCTCCAGGTGCTGGTCCCATCTGCCTAGGGCATCCTTGCCTGTCTCCCTCTCCTCCTAAGTCTCCTGGCCCTAGTGGAAGCCAGTTAGCTTCAAAGAGGTGTAGCCTCCCTTCCCTTTGCTACTTGTAGATTCCTTTCCTATGAAATGAACAAGGGCATGAAGCAGTAGCAAGACTCCTTGCCCTCCATTGTAAAAGCACATCTTTTGGCCCATTTACCTATATGTTTTAAGAACTCCAGATGGGAGTCCCATCATCATCTAGAATTCAACCCCCAAAGGAGGTGCCCATGCTCTGTCCATGCCCCCAAGGTCTTGCCAGTTTGTGGAGAAACTTCCAGAGCCGGGGAAGAACTAGGGCATTGCTCCCAAAGACAATCCTTGTACTTGCTTGTCCCCCTCCCATGCCTGAATTCCTACCACAATTCCTGCTGAGTGAATTGAATCAAGTGTTTGGGAATTAAATCCACATTAAATGTGCTGGGGTCACTTTAGCTGAAGGTTTCAGTCTTAGCAGGTTACTCCTCCAGAGGAGCCATTGGGCAGGCAGGAAGATCACATAGGATACTGCCACCATACTACCCAGGCCCTCCAAACACTGCCCCTCTCCTTCCTTCTGGTGGGTTGGGGGCTCTTTTGCTAGCAGTCCAGTAAAGAGTCTGGGGAAGGTTATACAAGTGGCTCAGTCACTCAGAAGCCATTCTTAGGAGAGCAGGTAGCAGCCCAGCTCTGTGATAGTCCCTGGTTTCAGAAAAGGAGCTAAACTAAGGGAAGGGAGGTGGGCCTCAAGGGCATTTCTTACTCTGTATCCTCACCTGGATTCCCCACACCAGTCACTCCTCAAATCTTCTGGAAAACAGAAGGAATGTAGGACCGGGCAAGTGATAAGAGAGAAGGGCAGGAAACTTGAAAGGGAAAAAGAAAGGGAACAAAAGAACAAAGTCCTGAGAAACTGACCTGGCTCACTCTTCCTTTTCTTCCAGTGGGCCAGTGGGGCTCCTGAGATCAGGGAAGAAGATACCCTCATTGTGAATATGGCTCAGGGACAGCTCTTGCAGGCTGAGGGTTGAGGTCTTTCTGAGAGAAGAGAGAACTGTGGTCCACTGGCCTAAGATGAGCCTG
Source organism: Nyctereutes procyonoides (assembly GCF_905146905.1). NCBI lineage: Eukaryota > Metazoa > Chordata > Mammalia > Carnivora > Canidae > Nyctereutes > Nyctereutes procyonoides. The sequence continues at coordinate 6,883,998 of NW_026575133.1, read as the reverse complement.
TTAGAGGCTGGGCTGACCTTTGCTCTGAAAACAGACTCTCAGATGCTCTGCATCCCTAACTCCCTCCTAGCAGGGTGGGCACTGGTGAGAGTGCACAGAGACCCGTATGGGGGAAGAGAACAACAGAGAAGATGGAGGCTGATGTGAGACTGGACAGGTAGCTCAGAGACTTACCCTGGCCAGTGCTGATGGTGGGGGAAGGAGTGCCTAAGAGTTGGGACGGGGAAGGTCCTCACAGTGGGTCCTTTCTGGTCCTGCTCCCTCCTCCACCGCCAGAACCCGTGGCTTCAGGTTTGGGGGTAGTGTTGCTGGAAAACCAGTCTCCCTCCCCGCACTTCCCAGCTCACCCTTTCACCGGGTTCCTCCCCCGAGCTGCAAAGAGGAGGGGGCGGGGGGTAGGGGGAGCCAATCCCGGCAGCGTCAAAGGGGGGAGGCGGCGGTGACAGCCGCGGGGAGGGGGCGGGAGGAGAGAGGCGGCTTGGCTCTGGCTCCGTGCTTAGCTCCGCTCTGCCTCCGGCTCTGCGTTCACCTACTGCCAAAGCCTCCCGCTCCTGCCCCAGGACCCCCAGCGGGACCCCTGTCCATCCCAGACTCAGCCCCAGCCCAGACAGCGAGCAACGCCACCAGGGGGCGCCGTGTGAGCGCCCTATCTTGGCCACCCGGCGCCCCCTCCCACGGCCCAAGCGGGACGGGACGGGGGCGCCGGGGGCCATGCGGGGCCAGGGCCGCAAGGAGAGTTTGTCCGATTCCCGAGACCTGGACGGATCTTATGACCAGCTCACAGGTGAGTCAGGGGCTCAAGGGTCGCGGGAGGGAATGTAGATTCCATCCCCTAGACCCTTAAGCCTTTCTGACCCTGGCCAGGCCCTTACTCACACTCTGTCCCATTCCCAGGCACCCTCCAGGCTGTTCCGGGCAGCAAGACACTGGGGTCCAAAGCCTTTGGAACCGTGGGGGGTGGGGGGACAGGCAGGCAGGTGGGGAGAGGCAGCAGGTGTGGGCGTGTGACACAAAGCTAGGAGAGTGTCTGGAGTGGGAGGTGTTACGTGCGTGAGCGCCTGTCATTCTTTGTGTGTGTCTCTGTGTGTATATGTGTGTGCGCCTCCCTCAGCTGGTTGCCATGTGCCCTAGGCTTGGTATATTGATAGGGTAAGTGTGATTTTGTTGGCTGTGCAATTGTATGATCTTGTCAGATGTTTGAATAAGGTTGTGTAGGACTCTGTTGTACTAATGAAGTTGTTTTGACCATGTCTCTGTTCAATGTGCAACTCTGTGCTTTGTGCTTTTCTGTATGAAGTGACGTGTGACTATCAGAATGTGTCAGGGCTTCACCTTGTGGTGGTATGTCTCTTTGTAAGACTTTATGACTGTGACCCTCCTGGGGCAAGCATTGTGTTTTGTGATTGTGAGAATATGCAGATTATATCAGCATTCCATGCTGATTGTGTAGGAGGCAATGTCTTCTGTGGGCTTTTGTGAGTGTCTTGACATGTCTTACCCTTGCTGCCTCTCTGGTTTCCTGGTGTAGAAGGGGGCCTTTACCACACATTTACTGCTTCCCCACGTTTTCCACAAACAGCCCAGGTGCACCCAAGGAGGGACACCAGTGTCTGCCCAGCCTGGCTCCCAGGAACAACGCCTGGCCCTTGTGGGGAGTTTTTGGTTAGTGTTGGGTCATCATCTCCCACCCCCAAGAAAGTACTCAGAGATCATTCTTTCAACTGAAGCTCCTTTAGCCCTCAACAACCCTCCCAGAACTTTATCCAATCCTGAAGGAATATATCCCCTCTTCCCCTCCAGACCCAGAAATAGAAGCACTTGGCCTGGAAGGTGCCTTGTGGCCTCCCCAAACCATTTTGCTGCCCAGGCAGGCTCTTTCTCTCACAGTGTGGAGTAACCTGGGCCTGCATATATTTCTGGGTTTAGTAGGCAGACCCATGTGTTTGTGTAGGTGACTGTGTTACCTTGTATACATTTCCATGTGCGTATGTGTTTTCTGTCTCATTGTACAGCCTGCCCGGGAACTTCCAACAATGGATGGGAGGAGGGAGACGGTCTCCTGTGTCTGAAACAAGTTGGGAAGGTGGAGGGAGCCCATGATCCTTGTCTGTCCTTAGGGGAGTGAGGTTAAGTCTCCAGGATGGGGATGACAACTAGGATCTAATGCCTTTAGAAAGTGTCTCCCATACTCATTGACCCTGGGGAAGCCCTAGTTCCTATGCTGAGACTCCTAGAAGGGAGAGCCTTTTGGCTGAAGCAGGCCCTAGGTGTGCCCTAGATGTGGCTCAGACTCAGATGGAATCCAACGTCCAGCTCTGCTTTGAACTGTGTTCTCACCGACTCAGGATGCTTGAGAGTAGTAAGGCCCCAGGGCACTCATTAACACCACATTAGTCAGTGTTTGTTTCCTGCTTTAATTGATTCTCCCCTTTAGTGGAATCCTCCCCTCCCCAATTGGCTATTTGAATCAGAGACTAGGTGAAGGTGGGGAAGCACTTGTATTCCTGGGGAGCAGGAATGGGCTATTACTTTTGCTATCTGGGTCTCACTTTTCTCACCTCTAAAATGGAGAACACTACTTCTTGCTGTCTGCCTCCCAAAGGAAATAGGTCAAATGTTGACAAGTGTCAAGAATGATGTTCATCATCAACATCCTCCTGTAGATAGCTCCACTCACGACTTGGAAAGTAGAAATAGTGTTACCAGGAGCTCTCCTTTCGATTGAGGGCTTATCTTACAACAGGAGACAGATGAGGTTGGGACTCCCCCTGATAAAGTGCTGGGTGCCCTGAGACGCTTGAGCTAAAGCCTGAAGGGGAGTCGTTGTCCGAGGTGCTGAAGAGCGCTCCAGGACAGAGGTACTGCCGGGAGGTCCCAGTTCCCAAAGTGTCTTACCTGTGCAGGCCCGATTCCTGGGATGGACTTGGGGGTAGTCTTTGGTTTCCGTCATTTTGATCCATCAGGCTGATAGGGAGTCCTTAACTTATCAGGGCATCTGGAGTACCCCAATTACTTTCCTCCCCCACTCCCCCAGTCCCAAAGCTGGAGATTTTTTTTTTTTTTTTGGTGGGGAGTGGGGAGAATCTGAAACTCCACTCCGCCCCAGATCTACTCCCTCTGATCTTCCAAGCTTGGCAGGGCTGCTTGGAAGTGTGGCGTGGTGAGTAAAAGCAGCAATCAGTGGCAGTCCTGTCCAAGCTGGAAGCAAAGCAAGGACTAGGGACGACAAGGAGAGAGTTGGGATCTGGCAGGCCAAGGCCTGAACTCGGGTCCCTCCGGTCATATATATCATTTCCCCAGTCTAGGGCGCCCCCGTGTGGTCGTAGGGCAGCCATGCTTACAGAGCTGATTCCAAATGGGGATGTCGCCGCCAAATCAAGTGGCAAAATTTGCATGGAGATTGGAGGTGATGCTTGCCTCGTGAATGTAGAATTTTCTGCCAAAAATACAGGATCCTCCAGTCGGAGGAGTGGAACTATGTCTCTCATGTAGGCTGTCCCAGCAGTTTGAAGGCGTCAGTGGGTCCTGGAAGGGTTTATTTTGGGTACAGCCCTATAGAAAGGAGTCCTGCAAAGGGTTGGGACTGAGACTGAGGCGAGGAGAGCTTCTTCATGCATTTGGCAGGCAGTCAGCATACAATGGGAGAGTCTGTGAACCCACTGGAGCAAGATAGAGGGGCACAAAGCAGAAAGTTATGAGAGAAAGGAATTCAGAGCAGCCTCTTCTTTGCCACCCCACTACGATGCCCAGTTTCTCCTCCTTCCTCTTGCTCTCCCATTGGTCTAGAAGTATGGAAGTGTGGGAAGTTGCCATGACAACTGTGTCCTGCTTATTCCCTTCACTTCTCAGTGCCAAATTGGGAGGAGGAGGTGTGCGACAGGCAGAGAAGGCAGGGCTGAAGAGGGGCAATGAAGAATAAGGTTCATTATCCCCTCCCCCAGCTCCTTTTTCAAAACCCGTGGGTGCCTACCCTCCCCACTAGAAATCCAGAAAACATTCCCAGAGAAGGCTGTGAGGAGAGTCCGCCCCTTCCCTCCCCCACCCCCGTGCCCCGCCTAGCCCAGTCTAAGAACTGGGTGAGGATAGGTGCTTTAGACGATGGGGGCCGCGGTGCGTTCCCATGTGCGGCCCAGAGGAGACAGCGAGTGGAAGAAAACCCTGCTGTCAGAGATTCTGGTCCCGCAGGTCCGGCCCACCTGCTCCGCCCACTCGAGTGGGGGCGGAGACACGACCGCCCCGGGGCCTTGGGGGCGGAGCTTGGCCAGTGTGCTCTCAGCAGAACCATGAACCGATGCCCCCGCAGGTGCCGGAGCCCGTTGGGGCAGGCAGCGAGATCCCTCTACCAGCTGGTGACTGGGTCGCTGTCGCCAGGTATGAGGAAGGGAGGAAGGGGCTGGACCCTTCGAAAAGTGAGTGAAGTGGGATAAGAGCCTTACAGAGGTGGGGAGGGGAAGGGCCCCTCCCAGAGATGGAGGGAGCAGGATCCCTCAAAGGAGAGGGTTTAAAGGGCAAGATCCCTAACAGAGTAGAGCTCGGGATAAGGTCACGTACTGAGAAGGTAGAGGATAGGAGTCTCCAAAGAGGAAAGGATAGGGATTGGGGACATCATGGTCCTTCAAATGGTGGAGGGTGTGAGGCAGGACTTCTCACAGAGGATAGAGGAGGGGGACTTAAGCAGGTGGATATAAGGGGCAAGGCCCCTTGCAGGGATAAATGGAGGAAACTTGCAGCAGAACAGGGAAAAGACACAAGAACCCTTTACTAAATTACTTGGTTTAATGGGATCTTAAGATGATTGGGATCACTGTCCAGAAGGAGTGACCAACTTAAAGTCAGTTAGGGAGTTCATGAACTGTGGGATGAATAGACTTGTGTAGCATAGAGATTGTATGTCACCGTTTTGTCTATCTCTGGGAGTCTGTATGAACAGGGTTATGCATCACTCGGGGTGTGATCACTGGGGCTGTGCATCCTGGGGGTTGCATATCTCTGGGATTCTGTGACACTGAAACTGCATGTACCTGGGCAGTTGTACTTTAGAGTTGGTGTGAGGGTTCCTGAGTCACACTAAGTTACTTCTGTACCTAACACAAGATTGTACCTTGGTGTGGGATGTGTGGAATTTATGACATGAGGATTGTGGATATCATCTCACGGTACTGCTGAGATTTACACACACCTCTGCTTGGGTATCCTTAGGGCTGCCTGGGAGAGGCCCTCCCCACTTGGCCCCCCAAAAATAAAACAACCTAGCCCTGTGGCATTCTGGGACCTGTAGTTTTCTGGCTCTCTCCATGGTATCCTCTTGAGCTCCTGGAATATAGGCAGGCCTCTACTAGCCATGTGTTCCCCAGAAGGAGGGGAGATGGGGCTGAGCCAGAGCCATGCTTGGCAGTCTTGGGGAGCATGTGTCCCTCAATCCCCCTGCTTGGACCTGTCTCCAGTGACAGATGGCTGGAGCCCAGCAAGGCCAGCTCTCAATCATAGCAGGAATGACTTCCAGGCCCCAAAATAGCCCCAAAGCCTAGGAAGGTCATTAATCACCTAATGCAGCTGGGGGCTGCTGTGTCTTTGGCCTGACTGGGGACTGAGAGAAGAGTTCTGAGGTCTTCACTGGCTGGGGTCCTCACTGGGATATCAAGGACAAGATGAAAGGAGTACAGCTACACAGGGTGGGTCCCTTCATAAGGCAGTATTATTCCGGGTTTGAACTGTGAGAGATGAACAATTGGTAAGCGTATCTCTGCAGTGAAATTTGAGGGACCTCAAGAGGGCCCACCTAATGCTTCAAGACAGTGTTCCCTTGAGCCCTCACTCTGCCTGAAGTGCTTCCATTAAGGGTTTATTCCCTTGGGGAAAAACTAAGTGACACAGGGATGCTTAGGGAGGACAGCTCTGGGCAAGCTTCTCATAGGACCCTGGGACTTGAGAGGTCTCAGAGTGGGGAGAAGGGAGAGTCTGAAAAACAACTCACTCTTTCACTTACAGACACCCCCCACACACACACCAGAAGCCTGGTTGATTTAGAACCTTGAGTCACTGTGAGGCTGGGTCAAGGTCTCTGAAGGTTGAGAGTGGGGGGTGTGAGACAGAAAAGGAGGGTCCAGGGACAGGGCAACAGCCTGAAAGGTTGTCATTCTCTCCATCTGTGAATCGCAGCAGAGAACCAGAAGACGTGGCTATGCTGCCGCCTTCAATCTAGATAGTTTGGCTTGGCATTCAAGACTCCATGGAATCTGACCCATTTTGGTTTTATCATTTATGGCTCCCCCAACACAAAGTAAGCTACAGTCATCCAAGGTTCCTTGACATTCCCACACACATTGGAAGGACAGGCTGTAAATCTTTAAAAAAAAAAAAAAAGGAAGGACAGGTTGACAGATCCTTGATCCTGGTTTAAATCTTTTTTTTTTTCCTGGTTTAAATCTTGATCCATCCTTCATCACCTTTGCTATCTTGGGAAAATCACTTCCTTGAGCCTCAATTCTTTCATCTGCAAAATGGGTGTACTACTACTCACTCTGACCATGCTGGCTATAAACACAGGAGTAATAGACCTTACCTCTCAGGTTTATTATGAGGACTGAGACAATATGTGAAAGTATCCAGAACACAAAATGTGCTCAATAACTGTTGACCCCTCTGTTAAGGTAAACTGTTGACATTTAGCCATCTTTCAAGAACCAGCCCAAAAAATACCCTCTGCCAGTTTTTCCTGGCCTCCCAGTTAGAGAGCTTTTATAGTTAAACAAGCTTTTATAGCTCACTCCATGCCCTGCCTAGAACAGTTCCTACAACATAGTAGACACATACTAAATATGTTTTGAATGAATAGAAGCCTTATAGTTCTCTCAGTGGGCTGTCTCTCCCTACCCAGCGCAAGCGAGAACCTTGCTTAGTTTACCTTTGTTCCACAAGCACCAGATCAGAACCTGGCATTCAATTTATGTAAGTCTAATTTTTAAACAACTTTGCCCTTTAGGAGCTTGGAATCTAATTGAGGAAACAGAACTGATCCAGAAAGATCTTAGCAAGGTGACATCAAGCAAGTCTCTTTATTGCTATAGACCTTGTTTACCTCATCAGTGAAATGGGCACAATACTATTCACTCTACTTCATAGGGTTGTCATGAGAAGCCATCAAGATAACAATGTTTGTGGAAATACTTTGTTAATGAAGAGTTTTAGAAATGTAAGTAGAGGGAGATGTTGTTAATAACAGTAGCAAACACTTCACAGTTACTCTGTGTCAAGAGATAATCTAACAGCTTTCCATATATTCATTGATTCCTCCCAGACCATATGAGATGGGAAACAGAGGCACACAGAGATTAAGAACTTGCTCTGACAAGGGTGACAGAACATGAGAAACTCCTAACTCTGAGAAATGAACAAGTGGAAGGGGGGGTGGGCGGGGGGGGGATGGGGTGACTGGGTGACGGGCACCAAGGGGGGCACTTGATGGGATGAGCACTGGGTGTTATACTATATGTTGGCAAATCGAACTCCAATAAGAAAATATACAAAAAAAGGGAAAGGGAAGGGAAAGGGAAGGGAAGGGAAAGGGAAGGGGAAAGGGAAAGAGAAAGGAAAGGAACTAAGAAACTTGCTCTGACAAAGCCAGGATTTGAACCCAGGGAGTCTGGTACTTTGGTCTGGCCCACACTATTACCTACCATGCTATGCTGCCTCCTTTTACTATTCCCACTTAATAACATTATAGAATTAGGTGCTACATTTTGAGGGCCCAACACTGAGTTCACTAGAAATTCAGGTACCTGGGAGCCTGCTGAGGGCTGGAGGTCCTGTTAGGTAAGAACTGTAGAACAGGAGAACAGAAAGGAGGGCATTCATAGCAGGAGTAAAGGCACAGAGATAGCACCGAGTTTGATGTGTTTGGGGGACAGTGAGGAGGCCAAATGGTCTGGAAGGGGAGTGGGAATTAAATGCCAGCTGTGGAATGTAGATAGTTGATGGGGAAGTATTTGCTGGTTACATCTGTAAGCCTATAATGTCTAAGGTGTGAGAAACCAAAAGCACTCCCCTAGGTTGACTTCTTCCTGGAGGAGGGGTAGAGGGGCAAGCAGAGGACCAAGCCTGCCTGTGGTGCACCCTTCTTCCCATCCTTTCCACACTTCCCCTTGTTTGGGGGTGGAGGATTAGGAAGGGGTAAAATAGGATGTGAGATGGATGCCTGACCCCCAGTGGTGGCCATGTAGAACTGCAGATCAGTGAATTTCAAATGAAGTGGTAGGGATAGCCCCACCTGGACTTCCACCCAGTGGCTGGAGCTGAGACACATTCATCCCAGGGCTGAACAAGGCAGGAGGGCTCCCTCTGGGGTCAGTCCCGCAAAACTGGGCCTCCTGAGCGGGCAGGCTGTCTAAGAAGGGAGCCAGTGTAGTGTGAAGTAAGTTTAGAGCACACGCTCAAGGTGAAATGGGTTAAAACTAAGGCTCTGACACTTAGTGATCTTGGTGATTTTCTTAACCTCTTTTAGCTTTAGTTTCACTACCTGTGATGTAGGGATAATGGTACTGCCTTCATACATTTACTGCGAAAACTATTATATTTTTAAAGATTTTTATTTATTTATTCACGAAAGACACAGAGAAAGAGGCAGAGACATAGGCAGAGGGAAAAGCAGAATCCCTGCAGAGAGCCTGATGTGGGACTCCATCTCAGGACCCTGTGATCATGACCTGAGCCAAAGGCAGATGCTCAACCACTGAGCCACCCAGGTGCCCTACTTTGAAAATTAAATGTGATCATGTCTCGGGGTGCCTGCCTAGCTCAGTTAGAAAAGCACGTGACTCTTGATCTTAGAGTTGTAAGTTCTAGCCCCATGTTGAGTGTAGAGATTACTTAAAAAAATATGATAGGAGGGCACTTGACGTAATAAGTGCTGGGTGTTGGGATCCCTGGGTGGCGCAGCAGTTTGGCTCCTGCCTTTGGCCCAGGGCGCGATCCTGGAGACCCGGGATCGAATCCCACGTCGGGCTCCCGGTGCATGGAGCCTGCTTCTCCCTCTGCCTGTGTCTCTGCCTCTCTCTCTCTCAGTGACTATCATAAAAAAATAATAATAATAAATAAGTGCTGGGTGTTATATGCAACTGATGAATCACTAAATTCTACCCCTGAAACCAATAATACGTTGTATTTCAACTAAATTGAATTTAAATTGATTTTTTTAAAAAAAGAAAAAAAACAGGGATCCCTGGGTGGCGCAGCGGTTTGGCGCCTGCCTTTGGCCCAGGGCGCGATCCTGGAGACCAGGGATTGAGTCCCACATCGGGCTCCTGGTGCATGGAGCCTGCTTCTCCCTCTGCCTGTGTCTCTGCCTCTCTCTATCTCTCTGTGACTATCATAAATAAATAAAATAAATAAATAAATAGAAAAAAAACATGATTAACTCTGTAAGAACGTAATGTATTATCTAGCCCATAGTGAGTGCTCAGTGTTTACCAGCTGTGGCAGGAGTTCAGAGGCTCTTGTCTCTGGCTCACTGGCTCTGCAGGCCTCTCCTCACCCCTACAAACATGAACACCCCCCACACACACCAACAAGGAGCAGGGAAGATGGGGGAGGGGCTCCAGGAATGCTGGGGAGGGTGAGGGTGGGCCACTTCCTTGGAGGGTACAGACTTCCCTCCAATTCTGGACTTCTCCATCAGCTCAGTAACGTTTTTCAAGGAGCAGGCAAAGCTTTGGCAGATCCTGGGTGGGAGGAAGGGAGAAGCTTGGTTTCTCCTCTCCCAAGGAACCTGAATCTGTGGGTTCCAAAGGTAACCACCCTAAGTCCTCTCTCCGGAAGGGCACAATAAGGTTAACCAGCCTTTTTCCTGCCCAGGCTGTTGGACCTAATTTTCTTTCCCATGGGCCTCAGTTTCCCTGCCTGTGGAAAGAGTGCTTCCAGCCTCACAGTCTCCATGGCAACCATGGATCGATGTTGGTGGTGTCCTCCTGACTGGAGAGGTCACTGCCTTCTCCCTACTTATATCCTCATCCGGCTCCACGCGGATACAATTACACAATCACTCTAGACCCATACTCCTCATTATAGGACACATCCATACTACCAGTCTTCAGACCGACATCGCACAGCCCTGCTAAACAGATAAACTTCCTACCCCGTACACACTCAGAAATACTGCAGTGCACTCACACACACATACCATGGACAGCCAGGTCACTTACCCAGATATACAAGACACACACCCATATATGATAGACACATACACATGTAAACCACACACAGGGATACACATAAGAGGAGAAACTCATACTCTACTCTCCACACAGACACAGGAATACACACAAGAAAACACCCAGACACTTATAATATACTCTGACACATACATCTCTAATTTATACATGTGTAACTCATAGTTTCTATCGTACACACACAGACACACATACAGACACTTACACTGCCCTTCCCTGCCCTCTCCCTAGGCATAGCTCCTCCCTCTGCCCCCCTCCCTTTGGCACTGAGTAGCCATACAGTGTCTGGGGGAAGCTGTCCTGGGGATAGAGGTAGGTCACTGCCTTCCTCCTCTGGCCTGGCCTTTTCTGGCCCATATCCTGGCCAAAGGCTCCTGAGAAGATGCCAGTCTGTAGGCTGAAGTAGCCCTGTGAAGAGGAAGAGGCTGTGGCTGGGAGGCTGTGGGGCAGAGGCGGGGTGAGGGGGCGGGTGAGGGAGGAGATCCTGGGAGGGAGAGGGGGAGGGAGGCTGCAGGCGGTCCTACTCAGGCTGGGGAGCCTGAGGGGGAGGAGGTGTGAGGAGGGCTGCCAGTGTGTCTGAGCCTCAGCTGGTGGGGGCCATGCCCCAGGCCCACCATGAACCTGGAAGGGCTAGAGATGGTTGCTGTGCTTGTGGTCCTCGCTCTGTTTGTCAAGGTCCTGGAGCAGTTTGGCCTCTTTGAGCCTGTCTCCTTGGAAGGTAACCCAGGTGTCTGGCTATGTCTGGGCTGCTGACTGGAGGAGCAGCCGCCCAGCAGTGCTGGGGAGGAGGTTACTCTGTTTTTATGACTGGGGGCAGGGGGTAAGCATGTTAGTGATGGGATAGGGCATCTGGGGGAGGTAAGGATGGGTGCTTGGGGAACGGGACATCTGAGAGGCAAAGAAGGAAATTCAAGGAGTGGGTCTGGGGGAGGGGCTTCTGGGGAAGGTGAAGAGAGGAGGCCAGGGGCCTGGGTGTTTTGGGGGGTGCTGAGGGGCACAGCATGGGAGGACTGGGGTATGGAGATGAGGGAGATCCATCTGAGACTGAGGAGAGGTTTGGAGATAGGCAGGACTATCTGGAGTAGAAGAAGGAGGTTCCAGAGTTCCTGAGAGAACACCAGACTTCTGGGGAGTCCCTTTGGGGCCAGGGCCCCACAGTGGCTCTGAAGACATGTGTGAGTGACTCTCCATACCTCCATCCTTGCATGTGTAGTTGTAGAGTGTGCGTGGATTCTGTGCGAGAGGTGCAGGGGGTGTGACCATGTGTTCATCTGTGTGAAAAAGAACAAAGTGTGTGACTGTGTGAGACTTTGTATGTGCCAGGGATGTGATTTAATGTGTCAGAGGGATAGGGTGTGTGGCTTTGTGAGATGGTGAATATGACTGTGCCTGAGGTGAATATGACAGGTTGTGTGGCTGGCTGCTTTGGGTACTGGATTGTGTGTGTGGCTGTTCCTAGAGTTCCCTGAGGAAATACCAGCTTCATACTCAAGGCTTGGAATGGGAGTGGGATCAGGAGGAACAGGAGTAGGAACACTGTGAATGAGACATTTATAGACCAGCTCTGGCAGGAGGGTAAGGCATAGAACAGATCAGGGACCTTGCTTCCCAAGCCCCCTTGCCACTCCAAGTTTCTCTCAGGATTTCCAGGGCCTGGACATTCTCCACATCACCCCAAAATCTAGTGGGGAGAGTGATATTGGAGGTAGAGAGGGGACCATGTTCTGCCTCCCCCAGAGAGATTTGGCCTCTCCCTCCTCTTCACACCAAGAACTGTGCAGCTCCATAGCACAGCTATTCTGGATTTCCCCCAGGGACAGGAAAGGAACATAGACAAGAACCATGATAGGAGGGCTATTAGGGCAGACCCCAAGGAGAACTGAAAGATGTGAAGGGAGCTGGAGACAAGAGAAGTAGCCAATGAATTGTTTGCTCTAGGGTTCAGTAAAAGCAGGAAACCCCCAACCTACTTTCTATCCTCTGCTGCATTATCAGAGTGGGGTGGGGAGCAAGGGTTGGTCTTAGATCAACTGGGGTTCATCCAGTCCTGAAAAGATGAAGTCAGTTTGGCTCTGACTTGCCATGCCCTTTAGACTGTTCAGTGGTAAGAGGGGTCATCCAGGAAACCTAGGTGTCCTGTAGGCTAAAGGCAGCCCTTTCCCTTACCACCTTTCAGGAGAGCCTAGAGGAGATAGTCTTGGGAGCAGGGAGGGGACGGTGGGAGGGGGTGCTGGGGGGCCGCGGACATGTGAAGAAGACCAGGAAGTTGGGAGAGGCGGGGGGTGCAGCCCTCCTCCCTCCCACCCCACCTCCACTCCCCCACCCCGCCCTTCCCAGTCCAGCTGCGACACACCACCGGAGGCCCCAGGCGCAATCCGGCTTCGGGAAACCAAAGTCGGGGCTAATGGAGCCCTGGGCTGGGGGCCAGGCCGCCATCGATCCCCCACTCAGCCCACGGTCTCCCTCCTACCTCTCCATAGCTCTGTGGGGGGAGGGGAAGAAAGGACGTGTTGGAGGGGGAAGCCTTGACTCAAAGCAAGTTACCTCCTGGGAGCAGGGCCTGATCCAAGGGTGGAGCCTCGTTTGGGGGGGCGGGGCCTGCGTAAGAGTTGGGGTGCCCTAGTAACCTACAACCTAAGGAAGTTGGGCCCCTCCAGGAACGGACCCAGGCCAACTTCAGTCAGTGTGCTAGAACCCTGTGGGCTCTGGCCCTAGAGTCTGGAGGTGGGCGCTGCCAGGAGACAGGCACACCAACACATAGCCTCTCCCTGGGATACAATTAGAGCTGTAGGACACCGGTGTAAATAAGGGGAAGTGAGGGGAACCGTGGTCAGTAGCCCTACATTACACCAAAATACTCATCTCCAAGGTCTGTTACTGCTTGCTGTCATGTCACCTTCAAAGACATGGGTGGAGACACACTTTTAGCGTGAATGAGTGAGTTAACTGATGAGGAACTTTGTTCCACTGGCAGGGAGATTCTAGGTGCCTTGGAATGAGGGATTATAGGAAGGAAAGGTAGGAAGAACAAACATGGATTCTGTTGGTGATGTGCAGTCTTAGGTATCTGGGTGCCATGGACACCTAAGTCACAATATGATATGGGTATGTGTCGTGATGATCTTGATATGTGTCATAATATTATAGGGTCACAGTGTATTGCAGTGTCCTTAACACACCATGTCGTAATATCCCACGTGTTTTTGTATGATTTGATCACACGACAATGTAAGATGGCCTATGTGGGTCCTCATGTGTATGGCTTATGCTTTTCCTAGGCCACATTTGTATATGTTTGTATTAAGGGATACTACACCAAAATGTGTGTGTACTTGTGTGTGTGTGTGTGTGTGTGTATGTGTGTGTGTGCATGTATTGGGGCCTGCTTAATTAGATCATTGGGTTTGAGTGAGTTTCTGGGTATCAAGCTGTCCTTGTATGGCATCCATCACTATGATTTATCATTCTATGTGTCACTATACATGCTTGTCTATGTGTGTGTGTGAGAGAGAGACAGAGACAGAGACAGAGGTGTTCCTACCTAGGCAGTTCCTACCCAGACCTCCCCTCAGAGGTCCACCTATAGCACTGGAGCCAAGGGCACTGGGTCGACAGGCACTGAGGCCATTGCTACCTCCCCTTGACGGCCTCATTGTCCCCAGCTGCGTCCCATGATACAAGATGCCCAAGTGGACTTTCTATGCCTGTGAAACCCACTGTGCTTCCCTAACCCAGCCCCAGCTACTCTTACCATTCTCATCCAGTCCCCTTCCAACACCCCTTCTCCCTCAGGGTCGATTTGCGATGGTGGGGAGGGGAACGGAGGGACAGTAGGGGTTAATGTGCCTTCCTGGGGTCTTCTCTCTTCCCAGGCCACCCTCCAGGGCCCACTAAAAAAGCGCTGAAGCAGCGGTTCCTCAAGCTGCTGCCTTGCTGCGGGCCCCAGGCCCTGCCCTCAGTCAGTGAAAGCAAGTGCCTCTCCTGTGCTTCCGGGGGCGGGGCCCGTTTGTGTCGGGGTGTGACCCGTGTGACAGGAGTGGGCCTGCGTGTGTGTGGGCGTGAGGGGGGGCGTGACCAGTGAGGGGGTGGGCGCTGGCAGGCCCGAGGGTGGAGAGGGCATTAGTACCGTGCTGGGAGGAAGCCGAGGGTGCGGGCGGGGCCGGCTTTGGGGGGCGGGGCCCAAGTGTCTGTGAGGGAGCCTCGGGTGCCTGGGTGTGGCCGGTGTGGCAGGGCACGAGGCCTGAGACTGTGGGTATGGCCGATGTGGCCGATCGAGACACAGACTGCTACGAGTTCTGTGCGTGGCTTATCTGGGTTGGTGCCTGCGACTGTGGCCGCCCTGCCCCGGGCATGTGGCCCCTGCCCTGCCTGGATGGATGCAGGTGCGGAGGATGGAGCCCGCCTTCATCCAGATGCCAGGATCCTTGGGTTTTCTAGTCCCGCCAGTCTCCACTTGAGTGGCCTCACTTTGTCTCCTGAGGCCTATTTCCTCGGTTGGGCCTTGCCCAGCCCATAGGATTATACTGAATGTTGCAAGCCACTGAGGCCCATTTTGTAGTTATTATTTGAGGGTGTCATTGTGTTTGATTCCACTGGGTCCCACATGGGGGTAGAATTGGGGAAATGACAGGCGTGAGTCCCACAAGCATGTGTGCGTGGGGTCTGTTCCGTGTGTGTCTATGCTTGTTCATTGTGTGTGCCTCTGTGCGCGGGGCTGGGTGTGTGTGTGTGCATCGTAACACGCAGGTCTTTGAGATTTGCTGTTGAGTGTGAGGGGCGAGGTGTGTGTCTGCAGTTGGCCGGGTCTTCCACTTTCTCGGTGACAGTTCACTCCCTTCAGCATTAGCAGTCCCAGCCTCCCTCCGCCCCCACAGACCCCGCCCGCTGGACCCAGGTGACTTACTGTCCTGGTGGGGGCGGGGGGCGGGCCTTCGGGCGCGTGGGGTGGGGGCACTTGCCTGGGGACTGGATGTTGGGAACTGGGGCAGGACTGAGATGCCGCCAGGGATGAAGCCTTAACTAAGGTTTATTGGGGTCAGGTAGGGGTGGGGTCTGGATGGGCTTGGCTGGAGCTGGGCGGGGCATGGCTCGAGCATGGCTGGGATAGGAGGAGCTTGGCTGGAGGGAAGGATCTAGGCGGGGCAAGTGTGCCGCTGGCCAGATCAGAGTGGGTCAGGGTAGGCGGAGCCTAGATCCCCAGATGCTTCCTCTTTAACCCGGTTTTCTACTCCTCCCTTTCTGGGAGGAAGATGGAGCTAGGGGCCTTCCCCTTGAAGCAGGGATCAAGGGCCCGGGGACCAGCGATGAGTCGGACCCCTGGTTCTGGGGCTAGGCCTGCCCATAGGTGCAGCCAACTGATAGATCTGGAAGCTGACCAGCATCTTGCCTTCATGTCCTCAGACCGGGGTCCAGGGAACTGGCAGGCTGGTGTCTGGTGTTGGCTATGGGGAGGATGGGTGGGTGGGTGGTTTTGAAGAGGGGTCGTGGAGGCCGGGCCTGAGGCGCGGTTGTCCCCCACCCCTCGACTGCCTCCCCCCCCCCCCCCGCCCCGCCGCAGACAGCGTGGAGGATGAGTTCGAACTGTCCACGGTGTGTCACCGGCCAGAGGGTCTGGAGCAGCTGCAGGAGCAAACCAAGTTCACGCGCAAGGAATTGCAAGTCCTGTACCGGGGCTTCAAGAATGTGAGCGCAAAGGAAGACCTAACTGAAGGGTGGGGCAGGAAGGGTGGGGCCTATCCTGGACTTCTAAGGTTGGTTGGCCTGGATGCTTTAGGGGTATGAGGAGTGAGAGGGAGGAGGAGGGGCCCCCCTCTTCCCCATAGACCAAATTTCTAGCAGGAGGCTCTGGCGGATTTGAGGCCAGGCAGAGCCTGTAAATCCGCCCTGCTGGTGAGTTCTGTGTTTAAACTTGTGCACTGAGAAGTCTTGCCTTCCCTAAAAGAACTGCGTGGTTAGCCCCCTGGAGACAGGAAGATTTGCTTTCTCTGGGAGTCTGGCATAGAGTAGGTGGTGGTGAGTGGAAGGGGGCTTTGTTTCTGCCCTCAGTCTGGTTTCTAACTCTCCCCCCACCTCCCAGGAATGTCCCAGCGGAATTGTCAATGAGGAGAACTTCAAGCAGATTTACTCTCAGTTCTTTCCTCAAGGAGGTGAGGGGACAAGACCTGAGAGGAAGCAGCTGTCCATCTAGGCTGAGTTGGGGAGAGGGTTCTGGAGGGGCCTGGGAATGCCAAGTGATAAGAGGGGTTTGGGGAACCCCATAGCCATAGCAAGCCCTTTCCTGTCTGAAAGCCAAACTTTTCCATACTTATCTTTACAGACTCCAGCACATATGCCACTTTTCTCTTCAATGCCTTTGACACCAATCATGATGGCTCTGTCAGTTTTGAGGTGAGCTGGAGGAGGTGGGCCAAGGAAGCCTGTTTCCTGAGGCTTCAGGGCCAGGATCCACAGGCCAAACCCAGACTGGGGATTGGGTAAAGGGTATTTGAAAATACAGTTCCTCTCTGTCTCCTTCCCAGGACTTTGTGGCTGGTTTGTCGGTGATTCTTCGGGGAACCATAGATGACAGACTAAACTGGGCCTTCAACTTGTATGACCTCAACAAGGATGGCTGCATCACCAAGGAGGTGTGGGACAACTGAAAAGCTGGAGAGATTTCATGTGTGTGGGGAGGTGCAAAGGGCCCTGAGGAGGAAAACCTAATCAACATATGCTTCCCCAGCAATGGGTGGGGTCTGCCGTGGGCTCTAGTCCTCTTGATTTGGAGGCTGGAGGCTCTGAGGAGGGATCCTTTTCTCTCTTGGCCTAACAGGAAATGCTTGATATCATGAAATCCATCTATGACATGATGGGCAAGTATACGTATCCTGCACTCCGAGAGGAGGCCCCAAGGGAGCACGTGGAGAGCTTCTTCCAGGTGCCTGGGACTGGGTAGGCTGGAGGGTTCTGGAGTGTAGGGAAGGAGGCAAGGTCCCAGCAGAGAACTTACCTGAGTTCCACCTGCCTCTCTCCTGTCATCCCTCCTGTTCTACCTGAATACCTTTTTGCAGAAGATGGACAGGAACAAGGATGGCGTGGTGACCATTGAGGAATTCATTGAGTCTTGCCAAAAGGTACAGGTCCCTGCTCTCCACATTTCCATGATCTGGACTCAGGGTCCAATTCAGTGATGTAGGAAAAAAGCTCCTTTGGGCAGAGTATCATCTCCCTAACTTGCCCACACCCCCAAGTTCTGTTCCTTTGCAACTTGGGGATGCCTGTCCCTTCCCTCCTTCAGGTCTCTCTGGGTATCTCCTCCCTTGCTGCCTCTCTCCATCTCTGAATGTCCCCATTTCAGATGAATGTCCCTCTCTGTGTCCCTGATAAGCTCTTTTTATTTCTCTCTCTCTCTCCAATCTGCCTCTCCCACCCCATGGCTACAGGACGAGAACATCATGAGGTCCATGCAGCTCTTTGACAATGTCATCTAGCTCCCCAGGAAAGGGGGTCAGTTGTCCTGGGGGGACCATACTCTAGCTCTAGTCCAGGTGGAACTCACCCTTCTCTTCCCAGGTCTGTCCTCATCCTAGCCCTGCCCTGGGGGCTGTAGGAATCTAAGAGCCTGGGGATTCAGTGGTCCAGATTGCTGGAGCTAAAGGGGCCAGGGCATGGGCAGAGTGTATCTGTGGGGTGTTCCCAACTCCCAACAGCTCCCACCCCCTTCCTGCCTGACACTCAGTGCTGAGGATGCCCCTACTATAGGAAATAAATGGTTCTCCACCTTCCATTCCCACTCTAGAAACTACAACACTAGACAAAATGTCTCCTGCTATGGTGCTTTCCTTATCCCTGATCTCATATGCATTTCCTCTAAGATTTCCTTCTCAGAGAGTCTGCTCTGTCCTCCGCACTGACTGACCTTTTAGACCAGGACCTTTGAGAGACTTGTAGGAGGAGGAAAAGAATGTAGGGAGAGAAATCTTAGGCCTGAGCCTGGTGGTTAGGTCATAGGAGGCTGGGGTAAAATGCAGAAAGGCCTAGAGCTTGTCAGTGACAGCTCAGGCATGCCAGACTATAGCTCTGAGCCCCATAGGTCTGCCACCCCAGGCTATCAGAATATGAATTCCAGGCTCTTTGGAAGACTCTGTCTCCTTGGAAATGCCCCAGAAATGTCCGTACTTTCCTCAGTATTCCAAGAGAGCCTGAGATCTTGATGTCTGGCTCATGCCTCAAATTCCTTCCTCTCCTTCCTTCCTGTTTGTATGGGTGGTGGCAGCAGCAGGGGAATATGAGTGGGAGATCTCCCAGCTGATACCTGCCAAAGCTTCAGCCTACCCTCTCTGATGGCTACAACTTAAGTTTTCATTTACCATTTCTTCTAGACTTGGAGGCATGGAGTGAGTCAGGGACCGTCCAGTGGATGCCTTAGAAGAAAGGGGAAGGAGGGAAGTGGGCATAGCATCTGAACCCAGTGTGGGGGCATGCACTAGAATCTTTGATCTTCCCAGGCTCTATCCCAACCCCCCACATAGCCTCTTCAATTCCTATATAGGGTCTCTTCTTACTCTATTCAATCTACCCAGAGATGCCCCTGTACACACTTAGAAGGCAGGGACTACTCTTGCCATGCTGCCACCCTTTAATATACCTGCTCGTTCTGTTTAGCTCACCCTCCCAGTCAGTCAGGATCTGAGGGGAAGGGCCCTGAGGGAGCCCCTTTTCCCATCTGAACACTGTTGACTGCTTTGCATTTTGGGCTCCTCTGTATATTTTGTAAAATAAAAAATACACTAGATCCAATAAAACACAATGGCTATGCACAGGCTGCTGTCTCTGCCTTTTTGTCCCTCCTACTCCATCCATACATACCTCACAACACTAACCCCTTCACCTGTTGCCCTTTAGATGCCAAAGAAAGTAGCATAGCCAACCCTTGGTAGGAGATTGAGATGCAGGTTCAGTAAGAGTTGGAGACCTACCTGACCTCAGAGAGGTCCTCATGTGAATCTCTCTCCCACATCTGCAGAGGAGACGAGAGACAGGGTATTAATGTGGCAAAGATTATGCCAAGCCAGCTGTCTTTTGGCTAGACATTCTGACAAGTTGGATCAAGAATTTCTTTTTAAAAAAAAAAAAAGAATTTCTTTTTTTTTTTTATAAAATTTTTTATTTATTTATGATAGTCACACAGAGAGGGAGAGAGAGGCAGAGACACAGGCAGAGGGAGAAGCAGGCTCCATGCACCGGGAGCCCGACGTGGGATTCGATCCCGGGTCTCCAGGATCGCGCCCTGGGCCAAAGGTAGGCGCCAAACCGCTGCGCCACCCAGGGATCCCGGATCAAGAATTTCTAATTTACAGACATCTTAGTTAACCTCAAAGTGCTTTCTTTTGAGGAAGGATTTCCTTTAATTGCTAATGAAACTTCCTTTGTGGAAACATCCAACCTTGCCTCCAATATGGACATAGATTCTGTCTATACTCTAGCCAAGAATGAGAGATCAGATGGGGTGGACCCAGGCACTATGGAGCAAATAACACAAAGGGTAATAAAGACTTCTTATGTGGAATGGCTGCCTTTCTTTGTTCTGTTTCTGGAGAGGGGCCATCAGTGATAGGCCTGGCCTCCCATCCTTTCTCTAGGGCCCCATTATGCGGTGACTAAGCTTCACCATCCATAAATGAGGGATCAGGTCTTCTCTTCCATCACTGTACACATTGACAAGGTCAAGGGAGAGTATGGTGTCCAAGAAAGCAAAATTTTACTTCCAGAATCCATCATTTTGTCATCTGGGTGCCCTGCTCACATTATCACACAACTGTCTGCTCCACAAGTCCTTGGATTTCTTTGGGTCACAGCCCCTCTGAGGGATTTGATGAAATTTGTGGGTCTACTGTCCAGAAGAAAAAACATGCACAGTTTTTCATATATTTTTGTATCTCTGAAGCCTGGCCATGAACCTAAGTTTAGAACCTGTGGTAAAAAACAACAACAACAAGAACAAAAACAAAAACTGTGGTCTACTATTTTTCTCAGCTTTCCATTGTACAGCAAAGGAAACAGGCCCAAAGAGTGAGGAGGACCTGCTCAAGGTTACCTACTGAGTTTATAGGAGGATTGAGACTAGACCCAGTCTTCCAAATCTCTGTCCAGGGTTGCTTTGGGATATAGTAAAGATTTGTGAGTGAAAGATGGATGCCATGCATATCATGCATACTCTAAATCAGTTGACACTGTGGCAGGCTCTCATGGTACATACCCTATACTTTTCCTTTGTGGTACTTCTCAGTTTGTTACCATATATTTATTTTGAGTGATTGTCTTCTTTGATACACTATAAGCTCCTGAGGGCTCCTTGATTGCCTAGACTAGGTTTCCTGCACCCCGCCATCCTATCCTTGAGGCCTAGCATATAATAGGTATTTAATAATTGTATGAATAATTCTATGATTGTATATGATTGGATGAATGGGTGTGGTGAGTGTGTGTATTTATCTCAGTTAAGTGTGGAGATGGTCTCTATGTTTTAGGGTAGATTCAAGTTTAAGGGAAGTTGAAGTCTGAGGCTGAGTAAGGAGAGAAGTGCCCCAGAACACACAAATGGGATCCAGAAAAAAGCAGCAGTTTGGCATTCTGATAATTTTTTTCTGGCCACTGGTTGAATTCTGAATGTTGTCAACTACTCCATGTCAAAACACTCCTTTTATGCCTTCTGGCATTTCATACTCTCCTGGGTTTTTCCTCTTGCCTTTCTGGCCACTGCTTCTCAGCACCTGTTTGTAGACTCATCCTTTTCAACTGGAATTCTAAACGTTGAACACCATAGCTCAGACCTGAGTCTCCTCCGAATCACATCCAGTCCTACAGCTTTAAACACCATCTATATGCAGAGGATTCCTAAGTTTATATCCCCAGACTTCTCTGAATTTCAAAAACCATACATCCAATTGCCTATTTGACATATTCATGTGGACCTGTAATAGTCAAACTTAACATGTTCAAAATGGAGCTTTGATTGATGCTTCTTCAGTCCTCCCATCTCAACAATGACACCATCTACATAGTTGCTCAGGTCAAAATTTAGTAGTCTTCATTTCTTCCTCTTCCTCTGACTCCCTAATTTTTTTTATTTTTATTTTTATTTCTAGTTTTTAATTTTTTTTTTTAGTTTTTAATTTTTAAATTATTTTTATTTTTAAGTAATCTCTATGCCCAACATGGGGCTCAAACTCATGATTCCCAGATTTTACCAACTGAGCCAGGCAGGTACCCCCTCCCTTTACTCCTTTAATCAATCACCAATTCTACCACCGAAGATGACCACTGCTCTTTCCTAGCCAAGCCACTATCATGGCTCACTCACAGATAACTTATTTTTCCATCTGAAGTAGTCCTTCCTTGCTGTGGTTACTCTTTATCATGTTATTTGATTTCCTCTTTTTGTGGCACTTATTACAAACTGAGACCCTGTGTACATACTGAATTTATTATGTTTCTCTAACCAGTATTTAAAGTCTGTGGGTGGGCAGCCCGGGTGGCTCAGCGGTTTAACGCTGCCTTCAGCCCAGGGCGTGATCCTGGAGTCCCAGGATTGAGTCCCACATCGGGCTCCCTGTGTGGAGCCTGCTTCTCCCTCCGCCTATGTCTCTGCCTCTCTCTCATGAATAAATAAATAAAATCTTAAAAAAAAAAAAGAAAAAAAAAAACCCTCTGTGGGTGCAGTGCCCTATTTCATTCATTCCACAGGTATTTATCATAGGCTTACTAATCTCTGGTACCTGTTGAAGGTACTAGGGGGATAGAGGTGTGGTTTGGAGAGGAGAGTGTGTGGCAAGAACTTCCCTTCAAGTTTGAGCAGCACAGACATGGAAAGTAGATCTTGCCTAGGCCATGGACCCCAGAGTCTGAACACTAGATGAAATAGTGGCTGCTGACTTGCTAGCAGTTGCCACTGAAAATGTCATGAGACTAAGGGCTGGCGTCAGCTGGAAATGATAACCCAATAATCCCCCAAGGGACCACAATATACAGTGAAGCTGCTTATGGCTTCCAACTGTTTTCACAAGAGGTCCCCTAAGAAAATGTTTGCTTCTCACTCCCATCTCAACACTACAGGACCAAAAAGAAGAGGGACTATAAGAGTACCTGGAGCTACAAGTTGGGCTACTGCTAGAGGATTTGAATATGATATTAACAATATTAAGTCTTAACGATCAGAATGAGAATGAGACTGAAATGATCATTTCACATTTATACCTCACAAGCTGAAACAGATTTCTTAACTGGCATAAATGTAAACAAAGTGCATTATAATAGGACTACATGAAGCTCTGAGCACAAACAGTCGCAAGGGGGACCCAAGCCCATCTAGGGCTCTGGGAGGGATTCCTTTATTCATTTTTTTAAAAAAGATTTATTTATTTATGAGAGACAGAGGGAGAAGCAGGCTCCATGCAGGGAGCTCGATGCAGGACTCGATCCCAGGACTCCAAGGCGCCAAAACCGCTGAGCCACCAAGGGATTCCCCCTCTGGGAATGACTTCTTAAGGAAATGATGTTTATGCTACGGCACAAGGTTCTTTCTCCCTTAGACACAGTTCACGCTCCCCATCCCCCAAAATGTCAGACTTTTTCACTTCTCACCACAAATGTACTGCTCCACCAGCCTGGAGGATTCTCTCCGCTTCCCCCTCCTCAGTCTAACTCGTACTCATCCTTTATGCTCCAGCTCAAAAGCAAAGCCATGGCTGCCACCTCTCTCCAAAGGAGGATTAAGCCAGTCCCTCCTCTGAGCTCCTGCAACACTTGGGTACACTGTGTGGGGATTGTGCATGTACTTGCTTGTCTCCACCACCATACTGTGAGCTCATAGTGGCCCAAGAGCCCAGCACGAGGCAAGCTCACTTGGTCTCTGCCGAACGAAGGAATGAACGAATGATTTAGTATTTAAAAGGCGTTGGCGCCAAGCTGAAGTTACGGGAACATGTCAAGGCAGAGGGGTGAGCTGAGCTCCTTGGAATGTTGTCTTCACAGAACCGATCCTGGGTCAGGCTGATGTAATGAACCAACCTATTAGAAGAATCTCAATAGAAAATAGGTCAGTTTCTTCCTCTCGCTTTAAGAACTAGAGGCTTCGTTTCCGCGCCTGCGCATTGAGAGAGTAAACTCCTCTCTTTTTCACCCCCCCATCCGCAGTGCCCCAACCTGCTGCAGCCTCCTCCCATACTCCCCTTCTTCCGGAGGGGTGATGGTTCGTTCCAGAGCTCCCGGCTCGTTTTAGAGGGTGGCGAGCATAAATAGTACATCCCATCGCCTTCATTACCTTCCGCTTTTCTCGTCCCCTCTGTTCTATTTCCCCCTACCAAATGAAGCTCAATAGGCTGGCCCAAAGAAGGAGGGGGAGTCGGGCTGAGGCGACCGGTCTGAGCCGGTCTCTGGCGCAGGCGCAGTGCGGATAAACAGGAAGCGGGCGGTGGAGGCAGCGGTGGAGGAGACCTAGGGGTTTCGAGGGGCAAACAGCGGAAGAACTAAGATTATCCGGAGGCAGCAGAATCTAACTGCGAACAAAAAGGAGGTTTGCCTATCTGCCTCCAGGGGACGAGAGGTCGTGGCCTCGCTCTCCACTTAGGCTTCCAGCTCCCCAGCTTAGGCTGAGGCAGCGGCTGACAAAGGGCTCTCGCCGGTGCCGCCGCCCTTCTCATCCGGGCATTCGGGTCCCTGCGGAGAGGGAGGGGGAAGGGTAGAGGGGGAGGGGAAAAGAGCAGGAAGGGCGCGCGCTTGGAGCCGAGGCCCTCTCCAGGGCTCCGGGCCGGCGGCCCAACGGACGGAGGCCGAGGAGGACCCGCAGAGGTGGCGGCGGCCGGGGGCAGGAGGATGGTGCAGAAGGAGAGCCAGGCGGCGCTTGAGGAGCGGGAGAGCGAGCTCAACTCCAACCCTGCCGCCTCCGTGGGGGCATCGTTGGAGCCGCCAGCAGCTCCGGCCCCCGGAGAAGACAGCCCAGCCGGGGCCGGGGGAGCAGCGGTGGCCGGGGCGGCAGGAGGGGCTCGGAGGTTCCTATGTGGCGTAGTGGAAGGTGAGCGCTTTGACGCGGGCTGGGCGAGAGCGTCCTCCCTCCCGTTCCCCCCCGCTACTAACACATTCTTTCCTCTTGAGGGGGGGTGCTTTAGGAGGCTCTAAAAGGGTGTCGTCCCCCCCCCCCTTGGATCTGAAACTTGACCCTGCTTGGACGAGGCGAGACGCGAGACGGTGGGCCAGCCTTCAGCCTTCCCACACGTTGTTAGGCAGCGTTGAATTCTCTGGCTATTAACAGGCCTGACCCCACCCGCCTTGGGCTGGCGCCAGGCCTGCTCTTGCGGAGGCGGCGGTAAGGAGCCTGGTGTTAGGCTCAGAGTTACACGTCTTTGTACCTCGGGATCCTGTTCCCTAGGGTGGGCTCTTCTAATGGAACACCGTATAAAGCGCTGCTGTCCTCACCCTTTGGAAAAAAAAATCAACGCACACGGACGTGTTTGTTGTACGCCTAGAGTCCAGAGACGGCACGGTCCGCCTAGGATTTTACAAATTCCCCTTTGCTTGGTGTTTTTGTTGGGGTCTTTCGTTTTGTTTTTCGCTGGCCAGTCCCCAAGCACCCAATCTTTAGAGATTCTTTTGCAGCCTAGAAAATTGTCCTTTGCCAACTGCTGTGCTTTGGCTCTAGAGCGTTGAGTTTAATACTATCAAAGACACGGAATTTTAATTTAGGGACTGCAGAAGAGGATTAAAAATGCCCTTCTGACTTCCTCTCTTACCCTTTTCTTTTCTTTTTAAGATTTTATTTATTTATTCATGAGAAATACACAGAGAGAGGCAGAGACACAGGCAGAGAGAGAAGCAGGCTCCATGCAGGGAGCCTGACGTGGGACTCATCCAGGGTCTCCAGGATCATGCCCTGGGCTGGAGGCGGCGCTAAACCGCTGAGCCACCTGGACTGCCCCTCTCTTACTATTTTCATTTAAAAAGAACGCCAGACCTGACTCTCTCTTTTTTTTTGGGGGGGGGGGACATTAAGGGGAAATGGTTTGAAGACTACTACGGTTTATGGATATAGCGGACAAATATATTGAACTGAACATTCCAAGGAAGCATGAGTTACTTGCGTTATTGTTTTTTCTTTGAATACAGAATGTATTTTAATTTTCTGAAGTTTTTTGGCCTACCTAGACTTCCCTAGGTGTTTATTAGTTGTTTCTAATATATAATGCTGTGCATGGGAGTAACACTGTATAAGAATCAGTCTTTATAAAAAGCCGAAAAGGTATGGAGAAATAGAAGGGTTGTCCTATGGTTGAGACCTTTAGCTTTTCCAGTGTTAGCATATATATATTCATTTGAAGGATGAGTGGTGATTGTGGCATTTTAGATAAAGTTTAATTATAGGGGAGAACAGACTAATAGATAGCTGCAGTAAGGAGTGAAACAATTCACAAGTTAAAGGTCTTGCAGAATTATGGGGAAAGACGATGGAAAACTACTTACGAATTTGGAAGTCGGTGGTTTTGAAAACATGATTGCTTTGGGTGTCTTAATCTGTTAGTGTATTCACTGGGCTTGTTTCTGTATAGGGAGATTTTAGAAGGAGTCTGTATTTTGTCATCAGAGATCTTGGGGTGGAGGGTTGAGGAGTTATCCTAGGGAATCTAGAAATTTTAGATCTAGAGTGAAGCTGAAGAACTTTCCTGTTACATCTTCAGTAATTATGGAAAAAGATCCTTGTGGTTTAAATAAGTTGGTTTGTTTTTTTAGAATAGTATTGAAAGAGAACTACTCAGAGAATCTGTTGTTCCTCTTCCCCCTATATGTATTTTTTCTTGATGACTGAGCGCATGGGCGGGGGAAGGGGCAGCACATTAAATTGATACCATTCTTAAAATGAATGAAGAAAAGAAATATTGTAGGTATTGTAGTTATTGGTAGGATTCCTTTTTAAAAATTTTCTTTCCAGGCAGCCCTCTCCCGTCCCCTCCCTCCCCAGGAGCCTTGTAGGATCACTTTGCTCTCAAACCTTGCTTTCCTGCCAAAAATAAAAAATAAATTAATAGTTTTTATCCCCCCCCCCGCCCCCAGACCTTTGTTGGTCATAACTCGTGTGATAGCACGGTTTCCTTTTTGTGGTGACTTAACTGAAACCATGAACCTGACTCTCCGCAAAGTTAGGGTTTCTGAAGGTAAAAATGTTTCTTTTGTATATTGAAACAATTCTAAAGGAGCGTTCAGTGCTTCTTCTTTTAAGAGAAAAATGATAATGCTAAGGGTTGTAGGAAAGCTAGAAAGACTTATATAAAAATTTAATGTTTTAAGTTACTTGTAAGAGATAACTGAATTGTCAAGATTGAAAATGCTGCAGTTTCATACATAGGTATGCAATGAATTTTTCTTGGGTTGTCATTGTTCCTGTGTGTGATGCAGAGTAACCATCCTTTCTAGATTGGAGTATAATACATGACAGAAATTTCAGTTTTGGGTAGTCTCTTAAGCAGACTGTGTGTGTGCGCGTTTTGTGTGCGTGTGTGTATGAAGAGCATTTTGTGTTCATGATACCTCTAATACCACTACTTAAGTCATTCCTTTGCAGATTTGTTTCCTGCAGTATGCTTTAGTAGTGCTTTTGCCCCCTTCTGGGACAGTGCAGCAAATCACATTCTTGAATTTTCAGTTGTTCAAACCTTTGGTCAAGGATTGTGACTATTTTGAGGTTTTCCTATTTGGGCCAGCTCCAATGTTGAATTTGTTGTAAATGTAGCTTAAGGCATTTTTGGTCCTTTTTATTATATCAGGTACTTAAAAATCATAGAATTATTTCAATCAGATTTTTTCCTAATTCTGTTCCTGATTTTTTTTCCTACCTTTTTACTTTCCTGCCCCTACTCTAAAGGCAGTTTAACTCCTCTCTCAGGTAGTAATTATTACTATTAGTTGTTTGGGATTACTTTGCTTTCCCTTCCTCTGTTGTAAGATTGAGATCTTTTAAAAAGGTAGGCTTAGGGGTTGCTGCTGGGTCAGTCAGTAGAACATCTAACTCTTGATCTCTGGGTCATGAGTTTGAGCCCCACTTTGGTGTGGAGATTACTTAAAATAAATTAGTTTTAGGAGTGCCTGTCTGGCTTAGTGAGAGGAGCATGCAACTCTTGATCTTGGGGTTGTGAGTTCAAGCCCCACAATAGATGTAGAGATAACAACAAACACCTTTTTAAAAAGTTAGATTTAAACATATTTGGTCTTTTTTGGCAGTGAAAAGAGATGATGTTTTGGTGTTTTAAAATAACTATTGTGTAAAGCAGTAAGTGCTAATGGTAGGAAAATCAGAAAATTTACCTAAGCAAAAAGAGAATAACAGTTATTTTGTAGTATCACTGTCCAAGATACCTTAATGTTTTACTAATATCATTCAGATACTGGTATATTGTACACACTTTTTTTTTACAAAATGGGATTGTGTTGTATGTTTTGTAATCTGCTTTTATCAACAGTTTACCTTATTTTGACACTTGAAAATAATTTCATTCTTACTTTGAATCTAGGATTTTATGGAAGACCTTGGGTTATGGAACAGAGAAAAGAACTCTTTAGGAGGTAAATATTTTACTTTATGAAGTAGAAAAAAAGTATCCCTTTTGTTTGAAGAAAAACTAACACTGAATAAGCCAGGTGCATTTTGATGATTTCTCAGTTGCAGAAGTTATTTTACCTTGGTCTTTTACCTCTTCTTCACTTGTATTAGGGGTTCTCAAAGTTTCCTGGGGAAGCTGAATAGGTTTTGGGCTTCACCTGTATTGCTCAGAGCTGTTGTTTTTATTTAAGACTTTAATATGTTGACATCCTTGTAATACTTAATTTTTTACAATTCCACTGGATTACAAAAAGGCTAAAAGCTATTGTTCCAGAATATTAGTAGCTGTTTAAGAGATGAAAATGCTCCAAGAAAAGGGAAAGATTGTGATTTACAGCCTGTATATGTTACCTATTTACACATATGTAATTTTCTTTCCCTTAAGGCTCCAGAAATGGGAATTAAATACATACTTGTATGCCCCAAAAGATGACTACAAACATAGGATGTTTTGGCGAGAGATGTATTCTGTGGAGGAAGCTGGTAATCTTTTTCTTTTTAATCCATAAATTCAGAATATGTGAAGAAAACAGCTGTATTTTAAATGTAGCTGTACAAAAATTTTATTAACTATTTCATTCTTTTATTTGTAGGTGGTTTCCTTTTCTATCTGGTAATTTTGTGTAGATTGAAAGAGTAGCACGAATGATGCACAGCCATGGTATGATTCATGGTTATGCTGGTCTGACTCCTACCTGTTTTGTAATCATAAATTGTGCTTTTTAACTTTTATTAGTGGCCTGAACAGTGGGCCACTGGACAAAGAGGTGTTGAAGTGGGGGTAGGCCTAAGGCAACACAAATGAGGCACCTGCTTTGGGTGTAAAGTTTAAGGGACTCCAAAAAAATCAGTGGTCAAGGTAAATAACATGCAATTTTTATATCAAAAGTAATGCAAATCCATGAACAGGATACCAAAATTTTAAGTAAAACAGGATCAGTATCCTTTTGCTTCAGACTCGAATATGGCTTGGTCTTGACCACTTGATTACTTGGTCCTGTCTTTATTTAAAATAAAGACCTCACCGTAGTCTAGGCTTGTACTGAGGTGAAAAGCTATCACAAACTATCTTTGCTATATGTCCTCTTATGTTGAGTTAAATACATAAAATTTGTAAATAAGGTAGTACATAACAGAACCTTCTTATAAATTAAATAAATGTTGCTTTTCTTTTGGGACTTGTAAATGGGAACCATTTTTATACATGAAATTAAATGGTGTACACAGGTAGCTAACAAGATACTTGGTTACAGAGTGTAGCCAAGGCGCTGAAGGCAGAAAGTTTTCTTAAATTATGAAGAAGCAATTAAAATGTATCCCATCTCCAGCTAGTGTTGTCGCTTACTACTCTATATAATTTAAGTATGTGTTGAACTTAATTTTTTTTTTGGTGGTGCTGGTAATGAAATTTTATGTGATCAATAATCAAAATGTGTCAAATGACTATCTTGAGATAATCACTGAAGGTTATATAAAGATACATCCTGTGGTGTAAAGAGTAGGATTTCATTTTACTTAGGAAAATTGGCTATCACATTTTAAAAACTTAAAATTTGTAACGAGCATTTTCCTGTAGTTACAAAGATAAGGATTGCTAAGGCCATCACTTAACCCTGGTTATTAGTAATATACTTTCTTTTTGGGATCCCTGGGTGGCGCAGCGGCTTGGTGCCTGCCTTTGGCCCAGGGCGCGATCCTGGAGACCCGGGATCAAATCCCACGTTGGGCTCCCGGTGCATGGAGCCTGCTTCTCTCTCTGCCTGTGTCTCTGCCTCTCTCTCTCTGTGTGACTATCATAAATAAATAAAAATTTAAAAAAATATATATATACTTTCTTTTTTTCTAAATTATAAAGTAGTTATATTTAGATTTTTTTATTTAAGAATTTCAGTTGTTAGAGACCACAAAAACAGAAACCACACATTTCAAAAACTGTAGGAAATAAAAATGGTTTTTGTATAGTAAGAGAAGTGATGCTTTAATATTTTTGGGAAATGGTAATGGAAGAGAATTCTTTGATTTTAGGGTGCCATTAAGTCACATGAGGTTTGTGGCATTTTGTGTGGTCTCGTCACATTGCACATGACAATTTTGTGAAACTTAAGGGACTTTTCTTTTTCTTGACCTATTGTAATTTGAAGAAAATGACCTCTTTAGTTGAAAGGTGGAAATTCTTTTAGTTTTCTGTGCTGCTTCCTAAAAACATGGACTCTCTTCTTTAGAGCAACTTATGACTCTCATCTCTGCTGCACGGGAATATGAGATAGAGTTCATCTATGCTATCTCACCTGGATTGGATATTACCTTTTCTAACCCCAAGGAAGTATCTACACTGAAACGCAAACTGGACCAGGTAACTTTGTTACTTTTTCATTATTTTTCCCTGAATCAGTATTTGAAACTAAAAGTTTTCTGAGTTGCTTTTATGAAGTTAAAAGGAAACCAAATTTTGAGATGCCTGGGTGGCTTATTTGGTTAAGTGTATGACTCTTGATCTCAGCTCAGGTCTTGATGTCAGGGTCATGAATTCAGGCCCCACGTTGGGCTCCATGTTGGACTTTAAAAAAAAAAAAGGGGGATCCCTGGGTGGCGCAGCGGTTTAGCGCCTGCCTTTGGCCCAGGGCGCAATCCTGGAGACCCGGGATCGAATCCCACATCAGGCTCCCAGTGCATGGAGCCTGCTTCTCCCTCTGCCTATGTCTCTGCCTCTCTCTCTCTCTCTCTCACTGTGTGCCTATCATAAATAAATAAAATAAAATAAAAAACAATAACAAAAAAAATTAAAAAAAAAAAAAGAAAGAAACCAAATTTATACTTGCATATATATATATATATATATATATATATATATATATTTTTTTTTTTTTTACTTTAATGCTCTTCATAAAAGGATGTTTTGTGAGCCAGGAGAGCTTTAGTGGAGGCACTAGTGCTTCTCAAACTTTAGTTTGCATGAGAACTACCTTAAGAGAAATGCTTAGAAGTACTTAAAAGAATGCTGGTAGGGTCCATTTCCAGAGATTCTTAAACTGACTTGGAGTGGGGACTTATGTCAGAATTCAGGTTGTCAAAAAAAAAGAAACAACAGGTTGTCGAGAATCATGTTTTGAGAAACTATGTTATTGGGTACTTGACTGAAATTGTGGCCAAAATTACAGAAGCAGAGTTTTACCTGTTAGATCTCCATTCCTTCAATTGATATGGACAAGAGAAATAATTCATTTTGGAAGTAGTTGGCTGATTTCCCAAGATTAGATGGAAAATAGACTAGGTAAACATGTAAACTTTGGAAAATCTGATTGGAATATAAATTCTGCTTAACATAAAAACTGCACATCTTTTCTGGTAAGTTTGCTGATATGTAATACATATATGTATGCATGTTTCTTTAGGCAAAGGTTTATATTTGTTTTAAGATTTATTTTTTATTTACTTTAGAGAGTAGTAGGGGGAAGGGCAGAAGGAGAAGAGAGAGTCCTAAGTAGATTCTCCACACTGATCATGGAGCCTAACATGGGACTTGATCTCATGACCCTAAGATCATGACCTGAGCCGAAACCAAGTCAGAAGCTTAACTGACTGCATCACTTAGGCACCCTGGCAAAAGTTTGTATTACCGATGGCGTGAAGATGATTAAAAAAAAAAATTTTTTTTTTTAAATTTTATTTATTCGAGAGAGGCAGAGACATAGGCAGGCGGACAAACAGTCTCCATGCAGGGAGCCCAATGTGGGACTCGATCCTAGGACTCCCAGGATCATGCCCTGAGCCAAAGGCAGATGCTCAACTGCTGAGCTATGCGTTCCTAAGATGATTAAAATTTAATAAGGTTAAATTTCCATGAATAGGCTTTTTATTTATTTATTTATTTGGAGACTGAGCAGGTGATGGGAAACAGGTTTTTTTTTTTAGGTTCCACACCCAGCATGGAGCCTAATGTGGGGCTCAATCTCACAACCCTGGGATCATGACCTGAGCAGAAATCAAAAGTTGGCCACTCAACCCACTGAGCAACCCAGATGCCTCCATGAATATGCTTTTTAAGAGCCTGTTTTCCTATTTGATCAAATACTACCATGTTCCTTAGGATTCATGGACTAGTTAGGTTTATGTACAGAGATTAATTAAGATCAATGTGTCTTTAGGACTAGAACAGGCCTAGGTTCTTCATCTTTTGAGTTCACTTATCATTTGTGTTTTGGGGTTTGTTGTTTCTTTTTGGCTTTTTTGGTCTTCTGTAATCCTCAGCCAGGGAGATA
The DNA here is from genome assembly GCF_905146905.1 of Nyctereutes procyonoides. NCBI lineage: Eukaryota > Metazoa > Chordata > Mammalia > Carnivora > Canidae > Nyctereutes > Nyctereutes procyonoides. The sequence continues at coordinate 6,851,893 of NW_026575133.1, read as the reverse complement.
CGATAGGTCATATTGTTGGAAGCTTTGATGGGACATACTGCATTCAAACCCAAATGAAACATGCTTCCTCAAACTTGTCTGGCTGCTTAACATAGAAAATGTGAAAATGGTTTTGGCTTTGAACATTCTACTAAGGAAAATGACTTCTAGATGAAATATTAAGTGTCTACTCTAATACTTGGAATCCTGTTTTTTTTAATGTCCTCTCTACGCCCAGTGTGCTGCTTGGAACTCACAACCCGGAGATCAAGAGTTGCAAACTCTATTGATTGAGCCAGCTAGGCACCCCTTGTATTTTTACTCTAAAATGAGCTGCTAAAGGGACACCTGGGTGGCTCAATTTGTTGAGCATCTGACTCTTCATTTCAGCTCAGGTCATGATCCTGCGGTCTTGAGATTGAGCCTCATGTCCATGTTGGGCTCCTGCTCAGCAGGGAACCTGCTTGTCTGTCCCTCCCCCCCCTTGCCCTTACCCCTACTTGCATGTGCCTGCATGTGTGTTGGGGGGGAGGGCTCTCTCTCAAAGGAATATTTAAAAAAAAAATAGCTGCTAAGACATCTTATTTGTTTTTTTTTTGTTTGTTTTTTACCTTTTTCTAGGTTTCTCAGTTTGGGTGCAGGTCATTTGCCTTGCTTTTTGATGATATTGACCATAATATGTGTGCAGCAGACAAAGAGGTGTTCAGTTCTTTTGCTCATGCCCAGGTCTCCATCACAAATGAAATTTACCAATACCTAGGAGAGCCAGAAACTTTCCTCTTCTGTCCCACAGGTATTGTATATAATGGCTTTATATTTAACTAGTCTTCTTGAAATATGTCACTTTTAAAAAATCATGTATGGGTTTTTATTGTCTTATGCCTTCTCCTTTTGGTCTATAAAGATAGGAATTCTTTTTCTAGAAGACCTTTCTCAAGGCTTACACTAGAGAAATTTTAGGGACTAATAAATGGCAACTGAACAAGCAAAATATTTTCATGTATTTTTAGTACTGAAGTATTTGAACATTATATTTTCAGAATTAAAGGATATATTATCAAAATGAAAAACTAGAAAAAAGCAAATTTACATTGCTTTTAGCTTGGTCACTTCTCATTTCCTCCTACTTGTTCCTTTTTTCTGCTTGTGCATATCTGTATCCTTTTTTACTCTTCCCACTTCCATCTGGGCTCTTATTTCCAGTAGTCAGCATAGAAAATTTGCTAATCCCCACTCCCCACCCCCCAGTTCCTTCCCCTGAAAATGTATTAGCCTCTCTTAGTTCCCTCTCAGGATTTGGCTTATGAGAACGTTCCCTGACTTGATTTATTTTTCAGGAAGAGATAAAGATAAATAAATTAGTTTTAAGAAAATTTGGTCTGAATTTATTTAACTTTGTGTGTATGTCTGTTTTCGAGTACTGTGAGGCATGAACCTTATCCCAGTGATCTGATACTACATAAATACTAAAATAATGTTTAATGAGATTATACTGGGAATTACTTAATTCACTGCAAATTACAATTTAGTTGCAGTTGGGTACTAATAGCCATGGGCATAATGGTGCATTCTTTCTGTTATGATATTATCAACTTGTTTTATTTGGCCTCTAATTGTAATTGAGAAAATGTAGGCAGTTCAGAAGTATGCAGAAAATGCTAAAAATTCTAATTATTTAGTAAGCTTGTATTTTTAGTGACTGTAGGATTGTAAGGCTTGATCTGTTTTATTGGAAGAATAATATCAGATTTTGTGAATTGAATCTTTTATTATTTTTGAGTTGCTTCTTCATTGAACTACCCACTTGAGTTTACTTCCTTTGGGACGTGACGTGGAGGCTCTTTATCATTTGGATAAAAGGAATTTAGAATTGGTAGACTTTTTCCCCCACATTTAAAAACCCGTGACCATTTTATTTCTGTTTTACTTAATTCTCCCTCCTACATTCAGAATATTGCGGCACTTTCTGTTATCCGAACGTGTCTCAGTCTCCTTATTTAAGGACTGTGGGTGAAAAGCTTCTACCTGGAATTGAGGTGCTTTGGACAGGTAAGTCTTAAGATTTATACAGTGTAAATATAGTTAACTAGAACTTAAATAATTGGTTGTTCTGGTTAATTGGATACTTTGTGAAAACTGAGCCTGAACCAGAAAAACTTTGTTAAAATTCTCTTTCTTGTATGAAGTATACATTTTCCATTTAATATAAAAAACATCTTTGAGGATTTTGCAGTGAATCTGCATATTGTTTGTTGATAAATAACAGGGAACTGGGCTAAAGGGTATTGATCTCAGCCCTAGGAGAGTGTTTTATTTTATAAAATGAAAGCTTTCATGTGGGATTGACAGCTAATAATCAATAACCTGTATTATAATGGAAAAATAAATCGAATAAATCATTTACATGAAAATTTGTTTCATAACGTATCAGTTTGGGGAAGCCTGCACAAGCCTCTTAATCTTTTTACTACTAATTCCATTTCTAGAAATGTGATCTGAGGAAATATTGGGGAGTGGTTGGGTAAAACTGAGTGAAAAGACGTTTTACTATGAAAAGAAAAATTGTTAGAAGGTATATATAATGCAAAATACAATAAAGAATTGAATGCAGGGGGCACCTGGGTGGCTCAGTGGTTGAGCATCTGTCTTTGGCTCAGATCGTGATCCCTGGGTCCTGGGATCGAGTTCTACATTGGGCTCCCTGCATGGAGCCTTCTTCTCCCTCTGCCTCTCTGTATCTCTCAGGAATAAATAAAATCTTAAAAAAAAAAAAAATTGAATGCAGTGTATTTTGAAGAATCACATTTGAGGGTCTTTTAATAAATGGTTGTCATTATTTCTAGGTCCCAAAGTTGTTTCTAAAGAAATTCCAGTGGAGTCCATTGAAGAGGTTTCTAAGATTATTAAAAGAGCTCCAGTAATCTGGGATAACATTCATGCTAATGATTATGATCAGAAGAGACTGTTTCTGGGCCCATACAAAGGAAGATCCACAGAACTCATCCCACGGTTAAAAGGAGTTCTTACTAATCCAAATTGTGAATTTGAAGCCAACTATGTTGCTATCCATACCCTTGCCACCTGGTACAAATCAAATATGAATGGAGTAAGAAAAGATGTAGTGATGAGTAAGTAGAGGGCTTAATCCCTGGCTTTGGGGGGAGAGCTGGAGTTAAATAGAGCTATTAGCAAGTGCGTGTTCCTTTGTTGTCATAATTTAAGAGATTTTTAAAGTATGTTATATAGTCCTGTGAGTGAGATATATATGTGATAGAAGAAGGGCTGAAGGGCTGAGTGGCTTTGGATAAATTATTTAATAACTTCTTGGCCTCCGTTCTTTGCTTTTTTCCCCCCTCCACTTCTTTGCTTTTAAAATGCTGATTTAGGAGAGGCACCTCCATGGCTCAGTGGTTGAGTGTCTGCCTTTCTTTGGCTCAGGTGGTGATCCTGGAGTCCTGGTATCGACCCCATGGGGAGCCTACTTCTCCTTCTGCCTATTTCTCTACCTCCCTTTTTGTATCTCTCATGAATAAACAAATGAAATCTTAAAAAAAAATATCGACTTAGTCTTTGAAGTCTGAGTACTAGACAAAGAAGTCTAGTACTTGTTCCTGTTGTCGCTAGAATTCTGATTCCATTTGTGTTTTCTGGTGATTTTTATTAAATGGGATATTTTAGATGACTATTACCCAGAATTACTTTGTATATCTTTCAGAGTTCAACTTCTATTTATGGAACATATTCTGTATTCTCTTTTTTTTTTTTAATTTTATTTATTTATTCATGAGAGACACATAGAGATAGGCAGAGACACAGGCAGAGGGAAAAGCAGGCTCCATGCAGGGAGCCTGATGTGGGACTTGATCCCGGGACTCCAGGATCACGCCCTGAGCCGAAGGCAGATGCTCAACCACTGAAGCCACCCAGGCGTCCCCATATTTTGTATTCTCATTTTGGACATTGGCTTACTGATTTTTTTATTCATGAAAAATTGCTGATTGCATTCAAAGTAAGAGAATTAACATTTAACATTTAAGCACGTATTAAAATGTGGCAAGTCCACCTTCCTGGCACTAGGATACAAAGAATAAAGTATCTCACTTTTGGAGAACATAGTCTGGTTTTGAATAGAGCATATAGATGACTGCTGTTATTTGATAAATGCTGAGGTAATGGTCTACAAAGTGCTGTGGGAATACAGAGGAGAGAGTGATTACTTCTGTTAAGCAAAAGTGTTGGTAAGAAACAATATCATAGAGGGGGAATACTTAAATTGCATCAGAGAACGAGTAAAAGTTGCTGGGCCTTAAAGGGTTGGTGGGCAAGAGATGAAAACACTAGACACTGGACGCCTGGGAGGCTTGGCGGTCGAGCGTCTGCCTATGGCTCGGCCTGATCCCGAATTCCTGGGATCGAGTCCCGCATCAGGTTCCTTGCATGGAGCCTGCTTCTCCTCCCTCTGCCTGTGTCTCTGCCACTTTTTCTGTGTCTCTCATGAATAAATAAATAAAATCTTTAAAAGAAAACAAAAAAAAAAAAACACTAGACACTGAAAATTTGAAGTTACCTGAATTTTGGCCCATTTGGGAGGTATGGAAATGAATGTCACATTATGATGCTTAGATGTATGTAGTCGTATAGTTGTGTTCTGTTTCTCGGTGGGTTTTTTTAAAAGATTTTATTTATTTACTTGGAGAGCGAGCGAGCCCAATCACAGAGGAACAAGGAGAAGCAGACCCCCGCTGATCAAGGAACCTGATGTGGGGCTTGATCTCAGGACCCTGGGATCATGACCTGAGTGAAAGACAGATGCTCAACCAATTGAGCCACTCAGGCACCCCTGTTTCTCAATTTTGTACTCCTATTTCCAATTCTCTTGGGTTAATGCCTCCCATTAAGGCTCATTCATTGTGGACACACATTCCGCCATCAAAAAATAAAATAAGGGGCACCTGGGTAGCCTGTCGATTAAGTGTCTACCTTTGGCTCAGGTCATGATCCCTGGGTCTTGGGATGCAGCCCCATCAGTGGTGCCTGCTTTTCCTCTCTCTGCTACTCCCCTTGCTTGTTTTATCCCTCCCTCCTCCATTCAAATAAATAGATAAAAATTTTTCAACAGTTTTTAATAATTAAAAAAACCTCAATCTCTGTATATCTGACACCTACTTTTTTTCTCTTTTAAGGCAGAGCATGAAGCACATTAAGGAGTAGTAGGTATTAGCCAGACTGGGGTGTATGCTGGGAAATAAGGAGGAAAGCTAAGACTAAGATTTGGGATACTAAGCCAGAGTTCAGACCTTAGTTTTTCTAATGCTATTCTGGTTCAGGGCTTCATTATATGCTTATTTTATTGTCTGTGTTCATATGTGGGTTCTCTATTGATTCCCCCCCCCCAATACAGTTGTTAATTTGCTTATTTTTTCATTTCATAATGATTTGCCTGCTAAGTTATAAGCCCCTGAAGGGTTGGGAGTGTTTTCTTTATGGAAATCATAGTGCCTTTAACCTCATATTCCCAATGATTAGTACTCAGTGAACAATTACGAATGAATTTTCCAGTGATTCTAAACTTACTGTTCCATGTTTCTTTTTTTTTTTGTTTTTTTTTACTGTTCCATATTTCAATTGGGATGTTATATTTAACAATGCATTTAGAATGACTCTTAGGTGAAGTGGATCAGTTAAGGTTGTGTTTCCGTTTTTATGTTTAAGGTTTGTTCTTGTTTCTGTTCTGTTTCTCTAGTTGTACTCTATAACTGGTGCTTTGCATTTGTCCCTCTCATCAGGAGGCTTTTGTAATCAAAACTTACGTTCTGTTTTTTTTTTTTCTTGCAGCTGACAGTGAAGACAGTACTGTATCGATCCAGATAAAGTTAGAAAATGAAGGCAGTGATGAAGATATTGAAACTGATGTGCTCTATAGTCCACAGATGGCTCTAAAGTTAGCTTTAACAGAATGGTTGCAGGAATTTGGTGTACCTCATCAGTATAGTAGTAAGTTTGGCCTGGCCCTTCTTTGTAAGGGGGTTAGATCACAAGGTTGAATCATGAAGATAATTTGTGATGTGCCTGTCTTAGGCCCACCAAACAAAGTAAAATTTTTACAAAGGGATCTAGATAATAAGATTGTTAACAACACCCCCCCCCACCCCCAAACACACACCTTTTTTAAAGGTTTTGGTCTTAAGTAGTTGTTATCTTGATGGGATGCTAGTTTGTTCTAAAAATGTCTTTCTTGGAATAATTGTTTTTAGATCTAGATCTTCAAAAGAAGATAATAATACACGTGTATTATTTATCATGTTTCTTTTTTCCTTTCTTCCCTCCCTACCTCCATGGTGGTTTAGACAAATTGCACTTTTCTCAGGGCTTAATAGTATTTGGAATCTCAAACTGAGGTTGCAGATATCATAAGAAGAAAGCATTTCTGCTAGATTTGATTTGTTCTAATTCTGATTATCTTTGTGGCTATTTGTTTTTGTAGGTAGGCAAGTTGCACACAGTGGAGCTAAAGCAAGTGTAGTTGATGGGACTCCCTTAGTTGCAGCACCCTCTTTAAATGCCACAACTGTAGTCACAACGGTTTATCAGGAGCCCATTATGAGCCAGGGAGCAGCCTTGAGTGGTGAGCCTACAGCTCTGACCAAGGAAGAAGAAAAGAAACAGCCAGATGAGGAACCCATGGACATGGTAGTGGAAAAACAAGAAGAAACAGACCATAAGAATGACAACCAAATACTAACTGAAATTGTTGAAGCTAAAATGGCTGAGGAATTAAAACCAATGGACACAGATAAAGAGAGCATAGCTGAATCAAAATCCCCAGAGATGTCTATGCAGGAAGATTGCATTAGTGATATTGCCCCTATGCAGACTGATGAACAGACAAACAAGGAGCAGTTCGTGCCAGGTCCAAATGAAAAGCCCTTGTACACTGTGGAACCAGTGACTTTGGAGGATTTGCAGTTGCTTGCTGACTTGTTCTACCTTCCTTATGAGCATGGACCCAAAGGAGCACAGATGTTACGGGAGTTCCAGTGGCTTCGAGCAAATAGCAGTGTTGTTAGTGTCAATTGCAAAGGAAAAGACTCTGAAAAAGTAAGTATGCTTAATTTATCCACTTCTCTAGCGTGGGTGGGTCCCCATGTGATGGTATGGAGGAGGTCTTAAATGAATATATACTGGTAACTAGCTGAAATTTGACCACATCTTAGAATATGCTCTAAAGGGAATGTGGACTCTGCTGATTCCGGTACATAGAGTTCCATAGTTTGACCTTAGAGTGAAGAATGGAAGAAAGTCACAGTTGATTATTTTAGTAACATCTGTCAGTTTGGGGAGACATAGATTTTTATTGTTTGTCTAAAGAGTTTAAGCTCAGTGATCCTTAATGTTCAGGATAAATTGCAGGTACCTGATAATAAAAAGTGTATAATTATGTTTTAGGTTATTTTGGTTTATTTTGCAGTTTTTTGAGTCATATTTTTATTGATCTTCAATAGATTGAAGAATGGCGGTCACGAGCAGCCAAGTTTGAGGAAATGTGCGGACTGGTGATGGGAATGTTCACTCGGCTCTCCAATTGTGCCAACAGGACAATCCTTTATGACATGTACTCCTATGTTTGGGATATCAAGAGTATAATGTCTATGGTGAAGTCTTTTGTACAGTGGTTAGGTAGGTGCACCAGGAATAATCTCTTTTCCTCAGATATATTGTCCCCTAAAAATGAAAAAAAAATTATCCCACAGGGAGAAAAATATTTAAGGAATTGGCAAATTTCCAGCTGTTTAAATTCTTTGCTTAGAATTCTTTCAAAGGTATAGCCATTGTTGGCAGACTTGAGGTGCAAGTCTCCATAAATATATCAAGCACACTGATTTTTCTCCCTTGGGCTAATTCAACATAAATACCTTAAAAATATATTAGAGAAGTACTGACTTTAACTTGCTCTGACTGAATGCTTCCTGGATGGAACCCTGTATACCACTTTTATCTGATTTGGAGATGAGACACTATGAATTGTGACTGTAAGCTCTCTGCTGCTTGCTGTGTCTTGGTAACATTAATTGCTGTGTTTAACAGAACAATTGCTGAAATGACCTAAGGGGCCTGGCAAGAGGAAGCCATCCTCCCAGCCCTGTGCGCATGCGAGCTTTAGTGGTAGGCTATTCTGGTGCTACTTGGTATTATTTCACTTGGCTTTTTTATTCTGCTACCAAGTAATTGGTTTTTAGCAGGGGATGAAAATTGCAATCCCCTGAAAATTCTCTCCTTCATTAAATGGACTTCTCTGTATGTCTCTTTTGAAAACTGAATTTTTTTTTTGGAAATTCTCAAACTTGGTAAAAAGCACCAGCATGGCCAAGTTTCTCCAGGGACCTCATTTCATTTCCAGGTTTTCAATCCAGCTATAAGGAATATGTAATGGACTTACATACAGCACACAGCAGGCAGCAAGGCTAACTGACATGTCATAGTTTTCATAGTAGTCACAAATACTATGATGGGTGACTAGGTCTTGGTTGTGAAATAGATGTGTGAAACACTGTGAGCTTAGATTAAGGAGGAGTAGCAGTGAGATTTCTCACTTTCTGCCTGTATACTTTTGGATTTTTAAAAGTAATAGCTTTCTTTTGACAACTAATTAGCAGCTAAAGGGTGGGGTCTCTGTTAGTTTTAAAATAAAGAACTTTGGGTTTCTGTACATTTAGCACAACAGATAGAAGAGAGAATTTAACCTTTGTTAAAAGACACCAAGACACCTCTTTTATGTGATGTCTGTGTTTTGGCTCTGGAAGAACCTTTATATTGGTTATTGGATGACAGTATTTGCCTTCCAGGCTTCTGGCCAGAGGGTTATAATTAAATCTCTTGCAGGGATTTAAATATTAAGTTTCCAGTCTGAAATCTGGATTCTTGAGCTTGGGAAAGTATCTTTTAAAACATTTGATATTGAGCTTTTTTAATTCAAGAATTATTAAAAATTAAATTCTTGATTACATACAGTATTGTTTTGTTTCCTCTCAGGTTTTACTTCTGTACTGTGCAAATATCGGGGCAGTTTCTTAAATTGTTAGATAGCCATTGTATAATCTCAAGGTCAGAGTATCTTAGAAGTTTTAAATAATTGTCTTAGCATCCACATAGCTTCACAAAAAGCTCACGACAAGGAGAGTATTTTCATGGATTTATAGTAATTTCAGGGAGTTACTGATTAGAACCCTTTGTTTTCCTCCTCTCTCCAGTCCAGCTGGCATTCAGTCCTTTAAAGAATGTGGCTATGCAGTACTTTTGATTACTAACGACTTCTATTATCTTCTTCCCCATTGTGTACAGATGGGAGAATCCTCAGCACAAGTGTCTACTACTATTGGATGGACAGCGGCAGATGTTCACAGCGCGTCATGATTAATTAGTTTAAATTGAAAGGTTCTATCTGTGAGGTAGCTCAGATTTAAGGGCAGTAGGCATGAACTGAAGTCACGTTTGCGCAGCGACTGAGGCATTAACCATGTTTTCATTTACACAGCTCTTCGTACATGCAGCTTTTTATTGTAATAGTTGGAAGTGCTAGTTACGTTGTAGTCTCAAAGTGGGGGGTAGGGGAAATTGGCTGATCTTAAAGTTTGAGAGTATAGTTTTTTCCTGCAGTGTAAATTTACACTGAGCTATGGAATGGGGCACATTCTCTTACCCTAAATTTTGACCCTATTTCGTATTTATCTTATAAATTTACATATTATATGTGTTCTTAAAGCACCCCTACCCCTAAAAAAATGACAAACCTGGATATAATCTCTTAATGGGCCTGAATTATGAACAAAAAAATTGGTTTGCTTTGGGACTGTCTGACTAGCACACTATATCTTGTACTGATGAGACTGTTAACTTGAACAGGAGGTAGAATGCTGTCTTCAAATGGAAAAGAACTATATTGCGCTGCTTTATCTTGTCAGAAGACTAGGCAGGTGATTTTGATTTGGCCTCCAAATATTTGCTTTCAATTATTTCTTGTTAGTTACCCTTTATTGCCTTTGAAGTTGGGTAAGTGGTGACCTTAATCCTGACTTCTGGACCTCAAACCTTGCAGCTCTGTGCATGTTTTCAGTGCACTGCAAAGATTGTAATGGTCCATCAGGAGCCAGATATTGTCATACTTTTAAGAAAAGTATATCTTAGCTCTGAATAAATTTGGAGTGTCAGTTGGCTCTCCTTAGTTCTTAGAATTTGTCTGACTGCTGTTGGTATTAACCAAGTCTGAATTGGATTGTCCTTTTAGAAAAAATAAAGTTTTCATTGTATTTTGTTGTCAACTTACTGAAAAATTTCTTCTGTTTATTCTGCTGACCTTAGTTTTCTGACAAGATTAATCCCCTCTTCCCCCTTTTTCCCTTCCTGTACCCTTCCTCATAATGTAAAATGTGACTTCAGACAGGTTTAATTCCTTCATGGGCTGTGATAATAAAATGTTTTATCTATCTCATTCATTTCATTGTATAATTACTGTAATTTCACTACAGAGCATGCAGCTGGCTTGATTTTTTTTTTCTTCTTTCTACAGCTGTATCTAGGGAATATGTAAACTTGACCCAAACTTGAGACTGACTTTCTTATAATTAAAGGGTAGAACTCTTTAACGGTAATTATTCATTAATCAGAAGAAGAAACATCAGTATTGAAATTCTATTACAAATTTAAAAAAAATTATTATCACAGCCTTGTCCTAAAACCCTGGATTATTATTGTTAGAGAGCTATTTCCACAAAGTGTTTGTTAGTTTGTTGGACGTTTGAGACCCCAGGAAATCCCCTTTCTCGTAACGTTCTCCGCTTGGATCTGATCTCAACAGGGTGTCGTAGTCATTCTTCAGCACAGTTCTTAATTGGAGACCAAGAACCCTGGGCCTTTAGAGGTGGTCTAGCAGGAGAGTTCCAGGTATCAATATGAATTCACAACTGAATTGACATTTTCTTTGTTTTATGAGAAACCTTATGTTGCGCATCAGATGGCTGGAAGGATTGGTCTGCCGAAGGCTTTCTAGTCCCAAATTCAATTTAGTTACATAGCTGGATTTTAAATCAAATTTTCCTCCTCTTTCACAGTAATTTCTGAAGGAGATGCTGCCAATTCCCCCCGCGCCTGCGAAGCGCAGCGGCTCTAGGTATACACTTCACATTGTTTCTTTGCAGGTCGCACACCATTTTAATCTGCGCCCGCAATGCACAATGCGCGCATGCTTGTTTGCCAGTGGAAACTCCATGAGCAAAAAGGATGAATAATTATGCAAGTGAATGGTGAAAGGACTTTTGGATACCTTCCCAATTATTTTATAAATAAAAATTGTACTCAAAATAACACTATGTTAATGAAAATTTGAACAAAATAAGCGTTTTTGGTTTTGGAATTTGTTCATGGACTTTTCAGGTGCTCTACTTTTCTCCCCCCAACAGGTGCTCTGCTGCGCACAGCAAACTGAAGCGCATTGCTTTGGGGATAAAGCGTCTCCTGGACAGATAACCCTCTTCAGACCAAACCTCTCCTCCTGACATTCTGTTCTGCCATCTTTTAGTACAGAGATGGTCTATATAAAATTGGTTTAAAAAAATAGATTTGTGATACTGGAATAGATTTTTTTTTTAAATTATAAACTTAAATCCCCATTAATATGCTACTAAAGCTATGTAACTCAGTTTGGGTAATTTCTATTCAGAAGCACCCCTTCCCCCAGCAAAGAGGTGTTTATTTTAGTAGAGCATAGAACACCCCTCTTCTTTAGGTCTGCCTGCAGTAGCCAGTTAATGTTAAGTTGGTAATCTGCAGTGCACACCCATTTAAAGAAATGGATATCTTCCCAACACTAATCCATCTCCTTTTTGTTTCTTCCCACAGCGTTTGCTGCCAATTGATGGGGCAAATGATCTCTTTTTTCAACCACCCCCACTGACTCCTACCTCCAAAGTTTATACTATAAGACCATATTTTCCTAAAGATGAGGTAATTGTCTACCTACCCACTTGGTATATGGTTATGGTGCTCACTTACCACCTTTGAACTCCCTGGTTAAAAGAATCGGTTCTGATGCTTGCTTTGTAGCACATATGCTAAATTGTGAATGATACAGAGAAGATTAGCATGACTCCAATGCGAGAATGACATGCAAATTGTGAAGTGTTCCATATTTTTAAAGAAAAAAAGAAGTAGTTCTTTGTGTTCAAATAAGAACTTTAGGTGGAAAAACTTAGCTAAGACATTGAACATGTGAGGGGTGATATTTAAAGAAAAATCTCTTGAGCTAAGTCCTGTAAGTCCTCCTTTATGAAAGTCACCTTTAGAGTTGGAATGACAAAATAATCAGTGTGTCCAAATGATACGTTGTCCTTGGCTGATTCTCTAGTATATTAGTATTCGTAATTTTCTGTTGTCGAGTATCTAACAAGCTGTTGACAGTCAGCTACAGGAAACAGCAGACGTGTTTAACAAACAGTAACACGTTTAAAACATTTTGGACATAAAGAGAACTGAGAAACTCAACAGCATTGTTTGCTGCATTTTGAATCTACTGCTTAACTATCTAAAACTATCCCCTGCAAAACTGTTTTCTGGTTTACTAAAACCATACTATTTTCTACAGATTTTATAAATATGATTCAGTGAATAAATTTGTATTAAAGCAGAGGTGACATTTATGACAGGCTAGGCATTTTGTTATTCCCTATCCTAGAAGTCCAGTCTAACTTACGAGACCCATTGTAAAATTCTGTTGCTATTTTTCTTGATGTGTTGCTTAACTAGATTATATTTTCAGGCTTCCGTGTACAAGATTTGCAGAGAAATGTATGACGATGGAGTGGGTTTACCTTTTCAAAGTCAGCCTGACCTTATTGGAGACAAGTATGTGATGAAGTATTTGGATTTGTTGGATTTGGGAGTAGCATTTCATAGCCAGGTTTATCAGGTTGAGGGGAGGTGATGACTAGAAATAAAGTTTTCTAGAAATCCCACTTTAGTTTTAATAGAATCTAAATATTAATATGTGTGTATTTTCAGTTTCTTCTTACACCAAATGTAGTTTCCATAGGTTGCCTTTCAAGTACATTAGGCCTTACATCACTGGAGTCTAAAGTTTTGTGTTAAAAACTCACTCTGCCTTCTTTTCTTCTGAACAGGTTAGTAGGAGGCCTGCTTTCCCTTAGCCTGGATTACTGTTTTGTCCTAGAAGATGAAGATGGCATATGTGGTTATGCCCTGGGCACTGTAGATGTGACCCCCTTCATTAAAAAATGTAAAATTTCCTGGATTCCCTTCATGCAGGAGAAGTATACCAAGCCAAATGGTGACAAAGAACTCTCTGAGGCTGAGGTAATAACAGGTTTAGAGTTATACTACAGTAATTTTTTGTAAATAAAGTAAGCAGATATATCTTAAAATCTCCGTGCTTTCTACGTGTCCTACAGAAAAGAATTCTTATTCCTTTTTTTTTTTTTTTTTAAGATTTTATTTATTCATGAAAGAGAAGCAGAGACATAGGCAGAGGGAGAAGTGGGTTCCTTGCAGGGAGCCCAATGCCAGACTCAATCCCCAGACCTGGGATCACGACCCGAGCCAAAGGCAGACGCTCAACCACTGAGCCACCCAGGCGTCCTGAATTCTTACTTATTCTTAACATACCTTTTTTTAGTGTATCAGAACTTTTTTTTTGGAGGGGGGAGATTTAATTAGTTTATTTCAGAGAGAGCACGGGTAGGGGGGAGGAGCAGAGGGAGAGGGACAAGCAGAACCTGTTCTGAGGTTGGAGCCTGATGCTTGGCTTGATTACATGACCCCTGAGATCACAACCTGAGCCAAAATCAAGAGTCAGATGCTTAGAGAGCCTGGGTGGCTCAGTGGTTGAGTGTTTGCCTTTGGCTCAAGTCGTGATCCCAGGGTCCTGGGATCAGAGTCCCACATCAGGCTTCCTACAGGGAGCCTACTTTTCCCTCTGCCTCTGTCTCTACCTCCCTCTCTCTCTCTCTGTGTCTCATGGATAAATAAATAAAATATTAAAAAAAAAAAAAAAAGCTGCTTAACCAACTGAGCCTCCCAGGTGCCTTACCCCCCCCTTAAAAAAATGTATTTATTTTGGGAGGGTAGAGGGAGAGTAGACTCTGCTGAATGTGAAGCTCAATCCCATGACCTGAGCTGAAATCAAGAATGAGACACTTAACTGACTGAGCTCCCCAGGCACCCCCTTAAGCATGAGATTCTTGGGCAGCCCGAGTGGCTCAGCGGTTTAGTGCCGCCTTCAGCCCAGGGCCTGATTCCGGAGACCCGGGATCGAGTCCCACGTCAGGCTCCCTGCATGGAGCCTGTTTCTCCCTATGCCTGTGTCTCTGTCTCTGTCTCTCTCTCTCTCTCTCTCTCTCTCTCTCTCTCTGTATCTCTCATGAATAAATAAATAAAATCTTAAAAAAAAAAAACATGAGATTCTCCTTTGTTCCCTCAGCATTATGGAGTTCTTTTTTTAAATTTAGAAGTGTTATAATACGTCCTCAAGTAAAAACAATATAGACCTAATGTTTTTCCTCTTTGTGTTGAAGCACCAAATTTAAATGGTCTCTTCTTGGGGATCAGGTCAAGTTCATGTCATTAAAATCTCATTTGCTTGGTTGTCAGGAGACCCACTTGCCTTCTCAGTAATGTATTTCTCATTGTAATAAAAAAAAGTAATAGAGGCAGGCTGCTCTGGAAGCCTGTTTTCAGAAAGGAGCACTTTTTTTTTTTTTTTTTTTTTAAAGTAAGCTCCACACCTAGCATGGAGCTAACTCTGGGCTTGCTCTCATGACCCTGAGATTAAGACTTGAGCTGAGATCAAGAGTCTGATGCTTAACCTATAGCCACCCAGGTGCCCCCAGATAGGAGCACTTCTGAAGTCATATGTCAGCTGTGTACCAACTTCAGTGAATTTCTCCTCTACAATTTATGATTATTTTGGTTTATACATCATGTGTATTTTAAAAAATAGTTCTTTCTTGATATTTATGCTCAATAAATACTTTTTGATACATATTTGGACCCTTTTATTTGTGACTTTTTTCTTCCATGTTCCTCTTTCCTTTTTTTTTTTTTTTTACTGTGTGTATTTGGAAGACCATAAAATATTCAAATCTTAACTGTACAATTCAACTTTATTTTATTTATTGTACATAAAATGAGCACTCTTGTGTAACCAGGACCCAAATCAAGGAACATACTAGAACCCCAGAAATCCCCTTCAACCTTCTAGACAATATCTCCTAGAATAGCTCTTATGGTGATTTAGAACACTGATTCATTTTTAAACTTTTTTTTCTTTTCTGAAGTTGTTTACTTCTTTTCTCCATACCAACGTACGTATATTCTCTTACAGTTTATTACTATTTTTTACCTTCTATCCCTAGCCAGATGGCTATGTAATAAGAGGGTGGAGTAGAGTGGCCTTCATGTACTTGGGAGTACACAGATACTATAACTACAGAATGCTGATGATTGAGCTGTTGATTTGTTACTTCATATCTGACAATTACAGTTTTCAGTATAGGAACATATAAAGAATGACCAGCGTGTCTATGTTTTTTACATCCACATTTTTGTGCAGGCAATACAAACAAATTTATTTTTTGTTTTAAATATATTTAGATCTAACAAAGATTATAGAGAGTTCCTTTATATCCCTCACCCATTTTCTACATTTGTCCAAGTCTTAAGAAACCAACTTTGGTGCATCACATTTTACTAACTTGTTTTTACATTAATGTCCTGTTTTGGGCCAGGATCCAATCCAGGATATCACTTTCTATTTAGACAAACTTCTCAAAGCGAAAATGCTACAATTAAAGCTAATTAATTCTTCATGTGATAATTACATAATGACTCGAAGAGTTATTAAATGTTGCTTTCCTTTTCCTCTTGCTAGGTTCTGTAGTTGAGATATAGATATGTGTATAGTGAGTAACTTCTGAAACTCAGATTCTTTCAAATTTTTACAGAAAATAATGTTGAGTTTCCATGAAGAGCAAGAAGTGTTGCCAGAGACTTTCCTTGCCAACTTCCCTTCTCTGATAAAGATGGATATTCACAAAAAAGTAACCGACCCAAGTGTAGCCAAAAGCATGATGGCTTGCCTCCTATCTTCACTGAAGGCTAATGGTGAGTACATATATGTATAGTTGCTGATGTTTAGACTTAAGTGGGGACAGGATAAAAAGTAAATTACGGTGAGTTTACATTCCCTTCCCCACCATTTGTGGTTTGGCTTCTGAATTATTAGTGGTATAACCATTGCATATGTAGTGATAATTGGGAAATGCTGCTCTTTTACACTATAAATGCTTATTTTGAGCCCTATTGAAATGAGAACATACTAGGTTAAATTTATTTTGCCATGAGGCTCACTATGATAATTGAAAATTAAATGAACCTTGGGGAGAAACTTCATTTAGGAATGTGGAGTTGCCAAAATTTTGAGTTTGTTTTCCACATTCAACCTTTAGAAATATTTTGCTTTATATTAGTGGTTTGAAATTTTTTTCTGTAAAGGGCTAGATAATAAATATTCTAGACTTTGTTTATTTTAAAGTATGCCCTATGTCCAGCCTGAGGCTTGAACTCTTGACCCCAAGATTGAGTCACATGATCTACCTAGTGAGCTGGTCAGGTGTCCCTACTAATATTCTTTTTTTACACAACCTTTAAGAAATCTAAAAAGCAATTGTTCTTGTTCAGTACAAAATTGAGCAGCTTGTTTGAGACCAATCCTTAGAGGGTTGGTATATGGGAATGCACTTACTGTTGCATCTTTCTATCATTTGAGTCATTGGTATCTCTTTTGTGGAATAATTTAAACAACTCTGTCTTAAAATAGCATAATTCTCAGTGTTGTGCTTGGAACTGAGTCACGTACGTGGATGAGGTATGCCTTAGAATATACAACATAATGTATTCTGGTTATATTGGTTTGTGACAGGCTGGAATGACCTTTGCTCTGTAGGCCTGTCAAAGGTTCTTTATAATAAAAATATTAAAACAGGTATTTTTTGTCTTGAGGTTTCTTTTAATCTTTTTCTCAAAAGATTTTCTTTCTGGAGAAAAGTTTCACTGACAATTTTTTAAACTGAGGTATTTTTTTTTTAATTGAGGTATTTTTGACAATTAAAAATTGTATACAATTTGATGATTTGAAATACATTGAGACTAATCACATTCAAGCTAGTTAACCTATCTATCACTTAAGATAGTTTCTGCTGCAGTATTTGGTATTGTTAATATTCATTAAATATTAATATGGGTTTTAAAATTGTATGAAATTTAGGGGCTGGTATAGACAAACTCTTACTATCATGTATTTGAAATATATTAAGGATTCATCACAATTCCTACCCATGATTCTAATTGACATTTACATTTTGAATATTTATTTTATTTCCAGGCTCCCGGGGGGCTTTCTGTGAAGTGAGACCAGATGATAAAAGAATTCTGGAATTTTACAGCAAGCTAGGCTGTTTTGAAATTGCAAAAATGGAAGGATTTCCAAAGGATGTGGTTATACTTGGTCGGAGCCTGTGACATTTGTTGGCACTTTGAACTGTTCGAAAGTCTCTTAACTTCACCTGGTGGGTGGTGGTTGGGGTCTTCATACAGTTCAGCCTCTGGAATGGCAACAAATCAGCCAATTGGGATTGGAAACGAAGACTATAAAACTCACCCGTCACACTTTGAGATTACTCACTGGTTGGAAGATAGTCTTGATGCAAATCCTGTTTGAAACAGATGTGGGCCTCCTTTTTGGGTCTTGTGTTAGGTGCCAAGACCTCTTACGTGGGCTTATAGGGAGGGGGTCTTCAATAAATGTAGTCAGCACTGTGTTCTGCATCCAGTGTGGTTGCATTTCTCACCTAAGAGTAATCAGAATCATTTGTCATCCTCTTTGGCTTATTGAATGAAATGTCTTTCATTCTTTGGGGACATGGCAGAGATGAGAAAGATTTAGTAGGTTTCAGAGGCTTCAGGGTAGAGATTCCAAGTGGGATGGTTATGGTATAGTTTTAAGCTGAATAAATGATTTTAATTTGGGGCAGTTCTTCTGCTCTTTGTAAAGCCATGGCCAATTGTCTCTTGTAGTGACCATTGGTTCAGGCATGTTGTGCTTTGTAGGGACAAATGTGCAGTTGTTTGTGGCAAAAGCCTAAAAATGGCAAACTTGTAAATTTTTGTATATAAACTAGCTGTAACCTGACTATCCTTTGTGTTCACTGTTTTTGTAATTTTTTTTCCTTTTGAAGATGAAAGGGTGTGGTTCAGGATGGCACTTTGAATAATGTAAATCAATGGAAGGTAGATTTTCTTTACTTTTGCCTGTTTTATTATTTTTTTTTTAGAAGTTTTATTATTTTTGAAGTGCCTCCCACCTAGGGCTAGGCCATGACCACTTTGGGTACGAGAGCCTAACTTTATGGGACTCAATCTGTTGCAAAGTGCAGTCACTTCTGGAAATTAACCTCGATGCAGGTCAGCATGTGAAATGTTAGTGTAGACATCTGTCAAGTAGGGTTCAGGGACTGATTGGTCCCGTTTGCCCTGAGATCAGTTGTCTTTTAATTTCAAGACCTGTTACAACTGGTTTTATTAAATCAGAGTCTTTAATTCTTGCATGTTTTTATCTAATTTTTAAAAGAAACAATGAGCACACTTTAACCAATGACTTATGGTTACGCTTTTCTTTTTCCTTTAACCACATTCTGAAAGCTCCATGTATTTTGATTTAGATTTGGTATTTTTAGGGGTTCTGAGCATGAGGCTAGCAGGTAATCTCTGCAGGATTCATTTTTTCATCATGGCTGGCTGACTTTTCCATGGATTCAGAACAGTATTTTGTTATCTTGCTTCTCCTAAGTTTTGTTATCAGCTCTTTGACTTTGACTTTGAGCTGAGGTGGGAGGGGCAAGGAGAAGGAAACCTGAAACCTTTTCTTCCTTCATGAAGTTCCATCAGTGTGGGCTTTGAAAAAGCAGTGTACCTAGTAATATCTAGGGACTTTCAACCAGGGCCTGTGAGTGTGCACTGAATTGGTAAGATGAAGGGAGGGGAGGAAGGAGACCTCTTCATTTTGGGGATAGAAACCTTTAACTGCTAGAAGGGTATGGTGTTGGAAAGCTGGAACCAAGTTTGCATTTTCAGGGGTTAAGGGAAGAGATTTCTACAAGATACTGTTTAAAGCAACTTATTGCCACTTGGTTGTCTCTTTTAAGTACATTTTGTACACTATTGGACAATTCTAGCATTTATCTGGAGGATTTCAGGGTAAATCTATGGAATCAGGATTTTTAGCAAGTTTGCTTGTGGTCTTATCTTGATTTAATCATTTGACTGGTCTTCTGTTCATAGATGCTAACTATGAAACAGATGTCCAGACCTATACCTTCACCATTTTAGGATGGTAAAGTGCTATGCTCTCTTCTATGGTTATGAATATTTATTAAGGTTGGAATGACATTTCATTGATTGTTTAGATCACAGCTCAGTTCCTGTAGAAAACGAACTGTAAAACTATCTGAAGACCATGCAAGAGGCAAAATAAAACTTGAAGTGAATGTGGTGTGGTGGTGTACTGTGTAAACCTACTTGTTTCTTCCTGGTACCTTTTCTCCTGGCTTTCATGCCTCATCTACAAGCAAGTATTCTCCACAGCTGTTCCAAGTTAGGGGCTGCACCTTCCCATTCTCATCACCAGTAAAAGACTTCCAAATTTTCCCCAAGGCAAGGTAAAATATAAAAGTAGTTCTTGGCCAAGCCACCCTCTTCCCACAGTTAATAGCTTGGGTGTGAGTTAGGGCAGCTAGTTTAAATGAGTTCCCTGTATCTAGTGGAATAAGGAACAGTTTCACAGTTTATCGGGTTCTTTGGTCAAAAGGTGAATGATGGGGGTTGCGGGGAGTTGCCCAAACTATGTGACGGAGGAGTCTAAGGTGGGAGGATGTTTGGATTGATTCAGAATTACAAACTCCAAAACGTCTGCTAGGAAGAGCAGCCCCAAATCTGAGATGATGTCCTTTGCTAGCAACCGTCAGCATCCAGCCAGCACCTGAAGCTCAAAGATAGGCCCTCTGGGTAGTAACCTTAAGATGTTAGATTAGGAAGAGGACCGAGTGGTTCCATAGTTCCAAGAGAAAATACCATAGCTGAAAAGTCTTTCAGGATCCTCAGCTCTAGGAGCAAAGGCAAATAGCATATTTTTTATGCTTTTACAAGAAAAACGCAGTCCTGGGGGATGCCTGGGTGACTCAGCGCTCGAGCGTCTGCCTTTGGCCCAGGGCGTGATCCTGGAGTCCTGGGATCGAGTCCCACCCACATCGGGCTCCCTGCATGGAGCCTGCCTCTCCCTCTGCCTGAATCTCTGTCTCTCTGTCTCTGTCTCTCTCTGTGTGTCTCTCATGAATAAAATAAATGCTTAAAGAACCGCTGCCCTGAAATTCGCCTTTACGAGGGGGGTGTTGGAAGGGATTCCACTTTTCTACTTTGGAAATAATAACGAACGCTTACCCTGGAGTGGAGACAGCAGAGGCTGCGAAGAGCTAGAGAAAGTGGAGGCAGGAGCCACTCCGTGACCACTCGAGAGCCGTAGTCATGGAAATAAGGATATTAACATTAAAAAGATCCACTGCTGTTACTTTCCTGCAGTCCTAACAGAAGTCTGACCGGGGGCCGCGCGAGCTCCCAGGCGAAGCAGCCCAGGACTGGTGACGCCTAGGTCCCTCCCCTCAAGTCCAGCGGCTCCTTTAATGGGCGGGGCCGGAACCCGCCGCGAGCTCCCCGCTCTGTACGTGTCGGGGGCGGAGCTCCCAGACGGCCCTTGCAGCATGGCCGCCGGCGCCGCAGCCGCCTTGGCGTTCCTGAGTCAGGAGAGCCGAGTCCGGGCCGGGGGAGTCGGGGGTCTGCGGGTCCCGGCTCCGGTCACTATGGACAGTTTTTTCTTCGGTATTGAGGAAAAGAGGGCATGAGGGTGGTGCTGGGGCGGCCAGGGGCAGGGCTGAACAGGAATGCAGATGGGAACACGACGTGGGTGGGGGCGGAGGGGGCCCGCACGCGCAGCCCAAGCAGACGAGGTGGCGCGACCCCTGCAGCACATGTGCGGGGTGGGGCCCAGGGCCGAGCGCCGTAGGTGCTCTCGAGCAGAAGCGGGCGCGTACGCGGCCGCTCGGACCACGACTGCACGTTCAGAGGTTTGGTGGAACGCCCCTCACGCACACTCAGACACACACCGTTCCCTCTTCCAGGCTGTGAGCTCTCCGGCCACACCCGCTCTTTCACCTTCAAGGTAGAGGAAGAGGATGATGCGGAGCATGTGCTGGCCTTGACCATGGTGAGGTTTGCTGGGAAGGGTGGTGAATAGCTGGTCCGAGCAGGCACCTCGGGGGCCTCTACCCGTCCCCCCAGTCCCCTTTACTGAGAGTCACCTCCTCTGCCTGACAGAGGCAGCTTCTCTTGCGAGGTGACCCGGGGACCGCTTGGGTGGGGCAAGTTCTAGGGTAGATGCCTTCCCTTGTGTTAGCCCTTGTTTGGGGAGACCCTAAGGCCTTGTGTACTCTTTCCAGCTCTGCCTCACCGAGGGGGCCAAAGATGAGTGTAACGTAGTAGAAGTCGTGGCCAGGAATCACGACCACCAGGAGATTGCAGTCCCTGTGGCCAACCTCAAGTTGTCCTGCCAACCCATGGTGAGTTCTGCCCAACCAGGTGATGGAGGTGGTGTGGAATCCAGGACTGAAGGACTGACAGACTGATTCATCACAAGATGGGGCAGGCCAGGCCTTCATCCTTGTCTTCCTTCCAGCTCAGTTTGGATGACTTCCAGCTTCAGCCACCTGTCACCTTCCGCCTGAAGTCAGGTTCTGGCCCTGTGCGGATCACTGGGAGGCACCAGATTGGTGAGAGTCTTCTCCTTTGGATCTAATGGATTCTTCGTCAGGTCTCCCACCCCAGTCCACACTCCTACCCCATCCCAGCCTTATCTCCTAGTGCAGCTCCCATATGGGCCATACCATCCACTGTCTTCAAGCCTACCTCCTGCATGAAACCTGCCCCAGTGTCTCCACCTCCACTAATGTGGTCTCCTTTGGCTCTCTGTCATCTTAGTATTGGAGGTTCTTCCCACCCAGGTCATCAGCTCTGGGAAGTCAGGGTCCCTGCAAGCTTAGTGCCACAGGGCATGAATAAATGGCATGTGGTATGAAGGGGGTCTGGCTTTAACCTCTTCCTTATGCTTATGTGTCCACCAGTTACTATAAGTAATGACGTTTCTGAGGAAGAAGAGAGTGAAGAAGAAGGTAGTGAGGAGGAAGCTGAGTTGTGCCCCATCCTGCCTGCCAAGAAGCAGGGGGGTAGGCTCTAGCCTCTTTGGTGAGTTGTCGGAGGGGTGTCCAGCCAGGTCTGGGACGGGGTAGGACCAGCAGGTGAAGGCCTAGATGCTGACCCCTTGTTTGCTCTCCTTAGGTCCGCTGTTTGCCTGCCACATGTGCCATGCACCATGTTCCTATACAAGTTTCAAGAAATTTAAATATGTCTTCTCCGTTGAAGAGGAGGGGTGGGGGTGGGGGGATCTTGAGCTGGTGCTAGGAGAGAGTCTGGTCCTATCCTTCACAGGACCCTGGTGTTTTTCTAATCTTATGCCATACCTGGGGCTTCCCTTTTCTCCATGAATGGGAGAAACTCTGAACTTCTATCCTCACCCTCTCTCCCCACTTGCCTATGAGATTGGAGATCAGCATTTG
Source organism: Nyctereutes procyonoides (assembly GCF_905146905.1). NCBI lineage: Eukaryota > Metazoa > Chordata > Mammalia > Carnivora > Canidae > Nyctereutes > Nyctereutes procyonoides. Next base: position 6,829,133 of record NW_026575133.1, on the reverse strand, counting down.
AAGCTCAGGACTACACATTTTTAATACTTTTTACATTTTTGGATAAAGGCTTAAATAAAGTGATGTGGAGTTTTGCAACTCGCTTGTGTGACTTCTTTACCTGCTAGTGTGGCATTCCCCTAGGGACCACCAGGTGGCACTGTGGCAGCACCGAGGGTGGCCCTAGGCTATCCCTAGGAGGGGGGGGGGGTGAGGGTGAGGCCAGGCCTGGGCCCCAACTATCTTGCTAAAAGAGGACCTCCCAACACCAAGCCCATTCCCAGTCCCATAGGTGGGGGAGGGCCATCCCAGGAGGTTATCAGCATCCAAACAAGGGACCTGGGCCTCTGTCAGCACTCAGGCTGATGGGCAGGGGGGCAGATAAGGGGGCTTAAGTAGTCCGAGGAATGTGCATCCCTAACCCCATGAAGGGGCTCAGGCCCTGAGAGGGCCTGTGAGGGGTAAGGCAGAGGCCAGTCATTGCCCCTCCTTCGTCTTGCAGGCTGTCTCTGAGCGGGTCTGGGCCCTTAGAAACCTGATTCCGGGGGCCAGATGGAGGGGGCTGGCCAGATTGGGTGACAGAGAAACCAGAATCCGGGTGGCCTGGCATATGGGGGCAGAGAGAGGCCCCTGGGATTCAGCCTCCTGGGCTAAGTGGTTCCTGGCCCCCAGCACATCACCTGGTTCTGGGGGTCTCTGGTGCCTGTAATAAGGTGTTCTGGGATTTGACTGCTGCTATGCCAGGAGGAGAAAGGGAAGTACCTGGTGTGAGCATTAGTGTATATGTGACCAACTCTGGGGTCAGCAGTTCAGCAGCTGTGATGCGGGGGCAGGATTTCAATGTTCCACATACAAACAAACAAACAAAAGTTTAACTCTTGAGACAGCCTGGGGCCAGACATGCTGAGGGTGGACAGAGTATAGTGCCTGGTGGGGTGGTGGGGCCAAGCCCACTCCCTCTCACGCTGGTTGCTGGGCAAATGAGGGAACGAGCGGGAGGGGTCCCTAGGTGACCTGAAGGGGCTAGTATTGGGGCATGTAAGGGAAACTGGAGAGTGTCCCACAACACGGGAAAGCATTCCTGCTTCAACACATCCCTGGAGTCGGTTCCACCCTCTCCTTGATGAGGAGCTCTCATTTTCATTTTCTCTCAAATTGAGGATAAAGGAAGGTGACGTCTGTGCCGCAGCGATCAGGGTCGCAAACCCTTTCTCCTCTTTCCTAAAGTGCTTCCTTTGGGAACCAGCGTAGTGGGGCAGCCTGGCTGGAGACCATTCACCTTATGGCGGGTCGCGAGGGAGGGGGAATTGCAGCTGGCGCCCTCTAGTGGGCGAGGTTGAAACCGCCTGTGACCGTGTGGCTCCCCTGCGGCCTCCCAGGAGCTACGTGAGTGGTCTCGCCCGCGAGTGGCCTGGAATGCCGAAGTTTAGGCAGAAAGCGAGGAGTAAGTCCCTGAGGCTGACTGCATTCGTTCTTTGGTTGATTGCTTGCTTGCTTGATTCATTCATTCATTCATTCGCTAAAAAAGCTCCTGTTAGAGCCTTTCCCTTCTTCGTCTCACCTATAACCTCCAGAGTCTCCCGCACGTGCGTGGCTGGGGGCGCGGGAGGCTGGCTGAGTGCAACGAAAAGTCATGTCTGGGGGGGTGCCTCCCTAACCCACCCATCAACCCCCTGTGCGTGGCCCTGCTCGGATATTTACCCGTGCGAAGCCCCTGAGCGCTCATTGTAAGCCTTGACTGTCTCCTCGGTGGGTCTCCCAGAGGCCCAGGCAGGCACCGAGCGCGCTTCTGCCCGCAGTGGGGGCCCAATCTACATCTTCCGCCTTCTCCCAGGACTTTCCCAGCCTGAAGAGGCTCCTGGCGGACAGAGCTGGGCATTTATTTATTCTCCCTTCCCGCCTCTCCTGGCTGCCCCTTCGGCCAGCACAGCGCACAGTAGGGCCCCTGCCAATTGCTTTGACCTCGGAGTACCGAGGGACGAAGGTGTACGCAGGGGTTGGCAGACCGCGGGAGGATGGGCAGGGCTGTATCTGGGGGGCGAGGGGAGACGACTCCCAGGGGCTTAAAGTACTTAACGTAGTCTCGGCGATTTGCATCTGAACAGTCGGTGGAGACAGCGGCGCTTTGAACGCCAGACGCCGGAGGCGCGCGGTGCAGCGAGCGGCAGTCCTCGCGGTGTGCGGATTTGAGGGGCTAGGGTTGGTCGGGGGACGGGATGCATTTGGAAAGAGGCTGAAGGTGTGTGTTTGGGTCCCCGCGAGGGCGTGTTTGCGGAGAGGGGCTGTTTATGTTGGCAAGGAGTGTGTGTGTGTGTTTGCAGGGGGCGAAGGGTGTGTGTGTGTGTGTGTGTGTGTGTGTGTGTGTGTGTGTGTGTTTGTGTTTGCGGAGTGTGGGGGCAGCCGGGAAAGGTGGCCGGGCTGTCACTCAGCGATCAGGTTGACAGGCGCTCCCTCATCAGGGCCCGAGAGCTCTGATTGCAGATTCGAGGAAACAAAATAGCAATTGTAATTACGGGGCTTTGATAAGATAAAGGAAGGAGCGAGCTGTCCGGGAAGCGAGCAAGCGAGGAGGGAGGGAGAGAGCGGCCTGCTGGGGCCCCTGTGGAATATTTGCATCTGTCACTCATGGGGCGTGCCCAGGCAGTACCCAGTGCCCTATGTGAAGGTGTCCCCATCTTCTCCCTCCTGCCCCAACCCCCCAACACCAAAACATAGACTTTTGGGGAGGTGAGAAGAATCTCCCAAAATGATGAGGGTTCATTTTAGGGGAAGTTCTCCAATGTAAAGGAATTCTGTCCTATAGATAGGCCCCTCTCCTCCGTAGAGGTTAAAGTAATACTAAAACCTTGACCTCCACACTTGTACGTCCCTCCCAGGATGTCCATCTCCTTTGGGGAAGGGAAGAGAGTGGGTTAAGATCATTGAGGTTCAGCTCAGGGATTTCAGAACCTTCTGGGAGCTCCAGAACCAAGGTTGGATGCTGAGTCAGATGATCTCTGGCCTCCATCCCCACTCCAGGGATGGGCCAGTGCTCAGAATGACTCTAGTTGTAGCTCCAAAACTATGCACACTAAGAATGGGCTAGACTGCCCTGACTCCTGCCTGGGTCCTGCTCCATGCTGTTCTCATCCAGACTGTTTTCAGAGGGCTGGGTTCCTGGTGGGGAGAAGGCCCTTTCCACCCTCTGCTCTCCGTCTCTCCATTCATTCATTTATGCACACAAATAAATATTTTCAGGAGCCTACTATGTGCAGGGCATGCATTTAAGGTGGTGAGCATCCTCCTGTTGAAGCAGTTATAGCTGGGGAGGCAGACACTCAGCAAGTGGCCTGCAGGCCTCTAAGACAGAGATGGACAGTAGGGAAAAGGCCTGGTTGGAGCCCACTTCACCCATCTCCCTTCTTATGCGCTCACCCCTTAGTGGGGTTAAGAGGAGACCGTGCACGTCCAGCCTTTAGCAAACACAAGTGCTAATAAATAGTGGTGCTTGTGATTATTGTCTGAAGGCAAGTCTTCCTGGGGCAGCCACTCATGGGCTGAGGTCTAAATGCTCAGCCAATTTCTTCATTATTCATTCATCAAACACCAACTGCAGAACCACCCTGCCCAGCTTGGTGCTGTAAGCTGCAAGTTCTGATCCAAAAGATGTTGTTCTTGCCTGGAAGTCTGTGTACAGGAGCCAGCAGAGTGAACAGACTCCTGGAGGGGGGGCCAGGCCCGTGGAGTCTCCTTCTCTGAAGAAGGATAAGGTCTTCAGACAAGTCCTCTGACTGTTTTCCTATCTATGCATCGCTCAGTGTTAGCATTATGGCTGGGACAGGTGGGGCATTGGGACAGGTGGGGCACAGAGAAAGGAGAGGTAGGCAGCACCTGATTGTACTGCTGAACAAGGACCTGCCTACTGCCTCTGGCCTAATGGCTTCCCAGGACCATCCCAAGCCTTCCAGTCCAACTCCCAAGGACCTGGGGTGCCACTGGGGCAGCGAAGGTCATGGGCGACTGCAGCATCTGGATAGGGCATCAGGGGATCCACCTGCTCCTCAGAAGTATGTGTCCCAGGGCATCTCTGCCCAACCCCACCTCACTATGGCTCAGGGGTTCCAGAAGCCCCTGGGGGAAGGCAATGAGGTGAGGGCCTGGGAGGGGGTTAAACACTACCTCCTTTGGCGATCCTCCCACCTGCACCCCACTTTTGACGCAAAGCACTAGTCCACATCTAGTCTGGTAGGTGTGTAAATGCCAAAGTGCACAAGTAATGAGACTCTGAGAGGGAAAGACTAGGCGGCCTGGATCTAAGTCTCTTCTCCAGGAAAAGCAGCTGACAGATCTTTCGGCCCCCTCTGCTGCAGCTTTGGGAGGGCGGCAGCGACCACGGGTCCTGCCAGGGACCTCGAGGCTCCCCCACATAGGTGCTCATGGTTCCTCCCAGGCTTCAGGCTAGCGTGTGGGACGGAGGCAGGGGTGATGCTGATAATGGAGGGGACATTTCTCGCTCTTAAGGTCTTCTTGGAGACGGAGTGAGACAGGAGAGACCCGCGAGCAGGGTTATTCGGCAGAAAGGTCGGGGTCGGTCCCCGTGAGTGTGGGGTCGGTCCGGGTCGCAGACGCACTCACTGCCGGGCCGCCGGGGAGCCGCACAGCCACTCACTCTCGCGTTGGCGGCCACCTCCAGGGGCATGCACGGCTGAAGCACACAGTAGGTGGCTCACGCACCCGCCGCCCAGCCTGGGGCGCAAGCGGCCCCGGCCCCACAGCGGAGACTCGGCAGCTTGCGACCCCGGCGCACCCCGCGGGCCAGGAAGCCCCAGCCCGAGCCGCCCCCCACCCCCGCGGGTCCAGACCCCTAGAGCGCGCGAGGGGTCAGCCCGGGGATGGGGGGAGGCGCCCCCACTGGCCGCCCCCCGCCCCTCCCGCGGTCCCCAGACCCCTCCCCTAGCCCAGACCCCCCAATCCCAGACCCGCGGGCCGCCCCGCCCCGGCCCGCCCCGCCCCCGCCCCGGGCTGCGTCCCGGCCCCAGCTCGCAGCCGGGGGCTGCGGGCTCCGGCCGCCCGCCCCGCGCTCCCCCCTCGCGCCCGGTGCGGCGCCCCCCGCCCCCACCCCTCCCCCTCCCTTCCCACCTACCCACCCACCCTGCCGGCCCGTTACCCTCCCGCCCGCTCCGGCTCCTGAGCAGCCAGCGGCCACCGGCTCCGGCAGCGGCGCAGAGCCACTCGGCGCGGCGAGCTCGACATTCCACGGGACCCGCGGAGCCGCGTCCGGCCCGCCGCCCGCCCCCCGTGCTCCAGCCGTCCTCGGCCGCCGCCGCCCTCGGCTCATCCCTCGCGGCCGCCCGCGGGCCGGCGTGATCCCGCCGGGCTCTCGGTGCTCCCCGGGCCGCGCGCCATGGGCAGCCCCCGCTCGGCGCTGAGCTGCCTGTGAGTACGGCCGCCGCCCCCGCGTCCCCGCCCGGCCCCGCCGCCGCGCCCTCTCCGCTCACCCCGCGCCTCTCTCTCCCGCCCGCTTTTGTCTCCCACAGGCTGTTGCACTTGCTAGTCCTCTGCCTCCAAGCCCAGGTAAGGCGCACTGCGCGGCGGCGGGGCCCGGGCGGGCCGGCGGGGGCCGCGGGTGGGCAAGGTCGGGCGGGGCCCGAGGACCGACCCTGCGGCCAGCGCGGCGGGGCTGGGAGGATCCCTCCAAATCCAGCCCCGATTCCCCTAGGAGGGAGTTAGGGAACAGAGAGGGAGCGCCCTGCCTAAGGTCACACAGCTGGTGTGCGGCGAGGCTCGAACGCGGGCTTTCGGGCTCCAGCGCTGTCTCCCACGCATCCTGGCCGGGTTGGGAGTGGATGGGGAACTCTAGGAGCACCCACATGTGGCTGCCGGGGAAGGGGTGCGAGCGGGGGCCCCGGAGCGTTCGTTGTCGGAAGTCCCGGCCACTGCTGCAGGGACTCTCCGCGGCTCTCTGGCGGGTCTGGCCGAAAGATCAGGTGCCTAGGCTCTCTGCGCTCGGAACGTTTGCTCCGCAAATTTGTCTTTATAAATGTCAGGGATTGGGCAGCGCTGCCTCCCTACTAACGAGCGCCCTGCTTTTCTAGGAAGGCGTGTGGGCGCCGGGGGTGGGGTGGGGGTGCGGCCGCCGCCGGGCAGGGAGCTTGGTTCCCTGATCCCGGCCGGCTGGGGGTCCCAGGGGGCTTCGCAACAGGTAGGTCCAGATCGTTCTGGGCTCATCCTTGCTAGGCTGGGTCTGCCTGACTTTCCTGGCTTGGGTGTTGTGGCCTGAGCTGGCAGGTTGGGGGGACACCGCAGCCCCTGCTGGCTGTCTGGGGCAGTGGAGGTGCGTGCAGGGCGATGGGGGCCGCTGGGGGCCCCTGGGCAGAGTAGCATTATAATGGCGTGTTGTGTATTTTTCAATTTCCTAAAGGTAACTGTTCAGTCCTCACCTAATTTTACACAGCATGTGAGGGAGCAGAGCCTGGTGACGGATCAGCTCAGTCGCCGCCTCATCCGGACCTACCAGCTCTACAGCCGCACCAGCGGGAAGCACGTGCAGGTCCTGGCCAACAAGCGCATCAACGCCATGGCAGAAGACGGGGACCCCTTCGGTAAGGCGAGCTGCGCCCGGCAGGGTAGAGGTAGCTTGTGGAACATGCCCCCCTTCCCCTGGCTGGCCTGCTCTGACAGGACCTGCAGGCCCCATCTGTGCTGGCCAGAGGCCTCTCCAGGCTCCCCAGCTCAGAAGGGAAGGAGTTAAGGCAAAGAAGCCTGGTGGGGGTCAGCTGGAGAGAAGAGGGCTGGGGAAGGGACCTTGGGGAGTACTTGGCCCACAGGTGCCCCTTCCCTGCCCAGCAGATGAATGAATCCAGGAGTCTCCCTTTCCACCTCCCCCATTCACACACCCCTCCCCAACTGCAGGTGGAGACAGGGGGTCTGCGGGAGGGGCCCCAGGTTTAAGGGAAGCTCTTGAAAGAGGATATGTCGCCAGGGTCCACAAAAGGAGAGAGCTAGGAAGGAGAAGAGAGAAAAATTGCCCCAACCTTTCCAGCTTGGACAGGGGGTGCCATGAACCTTTAAGTATTTTGATCAGAAGGGCCAGCCGCACATAGGGGCTTGGCTGGGAAAGGTGTCTCCACTCCACTGACCCAGGAACCTAGGTGGTGGTCGGAGCGGGGCGCCAGGCTCCTGCGGGGTGCTGAGTCCAGGGAGCTACCGCGGGCAGAGAGGCGGAGGACTGATTGATTTCTAAAACATTCAATATTCCTGCCTTGAAACAAGGCCAATTTCCAGAGTCCTGGATGTACCAAGAGAAAAAGCAAGCCCTCTGGGCGGCTGGTGTTGTTTTTAGAGAGCGATTATTGTGAGTTTAAAAACCTTTAAATAATGACCAAGTTAAACAACCATGAAAGGAGAGGGGAAGACTCTATTAAAATGTAATAAAAAGGTGAGGCATTTTAAGAGCTAAGAAGAAAAATGAAGAATGATATAAAACAGAAAAAGAACGAGCCTTTTTTCAGATGTGGAGTTTGAAAGGAGTTGCAAGTCTGTAAATGTTAAAAAAGAGGTTCAAGATTGTTCTCTATGAATCTCTGGAGAGACCCCCGCGTCTGGCAGAGCGATTAAAACTCTTCTTACTTTCACCTTTTTTAACATTTCCTGAATACTTTCTCCTCTTCTCGAGCCAGTTTGGGGGATCGAGTATGTCTCACTGCATTTTTTCTGCATCGACGTAGCTGACTTCCCTTCAAAGCTGGAGAAGGAGACATAATTTTCCCGGGATAAATCTGTCACTGGGGTGGAAGAATAGGTTTGAAAATGTTAAGCTTTCCAAAAGCCCTGTCGGGAAAGCCGCTGTAAACTGCGGCCCCAGCTCCCCAGATCCACCAGGAAGGGGATTGGGGGCTCTCTGGGGTGGGGGTGGGGGGCGGCCTGCCCGGTGGCCGAGCTCCCCCGCTGGGCTGGCAGGGCCAGCCTGCCGTCCCTTTGTCCCTCCAGACCGGCTGCTTGCTGCCCTTCCCAACTTCCAAGGAAAGGGAACGGATGCTTAGCTTCTCCTGGGGTTGCTTCACTGGAGTAAATGGTCCAGCATCCTTGGGTTTAGAGAGGGAAGGAGAGGCTAAGCTGGCCATGGGGGAGCTCGTCTTCAGACATCTGGAGTCCAATGCCCATTTCTGTCTTTATAAGTGGAGGAAGCTTTCCAGGTGCCCTGATCCCTGTCTGCCCAGGCAAGAGCAGAGGCACTTAGGCTATGCAGCCGGGACAGTAGAGGGCTGAATTGCTTCTGAACTGGTCCCAGGAAGGAACAGAGGGATTGTTTCATCCCTGTCTGCCCCATTTGGCCAGAATCCTCAGTGTGATCCCCTCGCCCCTTCTCCGGTCAGCGTCCCTCCAGCCCTTAACAGCAGCCACTCCTTGCTCTGGAAGGCGAATCGGGAGAGGGATGAGCAGACTGGCTGGGTCCAAGAGGAGGTGGGTGGGAGGGGAGGTGACAGCTGCATTTCTATGGCTGACTTGGAGCCAGACTGAGAAGTTGGCCATTGGGTCCCAGCTCTGCGCTTATGCGAAGTGGTGGGGGTGGTCACTGGCTGAGCAGTGAGGGCTGCCTTGCTGACCTTGGTGCTCAGCCCCCCCCCATTAGTTTTGGGGGCAGGGAAAGTGCTGCTTTGTTGGTGCAGGCTGGGAGACAGCTCTGGGGGTCCCAGAGCTACTTTCTCAAGGAAGGGAGAGGAATAGAGAGGACAGGAGATGCAGCCCCTTCTGTCCTAGTCCTGACAGCTAAATCAGCCCTCATCCCCTTCTTGGGGACAGCCTCAAAGGGAGGAATCACAGAGACTAGACAAGGAACAGGACTTCTGTGGCAACTTGGCTGTTCAAGGGGAAGGTGAGGGGGAAGAAGGCACAGAATTGAGCTCCCTGTCTCAACGGCTTTCCAGACTGAGAAGCCAGCATGCCTGATTTTCTCCCCTCCTCACCCACAGAAAGTGGTTACTGGGGTGAGAAGCCCAGCTGTGATGGGGGTTGAAAGAGAAAAGACTATTTGAGTCATTGATTTCTGGACACTGGGGCTGGGGACAGTGGTGACTGGGAAGCATGGAGAAGAGCAAAAGCCTCTCAGCTGGGGTCTGAGGTTCTGGGAAAGCAGCTGGCTGTGTATGGGCTGTGTGTGTAGGGAGAGTGGTCTCCATCCTTGTCATCTTCTCTGCAGAGCAAGGATAGGGGTGGGGGTGGAGGGTGGCCAAGGCTGTGAGTTAGAACCTGAGGTGCCAGAAACAGAAGAGGGAGTGCTTTTACGTTTGGCTTCAGAGCTGATGTCATTGCTGCACCCCAGAAGTTTATAGTGATCTATGAGGCCTGTACACAGAATATTTGGAGTTTGAAGGATTCCCAGAGATCTTTCGATGAGAGTAGAACTCTAGTCATGAAGCCTTGACATAAAAGTCAGTACTATCTGGTTGTAAAAGAGGGTCTGTTCAGTTGGATGGCTCCGAGATTCCTCTGCAAAATTCAGCTTGTGCTTCAGGATCTTGCCATCCTCCCTGTATGAGTCCAGGTGAGGGGCCTGAGACCAAGAAAGGGGACTTGATCTTTCCCAGTGTTGCAGAGCATATGGGCAGCTGGGCTGGGGCTGGAGCCCACATCTTGGGTACCTGCTCTTGGAGCAGTTGCTACTGGAATGTGACAGGTCTGAGGGTCAGCTGGGGTGAAGATGTGGTACAGTAGGGGGTCTGGGAGCTTCCAATAACCATCCCACCACCTTCCCTGACAGCAAAGCTCATTGTGGAAACGGATACCTTTGGGAGCCGGGTTCGAGTCCGGGGAGCTGAGACTGGCCTCTACATCTGCATGAATAAGAAGGGGAAGCTGATTGCCAAGGTGGGGCCCCAGAAGGAAGGGAGGGTTCCTGGGGCGCAGGGAGTGGACTGGGCTGGCAGGAATCCTCCAGGGTCCCGGGGCCACCTTGGGGTTACCTCATGATTGGTGGGGGGGGGGGTTAGTGGGGGAGGTGAGAGAGAAGGAAACTGCTGGAGAGATGAAAAGCTATAAAGGCACGGGAGGAAGAAGGAAGGTTAGGCAAGGGGCTGGTGGGGGGGTGGTAAATTCCATATATCTTTTTAACAAATCGCCAAATTGCTTTGCTATTATGTCCAATTACATGGTACCAGCATTTGGAATGTTCAGTAAGCCGCAGGCCCAGCCCCTCGGCCGAGCTCTGAAATGGCCCCATTAGTCACGGCTCTTCTCCAGCCTCCAGCGCCCCGCTTCCCGGGCTTCTGGGGCGGGGGGCTCAGCGTCCCCCCACAGGCCTCCCTTCCCCTCCCCCATGGGGTGGCTGCCTTGGGGCCCCTGGGGTCCTTGAGGGGCCGAATTAGAGGGCTGGGGAGGCTGGGGAACGGGTGGGAGCAGCTCGGCCAGACTGGTGGGCAGGAGGCCAGGGCAGGCAGGGTCTGGGCCCCCACTCTGGCCCTGTGTGTTGGGGCCCAGCCCTCCGGAGACAGCCATGTGTCACTGCTGCCCGGGAGGACAGGAAGTTGCCGGGTGGGCTGCGGCTTGTGAGGGATTAGAGAGCGGGTGCCCGGGCGGTGGGGGTGGGGTGGGGCTGCCGCTCGTGCCCACCCTGCCATCTGCTGGGGTGCCCACCTGCTGTCTGGGGCCGCCTGCCCTCTGCCTGTGCCGGGGGGCGGGGGCGGGAGGGGGCGGGGACGGCTCCGGCCGAGCCCAGTAACGCGGCGTCTGGCCCCCCGACCTGCAGAGCAACGGCAAGGGCAAGGACTGCGTGTTCACGGAGATCGTGCTGGAGAACAACTACACGGCGCTGCAGAACGCCAAGTACGAGGGCTGGTACATGGCCTTCACCCGCAAGGGCCGGCCCCGCAAGGGCTCCAAGACGCGGCAGCACCAGCGCGAGGTGCACTTCATGAAGCGGCTGCCCCGCGGCCACCACACCACGGAGCAGAGCCTGCGCTTCGAGTTCCTCAACTACCCGCCGTTCACGCGCAGCCTGCGCGGCAGCCAGAGGACTTGGGCCCCCGAGCCCCGGTAGGCGCCGCCGGCCCCCGCCCCGCGCAGCTGGCCCCGGGCCGCGGGGCGCGGAGCAAGCCTGGCGAGGGCCGAGGCCTGCGCTGCCCGAGGCTGGGAGGAGCTGGGCAGCCCCGGGTTCTAGCTGTCCATAATTTGTTTGCTGTTGGTTTTTTTGTTGTTGTTTTGTTTTGTTGTTTTTTTTTTTAACAAAAGAGAGGCTCTATTTTTGTATTCCACTTGGCTGTGGTGTCTGTCTTCTTCACTTTCAGGAAGGCCGTTGTAGCCTGGCCTGGGATTCTGACGGGGGGGGGGGTCCCTCTGGGTGGGGGTCGGGGCGGGGGGAGCTTTCCCAGTTCAGCAGAGGTGCTCCTGAGACCCCCGCACCTGCAGGACAAGTAGCCGGAGAGTCCACTACACCAGGCTTTTTAAGGGTGGGTGTCAGTGGGGGGTGGATGTGTAGTCATTGTTATTAAATGGCCAAAATGTTTATTTAACTTGCCTATTAAAAATGTGTGTTGGAGAGCAAGTCCTGTGGGGATTGGCCCCCTCCCCTTCCCCAGCTGCCCTGGGGCTGCCATAGGGCAGCACATCAGGCACCAATTCTGACTGTAGCCTCCTTCCAGCCTGACTTGGGACCTGTGCCTGTCGTTGTTACATGGAGGGGCTCTTCTGAGAGGACAGAAGCAAGGAAAGGGGCAAGAAGTGGCTCTCAGCTGGTCCTGGGAGCCCTCAGATAAGGACCTCCTAGCTCCTAATGGAGTTATTGCCATCACCTCCCCTGGTCCCCTCTGGGGCAGAAATGATGGCTCTGCTAGGACCGGAGCTGTGTTCATGGATTCAGTGAATCTTTAAAAAGCGCCTCTCTGTCTGTGCCTAGATCTGTGTGGGAGACAGGTTGGAGATGCCAGAGCTGGTTCTTTCCGAGTATCAGGCTCCAGTGAATGAAAGAGAAGAGCAGCTGCCAGGGTCCAAGGCGGGGCTGTATTGGAGGGGAGACTGCTAAGACTGGTGCTGACAATTGTGACATGGAGCAAGTATAGACTTCTGAGGAGCTGGTTGGAGAGCTGTGAGCCTAAGGTGCTGAGCTCAGGGACTGCAAAAAGGCCCAAGGACTATGGGCCATGGGAGAGGTGAGATGAGGTCCGAGGGAGAGGAACTGGGTGCCGGGGGGTTGGGGGAGGAGGGCGAGAAGGACCAGGTGGAGAGCCTATGTTCACAGCTCATAGGTCAGAAAGACTGGCCTGAGAAGGACCTGCTATTGAGGAAGAAAGACCAGGGCCGTGCTATGGCAATGGTAGGGCAGGTCGTGGTATGGGCACAGGGCTGGCCAGTGTGGGGGGAGAGGTGTGTGTTTGGATGTGGACTGAAGAGACTGGTATCACACCACATTGAGGGAGAGCCCAGGCCCAGAGGCAGCAGGTCTCCTGTGGGCAGAACTGATGGAGTCTTCATTAGCTGAGGCCTCCCATGCTCTGGCTGTTTCTGCTGCCTTCTTTGACAAGCCCCTGGGCTGGTCCCACAGCCCAGACCCTGGGCCCATCCAGAAACCTTTTCCCTCTGGGCCTCTGTTCTTTGGCATTTCCTTTGAGTGGCGGGGCACCCCGAGGCTTCCTAACCATGTGGGCCTCTCAGAGCTGAAGCTGCAAGTTCCAGGTCAGCCCATTCAGGTGGACGGAGTTCCACAGCTCCATGGGAAGCCTTGGAGTAGAGAGGTTGGGGATACCCTGGGATCTGTCCATGCCACCTCATCTGGCTTGCTGTGGGGGTGTGGGGCTCTGGATAGAGTAGGTGTCTCTTGGTGCATGGATGCCGGGGACGTTGCACGGGGGCTCCAGACATCTCTGTTCCAGCTCCCCCAGCCCTTAATGCCTCCTCCCTTCTTCATTCCCTCCCCTCCCCCTTTAATTAATTCTGGGTGAGCAGCCCGGCTTTATTGTGCAAGGAGCTTGGGTCTCACTGTGGGAAAAGTCACACCTTCTGAGCAGCTTCTGATGCCATGCAAATGAAGAGACCGTCCAGGAAACGCTTTCATCTGCACGGCCGCCTGTCCAGCCCCCAGCCCAGTAATTGCCCACATTTCACTTGTTTGAGAGCAATTCCTGGGGGAAGCCATAGGGTAGGAGGGAGTCTGGGGTGGGGGTGGAATGTCAGGCTCTCCCTGCCTGTGATCCTGGTCACAGAGTAGGGCCAGACCGGGCCAAGGCTGGGCACAGGCTAGGCCAAAGCCACTCCTGAAGCACCCAGGCTGGGGACTCCTGAGTACTCCATGGTGGTGGAGTGGACTTATGCCCTGGTTGCCGTGAGGGAGAAGAGGTGGGCTGTTCAGAGAGCCAGACCTGCCTTACAGAGAAGAGGGAGGTGACAGGTGGCAGTGGTGGTGGTGGCGGTGGTGGTGGTGGTGGTGGTGGTGGCTGGGGGCAGCGGAGAGGTGACCAGGAGGTGGGAATCCTTGAGGCTGCCTGGGGCCTTGGAAGGGGCTGACTTCCTAGCAGAACCCACTGGCCCCATGGGGACCCATGGGAGCAGAGCCCAGGGCGGTGGGGCCAGGCTGGGCTAGAGCACCCACCACCTTGTTTATCTTCGCCTTGCTGCCTCCTTAGAGCCCTCGCTAATGGGGTTTTACAGCCCACTCAGGCTGCAACTGGCCAAGAATCAATCATTACCGGCACTTAGTGGTTTGATAGTTAACAGCCTGAACTGAAGCCAAACTGGTTGTTAACTGTGATAACAACTGATTTCAAGGGGTTATTGCCGGCCCAATATGCTCAGTCCATTTATTTCGGGGAAAACAAGCAGGGAGCCGTGGCAAGGCCCAGAAAAGGGAGGTGGACCAGGCTCTTCTCAGCCAAAAGGTCTGTTGCTCTGCCCTAGAGTGGGTGCTGGCTGCGAGGGCCCTGGGGGCTACCTGAGGCCTGTGCCAGGCTTGATCTCCCAAGACTCACTGAGGACCTGCCTGCTGGCCCAGGTGACTCACACGGAAGCCCTCTTCCAGTCCTTCCTTCTCTCAGTGCTTACCTCATCTTGATCCCCCATCTCCTTTTTTTTCTAGCAGTACTGCCCCCGAGACCCTCACTGGGATGGGCTCCCCACAAGGAGGAAGCAGGCCAAGTGGCTGGGCCTAAGCTTGTCCCCATCCAGAGGGTGGGCTGGACCCCTCACCCATTCCTCCCTCACCCAGGCCTCTCAGAACCCTGCCAACTCCAAACTAGAACCTTGTCTTTCATTTCAAGGCCAGCGAAGACTCCTCCCAAGCCTTGATGAGAAAGACAAGTGAGGGCTCTCTCCTCTCACTCCACCAGGTTCTGTGCAACCCTTCCTTCTACCCTAACCAGACGTCAGAATGTGACCAAGCATCATTCTAGAATGCTGCAGCAGCAAAGGACCTCAAGAGTTCTCCACCATCTATAGATGTGTCTATAGATAGCTTGGGGCCCCAAAGACACTTAGCTAGGGTCAAAGCTAGTACTAGAATTCAGGTGTTGTTTTCTAGACCCGGGCTGCCTCTTGAGGGTTGTAGATCTTTCCCTAATTCCATGCATTCATTTGATATTTATTGAGTACCTATTGTGGGCCAGCCTCTATTCTGGGTAGAATGACAAGCAGGAAATGAGACAAAAGCCCTGTCATTATGGAGCTCATATTCTAGTGGGTGGGGGCAGGGGTGCAGAGCAAATGGTATATAGGATGGCAGACACTGAGAACAACCTTGGGAAAAATGCAAAGAAGGGAATGAGTGTGAAAGGTAGGGTAGGGTAGTAGCAATTTTAAATAGGGTGCTCAGAGAAGGCCTCACTCAAATCTTAATGTTTGAGCAGACACCTGGCCCAAGTAAGGCTTTCAGGTATCTGTGGAGGGGCCATCCAGGTGGAGGGAAGAGCAAGTGCAAAGTTTCCTGCATTTAGGGGAAGAGGAAGGAGGCCAGTGAGATTGGAGCAAAGAAGGGAGGACTTGGGTGTGGGGGAGGAGGAGGCATGGAGATGGCTAGAAGTTGAGGTGAGGCCAGAGAAATAGAAGGGGTAGTGGAGGATCACGTAGGGCCATTGAAAAGACTTTAGTTTTGATTCTGAATGAGATAGCAGACTATTGGGGGTTTTTGAGCAGTAGAGTGACATACTCTGAATGAAGTTTTAACAAGATTACTGTGGCTGCTGTGTGGAGAACAGACAGCCGGGGGGCAAGGGAGACCAGTTATGAAGTTATTGCAGTAATCTAGGCTAGGGATAACAGTAGATTGGAGGCAGTGAGAAGAGATTGGGATTTGGGGCAGTTTCTGCAAGTGGGATGATAAGATTTGCTGATGATTTGAATGTGGGCTGTGTGAGAGAGGGGTTGAAGGGTTTCTAGGGTTTCTGGCCTGAGCCACTGAAAGAATAGAGGGGCCATTTACTGACACAGAAGATTCCAGAAGGGGCAGATTTTGAGGGGAAGAGTAGGAGTTTGGTTTTGGATATGTTACATCTCAGCTAGCTAAAGAAATGTGCAAGTGGAGTTAGTGAGTGAGCAGTTTGCATGAGTCTGGAATTCTGGGGAGAGGTCTAGTGTGAAGACACATTTTGGGAATATTCGGTGTACAGGTGGTTTTTAAAGCAAGGGACAGAATGGGTTCCCTCAGGTGTGAGCATAGCTAGAGAAGAGAGGAGCCCAAACCTGAGCCCTGGCACACTCCAAACATGTAGAGAGGAAGCTCTCATCGTGCTGCCTTTACCTCCAGAGCCTAACTCAATCCTGTCCACCTACTCTTTGACTTCTTTACCCCCACCGTGCTCCAGGCCATCATCAGCTCTTGTCTAGCATTTTTTAAATTAAGATTTTATTTATTTATTCATGAGAGATACAGAGAAAGAGGCAGAGACTCAGAGGGAGAAACAGGCTCCCTGCAGGGTGCCCAGTGCGGGACTTGATCCCAGGACCCCGGGATTACATCCTGAGCTGAAGGCAGATGCTCAACCTCTGAGCCACCCAGGTGTCCCAACTCTTGTCTGGCTTTATGGCAACAGCTCCTAACTGCTCTCCCTGATTCCTCTTGCATCCCCTGGCAATCCTTTTCTAGCCAGAATTTCCAAAACACAAATCTGATTGTTCTACTCCCACCTTATCTAGAATTGAACTCAGACTCCTTTCTGTGACCCTCTCGGTCCCCGGCCTGCTCTGGCCTGGCTGTCCATCTAACCATAGGGCCTAACCGCTTAAGCACTGGGGCTACACCTCCTTCCAGCTTCTCTAACAGGCCAGGCTGGTATCTGCTTCAGAGCCTTTGCACGTATTGTTCCCTCTGCTTGTGATACTTTTCCTCTTGAACTTGCAGGGCTAATGGCTCATTCTGTAGATCTCTGCTGTCATTCTCTGCTTTATTTATTTATTACTCTTAACCGTATTTGATATTATCTTGTTTCTTATTTGCTTGCTTTTGGTCTGTCTGTCCTCCCCAAGGGAGCAGAGACTTGACTTGCTCATTGATGCGTATCCAGTGCCTGAACCGGTGTTTGGCATGTGGGTTTTTGGTAAGTGTGGGTGGAAGAAATGAACTGCAAAAGTGAGAGCAGACTGGGAGGCCGTTGAGTGGGCCCAGCCGGTCAGGGGTCCTCAGTGTCCAGGGCTGGGTCAGACTTGAAATGCCTGATGGTCAGGGAGACTTGAGGATGGTCCTGGGGTGGGTGGTCTCTGGAGCCTATCCAGACATTCACAGCCTTACTAAAACGGGGTCCCGGGCAGGCCAACACAAGCTCAGCCCCAGTTTCCTCAAGCTACAATGCCTGTTTCCAACATGAGCATCTAAGCAGGGCCTGGTGGGATGTACATGTCAAAATTCCCCAAATTCTGCCCGCCCCCCCACACACTGGACTTCCACAGCAGCCAGGGGACTTCAAAGGGGAGAGTCAGGGGAAACTGAGAGCCAGAGAGTGGAGGCGAGACGAGGAGTAAGTAGTGAGATAGCTGGGGAGCTGGCAGGAACCCTGGGGGATCCCTGAGTCCCACGGAGCTGTGAAGGGTTGTGTAGTCAGGTGCTTTCAATTATCCTGCTGCCCCATCGAGATCTCTTGCTGACTCTCAAGAACTAACTGTCCACCATCTGGGCAAGGCCTAAGCCCCAGAGCTGGCCCTCGTGCATGGCCTCCTACTCGTGGGCAGATGCTGAGAAGGGCTCTGGCTCAGTCCTGCAGTCTCTCACCCTTAGCCCCTCTCTCTGGGAAACAAACTCAAGCTGCTGGATCAGTCTTGGAGCTGCATCTCTTCTCCCTTTCTTCCTTGGCTGTGGATGGTAGAGGGAGGCCATGATAAAGAGGAGAGTCAGGGCATTATCCTGTGCCAACCAGGGGCTGTAGTGTTGGCACTGGGGGGATTAAGGTCCCCAGTCATGAGGAATCAGATGGGCCCTAGCTTGGGGCCTGGCTGGAGATACTCAGAACAAGGGGCCAGAGCCGGGCACTGCTTTGAGGAGGTAGGGAGAAGCCGGGACACAGCTCGTCATGGTTTGCAGCTCCCACTACCGTGAGCCCAGAGAACCAGAAAATGCCTGGGCCTGAGGCCTGGGAGAGGCACAATGGCAAGCCCTCGAGGAGCCAGGGCACAGGGCCCTGAGACCCAAGCCAACTGCCAGGAGAACCAGCCAGTGACTTTCAAGGATGGGAGGGGCCAGGGCCAACACCAAATTCCAGCTGTCCCTGTCTGCCTGCAGGCACACAGTTTCCAAATGCCTGGGCTCAAAACCTCTGCCTTTTTGGCCTTCTCCTTGTTTCCAGTCTCCGACATTTAACATTTCAACTTGACAAACATCACCAACTCTTGCTAAATCTTTCTTCAGAGTGAAATCCCTCTGTCCCATCACAACCTATGCTGGGCCACTGCACACCCTCCCACCTTGTCGTCCTGCCTCGTCTCTCCCTGGGCTTTCTGTACACCCTCCCCTCCCTGCCCACTGCAACCCTCAGCAATGAAGAGCAAACTCATAAAACATTCATCATGGGTAATACACCATGTAGGACCTGTCTGATCTCAGTTCTGATAGGAGAGGCTAGGTCAGTAGGATGCTGGGTCTTTAGCTTCTGAGGGTTTGGGCTGGCTTCTCCACCTGGGCTCAAGTTCCAGCCACTTCCATTAAGCCAAGCCTGATCCTCCCTGGGGGTGTGTGCATGGAGGGTCCTGGGGAGAGGCGCTAGCCGCCCTGGGAGGGAGAGGTGGCTCCTAGGGGTGCTCCTAAGTGAGGCATGGCTGGGAGCTGCGACCAAAAGGCTGAAGCCAGACGTCTGTGCTGAGAGGGGAAGAGGGAAGTAGGGTCAAAGCCTAGGCACTGAGGGGTGTCTAGGATGGTTATATTTGCTCCCAGGGAGCCTGGTAAGGCGGGACTGTGCTTGGTGTGAAGGAGAGAGGGAGTGGCATTGGTGGCAGGCCTCTGTGTGGGGGCACTTCCATCACATGAGTGGACCAGGCAGAGAGAGGGAAGGGAAGGTAAAGGAATCTTCTCTTACTCTCCCAGCACCCCTGGAATTTGTACTGATGCTATACTGGCCCATCCATCCCCCCGTCCCAACCAGGCCTAAGCAAATTGGAGAAAGGATTCAGAAAAATGGCTACAGCAGCCACCAGAAATCAGATGTGGCTTGTTGTGACGTCAAGAATAAGACAGAACTAACCTTGAATCCTGGCTCTGGTGTTGCCTGACTGTGTAGACTGCCAGTCACATGACTGCTCTAGGCCTCAGCTTCCTCACCTGCCAAATGGGCCACATACTCAACCCTACAGAGTTGTCATGAGAGAGAGAGTTACGAAGTCGGCCAGGCGTCCAGTAGAACATCTTAACAACTGTTCCTAGCAAGGATGTGGAGGGACTAGGGAGGAGGGAGAAGGGATTGGGCCGGCAGAGTGAATCCCTGGGAGCCTGGGTTGGCCCAGGGATGTCATCCAAGAGGCACCCTGAGGAACCAGGAGCAAGGAAGAGTCTCTAGGGAGGCTATTTCCTGGGAACACAGCTCCAGTGGCCCAATGGCCCAAGGCAGCCAGGAAGCTGGGATAGATGAAGGGCAAGTTCCTTCATGCACAGGATGCCTGACCTTGCCCCCTCCCTCCCAGCTGTCCAGGTAGGTGTGCCAGCCAAAGGCCCAGGCCCTTGAAGGCCGGGGAGAACTGAGAGGACACATGTGGTGGTGTTCTGCAAGGGGGGTGGTCTCCTGGCTCTATCCCAGAGGCCCATGTGTGGGTCTTCCCACCCTGTTCCTGAGACCTGGCCTTGCCTCCCCTCACCCAACTCCTGAAGCAGGGGCCAGGAGACAGTCGTCTGTGTTGTCCAGAGTTGGAGAGAACACGGAGAATCATTATTCAAGGCTTTGTATCTTTCTTCCTAGCCAATGCCAAGCTTTTCCTTTCCCCAGGGCCTTGAACCAATGCATGCCAAGCTTCCTGGATACCTCTGCACCAGGCATTAAAGCTCATATTAAGAAGTCACGGTGAGCAAGTCAGGTAGACCCACGACTCCCAAAGCTTCCCTTCCAGCGCAGATGGCCACAGTTGGCCAGTCAGTTCTTTTTATTTTTTTTAAGGTTTTTATTTGTTTATTCGTGAGAGACACACAGGGAGGCAGAGACATAGGCAGAGGGAGAAGTAGGCTCCCAGAGAGGAGCCCAGTGCAGGACTCGATCTCAGAACCCCAGGATCACTCCCTGAGCCAAAGGCAGATGCTCAACTACTAAGGCACCTAGGCACCCCCGGCCAGTCAGTTCTGATGAGGTATCTGAAAGGCTGGGGCAACTGAGGAGCAGAGGGTGTGCCAGAAAGAGGGGTCCTGGGGAGGAGGGCACATTGCTCAGAGTTGAGGCCATGCTGGCTCACAGCCAGGTGGGAGCAGAGGCCCTGGGCTGCTCCTGGGGTGGGGGGTTCAGCTCAGTTCAACTCAGCTCAGCCCCAAGTCTGTTCAGTGCACACTGGGAGTGAAGTTCCTGGGGATCCCTTGCATTGGGGTTCCTAGGCCAGTAAACCCACCATTGCCATACCACATGGCATGGGCGATACATGAGTTAGCACCACGTTCTCCACTTCCGTGAGAAGATGAGTCAAGAGGAGCAGCTGTGCAATCCTCAGGGAAATTAGTCTTTCCGGAACCTTAATTTCCTCATCTAGAAGGTAAAAAGGTTTGAACCAGAGTATTTGTTTTCAAAAAAAAAAAAAATTCAGCAGCAGAACCTAATTTCCTGAGGAAAACTCGTATAGAAGTTTATTTCATAAAATAGACGTACACAATATTTGCTCTGGTCAGCTGAGGGACTGACATCCCCTGAGTTCCTTCCTTCGTGCCTGACATTTCATCTGGGGTAGGTGGTGAAGGAGGTGGAGGGTTCGAGCCCTTCAGGGTTCTCTTGGGCCTTCCCAGAAAGATGCTGGCAAGGACCAGAGAAGAAAGGCCGGGTGGGCTCCCAGCCTGCCGTCCAAGGCTGCCGGGAAGGTGCCTCCAGGAGGAGCAGCTGAGCCCGCTCCCTCCTCGGAGCACCTGGACCAGCGGGGCTGTTCCCACAGCCTCTGAGAGGCTCCCCATCTCTTCCTGCACTGACCACTCACACCCAGGGATTATCCCAACCAGAAACTTCCATTCGGAACAAAGCTCCCAGGAATGAAATCCGAGCTGCCACTGAGAGGCTCCCAGGCTAACTGGGAAGTGGCTGGAAAGGGAGGGAAAACTTGCAAAGCACTGGGAGCCTCAGGGAGGCCGTGAAACCTGAAGACAAACGACCAGCCAGTGGACTGGTGCTGTGGAGCTGCCACTGCCTTCTGCACAACCAAAGGTCAGGGCTGAGTGGAGTGGGAAACGAGGGGGAAGTGCACCCCCAGGCTTTTCAAGGGGAGAGTAATTGGTGCACCTGTGGCTAGGGCCAATATCCCCTGTGAGGCCCTCAGGGCTGGCCTGCAGTCACTCAAGCCGCCCCCCCTTCCCCTCTTCCCCCGCCCGCTCCCAGCTGCTTCCACTTACTCTAGTGGGCTTCTGGATCGGTCCGCACACCCAAGGGAAGAAAGAGAGGGTCACCGGCATGGTTACCATTTGTCAAGCACCCATCAGATGCCAGGTGTGTTGCTTATGTTATTTCTAACCCTCATGACAGCCCTGCAAGTTGGGCACTACTAGTCCCACTTTACAGATGGGGAAACTGAGGCTAAAAACTGTTAGTTTGCTCCCAAGAGATAGAGCTATTTAGTGGTTGACCTAGGATCTGAACCCAGGGCTTTTGGATTCTGGAGTACTAAGGCAACTTCCGTCACACCATACTCTTTAGTCTTAAACTCCCTCATTAGAACCCAAGAACCCTAGTTTTTTATTTTTTATATTATTTTTAAAAAGATTTTATTTATTTCTTTGAGAGGGAGTGAGAGAGAGAGAACAAGCAGGGAAGGGGCAGAAGAGAGGGAGAAGCGGACTCCTTGCTGAGCAGGGAGCCTGACAGGGGCTCGGTCCCAGGACTCCGGGATCATGATTTGAGCCAAAGGCAGACACTTAACCGACTAAACCACCCAGGCACCCAGAACCCTAGTTTTTAAAAAAATTAATTCTCTCAGGTTGTGTGTCTGGCTCTTGGTTTTGGCTGAGGTCACAATCTCAGGGTCCTGGAATGGAACCCCACATGGGGCTCTGTGCTGGGTGTGGAGCCTGCTTAAGAGTCTCTCTCTCTCCCTCTGTCCCTCCCTCTCCAAATAAACTCTTCCTCTTCATGTCATGGTATGAGACAAAGGAAGTGCTGTGAGTGGTCCTTTCTCTAGCTTGGGTCCTGTGACCATGTGACAGTGATTCACTTCTCTGGGGGTGAAGTCTCCTCATTTGTAAAATGAGATTCATAATAGTACCTACTTAGAAGTGGAAAGCCAAAGATAACACATATAAAGTACTTAGAAAGTGCTGGGCACAGAGGAAATGCTATCATTGGTATTCAAGGAATTCCTTTCACCTTTTGCCTAGGCAGCCCTGAGGAAGAAGCCTGGCAGCAGGCTGGGTGGATTATCTTAAACTCACCCCCCTCCCTGCCACCTCTAAGGATTCAGATGTGGGTTAGAAGGCACCTCAGAGGGTTAAGGCCTTTCAGGCATTCTGGGAGCCAACAGGGAAACTTCTGCTCCTACCACCAGATCTCTGAGCCACGCAGATCCAAGCTGGAGAAAGGACCACTCCAGGGGCTGAGCCCCCAGGTCTTCCACATAAATGAGGCACTAGTCTGTCCTGGTGTGCTTCTGCAAGTTCCAACCCAGCAGAATGCTCTGTTTCTGAGGATCTGGAGAATGAAGCCGACCAAGACAAAGGGAATGTGGTTGGGCTGGGTCCCAGGAAACCCGGCTGTTGTCCAGGTGTGGGACTTCCTGTGGTACTGCGAGGCGGCAGGCAGCTTTGGGCTACGAGGAGTACATTTGCCATGCTGAAGGCCAGTAGCTTCGCCAGAAGCCATGGTCTTGCTGACCAGCCTTTCCCCTGCCACCTCCCTGGCTTGAGCTTCCCTGACGACTAACCCTGGGGTTGGCACCAAGGGCTGGTTCTCAGGCCTGCAGTCACTCAAGCTGTCCCCCGCAGGTGGAAACTGTTCCTTGCTCAATTCCTTAGCATCTGGGCCTCTCAAGGCCTGGCTTGTGGCTGCCATTACTGACTGGGCTTAGGCTAAAAAGTCAACCTTCGTGATGCCTGTGCTTGAGCCTGGGCACTCAGCAGAAGGTGGCAACTGAGAATGGGTAGTGGGGCTGGGCAGGAGGGTCCTGGCTTGGGGGCCGGCTCCATGTGGAATGTGGGGCTTACAAATGATTCTTTCCCCTGCCAAGCATCAAGCCCAGGCCCGACTCCACTTCTCATCCACGGAGAGAACCCCAGTTTTGTTCCTATCCCCAGGGAGTTTACACTCTAGTAAGAGAGACTGTACATACAAATGATGTCTGGATGTCAAAAAGGCAATTACAAATGGGTGTGCTTTTCAATTTATTCCAACTATTCAGTGCAGATGAGTCACAAGTATCATTACCTTTTAAAGATAAGAAAATCAAGGCATAAATGCAGTATCAATATTGATACTGAGTCCATTCTCATAAATGCTTTTTTAAAATTTATTTTTATTTATTCATGATAGAGAGGGGGGGGGCAGAGAGAGAAGCAGGCTCCATGCCGGGAGCCCGATGTGGGACTTGATCCCGGGACTCCAGGATGGCGCTCTGGGCCAAAGGCAGGCGCGAAACCGCTGAGCCACCCAGGGATCCCCTATTCTCATAAGTGTTTTAAGCTAAGTGCTTAGATATCAAGCTTACAGTGTGTATGTCTGTGTGTGTGAGTGCTTGTGTGTGTGTCTGTAGTATGTTCATGTAAATAGTCTTTAGTGAGTGCTTTATGTTTCAGGCACTATGTTTACATACTTTATTTCAATTATTCCTTCTCTTGACCTAGTGACTCTGTGTGTTAGGCATCAATATTCCAGATTTCCAGAGGAGGACATCAGGGTTCAGCAGAGTAAAATAATGTCTCTAAGCCACACAGTTGGCAAGTGGCTGAGTCAGGACTGGAAGCCAGATCTGTAGACTCTAGTCTCCCCACTCTGCAAAGTAGAAATATCTTGACTAATAATGCAGAGCAGGATGTAATGGAAAAAGTGATGTAAAACAGGTATCAGCATGGTGCTAGGGAATTTCCAGGAGGGAAGAGTTCCCACCTGGTTGAAAGAAGGAAACACTGAGACCTACTGGTTCCAGGTCACACAGCCAATCCATCAGGCATTAGAGGTAAAATTCTGGTGTCTAGACTCCAAGAGCAATACCGGTTTTGAGTACTACTGACAAGAGCTTTGAGAGAAACTCACCTCAGCCCTGTTTTGTTAAAGAAAAATTTCAAAGTCTTTTTTTTTTTTTTAATTTCAAAGTCTTTGCAAGTCCCTCAGAACCTGTGTGAATTTTGGCTGAACCGAAAGCTCATAGTAGAGTGGAGAGCAAACTGACCCCTCTGTCCCCTGGGACCAGAATGGGACAACATTTTCCCATCTTTCTGGTGGGTTGAGATCTCATTCCCTGCCCAAAAGATTGGGACTCATTTGCACTCTTCCCACTACAAAGTAGCCAGAACAAATATTTCTAAACAAAGTCAAAGACTGTTTCAAGTCACCTGCACACTAAGAAATCTCCTCTTTCCCCATGCCCCCTAGATAAAATTTAAATTCCTCAATATGAGGCCTTTCATAATCTGGCCACAACTTTCCAAGCTGCTCTCCTTCCACTTTTGTGAGAGATTGTAGTGATCTTTTTACTGTTTCCCAAATACTCCATGCTTTTCCATGAATTTGTCTTTTCATGTACTGTTTCCTCTACCTAGGCAAACTCCTACATACCCTTCAAAACTAAAATTGTCTCCTCCCCACTGTGTCTCCTAGGCTCTTCTCTGTGGTGTGGTCTCATACATTATTCTGTTTATAACACTGAGTTATAACTACTTTAAAAATTTATTTATTTATTTATTTATTTATTTATTTATTCATGAGAGACACACAGAGAGAGGCAGAGACACAGGCAGAGAGAGGAGCAGGTTCCCTGTGGGAAGCCTGATGAGGGACTGGATCCCAGGACCCCGGGATCACAACCTGAGCCAAAGGCAGATGCTCAACCACTGAACCACCCAGGCGTCCCAGTTATAACTACTTTTTTGAGAAATATCATTCTTTATGTGTTCTTGGAATAGAGTAGGTGCTTCATTAATTTTGGTGAATGAAAGAATGAATGAAGTCCCATTTGCTAGCTTGGTGCTTCGTCTTGCCATTATGGGGCAAACAAGAGGGCTGCAGACACGATCTGAGGAGACTTGACCAACTATCTCTAGAGTTTGGGACCCTTCAGACACCAGAGACAGTTTTAGCAAGGAAAGTAACAACAATAGCTAGCATTTATTGTTTACTATCTACTGTGGTCTGTGCTAAGTCCTTCATATGCCTCAGCTCATTTCACCCTCATGACAATGCTCTGTAGATAAATCCCAGGTGGTATCCCTAGGAGGGCTTTAGCCCCTAAATATGTGATTATTCTCATTTTGTGATTGGAGAAACTGAGGTTTGGAAGAGTGAACATTTTCCCTCCAGTTATGCAGCCAGGATTTAAATTTTAAATCCAGATCTGCCAGCCTTTAAAACCCAAGTTCTTCTTCTTCTTTTTTTTTTAAGATTTTATTTATTCATGAGAGACACAGAGAGACAGAGATATAGGCCAAGGCAGAAGCAGGCTCCCTATGGAGAGCCTGATGTGGGACTCAATCCCAGGATGATGCCCTGAGCCAAAGGCAGACGCTCAACCACTGAGCCACCCAGATGTCCCTAAAACCCAAGTTCTTGCAAGCATTTCTGCCTCTGATTCCTCCAAGTGTGAACTTCTATTTGAAAGTGGAACTGGATCCCATTGCTCCTCCTGCTTAGTTAGAAACACCATTGGCATGCGGGTTCTGAGCTGCATGGCATAGGTACTGGGGTTACACAGGCAACTATAAGTGATCAGAAGCTCCAGCCTGATGTCTGTGTTGAGACCTTGATATGCACCCTTGGGGCAGGGCAATCATTTACTTATGACTGCCCCCACCACCCCTGGGATAGCCTAGGCTGCCAGCTAAAGAAAAAAAAATAGAAAGCAAAACAAAAAACTGCTTTAGGATTGACTAGGGTTTCCCTCTTCAAGTTATAGGCACTTTGTTAGGAAAATAAAACCCCTCAATGGAAGCTCAAAAGGACTTCACTTAGAGGACTGAATCTGGGTTCTAGCCTGACTTTTGTTATTAACCAGCTGTGTGACCTTGGTCAAGGGGTTTAACCTTATAAGCCTTCATGAGTGGGCAGAAAAATGGGCAGGAACACAATGCACTGAGGAAGGAAAGATCCAGATGACATCCAGAGAATGGGAGTCTGAGCTGGAGTACAGGTCACCCTGGGAAAGAAGCTCCAGAGCTGCTAGTGGCAGTGTCCCCATGCGTGCTGGACATGAGAGGCCGCTTATGAGGAGGTGCCATGGGGAATGGGAGAGAAAACCAAAGACAAAGAAGGCATTTCTCTTTCCTTGAATGGGGCCAAAAGTAGGCCCATTACAGTCCCTCTGGAAAGTCAAGCAGTGGGTGGGCCTCTAGAAAATCCCAGCTTCAGGAAGAGCTAACTTTCCCCTTCTTCAGGCCTCCCGGTACCTATTACATTCTTCTATCTCAAATGCATTTCCTTTTACTTAAATGTCAACCTTCTCGGTAGAAAGTGAACTCCTGGAGTGAAGGAAACTTGACTTCTTCATCTGCGTTCCTTAGCCCCTATACCGACTGCCTGGCACAGTAGGTACCTCCGTACCTGTTGGATTAGTGAACAAACGGATGAATGGATAAATCCCAGGTGAGGAGAAAGAAGTTCAATGTCACAGAGTAAACTTTTAAAGCTCATTACAAAAGAGGAGATACATTCTGGAAGAAGTAAAATTTCAAATAGCTTGGGGGATTTAGGAGCTGAAAACACCAATCCATGTGGTCCCAGGCAGGGACCACAGATGGCTGCAGAATCCTTGCCTGGGTAGACCCATAGGCCATTCGACCTTGTTTATACATATTTCCCAGAGTAATTATTTAATACCTCAAAAGTGTCCTGATCCTGACTTGCATGACAAACTTTCTTTTTTAGGTGGCATTCCCCCCATCTTTTCTGTTTTTTTCTTTTTCATTGAGATTCACATAGCACAACCTTTTCTTCTTTAAAGCGTACAATTCAGTGTTTTTCAGTATATCAACAAAGTTGGGTGATCATTGCCACTATTTAGTTCTAGGACATTTTCGTCATACCCATTAACAGTCACTCTCTGGGGTGCCTAGGTGGCTCAATTGGTTAAACGTCTTTCTTCGGCTCAGGTAATGATGTCTAGGTCCTGGAATCTAGCCCCACCTCAGGCACCCAGCTCAGTGGGGAGTCTGCTGCTTCTCCCTCTTCCTCTCCCCCTGCTCATTTTCTCTCTCTCTCTCTCTCTCTCTCTCTGTATCTCTGTCTCAAATGAATAAATAAAATCTTTTAAAATAAAACAAAATAAAAAACCAGTCACTCTCCATTCCCACCCTTCTCCCAGACCCTGGAAACTACTAATCTTTCTGTCCCCACAGATTTATCTATTCTAGACATTTCATATGTTTGGATTCATATAATACGTGGTCTTTTGTGTCAGCTTCTTTTACTTAGCATAATGTTTTCAAGGTGCATCCATGTTGTGACATGAGTTAGTACTTGGGCAATAAATTATTTAGTCACTATGCATATAGCTGTTAATATTGTAGCTATTGGATTGTGGGTGTTGCCCTGGGGCCAAAGAGGAACAGAGGTGGTGGAGGAGCCGCCAGGCTAAGATTCTCTTGCTGGAGGAACCTTTCTGTTGACTCAAGGCAAAGAAACACTGATGGAGGATAAGGCAGAGACACAACCTCATTTAGGATTTTAGATTCTTGAGTTGGCATTTATATTGGCTTTGAGGTCCTTGATTCCCTGATAGTAGTTATAGAGAAATGGCAACAGTCTAATCTATAAGCAGCTTTTTGGACAAAAGTAGAACTTAATGGATTAAAAAATGGACCAGGGGAGAAATGAACAGGAGAGCCTCTATATTTTCTTTTTAAGATTTTATTTATTTATTTGAGAAAGAGTGCGAGCATGAGCGAGGGTGGGGGGGGGTGGGAGGGTGGGGAGGCAGGTGGGAGAGGAAGCAGACTTCCAGCTGAGCAGGGGCCTGATGTGGGGCTTGATCCTAGGACCCTGAGATCATGACCTGAGCTGAAGGCAAACAGCCAATTGAGCCACCCAGGCACCCCTACGGGCTCTAGACTTGAGTGCTTGCTCAGCCACTAGCTTCGCGTGATATTGACTGGGTCCCTCCATTTCTAGTCTCTGTAAAATGAGTACAGCGACAGTAAGGAAAACCCCAACACTGTTAGGTTTTAAGACATTTCCCAGGGGCACCTGGGTGGCTCAATCGGTTGAGCATCTGCCTTCACCTGGGGTGGTGATCTTGGGGTCCTGGGATCTAGCCCCACATTAGGCTCCCTGCTAGGTGGGGAGCCTGCTTCTCCCTCTCCCTCTGCTGGCCCTCCTGCTTGTGCTCTCTCACTCTCTCTCAAATAAATAAATAAAATCTTAAAAAAAAAAGGCATTTCCCAGAATCCTCTAGTGTTTTCAGGGCTGTTCTGTAGATGTATAATGCTGAGTAAGAACCACACAGGGCAGGCTGGACCTTTTGAAAAGTATATATAGCTCACAACTGTGTGTGGTTTTGAGGATTCCAATCATTTGGATAGTTTGTGTGCTAGGCAGTTAGGCCAGAACAGTTTGTGTATCCCTCACAATGTTTTAATGGCACAGGGTTAATGATGAGGAAATTATATGGATGTTTCTGCAGATACAAGTCTACCTGTCCCATTTCCTCTGATGCATTGAGTTCCCAGGGCCAAGGGCCAACAGCCAGTTTTAGCACAATTCTGTCTCTTCTGCAAAAACCAACACAGGGCCCTACACACGTCGGGGCCCCATGTGTTCTGGAAGGAAGGCTAGGGAAAGCTGACCAAGTAATATTTGTTAGGGTGTGGAAATATTTCCCCATCTTTGGGAGACTGATTTGCAATCTGCCCAAGACTCCAGGGTCAAGGTGAGGGGCCCCATCATTCTACCTGGGGTGCCGGTCAGAAACCATCGCAAGGGGCCACTGGTCTACACAGCAGGCGGCAGACCACCGAGCAGCAGGGGCTGTTAGTTGGCAGAACCTGGGAGGCTGTCCTTAGGGGAAAGCTGAGGAGGGCAGGGCATGCTAGCCAGGCCTGCTGCGCTGAAAGCAGCAGACGGGTAATTTCCAAATGACCATTTCAAAGGAAGGTTGAATTTCTCTGAGATAAGAGGGAGAGCAGAGAGCATGCCTATATCTCTAACCCCCTGAGCGAGTGGCCGTGATAACAGCTGTGGGGTTGGAAACCTAATGCTGATGAAAGAGTTAAAGGATGGCTGTGGGCAGCTATCGGTGACACCACTAGGAATTGAGCATGCTCCTGGAGCGCGGCTGGGGACTGGTGTTACTCCATGAATAGAGGCCACTCTCAGGGAGTTTTTCCTGGAACAGAATGGGGTCAGGGAGCCGCTTGGGGAACAATGGTTGCCACCGACTAGCTGAATTTCTTACAATCACACACCATACCCCCTGATCAAATAGCTCCTTTGTCCGGCTGATATAAAAACATGTCATACAATGATGATTTGGAAGAATGACACGGGTTTGCCTTTCACAGAGATCAGAAGGGCTTGTTGTGCAGCAGGGGGGAAAACATCAGAGTCAAGGAAAACCTGGAGAATAAAAGGAGCAAATGGAAACAGACAGCAACAATAAGAAAGGGCTGGGTTGCTGGAAAGGCAGACAAGGGCTTGGTTACCAGCAGGGAGACCGGGCACTCAGGCAGCTCCAGGGAGGGAAGAGCCCGCTGGTTGCCTGTAGCCAGTTTCACAGCGCCCCCTTGAAACTCTTGGGAAAAAGTCAAAGAATTAAAGAGACAACTCGAAGGAAGAGTCCACGGTGGCTGGCGGGTGGACGCAGGGCTGTGTGCACAGGCCGGAGGGAAGGTAGAGGGGCCTGAGAGATTATCCTACCCGCACCGTCGTTTTACAGATGGGGAAACAGATCCCGGGAGGAATGGTGGTCGGGTTGTCTAGACTCAGGACTTGTCGTGCAGCTGCTTCTCTTATTTCCCTGACTTTGAAGATGGAAATGTAGGAGCTTCTCGGGTATTCTCTGTCCAGAGAATGGGAGAGACATGCTTTAGGGGTTGGATTGGGACTCCTGCCCACACCAGTGATTTCCTATATAATGGAACTCAGGCCAGGCAGTGCATTTCTGTGTGCCTCTATTTCCCTGTCTACAAAATGAGGGCACTCCTGAAGTCTGCCAGCCATTAGTTCAGCCACCATTTGTTAAATGCCTTCAGTGCCTCTCACTCAAGACGAGAGCACTGGAGAGAGATGCAATGGAGAACTTCATTAAAAGATAAGCCACAGTCACTGGACCCACTTAGGTAAATGCTTCCTAGATAGGTGGTGTGGACACCAAACACTGCCTCTCAGCTGAGACCTGTAATTGAGGTGGGCAGGTTTCCTGTCTGTTTCAGGTAGGACAGACTGAGACTTTGTTCAAAGCTCGTATAGCAAGATTCCTGCAGCTCCCACTCATCAAGTAGGTTTACAGAGAAAATGACAATTGTCAAAGTCACTAATTAACATTCGTCTTTAGTACAGCAACTGTAAGTGGATCTGAAGCCTTTATATTAGATTTCCCTAGAACTATGTGGGGTTAAAAAGCAGGAGTATTTCGTGTTAATATATTCTCTTTCATTCCCAGATCCTGAAATCCTTTACCAACAGATAGTTAGTTCTCAATGTTACCCCTGTGGGGAATGTGGCAAGGGCCACCGTCCCTGTTCCCCAGCTGGGAGGCCTGGGTCACAGAAGAGTTCGAAGCCCTGCAGTGGGGGGATGGAAACCAAGACTGTCACCCTCTCATTAACTGTTCCGGCTTTGGACTACAGAGCAAGGTATTGGAAAGCCAAACGGCAGGTTAAATCAACAGTGTACCTGGTATACCTCTGTTACAGAAAAGCAGAAATGCTTTTTTGAATTTTAAAAATTTATTGGAATTGGATGTTTTTATTGGATCTGTTTAAATAGATAATAAATATATATACCTGTTCCTCAGAAGGTACAAAGGAGTAGAACGTAAGTCTCCCTACAACCTCTGTGTCTGTGTATACCATTCCATCCTGGAGAAGACTGGTGACCAGGTTCTTAAGAGCTATTCTATATACATGTATATTCTATTCTATATACATGTATATGTATAGACATATACATAAAATATTTTTCCTTTCTCACACATGACATATATAAACTATTCTGCATATAGAGACTATGTTAAAATGAAAATGAAATTAACAGATAATCAGGGTTGGGGGGGTATGGGAACGCAGAGATTGGCACAGGGTCCTAGGGAGAAGGTCCAACACTCTCAAACTGAGCTGCTGGCTTTCTGGGCCCCACTTTGGAGAACAGTGTATGTAACACCAGGGGTGGATGCGTGAGTTCTGAGCTTCTTAGAGAGACCTACCCCAAAATGTGGGTAGTTGTGGTCTCACATTGGGTTTTCTACATAAACAATGGAAAGTCAGCTCAAATTTGAAATTAAGAGGTCAGGGCATCCCGCCCCAGAATGTTCTCTTAGCAGAGTCTCTTCTCAGGTAGGAACTGAGAGTCCTTTGATGTGCTGCATACCATGTGGGGTTTAGGGGTGCCCTGGGAGTGTTCATTGTGTGTCAGGCTCTTAAAAAGTGATAAGCACTCTTAACATGTTATGTTGCTTAATCCTCGTCATTTTATCATCTCCGTTGTGCCTCTGAGGAAATGGAGGTTTTACTAATACGTGGCAGAGGTAGGAAAGCTTGACCTGACTTCTGTGTTCTACCCTCCCACTGACTCCCATGGGGTTCTTCCCAATGTCTGCACCTGAAGAATCAAATCCAAACTCCTCAGCCGGGATTCGAGGACTCTCTCCCATCTGCACACAGTTCTTTCCTAGGTTTCTCTCTTCTGGTTCCTTGTCACACACTGCCTGCTTGAGTCACACCAGATCGCTGTTACTGGGCCTTGCATTCATGCAGGCCTTTGCTCAGGCCATTCCCTTCACGTGGAATCCTCTCTCTGCTCTGCCTGGCAAACTGCCAGTGCAATTTTTCTAAAACTCAATCTGTCTTACCTCACTGTTTAAAATCTCTCTGTGTCTCCTCACCACCTAATGTGATCAAGACCAATGTCTTAACTTTAAACAGAGGAGCTTCATATTCTGGGTCCCACTGACATTCAAGCTCACCTCTCCCACTTCCATTTCCTACTTAATGCTCCATGCCCATGATCTCCTTACGGTTCCCTAAACATTTTGGGCAAATCTGTTCCAGGTCTTTGCATATAAAATATTCTTCCCACCCTCCCCTTTGCTTGCCTAATTCCTACTTGTCCTTCTGATCATTGCTCGGGTACCTCCTCAGAGGGCCTTTTTTGTCTCTTTCTAAGAAATCTGTCCCCTTCTATACCCCCAGTATATATGTTTTAAAATATCTTTTTTCTATCCTGAGCTCCTCCAGGTCAGTTAATGTCTGGTTCCTCGGAGCCTCACATGGCACCCTGGCACCCAGGTTGTCTCGAGAAATAAGTGATGATTGGAAGAACTGATGAATGGGTGGAAGGATGAGCTAGAATTTAGAGTCCCCGAGTGAGGCCTAGGTACAGTCTGACCTTAGACCTTTCTTTTTTTTTGCCAGCTGCTCCCTGATAGTCTTGCAATTACTCCTATTATTTGGAACCTCTTCACTGCAATGTGACCTTGTTTATGTGGGTTTACCTCTTTGAGACTCAGTTTCCTCAAATGTAACATAAGAAGGTAGGAGCATTTGATCCCTACTGTCCCTTTCAGATCAAATGTTCCATGAATCCACGTTGCTTGCAGAGCAGAAGAAATTTTCCAAGCACTGTGTGTCTGTGTGTAGGGAGAACACCAGTATTGCTGCTGGTTGCAAGAGATTTTCAGAGACTCCAGCTTAACTCTTTAACTCAGAGGTTGACAAACTATGGCTGATGGGTCCAATCTCTTTCACTGCCTGGTTTTGTATGGTCCACAAACTACACACGTTTTTAAATTTTTAAATGATTGGGGAAAAAAATAAAAAGAGTATTTCATGATGCAAAAATTATGTGGGATTTAAATTTCAGCATCTGGGGGTGCCTGGGTGTCTCAGTGGATTAAGCATCTGCCTTCAGCTCAGGTCATGATCCCAAAGTCCTGGGATCAAGTCTGGCATCAGGCTCCCTGCTTCTCCCTCTGTCTCTGCCCCTCCCTTCTGCTCATGCCCTCTCTTTCACTCTCTCTCAAATAAATAAATACATCTTTAAAAAACTCACAAATTTCAGTACCCATAAATAAAGTTGTATTGGAATGCATCTTTGATTATTTGTTTACACATTGTCCATAGCTGTTTCCATACTACAACAGCAGAGGTGAGTAACTGCAACAGAGATCACATGTTGAGTAATTGCAACAGAGATAGCATGGTAAAATATTTACCATCTGGCCTTTTACAGAAAACACTGGCCAACCCCTATGCTGACTCAAGAATTCTCAGTGGCCTCCATCTAATCTCTAACAGCTCTGTCCAACAGAAATATAACGGGAGTCGCATATGTAATTTAAAATTTTCTAGTAGCTATGTTGGGACGCCTGGGTGGCTCAGGGTGTGATCCCCATCCTCAGATCGAGTCCTGCATCGGGCTCCTTGTGGGGGGCCTGCTTCTCCCTCTGCCTATGTCTCTGCCTCTGTGTGTGTGTCTTTTTTTTTTTTTTAAGATTTTATTTATTCATTCATGAGAGAGAGAGAGAGAGAGAGAGAGAGAGAGGCAGAGACACAGAGAAGCAGGCTCCATGCAGGGAGCCGGATGTGGGACTTGATACCAGGTCTCCAGGATAAATAAATAAAATCTTTAAAAAAAAAACAAAAATAAATAAAATTTTCTAGTAGCCATGTTAAAAAATAACTTTTAAAAATTATTTTAAAAAGTAAGACTGATGATATATTTTATTTTTTTTAATTTTTTTAATTTTTTATTTTTTTACTTATGATAGAGAGCGAGAGAGAGAGGCAGAGACATAGGCAGAGGGAGAAGCAGGCTCCATGCACCGGGAGCCTGACGTGGGATTCGATCCCGGGTGTCCAGGATCGCGCCCTGGGCCAAAGGCAGGCGCCAAACCACTGCGCCACCCAGGGATCCCTGATATATTTTATTTAACATGATTTAGAAAAATATTTCAACATGTAATCAATACAAAAATTAATGAAATTTTACATTCTTTTTATACTAAATTTTCAAAATCTTATGTGTGTTTTGTGCCTACAGCACACCTCAAATTGGACTAGTCACATTTTAAGTGCTCAGTAGCCACATATGGCTAGTGACTAGTATATTGACAGGTCAGGGGTATCAATCAAGTTCAAATGCTGATATGAAATTAGAGGTGCTGCGTTCTTTGGCCTTAGTTTCACTCTTAACTACTTCCTTAAATGCCAGCCACACAGATCCATTCTGGGCCTCTTAAATTAGATACAATCTTCAACCTCTGCTTCTTTGCTCATTTTTTCCTTCCTTCCCTGCTTCCTTCCTTTACTTTTCTCCCTTATCCCCCCTTTCCTTCTTTCTTTCACAACTTTATTCAGATGTAATTCACATTCTATGCAATTCATACATCTAAAATGTACAATTCAATGGTTTTCAGTATATTCTGAGTTGTGCACCATCACCACAATCAATTTTGGGACATTTCAGTTCCCTAACAAGATACTCCATTCCCTTTAGCAGTCACCCTCATCCCCCAAATCCTCCCCTAGCCCTGGCAACCACGGATCTATTTTC
Source organism: Nyctereutes procyonoides (assembly GCF_905146905.1). NCBI lineage: Eukaryota > Metazoa > Chordata > Mammalia > Carnivora > Canidae > Nyctereutes > Nyctereutes procyonoides. The sequence goes on along the minus strand of NW_026575133.1, from coordinate 6,794,700 downwards.
TGTCTTTCTGAATTTTGCTGGTCATTTTATACAAATGGAATCATACAATATATAGTATTTTGTGACTAGTTTCTTGCACTTAGCATAATGTTTCAAGGTTCATCCTTGTTGGAGTGTGTAACAGTGCTTCATTCCTTTTTATTGCTGAGTAATATTCCATTGCTCCTTCCTTTGTGCTATGCTCTCTTCCTCTAAGACCTTCCCTTCAAGATGTTGAGCCCCAAGGCCCCAACGAAAACCCAAGAAGGGAAAGAAAAATCTGCCCTTCTTAGTCCACAATGTTTAAGATCAAACACAGGACCAGTTCAGACTTTTAGAGGAAGAAAGGAAATAAAGACTTTTTGAAATCATTACCTTTGTAACAAAATATATCTCTCTTAAAAAACAAAACAAAACAAAAACAAAAACAAAAATCCATAAACCTCAACATGGCCCAAAAGGAAAACTTTGGATCAAACTATTGATGACTCTAGAATAGTGTACTGGGTGAGCCCATTTGGTGCAACGATAAACTGAATATGGCAACCCAGCCTCAGCTTAGAGACTTCCACAGCACAGATCAGAAGCAGTCTGACCTCAGTTCCAACCTGCCTTCATCAGGCAGGATTAGATATTAGGATTATGCTTCAGGTGGTTGTCTTTTTTTTTTTTAAGATTTATTTATTTTAGAGAGAGAGGGGAGAGAGAGCAAGGGGAGGGGCAGAGGGAGAGAATTTTCAAGCAGACTCTCCCCCCACCCACTGAGCGTGGAGCACCAAGACTCATGAGATCAGGACCTGATCCAAAGGGAGAGTCCCACACTCAACCCACTGAGCTACCTACCCAGGGGACCTGGATTATGCTTCAGGTGATTCTGACTCTTCTAAAACCCCACTGCCATCTCCTCTCCACCTTCCTCCGGCTTAAGTGCATGCTCGGCCATGGCTCCATCTTTCCTCTTCCTCTCTTGACTCCTCCTTTCCTATTGCTCCCCCTTACCTCTCCCCTTTCCTCTTCACCCTCTGTCCCTTCTTAGTCTCTTCTTTTTTGATCTCCCTCCTATTCACAAACTCTTCCCTTCTTTTCCACATCAGCTCCCTCCTTCCCTTGCCTCCCTGCACTGCCATCACTTTTCCTCTCTCCCGTCTTTTCTCTCAGGGTGTCCCACATTACGTACGTGGAGCTGGGCCATCCTTGGGCTCATTTCACAGAAGACAGCCAAGGATCCAGGAGTCAGATCCAAGGATGAAATTCAGCCACATCACTTGAGGACAGTGGAAGTAGAAGCTAGGTTCCTCAGCCTCCCTCACAGGATTAAAGTTCTAAAGTGGCAGAGAGTGAGCCTCATCCGTTTCAAGCCACCCTGGGGAGGAGAGTAGAAGATGCACACGGGTCCTAGAAGCACCAGTCACCTCCGTGATCTTTCCTTCACGCCTTGTGGTCACCTTGGTGCCTCCTGCGCCCCAACACACATTCTTTCTCTCTCCTCGGGGTGGGAGGGTGCCCTTATGCTGTCTCCCCATCTTTGATCTCCTCCCACCCTTTCTCCAGCTCTGCTCCTCTCGGGTTCCCTTCCCACTTTTCCAACTCTTTCCCCGCCCCTCTTCAGGTGAGACCCTCACTGTACAGGTACCGTACGTGCTCCCGCCACTTCAGGTCACGTGACCCCCAGCGCCCAGGGGCGTGTCCGCAACTGGAAGACCAGGCTCACCTGCGCGCCTTCTGATTGGTTGGGCCTCTCAGGCCACCGCCTGCTTCTGCGCAGTCACGTGGCCCCAGTCACGTGGCCCGGGCCTCTAGGATCTGGGACCATTACTTTCCGCTGTGGGTGAGCTCGGGTTAAGTTTTAAAACTTCTCCTCCTCTTTCTCCTGTTTGTTGAGTTTTCCATGTTATTCTGTTCACTGGTGCTTGCTAAAGAAACTCGGAAGTACATAAAAGTGAAAACAGGCAATTTCTTCCAGTGCCATGTTGCTGCTTCCTGATCTTAGCGTCTAGGGGGAATGTGATCCACTTCTGTATTGTTGTGAAAACATTGGAATCCTGCTGTAAGAGTAATGGAAGTAATAGATAAAATTTATTGCTGTTTTCTATGTGCTCTTTACACTTAGCTACTGTTATTCTCAATTACAGGTGAGAAACTGGCCTTACCGAGGCTAGATCGTTTGCCCTAGGTCTTCAGTTACTAAATAAGTAGTAGAGCCAGGATTTGAATCCGAGTCTGATTCCAGAGCCCTTGTAAAGCCTCTACCCTGTGTGGGTGGCTTTTATATGCAGTGTCTATTCTCCTCCTGATTTGGGAATAATTCCCCTAGATGTTAACTCTCCTATCATTTTATGGTCTCTGTGCAACATGCCCTATTGGTATATTTAGAAGAGAAACGCAAAGCGAGGACTGAGTTAACTCCGTTAGAAAAGGCCCATCAGGCCTGATGGAGAGCCAGCCATCCTAACCTGTCAACAGGGATACCAAAGGCTGGACCACAAAGAGGCTGCCCTTGAGGGTGAGAGGTTCTTCCTGGCAATTAGTGACCCTGTGGCCACAGCTGCAGATGCTCAATAATAACAGTGAAGGCATGGGCTAGATGCCAAGCAATTTATAGACATTATTTCAGTCAGTCCCCACAGTAATTCTGAAAGGTGGGTGAAATGACTTTACCCAAAGTCAGTGTTGTTAGGATTCAAAACCCAGGGCTATCTAATGCTAGAGTCTGTGGTATTTCCATCTTGCCCTTTGCTTTTCTGTAAAAATATAACAGTCACTAAGAGTGAGCCTCTCTTAGGTGCCTGATACTCTGCTTGGATTTGTCCATGTATTATTATCTCACTGAGTCTGCGCAGTAATCCTGTCAAAAAGATAAGATGATTTCCCTTCCACAGAGGAGGAAGCTGAGGTTCAGAAAAGTTCTGTAATGTACTCAAGATTATATAGCCTATTAGAAGGAGAAACTATATTCACACTCTTGATTTACTGACTCCTAAGCTTTTGCCCTCCATTTGCTGCCCCATGCCAGGGCAAAGTTTTTATCTGGATTGAGGATTTAGACAAGAGCTGGGTTCAACCTGGGCAGAAACGTGTTTAGGGAACAGGTAAGAGCTCAGATCTCAGAATTTCTTCAGAGCTCCAGGTTCTTCCTGTGACATCTGCTATGGGGTGAACCAGAGCAAGGCTGTGAGAGGAGACAGCTGCTCCTCTTTCTATGAGGGGGTCAAAAGGAAACTGTGATGTTTCCATTGTGCTCCAGTCTCCCCATCGTGTACATCTAGGTACTGCTGAGCCTTCGGCTCTCTTGATTTTGTTTAAAAGAAGAAGATTCACAGGGGTGGAAAGAACTTTGAAGGAGAGTTATCAGTACAACCTTCCATTTGATGCTTCCCTGTGTCCCAGTTTCTTCCTCTGTTTCTCAGGCTTTCACAAGGTCTTGGGTAGGAGAGGTAAAATAATGGAGGTGGTAGCATTAGAACTGTAATAAATAGTTTTTGGGGGGATCCCTGGGTGGCGCAGCGGTTTGGCGCCTGCCTTTGGCCCAGGGCACGATCCTGGAGACCCAGGATCGAATCCCACATCGGGCTCCGGGTGCATAGAGCCTGCTTCTCCCTCTGCCTATGTCTCTGTGCCTCTCTCTCTCTCTCTGTGACTATCATAAATAAATAAAAATTAAAAAAAAAATTTTTTTTAAAAAATAGTTTTTGGTTCTGAGCACTTTACTTTTTAAATAATTTTTTAAAGATTTGTTTGTTTATTTGAAAGAGAGAGACAGTGCAAGCAAGGGGAGGGACAGAGGGAGAGGGAGAATCTCAAGCAGACTCCCCAGTGAATGCACAGCCTGACTTGGAGCTTGATCTCATGACCCCGAGATCACTACCCAAGCCAAAATCAATTCAGATGCTCAACTGACTGAGCCACCCAGGCATCCCATTTCTGAGCATTTTAAATCAGCCAGTCTTGGGGCACCTGGGTGGCTCATTGGTTGAGTGTCTCCCTTTGGCTCAGGTTGTGATCCCAGAGTCCTGGGATCGAGTCCTGCATTGGGCTCCTCTCTGGGAGCCTGCTTCTCCCTCTGCCTATGTCTCTGCCTCTCTTCGTGTCTCTCATGAATAAATAAATGAAATCTTAAAAAAAAAAAAAGCAGCCATTCTCAAAGTATGGTCTGGGGACCTCTGTGGGTTCCTAAGATCCTTTCAGGGCTCTACAAGGTCAAACTGTTTTCTTTTTTTTAAGATTTTATTTATTCATGAGAGACACAGAGAGAGAGAGGCAGAGACACAGGCAGAGGGAGAAGGCTCCGTGCAGGGAGCCCGACGTGGGACTTGATCCTGGGTCTCCAGGATCACACCCTGGGCTGCAGGTGGCACTAAACCGCTGAGCCACCGGGGCTGCCCTCAAACTGTTTTCATAATAATACTGACATGTTGTTTGCCTTTTTCACTCTCAATCTCTCACAAGTATATAGTGGAATTTTCCAGAAGCTACAGAATATGAAACTTCTGGAAAACCTTCGTTTGTTGCATTCAGATTGTTGCATTTATTGCAACAGATTGAAGAAGCAAATATGAGGATCATGTCATCTATGAAGCCAGAAATAAGACAGATTTGCAAAAATGCAACAACCTTACTCCTCCTTGCAATTCATCTTTCTCTCCCCTCTATCCCCAGGCAACCACTGATCTGCTTTCTGTTGGTTTGTATAGATTGGTTTGTATTTTCTAAAATTTTAGGTACATGGATTATACAGTAAGTACTTTTTTTTTTTAAAGTAGGCACCATGCCCAGCATGGAGCCCAGTTTGAGGCTTGAATTCACAACCCTGAGATCAAGACCTGCCTGAGACTGAGAATTGGATGCTTAACCAATCAACTGAGCCACCTAGGCACCCCATAAATACTCTTTTGGTCTGACTTCTCTCACTTCTGCAGAGTGATTTTGAAATTCATCCATGTTATTGTGTTGGGGATGAGATTTGAACTCTGGTTCTGCCACTCATTAACTGTATGACTTTGGGGAAATTACTTGTCTCTTCTTCAGAGAGGAAACAGTAAATAACTCCTATTTTGCATAGTTGTGAAGATTAAATAAGTCAATATAAGTAAATAAAACATTCAGTTCCTGGTACTTACAGGGCGCTTGATAAATAGTAGTTATTTTTGAATATATGTTTGACATAAGAATCAAGGAGGGTAACTAGTACAGCATGGGGATGGGGAGAATCTTGTTTAGAATAATTTGATTCATAGCTCAGGTTTAACTATTTGCTAAACATTTCTCACTTGCACACCTCAAACCTCCACACATGCCAGGCTAACCAGGAAATTTTTCTTCAGTGAGGGCTGGGGACATGGAAATTGGTAGCTTTGAAAGTCCTGCCAATTTGGAGTTACCCTGTTGGAAAAAAACAAAATCCCACTAGGCTGCTTTGAAAATGGAAAAGGTGTATTCTTTTTCATCCTCGTTGATTCCAAGTCCAGCTGGCCAGGTTTACTCAAACTTGGAATGAAAACTCCATGTCTGGGGATGGTGTGGGCTTCAGAAGGTTCTTGGCCAGAGGAAGTGGGAGATTGAGGTTTTCTGTGCGACTCGTTGCAGCTGAGCCTGGGTTGGAACAAGTGCTCAAACTGAGGAGTTTCTCAGAGAATCAGTATGGGATCCCCTGCTTCTCTGCCTTCCTAAGCGCCGAGGGCCATGGGGACCTGTTATAATCATGTTGTGTTTGCTACTGGCAACTGAAGCTTCTTGTATCCTCATGCTGCTGGGAGGTAACTGCTTTTTCCTAAGCCTGAAGACACAGTCTGAGAGAAAAAGAACACAAAGAGGACAAGAGAAGAGAGAAGGAGAGAGGAGGGAGGGTGAGAGAGTGCTGAATTGATTGCTGTCTGTTCAGGTCTAGCTGGAAAACACAATGAAGTGAAAAGGCTTCTTGGTTGGTGTGCTTTTCTTCATTTTTTTTCCCAGGGTTTGAAGTGGGGAGGGAAGGATGGGAAAACAGAAAGGAAGAGGTGGAGGATTGGCAAGGCCTGAGCAGAAGCAGCACGAGGACTTCAGGGCCAGGGAGGGGAAAGTAACTTGGGGATTCTGGGACCCTCAGAAGGATTGGCCCTTCCTGGCCAATCCCTTACTTCCACAAGAGACTGTGGCTCAGGGTGATGCTGCCAGTAGTGCATTTGGAATGAAGAAAAGCCAAGTAGCTGAAGCCTGCCCATCCCTATCCTAGAAAAAAAAACACCATATAAGTTTTCTTCCAGTTGAGTGTGGGATGGGTGTTGATGTTGGTTTTATTTTTTTCCAGTATAGAGTATTTTGAAAATTTTTATTTTACTACTTTATGCCCAGCATTATCCAAAATGCTTTACAGGCCTTATATCAGTTAATTCTTACAACCACCTTGCAAGATGTGGGTTCTATTCTTAACTCCATTTTATAGATTAAGAAACAGAAGCTAGAAAGGTTGAGTAAAGAACCTACGGTAACCGGTAAGCAGCAGAACCAGACTTCATCTTCAGGTCTCTCTGAACTCTGAGCCTGCATTCTTAAGTACTATACTATGCCTGCATTTCCATATAGTCTTTTAAATAACTCACAGTTTACTGTTACTGGGAGGGAAGGAGGGAGATAGATAGTCATGTGTGAAAGCCACTATGCTACAATATAATCACAACAGGCTGGGCTAACTAGTGAGTTGGAGGCCTTTGGAAGCCAAGGAAGAGAATATGTACTACTTCTATAAGCCTGGGTTGATGGGTTTAAGGAAGTCTTTTTACTTCTTCTTCTTATTTTTTTTTAATTTATTTTTAATTAATTAATTAATTTATTTATTTTTAACATGACTTTTTAAAAGATTAAAAACTCAAGCTACAGAACTTACTGCCTGACATGAAACCCAGCTCTGCCACTTATTAGCACTGTGACCTTGGTTAAATTAGTTACCCTCAGGGCACCTAGGTGGTTCAGTTGGTTAAGCATCTGCCTTCAGCTCAGGTTATGATCCCAAGGTTCTGGGACCGAGTCCCTGTGTTGGGCTCCCCACACAGTGGGGAGCTGGCTTCTCCTTCTCGTTCCTGCTCTCTGTCGCACGCTCTCTCTCAAATAAATAAATAAAATCTTTTAAAAAACTATTCTCTCTGAGATTCAAGCTCTTCATCTATAAAATGAGGATACATCCATTCAACAGACGTTTACTGTGAGCTGTTTTGTGTCAGGCACTGTTCTAAGCAACAGAGAGATATTGGTGAACAAGATAGACAAGACCTGACACTTCCAGAGCTTTAGGATAATAATCATACCTACCTCATGGTGCTGAAGGGTCTGGAACATCTAGCTCTTCACTCCTATCTTTTCTTTCTTCAACTCAAGCTCCATTTCCTCCATTTCCAAAGAAGTCTTCCCTGACCTGCCTGACTAGGTCCATTTCCATAGGACTGTGGACCTACCCTTTTTTTTTTTTTTTGGACCTACCCTTTATAACACTAGGCATCATTGTAAGCGGTTTGATTCTTTGAAGCCTGTAAATTCCTTGAGGACAGGTACAGTGTCTGATTTCTGGTTTTGTTTTATTTTTAGCTCAGCAGTGACTAGTTCATATTACGCTTTCATCAAATACTTGTTGAATGAGTAAATGAAATGAGATAATGCATGTAAAGGAGTTGGTGTGTGGACTTGGCACAGTCAGCACATAGTGAAATACTCTCTTCTGTTATAACTTGGCACTTACTCTTCTTGATTTGAAAACTGAAATAGCCCCATCCACACCTACTTGTCTTTGACATCTACTGCTGTGCAATGGATTCTGCTGGTTGATACTTAACTGCCATTGCCCCTTTCTTGTTGGCAGACCCTGGATGCTATGTGATTGTTCACCCTTCCCCTCAGACTAGTAAGCAGCACGGCTAGTCCAAAAATCTACAGATGGCCAATAAGCAAGTGAAAGATGCTCGACGTCTCTAATTGTTAGGGAAAAGCAAATCAAAACCACAGTAGGCTACTACATCACACTGATGAGGATGGCTGCTTATATAAAAACACTGAAAAAAACCCCAAACCAGGAAATAACAGTGTTGGTGTGGATGTGAAGAAATTGGAACCCTTGTGGGAATGTAAAATGGTGCAGCTGCTATGGAAAACAGGACGGCAGTTCCTCAAAAAATAAAAAATAGACTTACTATTTGACACAGAAATTCCCCTTCTGGGTATATGCCCTTCAGAATTGAAAGCAGGGTCTCAAAGAGATATTTCTACACTCATGTTCATTGCAGCATTATTTGTAAAAGCCAAAAGGTGGAATAACCCATGTGTATTGGTGGATGATAGATAAGTAAAATTTGGCATATACATTCAATGGAATATGATTAGCCTTAAAAAGGAAGGAAATTCTGACACTTACTTCAATATGGATGAACCTTGAGGACATCATGTTGAGTGAAACAAGCCAGATACAGAAAGACAAATATTGCATGATTCCACTTATGTGAGATATCTAGAGTAGTCAAATACATAGAGACAGAAAGTAGAATGGTGGTTACCGGGGCTGGGAGAAAGATGGGGAGTTACTGATTAATAGGCACAGAGTTTCAGTTTTATCAGATGGAAAGAGTTCTGTGGATGGATGGTGGTATTGGTGACACAATAAAGTGGATGTACATAAAGCTTTACATTTGAAAATGGTGAAGATGGTCAGTTTAAAAAAATTATTTATTTATTTATTTGAGAGAGAGAGAACGCAGGGGAGAAAACCAATCAGACTCCACATTGCACACCACTCCGATCTCCCTTCAAGGAAGAACTTGCTATGTGGCTGCCCTTTTGAGTCAAACCTATGCTCTTCAAAGGCAACCCATGCTAATGACTGAGCATGGTGGGGGTGCCAGGACCTGGCCATTTCTGCCTATGTAGGACTCCTCTTAACCAGCAGTCCTTCCTGTAGAGCCTTTCTCTGCCCAATCTGGCTTCTCCCCTCTTTTATCTTTACCAGGCATTACCACCCTCCACCCCAACCTGCTTGCACATCGCCCTGTATCTCAGCGCTTACTTCCTGGAGAACCCATTTGACACAGAGTGGAAAATAATAATGACTCCTTTTAAGGGATTTGTGCAGCCTGGTCTGAAAATAGTAGGCCTGCTTGTGCTTTCTTGTCTGTCTATCTATCTATCTATCTATCTATCTATCTATCTATTTATTTATTTATTTATTTATTTGATTTCATTTTCCTATTTATTCATGAGAGACACAGAGTGAGAGAGAGGTAGAGATAGGCAGAGGGAGAAGCAGGCTCCATGCAGGGAGCCTGATGAGGGACTCGATCCCGGGTCTCCAGGATCACACCCTGGGCTGCAGGCAGCGCTAAACTGCTGCGCCACCGGGGCTGCCCTCTTGTCCTTTTTAAAAAAGATGTATTCATTTATTAGAGAGAGATTGAGTGTGAATGTGTGTGTGAGGAAGGGTAGAGGGAGAGAATCTCAAGCAGACTCCCCTGCTGAGCACAAGCCTGATGCAGGGCTTGATCCCATAACCCTGAGATCATGACCAGAGCTGAAACCAAGAGCCAGACACTCAATTGATTGTACCACCCAGGTGCCCCTATATCGTTCTAAACACATTCCAAGTACCTGGAATAACAGATCAGCAGACACTCTAATTGAGTGAATGGTAAGTACTTATTCATGCTAGCACTATGCTAGAGGTCTTACATTCTTTATCTCATTCAGCCCTCAAGGAAGTCCTATGAGATGGGCATAAGTAGCCTTATTTACCAGATTGAGTAAAACCCAGTCTTGAAATACTAGGTGATACATTCCAAGGTCACATCAGAAGGTGACAGATCTCATTTTATTCAGATCTGGCTGTCACCCTGTCAGAGAGCTCTGCTTTCCCGTCTAAAATACCTCCTCTACCTTCATTATTCTCTACTCATCTACCCACTGTACCACTCTTGACGTTACCGGTTTATGTGTTTATTGTCTGTCTCTCTCTGAAAGGGAAACTTACCAGGGCAGTGGTCCTGTCTTACTTAGTGCTGTATGCTCAGAACCAAGAACAGTGTCTGTACTGAGCAGTGCTCAACTACTCAGTGAATGGATGCATAAAGGAAACTAAGCTCATCTTCAGGTCATGTTTATATTCATTGTTTTAAATAATAATATACCCTATTTGAATAATACTACAGTTTACAAAGTGTTTCCACTGTCCTCTCCTTTGGTCCTCACAGAAGTCTTTGAGGTTGGACTGACACTTACTCCTTCTAGAAGAACCCCCTAACACTAGCTGTTCTCTGTGCCTGGAATGCTTTCCTTCCGCTTCTTTGCCTACATCACTCTATGCCTCCTTTGTCACTTCCTTAGGGAGGCTGGCCCTGGCCTTACAGCCTGGGTTAGGAACCTGAGCTACATGCTCTCATCATACCTTATAAATCTCTTGTAGGCCTTATCACAATGGTAGTTAAATAATTACATAATTATTTTATGATTGACTCCCCTACTAGCCAAGGCTCCATTAAGACAGGGTCTTGCTGTGCCTGTATATACCTCTGCGCCTGATACACTGTGGTGCTCATTATATACATATATGTATATGAATATGCATGTGTACTTGGACACCTATATGTCTAAAAATGAATTATTTCCAATCAACAGATGGGGAAATCAAAACCCTATGTTCTAGGGATGCCTGGGTGGCTCAGCGGTTGAGCATCTGCCTTCAGCTCAGAGCATGATCCTGGGATCCGGGATCGAGTCCCACATCAGGCTCCTTGCAGGGAGCCTGCTTCTCCCTCTGCCTGTGTCTCTGCCTCTCTCTCTGTCTCTCATGAATAAATAAATAAAATCTTAAAAAAACAAACAAACTATGTTCGAGGTTATAGGCTGGAAAACTATTTTGTTTGTTACTCATAGTAAGAAATTTATTGTCTATCATGACCCCAGGAAACACATTCACACACATATGCAATAGTGCTTATACTTATTATGGACTAAGCACTGATATTTTTTTTAAGCACTGATATTTTTATATTATATTCAACTTGACTTCATTAAAAAGTGTGTAGTTCCAATTTATTTCACTAATTTCATGACCAACTGTTGTCTCAACAACCTCGGCCTAAGTGATTTGTTCAAGGTCACCTGACTAGCATAGTGGTGGGATCAGAAAAATAATTCAGTTTTCTCATACCTAGTATACTTTGGTGGATTTCTTACCCTAAGGAAGACTATCACAAAGTCTTGTATCAGTTTTGATAACCAAAGAACAAATTTGTTCTGCTTTTCAGCCATAATTAAGGCAATGCCAGTCTCACCATCTGTAGGCATTTCACTTTGGTTCGTCCAAATACCTTGGCTCTCTGCAGCGCAGCTGCTCAGAAGGTTCTTCTCAGAAACTCTAAAGGAAAAGATTTAGTCATAATGGGTGGCACACCTATACTTGTGGAATTCTCATCCGAATTACACCAAACTAACATATGGAGAAAGGCACATGGCATATTAAATGATTTACTGGGGTCAAAGATCAAGTCAATGGCAGGCCTACAGTTAACCTGCCACACATCCTCAGAGTCTGCTGGCTGACAGAAGGAAGCCTGGGCTAGGCAGGGCAGTCAGCCTGGACCTGGTCAGCCATCAGCCAGTTAATCTACAACGGCACCTTTTCCTACCAGAGGCAGGTTTGACTTGAACTCCTGGGAGACCTGCCTTCTTGGAATCTAGATTTCTCTGCTTCAGAGTCTAGTTTGGCTAGTGTTGGACACAGAAGCCTAGAGAAGGCTGAAACTTGTTTATTTGTTCTTTTATTCCTGGATTTATAATTTGACCTTAATATACTGTATGTCTGTACATGTGTTGATCTCAAAAAAATGTTTGAGCTTGCCTGCTTCTCAGGCCATGTTGGCAGGCAGCTGTTAAAGCCATCAGCGATGTTTGCTTCCAGTTACAAAAGAAAACATTCTCTATTTGGGGCTATGTTGTTGTTTTTTTTTTTTTCTTTCCTGATTTAAAAGGGGAAATATGGTTCCCAGTAGAGATGTGGGGCTGCCCCATCCCCTTCAGAGCTGAGAATGACTAAGAACCCTTTTCGGCACACCTGGTTCAGGATCTTTCTAATATTCATGCTCTTTTTCTCTCCCCGTGGAAGTATTCTTAGGGGATTTAGTTTAGAATTGTTTGAGCAACTGGGCAGGTTTTTTGCCCTTCCCCGGGGATATAGTTTATAGTTCAACATCTCCCTCAAATTCTGGTGTGCTGTTAGTTAAGGAAGAGTCAGGTTTGTCCCATTCTCAGGTGCACTGATGACACAGCTGCTGATGGGACCAAGGAAACATGAGTCATTCTAACCTCTGCCCAGAACCTTTGAAAGAATGCACAAACCCTGACCTTGCTTTGGAGAGACCATCTGGGGAAAACTGTATTTCCCCAAATATATAGAAAATTGAGAGTTCCTCTGGGTGGGGAGTAGGGAAAAACAGATGGCAAATGTGGGGTTTGCATATGCAAATATTTGTTTCAGAGAAAATGATTTAACATGGTAAGTACACTCTTGAAAGACTGACCTGGGGATGCCTGAGTGGCTCAGCGGTTAAGCATCTGCCTTCCGCTCAGGGTATGATCCCAGGATCTAGGATCAAGTACCACATCAGGCTCCTTGGGGAGAGCCTGCTTCTCCCTCTGCCTGTGTCTCTGCCTCTCTCTCTCTCTCTCTCTCTCTTTCTCTGTCTTTCATGAATAAATAAATAAAATCTTAAAAAAAAAAATGACCTGGGGAGGAGCATGGGAAGAGTTGGAGGTAAAGGGGAGGGAAGAACAGAGAAGCCAGACAATAGGTGGGAAACAAGACACAAGGCAGTGTGATTTGCTGGAGATTGGAGGTGCCTTTGGCAGACCAGCTCAGTAACCAGCTGGAAGAGGGAGGGATGGGAAGAGTTGAAAACGAGGAATAGAAACCTCCAGGGAAAGTATGGCTGCCTAACTGAAAGAGGCTTGGAGGAAAAAAAAAAAAAGGAACTCAACAAATAGTGCCTTAGAAGATTCCAGCAATGGTTAGAATTACAGGACAGTTTGGACTTTTAGTGGAAGATGCCATTTAAGCTACTACATGAAAGGTCTCAAGAACCCCAGGATTTCTTATTGAAGGACAAAGTAAAGTTGAAACTGCTAATCACCTGAACGCATGACTCTAAGAAACAAGACTTTTACATGGTATCTTTTTCAAAATTCCAGATTTCAGTTGTTTATTGCTGGCATATAGGCAAGTGATTGACCTTTGTATCCTGACCTTCTAACAAAGACTCTCTTTCCATTTATCTAGGCATCTTTGCTTGTTTCATTGGTGTTGTCTAGTTTTCTAGATGTAGATCCTATTCATGTTTGGTTAGATTTATACCTGGTATTTGTTTTTTTGGATGCTACCATAAATGGTTTTTAAAATTTCAGGTCTGAATTGCTCATTGCTCATCTGCAGGAGAGCACAAGAAACTAGAATTTACCTTCTTAACTACCATTTTGAGCTTTTTCCCAAAGATACTCTGAGCCAGGGAAAGCTGGGGCGGGATGGGTCAGTAATCACAGTTGTCCCCTCTCTCTCCTTCCTCATTCTGTAAATATTTGTTTATTTCATTTGACTGAGTTGATGTTTGGCTAAAGAGCAGCTAGAGAGGAGGAGGTGCTGTTGAGGAATAGGGGACAATGTCTTAAGTCTCAAGTTTAAGATCTTTGGAGGAGCAGTGTTTGAACTCTTAGTATTTTTTTTTAACTCTCCATGCAGGGAGCCTGACGTGGGACTCGATACGGGGTCTCCAGGATCAGGCCCTGGGCTGAAGGCGGCGCTAAACTGCTGAGCCACCTGGGCTGCCCGAACTCTTAGTGTTTGAGACAGAATGGTGGATGTGGGAAAGAAAACTAGCGATTGCACCAGCATGAGGGAGGGCTTTACCAAGTGATGTGAATAAAGATGAAGGCATATTGTGCCTGTGGTTCAATAGTGGAAACTAGGCTGAGAAAAGTGCGAGAAGCCTCTATTCCCCACCTTTTCATTCCCCTACTGCTTAGCAAGTAGTTTTCAGTAACGTATATTGTATATTGAACAAATCTGGAGGCAGCTCAGCAAAGTTGACATTAGTGCCCAAGTGTCCAAGGCAGGGCAAGGAGGAAATGAGTTTAAACAACTCTTACCCACAGAATCTAGGGTAACAGCTAAGTCAAGGTTTATATGGCTTCCAGGGTTTTTGTTTTGTATTTTACTGGGACAACAGGTAGACCAACACCCTAGGCAGACAAGCTGTTGCTTACTCAGTGACCGAGGTAGCTGAGAAACATGGCTCTACTTTTGGTTGGAGGCAAGCCCACCTGTGGTTTCATACCTTCTCTAAATCTGAAGACTGCTGAGCTGTCAGCAGATGAGATGCATAGCTGGGGAGGCTGCTGGTGTGCTGGAGGACCATGTAGTGCTAGCAACTCTTAGTATCTCTTCTAATCAGGATCACTTATGATTCCCTGGAGCCGTGGTTAAAGAGCTGTGCCCTTTGCTGGAGAGACCCAATTTGTGGTGGGTGACTGCAGGGGAAGAGCCCCTGGGAGCCAGACCAAGGCTTTGGAGCAGAAGCCCCTGAGTTTTGAGGGCTGTGGGCAGAAGGTCACTGAAAAAGGTCAGAAGTATAGTGGGAGAACCATTTCTAAGAGGGCTGCTCTGAGTTGCAATTAATTAACATATAGTGGAAAGGATACCTTTATCTTCCTGTTGGAAGCCCAGCTTTTATTCTGGGTCCCAACGAAATAATTTACACAAGGGTCTCACTGGAACATTTCGAGCACTGACATATCATGTACATTTCTTTCATGCCTCTGCTAACACTAAAAAAGTTACCCAAGAACACCACCATTTTTTTCTTAGGCATGGACCTAAAATTCAATGATATTACTTCACAGACGGACCAATATTCATTAACAGTTAAATATAGAGAGAGGTTATGTGAGGCCAAGAGCATGAGCTATGCAATAAGTAGATCTGAGTTCAGTTTTCAGTTTTGACCTACACTAGCTTTGCGGCCTTGGACAAATTGCTCGACCTCTCAGAGTCTCTAAAAAATAAAGGTAATAGGGATGCCTGGGTGGCTCAGTGGTTGAGTGTCTGCCTTTGGCTTAGGGTGTGATCCCGCATTGGGATCAAGTCCTGCATTGGGCTGCCAACAGGGAACCTGTTTCTCCCTCTGCCTATGTCTCTGTCTCTGTGTGTCTCATGAATAAATAAATACAATCTTTTAAAAAATAGGGGTAATAATAACAATATCCATTCTGTTGACTTTACAGGTTATTGCTGTAAGCAAGGAAGTGCTATACATGATGATTTTTATTGGGCAAAATTGGAATCCATGCTCCCTGAAAATTATGCCAGACGAGAGTCCATTTAGAAGGACTGATATGGACCTATTAATATAGGCAGGTCATAAAGGGTAGGGGAAGTGAAAAGGGTCAGTGAACAAATATTTATTTACCATGTACTGTATGTAAAATGTTCTTGATACAGAGAGAGAAAAGTGAGGTGGGGTAATAAAGAGGTAGGTAGTAGTTAGTAGGCATGGGTTCTGTCCTTTGGAGAACAAAGACATGGTGAAAAGTATAGCTGATACTATTCATTCTGCTAAATGAATAGTCTAATTGGAGAGTCCTAGGGATTTTCATGGGAGGGTTTTCAAAGAGGCCAAAACATGAGTTTGTTTTGATGAATAGGTGGGATTCAGATGAGAGAGGACTTTTCCAGAAAGAGGACAAGTGGGACCAAAGGCTCAGAAGCCAGGAAAAACAAGACATTTATATCCCTCCTCATTGTATTAACTTCTTTTAAATGCTGTTTTCCAGGGTAACATATACATAATAATACAGCAAATTACGCTTTGTAATTTTGTAATTTTTCCCCTGTTTTACAGATGAGGAAACTGAGGTTCAGTAAGGTTTAATCTTTGCCCAAGGTCACCTACTAAAGAAATGGCAGAAGCAGGGTTCAAATCCATTTTGTTGAAATCTAAGTCCAAAGGTCTTTCCACAGTATGTGCTGCTTGGTGGGGAATATAGTAAATAGGTCAGTTTGGATGTAATGGAAAGTTTCATGCTGGGTCATTGAGGATGGAGAGGGGTCCTGGGATATCAGACTATTGAGTGCGAGGCAAAGAGGTTTATATTGACTACAGAGCCTACAAGTGGCAGAGGTCTCTGAGTAGCAGAGTGACATCACTAAAATTTATCCAGGATTTCCAAGTCCAAGGCTCTGTAGGCTCATAGACTATTTAAACTACTAATTGGACAGAAAAGGAGGGAGAAAGCTCCTTCCTTTATTCTTGGATGATTCCTACTCTTGAACTTTCTCCATTGTGTTATTCCTGGGTTTTTCTTAAATGCTTCTGCAATTTCTACCCCAGAGAGAGCATCATATTTCAGTAAGGAGCAGAGTGAAAGAGATTCAGATTGGTCCTGGATCCAGTAGTGAGCTCCAGTGATGAGAGTGCTCACACACAGACTCTTGTAACACCCAAGTACCACTGAACCAAGCCTCCCAAATAAGAGGCTTCTACATTCTTTTCCTAAGCTGAAGGTTTCGATGTAGGTCAATGGTGAAAGGCGACTTGCTGGAGGGCTAACAGACAATACCCACTCTTTACATTGTGTGAGTGAATTTCTCAACTGATTAAGTAGTAGTTTGCTTGGGGTCTTTAAGTGTGTAGCAGCAGTGGCGATTCTTTCTGTCCTCCAATCCCTCTTTTTAATTGAATTTTAAATTGGATGTTGATCTTCAAAGCTTAAAAAAATGTGTATGTTCTATGACCCAGCAATATCACTGTTAAGAATTTATAAGCAAATTTAAAGTAAAGTCAAGAATGTGAATATGGAGCACTCACTTTTGTAATGCCAAAAAATTGGAAACACTTAAGTTTCCAGGGGAATTGGTTGAGTAAATTATGGTACATCTTACTCAGTGGAATGCTATGCAGGCATTAAAATGATACTGTTGAAGAATATTTAATGGCATAGAAAAATGTCAAGGTTATATTAAGCTACAATTGAGGCCAATTTTTGATTTTTTAAAAGTATAGAATTCCTTCATACCTATTAGGGTGGCTTTAAAAAAAAACACAAACACCCAGAAAAAGAGTGTTGGTATGGATATGATGGAATTGGAACCCTTGTGCATTGCTGGTGTAAGTGCAAACTAGTGTAGCCAACTGTGGAAAACAGTATGGAGGCTTCTCCAAAAATTAAACATAGAATTAGCATTTGATCCAGCAATTCCACTTCTGGATATAGAGGAAGAACTGAAAGCAGGGATTCAAACAGCTATTTGTACACCAATGTTCATAGCAGCATTATTTGTAATAGCCAAAAGGTGGAAATAAACCAAGTGTCCAGGCAGCCCAGGTGGCTCAGCGGTTTAGCGCCGCCTTTAGCCCAGGGCCTGATCCTGGAGACCCCGTATTGAGTCCCACGTCAAGCTCCCTGCATGGAGCATGCTTCTCCCTCTGCCTGTGTCTCTGCCTCTCCCTCTCTCTCTCTCTCTCTGTGTCTCTCATGAATAAATAAATTTTAAAAAAATCTAAACTGAGTGTCCATTGATGGATGAATGAATAAACAAAATGTACTGTATACATACAGTAGAAATTATTCAGCCTTTAAAATAAATGAAATTCTGGGGCACCTGGATGGTGCAGTCTGCTAAGCATCTGCCTTTGGCTTAGGTCCTAATCTTGGGATCCTGGGATCAAGCCACACGTTGGGCTCCTTGGTCAGTTGGGAGCCTGCTTCTCCTTTTCCCTCTGTCCCTCCCTTGTTGCTTGTGCTCTCTCTCACTATCTTTTTTTCTCTCTCTCTCTCAAATAAAGAAAGAAAGAAATAATCTTTATTTTTTAAAATTTTTTTAGAAATAATCTTTAAAAAAATAAAAGAAGGGCAGCCCCGGTGGCACAGCGGTTTAGCGCCACCTGCAACCCAGGGTGTGATCCTGGAGGCCCGAGATCGAGTCCCATGTCAGGCTCCCTGCATGGAGTCTGCTTCTCCCTCTGCATGTGTCTCTGCCTCTCTTTCTCTCTCTCTGTGTCTCTCATGAATAAATAAATAAAAAATCTTTAAAAATAAAAAATAAATGAGATTCTGACCTATGCTACAACATAGATAACTGAAATAAACCATATACAAAAGGGCAAATAGCTGTATTATTACACTTATGTGAGGTACTGAGTAGTCAAATACATAATGGCAGAAACTAGGACAGTGGTTGCCAGTGGCTGGGGGAGGGAGAAATTGTTTATTGGGTACAGAGTTCCAGTTTGGGAAAATTGAGAAAGTTCTTCAGATAGATGGTGGTAATGATTGCACAATTTTTTTTAGATTTTATTTCTTTATTAGAGTACACAAGCAGGGGAAGGGTCAGAGGGAGAAGCAGACTCCCCACTCAGTGGGGAGCCTGATGTGAGGCTTGATCCCAGGACCCCAGGATCATAACCTGAATCAAAGGCAGACACTTAACTGACTGAGCCACCCAGATGCCTGGATTGCACAACAATTTGAATATAGTTAATGACACTCAGCATAGTTATAAATAGTTAAAATGGTAAATTTTATTTTATGTATATATTTCCACAATAAAACAATTTTTAGAAAAGTATATATACAAAAGACTATATGGAATGCTGGGTAGCAGATTATAGGTGATTTTATTTATTTTTACATATTTTCAATTTGGCTTTTAAAAATATTTTTAAAATTTTAAAAATTATTTTTAGGGGATCCCTGGGTGGCGCAGCGGTTTAGTGCCTGCCTTTGGCCCAGGGCGCGATCCTGGAGACCCTGGATCGAATCCCATGTCGGGCTCCCGGTGTGTGGAGCCTGCTTCTCCCTCTGCCTGTGTCTCTGCCTCTCTCTCTCTGTGTGTGACTATCATAAATAAATAAAAATTTAAAAAAAATATTTTTAATTGCATGAGGATTACATATATATATCTTCTTTGTAAAAAAGTAAAACATTACAGATAAGATTAAAATCTTCTTAGATCACCTCCCTCAATCCCATACATACATCTACCTGACACATATATGGGGTTGTTTTATACATAGCATTTTCATAGTATAATTTGTCAACTTTTTTTCATTCAACATCATTCCTTAGATATGTTTTCATATCACTCTTTTCCAGTTTCTCTTTCATTTTTTTAAAAATTTTTTAATTTATGATAGACACAGAGAGAGAAAGAGGTAGAGACACAGGAGGAGGGAGAAGCAGGCTCCATGCCGGGAGCCCGACTTGGGACTCGATCCCGGGACTCCAGGATCGCGCCCTGGGCCAAAGGCAGGCGCCAAACCACTGAGCTACCCAGGGATCCCCAGTTTCACTCTTTGAAATGATTGCATATTATTCTACAGATGGACATGTTATGGTTTATTGGGCTAGTTGCCCATTGGTGGACATTTAGGTTGTTTAATTGTAGTTTTTGTTATTACAAACAATGTTGGGTGAACACAATTTATGTTTTTTAAAAGATTTTATTTATTCATGAGAGACACAGAGAGACAAAAGCAGAGACACAGGCAGAGGAAGAAGCAGGCTCCATGCAGGGAGCCCGACGTGGGACTCGATCCTGAGTCTCTAGGATCAGGCCCTGGGCCAAAGGCAGTGCTAAACCACTAAGCCACCTGGGCTGCCCACAATTTATGTTTTTAAAATTGATTCTGATAGGGACACCTGGGTGGCTCAGGGTGTGATCCTGGGGTCCTGGGATTGAGTCCTGCATCAGCCTCACTGGAAGGAGTCTGCTTTTCCCTCTGCCTATGTCTCTGCCTCTCTCTCTCTTTCTCTCATGAATAAATAAATAAATCTTAAAAAATAAAATTGATTCTGATAAAGTATGTTGTACTCATAAAGAGAAAATATTTTAGGTGTGCCTGGGTGGCACTATTGGTTAAGTGTTAGACTTGATTTTGGCTCAGCTTGTGATCTCGGAGTTGTGAGATAGAGTCCCGAGTTAGGCTCCACGCTGAGCAGGGAGTCCGCCTGAGATTCTCTCTGTCCCCATCTGTCTACCTCTCCCACCTGCTCATGTGTGCATGCATGCGTGCACGTGCTCTCTCTATCTCCCAAATAAATAAATCTTTATAAAGAGAAAGTATTTCAAAATAGTAAAACTATTGTTTTAGTTTGAGCTGGAATGAGAGCAGTGACTTTATTATTATTATTTTTTAAAGATTTTATTTATTTATGAGAGACACAGAGAGAGAGGCAGAGACACAGGCAGAGTCACAGGCAGACGGAGGAGCAGGCTCCACGCAGGGAGCCCGACGTGGGACTCAATCCCAGGACTCCAGGATCACACCCTGGGCTGAAGGCAGGCTCTAAACCGCTGAGCCACCCAGGCATCCCGAGAGCAGTGACTTTACTTCGGTGTGTGCACCCATATTCCTAGAGGCCAGGTGGCCCAAGATGCACATACACCCTTTCCCTGTTGATGTGTTAGGAAACTTGGCCTGTGTTTTTTGTTTCTTTTTTCTTACAGAATTCAGAATATTATAAACCCATCAACTCCCCACCTTCCAGGATCCATATGAAAACCATAAAGACAAATGACTGCTACAGATAGGCTTGGAATCCCAGTCCCTCTAAAACCTCAAATCAGAGAAACTGAGTCCCGGGAAGAGACTTCTCAGCTCGCAGAGGGGAGGAAGTGATGTAAGATATGGCCACCCTGTGGCACATCAGAATTCTCCAGTAGAACTGAGATTCTTTGATTCCTTGGATATACAACCACATTAGCTCCTGTCCCCACTAGATCCTCAGCTCTTACCTTTATACTTGGGATGCTGGAGATGATGGAATTAATGAGGAAATCAGCAAATTCCCAACACCTTCTACTTAGTACCATGTCATCTTTAACCGAAGGTGCAACTGAGTGTAAAATAAGTAAAGTTCGTGCATTTGCTAAAATGAATTACAACACAAAAGCTCTCCGGTTTAAAAAAAAGAAAAAGAAAAAGAAAAAAGGAATAGAAACTCCCCTCCCTCTAGCCTCCCCTCAAGCCTCTAATCTCATCTGTGAAAAAGAACTGTACTTTACTGTCCACAAAACAGTCTATTTTCAAAGTGAGAGGAGAATTGGTCCGTGAGGAGAGCCATCAGTAACTGGGGTTCATGAATTCCTGCTTGTTTATAGAAAGCAGTGACTGAGGATAGACACTTTGAAACCACCTGTGAAAGAATTAAAGACCAAGGGGGGCAAAACCCCCATCACAAACAGAATCTCACTGATCAAGTGTGAAAGAAAGGGAAGAAAGAAAAAGCCAAGTAGATCTTTGCAGGCAACCACTAGATGGACATAGAATTCAAAAACATTCTTTAGTGAGATCAAGGATGGCAGGCTTTGAAGCCTGGAGGGCTGGCGAGTCTCAGAACCGGCCTGGCCGTGGCAATCCCCGCACCGCCGCGCCCAGAGTCTTGCGCTTGCTGGAGTAAAGCATTTAAATTGGAACAATGTCAAATTTCACAGCTATCTTATGTCCAGTGACCTTACGGGACCCCGAGGGAAAGACAGATAGAAAATGATTGTTCTCAACACGTTCCTGAAAGCGAAGAAGTCACACAGGCACCCCCGAGAAACAACTTTTCAAAATGAAAACGCCCACAAACTCTCGCTGGCCGGGCAGCAAGCGAGTCGTGCTTATTTATTTATTCATTTATTTGTTCTTTTTACTGAGGACTCGAATTCCTTACAGAACACCCGCAAAGATCAAGTTCCATCACTATGGCACATAAATTTGTGAAGATAATGTTATCGTGGGAAAAGAGGAGGTAACAACTCTCCTGAATTATTTAATCGATTTGAAACAGGTTTTATTGCTGTTATAAAGAAAGTGAGACGTAAGTTCTGTGTGACAAATAAAGCCCTCCATACGTTATGTGAAAGAATAATTTGAGGACAAAGATGAGATCCCGAACCTCTGCTGTGTTTTTAGATAAGAATTTCAATGATCCTTCACATCCCCTAACTATGCCTAAGTGAATCATCTTAGGTTAATGGGTTTTTTCTTTTAAAGGAAACAGACATTATAGATGTAGCTAAAATTCCCTTTTACCACTACCCTCAATCTCTTTTCCACACTTTCTGTCCCACAGGCAGCCATCACCATGAGTTTAAGATGTATAATTCTGTTCTCTTTTTTGTACCCTTACATACATATATGTGTTCCCTCAAGAGTTAGGATAGTTGTTTTTGTGTTAATTTTTTTCATAAATGGCATTATATTGTACATATTGCTTCAAAATTATTTATTTTGCTAATACACTCAACTTTATGTTTTCCCTACCTATCCAGGTATATGTTTCATTCTTTTTGGGGACTTAATGTTTTAAAGGAAGAAAGCAAGGAGGAGGAAATGTTTATTCACACCAGAACAGTTACATGTACCTATATGTTTCTGCCTATCTCTAATTAGGACCCTAATGTCAGGAGGATGTCTTGGAGGAAGGGCTACTTAAATTCAGTTTTTAAAAGAGATTTAAAAAAAACACTAAGTGACAAAGAATGTCATAGGGCATTTTAGAGATAACCTTTAAAATAATTTCCTAAACTAATAATTGCGAGGTTTGCTATATGAACTTTCCTTCACTATTTGGAATATAGGTTCTATGGTTTTTGTTTTACATTTTGGCTAGACGAAAGTTTCACTGGGAAAGATGTTTAAAAAGGGATGCTATACTAATCAAGTCAAGATTAACTAAAGCCAGACAACTCCAGAAATTCTACAAAAAACTGTCGTTTAAATCCAACAGGTAGACACACATGCCAATTGCAAATGAAAGAATCTTTGATTAATGGGAGTTGATGTGTGCTGAATAAAATCCACCCCAAACCCAAAATGTGTTTGTAGTGTGAGATGAAGATATGGAGGTCACAAGTGAGTGCTGCTTATGTTAGTAATTTTAATTTTACCCCGTTGGAGCCCCTGTGTACAAAACTTGAGAAAGCAAGACCTTGATTTGCTCAGGTTTCTCTGAGGAGGAGCCGCAGAATCCTTGAAGCATGATTTGAAAAAGATGGATAAGATATTCCACCCAAAATTCAACATCACCTTTAATCTTGCCCTCTCCTCCTCTAATCCCTAGGTAATGTTTTGTGCTTCTTTTGCAGTAAAGCAATTTTGTTAATCACTTTAGCACCAATTCTTGCATCCCTGGCAATACTCAGAACTGCTTCCATCCAAGTCTTTGATGTGGGAAAGAAACACACACACTCTTTCACATGTAATCTGAAAACAATTCACCTCTTGCCAATGAATGCACAGCACTCCACTTTAATAGAGAGCAAGTTCTGTGGAGGTTTCTAATCCTTTCTGCCAAAGAAGAGAAGAGAGAGAATCACTCAGGTAGCCCAACCTCATTCAGGAGTTAAAATCACTTGGAATGTTTTGTAGTGTGTTGGGGGCTTTTTTTTTAAAAAAAAATATTACTTGCTGAAGATTACTGCTCTCAGGGCAAATCAAAACAACTCAAGAAAAAAAATAAAAAATAAAAAATAAAAAATAAAAAAGATTCCCCATCCCCAACTCAAACAGGATATTCTTCTCAACCCAGATAACTCTTGATCTAAGTGTATTACAAGAAACCTGCTTTAATCCCTCAAAGCAATGGTGTTATAGATAAGTAGCGGTAACTCAGGTGGCTTAAATTCCAGAAATGTACAAAAGATTTGGTTGGAAACAAAACTAAAGAAGAAAGGAAGCTCAATCTGCATTGCTGTGACTTGAAGAGGTAAATTTAGGGCAGTAAAAATGCAAAGAATGACCCCTAAAAAAGAAATAGCCATAAAGTTCAGAATTGTCTTGATGGTCTTATTGGCTGCTTATAGTGTGTGTCTGAATGTGTATGTGCTTTTGGGGTGTGTTTGTGTAAGTGTTTGGAGACAGTGAAATTGTTTTACTGATTTCAGGATATGCTGGAGTTCATTTGAAAACTTACATACGTTTTACTGTAATACTACAACATTCTGAAGCTTTATTTCACAAATGATTTTCTTTCTCCTTTTATAATTTGTAGTTGAGTTCCAGTATTTTCTTTTTGCTCAGTCCTTTTTCCTAACATACCACTGCTGAGTTAAATGCAAGGGGATGGACTTTATTTTTTTTTCCTTCTGTCAGTAATTACCATATTTTCACAGTCTGGGTATTCATTTTGATCTACTTTCTGACATCCCATTAACAGATTGCAAATTCCCCCTCCCTCTTGTCAACTATAGCTCTCTATTGCAAAATAATGGCAATTTCTTTCATTATGGCCTCTTCCATTTACCTAAAACATCCTTGAATATGCCCTTTTACTTTTTAAAGAGTGCCCCCTTTTAGAGGTATAGCTTGTTATCTGATAGGTGATACATATAAATAGACATTCAGAAGGTATAAAATATGCCACCTAGGTCCCCTCCTTAGAAGCAAACATTGGTACGAGGTTTTGTGTAACTCTCCAGAAATTTTTGGTGTACAAAAGCCAAAGCACATAAACACAGTTCCCCCTACCCCCCCACCAAATGGCAATATATTCTGCACACTCTTCGTATCTTGCTTTTTTTCCCCCACTTAATGTATATAAGAGATGGTTCTATAACAATGTGTATGGTCTTCCTCATTCTTTTATTTTTTGATTTTAAATTGATCTTCCTCATTCTTTTGCACAGTTGCTTAATATCCTATTCTACAGATGCTCCATGATTTATTTAAACAGTTTGGAATACATCCATTCTAAATGCTTCTATGTCAGTGGCTTGTTTCTTCACAGGTGGTATCTATAACTCTATCCTTGGTACTGTAAATAAGTGATTGAGTTGAAACATGGAGGGCTTTTGAACAAATTTATTTTCTAAACATTTAGAAGCTTAAAAAATTATCCAGACAGGGATCCCTGGGTGGTACAGCGGTTTAGCACCTGCCTTTGGCCCAGGGCGCAATCCTGGAGACCCAGGATCAAATCCCACGTCGGGCTCCCGGTGCATGGAGCCTGCTTCTCCCTCTGCCTGTGTCTCTGCCTCTCTGTGACTATCATAAATTAAAAAAAAAATATGCAGACAGATATGGGTTTATAGTTTACGGGAAAAAAAAAGCATTATGGAAGTTGTGTGATGCCAAGACTTTGAATGATTTTTTGAATTATTTCCTCTCAGTCTCATCATGGATCCCGCCTGGACTGTGTATTGACCTAACTACTTAAACATTTAAAACTCAATTTTTCATTGATTTTCCTATATGGATTAACATAAGATTCTATATTGAGAATTTCCTTTCAATAGCTGATACGAACTTTAATTCTCTTAACCTATAAATATTACTAAATATTGCTTCATATACCTTTACTTTTTTATTATTTATTTATGATAGTCATACATACAGAGAGAGAGAGAGGCAGAGACACAGGCAGAGGGAGAAGCAGGCTCCATGCACCAGGAGCCCGACGTGGGATTCGATCCCGGGTCTCCAGGATCGCGCCCTGGGCCAAAGCCAGGCGCCAAACCGCTGCGCCACCCAGGGATCTCATATACCTTTATTTTTTTTTTAAAGACTGAGACACAGAGAGAGGCAGAGACACAAGCAGAGGGAGAAGCAGGCTCCATGCAGGGAGTCCGATGCGGGACTCAGTCCTGGGTCTCCGGGATCATGCCCTGAGCCAAAGGCAGACGCCCAACCGCTGAGCCACCCAGGTGTCTCTGCTTCATATACCTTTAATTAAAAACCAACTCAAGGGATCCCTGGGTGGCGCAGCGGTTTAGTGCCTGCCTTTGGCCCAGGGCGTGATCCTGGAGACCCGGGATCCAGTCCCACGTCGGGCTCCCTGCATGGGGCCTGCTTCTCTCTCTCTCTCTCTCTCTCTCTGTGTGTGTGTGACTATCATGAATAAATAAAAATCTTTTTTTTTAAATAAAATCTTAAAAAACAAACCAATTCAACATGCTATCTCATGTATAACTTAGGACTCAAATCAGAACTTCTAGTTGATCTCAACTCTTGACAGAGCAAGGCACGCTGTAGGGCCTGACCAGTGTGATTCCTCTCCTATTATTGAGTAGTCTAAGAGATGAAGATCTTGGGAGGCTATAGATTAGATCCCTGAAGCAGGAAGAGGTCCAAGCTAACCCCTGGGTTGTGCCACACATCCATCGAGATTGGTCATGCTTAAAGCATGCAGGAGCACCTGGGCAAAAATTTCTGTCTACTTATTGGTGCCTTCAAAGCACTTGGAGGCCCATGCCCTTGCCAAGTGAGGATTTGAACTTGTGACTCTGCCTCACCAGGGCTGGTATCTATGTGATTATGGTTTGCTTCTACTGTCAGACCAAGTTCAGTTTCAGTTTTTTCTTGTATCTGTTTTGCTCCTGATTTAGGGGCTTCTTTTGTAGATGTAAAGCTAAGCTTTTCTTTGCTCACTCTTACTGGGAGACTCTTCTGGCAGGAAGCCTGTCATCTGTTGTAAAGGAGAGCTGGTGTTGACTGGAAACAACAGAGTTGGTGGTCTGGTAGCCATTGTCCTGTGTTAGGAGCAGGTGGTCTCCCTAAAGCTCCATGTGTTTGGAAACTTCTCTGACCAGTGCTTGTGCTGCTAAAGGAAGATGAGCTCAAGCTGTACTTGTTTTCCAGGTCAATCTACTGAACCTGGGAAAATCCCCAGGGGCGAGCTTGGACCTCTTCCTGCTTTTCTCTCCATGGTGGATTTTAAACGTAGGGGATTTTTCTCATTCATCTCTGCATTTGTGTTTGAAACAGCTGCTAGAGAAAAGAGAATAGGCACATTATATAGAATATATAATTTTTAAGGAGCAGTGACATAGGATTTCAAAGGATAACAATGCAGTTTTATTACAAAGGCCATAACTGCTCTTGGTGTAGTATATGAGCATATATATATGTGTGTGTATATATATATACACACACATATATATATGATTTTTTTACTAAAGTAAAAACAAAAAACTTAAATAAGACCTATCCTTATTCCATTCACATTCGAACTTTTGTTCATATTTAGCAACCGAACACAACCCACCATCTGTTCAAAATAATTTAATTGAAACTCCAGAAAAGTTGTTTTGTGTTTCTCTCTCTTGTAGAGGGAGAGTGGGGGGGATGGGAAGAGGGAGAGAGAATCTCAAGCAGGCTCCACTCTCAGCATGGCCCCTTGCAGGCCACAGGGCTTGATATCATAACCCTGAGAGTATTACCTAAGCTGAATCAAGAGTTGGACACTTAACCGACTGAGCCACCCAGGTGCCCCTGTATTTTCCTCATTTTTAACAGACCCCAAACCTAGGAGAAGATAAATTATATCCTATGGTTTTATTCAGTGTAATGAGTGTCTCAGATGAAAAAATGTACCTGAAGTTAGGCATTCCTTTTTTTTTTTTTAAAAGATTAATTTATTTGAGGGAGAGTGAAAGCGAGAGAGACCACAGTGGGAGAGGGAGAAGCAGACTTGCTGCTGAGTGGAGAGCCCAACCTGGGGCTCGCTCTCAGGACCCTGACCTGAGCTGAAGGCAGACTCTTTTTTTTTTTTTTTTTTTTTAAGATTTTACTTATCCATTCATGAGAGACAGAGAGGCAGAGACATAGGCAGAGGGAGAAGCAGGCTCCATGCACCGGGAGCCCGACGTGGGACTCGATCCCGGGTCTCCAGGATCGTGCCCTGGGCCAAAGGCAGGCGCCAAACCGCTGCGCCACCCAGGGATCCCCTGAAGGCAGACTCTTAACCAACTGAGTCACCTGGGTACTCCTGAAGTTAGGCATTCTTAAATAGTAATAATTATAGAATCATATATAAGAATTTCATATTTGACCTGGCACTTTCTTTGAGAAGTACTGAAGATGATTCGTTTCTTTCTGGAGTTTAATTATCCCTCTTTTCATAGAAGAGAACTCATAAGATCATATTTGCAAGTATTCTGTTTTTTTTTATTTTAGAGAGATAGGGGTAGCAGGGGACAGGCAGAGGGAGAGAGAATCCCAGGCAGATTCTGGCTGAGTACGGAGCCCCACTCAGGGCTCAATTTTACAATCCTGAGATCGTGACCTGAGCCAAAACCAAGAATCAGTTCTCAACTGATTATACCAGCTAGACACCCCACATGTATTGTCTTCATGATGACCTTATTTTTATTTATCTATGTATGTATGTGTATTTGTTATAAGTATATATTTATTTATTTAAAGAAATTCCCAGTTGATCATGAAAATTTCACAAGATTTTGTGATTTCCTTCATCTTTGAGTTTCATATCTTCCATCATCTTGTGCCAAATGAGTCCTGCTGAAAGAAAACAGGAAACAACAAATTCTGATGCCACACTGCAACAGGGGAATTTTTCTTATCCTAATGCTGATGGTGTACTCTATATCAAAATCTATTTGAACATCACCTATTGACATGAAGAAGGCTATTTCAGACTAAAGATAACATTACTTAACTGGCAAATCTGAAAATCTGTTTCCTCTTTCCCACAGTTATATTTTATATTTGTATCCTGCCAACCCCCTTACTTATTCTCCTACCCATTGTAGACACGGAGTTCTTAAATTTTTCATATGTATGTGTATATTTACATTACATATGTTTGAGTACATATATATCATTTCTATAAAAATTGGTGCTTGGAAATGTCTATTTTCTCACAGTTGAAAAGTTAGGACAGTATCTTGGAATGATATATGTCCTTTTGGAAAATCAATTTTTCTGGTACAGCTGTTAATTTGGGTGACTAGAGCTCTTAAGCAGAGGTTTTGTTGGAGATGACCTATAGGACATTAATTTTACTTTTTTGATTGCACTAGGGGTGACAGGATAGTTTCATATCAGGAATCTCTATCATTCAAGAAACAATGCTTTCACATGCATTACAATTTTTGCAAAGATTTTCTGTAAAAGTCACAAAAAGCTCAAATGAACTTAAAAAAACCCTTTAATTTGTAGAACAGATTTAGATTACAGAATAATTGTGGTGCCAGTATAGAGAGTTCCTATAGACTTCCATTATCAACATCTGACAATAGTATTGTGCATTTGTAATGATTAATTGATCAGAATCCCTCAGTTTTTACTTAATGTCCCTTTTCTTTTTTGCTCCAGGACATTTAGTTGTCATATCTCCTTTGGCACCTCTTTGCTGTGACAATTTCCCAGACTTCCATTGTTTTTGATGATCTTGACATTTTTGAGGAACACTGGTCAGGTAGTTTGTAGAATGTCAATTGGGATTTGTCTGTTTTTTTTTTTTTTTCATTATTTAACTGGGATAATAGGTTTTGGGGAGGAAGGCCACAGAGGTAAAGTACCATTTTCATCACGATATATCAGGGGTACCTACTATCAACATGACTTATTACTGTTGATGTTGACCTTGATTACCTGGCTGAAATTGTGTTTGTCAGCTTTCTCCACTGTAAAGTTACTCTCCCCCACCTTTCTGTATTGTACTCTTTAGAAGGAATCACTATGTGCAGCCCTCACTTTAGGCATGGGGGTAGGTGAGAGTTATGGTCTGCCTTGGTGGAGATGAAGTATAACACACATTATTAGGAATTCTCCTGCATGAGTAATGTGTAAAATGAAGTTTAATATTAAAATGAACTAATTTAATTAAATTATTCCTTACACTTAGATGTAAATACTTCTTAGGATTTTTCAAAAACTGATTATTTATGTAATACATGTTCATTGCAAAAGACTTAGAAAATGCAGAAAAGTGTAAAGCAGCAGCAAAAAGAACTATCCATGATTCTGCATCTCATAAGCATCCATTTCTAGCATTTAGTCATATTTCCTTCTGTTTTTTCTGCATAATTATTTTAAACAGTACTTTATCATTTATTGATCTTTGTTTAAATTCAATTTAGTTAACATATAGTGTATTATTAGTTTCAGGGGTAGAATTTAGTGATTCATCAGTTGCATATAACACCCAGTGCTCATTAGATCAATGCCCATCCCCCAATTACCTTAAAATTATTTCATATGAAATAAAAATATTTTATCTTTGACTATGACAAAGGAGGCAGTGGTTTAGCACTGCCTTCAGCCCAGGGCGTGATCCTGGAGACCAGGGATCAAGTCCCACGTCGGGCTCTCTGCATGGAGCCTGCTTCTCCCTCTGCCTGTGTCTCTCTCTGCTTCTCTCTGTGTGTGTCTCTCATGAATAAATAAAATATTTTTTTAAAAATGAATATGACAAAGACAGTGAATTCATAAAAAAAGATCTTGGTAGTATTTAGCATGATGAACATAAACTACCAACCTGATAATTTTTAAAATTTTTTTATTTATGATAGTCACACAGGGAGAGAGAGGCAGAGACACAGGCAGAGGGAGAAGCAGGCTCCATGCACCGGGAGCCCGACATGGGATTCGATCCCGGGTCTCCAGGATCGCGCCCTGGGCCAAAGGCAGGCGCCAAACCGCTGCGCCACCCAGGGATCCCCCAACCTGATAATTTCTGGAAAGAAAACTAGACTCCATTCTTCTATTTGTGAGATGCTCACATGTTTATAGATACAGTATTCACTATTAGGCTTCTTATTTCTTCTCATTTCTGATAGTCTAATTTGTTTTTTATTTTGCTAATACATGATACACATTTTAAATGGAATAAATAAAGTTTAGTGAAACAGGTCGCAAAAAAAATAAAAAAAATAAAAAAAGAAACAGGTCGCTAGTTAACTCTGGTAATAAATTAGGTTTCAAATCTCCAACTTTCTTGTTGCATGGTGTTAGTACTCATGACAACTCTATTTTCTCTTTGAGAGACTTTATTGATTATGTAAAGGTGAGATATACTTCTTATTAAAAAATTGTGGAATACAGAAAAGTACAAAGCAAATTCCAAAAATTCTATTACCTAGAAATAATCATTATTTTTCAAAAAATTTTTATTTGAGGGATGCCTGGGTGGCTCAGTCAATTACTCTTGATTTCAGCTCAGGTCTTGATCTCAAGGTTGTGAGTTCAAGGCCTGTGTTGGGTTCCATGCTGGGCCTGAAGCTTAGTTTAATTTTTTTTTTTTTTCAGGATGCCTGGGTGGCTCAGCGGTTGAGCATCTGCCTTTGGCTCTGGGAGTGATCCTGGAGTCCCAGGATCCAGTCCCACAATGGGCTCCCTGCATGGAGCCTGCTTCTCCCTCTGCTTATGTCTCTGTCTCTTTCTCTGTGTCTCTCATGAAGAAATAAATAAAATCTTAATTTTTTTTTCATTTGGGGATAGTTGACCACAATGTTACCTTAATTTCAGGTGTACAACATTTTGATTCAATTTCTTTATATGTTATGCCATGCTTATACAAGTATAGCTACCATCTGTCACTATACAACACTATTCCAATATCATTGATCATATTATTTATGCTGTGCCTTTTATTCCTGTGACTTATTTATTTCATAACTGGAAGCCTGTGTCTCCCACTCTCCTTCACCCATTCTGCCCAGTTCCCTACCCTTCCCCTCTGGCAACCACTAGTTTGTTCTCTGTATTTATAAGTCTGATTCTACCTTTTGTTTGTTCATTTGTTTTGTTTTTTAGAGTTCATATATGAGTGAAATCATATGGTATTTGTCTATCTCAGTCTGGCTTATTTTACTTAGTATAATACTCTCTAGGTCCATCCATGTTGCTGCAAATGGCACGATATCATCCTTTTTATGGCTACATAATATTCCAGCATGTGTATATCTGTGTGTGTGTTTGTATACATATACCACATCTTTCTTATCTATTCATGTATCAATGGACACTTGGTTGTTTCTATATTTTGGCTATTGTAAATAATGCTGCAGTAAACATAGGGGTACATATATCTTTCAAATTAGTGTTTTGTTTCCTTTAGGTAAATACCCATTAGTGGAATTATTGGCTCATATGGTATCGAAATAACCATTATTAACATCATTTCACAAAATCTTCCTTCACATATTTACAAATAGGAATACATTTATTTTTAAAAAGGCTCATATAATATGTATCACATATATATTCTTACTTAAATTTAACAGAAGAAAATTAAGCTGAAGCAAATTACTAAATTTAGTTTAATTTTTTTTTCTTTGCAAGATAAATTAGTTCCTACAAGTCCTTTTAAATTTTTGTAGAAATTATGAATAGCACTAAGAGGCTGTAGATCTGTATAGTTAACTCTTAAAAAATAATGGAGATAAGAAAGGAGCTTTAACTGCTTAGAAGCAGCTTTTATTTAGATACCAGAACTGCCTGATGGCCAGAGGTAAAGTATAATATTAAGTGTGTCTTTATCAGTTGCAAGGGATCTCAGAGGACCCTGAAATGTCTTATTCCATTTTCTGCTGTGTATGGCAAAGGCCTGGTTCAGAGGATAGCTTTGAGGTTAGACTGCCAATTAGGAACCATGTGACCATAGGCCTCAGTCTCATCTCCTGTTAAAAAACTGTTTTTTTTTTAATTTTTATTTATTTATGATAGTCACACACACACAGAGAGAGAGAGAGGCAGAGACACAGGCAGAGGGAGAAGCAGGCTCCATGCACCGGGAGCCCGACGTGGGATTCGATCCGGGCTCTCCAGGATCGCGCCCTGGGCCAAAGGCAGGTGCCAAACTGCTGCGCCACCCAGGGATCCCAAAAAACTGGGTTAATAGTATCTTTCTCATGTGATTGTTGATAGGAATAAGACAATACATGGAAAGCTCTTATAATATACTTAATAATAATAAGCTATTATTTTTTTAAGATTTTTATTTATTTATTCATGAGAGACAGAGATGCAGGCAGAGGGAGAGGCAGGCTCCA
Source organism: Nyctereutes procyonoides (assembly GCF_905146905.1). NCBI lineage: Eukaryota > Metazoa > Chordata > Mammalia > Carnivora > Canidae > Nyctereutes > Nyctereutes procyonoides. The sequence goes on along the minus strand of NW_026575133.1, from coordinate 6,761,945 downwards.
TGCAGGAAGCCCGACATGGGACTCCATCCCAGGTCCCCAGGATCACACCCTGGGCTGAAGGCGTGCTAAACCGCTGAGCCACCCAGGCTGCCCAATATAAACTATTATTATACAAGAATAATGGTGAACATATGAATCACTGTATGCCATTGAAAACTGTCATTCACAAAATAATCCCTTTCTCTCTAATTCATCTCAATAATTCCTTCCCCTGTTAAATCTGCCTATTCCTAAGGCTAGGGCCCTGAATGTTAACCAGTGGGTACATGGGTTCCTGTCTGAAACTGCCACCTCTGTTTATAAGAATGGACAGAACACACAATTTTAGTGTTTTTATAATCCTAAGTATACATTATGTATTACCTATAACAGCAATAGTCACTACTATTTGCGTCACTTACATGGACATATATAAAGAACTTTATACTTAAAAATCCTCTTTAAAAGTAAATAATTAAAAAAAATTTAAAAAAATTAAAAAAAAAAGTAAATAATTTAGTGTTTCTAAATACCTAGTATGAAATTCATATTGAGTCTTAAGTTTTTAGATGGTCTCAATTCCATGTTTCTGGTATTCTAAGTTTAGTGTAATGCTCTGTTTGCTTATTACTATGCAAATCAAAAATTTTAATAAAAAGCTTTATGAAAATAAAGGTAAATTTCACCTTCTATTATTTCATTCTTTTAGCCATAGTTGATTTTTTTAGGTACTCTGTCCCCAAAAAAGAATCTTGAAAGTAAAAATTGTAGCTGTTTCTCTAAGACTATAGTTTTGGGTTTCTTTTCATGCTCAGGACTTTAGGGATACACATCACCACCAAGTAGCAGAATATATGCCAATTTTCCATTTTGGCGCTGCCTTTCTACATGGTGAGTAGGCTTTTTTTTTTTTAAATCATTAAACTATAATTAGTTCAAACAGTTCACTTGATCTTTAGTTTGGGTGTGAAAGAGGATGATTTGTTGTTTTTGAATGATGGTGTAGTTTCTCCATCAATGAAAGTAACATAGGGTAAAGAGCAAGTTACATTTATGTGAGTGTGGGTTTTAAGACTGACTTGATATATGTTGGGTTAATTAATTTTTTGTGCCTTCAAGTACTCCAGTAAAAACTAGGTCATGTGCATAAACTCAGCTCTACTCTAAAGAGGAATGGTTAAAAAATAATCAAAGAGTAAGAAATTACAAATATGTCTAATAAATCTGAACACAAAACGTAGGAACCATATGCTGTATTCATCTGTCTTCCTTCCACTATGGCTCATGGTACACAAATGTAGCAAAATCAAATGTTGAGTTGATGACTTTACCTCAATTTGCAGCATTCCTACCTCAAGCCTTCTAACAGTATGATACTATGATCTTTAAGAAATGGTCTAAATACTTTAGTTGTACTGGAATGTCATATCAAATATTGCTTTTATTTAAGTAAACCACTGGCAGGAGTTTGGAAATCTTTTTCTACTCAAAGCCTTTGTTGTTGTTTTTTTTTTTTTGGGGGGGGTGAAGGGTAAGGGTACTTTTTTGTAACAGGATTTGACCTGTAACTATTATTGAGAATTTTCTTAAAGGAGTTCAAAGCATTTTACAGGGATCATCTCATTTATCCCTCGAAAGTAAGGCAGAGGCATTATCTCCACTATAAACTGAGAACACTAAAAGGCCAAATAGGTGGGGTTTTTTGTTGTTGTTTTGCTAAGATCAAAAAGTAATTCTAGGGCAAAGCCAGATTCCGGTCTGACCTTGTTACATGATGCTTCTGCAGCACCATAATGCAATGTAGTATCTTCCTAGGTATCCCCTTGGCTATCCTAGGTATTGAATAATTTCCAGAGTTGATTTCTGATTCATTCTTGCTCCCTGAAAATGGGTCTTAATATGTAAATACAAAATAAAACCCTCAAATAGGATTTGGGGTACAGGTTACACAGGGATAGTCATCTTCCTCCCTCCCAAATCTTACTGCCTAGTTCAGTGCTATATAGAAAACTAATTGGGGCCATAAATGCAAGTTACATTTATAAGTTTATTTTTTAAAGATTTATTTACTTATTTATTTGGAGCATGGGCAAGCAGGGGGAGGGGCAGAGGGCGAGAGAATCTCAAATGGACTCCCCACTGAGCACAGAGCCTGATGGAGGCTCCATCTCACAACCCTGAGATCAAATCTGAGCCCAAATCAGGAGTCGATACTCAAATGACTAAGCCACCCAGGTGCCTCTATAATTTTAAATTACCTAGTAGTTACATTAAAATATATTTTATTTACCCAGTATATCAAAAATCTTATCACTTCAACATGTAATATAAAGTATTAACATGATTAACATTCTTTTTCTTATGTAAGTCTTTAAAATCTGGTGTATATTTCACATAGCACACCTCAGTTTGGAACAGGCACATTTTTTTTTTATTAAAAAAAATTTATTCATGAGAGACACAGAGAGAGAGACACACACACAGGTAGAGGGAGAAGCAGGCTCCATGCAGGGAGCCGCATGTGGGACTCAATCCCGGGACTCCAGGATCACGCCCTGGGCCAAAGGCAAGCGCTAAGCCGTTGAGCCACCCAGGTGTCCCACGGATCAGGCACATTTCAAATGCCCAATAGTTACAGTTACTAACGCGACGTGTTGGATAGCACCTCTAGACTTCACTAGGATTTTCTTAGCGCTCTCTTGAATGGTGCCCTTGTGAATGGTATGGGTGGTGTGGGGGAAGGACTCCTGGGTGACCTTGGAGAATCTATCTGCACTTATATGGGGTGACTAGTAAGAAGCCCCTGCGTTTGCCATTTCCTGATAACATCACAGGGGAGTTTTGGATTCAGGATCTAGAGGACTGCAGCCTCTTGAAATGCCTAAAACAGCAGCTCTCTGTCGGGACCAGGTTCCTATCCAGGCTAAGAAAAATGCCAAGTTCCAGGGCTGCGATTTTATGGGGCCCTGGGGGGTGGCCTATAGAAAGGAGGCATCGCCCAAGGCAGAGGAGGGCTTCTAGAGGGGGAAGCCACAGAAGTGGATGCTTCTTGAGGGCAGAGACACTAACTAGGCAGATTTGTGGAAGTTGGACGCTCTTCTTGGGGCCTTGGCCGGCCCGCAGCCGGCCTCACATGCCAGACGAGTGAACGCATGTGCTTCCCCGCAGGGCTCCCGGCGGCCCCGCTGATGGGGGAGGGGGTCTGCTCCCTGGCTCGGCCCGGCCCGCACCGACTCCACGGCCGCGGGTGTGAGGGGCGGGCCCAGGTCTCGGCCCGCGCCGCCCCATGTGACCCGGTCCGACATGGTGTCGCCTCCTCCCGGGGGGGGGGGGGGGCGGCGGCGCGGCGGCGGCGGCTCGTCTCTGCTTGGGGCCGGGCCCGCGGCCGCTCATGGGCAGCCAAGGCCCCCCGGGGCCGCCTGGGAACCGCGGGCCCGGAGACGGAGAGGGCGGGGAGGCGAGGAAACTGCAGGAAGGGAGGGTCTCGAGGGGGAAGCGAAGGAAGGGGAAGGGGAAGGGAAAAGCGGGAGCCGGGCAGGGCGGAAGAGGAAGCGGGACGGAAGGGAAGCCGGGGCTGCAGAAAGCGAAGGAGGCAGCGGGGCTGGGGGCCGAGGCGGGAGCGAGGGCAGGCCCGGAGGAGGAAGGACAGGGAGGCGGAGGCGTGGAGGAAGGGGCGAGAAGGCTCGTGCGGGGAGATGCGGGGAGCGCAGGGGCGGGCAAGGAGGCCAGAGGAAGAGGTGATGGGAAGAAGGGGGAATGGAGAGCCAGGCCTGGGCGGCAGGAGGACGCGAGGCCGGGCAGAGCGCAGGGACGAGGGGGTCAGGCTTGGGGCTGCACCGCGGGGGCAGGGACGGCGGGGGTGGCCATGGCGGCCGCAGCCGAGGAGGAGGCGGCAGCCCGGGAGCCGGCCGGCCGCCCAGCTGCGGGGCCAGCGCTCTTGCGCCTGCCGGAGGAGCTGCTGCTGCTCATCTGCTCCTACCTGGACATGCGGGCCCTCGGCCGCCTGGCGCAGGTGTGCCGCTGGCTGCGGCGCTTCACCGGCTGCGACCTGCTCTGGCGCCGGATAGCCCGGGCCTCGCTCAACTCCGGCTTCACGCGGCTCGGCACCGACCTGTAAGCGCCCGCTCACCCGCCCGCTCCCCGCCCCGGGCCGGCCCGCGTCCCGGGAAAGGGCGGGGCGCCGCGGCCTGGTCGGCCCTGGGTGGTGTCGCACCCCGAATGCCTGCCGAGGCCCAGAGCCGGCCTCGGCCGCACCCCTCCCCGCGCCCCTCTCCTGTCGGAGGCCCCCCCCTCCCGTCGGAGGAAGCCTCCCGGGAGCATCCCTCAGTCGGCACCCTCCCTGGGCGGCTTGTCACAATTAGCCATCTTAAGCACTGCCTTCAGCTTGTAACTGTGTCGTCCCTCGTCCCTCGGTGCCTCAGTCCCCGCAGGAGCCAGGCTCGCCTGCGGCTTCGGACGCCGCCTCGGGGCCAGGTGTAGGACCCACCGCCACTATGTGGTCTGTCCGAACGTCTTTGTGGACATTCATCCGCTCGCCCTCTGCTGAAGGTGGTTAGGCTGCAGGGCTCAGATAAAATCGAGTATGGAGAAAAGGGCTCAGACCTGAAAAGAAGGCCCCTGGCCCAAGAGTCAACCATAGTTTGACTTGATAAGAGGCAGAGCGACACAAAAAAGGGTGCCTCCTTATGGCGGGGGACTGGATTAGGTCTAGGTGCTATACAAAGGCATGGGGTTGCAGTTTGGCCTGATTTGGGTAGTATCTGAGACCTGTGAATGGAAAACTTACTTGAACCACCTGAGCAGTTAAATAGGAAGGGAAAAAAATAGAATTGGTGAGTAAAAGCTTTTAGACTGCACCTAGAACTCCATCCAATTTGGGTTTTAAAAAAGGTAATTCTAAAACAGTATAACAACATTAAAGTTTTTTTAAAACATAAAAGCTATAATGCCATCGCTTTAGACAACTATTCATTATTTTAAATTACTTTTCAGTTGCATACTTCTGACCCCCTCTCGGTTGCTGTCTTACTGATCCTGGCAGAGTAGGTGTTTGATCAATGTTTGTAAATTCTACCCTGAGATGAAAAACATTCCTCTAATACTAAATTTTCATGTTGTGTCCAGATTTTTGCTATTATAGATAACAATGAAACAAAGCATTTTTGGTAACAGTTTTTGAGATAGGTCACATACCACACATAGGCCTTTAAAAAAAGTTCCTAAGGATAAATGCTCAAGATTGGCATTATTGGATCAAAGGCTATGGTTTGTAAAATTATACCAAGTACCAGTCGGCACCAGCAAAGAATGATTAAGCCAGTTTCATGTGAAGATGTAAAAATCAGCTATTTTAGTGGGCATATGATTTTAAGTGTTATAGTTTTAATTTTTTGCCTTTTATTTATTTTTTTACTGCTGACACCAATAAATATTTTCCCGTGTGTTTGTTTCACCTGTGAGATTGTCTGTACTTAGTCTTTGCCCATTTATTATTGGGGTCTTGATGTTTTTCTTGTAAATTTGGAATCCTGTGGGTCATAGATACTAGGCTCTCATCTGTCATCTTTGATGCAAATATTTTCCCCAGTCCTTTTTACTTTACTGTTTCTAGCCTGTGGAAATTTTACACTTACATATATCAGAATCTGTCAGTCTTTTGTGATTTTTTTTTCCTTTTTTTGCCCCAAAGCTGAGAAATTTATAATTTCTCCACAGATCTGATAAATCTTCATTTTGATATTCTGATTTTCTTATAATTCAATTTTTTGAAATAGTTAACGCTTTCATTAATATCAGTTCTATTCTGCTGCAAGGGTGAATTTAACTTTTTTTTCCCTAAACAGCTACCTAGTTACCTCTATACCTTTTGTTAAATAATCCTTCTCTTTCACTTTGTTTTAGAAAGCTTATGTTGCCAATTATTGTTTATGTGTGTATACACATACACAAACGTATATGTATATATATATATATATATACACATCTGAACTCCGTTTTGTTCCACAAATTATTCAATTTTCATACTATTTTACATATTGTTGCTTTTTGGTAGAGTCTAATATTGGTTAGGGTTAGATTTATCCTTTTTGTGTGTCAGGTCTCCACTCCCACTCAGCTTCCCAGCAAAAAAAATTCTGTGCCTTTTCAGAGGTTTCTGTGGTTTTCACTGTATAGTTCACATGTATCTAATTGTCAATTTATTATGAAGTATTCCTACATATGTTACGCATTTTGTTTTTATTTCAGTATGTTTTTCAGCTGGGTGTTGTTACTAATGACAGACAAGATTACTATTATCTTTTGTAAATTTTGAACCTGATCATTTTATTTAACTTTTGTTCTAGTATGATGTTTGTCTGGTTATCTAGTCAAGTTTGTTATCTAGTATGATGATGATTCTTTGGGATTTTTTTTGGTATGCAGTCTTGTTACCTTCATTTCTTCTAAGAAAAAAAATCTTTCAAAGAACTTATCAGTTGACTTTTAAGGGAAATTGGCTAAAATGACTGAAACCCAAGGCAACTAAGGCAAAGCTTGGCTTTCTTTCCTAATAGAAACTGAATGAATCAAATAACTGGTGTTTATTTTTCTTTCCTTTTCAAATACTCTAAAAGAGAGATCCTGGGAATGAGTGTTTGTTCTGTGAGGAAGAACAATAAAATGAGGATGAGTTTATAGTTATAAAGTACCTTGAGACTGTTAAGTGATATGGCTTTATTATTTATTAGCCATGTGTGTTCTGATTTCTTGCCTGTGTCCTAGGATGGGGTATCTTCGACCTTCTAGGGAAGTTGTTTTACCACGGCACTTCATAAAGACCAGGGTCCCTGCTCATGTTTTCTGAGTTGAGGGGAGAAGTTATACATGTTACAGCAGGTGGAGAGAATGTTTACCAGTGTGGTCTGTTTCTGGACAGCTGCGGAGGTGTGATAAGCCACCAAGAGAGGTGGTTGTCATCCCTGGAGGGAGACAGCATACACCCCAGTCCTCTTAGGGCGTCAGGGAGCCTGGGCCCAAAGTATAATGAGACTATGGCTGCTTGGATGGTAGCAGGGCTGTAGTTTATGTTTTGGGCTAATAAATTGCAGACAGGACAGTGGAATATTTTTATAAGCGCAATACAAAACCTCATCTTATCAGAAGTTACACAGCCTCACTGGACCTAAGTTTTATCATTTATAAAGAATGGGAATAGGGGTACCTGGGTGACATAGTGGTTAAGCAATCTGTCTTTGGCTTAGTTGTGATCCCAGGGTCCTGGGATCTAGTCCCTCATCAGGCTTCCCACAGGGAGCCTGCTTCTCCCTCTGCCTGTGTCTCTGCCTCTCTTTCTGTGTCAACAGTCAATCAATCTTTTAAAAAATGGGAATAACCTACCCAGTAAAATGAGGCCATTTGTACTAATGTGTAAGCATCAGCACAGCGTTCAGCACATAGTAGGCATTCAATAAATTGTAAAATGGAGCTTTTTAATTGCTTGGCTTCTCTAGTCTGTATTTAGCAAAAGAGATGGTTTGAATTGGAGGTGCTGCCTAAAGACAGGAGGTGGAGGAAACACATACACACACACACACAGCTTAGTTTCTCTCACCTGTCCTGAATGTTTTTGGAAGCATGACAGCAGAACCTGTGGGCCTAGGGTCTGCACTCCCTGCTATAAGAGCCTCTTGATTCTCAGAAACACAAACTGCTAAGGTTTACTGACCTTCCGGCCCAGGGCAAGTCCCATTCAGTTTGGCCGTTCCTAACTGATCATAGCTTTGTTGAGTAAGATGAACTGCTTTGGTTCCTTGTGATTTGTTAATGGTCTTATACTTGTGCTTGAAGGCATTTTGGCCACTTTAAAACCACAAACAAATAATTTGCTTCCCTTTAGGCCTCTTGCCTAAACAGTGAATGTGGGTAGGTGTCCTGAGCTTTTAAAACAAAGTTAACACAAAGAGAGTTTGAGTCAGTCATCTGGTTTAAAATCAGTTTTCTTTGAACGTTTTATGAAGCCTGGGGGAATAGAAATATCTTTAATATAAAAATCAAGGAAATGTTTCATATAGCAGTCATTTAAGTTTTCCCTGAAGGGTAGGGGGGAAACTAACCTAGTTCAGTCTTCAAGAACAAAACAGTGAAATTTAACCCTGTTAGTCAGTAATGAAGCCTAAATGCAAGAAGTAGACAGAATATGACAGGTGGAAGAGCAAAGGTTCAATCAGTAAATTCCAGAATCTGTCCATTTCCATACTGAAAACGAGCAAGAGCAAAGAACGGAGAATACAGTATACCTGTGTATATATAATCAAAGGGTTTTTTAAAAACACTTTTGCCAGTCTCATGTTAATTCCTCCCAAATTAAGTCCTATATGTTTTCAAACTTGAATTTTATTTTAAATATCCTTTGAGCAATACCTGGGTGCTCTCTTGCATTTACTTGAGGTAGATTTGCCTAGAATTAACAATAGGTAGTTTGTAAGGAAGTAAGGCTCTGAGGTGTTTGCCCTGGCATGTACGTTCATTCCTCAGCCAGGGTCTTGCAGGCTTGGAGCTCTTTGAGGCTGGGGAATGGGGTATCTATTTCAGTGATGATTAACGTCCAGAGTGGTGAGATGGACACAGATAAGCAGAGTGTGTTTGTTTGTTTTAAAATGATTGCACCTAAGAGCATTTTTTTGGTCCAGAAAGCATAAAGTTTCCTTTCCTAACTCTGACCTGGAGAAGCATTGCTGCCTGGCTACATTTAATGTCTGAACAGTGATTTTCAGAGAACAGTTAACAACTTAAAGTAGCTTACGCTTTCTCCTTCTCCTTTCTGCCTTACCTAGGAAGGGGAGTCCCTTGTTCTCCAGTTGATTGAAAAATTTCATAGATGGATGTATTTTTCTTTAGTCGTTTTGAAAAGGCCTTATTTTTTAAATAGGTTTGTGAGTTAATAAAAGTTGAGTTCGGTTTACATGCTTAAAATAAATAAAACAATACACCTGTGGAAGCAGGAAATGGTCCAGTGCAGTTAGTACCTCCAAATGCAAACTGGAAGAATGGAAGAGGCCTTTCCCTCCAGGACTGAGAATACAGAGCTGCTTATATTCTTTGCAGTCTTGCAAAACTTGAATAGTAGGGGATGAATTTCCTAACATTCAAGCAAAACCTGGAGGAAACTTAAAGTCTTCACAGTCTGTAAGATGAGCAACTCCTCTTGGGATGAGATCTCTGAAAATATTTCAGTATCCCATACTTTGAGTTTTCTGTGCCCAGCACCTTCACCTTAGGTAAAGATTGTGAGTTCCTGGAATCAAACTGACAGTAAGGTTAATGAGAAACTATACAGTTTTTTAAAAAAATTATTTTTGAGTGTTTGATATGGAAAATAATTGTCTTTGACAGTGTAACCTTAACTCTGGGTTGACCCTGGCATTGGATTAGTTTCTGGTTCTGACTCCTAACCACAGAACAGGTAGTATTTAGGTAGACTCTTCTTAAGGCCAGTGGCCAGTAAATTTTGAAAATTTAAGATGATATCAGCTGTTTGAAAAAGTGAGGACAGAGTCAAGTTTTGAATTTTCAATGAAAATTGGCATACCCCTCACTCTGATCTACAGAGTCTGGCTAAGCTCCAGAATTTATCTCAGTTGCATCAACTGTCAGACTAGGTTAAGAATCTAAAGGTTTGGTTTATTCTTTTTTTTTTTTTAAAGATTTTATTTATTTATTTATTTGACAGAGCACAAGCAGAGGGAGCAGCAGGCAGAGGAGGAGGGAGAAGCAGGCTCCCCACTGAGCAGGGAGTCCGATGCGGGGCTCCATCCCAGGACCCCAGGATTATGACCTGAGCCAAAGGCAGATGCTTAGCCGACTGAGCCACCCAGGTACCCCAGATTTGGTCTATTCTTGAGGGAAGTCCTTTGTATTCTGTAGTTATGCTCACATTTGAACAGAATTTAGATGGAAATCCAGTTGTAATCAATGGAAATGATGTGGTTGTGCTAAGAATCTGTTCATGAATCCTGAATCATGTGAACGCTGGAACTGGATCTAAAGCTGAGGATGAGACTATTTGGAGAAAGAATTTATCTCCTGTTAGAGGTTTAGCTGCCTTAACTCTAAGTCAGTTCTCCATTAGACCCAAACCATCCATGTTTCCCTCCCTGGAAGTCTGGGCCACCCAATGGGCCCTGTGCTGCCCCCTCTTTAGCCCACAATTAATTGCCAGTACATTCTTTCTTCTTCTTCTTCTTTTTTGGTATTTGACATGAGCTCAAATTGCTGAGAAAGGTGACAACTGTGAAATGAAGACAGGGCTTAGAGACACCTTAAAAAATACATGCAAAGGCCACTAAATGACAAGAGCAGACCGCCAGGCTCTTTCAAAACATCGCCACGTCTGTTGACTTTCCATTCCATGTCTGCAGCACAAAATTGGAGGTCAAAGAATCATAGGAGTTAGAGATGGAAAAGACATTTGGGGTCAGCCAGTTCATCCCTCCACCTTCTCCTGCCCCTGATTCCAAATCATTCCTTACATTATATTTTTTCCCTCAGCTCTTGTACAGTTTTCACGGTCTTCACTCAGCTCCGGCTATCACCTTTGGGGAATGATGCTGGAGGCTCCGTCCCGTTTCTCCTCAGCCAAAAGAGATATTGCCTCTCCCCCCAGTTGACATTCATGAAGTTCTTTGTTGGTGGTCTCAGCTGAGAGGCTGAAAACTAACTGGAAGTCTCTCTGCTGCCTGGCAATGGGGCTTTTCTAACAGAATTGAAGCGCATTTAGTACATAATGATGTAGGGGAAGGGCGAGGGCTAGGATATGGTACAGTCATTGCTGAATTTGTTCCTAGACTTAGTTTTTCAAGGCTCTTGACCTGAAAGGAGGTGTGTGTGTGTACAAGGCATGTGGTATTGTGTGTGTGTGTACAAGGCATGTGGTATTGGGGAAGTAGACAGAAGCAAGGAAATTACACTGAATAGGAGTTTGGTAAAATCCAAACTTGGAAGTTGGTAGGTTAAGCAAACAAATAAAAGACACTAGTTCTGTGAAGTAGTAGAGGACTGTTTCAAGAAATGCTTGTTAGGGAAGACACACAGTGGGGCTTACCCTATAGAAGTTTCAGCTTATGGTCAAGTTGAGGAGATCAGATGGGCAGAGGCAAGTATTTTGGAGTAGGGGACTCTATTGCTTTTGGAAGGTCTCTCCTTGCTTTAAGAAAGTAGGGAAAGACAAGTGTTATGTTCACTGGCTGCGTGGTTTGGCAGGGGGATTGGTCATTTTTAGAGGCAGCTTCAGAAGGTTACCCCAGATCCCCATCTTGTTCCAGCAGCTGTTGGGAGCAGTCCGAAGGGGGTATTATGTTTCTTCTGGTAACTCTGCCAAGAATGAGAGGAAATCCACAATATGTGGGCTTTTTGGTGGAATGGGGATGGGGTGGCAGGTGATGGGACAGGGAAATTAAATTGTTTTATAGTAAATATGTTGAGATACTTTTCCTGGAAAGCTGTTTCACCAAAAGGAATGATATTTCCCCTGCTCACTAGCTTGTAATGGGCTCTTTCTCTGCAGAGAAAGGGCAATAGTCTTTTCCCAGTACATCTTTTTCTTTCTTTCCTGTAGCTCCAGCTTTGACCTCCCATGTTTCTTTGAATTTTTTTTTTTTAAGAAAGTCCATATTGAGTCAAGATTCAGATATAGGTGCTGTGTGCGCATAAGGGACCTCTCTCTAGAAGGGAGTTAGTAAAGAAGAACTTCTATTTATCCGGTATCTTGGTTGCAGTTTGACTTTATCATAATGGCTTCGAAACTGGAGATGTAAAAACTTTCTGGGTGGCGTCTGGTTCATGTTCTTTCCATCCCTTCATCCAGGCTGGAAGGGCACCAGGGATTTTGAAGCCTGGCTACTTGGGCTGAGAACCTGTTTTAGTGATTAATATGGAACACAGTTGCAAGATTAAAAACAATAAAAAACAACCCCAAGAAGCAGAGCAGTGTGATTATTCCTTACATTTCAGATGGGGAGCCCAGGGAAAAGTCATTTTCAAGGTATGAGAACAAAGTCCACTTGTGAAGCTGATAGTACCTAATTCATGACTCACTGAGAGGACGGCCTGTTCACAAAAAATAGTGGCATCTTTCTTGCTGTCATTTATGCTCAGAAACTGCTAGATTACCCTTTATGAAAGTTGTATTTTGGGATTTGTGAAAAACTGATTCTGTGATCAAATGAGTATGGAAAATGCTGTGCTCCCCATGCCTTTTCTGGGAGGTTCACAATGCCTATTGGTAACTTAAAGGTACTGAGAAGTCTTGTGATAGAGAGACCTGTTTAATTTTGTTTCAACCAGCATTGTCCAAAGCGTTGACCATAAATATTTCCTCCTGCTTAACATCTCTTAACGTCTTGGAGAACATGCATGGTCAAGTGCCCTGCAAATATAGAACTTGACCAATAGTAGAAGGAAATGGATGTGAGTGTGAACACAGTCCTAAATCCTATATTCAGGGTTATGAATTGAAGTTATGCCTCAGTGCTTCTAAAACTTCTATGGACAACTTTGACATGTGGTACCACATTAAGGTAATTTATCTGCTCAGTTCCTTCCCTTGAGCTTCTCTAGCATAAGAATTTGGAGGCTTTGGCTGAATTCCTAAAGGTGTGGTATATTATACATCTTTAGGAAAGGACTTTGGAACTAGAAGGTAGTGTGCCCAGGCTCCTGAAAAGCTACAGGTGTTGTTGAAAGTGTGACTTGCCAAAGGGAGAATTGTACTTTTGAGAACTTAAGCAGTTCCTAAGCAGTATCTATCAAAATACTTATTATGTTAGGCACAGGGTTCTCCCCTTTTGTGTCTTAAGACATACTTTTGTATGCTGGTTAGAATTTTTGGTAGTACATGAAAGGATTAAAGGGTAAATTTAAAAAAAAATCAAGTTTTAGAAAGTTGAAAAACCTGTATATTTATTTATTCACCATCTGGTATGTTACTGTTTGAGTAAAACTATTTACCACCCTGACCTTTTTCTCTTATATCCTTTCATATACCTTCCTCTGAACACAAGATCTTCATCTTATTTGTAGCAAATTGGGTCATGGGCCACATTGTGGCTCAGTAGTTTGTCTGAAATCTTCAGGAAAGTGTGGATTTTAGTTGAATGAAAATAAATTCTGTAAATTGAGGTTTTATGGCACAGTTATTTAGGGTTCCTGGTATACCATTGCTTTGCAGCATGCTGGTTGGGATATACTTTTAGAAGTACTAAGAGGTTAAGACTTGATCCTGTGGAATTTATGACATATTGGACAAATGAAACATACAGCTGCAAGAAGTTAACAGTGCCTCAGTTTGTGGTACGTTCAGTCTGGGGGTTCACGTAAGAGGGAGAGGACTGTTTGCTGGACTTAGGAAAGTAGAGGCTTGAAGAATGGGTGAATTTGACTAGTCCCCAGAAGAGGGAAGTCCCCAGAAGAGGGAAGCATTTGTCAGGGATGAGGTAGGCTGGTGCTGGCAATCTAGGAGCGGGTATGGATGTAAAAATGAATGTAGAAGAGACAGGCTTGGCTGGAGTTCACTGGCATAGGGTGGGACAATGGGAGGGGAGGTCGGTGAGTTGACATTTGAAGGCCTTTCAAGGGACAGGTCGGTCTGCTCCTTGTTCCTCTTGTGCATGGTCCTATCATCTCACTTCACCCTGGGTGTTGGGGCTATTCCACCTGTTTCCTGGCCAGAAGGGTAAGCAATTTAACACAATATGATGATTTTTCATTGATTTCTTTTAAAAAATCTAAATTGGGGCACCTGGGTGGCTCAGTCACTTGAGTGTCTAACTTCTGACTTTGGCGCAGGTCCTGATCTTAGGGTTGTGGGATTGAGTCCTTTGTTGGGCTCTGTGCTGGGTATGGAGTTTGCTTAAAATTCTCTCTCTTCCTCTTTTTCTCTGCCCGTCTCTCATCTCATGTGAGCCTTCTCCCTCTCGATCTCAAATAAATAAATAAATAAATAAATAAATAAATAAATAAATAAATAAATGTAAAAATCTTAATTATATCTCCCTTGGCTGAGGCCATTGGAAGATTTATTTTTTTTTAATTTTTATTTATTTACGATAGTCACAGAGAGACAGAGAGAGAGAGAGAGAGAGAGAGGCAGAGACACAGGCAGATGGAGAAGCAGGCTCCATGCACCGGGAGCCCCACGTGGGATTCGATCCTGGGTCTCCAGGATTGCGCCCTGGGCCAAAGGCAGGCGCTAAACCGCTGCGCCACCCAGGGATCCCCATTGGAAGATTTAGACTAACGCAAGTGTAAGTGAAGAGTTAGAAGTTTCCTGCCTTGGGCTGTATAAATACATGTACACTGCCACCTGCACCACCACCCTTGCCCAAGTCTTTTAACTTGGGTGTTAGCATTTAAAGAGACCCCTCAGGAGTTCTGGCCTGTCTACTAACTGCCTCCTCCCCAGCTGGGAACTGTTGGCAAGCCTGTAACTAGTGATGTTTGTACAACCAAAGACTCTACTTTGTGGTTTAAGAAGAATAAAATGGAGGGATGCCTGAATGGCACAATGGTTGATGTCTGCCTTGGCTCAGGTCGTGATCCTGGGGTCCTTGAGTTCTGCATCTGGCTCCTTGTGGGGAGCCTGCTTCTCCCTCTGCCTATGTCTCTGCCTCTCTCTCTGTGTGTGTGTCTCATGAATAAATAAATAGAATCTTAAAAAAAAAAAAGGAATAAAATAGACTGCATTAAAAAAAAGAACAGCAACAACAACAACAAAAAAAACTTGTACCTTAAAGCCAAATTCTTAGTATTGGTAGAAGAACTAGTAGCTACAGGGATCCCTGGGTGGCACAGCGGTTTAGCGCCTGCCTTTGGCCCAGGGCGCGATCCTGGAGACCCGGGATCGAATCCCACGTCGGGCTCTCGGTGCATGGAGCCTGCTTCTCCCTCTGCCTGTGTCTCTGCCTCTCTCTCTCTCTCTCTCTCACTGTGTGCCTATCATAAATAAATAAAATTAAAAAAAAAAGAACTAGTAGATACAGGCAACATGGGGGAATATCTTCTGGAAAGCAGGGTCAAATAAATCAAGAGATAATGCTACCAAGCCCCAAGCATCATTTTGCATAGTCCTGTCTCCCCTCCTGAGCCCAAAGTACCCTGAGATGGCCTTGTTCTACATTTGTGGACAGATGCCCTCCTTTGCCGAATTTCCAAATCAGTAGGGATTTATGCTTATGGAAGTCACGACAGTCATGCCACGGAGGTAGCATCCACAGCATCAAGGGGAACCAAACTGCAAGATGGGGCAGAGAGGGAAACTGAGCTGTGATGCAGCAGCTTCCTGATTTTAGAGACCATGCTGGTTTAAGATCTCTCCAATAGACCCTTACTTAGATCCTCCTTCACCAAAGGCATTTTTATTCAGACTAGGTTTATTTATTTGCTTCGAGTTTGGAGTGTGAGGGCAGAGAGGTGGAATGAAAATGAAAGGGGACTCTAGATAACTGCCTAGATTAATTTCTGTCCCTCTGGACTCACTTGTTGCCAAGATTTTAAGGGGCTCGATAGCTAACCGTGGGTGCATGCTGGTTTGTTTTTGTTTAAAATAGGTCCTGTGCCCAGGAATGCGGTCAAACTGTAATAGTGACGAAGTGCCGATGTGCTGGAAAGCTGAGAGGGAAGGGGCCAAGTGGAAAATGAGCCTGAGGCAAGAGAAGGAGTGCTGGGAAAATGGGAGTTCCACCAGGCCCACAGCCTGGTTAGAGATTCCTCCCAGCATTAACAGCCCCCATTAACAGCCTTGAGAGGGGTTTATTTACAGGACACTAATCGTTTTGGGGGGAGCACCCCCACTTTACACCAGCAAGTGTGTTGGAGAGACAGTCAACCACAGAGCATCTCAAAGATGGGAACAAGGGTCCTTATTGAATTCCAAGGGGCACCTGCTCCTGTCTTCTAATCATGTCTGCTGCCTTGTTCTACTGACCCCTTTCCCTGGACTGTGACAGGTCTCACAGTAGGGGGAGATGGATACCTGTTTTCAGAGAAAGATGTTTTTTGAAAACTTTTTTTTTAAAGACTTTAAAAATTTATTTATTCATGAGAGAGAGAGAGAGAGAGAGGCAGAGACACAGGCAGAGGGAGAAGCAGGCTCCATGCAGGGAGCCTGACGTGGGACTCAATCTTGGGTCTCCAGGATCCCGCACTGGGCTGAAGACTGCACTAAACCACTGAGCCACCGGGGCTGCCCAGAAAGATTTTCTTTTATTCCTTCTGATTTTTCAGGTGCTGAAGCCAATAAGAATATACATAGGATTTGGCCACCAGCTGGAGAGACTAACCATCAAAGATGATGGAGTAGGCAAAAGGGATGAAAAAGCTGAGTTGTTACACTGCTTTTAACAACATGGTACTGTTTCTCAAGTCAAAGCCAAAGGGAGTGGCTTTATTTATTTATTTATTTATTTATTTATTTATTTATTTATTTTATTATTATTTTTTTTTAGGGAGTGGCTTTAAAAAGTTGAAATTTGATTTGAAGGACCAAAGCCAAGTGTTGTAATGATGGCATCGGTTGTGGGAGAGCATACCTGCACCTGCTGTTTGGTAGCAGCTTCTAAAGTTCAACTTTGAAAATTTCTTGCTGCAGTGATTAGGCCCTCAGGGCAGTGCTTTGACCTTTAGTGAAGTGTCACCAAATAGTAGATAAGTGGCCAGAGAGATGAGAGAAGTGTTGTCCTTAATCCAGTTCAGAAAATACATTGATTCTTTCCCCCTTGTTTCCTTCCTGCTGTGATCCAGAATGTTCAATTTTTGGTTTCACCTCTACCTCTTAACTTGGGCCTAACTCAAGAGGAAAGGTGAGCTCCCAAGGATGTCTTCTTACATACCTGGGAGATTTGCAGATAAGATTTGACTGAGAGTCTCATCTTTCTCATTAAGAGTTCAGTTCTTTGGTCCATCCTGTTAACTGTCTTTTATTGTCCTTAGTTCTCTCTCCATCAGGTAGTGAGGCTTGCTCTCTAGCAATGGGAAACCAGGGACCGCATTCACCCAGTGGATGAATTCAGTAATTCATTTTAGCTTTAATGTGTGTACACCCAAATCCTTATCATTCAGCCTGAAAGAGGACTAATGTTTGATATTAGAAGAATAATTTCTTTCTTTTTTAAAAAAAGATTTTATTTATTTGACAGAAAGAGAGCATGAACAGGGGCAGAAGGGGAGGGAGAAGCAGGATCCCTGCTGAGCAAGGAGTCCAATGTGGGGCTCAATCCCAGGACCCTGAGATCATGACCTGAGCTGAAGGCAGATGCTTAACAGACTGAGCCACCCAGGCACCCCTAGAAGAGCAATTTCTAATAATTGTAATTAAATTAGCTAGAAGAAAAATAAATGGTTATTGGATTAGCTTCAGGGATGATACCATTAATCGATTAACTCCTACATGTATTTATATTTATGTAAAAAGAATGAACCTTTTTTGTACTTACACTGTCTTTTGTTTTAGTAGTCATTTTAAAACCATGATTGTGAGAAATACTATCGTCATTTCTGGGGGGAAGATACTGACCATTAGAGAAGTCAGATGACCACAATTTTATAATTAGTAGGAGGCAGAACTGAGATTCAGATCCCAGTTACCTAAGTGTCCATTCTGGGCTTTTCTCACAATTTCATTTAATCTATTATTTAGTTAAAGGTAAATCGAGAGACCTATCAACCAAACTATCAACAATGAATAAATGTATCATGTAAGATATATAAACTTGCTTCCAAAGCACCATCTATTCACCTGACTTGTTTATGGAGACATTATTTTACGTAGTGTCTATTCACCTCTACTTTTATAAATCTGACTTCATTTTAAAATTACCATTGCTTGCTGTGGTCATTTCCAAAATGTTTGGCCATTTCCACATTTGTCATTTCTGGAGGCAATATATCCCATTGCATGAGTATACTGTTCTCCCTCACAGACAAACATTTGGGCTACTTCCAGGTTTTAGCTCAAATATATAGCTGCAACTATAAATATCTTTGTAAAAAATATATTTTTTGTTTTGAATTATTTCTTTGTGATTTAGTGCCCACAGTGGGAATGCTGGGTCAGAAGCTATCACTCAACAATTCTCAACAGAATTCTTCCCTGAAAGGTTATACCAGTGTGCTACCTGCAATATATAACCAAACCCAAACCTTTCTATAAAACCAAAGTCAGTTTCTGTTTTTTCCACCTAATAATAGATGTAAGGTGGCACTTTAATAATTGTTTTTTAATTTACTTATTCATGAGACACACAGAAAGAAGGAGAGACATAGGCAGAGGGAGAAGCAGGCTCCCTAGAGGGAGCCCAATACGGGACTCAATCCTAGAGCTTATGATCCTAGAACTCCAGGATCATGCCCTGAACCAAAGGCAGACACTCAACCGCTGAGCCACCCAGGCATCCCCAATAATTGTTTTAATATGCAGGTCTCTATTAATGTTGTGGGGTGCTTCATCATGTGGACATGGTGGGACTGGTCTTATCTGCTGTTGGTTATGGGTGACAGGGTATTGGAGACAGGGTGTTATTCTGGTAGATTTCTATCAGTCCCATAAAAGTTTTAGAGATAAAACTTGTACCTTTAGTATTGTTAATTTTGTTTAATGTTGTAAACCTGTTGTTTTACTCTTTATTTTAAAATTTTATTTTCATTTTGTTTTCATTTTACTCCTTTTTTCTGTGCAGTATTTAAAATTTAAACACTTAAAATCTAGTTAAAATTTTAAATTCACTTTCATTTTGGGGGGATTTATTATATTGGGTTATGAGATATAATGTAAATCAGTTTTTTTCTCTATTGATACCCAGTTCTATCACCAGCATTACTATTTTAATGAGTATTTTCCTCTTCACCAAAATATTACAGTGTAGAAAAATTAGAAAGACATAAAAACAAAGAAAATTAAAACACCCAAAGTTGGCTATTTTATTTTAAATTAAAAAAATTTTTTTAATTAAAAAAAGATTTTATTTATTTATTTGTTAGAGAGTGAGACAGCATAAGCAAAGGGAGTGGGAGAGGGAGGAGAAGCAGACTCCCCACTGAGCAGGGAGCCTGTGAAGAACTCTGTCCCAGGACCCCGGGATCATGATCTGAACCAAAGGCAGGCACTTAACCAATTGAGCCACCCAGCAGCCCCTATTTTTTTAATTTTTAATTGTTCATTTTATAAATAATTTATAGTGTCAGACCAGCACATTGGTCTGACCATTTTCTCATTGTCCCATAGCATTCCCAATAAGTGAGGGAGAATGGGACCCAATTAACTATTTTAGAATACATATTTCCCATGTTCTTTCTAGACTTGTATATTCCTTTTCCCTCCCTTCTTTATCATAAAGTTGGAAACATGCTCTACAAACCCAACAGCACTAAGAAAGTAGTGATTTCTTTCCTTATTTTAAAATTTTACTTTGTTTGATATATATTAAGTTCATTTCAGTTTGGGTCATTTCTGGCTTTCTCTTTTTAAATTGAATATCAGCCAGTTTGCTAATTGCTTAATTCCAGGGTCTTCTAATTGGATAGAGTACAGGAAGTATAATTGCTCTATCAACAAACACTTACTGATACTATGAGTAGCCATTAGGTAAATGAAAACAGTTCCTGGCACATCATAAACAGAGTATTAAATGTTAAATAAATAATCTTTAGAATTATGATCCAGAGAGATTAAAACATTCTAAATAATTTTTAAGATAGTATTCAGTTAGGTTAACTAAAATCTATTCACTATGCTGAAAGATTTTCCATAGTAAGATTTGAAATGAAAATTTACTTTGGGGCCACTGGCCGGCTTAGTCGGTAGAGCATGGGATCCTTGATTGAAGGGTCTTGAGTTCAAGTGCCACGTTGGACATGGAGTCTACTTAAAAAAAAAAATCTATTTTGGTTGATCTTTTAGTCAGGAAATTGTAATAAGAAACCCCTTCCTGAACATTCATTCTCTTTAAAGTGTTTCAAAAGACATGACATGAAATCAAGGATATGTAAAAATTTTTAAATGTCTGCATGGATAAAATGCTGTAAGAATAGAATAATAAGTTGGAACAAAATTGACAATACAATGTGTAAAGAGCCTTTACAAACTCATAAGAAGATCGCAGTCATCATAGGAACAGTGACAAAGGGCATTAACAGCATTTCCCAGAAGAAATGCTAATGGCTTTCAAACATATAACGAGATAATTCAGTCTTACCCATAATTAGAAAAAATACTGTACATATTTAAAAAACAGGGGGAAAACTTTTTAAAAAGATTTTTACTTATTTGAGAGAGAGAGGGAGTGAGTGGAGGGAGAATGGCAAAGATAAAAAGAAAATTTAAAAATGTCACTATCATGAAAAATAAGGAAAGACTAAGAAACTGCTATAAACCAGAGGAGATTAAGGAGACATGATAACTAAGTACAATGTGGTGAGCTAGATGGGATCTTAGGACAGGAGAAGACATTAGTGGAGAAATTGGTGAACTAATAAAATCTAGAATTTAGTTAATAGTAATGTACCAATGTTGTTAATTTCTTAAGCTTTGACATATAAATATACCATGATTATGTAAGATGTTAACAGTAGGGGTGGGCAAGTGAAAGATCTGTGAGAACTCTGTACAATCTTTGCAATTTTTCTGGAAATCTAAAATTATTCTAAAATTTAAAATGTTTATTTTTTAAGAGAGAAGAAAATAAAAGATATTCAGAAAGAAATACCCTAATATGGTATTAGAAGGGTGAATTGGTATAAACCTCTTTTAGATGACAATTTGACAGTTTCTATCAATTTCCTTTGGCCCATTCAATACCATTTCTAATAATTTTAATCTAATAATTAATAGATTCTCACACCTAAATAGAGATATAAAGATATTTGTTGCAGCAGTATGTATAATAACTAAAGTCTGGAAATCTTTTAAATGTCAATCAGTAGGTGATTGATTAAATAATGATAGAGTTACATAACAGAATTCTATGCAGCTGTTAGAATGAGATGGATCTTAGTGTATTGATACGAATTGATTCCTACGGTACATTGTTAAGTAAAGAAAGTAATGAATAGAATAATATAATGTTTTTTAAATTCAAAGCGACATATGTATAAATACAGACTAATCTTTTTTTTTTTTTAAATTTTTTTTTTAATTTTTATTTATTATTTATGATAGTCACAGAGAGAGAGAGAGAGGGGCGCAGAGACACAGGCAGAGGGAGAAGCAGGCTCCATGCACCGGGAACCCGACGTGGGATTCGATCCTGGGTCTCCAGGATCGCGCCCCGGGCCAAAGGCAGGCGCCAAACCGCTGCGCCACCCAGGGATCCCTTTTTTTTTTTTTTTTAATTTTTTTTTTAATTTTTATAATACAGACTAATCTATATGCATCTACAGTATATATCAGAATATAGAGACTGTATATATAGTCACTTTTGCATTGTTAACTATTCATACTGTTGGTATGTTTTTTACCCTGTGCATGTGTCATTTTATTAATCAAAAATAGTTTAGTATACAAATAGGCAAATGAGATGAGGTCAGGAGGTAGAATATTACTTATCTAGAAATGGATTAGGTATCTTCTCTTTCCACCTGCCAAAATCATCTTTTTTTTTTCTTTTCTTTTTCTTTTTTTTTCTGAGAGGGAAAGAGAGAGAGGAGGGAGAGACAAGAGAGAATCCCAAGCAGGCTCTGTGCCCAATATGGAGCCCGTTGTGAGGCTCATTCTCATAACCCTGAGATCATGACCTGAACTAAAGTCAAGAATCAGACACTTAGCCGATTGAGCCTCCAGGTACCCCCAAAATCATCCTTTCTAACCTGTATCTGTTGTGATCTTGAAAACAGAACTTCATTGTTGCCTTTTAATAGAGGGTAGTAAATGTGAACGAATAGCAGAGACTGGAAGAAATGCATGTCTCTCTCTTTTTTTCTCAATAGACATGGTGGTTATCACTCTGTGCCTCAAGCAATATAACTTTATTGTCCAATGGAGCAGGCCAGGGAAACACACAGGAACTATGGGGCCTAAAATGAAGTTTTCAAATTCTTGCCCATAATTTCAAAATTCTATCTAAATGTGCATTTTCAGAGGGGCTTTGAGCTCTTCTTCCTATCTCCTACCACTCCAAGCCAGTCACAAACCATGTCATTCCTGTTGCTGGTGTACTCCCTTATCTCTTACTGCTCAAACTTTCCTCACCCAGAAAGTCCTTTTGAGACTCCCAGTATTTTCTTAAATGAAAAATTTAAAACAGAAAAGTTGGATGAAATGTACTGTTATAACTCATATATCCACAACCTAGAATCTATAGTTAACATTTTACTGTACTTAAATTTCAAAGTGAGTTGCAGATACCAGTACACTCCACCTGTAAACACTTCAGCATGCATGCATATAATTGACTGGTATATATTAGTTTATGGGTTTTTTCATTTAAGAAAAATTTACATACAGGGACGCCTGGGTGGCTCAGCGGTTGAGCATCTGCCTTTGGCTCAGGGTGTGATCCGGAGTTCCAGAATCGAGTCCCACATTGGGCTCCCTGTGAGGAACCTGCTTCTCTTTCTACCTATGTCTCTGCCTTCTCTCTGTGTCTCTCATGAGTAAAATAAAGTCTTAAAAAAAAAAGAGAAAAATTTATATACAGTGAAATGTTCAAATCTTAAGTGTATCATTTGGTACATTTTTTTCCATTTGGTGCATTTTTTGACAAATGAATACACACCCTTGTAACCCAAATCCCTTTAAGATTTAGATATAGAATGTTGCTCCAGAAAGTTTCTGCATGTTCCTCCCTAGTCAATCCCCTTCCCAGTGATAGGAGTCCCAGTGGTAATCACTGTCCTGATTCTTCCACCATAGATTAGTTTTTCTCAAATTTCATGTGAACAGAATCATACAACATGAACTCTTTTGTGTAACATTTCTTTCACTCAGCATGATGTTTTTGAGAGTGACCCATATTACTGTGTATATCAGTAGCTCTTTCCTTCTTACTGCTGAGTAGCATTCCATTAGATGAATATATACCACGGGGTATTTGCTGCCGGTATGTGTATATATATATGTGTGTGTATATATATATATGCATGTGTGTGTATACATTCCCCCCCAGACGGCGGTGTGTATATTAATTTTGGTGAGCAAAATTTAAAATTTTGATAAAGTCTCATTTATTAGACTTTTCTTTTATGCTATTGCTTTCTGTGTCTTAATAGACCTTTGCCTAGCCCCCAAGCTGCAGAGATATTTTGATATATTTTCTTCTATCAGCTTTATAGTTTCAGATGTTATGTTTAAATCTATTTTGAATTAGTTTTTGTGTTTGGTGTGAGGCTGGAGTCAGAGTTCATTTTTTTCCCTTATGGATAGCCAGTTGTCCCAACCCCCTGTTATCCTTTCTCCATTAGATTGCTTTGGCATCGCTGTAGACATTTTGTAATAGGCATGCTGTTCTCCTTGGCTTTCTTGGTGGTCCTAGTATGGAGAGAGAAAGTTATTCCTTTCTGGTGTCCTAACCCCATCACTTATATCTAGATATATTCTAGATACTCCTGAGTTCTGACTCATAAGCCTATGAAATTTTCTCTGGCTGGCCTGAGTTGTGACTGGATTATCTGTTCTGTCCGGATACAGGATGGCCAGTGTCCCTGTGAAGGAACGGGTGAAGGTATCTCAGAACTGGAAGTTGGGGCGCTGCCGAGAGGGGATTCTGCTAAAGTGGAGATGTAGGTAAGTAGCTTCTTGACTCTTTTAAAGCTACCTGGGACAGAAAAGCGTGCTGGGATAAAAATTCTGGTCCTAGCTAGAGTGTAAATGTGCCTTGTCTTGAGTGGTGTGGCGCTGGTGATCCTTTAGACATCACAAAGGGGACATCAAAGGGACAGCTTTTTTTTTTAAACTTGTATAAATTACCAAAAAATATATTTTATTATAATAAATTCTACATTTTTATGATTAGAAAAATAACAAGTGTTTATAGTAAGGATTTGAAAAAATAAAAAGTTTAAAGAAGAAAATAAAACTTCCTTATAATGCTACCATTTAGAGGTAACCATTGTTAATATACCTCAGCAAAAGAAATAAATGAAGCCAGCATTTCAACCCATCTTGTTCTTCAGTTATTTTTCTTTAAATCTACTCTACGGAGTTATGCCTTCACTCCTGGTGTCCATTAGCCTTCTGCCCAGCTTTATTAAGAAGGCAAAATAGGACCTAACGGTTTAGCTATAGATATTACAGGAGGTAAAGCTCAGAACTACTAGGAAATTTAGACAGTGGCTTTGGACTGCTAATGCCACAAATTGTATACCTCACTGATGCTACATTATTTCATAGTTGTCTTCAACTCCCTACCAAAAAAGTGCTCCTTGTTGATTGGTCAGAATGGTTAGGGAATTTCATAGTTCCCAACCTTATTCCAGGTTAACCTGCACAGACAGGCTTCTCCATCTGACGGCCCTATCTCTCTTGCTGTGTCTAGTTTTCCGCTGCTTTTACAGGTGGTGGTTGCTGTGAATTATGCAGGAGTATTGGTGGTGTCAGTGGTGGTGATGGTAAAGAAATGACTAGGGAGAAAGACGGGTTTTTATGGTGAAAAACTTTACCCTCTGCTTCCTACTTTTGCCTTTTAATACCGGAAAGTAGAGTTTGTTTTTCTTTTCTTTTTTTTAGAGTTTGTTTTTCTATCAAGGTTTTGTCCCTGACATCTTTTTTGGGGATGGTTTCAAAGCAGTTTGGCAAATAAACACACAAAGCAGTTACCAGGCTGCCCTGGGATTCTCCACTGTTCACCTGGCATGAACCTGGTTTCTTGTCCTAGGCAAATGGCTGTTTACCAGATGGCTCTAAACACATGCATTCCAACCTCTTCTGCTCACTCCCCACTTGAGTGTGCCACAAACTGTGCAAGGGGATGTTGAAGAGGGAAGTGCATAATGAGTGAGAATGTAGGTATCTATATACATACACTCTATACATGTTCTATAGAATGTATGCACACCCCTTGTAAAAACCTCCTGAGCAGAAACTCAGCTACTACAAGGTCTAAGCTGCATTTAATGGCCCGTCAAGTCAATTTGCAGAACTTTTCCACATTCCCATGACGCTTGTATTAAGGAGTCTGGAGAAGAAACACAGCCCAGTTTGCTCAGACAGGCTTGGCAGCAGGAGATGGTGTCTCTGTTAATGTGGATGAATCAGCTGTCCCTTTGCTTTGCTTGGGATCTGGTAGCTCCAGAACTCCTGCATAGAGTAGGACAGGCTGCTGGGATGTCTACCTTGGGCAAGGGGCTTAGTCCCCACCAGAGAGCCCGGCTCTGGCAGAGCCTCCTTCTCTTCCCTCTTCTTCCCTCCCCCTTTCCCCTCCCCCTTCCCCTTTCCCTTCCTCTTCTCCTTTCCATTCCATTTTATTTATTAATTTGTGTGTGTGTGTGTGTGTGTGTGTGTGTGTGAGAGAGAGAGAGAGAGAGAGAGAGAGAGACACTATGGTGGCGGTGGGGGGGAGGAGCAGAGGGGAAAGGACAAGTAGACTTCACACTGAGCGGAGCCTGTCTCATGACCCTGAGATCATGACCTGAGTTGGTCACTTAACCGACTGAGCCACCTGGCGCCCCTGGGAGAGTCTTCTTAAGGCTCACTCTGTGCTGCAGGACTGGCCTATGTCTTCTTTTTTTTTTTTTTAAAGATTTTATTTATTTATTCATGACAGACACAGAGAGAGAGAGAGAGAGAGAGAGAGGCAGAGACACAGGCAGAGGGAGAAGCAGCCTCCATGCAGGGAGCCTGACATGGGACTCCATCCCGGGACTCCAGGATCACACTCCAGGATCACACCCCAGGCTGAAGGCGGCTAAACCACTGGGCCACTGGGGCTGCCCTGCCTGTGTTTTCTAAGCTTTCTTCCTCCTGCCAGACTATAGAGGGAATCTTTAACTATTTGCGGATTTCTCTTATCAGCTGCTTAGGAGAGCTGACTATTTCTCTGGAGTCCCCACACTGTAGAGGACTGCTGCGGAGCTGTGCTTTCCCACTGCCCTCATATACCCTATAATATAATGCAGGTATCCCCTGTGAGGATCTAGATAACTATCCAGGACATTAGCATCCTTTCCTAAATGGCCTTCTTCCTTTCACTTGCAAATGACCCCTTTGCTCCAGCAGGATTACAGAATGGGGCTTCTAGAGGTTCACTCTTCTCTTTTCTCCATCTGCTCCTTTGGGGAAGAGGTATGTGTGGGAGCCTTGGAACCTCACAACTTATCACTTAACACTTCAAATCATGGAAGATGCAGAATGAAAGACAATCATTTCATCTAGGTGGAAGATTTCTTTTTAACCCTCTCTGTGCTGCAGTCATTGAATTCGCCGAGTTCTGTTTACCTACAAGTCTATGCCAGTAATTCAGGTCTTAAGCACTCTCTAATTAAAAGTGATATTTTATTGTTCTTCTAGTTCTAACTCCCCTTTAGAAAATCCAAAGAAGACTAGGTTACCATAAAGCTCAACTCTCTAGTTTTCTGAGGGTAGCCTAAGAGTAGGTAATTTTGAAGGAGAGGAGGGAGGTAAAGGCAAAGCCACGCAGGTTGCCCTCACTAAGTTGGGGGATCAGTTGGCCTCTGCAAAGACTGGAGTTGGGTTTTCATGCTGTATCTTGATGATCCTTAAATTGTGTTTTACATCTCTTTAGTCAGATGCCCTGGATGCAGCTGGAAGGTGATTCTCTGTACATATCCCAGGCTAATTTCATCCTGGCCTATCAGTTCCGCCCGCATGGTGCCAGCTTGAACCGTCGGCCCCTGGGAGTCTTTGCTGGGCATGATGAGGACGTCTGCCGCTTCGTGCTGGCCAACTCACATATTATCAGTGCAGGAGGGTAAGTGCTTCAGGCTTCTTCTTCCTTACATTCTTCAGGGAATTTCTGCTTGCCTGCCTCTGACTTCTCTCTCTCAACTCCACAGGGATGAGGAGGGAGACCCTAAGAAGAGGGAATGGTGTTTTTTGTTTTTGTTTTTGTTTTAACATTTTAAGCAGAGAGATTTAGCAAAGGCACTTAATAGGGTTAGCTGGAGAAGGAAAACAGAGCCCTTAATGAAAAGTGAAGCTGGTTTTGATACTCTTACAGGGGGAATTTCTTATGTCTCTCCATTTTGTTTAGCCCCAAGTGTACTGAAGAAGTAGAGGTATCTGAGAGCTCAGCGCCTTGTTGAGCTGAATTGCCTAAAACAGCAAATTTGGACATCATTGAAGACTCAGGCTGCTTTGTAGCCTTGTTCTCTTCTGACAGAATAATTAGCTACTGGGGGTGGGCTCCCTATTTCTCTCCTAGAGATGGGAAGATTGGCGTTCATAAGATCCATAGCACCTTCACGGTCAAGTACTCGGCTCATGAACAGGAGGTGAACTGTGTGGATTGTAGAGGGGGCATCATTGTGAGTGGCTCCAGGGACAGGACGGCCAAGGTGAGTGGTCTCCCCCTTATGTACGGTTATTCCCTCCTGTCTATAGGGAGTGGGGTGGATAGGGCCTTGAGTCTTGGGATTGGCTGAGGGCATTGCGGGGTGGGGGGGGCGACATGATGAAGGACTTACTTATGTGCCTCTGGCATGCAGCTTGCTATGCCAGGCCATGTCCCTGCCAGCTGGCCTGAGAAAGGAGTGGACAGTGGCTGGGAAGATTGCCACTCACTTGAAATGTGGCGTGAACTCAAAAACAGAGGGCCTGGCCAGCTTTTCCTCCCTGTGCTGAATTTCCTCAAGTTTGTGGGTTGAGTTCTGACCCCAATATTTTATTTTAAAATCTCCCTCCTTTTGCTTGCTCTCTGTTTAGGGAGGTTAATTTTTCACCACCTTGTTTATAAGCAATCAGGCTGATAATTAAAATGTGTTTTTACTGCTTCTCTGGAGAGTGATGTGGTCAGTAAGCAGTAGAATGATGAGGAGAGAAGGGCGTTTTTGGGTGCATCATTGCCAAACTGCCTGGTCTATAGTCCGTCATCTGCCAAGGCAAAATAGAGTGAAGCCGATGAGCACTGTGACCCCTGCTTTATGGACTCTGCTCACCCACATTTGAGTCCAACAGGCCTCCACCCTCGAGACAGAGAAGAATATCTTTCTCTATCCCTGTGTTCGGCAGCCTTGGGCAGAGCCTGCACACACCTGGTCCTTTGGGGCTGCCATGGGAACCTTGCTGACAATTTGGTTGAGGTGCAGGAGGCCCATAGTATGGGAAACTCCATAGTGTCACCAGGAGTAAAATGCCTGTTGGTGTCAGCAAATGAGCCTCTAGGATACCTGGGGAGGGTCTCAGGTGAGGGAAGTTGCAGTTTTTACTCACTAACTTTTCTGCCTCCATGTACCCTTCAGTGATTACTCCTTCATAGAAAAATGCCACCAATTTATATAAAAAGAAGGGCTATATATGTTCCCTTCTACTTATGGAAATTTCTCCTCCCTTTGGTCTTTTCTCCCCTTACACTTTGTGTTCTGTCTGAGAGACATGCACAGCATCACAGGAGGCCCGAGAGAAATCCAGAAACACTTTTGAACCAGCTCAGAAACTGAATTTCCTATTGCCTGTTTCCCCCACCCTATAACTTCAGGTTTCTGATTGGTCACTGTCTTCATACTATTCTTTGCAAAGAGACTGGCCTTAACCCACTGTACTGCTCAGAAACCAGTTTGGGTTAGAAATCATTTTGGATTGTGTGACCTAAATATTTCCATCTCTTCTGGCATCTTCCTGTCATGGCTGCAAGTCCCTCCTCCACTGCCCCTCCTTTTCAGTGATATGTCTTTCTTCTCTCCTGTTCTCTGTGGTCTGACACCCAGAGCAGCATACGGACTAAGCTTTGTGACCACACGTAGCCGTTCAAGGGGATGGGCTGCTTACATTCGAAGGACAGCAATTTTATTTGGGATATTGGGTTAGTTTCATGTTTTAAGTCCTGACTCAACCCTATTTGGTGGACTCAGTTTTTTTTTTTTTTTTTTTTTTTTTTTTTTAGCGTTAAAGTAGGTACTTTCTAATTCCAGAATTATCACCACAGCACATCCGGTTCCTTTTGAGGATTTCTTTGAAGTCAGTGAAAGAATTCTTCCCCACTCCGGCTCTTCAACTCTAGAAGGCTGGCCTGCTATTCTGGAGCTCCCCATTGACCTCCAGGCCAACTCATCTTTGCAGATTTCTGGGTGCTGCTTCTGCTCCCTCTGTGTCACTGCCTCTGCCTCCAGCTGCCTTTATCTTCCTGACCTGTTTTCGCATTACCCATCCACTAGTCTTCTATAACCAGCCCTCCGTTTCTTGTCAGCGGCTTCTGCAGCTCCACAGCTGCTTCTGTAGGCTTCTGATACACCCCAGCCTACGTGAGAACTTAGTCATGTTTGCCTGGAAACATCTCTAGCCTGTTTGTTGGGAGTTCCCCCAAATACGTACTGTGTTTTAGGAAAGTGATTTGTTTTAGTGGGGTGAAAGGAACGAAAACGTTTTCTCCATAAGACTTCCAGAATTAGGGACTGCTCAGGGAACCTTCTTCCTCCCTCCTCCCCACCCCTACTTTCAAACTTACCCTGACTTAGTTTGGATTGCCCCTCTGGGCTTTGGTGAGGCCAGCTCCATCCTGTGATGTGATAGGAATGTAGGAGTGTTCTCAGTGGGCCTGGGCTGGTCCTGACCATTCTTTCATTATCTCTTTTATTTTTCTGTTCTTCCATTCACTT
Source organism: Nyctereutes procyonoides (assembly GCF_905146905.1). NCBI lineage: Eukaryota > Metazoa > Chordata > Mammalia > Carnivora > Canidae > Nyctereutes > Nyctereutes procyonoides. Next base: position 6,732,236 of record NW_026575133.1, on the reverse strand, counting down.
AAAAGTGCCTACTGTATGCAAGACATAAGTGTACACGGCACGAGGGCTCTTCAAAGGTGAGGAAAAGATAGCTTTTCTTCTTCAGGCGAGCTGAGACATGCATGCAGTGGCTCTGAAGCTGATCGGAAGTGGCCAGGACTGTGAAGTGTAAGGCTCTAGGGAGAGGGCCAGAAAGTTCAGAGGGTGTAGAGATCACATCTGGCTTGAAAGGGGAGACTTTATGAAGAGGGAACATTTGAACTTGTTGGTTTTTCCTTCTTTTAGTTATTTTTCAATGCAGAGACTTGTTTATTTGTATACAAGTAGCCAGGAATGATGCTAAAAGCACTTTACATTTGTTCATTTTCTCCTTTTCTCTAGGAGAATTGTTTCCCCACATAATTATGCTCGTAATATACTTTGCATACCCAATATACCCAACTGTATCTACTTTATAAGGTTTTCTATTATTATTACAAATTATTTGTAAGTGTCATCTTTAATGGCACAATAAGCAAGAAGAACCACTGTTAATGAATGCCTAATACCTGCCAAATGCTGTGCTGCCATGTTAGGTGCTTGACATTTCTGCAGCCCTCTAAAGAGAGGTATTATTTCCTGTTGTACACATGAATAAACTGAGGCTAAGAAGCCCTGAAATATCCCTGAGATCAGAGATAATAAGTCACAAACCCAAATGTGTCTGATTCCAAAGCCCACACCTGTTCTTCCTGCAACTGTCAGCTGTAGGGGATTTATTTATTTATTTGCTTATTTGTTTTTTTATTTATTTACTTACTTACCATACAGGCTTTTCTTCATTTTATTTTTATTTTTATTTTTATTTTTATTTTTATTTTTTATTTATGATAGTCACACACACACAGAGAGAGAGAGAGAGAGAGAGGCAGAGACATAGGCAGAGGGAGAAGCAGGCTCCATGCACCGGGAGCCCGACGTGGGATTCGATCCAGAGTCTCCAGGATCGCGCCCTGGGCCAAAGGCAAGCGCTAAACCGCTGCGCCACCCAGGGATCCCCATTTTAGAATTTTTATCTTAGGGTACAGTCTCAGCAATACTTACTGGGTATAAGGCTTTGGTGGTTTTAAAGGTCTTGTTATATGTCATCAACTGCTTTTTGAAAGGACTATATAAATGTCCATTTCTGCTGAGTTATATCTTTTCCAGGGATGGGTTTTTTTGGATCTGACCACTGAGGGTAAAGGTATGGTCAACATATTGTTGTCAACTCCTATCCCTCAGATGTCACAACCCTCAGGTTTCTGGTGGATGGTGTGCTGCTGGGGCAGGACAGGAGGGCCACTTTCCCAACATCATGCTCAGCATTGGCAGCAAGCCATCATGCTCAGCATTGGCAGCAAGCCTTCCGAGCCACTCCCGGACACCAGGAACCTTGGCCTGTGATTTGCAGGCTGTGATTGGGGTTGCTGATGAGTTCAGGACTGGGGTTGGCGCCATAGATTTTGTAATCCTTAGTGTCTCCTCACCCTCCGACCTGCTAGGGAGTTGGCATGTCAGAAAAGGCAAACCTCTCTTCTAGGCTGGGACTGTCTGAACATTAGAAGTACATTAGAAGTACATCTAGTTACTAGCAAAGTGGCCTGGCTGTAGATACAGAAGAGTAAGCCAGAATCAGGGCACTCCAGGGAAGCTGTGGTATTTACCTTTGTTTTCTGCCTTTTCTTGTTCAGGATCTTCTTGTTAGGTTGACTTTTTCTTTTCTCTATGTTGGAAGTAACTCATGCCCTCTTCCCCCTGTCATACATAACACAAAATCTTAAAACACTTTCTCCTTTTATAGGGAAGAGATGTCATGTGACCCTAAGAAGGCAAGACCACCCCCACTCCATCACCTGCCCCTTAAACTCGAGGAGTGTTTCCTGAAAGTTCTTCCATCTAAGGTCCTGCCTGGCTTTTGTGTGTTCCCCTTATAGCACTGCAGGGACCTTGAGAGGTCAGTGATCCATCTGGCAGCCTTAGAATCCCTCCTTGGCTGCTGTCTAGGACAGCCCTGTACATTTGAGGCTTCCTTTCTGTTTGGTTAGAGGCTTATTTCCCCAAGTGTGTCATCTGGGGTTGGGTGAGGTGAGGGGGGCCATGTGCTTAATGGAGATTTCTAAATGCACTGGCCGCTGAGGGCTCCCTGAGTGTTGATTAGAGCTAAGCCCAGAGTGGCTGCTAATGTACATTCCTGACTGATAGGGACCAGATAACGTGCTCCAAGCAATATTTTTAACCTGTAGGAGATATGGAAGCTTAAAAGAGTTAAGCTTTTCTGCTACTTTTGGTGACACTAGGTGCTAAATTCCCTGCTGACATGAATAGCGCTGGATCCTGGGCATTATCAACAAACAAACAACAACACACCACCTTTGTGCTTTGAAGCCTCTCTTCTTCTTCCATTCTTTCCTTCCTTTGTATCTTTCTTTTTACTTCTCTCTCTTAATTCTGCTCTAGTTCTGTCTTTGTTCCCCCATACTGTGCCTTGATCTTCCTCTTCCTCCCAACCTCCCGAAGGAAAATCTGGGTGAAAGACAGGAAAAAGGAAAAACCCCAGCCACAAGAGAGGCGAGCTCCACCCACTCACCCTGCTTAGTCAAGTCATAGCTGAAGAGTGTGGAGCTTCGGATTCCCTGGTATAAAATTGGGTGGTGAAGAAGGGCTCTCAGGTGGACGTTAAGAGGGTGGTTTGGACTGGGAGTCAGGTAGGTTAGCCAGAGGCTGGGGAGGCTCCTCTGCTCATATTCTGAGCTCAGCATATACAGGACAGAAAGAAAAGAAGTTTCCACCACCGCCCCCCACTCTCGACACTCACCCCACATCCCCATTTCAGGCAGTATTAAGGAGAGCATCTCTTCTGTTTCCAGGTGTGGCCTTTGGCCTCAGGTCGGCTGGGGCAGTGCTTACACACCATCCAAACTGAAGACCGAGTGTGGTCCATTGCTATCAGCCCATTACTCAGGTAAGGGAGACACTTTTGGATATGGTTTTGTCCTGTATAATAATGCTTTTATTTCATGAGGTTGGGTGGGTGAGAAAATCTTCCACCTGTATATTCTAGGTTGCTTTGAGCCTGTCTTCTGGAGATTTTGAAAATCCTCCAGAGTCTTGAGGTCTGTAGTTCACTTCACATATGCATGAGGTGGAGGCAACATTCTAGGGGCTGACTTCCTAGGCATCTACCCCAGAAATGTGAAGGAAAAGATACTGTTAAAATGTCAGTGAATCAAGCTGGTTATAAGAGTGCCCCTTCTGGAGCATATGCCTTCTGGAGTTGCTTCCAAAGCAGAGGCCTGTTAGCACCCCTGGGGAGTTACTGCACCAGCCAACCTGCTCTCACAACACATATCTGTGGTTTGTTCCCCTTGGAAAATGTCTTTTGGAGTATCCCTTACAGAGCTGAGTCATCAGGAGAGATATGGGGCCTGTGTCCAATTGGGCCCTCATCCAAAGACATGTATGTTGGGTGGATTGATAATTGTATCAGAAGTGCCAAATTTTTTATGGTAGCTTTACCTTACCCTTTGACCTGTTTTTCTTGAGCCTTCCCTGTAAATGAGTGAGCTTTGCTTTCTGAGTTCAGCTTTCTAGGCTTTCTTAAACTAAGGCAGAGCCTCTCTCATCCCCAGCAGGGTACATAGACTCTCTCCTGCACCTGCTGTCAGAGTGTTTGTTTTTCTAGGGTCTTCCCTCACTTCCTTCACCCCTCACTCCTCACCCAAGTGATCAACGGGAAAGCTGTATGGCTGCCACCCTCCAACACGGGGCTTAAGTCAGTCACTAGTTTTACGAGAGAGTTGATTCCCCCCTGCCTTCCCTCCCAAGACCCCCTTCAGCCTCCTTTTCACTCCATGGAGCCTGCACCCCTCCTCCTGCCCCCTTGTACAACTCCCTTTCAAATTTTTTTCTTTCTAAAGAATTAGAGCCGATTAGCCACGTCATTAATTCTTCAATTTGACGGCTGATATAGCAGGACCTGAAACACATTGCTGACCCCAGAGAATGGAGACCCCGTTCCTTAACATATTGACGATGGGAGAAGTTAATTAAAATTCCACAGAGCGGAGGTGTCGGCTAACCTATAAACCTGTCGCTGTTCAGAACAAATCATTCTAGCAATCCTAGGAAAGAGGGAAGGAAAGACCAGCAGGGAGTAGAGAGGCCCTAAGTGTGTGGGAGCAGAGAGTGGAGAACAGAGCCATTGGGCACTGTCCCTCCATGGTGTTTTTCCATTGCTGCCTCTTTTAAAGCCAGTTGGCCAGGCTTGGGGATCTGTGGGCTGGATGTATGTAAGGATTGAAGGAAGGCAGGATAGCCCGTGGGCTGGTGACCGTCCTATGGACTTCTATTGGCTTCAGGAGACTAGAGTGGACTAGAGTAGCGTTGGTGGTAGAGTACAGCTCTTCAGGGCTGGAGAGTTAGGCCAAAGAACACGGCCAGGCTCAACTAGCACCCTGTCCCTTGGACCTCTACTCCTGCCACTTCTCTGGAATGTGTTAAGCTAGCCCTTAGCAGCATAGAGCATGACAACTGTTGATGATAGTTTCAGTAAAAGAGGTTGAGGTCAGAGTCTGCTTTGTCATTAAGAAGCATTTTAGAACACAGTAAGCTGTGTTTTGTTTTGCCCATAGCTTGCAGACTGGCTTTGAGGAAGGCCCTAGCTTTATGCCAGTACCAGTACTAGTCAACAACGGCCACACAACTAGATGCTAGCATGCATTAGTCATGTGCCCTGTGCCAGACCCTTTGCTAAGTCCTTGATCTGTCTCATCTTTGGGGAAATCCCAGGTCTTCTGTTTTCTTCTCATTCCCCTTCAGAGTCTTCTTGTCCTCTTGGTGTACTTCCTTGGCCCTAGGCTGAGTCTTTCACTCACTGTTGACTGGTTGTTCAGCTCCCAAACCACAGTTGTTCAAGATGACCTTTTCCCTAGCTTGACATATGGTGTTGTGGACTCAAAATAGTTTGCATGTGGGATGCTGGCTTTACTAGATGGCTGGGGCTATGCTGCTGTTCTCTCCCCCACCCCACCCCATTTTCTCTTACCCTGAAGTGTACTGGACTAGGGCGGTGTCGTCCCATTGTTAGACCCATTTCTTCTCCGTGTCCATGAATTTGAACCTTTCAATGAATGCTTCCATTTTCCCAATCTGGGGAAGCCCTGCCTCCTAGCCTCATGGTTTGTTCTGAAACACAGGGTTCTGCTTTGCCACCACCAGCCAAGTGGTCTTAGGTGAGTCATTCCCTTCTCTGAGACTGTTTCCTTTGTAGGCCTTACTAGATGATTATGAAGATGACCTGAAATAATAAGAAAGTACTTGGTAATGCTAAAAGGGCTAGCTCATCGTGTCAACCAGAATCTCTCCTCTCCGGGATAGCATTTGTTCAGAGGCTTTCATTGCTCTCCTGTCTCTAGCTTGGCTGGGGGCTTCTCCTGGCCCTCCTGGAGTTACACCTCCTCAGCATCTTCTTGAAGTTCCTTCCCTCAGCAGGAATCTCTGTCCCTTCCACTACCTTGAGTGTTCCTGCCCTTGCTGGCTGTCTTCTGTTCCCCTCCCTGCCACCTTCCCTGTCGAGTCCAGGCATCAGGGTATGTGTGGTCACTAATGGTATGTGACTAGGAACCCCTGACAGAGAACGGGAGGGACAGTGGGGCAGCAGCTACCCTCTGGGGCTGGTATTCCTGGTTGACGTGATGACTTCCCAGCCTCTCACTGCTCCCTCATTCATTCATTCATTCATTCATTTATTTATTTATTTATTTATTTATTTATTTAAAAGATTTTACTTATTCATGAGAGAGAGAAAGAGAGAGGCAGACACATAGGCAGAGTGAAAAGCAGGCTCCATGCAGGGAGTCTAATGTAGGACTTGATCCTGGGGCTCCAGCACCACATCCTGAGCCAAAGGCAGATGCTCAACCGCTGAGCCACCCAGGTGTCCCTCCCTCATACCTTTAGAAGGAACCTGAATGGATAGGAGACCTGCCATATCCCTTTTCTCAATTAATCTCTTTCTTCTATTGAAAACAGTTTGTCAGGGCAGCCCTGGTGGCTCAGTGGTTTAGCGCCATCTTCAGCCCGGGGTGTGATCCTGGAGACCCGGGATCGAGTCCCACGTCGGGCTCCCCGTGCATGGAGCCTGCTTCTCCCTCTGCCTGTGTCTCTGCCTCTCTCTCTCTCTCTGTGTCTGCCATGAATAAATAAATAAAATCTTAAAAAAAAAAAAGAAAACAGTTTGTCAGAGCTAGGCATTGTGTTTATCTATGATGCTGGGGCTTTGCTGCCTTCTTTCCTTAGGTGTGTGCTTAGACACTTGTAGTAGGAAACATGAAACCTCAAGCCTCGGGCTTTATTTGAGGTGCTCAATACTGAGAGAAAGCTGGGATTCCGTCCTGTGTCCAAATATCACCTTTCCTTCCTCCCGTGACCTTGAGTTCTTGATTGGTAAACAGCTGTGGAGGGTGATATTTAATATCAGATACATGCTTAGAGCTGGGTCTAGGTACTTGAAACCACAGAAGGAAAACCAGTAGGTCCAGGCAAGGACCTTCTCTTTACCTCTTGTGTGCCCTCCTCCCTGTCTTCTTGCCCCGGCACCAGTAATTCTGTTTTTAAGGTTCCTGACTTATAGGTGAAGCTCCCTATAGAGGAGGCCCAGCCTGGAGCTGTCGGATGAGAGCAAAAAGGGCAGGATGAGGTAGGAGAGAGGGGAACTGTGGGAGGCTTACCTGGGACATAAGGGGATATGTCCAAGTGTGCTTGTGTAGCTCATCTACAACCTCTTGAGGTCACACTGAATTCCAAGCACTTTTCCATGAGCAACACAGAAAAGTAGAATTTTTAAAAATGTGCAGTAAGTTCTATTGCTATTTAAAAATTATTTCCAGGGATGCCTGGGTGGCTCAGTGGTTGAGCATTCGCCTTTGGCTCAGGGCATAATCCTGGGGTCCTGGGATCAAGTCCAACATCAGGCTCCCCATGCGGAGCCTGCTTCTCCCTCTACTTGTGTCTCTGCCTCTCTTTCTGTGTCTCTCATGAATAAACAAATAAAATATTTAAAATAAAATAAAAAAAATAAAAATTATTTCCAGCTGAATAAATTTAGCAATTACTCAAGAATGAGGAAATACAGAATGGCTAAGGATTCCTTCCTTCCTTTGGAATTTGCATCCCTCCCTCCCTCCCTTCCTCCTCACTGCCCCTGCCTATTGACCAAACCCTTGGTGTATGTATCCTGTGAGGATTTTACCTGGTGGTGGGGTAAAAGGGCACATAACTATAATGGCTGCCAGGTGATACTGAGTGCCCAAAACTCAGCCAATGCCTGGCTGAGGGGGAAGGGGGTGTCACTGCCACAGCCCTCCTCAGCAGAGGGAGATATTGAGACTCAGGGAAGACTGATATAGGGCCTACGTGGCATGGGGCAAAAGAGGTGGCAGTTCATGCTCAGGTCTCTAGCCTACGGCCTCGTCCTATGGTGCTGAGGGACGACCACGAGGCAGGCCCTAGGTCATTGCTCTGCCTTTGTCCACCAGCATGTTGGACAGTAGCTGTGGCTCTTAAAAGGCTTCTGGGGCCTGAGGAACATTCTCTCCTAGAGGACCAAGTTGAGCTGGAGGCTTGGGGAGAGGGCACTACATCCTTGGTGCCAGGACTCACTCAGGCGGCTATGAGTGCTTGCACCATTCCAGAAGCATGAATGCTTGTTGATCTTTGGTTTGCAGGGGAGTGGGGAAGTGCACCAAACCAGCTGTGGGGCCATGGGGGGCAAAATGATTCCAGAGACCCACTTACCCTGTTTTCCTGCTAAGGGAAGAGTGAGGAGCCCACAACTCCTCCTTCCTCCACAGACACCATATTTATGGCCCTGCAGGAACCAAGGTGATGCTCAGCATACTTCTTTCCCCATCTCCGAACAACACTTGCTATCATGTGAGTGAGTGAGTGTGGTCAGGAAGGCTTCCCAGGACACTTGGGTTTTAATCCCTTCTCTCTTGTTTCTGTCATTAGGGAAATATATGAGTGGTATAGGTGTAGAAAATTGACTTAGCTGTGTTATTAAATATACAATATAATTTTGTGTGACTTTGCTCACTGTGGTGGCCTGTTTGTTTTTTGGGGGAATAGTCCAAGTCTGCATGAAATGTACCGATTCAAATTTGCAAAGTGAATTATGGCCTCAGGGGGGTTTTGATGGAGGAGCTGCCCCTGCTTGCTTCATTTCTCCCAGAGGTGAGGGAGAGTCTGGAAGGAGAGCAAATCACTGTGTACTGTTCAGGGAGGGGGTGGGCTTCTGGGGAGAGCAGGGTGTTTGTTTCAGTGGCTACAGGGTTTACTTTGTGTTGTGTGTGTGGTAAACGCATATTCACCAGCCTGTTGAAATACACCTTTCTTTAGTGAAAGGTAATTGCATCTGGAGTTTTCTCTGACAGAGAGGTTTGAAAGATTGGAAAAAGAGACAGCCAACTTTCAGTGTGGATTCTTTTGGTTCCCAGTGGCTTAGTGTTCCTTTGGCCCTGGACTTCATAACCCTGAGCTTTTAGGGGAAAATGACTCAAAAGTAAAGGTTGTGCCTCTGAGTTTTGTTTTTTTGTGGTTGGTGATGGGTAGCTGGGCTGTGAAAAGGATCCCTAACCTCGATAACCTGAGGAAAGACACTGATGGCTGACTTGGTCGTGCTTTACATTGTGGCTTAGCCTGTGGCCAATTCTATCTCTCTGTCCTGCCTTCCCAGTGCCAGAGCAGAGGGAAGTTTCCTCCAGGGCCTGTCTGGGGAAAGGAGACCTTCCCTAAGCAAGGAATGGCTTGGTGTCCTCGTTTGCCAGGCTACCAAGCACACAGGAGGGAGCCTCCTGGGTGAGAGAGTCAGAGGCACAAAGATACCATGGATGGACAGGGAGCCGGAATGGCTGGAAGAGGAGGCAAGACATCGGGAGAAAGACGGGAGCTCTAGAATGCTAGATGGGCCTCCTGGTCCAACCTGAAATGACTGTAAATCGGAAAAGGATCAGTGTAGGGGTGCAATCGAAACAGAGTCTGGTGCTGCTGAATCTCAGTGCCATGCCTGCTGCCTAGGCTAAGCCAAGCCTCTCCAGTGGGTGTGAGTGTATCCATCAGTAGCAGGGATGAGCTTCCACAATGGTGGGTTTCACTTCCTCAAGACCCTGGATTTCTACCACTCCCCAGGGCAGGATGGGCACAGGGAGACTCATGTGTTGAGCTGCTGGCCTAAAACCAGTGACCCAACCAGCCCTGGCTGGCCCGGAACCCATCTGTGGGAGCAACTTCCTCCCTGGCCAGCAAGATTGGCTCTGTTGTCAAGAGCTGACTTAAATAAAACACCACAAATAGAAGCAGAAGCCGCTGCAGATACAGAGTCCTGCACCCGCAGAGCCTGCCTCTTCCAACGGGGCAACATTGCCTTCCCTCAGTCTCTGTCAAGTTCTTCCTCCTTCCCTTCCTCTCTCTCTGTTTCCATACTCAAGCATTGTTATGTGCTAGACCCTGGGGAAGCCACCATGAACTAGACAGTGTAGTGTGACAGCGACCAGTCAGATGGGTAATATGATGTGTTGAGTCCCCAGCTGGAGGACTAGCACATGAGAAGGAACGACCACCTGCCCCCAGTCCTGGCCTGTACCTCGGTTTCTGCTCGTCCCCTGTCAGGAAGAATGTCCTTTCCCTGCTGCAGCTGCCCCTGACTTTTCTGCATTGTGTGTGCAGTGTGCCTCTGTTTGTCCACCTTTGATCACTGTTCTGCCAACAGATAATTTAGCAATCCACATCCCCAGGTGGAAGCATGGAGTTAATGTTAAAATTAGTTGGAGATACACACACACACACACACACACACACACACACACACACACATACTCTTTAAACTTCAGTGGGTGATGAAGCAGAGAGGGAGGCGGGAGGCGGGAGGGTGAAGGGGAGCCATAAATTCTGGGCCTGGTGTAGCTGTTCTGGAGCAGCCGGGAAGCCTCTGATGTCTCCACAGCACTTTCATTAACATTTAAATTAAGGGTTTGTTTTCCAGTCTGTTTTATAGGCAGGGACCTTTCATGGCCTGTCACATGCTCCCCTCCCCCTCCACCCCCCCCCCCCCCAACAAGTGTGTAATTGTAGCCAGGGCTCTATCCTCACTGGGTCGAAGCTGGAGTTCAAAGGGAATTCCTGGAGCTAGAGTTCTGGAGGTACAGGGTGTAACAGTCAGGATGTGGGTGTTCCCTCTAACACGAAGGTGCTCTTTCTCCTCTTGTCCCACCTGGGCTTTGCTCTGTTCTTTGAAGGGACACACACTTCAATCTGACTCTGACTCCTTCCCACCTTCCTTCCTCAGGGCCACAGGGCATGTGGGAAAGGGTGCATCCCTGAGTGGTTGCTCCTTCTATCACAAGTTAGGGCCTGGGACAGATGGTTCTAAGATACAGATCTTCATGCTTATCTTCTTCCTTTCGATTTTTTTTTTATTTTATTTTTTTTTTTTAGGAGAGGAGAATACTTCCTCCTCCTCTTTCTCCTCAGAGAAGCAACAATATAAAAGAGATTGCCATCTGAGAAGAACTTGTAATAGGGCCCTTTGGTCCTGAAAGGTGCATTCTGGCTTCAACAGCTATGTATATACACACTGTACGTGGCTGCTGGCTCTGAGGGTACACACATTTGAAATAACTTACTGATCTAGGAGATCATTTGAGACCTGTTTTCTCAGGTTCTGGCATTCAGAGGAAGCTCTTCTATACCTCACAGGGAGAATTGTTCCTAAGCTTCCTTTCATACTGGCCTATCTGGCAGCACTTGGGAGTGTTTTGAAAAGACATCGCTGCTCTGGTCTCAGTCCTCCCTGTCAGCATCCTGTTGATGAACAGATGACAAGAACATGTCCCAAACACCGCAGACCATATCATTAATTCATAGCCTCAGGGCTGAGTTCACCCACTGCTGGTGTCCAGCTAGAGCTCCCCGCTGGACAGTGAAGAAAAGGGAATTGGCACCTTTCTCTCTTTCTGTGCAGAGGCTCAGAATTTTCTTTCTCTCGAGCCTTGACTTTACTACTTGAATCACCATATCCACTTGAGTCCATGAATCCACTCAAACCATCTGTGACTTATCTGCAGGATTCAAGATGACTGAGTGTCCTGCTCCCTTTTCCAGGTAGCCCAGTCAACAGGTGGACACCCTCATGCCCTGGAGTCCTGCCTGAGAGGAGTGCGGGAGGAGCTGGGGCGACCCCTGTGCAGGTGCTGCTGGTCTCAGATTGCAGCCCGGGGTCCAGGCCCCGCCTGGCGGTGATTAATCTGGGACACGGGCCGGCAGAGGCCCGGCCAGGGCAGCTTTGGTCCCTCACTGTGAAGACCTTTGGCTCAAACACTGAACTGATCTCTAGAGCCGGCTTCGGCTTGAGTTTGATCTGTCAAGGCTAAAGAGGAACCTGATGGTGGGGCGGAAACTTCTAGCCCTGTCTGACTTATGGCACTGATCCGTTCCAGTGGCCCTGTCATGATAATACTCATATATTAAAAAAGATTTCCCCACCTGTTAGCTGTAACACTCAGATCAGTCAAAAAAGGGATCTTCATGGAATATCTGTGCTTTTAGTTTCTTGGGTCGATGGAGCTCATACTTGTAAGTAGATTGGGGGGTTGGGGGCAGCCCCGGTGGCTCAGCGGTTTAAGCGCCACCTTCAGTCCAGGGCATGATCCTGCAGACTGGGGATCGAGTCCCACATCGGGCTCCCTGCATGGAGCCTGCTTCTCCCTCTGCCTGTGTCTCTGCCTCTCTCTCTCTGTGTCTCTCATGAATAAATAAATAACATAATAAAAAAAAAAAGATTAGGGGGTGGGGTAGAGTTTGTCCTGGGCCCAAGTAAAGACGACAATGATGAGATGTGCCTTGGTCAGTAGCATAATATATGTTTGTGCATTGAGGGGGGTGATATCAAAAGTGGAAGGATTACCCCATCTTCCTGCTGCAAGTAGGTGGCTCTTGGGCCATTTGGGACAGATTTGGGTACTTCAGTTTGGAGTCAATTCTTAAATTCCTTGTATTCTTTTTTTTTTTTTAAAGATTTTATTCATTTTTTCATGAGAGAGAGAGAGAGAGAGAGAGAGAGAGAGAGAGAGAGAGTGTGTCAGAGACACAGGCAGAGGAAGCAGGCTCCATGCAGGGAGCCCGATGTGGGACTTGATCCCAGGTCTCCAGGATCAGGCCCTGGACTGAAGGTGGCACTAAACCACTGAGCCACCCGGGCTGCCCTGTTCCTTGTTTTCATTTCAAACCAAAATTTTTTGAAAAGGTGTCCCTGTATCCCCCACTGCCTTTCCTTTTACCCAAGTCCTGGTCCCTGAGCTCTCCAGCTGGCAGTCCACAGTGTCTGTTGTATTTCTTTCCTTCTCTGAGTTCAGAACCGTCACATGTGGCCTACTTGGTCATGGGCTTAAGACCCAAGAACAGGATTCCTGCTGCCCTTGACTGCTTCTGTGTGTCCGTGTGTCCCATTATTACAGTAGTTCCATTTGGGAGGAGTAAGAGCTGGGGACCTAAGAGCTAGGACATTTTCTCACACCATCAGGAAAAAGAATAGTTCCTATCATCTGCAGCAGCAATGGAATATGAAACTACTGATATGGGGAACTATCTGTAAAGATGCTCAGAAAGTCTGTGTTGACTCTGAATTTTGCTGTGCTACTTGAGCCTCTACATACGATGACAGTAAAGGATGCTTAATGCCTCGGCAGGTCGACCGTAGTGTTCTGCTCTTCCTTCAGACTGATACTAAAAGACCCCTGGCTGTGTGGATTGGACATCTGCTAATCCTTGCACCTCTCTAGCAGTTTCTTGAACGGACACTTTCGAAGTTTCAGATTTTAACCTTTGCGAAGGTGGGGTTTTATTTCCTGTCTCCTATAAGAGAGTTCTATGCCTGTGTGATACAGATGAAATCCCTCCAACTCTGGGGTGCCCTACTGAGCTGACTACCTAAGATCCTTGCCCCTTTGCCCACTTGTTCTAGCTCCTTTCTTGGGCTGGGGTGTTTTCATAGGGGGTAGTTTGTGACCTGATCTGTAGTACCCTATCTGATTGGCTTAGCTCAGATGGAAAGAAGGTGCTGGCAAGCCAGGGAAGAGAGGAGGGAGGGGAGTATGTGCATGCAGAAGCTATGGTAATGGCAAAAGGAATATTAGTCCAAGAGCTGCTGGCCCAGGAATTTGCTTTCTGCAGAAGCTTTCCTTTTTCATAGTTTGCAATGCAAATTTAAAACATGAATGGAAAAGGAAAGGAGGGGGCAGATGGGGTGCCAGTTGGGATGTGATAATATCCAAAGTCTTGATCAGAGTCTCATTTGCAAAAGAGAATTTCAAGTCATGGGAGAGAAACTTTTAGGAAACTAAAATAATTATAAATCATGTTTTGCTGTGGCACTCCCCCTATACCCCCCCCACACACACATACACACACACACACCCTTATATCTTTCCCATGTTCTTGTGTTCAGACTTGTCTCTGGCCCTGCTCAGTTCACACTGCAGTCTCTACCTATGTTTCTTCCTATAGTAAAGCCATAATCCAGCTTCTAGAATAGTGGTCATGGTATAGTATTTGATCTTCATAGCAGGTTGGAAACACTGGCCCCATCTAAAATTGGTGCACTTCAGACAGGATATGTCCTGGTTCTGGAGATGGGAGTCTTGTCAGCGTGCTGGCTGAAGAACGTGTATCTTGAAGGCAAGAGTTTGCCCACTTGGAGAAGGCGCTAAAGCCAAGGCTCTTCATCTTCTGCTTTCTCTGACCCTCTTCACACTGTAGGTAGGCTTGATGAAGTATAGCATGGGGTTGCTGGGCTTTTTTTCAAACTCTCTTGATTTCCCAAACTTCATCTGCCCCATCTAGAGAGCACGTGTGGCTTTCTGCTTCCAGGCTGGAGATGCTTGATGTCTGGTTGCTTCTGGATGCTTTGGTGATGTTGGAGGTGGGAGTAGACAGGGAGTGATTATGACTTTCATTACGTAGGCAGAGCAATCAATTGGTCAGGTGAGAAACTTCAGACTGACTTTTTTCTAGGAGCTGAGCTAGCCAGGAAGACACCGAGAGAGGCCAGAGCATTTCAAGTACAAGTATGCCCAGTGGTAGAGCCACCATGCAGCTGTGGGGCTGCTTCCCCTCCTTTCTGTGTGTCTGTCTTACACATGTGACAAACAACTGGCTGAACAGCTAGAGAAGGGAGAGCTGAGCTCTGTGGAGTAAGGTGAAATGTACCCTTTCTGCCTGTGGCCACCATGAGTGTTCCTTCCTTCCTTCTTCATTGATTGGGGTATTTTGAAAGAGAGATTAGCTCAAGTCTTGCCCTGGGGGAGTCCTGTGGTACCTGGGCAAAACCCTGGAGTCTTGGAGGGCACACCCCCTATAGGATGCTTCCAGATTTTTTTTTTTAAGATTTTATTAATTCATGGGAGACACAGAAAGAGAGGCAGAGACATAGGCAGAGGGAGAAGGAGGCTCCCTGCAGGGAGCCCAATGTGGGACTCGATCCCAGGACCTCTGGATCATGACCTGAGCCAAAGGTAGACACTCAACAACTGAGCCACCCAGGCATCCGGAGGATGCTTCCAGATTTAATGGGCCTCTGCTTCTTAACACGTGGTCCTCACTCTGAACTTGCTGCCCCGTGGGCTACAGAGAGGGTCCAGCTCAGAGCACGTGATCCTACCCCTCCCCCAACCCCATCTCTCTTTCTCCTGAGGACTCTCTTGTAGATTGCTTCTCTTTCTCCTGTTGCTTTCTGCCTGTCGAGGCTATAGCTTTAGCTGTCGAGGCCAAGCCTGGACCTCTTTTCTCCTTAGCCTGAATGGGAGGGAGAGCAAGTGAGTGATTCGACTGGGGTCCTGTGGTGAATGACCCAAGAGAAGGGTCAGCTGGTTTTGGGGTGCGATCTATAACATTGGGTCGAGAGAGACTCATGGGTTAATGTGTTGGCCAGCTTGACTCTCACTAGTATCCAGGGTGAGCTGCGGTTGAGAATAAAAACAAAAAATTAACAGGAAAAAAAAAACAGATTATTCAAAGGATTCTTCCACTTGTTAGAGGTCTGTGGCCAGGAAAATCCTTTGCAGGCGGGTAAGGGTGGATCCAGGAATAAGAGGGAAAGTTAGAGTTTTAAAATTTCATTAGCTTGGCAGTGAGTACCCAAATAAAAACATGAAAACCTTTTGACACATAAATTCCACATCTAGGAATTTATCCTAAGACAACAATCAGACAAGTGTACACGATGCATGTATGAAGACTTACGTGAAGAACACATAAATATCCAATAATAGGGGTGTTGTTGAATATTTTATGGTATGTTCACCCAGTAGAAGCCCATGGTGCCACTGAAAGGATGATGAGACAGGTATCTATCAACCCTGAAAGATATCCTAACATATTATTGAATGAAAAAAGATCACAAAATAGTTTTAAGAATTATTTGACTATCTTTTCAGAGTTATTTCTTATGTGGTAGATTTCTGCCCACCTTTCCCCCCCCCTTTTTTTTTGCATTTAAATTTTTTGTAATGAGCACAAACGTAAAGGGCATTTATTTATTTTTTTATTTTTTATTTTTTTCGTAAAGGGCATTTAAATATCCATTTCAGCATCGGGAACTACGGAAAGAATCCTTTCTTTTTATCTTTACATAGTTATTTAAATTAAGGTTGCATGGACCTACATTTAGTTTTTTATTTTAAACAGTTGTGTGAAGTCTAATTTACACACCATAAAACTTGCCCATTTTAAGAGACAATTTAAATATACAATTCCATGATTTTTGGTAAAGTTACAGAGTTATACAACCATCATCACAATTCACTTTAGAATATTTCTGTCACCTTGAAAAGGTCCCTCTTTACTTGAACTTTTGCAGCATTCTGCATGGTTTCATGCTTGGGATCTTTTGTGGGAAAGAAATAAGCTAAAATATTGGAATTTTTTAAAAAGGTAGTGTAAACTCAGAACTGTTTTTCTGTGTGATGCATGTCTCTGGGTGCCTGCCTTGTAGATGTTTTGAGAATGCTGCTATGTGCAATGTCACACGGAGTATGAAGCCCAGGAGTCCGTTTTTACTACCCAGGAGCTTAGTCTGGTTGGGAAAACAGTGTATGTACTCAGAGAACGATTCATCCCAGTAGATAATCCAGGGTGAGTGGCGTCAACTGCTGGGGTTATTGACAGGAAATTGGAGGAAAGCAGTAGCCTTTGAGTAAAATGCAGGGAGCTTTCTGGATGACATGAAATTTTTTTAAAAAAGATTTATTTATTTATTCATGAGAGACACAGAGAGAGAGGCAGAGACACAGGCAGAGGGAGAAGCAGGCTCTATGCAAGGAGCCCGATCCAGTACTCGATCCCGGGATGCCAGGATCACGCCCTGGGCCAAAGGCAGACGCTCAACCACTGAGCTACTCAGGCATCCCTGGGTGACATAGAATTTGAAGTGGGACTTAAGGGTGGTTCTGTCTACATTGCAGGAGGGAACTTGAGGCATGGGGATATGGGAGGGGATGGGGGGAAGCCCATTGTAAGTTTGGGGGTTCAGAGGATACCAATCTGGCTGATAGGGGTGGAGGGTTTATGTAAAGGAGTGGTGGGCAGTGAGACTGGAGGGGACATTTGCGGCATGGTTTTAGAGGCTTTGAAGAGCACTTGGACTTTAACCTGAGGATGGTAGAAGCCCTTGAAAGACTTGTGACCACATTGAAGCAGTTACAGGATTAACGTGGCTCCACAGTATGTAGGATGTTTTTGGGGGAGGGCCTGAGGCTGGTGGGCTACTTTTTCAGGAGTTTGGTATGTTAACAGTAAGGGTCTGGGCTCCCAGGGAGAGTGGGAAGACCACCTTGGATTCAGGAAGAACTCTGCGTTCATGGCTATGTGTGGTGGAGAGGGAAGGGACCCATGTGAGTTCCTCCCTGAGCCTGGTAACTGAAGGGGAGCCTGGTTTTGACCAAACTGAGTTCTGTCTCAGACCTATTGGTTTGAGGCAGTAACAGGACAGACAGGTAGCTGTAACCAGTGACAGCCAGACATGGTGGCCTGGAGCTCAGACATGGCTTGGAGACAACAGCTGAAATACCACGAAGGATTAGCACCAAAGGAAAGCTCAGAGAGGCAGGAGAACATAGGAGCTGAGAGAAAGTAACGTATCCAGGGAGAGTCAACCATGGACAATTTACGTAAATTAATTGATCCTCCCCATTCTACGTGACCCATAGGACAGATTTGGTAAAAAATGCATAGCGTTAATATCAATGTGTGGAGAGTTGCAAGCGTTTTATTCTCCTTGCTTGATTTAAGCATTTTGTACTTTCCAAACTACAGTAAAATCTAAATTTTGCTTTCTCTCAAATTCTTTCCTCTGGCTCTTGTTCTATTCTCTGCTCTTCCCTATGGCTATTTCCCTTGAGGGCAGCCTACTTTGGGCTTGGTAATCATCTAGCAGCTGAGCTAGAGGTGCTAAGTGACAAAGTGAGGGGAGCGTCATCTCTGGTTTTCTTCCATGTTGTTTGCTCCATGCATAATGGTGTTCGGGGCAAAGCAAGGGGCCAAGTGAGGAGAGAGTAAGAAGCCAAGTGACCACTTTGCCATTTGGAGTGATTTGGCATGGGAGCCACAGAGGCTGCCCAGGTTCTGGGCTTGCTTGGGCCACTGTGCCTGTCTGAAATCTTTCTTTAAAGGGAACTAAACAGAAACTTTCAAATCCTCCCCAGGTTCTTTAGGATAGTAATTCCACGGGGCTCGTCATCTGTGTTTGAAGCTGGTGGTGAGGAGGGCGGAGTGCGGAGAAGCGAGGGGGTGGAGATGGGAAGCAGAGAAGGAATCAGAGAGAGAAATTTTATTGAGGGAGAGTTTGCTGGGTTTATGGGAGGGAAATCTCTCCCCTCCTCCCCATTCGGATTTGAAAGGGCCGGTGAATCTTTGATTAGGTGCAGGTCAAAAGAATTTACACATTGTGACCTTAATAACTAGAGGTGATTGGCAGGCGGGCTGTGGGGAGGGGGCTGCGGGTCCCTTTCATCTCACTTAGCACAGAGGAGAGACAATGGGCCTGCCGATTTTCCTTGTTGTCCCTTGTTTGAAAAGGTCTGGTGTCTCTACTAGGTACCTGTGACACGGGGGTCTTGATTGGGGTCTCATAAAGGCCCCTGTCAGTATGTCCAAAGGCCAAGAGTACAAAAGCAAGCAGTGGGTGGGGGTCTCAGCTGACCACAGAAGAAGGGAGGGGAGGGCCCGGGAGGCAGTGGAGGGAGAAGCCACCCCGACGGGAGCCCTTATAGAAGGAGGGGAGGAGGGGGGCATAGAAGGGCCATTTTTGTCCCTAACTCATCAAGCACATCTGCAGAATTGTCCAGGCTGCTGCCTCCCGGTTTCAAAAGAAAAAAATGATCGTTTGATAAACCGTCCCCGATTCACCACTTTCTCACAAGGGTGGGAGACCCAGCCCTGACCTCTGTATGATTTCACGTCAGGACCAGGCTTTCTTTCCCCCACCCCCAAATTGCTAGAGAAACTTTGAAATGTATCCTGTGGCTTTCTCTCTCCAGTCTTCAAGCCCCCCACCCCCATTTCCCACCCTCTCCACCCCATGGGCCTCTGTTTTCTCCCTGGGCGCTCCAGAGTGTAGGCAAGTAATTAGTCCCCCCCTTTCTGGGGCACAATGAAGCCAGGGTGTTTGGCGGGCCCCTTCCCACCGCTCACAGAGCCGGGGGGCCCTGGGGGGAAGGACCAGGTGGCATGTGCAGTGTGTTCCAGGCCTGGACAATCGCTGGGGCACCGGGCCGGGGGCTCAGGGACTAGTGTGCTTCTGCTTCTCGAAGGAATGTGCAGAGGCTCACGCATTAATGGTCCCCACACAATGCTTGCATTTTTTTTTTCTAGGCAGAGGCATCTTCCCCGTGAAAAGGCTGCTGAGCCCCAGCCCAGGCGGGAGCTTGCCACCGCGATGGCGTTCTTTCCCACCCTGCGTTTAGTGGCTTGGAGCTAACATGGGAGACCAACAGGCCGCGTCTCCCGAGAGCCCGATCTTTGTATCCAATGTGTGCTCCCCCTCTGCCCTGTCAGTTTTGTGTGTTCACGGAGTGTTGATTTTAATGCGGGCCTGTGTCGGGCTGAGAGGCCAGGCTGGGGGGCCTTGAGTCTTTGTCTTGCAGGGCCTCTTCTTCTTGGAGGGTCTTCGGCCCTGGAGGCAAGTGGCAGATTTGAGAGGTAGGGTGAGATGCCAACTCTGGCTGGCAGAGGGTCTCCCCATCCATGTGTCTGTCGCAGACCACTGTGGGGTGCCTAGAAAGCAAGAGCGCCTTGGGATGCTCGGGCACACGCTCGCCTGCCCCCCCCAAGGGGAGCAGTTAGTTCTACCATGTAGGGCTGCCAGCTTGAAATGAGTTACACCCCCCTTGTGACTGATTCTGGCAGAAGCACAGATTGTGAGCCTCAGGGAGTCAGGGCAGGGCCTTGTCTGCAGGGATTTGGGGAGGTGGGGGCAGGCAGGAGGGGCCATGGGAGAGCAACAAATCTGCTGCAGACGACTGCCCAGCGACTGGTAAGGGTCAGAAGAGAACAGGACCAGACAGAAAGGAGGCCGGCGTCTGGGAGAACATTGACAAATCGCAAAGGCTCCTCTCCAGCGCTTGAGGGAAAAGTCCCTAGAACCTCAGGAACAGGATGGGAGGCATGTTCCCCAGTGAGGAGAACGGGGCCCCCTCACAGGTAGGACCTTTGGGGACCATCCGACGGGAAGTTTTGTCTTTACCACTTACCTCGCTGCATCAGTAGTTGGGGTAAAGTGTCTTTACCCATTCTGAGCCCCCGGCCTTGCTGAGAGAGATGTACACTCTGCCTCTAGGAGGAGGAGACACTGGGAGCAGCATCCTTGATGTGATCTGCTCTCCTTCTGGGGAGAGGGAAATGCAGGGATACCTCTGAGTCAGGGAGCCGGTGGGTAAGGACCTGCCCCCCCCCCCCACCACCACCATGGCCAGGTCTGAGGAGTCAGGTTATTAGAGAGGGGACTGTGTCCTCACTTTCCATATGGATCAGAAGGCAGGGATGTGGGCTGGCCCCTGAGATTAGGTGGCCCCGGGGAGGCATCCTGCCAAGGTTCCCTGAGCACAGCGTCTCTTCTGTGCTGCTCTTGGCACCCTTCAGACTGTCTCGGGAATTGGGGCCAGTGCCCCTGCCAGGCCTGACGAGAGGAAAGCAGCTGGAACTCCAAGGCCTATGAGGGGCCTGAGTCCCAGAGGGGCCCACCAGTAAAGAGCAGCTCCTACTCTGGGCCACCGTGTGGCAGAGAACATTTCCTTCGTTGAGAAATAGGCATTCCTGGCGATGCTCACCCTCTCCCTTTTTCCATTTACTCTTCTTTTCCCTTCACTTTTCCAATTGCTGTTCTCCCCTCCCTTTTCTTCCATCTTGTGGATGGCTCATAAAGAGCCTAAAAGGGATGCGGCTTATGTGTATGGATGTGATAATGGAGGGAAGGGGTGTTAGGAATGGTCAGGCTGGGGCTCCAGGGTTATCAAAAGCACTGTCCCCTCCCCCTATCTCCCAGGCTGCCCTGTCGGGGCCTGGCTGGGAGGGCACAACAGATCACAACCTTTAAGTGCAAACTTGATGGAGGAAGGAGGTAGAAGCATGGAAACAAATTAGATCTATCTATAGGGAATGTTCAGCTGGAGAAAATGAGCATCTCTTACTATAACTGGAGTGCAGGACATTTTGTTATTAAGCTTCCTTACAAGGGGGAAGAATACAGCTGACCTCTCTGGGGATCCCCAGACTGTTTTTCTCTCTTTAAAAGTATAATTGTGTTTAGATTGTGGGAGAGGCAGGAATTGCTCTTGGCAACTTCTTGCAGCATCCAGGGATTTGAAGCCAAGTTTGGAGCAAGGTAGGAGAGAGGTGGACAGCGGGAGGGTACCTAGAGGCCTCTCTCCCTCTGTGACAATAGAGAAATGAAAAAGCCCTGGTGAAGGTGGCCACCTCACTTCTGGAACTAAGATTGAAGGATTTGGAATGTTAAGAAAAATATCTATTAGAAACTCCACCTTCCTGGAAGACCTGATATTTGACTACTTTAACTTTTGAAGTAAAAGTCCAAAATGGTGGAATTCAGATGCAGCATCGTAGTCTGACATGACTGTTGTTTCCAGAATGCACAGGACCTTGTTCTTTGGGGCTGGGAAAGGGCTGGGGAATGCTGGCCTTCAACTGGGATATTAACTTTTGTCCAGGCAGAAGGGTGGCTTGGTCCTGTCCATGGAGGATGATCCGAATGAGTCAGGTGACCTTGGCTCTGAATTTCTGACTCTTTTTCCTGCTGCTATTGCTGCTGTTGCTGCTGCTGCCCCAGGGCTCATGTCCAAAGTATAATCCATCCCAAGAGAATTCTGATCGGGGGTCCTTGCTCAAAGAAGTGACATATCTAGGTTTTGTCTAGTCAGTTAGATTATCTGGTGTTCAGTGTTCTCAGGGCAGCTGAAAGAAGATACCATTTTGTCATGGGAGAGCTGTCTCCCATGGCTGTGGTACCAAGAACATGGGTACAAAATCTCATTTAGAATCATAGCTTGTTGTGACTTCATCAAAGGCCTGGAGGTTTTGCTTTCTCCCAAACCATCCTTTGCTTCTACCACAAGTCTCTGCTTAGCTCAGCCTCCCTGAAGACTCCCAGTATACAGGCTGTCTTCCTGGGGCTGGTGGACCTAAATCCTGATGGAGGCCTAATCCCTTCATTCCGTGGCCTGGGACCTCCCTGGTGCCTAGGTGCGCCTAGGACTTGGGAGCTCACCCAGCACCCCAGGATGTACTGTTTCCCTCTGCCTCCCCCGTACCCAATTTCAGCTCCCTCCCAAATATGGAAAAGTATCCCCCTGTGCACTTCCCACTTCTGGGACAAGAGGGGATGGATGACCGGAGGCAGCAGTTGACACCTCCTCACCATTGGCTGAGTGATAAGTAGCTCGTGCTGCTTTTTCATTTGCAGGCACAGGGTCTCAGCCTTTGGGTTCCCACCTCTGTATATATCCATCCCCCATCCCCGTGGGGCTGAAGGTGTGTGTCAGGGTGGGGGGCAGATTCCTTGGCCTCTGGGTGCCCGCCCCAGCCAAAGCAAGCTTTCCTGAAATGGCGATGGCACCTGTGGGTCCCTCTGCCTTGCACTTTCCTGACTTCGCATGGATGTGCCTGTTTCTCCTGGGACAGGGTCCTCTCAAGAAGGCACATCATCATAAGTGAGTGCACACGTATGTGGGTTCTTAAAGCCACTGGCTTTCTTTATCTTCTCCCTGGAGCACCGAGGGGGGCTGGGAACCTGGGCCTGGAGTTTCAGGCGGTCACTGTGTTTCCTGAAGTTTTTTCACCGTTCTAGCTCATCTTTTGCCCAGGCTTCCCCTTGGGATTCCTTTTCTCTGAATTTTCCTCTTATTGGTAGCAGTGGGCAAGGAAACGTTTTCTGGGAGAAACTGTGCGCCTCTTGAGCAAGTCCCTGCAGGTGGCTGTGGGCGAGTGCAGAACATGAGCCGAGAAGGCAGGAGCCCTGGAGGTAGCAGGGGGCTGAGGCCCGTGCAGGTTGCCTGCCGCTGACCTGAGGCTTCTGAGCAGTTTATCATCAGGGTCAACTCCTTGGTTTTTCTACAGAGGGAGCAGAGTGTTGGGACAGGAGAGGGGAGTTGGTTTTCTCTAGAAACCTGTGACTCAAGGAGATCTCAGGTCAGCAGCTAACAGTGTCCCATACTTGGCACAGATACCACGGAGAAATGAGAGCCTGAAGTGAGGGGAGCCACCCAGCCAGTAAATCAGGGATCCACACCACTGTCAAGGGTGCTTGCAGATTTGTGACACTCGTTTTCATTCTTCTAAAAGATTTGTATCCCATCCCAAGTGGCTTAGTGTGAAAGACGGGAAACTTCTAATCAAGGGAGCTTTTTGGTATCTTAGTGTTTTCAAAATCCATGCTTTTTATAGTTTGTGATTTCAATAAGGCATGATAAAAACATGCCACCAGAAATCACCTGTCTCAAAGCAAGCATGGGGTGGGGGCATGAGGTGTTTGGGCTGTACTCTGGAAGTGGGTGGGCTGTGCAGGCAGCCGCTCAGGGAGGGGCTCCCAGGTCCAATGTCCTGAAAGATCTGGATGAAAACTTCTCCTGTCCCAGAGAGATGTGAGAATAGTCCTTCCACTCATCCTCTAAGGTAGTAGGACCACGGAAGGTCTGGAATCAGTGCTTGGAGGCCCAGTGGAAGGGAGCAACCAAAGCTAGGATGACCTGTGGGTGAGGGCTCTCATCCTAGAGACAATGAAGGAAACCATTGGCATCTCCTTTGCAAGTTATAGGGGGCCTTGCCTAAAGCTGGGGCCCGGAGAACCTGATTCTTGGGAATAAGTGAACTCTGGCAGCCCCTGGTGTCAAGCCTCCATCTGAAAGTCATGCATATTTTGACTGGCAGGACCACATGGATATGTGTGGACCTGGGGAGCTGGGAGCTTGAGGTCCCAGAGTTTTGTGCTAGGACTGAAGCTACTTATGCCCCATCCCCTACCAAGAAGTTAAAAAAAAAAAGCAAACGCACACACACACACACACATAAAAAAAAAAAAACCAAAACCCATCAGGGATCCCTGGGTGGCGCAGCGGTTTGGCGCCTGCCTTTGGCCCAGGGCGCGATCCTGGAGACCTGGGATCGCATCCCATGTCGGGCTCCCGGTGCATGGAGCCTGCTTCTCCCTCTGCCTATGTCTCTGCCTCTCTCTCTCTCTCTCTCTCTCTCTGTGACTATAATAAATAAATAAAAACATTTTTTTAATTAAAAAAAAAAAACACCAAAAACTCCAACTCCCTTCCAGGCCTCTTGGGACCAACTCTGGCACCACTGAGACTTGAAGTCTCAGAAGAGGGATGATAGGTGTTAGGTGCTGTGGGATCACCGTTGGCTATTTATGATCTGAATCCTGGGTTTGAAATTAATTGGATTGCAGAAACAACTTACCTTTATTATTTTTTCAAACCAACTAAATACCCCAAAACCAAAATTTAAAACCCCCAAACCTTTCATCCTTTTCCCTTTCCCTGTGGCTTTATTTGCTGGGCAGTGAAAAGTGCTTTCCCCAGCCTCCTTTGGGTTGCCATGCCGAACAAAGTGAGAAACCCAGGGAAGAAGAAAGCTGGTGCCAAAAGCACTGGTTGCCCCCCCCACCCGGTTCTGCGTCCCCCGGCCTGCCCCGGCTGCCCAACCAGCTGGGCCGCAGCCCAAACAAGCAAAGGCGCCTTGACCGACAACAAGCCCCAGCTTTGTTGCACTTGTGGGGCAACTGCTTTCTGGAGCCCAGGGATCTCCTCTGAGAACCACCTGTGCCTCCAGGCCTCCTGCCTGGCCTGGTCCTTCTGGCACAGGGGCTCCCACATTCCAGCCAGCAGGCTGATGGCAGAGTGAGGGGTGGGACAGCACGGAGGGGGCTGTGGTCAGTTTAAGGGGGTGCAAATTCCAGTCTGCCCCTTTCGGGCCCCTGGCTGGCTCAGGTTCTCCTGTGGCCCTGGCCAGGTTAAATTTGTCCAGTCTGTCATCAGCACAGGCTAGTAGCTTTTTGAAGCCGTCTGCAGAATGGGGACAGTGAACCCAGCATCTGTCTTCTTGCCTAGTACTTGGCACTTCTTCAGGAGGGGAATGAGGTAGGGTCTTCTTACACAGGCTACTTCTGACCTGGGAGTCCTCAGTGGCTCTGTGTTGCCTGGCCAGTGATGGGGACAATGATGGCAGCTAAATGCCAAGTGCTGTGCTGAACACTTTATAGTTCCTTTAATCCTCCCAGACAGGGAAGATTCCCCACCACCCGCTTCCAAGGAAGGAAACTGAGGCCTAAGAGAGCTTATTTAACATGCCTAAAGTCAGGGGATCACTGGGTGGCTCAGCGGTTTAGCGCCTGCCTTTGGCCCGGGGCGCGATCCTGGAGCCCCGGGATCGAGTCCCACGTCGGGCTCCCGGCATGGAGCCTGCTTCTCCCTCCTCCTGTGTCTCTGCCTCTCTCTCTCTATGTCTATCATAAATAAATAAATCTTAAAAAAAATAAAATAACATGCCTAAAGTCAAATCTGGATGCTGAGGCGCTCAGGGGTTGAGCCCCAGCATCTGATTCCAGAATTCATGCTTTTTAACTACTGTGCTACACTATCTGCCTTCCCAGCCTGGGGGCTGGGGGATCTCACTCTCCTTTGGGTCTAGAACTTGTTAATGGTCTTGAATGTCTTCTGATTTTTTTTTTTTTAATGTTAATTGAAGACTTGACTCTCTCTGGCTGGACCTTCAGCTGCCTAAGGGCAGGCCTCTGTGAGTTCTGCTTTTGTTCCTGAGCACTGGAGACCATAGCACAGGGCTGGCATGGGTACACTCCTGTGCTTGTTGAAGGGACGAGGCCCCCTCTCTGCTTCCAGTTCAGGAATGACCCAGGCAAGGCCTTGTTCGTGAGAGGGCCAGGCAGCCCCAGACCACCATCTCCCACCTGTGGGGGAGGGCAGCCTGGGTAGGTGGGACCCAGGGACTGATGAAGAGGCAGTGGGAGATGGGAGCACAGAAGCCAGACCAGCTGTTCTAAGCAACAGGCTGCTTGTCCCCTGCTGTTTGTTGGTCTGGGCTGCTCCCAGAGGGATGAGGCTGTTTCAGGAGTAGTGGGGTATGAGGGGAGGGTCTGCTTTCATGTCTCTGAATTGTGGGTGTTTGGACTAGCCACCCTTTACTTTGTAGACTCTTCTCTAGAGAATCACTTTGAACCTCTGTTGCCTGCTTGAGGGCAGGAACGGTGGTTCCTGGCAGCCCAGGCCAGTGAAGGAGCAGGGTGGCAGTAGCATGACCTATTGTGATAGTATTTGTGGGTAGATCTCAAGGTTGGATAAACAGGCACTAAATTTGACCTGACCACCTCCTATAAGCCATGTGCCAAGCTGCTCCAACTGCTCCTGGCCACTGTTGTCCCTGAATCCAGTTCACTTGGGCTCTCTGACTCCATTGTGTGTGGTGAGGCTGGCCAGTACAGTCCCACTCCTGCTGAAGGGACTGGGGGCAGTGGGAAGGCAGGGCTGCAGAGAGTATGTGTACTGTGGGCAGTTCAGCCTTTGTTCCTTTTCATCAGCCCCAGGTTCTGCTGGATTGGAGTGTTAGTTGCGGAGGAGGCCTGGGGACGATCTGTTTCTGGGGTTTGCAGACAGGGTGCTGAAGGTCTGTGTCAAAGGCAGGAGGAATGGGGGCCACTTGGGCGGGCTTCCCCCATACCCTACTTCTGCTAACATGGAATAGCACCCCACCCCCAGCCATTTCCAGTTTTGTAAATCTCTCAGAGATGCTAGCTCACACAAGTTTTCTGTTGCTTTTTAAACAAATTAGAAAACATTGTCCTGTTTCCCATTTTACAGAGACATGTGAGGTCCCAGGAGGTTCTCGGCTTGCCAGAGGTGAGCCAGCTTGTGAGCAGCTGAGCTGGCACTGGATGCCAGCCTCCTGTACCCCCGCTCTCGGTCCTTCCCTTGAGCCACGGCGCTGCCCGCCTCGGTGCCTACCCTGGCCTCTGTCCTGGGTGTTCTCGCCTGGCAGCAACCTCCGTTCCTCATTCTCTCACCCATGCACAGCTCGTTTATCCACCAGCCCTTCTGTTTCTGGTTCTCATTTTTTCACTTTTTCCAGAACTGCTTCTTTCTCTCCTGGCTCCAGGATCAGGGCTCTCCTAAGGGCTAGTCCTGAGAGGCTGGCAGACCTGTTTGCTCCTGGATCAGCGGTTATTTCCACTGCTGGAGCCCACATTTCTGGTCTTTGGGCACCTCAGCACTGACCTCAGATAAGCCTTGGCTGCCCTTAACCTGTGCCTCTCTAGCCTTGAAGCCACCCTGAGCAGAGGGATGTTTTTCCTCTGCTTAGCTGGGCGGTAGGGGCTGCTGTGATAGCAATAGTAGACATGAGTGTTCAAGGAGCCCTGGGTCTCCCTGTCTTGGTCCCCAGGAGAACTTCCCAACTCGGAGGTATCCATGAAGGCCCAAAATGCAATGTGAGCTCCAGCCCCAGGCCCTTTGGGGACAGCCGGACAGACATAGCACTGTGGCCCTCCGCCCCAGCTCATCCTCCCCCAGCTCTAACACTCTTTCCCTATTCTTTGCATCATAAATAAAGGGCTGTGGTGCTAGGTACAAGTCAATGATATCATCCTGTGTGCCTCTACCTCTCAGAAATCTAGCTCTCTGGGGCCACTGGCCCTGACTAGAAGACTCGGATTGGGTGGGTGTTGATGTAGGTCCCTCGTCCAGGCTCCAGTCCCAGCTGCCCCCACCAGCTCTGGTCTGGCTCACCATGGGGCCCAATTCAGAGGCCTCTTTTGTTTGACTTGCACAGAGCAGCCTGGCTCACCATTCCCACAAGCCGAACTTTCCCTACCATTCACTGGGAAGGCTGAAAAGCCCTCAGCTAATTGCGCTGGGCTGAAAATTACCACTTCCCTGTGTCCCCCTGCTGCTGAGGACATTTGTGTCACTGCTGTATTTAGGGGGAACAAAGGCCCCCTGTGGGGAGAGTCCAGGTACGAATGTGGGATGGGGGGAATAATTACAGTCTCTCCAGGTGAAAGCCCCTGTTAAACTTCAGTAAGTCAATTAGGCTTGGGGGGGGGCAGAGACCCCCATGATAAACTGTTCCCACTAAGCAATTAAAATCATTTTAGCTTTGAGGAGAAAAACTGCTTATTAGAAATTTGTGGGTCTCCCACTTCCCTACCCTGCCCCTCCCTTGGGATGAAACAACAAAACGCCTTCCTCAATAGAAATGTTTCTCCTCCTCCTACTCATTGTGTGGCCTGAAAGCACTTACCATGGGAGGGCAGGGGGAGGGACAGAGACAGGGCCACGGGGGACAAAATGGCTTAACACCTGGGCTGGCTAAAAATCACAACTGCCCAGTGAGACTGGGTAGAGACTCCTGTGGGCGCCGTGCTCACAGGTCGTGCAGTTGGGTATGTATGTGTGGGACGTGAGTGTGGCCACGGACCTGCTCTCCTGTCCTCCTCAGGAGTGGAAACCTTGAGCAGTGGCAGTGGGTGTGTCCGTGTAAGTACGTGGGTGGCATCCTGGGTGCCCCCTTACCAAAGGGAGCAAACACAGGCTGTGTCTGTGTGTGTGCATGTGTGCATGCACTTACATGTGCCTTCTCAGCACAGGGTGGTGAGGCCAAGACAACCCCGCTGGGCCTGCACCTCTTCCCAAGGCTGTGACTGGGCCCATGTTCTCTCTCCTCCCAGGAGCCAAATACCAGCACCTGGGAGTTGAGCCACGGCATAGCTTTCCACCTCGGACAGGCAGCAGCTGAGGGCTGAATGGCCAGCAGCCACCCACTGGCCCTGGGCTCTGAAAGAGCTGGGGGGCAGCAATGATGGATATGCACATCTCTACTGTGTTCTTCCTTGTGTTGCTCAGGTCGGGGTGAGATGTGGAGACTCAATGGGAAAGAAATCAGTGGCCTGGCACATACTTTCTTGGTATCTAACTTGGCTGATACACCTTAAGGTGGGAGTTTCCACTTGGCAATCCCCCCCAACCTTTAATTTCTGATGAGAAACACTAGGTGGAAAGACAAGGTGATCTGATCTAATCTGGGGAAGATGGTGGGGAGGGAAGTAGACTTTTCTATCAGAAGTCTATGATGTGGTGGTTTACAGGTGTGTATGCATGTGTATACCCACAGATCACAGGTAGCATAGGTGCCACATCCCAGCCTGCCCCAAATCTTGGTACATCAAGGGAGGACCTGGTGGCGCTGATGGTGGGCATGGCGCTGAGTCAGCTACTGCCTTGGCCCCAATGCTTCCCTGTGGCTCATGATTATTATTATTGGAACATTATTCCAATGTTCCAAAGAGGTGAAATTAAACATTGAGGGGTTGACTTTTCCCAGAAAATAAATATGCCAAGTTATTTGCCTACCAGGGAGCCTTAGGAGGTAGAATTTGGTGCCTGCAGGCTGGCAGTGGGGAGGCGAGGGCTGTTGACAAAGTCCTGAGCAGGAGCATGGAGGTGAGGCTTTATGAAGAGCAGGGGCTGGTTGGAATTTGAGGGTCTTGGGGAGGGTATTGAATAGCTCAGAGAGGAATAGGAATAGGCTGGCTGCTGGCTACAGGGCTACCTGTAAGGAGATGAGTCTTCAGAGGAACATGAAGCTCAAATACATGTCATGTTTTGCTTCAGATTTTTTATGTAGAGAGATATAGGTAGACATGCATCAGCACATATACACGTCTATTTACGGAATATATGGTGGTGTATTTATAGAGTTTTTATAGGACATATGATATCGTTTATTATTTTATGTTTCAGAATCTGGTTTTCCATGAATGGGCCTTGGTTTCTTCATACCTGGTTTCTGATTTTTGACTTTAGATGATTTCCTGACCTAGGTTCAGCTTCATTAAAAAGAGCGAGAGGGGGGATCCCTGGGTAGCTCATTGGTTTGGCACCTGCCTTCGGCCCAGGGTGTGATCCTGGAGTCCTGGGATCGAGTCCCACATCAGGCTCCCTGCGTGGTGCCTGCTTCTCTCTGCCTGTGTCTCTGCCTCTCTCTCTCTGTGTATGTGTCTCTCATGAATAAATAAATAAAATCTTAAAAAATAAAAAAGAGCGAGAGAGATTTGGGGGACTCTTTTAGGTATGCATGGAGTCTTTCTTGTTTTATGTCTGGTTTTTGTTTTTTAAGAAAAAGGTTGGGGATCCCTGGGTGGCTGAGTGGTTTAGCGCCTGCCTTCGGCCCAGGGCATGGTCCTGGAGTCCTGGGATCGAGTCCCACATCAGGCTCCCTGCATGGAGCCTGCTTCTCCCTCTTCCTGTCTCTGCCTCTCTCTCTCCCTCTTTGTGTCTCTCATGAATAAATAATTAAAATCTTTAAAAAAAAAAAAAAGAAAGAAAAAGGTGTACCTGCTATGTGTGGGTTTCCTGCTTGGTTCCTCCTGCATTTTGAGTGTCACTCAGAGGGATCCAGCAGTGAAATATTTGAGTTGCTCATATGGCCAGATTTCTTTTCCCCTCACCTTAGGGGCTGTTAGTACTGAGTCAGAGTGGGAAGAGAGAAAAGGAGCTGCAACAAAGAGGTTGCTTGGGGTTACAAGGTGTTACTGTTGTATGTGTGTGAGTGTATGTATTTTCAAATTTTTATTTTTGAAAACTCTCAGACACACATAAAGAGAAAAGAGAATCAACCTCCAAGTTCTCCTCTCCATTTTACCATTGTTCTGTGTGCACCTGTAATTCAGGTCTGCTAGATACCTGGACCGCATCTTCTAATGAGCACCCCATCAGGCAGCTGGCTCCCCAAGGGCCCCAGGCGCTGGCCCAGCAGAGGTGCCTTGTAAGTTCAGGCAGGACTTGTACTCTTCTTACCCTGTCAACAGGGATCCAAGAAGCCTCAGGGCTTTCTGCCTTCGAAAGGATCATCTAGTCCCTCAAGCACATCTTTATTATCTGTTCTTTAAAAAAAAATTTTTTTTTTAAGTAAGCTCTACACCCAAGGTGGGGCTTGAAGTCATGACCCCAAAATCAAGAGTTACATGCTCCTTTTGGCTGAGCCAGCCAGATGCCTTTATTATCTGCTCTTGTCCAGACCACCTCCCCATCTTTCCCTGGAAGTGGGAGAGAAGACTTTTTTCCCGGCACTCTCCTTGGGCCTCAGGGTAAGAGACCACTTCATCCCCTTTCGAAGTTGCAGGCCAATCTGTGCTGCCCTGCTTTATCTGCTCTAGTAGACACACTGGCTATGGCTTCGATGGCTAAGGTATCTTCGACCAGGCCTCACGGTGTCCAGTAGGTGCCTGGCAAAGCCTTTTGTGCATCTGTCAGTGAGGAACATTCAGATTAGGGGAAGCTCAGCAGCTACTGAACAGGGGCTCTGTGTTGGTAAGTGACAGAAACCAAATCCACATTAACTTAAATAAAGCGGGGGATGTTTGGCTCATGAAACCCAAGGGTAAAGCTGAGCAACCAAGCCCAAGGAGGAGCCCAAATACAGCTGGGCCCAGGAATGGCTGGACCTGGATGGAGGCTATGGTGTAGCCGGAACTTTATCCTTTTGGGGTGCTCATCTTTGTTTCTTCCTCGACCTCCATGCCTTTCCCCCCTCCCCCACCCACTTACCAGCTTATTCTGGGGATGCCAAGAGCCCCTGAGTTTGGCAACTCATGGTTTAAGTCATGGAGAATGATGGGCTTCCCAAAATCCCAGGGCAGAGACTCATTGGCCCAAGTTGGGTCAGCTGCCTACCCCTTGATCCATTAAGTGTGGCCAAGGAGGAGGTCTCTCAGGAATCACACATACGGAGGGAGATTATAGGGCAGAAAGAACAATGGGAACAATATTGTTTTCAGAAGGCCAAATTACTCCGTGACATCTGGCCCCAAAATATTTATGTGAATGGCATTAGTGCGTGGATAGTGACCAAACTCCGAGCCCTGGCCACCAGCTCTCAAACCAAGAGTCTGGAGAGAACTGTCCAACTACAGCCTCTCACCTCCTCTTCCTCATTTTATTACTGCTCTACTGATGAGAGATTCCTCCTCTGGAAGCTGTTAATGGCATCCTTACAAAAACCTGCCACCCTCCTAACCTGTGTGGGGGAAAGGATCTGGCTGTGGTACGTGATGTTAGACACCTGAACAGTGAGTGGCCCAGCATTTTGCCAGCGGGGCAGAGAGGACAGTCTGGGGCCAGGGCCTGGGATGACAGGGGTTGACCTGGCTGAGCCTCCCACAAAGGGAAACAACAAGCAGGAGGCCTGAATGACACTCCAGGGAGTATAGTTTTCCTTGCTGAAAAGGATGGAAGACAGATTCCTGCCTCTCCTCCCCTATGCTGTGGTCAAGAGGGTGGGAAATCTTGGGGAGGAACAAAGTTCAGGTCAAGATTCCTGTTGCTGCTAACAGATCTGAAATGAGAAGGTTCCTTGGAACTCTGCCTTCTGCAAAGCCCTGTGATGGAAGTCTTCCAGGTAAGGACCTCCGGGGCCTTCTCTGCTACCTTGGCTTCTCACTTTTCCCTGTAATGTAAGGCTCAGTCTGTGTGGCCAAAGCAAGGACTCTGGGTCCTTTTCTCCTGTTAGAAGGAGGGGACACTAGTTCCTAGTTGGATTTGCACATCACGGTCTGCTGCTGGCCCTCCTCTGCAACAGAGTCCTCCTTTCTTGAGGGTTAGACTTCACCTACTGTGTACATAGACACCTCTCTTTTCTTGTCATGGGTCATACTTCTGAAGCCCTACTGTGTATAATTTATAATGCACAGCAGGCCCTACTGGCCTATCGACCTCCATGACCCCCCCCCCCCACCTTCCCTCTCCTCAACCACCTCCGCCCTCCACCATAGCCTTCCAGGTGATGGTGGAACATACCACAGCCATCAGACAAGGTTGAGGAGTGTAGTGTTTCACTTCCCCTGCCCCTGCCTTGTTTTGGTGAAAGGGAAGGGGTCCAGGGATGCAGATGGTGGCAGGGAATCCATAGGTTGACACTTACACCCTCTACTTCCCTGTATGACACCATGGGACTCTTTTTCACTGGTGGGTCATTAGAGTTTCTCTTTTAAGCCTTGCTAGAGTTATGAGGCCATTGGATGAGGAAAGGCTACACAGTCTTGTGGGTGGGTCATGTGTATGGGCTCTCCTGACTTTTGTTTCATCAGAAAGAACCTTTTTCTAGAAGGTCTTGATTATGCTTTGATGCTTGTCACATGAAAATGACATTGGTGCTTCTCACATTCTCCTGTGGAATATTGAGAATAAAAATAAGAGCCAGGTCCATCTCTAGGGACTCCAGTGTGGGGCCTAAATATGACAGCAGGTTAGGGATGTAAGGCCTCAGAAACCATAGGTCACACATTTTTTTCTTTGACCTGACCTCATCTCTCTTCTCTGTTGGTGTTATAAATACTTAATGTGCC
Source organism: Nyctereutes procyonoides (assembly GCF_905146905.1). Taxonomy (NCBI): domain Eukaryota; kingdom Metazoa; phylum Chordata; class Mammalia; order Carnivora; family Canidae; genus Nyctereutes; species Nyctereutes procyonoides. Next base: position 6,699,259 of record NW_026575133.1, on the reverse strand, counting down.
TGCCCAAATCTGGATTAACTCTGCGTTTCAAGGTCCCTCTGTGGTTTGTTAATGTGAGAGTATGTTTAGAAGGAATTAGATTTTAAAATAAACGTGTTTATGTCTAGCTTATCTGAGCAGTTCTCCAGGCGAGCTCTGCTCTCTTCTGTTTGTGGAGGCCCAGTCGATCTTAATGGTTCCCATCATCCTCCCACCTCATGCCCCTATTCACATGCCAGCTACTCATGTTCATCAGCAAACCTGAAAAAACACCAGAGCTTGTCTGGCCTCAGTGGATGTGGTCAGGTGTTTTTCTAGGAAAGATCCTTCTAAGGATCTTAGAAGAGACTTGCTGGGTTGAAGGGTAGGTGCCTTTAAAGAAGTTTTTAGATGCTGCCAGTTGCTCTCTAGTTGGACAGTATCAGAATATATACACCCACAAACAATGTATACAAGTACCTATTTCCTCTTAGACTTAGCAGGAGTGGATAATATCAGGGGTTTTGTGGGGTTTTTAAGATTCTATTTATTTGAGAGAGAGAGAGTGCAAGCACAAGCAGGGGCAGCAGAGGGAGAAGGAAGCAGGCTCTCCACTGAGCAGGGAGCTGGATCTTAGGACCCCAGGATCATGACCTGAGCCGAAGGTAGTTGGGTAAACTGTGCCGCCCAGGCCCTCCAGGTTGTTTTTTTTTTTAAGATTTGTTTATTTATTTGAGAGAGAGTGAGAGCACATGCGCATGCAGGAGAGAGTGAGGAGGAGGGGCAGAGGGAGAGAGAGTCCCAAGCAGACTCTATGCTAAGTGTGAAGCCCAGCGCGGGGCTCAATCTCATGACTCTGAGATCACAGCCTGAGTGGAAACCAAGACTCGGTCGTTTAACTGACTGAACTGTCCAGGTGCCCCCAGTTCTTTTTTTTTAAGAAAATTTTTGCTTCTCTGTTGGGTAAAAAATTAGTTAATTTTGGGAGTGATTATAGAAGAGTGATTATGAGCTGGACTTGAGCCTACCCGGCTGAGGTCAAGTCCTGAGTCCTTCCACATAGTAGTTGTATGACCTCGGTGAGTTATGTAACCTCTCTAAACTTCAATTTTCTCATCTGTAAAAGGGAATGAATGACACTGGTAGTTGATATCTCATAGTGACTTAAAAAAAACTATTTCTTATGGAAAATTTCAAAATATATAGCAGTAAAATAATTGCCAACTCTTAGCCGATCCTGTTTGTTGAGTATTCCCCATATACTACCCCTACTGTAGTTTTGTGAAGCAAATGTTATAAAAATAAATATTTCATCATGTATTCTGAAAGGTGGTGATGCTGTAAAAAATGTAATTACTATACTATTATTATACCTGGAAAACTATCATCAAATATGTAGGAATATTTCAAGAGTTAAATGAACTGATATACACATATGATGAGCTTAAAACAGTGCCTGGCACATGGTAAATGCTCTAGAAGTGTATGTAGCCATTGTTGCTATTGGTCTAACTTGTAATTATTTGATTACTGGGAGCTTTATTTGTTTCTTGGCCACGTGTATTTTTTGATAAATTATTTAAAATTTTTTGTTCATTAATCTATCTTTTTCCTTTGTGAATTATAAGATTTCTTGATATGTTCTGGGTGTGAACATTTTGACTATTATATATATTTGGTAATTCCTTTCAGCCAACATTGATAATGTCTTCTGTCATGTGAAAGCTTGGTTGTTTGGAGAGGAGTTCTGTTCTCTTTACGGCTTCAGAGTTTAGTTTCTTCTTAAAAATGTCTTTCCCGGGATCCCTGGGTGGCGCAGCGGTTTGGTGCTTGCCTTTGGCCCAGGGCGTGATTCTGGAGACCCGGGATCGAATCCCACGTCAGGCTCCCGGTGCATGGAACCTGCTTCTCCCTCTGCCTGTGTCTCTGCCTCTCTCTCTCTCTCACTGTGTGACTATCATAAATAAATAAAAAAATTAAAAAAAATGTCTTTCCCCCTCCAAGATTTTAAAGGATCTTCTGTATTTTCTTCTAATACTTTTATGGTCTTTCATGTAGCTTTTGAAAAAGTTTATCTCCTAAGTCCAGTTGGAATTGAGGTCTGCTCTGAGGTAGTGCTCTAATTTTATCTTCTTTCCAAATGTGTATTTTGTGGTGTTTCTATCCTTTACTGATTGGTTCACTCTTCATTGACTATCTTTAAAAGCCATGTTTAAGGGACACCAGGGTGGCTCAGTGGTTGAGCGTCTGCCTTTGGCTTGGGTTGTGATCCTAGAGTCCCAGGATCATGTCCCATATTGGGCTTGCTGCATGGAGCCTGCTTCTCCTCCCGCTGCCTATATCTCTGCCTCTCTCTCTGTGTCTCTCGTGAATAGATGAATAAAACCCTAAAAAAAAAAAAAAAGCCATGTTTAGGATTTACTAATTCCTTACAAATATATGGGTATAGCTTTGGATTCTTATTCTAATCCATTGATTATTTGTTGCAGCATGAACATAATACTTCAACTTTAGAGTATGTTTGATATAATTTCTTTCTTGGGATACCTGGCTGGCTCAGTCAGTGGATCATGTGACTCTTGATCTCAGAGATATGAGTTCAAGCTACCCCCCGCCCCGCTACTGGGTTTAGACATTACTTAAAAATCTTTTTTTAAAGATTTATTTATTAAAAAAAAAAAGATTTATTTATTTATTTGAGAGAGAGAGCAAGAGAGTGGGGGGAGGAGTGGAGGGAGGGAGAGATTGAAAGAGAGAGAGAGAGAGAATCTCAAGAACACTCCCCACTGAGCCCAGAGCCTGAGGTGGGGCTTGATCTAGCAACCCTGAGATCCTGACCTGAGCCAAAATCAAGAGTTGGATGCCCAACCAACTGAGCCACCAGATGCCCCCCAAATAAAATCTTTTTAAAAAAACCTTCTGTTCTTTAAAAAAAATATATCTCTTGGTTATTCCTGTGCATTTCCCCTTCCAGATGAATTTTAGAAACCATTGATTAAGTAAAAAATCTTGTTTCGGGATCCCTGGGTGGCGCAGCGGTTTGGCGCCTGCCTTTGGCCCAGGGCGCGATCCTGGAGACCCGGGATCGAATCCCACGTCAGGCTCCCGGTGGATGGAGCCTGCTTCTCCCTCTGCCTGTGTCTCTGCCTCTCTCTCTCTCTCTCTCTCTCTCTCTCTGTGACTATCATAAATAAATAAAGAAAAAATATTTTTAAAAAATCTTGTTTGGATGGGACTGTATTGAATTTATAGATTAATTAAGGAAGAAGGGACAGTTTAGATCTGAGACCAGGAATGTGGTATCTTTTTCTACTTACTCAGTAATCCTATGTCCTTCAGTAAAGCTTTATGGCTTGTTTGTTTGTTTTTCATATGGGCCTATCTTGTTTTTCGTTGGCAGTGTTTTTGGGGTTTTGTTAGGTTTATTTTTGGCTACTTTACAATTTTTTAATTCCTTTTTGTGAATGGATTTCTAGTTAGATTTTGGTTGGTGATTGTTGATGTATAATAATAGCTAGCATCTGCGGGTATTTGCTCTGTGTCACACACTGCTTACGTATCCTATCTCCTGTCATTTTTACAACAAGCCCATGTCTAGCTACTATTATTATTTCTGTTTCACAGATAAAGAAGCTGGGTTTCAGAGAGGTTAAATAACTCGTCCAAGATCGTATACTTACTAGGTGGTAGAGCCAGGAGCCCTGAGGCTGTGCCCCTTTTCACTGTGTACACAGCATGCTAACCCTGCTATTCAGTATAATCATTTTTTTGGTTTAGTGTTTTGGATTTTCTCAGTAGGCAATTATATTGTCTGCAAATAATAACCATCCTGATCTCTACTTTTCCCATGCTTCTTGTTGGGCACACAGTTGTGTGGATCTTGTGTCATCATTTCTCAGTAAGTCTGACCCAGCCAGCTTGTCCTTCAGCACTGGAACATATATGCCATTCCTTCCTCTCAGGATCGATGGAGCAGTTCTTGTGTTTAGAGGCCGTGCAGATGGAAAATAGAGCATAGAAGCTCTTCTCCCTGCAGCCCCAGCACATCTTGTTTAATTCATAGATTGCACAGTGAGTTCTTGTTTTTGGTGTCCTTCATTTTTCCTCTCTGTTATTCTGTCCTTCCATTGTTCAAATTTTTCTAAGTTCCTACTTCTTGAGTGGAATGTGTACATTTGGGAGGAGCTACTTCAAGATTCCTCTTCTCTAACCTGGGCCGGGATCTTCCATCCTTGGTCAGGCTGAGCTTTTGCCATTGGTACAATGGAAAATGACCATGTGTGTTTCTTTGGAGGCATTTTCCAGCTGTAGGACTGCCCTCATCCATGGAGTAGCAGCAAACTTGCTTTGTTGGCCCTTGTTTGTTATGGTTGCAGTGGGAGTAGGAACACTGGAGCCCAGGCTCTAGACAGACCCAGCCTCTGGACACTCTGTCTAGAGCCTGACCTTCTGGGTGGCCACTTGCACCATCCTGTCTTGATGCACTTGAGCTAAGAGAAGTGTGTGTACGTATGTGAGTGTGTGTGAGTGTGTACTGAGCAGGGTGTTCCAGGCCTCTACCAGCTATCACAATCAGGAGTTGATCTTGCTCCTTAATGGTCAGTGCCTAGTTGGGAGGAAAGAGGCCTACTGTAGGCTTCCTGACTAACCTCGGGCCTCTGGTCAATCCCAAAGCTTCAGTCCAAGGTGTGCCATTGCTGACACCTGCTCTAACAGGACTATTGGGTTACCTGCTCTTGGCCATGGGTTAGTAGATAGGGGTGTCCAGTTATGTTGTATTTTCCCTTACAAGGCATAAATGATATGTTTTTCGCTTTAAAAAGTAGTACCTACTCATTAAAGAAGATTTGGAAAATAAAATTTAGAAGAAAGAATTGTTAATTACTCTACTGCCCAAACATAATCACTTTGAGCATCTAAGCATGTTCCTTTCCGCTCTTTCCTTTCCTATGCATAGGCTTTTAGAAAATAGTTGCACTAGGGCTGTTTATCCTTTACTTTTTTTCTTGTAATAGTATCTTAAGCACCTTGCCTGTACCCTTTAGGACTATCATTTTATTTTATTTATTTTATTTTTTTTTTTTTTGTAGGAGCTGGACCTGCTTTTGGATCCAGTCACTTTTTTTTTTTTTAAGATTTCATTAATTCATTCATGAGAGATACAGAGAGAGAGGCAGAGACACAGGAAGTGGGAGAAGCAGGCTCCACGCAGGGAGCCCGATGTGGGGCTTGATCCCGGGATTCCAGGATCATGCCCTGGGCTGAAGGCGGTGCTAGACTGCTGAGCCATCCGGGCTGCCCAGGACCATCATTTTAAATGACTGTGTAATATTCCATTAAGTAGATGGACCATCATTTACTTAATATATTTTTGGTCTTGACCCCTTGAAGGCCTCCCTTCTCTGTTAACCCATTTTGGTTCAGTCATTCATGAAGTTGGCTTTTGAGTTGATATTTTCTATCTCTACCATTTCTTTGAGATAATGGTATGCCAGTTGCTATGTGAAACGGACCTTCTTGCCTTAAACTTGACGCGTTCAAGCTTCAGATAGGCCTCTTGGTCTTTTTGTCCTCGTTTGATGAACAAAGTTTTATTTACCATCCCCTCCCTGGTCATACAGCTTTAGTTCTGGCACCCCCCAGCCCTTCTACTCAGGTGCTCCTGTGGATGGTGAGCCCCCCAGTGTGCTCCTGATGTGCCCCTCAGCCTTCTAGTCTCGTGTACAGCCTTCAGGAGGCTGTTTCCCTAACTGCAGTGTGGGATGTTTGCTGGAGAGAGAACAAGATTTCTTTGCCTCTTCCTCCCCTTCCCAGACACATAAATTTCCCTTCCCCTTGGGTGGCCCGGGGTGACCCACTGGGAGCCGGAGGCCTTGCACTCACCAGGCCTGGCCTGTGTCTGTCCCCTTCCTGACTTTCCTTGCCCTCCTGCTCCCACTCCCCTGGCCCTCCCTCCCAGCACTGTCACTGCACTCCTGCTCCCGGCTGCCCTAGCCCAGCCAGTCTGTGTGACCTTCCCGCTGCATTCCTGCTTGGGGACGAGCTGCTGTGATGATGTCAGTGGCACAGGTTAGCAGATGGCGGCCACCGCAATGAGACCTGACATGTTCTAATGACTCCCTCCTTCCCACCCTTGCCGGCCACGCCAACAGAGGGGCCAGGGTTTCCTTGAGGCATTTTCAGAGGGGGCCGCGGGAACTCGGGGGGGCCCCCAGGTGCCGATGGGGCCCGTGACCTTTGCCGCTATAATATCACTGTTTCACAAGCAGGGCGGTTCGGGAGCCCACTTGCAGCCCATCAAAAATTGATTTAATTGCAATTTTTCCTCCAATTAGGAGCACTGGAGCCTGACTAATTGGAGTAATAGAGAGTAATAAGGCTCAGATAAAAAGCCTTCCTCGGCGGCCTTTGTATCTCGTGTCAGTGCCTGTCAGAGGTCAGAGAGCTTGCATATTCTATTAGGCAACCTGGCCTTCATTTGTACAAATTAGTTTACCCAACAGTAATTAAAATGCCAATGCGGGTTGAAGAGAACTGAATACACTTGATGGGCATGTTGGTGAATGATGTGACAGCTCTGGTGGCCTCCCTTGCCAAAGTGTGTCAGCCGCGGCTCAGGGGCGGCCGGGGCCTGGGCCAGCTGGGTGGCTCTGGGCCAGCCACAGGGCACAGCTGCGAAGCACGCCACTCTGCTGCCGCCTCCGAGCCGTTCAGTCGCCCCTTTCTTCTTCCAGGTGGAGCTGTGTGTGTAGCCGTCCGTTTGTTCGCCCGGCAAGCGCGTGAGGTCTCGGGGTGCCGGGCATGGTCCGAGGTGCTAGGCCAGGGTTCCTATTGCAGCCCTCTAGTCGTCTCGTGGTGGGGTGGGAGCGGGGTGTCCCCCTCCCCGGGCCTCAGTTGTCTGGCCCATATAATAGGGCAAGCAGTACCTTCTGCACAGGGTTATGAGGATGAGATGGCAGGAGGTTTCTGAACCCCTTCCTCAGAACGTGGCACAGAGTTGGTGCTCAACGAATGACTAGTGTCATCAAGATGGCCTGGAGGGAGGGCAGAGGCACAAGAACCTACCTTCTCCCCAGATGTTCATGCCTGAGTGGTTTCCCTTCCTCCCTCTCTCTTCTCTTCTGGTTCTTCTTGTTCTCCATTCCTCAGTTTGAGTACCAGAACCCCTACTTCTCCTGGGGTCTCTCTCTCCGATGTGGAGGCTCCTGCATCATCTTCTTGGGCCTGATGATCTTTGTGATGCCAGGCACACTGGAGGCAGGACCCAGGGGCCAGGAAGGGTGGTCAGGAATCTGGGCGAGGTCTAGGGCAAAGTGGGAAAGGGGAAGAGCCTAGCTCCTGAGGGGGGCTTCTCATCTGAAGAGAGCAGAGTTCACAGAATCAGAATGCCTTTTTTTTTTTTTTAAGATTTATTTTTTTGAGGGATGCCTCGGTGGCTCTGTTGGTTAAATGTCTGCCTTTGGCTCAGGTCATGATCCCGGAGTCCTGGGATTGAGCCCTACATCAGGCTCCCTGCTCAGCGAGGAGACTGCTTCTCTCTCCCTCTCTGTGTCAAATAAATAAATAAGATCTTTTTTAAGAAAAAAGATTTATTTGAGAGAGAGAAAAAAAAAAAAGCATGAGCAGGGGTGGGGTGGAAGGGGAAGCAGGCTCCCCAGTGAGGGGGGAACTCAACATGGAGCTTGATCCCAGGACCCCAAAATCATAACCTGAGCTGAAATCAAGAGCCCAATGCTTAACAGATAGAGCTGCCCAGGCACCCAGAATCAGAATGACTTTTAGACCCTCGAGTTGGGAGAGTGTGTGCTTGTACGAGAGTGTGTATGCACGTTGACATGAGTTCATAGGTGCTGTTGGTTCTTCTCATCTGTTATCTGGTTGTGGTGCTTAGGAGGGATTTCGGTGCCCTGGCCATGTAGGACTGTATCCTGTGTCCTTCAGATCTGAGTCTGGTGATGTAAGAATTATTAGGAAGCAGAGGGACCCCCGCCACAGCTCGTGTGACTAGTTCCCCAGCCATGTTGGCTACGAGCTCCAGAGGGCCCTTCCAGGCTAGTTCCCAGACTTGTGCCAAGTACTTCTTCTAGGCCAGGCACTGTGCTGGCACCAGAGGACACAGGAGCCACCGGATGGTCCGTGATCTTGAAGGGAAGATGGGGAGATAACCCCCCAAAATACCATTCATCCCCTGAGGGCAAGGTAAAGTGTGGTAGGGACTCAGAAGAAGGCTGGTCAAGCCCCTGGGGGAGTCGGGCTTCTGCCTGCGCACAGGTGTGCCGTCCCCGTCCCCAGGAAGCCTCTGAGGAAGACATGGGCCTGGAGGCAAAAGCCATTGGAATCTTCTTCCCCTTCCGAGGAGAGCTGGCTTTTCTCATAACTTCAGACTCTAAGTTGAGATGACCACAAAGGCCTCTTACGGCGGCGTTGGGGTCCCAAAGAAGTCCCTTCGGGGGCGCCACCGAGGGGGGGGGTGTCGGTTTCCTGCCTCTCCGAGCCCTTGCTAGGAACGTTGGGCGCTTGTGGTGCAGAGCACGGCGGAAGGCGCGGAAGATCTGCTGGCGGACCAAGGCGGGTTGGGGCCCGGGGAGCCGGAGAGCATCGTGCAGACAGGTGACGCGGTGGGGGCTGAGCTCGTGGGGCCATGGCACATCCCACCCCCTCAGCCTCCGTTGGGAGCACCCTACCTGGTGTGCCTTGGGCAGGGCAGGGAGCACGTGTGTGGAGGGAGTTCATGCAAGTTCCTGGGAGCCTGGCTGGCACTTCAGTTTCCCTTCCTTTGCGGTGGGAATACTAGCTTCTACCCAGTGAACTTCCCGTGTGGTGTGAGGCTTTCTGCGGGGGTCCCAGGACAGCGCATTTGGTCTCCTCCTCCTCCCATGCTCCGTGTGTCTCCCCAACTGGGGAGACTCCTACACCCTTATAACCTTATGACCTTGAATGTGGCTGGTCTGTGGCTTTTCCTGATGCTCCCTGAAGTCCATGGGAATGGGAGGGTGAGACGGGGAGCAAGCGGGGCCACGGGTAGGGAGGAACAGTGCTGTGTCTGCAGCCAGCTCCCCCCCTGAGTCCGGGCAGGCCCCCTGGTTTGGGTAGGAGTCCTGGTGCGTGTCCCCCGCAGGACCTGGCCCCAGGGCTGCTTGGCTGTTGCTTACAAGGCTCGTACTGAGGGTTAAATTTGATGACCTCGTAGGTCCTCATCCGTTCCATGGGGGCTCTTGACTTTCCTTCCTTCTCTTCCTCCCTGCACCAGCCACATGGTTGGGCAATGGGAAAGGGCGGCCTTCGGAGAGCCACGTTTATGAGTGCTGGTCCAGGCAATCATGAAAGGCCTTTGTGTGCTATGAAGGTGAGCTGCACTCCTCCTGGTGGCAGATGGATGGGCCCGGGGAGTCCCAGGAGAGGGTGTTTGCAGCCCCACCCCAGGCTCTGGGAACTGCCTAAGTGGCAGATTCAGGTTCAGGTGCTCCTCCGCTCCCCCTCATCTGCACTTACCTCCTCACGAATTTAGACCTGTGGCTAATCACAGGCCTGCCACAGGCCTCCTTAAGAGATGTCTGTGCATCTGTGCCGGTGCCCCTCACCTGGCTTGCACTCCTCAAAAGTCTGAAGAGCCCAATTGCCCGCTCGAATGCTTTCCAAGTGGCTATTATGTTTCCAACCCAAGGTAATTGGCTTTACCAGTTATAAATGGATTACCCTCAAGAGAAAAATGTTGAGGGGAGGGAGGTGAGGACAACATCTTCTAGCTTTGTAGTTTGGGGCTTCAGTGTCCAGTGGCTGCTTTCCAGGTTGGGAGTCACTTGGGGCATGAAAGAGTGGCTGTTTTGACACAACATCCTGGTCGAGTGGTTGCTGGCGCTCCTATAGGTCCAGAGGAAGGCGGGATGATGGAACATGTCCCTAGGGGAAGTCTTGGCTCTCTGAGGCATGGAAGCCCCAGGGGGCTCATGTGGCCTTTTTATCAGCCTGGGGTTGAAAAGCAGACATCTGCCCTGCAATTTTGATTGTAAATCAGGGACTGGGCCAATGCTTGCCCTAACACCTCTCCTGTCAGCGGCCAGCAGGCCACCTCCCCCCAGCCAAAGCCACTGTCTTCTTTGGAGCCCTCACTACAGAAATCTGTCTCCTCCCTGACCTACTTAGGACCAGAGAGCCACAGGTGCTGGGCAGAGCCAGGGCGGATGGACTGCTGCCCCCCACGGCTAACGTGTCATTAGTCTGTCTAGCCCCCCTCCCCCTAGCACCCGACCTGCAGGGACATGGCCCTTCCCCGCCCCAGGGCTCCTGAGTGACAGGACTGCTTTCAACTCTCTTGTTCACAGTTAGGTCTTCCAGCTGGGGTTCCTGCAGGTGCCCCTCTCCACCCAGCAAGTCCTCAACAAAGGTGTGGTCTGGCACCTAGTTCCCAGGTGTGATCCTGGTGCTCCAGCAAGCCTTGTGCCCATCAGCCTTGTGCCCCAACCTACAAGTGAAATTGCAGATGGCATGTATTGAGCTTTTTAGGGCTGTAAGAGTAACTCTGGGGAGATAGAGTCTCTAAACTTGCCTCCCTTGGCCTGAGGGTTGGTTGTACATCTAGAGAGGTGTTTCTTTCTGGTGGGCAGAGACCACGAGACCCTTCTGAGTAGTGAGCCCTGCTGTCCTTGATCCTGTGGGGCCCCTGGGGGGCTGTTATCCTCCTTGCACTGCCACTAGTCTCCTGTGGCCACTCCCAACGCACCCCCCCCCACCCCGCCCCAGCCATTTCTCTCATCCTGTCTCAACTCTGTGATTCCCCTGGAGAATGAGCACTGCACTTCCAGTTGTGTAGCCATCTCCGCCACAAGTTCTGACAAGCCAGACCTGACTCTGCTCTCCTTTTGTTTGGCAGCTCTTTTGTGACAGGGACGGCTTGTTGTGGGCACTTCTCACCCCTAAGAATCTGGGACCTCAACAGGTAAGAGATTCCTGAGCCACCATGGCTTCCGTGGGGGTGGGGCTGGAGCAGCCAGGGAGGCAAAGCAAAGACCTTTTGGCTGGACCTGCCCCAGCTTCAGTTGGCCACCCGGCAGTCCAGGAGGAGGCTGGGAAGCACTCGGCCTGGCCCACAACCCACTGACCGCCTCCGAGTGCATGCTCTCCTGGCCTCATGAGTTTGCTCGAGGAAAAGCTTGGAAGTTTATAATGACTTCACATAATATAAAAATTTCACGTAGAAATTAGGATAACGACAACAGTTTGGAGTTTTTCTCCAAGGAGTGCCTGATTATGTGGCTACATAAAATCCCATCTATCCTAAAATAAAGAAATTTTGAAAGTGACCTGCGGATCCATAAAAAGAATGATACAGAACAGTTAAAATATATCCAGATTTTACTCACAATTCTCTGCCTTGGCAGGTTTGACACATTCCCACCAGACTATCTACCATCCTGTTGAGTTTTTGTTTTTTTTTTGGTTTTCATTTTTATTTTGAAATAATTATAGATTCATAAGAAGTTCCAAAAATAGGACAGCAAGGTACCTGTGTAACATTAGATAATATATAGAATAACATATAGTATAAATCAGAATCAGGAAATTGACATTGGTATAACCCACAGTCCATTATTTGGGTTGTAGTCATTTCTGCGTGTGTGTGTGTGTGTGTGTCTAGTTCTGTGCAGGTTTATCCCAGGTGTAGATCCATGTCACCATTATCACAGTTAGGGTATGGAACTGTGGAACCCTCATCTCCTTTATGCTCCCACTGTTACCTCCCTTTCCCTCCTATGCTCCCTCTTTCCCTGACATCTGGAACCACTTCCATGTTCTCCATCTCTATAATCATGTCAGTTTGAAAGTATTCAATAAGTGAAATAATGTATGTAACCTTTTGAGATTTGTTTTTCCTCCAGAATAATTCCCATGAGGGCCATAGCAGCTGTTGTATATGCTGGTAGCACTTTATTGTGGTCGCTCAGTAGGGATGTGCCAAAGCGCTCTCCCCCTGAATAGCACTCCCTCACTGAAGGACATTTGGGTTATTTTCAGTTTTTGACTATGGCAAATTAAGCTGTCATGAACATTTCCATATAAGCTCTCCAATGGACCTAGGTTTTTATTTCTCTGGGAATAACGCCTCACACTAAATAGTTTGAATATCTGTACCATTTTTATGATCTAGCTCCAGTGTATGGGAGACTAGTTTCTTTACATCCTCAACAGCATTTGGAACTGTCACTGCTTCTTCTCTTAGCCATTCTCATAGGTGTGGTATCTCATGGCTTTAATTGGAATTTCCTTAAGAGCTAATGATGAAGAACATCTTTTCATGTGCTTATTTGCCTTCTGTATATTCTCTTTGGTGAAATCTCTGCTATGTCTTTTGCCCACTTTCTAATTGAGTATAGTTTTTTTCACTGTTTTGAGAGTTCTTTATGTTTAGATATGAATCCTTTGTCAGACCTGTGGTTTGCCTATACCTTTAGGTCTGGAGCTTGTCTTTTTATCCTCTCGACATAGGAGAAAAGTCCAAAATTTTAAATTTTATGATGTCCAGACTATTGACTTTTTCTCTTGTTGATTGTGCTCTTGGTATCAAGTCTGAAAAATCTTCCCCTAGCCCCAGGCCCCCACATTGTAGTTTTCAGTGCTATGATTTACAGAAGCAGTGAAGGTGTGCTCTGCTGGCCTGTCTCCTGCCTCAGTTGCTCTAGCAAGTCTCCTTTTCTCTCTGTCTCCTTAGGAAAGTATTAGCCATATCCTTTCTTTCCCTGAAAAATCTGTTGTATTGTCAATCTTTCCAAAAGATTTTTTTAAAACACATGAGAGGTTTTCATTAAATATGGTTTTCTCTACAACATTCTTTTGGTGGTCATTGAATGACAGGGATAGGAAACTCATAACTTCCACAGATACCACATTCCATCTTTTGGATAGCTCTGAGAGTTCTTGTGCCTGCCCTTCATTGAGGGTTGATCTGCTTCCAGGATCACAGCTCCTGGACAAGAAGCAAGTTGAACCTTGCCTCTGAAGACAAGCTTTTAAATATCTCAAAACTTTGGTCCTGTTCCTCCAGCGTCTTCTCTTTATCAGGCCAGAAGTCTGAGGACCTTCAATTGTTGCTCAGAAACATAGTTAGGGTGCTTTTGGCTATAAGTAATGAGGACCTAATTCAAAGTGGTTCAAGCAATAAAGGGGTTATTATTATCTTAAGTGATAAGGAGTCAGTCCAGGAGTTGGGTGGTTCGCAGGTTCAAGGATTGACGGGTTTGGCAGCACAGTGAAAGCTTGAGGGCCCATCTTCTCAGCTTGCTCCTTGGTCATCTCAGTCAAGCTCAGTTTTGCCTTTACCCTCAGGCTTGTTCACAAAAGCTCTACCAGCTTATAAGGCAGCACCCAAAGGGGGAAGGAGGAAGGAAAAGAGCATGTCCCTGCCTGCAATCTCTTTTTAAGATGGGGAAACCTATTAGAGGAGCCCCCCAAGCATATTTAGTGAGCCAAAGGTATGTTCCAGTACTCACCCCAAACCAAACTGTGGCAAGGGAAATGGAATGACCAGTCCGGTTGTCCTCCTGGGCCTGAGGAAGAGGCCAGCTTCCCTCACATGCATATTGGCAGTGGGGGAGGTATGGGGGCACAGAATCAGATTTTGGTCAGCAAGAAAGTGAGGAATAGCTGGGTGGGTGACCTGCAGTGTTGGTCTCCTACTTGTTTTAGGACCGTTCTCACCTGAGAGTTTCTCCAGTTTATCTGGCTGGATCCCTCTTGAAATGGGATGTTCATAACTGAGTGCTGAACACACCATGTGTGAGCTGGTGAGTGGCAGGTGCTATCCTCTTCCTTATTCTAGATCCTCTGCTTTTGTTAATGTAGCCAGATGGTCACATCACACTGTTGCCAGCACAGCTAAAACTTCCAAGGGTTCCTTTGTTCTGTAGCCTCTGAGATGTTGGAGTACCCGCAGTCTGTGAGAGCTGTTCCCCTGGCTGGCCCTGCCCAGCGCCTGCCCCTGGAAACTTCTTGCTTCTGTTCCAGGGCCGAGGCAAAAGGAACCCCTCCTCTGGTGTGTGATGGGGGAGGCTGCGAGGAGCTATAGGAGCACAGGCTGTGTGGTCGGACAGACTTGGATTCTAGAATGGACTCTGTTGCTCGTTAGTTCTGGGGTTAGGGGGCCTTTCTGGGCCTCAGCTTCCACGTTTGTAAATGAGATTTAATTATCTCTACCTTACAGAACTATTATGAGGAAACATTTGAAAAAGTGCCCATACAGTACCTGTCTTCTTCACTCTTTTCTTCTTCACTTGCTGCCTTCTCCATTAGGACCTTAGAGTTTGTAGAGGCTTAGCTTTTTAATTCTCCAAACACCTGTGGAGATGTTTAGAGAACCTTTGGTTGTCTCTAAACACCACCAGAGGTGAGTCGTCCTGCTCACCTCCTGGCATAGAGAGGGCTCTTGACAGTAAGTAAGGCTGCAGGTCACAAGATAGGTGTTTCTGCTGAAAGTCCATCTTAGTCGTGGCTGGACCTTGTGCCGGGCATCCTCCCTGGCCTGCGCCCAGGATGGCAAATGGGCCAGGGGGTAGGGGGTGCACCACCATGGCCCACTTTTAGCTCAGAGTTTGAGTGATCTTTGAGGGCCTCTTCTGCCTGTGGTTTCCCTGCTGGAGGGGCTACTGGGCACAGACTTATGGTCAGGATGTAGTTATAAGGCACCAAGTCCTTGATTAGCACTAGTTTATAAAATCCCTAGTCCTAATGAACCCCAAACACTGGGTCTTTACAGAACCCAGGAAGAACCCAAGGGAGAATGGGCACAGAACAGCTCTGGCTGTGATGCTCACTGGAGCCAGACAAGAAGCCACCACTGTACCCTTTGGAGAGCCCGTGGCAGTGCCACCCCAGGCAGCACATGGCTTTGCCTTTTCTCTGGCCCCTGGACTCCCCTCTTCACCACTGAGAGGAGCCAGGCCTCGTTTAAACATCCCGCCGGTGCCCGGGAAAGCTTGGAGAACTGCATGGTGCTGGGCTCCGAGGAGAGATGCCCCAGTGGAGGCATCTGCTTTTGGTGGGAGGAAGTCGGTGGACAGGGTAACTATCTGTAGCTGTCTTTCCCAGAGAAGCCCAAGCAGATAATAAAGCCATGTAGAAAATAGGATTAAGGTAATGAACAGGCAGGACAGAGTTTGATCTTTCAATAATGCCAAAGCCTGACTGACAGGCCAATCTGGAAGGTGGAGCGGCATCGCCGGCAGGACTTGGTGGCGGGGCGCTGTGCAGGGCTGGGTGGATTCTTTGCTTTTAACCTGTCACTGCTGAAACCCGAGGAGCGCCGGGATTTTCTCTTTTATGTGTGTGCTGTGACTGAGGGGGCGGGGGGGCAGGGGGGAGAAGGCATGCTGGAGGGGCAGTGTTGCTCTGAGCATCACCCCTCTGGGGCTGCCCTCAGGATGACGGTGGGGGTTGGGACACACCTGGGAGGTGAGGTGCCTGGCTGTGCCCTTCTCCCTGCTGTCTCTCAGGCACCCACTGTCACTTCTCACAGTGCCTGGGGCCCCCTTCAGTCGCCATGGCTCCCTCAGCCTTTCGTTCCATCAACCCTAGAGACTCTTCTCCCTATGAGCTAGAGACAGGGAGATGCTGGCTGCAGTACAGAGGCCGGAGGGCAGCTGTGGGCTGACAGCCATGGCCTAGACGGCAAGAGCTTGGCTATCCCTCTCTCCCTTTCTCCTCTTTTGCCTTTCTCTCCCCTGGAGTTGGAAACCGGAGGTGGGGCCTGAGCACAGGGAATTTCTAAGCTGTCTAAACCGGGCAGAGAGAAAGATGGAGACCTTTCCCCACCCTGGAGGTGCCAGTGTTCCTGCTTCCAAGGGTAGGTGGTCTTCAGGCCCAGATGTAGGCTCTCAGCAGCCAACTACTGAGGCATCCCTCACTAGGCTCTGGGTCCCATCAGGCCCCGAGGAACTGGGCCTGGGATTTGAAGGAATCCAGGCCCATCTTGTGTCCTCTGTGCATTTGAGCAGGAGCCTCAGCTAGGTCCCGGGGAAGGTGCTATCTATGTGGGGTACCTCCCAGCTGCTGAAACGCCTGGGGTTGGACTGGCCTGATGTCATACACACCCCTCCTCCCCGGGCTTGCTCTCGCTATGGGTTCTACGCTTCTGCCAAGGGCATTTGAGCTAGATCTAGCATTGGTGATCCCAGACCTGGAGGTATCCTAGTGGGTACAGCCACAGCCCTAAGCCAGCCTGGGGACTAGGAAGGGGATAAGGGTGGGCTTAGGTGACCCCAGCCACGCTAAGGACATTGAAAGTTCAAGTCCTTGGCCAGGCACTGTGCTGCCCTGTATATGTGTGACTGTGTATGTCCCCAACACACATCCCCTCACCTCCCCTTCTGGCCAGGGTCATCCCAGTTCCTCATTACTCTTTCGTTTCTATCCTAAAGCCCCTGAGTCTCCTCTTTCTCGCCAAAGTTGGGGGAAGTAGACTTCTCACACATTCTGACAGGTGCCCTCTTGTTTCCCCTCTTGAGGCTTTGCTCTTGCTGCCCCCTGTACCTGGATCCCCACCCCCAACCCACTCCCTGCCTCTATCCTGCTTGCCCCCTGCAGTGCAAACAGCACCTCTGCCACAGAGACTGCCCTGACCCTAGCCCCTGTGGCTGGAGTGGGTAACCCTTAGAGCACCCGTAGGACCACCAGTCAGCCACCATGTGCCAGGACCTGATCTGGGAGCCTCGGGTTGAGTGAAGATGCCTATTGGAGCATCTAGTGGCGTTTGGAATGGTGATGGGTGCTTGGCTGCAGCCCTTTCTAATGGCCTGCAGAAGGAGCCAGTGTCCGGCGCATAGCCTGGCCCCACCAAGGGCACAAGGACACCCGGGGCGCCCATCTGGCCCAGGTGTGGCTTCGTTTCTGCGGGAGCCTCCGCCTCCACCCCCAACCCCCACCCCCACCCCAGGCGGGCTGGGCCTCAGGTCTGGGTGATTAGGGAACTGCCCTGTTTAAAGTACCTGCCTTCTCCTTTGAAAGTATTACTGACAGATTTTTTCATTTTCTTTTTTCCTTTACCTCTTTAAGGAACCCTGTAATTTTTTTCTTTCTTTCTCCCCCCTCTTTCCTTTCTTTCTTGTCCCCACTGTCCCCCTGAACTCTTTGAAATTGGCTCTCTGCCTGCTGACACCAAACTGATACTTTGCGTTTCACTTCTCCTTATCCCTTTATGGCAACAGATGTTGAAATTTTGTATCCTTTTATCTGCCCGGCTGCCCCTTCCTGTAATTACGGCCCCCTCGTTAGCAGTACAAAGTGGGCTGCCCGGCGGCCTGGCCTCTGAGCCATTGTGTCTGAACACGTGTGCGCGGGCAGGCGCAGGGGGCCGCACACGTGCACGCGCACAGAGGCAGGGGAGAGGCTGGGGTCGGGCAGGGCCCTTCCCGCTCGCCTCCTCCTGACCAGGCCGGGGCAGGCGAGACTTCTGCGCTCCTCGTGGCCTCCACTACTCTGTTGTCACATCTGGGACCTACAGTGCCTCCTGGACCCCTGCCCACTCCGCGTCCACCAGAGGGCTGGACGAGGCCCCCTCCTCCCTGCCCCTCCCAGAGTTCATGCCAGCTGAGCGGCAGGCACCCAAGGCCCATCATGGTCCACAAGCCAGATCCCAGCTGAACTGGGGCACCTGCCGGGTGAAAATGTGGCACTGGTGCCCAGGCTCTGCACCTGTGCTGTTGCAGGTCCCTCTGTTCCTGTCATTGCGTGTCCCACCTCTGCCACTCAGTGCCCTCAGACCAAAATGTTTTCTTATCTGTCCTCTTATAGAACTTTCATTTCTCTTCTAGAACCCACTCAGTCACCCCTTGTAGTTAGTTGGATACGTGACAGACTCCCTCCCTCCCTAGATTGAAAACTTGAGGACAGGGGGAGCTCCTTCAATGTCATACCTGACATCTCCCTGCAGTGCCTAAAGCACAATGTCTTGTATACAGAAGGTGCTCATTAAATGATTGTTGCTCAAAGAAAGGGAGAGAGGGAAGGAAAACCTGTTCTCTGAGTGACCACGTCTGGCCCAGCTCTACCTTCAGGTCCTCTGTTCCGGGGAGCCAATCTGTGGGAAGGTGAACTGTGGGTCATTCTTTCATTGTTTCCCTCCCCTGAAAGCCACCATTGCATCCTGGCGTCACATGTCCACGCCAGATACAGGAACAAGAACCTCTAGGATCTCCAGGGAACATCAGGAACCCAGTGTGTCAGTAGTGGCTGTAATGTGGTGTGGGGTCCACAGGCATTTTTAGATGCGAGCCTGGACACGAGATGGGGAATCTGGCTTCCCTGGCTCAGGGCTCTTGAGCACAGGGGGACTTTCCGTGGGGTCTGGCCTGTGTTGGGCGCACAGGCGTGCCAGGCAGGGAGTGGGGTGGAGGCTGGGATGAGGACACCAGCCTCCCACTCCACAGGGCCCAGACCAGGAGAGGGAGAGGCTCTCCCGCCTGTGATGTCTGGGTCTCAGGCCGACACCTACCTCCAGTTAGCTATCTCTACAAAGAGTGATGGGGAGGGGTCAGTATCTTCTTAGATTTCCTGCTCTGGGTCAGGAAGCTCCTCCCTAGGCTCCCTCTTCTCTTGAGCTGGAATTGCTGTGCAGCAGGATGGGTTGGGCCAGGGAGCCCTGGTTCCCTCACCTGCTTACCCCCCTCAAGGGTCCCTGGGATGAGGCCACCCTCATCACAAGGGACCTTGTTCTTGCTGCTCTTGGTGCTTTGGGGCCTCCCAGAGAAGGCTGCACACAGCCAGGCCTCCTTCAGGCTGCCCTCCCTGGCCTGCTCTTGTTCATCAGGCTCACAGGGGTGGCCCCATCTGTCTTTATCTTTCCCTAGGTGGAGAGAGAATTGCTGGAGTCAGGCTCGCAGGAGGCTGGGGTGTGGAGGCCCAGGCTTTGTGTGCAGGAGTTGTAAGGGAATGGACTTTTTATCTGGCCCTCTGTAGTGACAGAGCCAGCCCTTGCTCCTGCCTTGGCCCAGGACTCTGAGGGGCAGTCCCGTTCCCACACAAGTTGTGCGACAGCCAAGGCTCTGCACCCCCCTCTGCCCCCCACAGCGAGAGGCCGAGAAGCATTCTTGACATTCTTTCCAGAGAAAAGGGGTGAAACGTCTGAATTTGGGGGTCACCATGTTATACAAATCACAATCTAATCGTTTTTACAAGAACATACTTGCAGGAAGAAAAGCGGCCCTAGAGGAGGGGTTGAGGAGACAGACAGCTTGTTTTGTCCCCCTTTTCCCCAAAGTTTGGAGCTATTGTTGGGCTGATCTTGCTCCCTTCCCCAGAGCTGTTGAGCTCGAGTTTTCTGGCTAAATTGGTCTTGGGATGGGGGCCCATGGTGCCATTTCTGTTTGTTTTCCCAAATCAAAGCCCCAGCAGGGCTCCTATGGCCGCTGCTGGGCCACTGTTTGAAGAGACAGGCCATTTCCCAGAGCCGGGTGTGTCAGTTTATGCTCTGGCCTTAACCTCCCAGGCACTGCACAGCAGAGTCTTGAGGGTCCCAGGCCCAGAGGCAAAGGAATTGTATTTTTATTGGTCCATGTAAAGTGTGTGTGGCCATTTCGGAGAACTGGAGAACAGGGCAACAGAAAGAGATTCTTCTGTCCCTGGCCAGGCTGGCTGGCAGACCAGGGGCTTTCAGGACTGGTCCTGGCCTCTGGGGGCTGGTGCTCACCCTGGCCCTACGTGTTCCCCAGACGGCAGGGTTCTGCGTTTCTTATTGTAGACACCGGCATGACTCTTCCCAGCGTCATGGCTTGGATGCTGGGACAGGGGCCCGGGGTGGCAACATGGTCTGGATATGGCCCCAATGCTACCAGTCCTGACACTGCTGACCCTGCGCAGCCCAGGGGCAGGGGTACCCAGCTTTCCTTTCCTCTAAACCTTGGGACCAGGGGTAGGCAGGTAGAGCCATGCTGGGCTTCACGCCCCCAGCCCCCATGGCCTTTCATCTTCTATTTCAAACAAACATGAAATTACTTCTACAGATTAAAGGGGAGAGCTCCTTAGTCATTCCTGAAGGCCTCACTAATGGAAGGGGCAGGGCCCCCAAATCTGGAAGGAGGGAGAACTGTGGAGCAAAACAGCCCCTACCTGGGTGTGCACAAACGTCCAAAGTACCTGTAAAAGAGAGGTGGGGTGGGAGACTGACTCCTCGTGGGGCTCTGGCCTGCCCAGGGCGGGTAAATCACAGCTGGTGGCCTGAGACGACAGGGTCTTCTGGGGAGCCAAGGTCCATGATCTCTGGGAGATGCTCATCTGGGGGTGGTAGCTTTCTGCCTCACCCTCTCAGGGTCCCACGCCACGAGGCTTAACTTTTACCTCCGACAGAAAGAGGCACAACTCCCCAAGGAGGCTGGGGCCAGGGTGCTGACTTAGGGCCTGAACGCCCCACTGACCACAACAGTGTCCCTTGCTGGGGGGCACCTCAGTGCCGAGGGCTCAAGGGGAAAGGAACTCCAGTGCCTCTTCTACTCCTTCAGCTTCTAGGAAAGATGGTGGCCCCTCTGGGGTGAAGGGAGGTTGAGGGTCAGAGCCTGTGTGAGCTGGAAAGCCTGGAACTGGTGTGCTTTCACACGTGTGGCTGGCAGCATCTGCCTCAGCCCTCTGGTGGCTTGTGAGATCATGGAGTCCCCCTCCCCCCGCCAGGGCCTCTTACCTGAGTGTCCCTGGGAAGCTTTCATGGCCTCACTTCTCCTGTCTTGCCAGGGAGAGCCCAGCATTTCTTGGGTGAAAGTGTGAGATCAGGCCTGGAGGGTGCCCTCTTCTCCTTCATCCCCCCAGTCATTCTGCAGAAACCCCGTTCCTACCCATTCCCTAACCACAGGGATTAGCGGGTGCACTTGATGTTGAGGGGTAGTTGCTAGGGCCAGAAGGCCCCCCTACGTGGTTGCTAGGGGTCTGGCATCAGGGCGAGGGGTCTGCCCACTGCCGCGGTCACGGAGGGAATTACACAGTCACAAAGAAATTGTTCTTCTCGGTAATCTGCTCTCGGCCACCGGGAGGGGCGCGGGTGGGGGAGCACGCTGGAGCCCAGCAGGCTGGGGGCTGTGATCACACAGGCGTGCTAGCCCCGGGCTGGGGGCCAGCCGGGCCAGGAACACCAGGGACCAGCCCGCTAAGCTGCTTTCTCAGCGATTTCTCTCCCCAGACACAAAGGTGTTTACTTGTTTTAACATCTCCTGGGACTCCCCTTCTCCCTTTGTGTGGTCTTTATCCCCAATGAAGTTTGAGCCCCAGATTACAGGCAGGAATTAAGGCATTGGACTCAGGCAGCTCAGAACTGCATGACCTGCAGGATCAAGAAGTATAAAGTAACCAAGTGTGTGTGTGCACGGGAGGGGACCGGCCGTCAGTAAGGCCCATTCTTCCTCCCTGAGGAAGAGCAGCTAGGGGGCGAGCAGGTGTGATGCAGGGGCTGCTGGGGGAGAGGCAGGCACTGGGACCGGGGTGGGCATCCTGGGCCCTTTCATCCCTTAGCCCCTTCCTAAGGGAGCCTGACTGGAGCTCTGGCAGGACAGCTGCATTTCTCCAGGGACTGATGCCATTCAGTTAAAAGCAGGTGTGGGGGCCAGGGTGGGACAGTCTCTCCTCCTCTGCCCTTCTGCTCTCTCCCCAGTGGGCAGCTAATGATGCACCTGGGCAGTGACTTCCCCCCAGGGGCTGGGGTGTTGGACGTCATGTATGAGTCCCCTTCCACACTCTTGTCCTGTGGCTATGATACCTATGTTCGCTACTGGGACCTCCGAGCCAGTGTCCGGTGAGTATGATAAGCAGGAGGTGGGCAGCAGTCCTGGGCCTGCCTCCTTCCTTCCTCGGGTGCCCCCAGGAGAAGGCACAGGCCCTCCAGGCCCTGCCCCCAAGCCCTTGGAAGACCATAGCCACCAGGTCCTGATTAAGGCCTAGGGCATCGTCAGGGTCCTGTCCATCAGCATTCTGCCTTTCTTTCTGCCTTGCTGCCTAAGTTCTGTGACCTGTAGCTAGCCATGTGAAGCACAAATGAGGGTATAATCTTGGCCTAGGGTTCGAGCACTTGTGAGAAAGGGTCTTTTGCGGAGGAGGCTTTTCCTCGTTAAGTCTGGTTCTTAGAGAGTTTGGGGATTGAGCTTCTGTCTCCCAGCCAGAATGGATTTCTCAGGCCCCTGGGGAAGCTGGGGTGGAGGGTACCCCTGACCCTCCTCCCTCTGACTGCCTCTTCCCGGACAGGAAGTGTGTAATGGAGTGGGAGGAGCCCCATGACAGCACCCTGTACTGCTTGCAGACAGATGGGAACCACCTGCTGGCTACCGGTTCCTCCTACTACGGTGTTGTGCGGCTGTGGGACCGGCGCCAGAGGGCCTGCCTACACGTAAGCACACCTCATGCTCCAAGATGCCAAGACTCCTTATTATGGGATGTCTATGGGAGTCGGGGTACCTGGAGAGGGGGAGTCTACGCCGGCACCTGGCCCACTGCACTGGGCCTGGGAATCATAGGTTAGGGCCCCCTCCGTCTCCCACTCAGAAAGCTCTTGGCATTCCCATACCTTCCTTCTTTGCAGGCCTTCCCATTGACCTCGACTCCACTCAGCAGTCCTGTGTACTGCCTGCGCTTCACCACCAAGCACCTCTATGCTGCGCTGTCTTACAACCTCCATGTCCTGGACTTTCAAAACCCGTGACCAGGCCACCCCAGCCTGTGTGCCAGGGAAGCCAGATACTCAGGGACCTCTCCTGCCTGGAGGGTGAAATGATACCTCCTCCCCTGCCCCTGCGGTGCCTGTGCTCCTAGACCTGGGACCGCAATGCTTGGGCACCATAAGGTAAAAGCTGCTGCCTCCCCGGAATTTGGGGTTACCTCCCAAGAACTAGTTGGAGAGAAGGGATCTGCTGCTTTGAGAGAATGGCTAAACCCAGCCAGGCCTTGCTTCCCTGTTGACCAGAGCAAGGGTCGGGCCTGCACAAGTCTGCTCTGCACCTCGCCCCTTCTCAGAGCCGTGCCAGCTTAGAGTGGGGAGAGGGGTGAGGCTGCCAATTTCCTGCTCTGGCCTCCACCTCCTCAGTCAGCCCTCATCCTTGACCAGGCTCTTGAGGCTTATTCCTGGGGCACTGTGAGCCAGGTCTCACTTTGAAACTAAGGACAAAGAGAACCTGGCAGTTTTGAATACTGAGCCAGCCCAATCTCAGGCCGGCTGCTAAGACATGCTACAATGTTCATTTTTGTAAAATTAAAGCTTGATTGTTCACAGATCTGGTTCCTTTCTGGCTGGGGAGTCCTGGGAAGCCCTAAATACTCAAACTTGAGGACAGGCATGCTGGGGAAAGGGTAAGACCATCCTCATGTCTCAGTGTCCCACAGAACCTCTCATTACCACTCATCCCTCTGGCCCCAGCGGTGGGGTGCAGACAGGGGATGGTGGAAGGGCTCCGTGCTGTTGGGGAGCTAAGCTACTTACTGCCCATCTGCAAGAACACTGCTTCACCCTACTCCAACACACACGCACTCTGTAATGCTATGACCCTCATTCTGCCTTTACACCCACAATGTCTTAATATCCTGGGCTATTTCCAGGGTCTCTGTATTTCAAAAACTTCTCCGTTACCTTACCCCACCTAAGGGAGCTCATCTGGGCCCTTCTGCAAGCTAAGATAGCACAAGGTCTCTGCCAGCCTAGCTAGCATTCCTATGAATTTATGCAAACAGGATGGGCCTCGGGGCTCCCCCACCTCTGCTCCATCTAAGACCCATGCCTCCCCCTTTATGTGAAAGGCTTGATGTTGAAGGTTCCTGAAGACAGAAGACAATGCCCTCACCAGCACCCTCCCAGGCAAAAGGAGGGTGGAGAAGTGGACAAGAGGGCAGTCTATGCACAGTGACTCAGAATGACTTTACTGGGAGATCAGACCATGATATCAGGGCTAGGAACACCCTACAGCCCAGTTCTCAAAGAGCCTGGACAGCTCTTGGAAGAGAGGAGGTACCCCTGTACCAGAAAGGCCCAAGCTGCAAAGTCTGGAAGAGCCTCACCCACCCACCATGCTGCAGGCTCAAGGATGGTCCGCTACTGGGTCTTACAGTCCCCATCACTGCTGTAGGCTGTCTTCACTTTCTTTAGCTCCTTCTGAAGCTCTGACTCAGCTGCCAGGACCGCCTTTGGCTTCTGGTACTGTGGGTGAAATCAGGAAGAGGACAACATTCAGCCACATCTCCCCTCCTACATATACACTCGGGGCCTCCTCTGATCCCTTTATTTGAAAAGGAGGAAATTGATCCCTACAAGGTTGAATGAATTGCTTAAGGTCACATGACTGGATGGGAGCCTTCCACCAGAATCCCAGTCCTGTGATTTTCCACCCTCTCTCCTCTTCCAGCTGTGATTTCTAAGATCAGCTGAGCACCCTCACCCTACCCCGCTGTCCCCATGCCTGTTCTCTAGCAAGCACACTCCAAGAGTTGGGGCTGAAACTGGGGACACTTCCATGGGGTGGGAAATGGGCAGGGAAAGAAGGAGCCTCTCCCTGATGCAGTGGCCAAGAAGTCTGGGTGAATCTTACAGAAATGATCAAGGTGCAGTTGGCATGTGCAAAGCTCAGCAAGGACCCATCCACAGGTAGCTGGTGTCTGTCTAGGTCAGGAATGGAGAATTTCTTGTAGTACCTGTGGGAAGACCAAGAGATCACCAGGATATCCAACAAGGTGACCCCCAATGACTGGGCAGCAGGCCCTCTGGTGCCAAATATCTACATAGTTCTTCCACACCTTCCACAGAGCCAAAAAGGAAGAAGAGGAGCCAGTTAGAACACCAGGATGAGGGACACCTGGGTGGCTCGGGTTGAGCGTCTGCCTTTGGTTCAGGTCGTAATCCTGGAGTCCCAGGATTGAGTCCCACATTGGGCTTCCCATGGGGAGCCTGCTTCTCCCTTGGCCTATGTCTCTGCCTCTCTCTATCTCTCATGAATAAATAAATAAAATATTAAAAAAAAAAAAAAAAACAACACACCGGGATGAATGAAAGGCATTTTGGCCAGGCCAGCAGTGAAGTGCAGGACCCATCACGGTTACTTTATTAGACCAAGGATTAGAATGACTCATCCTTCAGGGTCAGGACTCCCAGAGACATTCAGAAGAAGCCTCCTATAATATACAGCTCAGTCAGGCCAGGCCTTCTCTGTACCCCAAGAACAAGGGACAGAATAAGTATACCTAGGGTTGGCTCCCAAAGTTGGGGACCAATAGTTGCCTTTACATGGGACTTTCTCTGAAGACCCCAGCTACTTTTTTCCTCTTTTGGGGTCTTTCAAGGCCCTGTGGGCCTAACTCTGCTTGTAGGCCAGAGAGGGAGGTATATCCACAAGGAGAAATCTAGAAAGACAAACCATGTGACTCATCTTGGAAGCTGGACCTCTGGGGCTCTGGGAGACCTTGCTGGCCCTGAGATGCCCCGTGCCGTGCCTTCATTTTCACACACGGTCTCTATCATCTGCAAGATGATAGTCCAGAGATTAACGAGCCTGTTTAGTAAAAACAGACCCAAAAAACCCAAAGGGCAACACCTAGTCCACAATGTGTACAACTGGATTTCATTTTACAGGAAACTTGACCTTCTTCACCAAAGAAGGAGGTAACATGTCTTGTCTGGCTTCACATCCAGTCATCAGTGGGGTCAGGATTAAAGCTCCTTGCTCCTAGTTGAGTGTTTATTTCAGCAGAGCACCTTGTCTCTAGGAAGAGGCTTCTTTGGCTTCTTCCCTGGTGGAAGTGGGGCCTAGGCTCTGGCCAGCAGCTGTCAGACCTGTCACCCAGGCATGGCATCATTGCTCCAGTAGTGGTTGTGTGGGCTGGGGAGGGAAATGCTGCCGGCAGGTACACACAAACTCAAGTGAGGGGCCCCGGAGAGGATGAGGCTTTTAATACTTCAGAGGGGCCTGGTCCTTATGGTGACAGCTACCACAAGTTCAATTCAAATGCCCCGATGCCCCAGGGACTCAGAGTTGACATCAATGCAGCACTTCTGTCCTGCTCTCCTGCCCGAAACCCTCAGTTTCGCAGTGGCTTTTGGGCCCCTCTCCTCCCAGGTTCTCCACTCCCCGCCAAGGTGCTGGGACCCACAGGAGGAAAAGAATGTTGACTTAAAGGCTGACAGTTCAAAAGGAGTGGGGGCTGGGGGATCCTAATGGCACCACAAGCTTGCTTTATTTCCCAAAGCTCTGCCCCAGGGAAAAGCGATCCATCTGCCTGCAAAACCAGGATGGAATGCTGCCTCGTTCTCCTCCTAGCCAGCCAGGGCGAGGGCTCTTCCTGAGGCCCTTGGGCTGACCAGCAAAGGTGGCAGACACTGATAATAGGGGGAGTCAAAGGTTAAACAGCACAGATTAGATGAACACAAAGGCTTGTTAGGAAGTGTTAACATCTTCCCTGCAAATACACACAAGCAGCAGCACTTGGAGAGCAGCAGGAACCAATGGGGCCTGGGGGAGGCCTTACCGTGCAGAGCTCAGGGACATCCTTTCTGCCTGCCTGGCTGGTGCACTGGGGTGGGACAGGGACACACCTGCATCCCCTCAGCGAAGCCCCAGCAAACCACGGTCCCCAGGATGGGACACTGGGACTGAGAAAAGAAACCTGGGGGGCTTGGACTCAAAGGGAACTTGAGGTGCGGGGCTTGCCTCCTCCCTGTCACCTGTTACCACACGGGTGAGGCGAGGTGAGGGGATGGAGGCAGAGTGGGCGCAGAGGCTCTGCTTTGTCTGTGGAGTCTATGAATGGATTTAGTGAATGCTTGAGGTTACACAACCTTCCCCAGGGCCACTGTTCAAGGGCGTATGGGACATCTGCCTCCTTTCCTCAGGGAATGGCTCACCCCCTTCTCACCTCCATTCCCTGGCCTTGGGGTTTCCTTGAGAGGAACCATACTTGACTTTCTCACCAGTACCTGGACTAGAGAGGGACCCACTGTGCTTCCAGATAAGTCAGAATGCTCGGCCCTAGGCAGTCCTAGGGAGGCAGCAAACAAGACTTTAGTCATCAGGTATGTCCCAGGCCTTGAGCTGTGAGCTGGGGATTTAAGGATGAAGAAGAAAGAGAAGGCCCTATCTCTGCCTCAGGAGATCTTGTTTCTGCTGAAAGCTAGGCCCTTACAGTACAGTGCTTCCTGGGCTTTGGGTGGACGCATGTCACTCCACTTTTCCCATGTCCCATCACTGTTCTCAGTCTCAGTCACACAATGAAAGGTGATGTTCATTAATGCTTATTCAGGGTCAGGCAGTACTCTATACACATTGAATCCTCAAAACAACCCTTCAGGCTGGTTGCTTTCATTATCCTCTTTCACAAAAGAGAAAACTCTGGTAGAGACAGGTATCTTGCTGGAGTCACAGATCTGGTCAGTGGAGAGGCCCCTATTACAAGTAATAGCTCCCCAAACCTCCTGACCCCTCCATCTCTCCACATCTTCTCCTCAGAGTAACAGATGCCCTGGTCTAGGTTCCCTGCTCTCCAAGGATGGGGCAGATATGGGGGTGTGGGTGTGGGGGTGTTGTCCTCCCCTAGGACCCAACCACCCCACAGGTCCCTCAGGCACTCGAACACATCGGTTCTCCTTTCTGAATGTCAAAAGTTCTCGAAAGACATGGGGAAGCAAAGGCTTTCAGGACAATTCCTGGTCCTGGCCTGTGACCCTGGGCAGGTCACTTAACTTCTGGGCTCTGGTTTCTTCCTCTAATAAAGAAGCTGAATGAACTTTAGTCACTGAACTAGATGAACCTAGTCACTGTCCAAGGGACTGGAATAGGCCAACTCTGTACCTCCCCTGAAACTGCCAAAAGGATGGCTTTTTTATTTTGGCTATTCTGGAGTTAATCTATAGTACCCCACCACTCTCCTACTGTATTCCCTTCCCAATTTCCAGTCCTTTCCCTCCTTTGTGGTAAACTGAGAAAGGGCACAAGAGGCCAGGCCTTTAGAGACTCAGAGGAGGCTGAAAGTAGAAGCAAGTCCTCTGTGGAGAGTCACATGGGTCACACCCTACACTGCTCTGGGGTACCCTGCATACCAGCACACAGGCTTGACCAGATGGATCCGGAGAAGCCTCTAGCCAGTCCTGCCCTTGGAAAAGCAGTAGGCAAACCTCCCTTCTTTCTTAAACATCACAGCTCCAGGCAAACCAGTCATCCCTGCCCACAGCAGTCCTTCCTAGACTCACGATGCACATTCACGGACTAAGACTGCTGTTAAGTCCTACCGAAGAGAAACTTGTTTAATCCAGTTTCCTCAATTTATTCGACCACAGAATCCTTTTTTTCTAGTGATGTCTACTAACACCTCCCACAGTGTCAGTGTCACCAATGTCCAATTAACCACGTTCCAACTTCCAAAGACTTACTATAGACATGCTTCAGGCTAGCCATTGTGCTGGAAGTTTGTATACTTATTATTTCATCAAATCGCCCAAACAATCTGTGAGATAGGTATGAGTATTCTCCTGTGACACCTGAGGAAACCTTGCCCAAAATACTAAAGTTAATATGTAGCAGAGGCCAGACTTAAGCCAACATCTTCCCACTCCAGTGCCCTGGTTCATTCCACTTAGAGCTACCAGCTTCTAGGCTGAGGCTAAGAACCTTCTTTCTGAATAGACATTCTTATCAGGAATAGGGAGTACCACCCTGGGATCCTAGAAAAGCACTTTCTTTCTTCTCTGATTCATCCACTCCCTCACTAATATCTAAGGCCAAGGACATGATACACTGGAATCAATCCTTTCCAGAAAAGTGGCCAACCCAGTCCTTCAGAGACAAGGTATGGATAAAGGAATGTTGGCTTTTACTAGTAATGTTGGCTTTTACATTCCAGAATATTAGAACTCAGGCAGGCGCAGAACCAGAAGGCAATGGAAGAAGGCAAATCAGAGAAAGATGCCACAGTGTGGGTACTGCAGATGCCCGGCCACCTAAACTGTCGCTAACTTTCCCTTCCAAGGAAGTCATCACGCTGACTTTACAGACATATTTATATAATCATTAATATATAATACAAGAATGAAAACATGTACCCTGCCCAACACTGGATGGTGTGGTGATGAAAAGACAGATTTTTAACATCCTGAAAAAACTGAGTATCCTGCTCAAAAGAATAACCATTGTGTTAATTAGTGGTAGTAAAGGTATAAGACACATTACTGCTCCTAGTAGGAGATGAAAATGCTACTAAGCTCAAGAAAGAATCAGTTAAAAGTTTGGCCTTTCTCTCTAACCTCTGGCAGAGAGGCGAGGCTGAGCCAGGCAGGTCCACTGGACCAGAGGCTCAGTGTGGACCCCAAAGTGGGCAATCACATACTCCTCTCCCCTCTGTGGGAGTCCAGCCTCCAGCCCTAGCCCTGCCCCCTCCAGGAGCATTCCTCCCATCCCACCTGGCTTCACTCATCAGTTCAAAAATGTCATCCCCCAACCTTGTGGGTAGGAATGGGCTTCCAGCCATGTTGCTCCTGGCCAATAGCGCCACCTATGGCTGGATATGAGCAGTAGATGGGACCCAGAGGATCTGCCAGCAGATGAATTTTTTGGTGAACTAGCTAGCCTCTCTCCTCTCACTCCCTGGTAATCACATTTCTGCCTGATATCTGTATTCGACAGTGACCTCTGGGGGACAAAAGGGAGGCAGCAGCCAGCTCCACAAACTGCTAGGCTGCAGATTCAAGTGCTATCAGAAGCACTTTTGTTCCCAGTTTGGACCCAGAGCCTCTTACGCCAGGGAATGCTTGCTGAAGCACGGAGTTTGTTTTCCTAAAGGCAATTTCTCTGTTGTCTGAAATTGCTAAATTCCACTTTAGGCAGTGACTCCCATTAATGGTGAGAACAATAACGGGAATAAACTGCCTTTTATCTGAGGGCTTCAAAGTGCTTTATAAACGCAAACCCTTATTATTATGACTTTATATTTATAGACAAGGCCCACTGCAGGGGCTACTGGCTGCATGTAGAGCAATAATCTTGAAATTAATTCATTCATCTCCACCCCTTCCCCATCCCCTTAACCCTGCCAAAGTGATAGGGTCCAGGGGTCATTAACGGAGGGCAGAACCCAAGGCTGCACTGGGGAAGCCTGGGAGCTATTCTGCTTCCCTTTGAGCCTCGTGGACCTGAGGGAGATGGGAGGGGAGGCTGGCACCACATCCTCTGAGGAGATGGAAAGAGAGCTGGGTCCTCCTTCTGGCATGTAAACCAATGGATGGATGGTGGCACTTCTGGCCCAAGCTTAGCACCCACAAGGCATGCTGGGTGGCTTCAGTTTGTGGACCAGTAACTCATAAAACCTCCCGTTTTAATACCTCAAGTGTATTTCATGGGAATTGGTCTTATACTGCAATCCCTTTGGCCCGGGTCGAGGCCAGCTCATTACAGGGTTCTTCTGTGATCAGAGCTCTGGAAATCTAAATAGGATCAACAATTTCCAAGATGGTCAGGCCAGAAGCAGCCCCACCTGGATCAAATCGCCTCCTTGGCTACCTTCTGTCTCCTCAGCCCTACATTTTGCCTTCCCTCTGTCTGCCCCCAGCGAACACAAGGAGAGAAACAAAGGGAAGTCAGGGGGATCCCTGGGTGGCGCAGCGGTTTGGCGCCTGCCTTTGGCCCAGGGCGTGATCCTGGAGACCCGGGATCGAATCCCACGTCGGGCTCCCGGTGCATGGAGCCTGCTTCTCCCTCTGCCTGTGTCTCTGCCTCTCTCTCTCTCTGTGTGACTATCATAAATTAAAAAACAAACAAAAACAAAAAAACAAAGGGAAGTCAGGTACCCTTTCTGAAACAGAATGCAAGATGCTTCCAGGAGACCAAAGTACCTGCCTACTGCCCTCAGTCTAGAGAGGTATAAGGTTTGCTGCTCCCAGACCAGTACTTTCAAGTCCTCTAACTGCCTCCTCAGCTGGGGGGGCCCTCTAGGCCATGGCTCCTTGACAGCCCCCAACAGTGATGACTCTAGGCCAAGTTCACCATGGACTAGATCCAGCCAGGAGGTCAGAATAATAATAATCTTATAGCAGAACCACTTAAGATCACAAGTCAATAGCCAGGTGAGTCCCTTGTCCCCTCATGTACTCCACAAATATTTGTTAAAACCCCAGTATGTGCCAGGTACTGGACCAGACATCCATTGTTCCTATTTCCCTGCCCTGATGGAGCTGATTACATTATTCAAGCAGCTCCTGCAGAAAGGAAGCCCTCTAGCTCTTGGCATCTTCTGGGGCTTTAGTGCAGCCTCCTCCCTCCCTGGGCTGAAAGAGGAGGCTACTCTGCCCTCTGAGGTGGGGAGCAGTCTGAGCACCAACCCTAGGTCAAGCCCTACCCCACACTGTGCTCATACACAGGTAGCAGGTGCCCATCACACCACTTACTTTTTGTTGGTTGTTCTGACAATGATGCAGCGCTCCTTCTGATCCACACAGACACTGTAGACATCCTTAGGGTAGGGGAGGTTTCGAATCCGCCACTGGAAACTCATCTTGGTGTCCTTGCGCATGAAGATGGGCTACAAAAGGCATATCCAACTTAAAGACTGCTCTTGGTGAGGGGAAGCAAGGGATGGCTCCCTGCTCTGCAAGACTCCACCTGGGGCACACAACAGGAAGCCTTCAGCTCTTCCCCACAGCTCCCCTCTGATGCTGCTATTGCTGTGACATTCCAGGCCTGGAGCCCTTGTCATGGGATGACCAAGCCAAAACCCTCTGGGTATTCATTCAAGCAAACACTTCTAGAGCTCTGTATCCAGGCAGGCACACTGGAGACAAGGTGGTGAAGAAGACATCGTATTTGCCCTCCAAAGCCAGCAGCCGGCTCCAACCCCAGCCCCCCTCAAGACACCCGACAGATAACACATACATTGGCATTGTTTTCCTTGATGAACTCAGGGCCCAGGCTCCCTGCTCCCAGGAATGCTGGCTCTCCCACCTCAATCTGCCACTGGCCCAAGGCTCCCAAGGCACTTTTCACACGCCACTTTCTCACTGAGGAGAGAAGGAAGCAATGGGATTACAGGGAAGGGACTCTGCTCTTTCCTGCTGAATCAATGACGTCACGTTAGATGATTGGAACAGGAGAAAAGCAGGCGCGGCAGGCCTTTACACCAGTTTTGTCCATTTGACCAGGACCTCACGACTCCTGAAATCCCAGCAGAGCATTTCGATATTGGATAACCTGGAAAGCTTGTATTCTGGGTACTCAAACGGATTGGAACAAAGCTCTGAAAGGAGCTGAGTGGAGTTAAGAAGGTGTGATTTCAAGCAAGGGAGAGGTGTGCTGGTTAGGAAAAGGGTAGCCACTAGTAACAGGGAAATTGCAGATCCCAACAAGTCAGAGTTGAGGTGCATTTTTTTCTCTCTGCAAATGCGCAAAGGAAAAGTAAATTAAAAAGATGAAAGCTGACAGGCAGATTTGTCTCATGATTTAGAAAGTCAAAATGAAGAATTCACTCATTTCAGCTCTACCTGGCTCAAAACAGCAGCCCCAGAATTGTATTTAAACAAAACTTTAGGTTCACACCATATTTTAACTGCATTATTTACAGAAGATCTCATATGAATTTGTTTTTGTAGAGTAGGTTCATCCTTTTATAATGCAAACAATTTCTATTTTACCTTTATTTATTTTAAAGATTTTATTTATTTATTCATGACACACACACACACAGAGAGGCAGAGACACAGGCAGAGGGAAGGGCAGGCTCCATGCAGGAGCCCGATGTGGGACTTGATCCCGGGACTCCAGGATCACACCCTGGGCCGAAGGCAGGTGCGCTCAACCGCTGAGCCACCCAGGAATCCCCTTTACCTTGTTTTACAAACCACATGTTTACATAAATTGTTTTCTTTTTCCCGTAAGGTACATACAGTATGGAAATTAAAAGTGAAAAACTAGTTAAGTGGACATTACTTGAGAACCCCAGCCAGAATACTGAGGAATCCCAGTCATCCTTGTCCTCATGGTGCAGCCATGACAGCAGGGGAGCCTTCCCCTCTCCTCCAGCTGTAACCCCTGGGCTCCTCTCCCTTCCTGCCACATTGGCGTCCTCTAGGTGGGCATCCTAAGTGCTGCAAAAAGCCAGCAGCCTTCCCAAAGCCATTGGAAGGAGCTAAATGGGTCAAAAAGTGCCTGATGTTCTGCTGCAGCTGCTCCCATCCACTTCTCTTTCTGGGCTGAGGGGGTGAGACCTGTAGTAGGATTCTAGGATGGGTTTCTTTGAGACCTCTGGAGCAGCTATGCCAAACCCAAATACCCTCCCTGCTCCAAGTAAGGCATGCAAGCTGAACACAAAAGTGTGCTATAAAATTAGAATTTTCCCTTGAATATGTGCTTTTATAAGGTCTGCTGCATTCTGCAGTGTGATTTTATTACGTCTTAGGGCCAAAAATTCTCCCCAGAAACACATTTCCAAGTTTATAATGAAAATTAATAAGGAAGAGTAAAACTTGGAAATATGCTTTATAGGCAACTTTTTTTTTTTTTCACAAATATTTCTACTTTCTTAAGTGAATGGACTGTGACCGGGAGTATATCCAAATCTATTCATGTAATACCTCGCTTAACTGGAGGCCAGCCTTCTGGCTGTTTCACCGCTTTTCTTGCTTGCTTTCTTTCTTTTTAAACACCTTGGGATTAAATTCTTTGGTAGAATGTAGAAGAAAGTCTCCCTACTTATTCCCTTATAAGATCCAATAAACAGTTTTGGTGAAGTCCTTGTTATTTTCTCCATGTATACAAGCTGGAATGCACACGTGCAAATACACTTCGTCTTGTATTTCTCATCCTGTCTTTGCTCCTGAACTCAAGGACAGTTCCTGTGGCAACAGAGGACTGTTTCTACCTGCTGTCACTCTGATTTGATTATATGTTAAACTCAAACTAGTGTGTGTAGGGTAGCTCCCTGGGACGCTGTCTTTTCTTCCCAGCTGAGCCAGGGCCAGTCCTTGGAAAGGAGACTTTCAATGACCCTAAAGGGTCTGATGAGGAATATATGAAGGAGGCAGTGCCTGGGGGCTTTTTTCCTAAGTCAGCAGGAAGCAGGCTGATGTCCTAGACTGCTTAAAGGAAGGCCCATCTTTCAGGTGGGCTGGAAAGTGGAGGTCCTAAAGGCCTCCTTCCCCAAAGCTCCAAGCTTTGGCCTGCTTCCAATGCGGATAATTACATTCCCCTTTCCTAAATACTCCCTGCAGCTTAAACTGGATGCAGGATTCTTCTTTTCTGCCCTAAAACACTGCAACATTGCTCTGTGGCTATTAAACAGCTGCCACGTCCCATCCCTGAGGAGGCTGAAGGGAATCGAGTGGGTCATTTATAAAGCCAGTGAAGTGCTTAGGGATGAAAGTGCTCAATATCCTCCAAATGCAGCCTGGGGTGGTTAGGCTGGCGGTCAAATACCAAAGCAGATTAAGCCAGTAATCCAAATGTAATCGCTGGGGGATGGCCTGCCCTTCAGCCTCTGCCCCCCTGGACATGCTGTGTTCTTCTGGGGCTGGTTTGATGTTCCGATCATTGTTATGGGGCCCTTCAGGTTTTTCTTCTATGACTACATACAGCACTCATTGTGCGGGGTGGGAATGAATAGCACTGAGACGGTTGAAAAAAATATGACACCACTATGCTTGTTAACATCAACTGGAAGGACTCTGTCCTACCCAGATGCACCACTGGCAAATTATTTTCTGGGTTTTTCTAACAGAAAACCAGTTTAGAGAATTACCAAAGTTGTATAGTGAACTGGAAAAATGGAAACTTAATTCTCATTTATGGCCATAATAACCCTGTCCGTATTTTACTTCATAGAGTGCTCAAGCTCTAGTTCGTGCCCTGAGACTGTTTATACATAAATAATAATTTTGCAAGGGCAGTTGGCGGGGATAGGGTGGAGTGGTTGGACATGAGTAAGAGAAGGTTCAGCTGTTCAAAGGGCCCAGTGGTTTGAGTGGGGTGCTCCTTCTGCCCATCTCTGTCTTGCTCCCACCAGCCCCTGCTTCAGTCATTCTGGGGAGAACAAAACTTAGTAAGAAGGCAGGATTAAATATTCTCAACTCCCAATAGTATGTTGTTGTGCATTAAAGCATGGGCTCTTAACCAGGCAAACTTAGGCTTAAATCCTAACTCAGAAACTAACCAGCTATGGAATTCTGAGCAAGGTGCTTAACCTCTTAGAGCTTCTGTTTTTTCCCCGACTGTAAAAGGGCACAACAGTACGTACCTCATTGGGCTGTAATGAGGATGATTCAGTGAGGTAACTCATGTAAAGCACTTAGCATGGTACCTTAATAAAAGTTATGGCATTAATATCATTATTAGGTAAACTTTAGCCAGTGTTCTCCTATGAATCTCCATTTCAGCTTCTAAGAAAAAAGGAGTTTGTAGGCGATTGTCTACTCCCCATCTGCTGAGAGGAGTGACAGGTTAATGTGGGATGCTACAGAGGAAGGTACCTGAACTTGTTTTTCATTTTAATTTCATGTCCAAGCACAACTAAGAGGCCAGGAGTTATTTGTTTGCTTGTTTTTATGGCCACAGCAGCTAAAGGCGTTTTATTTGCTCTGAGTGGAGGAGAGGTGTGGTGCTGGGAGCTGCAGGGAGGAACTGCAGCTAGTCTCTAGCCTGGCAATGGTGGTGGTTAGCTCACGTGACCTCTGCTTTCATAAGCTCGCCCCTGTTAGGCATTCCAAGGCTGTCACCCCCTGGGAGCGCTATAAATTACAATGCATTGTGAGGATATTACTACTGTATTGGTTTCCACCAAATCAGTGTCATATGCTAAACACATCAAGATTTTTAATAGCACCAGACTAAACCAATTGGGACTGGAGCCCAAGCAGCTCATAATAAGGAGGGATCAACACTTCACTCTACGACTGAACATGCGCAGGACACACATTTTAAGACTGGAGACTAAGAAAATGCAAACCAGTGTAATCCGTGTTGTCGGTTCTAGACATTTATGAGCTGTCAGAAAAAGGGAAAAAGAAAATTCCCTTGCCAATACTACCTGTCGATCAGGCACAGGAAGAAATTAAAGTCAAGAATAATGACAAGAAAATAACCCAACCCATGATTCCACCATTGGATTTAGCATTTCAGGTGGAACTTAATAAAGAGACAAACTCCCACTGCTGACAGCCTCAGGCCCTGGGTCAAAGCAGCAGCCACCTAGCTCTGGGAAGTCTGTTAATGCTGATATGCATACCTAGGTACAGAGGATGGACAAATCAAGGAATTCTCAGAAATCTGAGCTGGACCCCTTATTCACGAGCCTAGTCTTAGAGGAAAAGAGCTGTAGGAATGAAAATAACCATCTTGCAAAATCCCCATTTCTACCCCCAATCCACTTTGATTCAGACATTTTCCAAGGAAGGGTCAGATTTAACAGCGCCCCCTCTGAGGCCAGGTTAGTACTGGCTGCTGCTGCTGCTTGCTTGCTCCTGCTGTGGCTTTAGAAAACAAGCAATACAACTGCAGTTAAAGCCTGCCCTTACCTCCATTCACTGTGCCTGGCAGAGAGGATGACTTCCAATTCTGCCTTCTGTCTACAGTTCTTTCCCGACAGTTTCCCTACAGAAGACTTCCTCACACTCTCATTTGTCTGGGGGTCAGGTGGAACTTACCTCCAGTGTCCAGCCCTAACCTCACATTATTCTCAGGAACAATCTTGCCTTGAGGGCCTCAGTCTTCCCTGGCTTCCACCTTTGGTGCTCATTCCTCCCTCATGCCTAAGGCTGGAATTGCTTACCTGTACTTTAGGTTACCCCAAGTGTTCCTCAGGGCCTTTGGGAGGCCCTGTCACTCACCAAGTAGTTCACCGGTCTTCTCATCATATTCTTCGGCCATTTCCTTTCCATCTGGGAACAAATAGTGCACCTTCCTTCTTCCTACACACAAAACAGAGAGTGCCTTACCCTCAAGCCTCTTCTTACCTTGCAACTTGCACATCAAGGGAAACACCAACAGCCTTGGACTTGAGCACAAGAAACCCTCCCAGAGCTGCCCATGAGCTCCTTGCCAACTACTGCCCACCATCACTTTAAGACATGCCCTGGGACACCTTTCTTTTCTGCAGCTTTCTCTGAATGGGGTCTTTGCTCTGCTGTTCCCTCTACCAGCAAAGCTCCGTTCTCCTGCTGAACTCCTTGCCCTTCAAAATCCAGCTCAAATGTCAGTCCACTGAGAATTCTTTAGCCACCTTGGCAAAATTCATCACTTCTGTATTCGTTTGGATCTCCCTACTGCTTTATTCATATCCATAGTGGAGTATTTATCACATAGTATGATACTTTTTTAAAGAGCGTCTTGTCTCCCCAGGAACGGTGCCATATTTAGCTTTCTCTCCTCAGTTCCTAAAACCAAGCCTATGTGGTCAGGATATTGAACTGGGTTTCCTGACCAAGCACTCCTTCTAGACACACCATTGCTGTGCCTTCTGCCTGCCTCTAAGCCATTCCTAGCACACAGCCACATGTTAGTCCTCTTACATTTTCTTTACAGCATTTACCTCGATATGATTTATATACATTGATTACTGCCTGTCTTTATAGGAGGGTTTTTATCCCGCTTTTATGGTTTGGTTTCCCTAACACTAAGCACAGTACCTGGCACATATTAGGAACTCAACTAAATATTAATTGAGAGAATGAACACTGATTCAACTTTCACAAGAATCCCCTGCAAGAATCCAGGGGAGTCTCCTAGCCTTCCACCTATATAGCTAGAATTCCACCTATATAGCATAATTATAAGTATTTTTTTAAGTGACTATGTAATTTCCCCTATTTTTACAAATGGGTGAGTTGACACAGGTAGGCTCCTCAGTGAGCCTAATAACAGGGTGCAGCTACCCAACCTATACTTGATGAATAAGAGTCCCAAGGACCCTGAGCAGTTAAAGGAGTCACTACCTAAAATCTGCAACTGGATCTGATCTCCCAAGCCATTTTCCCATTTAATTCACTCTCCTAGACATAGTTCCCTTGAGTCATTCCTAATTTGTATGCTGGGGAAACTCATGCCCCAAATTTGTAGAGCTTCTCAGCACGTCCCTAGGTATACCACTCCAAATCATTTGGATGGCTCATAGAGCTGGAAGGGGTTTTCCTGTCAGGAGTGGGGTAAAAAGTGCTGCCTATGAGCAGCTGAGGGTTTCTGGCCTGAACCTCCTCTCCCACTGGAGTCCATATTGAGTTCTGGAAGGATGCAGTGCTTACTATTGAACCAGCATTTTACATGTTTTATTGTATTTAATTCTCACAATAATCCAATGTGACCCCATTACCTGTATTTCACAAATGAGGAAAATTGAGGCTTACAGGTCATGTAGCTTGTCCAAGTTCATAAAGCTATGAAATGACAGACCTAGATTTAAGCTCATTTGAGGCCAAAACCCATACTCTAATAATCATACTGGGATAATGTGCATAGCTTTAAATATCTGTAAGGCTGAACACTGTTCCAAGGGTTTATTGTTTATAGTGAATTACCTATTTAGACCTTCGTTTATTTGGGTATTCATCTTTTTTTTACTAATCTGATTGAGCTTTATGTATATTAACCATGTGTTTTATATGTTGCAAATATTGTTTCAATTGCCTTTTAACTTTATTTGAAGTGGGCTTTCCCAAATAATTGCTTGTTATACAGTCAACTGGTTTTTCTTTTGTGGTTACTACCCAGGAGTTGTAATTATCTGTATTTTATTCTAACACATATTTACTCTATAGCTATATATGTGTAGGTGTGTGTATGTATGTATATATATATATATAGATAGATAGATATAGATATATAGACAACAATTTTATTAGTATACTTTGGTAAAAAAATATATGACTGTACATGCATGAAGAAATATGAAAGTTTATGCATGAAAATGTAAATTATGGTGGTGCCTGGGTGGCTCAGTCAGTTGAACATCTGCCTTTGGCTCAGGTCATGATCCCAGGATCCTGGGATTGAGCCCCACATCTGGCGCTCTGCTCAGCAGGGAGTCTGCTTCTCCCTCTGCCTCTGCCAGTCTTGCTCACTCTCTAATAAATAAAATCTTTTAAAAAATGTAAATTATGATTATCTCTAGATGGTAGTTGATGGGTGACTTTAGTTATTTTTCATATTTCCACAATGAGCATCAATTCTTCCTGAAAAAAAATTCAAGAGTATTGGGTTCTCACTACCAATAGCAGTGATTTTTTTTTGTGAGAGGGAGGTAATATTTTCCACATACCCAACAGGAAAGTAAATCTATAGGAGAGGTTTGACAAGATGTATCCATATATTTAACATTATTAATTATTATTATTTGACTTGGGGGAAAAAAAGACCAACAGCATTGTTGTGGATGCTACTAACAAAAAAACCTAACAAAATCCTAGATGATGTAATATTTGTTAAGAACTGTCCTGTGACCAAAGGAAGTGAAAGCAAGAACTCGAATACTTGTACCCCCATGTTCAGTCCAGTACTACTCACAATAGCTAAACAAGTGGAAGCATCTGTCCATCAACAGATGAATGGATAAATACAATGTGGCATATGCATACATACAGTGGAATGTTATTTAGCTTTGAGACATGCAACATAGATGGACGTTGAAATAAGTGGTTGCTAAGTGAAATATGCCAGTCACAAAAGGACAAATATTGTATGTCTCCACTTACATAAGGTTCCTGCTATAATCAATTCCATAAAGACAGAAAGTGGAATGGTAGTTGCCAGAGGCTGGGAATGGGGGAATTAGTGTTAACAGGTACAGAGTTTCAGTTGAAGAGATCCAGTGCTGGAGATGGATGGTGGTGATGGTTGCACAACAATATGAATATACTTCATGCCACAGAACTGTATCATTAAAATGGTAAATTCTATATTATCTATTTCTTATAATAAAACCAGACACCACTGTCCTATGAAAATAATGTCCAAAATCTTTAGCTTGGCATAAAAGGTCTATCACAACATACCCAATTTATTTAAAATCCTTCATTTCCCACCATTTCTCCTCACTGCTCCTTGAGAAAAGAGAACTTTTATTCACCTTGCATCCTAGCACCTGGTACCTGACAGTGTGGGGGGGTTATGGCTAGGTGACTGTTACTGTTTCAGCCTCACTAAATGTTTTGTTTTCCCCTAGTAATCAGCCATAAACTTTCACACCTCCATGCCTTTATTTTTTTTTTACATGTGAGTCATTCCTTCTAGAACAGCCATCTCCTTTTCTACACTTAGCAAACACATTAAATCCTTAGGACTTTACCTCTTCTGTCAGGTCTTCTTTCAAAGAGACGATCATTTCCACCTTCATGCTCTCATGCACTTTACAGAAAATCCCAACGTCTATTTAACACACACTCATTTATTTACATATCTTTTTTTCATGCTCTGCTCTAATACACAACCTAGCACATAGTAAAAGTCTCCCTAAATGCTGCGTGAATGAACGAGCAAATGAGCAGGTGATATTAATTTCCAAGCTTCCCTGATTGGCCTCCTCCGGTGGATGGATGTGTGCCTCCAGCTGGTATCCTCAAGCTACATGAATTTAGACCTAATTCATCTGGCTGCCAAGTGCGTCCAGGAAAGGACTTCTGTGGCACTGGGGGGTCCTACACCCGCCAATCCTAGAGTGAGACAAAATCAGGACTCCTTACCCCTATGCCCACCTTTCCCAGGCACAGCGCTGGGGCCCTTGCTGTTTTTCCCTATAGATCCCAGGGAATATTTAGAAGTTCACTTACAAACATATGACAGCTGGAAAGGACATCAGAGATTGCCCATCCAGCTCATTTTACAGACGAGGAAAATAAGGCCCAAGCAAATAAAGAAGCTGTGATTTAATGGCAGAGTAGTAACTAGGGCCCAGGTCTCCCCACCTCTTCAATGACACCAGGCTGCATTCAGCAACAGAACCCTACCGAGTGGACAACGGGCTAGGGCTGGTCTAAAACCCTCTTCAATTTCGGTTTCCTCTTCCCGTAAAATGGGGGGGGGGGGGATTAAAGAGCTGCCTGGGACAGCTGTGTGGAGCAAATAACATAACGAATGTGAAAGGAGTTTTTATTAGTAACAGAACTCAGAGCGGGGCGAAGTGGTGTAGAGGGAACTAGGAGGTGTCCAGAGGCGCGTGTTCCAGTCACGTCATCTCTCTGGGCCTCAGTTTCCTCATCTGCCAAAGCAGGACCGGGCCTCGTCTGGCAGCCGCGGCCCTTTCAGCTCGGCCGTCCCAGGCTCGAAGGCCCTTCGCGGAGGCCCCAGTCCGAAGGGCTGGGCCCTGGGGGAAAGGACTAGGGAGTTCGTGGGGGGCCTCGAGTTACCGTCCTGCAGCAGCGCCGTCTTCTCGGCGGTCCGCAGACACTCCAACCAGCCGGTTACCGCCATCTTCCCTCCAGCCAGCCGCGCGACCTGCCGCTGCCATGGCAACCATTCCGCCTACGGTCACTTCCGGCCGACCCGGAAGGTGTTCCGGGCATTTGGCCTCCCTCCCCCCACCCATTTCCCACCCGCCACGCCCTTCGTCGGCTCTCATTGGTTGCTCTGGTAAGTGGTTTACTCCGGCCGGCTCGCGGGTGAGCCGCGGGGTCCGAAGTTGACCCCACCGCGGACCCAATCGCGGCGGGGGGAGCGGTCCTTAGGGCACGGTCCAGACCCTCCAGCCCTCCTCTGGCCCCCAGCTGGGAGTCCCTGGGTGCGCGCCAGCTGGGGACGCGGCGGGGACCCCACAGCTGCGGGTCGTCTCCACCCCCAGCTGTGAGGCCGAGACTCCCCCCAGCCTCGGAAGGCGCCCTAACACCTGCTGTGGCCATGTCCCGTCTCCCCGCAGCTGCGGGGCTGAGCTCCCCCGTAACTAGAGGCCCACCACCAGGGCAGGTGTAGGGCGTTCCCCCGCCCCCCGGACACCCTCACCCCGAGGGTTTCCTCTGTGGGTCTATGATGGGGTAGAGGAAGATCATGTGGGATTTAAATGCAGATTCATCTAAGTCCGTCAATCCTCTTGGGAGCCCAAGCCCTTTCTAAAGATGTAGCTCCATTTCCTAGCCTGGCATCCCCTTTTGGTAAAGCCCTTTCAAAGTGGGATGCTGCAGAGCAGACACTACACTGAATCTTTAGAGCAACCCTCTGAGGAGTATCATTTTGTACCCCTCCAGAGTTCCTCAATAGTCCCATTCTTCCCTTTATATCCCCCAGTATTCTGACTTTGAAAGGCTGGTAAGTGCTAGGCTAAATTACTGAAGCTCAGCTGGGTTTTGGGAGACCCCTAGGGGAACTGAGGTACTGCCTCCAAAGTCTGGTTGTTAGAGGCAGCACCTCCATAGGCAAAGGGTTGGGTAACCTCAGTTCTGGGTTTCCACATGACAGTTGGCCCGATCAAACCTAAAACTGAAAGGCCGTGATTTGGCCAATACCCCAATGGACCCTGGGGGCATCTTGAAGGCATTTCCCAAGAGGAGGAAAATTCATGCCAATCCATCATCAAAAGCACTTGCAAAGATTCCCAAGCAAGAAGGTGGAGAAGAAGAAGGAGGTGAGCAGATCCACCCTCAGAGCCCTCATGTACTTGAACCCCTAGGCTTCCTATATTGTTCATGACTAAAATCAGATATTAGAGCTGATTTCTGCCAACCCATGGCCTGCAGGTTGGTTTGTGTCTGTGTTGTACCAGGCTTGGGCCCCAGTCTTTGCCAGGCCACTTGGCTGTGTTATTTTCTAACCCATCCCTAGACCTCCGTTAATCAGAAAATACTCTCTGGCCCCTAAG
Source organism: Nyctereutes procyonoides (assembly GCF_905146905.1). Classification (NCBI taxonomy): domain Eukaryota; kingdom Metazoa; phylum Chordata; class Mammalia; order Carnivora; family Canidae; genus Nyctereutes; species Nyctereutes procyonoides. The sequence continues at coordinate 6,656,566 of NW_026575133.1, read as the reverse complement.
GAAATGACCAGCAGATTCCTTTGCTCTCCAGGAGGTTGCCTGAAGGTGGGAAACTCAGGTCCCCAGAGTTACATTATTTTGCAGCCAAGCTGACAAATAAATGACAACACCTCATGTGGCAGGCTGGGGGAGGGGAATATCTGTTACACTGTGAGGCCTGTAATGGCAAGACATATGGCCTTATGCCTTGTGTGACGTAGATGTCTCTTAATACTTGAATGTAAAGATGATCAAATGAATCCATATGCAGGATACCTACAATATGCTAGGCACTGTTCTAGTTTACATGAGGGAACAGGACATACTGAAATCCTTGCCCCTTACATCAAGTGAGGGTTCATGGGGAAATTAAGTGTATGCTTGCGGCTGAATCCCCAGAAGGCTGGCTGTCTGGATGGAAGGAAAACGATTGTTTGGGTTCATTTGAATCATATCCAGCAGTCATGACAATAAGCATCTGGATGTCCCCTGCACAGAATGGCTGAGCTCCCTGCGGGCACATGTTGTGCCCAGCGGCATTGGGCGAGCCCGAGCAGAACTCTTTGAGAAGCAGATTATCCAGCATGGTGGCCAAATATGTGCTGCCCAGGCCTCAGGGCTCACTCACATCGTGGTGGATGAAGGCATGGACGGTGAGCGAGCCCTCCGGCTCGTCGGGCTGTCCCAGCTGCCCCAGGGTGCTCAGCTGGTGAAGTCCACCTGGCTGAGCCTGTGCCTGCAGGAAGGAAGGCTGGTGGACACGGCAGGATTCAGCATCTGCATCCCCAGCAGGTGAGCTACCTCCCCCCACCCCAATCCTTCCTCAAGTGTTTCCTGGGAGCATCTTGAACTCTCTTCTTGGGTTATAACTTTTATTTTTTTAATCAGAAAAAAACAATATTTCAGAGTAGAAGATTGGGAGCAGGGGTAGAGCCAGGCCTTTGGGGTCTTAACTTGCCATCACCATCCCTGCAGGTACCCAGGGCTCCAACCACAGCTCAGCAAGGCAGACCAAGAATTTTCTGCTCCTCCAGGATCCCATGAGGCTCTGCTCAAGAGAGCTCTCACTCCTCCTCGTTCTATCACCAGGCCTGTATCTCCTCCCCAGAGGACAGAGGAGGCCCCGAGCACCCAAGCTCAGGTCAGGAGCCTCCCAGCCCTCAGAGCTCCCTTCCCCTGGAAACTAGGTCACAGGAACAGGGAGGGCCTGGTGGTTGTTCAGAAAATCCCAGGCCCCTAAAAGAGGAAGGATCTCTATTGCGAAGTCATTTGGCTCTTCCCAGCACTCATCATGCCTGCATTTGCCCAGGCACACCTACCATTTAGGGGCTTCTAGGGCTGGGCACTGGGGGAAGCCAAACGGAACATGGCCCCACAGTTAAGGAGACCCAGGTCTGAATAAAGAGACCCAGCCTCATTCCTGAGTCTGACTAGAAGACTCAGCCCCTACCTTTGAAGAGTTCTTCTGGGGGCCAGGGGCATGAATTTATCATCTCTTCTCTTTCCCTACCTCAAGCCTGGCTCTGATGCTGAAACCAGTGATGGGGAAGAGACCCAGGTTAGCGCAGCTGACCTGGAAGCCCTTATCAGTGGCCACTACTCCACCCACCCTGAGGGAGATGATGAGCCTCGCCCAGCCCCTAAGGGCCTGGATAAGTGGGTCTGTGCACAACCTTCGAGCCAGAAGGCAGTCAACCACAACCCTCACATCACAGAGAAGCTAGAAGTGCTAGCCAAAGCCTACAGTGTTCAAGGAGACAAGTGGAGGGCCCTGGGCTATGCCAAGGCCATCAATGCCCTCAAGAGCTTTCACAAGCCTGTCACCTCCTACCAGGTACCTGCGGGCCAGGGCGGGGATGCAGGGAGATGGGGTGCTCTCTGTTTACTGGCTGGAGGTTGGTGGAGGCACCAGTCACAAGTGGGGAGGAGGTGGGGAGTGCTTAAGTTTTATGATGTCTGAGACTTGCACAAAAGAAATAAAACAGGGAGATGGATAAAAGCAGATTGACAGAACCTTGATAATTATAGAAGCTGTGACAGGTACTTGGGGGTTCATTATATTGTTCTCTACTGTGGATTTTTTTCCATAATAAAAGGTTTTTATAAAGGTTAGACGCTGGAGGCCAATAGACCAGGGTTTGAATTCTGGTTCCCATCATTCACTGTGTGATTCTAGGCAAGTTACTTAAACCGTTTGAGCAATGAAAAGGAACTAAGATTAGTGAGGGACTCAGGTACTCCTGGGAGGACCAAATGTGATGCTCCCTGCAGTGCAGGACCTGGCTGCAGAAAGGCCTCCCCCACCTTGTTGTTACCATGATGATGGTGACAAGTGTTACACTGCTGCCTTTTCTCTGCTTCCCGTGCTGACCCCCATCCCTCTGAGAGCCAAAAGACAAGTGACCCAGCCCAGCCCATCCAATCTTCTCATCTTCACTTGTGCCCAGGCTTTACACAGCCATCAGTTGCCAACTGACCAAGCTGGCTTTTATTCAGATACGTGCTAAAGGAGTCTGCTAACCCACCACTGGCTGTACACCTCCCATCCTCTCACTCTTCTTTTCCTGCCTCTGCCTCCTCCTCCCCTAGGAGGCCTTCGGTATCCCCGGGATTGGAAAGCGGATGGCCGAGAAAATCGTAGAAATCCTGGAGAGCGGGCATCTGCGGAAGCTGGACCATATCAGTGAGAGTGTGCCTATCTTGGAGCTCTTCTCCAACATCTGGGGAGCCGGAACCAAAACTGCCCAGATGTGGTACCAGCAGGTCACACTATGTCCCAGCACCCACCTTAGTTTTGCTCTTTCTTAGAGGTCCTGCCCCACAGTTCTTGTACCCTGTGCTCTGATGGGAATGAACCAGGAGGGGGACTAGGGCTCATGGAGACCCCTCTCCAGGCTCCCAGACCTGCCCTGTTGTCTGATAGCCCCAAGACATTAATTTGTGATAGAAGCAGAGAGACAAGAAGTGTGTTTCTCTCTCCCCCTGACTAGTAAGGGCCTTCCTAAGAAGACCAGGCCTCAGGGCTATGTGTCCAGATCAGTGATTTCCCCAACCTGGTGATGCCCAGAATCTCTCAGACTGATGGACTTATGAGCCAGTATTTTAGCGTTGTGGCAGGGCTGGATTGGGGTGTGTCTCCCATGCTTCCTACTCCTCTTGGGTCCCACTGATTACAAATGCAACCACTCCTGGGGTTGGTCCTTCTTCAGGCTTTCCTTGGAATCTGGGGGTGATGGAAGCCTTGTGTATGTGCTCATTCACTGCCTCTCCATTGGTTCTAGCTGCTCATAGCCTCCTCATCTGGTTTCTTTTTTCCAGGGTTACCGGACCCTAGAAGACATCCGCAACCAGGCCTCCCTGACTACCCAGCAGGCCATTGGTCTGAAGCATTATGATGACTTCCTGGAACGCATACCCCGGGAGGAGGCTACAGAGATTGAGCAGACAGTAAGGAGAGCCAGGCCTTGGTATAAGGCCAGGGCCTGGCTGGAAGCCAAGAACACGTGACCCCTCAGCTGGGGAGCCAGGCAGAGGAAGCTGTGGGGTTGAGACCAGTGGGGAAAGGACCAGTTGAGACTGAAGCTGGAGGGGTGGGTGGCTTTAGTAGGAAGTGCTGTAACACCAGGCTTCTAGGTTAGGGTCAGTAAGCATTGGCTTAGATCCTGGAATTCTGTTAGGACTGGGTTAATGTTAGGGCTGGATTAGAGGTGGATTATGGTCAGATCTACTTTAGGATATTGGGGTTTGAACTGGGTTAGGTCAGAGTAGGTTAGGGCAGAGGTTCTTAGTGTTCTTTGATTCACAAACTTTTCTGAGAACCCAATGAAAACTATGGACCCTTTGTCTCCAAAATTTGTACAAAGTTTCCTATCTCCAGACATACACACCTTCCAAAGGACCCTCCCTTACTCCCCACAACCTGAGGCTGGTTCAGAGTTTGGGTTAGAATTGGTACAGAGGCACAGTGCCAGTACAATCAGGTTTGGGGTCAGAGGAAAGCTAGGTTGAATTGAATTAATGATCCCTGGGTGGCGCAGCGGTTTGGCACCTGCCTTTGGCCCAGGGCGCGATCCTGGAGACCGGGATCGAATCCCACGTCGGGCTCCCTGCATGGAGCCTGCTTCTCCCTCTGCCTGTGTCTCTGCCTCTCTCTCTCTCCCTCTCTCTCTCTCTCTCTCTCTCTCCTTCTCTCTGTGACTATCATGAATAAATAAATAAATAAAATCTTTAAAAAAAAAAAAGAATTAATGTTAGGCCCAAATTAAGAGTAGGGTTTTCTTAGTATTGCTTTTAGTTAAGATTTCTCATTGTCCTAAAAATAAGATTTGGCCAACATTAGGTTAGAATTGGGTTAGGGATTAAATTCATCAAAAACCTAGATTAGAGACTAGGATGTATTTGGGGTTAGATATATCATTTGTTCAGTTGGTATCAGGATTAGGGGCTGGTGGCTGTGGGCAAGATCTGCTACTTTGGGATCAGGTTTTGATAAGGTAGGATTCTATAGAGTTCCTGGCCCACCTTAGTTGAAATCAGCCTCCAACTCTCTATTCAGGCTACGGGACTATGAGGCTGGTGCAGGATAGATGGACAGGCTCTTTTGTCCACCCATCATGAGGCCTCAGTGCTAGTGATGACACCGTCACTCAGCCACGGTGTCCAGGCACGGAGAATGTCCCAGTGAGCCTCCAGCCCCCAGCCCATTGGAACAGAGGTGGTTTGCCACCTGGCATTTAAGGACTCCAGCTTTAGGAGTTTTTGATGGGATTACTCATCCTAGGTCTCCTCCCAGCCTGTAGGGAGGCTCAAGAAGGGAGTGAGGGGATTAGAAGAGCTTGGCCTGTCAGGAGAATTGAGGTGTCCTGGCCAAAGTATCCAGGGTCCCAGAAATCCTCAGTGTCCTGGGGTAGAGGCGTGGAGGCCATCTGCATATGAAAGGCTTCCGTGTCTCTGGGGCAGAGGCTAATGGGCTTAGTTCCTTCAGTGAGGATGATCCTTCTACTGACAGCCCCCTCTTTCTTAGCTCCCTCTCCATGCCGGGCCTCCTTCTTCCAAGTAAGAGTGTGAGCACTAGCTCAGAATTGCCTCCTCTTTGCTTTTTTTCTTTTCCTTTACTATAGGTACAGTTGTATTCCTGTGCTCCATTTCCCCCCTAGGCCTGGGCCAGGGCACCCTGCTAGCCACCTGCTCAGGCCTCAAGCCCCAACTCACATACTCTGCCTTTAGCCCCAAATCTATACCTGGGGCTGCTGAGACCTGGCAGATGGGCACCTTGTGCTTTGTCCTAAGTGGACAGACCTGGGCACATGGGTTGGGGCAAGGGCCAAAAGAAGGTGTGTCTCTCTGCTCTTAAAGAGCTCTAGGAGGAAAGATCAGTGCCTTCCATCAGAATCTGAGTATACACCTCTTAGATCTCTCTTCAGGCTGAGTCTGGTGGTGAGAGCACATTTTCTTCTCTTCTGTCCTAGCAAAGCTGGAGAACTGCCATTCCCCAGGGTAGACCTCTGGCATCTGCTCCTTGAGGCTTTCCCTCAGGGTTGTATCTCAAATCCAGGGATTGGCTTAGGGTATCAGCTGGAAGTATGGGCTCCTGGGTCAGGGAAGTCTCTTGTACTGCCATGAGAAGGCACTCCTTACAGGGCTTGAGGTCCACAGGCCCTCCCCACTGCCCCCTGCTCTTCCCCAGGTCCGGAAATCAGCTCAGGCCTTCAACCCCGGGCTGCTATGTGTGGCATGTGGTTCTTACCGACGGGGGAAGGCAACCTGTGGTGATGTGGACGTGCTGCTTACTCACCCGGATGGCCAGTCTCACCAGGGCATCTTCAGTCGTCTCCTTGACAGCCTTCGGCGACAAGGTATAAGCTCCATCTCTGGGTGAGCAGGCTGGCCGGGGCAATGCGGGGCTGGGTAACTAACTCCCAGGAGGGAGAGCCTCGGGGTTGCAAGCTCTAGGCAGGAGGCAGGGGAAGGCTGCTTCATGAGAATGCCACCTCTCCCTCGTGGCCAGAGCCATTTCAGGGAAGAGATGAAATAGTCCACCACTCCTCCAGTCAGGTGCTCAATACTGCCTGCAGATTGAGTTTCACCTCACCTGTCTACGACACTGTAGGGGACATGGGGAGGAATGACTATGCGTGGTTTAAAGAGGCAGGCCCAGAGAGGGCAAAGCCACCCAGCAATTAAATTCATGAACTGGGAATGGAGGACCTAGGGATAAACAGGAGAGACCTGGGAGGACAGGGCAACCCAGGCCTGGCGCCCTACCCTCCTAGCAGCCTTCCAATGTCGTGCTAGGGTTTCTGACAGATGACCTGGTGAGTCAGGAGGAGAACGGCCAGCAGCAGAAGTACCTGGGTGTGTGCCGGCTCCCAGGGCCAGGGCAGCGGCACCGACGGCTGGACATCATCATTGTGCCCTACAGCGAGTTCGCCTGCGCCCTGCTCTACTTCACTGGCTCTGCCCACTTCAACCGCTCCATGCGGGCCCTGGCCAAGACCAAGGGCATGAGCTTGTCAGAGCACGCCCTCAGCACCTCTGTGGTTCGGGACACCCAAGGCCTCAAGGTGGGGCCTGGCCGAGTGCTGCCCACCCCCACTGAGAAAGATGTCTTCAGGCTTTTAGGCCTACCCTACCGAGAACCAGTAGAGCGGGACTGGTGACCCGTGGCTGGAGGGGAGGGGACGCCAAGCTGGACCGGCTGCCCCACGTGGCCATCCAGTACTTGGCCAGCCTCAGCAAGCTGAACCTCACTACTTCAGCCACCTGGGCCTGAGGGAAAGGGCCAGCCTGGCTCCCTCTCCACAGGAGAAAACTGCCATCCTTCTACCTCATCGTTGCCCCCTGCTAGAGTTTTGTACACGGCCCCCTGCCCCCATTTTAAGCAAGAACAGGTGTTGGTGTGAAGCCAGCTTCCTGTGCTGAAGGCCCAGACACCCCTACTTCCCTACCCAAGGAGGCTCTGACTGCTGGGGGTGGGACGGGGACTGCAGGGGAAGGGGCAAACAGCTGTGGCGGAGCATCACCTAAGACCCTTTGGAGCCAGAGAAAGCATTTCCCCATGTACTCCCTCTACCCTGCCTGCTTCCTGTGCAGCTGGAGCTGTGGGGTGGGGGTGACCCCGGCTTGGTAAGGACAGCATTTGAAGGCCCAGGGGCCCAATAAAGTGCACTTGACATTCAGACTTCCTGGTGTCTGAGCTGCTGTAGTCCCTGCCTACCTTCTTCCATCCGTGCAGGGATGGAGATGGGAGCTGAATGCGAGTCCAGAAAGGCAAGTCAACTGCTCTCTAGACAGGGCCAGACTGAATCAGCTCCTGAGCTCAGAAGGGGGTGGGGGTGGGTGGAGGAGAGGAAGAATCCATGGAGTCAGGCATTAGGAGCGCCTGTGTCCCCATCAGCATTTCTTGTGGGTCCTGTCCTAGATCAGGCTGTTGGGACATAAACAAAGGTGACTCATTAGGAACAACCAAATGGTGACTTGTGTGCCACCAACAGTGCTGAGGGAGTCAGAGAAGGTTGCCTGGAGGAGGGGAGGGGCAGGCTGGCAGGGAAATGCCTGCCTGTTGAGGGATGACTAAAGAACGTGCTTTAGAGAGGATGCTTCTGCCCAAGCCAGGAGAAGGCCAGATGGATGGGGCCAGAGGATGGGGAGTCAGGCTAAGGGGCTTAGTTTGAGAGAGCAGGTAGGAGCCAGTCAGCTGGCGAGACCAGGATGGTGCCCGGAACTTGGCCTTTGCAGGATGGAGAATTTGGTGATGGGAGCAGAGGGTGGGGAAGAAGGTTTGGGCCTACCAAGTGTGAAGAATAATGAGCACAGGGCAGGAGCGGGCAGCTGTGTTGGAGGAGCCTGGAGAGGCCTGGGGGCATGGGGGTTTGGAGGCTTCAAGGATAGGCTTAAGCTGGAGCACGCTGGCCAGGAGGCGGGGTGGGGGGCAGGGGGCAGGTGCTGAGTCCTGTACCTCCGTCAGTAACTTGAGAATCCCAGAGCTGGTCTCTGTTGGTGTGATTTTCGTCAGGGGATCCTGGCAGTCTCCCAAGAAGGCACCCTAGTTCAGAAGCCTGAAGTCCAAACCTTGGGGCCCACCTGCATGCGTCATGCTGGGGAAGGAATCCAGAGCTCATGGAGTCTGGGGCCCTTCCACAGCTTTGTACCAACCAAAGAGTCACATCAATTCCACAACTTCGAACAAACCAGAGTCACATCAAAGGCCTAGAAGTCTTTGAGGGGTGACTTCCTCAGAGCTGCTACTCCCAGGAGGTGTGGCTGACTGGGGCCTGGAATGAAGAAACTGGGCAAGTTCCTGGGCCCCCGAGGCTGCTTCTGGCCCCCCCTCACAAGCTCTGCCAGTTCTACTGGGGACTGGGCCCCCAGCATCTGCCGTTATTCCCAGCAAAGTCAGAGTCGGTAGGATCCCAAAGCCTGGAATGTCCGGGTCCGGATGTGGAAGTTGCTTCTCTCTTGCTCCCCACTTCAGTGCCCTGGCCTGCTTAACAGCCTCTTCAGGCCCAGAGAAGAGGGCTTCCTGGGCTACAGGAGGGAACCGGGGGGTCATGGGGTAACTTGGCCAGTTAACCCCTTCCCACACACAGGAGGTCCCCAGAACCACTGGAAGGACAGTGCTGATTTCTGGGTCTGAGAACAGGGAGCTCGCACCGCCGCCTCCTCCTCCCAGCAGATTCAGAATTCGGGAGATGACCTTCAGACCATGTGAATTCGTGTTCCTACCTCCTGGCAAGGACAATAGGAAATCAGGATAGAAAGGGAGAGTGCCCACACCCTCCAGAGAGCCCCACCACGGAGGTGGTGGGTTTATTCTTGGCTGCTCAGTCTGACCCAAGCCCAGGAGAAGAGCTGCTGGAGGGATTTCTATCCTGAGAAAGGCTGCCCAGTCCGAGTCCAAACTAAGCACAGTGTGTTGGAAGGTTCTCCAAGTACTTCAGAGTCCAAACTTGGTTTCTGAGCAGGCTTGCAGCCTCGTGTCCCATTCTACTGGAAAGGGAAACTGAATTTTGGACACCTGGTGGGAACTGGCATCCTGTCTAGCAACTGAGTACCCCCAAAACTACCACCCAGCTTCTGCATGGTCCTGAGGAGAAGGGGAAGGGCCCCACAAGCCTACTTTCTGCCCCTAGCCCAGCCATCATCACTCTACCCCTGTGCCAGAGTTGTCCCTGGCTAGACCACATGAATGGTAGGCACGATAGCTGTCCCCCAAAGATGTCCTCATCCTAACCCTTAGACCTTGTGACTATGTTACTTTGCTTGGCAAAGGACATTGGAGATATGATTAGGTTTAAGGATTTTGAAATGATATCATCCTGTGGACCCAATATAATTATGAGTCCTTGAAGTGGAAGGAGAGAGGTGTGACAACAGGAGGACGGTGAGAGAGATGTGATGCTTCTGATTTTGAAGACAGAGAAAGGGAACCACCAGCCAAGGGATGTGGGCAGCCTCTAGAAACTGGAAGAGGCAAGGCAATAGATTCTACTCTAGAGCCTCCATAAGGGAACACAGTCCTGCCAACACCTCAATTTTATGCCAGCGAAACCTGTGTCAGACTTCTAAACAGTAGTACTGAGTGGTGATAACTGTTTTAAGTCACTATGTGTTACTGCCACTGCAGGGAACCAGTAACCTGGGTATGTCTTGGTCTCCTTTTATAGTGAGTGGAAGGGCCTTCTGTGAGGTAGAGGAGGTCTCAGCCGGGTGTGGGGAAGGATGGGAGCTTCATACGCCTGGAGTGGGGGAGGGTCAGGTGGTGGGCAAGGCGGTGGGTCCCAGCCCTCTCGGACTGGCTGCCGCTTGGTCAGTGTGAGCCTCCCTTAATTTCTGTTTCCCTCTGATGCTTTGTGACCAAGATACAGACCTTTCTTTCTTTCTTTTTTTTTTTTTTAATTTTTATTTATTTATGATAGTCATACACACAGAGACAGAGAGAGAGAGAGGCAGAGACACAGGCAGAGGGAGAAGCAGGCTCCATGCACCGGGAGCCCGACATGGGATTCGATCCCGGGTCTCCAGGATCGCGCCCTGGGCCAAAGGCAGGCGCCAAACCGCTGCGCCACCCAGGGATCCCGATACAGACCTTTCTAAACTGCTCTGCCCCAACCCCACCAAGCTGGGAGCCTCGTCTTTTCCCAGGGGCTGGGGGAGTGACATTGGCCTTGGCCCCAGACTTGCACTGAAAGTGGAACAAGGAGAAGTTCAACCTCTCCTCCTGGGTTCTGGGTGCTCATGGGGGAGCAGATGTGGGCACAGGAGCCTCCTGCCCTAGAGTGGACACGGCAAGGTGGGCGAGTCCAGCTGTGTCCTACCCTCCAGGTTTCGAGGGCTGGGAATGGAAACTCCAGGCCCTTTGTCTTTCTCCAGGACAGTTATGGGATTTTTGTCCCTTTAAATGGGATGTGCTGGGGGCACCTGGGTGGCTCAGCCGGTTAAGCAGTTAAGCGGTTAAGTGTGTGCCTTGGGCTCAGGTCATGATCCCAGAGTCCTAGGATTGAGCCCCACCTTGGGCTCCCTGCTCAGTGGGGAGCCTGTTTCTCCCTCTCCCTCTGCATCTCCCCCTGCTTGTGCTTTCCCTCTCTCAAACAAAATTCTTTAAAATGAAGAATGTGATGGGCTGGGACTACAACATGTCAGGACTAGGGACTACAACATGGAGAAGATGTTGGCCTCACTCTCTTCACTCCAACAGGAGAGCCCCTTCAGCCCCTCTCACCATCTCAGAGATTAGCGGTTAGGGCACCTGTTGCTGCCCTGACCTTAGGGAGCTGCCCTGGGCCTTAGTTCAGCCCTGAGACCATTAGCCACATTTCCACTCTGCCCTTCCGCCCAAACACCAGCCAGCTAGCTTTCTAGAACCCCCTAGAAAATGGCAGCTCTGCTTCTGAGCTCTGGAATAGGGGGACCCTGAGGGCTGAAGCCCCGAAGCTAGCCTGCAACTCTGGGCCACGCTTCATTCCTGTCGTCTGAACCCAGCCCTTCACAAGCCCTGGCCATCCCCGCCGGAGGTCAGTGCAGATGCTGAGTCCCGGTGAAAGACCCAAAGGGGACAGCCCGGGTGGCTTAGAGGTTTGGCGCCGCCTTTGTTCCAGGGCGGGATCCTGGAGACGCAGGATCGAGTCCCATGTCGTGCTCCCTGCATGGAGCCTGCTTCTCCCTCTGCCTGTGTCTCTACCTCTCTCTCTCTCTGTATGTCTAATAAATAAAACCTTAAAAAAAAAAAAAGAAAGAAAGAAAGACCCAAAGGGAACAATCCCGAAGAAGAGCTTGAAGACGAGGACAAGACAGGATGCCCTGGAGGACACCTCCTGAATCCAGGGGCACCACATAAGGGGCCACTGCTTGCTGTTTGAGTGGCTGTGGACCTCCCTGGGCCCTTGGCTCCGCAGCCTCTGGCCTGGCCCTGACCAAGCAGACCCATAGCCCTAGACACAGTGGTCCTGCGAGAGAGAACCCTCACCCGCCAGGCTCCAAGTCCCGCAGTAGAGCTGTCCCTGTGCCTGTGTCCCTTCAACTGTATGTTCATTTGCCCGTGTGTCTCATGTGCATCCTGGGCCGTGTGTTTGTGCTCTGCGCGTTCGGGATTTTGTATCCGTGTGTGGGGGGCGGGGGGGGGGGGCGGGGGGCAGGCAGCCCCGCATGTGAGTCAGCGCGCAGGGATCCAGACCTCAACGTGCAGGCCTCAGGGTCGTCAGGGGCTGGGGCAGGGCCTGGGGCTGGAAGGGTGGTCCTTGGAGTCCCCGTGGCGCGGGCAGGGACTGCAGAGGGTGGTGGAGCCCGGGCTGGCTCCGGACGCTGGGTCCTCGGTCCGCGGAGGCGGCCGCAGGGCGGGCCGGCGGCGTCAGCCTTGAGCGGCCATCAATAGCGCGCGGTTAATTAATTTGATGGGAACAGCAGGGACCGCCGTTTGCATTTAGTGAAGTTCCAGGAACTTCCAACCTCATCTTCATAATTGGCCTCATAAATTGTAAGAAAGAGAGAGATCAGCAAAGCGGGAGGGAGGAGGGGTTGCTCGTCCGTCCTTATTTAATTTTATTGCTGAAATTCATCTTTTTAGCCTCCTCCGGAATCGGCTCTCCCTGCCGGATTTGCCTAATCATGATAAATTAATATTCATTTCCCCGCCTCTTACCCGGCTCCCGCGCTTGGATGGAGTCGGATGGAGTCGGGGAGGGTCTCCCTCCAGCCCCTTGGCCAGGCCTTGGTGGGAGCCCCCAAGGGGAACTTGTGTGAAGAAAGGGAAGTGGAGCCTGGGAGTGGGGCTGGTGGGGAGCCCCCTGCCCGAGGGGGAAGGGGGGGAAGCGGTGGCTCTGTTACCCTGGGGGGTGGGGGGTGCAGGGTGATGGACTGGGGCTCCCAGATGAGGGGTTCTTGAGGCCCCCTGCAGGTGCCTGGGCAGACAGCTGAGTCTTTTTTTTTTTTTTTTTTTTGTCAGAACAGCTCGAACTTTAATGGACACTCGGTAACCCCTTCTTGGCTGAAGGCCGTTTGAGGAGGTTCCCACGGGCAGCATTTGCCACCCTCAGGACACAGGGACAGGTACACAGGGTGAGGCAGGGAACCCGAACGCTGCAGAGTGGCGATCAGTGGGCCGCTCGCGCCGGGCCAAGACTGGCGGCACTAGGCCTGGGGCTCGGGCACCATCCTCCACCATTTGAAGGCAAAGGGCACCCGGCGGATGTTGGCACAGGCACAGAAATCCCCGATTTCGGTCAGGTAGCAAAGTCATCGATGAAGGTGCACTTGAAGCCCAGGGGCTCGAGCATCTGGCAGATTTTTTCTTCCAGGCAGCAGGTACCCTTGATCTGGGGCCCAAAAGGCTTGGGGATGCCCAGATTCTTGCCCATCACAATCATCTGCAGCAGGTCAGGAAAGTAGGGCCTCGCAAAGAACTTGCCGGTCTGCTCGCTGGAGGGCACTTTGGTCAGCTGCTCCAGGCAGAAGAGCTGTGGGATGTCGATGATGTCCCTCTCAACCAGGCCCAGCTCCTTCTTCAGGATGTCGCGGTTGAGGTTGATGCACTTTTCTACGTAGTCGTTCTGCTTTCTCATGTTTTCGTCAGCCAGAAGCTGATTGATGGTGTTGGCCTCCTGCCCGTTAGAAAGGAGCTGGTCCAGGGTGTGAGGCTCAACCACCCCTGCCCAGGTAGGGTTAGGTGGGAGGGGCTGGAAAAGTCTGAGAAGGCCCTTCTGGAGGCCCAGAGGCCCAGACTGGGGCAGACAGGATAGCTAGTTCCCATTGAGAAGGGGGGTGGAGGGAGAGAAGGGATGGCTGCCCGCCTGACCTGGTCTCTGCAGCACACCTCTGCTGACGAGGGGTGCCCCAGGAAGACTCCAGTGGGAACCCGGCCTCCTCTGTGGGGCCTCACAGGTGCCCAGGGTCTCTGGGCAGCAGAAGTGGCACCTCTGCTTCTCTACAGCCTAGGTCAGCTGGGTGGCAGACTTCTGACATCTCTGACGCTGGATACTTTGGCTAGGCCACGTGATTGCCCCAGCTCCCTGTTCTTCCTTGGTGAGGCCCTTTCCTGTGGCCTGCAGCAAAGGTGGTTGGAAGGGTAACGCAGGGCTTCTCTTCTCAGTGGGGTCTCATGGTCCAAAGGGGCAGAATTCTCTGTCTTCTTTAATCACAATTAGTATGTGAAACTAGGAGAGATTTAGACTATATCCAGCTCCTTGCCCTATCATACAGACAAGGAAACTGAGGACCAGAGATTAGAGGTGACTGGCCCAGCAGAGTCTCACAGAAGTCAGGGGAGTGGGATGAAGAGTGAGGGATGCTTTGGAGGCTGGGTGTGATGGGCAGGATTTGAAGGAAGACCCTCAGTAACCTTCACTCCCTCTCTCTTGAGTGTGGGTAGAGCCTTCAACTATGATGAGGTTATGTTAAGTGAAGGTGCAGTTAGATTTGAAGCATGATGAGGAGTCAACATGCCTTTGCTAGCTCTGAGGATGGAGGGGGCTGCATGCAAGGGAGAGTCATGGAGTTGCTGAGAGTAGCCTCCAGCTGACAGCCACAGGAAACGGGACTATAGTCCTACAACCACAAGGAACTGAATTCTGCCAACAGTGAGAATGAGCAAGGAAGCTGATCTTGCCCAGAGCTTACAGCCTTGTGGGGCTGTATGCAGACAATTCAGCTGAGCCTTCCTGGACTTCCAGCCTAAAGAACGGAAATTAATGGACTTTGTTTTTAAGGGCTAAATTTGTGATGATTTGTTGTACAACAATAGAAAACTAATACACAGACTTAGGGGAAGGGTGTCTTCGGGGGCTTCTATGATGGGAAGGAGGGAGATGAGGTTGGAAGAAGTCTAGGGCTCTATCCTAATGCCATTTCCCTTTCCCCATATTCCCACAGGGCAACCATTGAGTGGAGCTGCTCCCCAGCTGCCAAAGTCCTCACCACTCCCTATTGTTTTACCTGAGACCCAACCCTTAGAAGCATTTAAATCTGTGACTCCTGCCAGGTGGAGCCTGGATCCCTGAGTTATGAGGAGCAGGAATTCACCTCTCACAGGAAAGGGTCTTTGACAGGAGAAACTTCTATGGAATTGCCTCAGGCAGAGCCTTTCAGGATGTAGGTAGTGGCGGGCTGATAATTCAATATACTTGCAAACCAGAGATTCCCTCCCTATCCCAAATCAGAGTTTTAAAAAATATTTATTCATGGGGCCTGGGTGGGTGCTGGGAGGAGATATTTTTGATTCCTACTGGAAGGCATTAGCTTCTCTATCAATTGGAGAAGATTGGTTGACCTTTTGCAAGTTATGGCAAGAGTCTCCAGTGAGGAGACATAGCTGCACCATATATCTGGTTTATTTTAGCAACATTTTAGCAGTGTTTATTGATTGAGCCTGGCCAGTCCACCTCTCACCTAGGCCTGCATATATCATGTAAGCTTCCCAACAGTGCCGTGGGTTATTGTATTATCCTCATTTTGCAGATGAGGAAAGGGAGACCCAGAGAGGTGTATTCACTTGTGCTCAGTCACACAGCACGTGAGGAACAGAGCTAGGTTTTAGCTTTGATCTCTGTGACCCAGAAAGCCCAGCTGGTTTCCCTGGCTCTTCTCTAGCCAGATCTCACTGGGCCTTCTTTTAACCTCTCTGTCCTCCCATGTATCTAAATCCAAAGTTGTCAGTCTGTGGAGGGTTCCTAATACTGCTGTTGAAGGACATAATTGCTGGCCCTGAGTCCTGGGATTTTGAATCAGCCAATGCCCCCTTGCCCCCAGATGGGAGCCCCTGATCTCTAACCTCCATTAGGGAATTAGTGGTGTGGGGGGCACAGACTCTAATCTCCAATCCTGCTGGAAGCAGGGGTCCTGGCTCTATAGCTCACATATATCCCTATACATGCCTGACAGATGGCCCCACACATGTCCCTGCATACACCCGACCCTTCCCTGTCAGCCCCCACCTCAGAGCTTGAGAGCCAAGGTTCCCCACCCCCCACCTGGAGGTCCTCCATGACCCTTCTTCATCTAAGTGCTGATGGAAGCTGCAGGACTAAGTGAAGGAGGAGAGCACCAGGAAGATGCACTGGAGAAGCCCTGCTTGCTGCTGCCCAGTCTGTAGTATGCAGCCATGCAGCTTCACAGTCTCTACTGTGAAGTACAGACTCAGACCACAGATGCCGCCCTGGAACCTGACTCCATGAGCAAGAGGAAAGCTCTCTCTTCTCCATGCTTCAAGTCCTATTTTTCTGGACCTCATTCCCTCCACCTAGAAGGAACAATCAGGCTTCTCTGGGATCTGGAATGGGAGCGGCTGTGCCGACGCAGAGGGATGGTGAGACAGAGGAATGCTCCAGGAGTCATCTTTAGGGACGGGGGTATCGCCGCAAACGGGTATCCTGCCGGAGGGCCTTAGGGTGAGCTGGGTGGCCGCTGCCAGGTGTACAGGGCGCGGACTGGGCAGGTATTGAGGCCGATGGGCGCGTTTCCCGGAATAGGCCAGGAGAGGGCGCGCGAGGACCAACGAAGAGGACCCTTCGGAGAAGCGGGATAGTGTGCGCAGGCCGAGTTGGGGGTGTGGCAGAGAGGGCTCCAGGTACCGGGAGGAACCGCCCAGCGGAGCTTCTCTGAGGTCCAGGAAGGCGAGGAGGAGGCTAGGGCCGGAAAGGTCCAGAATAAGCTGCGGCTACACAGTCCCTCGCTCCTCCTCTGGAGGCAGCCACTGGGGATGTGGCCTAGCACCCCTTCTTGGTTGGCTAGACCCTCCCCATCACCTGGCAGGGAGCAGGGTCCTGGACTGGTGACCCTGACGCTGAATTGGGTGGGACCCTTTCCCCAGACTCACTTCTGGCCCGGATTCTGTGCCTCAGTTTCCCCTTGGGTGAGTTCTGTCCTTGCTTCTGGAAGCTCTAAACTGGGAGACCAGGTGGGGTGAGACCACTCAGTAAGAGGGTCCCAGGAAGACCACTACCTCCCCACTCCCCCGCCCCTTCCTTCCTCAACCTTGTACTCTGAGCTTGGGGGAAAATAGAAAACAATGGAGAGAGGAGTGAGTGATGGAGGGAGAGGTGGCGCTGGAGAAGCAAATGGAAGGGAAGAGTGGAGTGGGAGGGTGGTGGTGGTAAGAGCAGGTATGAAGAGGGGTCTGGTCTCTGGGCAGAAGCCCTCCCAGGGCTTGGGCAATCTGTGACTCTCCTGGCTGTCCTGGGGGCTGAGCTCCCCACTGCATCCCGGGAACTTGCTCTGCCCGCCAGAAGCTCGGCTCCAGCCACCAAGATTTATAGCTAGGCCAGGCCCAGCGACCTTGGATGGATAACTAATGACAGGTCAGTAACGCTACAGAAAAAGTGAACTGGTAGGGGAGGAGGGACGAGGCCTATCAGCCCACATTTCTTACTAGTGCTGCTGCCTCTCACTGCAGTCTCCTTGCTGGGGGTTTCTCTGTGGGTCTCCCTGAAGGGTGATGGTTAACGGCTAAAATAGGAGAGAACAGGGAGGAGGAACCAAAGTGGGTCATGTGACACTGAGGGAGCCAAGTGTCCTGGAATACTTTCACTCCCCGCATTCCACAGAGAGAAAGTCACATATGCTTGGGGAGCCCAGGTTAGCAGGTCAGTTCCTGTCAGGCGGAAGGCAGAGCGCCCTGGGAGAGACATGGTGGGGGGGTACCTAATATTTGGCCTGTGTCCCTGCTTGTAGGTGGGTTGGGGAGGCAGGGAGGGGCCTGGGTCTCAACAGCTAGGCCATCTGGTCCCTAGTGATAGTGGACCAAAGCCTTTTCCTCCAGCCTGGCAACTCCCCTCCCCCTCTTTGAGGTCACCTGGGTCATCCTCCGAGTCCCCAGTCTATTTTTGACACCCCAGGAACTCCAGAGTTGAGAGGAAGGAAGCAACTCTCTCAATACCTGGCCTCATAGATCTCCCCTAATAATCTCTGTGGGCATCAAGGTGCTTGTACAAATGCTTTTCCACTTTATAGTCCCATTTTATGGGTGGAGAAGTTGAAGCTCAGAAGCAGTCACCAGAGGTAGAAGCTGAGACTTGAATTCAGGTCCTCTGGCTCCAAATCATAGCCTCTCCCTACCCTGTTACCCTCAGGTCCTGGGCTCCTCCCCAGTCAGCTCATCCAGAACTCCTGCCCCACTTTGTCGTCAAAGGAGACACCTAATGAAGGGACCACTGAGGCAAGGGTGTTCTTTTGCCAAAGTAGATACAGGGTAATATAACAACCCTGGACAAAGTATAGGGTGGTGGCAGTGGGATAGGGGAACATATCTGGGCTGCATACACCCTTCATCTTAGGGGACTAGATGCCCAGTGTTTGTACATGTGGAGTCCTGTATGCTCATTCACACTATCACTTATTCCTTCAACAAACAGGTATTGAGTGGAAACCATGTGCCATGCCCTGGGGATATAGGGGCGGCACTGGGGAGCTTATATTCTAGCAAAGGGAGTACATAGAATAGGTATGTTTATGGTGTGTGTTAATGAGTGGATTCCCTGCAGAGTAGAAGCAAGCATGAGCAGAGACATATGCAAGGCACCAACTCTCCTTCTGGGGATAGAGACTAAATCTTCACCCATCACCTCAGCCCCTTAGTCCACATCCAGACTCTCACATAACCAAAACCTGCTCCTTATACTGTCTTACTCGATCAACTTGGAAACCTGAGAGATCCTTGACTCCAGGAGTGGCTACATTATTTCCAGGGCCCGTGGCCAAATGAAAAATTCAGACTCCTTATTATAAAATTATAAAGAATTTCAAGAGAGCATTAAACCAAGTATGGGGTCCTTCTAAATGCAGGGGCCCCCCCTGGGACTGTGCAGTTCATATGTCTATGAAGTTGGCCCTGTCTGGCACTTTCCCATTCATTGACCTCCTGGTCCTCTCCATTTTTTTTTAAGATCTTATTTGAGAGAGAGAGAGAGAGAGAGAGAGAGCACATGCAGAGTGGGGAGGGAGGGGAAGAAGCAGATTCCCCACTGAGCAGGGAGTCCTAACATGGGGCTTGATCCCAGGACCCCGAGCCAAAGGCAGGCACTTAACTAAGCCACCCAGGCACCCTTCCTTATTTTTTTAAGTTTATTATTATTATTTTTTTAGTAGTTTCTACATCCAACGTGGGCTTGAACTCATGATCCCAGAGATCAAGAGTCACATCTTCTTTGGTCTAAGCCAGCCAGGTGCTCTGGTCTTCTCCTTTTCTATGTCTGTGCTGGCTCAGGCCTCACGGGTCACATTCCTGTGGACCTGCCCCAGCCTCCTTGGGGGCCTTCTAGCCTAAAGCCTCTTCCCAGCTCCAGCATCCTGATCCTCATTTATGTAATGAGTCTCATTCCCACCATACTCAGTGCCATTCTCTTGGACTCTTGGCCCCTTAGACTCCATGGCCCTAAACACCACTCCCTACAGGTTCCTATTTCCATACTTTTTTTTTTTTTTAAACAGAATTCAATTCCTTTTAAGAATTTATTCTTCCTTTAGCCACCTCCTCCAGGTTGGCTCCAAAAATCTTTCTGATTTTTGTGTTGGAAATCTCACATCACAACTAGGTACTCGGATCAAAGCACAAATCATCTTTCGCCTTCACTCAGAGCCATTTGTCTGCTCCTTCTAGTAGACTTAAAATTCTGGAAGACAGGGATGGTGTCATATTCATCATTGTAACTCCACAGCACCTAGCTGACACATAACTGAGGGGCTCAGTTAATATTTGTTGATACAGTTTGTGTTTGTGAGCCCTGAATTGTGTGTGCAGGACTGTGTCCACAAATAAGCATTTCTGCTTATGTGTATATATACTTCCATATCCATGCATGCACAGGGATATTGGGATCGTATGTGTGCACAGACATAAGGGTTGTTTCTGTAGGCGTGTGTACTGATCACAGATGCATGGGCATGCATGCTCCGTGTTGCATGGGTTTATGTTAGTGGATGTGTACCTAGATCTGGGTGGCAGATGCAGAAAAACATGTGTCTGTGGTCCTGCGAGGTGGGGGTTATGCCTGGACAGGAGCTGCAGGTGCACCGTGCAAGGACACAGGCGGCTGGCGCGTGTGCGGGCCATGTGTGTGCACAGCTGCGTGTCCTGGCCGCGGGCAGGCCTGCCGCCCAGTGCGCCCAGCGCTCCCGCTGAGCTCGCCGCTTTGTTCCTCCGCTGCGGGCGGCCGCGTGGGCTCCTGGCTCCTGGGCCCTGGCGTCTCGGCCCCGCCGTGATTGGCGGCCGGGTGGGCAGCTCGGCTCCCTCCAGGGCGGGCGGAGCCGGATCGGCTCCCGTTACCCGCGCAGGGGGTAGGGGTGGGGGTGGGGTGCGCCAAGCCATCCATCTTCTGTTATTACAGCGTAATGGGGCTGCTCGGGCGCCCGCCCATTTGTCATCGGCCTCGTTCGCTGATAACGGGCATTTGTCATCACTTTCCTCTGCGCCAATGTCATCAGCGCCGCTGACAGGCAGGGCGGGGGTGGAGGGGGGAGTGTCGTGTGTGAGCACAGGCGCGTACACATGCGCATGGGCCTGCTGGACACACAGTCCTGCACACACAAACAGGCACACCCCCAAGAGGGCACACCAAACCCGTGGGGACACATGCCCCTGTGTGTGGATCAAAGCTCCCCAGAGACGGATACACACATGCACACACACACTCAGAACAGCCTCATCTGTCAAGCAGCTATTCCCAGCTGGAGATCTCTTCCCCAGTTGAGGAGACCCGTGCTGGGGGAGGTGCTGGTTCGTGGTTAATGGCAGCTTGAGTGCAGGTGGCCCTCTGCCAGCTCCCTGTGTGCACACGTGTGACATCAGCCACCAACATTTACTAAGCCCCTTACAGTCTCTACAGGCTTGTTTGTGACTGTGTGTTCTATTGGCAAAGTGTGACAGCACAGGTACAGCCACATGGACTCTCAGACACAAGGACTTTGGGGAAGTCTGCAGGGCTGGGTGGTGGGATGGTGGGTGGTGGGATGATAGGTGGTGGTCCCCATGATGCCTTCTTCCTGACCCTCCAGAGACAGTGTAGCTTGGGAGTCATCTTCTTTGACTAGACTCTGAGCCTAGGCTGATTTGCAGCAAGAGGGACTCAGGAAAGACTCCAGAAAGAACTTCCTCTCTGGACCGGGTGTGAAGCAGTTTGGAGTAGGCATGACACTGGTAGCCAAGAAGGGAGTTTGGAAGGGAGAGACCTCTTGCCCATATCCTATGCCCTCTGGACTGGCTCAGGTACCAGCCCAGCTGGGGCATCGATGATGTGTTTCCTGGTGCTGCCTTCTGGCATAGTCACTTCAGGATGGCGTAGGGGACTCCATTAGCCCGTATCAGTCTCTCTCCCCAATCTCTCTGGTTCCTAGATGTCTGGCACATATTAGGTGCTCAATAAATAACTGTTGAATGACTAAATGATTGAAGATAGGGTATGTGGAGGTAGGGAGTCTTCCTAGTTCCTTCCACCTGCCACTGATGGGCCAGATCTCATCTCTTGCCTACCCCCCTAACTCCTTTCCTCACTCCTTTGTAGTCCCCCCAATTCCCCTTCTCCCCCAGCTTCTCCCTCCTGGGCTGAGGGGGAGGGGGTGGGGGCAAGGTCCCCTGGCAGAGCAGGGCTCGCTTGTTCCTTGTAAATGAAGACCATAATTAACATTAAATTAAGGTAATACAAATGAAGGCAACATAGAGGCTGACAAGATGAGCGTTTGGGGAGGCAGTGGGGAGAAGTGATTCATATTTTTAATTTACTGTACGGATGGGCCGTGTGGCTGGGGAGCGGGCGGCTCGCGTGGAGGGGGTGTCACCCCGCAATGTTTGCTGGGCTCTGAGCAAGCACACAATGACTATTAAACTCAACTGTCCATATAATGGGACAGATTCGACATGACGCCCACTGGAGCACCAGGAGCCTGGCCGGCCAGGCTGTAAATCCTGCCCACACAGCGCCTGGCTGTCCACTTGCCGACCTAGCCCAACTTGGCCCAGGCCTGGGGTCTGGTGGGCACAATCCCGAAAGGGCCTGAGAGGGGTGTTTGACCTAGGCAGTCACAGGGGCCAAGAGGGTGCTGGCCCCTGGCCCTGAGCTCAGGGTTGGGGCAAGGTGTCACTGGCAGGTCATGTCTTAATCATGCTGGCGTTGAGGTGGGTGCTGGTAATGCCCTCTCAGCTCAGGACCTTGGTGCCGGGATGGGGCCAGAGCTCTGTGGTCCCACATGTGGTCTGATCCAGGAAATGAAGACACTGGTGTCCTCTTTCAAAGAGGGGAGCTAATTGTTTGCATTATCACCATCATAGCACATTTACCAAGCACCTACTCTGCACTGACCCCCCACTTCTGACTCATTAACTGACGCCTCACAACCATCCTATGAGGAAGAATTATCCCCATTTTACACATGGGTTAACTGAAGCTGAAAGACAGGGAGTAACTTGGTTCCAGAGCAAGCAAGTAAGTGGCTACTGCCCCATCCCATCCCTCCAAACTCAGAGCCCGGGTCTACCGCCTTGATCTTGTAAACTCTGTATACAGAATGAAGGCCGTATCCCAGGCAGCCCTCACCCACTGGACCCTGGAGCCTTCAACACGGAGTTCTCTGGGGACTTGGGTGTGGGTGCCCACCCGTCACCTTCCCTCCAGGAGGAGAAAGGTGCCAACAAGTCCCAGGCAGGCAAGGAGGGATCCCTGCTTACTCACTCTGCAAACAGAGCCTAAAGATGCTCATCCCTGGGATGAGAGACGCAAGTGTAATTTAGGTTTTGATATTATGAAAGTCTCGCTGCTCTAAAACAGCAGGGCACTCGGTGCCTCATTAATAAAGGATAAACTCGGAGTCTATTTACAAGGCGCTTTTTGGGGTTATTTACTCTCCAATATACATATGTAATGTTGTGCATACTTACCGCTAGGTATGGCTCATCTTTCCAGCCTGGGCCTCGGAGTTACCCTGGGGAGAAAGGGTCCCTGCAAGGTGGAGAGGGTCACTGGGGACGAGGGACTGCATAGAGAGCCACCCCTGGCTGTAGGGAGGCTCTGTGAAAGATGACAGGGCCCCATGGAGGGAGGGAAGTCATAGAATTTTAGAGCTGGGAGGTAGAAGGGGCAGAGGGTGGACTTCATCTGTTTCCCCTTCCCTTCCTCCACCCCGAGGCTTAGCACCCTTAACGATAAGGTATAGGCTAGGCTCCCCTGCTGGGCCCCCAGGCTCTCCCTCTCAGCCCCTCCCTATGTGAGGCCAGGGCATGCTGGCCTCCCTCATTAGGGCCCCTACTCTGACCAGATTCTGACCACACTGGGGAAGAGCCCCTGAAGTTGTGAAAGGCGGTCAGCCAATTCCTATCAGCAAGCATGTCCTGGGCAACTGCTGTGCACCTTAACACCACCCTTATCACAGCCCTCCCACTCTTCCCACCGTGCCCAACAGTGCCTATAGTGGGCAAGGCCTTCCTCAAACCAAGATGGAGGCTACCTCCTAGCTCCTGGTGCCATTAGCTTGCCACAGTAGAGGTGGGTTCTCTGCAGCTGCTCAGTTGCCACCCTTCCTTGCAGCTGCTACCACCTTAGCCTAGACTTGATGTGCAGTAGCTTAGTGAATCTGCAGTCATCTCGTGCAATAGGGCACTGCTTTCATCTCCATTTTATAAATGAGTAAACTGAGACATAGGTTAGGGAACTCACCCAATGTCATATAGCCAGTAGGTACCACGCTGGAATGATAACACAGATTAGGGCTTTTAATCTCCCGAGGCCTCCTCAGGGGCTCAAGAGGCCTGGGCCTTAACTGCCCATCCTGGGCCCTCTGCGAAGCTGGGTTTCCAACCAGCCCAGTGCATCTAAGCCCTGCCTTCCCAGAACACATCTCCCCTCACTGACTGATGGGTCATTCATGGAGTCATTGAGCATCCACCACATGCAGACTTGGGCCTGGATCTATCGCCTGGACTAGTGTAAGCTTATGGCAGTGGAGGCCTTGGTTGGAGATCCTGGTTAATGTACAGGAGAGCATGGAGATAAGACTGCCCACCCATATATTCCACAGCTTAGAGTTGGAAGGCTCTCTGCTGGTCAGCCTAATGGATGATGAATGCATGGCCCAGGGCCCAGTCTAGAGGTAAAGATGAGCAACATTGCACCACCTCCTTCCCAACCCAGCCAGTTTGGACCACGGAGATATCTGGTGGCCTTGCCTTTTTGTAAGGGAGCCCTGGGTAGAAGTATCAGGGTCCAACCAGTCCCTTGGGAGTCCCCAGGGATCTAAAGGGACATAATCATTATTGGGGTGGAGCTCATGGCTGCTCTGGGCCTCAGTGAGATAAGAGCAGGTTTTCATATTCTTCCCAATCTCAGAGTCGGGGGAGAGCTGACCTGGACGGTGCTGGACAGAGGGAGGATGGCAAGCAGGAGGATCTGATCCATCATTGTTGGTGAACAATGAGCCGTCACCACCCTAATTAAAGATGTAATTACAGCAAATACATTCCAGGCTGAGAATGAATGACGGATGGTAGGAAGGCACCTTGTAGCCAGCAGCCAGGACATGCTGCCCCTGAAAAGCTCCCTACTCTAAGCTGGGAAACCCTCCTCTCAGCAGCATCCCCCAGTGGGTACAGGATGTCCTGGTGCCTCCTGGCAGGACAGACAGGCAGAGACTGAGGCTGGGGCTGACGGGCCAAGCAAGGGCCAGGGGCTGGGAACTTGTTGGAGGATTGAAAGTGGAAGGAGGCCAAGAAGCCAGCATGAGGGAGTATGGGATGGTGTGCAGCAGGCAAGGGAGCCGGGTCAGGGAAGAGCAGGTATCTCTGTGAGAGTTATCACCAGAGCACAAAATAGGATTTCAGGGCATATCAGCTTGGGGGTAATCGGGCCCCTGCAAAGGCCAGAGGGACCCATGACATTGACCCTTGGGCTAGGGGCAGGCCAAGGGGACTCTGTGTGGATACGATAACCATAATGGGGAATCTGGTGGGCCATATTGGCTTTTAGGTCTGGCCCAGGTATCAGGGACTGGGGTGGGGGGGAACTATCCTGAGGGCTTATTTGTCCTTATCTGGGGTCAGGGCAGGGGACTGGTCACATGAAGATAAGAGAGGGGAACTCCTCCCAGTGACTTGGCTGCTGCTGCTCCCTCCTTCAGGAGGAAAGGCCTCCACATCCCCTATTGCTGCCCAGGGCCACCTCAAAAGCTGTGGGCACTGGCTGTCCAGAAGGCCTGGGCTCAGGACATCTTGTTTTGGGATCTGAGCATCTGGATTCCAAGGCCTGTTTGCCCTGGGCCCCCACCCTCACTTACTTTCAGGGAATAGGAAACACTAAGCACAGGGTCAGGTCACTCTGAGGCCAACCTGAGCTGTGACCGTCCTAGGGTCAAGGCAGGAATGCCAGCCTGGATTGGGAGCTTGACGGCTCTAGCCTCCTGGTTCTGTCTGCTGGGGTGGCCCCTGGCCAGGGTCCCTTGGGGTGTGTGGGCTGACCCCAGGGGAGACCGAGCTTGGGGCGGGGAGGGTGAGGAGTCCAGGCAGGCAGGCAGAGGAGAGGGAGGGAAGACCACTGACAGCAGAACAAATGCTTGTAATTTTATAACCAATCTCAGTGTGTCCGTGGGGGGCCGTTTGTGCCTCCACTCAGGACCAATCAGCCTGACAGAGCTATGAGTCTGCCTGAGTGAATGTGAGCAGCTTCCCCCCCCAACACCACTTACTGCAATCTCATTACCCGCCCAGCCCAAGACTGGCCAGAGTGGAGGGGAGGCAGGGACGAGGGATCCAGCCCACGCTAGAGCATAGCCGGGCCAGAGCCAGGGCTGGGCCTGGGGCTAGGAGGGCAGGTGGGCGGCCTCCAAGGTCCAGGGGCTCAAGGGGAGGATGGGGAGGCAGGCTTAGGAAACATTTACTGAACCCATTGGTGGTTGGGCATGAGGAAGTGGGCAGGGCACAAACCCCTGCCCTCAAGGGGCTTGCAGTCTGCTGGGAGCAGATAGAAAGATTACAGAGGGATGGGCCCTGGTGAAGGTGGAGATGGCAAAGTGACCTGAGAATGAGGAGGGGTAAAGCCCTAGAACAGAACTGGCACTGGGCACAGGGCGGGAAGGTGAATGTAAGAAAATCAAGGGAAGAGGAACCAGAGGAACCTCAGTAGTCCATGTAGAACCCTGGCAGCAGAGAGGTACAGGACACAGGAGAGAAATGCCCACTTGGGGAAAGAGGAGGGCGGCCAGGAGGAGCCGGCTGGGCAGTGGTGGATATTAAAAGACAGCCTTGCTGGATATCTGGCTCTGGGGATGGCTATGTGCCCATTAGTCTCTCTAATTGTCAAAAATCTAATTTAGTGTCTGGAGCCTGGGCCGGCCTCGGGTTAAATGGAGGGAGGCAGGCCTAGCCATAAATCTGCCCTCCCAGTCTGGGCTGGTGCTAATTCTACAGTTAAGTGAGGGGGTGAGGAGGGCAGCAAGATGGGACAGGGAGGGTTCTGGAGAGGGGCTAACTCTTACTCTGCATGCCAGACCCTGTGTGCTAAGTCATAGCCAGGCCCTCCTCTCTTGCTGGAGGAAGGGGACTTGCCTGGGCTCATTTGGACCATGCAGGGCAAGTGCCTCAATGTGTTATGAACTCAGGACTAAAGTCCTCTCAGATCTTTGTGGCTGGGATTGTATACCCATCAGCCCCTCCTCCCCACCGGGCCCACTCTGGGTCTATGGGGGTTCAGCTCCTGCAAAGTGATCAGTAGGAACATTACACTTCCTAATAACATAGTGAGCCGCCTTTGGTGAGGAAGAGGGCATGGGGATTCACGTCATGTGATCGTGACCAGTCATCCTATTCACCAGGTGACCACAAATAGCAGCCTCAGTGATGGGGACCTGAGGGCCATTCCTCACTGGGGAGAACAAACACAAACCTTTGGGTAGCCTAGCCTTCTCCTTGACTGGGTCACTCCAAACATGGTGCATGGACAGGCAGCTGGACTCCCCGAGGGTCTCATGTGTCCTTAGGCAGGGGAGGGCTCTCCACCTGGGCTCGGTAATGACCTCACTCCCCTCAGAGCTGCTAATTGAAAGCAAGGGGTGTGGCAGGCGCAGCAGGAAATGTTGGGGGACTGAGAGGGCTCCCTGAGAGGCTCTGCTTCCATGGGGGGAGGAAAACAATTTCTCCTGGCTTCAGCTCCATCTCACCAGGCACCCACCCGGCCTCTCCCGCTGCTAACGAAGTGCCTTTAATTAGCAGCCTAATAAAATGCTCTTAATTGGCAAGAGCCAATCAGGAAGAAGAGAGGTCTCCTCCCTTAGTCATTGCTGAGGGTGGTGCAGTTCTAGGTTTCAAGGCAGAGGGATTCCAGGCCAGTCCTGCTTTAGGACAGTGACTTCTGGGCTGAGTCTTCCAAGGGTATGCCCTAAATGCCAGCTCTCCTGACACTGGTTTGAAGGTGAGACCCATAAAACCCAGGCCCAGCCTCTGCTCAATTATGGGCTCAGGAGCCTGGCTGGTGAGTGACAGCTGAGTAGATGCCAATGGCCTGGGTGGTCTAGTTGTTAGGGAGGAGACTCTAGTGTCCTCTCAAGCAATGTGAAGAGCCCCCTTTCTTGCTACCCAGGTTCCCCACCTGCAAAATGCCAGGAGAACCAAAATGCCTTTGGTTCTCACAGGGCAGTTCTGCACTGGAGCCTGGATATTTAACAGTCTGAGAGCTCCCATATCCACGTTGTCACTCCAGGTAAGACAGATACCGAGTGCAGAGGCTAACAGATCCAAGGAGTCTCTAGTCAAGCACTGAGGAGCACTACCACTAAAAGCCCACAGATGTAAAGCAAGAGGGAGTAGAGGGGGTCTGTCTATGCCTAGAACCATGTACCCATCTGCCAAGATTTGGTTTAAGGAGGGAAGGGGGTGGGTCCACCTGGAGCAGCAGTGTTCTCCCTCAGATGGTCAATGCTCCTCCCTTCATTAAAAAAAAAAAAATTTCTTGGGGATCCCTGGGTGGCGCAGCGGTTCGGCGCCTGCCTTTGGCCCAGGGCGCGATCCTGGAGACCCGGGATCGAGTCCCATATCGGGCTCCTGGTGCATGGAGCCTGCTTCTCCCTCTGCCTGTGTCTCTGCCTCTCTCTCTCTCTCTGTGACTATCATAAATAAATAAATTTTTAAAAAAATTTCTTTTAAAGATTTTATTTTTAACCTAATCTCTACACCCAACATGAGGCTCCAACTTAAAACCCCAAGATCAAGATTCACATGCTCTATCTACTGTGCCAGCCAGGAGCCCCAGTCCCTTCATTTTTTGTAGCTTGTTGGAGTTTGCTCCTGAATGTGAGCTCATCTTTCCAGAAACTGATCAAATGGGATGCAGGGGTAACCCATCTTCTCAGTCCCTGAGGAAGCAGAGGAAAATCTAAGTTCTGGGCCCTGGTTGGGTTGTGGCAGGCTGAGGCTATAGTGACCAGTTCCTAAATTAGACATCACTTTGGCTTCAATTTAATTCATCATGGACCATTACTTGTCTGCCAGGGGTCCCGTATTTTTTCACACCATTTGGCCCTGACTTCTCTAAATGTTTTCCCATGTCAGATTATCTTAAAAGGTATCTGTGTACTCTGTTCAATTTATGTATCGAAACTCACTGTCATCTTGATGTTGGGGCAAAGAGACAAGACACTTAGAAAACTCACTTTAATCTTATATTTGTAATTTAAGTTACTTTTTTTGGAACAGTTAAAAAAGATTCAGAACACACTATTTTACCATGATCCTAGGTTGTGAACATATTTGTACCTTGACTACACATCACGATAACATAACCACAAAAGTCAAAGCAGTCAGTACTTAAGAGTCTAGAGAACAGAGGGCTGAGCCAAACCAACTGAAAGCTCTCAGGGAAGCTCACACTCGTTGCCAGGCCTGCCCCACAGCTGAAGTCCAGCGAACATCCCTTACAACAGTCTGGATGGGCTTGGGTGATCACTGATTTGGGAAGGTGTTAGTTTCCTTGGTACCCAAAGGTCTAACCCTCCTTGTTGGTCTTTTCCTTCAGTGTCCAAGAAGAGAAATGGATGAAATGGATAAGAGAGGAAGGGACACTTTATAATGCCATTTACCACCCTGATCCTTAAATATACACACCGCCAACCAGGAGCTGGGTGGGCTGGAGAGCATGTTTTAGAGGTCATCTGACTTCAGGAAATTGTAGATCAATTTTGCACTCAATATCTAACAGAAGAGGTTTCTGGATATCAATGCATTAAGTTCCACTAGAAATCAGGCAGCCATAATTGTGCTCTTTTGGTTTCTCTCCTCAGTTCCAAGTATCCTTAAGTCACAAATGAACTACAGACAGAACCAGCAGAAGCAAAACTCAGCTTTATTACCCTAAGAGATGGCTATCCTTCTGACACTGATTATGTTGTGCCAATGTTAAGTAAGCAGCTCTGGTCTGTACGTGATTAGCTGTGTAAATGAAGCCCAGAGAGATGAAGTCAGCCTGCAGGCCTTAGGTGTGCTGATTGTAAGTGAGAGTTATTCTAGGAGGGAAAAGAGGAAGGCAAGAAGAAGCAAGGGCACCTTTTCATGTTTTCCAGCTCTTGGGAAGTCTGTTCAGCTCATCCAAATAGGGAAGGAGATCAGAAATGTGGATTAAAGTCATATGGTAAACCTAATCATCAAAGAGTGTGATGGTCACAGGTGGTGGGTATCTAAGCATCCCTTTTTCCACTAAGAAGTACCTTTGGATTCCTCCCAAATTAAGCTTGCAGCCTAGGCTCTCATGCCTGCACTATTCTGGGTTGGACTGCTCGCACTTCAGACAGGAAGATGTTACATCTAAAATGGAAGATGCCAAGAAGGTCAACAATACCAAGGTATCTAATCTACTTCTAGGAAAGAAAAAAACCACTCTATTTTCAATATCCCCCAGCACCCTCCACCCCAAGCCCTTGGTTTCCACATACAGTCAAGTGCTAAGCAAGGAGTAGACCAACCACAGCTGTTCTGACCAATGGGTACCAGGAGACGGCAGAGGAGAAGAGTGCATATTTTCTTCTCTTCAGCTTATGACTTTACAAAAGAAAAAAAAGATTTTTCTTAAGCAGAAAACAGAATAAAAAAAAAAAAAAGAAAACAGAATGATTTAGGGGCCTAAGGGTTTTTTTCCAGTTCAGAAACAAGTTATGAGGGCCAGACTTTATTACTTGACAATAGAGTTCCAGAGAGTCCTGTCTCTGAAATTTCTGGTGAAGAGTCTCCAGAAAAAATTTTGCCAAGGGACAAGTGTAAAAGGCCTCCGTTCACAATTCATGTCCACTTTCCAATTGCACATAAGAAAGGAAAAGGGTGTTTTCAGCAGTGAAAATACATATATGTGCAGCAAGGCATGCTGGATTTGTCCAAGCAGCCCCAGTGTGACTGGAGAGCTCCTGGGTGCAGATGCATGTACATGCTCCTTGTGTGCCCACCTTTGAAGGGGTTTCCTCCCATCTTTAAGAAACACCGTTTTCAGGCCCACACTGGAATTTTAATGAGAAGTGACTAATCTACAATGGAGACATGCCATTTCAGAGCCAAGAGACTCCTTCAGCTCCTTTTCTACCATTCCTTTCAGTTGTATTGAGTCTTTCTTTGTTTCTCTTTTCTTTTTAAAAAGGTCAAACTTTACATTTATTCTAGCCCAGTTGGGGATTAGTGATAATCAATTCCCACCGAAATCATGCAGAGATGGTAAGTGGGGTTTACCTTCTCTGGAAATGAACTTCTACTTACCTGATTATTTCTTCTACAATGAACTGGTAAATGACCCCCAGAGCTGAGAAATGTGACTGACTCAGTTTTTCAGACCACTTAACTTCATTCCCATTTTCATCAGCAGCAAAGGACAACTCGGGGAGAACATGCTTGATGGAGCTAACGGCTCCAGACTGCAGGCTCCACCCTCGATCTCATTTGTGATCGTACTGGACAAGCTTCAAAACAATCTTAGAAATTATCTACCTTCAACTGAACCTAAATGGGAGAGCAAAACCCCGGGCACCAATGAATATTCAACAGCTCCCACTTTTAAATAGCAGCATATAAGAGAAGGGCTAGTAAAGTTATGGCTATTGGACAATATTTTCAAACAGCTTGAAATCCATGCCTCTTTAATGCCTGATCTTACTCAGGGCTGATGAGTTTTACTCCCAGCTGATGGCCCTCTGCCTCACCTGTAGCAAAATCTGTAACCAATCAAAAAGCCAAAAGTAGCCAACACAATAGACAAGGAACTCTGATGATGGCTACATAGAAACATTTCTCTGTAGCGTTTGGGTAGTTGGGAAGAGAAGATACTTCCCAGGCAATGCCATATTATACTGGGAAATATTTCCTGACTATAACCTGGAATGAAAAGCTTAAAAGCACTCATGAAGCTGGAAAGGAAAAATGCATGTGCATAACTTGCCTCTCAATACATAACAACAACATTCAGTTAAATCAGAAGGGAAGGGGGAAGATGGCTTTCTCTTCCTCTCCCCCTTGCTGAACTAAAGGTAGTCTGGGTTAGAGGTCATCTGCAACTGGCTCCCATTCTGATGCTTTTACAGCAGCTGGTTAAAAAGAGGCTTTCTTTTACTCAACTGCTTTGCTTGGGAACAGAAACAGACCTGATTGCTCAGCTTCCAAGAGAAAGTAGAGACTGCAGTGTGGCCTTGGGCCGGTGATGGGTGTGCCCATGCTACACGAGAGGGCTGATGCAGCTCCGTGCTGCCCTGGGAAACAAGCTGGGCACATGCTGGTAGTAAGAACTGTGTTCCCAAGTTGGGGTGGCATATGTGCCCTGCCCGACACTCATACAGCTGCTTTTTAAGCGGTCAGGGTGGCCTGGCCCTTGCTGAGGTCCATTTGTTTATGTTGTTTACCAACTTCCAGAGAAATTTTATTGACTGGGGAAAGTGGAGAGTTAAATAAGGCCGGGGAAGGAACAAAAGGAAAGAGAAGGCAGTTTCTGCCCCATTTAGCAAACCCTGTGTGCCAAACTTCACCCTGATCCTCTTTCTGGCAGATTTGCCCTTTTGTAAAATACCATGTTTGAGAAAAGCAGGAGGAAGGTTCTGCAGTATAAGGTTGAGATGATTAGCTTGCTTTCTGAGAGATGATATATTTACTATTCTAAATGAGAAAGAAATCCACTTTTACCCCTGACTACCTCTTTAGCTACTCTGATCGTGGTCTTGGCAAAGACACAGGTGCTGGGTGCTCACAGACCCCAATGAGCAAATCAGAGGTGTGAACCATTATGCAGAATGCACCCAGAAGCTGGCTCTGGCCATTTCAAACCTTTCAGCTGAACCTTACCAGTGATTTAAGATGAAGTACAATGCTTTTTATTACACATCTAATTGTTAATGAGAGGAAATGCAATCAGCAACTCTTTTCTAAACTCTACATGGAATCGAGGAGACTGCTGAGTCCAGAAAAGATGCGGCCATTGATGGAGCCCAGGCAATTTCTGCCCTTGCCCCCACCATTTTTGGAGGGGGGTGGTGTTAGAAGAGAGAGAGAAGAGTTGTAATATGATGGGAGTACCTTTTAAGACCCCACTGCTGCCACACAAGGTCACCTGCAGCAAAAGCCTGCGTTTGAAATTTCGACTGAACAGCATTTATCTCTTCCAAGTGTGGCATTTTCTCACTGATTTGCCTCATGTTAACTGAGAACCTCTCTTCATACTCTTTCTTCTCAGGTGCAGCAGAGAAACAGGTTGAAGGAGAGTGGGAGATAAGGGAAGAGGGACAGAAACAGAAAGAGATTTAAGGAAAGAGGCCCAGATCTTCCAGTGTGTATTTTTGTTTCCTTCTCTCTCTCTCCTCAAAGGCCATATAGACAGACAGCTCCTCCTAAGCACAGTGGGGCTGGGCTGATACTGCCGGGTGCTGGGCATTCCTAGGTGCTGTCTGGCTTGAAGTTGTACCCCCCTGTACCATAGAAGTTGGTCTCCCAGAAGGCTATATAGGGAAACTAGTTCTTCTGCTTAACAGCAAAGCAAGAGAGATTCTGGCAAAACACTAAATATATTTATAAGTCATCTTTGTCTGGAACCAAATAAGGAAAAACAGGTGCAGAGAGGAAAGGAGAGGAGGTGAGGTGAGGTTTAAAAGTTCCAATCATTCACAAAAGATAAAAGACATCTTCTGATAGCAGCACGGAAGCAGTCAGCTGTGCTGAGTAGACCATCCTGGGTCGACTGCAGACCAACTGTGTCCCAACAGGAGTCTCAACGCCCCATTCCTCGGCTAGTCCGGGGAAGTGGGTAGTAGTTTGATTGTTACTGTTGTTGCTCATCCTGGTATTGGCAGATATGTTAAATACCGCAACTTTAATGAGTCCTGTGTGAAAACAGAGCACAGTCATTAGTCCCTTTCCCTACATTCCTCACTTGCTCTAAGAGGAGAAGAATGGTAACTTAGCTGTCAATTGGGAGAAAGGCTCAGAGGTCCTTCCAATACCTGCTCTCTGCCCATGTTCAAAGCAGGAGCTTCTGTCAAAGGCTACATAGCCTGCCTGGGGTCATGGTGGGGCTCACTGACATGCTCAGGCTGCAGCACTCATGCAGAGTAGTTACTCTGACATTTTGAGATTAAGAGTGACTCTGGTGGGTATATCAAGATCTCACCTGCTCCCTGTAATGATGGAGTAGGCGAGGCCAGCTCTGAGGTTCTGGCCCTGAATGGCCAGAAGCACAGCTGTGCCATCAGCAGAAGTGGGGCAGCTGGGTAAAGCTGTCTGGCCACTTGGCTGGAGGGTCCTGGCACAGCAGATGTGGAGAAAGTCTGATTGTTAAAAATGTGCACTAGACACACTCCTGGTACCTTCAAGAACAGATGCATAGTTGGTGGCTGGTAATGTGGCCTGGAGATTAAGACAGAACTTAGGATTTGAGATATAAATTTGAGAGTCATCTACACTGAGATGAGAGCTGAAGCCTCAGGAAGAGAAAACGCAGCCAAAGCAGGAAGCTTTGATAAGGAAGAAAAGCCCGAGACACACTCTTAGGGGTGAGAGGAGAAAGGACACATAAACAATCAAAGAGTCAGGAAGAATATTAAAAATGGCAAAATGCCATAGTAATCTATCTAACGAAGAGAAAATTTTGGCATAAAGGGGATAGGTACATGACGATTACAGTATTACTAACAATGACCACTTTTTACTGAGGGCTTGTTCTGAGCTAGGTACTGTGCTAAGCACTAAGAATTTTACACAAGACATTTCAAAGCAGTCCTTACCACAACTTGGTGAGGTAGGGACTGTAACCCATCTTACCAATAAGGAATTTAAGGCTCTGGAAGTTGCTTGCACAGGGGCACACATCTGGATTTTCACCTGAGCCTGCCTGTGTGACCTGGCTGAGGGATAGGAAGCAGTGTGCCCTCTGTGAGAACTGTAAGCACTAAAGTGAGCCCAGCAGGGCCTGGACCACCACACTTAGAAGCACTACAAAAGATGTGCAGAAAAGTGAACTAAATCTGTACTTCTGCCATAGAACTAAGGTAAGTGTGGGAAATAAGCAATCATAATGACAGCAACATTCCCTAGTAGTGCAGTTTTCCCAACCCAGTGATATCCTAATTAGTGAATTTGAACTGGTTGACACTGGGTGTTATCTGAATATACCATCACATAGATAAAGATGAGATGTAGACTGTTCTTCTGCCTCAGAGGGAGGTTGGAGACTTGAGTGGGAGAATACATGGAGTTTTATCAACCCCACAGCTACTTTCAAGGTCAAAAGACAGTTTCTTTTATTTTTTTGGAAGGGGTGGGGAGTGGGGATGAGGGATAAAAAAGCCACATTTTGTAATCAAATGACACTGACAAGGCAGAGCTATAAGAAGTCAGCCAAGAGATGTCACCAAGAAAATTGTCTACTCACACATTGTTTACTTGGTTTAAAGGGTGTCTATTACAGAAACTGGTTTGATCTAGGAACTACAAAGTCACAGGCTTATGGGTCATTACTCTTAGTTTTGAAGCTGCTTTAAATATTATTTTAACAATCCTATTAGGTAACTGGGGCAGAAATTATTCTTTCTACTACACAAAGATCATTTAGATCTAGATCAAAAATCATCTAGAACTAGCTACCTTGATGAAAGACACTGTCCAGTGTGCAGCCCCAACTCTGTCTCATGTTGGCTTCACCTGCTTTATAGGAACTGGAGGGCTAGCAACAGCCAATATTCCATCTCCCACTCACAGTGCTATGTATACAATTCTTTTTTCATACCTGGGCAAGTATGAGGTCACTGTATGATTATTTATCTGGAGATATAGGTGTATGTTCGAGAAGGGGAGCGAGGGGGTTCAGCTTGGGCAGCTGGATCGTTTAGGAAGTCCCAGATGAGGATTGTGTCATCATGTGAACTACTGACAATCTGGAATTCATCAAACTGGAGTCGGAAAACTCTTCCAGAATGCTCCTAAAGCAGCAGAAACAAAAACTTTTGAACTACTCAAAATCAAAAGGACCCAAATTCAGCAACATATCAAAAGAAGTCTATAGAAAGACTATTGTATGATGATAATTTTCTCTAATATTTAGCTGTTTCAAGAACAGAGAAAAAGCAATTTGGAGTAAAGGTAGAATGGAAAAAGTCAAATATTGGGTAGCTGATTTTGTACAAAGTTATATTCACTAGACCTGAGCCATGCCAAAGAGTATGCTAGCTTCTCACTGCTAACTCTCCTTGGTTTAGGCTGAATGAGAACATTCCTCAGTACCTTCCTGGTCTTTCTGTATCTGTTGGATTCTTCTACAATCAGAAGCCAAGAATTGATGAGCAGTAATACGAGGTGTGCTGGTAAATGTTTATCAACTAATTATCCCCAATTTGTAAAAGTATTCAGCTATTTTTATGCTGTAAAAATTCCTACAGTGCCTAATTTCAAACTACCCGTGTGAGGTAAAATTCCTGAAAGCCTGACAAGTGTCTTTCATAAGCAGGTACAAGCCTGCTCTAGCACACACTGGCAGTAACTACTACCTTGATCAAGATGTAGAATATTTCCAGCACCCTGGAAAGTGCTCTCATGCTCCTTCCTTCTCAATACTACCTTCATCCCAATGCTTTCATCGTGAATTCATTGATTTCTGTTCCTGAATTTCATATAAATACACTCATATAGCATGTATTCTCTGGTGCCTGGTTTTTCTTACTCAACAATGCAAGGTGCCTTTTTGTTACTGCATGTAATGGTCTTTTTAAAAATTACTGGTTGCCATGCCCTTATATGAACACACTGCATTTTATCTTTTCTCCTGTGGCAGACATAAAGGCTGACTGTAGTTTTGGCTATTTAATAAAGCTGCTCTGAACATTTATGCCCATGTTTTTTGAAGGATATATGCTCTCATTTCACCTAGAACTGCAGGGCTATGAAGTAGGTATATATTTAGCTTCAGCATGTATAGAGAAACAGTTTTATTTACTTTTTCAGTTTCATAAAAGCTGTGCCAATCTATACTCCCACCAGCAATATATCAGAGTTCAAGTTGCTCCACATCTTCACCAACAAACTCATGCTGTCAATCTATTAAATTTTAGACATGGTGGTATGTTATTGGAGTTTCAATTTGCAGTTTTCTTTATGAAATTGAGGAAGTTCCCCTCTATTCCTGCTTGTTGAGAGGTTTTATCATGAATGGATAATGGATTTTGCCAAATGCCTTTTCTGCATGTACTTATATAACAATGTGATTTCTCTTCTTTAGCTTTCTGGTGTGAATTAAATAGTTGATTTTTTTTGAATATTTTTTTTAAATTTTTTTAAAGGTTTTATTTATTTATTCATGATAGTCACAGAGAGAAAGACAGAGAGGCAGAGACACAGACAGAGGGAGAAGCAGGCTCCATGCAGAGAGCCCGACGTGGGATTCGATCCCGGGTCTCCAGGATCGTGCCCTGGGTCAAAGGCAGGCGCCAAACCGCTGTGCCACCCAGGGATCCCTTTTTTTTTTTTTTTTTTGAATATTAAGCCAGTTCTGTATACCTGGAATAAATACCACTTGGTCATGGTGTATATGTGTATTTTTGTGTTGTTGGATTCAGTTTGCTAATACTTTGATGAGGATTTATTTTATTTTTAAAAGATTTTATTTATTTGAGAAAGGGAGAGAGAACACATGCACAGGCAGGGAGGAGAGGAAGAAGCAGGCTCTCCACTGAGCAGCCAGCCCAATGTGGGGCTGGATCCCAGGACCCTGAGATCATGAACTGAGCTGAACTCAGATGCTTAACCAACTAAGCCACCCAGGCACTCCCAAAATTTTTTTTAAAGAGTTACTTCATTTTATTGGCATACTGCTGTCTTTTAAATGAGTTTAGAAATTTTCTTTATTGTGAAATAACTAAATATAGGGAGAGTGACAAGACTACACTTAGATTTTAAGGAAATAAAATATTTCCTTGGTTTAAAATATTACCAAAAAAATCCTGCCTAATAAACTCACCTTAGTCATACAATTGTGTTTGCCTATTACCTTATCTTTTTTAATACTTTATTTTGAATTATGGTAAAAACCACATAAAATTTACTATCTTACCCATTGTTAAGTGTACAGTTCAGTGTTGCTAGGTATATTTACACTGTTGTACAATCTCCAGAACTTGTTCATCTTGCAAAACTGAAATTCTATATCCATTAAACAACAATTCTCTATTTCTCTCCCCCTCAACCTCTGGGAACCATCATTCTACTTTCTGGGTTTGACTACTGTAGATACTTCATGTAAGTGGAAGAATACAGTATTTGTCTTTTGTGACTGGCTTGTTTCACAATGTCCTCAAGTTTTATTCATGTTGTAGCATGTGACAGTACTTCCTTTCTTTTCAAGGCTGAATCATATTCTATTGTACAAATATACCACATTTTGTTCATGCATTCATCTGCTGATGAACACTTGGGTTGCTTCCACCTCTTGGCTACTGTGAATAATATTGATATGAAGATGGGTGTGCATATCACCTTGAGATCCTGCTTTCAATTCTTTCACTCAGAAGTGAGGGTGCTGGATCATATGGTAATTCTATCTTTAATAGTTTCAGAAACCCATACTGCTTTCTTTTTAAAAAAATATTTTATTTATTCATGAGAGATACAGAGGCAGAGACATAGGCAGAGGGAGAAGCAGGGATGTGGGACTCAATCCGAGGACTGCAGGATCATACCCTGAGGCAAAGACAGGCACTCAACCGCTGAACCACCCAGGCGTCCCCCCCATACTGCTTTCTGTACAGGATGCACCATTTTACATTCTTTACAAGAAGTAAATGAGCACACAGATGAGACATACTGATCTGTACTTTTCTTTCTTTTTTTTGCTTTTGGTATGAGGGTAATGCTAGCCTCATAGGATGAGTTAGGAAGTATTCACTTCTATCTTCTGTAAAAGACTGTGAAGAACTGGTATAATTTCTTAATTTCCTTAAACATTTGGTAGAATTCACTAGTGAACTCATTTGGGACTGATGCTTTGTTTTGTAAGATTATTAATTATTGATTCAATTTCTTTAATAGGTACAGGCCCATTCAGATTGTCTATTTCTTCTTATGTCAGTTGTAGAAGATTGTATCTTTCAAGGAATTGATCCACTTCATCTAGATTAAATTTGGGGGCATAGAGTTGTTCATAGTATTCCTTGATTACTAACCTTTTTTTATTCATGGGATCTATAGCGATGCAAAATTGGGTTTAACATTTGGATACACATAAAAGGGGTTAGCATAATCTATTCCTAATAAAACAAAATACATTCCTAGTCAAAACTCCCAGCAATCTAGGAACTCAAAGAAACTCGCTAATCCCCTGATAATGGGTTATCTACAGAAAACCTACAGCCAACACAGATCTACGTATATATGTGTAAACAAAATGGTGAAAGACCAACTGTCATTTCGCCAAGATAAGGACATCCACTCTTACCAATTCTTTTGAACATTGTATTGAAGGTCTTGGTCAGTACAAGAGGACAAAAGAAGTGAAAGGTATACATATTGCAAAAAAGTGTATTTCTATATGCTTGTAATGTACAACTCAGAAATTAAAAATTTTAAATACCAAAAAATTAAAGTATCATTTACAATAGCATTAAAAATATGAAATACTTGGGGATAAATATGACAAAAGATGTGTCAGACCTTTACAGTGAAGGCTATAAAACACTGTTGAAAAATTTAAAGACCTGAACAAATGGAGAGAGATAACTGTTTCATGGACCAGAAAAAAGTGTTAAGAACTTAATTCTCTCCAAACTGATCAAGATTCATCACAATCCCAGTGAAAATCTCGTTTTTGTTGTTGTTGTTGCAACTGGAAAACAGATTCTAAAATTCACATGAAAATTCAAAGGACCTTTTCAAACTTTGAAAAGGAATGAAGTTGAAAGACTAATCCTTCAAAAGTTAATAAAAAAAGCTGCAGTAACCAAGAGAGTATGATACTGGCACCACGAAAGACAAAAAGATCAATGGAACTGAATAGGTCCATAAGTAGACTCACGTAAAGGAGAGTCTTTTGAATAAATAGTGCTGGAACAACTAGATATCCATATGAACTTTGATCCATACCTGTATGATCTACAAAAATGAACTCAAAATGTAAAGCCTATGGGACGCCTGGATGGCTCAGTGGTTGAGCGTTTGCCTTTGACTCAGGGCATGATCCCAGGGTCTGGGATTGAGTCCCATATTGGGCTCCTGTGGAGAGCCTGCTTCTCCCTCTGCCTATGTCTCTGCATCTCTCTCTCTCTCTCTCTCTCTCTCTCTCTCTCTCTCTCTCTCTCTCATAAATAAAATCTTAAAACAAAACAAAATGTAAAACCTAAAACTAGGGATCCCTGGGTGGCGCAGCGGTTTGGCGCCTGCCTTTGGCCCGGGGCGCGATCCTGGAGACCCGGGATTGAATCCCACATCGGGCTCCCGGTGCATGGAGCCTGCTTCTCCCTCTGCCTGTGTCTCTGCCTCTCTCTCTCTCACTGTGTGCCTGTCATAAAATAAAAAAAAAAAAAAAAAAGCCTAAAACTATAAAAATTCTAGAAGAAAACAAATGGGAAGATCTTTGCGATTTGGGATTAGGGAAAGATTTTTTTTAGATATAATTGCAAATTACACAATCCATAATAGAAAAAGTTGATACATTGGACTTAACAAAAATTAAAAACTTCCAAAAGGAAAAAAAAAAAAAAAAAAAAACTTCCAAAAGGTACTTTTAAGAGAATGAAAAACAAAACATAGACTGGGAGAATACATTTGTGAATCACCTATCTCATAAAGGACTTGTATCCTGAATATGTTAAAAGAAATCTCAAAACTCAATGAGAAACCCAGTTAATTAAAAAAATTGGCAAAAGATTCAGATACTTTATCAAAGTAGATATACAGACAGCAAATAAATGCATAAGAAGATAACATTATTAACATTAGGTATATGCAAATTAAAATCACAATGAGATACCATGACAGGCGTGCACACCAGGCAGCGTGTAAACAGGTGGCGGGCACGCACACCAGGTGGTGGGTGCATACACCAGCGCAGGTGGGTTAACCTGTGTTTATTAGAATGACTCAAAAAAAAGACTGTACTAAGTATTAGTGAGGATGTGGAGTAACTGGTACTCTAATGCACTGTCACATGATACAACTGCTTTGGAAAACAGTTTGGGGGACACCTGGGTGGTTCAGCGAGTGGTTGAGTGTCTGCCTTCAAATGAGGGCATGATTCTGGAGTCCGAGATCCAGTCCCACATCAGGCTCCTTGCGAGAAGCCTGCTTCTCCCTCTGCCTATGTCTCTGCTTCTCTTTCTGTGTCTCTCATAAGTAAATAAATGAAATATTTTTTTTTAAAAAAGAGTCTGGCAGTTTCTAAAAATATGAAACATACACTTAACATACAACTTAACTATTCTGCTTCTATGAATTACCCCAGAGAAACTGAAGCATTTCATTGTACATAAATGTTTACAGAAATTTTATTTATAATTGCCCCAAAATGGACACAACCTAAATTTTCATCAACCAGCAAAAGGATAAATAAATTATGGTAAAACCATATAGTGGAGTACCTACTCAGCCAATTTTAAAAAGAAGTGAACTATTGATATAAATCAACAACAAGGGTGAACCTCAAAATAACTATGCTTAGCGAAAAGAGATAGACAAAAAAGAGTAAATACTGTACTGTATGATTTCGTTTATAAAACCTAGAAAATGCTGGGACTCCTGGCTGGCTCAGGAGTTAAGTGTCTGTCTTCGGCTCAGGGCATGATCGTGGAATCCCGGGATGGGAATTCCACACTGGGCTCCCTGCATGGAGCCTGCTTCTCCCTCTGATCCCAAGTCTCTGCCTCTCTCTCTCTCTCTCTCTGTCTTTCATGAATGAATAAATAAAATCTTAAAAACAAACAAACAAGCAAACCTAGAAAATGCAACCTAATCAATATTCACAAAAAATAGATCAGTGTTTGCCTGGGGATTGGAGTAACAGGAAGTGGTGTGGGAGTGGGATGGAAAGGAGAGATTACAGAGGAGGCATATGAACATATGAAGATATGTTCATATCTTGGTTGAAGTAGATGGTTTCACTGGTGTATATACACATCAAAATTTATTGAGTTGCACATTTTAAATATCTTGATTACATACCAATAAGTCAGTTTTTATTTTTATTTTTTTTAATAAGTCAGTTTTTAAAAACTTAAGACAACTCAATAAATAAATGAGGACAAGATTTGAACAGGCACTTCATAAAAGATAAGCAAATAAAAAGATGTTCTACACCATAAAATTTCAAAGAAATGCAAATTAAAACTACAACCACTACACACTCAGTCAAATGGCTATAATTCTTAAAAAACTGACAATACCAAGTGCTGTCAAGGATGTAGAAAAATGGAAAAATGGGACTCTCAAACATTACGTCGGTGGAAATACAAAATGATTGCATTTGTGAACTCCCAAAATGCCACTTTGGGAAACAGCTTGGTAGTTTCTTTTTAATTTGAACACACACACAAAAATAAAAATTAAAAAAAAAATAAATTTGAACACACACACACTTTTATGATGGGATCCAGAAACTGCACTCCTAGGTATTTACCTAAGAGGAATGAAAACAGTATGTATACACAAAAACCTGTATGGGAATGTTTTCAGCATCACCCTAAACTGGAAGTATTCCAAATGTCCTTCAACTGGTAAGTGCATAAACAAACTGGCTCATTGACACAGTGGAATACTACTCAGCAATACAAAAGAACTAAGCACGAACACATGCAACAACATGAATGACTCTCAAATGAAGTGAATAAAGCCAAATGCAAAAAGCTACATACTGTATGACTTACTTTATAGGACATTCGTAAAATGGCAAAAATCAGAATAGTGGCTAGGGGTGTGGGAGAGGGGAGTGCTATGAAGGGGTATAATTTTTGGGGTGTTAGAAATGTTCTAGATCTCAATCAAGGTGTTTACACACTGCAAAATTCAGAAAAACACACTGAAAAAGGGTAAATTTTGCTGTATGTAAATTACACCTCATTTAGACTTAGATTAATTTTAAATGAATGAAAGTATACATTTTAAAAAACATGTCTGAAACATGCAGGTAAAGTAGGTCTGATGCTGCAACAATGAGCTTTAAATCCAACCAGGAAGACAAAGAAACATCTCTCTCTCTCTTCTCCAGAACAGAGGCTGCCAAATGTTGAGAGTTAGGATTCAGAACACTGGGCTTCAAATGCTAGCTCTCATCTTTACCCTGAGTTGTGCTCCCTGGTGCCCCACCTAATTTTCTTTTTCCAATGGCAGCAGCTTTTAACCTTAGGCCATTTTCTCATCCGGGCCTTTGGTGAACACCATGATAAAGAATTTAGCGCTTTCAAAGGTGACTTTCCTCCTTTTGAGTCACTTCTTTCCTCAAATGTCAAGATGTTTATGGCAAGGAATAAAAGAGATGGGATTCATGTTGCTGGAGGCAGCATGCCTTGAATAGGCTGCAGAGCCAGGGGGCTGACCGGGGGTTCACACAGACTCCCATGACACTTTTTGCAGGCACAGGTGTGTAGGTCCTCAGCTTCTGGACAGGTTCCAATTTGAGTAATTATGTTCTCTCTCCCTAAGTACCCCCTACTGTTTCTGGTGGATACAGAATCCTTATTCACTTCCTGTACTAAACTGTGGTGTAGAGTTGCTGTGCAGCTGTTAAACAGCTGCCACATTCCTCTCTATACATAGTCTCTAAAGCACTTTTGGATGAAAGGCGCTAAAAAAAACATATTTTATTGTCATGTATTAGTTGCCTTTCCACTTAGTAGTAGGTTTCGTGAGCTTCTAACTATCAAATCCAGATCTGTATTCCATACCACATCAATGTTTCATTTCTTTCCCTTCCTGTTCCACAACCCCCTCTAAACAGCAAGGTTCTTACCACAAGGGTCCGTAGACAGAGAGTCCCTGCAGGAGCACGGGGGTCCAAAGCAGCTACAAGATCCCACACTTTAATTTTTCTAAAGATCCAAAAGGGGACAAAAATCTTAATTAAAAGCAAAATTAAGGGACCATGGGAAAAAGCAAAAAGTTATGGCAAATAGGTATGATGAATGTAATTTTTTTTTTGATGAATGTAATTTATATGATAAATGCAGCTCACAGGAATATATAAAAACTTTTTTTGTTTTGGAGACTTGGTTTTTGCATTCATTCTTGGGTAGAGGTTATT
This sequence comes from Nyctereutes procyonoides, assembly GCF_905146905.1. Lineage (NCBI taxonomy): Eukaryota > Metazoa > Chordata > Mammalia > Carnivora > Canidae > Nyctereutes > Nyctereutes procyonoides. The sequence goes on along the minus strand of NW_026575133.1, from coordinate 6,613,412 downwards.
GGTCTTAACAGGGGAAAAATGTACAGGTTTAACCTAAAAATGAGAAATAGGTTAGCTCTAACCAAGCTTAAGTGAATGGTAAAGTTATACCATACTTTGGGGTCAGGAAGAGATCTTATATATTAGACTCTTAAAGACTGATAGAAGAGATCACTTAGACCTAGAAACCTACAATTGTGAAGTATCTTCTTTCTGGTCAATTCTAAGAATGGCCCAGGTAACCTGTACCAGAGGACTAGAGCCCACTGAAATACTCTGGAGTTTATACAAATTCCCATATTTTGATTAAAATAAGAAAAGTTTAGCTCTTCCAAGAACCAAACATATGGTCATGTCTCCTCAAGGTAAATAACAGACAAAACCCAAGAAAGGTGGGTACAGATAAAAACCAGGGCAATCAGAAAATACCATGTAACTGGAGTATGTTCTCACACCCTGAACAATCTCCTACGGGTAGAACAGTGATGGCTGACTCAAAGCAGAGAAAATGGTCTGTTCCTACTGTATGAGTTGTCTTAATCACTGCCAGCTCTTAAACTAAGGTACTGTAGTAAGGTAGTTTCTAATATTTAAAAAGCTGCCAAGATGTAAACTATAGCCTTCCACTCCCTCATGTCAGGCATCCTGACAAGAAGAAATAATAAAGAGGCCTTCATAAGTAAAAACACTTTTATGTGAGTTTACTATGTGCTTAGCATTGCTGGACATGGGATCCATTCACAACATGAATGGATTTTAAAACCACTGGAAATTAGACCGAAGAAAACAAAGATTACTGAACTTGTCACTAAAATGTTAAGAGAAGTGAAGACAAGAGAGCTGCGCTTTTAGGAATTACTCAAAGACATCAAATTCAAGAGCCTACCACGTTATGCCCCAAAGATACTGCCTCCAATATTTCAGTTCTATTAATAAGTCATTATTTTACACACATATCCTGGTATACTGGGTTTTCCTAGTTCTTTGCTTTATAGGTGAATCAAAACAGATGAATGCATAACTAAATAACTAAACTGTTAATGAAAATCACCAGGAAACAAGTGCAATTAAATGACTGGGAAAAATATCTTAGAAAAGTAAACAAAGCAGAGGGGAATACATAGATGAGACACAAGAAATACTGTATCAGATCCTTTCTGTAAAATCTATAATCTTTTAGAGTCAGGGAAATACTCTATTTAACATCCTCCGGTAGGAGGAATCAAGATGTACATTTTGTTTTTTAAACCCTGTTAGCAAACTCACCCATCATAGGCCCCACTGACTATCCTCTTGTTATCAAATCGAATACAACGCACCAGTTCCTCGTGGCCTTCTAACACTCGTAAACATGCACCACATTCTATGTCCCATAATCTGGAAGAGAAAATTGAGTCAAGTGAATTTTCATGTATTCTTTTCTAAGCTTGGCATGTTATAATACACTTCATATGTCTTCAAAAAATTCCACAAAAATAAAATCAATCAATACTCATACAAAAATGTATTGCTTTCAATGTAATTTATTTCCTTTCTGCTGTATAACTCAGACAGAAAAATGTATGATTTAAGTTAAAATGAAATATATATTTTCAAAGCACAATGCTTTATATAAGTCTGTAACCAGGGTCTCCAAGGCATAAAAAGGATGAATTCAATGTACCCAGTTGCCTGTGAAGGAAATGACCAAGAAAAGAAAAGTAATGCTTCCTGAAATCACCAGTATGAATGAGATACATGGGGTAGCCCGGGTGGCTCAGCGGTTTAATGCCGCCTTCAGCCCAGGGCGTGACCCTGGAGACCTGGGGTCGAGTCCCACATCGGGCTCCCTGTGAGGAGCCTGCTTCTCCCTCTGCCTGTGTCTCTGTCTCTTATTCTCTCTGTGTCTCTATGAATAAATAAATAAAATCTTAAAAAAAGAATGAGATGCATAGTGTCAGTGATATCCTGCCCTCACAAAGTATGTCCACCTCTGTTACTAATGACACTTTCTCTTTTCACCCATTGTCCAGGACAATTTTTCTCTATAATGGAAACAAAAGCAAGTTCTCAAAAATGCTTACATGCTAATTAAAAAAACTGGGGGCACCTGGCTGGTTCAGTCAGAAGAACGTACAACTCTTGATTAATCTCAGGCTTGAGTTTGAGCCCCATGTTGGGTATAGACATTACTTAAAAAAAAATAAAATCTTAAAACTATATGCTTTTGGACCAATCCAAATGAAATGAAAATTTCCTTAGACCTAACAGTAGCTCTGTTGTTTTCTAACGGAGCCTTTTTATCTTCTTAGTACTTTTTGAAGGAAGGGAAAGGATTGATAAATCTTCCAAAGTCTATTCATATCTCTCATTCATCTTTGTGAAGGGAAAACACCAAAAAGTACTTCAATCTGTGGATTCTTCATAATTTCAAAGGCTAGAAACTCCCTGGATAATTATGTAATGTGAAGAAAACAGTGTACAATTTCTAGTAGGGAAACAAATCTTTTTTCTTTCTTTCTTTTTTTAAGAATATTGGTGGAGAGAAAAGGCCTTTGGCTATTTATTAGCACTTTTTAACTGTACACAGGAGGAATTTAAAGAGGAGGGCCTTCAACCTCCATCTACTTATCACTCTTGTCCACTTCCTCATTACCTTTAAAACAGGTAATAAAACTATTATAGAAAGGAAACACATCAACAAAAGGCTTTGCTGTGCTATCTTTCTGCTTGGGGCAAACTTTATTTTTTTGTGGCAAACTTTTAACCTAGAAGAAGCTACAGAAAGGAAAAACATCTGGGATGCCCAGCTAGTGTTTGACTCTTGATCTCACGGTTTTAAATTGGAGTCCCATGCTGGGGTAGAGATTACTTGAAAATAAAAATCTTTAAAAAAGAAAAGAAAAACATTATAAATATCATACACTTGAAAATTTGTTTGCTCTCTCTAACAATGAATGACAGGGTAAAAGTGATCCCTTTTGGGTAAAGGCACTTGCTGCTCACCTGATAGTATTGTCAGATGAGCCACTCACAACCAGTCTGTCTCTGTACTGCAAACAGGCAATGCCACGTTTGTGTCCATTTAAGGTCCTTACAAATTCACAAGTACTTGTGTTCCATACCTAGAAGAGAAATTGCATTTGGCAGTAGATTTGATGCTTTTACTAGTAAGATCTATGGCAACTGGAGTCTTGGAAAAGCAGAAAACAGCACTGAGCCAACAGCGGTAAGTCAACTTCTCAAACCAAACCAAACCAAATCAAAAAGAGAAAAGAAAAAAAGGACAAGTTTAATTCACAATAACATAGGGCTAATTTGTACCTGGCTGCTATCACATGAGAATTCCTCAAATTGATTTACTCTTAGGGGGTTAGTCTGGTTGGCAGACAAACTTTCTTAAAGCTAAATTTACCCCTGCCCATCTAAACTCACCATTATTTATAGGAATAGACACCAACCAAAATTTTCACACAGCTTGTCTCACTTGTTGCCTTTTTACACATAGACTAGTATCTGAATTAAATATTAAATTACTATACACTGACATTTAATATGAAATTTCCTTGGATCAGATTTTTACATGAACTCCCTTACTCTAAGTTGGGGACTTACTGAAAAATGCCCCATTACCTTTATAGTCCGATCTCCAGATGCAGAAACGATGTACTTGTCATCAAAGTCTACAACATTGACAGCAGCTCGATGTCCAACTAGTACCCTCCGGAGGGTAATGTCAGTTGGGGAGGCCATATCCCATACAGCAATGGAACGGTCTTTAGAGCAGGTCACCATCATGCCATTATTGAAACGTAAGTGCAGAACTGCTTCACAATGGTGAATTAGCGTGTTTAGCATTTCACCTGTATTTACATCCCACACCCTGGAACAAAGACATTAAGAAGGTTATCTGAGGTTTCCATGATGTTCCTGGCTATAATCTATTTGACCACCACATTCCCTACCCATCCTGAGAGCAGAGTGTACTTTAAGGCTGAGCTGAGGTGAAGAGTTATGATGGCCAATGCGGAACTGATAGATAGAGGGCTGGACTAGGAGAGTAGGAAAAGGAAGGGATAGGATGCTGCCAATGTGAAATTCTTCAGACACACTACTGAGTGTGAGTTATGGGGGTTATGAATGAGGATGTAACCACCATCACCTACAAGTTGGCCCCAGACTTCAAGGTTATTATAAAACTTGACATTCAATCTGCTATCTTTAATGAGATACATTTTAAAATAGGAATCTGAGTAATAGCAGTAGCATTAGTGTCCCATCAATAGCCCTCAGGAAATAGAACTGACATAGGCTAAGAAGCTTCTGTAACAGACTGACGTAGTACTGTGGATTTTAGCTTAATAATGCTGGGTTTTCAGTCTCACCATACAGGTCAGCGCCAAGATGAGCTATACTCTAAATCTAAGGCCCCATTTCTGTGCCTTGAATGGGGGTCAAGATCAAGAATAGTAAATGGGGGCAGAGTGTGGGACCTTTGGATAGCTTGAGAATTTTGTGTAATGATATATTTTACTTTGATTACTCTATTTTTGTATTTTTACTTTGATTTTCATAACACATTTCCTTTTTCAATTTAACCCCATCTTTTAGAAAATAATTTTGTCCCTTACCCTATAAATGATGTTAGTCTCTACAATGTTTTAGCTTCCTTGAGGCACTCCACAGCATCAATAAATGTTAAATGTCGATAACTCTAAGAACTGAGTTTGCTATGCCTTTAAGTCAAAAGATAAGAAACAGCAGCAGCCTTTCCTATTCACAGAGGATAATTTTGAATGGTAAACATTTAACTTCAGAGAATCTAACAATGCAGTTAACTGCCTTTTTTTCTTTTTTCTTTTTTTTAAGTTACTTTTGATGCATTATGTTTGCTAAATCCTTTGGCTTAAGGCAAAACTCCTAACAGAGGTTTCCAGCAGTGTTGCTGGTACCCAGAACTCAAGCTACACCGGACTCCAGCAGCATAATGGCTGCGTCATCAAATCACTAATGCCTCTGGAAATTGAGGGCCCCTCCCTGAATAAAGCTTGCAATTAAAAACTGCAGGGAAAACATGGGAGGTGCTGGCAAAGAGAGCGCAGTGCTCACCTGTACACATTTCAAAGGAGATAATGCATGCCTATACCACAGTTATAACCACCTGAAAGGAAGCTTTATTCCATTCACATCATTTCCCTGTGAGGTGGTTTTTCTAACAAATGCAAGCTTTACCAAGTTTCTATAATGGATGATTCCCCCAAATTAAAATAGAATATGTAGTTTCTTCAATGTGAAAAAAATGTAAACTTGCCTTAATCATTCCTAAATCAAGTTTTCTAGTTCTAGGTGGACAATGATGTGGAGAGCTGATGGTTTATTCTTCTTAAGTTATGAAGTTTCAGAACTGTGTTCAGGCAGCTATACACAAAATTACTAACTTTCTATGACAAAGAACAGAGGAGATATGGTATTCCAGAGTTCAAAAGATCATTTGAAATTTTCTACCTGACCGTAGAATCCGATGATCCAGTTATGATCACCCTCTCATCATACTGGAGACACAGGACAGAACCCGTGTGGCCTGTGAGAATTCGCTTGCATTCCAACGTGCTTTTATCCCAGATCTAGGATGGCAAACAAGATCCTTTTGATCAATGTGATAATGGGGTGCTGCTGAGACTTGTTGGCTCTATTACGTGTTTGATTCCCCGAAAGAATCAAAGCCCAGAGCAATGTGGAATGCATTCTTTTCTATAGGTATAGCAAAGCACCTATATATATGTGGCTTCAATACTAATGCAGACTTTATCCTTTTCATCAAGGAACAGAGATAGCCTATAATTATGTGAGGCCCAAAGGAGTGATAGCACACTCAGTGCACTTTAAGAAGAGAATTTAACCCAGGATGTGCTTCTGGCAAGAAGCAGGTAACTGTCCTTTAAGGAAATGATTCTGGCTTTGGGACTGAAAAGAACCTAAAACTCTCATTTACTTTCTTGAAATAATGCTTAGAGATGATGCTTGGACTGCTTTATTAATGTGGACACTCTTGCTCATTCGGCTACCCTCCCATAACTGAACAGACCTCACCTTGATTGTGTTGTCTCGAAGGCCGCTTACTATCTTCTGATCATCATACTGTAAACAGTAAACTCCTTTACTTGTTTCACTTCGGCAGTGGATTCTCTGTAAACTATGTCTTCCACATCTCCAATTAGATTCTATTGTCTGAGGAGAAGGAATAGTAAAGAGGCAGTAATTAGGAAAGGACCAGGACTAAATTCTTATCTGACCTTCTTGGCAACCAATAACAAATGCTCAATGCTTCACTCTATTAAATATATAAACCTTAAGGCAAACTAAAAATGTTTTTAAAAAGCTACTGTTTAAAACTGCATAACATTTTTCCATTTGCAAAACTATTAAAGATTTATTTTCTAGAACTCTCCCACATATAACTCAATTAAATGATAAACCTGGTGAAAAGAGGGCAACAGAGGGCAAGCTATGTATGTACTACATGAGGTTATGTACTTAGTGCTTCTCATACATATGTGGTAGCCATTTCTACTAGTGAACTTCCAGAGAGGCTCAATTCAGAATATATTTGAGTATCAGATTATAAGTGCAACTTCAACAGTCTTACTGCTATAACATTCTTTAAACTTTTAACCTGGCAATTTACTATATTTTACCTCCTCTATATACTTAAATTTATTTTTAACCCACATTAATAAACCGTAATGGGTTTGCAGAAACAATGCTGTTACTGAAGAATGTTGATGATTCTCTAGTATTTGGCAAATACCCAAATATACATACATACATAGATTCTTACCTCAATGTCTTGTATAATTTTAGGATAAAGTGCTCTATAAAAAGAGTTGGGAGGAGCGTTCCCATCAGGAGGTTTGTTTTTGAACAAATACTGTCCCCTAAAAAAACCAACAAATATTTCCCAATAAGAATCACAAAATTACACATTTTCAGGGAACTTCATTCATATTGCTTCAAAGTATTTTCACAGTTAAAATTCCATATAATCGCTATAACTAGCCTGGAAAAGTGTGAGGTTAAGCCTAATTTAAATACTGTCCCCTAAAAAAAAAAACAAATATTTCCCAATAAAAATCACAAAATTACACATTTACAGGGAGCTTCATTCATATTTCTTCCAAAGTGTTTTCACAGTTAAAATTCCATATAATCGTTATAACTAGCCTGGAAAGGTGTGAGGTTAAGCCTTATTTTAGGAGTCCTATGTCAAGGAGTAACTTTCTGGGTTCTAAGGAACTTGGTCAATACGATTGTCAACACAATGATTTGCAATGCAGCCATCAGAGTATAATGTTATTAAGGTAAACAAATAGCATACGTATAATCAGAATTTATCAACTGATCTATCAGACAACTGTACACAAAGATTCATTAGTCTTATCTTTTGGAAATTTTATTAGTGATGATAACTATACCTCTGAACTGGGCAAATGCCCCACAGTTTGTTTTTCTTTCTTTCCCCCATTGAGTAAAGCTGTGCCCATGTCAGTAAAGCCAAGCATTGTGGGCAGTTAAGAATGCCTCTGTGTTGGGGATCTATGTTTTCTAGTCTTCATTTACATGGGGTAAGGTGTAGTGGCAGTTCAGGCACCCAGGCTGATGGTTATTGGTGTAGCTAAGCTTTAAAGGAGCAATTCATTTTGACAGCAAGCAAAAGGAACAAAGGAGTATCCAGCAGTAGGTATAGAAGAAGATGAAAAGATGCCTAAGAGCACTGTGCTGTCAAGTCTAAGGCATGACATTCTTTTACAGGTGTGTTCCTGGCTATGCACACACATACATGCATTTTACTGCCTATCCTTGATTCCAGTGAGCAACATTTGTTACCATCTCCTTCCTTATGACAGCACATCTCTGTAATACTCATATCCCAAGCTAGATCTTTGCTACAAAAAAAAAATCAGTAAATGGCAATCACTTCCTGCTGGGTAAAAAATTTAATTCCTCATCCTGAAGTTAAGAACCCACCAAACACGGTGTGGAAGCTAGTAAACCCCACTATGGGTGTACTAACTGCTGTTCTCACTGGCACTGTGCCTTGCAAAGTGGAGATAGGCAGAAATGCCTCTGAGTGTAATCCTGGCACCAGAGAAATCATGTTTTCTCTGGGCCAGTCATCCACTCCTCCCTCTATAGCTCCATTACAATATAATTAATTGTTCAATGTCTCCAGGAGCGCTTCTCCCCTGCCCTCTTCCTATTATACACCTTGAAAATTAGTTGAGAAAATTTCCTGTCAGGAAGGTAACCGCCTTTTACTTCTATGTTAATACAGGAAGGGAAATTTACAATGGTGACGCTAAAATAATAGTTTTTAAAGAGGAGCTAATAGGAGCAAGAAACATGATACATCAACATAAAGGGCAAACAAGAAACATTATGAAATAATTCTGGGTCACAAGTACACTTCTCTGAACAATCTTTTTTTTTTTTTTTAAGATTTTATGTATTTATTCATGAGAGACACACACAGAGAGAGAGAGAGAGAGAGACAGAGACAGAGACAGAGACACAGGCAGAGGGAAAAGCAGGCTCCATGCGGGGAGCCCGATGTGGGATGTGGGACTCGATCCCGCGTCTCCAGGATCAGGCCCTGGGCTGAAGGTGGCGCTAAACTGCTGAGCCACTCCAGCTGCTCTTCTCTGAACAATCTTATTCTGCAAACATACCGCAAGCAAACAACAGATTTTGAATTAAGAGATTTTAAATCTGGTTAATAATTATAAGTTGATCATTTCAATTCCAACATCCTTTCATGAGGTGAGAATCACTACAATTATTTTGCAAATAAAGAAATCAAATGTCACGGAGGTCAGGTAACCTGTTCAAGGTCACATATAACCAGCTGAGTAGACCTGGAATTTGAATCTAAGTCTGACTTCAGAGCCTATATTCTTAACTATTTTATTGTCTTCCAGGGCCTACCATCCCTCGTATATTCCTGTCCTCCTTTTTATCTCTGGCAGTTGAATACCAGCACCCCAAGATTTTTTTTCATATATAACGAAATTACATTCTAAGAAAAGAGAAACCATCTAAGAGTCTGATCTCATTTTTTTTAACCCAATGTATTTTTCATGCCTTGCTAAAGTATCTGAATTTTTTCTTAAGTTTCTGAATTTCTTTCAAATTAAATGTGCTACAAAAAAGGGGTGGCTAGGTGTTGAAAACCAGTTTTTCAGTCTAGATCTGTGTTGTAGGTCAAAACCTTTTTTGGATGGAAACTCCTTCACAACATGGACCACTTCTATGCAAAATGCCTAATACCTTTGAGAATGTGAGTACCTGATAAGTGCTCAATATTAAATTCAGAATGTTATCATAAAACGTGATCTGATTAAGAAAATGGAATTCCCCAAGTGATCTTTTATTATACTTTTAAGAGTTACCATTACTGAGCAGAGAGAGCACATTCAATATTATTGAAAATCAAAAACGACAGAGTTCGGGGATCCCTGGGTGGCGCAGCGGTTTGGCGCCTGCCTTTGGCCCAGGGCGCGATCCTGGAGACCCGGGATCGAATCCCACGTCGGGCTCCCGGTGCATGGAGCCTGCTTCTCCCTCTGCCTGTGTCTCTGCCCCTCTCTCTCTGTGATGACTATCATAAATAAATAAAAATTAAAAAAAAAAAACACGACAGAGTTCTTGTCATGAACTGTCAAATTCATCTAGATACAAAATACAACAGTGGAATAGAAGTTAAACCCAAAGCTTCATTAGAGAATTATATTTATTTATTTACTTTTGGTTGGAGGAAACTTTCAAAGCCAGCATTTGGGGAAAGGTAGGACAGATTTTATTGACACAGTAGGCTTAGTAAAGCAATCTGAAAGAAGATGAGAAAGTGATCATACATTAAAAAATTTTTAAAGGGGGAGAACACTAACACAAGAAGAAAGGCAAGATTTAAAAATAGAAGCAGCCAGAGAAAGTCAAGGGGATATTAAAGGAGGTCTTCATGGGGTGGATAGACACTTGTAATTTCACAGGACTCTATTAAGCTAAGATGGCAAATGTAGCTTAAGACAGGAATATGGTCTAAACTTCGAAGGATACTCAAAAGAACAGGAATGGGTTCCTGTGGTTGAATAGATAGAGGAAAGAGTGATAATTACTACGGGATTCTAGGTTATTTCTCAGCCATTCCTTTATATACTCCTCTTAAAAGGCCAAAAGGCCATCTTTTCAATGATCTAGTTTGTTTTCTTTCTTTCTAAATAATATAACAGATCTTGCTACTTACTGCCACCCCCAACTAAAACTGTGGAGCCTACTCTTATCTTTGGCATTTTCACATGCATCTGTCCAAATCTGCCACCTATTCCTTGTTCTTCTTGCCTTCAAAAAAAGAACCTGGAACTCCCAATGTCTGATAAAGGTTTATTGTTATTCACAGTCCAAACGGGAGCAAAGTATATTTTAACAGGAAAGAAAACCTTTATCACTATGGGAGTGAATCTCTGTAATGGAGATTTCAGGCCAGATGTTCCAATTTGGAAGCAAGGTTTTTTTCCTTTCCTTTTTTTTTTTCCTCATGAGGGATAGTGGAATATTCCTAGCTACCCTAAAATTCTCCCATGTATGTCAGCAACTGCTCTCTATCTAAGGCTGGTCCTGACACACTTAGCAAAATGATGAACTCTGAATCCTATACAACTATATACTTTTTTGCTTTTTTCATATTATAAGGAATTTATTTCCACAGTATAAGGTAAGTTATGAAAGGTTTCGATTTTTCTATATAGTGAAATAAGTGAGAATAAGAAAAACATATTTGGGAAGAATAACACTGTGCTTTCATTTATTCATTTTTATACAGCCAAAGAATTGCCTGACATTTGCTTCATTTAACTGAATTTGAGAGAAATTTTAAAGTCTTCCTAATAGCCAGAATGACAGAAATTTCTTGAAGCATTTGGTATAATATTTAGGTAATTATGTTTATTATATATTAATGAATTTCAAAGATGCAAAAAAAAAGCCAACTATATTTTAATGAAAATTGCTAAGAAAAGCTAATCCTTTTTTCTTAACTGTTTTGTATCTCTTTATGGTCCAAGATAAATAATTGATAAAATTAATTGCTTAGGATATCCCTGAGCACACATATGGCTGCTGGTGCATATCTATCAGCTAAAATACTTAATATGTCACCTTTATTTTACTTATGAAATATTCACACCTGACTTTCTTATAGTGACATTCTAGTAACATCCTCTAAGAGCAAAGTACATATAGAAGGTATCTTCCAGAAGTTTGAATGAAATGGTACCTTTATGTTAAAAGAACAACAGCAAAATTGGTGAAATCTCTTAGGTTGCTAACTATATAATGCCTTAAGGAATTTAGGATTAAGCAGTAAAATCTTGAGAAAATATGGGTGGGCCTTATGAAGAAATGGTGGCTAGAGTTCTTTCTCTAGTTGAGTGTAAAAATAATTTTGATTACAAAGGTGAGAAACCACCACAGACATGAATTAAAGATAAGAAATTTTCTGAATGAGAAAATACTTATTTGTATTTGTTCGGAACTGTTTCAGGTATCTGATGGCTTCTGTGTGATTTAAAGTCATCTGTCTTACAAACTGCCAACAGCCCTTTGTCAGGACACTAGTTTCTGCTCAGAAAACTAAATGCTCTAAACAGAAGTCAGTTTTTAATCAGTTTTTACAAAGTAGTATTAACATATTATTATGTCACTTATGAGTGGTCAGAAGAAAAACTGCTAAGTACCTGTACAACTATTTTATTTTACATTTTGTGCTATAAACCAGGTAAACATCATATTAAATGATAAGCAGTCTCACTGGTTCCCAGTGTTATTCCAATGATTCTGAATGGGCAGGTCCTGAAGATGATCTGTAATAGTAAGAAAGTTAAAAGGCTCACCACCCTCTTCGTTCTGCCAGGCCTCTCCACAGAGAATCTGTCCTGACCATTCTCTCGATGAGCTTCTTCCATAACATGCCATCAGAGGTCACTCGGTACCATTCCTTACATACAAGTTCAGCAGCACATAGCGATTTGGCATCCAGGTATGACAGAATGTTCTCAGCAATGTGATCCAAACCCCGGGCTGTTGGTAAGGGGTGGAGGCAAAGAAGAATATAGGTGGTGAATGATTTTTTACAAAAAATCCTTGAAAACAGAATAGCATTTATTCTGCTCTGAAGGCACATCACTGTCCCTAGTGTGGTCCAGTTTCTTTTTCAAACAGAAACTTGGGTAAAATGAGTGTCAATAATTTTTCCATAAGGTTACAGAAATGAACAGTATTTTCCATCTTCCTTTAGATAAGGAAGTTAAAGCTAACAACCAGCAAACCCCCCAAGACATTAAAAATAAAAAGGATTCCAGAAAACAATTCACATCTATCTATATGGATTTCAGCACTAGGGGATGTTCTATGGATGGCATCTCAAAGTCTGTGATTCAGACCCCCCCAAATCTCTATATTAGGTCCATTTCTCATTCTGTTTCTATTACTGCTGCAGTTCCAAAGCTGTTCAGTAAAAGAAATATCCTTTAAACGTACTAGGGGAGAGGCACTAAGTCAGAATGTGCTGGGTTATAGAATTTTGGGCATGCAGAAGGAGAGAAGAAGGAAATACAGATTGGTAAAGGAACATCCCAAGAGGAAAGACAGAGAGGTATGTTTAAGTTCAAGTATGAGTTTAATTTCAGATGCTTAAAAAAAGTATGTTTGAGAGTAGTTGCTGCTATAAAACCTAAATGACAGTTAACCAAACAATGAAAAAGCCCAGACCAATAAATAATTTGGTTAGAATTTCAGAGACCATTTTGTAGGATGTCTGAAGGAAAACAGTGCAACTAGATCTTGGACTGCCTAAACTGGATGGGCTTCCCAATTAAAATATTCTATCACCCAAATCTGTACTGAGGCCTCAGAGGAATAGACCCCATAAAATAGGATGATCATAGTAATAAAGCTTTTGGCTGATATTCTAATTCACAAGTGAGACAAACATATTCAAAGTTATTCCTCTTTCAGTTTACTGATCAAAGGTTTGCTAAAAATTTAAATAGTGCAGAAGGATTCCTTCATACTTTGACTCCCTGAGGCAAAAAACTCAACAAATAGGAAAGAGAATACCACATTTCATTTTGTGCCTTTCCCCTGAATCATGCAAAGACACACTTGGACGCCATTAGCAACAATCCAAATGTGCTTAAACATTATTCTAATTATGAAATTGTATGGATATCAGTCACATTTTTCAGATTTAGAAAAGAAAGCATTAAATGGATTTTGTTTGGCTGGCATCACATGTTCATATTTAAGCATAAGCAGATGGAGACATCCATCACCTAATTCTTATTAAAGGAAAATGACTATAAGCCAATTAAAGATATAATAATTAGTTCTTCATGCAAAAAAACAGAGATGGTACAATTCCTGCATGTTTAAATTTGTTTTTTTAATGACAGGTCTTTTTTTTTAAGATTTTATTTATTTATTTATGAGACAGAGAGAGAGAGAGAGGGAGAGAGAGAGAGAGAGAGAGAGAGAGAGAGGCAGAGACACAGGCAGAGGGAGAAGCAGGCTCCATGCAGGGAGCTTGATGTGGGATTTGATCCCGGGACTCCAGGATCAGGCCCTGGGCCAAAGGCAGGCGCTCAACTGCTGAGCCACCCAGGGATCCCCTGCATGTTTAAATTTGAAACTTTCTATGCTGTCAGAAGTTTCCAAAATCCATTCCTGTTTTTTTAATGGTTATTATCAAATTGTTCCTGATCTTTCACTATGCCCCTATAGTAAGTCTTTGGAAGTAATTTCACCTAACACTCCAAAGAAACCCATTACATTAATGGATTATAGGCATTTTTTGAAGTAGTTTGGTTTACTAAATGTAGCCAGATGGTGTAGGTTTATAAGTTAAAATGGCTGTAAAACATTAGACTGATGATTTAATATTTTATAAAATGGTCAGCAGACAGACACAGGCATCAGGATTGGGCAAAGGATACACAGGTCTAATCAACCCCTGTTCAATTCTTCATGGTATATGCTTTACATAGTAGCATGCCTTGGTTATTGGGGAGACCACAATAATGAGGTACACAAAGATTGTTCACACAATGAAAACTGTTTGCGTATGGCTAAAACAAAATCCAGCGAGTAAAGCAGGGGCAGAAGTCTATTCTATTTAACAAAAGAAATATAGGTATAAATTTAGCTTTATGTTTAATTTTTAAAAAAAAATATTTTATTTATTCATGAGAGATAGAGAAAGAGAGGCAGAGAAACAGGCAGAGGGAGAAGTAGGGTCCCCGAGGAGAGCCTGATGCAAAACTCGATCCCAGGACCGCAGGCAGGATCATTCCCTGAGCTGAAGGCACATGCTCAACTGCTGAGCTACCCACCCAAATTTAGCCTTAAAATAGTTAGTTATTAAAAAAGAAAAAAAAGTTATTTCTAAGCTATACATAGGTACTTTTTGCATTAAAGGGTGGTTTAAATTCCAATTTTGGAAAAACAAATTTTAAAAAAGAACTGGCAAAGATTAAGCAAAGTAGTAACACAGTTTTGCAGAGGGTGGTATATTTTTCATAGGACAGTTTGGTGCAAGTATTAGAAGCCTTGAAATGTACAGAATTAATACAGGAATCCCACTGCTGTTATTTTTTCCTAGGATGCCCAAAAGATTAGTGAATAAGAATGTCCACCACAGCAAAGTTTGTAATAGGAAAAATATTCTTTACTACCTTAAAAAAAAAAAAGGGTTAAATAATTATGTTTGAAAGGAACATTTAGGAAAATACATTGAGAGAACATAGTAAGAAACAATGTTACAAACACTTATGATCCCAGCTTTAGAAGGAAACATACACAGCTAGAAAAAATATTAAGGCTACAGGCCAAAATATTATATGAGCAGCACTCTCTGAATGGTGGGATTCTGGGAAATTTCATTTTCATATTTTAAACTATTTTGAATTTCCTAAATTTCTTATAAATTCTATAATCAGGAAACTGAAAAAATTAAAATGATACTATATTTTAGAGATTCATTCATCTTTTATACTCTATTTTCTTCTTCTTCTTCTTCTTTTTTTTTTTTTTTGTGTGTGTGTGTGAGAGAGAGTGCATGCATGCCAGCATGGAGGAGAGGCAGAGGGGAAGGGAGAGAGAATCTTAAGCAGACTCCACACTCAGCATGGAGCCCAATGCAGGGCTTGATCTCCCAATGCAGAGATCATGACCCAAGCTAAAATCAAGAGTTGGGCATTTAACCAACGGAGCCTCTCAGGCACCTCCACACTCCCTTTCTTCTAAAATAAAGAGGACTACTTTAGGTTTTCTTGAGATAGTATATGCCCCAAATACTGATGTCTACAGAGTGTCCTAGGATCACTACCAAGCATTCAGTAAAATATCATATCATTTCCCCCACAAAAAAGTATTTTAAGTGTGTGTGTGCAAGTATATATTTAAACATATATAGTTTATGAGCTATTATTTGGTTACCAAGACCAGTGAGAGTGCAAAGCCTGGAGTTTACATATTTACTGTCAGAAGGCTCCTGAGATATTCTGCATTCTAAAATACTCAATTAAAAATGTTTCTTATTCAGTTCTATAATTAAATATTGTTGATAAATTCCTATAGAAATCCAAATCCCAAATACATGAGTTTGCATCTTACAAAACTTAGACATATAAAAAAACTCAAACTAAAACAAAGACATGTTATTGATATGACATCTTAGAAAAAATATTATTTGCATCTCTCAGTGGGTAAAAACAGGATGACTAGAAGGGCATGAGATGGAGAAGACAGGGAAAAGAGGAGTCTCTATTTCCAGAGTGTAACTTTGGTTATTTATACCCCAAGAAGGCACGATAAAGGAGGCAGTTTGTAAAAATCAAGCGAATAAAGACTTCCAAAAAAAAAAAAAGAGAGAGAGATGAAGATCCAGTTCCATTAGCATTGTAACATATCTTCCAGGCAAATTAATGGCTCACAAATACACAAAGACATACCTGGTAGAGCAGTTATGAAATCCCTCTGCAACATAGGTTTAAGATATGAGTTTATGTGCCCATGTTGGTAATGACACATTTGGGATATAAGATGTTCCACAAATTCCACTTGATCGGACTCTGACCACTGCTCAAAATATTTGACACACAGTTCCTTTTCCTTCTCATAGCTTGCTGAGAGTTTTCGTTGCTTGGGCACAATCATACTGGAAGTGCCATTGGCAAGTTTTGTCTGCAGAAGGGGTGGATTAAGAGAAACATAAAATAGGAAGTCTTGAAAATGAGGGAAATCTATAATTTTCTGGTCTGGCAAGCTATGTTATGTCTATATGATGGAGCTCACTTTGTTACTCATTAGTAATCGGATATTTGTTATTATATGGAAAGCAACACAAAATACCACAGTAAGTTGGTAAATCAGGAATATTGCTGGACAACTAGGCATCCACTGCTAAAAGTTCACAGGAAGGTATTATTTGGAGATCTATAGATGAAAACTGAAAGCTGAAAGCATGTTAAGTTATTATTACTAGCAAGCCAAAAAGCTATTCTGCTTTTCCTTGTATACACCAGTTACTGGACATTTATACGATTACATATTCACAACTTATTTTTTAATAGTCAAATAAGAAATCTTCTATGCAAAGAAAGGCTGATGAATAATTTGAGACTCTAGTACCTTTGGAGATAAAGCTTAACTGTAACATTTATAGGTTCAATCTACCCTTTTCCTTCTAAAAAGGAAATCAAAATTAAAAATCTTTTTATCAATTAGTTCACTCAGTAAACATCAAATGAGCATCTACAATGTGTCAAACACTGTCCTAGGTGCTAGGAATACAACACTGAACAAAAAACAAGTCTCTATCATCAGGCATTATATTGTAGTGTGTACAGTAAGATAAAACCATAAACAAATACATAGAAAATTTAATGTAGATAGTGCTACTAAGAAAAATAAGGAGATAGAAAAAAAGTATGTGTTATTGCAGTAGGCAAAATTCTAAGATTCTAAGATTCTTGGCCCCTGGCGTACATACATCTTCTCTCAGCTACTCAAACAAACACAGTTATTTTGATTTAATTAAGGTGCCAAATTAGCTGACTTTAAGATATGGAGATTACTGTGAGGGGCCTGACCTATCAAATGTGCCCTTTAAAGATTTTATTTATTTATTCATCACACACACACACACACACACACGCAGAGACACAGGCAGAGGAGAAGCAGCAGAGGGAGAAGCAGGTGGAGGGAGAAGCAGGCTCCACGCAGGGAGCCCAACGTGGGACTCGATCCTGGGTCTCCGGGATCACACCCTGAGCTTCTGAAGGTGTCGCTAAACTGCTGAGCCACCCGGGCCGCTCCAAGTGTGCCCTTTAAAAGCAGAGAGTTTGCTCCAAATGGTTGAAGAAGAAGGAGGATCACATGGTAAAGGACGTGGTCAGCCTGTGGGAGCTGCCAGTTAGGAAATAGGGACCTCAATCCTACAAAGGCAAGGAACTGGATTCTGGCAACAACTGATCTGATACGAGGATTTTCCCCCAGAGCCTCCCGATGTGAACTCAGCCTGGTCAGCATCCTCATTTCAGCCTTGAGATACTAGGAGCAGAGAGCTTCCAGCCATGTTGTATCAGAATTCTGACTGAGAAAACCATGAGCTGATGAATGGCTGTTATTTTAACTTGGTAATCTGTTAAGTAGCAATTAAAAAAAACACAAAAAACCAATATAATTATTTAAGTCCAAGAGGTCAGAGACAGTTTCCCCAAAGGGATGACATTTAAACTGAGACATGAAGGAAATGAGGGAACTAGACATTTTGCTACATGGGGGGAGAAACGTCTAGGGCAAAGGGAATTTGAAGGCAAAGGTCCTGGATGGCAGTCAGTCAGTACATTCAAGGAACATTCAAGAGGCCCAGGATAGTTTGAAACAAGTGAACAAGGAGAAGAAAAGTTGTAGTAATTCAAGTCAGCTCATCTAGGTCATGTAGGTGGTGGTAGCTTATCTCCAATGATGGCTGAAACAACTCCATCCCTCCCTGAACATGAATGCCATTCCTCTCATCAAAAGGTAGAGTTTGACCTAGTTTTTGAATCTGGGATTTGGCTCACAGAATATGGAGAAAGTGACATTCTAGGACTCCTGAGCCCAGGCAGCTTACTTCTTAGAGCCCTGAGCCACCATATGAAGAAATTCAGGCTACTTTGCTGGAGAGGTAAGTCGGGAAGATGAGAAGCTACACACACAGAGAGAGGTTACATAGAAAATCACCTAGAAGTCTGAGAATAGCATGATCTGACACCTTTTAAAAGGATCACTGCTATGTGAAGAATAGACTGTAGGAGACATGAATGAAAATCAGGAGACTAATTGAGAAACCACTTTACAATAGTCCCTGGAAGAGAACAATCTTTTGAGTGGTAGCAGTAGAAGGGGTCAGAAATAATTGAGACTTAATGTATATTTTGAAGGCAGAGCAAATTGGTTTTGCTGAAAGATTGGATATGGGGTATGACAGAAAAAAGGAGATGAGGGTCATATACATATGAAGTTGGGGACAATATGGAAAGATTTAGAAATCAACTGAAACTTCTACTACTCTGAAGAAACTTGGCTTTCTTTAAAGGATAACCACAAAAAAAAAAAAATAAAGGATAACCACAAAGTGGTACAACAGGGTACTTTTCAAAGTAATTTTATAGATCTTCAGCATATTTGCCTGAGGCAATCCCAATCAGCAGGAAGGCCAATGTTACTATGGAGCTCATACCTGCCTGGACATATTGAATGTGCCATAAAACTATCAAATTTGGATAATCAATTTCTGTTATCTAAGGTATAGGCTGGCTTAATTTCTAAATGTTAAATTCCGCCCATAGACTTCTTTACAAATGATTCCTGATACACATATCTGAAAGTATATTTTCAAAAATGGCATTAGCCATTCTGTTTACACAGAAAGAGCTGTAAGCAGCAAGCCCTGGTGTATGGACTTGGATGTTTTCTAGCATAAATGCCACTGTTGTCTATGATATAGACTAAAAATGATTAATAATAACCTTGTTGGACACAGGCCCTGGGGGACTTCAGAGCTGCTTTTTGTGTAGGTTATTTGTTTGCATTTCAGAAAAGATAAACTTGTGAAATATGGAGTAAGACTGAGTGAGCTAATGAATAAGTGGGAGTACAAGCTTGACCAAATGCCACTTCACATCTCAACAACCCAAACCTCCCATTTCATCATCTTTTGTAAATTTGTCCCTTTGTCTTTTAAAGGGTGGAAATGGACTGGAGCTGGATGCTACCCAGGGTATTGTTTTCTGGCTAAAGACCAGAAATGTCAGTAACAGAGAACAATAATCAGCATGGTAATGAAATGATTCTATTTATAACCTTCAACAAACCAGCTGTTTCTACAATCACAGGGAATCGTGCTTTGATCAGTAGTTATTCAGACTATTAGCAGATAAAAATGCCTAAGGATTTCACAAGTTTGGTTATCCCACTGCAGAAGCTAAAGTTCAGTCCGGACCTTCATATATATATGCATATATGTATATGTATGTATATATATATTTAAAAGATTTTATTTACTTGAGAGAAAGTGAGGGCAAGAGAGATCAGAGGGAGAGGGAGACTCTTCACTGAGCAGAGAACCTGACTTGGATCTTGATCCCAGGACCCCAAGGTCCTGACTGGAGCTGAGGGCAGACATCCAACCTACTGAGTCACCCAGGCACCCCAGGACTTTCTTATATTTTCAATGATTGAATCATAAATGGAACCTAAAACATTTGGCTATTAGAAATGAAATAGAAACTGAGAGTTCATGAATTTACTAACTGTCTGGGCTACTCTAGCTGGTAATGCATTGTAGTTACCACCCTCAAAACAGAGTATTTCTTTATGAAGTAGAAAGACACACAGCTCAGATCCAACATCACTTTGAATGAGTTACTTACTCTTAACGACTACACCACACTGCATAAAGAGCTTTGGTCCTACAGTACAAATACCTGGTTTCAAATTCTAGTTCCTCAATTTACTAGCTATGTGTCATGGCATAAAAAATTTGATTTTTTTCCCCCAGAGTCTCTTTTTCCCTCATCTGCCAAATTCTAAGATCTATTTCACTGGGTTTTTGTGAGGATCAAATAGAATAATCTAAGAAAAGCATGCTTAGCTCACCACCTGACACACAGTGAAGTGCTCAATAAATCAACACTCTTAAAGAACTTCTGACATGGCGGAGTTGCACTTTCGCTCTCCTTTTGAAAATTCATCCTTCTTTCTTACTATGTATTATATATATTTTTCTTTCATTTTCAAGATTTTATTTATTTATTTGACAGAGAGAGAGAGAGAGAGAACACAAGCAGGGGGAAAGGCAGAGTAAGAGGGAGAAGCCTAGCAAAGAGCCTGATGTGAGACTTGATCCCAGGACCTGGGCCGAAGGCAGATGCTAAACTGACTGAGCTACCCAGGCACTCATAATATATATTTTTCTATCTTAATTTTCACTGCAGTATAATATACATAAAAGTGCATAATCTCAAGTGTTGATGAATTTTCAAAATGTCAACATACCCATGTAACTAGCATCTTGATCAAGAAACAGATTATCATGAGCCTTATAAACCTTGCCTTGTGCTCCTTTTGTTGGGTCACTAGCCCCACTCATTTATTATTTTTTTTTGAAATGTAGCTTTAAAAACTGTCTGCCTGGGGATCCCTGGGTGGCGCAGCGGTTTGGCGCCTGCCTTTGGCCCAGGGCGCGATCCTGGGGACCCGGGATCGGGTCCCACGTCGGGCTCCCGGTGTATGGAGCCTGCTTCTCCCTCTGCCTGTGTCTCTGCCTCTCTCTCTCTCACTGTGTGCCTATCATAAATTAAAAAAAAAAAAAAAAAAAAAACTGTCTGCCTATACAATTTACCATAGCATTTGAAAAACTATAATACTTAGGAATAACTTAACAGCATATGTGTTAATACCTATAAAAGTGAAAACAACAGAACAGTGCTACGGGGAATTTTAAAAGTTCTAAATAAATGGAAAGAGATACTATCTTCACAAATGGGACTCAATATGGTTAAGATGTTCACTCTTTCCAATTAATCCACTGATAAGAGTCAATGTAGTATCAATGGAATTTCAGCAAGCAAACCAACAAGTGGATTCTAAAATTTGAATGGAAATGCAAAGGACCTAAAAGTTAGCCAAGTGATCTTGCAAAATAAAAACAAAGATGGAGGACTCACACCATTGAACTTTAAAATAAAGTAATACTAAATAGGTAGTGTGACTTTGGTATAAGGATAAACATGTAGAACACATCAATGAAACAAAAGACAGACTCCACAGAGACTTACATATGGCTAGCTGATTTTTGAGAAAGGTGCCAAGATAATTCAATAAGGACAAAATACTCTTTTCAAAAGATGATGGTGAAACATCTGGATATCCATATGGAAACAATGGACTTTGTTCTTTACTTTCTTTAAAAAAAAAAAAAAAAAGATGAGAGAGAGCAATACAAGTGCGCACATACACAAATTGGGGGAGGGGCAGAGGGAGAAGCAGACTCCTCACTGAGCAGGGAGTCCAACAAGGGGCTTGATCCCAGGACTCCAGTGTTCTTTACTTTCAACCATGTAGAAAAATTAACTTAAGTGGATTCTGGATTTATATGTAGGAGCTAAAACAGAGTGTCTAGAAGCAAGCATAGGAGAAAATCTGTGTACTCTTGAAACAGGCAAACATTTGGTACACAGGGGACAAAAGCACATGGGATGTGGCAACAATGTAAACTTCTGGTTTCTAAAATAAACAGTAGGGCAGCACCGCCTGCAGCCTGGGGTGTGGTCTTGGAGACCCTGGATGGAGTCCCACATTGGGTTCCCTGCATGGAGCCTGCTTCTCCCTCTGCCTGTGTCTCTGTCTCTCTTTCTCCCCCTCTCCGTGTGTGTCTCTCATTAATAAATAAATAAAATCTTAAAAAATATAAAATAAACAGTAAAATAAAAATAAAAACTACAAACTAGGAGAAAATACTTGCAATATATATACATTTGACAAAAGACTTGAATCCAGAATATATAAAAAACTCCTAGAACTTAAAAAGAAAGCAAATAACCCTAGTCTTTTTTTAATGAGCCAAAAATTTGATTAGACATTTCATAAGAAAAGAATACGGATGGCCAATAAGCCCATGGAAAGATGTTCAACATCATTAGTCACTAGGGAAATACAAATTAAAATCACAATGAGATACTACTGCACACTTATGAGAATGGCTAAAATTAGAAAGACTGATCATACCATGTATTGGCAAGAATAAGGAGCAACGGGGTCTCTAACATATTGCTGGCAGTAATGGTTAAAGACACAATCACTTGAAAACACAGGGAGCAGTTTCTTATAAAACTGAATACTTATCATATGACCCAGCAATTCTACTCCTAGACATTTACTTCCCTTGCAAAATGGAAATGTATTATTTAAATTTATTTTTAATATTTTTTAAGATTTTATTTATTTATTCATGAGAGAGAGAGAGAGAGAGAGAGAGAGAGAGAGAAAGAGAGAGAGAGAGAGAGAGAGAGAGAGAGAGAGAGAGAGAGAGACAGGGGGAGAAGCAGGCTGCAGGCGGGGAGCCCGATATGGGACTTGATCCTGGGCCTCCAGGATCAGGCCCTGGGCTGAAGGTGGCGCTAAACCGCTGAGCCACCCGGGCTGCCCTGAAATGTATTTTTATACAAAGACTTGTACATATATGTTCATGGCTGCTTTATTCATAATAGTCCCAAGCTGGAAAAATCTCAATGTCCAGCAAGAGTTGATAAGAAGAAAAAAAAAGAATTCATAAGCAAATTGAGATATCTATAAAATGGAATAGTGTGTGTATATATACATATATATATATGAATTATAAATCCCAAACAGATGCTGAACAAAAGAAGCCAGGTACCAAAACTCATATTTTATGACTCTATGTGAAACTCTAGGACCACAAATCTAATTTATGATAAGAACAGATCAGTGGCTGACTGAAGCTGGATGTGGGGATGGAATTGATTGAGTAAGGGTGCAAGATAAGTTTCTGGGGCAATAAACATGTTCTACAGCTTGACTGTTACACAAGTGTTTGTAAACATTTGCCAAAATTCAAACTGTATACGTAAAGTAGGTGTATTTTATTGTATGTAAATTATATTTTAATAAAAGTAAAACTAAGGATAGAGTATTCCTTTTTTTTTTTTTTGGATAGAGTATTCCTAAGGATAAACATTACTGTAACTAAGATACTACATTTATAGAGAGCTCAGGAGATAAAGGTCTTTGTTATTAAGCCTCTTCTCTCTATCATTCTCCCATACATATTTTTCTACTAATGGCTTAAGTAAAAGTAGCAAAATTTCAATTTGAGAACCTTTAAAAATCCACAAGGGCACAGCGAAAAGTTCAATTATTAAAAAATCAAAAGGCTGTATATTAGAGTGTATGGGAGAAAGGGTAATGGTTACTGGTGGCAATAGAATTGATTTGGCTTTCCCAACAAAAGCTTGATGACTCAACCACTACTGTTGAAATGTCTAGGAAAGCTGACAAACAACCTCTGTTTAATGGTAACACTAACTTTCTGTCACCCCTGCACATCTCTTCTGCTTTTCTGTTTACAATGAACAGTTAGCTCCAAAAGAAAGAAAGGAAGAAGCTGTCAGGTGACAGGTACATGAAATGACTTAAGTATTTATTTATAAGACTGTCCTTAGCTTAGTCCTCAAAGGCTAAAGGCTAACATTCCCCCCAACCCTAACCCCCCAAAACATATTATAAGCACCACTTTCAAAATTACCATGAATTTCTTTGAAGCTGCTGCCTGGGCCAGGAAGGATAAATATATACTTGCAGACATCAACTAGCTTAACCACCACCACAGCAATATCAAGTGTGCTGGCTTTGCTAACTGTATTGTGTATAGGTTGGAAGATGCAGTACAGACTGGTTGAACTTGATGGTGAAATGATAGATGTTTCTAGCTGGCAGTCAAACCCTGCTTTAACCACAGGGAAAGGTATGGTAAATAGAGAAAGAAAAACATTCCAGACAGACACCATTTGGAATTGGGGATGCAAAGACTAGATAAAGAGAGTAATAGTTATGACTAGAGAGAAGCAAATAATATTTAAAGATTCTGATGGGCCTTAATAAGGCCTTTGAGGAGGGGGGCTTGAAATAGTTAATGGGGATCAAGGAGTGCACTTGGTGGGATGAACACTGGAAGACAAAATAAAAACTTTAAAACAAGAAGGGCTGTGAGGAAAGATTCTGGCATTGAAACCATGGTAGAAGAAAGGGGATATAATGATTAAGATGATGAGTGAGTCTAAGAACAAAATGGGCAAGGGTTGTGCTGGGGATAAGGCTGTAGCCTAAGATGGGTAGGACAAGAACTTTGACTAAGGCTGGAACTTTAGAGTTATCAATTAACCAACAACCATTTACTGAATGACTACTCTGGGCACTTTTCTAGGTGATAGAAAAATTGTGGCACAGTTTCTTTACCTTCTCTAGGAAGGAGTGGAGGAAGAATATATAATAAATGTTAACTTCAGAAACCAATAAATATTGTCAAGAAAATGAAATAAGGTAATATTAAAAAGGGAGGGAACAGTACAGCCTATTATAACTGAGGTGGTCATGAAATGACACAGAAGGAGTTAACATTGGAGATGAGATCAGAATATGAGGGCCAGTCTAGTTAATATTTGGGGACAGCCGCCCCCTCCCCCAGACATGAAGGAGACAAAGGTGTGTTCAAGTGAAAGACAGAAAGAAGTCTAGTATGGCATGAGCAGAATGAATGTTGGGAAATGAGGTTAGTCAGGTGGCCTAGGCCCAGATCACAAAGGTTTTCTGGGCCACAGTAAGGAGTTGGGATTTCATCCTAAATCTAAAGGAGAACCCCTAGAGGTTCTGAAGTAGTCAACCAAGACATCATCTGATTTATCCTTTAGAAATATTTATACAGCTGCCAGGTAGAGAATGGTGAGAGGAGAACAAGAACAAATTAAATGAACAGAGGAAGACCAATTAGTAGGCTGATAAAATAATCCAGGCAAGAGGTACTCATGACTAAGATTAAAGGAGGTAGATTAGGAAGTACTAGGAAGAAAGATATTTTATCATCACAAGAAGGAGGACCTGTTGAGAATTGTTAAATTTTGGTTATAATACACATTTACTTCAGTGTAATAATTTACTTCCTCAATAGTGCTGATCCTTCAAATATTTGATCTAGTATATTAACCTGGAAGGGGACAGAACTAGGGTTCTTGTTCCTGTGGCCAGAAGATACAAGGTAAAACATTCAAGAGTGTCGAGGGAGGAAAAGGAGGATTTTTAAAAGGTCTATAACTATACTTTCCATTGGCTATTGCCAAGTTTTAGTTAAATAAGAATCTAAAAGCACTGACTTTAAAGTTTTTTGTTTTTTCCTTGATTTCTTTGTAAAAATATCTTATGGAAGTTCAATACTGTCTTGATTAAATTCAAAGGAAATGGTATTGTCTGCATTTTGATAAGGACGGAAAGAGATTAAGTAAGCACACAGAAGGATGGGGACATGGTGATGGCAGAATGGCTCTGGAGCTCTCAAAGAGTTAGGATAGAAACAAAAAAGGAACCCAGAAGGGTTAGGGCCCACTGGCATTTGGGTTATCTTTATTTAACAGAAGATTTCAAGAGAAACTCAAAGGACTTGGCCATAAATTGTGCAGAATGAAAGGTAATGAGTGTTCAAAAGTGGGATCATAGCTTTTATTGTTCTGGTTTTCAGTTAAAAAACCTATATTATAACTTTCAGTAACCAAAGAAGTAGTCCATTATCTTATTCTCTTTTGGGAGGGAGGGTGAGGTGAGAGTGCAAATGAAAAGAAATTGGTGGCTCTACATATAGAATGGGACATGCATTTTAACAGAAGTAAACATCACATTTCTCAGTGGGATTATTATATTAATATTTTAACAGCTTCTACTAAATATGATTACATATTAGGTGAACTCATAAATATGTCAGATCTGATTAGTGAACATGGAAGACAGGAAGGGGTATATTATTCAGCAGAAGGAAAGTTCACATTATAAATCTGACTAGTTTCTAATAACCAACAAGAAAAAGCCTACAATCACTTCAATTCTTTCAAATAAAACTCACTAGAAACAAACTCACAAATATCTCAGTATATATGATTATTTAAAGACTGGACACTTGACAATCTTTTTTTCTATTTACTAAATATAGGAAAAGCCATATAAAAAATGCACCAAGATCAAAACAAAGCCATTTTGATTATTTTCAGGCTTCTGGGGGGCAGTTAAAGAGATAAGATAGTTACTTAACATTGTTAGGTTTCAAAAGTGGGGCTCTTGTTTCTGTACTGGGTTCCCTCATGCAACTTCATAGCTTCCAGGGCAATAGGTTCTTTTGTTCTAAACCAAGAAACTCACAGCAGTTTAATTTACTGCTGCATTATTGCAGCTACTAACTACACACATCTTGAAGGCTGGTAAACCCATTGATGTAGGCAGCGCCACCTTAAAAGGATTTTTGGATGGGTCTTAGTGATGGGGGGGCGGTAAGGACATAATGTTTAATTATAAGAAATGATTGAAATAGGCACAGACATACCCCGGGTGCCTCTGCACTGCAGCAAGCTCTAAACTTGTTATCGTTAATGGTTTAAATTTCACTGTGCTAATCATTTCAGGACACAAGCCTTTCTTGATAATCTAATGAATTATTCCAACATCCTTCAGCAAAAAAAAAATCCTCCATGACAGCACTAATTACAAGACGTTTTCCCAGAGCTTATGTAAAATATGACAGAGCAGCAGCTTAGGGAATTGCAGAAAACTGCTTCTAATTTCCACTGAGAAACTGACAAACACCTCTCTTTCATCTCTCCCAGCTCTCAAGTAAGATTTAACTTTCTCATTTAGTTAATTACCGAGTGAGGATCATCATTTCCCCGGATCGGAGCGGCACAGAGCCTTTATCGTGTTAACTTGTGAACTTGATCGATGGCTGCTGCTAAAACTTAATAACTTCACCCCCTGGCAAATTGTAAGATAAATATAATAGGAGAAACTCTGACAGTAAAAACCTGCCAGAAATGAGCGCTGTGTTTATGTTTCTTTGCAGGCAGCAAAAAAAAAAAACAACCGACAGCTTATTACTGGTTGCGTGTTACTTATATTTAAAAGACTCCAGGCAGTTAACTTTCTATGTACTGTTAAAACTTTGCTCACAAGATGGGGAAAAATGGGAAAAAGCACAGTAATGCAGACTTGGAGAAGTGAGGAAATAGGAAGAAAACAATAAAACAAAAGGAACAAACCAAACAAACTGAGAGAAAGACAAGGAGAAAACAAATATACTGTGTAAACTCTTTTAAAATGTCATGTTCATTGTATAAAATGTCCAACCTGCATATATAGGCATAAAATCCTTAAAAAGAATTCAGGACTTCTAATACACTGTATGAACCATATCTAGGAGCCAAGCAAGAGAATTTTGCTCACGCACATGTTTTCAAAGTCCATGCCTGAAGAAATTCAATTAACTGCATAATTCCTAGATCTCTTTTCGAAAACCCCTGCAGCTAGAAAACCATTCACGAACTACACCACCATTTAACCCTTTCTTAAATGAACACCCTATAGCTAGGAAATGTTTAAGTTTGTCTCAAATAGTTCATCTAATTTTACGTTCACCTTCCACACCTCAGCTAGCCAATGAGAAGGAAATCATCTGGAAGTTTTTCTTTTGGGTCAAACTTGAATCTGAACTTGGAATTT
Organism: Nyctereutes procyonoides; assembly: GCF_905146905.1. NCBI lineage: Eukaryota > Metazoa > Chordata > Mammalia > Carnivora > Canidae > Nyctereutes > Nyctereutes procyonoides. Next base: position 6,585,530 of record NW_026575133.1, on the reverse strand, counting down.
TAACATTTAAACTCTGTGAAGGGTTGGTATCACAGCCAGGTACAGCACGAAATTTATGCCTTTTATAACCAACAGTACTAAGGGCAGTAAACAAGGTCCAATAATGAGGTATTACAAAAATAGAATGGCTGTTCACCAACGCCAGTTCCATCTATCCTCTAAAACTGGTAACAGGGCTGAAAACAAATCTATGTACAAATCAGTAAGTCTGTCACACTGATCACCCTCATAGCATAGAAGGACTATGAAAAATAAAATATGAACTAAATTTTGGGGAGTGCAGAGAAAGGCAGAAAAGACTTAGGACTTAAAGTTAAGCCTAACTTGTGACAGTATTTACCATCCATCATGTGCTATGACAGTTGTCAATAACTGAAGGCTTCATGCTGCAGTCCAAGGGCCCACAGATTTGAAAGCTAAAAGGATTTGGAAAACTAAACATCAAAATAGCAAACCAAATTCATACTTGCTAGAGGGACAAATCTGATTCTTCATTGTTTTATTTTCCTTTTCATTAAATAAGGATGTAGTAGGGTCAAGTAGAGAAAGACTGATTTGTTTTTAAAAAACAGCATTTATAATAGACATATTAGACAATATGAAAAACAAAGATGCACAAAGAACATAAAAATTACCCATAATTGCCACTATCAACAAATAAAGAATGATTACATTTTGGTGGCTATGTATCTTTCTGGTTTTTAAATATATATATACTAGTCAATTATTTGATGTATAGGGGAAGATGATATTTCTGTGTCATCTAGAGGATTTTTTTTCTGTAACATCAAATAAATTAATCAGAGCAGGCAAAATTTATCTCCTTTGCCTCAGAGAAGTCAAGATCTGATCCTGGAGGATATAGAATTACAGATCACTGTGACTGTGGAAAGGAGGAGAGAGATGAGGAAGAGGAAAACAGAAGAGGCAGGAGGGGAGAGAAGGTTGGAGGAAAGGGAAGAAGGGGAAAGAGAGAAGGGTCGTGAGAGAAGGAGGAGAGGGAGGAGGAGAGAAGGAAGAGGAATGACGACAGTGCCTGGGGACACAAGAAAGGAGAGAGTTGGGTGCTGGGAGGGGGGTAGGTGAGCCCTGAAAGAGTTGGGAGAGATAAGCAGGGGTAGTGAGAGATAGGAAGGAGGAGATAGACAAGGGGCTACAGAAGAGATGGGGAGGTAAGTAGGGAGCAGGAGTGAGGTGGAGAGAGATGAGGGGGAACAAGAATAAATATAACCAAATGTAATAGGGACCCAGCATTACCAAGTTCACCTGCAATATGCTTGTTGGACAAACAGGTCCTCTCCCACACAATAAACAATAAACAGCAAGAGGGAGAAAAGATGAAAAACCATTTTCCTAAACCACTACTTAATGTTTCAGGCAGAGTAATAAAGTTTAATTGTCTGGAATCTGGTTGCTCTTTCTGTAAACTTCCTCAAATAAAGGTTGCTCATCTGGATGTTAAATAATGTTAATATTACCAAAATAAAATTTATGTTATGGAGAAAGTGTACACTAAGAGTCTTCTCCCCAACTTCGCCCTCACATTCTCCCCTTTATTTTAGCATTTGAAAGTTAAGTCCTACCACAAATAACAGGGAATGATGGAGGCATTGGTTGCCAGAGGAAGACAGACACGCATATAGCACAATTTAAAAGTACATGGGGAAAATATAGCCAGTTTTAAATAAAGAAAAAAACTGCTCCTCCTCTTTGTGCTCTAATCCTTACATTTTTGTGTCCAATAAAAAGGTCTCAATGACTTGGTAACACTTGCTTCTGAAGAAAGCCTTTGAGAAGGTATATCTAAAACCTGGATTAGAAAAATACAAGATTTTTGGATAGGATCTTAAGAAGCCAACTCAGCTTTCCAGAAGAAATTCAACTCTTTCCAAATGCTTGTTAATGCATGTTAAATGCAGCAGGAAATAATCCTATGAGGCAGCAGCACAGGCCTCTCTTAGCTGCAGTGAATGAAGTAAATGACTTGTAACTTCTGGAAGTCTTGGTTATCTTCAGGTAAAACTTTAATAACCCTTGGAGCATCAAGGGACTAAAGACATTTCTCTCTAGAATACTTGGGTAATTGTTTTCTTAATTTATCCAGGAGAAGCTTAGTTTGGATGCAGCATCTGTTTTTTTAGCAGAGGTGATCAAAATAACTCGTGTAAGTTAGTTGAATTCAGACTGAATTTCAAAATGCAGTTGTTATGTAAGGTGAACAGTTTTTCTAAAATGAAATTTTGGCCCTTCCTCTTTTTAATGACAATAAAGCTCCAAGTCAATGACTAAGACTAAACGTAAAAGACCAAGACTGCTTTGTACAGATGGATAAATACATTTTCTACAGTCAAAAGTGTTTTACATGAGTACCAAGACCACAAGTGCCACACTGAAGCTAGTTCAAATGTCGTTTTGAAGGAATTTATATTTATGTAAGGGAATATCATTAAAAAATGACACTGTAATTTGGCACTGATTCTATCCCAGCTCTACCATTTGCTCAATATGTGATCTTGGGTAAATTACTTATCTGTGCCTTAATCTCCTCACTTGTAAAAAGGGAATTCTTACAGAACTAGTTGGAGGGGTTACTGTTAGGATTAAAAATAAAATAATACACATGTAAAGGCATTTAGAAGAGTACCTGGCACACAGTAAGGACATTGACTGTCATGCTTCTAACTAGGGAGGACTGCAATATACTTAGTTGTTGATTATAATTAGCTTAATGCTTTATCAAATACAATCTTCTTTGCTTTTATAATAATTTTATATTCAGAAATCTTCACTTTCACATTAGATTTTCAACTCTGAAAAATAGAAATTGACATAAAATGGAAGCTCAAAAATATTTGGTAGACTGAATTTTTAATCCAAACTAATATAAAGAGTAAATATTGCTTTTTGGGAGTACAGAGGTAAAACATATTTGGAGTTCCCCTGTCTCACCAACAAAGATGCTACTATCAGTACACTGACACTTTGTCTATAAGTACTCTGATGTGGCAATCTTTAATCCATTGTTTTCTAAGGTTCGTTTCAATGTTTTTGTGTAGTAAAATACATAAAAAATTACTATGCAAAAATCTAAAAATCAAGGTAAGACTGAAGTTCCAAAAGGAATGACAATTGCCATTAGGTTGATGTTTCCATCAAATATAAGAGTTGGAAAGAAAGAGAAGAGCAAAAGAAAGACCTGGAAAAAAGTTCTACAATATGAATAAAAGGCATGTGCGCATTGATTTTTTTTCATCCAATCTTTCAGAGCAATTGTCAAAACATTTCCATAGCACTCCAATTTAGTGAGGGAAGAGCAATAAGGAAATTATTAGAACAGTTAACAAGACTCTCAATGCATTACTCTAATTTCTAAAATCCACTTTACTGGTATCTACCAAAGAGCTAACATCCTGTGTACAGAGTACATTTTGCTTCCTTCAGACTTTGTACTTAGTTTTAGTGATCAGCAAAGACAGTGCTAGCGCTGAAACCAGACTGAATTCCAGCTGTCATCAGCACCCACCCTCCTCTCTCTCAAAAACTGGCAGAAAGGGGTGCCTCAGTGGCTCTGTCAGTTAAGCAACCAACTCTTGACTTCAGCTGAGGTCATGATCTCAGTCATGAGACTGGGCCAAGTGCTGGGCTCCATGCTGGATGTGGAACCTGCTTAGGAGTCTCTCTCCCTTTCCATCTGCCCCTCCACCAGCTCAAACAAAACAAAACAAAACAAATAACAACAAAAACAAAAAACAACAACAACAAAAAACACGTGGCAGAAAAACTATTACCATGTGATTTTGTCAAAATAGTAGGGCTGTATGAAGAGTCTGCAAACAGGTATGAAAAACCTATTGGGATCGTTCTCAATGCTTTATCAAGGTTACAGTGCTAATATTGATTATTTATTTATTATTTATCAGGTTATTTAACTCTTCCCCACCAAGGGTACCATTTTTAATGGGGTTTTGTGGGCCAGCGACTATAGATTTTTTATGTTTCTGAGGAGAGAGTCACAAAAAATTTCTTTTCAGAACAGGACAAACTTCCACCAAGGATTTTGTGTGTGTATTTGTTGGGGGTGGAAGATGAAAATGAACTCAGTAAGAAATGAAAATCAAGATAGTTACTTCATAATATTTATGCACTTGATTTAGTAATAGAAACCATATCCTTTCTTTGTAAAATGAGCCTTTCTTAAAGCATGAAATGGCTTCCTAGTTTACTACTCAACTTTTTAACTTTACCTGGGTGTCACACTCACATGGAACCTATAAATATGAAACTCAAGGGTACCAACTTTTTCTCACAAGATTTTTCCGTGTCAAATGTTCTGAAGTTACTCTATTTTTATTTTCTGTTAAAGGAACAGATACTGAACTTGGATGCTCTGGAAACAAATCATTATGAAAAGTTTTCTATAGTTGACAGACATAAATAGCCTCATAGCAACAGTGAGGCAGCATGATGGCTCAGCCCTATCACTAATTAGCTATGTGATAATGGGTAAATTTCTCCTGTCATGAGACCACATCTGTAATATGAGTGGGTGGACGGGATAATCTGAGGCTCAGTCTGGCTTTTAGATTTTGAGTCTATATGATTCAGTTCCATGGTAAATTAAAACAGAGATCCAGGGCAGCCCGGGTGGCTTAGCGGTTTAGCACCACCTTCAGCCCAGGACCTGGTCCTGGAGACCCAGGATCGAATCCCACGTCAGGCTCCCTGCATGGAGCCTGCTTCTCCCTCTGCCTGTGTCTCTCCCTCTGCCTCTCTCTCTCTCTCTCATGAATAAATAAAATCTTAAAAAAAAAAAGAGAGATCCATTCTTTGTATTTTCTTACTAAAAAATTAACATATTAGAATTTAAGTGAATTAAATTCCCTCAAGTGAAAAGACATTATTTTCATAATATTATTTGGACAAGCAATATATTCCAGAATCTGAAGAATGTCGACCTTTTCTTAAATGATTGAATTTTTAATGCAATGAAGTGCTATCATTCTGAGTGACAGGTACACAGGTAACATTATTATCCTTTCACTTTTATACCTGCTAAAATATTCCATAATTAAGAAATTAACACTTTAAAAGAAATAACCTTTCTCAGGCTGACAGTAAAAACTGAAGACCTAATAATGTCATCTTGAAGTTTTCTGGGTCTTAATGTAACTTATTCTTTCATACTTACTCTCATTTCCTCCATCTACTCTCTTCGTGGTTGCCAATATTTAAGGAAAGGTTTTCTAGAAAAATGTCAATAAATGAATCTATCTCTCTATTAAAAATCCCTTCATGCATTAGTAAAAAAAAGTTATCAATGTAACACACTGACTTGTCTTATTTAGGGGCAAATCAAAATAGTAGGGCTACATGAATAGATATGAAAAACCTACTGGGATCTTCTCAATGCTTTATCAAGGTTATAGTACTCATGATCAGACGGCTGTTGTTCTCTACAAGTTTAATTTTCAGCACTATATAGCCCATAGCTCACTCTATCTTAGAGACCTTTATCTTTCAAATTCCAAAAGCCATCAAGTGTCCTCAAGGTCAAGGGGGTGTATTAGCTACTGTAATAAAAAGATAAATAAATATGGAAAAGAACTGGGCCTTAATTTCCATTTGAAAGATTAAGTTTCACTGGAAGTGGACAGCCCAGGTGGCTCAACGGTTTAGTGCCTGCTTTCGGCCTGGAGTGATCCTGGAGTCCCGGGATTGGGTCCCACATCCGTCTCCCTACATGGAGCTTGTTTCTCCCTTTGCCTGTGTCTCTGCCTCTCTCTCTATCTCTCATGAATAAATAAAATCTTTTAAAAAAAAAGTTTCACTGGAAGTTACAAACAGTATTTGTAGCACATCTTCCATGGAGATAGTATCTTTCAATGGTGAACAAACTAACAAGCATACATTGTAAGTTAAGTAAGGCTGTGAGAATAGGCTGGTATCAGAATGGACATGGACCTAGAGAGTAGCAGTGACAATATGGGATGAGACAGGGAAAAAGACAGACTCAAGACATCTTGGTAGATACATTCTTAGGGATAACAACAAGGAGCCTGGGTTATTACTTAAGGACTAAGTAAAACAACTTACTATTTTAAACACAGTGTCAGACAAGCCTTAGAGCAAGCCTTGTGTCTGCAATTCACAAATTATGTACATAGGCTTGAATGAGCTGGTTACCCTCTTTAAGCCTCAAGTTTTTTCACCTGCAAAGGGGAACAAATATTACCATCTATTTCCCAGGGTTATTAAAAGAAATAACAGGAGATTATGGGTAAAATGCTAAGCACAGGGTATAGCACATAAACACTCAATAAAGGCAGCTTTTATTGTTCACTAGCACATAAGAGCCATCTCAGCAATTTAGGTTGCATCAGCATCTGCCCACCAAATTTTGAAACTAAACTTTAATTTTTTTAAAGATTTTATTTGCTTATTCATGAGAGACACAGAAAGTGGCAGAGACACAGGCAGAGGGAGAAGCAGGCTCCCCATAGGAAGCCCTATGTGGGATTCAATCCAGGAACCCTGGGATCACACTCTGAGCCAAAGGAAGATGCTCAACTGCTGAGCCATTCAGGCATCTCTTGAAATTAAACTTTTAACCGAAACTCCATTATCAAATTCCCTAGGAAGGGAAATTATGAATTGGAATATCTTAAAACATGCTAACTTGTCTGGTCACCATTAGTTGATATGATTGGGGACAGAACTGTAAGAAAAGAACTAAAATTTAAGATGTGATTAGATTGTAAGTGCAGCCCAGTAGAGCCAGGATCAAAGGCTCTGGGTGAAATCAGAAGAAACTACAATTCCAGGAATTTCCAAATGTACTGAGTTATCTTTTTTAAACAAATATATTAAAGACTTTCTATGTGTAAGTGCTCTACTAGGTGATGCAAATAGAGGGTAAATATTGACAAGTTGATTCTAAAATTTATATGGAAATGCAAATAGCCAATAATCATCAAGGTAATATTTAAGAATAACAACAAAGCTGGAGGGCTTACTCTTAGAGTTCAAGATTTGACAAAGACCTATACACACATGGTCATGTAATTTATGACAAAGGAAGCAGTGCAGTAGAGAGGGAAATACACATTGTAATAAATAGTACTAAGTCAACGGATTATCACATACCAACAAAAAAGAACTCTTACCTCTACCTAATAATACCCAAACAAACAAAAATCAAATGGATCGTACATCCAAATGTAAAAGGTAAAACAATAACAATTTTATTTTATTTTTTTAAATTTTTTTTAAATTTTTATTTTTATTTTTTTTTTTAATTTTTATTTATTTATGATAGGCACACAGTGAGAGAGAGAGAGAGGCAGAGACACAGGCAGAGGGAGAAGCAGGCTCCATGCACCGGGAGCCCGACATGGGATTCGATCCCGGGTCTCCAGGATCGCGCCCTGGGCCAAAGGCAGGCGCCAAACCGCTGCGCCACCCAGGGATCCCTAAATTTTTATTTATTCATGATAGTCACACACACACAGAGAGAGAGAGAGAGGGGCAGAGACACAGGCAGAGGGATAAGCAGGCTCCATGCACCGGGAGCCCGACGTGGGACTCGATCCCGGGTCTCCAGGATCGCGCCCTGGGCCAAAGGCAGGCGCTAAACCGCTGCGCCACCCAGGGATCCCCAACAATAACAATTTTAGAAGAAAACAGAGTATCTTCAAGACAGTGGAGTAGGCACAGATTTAAGTAGAACGTAAAAATCCTAAAACTATATATGGCAAAGACTGATAAATTAGACTATACTATAGGACCTCTGTTCATCAGTAGACAACATTAACAAAAGTGCAAAGACAAGGCACAGAGTAGAAGAATATATTTACAACACAAATATCAAAGGATTTTGGATTCAGAATTTATATAGAACTCCTAGAAATCATTAAGAAAAATACATAAAACTCAATAGAAAAACAGGCAGAAAACCTGAACAGGCACTTCACATCTAAATGGTCAATCACCATATAAAAAGATGCTCAATTTTAGCTTTAAAGGGAAATTTAAATTAAAAAACACAATGTGACAGTATGCATAGACTTAACGCTACTGAACTGTACACTTGAAAAAAATGTAGTTAAATTTTTTTTTCATTTTTAACTACAATGAAAAAAAAATGAAAGAAGCCCACAACCAGATTCTGCTACACACTGTCAGAATGCTACAATGAAAAAGCCAAAAATCAGGTGTTGGTTAGTGAGGAAAAGGAACAATGGAACTTTCATTCACTATTGTCAGGAGTATAAATTGGTACGCCAGTTGGTGTCCTGGAAATTCCAATTCCACTTCTAGATACATACCCAAGAGGATACATGTATTCATTGTACATATTTACCAACAAATATACATAAAATTTTTGTGGTTGTCAAAATCTGAAAGCAAATCAAATGTTCATCTACAGCCAATGGGATAAATTTGGTATATTTATATAAGGAAATACTACACATCAATAAAAAATTAAAAATTACAACTACATACACTGTGACTCTCAAAAACATTATGTTGGGTGAAATAAGTCAGATAGTAAAGAATATGTGTTGTATGATTCCATTCATACGAGGTTTAAAAACCAGCAAAGCTAATGAATGATGTCAGAAGTGAGGATAATGTTACCCTCGGGAGGGGAGTGACAAAGAGGACAGAAATGGGCTTCTGGTAATGTTCTTTTTCTTTTTTTTTTTTTTTTTCTTAAAAAACTAACAAACTCAGGAAGCCTGGGTGGCTCAGCGGGTTCAGTGCCACCTTCAGCCCAGGGCATGATCCTGGGGGCCCAGGATCGAGTCCCGTGTCGGGCTCCCTGCATGGAGCCTGCTTCTCCCTCTGCCTGTGTCTGTGCCTCTCTTTCAATCTGTGTCTCTCATGAATAAATAAATAAAATCTTAAAAAAAAAAACCCAACAAACTCAGTGGTAATTACCCAGGTGTGTTCACTTTGTGGAAATTCACTAAGCCAACTTCAGGGTCTCTTGAATACTCTATTAGAAGGAGATGATTATATTCATAGGAAGAGGGATAAGGGTGAATAAAGTCCTGTTTGATTACAAATAGGCAGTCCTAATCCTAATTTTCCAATATAAGAGAAGCAGGGAGTTCTAATAAAGATTTAAATTTGTGGGGGGATCCCTGGGTGGCGCAGCGGTTTGGCGCCTGCCTTTGGCCCGGGGCACGATCCTGGAGACCCGGGATCGAGTCCCACGTCGGGCTCCCGGTGCATGGAGCCTGCTTCTCCCTCTGCCTATGTCTCTCTGCCTCTCTCTCTCTCTCTCTCTCTCTCTCTGTGACTATCATAAATAAATAAAAAATAAAAAAAATTTTAAATTTTTGCCACGGAATAGCCTTAGCCTCTAGCTTCACTTGCGACCCTATGGCCACATACAGACAATTGTTCCCATATGCCACAACTCTGAACAAGGTTAGAGCTCCCTCTAGCACTTTTAACTTAGGAAACACCACAGGCCCTTCCAGAGCTGACACAGTTTGGCGCTGCCCACGGTTAAATGCAATATGGCGATTTTTATTTTTAATTTGCTTTAATTGTTGCTATGATATGAATAATTAATAGGCTGCCTAAGCCAGTTTCGTAAAGTTCACAACACAGAAAGCCAGGAGAGAAATATCTACTTAGAAAGGAGGCTTAAAAATGGTTATAACTGCTATATTATTAGGGAATTCAGAATATTCATTCATGATTTGTGGCAACATTATGTCTAACCAACAAAGAAACATGCTACCAAGCACTTCTTACTACAAAATTCTTCTGGTCTTCATCTATTTTTCTCTTCATGGCTGCATAATCATTGTATCTACAGTACCGTATAAGAGCAAAGTAGGTCAGTGTTAGGAGAACCTTGCTCTTCAATGGAGAAGAGAAAGGTTTGGCTGTAAACACTTAACCTAGTTCCATCTATTCTAAAACAAGTATTTATTAGCATTAAATAAATCCCTGGACAATAGAGACCTATTCAAATTGAAGCCTGTACCTTTTTCCCATGCTTGTAAACTCCCTTCTCCACTGACACCTTAACCACTAGAAATTATGATATCAATGTTTCCACTTAGCAATATCTATTTCACATTTAAATACTGTCAGAAAGTATAATTTAGATATGATGTTGTAATCCTACACAATCCAGACAGAATGTGAGCAGGCTGTAAAAGTTCAGTGATTGTGATACACACAATCATCTGGGAATGCAGCCAGAAATGAAAGGGCTTTCATTTTTCATTATTGGATTTCAAATCTTCCCCACCCTGAAACAAACACTGCATTTCAACATTCTTGTTAAAATACAAATATAAAACCTGCTAATGAATTAAGTTCCTTGAATGAAGGAGTGAGGATTAAAGAATGAAAGAATGTAAAGAGTCACCTTAAAAGTAAATTTATTTTAGCAAAGAATGTTATGTGTTATTCATTACTCTGCATTCTAAAAATTAAGAAACAGTTTTTTGAGTGATAATATGAAAACATTTCCTATCAACATTTTTTTTCTTTTTAAGCTTATGGATTCCTTAAAAAAAAAAAAAGTGTGTCTATAATTAAAGGAGACTTTAGCAATTTCCAAGGGGATTTTTACCATTTTGTTTTTCAGCATTCTAAATAAAAATTAATACACTCAGTAGGATGTTCTCTCTTGTGCTCTGGTTACAGACAAGCACCTTTCAGCCAATGACAGTACACTATGGACGTTAACCTGGGCCTTTCCTGCACGTACCACAAAGCCATGATGCCACGTCACCAATTACTTTGGTTTTTGCATCATGTTATGCTGGTCACATGAACACAGCCACATTCATTCCAAGGGCAGCTCAAACTAGGGGTGAAATATTGTCTGAAAACAGTTCTTCATTAACCTACTGAGAGCCTCAGTCATGACTTGCGTTTTTCCTAAGACAGGATTCACTACTGCTTCTCTTCAATTCACCTAGTATCTGTTGGGAGCCTTATATCATGGAGTGAGACAAGAATGACAGATCTAAATTAACATGACAGAAAAGCTATTTGATGCTGCCTCTTGGTTTCTACATTTCACTCTCTTTTGTGGCATCCAAAGGCTTCAGAACCCTGGCATTAATTAAGCAACAGTTTTATTACACACAATCAAAGCCTGCAAAGAAAAACCTAACAGACAGCAAGAGGAGATTACAAGGTTCAATTAACAGTTTTACTTTTTTGTGGTTGCTAATTGAGGTATTTTTAATTTTTATCATCTCGCATGAAAAGGAAAAAACACTACGAGAGAAAAGATTACAAACCTAAAATATATTATTATGTAATAATTTTATAGAACCAATTTTCATACTTCTGTGTTTTCCAAATCCTGGCTACTTATTAGTAAATTGTTAACATTTTTTTTAAGATTTTATTTATTTATTCATAAGAGACACAGAAAGAGAGGCAGAGACACAGGCGGAGGGAGAAGAAGTAGGCTCCATGCAAGGAGCCAATATGGAATTTGATCCCGGGACTCCAGGATCATTCCCTGAGCCAAAGGCAGACAGACACTCAACCACTGAACCACCCAGGCATCCCATAAATTGTTAACATTTAATAGGCACCACAGAGAACTTTTTTCAATTACCTACACACACACACACACACACACACACACACACACACACACTAATTTCTGTGTACCACAAACCACAGTGGTTGAAAGTACACAGCTATAGGGCCGGTCTGGGTTCAAATTCCAGTTCTGCAACATGGGCAAGTTGCTCCTCTCTCTGAATTCTAATTTATTTGTATGCAAAATGGGGTTGTACACTTCATGAGACTGTTGTAAGGATTTTTTTTAAGATTTTATTTATTTATAAAAAAAAAGATTTTATTTATTTATTCATGAGAGACACACACACACACACAGAGAGAGAGAGAGAGAGAGAGAGAGAGAGAGGCAGAGACACAGGCAGAGGGAGAAGCGGCCTCCATGCAGGGAGCCGATGCGGGACTCAATCCTAGGACTCGCCCTGGGCCGAAGGCAGGTGCCAAACCGCTGAGCCACCCAAGGATCCCCTGTTGTGAGGATTTAAGTGAGAGTGTAATGCCTTTAACCCATCATCTGGCACATTGTAAATATTCAATAAATAATGGTGCAAAAGGCTATCAAATTTGAAATTACAATCTCAATACTAAAAAAAAAATTTACAGTTTTGTTTAAAAGTCAATTAGACTCAACAAATAGAATTTGAGAATTGATCTTCTGCAAGTGAACATTAGTTCCATTCAAACTCTACAATGAAGGAAATTTACTTTTGCATACCATTTGCCTTTGAAAAGAATGTGTTTTGCACATTTTTCAATTGAGAGGAAGCAGGGAATATATAATAATCTAAGTCTCAAACTTCTGAAGTTTCAAGAGCACTAAATAATAATATTACTTGGCAATCCACAGCAACCTAGAGTTGATCAAAAAATTAGTTATAAAACGTTCTTACAATTTACCCTTACTGCATGTTCTCATGTTACAATGTTCAGATAATAGCTCCTGTAAGTGTTTCAGGCTAGCTGTAACCTTTTATATTACTCAGTACCCAAACCTTTCAAAACATCCTATATTCACAAAATTGTTATCACTGAAAATGGAATCTACTGCAATGTGGATACATGTGGAGCCTGTACCAACCCCTTAGTGTTCATAACAAAATATAAAAGATAGCTGTATTTCTTGGACTTAATTTCAGTATCAACCTCTTTCCCTTAAATATCACCCAGAGAAAAAGTTAACAAAAACTCCTCCAACCTACCGATTTTAAAGTCTAAAATGACACTATATTAATTCTACAAAAAACACATAAGGCAAGATCCAAGGAAACTAACTGATTTTTTTTTTTAAAGTTCCCTAATAAAACTGTCAGGTTTGTAAGTACTCCAATCATAATAGAAAATACACAAAATGAAAAAGAACCTCACGCATAGATGTAAATAAAACCACTCTTTAGGTTGCCCATTAATCCACAAGTGGCATATTCATCTTATTTACAGTATTATACCCCCTGCCACGATATTCCATTACAGAGTCACGCTACACACTCCATAGTTAACACTGTAGGAACCATCTCTTTTTAAACATGTTTTTCTCTGTATATTTCCCTTTTGGCTTGCTCTCAGGTTAAAAAAAAACAAAAACTTTACAATTAAATTCCTTATGCTATTAGATATTCTAAGAAAATATGTATAAAGTTAAAGAAATGATATCTGACATATAAAACATAATTACATTTAGTTCACTCTTCTAGAAGTATTTCCACATTCCTGTTTGTCATGGTTTTAGTGTTCCACGTGAGCAAGTACTTCTTACATATTTTTATAAGTCCAAGCATAAAATTTATGTCAATCATAACTATCAAAAACTTCTATTCCTTCCATTAAAGAATATGCAAAGAAATTCTATGTGTGTGCATATGCTAATAGCCATGTTTGTTTGCTTTTTGTTTTCATTTGCTTTCAATGAACCTGTTTCTTTACAATGATTCATTCCTCTCCCAAGCTGCTTCTCTCTTCTCTGAAACAGGATTTTAAGGTCCAACTATTAATTCTGATACCTTACCATGTTTTGCAATCACCAATCTGTCTAGAGCATGCAAACAAATATAAAAATATTTACTGAAGTGTAATCACAGCCTGAGCTTGGAAGCCTTAAGGGACATTTTTTTAATTGACAAAATTAATTACCAAGCTCGGTCAGGAAAAATACATTTTGGTATAAAAGGACTGCCAATATATACTTACAATGTAAACTCTAACACAGACAGTAGGATGAGATCTGTATTCTAAAATAATTCGAAAGGTGTGAGTCACCACCTTGAACTAGCTATATAGGACTCATACTGTCCCACTCATTTTTTATGTAGAACAATGGATCATGGAGCCATGAGATCATCTTAGATACTTTAAAGACCTATGTTTATAAGGTAGGTGATTATTGTTGAGTAACATTTAAAGTTACATAAGAGGATTACTGACTAGGTAGCCCAGAAGAGAGACACTTAAGTTTTCTGAATACAAGGTTTGGCTCAGTTCAGTCAGAACAACATTTCTGGGGCACCTGGGTGGCTCAGTGGGTTAAACGTCTACCTTTAGCCCAGGTCATGATCCTAGGGTCCTGGGATTGAGCCTGGTGTCAGGTTCCCCAATCAGTGGGGAGCCTGCTTCTCCCTCTCCCCCTGCTGCTCCCCCTGCTTGTGCTCTCTGTCAAATAAATAAAATCTTTTTTAAAAAATAAATAAAATCTTAAAAAAAAAAGACAACATATCTTACAAGCAGTCAAGGAGACAGGGGAGATGAAGAAATAACATTTGCTAGATGTCAAAAGTGTTATAGAAATGAAATAAAAAAAAGCTATAGGTGCTTTGTAATATGAAGCCAAGTATAATGGTAGAAGAGATATAAAGGGCCTCCAAATACTATTTGAAAGGCAACCTGGTGTAGTACAGAAGTGACTCTGTAGTCAGAGATCTGAGTTCAAACTTTGACCCTATAAATTAGAGATGCGAAAACTTGGGAAAAGGTTCAACTTCTATAAGTTTCAGGTATCTCATCTATAAAATAAGGACTATGCATCCATCTTATCAGGTTCACTTAAGTTTTGAAATAGCTAACACAGCTAGCACTATAGTGCCTAAACACAGGTCTTAATAATTTTTTTTTTAAGATTTTATTTATTTACTCATGAGAGACACAGAGAGGCAGAGACACAGGCAGAGGGAGAAACAGGCTCCATGTACGGAGCCTGACGTGGGACTTTGATTCTGGGGTCTCCCGGATCACACCCTGGACTGAAGACGATGTTAAACCGCTGAGCCACCCGGGCTGCCCACAGGTCTTAATAAATATTAACATATTTTCTCTCCTCCTCAAACTCTTGAGTATAAAGAGGAAGGAAAAAAAAAAAGATAAAGGTCTTCCATCCTGTAGATGAGTAAAAAAATGGACATTTCCCTTTTTTTTTTTTTTTTTTTTTTTTAAGATTTTGAGAGAGAGAGAGCGAGCATGAGCTGGGGTAAGGGGACAGAGAGTGAAGCAGACTACCCACTGGGCTTAAGCCCAGGACCCCAGGATCATGACCTGAGCCAAAGGGTGACGCTTAACTAACCTTACCACCCAGGCAACCCTTCCAATTCGTTATATAGGAACATATCCCTAAACTAAAAATGAGGGGGATGGGGGACTTAGGAAGGATTATAACAGCTTCAGAGATTCAACTGGTTCCATACATAAGAACTTTAAATAAGGGTGTACTGGGTGAGCTCCAAAGGAGTAGACTAATGAAAATTTCTCTAACATGAACCCTATTCATGAAATTTGGGATTAGTAGAATCTAGGGTGACTTGATAATTCTATCTCTGTTAGGAAACAAAAAGGAGTTTCTTGGTCATTCAGCCAGTTAGACTTCTCTGTAATTACTATATAAACAAAAAAAAGGTTCCCTCAAAAAAGAGACATTTATTTTAACACTGATCTTAAAAGAGCCAATTTTACTGGAAAAGAACTCTAACAATAAGAACAAATATTGGCAAGATCACTAGGTCAGATGGAAATCCAGAATCATAGGGAAAAAGGGAGAAACACCAATGTTATTTTGTAGAAAGTTGACATAGAGTAGCACAGTTACTTAAATTCATAGCTCATTTGCCTTATAAGCTGGAGTCATGACATAAGAATAAGATTTTACATGTATGGATCCTGAGCTCATGAGTACTGGGAGGTTTAAAAGGAGAGCTCAAGTTACACTTGAGCTTTTTAAGTGATCTATTTACACCATATGACTAAGAATGTATTCCATGGAGAGCTTATGAGCCCAGGCTTCTGAAACTGTCAAACTAAGAGAAAGGAAAATGAACAGCCACAAAAATCCATAAAAGCTAGAAGTATAAAAATCTCTCTTCCAGATTAAGTATTGTAGAAAAGTATCATGAAAAATTCTACAAGTGGGCTTTAAAATATTAATATGCACAGTAGCACCATTCCCTTATAAAGTATGTTTGAGGAGGTAAGGACAAGTCCTACAGATTAGTACTAAGTCACTGATCCTAAAATACTGAATAGGAATATTTTCAAGAGAAGCTATCAATCAAAAATAAACAAAACAAAACCAAAAATAAGGTTTCTGACAGAATTCCAAAATGAATACTAAAGATTTTAGGGGCAAGGGGGTAAGGTGATGGGTACTACACAGAAGTGAAGTACATTTATTCTATGAGTTTTGCACAGGGGTATAGTATTAGGGGCTTACCTTCTGTAAATATAGTATCTTAGGGCTGCAAGGATAGACTCTCCATTGGTTATACACATTATGAAAAAATATGAAAAAATTTCTATTAACTATGACGAGAAAAGATCACCTTACACCTAACCATAATATTTCATACTGTACTTTAGGCTCTTTACTGTTAATTCTGTACTCAGATGGGTACCTGATAACTGTTTTTTTTATGTATTAGTATTTTATTTTTTAAAAAAAGATTTTATTGATTTATTTCAGAGAGTGAGCAAACGTTAGAGCATAAGCAGGGGAAGAGGGAGAAGCAGACTTCCCTGCTGAGCACAAAGCCCAACGTGGCATCTGATCCAAGGACCCCAGGATCATAACCTGAGCTGAAGGCAGACACTTAACTCACTGAGCTGCCCAGGCATTCCTATGTATTAGTATTTTAAATAAATGCCTAAGTCAATTAATTATTAATATAAGAACCCCAAATTTATTTTACATATCTTTGGAAGATAACTGGATTCATTTACATAGAGTACATTATATTCTTGCTTTTACAGTGAGCAACAAAGCTTAAGGTATAAAGATTAAAATCCTGAAAACCTCATACTTTTCCCAAAGCTAGAGACTATCAAAGTAGGTCTAGAAACAGACACTGATTTGGCAGAGAAAATCTGACTCATTAATGCCTTCCATAGCTTTATATCACATTTTCCAATATTATAGGGCTAATTAACAAGGTTTCAATTTTAGTATAACTGAGCTTTAAATGGATGAATCAGCCTTTAGTCCCAGTCACTGCATAGATTTCCACCTCCTTCCTCCTATAAACACCATACTTCATTGATATTCAATTCTTAATTATATAAATTGAAATAACACAGCCCTCAATACTAAGAAGTCAGGGACATGCGGGGAAAAAGTGATTTTCCTAAAAAGCAGAATCGAGAAAGAACACAATTTAAATACAACACAGCTTACTGCCTGGACTTTGCTCCTCTTTTAAACAACTCAAAGTGACAAAAGTGCTCCAAACCAGAAAACTCTCATGTACTTGCAAGAAAAACTCTATAAACTGGAGGGATTGGGTGGTGGGAGGCTAACAAGGCAGATCTTAAAATTTAATTTCTTTGCTTACTTGATTAAAAAAATTAAAAATTAAAACCCAATGTGCAATGCCAAAGAAAGTATACCGATATTCAAAACCCTGAACGACCCCTGAAAGAATTACAGCCTATATATCACTAACACATCACACATATTTATGACATTGTGTTGCAAAGTAGGCATTATTTGTTTAAAAGTCTATATGTGAGCTCTAGAATGGAAACACAATGCCTGTATAGAGCAAGAAAAGTATGATGTAAAACCCACAGATTTTTTTTTTCTTTCGTTCCCCTTTCAGGAATTGTGCCTGGCATTGTGCAGCTGTGGTGCTGCCTTCATCACTCCCTGCTTCCAATCTTGCTAATTAAAAGGTTGATCACAGAACAATGCTCTTCTCATTAATTTCAGTGTTCCGATTGGGCAGGATCCCTGCTTACCCCACCTGATCTTTTCACACTGCTGAAGTTAATGTGACAGGAGCCCGAAGATGGATTACCTGCTGCCATATTGCCCATCGCCTCCAATCAGGAGCTATCTGTGTAAACTGATTGTTCTAATTTGCTCTCATTATTTTTACAATATCAGGAGAAAATAACGCACACAGCTCACTGTCAAAGCCATGAAAATCAGCCATTAGTTAAACCCAGACACTGAGTGGCTTTATTAGAGGCACTGCAGTTTATTGATGTAGCTCCAGTCAAACAAGGCAGCATTTGCCTCAGTAGAAGGAAATGTTTATACTGAAAGTAAATATTTATTGTAATAATACCCACAGCAGTATGATATTTTTGAGTGATTCTATTCTTATTTCAGAAGCTTTGTTTTGACACAAATTAACAACAATAAAGAGTTGGGTTGGCATAAGAAAGTAGATAACATTTAATACATATTCAGTAGCCTGAAAATCTATTAACTCAAATCTATGAGCACTCCTCACTTCCTATACCTTGTATAAATAAACTCTATTCTGTGAGCATAAATGCTAGTCAATCAATAAATAATGGAGGTTCTATTCTGCTCTACACAACAAATATTTTTCCAAAACAGAAATTTTATGACTTAGGAATCAAAATTATTTCTACAATGATCATACAGGTATAGTCTTAAATAATAAAAACTGTATCCTTATACAATGTAAACATTCAACAAGAAAGATTACTAATCCTAGTATCATGGACATTCACAATATATTGTGGAACAGAAAATAGGCAATGAGTGAAGCCAGCTAAGCAAACAAGCTAGTTTTTAAACCCTCAGTAAGAGATGGTTTCAAAAACCAGAAGGCAGAACTCTACCAAAAGGTTTGCTATTCAGTGAGATAATATCTTTAAAAGATTTATTTGGGGCACAAAGAAAATCTATTTTCCTGTTGTAAAGAAAATGCTAAACTCTAGAAAAAATAGATTTAAATCTGGCATTTCTAGTCTTACATGGCTATGAACATTTTTGTAAAAATGTTAGCTAAATGCTGCCCGAACAGCATTTTGGGGAGCTGGAGAAGGGGGTATAAATAATAGAAACTGATGCCTTTTAAATAAAGGAATTTAGTCCACATACTCTTCCCCCTTCCCCCCTTTAGTATTGAAGGAAACATGGCTTCCTCCTGTTTTCTTTCTACACGAAGATTCCTAGGTAATGTGAAGGCATGAGTATGCCCTTCTTGCTGCTCCCCTTTTAATGGCCACTTTTCTTTTTCTAAGAAACGTGTGCCATGCTTTTCTCCTTAAAATTCCTGCACTAAAAGACTGCACCATACTGCACTCCGCAAAACGTGCTGATGGCGCCAATTACAAGCCCCCAGCCGAACGCTCCAGCCCCCACCATTCGGGCAGATTTATGCGGACTCTTGCCGACGTTATTACAAGTCAGAGTTTATTGGGAAATTGTTACATTATGCGGAGTGTCTAACAAATTGCTTATGCTGCTATAATTGGATTACAACAGCCGCTTGCTCCCACCGGTAAGATTAGGCAAGTAGGACTCCTGCCGATCTCTGAGCGTTAGCAGTAATTTTATTTGCCTTGCCTCTCTCTTTCCTAACAACATGCCTCTCTCCCTGCCAGCTGTCTGCTGAAAAGGCACAGGCTTGTTCCTTGGCCCTAACAATGCAATTACAGCCCCGCAGATCGCACTGTTTGTGCATTAAGTACAGAGCCAAAACGAGGCGAATTGATCGTTTGACTTTTGGAGAAGCCATGTGATCTCTCGATGCGGGTGATCCGACATGCATCAGCAGGCAATACTGCAGTCAATTCTTGATGAAGAACTTTCTTCCTTTACCCCTCTCTCTCCCAACCTTTCCTTTTTCACTGAAGAAATCACTGACTGGGCTCATCTCCTGCTAATCTGGACCAATCCACAAAGAGAAACTTAATCTTATTAGCTCCCTGGCTAGATAGAAATGTGAATAGGTTCTAGCATCTTGAAGTGCCTGAGTCAGATATACCAGTGATTCCCAACAGTTGAACCACTGCTGCTATCTTTAAAAAAAAAAAAAAAAAAAAAAAGGTTCATAAAGAGTTCACTGAGGGGAAAAAAGTTTACAGAAACACTGTAGTTCAAAAGAACTACAGAAAGTTTCAGGTTTTGGCAAATAAAACTGCCTTGGAAAGGCTTTGTTTGAAGCTCTGTCTCTATTCAAGGGCCCATCAAGAATCAGCACGGAAGCACGTGTCTGCCTTTCTCTGCAGGTCTGCCCTGCTGGAAGATGCTGGCAGCTAACATGTAGAACCAACGCAGCTGACTTCAGGCTTAAAACAGCCAGTCTGATCCCTACTTGTGGCAAAGTTTTACACATATTTTGTTGACAGCTTTCTGCTTATCTCTTTCTTCTGTTTGTTTAGCAATGAGTGCAGGTAGTAAGGAGACTGAGCAAGCAGTTCTCTCAATCAAGGGCATAATTCAAGAAGATTCTCACTGGGGTCTGGACTTCTCTTTTTTTCTTTTGAGATTAACTCTCTTGAAATGGTTGAAAATGACTTTTAATTTTATCAAATTAATACAGACCAGGATTCCTCTTCATACTGTTCTCTCCAATAGCATATGCTGCTTAGGGTTCCTGATGATGATTATACAACAAATGTGCAGTCAATCCGCTGATCCATTTTGGTGTCCCACGTCTGCATTCCTAAATATCATACACATCTAGGAGGTTATGTGTTCTTGTATCCTTAATCTGACAACACACAAACTCTTGTTTATAACAATGGTCCTTGATTATTACCTCAAAGTGAGCTGGGAAAAGTCACTTTACCAGTACTTCTCAGAACCTCTCTATAACTCCCATTAGCACTCATTAAAATCATATGAACATATGAAAATGAAAGAAAAAATAGTACTTCTGAACTTTATTCCTGAATTTTTGAAATAGTGATATGTTAATGTGGAACAACATTACATTCCAGAATTTTTCCAACCTCACTGGCCTCGATGATATGGTTAAACCTTAATATATCCTTCACAAAGCTAATGTTTTGACCCGATAGAGAGGCTGGTGCAAAGAATGGCCCATCTGACATGCTACTTGTGGAAGAGTATATTAAAGAAGCCTGTTAACATGTAGTTTAAAACTCAAAAGAAACTCTGAACAGCTGAAATGCCTTATAAATAGCGCAGACCCAGAGGAAGTGCAAACGTCTGCATTGTGAATTGTAGATCTTAATTACCGACGATGGCTGGTACAGCAAGTAGCACAGAAAAAAAGTGAAACAGTTGCACTGTTCATGGTTGGCAATAATTCTTCAGGAAAATATTTACTATCAATCAGTTATGAGAAAAGGGACTCTGTGCTCGTAAAACAGCACGTTGCTTCTCATACCAGGACCATTTTGCTTCAGCATAATCTGAATTTAAACAGCTTGTTTCCTGCGGATATAATTTTGGAAATAAATAAAACAAGTCTTCTATCAAAATCTGGAGTGAGTGGAAAAGGAACAACACATTTTTCTGTCTCAGTCAGTTGCAAACAGATTATTAGTCTCAAGCAAAAAACAAGAACAACAAACCACCACAATACAGACTATCTACAAAGGACTACTGAAGAGGTTTATTTTCCAAACATAAAGAGGCAGAACTTTTCCTACCTGAGCAGAAATCTAGGTAGATGTGTTCAAACAACTCATTTTTAATTCTGTGCATGTGCACACACACACGTGTGTGTGTAAAAAGTAAATTAGGAAAAACATGAAACCAAAATTTTCAGTAAATATTTAAATAAAGTCAGCAAAAAGATAACAAAAATTAATGCTCTTCATTTTTCTAGTTAGTTTTCTTTACGAATTAAAAAACATCATGAAGGTTGACAATTAGGTACAATGTGATTATTGATTTTAAAGACTAAGTTGGCAGTCAATAATGACTGTCCATTTAAAGCTACAATAAATACAGAGCTCATCATGTTCCAAACAAATCTCATGAACCATGGGGCTATAATTAGTAAAAGAAAGGCTTTGGAAGAAAATAAAAGACATTTCAATGCCTCCAAATATTACTTGGACTAAGTTACACTGCTAAAACAATCCCTCCTGCACTTTTATTTTTAAATCCTTTCTTAGATCTCATTCTTCAAGTTAGAAATTCAGAAAATTATTATTAACCTAGAGTCTTACCACTTTGTTTTCTTATATTCTAAAGAGGACAAATGGCTGGCTCCCTTTTCATAGGCCTATTATAAAACATTTATGGTAAGGTATTTCTAGCAAAGAAGATTCACATACCATATACTATAGGGTCTGAACGTAACAACTTTGCTGTTTTTCAGGGAATGACTGGTATTAATGTCTTCTCTAAAACTCATAATAAACAATATTCAGTAATAATAATGACTATCTTCACCCAAACCAAAGTCACTCTTATCAGCAATTAGCTCCTTTAAACTAGAGGACAAAAATGTTATCATTATATTATAGTTGCTCTCACAATGGAGATGTTGGACATTCAAGGCCACTTTGGAGTCCAACCTGAATCAACAACAGACACTTGTACCAACTTAAAAGCTACTGCAGGCATATCAAGTGTAGCAGATGAGACTATTCAGTTAAGGGCTAAAGGTGGAGAGCAGGAAACAGGGACAGGCTTGCAGACATACAAAAACAATGGCAAGTCATTACCTTTCAAAGGTCAAGCAATAAAAGAGGCCTATAGAAACAGCACTGAATCATGAGATACATACAATACATGTAAATAGAAAAGGGAAAACTTGTCTATTCCCATGTTATTGGTACCTCACTGGAGGCTGTTACAAAAAATAAATTTTTTTAGCTACGTATGTTTTTATTTGCCATTGTCCAACTGATTATTCCACTCAAATCTGAAGCAATGAACCAGAAGCCAGGATATGGACCAATAAAAGAAACCAAAAGTTAGGTGGGTTTCAAAGGAAATGATAGAAATCATTTTTAAATTAGGATATTTAGTGAGACGATAAAAGGATATAGGTGTCAGAATAGTGTTAAAATAAGCAAGAATGGGATGAGAGGGTCACCATCTGGGAGCAAAGGAAACAGACAGATGAGCAGCAATGAGCAAACTTATTTCCTCACCCAAGAGCATAGAAGAAATTATGCCATTATGCCAGATGCCAGAAGATTTCTAACCATGCACCACTGAAGTAGAGGGTGGGAGAAAAACAAAACACATCATACAGACACACACCAACATGACTATATAGCTTAGAGATCCTGGCTTACAAAGTATGGAGAAAACAAAAGGAACAGATGCTCACTTGGCCAGCTCTCAATGAAACTCATTAAAATTGTCACCCTGTCCTTGGATCGGTGCTCCTGCTAAGATTTTACCTTGTTTAGCCAGAAGTCACCCACTTGTGATGAAACTAAGCAACCCGGCCAAAAAGGAGAAAGATTATTTTTAAAAGCCCAAATAACTGGTCCCCCATTTCAATGTACAAATGCTGGGTACAAAATAGGGTCAATTAGTACTTGCTAGTTGTGACTAAATGACTGCAAAAATAAATATATGTAATTTGCTATTTTCATATTTAACAGCAAATTGCTAAGACACTCTAAGAAACACTTAACCAACTCTACCTTTTTAAATTATAATTTTAAACAAATTTTGACATTTCTTATATGGATCATTTCTAATGGTTATAGTTCATATGATATAGTTTCATTGATTAAGTAGATCCAGGAACTACTGCAAGTTTTCAGAAATAAAATAAAAAAATAACAAATACTGCTGTCCTTTGATTTTTGCAGCAAAGGATGGAGACTGCCTGATGACCAGCTCCAGCTCGTATAACAGTAACTGAGAGCCTGAGTGTATAATAAAATAGACTAAAGTAGTTAAAGTTGGAAATGTTCTAAGTGACAAAACTGAATAGTTACTAAGGTGGTAATTTTGCATATATGCAAGGTAAATGTCTAGAAACAGAGCCCATACTGGAATTTTATACCACTCTTGGAATAATCAAAATTGCTATTATCTAAATTTAGGTCAAAGTTCCTACATAGTTAGAGATACTTGAAAGATCAGAGCCATAGTTTATTATTATTAGACTGGAAGATCTCTAATTATTAGACTGGAAGATCTCTAATATGTGATTACTTTTGCATCTATAGATATGTATCTATAGAAATACATGAGAAAAGGTAGCTCATATGCATGATAAAACATACTTGTCCACTCAGATCAAAATCACCAAAAGCAATATTTCTATCACTGACCACTCAACAAATAATAATAGTGATAGAATATTTGGATTTTTCTCTAGCATATTTCTCAATCCTTGTAATGGTTACTCTATAGTCAATTATATTTAAAATCCATGAACAACCTTATAAAAATAACTGTATATTTTCTTTCATGAATCTTACTTATTTGTAATAATCCATAGCTAGTGTCAAGTAACAAATGTGAATTAGATGGGAGTGTGACCAGAATGCAGAACCAAAAATTCTTTTGCAAATCAAGAGATGAAGACTACAAAAAAAAAAAAAAAAAAAAAAAAAAGAGATGAAGACTCCAACTTACAATCTGCTTTGGAAATGATGCCTGCTGTATTCTATTTTAAATACAAAATCCTGTGATAATCTTTAATAGCAATACTAAGTGAAGATGTTTATAGATAAAGCATTGTTATGATGCCATATAATAATACTGATGAGTAAAATTACTTACTTTGGCCACACAATTTTCAGTCTTCATAGCAGTACTTGCTAGACATACTGTTTCTTGGTTTAAGCAGAGTCTGGCACAGCTGTTATAAGTCTGTAAAGAGAATTTTTTGGAAACAGATTTAAATACTGAAATGCAGTCATGTAAAGTTTTCAAATTCTGTCCTATTATCAAAATCAACACATGAATAGACTTATGTATAAATTCCAGACTTATGAGAACTGGAAACAAAGAAAGAAAGGTGGAAGCAAAGAAAGTGAGAGCCCACAAGAGCCACTGATGAGTTCACAAACAAGGATGTGAGCAGCAGTGGTCTCACTGTATGTATGGAAGATGGGGTGCTACTTAAAAATGTGCAAAGGACTTGAACAGACACTTCTCCAAAGAAGATATACAAATAGCCAACAAGCACATGACAAGATGCTCAACATCACTAATCACTTCAGAAATGCAAACCAAATCCACAAAGATACCACCTCATACCCACTAGGATGGTTACTATTACAAAACAAAAAAACAAAATGTTGGATAGGATGTAGAGAGCTGGAACCGCTGTGCAGTGATGGTGGAATGTAAAAGTATACAGCTGCTGTGGAAAATAGCATGGTGGTGGTTCCTCAAAAAATTAAAATTGGAATTACCACAGGATCCAACAATGCCACTTCTGGGTACATACCCAAAAGAACTGAAAGCAGAATCTTGAAAAGATATTTGTATATCCATGTTCCTAGCAGCATTATTCACAATAGCCAAAACACAGAAATGACCCAAGTGTCTAATAACACATGAAGGGACACACAAAATGTGGCATACACATCAAATGAAATAGCATTCAGCCTTAAAAAGGAAGGAATTCGGACATATGCTACAATATGGGTGAACCTTGAGGACATTATGGTAGGTGAAATAAGCCAGTCATAAAAATATAAATACGAAAAAAAAAAGAGATATATACGGTATGATTCTACTTATATGAAATACTTGGAGTAAGCAAAATCAAGAGAGACAGAAAGTGGAACAATGGTTGCCAGAGATGGGAGAAGAAATAGGGTGTTATTGTTTGATGAGTATGGGGTTTCAGTTTTACAAAATGAAAAGACTGAGGGATGGATGGTGGTGACAGTTATGTAACAATGTGAATATATTTAATACACTGAACTGTACATTTAATAATGGTTAAGATGGTAAATGTTATGTCACATGTATTGTATCACTATTTTAAAAAATGGCTATACTTTATGGTAAGGAAACATTAACAATAATATAGTAAAACAATGTTTTTTTTTTAATAATCAAAGTTTTCACTAATGGTGTAAATCATGGTTCTTGAACTTTAGCATATATCAGAATCATCTGGAAGGCTCGTTAAAACACAGATTGTTGGAGTGCCTGGGTGGCTCAATCGGTTGGGTGACCAATTCTTGGTTTCGGCTGGGGTCATGGGATGGAGCCCCATGTCAGGCTCCGTGCTCAGCATAAAGTCTGTTTGGGATTCTTTCTCCCTCTCCCCCTGACTCTGCACCCGCCCCCCACTCCCTCTCTCTAAAATAAAATAAATAAACTCTGTTAAAAAACAAAACAAAACAAAACACCATACAAATTGTTAGGTCCCATCCCTAGGCTTCTGAGCTTTAATAATGAGCCCCCAGTTGATGCTAATGCAGTTTAGGAACACTCTTTGAGAACAATTATGTTGCAGAACTATACGTGTTGGAATTAAAGAGAAAAATCTTAAGACATAGGCAGGCAATCTCTTATAACCAACAATAGGAAAGAATCTATTTTTTAAATTTCTAGGTTACAGAATAGTTGCAAAAATGAGTTTCTGTATACCCTTTCCCCAGCTTCCCCTTACGTTAATGACTCACATAACCACAGAACATTTATCAAAACTAAGTAATCAACTAGGTAGAATATAAAGAATTCCTTTCGAGTTTCACCAATTTCCCTACTAATATCCTTTTTTCTGTTCAGGATCTAACCCAAAGATGCTGCACTGAATTTAGTTATCATGTCTCTGAAGTATCCTCTAATCTGTGACAATTTCTCAGTCTTGTCTTTTTTTTTTTTTTTTTAAATCTACGATAGTCACACACACAGAGAGAGAGAGAGAGAGAGAGAGGCAGAGACACAGGCAGAGGGAGAAGCAGGCAGGCTCCATGCACCGGGAGCCCGACGTGGGATTCGATCCCGGGTCTCCAGGATCCCGCCCTGGGCCAAAGGCAGGCGCCAAACCACTGTGCCACCCAGGGATCCCCTCAGTCTTGTCTTTTATGACTATCACCCTTCTGAAGAGTACTGATTGGTCTATATAATGTCTCTCAATTTGGCTTTGTCTCATATTTTCTCATGATCACATGGGGGTTATACAATATTGGGAAAGATGTACCCTTCTCAATATATCAAATCAGGAGACATGTTAATAAGCATTTTTAGTGATGTTAACCTGTATCATTTGCCTAGGGTCCATGTCTGCCAAGATTCTCCAATATAAGTTTATTATTTTTTCCTTTAGGAATTACTAAATATATTGGGGGAAATAATCTGAGGCTACCCAAATTCTTGGGTTTCTATTGCAAGTTTTGCCTGCTAATTTAAGCATCCATTGGTTGATCTTGCCTATGGTAATTTTTACTGTGATGTTCTCATGTTGATTTTTAAATTTCCCTCTTTCCTTCCACATTTATGAAATAGAATTTTTTTCTGTGAAGAAAAGCTATAATTTCTCCTATGTACTTATTTATGCTAGCAATGGATTCATAGATATTTTAAACTATTCATTTCTGGTCAATTATTCTTTGGAAAAACATAGGTTGAAAAAATAAGAACATGGAGAAAAAGTATTATAAAATTGATTTTCCATTTAGACAATTTAAACTTTTAAAAATTTATCCACTTAACTGTTTTATTCTTATATCATTTAAGTTGAAATTATTTCAAAACATATTTTAAATTTTTTTTAATTTTTATTTATTTTATGATAGAGAGAGAGAGGCAGAGATATAGGCAGAGGGAGAAGCAGGCTCCATGCACCGGGAGCACAACGTGGGATTTGATCCGGGGTCTCCAGAATCGCGTCCTGGGCCAAAGGCAGGCGCCAAACCGCTGCGCCACCCAGGGATCCCTCAAAACATATTTTAAAGGAATAAATTGGATCATTTGATCTCTGTAACAGCTACCGGGGCATTTATGTTCTGGGCTCAGGGTTCAGTACTTCTTTTCCAACTACTAATACCACAAACATTATTCATGTATAACAACATACAAGTTTTTAAATGAAACTTCCTATATTTTTAAAAGACACTTATGAAGTAATTGGTATATACTGAATAACAAAAAACGTAAACCAAAGAATTCAAGTTCCAATAAAGGCAGAGATGCTTACATTGAATTAATCCTCATAACAATTATAAACCATGGGAAAAATTAATAATAACTATTTAAAGGCACTGGAGAATCACCTAAAGTACTAAGAAACTGGGGGGAGAGTAGCTTGAGCTTAAAAAAGGAGAAACACATGGGGTCATCCACGTTTATGTGCTTTTTTCCTGAGGGTACTCACCAATCTACTTGGTGCAGGGTAACCGAAATTCAATTAGAAAACCAGTTTATTGGGGCAACTGGGTAGCTTAGTGGTTGAGTGTCTGCCTTTGGCTCAGGGGTGATCCCGGGGTCCTGGGATCGAGTGCCTCATCATGCTCCCTCTGGGAAGCTTGCTTCTCTCTCTGCCTATGTCTCTGCCTCTCTGTGTTCCTCATAAGTAAATAAAACCTTTTTTTTTTTTAAAGCCAGTTTATTGGCTTGATATGCCAAAGGATGGAGTTCAAGGCTGCCATAGTGGCTGGAGATTGAGAAGAGAAATCACAGAAAATAGAGAGAGCCATAAGTGAGGCTCAATTCTACTCTAATCCATGGCTAATACCCAAACTACATACATGAATGGGAGACTCTAAGAATTCCAGTGGAAGATAACAGAAGACTGAGATTGGAGCAGGGATTCCAGCTGCTGCCCATGAGGGGAGACAGAATTTAGAACTTGATTAAGTTAGAGAAACTTAAAGGTATCTCAAACTTTCACTGAAAACTTGGAATGACCCTGCAGTAAGAGTAAACAGGAAGTCTTAGGAGTAAGGGATCTACCTTGGGGGGCACGGGGTGTAAAATCAAAATGTACCTGCCATAACAAATGTAAAACCAACATTCTGTGAAGTCACAGTGATCAGGCACTAAGTTAATCAGTGAAAATAAAAGAATCCAGAGTCTCTGCAATGAGTCATTTATAATGTCCACTATATAATGTAAAATTGCTAGGGATGTCCTGTGGCTCAGGAGTTGAGCATCTGCCTTTGGCTCAGGGCATGATCCCAGTGTCCCAGAATCGAGTTCCACATCGGGATCCCTGCATGGAGCCTACTTCTCCCTCTGCCAGTGTCTCTGCCTCTCACTCTGTGTCTCTCATGAATAAATAAAATCTTAAAAAAAAAAAACCCACACAAAACAAAACTGCTAGATGTAAGAAGAAGCAGATAAAAGAAACCCATAGTCAAGAGAAAAAAGAACCAGTAGAAAATGACCCTGAGATGATCTAGTATGGGAATCAGCATATAAAGGCTTTATAGAAGCTGTAATGAACATATTCAACATCTTAAATGAACGATATAGTCATAACAAGTAAACCAATAGAAATTTTCAACAGAAAAAATGAAAACCTAAAATGAACCAGATCAAAATGGAAAAGTATATTATCTCAAATGGAGAGTATATTATCTGAAAATAAAAATTTATTAGGTGGGCTTAAAAGCAGATTGGAGATGGTAGAAGAAAAGCTCAATGAACTAAAGACAGATCAACTGAAATTATATAAACTGAAGGATAGAGAGAATAAAAGAAAAAAAATGAACAGAAACCCAGTTATCTGTGGGATAAATGTTCAATGATTTAACATATGCATAAACTGGAAACCCGGAAGAAAAGTGAGGATGGGGCACAAAAAAGGTTACAAAAGTAGTGATCAAATAGTTCTCAAATTTGGTGAAAACCACTGGCTTACTGATCTGAGATCAGCAAACTCTTAGGGAGATTAAATACAAAGATAAGAACTAGGCACAAACAGTCAAAACTGCTAGAAATCAGTAACAAAGACAAAACCTTGAGAGTAGCCAAACAGAAAAGGGATACTCCATACCTGACGTCAATAATATAAAGGCACGCATGAAAAGTTTCTTTTCTTTTTTTTTTTTTGAAAAGTTTCACTATAAACAATGAAGGCTAGAAGAAACAACATGTTTAAAGTGCTAAAAGGGAAAAAAAATCTCAAACCAGGTTTCTTACTATAAGAAAAGAGAATTAAAATATGGAAAGGGAGAGTTTCTAAAAGAAACTCTATGGTACTGAATTAGAATTGCAGGTACCAATGTAAATCCATGGTTTTCATAATATATTAATATAGATGTAAAATATAAGTTAAGGTATAAATCTTGGCTTCTAACACCATTTTATGTTGAAAGGAACCATTTATCTGGAGAAATGGCTGATTCTAAAATTGGACAGTGAAAATATAAGATGAAACTGAAGATATACAGGGAATGATGGAGATATGTCAGAGCGGTACAGGTGTCAACCTAAAGGAGCTTGCATTAGCCCAATAGAGAGGCTAATAATCTGAGTACTAAAATAAAAAAAATATGAACAGTTCACAATCTGTTGAATAAAATAGGGCACGTTTCTTGAAAGACACAAATTACCCAAACTGACACAATAAAAAATAGAAAATCTGAATAGCTCTGTATCTGTTAAAGAAATTGACATTGTAAGTGAAAATTATTCTACATAAATTAAAAAAAAAAATCTTCCCAAAAAGAAAACTTCTAGTCCAGATAGTTTCACTGGTGAATTCTATTAAATATTAGGGAAGAAATAACACCCAGACCATACACAAACACCTTTAGAAAATAGAGGAGGAGAGGAAGACTTCTCATCTCATTTTATGAGGGCAGCATAAACCTGACACAAATATTAGAAAGAAAACTACAGGGGTGTCTGGGTGACTATGTTAAGGATTTTTTTTTTTTTATGATAGTCACAGAGAGAGAGAGAGAGAGAGAGAGAGGCAGAGACACAGGCAGAGGGAGAAGCAGGCTCCATGCACCGGGAGCCCGATGTGGGATTCGATCCCGGGTCTCCAGGATCGCGCCCTGGGCCAAAGGCAGGCGCCAAACCGCTGCGCCACCCAGGGATCCCTGGAGCCGACTTTTTAAAAAATTTTTTAAAAAGTGGGAAGCCTGGGTGGCTTAGCAATTGAGCATCTGCCTTTAGCCCATGGCGTGATCCCGGGATCCAGGATCGAGCCCCACATCAAGGCTCCTTGCAGGGAGCCTGCTTCTCCCTCAGCCTATGTCTCTGCCTCTCTCTCTTACTGTGTCTCTCATGAATAAATAAATAAAAATCTTTTTAAGAGATTTTTTTAAAAAGAAGGAAGGAAGGGAGGAGGGAGGGAGGAAGGGAGAGAGGGGAGGAAGAAGAATGAAGGAAGAAAGAAATCTATAGACCGTTATCTCCCATGAATACAGACACAAAAGTTCTTAATAAAGTCAATTAATGTAATTCACCATATTAACAGATTAAGTGTGGAGGGGAGCATTTGACAAAATTAAACATTTATTCATGATGACAATAACTACAAAAGCAAAATCTCAGCAAGCTAGAAATAAAAGAGAACTTTCTTAATCCCATAAAGGGAATCTAAAAAAACTTCAACTAACACCATACTTATTGGTGAAAGACCAAACACAGTCCCTCTGAGACTGAGAAAAAGGCAAAGATGTTCTCTTACTACATCTATTCAACATTTATATTGGAGGCCACTGCCATTCAAATAAAGCAAAAAAGGGAAACAAAAGGCAAATAACTTGGAAAAGAAGAAATAAAATTGTCTTTATTCACAAATGACAGGAAACAAGGTCAAGTCAAAAATCAAATGAAAACATTTACAATAGCATTGGAAAACAATAAATAGGAATAAATATACATGAGAAATATACACAGAAAACTAAAAACCACTGTTTAGAAAAATTTAAAAAGGCAATTAAATGGAGATATATACCATGTTTACAGACTGGAAGACTCAATATTATTGAGAGGTTAATTCTACTCAAAGGAATATATAGTTTCAATAAAAGCCAAATCAAAATCCTGCAAACTTCTTAAAAGAAATTGCTAAGTTGATTCTAAAATTTATATAGAAATGCAAAGTATCTATAATAGCCAAAACAATATTAAAATTAAGAATGTTGGGGATTCCTGGGTGGCTCAGCGGTTTAGTGCCTGCCTTCGGCATGATCCTGGAGTCCCCAGGATCGAGTCCCACATCAGGCTCCCTGCATGGAGCCTGCTTCTCCCTCTGCCCGTGTCTCTGCCTCTCTCTCTCTCTTTCATGAATAAATAAATAAAATCTTAAAAAAAAAAAAGAAATGTGTATAGGATACTCAGGGGAACATTATATAGATTTAGGAAACCAGTTCTAGACCTGGAAGAGTTTCCAGTAATGATATACATAAGCTTTTATTTTCTAGCCATCCCATCTGTAAAATGGGTATATTATCTTGCTTACCACTCAAGAAAGTCACATAAATTAGTAAACTAAAACTTGTCACAGTCCTAAAATCACTCTGGAATAAAAAGTTAAAAAATTCAGTATTTTATGTTCAATACTTTACTATTACAAGACTCCTTCCAGGCTAAAATTAAACTAGTGAGTCTAATTGCCCCTGGCAAGATAGGCTCTGCCCCATGAAACATTTGAAAAGGTAGCTTACATTGCTGAACCAGAGGCAGAGAGTTTTGCGTTGGAGTACTTTAATACATTTTTATATTGCATATAAAGCACATAAGCATAAACCAGTAAGATGCCTTGCTGAAAACTACCTTCTTTGTGAAAGCAGGCTGTAATTCTGAACAAGTTTTCAATTTTCACAGTGCTGCTAGGGTAAAACATTTTAAAGAGTTTAATTTTTTACAATGGATTCAATGACATAGGATTATCTAACAAAGTAATGGCTAATCAATAGAAGGTTTAGTTGTCAGGTGAAACATATAACACACTAAAAGGGATTGATTGCCAGACTTCTCCTTATTTACTAGAAGGTATATATTTAAAATGACACAAACTTGTTACCAAGCTGCATTCTTTTAACCTTGCAAAAAGCTGCTTAAAAAAACTGTTCAGCAGCCCTATAGCAAAACAAGATATAGTATAATGAAAATGGCTAGTGATTGGGGGCAAGAAGAGGGGGAGACAGGGACCTTCAGATATATGGTAACATCAAATCAAGTCCCCAGGAAGAATATGGAATAGAAAAAGCAAACTACAAGGCAACATCTAGGGAAGCTAGAACGGGGCTTTAAAAATGCCACAATGATGCTACCCAATCTCATTCAATGGATGCAATGCTACATCTGATCTCATTCCAAGTTACTCTTAGGGAAGATTTCTAAAAGACTCCTACAAAAGGGCACAATAGGCCTTCCCCAACCCCATCTTTTTTTCTTTTTTCTTTTTTTTTAAGTGGTACATCCACATTAAGCACTGAACACAAAATGAGGTCTATATGGACTTCGACCAGCATATAAGCTGTTTCCTTTATAATTTATTCACAATATCTCAAGTCTCTATATGAAAATACACTTTTTATGGTCATTGCAACCCAGGAGTTCAATAATATTTTTTCTACTAAGTCAGTGATTACACAATACATCAAAGAATGATTACACTGAAATAAAAATAAAACAAAACACCAACCCCCTATACAGTCTTCCTTCCTCAAAGTAATTTTAAGAAGGCTGGTTATTAAATTGCTTCTTTTTCAAGAAGAGTTTTTGTAGCTAGACACAAATTGCCAAACCATGTTTAAAAAAAAAAAAGTTATTAGACTCTGAAGGATTCAGCCAAAGTGGGAAGTTAAATAAACAAATCACTTCATCAGACTTGGAAAGATCACTTTTGTCTTACTTAAGAGACCTACATTAATTACCTTTAAGGTCTTTTACATGGACTATTTAAAATAAGTACAATTTATTTATTTATTTCAAATGAGGTGCTTCTTCCAAAGTATTAAATAATGTCTACAAATGCAAAAGCATTTTTATAAATAGGTAATTAAAACAGATGACTAAAATTAAGTCAAGCTGCAAAACATTACCCAGGATGCACTGTGATTTTTTTTTTTTTTTTAATAAACATCTCTGGCAATTTTTTTCCATCCAAAGCCCAAAGCACTTGTGGGGAGGGTGGGGGGGAGATAGGACGTTTCATAGGGAAAAAAACACACATATATAATGAAATAATGCCAAACCCCAAACTAAAGTATTTACAAGATAGTCCCTTAAGCATAGTTTGTCATATTGCAATTACACCTTGCCTACTGCCAAGTCAAAGTGCTTACTATTGCCACTAGAGGGAGAAATGTCTTAACACAAAGCAACAGCAGATAGGGAATCGGTTTTCTTGAGCAATTATCAGAACAAAGCTCCCCTGGCTGTGTGTACCTTCTAATTACTCAATACAATTAAAATGACTAACCTAAAACAAATAGGAAAAAAAAAAAAACTTGCCTGGCTAATATCAGAGACTTCATTAAACCCTTTCCCCTCATCAATCAAATCAGAAAGAAGGGAATGCCTTCATATACAAACATTATAGAGATATTAAAAGAAGTAAAATTTAGTGGGTTTCTTTTTCTTTTTTCTTTTAAGAAGAAAAGAAGTGTCTCTCTTGAAAAAAGAAATGTCGTGGTATTTACCCATCTGGATGCTGCCTGAAAACAAATTGTCCTCCAAAGAGCAGAAATACAGTGTGTTTTCTTTCAGTTCACTGGCTTATGAATGACTTGTTGTTGTTGTTGTTTTGTTAATACACACTATAATGTCATTTTCTGTGTCAGTGATGTGCTTTTTCCTCCTACTCATTCAACTGTATAAAGGAGCTATGCCAATCAGACCTCCATGCTTATATGGGGCTGTTTAAGTTCTTCACGGCTGTTTTTTTATGGATCTACTCTAAGGTAATGTTTAGAACAGCATAGGAATTTGGGGACATGGCGATAGGAAAGGAAAACATCTACTTATTCCTTCTACAAGGCTTATGTAGTACCCTTTATAAGGCCCAGTCATTAACAGAAGATGACAACAGAGTCATTTTTCTTTCAGCTGACAATTGTGACATTTTTCCAGCAGCGTGCAAGGTGTTGAAAACCTGGCAGCTGTTACCTCCTGGGATGAAGATACTTTTTTATCCTCCCTTGACAGTTTAACTCAGTGGGTCAGCACCTTTAAAGACTGCAAAGTATCCTTGAAGAGGATGGAAGCTTGAATTACTGCTCCCTCCCTAATCAATGTAAACCCTCACTGCAGGTGAAGTCTCCATCTATAGAGGTGCATGGGGGAGGAAAATGTAATGCCCTGAGCCAGATGGTTTTTATCTTGTTTTTAAAGAATAAAGGAACAAGCTAACAAGGGAGACAGCTACTTTGTTAGCTTCTTGGCCTCTCTCATGGCTTTGCATCCCCAGGGTTCCAGCTACACAAGAGAAAGAATACAGAAAAACGTAAACACTTAAAGAAATATAACTGGAGGGCTGGCATCATGCTGCTTTCAAAGAGTTGAGAGAGCTCTACTCAATACTTTATTTATCACTGCCCACGTTCTCAGGATGGTAAGTGGACACATACACAAAGGGAATGGGGGATGGGGGAAGGATTAGACAGAGGTCACAATTTACTCAATTACAGAGAAAAGCAGGGCTGACAGATCCTATTAGCACCAATGTGAAGCAAAGAAGGAGTTGCATGTTGTAAGGCTACATTTTCAAAAAGTAATGAGTACTTTCATGTACCCTCCCAGGCCTTTGCCCTTGTTTGCAGATATGAATAAAAGCTATGAAAACAGTTGCTATGGTTTCCTTGGCTTCACATTTTAGAAACAAAAGAAGAAAGAAAATTGCACCCACTGTGTACATTCTTTAAACAAAAGTTCACACTTTACTTAAGGCAGGGAGGTAAGAAGATTATTCCAAAACTCAGAAAACTTAAAAGGTTACATTGCTTCTCTCTCCCCAGCAACTCTCCTGCCTTCTGATAGTGGAAACTAAATGGAAAGACAGGTATACAAAATGGCTTGGTGAGACAGAGTGTAGTGTCTCCTGACTTTTTCCTTCAATATTTTCTTTTTCTGCTAAATGTCTGGCAACCAGGTTTTGGAATTATGGTTATGGTGGCCTGCTTCACAATACAATCAGGAAGTGTTCTTTCCTTCTCTATTTTCTGAGTTTGTACAAAAGTGCATTATTTGATAGAATTCACCTGTGAAACCATTTGGAGTCTTTTGATGTGATTCCTTCAATAAACATCAGACAATGGTCATTTGTTTCACCTTTCAGTAAGCTGTATTTTTCAAGGAATTTGTCCATTTCATCTAAATTGCCAAAACTATGGATTACAGTTGTTTATAATATTCCCTCATTATCCTTTAAATGTCTTAAGAATTGTTTGATGACCCTTTTTTCAGCTTCTCCAATGATAAAATAACTCAAAGTTACCACACACTGGTCACAGTCTATCATCACCTGTGAAACTATACTTAGTTAGAACAACAAATGTAAACTATAAAATCAGTTTAAAACAATACTAAACTTGTTAGAATGTAACCAAGCATTTTAAAATCAATAGTGAAAGAGTTCCTGAAATCCCATTAGAAATCTGGGAAAAGAACCTGCAAAAGAATCTCAAGAGATTGGTTTATATGATGCAAATCCTACTCATATCAACACTAGGTAAAAGGCAGCTTTGACATCTTTTTATCTGTATAACTTGAATAAAGTGGGGGAGGGGGGAAAGGCACTTCATTATTGTCATGCAACAGAGAAAAGAGGGAGTTTAAACAGCTTATATATTATGTCCTACATTTAAAAAATCAGCAGTGGGGTAATCAAGTTCAGGGCAGTCCTGGACAGCTGCCCTGTGACCTGGCTTCTATTGACCCCTGCTATTCATCACTCTTCCCTAAGATTGAGAGGGGCAAGCTCCTAGGGAGTGACCACCACAATAGACAGACACAAGCCAACAGTAATCTGGTTGGAGCAAAAAACCAGATGGCACTGCAATAAATTTACAAATCTGCATTCATGGGGCTGTTAAAACACCCAGAAGCTAAAAGATTCAGAGGGCCCCAGGAGGATCTCCTACTTCCCTGTTTCTAAAGGCCATTTCTCTTTCCAAGAACACTGAGTTCATGCTCTTCATAAAGAGAATAGAGATAAAACCCTTTACAAAGAGAGGAGGGGAAAAAGCCTCATGACCTAATTAATCTCCAGAGCCTGGATCTCAACACTGAGTGACAGATATTAGAAAAACCATTTTAGAGCACTAGGAGGAAAAACAAAAACAAAAACAAAATGGTTGTTATATTAAAGTGGAGAGGGTGAAGTGAACCCTATAAAGGCAATGAAAAGGCCACATCAAATCTCTTTCAAATACTGCACACAACAGATCTTGCAAGTAGAAAATGATTCAATAATGTATGCATTTATTTTTAAAATGAATCAGATTAGTCCCATGTGTGACCTGCTGGTCCATCTGTATGTGCTGGACTTAATAGGCACGATTCTCTCTCTTGCTTCAGTTTGAAGTATGAGAGAGATAAATTTAGTTTAATTTTCAACAGATCAGCCTATCCATTTTCCAAATGGACCATCTGGATCAGCCTATTAAAATTAATTTATAACTTTGCAGAGTGAAAATTCGTTTGTTAGCTTAAATAAAGTTGCCAAAACTTTTTTTCGTGTCATTGTTTTCTGACAGTTGTTTCTGTATAGCGGGCATAGTCTTTCCACCTCTAAATTTATCTTACTCAATAACTGTTCTGTTTATTTAGACTTATAGATCAGGTGCTTGTCTCCAAATAGTTGAAGATGTAACTGCACAATGTCCATTACTGATCATCCAGGGTTCTTACAATGCTTCCTGAATGGATTCAATTCTACTTACTAAGCAATTATTTTTACAAAAAAGGAAAAGTGCCCATCCCCAAATTTTTAGCATACAGTAAATAAAAAATGAGTATATCAGAGTTTCACATATTCTTCCCCTACATTATCACTGTATACAAACTGGAATCAGAAGGAAGAAGCAGAAATGCTTGAGCTGAGCAACACTGAGATGTGGATTTTAAATCACTGACTACCTAATGAGCAAGTCATCCAACCTCCCTAAGTCTCCATTTTTTTCATCTATAGGAGACTCCATCTAGCAACTTTGTAGGGTGATTATAAGGCTAGAATGGAACAAATAGCGGGTTCGTGGTGGGTACTCTACCTCTTCTCCTTTTTCTTGGAATAATGCCATAAGTAAGGTAAATTAAAATTATTTTTGCTACTGCTGGTGCTCATCTTATCCAACTTTATATTAAAAGTGAAGAGGTGGTATACTTATTCTCTGGCAACACCGTACGAACCTGTTTCTATGTTACTGGGAAACAGAAGATGTTAGAGCTTGCAGCAGCAGGCAGTAAGAAGAGCAAATTTTTTAAACATAGTGTTTGGACCTTTTAATTTTAAAAAAGAGCACCATGGAATTAACTTTCCAAGTAAAATGTGTTACCTTTGGGGAGTGGGGTATGATGAGGAATAAAATTTTTTTAAGTTATCATCAATAATGGCCTTTACTTTTTAGAAAAGGCAAACAAATACTGAGGTAACTTCACTAGAGGCAGATCCCTTTTGGTTAATTTTTTAAAAATGTATTAAGAATCTCAAAAAGAAAATAAGGTTTAAAGCCAACTATTCTACTATCTGCACTTAAGCACTTCAAGTTATTTTTCCTGAACAAGAAAACTTTTCTTTGGTGTTGTTTTCACTACTTGTAAGCAACCAACTTGTCCTACACTTGTACACCTAGGATATTTTTAAATGACTGGGAAAACAATGTTACCTGATTGAAATTGATGGCTATAGCCATTTCAACTTCAGAGTACTCTTAATTTAAGCTCCAGTGTTTAACGAATGGCAAATTGAGGGTT
Source organism: Nyctereutes procyonoides (assembly GCF_905146905.1). Classification (NCBI taxonomy): domain Eukaryota; kingdom Metazoa; phylum Chordata; class Mammalia; order Carnivora; family Canidae; genus Nyctereutes; species Nyctereutes procyonoides. Next base: position 6,546,988 of record NW_026575133.1, on the reverse strand, counting down.
TCCTGTCTTTTGTTTTGTTGTTGGTAGCTTTTTATTTTAAGACAGACTGAATTTCATACCTGTCTAAGTGAATTCTTCTCTGGTATTATCTTCCTAGGGGGTTCGCCATTATTACAGTCTTCTCTCTCTGAGGAATTCTGTGAAAGAAAGTAAGCTTTAATTCAGTTCTCATTATCTTCAATCTTATTCTATGGGAGTAAACTGAATTACATTTCTAATTCTGTAAGCTAGAATACCATGTATATTTATGCATTTATTCATTTGAAGATTTATATACATATAGACATACACTTAAGTAAAGGGAAAATATGCCCATGTATATAAATAAATGTAAGCAGGGACCTAGGTGCAAAGTATTTCATCTATATTTAAGCACTGCCCAGCAGATCACAGTCATTAGAAATTTAGTTTATTGCCCTTTGAAAATGCGGGTTGACACTGGACTCAACAAAGCTCCAGTTTATACTTAGCTGATAACAACTTAAAACATGATTATTATCTTCTCTTTTAAATAATTAAACTATAGTAAATATTTGGTCACTAGAAATTGTCAAAGTCTGGATCCTAGAGAAAAAGAAAGTTCTTTCACTTCTTCCTCTTCTCATATTTGATTTTCTGTCATTAAGAATAACATTGTACTTAGCTCAAAACAATATCATTTTATCAATGGTTTAGGATTAGAGACCATTCTTGCCACTATTATCTCAAACAGCACCTAGAAGACCAGTAGGATTTTTAAATATTTAAGAAGAGGGGAAAAAACAATCCAACTGAAAGAGAGTTCATAATTCTAAATATCAACAGAATAATAAGATAGCAACCCATGGGATGCAAGAAAATATTTGCAAATCATGTATCTGATGAAAGATTAATATCCAGAATATATAGGGGCACCTGGGTGGCTCAATAGGTTAAAACAGCTAACTCATGATTTCAGCTCACATCATGATCTTGGGGTCCTGGGATAAGCCCAAATTAGGTTTCACGCTCAATAAGGAGTATGCTTTAGGATTCTCTTTCTTCCTCTCCCTGTGTCCCTCCTCCAGCTCGTGAGTGCATGCGTGCACACACACACTCTCCCTCTAAAATAAATACATCTTGTTTAAAAATCCAGAATATATAGATAAATTGTAAAACTAAACAAAAAAACCCCACACAACTCAATTCAAAAATGCACAAAGGACCTGGATAGACATTTCTCTAAAGAAGATATACAAATGGCCAACAGCACATAAGAAGATGTTCAACATCACTAACCATTTCAGGAATGTATATCAAAACTACACAGAGATACCATATCACATTCATTAAGAAGGCTACTATCAAAAACAGACAAAAACCAAAATATAAATTGGCAAGGATGTTGGAAATTGGAACTCTTATGCACTGTTAGTGGGAATGTAAAATGATACAGCTGCTGATGAAAACAGTGTGGTGGTTCCTCAAAAAATTAAAAATAGAATTATCATATGATCCAACAATTTCACTTCTGGGTATATAGTCAAAAGAACTAAAAGCAGAGTTTCAAGAGGCATTTGTACACCCGTATTCATAGCAGCATTCATCAAAATAGCTAAAACGTGGAAGCAATCCAAGCGTCCAATGACCGATGAGGCAATAGATAAAATGTGATGTATATACATCATGGAATAGTATTCAGCGTTAAAAAGGAAGAAAATTCTAGTATATACTACAAAATGGATGAACCTTAAGGACCTTATGCTGAAGTGAAATATACCAGTCACAAAAAGATAATTACTGTACGAATTCACTTATATGCGATACTTAGAGTAGTCAAAATCATACAGAAAGCAGAATGGTGATGGCCAGGGGCTCAGAGAAGTGGAGGAATGGAGAATTATTGTTTAATGAGTATAGAGTTTCAGTCTTACCAGAAGGAAAGAGTTATGGAGATGGGTGAGGGTGATACATGCATAACATTATGAATGTATTTAATACCACTAAACTGTACACTTAAAAAAATGGTTAAGACAATAAATTTTATGTTATATGTATTTCACCACAATACAAGATAATTGGGGGAAAAATTTGGTAATCAACACAGGTAAGTCACTATCTGCAAGGCAAAATACAAAAAATACAAATACAAACTATTTGGGTTCTATTTTCTACAATTACATTTGTAGTGTTTAATATTTTAAAATTTGCAAGTTTAAAATTTTTTTGATATAGTCATTACATTACCTATATTCATCACATTCTAGCTGAGGAGCTACTTTATTTATTTATTTATTTATTTATTTATTTATTTTTATTTTATTTTAATATTTTATTTATTTGTTCATGAGGGACACACAGAGAGAGATAGGTCAGGCAGAGGGAGAAGCAGGGTCCTTGAGGGAAGCCCAATGTGTGATTGTGAAGCCAATCAATCCTGGGATTCCGGGACCACGCCCTGAGCAGAAGCCAGATGCTCAACCACTAAGCCACCCAGCCATCCCAGGAGCTACTTTATTTTTAGATCCAGAAATTATTTCTAACATGAGTTTATCTGAAAATTTTCATACAATTATGAAATTATTGCTATAGGATCGTAACTGTATTTTAAGCTTAGATATATCTTTTGTGGTTTCTATCAAATTATATATTTTTAAATATTAAAGGATACGTAGCATGAATATAGTATCATTTTAAGGCCCTTGTACCTCTGTGGCTAACATTTATGTCCCTTGTATATAGCCAGTAGTTGGTGTGGCAGGCCAGTACTATAAGACGCTCCTTTTGGGCAGAGATTTAACTTTTGGGCAGAGATATTTTACATTTGTGATGACCACTTTAAGGTAATGGTTCCTAAAATTAAGACAAAGAAGAAAAAACATGCTATGCTACAAGCAAGGCACAGAGACTCCGTAACTTCAGAGTTCTAGTGGTTTTTCTCCCCATTTTGGAAAAAAAAATAATTTAGTCAATCTACAAAAAAATTAGAGAGAGATACAGTTGAATTAATGACTGTAAAGCAATCCAAAAAAAGGAAATTAGCAATATAATGCCACTGTAAAATAAACAAAGGAGGGAAAAGGTCAACATTAAACCCACAAAATCAACTTGTATATTTAACTTTTAAGAAAAATAAAGTACAGGGGATCCCTGGGTGGTGCAGTGGTTTGGCGCCTGCCTTTGGCCCAGGGCGCGATCCTGTAGACCCGGGATCGAATCCCACATCGGGCTTCCGGTGCATGGAGCCTGCTTCTCCCTCTGCCTGTGTCTCTGCCTCTCTCTCCTCTCTGTGACTATCATAAATAAATAAAAATTTAAAAAAATTTAAAAAAAAAGAAAAATAAAGTACAAATCAATGTTTTAAATTCTAAAATTATTTTATGTAATACAAATGTAAGCCAGTATTCAACTATAAATTAAACTTAAATTTGCAAGTAGCTATTCCTCAGTCCATGAAATTCTACCCCTATTTTATTTAAATAAAATATCATTTATAATCCAAACTGGCTTAATTCAATGTTAAAGTTCTATATTTCAACATCAATTACGTTTTGTTAAAATGTCATCATAATAAACTTGGAAGCTTTGTTACTTTTTGGTAGAAGTTTGTAATAGTGAAGTTATTATAAATCACATTTTAAATAAATAAATAAATAAACAAATCACATTTTTACCCAATAGGTGACTGGGTGAAAATTGATGGCAAACTTAGGTACTAAATTACATAGTGAAAACAGCAATGTGAAACTAATAGAGCGAGAAGCATCTAGCTCATAATCCACATTTTTCTTCCTTCCAACCCTCTATTTTATCTGATTTTGATGAGGAACCATTGAGTGGGTATCACTAAATTTTACTCTATTGTTACCATAAAATAGAGATAGGGAGGATAAATAGTCATGATATGTAAGGAGCAAGGAGTAAGGTACCCTCCTAACAGTGAAGAGAAGAGCCAGAAAGCCAGCAAATAAGAGATGAACAGTTTACAGTCTTGAGGGTAGAGTGAAATAATGAAACATCCATGTGTACTTAAGTGATCACGTCAGTGGTTCTCAAAGCCTGAATGCTCTCCAACACCTACGAGAGCTCAGCAGCACAGTTATCCCTTGTATCATATACCTATGATACACCCAGTAAGCAATGTTCATAACTGCCATGGGTCATCAAGCTAAATTATGCCCAGTAAATTCTATTCGAGGGTCACTACCTGATGCAAGCAAGACTCATCCCACATATTGGTGGATTAAAGACAAATAACAGGATAATTACATAACCTTAAAATACTTCTCCAGAAGATATATAAGAATTACAAAAGGAAAAATAATAACCTCACAGTAGGAAGATCTGGTAGACACCACCTTAACATTATGTGTCTCTTGATAGGTTGTACTGAAAACAACATTATGACTTCTGAGGTAACCTTGCCAAAAACATAAAATCTCAATTTGATCATAAGAAAACATGAGACTAAACCCCAAATTGAGGGATATCCTAAAAAAAATTACTAGTCTGTGATTAACAAAAAATCTAAGAGTCATGAAATACAAAGAAAGACTAAGGATCTGTTTCAGGTGAAAGGAAACCTCTGATCTGAGATTATTGGGGGGGGGTGTAAATCAAAATTGATGGTAAACTCCTCTGTACAGCATTCTATAGTGAAAAATAATGATCTGCACCTAACAAGATGAGTAGTGCCTCTCTAGCCCATACCAACAATTTTCTTCCTCTTGATCCTCAGTTTCATTTGATTTTGATGGGTAAATATTGGGTCAGTATCAGGACATAAAGGACGTTATTGGAACAACTGGGAAATTTTGAATAAGTTCTACAGATGAGCTAATAACATTACAGCTATGTTAATTTCCTGATTGTTTCCCCACTTTAAAAACTTACATATAGACAAATTCACTTGTTTTGGTGTATAACTATATGAGTTTTGGCAAAAAAAACATACAGTTATGTAACTATAATCAAGATGTAAAAGCAGTTATCATTTCCCATATTCTCTTACACTGCCCCTTTATAGTCAATCCCTTTCCCTTGTAATCAGATTTTTTTTGTCTCAATAATTTTTTTTTCACAAAATGGAATCATACAGTATATAATTTTTTGAGTATATAAATTATATAAATTTTTCTACCCAGCTTAATGCATCTGAGATTCATTTGTGTTGTTGTATATTACCAATAATCCTTTCCTTTAAAACAACAACTTTTAAAAATCTTTTTTTTTTTAAGATTTTATTTATTTATTTTAGAGAGAGAGAAAAAGAGTAGTGTGCAAGCAGGAGGAGGGAGAGGGACAGGGAGACTCCACAATGAGTGCAGAATCCGACGTGGGGCTGGATGTCACAACTCTGAGACTATGACCTGGGCCAAAACCAAGAATTGGATGCTTAAACCGACTGAGCCCCCCAGGCCCCCCAGTAGTCCTTTCCTTTTTATTGCTAAGTAGTATCACTGTATGGATGCACAATTTGTTTATATATTCAGTTTCCTGATTTTGATCATTTGTACTGTAATTATTTAAAAGAGTGTCCCTGTTTTTAGGAAACATAAAACGAAACACTTAACGTTGGTAACAGGATATTATGTCTGTAACTTTCAAAATGGTTCAGAGAAAAGTAAATGGATGTGAGCATATATTTGTATATATAAATAGAGATAAAGCAAATGTGGCAATATGTTAACATATGGAGAATCTGTGTGAAGAGTAGAAGGGGATGCTTTGCACTATTCTTTCAACTTTTCTATAAATCTGAAACTATATAAAAATGAAAATTAACTAGTAAAATAGATGAAATCTAGAAGAAAATGTCAAAAAATGGAAAAACAGTGTAAATGAAAAATGAATAGTAGGGGGAGGGAATCCCCTCAAATATAAATAACAAAAGTCATATTCTACCATTTCATCCTGAGACAATTAGAAAACCCTGACTGCTTAGGACAACTCATTTGCAACACTCAGACTTAACACTTCATTACAGTAAATACATTTGCAGAATGTATTTGTAGTCCGAGAGTAACAATATGGTATAAATAGTAGCTTTATATTAAAAGATTTCTAAAAAAGATGCTACATAATTCGTTACCTTTCATATTAACTCAAATATTTCTCTCTTAGCCCAGCATTTACTAGTTTAGAACTAAAAGAAGCAGAATAAAAGTCTGGCTGATAACTGAAGTTTAGCTTCAAACTGGACACATTTGGGTTGTAACACCTACAGACATTAGAAGAGACGTTTGGGTAGACTTTTTCAGTCAATAAAGTGAAATAATGCTACAACTTGTACATTAGATCTCAGGGATGTATTTTGCACAAAATGTTTCTAGGAGTAACCTGGGAGTGAATAAAAAAGAAAAAGAAATCACCTCAAAGAAAGTATTCAGATAAATTTAAATAGTCTCAAAATCAACATATCTAAATTTAAAGTAGTCTTTTACCATTCTGACCCATCCTAAGCCATCCCCTTCCCTCCCAATTTTTCTTTCCATCCCAGACTTAAGTCCCCTGCCAATTTTTACTCTTCCTTCCGACCCCCTTCTGCCTTTTTTTCTTGGAATGTATCTAACCAATTTCAGCTCTTCCATTTTTCCTTTCAATCATCTATTTTTAATAGATCTGACCCTCAGTTTGTATTTCCATAACCTCTACTCTAGTCTAGACCCCAACACCTATTATACCACCAGTGCTGTTACTATTGAGATAGCCTCCTGATACCCCTGCCTAAATCCATACCTGATCCATTCTATATGCTATTGTCCAGAACCATGTTCTTTTTGTTTTGTTTTGTTTTTGTTTTTTATTTATTTATTTATGATAGGCACACAGTGAGAGAGAGAGAGAGAGAGAGGCAGAGACACAGGCAGAGGGAGAAGCAGGCTCCATACACCGGGAGCCAGACGTGGGATTCGATCCCGGGTCTCCAGGATCGCGCCCTGGGCCAAAGGCAGGCACCAAACCGCTGCGCCACCCAGGGATCCCCAGAACCATGTTCTTAAAAGACTTACTTCACCCTACCCCACACCATGCTCAAAAATTTTTTATTATTTTTTTAAGATTGATTTATTTATTCATGAGACACAGAGAGACAGACAGAGACACAAGCAGAAAGAGAAGCAGGCTTCTCACAGGGAACCGATGCAGGACTTGATCCTAGGATCCTGGGATCACGACCTGAGCCCAAGGCAGGTGCTCAACCTCTGAGCCACCCAGGTGCCCTAAAAAATCTTTTATAGCTCTTTGTCCTATTAGATGGAGTCCACACTTCTTACTATATAGCACCCATAATCTGGCCATTTTGCCTTTCCATCAGTCTCTGGAACCACTTATTTTAATATTCTTCAAAGTATGAAAAGTACTCTTTCATCCCTGTGCTTTTTCTTTTTTTTTTTAAGATTTTATTTATTTATTCATGAGAGACACACAGAGAGAGGCAGAGACACAGGCAGAGGGAGAAGCAGGCTCCCCGCAAAGAGCCCAATGTTGGACTTGATCCCAGATCCTGGGATCATGCCCTGAGCCAAAGGAGACTCTCAAACGCTGAGCCACCCAGGTGTCCCTTCCCTGTGCTTTTTCTTTCTTTTTTTTTTTAAGATTTTAGTTATTTATTCATAGAGAGAGAAAGAGAGAGAAAGAGAGAGAGAGGCAGAGACACAGGCAGAGGGAGAAGGAGGCTCCATGCAGGGAGCCCGACGTGGGACTGGATCCTGGGTCTCCAGGATCACACCCCAGGCCGCGAGCGGCACTAAACCACTAAGCCACCAGGGTTGCCCTGCTTTTTCTAATTCTATTTCCTCAATGTGTAATATACCCCCCTTTCCTGGGACTCCTGGGTGACTCAGTTGGTTAAGCGTCTGACTCCTGGTTTTCAGTTTAGGTCATGATCTCAGGGTTGTGAGATTAGGCTTCATGGCAGGCTCTGCTCAGAGCAGAGTCTGCTTATGATTCTCTCTCCCTTTCCTTCTCCCCTCCCCCTGCTCACTCATTCTCTCTCTCTCTCTCTCTAATATCAAAAAAAAAAAAAAAAGATTCCTTTCCTGATCTCTTCATCATTACAATCCTGACTCGAGTCCACTAAAATGATACTTTCTCTGAAAAGCCTATGCATATCCCATCCCCTCTTCCACCTACTCCTGCCCCACTTACCCCCAGCTGGAACTGAATACTCTGAATTAGCATTTTATTTCTATTTTGGCACCTATGCCTTATATCTCTCTACATTTTATTTCTCTATGAACAAGCTTCCCACTCCTACCCTGCACTATAAAATTCCTTCTGGGCGGGGCTGGTTTCTTTTTCATCTTCATTTTCCAGTGGCTCAGCACAAAGTTTGAGAATGTAATATGAGTTTTTAAGTGTTTGTTGGATTGAATGCAATTGCCAGATTAATCTTTCTTAAATACCACTAATGTCATAGTGGTCTTTTTTCCTCAAAAACTTTTCATGACCCTTTCTTTCTATGAAACCAGATAAGGAATTCTAGGCCTGGTTTCCACCAGATAAGAAATTCTAGGCCTGGTTTCCAAAACCTTCCAAAATTTTCTGCTATATTACATCAAGTTATTTGCATCTGCAAACATTTTCTGCCTTAGTTAAGCAAGTCTCTTCATAGTCTTATAAACATGTGATACAATCTCAACATTTTCAGGCTGGAAGGATCCTTAATTTTAGTGTTGTTCACTAAACAATTATAAATACAAGAACATTTTTTAATCTATTCAAGCCCAACCATTCTTTTTTTTTTTTAAGATTTTATTTATTCATGGGACACATACAGAGGCAGAGACATAGGCAGGGGGAGAAGCAGACTCCCCAAAGGAAGCCTGATGTATGACTGGATCCCAGGACTCCAGGATCATGACCCGAGCCAAAGGCAGATGTTCGACCACTGAGCCACCCAGACGCCCTAGTCCCACCCATTCTTGAAATGAATTTTAAATGTCATATACTCTAAGAAACCATATAACTATTCCATCTTTCTCTCCTGGAAATTCCTTATCATTTTTATCTTGGCCCACACAACTTAGCAATTAGATAAATGTTTTGCATGTTATTCTCAACTACCTAACAACACTGAAAGCTTACTAGAGAAAAGCCTTTGAGGCCCCCTCTACTTCCCAACATGTTACATAATATATGGATATGTGCTTAATAAATAATTGAAGCCCTATACCCACACTGTCCAACTAGTTTTTAAAAAGTTTTCAAAGCAAAAAATCTTCACAGTTATACCTCAACTACAGTCTACTATCCTATCACCTATATGCCAGTATGACAATTTAGAATTAGTAAGCTCCTGCTCCAAAGAGTTTCTGCAAATAATATATTCCTGAAACTTAGCCACCTCCACTCATTTACCTTTCATCTATGACAACCTGATACAAATGGCAAAGGTGAGTAATCACGGCAGAAGTCCTATGGCCCACAAAGCCTCAAATGTTTATCGACTGGTCCTATTTTACAGTTAAAGTTTGCCGACCCTTGATTAAGAAAGAAAAGTTCTTCTGTAGATATGCAAAGCATTCCTAATTCTTCAGAGCTGGATTTTTTGTTTTTGTTTTATTTTGGTTTGTTTTGGTATCTAAAATAAGAAGTAAACAGATTTTGATGATAGCACACAGCAGGTTTATGGCTAGGGCAATATTCTCCATGACCTAGTAAGTGGCTTATTTACTGTTTTCAGTTATCTATCTGAACACACAACTCCTGATGACATGGATAATCAAGAGTTGATTATATAATCAAATGAAAAACTAAACTAATTTACACAGTGATGAAAAGTCAAGCCACTCATAATGACTTACCATAATCTTTGAATAAGCATCTTGCTCAAGGTTGGATGGTACAACAGAGCCTAAGCCTGTCTGAAGAGACATCTGTTATAAATAAAATAATCAGCTCCAACACTAGAAGTAACATTTTCCACCTATGCCACTTTCCTCACTGAGAAAATTCAAAAGGATTCTGTAACCAGGAAAGTTATACTATTTTAGTGAAGCAGATTAATTGTGGTTAATTATAACTCTGATTTGAACACATTTTAAAAATGGAGTCATTTGATCATCATCATGTAGAATGACAACCACAGGAAGAAAACAATTTTAAGACCAATTTCTAGTTGCTAGTTGCAAACATCATACAGTAGGCTTAACTGGTAAATTAGTAATAGAATTAATATTTTTCCCATTAACTGATTATATCCTTTGAAGCTAATCATAGCCTCCAAATATATATACAATTCTCAAAAATAGGAATAATTATTCTTTTACAGGTTTAAAAGTAACCTAACTACATGGATAAAAATCATTCAAACTCCTCAGTGAAAGGTGACTTAAACAAAATATTCTGTGTATCTAAACAAATTCTAATTAAGCCTTCTAGGATACTAAAATGGGGAAAAACATAGGTTATTTAAGTTCAGAAGCTTACTGAAGAATCCTATTCAAAGACCAGTTTTAGGGAGGACCTGAAGTGTCCTCCTAAGATAATATTCTCTGGCATGTTTTCATGCACACTGCTTCTCCAGCACGTTTATCATTTGACATACTCGATTAAACCACAACCACATCAAAGCCTCCCCATCCTGCTAAACTTCAACAAGATCTACCAGTTAAAGCTTTCAAGCAGTGATATTTTGTAGTAGTAAACCAATCCAAGCACAGTACTAAGAACCAGATATAATGGAAAGCACTCTCAGACAACCAAATACACAGGACTTCCACTAGTACTGCCTTACTTTCTATGACAGAAGTAAAAAATAATAATAATAAAATAAAACAAAACAAAAAAACCCAACTAGATTTTTTTTTCCTCCTGCTACACTGTCCGACACTAATTATAAAACACTACAGATGCAGCCTTTCTCAAAATGCAAAGGGATTGTGTATATTTGCAAAGAACAACTATTTTTTATGCTTCCAAATTCTTAATCCTGTTTGGAGCTGTCAGTGGGGGTTAATGGAAGCCTTGGATAGGAGAATTCCAATCTGGTTGGCAGATGGATAGGTTGGTTATAGCTGCATAACTATGTCTTGCCTGCAGGCACAATTCAGAACACTGTTAAAGCAATATAAAGTCTCTGTCAAGCTGAACCATTTGGATCAGTAGCAAGGAGAAATAATAATAAAAAAGAAGTTCATTTCTGGGCCTTGTGCATTTATGCTAGTATGCAGAAACTGATTAATTGTCATAGTGTGCTGGTCTTCTATACTTCAGATTTCTACTTCTGGAGTAGATTTTGCATGCTAATATAATCATTCTCCCTCTTGAGACATTAGCAAATAATCAAATGAAAAACAGGATCATAATTTACTGAGATTCAAGCAATTCTCTATGCAAATTTGACTTGTTATTGCTGCTGCCTCGTTAATCTGAATGCCTTTGACAAACTCCTTTGATTTATGAACTCGTGACAACTCCAATGTGTATATATTTTGCTAGATTGACATTATCATTAAGAGTGGGTGGACTGAGCTCACATGAATGGCTGATTTTATTCGCTGGTGTCTGCTGCTCAACAGCTGAGCATCTCCTCCTCACAAAGCCCCTGAGCGTCAGGCTCTTCCCATCTTCCCATCCATTCATCATCTCGATGTTAATTGGCCCAGGCTTTAAGCAAATTTTCAACACGATTTAAAGGCACGATGACACTGATTACTGACCCTCTGCCATACGGTGCCTATTGATTAACCTGACAGAGATGATGAGCTTGAGGGAAACTAGGTGTGTGGGGACCTTAGGGGGAAAAATATATTGTCTATGCAGGCAAACACTTGTCATTACCTCACAAGCCAGAATTTGCACTGCACACATTCTTAAAACACACTACTGCTTTAACACCTACAGCTAACACAAGAAGTGCTTTCTGTACTCAGAGATATTACAGATATGTCATGTCAAAGCACATGACACATTCGGTATTTAGAAGAACTCCCCAGATAGATGGCTGCCTTTCAACCAATTATACTTGTGCTAGCCGATGTATATACTTTAGATTAAATTCAAAGAAAGTGCTGGGTGGCTTGGTAGTGTTATATCATATAAGAAAAGAACAGAATAGGAAAATGAACTAGGTTCTTAAAAATAGAGAAATGATAAAGGAAGGAGTAAAACTGCTGTCATTCCACCACTACTATAATAAGCTCCCATTCTATCACTATTAAAATAAGAGATACTCTAAAAAAAAAAACAAACGAAGAAAACAACAAATTCTATTTTCTGTTCTTTAAATACTGCTACCTTCACTCCAACTGTCAAAGTATTCCTGGCACAGGAATTAACCAATAACTGAGTATTTTAAAATAAATCTGAGTAATATTTAAGTCTAACAAACATTACCCTTAAATTCTTACTTGCCCATTTTCAACAACTGCTATCCAAACTGCTATGTTTAGGGAAACTGTGCAGGACATCTGAAGTTAAGCTTCATAAGAAAACTAAAATGCTTCATTATTTGAGAGAAAAAAAAAAGTCCATAACTAATAGTTACTGAGCTCACAGATTAGTCACAAAATTATCCTTTAAAATATTGCTATGTCTATAAATTTATACAACCAAAGTCATGCAGCATACCATCAGGGATCAGACAAAAACCACCTTTAGATAGGGAAGGTTCTTATTTAAAACAAAGCTAACAAAATATGCTCCCTCTGGCCACACATATCACCATGTTTACTTACGAGTCCTGGGGGGACAGCCAATATACAATTTTAAGCACGGAGATTTTGGAGCAGCACTAACAGTTACTCTAAAGCAAAAATAACAGAAAAGTGAACAACAGCCCAGCTGTAGTCTCTATTACAGTGACATGGGCTGTTAATGTAAGAGATCAAATGTTTTTCAAGTCAAACAGCATTGGTGCCTGTTATACTGGAACATGTAGCTTACTCCCTAAAAGCCTGCCTCCTGCTCTTTTAAGATAAACAAGCTCAACTAAGCACTGAGATACTCTGATAAGAAGAATGGAAGAGATGGAGCTGCACCAGGGAGTGACAAGGCAAGGGCATGAAGGAGCAGCAAGCATGCTTTTGTTAAGTTTCAAGTTAAAGAATATATCCTGATACAGCATTTTAATACTTCACCATTAAAAGTATAGCTATAGGAGAAGGATACAGGGTCAATATGTATAGGGGTCAAAAACAAAAAAAAGCTAAAACAGTTACCTGTTTTATGAATAAGAGAGATATCACACAGCATCTGAACACATTTAGCTTTGTGACTTAATCAAAGGTTTCCTCAACTTAGGAACTGTGGGTATGTAAGAGTTTGTAATTATGTTAATATGTGCCACATCAGAAGTCATAGTCTATTTAAACTCTAAAGGTTTTTTATTTGAAAGGCTTGATTTAAAAACAAAAAACTTCATACCTTGCCCTATCAAGTAGTTTTTTTTATGTTTGTTTTTTTTACATTTTATTCTGCTTAACATCACCAAACCACATCTATTTGTAACAATATGGTTTAGTATTTTAAAAATCCAAACAGCCTTGCAAGGGGGCATTTATATACTACTGTAGATTGTTTTTCTTGACAGAAGACATCTATCATTCATTCAGGAAAAACAGGAGTTTCATGCATATGCTGTCATTTTTTAAAATACAATGACAATGTACAAAGTAGCTAAACTAGGACAGTAAAATAAAAATTCATCAGGGGATTGGGATTAAAAGACACACATAATAAAAAACCAAACTCACCTATCATGTGAACAAGAGTGTAACTAGCTTAATCTGTCTCTCTTACCTTTAAATCTACATGAATCTTAAAGAATTTTTTTTTCCTGTTCACCAAATTACCTTTATGATTATGTGTTTAGGACAGAGTCTTTCATGCCATAATTTTTCCAGCCATATTTATACAATATTTCATCCAGAGATCCTCTGCATGTAGTTGGTGTGAATTAAGAGGCAAACATTTGCTTCTACTAATAAGGACATCTGGTTATTTTTGTAACCCAAAGACATCTGCATTCTGTAGATTTTTTTGATTTCTCAAAATGGGGTTGAGAACTACAGAACCCCTTAGGATGTATGCCAAAATCCTTTCTCTCTGCAGATTAGTTATTTCTGACATCCTTGTTCCTGATTTTTTTCTGCTAAATTTACTTTTGTTACCTTGGATGTCTTCCCTGCTTTGGTGTTCCCATTTTATAACAATTCAATAATGTCATGAAAAAAATTAAAGCTAATAAACTATAATATCCCCAACATCTACCCATTGTGGAGTAAAAATGAAATCATTCCACATAAATAAGTAATTTCTGAAAACCAGATTGGACTGAGTTATTTCAATTGTGAACTGTCCCTTTAATCACTCTTCTTTTCTAATTATTATTTAAAAATTACTATTTTGTGGGCTTATTTTCTGGGCTTTTCCACTAAGTCTTCATGAATTTTCAGGTCTTTAAAATTACAAATATCATCTCCTCTTACATAGACATATAGATTTTTGGTTCCCAAGGGTGGAAAAACATGGTCCAACATAGGTCTTGAAGGACAGGCCTTAAAGAACTTTAACATATCAATTAGAAATCAAAATTATATTTTTATATCCCTTGCTTTCTTCTTAAAAATGCCAAAGAGACTAACTATATTCCTTATTCAAGATACTTGAGTTTAAGCTGTAACTTTTGCTTTTACTGTAAATTCTGCTTTTTTAGTTTCTGCTTATCTCCACCACAGAGGTTTAAAAAACTACAATAAGGGAAAAATATGTTTTTCAACAGAAAACAGCTAACATAATTTACACTGACTGCATTCTCATAGGTCTTTAAGTAGCTAAATACCAAGGTAGTACTGGCCTGAAGGGTTTAAAATTTAAGTGAGAGGGCTTCTATTTCTGAAGGGTCAAAGGTTATAAATACCAATTCACGTCTTCAATTTTTCATTTGTTAGTTAATATTACCAAACAACAAAATGAAAGTAAAACCAAAACAGATTAACTTGGGAGTTCTACCAGGAATAGTTTAATAAATTTACTTGGAAAGATGGCTAACTTTACTGCCCCAGGCATAAACAACCTTGTAGGTTTGTTGTAGTTGCTTTAACAATGCTTTTTGGGATGCCTGGGTGGCTCAGGGGTTGAGTGTCTGCCTTTGGCTCAGGGCGTGATCCTGGGGTCCAGAAATCGAGTCCCACATTGGGCTCCCTGTGGGGAGCCTGCTTCACCCTTTGCCTATGTCTCTGCCTCCCTCTGTGTGTCTCTCATGAATAAATAAATAAAATCTTTTTTTTAAAAATGCTCCTTGATGTATAACAAATTTAAAAAGTTTTTTTCTCCAATAAAAGATTTATTTTCATAACAATGTAAATGTCTTCTACTTTTAAAATATGGTTGTGTTATTCTAACAAAATTATTTCTCAAGCGTACAGTCTTAAATTATTGGAATGCTAGAGAATGGTTATATACCTTAAATTTTCCATTCTGCTAAGTACACAGAATTTTGTTTATGCATTTCTGACAAATCCTACAAATAATCTGTCATTACTTTCCACACTATAACTGTTCTTAATCTAAAGAATCACAAGAAATCTACATTATTTCCTCTTCTCACAATTACTTGAAAAGTCACTACAATTTTAGAATAGAAGTTTTACTATTATTTAGCAGTAAATGATAAAGTAAAGTTTTCTTTGGAAATATTAATGATTCTTTGTTGACTGAAGAGAAAGCAAGTGAGAAACATTAATCCAAATATTTCAGAATTATTCAATCGCGGATCAGCATCTTTTTTTAATTTTTTTTTAATTTTTATTTATTTCTGATAGTCACAGAGAGAGAGAGAGAGAGGCAGAGACATAGGCAGAGGGAGAAGCAGGCTCCATGCACCGGGAGCCCGACGTGGGATTCGTTCCCGGGTCTCCAGGATCGCGCCCTGGGCCAAAGGCAGGCGCCAAACCGCTGCGCCACCCAGGGGTCCCGCGGATCAGCATCTTAAGGTTAAAGTGATCTTTTTATCTAAATAATCATGCTAAAATGATAAAAAATTATAATAATTAGCCAATTAAATTAGCTAATTTAATTAAAATTAAATTTAACCATTTTTAAAAATATGTTATTAGAATCATCAATAACATGTTGTTGTGTTATGGATGAAAAACTGCTTTACTGGAACACCTGGGTGGCTCAGCGGTTGAGCATCTGCCTTTGGCTCAGGGTATGATCCTGGGATCCGGGATCAAGTCCCACATCGGGCTCCCTGCATGGAGCCTGCTTCTCCCTCTGCCTATGTCTCTGCCTTTCTCTATGTATATCTCATGAATAAACAAAATCTTTTAAAAAAAAGAATAAAAGAAAAATTGCTTTACTAACTTCAGAGTTTTGTAACGGATGACTGGTTTGACAGAGATCAAACATTAGTTCTAATACCATAGTACTTGGTCTTGCAGCATAGAACCTGTGAATACCCTAACCACCAACTTTGGTATTAAAGTTTATTTTGCCACAATTCCTTCTTGTGGGATCCAATGTACCTCTTGCTCCTGCAATGAAGACAATGAAAGAATAGTTGACTTCAATACCAGTTGCCTATCACTGACGCTGTACAAAAGACATTCTGGGTAGTGGTTGGTAAAGAAAGCATAGCCATTTCTAAATGCCAGTAGTTCCCAGCATCTCTTTTCCTTCTGAGTGGAATGAAGTCTGCAAGCACTGACTGGTGGGTCATTCAACCCACGAGGGCCTGGAAAGGTTTCAAGAATAACAGAGGTCATGTAATTGCCAAAAGAGCATTAGCCACTCAATCATAATGGATAATTAAATGACCTACATGATTCCTGAAATAGCTGCTCTATATTTGGTCTATTACTTGCGTCCCTCAAGATAAGCTACTCGTCTGGTCTGTCTTGACCCGCAGAAGTCCAACCTGTGCCTGAAAACTAGCTGCATGCTTCTATTGCTTTGTAAATCCACCCCCCCCCCGCCCGCACCTCCAATAGTCATGCCCCCACACTATGCTTTCAAGAGGACACACATAAAAAAAATCAATCTTGTATCCTTCTCCCTATTGTGCTCTCTAGAATACAAATGACTAAAGCAAAGAAAAAAAATTAGTAAATTCCTGGTTTTAAATCTTTAGAGGATAGAAGGAAGAAACATAAGAACCACAAAGAAGGAAAGTCGTGATAATTTTTTTTTTAAGTTTTGCCCAATACGCCTCCAAAGAATTTTACATTTGATTATAAAGCTAGTCAGAGCAGCAAGTCATTAAACTCCAATTGTCTGGACTGCATTTTTGATGGTGTGGGCTATCAGAATTTTTCCTGGCCTAATTTTTTTGTCCATACAGAAAGCAAACTACCTCTCAACAAAATGAAATGTATCAAGAACCAACTGTTTATATAAAAGAAGTAGCAAAAGTAACAAGAATCTCTATGCTTCACGTTTTCATCTTTCTAAACAGTTCAACAATCTCACTATAATATAATAATAACTACAACCAAATAGAAGCCAACAGCATGAAATGGCAAAAATTTACAGAAGTATATGCTTCTTTAGAAGAAAAAGGTCTGCCTGTGGCCTTAGAGTAGCTGCATATCAAGCAAACACAACAGAAAGAGGCAAGAAACAAGTAACCAAAGACAACTACACAATAATGGCAAAGAATAAGGCATTTGAGGGACAAAAGAGCTCACATTTAGAATACCTTGGAGGCTAGTGGGATTTTTCCGTTTCCACAGGAAATTATGTAGCTTGAGGCTACTGACTACTCTGATCTCTTACTAGTACATGAATGGCTTATTAAACCTAGAACATATCTGTTTTAGTTAACTTCTGGGCAGGGAGGGGGCTAGAAAGGGAGAAGAGAACAAAATGTACTTAAATGCTGAATTTTTTTCTCCAGGCTGAATGCCTTTCATCCAATAAGACATTCAAAGCAGTGACCCAGCAAATGGATTGAAAAAGCAATCTTCCGTCCCAGTGCCACATTATCATTCCTATTCAGTATTCTCCATGAGATATCTCAATCAGCTGTGTGTAAGTGACAACGCAGCCCATTGCTGGGTTAATTAAACATTTGACTTTAACACCCTCCCCGTCATTAAGCAAATAAAAACAGATAATTCAAACTGCACTTCATCCTCAGGGTATACAACACACATGTCAAAATTAAGAGAGTCCAAGGCCTCTGGGGAATTCTGTTGGGGCTATAATCAGTTTAAATCTTATCTGGTTTATCAATTATTCTATTGATTAAACCAAACCAGTTATATACAACTCCTCTGCCACATGGGATTGATGTCAGCAGAGCAAGAAAATAACTCCAGGAGGTTCCAAACTGATTTAAAAAGAGACCAACAGACAGACCAATAACAGTCGATTATTACATACCAGTGATCCATACACCGAAAAGTTGATTCTTAGTTTCAGGCGGGTGAAGTGAACTGTTACCAATCACTATGTCCCCCTTGCTATACCTCAGAGTTGGCTTACGTAAATTTATTTCTTAGAAGATCAACATATTTTCTACGGATTTAAACAGAAACTACCATGCTCAGCAGCTGAAATATTTTATAGATACTAACCCTAAACTGTAACAGAATCTCAAACGAGGAAAACTAACATTTTTTCTCATCTTCTTACCTGCCTGCATGTGACCAGGAACACGCAAAGATGAAGAAGACATACTTGAAAGTTGATGCTCCTAAAAATATTCAATTACCCAACTATTTCAGTGTCCCCAAACACTATATTTTTTTTAAAAAAGAGATCTAAGAAACATAAATCTTTACCATAGATACAAAGACATGACTCCTTTTATTAATTCCAAAGGTAAACACCTTCAAAGCCGTTAATAACAATGAAAATACAGAGCTGTATTTTCAAACAAAATGTTGATAACTGAACCCCAACATACCAAGTTTCTACCAAATTTTTAAAAACACAATTTAGATATTCTCCTGCCCAATTCATCGTGTAATATCCTTCAAATGTCCAGTAAGTATCCTTACCACAAGGCCATGCCATACTGTATATGAGAAAAGGAGTAATAAAATCTACTAGCAAAAAAGGAAGTTGGGGGAAGAGGCTACTATAACACCTAATATTTGTACACTTGTATCTATGCTCTTCGAAACAAAATTTGTTTACTGCTATGTTGGCACCACATGTGCAATCAACCATAATTTAACTTATCTCCTTCAGATTTTTTGTTTTCAGGCAGACTAAGTAAGAAACCTGCATTAGCATGCTGTATTCTACACTCACCACTAGAAATACTGAGAGTGCTATTTGTAATTGTATTCTTTTTAAGAGGTTTGTTCTCTGCAGCTGTTTTCTGCTTGCAGTGTATTTTGTGTAATCAGCACATCATCATAAATACATTGGCTGTTCCCCTGAGGGTAGCTGTCAGTGTTTAATTTACAGAACAACCTGGCCAATGTGAATTTTAACACTACAGCACTATGGCAAGGAGTTACCACACTCTGTGAAAAACAGGTTTCTATGAATTTTTATATCAAGAGCTGGTCCCAGGACAATTTAGGTTCTAGAAATAGACTGTTTAAAGAAGCATTTTATACCTTGTATGCAATGGACTCTTTCCCACTTACAGCCTCAGAACCAGCCCTGAACTAACTACCAAACCACAAGTGGGCACTAGCCATTCTAGAGACAAGAGTTGTAAATCTATGATCTACCAGCAGGAGGCACTGTCATAAATGTTACCCATCTCTTCTTAAGCTAAAACTACCAAAAACAATACTGCTCCCTTAGAAGGGATCTAAAGGCGGAAGGGAAAGCCATTTAAAAGACAGACTAGTCTGAAATATGCATATCCCTTTTTGCTGAGATGAGTTATATGTGATCTGAACATGAGTATACTGCCTCCTTAGGGCTGCTGTTAAGCCAGACCTCTAGCTCAATGAATGGGAAAAATACATTAAACTAATGGTTATTCACGGTAGTAGTCCCCCCAAATTATATGCACAGTGCCTGGTACATAGGTTCTCAATAAATGTCTAATAAATAACTATAAGCTCCTTGAGGACAGGGTCTGACTCTTAGTTTATGCCTAATACTTTGTACAGTACCTGGCACATAGGAGCTCTATATATGAATTAAATGGAATTGTGTCTAGTTATGAATGGCAATGTTGTTTGTAAAGCTCTAGATCTATATGATGTCAAGATGCATTTTCTGAACAAGTAAAATGGGGCAGCCTGGGTGGCTCAGCGGTTTAGCGTCACTTTCAGCCCAGGGCATAATCCTGGAGACCCGGGATCGAGTCCCGTGTCGGGCTCCCTGCATGGAGCCTGTTTCTCCCTCTGCCTGAGTCTCTGCCTCTCTCTGTGTGTGTCTCTCATGAATTAATAAATAATAAAATCTTTAAAAAATAAACAAGTAAAATGCCCTTGAAGCCTATATAGAGTGCATATCAGATATTTCATTTTCGTCAAAGCCATTTGTACAAAAAAACCTTAAGTAGCCCAATCTTTCAATAAAAAACAAACTCACGTACAAAAAAACCTCACCTACTCAACTTTTTTATAATACTTTGTTTCTTTCATACAATAAAATTAAAATATCATTTTAAGTGCTCAGAAAGGTAACCAATAGCACATCTCTATTAGTGAAGTGGTATTATGTGCACACATACACATTCTATAAATCAAGTGATTAAACATAAGTATTTTTCTTTGAAGGGCTATTTTACAAGTTAGAATGCTTAAACTGAATCAAAACAGTTCACGCTGAGTTCTCAGTGTGTTTGCTTTTAAAGTTGTACAGAGGGATCCCTGGGTGGCGCAGCGGTTTGGCGCCTGCCTTTGGCCCAGGGCGCGATCCTGGAGACCCGGGATCGAATCCCACATCGGGCTCCCGGTGCATGGAGCCTGCTTCTCCCTCTGCCTGTGTCTCTGCCTCTCTCTCTCTCATTCTATGTGACTATCATAAATAAATAAAAATTAAAAAAAATTAAAAAAAAAAATAAATAAAGTTGTACAGAATTATACTTTCATGGTGTTTTACAAAAATAATTAAATTGTAACTAACAGATTCTTTTCTGTTGAAAAAAAAAGGAAGAGAATTACCTACTTCACTTGAGAATTTCAAACTTGCCCAAATTTATGGTAAAGTTAAATTTTAAATGATAGAGCAACAGAGATTTGTAGAACTTGCTCTGATACTACTAAAATTAAAATGTTTTCCTATAACAATATCTTAAATTTTATGTAAGTACAGATTTGTAGAATTTTCTGATATTGCTATAATTAAAATGTTTTTCCTATAACCATTTTTTTAATTTTACAAAGCATACTCATGTACCACAAAATTTAACACTCTTAGACTGATCTCAGTATTTTTTAACCACAAATATATTTTAAGAACCCAAACCAAAAAAAAAAAAAAAAAAAAAAAAAAACAACCCAAACCCTCTATTATTCTTCCTTTTTTAAAAAAAGAAGGTTTTATTTATTTATTCATGAGATACACAAAAAGTGAGGCAGAGACATAGAGGGAGAAGCAGGCTCCCAGGTGCTCCTTTATTCTTCTTCCTTTCTGTGATACTAAGATATTTCAAAAATGTAATTAATTCTTTATATTTGTATCATATGAAAGGCTTAATAAGAAAGAACATGATCCATTAACTCAGTACATTTATATTTGTTTTCACCCATTAAATGAGACATTAGAAGTTTTAAATTCAGCTGAATATTTACAACTTAATACTTCTTTAAAATTTTTGTGCCTAATAAAACCTATCTTAATTTTTAAAGGAGAAATTAATCACATTCTTTCTTCTTAAATTTACAATTACAAAAATACATCCTGAGACCTTTTGAACTAAAGTGGATGGGGTTAGACTGAGGTCACACCAGAGCAGAAGGCTACATTCTCTCTTCCCTGGAGACCATGCAGTAATTCCATAGGCTGCCATTAGATAGCAGCACAGTACACACCATCAGTCACATCTCCCAAAATCTCTACCGAGAAGGCTGGAATTATCTCAGTTATACAGACACACACACACACACACACACACACACAGACACACACACAGATTCTAATTCAATTAGTGCAGTCGGCAACTCCAGAAAAGAGTAATTCAATTAGTGCATTGTGGAGCTCTACAATACCTCTAAGCAGATGTTCACCATCTTCAGGAACTGGAGCTAGGTTTAAAATACCTGTACCAGATATGCCACTACATTATGTCATTTTTCAAAATGCTTACATACGCTTTTCTGGCTTCAAAGAAAAGGCGAGGAAACAAACCCAGGCTAAGTTCCTAGAGATTTTTCTATCCCCTACACCAAAGAAGGATTTCAGTTTTAGGCTGCAGTAATTAAATTATAATCCAAATTATGTTCAAAACAAGATGTTTCCCTGTATTACCCACTTTTACAGCACTGTCTCTAGTTATGCATGCCACACTATAATGAGGACACTGTCAAGGTGGAAGTCACTCACAAGGAAGGACAACCAGAATGATAATACCCTCCACCAAAATAGGAGGTTGTAAAAATGGCAGGAATGAATACTGCTATTTTCCAAAGAAACACTAAAAGAACCAGAAATATTCACCCTGAGAACAAAAAAAATATAAACATGATAGTTATCCTCAAACATATAAATATATGAACATGAAAACAATTACTCTATATTACTACAAAAGGCAGAATTCTAATCACTAAATGAACAAAAAGTTTGACTCCTTGAGAGAACACTTGCTTATATAGAACCAACAGTGAAAAAGAAAACAAGATGCCTCAACAAGTTCAGCTTGGCAGTGATCAAGCAGAGATTACATGACCCCCTGCCAAACATTTCATAAAGGATTCCTATATGCAACAAAATGGCCTTCTATAGCCCTCCTTCAGAATGCTGAAATTCTTTTAAGGTTTTACTTATTTGTTTATTTATTTAAGAGAGAGAACAAGCAGGGAGAGCAGCAGGCAGAGAGAGAGGGAGAAGCAGGTTTCCCGTTGAGGAGGGAGCCCGATGTAGGGCTTGGTCCCAGGACCCTGGATCATGACCTGAGCCAAAGGCAGACCGCTTAATCAACTAAGCCACCTCAGGTGCCACCCCCAATGCTGAAATTCTAAGGTTCTATGAATACACAGATTTTTGCTTTTAAGGCAAGCCTGGGCTTTAGGTAATAAAGCTAATCATTATTATGGAGGTGTGGCTGTATAAAAGCCCATGGGCTGAGGCATTTGCACAGTAATTGATGCATTAATAATACACCAAGAGAAAAAAAAACACACCAAGAGAAGAAATTTTGTACAGTTTCTCTGTGTTAAGATTTAGGAGATTTCATAAATGTACATATTTACAGCCTTATTTCTTTGATAAGCACTTGCACACCTCTTATTCTTCCAGATTGAAAAGAATGGTTTGTTTTTATTCATCCTCAAGAAATCAGACAATGAGAAACCAATTTCTGTAAGAATGATTTTTGAACTCCTCCACCTCAACTGAGTCAAGATAGTGGGTTCTCATAGCTTAAATGTAAATCTACATCAATATTTATGCTTTAAAAATAGAGAGCAATACTTAATACAACAGTAACTAATTGTCAATATTCCTCCCTTTGGTCTTACACTGCATTCTGTAAATGAGGGCATAATTCTGGGCACAAGGGAGCAAGGCATTATTTTACAAATATTATCTCCTCTCCAGTATGACCTCAAAGGAGGGAATTAAAAAATGTCAAAAATGATTACCACTATTTTTCCAGTGCATTTCACTATGTATTTATGACAGAAAATAGCTCTCTGCCTTTCATATTTGTAAAGAGAGAGAGCTAAATGAAACAGCTGTCCTTTAAAAACATCAATAGTGTTAAAACACCACCATCAATAGTGTTAATTCAAGTACTTTCAACACAAACTTCTACTTTCTCATTCTCCAGAAGAATTACAAAAGGTCATTCTCACTTAAAACTTTACTAGTAAGGTTTATGCCCCCAAAATGGATTAAGATAATAGCACACATCTATCAATAGTGCTGTTTTCCTAGGAAGAAAAATTTTAAGGGGGCACCTGGATGGCTCAGTGGTTAAGCATCTGCCTTTGGCTCAGGTTGTGATCTCAGAGTCCTGGGATTGAGTCCCACATCAGGCTCCCTCTGCCTGTATCTCTGCCTCTGAGTGTCTCTCATGAATTAAAAAAAAAAAAAAAAAAAGGATACACTGCAACTTAAATAGCAATAGAAAATATGTTCTACTACTAGAAAATATTTACCACGAAATCTATGGTTTGGCTTTTTCAACAAAGATTTTCTATTCATGTGCCATTAAGTTGCACTAATACAAACATAATGGTTCTTCCACATGACCTATTGATCAACCTTATTATAAATGTGAATTTTGCACATTAAAAAGGTTTTTTCTTGCTAAAACTTTAAATCTTTCATAATGAGCCACTGTCCAAAGATACTGGATAATTAGAGCAATAAATAACAGAGTTGGGTTAATTTTGACGTGAACTGACAAGTTTAACAAACATGTTATTCCATTTCTTCTCTTTAACCACTACTGCTTTCCCAACCTCCTGCCTCTACAGAAACAGCGGAGACGTAAACTGAGTCTTCCTTACAGCAGAGTGTTCCATAAACCCCCAGATTAATGAACTAACTCAACTTTCATCTCCTTTTGCCCATGCCTCACAGCCTACACTTATGTTCCAGTGGTGAGTTTATTTGGATCCATCAGCACCACTTCTCTTTAACATTGTCCCTTTTCATGCATTTAAGGCAACTACCTCCAACCCTATCAATGAGAGCAGACAAATGGGGGAGAAAGGAATGAACTGCAAACACCTCAAACAAGAAAGGTTGCTTAAAAAACCAAGTGTCACATTCTGACAGTTCAATATTTCATAGCCAATACAAGGAATGTGCAACGACACTGCAACTTTAAATCTTTTCCTCCTATGTCAGTCTCTCTTTCTCTCATTGTAATGCCAAAGGGAACAGCAATCAGAGTAGAGATGTTCAACGTGATAGAGGTCAGGACACCATCGGATCAACGTACCAGAAACACGACCTTGTTTATTTTTTTTTCCACAGTATTATTGTTTACAGGGTGCTTTGCTCATGTACCTTGTGGTTCTTAGCTAAAAGATGAAATTACAGCCCAGGATGAAGCACTCAGGCACACATCCAATTTGTGTTTCCATCTCAGAAAACAAAAAGCTTCTAAGGCCCTCAGGCTGCCATTCAAACTTGGAGGCTGACATTTTTAACAGCATGAACCAGAGACTGGCAGAGAGAATGATATAATGCATTTCTGACTTGTCAATCAAAGACCTCACCTCTGCTGTCTTGTAAACAGTTGGGGGCCATCTAACTACATTCATAAACCTAGGGAGAGCTTACTGCCAGCTGGGGTGCTGGAGCCACATGCTCTGGCTTATATTCACCAAAACCATGATTCAGTTTTATAATCTCACTGTAAATAGTCCATAGGCACATTTCCAGGACTACTGGGAAAGAACCAGAGTAGGGAATACAAAAGAGATTTTGGTCAAATACTGCGTTATTTTCAAGCTGTTGGAAACCTGTACCCATTTTATCCTCATTTTACCAATTCCCCCCAAAGGACTAAACTATGCTGCAACGGAAATGCTTAAAAAAATTAATGGCCTGCCAATTAACAAATCTAGGGGATATATACAAATATTATACTAGGAATTTCCCTTATGTTTTACCACCAGTAAAGAAGCAGGCACTCACCTAAAAACTTGGCTCATGTAAAGGGCAGAAACTATAATGAACAATAGCAACTATATTTTAGTAAAACTAATCATGTTGCTTTCTTTCAAATATATAACTTTATATGCTATACAAAAGCTTTATATTTACTAGTTTGAAGTAGTACACTATATATATTTGTGTATGTGTGAAACATAAAAATGAGTACCTATCCTTCTACTCTTTCCCTTCTGTTTACGACCTCTAACACAAAAAAAATTAGACCAAATCAGGCTAAGACTTAACTTTTTGCTGAAGGATCATATACAAAAATGCATATACGCTTTTTTAATATCAACTTTACAGGGCACAGAATTCCAAAATAATTCATATCCAGACACGGATACTAGCTTTGCAACAAAGGTCTTCAGGATTTGAATGGTACAGCTGAGAACTTTAAAAGGCAGATGACATATAACTCAGCAAGGGAAGGTACACTGCAACATGCCATTTCATAATGATGTACTACATCTTAGACCCAAGTAACTATTTCAAAAATATAATAGACTTGGTCTCCAGAGGACTGGGCCAGAGAATATAGAAAAGCTCAAGGCTACTCAACATCACTCTCAGGAAAAACAAAACTCATGGGTATCACCTCCCAATGGTAAAGTATTAAATTCTTAGAGGCCAATGCAGCTAAACAAGTGAAGAGATGCGTCTCTTTTTCCCCTTATTAAGGCTGTCATAAATAACCTGGGTTTCTCTCTCGTCATGAAAAAGGACAAAAAAGTTTCCTAAATGCTGCTTATCTACCAAGATTGCACATCTTGACAGTCCACATAAAATACCAAGTCTAGAAACTAACACAAGGAAGGACAGCAAAACAATAAAACATTACCACATAAAGCAGAACAATAGTGAAAGAAGGTACAAATGGCTGTGGCAGTCAGAAAACAACCAACAATGATGCCTGAATAGCCGAGAAAGAACTCCTACGATACTCTGGCCTCTACTCAGCACAAAGATAAGAATAACAAGAAGGTAATCTTGGAATATAAGGAAAGTAATATGTACCTCAGAGGATATAGGTCTTAACTGCCCACAGTAAGAATCTGTCCGATGAGGACAGTGCAATCACAGAAGTTCCCAACACCCTTCAAGTTTTCATCAGTTCCATTCTTCTGGTCTGTGCTTCCTACCCTGGGGCAACCTCCGGTCCCTTGGGGTACCTATATTCTCTTGCCACTAGGGCTCACATTGAATTTAGAGCAATTGGGGATAATCCAAGATTATTTAACCTAAACAAAAACTAAGCCCTATTTATGAAGTAAAGAGCTAAACTTCTCAGAACGATTAGGGAAAAAAATTTTTAAGGAAATCTGATTGTCTCACAATAAAATAATTTGGTTTACTCTAAACGTTAGATGACATTGCACATTGGCCTGTAAATGAACATTCCCATTCCCAGCATCACAGATAGGCATGTCAAAATACTCAGCAATGGAGGAATCTATTATTACAAAACTTGAAATAACTGGAGTATTTAAATAACCCAAGTGGGCACCTTGAAAGATAAATCAGTCTTAATGATTCCTCCAAGAAAAACTATTTCCAGGATAAGGTAAAATGCAGCAAATTCAGTTCATTTCTCCTTTTCTTAGTGAAATTCCTATAGACAAACATTGAAAGGGTAGAAGCTGAACAGTACAGTCCAATGTTAGTTAAATGTGTTTTTAATCTATAAAACTTCCTTTTTAAGAAATGATCTTCAATAATATACTTCCAACATTTTGCATGTACTTTAATTTTGTGCCTAATCAAGCCTAAAGGGTCACTTTCAGTATGCTTAATGAATTCCATCTTTTCTCTATAGACTGTGTTTATCACTACTATCATCATTTTAATTTTCCCAGTGTCTGTCTATTCTTTCATAGAATAAGAGTAAAAGGCAATAAAATAGTCAAATAATTGGACAAACATACACTGCTGTGAAGATAAAGAAGATGACATCATTGAAAGTGAACTGTTAACTGGCTGGCAGTGCCACTATTAAATAGCTTGAAATATGCATTTGTTCATCAACAAGAGTCCAAATTCAGCACACAAAATCTAACTCAGAGGGGATCATCATAGTATGAGCTGTATGAAAGCCAAATGTATAAAATTTGATGACTGAAATAAATCAGATTCAGCATATTCTCATTTTTTCCGTGTCAATGTGTGATCTTTGGAATATTTAATTATCATGACTTCTTTCTGAATACAGTATGTGTAGGCCTTCACATACACGTAGGCATCATCAGCAATTCAGTGCTTGCTCTCCTCCCACTCTATGTATATTGAAAGTTTTCTTCAATGATTTAAGTCTATTCATTCCTTCAGCAAAAATTCATCAAGTACATACTTTGTATCAAGCACTGTACTTGATACTGGAAATATAAAATGAGCAAAACATAGTCCTACTCTCAAGAAACTCAGTCTAGAGAGAGAACAGTTGAAATAGCAGATCAGTGCTATGACAGGGGTATCTACTGCATGCCCTGGGTACATTTGCTCTGATGAGGTTAAGGGGGAGGGTGAAAAAAAAAAGGGGGGGGGAGGTGAAAAGATCTGCGAGGACCTTTATCCTAGAGGTAAAACTACTTGAGTTGAATCATGGAGAGGAGTAAGTAGCCAGGTAGATAAATATGGGAGGTAGGGGTTAGGGAGGATAGGTGATTTCTGTAGGGTTTTCTGTAGGGTTTTCTAAGGAGAACAAAATTTGCAAAGACACAGATACATAAAAGAACGCAGCACCTTTGGCGAACTGTAAATTTGAAATGGCTAGAATTACATGAGAGGAAAAAAAAATTACATGAGAGGGAAGTGGTGGCAAGCTGCTAATCAATTACATGAATGGTAAACCAAGTTCAAATTATGTTTAATTTACAAACATGAGCGACTGGCCATGAGATAAAGAGTGACAGAAATCAATGTAACTGGCTAGTAATGAATGTAGAATTTGGACAAGAATAAGTCATAGTTAAAATTCAAAAGTATTAGTTTCAATAAAGTGGTAATATCTAGGAGGACACTTAAAATATTTCCTTTATTCTTTCTATTTGTCTGTATATAATATCAAAACTAATTTTTATATAATTTCATAATAAAATGGAATAGAAAATATTTTGAAACTAAACTACATTTGCCCAGACATGCCTGTGTGTGTACATGCATGCACAAAGAGATGTCATTCTGGATTAAAGGAAACTAACATGATGATTATCTTAAAGTGTAAGGATTATGGGTGACACTTCCTTATTTATATATTTACCAAATAATGTATATATTCTATAATAAGCAATAAAATAGTTTTATAAGCAGGGGAAAATGTGTTTTCCCCCACAACAAAATAAAAGCATTTTTTATTTGTCCCTAAATGTGAACTAATGTAAAGGCTATAGCTGGGATAACATAGATCAAATGTCAACATATGCACAAAAAAGAACTGATATTTTATTAAACAGAAATTATGCTGTACTGAGATTATTCCTGTACAATCGGGGAGTATTACCTAGGGCTTGATAAGCACTTTTGTAATGGGAAAATATTTCTTAATGATATTATTTTCTGATAAGATTTGAATGTTAGTTGATATTCAGTATGGTAAGCCATATTGCCCTAAAACTGCAAATGTAAAATGAAGATTTACATAACATACATTCTGAATAATACTTAATTTTTCTAGTATTGTTCCATTCTAACATTTCATTTAACAGATTAAGATTTAGTAAACCTCTAAATATTGCTAAACAATAAAATACACTGTATTTCCTAAAGTCAACCCCCAACCATTTTAACCTTGGACAAGGGACCCTTGCTAATATTAAAATATTATATGGTTCATTTAGCTCAAGATTTCCCTAAAATACTATAGCTATACTTGACACCTATTCTAAGTGGTGTCAAGTCATATAAATCTAGTTATATTCTTACTGTTAGAATTTCTCTTCTCTTTCAGTGTCTAAAGAAAATAAAGAATCTTAATTACTCAGCTATTTTCAAGTACTTTCTATTGCTCATTCTCATTTAATATCAGAAAATAAGATCACCACTTGCTGAGGATGAGCAAATGATTCTACAAAATAAATCCACTGTTAATCAACAGAAATCCTCTTAATCACCCATATACTTTCCAGGACAAACCAATGGAATGATGAAAATGAAACTATACTCAAATTATCTAGGTCCTTATCTAGGTCCTCACAGGATCTATTTAAACAATACTTTCAGCATCTTTTCTAAAGTCACTAGTTTAAAATGTATGGTGTGAAATGCTAATAATCAAACCATTGCAATGTTAACACTTCATCTGAGTTACTGATGATAACCCAACAAACTCAATAATGAGTCCAAGGCTCTTCTTTTTCTATTGTCACAGAATTTTGGCTTTCAAAGTATTTCAAACTTATTAAAGAATGCAATAATTTCAAAGAAAAAAATACAAGGAAGCTATTACCAGTTCACTTCCTTAAACACATTTGACCATATTACTTAAAAGAAGTATTTCTTCTGGGATAACCACTTTGAAGAACTACTTGATGTCTCTCTTCTTTAAGTTTTTTTTTTTTAATTTATTTATGATAGTCACAGAGAGAGAGAGAGAGAGAGAGGTAGAGACACAGGCAGAGGGAGAAGCAGGCTCCATGCACCGGGAGCCCAATGTGGGATTCGATCCTGGGTCTCCAGGATCGCGCCCTGGGCCAAAGGCAGGCACCAAACCGCTGCGCCACCCAGGGATCCCTCTTCTTTAAGTTTTTATTTAAATTCCAGTTAGTTAATATACAGTGTAATATTAGTTTCAGTGTACAATATAGTGATTCAACACTTCCATATAATACCCAGTGCTCATCATAGCAAGTGCATTCCTTAATGCTCACCACCATCCCCCACCTCCCCATGGTAACCAATTTTTCTCTATATATAATCTATTTCTTTATTTGCTTCTCTCTCCCTCTCTCCCCCTCCTTTGCTCATTTGCTCTGTTTCTTACATGAGTGAAATCATACGGTATTTGTCTTTCTGCATTATTTCATTTAGGCTAATACTCTCTAGCTCCATCCATGTTGCTGCAAATGGCAAAACTTCTTTTTTAAGACTTCTTTTTTATAGCTGAGTAATATCCCATTGTTTATGCATGTGTATAGATAGATAGATAGATAGATAGATAGATAGATATACTGAGGCAAATGGTAAGATTTCATTCTTTTTTATAGCTAAGTAATATCCCATTGTGTGTGTATGCATGTATGCGTGGTGTGTGTGTGTGTATGGATAAAGAAGATGTGACCATTCATCAGTTAATGGACACTTGGGCTATTTCCACTTGACTGTCTCTTTAACAGTTAAAAATATACTTTATTTTATGACCCAGTAATTCCATTCTTAGGCATTTACCAAGAGAAATAAAAACACAGGTCCACAAAAAGATTCGTACAAACTATAAATAGTAGCTTTACTCATAATAGTTAAAAAAAAATGGAAACAATCCAAATGTCTATCAATAAACAAATGGATAAACACACTGTGGTACAGTAATACAATGGAACATATTCAACAATAAAAAAATAAATTACTGATAAACCTAACAAAATGAACAAATGTCAAAAACATCTTGATAAAAAAAAGACGCAAAATAATGTATCCTAATATGAGTTTATTTATATGAAGTTGAAGAATAGGTAAAAACTAATCTTTGGCGGCAAATCAGAATAGTCATTGCATAGTGGAGAGGAGTACTAATTGGAAGAAGTTACAAAGGAACTTTCTCAGATTATGAAAATGTTCTGTATCTTGAGAAAGAGGTTACATAAACATACAGATTTGTGAAACTCATCCAAGAGTACACTTTAGATCAGCGTATTTCACCAGGTGTAAATTTTACATTAACAAAAATCTAAATAGGTAAATAAAATAAAACCCAAATTGGAAAGATGTAAATGTACTAAGACTGTTGTAATTCTCGTAAATGGGAACAGGAAAGAACAGATTTAAATCCTGTTACCTGCTAACTTAGCCAGGAATCTTGAGCATGTGTGCACACAGAACCTGACAGAACTGATTGAATTAATAGAATAAAATCAGAATATAAGCATTTCTTCCATTTTTTTAAACATTTTATTTATTTATTCATGAGAAACAGAGAGAGAGAGAGGCAGAGACACAGGCAGAGGGAGAAGCAGGCTCTATGCAGGGAGCCCAACGTGAGACTGGATCCTGGGTCTCCAGGATCACGCCCTGGGCTGAAGGCAGCGCTAAACCCCTGAGCCACCCAGGCTGCCCCATTTCTTCCATTTTTGCTACGTAAGACATAATGATGAGAAAAATAGACATTCATACCTATAGCAATATTGAGAAAAGTAAAATTTTCTTATCAATACCTGAACCAAGAGTAGGCTTCCCTGTGACACAAAACTGGGGTACAAGGAATGAAAAAAATAAGACTTTATTTAATAGTATATAATTTTATACCAAGGTGAAAAACAGCCTCCAAACCTACCCTCTGTGCACTTTTCCAATAATACAAAACCCATTCGTTGCCAGACACTATTCTAAACTTAAGTCATTTAATTTTAACAGCTCAATGAGAGATCATGCCCATTTTACTGACAAAAAAAAAAAACAAAACAACAACAACAACAAAAAAAACACCCTAGGTAGAAAGAGGTCAAGTACTTGCCCAAAGTCATATCCAGACAGAGCCGGGCTCAAATCTCAAGCAGTCTGGCATCAGGGCCCAAGCTCATAACCTCTACACTATAAAACAGCCTTTGGTCTACTTTTCTTTTTTTATTATTATTATTTATTTATGATAGTCACACACAGAGAGAGAGAGAGAGAGAGAGGCAGAGACACAGGCAGAGGGAGAAGCAGGCTCCATGCACTGGGAGCCCGACGTGGGACTTGATCCCAGGTCTCCAGGATCGCGCCCTGGGCCAAAGGTAGGCGCCAACCCGCTGCGCCTCCCAGGGATCCCCTGGTCTACTTTTCTAACATGTTTCTTAAGCACCTCTTTCCTGCCTGTGCAACACAATTTCATTCCTGCAATATACTTCAAGGCCCATGCACCAAATCTATCCCTGATTTTTCCAGCAAAATCTCTAAACTGACTTTTCTCCAAATATATCCTAGAAGTAATAACTTACAAGGGGACTCAAAAACATTTTTAAAATAGGTATTTGTTGATATTTAAGACCAAACAGAGAAAGTCCTGCATTACAGGGACAGTCAAATTTCAGAATTCTTTCCTAATGACTTGAAATTTAAGATTGCTTTAGACCAAATGAAAATTTGAATTTTTTTTCATATCTTGGTGTTGAAGTCAGAGGAATTTGTACAATTTTTAATTGTATATGATTATCTTTACCACTGATCTAATATAGTTCAAATCATCAGTATTTACTGGGCCCCAAATACTAAAAACACTCTACAGAACGCTGTGCAGGTCAATTGATAAATACAAGAGATTGCTTCTTCTTTCAAGGAATTTTCTAGCACAGCATTTTTCATGCTAGAATGAATATGTTAACTACCTAGAGTCTACCAAATTCCCAGTCCCTACATCTCAGGGTGAAAAGAAGCATCTCACTGCGATCTGTCAAACCCAAAGTCATAATGATTTTTTTCTCCCTCCTTTCCTCCTATCAGTTTTGTAACTGTAGCTCATATGTAGGTCTATGATCCAATCTGAGTTTATTTTTGTATATTTATGCTATGTACATTTATTTGTATATATATGTTATGTAATAGTTGAGGTTCATTATTTTGCACATAGATGTTCCAGCATGATTTGCTGAAAAGATTAAGACCAATGCATTTTAATCTAACAGAGCACAAAATTTGATATGGTTTCAGATTCTATACTGCAACTAATCTTTAAGAATTACAAGATTAAGCCTCTGCCTACTCAGCAGGGACTCTGCTTCTCCCTCTCCCTCTGCTTCTCCCCACCCTACTCATGTGCATATGACTCTCTCTCTCTCAACCTCTCAAATAAATAAATAAATCTTTATACATAATAAAAAACATGCAAATCTGATCAGGTCAAACTTGTGTTTAAGTCCAACTTTTCAATAGCTTACCGCTCTTCTTAGCATCAAGGCTAAGATGCCCCACAAATCCTGCATGATCAAGCTTCTCAATCTTTCCTAGCTCCATTCTCCTTCTTCTCTGAAATAATAGTATTTTTCCAGTAAAGTCCTTAAAAGTACCAAGCTCCATTTGGCCCCAAGGTCTTTGCATTGCCTCTTTCTCAGGCCTGAAATGTTTCTCCCTTTCTCCCTTGTGTCTAGTTAATTCCTACTCACCCTGGAGATTTTAACTCAAACATTTTTTTTTAAGATTTTATTTATTCATGCATGAGACACAGAGAGTCAGAGACATAGGCAGAGGGAGAGGCAGGCTCCTCACAGGGAGCCCAATGCAGAACTCGATCCTGGGACTCCAGGATCACGCCCTGAATCGAAGGCAGACACTCAACCACTGAGCCACCTAGACACCCCAACTCAAACATTTATTATCTGATCTTCCTTACTCCCACCCTTGGGTTAGATCAGATTCATTTATATATTCTTATGGCTGCCTTTCTCTCATAGGATTTTTCAGTTTGGGAGTTTATACTCTGGGTATTATGTGATTTAAAAGAACTATAGCGATTATACACATAACTATTAAATTTTGTCTATGTGTTATATGCATTTTTTTTAAAGATCTATAGTTCTCATCGGATACTCAAAGGAGTCCCTGACCCCTGTGTAGTAATGAATTAACCTCATCCAAAGACAGGTCTGGTGTCTTTGTTTTGGCTAATGGAAGGTATAGCTAGCCTCTGGAACTTATTACCTAGGAGGACAGTCTTTCTTTCCCTGAGGATTTTGGCCACTGGACAAATTTGATTTATAGTGGGGGCCTTGAGCCATACTTTCCAGTTCCAATCCCAAGAGGAAATGAAGGCTGAAAGAATTAGTTGACCACAGAAGGGGCGAGAGACTAAGAGACAGCCATGCAGGCAGTTTGTAATTGGGCCCCCAAACAAAAACTCCAGACATCAAAGACTTGGGTAAATCTCCCTAGTTGGCTGTGCCCTGTGTGTACTGTCATATACTGTGGCCAGGGCATGAATCTATGGGGAGATGATGATAGGAACTTCTATATTTGGTCCCTTCGAAAATCTGCCCATATGTCTCTCTTTTGGCTAATTTTAACCTGTTTCTTGCCCTGTAATAAACTAAGTATAACAACTTTCAGAGTTCTGTTGAATCCTTTCTAGTTAACTATCAAACATGAATGGGGTCATGGGGCTCCTGAACTTGCAACTGGTGTCTGAAACGAGGGCAGTCTTGAAGTGACTGTTGTCTTAGACTTTGTAGTTTAGCTAAACTTATTACAACCCTAAAAAGATTAAAAACCCACAGGTTAGACCATGAGTTCTTCAAGAGCAGAAACTTTACCAATACAATATGCAGCCAAAAAATTTAAATACTTGAAATAAATGGATACTGACAGGATGACAACATTCTCTAATAACAGCAATAATATTAATGATGATGAAGACAATAAAAACAGCAGCCATTTACTGCATGCCTTTACTGTAGTCCCCATGTACAGATGAGGAACATAAGGATGAAGGTGAAATGACTTGCTCAAGATCATACTAGTCTCAAAGACAGTATAGAAGCTCTGATTTAACTAATATTAAATGCATTTTCATATATTGTATCTCCTAAGGCAAGCAAAGGAAGTTTAATATCATGTTTTACAAAGGACAAACAGAAATAGGTACCTAGCATTATCACCACTAAATAGTATCATTAAAGACTAGCAATTGTTAGCACAGTTCAGGAATGGGGAATACTTAATTTCCTCTCTTTTAACTAAGACTAC
Source organism: Nyctereutes procyonoides (assembly GCF_905146905.1). Lineage (NCBI taxonomy): Eukaryota > Metazoa > Chordata > Mammalia > Carnivora > Canidae > Nyctereutes > Nyctereutes procyonoides. The sequence goes on along the minus strand of NW_026575133.1, from coordinate 6,511,471 downwards.
AGTCATAAGCACTCTGATGCTTGCTTAATGCTTGCATTTGAAATTCTTCTAAATAGAATATGAGCTACATAGGTTAAAAACAAACAAAAAGTTAACTCGTGTATTATTATCAAATGCTAAAACACAAATTGAAATACCTCAGGTGGACAGGTAACATTTCTGCCAAGAAAATCACTATATATAGAACCAAATCTGTAAGCTATGGGCATCAAGCTCTTTCTTAGATTTTTCTCTACAAATGTTCCATTCTCTCTAAAGATTTTTCTCACAACCTAGAAATGTCCTAATTGCCTCTAAGAAAGGCTAAAGGAAACTAGAATCTGTCAGTTCATGCAAGACCAGCTGCACTATTTCAAGGAATATTGTACTCAAAGGTCTTAAAAGGCCTTTCTACCTTGAAACTAGACCTGTTAATTAAGAGACAAATAAATGCAGATCTTACCCCAAAATATATAAAGGAGGATAGTAACCAGGAGACACTCTGAATTAGAGCACTGTTTATTTTTAATAATTATAAGAAAAACACAAGAAGGTGTTCAATTAGTTGTGATTAATTAAAATTAATTACATTAATTAATTACATTAATTGGCTTTCTGTAGATCCAGAGCAAACATTACATAATAAATGCTATTTGTTGAAATTATTTTAAAATTCACTATCATAGTTGTACTAAATATGAAAACCAATAGTCATGTTGTGCTATGTCAATTCTGGCAAACCAATTACAATAATAAAAACGTCTTAAGAGTGGATTAGTCCGGGTCTACATTAAAAAATGAATCATTAAAGGAGTACTGAGTGATGTGAAATACAGGCAATATGAAAGAGAAAGTGAACATAAGTAAAGCATAGGAAAGAAGGAGGACACACTAATGAATTAGACATACACTAATGCCCGCAAATAACCCACAGAGACAGAGAAAGTACCTGGAAAGCTGTGAGTGCGCCAGTCCCTGGGTTATACAGGCATCGCAGCGAAGGCATGCTGTCCGCCAGGCTGGAGCAGCCCAGCCACAGAGACCTGGGCATAGAGCACTGCAGAGAGAGGACAACTATGAGATGGGACAGTATGAGACAGGATGGCACAGATTACAGGAATTTTCAAGGCTTGGCTGAATGCAATATTCCAGTTGCAGTTGGCCTTTCTGATAGAAACATATTCAAGAAACATACTGCTTACTAGTCCTAACCCCAGAGAGTACCTTGAAAGAGACACTAGTAGCCAAAAGGCAAAGGGAAAGAAAGGAGGTTAAAGGTCAAAAAAAACAAATATTTAGTAAAAATTTTTGTCTCTGTTCTTTTATGTATGAGTCTAAAGAAAATCTACTTCTTAATCCAATTAATCAATTCTTTTCCTCTGTACACTTCATCTCTCATAAATTCACCACAGGGTGAAATACTGAAAACTAAACAGAAAAAGGAACACTTCACAGTAATTTCATTATTACGAAGGTTAAATTAGAAAGCAAAATACATTAGGAAAGTTTTGTTTTGTTTTAGAAGGTGGGGAGAAGGAAAGAGAACGCATTATACCCCCACAGTTTTGACAGCAACTAACTCTGCAGTTTGCATATGTTTTATGTATCTTGTTAGTCTGCTATTCATTAACCAAAATGCATAGTTACCAGAGCAGCTGCCTCTTCATCTTTCCAGATGGATTGGGGAGGGGGAGGGGGCAACCCAAACAGAAGGGAAAACAACAACAAAGAAAGAAAAAGTGACAAGGACAGAAAAAGAGAGAACCCCAAAAAGTTGCTGGTATTAAAATCTTCTAAATAAAAAGGTATGTGTGAGTGTAAGTATACATATAGTGTATTCACTAGGGAAAAAAGGTAGGAATGATTTCTAGTAACACTAAACAGTTTTAGTGTTGTTGCTCCTATAATCTTATAAAACACTGCATCTTTTTAAAAGAATTTTTACATTCTTCAAGTTTCTCTAAATGTATCCCAAGCTAAGGTTTTTTTTTTTTTTTTTCCCAAGCTAAGGTTAATCCATCAACAATCTAAGAGTACCACATAAACTAAATACCTGATCAAACCACATATAAAAACAAGAATACATATTTTAAAACATAGCAGTCAATATACATAATATTAAAATTGAAATTTTAAGTCTTAAAATATTTAATATGATGGGAGTTTTTTATTCTTAAAATGTTCTAGTTATAGAAATTAATATTAGGAAACAAAATATGGTATTCATTGTTCACACTGTCTATAACTGATATTAAGGATAGTGTGCTACAAAGGACTCCAAAAAAATGATCTGGTCTAGATCCTGCTTTGAGGTCATTATTTCCTCATTTTAAGTTAAGGTGATTAATGCCCAGGAAAAATCGAAGTTTGTATCTGTGAACATGAATTTAAAAAGTAGAGAAGTAGGAACTGGAATGCTGGCCCATTGCTTCTTTAGTGCAGAACTCTTCTTCCTGCCTCCATGCATCCCTAGGTCATGATGTGGAGATATCAGACTTCGAAGAAGGCTATTTGCTGAAGACATTACTGGATAGCACACCAACCACAACAGCTACACTGCTTTAAACTACTACAACAACCTCCTAACTTTGTTCACTGTTTCCAATGTTTCTTCACCTCAAGCTATAATCCATTTTACAAACAGCGGCTAAATAGAATAATTGTGTTCACCTTACTATCATGTCACTATCACCAATAATTCATAATGGCTCCCTGTATCTATTGTACGAAATCCAAGCACTCTATTGATCCGATCTTTCCCTACTGCCTACATTAACTCACCTTCTCTGTCCTTCTAATTGGTCCTGGTGCTCTAGCTAATACCTAACTTGGTATTTTGTTTAAATACCCATCTTAAAAAAAAAAAAATACCCATCTTACTTCCATCCTGTGAACTTGTAATTTCCTTCTCCCATTTACCCTGCCAATGTACGTCTCTCATTTACTTCAACTCTCCTTAGAACTATTTATACTAATTTCAGTCTTTTCCAGTAGTTCTCAGGAGAGAGTCTCATGTTGTCAGAAGGCAATAGGAGAATAAGGGAGAGTAGGACAAAAATTTTTTTTCCTTAAGAATCACTGTTCTCTGAAAAAAAAAAAATCACTGTTCTCCTATTACAGCTCTACATTGGAAGCACCAAGTTCTTTGCTAAAATAATTTTTATAAGTAAATGATGTTAAAAATTTCTAAATCTAATGTTTTTAGTCATTCATTCAACAAGGATTTATTGAACATTTTCCTTGTATTGTTCTAGGCATGAGGAATAGAACAATGAACAAGAGACAAAAATCCATTCTAGTGACATTCTCTCAAACTTAAATTCTTCTATGTTTAAAATCATTAATATAAAAAAAACAATTTGTTGTTAGTTCCTCTTGTGGTTAATGAAAGACACTGCATATTATTAAGCAGTTGGTTAAAGTTCTCTGGATGTTAGGCAGAAGTCTCATTCTGAAGATGGGACTGAATTTCAGAAAAGTAGGGGAGTGAATCGAAGTGAAAATAAATTTAAAAAGAAAATGAAAATACAGAAGAGGAAAAAAGGAAATGGTACAAAGAAAAAGCAATAGGCATAAGAAGACAGTTTCCCTTCCTCTCTTCCCTTCAAAAGAGGTAGATGGCTCATATACTTTTAGCCATACTGAAGCCATCTGCAAAATCTCTTCTTTTTATTAAATATATTTATATATGTGAACACTCCTTGGTAAGTTTTTAAGACATTCCTCTTTGCAACATTTCATCTCCTTCATTTTATATTAGATCCTGTGTTATTGCTGCAGTATGTCCTTGATTAATTACTATGTCTTTCCTTACTATTGGTCATCTTTATGCTCCTTACTCATTCATTCTATCCTCCATCAACACTCCTAACTAAGAATTTGAAAGGACTTACCTCATCCCTTAAACTAAAATTTCAAGATAAAACTATAATCAATAATGAGCCACAAACACCCAAGAAAGCCACTAGAAATACTGGTGTGATTTCTAAAATAGCATTAACTTGCAAACACCACACAGAAGATGCATTTTCGATTATTACAAGACAATTGGTGTGGATCTGAAAACTGCGCTTGCATATAGTCAGATCTGCACATTATCATAAGATTTTATATATTATAGCTCAATTTAAAAACCAATTTTCAAATTGGTTTGTATTGTAACAATTAATCTTGTCTATACTGGTAAATGTCACTTAAAAACATTGAGGAAAAAAATATAATCACAAAATTAATGGAATAGGCTATAACTCCAACACTACTAACCCTTTCCCTTCTACACATTTAGGAGCATTTTCTAAAGGAAGGGGAAAATCAAAAGAAATTTGAGCAAGAAGTAACAGGGTGGAAAGTAGTGTCATTTTGGTTACTATTCTTTTATTTCTATATATTTTAGGGACATCCTGATTCATCAATTTCTGACAAAGATCTACATCCATTCTATTCTCCCCATGTTTATTTATTTTTTTTTAATTTTTTTTTATTTATTTATGATAGTCACAGAGAGAGAAAAAGAGAGAGGCAGAGACATAGGCAGAGGGAGAAGCAGGTTCCATGCACTGGGAGCCCGATGTGGGATTCGATCCCGGGTCTCCAGGATCGCGCCCTGGGTCAAAGGCAGGCACCAAACCGCTGCGCCACCCAGGGATCCCTCTCCCCATGTTTAATACACAATCCCCTTTAAAACTTACCTTTAACCTGAAAAGCACAAATAGTTTTCTACTTAAAACAAAAAAGTTGGGATCCCCGGGTGGCTCAATGGTTTAGTGCCTGCCTTTGGCCCAGAGTGTGGTCCTGGAGACCCGGGATCGAGTCCCATGTCAGGCTCCCTGCATGGAGCCTGCTTCTCCCTCTGCCTGTGTCTCTGCCTCTCACTCTGTGTCTATCATGAATAATAGATAAAATCTTAAAAAAAAAAAAACACACACACAAAAGTTTAGGCTGCAAAATATTTAAATTTCTAAGGTTTCCTCTCTATATCTAAAAAAATTTTAATTAAAAAAAAGCAGGTTCTAAACCAAAATGTAACCTAGCAACTATAGTTTCATGTTTAAATATTTAACTTTTATTAACTGTTAAAAGACTTGTGAATGACCTATTCCTTAAATGTTTCTCCTACACAATCTCAAAAGCTACAACCAAGTTTATATCACATATGTGCCTTCATCCTATACAAATCCAGCCCTACACTGCATATAAGCTGTCTTGTCAGCTCATTCCCCACTTGACCTCACTCCAAACTAACTCTACTTTGCAAAAATCAAAGAAAGTTGAAGACTATATTATTACAACTAAAGTTTATTATCCAATTGAATACGTTTACTAGCTTTTGAAAATCAGACACAGCATTTTAAAAAATGCTTGAACATGTTTTCTGCTACTTGGAAGAATCAGAAAGAGATTGAAATGTTGCAACAAAGGGCCTCCAGTGCTTCAAGAAGAATATACTATCTAGTGCCCTTCAGGTTCAACAGTACAAATTCATTTTCACAGAGAACAGTTGAAAACCTTGACTCCTCCCCGCACTTGGCTGCCTGGAGAAAAGTCACAGTTCCTCTTCACTGACAGAGGGCCCTGCAGGCAAAGGGCTGGCCTCAGCATTTACTATATGAAAGCTGAATGACAAAATCTCCTAAACTCAGGTCCCTGTTGGTCAACTTCTAGGAGTAATAGAAGCTATAATAATCAACAATAAAAAGATTGCTGCATTGAGAGTTTATGTATCCTTAAGCCATGGAATAGAAGAATTCCCTTTTCACTACTATATCAACTAAAAGTCAGGCCAAGAGAAATATAGTATTCCATAGGCCATGTAATATATTCAGACTCTATCTATTCAAATTCAATGATTGCCTCTTCAGAATCTCAATTTAGTTCACTTTAAAAATGAAACTCCCACCTGTCACATAGGACAGTCCTATCTGCCTAGCCTTATTGTACAAGGTCATGGTAAAATTGAAATAAGAATGCAAAAGAAAAAAAAAGAATGCAAAAGAAAAAAAAATGTGATATCATAACTAAGGCTTCCATGAACATCACTTGTACTTCAAAATGTTCGGGGAAGCCATTATGAACTGCAAGCCACAGAATCAATAAATTCATCCATCAAGTACTTACTGTTCTTTACCAAAATGGATACACATGGAGTATAAGGAGAAGAGAACCAAAACTTATCAGGTATAAACTGTGCTAGATCCGTTAAATACATTATTTCATTTAATGATTACAAACCTTGTCAAAGAGTCATTAATATTTTCATTTTAAAGGGAGAGTGAACTCAAGTTGGGAAGAGTTGTTACAGTGACTACATGGTAATGATGGAAGACCCCAATGTGTTTATCTCCCCCAAACACAAAGATTTACCTATATAAAGACTTGTTCTCAAGTAGTTTATAATCTATCTTGGGGAAATAAATTAACCAACACAAACAGTAACTGCAAGGAAAAATACAATAATATACTAAATTGTGTTTAACAATAGCTGCTATATTAGTTTAATTAAAATTTAGAAAGTTCAGGCACAGGCTTTAATTTTATTGTAGCACTTGTTACTGTATGTAAATTAATTACATATTTGTTTCCTCCACCAGACCATATTCCTTAAATCTTTTTTAATCTCCAGTATCTGGTCATAGTAGATACTCCATAAACGTGAGCTTAATGGTGAGAGATCACTGGGACGCCTGGGTGGCTCAGTGGTTGAGCATCTGCCTTTGGCTCAGGGCGTGGTCCTGGAATCCCAAGATCAAGTCCCCCATCAGGCTCCCTGCATGGAGCCTGCTTCTCCCTCTGCCTGTGTCTCTGCTTCTCTCTGTATGTCTCTCATGAATAAATAAATAAAATCTTAAAAAAAAGAAATGAGAGATCACTGAGAGCTACATACCAAAAAGAAGAAAGTAATTTTTACTTATGGAACAGTAAAAATACTGATAAAATAATAACAGTTACTTTATTAAGACCAATCTTACCAGACTGGAAGGTCTTACTAGAATGGTACTGGATAAAGCTCTTTCATAATCATCTTACTCACCTGTAAAACAATCTAGCAAGGTAAATAAGATCCAGAGAGGTTAAATAAACTAACAAAAGTTGATAGGCACCCAGCAAGCAATAAAGATGGGATTCAGAACTAGATATTCTGAGTACCTAGGACAGTGCCCAATACAAAGGACTTAACAGGACTTCACAACCAACTGACTATAAGGAAAGGAGGATGAATCAGAAATAATTGAGTTTTCAAACTTGAATGACTAGAAGGATGGTGGTAGCACTCGTAGACACAATGGGAGGAAAGTGAGCTAGATACGCTCAGAAATCATTAATGTGACATAATAATACAACTCTGGTATGTCAGTAAAAACTTAGCATGAAAGCTTGGATAGAAGCCTAGTGTATGGATTATATAGGTGTGGGAATCACTGGTTTCTGTATAAGGTGCAATGTACTAGGTTAAAAGCATTTGCTATAAAAATACTAGTGAGGGTTTTTGGTTTTTTTATTTGATTCTTCTTTCTTTGTGTCCTTTCTTACTTGAAAAACTCAATCTTGGGACGCCTGGGTGGCTCAGGGTTTAGTGCCTGCCTTCAGCCCAGGGCCTGATCCTGGGGACCCAGGATCGAGTCCCACATCAGGCTCCCTGCATGGAGACTGCTTCTCCCTCTGCCTTTGTCTCCACCTCTCTCTCTCTCTCTCTTTCTCTTTCTCTGTCTCTCATGAATAAATAAGTAAAATCTTAAAAAAAAAAAGAAAAAGAAAAACTCAATCTGACAGACATTGAGTATAGGCTAAGTATAGGCATCAAACTGAATGGTAGAAGTAGCTGCAGATTTTTTTAATAAATTTAAGAGGGCAGCCCTGGTGGCCCAGCAGTTTAGCGCCGCCTTCAGCCCAGGGTGTGATCCTGGAGACCCGGGAGTCCCACATTGGGCTCCCTGCATGGAGCCTGCTTCTCCCTCTGCCTCTCTCTCTCTGTCATGAATAAACAAATAAAAATCTTTAAAAAAACAAATAAATAAAATTTAAGAAAAAGAAAAAGAATATACTATCCTGCCCAATACAGGCTTTTGGAGTTGAAGAGGTGTGAGAAAGGTGTCCCTGAGGGGGAAGAGGCCTGGCATAGTTTCAGAGCCTAAGCTAGGTGAGGAAAAAAATCTGCACAAGAGGGTGGCCTGGCATGGGGTACTACAGGCCTAGTGGAATAAGGATAAGGAAGGCTACCCCACGGGGGACCAGAATGGCAGTGAGCAATATGATGAGGAATGTGATGAGGGGGCAGGACAGCCAGGATTCCCAAAGTAAACAGAAGACATTCATTGAGAGTGGACAGATATTGGCCTAGCACTGAGTTTCAGACCCAGTGGGATAAGCATGGTAGAGCAGCAGTGGTCCAACACAGTGTTTCAGATCCAGTGGGAGAGGAGCCCAATGCAAATAAATAGTCAGAAACCAAAAGGGTAAGGAAAGCATCCACATAGATGCTTAATGATGACTTCATTCCCCACATAGAGTATGGGGTGGGGAATGAAGACCACTCTACTCAGCAACAGTAGCTGAGTTACATAGGAGAATGGATCAAATAAGGGGATAGATCAAATACTGAGGATAATAAGAGCAAGATCTCACCTAATCAAAAAAAAAAAGTTACAAATACAGAAAGGAAGAAAAATAGAATGAATGCTATGCTACTAAACTAGAATTGAAGATACTATTGTGAATTCAAAGCTTACAGTACATAGAAGTTTCTAGGTAAATGATATATGTGTATTCATATAGACATATACAGGTTTCCCTTGCATTCCAAAAGTAGAGTGGTTCCTGGGGTGCCTGGGTGGCTCAGTCAGTTAAGCATCCAATTCTTGGTTTCAACTCAGGTTGTGATCTCGTGGGTCATGGGGAGCCTATAGTCAAGCCCCCCACTCACCAGGGAGTCTGCTTGAAGATTCTCTCCTGCTGCCCCTCCCCTCACTAGCATGTGCAAACATATGTACTCTCTCTGAAATAGATAAATATAAATCTTTTTAAAAAATACAGTGTTTCTATATAAACTTTCAAAATCCAAAATGGCATAAAGCAAGGAAGGAATTGCCATTTATTTATATGGAAACATTTTTTAGTTTCAGACCCAAAAAATAACCTCTTAAGATTTTCTAATACCTTAGGACATATCTTGCTAATGGACACACAAAATAAATGGAGATAAAGCACAAATGTTCACACACACATTTCAAGCTATGGAGACTTGATGCTGAGATGCTGACTGGAGTTCTAGAGAGAAGGAGCTTAGCAGTGCCACTCTAACTGTTCAGGGTGTATGCTGCCTCTACAACATAAGACTGCAAAACAAACACTTAATGCTATTTTCATTTTCTCCTTTTTTCATAGAAGTCAAAATCCTCTTCAGATATCTTTTGATTAGTGAAAATAGGTACTATTGTAATAGTTCTTTCATAAAAGCAAAGTGGTATAAAGCAGAGGATACCTGTATACAAAACAAACTCCCCAGCTCTACCAACTGAGAAAGCCCAGTAACACCCTAACAACAATGAATACATTTAATGACACTAAATAACACTTTCTAAACTGCTTAGAACAATGGCTAATTCTAGGATTTGGGCAGGGAAAAGTTTAAAATGAGGCCAGAACATGTTCTTGTGGTACTAAGGATGATGGAGACATAGCAAGATGACACAGGGGACAGCATGAAAGGCTCTGACAAATCTCGGACAAAAAAAAAAAAATCTCGGACAAACTATCAAAATAAATAATGACAATAATGGATTAAATAATGACAATAATAACTGTGGTAGGCAAACTCTAACATGGCCCCCAATGATCCCCACCTTCTGACATTCATAATCCTTGTATAATCCCATCCCTTGAGTGTGAGACAGCCTAATACGTTCTAAATTACACAAGATTGTAACTTCCATCTTGCTAACAGACACTATTACCATCTTGGCTTGGATATTTTAATGAGGCAAGTAGTCCATGTGGCAAGGAACTAAGGGTGGCCTCCAGCCAACAGCCAGCTAGGAATTGAGGCTCTCAGTCCAGTGGCCCTTGAAGAATAAACTCTGCCAAAAAAAACATGTTAAGTTTAGAAGTAGATTTTTCCTTGATCAAGTCTTCAAATGAGACCTCAGCTTTGGCCAACATCTTGATTACAGCCTTATGAGAGACGTTGTAGCAGAGGACCCAGATTAGCAATGCCCAGACTTCTGACCCAAAGAAACTACAAGATAATAGACATATGTTGCATGTTACTGTTAGCCACTAAATCTGTAATATCTGGTATGCAGCAAAAGCAAACTAATACAGTAAGCCACTGAGTAAAATAAAAACCCATGACTCTATTAGTAATAGAATAAACTGAAAGTTTGATGAGAAACATGATACTTGAATAGTCTCAAAGTATCTCACCACATAAATACTTATTACAAATGAGAAAAGAGTAACTTTCAGTGTAAAAACCTGACTGACATCTTAATCAAGTGGTCAGCATAAATATCACCAATACTGAAATAAATTAAAATCATATGTCATCTGATAGGATATAATAACAACACAGCATCACCTCTATGATATTCCACGAAGATATATAATTTGCATCTAATCATAAAAAAGCATCAGAAAAACCCAAACAAAATAATGGGCCTATAGTCTCCAAAAATGTCAATGTCATCAAAGTCAAAGAAAGACTGAAAAACCATCCCAGACTGAAAGAGACTAAAGAGACATGACAACTAAATGCAACATGTGATCCTGAAGAAGATCCTTTTGCTACAAAGGACATTTACTGGGATTGCTAGAAAAACTTGAATAGGGTCTACAGGTTAGTTGACAGTCACGTATCAATATTAATTTCCTTATTTTGATGATTATTAACAGATTATGTAGAAGAATGCCCTTGTTAGAAAATACACAACAAAGAATTCAGGAGTGATGAAAAATCTTGTCTGTACCTTAAAATGATTTAGGGAAAAATGTTATTTGCATTCTACTTACAACTTTTCTGTAAGCTTGAGAATGTTTTTAAAATAATATGAAAATTTAATTAATGGAAACAATATTGGGATTTTCCTCCAGCTATGGTGTATTGTTATCAGACTAAATTTTATGCAGAAAAAAACTATAAAAACTGAATATAAAAAGCTGTTTGAAGGCATCTGAGAACAACTAATGCACTTAAGACTTTAAGAGCCAAAATTCTAGGCAGAAGGGAAATGCATTGTGGTGAACCTGGCATTCTATATGCAATTTCCCCCTGGATATTTGCTGTTTGGTCCTACGTTTCGTATGCAGAGAGTCAGATCTGAAAAACCAAATTTAAAGCATACTTCAGCAATCTCATGGTACTAAGGTGCCAAAAACTGGAATATAGAGCCCATCAAGGACAAGGTACTCTGAAAAAAGGTTAGGCTTTCAGTTGACACCATGGGAAGGCATCAGAAATATCACAGCGTTAATCAAATCAAAGGGATATGTCTATGAAAATATTAAACCCTCTGAAGGAAGCTATCATCTACAGTCTCCACCATTTTTATTTTTTTAAATGTTCAGCATTCAATACAAAGTATCAAGAATTCAAAGAAAAGGGAACAAATGTCACCCCACCCCACCCCACCCCCCAAAAAACCCCTGGAAATAAAAACTAAAAACAGACCCAAATAACCAGAAAGTGTCTACCAATAGATGAATGGATAATTGTGATATACACACATAATGGAATACTATTCAGCCTTAAAAAGGAAAAGTTCTGATATGTTCTACAATATGGATGAACATTAAAAACATTATGTTAACTGAAATAAGCCAGTTAGAAAAAGCAAAATACTGTACGTTTCCACTCATAAGGTACCAAGAGTAATCAAATTTAGAAGAATGCTGGTTGCCAGTGGCTAGAAGGGAGAAAAATGGGGAGTTGTTAACAGGTCTAGAGTTTTACAAGATAAAAAAGTTCTGGAGACTGGCTGCACAACAATGTGAATGTAAAACTATTGAACTGTACAATTTAAAATGATTAAGATCATAAATTTTATGTTATGTATATTTTAACATAATTTTTAAAGTCCCCAAAAGTGTTAAGTATTAGAATTCCTAAATATAGGCTTTAAAACAACCATGTTTAAGACATTCAAGATGAGGGGCACATGGGTGGCTCAGTCGGCCACCGACTTAATTTTGGTCTCAGAGATCGATCTCAGGCTCAGAGATTAAGCCCTGTGTCAGGCTCTGCCCTGGGTGTAGAGCCTGCTTAAGATTCTCTCTCTCCCTCTCCCACTGCCTCTCTCTCTCTCTCTCTCTCTCTCTCTCTCTCTCAAAAAAGATATTGGGGCATCCCAGGTGGCTCAGCAGTTTAGCGCCACCTTTGGCCCAGGACGTGATCCTGGAGACCCAGGATCAAGTCCCATGTCAGGCTCCCTGCATGGAGCCTGCTTCTCTCTCTGCCTATGTCTCTGCCTCTCTCTCTCTGTGTCTCTCATGAATAAATAAAATCTTTATTTTTTTAAAAAAATTTTTTTAATTTTTATTTATTTATGATAGTCACAGAGAGAGAGAGAGAGGCAGAGACACAGGCAGAGGGAGAAGCAGGCTCCACGCACCGGGAGCCCAACGTGGGATTCGATCCCGGGTCTCCAGGATCGCGCCCTGGGCCAAAGGCAGGCGCCAAACCGCTGCGCCACCCAGGGATCCCTAAATAAAATCTTTAAAAAAAAAAAGATATTCAAGATGAAAATATGAAGAATTCCATCAGAAAACTGAAATCTGTAACAGAAAATATTTAATATGGAAATTAATTTTAAAAATACAAGAGGTGAATTTAAGAATTCTTTATGTTGGTTTAAGAGAAGATTAGAGGGATGCCTGGGTGGCTCAGTGCTTTAGTGCCTGCCTTTAGCCCAGGGCATGATCCTGGAGTCCCAGGATCGAGTCCCACATCAGGCTTCCTGCAGGGAGCCTGCTTCTCCCTCTGCCTGTGTGTGTCTCTGCCTCTCTGTGCTTCTCGTGAATAAATAAATAAAATCTTAAAAAAGAGAGAGAGAGAGAGAGAGGGAATATTAAAAACAAGTGAGAATTAGTGAACAAAAAGATAGGTCAGCAGAAAAATCACTAAATTGAAACAGAGATAAGGATAGAAAAATACTGAAAAGACTACAAAACATATAAGTGACACTCTGAAAAGTAAACATATGTATATTTGGATTTCTAGAAGAGAATAATAGAGAAAAAAATAAGGCATAAGCAACCTTTAAGGAGATACTAACAATTTTCAAAACCTGATGAAAATAATCAAGCCATAGAGTTTAGAATCTCTACAAACATGAAAAGCAAACATCATTTCTATGCCTTGGCAAACTGTCACTCTAGGTTTGATTAGCTTCAACCTTCACACTTTCAATGATGTGAAACATCCTGAAGAGCTCCTTTAATATAAAAATTTTTTGCACTTAATGTGAAGTTTTTCCTCTGGGACATTTTCATCTTTTTGTCACACCACTTTCCTCATTTAGGTTAATAAGTTCACTCACTAAGATCCTCTAGCTGCATATCTAGAGTCTATCAGATGGTGTCAGTATCAACATTTCCATGGTCAGCTATTTCTTTTGATTCCATAACTTCATCTCAAATTTCAATTAAAACTATTATTACTTTTTTGTTACTTTGTTTCTTCTTTGTGGCCAACTGCCCCTTTGATTATCCATTTTTGTAAAATATCTAGTGGATTTAACACTAGGAGAGGAGACAACACAACTATATTTCATGTTGTCTGTGCATAAACTTAATAGCAGATGTGCAGTGACTAACAACAGACTTCGGAAGAAGTGACTGATCATGATGTGCATCTGTTTTGCCCATAGTGACTGGCACACTGAAGAGCTAGCAATGAAGTTTGTACTTTACAAAAATCAGCTAAAAACCAAAAAGTGAAATTTGAGCTGTGTTTGCGGGCGGGGGGAGGCAGTGTTATTTAACTGTAGTAATTGAAATGTGTGCATATCAGAACAATGTAAAGTGAGAACTTCCAGTACATTAAATTTAAATAAAATAAGAACTCTTAGTAAAAGTATATTAGATTTCAGCTTCCACCATAAGGCAGTAAGCTAATATCAAAATTGGCCTCCCATCATGGACAAGAAAATTGGACAGAATATGCGAAACACATATTTGAAGACACTGGACAACAGGCAATGTCAGAGTGCAATCCCTGAAAGACAGGAAATAATTGAGATGACCCTCATAAGCATCTTAAGTCTTATACTTAAAGGCATTTCCCAGTCTTATAGCACAAGAAAGGGGGAATCCAAGCAGAGCAAAATAGGGCCATTTATTGAGGAAGTAGAGAATAGGATTTGGGGAGACGAAAGAGACAAGAATTGGTGAGGCAGAGTACTGGAGAACGGATTATGTAAAAAAAAAAAAAAAACATTAGATATCTAAACATTAAGTCTGTTTCTGAACACTAAGTCCTGTTTGCATAAGGTAAACTTCTATAAGGCCAAGCAAAGAACAATAAAGGAATATAAGCTCAAAAACTCCTAGAATCCACACAGAGCTGGGGAACCTTCCTCTGTTCTGACCAGTCAGACTGCAGAAGCCTAGCTAAACACCTGGGACATTCAAACAGGAGACCCAGAAAGCTCACACATCACTTATAGGGATAAATGACACAAGTATAAAGGTTACATTAAACCTACCTTAATAAAGGTTAAAATCAAGCCACAACAGCATCAAGCTGATCTGTAAGAAGCTTAACTCCCAGGGTGGGGGGTGGGGGTGAATGGGTGACAGGCACTGAGGGGGGCACTTGACTACTTGACAGGATGAGCACTGGTGTTATTCTGTATGTTGGCAGATTGAACACCAATAAAAAATAAATTTATTATTAAAAAAAAAGAAGCTTAACTCCCCACTGAAATAATGTAATGTACACAATGTCTAAACCTAAAATTACTAGATGAAACAAGCAGCAATAAAATCTGACCTATAATCAGGAAGAATATCAATCAACAGAAGCAGATCCAGAAAGAACACAGGTGACATAATCAGCAGACCAAAATATTAAAATACCTATTATAAAATGAACAATAGTGAAAGGAACCATAGGATATAAAAAAATGAATGAAATATGACTTCCAGGGAAAAAAACCCACAATGTCTAAAATGATAATTTCACGAGATGGGATTAACAGCTATAGAAGAAAAGATCAGTGAACTTGAATTGAAGAAATAGCAATATGTCAAATAAAGCACTAAGAAAAAAAAAACTGGAAAAAACTAAACATCTCAATGACCTGTGGAAAATAATTAAGTGATCCAACATACCAATAATTGATGTTCCATAAAGCAAATTGGGGGAGGAAGGAAGCATAAAATATATTTGGAAAAGGATACTAGATACAATCTATTAATGAGGACATGGAGGAAAAGGAACCCTGTGCACTGTTGGTGCAGCCACTGTGGAAAACAGTATGGATGTTTCTCAAAGATTTTAAAATAGAAAAAAATATTTTAAATAGAAGCATCATATGATCCAGTAATTTCACTGCTTGGTATTTACCCAAAGAAAACAGAAATACTAATTCAAAAAGATATATACACTCCTATGTTTATGGCAGCATTATATACAATAGCCAAGATATAGAAGCAACCCAAGTGTCCATCGATAGATGAATGGATAAAGAAGATGCAGTATACACATACAATGGAATATTACTCAGCCATAAGAAAGAATGAAATCTTGCCATTTGCAAAAATGTAGATGGACCTAGACAGTATAATGTTAAGTGAAACAAATCAGGGAAAGACAAGTATCATAAAACTTCACTCATATGTGGAATTAAAGAAACAAAACAATGAATAAACAAAGGAAAAAGGAGACAAATTGGACTGCCAAAGGGGAGATGGGTGGAAGAATGGGTGAAAAAGATAAAGGGAATTAAAAGTATATTTATCTTGATGAGGGTGGAGAAATGCCCAGAATTTTGAATTATATTGTACACTTAAAGCCAGCGTAACACTGTATGTTATTATACTTAAGTTTTAAAAAGTATATGGGGGTACCTGGGTGGCTCAGTTGGTTAAGCATCTGCTTACAGCTCAGCTCAGGTGATGATCTCAGAGTCCTAGAATCCAGCCCCACATTGGCCTCCCTGCTCAGTAGGGAGTCTGCTTTCTCTCTCTCTGCCCCAACTCTCCCTGCTCATGTGTGCACTCTCTCAAATATTTAAATAAATTTTTAAAAATATATGAAATATATTAAGTACATTAAAATTGCCAGGAAGGGGATCCCTGGGTGGCGCAGCGGTTTGGCACCTGCCTTTGGCCCAGGGCACGATCCTGGAGACCCGGGATCGAATCCCACGTCGGGCTTCCGGTGCATGGAGCCTGCTTCTCCCTCTGCCTGTGTCTCTGCCTCTCTCTCTCTCTCTGTGACTATCATAAATAAAAATTAAAAAAAAAAAGAATGGTCTTGTTTAAAAATAAATAAATAAATAAAAAATAAAATTGCCAGGAATATTAAATATCAGTAAACATTTCATTTTTCTGTAAGTAAATATTTTTAAAATCCTTCTTTAAAATTTATTTTTAAAATAATTTGAACAATGAATTATATTCATAATATGTATGAAAATAACAAGAATAGGAGAAGAAAATGGAAATACATGAGAAGCAGAATATTATTTCAGGAAGTGTGTAGTAAGTCAAAGATACCTATTGTTTTGCAAATCACATACCTGATAAGGATCTATTATCAATAATGTATAAAGAATTTTTGCAACTCAACAATAAAAACACAACCCAATTCAGGGTGCCTAGTTGGATCAGTCACTTAAGCATCTGACTCTTGATTTTAGCTCAGGTCATGATCTCTCCGTCTTAAGATCGAGCTCCACATCAGGCTCTGTGTCAGTCCAAAGTCTGATGAAGATTCTCTCTCTCCCTCTCCTTCTCCCCTCCCCTTGGTCTCTCTTTCTCTCTCAAATAAATAAATAAATCTTAAAAAAAAAAAAAAAAGATAACCCAAATCAAAAATGGACAAAAAGACTCATATGGATATTTCTCCAAAGATACATAAATGAAGAACAAGCACATAAAACAGGTGCCCAACATCATTAGTTATCAGGAAAATGAAAACCAAAACATGAGGTGCCCTTCACCTTAAAAGAAAACAAAAACAAACCAAAAAACCAAAAAAAAACAAAAAAACACCAAAGCCACCTGGATACTTCAGAAGAAACACATGCCAGGAAATGCAGCTGCACTGGAAGGAATTTTATCATCAAAGTCCCGCCCAGTCTCAAAAGCTTTTGAAGCCTTAATAATGAAAACAAAACAAAACACAAAAAAACAGGGACACCTGGGTGGCTCCGCAGTTGAGCGCCTGCCTTTGGCTCAGGGCGTGATCCCATGGTTGTGTGATCTAGTCTTGCATTGGGCTCCCTCTGTGGAGCCTGCTTCTCCCTCTACCTACGTCTCTGCTCCTCTCTGTGTCTCTCATGAATGAATGAATGAATGAATGAATGAATGAATGAATAAATAAATAAATAAATAAATACACAAAACCACACACATAGAAAATACAGGTTGTGTGTGGTGAGGATGCAGAGAAGCTGGAACCCTCATTGCTAGTGGGAATATAAAAAAAGGTCAGCCATTACAGAAAACAGCTTGGCAATTTCTCAAAAAGTTAAATTACCATGTGATCACTTCTAGCAATTCCACTACTGAGTATATTCTCAAAAGAACTGGACATAGGGGATCCCTGGGTGGCGCAGCGGTTTGGCGCCTGCCTTTGGCCCAGGGCGCGATCCTGGAGACCCGGGATCGAATCCCACGTCGGGCTCCCGGTGCATGGAGCCTGCTTCTCCCTTTGCCTGTGTCTCTGCCTCTCTCTCTCTCTCTCTCTCTGTGTGTGTGTGTGATTATCATAAATAAATAAAAATTTAAAAAAAAAAAAAAAAAAAAAAAAAAAAGAACTGGACATAGGTAATTAAATAAATATTATGTACATGTGTTCCTAAAAACCTTATTCACAATAACGAAAAGGTAGAAACAACCTAAATGTTTACCAACAAATGAAGAGATAAACTGTGGTGTAAGAGCCTGGATAGCTCAGTTGGTTGAGGTCCGACTTTTGGTTTCAGCTTAGCTCATGATCTCAAGGTACTAGGATTGAGCTTCATGTCAGGATCCGTCTCAGTGCAGAGATGGCTTGAGATTCTTGTTCCCTGCCCCTCTGCTCCTCTCTCTCTGCTTGCTCATGCTCTCTCTCTCTCTAAAATAAACATCTTTAAAAAAAAAAAAGTAATTTTGGTATATTCATGCCATGGAATATTATTCAGCCCTAAAAAGGAATGAAGTACTGGCACATGCTACAACATGGATAACTCTCAAAAATATTATGCTTAGTGAAAAAAGCCAGACATAAAAGATTCCATTGTGTGAGTCTATATATATAAAATATCCCAAATAAGTGAATGCAGATTGGTAACTGCCAGGGCCTGAAAGGAGGATTAGAGAAAAATTGCTTGATGGCTGAAAAATTTTACCTGAAGTATATGTTTTGCAACTAGATTGAGATGGTGATTGCACAACACTCCAAATATATTAAATGACACTAAACTGTTCACTTTAATGTGGTTAATTTTATGTCATGTGAATTTTACTTCAATAAATAAGCTGACTCTTGAACACAAGTTTGAATTGTGTGGGTCAACTTATACGCAGACTTTTTTTTGATAACTACAATATAGTACTATAAATATATATTCTCTTGATTTCCTTAATAAAATTTTCTTTTCTCTAGCTTACTTTATTCTAAGAATACAATATATAATACATGTAACATGCAAAATAGTGTCAATCAACTGTTTATGTCACTGATAAGGCTTCCAGTCAATAGTAGGTTATTAGTAGTTAAGTTTTGGAGGAGTCAAAGTTATACATGGATTTTCAACTGTGCAAGAAGGGGTGTCCACTCCCATTGCCCCCTTGTTGTTCAAGGATGAACTGCATTTTAAAATGCATATTGTAGAGATGCCTGGGCGGCTCAGTGGTTGAGCGTCTGCCTTTGGGTCAGGGCATGATCCTGGAGTCCTGGGATTGAGTCCTGCATCAGGCTCCCCACAGGGAGCCTGCTCTTCCCTCTGCCTGTCTCTGACTCTCGTTCTCTCTGTGTCTCTCATGAATAGATAAAATCTTTAAAAAAATAAATAAAATAAATAAAATGCATATTGTAGTCTCTAGAGTGACCACTAGAACAAAACAAAAAAAGGCACTTACTTAATAAGGCAATAGAGGAGATAAAATGGAATAGTAAAACAAAACAAAAACAAAAAAGTAATCCAAAAGAGCAGGAAAATTTGAATCAAAAGGTAAAAAGAGGGCAGCCCGGGTGGCTCAGCAGTTTAGCATCTGCTTTTGGCCCAGGGTGTGATCCTGGAGTCCCAGGATCGAGTTCCGCGTCGGGCTCCCTGCATGGAGCCTGCTTCTCCCTCTGCCTGTGTCTCTGCCTCTCTCTGTCTCTCATGAATAAATAAATAAAATCTTAAAAAAAAAAAAGGTAAAAAGAACAGTTGGAACAGAAATACAAAAATGGTAAATTTAAACTTAATCATTCTAATAACTACATTAAATATAAATGGTCTAAATCCTTATTTTTCAAATAGTGACCAATAGTTATATGAGGCCACTGAGCAACTGAGTGATAGCTAGTCCAAATTGAGATGTGCTTCACTGTAAAATCACAAGATTTTGGAGACGAAAAAAAAATATCTTAATAACTTTATATTGATTACATGTTAACATAATACTTAAAATATACTAGGCTAAATCAAAAGCACTATGAAAATTTCTATGGTTTCTTTTTATTTTTTTTGATATGAAAATTTAAGTGATATTCTTGGTTAAGATCTGTGGCTAACATATTTCTATTGGATAGTGCAAGTCCAAACACTGACAGACTGTTGAACTAAATTAAAAAGATACAACTATAAATTAATGTATACAGATAAAAGTAAAAGCTTGAAAAAGATATCACAAAAGGTCATCATAAGGAAGCTGAAATGGCTTTACTAATATCAAAGTATACTTCTGAACAAGGAATGTTAACAGGGATAAAGAGAGCCATTTCATAATGATAGCGGTCAATTAATCAAGAAGCCTTAAAAGTATATGTACTTTTAACAAAATTTCAAAATATAACAAGCAAAATACACAGAACTAAAGGGTCAATACACAAATCTACAATCACAGTTGGCAGTTTTAACCCCTTCCTCAGCTACTGGATAGAATAAACAAAAAAGTATTGAAGAGCATAATTAATGAACTTGACCTAATGACTTTTCTAAAACACTGTACCCAAGAATTGTAGTTGTTTCTAAGCACACTTGCTACAAAATAGAACTTAAGATGGACCATGAAGCAAGTATCAACAAATTTCAAAGGACTGAACTTGCACAGAGTATGTTGTTTACTAGCTATAAAACAGTATCAAAAAGATAACAGGGATTCTAGCTCGTTAAAATGGAATAAGCACATTCCCTTCTCCAAATCCCATTGAATAGGGATCCCTGGGTGGCGCAGCGGTTTGGCGCCTGCCTTTGGCCCAGGGCGCGATCCTGGAGACCCGGGATCGAATCCCACATCGGGCTTCCGGTGCATGGAGCCTGCTTCTCCCTCTGCCTGTGTCTCTGCCTCTCTCTCTCTGTGACTATCATAAATAAATAAAAATTTTAAAAAATTAAAAAAAAAACAACAACAAATCCCATTGAATATAGCTACGAAAAATGGACAGACTGCATGGTACAACTATCTGGGGACTCTGAAAAGTAAACAACAATAGGCAGATTGTGGAAGACTTCAATACACCACCAAATCAACAATGAATTTACCTTTTTTTTTTTAATTACTCTAATATCCACCAGCCTAGACTACAGCCTGAAACCCAAAAGGAAACAAAAATAGATCCAGGTGTAGGCAAAGATAGATCCAGGAAAAGCCCTCTAGTTTTGGCCCAAGGAGTGTAAAAGGGTATTTAACACTCAGAGAAAAAGGTGGAAAACTTCTATCTTTCTTTAAAGTTCTCTCTACTGCCTCCAACCAATCCCAGGATGAAAGCCATTGTAGAAGAAGGGGCCCTTGGGAGCCTAAAACTCTAAAGTAAGGAAACTCTCTTTGTTCAAAGGAGCTGTAATCCTAAAAGGCTGAGGTGAAACCTCATTGTTTCTTTTCCCTCTTTATCCTCCTATCACTTAGCCCCAGATACAGTGACATATTCAAGTTGCAAAGCAGATTTTTTAAAAGCTCCAGTTTTCTGGGTTTGAAATAGGGAATCTTAAAGAACGAGATAGTACTGAGGCGATCATGGAGAGGAAGGAGCTCAGGAAAGCAAGCCCATAAAATAGTTTATGAACTAAACTATGCTCACTCGCAAGTTTCACATATGTGGATATGTCCCAAAGCAGCAAGCCATAGACTCTAAGAACTGAACTACAAAAAGAAGAAGAAGAAGAAAAAGAAAGAAAGAAAGAAAGAAAGAAAGAAAGAAAGAAAGAAAGAAAGAAAGAAGAAAGAAAGAAAGAAAGAAGAAAGAAAGAAAGAAAGAAAGAAAGAAAGAAAGAAAGAAAGAAGAAGAAGAAGAAGAAGAACAACAACAACAACAACAACAACAACTGAACTACAAGATAGACTACCATCCAGATCACAGACTGGCCACTGACTGGCATACACATAGAAGACTTCAATAGCAATGCAAAGGCTTTAAAAATGGAATAGACTTTGAGATCATACTCCCACAGAAGGCTGTTTGGACTTGTAGACTGAATTCAACTGGGTTGTGAAAGCCTACTAAAACAAAAACATATGCATTTTCAATAGGATATAAACAAAATTCAGTCATATAATATTTTTAAATTTCCAGGATACAACCCAAAAATTACATAGTATACAAAAAAAAAAAAAGAGGGTAATTTCAGTTTATTATCAACAGATGCCAATTCTAAACTGACACAAATGTTGGAATTACCTTTAGAGACAAAGACTTCAACTATTATAAAACTGTTCCAATATCAAAAGGTAAACACTCTTGAAAGAAATATAAAAATAGAAAGTCTCAGCAAAGAAATAATAGATATACCATAGAACCAAATGGAAATCTAGAAGCCAAAAACAACCGAAATTCCAAAACTCATTGGATAAATTTAGTAGCAGAAGATTACAGACCAATACTCCCTAAGAAATACAGGTAAAAATTCTACACAAAATACAAATAAAATCCAGCACTCAGCCATCAAAAAGGAAAGAAAGAAACAAAGAAACAAAGAAACAAAGAAAGAAAGAAACAAAGAAAAAGAAAGAAAGAAAGAAAGAAAGAAAGAAAGAAAGAAAGAAAGAAAGAAAGAAGAGAAAGAAAAGAAAAGAAAAGAAAAGAAAAGAAAAGAAAAGAAAAGAAAAGAAAAGAAAAGAAGAAAAGAAAGAGAAATCTTGGGCAGCCCTGGTGGCACAGTGGTTTAGCACTGCCTGCAGCCCAGGGTGTGATCCTGGAGACCCAGGATAGAGTCCCACATCAGGCTCCCTGCATGGTGCCTGCTTCTCCCTCTGCCTGTGTCTCTGCCTCTCTCTCTCTAGCTGTGTCTCTATGAATAAATAAATAAAATCTTAAAAAAAAAAGAAAGAAAGAGAAATATTGTCATTTGCATGATGTGGATGGAACTAGATATTATGCTAAGCAGGTAAGTCAATCAAAGAAAGACAATTATCATAGGATCTCCCTCATATGTGGAATTTAAGCAACAAAACAAAGGATCACAGGGGAAGAGAAGAGAAAATAAAACAAGATGAAATCAGGGGGATCCCTGGGTGGCTCAGCGGTTTGGCGCCTGCCTTTGGCCCAGGGTGTGATCTTGGAGACCTGGGATCGAGTCCCATGTCAGGCTCCAGGCATGGAGGCTGCTTCTCCCTCCTCCTGTGTCTCTGCCTCTCTCTCTCTCTCTCTCTCTCTCTCTCTCTCTCTCTCTCTATCATAAATAAATAAATAAATCTTTAAAAAAAAAAAAAACAAACAAGAAATCAGAGAGGGAGACAAATCATAAGAGACTCTTAATCATAGTAACAAACTGAGGGTCGCTGGAGGGGCAAGGGGATTGGGTAATTGGGTGATAGACATTAAGGAGGGCACGTGGTGTAATGAGCACTGGATATTATGTAAGACTGATGAATCACTGACCTCTACCTCTGAAACCAATAAACATTATGTTAACTAAGTAAATTTCATTTTTTAAATAAATAAATAAAACAAACCCAGAAACATACAAAAAGGTTATACATCAATGACCAACTGGGATTTACCCCAGGAATGCAAGTGTGGCTACTCAGATTCCTAAAGGTGTTCTAACACCTGTCTCCCTGTCTTTGTGGTACCTGATTGCACATCTTCCCCTTTAGTTCCATGAGTTGAGTTATCTCTGTGCCCTAAAATAGTTGCCTCTTCTTGCTTAAGGGGGGAATGATACAATCTGTTACACGAAACAAAAAGTACTTGATGAAGACAGAAATATAATTCTAAAATGAGTACTATTCCCAGAGTAGACACCATGGGAAGCTTATTCCAATGATGCCATCAATGCTTGAAATTTTTTTTTTAATTTAAGCCTTCCAAAATGACTAGATTAACTTTATGAAAACAAAACCAGTCCTGCCTTTAAGATGATTATAATTTAGTAAATAATTAGATTTAAAGATTTAGCTACCACATTAATATTTATAAAACACTGGAAAACACTAAATAAATAAAAATTTAAAATGTAAAATATTATGTTTGCTATCATTATTGTTAGATCATATAAACTCACACTTTTTATATAATCCCTGGATGCCTAGGCCAGTGCTGTACACATAACAAAAGTGTTCAAGAAATCCCTGGTGAAATGAACTGTTGAACTATCATGACAACTGAGAGGAAATGTGATACTAACCCAGGAGAAATGACATCAGGTTCTGGTGCAGACTTATCCTCAAATCAATTGTAAGTTCTTGGGCAATTCGCTTAATTTCCATGCACCTCAGCTTCTCCACTGGTAAAATGGAATAGATTAAAATATTCCTGACAGTACCTTGCAGCAATTCCATAATTCTGTGATTTATTTAAGCCCATCAACAACACTTCTAATATTGAATTCTTTTTCTTTAATACAGATTTTTCTTAGGAATTATTACATTCACCACAAAATCTGGACTAAAGAGTTCAAAATCCCTTTAAACAGTAAGGTGAAGGGGAAGTAAGATAGTAGCTCCTGGTGCTTATTTAGAACTACTAAAATTCAAACGTGAATGCTTTCTAAAATAATTTTTATTCATTATTATCTATTAAGCATGCAATTAGTCAAATATAACACTGATAAACTAGAATTTTGAACAAACAAATGCTTTAAAATTCTAATAACTATGCATAAGCAGTAAATTATTCTTACTTGAATTTCTACTGCTGTGTAGCACAGGGTTACTAAGTACATAATTACATAAGAGAATCACCCTACTTCCAAAGGAGCCATTCCAGTGAATTGTGTAAATAATATGCTTTAAAAAAACATAACCTCCTCACATATGAATTTAGATTTACCAGATATGGAGTAGCTGTGTACCTGTGAGACTAGAACATTGTCTTTAAAAGGCCTTCCTAATTATGAATTTACCAGAGAGACTAGAATGACCCAAAGCAAATTAATATAGACTTCTTTTCATAACTTTCTATAAAAACACTGTCACTAGTCTGTTTCAGTAAACAAAACAAAAGCTCTTAAAAGTCACTGGCTTGAGGGGATCCCTGGGTGACTCGGTGGTTTAGCGCCTGCCTTCTGCCTAGAGCATGATCCTGGAGTCCCAGGATCGAGTCCCGTGTCAGGCTCCCTGCATGGAGTCTGCTTCTCCCTTTGCCTGTGTCTCTGCCTCTCTCTCTGTGTGTCTTTCATGAATAAATAGAATCTTAAAAAAAAAAAAAAAAAGTCACTGGCTCGGGCAGCCCAGGTGGCTCAGCGGTTTAGCACCACCTTCAGCCCAGGGCCTGATTCTAGAGACCTGGGATCGAGTCCTATGTCAGGCTCCCTGCATGGAGCCTGGTTCTCCTTCTGCCTGTTGTCTCTGCCTCTCTCTCTCTCTCTCTCTCTCTCTCTCTGTGCTCTCATAAATAAAATCTTAAAAAAAAAAAAGAAAGTCACTGGCTTGAGAGAACTCAGAGTAGAGACTATAGTTCAATTTTTTTAACATGACATTTTGGTTTTCTTTTAATTACCAATAAATTTTTGTTTTTCTATCATATATATCAATATAACAAATCTTATATATTTGTCTGTTAGCTGATCTTACTGTGAGGATTGACTGAACTTGAAAACTAAGAACAATTTTGTTTTTTTTTAATCACATATAATATTCAACATAGCAGAAGAAGGGTATTCATAATACCTAATACCTAGATGCCACATGTTTTCTTTTTCTTTTTTTTTTTTTTTGCCACATGTTTTCTGTACGAATAAGTCATTTTTAATACCATCTACAGGAAATCAACATCTTAGTAAACATATTTATGCATGCGCCAGGGTGGTTAGCTTTATTCTCCCCATAACAGAACAAAAAGTAAGGATGTTCACTTACATTTTCTTCACATTTACTTTGTACGTTAATAAAAAATCACCTTTATGCTAAGTAAAAGAATTCCTCTATTTCTGAAGTCTCATTTACTCACTAAAGTGTAAAAACTGCAATTACCTCAGATTAAGTTTTACAACTCCTCTCCTATTCCTGTACTTAAAGACCTTTTAAATATGCCACAAGAAATTATTTGGTTATACAGGATTCCATTGATTGAATTAAATTCAAGTCAAATCCCATTGTAATTAACTCTTGAGACTGTCCAAATTATTTTTTTGCCTAGAATGTACTGCCATTAAATATTATGTGAAATAACAGGCCACAGTTAAGGGGCTAGAATCATGGGGTTAACACAATTATTTGATGATGTGGGTTTGCTATACAAATTTCAAATGATCTGCAGCGCTCACTGGAAGGGTTAGGCTTTATTTAATTTTGGGAGAGAGAAGGAGGGAAGAATAAGGGAGAGGAATGGTCGGGAAAGGGAAAAAGGGGTAGAGGAAGAAAGGAAAGAAAAAGCTTGATTTGTAACTAGAGAAGTAAGAAGTTGAAGCAGTCTGCCTTTTGAAGAAAAACATTTGTAACAGCTTCCTTTGCCAGTATGGTTCTATGAATCAACCGAGGCTGGTGCCATGTTAATAATCCACATATCAAGGCAGACTGGCTGCCGTATGAGCAACAAGAGCTCTTATCCCTCACTTGGCAGGCAAAAAAAGCAAAAGAAGCCACAGAGTAAAATCCTTTAATTGGGAGGTCAGGGGAGAGGAGACAAACCCTCACACTTCCAGATTATCCCCCTCTCTACAGATGTGTTTGCTCTAATAATGAGTTCAAAAGGATAACTATTTGGAGCTTTCTTCTTAGCTAAGAGGGAAACTCTGCCCATGAAATGGGTACCCAGATACCAAACAGTATTTCAGTGACTACAAATCAAGTATCCCAGCCTTCTTGGGTACTCCTTAATTTAACTTTTGTGTAGGGGTAGAGAAAAGAAAATTACTTGCTCATTAGAAAGAGAGTAAAAGACTACATAAATAAATGTAGGCATATTACACCTGACTTCCTAGGCACCACAGACCAGCAGAGAAGAAACTTGTTTTCAGCACTGTGTTTACTCCACTATTTGCAAATGGCTGGCTGATTGGCAGCTACAATATATGAAAATAAATAACCATTTCAAAGATCAAGTATCCTGTTCCCTGGTAAGTAACAAAAATGAAGATTATCTACCCTCCCCATCCAGTTTATGGAATTTAGCAGGAGAATAGGTTTACTGGCTACTTGATTGCTTGATGTGTTATGAGGACATTTTCTGTGATGGTGTGGTTATTATTTAGGTTAGATCAGAAATTCCCCTTCCTCTCAGGACATCAGTATTAAGAATTACATATTCACAAAAAGGATACAAAATGAATATTTCTGAAGCAAGTGAAATGTGACAAGAAACTGTGAAATGGGGAGTGATGAATATACCTAATATTTTTTTTCTTCCAAGAAAATAAAGTACCCAATCTTACAATCCAATTTATCACAAGCCAAGACACAAATCAGTAAGTCTCAAATGTACAACCTGATGGTACTGCCCACTTTAAGACACCAATCTAAAAATCAGTGCATCAGATTTTAATAGAATACATTTTACATATTTACAAAGAAACCTTTAAAAACGTCTGTTCCAAGATAAGTTAGGAGAAAGGGAGGTTCAAATTCATGGGATACCTCCCAGTGGTATTATGGTCCCTAGGCACAACGGGATATGGGCACTTATGTTCCACTTTCATTTTCAAACTCCTTTACGAAATGTTAGCTAACTTGTTGATGGAGTCATTAAAGGGCTTGCTATATCTGAACCATTTAATAACTGAAGTTGTCTGATATATATCACATGAGTCATACATGACCTCCTACTATTAAGTAACAGCAGAATGGGATGCGTATTTTACAAATCTTTCAAAACAAACAAAAAAACCCTAGCTCTCTCTTCTTTCCTGCCATCTTTTCCTGCTTTTTATTTTTTTTAAAAAAGATTTTATTTATTCATGAGAGACACAGAAAGTGAGACAGAGACACAGGCAGAGGGAGGAGAAGCAGGCTCCATACAAGGAGACTGATATGGGACTTGATCCCGGGAATCCAGGATCACGCCCTGAGCCAAAGGCAGACACTCAACCGTTGAGCCACCCAGATGTCCCTTTTTCTGCTTTTTAAAAAGAGGTTCCTTCCATATGCCTATATAAAGGAACAGATTTTGATTAGTCAGGCAAAATTGGGCAATGCTTAAAGTACAGAGCTTATTTATGAAAACCAAGGAAATTAACATTAATATTTGGATTGTGGCTGAAAATAATAGATTACTTATGGTCAATATTATCTCTCATAACTGACTTATATTCACACTACAACACAAGAACATTAAATATAAAAACCTCTACAAAAGGTCAAAAGGGTAATGGCATTAGTGTACTCAGGTTCAGGTAGTATTTGACTATTTGCAATTAAATATAGACAAAAATACGGGTATTTCGACACTGCAGTTTTTAGATAAGGCCCTTAGTTTTACAGGTCTTGCAGAACTCCATCTTCCTGCACCTCATTTGTAACATAAACTGCTCTTAAACCACTTCAATACATTGTTACTGAGATACTTCTTTTACACAGTACCTACCATGCAGCAGATCGATACTCTAATAGAGAGATGCCGATTCCATTACCACAAAAATCTGTGCAAGCAGCCAGATGCTGAACAAAGAGCACCGCTTTCCTCAGCTTTATTCCTAACATGTCTCCACTTTACCAGGATGAAATATTTTGCTATGGTGGGCAACTAGAAGTTAGGAAAGAAATAATGGCATTTAAAATAACAATTAAGAAGCTTTGATTACAGAGAAAGTTTGAAAGATATAGCTAAAATAAATTTCTCCACACCTACAGGATGCTTATCATGTATCATCAAACCCATCTGTTCATCTACAATCATGCTGCACTTGATGCTTTACAAACTGCCACGACATTAGGTGTTTATGCCACAGTTCAACACAAGACTAAAATGATACAGAGAGGGGTTATGGAAAAGGATGGAAATAAAGTCCTGGGTAAGAGACGGGGGGGGGGGGGGGGAGGAAAACACTCTACTATTGTTTCAAAAAAACCACTTTCAATAACAAAATTTCGACCTCAACTTCTAAATTTGCTACCAAAAAATCTTTATTCACAAACTTTTCATATAGCTATTACATTTACCTTCCTTTAGACCATCATTATGATCTGAGGCAATAAAAGGGAGTTGAAATATCATTAGAAAGGACAGGTATCTGTCTACATGCAGTGGTACTAGCAACTTGTGGCACCAGAGGGATTTAACTTTTGTCTAAAACCAATTCTCGCTGTCTTTTCTTACACTATTTACTTCCAATGGACTAATGTTGCAATACATCCTTTCTAGACTAGCTTTAATCATTTTCACAACTATGGTTGCTATGACAACAGGATACAGCTTATCTGTGGTGTTTTCATTTTCCCCATCTGAGTTGCCATAACAACACAATTATTCTCCTTTTCTCCAATATGTGACAACTTTATTTTAGTATTGTAATCTTAAGAACACTAGATTTCCCCATGAAGAAAGTGAATAATAGAATTTATAAGAATTTTATTTAGGGATGCCTGGGTGGCTCAGTGGTTGAGCGTCTTCTGCCTTTGGCTCAGGGCATGATCCCAGAGTCCTGGGACAGAGTCCCATATTGGGCTCTCTGCATGGAGCCTGTTTCTCCTTCTGCCTATGTCTCTGCCTCTCTCTGAATAAATAAAATCCTTAAAAAATTTCATTTAAATAATACCCAATTTTAAAATCTTTCGAGGTGTTATTTTGATATTTTTATCATAGGAAAACAAACAACATTAAAAACCTTGATATCTGCTGACATCTAAAGACTGTCTGCCATTAGTAGTGACTGATTTTCATACAGACTTCCACAAAAAACAACATCCTCATGATTATGAGCTGTGGGAAAGTGTCCATTAATTAATACCTGTCCCAAGTAGATCGAGAATGAAGATAGTTCTACACCACTTACCTTGCTGTGGTAATCCCACATCAATTGGTATGAATACATCAGCTTGGAGTAGCGGGCTTTATACTATGTAAGCTATACTTAAAAATCTTTTTACCTCTTATCAAAGGTTTTCTATGATAGTAGAATCCTGCTTCAGTTCAAATTCTTTTAGAATATAAATTGAGTATTCATAAAAACTCACATTCATACAAAAGATAAAAACATTTATTGGGACACCTGGGTGGCTCAGCGGTTGAGCGTCTGCCTTTGGCTCAGGGTGTGATCCCATGGTCCCAGATCGAGTCCCACATTGGGCTCCCTGCATGGCTCCTGCTCCTCCCTCTGCCTAGTCTCTGCTTCTCTCTCTGTGTCTCTCATGAATAAATAAAATCTTTAGGGATCCCTGGGTGGCGCAGCGGTTTGGCGCCTGCCTTTGGCCCAGGGCGCGATCCTGGAGACCCAAGATCGAATCCCACATCGGGCTCCCGGTGCATGGAGCCTGCTTCTCCCTCTGCCTGTGTCTCTGCCTCTCTCTCTCTCTCTCTCTCTCTCTGACTATAATAAATTTAAAAAAAAACTTTAAAAAGGGGGGGGGGAACATTTATTATTCTAAACCAACAACGTAAAATTTTTAAGTATTTTGGCTATTGGGCCACCATCTCCATTACTAGGACCATCATGCTGGGACATGAAAGTATGTTTTTAAAAAACTCAATTGTTATAAACCCTTTGTTGTACTAGTATTTGCTATAACAGGACTTTGTATATGCAAAAGGTTATCTTAATTTAATAGCTTACATCACTAAGTTCAGATCTTTTAGCCCCTTGATCAGGTGACAAAGATATACTAAAAAAACTTCTCCCACAGCATAAATATCCATGAATATCCATGAATATATATACATATTTATTGCTTACAAACAAAACATGGAAATATTACTATTTAAGGAGAAAATATGCAAATGTTACTAAATTCTCCTTTAGTTCCCTACAGGCATATAAAAGATTATTTATAATATTATAGTATTTTTACAGGATAGATTTCACATATTAATGTAACAAGACACATTTTAATGTTGATCACAGCTGAGATAATTTAACAAATTTTGTAGTTTGCAATGATCTGAAAGATAGAATTATTTAACTAAACCTGTGGATCAGAAGAAAACTTAGTCTTTCATAGTACAATCATTTTCTTAAGTTCATTTTTCAAAGGAAAAAATCCACTATTTACCTAAACTCTGAAATAACAATTTAACAATTTGGTTTTTAGCCACCTGTTTTTTTAAGGACTATAGGTGACAGAGTCTGCAAATGTTAAGAGCAAAAATGATTGGCTCAAGATCTTTCCTTTAAAATCCTTTCCAATGAACTAGGGGTGGTGGAGTGGGAGGAGGGCGGGGGGTGGGGGTGAATGGGTGACGGGCACTGAGGGGGACACTTGACGGGATGAGCACTGGGTGTTATTCTGTATGTTGGTAAACTGAACACCAATAAAAATTAATTTATAAAATAAATAAATAAATAAAAAATAAAATCCTTTCCAATAAGGAAAACTCCAAGACAATGATAATGAAAATAAAGCCACTGGAGCAACAGTGGGGTTACACTGCCTACAAGAGGAGTTCAAGAAGGGGTAGGAACAGCATAGAAGCTGAAAAAAAGAGAGAGACTAGCACAAAATAGATTCCAATCTAAGTGAACTGGTTAGACCCTCTTATGAAAATTAAACAAGCAAACTGGGCTAAAATCATATATGACATGCCATCTCTCTCCAATCCAGCTTTCTTCTTTCCTTAAATTGTTTTACTGGTAGGGAACCTCAAGAAAATCCTCCTTTGCAAAGCCTACACAACCCTAAGACATGCTACCTTCCAATGACTTCCAAGTTAGCTGAAGCCAGTAGGTCCTAGGCTGTAAGCAAGATGATATAATTTTATTAGACTGTAATAATGTGAATTTAGGCACTAATGCTGTTCAAATCATGTGTCTCAAAACTGGATTGTTGTGATGCACTTTGACAGAATCAGTGAATTATTTGTGCATGTGTAGCCTGGCATTTTTGGCAAAAGCTATGACTCATCCAGAATATCCCTTAAAAGAAAGCCTTTGGCTTCATCTCCAGGGCAGTCGGCTATGAGCTGACATGCATTCAGATCTGTGCTACTGCTGTTACACCTGCTGGAACTCACTGGCGGAATTGCTATTCCTGCCCTGATCTGACATGTCTAGCCATGTACTCCATAGGGACTTACAGGCTACTGGGACATGCCCCTACCACTCTTCTCAGGAATGTGTTGTACCCTGTCAAGAGTGGTAAGAATTTTAACCCTTACTCCGTCTGGGCTAGGGACTTCCTTATTTCTCCTCTCTGCTCCTAAAGAAAGAGGTAGTTTGCTTTCGTTTTACTCATAACTAAGTCTATGATCTCTATGTGTTTTGTGGAAAGGAGATTAGAGGAAGAACCTGCTTTTAGCTTTACCTTTGATACTAGGTAACTGAGTCTTTAAAGAGACAAAAGCTCTTATCTCAGGAATAAACTAGTGCCCATTATTAGAAGCAAAGTGGAATTCACAAGCCCAGCCAGTTGTCTGCTGCAAAAAGTACAAAAGTGTAAGAATTTCATATATGTGTAAGAGATCTATGTGTACTCTCTCTCATGCTCCAAGATATAACGCAGTGATTTCTAAAGTTCTTCCAAATAGAACTGAGATGAAAATATCTCCCTTTGTCCCACTAAACAATGTCCATATTCCATAAAATCTTTAGTTATTAAAGTCTTGGAATAAAGGAAGACCTAGGTACAAAATCCTAGCCATACAGTTAGTTTTAGAAGGACATACTATACAATGTAGTATACTGGTAATGCTTCTTCTAAGGATTAGTTTTCTCATTCAAGTGCCTTTCAATGATGTATGAAATTTGAAGAGAATGTGAAAAAAGGCAAAGAACTCAATTCTGCCACAATTAGGCCAGTTGTGTTAGGCCAGTTGTTTCCCAAAGTGAGTTGTACACATGCCAGGTGGTAAGCAAGATAATCCTTTCAGATCCCTTCAGAAGGGAAAGGAGGTTTTTATTCAAATTAATTTAGCTTTAAAAAAATATCTTGATTTTTATAACATAGATTGACACTAGTTCCCTCATTTGATCTGATGTTAGATGCTCAAATGTAACTTGTAAACTGGGAAGGAAGGGAGACTGGGAGTCCACAACACAAACAGGTTGGAAAGAGCACCCCCCCCAACTCCCATTTATTCTCTTTTAACATACTGCAAAAAACTGTAGTGCTCAGGATTTAAGAATATAAGAAGAAAAGGAAAAGAAAGAAAAGAAAAGAGAAAAGAAAAGAAGAAAGAAAGAAAGAAAGAAAGAAAGAAAGAAAGAAAGAAAGAAAGAAAGAAAGAAAGAAAGAAAATAATCTAGTGTTAAATAAACTGTCAAGTAATCCTCTAATTCCTTGCAGGAGCCCTTCACTAGTCACTTTACAAGATAAAAATACTATACTAACCATACATGAAAAAAGTGAGCCAAAGACAATATCAAAGTAACCATCTAAAATATGAATTTATGTACACTATTTATATGCATGTATATACACTACTCACAATTTATATCCAGAAAGTATATATAATGCACATACCCTGCTGTAAGTATATATACTGTGCCTTGATATAATAGCTAATGATAGTAATGCATGAATACAATTTGCAATTTGTAACTTAACAAATAAAAATACCTAACGATGGGTACTCAAAATTATTTTCTGGTTAGGCCATTGTTCTAAATAACAAGATACTTGGATTTATTTATTTTTAATTGTGATATAATTAACATATAACATTGTATAAGTTTAAGATCTACAAAATATTGATGAGACTTTTTATATTGCAATATGACTGCCATTGTAGTGTTAGCTAACACCTCTCCTCACATAACTATCAATTCTCACATAATTATCATGTCTTCTGCAGAAGCAGGAACAATTAAGATCACTTGGATTTGTTTTTAAAGAATTTAGCAAAATAAGGCACATGTCAACCTTGCCATTTTTATAGAGTCCCTGAATCAGTTCCAATTTACACCTGGTGAACAAGAAGGGGTATTACTTTGTGATGCTTGAACTAGGAGGGCTGAAATCATGCTAAGAAACAAAGGTAATTTTCCTTTTGGTATTAATCATAACAATTGACTCAGGACAATGTGGGCAGTACCATGTTTTAGTATTATAAATTCCATTTGCTAGCAAATTAGGTCTTTAGTTCCAAAGACGAGATGTTTCAAATGATTAGTCTCTAGTTCCAAAGAGTAGTCTCTTTATACACTCCAAAATAATAAATTTCAAAAAAGTAGTTCTCCCACTTGAATACACTTCTAATCCAAAAATATGTTCCAAATTTGGAACATATTGGAACAATATGTCAGCTTCAAATTACATGATTTTCCAAACCTAATTCTTCAAAGTATTATTTTAATCTAACCTAATTCCTCAAGTGTTATAATATTTTTTTAAAGATTTTATTTATTTATTCATAGAGACACAGAGAGAGAGAGAGAAGCAGAGAGAGAAGCAGGCTTCATGCAGAGCCTGACATGGGATTCGATCCAGGGTCTCCAGGATCACGCCCTGGGCTGCAGGTGGCGCTAAACTGCTGTGCCACGGGGGCTGCCCAAGTGTTAGAATATTTAATAGATAAAAAGGTTCCAGAACAAACAGAAACTAAAAAAAACTTAAAGTAGTTAATATTTTCTTAATATTTTTTTTAATTTTTATTTATTTTATGATAGTCACACAGAGAGAGAAAGAGGCAGAGACATAGGCAGAGGGAGAAGCAGGCTCCATGCACCGGGAGCCCGACGTGGGATTCGATCCGGGGTCTCCAGAATCGCACCCTGGGCCAAAGGCAGGCGCCAAACCGCTGAGCCACCCAGGGATCCCTTTTCTTAATATTTCATACGGCAGGAGCTATAGTTGGCATATAGGATAAATAGTGACTTCTTCAAGTTGTTTTAAATATAAATCAGATTGTATGCCATATCAAGAAATCCTGGTTATATACAGATAGTTTCAGGAAAATTTCTTTAGGCAAAATGTTCATTAAAACTTTAATAATCAGGGATCCCTGGGTGGCGCAGCGGTTTGGCGCCTGCCTTTGGCCCAGGGCGCGATACTGGAGACCCGGGATCGAATCCCACATCGGGCTCCGGGTGCATGGAGCCTGCTTCTCCCTCTGCCTGTGTCTCTGCCTCTCTCTCTCTCTCTCTGTGACTATCATAAATAAATAAATAAAAATTTAAAAAAAAAATAAAACTTTAATAATCAGGGATGCATGGGTGCCTCAGCTGTTGAGCGTCTGCCTTTGGCTCAGGGTGTGATCCCGGGACCCGGGGATCGAGTCCTACATCAGGCTCCCTGCATGGAATCTGCTTCTCCCTCGGCCTGTGTCTCTTACCTCTCTCTCTGTATCTCTCATGAATAAATAAAATCTTAAAAAAAAAAAAAACTTTAATAATCAAGAGTACAGTTTCTCAATATGATATAGAACCATTTATATTTACCTCTTTTCACACAAGCATCCAAATACACATTTGAATTACCCACATGACTTCAAAAGTATAAAGTTACTGTGTTCTACCTGATGTGATCACTTGAAAAATGTTTGGAAGTTGCTAGGGACAGAAAAATTAGAAAAGAGATAGTATATAAATCGTTACAAGTGTTTTGTTTTATTTTTTTAAGATTTATTTATTTGTTTGTTTATTTATTTATTTATGGTAGAAAGGGGGGGGGGGCAGAGACACAGGCAGAGGGAGAAGCAGGCTCCATGCAGGGAGTCCGAAGCGGGACTTTATCCTGGGACTCCAGGATCGCGCCCCAGGCCAAAGGCAGGCACTAAACCACTGAGCCAACCAGGGATCCCCTGTTTTATTTTTTTTTAAGATTTTATTTATTTATTCATGAGAAACAGAGAGAGAGAGAGAGGCAGAGACACAGGCAGAGGGAGAAGCAGGCTCCATGCAGGGAGCCTGATTTGGGATTCGATCCCTGGTCTCCAGGATCACACCCTGGGCTGAAGGTGGAGCTAAACCACTGAGCCATCCGGGCTGCCCCCTTACAAGTGTTTTTTAAAAAAAAATAAATAAATCAAGTTCACAGGATTTTAAAATTTTCACTTTCTCAAATCTGTTCTAATGCCTTGAAAAAAGCAAAAGAAAACTCATTTATCAAAAGTTATATGGGACATCAAAACTAAAGCAGTAATATTAAGACTTATTTACTCTGAGGAGCCTAAAATAGACTTCATGAGGTAGGATGGGCTATTTACCATTACCTCCATTTTAGAAGATGAGAAATATGGAAGATAAATGATTTTATACATATTTATTTGCTGCCTAACATGTGCCATGCACTGAGATATACTGGAGGGCAAAACAAAACTTTACCTGCATGTAGTTTATTTTCTAGTTGAAACAACAATGGAAGAGCATTTGCTTTAGATAGGATAGTCTCTAAGGAGCTGACATCTGAACTGAGACACAAAAGATACAATAAGGATTTAAGTAAAAAGCCAGGGTCAAAGAAAACAGTAAATGAAAACGCTTTACAGTTGTCTTGCCAAGAGTTTGGCAAAATGCCAGTGTAACTAGACCATAATTGAAGAGTGGGAGTACTGGCATCAGATAGTGAAAGAGGTAGGTAGAACCAGATCTGCCTGGCAGAACAAAAGTCAGTTTTATCCTGTGTGGCCTAAGTGCAAAGAAAAGATAATGAAAAGCTTTATATTTAGATTTTTGAAAGATCACTAGGACTCCTTATGGAAATTGGATTTAATGATTATAATAGTTAGAAAAGTATTATAAATTAAAAGTAATGGAGTGCCACCTGGCTTTGACGATAGAGCATGTGACTCCTCAGGGTTGTAAGTTTGAGGCCCATGTGGGATGTCGGGATTACTTAAAAATAAAATCTGGAAAAAAAAAAAAAAAAGGAGGCACACAAACACACCCCCCAACCAATAAAAATAGGTCAACACCCCCAACATATAATAGTGAAACTTGCAAATCTCAAAGAGAAAATTCTGAAAGCAGCTCATGACAAGAGGTCTGTAACCTACAAGGACAGAAACGTTAGACTGGCAGCAGACCTATCTGGAGAGATCCACCAGGCCAGAAGGAATGGCATGATATATTCAGGGTACTAAATGAGAAAAATATGCAACCAAGAATATTGTATCCAGCTAGGCTGTCATTCAAAATAGAAGGATAGATAAAAAAGGTTCCAGGACAAACAGAAACTAAAAGAATTTGTGATTACTAAACCAGCCCTGCAAGAAATATTAAAAGGGATCTTTTAAGCAAAGAGTGAGCCCCAAAGTAACACAGACCAGAAAGGAACAGAAACAATAACAATATACAGAAACAGTGACTTTATAGGTAATACAATGGCACTAAATTCATACTTTTAATAGTTACTCTTGATGTAAATGGGCTAAATGCCCCAACCAAAAGACATAGGGTATCAGACTGGATAAAAAAGCAAGACCCATTGATATGCTGTCTGCAAGAAATCATTTTAGACCCAAAGACACCTCCATATTTAAAGTGAGGAGGTGGAAAACCATTTATCATGCTAATGGACATCAAAAGAAAGCTGGGGTGGCAATTCTTATCAGACAAATTAGATTTTAAACCAGAGACTGTAATAAGAGATGAGGAAGGACATCATATTATAATTAAAGCTGTTTCAAAAATAGAAATGAAAGGAAAACTTCCAAACTCTTTCTGGGGCCAGCATTACCTTGATCCCAAAACCAAAGACCCAAAAAGGAGAATTACAGACCAATATCCCTGATGAACATGGAGGCAAAAATCCTCACCAAGATACTAGCCAGTAGGATCTAACAGTACATGAAAAGGATTACTCAAAAAAAAAAAAAAAGGATTACTCACCACAACCAACAACTCAGTGGGATTTATTCCTGGGCTGCAAGGATGGTTCAATATCCTCAAATCAATCAACGTGATACACTACATTAATAAAAGGACAAGAACCATAGGATCATCTCAATAGATATTTGAAAAGCAGCTGACAAAGTATAGCATCCTTTCCTGATTAAAACTCTTCACAAAAAAAAAAAAAAAACTCTTCACAGTGTAGGCATAGAGGGAACATACCCATATCATAAAAGCTATATATAAAAAGCCCACAGCAAACATCATTCTCAATAGAGAAAAACAGAGGGCAGCCCCAGTGGCGCAGCGGTTAAGCGCCGCCTGCAGCCCAAGGCGTGATCCTGGAGACCCGGGATGGATTCCCACGTCAGGCTCTCTGCGTGGAGCTTGCTTCTCCCTCTGCCTGTGTGTGTCTGCACCTCTCTCTCTCTGTGTCTCTATGAATAAATAAATAAAAATCTTTTTTTTTAAAAAAAGAGAAAAACAGAGCTTTTCCCCTAAGATCAGGAACACAGCAGGGATATCCACTGTTCTTCAACATAGTACTAAAAGTCCTACCCTCAGCAATAAGACAACAAAAAAGAAATAAAAGGCATCCAAATTGGCAAGGAAGTCAAACTCTCACTCTTCACAGATAACATGATACTCTATGTGGAAAACCCAAAAGACTTCACCATAAAATTGCTGGAACTCAGCAAAGTGGCAGGATATAAAATCAACGCACAGAAATCAGTTGTATTTCTATACAATAACAATGAGACAGAAGAGAAATTAAAGAGTCAATCCCATTTACAATTGCACCAAAAACCGTAAGATACTTAGGAATAACCCTAACCAAAGAGGCAAAGGATCTGTACTCAGAATACTACAAAATATTCATGAAAGAAATTAAAGAAGACACAAAGAAATGGAAAAATGTTCCATGCTCATGGGTTGGAAGAACAAATACTGTT
This sequence comes from Nyctereutes procyonoides, assembly GCF_905146905.1. Lineage (NCBI taxonomy): Eukaryota > Metazoa > Chordata > Mammalia > Carnivora > Canidae > Nyctereutes > Nyctereutes procyonoides. The sequence continues at coordinate 6,472,896 of NW_026575133.1, read as the reverse complement.
AAAATGTCTATGCTACTCAGAGCAATTCAATGCAATCCCTACCAAAATGCCACCAACTTTTTTTGACAGAGCTGGAACAAACCATCCTAAAATCTGTATGGAACCAAAAAAGACTCCAAATAGCCAAAGGAATGCTGAAAAAGAAAATCAAACCTGGTGGCATCACAATTCTGGACTTCAAGCTCTATTACAAAGCTATAATCATCAAGACCGTATGGTACTGGCACAAAAAAACAGAAAAGAAAACCCAGAAATGGGCCTTCAACTCTATGGTCAACTAATCTTCAACAGAGCACTAAAGAATATTTAATAGAGAAAAGACAGTCTAGTCTTTTCAACAAATGTTGAAATAATTGGACAGCCACATGCAGAAGAACAAAACCAACCATTTCCTTACACCATACAAAAATAGACTCAAAATGGATGAAGACCTAAATGTGAGACAAGAATCCATCAAAATCCTAGGGAACATAGGCAGCAACTTCTGTGACCTTGGCCACAGCAACTTCTTGTTAGACATGTCTCCAAAGGCAAGGGAAACAAGGTAAAAATGAACTATCTTGATTTCACCAAGATAAAAATCTTTTGCACAGCAAAGGAAACAGTCAACAAAGCCAAAAGACAACTGAAAGAATGGGAGAAGATATTTGCAAATGTCTTATCAGATAAAGGGCTACTATCCAAAATCTATAAAGAACTTACCAAACTCAACACCCAAAGAACAAATAACCAAGAAATGGGCAGAAGACTTGAACAGATATTTTTCCACAGGAGATATACAAATAGCCAAAAGACACATAAAAAAAAATGCTCAACATCACTTGGCATCAGGGAAATACAGATCAAAACCACAATGAGATACCACCTCACCCCAGTCAGAATGGCCAAAATTAACAAGTCAGGAAATGACAGATGTTGGCGAGGATGCATGGAAAGGGAAACCCTCTTACACTGCTGGTGGGAATGCAAGCTGGTGTAGCCTAGCCATTCTGGAAAACAGTATGAAAGTTCTCCAAAACTTGAAAATAGAGCTACCCGATGCCCCGGCAATTGCACTACTGGGTATTTACTCCAAAGATACAAATTAGTCATCTAAAAGGGAACCTGCACCCCAATGTTTATAGGAGCAATGTCCACAATAACAAAACTATGGAAAGAGCCCAATGTCCACTGACAGATGAATGGCTGAAGAAGTGACATATGTATACAATGGAATACCACTCAACCATCAAAAAAAATGAAATCTTGCCATTTGCAACAACGTGGATGGAACTAGATAGGGGGTATAATGCTGAGGGTAGTAAGTCAATCAGACAATTATCATAGGATATCAATCATGTGGAATTTAAGAAAGATAACAGAGGATCATGCGGGAAGAGAGGAAAATATAAAACAAGATGAAATCAGAGAGGGAGAAAAACCACAAGACACTCTTAATCATGGAAACAAACTGAGGGTTGCTGGAGGGGAGGAGGGAGAGGGATGGAGTATCAGATGAAACACATTAAGGAGGACATGTGATATAATGAGCACTGGATATTATATAAGACTGACGAATCACTGACCACTATCTCTGAAACTAATAATACATTATGTTAATTAATGGAATTTAAAGAAAAATTGACAAAAAAGAAAAACAATAATTTATAGTAAGTTGATGGTAGTAAATGCAGAGAGAAGTGGAAGATTTTGAGATCTAGATCTATTTTGGAAATAAAACAAAAATGTAATGAGGGACTGGATATTAGAGAAAGGAAAAAAGAGAGAAAAAGGAAAAATGAGGAGAGAACGGTGATCCCTTGGGGCTTTAGAAACTGGATAAATGGTGATAAATGGACAAACAAAAAAAAACTCAAGATTTCTATTTTTGATATATTAAATTTGAAATGACTATGCAACATTCAAGTGGATAGTAAGTTAAATATATAAATCTAGGGGTCAGAATAAAAGGATGAGTTGGTATCACTGGTATATTAGGAGTCATCAGCACAGATGGTATAGTAGCCCCCGCCACTTACCATGGTGAAAACATTCCAAAAAAAAAAAAAAAAGAAAGAAAGAAAGAAAACATTCCAAGACCTTCAGTGCATGCCTGAAACCCTATCTATACTATGCTTTCTCCTATACATATATACCTTTGATTTAGTTTATAAATTAGGCATAGTAAGATATTAACAACAAATAACTAGTAATAAAATAGAACAATTATAACAATACACTATAACAGGTATGTTAATGTTTTCTCTTTCAAAAAATCTTCTTGTACTGTACTCACCCTTCTTGTGATACTGTAAGAGGACTAAATGCATATGTGATAAGATGAAGTGAGGTGAATTATGTAGGCATTTTGAGGTAGTGCTGGGCTACTACTGATCTTCTGACAACATATCAGAAGGAAGAATTGACCACAGGTAACTGAAACTGTGGAAAACCAAGGAAACAGATAAAATCACCCAGGAAGAAACTATGAGAAGAAATGGGAGAGGCCCCAGAACTAAGAACTAAGAAACGCTAGCATATAGATTTATCTAAGGGTCAAATGCTTATTAAATGGTCTAACTCAACAAGCAAAATGTTCTTTCATTAAATCCCATTGCTATTAACATAAAAAAAAGCCATTTACCTGGCCAAAGGTTATCAAAATTTAGTATTTAACTAATTTTAGGTGTCTCTAGTTGAGTCCTAGAAAAATTACTTTAAAAACCTTGCAAAAGGGGATCCCTGGTTGGCTCAGCAATTTGGTGCCTGCCTTCAGCCCAGGGCGTGATCCTGGAGTCCTGGGATCAAGTCCCACATCGGGCTCCTTGCATGGAGCCTGACTCTCCCTCTCTCTCTGTGTCTCTCACGAATAAATGAATAAAACCTTTTTTTAAAAAATAAAATAAAATAAAATAAAAACCTGGCAAAATAATAAGACATGAGAAAAAATGGTAGCCTCTGGGGAGGGAAACTGAATGATAAGAAATGGGTAAGAAAGGGACGCCTGGGGATGCCTGCGTGGCTCAGCGGTTGAGAGTCTGCCTTTAGCTCAGGGCATGATCCCGTGGTCCTGGGATCAAGTCCCACACTGGGTTCCCTGCATGGAGCCTGCTTCTCCCTCTGCCTGTGTCTCTGCCTCTCTCTGGCTCTCTCATGAATAAATAAATAAAATCCTTAAAAAAAAATGCAGATTCTTGAGACCTACCAAATTAAGTGGAGGGAGAGGAGCTGCCTATGTCTCTGCCTCTCTGTCTCTCATGAATAAATAAAATCTTTAAAAAAATGGGTAAGAAAGTTTTTTGATATATCCTTTTCTACTTTTTAAATTCTGTATTGTATTGCATGTTTCACACATCCAAAAATAAATACTTTTAAAATAACTTGATATTTCGGCTTCTATCAAAATTAAATCAAACATCAGTGGGTTTATTACTGTTTGCCTTTATGTTGTTGTTGTTGAACTCGACATGTTATCTGTAAAATATTTATGAAGGTATAAAAAGCCACGAATAACCAACTCCTGAAGAAACACAAAGTATGAGAACTTAACTACCATATATCACAGCTTATTATAAAGCTACATGAATAAGGCTGTATGATTCTGACACTGGGATAAATACATAAGAGAACAAAATAATGAGTCCAAAAACAAATCAATACATGTAAGAACATAAATTATGATGGAGCACAGCAGATCACTCTTCTATTGGAAGAATATGTACATAACATATTCTTCCAATAGATGGTGCTGGGGGGCATTGGAAATCCATATGGATAAAAATGAAATGGAACGCCTTCCTCACATCAAACACAAAAATCAATTCTAGAGAGACTAAAGTTCTAAATATAAAAGATAAAACTATAAAGTTTCTAGTAGAAAATATGAGATTCTGCTCATGACTAGAAACTACTATAAAGTTTCTAGTAGAAAATATGAGATTCTGGGATCCCTGGGTGGCACAGCAGTTTGGCGCCTGCCTTTGGCCCAGGGCGCGATCCTGGAGACCCGGGATCGAATCCCACATCGGGCTCCCGGTGCATGGAGCCTGCTTCTCCCTCTGCCTATGTCTCTGCGCCTCTCTCTCTCTCTCTCTCTCTCTCTCTCTCTCTCTGTGACTATCATAAATAAATAAAAATTAAAAAAAAGAAAATATGAGATTCTGCTCATGACTGTAGAAAAGGTTGTCTTAAATCCAAGAAGTACTGACACACACACTTCATCTATCAATCATAATCCCTCCAGTGGAGGAAACAACAAATAAGTCAAAAGAGCACCAACTAGGTTTGGATAAGGAAAATGAGGGCTCTAATATCGGCTGTCATCAACTGTTAAATTGGGGCAAGGCACATGACCTCTTTGGGTCTCTGTTTGCTAGTTTTTTAATAGGAAGGAGTCATACTTTATGATCCAAACAAAGTTTTTACCCAAAGTAATCTAAAATGATAATGAACTAGTTTCTTGAATGAGCTAACCAAGTGGACAGCATTCCCAATGCTGATAACTTAAGGGAATGAAGAAAAAGAGAAAATGATGTTTCCCAGTCCTCCCAGGACTGTACAGTATAAATAACTGAACATGGTGACAAGTGTTTACAGCTGACCTTGACAGAAAAGTGTTTTCCAAATACTCTTAGATATAAAGTGCACTCATTGGGGTAAACTGTCCTTGCTGGGCATTTGCTTGGTCATACTATTTCTATATATATATATATATATATATATATATATATATATATATACACACACACACACACACTATTTCTTTAATAAAAGTAATAAAAATGGAAAGATCTTGAAAATATCAGTAAGGCTAGCAATCAAAGGCTTTAAGTGTATCTCTCCATATATCCCTGACAAGTAAAATTCCATCATCATAGACAGGGATAAATTATGGCTGCTTGCCTGGGTGGCTAAGGGAATGAGAAAATTAAGAACAGGACATCCTGTGGGATTTTTGATAATCACTAGCCAAGTCATTTCGGTGCCATTTTTCCTAACACTACCAAATAACATATTCAACATTTCATTGGCTTCTCAAAATGACATTTTATGATAAACCTCAGATCTGATAGTCATACTCTTATTAAAATAGTCAGAACTAGTTATATTGAAATAATTACCAACCACAGAAGATTTTTCATTAAAATAGATTATATAATAACATTAAAATAAGGCTCGATCAGGGTCTCAATCGAGGATCCAGGAATAGGATTCATTGATCCCTGAACCTCATAAAATTGTGTGTGGGGGGGATCCCTGGGTGGCGCAGCGGTTTGGCACCTGCCTTTGGCCCAGGGCGCGATCCTGGAGACCTGGGATCGAATCCCACGTCGGGCTCCCAGTGTATGGAGCCTGCTTCTCCCTCTGCCTATGTCTCTGCCTCTCTCTCTCTCTCTCTCTCTCTGTGTGTGTGTGTGTGACTATCATAAATAAATAAAAATAAAAAAAATTGTGTGTTTGTACACAATACGTAGGGAGAGTATCTCATGACATACAAAAGATTTTTAGTGAGGTCCATGATTTAAAAAGATTATGAAATCTTTAATTAGATGATACCTGCAGACTCTTAAAGCCTATGACCCCACACAGATTTGATATTTTAGTTAAGGCAAATAATTGACCCACTTATGAAGGAAATAGAAATTTACCTCTGATTCATCACTCTTTCTTAATCCAAGTACAACAAAAGTCAGTCTCACTTTAAAACAAATAAAAATAGGGACACCTGGGTGTCTCAGTGGTTGAGCATCAGCCTTTGGCTCAGGGCATGATCCTGGGGTCCAGGATCCAGTCCTGGGTAGGGCTCCTTGTGGGGAGCCTACTTCTCCCTCTGCCTATGTCTCTGCCTCTCTCTCTCTCTCTCTCTCTCTCTCTGTGTCTCTCATAAATGAATAAATAAAATATTTTTAAAAAATAAAAATAAGAATAAAATTAAATAAATAAAAATAAAAACTAAATTAGGGATGCCTGGGTGGCTCAGCAGTTGAGCATCGGCCTTCTGTCCAGGGATCAAGTCCCACAGTGGGCTCCCTGAGAGAAGCCTGCTTCTTCTATGTCTCTGCCTCTCTCTCTCTCTCTCATGAATAAATAAAATATTTTTTAAAAATAGATAAATAAATACTAAATTAAATTTTTAAAGATAAAAAATTTTTAAATGGGGGCCACCGGCTGGCTCAGTGGGTAGAGCATTATGACTCTTAATCTCATGATTGTGAGTTCAAGCCCAAGATCTGGTGTGGAGCCTACTCAAAAAACAAACAAAATAAATAAAAATTAAAAACTTCATGGCTTCAATTAAACAATTAAAAATTGAGTTCAAGGATGCCTGGTGGCTCAGCGGTTGAGTCCTGCCTTCAGCTCAGGGCGTGATCCCGGGATTCCAGGATCGAGTCCCACATCTGGCTCTTTGCAGGGAGCCAGCATCTGCATCTCCCTTTGCCTATGTCTCTGCCTCTCTCTCTGTGTCTCTCATGAATAAATAAAATCTTAAAAAAAAAATTGAGTTCAATAATGTACTATCTCAAAATCTTCAGTTTATCTCCTTACTTTTAAGCCTTTCTATACACTCAAATTTTAACTACAATATATTCCATTTCTCAGTAAGAAAGATAATCTATGCTTTGGTCTTTTTCACCAAGCATCACTCTTCCTAGGTCCTGAGTAGATTTTCACATTAAGTGAAACAAGATCTCACTCTTTCCTACTGCTTTACATAATTAATTGGGACTGTTCAAATTCATCAATCCTGGAGCCTTTGAAAAAAAGCTATTAGTTCAATCCTAGACCAGCCAAAATATGGTGACTGATTCCCACTCACTTCATAAATACATACTTAAACACACACACACACACACACACACACACACACAAAACTTACTAATGAGAACTATAATTTACCACCAACTACTCATAAGAAATTATAGCTCTGCTGACTGGCAAGTAATTTGCAAAAGCAGATCAGTTTAGCTGCATAAAATAAATATCCACCTGCACATACTAGCACTAATCAGGGCGTGAAATTAAACTTTTTATTCGGAAGGAAATAACTGCTTCAAAGCTGGGATTTAGTCTGGAAAGCAAATATTAAGGTCATCCTTTTCTCTCTGATGTTTAAAAGTATTTCTAATGGAAGCAAGGGAAGAGAGCTGACTGGCCAAATTCCGCAAAAGTGAAAATATCTCTATGACATAACAAACATTCCACTTACTTTACTAATTACACAGACTTAACAGACCAAATTGCTGAAACGTATGCAGAGATCACTTAAGATATGAAAGCCCAAACAGCCCACTAGTCATCTAATTCCATCAAAACTAAGGGATCAGTGTTTCATTAAGTAAAATAAAGAAAATTCAACAACCATAAATTTCACAATAAGCTTTTAAATAGCCTATAGCCTTTTTTATTACAATACAGTCAATACAGGATTAGCCAGGTTAATGAGATCCTATTCAGTAATAGTAGCCAATTATAGCCAATAGAAGCCAATTCCCACAATTTTTCCAACATTTATCAAAATTAACTAATACTTGGGATGCCTGGGTGGCTCAACGGCTGGGGCCTGCCTTCGGCCCAGGGTGTGATCCTGGAGTCCCAAGATCGAGTCCCACACTGGGTTCCCGGCATGAAGCCTGCTTCTTTCTCTGCCTGTGTCTCTGCCTCTCTCTGTGTCTCTCATGAATAAATAAATAAAATCTTTTTAAAAAATTAATACAAACTTCCTCCTGAAGCCAATATTACCTGATATGTAACTAAGTAGAATTTAAATAGAAACTTGAAACAAAAAAATTAACTAATGCAAACTTCAACTTATTCCACTATTCTATATCCACACTACTCTCATGTCTACCAGAGAAACCTAACAAGTGTAAAACAGCCCAAATTATTATGAGCAAAATGCTGACTTGATTGGCCTATAAAAGCCACCACAGCACTCAACCTGTGGTCCCACAACCGGCAGCAGCATCTGGAAACTAGAAATGTAAATCTTCAGGCCCCACCCCAGGTCTACTGAATGGAAAATACAAACGCTCCAGGAAATCCTGATGCAGTCTGTACTACCACAAGCCTTTAAAAACTGAACCTAATTCTTCACGCAGCTTTAGACTTTTCTACTAAAGATAAAAATTATAAAACATACAACTTGCAAATTAGAATATAAAATGTACATTTAATTAGTCTAAGTTCAAAAACAAAAGTAAAAGTGATGAGGTCTACACAGTATCTTCCCCAAATATAAAACAGTCACCATGAAAAAAAAATAATAATAAATAAATAAATAAATAAGTAAGTAAGTAAGTAAGTAAGTAAGTAAAAAAAACAGTCACCATGGGGCAGCCCAGGTGGCTCAGCAGTTTAGCATGGCCTTCAGCCCAGGGCCTGATTCTGGAGACCCAGGATCAAGTCCCACGTCAGGCTCTCTGCATGGAGCCTGCTTCTCCCTCTGCCTGTGTCTTTGCCTCTCTCTCTCTCTCTCTCTCTCTCTCTCTCTCTCTCTCTGTGTCTCTCATGAATAAATAAATAAAAACTTAAAAAAAAAAGTCACCGTTTCAGTCATGCAGAAAGAAAAAATGATTTGGAACGGCCTAAGGATAAATGGGCTAATTTTACAACTACCACAGAAGAATCATCATCAATGGATGCTAAAACTATAGGGATAAACAGTGCTAGGAAGTAGGATATTTACAGTTTCCAAATTTCACTCCACTAAGCACTTATTAATTACAAATACACCTTAATAAAATGATCAAACTTAGTATCACCAATAAAGGAACAAACTGACATGATGTAACTTCTCATGGAATGCACTGAGAAAGAAATCACAACATGGGGATCCCTGGGTGGTGTAGCGGTTTGGTGCCTGCCTTTGGCCCAGGGCGCGATCCTGGAGACCCGGGATCGAATCCCACATCGGGCTCCCGGTGCATGGAGCCTGCTTCTCCCTATGTCTCTGTCTCTGCCTCTCTCTCTCTCTCTCTCTCTCTCTCTCTCTCTCTCTCTCTTTCTCTGTGACTATCATAAATAAATAAAAATTAAAAAAAAAAGAAATCACAACATGTATTCCTGCCAAATTTTTTTAACCTGCATCTAATAATGATGGAGAAATAATTAGACAAATTCAAAAGAGACATTCTGTAAAAACTAGCCTGCACTCTTCAAATGTCAATTTCATGAAAAAGAAAAAAAAAAAGACTAGGGAACTGTTATAAATTAAAAGAGACTAAAGAGACATAACTATATATAATGTCATTGTATCCCACAACACACACACAAAATGGAGTTTAGAAGAAGAAGCTATAAAGGAAATCACTGGACAATTAGGGAATATGAATATGAACTGTATATTGAATAATAAAATGTTATCACTGTTAAATTTCCTGAGTGAAATCTTGCACTGTGGTTATGAAAGACGATGCTCTTATTCTTAGGAAATATATGTTGAAAGTGAAATAAAGATGTCTACAATGCTCAAATGATGTAAAAATACAAGTACAGTTATACAGAGAAAGAAAACCCAAGGTGGCAAGATGTAAACAACTGATCAATCCAGGTGAGGAGTATATCATTATGTTTTCCTCGCTATTTTTCTATAGATTTGAAAAAAGATTGATACCATCCGAACCCTCTTCAAAACCATATTCCTCCAACTGCATGATCTTGAGTAAATAACCTCTTTGTGCCTCACTTTCCACATTTATAAATCAGGGATAATAATAATACATACCTAATAAGATGAAAGGATCAAATGAGTTAATATATGTCAAATGCCTAGGAAACTAGCATGGTACATATTGAGCTTTAAGTGTCTGCTATCAATATTACTGCTGTTATGACTACTATTACAATCACCACCCAAGGTCATAAAGAATCATAGCTTGGATGTTCACAGTCCTATAGAATTTCTAAAATATTTTCACTAAAAAAAAAAAAAAAATTTTTTCACTACAATAATTTAAGTTAGTCTCCATAATAGCTCTTTGAAGTAGGAAGAGCATTATCATCTCTGTTTTCCAGATGAAGAAAATGAGACTTAGAGAAGTTAAGCAACTTGCCCAATGTTATATGACTTCTACAAAGTAGTGTGAGATGGGAACCAGGTCTTGTTTTCACTGTAGCACAACATAAAATTTACATTCTAACCTAAACTGCTTACAAGTATTTCAAGGAAAACACACCAAGAAGACAGGTAGAACTCCTGTACTGTTATAGAAAAAAGTAATCACTAGCCCATTCAGTAAAACAGATGTCACTTTGCAGAGCTTTGATATTTTTCTTAAATACCCTTGAAAACAAGGATCAAAAAATATGAACTCTTATAAAAAGGGATTTATTGTATTTTTATAGCTTATTACATACCTTGTAACAATCATTTTGTTAAATGTGAATGTCAGTTTTATTTTCGGTCCCTTTTTCCCTGGCTATTTACAAGCTTTGAAAGAATCGTTCCTTAATTAAGTCTAAACATAGTTTTATATAAATGGATTCCTGGAAATAAAACGTTCAGACTTAAGAAATGATTGTTACAGAGACTGTAACAGGCCGTAAAAAAAGAATGCCACTTTAAACAAAGATTTCTCATTTTAATTAAAAAGATAATCATCAGAACATTCCTACACTTAACAGAACCATTTAAAGAAGCTTCTTTGAAAAAAAAAAGTAGCATCTTATGCAGCTTTCCATTTATAATTTATAATACATTTAAATCAAAGTCTCAGTTGATCCTCTACGTATGAATTCTTATATACTGTGCCTACACTTTAAGGACACATTGCAAGAGAAATAGGCCCAAATGAAGTTAACATCATTTCTAATTCTTTAACATGAACACTTTCAAAGATTATATTTTTCCATAAATATTGGTAAAACACATTTAAGAATACTTAAGAAACATTTAACATGACCACCTATGAACAGAACAAGGATCATATAATTTACTGATGCAGTATGCATCAGCTAAAAGTGTTGGGTAAAGGGATATTCAGAACATTACCATATAATCAAAGATGACACATACCTACATAAAGAATTTCTATTCTCAAACTCTGATAAAAACTGAAGCATCGTTCTCATTTTCAAAATGTCAAAACTGGATATCACTGGAGGGTGTGAAAAACCTTTACAAGTATGATTTGATAACCAGGATTCTTTTCAACTAATTCACTTGGATAACTTTTAAACTGTCCATTCTTGGGACACCTGGGTGGCTCAGTTGGTGGGGCATCTGAGTGATTTCAGCTCAGGTCATATCAGGGTCCTGGGATCCAGCCCCATGTGGGGCTCTGTGCTCAGCAGGGAATCATCTTGAGATTCACTCTCTCCCTCTGCTCCTCCCCCAGCTCTCTCTCTCTCTCTCTCAAATAAATAAATAAGGGTGCTGGGGTGGCTCAGTCAGTTAAGAGTCCAACTCTTGACTTCAGCTCAGGTCATAATCTCAGGGTTCTGAGATTGAGCCCCTGGCAGACTCCCCACTGGGCATGGAGCCTGCTTTAAGATTCTCCCTCTTTCTTTGCCCCTCCCCATCTCATGCAAGTGCATACTCTCTTTCAAAAAAAAAAATAAATAAAACAAAATAAATCTTTTAAAAAATTGTCCATTCTTAACTCAAATCTCATATAAAATTTGTATATGTAGGCAAGAGTCCAAGAGAAAATGAAGTAGATCTTATAAGCTGTCATTATAATTAACTGCAATTTGAAAAACAGATGCATCAATGTTCTTCTACTTTAAGTCACCTTTTCTAAATTACACTGGAGCCATTACTTGACAGTCTATTTCTGCAGCAATGTATTACTGGAAACTGCTTCAAAGAGGACTATATTTTCCCAGGAAAATAAGTTATAATCAGGAAGCTATTTCCTAACTGAGGACTTGGTAACAAAGAAAGTACTCACATGCCTACTAACATCAAAACAAAGAGTCAGTAACTGTAAACTTCTACAGTCATTAAAAATAAGGAAATTACAGGGCAGCCCGGGTGGCCTCAGCAGTTTAGTGCCACCTTCAGCCCAGGGCGTGATCCTGGAGACCCAGGATCAAGTCCCACGTCAGGCTCCCCGCAAGAAGCCTGTTTCTCCCTCTGCCTGTGTCTCTGCCTCTCTCTCTGTGTCTCTCATGAATAAATAAAGTACTTTTTTAAAAAAATTAAAAAATAAGGAAATTACATTCCAGCTTCAAGAAATAGAGTAACATACCAATGATCAGCAAGCATTTGTCCAAAGTGTAAAAAAACCCATAACTCTTCCATATTTACTCATGAAACAAATTTGACCTCAAGCTAATAATCAACTAAAATAAACACTAAACATTTAATTAGCAGTACTTGGTTTGCTTCTTAAAATACAGACTGCTGTTTGAGATGATTTATAAAGAAAAGAGAAGAAGCAGGAGAGGGTCAAATATTATTACTCAAGGGAATATCCTCCTTTCCTTTATCTAAGTTATTTTCCTGAATAAGCAAGTTATTAAAAATCATACCACTGACCTATGCTACCAGAATTAGGAAATCGGTGAATGTTGATCATGACGACAAGTGTTTTTCACTTATTTTGCTTTATTTTAAAAAGTATAGGTTGACCAAATATTTATATTTTTCATTTGCTTATCTCCTCAGTTTAATAAAATCTACAAGTGTTTTATAGAAGACCTAAGGCCACCAGAAAAAAAAATACTCTCATTTTGTCACAGGGCTTGAGACTTTATAGATTTCACAGTATCTCACTCTTAATTAAGAACCACGAAGATTTATTAGCACAAGCTCCTTTTTAAAACAATTACAGAGGGGCGCCTGGGTGGCTCAGTTGGTTAAGTGTCTGCCTTTGGCTAAGGTCATAATCCCAGGGTCCTGGGATCGAGTCCCGCATCCAGCTCCCTGCTCAGTTTGCCTCTCCCTATGCCCTTCCCCGCAGCTCGTGATCTCTGTCTCTCTCAAATAAATAAAAATCTTAATAAATATTCACAGAATATCTTTCATAGAATGCTAAATGTAAGGCATATTCTGATGACCATTCTTCTGATTCTTCTGATGGGGACTATCTTTTGTATTTGATCCCAACAGATAAAATCAAGAACTGAGGCATTCATTAGGGAAATGCAAATTAAAACCGCAATAAGGGGCAGCCCCAGTGGCTCAGCTGTTTGGCGCTGCCTTCGGCCCAGGGCATGATCCTGGAGACCTTGGATCGAGTCCCAGGTCGGGCTCCCTGCATGGAGCCTGCTTCTCCCTCTGCCTGTGTCTCTGCCTCTCTCTCTCTCTCTCCCTCTCTCTCTCTGCCTCTCATGAATAAATAAAATCTTAAAAAAATAAAAATAAAAATAAAACCACAATAAGATACTACTATACATCTATTCAAATGGCTAAAATAAAAAATAGTGAGCAACCATAACTTTCATACATTGCTGTAGAAATACAAAACGGTACAGCCACAGATGAAATAGGGGAAGGGGATTAGGTACAATCTTCCAGTTATAAAATAAATAAGGCAAAGGGATGTAATGTACAGCAATAGGGAATATAGTCACTTAAACTATAACAACTTTGTATTGTGACGGACTGCAATTAGATTTATTGTGGTGACCACATTGTAATTTATGTAAATATCAAATCACTACATTGTACACCTGAAACTAATATAATTTGTATGTCAATTATTCTTCAATTTAATAAAAATGGTATAGTCACTCTTGAAAATAGTGTGGCAGTTTCTTATAAAGTTAAACATATGCTTACCATATGATCCAGCAACTCCACTCCTGGGTTATTTACCCTACAGAAATAAAAATTTACATCACACAAAACCTATACACAAGTATATAGAGCAGCTCTATTTATAGTCACCAAAAACCAGAAACACCTCACATGTCCTTCAACAGGTAAATGTATAAACAAAATGTGATACAATCCATTAATGGATTCTACTAAACAATTCTACTAAACAATAAAAAGGAACAGGAAATATGCAACAACTTGAACAAATCTATCTCAAGGGTATTATTGTGCTCAGTGAAAGAAGAGCAAAAGATTACATATTGTATGATTTCATTTATATAACATTCTCAAAAAGTTAAAACTAAAATAAGGTAGAACAAATCAGCTCCTACAAGTTAGACACGGGGTGGGGGAAATATAGTACAAGGGAGTTTGGGGAGGGGTAACGAACTGTTCTTTAACCTGATCGTGGTAGCAGTTACATATAATTACATCTATTAAAATTCTGAGACCTATAGACTAAAAAACCCTCAATTTTACTGGATGTTAATAAAAAGTTTGAACTTGCAACAGCAAGCATAAATAAATGTACATGTAAAAAGTAAAATGGAATAAGGGTGGAATGCCTATTCAATAAACCTTGAAAGTCTGTGTAAACTATTCTATGTTAGAGATTTGTTGTAAAAGTACCACCACCACCACCACCATATCCTTATGGCCTAGAAAGCACGATCACATTTACCTCATTTAATTGTATCAAATTATGTCTTCTATTTTAAAGCTGCTGTGGGGGATGGTAATGATGATCCAAGTGATAGAGATAAAAAGACATTTTCAGGGCAGCCCGGGCGCGACCTTCAGCCCAGGGCGTGATCCTGGAGACCTGGGATCAAGTCCCACATCAGGCTTCCTGCATGGAGCCTGCTTCTCCCTAGGCCTGTGTCTCTGCCTCTCTCTCTCTCTCTCTCTCTCTCTCTCTCTCTCTCTCTCTGTGTGTGTCTCTCATGAATAAATAAATAAAATCTTAAAAAAAAAAGAAAAGGAATTTCTAACTGACCAGACAATCTGTGCCTGTGTGACTGTCACTTGCGGTCAGGTTGAGGCCCTTGCTTAAAAGAATTCCACACTAGGGAATCCCTGGGTGGCTCAGCGGTTTAGCCCCTGCCTTTGGCCCAGGGTGTGATCCTGGAGTCCCAGGACCAAGTCCCACATCAGGCTCCCTGCATGGAGCCTGCTTCTCCCTCTGCCTGTTTCTCTGCCTCTCACTCTCTCTCTCTCTCTCTCTCTCTCTCTGATGAATAAATAAATCTTAAAAAAAAAAAGATATGTAGAAAACTTTAAAAAAAAAAAGAACTCCACACTATGTAACTGTAACAGAGACTAATCTTTCCTCATAAATTTCCCTCCATTTAGTTATGCCTTGTTGCTATAAGCAACACTTCACTGATTCCTCAAAATTTTTCCTTCACTCCTTGACATTACTTCTCCTTAAGAGGTCTATAAAGCAACTGGTGTGGGGCACCTGGGTGGCTCAGTTGGTTAAGCATCTGACTCTTGATTTTAGCTTAGGTCATGATCTCAGGGTGGTGAGATCGAGCTCCAAGACAGGATCCCTGATCAGCCAGGGGTCTGCTGGAGATTCTGTGTTTCCCTCTCCTTCTGCCCCTCCTCAAACTCATGCTCTCTCTCTAATAAATAAATCCTTAAAAACAAATAACTGGTGAGGTTGTCTGTTGTCTTTTATTCTCAAATATGTGATAGGGTCATAAAATATTAACAATAAAAGTAACATCAGAACTATCCACAGTATTTTCACAGCATCAGGAGGGACTACCAGTTGTACTGTGATATAATTTAACATACCTAGAATGTCCATATTTTGGGATGTTGCTATTGTTCTTCTACTAGATATACCTCTTGTAAATGGCATACCTTATTTTTCTGGCCCCATAGGTCACCAATTTCTCCAACTGCAAACACTTAGCCCTCAGAATAAATTCTTTTTAGAAAGCTACTACTAATCCCTTAGAATTCGAAGAGATTCCAAGCCTCTGCAATGAAGTATGTGTCACTCTGCTTTCACTCTTTTTTCCCCAGCACTACTGAGATATAACTGGCATATACAATTGTGCAAGTTTAAGGTGTACAATGTTTAATACACTTATATATTGTATTATAAAATGATTACCATCTGCCTTCACTTTTTTTTTTTCAGGTTTGCCTTCACTCTTGATTTCAGTTAGCTCAGCTCCTTCCTGCTATGTTCCCCAGGTACAAGGCTTCACTTTTTACATTGGTTCTAGCCACAATATACCCCCACTCCCTCTTTGCTGGTACACTGGCCAGGACACAATGGACTAGACATTTTGTCAAACCTAATCTGAGAAATATCTGTATCAGAAACACTGAGATGCTTGTTAAACATGCAGATTCTTGGGATGCCTGGGTGGCTCAGGGGTTGAGCATCTGCCTTTGGCTCAGGGCGTGATCCTGGGGTCCAGGATTGAGTCCCACATCAGGCTCCTTGCAGGGAGCCTGCTTCTCCCTCTTCCTGTGTCTCTACCTCTCTCTGTCTCTCTCATGAGTAAATAAATAAAAACCTTAAAAAAAAAAAAAAAGCAGATTCTTGAGACCTACCAAATTAAATGGAGGGAGAGGGGCTGAGAATCTGCACTATATTTTAACGTGTTTTCCAAATAATTTACAATAGTAAAGTATAGGACAACTGTAGTGGGCACTAATGATTACAGGTTGAATGAATAAATGAACTGAATGAATGAATTCTTTAGTTCCTTGCTGAGTATTCCAGTTTGATTTTTGATCCCAAACTTTGATCAGGGTCCTTGCTACCTGTTTTCAGTACTTACTGATGCTGTCTGCCTATCTGGATCTCCCCAGAATACCTGCACCCAGACTCCTTGTCACTATTCTCCCCCTGAAAGAATATCTTGCCCTTGCAAAACTTCCCTGAGTCCACAAATCCGGTTGAGTTGCCAATAAATGCCATGTTCCATCTGCCTAGCTAAATTTCCTCCCCTTAACTCCTAGCCACATCCAAGCACTTAGCCTATCTCAGCTAGCATGAAAAGCCTCTGTAGCTTTGTGCTTCCTTATCTGGCTAATCTTGATAAAACAGTGTTCCCAATACAAGATAGTGACATGAAATTACTCAAAAACCAAATACAATGTTTAGAAGAATCCTGATCTCTCTATCTCATATGAAGTGGAGCTGAGTGGTCCTGAGAACTTCAACTAGGCTCACTCTCTAAGTGGATAATCTTTCTCTTTTAACCTGTTATTATGGATACTTTTATATACACAGTAAAGTATAGAAGAGTACATAATGAATTCCCATCAGCCAGCCTTCCACCTTCCAAATCCCAAGACAAATCTCAAATATTATATCCATATGCCCATTTTTATCTATATGAATATATCTTAAATTTAGTCTCCTTGTTAAAATTAGGGACTATTCCAATATCTTTATCCACCAAATATTCATTTTTCCCTATGCTATGACAACCTTCTCTTTAGGTAATTGCCCCCAACAGTTTGATGCCTTTTTTTACTCTTTATTTCTCCTATTCCACTCCAGGCAAACCTGATTCATTCTATCTCAAGAATATTCCTTAAATGTCTTTCCTTCTTTC
Organism: Nyctereutes procyonoides; assembly: GCF_905146905.1. NCBI lineage: Eukaryota > Metazoa > Chordata > Mammalia > Carnivora > Canidae > Nyctereutes > Nyctereutes procyonoides. The sequence continues at coordinate 6,455,562 of NW_026575133.1, read as the reverse complement.
ATACTTACCGCCCTGGCTCAAGCCCAGATGGCTTCTTGCCTGGACTATTACACAGCCTTTAAGTGGCCTCTCTGCCTCTGTCTATTCCATCCTCCCTAGTTCAATCCACTCTAAGTGAAACCACTACAGTGGTCTTTAATCTTTGCTGTTATTGCCCTCAATGGGAATCAGATTCAGATGAAAATTATAGATCTTTCAGAAAAAAGTACTTGCATGTATCTATATCTTGAATGGGGACCATGGACCTCAGATTAAAAACCTTTGCACTATCAGCAACAAATAGAGTATTAAAATTTAAAAACATCATCTAGGTGCAGCCCCGGTGGCGCAGTGGTTTAGTGCCTCCTGCAGCCTGGGGCGTGATCCTGGAGACCCTGGATCGAGTCCCACGTCAGGCTCTCTGCATGAAGCCTGCTTCTCCCTCTGCCTGTGTCTCTGCCTCTCATTCTCTCTCTGTGTCTCTATGAATAAATAAATAAAATCTTTAAAAAAACCATCTAAACAAAAAAAATCTAAAAAACCAAATACCTAGGAATAAAACAAAAAATGTACAAAGACCTCTACACAGAAATTAAAGATCCTAATAAATGGAAAGATATACCATTTCATGGCTACACCATTTTCTAATTGTAGAACTCAATAGTGTTATGATCTTAATACTTACCCAAACTCAGAGATTCAATGCAATGCCAATAAAAATCAGAGCAGTATGCTTCGTGAACGGTGACAAAGCGGATTCCAATATATATAGAAATACAAAGGGCCGAGAATAGCTAATGCAATCTTAAGGGGGGTGGGGAGCTAAAGGACATAGACTATCAGATATCAAGAACTGGTATAAAAATATAGTAATTAAGAAAGTATGATACTGGCACAAGAATAAACAGAACAATGGAACAGAAATGAGTCCTAGAACTGTCCCATGGATATATATAGACAGGTGGTACATGGCAAAAGTGACCCTACAATGGATAAGAGAAAGAATAATCCTTTCAATAAATGACATTGGATCAACTGGATTTAAAAAACAAAAACTGAATTCTGTCCTCTACTTCACACCAGACATTAATTCTAGATGGACTATAGATCGAAATGCAAAAGGTAAAAAACAGTAAGGCTTGTCAGGGTCTTAAGATATTCAAAGACTCATGTTCATAGTATTATTCACAATTGCCAAAAGGCAGAAGGATCCCAAGTGTCTGGCAAGAGATTAATGGACAAACAAAATGTGATGTTTAAATATGACAGAATATTATTCAGCCTTAAAAAGTAAGGAAATTCTGACACATGCCACAACGTGGATAAACCCTGAGGACATTATGTTAAGAAAAGCCATTCACAAAAGACAAATACTATATGGTTCCACTTAGATAAGATATAAGTAGCCAAATAACCAAATTCATAGAAACAAAGTAGAATGGTGATTGTCAGGGGCTGGGGGGGAGAGGGAAGTGGAAAATTGTTGTTTAACAGGCACAGAGTTTGAGTTTTGCAAGATAAAAATCATGTATTCAGTTTAGTTAGGGCCAAGCAAAACAGGTGTTTACACAAGATGGGGTGGTAGAAACAGCAGTGATCTACTGCAGCCAGTCAGCGCCCTAGCAGGATAAAAAGGATGTCCATACAGGAATATGGCAGCCTTGGCAGTCATGCATAGGATGCTGGAGTCCAAATGAACTGAGAAGAGCAACATAGTGCAGGCCAAAAGATCCTGAAGTGAAAAAAGATGTTCAAACGGGAGCAGGGGCAGCAGCCTGATATGGGATTTTGGAGCCTGAATAAGGTGAGGATGGCATCCACGTGATAGATGTCAGGAACAGCAGCAACAGGACTGGTCACATCCAGGAAAAATGGTTAATAAAATATGTTGATGATAATGAAAATCAAGTTAATGTCAGAAAAGGGAGTTATAATTATGGAAAGGGAATTAGTAAACAAACCCTGTGGTATTAGACTAGAACTGGAGTTATCAGTGCACACTCATGGTTTTAAAGAAATATCTAGATAAAATTAAAATAGTGATATAAATGCATGTGTACATGTTTACACATACATATACTCCCTACCTCTATCCAGCAAGAGGACCTGGGAACAGTGACACCCCAATAACAATGAGCACACCTAAGACCCAGATCTTGACTTCTAAATATCGTTCTCTATCCAAAAAAAAATAAGGCTCCTTGGAGAAATCAGCAATTCCAGGGTTGAGGGGAAATACAAGATGAGACTTTTTAAATACAAGAATATCTTCTTATACCAGGAAGTAAGAAAATGCTCAAAGAATGACATAAAAAAGATAAAGCAGCCTTAAAGCACTGGCCAAAGAGGGAACAATTTAAGCATTAAAATAAATGACAGGATTGGATTATACTCCATCAAATAAAACAGGAATTCATAAGCCCATTCTATGATAATAGATTGAAAATCTGATGAGGAACAGGATAGTGACCTGGTTTCAACGTAGCTTTCCATAAAATATGTATTACAAAAAGAAAAATGTATTTTATTTTTTTTTGAAAAATGTATTTTAAAAGAAGAAACTGGTAGGTGGCACCTTAATCAAGTAAACAAACGATAACAAAAACCATGTGTCACCTGATAGGAGGCAATGAGTAAAACTACAGTATCACTTCTGTGATATTTCTGCCAAAAATACATAACCTGGATCCAATCATGAGGAAAAATCGATAAACCCAAATTAAGGGACCATTCTACAAAATAACTAGCCTATAATGTTCAAAAGTGCCATAGTCACAAGAGTCAAAGACTAATGAACTGTTCTACATTGAAGGAGACTAAAGAGATATGACAACTAAATTCAATATATGATTCTGGATTAGATCCTTTTGCTATAAAGAACATTACTGGAACAACTGGCAAAGTTTAAATGGGGTCTGAGAGTTAGATATGTAATTGTACTATACCTTAATTTCTGAATTTTGAGGGTTATATTATAGTTATGTAGAATGTCCTCATTTGTAGAAAATACATACTGAAGCATTTAGTGATGTGACAACTTACACTCAAATGATTCAGGAAAAAATACCATTTGTGTTTTACTTGAAACTCTTCTGTAATTTCGAGATCAATTCAAAATAAAATGTTAAGAAAGAGAAAGGACTGCACTAGTGGTTACCAAACTCTAAAAACAAAGATATTGATATTATGTATGTGTGTGTGTATTAACATATACACCCCAATTTAGGTGTAACTATTTTCCCTGGACAAAGACTATATATTAGTTTTCCATGGCTGCTATAACAAATTACCACATACTTAGTGGCTTAAAATAACATCAATTTATTATTTTAGGGGCAGCCCACATGGCTCGGGCTGCCTTCAGCCCAGGGCCTGATCCTGGAGAACTGGGATCATGTCCCACATCGGGCTCCCTGCATGGAGCCTGCTTCTCCCTCTGCCTGTGTCTCTGCCTCTCACTCACTCTGTCTCTGTGCCTCTCAAGAATAAATAAACTGCAGGTGGCGCTAAACCGCTGCACCACTGGGGCTGCCCCAAATAAAATCTTTAAAAAAATATATTTTATAGTCTGTAGTTCAGAAGTCTGAAATGGTTCTCACTGAGCCAAAAATCAAGGTTGTTGGGATTGTGTTCTCTTCTGGAAGCTCTAGCTTGTCCTATCAAACTTCTGGAGGTTGCTCACATTCCTTAGCTCTGTCTCTCTTCTCTCATCTTCAAAGCCAGGACAGTGGATTGAATTCTCACGTGGCATCACTCTGAACTATTGTTCTCCCTTCCTCTTACACATTTAGGGTCCCTTGTGATTAACACGGGGCCCAACACATATAATCCAGGATAATGTCCCTATTTTAAAGTCAATTGATTAGCAATCCTAATTCCATCTGTTACTTTAGCTCCCCATATAATTTAACATATCTTGGGATTGGTGAGGCAGGAGGTGCTTACTCTGCTTACCCCAAAGAGTTTTTTTCCTTTATACTAAGATTATATCCTTGCTACTTTTGTGGCATTAGAGTGCTCTTTCTTTCTTTTATAAAGTGATGGTGCTAACTGCAATTATTCTTTTTAAACTATTGATATATAGAGAAAAAGGAAAAACAACCTGAATGAATGGTCTTAAAAACAATGTGGGACTAAGGAAGGCAGACACCGAAATGGAAGGATTCCATTTATATGAGGCTAAATACAAATAAAAGTAAAAACTAACCTATACGTATTAGATAATGCTTACACAGAAGTGATAACTAGGTAAAATTTTAATGAGCTATATACTTAGGATTTGTACACCTTTTTTGTATAATTTTACTTCTTTAAAAAGCTTACATACACACACAAAATACACGAGAATATGATTTTTAAATACAAGGCAGATTCAGTCCAAACTCCCCAGTCCTCAGTCTCTTTTTTTTTTCTTGTCTGCTATGCACTCAATGTTCAAGTCATATCTATCTACTCAACCCATGCCTGCCCATCTCTTGATTTTCTGGCCTTTACCCAAACTACTCCCTCTTCCTGGAACTGTCCACCTCAAAAACAAGTCTGTCAAAACCTATCTATTCTATAAAATCCAATATTAAGCTTTCTTCTTCCACAAAGTATTCAAAGATCTCTCCAGTTAAAAACTGATTTCCAAAAAAAAAAAAAATGATTTCCCTTCTGACAACTTCTATAGCACTTTATGCCTCTATTTTGGCACTTATTGGTGTGCTTTAAGAAATATAAATTCCAGGGATCCCTGGGTGGCTCAGCGGTGTAGCGCCTGCCTTCAGCCTGGGGCATGATCCTGGAGTCCCAGGATCATGTCCCGCATCAGGCTCCCTGCATGGAGCCTGCTTCTCCCTCTGCTGTGTCTCTGCCTCTCTCTCTGTGTCTCTCATGAATAAATAATAAAGTAAAATATTTGATAATAATAATAATTTTGTATCTTCATCCCCTCCTACCCCCTAACTACCTCTCTCCACATATAACACAACGTTCTGCAACTCAGTTTATGTTCACATTTTTATCGAATCCCGTTGCAAGCCAACTATCATTATGGCCTCATCTTCAGTTGTCAACCCACTGATTTTGCCAAGTACTATTTAAAAGGAAAATGCAGTTCTCCAGCACAATTTAGGAACATATAGTCCTAAATTTCCAATGAAAATCATGGATACAAAAAGGAGTTTAATGGTATAAATGATCAATTAACACATACGTGGCAATTCACAATTTAAAATGAACTGAGAAGGGGGGAAAAGAGAACCTTTTCAAGTAGGTAAGACTAACAATTGCCCATTTTCCAATTAAGAAAATGAGCTTGGCTACACTGCAGTCCATGATCAGTGCAGGTCTTCATTTGGGTACTTATTTTCTAAATATATGAACTCAGTATACTAAATTTAAATTTTTCAGATTAAATACAATACATATTTGCTACAGAAAATGTAGAAAGCATTAAAGAATGCAGAGAAAAGAAAAATCACCTATGTGATTAATGCTTTTGTGTGTTTACTAGCAGATTTTCAGATGCTGTTAAATATTTTGAAATATTACCCATAATCCAACAATCCATAAATAACCACATTAACAGATTAGTGTTACTGTGTTAGCTCCTGAGTACAAGGATTTGTACATCTGTGTTGCAAAAATATTATCCATATGCTATAACTCCTGGATTTCTGCTTCCATGACTTTTCAGTGAAAGCCTGTATACCCCCCAGACATCTGAAGATATCAGTACCGTATCTTTGCAACCGCAAATTCTGGTGCAGAAGGGATTTAAGAGCTCTAAACCTGCTTCCAAAGGAGTTGTCAGAGCATTATGTATGACCTTGATTCAAATTCTGTTATAGTTCAAATTCTGTCACAAATGCCATTGGAATGACATCAATTTTATCCTTCCCAAGGATAGAAGAATAGCTTGTAATACTGATGAACTTTTCAGGGCATCACTGTGGATTAATGTCAATAATCTATTTTTCTCTTTATGCCTTTTTTTTATTTCACATAACATGATGCAAAGATACCTGCTATATTAAGTAATGATTCTGAAAGTATCTAACCCAGAGGTATTGCTCAGTAACCAAAGTGAGAAGTGCTAGTCAGGGCAGTACAACAATAAACAGAATGAAAGCATAATAGCTGTCACAGTAAGCATTTCATCGTTCCTCTATAAATCAAGTATACTAGAGTATATTATAGACTGTTACTGTAGTACATTAATTATGCAAGTTACTCCCTCCCCCACACCTTCTATGGGCAGAATATACTTTCCTGCCCTTTGACTCTGGGCTTGCCCATGTGGACTTGCTTTGGTTAATGGAATACTGGTCAGTGTGACACAACCAATAACTGAAAGGTACTTTAATAATTTAATAATTTGACTTGCTCTTTTGTGTATTTGCTATAAGAGCTTTGCCTGTTAAGTCATCATTTCTTTAGTCTGAGTCCCAGAATATCATATGTAACAGTAGTCCTCAGTGAGCAGCCAAGTCCAGTTTCCCAACTAAGCCAGTCTATACTATCCAATACTCAGCAAAAGCTGACTGATGCAATGATACTGTGACAACTATAAAGTCCTATTCCATTTCCTCAATAATTCAAATGATTAGAAAATCTACATGGAAGTCTGGACAGTAACTCTTCCACTCCAGCCATCAAGTGACTAGCAAAGAAATATGCCATCATATTCCATTGTTTCTCTGCTCTTCAAGGATTAAATATAGTGTAAGTCAGGGTACTGGGTGAGACTGCATGGGTTTGATGTCAGGCTCCTTGCTAAAGTGTGATTTTGTACAAGTTACTTATTCTCTCCGGAATCAGTTTCCCTACCTGAAAACGGGAGTAACAACAGTACTGAATCTATTAGTGGAAGAATTAAGTGAAATAATATATGCAAAGAATTTAGGGGTGCCAGGCTGGCTCAGTCAGAAGAGCATGCTACTCTTAATCTCGGGGTCATGAGTTCAAGGCTCACATTGGGTATAGAGATTTTTTTTAAAGATTTAAAAAAAAGAATCTAGAATTTGAATAGCACATAGTAAATACTAAATGATAGCTGTTAGCTATTTGTGGCTAAGTATATTTTAAAAAAAAAAACATTTAAAAAGCATAACTCTCCCACTTCTACTGGTTATCCATTATTGACAGAGTCTGGTCAGGTAAGAACACAAGCTTGGAAATAAGAAGGCAGTATATCGTGAAGGGAGAGCCAAATCTCAGGAAGGAGCAAGAAAATTCCAACTCAGAAGGTTCATCTCAAAAAAAAAAAAAAAAAAAAGAAGGTTCATCTCAGCAGGAAGGAATCCTCTCCCAGCTCTGTGGCTTTTGTTCCCTTGCTTCCCATCCCCACCCTGGCCACATTATGAAGGCGATCCAAGAACTATGATGGTAGTATCCCAGGGAACAAAAATCACAGTCTTTTTTTTTTTTTTTTTTAAGATTTTATTTATTTATTCACAAGAGACACACACAGAAAGAAAGCAGAGACATAGGCATAGGGAGAAGCAGGCTCCCTGTAGGGAGCCTGATGCAGGACTGGATCCTGGGGACTCCAGGATCACTCCCTGAGCCAAAGGCTGAGCCAGCCAGACGTCCCCAAAATCACAGTCTTAAGTCAACTTTACTCTCAGTATTTACTTCACTTGTTATCTTTGAGCCTTCAAAGATAGTTGTTTTGCTCTGTCTCAGTTGGGCTTTGGAGAAAGTAAAGGGAATTATCCAGAGATTCTCAAAGTACAAGGTGAATCTTGTGGAATACTAGTCAAAATGGTAAGATCCAGTGGAACTTTCCCACATTTTTTCCATCCTCTACTTCCAATTTAAGGATGCTGGATTATTAAGCAAAGAAGCAGTTTTCTTTATAGTGACCATTAAACATTAACCATTAAACATTGAAAAATAATTCATCTTCAATGAATTATTATACACACTTAGAAAGCACTTCCTGTGCTATATTAAAATATTGCTACAAAGTAGATGGGATTTGGGGCACTTGAGTGGCTTAGTCAGTTAAGCGTCTGCCTTGGGCTCAGGTCAAGATCCTGGGGGCCTGGGATGGAGTCCTCCTCCCCTGCTCAGCAGGGAGCCTGCTTCTCTCTCTCTCTCTCTCTCTCTCTCTCTCTCTCTCTCTGTCCCTTCTCCTCAAGAGTGTGCGTGCGCTTTCTCTCTCTCAAATAAATAAATCTTTAAAAAAAAAAGTAGATGGGATTTAAGATACTTCAATAGCATAGATCTCTTTTTTCATTCTTTTATATTTTAATGCATTTCTCATAAAATAATTTTTTTCTATACATGATCAAGATCTTATGTATGTCCCATCTCCCTTTACCAAGGGAAAAAAAAATTCCCATCCGCTTCCTTTCTTTCAGGATTTAAGCACTATACAAATAATGTAGAATAATAAGTGGTCTCTTTTATAATTTCATTTTCTAATTTAGCAATAAAAAATTTCTGACAATCATTCAAAGTAGAATTTTCTCTACATCTAATAATTTCACTTCCAATGTTATGTACAGCTATTAAAAACGTGAATTTTAAAAATTAGCACAAAGAATTATCACTAACTCCTAATTTCATACCTTAATACCTATATAAGTATCCAGAAAAGAAAGTGAAGGCTAATTTAAATTGAGAACAGGTAAGAGATACATAGAAACTCTGACACCTTAAACTAAGAACTTGTTTCAAATGTTCACCCAACCAGCTGGTAATCAATCTCACTGACTCAAAGAAAAGCCCATTAGAGTGAAAAATCTGAGTATTTATTTTAAAATGCAATTTCTTGCTTTTAGATACATACACTTCTCGAGCAAATAAGAAAAGTTACTGAATCATATTAATTCACCAAGTATTATCTCTGCAGTGACATTAAGGCAAGTCATGCAGGAGATCACATTAGTTCCTTAAGAAGTTAACCTCAAAAAAGAGATGCTTCAAAGCTAAACCTGGTGTTGTTATTCACAAATTTGGCTTATTCCATTTGTATTTTTAGTGTGAATCTCTAACTAGAATAACATACCTGGTAGCCAGTCTCAAAAGGGCATGGCCCCCAACAATTTCCCTGTTTATGCATGTTATTCTTCTGGTCTACAGGTAGATTATTTCCTTTCCCTCTAACTCTGGCCGGGTCTTGACTGTCTTTGACCAAGAGTGACACTCTCAGACTTCCAATCCAAGGACATAAGAGAACTGGCTGAATGCCTTCTATTTCCTGTCTCTTGGAATACTCCTTAGAGGGATCCCTGGGTGGCGCAGCGGTTTGGCGCCTGCCTTTGGCCCAGGGCGCGATCCTGGAGACCCGGGATCGAATCCCACGTCGGGCTCCCGGTGCATGGAGCCTGTTTCTCCCTCTGCCTATGTCTCTGCCTCTCTCTCTCTCTCTCTCTGTGTGACTATCATAAATAAATAAAAATTAAAAACATTTAAAAAAATAAAATAAAATAAAATAAAATAAAATAAAATAAAATAAAAAAAAGGAATACTCCTTAGAATCTAGGCACCAAGCTTAAGATATCAAAAGGCCATGTGGAGAAAGGAGGCCCACATAAAGCAGGACTGAAGGCCTTAGGATAACTAAACTCTCAGAAAGTGGTCAGCTATGTGAGTGTGGCCATTGTGAACATTCCAGCCATGCTGGCACCCCAACCAATATCAAGTGTAACAGAAAACCCAACAGTCAACCACAAATTTGAGAGAAATAATCAATTGTTTAAGCTACTAAATTGTGGGGTGGTCTATTACACTGCAAGTTACCTTTTACAGTTTCACTTATCAATTCTATTAAAAACTATTTTATATGCCCTAAAATTATTCACACAGATTTCAAATGTTTCCCCAGATTTAATATTCTGGGACTGGTTTATCCTGTTCATTTTTTTTTTAAGATTTGTATTTATTTATTCATGAGAGAGACAGAGAGAGAGGCAGAGACATAGGCAGAGGAAGAAGCAGGCTCCCTCTGAGCCTAATGTGGGACTCGATCCCAGGATCTTGGGATCACGATCTGAGCCAAAGGCAGATGCTCAACCACTGAGCCATCCAGGTGCCCCCATCCTCTTCATTTTTAAAAATAAACTTCAAATTCATCCCTCAACTCATCTTTCTAGCCCCCATATATATTTTTCTAATATCTGCTTATAAAATGGTACCTACATTCCCTCAATCATTTTCATTTTTCTTTTCATATCTTCTTCCAGTTCCCATTTATCTTTTCTGGATTATAATTTCGTTGACCAAAGAAGTATTAGTTAAGAAGGTGCCTGGGTGGCTCAGGGGTTAAGTGTCTGCTCTGGCTCAGGGCGTGATCCTGGAGTCCCACGACTGAGTCCCACATCGGACTCCCTCCATGGAGCCTGCTTCTTCCTCTGCCTGTATCTCTGCCTTTCTCTGCCTCTCTCTCTGTCTCAGTGTCTCTCATGAATGAATGAATGAATGAATGAATAAATAAATGAATGAATGAAGGTGCTTGAGGCCCTACTAAAGCTAAACGAGATATTTGCATACCAGTTACTTAATGTAAACTACTGCTTTAATATCATTTGCTTCTAGGGACGCCTGGGTGGCTCAGCAGTTGGGCTGCTGCCTTCCACTCAGGCGGTGATCTCAAGATCTGGGGTCAAATCCCACATTGGGCTCCTGAGATGGGCCTGCTTCTCCTTCTGCCTGCCTGTGTCTCTGCCTCTCTCTCTCTGTTTCTCTCTGTGTCTCACATGAATAAATAAATCTTTAAAAAAAAATCATTTGTTTCTAGAAATTAAGCATTCTACTTCAACTATTTTTCATAAGTATCCGAAGGTAAACTTTAAATCTAGACTATGTGTGAAACATGGTCAACTCTGAATTAGCAGTCTTGTTAATAATATTTTATTATAAAATTCCTAATCAAAGCACTATACATTAATGTTGTAATAAGCAAAATTCATGAAAGACAGTATCTTTTTATGTTGGCACTTTTAATAAATTTTACATTTCTTTAAACCATGGAAATCAGGGCATCCGAACAAAAACTGCCATTCACAATTGAAGGAAGCAGTTAAGGCCAAAACAAAGCCAAATACTATACAAAAATATTAATTTGATTAAGAGGATCATTCCTCCATGTGTACTATGCATTAATTACTTAATGCAATCACAAATAAAACATCTTCCTATCTCAAAACTGAGTAAAGACAGACGCATATTACAGCAGGGTAAACGGGACCAAAGGTATTTGTGACTTACTCAAATTCATAGTAAGACTGTGAGTGGAAAAATATGAAATCTCTAACTCTCCATTCTCTGCTTCAGTTATTAAGGTGTCCTTCTTAGTGACTCTCTTCCAGTTGGCCCTTTCCCAAACAGTAGCCAAAATAGCAAGCAAAGTCAAAAATAAAAGTAACTAAAATTAAAGAAAAAAACTGGTTTCTCCCTACAGAAACTGACTCAATATTTAATAATGTGTGGTGCCCTAAAAGCTGCAAACTACTACATAGCCATCTCCAGGTCCACTTTAACTCAATCAGGAGATCATTATCTATCCAAACATTAACTCACTTGTACAAAGCAGGGATCAAGTTCCAGGCTGAGGTCTAATGAGGAGTAAAGAAGATGATTTCATGTCTCTTTATGATCTATAAGTCACATTATTCCATAAATCTGACACAAGTATCAAGATTAGGACGCAGTCAACCTCTAAGTAGAAAAACAAAAATAAGCAGCTGCCAGTTTTCTGACTTACATGGAGAGGCTGGCATACAGGTTAATTAACATAGAGATTATGCAAAATAACGTAAAATATAAAGCAATTTCCTCTTATTTCTAAAGTCCAAAAAAATTTAACATTTTATAATTTCAAGAAACTTCTTCAGGCATAATGGGATTTTGTTAATGGTACATTCAAACTTTAGTTAGATGTTTTTGAAAGCATTAATACAAAATAAAATTTTAGTAAATTTGACCAGTTTCTGAAGAAGTATTTTTATAAATGTGGTAGTTTAAAGCCAAATTTCAATTAGGATAGTGTCCATGTTTATTTGGATATGTTTTGGTATTTCACGCAAAAACAAAAATAACTATCAAAGAAACGAGATTTGGAGTGACAAGTTACAATTACTTCTGAAAGAGATTCCACTGCAAATAATATCCCCAAGGCCACCTGTTAAAATAGCAGTCTATGCATTCCATCATTCTTTAGCTGTAACCACAAAGACTGGTTTTACACCTAGGATATACAAGAAGCATCAGATTAAAAGCATCAAATACCAGCCTATACAAATTTGCCAAACAAGCATAGCAAAAGGAAAGCATGATACAAAGTTAAAAGAACTGGGCTCCAAAGGGAGTTAAATACGCCCAAACAAATTCCAATCCAAGTTCATACTGTGCTTCAACCTAAAACTGGTAAGTAACCACCAATTCTGACATCTCCTATTTCCCACTAGTTACATCTCCCCGTTGCCTCCTGAAATTTCTCCACTGATCCCATCACTTCTTAGGAGACTTGCGGTTGTAATCTCCATGGCCCTTCTTTTCTCAGAAAGTTGATATAGCACCAGGTCCCCACATTTTACTATCTTTACAATTTAGCACTATGTTTTGTTCTACCCTATTAGATATTAATTTTTCCCCAATCTCCTGTACCCAGGTCTTCCTGATGGATCAACCTCTTGCTCTTTATCACTGTGTCCTCGCTACAATATTTAGCTTCTCCTTTCAGAGTATCTCTTTTTCTGACATTTGTAATTCTGGCTCACCTCAACACCCCCTTCCTTCCCTAGAGACTATTACCATAGTCCCAAGTCTCCATTCCTAGCCCTTATCCTCCTAAGGAAGACCTCTTCCTTTCCAGAGTTTGTGAACATTAGTTTGGCCAAACTGGGACTGTACCCTGAAGGCAAAGGCTATCTCCCCTCCTCCCCACCCCCACCCCCACCCCCACCAAACTAAAAGTCTCTCACCTGCGCTGGCCTGATCTCCTCCACCCTTAGATCCATCTGCACCCCTCCCTGCCCGTCACACCAGGCCCCCTACCCCGTAGCTCTCCTTCCACTATCCCGCGCTCCCCTTCCCCACTCCTGAACGCACCTCCTAAGCTGGGCCTTACCCGTAACCCTGACACCGAGAAGGCCCTGCCAGCACCCCCACGGCGTCTCTCCTCCGGGCCTCCTCCGCTCCTCAGTAACTGTCCCCACGCCCCTTTCCCTCCAGGGCCCCGCGCGCCGCCCAGAGCCCCCTCCCCGATTAAGCTCCCGCTGTCACTTGGCCTCTCATCCACAAGATGGCGGAGCTGTTGCCCCCACCCCCGGGTCCTCTCCGCAACCCCTCCCGCCTCCCCGGAACTCCCGTCCGGTCCCTTCAGCAGCCCCCGCCGCCAGCCTCGGCCCAGGGTCCCGCTGCCCCTTCCTCCGGCGGGCGGGCGGCCCAGGCCCGAGCCTCAGCAACGTCGCCAACGCCACCGCCTCCACCGTTCCCCGGCCTGCGCCTCCTCCTCACCATAAACTTGAGCGCTTTTTCCTGCAGCACCGCCTCGGCGGGGTCCATAATCACCGGGGGCCGCTGGGTCTGCACTCCGCCGGGGCCGCCCCCTTGGTGCCAGGCCGCAGCCAACGCCGCGCCCGGATCCGCCTCCTCTTCCTTCCCCCCGCCCTCTCTTACCTCTCAGCCACCGGCAGGGGGCCAGGGACGACCCGCTGTTCCGTGCACATGCGCGACCCCGCTGGCTCACGGGATTTGTAGTGCCGGAGTTTCCCGCGGCAAAAAATGAGGCCTCGCAGCGAACCGCAATTCCCGCGGTCCACTGCGGCACGGTCGCGGTGGCCGAGAGCCACATCTAGACAACTCGCCATCAAATAGGGAAAATCGGCTGATGGGAATCGTAGTTTACAGCCTCCACGGATGGGAAACGGGAGGGGGCACGGGTGTCTCCGTGGTTACCGAGAGACGCTAATGGCTGTTTGCCTGGCATTTGATATCAAGATGGCGACCATTGCCTCACCTGTAGCCCAAATACTGGAAAAAACTGAGAGGACTTAGAGGTCCTGGCAGCACCTCACAGGCCAAAGCAGAATTCCAGGGTCCTTCTAACCTAGGAATTCTCTGCTTCTCTGCTTCTAACCTATTATCCCACACTGCTCCTGAGGACCTTATTCTACCCCCACAAGAAGTCAGGGCCAGAGAGAACTCCGCTCAGAAAATTCTTAGGTGTTTAGTACTCAGAAGTCATGGCCTGTTACTGCTAACCCTGGGATTTAAGCCTTATAGTAAGGGTCAGAAAGTGCTTACAAAAGGCCTTCAATGATGGGATATAATGGCCATCCAGCAAGTAAAGCTTATAAGTATTTATTTTGGTCTTGAAAGAGACAATAAGATTTTGTTTTGGAGATTGGATCTACCCTAATCTCTCAACACTAGGGTTGGGCTAAAAGTGATAGACTAGTACAGAATATCTGAATTGATAAAATAAATGGATTGGGGAAATGGCTTTTCACTTACAGGAAAAATTTCCATTGTAAACTATTTTATTCATCTATTCAGCGAACAGTAGGCACATAACTGTGTCCAGACATCATCCTAAGAAATGGGGATTCATTGGTGAACATGATAGATCCAATCTTGTGGACCTCGCATTTCTAGTATACTGATACTTTATTCTAGTCATCTCTATGTCCACAGACCTCACCACAATATCTAATAAATGACAGGCTTTCACTTAACAAAAAAAAGTTTTACTTTTTTTTTTTTTAAGTTTTACTCTTTAAAAAAAAAAGTTCTACACAAGTGCAAAATGGAGAACTTCAAACTCATAAACGTGAAAACTACCTGGAAGTTTTCATAGGACTAAGGCGGTATGTGACTCAATTGCCAAAAATGCTAAAAGGGGGTGGGGGCAGCCTGGGTGGCTCAGCGGTTTAGCACTGCCTTCAGGTTTAGCACTGCCTTCAGACCAGGGTGTGATCCTGGAGACCTCGGATCGAGTCCCACATCAAGTCCCACATCGGGTTCCCTGCATGGAGCCTGCTTCTCCCTCTGCCTTGTGTCTCTGCCTCTCTCTCTCTGTCTTTCACGAATAAATAAATGAAATCTTTTTTAAAAATGCTAAAAGGGCTGTAGGCAACTTGAAGAATAGTGTCTGGAAAATGGAGGCTTATGGTCTTTGTTTTGAAGCAGTCAGACCACACCTGGAACACTTTGTTCAGTTATAGGCACCATGTCTCACAAAGATGGTATGCAGGAGCATAGCCAAGGCCAGAATGAGCATGGGAGAAAATACTGGTAGATGCTTACTCTAAGAAAAAGATCACTTAGGAATACTGTGACAATGAAATTCAAGTGTTTGAAAGTATTTGAAAGGCATATGACAATAATAACAATTATCACTATATTAGCTCTTTGTGCCAGGCACGTACTAG
Source organism: Nyctereutes procyonoides (assembly GCF_905146905.1). NCBI lineage: Eukaryota > Metazoa > Chordata > Mammalia > Carnivora > Canidae > Nyctereutes > Nyctereutes procyonoides. The sequence continues at coordinate 6,440,215 of NW_026575133.1, read as the reverse complement.
GAATTTTATATTCATAATCTCAAATATGGGGCACCTGGGTGGCTCAGTCAGTTAAGTGTCTGCCTTTGGCTTAGCTCATCATCCTAGGGTCCTGGGATCAAACTCCCAGGACAGGCTCCCAGCTCAGCAGAAGTAGGGAGCCTGCTTCTACCCTTGCTCATGCTCTCTTTCTCTCAAGTGAATAAAATATTTTATAAACATTTACATAATCTCTAATATTCATAATTACTCTGTAAAATAGGCATTACTATCCCTAATTTACAGATGAAGAAACTGATAGATGATGATTTGCACAAGTCATACAGCAAGTCATATTGCAGAATTCTAACCCAAGTCTGCTGGACTCCAAGGCCTGTGCTATTTTCACTGAACCACACTTCAGTGGCATAGGACTCAGACTCAGAGCTTTCTAGTAATCAGAGCTGAACTGACAAAGGAATGGACCATCCCATTCCTGAAAACATATAGAGGCCAGGTGACTATCTGTAGGGTAATGTCTATAAGATATTGATTTGGGTGGGAGGATCTTTTAAACCCTAAGATTCTATTCTGCTGAGAAGTCATTCAATTTATTTTTGGGAACCCTGGGTGGCGCAGCGGTTTGGCGCCTGCCTTTGGCCCAGGGCGCGATCCTGGAGACCCGGGATCGAGTCCCGCGTCAGGCTCCCGGTGCATGGAGCCTGCTTCTCCCTCTGCCTGTGTCTCTGCCTCTCTCTCTCTCTCTGTGTGTGACTATCATAAATAAATAAAAATAAATAAATAAATAAAAATAAAGAAGTCATTCAATTTATTTTGTTATCCAAAGAGGAGTAGGGATCTCTGGGTGGCTCAGTGGTTTGGTGCCTGCCTTTGGCCCAGGGCATTATCCTGGAGTCCCAGGATCAAGTCCTGCATCAGACTCCCTGCATGGAGCCTGTTTCTCCCTCTGTCTCTCTCTGTGTGTCTCTCATGAATAAATAAATAAAATCTTTAAAAAAAAAAAAGTAAATAAGAAAACACTGCCAGATGAGGCTGATAGTGACAATCCTCACTTTGTCTAGCCATGTAGAAGTAAGGATTAGTAAAACAAATCCAAGTTTTTGTTTGAAAGCTCAACCAACAAGACAGTTCATATGCATATGGTTTGAAAGTGACCTGGCAGAGACTGGGTACAGAAAGGGTAAATCCTCTTTTTTGAAAATTGACTACTTAAGGTCAGGCAAACTGAGAAATCCAAGTATAAACTGTTTTGATTTTGAAGCCTCTCATATCCAACAAAGTTTAGGAAAGTTCATTGTTAAGAGGTCTAGTTCTAGCCCATCCTTTCTCCAGTTAATTGGTTGACTCAACAATTAATTGAAGCTCTCTGGTCCTCTCTCTTGTCATCTGGAAAACAAAGATCTCTGCAAACTCTAAAATGGATACACTCATGAGCCTACTTATAGTGCAGTTGCTCGAGAAGAACACTGAACCATTAGAACCTTTTAAAGCTTCACTTTACTAAAAAATTCTATTTCTAGTATGAGAAATCACAGCTACTATTGGACCTAATTTCTTCCCAACCTCCTGGTTTAAGACCTCAGCGTACTCTGACTCATCCTTGTCTCCTAGTGTCTGTATTCAGCCGATAATCTCTCAAAATGTCTCTTCCAGCCTCTATCTCCAATGCTAGTCTTTCTAGACTATCACCTTCTTTTTTGCTTAGTCCCCCATATTTACCTCCAATCCAGTTCTCTGACTCTAGGCTATCATTCCACTTCCTCAGATATTGTCTTTTAGACTTCATTTGCATCACAATTCTTCCCAGCTCAATCCTAGTTTGGCTATTTTATCTCTGTTATCTTTGTTTAAATTCTCTTGTCTGGCTTTCCAGAACTTCACAATCTTATCTAGTTCCCTGTCAATCTTACTTCCCACTTTGCTTTGATATGTCCCTCTGCTCCAATCAAACATTTCTCCTACACACCTGCTCAGCATACTCCTGCCTCCTGGCTTTAGCTTGTGGTATTCATTTCTGACTTCCAGAAGTCTTCCCTTTTCTCCCGCTTTCCTACTCATCCTTCAAGGTCTGATTTAAATCTTAAAAAAAAAAAAAAAAAAATCATCAAGGGACGCCTGGGTGGCTAGGTGGTTGTCTGCCTTTGGCTCAGGGCATGATCCTGGAGTCCTGGGATCGAGTCCCACATCGAGCTCCCTGCATGGAGCCTGCTTCTCCCTTTGCCTGTGCCTCTGCTTCTCTCTCTCTCTCTTTCTCTCTTTCTCTCTGTGTCTCTCATGAATAAATAAATAAAATCTTTAAAAATATATTACGTAGGAGCACCTGGGAGGCTCAGTCTGTGAAGTGCTGGACTCTTGGAATCAGCTCAGGTCTTGATCTCGGGGTTGTGAGTTCAAGCCCTACACTGGGCTCCATGCTGGGCTTGGAGCCTATTTAAAAAAAAAAAAAGTTGTCTAGTTAATTATTCTCTTTTAGCACATAGCTTGTTCCCTTCCTTTATCTTTCCCCCATAGACAATTTTTACCTTTTTGATTGTATGGTTCTTGCAAAATAGTTATTCATGTGCTACAATTTTAATTCTATTAAATGTTGTTTATATATCTCATTATATATCATATTCTATAATATTGTTTTTTATGTCCCATTATGTTGCATATTTTTTCACCCAGTGCCAATGGGGTTTTGTTTGTTTGTTCTAAGATTTTATTAATTTATTCATGAGAGACACAGAGAGAGAGGCAGAGACATAGGCGGAGGGAGAGGCAGGCTCCCTGTGGGAAGTGGCAGTGCTGATGCCAAAAGAAAGCTCTGGAAGGATGCCAGGAGTCAGCAGTGCTCTGTGCTGGGAGGGGACAGCATGCCACCTATGGTGGCCCCCATGGCCCTCTTAGCCTACCCTGCATGTCCTCAATGGCAGTGACCGGACACTTGGTCCCTGAGAGCATCTTTCATCAACCTGCTGTCCAGGTTGTCTCTATGCACATTTACAACTGTCCATCAGCTGTAACATCGTACCTTAGGCAGGGGTCCCATGTAAGTGGCCTAGATCCGACATCTGAGAGGGGGACAGGGCATAGGTATGCAAAGTCACATACAATTCCACGAGACCTAAAATAGCAAGTTGTTCACATAGCATTTGTGTAAGGAGATCTAGTCACAGTAAGATGGCAGATGAACCAGAGCAACCCCAGTCTAACAAATAAAGGATTTCAGGTACGGTAAAAAACAAACAGATGCGGGACTTGATCCTGGGGCACCGAGATCACGACCTGAGCCAAACCAATGAGCAGCCCAGTGCCTATGGTTTTAAGATCCATTCATGTTGCTATGTGTACATCTAACCTGTTGCTTCTAAATGCTGCATAGTAGCTTGATGATGTGTATGCCCCATGTTTTACCCATCCACTCTCCCAGCGAAGCCTACAGTTCCCAATCACCCCTGATAATCCTGCAGAAGAAATCAACCTCCTACATACCCCGAGTAAGAATATCTTTGGGAATACATATCTAAGATTATACTTGCTGGTTCATAGGCTATTAAGGACACTTAATTGGACATGTAGTGCCAAACTGAAGTACAGAAAGACCAGAACAGTCTATACTTCCACCACATTATCCCACCACACTTGGCATTATCCAGCTTTCTACACTTTTTTCTCCCAGTCTATACATCTTACCTTCTTTAAGAAAGCCCACAAGGGGGGCACCTGGGTGGCTCAGTGATTGAGTCTGCCTTTGGCTCAGGTCACGGTCCCAGGGTACTGGGACTGAGTCCCTCATCAGGTTCCCCACAGGGAGCCTGCTTCTCCCTCTGCCTGTGTCCCTGTCTCTTTCTGTGTGTCTCTAATTAATAAATTAATAAAATATTTAAAAAGAAAGAAAGAAAGCCCACAGGGGTGGCACCTCTTGATTTAGGATCAGGTCATGAGATCGACCCCTGCATTGACTGGGTATGGAAACTGCTTAGGATTCTTTCTCTCAGGTGCCTGAGTGGCTCAGGGGTTGAGTGTCTGCCTTTGGCTCAGGGCATGATCCTGGAGTCCCAAGATCAAGTCCCACATCAGGCTTCCTGCATGGAGCCTGCTTCTCTCTCTGCCTATATCTCTGCCTCTTTCTCTGTATTTCATGAATAAATAAATAAAATCTTAAAAAAAAAAGATTCTCTCTCTCCCTCTGCCCCTCCCACCCCCTCATACACCCTCTCTGAAAGGAAAAGAAAGAAGATCTGCAAGGATCGTGCTCATCTTTAAGCACACTGCTCTACTCTTCTAATCTTTATCCCCATAATGTGTGATTGTAACACATAGCAGGCTGGAGCCAGAAATAGACCACATATGCCTTCACTTTCTTTCTCATTCCATGGCATTCCCTTCTACTATACCCAATAGGGGTCTCAGTCCTGATTGCACTTAAGAGTCATTTGAAGGGTGAGGTGCCTGGGTGGCACAGTCAGTTAAGTGTCTGACTTTTGATCTCAGCTCAGGGGCTTCATTTATTTGTTTGTTTGTTTATTCTTAAGTAAGCTACATGCCCAGTGTGGAGCCCAACACAGGGCTCGAACTCACAACCCTGAGTTCAAGACCTGTGCTGAGGGGTGCCTGGGTGGCTTAGTCAATCAAGCTTCTGACTCTCGGTTTTGGCTCAGGTCATAATCTCAGGGTTGTGAGAGCCCCATGTTGGGCTCCACACTCAGCACAGAATCTGCTTGAGATTCTCTCCCTGTCCTTCCCTCTCTTTCCCTCTCCCTGCTTGCTCACATGTGCTGTCTCTCAAACTAAATCTTTTTTTAGGGATGCCTGGGTGGCTCAGTGGTTGAGCATCTGCCTTCAGCTCAGAGCATGATCCTGAAGTCTCGGGATCAAGTCCCACATCAGGCTCCCTGCATGGAGCCTGCTTCTCCCTCTGCCTGTGTCTCTGCCCCTCTCTCTCTCTCTCTCTCTCTCTCTCTCTGTCTCTCATGAATAAATAAAATCTTTAAAAAAAAAAAAAGCTTTTTTAAAGAAAAGACCTGAGCTGAGATCAGGAGTCAGCTGCTTAGCCAACTGAGCCACCCAGGCAATCCAGCTGCTGAGGGGCTTTATAAAAAACATTAATGTCCAAGCTCTCTACTCCCCAGGTACCTTGGCAATGGTAACTGTAAAAGGTGCCCACATGAAAAAAAAAAAAAGGTGCCCAGATGGATCTAATCTGTAGCCAGATTTGAGAGCACTCACTGCCTTAGAGTTTAGATGCCCAATGCCTTGCTGACCTCTGGCCACCCAGAGTCTCCCTTCCATGCCTAACTTGTCTTCAAAACTCTAGAATTACTTCTCCCACCCTCAACCCGTTTTCCATGGATAGCCATTCAAAGCTCAAAGTTGACTGGAAGCAAGGTGATAAATTGATTAAAACCCCATCAATTATCTGATATCTGATAGGCTTACCCTTAGGGTCAAGACCTCCAGTGGAGGTGGGAAAGATTATTTGTATTTCAGTTGGCAGGAAAAACACTGTTTTAGTTGTGGGCTAAAGAAACTTCCCAGTTCCCCTCACTTCCTTATTCTCATAAGTGGTCAAGAGTCAGTGACTTCTGAGTCTGTTGGCCTCATTGGGGTTCTATAGTCTTATACCTAAGTGGAAACAGTCCCTATTAAGAGGGGTACCTGGGTGGCTCAGTCAGTTAAGTAACTGCCTTGGGCTCAGGTCATGATCCCAGGGTCCTGGGCTAGAGAGCCCCACCTTTGGGCTCTCTGCTCAGTGCGGAGTCTGCTTTGTTGTGCCCAAGATTGCAAATCCAAGAAACCACCAAGGAGCTGACACCGATGCAAACACAGGAGGGTTTATTTACAAGCTCAAGCTTGGGTCCAAGTATACCCGACACAGCGGAGCAGGGACTTGGACCCTGAAGTGGGATACAGCTGGGTTTTTTATAGGCTGGTCTAGGGGATTTTCAGAAGGGGTGGAGGAATTTCTCAAGTTCTGTTTACCTTCTGATATGGGGCTTAAGGGCATTGAGCTCTGTTCTCATTCTAATATGAGACTTTCTACTATGGGCGTGGGCTCTGTTGTCTTTCTGATATGGGATTACCTGCCGAGGACATTGAGGACATTCTGCAGTTTTTCCCATAAAGTTCAGCTCTTATTCACAGGGGCCTAAAATGGCTGTACTTGTGCTAATGCTAAATGGCCTTAATTTTTCTCGGCCTCCACAGCTTCTCCCTCTCCCTCTGCTCCTCCCCCCACTTGTGCTCTCTTTCTCTCGCTCACTCTCTCAAATAAATAAATAAAATATATATTTTTTAAAAAGTGATGCAGATATGGTTCACAACTGTTATCACTATCACAGTCTTAGGCCATCCTTATCTAGACAGAGCAATCAGTCCACTTCCTGGCAGTTCTGAGGAGTGGGGATGGTGGCGGTGGAGCCACCAGAAAGTGTTCCAGACAAAGGTAACTGCATTTTTGGGCAAATGCAACCACGCATTCTGAGAACCCAGACAAGGCCAGGTGACTTTAGGGGAAGCGTGCCTCTAGATGAGACTGCAGAGGACAGTAGCATCAGCTCTACAGGCAAGCCATTACTCAGCCAACATATTCTGGTCAGGTGAACCAGCTGACATCCTTTCAAACTGAGGTCATTACCTATGCCCTACCAGCTATAAAATATTTTGACTTTCACCCTAGTTTATAGGCCACATTAAGGTATTTAGACTTTATCCAGAGGGCTGTAAGAAACTGATAAATTTTAAGCAGGGCTGCAGCATGGTCAAATTTGTATTTTTAGAAAGTCATTTATGGCTGGAGGCTGGGAAAAGGATTATGAGGTTGCTGAAATCTTCCTAGGAGAGATGATGGAGGCCTGATGAGGGAGATGATGAGAACACAAAGAAGTAAATAGATTCCAGAGATATCGAGGAGACAGAATCTGTAGGACTTGGTGATTAATTGGATATGTCATAGATGATGTCAAAGGGATATGTCAAAGATGACTTCTAGGTATCTAGCTCAGGAAACAGGATGAATGAGGAGTGCCATTATTTGAGACAAGGAACACAATAGAAGGAACAGGGGGTAGGAGGATAATCCGTTCTTTTTTGGACATATTGCTTTAAGGTGCCTGTGAGACCTACACATGGATTCAGATGTTGAGGAGGCAGTTGAATATTTGGAACTAAAGCTGGAGCAAAGGCCTGGGCTACAGATAGGGATCTTCAGCATATACTGGTAATTGCAGCACCTGCCCCCCACCCCCACCCTTGAAAGGATGAAATCACCCAGGTAAAAGTATAAGTGTAAAGAGTAGCAAGTCCAAGAGTCCTGAAGAACCTTGAGATTTGCAGGATGAGCAGAAGAGTTGGCAAAAGAGCCCAAGAAATGACCAGAAAGGCAGGAGGAAAAACCAGTGAGTGTGGATCTTGTTAGTGGGAGGCAGATACCATACTGCAGTGAGTTGAGTGGCTCTCAAGAGAAGAGATAGCATAAAAGAGGTAGAAGTTGAGGACCTAGAGAAAGTGTTCATGTTTTGTTTAAAAGAAGGAAGACTTGGAGCACCTAGGTGGCTCAGTTGGTTAAGCATCTGCCTTCGGCTTAGGTCATGATCCCAGGGTCCTGGGTTTGTGCCTCATGTTGGGCTTCCTGCTTAGTGGGGAGCCTGCTTCTTTCTCTCCTTCTGCCTCCCTCTCCCTCTGCCTGCACTCCTCCTGCTTGTGCTAGCTCTCTGTCTGTCAAATCAAGAAATAAAATCTTAAAAAAAAAAAAAAAAAAGGAGACCTTAGTTCAACAGAAAACTGAAGAGGTATGACAACTAAATGCAATGACTTCTCTCTGGACCATAGAACAGCATACACACACCGACACACAACAGAGAAAACAGCTATACAAGATGGTAGTGGGACAATCAGGGAAAACTGAATATAGGTTGCATATTAGTTAATAGTATTATACCAGTGTTACATTTCCTGAGTGTGAGGATTTTATTGTGAGAATCAGAAAATCAGAAGATACCCCAGTCCATAGGATATATGCTAAAGTATTTAGGATGAAATGTTGTGATGTCTGCAACTAAATCTCAAATGGTTTAGGGAAAAAAAGCATGTGTGTGTGTGTGTGTGTGTGTGTGTGTGTATGGAGAGAGAGAGAGAGAGAGAGAGAGAGGAGGGAGGTAGAAAACTAAAGCAAATGTGGCAAAAAGTAATTTGTGGATCCAGGTGAAGGGTTATGGGTTTTCACTGTACTCTTCTTGCAACTTTTCCCAATTCAGGCTCTGCACTGAGCACAGAACCTGCTTAAGATTCTCTCTCTCTCTCTCTCTCTCTCTCTCTCTCTCTCCCCCCCCCCCTGCCCCCATCCTGCTCGTGTGCATGGAACCCTCTCTCTCTAAAAGTAATAATAATAATAACAACTTAGGGATGCCTGGGTGGCTCAGCCTGCCCAAGGTGTGATCCTGGAGTCCCAGGATCGAGTCCCATATCGGGCCTCTTATGAATTAGTAAATAAATTAAATCTTTAAAAAACAATAATAATAAGGAATAAAAAGGAGTGAGAATTGAGCATATTTAAATACTGATGGAAAGAATCCATTAAAGAGAAAGGTTGAGGATAAAAGAGAGAAGGGATAATGATAGAGTTAGGTCCTGAGCAGATAGAGAAAACAAGATCCGGCTGGAGGGATTAGCCTCCTGTGACAAAAGGAAGGAGGAGAGTATGGGCGCGAAATCAGGTTGGGTATGGAGCTGGAGGAAAGAGATTAAGGAAATGCCCTTCTGATGGATGTTGGAATAGGCAACTAGTAATCTTTGCCACATAAAGAAATTAGATTTTTGCATTTCCTGCTTTTCTAGATTTTGTTATCCCCTTTCTTTCATTCATTAGCACAATCAAAAAGTAGCTTTTCTGAGATAAATTTTTTTTAAATTTATGATAGTCACACACACAAAGAGAGAGAGAGAGAGAGAGAGGCAGAGACACAGCAGAGGGAGAAGCAGGCTCCATGCACCGGGAGCCCGACGTGGGATTCGATCCCGGGTCTCCAGGATCGCGCCCTGGGCCAAAGGCAGGCACTAAACCGCTGCACCACCCAGGGATCCCCTGAGATAAGTTGAACGCTCTTCTAGACTAGTGGTTCTCAACTGGGGGCAATTTTGTTCCCTAGAGGACAGTTAGCAACATTTGTGCTCCAAGCCTATATATTGCAGGAGGATGCCGTGGAGGACACAGGATATCTGACCCCTTTTAAGGATACATTCTAGACATCCAATAAAACAGTTCTGCTGTATCTCATTGGTAACTGCGTGACTTTGGACAAGTTACTTGACCTCTCCATGCCTCAATCAATAAAATAGGGACCACAATACCTCCTATCTCATTCGGCTGCCCTGAGCATTCATTCATAGATAGTCCTTAGAGTATTACCTGGCAATAATATGTATTCAATAAATGTTAGCAACTAATAGGGCTAAATTTCACAATTTGCATATCCAGTACAATCAAGATGGGCTGGATTTACTTGCACCTTCTTCCTCCTGAACAACTTAGTTTTATTTTTTTTAATTTTTTTTTATTTATTTATGATAGGCACACAGTGAGAGAGAGAGAGGCAGAGACACAGGCAGAGGGAGAAGCAGGCTCCACGCACCCGGAGCCCGACGTGGTATTCGATCCCGGGTCTCCAGGATCGCGCCCTGGGCCAAAGGCAGGCGCTAAACCGCTGCGCCACCCAGGGATCCCAACAACTTAGTTTTAAAACCCTTACATTATGTAGGGCAGGACAAGGTTGATATCTATGCGTCATCCATGTGGAGGAAGAGACTAGCAGCAATGACAGAAGATTGGCTATATGCATACATACATTCCCTAGTTCTGCCCACTGAGAGGGCCTTGGAGCAGGAATACCCAATGAGTACATGTGGCATCCAGATCTTAGCTTCTAAATGCCATTCTTCACTAAAAGAAATCAATACTTCTTGGGGAAATGGCTGATTCCAGGGCTAGGACAAGGAAAGTACAAGATGAGTCCAGAATATTTTGTGCCAGAACACAAGAAAGTGCTCAAAGAATACCGAAGATATGTCAAAGGATATTGTTTCATAGTATTTCCTCTGCAAATACTTGATGATTTGAAAAAGAAAAGGGTGGGACGCCTGGGTGGCTCAGCAGTTGGGCATCTGCCTTTGGCCCAGGGCGTGATTCCAGGATGCCTAGATGGAGTCCTGCATGGGGCTCCCTGCATGGAGCCTGCTTCTCCTTCTGCCTATATCTCAGCCTCTCTCTCTCTCTGTGTCTCTCATGAATAAATAAATAAAATCTTTTAAAAAATGAAAAAGAAAAGGGTAAGTTCACAATGAAGAAGACTGGCAGACAAAACTTCAAGTGATCAAAGTGAACCTCAGAATGGGGCAAATTGAAATTTTGTGCCCCAGATAGAATGCAATGAGAAAAACAAAGATGTGTTGGTTACCTCCAATAATTCTTGCCTCCTGGTATTCACATCCCTCCTATATTGAATAGAGTTGACTTATGTAACCTATAAGATATTCCAGAAATTATGGAGGGTAACTCTCAAGGCTAGATTGTAAAAAGCTCTTGTGTTTTCTGCCTTACTCACTTGAATCCCTTGCTCTGGAAGAAATAAGGTGCTGTGTTGTGAGGACTCTCAAGCAGCCCTATGGAGAGATCCACACGGCAGGGAACTAAAGCCTTCTGCCAAGAGTCAGCACCAAATAGCCAGTAATATGAGTGAGCCATCATAAAGAGGATCCAAGAGCCCCCATTAAGCCTTCAGATGACTACAACCCCAGCCAACCCCTTAACTACAACATCATGAGACACTAGATAGAAGACTCAGCTAAAGCTGTTTCTGAATTCCTGACCCATGTAAGATAATGTTTGTTATTGTTTTAAGCTCTTAAATTTGGGGGTTATTTGTTATGTAGCAATATATAACTAATACCAATTCTCCCATAGATAATCCCACACCAGCACCTAAATACAGTGATAGTATCTCATTTATTAACAAGAGTATCCAAATCAGAAAACCTTGTCTTAGACAAAAACAGTATTCACTTTAGTTATAAAAAGATACTTTAGGGGGGTCCCTGGGTGGCTCAGCGGTTTAGCACCTGCCTTTGGCCTGGGGCGTGATCCTGGAGTCCCGAGATCAAGTCCTGCATCCGGCTCCCTACATGGAGCCTGCTTCTCTCTCTGCCTGTGTCTCTGCGTCTCTCCCTCTGAGTCTCTCATGAATAAATCAATAAAATATTTAAAATAAATAAAAAGATATTTTATATATTTGCTGCATATTTTTCCCAGTCTGGGAGTTAATCAGACTTTTGTGTCAACAAAGCTATCTTTACCATGATCTCTTTGCTTAGGTTTGTTAGACATTGACCAATAGTATTTACCACACTTCACTTTGTAGTTTTCAGCTGAAGTTTATACAGGCAGGTTTTTCCTTCATTGGTTTCTGTCCAGATCCCCTCACCACGATTCCTTCAGCTTGAAGATTTCCTTTAATTGGCTGCTGTCATTTCCCAAACATTTACATTATCTGAAGCTATTTTTCATTTGATTCTCTTCCCTTCCAAAAAAATGCCATTGAGAAAAAGTGATCAGGGCCAGGATTAGTTCAATCAGTGAGAATTAAACACTCCTTATCCTTTATCACTCTGTAGATGATAAGAGGTGGGCCCTGCCTTCAGAAGTTTTCTGTTTTATAAAGGAAACAGGGACACCTGGGTGGCTTAGCAGTTGAGCATTTGCCTTCAGCCGGGAGTGTGATCCCAGGACTCCAGAATCAAGTCCCACATTGGGCTCCCTGCATGGAGCCTGCTTCTCCCTCTGCCTATGTCTCTGCCTCTCTCTCTGTGTCTCTCATGAATAAATAAATAAAATCCTAAAAACATGTATAAGGGAAACAAAACATTAAATATATACTAGCCAGGGCTCTCTTGCTAACAGTGTGGGTCTCTAACTTTCAGGGTCCTGGCACATATAAACTTAATTTGAGGAGGGCTTAATTCAGGGCCTATTTTTCCAAGGTGTGGGCAGGATTTAGGGAGACCAACAAGGGATAGTGTACACCTTGGATGTACACTGCAAAGCAGGGACCCTACCACTCCTAGGTCTGAAAGGTTGAGGGGAGGGAGTGGTTACCTAGATACTAAGAAGCCAGCTTTAGGTAAGGACCATTGACAAGAGCCGAGGCCCTCACAAGGGGAAGCAGCCCTTCCAGTGACTCAACAAAGAAGGATATGGAATGATTTATACTTAGCATCACTCTCCTCCCACCCCCTAATCTTCTTTTTTTTTAAAAAAATTTATTTATTTATGATAGAAAGAGAGAGAGAGAGAGAGAGAGAGGCAGAGACACAGGCAGAGGGAGAAGCAGGCTCCATGCACCGGGAGCCCGACATGGGATTCGATCCCGGGTCTCCAGGATCGCGCCCTGAGCCAAAGGCAGGCGCCAAACCGCTGTGCCACCCAGGTATCCCCCCCTAATCTTCTTATATCTCCTGTTGGCCAAACAGGAGCCAGAGGGCAAGATGCAGTTCAGGAAGGTTGTTTCCCAGGGTCCAGAGCAGTGTGGGAAAGGATGGAGAAGGTGTCTGGAAGGAAGGACAAATGGAAGATTTCCTTATGGGAGTCCTTTAGGGGTGGATGAGATCTAGGAACTGGACAGGGCAGATCATTCAAGGAGGCTCCAGGAAAAAATTCAGGGGAATTTTCAGCTGGAAGGAACTTCCACACCAGGCACATTAGTCTGTAGGCTGACTAGAGAATAACCCAGACGGCCGGGCTGATAGCCTCAGAGAGATCTGGGAGCACACTAGGACAGAAGGTAGGGGACAGGCAGAACTTTAATGTCAGGAAATCTCCCCTTTAATCAGATACAGTCTCCTTTATGCATGAAGAGATCATTTTTGAGGGGAGCAATTCTAAGAAGGGGTGGGAGTGTAGCGGAGGATTCCAGGACAGCTCTATGAAAAGGTCTGGCCTATCTCAGACTTTGTGTCTTCTTGGGGTTCTCCCACAACCCTCCCTTCTATCATCACTGCATCTGGATCCTAGGAGCCCTTTTCTCACTGGCCCAAATGCAAGTTAAACCCACTTGACTTGGTTTGTCCTTTCCACAGCTATACTAGACTGACATTTAAAATAAAATTTTAGGGGGATCCCTGGGTGGCTCAGTGGTTTAACACCTGCCTTTGGCCCAGGGTGTGATCCTGGAGACCCGGGATTGAGTCCCACAATGGGCTCCCTGCATGGAGCCTGCGTCTCCCTCTACCTGTGTCTCTGCCTCTCTCTCTCTATCTCTCATGAATAAAAAAAAATCTTTAAAAAAAAATGAAGCTATATAAATTTTAAAAATAAAAAATAAATAAAAATTTAAAAAACCCACATTACTTCAGAAGCAATAACAAAACAACTGAGAAATAGAAAACACCCATAAGTAAACACACACACAAAGAAAGAAAAGGTGGAAAAAATATAGGTGTATGTATGTGTGTGTGTGTGTGTGTATTTAACTTTCAATTATGTAAACTTTCAAACCTATACAAAGGTAAAAAGAAGAATACAATGAACTCTTCTTACTCATTACTCAGCTTCAAAAATATTGACCTATGGAAAGTGGACTTTACCTCCATTTTGACCTCAAACTTTCTAGTTCTTCTTTCCAGCTTATCTCTTAACTCAGGCCGAAGGCCTTACAGGCAAAGCATGTGATGGGAACTGAAACTACCCCTCAAGCCTTAAGAACTGCCCTCAGCCAGCAATACCCTGCCCGTGATTGACCCTAAGATAATGATTGGCTTGGCCTTTACTGCCCACCTCCATGTACCCACCCACCTTTGTCCCACATTTTCCTTATATAAACCCAGGGGTATTTTCAACACTCTGGAGACAGTCTTTGAGATGTTAGTCCATTCTTCTCAGTGTTGGCCTTACTGAAATAAACCCTTTCTTATTTCACCATCATTCATCTCTCTGCCTTTGGATTTTGTCAGCAGTGAGTGGCTGAACCTGATCTGTTTGGGAGCCCCCAAACCATGTGCCCTTGCACCACTGCACCCCAGCTACATGTGACCAATTTTGTTTCATGCATACTCCCCCTCCTCCCCACCTCTTTCCTCTGTCCTCTGGATTATAGTGATGCAAATCTCAGATATATCATTTATCCATGAATATGTTAATAGTTTGCAGTAAGAAGATCATAAATCCTCTGTCCTGATTTCAGATCTCAGGGCTTTCCTGAGAATAGAACTCCTTTATCCTAAGCTAGTATCTTTCTACATAGTTATTAAATGGACACATGATTGAATGCTACTACTCTCTAGTCTCTGTCAGGGAACTGTTGTAAAACATGTCCCAACCCTCAGAGAACAACCTATCTATACTTTGTCCCCAAGCCCTTGGTTCCCCCTGCTCATTCCAGTGCTGGCCTGAGGGTCTGCCTCATTCACAGCAGAGCCCCGGAGAAACACTATCCTGGTTCAAGCTGAACAGTCCAGGCTAGTTGGACCAGGGGGAAGAGATGCATATATAGCTCATGCTGGGGACTTAGTAAATGTTGGAGGGTGGTGCTGGTAATGGTGATGACAAGGACCTAACAGAATCCTGTCAAGGATTTAGGTCCAGAGAAGACTTAACAAAGATTCATTTAGGGACACCTGGGTGGCTCAACGGTTGGGAGCCTACCTTCAGTTCCTGTCATGATCCCAGGATCCAGGATCAAGTTCCACGTCAGGCTCCCTATGGGGAGCCTACTTCTCCCTCAGTCTGTGTCTCTGCCTCTCTCTCTGTCTCTCATGAATAAATAAATAAATCTTAAAAAACAAAGATTCATTTACCATAATTCAGCTTTGAGGACTTAACTTGAATCTAAGTATGGCAGAGTAATTTTTTTGTTGTTGTTTGTTTTAATTTACCTTCTCCAAAAGATGAGGAGTTTAGCAGAAGGAAATGCTCTATCACATCACACTGGAGATGTGTGAAGGATTTTACAGCTGGGTTTTTTTTTAAGATTTTATTTATTCATGAGAGACACAGAGAGAGAGAGGCAGAGACATAGGCATAGAGAGAAATAGGCTCCATTCAGGGAGCCCGATGTGGGACTCGATCCTGGGTTTTCAGGATCATGCCCTGAGCTGAAGGCAGATGCTCAACCACTGAAACATCCAGGCGTCTCACAGCTGGGTTTTTGTTATGAGGGCTCACCTCCCAATGTTCTCTCCAACTCAATAACCTGTCAGGGACTCTGATTGATCAGAGAAGGGGTCAGACCCTGGAAGAAAGGACGGCAAGAGGTTCTGAGGATGGGCTGAGGGTAGAGGTGGAAGGGGCAGAGAAGAGGCAAATAGAAGGATATGTTCTGCTTCCTTCCAGAGTCACAGAACATTCTGGCCCCATACTGAGTTGGGCAGGAAGAGAAACTAGATAGATGACAGAACCATTGAGCCACTCCGGAATCTTCAGGACTCCGCATTCCTTGTGGTTGTAAAACATTTTTATTCAAGTTATTAGAACTAGATGAGAACTCATTCGTAGCCAAACTCTTCAGGGCACAGTTTGTGTTGCCCCCCCTGCCTTGAATCCTGGGGTATCTCTCCATGGAGCGTTACCTCAGGAACAAAGCAGTTAGCTGCAGAAACCACCCAAGAGACTTCTGGATTCCAAACTTCTGAGCATCTGAGCAGAACTCCTCTGTGATGCTCCCAGTGATAACTGTAAGAAACCAGAGGAAGGAGGCAACTCAGAGGCTTCCTCTGGACTTAGTTTAGGGACAAACGCCATTGAAGATGGACTGAGGATTGATTCCAAAGAGCAGGTGGATAAATCCTACCCAAACATTTCTGTGGGATCAAAATCAATCAAACAGTCAATCAATCAATCAAAATGCAAGTTCACATTCTTTCTCCATTCTCTATGCTCCTAAGCCACTGGAGTTTGTGTTGATGAGCCTTTATTATGCTTAGAAAAATTAGCAAATTGTTCTGTGTAAAAAAGGCACCCAGGGGAGAAAGGGTCTGGTGGGAAAGAAGAGATGCTGAAGGTGGGAGGAGGGACTGAAGAAAGGCCACCAAAGTCAGAGGAGAAAGGAAAGAGTTTCTCTCCAGCTAGAGTGTTTCCCACCCCAGAGCCTTTGCTCATTTCTAAGCCTCTTCCTTCTCTCCTCTGCTGACTGGGCCTCCTTCCTTCAGAGCATTCATCATAATTGATAATTATTGTTTGCTTACTTGTGTTTCATTTATCTCCCCCATGAGATTGTAAGTGCCCCCCCCCGAAAGCAGGACTCAGGGGATCTTGTTTGGCATTGTCTACCCAGTACCCAGTGTGGCAGATGCCAATGAGTATCTGTGAAAGGAAAGAAGAGAAGGGAAGAAGGGAGAAAGATTTTGATGGGGAGAAGCTTCTGTAAGGAGAGGACTTTAAGCGGTGATACATAGTGGAATTTCCCTTTTTTGCTGTTCCTTTAAGAGATTTAGACTTAAATTACTTTTCAGTGCTATTTAGAGTCAAATTTGTGCTCAAAAAAAAAAAAAAAAAAGAGAGAGAGAGAGAGAGAGAGAAAGACTTCATGCTGGCTACACGGGTATATTCACTTTGAAAAAATTCATTGAGCTGTAACCTTATTATTCGGTGCACTTTTCCGTATGCATATTACACTTAAATAAAAATTACATTAAAAAGGAAAAGCGAGTGAGGAAAGAGGCCATACCAGGCCCAGGTGCATAAAACCCAAATCCAGGTGAGGAGTGGAGGGGAAGGCATTGATGAGAGTGAGGACCAGGGTGAGTTAGAATGAAGACGGAAGAACATAGCTGGCAAGTATGAAAGACATGCATGGAAAGATCAGGGACAGTAGAGGTGAGGGCCACCTACAGTCCTACTGGTGGCCTGGATGCCATGGTGGGGGCTTTGAGTCTGTTTAGAAAATATTGGCGGCCAGTGTTCAGTTTATCGCATGTTTGGATGCATAATCATCTGGAGAGCTTGTTAAACAGCAGATTCATGAGACCCTTATTCAGAGATTCTGATCAAAAAGATAGGATGGGGGTCATGAACCTGTATTTTAACAAGCTTCCCAGGTGATTTAGTTAAAGATTGTCCTCTGGTCATAATTTGAGAAACACAGGACAGTCCCTCACTCTCCCATTGGTCCCAGGATCCTGGTTTCTTGTCAGATATTTGTTGATTCTGATGAAGATCAAGCACAGTATCAAAATGAGCATAAATCTGAGGTTAGATGTCCTGTTTCTAGCTTAGATGATAATTTAGATCCTGCTGCAGAAAGACCCTTTTTTTTGTACTTAGAATTATTTGGCAGTTTTCGTTGGTTTTGCAGTTAATAGCACAGGCTCTAGAACCCAAACTTGGGTTCGATCCCTGGAGCTGTTATTAAATTCTCGAAGTTTCTTCAACTGTAAAATGGGGATAGATAATGGGCTCTACTTCACAGATGATGAGGATTAAATAAATTACCAAGTGAAAGCACTTAATCCAGAGCCTGGCACATGATAAATTCTCCTTCAACAGTAACAAGGATCCTTATTCCCTTTACAGTCTTCCTCTCCCAGCCCTTCCTCCTGCAGTCTTCTCCAACACTGATAATAGAAATAACTGGAGCAGACAGGGCCCCAGATATCTTGCAGCTTCCTGCCCTCACTAGTGCCAGGGCAGCCAGGCAGTGAGAAGTCTGACCTCCACAGACCTCTATCAGCACCTGTGTGGGAGAGCTTTACTTGCCCCCCAATTTTACTAGTGCTAGGTCTAGCTTAGGCCCTGGATTTGTGATTCCTAAGTAGTTAATGAGTTTATATAGTTTTGCCCCATGAGAATATAGGCCTCCTGGATTTTCTCTAGCAGGAGATTGAGAAATCAGTGAAACCAGGAAAATTCTCCAAAAGTAGCAGCAGGGCAAGACGATAATCTTTTTTTATTGTCTTTCAGAAGCACACCTAGCACCCATTCCTCATCACCCCTCCACCCATGGGGCTTGAGTGCCAGTGCCCCAGCATGCTAGAACTCACAGGCTGGACTTCGCAAGCAGGCAATGGCTGGACTTTGCAGAAACCCCCTCCTTCCCATGGTGGGGCTTCAGCTAGCGGATCTGGCAGTTTATTTGTCAATATTATTTTTTGTTAGCTTAATTGTAGGAAAATTGAAAAGTGTAATGCATAGCCATGAAACCCTTAAGGCTGGTTAATCTTTTTGGATTGTAACCAATGTAATTTTTATTAGCTGATCCCATCTTGATTATAATATGTAGAGCCCTGGAAAAGTTGCTGAAGACTCCAAGTCATGATGTGCACAGGAAAAGATAGGCTCCATCATCTGCATTTTCTGCCAACGAGAGAGAAAGGGCAGAGGTGGCTGGGTTGAAAGAACTGGGTTTGGGATATCAGTGGGAAGAGGAGAACATCTTCAGCATCGATGCAGAAATGATCCTGGCAATCCCATGAGGAGAGAGGCGAGGCTAAACCCCGTTAGGTCCTGTGCCTTAAGCAGTGCACTGCCATGGGAACATTCCCCTAAGGGCTACAGCTGAGAATTAGGAGGAATAGGAGACAAATCCAAAAGGCCATCAGCATTGGTTTATTATTGATTATCTGAAGAGTCTTTCTTCAATAGTTCAAGTATGGTGGCCTCAAGAATTGGAATGATATCTACAACTAAGAATTTGAAATGTGTCAAGGTTGATGCTAATAGTCTCTGGTCCCCCTCTGGACTTTGATTTTCTGTGCCAGAGACATTCTTGTCCATTCTACGGCCTCTTCTCAGCTCTGCCATACAAGGAGATCTCTTTCATGGCTTTGGCATCTCCAGAGAAGGAAGGAGTCTTGCATTCTCTTGGGTACTTCTAAATACCCAGTCTCTCACTGATCCCCCTTCAGAAGGTGAAGTTGCAGGCCAGAAACACTGGGATTCTACTGACACTTGACTGATGCCCCTGACCTCCCAACCACACAGTAAATGATCCAGCAACCTATTCTAAACAAATGGGGAGCCTAGAGGCAGCACATGGGCATTTTTTCCCCTTAGCCCTTTTATGAATATAAATATTTAGTGCATGGTGTTTTGCAGAATTAAATCTGAGCCTAGATTAGCCTGGTAATATCATTATGTAGATACCAGGGATGAGCTACCTGTGACTGCTGTGTGTCTTCTCATTCGAGGATGCCTGTGATGACTTGATGCACTTGCATTTGCCAGGGCACTCATTAATTGCATATGAAACAGTTGGTGTTTGGCTTTAAGGGAAGCTGATTGGGTCAGTCACCGAGTGTTTGGCTCAGTGATCTACAGCTGGCTCTTTGCTCCTGCGCTCCTGCTTTCTTTTGAAAGCATTCTCACTCTGTTTTGGGGACCCCCTGAGGAAGAGGCAGTGAAACATAGGGGGGTTTAATCTGTGTTTTCCTTTGGGCATTATAGCTTTAATTTTAATATTTTGGATAATAAAGAATGATTTTAAATTAAATTTGCGAGTCTGCCATCTGTGATTGTTTGGACTTTTTCCTCCTTTCTGGCGGGTGTTTTTATTCCATTCTTTCCAAACATTAGCAAGAGTGGGTTGAGGGCAGGTAAAGCAAGAGGCAACAGAGTAGCAGGTGAGCCCAAAGAACTTACAGAAATGGGGAAAGGCTTTGATCCTTGGTCTCTGGCCCCCAGGTAGTGGTGGGAAAAGCTTGGTGCCTTGCATCAAAATCACCAAAGTTAACTGGGATGGAGTTGCAGCTTCCTGTCATTTCCTCTTAATTTGACTTTGAGAAGGTAATTTGCCAGAGTTGTGCCTCAGTTGCTATAGTTTTGAGACAGTTCTTTGAGAAAAGCTACTGAGACCCTGTCATTATCACTATCTACCGAAGGCTAAAAGGGTCTGAGGGGTTCTGTATGTTTCCATAATTAGAGTTAAATCTAAGAGATCTCTATCCAGAAATAGGTTCTTAATCTTGTCAGTGAAATCCAGGAGGAAGAATTTTTTACCCTTTCAAGGGGAGTGAGGACACATCACCCTCACCACTGCAGACTATGGCATTAATGAGTCAGTGCCACGGAACACACATAAGCTGAGCGAATGCCAGAAAAAAATGAAAAAGCTCCTGCCAGGGGACAGGTTGGTACGATGAGTGGGGTTGGCTAAGGAAGGTGCAATGGGGGGAAAGGGACAAGGCAGGTAACTCCTTTTTTAACAGAAGGTGGCTTCTTGGAGGGGTCACATTTTGCATTTGGGGGAAGAGAGTTTGAGAAGCAGTGCAGGGAGGGTATTCCCGGCAGGCAGAGAGTGTGGGCCGTCTGAGCAGAAGCCTTACAGAGAGGAGAGTGCAGAAGCCCTGAGAAGTTTGGGGGGCGGGGGGTGAAGGGAAGGAGATATAAACCCGGATGGGAAGGGAGGGAAATGACCGGGAGGGTGAGGAAAGCTACCTTAAGTGCTCTCAGGAGTGAAAATGGGGTCTAAACAAATTACCAGGAAGCTGCTAAAGGCCTGAAGTCCTGTGTAGGTCAGAGGCTTTGTTAGCATCAGAGTGGTTTCCTTTCCTTTACCCCAAACTCTGCTTTTATCAGATCCAGATGGGGCTCCCAGCCACTTCCCTACACAGAGGAGGGCCAAAGTCACTGCTGCACGGGTCAGAAAGCAAAGGTTCATGAAATGACCTTGAAGGTCAGAGAGGCAATAACCATGGCTCTGAGCAGGATGGAAGCTCAGTAAACAAGTATTTGTCATGTTTTTAAGGCTTCTTCACATGAGCATCCTTTGTCCCACATGACGCCTAGACTAAGAGATAAGCTTAGAATCTCAATCAATCTCTCTCTCTCTCTCTCTCTCACACACACACACACACACACACACACACACATTCTCTCCCACTTCCTCTTCCTCTCCCCTCTCCAAAATCCCTGGTTCTCCTAAATCCAACCTTGGTATCCCCCCAATAGCAGAAAACAACCCCAACAAGTGCCTATGAAAAAAGCCTTTAAGACTCATGAATATTTAGCTCGTCCTCATGTAAAATATATGACTTTGTGTAAGGATCAGGCGAACGAGGTGCATGATTTTTTTCTGATTTATGGGCCTGGAGACGGATTATTCATAGCAGAGCAGCTGTGTGGAAAGATTCATCCGCTGCAAAATGTGATTGTACATCAGGCAGTGTGTGGGAACGGGGCTATGACTAATGGCTGCTTTACATATAAATGAGAAGGTTTGTGCTAGGAACTGTAAAAAAATACAATCACTCAGCTGCCGGGCGGGCTCCTTATCGTGGGTGCAGGAGAGGGACCGAAGGAAAGGCAGGCAAATGAATGCCTTGCCCCGAAAAGCCAGGTGGGGGGGGGGGAGGAAGAGTCAGGGAGCAGAGAGGGGGATGTCAAGAGTTGGGAGAAGCAGCCAGGTCTCCCGATCTGGCTTCTGGCCCTAGTCAGTCTTGTGTTGGTGACTCCATCTCCCAGGCCCCCGCTGTGACCTCTGAGAGCCTGTCAGGGCAGAGCTGTGGGCCAGCGGAAGTAGTCGCATTGCCAATACATCCAGGGGTGATGACCGGGTCCCGAACTCTCCGGAGCTTGGCGTTAGGCTGCTGAAGATTCAGATCCATTTCAGAAGTCAGCACAGGATTCATCTGGGTAAAACCTCAGACAAGAAAAATTGTGCAAATCTGAGATCTCTCCTTGCCACTCCTCACGTCTCCCTTGCTTTCGCCTGTTCATCTCTCTCCTCTCTTGTAGCTGAGACAGGCTGTCTAGACACTGCAGATGTGGACAGATGTTGGGTCTGTAATTTATAACAACGGCCTCCAGAAGGCAATTCCAATTTGTTTCGGTAAGGCTTTGAGTTACAGGCAGAAAAAATATCCTGTAAATACCGTTGACTTACATGGTAAGTACACCAAGGGTTTACTTAGTGAACAACCACTAACTACAGCATAATTACATATCCCTGCAGATTACTGGAGAATTTAACGACACTGAGCAGGTAATGACCACCAAACCGGTTTTGGCAGGGTGGGTGGACCTGGAGAGCAAGGGAGTTAAGGCATACTTAACAGGAATTTATGCCCGTTTCTTCAAGTCATCAATTAGTCTCCATTTTGAGGGCCTTTCAGTTTTATCTACACATTAGACATCCCCTCGCTATTCCACGGATCAACCCGAACTCCTGGCAGGCTGGATCCTCTTTGCTGCTTTCCACGGACGCAGTTTTATTTATTTTTTTTTTATGATAGTCACAGAGAGAGAGAGAGAGAGAGAGAGAGAGAGAGAGAGGCAGAGACATAGGCAGAGGGAGAAGCAGGCTCCATGCACCGGGAGCCCGACGTGGGATTCGATCCCGGGTCTCCAGGATCGCACCCTGGGCCAAAGGCAGGCGCCAAACCGCTGCGCCACCCAGGGATCCCCGGACACAGTTTTAAACCGTGTGGTATCTGGAGGTACTCACAAAGCCCTCAGACAAGCTAGGAGGCTGGAAAAGTACCTGTGCTGTTATCATCATGAGTCGTGCACTCAGTAGCAGGGCTGAGCTGTACTGACCCACTCTCTCTCTCCTGCTGGCCCATGACTACACAGCTGTCCAGGCCAACAGTGAAGGGGACCAGCCCACCCAAAATCAAGCTGATCCTCGTGGGGACTAAATTCTGATTGAATAATTACAATGGGAAATGAAAGGTGAATTTCTAGTATAGTGTTTCAAGAAATTCAGGGTGCTTCCTACTATCACCTGAGGTGGCGTGTGTGCAGGGGGAGCAGGAGGCTAATATTAAGGCCACTGCACGGAAAAGTTTGGTAATCTGGCCAGGATTAGTCTGTTGGTAGCAGAGGCCAAATTTGCACTTGGGGTCTGCCGTCCCTGAGAACTCTGACCAGCTGGTCCCCCTGAGATTAGAGGATCAGAGTTGGCCAGCAGCTGGGGAGCTCAGGCTTCCCTGAGCATATAGGGTTGCAGCTGAAATAGCCATCAGGGTATCATTTATGTCCATCTGGGGGAAGGGGAAAGAGGAATGGGAATAAAGGAGGTAGGAAAATGTGGAAATCAAATGAACACATTGGCAAGATTGGATTCCAAGTTTTAATCCATCACCAACCTCTTCTAGTTTATCTGTGCCATAGAATCTTCCTCCCCTCTTTTGTCTGTTCAAAGACAGTCAAACAAAACTTAACATACCCCTAGGCATAGACTCCTGGGTTTTCACAGACCATGAAAGGAAAGCCTGATGCCAATTTAAGGACAGATACCGTCTGGAGAATCCGCATTCTTTGTGAGGGTTGCTGTGTTCTCCCCTTCTCATTCTTCCTCTGCCCTGGCCCTGCTTTGTATCCAACCAACTTCAGTGATATCTGGCTTCACCTGAAGAAGTATGTCCGGTTTAGAATGTCAGCTCCTGGCAGAGCCACAACAGTGATCACTAGGTAGGCGGCTAAGCCACCTGGGCCAAAGGAAAGCGGTTAGGAGTATCAGGCGTCACAACTGAAATTGCTCTTGTCTGGAGGGCATTGGCCAGGGGGGTCTGGCCTCAGGTCCCACCCAGGAGAAAAGATGTCAGCTGCAGAAGAATGGGTTTAGGAAACAATATTTGTCTTAGGAGTTTAAGGTTTTAGATGCAATGTCTAAAGAGACTCTTGAGATTTCTTTTATGGAGACTTTAAAAAATATGAGTGACTCCTACTTGCCAGGGGTGTGTGAGATTTTTGTCCTACTGAGAGATATAGATGACAATGGCCCGGAGCCCTCTAAACCCAAGAGATCCTTGTAAGTGCACCAAGCTTCACACCACTCCCTGGCAGGAGTGGATAGGGATATTTGAACTTCCAGCTCTGGGAGGGCTATGGAAAGAAGGAGGGAACACCCTCTGGTCAGGGAGGACAAATGAGCTATAATAATGTTAGTATCTGACATGAATTGAGAGATTACTCTGTGCCAGGCATATATTTTCTCTTTGATAATACAACTATGCATTAGCTCTTTGAGAAAGAAAACATTACCCACTGCCAGGGAGCAGAACTTCTTCAAAATAAGAGGAAGCACATGGCACACAATCCCACCCTGTGGCTTGCCAGCATTAGCTGGAGGGTTACATAATCTTGGGGTGAGAGGACAGAAGAAAGAGGAAAAGTCAGCTATAGAGACATATATCCAAAGACATCTGTGGAGATTCAGGGTACAGATTCAGGGGTCTGTATACTGGGACACTAGATATCATGGGACATGAGAAAGCTAGTGAAAGAACAGGATCACTGACACACACATATATACCTCCATGAACACATATCCACACACAGCATGTACACATAGATACATATCTTCTGGTGAGTAAATATCTCTGAATCCATAAGAAAGGATCACATAGCTTAGTCAAAAGGGACATATTACAAGCCATGGTTAATTCTATGCACACAGGAATAATGTTCCATCTCCCACAAAGACCTTTCCAGACTTCTTAGTAAGCTAACACAAGCCGGAGGTGTTAGAGGAAGGACAGGACAGGATGGGGAAGGGTTCGCCTTATGAGCATCTCCCCAGAGAGATTCAGTCTGGTCTTCTCTAAACCTAATCTTCCTGCTGGCCAGGCCTGGAACCTGATGTGTCATGTGGGAGGCTGTGGGGGGACAGACTAGGGTCTGGGTCAGGGGAAGCACGGGTCTAGAGTGCAACTTCTGTTTATTTCTCCAGTACACACCAGACCTTGAGAGTCCAAAAATTGCTGCCTGAAATAAATAGTAAAAAGACCAGGGGCTTTGGAACCAGAAAGTCTAGCTTTGATTCCTCTTTTACTTATTAATGTCTCATTCATTGATTAATCCACTCAAAAAATATTTCTTGAACATTCATTGTGTGCCAAGTGTGTGAACTTTTTTGGGCAAGCTATTTAAACTGAATTGACTTCAGGGCACTTGGGTGGCTCAGTCAGTTAAGTGTCTGCCTTCAGCTCAGGTCACAATCCTGGGGTCCTAGGATCGAGTCCTCTGTCTGGCCCATAGGAGACATTCAGTAGATGTTTGCTCAATCAATGAAAGAAAGCAGGAGCAGGGTTTCCATCCCTGTAGTGGTTGTGAAGGCCCCTCACTTCTTCATTCAACAAATATTTACTGAGCAGCTACAATGTTCCCCAGTACTCTGCCAGGTGTTGGTTATATGATGGTGAGCAAAACAGACATGGTCCCTGCCCTCATGGAGCTCAGAGTCCAGGGGAAGAATATAGATTATAATCAAACAGTTGTATGAAAATCAGGGGGAGAAAGAAGAAAGAAAGAAAAGAAAGAAAGAAAGAAAGAAAGAAAGAAAGAAAGAAAGAAAGAAAAAAGGAAGGAAGGAAGGAAGGAAGGAAGGAAGGAAGAAAGAGAAAGAAAGAAAGAAAGAAAGAAAGAAAGAAAGAAAGAAAGAAAGAAAGAAAGAAAGAAAACAAACCAGGGTCTGGGCAACCCAGGTGGCTCCGTGGTTTAGCACCTGCCCTAGGCCCAGGGTGTGATCCTGGAGACCCGGGATCAAGTCCCACATCAGGCTCCCTGCATGGAGCCTGCTTCTCCCTCTGCCTATGTCTCTGCTTCTTTCTCTCTCTGTCTCTCAAGAATAAATAAATAAAATCTTAAAAAAAAAAAAGAAAAGAAAAGAAAAAAGAAAACCAGGGTCTTACAATGTGTGACCTGTGTTGGAAGAAGAGGTAAATGATGCTAAGAATGTATATCAAGGAAGAAAGAGCTAACCAAGTCTGGGTAGGCACAGAGGGTTTCCCCCAGGATGCAGCATTCCGACTGACACCTGAAGTGGGGGTAGGAGTTAAGGCCATGCTGGGGTGGTGCTGCTGTCACCAACAGGAATCTTCCAAAGAGAGGCTACTTCATGTGCACAGCCCCAGTGGCTGGTCAGAACATGACGCATTCAGACAACAGGAAAAGGCCAATGTGGCTGGAGCTTGGCTTACAACTGAGAGTGTAGAGCACAGATGTTAGAGTCATGGGTTCCAATCTTCATCTAAAGAGCAATCAGAAACCATGGCTGGGACAGCAGTAGTGACCTGACCACCACCGGGCCCAGCTGAGGGGGCAAGGCAGCATGCATGTGGGGAGACCACAGTTGGGGGGTGGGGGTGGGGGGTGGTTTGAGTCTGCCAAGCAACAGATGGTAGTGGCCTTGGACTGAAGTGATGGAGAGAGAAAGGGCAGGGGAGGAAAACACTCTCAAGTGGAGGCAACAGGGCTCCCTGACAGTCAGACCTGCAGTAGTGAATGAGGGGGATAACCCCTAGGTCTGTAAAACTTGCTCCTAGCATCTGTCTGCTCCTTGTTTACTTCTAGAAAAGCCCTCCTCTCTTTTCCACCCAAGAGTTTAGTTCTGATAGCCTTCGGAGGTGGGTGGATTTCCACTTCCAGAGAATGAGAGGGACTGAGAGGTGCCCCGTGGTGTCTGGGAGGCACCTAGAGGGTCATTTTCCCAAGCAAGCCCCTTGCCACCAAGGCACTCATTTATCCGCCCAAACTCACCCAAACCCAAACATACTCTCAGATTCTCTGGCTCCCCACACTTCCACAGACCTCCAAACACTCCCTCCAGACCACTTCATCCTACACTTATTTATCCTTGCCTCCCAAAGCCCTCCACACCCCTCCCCCTGCTCATCTCCCTAGCCCCCCGCCCCAGCCCCTACCTCCCTCAGCCTCCACTTCACCCTATTAAGAAACAACAACCCCCCAGAACGCCTGCCCCCGGCTGCTGCTCCCTGAGCCCCGCCCGCCCTCCCTCCTCCTGCTCCTCTCCCTGACAGATGCCTCAGAGCCCCGGGCCGCAGTTAAGGTGACGAGATGCAGCAATTCTTTATGAACATTTCATTCCTGCTCGCTACACGACGTAAATTAGATGGTGTGTTACATTCGGGCAATAAGAGAGATATGTCACCACGACGCTGGCCCATTGGATGGAGAGGGTAATCCTGCCGTGAATTTCATTACTGCTTTTATATAGACAGAATTAGCTCGGTGACAGCGAGCCTGATTGTCTTTCACTAGGGGTTTGGAGAAGAGCTGAAAGGATTTCACCCTGATGTGCACACTACTGAGTGACCCCGCTCACCAGCGGCTCCGCTGATTGCTTTGCACCTTGCAGACCCGCGATTGGCTCAGCCTCGCCGCCACCTCGCCTCCCTCCCTGGTCCCAAACCCTCCCCGCCTGGCTTTTTCTTGAAGCAAGAAGAAAGGAGACCTAATGGAGGAGTCACAAGGTCATGAGGGGAAATTTGTGCATGGGCAGGGGGCACGTTGGTGGAGTTAAAAAATACCCAACAATCCCTTTCGGATCAGAGTCTCCTGGACAAAAGCTGTGGCCGCTCGCTCTTTCCTCCCAGGAAAGGGTGAGAAGGAGCTTGGGTCACATGCCCAGTGCCCTCGGGGCAAAGGAGGGACTGGGTAGGGACTGGGAGTCTCCACGGTAGAGACTCTGGAGTTGCCCTTCCCTTTGCCTCTGGTGCCTTTGTGTCCTTCCCCTGTGGTGCTCTTTCCCACCTCCTAGGCAGGAAGAGTTGGAAGAAACAAGAATCATTGTCACTCCTGCCTGGCCCATGAACTCAGTGATTCCAATGTGGAAGGTGAGGGAGGGGCGTGGATTCTCTTTTTTCTGTCTCCCACACTCACCCTCAGGTCTCCCGCCCATCCCCAGCACAGCTACGCACAACACTCTTCAATGACCTCGGAAATCCTTACTGGGACCTAGATGGCCCAGTCCGGCTGCCTGCAGACAAGCCCAGACTGGGGACCTCCTTCCTTCAGTTTCTTTAGTGGGAATGGCTAGTTCTGAGACAGCCAGCCCCTCCTTTCTCTGGGTCTCCGACTTGGTATCCGTCACCTCTGTCCCCTTGTCCACCCCCTCCTTCCCCTCTCTCAATCTCTCAGCAAACATCTGCCAGGCTTTCCAGAGGCAGCTGGTTGCCCCTTGGGCCGGCCAGGGAGGACAACCATTTGGACGCTGCTGCCGCCTCTGCCGCCTTTCAAAAGCGAAAGGGAGACCTCCATTCTCTTCCAATGGGTCATTCCAGTCTCTCTGCAAGACATTCCATTCCTTGCAGGCCCAAGGGCCAGGCATCAAGCAAGCAGAATAACCTCCTCAAAGCCCCTCATCTTTTGGCCAATCCAACACATCTGTCAGGAAAGTTTCTCTTGTAGCCCAGATTGGCCAGCTCTGTGGCCTGTGCCGAGAAGGATTAAGGCCACAGTCACCACTTTCCAGAGGAGGAGGAAGGCTCCCTGGACTCAGTAGAGCAGAGCAGGCCCTCCAGAGTCCTGGCCCGGGGTCTCTGCATGCTGACTCTGTCTGCCCCGTGGATTAGTGCTCCGAGCTCCCCTTCCAGCCCCCTACCCTGCACGGCACCCCAGCTGCCACTGCCTATCCTCCATGGAGCCCAGGGAGAAGGGTCCCCCCATGATTTACTCATGAAGTCACTCTGGACAAGCTTTACACTGCACTGAAACCCCTTCTCCGTGAAACGAAGACTAAGTCTACGATGCTGAACCTATAACCTAACCCCACCTCTATGACAGGGCAGCTCCTCACCCCCTCTGAGCTTCAGCTTCAAAAGGAGAGTCATAACTGCTGTGGGGGGCTGTGGTGCAAGCCTGCGCTTCCCTCGGTGCTGAGGGAGGGTCTCCAACCATCACCCTGCCCTGTCACACTTCCTTGGACTTGTCTCTGCTGAAGAGAGCTGTTCCACCTAAGATCATGCCTTTCCCCGGGCAGCCTGTATCCACTGCCTTGTCACCATGCGCATATGAAGGCCCAGCCACCTCTCTGTACCTTGGGACACTTCAAAAGGGCCATCCCTACCTCAAAGTCCCTCTTGAAGTTGGCAAAGGCCTTTTTGGAGACTGCAGCACTGCCCCAATTTCTTCCCCTGTCCCATCCTGCTTCTTTCCAGCTCCTTCTTTTGCACTAATGATAATTCCAAGGGCACTCCCCAGTAAAGTTCCAGCATCATGGTCGCCATCCCAAAGTCTGCTTTCAGATCCAAACTGCAGACAAGTCCTGCCTACCTAGCCATGGGCTACTGCAGGACAAAGGGGTTTTATAAAGTGCCACATAGCTGTTGCTGCCTATCATCATCATTGTCCTCCTCATCATCATCATCATCATTGTTATAGCAGGCTCTGCCTAGCTGGTATGATGAGGTCAGCATATTTTGGCCAAGAAGTCCAGGGAAAGAACATTCAGTCTTCTTTTTTCTCCTAAGGACAAGGTTCTTTGCACTCTGCCTTTTGTCATCTGATTAGACTAACATTCCCAGATTGGCCAGACTATCCCTCAGGAAGCACAGCCATGGTCCCAAGGATCTAGGGGTTCAAACTGCCGAGGTTCCATTACCCATATCTCATTCTTTGCCCCAAGAATCAGGAGCTAAGTGCCCACTGTATATCTGTCCTATACCCTCTGGATGTATTCCTAGCTGGGCTCCCTACCCTTTTATTTAAAGCATGTACTTTCCTCCCATGGACCAAAACCTCCAGTGGGGTGACAACAGTTCTCATGAGACCTGAGAACAGGGTCTCCTCTTCTTTGAGCCAAGACTTACTTCCTTCTTGGCCTTGTTTACAGCCTCCCTACCCCCACCAAAATAAAGCAAGCCCAGGATCCCTCTCCTAGGGAATAGGGAGGAGCATAGGCAACAGTCTCAGGTTATTGTTACCCTTCTAAGTATGCCCACAGTCTGACTACTGGGCCCACAGCCTTGTCAGCATTTTGGAGTCACGTGGCAGGTAGGGACACTGCCGGGTGAATCAGATCTTCTACTCTGTCCCTACTCCTGGGCCCTGACCTAGAATGTGTGCTTCTCAGGAGTGCAATGTCCTGCATCTCTTCTAGAGCTTTCCCTGCAAAGCTGCAGACACTGAGCCAGGAGCCAGGGATGTGGGGGATGGAAGTTTCTCATCCTACCCTCCATTCTGACATCACAGGCCTCACTTTCTGACACTAATTGGTTGCCATGGAAACCAGTTCCTTAAAGTACATGACGACTTGAGGTGGAGGGAGGGAGGGCTACAGGAGCCAGCCCTGCCACAAAGAACCCACAGAGTCCCTCAGCATCAAGCAGGGCTGCCCAGAGTCCCTATCCTCTGCCAGTATGTATGCTTTGCACATAAGGAGAAAAGTCCACCAGCTCAGGAAAATACCCCACGATTGCACAAAGATAAGCCTAATTCACCACTCCTATCATTTCCCACTTCATTCGGAAGTCTGTCTTATCTTTGAGTGGTGAGATCTTGCTGCAAAGTCGTAGTCCAAACAAGAAAAGTCAGCCACGGGGGATCCCTGGGTGGCTCAGCGGTTTAGCGCCTGCCTTCGGCCCAGGGCATGATCCTGGAGACCCGGGATCGAGTCCCACATCGGGCTCCCTGCATGGAGCCTGCTTCTTCCTCTGCCTGTGTCTCTGCCTTTCTCTCTCTCTGTGTCTCTCATGAATAAATAAAATCTTAAAAAAAAAAAAAAAAGAAAAGAAAAGTCAGCCACTTACCCTGGAAAAAATGGATATCAGATGTGATGTGGGCCTCTCTCTCCCAGTCCTAGATCAGAAGTCATCTTTTCTAAGAAACTGTCCTTAACTAGCTAATCTCCCATCCTCAACGTCATCCCCATCACACACACACACACACACACACACACACACTCATTTACTCCTCTTACCACTTACTCTAGAGCTTACACATTCTTTTTTTTTAAGATTTATTTATTTATTTGAGAGAGAGAGAGAGAGAATGAGAGAGAGAGGGAGGGAGGGGAAGCAGAGGAAGAGAGAGAATCCTGAAGCAGACTCCTGCTGAGCACGAAGCCTGACACAGGGCTTGATCCCAGTACCCTGAGATCCTGACCTGAGCCAAAACCAAGAGTCTGGCTGCCTAACCAACTGAGCCACCCAGACTCCCCTTTCACATTCTTCTAGTCATTCATTCATTCAACAAATATTTACAAGCCTCTGTGTGTTGTAGATCCTATGCTAGGTATGAGGGATACAGCCGAGAGCTGATAGGAACCTGTCTGATAGGAGCTCACTGTCAGCATCTTCTATACTCATTCTCATCCCTTTAGTAAGTATCTCTGGGTTTTCTTTTTTTATTCTAGTCCCCCAGTGTGGTAAGCCATCTAGCAGCTGATAGGGTGGGGTGCAATTTGCTTAGTAATCCCCTTCCACCCCTGGGCTTTCCAAGAGTGGAGACCTAGAGCCTATAATATACATCTTTGCCTGACACTAGACTCCAAGATTTGGGGCCCTTCAGCCTTCCATGTCACCCCATTGCTCTCAGAACCAACCTCTAAAGGACCCTGGATTCTTCCACTGTCTTTCAAGACCAAGAAGCAGAAGAATGGATGGGACTTGAAGATGGCAGCAGAAAGGTATGTCTCCTGTGTGTCACTGTGTGTCCACTGGAACGGGTGCATGGGCATCAGATAAACAACCATGCCTTCATCCATCTGCATCTGCTGTCACTCACATGCACTTATGTTGGCTATATCTGTGACTTCTCCCAAATCAGCCAGTATAGGGATGTG
The DNA here is from genome assembly GCF_905146905.1 of Nyctereutes procyonoides. Taxonomy (NCBI): domain Eukaryota; kingdom Metazoa; phylum Chordata; class Mammalia; order Carnivora; family Canidae; genus Nyctereutes; species Nyctereutes procyonoides. The sequence goes on along the minus strand of NW_026575133.1, from coordinate 6,408,752 downwards.
AGCATGTGTGTGATTCCACTTATGAGCGTGAGTGAGCATGTGTTCAGGGGAAGGCGAATTTAGGGGTATGTCTCTATGTGTGTTTTTTCCAAATGCTTGGCTTTTTTCAAAATGGCTTAGAGCACTACTGTCATTTATGGGGTTTAAAATGTCAGAACAGGGCCCGTGGGGAGGCAGGGGAGATTAAACTGCAAACAGTGAAGGTTATAGATGACGTTTCTGATAGGCTGACAGGCAGACTCAAATGATGCTGCACTTTAGCAATCATTTAAACACACACACACACACACACACGTGCGCGCGCATGCACACACACACACACACACACACACACCAGATCATCTCTCCATATTTTAATGGCACATTCTGAAGGCTGAAAACATAAAAGGCCATATCTAGAAAACCACAGCTCTGCTTTCAGGACCCAACCCTCAGATGACTGGGGTGTGTGTGTGTGTGTGTGTGTGTGTGTGTGTGTGTACTCAAGTGCATCTACCTGCCCCAAATGAACACACATGCTTATTTGTATTTTAGAGTCTATATAGGTTAATTCCACCTCACTTTTACATAGTGCCCTACATAATTAACAACATATATCACATCTGATAGACTACCTGACGGTTGTAACTACTTGTATAAAGTAGGCAGGGGCAAGATTACTACCCCTATTTTACAGATAAAAGAATACTGAGGCTCAAAGAGGTCCAATGGGTTTCCCAAGACCGCCCAATGGGAAGTAACAAAGTAAGGTTCTCAACCCAGGCCATATTTTAGAATCACCTGTAGAGCTTTGAAATCCCACCATGCCCCCAGAGATTCCAATTCAGTTGCTCTGGAGGTGCCCTTATAGTATGTTTTTGAAGACCCCTGGTAATTCTAACAGGTAGGGTATAACCCAGGTGTCTGATTATGCTCACATCCCTTCCACGTGAATGTGGATTCCAGTCTCCTTCCTTCTCAAGGCCTATCTCTGCATCTGCTTCCCAGAAGACTTACCTCCCAAGAGGAACAGATCCTCTATTTCTTCTGTATCACCCTGACTCCCCACCCCTCCCCTTCTCACCCCTTTCTAAGACTGTGGAGGCTTAAAAAGATGCTCAGCTCAGCCTGGTGAGTGAATACACTATTGGCTGTGTGCCCACAGTTGTGGCAACCTGATAAGGGGCAGACTGTGTTGTCTCAACAAGAGGGAAGGAGGAAAACTAGCCCCACTTGGCCTGTCAGCCAGAAGAAGGCCAAGGGGGCGAGGAGTAGGCCTAGGTGACATAGGGTGAGAGGAAAAAGGGAAAGAGATGGAAAAAAGAGAAAGGAGAAGAGGAGAAGGAGACCCTTTGGAAGATTATTCCAACCAGCTACATGTTTAAACTACCTCACTTGGCCACTGCCAGAGTGGTGGCCTAGCACAGCCATGAGGAGCCCCCTGCCTGGGCTTGAATCCTGGTTTCTTCTTACTAGTTGCATGACTTTGGGCAACTACTTAACATCTCTGTGCCTCAGTTTCCTTATCATTAAAATACTGATTATAATAATAGTACCTGCTTCATAGGATCTCCAGGAGGATTCAGAGAATTCATGTAGAGTCCCTGACATAGCATTAAGTACTAGGTAGAGGTTAACTTATTATTCTGCAAAATTTGATGCTTTGGAACTCTCCCTCCTTGAAACTCTTCCTATCTTCCTGAACATTCCTTTTCAGTTTCCCTTGCTAGCCCTGTTTCTCTGCCCTCCCTCTGAGTCACTAGTTCTCAGCCGGAGGAACCCTTAGAGCTTACTCCCAGAGATTCAGGTTGTCTGTCTGGGGTAGGGCCTACATATGGGTGTTTTTCAAGCTCCCTGGCTGATCCAAATGTGTCACCAAGGTTGAAAACCACCCCTTTGAGTGCTATTCCTCCCTAAGTCTCTGCTCTTACCCCCTCTCTCCTCACTTGTTCTTCCCAAGTAACTGACCTCCTTCCCATGGCCTTAATTACCATCCAAAAGCCAGTGACTCCCCAGTCCATGTCTTCTGATAGGACTTCTTTTCTGAACTCCATGAGCTATTTTTGGCTCCCTACCAGACACCTTAATTTCCACATATGTGACCATCAAGTTCTTAATGGCCTCTTAGCCTCCTGCATATCTGCACTGAGATGTTCTCTAGATGACCCCCCCCCCTCGCCCCAAGTACAAGTCCCAATCAAAACTCAATAGTTTGCACTTTCCACCCAAACCTACTCTATACCTCCTCTATTCCCCATCTGTGTCACTTCAGATCGTTCACCCAGGCCAGAACTGGCAGCCAACCAGGTATCCCCTCCCTCATCCCCACACCCGGTCAGGTAGAAAATTCTGTCAGTTTTCCAAAGGCACTCTGAAGCCTCACTCCTCGATATCCCCACCCTGCCGCCATGCACAGGTCTAAGAGCCACCTCACCCCTCTCCCACCTCCAGTTATTCTGGATGCACCTTTCCCCCATTTTCTTCATCATCCTCAGAGCTTTCTTTTTTTTTGGAAATACAAATCACTCCACTACTAAAGCCCTTCCGGATAGAAGTCAACTTGCACAGCCACAGCCTTTTATTACCTGTCCCCTTCCACTGGCATCCCTCGAAGTGACCCCACCCTCTGTGCTTTGGTTCTCCCAGTGTGGCAGGCTGTTGGACACCTCAAGGCTTTTGCATCTGCCATTCCCCCAGTCTGAAATGCTCTTCTCTTCCCCTGCCATTCTGCCCACATTTACAAATGAGCTGAAGTACCACCTCCTCTAGGAAGCCCTACTTGACTGACCACTCTCTTTTTGTCCCCATCACACCCTGTTGTGTTGGCTTCTCACTGTGCCTTCTGTTGCTTCGTTTTCATGTCTGTCTCCTGCACTGGACTGTGATTATCTGGAAGGCATGAGCCCTGTCTTATTTGTCCTTGAGGAGTATAGTGAGTAGGGATGAGGTCAGACTCCAAGTTCTATAGGGGGTGTTAATAGACTCTTTGTTTCCCTTGACTAATGCACTTAGTGAAGAATACTTTGGGTTATGCTCTGGATTTTGTGTATTTATTTGGGTTGTTTGGTTGTTGCTTTTTGTTTTGTTTTGTTTTGTTTTGTTTTTAAGAAGGACGCCTGGGTGGCTCAGTGGTTGAGGGTCTGCCTTTGGCTCAGGGTGTGATCCCGGGATCCGGGATTGAGTCCCACATTGGGCTCCTTGCAGAGAGCCTGCTTCTCCCTCTGCCTGTGTCTCCGCCTCTCTCTCTCCCTCTCTCTCTCCCTCTCTCTCTCTGTCTCTCAGGAATAAAGAAATAAAAAAAAATTTTTTAAAGGGACACCCTGGTGGCTCAGTGGTTGAGCATCTGCCTTTGGCTCAGGATGTGATCCTAGGGTCCAGGATCGAGCCCCGCATTGGGCTCCTTGAGGGGGAGCCTGCTTCTCCCTCTGCCTATGTCTCTGCCCCTCTGTGTGTCTCTCATAGATAAATAAATCTTTTAAAAAAGGTTTTATTAAAAATTAAATAAATAAATAAATAAGGTTTTATTTATAGAGACAGAGAGACAGCACAAGTGTGAGGGGCAGAGGGAGAGGGAGAGAGAAAAGTATCAAGCAGACTCCATGTAGAGCATAGAGTCTGATGTGGGCCTCGATCCCAGGACTCTGAGATCATGACTTAAGCTGAAACCAAGTCAGTGCTTAACTGACTGAGCTACCCAGGCACACCTATTTATTTGTTGTTGTTGTTGTTGTTGTTGTTGTTGTTATTGTTGTTGTTTAAATAGGCTCCATGCCCATTATGGGGCTTGAACTCACAAACCTGAGATTAAGAGTTGCATCCTCAGGATGACTGGGTGGCTCAGTGGTTGAGTATCTGCCTTTGGCTCAGGTCATGATCCCAGGGTCTTGGGATTGAGTCCCACATCAGGCTCCTTGCAGAAAGCCTGCTTTGCCTCTCTCTGGGTGTCTCTCATGAATAAATAAATAAAATCTAAAAACAAACAAAAAAGAGTTGCATGCTCTCCTGGCTGAGCCAGCCAAGTACTCCTAGTTTCTGGATTTTGAAGGGTAGCTTCCCTGCTCCCAGAGCCAAGCAGAGACTAGGTATGAGCAAAGTGACCCAAATAAGCCATTCGCCTGACACTGTACCCTAAAGTTCCTCCCCTGGGTCTGCCTCTCCAGGCCCCAGAATTAGGAGCTCTGACCATCGTAACACCTGGTGCCCTTTTGTGGCCCAACCGAAGTGAGTAGAGGCTTCTCTCCTCTCTTTCATCTGAGATCAGGCTGGAATGCTGCCAAAGGATCCTTCAGAGAGAGAACAAGAAAAGCAAGCAAGCAAATAGACCTATAAATACTTAGAAATGCAGAAATGGTCAGAATGTAAGTGTCTGTTTCTAATTTGTCACCAGTGCCTAATGGAGAACATTCAAGAGTTACCTTCTGGGGGCACCTCAGTGGCTCAGCCAATTAAGTGTCTGACTCTTGATTTCAGCTTACGTCATGATCTCAGGGTCCTGGGATTGAGCCCTGTGTGAGCCCCTGCTCTTCGGGGAGGCTGCTTGTCTCCCTCTCCCTCTGCCCCTTCCCCCCTTTCTTCCCCACCCCCAAATAAATAAATACATCTTAAAAAAAAAAAAAGAATTGCCTTCTGGACCTTGTAACCCTTGCCTAAGAGAGTGCATTCAAAAGCCACCTTCTTGAGGTGCTTGGGTGGCTCAGTCAGTTAAATGTTTGCCTTCGGCTCAGGTCATGATCCCAGGGTTCTGGGATCCAGTCCCACGTCAGGCTCCCTGCTTAGCTGGGAGTCTGCTGGTCCCTCTGCTTGTGCATTCTCTTTTTCTCCCCTACCCCCGTCAAATAAATAAGTGAAATCTTTAAAACAAGACAAAAAAAAAAAAAAAAAAAAAAAGCCACCCTCTCTTCCCACCATTGCCCAAGGAAGGCACTAGGCAGGAATCCTAGTCTCATCCCAGGCAGATGGGCAGCTGAAAAGTCACAATTCTTATAGCCAGAGAAATTGAGGGCTCGAAATTGAAGCAAGCTCTCAATCTCCACAGAAGTGGAAGGTGAAGGCCATCAATGGTCTAGAGCAACGGGAAAAGTCAGGGTCCCAGAGACTAGCCAGCAGACAGAAAGTGGTCTCTGGGACAATCAGAGCAGTGTTTGCCTCACAAATGGCTGGATTTGCACTGCCAGACCCCTGCTTGCTAATATTCCTAGAGCCCTTGCCATGTGTCGGCCCTGTGCCAAACACTAGATTAGTCTGAGCAGCTTTCACCATAACCCTATGAAATAGGGACTATTATTATTCCTGCTACAGATGAGGAAACTGACTGTGAGTGAGGCTAAGTGACTTTCCCACTGTCACAAAGCTGGTAAGTGGCTAAGCTAGGATTCAAATTCAGACAGTCTGACTCCAAAACTACAGGTTCTTTACCTCCATGGTGTACTGCATACACATACAGCAGGTGATTATTCAATATTTGCTAATGGTAATAATAGCTAACATTTATTGAACATTTAACATGTGCTGAGTACTGTGTTAAGCACTTTATAGGCATTATTTTATTCACTAGCAGGTACTATTATTATCCCTGTATAATAGATGAGAACACCGAGGCTTTAAAAAGTTAAGAGCATTGTCCATGGCCCCAAAACTGGTAGGTGAAAGAACTGGAATACAAACCCAGGGGGATGGATAAGTGAATGACCAGAAATGAGCAGAGAGGCACAGATAATTCCCCCCACCAGCACCACTACCACCCTGGAGTGTCCTTGAAGGCAAGAGGCCTTTCCAGGAGCTCTGACAAGGTGGCTAACACCTTGGTAAAGGCTGTCTGTAAGCTTTTATCTATATTTAAAAATATTTTATTTATTTGAGAGAGAAAGAAAACCCTAGAGAGACAGATCAAGCACAAGTGGGGGGCAGGGGGAAAGGGAGAAACAGGCTCCCTGCTCAGCAGGCAGCGCAACATGGGGTTCTTTCCTGGGACTCTGGGATCATGACCTGAGCCAAAGGCAGATGCTTAATTGACTGAGCCACCCAAGTACCCCTGTGAGCTTTAGCTAAAACCACGTCCTGGTAGACACCTCCAGTCTGGATAGCTTTACCAAGTTTAGGGCCCAGTGTACTCAGAAGTAGCACTAGAAGTCTGGGCCAGTTCCTTCTTTCTCCCAGGCCTCTCCAGACATCCTCTCACCAGCTCTATCCACTCACAATAGTCTGGCACTTGGAATCTGGTTGTGTATGAGGACCCCCAAATCCAGAAAACCAGAGCCTCCAGGACCCTCCCCTTCAGCAATTCCTGGCGCATGCTTTTAGTTGCTGAGTCTCCGGCTTTGGCTCCTGGTAGGAATCCTTACACAGTACCTAAGGAAAGAGGGAGAGAGGAGGGAAGAAGCCCATTCCTAGCCTCTCCTCCCCATCTCCTCACCCTCCCCAAAGCCTTGCAGGCGGCCCCCACCACCTCCAAGCCCGCAGAGTTTCTCACCTCAGGCAAAGGCAGATGATGGCAGGGCGGGGGAGCAGAACTTAACTGAGCCTGGGGCACTGCAAATCCCCCCCATTAGTATTTAGGGAATGGGGGGGGGTGGAGAGCAGGAAGGAGGGAGGCAGGGAGAGAAAGGTCGAGATGCTCGGAGATGCAGAGATAGAGATGGAGATGGATACCCTGAGAGGTTGCAGAGAGAGGAGAGGAGGGAGTGAGGGAGGAAAAGGAAGAAGGCTGAGGAGGGTGGCAGAGAGGCAGAGGAAGGGGGGAGGGAGGAGAGAGACAGAGCCAGTTGCTTTATTCATGGCTGGTGATATTATAGACTGAGTGAAAATCACATTATCGTAATGGGAAAGTTAGAGTTGCTGAGATGATGCCCTGAAGCCTCGGCGCTGATTGGGGTGTGATTGCTATCTGTATTTATATGTAGAAAGCAAAGTTCACTGCCAGTTCAAGATGGTGGCGGCTGCTTTATGCAACATAATTCTTCAGTAGGGAGACGCCCGGAGCGAGCGGAGCCAGGCGCGCCGGGAGTGGCCAGGCGAGCCCGGCCGGACGGCGGACGCCAGAGCGCGCGCTGGAGCCGGCGCTGGAGCGGGCGCTGGAGCCTGCGCCCGAGCCGCGCCGTCAGCCCGCAGAGCTGCGGGGACGCGCCCGCGGGGACGCCGGGCCCAGTCCCCAGCCAGACCCCAGGTGCGGCCACAGCCCGGCTCGAGCGCCCAGGGCGGGCGGGGGGCGAGCAGGAGCAGCCCCCGCCCCCGCTCCTCCCAGGCCGGCCTACGGTGCGGCCCACGGTCCCGCGGTCGGAGCGCTTGAACCGATTGCACGGGACTCCCGCACCCCACCCCCACCCGCACCCCCGTTATAGAATTCTGACCCTAAAATAAATGTCAGGACGTTTTATCCCCCCCCCCCCCCAGGATAACTGCTTGGATGCTTTTTTTGACATCTCAGATTTCTTGACGGTTTCCCTCTTCAATTTTTTTTTTTTTTTTTTAGGGACCTCTCCTGTGCTGGTGCCTCGCCCCCCCCCCAACTCCCACCCCACTAGTGGTCTCCGCTACCACTGCCCGTGGAGCAGCCCAGTGCTGGGATGAGAAAGGACCCAACCCTACCGATGGGTGAATGGGTGCGATCCTGAACTGCGGGGCAGGCAGATCCCCACACCCCAGGCCCTGCCCCACTCTTGAGGCATCATCCAGTCAGGGAGAGGGATGAGGGTTGTCAGGGCTGCCAGAGCCATCTTTTGAGCTCAGACCACCTTTTGCTTGAGGCCTATTTCCCTCAAGGCTTTGGGGGGAAAATGGGGCAGGGCTGGGCCCCACCCTAGAATTGCCAGATAAAATGGAGGGTGGTGGTCAGCCTGGGTGGCTCAGCAGTTTGGCGCCTGCTTTCGGCACTGGGCCTGATCCCGGAGACCTGGGATGGGGTCCCGCGACGGGCTCCCTGCGTGGGGCTCCCTGCGTGGGGCTCCCTGCGTGGGGCCTGCTTCTCCCTCTGCCTGTGTCTCTGCCCCTCCCTCTCTCTTTCTCTCTCTGTGTTTCTCATGAATAAATAAAAAAATAAAATCTTTAAAAAATGCAGGATGGCCATTACATTTGAATTTCAAGTAAACAACAAATAGCTTTTAGTATAAGTATATCCCAAATACTGCATAAGATATACTTAAACTAAATTTGTGTTTATCTGAATTTCAAATTTAACTGGGCATCCTGAATTTTTATTTGCTGAATCTGGTAGCCTGCCCTACTCCCACCTTGCCTACTGACCTCAGGTTTGGGGGTTTGGTTTGTTGTTGTTGTTGTTGTTGTTGTTTCAGATTTATTTATTTGAAAGAGAGGAGAGAGAGAAAAAGGGGGTGGGGAGGAGCAAAGGGAGAGGGAGAATCTCAAGCAGACACCCTGCTGAGCCCCGAGAGGGATGCTGGGTTCCATCTCATGACCCTGTGACCTGAGCTGAAATCCAGTCTGATGCTTAACAGACTGAGCCATTCAGGCACCCCTATTGACCTCAGCTTTTATATTGATTTACTGAAGGGGAGGCAGTGCCCTTGAATGGAAAGAGCCAGATTAATAGCTGTGTGACTTTGAGCCAGTTTTTAATCTGGACCATCAATCCCCTTATCTGATCAGTAGGAGATAATAATACCTACTTTACAGGATGGTTGTAGCCATTAATGAGATATAACGCGTAAGTGTAAAATACCTGGCATAAAATAAACATTCATTAAATGATGACTATAAAATATAAATACTCATATTCCCTGAAGGTGCCCTCTTTATTCCCTTCTCATGTCTATTCTAGGCTTCTTGGAAGTCAAAAGGCTTGTAATCAGGATCTCTACTCTGGAAGTTGCTGCCAGAATGGGGGAATCCCAGGGACAGACTTATCATAGGATGGTTGCCCTCAGCAGCCTGACCCTACCAGGTCCACTGAGAGTTCTGGAAAGCTGGAAAGCTCAAGGGTGAAGTAGGCACTGAGAACAAGCCCTATCCCCAGCCCCTCATCAAGCCCCATACATTCCAGGTAACTCTCCTAAGTGTAAAGGACGCACTAGAGTCTACCTTCCTTGGGACTGATAAATCTCCCTTTCTCCCAGGAAGATGGAGAGTGGGGTGGGATAGTTATAAAATGCTGAACAGGAAGACGGGGAGGTCTGCCTATCTGTGAGGCCACAGAATGGGCCATCCCATCAGGCCAAACCCCTCTCCATCCTCTCGCAGAGGCCCATGTTGAGGACTCATCAACTGGAAATTAGTAATCCCTCAGGGTCTCTGTCCGCCCCCCCTCATATCTCAGCCTCAGCTCAGAACTGACTTGGCAAAGTTGAAGAGACAGTGTGCAAAGTTCTGAGTCCCACTGAGGCAGACTGGATTCCAGTATCTTCTGTATCATCTTTTGCTCCTCTCCCTCATAGAAGGATGGGATTGTTTTCCTCCCCTCAGTTCAGGTGTTACTGATACTGAAGAGGAACAAATAAATGGCTCCCAGTACCCCTGAGTCCCAGAGAATTTGGTAGCCAGACCCCAGCCTTGTCTCTGAAGGGAGCCAATTCATGGGTGGGCAAATAGTAGCATATTGCCTTCTCCTCCAAGAGGTGACAGAGTCAGCATTTCAGTGCCAGGCAGATTATGTAAATGTGAAGCAACCAGCAAAATGCAATAGGGAGTGTTAGGGTCTGTAGCTGCACCTCAAAAGCACATGCCTCTCTAAAGGCATTGCACTTCATATTCCTTTGCTTGGTTTTTTTTTTTTTTTTTTTTTTTTTTTTTTTTTTTTTAATTCATGAGAGACACTGAGAGAGAGAGAGAGGCAGAGACATAGGCAGAGGGAGAAGTAGGCTCCATGCAGGGAGCTCCATGCAGAACTCGATCCTGGGACTCTGGGATCACACCCTGAGCCAAAGGCAGACGCTCAATGACTGAGCCACCCAGGCGGTCCCCTTTGCTTGTCTTAAACACTGTGCTCAGGGCAGCCCCAGTGGCGCAGCGGTTTAGCGCCGCCTGCAGCCCAGGGTGTGATCCTGGGGACCCGGGGATAGAGTCCCACGTCGGGCTCCCTGAAGGGCCTGCTTCTCCCTCTGCCTCTGTTTCTGCCTCTCTCTGTGTCTCTCATGAATGAATAAATAAATAAAAATTTAAAAATAAATAAATAAACGCTATGCTCAGGTCGCTTGGGTGGCTCAGCCATTGAGTGTCTGCCTTTGGCTCAGGGTGGGATTCCAGAGTCCGAGGATCAAGTTCTGCATGGAGCTCCCTGGGTGGAGCCTACTTCTCCCTCTGCCTGCGTCTCTGCCTCTCTCTCGCTCAGTGTCTCTCATGAATAAATAAATAAATTTAGAAAAAATAATAATATAAAATAGTGTGCTCAGCAAAGACTCAAGTTGCCCTGATTTGGTCTTTTGGGTAATCCCCTAGTTTCTTGATCTTTCTAGTGACACACCTATCCCTAGCTATAGGGTCATGAAGTATTAACACAGAGTAGAGATACAATATGTACAGAGACACATTGACCTATAAAGATGCACAGGGTCAGGCAGCCCCGGTGGCCCAGCAGTTTAGCACTGCCTTCGGTCCGGGATGTGATCCTGGAGTCCCAGGATAGAGTCCCATGTCCGGCTCCCTGCATGGAGCCTGCTTCTCCCTCTGCCTGTGTCTCTGCCCCCCCTCTCTCTCCCTCTCTCTCTCTCTCTTTCTCTCTCTCTCTCTCTCTGTCTCTCATGAATAAATAAATACAATCTAAAAAAAAAGATGCACAGGGTCACCTGTGTATACATCAATATCAGACAGCAAAGAAGCAGAGCATCTATAAGAAAGCATAAGGACACTCACAGAGGAGCTCCCTATCACCAGCTTGCTTTTCTCCCCTCTATCTCCTCTTCCTCCTCCTTGTTCACTCACTGGGACAAAGGTCTGTTGCTTACACTGTCTCAGTCCCTCTCTCATCTCCCTGGTAATGGTACTCTGTAGAGCCCAAAGGATGTGCTTGGAAATGGGGTGGAAGGCACTCTGCACAGTTGACCCATAAGGTAGAGCCAACACACTTGCATGTGGGGCCTCTGGAATGCCCCTGCTACTTTTGAGCCTCATGATTCGCCTGCAATGGGGCAGGAAACTGACAAGGAGTTCCACAGACTCCTTGATATCAGGAAGTTGAACTCCAGTCCTAGTGGTTTAAGGCCATGTTTGTTATGGACTCCATCAGGATGTATGATGATCCTCTCCCAAGGCTAACCCCAGGCAGTCCTCAGACTTCCTGGGGACTGAGCCATAAGGTAGAAGAGGCCTTAGAAACTCAGGCTACCGATGCTAGAATGATCCTGAGATGGAATGTAGAGTCTGGAGCTTTTCCCTGCTCCTTCTGATCCATTCTATCTTTGGCCATCAGTACTAGAACCTAGGTAGCCTCCTTTGAGACTTGGTCATTTCAGCAAAACAGAAGTAGATCAGTCAGTTGCAATAAATAAAATAAATTAAAATCCAGTGCTCTTAAAAAATAAAAATAAAATCCAGTGCTCTTTCAAAGATTCCGGAGAACTGATTTTCAGATCATTTGCTGTTTGGAAGTATCTGTGTTCCTGTCCCTTCCCTTCCAGAATTATAAGTAACACTTGTCACTGCAAGCATCTTCTCAAAGCTGGGATGTCCAAATCACACAGGCATCAGGAGAGGGCTCCTCAGATGAGATTTTGTCATCTGAGAGCTGCAAGAGGGAGTCCAAAGAAATGATCTCTGTCCTGTCTTGAAGACACGAGTCTCTGAGAATGAAAGTGAGACCTCTCCAAGGGTGGGAATCTTGGGTGGCAGCTGGTTTATTCAGATTCCTCTGAGGTTCCAGCTTTACATCCCTTTGGGCTTGTGTCTGTGCAGCTATGTTGGGGGGGAGGGATTATGCATATGTCCTTGACCCCTAGAATGACCCAGCAAGAGGAACTGAGGTTTGGGGGAGAACACTCTTTTCATGGTGAAGGGAAAAAAGATGAGGCACCTGCCCCAGAACACCATCCTCCTTGCTTCATCAGGGAAGAGAGAGCAAAAGATCACCCAGTGCCCCCAGGACGGACAGAGGAAGGGGCTCATCTGCTTAAAAGCTGGAGGCTGGATAAAATGACCCCTGCCCGGGATGGGTATCTAAGGAATGTCTCTAAGGAAATATCACTCCACTCCCCTGGAGGGCCCTGGAGGTAGTTGGTAATCCACCCGTCTCCCCCACTCCTGTCCCCCCTCACTCCTGTCCCCTATCAACACACACACACACACACACACACACATAAATCTTAATTGTGTCCGGGGCTTTTTACAACATTAATTAATCATATTTAGGGCTGTTTCCAGCTGTTGCTAAGGGAAAGAAGGTCCCACACGCCTGTGACTTAGGGTAAATCCAATCAGACAGAGGAATTCTTTGATTCTGGAGGAGCAGAGCATGGGAAAGACACCTCTAATCCCAGAGCCTCTCAGATCCCTGCCTGCTGCCTCCCCCATCACTGCCCTTGCAAACTGATCTGGGCTAGGAAAGGGGAGGGGCTGGGCACTAGGGAGGAGAGGAGGGGAGGGAGGGAAGAGAGGAATTGGAAGGGGCAGGAGGAGCCCTGCTCAAGATGACTGTGGGTTGACTAGAATGAGGGCCTAGGTCCACCATGCTGACTTGGAGCTTCTGCCCTGTGCTTGGGCTACTTAGTGGGCTCCAGGAAGCCCATGACTCCTGAATAGCCACTGGGCCTGGACTCATCAGACCAGCGGGTGGGCAGCACTGACCTAATTACAGTTCTGTGCAGCCAGTTTGGTCTAAGAAAGGGCCTCACCCAAGCCTTTCTTTTCCTGTGACTTTTCCCGGACCCCAATGGCATCTCTCCCAGCTCCCTCAGGCTCTCATGTGTCTCTGTTTTTGGGTCTGTTTCTCTCTCTTCCTAGGGTTGCATAGCATGATTCTAATGTTCACTGGTATCTGTCTCTGTCTTTCTCTGCCAGTATCTCTAAAATCCTAGCCTACCACCTTGAATCTTCACAGAGGTGTACTTTAAGATAGACATCTTAAGGGGAGGGGGCCTGCCAGGGTGGTGCCAGTGACCTCTTTGGTTTCTGCTGGTAGCCCATTGCTATTCCTATGAAGCAGACAAGATGAGAAGTGGGCATGAAAAAGGGGAGGAGCTGCTGCTGAGGGTGGGGGCAGCAAGGGACTGTCCCACCCCTTAGAGACCAGATAGGGGGGCTCCCCCGGGGTGGAAAGTGAGGGTATAGGGCTGTGAGGAAGCCAAACAGACCAAATGGTGGAGACCCTATGCTCCACTCTGTGATGACCCCACCTTAGCATAATCCCTTGTCGAGGCCTTCTGGGTCCTGGCCTAACTGGGCCTAAATAATTGAGAAGCCCATTACAGCTTTGCTGTTTCCTCACTGTCAAGTGTAAACGCTGTACTGGTCGGGTGGGGAAATGGGGCTAATTTGAATTGATAATAGGAAACTCAGGGAAAAGTCATCTATAGTGAGTGAGGAGCGAGCAATCCCCGAGCAGATGCTAAATCTTGTATAATGAAAGAATCTGCCGATGTCAATTATGTACGAGCGTCTTTGCAGTGGTTGGAGGCGGTGGGCGGGTGAGGGAACGGAGGGCTGGGTGCATCCCATAAACCCAAACACCCATCAAAGGCTCATACATATGGAGCGGCGGAGATTACGGCATAAATTTGAATGTTATGAATGTGCATGAGGGACAGGCAGGAAGCCTACCTCGTAAGGGGGTAGGAAAGGAGCTGGTTTTCCGTGCATGTGGACAAGGCAGCTTTTGTCCTCTTGGTCCCTCAGCAGAGTCTCCTCTGTCTCTGCTGTCCCTTCTGCACCAGGTTGTGTGGCAGGATAAAAATGAATGTCAGGATCTGGAGGTGCTGGGCAAGGTATGATTAGCTGTTTTCCTGGGTCCTGGATGTGGGTTCCTGGGGGCCTTTGGGCCCGAGTTGCCCTTGACCCACTGGGAATGTTTCCAGGATGAGATCTTGAGATTGACATGGCCAGTGATAGAGGCATATCTCAAAACACCTGTGACATGAACACAGCTTTCCCTCTCTTCTAATGGGAGAAACAGATGAGACCTATGTAGGTACTGACGCCCACTATAGAACGGGTACAGTGAACCTGGAGGACAGCCTGGAGGAAGAGATCGCAAACTGTGCTACCAAGAGGGCCAACAGCTCAGAACAGGAACAACAGGGGCGCATCTCCTATTCCTAGATACAAGTCCACACCATGGACGGCACTGTGTGCTTGGGAGTGTGTGCAGGGCCCGGACCCCTCCATCAGTTCCCAACCTGCAGCCGCTTCCTGAGTGCACACTGTGATTTGTGGTGCAGGCCACCCAGGGACTTTAATCTTCACCGTGACAAATGCAATAAAAGGAACAATTTGGAGATCAGAGCTAAGGAAGACACATTTACAAACCCTTCCCCAAAGGTTGGATGGGGCTGTCACCATGTGATTTGTGCTGGAGATGAAGCGGGGAGGGGAAGCCAGGGAGACAGAGTTGGAGAAGGCAGGCTGAGAAGAGGAAGCATCACCACCTCTCCCCTCCTCACACTCTCTGCTGGATCACAGTGGGGTGGGCTAAGCCAGGAGGAGGAGGACCAGACCCAGCCTGCCACTGCCTCCCTCCCACCCCCCCCCCCCACTACTTGGGAGAACAGCTCAATTACTAAGAAGAGGCCAGAACCCTGGCTTGAGAAATTCATCTCAGCAGTTCAGAGGCTCTATCTAAAGGAGGGGTTAGTGGCTGGGGGGGAGGGGGGCGGGGCTGGAGAAGAGAGAAAGAGGGAGAGGCAGAGGCAGAGTGGGAGAGACACTTTCATAGAAAGACGAGTGACATCTCAAGTTGCAAAGGGAGCCCCTAAGAAGCCCCAGTCTGGAATAGGAAAGGAAGGGGAGGTTTTCCAACCAGGGCTCCTCAGACAGGCAGATCTGGAGGGATCTAAACATAGAACAGCAATAGGGCAGATGGAGGAGGGAGAACTTAATCAGGGAATAAATCTATGGGGTGGGCAGCTCAGCATGGAGTTCCATATGATGAGGTGGATGTGGGGTCTGGGAACTAGGCTGGTGGCTGGCCAGTCGTACACCCTGGGACCCAGTGCCACCCTACCCCTCTGAGCCTCCCTTTTCTACCTGTAAAATGGGTTATGAGCTAGATGACCTATAAGGTGCCCACCGCCTTACATCTTGGATGCTCTGAGCTCCAGGATTCTTTGACACCAATAGCAAGAGATGAGGTAAGAGAGAAAAGCGCCATCCCGCCACTCCCCAACTCTGCCTCTCTGCTTCCCAGGGTTCAGGTCTTCAGTTCTCTCAGTCACTCATACCCCGACAAGGGCTCACAATAACTCCTTGGCCCTCTTCTTCTCAAGAACCCTGTTCCGCCTTACCTTCCTCTTGGGTAAGATATCCTCAAATTAAGGCCATTCTGTCCCTAGCTCCCCCGACCCCGTGCCCAGGCAGCCCCTCAAGGCACGTTTTCTCTGCTCAGGCTTTACATTTAAGCTTCTGGTTTCCTTCTAGTTTCCTAACTCTGAGCTGCCAGCAACTGAGATGTTAGTCCCTTGACCAGTGCCCTCTCCTCCCCTCTACTATTCATTTTCCCTCCCTGCCTATGCTCCCTGCTATACCCCACCCCACCCTGATGACTTCCAGACAGGCTGAGGGACCATGGAGGTGCCATGCCAGGAGGGAGGGGAATGTTTCTAGACTTGGAGGCATTGGTTTTTCAACTCTAGGCCACATCTCAGATCTCCTCCACCTAGCTGCTGCCCCCAGACCAGCCTGGCCCACAGCATGAGGACTGTCTCCTGTGTATCCCCAGGTCCAGATGTGGTCCCCATACCCAAGTAATTGGGCCTGGTGAGCGGGTAGGAGAAGAGAGACATCAAGAGTATGAACCTCACTCAAAACTCTCTAGGAAAGATTGGGAATCAGATGGAAACAATGTCTAGTGGTAGCTCCCTTGGATAGAATGAGCCTCTTCAGGTGGTGACTCAGGGCTGGGTCATGGCCCCCAAGTGGATGTGGGTGATAAGGAATTGGGAGGTTGGGGGTGAGGAATGTAAGGGGATGGGAGAATGAACAAAAGTATGTTTTCTAAGCTCCAGACATGAAGGAAATGAGTCTCTGCTTAGGAATGAATGGAGGGGCTTGTGGAGGCCAAATCAAGGACAGGCTGACTTGCTCCTTCTCTCTCCAGCAGAGGGGCAGGGGCTGGAGGTGTGAAACCTTCAAACCAGGTGAGTCCCTTAGGATGGTGGCTAGAGGGCCCAAAGGCAACTGAACTGCCAATCACTGAACAGGGCAGTTCCCATGGTCCTCTGCTGCCTCCCTCTGGGAGAGGGCAAGAGGGCAAGCTCCGTCCTCCTTCCAGCCCCGTACTGGTCCTCCTGGCTCCTCTCCACCGCACCCCAGCCCCACCCAGTTCCTCAGACCCATCCTCCCACCTGATCTATGTCTTGCTAGATGCCCCCTTCCTCCATCCCACAGAAGGCGCCAGGTAAAAAGTAGACTAGAAGTGACTGAAAAGGACTCTCTGGACTCTGGAATCTTATCCACTTCCTGTCTCCCCTACTCAGAGAAGGAAAAGACTGTGATTTGCCTATCTACCTCTGTGGGCTGGGCTGGGAAAGGGGGAGGGAGGAGTGGGCCTGAGAATGAGCCCATCCCCCCTGGGAACCTCCTCTTTTCCCTGGAGTATTACTTTACCCAGAGCCCTAATTCCTCTCTGTGGACTGATAATTCAGTGTCCTTAGTGCCCCTCTTCCCACTAGAGGACTGGCTCCAACTGGGCAACCCCTGGCTCCCAGCTCTGCCTGTCCCAAACCATGTTTAGTCCACTCCTGAGGGGTCTAAGGCCCATGATGTTGATGGGGAAGGGAGGGCCAAGGGGGGGGGCCAGAAATGGCTACCGGGTCACCCTGGCCCTCAAGTTTGGTCTAGCAGACTAGAGATTGATGAGAAATAACAAAACAGTCAAGGAGAAGGTCATTCTGGGTTTCTCTTTCATGTTCACACCTATTCAGCCTGTGACTTGTGACTCTGTCCACCTACCCAGCACATTCTTATATACACACACATACACACACACACACACAGAGAACTGAGCTATGTCTAGCCTTAATGCTCATATGATGAATTATGTGCAGAGGGCTTGGGGGAAAGTTCACAGCAGGAGGCTGGAAGAGTCACAGCAGAAGGAGCAGGGACAGCAGGCACAGTGTGGGGCACTTTTGGGGGGAGAAGTGGGATGAGAACACACAGGAGGAGAACACACAGGAGATGGAAGGAAATAGGCAATGGAGAGGACCGTTAAGCAGAAGGCCAGCCAGAGGCTGACGAGGGTGCCTCTAAAGGGAAGGATTTGGGCAACGAGCTGCTCTAGCATAATCCCATGGTGACTGGTGGCCCAGGCACTGGGTACTCCACCAGCATACCCTGTCCTAAGTGAGAGGTGGACCAGCTCAGGCTTCCAAAGGCCCCCAAACACAAGCAGGGGCCAGGAGTGCTCCAGGTCTGATTTTCTTTTTTCCCTTCTGCTAAGTGGATGGGCAAGTGGGAGCTGGGCTGTAGACACCCTTTCTGGATTTACCCACTCTCTCCAAATTCAAGCACTCCTTGAAGAGATCCACCCTCCCACACCAAGCTTCCCTACCCCACCCCAACAGGAAATCAAAACAAAACAAATCAGGTCCTGTTGAACTCGTTCCAGCTCTTAAACTGGACAAGCTCAGGGTAGGAAGAGAGAGCCAAAGGGGTAATTGTGGCTTCCTGTTCATCTCTTCTTTGCCTGAGACTGGCCTTGTGATCTCTTGCCCTTTAGTGGGTTATAAGCTCAGCAGGGGTGGGAGGGTGGCCATTTTGACCTTGGGAGGCCTGCCCTTGTCTTTATCCATGCCCTGCCAGCTCTTAGTGCCCTTTGGAGGTTTATAGTCATATAAATCGCAGAGTCCCATGCCAGGCTTGGAGCCTGCAACTATAAATAGGCACGAGGTAAACAAGGTGGCAGATGCAGGGGCTTGGGACAAGTCAGAAAATATGCCCCCCTTTGCCTGGGCAGGGGCCAAGGCACAACCGTGGAAAGGGATATCTTCCCTCCCTTCTCCTCCCCTCTCCTCCCTTGCCCGTTGGCTTCTAGCTGCCTGTGCTCTGGGCTTCTAGTCTTTTCCCTCTGAAGTTTATCCTCCAAGGCAGCTTTCTGCTGCAAGGCTTCCCTGGTCACCTGCTGTATCTCTTCAGAGTTAAGATGGGAGGGGGGTGGTATCTCCATTACCAAGGGTACCCCCCATCTCCTCCCCGCCTCACATTGTGTCTCCTGTTCCCACAGCAAGTCTTGAGGTCCTGCTGCCGCCAATCACCATATTCTGCCACTAGGGGGGCCCTGATCCCTTCTCTGTCCTAATAGCCAAGGTGATGCTAACATTTCTGAACAAGAAAACTTTGCTAAAGAACTCTGGAGATGCCAAGCAAAGGCCCTCACCAAACACCCCTTACAAACATAAAAGTGCATGGATTTCCTGTCGTTTGGATTGACCAACAGCTTCCTGGCCACTTGGGTTTTTTCCCCAAGATCTCTGGGCCACACGAGCTAGATTCTAAGCATGAGACAATTTCAGTGACACTGCCTTCTGGATCTGCCCCTGGCTTCCCTCTACCCCAAGGCTTGGCTGCTTCCCTGCTCTGTACTTGTTTGGGGCCCAGCAAGAGTCCTCAGAGCAACAGCAGGACCCGCTGGCCCCTACATTCCTTCATCCTGCTTGGAAGACCCCAGATCTTCAACCCTGCAATTCCTTCTTTCATCCTAAGTTGGGCTCTCTGAACATACTCACTCACCACTTTAGAATCACAGAAATTAGCCATCACAAAGAATGAAATCTTGCCATTTGCAACAACATGGATGAAGCTGGAGAGTATAATGCTAAGCAAGATAAGTCAGAGAAAGACAAATACCATACGATTTTATTCATATGTGCAATTTAAGAAAACAAAACAAATGAGCAAAGGGACAAAAAAGAGAGAGACAAAGAGAGACAAATCAAGAAATAGATGCTTAACTCTAGAGAACACACTGATGGTTACCAGAGGGGAGACAGGTGGGGAGGATGGATGAAACAGGTGACAGAGACGAAGGAGGGCACTTGTGGTGATGAGCACTGGGTGATATATGGAGTTGTTGAATCGCTGTATTGTACACCTGAAACTAATATAATGCTGTATGTTAACTATACTGCAATTAAAATAAAAACTTAATTAAAAAATGTATCACAGAAATTAGAGCTGAAAAATACCTTAATTTTTTCATTTAACAGATGAGGATCTGACTCTTGGAGAGGAAAGGTGACTCTCACCACAGTCATGCAGCTAACATTGGCTTTGTTGCTACGGCTGGAAATGCTCCTCTGTGAGGCCTGGCTTTCCCTGCCAGGCTTCCAACTTCCAGTTGCTAATGGCTTCCTAGGCCCCCCCGAAACAGACTTCCTATCTCCTTTTTCTTCCTTTTTAAGGTTGCCTCTATGTCAATGTGGAGATTGAACTCACGACTCTGAGATCAAGAGTCACATGCTCTACTGATTGAGCCAGCCAGGTGCCCCAGGCTTTCTATCTTTAAAAGGTCCATTCTCTTTGGAACCCCATCTCCAGCTGGCTTCTTATGTAGGGAGAAGGAGAGAACAGGCTCTGAATCACAACAAATGATTGAGCTTTACATGGCTCTGTTTCTAGTACCTTCAACCCCTCCATTTCCCTGGATCCTTTCTGATGGCTTACTGGCAGATGATCCCAGAAGAATGACTTTCTAGAATCCCACCTTGAAGTGACTAGAAGAGTGAGAGGCATCCTTCGTACTGTGGAGAGTCACTTTCTGGCCTTTCTTTTTTTTTTTTTTTCTGATGTCAATTTCCTAATTTAAAAGGTACGGTGGGGGGCATCTGTGCGGCCCAGTGGTTGAGCATCTGCCTTTGGCTCAGGTTGTGATCCTGAGATCCCAGGATCGAGTCCTGCATCAGGCTCCTTGAAGGGAGCCTGCTTCTCCCTCTGCCTATGTTTCTGCCTCTCTCTATGTGTCTCTCATGAATAAGTAAATAAAATATTTTTTTAAAAAAAGGCAGGGTGGAACCAGTCCTGCTTCATTAATGGTGTTCCCTGTGCCCTGGGCATGCAATGCCCAAGTGAACACAGGTGTATGCACACACACATACTCATGTTCTCATTGACAACCTATTCAAGGAATCCTAGACTGGGAGTGAGACGGGAATCTCAGAGTCCATTTGTAAAATGAGTCACAAGGAAGGGAATATAATCCCAGGAACAGATTTTGGGGGGCGGAGAGTGAGGACATAAGTTCCCATTGCTCTCCTACAGCAGAAGTGAGAAGGCAAAGTTAATTAGGGCAAGTGGGAGTGGCCTGGCTCCCTGATAGCTGGGAAGGGTCTCCCACCCTGATGGCTGTCAGGGTGAATGTAATCTATAAGAGAGAAGGAAGATGCTGATGGAGGTCAGGCAGGCAGTCCAGTTACCCAAGAATACCCCCATCCTCCAGCTGGACTGGAGCTCCCAGATGCCAGCTAGGAGTGCCTGAGATGTGTTTGGGGCAGCTGGAGGGATGGCCATTATCTACCCAGCATCTGTCCTGCTCCTGTAGGCTGATGATGTAACAGTATAACAATGTGGCAGAAGACAAGGGGGCTTTGGAATCTGGGGGAGTACTTGTCCAGTGTTCAGTGATGTGGCTAGAATAAAGCAGCTGCTGTCTCTGAGCTCAGAAGGAGCCCCTGGCCCTTCCGTGAGCATTCTGAGTCTGGTTACCCACCTTAATACCAGTCCTGCAGTCATGGGATGGCTCACGAGGAGACCTCCTTCCAAGAAAAAAAGCTGTCAACTACATGGACTCTAATGAGATATCGGACAAGGCACATAAAAGATCCTGCCCATGACTAAAATGGAGGCCTCTCTCTGAAGACAGGGGCATTCAAACCTGGGAGGATTCTTTATCCTAGGCTTCCAAACACCTACTCCCTCCTTCCCACACCCAAATCCTACTTCCCTGGTCATCAGGTACCCTACATTTGCCCATGTGCCTTTAATTTAGGCCACCCACAAAGAGGTCCCTCGTGTGGACCCTCTTCATACCTTGTCCCTGGCCTCTCCAAAAGGCCTTACTTGATCCTTGATGACCATCACTGGAGCCCTCAGAGTTTCACCAGGATTCACTGCAACACCTTGGATGTGAACCTGCCTATAGATTTGGTGGCCACAATGATCTGTTCTCTGGAGGCTCTCTGCTAACCAGGCCCAGGACGGAGACACTGAAGGTTTGGTAGGGCCCTCATCTCCCCCACCAGACCAACTTCCCTTCTGCTTCTTCCTCTAGCTTCCCTGGATGATCTGGTCCAGCTCCTACTTTCTCACCTTTCCCTTTCCTTGTCCCTAACCTGAAAGCCCAAGTCATCATTCTCCCAACTGTCCCTGAAAAGCAGCAGTCATGTCTAACTTACTCCTGTGCCCCAAACACAAACCCTCACAAGTTAAGGTTCAATAAATATTTATCCAATCGGTCCTCAAACTTCACCAGTCTATTTCTTTCTTTTCTCAGTGTATAGTCTCATGCTTTTTTATTCCCAAGGTAGCTTTTGAGATGCCGTTCAGAGGCATTAACCTCTTTTAGTCCCAGATGATGAGGGGGAAATGCACTGACATCCAGGTCTGGGACCCAGAGCTGAGCACATGGCCCGCCTGCCTCCCCTGAGCCTCCAGGCCCCAGGCGGGATTGTCTCGCCTCACTCATCCTTGGTGCCAAGGCCTCCTCGGCTGTATTTATATACACTAAAGCTTCTGCCCGAATAAAACATCCATGTAAAATCCAATTTCCTCAGAATCTCTTTTGGAGTCTGGGCCTGAGATGGAGTAGGTAACCCTGGCAGTAACCGCCTGAACCACTCCTGCTGGCTGCAAAGGTGAGGCCCATTTTTCAATTATCTATCTGCTGTGACAGCAGCGGTCCAGCCACCCAGCCAAGGAAAGGGGAGGGGGGAGGCAGAGCTGAGGAGGGAGCAAGAGGGCAAGGGCACCGTGGGGGAGAAGGAGAGGGAGAAACCTAGAGACAGAGGCACCCAGGAGAGACCCTTGCACGCCGCACCCAGTAGGTGCTCATGGTGGAAAATGAGTGACTGGAAGAGTAAATGGGGAGGGTGGGGGTGAGGCGAGCAGAGGGGGAGAGCTGGAGAGACACGGAGTGGGTGGAGAGAGGGAGAGAGGGCGGGAGGGGGGAGGGGGAGGGGAGGCGAGCGTGGATGGAGCCAACAAGAGGCTCCTGTGTCAATCCGTGGAAACGGGAGGCAGAGTGATGCGGTCACAGCTCCTGCCATCAATATCCTCTAATATAAATGTCAGTGATGCTATTTTCCGCGCAGTCATTTCGCACACTGCTGATTACATTAACGTATAATGGAGGGGCGCCGGCTCCACTGCTTTCTCCCCTAACCCTCCCCCCGGTGATGTGTCAATAGCCGCCTCCATGAACAAGTCAATTTTCTGCAGGCTTGGCAGCGGAATAAATCTGCCCGGCTATGGGGAGAGCTGGAGATATTTATATACCCGGCTCCTGCCCTGCGTGTGCGCGCGTGCGTGTGCGCGGCGGGCGCGGGCGCGGGCGCGGGCGCGGGCGCGGGCGGGCGGCTGGGGGAGGGTGGCGCGCCGCCGAGCTGAATGATTTCCAGCCCGGACTCAATAAGAGCAGAATTTAGAGCGGTCCCTGAGCTGGGCTCCCAGAAACAGCCTTACACGTTTATTTTCCTTAGCTGAACAGGAAAGGCGAGAATTATATGTGGATTTATAGGACAGGCGCAGCTCAACCCAAATGCTCCCGCTCCGGGAGGGGGGGCGGGGAGCGCGGGGGCGGGGGTGCGGAGGGAGGGAGGCGGCGGCCGAGGGCGGGCCGCTGGGACCCCGACTCGCGCCGGTGCTGGTAGGGGCGCAGCCCCCCTCGCCGGTCGCTTTAATTACATTTGTTCTTGTCCTTCGTGAGGGCGAGACTTCTGCACCGCCCGCGTGGGGGTGGGAGGTGGGGGGAGGCGCAGGCCCGGACTGCCTGGAGATGGGGGGGGCCGCCGGGAATGGGGACATGGGGAGACTGGGAAGGGGGGCTGTCAGCTCCGGCTCAGAAGCGGATCAATAGTACGAGATCTAATGGGCTAACTGCCAGGCGGGCGCATCGAGGCGCTGCCCCGTGGGGGCCGGAGGGGGTGGGCTGAGGACGAGAGAAAGGAGGGGGGGTAGGAGAGGGAGTGAGGACCGGGGAGAGGGAAGGGCAGAGAGAGGGAGAGATGCGGGGAGGTGGAGGAGGCAAAAAAAACGGAGAAAGGGACTGAGCGACAGCGGAGGGGAAAAGACAGGATGGGACAGTCTTCGAGGGGCCTCTATTCAACACCCTTCCCTCCCCGTTCCCCCCCCCCCACCCCCAGTCCCCAACGCTGGGAAGGAGGAACCGTCCCGGAGCGACCAGACTCCGCAGCCGCCCGCCCCTGTGGCCTCAACTCTGCTATGGAGCCGCCAGGGGGCGGCGCGACCCTGTGCAGTCCCCGCGGATCTACGCGCCTCCAAGCTGAGGCTCCAGTGACCTGTCTTCTCCGACACCTGGCCCCTGCGCGGTGCCCTCTGCCCTCTCTCGAGACCTTCCCGTGTGACAGAAGTGGGGGTAGAGCATCTCGTCACCCACCCCCGCCCCAAATAGAGGCAACCTTCTGGCTTTCATAGTGTTGAGCATAGATGGCACCCTGGCACCTTGGGACCCCGGACCGGGAGGTGCCCCAGGGGCTGGATGGTCAGACCTGGGGTCTGGCCAGTGTCCTGCAAAGATACCCAAGGCTGTGACCGACGCGGCTTCAGAAGGGGCATGAGATTTGGGTCTTTGCATCCTGGTGGCGGGGCACCGGAGTCTCCGGGACAGTTCTAGCATCCTGGGTCCTTCGTGTGCTTTGCAGCGCTAACCTCTAACAAGGCCAACCAAGGTCGCTGGCGGGACTGGGGCGGGGGAGGGGCGGGGGGGGCGGGGATAAGTGCCCAGTTTTAACTCTTTCCTGGCCATTGTCTGACCCCTAATCTCTTGCACACAGATCCTTTTCTCAGCTCCTGCTTGTCCTTTCCCAAACTGAATGAGAAAATAAAATATAACCCATCACCCCTACCAGCAAATTCTGCCACCAAGTGAAGGGGAGATTGGTGGTATCAGTTCAATGGTTCTCAAATGGGGGGTCGGGTGTGGGGTGTGGTGCATATCAGAATTACTTGAGGAAGCTTTTCAACATAAGCTGTCTGCCCACATGCGTTCATATTGTTAAGAAGTATGTATGGACTGTCAGGGGTTCCTGGAAATATGCATTTTGTCAAAGCACCCCCAGGTAATTCTGATATATTCCTACATGGGAACAGCCTGAAGAAAGGTATTACTACAGCACATTTTTTCATGTTGGGTGTGGTAGCTCAGCCTGGGCTATTTGCCCTTGTGGATGGATGTGTCTGTTCATGTATCACTAAGTGTATGTCATTGGGTACCTGTGTCTTTGGGTAAGCATTGTTTTGTGCATCTGTGTGTCCTTGGAACGTAGATGTCACACCCGTTGTCCTATGTGTCTTTGGTGTTATCAACATTTATTGAGAGCACCTATTGTGTGCACGTTGTTGTACATGCCTGTCCAGATGACAGCGAGTGCGGGTCCCCGTGGTGTGTTTGTGTTGTGTTGAGCACATCTCTGTGGGCTCCATTGTTGGGCACAGCCATTGTCTCCATTTCACTGGGAGGCGAGAGCTCATGACACAAATGGAACGAAGCTGATCTGCCCCAGAAGCAAAGGCAGCAATGACCTTCTTTTTCCAATTATATCCTGGTCAGAGGTGAGCGACCTCTTCCCACTGAGGCCGCTTCTTGTCATGCAAACTGAGCAGGAGGATGGAGATTAGAGGAATGCCATGGAGTCACGTGTGAAAACAATCAGCTATCAATGGGCCCGGATCAATGCCCCAGATTCCAGATGAGCCCAGGGCAAGCAGTCACTTTGGAGTTCTTCCCAAGGAAGAGAAAACACGGTATACACCATTTGCAGCCAACTGCCACACACATGTCCAACACCAGGAGAGACCCACATGCGTTTTTACAGCCTGGGGACCAAGTAGGAAGTGGGTTGGGAAGAGCTGAGCAAATGAATGGCCCACCACCCACTCTGAATTGGTGGGCAACTATTATTAGTAGTGGGCAGTTATTTTGTTTTTGCTAAAGATGCAACCTTTATTCAGCTGGTAGCCAGTAGCGGGAAGTGTAAAAGCTTGTGTTGAGTGTTTTCTATTTTAAGTCTGGAGAGTTAGGATTCTAAGTGGGTCACAGGAGGCAGTGTGGGGATTTGGAGGAAACTCTCACGTCAGGAACAGAGCAACAGAGGGCTAGTGCTGAAGGGGTGGCCAAAGAAAGTCTTTGGTCAGCTGTGGGCAGAGGGCAGGTGTGCGGCCAAGGAGCTCCTGGGTCCAGATCATCTGTGCTCAGGACAACTCGAAACCATATGGAGGGGTGAGGAAGCAAAGCTTCTGAAAGGCAGGGCCAGCTCTAACCACAAATACGCTCCAGGATAACAGGCAGAGCAAAGAACTAAGCTGGGGAAGCCAGGACCTCTGAAGAGCAAGATCACAAGGGGCCCACTTGAAGGTCAACTCGTCTTTGGAGGGAGATAGAGGCAGGAATTTGGGGGGTCATAGGGACCAGCTGAGAAGCCAAGGCTGCCTCAGTAACTAAAAGGTCAGGGAGATCAATGAAAAGATGGGAAGAGTTGTGGAAGGGCCTGAGGACCTCACCAGGTCTGGCTCTCATGTCAGCTGAACCTACCTTGATCCAGGAGTCAGCATAGCTGGATCTAGCACCGCAGCCAGCCAAGGTTGAGGCAAGGGGAAGCCGTCAAGTTGTCTATGCTCATGGGGTGTGACAGGCAGTCCTCCGTGGCCTTTAGTTATCTTAGAATTCCTTTGGTGCACATTTATAGATGTCCCACTCTGCCTTACCCTACAGGAATGAAATGATGAGCGAGAATACCCTTAGGGGGCCTACAGTCTAATGCAGAATAAAGAATTGGGAAGAGTTTGAAGACTATTTATTTATTTATTTATTGAGTTTGAAGACTTTAACTTCCTCCCTCCCGGGCAGCCCCGGTAGCACAGTGGTTTAGCGCCGCTGCCTGCCTGCCTGCAGCCCGGGGTGTGATCCTGGAGACCTGGGATCCAGTCCCACGCTGGGCTTCCTGCATGGAGCCTGCTTCTCCCTCTGCCTGTGTCTCTGCCTCTCTCTCGCTCTCTCTGAATAAATAAATAAATCTTAAAAAAAAAATAACTTCCTCCCTTCCTTTCATTCTGGAAAGAGCAGTGTTGTGCAAGGGCACACTGCCTAGATTCAGATCCCAGCTGTGCCATGTACCAGCTTCAGCTTCTGAGCTCTCAGGTTCACTCCTCTATTGGTAGAAGAGGGGTACTCACCTCTTAGGATTGTTGTGCAAATTTTAGGCAAAGCCCTTAGAGCAATGCTTGAACTTAGGAACATAAGTGTTGGCTTTTCTAGTCTTTCCTTCAGTTTTCTAGTACAGTGCCTTTGGAAAAGTCCCATTCCTGTGTCAGCAGAATTAGAGTAAGAAGGGACAAACTAACATGATGATCAGAAGACCCTGAGAGGCTGGAGAGGGGTTTGGGGTGGGGGGTGGGGATGGGGGGGTGGGCAGGGACAGGGCCTGCTTGGAGACATGGCAATCCTGATGTGGGGCTCATGGGGTAGCTGAGATCAACTCTTTTTAGGTGGGGCTGTGGAGGCAGAGGGTAGAAGGAGGGGAGGATGGGCAGAGAGGGCCTCTGTGCAGAGTCCAGCATACTTAGAGCAGTTGAGTGGTGCTAACTCTGCCCTTTTGCCTAGAAGGGCATCTCCTGCTGGAACTGCTTGCCCACAGCTGTCCAGAGGGGCTGCACGGGGATACCTGCTGACTGCCATGGTATGTATAATCAGCAACCACCATTTTCTGGGCTAGGCCCCTCACCCTGCTTCCTCCCCTCTCCTGCTGCTTGACCTCAGCGACAGCAGCCCCCTCTGCTGGCCTCAGCAGGGCAAGAACTGTGCCCTGCCTCTGCCCATCTCTCCTTCAGAAGGTTCCAAGTTTAGAGGAGAGGTCACAGCAGACCCACTCTATAGCTGGGGAGACTGAGGGCCAGAGGACCCTTGAACTGGGTCTATTTGCTTAATCAGATGCCAGTAATACCAGTAGAGCTGGGCACAGGTGGTTAATGGTAGGCTGTGAAAATAATTCTGGGTGAGTTTGGAGCACGATTCTGTCCCTTACCAACTGGCATGAATTTAGGCAAGTCATTTAATCTGTTTAGCCTCAGTTTCCTCCTTTGAAAAATGCAAACACCAAGAATACCGACTTTGTGGGCTTGTTGTGAGAATCAAATAAGGTAGGGCACTTCATAAAGTGTTTAGCACAGATCATTAAGTGATCAATCAGTTCTCCAGGAATTTGCTCAAGGAGGAACTTCCTGCTGTGATAGCACTGATGTCCTCCATGGGTCTTCACCCTTGACTATGGGCTTTGGGGGACATTACCATCCCAGGTTTGTTTGTTCAAATCCCAAAGCACCAAATGGCTGAGCAGCTGCCAAAAGCTGCTGCTTCATTATAGGATGGGGTGCGAAGGATGGAATGGGGGTGTCCTGGTACTGTGCAGGGGACAAAGGGTTAAGGGGGGGCTACCATGGGAGTGGGTCATCTCCCCCCCCCCATTGATTATTCTCCTCTTCAGGTGTTTTCGTAGCTTTTTCCCCTCCCTTGGGGTTGGAGTGGGGGCTGCTGGGTCCACTTCGGGCTTAGTTATTGTTTTAATTTTGGTGTTGGCTCCCTGGTGCCCAGAGCAGATAATGAAAGAGGAAAAGAGAGGTCAGGGTGGTGCCCAGGCAGCAGATTTCTGCCCGTCAGACTGGGCCAGGGCGGGTGGGGAAGTGGGGGGGGGTGTTAAGTTAATATCAATAAAGCAACTGGAGTCTCAGAAGTGAGGAGCTGCAGAGCCAAGCACAATGTCTTTGTGTTCTGGGAGCCTAAAGGGGCTGTTGGCCAGTCCACAATGAAATCTCTGAGTGGGGCTGGGCATGGTGGGGGGGGGCATGAGCACACTGGCTCAGCAGCCACAGCAAGGAGTGACAGAGGAAAAAGCGGAGAGCTGGGCAGAGAATGAGAGTCCAACTCTGTCTTATGCTCTGGCTTTCCTTTTCCCTTTGCCCCAGTCGATGTCTAATTACATGGGGCTAGGTTTGTAGGGAAGGGGTGCGATGTGGGGCTTTTGGAGAAGGAAGAAAACAGAGAAAGGAGTCAGGAAAGCACAGGGATTAAAATCAAAAGCTTTGCTGTCAGACAGACCCGAATTCCTGGCCAAGTTCTGCTTACTGGCTGTGTGACTTTGAGCAAGTTACTGAACCTTTCTGAGCCTCAGTTTCCCCTTCTGTAAAATGGCACTAATAGTGGTGCTACTCTTATAGGGTCATTGCCATTGTACGTAGAGAACTCAGCATAGGGCCCAGCATGCAGTGAGCACTCAATGCATGCCAGCTATTCTTATGAAGCCTGTTTTCCTCAGCTGTAAAATGGGGATATCAGTTGTAACTTCCCCATAGGGGTCTTATGGGGAACAAATTAGATAAAGCCTGTAAAGTGCTTAGCACAATGCCTGGTACATAAATAAGGCTTCAATACATGTTAGCTGTTGTTATTATATTATTTTTATCTTTATTATTCCCCGTTGTCTTGGAACTGGTGATTTAGTTGAGCAGACTGAGGCCAGGCCACTCCCTTAGCCATCTGAGGTATTTGGCTCCTCTCAGAAGGGCTTTCTGAAGCCCAGTCCCACTTGGAGAAGCCTCCGGTTTGTCTTTTATAGTCCAGGTGGTTAGGCAGAAAGTCCTCAGGAACTGAGATGATTGCTGACCTTGCAAGAGAATGGGACCCATATGACCACCTCTCACCCACCCCCACCCACTGCCAGAGGAGGGAGAAACGTGTCAGCAACATGGCTGTCCATGGGAGGGCCAAGAGGGCCTCACTCTGATCCCCCCCCATCACCACCAGAGCTAAAGAGGTGTACGGAATGAAGGTGCTCACCGGTTTCCATTGGGAAGGCTCAGTGGACAGGATGGGCTGAGGGGATGAACGGAGTAGAGGGCAGGATTTTACCCCATCCATGCCCTTCCAATTCCTTTCTCACTCTCAAGGCTGGAGGTAGAGGTGGGGGTGGGGGCTGAGCAGATATAAAAAGGGTAGTTAATGTTTCCCACTTGACCTGTCTCTCCTAGCCCCCTACCCCACCCCAGCAGGGCAGGCGGGCTGAGGGGATGAATGGAGTAGAGGGCAGGATTTTCACATTAATGGCAGCATATGTTGTGTTTATTGACACCGCAGGGTCGGTGCTTGTGGGGTGTGTGTGGGGGCACCTAGGAGGCCACAGGCAGGAGGGAGCTAGGGGAAGAGGAGGCAGAGGGGAAGGCTGCTGGCGGGTGGGGGGGGAGAGAGGGGAGCCTGGGGCCTGGGGGGAGGGAGGCAGGAACAATATTGTAGCCTGAGCACACCAGGTGCTCGCTGTCAGCCCGAACAAAAAGGAAGAGTCAGCAACTCTGGGGGGGGGGGGGGAGGAGGAGGCTGCGGGAGCCACCGCCTGCTCCAGCCTCGCAGCCTCTCCCCGTTAACCCCTGTTCTGCCACCCTAGCTAAAGAGGGGAGGAGTATCTGGGAGCCCTCCCAGCCCCCTGCCCTTCACAGACACCACACGTCTTCAGCCTTCAGTCATCTGGGAGACGCCATAACCTCTCAACATCAGCAGGACTTCTTTACCTTCCTCAAAGCCTGAAGGAAAAAAAGCCCCTCTCTGTTCCAGCTTTCCAAAGTTGGGGCGGGGGTTCTGAGGTTCTGGGAAGTTGGCAAACCCAAGTGTCAAGAGTCAATGACCTTGGGTTTCTGAAAGCAGCTGCAGGCGGTGGTGGTGGATGGGGTGGGGCTGTGCATAGACGATATTCAAAGAGGGGATGGTGGGCCCTCCATTGGAGGAGTAGGATTGCAGAGGTCCCCACGATTCCCCTCTCCCTGCCCTGGGAGCAGATTTCTTTGCTTCCTGGATGTCTTCCTACGGTCACCGGCCTGGGGCAGAGGGAGCAGGAGGTGAAGGGGACTTGATGTGTCCTACAGAGATGGCTCTCTGTCAGCTGTGAAGGCTGGGTTTGCTGGCTCTTTAGTCCACAAAGCACCGGGCAGGGAGAGGCGGGGGGTGGGGGGGGGTGGTGGTGTGCTCATCCTGAATATCCAGGGGTGAGGAGAGTTAATTGCAAAGTGGCCTCTCCACCCCTGGACCCCCATTCTGGAGTTGGCTTTTCCTTTCCTGCCTGGGGAGCAGAGCTGCAGGTGTCTTTGGCCTTTACTGGCCTCCTCCCTCCCTCCTTTCCCCATCCTGCCGAGCACTGAAGGGAAGCCAGGTGCTCAGAGTCGCTGGGAATCAGCTTCCAGCATCCTAGCATCCTCATTGCTTTGGGGCCCTCCCCTAGGGTTGAGGGTGGTTGTGCAGGGGAGGGGGGAAGGGAGGAAGAGAGACCAGGAAAGACAACCTGTGAAGGGAGGAGGGGACACTGGGGCTTTCACTTCCACGGATGTAGCTTTACTTCCATTCCCTGAATGTTGGTCTCCTCTAGGGTCCATGTCTTGC
Organism: Nyctereutes procyonoides; assembly: GCF_905146905.1. Taxonomy (NCBI): domain Eukaryota; kingdom Metazoa; phylum Chordata; class Mammalia; order Carnivora; family Canidae; genus Nyctereutes; species Nyctereutes procyonoides. The sequence goes on along the minus strand of NW_026575133.1, from coordinate 6,378,034 downwards.
TCACTCGGGATGAGTGTCCTAGATCCCCAGGTACAGGGGCAGGGAAGAAGGGACGCTAGAGGAGAAAGGTGTTTTCTCCATCTCCCCAGCCTCCAGCCCCACCTCTGTCCGGCCTCCCGGGCTGTCTGAACAGAGGTGCAGAGGCCTCTGTGGATGTCCCCTCCCAAGGCTGCACGCAGGGGCACGCCGGCCAGAAGCCCCCCCACGGCCACCCCCGACTCCGTGCTCTCGCAGATTAGTCGGAGGCAGCCCTGGCACCTCGGCCTTCAGGGCAGCCTCGCCCGCGTGGACGTAAGAAGCCCCAGCGCAGCCCCAGCGGCTCCGCACCCCTCGCCGCTCTCACCCCGGGCCCTCCGCGGGCTGCAGGCCCAGTCCGCGCCCCCCTTCCCCGGCCCTCTCGCCAGGCTCCAGCTGCGCGCGGAGCGGTCCCGGCTCGGCTCCAGCTCCTCAATGGCCCTGCTCCCCCATTACCCTGATGTCGGCCCCTCTCCCCCTCGGCTTTATCGGCTCTCAGCCGGCTCCGCCAGGGTAATGAGGGCCCTCCTAATTACCATTGCAGAAACTCCACTTACATTAACAGCTCCATCCGAGGAGCAGCAACATCTGCTGTGCGCAGGCAGGCGCCCCTCCCCCGCCCCTCGCTCCCCTTCCCTCGCCGCCGCCCCCCACCCGAGACTCGATCCTCTCTGCGCCCCCCTTCCCCTTCATATCTCCTCCCCACCACCCTACCTGCTAAGCCTGTTCAACTTCAGCATCCCGGGATGAGAGAGATCCACGTAGAGACCGGCCCCTAGAGATACTGAGAGATGGAGACACTCAGCCCAAGTCAGAGTTCCAAGACACGGAAACTCAAGATCACAGGAATATAGCCAGGGAACCTGGGAACAGATAGAAAGTGGAAAGGGCAGAGAACGTGAAAGAGATGGGGTGTGGGGTGGGCAAGACTGCTTCTGTGGGGAGGGAAGGAGGGAGCAGAAGCTCTCATGTCCAGCGGTGTGCCAAGGTATGTGCATGGTGTGCATATGTGTGTATGGATGTGCAATGTATTATGCACACTTATTAAGCATCAAATGTGTGAGTATCTATGTGCATGTCAGGGTATCTTTATGTGTATGTATATACCTGTGTGCATTCATAACAATACCTAGTATGCATTTGCATCCTGTAATTACATTTGTCTATATGTATTTTGGTGCTTGCATTTTGCAAGTGTGTATCTCTGTGTATGTGCATACACTTGTCCATCATCTATATAGTGCTGCATGTATAGCATCTAGTGTGACTTGTGTACACATATGTTCTGTGTTCAAAGTCATGTGTGTGCCATATGTGGATTTGGGTGAGGATGCATATGTGCCTTTGGGTGTATTTGCATCTCTGCATGCATGCCTATGCATGTGTGTATCATCTGTGTAATTATTTGATGACAGGGGGAGCATGTGTGTGTTCCTGCTCCATGGGGGATGACAGGCAGTTGGGAAGACGCTGAGCCCATTTTATCTGAGGTTAACAGGGGTCACACTTCACTCCTGGAAGTCCCCCCCTCCCCCCCAACCCCATACAATTAAGCCTCAGTGTGGTGGAAAGACAGCCAGCAGACATTAAGAAAGGTCAACAATATTATCAGCTTCTAATCCAATTAGTTACTGTTTATTTGGAAATCCAGCTCCAGGTCAGCTTCTAAGAAGGAGGCCTGGGAGAAAGGAGGGCAAAGAATGGGGACAGGCTGAAAGAAACTGTGGAAGAAGGCCAGGGCTGCGGCCCCAGGGTTGGGGCCAGGGTGTAGGGGAATCCCCCAAACATCACCCAGTAAGGCACATCCCACTGGCTACTTCAAAGCAGGTCGCTCTGGGGAAGGTTCTGTTCTTCACAGAGGGGGCTGAGATCTGGGGTTTCATCTCCAGAGGTTGGGGTGTAAAAGAAGAGGGGTTTTCTCCCTCCCTTGAGAGACTTCCTGCCTCTTTCCAGTCGTGGGATCCCAAAGAGTTGGATTGGGAGCTGGACAGTCAGCCTCGGGACTGCGGCCAGGTTCCCCCTGGATGGGAGTCAGAGGAGGAGATGTTGGTAAATGCGCTATTAGCTCCTGCAGCCACTCCATTAATCCTGCCCTCTATTTTATTTCCTCTTTTCTCTCCCACATCCTTTCCTGAGCCCTAGCAGGACCTCTCCTCCCTCCCACCCCAGGACGTGCAGGGGCATTAGCTTAACCCATAGGGTCCCCAGGGCTCCCCTCTTGATTATAAACAGTGGAAGGGACCCAGAATGTGGCCTCCTGCCTTGGGCAAAGAGCAACCCAGTGGGGCAAGAGGGAAATTAAGTGGTCTTTGCCCTGCTCTGCCCCCTCTTGGACCACTCAGGGATGGATAATATCCTGGGGCGCCCTGGATATCACAGTGGCTAACAGAAAGAAGAGGGTTGGCTGCTGGGTTCTCAGGCTAGATCATAGGGTCTCCCTAGCTCAGCAGTCAGGGGCAGGCAGGGCTGATGCTATGGACTCAGACCCTAGCTGTGGACAAATCAGGGTAAGAGAAACAGCTATGCTCCTCCAGGAGCCACGCCTGGGGTCACTTTTGCTTGTTTCTTGAGGATAAATGTCCATAGACCTAAGCCCAGGAATTAGACTGCTTGTTCTTCTTGGCACAGTCCCTTCCTCTCAATATGCATGATTTGTTTTCTTCTCACTGCCCTTTCCAGGCACATATTTACAAACACATACATGTAAACACATGCATGCACAATACATGCACTCACCCACTCACCAACCTGCCTCTGAGACTCCATGCCAAAGATGGGCAGAGTATGAAGACATTGGCAGTATTGGCAGTGGTCGTTATCTAAGCATTTGCAATGGATCTCCACACTTTGCAGAAGACTTCTCTGGAACATTTCTCCCCAACCCACCCCACCCCAAAAGATAACAACAATGATAATCTTTTAATAGTAATGATATTGGTATATATCTTTACCTTAGCAGTTCTCATCCTTAGCTCAGCCTTGGAGTCACCTTAAAAACTCTTTTAAAAAATATATGCACCCAGGGACACCTGGCTGGCTCAGTCAGTGAAGCTTGCAATTCTTGATCTTGGGGTTGTGGGTTTGAGCCCCATGTTGAGTGTAGAGATTACTTAAAAATAAAATCTTAACAAGAAAAATGTATGTACCCAGGCCCCACCCTGAATCAAACCAATTTTTATCTTCAGGGTTGAGCCTTTGGAGTCCATATATTTTATAAAGTTCCATAAATGATGGCTATGCTTAAAACATTCTATCAGTTTAAAAAATGACAATTTACAAATGACAAAGCACTGCCTCTCATCTCTCATTAGCCAAGGCAGTATTATTATCTCCATTTTATAATGAAGAAACTGAGGCCCAAGTTGATTAACTGAGGCTGGATGGGGCACCTGGTTGGCTCAGTCCATTAAGCATCTGCCTTCAGCTCAAGTCATGATCCCAGGGTTCTGGGATCTAGCCCCACATTGGGCTCCCTGCTTGGTGGGGAGCCTGCTTCTCCTTCTCCCTCTGCAGCTTCCCTGGATTGCTCTCTCTCTCTCTCTCTCAAATAAATGAATAAAATCTTTTTTTTTTTAAGTAGTAGGTTAACCTACTTTCTATTCCTTCCTTCCTTCCTTCCTTCCTTCCTTCCTTCATTTTTTCTCAAGGAACCAGGTTCCCTCATTCCAGGGGCAGCCTGCCAAATTCCAAATCTATTCAGTTACTATAATTTAGAACATTTAGATGGGTCTTCTCTGATACAGAAGCTCCCTCCTTTGTGATGTCTGGTTTGTGGACATCAGTTCCTTTAATTTAATAACCCTTTATTAAGCTCTTACTTTGGTACTATATAACATCTCAAGAGGAATAAGATCTTTACTATATTGCAGGAGAGAAGCAACGTGATATATTTGGGCAAATGGGGCCTTTGGTGTCACCATTGTGCATTTGTATTCTGGTTCTACTAGGTCTTGTCCATGTCACTTATTCAGCTTATGAGCTGCTTAGAGCTCACTTGTAAAACAGAGATATAATACCTACTTTCTAAAATTGTTTCTAGTGCCACATCTGATCAATGATAAATTTATTATTATTTTGAATTGAAAAGAAATAACGAATACCTGCTGGAATGGCTAGAATTAAAAGGACTGGCAGTACTGGAGGGACTAGAACACACATATATTTCTGGGAGTGTAAGCTGGTAGGATCACTTTAGACTAATGCTTGGAAGTACCCTGCTAAAGCCAAGTATATCCTATAACTCAGCAAATCTACTCCTGGATATATGCCTACAAAAAAATGAATGATTATGCTCAGCCAAAGTCATGTACAAGATTGTTTAGCAGCTTATTTTGTAATAGTCCCAAACTGGGACAACCCACATGTCCATCCCCAATCAAGCAAGTAAATAAATTCTGGTATAGCCACACAACCAAATACTACAAAGCAAGGAAAAAGAATACTGAAACAGGGGCACCTGGGTGGCTCAGTGGTTGAGCATCTGCCTTTGGCTCAGGTGGTGATCCTGAGGTCACGGGATTGAGGTTCCCTACAGGGAGCCTGCTTCTCCCTCTACCTGTGTCTCTGCCTCCCTCTGTGTCTCTCATGAATAAATAAATAAAATCTTTTTTAAAAAGCCCTGAAATATGCAAGAATGTATGTAAACCTCACAGATATAATACTGAATGAAATAAGTTGGATGAAAGAGTATATTCTATATGATTTACTTACTAAGGTTCAAAAACAAACAAAAATCATCTAAGATGAAGGTGATAGAAATTAGAATAGGGGGCAGCCCGGGTGGCTCAGTGGTTTAGCGCTGCCTTCAGTCCAGGGCCGGATCCTGGAGTCCTGGGATCGAGTCCCACATTGGGCTCCCTGCATGGAGCCTACTTCTCCCTCTGCCTGTGTCTCTGCCTCTCTCTTTCATTCTGTGTCTCTCATAAATAAATAAATAAAATCTTAAAAAAAAAAGTTAGAATAGGGACACCTGGGTGGCTTAGTGGTTGAGCATCTGCCTTTGGCTCAGGGTGTGACCCGGGTCCCAGGATCGAGTCCTACATCGGGCTCCCTGCAAGGAGCCTACCTCTCCCTCTATGTCTCTGCCTCTCTTTCTGTGTCTCTCATGAAGAAATAAATCAAATCTTTTTTAAAAAGAAGTTAGAATAGAAGATACTGGAGAAAGAGGTACCAAAGATCACTCTGGGGTGCTAGAAGTGTGCTCTATCTTGATAGAGGTATGTGTGTGTGTGTGTACGCGTGTGCGAGAGAGAAATTCATCTAAAATTCACTTAAGATTATTGCACTTGGCTGTGTATTTTATGCTTCAGTTAAATAATTATGCTATCAGGCAGCCTGAAATCATGTCTAACGAGTAAAAAGAATTCAGAATGCAAAGGAAGAGGCACACTTAGCAGTCACTGTGCCTAGGGAGGGTGACCAGGAAAGGTTTTGTAGAAAGAGGCATTTATTCCAGAATTTGAGAAAAGGCCGGGGACCCGATAGGTAGAGGAGAGAGCTGTTGAGAGAGGCTTTTTCTAGTTGGGGTGTTCCTGTGTGATGGGTGCACAGGAGAAAGGAGCCCACGAAGGCAGCCAGAAATTAGATCAGCGAGACCATTCCTGAATGCCAGCCACGGAGTTTGTACTTAACCAGGCACCAGTTGAGTGGGCCCGGGGGGACAGGATGGAGTGTGCTGAAATGATTTATCTGGCAGATGGACTGGCTGGATGGAGGGGAGAGAGGCTGTTTTCTGTAGCCCCCAGGGCTGTGGAATCCCCTGCCTCAGGCCCTTTGGGTGGTAGGGCCATGTCCCAGAGGGAACTAGGATGCTGTGATGGAAAGTAGGCTTTAAGAGGTAGCTCAGCCAGGGTGGTGTCTTCAAGGAGATGGTTTCCTCTGCAAGCTCCCTGGAGGCATCTGTTGCTGTTTCCTCTACATTCCTCTATGTGCTGGTCCTATTCCTGAGTGGCTGCTAGAATCTGGGCCTGGAAGTGCTGTCTGTCCTTGTCCCTAGCCTCCTGCCTTCTAGCAGAGCCCAGCACTTTCTGGGGATGGGAAAATGGCTAACAAATATTTGTAAAGTGAAATCTTGAGGTCTAGCTCAACCACAGCAGTAGCTATGAGAAGCCGGTTGAAAGTCCTTGGAAAGCAGACCACTGAAAAGACAGGAAAGCATGTGTGTTGGCCTGAGTTTGCAGTCTTCCTATACCACTTACTAGCTGTTGTGATCGAGGGCAAGTTACTTGGCTTCTTCTGGATAAGTGGGGAACAATGGTGGGCCTGTTTTCCAGACTTACCTAGAGGAGAAATAAAATAAAGCATCCAAAACAATTTGAGTAATGCCTGATACACAGCGGCATTCAGGAAACACTAGCAGTTTGTATAATTGCTTCTGATGGTGGGATTAAAGGTTTCTTTTTCTTGCTTCTTTCGCTTACTTTCTGCAATGAGCATGGATTACTTTGCTAAGCAGAGAAAAAATTAAATCAGAGAGGGAAGAATAAAGAAACGGGTGATAGAAACATGTTTGAAAGGGTAGCCGGAGAAATGGACACTCTTATTCCAAAACATTTCTCCAGCCTCACACAGGAGAGGGGGCTGCTCCCACAGGCCTGGCTTTAGCTCAGAGACCTGGGTAGGAAGGGGGCTAGGTTTGACTAGAGTGGGGGAGGTGCAGGCTGATGGGTGTGTAGATAATGCTGCTTTATGGACAAATCCAACATTGTTCCTTGATCGCTTACGAGGTGCCAGAGTTTTTACATATTACTGTGATCATCATCCTAGCCTTACAAGATAAATATTACCCCAATTATTACACCACTCTGAGAAGTAACTTGCCCAAGGTCCTGCTGCAAAGCTGAGATTGGAACTCACTGTCAAGATGATTTCTGTCCACTGATTCTCCAGGTCAGTTTCCACCTGTAAGATGCAGGAAATATCCTTAAATAAGGGGAGGTTGTGCAGACAGGCTTTCATGCTTGAACCCCTCCTCCAAGCAGGACTGGGCTGGATTGGGCATCCCCATGCCCCTGTCTTCTCTTGCTGCAGGTTATTTCAGAAAGCTGCCAGTGCCTGGACTTGTCCCCAGACCTCATCCTTGAGGATAGGTACCAGGCATTGGTCCTTGTCCCCAGCACAGTCAATATTGCCCTTCCCTAACCCCCATCTCCCACCCTCCCAGATGGCTGACAGCCTTCTCCCTTTTCTCATCACCCCCTCCATTCCCTCCCTTAGTCTCTCTTCATTGCTGGTGGACACCCCTCCCTTCCCCTGCCTGCCAGCACCATCCATCAGCAGCACTTGAAGCTCTGCTGCAGCTCCTCAAAGTTGCTAAAATAAATCCCCTACTTGGTTTAGTTCCACTCCAGCTCCCTCTGCACAGAGGGACCCAATGGGACACAGGGAAATTATATATGTAATAAAGAGCTGGTTTGCTCTGATAATTCTGACAATGATACACACCTCACACCTTCCCATGCACACACATTGCCATATCCACATGCATACATCACATCCAGCACCTCCCAATCCACATGCTCATCCAAACACAGTCCAATCTGCTGACATGCAGCTCACATCCTAGAGATGCTCCCCAGACCAGTGTCTATACTAACCCACTAAGGTATAGACCCCATTCACTGGAAATTCTCTGGGTACCTTTCTTCTTCCTGGCTCCCATAGCACACTGCACTCCCCACCAGCTGGAATTTATCAGCTGTATCCCAAAGACCTATCTTCTCTGGAGCCCATTAGATAGTGAGCAGTATAGTGTCTGTGTGGTTCACTGTTACACACAGTGCTTGGGGAACATAGCGGCCCCCCATAACCTTGTTGAGTGAATGCCTGAATGAATAAAGAAATTAATGAATGAATGCACACACCACTATATTCATCTCCTCAGAAACACAGATCATATCTTGGCATATCCCCCATCCCTACACACCTACACATCATTTCTCTGACTTGCATCTTTTACCTAAAATGACACACATACCACACACTATGGAGCCACTTCTGCTAGTGGGTGCTCATGACACCCCCCACACACACAGTGATCAGAGACTCTGAACAGCTGCTTGGGGTTCTCCTGGGGAGGTGGAGGTTGGGGTATGAGGGGACTGTGCTTGAGTGTGAGTTGGGTTTGTGTGACTATGAATGTGAGTGAGAGTGTGTCTGAGTGAGTATATGTGCATGCATGCATATGCACACAAATCTTGGGGTCTCCGAACTTACCTTGCTCCCCATCTTCTTGGAAATATTGACAAGAGGCATACCTGGGTGGCTCAGTCAGTTAAGTGTCTGCCTTTGGCTCAGGTCATGAACCCCGGGGTCCTGGGATTGAGCCCCATGTGGGACTCCCTGCTCAGCGCCAAGTCTTTATGACCCAAGCCTAAGGCAGACGCTTAACTGAGCCACCAGGCACCCAAAAGGAGATATTGACAAGACTCACAGGGTTCTCCTTCAGATTTCCTTTTCTCCTCCCCTCCTCCTATTCTGCTCCTTTTAAAGAGAATTTTCTCCTCAGGTTCCCTATTTTTTGTAACCTAGGGAGGTTTAGAAAGGAAAGGGGGGATAATATGGTGGGGAAGCTGAAGAGTTCTACTCACTTCATCCTGGTCACATTCTCCCTGCTTTCACCTACTTTTCACCTACCTACTTCCAACCCCCTTTCACATCTAGGAAAAAGCAAAACCCAAAATAAACAGTGTCTGCCCCCTGAGGACTGGCAAGCCTGGGCCTCCAGAGCCTCCCAGGCTTGCTGATCACCCAGACTGCCATGGCTGCCTGTCTGTCCTCACTCCTAAGTTCTGGTCACTGCGGCTCTGGGTTCTTCCTGGTCCCCTTCTTGCTTCCCAGCTGATGTCTTTGCTCGGCCATCACTATCTGGCCTGTCCCCAACCACTGTCTCTAGCTGTCTTTCCTCCAACCATGGCACCGCTCTCTGAAAGCCCAGCCCTTGGTCATCTTTCCTCAAGGGAACCTCAGAGCTTCGAGTCTTCCAGACTTAGCTATTTTCCCAGGGTGGAGCCCTCTCCTGGGCAAACTTGGTCACTGCTGCAGCTCTTTGCCCTTGCAGGTGACTTCTCCGAGGTCCACTCTCTTTCCTCCATGGTCTGCCAGACCAGCCCATGGGTCTTCTCCATGCCATGCCCCCCCGCCTCCCCCCCGCCATCATGCAAGTCCCCTTTGGCCCTCCTCCTGGACTTATCTTCTGTCTGATTCTTAGTTGTCCCCCCACCCCTGGCTACTTTTACCACCACCCCAGGGGCTGCCTCAGCCTCCTGTTGCTCTCTTGAGACAAGCTTCCTGGAAATCACCTGGGGGCCTGGAGGGTTCTGGGGCTACCTCAGAGAGAGCTGCTCACATCATTGTGAGCCTCACAGGTACCAGCATGTCTGGGGGGTGTTTCTGTTTTTAGGACCCTGATGTGATCATGTCAATGCTCCCCATTCTTCAAGGATAAAGGCCCCCAAACTCTCCCAAATAAAGCCTGCTGGGCTCTGGCATAGAATGGCCTCAGCTGACCTCAGAACCCCATTCCTTACCACATACCCCCGCATTCCCTGAGACTCAGCCACAGTGACTTTCGTGGGCCTTCTGCTCCTGGGGCTCTCCACACCTCCTTCTGCAGTCCATGGGCTTGGTATGTTGTTGCTCTGTCTGAAATGCTTTTCTCTTTTCTCTTCCCTATTGAACTCCTTTTCTTCTTTTCAATATCAGCTCAGATATCACTTCCTGAGAACAGCCTTGCCTTGACTCCTAAACCAGCTAAGCCTTCCCCACTGCTACATATATGCCCATAGCATCACGAACACCTGCTTGATTAGACTTATTACACTTATAATTTTATACTCATTTATGTGATTATTTCATTAATGTTTGGCTCACCCACCCATCAGAGCTCTGGACCACTGAATCTACAGGGCAGTGTCTGGTACATGGGGGGCTTTTGACAAATACTTGAAGAATGAGAGGCATCTGGGTAGCTCAGTGGTTGAGCATCTGCCTTTGGCTCGGTCGTGATCCTGAGGTCCTGGGATCGAGTCTCACAGTGGGCTCCCCACAGGAAGCCTGCTTCTCCCTCTGCCTGTGTCTTTGCCTCTTTTGGTGTGTCTCTTATGAATAAATAGATAAAATCTTTTTAAAATTTTGAAGAATGAATGAATTAATCAGTAGTCTCAGCAAGCTGAACAAAAGGAGAAAATGTTCACAAAACCCAGGTGGTGCCTGCTCAGGATCTGACTCTCTTCATCATGTCACACACCTGCTCAAGAATTTTCTATGGTTCCCGGTTACCTTACGAACTAAGTCTAAAGTTCTCTCCCTGGATTTTTCAAGTCTTGACAATCTAGCCTCCACTATCCATCACTATCCATCCAAATCTATTTTTTATCAGTATATTTTGCTTCCACCATGCAAACACAGTAAACCATAAATACACCTTGATTAGTCTCACCTTCATGTCTTTGTTCATGCCATTCTCTCTCTCTAGGAGAACTCATTTCCTCTTTTTCATTTAAATCTTTCTCATCTGGGCAGCCCAGGTGGCTCAGCGGTTTAGCGCCGCCTTCAGCCCAACGCGTGATCCTGGAGTCTCTGGATTGAGTCCCACGTCGGGCTCCCTGCGTGAAGCCTGCTTCTCCCTCTGCCTGTGTCTCTGCCTCTCTCTCTCTCTCTCTCTCTCTCTCTCTGTGTGTGTGTGTGTCTTGTGAATAAATAAATAAAATATTAAAATAAAATAAATCTTCCTCATCCATTAGGGGCAAGCCCCAGTTCTTACACAAAGCCTTCTCTGACCATTCTAGCACTTACTGATCTCCTGAGCCCTGTACTTTCTACACATCCAGAATATCAGGGACCATTAACCTTGGAAGGACCACAGAGGTCACTGGTTCAAAGAGTCTGTTCAACCCCTAAAGTCATGTTTTCTAAGCTTCAGCATTGAGGTACAGGTTTCCCCTTCTATCCAAAAGGAAGACATTCCTATGAAACCTCATGAGCCAAAATAGCATGAAACAAAGAAATGATTGGCATTAATTTATACAGGAAAGATTCTGAGTGTTCCCAGGCCCTAAGAAAATCTCTCTTAGGCTTTTCTGATACCTTAAGACACATCTTGCTAACGGAGGCACAAGATAAATCAAGATAAAGGACAGATGTTCCCAGACACAATTCAAAGCTATGGCAACTAGATGCCGAGATGCTGATCGTAGTTCCCAGAGGAGTGTGGATGGGCCTTGCGTGCTACTTGGGGTGTGCCCTGCCTCTATAGTGGCTCTTGCTGCAAAACAGAGTCTAAACGCCACTTTTCTTTCTCCTTTCTTCATGATAGTGAAAATCCTCTTTGGATTTATTTCAGTTAGTGAAAACAGATACTAAGGTAAGTCTTTTGTAAATGAAAGGGCAGAAGGCGAACTTTTGAAAAGTGGGGGGTACCCGTACAAGCTTCACAATTCATGCCATATCCATGTCACCTCTAATGTTATTTACTTAATATTTTTTTAAAAGAAAATTTTTAAATTTTCTTAAAAACTTAAAAAATATTGGGGTGCCTGGGTCGGTCAGCGGTTGAGCATCTGCCTTTGGCTCAGGGTGTAATCCCTGGATCCGGGATAGAATCCCACATCAGGCTCCCTCCATGGAGCTTGGTTCTCCCTCTGCCTATGTCTCTGCTTCTCTCTTTCTGTGTCTTTCATGAATAAATAAATAAAATCTTTAAAAAAAAAAGCTTAAAAAATATTTTGAAAGAAAAACTTTATAGCACTACAGTAATTGTAAAAGCAACCATCACTTGCCAAAAAAAGATGTAATTATACAAACAAGTAACATTTTCAACTATGATATTCAGTCTAGCTTGGACCACTGCCTACTGGGAGTTCGTGAGCTTGTGGCCTCCTCTTTCTTTGTTAAGAGCCTGGGTGGCTCAGGTTGTGATCCTGGGGTCCTGGGATCAAGTCCCACATCAGCCTCCCCTCAGGGAGCTGGCTTCTCCCTCTGCCTATGTCTCTGTGTCTCTCATGAATAAATAAATAAAATATTTAAAAAAAGAAGGGGAGGAAGAAAAATACATGTTAGAGAGCCGTTAAAGATACTCTAGCACCAACTGAAACCTTCTCTTTGGTAAAACTGGAAGAATCAGACAACGTGAAATGCCCACCAATGGAAAATGCATATATCCTTTAATTGTGATAAAATATCGATAACATAAAATGTCACCACTTTAACCATTTTCAAGTGTATGGGTCAGTGGCATTAATTATATTCACATTGTTAGGCAACTATCACACTCATCCATCTCCAGAATGCTTGTCATCTTCTCAAACTGAAACTCTGTCTCCATTAAACTTTAACTCCCCAGTCTCTTCCTGCCCCAGCCATTCAACCACCATTCTACTGTCTATCTCCATGAAGTCAACCACTCCAGGACCTCATATAAGTGGAATCACACAGTATTTGTCTTTTTTGTGCCTGGCTTATTTTACTCAGCATAATTCCTTCAAGGTTCATAGCATATGTCAGAATTTCCATTTATTTATTTACAAGAGAGAGAGAAAGAGAGAGGAGAGTGCATGCGTGACTGGAGGGAGGGGCAGAGGGTGAGAGTCTTCAAGTGGACTCCCCTCTGAGCGCAGAGCCCATTGCTGGGGCTCAATCCCACCAGTCAGGAGATCATGACCTGAGCTGAAACCAAGTCAGATGCCTAACCGACTGAACTACCCAGGCATGCCTTATTAATTTTTTAAAGCTTTTTATTTTATTTAATTTTTAAAAGATTTTATTTATTTATGAGAGACACACAGAAAGAGAGGCAGAGACATAGGCATAGGGAGAAGCAGGCTCCCTGCAGGAAGCCCGACGTGGGACTCCATCCTGGGACTCCAGGATCACGCTGCAGTGAGCCAAAGGCAGACGCTCAACTGCTGAGCCACCCAGGCTTCCCCAAGCTTTTTATTTTTTTTTTTAAGTCATCTCTACACCAAACTGGGGGCTCGAACGTACAACCCTGGGATCAAGAATTGCACACTTTTCCAACTGAGCCAGCCAGGTGCTCCCAGAATTTCTTTCCTTTTAAAATCTGAATAATAGGGCAGAATAATAGTGGCTCAGCGGTTTAGCACCACCTTCACCCCAGGGTGTGACCCTGGAGACCTGGGATCAAGTCCCCCGTAGGGCTCCCTGCATGGAGCCTGCTTCTCCCTCTGCCTGTGTCTCTGCCTCTCTCTCTCTCTGTCTCTCACGAATAAATAAAATCTTTTTTAAAAATCTGAATAATATTCCACTTTATGTATATGGCACTTGTGTTTATTTATTCATCTGTCAGTGGACACCTGGGTTGCTTCCACCTTTGGTTCTTGAGAATAAAGCCGCTAAGGACAGGCATAAGGAAAGTGATATCTTTACAATAGCCTCCGGTATCCTCACACAATGGGTTCTACATTGTAGTCAAAGGAATTTAAGTGGCATGCAACAGTAGATGGTTCAGCAATATAATATTATGTGAAATAGTGAGTCCAAAAATTTTATATACAGCCTGTGACCATTTTTTAATAAAATTAAACACAGTTAAGTTTTAAAAATAGGGACGCCTGGGTGGCTCAGCGTTTGGGCGCCTGCCTTTGGCTCGGGTTGTGATCCCGGGATCCAGGATGGAATCCCGCATCGGGCTTGGGCTTCCTGCGAGGAGCCTGCTTCTCCCTCAGCCTGTGTCTCTGCCTCTCTCTCAGTCTCTCTCATGAATGAATAAATACATCTTTTTTTTTTAATTTTTATTTATTTATGATAGTCACACAGAGAGAGAGAGAAAGGCAGAGACACAGGCAGAGGGAGAAGCAGGCTCCATGCACCGGGAGCCCGACGTGGGATTCGATCCCGAGTCTCCAGGATCACGCCCTGGGCCAAAGGCAGGCGCCAAACTGCTGCGCCACCCAGGGATCCCCATAAATACATCTTTTTAAAAAAAAATTTAAAAACACCTTTTTAGGAGTACAAAAGGGTGCAACTATGTTAAACTATATTAACTATATTAAAAGGAAAGCAAAGGTGGATGCCTGGGTGGCTCAGTGGTTGAGCACATGCCTTTGGCCCAGGGCGTGATCCTGGAGACCCGGGATCGAGTCCCACATCGGGCTCCCTGTGTGGAGCCTGCTTCTCTCTCTGCCTGTGTCTCGGCCTCTCTCTCTCTGTGTGTCTCTCATGAATAAATAAAATCTTTTTTTTTTTTAAAGGAAAGCAAAGGGATGATGAATATGGGACTCAGGTCAGAGGCTGGGTGTGGGATGGAGGGACCATTTGCCTAGTTGTTAGTTGTTGTCAAGGTCTGAGATTTTGTTTTGGATGATAAATTCATGAGGTGGTTATAATATTATTTTAAAACAACTAATAAAAATACTAACTATATAATAAAGTGGTCATGCAAGGATCAAGATGACATTATATCATGAACTGGGAAATATGATTAATCCAGTTCTGTGAACCTAAGGTTCAATGAGGGGAAAAAAGGGGGGGGGGAAGGAAAGAAATGGACAAGAAAATAACTTTCTCACTATGGGATTCGGTGCGATTTAATGTCTTGTCAATGCACCATCGAAAATCATCTGGCATTCTGCCAGAGGTGCAGGTTCCGCACTTGGGTAAACAGCTCTAAAATATCTCTGCCATGAGGCTGCCTGCCTCCTCTGCCGTCTTGCTTACCTCCAACACAAGGGAACTCAGGTCTTCTAGAGGCACTTACTTGGACAGATCCTTTTGTTAGGAAATTTCCCCTTGCATGGAGACAGTTCAACCTCCCTGTAACTTCTGCCCACTGTCTTGCTCTCACCTTACTGCTTAGCACAGGCTAGGGCACACAGGAACCCAGAATTTCCATATCAGTTTTTTTGCTTGAGCCTCCAGCCCCAAAGCAGGAGCCAAGCCAGTGTTACCAACTGTCAGACAAAAGGATCCCAAGCATGTCTGGGACAGAGGCTTTTCTTCTCAGAAATCAGTTTCCCATCTACCTCGTCAATTGTCAGTGAGAATGTGATGCATTTTATCCAGACTTTATTTTTGTATGTCCATTTTAACAATAATTCTAAAAAAAACCAAAACAACAACAACAAAACCCCAATAATTCTAACCACTATTCTTTCCTCTAAATGCATCTACCAAGAGATAATCCTTTAATGGATCTCTTATTGGTCTCTTCGCTTCTAGTGAGTTGAAATAAAACTTTGTCACATACTCATAAATAAATGTTCTAAAAAGCCTTGTGTGTGTGTGTGTTTGTGTGTGTGTTTCTTTAACACAACTGAATTCTTGAAGGTGGGCTAGAATTTCTTAGCTATATTTTTATTAATCCCCAGGCTGGGATTAACTGAGACTCCTTGGTCCAAAATTCCTTGACCAGACCCTATAGGTCCTTCTCCTACCTCTAACCAGCGACTCTCTTCTCCTGACACAGCCCCTGGCTTTGGGAGTTCAGGAGCAGAAATGGATCAAAGGAGAGAAAGGGATGAATACAGGCCTGAATGCACCTCCATAAATCCAGGTCCTCACTGAATCAGAACTAGGGATGAGGCTGCCTTTACCTCCTCTCCTGTATCTGAAAGCCAGAAGCAATTACTGGGGTAAAGGCCAGAGACCCTTGGACAGAGGCTGACTCTGAGACCTCTACACCTCTTTTTGAAGGACTGGGGTTGAGGAGGAGCTACGAACACTGGTGACTTGGCAGCTTGGGTCCTTAAAACCTGGCCCCTGGCCAGCTCAAAAATGAGCCCCTGCCTCCCATTGGACAAGGGATTGTCTTCAGGCACAGCTGACTCACAGCCCAGCCTCCACCCTCCTTCATGGGCTGCCATAAAGGGGGCCCACCCAGGATCACCAAAACAGACCTGCGAAGTAGACAGTGGGCCTGGGGCCTGCAAAAGTTCTGGGCCTGCCTTTGGAGTGTCAGCTTGACCCCAGAATTATCTTCTTAATCTTTTTCATCATTTCTGAACTATGTAAGTTGATGTAGAGATTTGGAAACTACAGGAAAGTATAAAGAAACTTAAATTATACATATCCTAACACCCAGAAATCACCACTGTCTCTATATTGCTGGCTTTATTTTAGTCTTTTTTTTTAAGCTATAGATTTTTGTTTCATAAATGGGATCATTTTATACCTAATGCTTTATATTCTACATTCTTCTTACCATTATGTCTTGAAAACGGTCTTTGTGTGATTAAAATTCTTTGAAAATCTGATTTTTAGGGGTTTATTTAACCTCTTTAGGGGGTGTAAGCATAAAGTCCACAAGCTTCTCTCTCTCCCTTCCACCTCTAAATTTTCAAGGGTTCCTAGGATGTGGTCTATGGATCTATAACTGCAGTGATTCTTCCAGCCAGAGGCTTGGGGCCTTTCTAGGGGCAAGAAGAGGGCCAGGCCAGACCCCAGGAACTCTCAGACTCATTCTGGGAAAGATCCCTTTGCTTTTGGAAGCTGTTGCACCCCTTCCCCCACCCCTCAGGCACGGGGAGATTGAAGGGGAGTCTGCTCTGTGTTCATCGCCCACCCTAGTCATGCAGGAAGTCAGTGCTCTACCTTCCCTCACCCCCATTTTCCCTGGGAAGTGGGTTTCCAGGGTTTCTGTGGTTGCTCAGGCAGCTCCTCACCACTTTGACCAGCATCAACCATAAGGTACCAC
This sequence comes from Nyctereutes procyonoides, assembly GCF_905146905.1. Lineage (NCBI taxonomy): Eukaryota > Metazoa > Chordata > Mammalia > Carnivora > Canidae > Nyctereutes > Nyctereutes procyonoides. The sequence continues at coordinate 6,361,371 of NW_026575133.1, read as the reverse complement.
CTCCCCGCTTCTCTTTGGTTCAGGCAACCCTCAGCCTGAGCTGCCTTTTCTTGGGAGCAGTTAGCAGGAAGTTGAATGGGAAGGAATGGTTGGTGGGTAGAGAGAAGGCAAAAGAGGGCCAGTGTTTGATATTTGGCCTTTAAAAACTCCACCCCCTCCTCCTCTGGAAAGCTTCTGGAAGCCACAGGATGACCCTGCAGTGGTGAGGCCCTGGGGACAAAGGGCATGCCCTTGGTGCCTGGACTTGATTCAACAGAGATAAGGGGCCCCTGCCCCTACTCTCTGCCTCAGCAACTCCCTTTGTCCCAGGTTTCCTTCCCAGCCCCCACCCCCCTTGCCCTGTCCTGACTGTGCATCCCCACCGGCCAGAGGCGTTGCACAGGACCATCTCCACACTGGTGATCCTTGGCACACTCAAGGAGCTGTTGGCAGCATTGAAAACTCCCTTCCTGCTCCACGAAGAAACCTCTAAACCCAGACTCTAGAGGCAGGCTGGGGACAGGTGCCAAGCATCATCAGTCAGTTTAACCCGACCTAGCAAACAACAAACAACAGCTCTTCTTCCTGACTGAGCCCCAGGCAGTAACAAGTCTATCCACAGCTCATTTGAGGCACCTGGCAGGCTCAGTCAGAAGAACATGTAACTTTTGTCTCAGGGTTGTGAGTTTGAGCCCCATGTTGGGTGTAGAGATTACTAAAAAAACCCTTAAAAATTAGCTCATTTCAGGGTGCTTGGGTGGCTCAGTCAGTTAAGCGTCTGTCTTCAGCTCAGGTCCTGATCTCGGTGTCCTGGGATGGAGCCCCATGTTGGACTCCCTGCTCAGCAGAGAGTCTGCTTCTCCCTCTGCCTCTCTCCCTTGCCATGCTCTCTCTCTCTCTCTCTCTCTGAAATAAATAAATAAATGCATAAATAAAATCTTTAAAAATTAATTTAAAAATAGCTCATTTTTTACAGTATGTATGTTCTGTAAGCAGAGCATATTCGCATGCATCTTCTCATTTGATCTGCTAACATTGCTGTTTGGCCAGTGCTGGTCTTATTTTCCTCATTTACAGGTGAAAAAAACTGAGGTCTGGAGTTGCCATTGGTAAGGTCAGAACTTCAGCCCTCTGATCTGTGAACCCCAACCCAGCCCTCCTTCCCCTCTCCTGGCTCCCCTGGACACTGAGAAGTCAAGTTCCCTCTGTTTTGGCTTCCCATGGCTGTAGATTTCAGACGAGGCAGCCCCTGGCTGTTCCAAACCTAAGAGGTGCCGGGTACCCACCCAGAAAAACCCTTCTCTGTCCTGGCATTTCTGTTCATCTGCCTACATTCCCCAGAACGGATTGTGTGGTGAGGGGGGAATTCCTCATTTGGAAACCTGTCCTAATTGATTTCTCTCTGATGAGGTGCTGTAATCCTTTCTGGCTGCCCTTACAGCTTCTCCAGTTTCTTCCAACAGCCTCTCCATACCCTTTCTCCCAGCCTCCCACATATTCTCTGGGCTCGAAATATCTTTCTTGATTTTTTTTTTCCTGGAAGCCATCATCCATGACAGGCTTATGACCCACATGTCCATCAGGAGAGTCTGCCTCCCAGAGCCATCCACACAGGTGCATGCAGGTACACACACACACACACACACACACACACACACACACACTCTTGGGTGGGGGTGGGGGTTGTTCACCTCCTGCTTTGTCCACTCTGTACAAGTCAGACAGAGGGAGAACAGCAGCTTCAAGGATGAATCTAAAGAATTCTGCCTGAGGTGAGGCCTTTCTTGCCAAATCTATCAATGGCTTGCTGGGGGTTAAGGGAAGGTGTGAGGCCTGCTGCTCATTCTTTGCTCAGCCTTGGGCCAGCTCAGGGAGACAGGCTTGCCTGGGTAACCCCGATCCTCCGGCTAGGGAAGACATATTCTCTTAAGGCCACTGGCTGCCTCTTCCTAACTCCTCCACGACCCCCCTACTGGGAGGAGAGCCACAGAGGCCAGGTGGGCTGAAACAGATGCCCCTGACCCCAGACCTCTGATGACCCCGGCTGGACCAGAACTCCACCCTCCCACCCTCTCCTCCTTGCATCCAGCCAGCTGGGGGAGGGAAGGAGATTGGCTGGGTGCAATGCAGTGTTTCTGGGGACTGGGGGGCAGGGGAGTCCATTCAAATTGACAAAAATAGAACATCAGCCTCATATCATTTTTCTCAAAACAAGATTTATTGAAGTTCTGTCGGTGAAAATCGCTGCTGTGTGGAACGCTTAACTTATAGATTAGATTACTCAGTCGTGGCTTACTACATTTTTCATTAGAAAAATATTGGCTGGGAGAGTTTGACCTCATAATCTCTGCATTTTAAACAATAACCAGAGGAAAACCAAATAGAAGGCACAAGTTAACGGGTTCCCCCCCCCCCCAGCATTTCCCCCTGGGAGAGATCGGAGCGAGGCTGGAAAGGGAACGGGAGCAGAATCTGCTGCGTGAGCAATCCCCCATCTCCAGCCCCGCTCCCCAGAGGCTGCAGGAGGCAGCTGGGGGTGGGGGCAGGAGCGAGCGAGGGCTGAGCTGAGTCCTTGGGGCTTAGGTCCTGGCAGATCCCTGCTGGGTGGGGGTGGGGGGTTGCTGGAGCTCTGCAGGGCCCAAGCCCAGGGTGGAGCTATAGGTTAGTGTACTCTCATCCCAAGGAGGAGGGGCAGCTGCACCAGGAGGGAAAGGTTTCTTCTCTGCCCCAGGCAGTGCCCAATCTAGTTGGGGAGGCAGAGTAATAGACAAGACCCCAGAGTTCAGAATCCCAAGGGCTATTGTGGGGCTCCATCTAGGCTTCAAGAGTTAAGGGGAGAGGGCACAACTAGCCCTGCTTCCCCCAACCCCCTGAGAAGTCTCTCTCCAGGAGGATTTTATGGAGGAGGGAGTTTCTCTCAGGCTAGGCCAGCAGGGATAGTCTAGGTTGGCCTCAGGCCTTCTAACTGTTCTTGACCCAGGAGCAAAGGCTCCTAGGGGAACTAGGCCTGCAGCCCACAGGCTGAGGGTAAGCATGGGCTGCTGGCTGGCTCCAGAAAAGTGCAGGGGACTGCCCAGGTACCAGTAGATCCCTGGCTACTTTATGACTGCTGATCCTATTCCTCAGAGAGCAGCACCCCCAGCCCGTCTGTGTCTCGGTTTCTACTTTCTGAGGCTTTGGTGATTTCCAAGTTCTGACACAGTCATTAGTTACAAAGAGCAATTATTTTTTTTGTCATTAAGTCATTTTTTAAATGGCTCCAGGCGACATCACAGAACAAAGAAACAAAATATCCATGAAAAGACTTAATCACAAATTACTAATTATTTCACCCCCTCCTCCTTCCCCAAATCGTGAAATCTGAGCCCCATGAAAAGGGAGAGGGTCTCCCCAGCCATGAGCTCTCCATGGCTCTTAGGCACCTAATCCATCATGGGGGGTGCATTTCCTGCCCTTCTCTGAGCCCTGGGTGGGGGTGGGGGTGGCAGAGAGTCCCCCATTTCTGACCTTTGAAGTCACCTTCTGCCCATGGATACAACTCCACAGCTGATGGTGGGGGGAGCTGAAAGTGAGTGGGGGACCCCATCTAGAGCCCCACACCTTGGGCCCCTCCTCCCAGGCCGGCATTCTCCCCAGCTGGCATTCCACTCTGGGCCCTTTGAAGCCTCAAGGGCCAGAGCAGAGGAGCCGCCCCCCTGCCGCGGGGCTCCTAGAGTCTCCAGCTGGAAAACAAGCTGAGGAGGAAGTAATCCTGGAGGGGAAGCCCTCGAGCCCCCAAACGTGAGGAAATAAAATGTGTTTGACACCAAGATGTATGGGAGGAGGGGAAGTCTAGGGTATGGGCCCCTCCATCCGGCCAGGCCTTCTAGAGCTGATTATGCTTTCTTTATCTGATCCTTGCTGAGGGAGAAAGGGGCTGCATGGAGGAGGAGGCAGTCCAGGATGCCCTCAGTTCAAGAACAAAGGTGGGCCTGCCAGGGTGGGGTGGGTTCTGAGACAGGGCACCTCCTAGGAACTACACGCACTTGCCTCTCTGCTCAACACACCCAGCTCCCCATAAGGGGCAGCTTAGCAGTCATGGAAGGAAGATTCTGTGAAAGATGGCATTGCAGGTCCAGAGAAGAGGCCCCTGAGAAAGAGGGGTATGTGTCCAGGGTAGAGGGGGCTACTATGAAGTCTCCAACTCAAACCCCAAGTAATCTCCCTCATATATCAACTCTGAACCTGACTCCAGAGTAAACCCAATCCCACCATCCATCCATTTAGCAAATGCTTATCAGACTCCTACTATGGACCAGACTACAGGAATACATGGGTGACCATAAGAGACCCAAACTCTACCTTCATGGATACGTACTTTACTTTTCTTGAGAAGACCTGGATCAAAGAGAAAGTCAAAGCCATGCCCAGTGTCCCATCCCAGCCTATGCTCATCCCTTGGTGGTTTATTTATTTTTTTTTAATTTTTATTTATTTATGATAGTCACAGAGAGAGAAAGAGAGAGAGGCAGAGACATAGGCAGAGGGAGAAGCAGGCTCCATGCACCGGGAGCCCGATGTGGGATTCGATCCAGGGTCTCCAGGATCGCGCTCTGGGCCAAAGGCAGGCGCCAAACCGCTGCACCACCCAGGGATCCCTCCGTGGTGGTTTAGACAGTCGTCCTGGCTAATTTTCTGACTCCCCAGTCAGAACAGAATGTTCCCTTAAGAACAGGTCTCATGTATCTCCTGGGTCTACCTCCCTGCCACCCCTGGGCACCTGATAGAGGTGGAAATGGTCATAGGTGGCAAGAAAGAAGGCAGGCAAGTAGACTTTTAATAAACAGAGCCTACTTGAGTGTTTGCAGCCATTATTCCTACACTTCAAGACCAGGGAAAACCTTGAGTATAAATGTCTAAAATATTGGAATGATAGTCACTGTCCCAAGCAAGAGAGCTTAGAACTCACATAATCATCCTTGGCCACCCGTAGGTACTCACTCTCCTTTTGCTGCTCGAACTGTCCTCTTACCCCTCTTAAAAACTTCCTGGGGCACCTGAGTGGCTCAGTCGTTAAGCGTTTGCTTTCGGTTTGGGTCTGATCTCGGGGTCCTGGAATGGAGTCAGGCTCCTTGTTCAGCAAGGAGTCTGCTTCTTTCTCTCCCTCTGCCTGCTGCTTCCCCTGTTTGTCCTCTCTCTCTCTTTGTCAAATAAATAATCTTTTAAACAAAAACAAAAACATCTTTCTGACCAAGGAACATCTAGGAATATGCTGAGATTTGGGCTGCCTTTATCAAAGGCATTTCTTTCTTTTTTTTTTTTTAAGATTTTATTTATTTATTTATTTATGAGACACACAGAGAGGCAGAGACACAGGCAGAGGGAGAAGCAGGCTTCATGCAGGGAGCCCGACATGGGACTTGATCCCGGGACTTCAGGATCATGACCTGGACCAAAGGCAGGTGCCAAATCACTGAGCCACCCAGGGATCCCATCAAAGGCATTTCTTAAAAGGAACAGGCTTTTTTTGGAGGTTATCTGCTCCACTCTCCTGCTGTCCAAGGCTCTACGTTTAGATCTGTAGGATATGTAAGCCTGGGGGGATAACCGCATTCTGGGGATAGCAAAGACTGCTGGTTCTCCCCCAATATCCATCCTCCCCTTCTTTTTAAAATAACAAATCCCCAGAGTATTAGGCAGAACCTGGCCACCCAGTTTAGTACTACATTCCCCAGACTCCCTTGTAGCTAGGTATGTCGAGGTACTTAGATTCTGGCCAATGGTGTGCAAGCAGAAGTAATGCTATGCCTTCTGGGCTCAGCCCTTAAAAAGAAGGAGCTGACCCTCCACATTGTCCACTCCCTCTTTCACTGGGTATAAAATGGACATGGGACCTAGAGCACCCATCTTAGAGCCCAATATATAAACCACGTATTGAAGATTGTGGAGCAGCAACTGAGGCTGTGGCCTTGACACTGTGAAATGGAGCTGCCATCTCTGCTCTGGAGTACTTCTGCTTGGACTTAATGGGAGAGAGAAACAAACTTGTTATGTGCTTAACCACTGTCACTTTGTAATTTGCTTGGCTTCTTTCCTTTTGCTTCCCTAAAGGAAAAGCAAATGATCTAAGGCAGCACTGTACAATACAATGTGAGCCACGTGTGTTATTTAAAATTTTCTAGGGCAACCCAGGTGGCTCAGCGGTTTAGTGCCACCTTCAGCCCAGGGTGTGATCCTGGAGTCCCAGAATCGAGTCCCATGTTGGGCTCCCTGCATGGAGCCTACTTCTCCCTCTGCCTGTGCCTCTGCCTTTCTCTGTCTCTGTGTCTCTCATGAATAATAAATAAAATCTTAAAATAAAATAAAATTTTCTAATAGACACAGTTAAAAAAATTAAAATAAACATGAGATTAATTTTAATAATCTATTTTATTTAATACAATATTTCCAAAATGTTTTTTCAGCATGTGGTCAATATAAACAATTAGTTGAGATAGTTTCCATTCTTTTCATCATACTAAGTTTCCAAATCTGGTGTATATCTTACACTCCCATCTCACTTGGACTAGCTGCATTTCAAGTGTTCAATAGCCACATTTGGCTAGTAGTGACAAGATTGGCCAACACAGGTCTAAGGGAGCGGCCAGAGGTTGAACCAATTAGGGACTGAGGTAAGTACAGCAGCTACAGTAACCAGTGATCCTACTGCTACAAAGAGGGCCTTTTGGCAGTTATCCCACTCGTAGCCAGATGTCCAGATACCCAGTATGCTCTGGCCCCAACCTGTAAGGAAAAACCTCTCTACCTTAGTTTCCTATTTTGGACCCTGGAGAAGGGGTATTTTAGGAAACGAGTAGACTCCTAGGGAGATGGAGAGAGGGAAGGGAAAGTGGAGTGTGGGTTACCCTCTAATCTCCAGTTGGCCTGTAATCAGCTGTGATCACAGAGGCTTTAGGAGGAGTCCTCCCTCCTACCTCAGAGAACCCCAAGGCCATGACACATTCCTCCAGAGCTCACCTGAAGGATCAGGCTCATCTCATATACTTGTTGGGATTAAGAAAAGAACAATAATACTAAACAGAGGGAGTCCATATTTACCAATGTAATTCTTGTCACCAAGTCCTGCATCTGGACAGTTGGACATCTCTAACATCATCACAGCCACCTTCACTTGTGACTATAATTATCCAGGGATACTATCCAGGGATACTATCATCACTCCCAAAATTATTGCTTCTGTCACAGCTAGTTTCAACATTCCCAGGTTTCACCATGACAGCAACCATCACCACTTACTCCCTGTATCACCATAGTAGCAATTATCCATACCACCATCATGACCGCTCAGCACCCCATCCTTGCTATTACCAGGATTGTACCATCATTATCATTATCAGCATCATGGCCACAGCCACTTCTACCACCCCCATAATAAGTATTAGGATCTCCAACATCTCCTTCACCTCATTTTCTAAGGTCACCCCTAGCTTGTTCCTGTCCTAATTAGGAGACCTTGGAGTGTCCCCCCAGTTTCTGTCTGATTCAAAATAACCCCGTGTGCCCCTTGCACTCCAGGATCCCCCTCACTCAACTACTCTGTCCTCAGAATTGGGTTTTCTTTTCTTTTCTTTTCTTTTCTTTTCTTTTCTTTTCTTTTCTTTTCTTTCTTTCTTTTTTTTAAGATTTTATTTATTCATGAGAGACACACAGAGAGAGAGAGGCAGAGACACAGGCAGAGGGAGAAGCAGGCTCCATGCAGGGAGCCCGACGTGGGACTCGATCCCGGGTCTCCAGGATCACACCCCAGGCTGCAGGCGGCACTAAACCACTGTGCCACCAGGGCTGCCCCAGAATCAGGTTTTCAGTGCCCTATTTCACCTTTTGGACGCTCAGACCCTGGGCTCTTGCCCACCCTAACCCGTCCATTGACATCCATCATCCCTTTCTGCCTGGTTGGATGCTCTGGGTTTGGGTCTCTCGGTTTATCTCTAACTCATGGCCGCTTAGCCATAGGCATTCTGCCATTACGTACAGAGGTCTGCCTGGCCAGGCCTGGGGGGCTTGACATCGCTGTGCTCTCTCAGGGGACCAGCATCCTGCCAACACCTTTTCTTGGATTTCGGCTGAGTGAAAACAAGCTGGCTTTACATAGTTGGTTCCTAAAGGCTGTTTGGTGACTCCCAAGCCCAGAGGAGGCTGGAAAAGGGTATTTTTTGGCAGGACTTACCAGAGACAAACCTAGTGCCTAGAAAGTGAGAGAGGAAGGGGAAAAAGTTGAGGAGAGGTTTGTCCATTGGAGATTACAAGATCATTGCCCTCATATATTTCCCTGTTTACTCCCAGAAAGCAGGGGAATACTGCTTGCTCTTTTATAGAAAGTTTGTGGTAGAGAAAGACCCTGGACACCTCCTATCTCTTCCATGGACAGTGAGATTTTGCGAGAGGAGGCTCTGCTGGTGTTAGTCTTGGTGGTGGCCATATCAGGGGCAGCAAGAGCTCTCCTCTCTCCCAACCCCTGTGCTCTGGCTGTGGTCACCAGTCACCCTCGTACCCCCGCATGGATCCACAGGTACCCAGGTTTTCTGTAAGTAGTCAACCCATCCAGTCACACCTGGTTCACAGGGAAAAACGGATGTGTATCTGGATTGAGTTTAGAGTTCAGGGTACATCTCTTGATCTGATCATGTTACCCGGAAGGAATGGATCTCCAATCCCTAGATCTGAGTAACATTTACCAGAGGGCTGGGGGTGAGTCCACACAGGGAGCCCAGTGTGGACTCGATCCCAGCACCTGGGATCACACCCTGAGCAGAAGGCAGATGCTCAGCCACTGAGCCACCCAGGTGACCTAATAAAATCTTTTTTGAAAAAAAAAAAAAGAAATAGGGATGCCTGGGTGGCTCAGCCGTTTGGTGCCTGCCTTCAGCCCAGGGCAGGATCCTGGAGACCTGGGATCGAGTCCCACCTCGGGCTCCCTGCATGGAGTCTGCTGCACCCTCTGCCTATGTCTCTACCTCTCTCTCTCTCTCTCTCTCTCTCTCTCTCTCTGTATCTCTCATGAATAAATAAATTAAATCTTAAAAAAAAGAAATAAAAGAAATAAACACCACCTCCTCCCCGTTTTCATCATCTAAGAAAAGAGGGGAAGTCGCCCCTTCTACCCATTTTTATGCTTTCATTTGTTCTACCTGTTCTTCGAGCAACTACTATATGCTGAGCATTGAGCTGGACTTTGGAGACACAAAGATGTATCAGACTTGGTTCTTATACCTAAGGAAGGAGTCCCCAGTTGTCACCGAGAAAAGAGTAAGGAAAAGGTACCACTGGCCCCTCAGCTTGACAAGGGTCAAGCAAATGCCTGGGCCTGTCCCTCTGAGAAGGCGGTGGGCAACATTTCAGCAGGTAATGGATGAGGGCAGCTATGTCTTGACAGGGACATTACCTGCAATTGGTTCCAGTCATCTATGGAGCCAAGCAGCTTTGAAAATTGCCAGAGGATGGTGACAGAGAACAGCAGGCCCCACCCCTCCATCCCTAATCTATCCCAATCCCTCTCCTGAAAAAAGCAGGGTCTGGTCTCCTATGGCTGGAAGCAGAGAAAATATCTTAGCCTCTTCTCTTGTTAGGCCGACCTCCACACAGGCTGGAATCCACCCCCAGGGGAGAAGCACTGAGGGCCCTAGGAGAGAGGGCAGGGGCCAGAGGCAGGGGATTGCCAGCTCATGAGGTCAGGTTCCAGAGCAAACAGCAAACTGTCTGCCTTTCCTGACTCTGGAAGGGTGGGAGCAGGGGTAGGAGAGGAGGGGAAATGTTAGGGTCCTCATGGGCTAGAGGAGGGGCCTCCAGGGTTTGATGGAGCACTCTCAGGACATCTGAGCCTCTGCTAGGAAAGGAGTCCAGAGGCAGCCACTGGGTGAGGGCAGCCCTCGGATCTGGCTCTGCAGTCAGGGTCGCACAGAACAGTCTGAGCTGGCGGAAAGCTGGCAGAGCATGTGGTCCTCCTCCCTCACCTAGAAGGAGAACTGAGGCCTAGGTCACACAAGGACTACCAGATGTCCTCCTGTTGGATGGCCCTTTGGTCTCTCTGGCTACTCTGACATCTGGCATGTCTCCCTCAGGGAATCTCTGAGCACATTTGCCCAGATAAGCAAGTTCCCACCTTGGCCCCTAAGTACCAACGTGAGTAGACCTAAGGAGACAGTTTCAGATTTTAGAGGTAGTAGTGAGGCTAGCTGTGCTGACGGCCACCTAGGACTTTGGCGACCTCTAGACTCCTACCCTCCACCCCTGACCCCTGCAAGGCTGAGGACAGGCGGCTGTCCGGAGCAGTTTGCCTCCTGCTCTACCCTAACTTGTTCAGCCTCCCAGCATTTTTACCTTCTGTCCCCTCAGACCTTGTCTCTGCTCTTCTACCAACCTCCCCACCACATCTACCGCCTCCTTGACCCTTCTCATCTCTATAACCCCCTACGTGTCTCCCTCAAAATATTGGGCCACAGGGTTCTCCATTTTAGGAATTCTGCTGTCTTCAGGGAGGCAAAGGAATGCTGTGTCTACCTGAGCAAGTCTCCTGGGGACACAAGCAGGATTGGCAGTCAGAACCCGCAGGGTGAGGCGCACAGGGTATCAAGGGCTGGCATTGGGATGGGAGCCTGGACAGCACGGGCAGGGTTTCTCTCAGGCCCAGCTCTGAGGAACCCCCATCAGGGCCTGCCCAGTCCTGGTGTCTGTGGACCAATTCGCAGGAATCTTCTCAGAGCCTCAAACAGGCCTGAGAGACAAGGCAGAGAACATCCATCCAGGTGGGTAGGGAAAGGTCTGATCCCTTGCTATCTCTCCAGCCAACAAGCCTACAGTTCCCTCCACCCCTAGCCAGGAACAGTGCAGAGGAAGAGCTGGCCTTCTCCTCAAAGATCTCCCTGTCTCCAGGTCACCGGTCTTTGGCCTATTTGGAGGAGAGGGCTTAGGAAGTAGGAGAGAAGAGGGAAGCCTGGGTGGCTCAGTGGTTGAGCATCTGCCTTGGCTCAGGTCCTGAGCCCGGGGTCCTGGAATCGAGTCCCACATCAGGCTTCCTGCAGGAAGCCTGCTTCTCCCTCTCTCTATGTCTCTCATGAATAAATAAATCTTTTTACAAAAGGAAATAGGAAAGAAGCAGCTTCTGGAAAATGCCAACGACATTCACTTGCATGCACACATGCAGAAGATACACACACATCCACACATCCACATGCATGTGCACTCACAGATGAATACTTGCATCTGTTCCATTCATTCATTCATTCATTCATTCATCCAGCAAATGTCTCTAGAGCCACCACTCTGCCCCACACACTAGGCCAGGAGGAGTGTTCCAGCCAGGGTAACACTAACTAGACAAGTGGTCCTAGCAGTCACACTCTGCACAAGAACTCTCCGTGAGAGCACAAGTGAGGGAGCGATATCTTTGGGGAGGAAGGGGTACCTTTTTCTAATCTTCATAAAGTCACCTCATGGGCTGGCAGAGACCTGAGATCTAGCCCCTTCTGGGGGTCAGTGTCACATCTAATACCCAATCTCATAATGTCTCAAGGCCAGCTTCAGGGTCAATCTCACTGTCACACATACATTATTATACAATACCCTAGCATGCTCTTCTCAATCCCCCACACCTACTCAACAACACCCACAGGCTTACATTGGCTCCAACACGCTATTACCGATGTGCCTTTGACATGCCCTTAAAGGGTCCTCACGATCACATGCAGATTCTCACACATAAACTGTCACATGTGGAGACACAGCTTCACCACAATCACACATAATCTTTCATATCCTGCTACGCACACGATTTCTCTCACACCATGTCACCCATATGCCCACTGCTTCACTAGAGTTGCACACAGCCCCTCACACCCCGTTACACACACACACACACACACACACACACACACATACACACAGTCTCTCGCACACACAGGCGGCCACGCTCCTGTTAGGCTTCTGGAGACAGGCGTGTGCAGCCCCTGATCACAGCTAAATGTCAGCGAGTCCCTCTCCTCCCAGTTAGAGATGAATTGTTGCTCGGGAGATATTTCATCCTTAATGCCTCCTGCTTGAACTGGAGCATGCGTCTCAAGGAGGTTACGTTTTTCCCAATCCGTCTGCTGCCCCCCGACTGGCTCAGGGAACTGCCCTCCTGCCTCTCAGCTTTCATGGGGGGAGAGAAGGGCTCCCTCTCCCCTTACAGCCTCTCCTCATCTTTTCCCTTCCCGACAGCTCAGCTCCTGGCAAAAGAACAAAGCCTAGGCAGCCTCCCAGGCCCCTACCCAGCTCCCAGCACAGGTCTCCCCAGAACCCGGGGGCCATAGCCTGACTGACACCCCACTCCTGTCCTAGCTGCTAGCTGCATTCAGGGCCAACCAGACCAGACTCCCCAAACCTGTTGCCTAGAAGAATTGAGCATAGAAAGAGGGATCTGGAAATGAGAGACAGCCCCTCTTAAGTCTTCTGCACCCACAACCTTCACCCTTGTAAACTAAAAAAAAAAAAAAAGCCTGAGTGATGCTGGTGTGAGAGTAAGCTGATACAACCCTTCAGGAGGCCAGCTGGATAAAATATATCCACAGCTTCTATAAGGTGTATCTCTTGTGCCCCAGCAATGCCATATTTAGGAATGTATGGTAGGAAATAAGCAGGGATAGTCCAGATGATTTAGCTTCAAAGGGCTCATCCCAGCCTGCTTTATAAGAGTGAAAAATTGAAAACAACACAAACACCCCACAGGAGGGATTGGCAGTGACACAACCATCAGTGGAATATCACACAGTCATTAAAATGATAGCGTGAAAGAATGTTTAGCATCATCGAAAGGTGCTTACATGTAACGTTGAGTAAAATAAGCAGGTTGCAAAACAGTATGTGCACCAAATGTGATGTGGGGCCTGGATGGGATCCTGGAGTCAGAAAAGGACATTCGTGGGAAAAACAGTGAAAACCAAATAAACGCTGGAGCTCAGTGAACAATAATGCACTGGTGCTGCTTTCCTAGCTCTGACAAATATACTCTCTCTGGTAATGTAAGATGTTACCACTGGGGGAAGCTGGCTAAGGGGCATGTGGAAATGCACTGTACTCTTTGTAAGTCTTCTATAAATCTCGGATTATTCCAAAATTAAAAGTTATTTAAGAAACCATTATATGATTCCCCTATTTTGTTTTTTAAAAGTACATATTCATCAAGTTCTGAAAGACTGCTCACCAATATGTTAACTTTAAGAGTATCTGAAGGGTGGGATTATAGGCAATTTTAATTTAGTTTAATTTCGATCATTTGATCATTTTAATAAATACATTTGGTCATTTTGATCATGTTGTTTTTTTCAGATTTATTGAAATATAACACCGTGTAAGTTTAAGGTATATAACATGTTGATTGAGCACACCTATTGCAATATGCTGACCACTGTAGTGTTAGCTTAACACCTCCTTCATATGACATAATTACCATTTCTTTTCTATGGTGAGTACACTTAAGATCTACTCTCTTTGTGGAGTACCTGGGTGGCTCAGTGGTTGAGCATCTGCCTTTGGCTTGGAGCATGATCCTGGGGTCTGGGGATCAAGTCCCATGTCTGGCTCCCCACGGGGAGCCTGCTTCTCCCTCTGCCTATGTCTCTGCCTCTATCTGTGTCTCTCATGAATAAACAAATAAAATCTTTTTTAAAAATCTACTCTCTTCGCAATTTTCAGGTATACAATATACTACTGGTAACTATAACCAGAATGCTATGCATCAGATCCCCAGATTTTTAAAAAAGATTTTATTTATTTATTCATAAGAGAGACACACACAGAGAGAGGCAGAGACTCGGACAGAGGGAGAAGCAGGCTCCATGCTGGGAGCCCAACGTGGGACTTGATCCTGGGACTCCAGGATCATGCCCTGGGCTGAAGGCAGGCACTAAACCACTGAGCCACTCAGGGATCTCCCCCCCCCCTTTTTTTTTAACAAAGGAACATGAATTACTTGTATAATTAAAAAAAAAATCAAACCAGAGGAGAACCAGTGGGGATGCTGAAAGCAGCTTAATTCCAAGCCACCCCACCCAGCCTCGTCAGTCTCTTGGAGGTATTGAGCTCAGACATTCTGGACACTTTCTTGTACTTCTCTCTGGACACTAATTGGCATGACTACGCCTGGCTCCTGGAAACTCCAGAATTTCAGAATTTGCAGTTCTCTTCTTTGATCCCAATCTCTTATCACTCTTTCCCTCCTTTTTACTGACTCTTTCTCTGGTCCCTTAAACTCCCCATGTTCTCCCATTCCATCACTCCCATTCTGGCATTACTTCCTCTCTTCCCACCCTGGCTCCATAGCAGCCATTTCAATAACGTGCTTCCTGCCATCCTGCCTACCAGTCTCTAGCCTTAAGCAACACTGCCATCCACTCTCTGGCTCCTACTCCTGGGCATGCTGGAGCTGGTGAAAAAACTGGCCCATTTACGCTGCCTCAACTCATGCTTCATCAGTATGTGTTAAAACACAAAACCCTCTTTTCCTTATCTGTAATTGAGTCCTCATTACAATTCCACAATCACCTCACACTTTCTCTACAAGACTTCAACTCTAAATTGACCAAGAATATGGAGTCAGATCCTCACATAATGTTCCCCTTTCCACCTATCCCCAAACTCATCAGTTCATCCCAGAATTTCCCTATTACGCATCCTTGTTCTTCCCTCTTGTCCCTGAGAAAGAAGAGTCTTTTCCTCCTTACCAAGGACCCAATCTCACCAGCATTTTCCAGAACTTCCTGTTGTGCCTCTTCTCCTACCTCTTGTCCATCTTACTTTTCCTCCCATACTTTTTTTTTCCTCCCATACTTTTTGAATGAGAAATTGCCCTAATTGCCTCTAGGCAATTCACTTCTTTGCCATTCCCTCTTTTTTTTTAAGATTTCATTTATTTATTCATGAGAGATACACACAGAGAAAGAGAGAGAGAGAGAGGCAGAAACACAGGCAGAGGGAGAAGCAGGCTCCACGCAGGGACCCCGACGTGGGACCGTCCCGGATCATACCCCGGGCTGAAGGCAGCGCTAAACAGCTGAGCACCCCCCGGGCTGCCCGCCATTCACTCTTCATGCAACATCCCCACCACCCTGTAGTCTCTTACAGTTGCCTGTAACCTTGGCATTGCCAAACCACTGGCTATTGATTTTGTCCTCCTCCTTGATCACTCTGCAGGATTTAATAGCAATTCCCTTCCCAAAAGCTTCCATCAGTTTTAGGTCACTAGCTTTCTTTGTTTTTCTCCTAACTTTTCAACTACTCTTTCTTCGTCTCTGACTCCTCTCTCTCCTCCAACTTAGAGTCTTCCATGATTCAGCATCCAGTCTTGTTGCACTCTGCCCTTTGTCTCTGGCAAGCTTACCACTCCCCTGGATTCCGAAAGCCATCTCTTTGGAAGAATCCCTGACAGCTTCTTAGTTCCTGTCTGGAACGTCCAACTTCCTGCCGAGCATCTCTGAATGGACGTCCCAAAACACCTCAAACTCATCATAACCACAATTATCATCTCCACTCCCTAGTCGCCCCAACAAACCCTGCCTTTAGGCTTCCATCATTCTTCCCAGCAATCAAGCTGAACACCTAGGAGTCACTTGGACCACCCTCCTCTCCTTCACTGACCACCCCCCAAATCCATTCACCTGCTAGGTCTGACCAATTCTGCATTAGCCCTGTCTCTTGCCCACAATCATTTGTGTTCAACCTTGGTCCCCTCACCTGGTTCTGGCCTTCCTTGCCTGGACTATGGCAATATCCTTACCCATGATCAGCCATGATCAGCCTGCCCCTCAGCCTGGCTCACCCTCATTGACCCTAGCAGACTCATAGCCCACAGCCTCTAAAGATGGAGTGACCATGTACTTTACAGTTCAAATCCAGATGCTTTTGAGGGTGAAAAGAGGCTCTGTAAATTATAATAAACTTTAATAGAAATGATAGTAATTACAGTAGGGCAAAAGGCATAAATAAGAATTGCCTTGGGCACAGGGTCATCCTACCAAAAGCACACATCTGTTCATATCCCCTTCCTGCTCAAAGACCTTCCAAGATTACTATTGAATTAAGTTCACACTCATGTTGGCATTCAAGTTCTGCCTTTCAGCCTGTATCCCAGGCTGTCCCAATAAGCAGAACTCCTCAGTGGTCCTTGCACAAGAGTCGTGCTATCCTAGTCCTACACCTGTGTTCATGGTCTTCCTTTCTCCAGGAAATCTTCATTACTAACTCTGCTCCCAAAATCCCATCTTATTTCAAGACACAAACCACAAACTGGCCTCCATGAAATCTCCCCTCACCCTTTTTCACACCCTCTTGTAGCACTTTGCCCTTCGTATGATCTTATTTCTAATCTTGGATGTATCAATGATGCTGATCTGTGGCTGCATACAGCCCCGCTCCCCGCCAGCTCTTTGGCTGGGCAGCTGCTTATGATGTGGCCTGGCATTAAAAGATGAGCTGGGCCAATCTGATTTCTTCTCCTGAGAATTAGAACCATGAAATATGGAGAGACTAGAGCAGTTAGCCGAGGTGATGCAGAGAGAGACGCAGGGAGGCCGGCTGGTCAAGTGCAAGTCACGGTTATGAGAAATTATGAGGGAATCCAGGAAGCTCTCCATGCTGCACAGAGGTCAGAGGCAGTTATGAGCTGGGGTGCCCAGGGCCTGCCCTGAGTGAGGATCCTGACTCCTCCACTTCCTGGCTTGAACCTGGGGCAGGATACTAAGCTCCTTGAGCCTCAGTGTTCTCATACGCAAAATGGGGTAACGATATTCACTAACTCACAGTGTTCTTTTTTTTAAAAACAGAGTTTATTTATTCATGAGAGACACACACAGAGAGGCAAAGACATAGGCAGAGGAAGGCTCCCTCCCCTGCAGGGAGCCTGATGTGGAACTTGATCCCAGGAGCACAACCTGAGTCAAAGGCAGATGCTCAACCACTAAGCCACCCAGGTGCTCTAACTCAGTGTTCTTAAGAGGATTTACCTTAAGGTAAGTCTCTAGGTAAGCATGGAAACTGATGTGGTAGGCATTTGGTATGTGTTCAGAACCTGTTAGCTATCATTCCTCCTTCCCCCTAATAATAATCATTATTACATTAATATTAATGAGGAGAGAGACACACAAAGAAAAGAGAGACACTTTGAAGTGCTTCTCCACCTTACCATGAGAGAGAAGTTGGTCTCCAGAGCTGCCAGGGTCCCTACATGTTTTCTGGGCCCAGTTCCTTTTTTAAAAAAATATTTAATATATTTATTCATGAGAGACAGAGAGAGAGAGAGAAAGAGAGAGGCAGAGACACGGACAGAGGGAGAAGCAGGCTCCATGCAGGGAGCCTGATGGGGGACTCAATCCTGGGACTCCAGGATCATGCCCTGGGCTGAAGGCAGGCACTAAACCACTGAGCCACCCAGGGATCCCCTCTGGGCCCAGTTCCAATGCCAAGCCATGGGCTTCAATAGAAAGGCCCTCCTTAAAAAAAAAAGAAAGAAAGAAAGGCCCTCCTTTTTCTTGGGATTACTCAAGTGTACCTCTGTTTTTTGCAAATGGAAGGACCCCTGCCCAGATTCCTGTCTTCCTGCTGCATCTGGACTAGAGCTTCTCACAGTGCAGTATAATGAATGCTCTATTTCAATATCCTGCCTGGACCTTGAACACAGCTGCTGCTTATTTCTTGAATGAATGAATGAATGAATGAGAGTCTAAGTCCACTCTAGGGAACCTATAGAAAGGCTACTTTTAGAAGACTCAGAAATCCATGGGGTAGTGGTGGGGAAGAGTCAGCCCCCTGGTTTGTGGCTTCATCCTTCAAAGCAAGAAAGGAGGAAAGCCAGGATGAGGGTCACTCTGGAGACTGGCCTTACCTACATGCTGCCAGGCCTTGCCTCTTCCTTTCCTCACCCCCTTCAAGCCCAGGATGAGGGGCAGTAGGGTCACGGGAGGGAAAATCTGAGGGAAGAGATCTGCCAGGTCAGTTGCCAGCCGGCTGAAACAGAGCTGGGCATCACAGACCAGGCCTGGCCCACTCCCCTGTCCAGCCCCATCCACTCCACTTCACCTGTATCTCAAACCCCGGTGACATCACATCTTTCCACACCCTTACTTTCACCATGCACTTTATTATGCCTTTGTACATGCTATTCCTTCTTCCTTACATGCGCTTCCCTGCCTTCACCTCCAATGAAAACTCTCACTAGTATTTTAACACCCAGCTCAGGGCCAGCCCCTGTTGGAATCTTCCATGGACCCCCCAGGCAGGGTTAAATGCTCCTGTTCTGTGCTTCCAGTCCTTGTGGAAATACGAGCACTTTTACCAATTACCCGTGTATTTGTCTGCCTTCCCCTGAGATGGTCTCAGCGACAGGAATTACGTCCTATTCATCATCATGCCCCCAGTGTGCAAATGCAGCAAAGAACTTGGCACATAGTAGGCTTTAACTGAGTGTTCATTGACAGACTTATAAATATATGAATCAATTAATTCAGTTTCTCCCAGCTCTGGGAGCCCTAGATCCTGCTGTTTTCTCCCCTTCTCTAGCTGTCTTGGGCATTTCTTGAAGACTTCTGCAATCCCACGATGATTTCTGTCAAAGGCACCACTACCCACCCCCAGTCCTGAGCAACATCTGGTGTCCACCATGTAGGATACTGCAGGATTATGGACCTGGAGCACTTCTAGATGAGAAATTTGGGGTTTAGGGATTGAGCAGGGACCAGAAGAGAATGAGGACAAAGTGGGGCAGGTTGGGGACTTGAATGACTTCATTGCCATTTGGGTCCTGGCGGGTGGGTCCAGGCTCTCCCTCCCAGGCAGGCCTCTGACTGGGCTGCTGGGCATGGCTGCCACTTGCCTGCCCTCCTATCTCCCCGGGCCCATGGCTGAGCGGCTGGCGGAGGCAGCACTGGGCCAGCCCGAGCAGACAGCCTTACGCGATTGCTGGCTCCAGGCCTCCCAGCCCAGCTTGTAGCTCCCCCCAGAGTGGCGGGATTGATTGGCTGCAGCCGGAATGGGCACCAGTCTCCCTGGCTTGGACAGAAACGGGGCCATCTGTTACACCTCTAGTTAAAAGTACATAAAGTTGAGCATTTGTGTGCCGACAATACCACCCCTGACACCCTCCACGCGGCACAGCGCTCCGGCTCCTTGGCAGGCTCGCACTCCGCGACAGGCCGGAAGAGCAACGCCTACATGCTGGCTGGGCTGGCACCACCGCAGGCACCACGGCTCCATCCTCCAGCGGCCTGGCCCAGCTGGGTTCAGCCTAGAGGTTGGGATCCCACCTGTATCAGAGGGCGGAGGGAAGGACAGGGCAGTGGGGGAAGGGTGTATATTGGTGGGTGACTTCTGTTGCAGTTCAGAGGGCAGCAGAGGATGCCAGACTTCAAGTCCTGATTTGGGAGGACTCAGGACAGCTGCTCATGCCAGTCCTAAGAGGCAGGCTTCAGGTGGCCCAGGCCAGCTTTGGGCTCATGCCAGGTCTTGGGTTTCCCTGCCCAACCTGATCGGAAGAGTCTATCTTGTTACCCAGGAAGCTCATGTGCCTGGAGTATGGAGTGCTATGGTGGTGTCTTACACTCACTGAGAGGACAGCTTTGGATGAGGCTGGGTTCTGGACTTTGATCTTCAGTTCTGACTTCTACACCTTGATTTCTGAATCCCAGTTTCTGGTGTCTGGCTTTGGGCTTGGACATTCAAGGCATTCCACAAATGTCTTTTCCCACTTAATTTCACTCTGGTGCTTTATCTAGCTAGGCCAGCCTTCCCGACTCCAAAACTGTTGTGAACAGTCCTGCTCTGGCTGCCCTCTCACTCCAACCTGGAATACTCTATTTCTTCCCACCAGCCTCTCAATTCTTCCTACCTTTCAAGGCCTAGCTCTAGTCCCAACTCTGCCACACAGACTTCTCCCTGCTTTGACCACCCCCTGGAGGCCTCCTCCCTGGCCCAAGTGATTTCTCCTGAGGCTCATTCAGTGTGAGCATAGAGCTCTTCCTGAACCAGTAGAACAGGGCTGGCCCTTGTCTCACCCACAGACTAGAACAGGGCTGGGCACACGATGTGGCAGGGAGGTCTATAAGTGTGCCTGAACTCGGCTCAGCTGTGGGGAAAGGGGGACAATGACTGTAGAGGTGATACTGGCTCTCCCAATACCCACCCTAGTGGCCTTGCTGGTCATAGCCCAGGAAGCATATGGTCAGGCATACACAGCTTCAGATGCACTCATGTGTTTGTTCAATACATATTTATTAAACAAATGCTATGTGCCTTATTCTGCATGGGGCATGGAAGAGGCGAGGGAATGGTAAAAAAAAAAGAGAGAGAGAGAGAGAGATTAGACATAGTCCTCATCCTTAAGGAGTTTACCCATCAGTAAAGGCCACAAAACAAGTCCAAATAATAACTATAATGCAGTAAACCAACCCAAATTAACAGAAGTGCCTTTTGTCTTCTGCAACACCAGACTCTTAGAGCTGAAAAGGACCCAGATTATCAGAAACTCTGATACCCCATCCTTGGCCAAAACACATTTATGTGCGTTACATGAGATAACAAGGTAAAGCTCTTACGTAGCACAATGGGAGCAACAGTAGAATGATGACGATGATGATGATGACAATAAAATTGTGACTATTAGCCTTCTTGGCAGGTTCTAAGCCCTACTTGTATACCCTACCTGTGGGGGAAGCTCACTCCCACACAAGGCAGCTCATCCATTGTTTTCACTTCTACTCTTCAGAAAGCCATTCACAAGGATAAGCTGAAGTCATCCCATCTCCACTCAGCAATTCATGGTAGCAATTCTACCCCAGGGACCACACAGCAGAGCTGGGACTAGGGTGAGGCAAATGAGCTGCCTAAGCACAGAATTTAAGTACACAACACTGAGAACAAGTACCCCTTCAATCCTGTGCCCTAGGCACTTCATTCGTCTTCCCCTAGTCCCAGGCCCACCACACAGTGAGTCTGTACCTTCCTCCACTAGCCAGCTCTGGGTGGGAACTGTCACATAAGCTTCCACCAACAGCCTATGGTATGTGGGGAGACCTAGGACAGCCCCAGAGATGAGGTGATGGGGGCACAGGAGGACTGAGAATGATGGGAAGATATTAATCCTAAGATATTAATCCTTACCTGCCCACTCCAGTCCTTTCCTGCACAACATCTCCTTCTGTCTGTCCTGGTTGTCCCTAACCCTTCCCCACAGCAGTGCTACAAGGGCCTAAGAGTAAGGCTGGTGTTCCCAATCTGAGCCCTGAAAAAACCCAGGCAGTGGGCTCTGAGGGGCAGTGGGCTCTGAGGGGCAGTGGGCAGTGAGCCTGGATATGGAAATTCATGTGACTGTTCCTCCTTCTTATGTGCATCCATAGAAAGCCAAACTATAAAGCTTACAGGCCATGGAAAACCCTGGAGGATGGAGGTGGGGAAGGGAGAGAGGAGGAAGGTAGGGAGTGGAAGGGCTGGGGTAGGAAGGAAGCAGAGTCTGAAGACTGTATGACCCGCTGCGCTACATTCCAGCTGGGTCACCTCAAGCAAGCCACTCGACCTTTCTGAGTCTCAAGGCATGAGCTGTGAATTGGATCACAAAGACTGCCTGCCTGCCTGCCTACAGGGAGAACCGAGGGAGAGCCCACTGTGACAGTCCAAGAGCTCTCCTGCATCGAGTTGCCTTCACCATCGGCAACTGGTGAAGCCCGGAACACAGAAACCTGGGCTCTGCTCCCCAGCCTGGGCTGGGGCCCTACTGGAGGTTCTACGTTGCCTACAAAGAACACTTTTGTTGTAGCCCCCCGTGTTTCTCTATGGCTCTTGTTGGGCCCCTCTCGACAAATACTTGCTTTTTTCCCTTCCTGTTTATAAAGCCCTGTCCACCCCCACGGCTTCTTCAGCCTCCCCGCAAAGCGTCCCCAGAGGAAAGGGGATAGTAATCCTTGTTTCCCGCCCCCCTCCGCCCCCCGCAGGCACAGACGGAGGCTCACGGTCTGTTAGAAGCGCGGGGTGGGGGCTTGGCCTCGGGGTCGGTCAGGAGCCACAGCCCAGCCCGACCCGCGCGCAGGCGGGAAGGGCGCGGCGCGCTCAGGGTGGGCCCCGGGCGAACCAGGCGGGGGCGTGCGCGCTCCCCGGGCGGCCAGCAGCAGGCGCTGTGGCGAGGCGCCCCCGGACGGAGCGTTAACTTAAGAATAGCTCACACTAATATCCCTGGCTGTGGGGAAACAGCGTTTTATTAAATGCTTCACACAGATTTGGTATAATAAAGATGAATATATTATATCCTTTGCCTCCCCCAGAGTGAGACAATAATAAGAGAAAAAAAACCAATAAAGTGAAACATAAATACAATATAATGGGACTTGTGCCAAGGGACGCATGGCCTATCGGGGCTGCGACGGGGCGACCTTGCAGCGGGAGCTCAGGACGGGTCGCCGGGGAGCCAGAGTCCAGCTCTTCCCTGCCCAGCCAGGGGACCCCAGGCCCGGGCTTCCAGCCTGCGCACCTCTGCTCCCCCACAGCCAGTCCCACTTCCTGCAGCTAGGAAGACCCTACCCCAGAGAGGGGCCCCTGGAGAGGCTGAAAGACTGTGGGGCTGGTCCGGCCATACCTCTGCCCTGAGCTGGGTGCCCTCTCCCTGGTGCTCCTTGTCTCCCTCTGACCAGGACTTCTGGGGACATAGGCCCCAGGGGACAGACTCAGGAGCGGATGGGTAGAGTGCTTGGAGGAAAGACTCAGGGAGCGATGGCTTCCACCTTGGCCCTGCTACCACCACCTCCCCGGGCTGAGCTTTGGAGAAACACTGTCCTCCCTGTCCTGTCCCAGAGGCTGTTCCCATAACCTGCCAGAAGTCTCTCACTGGGTCTTATTTCCATACTTCTCTGGAAGCCGACAAACTCGTTTACCTGAAAACAAGAATTTCAAAGCTCACCCAGGGTGGAAAGAAGGGAACACTTGAAGATTCAGCCCAACCCCTCAAAGCTTCAGTCTTAGCCAGCCCTGGGAGGGCTCAATTCACCAATCTAAGGCAAACTGTGTGGCATAAAAAGACTGCCTCCAACTGGATATGGGTTGGAACCTCACCTTTGGCACTGACCAGCAGGAGGTGATCTTAATCTTAGTTTCCTCTCTGGTAAAACCAAGACCTGGTGAGGACGGGAGAGAAAGTTTCTAATGCCTGGCACCTATCAGCCATAAAAGAAAAATAAAAAGCAGCTACCAGCCGAAATATTCGTTAAAATAAACGGCCATTCCAGACCTACAATTCTCCCAAACTTCACTTCCTCCTCAGGCCCCAAAGAAGGCAACCCTCATTCTTAAACGAATTAAAAGGCTTAGTCTCCCATCTCTTTCCCTAAACCTCCTGATTTTTGCCCCATCAAAGCTCAGAGTGGTTAAGAGACTTACCCAAGATCACACAGCTGGCCTGGAGTGGAGTTGTCTGAGGTCATGGTGCCATCAGCCTTCTCACCTGCCTCTGCAAAGACACTCAGGTGGTCCTGCTGCAGAAGGCATTGGAAATTTGACCATTAACCCAACGTTTCAGCTGAGGACTGGAGAGGCAGAGTCAGCCCAAGCCTCCCCAGGGGCCAGTGAGAAAAATGCCTGGGGGCAGAGGGATGAGGAAGAGGAGGAAGCCTGGGCAGTAGACTGGTGGGAGTGTGGAGTGGGCCAGGGAGGAAATGGGTTGCCTTCCACCACCACCCCTGCGAATTCTGGTATGGCTGCCTGGAACACCAGTGAAGACCAGACTGAGGGCCTTGTTGGAGCTTCCCTGGGCTCCTGGCAGGCCGGCAGGGCCAATGTGAGGGTCTGGGCGGGAGGTTCAGCACCTAGGGGTATGGAACCTGCTGCACAGAGGATGGGGTCGAGCTAATGGAAGTGAAGGAGCATAGGAAAGAGCTGGAGGAATTAAGCCCCTGTAGATGTTTGATGGGATGTGATCCCTCGAGATCAGAAACCCAGGGACCGGTGGGAAGTGAAATAGCCAAGGGGAAGTGGTTTCACAGAAACGAAATAAGGCTGCAGGTACTTTGCAATTAGCCTCTCTCTCGGGCCAGACAGCCTGGGGCTTCCTCCCCTCCCTCCCACCCCACGTTTCCGGAGAGCTGGGGCCACGACCACGCGACCGCTGACCAACAGGAATTGGATCCAGGGGTCCTGAGAAAGGTGGCTCCGGAGAAAGGCGGGGTAACCTGGGGTTCACCGCGAATGGAGGATCCTGCAGCTTCCCGGGAGTTTCGCTCCCATAAAAAGGGACATCTCGGCCTGCTGAAGTAGCCTCAGGGCATCCGGGCTCAGAGAAGGGGCCCCAGCCAGCCTTCTTCACCTTGTTCAGAGCCAAGCCACCCGCATCTTCCGCGCGGTTGGGCACTGCAGCAGCTCGGCTCTCCGAAGGTTGCCCCCCCAATCCCCTATTCTGGTTCTGCCGCCTGAGTTCTCTCGACCAGGGTCCGGAGAGAAGTTTAGCTGAAGCAACGCTGCCCTGCAGGCAGCCCCCTGACCTTTGGGGAGCGGAGGAGATTGACCCCGAGTTGTCTGGGACTTCTGGGACCCCTGCCGAATCCGGGATTGGGGCCGGCAGGGGGTCTTCTACCTGGCTCCCCCGTCCCTCGCGTTAGTGACCCCCTCCCCTCAGCGGGAAGGCGAGGGGCTGAGCTGGCGGGCGGCATTGCAATGAGCTCCCCCCCCCCACACCCGCACTGGCTGCTGAATTATTCACGCGCAGTTTATTATGAGAAGCCTGACTCAGGCCTTTCCTGAGCCGATGAGCAGCCACCGCCCGTTCCTGGGCCTCCTTGCCTTTCCCGGCTTCTGTTTCTCCTAGCCCCCTTGCCCTCGCCCAGGCCCCACAGGGGCCTGCAGCCTGGTGAGCCACAGAGAATGACACGTCTGTGGAATGGGTAGCACTGACCAGCATTAGTGGCTTTGCTCAGACCCAAGAGTTCCTGGGCCAGCTAGGTTAGTGAGAGAGAGGGTCAACTGTTGGAGCTTCTGTAGAAAGCAAGGAGAACGGAGCCCCATGGTAGGTCCAGGAACGGCAAGGGCTGGGGATGCAGCCTAACTCTTCTAACCCCCTGCAGTGGGTAACAGCCATCCCAGGAGCCCACCAGCCACAGGCTGTGCACCTAACGGGGGTGCACAAGGGACCAAAGATTTCAACCCCATGCTAGCAACTTGCTGCTCTGCAGCAGAGGAAGGAAACAAAGGGGGACACTCTGGCTCCCCCACTGGGCGGCCACTCCTGGCTTCTGGCCTGTTACTCTTCCCTGGAAAATGGTCCTGGCTTCTGCACCTACTCAAAAAGCTCCTGGGTTTTTAAAACTCAATACAAATGCCACCTCCACTGGGACAGCAACAGACTTCCCCTCCCCTCCTCATCCTTTACTCTCTTCATAGTCCCCTGGGCTACTGGAATGGGGGTGTGTGTCTCCTGCTACTCCTCCCTGCCCATTACCCTCCTTCTTCTGTCTGTTCTTCCTCTCTGCTTCTGGGCCCAAAACATGATGGGGGCTCAATCCTGTAGAAAATGAGAGAGAGAGAGAGAGAGAGAGAGAGAGAGAGAGAGAGAGAGAGAACAAACTCCATTCCTGAATCAGGCCACACCACAGCTGGCCCCAGAGCCCAGGACCTCCCTCCACCCTCCACCCTCCATAGCCAAAAAGCATTAAAGAATGACTTCTCTGTGCCCCTCTGTGCATGTTAGAGGTATAAGCAGCAGGGGTGCCTCACACATCTGCACACAGCTGGCTAAACAATGCACGTACCCTTCCCTCACAGCTCTGGTCCTCTTTCTGGAGCCCAGGCTGAATGAAGTCTCTGCCTGGCTCTCTCTTTTGTCTCTTATTATTCATTCGTATAGTTTATTCACTAGACACATGCATAAAGAGCCTGTGGTATATGCCAGGCTGGCACAGGGCATGGAGAGAAGGTGCAGGCACCTTTCCTCCCATAGCCAAGTGGAGAGAGGGGTGGAAGGACAGACAGATAAACCAGCAAGTTCCTGACAATCTGATAGATTCCAGGGGCAGTTGTGCTCAGGAGCACGGAGGAACTGAACAGACCAGGGCAGTTTCCCCAAGACAGCTGAACACTAAAAACCAAGCAGAAGGTACAAGGAAGGGGACTGATACTCTTCTGACTCCAGCTGAGGGGAGCAAAGGCTTGGAGCCAAAAAAGAGGGATGTTCTGGAGACTGCAGAGTATGGTCTTGTGGGTCATGAGCACCTCCTGGGAACTGTCTCTTACTGTCTCTACTTGTCTTTTTCTTTTTTAAAAAATTATTTATGTATTCATGAGAGACACACAGAGGGAGGCAGAGACACAGGCAGAGGGAGAATCAGGTTCCCTGCAAGGAGCCTGTTGTGGGACTCAATCCCAGATTCCAGGATCCTGTCCTAAGCCGAATGTGGGTGCTCAACCACTGAGTCACCCAAGCATTCTTCTACCTGTCTGTTTTTTTTCCTGTCTTTATCACTAAGTGTTCTGTCCATGCCCTCCGCCCCCGCCCCCCACATTTCCAAAGCGCATCCCCCATGTAGGGCTGAAGTGCCTGGAAGGAGTTGGCCCATGTGGTGTAGCCATCCTTTCACCACCCTCTGGAGTTCACAAAAGAAGCGGTGGGGGAGGAACAGGAGGGGATGCTCCCCAAAGCAGTGCCCTAGCCATGGTCTCTGCCCCCGCCTCTCTTAGCCTGATGAGGTCCTGAGAGCCAGTGGCCACAGATAGCAGGACAGGTCCAGAAGCAGGCTTGGAGCTTGGCCTGAATTTTGGAGCACCTGGCTCCCTGCTCCCCAGACCTACAGGTAGGTAGCTTCTCTCCCCCGCTTCCCCTATTGGTCTGATCCTTTTCTGGATCTCCAACCCCTTTAGAGAGTCCAGTGTGTTATGTAATATCACCCCTGGAAAAGTGTGCCCACTTGGGCTCACATACATAATTTTACACACAATTTCTGGGACCTGTAGTGCCCTGGAAGCCCATTCAAAGAACCCTGCACGAGGCGGGGGTGGGGGGGTGGGGATGTCTCTGGGTAAAAATCCCCATCGTTCTGGGATTACAATTAGAGTCAGAAAAACCAGTCTTCAAATCCTAATTTCTTCAAAACAGGCTGTGTGACTTTGGATGGGTTACTTAACTTCTCTGGGACTCATTTTCCTTATATACAAACTTGGGGTAAAAGTAGCTACTACCTCACAGGGTTGTGAGTAATAAATGAAATGAACAAAACTCTTAGCCTGAAGCCAGGTACACAGTAAGGGCTTATGGTGTTTATTGTCATGGTTATTGTTGTTACTGCTGAAGGTGGCCCAGGGCAGAAAATAAAAACCAAGTGGGCAGTCCTGGTTCAGTCAGGAAGGCAGGAGGCCATCTATTGGAGTCTACTTCTACATCAGAAGAAACACTCTCTGAATTCCACAAGGAGTGTCAGAGTAGCAGGTCCCTGGGGAACTAAAATGATCCCAATTGGTGGTCAAGTTAACTCCTTTCAACCAGTGTCAGAACGTTTCTCTCTGAGGGGAGCTCTGGCTGGTGCTTACACAAATAATCTGGAAACAAATGGTGCTACCAAAACAATCTGGATTAAAGCTGACCGAACCTTTGGGAGTTTACTTGAATTATTCTCTTATGCTAAGGAATAACTCATTTTGTTTGAGTCTACCGGGTCCCCTTTTCCTGGCAATTCATGCAATGCTCTTTCCCTCTTCTTTGTCTGAAATAGTCACTGAACTAGGGGGAAAGCAGATTTTTTGCCAGACTAATCCCTTCTCCTTCCACTGAAGACAGAATAAGGCTGGACCCTGGCCATTTAGGTAGCAAGCAGGAATTTGGGAGTCAGGATACAGTATAAACTAGGCTCTGAAGACAGGCATTCCCTGTGCAGCAGACGCCAGGGATCAAATGCTTCCAGCTTCATGGGAGAGGACACTAGCTCAGCTGACTGGGGGTGGGAGACCCCACAGTGTCTTCCCAATTCAGCATTGGATCCCAGGAAGGTGGCTTGGGCAGGATAGAGCCTAGAAAGCAGTGGCAGAGTTCTTCCTCTCATCTCTCCCCACACCCCCCACAGCCCCTGAATTACTCCCCTAATTTTCACCATCTCCAGAACTCCTCTGAGAGAGGAAAGTCAAGGCCCAAGCCTTCCCCCTCCACAATACACCATCATTTATACTCCATTTGCTCAATAAAAACGCATTCAACCAGTACAGGGAGGGCACCAGGTACGCGCCTGGCTGCGCAGATCTGGGATGGATGGAATCCCCAGATCAAGGTCCCTGCCCTCAAGGATCTCCCTCTCTAGGTTGAGAGGGAGGGAGTCTGACTGCAAACCCATGATATAGCCCCCTGCTGTGCTGGAGGAGTCGGGGAAGCCAGGAGATTTGGGTTTCTGAGAGTTCAGAAGATCTTAGCCCACACACTGGGTGTGGAGTAGGGGAAAACCTCA
This sequence comes from Nyctereutes procyonoides, assembly GCF_905146905.1. Lineage (NCBI taxonomy): Eukaryota > Metazoa > Chordata > Mammalia > Carnivora > Canidae > Nyctereutes > Nyctereutes procyonoides. The sequence continues at coordinate 6,332,935 of NW_026575133.1, read as the reverse complement.
GGGTTGGGGAAAGGTCGGTGGGACAGTCGATCTGTTTTTTGAACATAACCTGGATAAGACGATAGAAATAGGGGACCCTAAGCAACAAAATGGGTGTGTGGCACCATATGCCCCCTGAACCCCCAGCTGCGCCTGCTGGAGCTGTTTTGCTGAGAGTCCAACCAATTAGGCTAAAAACAAAGCCTTCTGATTGAGCCGCAGGAAAAAGAGGTTTGGCCACAGTGGGTTTAAGAGGTAATATAGCAGATGACTGTGGAATGTCCTGTCCACTTTGACATGATGTGGCCAAAGACTAAAGATCCCTGGAAACAGGGCCCCATTGAAGGAATCCTGTGCTCCTGCCCCAGAGCTCCCCAAATTCACATTCCTCACCTTCCTGGCAGCTTCACAGTAACACTGAACTCCACTGTTCCTGAGAGACGGGAAAGGGACAACAGCAAGGTTGTCCTTAAGATCCTGTCCTGCAGACCAATAGCAGGTGCAGCCAGGAAGAATGGCCGGGGGTTATGAGATGGAGCTTCTTCCAGGATAGGGCCTCAAATGTTCCTCTTCCCTGATCTGGAGAGGCCTCCTCTCTAGCATGGAGGATGTGGCTTGCCTGGGGCTCTGGGTCAGGGCTTTTGGAGTTATAGCAGGAAAGGGCTAGAGGCCAGAGGCAGAGGCAGGACCCTGACAGCAGAAAGTGAGAGAAGGCGGACCCCTTAGGGTCCCCAAGCTTCCAAGCCATCAGAGTCCATCAGGCTCCCAGGCACCTTCTCTCCCAGGTCCCTGTCCACCTCTTTCACCTCTGACTCCACTGTTGCAGGGCCCAGCGTCACCTCATGGCTCCAGAGAAGCGCTGATGCACTAGAGATAAGCCTGCTTTAAGGACAGTTCTGTGGCTCTGGGGGAACTGAGAATCCCATTCTCACCATTCCTGCCTCTGAGCACCTGTCCTCCCCGCAAAAACAGGAAAAAGACGGGAACAAGGGTAAATAACGCTTCCCAATACTCCCAAACAGGATGAGGGCAGGCACTGGGGTCCCAATACAGGAATCTTTTCTCCCTACACTGTCCCTTTTACTCTGGGGAGCTGCAAGCATGTTTCAAACAAACAACTAAACAGGAGATAAAGAAACGGATCTCTGCTGTGCAGAGGCCCCTATGCTGGAGGCATCCAGGGAGAGAACCTGTCCCCTGCCCTGCAGCCCAGCTCGGCTCCCTCCCTCTCTGGGACAGTACTAAGGGGGTCCAGGAAGCCCAAAAGGTCCTATTCTCCCCATCCTAACCTCTAGGCTGGGCCACAGTGCTCGGCAGGGGCCTCTCTGGGCCCTTCTCTTGACTAAGCAGGGCTGCCAAACCACACTGCTTGCCCAGGAGTTTACAAACAAAGCCAGGAAAAGGGCTGAGGCTGTATGTGGGGAGAGAAACAGCTCCCTTGGCTCCAGCCCCTTCTTGCTCCCCTCCTTTCTTCAGGCACAGACAGGGAAGAATAGGGTGGTGGGGCCAAGGGTCCCATACAAACCAGGGGAGGGAAGCAAGAGTAAAAAGAGCCTGGGGTACAGCCCCTTTGGGTGTCTCTGGGGAATGAAAGATACAAGTAGGATTCAAATACACCTAAATGCCCACAGGTTACATATGTTTACACAAATATACACATTGCGAACTCCACACAAATGTACATATTCAAAAACGTAAACACATTCAAATACCGATGCGCACAAATGCTCGCCTGATGTACACAGAGTCGGCCCCGGAGGGTTCCCAGCCCCCAGTCTGACTCGAACCCGGCTTCCCTGCGGGTTCCTGGGAGCGCAGCCCCAGCCCTGGCCCGGCCCCCTTCGGGCCCCCGCCCCGCATCCGGAACAGCTGGAGTCGGGCGGTGTACTGGAGCCCGGCGCTGGGCTGGGCGGGGCCGGCAGCGGGGCCCCGGCCGGGGCCTGGGCAGAGCTCAGCGGGGAGGCCCCGAGCCGGCCCCGTTAGCCCAGGCAACCGGCCGGGCTGCCCGGTCGGGCGCCGGTCACCAGGAGGGCCGTGGCCCCAGTGGGCCGGGAGAGCCGTGGCCCGAGGAATGTGCAAGACTGCGGGAAGAGGTAAGGTTGTAGCTTCGGGCTCAGGCCGAGGGGAAAGGTGCCTGGAGCCACCAATAACTAACCCCCTCAGCCTACCCGCTGGGGAAGACTAAGCCCTCTGACCCCCTCCCCCAACCCCTGGGGTCCTCCACCCCTGTCCCGTGTCGCTTCACCCAGGGCTGCAGTACCCGCACGGACCTCCGCGGGCCAGCCTGGAAGCTGCGGATTCCCTTTCCCCAGGCGTTCGGACTGAGGCCGGGGGTGACCGAAAAGAGGGTCGAGGGGGTAGGGAGGCTGGGTCCTTTGATAGCTGGGCAAAGTCCGCACTGGGCGGCGGCGGGGCCCACCCAGGCTCCCGGTCTTACCTGGCCCGCGCGGCGGCCGAGTCCCTCTCCGGCTGGGCTCACACCGCCCTTCTCGGGCGCCAAATCCCGGGTCGGAGAGCCTGAGACCTCCGGGCCAGCGCTACCATCGCAGCCAGGCGGGCGGGAGGCGGGTGCGCCCGGAGCGAGGCTCGCAGTTTGGGGTGGGGGCGGCGGCTTTTGAGTGGCCCGAGGTTCGGGTGCAATAAAGGCGCCGCTAATGTAATTTACAAACAGCTCGGGCCGAGCGCGGCGCAGCGCCCGGACTGACAGGCGCATTAGGCAGGCTAATTCCAGCCGGCTCCTCCTACCCCCGGCCCGCTAATTAATGAGCTTCCCAACTTAGAGCCGCCTGCATTGGACAGACAGAGAGTGAAAGAGAGGGCGAGGGAGAGGAAGAGAAGGAGAGAGACGGGGGGGGAGCAGAGAAGAGAGAAGAGAGAGAGAGAGGGAGGGAGAGAGAACAGGAAGAGAGAGAACAGAGAGAAAGAAGAGAGAGGAGAAAGGGAGAAAGGAGAGAGAAATAGAGAAGTGCCGCTGCAGATAATTGATTACTCCTCGATCAAGGCTAACTTGTTAGCAATAGTCAATTGCCCCATCTCTCCGCCTCCCCTCGCAGTACGGGATCGGCGCCCTCGCCTCGGCTTTTCCAACTGCCGCCGCCAGGACCCGGGGCCAGGAGCCGCCGCGGAGCCACCTGACACCTTTAAATAGCACCGGGGCTGGCGAAACTGGAGCCCCGCGCGGCGCGCCCCGGCTCGGGCCCCGGATTGCTGGAAGCCCCGGCGGCGGCGGCGGCGCCCGCGTCAGCACCCTCCTCCCGGGGCCCCGTGCGGCTCTGCTCGCCTCTGCCGCTGCGCTAATCGGCCCCGCGCCCGGCCCCGCGCCCGGCCGGCGCGGCCTCCTTCCCGCCCGCCGCTGCCACCCACCCGCGCCGCCCGGCGCCCGAGCTGCCCGCGGGCTGGGTCCCCGCGTCCCGAGCCGCCCCGGCCGGGCCCCCAAACGAGGCCGAGATGACTTCCAAGGAGGATGGCAAGGCGGCGCCGGGGGAAGAGCGGCGGCGCAGCCCGCTGGATCACCTGCCGCCACCCGCCAACTCCAACAAACCGCTGACTCCGTTCAGCATCGAGGACATCCTCAACAAGCCGTCTGTGCGGAGAAGTTACTCGCTGTGCGGGGCGGCGCACCTGCTGGCGGCCGCGGACAAACACGCGCCGGGCGGCTTGCCCCTGGCGGGCCGCGCGCTGCTCTCGCAGACCTCGCCGCTGTGCGCGCTGGAGGAGCTCGCCAGCAAGACCTTTAAGGGGCTGGAGGTCAGCGTCCTGCAGGCAGCCGAAGGTAGGCGCCGCTGCTGGGTTCCCGTGCTCCCAGTACCCCACGACCCGCTCCCCGTGCCCTACTCTTTGTGCCCTGTGCCTCTGCCCACCTCCTCCCGCGCCTGCCGTCAGGGCCCTCCAGCCCAAGCTGCTGCCGCTGGGAGTGGAAATGAGTGGGACAGGACCCAAACCCTATTTCCTAGGGACCTCTGGATAGGCCAGAGTTCAGTGACCCAGGAGGGGTGGCGGTAACCCAAGATCTCTCCGCAGTTTGCCTGCTCTGCTTGGCTCCCTCCTGTTCCCAGTGGCCTGGGCGCTCCTTGCCCTGTTCCTGGGTTGGGGAACGGAGATCCTTTCAGATTGGATCTTTTGGATAAGGATAGAGTCGAGGTAATTGGGAAGAGGTATAGAACCAACATTCACCCGGCAGTCAGGGCGTCCCTGTCTGGCTTCGTTGTGCTCTAGCGACCTTGGGTCTTTCAAATCAACACTTGGGTGGGGAGCAGAGACTAAAACAATTTTTCCTAGAGACTTCCGGTAGACAAGAGTTGGGGGTTAGAAGGTTTGCCTTAGGCGAGGCTTGCCCTAGTCCGCCAGGCCGAATCAAGTCTGAAAAGGTAACTGCAGCAGACCTCAGGCCAGAGGGGCCTGGGTGGGGTAAGCGAGAGCCGGGGTGTGGTCTCCTCTCCCCTGGCGCAAGCCTATACTATGGTTTCCTCGCAGGCCGCGACGGGATGACCATCTTTGGGCAGCGGCAGACCCCTAAGAAGCGGCGAAAGTCGCGAACAGCCTTCACCAACCACCAGATCTACGAGTTGGAGAAGCGCTTCCTCTACCAGAAGTACCTGTCCCCCGCCGATCGCGACCAAATCGCGCAGCAGCTGGGCCTCACCAACGCTCAGGTCATCACCTGGTTCCAGAATCGGCGCGCCAAGCTCAAGCGGGACCTGGAGGAGATGAAGGCCGATGTGGAGTCCGCCAAGAAACTGGGCCCCAGCGGGCAGATGGACATCGTGGCACTGGCCGAACTCGAGCAGAACTCGGAGGCCGCGGGCGGCGGGGGCGGTGGCTGCGGCAGGGCCAAGTCGAGGCCTGGCTCTCCCGCGCTCCCTCCAGGCGCCCAGCAGGCCCCGGGCGCCGGGCCCCTGCAGCTCTCTCCCGCCTCCCCGCTCACGGACCAGCCGGCTAGCAGCCAGGACTGCTCAGAGGACGAGGAAGATGAGGAGATCGACGTGGACGATTGAGCCGCGCCCGGGATCTTCCGCCGCGCCGGGCCCCTAGCGCCGGTATGCCCGCCGCCTCCCGGACCGCCGAGGGGAGCTGGGACCTCCTCTGCAACTCCCGCCTTCTCTCCTGTCCCTGGCCCGGACTCAGCTCCCGGCAGCCGCCTCCTCCCTCTCGAAGCAATAAACCCGGGCTGGCCGGCCGGGCCGGCCGCTACGAGCGGCCTTGGCCGCCCCGGGAGCCCTCGCCGTGCAATTCTGTATGGCTTCTGTATAAATATTTAAACTTATATAGCGGGTTCTTCCCACCTCAGCCTGACTTCTTTCTTTCTTTCTTTTATTTTTTTAAAATCTCGGAGATTTCCACGTTTTCAAAGCTCTCAGGCTGCCGGGTTTGCTGAGGGTGAGGCAGTATCGAGGGGTAACCAACACTTAACCCCGTGGTCTGGAGGAGGGGGCCCGCCCCAACTGTTTTGATTTTTCTCTGCATGTGGCGAATGCACTGGCCCTCTTCCTCCTCGCCTCCCTAGGCCTATTGCAGTTGACTTATTTCCTTCTAACCTTTTTCCCCTTGTGGGAAGGGACTGAGGGGGACAGCCGGGGTCCTGACTTGCAAGTTTCAAATCGATCTTTTCTCTCCCCCATCCCCGTCCCCAAAAGTCTGTTTTCGATGCCATTTCTGCCTCCTGATGCCCACTAATGCTATTTTTAAGATTCCTCCTCCCTCTCTCCGTTTCCTTGGATTGACTGCTGGGGTCCGGGTCTTAGGGACAAAGCAGGGGGAAATCCAGCCAATCAGCCAACTAAAATGGAACCCAAAGCCCTAGAATTATTTTTTACTCTTTTTAGAATTTTTTTGCATGTGACAGAGACTGAGAGGAGGCCACCCGAAGCCCTCACCCCACCTCCTCCGCAGCTCTGGGTCTGATTGCAGTCTCCAACGTCCTGCTCCTAGCTCTACTTGGCCAGACAAGGGCGACTCGATGAGGTTGGGTCCCGCGTGCCCCTTCCCTGCTCCTGCCCTCTCTGCCCCGGACTGTACCCAAGGCCTCTTTCTCCGATAAATAAAGTCTTTGCCATTTTACTAGAACCCGCGGTGACCGTGTCTGAATGAGTGGGCCCTATTCGGGGAAGCTGCGGCCGACTCCCTGTCTCACCGCTGCTCGCTGCCGGCTGCCCAGGCCTTGGAGAATATGGAGGAGTTTCAGGGCAGGCTCGAGAATAAGGGGTGAGGGGAAAGCAGGAGGTGAAGGCGCCTCTCACCCAGAAACGCGCGGCAGCTACCAAATTGGAGGTGGGGGCGAGAGAAGCGGGCTTCGTCAGGTCCGGGTAAAAAGTGAGGCGTGTATTGCTGGGAGAAAGAGTGTGTACATTAGGGGCTCCACGACTGGAAAATTAATTTCAAGAAGGGTAAAGGTTGGGTGGGTGGGGGGACTTGCCCCGCGGCTGGCATCCCACCTGCACCCCAGGGCATTTCTTCCCCACTCTGCGGGGCTCGGGCTAAGCGTCAGGTGGACGCAGGTATCTCTCGGTCCGCAGCAGGGTGCAGCCCGAGGGCTCCCAAGTTTTGGTTCTGCCGGAGGGCCTTGCCTTTGGGGACAGGAGGAAAAACGAGGCACCAAGGGCAAGCTGAATTGCGCACACAAGCACGGGGAGGTGTGAGCCCGAAGCATTTGAGAGTTGGGGTGAATTTCTGGTAACATTCACAGATTCTATCCCCCCCAACTCGGCTTTGGGCAGAGACATCAATCTCCCCAGGACTCTCTGGAGTCCCTGAGCCCTGAGGGCGGCCAGGGCAGGGACGCAGGCAGCTTTTACTTTTCCGGACAGAGCGGGTTTCTCTCTGGGCTTTTGTTTTCGTTGGGCTGGCGAGTGGCCGCTGTCACCAAAGGAGGGTCCCGCCTCCGGGCCGCTCGGCTCTCTTTCTCCGCAAAATTGATGTGAGAAATGCGCATCTGGTCTCGGGCAGGCGATGGGGCCCCGGGGCCTGAGTCGGGAGCGTGCGTGTCCAGGAGGAAACTAAGAGACAGAGAAACAGAACAAGCACAGAAAGACACTCCAAAAGCAGAGCCAGAAAGCGAGAGCCACAGGGCGCGCGGGGGGCGGGGGGTGGAGAAAGAGGAAAAGCTTCACAAGGAGAGACGGAGACAGAGAGACAGAAACGGAGAAGAAGGGAATGGAAAGGGAGTGGGAAAGGGGGAGAAGAGAGAGGAGAGAACGTAAGGAGGAGAGCGGGGCAGCCAGGCGGGCGTGCGGCCGGATCCTCCCGGGCGACATAAATCGCCCTCTCTCAGGATGGATGGGTCTGTAATTCGGAGCGCGGACCATGAAGGCCGGGACGAATGGACCCGGGCGGCCGCTGACAGGCGACAATAGCCGGGCCCAGCCCCCCGCGGCTCCGGGTGCGGGCGCGGCCGCGGCCCTCCGCAGCCCAGAGCGCGCCGGCGCTGGCGACCATATGGTTTTTGAATTTTCTTCACAATTTGTAGACAATTTGATGGATTAGGTCCCCGCGCGCGCCTCCCCGGCACAAAGGCGGCGCGGGGACCGCGGCGCGGCGGTCACTCGGGCATCTGCGCCCGCCGTGCGCACCCCCGCCCCCGCCCGGCCCCCGCCCGGCCCCCGCCCCTCGCCGGGAGCCCGGGGCCGCCCGCCCAACACGCCCATGAATCCCAATGAAGCGGCCCTGGCACCTCCGGCCGCTCGCTGCTTCGCTGCCCCGGGCCGGGCCCTGCTGGGTCCCTCCGGGCTGGGGGCGGCGGCCCCGGGGCTGAGCCCACCCGAGCTGCGGCGCCCGCGGGGCGCGCAGCTAAGCAGGCGCATCGGGGCTGAGGAGAAACGGGGCCATTTATCCGCCCGTCTAGTTAAAGCGGGTTATTTGTTTGCTTCTCCGGCCTCCCCTCCCCTCCCCTCCCCTCCCCCTTCCCTCCTCCCCCTCCTTCCCCTTCTGCCTTTTATTCTTTTGTCTCTAAATGGATTTAATGAGCCTGAAAAACATGACAATTGAATATAACCAAGAAATAAAAAATAACGAGGGAGGAAGGAAAGAGGAAAAGAAAGAAGGAAAGACGGAAGGGGAAGGATTCATAAAATAAAGAGAAAAATCCACTCCATTCAGCAAATGTTTATTGTGCGTCTTTTCTGCTCCGGGCCGCGCCGGGGGCTGGGGAAATGGAAACAAATCAGATGCAGTTCCTGCCCTCAAGTAGCTCCCAGTCTAGCGGACGACCACCGTTGCACCCTCCTGGCGCTATCAGGAGGCCAGGGCTCTGCGGCAGGGAAATGCCATTCACAGAACCGGGAGAGCTGGCTCTGGGCTTGGGGTCGTAGGGGCTTCCCGGAGGAGGTGGCATTGGACCCAGGCCTTGAAAGATGAGAAGGAATTCGTTGTTTCTGTAGGTCAGAAAGAAGGGCGGGCGAAGGAAGGGCCAGACGGTCGTCGGTGGGAAGCGGAGAGAGGTGTAAGCCAGAGCCCTAGGCTGGGCGAACCGAGGAGGCCTGGGGGGAGCGCGCCGCGCATTGGGTCCCGCATAGTTTGGGGAGCGCATTCGAGCACATACAGCCCCCCCCCCCATCAGCCTCCTCGGCTCTGCTGGATGTGAAGCCTCTGCCAGGCTGCCAGTGGGCTTCCGGAGCCGGGCTGCCAGCGTGCGTGGCCTTTTGGGCCAGTCTCGGTCCGACGCAGCGCCGCGGCGTGGGGTAGTTACCCGGCGCCCTGGCGCAGGGAGAAGGCGGCGGTGGGCAGGGGCTGAGCGGTCGTCTGCAGGCGGGAGCGAGGGTCAGGGAGTCAGGGAGGCCTGGGCTCAGACCCACTCTCTCTTCCGCTCTCCTGGCTCTGACTGGAGCGCTGGGGGGCGGGGAGGGGGCTTGGCCGCGCTCCGGGAGCTACCTTGGGGACCTGGGATGTGAGACGGCCTCGAATCTTAGCGCGGCCCTGGGCCTCTTAGCGGCCGCCGGCTCGGCCGGCCTCGGGGACGCCCGCTGAGTCCTGTGCACCGCCTGCGTACGCTCCGAGGGCGCGGGCCGCACGCGTTCCGTGGCACTCCCCGCGCGTGAGTGTACGAATGAGTGTGTCGTGGATGGCGTGAGGGGCTGCGGGCCCTGCGCCCATTCACGGAGCGAGGCTCCTTAAGGCTTGGGACCCTCTGGGCCACCCGCCCTGTGGCCAGAGTTCCTTCACCCCCGGGGCTGTGGCAGGCAGGTTCCCCGAGGACGGTGGCCTCTGTGCAGACCCACTTTCGGTTCCCAGCCGCGCAGGGGAAGCGGCCTGGCTTGGCCTCTTCCTTCCCTGTTTGGTCCGGGGCCTGGGCCCGGCTTGCCAAGCTCCGGAACGCGGGCGGTCTCTGCTCTCCGGGCCTGGGACCCTGCCGCGCGCTGCCGGGCCGGGCCCCACCGCGCGAGCCAGCTGCCTCGGCTTTCCCCGCTCCTCCTTCCCGGGCCGGCCCGGCGGGTGGCGCCGGGTGAGGCCGGGAGGCGCAGTTCCTTATTTTACGAGGTGTCGGGCCGGTGTCAGACGCAGCTCCGATAAGTAATACTCCAGTCTGAGGGACCAGAACGTGGTAATTAATCCCAAAGACTTAAGTGTATTTTAGTTCAGGAGAAAAAAAATCACTAATTCAATCGTCCGGAAAATTGAAGTTTGATGCATGAGTCCCCCCTGAAAGGGACGGGCTGGGGCCGCGCGCCTCCCCTCCGCCCCTGCCGGTCGCCGCGGGGACCCCCTCCTCCCCACCCTTCTCAGCCTCCAGATCCAGGGAAGTCCACTCACCCGGTCCTGCATGTCCTCAGCCACGTGAACCCAGGGGCACCTTGGCTTCACTACCTACCCCCACCACCGACCCCTCTTTCTTGGGTCCCAGAAAGTGATTTGTGCTGAGACTACAGATAGCACCCCCCAAACATGCACAGGGAAAGGGTATAAGGGGGCCTAGGAGGTGAAGGAGTGACTGGATAAGGGGCCCAGAGTGGAGAGGATGAGGTGCTTCAGGGCACTTGGAACCTGAGAGGAGTGGGGTCCTGCGGGCCAGCAGGTAGGCGGCTCCTGTTGTCAGGCGGAGAAGTACGAAGTCCGTTTTGCTGGCAGTGAGGTGATGCGCCTGGCGCTGGAACTGTTGGTGTGCTGGGTGCTGGTAGTTGGAATGTAGAACTGTGTGTGCATAGGTTGGGTGGGCAATGGGTGCATCCCTAAGCTGCAAGTGCAGCACTAGGCCTCTTGGACAGAGGTCAGCAGGCCTGGGGGAGATCAGCCTGACCCGGAATGGGTCCACAGGCCACAGTTCCAGAGAAGTGGCTCCTGGGATTGGAGTGAAGGAAGGTGAGGGCTCCCAGGCCTGGTGCAGACTCCTGAGTGGGGTGCAATTATGCTGGAGGGAGAATGGACCCCCTGAGGTTCCCTGGGGCCCCACCTCTGCACTCATAATCCATATCTGCTACCAGCAGGTCACCTTTTCTCCTCCTAAGGGTTGCCTGTCCTAGGAGAGACCTGAGGCTGGGTGGGGAGGAGGGGTTGCATGAATTGAGCTTCACAGACATCAACAGGGTGTGCCGATGAGTGTGTCAGTGTGTGCAACTGAAAGACTGGGCCTGTGCAGCTGATTGACGAAACAGAGCATGTGCAGCTGGGGGTGACTGGGGGTGTGCTGCTATGTTTGTGTAACCAGTTGTTGCAAGCTAGTGTGTGCAACTAGGTGTGACTAAGTTTGTGCAATAGAGAGAAGTAAAGCTGTCACTGGGGTGGGTGTGACCAGCAGGCGAGTGATTCCCTGGGGAGCATGATGTGTGCAGGGAGCTGGTGTGAGCAGATAACCAGGAGAATGCACGTTGATGTGGAACTGAAGCTACAGAGGACCAGAATCTTAGCTCCGATACAGCTTTGATTAGGCTGGCTACTCAATTTTTCACTTACAATAGAGGGTGGGGAGATGAGCACATGGCCTGGAGGGGGCTCCTGAAAGGAGTGAGCAGAAGGTGGGATGAAGAACCTTAGCCTGGGCATGAATCTACTCTGAAGGCAGCCGAGGTCAGTGAATAAACGCTATGTAGGTATGGACTGTGCTTGTTTGAGACCAGGTTAGGGTGAGGGCCGGTCCTCTGCTCTGCTGTTGGGTAAAGGCCAGGCTGTCCTGCCTTGCCCCTTCCTTCTCCTGTTGGGCCTCAGGCTGAACCTTTGTCTCTAGAGTAATCTGCAGACCCACCTTTGCCTCTACTGCTTCCAGGACTCCCTTGAAGGCCCAGTTTCCCCCAGCTCACTCAAAGGAAGTTACTCCTCTCCGTGGGGGCTCAACTCTGCCTTAAATGGGGAGGGTACAAATGGTGATATGTACGCGTATGCCTGGTGGATCAACAGTGCCACTAGTGGGGTTGGGGGTGACTGAATTCTGCTCGCTTTGGAATCTGGTTTGTGTTAAGTATGAGTGTGTGCAGGGACTGCTGTACATTGGTGTGTGCCTATGGACAAGTGCACCCTTCCCCATGGAGAGCTAGATGCAGCTAGTTGTTTGTGAGTAGGGGTGGACTCAGTGGGGAAGGAAGATTAGCTACCTGTGACTGCCATGAGACCTGTGTGGCTTTAGTTAGCAGCATGTGTATACAGAAGTTTGAGATAAGTTGTCATCACATGTGGAAGTGGCATCTGATGATATGGGACAGAGTAGTTCCTAACTGGGTGTCTGCACCCCACCCCTACCAAATTCAGGGGCCTAAGTCAGAAGCAGTGGGTCCGGGGCTCTGTGGAAAGGGATCCAGGTCTGAGAGTCCCCTCCACCAGGAAATGGAGACCTCATTTGCCCTTCCTTACCCCTACCCTCCCACCTCCACCCCACATGGAGGCTGGAATGGGGGGCTAAGGTGGGGGAAGAGGTGACCCCTCCCAGATGGCTCAAGGTGAAGTGCTCACCTCCATAGGGACCATCTCCCCTCCCCTGATGTCTGTGATGGGGCCTATGATCTGGATGCCTGAAGCCCCGCTGGGACCACATGCCCACGTATAGATAAAGGGCAGGCACAGGTAGGCTCACGTACATGACCCATGGCCAATCCAGAGCACACACAACATGCACATGGTGTCACACAGACATCTCGGGAACAATGCAAGCACACACAAGTCAGGCACCGAGTTACCCAGACCCACCATGCAGAGACCCAGTATACACCCCAGTGACACAGACATACAGGCAGTATGGTTACATATGACACAGCCCACCCACTGAAAGAGGCAGCCAGTGGCATATACAACAGTTAAACGGATAAACCTTTGCTGTTAAACAGATACACCACCCCCACCCACCATTATACACACAATACAGAGTGACAGAGGCACAGTCCACAGTTACCGCAAGCACACAACGTACAGGCTTTGAGACATTCTTTGCAATCACAGGCATGGATAGAGAGTTAGCTGGTTTAGGCGACTTTGGGGGGAGATGTGAATGTTCTGATGTTCTGAGAGGAGTCCAACATCAGTGGAGGGCAGCAGATAGCAGATCAGGGTGGTGGGGCTGGGTGGCTCTGGCTGTCTGGGGGAGCTCCCAGCCCTCGGCCCAGGAAAAAACAAAGTCCCCAACCACCTCAGAAATGCAATCAAAGCTGCCTGCCACCTACCCGCCCTGCACAATGGCTCTGGCTGGAGTCGTTATCATTTTTGTTAACTTTTTATCGACTGTTTGCTAGATGGCGTGTCAGTAAAGTGTATGATTTGAGATGAAAAATTAGGCAGATTAACCTGAGGGGAGAGCCTGATTGATTACTAAATAGGATCAATTTGAAAGTTTTAGTCCTGGCGTTTCTGCAGAGCCTCTTAATACTTCAAACTTCAATTTTACGGGCGATTGAACTAAGCATGTTTCTGACAAAATTGATATATGTATTAATTTGCTTTAACTGGTGATTAATTACTCTCCACTGAAAGAATTATATGGAGCTGTTTGCCTGCGATTTGCATATTAATCAAATTCTAGTTGATAATTCCGCTGGTGGGGGGGGTCGGGGGCGGGGCGTGGGGCGTAAGGGTGTGAAGGGGTGTTTGCTTTGCGGGCGGGTGTGTGCGTCTGTGTATGTGGGGGGGCTCTCTGCCCCCCCTCCTTTGCTCGCTCCCTGCTTAGCTGCCAGTTTAGTGCATTAAAACCAAAGATGCAGAACGAGTTTGCCTGGCTATTTGGCGGGAGCAGAAATTGCCTGTCCGGTTTTATGATCTGCTCAGCCTGAGCAGCCGGATCCTTAATGTCCCCTGTCAAAGTGTCCGCGATTTAAAGGGAAAACGGCCCCCGCTTTAGCATTGCACCGGCCTGACAAGGGGCAAGGCAGGGACAGCACCCCCTTAAATAAATCCCCTTCCAGAAGGACCATGGTTTCCGGATGCACCCCAGCTCTGGGGACCCTAAGCCAAGCCATGTCCTTGGAGAGGTCCCAGTTCTCCTGATGTTCCAGCCATGCAGTGCCCCCCACCAACATTCATATACTATATGTAGCCAGGGTGGGGGGCGCATGCAGGCACAGCAGAGACCTAGAGACACGGTCAGACATTGTCACTTGAGCTGACAGGCAGGAAGCCACCCTCTTAGACACGTGCAAACACAGCTACCCAGTCACAGTTCTGTTCACTTAGACCCCTGCTCTTGGGTCTGTCTGTAGACACACTCAGCTACCCACATGTACACTCAGACACACAGAACCGCACACAGACAGGGAGCACACATAGGCACCCAAGTCACGTCCACAAGGCCTTTCAGGCACACGTGGTCATGCACACTCAGACACACGCACGTTACGTTTTCAGATCCACACGCAGACCTCGTCCACACACCCAAGCAGGGGGGCAATCTCGCATTGGGATTCGCAGCTGGACACACATCAAATGTTGATTCACACCCTCCCTGGCACACACAGTCCCACAGCCCCCTCCAGGTCCGCTTGCCTGGCCCGAATCTTTAAGCTAAAGGGGGCAGCACCACTGAATCAACTTTTCCCATCTCTGGATTCAAAGGGTAGGAGTGTAATTAAAACCAGATAATTAATGAGACAATATTCCTCCAGCTACATCTTTAATGAACAAACCCCTTCAGGGCAGCCTCTTCTTCTAGGCTCATTAAAGAGAAGAAAGTTGGGCGGCTCGCGGACTTCCCAGCGCGTTAATAACGAACCCGGAGTGGGTGCCTCGGCCGGGAGCGCGGGAGCAATAGCCGCACGCCTTGGCTCTGGTCCTCCCACCACCACTGTGCACCCCTGCCTGCCCCCACTCCCACCCTCCATTCTCCATCGCCGCCGGGTCCCACCGTCTCTGGCGGCCCTCCAGCAGTCCCAAAAGCCGCTGTTCGGCGACTCCCTGCTCTGGCCTCTCTCTGGTGGGCTCTCCAGCACTAGGCAACCTGTGCTCAGATGCTGCGCGGCGTCGGGCCACCCAGCTTCCCTCCCGCTGGGCGCTGCGCGCTCCAGGCTCTTTGGCTGGGTAGGGACGGCAATGTCCAAGGGAAATTGAGGCAAGGTAGGGGCCCGAGTCTCCCTCTGAACTTCAGTGCCCTAGCGGATTGGCTTAGGACTGGCGTTTGAGCTGCCCCGCGAGGGCGGGGGCTGGGAGGGAGGATCGGCGGTGAGGAGTAGGGGGTGGGGATGGAGATCACTTCATTTTCCACGCGCGCCCCGGCTCACTCTCAGGAACGCGCACTAGCAATTCCAGGCATGTGCACTCGCGTGCACGAGAGCGTGCGTACACGGACAAGCCCTCTTGCTTGTGCACCCAGGTGCCGGGTGGCGAAGCCTCGGATCCAGACGGCGTGGTCCGGGCAGCCGGGACCACTGGCTTGGGCCTTCCCCCCACCGCGTGAGGTCGCCCTTGCTTCCTTGGTCTCCAGGGTGGGAATCTTCGATTGGCACGCAGCCTCCCGGGCCTGGAGCGGACAGCCCGGCCAGAGAAACTAGGAGCGAGCAGCGTAATGGGGGCCCGGGGCGCGGGGAGCCCTAGTCAGACCCAGGCGGGCGGTAGCTCTGGCAGCGGCTTTGGCGGAGGCGCCTGTGTTCGCCTGAGCTGGCTTTTAGGGATGAGTTATGTGGCAATGAGCGAAGTAAATCTGCATGCGCAAAAGATGCTAATTACTCTTAATAGCCTACCCAGACGCCCCGAGACTGGAAACCCAGAAACGTAAATCTGCTCCCGATAAATATTTTTAATTGTGAGATTTCCTGGAAAGAAGGCTTTGGGTGCGCGGGCCGAGGCATTTGGCTTTGGAGGGAGGGAAACGGCCCCCACTCCGGAAGCGGGGTCCAGAGTCCGGGCCTGGCGCAAGGGGCGCCGGGCGCGCGGGCCGAGCGACCTGAGCTGGGCTGGCCGACGCTGGGTAAAGTTAGTGATGTATCGCATTAATTACCAGTGTGAGCTGCAAATGGTTCGAGGCCCAGGGAAAATTAATGGGAATCCAAATTCTAATTA
The DNA here is from genome assembly GCF_905146905.1 of Nyctereutes procyonoides. Classification (NCBI taxonomy): domain Eukaryota; kingdom Metazoa; phylum Chordata; class Mammalia; order Carnivora; family Canidae; genus Nyctereutes; species Nyctereutes procyonoides. The sequence continues at coordinate 6,317,563 of NW_026575133.1, read as the reverse complement.
TGTAGCTGTTGTTAAAGAGTTTAACTAGATAGTCATGGAGAAAATTGGATTATGCATAGAAATATGCAGCCAGCGCGAGTGGTCCGGAGGATGGGTCTGGGGGACTCTCAGCCAGGCCAGCCCCCTGCCCTGGAGGACACTCCTCTTCTCAAAGGAAGAAAAAGACCCACCCCTGCGCCCCAACGTATAAATAAAGATCCCCCGTTTTCGGATGGCACTGGCAGGGCGGGTCTCAGGATGGGAGGAGAGGCCGAAGCTTACGGAGGCACGCGCTTGGATACAGGGTCGGTGTGGAGGTCCGGGGTTCCTGGGTCTCTTGGTCTGGGTAAGCATTTGTGCCCATTTCTCAGGTTGCCTCTGGGTCTCAGCGAATCCTTCCTGCACCTCTTTCTGATAATCATATAATTACATCTGGGAACTGTGGACTTATATTTTTCCCACTGTCAGTTTAAGAAAATAGCCACCAACCGGAAGCCCAATTACACCCGATGCCTCGTCATTCACTTTATTAAGGACCCTGGATATGTTTTCATTTTCGCAGGAAATGAGGTCTGATCAAGCAGCACTAATATCTCGGGCCTCGGGGGAGGGGGCGGGGACTCTCAGAGGCGGGCTCCAATCCCCCAGAGGCCCGGCTGCCGGTGGCGCCTAAATTAGAAAAGGGTGGGGGCACTTCGGGGCGGCAGACATCCAGTTCCCCACTTCTCCCAATTTCTTCCAGTTTTCCCGGATTTTTCCAAATTTTCCTGAATTTATTCTGTCCCAGGGCACCCACTCTGTAGGCCCAGGCTCTCCAGCATCCCAGCCAGCAGAGCCTGGAGCTCCTGCCACGCTGGCCCTATTAGGGGCAGGAGGGCAAGGACCTGGGAGTTGAGGGGCAGTTCAGCCCCCAAAGGGAGAACTAGGGTCCTTTCAAGACTACCTACCCCCCTCCCAGGAGCTTGGCCACCTCCGAGGATGCTGCTAAGGCCTATAGTGCTGGGCAGGGAGGCCTGGACAGGGAGGGAAAAGCAACACCTCTCGATCCCAGTCCTCTCCCCTTTTAGTCTGATTCCGGATTTCTATCTCCCTTTCAACAAGAACGAAACCTCTCCTCACCACCCTCTACTTTGGAAGGGGGAAGCCTGCGGCGGTCTGGGTCTCACTGAAGAGCTCCAGTCCACCACCCAGTCCCTGCTTGGTGCTTCCCACCGCCAGCAGATTCTAGCGCCCCTCATAGGACCTAGATTTCCTAGACTAGCCGGGTGGGATTAACGCTTGCGCTGCCGGCAGCACGGGCCTTGGGGGCTCTCCAAGGCTTCCCTTCCTTTCACACTGGCTCCCATCTGAACTCAGAAAGTGAGGATTTGGGGGAGAGATGGGATCTCTGGGCCAAGCCTCGGGAGACCGGGATGGTCTGGAGGGAGGACCCCAAGATCCCAGCATCAGAGTCTCAATAACTTGCAGCTGGTGGGAAGAAGCCAAACCCGGACACGATGGATCAGTTCAGGGAAGGCATCATGCAGAGAAGGATGAATGACCCCATGGCCCCGGGGGTGTCCCTGAGAGGCAAATTCTGACTGGGGAATGGGTCTGGGTCAGACAGATGCCTTTAGAGCACCCTTCCCTTCTGGGCTCTGGGGGCCATTTCTCAAAGCTTTGGGCCAACTCCCCACTGTCAGCAGAGGGTATGGAAGAAAGAGCAAGGGTTCAGAGATTACAGCCCACTCCACCTGCTTCCCAGGGTGGAGTCTGGAAAGCCCAGAGCAGGAGGTAATACACAGATCCACAGATCCTGGTGGAAAACACAAACAGATGGACAGTCATGAGCATGCTCTTGGATTTTTTATTCCTGGGTCAAATTGAGGTTCTTCTCCCAGTGACCTCAAAACAGAACCCAAATCCAGAGAGGCAGGTGGACCTACAATAGACAAAAAGATCGAGTATCCTCCACCCTTTTCCAGGTCCTGGGGAAGGTCTAGGGGATCCTTCCTCTGTCTCAGCCAACCCGAGCAGTGCCTTATGCCCCATCTTCTCCTCACCCCTTCCAGGACTCCTGGGAACCGTGGCTGCTCCGTAGGCCTCCAAGTACCCGAGCTGTCCCTCAGTTCCAGTGAGGAGGGTCCTTGGACGGCAGCTGGCTCCTTCCTGCAGCCCTTAAGGGGTCTCCAAGCCAGCCCCCTCCACCTGAGCCACTTTTCCAAAAGCCTGCGTTTCTCTGATGCAGGCTTCGAGCGCCACCTAGCGGCATTTATGGAGATGTGCAACAGCAGCATGCGCCCTCCTGCCCCCTCCTCCCCTCCTACCCATCCTGGAACCCCAACGCCTATACCGACGCAGTCCCACTCTCACACCACAAGCCCTTCCGTGAGCACGCTTCACCTCCACTTCCTGGTACTTAGCCATTAGGAGAAGGCCACGGCAAGGAAGAGCAGGCGACACCACGATGGCTGGGTGTCTTCCCTGGAAACCCGCAGATGCTCGGGACCACGTTCTTTCAAGGAATTGGGTATGCGGTAGGGCTGAGAAAGGGGCCGCTTCATGTCTCTGCTGGGGGTGGGGAGAAAGGGTCCTCCTTGGGGCACTGCAAGAGGACACTCCCTCTTTTGGGTGAGCGCCTAAAGGGAAAATTATGAGCCCTTAGTCATTCCTATTCCTACCCAAGCCCGGCCCTCCTCTCTGCAGGCACCTGCACATTAGAAACAAATGATCCGAACGCTCCCGGGTCGCACAAGTTGACGTTCTTGCAAGCGCCTCTGCGCGGGAAAGGTTAGACAAGAGCTCCCTCTGGTGTCCATAGTTGGGTACTGCTGCAGGCTGCCGTGCCAGAGGGCTGCAGAAGTCAGACCAGAAGCAGGGTCTGCTTCTCTGATCCCAATCTGATCTGCTAGCGGTCATCTTAGCCATCCCTCTGCCTTCAGGAAGGATATCCCTTTCCAAGATGGGCAGAAGAGGTTTCTCTGGTCCTCATGGGTCTACACAAGGAAGAAAGGACTCAGTCCTGCTGAGTTTCACCCCTACTGTTCTATGCTTATCTGACCTCTTCCCATTCTTCTGCTGGGTCAGCTGTCCCTCAGCTGATATGGTGCCTGGAAAGTTAGAAGTTTCTTCCTCTACGTTATGATTTTTAAGCTTGACAGGAGGACCTGTATTACCTTGTTAGCACTCTACAGATGGAAAGGTCAGGTGAGGAGAATGCCAACCGTGTCTGGGTGATAGCCAGCTACTCCCTGGCACAGAACCCCCATAAGGGCACTCACAATGGCTGCCACAGCCTGATTCCCCCACACACCAAATATTCCCTCACACTGACCCAGGCTGTTGACACTGAGCCTCCTGACCACACCCACACTATGGCACAGAGACCCTCTCCTGAGATCTCCCATGCAGAGCATTTTCCAGCCCTAGACAACAAGGAGAAGCAAGGATCAGAGTGGGCAGGAACCCAGGCAGGTGTGGGACCAGGTGGTCTCTGAAGGTCACTCTGCGTCTTTAACCTTGATTTTTGTGATTGTCCATAGAGAAGAGAAAGGGAGGGCAATGTGTGCCTGCGTATGTGACAGGACAGATACAGGGCTTTGAAAGTTCCCCTGAGATCTGGTGACAAACTTTTTTTTTTTTAAGATTTTATGTATTTATTCATGAGACACACACACACACACAGAGGCAGAGACACAGACAGAGGGAGAAGCAGGCTCTATACAGGGAGCCCAACGCGGCACTTGATCCCTGGTCCCCAGGATCACACCCTGGGCCAAAGGTGGCACTAAACCTCTGAGCCACCCAGACTGCCCTGGTGACAAACTTTCCTTTGAGGTGATGCTCTGAAATGTGTTTAGGCCTCCCAGAGTTCTAATCCAGGCTCCCTCCTGTCCACCAGCCATGTCCAAAAATTGTCTAAAAAGCAGGACTCCCATCTAGACTCTGATCAAAGGAAGCTACAGTACTGGGAATTTCCACTTACTCTAGCCCAAGAAGATGAGAATCCTTAAATCCAAGCCTTAGATGGGGAAAGACGTGAAAGGGATTCTGATCTTTTCCATTCTTTTCCTTTTTCTCTCTCTCTTGAGGCCTTCAGTAGTTTCCCATGAGGGGGTAGTGCTTCCACCTCTTTCAAGTGTGGACATCTTTGGAGTCACTGCACTCACAGCCACGGTACTCCGTGTCCCCTTCTCCTCCACACAGGTCTAGGAAGAGGAGGTAGCAGGGGAGGCGAGGCCGATATGCCTGGCTCTACACTAATCCAAGCTTGAGAAAATGTATTTCAGGACCCTACTCCAGAGCCACTGGAATCCCTGGAAGTAGGGCCTGCAAATCTTCTCTTTGATGTAGGAGCATGCTCCCTCTTTACCTCTTTTCCAGATTCTTGGTGGAGTTTTTTTGTTGTTGTTGCTGTTTTAAGATTTATTTATTTGAGAGAGAGAGAGAGAGAGAGAGAGAGCAAGCATGTGCACAAGCTGGGTGGAGAGGGAGAGTCTCAAGCCAACTCTCTGCTGAGCAACCCTGAGATCATGACCTGAGCTGAAATCAAGAGTGGGATGCTTAACCACCTAAGCAACCCAGTTGCCCCTCTTTCCCAGATTCTTAAGGGCACTAATCTGTGAGCAGTGCAAACCTCTTCCCTTCCTATCCATTCACTCGCCTAAGAAGGGCTGCCAGGTGAGAAATCAAGCATGTCAGTAGGAAGCAGCCACCCCAGGTTCAAGCTTGTAGCTCCCTAACTATGGGACTTGGGCAGGTCACTTCATCCCACTGAGTTTCCTCATCTGTGAGTTGGGAACAGTAATCTCTGCTTCAGAGTTTGCACTGAGGACCATATGAGCCTAATGTCCCCTAAGGAGCTTTGTAAAAGGCACATTTCAGCACAAATGCTGGTTATTATTCAAGAACTTCAGTGCCAGGTGTAAGGTGTTAATTAGTCCAGGAAAAGTCTCCCAGGCCAGGGGAGACAAGCCCCTCCTTTGGGATTTTTTCTGAAACTGCTCCCACTGTTTCTCCCCAGCCCACCTCTCCCACCAAAGAAATAGAACTGATCTCTCTGGGCAGCCACTCCCTTACCCTTCCCATAAAGGATTGGTTTTTATCTACTTGTTTCAATATTAACACAAAGTGGCTATCAAATTCACCCCCCTGGGGGATTCTTATTTAAAGAAAACACAGACTGAGCCCAGATTCAGGAGTTTTAAAAGGAAAGGCCCTGACTGGCACATTTCCATCGTGGTCCCCAGGTAATGAGGATTCCTTTATCGCTGAGACCGACTGCCCTAGAATATCCAGTGTTATTAATGATAAGCAGGCAGTCAGGCCATACCAGAAAAGCTCCTCCAGAGACTTCCTGTCTCTGGTGTCTCCTACGGCCAAGGTTAAGGTTGGGGTAGGGAGTAGTGAGCTAGGCAGACTAGGGTGACAGTAACCTAGAATGTCACTGACTTAGTATGACAGGAGGCAGGTCGAATGGGAAGAGCAGGGCTTTGAGGTCTGAGGCTAGAGAGCATTGCAGGGGTCTCACTCATGCTAGCCTCATAGTCTTGGCCAACATCCTGGACTTTTTTTTTTAAGATTTTATTTATTTATTCATGAGAGACACAGAGAGAGGCAGGCAGAGACACAGAGAGAGGGAAAAGCAGGCTCCATGCAAGGAACTCGACATAGGACTCGATCCCGGGACTCCAGGATTACGCCCTGGGCCGAAGGCAGACGCTCAACTGCTGAGCCATCTAGGCATCCCCATCCTGGACTTTTGAAGCCCCAGTTTCTTCATCTGTAAAATAGGGTGACACTGAGAACTGCTTTGCTCCAGAGCAGTCCTGAATAGCCACTACATCCAGAGAGGAGCTTGTGTCTTCACAGGTATGTGCACGTGTGTGTGGGAATAAGCACAGAACATGCATCCTGTTCTGAAATTTACTTTTTTTTTTTCATTTAATGAGAGATCTTGGATATCTTTCTATGCCGATGTTCTGCGGTGCTATCTTGTAAACTGTAAACTGCAAAACTGTTACAATGTTACATGATTTTAGTTTAAAGATTTTATTTATTTGAGAGAGAGAGCACTTGCACACAGGGGAGGGCAGGAGAGGGAGAGAGACAAGCAGGGAGCCTGAAGGAGGGCTACATCCCAGGACCCCAACATCATGACCTGAGCAGAAACCAAGAGTCAGATACTCAACCGGATGAACAACCCAGGTGCCCCCAAATGTTACTTGATTTAAATAACAGGCACAGGGGCGCCTGGGTGGCTCGGTCCATTAAGCATCTGCCTTCAGGTCATGATCCCACAGTCCTGGGATCAAGCCCCGCATTGGGCTCCCTGTTCACAGAGAGCCTGTTTCTCCCTCTCCTCCTTGCTCATGTTCTTTCTTGCTATCTCTGTCTCTGTCTCAAATTTTAAAAATCTTTTTTATAAGGTTTTTTATTTATTTACTCATAGAGGCAGAGAGAGAGAGAGAGAGAGAGAGGCAGAGACACAGGCAGAGGGAGAAGCAGGCTCCATGCAGGGAGCCTGACATGGGACTCGATCCTGGGTCTCCAGGATCACACCCCAGGCTGCAGGCGGTGCTAAACCGCTGCGCCACGGGGGCTGCCCTGAAATTTTAAAAATCTTAAATAAATAAATAAATAAATAAATAAATAAATAAATAAATAAATAAATAATAAAAACAGACATGATACTACCCTTTGGAGAAGGTTGAGGGGCTGTGTCCTCGGGGTATGGTGTGTGTGTGTATGTTGGAGGAAAGGGAGGTTTGGTGAGCATGCACGGATGCCTAGGAACTAGTGATGGGGACTTTTCATTATGCAAAGCCTGGAGTGAATAGGAGGCATTCAATTAGGAGCCTTTGGCCCTTAGAGAGCTACTCCCAGAGTCGGCCTCCCTTGCTACTGCCCTTCAAGGGGCTCATATTTGGGACTTAGGCAAGGTGGAGATCTATGGTCACTTCTGGGGTGGCACAGAGGGTATATTAAGGGATATCTAAGCTGCTGTAACAAAGGGGCCCCCAAATACAGAGGCTAAATGGAATAGATGTCTATTGTTCATTACATAGCAGTATAGCGTACCAACCTGTCTTCTGTATGCTGTGATACTGAAGAGCAGACTCAACCCAGGTTTCCTGGGCTTAAATCCTGCCCTTCATGACCTTACAGAAGTTACTCAACCTCTCTGTATCTCAGATTCCTCATCTGTAAAGTCCGAATGACAATAGACATGGCAAGGTAACCCTACCTCAGGATTGTCATGAAGATTAAATGAGTTAAGTCCCTCCAAAAATGTGTTTGTTGAGTGCCTGCTGTTTGAGCCCATGGTGGCTCCCATCAGTGGGGTCAAACTGGCTCCTCTGGCTCCTTCCATCATGTCTGCTTCCCAGTCAGTGGGAAGAAGGAAAGGGCAATGGGGCATCTGGGTGGCTCAGTGGATTAAATGTCTGCCTTCTGCTCAGGTTATGATCTCCCGGTCCTGGGATCAAGCCCCACACAAGGCTCTGTGCTTAGCAGGGAAACTGCTTCTCCCTCTCCCTCTGCCTTTCCTCCCCACCCCATACACCGGCTTGTGCTCTCTCTCAAATTAAATACATAAAATCTTAAAAAAAAAAAAAAAAAAGGAAAGAAAGGGCAAGAGGAGCATTTATACATTCCTTTTAAGGTCACGACCTAGAAGTGGCATACCTCTGATCTCTTCATGGCCATCAATCATGATTTAGTAGCCTAGCCTCACCTAGGCTGCAAAGGAGGCTGGGAAGTAAAATCTTCAGCTGTGTGTTCATGTGCCAGCTAAAACACAGGCAGGTTAAAGAAAGAGACAGCAGACCCTGGTAGAAAACTAGCAGTTCCTTGTCTCTTTCTAGGGGCAGCCACCTCTTACTCACATACAGTAAGGAAGACAGAGACAGAGGGAGGAGGGAGGGTGAGCCTGAGGAGGAAGAAAAAAGCAAAGAGGGATCACTTAAGAAGGGAGGTCACTGAAACAGTGACAAGTTGATGGGAGGGGAGAAACCAGGACTGGGGCTGCCAGGTTGTGGCCAGGATCCGGGGCCAGGGAGATGCTGTGGATACGTGGACCATTTTTATGCCCTTGGATCTTGTTTATTTCCTGCCATTCCCTCTGGGTTCTGAGTAAAGGTCAGTGGTCCTTCTGTGCTGGGAGAAAGGGCACCTTATTTTGTGTGCTAGCCTGAGCCCAAGAAGAAGACTGAGGGTATGCTGCGGGTGGTGCTGGGAGAGTCCTGGGCAGTGAGAGGGGAATCAGCCACAGACCAGAGAGAAGTGTCCTGGGTTTTTATGTCACCAGGCCTGATGCATTGAGATTTCTGAAGATCTCAGGAGAAGCAGCTGACAGGGATGCTCCAGCTGGATGAGTCTGCACTCTGACCTGGGGGAGAGTGCCAAGGGCAGCTGTAGGTGGCTACTGATGCAGTTGGGAACTTGAAGGCAGAGGGACAACGTGATGACACTGAAAATTAGGGACCTCCATCATCCCCACCATCTCACCCTGTTGTCTGGCTATGTTCTGCTGGTATGCCTAAGCTTATAGGAGCCTCTGACCTGAGAGTTCTAACCCAATGCCCAATATCCCTAGCAAGTGGTGACACAACTATGTGGGTGTGTGCTTATGTGTTTTTCTGAGTGGGTGATGACATTGGGTGCTTTTATCAGATTCCTAAAGGGTCTGTGACCCAACAGAAGTTAATAGAATCAATTCCCGGGCAGCCCTGGTGGCGCAGCAGTTTAGCGCCGCCTGCAGCCCAGGGTGTGATCCTGGAGACCCTGGATCGAGTCCCATGTCAGGCTCTTTGTATGATGCCTGCTTCTCCCTCTGCCTGTGTCTCTGCCTCTCTATGTGTGTGTCTATCATGAATAAATAAATAAAATCTTTAAAGAAAAAAAATAGAATCAATTCTCTTCTTGGGATGCCTGGGTTGCTCAGTGGTTGAGCATCTGCCTTCAGCTCAGAGCATGATCCCGGGGTCCTGGGTTCAAGTCCTACATCAGCCTCCCCACAGGGAGCCTCTTCTCCCTCTGCCTATGTCTCTGCTTCTCTCTGTGTGTCTGTCATGAATACATAAATAAAATCTTTAAGAAAAAAAAAGGAGTTTCCTTCTCTTTTTCCTTGTGTCTGCTATAGGGAAACCACCTTGATTTGATTCAGAAGCTCCTGTGACCATATAAATGTTTGTGTAAGTTTGAAGATGAGCAGGAATTCTGTAGCCCCTGCCCCTTGGAGGACAGCTGCCAGGATGTAGCTGAGCTTGGGGCCAGAGCCCTAAAACCAGAGAAAGGGGAGAACAATCCAGGGAGAAGGGGGTGCTGGGGGAGCCACGCCTTTACCCCCAGGAGGTTCTGGAGGAAGATGGGCTGCCCACTGGCCCAGTTTTCTCTGTTCTGTGGACCCCAGCCAGAGAAGGAGGCCAGAATGTGAGAAGCACAGAGGACCAAGAAAGACTCAGCAGGGCTGGGCCTTGGCAAGTGGGGAGTAAGAGCTAGGCTGGCTTTGTGCTTCTTTTCCACTCCAGCTGTTTGCAAATCTGGATTCTATGAGGCAAGAGACTTCAGACAACCGATTCTTGGGAAGCCCATGATGGGTTTTCAATGTGTATCTGTTGACTGAATGATTGAATAAGTAAAGCAAAATGGCTTCACAAGGGTTGGCCATGTTAATAAAAACCAGAGAGATGTCATGCATGTTAGTCATTTGAGGCTCATTTGGCAGTCACTTCCACAAGTGGTTGTACCTCATGTGCTAGGAGCCTCACACGACCACCTCATTCAGTCCTCAGAACAACCTCAAGGTATAGGGATTGGTTAGGATGCCCATGGTGCCAATGATGACATGAGGCTGGGGGACTGACGCACTTGCCCTATCTGGCCGTGTGCAGGAATGGAACCTGCTTCCCGAGGCTGCAGAGCCCACACTCTGCTCTTCTCACTGGGCCATGGGCCACCGCGGACAGCTTGCCCTCCTCCTCAAGGTGGCCAGGTTGCAGATTGTGTCTGGAGAGTCACAGCTTCCCTTTCAGCATCTCTTCCCCTCCTCCCAGGTGAGGTGGCGTTGGACTCTTCAACTCCTTACAACTCCGTGAGCGTGGTCCTGGGACCCACAGCCTCGGCATCACCTGGGAGCCAGTTAAAAGGCGGAAACTCAGGCCCCACCTAGACTTGCTGAATCAGAATCTGCATTGTAACAAGATTTCACAAAGTGATTCACGTGCATATTGGAATTGGGGCAGTTCAGCTTTGGATCTCTCTCTGCCAGCTACAGGTAAGGAAAAACACTGGCTAACCTTGTTTATAGGAAGCTACTTCCCCAGGGATGCTGGGGCAGGGATGCCTGTCTCCGTTGAGAGCTGCAGCCTCTTTGCTTCTACTTCAGATTACCCAGGACTTCTCTCTTCCAAAACTCCCCTCCCCTTTGACTGAAAAGTCACCTCCTACCCACCCCTCCATCCCTGCATTACCTTTTTTTTTTTTTTTAATAAGATTTTAACTTAAGAATAGTCTTAAATTTACAGAACAGTGGCAGATGTAGGGCAGAGAGTTCCTACAGAGGCCTCATCCAGTGACCCCTCTTGTTAATCTCTCACATTAGGGGAGTGTGTTCCACCCAGTTTCATTCAATTTCACCAGAGTTTCCACTACCCAGCCTCCTTTTTCTGTTCCAGGATTCCATCCCGGACCCCACACTGCATGTAGTCATCATGTCTTACTGTCTGATGATCTGTGACAATTTCTCAGACTTTGTTTGTCTTATGCCCATAACAGTTTGGAGGAATACTGATGAGGTATTTTGTAGAACTTCTCTCAATTTGGCTTGTCTGGCAGTTTTCTCATGGCTAGACTGGGGTCGTGGGTTTGGGGAAGAAGACCACAGAGGTGAAGTGCCCTTTTCATCACATCACACAGGGGGACACGTAATCAACAGGGACTCCTCACTGATGATGTTAAACTTGGTCACCTGGCCAAGGGCCTGCCCCACCTAAACTTCCCTTTCTCCTTTCCCCAGGTCTCTATAGTTCCCCTGCTGGTGGCTTGCCATTGTTTTAGTAGTTAATAATATGTTTGGGCCACAACATCGCCCCCGCCCAGCTCTCCGGTGCTTCCTCCCTATGTCATTTAGGTTGTTGCTCGATGCTTTTGTTACAGGTAAGGTGTGTTGTTGAAACACATCTTCTGCCAAGAGAAGCACTGATGTAGTCATGTGTCTCCTGCCAGCAAGAAGCCTAAAAGCTAAATGGAAGCTGCCCACCAGGGCCTGGAGGCAAACAGGAGGTTGGGCCTTGAACAAGCCAAGATATGCTCCGGATGATTTTGGAAAGTGTATTCGACTCAGGTGGAAGGAGAAAATTAGATTAGAAAGTGGTCAGGGGAAAAAAAAAATGGTCAGGAACAGAGTGATACTGGATGTGTGAGGGAGGGAGGTATCCAGACATGCCTGAGTGTTTGCATTTCTTTATATCTTACTCTAAATTCTGAATCATCCCTCTCAGTCATTTTAGGCAGTAGTTCTAATGCTTCTGCTTTAACACAAGCCAGTGATATTTTCAGTGCGGAATAGTAACACTGAATAGGAAACGTTCTGCTGTCCTCCCCACGGTGGGCCTTCGATGTGCCTGTGCTCTGTGAAGCAGCCTCCATCCGCCCCCACCCCCCCAGATGCTGCCAAGTGATCACGAAAAAAAGAGAAGTTAAAGACATACTACAGGGGATCCTTGGGTGGCTCAGCGGTTTAGTGCCTGCCTTTGGCCCAGGGCGCGATCCTGGAGTCCCGGGATCGAGTCCCACGTCGGGCTCCGGCATGGAGCCTGCTTCTCCCTCCTCCTGTGTCTCTGCCTCTCTCTCTCTCTCTCTCTCTCTCTCTCTCTCTCTCTCTCTCTCTCCCTCCCTATGTCTATTATAAATAAATAATAAATAAATCTTAAAAAAAAAAAGACATACTACAGGAAAGGAAACTCTGGCCTCTGGGTGGAATTGATTAGAGTCCTAAGTACAGGAGTGGGAAGAGGTGCCCAAGACTCCTGCTGACCTGCGTTAGCCCCTGCAGCCCCACTACCTACCTCCCCTTGTGAAATTGAGAATCATCTTCAACTTCCAGAATTTTCCATTCAGAGCTAACTCTGTATGGTTCTGGGATTGTCCAGAGATAGTGAAATATTGGTATTTGTCCTTACTGAAAGGGCAACTTATGATGTACATGCCAAGTAGGAGTCTGCCTATGGAATATCAGGTAGGATTCTTTGCCACCCTGCACAGAATGGCAGGGTAATATGTCACCCCTTCTCCCTCAGGGGTAGTAGTCGGTGGTGTGGAAAGGGAGGGGCAGTCGGCTGCCACCAACACGAATTCATGGGAGAACCACTATAGAAGAATGTTCCCTGCTCTCATTTGGGAAGAACTTACCTTTTGATCCAGCTGGACATACCCTTGAGCCATACACCTTCCAATAAGGAGAAGTAAGGGGCAAACAGGTACCCTAAGGCTATTGGCAATTGTGTTAGTCAGTCCTATTTAATGGCAATGAATGGAAACCTACCCAAAGCAGCCTGATAGAATATGGTCATAGAGGACTCCTCTTTGACCCTTCCCCAGAGGTGGGCTGCAGAAGCTGGAGTACAATCAGACACGGCTGATTGGACCAGGGGTGAATACTGACCCAGACTGGGCCCAGAGCTATTCTGATTTGGACAGAGCTAGACAGTGAGTAGAACATTGCTATGGCCACTGGAACATAGACACTCTCGGGCTACAGAGCAGCCAGATTCAGCCTCATGTACATGAACTGAAGGAAGTTGGTCTCAAGTAAGATGCTTGAGACCATGGTGCTCAGAGAGAAGGGCTGACTGGCTTCTAGGCCCTCCTGGGGCCCATGTGTGCCACTTGCCCTAAGGTTCCAGGGACACCTATTTTTATTTTTATTTATTTTATTTTTTAAAAGATTTTTATTTATTTATTTATGAGAGACAGAGAGAGAAAGAGAGAGAGGCAGAGACACAGGCAGAGAGAGAGGCAGGCTCCATGCAGGGAGCCTGATGTGGGACTCGATTCTGAAATTCCAGGATCACGCCCCGGGCCAAAGGCAGGTGCTTAACCACTGAGCTACTTGGGAATACCAAGGGACACTTATTTTTAGAATAATTGCCCTTTTTGTCTAAGTTAGCCTGGGTGGGTTTCTGTCACTTATACCCCAAAAAACTCTAAGACAGGGGATATTGTAGGGATTTAGAGAATATCACAGAAAGGAAGTGTGGGAAAACACACTGGAGCTTAGGAATGAGAAAAAAAAATCATGTCTCTCTCAATCTGCCCATCTAATTCTTTCTTTGCCCCTATTTATCTCAACAGACCAGTTTTCTTTTTTTGTTTCCATGAAGAAATACCAACCAATGGTTACCCTAGTCCTACCCAACCTTTCAGTTCTAGCTACTGGACTGTAATCTCTGCATCTAGTTTAAATATGAGAGACAGGCAGAAAGGGGAAGGAGAGTGACAGAATGAGAGGGATTGATTCTGCTTGGCTTAGGGAGACAAGGAGTCTTGCACAGTATATTGATCACCCCTGCTTTTTTTTTAAGGGCAGAAGTCCAACTCAAAGTGGCCCCAGAGGAAAAGCAAGAATTGATTAGTTCACATAACTGTTATGATCAGAATGGAAAGGGCTTCAGAAACAACTGGATCCAGGGGCACCTGGGTGGCTCAGTGGTTGAGCATCTGCCTTTGGCTCAGGGTGTGATCCCAAGGTCCTAGGATCAAGTCCCACATTAGGCTCCCTGCTTCTCTCTCTGTGTCTCTCATGAATAAATAAATAGAATCTTTAAAAAAAATTAAAAACCCTCCTGTGTTGACTTCTGTCATCCCCAAGTCTTAAGCAAAGTTCTGTCAAATGCTAACAATATAGAAAGACATTAGAGGTCAGAGGCCTGCAGGCAAACTTTAAAACTGAGACATGGGGAGACATCAGGATTACTTCACAACTCCAGTTGTCTCTCAAACAAGTCTGCTCAGACATCTTCAAATATGCACTTTAGCACTTCTCTCTGCCAGAGTGTTGACACTCAGGCTGGCTTCCCCAGGGCTGAGTGAAGCCTCAGCGGGTCTGCGGAGCACTTTCCTGATGCTCGGAGGCCCAGGCATTGCCAAGAGGCAGGAGAGGGAGCCAGAAGAGCATTCCTGCTTCTCAATCAGTACCTTTTCTCTTTGCAAATCCCTCAACACAAACCACTTAATACATGTGGACAAATCTGTCCAGACTTTCAAAAGATACAATCCGTGGGGGTGAGGGACGGAGAGTCTTCCCCACACCTTGGCCATGATTTCCTATTCCCCACCTCTTGTCTCTGGCCGGGAAGATTCTGAGAGTGGATGAAAAAGCAGAAGATTGGGGACCTCCATGAAGCCAGATGATGGGTAAGGACTTTGACACTGGGTCTCACTGGCAGCCTGGAGTTGTGCTGCCTTTGCACTGTCCTGCAAAAGCATGGAATTGCATCTCTCAGAATCTAAATTAGTGCCAGGCTGTGTTAATTCAGTAACTTCCTTTTAGCAATGGTTTTATTTTGAAAATATTAAACCTACAGAGAAGTTCAAAGAATAGTATAATAAACTCCCAAATGCCCTTTACCAAGATTCACTAATATTGTATTACATGTGCTGTAATGTCTCTCTCTCTCTTACACACACACACACACACACAAATGTAAATCATTTTAGTATTCCTTTTTTTCTGAACTATTTGACGGTAAGTTTCAGATGTCATAACACTTTGCCCCTAAATACTTCAGCACATATCTCTTAAGAACTTTTTTTTAAAAGAATTTATTTTTTAAAAAAAAGATTTTATTGTTATTCATGAGAGACACAGAGAGAAGTCAGAGACATAGAGGGAAAAGCAGGCTCCCTGTGGGGAGCTCCATGTGGCACTTGATCCCGAAACTCCACTTGATCCCGAAACTCCCTCCCGGGATCACGACAGGAGCCCTGAGCTGAAGGCAGAGGCTCAACCGCTGAGCCACCCAGGCATCCCTCTTAAGTACATCTTCTTACCTATCCTTAGGACAACTACCAAATTAAGGAAATGTCATTGGTTCACACTATCATCTAATATGTGGTCCTTGTTCTAATTTTGCCCTTTGTCCCATGCTGTCTTCTGTAGGAATTTTTTTTCTCAGATCCGGTTCCAATCCAGAATTATGTATTGTGGTTTTTCATCTGGAAGTTCTTCTCAATTTCTTTCACCTTTCATAATATTGACCTTTTGGAAGAGTTGGGATGTCTGACAGGTTTCTTATGATTTGATTCCGTTTCTTTGCCAGGTCCTCCTCTGTGTGTCAATGGTTAAGTACTGACTCGAGTAGGACTGCTGAAATTAGAACCTGAATCCACTATCTGCCTGTGTAACTTTGGGTAAATCACTGAAGCTCTTTAGGGTAGGCCTGGTTTTTCTCACCTGTGAGAGGCACAGAATAGTATCCGCCTCATGATGCTGTTGTGAGAATAAAATGGACTAATACCGGAAAGTGCTTTGCCCAGGTGGGTTATTGCTCAGTCGACAGTGGTGGTGGAGGGTGCTGAAGAGAATGATGGTGTTGGCGTGGTGAGCAGCAGAGCTTTAAAGGGCCGCAGCCTCAGGGTAGTGTCTGCCTGAGGCCAGAACCAGTGTGATTGGTTACTTGAGAAGCTGGTGGGTAAGAGGAGCTGGAAGGATATTCCTGTCCTGTGAGGCTGGGAGGGCCAGGATGACTCACTCACTTGTTTACACTTTATCTCTCACCTGCTTCCAGAAAGACTTTGAAGTGGCTCATAATTAAAGCCTCAGGTGCCTTAGCCTGCTGGGACGGGAAAGACCATGTTCCAGCTGGAGCTGGTCTGGGCGAGGCTGGCACTGTGGGCGAGTCCTGGGCTCCCGGAGAGGGCTGGAGGAAGGCCGACTTCCACCTTGTGAGGGGTGGGGGATGGCAGGGAGGAGACACGGAGGAAGACACTGAGGAAGGAAGCCTGGCAAGCCTTGACCACCTGGTGCAGAAGGGCAGAGGGAATGGAGGTTGGGAGTGTCCAGATTGAACAAAGGAATCAGGAAGGAGGAGCCCTGAAAGAGGACTTCACAAAGCCTCGGAGTCTGGCTGGGCCCATTTCTGGTGTGTGCTACACTGCAGTCTTTGGACTTAGCCCATCCTTTAGGATATTCCTGTTGGCCAGCCCTGGGCCCTCCAGCTGCCCCAAGGCTAAGGCCCCCTCCACCAAGAAGCACCAACTTCTCTTCTCTGGAGAGCAGGCCTTTGTTCGGGGTTTCAGGTGCCTCTGGCCTCAGGTTGAAATACCTGTTAGGGGAAATCCTGTCTTCCCCCCACCCCCTGACCCCATTCTCCCCACCCTCCCTCCCTCAACCCCTCCCAGCAACAGGTGGGCCCCACCCACCCACCCCCAATGCTGTCAGGAAGTTCCTGCCCCATCCTCCTTTCCGAGGGGCCTGAGCTTTGTCTGCCCCTCCCCCCCGCCATTTCCGGCCTCTTACCTTGAACATCCTGACTCGCCCGGCCTCAGCTCTGCTCAGGTTTCCTTAGGAGGCACAGTGACTGCGTCCCCACATTACACCAAGTTTTGGCAAGTCTAGTCCAACTGACAAGACTTTCTGTCACGTTTCCCTACAGCTACTTAAAGCACACTTGACCGGGTAATGGAATACCTTCCATTTCAGGAAGTGGAGGGGGGCTCACCCAGGCGGGATTAAACATGATGACAGTTCCTAAAGGTAGGGGGTGGAATTTAGGCTGAAAAGTAAGACAGCAAGACTGGGTGGAGTGGGGAGAGGATCAGAAGTTAGTGCACCAGCCGGTGCCAGCCTGGGTTGTGGGGCTGCCCAAGTGGCCACTCTGCTCAAAGGGTCCCCGCCTCTACCCCTGCTCTGCAGAAACCTGCCCCCACCCCCCAGATCAAACTAGGGGGAGAAGGAAAACCAGCTGAGGGGGAGCCCAGTGATTAGAAGAGGGAGCATTAGGGCTAGAACTGCATTGGCCTCATATCTTGAAGACCAGAGGACAGGCGGGCAGCTAGATACATTGTGGTGAGCATTTCGTAATGTATATAAATGTTGAATCACTACTGTACACCTGAAACTGGTACAATATTGTGGGTCAGCTACGCATTGATAATAAAAAATTTTTTTGAAGTCTGCTATAGACAGTCTGCACAGGTTTTTATGTGGACATAGATTTTCAACACATTTGGGTAAATACCAAGGACCACAATTGCTGGATCATATGGTAAGAGTAGGTTTAATTTTGGGAGAAACTGCCCAATTATCTTCAAGTGGTCATACCACTTTGCATTCCCACCAGTAGTGGAAGAGAGTTGCTGTTGCTCCACATCCTTGTCAGTCAGCATTTGGTCTTGTCAGTGGTCTGGATTTTGGCCATTCTGTGCAGAGGTATCTCATTGTTTTAATTTGCAATTCCCTAATGACATAGGGTGTGGAGCATCTTTTCACGTGTTTATTTTCCATCTGCATATCCTTTTTTAAAAAAGATTTTATTTATTCATGAGAGAGAGAGAGAGAGAGAGAGAGAGACATAGGCAGAGGGAGAAGCTCCATGCAGGGAGACTGATGTGGGACTCCATTCTGGATCTTCAAGATCACGCCCTGGGCTGAAGGCGGTGCTAAACCACTGAGCCACCTGCGCTGCCCTCTGCATATCTTTTTGGTGAAGTCTTTTCAGGTCTTTTGCCCAGTTTTTATATTGGATTGTTCATTTTCTTCTTGCTGAGTTTGAAGAGTTTTTTGTATATTTTAGATAGCAGGACTTTATCAGATACATATATATTTTAAATTTTTATTTATTTATGATAGTCACACACACACACACACAGAGAGGCAGAGACATAGGCAGAGGGAGAAGCAGGCTCCATGCACCGGGAGCCCGATGTGGGACTCGATCCTGGGTCTCCAGGATCGCGCCCTGGGCCAAAGGCAGGTGCTAAACCGCTGTGCCACCCAGGGATCCCCTGTTTTTTGTAAATATTTTCTCCTAGTCTGTGGCTTGTCTTCTCATTCACTTGGCAGTGTCTTGTACAGTAGAATGTTTTTTTTGTTTGTTTGTTTTAAGATTTGTGTATCCATTTGAGACAGAGAGCACAAGAGGGTGGGGGGGAGGGTGGGCAGAGGGAGAGAGAGAATTCCAAGCAGACTCTGCTGAGTATAGAGCCGGACTTGGGTCTCAATCCCACAATGCATAAGATCATGATCTGAGCCAAAACAGTCAGACACTTAACCAACTGAATCACCCAGGCGCTCCAGCACAGCAGAAGTTTTTAGCTATAATGAAGTCTAGCTTATCAATTATTTTTTTCATGGATAGTGCCTTTGGCATTATATATAAAACCATACCCTAGGTCACCTTGGTTTTCTCCTAAATTATCTTTTTTTTTTTTTAGGATTTTATTTATTTATTCATGAGAGACACACAGAGAGAGAGAGAGAGGCAGAGACACAGGCAGAGGGAAAATCAGGCTCCATGCAGGGAGCCTAATGTGGGACTTGATCCCAGGACTCTAGGATCACGCCCTGGGCTGAAGGTGGCGCTAAACTGCTGAGCCACTCGGGCTGCCCCTAAATTATCTTTCGATGGTGGCTCTTCAGTGAAGCATACAGCCACTTCTTTCAAGAGAAACCATCACTGTGATACCTAGTGAAAGTGTGGTACCAGATGTTTGGTCAGTTGTCATAACAGCTAGAATGCAGGACCTCAAGCAACAAGTTCAATTCTTATTTATCAGTGAAAACTAGAAACTGAACTTCTTCAAATAGAGGAGCAACATTGGGAAAAGAAGTTCCTGGAAAGCACAGACTCATTTAACAATGAACTTGAAAGGTTGTGTGGTTCAAAGGTAGAAGTGGATCAAGAGAAAATTGCAGTTGAAATTGCACAGGCAGGGATCCCTGGGTGGCACAGCAGTTTAAGCGCCTGCCTTTGGCCCAGGGCGTGATCCTGGAGACCCGGGATCGAATCCCACGTCGGGCTCCTGGTGCATGGAGCCTGCTTCTCCCTCTGCCTATGTCTCTGCCTCTCTCTCTCTCTCTCTCTCTCTCTCTCTCTCTCTCTGTGACTATCATAAATAAATTTTAAAAATTAAAAAAAAAAGAAATTGCACGGGCAGAGGAACCGACTTGCAAAAGGCATGGAGAAGGAGAAAGAGGCAGCAGAGCAAGTTGAACTGGATCAGAGAGCAGCATTGCTCCTGAGGAAGAGCAAGCAGGTAACAAAACTGAAGAAAGGTAATATGAAAAAGCATTCCACCAGAGATAGAGGAGATGCTTTGAAGAAATGACAGAAAGCCAAGAGAATGGTGAAGAAGGCACGTCTGGTCCTGAGAGTGAGCAGGAGTGGTGGAACTAGTGAGAGTGATGCTTGACTTGCAGAGCAATAGTGCAACACAAGAGGAGCCACCACAGGATCCTATATGGGAAGATGAGAAAGAAAGAAATGTGGCCTTGTTTAATGTGGTCTAAATAACTTTATAGGGATGGCTGAGTGGCTCAGTGGTTGAGCATCTGCCTTTGGCTCAGGGCATGATCCCAGGGTCCTGGGATCCAGTCCCTCATTAGGTTCCCCACAGGGAGCCTGCTTCTCCCTTTGCCTATGTCTCTGCCTCTCTCTCTGTGTCTCTCATGAATAAATACAATCTTTAAATAAATAAAAAAAGAGAACAACAAGAGAGGGATGGAGCCTGGAGAGGCTACTTTTAGGTAACAGGCTTGAGCAATGGAAACTTAATCAAGGCAAAAGTGTCCACAGCAACCACCAAGCCAAATGCAGACTGGCTCATTAAAGGACCCACCTCGGGGGGCACCTGGGTGGCTCAGTTGGTTGGGTGTCAGCCTTCGGCTCAGGTTATGGTCCCAGAGAGCAGGGAGCCTGCTTCTCCTTCTGCTTGCTGTTCCCTCTGCTTATGCCCATCCCCTGCCTCTCTGTCAAATAAATAAATGAAATCTTTTAAGAAATAATAAATAAAAGACCCACCTCGAAATAACCACAGGTTCTAACTGACCAATTATAATCAGGCACATGTCCCTGGATTGCTAAAAAGGGAAAATTGCATAAGTTCCCATACTTCCCCATTCTGCCTTAGAACTATGGCCCCACCACCACTGCCTCCTGGCAAAGTCTCTCCTTTGCTGTCCTGCCCTCTCTTCCTTGCAGTACATTCAATAAACTTCTAGCTCCTTTGTTCTGCCTTAAGTGAATTCTTTCACTGCCTGCACTGCTGGCCCTGACTCAATTGGGATGCCTCCATTTGGGTGTCCCCTCCCAATCAGAGCACCCCAACTCTCACTATCACTGCATGGCTGATCAGATGCTCTCACCTGAAGACTGATGGAGACTGAAGGACTGAAGACTCTCCTAATGGAGAGACAGGAAGGAGGAAATGGACAGAAGTCCCTTATCCATGTCAGTGTCCACCACCATCCATGTCCCACCATCCCTGTCCCTTCATCCTCTAGGCAGTGGGGCACTGGCCAGATTGCTCTGGTGTGAGGCTATTCCTGTTGTTCCTCCTGCCTGGCATTTGGGTTCTCTGGCTTTCCCAGACTCTTTCCAACACATCCCATCTTGTTTAAGCTAAGTTAGCTATTTTGGTTGGTTTCTGTTGCTTGCAGTCAGGGATTCTAACTGACACATGGCAGGAAATGGCTATCCCAGCCATGATTCTGCATTTTCTCCCCAGTTCAATAATGACAAACTAGAGCTCTGTATCACAACTTTAAATTTCTGAGAGAACCAATCTGATTGGCTAACTTAAGTTAGGTTGGCTCCAGACGAAGGCAGAGGAACATGATGCAGACAAGGCTGACAGGGAGGCTGGCAGGACATAGATCCACACATGGTTATGCTGACTGTGTAATGCATAACTCCAATGGGTACCATTCACACTACAGACATTGTAAATATACATATTCTATTTTGGCAGATGGCAATAAAATGTATTATGAAAGGGGCACTTTTTCTAATTCTTAGTAAAGTGTCCCATGGACTAGTGGCAACCCAGTTGGGCCCATTCCTCAGCAGATGGGTTTGGTTAGCAGCTCTTAGAGAAGATAACCAGGGCCAGGTACACCCCACCAGTGGTTCTACATATCACACATAGCTGGCGGGGGGGTCCAGTAGTCTTGATGTCTGGCACACACATATCATCCCCTCTTTGTGGGCAATAACTGGTTGTGAAACACCTAACATTTAAAAAGTAGTTCAAGGCTTTGGAATAGATGGTCTTGGAAAGGATGACAGGGAGAGTGGGCAGCAAAGTCTGATGAGCCAGGTTCCACCCAAGGGGTTCAGGGCTGCTGCACATTCCTAGCAAAATGCACCAAAAGATTTTTCCTCTCGGTAGTCCCCCTGGAGTGTGCTAATTTGTTCAGTCATTGGCTGTGTGTCAGCTCTGCATTATGTGCTGGGGGTACAGCAGGAATAAAAGAGGCAAGGTCTAGTCTAATGCAAGAGACAGGCAACAAATATTTATTAGATTATGCATGTGCTAGCAAAGGGGAAGCCCAGAGTATTAGGAGAATGCCCTTACAATAAGGGAATCAGACTTAGAAGTCAGGAAAAAGGAGAGGATGAGTAGGATTCAACCAGGTGAAAAGTAGGATAGTGTAGGTGAGGGAGGATTTGTATAAGCTATGGGTTAAGCTCCTGTTAGAAAGAAATTGAAAAAATGAAAAGGGGCAAATAAGATACAAGTGCTTTCTCTCCTGTAAAGTTCTAGCAATAGAAAAAAAAAAAGTTCTAACAATAGGTAGGGTCCAAAGTGAGTAGATGTCTCAGCAATGTGAAGTCAGATCAAAGTAACTGGTTTAGGGGCACCTGGCTGGCTCAGTTGGAAGACTGTGTGACTTTTGATCTCAGGGTTGTGATTTCAAGCCCTACATTGGGTGTAGAGATTACTTAACAAAAAATATTTTAAAAAAAAACAACAACAATGACAAATGTCATTGTTAAACAGTGGCTAAACAAGAGAGCAATGTCCTTCTCTCTCAGGGAAAGGTCCAGAGCTGGAGAGGCCAGAGCTGATACAAAAATTCTTCTCCATTAAATCTGTAGGAAAGTTATCTACTAGAGTTCAGTTGGGGAAGCAGAACCACTAAGTCATAGAATCAATGATTTATTACAGGAATTAGACTTTACACAATTGTCAAGAGAGCTAGAGAAGTAAAGGTCACAAAGAGGACTGGAGGGTGCCAGAAAAGCCATGACCTAGCTTTCCAGAAGTACTGGGTCCATAAGAAATGAATATTTATTGATATGTAAAATGTCAAACTTTGAGCAAGAAGAAATAGAAAATGAGCCAACAATCAGGAAAATAACTGAAATGACAAGGTCATCTCCTTTTAAAAATTTTTTTCAGCTCTGTTGGCTTAAGAGCAAAGTTCTACCAAACCTATTGCGTTACATTGCATGTCTTTTTATTCTGATTCTTTGTTTCTGGGGGCCTTACTAACCCTGGGGAGACTGGCCTCTGTGGCCCAGCCAATTCCTAGAGACAGCAGAGGATTCAGCCGCGAGAACACCTTTCACATATAAACTAACAGGCCCAGAGCCCACACCCCTATGCCTCTTCTAGCCAGCTCTTCCTGCCCCAGGCAGCTACTATTTCTTTGCTCCCATCACACCCAGGGCCAGGGACCAGGCAATTTAAGGACAGTTCCTACACCCAAGAGCCTGTTGAAATTATTTAAACCAGCCAAGCCTAAGCCTGCTTGCCTTGCCTTACATCATTGCCTCCTGGCCACATGCCTCATAGCTACTCAATCTGGGCTCCATGAGGGGACATATGAGTGTTGTTGGCTACAGCAGAGGAATCAGCGGCATCCTAGGTATCCAACACTAGGACAAGTAAATGTGATAGATAGATGCATTCTGTGGAGTAAATAGGTAGCAGTTAGAAGCAATGGGTTTGAGATATTCTATGAATAACGTGACAAAAGTAAGGACTAGAAAGTGATCTCAAATGCATACATACATAAAGCACAATATATTTTTCAAAGATACATATATACCCAAGGACATAAGCCAAATACAGTATGTTAAGTGTCTTTGGGGGAAAGGGCAAATATGAGCAGTGATGGAGATGAAGGAAAAAAAATAAGCATATCAGAGAATACAAGAGAAGGCCCTGTATGAGCCCCTGATCCTGATGCATGATCCAGGGAATATGGTGAATTGGACTCTGCATCTGAGGCCCACCCCAGCCAAAACACGCTCCCCTCCCCCTGCCACATACATGTAAAAGCTACATGTCAGCTCCCTTAAAATCAAGTCAGGTGCCTCTAAGGTGGGAAGTAGAAGGACATTCAGGTGGATCCTGGGGCACAGGCAATGTTCTATTTCTTGACTGCATGATGGGGTATTCATTTTATAACTAATTGTTAAATAAGTTGTATGGATTTTTCTTTATTGTTCTTTGCATCTTATTTACAAACATAACCTATTGCGGTGCCTGGGGGGCTCAGTCGATTAAGCATCTGGGTCTTGATTTTGGCTCAGGTCTTGATCTCAGGGTTATGAAATCAAGCCCCATCTCAGACTCTGCACTGAGCATGAAGCCTGCTTGGGATTCTCTCACTCTCACTCTCCCTCTGCCCTTCCCCTTTCTGCTGATGCATGCATTTTCTCATTCTCTCTCTCTCTCTCTCTCTCTCTCTCTCTCTCTCAAAAACAAAACAAAACACAAGTTCTTTTGGAGCTTCTATAGTGAAATGAGAACAGGGGGCTTTGCATATTTGTTGTCTACCTTGCCACATCCCCCTCCTGCCTCCTTGTCTCTGAGGGGTACTGAAAAATACAGTTTCAAAACCTTCAATGTGGTCCAACTCTTGTTTCACTGAGAAGCAAACTGCAGTCTGTGTGGGGCACCTTTGGGATGGCCTCTGTCATCTTCCAAAAGGAGCTAAATAATCTGCTGGCCGTAATGAACCGTGACCAAACCAATGCCAAGGGATGAAGGCTCTGGTCACTCTTGACCCCAGAAGGCTCTCTAAGTGCCGGGCACTGAGCTGGGCACAGATGGTAGAAGTCTTCTTCCTGCCCGCCAGAGAGGCCAGACAGTCCCCAGTAACTGACCCGTGAAGTCCATCCATGGACTTCCTCTGCCTGGAAATCCTGCTGTCCTTTTCTTGACCTTGTCAGGTTCTCTGCTTGTCAGTGCTTAACCTCAGCCAGAGCCCTCTTGGGAGAGAGTTAGGGAGATGCCGATTTCCTGCCCGCCCCCACCTGAACCCAGGTTCACCTCTTTGGCTTGAAGCCATCTATCAGGAAATAGATTTTCTATCTATCATCTATCATTTCTCCTTTTTGGAAATGACCTGTATGTCAGTTTCAGCGTATGTTTAAAGATGTTCCGTGGGTGAGAGGAGAAAAGGATTAAAGTGGCTTGTTCCCTTTCCCTGAAACAACCTTAACATCCCAAAAAGTAAAATGTTAGATCTTCTTTTAATTTCTACTTCAGGGATCCCTGGGTGGCTCAGCGGTTTAGTGCCTGCCTTTGGCCCAGGGCGTGATCCTGGAGTCCCAGGATCGAGCCCCGTATCAGGCTCCCTGTATGGAGCCTGCTTCTCTCTCTCTGCTTGTGTCTCTGCCCCCGCCCACCCCCTCCCCATGTCTATCATGAATCAATAAAATCTTAAAAAAAAAATTCTATTTCAGAGTGCTTGGGTGGCGTGGCAGCCCCAGTAGTTGAGCACCTGCCTTTGGTTCAGGTCGTGATCCTGGGGTTCTGGGATCGAGTCCTGCATCAGGCTCCCCACAGGAAGCCTCCTTCCCCCTCTGCCTATGTCTCTTCCCCATCTCTCTGTGTCTCTCATGAATAAATAAAATCTAAAATAAATAAATAAATAAAATCTTATTTCATGGAAGATAACCATGGAGGTGACGCAACCTGCCCAAGGTTACCAGCAGAATGAAGACTGGACAATAGATCTGTCTCTAGATCATGTAGCTACCCAACCCTCTCCAGAAGCCATCAGGGTGTGGGGTGGGGGACTGTTCAAAACCAAGTACCTTTCTAACTCTGGGGGGAGACTTGTGGGAAGTTATCTTTTCTCTGGAAAGAGAATGGGGTCTGTGCAGAGAAATGAAGCTCTGCTGGTCTAGATGGCCCAGAGGTGCCAGGGGCAGAGCCTCACTCTCACCCATGCTGCTCGAGAGGTGGGCTCAGTGGGTTTTTTGTGCAGGTGGGAAAAACCGGGAAAGCTGAAAAGAGCATAGCATAATTGGTGGCTATTTTGGGGAATCAGAGCTATTGTGAGGTGGTGAGAGTCCAAAGGAACAAATCTTGGGCTCTTGGAGGAAACACAAGGACAGGGCTGCCAGGAGCCACTGAGGCTCTGGGACACACTACACTTAGCAGGGGCTGGGGGTGTTTGGGGGGCGCTTTGTGACAGTTCTGTAAG
Source organism: Nyctereutes procyonoides (assembly GCF_905146905.1). Lineage (NCBI taxonomy): Eukaryota > Metazoa > Chordata > Mammalia > Carnivora > Canidae > Nyctereutes > Nyctereutes procyonoides. The sequence goes on along the minus strand of NW_026575133.1, from coordinate 6,292,158 downwards.
GTGGAAATAGCCAGCCTCTGCCGGGAGACCAGCCACTTGCAGGCGGAGGGCCGGGCCCGGGACACACTATAACAGGTGATGAGCTCCGCCTTGTGGCATGTTAGGGTGGTGGCAGCCCTGAGCTCAGGCCTGGGCATGGGGGAAATTCCTTCCTTGTCCCGTCTGGCACTGATGGAGCGCTTACAAGTGTGTTGGGTCTTGCACGAGGCATTTATATCCACCGGCTCACCTTCACAGCAGCTGACACAAAACCACTTCTCTTCATTAGCTCTTGTCCTCTCTCCATCCTCAGGTGTGAGCTGAAGCCTCACTTCCTCCCAGAAGAGTCCTCTGACCCCTGCCCCAGGTCCTGTACCTCTAGTTGGTACTTCTGGAAAGCCTGGCTGTCTCTCTGACACTTGATGCACTTTCCTATTATTCGTGTATCTAATGCGTACCTTCACCAATGGGCCATAACTTCCTCAGGCAGCTTACCCTCCTTTACAATTGTGGCCCAGAGAAGGAACTGAATTAATTTTTTTCAGATGAATAAATGGTGAATGAAAGAGTATCCCTGATATGTATAGCTTGGATGCCAGGGTGACACTGCAGCCTGCAATAATGCAGTGCCCCAAGCTGGCACTCATGCTAGGGAGAGTGTCTCCAAAGACCACTAACCTTGAAATCTCAAGCACTTCTCCTCGCAAAACCCCAGCTGACTACATGTTATATTCCTTTGTATTTGCACCATTCTTTCACTGGTGAGACACAGGGAGAGAGGAAGCAAGGGAGGAATTTTATGACATAATTGTCTGGTGTTGAAGCAGGGTCCTGGAGAAGGTTGATCCTGGCCACGGTTGCTGAAGTGAGAGAAGAGAATCCTTAGGTAATGACCCTGGCAGGTGAACCCGAAGAGGACATTTGTTTATTTATTTTAAGGATTTATTTACTTATTTTAGGGGGAGGGAGGGACAGAGGGAGAGAGAATCCCAAGTTGACTCCACGCTGAGCACAGAGCCTGACACTGGGCTTGATCTCATGACCTTGAGATCACCTGAGCTGAAACAGAGTCAGACGCTGAACTGACTGCGCCCCCGCCCCCCATACCCCCTCAGAGGACATTTAAACTGGTCTCTGATCCTGGGTCTCAGGTCAATGGGGTCAAGGATCCCACTGTCGATCTCTCACTGTACTGCCTTTTGTGAGGTTTTAATACATGACTTTGGCCTCTCCAGTCAGAGGTTTGTCCTCATTCGTCATCTGTGTGTAGTGGTAGAAATGGCAGTGGTGTCAGCAAAATCTTGTGCACCCAAATGTACCACAGAAACACCTGTGGCAATTCTCAGAGCACTGGGCAGACTCCTCACAGTCTATTTTTACAGATGAAGAAACTGATACTCAACGACCAATATAACTCGCTCACAATCACACAGCTGGCGACTGGCAGAACCAGGATGGTGATCCAAGTCTGTGGCTCCAAATGTGTGCTCTTAAAATTTGTTTTGATTAAATAATATACAATACAAAATCCAAACAGTTCCAAACAGTGACACGTCAGCCTTCCTTCCACCCTCTAGCTCTGGTATCCTCTTGCTCTCCCCAGAAAACCAGAGCTCTATTTCCCTTGGGTATCTTTCCTGAGCTTTTCTACACATATTCAGACATAGCATATGTGGCAGGCAGCCTAGTATGTGCCCTATTCTGCATCCTGTTATTTACACCTAGCACTATAACTAGAGTTTGTTCCACATCTGTATATTTAGAGCTGTCCCATTCCTTTCAAGGCTTTATACTATTACACTGATAAATAATGTACTGTCCTGGTCCTCTACTGATGGACATTGAATTTGTTTGCAATCTTTGAGATTACAGATAATGCTCCAATGAATATGTCTGTACACATGCCATTTCACACATGTGCACATACAGCTCCATCAAAGCGTCTCAAGCGTTTCCTCATTTGTTTGTTTGCCATTCATTCATCCAGGCCTTGAGGACACTGAGATGACTTGTCCCTGGTTCCCCCCTGGAGGAGTGTGCACCTTGGCAGAGATGGTGAGCGGGGCATGGAAGAAGTATTGGCCATCCTGCTTCTGGAAACCCGAGGCTGACCACAGGTCTGAGGACTGACCTGCTCCAAGCTCCTGGAAGGATTCTGGGACTCATGTGGACCACACTCTTCTTCACACTGCACTGTGCCCTTCCCAAGCCTTCCTGTGTATGACAGTGTTCTGCTTCAGTTGTCAATCTTCATCTGAGTAGTGTTCAGGGAGGTGGGTTGGAGATGGTAGGAACAGGTGCAGGATGGAGAGCACCTTCTTGTGGACCTCTGTGGAGGCATGTGGGGAGATCCAGGAGAGCCTGACTCTCTTGGTCTTCTGGTGCTCAGTTGGGTACCCTCAAGACCCCTCCTTTGCCTCAGGTGCTAAAGGCATGGGGGAAGAGTCCTCTTAAATCCTGGCATCCCCTACTAGACAGCAGAGGTTCAATTTTAGGGGTATCCTGTGTCCTGGGCTTTATGTGAAAAATCAAGGATGTGAAATCGAGAGAAGAGAAGGAATCAGAGAAAAGGGAATTGACAAAACAAAGACAAAAATGAAGGAAGGATCAGAGATGGAAAAAATGGCAGCCAGGGCTGTAAGGATGCTTGCCTTGTATGGCCATGGTCATTGGGAGAGAGAGTCAGGATACAGATGGGAGGAGGAAGGAGTTAGTCCTGGTACTGGGAGCTTTTACAAGTGACGGGTGTGGTAGGCAGTCTCTGTGATGGTTTCCAGTGATCCCTGTTTCCTGTGTAATCTCTCTCCTCTTGTAGAATCACCCTCCCTTGAGGGTGGGCTGTACCTAGAGACTTGCTTCTAATGAATGCATTATGGCAAAAATAAGGGAATGTCACTCCTGAGATTAAGTTATGAAAAGACTATGTATTCCATCTTGCTTTCTCTCTCAGACTCTCTTGCTTACTTGCTCTGATGAAGCCAGCTGCCATGTTGTGAGCTGCCCCGTGGAGAGACTCACATGGCAAGGAATTGAGGGAAGCTACCAGTAAATAGCCAGTGAGAAACTGAGGGCTTAAGTCCTCAGTCCAAAAACCCTTAAGGAACTAAATTCTGTCAACAACCATGTAAATGAACTTGGAAGCAGACCTTCCCTAGTCAAGCCTTCGAATGAAATTGCAGCCCCAGATGATACCTTAACCATAACCTTGTGAGAGGAAAACATACTAGCAGAGGGTTGGATGAATGTATACTGGGCCAATTTGTAGTACCTACCACACCTTCCATTGAAGGCAGAACTCCATCCTCTCTCCCAGAAATTCCATGGACTCAACCCAGCTAGCCCATACCCACAATCCTCCTCTACCTTAGCCCCAGCCTAATTGTCACAGGGAAGAAGGATCTTCCCTATACCACCCACTGTAAAGATGTTTTATTTGTTTTTTTTTTAAGATTTTATTTATTCATGAGAGACACAGAGAAAGGCAAAGATACAGGCAGAGGGAGAAGCAGGATCCATGCAGGGAGCCCGACATGGGACTCGATCCAGGGACTTCAGGATCACGCCCTGAGTCAAAGGCAGATGCTCAACTGCTGAGCCACCCAGACATCCCAAGATGTCTTATTTGTTTTAGTGAAACATGGCCTTGTTCTCTGGGTACAACCAATGTTCAGTAATTCTCACTCTGTCCCTGAAATGCCAAGATCAGGCTGGTGGACTTGGGGTCATTGTTACCCAAGTCCCCAACTATTCTTAGCAAAGTTTCTGCCTTCACACAATAGGCCTTAATTATGAGAGCCCCAAAACAGAGGAATCTTGGCTTATTATAATTCAGAGGATTCCCCTGAATGCCAATGAGCCTTGGTGAATCTCAATCTTCAGTCCTCTCCAGGTCTTGTCTCCTAGTGTCCTGCTGACTGAACTATGTGGGGAGGGCAGTGACCCTGCATTCCTCTTACCAGAAGATGTTCTTGATCTCTGTGGATGGGAGAAGGAGCCCACTAACAACTATTATTAAGCACCACTCTGACTCTACTCTGAGACAGGCACTGGGACAGAGTTGGTTATAACTCAGAGGATGACCTCTGGAGCTTATGGTCTCATGAGAGAAAAAGACAGGTAAATAAGCACTCAAAACCTCATGATGAATGTGATTAGAGAAGAATACCAAGGACATTTGGGAAACTGGGAAGAAAGCCTAATTCTTTCCCAAGGGCAGTGAGGCTTTGCAGAAGGTAAGAGTTTACTGGGTCCGAGGGGATCCCTAGGTGGCTCAGTGGTTTAGCGCCTGCCTTCGGCCCAGGGCGTGATCCTGGAGTCCTGGATCGAGTCCCACATCGGGCTTCCTGCATGGAGCCTGCTTCTCCCTTCTGCCTCTGCCTGTGTCTCTGCCTCTCTCTCATGAATAAATAAATAGAATAATAAAAAAAAGTTTACTGGGTCCAACAAAAGAGAAGATATTCCAGACACCGGAAATGACATGCACATGGTCACAACAGCATGAGACTGTGGCGCACTCAGGGAACTACACACTATTTGGTAGAGCTGGCACTCCAAGGAGACAGGGAGACAGTAATCACTGAAAATTTTCTATTTTTTACTGATATGGAAAGATGTCCAAGATAGGTTATCAAATAAATAAAGCAAGTCACATGAGCGTGTTTATGGTGTGATTGCAAACCCATTCCATGGCTATCTTCCTTTCTATCCTCAGAAGCCAGCAAAAAATACACTTTGGGAATCCAGTAGTTGGGAAGGCAAAATAGGAGGCTCTGGAATTTTTTTTTAAGGTTTTATTTATTTATTCATGAGAAACAGAGAGAGAAAGAGAGAGAGAGAAGCAGAGACATAGGCAGAGGGAGAAGAAAGATCCTCATAAGAGCCCGATATGGGACTGAATCCTGGATTCCGGGATCAGGACCTGAGCCAAAGGCAGATGTTCAACCGCTGAGCCATCCAGGTACCCTGCCCCTGAAACTCTACTTCCTACCAAAATAGTAGATCCAAAGCTACATTGGGTGCTGGTGACTTAGTTGGTTGAGTGTCCGACCCTTGATTTTGGCTCAGGTCATGATCTCAGAGTGGTGAGATTGAGCCCCATGTCAGGCTCCGTGCTCAGTATGGAGTCTGCATGAGATTCTCTCTCTCCCCCTCCCTCTGCCCCTTTGCCCACACTCTCTCTGTCTCTCAAATAAATAAATAAATATTTGGGCAGTCCGGAAGCTCAACAGTTTAGCACTGCCTTCAGCCCTGGGCCTGATCCTGGAGACCCAGGATCAAGTCCCACGTCAAGCTCCCTGCATGGAGCCTGCTTCTCCCTCTGCCTGTGTTTCTGCCTCTCTCTCTCTGTGTGTCTCTCATGAATAAATAAATAAAATCTTAAAAAAATAAATATTTTAAATAAAAAGCTATGTCCTGGAGGAATCACAAAAATTACACCATAAAATATGTTAAAAGTGAAGGGTGATGATTCCTACCACATCTCCATTTAATTATCAAGAGATAGTAGAACATGGATGAGGCTTGGAGAAAGTTTGTATTTTCTTTTTTTAAAACTTTATTTATTTATTTATTTATTTATTTATTTATTTATTTATGAGAGACAGAGAGAGAGAGAGAGAATGGTAGAGACACAGGCAGAGGGAGAAGCAGGCTCCATACAGGAAGCCCAATGAAGGACTCAATCCCGGGACCCTGGGATCATGCCCTGAGCCAAAGGCAGACGCTCAACCGCTGAGCCACTGAGGCATCCCAAAAGTTCGTATTTTCTATGGCACATCAGGATGCTATATGGAGCCAATGGCATGTTACAGTGGAGGCACCTCTCATGGCCCAGTAAAGAACCAAGAGCCTTTTTTTTCCCTCAAAAGAAAATAGCTACAGAGTGCCTGGCTGGCCCGGACAGTAGAGTATGTGACTGCTGATCTTCTCAGGGTCGTGAGTTCAAGTCTCATGTTGAGCATGGAGACTACTTTAAAAATTTTTTTTAAAAACAACAACAACATAGTTACTAGCCTGGGTGTACATGAGACACCAAGATGTACTGAGCTGACTGCTATCTGGTGTACCTAGCCATGTGCAGGCTGTGTCCTTTAGAGTTAGTCCATCATGTAGAAATGGAATCTGTGGGATCAGGTCCAAGTAGGTCCTGAAGGCATAAATAAGCATCCTGTGCAGGCCACTCACCAAGGCCTAGACCAGAGTGAGGTAGACAAGAGGCCTAAGGTATAAATTTATGGAGATACTCACTTAGGTGCTAACCCAGAATTTGCATGACCCTGGCAATGAGGGCCTCCTTACACTTTTTACTGTAGGCAACCAACTTGCCCCACCCTCACAAGTACTGTGATGTGCTACCCTTCACTCCACATCTATGAGCCCATGGGGAATGCCCTAACACCAGATGACAGAGAAAGAAAATGAAAAAGAAAATGTCAGAATGACAGAAATGAAAATGTCAGAAAATGACAGAAAAAGAAAAATGTCAAGTCTAGTTTATAGTGCAACCCTGGCCAAAAATGGCCAATTGCTGTACAGTCCCAATCAGAGGTGGCTCTGAAAAACAAGAGTGGGTAGAATGCTAAATAGTATATTTTGTGGTTCATTCAGTCTGTAGGGAAAGGTGGCCCGATGTAAGGATTTGTACTGAGTGTATGGGCGGTAGCAAATGGTTTAGACAGGTGGCAAGGACGTGAAAGGAATAAGATTAAAAATTTGGGGCAAGGATGGGCAGCCCAGGTGGCTCAGCAGTTTAGCGCCACCTTCGGTCCAGGGCCTGACCCTGGAGTCCCAGGATAGAGTCCCATGTTGGGCTCCCTGCATGGAGCCTGTTCTCCCTCGGCCTGTGTCTCTGCCTCTCTCTCTCTCTCTCTCTCTCTCTCTCTGTGTGTGTCTCATGAATAAATAAATAAAATCTTTAAAAAAATTTTGGGACAAGGAAAAGAAAGAAAAAGCATAAAAAAGGTTCATTAGGGATGGATACAGAATGTGAAAATACTTGTGTTTTATGGAAATGGTCACTAAGTGCCTCCCACTACAGAAATGGTTCGTAAATCATCAAATGGACAAAATGCCTCCCACTCTGGATCTCAGTCTCCTTTATTTATTTTATTTATTTATTTATTTATTTATTTATTTATTTATTTATTTATTTATGATAGTCACAGAGAGAGAGAGAGAGAGAGAGGCAGAGACACAGGCAGAGGGAGAAGCAGGCTCCATGCACCGGGAGCCTGACGGACTCGATCCCAGATCCCCAGGATCGCGCCCTGGGCCAAAGGCAGGCGCCAAACCGCTGCGCCACCCAGGGATCCCTCAGTCTCCTTTCATAGGGAATCCCAGGGTCTGCTTTGGAACACATGGCCCCGAGATTGAGATGAAAGTTCTGTATGAGCTCAACATCTCATCAAAGCTAACCTGGTAACCATCACTGCAAAATGCCCAATTTGCCGGCAGCGGCAATCAACTCCAAGTCCCCCAAACTGTTCTATAGCCCCAGGGAGATACCACAGGTATCTAGTGGAAAGTTTGGCTATGCCTTCACCAAGCATCAAGCTTGTGCTAATATTATCATCCATGGACTTTATGCCTTATAACTATCTGATTGCCCACACAGCATTGCTTCTTAACAAGAATTCATTTTGCAGTTAAAAAAAAAACAGGCTAATGTCCATGAGATTCACTGACCTTACTTATGTATCACATTATCCAGAAGCAGCTGACTTTATAGATCCATGGAATGGTATAGTAAAGACTACAGCTTGTCCCCTCAAGCCCATTCTCCCTTTTTCCTGAGCATAAGGTTGTCCACCCAGGGACAACCTGTCCCACCCTCCCTTGTAGCTAGTTCTCCCCCATGGAATGTGGGTGGAATTGACAGGTACAGCTTGAAAGCCATCTTCTTAAAGAGCTTGGCTTGGAGTTGTTACGCCCTTTCCTTCCTGCTGGCCAGGACTGACAACTTTGGAAGGTACCTGTTGAGATGCCTCATTAGCTTGGGTCTCTACGTGTGTTCACAGAGCAGAGCTGTCTTTCTTCCTTACTTGTAATACAAAAATACACCTTTACCTTGTTTGAGCCATTTTTTTGGACTCTTTGTTAGAAGAACTTAAGAATTTTGTGGTGGTGGGGTACAGTACTTCAAGGAGGAGGTATATGCTTTGAACTAGCATATACCTGATATTAGTGGGGATATCAGGATGTGGGGCACCTGGGTGGCTCAGTGGTTGAGCATCTACCTTCAGCTCAGGGCATGATTCCGAGGACCTGAGACTGAGTCCCACATCAGGCTCCCCACAGGGAGCCTGCTTCTCCCTCTGCCTGCCTATGTCTCTGTCTCTCTCTGTGTGTCTCTCATGAATAAATAAATAATTTTTTAAAAAAAATATATCAGGATGCTATTTCTTCCACACCCAATCTTATGGGTCCAGAAAGAGGAGTGGCATTTCTTACAAGTACCGAGTGACCCCCTCACTTCCTGTGGCTCTTGTTTCTGCTGGATTAAGGTTAGAGAGTCCGGGAGGGAAGTTCCAACCAGAGAAACAGCAATATTTTTACTGAATTAGAAGCAGAAATTGCTGCCTGGTCATTTCTGGTTGCTCTTGCCAGTGGATGGACAGGTTAAAGGGGGATAGCAGGACTGGCCAATGTGATTAATTCTGAATATCAAGGTCAAATAGGATTTTTACTCTACACAATAGGCAACAGGAAGTATTCATGGAACCAAGGGGGCTCCCTTGGGGTGCTTCCTAGTGCTATTATGTCCAGGGGTAAAAGTTGATGGAAGGCCATCACAGCCTTCATAGGTAGGACCATCGAGAGTTCAGATCCTCAGGAGCAAAGGTTTGATTCTTCCCTGAGTAGAGAACATAAACCCGCTCAGTTGCTGGCTGAAGGCAAAAGAAACATAGCAAGGAAAAGGGAGGAAGGATGTCATAAATACAAAATAGAATCTCATATTGCAGAAAGAAAGATAGTGGCTTTCACCTCCTCAACTATGTCATGGTAGATGCTTATTTATTTTAACATTTGCATTTTTTCAGTTTTTATTCTCTTGCTATTGTGTTGTTATGTATGATGATGATTAACCTTATAATCTGGTCTAGTCCACAGGTTGCAGAATACTGAGACAGGATTCCAAGGGAACTACAAGGGGAAGAAAACAAAGATCCTGAACCTAGAGCTATGAGGTTTGTATTATCTCTGTGGCGGCAAATTGAGTACAGTCTGTATGAGTGATAGCAGCATAGGTTGGATGTGAGCATTTTTTGAGGGAAAGGACTGTAAATTCAGAAAGAAAGGCACATGTGATGTGGAGCTGCCAAAGGGGTGGACTGTAGTGACATTATCATTTTGACTTTTTAAACCTAGCATCTGAACACTGTTCCTGATTTGGGAGATATTCCCCAAATGAGATAAGTATTGGTGGAGGAGTTTTTGCTTTTCATGTAGAAACCTAGGGACAGGGCAGCCCAGGTGGCTCAGAGGTTTAGCCCCACCTTCAGCACAGTGTGTGGTCCTGGAGACACCCCCATGTCAGGCTCCCTGCATGGAGCCTGCTTCTGCCTGTGTCTGTGCCTCTGTGTGTGTGTGTGTGTGTGTGTCTCATGAATAAATAAATAAAATCTTTTTTAAAAAAAGAAACCTAGAGACAATGTTTGCTCTCTCCCCATCTCTGACAGCTGGTGCCTAGACAAGTGTCTTAGATTTAGCCAATCAAGTGATCCCACAGGAAACTTTTAATCTTGAGGAAGTAAAGGTAGTAATAATGGAAGGAGACTTAGAAATTATACACAGTGGTGCCCATGCCAAGAGTCTAGTGATGGGGTGCCAGCAGCAATGCCCTAATCAGGCTTTCCTGCCATTTGATTTCGTGGTATTTCCTAAAATGGATTTTCCTTAATTCTTTGGTCTTCCTGTCTATCCTAGTATCCCTGTAATAAGTTAACTTTTCTCTTGAGTTAGCTGAACCCAGATTTACACATTGAGGGGCATGGAGAAAATCAAGGGTTCAAGGAAGGGGAGTATTCTCTGCAGGCTAGGGTTGCAAAGTATTCCCTGAACCATATGTAGGTGAGATGGGCTTCTACCCTATACTGGTTGGAGAGGGATGATGTTCACTACAGGTTTCTTTTGGAGACTCTAGTCACTAAGAAGACTCATATATCAGGACAACTGGTGTGGCTATTGACAGTTGCCAGGCCTGCAGCTCAGAGATCCAAAGGACTCAGCATTCCTACCCAGTACTCCTACATCCAAGGGCCATAATGGCAGAGATGTAGGGAAGATCCAGCTCTCTGGAGAGGAGCAGTCAGGGCTGCATTGGTTCTTCCTCCCCTTGCTATCCTCCCAGGATTCCTGCCCTTCCAGGGAAATGTGAAGAGGAGGCAGCTGCACTCATTGTAAGGAATCTTATCGCACAGCTGCACAGCAGCTTCCCAGCCACACAGGTGCAGGTGGGCTTTCTCCTCATCTAAAAAAATAACAGCACCTGAACTTTTTTTTTTTTAAAGAAATTTTATTTATTTATGAGAGACACGGGGGGAGGGGAGGGCAGAAACACAGGCAGAGGGAGAAGCAGGCTCCATGCAGAGAGCCTGATGTGGGACTTGATCCCGGGACTCCAAGATCACTCCCTGGGCCAGAGGCAGGTGCTAAACCGCTGAGCCACCCAGGGATCCCAGCATCTGAACTTCTGTCTCAGCCTTGCCCTGAGAGGAGCAGGTAGAACTGCTCAGGTAGAACTGGAGACAAGGAAACTCTGGTGGCGCTTATCTGCGTGGGAGAGCCACGGGGAAAGTGTGCCTTTCTCCTTGCAAGTTGGAGCCCTGGAGGCCCGCGCCCTCGTCCTCCTGGCCACTGGATGAATCCTGACTCAAAGGCCCGTACTCCTCCCGTGGGTTTCTGAGCGCTTACCTTTCTGCCGCTGGGCGGGTCAGGATCCCGGGAGCGGAGGCGCGGTGCCAGGTCAGGGCTGGTGCAGCGCGGGAGTCTCTGCCCCAGACTCACGGGAGATCTGCGGCCTGGGCGGTCCCTGGGTGGGGGGCGGACAGGCCACAGCCCAGCGCCCTTTTCCCATCAATACTGGAGGGGGGTTGGGGTTGGGGGTCCGGAGCCTGCAGAAAAAGCGAGGGAGCCGCGCACTTTCCTGCCCAGGCCAGGTCTTCGGTCCCAGCTAGGGATGAACCACAGGAGAACCCAGGGCTGGAGTCGAGAGGGCCAGGGCCGTGCGGCGGGGATTCGGGGCCCTGGCGCGCAGGAATCAAAGCAAGCCCTTCCCTGCCGGGCCCAGGCCGCCGCCTCCCGGGACGCCCCCGAGGTGGCGGGATTCCCTCCCAGCCGGGCGCGCTCGGCTTCCCGCGGCCGGGCTTGCGGGCTTGCCGCCGCCGTGGCGCCCGGGCAGTGAGGCCCCCGGGCAGCGGAGACCCGGCCCGAGCAGGGTGGCGGCTGTTGCGGACCGGTCGCCGCCGAGCACTTAGGCGCAGGCTGCGTTTTCCTCCCATATGGCCCGCCGGGCTGCAAAATGGGAGTCCGTTTCTCACGTCCTTTTCGCATTTCTGGTAGATTCCAATCCGGCATGCCCCTGCCCAGTGTCCTTTGAGCCCGGGGCCCCGCCAGTCGGATGCTTCTGAAGCGTTTTCTCCCCTTCCCTACAGAGCGTTCCGTCTGGCCTTAGCGAGAGGTCGCGGCGGAAGCAGGGCTTCCCCACGCCCTGGGCTGTCCCTGGCTCACCGCGGGGCCGCTCCCTGCAAGTGGCCGCTCCCTGGGCTCCTGTGAACTGGGAGTGACGCCCCGTGACAAGTGAGGAAGCGGGACTGCTGCGTGGAAGGGACAGTGGGACCCACCCCAGAGCAGAACTGCTCAGGGATTGGGGGGTGGGGGGGCTCTGACGTGGGAGTTCTACTCAGTTTGTGCAACCAAAGGCCCCCCAGGCTTTCCAAAGATCCACTGCTTCAACGCCTATGGAGACACATCGCATGTCCCACACAGGACCGCCCCTCCAGCTTTCCTACCCGAGGAGCTTCTCCCACTGGGTCTAGACTGACTGGTGTCACCAGCCCCGGAAAGCGGTTGTAGGAGCCTTCGATGGCCAAGTCCCTGCGGCCACGGAAGGACAGCACCTCACTCCACCCTAGGACAGTAGTTAAAAATGCAGAATTGACTTAGGACTTCTGAGGGGTTCATATACTGTCTTCACCCACTCCTCCTGTCCACCCTTCAACAAAATCCACCCCAATTCAGTAACCATGCTGCTCTGGTGCTGACCAGAAAGAGGCCAGTTTCTAGCCTGAGATACAAAAGGGAAAGAAGTCAAAACCCATGGATATGAAGTACATTCAAGAGTATATACCTGGGTGTCTGTGAACTCGCAGGCCTGGGCTCCTGAACAGAATGTGCCAGCATGCTGGAGCTGCCTTTCCCTTGATGGCAGGTGAACTGGGAAAGAACTCACCAGTACCCCTTAAACATTTTCCTATGAACCTGTGGCATCTGCCAGCAGTTTGTGTGCCATCAGCAGGTGGCCATGTGGCCACCTGGGAACAGGTGGGTGAATGCTTGCCATCCTGTGTTTGCCTGGACTGGAGGCAAATATGAGGGTGAGATCTGGGACAGCAGCCGGTTTGTAACCAAGACCTCTCGTGGGAGTAAATGTCTAGACACGCAACACTACTGTTGGCTGTGTGGACCCAGGGTCTCAGCCTGAGACCCAGCCTGAGAGTGACAGAGTGATACCGTGTGCTTGTGCACACGTGCACAGGGGTGTGGGGGGAGAGGTGAGGCCTGCTCTGCAACGACCTCACCCCTGCCTGGCACCTGGAGGACAGGGAGGGCTCTAGGGTTAGGTGAGTCTTCACTGAGAGTTCCCTCCCTCGGGTCTCCACCCAGCCCAGCAGGGTCAGTACCAGCTCTTTCCCCATCCATCTGCCTGCCCCATGGACAGTTGGGCGCCTGTGAAAGTGGGCACTCACTTATCTGCTCCTCGATTGGAGGAGAGGCAGGCAGAGCACTTAATGCACAGTAGCCCCCCTTCTAAGCACTGAGGAAGGAAACCTCCTTCCTGGTGAGGAGGGCTTCACTCAACTTTCCCAGGAAATGGGGTCTGGGAATGAGGTCTGGAGGGTGGGGCCCCTATAGTTTGTAGGCCTCCCCTCCTATTGCCCCACCCTGCCTGGTGCGTAGAAAAATCAGGTCAAGCCACCCTGGGGCTCCCTGCACCTTTCCTGGAGTACCCACGAGGAGCCAAGCGTTTTTATCTGTGTTATCTCCTTAATCCCTTCTGTAATCCGGGAAGGGGTTGGCTCTATAATTTGAGCAAGGAAAGGTAGGCACCTAAAATTTAATTAACTTGCCTGAGGTTAGAAAGCAGAGTAGCTGAGCTCAAAACCTAGGCCTATGTCCAAAGGCACCTCAGCAGCCGCCTAGGAGTGAAAGGATTTTAGAAAGAGGGACAGGTGCAGAAGGAGAAGAAATGGGGAATGGGAGTGGGCCACTGTAGGTCACAAGGAAGGGGCAGGACACAAGATAACAGTGAGTGGTGAGGTGTGTGGCATAGAGGAGAATTTTTTTTTTTTTTTTAAGTAGGATCCACACCCAGTGATGAACACAACCAGTGCTTGAACACAGGACCCTGAGATCAAGCTCTGAGCCTGTGTCTCTCATGAATAAATAAATACAATCTTTTAAAAAATAAAACCTATCAGAAGGGATATAAATTATGTCTACATATTTCATTTCTTTAAATAAAATGGAAAAAATACTCTTGGGCAATAAAATAGGCTGCAGGCCATATGTAACAGGCAAATTTGAGAATCCAGGATTAGATCTCAGACAAAAGGTGGTAATTTAGGACCTTGATCCTCCAGGTAGCATCAACAGCACCTGAAATTTGGTCTAAATTCAGGATCCATGCTCACCCTAGATGTAATAAATGAGATCTGCATTTTAACAAGATCCCCCAGGTGATTCCAACATGTTCAAGTTTAAGACATTGGCAGGAGCTATTTATATATAAATGAATATACCTTCCCATGTTTGGCAGAGAGCTTGCATACATACTTACATACATAAAAATAGGGATCCCTGGGTGGCGCAGCGGTTTGGCGCCTGCCTTTGGCCCAGGGTGTGATCCTGGAGACCCGGGATCGAATCCCACGTCGGGCTCCCGGGGCATGGAGCCTGCTTCTCCCTCTGCCTGTGTCTCTGCCTCTCTCTCTCTCACTGTGTGCCTATCATAAATAAATTAAAAAAAAAAAGGGCTCCTGACTGGCTCAGTCAGTAGAGCATGCAACTCCTGATCTCAGGACTGTGGATTCAAGCTCCATGTTGGGCATACAGCTTACTTTACAAAATAAATTAATACATTTAATAACGTATATAAAAGAACATCCCCAGGGACACTCCCCTACAACTCTGGAGGAGGCAGGGAAGGGAAGGCCCTGCTCTCTTTTCATACTCTGACTGAACCTTATTGTCTAAATGGCCAAAATAAATCCCTGCCAGCTCTCTGAACTTTAGGCTGTACTCTCCCACTCACCCCAACCTGATCCCCCATTCTCCAGCCCAGAGCTATAGGCTTTTCACGGAGCAGATGGAAAAGGAGAGGAAGGATTTTCCTTCCTGGTTTATCCTTTATCTAAGAGAGGGTGATTCATTTGGTTCTATTTGTAGCTTTCTGCTTATTTGAGTCTCCCACCCTGCTGACCCAGAAAGGGAGGAGGAGGGAGTCAAAGTGCAGAGAACCTCCTTCTAATCTCAGAGGGCTTCTGGAAGGAGGCAAGCCCAGGCTGGGAAGGCCCAGAGGGTGGGTGGTGGACAAGTATGGGGAAGAAGGAGGAGGAGGTGTCATAGGTTCGGCAGTGCTCCAGGGTGCCTTCTCGAGGGGTGGTGGGGACAATTGGAGCTGGAGGACGTCCAGTAGACTGGAATGGACTAGAGGTTGTTTTTCCAGAGCTCTAGGAGGCAATCTCCCAGCAGATCTCCAGGCTAAGAGCTCCCTCCACAATATGAGAAATCCCTTGAGGAGGCTGGTGGGGTCTCACATCCAGGACTTCCCAAATCCACCACACCCCTGGACTCAGACATTCCTACCAGAGACCCTGGCTCTAGGGTTAGACCCCGGGTTGGGATACTGCCCTTATTTGCCAACTGCAAGATCTTAGTTAGGCAAGTTGCTTAGCTTAATCTCTCTGGTCTTCCATTTTCTTTGTCTATAAAATAGTATGAAAATGCCACTTACCTCATAGGATGGTTGTTAGAAATGTATTTAGTACTTTTCTTTTTTTAAAAAGATTTATTTACTTATGATAAAGAGAGAGAGAGAGAGAGAGAGAGAGAGAAGAGAGAGAGAGAAAGAGAGAGAGAGAGAGAGAGAGAGGAGGCAGAGACACAGGAGGAGGGAGAAGCAGACTCCATGCCGGGAGCCTGACGTGGGACTCGATCCCGGGACTCCAGGGCAGACGCTAAACCGCTGAGCCATCCAGGGATCCCCCAGTACTTTTCAAATCTTGTGTAGTGCCTTGAACACTGCAAGCACTTACTGTTATTTATTAATATTACTATCGTTATTGGGGCGCCTGGGTGGCTCAGTTGGCTAAGTCCCCGCTGTGCAGGGAGCCGGCTTGTTCCTCTCCCTCTGCCCCTCGGCCCATTTGTGCTCTCGCTCTCTTTCTCAAATAAATAAATAAGTAATAAAAAATCTTTAATATTTTTACCGTTATTATTTTCCGCCACAGCAGCCGCCCCAGTATTCCCTAGGGTCCCTGAGACACCCCCCCCCCCCCCCCCGCTCCTAGGGCTCTTGCTCCAAGTGCCTCTCCCCACGTAGCCCCTAGAGGGCGCCCGGAACTCACTTGTCCAGCGTTTCTGCGTCTGAAGCTTCAGGCCTGGCTCCCACTAAGTGGCTGCTGCCTTCTCCAGCTTTAGGGGCTTGCGACTCCTTCCGAAGGAAGGGAAGATCTGTAGGCTCCGGGACGGCAGAGCGGAAAACCTGAGGGATCAGGAGCAGTTCTCACCAAAGCCCCCCTTGCGGCGGCACGCAGCGGTGGGGGCCTTGCACCCCGTTTGTTTCCCAGCCCCTAACAACATAAGGCAACATTCTTGCATACAAAAGGAGGCCAGATTTCCTTAGGCTTCAGGGTGGCAGCGGCGACTGCTGGACCTTCTGAGCCTGGCGAAGGTCCTTGGCTGGAATCCCGGACGACTCACCGCCCCCAAGCCCAGTCTCAGCGTCTTGGGGTGTCCTCACCCATGGGAGCCGCAGGGTTGGCAACAGAAGCACGGTCCTAGGAAATCCCCATACCCGCGCCGCTGGCAGGCGAGTTAGGCCTCGGCACGGCACTCCGGGCAGGGGGAGGAGGGGCGGGGAAGGGGGTGGGGAATGCCCTGGCGAGGTGGCCTCGGGGTAAACTCCCGCCCCTAGAAGCTTCGCGGGACGTAGAGGGGCGGTGGGGATTTTATGTGTGTGTGTGCCTAGCACCCGCACACCTGTAGCTCCCTCCCCTTGTGCAATATCGCACAGCCCAAGGGCTGCATAGTGGGAGGCCATACGTGAGGTTGTAGCGATGCAGGCTGTGACTGAGGAGTTGTGAGTTTGTAGGCACCCCTCAACACAACATGGGTACACCACCGCTCCTTCCACTCACCACCCTACCCCCTCCATCTTACCTACTGTCTTAACGATTCTGCTCTGAGCTCCTTGGAAAATCCAAACTGGCTCTAGCCCTTGCTCAGTCTATTCTGATGGGGCTCCCCAGGATGAGTTCAGGTGTGGGTGCAGGGGAGTGGTGCCAGGGCCTCCCAGGGCTGGAATTGGGCAGTGGATTCGAGCCATGGGTGGGAGGGGGCAGGTGGGACAAAACGGAAGAAACTCCTGTTAGTTGCTGGGAGAAGCGGCCTGGCTGTGCGGCTCCAAACTCTGAGCTGTTCAAGGAGCAAGACTCTGAGGGCTGCGTGGGAGTGAATAGTGTCTGAAGGTGGGTGTGAGGAGAGCAGGAGGAGCAGAGCATGAGAGAGGGGGTTTCCTCCCACACCTGGCCTGAGGGGCCCTCAAGGCAGCACCGGGGCCCCAGCTCCCTCCCCCCACATGCACAAACACCCCATAGCGCTGCAGCTGAATACCAACTGCTCCAGCTCTGCACAGCCTGGAGGGAGGTCCCTCTTAGTGGGCTCATACACCTGGAACATACCTTGCCCACCTGCAAGTCTCACCATAAATAGGATGCCCTCCTGAGTCCTGGGCCCAGGGCAAAGCCCCACAGCTGCAACCACAGTAGGGGCATCACAAGGCAGTGCTCAGGCCATGCCCACACAGCCCCCCAGCACAGATCGGCACAAAGCCGCTATTATAGTTAACAGGTTGAGCCAGATTCTCTGTGTGTACCACCGGCGGCCCAGCGCGGGCCTCTCCGACCCCAGCCCCGCCTGGGTTTCTGCGCCCCGCAGGCCACCACCCACTCAGCAGCCACCACGCCGGCTGCGCCGGGTCTGAGCCGGAGCCACCACGCCGGCTGCGCCGGTCTGGGCTCCCTCGCCTCCGAATTTGGTCAGTGCAGTCGGCTCCCTGAAGGCAAGGAAGGAAGCGGACCTTTCTGCTCAGGCAGGTTCGTTAATTCCTCTTCTCTTTCGGCACCGCTCCACACGATTATGCGGATACTGAAGTTCCTTTTCAATTTTTGAACAGAGCCCGACCGACCGTTTCCGGCAGGCGCGGTGGCAGGCCGGGAGTCGTGAGCTTCTGGCTGCGGGCAGTTGGCCCTGTCTTTGACCCTCGCAGCCCCCCCCCCCACCAGCCTCCGCTCCGCTCGGGGCGGAGTGTGGGGTCCAGCTGCCCCCGTGGGGCTTCGCCGCCGTCCTGGTCTTTCCCCGCTGCCGCGGCCCTCGGCCGACGCGGGATTCGCCGAGATTCCGTCCCAACGAATTCCCGGCGGAGACAGGGAAGTCGTGCGCGGCCCCTGGGCGCCCAGAGCCCGGGTGCCCCGGGGAGTCTGGCACCCCCGGGACGCCTCGCCCCAGGGCCTGGGCGCGTGGGAGGGGCCCCAGGAGTGCGCGACCCTGGCCTCCAGCAGCCAGTGAGTGCCGAGAGCCAGCGAGGACCCCGGGAGCCCCGAGCCGGTGGTCTCCAGCGGTGGACGCAGGGCCCCAGGGCTGGGGATCCCCGCCTGGGGGGCGCCCGCTTCTGGAGTCTCTGACAAGCTGGATGGAGTCAGAGAGCAGTGGGGCAGAAGGGGGCATACGCCCCTGTGCTCCTGTGAACCCTAGCTAGCTGTTTGTGAAGATCTAGGAGGTAGGAGGTATTATGGGGAGGGGTGTATGATATCTAATTTTGCTGTTTGCCTCTTAAGAGGGGAGGAGGGGTTGGGGGCAAAGCCTGGACTTTGGAGGGGGTTTGGGGGTCGTTTTTGTGCAGTGCAGCTATGCTGCACTCCTGTCTCTGCTCCTCATCTGGACAGGCGATAGCCAGAAAATATCCAGCAGCCTCCCGCCAGCAGCCTCTCCAGGGATCCTGGGGATTGGGAGGTGGGAGGAAGGCTCCAGTCTCAGCTTCAGAGACTCTGGAATCTTACAGCTGGGAGGCACTAAAGGTGCGTCTTAAAGACACAAATGAGGAAGATATGGCATCACGCAGAGAAAGTGTGGGCCAGGCGGCTTCAGTCCTTGCTGGAGAGGAGGGATCATCTAGACCTGCCCAGGCAGAGGGAAATGAATTCGGTGGTTCCGGGAGGCCATTTCCGGATCTCTTCCAGCCAGGTACTGGGTGTTTCGACTGGTGCGGGCTGGAAGCCAGCTTGCAGACCCAGTATTGTGGCCAGAACTTTCTCCTCACAACCAACACAGCTTGTCAGGGCCCTGCCTGGTGACCTGGTGGACCTGGGAGGCAGGAGCAGGAGGGCCAGGCTTAGTCCTTTGGATCCAGAATCCTCTTCTCCTGAAATCAGACTCCAAGGGGGCCAAGAATGAGGGATGGATGAGCACTGCCTCTCCTAGTCAAATTTCCCCTTGGGCCTCCTAGGGTAGGAGGTTGCTGTGCTTTGTCCCCCTGTGGTTGTGGTATGGCAGGTCCAGGATGGCAGCCTGGGCAGGGATTAAGGACAGTGTCTCTGATAGTTTCTGTGATTCCTCCAACCCCTCTGGGTACACACAGCTCTGTATACCTGAACAAGACCCACACCCACTCACTTCTAGTTTCTAGTCACAAAGTTCTCTCACTCTCCCATCCCAAAGAAAGAGCCTCCTATCCCCCACCACTTTATTACCCCAGGATGGCATGTCCCCAGACCCTCCACCACCTAGCTTCTTCCAGAAAAGCAGGCCCAAGTCAGTTTTGTGTACCTGAGATTCATCTAGTAGGTGGGGGACTAGATGTTATAGGGAATGTTGTGATCTGTGGCTGCTCTCCTGGCTGGAGTGGTCTGGGGCTTCCCTGAAGGTCTCTAGGAAGTCACTCATTCAGATCTCTCCTAGGCTAGACTAGTGCTCCGAGTGGGAAGTCCTACTCAGAGCACCACAGAGGATCCTGGCCCACATACTGACTTACTGTGCTCCAACCTGTGTGGCTTGCAGGCTAAGGGCCTAGAACCCCAGAACCCCTAGCAGATGTTGATACCCTCCCTCCAGTGTATCTGCACACCCTGCTTTAGACCATCCCCCCACACCAGTATTTACATCCACGCAGTCACAACCACATACACTCACCTGCAGGAAGAGTCACCCACAATGATCCACACTCCCCCCTAATTCACTCCCCCATTACATACTGTCACACATATATGCAGTAAAACACACATCTTATA
This sequence comes from Nyctereutes procyonoides, assembly GCF_905146905.1. Classification (NCBI taxonomy): domain Eukaryota; kingdom Metazoa; phylum Chordata; class Mammalia; order Carnivora; family Canidae; genus Nyctereutes; species Nyctereutes procyonoides. The sequence goes on along the minus strand of NW_026575133.1, from coordinate 6,272,395 downwards.
TATGATTACATGTCACACATGATTACATATCACACACAATTATATTCATACAATTACAGATGATTCACAATTACAAACATTCACGCATTTAACACAAAAATAGATTCGGAGGAGCAATGAATTAACATATTAACACATGATTCATACAGTCACATATACGGGTGGATGATCACAATAACCTAAAAAGACACAGTTGCATTCACACACGGTTACACATACTGCTGCAAGTTCATACGTACAATGATAGTTTCGATTTGCAACTTAAGCAGAAACCAGCACTCACAATAATTGCAAACACAGTGACACACTTAAACACTATTACATTCATTATCAGTATCATCCTGATAGTCCACACCAGCACACACACAATGCACACCCACAACCCTTGTACCCAAAGACAGTATATTCTCTTGAGCATTAGCCATCCCAGGAGAGCCTGGCACTCCTTCCTTTCCTCAAGTCTGCCTTCTCTGTCCCCCTCCTTCCCTCTCTCCAGAGCCTGCAGATTCTGGCCCCCAGATGTCCCTCATGCTCAGACACAGCAGCTGCCCCAGCAGCACCATTTCACACCAAACCCAAGTAGCTGCAATGTGCTGGGCTCAGCAAGGCGCAGGCAGCCCTGGCTCCGGATCCGGAGGGTTTTATTTTTTTTTCACATAAATTACACAAGCACTTTATAAAATGGTTACACAGAAAACACCTTATAAGTGCATAACTTAAACTCCCCTATGAACAGGATCTGGAGAAAAAGGCTGAGTTTGTGTGAAAACCTGCCTGTGCGTACCTGGGTGCAGCTAGGATGTGTGATGGGGGCCTGGCAGGTTGTGGTGCTGTTGTGTGTGGGATAGTGTGTCACAGTGCGGCCATAGCCTTGTGTTTGTGAGAAGTGCCATGCTGTTCACAATGAAGCTGGGTCACCACTAGCTTATGCCTGATAGTGAGAATCAAGGGTGTGAAGGCTATGGCCCTATGTGTGCATGACACTCGGCCATAGGTCCTCTGTGTTTGACTCTGGGTGACACCAGGAGGGACAGTAACATCACTTCTGGGTGGGACTTTGGGTGCGTGTGTGATGGAGAGTGGAATACAGTGGGGGTCTCCCCAGAGCAATTTCAAATGACAGCCCATGCTGTCTTCTGAAGACCCCAGAAGCTCTTCTTCCCCCACCTCCTCTGCCTCTCTCAGTCCCACGTTAAAAATCAGAATAAAATAAAATAGACGCAAACTGAGAGGACTCTGAACAGTTCCAGAGGGCACGGGACCACTTAAGTGTCTGGAAGGAGGTCCCGTGTCCCTGTTTCCCTCCCGCGCTCTTTTTTTTTTCCACCGAAGAGAAAACAGCGTGGGCAGGAGCACAGGCCCGTGTGGAGGGGTGCCTGCGCGTCCCCCTCCCGCGTGCAGCCTGAAGCGGGAGGGGGGACGGAAAGTCCTGGCTCTCAGCCTCCGCCACCCCACGGCTGGACGCTGGCTTTCGCAGGGCGTAGCAGGCAGGCTCACTCGCAGGCCGACGCCACGGATGTGACGCTGGTGATCTTGGTGGAGTCGTCAGACCACGGCTGCAGGTTCTGCAGGGCGAAGAGTGAAGAGTTGTGCACGCACAGTGGGTCGGCGGGCAACGGCTGTGCCAGACTCTTCTGGAAGGCCTCTTGCTGCAGCTGCAGGAGAATGCGGTTTGCCTGCTGCCTCTCAGCCTCACGCTCCTCCGCGGTCTGCCGCCTGCACCGGGGATAAGCCGTTACCGATGCTTCGGTGCGCTCCGGGGAGATAGCCTGGACTTGCACTGCTCCCTTCACAGTCCTCCCCAGTTCCAGCTTGGGCCTTTTTAACACACACCCTTATCTGGAGGGTCCTGACTCCAACAGACTGCAAACCCCAAAAGTCAAAGGAGCGCAGGTACCCAGTGGGACAATCTGCTGCTAGGCCCAAGCATCTGGTCCCCCCCCCCCTTCCCACTAGCCTCCTCTTCCCAGGGGAGGATGGCATCTCTCCTCTCCCGAGCTGCACTGTCCCAAGCCTAAGGAGCACCACCCTCCCCACCAGCCCAGGGCAGAGACGGCGGGGGGCCGGTGGATTAGGAGCTGCTTGGCCTGACCTCTCGGCTCCCCCTTTCCTCTGCGAGCCTGTGGCAGGCTTCCTACCTCCTGCCGCGAGCCCCGCGCCCGGCCGGGACTCCCGCCGGACCAGCCGCCTTCCTCCGAAGCAGTGCGGGGAGGCGATGACTCACTTATTCCATTTAAAGCCTCCCCTCCACCCCGTCAACTGAGATCAAACGTCTGTCTCTAAGGTGGACAGACCTAATGGGAGTCCCGGGGGCCTCCAGAAGCAATTTGTAGGCGATCGATGAAGCTGCGCGAAGCCGGCGAGGGCCTCTCCCAGCGGTGGCCGCCGGCCTCTTTCCCGAGGCCCCTTCTTGCCTTTTGCTCCGCGAGTCTGACTGTCGTCCTAACCCTCTTTCCTGCACTTCAAACGGCCGGACTGGTTCTCTTCCTTTTAGGCTTTGTGCCTGGATCTCCTTTTTTCTCTCACCCCCACTTCTTTCGTTCTCTCAGAATTAGGAGAATTTGTTTAAAACGAAAATGAGGCTTAATGATCCATTGCTTTCCTTTATTATCCTAAGACTTCTTCAGGCTGCCTGTGTTTTCCTTTTCTCCTTGGGGTGAGCTATTTATCTTTGCCCCCTCCCCTCTCTCAGCCCCTCTTCCAGGGGCTTGCCTTGTCCCTCTCCTGGCTGAGGCTGCAGCCTGGGGTGGGGGCGGGGGGCTTGGGAACAGTAGTGGCCGCACCCCTATTCAGCTAGCCCTTGCTACACCTCTTTAACTAGCCTTCCAGAGGTCTGAAGCCATGACCCCCATGTCTTCCCCAGGAGAGCAGGGGGTGGGCAGAGTCGTGGGGCAGTGGCTTCCTTTGTGGCCACAACGTCGGAATCCCCGGCAGATTCCTCGCCTTCATTAAAAAAAAGAGACAACTCCCGATTCCTTCCTCCAGCGCTAGGCCGGCTGGGCCCAGAGCCGCGGACTTCGCCGAGACTCTCCTGCGCTCTCCGCCCTGAGGCCTGAGCTGGCGAGAAACTTCTCGCGCCTGTGGAACGGAGTATGCGTATGCGGGCCGCTGTGCGCGAGGGTACAGGGGTGCAAGTGGGCGCAACTGGAGAAGGCGCCGGTACGTGGCGATTGAGTCTGGCAAGGAGTGTGGGCCGCGTTGAGAGAGAGACAGAGAGGTGTGTGTGTGGGGGGGGTAGTGTGGTTGTGGGTGTGTGACGGGAGAAGGGTAAATGTGTGTGTCTCACGCACACCCATCTGCTCCTGATTGATCCCTCTTTCAGTGGGACTCTCCAAAACCCCTCCGCAGCCGGCGCGGATTGATTTTCCTCTTCCAGGGTGGGGGACTGGCTGCGTGAGGGCGGGCGGAGAGCCGGGGGAGGAGGGAGTCAGCAGGGCCGGGGTCTGGGGCCTGGCCGCTCCGCCTGGAGCCCCGGCTGAGGCGCAGAAACAAGGCGCGGGCCATCCGGCCTCCGGCCTCGGTGGAAGAGGCATCTTTGAAAGCGCGAGTTTGCGCAAACAAAAAGTCCCTCAGGACTCGCTGGTCTGCAAAGCGCAGACTGCATGGACTGAGCTCTGGCCCCGCTGTCTCCCCCAGCAGCGGCGGCGACCGGCCGCGTCTACACCGGCACTGAGCGTGTCGGCCAGAAAGCCAAGAAGCCTCCGGTAAAACAGAGCCAGGGCTCTCCAGCCCCACCCCGGGCGCCGGCGAGCCTAGAGGGGGCCGATCGGAAGCCGGCGAGCAAACGGGGTGCGACCGCCCTAGTAGGGACCCCGGGGCAGAGAGCCGCCCGCCCAGCGCGCTCACCTCCACTTCGTCCGCCGGTTCTGGAACCAGGTTTTGACCTGAGCGTCGGTCATTTTGAGCGCCTTGGCCAGGGCGGCGCGCTCGGCCGAAGCCAGGTACTTCTGGCGGTGGAAGCGCTTCTCCAGCTCGCAGATCTGCAGGCGCGTGAAGGACGTGCGCGGCTTCTTCTTCTTGGGGGGCGTCCGGTTCTGATAGGGGTGACCTATACGGCGTGTTACAGTGAAGGGTGAGAGGGCCACTGGAGCGGGAGACAGACAGACGGCAGAGGCAAGCGGCAGAGCGTCAGGAGGCGTCCCAGGCCCGACTCCCCGCGATCAGCGAGCGCAGCGGCTAGACCCCAGGAGCGGGGCGGCGATCCTCCCGTCAGCCCTCGGCTCCTAGCCCGCGGCGGGAAGCGGCCCCCTCCCGCCCGCCAGGCCGACGCCGCCGCCGCCGCCGCCACGGAGGCCTCTCTAGCCCGGGGCTCCCAAGTGCCCAGCCTGAACCGGCACAGTCGCCGCCCCAGTCTCCTTGAGGGGCACGTCTGAGGCGAGCTAAAGGTCACAGTCCCCCACAGCCCCAGGCCTCCAGCCTCAGTGAAGCTGCCCAGCAGCCAGAGGCTGTGCTTGGTCAAGGGGAGGGGGGTGCTCGGGTCTTGACCTGAGCGACCACCACACAGCAGCATACACAGACACATCACATACCACAGGGGCAAGTTACAGATCTATACATCCCATCCGACACAACAGGCACAGGGGCAGACACAAACAGGACACAGGGCAACACAAAGCAGCACAGGGTGACAGTGATTCACTTCCTGAGAACCTCCTTCAGGCCTGAAGCAAGATTAGGGTGGGCTGTGGCTCCCCAGGTAGGCCCTCTGTAGAACACCTTTTACCAGAGACCCAAGACCAGTAGGTTCTGGCTGGAGGGTTCGATTAGAGCCCTTCAAGGCTGTCCAGGCCTGGGTGGGGGGAGTGGAAAGGGCAGCAGGCTCTGCCTCCCCAGGCCTGAGAGGACTTGGGTTGGGGCACTGGGATCCCTTGAGTACCTTAGGTCCGTCCTTCCTGAAGGCCCAGAGCAGACCGGCTGTATTGCCTCTGCTGCACCGCACCCCCCTCACCCCCACCTTTGCCACAGACCCAGGCTGGAGCCAGGGCTGCAAGGCGGGAAACGGGAGCAGGGGGCCTGGGGTGCCTTGAGGTCTCCTAGCTGAGGGTGTAGCTCTAAGCTGCCTGTCTCCTTTCCACCCCTGGGCCCTGGATCCCGAGCCCCATGGGAGTCACGTCGCCAACGGCAGCGGCCCGTACCTCCTGCCTCCTCTCTCTGAGGCCGGGCCAGGAACCCAGGCTTAGCTCGTGGCTACTTCCCAACCGGCTTGGGAGCTGGGCTCGGCAGGAGGATCGAGGATCGAGGATCGTAGCCTCGGATCCCAGGAATGCTAAGGGGCAGCGGGAAGAGAGGCCGGAGAGAAGGGCGCGCGCGTGAGCCAGAGCTGAGCGCCGAGAGCGGAAGCGGGAGCGGAGGGAGCCGGGGCGAGCGGAGGCCGGCGCGGAGCTGGCAGCGAGGAGCGCGGCAGCCCGCCGCGCTGAGTGCGTAATCGTCCCAGGAGTTGTCCTTCGGCCGCCGATCGATCGCGGGCCGGGCGGGTGCATTATTCACACTGGAGGGAACAGGGCTGGGCCCAGAGGGGAGGACGCCATGCCGGGACCGAACGAAAACGAAGCAGGAGGCTCAGCCTCACGCTGCCACCGAGCCGGACGAAGCTCGCAATCCGGGAAGACGGGCCCGTCAGCCCTGCTGTTGGACTCAGGCTCCGGCCTCTGCCGTGCGGGCAAGCGCAGCGGGCGTTGGACCTCCGGAGCGCCAAGTGGTGTGTGTGTGCGCGCGTAGGGAACGAGAGGTGGGGAACCTGTTCTTTCCTTGCGCCTGACTCTGGGGCTCCCCGCCTCGGCCAGAGAGCATTGGCCGGGACGGAAGAAACAGTTTGTTCACGTTGCGCCCCTTTCTCCAAGATTCCCGAGCCCCAAATGCGGGCGAAAGGTAGTCCCGAAGCTACACCCCCCTTCCCTCCGCCCGACTGAGCCCAGGGACTCCGAGAGGGGACCTGGGAGCGCTTCTCAGAGTGGGGGTCCTGCGGGAGAGACCGAGAGGGGCCCAGACTGGGAGAACTCTTCGAGCGTGGCGATTCCGCGAGCGTGGAAAGGTGGCGGGCGGCTGCGCCTGGGGGAAGTACCAAGAGAAGCTGGGCAACCTGGTGCGCAGAGGGGCCGCGGGGAGCCGCCGGCCGGGGAAAGGTAGCGCAGAGCCCGGGCCGCGGCCAGGCGGGGCGCGCGCGGGCCGGACTCACCTGTGAACCTGTCCTTTGTGTATCTGCGGTTACTCTCCATCCAGGGGAAGGTAAGGCCGGTGAGGTTGTTGACACCTGGCACCGCAGGCACGGAGGGCACGGTGGGCAAGCCGGTAGCCAGAGGCTGAGGGTGGGCCACCGCTCCAGCAAGCGGCCTATGAGCGGGCACCCGGATCACCCCCGCAGCGCTCAGGGCCCCCCCGCCGCCGCCGCCGCCCCCGCCGCCGCCACCGCCGCCACCGCCGCCGGGACCGGGGCCTCCCGCCAAGGCCATGTTCACGTTGTAGGAGCCAGCCAGCGGGCCCATGCTGCAGGCGCCGCCGCCGCCGCCGCCGCTCGCCGGGCCACCAGGGCCGCTTGGACCGCCGGCACCGTAGGCCCCCGCGCCCCCGGCCCCCGCCCCGGCCGCGGGGCCCCCGCCGCCGTAAGCGTAGGCGCCTCCAACCAAACAGCCAAGGCCGTATTCTCCGTCCTGGAGGCGCGAGGCGGGCCCCATGCAGCCGCCTTGGTCCGGGCTATTGAGGATCTGGTCGATGCCGAAGCTGATGGGCTCCGCGTGGCCCGGGTGGAGATGGTGCGGACCCAGGTGCTCCATGCTGGCCCCCGGCCCCGGCCCCGCGGGGGGGCCTGGGCGGCGGCGTTTGCTGTGTTTGGCTCGGTGGGCAGAGCGCAGGGGCGCGGAGGCGGCGGCGGTTCCTGGCTGTGCGGAGACTTGGAGGCGAAGTGCGCGGAGGGCTAAAGTAGGGGGGAGGGGAAGAGAGAGGGGGCGCCGGATTCTTCCCCTCTCCGGCTGCTCCTTCCCCTCTCCCGCTGCTAGCTAGATGTTGACTCTGGGACATCAATCACAGGGCGAAAAAGCCCGGTGCGAGCGAGCCTGGCCGTTTCGGCCGGGTCTCTCCATTGGCTGTGCGTGGAGAGGAGCGGGGTGAATGACAGCGCGGGGGAGGGGCGGAGAGGGGGAGAGGGAGGCCGGGAGCCGAGACTGATGCAGGAGCCAGAGACCGAGGGACCGAGACTGAGGCTCGGAGAAGTAGTTCGGGAAGAGAGAGAAGGGATTCAGAGACGTAAGAGCGAAAAAGAACAGGAGGCGGCCATTCCCAGAGAACCATAAACAGACGGACCCAAGGAGGTGGAGGACAGAGCCCTCTTCCCAGCCTGGCAGGAGTCTCTCCTCACTCTGAATTGGGCCATAGGGGTCCGGCTTACTAGGCCTCTGGGGAAGGGTGTCCCTGCGCTACTGGAGAATCTCCCCAAGGGCTCAGCTGGGAAGCGTCTGTCCTTCAACAAGAGGATTTACTCCAAACTTCAAGTCTGGCCTGTTAGAAAGTAGAAGACTGTCTACTCCCCAGGTATGGAGCCCAGGCCCCTGAGGCAGGAAGGTGAGTTCAGGCTTGTCCTTTTTAAAAACACAAGCCTATGAATAACTGGCTATATGTTGTTGAAAAAAATCAGCAACCACTCCAACTCAGCCTATTTAGAGAAACTGAGGAAAGGAAGACTTCCTGAGAGGCAGCCACAGGTCCAGGGAGTTGGCTTGGGCCTGCTTCCAGGGTGCCCATGCCTCAAGATACCACCTTTCCTTTAAAATAAACAGATGCCTGGAGAAGCAGTTCCTACTGTATGTGAATTAATTCAATTAGATTGCTTTCACCTAGCAACTAGCCCTGGGCTGGCTATTCCAAGCAAGAAACCTTTGGACTATGGTGAGGAGAAGGAGTTATTTTCTGACTTTTGGAATCCTGGGAGGGAGGCCTAGGGACTTAAGGCAGTAGGGGCTGAGGTTGGTGGGACTAAGATCAGGGAAGTGCTTGCTTCCAGACAAATTGAGACCTTTTAAAGTTTTGTCTTTGGCTGACTGGCTTAGAGCCCAGGAGAGGAGGAGGAAACTCCCTTTTTCTGCTTCTTTTCTTTCCCCTCTTCATTAGGGAAAGGTCTGCTCCCTCACAGGAGCCAAGCTCTGGGAAGGGTGCAGATTGGATCACTTGGGATCTATTTCCAGTCTATATTAGATTCAACAGATCTTCAAGGAGGGACTGTCGCTATCAGGCAAGATGCTAGAATGTGAAATTTTTCCATTCTACTCTCCAGGTCTCATTATTGTCTATTTGTTTTAGTCATGTCTGTTATTTCCACTTGAAGAGATCTCCTTGGAAGCAGGGAGCGGCTTACTCATCTCAGTTTCCTTGCTGTGGAGTACAGCCCCAAACCATAGGATATACCCATCCTCAGTAAAAAATGAATGAATGAACCTCCTTATTCAACAAATATTTATTGAATACCTACTACATGTCAGGCATTGTTCTTGGCATTGGGAAAACAGCAGTAAACAAAACAAAGGCCCTGCCCTCATGGAGTTTACATTCCATAGGAGGGGTCAGACAATAAGCAAAAAACCAAATGCAGTAAGTCAGATGGTGATAAGTGTTATGGAGAACACTATGAGCTTCACCAACTCTTCAAGATGAGTATTAGTCTTATTTTATAGATGTAAGAAGGCCAAATTTCAGAAAGGCTAAGTCACCTCGATTTGATCAAGATGGAGGAGCTGGATTGGACTTGCTTTTATGGGTTAGCCTGGAAACCTGGCTGCTAGTTGGAAGCACATCTATATGGGGAAAACCTTGTCTGGGCTCCAGGCAGGAGAACAAAAGCCCACTCAAAGCAAGGCCAGATGTGAAGTAGGTGGTGGTTTGTAAACACTAAGCAGAAACAGGAGAGAGCTCTACTGTCTTGCCAGTTTGCTTCTCTCCATCCACCCAATCCAGGTTCTACACCTCTACCCTGGAGATTCCATAGCTTTCTTCAAAAGCTGTTTGAGCCTGAATTTGTCTCTTTCCTGTCTCTTATCTTGGGGGAACTGGGAACTAAAGCAGAGATAAATATAAGTGTTTTACTGAGAAACTACTACGTGCCAGGCACCATGCCACACTGATCTCATTCAAGACTCACAACTCTGTGAAGTTAATGGCAACATCTCCAATTTGTAAATAAGAAATCTGAATGAATGTTCATAGTGATATTATTTATAATGGCCAAAAAGTGGGAACAACTCATATATTCATCATCTGATGAATGGATAAATAAAATGTGGTAAAACCATAAAATGGAATATTATTCATAAAAAAAAGAATAAAAAGGAAGTCCTGGTTCCTGCTACAACATGGAAGAACCTAGAAAACATTATGCTAAGTGAGAGAAGCCAGTCACAAAAGGCCATATGACTGCATTTATATGAACCATTCAGAATAGGCAAATCCATGAAGGTGTAGAAAGTAGATTAGTGGTTGCCAGGAGTTGGAAGAGGAAGTGTAGGAAGTGTCTGCAAATGGATACAAAGTTTCTACTTGGAATGATGAATATTTGGAATATTCTGGAATTAGATGGTGGTAATGGTTGTACAACTTTATGACTATATTAAAAACCACTGAATTGTATGATTTAAAGGGAATGTTATGGTATATGAATCATATTCATTTTATTTTATTTTTTTAATTTTATTTATTCATTCATGAGAGACACACACACACAGAGAGGCAGAGACGCAGGCAGAGGGAGAAGCAGGCTCCATGCAAGGAGCCGGACGCGGGACTGGATCCCAGGTCTCCAGGATCACGCCCTGGGCCGAAGGCAGGTGCCAAACCACTGGGCCATCCAGGGCTGCCCTTATATTCATTTTAAAAAAAAAAAAAACAAAAACTGAGACTTGGTAAGATGAACAAACTTGCTCAAATTTCCACAAACAGAAGATTGATCTGGATTCTCAAAACCTGAACTCCTTTCCCTGTATGAGACTGCAAAGCATGGAGAGGGGTACTTCCACTTCCTTTGAGACTGGATCTCAGTAGCCCTGCTCCTTTTCATGATTAACTACAGTTTTGCCTGCTGCAATTAAAACCCTGCCTTTCTAGGTTATCCTTAGAACAATTTCCCTTTGCCACTCTCTGGCCCATGCAGGCAGCCTCCAGAGTGGTCCTAACACTCCCCATTCCTCCCTCCCTCCTCCTCTGGATGAAACTTCCCAGCCCCTACCCTCAGTCTTTCTGATCTTGCCTGTTCCATCCATTTGGGCATCCCTGCCTTACTCACCTCTTGAATGCCTCAGATCTGTCATCAGTTGGTCAGGGTCCCCAGCAGGAGATCTCACCCTTGCTGGCCCAGCCAGCCCAGGGTTGGCAAAGGCCACAGCTGCCTAGTGGCCCATTAAGACTGTCAGGATGCTCTTCTCATCAAAATCCTGCAACCCAGGGACCTCCTGACTTTCTCCTGCCCTTACATCCATTCCCCTCACCCATCTCTTCCATACCCCACTCTGCCCCCACAGCTCCTCTTTATCAGGGTTGACTTTTCTTCCAATCCAGTTCTGAGTTGCTGGCCTCCCCCAGGATGGGGTTCTTTGTGTCCAACTTCACCTCGACCTTTGTTTTCCAATGGGGTAGTTGCTGAGGGCCAGGGGTACCTTTCAGTCCCCTTCTCTTCCTATGAAGTTGAGACAAGAGGGTCAGGAGTCACTGACTTTCCCCCTCCCCTCCCCGCTTCCCAGAAGCAGTGTTACTGGAGCACTGAGTGCTGCTGCAGGTTGGAGAGTTTTCTGAACCGAGGAGAAGATTCCCATGGAACTTACCTTTGGGGCAGGTTTGTGTTGGCACAGTGTTTCTGCCCACCTCACGGAGTACCCTTGTTAGGTAGGAGTAGAGGAGGAAAAGAAGGCAGAAGGACAAAGCACGGTGATGTTCTAGGCACCTTCCATCACTGTGATTATCTCGATTTATCCACTGGTAACTCTGTGATGTTATCTCCATTTCACAGATGAGAAAACTGAGGCACTGAAAGCTGGGAAGGGACAAGGACTGGACTCAAAATGCTGTTTTTCTGACTCCATTCATTACAAGCTGACTTCTCTTTTTTTAAAATTTATTTACTCATTCATGAGAGACACAGGGAGAGAGAGAGGCAGAGGGAGAAGCAGGCTCCATGCAGGGAGCCTGATGTGGGACTCGATCCCGGGTCTCCAGGATCACACCCTGGGCCGAAGGCAGGCACTCAACCACCGGGCCACCCAGGGATCCCCAACAAGCTGATTTCTCAATACCAAACTTGGTAGATGTGGCCTTTGCTTTGTAGGAGTATCTTGTGCACATGCACACAGCTAGGTGAGTTCCAGCCCTAAAGCTACCTGGTAACCACCTCCTCCCCAAGCACCATCCACTCCCCTAGCCTGCAGAATAAAGAAGTGCCTCCAATTAAAAGAGGAGCAGCTGGGGCTGAGACTGGGGCTGGGGGAGGAGAGCGGGGAGGGCTCAGCCACAGAGGGCAGCCTCTTTGGATCCCACAAGGCTCCCTCCCCCCTCTGGGAGAGACCCTTGGGCCAGGGGTTGTCCTTTAGCTTAGGGGAGTGTGTGTGTGTGTGTGATAACTTAATTACTTTGTGTTTGTGGGACTGTGTGTCCATGAGGGGAAAGCCAGATGTGAAAGTGTGCATGACAGTGAGGGTGGCCATGCAGATGTACTGGGCATGTCTCTGAGGAATAATTTTTAAAATTTACCCAACAAATATGTATTGGATGTCTATTATGTACCATTGTGAGGCTGTTGGGATTCAACTGAAAGCAAAACACATATTGGTAAGGGGGTTGAGGGTGAGGAAGGGAGTCTGGGTTGTTTTTACAACTGGATTTGTCTTTGTAAGAATCCAAGAATGTAAGAATGTGTTTTCTGTAACAGATAAAAGTGTATCTCTCTAAGAGTGTGTCTCTCTAACTTCCTGTGTAACAGGCACATATGATGGGCTGAGAATATCCTTCAGCTACTGTGTGAAAGTGTGAATGTAATGATGTGTGAGTGTGTGTGTGAGTGTGTGTGTGTGTGTGTCTGTGGGAGAGGTGTCTTCCATAGTGCAGTTATCAGGGCAATGGCCACATGAAGGACTGTGGGTATGGAAAAGGGGTGATGGGATATCCCCAACAGATATGCAGCAGGAAAGTGTAGAACAAGCTGAGAACTGTGTAAGGGGATGTATAACATGAAGCAGTTCGTGGTGAGGCCGTTGGGATCTGGATTTCCAATACCAAACATGCCAGTTCTGCCTTGCTCACCTGCCTCAGGAGAGGGGGCAGAAAATGGAAGGGCAGGTGCAGCTGGTGGTAAGGACTTAGAGACCCAGTAAAGGCACTCCCCTTCCAAGGTGTGTGGGAGGGGGTTCACTCTTGGAAGCTAGGCTGGGGAAGAGGGGAGAAAGCAGGTCAGGCTGGCTCCAGCTACACAACTCAATGATTTCTCAGGGTTGTCCAGGGCCAGCCCCAGGTGCTCCAACTCAATCCTTACAGTAGCAGGGACAGGGAATCTCTCCAATGTGGAAGGACCCCAAAAAGATTGAAGACAGAGGGTCAGAGGACAGACATTTCCTGTTGTAAGACACACCTCAGCTATCACCTAGGTTAGGAGCCAGCACCTTTCTTCTCCTCCCACTTCCCCTATTGAAGGCCTGCTTGAGCAATGGGGTCATTAAATCTAAGCCCTGTCCCATAAGGCTCCCCTTCTTGGCTTCTGACATAAAGGAAGCTATGGGCCCCATTACCTCTGGGCATCAAGCTAGGGTCTCCGGTCTCTTTCAGACCAACTGCCTCCCAAAGGAGGCGTAGAGACCTTCAGTTCCCGCCATCCAGAACTGGTGCCCTTGACAGAGTATATCTTTGATGCTAGGTCTTCTCTGAGGATTCCAGAACAGGGAAAGATTGGGCAGGAGAGGATAGAGCTCTGTGGCCTTGCCATCCCCTGAAGCTCCTGAAGGGCTCCCTAGACACCTAGTGTCTCACCACAGAACCCCAGTAGAGTACCCCAGCCTAGGACCCAGGACCACAGACATACCCCAGCATGCCTATCCCTGGCCTCCATCCTTGGCCCTACCTAGTGGACAAGTGGGGTTCAAGTTGGTCCAAGGAATTTTGGGCGGCAGAGAGCATTCCATAGCCAGCCCCCCAACTGTGGTGCAGGGGAGAAAGAAGAAGCAGGGAGAGCTAGCTTGCTGCAGGCCAGGCCTCCGAGGGCCATTACTACCTTCTAGGAACCTACTCCCTGCATTGGGGGACTGGCAGGCTCTTGGGAATCTGTGGGCCGGACTTCTGCCAGTGTGCTGTTCTCTCACTGTCATCTCAGTCAAGCTGAAAGAGGGGCTTCCCGGCTGGGCCACAAACTCTCAGCGGCCAGACCTACCCAGACTTCTCTCCTCGATGCAGTTCCCCAGCCATCTGGGAGCATACACTTGGGCCACAGAAGAGCAGGTGACCTCCTGGTTCCGAACCCCAATTCAGTCCTGGGCTCTGGCAGGAGGTGGGGGGAAAAGCCTGAAGGTCTCTGGTCACTCATACCCGGTCAACTCATACCCGCTTAGGCCATCTTGGCTTGGGCGGGTCTGGAAGTTTCTGCGGGCACTCAAGGCACGGCAGAAGCTGCCAAGCGGAGCTGGGGCCACGCTGCGCTGAGGATGGAAAACCAGGCTGGCCAGTTCAGCCCGCAACTGGCCGAGAGGGCCAGGCTGCCGCAGAGCTGCACGGGGTGGGCTGGGGAAGTGCCCTCAGCATAAGTGAGATGAGAGGGAGTTGGGGTTTGAAATGAACTGGCTCGAGCTAGTCTTCCATGGTGGGGGGGGATGGGGGGGGGAAGGATTTCTGACTGGGAGCCCCAGCTGCTGGGCTGTGGGTGAGGTGGTGTGCTCCACACTCAGTCCTGACTGCACATGGCACCCCCCCAACCCCGCATATACACAAGTGGTCCCTGGCAGACACAACCAACACCCGAGGCTTTCCAGATCCAGCGTTGGAGCAGATCCAGCACCCTCTCTCAGGCCCAGGCTGACCCACATTCACCCTTGCCCACAAAACCATGCACTCCTGTGTGCAATCCCGGCAGGGCAGCTGCTACCAAGGCCTCCTTCCCGCATGCCTCGCACAGGTATGCACAGACGCTACAAACCTGGTACGCTGACTTCCTGCGCCTCAGCTAAAAAACACATCCCTCCCTTCAGGCACACACTCTGCCGGCCACGGTGGGCCCACAGTCAGCCACACAGTTTCCCAACTTTTCTGGGGAGGACGAGGGCGGGGAGGGCGGGGGTGGGGGAGCCGCAGGTGCCAGAAGTTGGGGGGTGGGGGTTTCTAAGGGGGGAGGGACTGTATCCATATGTATGGTTCCGCACACAAAGAGCAGCTGCCCTAAGCTGAGCCCCAGGGGGCCTAGAGTTGCACCGAGGCGGCGGCGACCCAGCTAATTGAATTAGACCAGCCAGGCCCTGCCACCCGCGCGCCACCCGTGGCCGCTCTGCCACCGGTCCCTGGCCGCCGCAGGCGCTCGGTGGGTGCCGAGGGACGAATTGAGGGAAGGAGGTACCGCCGCCTGAGCCCCTGCCCAAGGCGTCCTCTCCCCCCGGAAATAATCCCATTGTTCTGCGGGCTGCGTGTGGCACGGGGCGCCTGGGATCCCCAACTGGACTGCGACGCTGTGATTAATGGGACAGCGGCAAGGGAGCTGACACGAGGAGGGCCCGCGGCCTCCCTCCACCCACCCTTCTCTCTGGTTCTCATCTGCCTTGGGTTCCCGTGCCCCTTCCCACCAAGTCTGAGAAGTGTGGACGGAAGGGGGAGGGAAGCCAGTGGGCCATCGGAAATTAGACCAGTTGGATGTCTTAGTGAGGGAGGCGGGCTGCATAAGGGCCTCCAGAGCTGTGAGTCCCTCTGCACTGAGTAGGGTGCTGAGGGTGTGTATGAATGTGGCTTAAGTGCAGAGTGTGGGGCTGCGTGTGAGTGAGATATGAATGGGGGATGCTCCTGTCTCTGGGGGCCCTACCAAGCCCAAGGCCAGAGAGGAGCCCCTGGCACTGCCCTGGGAAATGCCTTCCCAGGGCACCTGCCTTCAAATAATGGATTTCCACAGCTGCTTCACCCAAAACCCCACCCGCATCCCCACCACCAGCCACGGATAGTGTGGCTCCTAAGCCCATCCCCCACCTCCCTGCCCCCACCTTTCTGGATAATGATTTCCAAAAAGGGGTATCTTTTTGTTCAGCTCTTCCACTCTGACCTCTTCTGCACCTCCACTGAGGCAGCAGTCTTTTGAGGTCTGACTCATAGTGCTCCAAGCACAGAAAGTTCCCTGACATGTGGCTGGGAACTAACTCCTCTGTCCAAGGTGGCCTTCCAGTCGCTGAGGTAGGTAGCATGTCTGTATGTCTGTCCTGCTCTACGCTGCAAGTGCCTGGGAGCACATCAGAGTCCCAGCTGGCCCTTCAGCACTGACACTCACTTACAGGTGCTCTCAGCACCAGTGACATCTCCTTGCCTGGTGATCTCCACCCAAGAACTGTGAAGACCAAGGCTCTCAGGAGGGTGGGCACAGAGCTATGCTTCTGGGACCATGGGGCATGTTCACATCCTTGCCTTCTCCACCCAGAAGCAGGACACATGGGACTGGCCCACAGTGTGTATGTGTTGGTGGGGGGTGCCCTAGGGGACCGAGCCATGGATCCTAGGAGGGTGGAAGAGGACCACCACCTGGAGAGCCCAGAGCTCTGGCCATCCAGTGGTCAGCACTGCTACTGAGACCTTGCCCCAGCCAGCGCCTCTGACCCTCAGACTTCCTGCCGGCTGTTGCCCTCCACTGCTGACCACTGAGCTCTGCCAAACCACCCAGGTTATGCGATCAAGACAAGGTACCCTAGAAATGCAAATAGGGGCTTGGGAGCCTCATGCCCACCAGCAGGGCTCAGTGCATAGGGCAGGGACCAGGACCCCTTGAAGGAGTAACACCAAGAGACACAGTGGTTGGCGCCCCCACCCACACCTCCCTGCCCTGATACCCCAGGCTCCAGAGACATGGTGGGGGCAGGGTCTGGGGCAGGCCCAGGGGGTCACCCTGAGAGCGCTAGGCACCAACATCACCCTGCTCTCTCAGGCCCAGGGCCTGGCCATGGCAGCCCTCATATTTCCCGGGACTTTTACTGCAGCACTGAGATGAGCAGTGACATCCCCCTCTCCCCTTTCATAAATATTGCATCTTCCCAATGCAATTACAGGAGACGGAGCGGCATGAGTGTTTACTAAATAAGATTATGGGGTAATGCTAATGCAGTTTATGTCTGCGCTCTGACACCAGACAAACTCCCTATTAATAACCTCTCAATGAGGCGCGAGGCTCAGAAAGCAGAGCCTGGGGCTGCCCTGGCTGCGGAGGAGGCAAGGATGGCCACCATGTTGGGGGTTCCCTCGGCTCCCACCCTCCTCTTTGGGCCTCTTGGCTTGGAGTTCCCTCCACACTCCTTAAGATCGATTTCCACCTCTCAATTCCAGAGTCTCACTGACACCCTACTTCCTCCACTTCACTTCTGTTTTTGGCAACAGTTTGGTCCTGCTGGTCCCCTCCCATCTCTTTGGAATTCATGCTGCTGGAGGGGCCCAACGCTCCCCCTCTAAGGGACTGTGCAAGGCACATTCTTCTTGGGCTTAGAAACCACTCACCATTGCCTATGGGAAAATTCAAGCCCTTTATCCCGCCATTCAAGGCCTTGTATTGACCACTTCATTGGTAGTACCCTCTGCCAATCCCTGGCTACCATTCACCATTTTGTATCAACTGAGACAAATACTCTCATACCTTTCCACTTACACCCATCTCCTCAGTGCAGTGCCCTGAGAGCACCCACTTCTCCCCTATCCCAACCACACACACATACACACACATCCTACTCCTACTTAAAAACTAGCTCAAATTTCTGCCTCTCCTGACATTCTCCAGGAATAATTCATGAGTCCAGTTGGTCAACAGCACACAAGTTCTAAAAATTACCTTTTGGGATGCCTGGGTGGCACAGCAGTTGAGTGTGTCTGTCGTTGGGCTCAGAGCATGATCACTGATCCAGGGATCTGAGGGGAGCCTGCTTTTCCCTCCATATGTCTCTGCCTCTCTCTGTGTGTCTCTCATGAATAAATAAATAAAATCTTTTTTTTTTTAAATGGTGTGTAGAGTCTTTTTTTTTTTTTAAATTTTCCTTTTATTTATGATAGTCACACACAGAGAGAGAGAGAGGGAGAGAGGCAGAGACACAGGCAGAGGGAGAAGCAGGCTCCATGCACCGGGAGCCCGACGTGGGATCCGATCCCGGGTCTCTAGGATTGCCCTGGGCCAAAGGCAGGCGCCAAACCGCTGCGCCACCCGGGGATCCCAAATAAAATCTTTTTTAAATTTACCTTTTTATTGTTGTTGTAGATATGGAGTCACAGAGACATGGTTTGGAGTCCCAGCCACACTGCTTTGTAAATGTGTATCAGCACAGATCAATGAACTTCTCAGGCCCTTACTTTTTTTTTCTTTGGTTTATAAAATAGTCACAATGAACTCTGACTTTTCTTTCAGCAAGCCACTGTCAGAATCTTCCTAGTTCATTGGGTGTATCTCTGCTTTACTGTCCTTCTTATTGTATTGAAATTTGTGTAAAATGTCTGTCATCCCTACCTGCCTGGGAGTCATTGAAACTCCCGATTGGTAACCCCTGTTCAGTTTCTCAGAACTGTTGATGAGCTCCCAGGACTAGTAGAAGGTTTTTTCCTTGCCTTCCTCATTTCCCTCCTCCTGAGGCCTCCTTAAGGTCCCATTGAGAGGATAGGGCTAAGGCAGTAGAGACAAATTCTGGAAAAATAGAACATCAGTGAAGCAGAAAAGTATAGGCAGGATTTCAAGGTCAAGAGAGCCAGTCCCCTGCCTTGGGCCCTTGTGCAGGCTGGTCATTAATGCAGCCCTGGGTTCTTCTTGGCCTTCAAATAAAAAGACATTTCATGCCCAAGGACCTCAGTAATGAGGAACCAGGGAGGGGCTGGGTAGCCTGCAGGCTCAGCAAAACCTTCCCCACCCCAGAGGCCCCCTCCCTCCTTCCTCCCTCCTCCTCCATCTCTCTGAAGTCAGCGAAACCTTTCAGCAGCTTCTGGAAGAAGGAGGTTTTGCCTTTGGAGCAGGGAGAGGGATGAAGGGCTCTGGCAAAGCCTCTTTAGAGGCCTCCTGGAGCCTCGCCCCTCTGCCCCCACCTCTCTACCAAGGACAGACCATCTTTGCCTCAGAGAAGTTCATTGGTCTGTGGGGAAAGGCTGAGGCCCAGGGCCTGGAGGATGGGTGTGGCGCTTTACCATATTGTCCAGTCCTTCACACCCTTACAACTGGGGCTACATCTGGTCAGGCTAGCACATCCTTACCACTAAGTGTAACCTACCGTTCCTGCCCTGGGCTACAAGTGACTTTGCTGAATGCTGCAAACCTGTCTGAATCTGTCTGGGGCATTTTGGATTTACCACAACATCCCTTTGCTTATTTACGAAGCATTAGACTTGATTCTTTTTTCTATGTTCCCTTTCTCTCTACCTTACCTGTCCTGTCCAGTCTCCCTGCTGAGTCTTTTCTTAATGCTTGTGGTATGGGAAACTTTCTTTTTTTTTAAGATTTTATTTATTTATTCATGAAATAGAGAGGCAGAGACACAGGCAGAGGGAAAAGCAGGCTCCCTGTGGGGAGCCCGATGTGAGACTTGATCCCAGGATCCTGGGATCATGACTTGAGCCAAAGTAAGTCGCTCAACCACTGAACCACCCAGGCACCCTATGGGAAGGTTTCTAACTAGCCCTTTTACCTAACTTGTGCATTGTATGCGTACAAACAGACATGCAAACTCAGAGGTCCACGCAGACCCTTACTCTCAACACATGAACAAACTCTTGAGCATAATACATTAACCCATTACAAAGTTCCGATCCACACGTGCAGGCATGCATCTGCGCTGTCTCCCACTGAAAAGCACGCATGCATAGAAGAGTACAACTTCATAGGTTAGCATGTTCACACAGACACATATACACAACCAATCAACATGCCAAGCACGGTTTCTGAAGTTGGTACTGCCCTTGAATCTTCCAGAGTTTGCCAGAGATCAGGGAAGTGACTTCTTTTATCCTTGGTGGGAACTTAGTCTTTGTAGGCTAATGTATGTATGCTCAAGGGTATTTGGGGCTTGTATAATTGTATGGCAAGATTGGGAAAAACCACTCCCCACAAGGTACCTGGGCTCTGAGTCATTCCAGAGGATCTAGAAAAGTAGGAGGAACACACATCTGAGCAGAGGGATGTGGTCTACTCATTGGAATCTGAACCTGCCCATCATCTGCACTCTGTGAATCAGGTGAAGATCCTAAGGCAGGAAGTAGGAACCTAGTGGGCAGGCTCCAAAGGAGTGTAAACTTTGAAACAGGAAAGGAAGGAGCTATTTGGGCCTCTCTCAGGGAGTGGTCCTCAGTTCCAAGAAGCACAAGGTAAAGATAGTACCTTCCTTGGGGGTGGCTACTTGGGCCCTGGTGAAGCCAGGCTTGACTGTGGCCAGCAAAAGCAATGGCACTATAAAGCGTTTGTTTCTATCTCAATGTCCTTGAAGAAAACCACTCATGGCAAAGAGAAATGGACTAGGGTAAATGGTGGGGGCTTCAGGAGGCTGGAGAGGAGGGAAGTACAACGGAAAAATCAAAAGCATTGATGTTTGAACAGGATTCATATTTTCCCTGTGCCGTTCCACTAGCTGTGTGATTTTGGGCAACACATTTAACCTCTCTGATCCTCAGTTTACTCCTTTATAAAATAAAGATATACTGCCTACTTTGTATGGTGTGGTGAAGAATAAAAGAGATGAAAAACTGGACTGGCTAGCATACAGCAGAATCCAACAGATGGGGGCTGTATATGAGAAGAAGGCAACTAGAAGGCCAATATAAAAAGGTCTAAAACCCAGGACCAGAAGATTTAGGGCCTTCCTTTCCTGAAGGAGATTTGGGCTGCTGATGCCAAGGCAGAATCCAGAGAAAGAAGGGCAGCTGCAAGCTAAAGTGCCTGTTCCTGGTCAAGTGAGCAGAGCACAGTGGCTAATCTAATGCCAGAATGCCTGAGTCCTTCCAGCTATATGACCTACAGAATATAGCTCTTATTTTTTTTTTATTTGAAGGGGGCAGGGCCAAGGGAGAGGGAGAGAGAAACCCAAGCAGACTCCACGCTGAGTGCAGAGCCAACTCAGGGCTCCATCTCATGGACCTGGATACTTTAAGTGACTGCGCCACCCAGGCCACCCAGCAAATTTCTTGATGGCTTGGTTTCTTTATCTATAAAATAGGCATGATAATAATAATAGGATCTATCTTGTGAATTTGATATGAGAAGTAAATGAGTTAATATTTGTAAAGTGCTGGGACGCCTGGGTAGCTCAGCGGTTGAGCATCTATCTGCCTTTGGCTCAGGGAGTGATCCTAGGATCTGAGATCGCGTCCCACATCAGGCTCCTTGCATGGAGCCTGCTTCTCTCTCTGTCTATGTCTCTGCCTCTCTTCCCTGTGTCTCTCATGAGTAAATAAATAAAATCTTTTTAAAAAATTTGTAAGGTGCTTAGACTAGTACCTAATACATAATAAATGCCACACAAATGTATGCTAAGTCAATAAAAACAAAGCGGGCCCATGTACTGAGGGGGAATCTGTCTCTAAGGAGGACTCAGAGGCAGCCTGCCTCTCAGGCTGCAAGACCAGTGCTCTTCAGAAGCCTGTGCTCTCAGACTTCTGCATGGCTGTGTTTGTTTTCTTTAGGAACAGGTTCCTTGTAAGTTTTGGGGCTGCTGAAGGGTTTGGTAAGGGAAAAGTAGGTATTTCTTTATATGTTGCTGGTGGTGCTGTAAATTGATCCCATCCTCCTCGAGGTATGTAACAAAGAACCATGATACTGTTCGTATCCTTTGATCAGATAATTCCACCTTTAGGACCATCGCCCAAGGACATAAAAAAGCAAATTTGTGTGAAAATGTTGAGAGGAGCACTATTCATAATAGCTCAAACTTGGAAGCAGCCCAAACACCCAACATGAGGGAAATAATCAAGCCAGCCAGAGAACATCAGCACAGAGGAATAGTAAACAGCCATTTAAAATGCTAATGATGACACAGGTAAGTTGTGGGACAGGCTAAATTCTTAGGTGAAGACACCAAGCAGCATAAAAATGGCAATACTCTCTAAGAAAATATATAGGCTTAATGTCCTACTGATCAAAATCAAAGCAGAGATTTTCTTTGAAATTTCTCTGAAATTTTTTCAGAAAAAAAAGATTTCCAACGTTTACATGAAAAAGTAATACATGCACATAGCAAATAATTTTCTAAAGAACAATTTCAGGGGCACTTGGGTGGCTCAGTGGTTGAATGTCTGCCTTTGGCTCAGATGGTGATCCCAGAGTCCTGGATCGGTCCAGCATGGGGCTCCCCACAGGGAGCCTGCTTCTCCCTCTGCCTATGTCTTTGCCTCTCTTCATGAATAAATAAATAAGGGGATCCCTGGGTGGCTCAGCGGTTTAGCGCCTGCCTTCAGCCTAGGGCGTGATCCTGGGGTCCTGGGGGCCTAGGGCATGATCCTGGGGTCCTGGGATCTGGTCCCACATCGGGCTCCCTGGGTGGAACCTGCTTCTCCCTCTACCTGTGTCTCTGCCCCTCTCTCTGTGTGTGTCTCTCATGAATAAATAAATAAAATCATTAAAAAAGAATAAATAAATAAAAATCTTAAAAAAAAACAAATCGGTGGGATAAAATAGAGCCCAGAAATAGATCCAGCCACACCTGGAATTTAACATAAATGTTAGAAAACAATTAAGAAGGGAACCTAACTCAATAAATGGTTTGGGAAGAGCTTTGCCATTTGGAAAATAAGTTGTTTTATTTTTTATTTTTTTTTTTATTTCAAGTGAGTTCCATGCCCACTATGAGGCTCAAACTCATGACCCTGAGATCAAGCATCAGATGCTCTACTGGCTAAGCCAGCCAGGTGCCCTGGAAAGAGGTTATTTTATATCATGTAAAATTAAATATGATAAGATGAAATAACTAGGATGATGACTAAGAGATGTGGATACAGAGAGATATGGGTACAGTGCAATCTTAAACTTTAAAAATTCAAAGATTGTGATGTTCTTACTGACTACAACTGAGGAGAAGCACAGGTTTCAACCTTGATAAGGATCAAGGGATGAAACATGATTGATGTAAGTCGTTGGTGTCCTCAATGAATGGAATTTGTTGTCAAGAAGGTAGGAGTTCAATAAAGTGGGAAAAGGAGAGGGATGTGAGTGCTTCCACCTGTCCTTGCACACAGCCGAGAAGGCAGTGCTGTTGTGGAAGGGTGGGGCCACAGGTGTTCCAGTTCAGATGGAGGGACCCTGGCAGTAGAGGTCCAGGACAACCAGTTGTGAATGCTTGCTACCTTCTGCTCTGACTCCTGAACCTGACCCTGATCTGAGTTTCCCTGCTTCCAAACCAGACTCAGACGCCTCCTACCAGCTCCCTAGAGGCCAGACTGCCTGGGTTCCAATTTCAGTTCTCCACTTAAAAACTGGGTGACCTTGGGCCAGTTTTAAAGATAAGATCCAGATTCTCTGGATCTCAGTTTTCTTATCTTAAAGTCGGATAATCATAGTACTTACCTAGAAAATTATTGAAGTGATTTAATCAGTCAACTCGTGGAAGCCTACAGAAGAGTGTCTGGCCTACAGTAACTTCTCAGGAAAACTTGGTTATGCTCTGGGTTGGGTTTGAGGAATTCTAAGGGAGGAGGCAGAAGACAGTGTTTAATTTCTCTGATGCTTATGTCTTCTGGGTCTCTGGTTGGGTTTGAAGCCTAGCGCATCTGGCTTTCTCCCTCATCTCAGCTGACGAGGCAAGAGAGACTTGGTCAAATGGGGGCCCTTGGTGTAGACGGAGAATCCCATGCTGACACACAGGGTTCAGCTGCCTTAGATTCCTCCTGCCTACATGCCCTCCCCACCCTTCCCCTGACCCCAAGGGCCAAGACCAAACCAAGTCTCCATGGGGGATTTATTTTTTATTTTTTTAAATTTATTTATGATAGTCACACAGGGAGAGAGAGAGAGAGAGAGAGAGAGAGAGAGAGGCAGAGACACAGGCAGAGGGAGAAGCAGGCTCCATGCACCGGGAGCCCAATGTGGGATTCGATCCCGGGACTCCAGGATCGCGCCCTGGGCCAAAGGCAGGCGCCAATCCCTGGGGGATTTGGAGGGAAATGGGCTATTGCTTGGGGGATAATGAAGGGTCAGGGTTTGAGCACCTGGCTGCCAGAGGTAACTCCCCCAGCTGAGTGTTGGCTCCCAGGCTGGCTGTCCTGCTGAGAGTATTCTTGTGCTCAACTTCCCCCAGAGGTCACTCTCTCCAGTTGAAGACTGGAGCTCCCCTCAGAAGCTCCAGGCTTTCAGGAAAATGGGAATGCTTTTCCTGCACTGTCTTTATGTATTCTTCTTGCTAAATCAGGCACAGATGGGGTGACAGGCCTGGGAGGTGTAGGGGTCTGTTTCCTGTCATCTTTCCCTTTATGTCTCTCACACATAAACCTGGGAGTGTCCTTATATTTTGGTGACAGTTTTGTTTATTGCTATATTTTATTGTTATTATAATTCTTATTGTCATTAACCAAGGTAGGACTTCCCAGGGTCGACTTAGTGCTCCCAGGAGAAGCAAAGTGAGGGACTCCTGGGTGCATGCAGGATAGCGAGACAGGAGGGCAGGGATCTTTGAGAGCCAGACTGAAAAGCACTTCCTTCTTCTGAGGACTAGACCAGGTGAACCTTTAGTAGCCAAGGTGGCTGTAGAATGAAGTGAGAGTCAGCACTGGGAGAGGGGGCCCAGAGGGTGAAATTGCAAAGAGAAGACAAGGGTGGGGGTGCCTGGGAAGGACTGAGGATCCTTCTTGACTTCCCAGTGAGGCCAACCTCACACGTGTGCTTGGAGAGTTTTGAATTCACACAGAGTCAGGGAGGTTGGTTACTGAGAAACCTTCCTTCCTTCACCTACCCATTCGTTTATTCACTCATTTGTCCATGCAGCCTGCTTTTTGAGCTTTGCTCCAAGCCAGGGATGTTGCCTGCCATATGTAAGCTAGGCAGGCACCCTGGGAAAGGGGTTCAGCCCCCCCGCCCCCACCCAGGGGCAGGCCCAGCAACACCTTCACTTCTGTCAAAGTCAGAACCAGCCACTTCTCAACCTTTCTGGGATTCCAATGACTTTGTAGTTTGCTTTTGTTTGTTTGTTTGTTTGTTTTTGCTAACCCCTGTTTGTCTATAGTTCCTGGTGGTTAGAAAAACAAACAGGGCAAGCCTTACACACCAGAAAGGGTGAGAAAGGGGATGTGTGCTGGTTTCAGAGCCCAGGAGCAGAAGAGACGGGGAGAAGTGCCAGGAGAACGGAGTCCAGGGAGGGAGAGCCCAAAGTCAGAGCCCTCTTCCCTGTCCCACCTCTTCCCCATGAGCCTCAACCTCTCCCTGGTGTCCCCCTCCCAACCTCCTAATGTATGCCTTACTCCTTTCTCCCTGCCCCTTTATTTTTTTAATTTATTTTTTAAAAAGATATCATTCATGAGAGACAAAGAGAGAGGCAGAGACATAGGCAGAGGAAGAAGCATACTCCCTGCAAGGAGCCTGATGCAGGACCCAATTCCAGGACCCTGGGATCATGCCCTGAGCTGAAGGCAGATGCTCAACTGCCACCCAGGTGACCAGCCACCAAGGTGCCCCTCTCCCTGCCCCTTTAAACTGTTCCCTAGCATCACACAGTTCCTCATGCCTCTTCCCTCTCCCCTTTGGGAGTTTGGCCTTGAGCCTTGGGTGCTGGAGAACTTGGGCTGAGCCTGAGCAACCCCCTCTCTGATGAGCATTTGTCCTGGGATGAGCCCTGGCCTCCAGGGGTCAAAGGTGGCAGCTTTATTTACTCTCAACCATGCTCTCACTGCTCTGGTGCTTTCATCATTTTGTTATAATGGAAACAGCCCTATGGCTACAGGCGCCCTGGGAGACCCGCCCGGCCACCTCCGTTCTGCCCCCAGCCTCCAGACACACAGACACTTGTAGCCCTCCAATAAGGGCTCGGATTTCTCAACAAAGTACAGCTTTGCTCTCACAACAGTTTTCAGCTGTTGATGTGATCACATTCCTCTGTCTGTTTAGAGCCTGCGCCAGAGAGGCTGGGGGTTGGCCAGCTTGTGAACATGGGCATGTGTGTGAGAAATGGGTGCCGTGTGCGAGTCTGAGAGTGTGTGGTGTGAGTGGGTATTTGTGTGTGAGAACCTGCACAGGTGTGGGTAAGCATGAGTTTCCAGGTGTATTTATAGACACATGTATGTGTGTATTGGTAGTCATATGTGTGAGGGTAATAAGAATGTGTCTGTGTGCCTGACAGCCTGGGTGTGTTTGTACTTGTGTGTGTGCATACTTGTACCAGAACCTTACACACAAGCCTGCCCATGGGCAAGCTCTTATAAGTGTCTGTGCACCTCCATGAACAAATATCACAAGAATGTGTCTGCACAACATGGATAGATCTGAGAACTATAATGTTGAGCAATAGAAGACAAAGAAATTAACACACTCTGTTAACATTATATAAAGTAAAAACAGGAAAAAAGTAATCTGTGGTGTAAGAAGTCAGAATTGAATATTGTGCCTGGAAAGGGGGCCTGAAAGGGATCCTGGGTACTAATAAAATTCTACCTTTTGATTGGAATGTGCTGTTTCCATGTTGTGTCTATTTTGTGGAAATTCATTGACCTCTATACTCATCTATAATGAGAAACCATAAGGTGCATATATAATTTTTACCATCTGAATATATGTCATAATTCAATAAAACACTGGTTCAAAAAAGTAGGACCTGAAGACTACACATTCCCCCATATCCCTCCGCATGTCCGGTTGCTCACCTTCTCTGACTGGCCCTTCTGCCTCCTTTCTCCTTCCTCACCACCCCCCGCCCCCTGAAGCTGAGGGTGTCTGTGTGTGAGAGGCGGATGCTCTGGGTTGCCAAGGTGCCTGCCCAAATCCAGCTCAGCTCTAAGCTTCTCCCCACAGCCTTCCTCCTCATCTCCGCCCCACCTTTTTTGGTCTCTCCTGGGAACTCTCACCCCCTTGGAAGGCAGCATCCCGAGGGCAGAGCTCCGCGGGGGAAAGATTTGCTCCCCTCCAGGAACCACCAAGCTGACATTCTGGAGCAGGTCAGACTCCCAGTGTGCACACCAGTGTGGCGGTACTGGGAAGGCCAGCCACTCTATACCAAAGGACAACCACACGTGGGAGGCAGTGGGTGGCTGGCTACAGGGCATTAGTTAAGGGTGGCTTTTTACAAAAGAAAAACCTTGAGGATCTCTCTTTGAAGACCCCCAAAGGTGAGCCTTGGCTGCACTACCTAAGCTCCTAGGATCTGGTTTCTTAATCTGTAAAGTGTGAGAAAATGCTCCGGTTTCCGGCACTGACCTTGTGATTGTTTGTGCCTGTGTCTCTTTGTACATAGGGCTGTGTGCACATGCCCGCAGGTGATGCTCATGACTGTGGGTACGCTTGTGCCTGTGTGACCAGATGAGGTCCTGTATGATTTTATAGGTAGTGTGCTCATGCTCCATGCAGGAGGCAGGGTAAGTATATCCCATTCCTTCAGAGCCTCTGATTTCTGCAGGTTTCCAGGACACAGGGCCTATACTTGGAGGGTGCTGTGGCTCCAAGGAAGAGGGTCAGCCTGCCTCAACTCTCATCTTCCTCCAGGTTGGGTTTATTTGTTCCCCTCCCAGGCTGACACCTGGCATGGCACCCTGAGGAACCTGGCTCTGTCAGCCCCATCCCTGGCCCAGATCCCTTCCTCAACTCAGGGCTCCTCCCACACTCTCCCAAACCTGCTCAACCCGCCTGGCAGCCCAGCATCTCTCAAGAGGTTCCTCTGGTGCCCCTCTTTGGGGGAACAGCCATCCCGCCAACATCAGGAGAGGCAGCAAGTGTGGGAGTGGGGTAGGTGGGAAGGCAGGCTGATCCCTTTGAAGGGGTTGGGGAAATTAGGCTTGCTGCTGCCAGAAACTGCCTTGATGCTTCTCTCTGAACTTAGCTTGCAGGGGTCCTCCTCCATTGTCCCTGGTCCCCTTTTCTTGCCAGTCTGAACTCTCTTCACTCCCACTCCTAAAGGCTCAGTCCTCCCTCCTGGCTCAGCTGACACTATCTGATCGACTCAAGGTGGCAATTGGGGCATTCTCCTGGAATGTCCTGGAATGTCCTAGATTGTCTTGGAATGTCCTAGAAGCATAGAAGGGATGAGAGCTAGATGTGAGTTACCCCTCTCCTCCCCAGGGCTCCCTTTGAGGGTGGTCCCTGGCTCTGGATCTCAGTCTCAGCAAGCACAATAGATCTCTGCAGTAGGGTGTACAAACAGGCAAGAAGGATAGACCTACCCAGCCATCTCCCCCCTACCTGATGAAAGACAAGCTGGGGGCAGCCCGTTGGCTCAGTGGTTTAGCTCCGCCTTCAGCCCGGGGTGTGATCCTGGAGACCCAGGATCAAGTGCTACATAAGGCTCCCTGCATGGAGCCTGCTTCTCTCTCTGCCTCTCACTGTGTCTCTCATAAATAAATAAATAAAATCTTAAAAAAAAAAAGACAAGCTGGGACAGTACCCCTTCTTTTAAGAGGATGAGAGACACTCACAGGTGTACACAGATGCACAAAATTAAAAAAAAATTTGTTGAATACTTATTATGTGCCACAGACTGTTGAAAGAGTTTTATAGAACTAGGCTCATTTTACCCTTCATAGCAATCCTATAGGGTAGGTACATTCATTATCCCCATTTTAAAGATGGGAAGACCGAGGCACAGAGAGGTCAAGTAACTTGTCAAGATCATATCTTCAGTTAAGAGTGAATTTCAGGATGCAAACTCAGGCAACAGGACTACTAAGCCTGTGCTGTTAACCACCACCTTATAACATGTGCATAATTACCCTTAAGGATATATACACCCACTCGTACTTAGAGCAGGCCGGCTCACATGCGTAATTGTACATAGAAACATATCATTACCCAGATGCTAATCATACCTAACATTTATATAGTAATTTATTTACAAATCACTTTTACACCTAGATCCAGTGCCCACTGAAGAAGGGATTGTTGCTCCATTAACAGCAATTATGGCTGCCTTTTTTTTTAAGGCTGACATTTACTGGCTCAGTCGAGACTCAGGTATTTGGCTAGAAGTTGCTTCTTTCTTTCTTTCTTTCTTTCTTTCTTTCTTTCTTTCTTTCTTTCTTTCTTTCTTTTTTTCTTTCTTCCTTATTTATTTGAGACAGGGGAAGAGAGCATGAGCAGAGGGGCACAGGGAGAAGGTGAGAGAACCTGAAGCAGACTCCATGCTGAGCACAGAGCCAGATGCAGGGCTTGATCTCATGACCCTGAGATCATGATCTGAGCCACAATCAAGAGTCGGACACATGGGACACCTGGGTGGCTCAGCGGTTGGGCGTCTGCCTTTGGCTCAGGGCGTGATCCTGGAATCCCGAGATCAAGTAACACACGAGTTCCCTGCATGGAGCCTGCTTCTCCCCCTGCCTATGACTGCCTCTCTCTCTCTGTTTCTGTCATGAATAAATAAATAAAATCTAAAAGAGAGAGAGAGAGACAGACACTTCACCCACTTTGCCACCCAGGAGCTCCTTTCTTTTTTAAATATAAGTAAAATATGCCTCATAGTAAACTTAAAACAGTACAAGAAGAATAAAGCGAAAGAAAAGTAAGAGTCCCCATTTTTTCTCCTGTTATTTCCATCTCCAGAAGTAAACACTGCTGACAGTTTCTTTGTATATCCTTCTGGAAATTGTCAATGCCCACATAAGCAAATAGTATTAGAGATTGTTTGTGGCTTTTAATCCTTGCAGCTCCACACTTGGTTATTCTCCTTTTACAGATGAAGAAACTCTTAAAAGCAGGTGGCTCTCCAAGGTCACTCAGGTACCAAGTGGACAAGTTCGGCTGCCAATCCAGGTTGTCCTGGCCTGGAACACATGTCTTTTAGTCTCTCTGCCCTAAGGTTCCTTGCCTCCTGCCTCCCATGCTGGCACCATTATGGCCCAGGCAAGTCTCTATCGTCCTGGTGGGAAGGCCAGGACTCTGCTGCTCTGGGCTTTTAAAGTAGGATGGCTCCCTCAGACAACTCAATCTAGGGGAGAACTTGCTGGGCTGGGCCCTGCTGATGGGGAAGGCAGGGAGCAGGCCCAGGAACTTGATTGAGATGACTAAGCTCCACATCAGCCAAGCGGTGCACCCCACAATGCCCTCTGAGGTCCACATGGGGTTTCACTGAGGCCTTGAAAGTTTACAGAGAGCTGTAGGCCTCAGTTTCCACGGACAGGGCATATGACAGGGGAGGAGGTGGTCTGAGTCTCCTGGGGAGGAGAAGGACTTTTAGATGAGAACCACAGCCCTCCAGCCCTTCCTCTGGGAGGTGGCCGAGCAGGGTCAAGGCAAGTACTCCTGCCCCTGGATGTGAGGAGAGGCTCTGGAAGGCCCCTGCCTCCTGGCTGCGCTTTCAGAAGGATCCCCAGGCCCATCCTCAACTCCTCTTTTGTATAGAGCCTGCAGGTTGGGACTTGAGACATGAATTGCCAAGGTCCAGCCAGAGCTGCTGAGCTTCCAAAACTTTCCCAAGAAATAGGGCAGGCGCAATGAGCATTCTGACCCTGGAGGCCTGGACTGTCTCTGCTGGGGCCTGCATGTCTCAGGCTTGTGTCCCTTATCTTTCACTCCTGTCCTTTTACAGACTATAGGGAATGAACCAGGCCAGAGCCAGGCTGGGACCTACCCTTTCCCAGTCCTTATGGGACAGAGTCCTCAGTGAGGTGCCCATTCCCGTCTGTCCCAGTGGGAGTTTATAGCAGGCACCCCAGAGGTCAATACTCAGGGTAGATGGAGAAGCCATAGCAAGGTTTGCAAAAGCCAGAGGAGGGTCTGAAGTTGGACCCATCTCTGCAATTTCTGGACAACTCCAAGGTAACTCCCAACGGACCAGGCAGCCTGGAAGGACAGGTCTGACCCCGAAGGACAACCTGGAAGAGGAGCCCCTGCCTGGCTCCCAGCAGTCCCTGTAAGCCTGTCCCTACACCTGAGTCCTCTTCTGTCTTTTCCTCTCTATAGCTTGGTATCTGCTGCCCCTGGACCGCAGCCAGCATCAAGGAGACTATCAGTGACAGCAGGTAGCCTCAGGGGTGACCCAGGCCACAGGACTGGAGGAAGAGCCTGCAGTAGCTATGCAGACAGCCCATCTGGCTCCACTTCTCATAGCTGGCCTGACTTGGCCAGAAACAGACTGCTGTGCACATTTCCAGAATTAAAGCACTAGCAAAACCACCAGGGATCTGCTGAAGGCTTGGGAGGAACTTCCCCCGGAGATGCTGGGCCTGTGCTCAGATGGGAGGCACGTCAACCCGGGCCTGGGCATTGGTCAGAGGGAGCCTCCTCTTGGCTCTCCAGACAGGAACATACCCTGTAGGCTGAGCCACCTGGGCCCCCTCTGTTCACCTGCCATCGGGACAGAGCTGTGCCCTGCTGCCCAGGGTCTCTTACCACTGCCCAGGCCCCTCCCAACCTCTCTCTTCTCTGTGGAAGCCCACAGCACTCCCAGGATGCTCCTCGAGTACCCAGAACAGCAGCTTTGGCAGCGGGTAGACAGTTGGGTACTTGTCTCAGTTCCCTGGAACCTTGGACAGGCCATTCCAGGGACTTCTCACGGGCCTGGCCCATGCTCCCAAGTTCTCCCCGTAACCCCCAGAGCCTTGGTGCTAAGCAACTGGGGAGGGCAGGCTCTCCTCTGTCCCATGGGGCTCTTTGTCCGCCTGTCTGATGCGGTCCTGCCATGTTAGCCGTGGCCCAAGCCCAGTTATTAGGGCTAAGTTCGACCCACCAACATTCCTGCTGGCCTGCCCCCTACCGTGCCCTCGGGGAGCTTCTTGCCTTTGAGAGCTGGGCAGAGACCACAGCTGCCTCCACCACCATAAGCTGTCCCCACTGCTCCAGGTGCCAGGCCATCAGGGAACAAGGCCTATGCAGAGGGCCCAAGGAAGCAGCCCTACCCGGGATGTGTGCCATCTACCCCGGCCACCCTCCATGCCGTCGTTACTTCTTGTGTCCAAAAAAAAAAAAAAAAAGTCCCTGTCACCCCCAGGATCATGTTCACACACCTTAACAAGGACTTAGTACTTCTGAAGCCCCACAGCTCTGTTTAGTACCAGGTGGACATTTGTGGTACACCCCATTTCTATCTGTTGATAGTGAGAGTACTAGACTAGGAGTCCAAGGACACAGGTCTGTTCCCAGCTTGGCTTCTAACAAACTGAAGGGTCTTAGACAAGTCACTTCCCCACTCTGAGCCTCAGTCTGCCCGTCTGTGAAATATGAGAGTTGGGACTCAGTTTGGAATCCTGGAAATCTGGGAATGACCTGGCATGAGTGGGGTTGGCAGTGGGAGTTCTGCTTGTTGAACTGAGCAGGATCTCTCTCTAGCGGCCTGTAGAACACTGTGGAAGGTTGGGGTCCTCAAAGGATATTGGTCAAGAGGAAAGAAGGCATATGTGTTTGCTATGAGTGCTTTTATCATCGTGTACGTAGTTTGTATATATGTACATGGGGGCATGAGTACATGTGTAGGTGTGTGTGTGTGTGTGTGTGTGTGTTTATGGCAGCTAATTGATCCCCCTCTCCCATTTGGGGTGGGGGAAGGGACCAAGAAGGCAGTCACTCATTAGGAGGCAGCTAATGGGCCCAAATGGCCATGTCAGCAAAGACTGAGCTCAGATGAGCTTCCTCCTGGAGGGGGGAAGGGGAGCCATGTGAAATAGGAAGAGGGAGAAGAGAGCAAAGAAGAGAAAGAAGGGGAAAGGATGAAGCTTTCCTAGGAGGAACTGTGTAAGATTTACCCTGTCCTGACTTTGTCCCCTATCAGTAAATACTCCCACCTGAGTGGAGAAAAAGCTCTGGGAGCAGAGAAGTGGAGGGGGGAGAAACTGTTTGGGGGGGGTGGAGGAAAGCACACATGTGTTCCTGTGCCCACAAACACAGGCATGTCAGCCTGCACTCACAGACTGCCTATCATGCACACATATCCATGCACATGGGGACCACGTACGCACCCAGGGACATGCCCCTCAGGCACAGACTG
The DNA here is from genome assembly GCF_905146905.1 of Nyctereutes procyonoides. Taxonomy (NCBI): domain Eukaryota; kingdom Metazoa; phylum Chordata; class Mammalia; order Carnivora; family Canidae; genus Nyctereutes; species Nyctereutes procyonoides. The sequence continues at coordinate 6,240,152 of NW_026575133.1, read as the reverse complement.
AGCACACGGAAAGTGCAGGTACATATGTACATGAGAATGCATGTGTGCATTCACCCAAGGATGCCGGTTCTGCATTACATCCAAGAGGAGACCCAAGTGAAAAGGACAGTGCCTGCCTCCTGGGGGCTGATATTTTAATGGGGGTCCTGGTAAGGAAACAGACCACTCATGTGATGTGACACAGGCTGTATACCTGGTGCACACATAGATGCACCTTTCAGGACCCTGTAGGGATCATCTACCATTCCTTTGCCTGGCACCATTTTCATACGAGGGAGGCAAGGAACAGGAGAGCCAAGACTGAATTCTGTATCTTGCTTAACTGAGCCTTATGAGGGGACCCTCACATCCACTTCCCCCACATCCTTCCTTCACTGCACCAGATTTTTGCTATTGCTTACAAAATCTCTCACTTTCAAATTGTGAAAACACTAACAGGACGCCTTGATATCAGCAAATCAGATTTGTAGTCTGGATGCCTGATGATGCTGGGGGAGGTCTCTAAACTTGACTTTAGAAGAGGAATAGTTCTTTCTCTCACCATTTACAAAGTAGATTCTAGAGGAAATAAAGTCCTAACTCTAAAAATGTTATATGTTACAATAAAAACTCTAAAAACAACATAGGTTAAAATAAAATGATTGCACACATTAGAGAAAGCTGTTTAAAATAAGACACAAACTGGGGTCCCTGGGTGGCACAGCGGATTAGCGCCTGCCTTTGGCCCAGGGCACGATCCTGGAGACCCTGGATCGAATCCCACGTCGGGCTCCCGGTGCATGGAGCCTGCTTCTCCCTCTGCCTATGTCTCTGCCTCTCTCTCTCTCTCTCTCTCTCTCTCTCTCTGTGTGTGTGTGTGTGTGACTATCATAAATAAATAAAAATTAAAAAAAAAATAAGACACAAACTATAACAGCCATGAAGGAAAACATTGAAATATACAACATCTAAATTTAAAATTGCTTTCTGATAAAAGACTGAAAATAGCATAGAGAGAGAAGCAACCAAAGCACAACAGATATTAATATGCAGAATAACGAATTCTAATACACCAATAAGAAAAAAAATTTAAACCCATTAGAAAAATGGGCAAAGTATATGAACAGGCAATTTATACATGTAGAAGTACAAAAATGTCCAATAAACAGGAAAAATGTTCAACAGTAGAGACATGCAATCATAATTAGGAAAATGCAAATTAGAGCAAAGATGAGATTTATTTTGACTTGATCCAATAGATTAGCAAAATTCAAAAGATTGCTAGTATCCAATGTTGGAGAGAGTGTATGAAAAGTGGGTTGTCTCATCAGCAATTGGAAGCACCATAAATTGATCCAGTCTTTTTGGAGGGTACTTTGACAGTTTCTATTAAAATTAACAATGCCCAGGGATCACCGGGTGGCTCAGCGGTTTGGCACCTGCCTTTGGCCTGGGGCGTGATCTTGGGGTCCCGGGATCGAGTCCCACATTGGGCTCCCTTCATGGAGCCTGCTTCGCCCTCTGCCTGTGTCTTTGCCCCTCTCTCTGTGTCTCCCATGAATAAATAAATAAAATCTTAAAAAAAAATAAAATTAACAATGCCCATCTTTGTCTTAGCAACTCCATTTCTAGATATCTATTATCCTAATTAAATGCTCGTGTTTGCCCACAGAACCACATACCAGGGAGTTCACTGAGCATTATTTATAACAATGAAAAATTGGAAGCCACCTAACAGTCAGTGGTGGGGCATGACGAAGTAACAATGGCACCCCGTGCTATGGAATATTTCATATGTCACAGTTAAAAATAATAAGATCTATAGGTATTGATTCAGGAAAATCTCCAAACCATATTTTTCCAAGTCATATTTTTATTTTTTTAAAGGTTTTATTTATTTATCATGAGAGACAGAGAGAGAGAGAGGCAGAGACACAGGCAGAGGGAGACGCAGGCTCCATGCAGGGAGCCTGATTTGGGACTCGAACCTGGGTCTTCAGGATCACGCCCTGAGCTGAAGGCAGGCGCTAAACTGCTGAGCCACCCAGGCTGCCCTAAGTCATATTTTTAATTAGAAAATCAAATTGCAGAAAAATAATACTTGTATACAAAATAAAAACACACTAAAAAACCTGTATGTTTAGGTATAATATATATGTGTATGCAAATTCATGGGAAATGATCTGGAAGGATACCCAGTGACGTGACCACGGCAGTGACCTCTGGGGAAAATTCTGGAACTGGAAAGAGTGCTTCATTTGCCTTTCTTTTTTTTTTTTTTTTTCTTCTTTTTTTTGCCTTTCTTTTAAGAATGCATCCAGGGTACCTGGCTGGCTCAGTGGGTAGAGCATGTAACTCTTGATCTCGAGGTCTTTTTAAAAAATATTTTATTTATTTATTCATGAGAGACAGAGAGAGAGAGAGAGAGAGAGAGAGAGGCAGAGACACAGGCAGAGGGAGAAGCAGGCTCCATGCAGAGAGCCCAACGTGGGACCTGATCCAGGGGTCTCCAGGATTATGCCCTGGGCTGAAGGCAGCGCTAAACTGCTGAGCCACCCGGGCTGCCCATTGATCTCAGGGTCTTGAGTTTGAGCCCCACACTGGGTGTAGAGCTTACTTAATAAAAAATAAATAATAAATATAAAAAAGAGTGCATCCATGGCTTACTTTTTACTTTTTAAAAGGTGGTTTTATTAAAGCACAGGGACAGGACTCATGGACAGAAAGAGCTGCCTTACTTTTGAAATTTAAAATAAATTTTAATCAAGATGTGTTGAACGAATTAATTAATGAAGGGGTCTGCAGCGAGACCTGACATATACACATTAGGCATCAAGAGTTCTATCTATTGAATGAAGAGTGGAGACCCTCTTTGGAAGCAATTCTGCTTTGATAGATGTCATAAGAATTTGCCTTCCATTCCATTCCTGGAATGCTAAAACTGGGGAGCTATACAGACTAACTGGCTGGAGTTCCTCATTTGACAGAGGTAGGAGAGATGGCCAGGGCCCAAGCCAGAGCTGCAGAAAGATCACAAAAGGTTAATGGAAGGCAGAGAGAGGCAAGTTGACTGTACCCTTGTCTGACTTGTAATTTGTTGTCTCAGAGACAAGACCAGGCCGAGGGGCTCCTGGCTATACCCATAGCCTCTGGATTCAGGCCCAACAATTCAAAACAAATATTGAGTGATGGCTGGTGCGAACAGCACTCCAGCAGCCCTCTGCAGTTGATAGGATCCTTCCTTGCACATTTCCTCGTTTGTCCTCATTAGAACTCTGAAAGGTAGCTTCTGTTGCTACCCCCATGTCACAGATGAGCAAACTGAAGTCAAAGAAGTTAAAGACTTGGCCAAATTCACTCAGATATCAAGAGGCAGAGCAAAACGCATCTTCATTCGTTTGGAATCTTTATCCCCAATTCTTTCTGCTGCAGCAAAATTCCCTCTAGGATTCCCATCTCCTGCCCTCCTGATAGAACTCTTGATGCCTGATGTGTGAATGTCAGGTCTCGCTGCAGACCCCTTCATTAATTAATTCATTCAACGCACCTTTATTAAAACTTATTTTAAATTTCAAAAGTCAGGCAGCTTGTTCTGGACATTCTGAGGCTGACCTCAGGCAGAGGACTTAACTGAGGCCTTGGGGTAGTGATGAAGACCACAAGAAGCAGTACTGCCCTTGTGATGTGATGAAGGACAAGCACTGGGCATCAGATGCACCAGGGCTCTCTAGCTTAGTGACCTTGAGCAAGTTACTTAACATTTTTGCCTCTGTTTCTTCATAAAATTGGAATGAGAATCTCTCTTGGGGATGTGGCAAACATACATCAAGATAATAATATATGTAAAGTCCTTAGTTTGGTGCCCAGCATTTTATTAGCTCTCACTAATATGCTGAAGGAGCTGATGGCAAATATTTATGATGGAACGACCCTTCTACCCTGGTAAGCATGACTTGAGGGGCACCTGGGTGGTCAGTTGAGGAAGTGTCTGCCTTTGGCTCAGGTCATGATCTCAGGGTCCTGGGGCTCCCTGCTCAGTGGGAAGCCTACTTCTCCCTCTCCTTCTGCCTCTTCTCCCTCACTTGTGTTCTCTCTCTCGCTCTCGCTCTCTCTCTCACAAAAATAAATAAAATCTTCAAAAAGAAAAAAATATTACTTGAATCTCGGTTTTAGTGCACACTTGTACCATAGAAGGAGCTATGTCAGAGAAAAGTGTGACAGCATTTTGGGAACTACAGAAGAGCATCTGAGGCTGGGGGATGCTAAGCCAGCCTCTAGCTGCCAACAGGGAGAAATAAATCCCCAAACAGGAAAATAGGTCCAGTGTCTTTGGAGTGGATGGTCTGAGAGGCAGTCAGAACTCATTATGGGGTGGAGGAGTCAGGGCACTGTAGTCAAGGGCAGGATGGGGCCAGTGTGCCCAGCTGAGATCCCTGGAGGATAGCCTGGGACAGATCTTAGGGGTACTTAGGATCCTCAGTGAGCATCAGCCAGAAAGGATCCATGAGCCAGGATGCTTCTTGAACCTGGATTTCCCTTCCTCTGGGCTTTTGTGTCTAGAAGGGAGCCAGAGAGGGGTATAGTGGAGGGGCCAGGTACTCGGCAGACTGAATCCCCAAAGCAGCCTCTAAGTCGTGGCAACTGCTGACAGGGAACATCCAGAGTCTTCAAAGGTCAAGGAGAGGGGCTCTCTAAGACAGTTCCATAACATTTTCCAGACAGCTTCCTGTTGCCTCTCTCCAACTCTAGTCCCACAGGAGCCTAAGGCCAAACACTTACCAGATTCTGGGGGCAGCCAGTGTGGAAGGAAGCTTCCTAATCCAGTTGAAGATTGTTCACCAGCTGCCAAGTCAGCAACCATCCCAGGGGCTACTCTTAAGCCTCCCTCTCCCTCCACCTCACTTCACACCCACCTGATCATGAAACCCTCCCTAGGATTGCTAACTTCTCCCTCCTTGCTCCCTGCTTCCTTAGCACAGGCCACCACCCACCTGGACCAAGGCAACAGCCACCTGGCTGCTATCCTATCCTCCATCCACTGTAGGCGGCCATAAGAATATTTCTAAATTGTTATCTGAACAAACCACACCTCTGATTAAAAACAAAAACAAAACCAAAAAGCTCCTCACAGCCCTGGGGAACAAGTTCAAGGTCTTATCAGGGTTTGTAAGGCCCCTGATCTCCTCTCTGGTGTTATCTCTTAGCATTCACCATCTCATAATTTGTGCTATGTCTGGATAGAACTGCTCAGGGATAGTTCCTCAGGCTCTCACCTCGGGACCACTGAACTAGAACCTGCATTCCAACCAGCTTCCTAGGTAATTCTTATACACAGCAAAGTTTGAAAAGACAGCTCTAGGCTAGTGTCTCTCAAATTCTCTGAGAATTAGAAGCACCCTCGATGTTTATTAAAAATGCAAATCCCGGGCCTCACCCTAGCCCTGCCAAATCAGAATTTCCAAGGGAGGGGTCTGGGAAGCTGTGTATTTAACAAGCCTCTCATCTCAAGTGCCTCTCTTCATGGGGGAAGTTTGAGAGTCATAATCAGTGGTTCTCAATATTGGCTGCATGTAAGAATCACACAAGGGACCTTTAAATCTATATTAATGATTGGGGATTGTTGTCTGGGGTGCAGCCTGGCTGGCATCAGGATTATTCAAATCCTCCCCAGGTGATTTCTGTGTGATGGGCAGCTGGAGTTGAGAGCCACCACACTAAGTAGATGATTTCCGAATGCAGGTGCATGGACTGGGGGTGGGTGGGCACTGAGCAGCTCACTGAAGGCTGGGACTGGTGGTGCCATGGTCCTACAACCCCGGAATCCAGGGGGGAATGGTCTACAGAAGGTCAGAAGGGGAACCTGGACAGAGAGCCTCCCTCCCTGGGGCCTTTACCTTCACAGATAGGGGCTTTAGTAGTTCCAGAGTGTGGTGGGCTGTGAGAGGTAGAGGGCAATCTCCCAGATCTGGAGCAGAGCATTGCATGGGAGCCTTGAGTAGAATATGCAGAGCCAGAGTGGACAGATGTGGCTCATTCTCCCTATGCCTACCCAGTCCTGAACCTGGGACCCAGAGCCTCCCCGTATGGGCTATGCCTATGGGATGCCATCCCGCTCCAGTTTGTAACCTGTCTAGGGTGAGGCCAGGGAGAGAGTCAGAGGATGGAGAGAGCTCACTGACTTCCCAAGACCCTACATTTGACAGATTACAAAGTGCTGTCCACCTCACAACTGCATTGGAGCCTCAGGAATACCCTTTGAGGGGATTTTCTCCCCACTTGCAGGTACAGAAACAGACTCAGAAGTCACACATCCAAAGCCACATAGCTGGTCAATAGCAGAGCAGAGCTTGGGCTCTGGATCTTCTAGGATTTCCCCTCTAAGATACATAGGCAGTAATGCCTTCCCTATTGTTTTGTGCTCTCACACTCAAGCATAATCATTTACACTCAGAAGCACCCATACTCCACACTGCGTAGTGGCACTCATTCTTTCAAAGACCTACATGTCCATATTCCCAGTGGTGCATGCACTCGGCCCCAAGGGCACATGCTAAAACAGAGTCACAGACATGCACAGGCACTGACAAGGAGCAAACGCACCCATATCGACTCTCATAAGCCCCTGATGGCTCTCCCTCTTTCCCAGAGACCAAGTCTCTAATCTTAACCTTGACCTCATTCAAAGTGTGTGTTGGGGGATGAATCTGGGCCTCAGAATGACAGGGAAGCAGGTGTCTGGCTCCAGCAGCCCACTCTCATCCTTCCACCTGCTGCATTATGGCTCCAGTCCTGAGGCCAAGAGGCTGCCTGTATCTTAGAGGGAAAATCCTAGAAGATCCAGGGCAGCAGCCAGGATTGAATGAGCAAGAGAAGCCAGAATGGAGATGAGACTAGAAACCCACCATCATCCAGACCCCCCTCAGGCCATTCTGAACCTGGAGCAGGACCCTTGGGCTGGGCGGTCAGACCTACCACTTCCTAGTGGTGGCTTGAACAACTCACTTAACATCTCTAAGTCCCAGCCACCTCCTCTGTGAGGAAGGGCTGCCAGTTCTGCCTGCCGGGCAGCGCTGATAGGAAGATCTGATTGCTTATTAAACTCAACACCCCAGAAACAGACAATCCAGTCATGAAATGGGCAGAAGACATGACAGACATTTCTCCAAAGAGGACCTACACATGGCCAGCAAGCACATGAAGAAATGCTCCACATCACTTGCCATCAGGGAAATACAAATCAAAACCACAATGAGGGGCACCTGGGTGGTTTAGTGGTTGAGCATCTGCCTTTGGCTCAGGGTGTGATCACAGAGTCCTGGGATCAAGTCCCTCAACAGGCTCACTGCAGGGAGCCTGCTTCTCCCTCTGCCTATATCTCTGCCTTTCTCTGTGTGTCTCTTATGAATAAATTTGTTTTAAATCTTAAAAAAAAAAAAAGTCTTTCTGGGCTGGCCTGAGTGGAGAGGTCAAGATCTACATCTTCTGGAGGAAAGGCCAGATTTAGCCAGGAGCTGGGGAGAGGCAAGACTTTTCCAAGGCACCCTCTGGCCACTGTTAAATGAGACCGACCAAAGGGAAGCTGAGATGGGTGGGGGGAGAGCACTGAGGCCAAGACTGCCCTCTCTGTGGCCTGGCCTAGCTGAGGAGGCCAGTTACCCAGGAGCCCCTGCTCCCCAGGGCCCCATCACTAGGAGCAGCTCTCATCACCTCCAAGCCCAAGCGGATCCCCCTTTATCAGCCCCCCTGGCACCAGTCTGTCTGAGCCTCCCGCACCTCTGACGCCCAAGACATTTGTTTTGGTATCTGTGGTGACTGTGGTCAGAACATAATTGGAGTTGAAACACCCACTCGGACCCCTGAAGGGTAAACAAGCTAGGCTGGGGCAGCCCTGGAACCTATGTGAAGACAGACATAACGACAGTGGCTTGAGGAAGCCAGGCAATCTGGGTGTGGAAGGGCAGGCTGGGAGGGAGAGGGCCCAGGTGGAAAAACAGGGAGGAGGCCAACTGCGCGCCCTCTTCCAGGGCAGCTGCAGAAGGGAAGTCAGGGTTCAGATGCCAGCTAAGAAAACCTCCCCAGTCCACCCCGCTCTGGTGCGCAGCTGTCGTCGGGGAACTTCAGAGGTCCCCAGCCTCCAGGAAGCCTGCAGTGCAGACAGACAGACAGGTAACAGTCCTGTTCCCCAGAGCCTGGCCCCATAGGCTACAGCCCAGTAAATCTTCAGGCCCGGGAGTTACACTAGGAAAAACACTTGTCCTCACTGATGGGACAACTTGACCTTGCCTTCTGGGGACCTGGGAGCAGGAGATAGGGCCCTGCTGGCTCTGGGAGTTCCCATCAGGACCCAAAGGTCTTGAATCCTTGGAGCACTCCAGGATCCCCAGCAAATACCTGCAGAGAGCTGGGGGGAGGAGCCGAGAGCAGGACACCTAGGCAAGATTTGCCAGGTAGACAGGATGTTCAGTTGTTTTCCTAGGACTCCAACTGAGGCAACTGGGGTGAAAGGAGGCCTGGCTGGCCTTCAGAGCCTGGTACTGCCAGCTCCACCCTTGGGGCTCAAGGCATTTAAAGGGCCAGAGCCCTGCGTCTCAAGGCAGGCAGTTGGTCAGCTAGGTGGCGATGCAATGCCACGCACACTCTGCCCACCATCAGCCATCATACTGAAGCTCTGCCCAGCCTTGGGAGATGGCATGGGAGGATACCCTCAGGTGCACGTGGGGGCCGAGGTGCTTGACAAGGGTTGGGCTGGAGATCTCTGGTGAGACCATTGTGGAAGCCACAAGTTTCCTGAATCTCAGGACCCATTTGTGTCTCCGGGCGCCTTGCAGCATACATGGAGGAGGGAGCAAGGAGTGGGTGTATGGGGACAGGGGTCCTTGAGTGGAAAGAGTCCATGTAGCTCACAGGCCTATGTGTCTGAATGGTCAGTTTGCAGGGACAGTGAGCATTCCAGAAGCTGAGGGTTGGGCTTTGCTGGACCCCCGTTACACCAGGAGCTCCTGTCTTGGCTGATTCCAAGGGTCTCCCCCTTGGACAGGAGTGGGAAGTGCGGGGCTTGAGCCCAGGAAGGACAGCCTCGACAGGCTGGCGGCGTCGTCTCAGGGGAGCCTGGCCTGGGCTGTATAGTTTGGGACTGGCCACCTCCTCAGCTCAGGTCCCATTGCTCACACACACCGCCTGGGTCCCCAACTCTTCTGAGACCACCCCACTTGAGGATGGCACCATGTGTGGTCTCATGTGTGAGATAGGTACCGTCTTTAGGTCCCACTGAGGCAAAGGGCTCTCTCGCTCAGCCAGCCTCCCGCATCTCCACCTCTTCCCTGTCGCACTCCTGCAGAGCCCGCCTTTGCAAAGGCGCTTCCTCCAGAGCCACCATCCTGGGTTTTAGGTCTGCCACCTGGTGGCCAATGCAGAACTACTGCCACCGCCTCCGCAGGCTTCAGTCTTCTCAAGGGTGTGGCCAGAGACTGCAGCCCAGACCCCGGAGACACAGGGCCCTGGGGGAGGCTGGTCTCCCAGCCCAGTGAGCACGCCCACATCCTGCTTACTGGGACCGGGAACTCCCAAGAGTTGGCCTTGATTGGCAGCAGAGGTTCTTAGGTGCTGTGCAGGAACATCCTGGTGAAGGATCCCTCTACTCCACCCACTCCAGCCTTAGGAAGCCAGGGGCCACCCACAGCCCCTCCTTCTGCCCCGTTTCTCCCTCCTGTCCAGAACTAGAGAGGTGTCAGAGGCCACAGCCCTGTTTCCTAGAGCTGAGGAGTTCCTGCGTGTGTTCTCAGGTGGAACAGACGCTCACTAATGGAGCACCTCTCCCTCCCATCCCGTCAAATCCCTTTGCACGCGGCTCCTTGCCTGGGCCAGACCAGTGAAAATCCACAGTCCTGTAGAGCTGCCATGAAGACCCAGAGGTCTGAGAATCCACCTCACAGAGGCAGACGGAAGGATGGAAGTCCTCATTACAGGATTCCTCCACGTGTCCCAGCAATGGTGAATAATTTATGTACAAGGCGGAGAAGACAATAAATCAGCAGCAATGATTAACATGAGCTATTTTATGTGTGAGAAAGATCTATGGCAGGAGGCTGCCAGGTTGCTGGTGATTAATGCTGCTGTTGTATTGGCTTCTGGGCCTTTATATTCAATTATGGGCCTAGAGTATGTGGGGGGTCCTTGGGATGGCATAGGGGAGACAAGTAAACCAGGGAGGGAATAGCTGATGCCTAGGACCAAGGCTGGGATGACAACAGGTGGCAGCCTAGCCCTGTGGACACCTTTGCTGATGAAAAGGTTAAACTAGTGGGACAGAGATGTGGTTATTTCTGTAATGGCAGTCACTTTTTCCCTGGGATCACCTCTAAATACTAGTCAAGGGGGGCCCTGGGAATGGGGACACAGATTGAAGGAAGCATCCTTGGGAAAATCTGACCCTTCTGCAGTCAAACGTTAGGTTTCTGGGTTCCCCTGCTTCCCGTGCTGTCACCTCCACGATGCTAGGAAGGTGGTAACATCAGCCAGCTAGAGTGGTGGAGGTGGGGGGCTGCGACTACTGCTGGAGAAAGTTCCCTGCCAGCAACAGGGCCAGGGAACCAGGGCCTAGCTTCACATCCTAGACAGAGATCGTGGCAGGGGGGCAGGCTGGGGAAGAAGTCTCTGGGTGCCCTCCTCCCAGCTGACCCGGGCAGCCCTGGGAGGCCCCCTCCCTGCATTCCCACACTTAGGCCTCTCATCCTCAGCCAGCTCCAGCTGGCCCCTGTCAGTTCAGGGGGTGGGGTGGGGTGTCCAAAGACCAGTGGCGGCTTCGGGGTTAAATGATTTCCCCCTGCCCAACCCCTCCAGGCCCTGGCTCCTATCAGCTCCTTCCTCCTCTTCCTCCTCCTCCTCTTCCTCCTCTCCACTGACCTCTGTGCAGCCTGGCCCTACCTCCCCTCAGAACCCAAGGCCTGTCATGAGGCACAGGGTCGGCTGACAGCTGGGCTCTGGGACCCTCTGGAGGACCAGGGACATGAAGGAAGAACTCCCTCCCTCCCCCAGCTGGGCTGGGAGCCCACTGTATGTCATCCTACCCACAGGCCGGCACTGTGGCATTCCAGGCCTGGGGTGGGTGGAGGAGTGCGAGAAAAGAAGAGAACACCGCCACCCTCTCTGGGGTGAAGGGGGTGGAGATGAGGTACCAGAGGAGGCTGGTATGGACAGGACAGAGTTTATGGCTGCAGAGAGAGTTTCTGGCTCACCCCCCACCCCTCACACACCCTGCACCTTTGTAGGCAATGGTTCTAAGTCATGATACTGTACATCTCTGTGTGCAAACCTGTGTGGATATGACATCCTGTGTGTCTGCCTCCACACGTCTCTGGTCAGTGTCTGGGTCTGTGGCTGTGTGTGCCCGTGTGTCTGAGCACCTGTTGTGTCTGTATGAGCACCCCTGCGGTGAATGCATGAACACACACACTTGAGCTGATCCCCAGCTCAGTCCTCTCGCACAGCCCCATCGGACCCACCATCCCCCAATAACTGTCTTCCTCAGCCCCTAATCCCCTGCTTTCCTGGCTCATCCCCTGGACTCCCTGGGACTCCATTAATGAGCCCTGGCAGCCCCAGGACAAGCCCCAAATTAACCCCACTGCTGACCCCGACATGGACACCTGTAATTAGGCCAGGAGTGGCTGAGGCAGAGAAGGCCCTGGGGCTCAGAGGGGTGAGGGCAAGGCTGGGCTGGGACAGGGAGCCTAATGCCCAGGAATGCTCTAAAAGCTGTGCCTGGCTCCAGGGCCCGCCGCCTAGCTCATCTCTAATACCTCACAAAGCCTCCCAGACAGGGCTCCAGGGGGATTACCCCCCAGAGAGGCCCTGGAGGTGGGCTGGGCTGCTCAGTGGGCCCACCCTGCTGGCTCTGGGCTTCGGAGGCCTTATGGAAGGAGCAAGCTGCCCCCGAGGCCTCAGAGCCCAGCAGCTAGCTACAGGGTTTTTAGCATCCCAGAACCTGTGCTCAAGACAGCAGCTGCCCAGGGAAGAGCCAAGTCGAGGCTACCTGGTGCACCCCCTCCTCCCAGTGCCAGCCCCACCCTTCCTCAACTTGTTTGGTTTGCTCTGTGTAGCGTGTCCGGTAGCTCCATCTGCATTAACCCCTGACCCCAACTGTAACTCTTCCTCCCCTCTGACAACTGTGTTTACCTAGTTCTCCTTCCCGCCTTTCCCCTCCTGCCCAGCCTCTCCCAGGGAAAGCTGCATTCTCCTTGAGACTCCCCGATCCCGGGAGCCGCCAGAAGAACCTTTGCCTGTAAGTGTGCCTGAGTGCAAATGAGCACAAGTGATGTGGCTGCACAAGTGATGTGGCTGAGGGCCTGGAGGGCAGCACAACCGGGGTTTGGGAGCGGGAGTAGATTGGTATGACCATCTTGACATGCGATGTGAATACCTATCAGACATTTTCAATGAACAGGTCGTTTGTTTTTTTGTTTTTAAAGATTTTATTTATTTATTCACGAGAGACACACAGAGAGAGAGTCCGAGACACAGACAGAGGGGAAAGCAGGCTCCATGCCGGGAACCAGACGTGGGACTTGAACCTGGGACTCCAGGATCACGCCCTGGGCCAAATGCAGGCTCTAAACCGCTGAGCCACCCAGGGATCCCCTGAATCAGGGACCCCTGATTTGGCTCAGCTATTCCACATCTAGGAATTTGTCTATTTATGTCCTGCACTTGTGCTCAGACAAATATATATCACGAGTATTTAAGATTGTGTTATAAAAGCTAAAGACTGCAAACATACTAGGTGTCTATCTAGAGGATTAGCTAAGTAATGAAGCCATAGCCATACAATGGAATACTGTGCAGCCAGTCAAATGAGTTATCTGTATGTTCTCATCATAATAATCTTCAAGATACAAGGGTAGCAAGGTGCAGAACAGAATATAGAATATGCCACCATTTGGGAGTGTGGAAGAAGGGGAAATATGCAAATAACATTCACTAATTTTTGAAAATAGGTATTTCTAAATCTTCAAGAAATAACAGTGGTGACACTAAAGAACAGTGGGGGCACTGAGGGCAGGAGTGAGACTCCTTTGTACTTTGATAAAATTTGACTATTGTACACGTTTTATCTTTTTTAAAAGGATTTTATTTATTTATTTATTTATTCAGAGAGAGAGAGAGGCAGAGACACAGGCAGAGGAAGAAGCAGGCTCCATGCAGGGAGCCCAACGTGGGACTCGATCCCAGGTCTTCATGATCACACCCCGCCCGGGCTGCAGGCAGTGCTAAACTGCTGCACCACTGGGGGCTGCCCAGATTTTATTTATTTTTTCATGAAAGACACACAATAAGAGAGGCAGAAGGAGAAGCATGCCTCCATGCAGGGAGCCCGATGTGGGACGCGATCCCAGTACCCCGGGATTATGCCCTGAGCTGAAGGCAGACACTCAACCACTGAGTCACCCAGGCATCCCACATGTTTTATCTTTCAAAAACAAATTTATAGGGACACCTGGGTGGCTTAGTGATTAAGCTCCTGCCTTTGGCCCAGGGTATGATCCTGGAGTCCTGGGATCAAATCTCACATTGGGCTCCCTGCATGGAGCCTGCTTCTCTCTCTGTGTGTGTCTCTCATAAATAAATAAAATCTTTTTTAAAAACCCACAAATTTATGATAACACAAAAATAAATAAAATGCATATATCCTGGGGCCTGACTATTCCATTTCCAGAAATCCAGCCTACAGAAATAAACAAGTACACAACAATTATACAAGGATGGTCTGTTGTTTAAATGTCATACACTGGAAACAACTTCCACGCTCACCAATAGGTTAATCATATAAGTAAAAGATGATATATCCAAACTACAGAGTACTGAGTGGCCATATGATAATGAAGTAGATCTATAGGTACTGGCAGGAAAACACTGCAAAGACAAATGTTAGAGGAAAAAGCAAATTGCAAACCAGTACAAAAATATCATTCCACTTACGGAAAAAAGAGAAGGAGCAGGAAGGAGAAGGAAGGAAGAAATGGAAGAAGAGAGAGAAGGAGAGGGGAAAGAGAGAGGAAAAGGAAGGGAAAAAAACCCCTGTATGTTTCTCTATGTACATATATGTCACATAAATGTATTTCCATAACTGTGGAAAGATAAACACCAAAGAGATGGCAGAGGGAAAATGGGAAGAGGGCATTCACTCTATGCTTCTGCATCTATGATGAGACTTTAATTCTTTCTTGCATAATTACAAAATCAACTAAATAAAAGCTTGATAAAGAACAACAATGCCACAGTCACTCGTCTGGTTTCCTCCCACCACATCAGCTTCTGGAACCGGCATGAACAACACTATTATTATCCTCATGTTATAGAAGGGGAAACGGAGGCTGAGAGAAGTTATGCCATCTCTCCAAGGTCAGAGAGCACACCCAAGCCAGAGTCAGGCCCCAAAGCTCATAGCTGGTCCATACCATCTCTTCTTGGAGGTGTTCTCTCCTTCTTCCATGTTCTGAGCCTCCTCAAGAGTGTGGACATCTGTGTCAAGGTTAATAATTCCCCCCTGCTCTTACCTACAACATATGATAGACCCCCTTCCTTTCCCATCCACCTCACCCCCTCCAGCTCCCAGAGGACCTGCTGGTGAGCCCAGCCAGGGGTGCAGCTCCTGGCCTTGGCATGACTGCCAGCTTTCCTGTCACCTGCTTCTGTTCTGGCTCCTTCTGTCAGTGAGAGCTGAGTACCCGTTCCCCGCCAACATTCCCCATCCTGCCACAGAGCACCCCCTTAATTACATTTAATGGCAAAGACCATAAGAGCTTTATTAACTTTATTATGGACCCAATTAACAGCTAATGCCCCATGACTACTGTCCCCCCTAATAATCCCATTAAACATAATGAAGCAGTCTTCTCCCTCCCCTGCTGGGTGGGGGCCGAGGGAACAGGGAAATCCATCTTCCTGGGCCTGATTCTGCACCCTCAGGCCCATTGGACACCAGTGCAGGCCTGGAGCTTCGGGGGGACCAGGGCTGGGTGCGGGGAGACAGAGATTAATCAGCAAGTATTTTGATGCCAGCCGTTGAGCCTACACATACACATACACACATGTGCGTAGATATGTATACACTCACATATGCACACCACCTGGATGATGTCCAAACAAGTCCTTTATTGAAACAGGGACGTGGAATCACATACATTCCTCAAGCACAACCTTGTCCAGAACATGAATGTTCTCCTCGCCTTGTCCACGAGTTCTTCAGACAGGGATGTCCAGGTCCAGGGCCTCTGCCCTGGCTTGTTGGCTAGTGAGGGATCAGGGAGGCAAGGAAGGCTGAGGGCGAGGAGGAGTCATTCTCCTTTAAAGTCCACACCTTCCCCACACCCCGGCTCTTTCCCTGCTTTGGCTGGTGCTTTTGATATGTATTCAACTTCTACAATGTGCCAGGCACAGTGTGAGGCCTGCTCTCACATCTCACTTGTGCATCACCACAAGCCAAGGAAGTTAGTGTTGAATCTCTCTTTTTACAGATGAAGAAACTGAGGCTCAGAGAGACAGCCAGGTTTTGAAACAGGTCTTTTGAAAAGATCTCTCCTCCGTCCTTCCCCAGCAACCCACCTTTGCCCTTCTAAGGCAGAAGAGGCAGAGATGATGGAGGCAGTTCCCTGTTACCTAGATGGGGAAGTACGGCAGAGGAGCAGATTCCAGGGACAATCATGGGAATCGCAAGGCAGGCCTACTGGGTCTCATCCCACGCCCGCCTTGATGGGGTGAGAAGGCTAGAAACCGGAAAACACACTCTCCCCCACATGACTGCCACAAAAGTCCCCGGAAGTGTGAGAGCCCCAGCCACAATCCCAGATCCAGCATGAAGCAGAAGGTGGGAGGGGGTGGGGATACGCAAGGACAATCAGCACAAGTTAAATCCTCCATTACCTCCACAAAGAGAATCTTTTTTTTTTCTTTTTTCTTTTTTTTTTTTCACAAAGAGAATCTTAAGACTTGGGGATTCTGGTCCCTAAGAGTCTGCACCAGGGGTCTTCATCCATCCCCACCCCAAGTACAAGAACTGCCTCAAGATGGGGTGGGAGTGGCACACACTGTTCCGACCCTGGGCCCCGGATAGAGAATAAGGAGGGAACGCGGAGACTGACAGGGTGGAATCAATGACTGCCCTGCACAAGAGTGCAGGGGCTCAGGAAGGGAGACCCTTGAACCTTTGCTTGGAAACAGGCTCCCTGTTCCCGATTCCCCTCCCTCGGACTGGCCCAGCCTGGAAGCAGCCACTTGAAATGGGTCTCAGGGAGCCTGGGAGAGGGGCTGGCCTGGCTGCCGCCCAGTCAGGCCCACTTCCCCACCCCACCCCCCTTGGGCCCAACCCCAACTGGGGTCAGGCAAGAGAGGGAGAGCTTTCTCTCTAGATCCATCCCAGTCAGGATCCCTTCCTGCCACACACACCCAGAGTGGCACCCTTCCAATTGTTCCAGCCCAGGGGAAGGGGGGCATGTGGGCAAGTCAGCACCCTCTCCTTTCCCAAAAGGCCATGGGGCTTGGGGAGAGGGCAGTCCTACTCTCTGGGGTTACTCCAGGGCAGGGCACTGGGGAACCTCCCCGGGTGGGGCCCCTATTCTTCTCTTTGCCCTGGATGAGTGTTTTCTAACACCAAGCCCCCCCCCCCATCCTCTGAACAAACAGCACCACCCTCCCAACCCTCCGCATGCCCAGAGGGATCTGGTGCCCCAGTCACCTCAGCTGGAGATATCCAGAATCAGCCAACAGGGAATGCTGAGAAGGGGTCAGGGTGGAGGTCAAGTAAGCTGGAGGGTTTTGGGTAAAGTAAGCCTGTACCAAGGCGCTGGGTAGGGGCAAGGATTGGCTTTACTCTTTCCTGGCTATGCCAGCTTAGGCAATCTTCCAAACCTCTCTGTACCTCAATTTTTCATCTGCAAAATGGGACTGAAAATAGAACCTACTTCATAGAGCTTTTTGTGAACATTAAAGTTGTGACATATATAAAACACTTAGCAAGTATCTGGAGATATTCAGAACACAGTAAGTGAGAGTTGTATTATTGTCAGTGGGATGGCCCGTAGATTGGCAATGATAATAACAGATAACATTGTTAGAGCACGTTAGGCCATGGCCCCCTCCACTAACTCTGTGCCTGGTTCTTACTGAGAAAAGAGGAGAGGACTCCTGTCTCCTCACCTTGACCTTCTGAGGCCTCCACCACTTATAGCTCACCCTGGCCTGAGGATTTCAGAGAGCTGACTCAGTCCTGGCTCACTCCCAATAAGCCCTAAAGGTGCCCTCCACCACATTTTTATACGTGCCGCCCCAACACACACAGGCACAAACACACACACAGTGTCCCTCCTTCCCCCTTCCTTTCCCTGGAGCAAGGAAGAAAGAGGTATCAGAGTTTGAAGGATGTGAAAATTAGCTGGAGCTGAGAGAGGTGTCAACTTCAAGTCATCGCCACCCCCACACCCCATCTCTGCCCAAGGGATGGTGTTTCCACAAGTCTCTGCAGGGAGACCCCCACCCCACCCCAGGTGTAGACTGACACTGTCAAACAGGAGAGTGAGCAGAAGAGGTGGCTTGCCAGCAAGACCCAGCTCAGAGGCCTGTGCCTGGGGTGGGGTCTACAACCCACCAGCCCAGCGCTTGGAGTCATGGCCAGGATGGGAAGAGGCCAGAGGAGTGGCAGATCTGACCTTCCCGGATCCCAGCTTCCTTGGCTGGAGCTGAAAGGGCCATGGGTTTGTGCCAGCTGGTTGGGGGACCACCCTTTTCCTGAGAGGCAAGAGGGATCTAAGACACTGCCCTTATCTCCAGGTGCCTTCCAAACCCCACCTCTGGCCTGTCTGAAGGTCTTCTTGGAGTCCCTGCCTTGATTTCCCCACCTCTCAAGGAGGGCCACCAGCTGCTACTCACTCTGCCTTCTGGGCAGACAGCGGCAGACGGGGGAGTTGCGGGAGAGAAAGCCCTGGCAGAGGAGCCAGCCCCTCATCCTGTCTCTGTCATCGTTAACAGCCACAATTATTATTATTTGGAGAGACGGGCCAGAGGTGGTCAGGGCCCTGGGTGGGGTGAGTGAAATGAAGAGGTCCTCGGTATGTGCCGTCTCGCCAGGTTAATACTCCTGCCTGTCGGCCTGACAGCTGCAAGATTGATTACCCAGGCCTCCCGCTCTTTATAACTCGATCAGTCGAATTAATCTCTGGCTGTCGGCCCATCTGATGCCTGAATCACAAATTTAATTTGGAGGTTCACGGCTCCTCCCCCATCCCTGTCTCCTCCTCTCCTGCCAGCCCCCTTCCTCCCCCGCCCCTGCCTCCTCCTCCCTCCCGTGCCTCCCTTTGCCTCCGCTGCTCCTGGCTTCTTCCTGTTCCTCCTGCTCCGGCTTCCCTCTTCCCTCCGCCCCCAGGGCCCCTCAGGGGGCAGCGGGCCGAGCAGGAGTGGGGAGTGGCCCTGAGTCAGCAGCCCCTCTGCCCAGGCCAGGGGAGGGGTCATGTTCACCCACCCACCGGGCAAGGCGCCCACCCCATCATGCTCCACCCCAAACGGAGAAAGAGGCTTAGCTGACACTAAGTAAGACATATTAATGTACTAAAGACTTAATGAAGTTGGGGGGGGGGATGTGGGGTGGAAAGTGCTTGCTTTATTAGTTTATGGCCGATTAATGGGGACGCCATTACTGTGATGGAGATGGATTGCTGCTGTCAGCAGCCTGGGCGGAGGGCCGGCGCCCGCTCTTCCACGGGTGGTGGGTGCCCTGAACGGAGCGCCTGTAGGATCCCACCTGGACAGGCCCAGAGGCCAAGCTGAAGGGGTGGGGGCAGGGCTCAACCCTGGGCTTCAGGAGGGGGGGTTCCAGGGGGTCAGGGTCAGGGGGCAAGTATCAGCTGGGAACTCACCCAAAGGCAGTGGGGCAGGCAGGTGGACCCCCATTCCATAGGACAGGGGCTCAATAATGTCACCTGGAGGGAAGGCAGAGAGGAAGCTCAAGGGACAGAATGACAGTGCCCACTTGAGCCACCTGAGCTCCTTCTCAGGAAAGTGAACGAAGAGCAAGGGAAGCAAGCCCTACTTCTTCCATCCTTCCTCAGAGGGAGATGGTGCACAGAGCCCAGATCCACTAGTGCAGATGACTGGGCCACTAACCACCAGGCAGTCGTCTGCCCTACCCCATGGAATCCCCAGCACCAGAGCCAGACACATCACCCCACACTCTCAAATGGAGTGGAGAGAACTTCACGTTGCCTCCACTACCTGCCAGCTGCTGACCTCTCAGGCAGCCAAGGTGGAAAACAGGGTGGGGGGGACCTAGGAGGAGTGATAGTAGATAGGAGGGCAGATGCTACCCAACCTCTAGGCTTTCTCAGACCTGGGGGACAGGGTGTCACAGTCATTGGGCCAGCTGACCCACTGGACACCCCCTCGGTGGCTTCCCCTTTCCCTCAGCTCCTTCTCACCCCTTGACCCCAGCAACGAGGGAAGAGTAAGGGCTAGATCCAACACAGCTCTGCTCTGTTCCAAGGGGTCACTCTCTATTTGGAAGATTCCAGAAGCCCCCATCTCAGGAGTATATGATATTTTAACATGGTCATTTTGATGCAGAAACAGTAAACTTTCCAATTTTTTAAAGAGCATTTTTTTAAAAAGATTTTTTTTATTTGAGAGAGAGCACACACAAGCAAAGGAAGGGGCAGAGGAAGAAGGAAAAGCAGACTCCTCGCTGAGCAGGGAACCTGACGTGGGGCTTGATTGCAGGACCCTAGAATCATGACTTGAGTCGAAGGCAGACGTTTAACTGTTTAACCGACTGAGCCACCTAGGCGCCTCACGATTTTTTTTAAATTATCAAATGATGTTCAAAACAGGCACTCTTCAGTCCCTCCCTCACCCCACTCTATCCTAAGCCCCTCCCAACCCCAACTCAGCCCTGAGAGGCATCGAGAATGAGAAGAGATTCTAGGATGGACTCAGAATCAGTGTGTTAACCATAGTACACGATATTAATTTTTTTTTTTACATTTTGACACAAGTTAGGCCAAGCAACTGTGGCAAAATGACTGAGCTAAGGTGTCCTATTTGATGTCTTTGTCCTTCTTGCAAGGTGCATGATTCTATATGCTCGCCTGTGCTTAGCTCACACGTCTGAGCACCGGCCTGGCTCCGAGTATGCTCCACGAGGGCCTGCTTGGTGTTGGGTGTCCGTCTGCATCACAGGGTGGACACTTCCTCCTGGGGCACTGACGTTGCCACTCTGCCTGGTCAGGCCAAGGGCCAGTCATTGGTTCAGGGGTCACCACCCAGGCTCATTTCCCAAGGTAGGAACTACCTGCTCAGCCTAACTGGGAAATAAATACCCTGTTTCTGAGAGTAATTTAATTATTGGCTCCTGCGGACTAGCAGGTAATTAAATTTCGTGGCTCCCAAAGTAATTAATTGCTATGCAAATAGTAATGCCCTCTGCTTTGGAGAGAAGGATCTCGGCCTGGGTTTGCCCTGCAATTAGAAGCTAATAATTACCCTGTCAGTTCCCAGCCTCTGCCCGGTAATTACCTGCTGCAGCCCCACCGGTCACTGAGGGCCGTTACCGTCACCTGCAGCTGTGGCTCTGGCTGCCTCAGCCCCAACAGCCAGGGCAGGGCCTCTCTGGAGCACTGGTTGATCTTGAGGTCCTCCCTAGGCTACACCGTATCCATAAACCTCAGGAGCCCCGGGGAGACACCCTCACTTCTGACCAAAGACAGCTAATGCCGGAACCTGCTCAGCTCCCTTTGTTAAGAGAAGCCGAACCTCAGCTCCTTAGTGTGGAAATTCCTGTTAGGTCAATTCAACTAATGCATATGGAGAGAGTCCTTGCTGTTGGGAACTTTCCCAAAGAGTATCTAACAGTTAATATCATAAAAATCATGTTTGCCATATGATTTTCTTAGACGCGTCAACCAGGCTAGGCTGTGCTATGAGAACAGGAGAAAGGACAACCACTTTGTAGCAAACACGCACCCTCTCCTGGTTATTCAAGACACACAAATCTAGGGCCTGCTGAAAAGGGATTTGGAAGATGTAATTAAAGTCCCTAATTAGTTGACTTTAAACTAGGGAGAGGGGATGCCTGGGTGGCTCAACAGTTTAGTGTCTGCCTTTGGTCCAGGACGTGATCCTGGAGTCCGGGGATGGAGTCTCGCATTGGATTCCCTGCGTGGAGCCTGCTTCTCCCTCTGCCTGTGTCTCTGCCTCTCTCTCTCTCTCTCTCTCTCTCTCTCTCTGTCTCTCATAAATGAATAAATAAATAAAATCTTACCAAAAAAACCCACTAGTGATAGTATCCCCGGTGAGCCTGACCTAAGGGGGCAACCCTCGAAATGGATGTGCTCTTCATGATGCAGGACACTGCAGACAGGAACAGTTTCCAATTGCTCATCCCTTGCCGGGCTCCCCTCTCTGACTGGCTGTGGACAGCCTTTCCAGTGCTCTGGGCTCCAGCCTCCTCCTGAGCTCTTCTCTTTCCCACCTGACTGCCCGATCTATAGATTTTGTACTTGCCTAGCCAGCCTCTAGAGTGCATAAGCCAATTCTTTGTAATTAATCTCCTGCATACAATACGTGCATATTATAATATATACACACTCTGCCTCTCTCAGGCCCACCTCCTTGGAAGGAGTCAGAGCATCAAGAACCCAGGATGCCAGCTCCTACAATCACATCAGCCAATTCCTCATAATAAATATCTGTCCCGAACTCTCTACCTGACTTTTTTTTAAATTTTTTTTTATTTATGATAGTCACAGAGAGAGAGAGAGAGAGGCAGAGACACAGGCAGAGGGAGAAGCAGGCTCCATGCACCAGGAGCCTGACGTGGGATTCGATCCCGGGTCTCCAGGATTGCGCCCCGGGCCAAAGGCAGGCGCCAAACCGCTGCACCACCCAGGGATCCCTCTACCTGACTTTTAGAGATGAAGAAGCTGGATTCACATACACAGCAGTGGCTGACCAAGATGCCATCACTACGAAGTACGAAAACAAAGTTTGAAGCCAGGCGCCTGGCTATATCACCACTTCCCATCCAGCAGCAGGATATGGCTCCAGGTCCCAAGTCCCAGGTGGATTACATCTCTGCTTGAATGGGAAGGTATTTGTGGATGCCTACACCCCATAACTTTCAAGTATCCCTGTGGTTCAGCTGTTTGTTCATTTCGTACCTGGATCTCATCCCCTCTGTCAGCTCCCAGCCCTCTGTCCCAGGTCTCTGATTCACTCCTGTGGACGTGGGCCTGGGAGCAGTAGCACTGTGTGCCTTCTTTTCTTTTTTTTTTTTTAATTAATTAATTAATTTATTTATTTATTTATGATAGTCATACAGAGAGAGAGAGAGAGAGAGAGAGAGGCAGAGACATAGGCAGAGGGAGAAGCAGGCTCCATGCACCGGGAGCCTGATGTGGGACTCGATCCCAGGTCTCCAGGATCGTGCCCTGGGCCAAAGGCAGGCGCCAAACTGCTACGCCACCCAGGGATCCCCACTGTGTGCCTTCTAAGCATTGGTTGCTTCATTTGAGGAATATCCAGATCCCACCCCCTCTAGATCCTTCTCTAAGTTCAAAGTCTTTCAATTGAATCCCTGGGGGAAAGTGTACTGGTGTAATCTCAGAGTTGGAAAGTCTCTGGGGAAACTAGATGCTGGGCAGGGCATGGCTGGTGGAGGAGGACCTCAGGAGACTGCACCGAAGGGTACTAGGTCAAGAAGCTGTCCCACAAGTCTGGGAGAAAAGTGGATAAGGAGCAGAAGGGGCCACCAGGAGTGACAGTCCCCATCCTGCCCAATACACTTGGGTATTTCCCCTTCTCCCTTCAGGTCTCCACTTCAGTATACTTCCTCCAAGAAGCTCTTCCTCACTCCTAAAGGAGGGTGGGCCACATTCTCCATTCTTTCTGTCCCCTCCTTGTGTCCTGGGCCTGGTGGGCAGAAGAGCAAAGGACACAGGGGATGCAGGTAACCAGCTCTCCTCAGCCTAAAGGACCATGTCTAGGATTGAAGGTGGCAGGAAGCACTGCAGGCTTTGAGGCCAAACTCTAACTCTTGAATGCCTTGCCCTGGGGTCAGACACACCGTGGGATGAGTTTGTGCCACCTGAGGCAAGATGACCATCAATGCTACTGGAGTGAACAAGACAAAAATGGCAGATAGATAGTAGCACCAGGAAAGCCAGTGGTGCTAAACAAACAGGTTTCCCCAACTTCACATGAGGATGTGGGCAGGTACTAAAGGAAAATATACCAGATTTTCACACCAGAAAGAGAAAGTCACTTGACACCAGTGAGGGTTTCATCTATTTGGGAGAAGGCAACCTTGGAGATGTCCCTTACCTGTCTTCCTTGCTTCACCTAATGCAGTTCTCCACATGGTAGAAGGAAAGTTATGGTGTCCCCTGGTCTGGAGTCTGCAGCTTGCCTTCTATGCCCGCCTTCTGGTTCCTATTTGCTGCAGGAACTGCTGGGAGTCATGTTCCTACCTGTGCCTTCACGAGGAGGCAATTTCTTGCCTCTTGCTTTCAGGACAAAGATGTCTGTCACTTATAAGTTAACACTCTTCAGAGAGCAGGCTAGAAGGTGGGGGCCATTCCCCCCCCCATTAAACTAGGAGTTTCCTACAAGCAGGGGACCATGTATATCCCCTCTAAACAGGATTCCCAAAGGCAGTTGATATTTCCCTTCTATCTTCCCCATCAGTTCTTGGCACCAAGGCCTGTAAATAGTGATTCTCAAAAATGAAAACAAAAACAGGAACTATGAAGTAGCCTCATAGGACCAGGGGCCTCAAAGCATGGCCAGGGATTGCCAGGCACCCTCTGTACAATCTGGCCTCCTGTCTTAGCTGGTGCAGTTACTGCTCTGCTGACAGCTCTTTAGAATCCATTCAGAGTTTTGGCCCTGCTATAATCTCTGGGTGATGAATATGTCCCCTAATGAACTGATGAGAATTGGATTAGGTTGGAATGCCCGTGTGCTTAGACTCTAACTGATTAAACCCCCATCTGTGCAAGGACTGTCTGTGAACAGCTCGTTACATATAATTTTTTGAAGGAGGGAAGAAATGATGCTGGCATTTGGGTTTTGCAAAGGAGCAGAGGCAAAGTAGAAACAAAATGTGTC
The DNA here is from genome assembly GCF_905146905.1 of Nyctereutes procyonoides. Classification (NCBI taxonomy): domain Eukaryota; kingdom Metazoa; phylum Chordata; class Mammalia; order Carnivora; family Canidae; genus Nyctereutes; species Nyctereutes procyonoides. The sequence goes on along the minus strand of NW_026575133.1, from coordinate 6,216,029 downwards.
CAGAATTTTGCAGTGTCTAGTTGCCTTAAATCTGAACAGGGCAGCACTCCCCCCAACTTAGGGCACCCTCACTTTCCCTCACTCAGGCCAAGGGTTCCAGACCTCAAATGCCTTTACTCTTACCCAGGAGCACTGCTCAGGGTTCTCTGGGCCACATCTATCTGTCCCCTGCAAGGAGCATTGACTGGACAGGGAGTTGCTTTGAAAAAAGGCAGAAGAGGGAGATGGGATGGTAGTGGGAGAAGTCAGACCTGTGTGTTCAGTTCTCACCAGATGAGGCTGCAGATCTTTGTTTCTACTCCAAAGTCATCCAGTCATCTTCAAAGGAAATTGCAAGGAGTTTGGAGTCCCATCTGGGACAGGGACTCTGGGCTATTCCTGGGCCCACTGTGAGTCAGGACCAAGGATAGCACCTGTGCCAAGGATTTCCAAACTTCCAGGCTCCTCCACCCATCCCTCTTTCCTCCCTGCTGAACTATTTCTCCATTATTTAACATTCCTTTCTTTTCCTCCTCATCCCCTTCCTCTGTCCTTCCCTCTCTCCCTCCTCCTCCTCTTTTCACTCCTTCTCCTTAATCCCAGGGACAGAGTCTGGCTCTGTTTCTTCATCAGCAAGTACTTCGTCCCAGGAATCTCTCAAGAAAAGTTTTTTTTTTTTAATCTATTCATGAGATAATCCCTCACACAGAGGCAGAGACACAGGCAAAGGGAGAAGCAGGCTCCATACAGGGAGCCCAGTGTGGGACTGGATCCCAGAACTCCAGGATCAGGCCCTGAGCCAAAGGCAGGCACTCAACCTCTGAGCCACCCAGGTGTCCCAAGAAAAGATATTTAAGCACCTCAAGAAGCCTATCCTATGTAGCCTCTGTTAAAAGCCTATGCCCGGGATCCCTGAGTGGCGCAGCAGTTTAGCGCCTGCCTTTGGCTCAGGGCGCGATCCTGGAGACCCGGAATTGAATCCCACGTCGGGCTCCCGGTGCATGGAGCCTGCTTCTCCCTCTGCCTATCTCTCTGCCTCTGTGTGTGCGTGTGTGTGTGACCATCGTAAATAAATAAAAATTTAAAAAAAAGCCTATGCCCCAGGATTGGTGTTCACCTACACTACACAAGAACACATATACACACTGAAACATGGTGTCTAACAGGAAGGAAGGTCAGAGTGATTGTGTTTCAAAGACTGGCTGGCCACCTCTCCCCATCTCCTGTGGGGTCAGGGATTGATCCACCTGATTAAAGTACTCCCAGCATAACTACAACTCCAAATCCACAGCCCTCCCTCATCTCTCCTCTCCTCCCACCCTTTCCCTCCTCCTCCCTTCCCCTTTGCTCCTCTCCTCTGTGACTCTATGAAAAGTGGCAGCAGCTGCTAGAGAAGGCATACCCTTCAATGAACATCACAATTGTAGTGACTGAGTGTCCCAGCCTTCTTTCCTGGTTAATCTAACTTGGGAAGAGTTGAGGTGTGCTCTGGCTCTGCTACCCATGAAAGGCAGAGAATAAATAACAAGCCAGAGGCATAAACAGATGTGCAGATATATGCAGCTGGCGCTTTCCTGCCAAATTACCATGGACGGAACACTGGCAGGGGGCCAGGATGCCTCCCCCTTTGTTTGGAATTTGGCCACCAGGACCCATCCAAGCTCACCATCCATTTGGCAACATCTGAGTGAGGGGAGGGGATGCCAGGGAAGGGAGTGGAAAGGCCTTTAGGTTTGGTGAAGAGCTCCAGAGGCTTATCATGAAGACTCAGGTGGGTGAGGGTTAGTGTGATGGGGGAGGAATAGGGAGCTCTGACCAATCCCATCCTGCAGTTTCCCTAGAATAGCTCCCTCAGGATGTGGCTTGAAGTGCTTGAAGGCAGCAGGACTCTAACAATACCACATATGCATATCAGGGGTTCTATGTTGTCATTCTTCCTCCCACCCAAGGATTAGGTGTTTCTGTGATCTTTTTCATGTACAATACTGCTCAGTATTGGCATGGAGTGCAGCAGGCAGGCAGCAGTTGGATGAGAGCCAACCAGAAACGGCCAAACATGAAAAGATGCCCCTGAAGACTCCAGCCCTAGAACAAGGAATGGGAGAAAACTGGTTGGAATATTTGTGGAACTAGGGGAAAAAACAGGTGAGCAGGAGGAGAAAGCATGAGTGGGGTGAAGGAATGTTGCCCAAGGAGATCTCTCTCTGTGGACACCCCAGATTTGAATTCTGAGAGACACCAAGCCACTTTCCAGGATTCATTCAGATCACACAGAATCTTTTCTCTTTGTCAGTTGTTAATTTGTCAGGCCATCTCATGCAGATTCGAGGGGCATGGAACAGTTTTTCCAGTGCCTGATTACTAGCCCTTTTTTAGATAACATGATACAGATTCCTGACCTGTGGGGATGGGAGCATGTGCTCTGGTCAACTATGGTATTACAATGGGTCTCGAGTGGATCCAGTCTTGTAGGCAATGGGAAGCAGGAGAGTAATATGACAAAAGTCATTGCCTACATAGACAACAGTGGCGGTGAAGCAGAAGGAGGAATTGAAGGGAGGAGAAACGCAGAGCAGGGAGGCTAGTGTGGGAGCCTGTCATTCTTCAAGCCTAATGACATTGGTAGGATTGCTGATGGGTTGAACAGGAATCAGAGATGAGGAGGGATAGCATGGCCATGTAATTTGTTGTCCAATCCAGAATGGTTTTGAGCATGAAAAGAGTGCTATCAATCATTTTACCAGGACAGCAGACATACTCTGGAGAATCCTGGGCAAATCTGGACACACAGACCCCTTGGTCAAAAATGACCCAAAGTGTGGCACTTGGATAAAAGGATGTATACAGTGATGCTGACCAAAGGAAGCAGTCTGGGAGGCATAGTGGCAGGATGGAAGGAGGGAATAATGAGGTTGGAATTGGATTTACTGAATTAAAGTGTTTGAGGACACTTATCTGGAAATTACCAGCAGTTTGCCATCTTCCAAGCATCCATGGGCACTTGCTTGGAAATGTGGATTTCAGGCTTGAAAAAAAATGTCTGAATTAGATATTCAGTGAATGTCTTTGGACCCAGCAATGTCATTTTAATAAATCTGAATCTCAGAAATACTCATTCTTGTGCAAAATGACATATATTTAAGGAGGCTCACTGTGGCATTGTAAGAGAAAAACCTGGGAATGACATAAAAACCCACCAACAAGGAATTGGTTAAATCTATTCTGGAGGGCCATGTAAAATATAACTGTCTGTAATGAGGTATATCCTTGTATATACTGGCCTGGAAGATATCTCTGATATTTAAGTGAAAAGAACAAATAATAAAATAGTAGTATGGCATGACAAGTCTGTATAATAAGTGTTTTTAAACCTAATTTGTGTGATGCCTGGGTGACTCAGCAGTTGAGCATCTGCCCTTGGCTCAGGGTATGATTCCAAAGTCCCAGGATCGAGTCCCACATCAGGCTTCCTGCATGGACCCTGCTTCTCCCTCTGCCTATGTCTCTCTCTCTCTCTCTCTCTCTCTCTCTCTCATGAATAAATAAATACAATCTTTAAAAAAATAAACCTAATTTGTGTGTGTGTGTGTCTGACTGTGTGTGTGTGGTGAACATATAAAAGACCTAGAAGAATACACACCCAATTGTTAAGAGCAGTAACTTCCAGAGAAGAGGGCAGGATTAGAGGGAAAGAGAGAAGACAGGCTTTTCCTTCTTACTCTACACGTTTCTGAATTGTTTGAAATTCCTATAATCATATATTCATGTACTACATTGAAAGAATAAAATCAATAAAAAGGATTCATAAAGACAGATGAAGGGCTATCTTGTGGAGGTGATGGGGTATGAGGGAAGGGGGGCAGGGGTGAGAGCTGGGATTGGGGCTGTAACAAGAGGTCTTTATGGGATTGGGGCTGGAATGAGAGGCCTATATCCACAGAAAGGGAGGTAGGAGAAAGGGATCAAGGCCAGAGAAGAAACCCCAGAGTGTGTCTGAGGAGAGTGGAACTCATTTCTGACCTCCAGGGCTGAGAGAGACAGACTCTGCACCACACACACACACACACACACACACACACACACACACACGAGGCCAGAAACATTCCCTCCAAACACCAAGCCTCTCTTTCAGCAGGACTGGGTTTATTTTTTTTAAAGATTTTATTTATTTATTTATTCATGAAAGACACACAGAGAGAGAGGCAGAGACACAGGCAGAGGGAGGAGCAGGCTCCATGCAGGGAGCCTGATATGGGACTTGATCCCAGGACTCCAGGATCACGTGCTGGGCCAAAGGCCGGCGCTAAACTGCTGAGCAACCCAGGGATTCCCAGGACTGGGTTTAAACAAGAGCTCAGCCTTTTTCTGGGGCCCCTGATGTGTCCTAGGTGACCAACTGGGTCACCTAGGTTCCAGGTCCCATGCTGCTGGAGAAAAGCCCACTTCTTTCCTAAGTGCCACACTTGTCTAGAAGACCAGCTCAGTCAGAGGCACCACATTGCCCTGGGTGACCCAGCGCCACCCTAGGCAGCCTCAGCGCAGGTAGGCCTGACCTCTTGCTTTTCTCTTCTTCCCTTCTGCTGCCAAAATGCCCAGCACTTCCCCAGATGAAGAAAATAATAGCCAGAAATTCATTCCCTTCTGGAGGAGAGCTATGTGCTTGGGGATGGGAGGGGATGAGGGGGTTGGGAGTGAAATCCAGGGGACAGACAGCAGCAGTGACTCACAGGGGCTCCTCCCCTGGGGAGATGGAACTGACACACCAGGGTGTGGGATGCTTGGAGGTGATTTCCTGACAACGCTGTCAGCACCGTTTCACTCCTCACTCTCTGAGTGAGTGTCGTGTGTGTGTGTGTGTGTGTGTGTGTGTGTGTGTGTGTGTGTGTTTTGCCCCTGCAGCTGAGCTGAGCCTTCTTTCTCTCTCTTTACCTTTCCTGGCTCCCTTCCATTTCCAATGCTCCCTCTCCCCATTTGGCAAGTCCTTTCCAATGCTAACTTTCTGCCTTGGTGCTCTGCTCTCCAGCTCTGCTAGGCTTTCTTCTTTCTCTTTTAAACAGAAATACCGGGGATCCCTGAGTGGCTCAGTGGTTTGGTGCCTGCCTTTGGCCCAGGGCGTGATGCTGGAGACCCAGGATCGAGTCCCACATCAGGCTCCTGGATGGAGCCTGCTTCTCCCTCTGCCTGTATCTCTGCCTCTCTCTCTCTCTCTCTCTCTCTCTCTCTCTCTCTGTCTATCATGAATAAATAAATAAAATCTTTAAAAAAATAAACAGAAATACCTAGAGTCAGCTTTTCTGTTGGGGTACCCTGGCCCCAGGCTCTTTCCCAAGCACAGCAAATTCTATAGATGATTGGGAGTCCAGGGATGCACAGTATGAGGGGCAAGGAGTTTGGGGCAGGGGATAGGTGGAAAGGGAGGCAAGGCAAGTGAGCAAGTGAACACGTTTGGGGCTATGTCTGTGTTGCTCAGGGTCGGGAGGGTTCCGAGAGCCAGTGCAAGGGGAAATGGCAGCACGGCTAAGTCTGTTAATGTTCCTTAGGCCTCAGAAATCATAGGACATCAGGATGGCGAGTATCTATAGTTTGTCTCACCCATCCTCCCTGCTCTCACTTTATAAATCAGAACACTGAGGTCCAGAGAGGTTAAATGACTTATCTTCCATCATGCAGCTAGCTAAAACTGGTTCTGTTGGCAGAACCAGGATGAGAACGAGGGATCCTGACTCCTGGACAATGCCGTGGCCGTAATTCTATCAGAGACTTTAAGAGGAAAGGTACTTCTCAGACACTGTGGATGACAGATTCAACTAACAACTTAAAAAGATGGAAAAAGCTAGAATCTCCTGGCTCCTCAGGCAGCCCAGGGGACAGGCAGGGCCCTGTGTCTCTACGCCCCCAGCAGGCCCAGCAGTGACAGCAACACCTCTCCCTCCCATCCTGGCTACTTCCTAGTCTCTTCCCAGGTCCACCTCAGACACACAGCAGTCTGGCTGGAAATACTCCATAACCAAATTCATCTCCTTGGCTGCAGACAATGCTTGCCTGACCCTGAGTTCCACCTGCTTCATCCGAGGACCAAGACCATGACAAATTTGTCTTCTGTTTATCTAAGCTCTGATTCCAGCCACCCCGCCCCAAGGCTTTTGATTTTGATTTTTACTTTTTAGAAGTGTCCTCTGTCTCCCACCGCAAATCTGAGAGCTTTTAATCCACCAGGCCTCAGCACTGGACTCACTTGCCTCTCCAGGAATAACACAAGACCCCTCTCCCCTTCACTGATTGGAACAAAAATTAATCCTTAACACAAGCTCTAGTCATTTGCCATATATGTGAAACATCAGCATTGCACCCCCCCTACATAGCCCAAAGCCCACTCCTCATCCTCATCCTCTGGTTCCAGGGCTACACTAGGAATCTTCCTTCCTGTACCATAGTGCCCCAGATCCGCCCCCAGACCTTCAGGAGGAGTGGTGAGGGGGAGCCGGGAGTGGCCAGGAGTTAGCGAGCTCAGTAGGCTCTCCCCCATTCTTCTAATCGGCTCTCCCAACTGCCCGCCATTCCCTGGGAAGAGAGCGTGGAAAGAAGGGTGTGGAAAAGAGGTTGGCAGGGCAATAAAAATGTCAGGGCCTTTCCTCTCGGCTCCCTTCCCTCTTGATCCTCTCCCGCTTTCTCCTTTCGCCCCTCGCATCTCCTCCCTTTTCTCCCTCTCTCCCTCCCGCAGACCCTGCTGCAGCCGCTGCGAGAAGGCGGCATTTGGGGTATGAGGCAGGAGAGGTTAATTATTGCTCCCCGCCCCCACGCCCCCCCACAAGATGTATCTGACTGTCAGAAGGGGTGACAGATGAAGACAAAGTACAGGTACAGTCTCCTCGAACCCCGCCCTCCAAGTACCAGCCAGGGGTGGGAGTGGAGGGGGTGCGCTACCGAAGTTTTAACCCCTCGGACGCCGACTGAGATGGGGGGGGTAGTCCGGGAAGCCGGGGTTAGAACCCGGGTCCCAGCCCGTGCAGCCTGCTCCCGCCCTGCACCGGGGATCTGAGGGGAGAGGCGGGAGGGATGCAGGGAGCAGATCTGTCCCAGAGGCTGCAGAAACAAGGTCACCAGCAGTCATCCCAAGGTCCTTACAGGTGCAGAGAAAGGGACTCGTGGAGTGGCCTAGGAGACAGGTAGATGTGGGGGCCTGAGATCCCCAATGAGAGACACAGAGAGTTCCAGGACTCCACCTTCTCCATGACAATGTCTCCCTTCACCCAAATCTGTTCCCAGGCATCCTGGTCAGGGTGTGCTTGGTGTCTGACAATGAGAGTTGTGTGTTTGAACCTGTGTGTACTTGTGATGATGTAACTCAATAGGCTCAGAAGGACTCGAATATGGTGGGTTTGTGTGTGTGTATGTTCATGCACACCCAAAACCACAACGCTTGGAAGGGGTGTCTGCAAGGATCAGCAAGAGTGCCTATACAGTGAGCACAATGTATTGTGAATGTTTGCCTGAGATAGGGAGCTTTTGCCTGTAAGCATGGCTGTGGGGAAGGAGTGTGTCTTTGGAAGAATGTAGATGTGTGTTTGCAAGTGCTGAGGTGTCTATATTTGGGAGGGTGTGGATAAGGCATGTCTTTCTCTGGGTACACAATGTGTGCCAGTGTGGGGGATATGTATAGACATTGCTGTTGGTGTGAAGGTAAGCATGATTGTGTATCTGTGTTTGTGTGTGTGTGTGCATGCATGCGTGTGTGAGCGCACACGTGCTGGCCCAGAGCTGCCAGCCTCTTCCTCTCATTGGCATCCCTCCCTTTCCTGACTCTCTTCTCTCCATAAGCAAACGAGGTGAAATAATTACTTTTCCATTTAAATGCCCCATGTTCAAGCCAGAATGAAAACAAAGTGATTTAATAAAATTGTCTTTAAAGGGGAAAAGAGGAAAATAAACGTCTGCTCTGTTCCTCTCCCTGGTGTTCAGGGAGGCCCCAAGCCCTTCAAAGTTAATTAAAACAGGAACTAAAATCACAGAATAGCTTACCAACCCTTTCCCCATCTCCACCTTCAAGGTAAGGCAGCCCCCAGAAGCCCTGCCTTTGGGACTTGAGGCCACCCGGTTCCCGGGTTTAGCTTCACCCTGAGACTAACACTCATCCCTGGAAGGCACCCTGGCCTTCCTCCAGCTGTACCTAGGGGAGGAAGCTCTACTCCTTTCCTCCTCCCAAAGAGTAATGAAAGGCCTTGCCTGGATGTTTGAAATCCTTGATGGACACTGGTCCCCATCAGAAGCTTCCGGCACTTGCCTCCTCCCAGGACAGAGCCTCTGAAGCCCCCCCCCCCCGCCCTTCCCCATGGTCCCCTGAGTCCCCAGCTGCTCTGAGCTTTATCTGTCTTCACTGACCCCCTGGCCTGGTCCTCAGCTCCAGCTCTGCACAGTTCCGGCTGCTTCCGCCTGGTCTGTATCTGTTCCCCATCAGAGGTCCCCTAGAGCTCTAGCCTTCAGCAGCCCAGATAAAAGAGATGGATGGAGGTGAGTTTGGAGATGCCCCTCCCTGCAAGTGCAGAGCTAAAGCCCTGGGCTGTGATGGGGGCTCCTTGAGGAGGGCTGAGAGTGAGGGTGAAGGCTGCCAAGTTCTCTGGGAGCCCAGTTCCTATGCATCCCCACCCACCTTAGCCCTTTCCTTCCTCCAAAGGCCCAATTCCTAAGGCCTTCTCCAGGCAGGCCCCCAGACTGCGATCACTCCATCCTCCAACATATACTTCAGCAGGAAGCTCTGTACTAGGTACCCAAACCCCATCTGCATGCAGCTCCTCTGCCCAGAAATTATAGTAGTAAAATTGATCATTTATTGAACACCTATTATGTTCCAGAAACAATACTTATAAGACCTCTACTGTCATCACAACCTCTACAGAGGAAGTTTTATATTACCTTTCAGAGGAGGGCACAGAAGGGAAGCTAAGAAAACTACCCAGGATATGCACTTAAAAAGTGGTAAAACTGACATTCAGACCTGTGCTACAAAACCTTATGTGCCCCTGCCAGGCTATCCTTGACCTCCGAGCCCTAGTTCTGCTCCCAAAGACCCTTCATTGCCCTTCAGAGACCACTGCCAGTGAGAGCCCTCCCCACACTACTAACCTCAGAACTTAAACCCTTCTTCCACAGGTTCACACTGTGGGGGAGGGCAGGGGGAAATGGGAAGCCAGAGTTAGAACCTGGGTCCCTGAAAGGCCAGCTGAATCCAGGAGGCCTGTGTGGCCTCACCAGCCCTGCTTCAGTGATCTGGGATGGGGGTTGGTGGGGGGAGGTAGGAATATTTGTCCCTAGATCCGCACTTTCATCCTGGGAGAACCTGTCACTTCTCACAAAGACTCTGTCTTTTCTCCCAGGGAACTCCAGACCCTCAAGTCCGGGTTGCCTCCCAAGATGCTGCCCACCAAGGGGAGAAGGTGAGATTTGATCGCGGAGAAACATTTGTCACCCAAATTGGTTTTCATAACTCTTCTCCCTGTTCAGAGAGCCTTCAGTCACTCACATGGCCAGGAGTCAGCCCATGTCTTCAGCCCCTCTGCCATGCCTCCGACCAGGGGAGACACAGCCCCAGCATCTAAGACTTCAGTCCTGGAAATAAAAGAGAGGCTAAACAAAGTGAAGAGAGGCAACAAAGGGACAGAAACCCTGGTTTTGGGGTGAAGTAGTCAGGCATGAGGTGCTGCCCCAGACCAAGGGTGAGGATGTACCTGAAGACTCCTGGCCTTGACTACATCTGGAAAACATCTAGCAAAGGAGGGAAGGAAGGAAGAAATCATTCAAAAGCACCTTTCCTAATTCAGTCCTGGAAATGTGTGGGTGTATGTGGGGAGGGGGCGTCTATGATGACCCTTTCCAGGTCCAGGCCTCACTCTCATTTGAACCCCTGGTGCTGAGCCCAAACTGAAAGCCGGTAATGGCAACTGGGTGGGCAGTGGCCCAGCTGGCTGGGATGAGGCTTCATGGTACAGTGGTGTTGGGAGCGGGGCCTCACCTTGCCTACCTGTGAGTCACCTAAGCCAGGCCAAGCTCTGGAGCCTACACTCTTCTTTGCCACCAGCACATCTGGGATCCATCTTGAGCAGAGAGAGGACGAAGGAACATAGGGGCCCCAGCCTGGAGAAGGGAGGGTGGGAAGAAAGACAGGGATAGCTCCAACTGAGCTAGCTTCCAGATTCTGCCCTAAGATTGCCACCAGAGCCTCTATCGCTCCACCCCCTCAACTCTGTCTCTGATGCTGATCTCATTACCACCCTCCTTGCCCCCCCACAGCCCCATCTCTCTCTACCAGACCAACCCTCCCAGAGTCCTCAAACCACCCTCTATTATCTGCAACTGACTCCCAGAGCTCCCACCACTACCTTCAAGACCAGATCCTTCCTAGTCTCTAAATGCACCCACCACTGCCCTCAGAAAACTCATTCCAACCCCCAGCTTCCCAGACCGCACACCCACACATTCCAACCATCATCCTTCCTTCCCAAGGTGCTTTGCATTGACAGGTAAGAGTTGATCTTCATTAACATCTCATTTCCCTGAGTGGATTTCCATAGCTGTTCACCCAATGAGAAAGAACCTAGTCATTTGGAGGGCTGGAGAGGTGACCAAAACACATCCCAGGAGGGAATGGGCCTATGTCTCCAGCCTCTTTCCCTCTGCCCTAAGCTGCCTGCACAGTTAGAGTCCTAAGTGACAAGACCTGAACTTTTGAGCAAAAAAAGAGCTCAAAGAGTCTCCAAGTCCACCAGAAGAGTATTTAGGCCTGTCTGTGCCTCACATGTGTGGAGAGTTACACACATATGTGCACATAATCATGTAAATATGCACATACATAATTAATCTAAGTATACATACATTCTCATGCACATTTTACAAGAGAACATAAGCTCTGTAAGGTCAGGGACAATGTGTTTTCCTGTGATGCATTTCCAGTTCCTATAACAATGTTGGCACAGGACAAATATTTGTTGAGCTAACAGCACATAATGGAACACACACTTGCAAATAAATGTACACATACAGCTATATACACTTATAAGAATACATCCATATATACAGTGCTTATGGACACACATGTATACATGTATCCATGTGGCTATCCACACACACATGTGCTTTTAGATAACCCACATGTATAACACATGTTATAATATAGTATATACATGTATATATACACCTCATATATAATGCATGCAAGTACACACATAACTAGGAACATACTGATATTACATATATATCACACAGAGATGCCACGTATATATTACACACACGTGCACATTCACATACATAAATGAATACAAACGGAAGCATCTTTTTACTCAAATTTTTCCTATTTAACTGTCTTAAGGCCCCCTGGCCCGGGCCTGGCTGCTACAACCAGAAATATCCACCAGATGGCACTCTTTTGCCACTTCCCGTACTCCCAAGTGTTGCCAGAGATGTCGCCAGAGCTGTCGTCCCTTTCGGCCGAGGTGGAAAACGCGGAGCCGGTGTACCCCAGGCTTTCGCCCTCACTCCCATACGCAGCAGGACGGTGGGCGTGCCCTTGGTCCCCAAAGACTGCAATCTCGAGCTTCTCCGAAGTCGGGCTCATCCCTTCGGGCCTCCAGGCTTCTGTTGGAGGGGTGGACTCCCCTTGGGGGGGGCAGTTCGGCTCAGTCCTCAAATCCACCCTCATTCACCAGTGAGCCAAAAGTTGGGCTTCACCCGGACTCCATCGTTCAGAACAGCGCAGCTCAAGGACCTTTACTAGGAGCCTTCCTAGTAATAAGCAGATTCCTCACTACGGCGCACGAGGGAGTCAGGGTCATTTGTACACACGTGGCGCCTACACACCTGTACACACAGCCCCCCAACCTCGGTGTACTCCCGACATCCCGCCCTGGACGCCCAGCCGGGGGGTCAGCCAAAAGCGGAGAGAACGGCCAGACCCTGGAACCTAGAACCCTCGGCTAGGGAGGAGCTGGTCCCGGTTAACCCCTCCTGCACCGGTACAGTGTTGACTCGGGATCTCGGGTTCGGAGTCGAAGTGCATTCTCTCATCTTAAGCAAACCACTTAAAATCCCAGAGATGGGAGAAGTAGGGTGGGACACTCAGAGTCAGCTCTCTTGGAACCTCTCACACTTCGGGTGTGAGCAACCGCGAACGAAAAACGCAGGCAAGGCTGGAAAACCCGTGAGGGAGGCGAGGCCGAGAGTTCTGGCAGCGGCTCAGCATCCCCCCCCCCCACTCTTCCCCTCTCTTCCCCCGGGAGCAGCGGGAAATTATTTATTAAAACATGCCCGCGCACTCATTTATTTGCGGTGAATAATCCTCGGCATCGCAGCGCGTTTATTAAACCTTTCCCGTCCCTGCATTACTTTAATAATAAATCGCGTGTCACTTTCCAGCGACGTTATTAAAGCCCGTCCGCGGAGCAGAGACGGGGAGGGGGCGGGGGTGGAGCAGCAGGGATTCCTTCTATTCCAGGCTCTGCGGCCTGAATCAGCAGGGCCGGGAGGGGGAAACTGAGGCTACAGAGAGGCTGCATTTCAATTCTCTACAAAGTCTGCAAAAGTGATCAAGGAGTACGGACTCCCGGGGGTGCTTGTGATCCCCTTGGGTAGGGTTGCGTCTCCGCTCCTCAGGTGGGCACGTGTTATCGACGGACCCGCCAGGGGGCGCCTTCGAGCACAGCTGGGCGAAGCCCTTAGCCAGGGTCGCAATCCCAGGCTGCCACAGAGCCCAGACCGCGTCCCCTCCTTCCGCGTGGAGCCGACCTCCTTCTGCGGGACAGCACGAGCCCCCCTATACTTGGCACAGGGTTCACAACCCTACTCCTGCTTCCGCGGTGGTCTTGGAATTCGCCCCAAGTATCCAACCTGCTCGAGCCGTCGAGCGCAGTTCCTGGGGCCTCCTGGCTCCAGACAGGACTAAAGAGCTGTCCTCTGGCTCAGCCTCTGGAGGAGCCCTGCGGTTCTGCGGGAGGGACTGCCAAGCCCTCGGGTGAGGATTCCGGACCACGCCCCTCCCGAGAGCCCGGGCTCCCTGCCTTGGGCCCCAGAGGACAAGCTCAGACACCGAGCCAACTGCAATCTCTCCTGTGGTGGCGCCAGGCTCTGGGCGTGGCCCCGGCGCGTAGGAGACTGTCGCCAACCATACACTAGATCTTGGCCTCCTGAACTTAAGTTTTCATTTTCTGCTTCAATCAGTCAATAAACACTGAGCCTCACCCAGGCTAGGTATGGCCAGCATGGAGAGAGATGTGGGGAATGAAAAACCGGCTCCTGGACGGACCCCCAGCCAGCTAGGTCACAGTTGGCAGCTGAGGAAACAGGCTTACCTGACTTTGCTTGGTTGCAGCAGGGAAATGGGTGGATTCCAAGGGGGAATCCTAGGGTGCAGCCCATGCTCATGGCCCAGAGTCTCCTCTCGTTCATCCAGTATGTGCTTTTACACTGGGGTTCTACCCACATAGACCTGGTTCCCTACTCTGCCTGGGGCAGGGACCAGAGTGGGTTGAACAGAGAGGCAGGCAATCTAACTAGTCCAGCCCAAATGGAGTGCAGACTCGAAGAATACCCTCCCTCCAACCAGATGGCTTCAAACTTCCTCCCTAGAGGGCAGGGTAGGCCCCAGCTCAAGCTTCCTCTCTGTACATCTGGCAGGCATGTGCTTAGAGAGCAGGACCTACAGCTTCTGGAAGCCAGTGTCCTACTATACCATGGGAAGCCTCCCAGGGAAATGCGGTCTTCGTGTGCACACCTGCATGAACCACCTGTGCATCTGTGTGCCTCAGTTTGTTCATAAATCTTTATTGTGTGCCTACTGTGCCTAGTCTTGTGCTAGGCATTGTCCAATACAGAGTGGTATATGGTGCTGGCCTCACAGAGTTTCCAGAATGACAGGAGAAGTTAGGCATGACCAAATGCCTGGACTAAATCATGCTCCGTTATGCTTTTCCAGACAACAGATGCCCAATAGCAAAGAGGACTGCGGTTAGTAAGTGCAATTGGAACTTAGGTGAGGGGGAGAATTTCTAGATGAGTTTTGAGGAAGGGTAAACCAAGGCTAGGCAAAGGTTAGGGACTAGGACTAGAAAAACAACAGCAGGAGCTGTGGTAAAGGGTAGTTAGGAAGACTGGCTGAGCAGGGCTAGAGGGAGGGCTGTCAGAAAGAAGAGGAGGATCCTGGCTGCCTCTTTGTGTCTGCTCTGCACCCCATAATACTCCCACCCTGGGGATTAGCAGGCAGCTGCTGTCTTCTGCCTGGTTGGTCCACACTGGAGATTGTCCTGGCCAGGGCACCTCCTCCATGGGCCCTTCGGCTTCCCACCTCCCCTCTCCTTTACCTCTTTCCTTACTCTCCTCCAACTTTTGTCTCCCTACTTAACCACCACCAGGTCTCCCCTATTAAGGGCATGAAAGCAATGAAAGAGCCCTGCTCCCCCTTTTAGGTCTTTTCAAGAGCAGGGATTAATACTATCCCCCATTCCCCCATCCCCATAGGCCAGGGATCCAGACCTAGTAATAATCTTCTCCCTCTTCACTCTCAACCTCCTCAGGAACCAGATGCAGGGATGGCAGCTGGGGGATGCCTGTGGAGTTCAGCTGGTCTGCAAACACATGTGGGCAAAGGGGAGAGAAAAGAGGGGCTGTCAGTACCCCCAGGCTATGAGAAAGCCATACCTGCCTTTTCACCCACATACACATACACACAGGGATACACATTCAAGAGCCTGAATCCACCCCTAGGCCCCCAGCCCCCAGAGCCCAGGGCTCCCCCTTACCTGGTGTGAGCACTGTCAGGCTAGCTGGGGCCTCCACCTGGCCCAGAGCATTGCGGGCCAGGCAGCGGTAGATACCCTCATCGCTGGAACGCACAGCCTGGATCTGTAGCCAGCCTGTCACCTCAAACCTCTGGGGTCCACCCCTGAACTAGAGCCAGAGGAGGAGTCAGCAGGGTCCTTCTAGGGGGATCCTGGGCTGCCCAAGGAGGCCTCTGCTCCCTATCCTACCTGCACTGAGATGTGGGGATCATCCCCTGGTAGCTGAATGTCCAAGCCGTCCTTCCTCCACTCGATGGATGCCATGGGGTATGCAAACACCTCACAGCCAAAGATCACGTCCTGCCCCGTCACGTTCCAAATGTCATATGGGTGCAACAGGATCTGAGGCTCTAGGGATGGAGGTGGGAGGCCTGAGAACAGCATGGCACACCTGATCCAGCAAGAAGCCCGCCCGTATGTGTATGAACCATCATGGATATGTTTGTGGGGAAAGACAATAAACACTGAGGTAAATACACATCCATAAACATGGCATGACAGATACACACCGGTACATAGAAATGTAGGTACAGGTACACACAACGCACAAACTCAGAAATGGAGAGGTACATGCAGACAGGATGCACAAACAAGCACACAGATCCACATCCCAGGTTGGCAGCCACACTCTATCCCCAATTGCTCCCTTGTCCTCATTCCACCCTTGAGGCCTCCATCCTGCTCTACTTTGTTACCAACACCTCCCCCTTCCCTCCCTCCTTCCTAACCAGGTCCAGTTGCCAAAGACCCAGAGAGCAACCCTTCCTCCACACACACTCTTAGACAGGGGATGGGGGTGGAGGAGGGGGGTTCCCACGTGAGAAAGGCAGAGAACCTGAAACCAGATCCAGGCAGCGAGAGCCTGAAGTTCTGGGGTAAAATCTTGGGACCCCGCTGGTGTTTGTTTTCCTGGCAGCCCCAGCCAGGCCAGCTCAGCTCCCTCAAAGGGGCTCAGGAAGTGAAAGTGAAGTAATGCTGCCAAAGGAAACCTGAGGCTTGAATGGCCCTCAGCCCCCCTGGGACGGGAGGGAGGAGCTGGAAGCGCCCCCTCCTTCAGGAATCCAGAGGCACCGAAAGAAGAGAAGGGAGGTGGGCAGACTGGGCTAACAGCTCGCTCCACTACGAATCGAATTGGAATCTGCCCAAGAGAAACCATATTGTATCTTTCTGGAACCCAAGTCTCCCTGCCTGGGCTCCAGCGATCTGGGCAAAGTCTGGGAGTCTCTTCACTCTCAGTTTTGGGACCAGCCATTGGCTCTGTGCCCGCCACGTCTGGAGCTTTCTCCAGGGCACACAGCTTAGGGACAGAACTCGGACCGCACCTTCAGGCGGCGGGCTCTGCCAACCAGCTTCGAGAGCCGGCTCTTACACTGGACTCGAGGCCTCGTCTTTTCCGCTCCGCTGGCCAGAAACCAGTTCAGTCGGAGGTCGGGGAGCAATGACTCGAGTGCCCCAAGTGCCGGGGGTAGGGCCCCAGGGCCGCGCGTACCCGATTCGCAGGGCCCCGGGTGCGCCACAGTGAGGTTGGCGTCCGGCCGAGCACGGGCCGCCTCCTGCAGGCGGCAGATCTGCGCGTAGGTGCGGCCGTCGGATCCGCAAAGCGGGCGCTGCGAGCGGCAGGCACACAGAGGCTCCGGAACCTCTCCGCGGCTCAGGTCGCCGCCTGCGTCCAACCGGCACTCAAGCTGCTCGCCGCAGCGCCCATAGAAGTGGGCGCTGGGGTCCAGGTCGCAGAGCTGGCCCTCGAGGTTGGCGCATTCCCAACAGCAGCCGCACGCGTCGCGCACCCGGCCGGCCAGGCAGCCCCGCGGCGCGGCGCAGTCTTCTGGCCGGCAGGGAGCGCAGCCCTCGCCCTCCGCCAGCAGCCGCAGCCAGCCGCGCCGCAGGTAATCGGGGCCTGCGGACGGCCGCGCGCCTGTCGGGGGCGGCGTCCGTAGCAGCAGCAGCAGCAGCAGTAGCGAGGGCAGAGCCAGGGCAGCAGCGGGTGGCGGTGGCATGGTTAGCTGGAAGCCCTGCGAGCACTCCGGGCATCAGCGCGTTCGTGGCACCCTGCCAGGGAGGGAAGCCAGGTCAGGTCAGAGAAAACCTCACTGTTCCTTGTACCAAAGTTTGACCCGAGCACTGCCCACCCTCCCCTGCTTCGTTGGAGTCAAGTCGATCCTCCACAACAGGCCTGGCGACTTTCTAGGAGTCATCCAGTTATTGATTGGGCTGTGTTTCTGGGGTTGGGGAGAAATGAGAAGAAAGGGTAACAAAGCTCAAGCACCAGCGCACGCGCGCGCACGCACACAGACACACCCCAACAGCAGCACCACTTACCACCCAGCTCTGAAGCTTCCTGCCCTAGAGGTGGATGGGAATGGATGGTGCCAGAACTGAAAAATTGTTACCAAGGGTGGGAACAGGGAAAGAGTAATGCCCTGGGGCACAGAGCCCACTCACCTGGTGTCCAGGACTAAGCCCTTCAGAGCAGCCTAGCTCCAGTCCGAAAAAGCAGTTTGTGGAAAGAAAGCAGAGGCCAGCCACCGGCTGGGCCTGCCAGCCACCTCTGCTCCGGCTTGAGGATCTCTGAGAGAACCCACGGACTTGCAGTCGGAGAACAACTCCTCCGCCCCCTCTCCCCGCCTCTCGACGTCGAACACAACCCCCTCCCTCCAGGTCTAAAGCTGCCAATTTTATGCAGCCGCACGGGACCCTTCTGGGCCACTTCCCTAGCTGGGCCAAAGTCACAGTGAGAAGTGGGGAGCCGTAACCGGACACCGAAGCTCGGAGAAAACTCGGGACAGGCTGGGGTGGGCGTTGGGAGTACGGGATCTGGGGGTGGCTGGGAAGCTCGAAGGGCTGAGTGAAGGTCTGGGGCTTGTCCCATCGGACTTCACAGCCCCTGGGGTCTGCTAGAACGGCTGCAGAATGGGGAGGAGGTAGGAGCTCTGGTGCCAAGTCGGCGCTCCTGGAGGGCAGCGCCAACCAACGCAGTCTCCCCGCAGCCCAGGGCCGGCTTCCTGGGGCTATCGAAGGCTTCTTGTCCATCCAGCTTCCCTACCAAGGCGCTGACCAGAGACTTGGCGCTTACATCTGCCACCCCACAACTGGCCTCCTCCACCCTCCCCACATCCGGCAGGTGCTTCAGCCGGCGGACAGCGGTGATTATAGAGGTCCCAGCCGACTAGCAGCCGCAGGGAGAGGTGGGCGGGGCGCCTCCCCAGCGGACCTCGCTCCGGGTCGGGATTACAGGTTACATTTGCATTCGGTCTCGCGGCCGCCACCAGCGCCACCGTGGCACTTTGGGCTGGGGGCGGGGAGGAGAGCGTTCCTGGAGGCCCGCCCGCCCGCCTTTCCGGGGGTCTGCCAGGCCCCGCCCTAGCCTGCCCCAAGCGGCTTACAGAAGCCGCGCTGCGGTTCAGTTTGCAGGGGGTGGAAACTGAGCTTTGCAGCTGGGGAGGTGACGGTACTTAGCAGTCTCGGCCCAGAAGGACCTGGCCCCCAGCCTAGCGGCTTGGACGCGGGCCTCCTGACCAACCCCTAAGTCCAGGGCGGGCGACTCCGCATGCGTACTGGAGGCCCGGAGCGTCAAACTCCTGGATGCGGTCCAGGACTCCCTCTCCGGACCTGAACTCGGACAAGCCCTTTCACTTAGGGGTTCCCTAGCAGCATGCACACCACTACTGGCCGGGAGGCTCCCACAAGGTGTGCGAACACCGATACAGTCACCTCGTGTCCAAAACTCAAGAAGGACAGGGGGTGAACTTCACGCGAAGTCTCGCAACTGTCGCGAGAATCAGAACAGGAAGTCAAGGAAAGACGAGCAGGAAAGGCCGCGGGTTTCAAACCAGAACAAGAAGGGGCGGAGCCCGCGATAGCTGCCAGTCGTGGATAATCCCGTGGCCTTGGGGCCGTCTGAGTTGACCTGGAGCAGAAGTGCACTGTAAAAGAACTGCAGGAAGCCTTGAAAGAAAACAGGGGAAGGGAGGGTAGGAAGGAACTTGAATGTGGAGCCAACAGAGCCACTCAAGGAGGTCTCTGGCTCTGAATTACAAAATGCCTGGAGGGTGGAGATCACTCCCAGTATACTGAACGGAAGGGGATTTCATAAAGAATTATTACTAGTTTCTAAGACTCAGAGCCAGTATTTAAACAACAAACTCCCCAGACCTAGAAACTCTTCACTCACCTCACTTTATTGTAGCAGATTGTTTACTTTCCAGTCTTTGCTGTACTCTAAGCCGTATTAGGAATCATGCCTAACGCTTCCCTGTATCTTGTGCACCTAGCCCTGCGCCTGGCGGCACAGTAAATTCTTGGTAAATATTTGTGGATTAAATGTGAAAGACTTCCTGTGTGTGAAAGTCAAGTTTAATTTGGATTTTCAGAGTCGCTGATTGAAGACTGGATAGACGGGGAACGAGCGCCCTCTGGTGGGCCTGCGGTTGGTGACAATAACGACCGTGCATACAGTAGGCACCAAAGATGTTGACACTACAGATCTTTCTCTCTCTCTCTCTTTCTTTCTTTCTCTCTTTCTTTCTCTTTCTTTCTTTCTTTCTTTCTTTCTTTATTTCTTTCTTTCTTTCTTTCTTTCTTTTCTTTCCGATTTTACTCATTTATTTGACAGAGGGAGAGAATAAAGCGGGGCGGGGGGCGGAGGTGGCTGCAGGGAGAGGGAGAAGCAAGTTTCCCTAGAGCAGGGAGCCCATCACTGGCTAGATCCCAGGACACTGAGATCGTGACCTGAGCCAGAGGCAGCCACTTAACTGACTGAGCTACTCAGGTGCCCCTAGATCTACTCTTACTAAAGATTTGTTCCAGGGAAAACACCACATATTGTAAAAATAGTTTTAGAAAGGAATTTTTTGCAAGAGACAGTTTGCAAGTCTAGGTATGTTCCCAGATCCTCATTATCTGACACTATCCATTCAGACTGCAAAAGACTTTCAGTAGCATCTATTCTCATACAATTTTTGCATATTCATACTTTGAAATATTGGCTCAGTTTGGGTCATGAAAAACTGTTGGACCATGAGAAAAGGTTTCTCTAGTTTAGATAATGTACTGCAATGAGAGAAACCAGGTGGCAGCATCCTTTGCATCTAGATGAGGGAAACTAGATTCAGATGAAGAGAGTGAAGTTAAAATATCTTGAACAGGGGATCCCTGGGTGGCGCAGTGGTTTGGCGCCTGCCTTTGGCCCAGGGCGCGATCCTGGAGACCCGGGGTCGAGTCCCACGTCGGGCTCCCGGTGCATGGAGCCTGCTTCTCCCTTTGCCTGTGTCTCTGCCTCTCTCTGTCTCTCATGAATAAATAAAATAAAATATTTTAAAAAATAAAAAAAACACCCGAAGACAATTTGGAATGAGGCAAATGGTTGTGTATAATGCTTACGGTACCTTTATTTTATAAAACTCTTTTGTATAATAAAAAAGTAGAGGCTATTTTTGTAGAAAAATTAGAATGTTAGGATAAATTTAGAAAGATGGGACAGCCAGGCAGGAAGATAAACATTATTATTCAGCTACAAATGTTACCAAATGAAAACTGGAATACCTAGGAGACTAGCTGTCTGGAATACCTATAAGCATTAAGTCAGACTAAATGAGCTTTAAGATGTGCAGAACAAGATCAGTGGAAAATTTCTTTAGTTTATTTTTCCTATATCCAAGGAGACAACTCTCCCCACCCCACCCCCCAGTGTCCCATCTACCTTTGAGATGGAGACTATAGCTCCATCTGACTGGACAATTTGACCATATTTTGTATTAATGAACTTAGAAAGGATAAATCATAGTTATCTAAATGTAGACTCTACATTTCTTGCTCTCTCTCTCTTTTTTAAAGATTTTATTTATCTACTTATGTGTGTGTGAGAGAGAGAGAGGCACAGAAAATGGCAGAGGGAGAAGCAGGCTCCATGTGGGGAGCCTGATGTGGGACTCCATCCCGGGACTCCAGGATCACACCCTGAGCCCAGGCATCCCTCTTGCTCTCTTTTTGTTTTTAACCTTTTTTTTTGAAGTATAACAGATAAGCACAAAAGTGCACAAAGTAGAGATATAATTCCATTAATTATTACAAAATGAATACTCGTGATCATCATCTAGGTCAAGAAATAGAACATTGTTAACTCCCAGAAACACCCATCATGTCCCATCACAACCATTAATCTCTCCATTACCCCCTAGATAACCATTTCTAACTCTCTTTTAATTTTACCTGGTTTTTACTTCTATGTAAATTGCAATACACCTAGGAATGGAATTGCTGCATCTTGTGATATACATGTATTCAACATTAGTAGTTATTACCAAAACCATTTTCCAAAGTAATGTTATCAATTTGCATAGTCACCAGCAATTAATGAGAGTTCCCATTGTGCCACATCCTTGTCAACACTTGGTATTGTCAATCTTTTAAATTTTAGCCATTAAGTAAATATTTTAGAGTCTAATATTCTTTTTTTAAAAAGATTTTATTTATTTATTTATTCATGAGATACACACACACACAGAGAGAGAGAGAGAGAGAGAGAGAGGCAGAGACACAGGCAGGAGGAGAAGCAGGCTCCATGCAGGGAGCCTGACCCCAGTGGGACTCAACCCTGGGTCTCCAGATCACACCCTGGCTGAAGGTGGCGCTAAACCCATGGGCCACTGGGGCTGCCCTGGAGTCTAAGATTCTAAGATGGCCAGTCCACAAGGATTCCTCCCCTGGATTTTTAAAAACTATTTTGAAATAATTTAACATTTGCATAGAAGTTTCAAAAATAATACAGAAAGTTCCCATATACCCTTTACCCACCCTAGCCCAATGATAACATTTTATACTACCATAGTATAATTATCAGAACTAGGCACTGACATTGCTACAATACTATTTTTTTTAATTTATTTATTTTAGAGGTGGGGAATGGGTTGGGAAGAAGGGCAGAAGGAGAGGGAGAGAGAGAATCTCAAGCCAACTCAGAACTGAGCCCAGTGTGGGGCTTGATCCCACAACCCTGAGATCATGACCTGAGCCAAAATCAGCAGTTGGATGCTTAACCATCTGAGCCACCCAGGCACCCCATATTGTTACACTACTATCAACTACTAACCAAACTATGGACATTATTCAGATTTCACCAGTTTTTACATGTATCCA
Organism: Nyctereutes procyonoides; assembly: GCF_905146905.1. NCBI lineage: Eukaryota > Metazoa > Chordata > Mammalia > Carnivora > Canidae > Nyctereutes > Nyctereutes procyonoides. The sequence goes on along the minus strand of NW_026575133.1, from coordinate 6,194,097 downwards.
TATGAGATGTGTGTTTATAATTGAAATTTTATCATATGTATAGATTTGTGTTAATGTGAGGTAAATAAATGGGTCTTCTGGGGGATATGAGAGACTAAAGTTCATACCAAGGGAAAAGCTTGTGGAATCTATAATAGTAGACCAAATGTCATTTAATACATAAGTTGTTTTTTAAATTACTATCAAAAGTCATCGAAGGGGGCACCTGGCTGACTCAATCAGTGGAGCATGAAGCTCTTAATGTTGGGGTTGTGAGTTTGAGCCCCACACTGGGTGGAAAGATTATATAAAAAATAAAATCTTATAAAAAGTCATTAAAGGGAAAGGAGGCTAGTTGTCAGGAAAGATAAATACACATTTTCACAGTCTATACCTACCTGTTGGGGGCAGCTGTGGGCAAGGGTAGAGCCCCAGGGTCACCGGTTGAAGTCAGCTCTTCATTATGGCATACTTAGAAGGAGATTTGGTGATGGCAAGTGATGTTCTCTGAAGTGGCAGGTTCTTCCGCCTCACCTTGCTTTTTAATTGAAGACAATTTTCTGTGAGGCCAGTGAGACAACTTTCTGCTAGCACTTCTACAGTAATTCCTCATTCCTCCATGATCTTATATGTCCAGATGGTTCCCAAATTTCCATCTCTGGCCGAGACTTCTCTCCCGAATGTCACACCAGTATATTCAAACTGATGAATCCACTTCTAATATTTTCTTCCAAGAAGCCAGGGAAGAAGGCCCTAAACAGCTTCAGCCTGCATATATTTATGGCTCCCAGGAAAAAAGCATCAATATATTAATCACATTTTATTGACTCTGCTTGAGTGATATGCTCAATAAGAATTAATCACATGGCCAAGGCCTGGCCGTCCTGGAGTACAAGTCTCCCCCTATAGCAGATACAGTCAGTGCCCCACCCATTTATCCTTGACCACACCAAACTTTACCTGCAGAGAGTTCCTGTACAATCTCATGAGCCTCTCTGCCTAAGGGAGGCCTCTGGCCCCTAGAGTGAGTTGAGGTAGCAGGGCAGAGTTAACTCAAGAACAAGCCATAGCCCATGAGGGCCAGGATTTGAAGGATAAATACCTCTGCTTCCTGTCCTTTCAGTGGGATAATTCTGTATCCTGTCCAGTCTTCCAGAGGGCCCCAGTTACCCTCCAGTGGTAACTCACTCACTGATGCATTCTTTTTTTTTTTTAATTTTTTTTTCTTTTTTATTTATGATAGTCACACGGGGAGAGAGAGAGAGAGAGGCAGAGACACAGGCAGAGGGAGAAGCAGGCCCCATGTACCGGGAGCCCGACGTGGGATTCGATCCCGGGTCTCCAGGATCACGCCCTGGGCCAAAAGCAGGCACTAAACCGCTGCGCCACCCAGGGATCCCTCACTGATGCATTCTTGATTTGCTTTTCCTCCCTCCCCTTCTCTCTCACTGGGAGAGGGTTTCCAAATAAACCCCTTTTTTCTGGGAAAACCTTGTTTTCTGGGAGGGTTTCCAAATAAACAACTTCTACTCAATCCTTGTCTCAAGATGTGCTTTCTGAGGAACCAAGACTAGGATGACCCCTGTAAAGGCACTCTGTCTGAGAGCCCCACCAAGACCATGTGACCAAGAAAAGATCTTGGACCCCAAACTACATTCATTTGTGACAGTATTCTTTCTCACATCCCACTTTCAACCTTTACTTTTAAGATACAACAGTTCAGTGGTGGCTTCTGTGAGAAGGACAATAGGTTAACATCCAAGACTCCTCTGAACTGGCTATTTCTCTGAAACCAAGGAATAATCGGGAAAATTTATCCTCAGAATTCTGAGGAAGAAATGGTGAGATGTTTTCTCAAGGGCTGATGGAAGACAAGGAGCACTATTTGGCACAAACTCTTTGGCTTTTAAAGAACCACACCACATAGAGAACTCTGGGCCCCTGGGACACCTGGGTGGCTCAGTGGTTGAATACCTGCCTTTGACTTAGGTCATGATTTTGGGCTCCTGGGATCAAGTCCCACATCAGGCTCCCAGCAGGGAACCTGCTTCTCCCTCTGCCTATGTTTCTGCCTCTCTCTCTATCTTTCATGAAAAAAATAAAATAAAATCTTTTTAAAAAAGAACTCCAGACCCCAGGTGAGGATCAGAATATGTTGAGTATAATTCTGGGCAGAGAACAACTGCCATCTCTGGTCAGTGTGGGCAACTCAGCATGAACAGAACAAACATATTAAAAGGAATAGGCTATAGAGAACAAACATGAGGCTCAGCATGAATCTCTGAGCATGTTCAGAAGTACCTAAGCCTTACGTGTCAAAATGCTTAGCCACAGGAACCCCAGATGCCTTTGTGCATTTTCTACCCTTTTCCCCAAAGGTAAGGTACAGGAAGAGAGGTAGCGGATCACGAGAACTGTGCCTAGCAAACCTCCTGCTGGCTCTGTCCCCCGATTGAGGGAGACCCAAGCGGGGAATTTTTAAAGTAGAATCACACTGAAATTGGGCTCAAGCAATGTGTCCAAGGAATGCCTGGGTGGCTCAGCGATTGAGCATCTGCCTTGATCTCAGGGCGTGATCCCAGTCCTGGGATCAAATTCCACATTGGGCTCCCTGTGAGGAGCCTGCTTCTCTCTCTGCCTATGTCTCTGCCTCTCTCTCTGTCTCTCATGAATAAAAATCTTGAAAGAAAGAAAGAAAGAAAGAAAGAAAGAAAGAAAGAAAGAAAGAAAGAAGAAAGAAAGGTGTCCAAAATGGCACTTTAAACAAAATTGTGATCTTCAGGGTCCTGAAGCTTGATTTATTTTTTTTAAACATTTTATTTATTTGTTCATGAGAAACACAGGGGGAGAGAGAGGCAGAGAAGCAGGCTCCATGCAGGGAGCCCGACGTGGTACTCGATCCCAGGACTCCGGATCATGCTCTGGGCCGAAGACAGGCGCTAAACCGCTGAGCCACCCAGGGATCCCCCTGAAGCTTGATTTAATGTCACACTACCCTCTACAACCTTTCTTAAAGAATCTGGATTCATCACAAGAGAGGACTGCTGTGACCCAGGTCTTGTGCTTCAGGAGCTGCCAAGTGCTAACTCTGGCCCCAGCCACTGGCAGCATCTGCAGTGGGTGAATGCTAAGCAGGCCCTGCAGTGTAGAAAGGGCCTCACAGAAGTTCTTACTTTCACATTGAATCTAGGCTTCCAGGCAGCTTTGCCAGCAGCTGTGACCTACCTAAACCTCAGTTTCTTCTGAGAAATGAGGGTGAATTCAGCCTTCAGACATGTTGTATTTGGCACAGTGTTTTTGAGTTTTTAGATAGTTGCCAATATTTCCGTAGTGAGAACTTTTATATAAAAACTCAGAATTTGGGGGCCAGAGTCATCAGGCCAGGATGTTCAGAGAAGCCTAAGGGAGAACTCCCAGCTGCTCTTAATGCTGAGATTGGGAGGTAAGAAAAGTCAGAGCTAATATCAAGCTGCTGGTGCTGCCAAAAAATAAGATATTTTTTTTTTTTTAAGAAGAAGAGAAAACCAGGGGAATTTGGTCCACCTAGCAACCATTGAAGATAAGTCCTGGCCGCTGTTTTAGGTGGGGCTGTTCCTCTCTGGCTCACCACAGTCCTGATGATGGGACCAACTTCCATAATTTAAGATTTCTGCCTGCCCCTGTAGCCTTGCAGTTTTGATCCTTGACCTAGAGGATGCTTTGGCTCTAATGCACAACAGCAACAGCTACCATTTAGCAAATGGTTCCAATGTGCCAGGCACTGTGGCCAGAAATTTACATTACATGAGCTTCTTTCACAACTACGGTGGCTTGTAAAGTAGGATTATTAACCTCATTTTTAAAATAAGAAGACCGAGGTTCAGACCTATAGGTAAGTCCACCCACTGTCACACCAACTAGTAAGCAACAGAATTAGGACTTGAACCTGGGGCTGCCTAGGTCCAAGGCATGATTCTAATCATCACACATCCTGACACTATCATTGTTATCTTTGTCAGCCTAACATCGGTGCAGCTGGAATCAGTCCTTGTAGCTGCAATCAGAACTGCAGCGGGTGGTTTATAAATGTAAATGTTCCTCTCCAGGAGCCAAGGCTTAGAGATGCAGGTAAGCATGTCCCCAGTGAGCAGAAAATCAGGAGGTGGGAGGTGATGGGGCACATCCTTGGTTATAGCATCTGAGGCCAAAGTGCTTGGTGATTAGTATCAAGAGAAGACAAAAGAGGGGATCCCTGGGTGGCTCAGCAGTTTTGCACCTGCCTTTGGCCCAGGGCGCAATGCTCGAGTCCCGCGTCCCAGCATGGAGCCTGCTTCTCTCTCTGCCTCTCTCTCTCTTTCTCTCTCTCTCTCTCTCTCTGTGTGTGTCTATCATAAATAAATAAAAATAAATCTTTTAAAAAATTATTTTTAAAAAAAGAAGAAGACAAAAGAGATGAGCTGGGGCTGCGAGGAGGGTGGGGGAAGGCAACTCAGTCTCCTGGGAGGCCGGTACCCTTGAGAGGCCTTGGGGAGAACCTCAGCATCTCTAGTGCTGAGACAGGCAAGTAGAAGGGGAGAGAGTTATGGCAGATACCTGAGCCGCTGCTGTTGGCAGTAACTCTCCTGGCTAAGGGTGCTTGGGGTGGGGGCTGTGATGAGTGGAAATCGGGTGTCTATCTGAGCTGGGGCGGGGGGGCCAATGTGAGCCTCTGAGCCATGGAGCTTAGGGGTCCCACCCAAGGGGTCCATTCTTTTTGCCCCTCTCCCCTCCTTGTCTGAATGGTCCGTGATAACCAACCGGTTCCTTTGCGGGAAGCAGCCCAGCCAGCTACTTACCGGAAAAAAATAGGATTGAAGACTTTCTTAGGTGCAGCAGTTTACCTAAAGCCTCAGGACCGCCAACGCCTTGCAGTTTGGCAAGGCCGTGAGAGGACAGGGAGGAAAGGGCCCGTGCGGAGGCCCTGCACCTCGGCGCGGGGTTGCGCCGCGACTCGCCTGGCCGGGTGGGTAGCAGGGAGGATGAGGCGCGGGCAGGCGGCGAGGGCACTGCGCGGTTCCGTGGCCCAGTCGGGGGACCGGCAAGAGCCCAGAACCCAGCGCCCTGCCAAGGATCCCGCAGCCAAGGCCTGGAGCGCCCCCTACGGAGACCGAGAACACCGCAGGCAGGTGACCGCGCGGCTAAGAGGCCGGCGGAGGGAGCTCCAGCCCAGCCCGGGAGCCGGGTGCGCCCCCATCCCACCTGCGCGAGGGCACCCCGCCCGGGGGAGGAGGAGCGGGAGTCCGAGGCGGGTCGGATTCCCAGCCAGCAATCTCCTCACAGGAGGCGGCCCATTATCCGGCGTCGTTAAAGAGCAATTAGATGGAAATTAAGCCGAGAACAAGTATTGATTATCTCATTAAGGCCGGGGGAGCCCGCTCAGTCGGTGAGAGTTTACTGCCGCTCACCCCATTATCTGCAAGGTGAAAGCCTGCGGTCATCAAAACCCAGTGAAGTATCGATCTTACCCCTATCCCCAAACCCAGTCCCTGGCCCTCTCGCTAGTGTGTAGGTTCTAGAGAGGTGACAGGGCGTGGGGTGGGGGGAGGTAGGGTGTGATGAGGTGGAGGATCTCAGGCCCCCACTCTCTGGGTCTTAGCACTTCCTCTGAGGTTCCTTTCATTTTCTGCTTCTAAATCATTTCCGCCCCTGCCCCCTGGGGCGGTTAGCGGGGGGGGGGGGGGGGTGGGGGGGTGGGGGGTGGAGGGGTGGCACAGAGATAGTTCACATCTCTCTAGGGTGGTGGAGGGGGCTCTCCTAGTTTTACATCCAGGAAAGATAACTAAAGTTGAAACAACCTCAAGTTTTTGCCCCTGTCCACACAGTGTATAGAGTGTCCCTGGGCCCCAAAACTCTTACCCTGCAGGGAGGGGGAACGGCTTAGTTCCATCTTCATCTCCAAAGGAAGAGATACCTGGGATCACCCCCAAGGCCCACCAAGGTTTAGAAACCTCAGAGTTCAGAAGGTACTGCCCCAGGGTCCCAGATGATGTGACTTTTGGATAAAAATCACAGCCTGTTAGAAAAGTTTTCATCCTGGTTTTGCTTCTAGCTAGCTGTGTAACCTCAGGCAAGTTACTTGCCCCTTCAGGCCACAGAGACCTCAAAAGGATGGGGTTGGAAGAGTTCTAAAGCTCCTAGACCCTCAGACACAATAATCTGTCAAACAAAGTGTGCTGAGGTCAGGCTGGCAGTCCTCCCGGGTACAGCTGTGTGCCCAACCCCTGCCTGCCCCCCTCCCCAGGAGCTTATGCCCTCAAGGGGAAGAAGACACTGAACAGGTAATCATGGAAATAATTAATAAGTTACAATTACAATATGAACGAGAAGGAAGAGTGCAGGTGCTATGAGGCTGTTTAAGAAGGGATCAGAGGGAGCTTGCGCAGGAAACAGAGGTTTCAGGAAAAACACAGGGAACGCCTGTTGCCCACTAACTCATTCAACACACAATTACTGAAGGCGCTCCAGAGCCCATGCGGAGCAAAATGATGGTCCCTTCTCCCTGGAGTCCGCAGTCCAGTGAGGGCGGCAGACATCAATGATATAATCACACAAAGGTAAAAGCACACGTATGGTACATATGCTGAAAAATACGGTGGAGCAATGATGGAGAATAGGAGGAAGAACTGACCTGGGGAAGAGAGGGTCAAGGAAGCCTCTCCGAGAAAGCGATGGTCTGTCCAGTCGTATAGGATCAGAACAGAAGTCTTTCAACCAAGTCTTTAGGAAAACTGAGGGAGTTTCCAGGAGAGGGCACCTTCGTCCCCAACTCGCCTAGCCTTGGAGCGCGCCTGGGGCGGAGACCCAGCAGAGAAAATATGGCTCCGGTCTCTGACACTCCTGACCCCATTGTGGGGCTCACCTGAGAGTTTCAGGCGAGCCCAGGGGAAGAGGGGGAGGAGGCGGAGGGAGGGCTGGTGGAAGGAGGGCTGGCGGCGGCAGGTGGTAAGCCCGGCGCACACCAAGTTGGCCCGAGCCTTGCGTGCGGCGCTGCTGCGATATCTGGGCTCATCTCCCTGCCCCGGAGCCGGGCAACTATTAATCTTGGTTGACGGTTTCTAATGTCCTAATTGGGAAGTGGGGAGAGCGGCCCAGTCCGCCCTAAAGGTAGAAGCGGCTAATGGGCCTCTTCATCACCGCCAGGAGCGGGTCCCCGGCGGAGCGCGAGGGGCGCTGCAGCAGGTGAGACGTGGGGCTGGCGGCCGCCCTTAATGAAGCTGCCCGGCCGGGCTGCCCGAGCTCCCGTGTGTGTGTGTGTGTGTGTGTGTGTGTGTGTGTGTGTGTGTGGCGATTCCAGGGGTGAGAGGGCGGTTAGCTCCGCGACTGCGGGGGCTCACCTGGGCGCCCTTTACCTGAGGAGGCCTCCTGGGGGCGCAGTGCTGGAGTAGGCCTGGGTAAAGACGGATCTTTTCAGAGGTGACAGCAGTGGGACGGGATATGGGGGGCGGAGGGGTCGCGCTGCAATAAGCGAGGGCCGAGCACAAAGTGGGCGCTCCGAAATGCTGCTGAAGCACAAGGCCCGTGTCCGACGTGTGCAGGGCAGAGATGTTAGAAGCAAGTGTGAATTCGCAGGCTTCCGGGACCTTAATGACTCCAGGGCGCCTTGTCTTTTCCTTGCCGCGCTCCTGCCCCTCTGTGACTCAATTTCCCTTCTGGAGCGGGTTTGTGAGCTCCTGGCTCCAACTCTCAAGCCCACCCACCCCCCTCCCCAGCATACCCTCGCGGGACCTTAGCTAACCTGGTCCTAATACAGTCCCCCTCACCCACCCCACGTGGCCGAAACTGCCAGGGGGTTGGTGGCGGTGGCGCTTGGGCGCACCCAGCCGGGTCGGCGCCGCTCTTCCCCTCCCCTGGGAGCCGCTGCGTCCGGGAGCCGCGGCTTCTCTGCGGGCTTCGCTGTCTCTCGCTCGCTGTCAGCCTCTCTCCCGCCCCCTTCCCCCTCCAGGCGCCTCAGAAAAATATTGTATTCTCACCTAATCCTGTTCAATTACAGCATAATAAAACACATAATAAAAACCTAATTCATTTTTCTCCCGCGCCCCCCATCTCCCGGCATCTTCTTGCTCGGGATTAAAAATTTGTCTTCATGCTTGTGGCACCGCAGCCCCGGCGCCTCTGCATCTTTAATGTATGAGCCGGGGAGCTAGGGACCCTCCGGTTCTGCCGTCCTCGCTCCGGGAAGGCGTCCTCCAGTCACCGGAGGATGCGGGCGGGGAAGGAGGGAGAAGCGCAGACCTGAGTGGAACACCACTGGCAGCCACCCGCCCCTTCCACGGGATGGCTTGGGGCTCAAAGGCCCCCAGATTTCCAGGGGCGGGGCGATAGCTTGTTGGTCCGGTCCAACAGACCCAGTGTGACCTCCAGGGGGCGCAGCGTGGGGGCAGGTCCCGGGGACCGACTTGACTTAGGAGACCTGGCTACCTGATGCAGAGCAGAGCCGGGCGTTGAGGGGCCCCAGCGTCCTCAGCCGCGGTTTTCTCCTTTGCCTCTGATCTCAGCTGGCCCGGCCAAGACGGCTCTGGCTTCTAAGTTTCCACCACTCTCCCCAGTCCCTAGGGACTCTCTATCACCCTCTGATCACATTGTGAACAACCCGGATCACTGAAACAAGATTAAGACTTCCCACAAAGAATTATTAAGAATTCAATAAGAGAAAATTTCCTACAAAGGCACAGTACCTGGAGTTTACAGAGGACAGATCTGAGACCCAGTCCACTCCAGTGATATTCCCTCATGCCTTCATTTCTTCCCTCATGCATTTAGGGCAAGGCTTCCCAACTTTCTAGAATTATACAACCTTTAGTTTTCCAGTAATTTTTTCACAGTGCCCTAGGCTAAAAGAAATGTCTAATAATTCCCTGTAGGTACTTATGTCCAAGCAATTTAATATGCCTCTTTTGTACCTGCTTGAAAAACGAATACACATACATTGGGATGAGGAGAATATATTTTTTTAAAGGTTTTGAGAGAGAGAGTGAATAGGAGGGAGAGAGAATCTGAAGCAGATTCCCTGCAGAGCATAGAGCCCAACACATGGCTTAATCCCACAAGATTACAACCTGAGCTGGGACCAAGAGTGAAATGCTTAACTGACTGAGAGACCCAGGTGCTTCAAGAATATTTTTATGTAATTCTTTTTTATTACTATTATTACTTTTAAGTAGGCTCCACATGCAATGTGGGGCTTGAACTCACCACCCCACGATCAAGAGTTGCATGGCTACCCAGTGAGCCAGCCAGGCACCCCCATTTTTTGGTAGTTCTTAACCTTCATTACTTATTAATGGGATGTTGCACCTGTTGAGATCTGCATAACTTCTAAAAACTCAGAATCAACTTGGATACTGCCACCCTCATTTTCTGTGCCACATTCACTTTTGTGTAGTTCTTGCTATTTTTTTTGGCACAGCAATAATAAAAAATGCACTTTTGCGAAGACATTGAAAATAATGCAACAGAACCTAATTTTGAAACTGTGAACCTGAGTTAGTAGTTCGTGCAATGTCCAGCAGATGCAGAGTATTGTTGGGTTCCTCTCAAAAACTGAAAATGTCCTGTAGCAGTCCTGCAAATTCACTGTGGTAGTCTGGGATATCTGAGTATACAGTTTGGAAACCACAGATTTAGGGAGTCTGCCTGTTTCCTTTACACAGCAAGCCTCTTTAGTGGTCTTGGAAAGTTTAGGGCAATTGAATGGAAGTCACCTGATTTAGCCAAAGTTCAAGAAAAGAACTTGAATCTCGTTCACGACTCAGGGGTCAGATGTAAGCAGATGAGTCTGACAGCCTGGGGGTTTAGGTGTCAGAAGGCAACTTGCAGAAATGGGGCCTTGAAAGAAAATCACTAGCAGTGACAAGCAGGTCCAGCAGGAAGAGCCAGGCTCAGCAGAAGACCTGAGTATCATAAAAAGGAATGCTTCTAGGTATATTGTAGGGTTATATTTAATCTTACATCACTACTACCCAACATCTCCCCACCCCATTGTGCCTTGGTGCCCTGGAAAACAGGCCATGAAAATGAAACTATGTGGCCAGAGGCCCAAGCAACTTTGCTGGGGGGCCACACAATAGGAGCTGGACAAGAATAAGGTGAAGGTGTCTCCTTTCCAGCATGCCTCAAATGATGGCAGCTCAGGGCCAGCCCCCAAGAAGCTGCAGAGGTAGGGGGTAGGTCAGCACCACGGGAAACTAATTGCCATGGGAAAGAGGAATTGAGATGTGCAGAGAAACAGACAAGAGAGTTGGAGACAGTGGCTCTGATTACAGGTGAGACGCTCTTTCCCTCACCCCTTTCCTCTGGGAATCCTAGAGAGACACAGAAGAGAGGGAGCTAAGCTCCTCCTCCCACTAGCCATCATATGTAGGGACATGTCTAGGAAAAGAGCTTCATGCCTGAGGGACTTTTCACACAAGGTTCTGTTATGCCTCCCTGTGAGGGTATGCTCTCCCATCCTCCAGGGCAAAAGTCACTAAGGATGTGAGCCATTGCTTCCTTTGTGAATATGTGACAGGTTTGCTGAGGAGTAACATGGAGAACCACTGTGTTAGTGATCTGAGGATCAACATATAAGTGGAGTTTAGGGCACTTTGCATTCCTTGTTCATTTATTCAGCAAACATGTATTGAGTACTTACTGTGAGTCAGGCAGTTTTATAAGTGTGGTGAGCATAAAAAAGTGATGCTATGGGCTGTTTTTTTTTTTTTTTAAACAACTCATTTTTCTTTTTTTTTTCTTTTTAAAGATTTTTATTTATTCATGAGAGACAGACAGAGAGAGAGAGAGAGGCAGAGACACAGGCAGAGGGAGGAGCAGGCTCCATGCAGGGAGACTGACATAGGACTGGATCCCAGGTCTTCAGGATCACACCCTGGACTGAAGGGGCGCTAAACCGCTGGGCCACCAGGGCTTCCCATGGGCTGTTGTTTAATGAGTATAGAGTTTCAGATGTGCAAGATGAAAAGTTATGAAGATCTGTTTCACAACAATGTGAATATACTTAACACTACTGAATTGTACACTTATAAATGGTTAAGATGGTAAATCTTGTGTTATGTTTTTTTTTATTGCAATTTTTTTTAAAAGGGAAGATATGGTGCCTGCCCTTAGGGGAAGTTTCATTTAAACTGGAAAAAATCCTCTGTTTAGGACCAATAATAATACATGATGTAGTAAATATCAATCATGGTGATTCCCAGCTCAGGGTAATTGCCCTACTTTGGGAACAGCCTCAATCATAGAAGTAGATTTGAAGTAAAGATGTCCAATGTCCTTGTAACTTGACCCTGACCTCTGGCCACCTTCTAGGAGACAACTGATCTAAGCTGTACTGATTTCTGAAACTTTTTTTTTTAAAGATTTTATTTATTTATTTGAGAGATAGAAGAAATGAGCTGTGGAGAGGGGGAGGGAGAGAGAGGCCAACTCCTTGCTGAGCAGGAAGCTGGATTCAGGGCTCAATCCCAGGACCTGGAGATCCTGACCTGAACCAAAGACAAGACACTTAACTGATTCAGGTGCCCCTGATTTCTGAAACTTAAATAGGCAGATCAGAAACTGAAGCTGGTTGAAGCTGCTACCTTAATGGCAGTGTCTATAAACTCCAGTTGCTGAGGTCCCCAGAGATGTCCAGCTTCGTGCACTTTCCAAGGCCAGGCTAGCTAGCCCCATCTCTGGTTGTGAGAGCTATTGCAGAGTCCTTCCAATACATCTCTGTTCACTGAAGCTAGTCACAATCATTCTCTGCTGCTTTCAGCAAAATAACTGGAATTAAAACTCAAACCAGAAGAGCTTCTGGGAAATAAAATTTCTGATTGAGGACTTGCTGGTGATAGAAGGGAGGTTATAGGTGGCTGATTGGTTAATTTATAGATTTATACAGCAAACCCTTGTTCTATAAGCATACACTTTACCTTGAAGGAACTGTTTGTTGCTTGTTAACAGGAGCTGGTTACTCTCCTATGGGGGGTGTGAGGTGAGGGGAGGAAGCTTTCCTCCCCTGTTCTCCTGGTCAGTTGCAAACCTTGCCGGTCTAAGATTGGAGGGTGGAAGGAGAAAGTTGGAGGGGCTGGGACGAAAGGCTGGGGCCTGCCTTGTCCCTCTGGCAGCCTGAGTTGGGAGGAAAAAGGTATGGATATTTAGAAAGAGGAGGGAGCTGCCCAGAACCTCCCCTGGAGGGAATGATGCAACCAGGTCAAGATTCCTCCGCAATCCTAGCAAAAGAAGGCCTCAGCATCAGCATCAGGGCAGAGATCGCTGTGACAGGCAGGGACACTGATGTAGAGGGAATGGAGAGAGAGGCCTTGATGACTGCTGGGCACAGGCTGTGTCCCTGCAGATGGGAAGGGACTCGGTCCACCCAACAGGCCATTTCTACCCAGCGCCGGGCACAGAGCCACTCTTAGCCGAGTTCGGTAAACGTTCCCTGAACTGTGGGATGCAAGTAAGAGCAAGAGGCTGCGCCGATAGCCTCTAAGCCGCCGAGAAATCCGTGCTGGCGACCTCGGAGGGGCCTCGCGCGATTCCTCGAAAACCGCCCGGATTTCCGGGCAGGAAGTCCAAGGGCGGGCGCTGAGGCGCTCGCGGCCTTCGGAGCTGGGAGGGAGGGAGGGAGGCGACTTGGCGGATTTAACGGTCCGGGACCGAGGTCACCCGGAAAGCGGATCCGAGACGTAAGTTCCTAGCTCCTCCAGGGAAGAATGGTTTCCCGGCCCGCGGCCGAAAAGCCGTTGCCTGGGAAACGGAAAGGCGGTGGAGCCGAGCCTTTGACTGACAAGGGCCAGAGCAGGGGCGGGACTCTGCGCCCGACGGGCTCCACGGGCTCCGCCCCTGGGGGCGTGGCCTCCCTGTGACGGATTGACTGACGCGCTCGAGTGCGTTAGTCAGTACGCGCCTGGCTTCGCACCGACAGCTTGGTTGAGGGGAAACGGGGCTTGGCTGTGTGACTCGTAGGGCACCGCCAGGGGACCCAGGACTAGCCTAGTCTGGCTGGCATGCGCCCACAGGGCCGGAGCTGAAACTGGCCCTAACCCCGGCCCCGAGGTGCTGAGATGCCGGCCTCAGGGACCCTGAGAAGAGCAGGACATGCACGCTTGGCCCCTCCCTCTGGCCAGCCTAAGCCAGACAGGAGCCCCTTTTTCTCCTTAGAACATGGGCTGGGGATCCCTGGGTGGCGCAGCGGTTTGGCGCCTGCCTTTGGCCCAGGGCACGATCCTGGAGACCCAGGATCGAGTCCCACGTCGGGCTCCCGGTGCATGGAGCCTGCTTCTCCCTCTGCCTGTGTCTCTGTGCCTCTCTCTCTCTCTCTGTGACTATCATGAATAAATAAAAAAAAAATTAAAAAAAAATTAAAAAAAAAAAAAAAAAAAAAAAAAAAAAGAACATGGGCTGGGAGAGAGGGAGGGTTGTGGCCTTCAGGATGAGCAAGGTGGGGACTCTGGAGCAGATGAGGCCAGGCCAGGGGAAGAAGGCTGGGGAGGAAGACCAAGGACGCCGATATAGGCTCCCAAAGAAGGTTCCCAGAGTCTGAGGAGGAAGAGAGGAAGAGGGGAGGCCCAAGAATGGGGGAGCTTACTTTCCAGGGAAAGAAGTGCTACCTCTGCCCAAATGCTGATTTCTGAGAAAAAGCCCAAGTATGTGGAGGCAGTCTGGAAAAGACTGTCTGGCTAGGATTTGCCCCCTAGAGAGCCCGTGAAGCGAGCCTAAAGCTAACTTTTGCTTTGAGAACCTGGTGTGGAATGAGGAAGGAAAGATGGCAGGAAAGATGGCAGGAAAGCAGTCCTTCCTAACTGGCCCTTCTGGTGCCTTGGCCGGTCTTCTGTCTGGTACGGTTTGGTGTTATCTGCTGAGCACAGCTAAGTATGTTATAAAATGTTCTTCATGGGCAGCCCTGGTGGCTAAGTGGTTTGGCTCCGCCTTCAGCCCAGGGTGTGATCCTGGAGACCTGAGGTCATGTCCCATGTCGGGCTCCCTGCATGGAGCCTGCTTCTCCCTCTGCCTGTGTCTCTGTCTCTGCCTCTCTCTCTCTCTCTGTGTGTGTGTGTGTCTCTCATGAATAAATAAAATCTTTTAAAAAAATCTTCTTTAAAAAAATAAAATGTTCATGATCTGGTTTAACAGAGATTCTGGTACCTCACTCCCCAAGTAGGTTTTTTTTTTAATTTTTATTTATTTATGATAGTCACAGAGAGAGAGAGAGAGAGAGGGGCAGAGACACAGGCAGATGGAGAAGCAGGCTCCATGCACCGGGAGCCCGACGTGGGATTCGATCCCGGGTCTCCAGGATCGCGCCCTGGGCCAAAGGCAGGCGCCAAACCGCTGTGCCACCCAGGGATCCCCCCAAGTAGGTTTATTTTATGTGGATTTTCCAGTAAAAGTTCAAGGTCCCCTGTGGAGGGGATTACCAAAGGCAAAAGCTGTAACTCCAGAGAGAGGCTGGAAGAGTTGACTCAGGGCCCCATGGGCTTGATGGGAGGCCCTGCTCAAAGCTGGCAGAACAGGATGGAATTGAAACTGGTTTTCTAAATGTCACCCCATATACATTTCTTTAAGTAAGCTCTAAGTCCAACGTGGGCCCCAAGACCAGGAGTCACATGCTGTACTGACTGAGCTGGCTCGGTGCCCTGTCTAAATATTGCCGCATATTTAGTCAAGAATAGGACAGTGTGGCTTGCGTGGCTCATTCAGTTAAGCTGCTGCCTTCAGCTCAGGTCATGATCTCCAGGTCCTAGGATCCAGCCCCACATCGAGGCCCGAGTCAGGTTCCCTGCTTAGTGAGGAGTCTGCTTCTCCCTCTGCACCCCCTCTGCATGTGTTCTTTCTCTTTCTCAGAAAAAAAAAAAAAAAAAGAATAGGAATCTTTGCTCATGTGCCTTCAGCTATAAAACTTTCAAGTTTGGAAACTCCTCAGTGGCTTTAGTTAAGGTCCGAGTATATTTGTGGGCCTCAGTTTTGCTGGCCTGTAAACAAACTGGGCCCAAGGAGGCGATGCCTTGGAATGTCAAAGGGACCAGGAGAACTATTTCAAGTTTGGCTGGTGGCTGGCAGGTCAGGAAGAAGCTTAGCATAGAGGCTTCAGTCACACAGCTCCACTTGAATCCTGGTTCCACTACTTCCTAGTTGTGCAGCTGTGGGCAACTTTTTAAATATCTTACCTAAGCCTTTGTTTTTGCTAAGAATGGACATAACATGTCTGGCCCCGCAGTGGGTTGTGAAGATCCTAAGAGCTAATGGACTTAAAACACTTGGCCTTATTAAGCTTGGCATCACACGCAGGGATCAATGAGCTAGTGTCACTCCCACTGTCCCTACGAGTAAACCAACTTCCCAAGAGAAGTGAGCAAGCCCAGGCCAAGGTACCAGGTTCACTTCACACTGTTGTGGGACTGTTTGGACCTAAAGATTTTCTTCATCACCTAGTGTGAGATCTTTAAGCTGAAAAAGGGAAGATGAAGGGTATGTCCTACAGGGAGTAGACAATGGATTTTATTGTAGATTCATCCATGTTTTATTCTTTTGAATCTTCCAAAGAAGGTAAGAGATGCAGTTATTAAACTATTTAATGGTAGCTTTCATTCTCTGTTCATAGACATGAACTTTTGGCCTCATTTTTCCCAGGGAAAAAAAGGCGGGGGGTGGTTACATAAGGAGGGAGTGGAAGGTCCTGGGATCGGGGGAAGGGGTGTTAACTACAAATGGTCTGTAACAGGCTTGTTCCTGTGTTGTACTGTTGGGGGTATGGAGGATGTGCTGGTGACCTAACCTCTCTGATAGAGCTGGACAGTCCTTAGCCCTCTAGCCTTCCTCTCTCCAGAGGCTGCCCTGGGAACCAGAAGCTACCAACCCATGCCAAATGCCTGAAGGGAACACAGATGCCCAGAACCTGGGTTAGTATGTAGGTATGTGATCAAACCTCCTGGCCAGGACTCTGTCTGCAAAGGGAAGAGAAGGCATCTACATGCCCTGTAGGTTAGTAGTACTCAGGGTGCTGCTGGAGGACTGATTTTCTAATCTCACAGCGCCCTCTGCTGGGGGCTGAGGTGCCCTACAGAAGAGGAGGGAAGAGACCAAGACCCACATTCTGTGGGAAGGGAAGAAAAAGGCGGCTTCCGGAGGAGGCCGGCTCTTCCTGGACACTTAGGACACGGAATCAAGTGAAGATCAAGAAGTAGACAGGTTTTCAGTTTATTGAGTAGCAATGGCATCATAGTTTTAGTCACTTATGGCAGATAGTTGAAGGAGCAGGAAAGTACTCTTGGGGGATCCCACTGGGGCCTTCATCTGTCCCACCCATTGCTTCAGCCAGAGCTCATAGGAGTTGAAGTCAAGGTCCAGCCCTGTATTCTATGAGTGTACCTCTACACTCTACACTCCCATTCCCATGCCTATCTCCCATTTAGACCACCTATGGATGCCCAGGCTCTTCTTCCTCTTGGGAGGTGGGAGTGGGAGTAGGGGTAGGAGCAGGGCTAAGCCTCAAAAAAGAGAAGCTAAGGTCAGGGTTCTGCTGAATGTCTGACAAGAGTCAATAGAAGACAAAATTTCCTGTCTTAAGATTGTACACTCAGGACCTACTTGCCCTTGAGGGTGTCCTAGTTACATCCACTCAGATACCTGTTGAGGTTAAGCACCATTCCCATAGCTGTGTCCCTCTGTGAGAGGGTGCAGTGGGAGCTCTTAAAGGGGAATGTTTGCTCTGCCTTCATGGCTTTTTGGTTTGGGAGAGGAGTTGGGACTGTATGTGTAGATTTGAGGTCATGATGTCAGAGCAGACCAAGAACTCCTAAGATTGTACCCAAAGATGCCCACACTGCAGTGGGAGTGAGATGGGAAGATGGCAAGAGTGGTACAGGATACTGACACTCCTTTGTTCTGATAGAGGAGAGAAGAGGAAATGATCTACTTCAGGGTGTAGAGGATGCATAAAACCCCTGCTTCCCTTATCCTGGTACATCTTCCTCTGCCACCTCAGTTCCTGGATCAGCTTTGGGAGCCAGGAACCAGAAATCTGAAGGATTCAGCCCAGTTGGGCCTGCTAGTGTCCCTCAGTCTCTGTGCTGTGATCCTGGGGCTCCTCCTGTGTCCAGAAGGGGAGAGGTGCCACTAGAAATGACTTGGCCAGTAGAACTGTTGAGGCAGGAAAGTCGTGTAGCCTGGCTGACTGACAGGTGGCACAATGCCGAGGGGAGAGGCCAGATATCAAAATATCTGAGGACAGTGTGTCTGTTCCTAGCTTCCAGGACGGCATGTACAAAGATACACACATGCACGTGCGCATGTCTCGTATATGTATACACGTAGACATAGAAGCATAGGAGAAAAGGATTATGTGGCCCTGCTCTTAGAAACCAGAGAGGACAGAAAAAGGCTTAATTGGGGCACCTCTCTCAGCCTAATGGATTGCTGGTCTCAATGGCTGCTTCCCCACCAAAGCCCCCAACCAGTACCAGGCAGATGGGAAAGTGGCCAGGAGGGTAAGGCTCTGCTAAAGCAGCAGCCCAAGGAGGTGAGGGAGGGGGCCAGGGGCTGATCCTCCCTCAAAGCCCCTTGTTGTAGTAAACCACTTCGATGTCAGGGTTTTGCTCACGGATCTGAGCTCTCAGCTCTGGCTCCAGCCTGCTCACATGTAAGGAGCTGCAACAGAACAGCACAGGTGGGCTAAGTATCCTGTGAGCCCCACCTCATCATGCTAAACGGTCATCACCCTCCCTCCTCCCAGGCTGAATAATCTCCTTCGACTGCCAGAAGGTCCAGCTCACTGTCATATCCTCACCCCCAGAATAAGTTTAGTGCCTGCCAGGCCTCCCCCTGGAACACACTGAAAGACCCCAAGGTTGGCTGTTTCCAGAGATGTGGTGACCAATCCAGAGGGCCCAGCCAAGCCCAGGGGTGGCA
This sequence comes from Nyctereutes procyonoides, assembly GCF_905146905.1. Classification (NCBI taxonomy): domain Eukaryota; kingdom Metazoa; phylum Chordata; class Mammalia; order Carnivora; family Canidae; genus Nyctereutes; species Nyctereutes procyonoides. Next base: position 6,176,214 of record NW_026575133.1, on the reverse strand, counting down.
CTTACCTTCTCTGGGGGAACAGGGCACAGCACAAGGGGGTGGCAAATACCAGGCTGGGGAGAAGAGCATTGGAAAGTTTTGTGAAGTTTTGACCTAAGGTTGTTCCCGCCCTGCACCCTATCCCATCTCCAGAGATAGCTCCAAGAGGTAGAGATTGATTAAAGCCAGTGCTGACATTAGGTTCTGGCTGAGGAAAGAGCCTCCGGAGCAGTGACCCAGAGCTCCACAGCCAGTGAGTGCCAGAATCAGCAATTAAATGTGTATGAAACTCCTGGATGGGACCAAAAGGTACATTCCCATGCTTTCCTCTCAGATGAAGACTAGAATCTTGGGCAGCCTGGGTGGCTCAGCAGTTTAGCGCTGCCTTCAGCCCAGGGCCTGATCCTGGAGACCCAGGATGGAGTCCTGCATTGGGCTCCCTGCATGGAGCCTGCTTCTCCCCCTGCCTCTCTTTCTCTCTGTGTGTGTCTCTCATGAATAAATAAATAAAATCTTAAAAAAAAAAAGCTAGAATCTCTTCAATTAGACTCTTGACCTTCAAGGATGGAGATCACCCCCTAACACACACAGCATGCCCTACAAGTGTCCAAGACCTCTACCAGCCAAATGTATGAATGAATGATGTACATAAACATCTTGAAATCAATAACTACCTATCACATCCACCATGGAAAGGGTGCTCTTACACACCATAGCTGAGTCTCTGCACACTTACCAGAAGCCCACCAGTCCCACCTGCAGGGGTGCCCCCAGCCAAGGGCGACGCTGTGGGGAGAGACAGTGGAATGGCTTTGTGTCCCCTCCTCCCCGGCCCCACCCCATTCCCCCATTGCAGCTCTACCCCACCAATCGTGCCTTGGAGCCTCTGATATGTGGCCCTTTTCTTTGTCCCAAGTCCATAACAGGGATGGAATTTCCAGATCACCACCCTCCACTACAGCCAGGGCCTGCTTGCTGACAGCCTCCCTAGTGTTCCATCACCCAGTCTCCCCTCTGAGAATTGGTTCCCCACTTCCTTTGGAAGCTGCTTTCTTCAGGAAGCCTCCTCTAATCCTCCACTCACTTCCTCCCGTGCCCAGTGGCATGCATGAACCGGTCCCCTTTCCTGTTCTTCACACACCCTTCTCCATTCACTCCAGCCACAGGAACCACCCCTCTGTTCCTCCAATGGGCACAGCTGGTGCTCAATATATACTTGTGAATAATAAATGATTCAGTGAATGAGCTTGTATCCCTGTGCTTTGCATCTCTGCTCTGTTTGTGCACGTGTGAGCCTGTGTGTTTCACTGTTGGTAGCAGGTGATGGCATAAATATGATGTCAAGTGTGACTGTGGTGTAGTCCATCCCTGTGTGTGTCAGAGGTTCTGAAGTGACACCAGTTCTCTTCAGGACGGAAACCATGTCCTTCCTTCCCTTATCTTCTTCTCCTGCTCCCTTAGTGTTCCTTCACCCCAGCCCAATTCCTTCTTGCTGAATGAATGAAGGAGGGGGCAGCATAGGGGTGGGGCAGTCAAGAGGCACATCTCAGACTCAGGCCAAGGTGGAAACAGGCTTGGGGACTGGTCACCTCTGCTTCCAGCCACCACCACTTCCAAGATGGGAAAGGTGAGAGTGACCTACCTTTAGGAAGTCTTTCTTCTCCAGAGTGTCCATGATCACGGGGGGAATGGCTGTGGGGAGAGCAAAGCAGAAAAGGAGGGAGTAAGTGAAAGTTAGGATCCTAAGGAGGGGTGGATCCCCTTCACCGCTCTAACCACTCCCCCCAGAGTCACAGCCTCCAGAGTGCTCAAAGCCCCTCTAAGAGAGGGCCCCCCATTCTCTTAGAGCCTCCCATGCCCCACGTAGGCACCTCTGCCTCACCCATGGCAGGAATGGCCATGCAGATTCTTGATATCACCACCTGGAAGATTCCCTGCTTGGCTGCAGCCACCGAGTGGCCAAGTCTCTGACTTTCCTCATCAGTCACTGGGATGCCCACCTGCAGTTCCCTGAAAAGGAAGGCCTGGGAGTCAGATCACAGGCCCCAAATCCTACCTGTAATGACCTCACAGGCAGCTATTCCCTGGGGTCCCCTCAGATGTCATAGATTCAAAGGCTATTTCTCCTACCCCAGGACCCCAGAGTTAGACTGAGACCATGCCCAGAAACTTCTGTTTGGGGAAGGAGAAGGACTGGGCTACTCTGCATGGTGGAAGAACGTGCCTACCTGCACACCGGGCATGCATGCCAGGAGCTGGAGCCACTCACCTCTGCCTCATCAGGGGGATGTTGATGCAGTTGGCAGCTGCCACCGCTGCAAAGGGCACAAATCTGCCAACCAGGGGGGGCAGGTGCTGGGGGAAGCAAGATGTCACTTAGAAGCCCTAAGGGCCATGGAGTAGTAAGGAGCTCTGGGGGGAGAGATGTGGGGAGCCTATAGGTTGGTATAGACAAGTGATGGAGAAAAGGGAAACAAATAAAGGGTAAATGGGGGGCATTTACCTTGGTGAGGGATTTGAGTCCCAGGGCTGTGGCCACCGCACCAGTGGTGGCACTCACATAAGCTGTTCCCAGCTGCCTGTGGGTGGAAGTCAAGACACAATGTAGGAGGTGAACAGTCCAGCATGTGGTTCTTTCCTTCAGGATGTGCCAAACCCTCAACACATGAGGCATAGAAGGCAGAGAAATTCCTCCCCTGCTACAGGGTAGACTTGTCTGGAAGCTCTGATCCCTCCCCTTCAGGAGGAGGGGCCCCACCTCCACCCCATAGCAAACATTGGAGGATGCCTGTGCCCTCAGGCCAGGAAACTGGGGAAGAGGGACAGGCTGCAAGGAGGGCTTGGGTCATTAGCTGAACAAGCACTCTGGGAACAGGAGCAAACAAGAGGGAGCAGTGGTGGGCCCCTGGAGAAGTCCCCGGGGACAAGCTCTCACCCCACAGTAATGGGAGCATCGCCACTGCGGTTGGAGTAGTTAACAACAGCGTTGAAGGACTGATTCACCCACTGCCAGAACACCACTGTCGGGGTCTTCCTGAGAGAACAAAGACATTTACTTCCACCCCCTACAGTACCCCTGGTCCTCAAACCTGATAATGAAATCCCAAAAGGTTATTCCCAAGCCTTCAGGAGGGACCCAACTGGTGACCCAAGAACTTGCTCTGGTGACCCCTACATGACCCTCCCCACTTATGCAACTACATACACTGTCTCTGGGGTGGGAGGAACCCCTGGGCTGAGTTCTGAGGAATGTAGGGGATTCGAACACAAGCTCCCACCCACCCACTATTTTCTGCCCAGCTGGCCTCATTGAGTCATCAAGCTACACTCTGGTTGGATAGAGTGCTCAGGAACCCTTCAGGGACTCATGGGAGGGGACACATGGGACGGGACCTGCCTGTAGAAGGTGAGCATGCAGCCAGTGATGGTCATGTTCATGGGCACCTGCGCTGACATACGGCCAATCAGGACCACCTTCTCCCCTGTGTCGGGATGGAAGGCAGAGTCGTACACATACTTGGCCCTCCACAGCTGGTCCTCAGTGAGCCCGGGTGTCACCACACCAGCCCTGTAGAGAATGGCAAGGAAGAGACAGGTAATTCTCGGCAGCAGATCTGCCCCTGAAAGCCCTGACCAGTCAGCTCAGGGGAAGTCTGGGCAGAGGACCAGGAACTCTGGCCCCCAATCTCAGAATAAAGGAGCTCCTTTATTCTCCTTTATTCTGGTCTCTGGGGGAGAACCACATCATCCCAGAAGGGTAGGTGGGCTCCTATTTCTATTTTCCTTCTAGCCACACAAAGAAGGGTGGCCTTCTCTTTCTGCCTAAATCTTGGTTCCCAATGGGTTGAAATGACTAGGGGCATCACAGGGGATTTTCCTCCTGGAGACTCAACTTTGAGACCCTCTGTCCTTGCAGAGGGTGACTTAGCAGTGGGACAGGTCCCTCCAGAGGGTTTGTGAAACATATAGTAGCCCCCTACCCACAAAGATCAATGCCACCTCCTCAACCCAAACACCCTAAAATTCTCTGGGTTAAAGCTCTGTGCCATTGTTGTCTGTGATTCCAACACAGTGCCAGGGAATAAGGGGGTTGAGGAATGGGGCAGGGTCACTCTCAAGCTTGGGGAAAGAGATGCAAAATGTAATGTATTAATGGCAGGGAATGAGACCCTGGGGTACAGGGTCAGATGGGGTAGCGGTCTACCTGTAGTTCTGCACGATGTTCCGTGAAGCTTCCAGCTGTGCTCCAGACAGCAGCAGATTTCGGGGGTCAGTAACAGTGAAGAAGTGCCGGGCTCTGCCCAGGAAAGTGCTTTGGTCCCAGCGAGGTTCCTGGATATTGATATCTAAGGGCAACTCACCCATTTTCTGCAGGGCAAAGACCAGAGTCGGAGGACTCCAAGGCAGTTCAAGAGCTCTGCTTGTGGGAAACTTTGGCGGCCCTGCCCTGGTCCCTGGGCCTATCACCAATCCCTACTAGAGCTCAAGGTGACTCCAGATAGGTAAGCAAGGGTTAGAGGGAGGAGCTGTTTTCCAGGCAATATCCTGGCTCAGAGGGGAGGAGGGGTAGGAGAAAACAAATGGAAAAATAGATCTCTTTTGCACTCTGGCCTGGTACAGATTTTCATCAGTGAGGATTTACATGTGTATGGTTGATGCAAGAGAAGCCACTAATCCTGTGCAGCTTCTCTTGCGCCCTATATGCACAAAAATGCATGTTCTAAGCATTATATATATCCAAGTTCATGTGAGCTTCAGGCCCCAGCTGCCTTGAGACCTAGATGCAAACCCCCAAGGCTGTTTGGGAGGATGGCATAAGCCATCCCACGCCCCAGCCCCTGATTGGAGGAAACCAAGGGCTCACTGGCCACTCCAGGGCTTATCTATTCCAGATCTCAAATAAGTGAACCTGCTGCCAGCCAGGCATGCGTGCTCATGGACATGCACAAGTCACCTCTCCGGGGGCATTTTCCTCAACCCACACTGAATGGCCCAAGGCCCTCCTTGTTCCCCAGCTGGACAGGGCTGCCACAGACTCCCAAATCTCCCTGAGCCACCTACGTCCAGAAAGGGAGATTCAGTAAGTGCCCTCTCCACCTAGTACAGAGAGGAAAGCCTGAAGCAGCCATCTGGCTGTGTTAGGCAAAATCCTACAATATGACTAATCCTCTCCAACCACACTTCCTCCCTCACTGGAAGGCACGCCCTCCCCTCTCTGACACACTCACACTAACATACCCACACACAAAGATACACACATGCCCTACACAGACATACAGTGGACACGCCCTGCATACACTAGCCCACAAAGACCGTTACTTGCACACTCACACATACACACACAACCCATATCCATCAACTGTAGGCACTTGAATGTGTAACCACATGAGGCCTCACCCTAACATTCCTCCCCCCAACCAACCTCCCCTCGGGCCCCAAAAACCTCCCCAGAACCGGATACTGAATCCGGATAGGACGGAGAGCACACTTCAAGGCAGGCTTCCCTCGCTCCCAGTCCTCAGTCCCCTACTCCCCTGACCGCCGAACCCCACCCCAGGCAGCCAGCACTCACGCTTTCCCGAGCTCCTGGGCGTCTGGCTTCTGCAGCTCCGAGACCCGCCTTCCTCTAGGCGCGTCGCCCCTGCTCCTGCCCTCCCACCCATCACGCGTAACGTCACGCGTGACGCTGACCGGCGGGAGGGGCGGGGGCTCCCCCTCCCGCGCGTCCGCCGGGCGTGCCCAGGGATTGGCAGAGCCTGGGGGCGGTGGGTGCCACTTGGGGAGACGCCCCCAGCCGGGGCTCCAGGGACCTGGCCCTCCACCGCCTCCCAGAGCCAATGGGGGCTCCGGGAATCAGTTCTGGCCAGTTCCCAGCGGGAGAGAGGAGGGGAGGAAGGGCGGGTGCCGCCCCCTTTGCTTGTAGTACCCTAGCTGGCCTCGGGGGCGCAGCCTGCCTCGGCAGCAACCGGCCGAGGTGCCCGGGACGAAGGCTCGCAGCGCGCGGGGCGAAGGCTGGTGGCTTGGAGGGGCCATCCTCGGATGGGGCGCCCGGAGGGACTCGGATTACCGCCCAGCTAGTTTACTAGATGGCTGCCTTGGCAGTGGCCGCCGCCTACTTGCCCCCCTGGGCTCCTACCCCAGTTCCCACAAGCTCTTGTCGCAGCACTTCGGCATTCACAGCCCTTTATGGTCTCGCTCCGGCCTGTGCGTCCTCTATGTTCTCACCTTTTCCTCCTCCAGCCCCCTCCTTACCCTAGCTCCACTGCTCCCAATCACTACATCCGCACCACGGATCTCAGCCCTAGTCCCTACCCTGGGATGTGTCTGCATCAAGTAAGTGGATCAGAAAGTTCTTCCTCCCCTAGTGTCCTGGAGCCAGCTGCTCCACCCTGTGCCCTTTCCAGAACTGGGTGCGTGGCCAGAGAGACACTTTGTGACACAGAAGGAGGATGCATGTGAAAGAAGGCAACACACACACACACACACACACACACACACACACGCTTCACAACTCACCCAGTCACCTTACAGAGCTCGCTGCTGCACATCCAGGAGCCAGCCCACGCTCCTGCCCACTGAATGCTTACGCCTCCTCTGCCCAGGTGACATTCCCTCATTGAGGCCTCAGGGGTGACACGGAGGGGTGGCAATTCCAAGAGCCCTAGTGTCTGGCTTGGCCTGGAGAAGACGCGGTTCTGGGTTCCCCAACGCTGAACCGGTAGCGGGAGGGAACGAGGCGTGACCCAAACCCTAAATTCGTGGGGCGGGGTGGGGCATCCGAACTCGAACTGCAGCGGGCAGAACCCAGCGGCCTCAGCCCAGGTGACAAACGGCTGGCTGCGCGCCCAAAGGAGGGGCGGAGGCAGTGACTGGCGGCCCTCGCAGCCAATGGGAGCCCGCGGCTACGCAGGCCAGCCCTATTCCAGCGGGCTGGGCGGAGCGTGGGCGAGATGCCCCCAGCTGCTGCAAGGGTTCGCGCCAGCGGACGAGGGAAGCCGAAGCCGGCGGCTGCTGCACAAGCAAGAAGGTGAGGGGGCCAAGTTCGAGAATTGGGGGCCGAGAGGACCGACCCGAGGGTGGGATGCTGCGTTCTGAGTCCCAGAGCTGCTCTGGGGGACTTGGCTCCGGGTTTTGTGCACGCTGTTGTGGGACTCTAGGCAGCAGGTCCTCCACCAAAGCCTGGGAGAGGTTCGGGGAGCCTCTTTAAACGGGAGAGGAGGGGGAATGAAGGGGACGGCAGCCTGGGACCAGCGTATCTCTGGCGTTCAGGGAATCTCTGGGACCCTTGGCTGCACCTGTCCCAGGTCCTGAAGCCCTGCCCTGGAGACCCGAGCCCCCTACCCACATATACACAAAGAGAGGTGTGCAGTTAAGTTACTCTGGCCCCAATTTCTTTCACACCATTTGAAGCCCTAGGGCCCCCAAGAATCCATCTCCACTCTACCCATGACTGGGCACTGGGGTAGATGACTCAGCTGAGAGCCGGAATGAGGGATGAATGCGAGGCTCTCACTGGCCTTATATAAATGGCTCCGACAGCCGACGATGGTGCCTGGACCGGGCCAAGGGTGGGAGAGGTGAGGTGCCTAAGGCCTGGAAGGGCAGGATGTTCAAATCAGGGCAGGAGTAGAAGTTCTAGGGGGGGGGGCAGCGAGGGCAGCATTTACACCCTTGTCCCAATCCCTGTTCTCCATCCATAGGCCTGGAACACACTCCTGAGAAGCAACAGAGGTGGGGGGCCCCCAGTCACTGAGACCCCAGTCCCACACAGAAGGCTCATGGAGCCCAGAGCGTGCGGGGTCCTTTTCTGGAGGACTAGCAGTTTCCTTCTGGACTTGTAGGGCACCTCCCCAGACTAGCCGCGATGGCGCAGGGTTTTGCAGTGGGCTTCGACCCACTGGGCCTTGGAGACCTCAGCTCAGGCTCTCTGAGCTCCCTCTCCTCCCGCGGCCACCTGGGCAGCGACTCGGGCTCCGCAACGCGATACCTGCTGAAGAAGCAGCAGCGACTGCTGAATGGGCCCCCCCGCGGAATCCGAGCCTCCTCGCCCATGGGCCGCGTCATCCTCATCAACTCCCCCATCGAAGGTGGGGGCGGGGCCCAGCTGAGACCGGCGATAAGGGTGGGGGGAATGGGGCAGAGGCGCTCAGGAGGAGGCGGCAGAGCCACTATGGGGGGAGGAACTGGAGAGATGGGAACCTTAGGGCTGTGGGGGTGGAAAGCCATACACACATCCTCATCATTCCTTTCCTCGTGTTCAGGGCAATGCTTAGGGCTACAGGATTGTAGAGAGGTCAGAAGTGGGAAAGAGGAGCCTGGAGGCTGGGACCGGTGCACGTGATATGCTAGCCCCCAAGTGAGCAAGGGAAGGTATCGAATTGGCTGCTCCATCCTGTGGACTCTACCTTTTTCCAACCCCTTTGTGTATGCCCTGGGACACGGGTACAGGATGGAGAAAGATATCCTCCATCAACCAGCCAGTTGTGTGACCAGCTCTGTGTTGGGCTGTGAGGAGTCAGTGCCCAGCTGGGAGACAGAATTTCAGTCTCAGGGGCACCTGGATGGCTCAGTCCCAAGAGCACGTGACTCCTTTTTTTTTTAATTTTTTAATTTTTTTAATTTTTATTTATTTACGATAGTCACAGAGAGACAGAGAGAGAGAGAGAGGCAGAGACACAGGCAGATGGAGAAGCAGGCTCCATGCACCTGGAGCCCAACGTGGGATTCAATCCTGGGTCTCCAGGATCGCGCCCTGGGCCAAAGGCAGGCGCTAAACCGCTGCGCCACCCAGGGATCCCGAGCACGTGACTCCTGATCTCAGGACATGAGTTCAAGCCCCACGGGTGTAGAGATTACTTAAAATAAGTAAATAATTTTTTTTATGATAGTCACAGAGAGAGGGGGGGGCGCAGAGACACAGGCAGAGGGAGAAGCAGGCTCCATGCACCAGGAGACCGACGTGAGACTCGATCCCAGGTCTCCAGGATCGTGCCCTGGGCCAAAGGCAGGCACCAAACCGCTGCACCACCCAGGGATCCCAAGTAAATAATTTTTTAAAGAAGGTTTCATATGCTGAAGAAAGGAAAGGAGTAGCAAATGTTCCAAAGAGGAGGGAGGAGGGATCCCTGGGTGGCGCAGCGTTTTGGCGCCTGCCTTTGGCCCGGGTCGTGATCCTGGAGACCCAGGATCGAATCCCACGTCGGGCTCTTGGTGCATGGAGCCTGCTTCTCCCTCTGCCTGTGTCTCTGCCTCTCTCTGTGTGTGTGTGACTATCATAAATAAATTTTAAAAAAAATTCAAAGAAGAGGGAGGAGAGGAGGGCTGAGGGTCAGGAAGGGAGCCCCAGATCTGGGCCCTGAAGCAGAGGGCTACCCCATCCTATGCAGTTGCTCAATGCTGTTACATTGCGCAACTGTCCTGTATCAACGCTGGTTAGGTCCTGCAGGGAATCTGGAGAAAAATGAGAATCAATCTTCACCTTCCAGAAATTTACAGTGTAGCAGAGCTTAGAGACAGAGCAATGAGAAAGGCTGGTGCTGCAGTGAAGGTATCCCAGGCAAGGTTGGAACTGGAAAATAAGAGCACAGGGTGGGGGTGGGGGTGCAATTAGGAGACAGCCTGGCTGCAGTGACAGATGCGAGGCGACAAAGATCCAGTGAGCAAGGAAGGACCTTGAGCACCAGAGGGGGGGGGGTGATGGGGTGTCCCCTGGGGCTGGGCTTTCTGTGGACCAGACACCATATGTATTTCCAGCTCCCCTTCTGTTTCTCAGCCAGCAAAACTTCCCTGGCTGGCTCCCAGGGTGGACTTTTCAGACCCTCTTCTCCCCTGTGACCCAGCTGGGCATCTCTGTTCCCCTACCCCAGCCATTGGGGCAGGGGTGGAACATGTTGCTCAGGGAGCAGGCTTTCCTGCACCAGTGGCCCAGCATGCTCACTCCCATCATCTATCATGCTGGGCCTCACCCCTAGGTGAGCAGCAGGGTACTGCTGAGAGTCACCACTGTCATTCAGGTCATGGAGCAGAAGTCCTCAGAGGAGCGAGGAGACATGGTAGGGGACAGGGAAGGCACTGGGGCATGGCCCTTTTAAGTCTCATTATATTAAAAGAACATATACTCCTCCTCACACACCCACATACACCATGCTCCAGCTATGATGTAACAGCTCTGTACACTCTCCCTCTAAAGATCCTCTTGCAGAAGTTCCAGGATTGCTCTCACCCCCTCCCTCACCCTAGAGCCCTAGTGCAGCCAGGAGAGCAGCATCTCCTAGCAATGGGAGGACTAAGGTCATGGCTTTAACCAGCCAGCCCCTATCCTGTCTGGGCTGGGAGCCTCTGAGCTCAGAATCTTACCCTCTGCCTGAGCATAAACATCTCCCCACTCATTGCATCCTGGAACCTCTCCCTTTTGTTACTATTTAGACCATTCCAGAGGCCTGAAGCTACTGATAAGGGAGACAACAGTGGGAAGGGAGAAACTGCTACCCACATCACCCCCATGAGTTCCTGTCAGCTCCTCAAACTCAACTGATCCCAGAGAAAACACATTCTTTAATCCAAACCAGCCCTTTCTCCTCACTCTCATTCATCCATTTATTCTTTTACTTATTCAAAAAATCCTTGGCAGATATCAAGTGCTGTGCAACATCCTGGAGATACACTAGCAGAAAAAGGATTACAAAATCCTTACCACGACAGTTTACACTCTAGTGTAAGTTACACTCTAGACAATAAATAATGAGAAAGGATGGTAAGAATCTCGGAAGTACTAGTTTGGATGGTACGATAGAGCAGTGGTTTGCAAACTTTGGAATATATCAGAATTGCCTGGGCAGCTTGTGAAAAGACAAGTTGCTGGGTCCCACACCCAGAGCTTCTTATTCAGTGTGTCTGCAGCAAAGCCCAAGATTACACATTTTTATATACTTTTTAAAAGATTTTAAGTAATCTCTATATGCAGTATGGGGCTCAAACTCACAACCGTGATATCAAGAGTCACGTGCTCTACATCATCCCAGTGTCCTGGGATCAAGTCCTGCACTGGGCTCCCTGCTCTGTGGGGAGCCTGCTTCTCCCTCTCCCTCTGCCTGTTGCTCCGCCTGCTTGTGAGCTTGCTCTCTCTCTGTCAAATAAATAAATAAAATCTTAAAAGAAAAAAAGAGTCACATGCTCTAATGACTGAGCCAGTCAGTTACCCCAAGAATACACATTTTTAAAAATGATTTTATTTATTTATTTGAGAAAGAGAGAGAGAGACTGCAGGGGGAGGAGCAGAGGGAGAGGGACAAGCAAACTCCTTGCTGAGCTCAGAGCCTGACTCAGGGCTCAATCCCAAGATCCCAAGATCATGACCTGAGCCAAAATCAAGAGTTGGATGCTTAACCAACTAAGCCACTCAGGTGCCCCAAGAATACACGTTGTTTTTAAGGTTTTATTTATTCATGAGAGACACACAGAGAGAAGCAGAGACACAGGCAGAGGAAGAAGCAGGCTCCCTGCAGGGAGCCCGATGTGAGACTCGATCCCAGGACTCTGGGATCACAACCTGAGCTGAAGGCAGCCGCTCAACCACTGAGCCATCCAGGTGCCCCTGTTCCCCTCAGAATCTGTGAGATAGAAGGGGCCTCAGAGATCCTTCCACAACATCCTAGACAGATTTATCAAGTGCCAGCTTGTATGCCTCCAAAGATGGGAAACTCATTATCTTTCCTGGGAAACTCATTCCGTTGTCTGATGGCTAAAGGTTTTACAAAGTTTCTCCTTACTAAGTTGGCTCCATCTAACTCCACTATGTGGGCTTGAATCTGCCCTCCAGATTACACAGACAAAAGCATCTAGTGCCTTTCTCAGAATAGCTCTGCAACTATGTGAATGAAGATAGAGCTAGCCTACTCATTTCTGCTTATGATGAAGGGTCCAAACTTGCTCAACTCTGCCCCATAAAATGGAATCTTGAAACTTTTCTATCCATCTGACCCTCAGAGTGGCAAGGTTTTTAGGAATTTATCCTATCCCAGGCCTGTGGCATGAGAAGCTTAGTAAGCATTAGAAACACACACACACACACACACACACACACACACACACACACACTCCTCTATGTAATAAGGAAGGTGAACAGTATGTTCTAGTCTGGAGTCCTGTCCTGCCTGTTCTCATGCTCTCTGACCCATACTTTCAAAATCACCAGCAGAGAACTCAAAAATTGGCTGCCCTTAGGCCTTAGGGCCTTAGGCATCTGTGCTTAGCCTTTGCAGCCCCCAAATTGGGAAACCCAGTAGTCCTCTGTGCACAGAATGGACGTGGGAGTCATGCCTATGTCTCCCCCCACCACCACCACACACAGCCAACAGTGATGAAAGTGACATCATCCATGCAGTCCGGGTGGAGAAGAGTCCAGCAGGCAGACTAGGTTTCAGTGTGCGGGGCGGCTCTGAGCATGGCCTTGGCATCTTCGTCAGCAAGGTGGAGGAAGGGAGCAGTGCAGGTGAGCAGGGCCCCCAGGAGTGAGGTTCTGGCTTATGGTATGAGCCCCCACCTCCATGGGGTTCTGGAGTCCTGTTATCAGCAATGGCAGGAAAGGGTCCTCAGCTTTGGAGGGCCTGCTCCAATGGGGAAGTGGGGCCCCCTCCCAGGGTGGAGCAGGCTAATGGACAGGTCCCTCATCTAACAAGGAACACTGAGACTCTCTCACTTGGGGATTCCCAATCTCATGGGAGAAGTTTTACCCCAGGGAGCCTTGCGTGGTGGGGGAAGCTTAGCTTCATCCTGGGGGGAACTTCTCCCAAGTGGCCAGTGCCAGCTGCCCGCCCTCCCTTGGCACAGAGCGGGCTGGGCTGTGCGTGGGGGACAAGATCACAGAAGTGAATGGGCTGAGCCTGGAGAGCACCACCATGGGCAGCGCTGTGAAAGTGCTGACAGGCAGCAGCCGCCTACACATGATGGTGAGGCGCATGGGCCGAGTGCCGGGCATCAAATTCTCCAAGGAGAAGACTACATGGTGAGAATGCCCATGGTGAGAAGGCCCCAGCCCTGACCTTGCCCCACCCCAACCACCCTATCTACCCCATCCAGCCCATGGCTGAGGGTACAGGACTCCGCATGGGATTTGGCTAGTCTGGCTTCTGCTCTCCTGCCCCACACCCCCCACAACCATGGGCACTGGAAACACGGGGATCCTTAGGCTCCACACTGGAATGAGACAAGGCCCTGTCTCTCCCCCTTGCCCTTCTCTCAACTCTACCCCAGATACCAGTGGCTGCTCCCACCGTGGCTGCTCCTGTGGGCCTAGGGATAGTAAAAGCACCATTCCCTCAGGGTTCTCATGGGGATTCAAAATGGGTCCCAGCACAATGGAGCTGCTCCATAAAAAGAGGAGATTTGGGTGGTTTCCCAAATTTGTAAAGTCTACATCCCACTGAAGGTCTCAGGACTGGAGAGTCCCCCAAGGCAACCTCTCCTTTCCTGGGCAGTTGTCGAGGATGCTGAGAAGAGAGGGGAGCTGGGTGGTGGTGGATAGGGGGGTTCTGACTAATGGCTCCTTGCCGTCTTCCCAGGGTGGACGTGGTGAATCGGCGGCTGGTAGTGGAGAAGTGCAGCTCGACGCCATCTGACAGTGGCTCAGAGGATGGCATGCGGCGCATTGTCCACCTATACACCACGTCAGATGATTTCTGTCTGGGCTTCAACATCCGCGGGGGCAAGGAGTTTGGCCTGGGCATCTATGTGTCCAAGTGAGGGCTGGGGCGGGCCGTGCAATGGGGACAGGTCATGTCCCCTACATGTCCGAAGGCCAGGGGCAGGGTCTGGGGAGGGATGGGGGGCTCCAGGAGGAGGGTCAAGGAGTTCTGCCGGGGCATCCCCATATCTAAGTGAAGAGTCTGGTCTAGAGTAAGGGAGGGCAGGCCAGGTGGCCTATCAGATCGCCTCCTGTCTGACCCCAGAGTGGATCATGGTGGGCTGGCCGAGGAGAATGGCATCAAAGTGGGGGACCAGGTCCTGGCGGCCAACGGTGTCAGGTTCGACGACATCAGCCACAGCCAGGCCGTGGAGGTGCTGAAGGGCCAAACGCACATCATGTTGACTATCAAGGTGGGCAGGACTGTGGGTGTCAGGGAGACGCCAGACTATAAGAAAGACTTCTCAGATCTCTCTAGTACTTAATGTCCATTGCCCTATAATTTGTATAAAATTTCCACAGCCATTTGAGAGAGCAGGCCTTGAGCTCATCCCAATTTTACGGAAGAAGAAACTGAGGCTCAGAGAGGCAGAGTAACTTGGGAAGCAGAGTCACTCTGCGGGCCAGTAGAGGGCCTGCTTCCAGTCCTGCTCCCCAGGCACCTAGGGCAGCACCCCTTTCTGTGAGTGGTGGGGGTCCAGGCTTGAAAGGAGAAAATGCAGAAGGGGGTGAGTGGTGGCAGCTATGGCTTTGGGTAGGACCTGGGCACGGGGCAAGGACTGCTGGGCCAAGGCCAGGGATCAGATTTCAAGGGAGGCACCTGCATTCATTATTCATGCGGGTCTCACACTTGCCTGGAGATCCGGTCCTTCTCACTCCAGCTGCAGAGGAGGTGATGGCCCCTGCTCAGCTCTCCTTCTCTTCCCAAGCCTTCACCCAGCACACCCTTCAGGGCCTCCTCTGCTGTCTCCCCAAGTCTCCTCCTTTGATTTCCCCTCCCACAGTCCTCCCCACATTCTGTTTTTCTCTTTCCTTCATCTCATGTGCTCCCAAACACTCCTCATTTCTCCCACTCGGCCCCTCATCATTCGTATATTCAACATTTTTGAGTATGTACTATGTGGTGGCCACTATGCCAGGTACTGCAGCTGCAATGGTGAACAAGACAGACAAGGTCTCTGCTGGGGCGGGGGGCGGAGGAGTGTGGTACGGTAGAGGATGGGGGGAGACAGACTAGGTGTGTGCTGCTGACAAATGCTGTAAGAATTAATGGACAGATAGGAGGGGTAATTCCGGAAGGCCTTTTGAGTCAGGGGGTCAGGGCAGGTCTCTCTGGGGAGGTGACACCTGAAGAGGGAGAAGGAGCTAGCCAGAAGATGAGTGGAAGGAAGAGAATCCAGGCATAAGGAACAGCAAGTGCAAGGCCCTGAGGTATAGAGGCATGTTCAGAAATCAAGTGGCCCATTTTGTATCTATCATGATGAACTTGGAAAGAGATGAGGATGAAAAGTTTACTCCTGTCCCATCACTCTCCCTTCTCACCCACTCTCCCTCTCATCCTCCACCCTCCCCTCCTTACCTACTCCGCCTTCTCACCTACTCTCCTCACCCACCTTCCTTCTCACCCACCCCCTTCTCACCCTCCCCTCCTTCTTGCCCACCCTCCTTCTCACCTACTCCCCCATGCCTTCCTGTGCCCACCACGCTCTTCCCAGGAGACTGGCCGGTACCCCGCCTACAAAGAGATGGTTTCTGAGTACTGTTGGCTGGACCGATGTAAGTGGCTCAGGCCCCTGAGTTGGAGGGAAAGGGCTGAGGCCTAAGGGTGGGTTGGAGTCTCTGAGGAATAACTGGGCAGGAGAAGCAAGACCTGCTTGGTACTTCCACACGGCCCAGAGCCATTCCCAGGCTCCCCTCTGAGAAGTGGCAGGTTGAGTTCTAGGCTCCCCTGGGCTCTGAAGAAGTGACTTGCCCTGGGTTTCTCAACAAGTCAGTGGCAGGACTGCTCAGCAGCCAGTTCCCCAGAGCCTGCACTACTAGCCTGGGCTGCCACCCGACACCCCCCTTCCCCTTGCCAGCCCAAGCCTGTCCGCAACCGTGGCAGGGCCCTGAAGCCCACAGCCTGCCCCTGAGATGGCCCTGCCTTCCCCACTGCCCGCAGTGAGCCACGGGGTGCTGCAGCAGCTGTCCCCAGCCTCGGAGAGCAGCTCCAGCGTCTCCTCCTATGCCTCCAGCGCCCCCTACAGCTCGGTTGAGGGCTCGGGCTCTCTGTCCTCCGACCACCTGGATGTGGGCCTTGGGCCTGAGGAGCCCGGTTGTCGGGGGCCGGGCTGGGGGAGGGCGGACACCGCCATGCAGACTGAGCCTGACGTGGGGAGCCGCGTGGAGACCTGGTGCAGCGTGAGGCCCACCGTCATCCTCAGGGACACGGCCATCCGCTCCGACGGACCCCGGCCCACCCGCCGCCTCAATTCTGCACTCTCCGAGTCCCCAAAGACTGCTCTGCTGCTGGCCCTGAGCCGACCCCGGCCTCCCATCACAAGGTCCCAGAGCCACCTGACCTTGTGGGGTATGTAAGCTCCCAGTCCAATCCCTGCCTCATGCCCAGTCCTGGGCTCCCCACCTCCCTTTGCTCTAGGACTTGACTCAGCCTCAGTTCCACCCCAGAATACACTCATACTCGGCTCTGAGCCCTGTTTTAAACTGGCCCCAGGTCCCAAACCCACCCTCAAATCCAACCCAGCTCCTGTCAGCTATGGGTCCCAAAGCAGACCTCATCCATCCCTGCCACCTTACACAAACATGCACACAGACACACATGCCCCAGCCCTCTTGGAGTGTCCTGGCAGAGCTGGAGCTGGGCGGGGAGAGGTGGAAAGTTGGGGGAGCAAACCCACCTATCTCCATCCCCACCTCCCTACAAGGCTGTCAGGCCCGTCTGCCCCCAGTCCCTCCTCTCCATCCCTCTTCACACCCCTGGCCCTGGGCCTTCCCTTCCACCCACCACTCCAGCCTCCGGGGTGCTCCCTCCTGCCTGCAGAGGAGAAGAAGCAGCGGAAGAAGGAGAAGTTGGGATCCTCTGGGGAAAAGGGGGCCCTACAGCGCTCCAAGACGCTGATGAACCTCTTCTTCAAGGGAGGGCGGCAGGGGCGGCTGACAGGGGATGCTCCGGAGAGGCCTGGACGCTGGACGCTGGCAGTCTGGCCAAGCCCCGCCCTCGCCTAGACCTGGAGAAAGGTAAGCCCTGGGCAGATGAGATAGAAAGGAGGTTCAGCCCACTTTGGCATCCAGCAGCTTTGCGTTTAAATCCCACACTGCCTATGATTAGCCGGGAGTAACCCCTTGCCCCCATAAGCCTGTTTTCTCATAAGCAAAGTGAGAGTAACAACCTATATCTTTAGAAATAGTGAGGAAGAGATGAATGGGCGTATGTAAATCACTTAAGGACATTGGCATACAGAAGGTACTCAGAAAATGTAGTAGTCATTGTTAAACTGTCTCATCTCCCCACTTTACAGAAAGGAAAACTGATAGAGCCATAACCTAACTAGGGAGTTGAAGGGCTTGGGTCAGATCTCTATGCTCCTGGTGGTAGGGCACTTCTCTCTGGGAATATTTGGCTTCACTTCTCCTGGCCCACAGGCCCCGCCCAGTTCTAGAACCATCCTTGAGCCAGGCCATTTCCAGATCAGGGTTCAAGCAGAAGGGCCAGGACAGGCTTCACTTAGGTCAGGGGCCTCCAGGGACCCTCAGAGAGGCCTCTCATCTCTTAAGTGAGGCTCTGAGACTGGACCAAATGTGGATGAGTTAAGACTCTCAGGGTTGCATGTGGCAGAAACCCAACTCCAATTAGGTTTAAAAAAGCACTCCTTGGCTCAGCTACTGATTTAAGTGGGTCTGAAAGGTTTAAACAATCTCATCAGACATCTGCCCCCTTCATCTTTGGTTCCACTTTCTTCTAGGTTGGCTTTATTATCATGCATCTTTGGCCCACTCCAAGGTCAGATGGCCACTGTCGCTTAGCAACCCAGGGGCAGGGGTGCTTCTTAGAGTTCCAGCTAAAGTCCTCGGCTCTTGTTGGCCCAGCTGGCATCACATGCCCAACAGATGGCTGTGCTTTCATGGGCCAGCCTGGGGCATGTGCCCACCCCAGAGTACATGCACTGAGAATGGAGGTCCCCAGGTGAAACCGAGGTGCTGTTTGCAGAGGGAGAGTGGATGTTAGCTGGCAAAAACAACCAGAGGATGAGCAGCTAGACTCTGCCCCTTCTGGGGGCCTCAAGCGAGAGTCCCCTGGAAGAGACAATCTCTTCAGATTAAGCTGGGCCAGCTCCACTTCCTCAACCCATCTCTTTTTCCACAGCTCCCAGGGCCCTGCTCTCACCTGATTCTCCTCCTATCCCTCTGGCCACTCCTCTCTCTCCTTCAAAGGCTCCTCTTTTTTGTTCTGTCCCCTGAAGGTAGGTGCTCCCCCAAGCTTCATCCTTGGGGATCTTCCCTCCATACATTTGCTTCTGAATGAATCTCCACAAGCAGAACTCAGCTGCACCCTCTCTTGATCCAAAACCTTCCCTAACTCCCCACTATCTAGGAATGAGGGCCCTAGTTGAGCATGGCCCCCAAGACCTACACAGCCTAGCCTCTTGCCTCCTGATTCCACCTCCTTCCAGCCTGGCCTCTTCATTCCACCCAATGATCCAGCCATCCCTGAGCCCTCCAAGCCCCATGTTCAGTTTGGGAGTCAGAGCTCGCAGCTGAGCTTTTCTTCTTCATAGCAGGAGCAGTGGGGCCTGTACAGAAGTTTGTCACCTGGAGACTGAGACGAGGTAATTCATGCATCCCTTTACCGAGGCCTGGTTGACAGAGCTGCAGATGGGGTGCATGTTGGGGGCAGCTAAGGGGCTTTGGGGTCATGCATGGGGGATTGGGAGCATATTGGGGGCAGCTGAAAGAATTGGACCAAGCTTACCAGGAAAGTCAGGGCTGCAGAGAGATATTGGGGTACACTTTTGAGGACTGGGGAATTTGATGGGACTCCCAAAGGCAGATGTTGGGGAGGTGAGGGAACCCATGCCAGAACTCCACTGAGTACTATAACAGTGAATGTTTGGGGTGCCAAGTGCACTAGACTAGGACACCATTAGGGAATAAAGTAGTATAGGAATCTGTGTTTGGGGCCGAAGAATCTGGATTGGAGCTCTCTTCTTGGGCAGAGTGCTGGAGGAGACCATGCTGGGGAGGTTCTGGGCTAGGCTGGGATTTTGCCGGTGGCATCTAGGCCACTTGGCTGACGTGTTCTGTGGTCTGACCCCAGTGAGAGAAGCCCCCACCTCCCCTGATAGCTCCTGGCTCCATCATACATCTTTGCTCCTTTCCTGCAGAGCGGGAGAGGGGTCGGGCCCTGCTCTCTGCCAGGTCTGGGAGCCCCTCCCGCCAGCTGCCTGAGGTGGATGAGCAGGTGCAAGCCTGGGAGAGCCGAAGGCCCCTTATTCAGGACCTGGCCCGACGATTGCTGACTGACGACGAGGTTCTGGCTGTCACCCGCCACTGCTCCCGGGTGAGCTTCCAGCCTGCCCCTGACTCCAGCACATGGTCACCCCATCCTACTCAGCCCCTCATTTGTTCAGGCCACTGTCATTGGTCAGTACCTGGGCTCGATCCCAAGAGGCCAGTGGTTAGTAAAAGCAAAAATCACTCCTGTCACACACACACACACACACACACACACACACACACACACACTGAGCTCACAGACAGGAAGTGAAGCTACAATAACTAGAACCTAAACACCCAAGTGACAAATCATGTGAAGTACTACGAAAGAAAAGAACATGAGAAAATAATCCGAAAGGTACAAATTAGGTGGTATGGTCTAGGAGGGCCTCCTTGAGGAGGTTATATCTCAGCTAAGGAGAGAAGGAGTGGACAGGTGATGAGTGGGGGTCTGTGAGTCTCTGCAATCCCTGCCTTCGTTGTCCGCTAAAACCCAGGCTTTTCCTTGACCTGACCCCTTGTCTCCTTCTGCACCTGGGTCAGCCAACAGGCCCAGCCTCATGCCAGGCCCCCTCCTCTATTATCCTTTGTCACCCCCACACACCCCAGTTCTCCCTCAACATCTGCCCTGTTGTTCTGTTCCCTTCTACTTCAAACAAGAAGTAGGGCTCCAGGATGGGGGTGCAAGTTAGATGTGAAGAAGTCCTTGTGACCTGAATGCTGGGAAGGCTGCGGGAGGCACAGGTCATCCCTTCCCAGGGGATCAGAAGGCCCTTCACTGTCCTCCTGCCTCCAAGCCCCCAGGTTTCCTGTGCTGGACTCCCCGTGAGGTGCCAGCATCAGTGACGTGTGAGCTTGTGAACAAGGACAAACTGAGGGCTTCCAGGAAGTAGTTTGTGAATCCCCCCCCACTCCCTCAGCCTGGTCAGGGTGGGGCTGTTGTTGTTTGGCTGTGTGATGTGTACATGTGTGTGTGTGTGGAGTACCTACGTGTGTATCAACCTAACTGTGTGACCCTTCTACGTGTGAGGTGTGTGTCTAGCTAAGGCATGTATGTATCACCTGGATACTGAGGCACAGTAATTCTTGCGTTCCTTCACTGAGGCCTGGTGGGCAGCAGGGCTGCAGATGGGGTGTATGTTGGGGGCAGCTAAGAGCCTTTGGGCTACACTCTTCATCATGCTCAACTCTCCAAGTAGGGTCCAGAGCACCAGCCTCTGTGAACTTGCAAATCTGGGATCTGGCCATTAGGTGGTGCACTGTGTCCGTTTCTTTGTTCCACTCCTTTTGCGTTATTCCTCTGTTCCTCCCACCCTGTCCCCGAGCCAGGACCACCTCTCACTACACCCCCCACAGCACCTACATACCGCCCAAACCCGACCCACACCTCACCCACACCAAGAGGCCAGACTGGTGTGGAGCTCTAACCGGAATGATCAATAAATCTCCCCTAGTGATTCAGATGTGCAGCCTCAAATTCCTGGCCTCCCTTCTCCCTCCTCCTCTGGGCTCTCATCATCATCTCACCAGACCAGGCTTTATAAGCCACCTCTCAGATCACTTTACACTCCCCAAGCCCCCTCGCAACTTCTTATCTTTGGCGGAAGCGAGTATAAGTTTTTTATGCTCATACTCAAGGGCTTCCCTGATTTGACTCCCCAACCACTAATGTCCGCTGTCCCATGGTCACCACATCACCCTATCGTCATCTTCTGCTGGTCATGGCCTAGGGTTATGTGGGTGATGGACTTTACAGCTCTAGGCACCACTCACACAGTAGTCCCAACCCATGTAGCCTACGTGGAGCCCCTTCTTCTTCTTCTTCTTCTTCTTTTTTTTTTTTTTAAGATTTTAATTATTTATTCATGAGAGACACAGAGAGAGAGAGGCAGAGACACAGGCAGAGGCAGAAGCAGGCTCCATGCAGGGAGCCCAATGTGAGACTCCATCCCAGGACTCCGGGATCACGCCCTGAGCCAGAGGCAGACGCTCAACTGCTGAGCCACCCAGGCACCCCATGGAGGCCCTTCTTGTACCCCACAGTCAAGCTGAACTTCTGTCTATCCATTATTCCTCCTCACCCTTGGAGCAGCTTCCTCCCAATGTTCCTGAGGTTCTCTGCACTTATCCTTAAGAGTAAAAGTAAATGAAACAAACCAAAACGGGCCAGGGTAAATGCCACTGCCTCTAAGAAGCCAACTCCAGTCTTCGCACCCTCCTCTGAGACCCCCTCTGCCCCATCACCAGTGGTTTGTTTCTTTGCCGGGGGGCAAAGCCACTCATGCCAGGCTCCCTCCCCACGTGGGAGGGCACGTGGGAGGGCACGTGACTCATTCTGCCCCTCGTTTCCCACTAGACTGACTTCTGAAGGATCCAGAACAGGGTCTTTGTCATCGTGCCCCCACTGCCCAGTATAGGGTGTAGCATTTAGTAGGTGCTAAATGCAAGTTTGTGGACTTGAAATGTGGACAATTGTGACTGATTCTGTGCAGTTATATGTATCTCTCTCCAGAACAAAGGGGGTGTATTTTTGACAAGGGTATATGTGGGTCCCTGTAACTTTGTGTGTGGTTTAGGGCCACATAGTTTATATTTTATCTCCAGGTATTTATGAATGTCTCACTCTGACCACCAGGGCTTGCGGTGTCTCTGTGTCTATCTATTCCTGTCTCCGATCCTCCGTGGGTCTCCCTGAATTAGTACGTGTCTCCCTTTCACCACCAGGGGGCGGTGTGCTGCCCATAAAGGGTGGCTCCAAGTGTGCAGTTTACCAGTTTTTCTGCGTTGGTGGGGTGTGGCGGGTGGCGTGCGGGCAGTGCCAGGCAGAAGGGCCTCCACCTCCCACCCCCGGGTACTGACTGGAGAGGCTTTCTGTAGAGCCACCCTTTCCCCAAGGTCCCCATTCCAGCCATGAACAAAGCCTAATTGGTAGGTCTCTGAGGGGACCTCTGCAGGGCCGGCCAGGCCCGCAGCCCAGTGTTTGGCTCCCATTCCTTCTTTCTGCTTGGGAGGTGGGGGCGGGGAGGAGAGTCCGCTCCCTGCGCATCCTTTTCCGGCACCAACGCAGGCAGGAGCCAGACTTCTCAGGTTCCAGTGCCTCTTCACACTTCCTTATCCGTGTGGCCTAGGGCAAAGTCCTTCCAATTTGAGCCTCAGTTTCCTCATCTGTAAAACAAGAAAAATCAACGTCACCTCTCAGGGTTGCTGAATGCGAGACCATATGTAAAAGGCTTACAAAAGTGCCGGTCCCAGAGCTGCTGCTGCTGCTGTTGTAGGTCTGGTACTACAATTGCAGGCTTCCTCCTGTCACCAACTTCAGCCCATCCCGGGACAGCCTGGGGATGGGGAGGAGCTTTCCTAACTGTGGGGAACCCCACACATGCCCCAGCAGCACCCCCAGCTGTCTGACCTGGGGTGCCTCTCTCTTGCAGTACGTGCATGAGGGCGGCGTGGAGGACCTGGTGAGGCCCCTGCTGGCCATTCTGGACAGGCCTGCGAAGCTGCTGCTCCTGAGGGACATCAGGTGGGGTGGAGGTTGTGGGGAACACTTGGCGGGGGGCAGGAAAGGGACCTCTGATAACTCCCTGTATGTATTGTCACCTGGCCCTCCCACAGGAGTGTGGTGGCCTCCACGGACCTCGGCCGCTTTGATAGCATGGTGATGCCCATGGAGCTGGAGGCTTTCGAGGCCCTCAAGGGCCAGGCAGGTCAGTGGCTGGGGGTGGGGATGGGAATAGGGTCTCCCAGTGGAGGGGGTGCAGAGATGACCTCCAGCTGTGTCTGTCAGGGAGCGCTCCCCACCCAGTCCACAGGGGCCCTGCCTCTGATGGGATCTCCTCTCCCAACAGTGCGGCCTCCTGCCTTGCGACCAGCCCGGCAGGACACACCACCCAAGCGTCACCTGGTCACACCTGTGCCTGGTCAGTCAGAGTCTGGGAGCCTGGGGAGGGGGCACACTGTGGGGGTCCTGGGGAGAATGAGCCTTCTGTCCCTGCCCCCACATAGGGTGTCGTGGCCCTGGGTGAGGGACTCTGCCTGGGTTTGAGGGTACTAATACTTTAAAGCTTTCTATTGCAATATGTGTCTTAGAAAAAATATGACTTGCATACCAGACTGGTAATTTCTCACAGATTATTGCATAGACTAGATTTAAAAAGTGAGTGGGTTTAAAACCAATTATTAAGTAAATAATAGTACAGGTGGTGAGTAGATGTGATAAGCATGGCCCCAGTGGACAAGGGATTTCCTTCAGGGAACCAGACAATCTTCTGAAGCCACAAGATTGAAGAGCCTGAGCAAGCGCAAGCTTGGGTCTCCTGGGCCCAAACCAATGAAGGCAAGGACTGGAGCCTGGCAAGGTGGTATGGGCTGGTGAGGAGGGGCAGCCTGACCTTGGCCCTCTTCCCCCAGACAGTCGTGGAGGTTTCTACCTGCTGCCTGTGAACGGCTTCTCAGAGGAGGAAGACGATGGGAAACTGAGGGAACGTCTGGGGGGCCTCCAGCTCTCCCTGGGTGCCTCTGCTCCCCACCACACTCATAAAGGGATCCCCCCTCTCCAAGATGTGCCAGTAGACGCCTTCACCCCACACCGAAGCACCTGCACCCCCCCTCCCCAGCCACCCCCTGTCGCTCCCCGGCCCCCAAGGCCTAACTGGCTGCTGACAGAACCCCTGACCCCAGAGGACCCTCGGCAGAGCCAGGGCCAGGGCCCTGCCCAGAGCCGCAGCCGCAGCCACAGCCGCAGCCGCAGTCGCAGCCGGGGCCGGGGCAAGTCCCCAGGACGCAGGCACTCCCCATCCCCAGCACCTGTCCCTACCCCGAGCACAGCCAGTGGGCGCTACCACAAGCCTCGGAAGGCCAGGCCCCCTCTGCCACGACCTGTGGCAGGACAGGTGGCCAAGGCGGGAGGCCATCAAGGCCCTTCTGAGAACGTAACTGGCGGGACAGCCTGGAAGGTAGCCGAGAAGGCCCCTGGGGGGGAGCTGAGGACAGTCACACTGTCCAAGATGAAACAGTCCTTAGGTGAGTCCAGGTGGGACTGGGCCTGGTGGGTGGGACTCTTGGGTTTGGGTGAGTTTCCTGGGCTTGGGTTTGGGGCACAACTAGCGGGTTGGGCTGAGGAAAAGATTTGGATAGGGGGGTATATTTGGGAGGTTCTAGATTAGGAGGTGAGGGAACTAGAGGATTTTTGGAGTCGAAGACTGAGTAGTAACAGAATCTGGGGATTTGGGAGAAGTTGAGGCCTGGACTTGGTGTCGGGGTCCTGGGTTTCTTCCGGGAGCTCTGGCTTGAGGTGTGTGACTCCATGCTCATCCAGTGCTTCTCTCTCACTAGGAATCAGCATTTCTGGGGGCATTGAATCCAAGGTGCAGCCCATGGTGAAGATAGAAAAGATCTTCCCTGGGGGGGCTGCCTTCCTCAGTGGGGCCCTGCAGGTGGGTGAAGAGCACCCAAGCCCACTCCTGAGGCCCAGAGCTGAATTCTGGCGGGGGTGGGGCTGGAACAAGCTCATCTTCCAGCCAGACAGGTTTAGACCAGGTCATGGGAGGAGGCTGGGGTGCAGAGGGGTCAGGCCTGCAAGATGAACAAGCCTATGGAGAAATCTGTCCCCTCACACCAGCCTGGGCCTGAGGGTGGCTCATCCTGTTCCACCCCTAGCCCCAAGGGACAAAGGGCCATTGTCCATGCTTCACCCTGCCCCCAACAGCTCCAGGCACAAAAGTCCCATTGTCCATCCCCTCCACCCAGATAAAGAGGAGTGTCCTAACTGGTGGAGGTGAGAGGTTGGGTGGTGGGATGACTCGAGAACAGAGGGCTGTGATTTTCCCACCCCCATCCTAGGCTGGCTTCGAGCTTGTGGCAGTGGATGGAGAGAGCCTGGAGCAGGTGACCCACCAGCGAGCAGTAGATACCATCCGCCGAGCTTACCGTAACAAGGCTCGGGAGCCCATGGAGCTTGTAGTCAGGGTCCCTGGGACCAGCCCACTACCCTTATCCCCTGACTTGCCAGCCCTCACTGATCAGTGCCTTCCTGCTGACCATTCCCCTGCCCGCTGACCCCTCCCACTGCCTCCCAGAACCTCCCATTAATGCTCTGCCCACCAACACCAAGATCCCTCCCACTGATGCCAGGCTCCTCTATCAAACTGCCAGCCCCAACCCTTCTCCAGCTCTCCAGACTCCTGATACTAACCGGACTCTCCCCATCCATGCTGTGACTCTTCCCACTGACTTCAGATCCTCTCACTGACTCCCTAGGATCCTCCTGCTATCTTCCAGACCTTACCTGCTAACCTCCTTGGGACTCAGGAACCTCTGTTTCTTGACTTGCCTCTTCTCAAAGCTCCCCACTTTTTTCCGTCTCCAGCTATCACTGAGGCTCCATCCTTTCCAGATAAACTTGATGTCAAGGACAAGGTGCTATTGGATAGCCTGTGTCACCTGCTCACTGCCCCCCACCTCCCAGGGCAGGGAGAGGTTGGAAGAAAGCCAAGGTCTGGAGCCTGGGATTGGTGGACACTTTCTCATGTCCCCTATAGTGCCCCTAAGCACTGAGGGACATGGGCTCTCAGATAGGGCCCTGAGGGGTCACTGTATCCATCCCCCAGCCCCAAGCAGCGTTATGTGCAAGGAACAGGATGGAAGTCTTTTCTAGTTTCTCAAACCCTGAGACAACTTCATGTCATGGTCCACTAGGACCTCACACTTTCTACTGGATTTATCCTTCCCCCATCACTCTTTATCTCCCCATGACCTCTATGAGGGGTAAGGGAATATCCAGGGAATATGAGGAGTTAAGGATAGGGAAGGTCAAAGCAGTTCCCATAGTCTTTACCTAGCACACTCATCTTTTTTTAAAAACAAAAAATTTTTTTAATTTTTTTCCTTTGGGTTTGTACAAGAAATTTACAGTGTGGAAAAATATACAAGTGAAAATGAGGCCATAAACCTGGGTGTGGGGAGGGGCCACTTGGTCACAAACACAAATAAACAAGACAATTTTGAGTTCTTCCTTTGGTCTGACTACAGCCCCCTCACCCCAGGAGAGAGGCTGCAGAGCTGGAGCCTGGGGATCAGACCCCAGTCCCAGCCCTGTCCCCCAACACGGGCAGGGTGGGGGCAGGCACATCTGAAGCAGCTGGCACAGTCTGGGTCTCTCTGGCTTTGGGGTAGGGGAGTGTGTGGAGATGAGGGAGCCCCCTCCTCTTCCCAGCCCCCTGGCATCCGGGGAGTAATGCGGTTGGCAGACTGGCAATGGCAGTAGAAGTGGGGGTGAAATGGGTCAAGTGAGTAGGAGCCTCAGCGTGACAGTGAAATGGGGACCTTTAAGGAGTTTGATCTCACCCATCCGGGTCACAGGGCAGCTCCAAGTTCTTGGCAGAGACCCAGAGGCCTGGATCCCAGGGGACAAGCAGCTCTGGGCCTCTCAGACTTTGGGGACCTCAGCAGACCTGAGGCTCCTGCCCCCACTCCCCTGCAGTAGACCTCCCTCAGATCTGGGAGGCCAAGGGCCCTAGATTTCCGTGGCGGTGATCTCCTCCAGGCAGATGCAGGGGGAAGGCTCGGCCAGGCCCAGGTCAGCAAGCTCCCGGGCCTCCAGCTCCAGGCTGAGCTGCTGTAGCTCCTGCTCCAGCTGCCGGTTGCGCCGGTACATCTGGATGTAGTTGTGCTGCAGCTGCTTCTGGTAGCGGATCACCTGCTCCTTCTCTGCCTGCCAGGCCAGCCGCTCACCCTCGAAGCTGTCCCGCTGCTCCTCACCCCGCCGCCGCTCTCGCTGCAGCTCTGCCCGCAGCCGCTCCACCTGGGCCCGCAGGCTGCCCCCGACCCCGGCGGCAGCCCGCTGCACCTTGGCCTCATCGCTCTCTGCCAGGAGGAAGGGATCAGCGGTGGCAGGGGGCACATGAGGTTCCCGGAGCCCGGCCGCCTCGGTGTCCAGCTGGCCGGCTTTCTCTCGGAGCCGCTCGGCCTCCTGGCGGTGCCGCTGCAGCTCCTGGGAACAGGCCTCCAGCTCCAGCTCCCGAGCCCGGGCCGCCTCCTGCAGGCCCCGCGCCCGGCCCTCGCTGACCCGTAGTGCAGCTCGGGCTTCTCGCAGCGCCACCCGCAGGGCCACCAGCTCGCTGCCCTTCTGCACCAGCTCTGCCTGGGATTCCTTCAGCTGCTGCTTCAGCAGGGAGATCTCACCTGACTTCTGGCACACCTAGGGGTGGGAGGGGATCAGGAAGGATGGTGAGAAGGGTTCTCCTAGAGGGTCAGGCCCTGAGACCACAAAGGGTATTTGGGGAAAGGCTGTTTGATCGTGATACCCATGACGTGGATGGAGACACTGAGACAAGCCCAGTGACATGTCCAAGGTTATATGGCTGATAAGTGGCTGAAGCAAAATACAGACCCAAAGCAGGTGATTTTAAACCATCACAGAGTACCGCAGAGCCCTGGGGACAGGCCAGTGGCAGGTTTTGCAGGACTGGGAGCAATTGAGGGCAGTGCCCACATTTCCCCTGAGACACACCACAGCGTTTTGGTTAAAAGTGCAGACATTGCAGCCACACAGCCTGGGTTCAAATCTCAGCTCTGCCACCGACTAGCTATAATGGTGGGCTCTAGCCTTTCTGGGCCCGGTTCCTCATCTCAAGAAATGGGGCTGTGAACAACAGCCACCACATAGGGCTGTTCTGAGGATCAAAGATCCACTCTAAGTAACAGCTAAAAAGTGCCCGGCGCCTAGCAGGCTCAACATTCTGACTCTTATTGGTCGGGGGCAGGGGGGTGGAAGGGTTGGCAGTGGATGGGAATGCCACCGGCTCCATGAACACTTGACCAGTGAGGAGACCTCAAATGGTGGCACAAGGAGATCCTTGCCCAGAAAGGAAGGTCTGAGGGGGACGGGACCTTCATCTCACCAAGGTGGATGAGGATGAGGAGGACCTCTGGGAGTAGCAGGCTGAGGGTAGGGGAGGGCTGGACCCCTGTGCCCGGGGCTTATCCCAATTAGGCCCTGCTCCCTGCCCCTCCTGGCCTGGCCCACCTCCCACTTGGTCTCCTCGAGCCGAGGCCCAAGCTCCCGCTGCTCCCGCTCAAAGGTGGCACAGCGCCGCTCCAGCTGCTCCCGCTCCTGCAGCAGCTGCGCGAAGTCGTCCTGCAGCTGCCGCTTCTCCTGCTGCAGCTGGAACACCTGCAGCTGAAGCAGCTGTTGGGCCCGCTGTGCCCGCTGCGCCTGGGTGAAGCCGTCGTCCCGCAGTGCCTCACGCTCCCGAGGCCAGGGCCGCTGCCGCTCCTCGTACGCCTGGGGACAGAAGGTGGACCTGGGTGCCTCGAGCGAGGCTCCCCCCTCCCCGCCGCCCATGGCTCCCTGGTCACCGACTGCTCTGGCTCTGGCGGCCTATGGCTGGGCTCCGGGACGGGAGACTCCATTCAACCCTGAGGCTAATTACAGTAGGTCTAGTCACAACCACTGCTAGGATCCTAGAAACAACGTTAAGAGCAAGCACTTCTGTAGGAATTCCTAGGTGCCAGGCGTCATTCTAAGCACTTCAAAGCCTTTGCCTTACTTAATCCTCATGAGAACCCTAGGAGGCCAGAAATCTCCCCATCTACAGCTGAGCAAAGCGAGGCTCGGTACTGTGAGGTGTCTTGCTCGAGTCTGAAAGATGGTACACGGTGGTGCTGGCTCAGACCCCTCACCGCCCTGCAGGTGAAGTCAGATAGCGGGGCCGGGGCCTGCCCACCTGCCCCCCCCACACCCCACAGCACACAGGGAGATGCTCCTTGGGCTCCCAGCTCCGGTGGATGTCCTGCCACGCCACCCCCGTCATCGCTGCTGACCACACCTGGCACACCGTCACCTCACTCTCGTCCAGACTGTCCCGCAGCTGCTGCAGCTCTGCCTCACGGTCGTGGAGCTTTCCTTCCAGGACACAGTGCAGCAGGGCCTCATCCGAAGGGGGGGGAGGGGGCGGAGGAGGGGGTGGGGAGCGCTCCCCACAGGAGCTGCTGTCAGGGGAGGCCCGGGCACCGCTGCCCAAGAGCCCCCCAGCCATATGGCCTCCCAGGGAGCCTGTGCTCTTGCTGGAGGAAGATCGGCCACTGTCCGAGTGGGAGGGCCCAGTAGGGGCCCCTCGGGCTGGCCCGGGCAGTGCCCCCCGCCCAGGGCCATGGGAGGGCAGGTGCCCGCCTGGGGAGTGGGTGGCTGGCTCTGCACCCCCGGTGCTGTAGGTGGGCAGGCTGGACAGTGAGTTTCGGCCGGAGTCAGACAGTGTCCCCGATGGGCAGCCGCTGGCCCAGCCACTCAGTGCCAGGGGTTTGTCAGCAGCCGAGGACGAGGAGGAAGAAGAGGATGAGGCAGGGCCCCCAAACAGCTGTGTTAGGCTGCCCTGGCTCCCAGACAGTCCGGCGGCCCGAGGACCCAGGAAGCTAGGTAGGGATGGTGCCCCTCGAGGTTTGGGTAGCACTGGCTTGAAGGCTGTTGGGCGGATCAGGATTTTCTCCATGTTCTGAAATGAGGTGCCATGTGACACTGGGGATGAGCTGCCCAATCTTTCAAAGCCCTTATCATATTCCCTGCCCTCCCATCTGGGGTCCCCAATCCCCACACATTAATAATAATTGCTACCACTGGCTGAGGGCCTCCTGATGTCCTTTATATCAAGCTATTTAAAAGGTTCGTCTCTTATCATTACAACACCCATACGAGCAAAATATATGTCCATATTACAGATGAACAAATGGAGGCTCAGAAAAGTTAAAGGCCTCGTTCAGCCAGACACATAGCTGTTGCACAGTTAAAGGAATCTGAGCAGCTAACATTTATTGAGCACATGTTGTGCGACAGGCCCTAGGCTAAACACTGATATACATTATGTGATGGAATGTGCACGAAATCATAGGAAAGCTGCCCTGATGACTCCATATTACAGACACAGAAACTCTGGCTCAGAAAGGTTAAGTGACTTCCTTGAGGTCATGCAGCTAGAATGAGGCAGAGGTCAGATTAAAAGCCAGGTCTGGTGGTCTGGTGAATCTGGAGCTCAAATTCTCTCCTCTAAATCGGCCCCCAAATTCCAGCTTCTTCAGGGCGGTCCTGATTCCACCCAGGCCCCAAAGGAAGGGCTGGTCCTCACCTTCTCCAGCTTTCCAGAAACAGGGATGAGCTTGGGTGGGGGGCCGCGGAGATGGGCATTGCGTGCCCGCTGTTCTCGGGCATCCTCGATGTCACTGCTTGGACTGGGCGGAGACTCTGTCCGGAAGTCTTCATTGATGTAGGTGAAGCTGGTGCTGGGCACGGCCTTCCTCGGGGGCACAGCTGGGCACAGCGGCTCCTGTGCCTCATAGCCACCCCGCAGCAGGCCATCCTGCTGGCGGAAGAAGGTGGGCCCAGGGGGGCCATGGTGGCGGGGAGGAGCTGGCCCCCCAGGGCAGGGCCGGCCTGAGATGAGGCTGCTCACGCTGCCCATGGCTGGAGCTTGTGGGGCAGTGGTGGCCTCAGGAGCGGGCTCCAGTGGCACTGGCAGAGTCTGCACAATGGCCATGGTGACAGAGGCTCAGGCCTGGCCAAGGGCCTCCAGGGGAACCTGCGAGCAGGGTAATGGTGTCAGAGTTCCCTCCCTATACAAGTCCCGAGTCCCTCTCCTGAGCCCTTGTCCCTGGTCAAACAGCCTCCTGACATCAGTACAAGCCTTGATGTCCCTCAGGCTCCTCCCCCAAGCACTGGCAGGAAACTCCATTCTTCCTGGGATCCAGATCACTGCCCAACTCTGGTCTGGACAGGGCTAAAGACTGACCCTTCCGAGCAAGGACACCGAGGGGACGGGAGGCCTAGTGGTTATGCATGGCCCTTGGCAGGGGGGGCCAGGCCCCAGCCCAAACTCACATCCCTCACAGAAGCCAGGACCCAAGTTTAGGAGGGAGATCTCTACCAGGTCCCAACACAGGTTCCTGGTCCCCTGGGACAGGTGGCCTCATTAGAGGGCAGCTGGGGCTGAGGCGACCTCAGGGACAGTCAGCAACTCAGACGGTAATTAGGGAATAAACAGCCAGTCCAGGCAGTGCCAAGCCTCCCGCACCTGGGCCTCAGTTTCTCCCAGACGGAGAGGCGGCAGGGTGGAGCTGGCCAAGCAAGAAACCCAGAGCTTTTAGGGAGCCCACAGGTGCCCTCTGGGGTCTCCTGCCTTCCAGAGGTGGATGCAGGCTCCTGCTTGCTTCCATGACAACTCCTAGCCTCACCACACCCAATCGTTCTGGCCTAAAGGAGCCTGCACAGGCCTGCTGCCAACCTCTGGTTCTGCAAAACCATCCGGCTTTAGACATTCCTCTGAGTAACCCTGAGGGGATGAAGATGGAAGCCCCACCGTCACCTCTGGCAGCTGCTTTCAGATCTCACTTCCCTGGAGCCCAGGGAAGAGGGCCCCACCACCCTGGGCTCTGCTCCTTCCTGGAAGGGGACAGCGGAGTCTCCACCCGGAACTCCCTCCCCCGGTGCGAAGACCAGGACTCAGGCATCTGCTGAAGTCATCATGCAGAGCCGGGGCCAAGAAGTGGACATAGAATCGTGTAGGAACGGGAGTTTGTGTTTGTACTTATTTGTGTGTGTGTGAGACTGCACAGGCGCATGGAAGTGAGGACTTTGTGTGTAAATGATTATGTATGAAAACATCAGGGATGCGTATGTGTGAGTATATGTGTGTTGGTACAGTTGTATCAGTATTCCTATTTTTCCTATATGTGCATTAATATGTAATAAAAGAGTATGTGTGTGCATCGAGATCCCTCAGGAAATATGTAAACACAATAATTGCATCGTAATGTGTGAACGTGTGGTGTATGAGCGCAACTGAGAGTATCTTTGGATAGATGTGCTCAAATAGACATAGGTCTATATGTAAACTCACGTATCTCTTACATGAGCGTAGAAACAAGGAAGTGAGTGTGCGCAAGTGTGTACAGAGGAGTGTGTGAACAGAGCGTGTGTGAGAGTGGGTGGGAGCCTGGGTGGCAAGCAGGGCCAACTGGGTGAGCAGGAGCCTGGTTCTTGTCACTTACTGGAGTGCGGGGAAAGGAGAGACACATTATCTGACTCCTTTGCCTGTCCCTCTTTACTCTCACTTGGATTCCACCAGGCCCACCCTCCACCTCCCCACTCAAGTCAAAGGACCCTGAAACCAGGAAGGCGTCCAGACTGAGGGTTGAGGAGCTGGGGGGGTGGGAGCTGGGGGTGGACAGAGCCCACCCACCAAATGCCAGCCTTGAGCTAAGCAGATGGCACATCCCCTCTGCTGCCCTCTTCCACACCACTCCAGTGGAGTGGAGAAAGTGGCATGGAGAAAGCTGGGGGGAAGGGGCTTCCTGGGGGCAGTGGAGGCTGGCACCTCTGCATTTGCCCACTTCAGTGAGCACCAAGAAAGTGAGAAGTAAGGGGAGGAGACAGACACTCAGAGAAAGACAGGGACCCAAAAGACCAGAGACAAAGACTCAGAGAGGCCCTGGGGTCAGGCAGACAAGGAGGCAGGCTGACCCAGGGAGCCTGGGTCCCTGAATCCCACGGAGCCAGGGGCCCCTAAACCCACAAGAGATATAAATACTGGGCCCTGAGCGCCAGACACACAGGGAGCCAGAGCCAGGCCTCTGGAAAGGCAGGCCCAGCCAGCCAGGCTCCAAGAGCGGGAGCCTGAGAGAGAAGGAGGGGCAAGTGGAGGCTCCATTTTGAGAAATGCGCTGTGGCTCTGGGAAAGGGAACCCCTGGCCCTCCCCAGCACTCCCCGAGTGATCACGGGGGGCCCAGCACACACACACACACACACTCCCCCTTGGTGGGCCCGGGGGCAGCTGAGCGCTGGGTGCTGCTGGGGCCCGGGCAGGTCTGGCCAAGCTCAACTCCCACAGACCTGTTTTTGGGGGTGAAGAGTTGGGGAAAGTCTCCCCCCACCAAACTCCAAGGGCCAGTCAGGCGGGATCAAGTCCGGGGTGACGAGTTCCCATTCCCCGACAGGAAGCCGGGACCCCCAACCCACCCTCCCGCGCCTCCCCCCCTTTCCCCGCTTCCACTGCGTGGGGGCGGCTGCGGGCCTCCGCCTCCCCACCGGCCCTCCGCCGCGCCGAAGTTGGGGGCGCCCCCGGGTCGCCTCCCAGCCCTGGCGCCCCCTCACCTCCGCCGCGCCGCTCCATGCTCGGCCCGGGCCGCCCCCAGCGCTCCACAGGCGCGCCGCCCGGCTCCAGCCCGCGCGCGGCCACTCGGAGGCGCCCGGCCCGGCCCGGCCCCGCCTCCGCGGCGCCCCCGGCCCGACCGGCCCCCGTCCGGCCCGAGTGGGCGGCGCAGCGCGGGGGAGGGGTCCGAGGGGCGTCCCCGCCCCGGGCGCGGACGCGCGCAGCACCCCGCGTCACGCGAGGCCGGCGGGCTCACGCGGGGCCGCGCCGCGGGCCTCGGGACCCCCCCAAGCCCGGTGGGCTCGGGACTCGGCGGCGGCGGCGGGTCACCCTCTACCCCTACCCGGGCCCCGGGGCCGGCGGCGGCTGGTCATTGTTCCAGCACAAAGGGCCAGGCGCCACGGCGGCCGCCCTTCCCCCTCCGCTCCTCCGGTCGAAGCCTCCCCCGCAAGACACACTCCGGCTTCGGAGTCCCGAGCGGGGCGCGGAGGGCCAGCCCCCCCAACCCTCCCCGGCCGCCGGGCCCCTGCTCCCCAGGGCGGGTCGCGGACCCAGGCTCGGGCCGTGCCTGCCCCACCCCCAGCGGTGGAGGGAGGCAGATTCGGATTTGCGGAGGCGGCGCCACCTGGCGGCGCGTTCGGAGGATACGCCGCCACCCCACCAACTTTGGGGGCCCCTACCGGACTGCCCAGCACTGTACCCTACCCCCCGCGAGCCCAGGCCTGCCTCGCGCGCGGCCGTCTGCTCCCCAACCTTCCCTGAGAATCATTTGCTAAGAGAGGTCACTGCTGGGAGAGAGGCAGCCCCTGGCCCCCTGACAATCACTGGGGTGAGGCGGTCCAAACCTACAGTCAGAACCTACACCAGTCCCACAGCTGACAGCATCCCTCGGTCTTCTCAGGGTCACAGATAGTCTCACCCTCTCGCAAACAACACAATCTTCATAACACCCACACGACTTTTCCCACATTTGGTCCCACGCAGCCACAGTCTCCTCCATCACGTGATTCCAGGTTCCTTCCTTCCATAATCTTTCAGGCCAACTCACACACAGACACACTGAGTGTCACACACCTTGTGCACAATCTTTCACAAGGACTCAGAGTCCTTCCTACCGAGTCACAATCTTAAATGGGCTTCCTCTCCTAAACATCTTTAACACATTGGTGGTCTCATTCAGTCAGACAACTTACACATACCCATGGTGTTTCACGAGCATTTTTTTACCACAAAGACTTTTTTCCCCCCTGAGGGGTCTCTGGTCAGGTCAGCTGATGCCCACACCCCGGGCCAAGGACAGCCTCCCACCCCCTACTTGCATCCCCACCCCCAAGGCCAAGGCCTGCCAGAGCTCCTCTGCCCCAGGAAGGAGCATCCCCCCCTTCCAGGCCACAGCCCTGGCCAGCTCTCAGCTCTATTTTTAGCTCTATGGAAAGGGTTGTTTTTCTTTCTTTTTCCCTGGAAAGGGAGGCATAGCCCAACCACCCTCAGGCTCACCCCAGGCCCTGAGCCACATAAGAATAGACTGAGCCCCCCTCCCCAGTAGAGACCCCCTCCTCTGGCCTTGCCCTGATCCCAGCCTCTTGGGGCACCAGGAGCCTCCTCCCCTTTCTGGCAGCCAGCCCGGAAGCTCAGGCAGCAGCTGGGCTCAGCATGTGTGTAGGGGTGGAGGGTGGGGCAGAGAGGGAGGCCGAGGGCCGCTGCCCACTCCCTCATTCCCTGGGGGAGGGGGCTCATCCTCCCTTCTAGGGGAGGGGGATAGGTCCACTCCCGTACTTCGGGGACATTTACCTTTATGCATTCTCTGGGAAAGGAGGACTCCCACTCTCGCACGAGTGGGTTTTCGGCTCCTACAGTTGAAGGGAGGAGCTCCCAGTTCTGCAAGGAGGGGTGGTGGTAGGAAAGGGACCCACCGGCTCTCAGGCAGCTGCTCCCCAGACTGGAGGTATGGGGCCGGAGCTGCCGTATACTGCCACCCGAAATAGCGCCCTCCTCCGATACCTTCCGGGGTGAGGGCCCCACGAACGTGTTCGTTCGGGTGAAGGAAGGCAAGGAGCCCAGGTAACCCCACCGAGCCCGAGTCTCCAGGCCTGCGCTACCCGGACTCCAGGGGGCGTTGTGCTCCCATTTCTGGGGGAAGGCTTAACATTTCTTGAGGCGGAGAATGGAATACAGCCCGACCGGAGACCTCGGAGACTCGCCCAGGGTTGGGGAGGGAGGTCCTCGCCCTGAGGCGGGGGTGAGGGAAGCACAGCCCACTCGTCTGCGAAGCGATCACGTGCTCGGCGCCTGTTTACGTCTTAGTCTTCACCTGTGGGCGGCCAGGAAGCAGGAACCTCCGGGGGTGTCCCGCCCGGCCCGCCCCCGTCGGCGGTCACCGGGCAGCCCTTTTCTCCCACCCCTGCCAAGTACCGGACAGCAGAGCACCCTGTCAGCTGGGGGTCCGTGCGGGCCAGTGGCGCCGCTCCAGGGACTGCAAGGGTAACCCACTGGGCGCGTCCTCTCCTGAGTGCACGTGTGTCCTATGTGCGTGGGTCTCGGCGCGCGCGCGTGTGCACCCGTTGGCGTGAGTTTCCGTGTCGGTTCCCTGTTCAGGCTCCTCGCCTGCGGGCCCCCCGACCCCAGTGTGGGACCCTCTCCTCACTCCACTCCCTAGCTTCCCCAGACCGGGAAAGTTCGCTCCGGACCCGGCATGTGCGGGAGGCCGGAGTGCGGACACCTCCGCGGCCCCACCACTCACCCAGGCCACCTGCGCCGCCGCTGCCGCTCCCGCCCAGCTCCTGCTCGAGCGCCGGCACCTCTCCGCCGCAGATCTGCCGGCTCCCAGCCAGCTCCGGGCTCCGGACTCCCGGCGCCCGCCGGGCCCGGCCTGGTGGAACGGGGCGGGGCGGGGCGGCTGAGGCCGCGCCCCCGACCCAGGGAGGGGAGTGGTCTGCCCAGCACCCCCTCTACCGCGGACCCGGTACCCAGTCCAGCAGTAGCTCGGCGGTGGCCGGAGGTTGCCCCTCTGGCCTCCGACTTCACAGCTTTCTGGATTTGGTTTTCGACCTGGGGAAAGGGGCGAACAGCACGTGACCGGGAGCTAAACTACCTGGCCGCCCTAACCAAGTTGACGATAGGACTTTACTGCTACCTGCCCTACCCTGTAAGGAGCCAAACCGGGTCGGCTCTCCTCTCATTCCCCAGGAACAAGGAAAACCCCTAGGAAGCAGACAAAGAAGGCTCGGGTTTCACTAAAACAGACCCCACCCCACCCTCTGGTCGGAATTGCCCTAGCAGAACCAGCCCCTTCCCCCCTCCCCGCAGTAGGTGCCTACCCAGGTGAGCATACTTGCCAGTTCTGGCCCCGCACAGAGCACGGCCAGGCTTCCCTTACACTCATAAAGTTCCACCCACAGGCACAAACAGGAAGTTGCCCTGTATTGCAGGAAGGCACCTAGGGCTCCATCTGTGGCACCCGAGGCAGCCTGTGGGAAGGCACAGACTGTCATCTACAGGTATCTGAGCCTTACTTGCAGCAAGAGTATCTGCACAGGAGGAGTCCAGTGAATTTAATCTCTTCTCCAACTCACCTGCAGTAAAGAAGCTGAAAAAACGACACTAAATCTGAAGACACGGCTGAAGATCCAGCTGGACCCAGCTGGGCCAGGCCCTTCCTAAACTCTCAGGGTGATTCTTAATATCCGATTGGATAAAGAGCCCGGGTAATTTGCCTCAATCCACTCTGGTTGGGTACAGGGACAGTGGCTACCAGGGACCTTATTCAGGACCCAGGGATCCCCTACTGCTTTCTAGGCTCCAGGGACTTCTGAACATACTTTTGGCTAATCTTGATGTGAGTTTAAGACAGGTGTGCAATGGAATGTGTGTGTGTATGGGGTGGGGTTGGGGGAGTGTTCATCATTTCTCCTCTCCCATCATTCTGATTTGTGCTTTGTGTGTGTGTGTGTGTGTGTGGGGGTGTCTGCTAGGAGGGTGGGGCAAGACAGGCAAGTGCGTGTGTATCTATCCTTCTATCCCCAATTCACAGAGACCTCACAAAAGTCCCCTAATGGAAATAGCTAAAGGATTTTCTGAGAACACACCAGGCCTTCCAGTAGACCAGAATCCTTAAGAGGTAGGAATGACCTGGTGGTGTACATCTGGAAGGCATGGCTCACATTCAATGTTACAGACCCTGGATGAGGCATAGACCAGCCAGCGGCTGGGAATGATTACTGCAGGATTAGGAGGCCTGGCTCCAGCCAGTCTGGGAGAGACCCCCAAGAAGGGAGGCCCTGGAGGAACTACCCCCTCCCTCCACCCCAGGTTCTTCCCCAGAGAACAGCTTTGTTCCAGGGTCTGTTTCAGGAGATAATTGTAGTCAGTCCTCACAACAGACCAGAGACCCCAGAGCCTTCTACAGGGCCCCAGAGGCAGCCCTCTTAGGTAGACCAGAGAATTCAAGGCAGCAGGAAACCTCTGCCCATCCTTACAAAAGCCTTCTCCCCAGCCTCCTCACAACATTTTGCATTCTGACCATTCTTGCATGCAAATCTAAAGGGAAAATGGGACTTTAGTATATCAGAGTGAGATGGGAAAAGTGTCCTCCCTTGGGACTATTTCTGAGTAGGTCTCTAACTTTACAATCTCCTTCAGTACTTGTTAAAAATGAGGAATTCTGTACCTTTTCTGAGACCTCCAGAATTAAAAATGTCTGTGTGTGTGTTTATTGGGGGGGGGGAGAGTAGGCCCTAGGTTCTACATTTTTAAAGAGTCCCAGGAGTTCTGACACATACAAACATAAGAGAAACACTGAGTGTACAAGGATGAGGGAAGTGGGTGGGGAGCCAGATAAGAAGACACTGAGCATGATACCACACTGAGAGGTCAGTGAGTGGCTTCTATCACCTAGGGACAGCTGGTCAGGGAAGGAAGGCCTAGGCATGTGGTCCGGTGACCCACAGCTTTCACATGGAGATCCTCAGGGAAGACAGGGATAAAGAGGCACCATCCTCTGTCATCCCTAAGCCAAGAAGACACGTAAAGGGATATGAGGGTCAAGGCCCTTTAATGCCCCTGCTTCCTTGTAGTACACAGTTCAAAGACTCCCAATTCCAAGCAAGAGGAAAATCCAGTTATAGACTGGGGAGACACCTGGTGGACAAAGAGGAAAAAACACAGAAACAAAGGCAATGGAAAAAAATTTTTTTTTCAGTAAAACTAGAAAAGGCTCTACAATCATTTGAGGCAGCATAACATGGAATCATTGTCCAGGTGGCAGGCACTCTGAGCTCACAGTTTTCTTTCATGGCTCTCTGGCCAGCTTCCACTTCTGGGGCCTTGATATTACAGGGCCAAGCACCTAGGATCCAATGGTGGCGAGTGCCACCTCGTGGCAGGGTCCAGAGTGGGCAGCAGAGGAGTCTGGTACCCACCGTGTCAGCCTTTGGCTCCAGAAACCTAGACTGGAGTTTTGGCAAGTCCTCTATTCCCTTCCAGGTTCAGGGGGCCTGAACTCAGTGCTTTGAACTCCATTTACTCATTCCCACCTCATGGCCTCTGTGTCTAATTTTCCCTCTGCTTGGATCGCTCTTTCTCCAGATGTTCCCCTGGCTCAGTCCTAGTTCTTTAGACCCCAGCTCCAATGTCCTCTGTTGAGAGATACCTGTTTAGACCTTAATCTAAACTAGCTTGTAAGCATTATTGCATGACTTTTTTCTTCATAGTATATCTCACTGTCTAAAAAACACATTTTGTGTTTATTACTCTTCTTGTCTCCTTTACCAGACTGCAGATTCTAGGGAAGCAGGGTCCTCATCTGTCTTGTCAGCGCTGTAGTCCCAGTACAGGCACACAGAAGTTCTCTTGCTGAATTGAATTCTCTCTCAGTATGGAACTCTGCTCTAGGTTAGGCTCCTCTGACTGGAGAGCATCCTTAGCTTAGGACTGAAGGACAGAGATAGCCTTAGCAGAGGGCTAAGAAAGTCTGTGTCCCAGCCTATCCTGTCAGGCTCATTTCAGTGTTCAGCTCTGCACTGCTTTCACCTTGAGGGCTTGGAGAGGTCTGGCTGATAGGGGTGGTGGGACTGACCCAAGCAAGTCTCAGAATTCTGGGGCACAGCCCCTTTTTTGCCAGAGGAGGGCTTCTTGGTCACAAGCCCGTTGTCATCCTTGACCTTCTTGAGCCGAGCCTTGCTCTTGGGTGGTATGGAGAAGGTAAGAGAGCTCTTGTTGAATTCAAGTGGAAAGACACCTACGTCTCCATCAAAGCGGTTCTTGGACACCTGCAGATACCGTTTCCCTGGACCAGTTACCAGCTTCCTGTCCTGTAGGATCAGAACATTGTCTGCTTCCTGGCTTGCCTGGGGAATGGGGGCAGGAGGAAGGAGCAGTGAGAAGACATGAAAAGCAGAAAGGAAGGCTGAAGGTCCAGGGAAGAATGGAAAAGCTCCTGGGACTACTGACCATGATGCTGGGGCCACTTGAGTCTTTCAGTTCCTTGACTACCTCACTGCTGCCCCAGATTTTGTACACGCTGTTCCCTCTGCTGGTAACACTTCTCCTCCACAGCTTACCACCCTCACTTAACCCCAGCTTATCATTCACGTCTCGGTCTAAATGTCACAGTTCATCAGGGACCATTCTTGATCTTCATAAAGAACCACCATCTTTCCACTTCTGCGTCACTCTCTTCCCTAGCTCCATGTTTGTTCCATTGTGGCACAGTTCGTGCTCCTCACCCTGTATTCCCTGTGCCCAGCCCAGGCCTATTGAGTGACAGGCCCTCAGCATATCCCTGGAAGTTCCAGGATTGGGCTGGTCCTGCTGCCCAGAAGGCCCTCCTATTAATTCGATTATTTAACACTAACTGTCAGCCAAAACTCAACCCAACCTCTGTTGACACACCCTTTCCCCAACTGGGTGAGGAAGTCTCCTCAGATGTCCCAGGCTGACCCAGATGTCTTGTTTCCCAAATACCTTTGTTGCTCTTATATAGAGTAATAATCACTATTTTCCCCACGGGACAATGTGAGCTCCTAAAGGGCAAGGAGGGCAAAGGACCAACTATTATCAGCCTTTATATTCCTAGTACATGTGTTTCTTATGTCATGGCCCCAGAGGCTGCTGTCTCCTGCCTCTTCCAGGTGGATAGTCAAGAGGATTTAAGGCTGAATAAAGGCCATGCCTGGTCACACCTGCCCCCTCTACTCTCCAAAGCTTGAGCTCCTCTAAAGGCCACTTACTTTGGCTGAGCCAAAAATTGATGCTGTCTGCAGTTCCTTATCATCATCCTCTTTCCGGGGATGAATGACCAGTGTCACATGGCAGCTATTGTCTGTTGCAAACTTTCGAAAGGCCCCAACGATGTAGTCTTGAGCTGCAATCCTGTCCCAACCCCAACAAAGTAAAGACATTATCAGACACAGACAAAAGGACATGAACATACCCATACTGCTGATTCATTCACATCTCCCCACAAACCGCCACGACCCCACTCTACCCAAGGACTCACACTTAGGTCCCTATCTATACTTCCCACTGCCACAGCCCACATGTCTGAAGACAAAAATACACATGGGGTGGTGTGTGCCAGCACACGTGTCAGAAAACAAGAGAGTACAGTGTGTGCCTAGGGGCCAGCTGCCTGAGAAGACATGTGTGTTCAAGTGGGTTCCAGTGAGACAAGAGAATATCACCTGTCTGTGGACAACTGCTCATGCCCCATCATGAACTGCAGATTGTCGATGACCACATGGCAGATGTCATAAACGTATACTGCATGTTGCATTGTGTCTATTACAGTCCTGGGAAGAGGAAGAGGCAATGAATTCAAGAGTCAATCACAAGCAGTCTCCCACCAGAGAAGCCAGCATTCCTGAAAATTCTGCTGGAGATTTGTTCTTCTGCCCTCCCATTCTTTGAAAACCCTAGGCCTCGGAAATCTCACCTGATGCTCTGCTGCCCATGGAAAGTCATGAAATAGAGAGGCAGGTCCTCAAAGCGGTCGGCCCACTCGTCGTATTTGTCCAACTGCTCTTCTAGCCGCCCCACAGCGAACTGTGTCAGCATGACTCGGGCTAGTCTCACGTTGCTGATCTCAAAGCTACCCCACAGTGTGTTTACCCCCTGGGTACACAAATCCAGGGCATACTCACTGATGAATGTCGTCTTTCCACTGCCTGTTGGCCCTGCAGGGGGGTTGAACACAGACCTGGGTGAGGGAGGAAAGTTCTACCCTTAAAACCAAGACCGGAGCAAGGGCTTCAAAGTTGGGAGAAACATCCTCTTTAACATTTACCATGGCCCAATCCTACTTGATTCTGTCACCTGATCCTTTGCCTCTTACCCCAAGTAGTGATTTCCCAAGGGCTCACCCGTGAAGACTGTTAGCTCGCCCTTCCGATGTCCCTTCAAGAGACGATTGAGGTCTGGGAAGCGGTTCCAGCGGATGCCAGCTGCCTGCTCCACATTTGACAGTTCTCCTAGCACCTCCTCCCGAAGCTGCCGGAAAGACACAATAGACTTGTGCCAGGCAGGCAGGGCAGTACGCAGAATACGAGAAAGATTCAAACCTCTGTTCAGGGCCTCCAGGGGACGGGGCTGCTGGTCCCCAGGCCGCACCAAGGAGCATCGCTTGGGATTCAGTTTTCGGGCAAACAACTTGGCAGCTTCCCAGGACCGAAGGTCATCTCCCAGCCAGAGCACAATACGTCGAAACTGTTCGAGGTAAGGGAGCAAGGCAGGAGGTAAGCAGGCTATTCCTCGGGGCAGGGCCAGGGTGGGCAGCCCTGTGGCTTGGTTTAAGGCCAAGCTGTCCAGCTCACGACTCGTCAATACCACCTCAACATCTCGCCGACTGATCAGTGGTAATCCAAACAGATTGTAGTAGACACCAGGCCGGGGAATGGTGGTTTCCTTATACTGCACTCCGTCTCCCTGGCCTTCGGCACCTAGTAGCTTCAGCCCTCGTAATCCCACACCTCCAGGGGAGAGCCAAGGGAAGACAAGGCTGCGAGCAGACCACAAATACCGCACATTGAAACGCCTGAGCGTGTCATCAGTCACTTTGGTAAGGCCAAACATCACACGAGCCAGCTGGCCCTCCACCGGCTCAGGCAGCTCCCAGAGAGGTATGGCTCGGTCCCAGATCCTCCGGACCTCCTCACTGTCCTCAGCTTCTGGGGCCTCACCGAGCAGGATCCCTTCTCTCGCCCCATCCCCTTGCCCCTCCACGCTGGCCTGAAAGTCTTCCCAGCTCCCCTCTGCTAGGCTGGTCATGCAGAGAAAGCGGCCTGTGGTCTTGTCAATGAAAACGCTGAAGGAAGCAGTAGCACCACTCTGGTCCTTGAGCTCCAAGGCCTTCACAAAGGGGCTTGGTGCCCGCAGGCAGCTGTGGCCATCCTGGAAGGGGATCCCATGTGCCCGCAAATATTGGCGGATTTCAGTTGCAGTTACGGGCAACACTGGTACCTCCAAGGCTGGGAGAGCCTCCTTCCTGTAACGCCTGCGAGGAGGGCCTGGGGCCAAGCTTCTGGGCAGGCCCCTCCGACCCATCCACTCCGCACGCAGGGGCAGCAGCATACGGAGGGGGTACCCGCCTCGAAGGAGTACCCACATTCCTAGTGCAGTCGAGGGAATCACTGTTTGTAATGCCTTCAGTCCCTGCTTCGGGTGCCTTTACTAGCTCAGACTCTAGGGATCCTCTGCACAGCACTCTACAGAGCCCACTCGAGGTAACTTCTTTCTTGCAACTTCTCCCTCATAAATATCTCTTCGAACCCTCTTCAGGCCCTCTGCATTGCTACTTCACATCTACGCTCATCTACAGGAGCCTTTCGTGTCCGGTGCCCTGTACAGCCGTCGCCTCACCTCTACGACCCTCCACACTGCCCCCTCCGCTGTGCTTTCTCTAGATCATCTCTTTACCACTCCCGCTCCGCCAGGAGATCTCTTCGCCGTCCCCATCTCTACTGCCGCCTGCGTCGTTCCGGGCTCCGATGCGCTAGAACCCAAGTGGAGGCCCTCCTCGCCGCTCCTTCCCTCAAAGGGGTCCCACCACGACTAGAGCGCCACCGGGCGGCTCCCGCCAGTCCCCGCGCTCACTTCGCCCCCGCGACCGTGTCCTCCCTCGGCGCTACTGCCAGAACGTATGCGGCTCGCAACCTTGACCGCGTCTCACTACCCTCCTCTCGCCACTCTAGCCCACAACGTGGGTCACTGGCGCGCCTCCCGCGGTGACCGCGGAAGCAAAACTCCTGCGCGCGGGTGTTCCCGGAACCGGAAGCTTGGGCCTTTGTCCCGCCCCCGCCTCTCCAAGCTCGACTGGGCTGCCGGAGCGCCGTGGCTATGACGGCGCGCGGGACCCCGAGCCGCTTCCTGGCCAGTGTCCTCTACAACGGGCTGGGCCGGTACGTGCAGCAGTTGCAGCGTCTCAGCTTTAACCTCAGCCGCGATGCGCCCTCGTCCCGCGGTGCCAGGTGAGCCAGGCGAACGGCGCGGGGTGCTCTCCGGGCAGAGGTCGCCCAGGGTCGGGTCTCTGTGCTTATTCTTCTCGGCTTCCTCAGGGAGTTCGTGGAACGGGAGGTGGCCGACTTCGCGCGACGGAACCCGGGGGTCGTAATA
Organism: Nyctereutes procyonoides; assembly: GCF_905146905.1. Taxonomy (NCBI): domain Eukaryota; kingdom Metazoa; phylum Chordata; class Mammalia; order Carnivora; family Canidae; genus Nyctereutes; species Nyctereutes procyonoides. The sequence goes on along the minus strand of NW_026575133.1, from coordinate 6,132,320 downwards.
TACGTGAACTCGAGGCCGTGCTGTGTGCCCAGAGTAGTGGCCGAATACCGTGAGTGGGGCGGGACGGGGGTTGGAGGGCGGCATGGGGGCGGGGTCGAGGGGAGACTCGGCCGGCTCGCTTCTCTCTGCTCTGACTCCTGATCCATCTGCTTTCTCTCCCCGACCCCGTCCCTTTGTCCAGTTAATGGGGCAGTGCGCGAGGAGAGCATCCACTGCAAGTCAGTCGAGGAGATTGCGACGCTGGTGCAGAAGCTGGCGAACCAGTCGGGCCTGGATGTGATCCGCATCCGCAAGCCCTTCCACACTGACAGTCCTAGCATCCAGGGCCAGTGGCACCCCTTCACCAACAAACCGACATTGTTGGGTGGGCTACGCCCGCGAGAAGTCCAGGATGCTGCGCTAGCCCAGGCGCAAGTGCCGTAAAGAGTTGCCCCACCAACTGCAATCTTGGGCTCTGGACTCTTACCTCAGTGGAAGTGGTTCTTCCTCTTTCAGAGGAATTCCAAGCCCACGCAGGCAGATGGAGACCCCCAAAAGAGACATTGACGCCAAAGCTTTTGCTTGGGATAAAGAAGAGTTCTTCATTGCTCAGGATGAGGGGCAGTGACTTTGTTAGTCTCCTAATTCTTCCCTGTTTGACATCCCTGAAATCTGACCATTCAAGGATATTGCAGGCATTTATTTCTGAAATCCAGATTGATAAGAGTGATCTCAAATCCTGGTGAGGGGTTTCAAGGTTGGCTTCAGAAGAGCCCCCAGTGCCCTCTTTTTACAACCATTGAGCTAGAGAGCTAGCTAGCCCCTTATACTGTGCTGTGAACCTGGCATTAGGATAACCATTTTATAGCTGTGTGAGTGTTTAGATTAGAAAAGTAAGGTTAATAAACTTGCCCAAGGTTACACTTGAGGTCTTCAAAAATATGTGTAGATTTTAAATATAACCCCACTTTTCATTATCCTAAAATCAGAAATGGAACATACGACCCTTCAGGATGGTTAGTACCAAAGGCCACGTGATTAATCTAGTACTGACCCTTGGAGAGATTCTCAGGCCAGATTCCTGGTAATAAGCTTGCCCTGATCCCAACTACTCTCCAAGGCCCCTCTGCAGAAATGAATTCATGTTGTCTCTTGATAGGTGAGGGGAGGTACTGAAAGCTTCTTGGAGGTGAGCAAGAGAACTGATAAACAGGGAGCATCTTTTAGACTTAGCTAAAACAGAGGAGTGGAATGGTAAGGAAAAGAGCCAGGAGATAAAAACCTAGAAAGCTTTGTATGAATTCTTGAACGGTTGTAATTTGTCGTGCTCTTACCATCCTGATCAGTGAATAATGAGAGCCTTGTAAAGACCTATATACCTGCCTAGAGCAGCCAAATGGAAGCTGAGGATCCCAGTTTTCTCTGCAAATGGTTTTATGGGGAGCAGAACCAACCCTGCAGCACTGTTTCCATAGGCTCAGAAGCCTAGTGATCAGGAAGGCCAGTCTAGACCAAACGGAACACACATAGCTGTGGGGAAAGAGGGTATTTATTAACCAACAGGAGGGGGAGGAGCTGAGCCCAGGCTCCCCACTCTGTCACATGCCTGTTCTGCCCACCTAGGTGGTTTAGTGGGGGCATTCATAAAGAAGTGTAGCCGTTCTCACAATAAATACATTCATTGTGGGGTGGAGGTGGGAGAAGTTGGGTGAAGGGCAGTAAAAATCCGTGGGGATTCCACGTTCTCAGCTACAAAAATAACAGTCATCCTCACCCAAGGGGAATGGGGGAACTCAGGATTTGATTGTCCCATATGGGCCTGGAGACTTCAGAGGCCCCTGGACCCTGAAAGTGCCCCGGTGAGGTAGGACAGGGATGGGAGCCAAGCATCCAAACTCCCAGCCTCTGCCCTTTGCATAGTTCCAAGAACGGGCTTCATGTGCCAGGTGAGACATCAGATCTCCTCCCCCTGCTCTGGTCTAGGGGTAGCAAATGCTTGGTCCCCAAAAGAGAGACTGGCTCATTGCAGTGTTGGTCACCCGTCCTGGGGAATTGTCTGAGAGGACAGCTGAACGGGAGAGGGCTCTCCCTCTGAAATGTCCATGGACCAAACCCAACAGACACAGGTCCGAGGCAGCAAAGGGAGGCTCAGAAATGCATGTGGAAATGTAAGCACATGTGCATGAAGGGACATGCCTGGGGCTCTGTCACCCTTGAGAGATGACCAACAGGGTAGGGAGGCTGACTCACGAGGGCTGCACATTAAGGAGAAGGGAATGACACAGTCTTCCTTTCCCAGGCTGGCCTGTTCCCAAGCTCTTGCCAAAGAAGTCACATGGGGCTGGAACTAGGGGACAGGACTAGATAGGATGGGATGTGGCAATTGGAAGGGTACCCAAAGTCCAGGGGAGATGAAACAGGAATGCACCAGGAAATGGGGGTGGGGGCCCTGCAGCCCAGCTGACAGACATTCATCCATGTGCATGTGTGAATGTGCGCAGGGCTCAGGTGGCTCTGGTGGCTGGCAGAGGTCTGGTTTCGGGACCGTCCAGCACAGAGGCCATGCAGAGGGTGGTGATGTTGAGGTCATCTGGACCTGCAGAGCCCTGCCTGGGAGAAAGAGGAAGGGTTAGGGGGCAGGAGGATGGCCTCCTCTCCTCCCAAGTGTTTGGGTTAAAGGAATAGGACCTGGGACTGGGTCTACAGAATACCAGGCCCTGAGGGAGTACCCACCTCTGAGGAGCACCGGTTGGCCTGGGCTGCTCACAGATGGGTCTGTGAAGACTGAGGAGGGGGCTTTGGCTGGGCCTGACTCTGCCAGCCCTACAGGGACATCAAAAAGTTGGGAGAAGGGCCTGGAGTTGGGGGGGGTGAAGGTAGAGTGGCTGTGTTGGGGAAGCAGCAGCCCACCCTGGAGCAGACAGGCTGGCTTGGAAGAGCATTGTCCTAGGAGGCTGGGCTCAGACAGAGCTCTCATCCAGGTGCTCTACGAGCTGTGTGTGTTTCCTTTTCTCCAGGATGCGGCTGAGCTCCTCAGCAAAGGAGCAGGGCCCTGCTGGCACTCCATTGTTGCTCTGCCTCAGGAGCACGTAGCTGTTGCCATTCATCCTGCGCAGCCGGCTGGGAAGAGCCACCAGCCCATTGGTCAGCTCAGCCGGTGGGGGTGGGGGTGGTGGAGGCGGGGGGGCTGGGGCTCCCTCCCCAGGGATGATCTGGAGGCAGCCACCTTCCAGGCCCCCAGCCCCCTCGCCATCATCGCCCTCATCTTCCTCTTCAGGACACTGGCCTGAAACAGTCTGCAGCTGCACAGCAGAGCCCCCTGCCCGGCCAGCCCGACCCAGAGAGTATTTTCTTCGACGTCCTCGTCTGCCTCCTTGAAGACAGGCCACGTAGAGGAGGGAGGAAGCTAGGATGAGGCAGAGGCCCCCAAGTGCAGCAATGGCTAGCACGTAGAGCAGCCTTACGTCAGGTGCCAGCTGTGCCCCAGGCATGGCAGGGGCTTGTGGAGCTGGGGCAGGAGTCGCTGGCCGGACTGTGAGACTGTAGGAGGCCAGGAGGGTACGGAGGCCATTCTCCTCAGCATAGCAGCCATAGTTGCCACTGTGCTCGGGCTGTATGTCTGTCACCAACAACCCGTCCACACCCACACGGTAGCCGTGCTGCCCATCGCTTAGGCCCATGCTTCCATTGAGCAGCCACAAGGCCCGGGCCAGGTTGGATGGCTGGTCACAGGGCAGAAGGACATCATCACCTCGGAGCACAGAGCGCATTTTCAGTGGTGGTGGTGGCCCTGGAAGGGTGAGTGAGAGACAGGAGTAGTCAATGCTTGTCTATCTCAGGGAAGGCACTGGAGATAGCACACCAGATGGTTCACTGTCCGTATCTCTGGCACCAAACATAGGAACTGGAATCATGGTGACATCTAACCAAGGTCTCCTGCACCTCATGTTCCCACATAAGGTTTGCAACCACCCAGTGGTTTCAATTCCTGCAATCTGCCAGTGATTCATAATCTCGACCTCTAGCAGAGTTCTCTCCTGTCAGACTTGAACATCTTTCACCTGCAGGGCATCTCCATAAGAGGCCTCTTGGACATGGCATAGGAACTAAGGCCAGAGCCTCCCTTCCAAATGATACCAGGTCTTTTCCTTGAATTGTCAGAGCAGCGAATGGTACCATGAGCTACTCAGCTGCTTAAATCGCAGAGAAATCTGGGGAGGAGTCTCTTTTGCTTCTCACCTTTGTATCTAACCCTCACCAAGATTCTGCTTCCAGAATCCATCTCAGACCTGTTCACTTCTCTCCTTCCCAAACTGGGGAAGCTGGCCCACTCTGGCCCATATCTAATCCATTCTCCATGAGCAATGGGGGTAGCCTTTTATTTTAAAGATTTTATTTATTTATTCCTTGAGAGACAGAGAGAGAGAGGAGCAGGCTCCATGCAGGGAGCCCGACGTGGGACTCAATCCTGGGACTCCAGGATCACACCCTGGGCCAAAGGCAGGCGCTAAACCACTGAGCCACCCGGGCTGCCCCAGGTAGCCTTTTAAAAACACCATACTGATTAGGCCGCTCCCCTGCCTTAACATGGTCCCTGCCCACTTCTCCAGCCCCTTCTCAAACACATTAAGCTCATCTGCTGCTGTTCATTCTGCTTGGGTGTATCACCCCCCCCCCTTTCTATTCCCTCCACTGGTTCCTTTGGAGGAAAGAACACAGCAGTGATGAAAAGCATAAACTCAAGTCAGGCTGCTTGGGGTCAGGTTTGAATTCTGACCCTGCTACTTAATAGCTTACTAACTTTGGGCAGTTTACCTATTCTCTCTGTACTTCAGAGACATTGCCTCTCGAGGGGATGGAGATTGTGACACCTGCCTCCCAGGAATGCTGTGAGTCTGAGAGAGACTATGTGTGTGTGGTCAGTCGGTGCCTGGAGCAAGTACTCAGTACACGTTAGCTGTGACTATTAACTTTTGCTCTCCAGGCATCAGCTCAGTCATCTGATTTTCCTTAGGGAAGTATCCATTATCCTCAAACACTTGTCATAGTTGCAAGTATTCCTTTTGTAACAAAAACCAATGAAAATAATTACTTGCCGCTTCATTTAATTGTCTGTACCACCCTCTCCCTTGGCTATAAGCTCCAGAAGTGACAGAAAACTTCATGTCTTGAGCCTGTCTCCTCATTTATGATTTTTTAAGGCAACAACTGTCTGTGAAGCACTTACTCTGTGCCAAACTCTGCTGGGACGTCCTTGCTGAAAGCCCACAGACACAGCCATTCAGAGACACACACTGGCAGATAAATGGCAATAAATGTAAAGAGGCCAGGCTGTGTAGCCAGGCCTACATACGTCCATGGAGATCACCTACCTGTGTCCCTGTTGCCTTCGCAGCCTCGGTTTCCTCTCTCCATGTCCTGAATCAGTGTTGTCCTGGACACAGGAACAGGAGGACTGAGCTTTAGTGTTCCCTAGTGGCAGGGCCTGGGAGGCTGTCACCAACAGCTGCCCCCGCTTTCCCTACAGCTGGCAGGCCCTGATCCCCTGCTTACCAGGGACCCTCACCTCCCTTAACCACACTTCTCACCTGCTACCTTGGGACCTGTTGAATACGGTGCAGGCATGGGTGCTGGGGTTCCAGCCACAGTAGGGGTCCCGGGCCAGGATGCAGTCATAGCAGGAGCGATAGCGGGAGCAGCTAGACAGTGGTAGCTGGATGACTCCACTAGGGGCCCCCACGTAGAGGCTATGCTGGGAGCCAGAGAGGAAAGCTGGTTGGCAACACCCTCAACTCCCACCTACAGACACACATGGTCACTGCCCAGCCATCTATTTCCTCTCCCTATTCTGGTAAGGCCATATTGAAAGTCATGAGTCAGAGGCTACCTGCATTGGAGAGATGACCAGATTTTCCACAGACTGGGGCTCCTTGAATACTTGCGTCTCTTCGATAATGTGCATTCCAGAGCCCAGCACCACAGCCTTGTGGATCCAGCCATCAGCTGGTATGGAGAGAACAGAGGATCAGAACCAAATAGTGGAATCTGGTTTTGGCCTCCTGTAATATCCTAATGGGAGCAGCTTGGGAGTCATGAGGTCAGGGACAAGGCTTCAGCCAGTAGCAGTTCCTCAGGGCACTGGGAACTCTGGGCTAGTCATGGCAGAAATTATTGGATTCAGAAGCATTAGTGATCAGGGCCAAATGTCACTGTGTTTGGTGACAGGAGTCAGCAGTTACCAACGGCCAGTAGTGAGTGTTCATTGAAGAATCAATATCAATGGTCACCGGGGCTTCATGATTAAAAGTCATCCAGGGGATTAGCGGTCAACGAAGATCAAGGACTCAGTTAGCAAAGGGCTCAGACCAAGGGTCAGAAGTACCTGTGCCCAGAAACAGCAGGTCATAGGTGAGCCCGGCAGGCGTGGTGACAGGTGTCCCTGTGAGGTGTGTATAGCGCACACTGCGCTTGAGCAGCAGGGGCCGTCCGCGTGTGGGCACCACGGGCCGAGCCATCAGTGGGTGCAACTTCACAAAGTCCAGGACCAGGGACGGCAAATCCTGGGATGAGTTGTAGCCGCGGGTGCGCAATGAATCTGTGATGCACTGGAGTGGGTGGGGGGCGGACAGAGGTGGTGAGCCTCAGCAATCTACTGCCTGCCCATCCCCCATCAGCCCCAAGGCTAGATCCTTCTGCCCTCCCAGGGTTCTGTCTACCCAGCGCCGACCCCAGACTTGGGGACTCACTGAACCAGGCCGGGGCTCCGGCACCCCACCCTCATAGCGGCCCCAGCGCCGGGCACCATCCTGGTATTCCATGTAGGGACCTGCGAAGACAGCCTGCAGCTCGGCCAGGTCGTAGCGGCAGATGGCTGAGGCCTCTAAGGTCTTCCTAGGAAGGGGACATAGGAAAAGGTGTTGAGTCACACTGAGTGGGACTTGCTACCTGCCGAGTCTGGAGCCCACTGCTACCCTGGCCAGCCCCAGCTCTAGGCCTTAGGGCCTCTCCTAAGAGTCAGTAGGCCACTGTGGCCTCTGGCCCCAGGTTAGCTGGGTGTACCCGAAATTCTCTCTCAGCAGCCAGCCGCCCCCACAAGGGATCCTCTCGTATCCTCACTGACCTCTCTGCTCTAACCCTCGTGCTGTCCCCAGTTCCTTATCTCCCCACTATCCCTGCACTCACCACTGTGTGGTCAGTGTGAAGGCCGCATAGAAGTGCGTGTGGGCTGAGGTGTCAGCGTCCAAGCTGCAGACAGCACGTAGCATCTCATACTGTGGAATGTGACAGATGAGACGTGCCTTTAGGAAGGAGGTCCACTTCTTCTGCAAGATCTTCTTTCCTCCCAGGTCTCCCTGAAGAGATAGGGGCACAGAGTCAGGGGTCAGATTCAGGGGTTCAGCTTCTACACTCTTGCCCTGAACTTGGTCCTACTCACCTTGCACACGCGGGCCACACGGGCCACACGGTGGCTGTTGCGGCTTTGAGCAAAGCTGTTGGGGCCCTCGTCAGTGGCACGCTCCGTGAAGAAGTAGTAAACTTTGTCATCGTCACCCACTGCACTAGTCTCACTCTCCCGCACCAGGACAGAGAACACAAACTCAGCATCTGTGGGTTAGGCAGTTAAAGTGGCCTCAGACAGGCTGGGGATCCCCTCCACTACTACCCCTCGCTCAGCAGCACACAGGAATAGACAGGTTCACCTGGGAGTTTAGGGATGGGATGGTCAACTGCCCAAGGGAGGAAAGATGAAGAAATAGTCCCCTGCCCCCCATCATCCTGTGCCTCATCCTCCTGACCATTGAGCCAGTGCATCGGAGCCTCCTCGGTCCTCAGGGAATGTGGGTGTCGGCTCCGGCGGATGTCAGGGATGCTCCGGAATTCATACCGGGTGGCTGTGTAGAGGCCTCCATCTGGAGCAGAGACATGCCAAGCATGACAGACATGTCACATACAACAAGGCGCATAATACACATGGGTGGCAAGTCCTAGCAATGAGATCCATGCCCCACAAACAGCATGCTGGTAGAGGAGGAGCTAAGGTGGGGAGGAGAGCATGTTCACCAATGATGAGGCCTGTGAAGCCACGGGCTGGGTCGTAAGGACATTTCTCCTTCCCCTCTTCAAAGCTTGTTGGCAAGGTGAAGGCCTCAGCATCCTGGGGAAATATGGGGTCAGAAGTCAGTGGTCTGGAGGACATGAGGGGTTGTGGCCTGGAATCAGCAATCAGGGCTGGGGCAGGCATACTCACAATGGCTGCACAGAGGGGCTGGAAGGCATGAGTTCCGCATGCATAGAAGTGGGTAGCATTGAGCCGCTGAAGGAATCGCACGTGGTTGAAGCACTCCGTCTATGGAGTAGGTGGGGGAGGGCTGTGAGACCTTTTCCATTAATCAATCCAGCTTTTTTTTTTTAAGATCTTATTTATTTATTCATGAGACAGAGAGAGAGAGAGAGAGAGAGAGAGAGAGAGAGAGAGAGAGAGAGATTGGCAGGCAGAGGGAGAAGCAGGCTCCATGCAAGGAGCCTGATGTGGGACTCAATCTCGGGTCTCTAGGATCACATCCTGGTGGCACTAAACCGCTGCGCCACCGGGGCTGCCCATCAATCCAGCTTTGTAGTCCGCCTCTTGCCCCCACCCACCGGACATGGTTCTTTCTGAGATTCCAAAGGGTCTGTTCACTGCCCAGAACACAGAATATTCCCTGAAACTCACTGTCCTTTGGCTTCCCAGTGGCAAGACCCCTCTTCTCTCTGCTCTCTCACTGTTAGGATGATCTGAAACACTTTGCCAGCTTCTCCTACATTTCCGGCAGTCCTCTGCATCCCCAGTCCTGGCCCCCCCACCCAGGTTCCCTGCTACCCTGGAATGCTTCTCTCACATCTTCTCATCAGTGCCCCCGAGTCCTGGAGTCCCCACGCTCCCTCTGGGGTGACACTACCAAATCGGTCCCCAGGTTCTGGCCATCTCTCCACCTGATAGCCCACGGAAAAATCAAACTCACCAACTCACAAACCAAGCTTACTCCCTCCTCCCTAACCTGTACCTTCCCTCCTAAACCTGTTCATCCAGTCCTTCCCACCTTACTTCATCCATCCATCCTATTACTCAGTCCAGATACGAGGAGTCATCCTTGATGCCTTCCATTCTCTCACCCCCATGTTCGGTCCTTCTCTAGGATTCTTTGCTGTAAGTGTCTCCTCACGTGGTCCACTTCCCCTCCACCTCCACCACCCTCCTAGTCCACATTACCGCTGTCCCCTCTTCCCTGGATAAATGTAGAGATTGCCTGACTGTTCTCCGAAGCTGCTGTGACTCTATAAAAGCTACTTATTTATTCAGCGAATGAGGAATATAAGTACACAGTGTAAAATTCAAAAGGTACAAAGGGATAGGTTGTAAACAGAGGATCTCCTTTTAGCCTTGTTGGCTTCAAAGGGGACTGCTGTTACCATTGTCTGGAGTCTCCTTTCAGAGATGCTCTACCAATCAGCACCCTCATGCAACCCACTTTCCAAGGCATATTTTAAAAATATAAACCAACTCACGTCACTGCTGTATTTAAAAACCTTCAGCAGCTCACCAGAGTCCTAAGCATAGGGTCCCACCACATCTGGCCGTGCATGAAAGGCCTCTGCCTCTTCCTCACCCCCTCACCCCTCTAGCCACACTGCCTTTCTTTGCCCATTAACTGCTATAAGCTAAGCCCCTCTTGACTTCTTTGCCTTGTTAGTGATTTTTCCTCCTGCCTGCTACCCAGGGTGTGAATCCATGCAGACCTCTTTGTCTCATCCCATTCCCTCCCTGGGTATATCTGTCCCTCCTCTCCACTAGCCTGTTCAGGCCTCCCTCCTCTGACCCCATGATGTCACCAACTCCCATTGCCTTTCCTGCCTCCAGACTCACTCTATTTTAATCCATCTAGTGCTTGAGACTGGATTAATATTCTTCTAGTAGTGTTTCCCTAAGTTGTTTACATAAAAAAAGAGGGGTCAGTGAGGAATTCTGTGGTCAAATAAGTTGGGAACCATGGCTAAAGCTTGCCTTTCCAGGGGACTTTTCAGAGCCTTAAGGATATTGCTGTGCATTGTAGAATTGAGCATACAGCACTTCCCAAACTTATGTGACCATTAAACCTTTCTTTTGAAAATTAGCGTTCCTTAGAACATGCCTTGGGAAATGTTCTCCTCAAGCCTTGCTATCTGAAGGATGGCTTGGGGACTGGCAGGATCAGTGTCCTCTTGAAGCTTGTTAGAATTGCCGAATCTTGGGGCCTTCCCCAGACCTACTGAGTTAGTATCTGCATTTATAACATACCCAGGGGCTTCATGCACACATTAAAGTTTGAGAGTCTATAAAGTACCAAATGGTGAGGGTGCCCATTGTCACAGAATAAAACCCATCCTCCCAGTTGGGCATTTACAGTCCTCTGTGATCTGGGCTCCAATTCCCTCACCAGCCCCACTTTCTACCTATGCTGCATGCTCTATCAGCAGGCACCTTTGATGGAGTCTCTTAGAGGTGCCTCTTTAAATATTTATTTATTTTATTTTAGAGAGAGAGAGAGAGAGAGAGAGAGAAAGAGAGCATGAGTGGGTGGAGGGGCAGAGAGGGTGGAGGAGCAAAGGGAGAGGGAGCAGCTGAGGGAGTGGGAAGGGGGAAGTAGACTCCCTGCTGAGCAGGAGCCCCAGAAAACCCAAGGAGCCCAAGGTGAGCAGGGAGCCCAATGCAGGGCTTCATCCCACTACCCTGAGATCAAGACTTGAGCTGAAACCAAGAGTCAGATACTCAACCAACTGAGCCACATAGGGCTGCCTGAGCTCTGTGGGCTCCTTGTGAGGAGCCTGCTTCTCCCTCTGTCTATGTCTATGTCTCTGCCTCTCCTCTCTGTGTCTCTCATAAATAAATAAATAAATAAATAAATAAATAAATAAATAAATAAATAAATAAAATCTTTAAAAAAAAAAGGATTCTTGGGCCAGGACTGCTTTTTTTTTTTTTTCTTTTTTTTTTTAAGTAATCTCAAAAAAAAAGAAAAATCTCTATGCCCAATGTGGGGCTTGAACTCATGACCCCAGGATTAAGAGTTACACGCTTTACTGCCTGAGCCAGCCAGGCACCCCTGGGAATGCATATTCTTGAGAAGCTCTCCATATGGATCTGTTACATAGCCAGACATGGGACCCTTGCAGACACCCTGTTTGTTCTTAAGCCAGAAAGAGTTGACAATTCACTACCATTCCTCCATGGCATTCCTTTGACCAAACCTATTTTTCTCATCTGTAAAATGGAGGATAAGACTATTTCATAGGGTTATTTTAGAATTAGGAGAGAAAACAGCTAAGTTAACATTTACTAGAGATTATTTATTACTCTCATGATTATTATTCAGGAGCCCAGAAGAGATTAAGATGCTACTACAGGCCAAGCTGGTAGGCCACCAAATGTTTGGATTAGAAGTGCTGCACCTAGGGCCTGCCACTTTGGCTACACTCACATGTTTGTTGTGGTTGTTGCAACTGACTGGCTGATCCATACTTCTCAATCTGTGTCCCCACCAACCCTGACATTCCCAAATGAAGAGGAAAAGGAAAGAAGTTGGGGACAGGGCAGACCACATACCTGGTTGTTTTTTCCTTTTTGATGACATTTGCTTTGCATCTCTGGGGAGGCCTCCCAGTGGATCTGGAGATGGGGAAAGGGAATGGGTTGAAGTGCTGACCCCAGTACTCTTGTCTTTCACCATTATCCATGGAACCAAGTGATAGGACTGCAGGAAACAGGGGAACCTGGGGTATAGGTAAGTTCAAGAGTGGCACTGAATGGTAAAGGAGACTTGGCTTGGGAAGGGCAGTGCTATCTGATCAGGGGGCTATGGAAAGCTGGCAGGACTTCTAGGAAATTGAGGTTCCCAGGGAGCTGGATAAAGCTGGAGACCTTCCAGGTGCTCCAAGTTCTAGGGGCTAACCTCTTTGTGAGCCCCATCTCCTATGTCACGGGCATTGAGAGAGAACAGGGCACCTCGGGCTCCAACCAGCAGTCTTGCAGAGGACTCTTCCAGTAGCAGTGTTGAGTAGTTCTGGGCTTGACCCTTGAAATGCCGGGTCCTAGAGAGCTCTGGGAAGAGCAGGAGCAGTGAGCCCAGACCTGAGGCTGCCTCTCTATTCCCAGACCTAGCTCCTGCTGTCTTTCAAAATTTGAGGGTGGGGGGATCTAACCTTCATAGGGGATGGTCATCCGCGGGGTGGCATCTAGTTCTCTGGATGGTCTCCGAAGTGAGGGTCCAGGGACTGCAGTGGCTGTGAGGAAGCTCAGGAAGAGGGGCCAGAGCCTCCCCCACATTTTCCTGGGGAGGCCCAGACCTGTAAGACCCCCCAGGGGAGCCAAGGCCAGAATCACAGGGGATGATGGGAAGAACAGTCACGGGGGTCAAGGCCCAGGGAGGTCACTTGGAAGGTCAGGGGTCATGGGGCCAGGGAGGGTCCTGGAATCGAGGGGACATGGAATCACAGGGTTGTGTGGCCATGGAATCCCACGTTAGAGATCAGAGAGAGGGATATATCACACACTGCCTTTATGCATCATATACAAACTCCATGGTGGGAGGAACTTGTGGGGTCATAGAGGGGTTGTAGGTCACTGATGGGGTCACCCTGCCCCGACAGAAGGACTAGTCTTGGTTCTCTGAGGTCCGTTTTCTGAAGAAAAAACAGGAAAAAAACTCTTTGATCTATGTGTGGGTGGAAGGTAGATGGCATTACCCCCCAGACATCAAGGGGTACTGGGGGAGGTGGCCTATAGAACTCCCACTTCAGGATCAGTTCACTGTGACTCTTTCCACCTCTCTGTTCTGGTGCGAGTTGGGCAGAACTTGCTCTTCTTACAAGACCCTAGACTCCTCCCAACCCAAACCCAAAGTTAATGGCCCTCCTCTGACCAAGTCAGAAGCTAAGCTAGGCCTCCATCTCAACTAGAGCTCTGTTTTCAGGGAGAATGCCTTCTCCATCCAACAATGAGACCAAACTTGGGGCAGCAGTTGTCCTGGCTGCCTGCGGGGGTGCCTTATGCAAGAAGGCTGGGGCAGAGACATTTAATGGGCCTTTGTTTATTTTGTCCTGTTTTCCCTTTGTTTCTTCTTTTCCCTGGCCTGAGAGCTCCCTCTGGAATTTCTCTTTAATTAGACACTTCTCTTCCTCAGCATTCCTCTCTGAGGGGTTGCACATCTCTACTCTGCCCATGCGAGTCTGTACTGCACCCTCTGACTAGGCATCCACACATGCCCCTACCTGCAAACAGGCACTCATAGACATGGGGCAGGAGTGCTGCCATCTGGGCCCCCCTGGCTGCATTGGTGTAAAGTCTGTACTGGAGGCTCGCATGTGCAAGACCAGTTAATTAAGACATAAGCTACATGGAAAAGGTGAATGATCGCTTCTCTGCCTTTTGGCTAAGATCAAGTGTAATATCTGTTCTTATCAGTTTAACATAAGCTACATGGAAAAGGTGAATGATGAGATCCTTGAGTTCTTGGCCACCTCCCCTGGCACATCTTGGAGACTATTCCCACACCTGGACCCTCAAGCCAACCAGTTGGGGATGGGGTGGAAATAGGTGGCAGGCCTTCTGTGACCTCTGCAATAGACCTGATCTCTGAGGTGGCTCTTGAAGGCTTCCTAGATTGGGCTGGGTGTGAAGGAAGGCTGATCCACCCAATCTCATCAGACACCCACAGACAGGGCCATAGGAGCCACTGACCTCTCCCCTCCTCTCCAGGTCAAATATTAACTCTGTGGCCTTGAAGAGAGGGGAAGGACCAGGAACTGGCAAGAGGGAGAACAGGAATTTGGAGCATTTGTTTAAGAGGTAAAGGTCAGCACTGTAGTGGTCAGAGCCCAGAGGGGGAGAATGTAGTATGAGTGGAGAGAAGAGGGTCCTTGTACCACAGAAAGGGCATCAGCTCCTCGCTTGGGGGCTGGGCAGCAGGAAGTCCCAAGCAAACTGCCCATGCCCCACCCTTCACTGTGGAGGCACACCTGTTTATCTTTAGGGCCTATTTGCTTAGTGCAGAAGTGTGTGTGTGTGGGGGGGGCTATGGCTGCAAGGTCAGTTCCTAGGATTGGGCAGGAAGAACACACCCGAGGGTGGGAGGAACCACTCAGAGTGTGGTTCATGACAAAAGTCACACATGTCCAGAGAGGGGTGATGTGCACGCAATAGGTGCACATAAACATATGTTCACAGAAGGGCTGTGAACACATGTACTCACTGGAGAGTCATGCATACATACATTCACACAGAGGTTTGTGCATGCATATGTCCTATCAAGGGCCTGCCAGATGTGTTCACGCAAAATGACAAATGAGGTTGTATTCACACATTCACATCTATTCATTCAGCAGGTCACACAGCCTTAGAGATTGACAAGGAGGGTTATAAACCCATACATGTGCATATGAAGGATTGTACACCTACTCACAGAAAGGTCCAGCACATATACACATATGTGTAGGGACATGCACACAAACCCACCGATACAGTAGGTCAGGCATGTTCATGCTCACAGGTCAATTACATGTGTGTTCACACAGTGCTCAAACATACCATTACATGTTTGCAGAGACAAGCATTATGCACAAACAGGGGTCCAGTTCTCACTGCAGGCTTGGAGGCTGCCAGTGTCCACTGAGGTGCAGAGCAGATCCTGCCTCCCTTCCTGAAAGTCCCAATTTTAAGGCCAGATTCCAAGTGTGTGTGTGTGTGTGTGTTTAGCAATGTGGGGAGGCATCTGACCTCGGATGCTTAGATGGGATGGCCTCTCTGCAAAAGACTGAGGGGGTACCTAGCCCAGGAAGAAGGAGGCTCCTAGCTTTAGCAATGGAAAGATGGAATGAAACGTGTAACTTAGCACTGCTCTACTCCCATGTGTATACTGCTGTTCTACATGTGAGCATTGGGCAGGGGCTCTCAGCCCCCATTTAACCTGTTGGGAGGGAGGGCGGGGCTAAATGGGGGCGGAGCTGCTGCCCTCCCTCCCCCAGTAGCGACAAGGTTTCAAGGTCTCCAGTCCACACCCCACACTCCACCCCCAGGTTCCATAGTTTGGGTTCCTCCCCAGGGCCAGCCCACTGAACTCTGGTCACCTTCCGACTATGAGATCCTAGGGCTGAAGAAACTGAGGAGGGGAGACACCTCCGCCCCCAAACAGGATCGATGTTGGATCAGCAGGCTCTCGACCTTCATCCCAGATGTCCACCTGCTTAGATAGGCGGCATCCCCCTCTGCCCAGTAGGATGGCTGTCTCTTCTGGCCGAGAGCCCCTCCCCCCGCTACCCTCTCCATCCCCCATCCTGGACAGTCCGCGGGTCTCCCCTCTCCTCAGATCTAACCTCAGTCTCTACTGCTGCAGCTCGAGGACAAGCTCTCCTTCGATCCCGCCGGACGCCAGGAGACGTGACCCAGATCCCAGGGAACACTGTTCACCACGCGGGTCCCCGCCCCGCGCGGGTCCCCCACTCCGAAGTGGCGGCGGGTCTGCGCCCAGCACCACCCGAGGCCTGGCCCGCACCCCTCCAGAGCCTTTATGCGGGACCGGGAGCCTTGGCGATGAGAAAGGCCTGGCCCAGCTTGGAGGGTGGAATGGACGTGTGGAAGGCTTGGCCTGGCCTCCGCCCCCCCACCTCCCGGCCCAGGCCCCACCGCCGCCCGCACTCCCTGCCTTTCTCACCTTTGCGCTCGGATCCCCTGCCATAGAGACAGCGACGCGGCTCCGCGGCCCCACAGCACCAGCTGCGGGAGGAAGGGGCCGCGGCCGGAGGCGGGGCGGGGGTGGAGGCGGAGCCGGGGGTGGGCGGGGTCAGGGAGGCGGGGCTGACTGGGTGGGGTGCAGGGAAACGCGCGGCTCTCTTCTTTTTCGCCCCCCACCCTACACTACAGAGGTTTGAGGCCAAGGCTCCCAAGGCCTCCAGGCAGCTGGCGTCCTCTGTCCCCCCAGGGCCGTGGCCCCGGTATCGCCCCCTGGTGGTGGCCTCACCACGCCGTTCAACGTAGATAGGCTTATAGCCTCCGTTCCCTCCCCTCTGGCCCTGGGGCCCCTCCGACTTGGGTACTGCTGGGGACCTGCAAACCTGTCCTCTGGGGATTTAACCTCCGAGGGCCCTCTGACCTGTCCTCTAATCTGGACCTCACTTCTTACGCTCCTGCCACCTCTTCTGCTCTCTGCCTAGGGTGTAGAGGGCCACAGTAGATGGAGGGCAGCTCTGAGTAGCTCTAACACAGAACAGGTCTGGATTCCCAGCTCAAGAGCCTCTAGCTGCTTGGTCCTTTGGCTTGAAGTCTGAGTAGATCCGGCTTAGGGGGATGAACAGCTTGACCAGACGTTCACACAGAAAATGCTGTTTTTCTGGATAAATAAGCCACAAGGGTTTGCACTTGTCCACTCAACCAAACCTTATAGTAACTGGGGTTTACCTCCTCAGGGACTGGGTTACTCAGGTAACTGCCTTCCCTTTTAGCTCATGATGAGTATCATTCTTACTCCAGGTCTTCCAGTGAACTCTCCTCATAAGCAATCAGATATCCTGTCCCTTCTAGACTCAATCACCATACCTAGGAACGCCCCCCCTCAGAATCAGCTCCCCAACCAGGGGAGGTCCAGGATGGTCCTCCCATGCAATCTTTGATGCTGTAGTTTCCCTGGCAACTCAGGCTATATCTCTGCCTCATAGACTGTTAAAGATCCCACTAGGGACGCCTGGGTGGCTCAGTAGTTGTGCGTCTGCCTTTGGCTCAGGGCATGATCCTGGAGTCCCAAGATCAAGTCCCACATTGGGCTTCCTGCATCTCTCTCTGCCTGTGTCTCTGCCTCTCTCTGTCTCTCATGAATAAATAAAATCTAAAAAAAAAATTTAAAAAAAGATCCCTCTAGGGTTTGAATTAAACTGGGGCCCTAGCCATGATCTGGCCTGATCCCTTCCCTCATCCATGATAGTATTGTAATTGGCCCAAGAGCAGGACTAAAATGATGAAGGCCATAGGGTCACAGATAACTGACTCTTACATGTGCCTATGAGTCTGAGCTCTGGAGAGGCAGGGGGTGGGAGAACAGGCAGATGCATACTGGCCTGAGGGAGAGTGAACAAGATTCAAATGGCTCTGTCATTATTTAACTAAAGGGACCCTGGGAAAGGCATGTCATCCCACTTTCCTGAATTCCCCAGAGCTTAGTTTGGCACTTCATCATATACAATATTGTAGTTTGGGCTGCTGTGTGTGACTGCAGATCGCTAGACAGCAGGGCCCACGCTACACTTCCACCTCCCCCAGCATTCTGTAAATAGGATGTGTGTGTACATGGAGGGGGAAGTAGCTAGGGAAGAATGCTTATGTTAAAGTGTGCACACTTACAGAGACTATCCAGCTTCATTTAAAGAACTGTGCCCTCATTCTATCCTGAGGGATTAATAGCCCCATTTTATAGATGAGAAAACAGGCTTTAAGATGTTAAGTGAAAAAAAAAAAAAAAGAAGTTAAGTAACTGGCCTTGAAATTCATTCTTGTGTTTACAGAGAGAATAATCAGTACTGGAAAAGCCTGAGAAGAGGGAAATAGGGTAAACCTGAAGGGGAATTGTCAAAGGCATAAATGTGCAAGTTTGTACACAGACATGTATTAGGGGAATAGGCAGAAGGGAAGGGGTGTAAAAGAGATAAGTGAGCTTGATGTAATGAGATGGGCAGATTCCTAGGGGGAAACAGAAGGGAAAAGTCAGCAAATAGTTTGGGAGAGACCACAGAAGAAAATCCTTTTTTTTTTTTTTTTTTTTTAGAAAATCCTAATAGATTATGGAAGCCCAAGCTGGGAAGCCCAGGAAAGACATGGCTTAAAAAAGTAAGTCTGCAGTACTGTGGAAAAGTGGGCTGGGGTGGGGGGTGGGGGGGCGGGTAACAGTGGAGGGAGGGCAGGAAAACTGCTAGCCCCACGGTACCAGACGGGAGAGAAATTAACTTGCAGGGGCCCAGTGGGCTAACAGACACAGCTCCTCCTGTTGTCACAGCACTCACATTGCCAACTTCAGGTGCCTGTGTAGCTGTAGTGATCTGGTGGCAGGTTTAGCATTCCACTCACACCTATACTGAGGCAAACCCTTCTTCTCCTCAAAGGTGCCCTGTTGGCGGACTCAGAACCTCACACATTTTAAATAAGCCAAATGTGTAAATCACAATTGGAGTTCCAGCATGGCACTTGCAAAACTATAGTTGAGCAGTTACCTAGCTCTGATAATATAAATTTAGATCACAATCCATTTCTCTCTGCTCTCCTCCCACTCCAGTCTCCGAACCTAATTAAAGATCAGATGTGATGGCAATTAATGCAGCTTTACATAGGAAGCCCCTCTGACAGTACTCTTCTCTGCAGATCAAGCTGATAAAATATGAATGAGGGGAATATTGACAGTGGAAGAGACTCAAAAATCAAAGGAAGAAATGATCCTAACCTAGCCATGAATTTGGGTCCTGGGACACAGGGCATTCTCTGAGCAGGCTGTTACTCATCCTTAAAGTTACTACTCTGGCTGCTTCACAGGGTGGTTATGAGAAGTTGCTGTTTGAAAACCTTCTGGTGTACTTCACAAACACAGAATGTAAGACGTGGTTTTGTTTTTCCTAGGCTATTCTCCCCAACTCTGCTCTAAGAAAAGTGGCTGTTGTTCTCAGCCAGCTACACACCAGCGTTTGGCTCCAGGCTTCACACAGAGGCAGTTACTCACTGTAGCAGGGATCCTAGGTGAAGGGGGTAGGTATGAACTCCTGAAACTTGAGCAGAGGTTCCCTGAGGCAAAGAACTCTGGCCTAGTCAAGTTGTCCTGCTTCCTGTTCACTGTGGCAGCATTTCTTTTCCTGCTTTGCCATCTCCACCTCTGGTTTGCCCAGCACTCTCCCTTTAGGTGGCGTGATCTTTATTTTGGCCATATATACAGCTGAGGTGCTTCTTCAGTAGGGACTGTCACCAGGGCACCAATGCTGTAGTTTCATTGTTCCACTGTGCCTCAGAAGCCTGTTTTGCCTGTTAAATTTTCCTCCCAGCCAGTCGTCTTGGAGTCAGACCCAAAGCTGGGCCTCTGGTTTGCCCTCTCTTGACTCCAGCCTGGGAAATGGTTAGCAAGGAAAAGGGAGTGTCAGGACAAGTCGACAAATGATGGAAAATAACCCCCCACCACCCCTTCTCAGCTTTAGCATGCTGAGTTCTAAAAAAGTCATAAACTGATATATACATATATATGTATTTATTGGTAGAGACAGAGCTGGACAGAGAAGCCTCTGGAGCTGTCAGAAGGAGTAAGTACACACACACTACAATTTTAAGGTATGGTTGCTTAGATGTCAGTGAACCCTCCAGTATCTTAAGTTCAATTTATTTATTTATTTTTAAAGATCTTTAAAAGCAAGATCTACATCCAACAGGAGGCTCAAATACAACATGAGTAGCATGCTCTAGTGACCAAACCAGCCAGGTGTCCCTCAAGTTCAATTTTAACTGGCATTTGAGAAGAGCTTCAAATTAGAGCTAAATAATACCTAGAATATATGCCAGGCACTTGGCTAAGTACTTTCCATGCACTAGCTTATTTAATCTTCATAAGCTCTGAGATAGATGCCATTATTATTCCTCTTAACAGATGTAGAAACCAAGGTTCAGACAGGGGAAGTAACTTGTCAGAGATCAAATGGTTGGTATGGTCAATCTGGGATCTGAGGTCAGGACTAAGATCAAGGTCAAGGCGCTAAACTTGCACAAGGCTATGCTGCCAGCGTCCCAGTCCTAAAGGCAATGTTTTTGGTTTTGTCTGGCTGTTACTCCCCCACCACTCCTCTATGCCACTGTCAGAAAAATGCTCACAAGTGGTCTTCTCCAAACCAGCCTGTCAGAAGAGAGAATTACTGGCATGGTTCTAGAACCTGAGGCCTCTGGCAATCATGCCTAGCCCTCCTATGAGCTCATAATAGTTTCTTCTGTGAGGAGCTGTCAACCTGTGTCTCCCCTCAACTGGTATATGCACAGCTGTATCTGCCTGACACGTTGGAGGTGGTCCTGAGCCCTGCCTCTGCATTGTATGGTTTCTCCCTTTTTTTGACCTGGGCTCTAGACCAAGGGAGTCACGCCAAAGGGATTCCTTTCTAGTCCTCTTTGGCTAATTACGAAATATATTCACCTGGATATCAGAAGGTATGCTTCATCAGAGCCCTGTTTGTGTCGTTCACTACTGAATCCTCAAAAGGGTGCCTAGCATGTAGTAGGTACGCATTAGTTGAATCAACTGAGTGAATGAGGTAATATAAGAATGAGATTACTGAATTGCTGACCACAAAGTATGCAGCAAATTATCAAGTGGATCATGTAAAAGTGAACTGTACACATCCACAACTTTATGTATTCCAGAAATACAAGCCAAAAAAAAACAGACCAGAGAATCCAAAGCAAGAGGGGGGAAAAAATCAATTTAGAAACTAGGGGATGGGACAGGGAAATAGATGGGACAGTCTATTGGGATGGTTAAGTATCCAGATACTTAACCATCCCCTACTCCCAAACAAATATTACCAAACACATATTCAAACTGAGAAAAAGCATTTTTAATAACACACGCATACATTCATGGGACTTTAAACAAGATGTAGTAAAAAAAAAATCTTTTTTTAAAAAAAAGGAAAGAGAAAATAAATCTGCATTTACTGTAAACTGCCTATGAGCTGGGGGATTAACTGGCTGACAAGACTGCCCAGTAAACAAATGCACAGATAATGAGGTGCACCAACACTGTTAATGAGTAGAAAGAGCCACAGATCATGCTCTATGTGCCCAGCCACTGGTACCCTAATCTTGCCTCCTTAGAGACAAACCAGGACAGTCTCTTCTCTAATTTTCCAACTCAGTCACTTGTTACTGGGTCACCTCTTAAATTTTTTATTTTTAAATTTAAAAATTACCCTTGGTTTAAAGACTCCACGCATTATTACTGGCCAGTCCCCACCAACTATACTTGTTTGCACAGAAATAAAAAGGCAAATGCTCCTAACTGAGCCTGGATGACAACATGTCTTTTTCTCTTTTTTACATGTGGGGAGATTTTTGTGAAGTCAAAAGCAAGCTATTATTTGTACTTCAAAACAAAACAAAACAAAAATGCCAACCTTCCAAAAGGTGACAAAGGCACCATTGCCATCAGAAGACAGACAGGAAATGTACAAATGCTGTTACTTTACTGCTACATAGATGCATTTTGTGCATGGAGAGCCTCTTCACTAACATGATATAACTAATAGAATTATATTTTCCGAGAACAAGAAAAGCAGTTTAGAAAAGGCCAACAGTTACACACAAAAGCATAATAAACACAAGTACCTTAATTTTCGCTTGCAATAAGGGTAATAAGTTTGACATACATATCCAGAAAATTAGACAAGGTTATTTTTGGCACAGTAATACTGCCAAACACACCACCACTCAGTGCAAGCTTTGTTTGCCAAGTCCCAAAAGTGGCCTGACATTCTCTGTGCAATGAACATTTTCTCCCCCTGCTACTATCCCATTAGCTAGGCAATAACAGCAGGAGGGAGACAAAACATGGGGACTCAAGAGGGAGAAGGGTAATACTTGATTTGGGAGAAAAGTCATGGGCTACTTGTGCTAAAAGAGAATCACAGAATTTGTATGAGAACCCAATGCAAATACTGACCGGAATGTGACCTGGAGATGGAGACATCTACCAGAGTCATAAATACAAAGGGCCCACACTGATGTCTGGCCATTTTTAAAGGGACAGATGAAGTATTTTTCTCTAATGAAGAAAGACAATTAAAAATAGAGACTTTTCTTATTGGAACTGCTAAATAAAAATGTATCAAAGTGGTTTTGAATTTGATGAGCAGTTATCTGTTGAAACTGCAATACAAAAGGGTCACTTAAAAAAAAAACCTGAATAACCCACTTGTCCCCCGTCAATGTACACGATTAGAAAATATTTACACGCTGTAATTACAAGCAATATAAGCAGTATTTTATACTTTGAGATTTTGTACACTTTACACAATGCAAAATGAGAAAAATATGAACACTTATAAAATTACACACAAATAATGTATCTACAAAGTATTAAATTACAAAGAGTGAAAGCCCCCATTGTTGGGCAGATAGATGCCAGAGTTTCAAGCTTCTGTCAAATAGAACTCTCTGTATCTATCTCATTAACCATAAGTGGCATTTTCTAATAATACCCTTGAGAGGTAGTATCAAGATAATAATATTCTTACCAGTAAACTCAACACAGAATAAAACTTTTGTTGGTCTGACTCTTGGGGCCTCATTCAACCGGGGTTCTTGGGAATCGGATTTACTTGTCTTCCCTATAAAATCTCTAACTGCTCAATGCTTGACATGGGCTCAAAAGTTACTTATATTATTGTAAATGATAAATTTAAAATAAAATGCTTTTTACTTCTAAGCCTCAATTTAGAGGTAGAAAGCTATTTTTCAAAACTTGTTTTCTCCCCTCTTAAACCATAAACCCCAGCCCAATTCCCATCTTCTCCACCGTCCCCCCACCCCCCACAACTGGAGACATCAGAATGCTCAGGAAAGTAGTGTTATCCAAGTCAATATTGAAAGAAAAAAAAAGTTGACATTCTCAGTCAAGAAATAGCCCCCCCACCCCCGAAAAAGATACACTCAGTCAACAAAAGAATTTTTCAGTTAGCTAGTAAGAGTCTATTACTACCAAAGGCTTTAAAGGGCCCTTGGGCTAAGACCAGCATGTGCACTTCTACTAACACTTTACCATTTAAACCCAAGGATGGCTTTCCAGTGTTTAAGAATATTTAGAGCAGCTGTGGTTTTCAAGTGCAACAACTTTAAAATACAAGCGCACACACGTGCGTGCGCGCACACACACACACACACACACACACACACACACACATGCGCGCGTGCAATCTCCCAAAGAATAAACACCATCCAGGTCTCTGCCAAGCTTATATACTCATGAAAGTAAGGTTTTTGGAAACTTTTCCAGATCTTTAAGCTTCTATACTAGACTTCTGTAATATGGCTAACCAAGGGCCAGGATTCTAAGATTTAGCCAAGATTCTAAGATTTAACCAGTATTTAAAATATATATATATATACATTTAAAAAGAATCCAAAACAAACTGCATATGAATGTTTTGGCATAAAAACAGAGACACTATTTTATAGCTTAACCTCTTCCCCTTAAGGGGAGCTGACAATATAAGAAATTTCTGTTTCTTAACTGTTTAAATGTATTTTAAAAACCTAACAACAACAACAAAAAAACTAACAGGTTTGTATCTTGAATAGTGAAGGAAAATGTATGGATCGAAACCTCTCTGTAGTTTATAGGAGTTACAGAAGAGATTTATTCTTTTTGTTATTAAACTCAGTTCTAAGTTTTTTGAGTCCTAAAATAACCAAGGGGAAAATTAAAACCAACTGGAACTTGGTCTTGATTTCCATGTCCAACTACTTAAGTTGGTCCAAACCCCTTCCTACATATTTCCTGTGATTATTCAAGTGCCATAAATACAACTGGAAAAAAAATAGGATAACTGGCTTACAGTTTAACAAGAAGAGTTAATAGGGGCAGGTTAGACATGCAACTATTAGCTGCTTCTACCCCTCCCCTCTTGTTATAGGAATTCTGCTCTTTTTTAAAAGGCCAGTTGCCTTAAAATAAAGCAGATCATGTTTTCTATCTGCTTCAGAAACGGCAATTTCTTCATTACCAGCTTCATACTAGATATTCAAGTGGCACATTTGTAGCACATTTTCTTAGCATTCCATTGGAGTTCACAGCATTCTTTCTACTCTTCTAGGAAAAGGTCTTATTGAATTTCTCTTGTTTCATATTTTCGCTGCTTCAACTCCCGTTAAGAATCTGGTACCCAGAAGTCATGAAGCTGGCCCTAGAAAAGGGAAGGGGAAAAAACAGGATAAAGGAAAGTCGGATTATGAATTAATCCTTATAAAACTACTAATCATCAAACAGGGTTTTGATAAAGGAAGTAATAAAATCTTTATATCGTACATTTCTCTGAAATTTATGGTAATTGGATTGTTTTCACATTTTGTGGTCTAACAATTTAAACAAAGTACAAAATAAATGCAAGATGTTTTCCTCATCAACACACACATGTGGAGGATATTTAAGAAGATTATGTAAAATTAAGCTAATAGAAAAGTTTTAGTATTAAATTCTTTTAATACCACACCAGCAAAGATGGCCAGGCTAAAACAAGATCTACTGAGATTAGAAACTGAAACAACAACAAAACACTAAGATTTCTAAGAGGCTTCACTCTCAAAGAGCAGGCATTTATGAAGGTCAATAACAGCAGAAGAGTCAAAATATAAAATAGTTGAGATTACTTTTTCTAATTAATCTTTAGTGTTCCTGTGGCTTTGACATAAACTATAAAGCAACTTCTAGGTCCTATCTATTGAAATTATGGCCCTTGGACCAGCAGCACTGCCATCAGTTTGAGAACCTGTTAGGAATGCAGCATCTCTCAGGTCCCACTCCAGCTCTATCGAATCAAAATCTGCATTTCAACAAATGCACATTAAAATTTGAGAAGCATAATTTAGACAATAACATAGTTTGTAAAAGGCAAATTTATATATGGCAATGTAATACCAGGTGCTTAAACAATGCCTCTCTTAAAAGTCCCTTTAGATATGACACCAAATGCCTAACAAAAGGAAAAATAATAAATAAAACTGGACTTTATCACAGTTAAAAACTTTTGTTCTACAAATGATACCATCAAGTCAATGAAAAGACAACACACAAAAGTGGAGAATATATTTGCAAATTATATACCTAACAAGGGACTTGTATTTGGAACAAATGGAGAATTCTTACAATTCAATAATAAAAAGATAGAAAACCCAATTAAAAAATGAGCCAAGGGTTTCAATAGACATTTCTCCAAAGAAGCTACATGAATGGACAATGGACAGCAAGCATATGAAAAGATGCTCAACATCATTAGTCATTAGGGAAATGTGAATTAGAAGCACAATGATATCCTACTACCAACCCCCTACTACAGCTATAATAAAAAAAAACATGGATAATAACAGGTGTTAGCAAGAATGTGGATAATTTAAAAATCTTATACATTCTGGTGGGAGTATAAAGCACTGCAGCCTTTTGGAAAAGAGTCTGACCAATTCCTCAAAACATTTAATTACCACATGACCCAGCAATTCCACTCCCAGGCATATACCCAAAATATTTTCATTTGAAAACATATGTTCACACTAAAACCTATGCAGAGCTGTTCATGAAAGCATTATTTGGACAGCCAGGAAGGAGAAGCCTACTCAAATGTCCATCTAATAAGTGGATAAATCAAATAAGATATATTCATACAATGGAATATTATTTGGCAATAGAAATGACATACATGCTACAACATGGATTCACCTAACATTATGTGAAAGAAGCCAGTCATAAAAGACCACACAGTGTATCACGGTGTATCACTTATATAGGCAAATCTATACAGACACAAAGAATAGTGGTTACCTATAGGCTTGGAGGGAGTGGGGATAGAAATGCAGGTGGTTGGGGAATGGGCAGTGGCTGCTAATGGGTTCTGGGATTTCTTTTTGGAGTGACAAAGTGTTTTAAAATACATTAAAACATTTGATGGTGATGGCTGCACAACTCTGTGCATATACTAAAAATCATGTTAAATGAGTGAAATATGATATGTCAATTTTATTTCAATAAAGCCGTTTAGAAAAATGCTCCTCATGAAATAACCTACATTTGATGCAATGTGACATTTTAAAACGGGCTCAACATCTTTGGAAATAAGTAATAATAAAGCAAACCAAAATGAAAAAACATACACAATTATACTGGAATTTTCAGTTTATCTTAAGACATGGAGATGCAAGTGCTCTGCATATTTTTTTCAAACAGTATAAAGAAATACCATTTAGCAATACTACTAAGAATAAATAAAACTGTTTAATAAAATGACACCTGAGTAGGCCGACAGTTCTGGATTATTTCCTGCCATTTTCCATGTATCCTGGCAACCAAGTCTTTTACCTTAAAAATATCAAAAAGGGGAAAGGGATCAGATCAAAACATCCTTAACTAAAATCAATTTAATGCTTGATATAAAAGATCTGGTAGTTGTGACAGGCCCACACTCAACAATTCAACTTAATTTTTGTCAAGAAAGAGAAAATACTCATCTTCTGGAGAGACTTTCAAACCAGTGATTAATATAAGACATTTATCCATCACCATTATCTAAATTACTGAATGCTTAGGACTCTATTTTCCCATTTGTTACTAAAGATCATCCAGAAAAAACATATTCCTTCCCTACCTTCAAGACACTTATATTTTTAACTTGTTGGCTTTTGAACACCCACGTAGAGAAGCTGAAGTGTGGGTTTTGTATTCGGCCTAAGGCTTTAGCTGTTCATTGTCTTTCCAATTTCTGTTTGAAAGACTCAAGGCCACAAAAATAGTTGTCATTTGTTCCTTTCCACACTATCAGAAGATCCAAGATTCACTCTTCTGCCTCTCTAGGTTTCTGCAAAGTACTATGAATTGTCTTTAAATAATAGGTATATTCCTACATTTGAAGGCTTAGTGAGTCTCTGCCTGAAACTCAAAATTTCCTACCACTCTAGAGATGCTCAATTAGCTCTTAAACATAACTGCTTCAGAAAAATGTCAGTCAGGAATTTTATAGCTGCTTTAAAGTTATAAAGTAAATTAAAAGGTCTACTTTTTTCTCCATTTAGAGTTCAGCCGATTCAGTTTCTCTAAAATAATCACCATCTTTTTCAATTACAGGTTGTGAAGAGGAAACTCCTCAGCAGACCATCCCCAACGCAATTTTCATAGACCTCTGTGTCTCTCTACACTCTAAGTAAGATGAGCTCTGGCACCAATCTATGCCGGCCCTTAGCTTTAAGAAACAAAAACCTTGGGTGGTCCCCTTTTAGCATGTCTGTCAGCAGTAGCCACTACCACCAAGTTCTACGGGCCAGTAACTCTAGTCAATGTTCAAAAGAATGTGCTTCTCTGAAACTGGTTTCCACTCTAAGGCAAAGAGCTATCCCCTACATTTTTCTGAAAATCTGCAATCTGATACAACTTCATTAGTTGCTCATCTTTGTATTTAACTTAAATCTACTAAAATATATACACATACTAAATCCAAATGGGCACTGTTGAAACGACTAACCTTTACAGTTAATTAATGTAAGATATAAAGTTACAAAGCTGAAACTTCATTTAATGATTTATCCAAACACAATGCCAAAAAAGAATCAGCTCTACACTACAAATGCTCAAAGATGATTTAGAATTAAAAAATCAAAAAAAAAATCCTTAAAAGAAAAGGTTTTTTAAAAAAGTGTTTAGTTTGTTTTAGGATAAAAGGTTAAAAATCATTTTATTAATACTAAAGTTGCTTTCCTAACTCCATACTCCTATTCAGCTTTTCTATGGTCTTTGAATACACTAAACTTTAAAAAAAAAAGGCTTAGTAAACTTACTGCTAAATTATTTCTATCATAGAGCTCAGACTGGGTGATGCAGAACTCAGAAACCTTCTTTCATGCATTCTCTAATTAGGATATTCAAAGAATAACAGGTAACTTATTTCTTCTCTATGAACAAAACAAGTTTTCAACCATCACAAAATGTTATAACCACTTTTAAAACATATATTTAATTAAACAATGCTTTTAATCCTCGAAACTAACTTAAGCCTAAAAATCTTAATTTTGTACCATGAAAAAAGAAACTAAGTTTTATTAGTACTGGAAGAATTTTCTCTTCAGGTGTCAGGAGTTTTAGAGTAGAGAGTATAGTAAAATGAAAAATGTATTTGTCTTGAGATTTTTTTTCTCTTTCACTTTTTTGACTTTAGGAAAGTGTTTTATTATTTTTTATTTATTTTTATTTAAATTCAATTTGCCAACATATAGTATAACACTCAGTGCATCTCATCATGTGCCCTCCTTAATGCCTATTAGCCAGTTACCCACCTCCCCTTCGGCAACCCTGTTTGTTTCTCAGCATTAGGAGACTCTCATGGTTTGTCTTCCTCTCTAATTTTTCCCCACTCAGTTTCCCTCCTTTCCCTTATGGTCCCTTTTACTGTTTCTTATATTCCACCTATGAGTGAAACCATATAATTGTCTTTCTCTGATTGACTTATTTCAATCAGCATAATACCCTCTAGTTCCATCCACATCAATGTAAATGGTAGATGTAGATATTCATTCTTTCTGATGGCTGAGTAATATTCCACTGTATATATATTCTTTCACTTTTTTTTTTTTTTAAAGTAATCTCTTCACCCAATGTGGGACTCGAATTCATGAACCCAAGATGAAGAGTCACATGCTCTACTGACTGAGCCAGCCAGGCGCCTCTCCTTTTATTTTTATTTTATTTTATTCTTAATGTTTTAATTATTTATTCATGAGAGATACAGAGAGAGAGGCAGAGACACAGGCCAAGGGAGAAGCAGGCTCCCTGTGGGGAGCCCAATGTGGGACTCAATCTTAGGATTCCAGGGTCACACTGAGCCAAAGGCAGACGCTCAACCACTGGGCCACCCAAGCATCCCTACTTTCTTTCTTTTTTTTGAGGCATCCCTACTTTCACTTTTAATCTAGCTAGAAGTATTTACTAGAAGTTGATTTGTTATTAAAGGAAAAAGTCATATTTCTCATCTTATATTTTCTTTTAAAGAGAGGCTTATATGCTTCTCTTTCTCAAATATTAACTTCCATTAATTAATGGCCAAACAACAACAGCAAAACCTAACAATTCTTATAAAAAACACACTTACCTTAGTTCTATAGAATAGTCTAGCATCTTCCCTAATATCACACTTAACGTGCTTTTCCAAAGCCCCACAGAGATGCACGAAGTGTTTCTGTGCAAAACAAACATGAGGGATGAAAACAACTCTGAAGCATTACAAATTAACAGAGGAGATGATGTTGCTAGAACAACTAACAATCATTTAAAAATCTCTTTCTCGGGATCCCTGGGTGGCGCAGCGGTTTAGCGCCTGCCTTTGGCCCAGGGCGCGATCCTGGAGACCCGGGATCGAATCCCACGTCAGGCTCCCGGTGCATGGAGCCTGCTTCTCCCTCTGCCTGTGTCTCTGCCTCTCTCTCTCTATCTGTGTGATTGTCATAAATAAATAAAAATAAATAAATAAAAAATATTTAAAAAAAAAAATAAATAAAAATCTCTTTCTCTAGTTAGTGATTTCTGATATTAACCATAACGTAATAGTAGTCCTATTAGTGAAAACAGTAACTGCCGCAACAGTAAGACTATTAAGGTTTCCTGCTAATTAACATAAAAATATATACAAACATGAGAGTTGTTTCGTTATATATTAAGCTACATTATGAAAATGTGAATTCTGACTGTGATTTATGCTCAGAAATTTAAAGAGTCCTTTTTAAGATTTTATTTATTTATTTCAGAGAGAAAGAGAACATAAGCAGGGGGATAGGGAAGGACAGAGGGAGGTAGAAGCAGACTCCCTGTTGAGCAGGGAGCCTAACAAGGGGCTTAATCCCAAGGACTCTAGGATCATGACTGAGTCAAAGGCAGAAGCTTAGCTGACTGAGCCACTCAGGTGCTCCTCCTTCTTTTTTAACATATTCTCTTAACGGAATATTCAAGTAACAGCTTACTTTTTCTCTATGAACAAAACAAGGTTTAAAAAGTTTTTTTTTGGGGGGGGATCCCTGGGTGGCGCAGCGGTTTGGCGCCTGCCTTTGGCCCAGGGCGCGATCCTGGAGACCCGGGATCGAATCCCACATCGGGTTCCCGGTGCATGGAGCCTGCTTCTCCCTCTGCCTGTGTCTCTGCGCCTCTCTCTCTCTCTCTCTCTCTCTCTCTGTGACTATCATAAATAAAAAAAAAAAAAAAAAGTTTTTTTTTAATAAAGATTTTTTTAAAAAAGATTTTATTTATTTATTCATGAGAGACACACAGAGAGAGAGAGAGGCAGAGACGCAGGCAGAGGAAGAAGCAGGCTCCATGCAGGGAGGCCGATGTGGGACTTGATCCTGGGTCTCCAGGATCACGCCCTGGGCTGAAGGCGGCACTAAACCGCTGAGCCACCTGGGCTGCCCTTTAATAAAGATTTTATTTATTTATTCATGAGAGACACAGAGAGAGAGGCAGAGGGAGAAGCAGGCTCCACACAGGGCGCCTGATGCAGGATTCGATCCCGGGACTCCAGGATCACGCCCTGGGCCGAAAGCAAGCATCAAACCACCGAGCCACCCAGGGATCCCTTAAAAATAGTTTCTTGAGAAATTAAGTGTCTTAAGTTTTAGATGTGTATTGTGCAAAACATTCACTGTCATACATACAGTATAGTAAGGTTGAATATACTAAGGTGAGAATATAAACGGACACTTTTTTTTTTTTTTTTAATTTTTATTTATTTATGATAGTCACAGATTGAGAGAGAGGGGCAGAGACACAGGCAGAGGGAGAAGCAGGCTCCATGCACCGGGAGCCCGACGTGGGATTCGATCCCAGGTCTCCAGGATCGCGCCCTGGGCCAAAGGCAGGCGCCAAACCGCTGCGCCACCCAGGGATCCCTAAACGGACACTTTTTTGAAGGGAAACGTGATAACCATTATTTTTACAATAATTTATTTATTTTTTTTTTTTTAAAGGTTTTTATTTTATTTTTTATTTTTTTAAATTTTATTTATTTATGATAGGCACACAGTGAGAGAGAGAGAGAGGCAGAGACACAGGCAGAGGGAGAAGCAGGCTCCATGCACCGGGAGCCCGACGTGGGACTCGATCCCGGGTCTCCAGGATCGCGCCCTGGGCCAAAGGCAGGCGCCAAACCACTGCGCCACCCAGGGATCCCTATTTTACAATAATTTAAACTTGAAAAATTTACAACCTTTGATCTAGCAATTCCAATTCTAGTTTTCTACAGAAATGCTTATATAGGTTGGTAGACATGCAAATAGCATGTTCAAGTTAGTCTGTGTATAATTACAAAGAGCATAATACAATGTTCATAGGTAAAGATTTTGAAATACTATAGTTATTAGAAGTGTTAATATCTTACGGCAATAAAAAAGATAAGTTGCAAATAATATGAATAGAATGACTCCATTTTCATTAAGGTAATAAGTTAGTATATACATAAATTATGGAGAAATTTATAGGAGGGCATGGGAGTCTTTTAACTTTCTACTTTATATAGTTTTATAATAATTGAAATTTTTTTTACTTTTTTTTTTAAAGATTTTATTTGTTTATTCATGAGAGACAGAGAGAGAAAGAGAGAAGAAGAGACATAGGCAGAGAGAGAAGCAGGATCCATGTAGGGAGCCCGATGTGGGACTCAATCCCAGGACTCCAGGATCATGCCCTGGGCTGAAGGCAGGTACTCAAGCACTGAGCCACCCAGGCATCCCTTTTTTAACTTTTTTTTTAAGATTTTATATTTTTACTCATAAGAGATATATAGAGAGAGGCAGAGACATAGATAAAGGGAGAAGCAGGTTCCCTGCAAGGAGCCTGATGTGGGACTTGATCCCAGGACCCCAGGATCAAGGCCTGAGCCAAAGGCAGATGCTCAACCACTGAGCCACCCAGGTGCCCCTATAATAATTGAATTTTTAAACAATAATCATTGCTTTAACCAAAAAAAAAAAAAGAAAAAAATTTAAAAGAATGTGAAGACCACTTAAGAGTAAAACAGATAGATGACTACATTAGGTTCCAATCAGGAGAGCAGTTTTAGGGGGAGGTGGCAGGCTCAGTCAGGGGAGCATGTGACTTGATCTCGGGGTTGTGAATTCAAGTCCCATGTTGGGTACAGAAGTTACTTAAATAAATAAACAACAACAACAAAAAGAGGAGAGCAAACAAAATTCTATGTACAATGGTGTTTATAAAAATAATCAGACTACTACACAGAGAAGGAAACCATCAACAAAATGAAAAGGCAACTACTGAATGGGAGAAGATATCTGCAAATGATATATCTGATAAGGGGTTAATGTCCAAAATATATAAAGAACACCAAAAAACAAACAAACAAAACCCTACAATAAAAAAATGGGCAGAAGACCTAAACAGATATTTTTCCAAAGAAGATATACAGATGGCAAAAAGATATCTCATTGTGGTTTTGATTTTAATTTCCTTGATTATTAGTGGTATTAAACATCTTTTCATGTATCTTTTTGCCATCTGTATACAGGGGTGCCTGAGTGGCTCAATCAGTTGGGTGTCTGCCTTTGGCTCAGGTCCTCATCCCAGGGTTCTGGAATCAAGCCCTGTGTTGGGCTCCCTGCTCAGTGGGAAGTCTGCTTTTTCCCTCTGCTTCTGTCCTTCCCCACTGCTCTCTTTTTTTTAAAAAATATTTTATTTATTTATTCATGAGAGATACACAGGGAGAGAGAGGCAGAGACACAGCCAGAGAGAGAAGCAGGATCCTTGCAGGGAGCCTGATATGGGACTCGGTCCCGAATCCTGGGATCATGCCCTGAGCCAAAGGCAGAAGTTCAACCGCTGAGCCACCCAGGCATACCTCTCTCTTTCAAATGAATAAACTCTTAAAAAAAAAAAAAAAAAAAGTGAAAGAAAAATAAATATAGTTAAAAATAAAGTTAAAAAAATCAAATCAAATCAAAGTTTACTCAAGGATATAGAAGACATGGAGAAACATCCCAAAATGATCTATGAATGCATAAGAATTGCAACAACATTTTTTAGGGGGGTGGAGGCAGAAATCGATTCTTTTTTTAATTTTTTTTTTTTTAAGTAGGCTCCACACCCAGCATGGGCCCAAGGAAGGGCTTGAAGTCATGACCCTGAGATCAAGACCTGAGCTGAGATCAAGAGTCAGAAGCTTAACTGACTGAGCCACCCAGGCGCCCCAGACAAACTGATCCTAAAACTCACTTGCAGGGCAGCCCGGGTGGTTCAGCGTTTCAGTGCCCCTTCAGCCCAGGGTGTGGTCCTGGAGAACCGGGATCGGGATCAAGTCCCCACATCAGGCTCCCTGTATGGAGCTTGCTTCTCCCTCTGCCTGTGTCTCTGCCTCTCTCTCTCTCTCTGTGTGTCTCTCATGAATAAATAAATAATTAATCTTTTAAAAAATATATAAATAATAAAACTCACTTGCAGAAAAAACAAGTATCATCTTAAACAGAAAATGCTGGAAAATATTTTAAAATATTTTGAAAATAAGTGAACAGATCTATATCAGATATCAAATACACTATGTAAAAATAAAGTTAATTAAAACTGTTGTCTTGGATCAGGAAGAGCAAATAGATTGATGGAAAAGAGTCCAGAAAAAGAACTGGGAATTGAACATGTAATAAAGATGGCATTTCAAATTGTTGCAAATTGATCCTTGAAATGAGACAATGGGCCACATCACCTTACACTTACAGGATGGCTAGAATCAAAAGACAAGAAATAGCAAGTGTTGGCAAAGATGGAGAAAAAGGAACCCCCATGTAACTACTGGTGGGAATGTGAACTGGTGTGATCACCATGGAAAGCAGCATGGAGGTTCCTCAAAAATTTAAACAGAAATACCAAAAGGCTCAGTCATTCTATTACTGGATATTTACCCAAAGAAAACAAAAGCACTAATTTGAAAAAATACATGCACCCCTATGTTTACTACAGTATTATTTAAAATAGCCGAGAATGGAAGCAACTTAAGTGTCCAGTGACAAATGAATAGATTAAGATGTGGTATATATGTGTGTGTATGTACACACATATGTATGTGTGCATATATATACATATATATATAATAGATATGTGTGTATATATATATAAAATAGAATACAGCCAGAAAAAAAAATGAAATCTTGCCATATGAGACAAATGGATGAACCTAGAGTGTTAAGTGAAAGTGAAATAAGACAGAGAAAAATAAATACCATATGATTTCACTTATATGTGAAACCTAAAAAACAAAGTAAGTGAATAAACAAACAAAAAGCAGAAACAGACCTATAAATACAGAGAACAAACTGATGGTTCCCAGAGGGTAGGTGGGTGGGGGACAGTGAGAGGCTATGCAAAATGGCTGAAGGGGAGTGGGAGATACAGATTTCCAGGTATGGAATGAGTAAGTAGTCATGGGGATAAAAGGGTATAGCATAGGAAGTATAGTCAATGGTACTGTAATAGTGCTTCATGGTGACATATGGTAGTTACTCTTGTGGTGAGCATAGCATAACATATAAACCTGTCGAATCCCTATGTTGTACACCTGAAACCAGTGTAACACTGTCTCCTTAAAAAACAACAACAACGGGCAGCCTGGGTGGCTCAGCGGTTTAGCGCCGTCTTCAGCCCAGGGCGTTATCTTGGAGACCCGGGATCGAGTCCCATATCGGGCTCCCTGCATGGAGCCTGCTTCTCCCTCTGCCTGTGTCTCTGCCTCTCTCTCTGTGTGTCTCTCATGAATAAATAAATAAAATATTTTAAAAAAAAGATTGTCATTGTTTAAAAAACAACAACAAAAAAAACCCAAAAGCAAAACAATAAAACCTAAGAAAATCCCTCATGAACCAGTCTTTTTTTTTAATTTTTTTTAATTTTTTATTTATTTATGATAGTCACGGAGAGAGAGAGAGAGAGAGAGGCAGAGACACAGGCAGAGGGAGAAGCAGGCTCCATGCACCGGGAACCCGATGTGGGATTCGATCCTGGGTCTCCAGGATCGCGCCCTGGGCCAAAGGCAGGCGCCAAACCGCTGCGCCACCCAGGGATCCCTCATGAACCAGTCTTATGTCCTTTTCACAATGCCTAAGGAGGTAATATTAAGTTTTAAAACAGGTTGGAATACCTACAGTATGAAATATGATGACTTAAATAAGAACTTTCTCCACAAGTATGGATTATGGAAGTATGGGAAGGAAAGAATAATTCAAAATGAAAATCTTGACATGGGGAGATAATTAAGAAATGCATATGTAAAGTAGCCTGACTTACTATTAGTTTAATTTTGAAGTCAATTTTTTTTTCCAAATATTATTTCTAAAGAAAAAAAAAAGTGTAGTGGGAGAAGAGATGGGAAGACACCAGCTAAGAGCTGGTCCATTTGGTGACCCTGGTATTACACTGCTGTCAAGTTATGATGGTTAAATTACACTCCAATAAACAGAACTATTGTGCAGATAAATAATTCTTGCCAAAGATATGGTTGCAAAGTTACTATTACTTCTCTTTTTCCAGTGTATACTGGGATTTCTATAGTAAACCCAAAGTTAACTTTTACAAAGTTTTCTTCTATATAAAGAATGTTCATTCGTTCCATCAATAGTGGCACTTATTAAAAACAAGAAAATGCTAAAAACTACCTACCCGTTGTCCAGAAGAAAAAGAATGAGAACAACTAACTTCACCAACTAAATGAAGAAGAATGTACGTCAGGTAATATGCCTGTTAGAGAAATAAAAGAAAACACCCATGAATTAGCTAGCATAGATACCATCCCAGTTTTTTACACATTAGGAGAGTTGCCCAGGAAGGACTAAGAATTTGCTAAGTTGACTGAGCTGGTAAGTCAGGAAGAGCCAAGCATTTAACCTAGGCTTCCTGATTTCTAAATCAAGTGCATTCCCTTTGCCATCTTGCAACTGCCCTAGTAAAGGAGTACCAAAAAATACTTCCAGTATTAAATTAACAACAACCACCATTTGACCTCAATTCTCAACTCTCAGGGTTACTGAAGAATTTCATGACAGCTGTAAGTAAAAAATATCATGCACTTTATAATTGTGTTGCTAGAATGTACCTAAGTCTCTAAATCCAGAAATGCCTATGCTATTAGCTTGTCATTAGGAAACTGGCACCAGTTATATGTATTCTTTTGAGAGATGATCTAGCCCCAGATACCTGCTTTTCAAGTTCCAAATGAAGACTATCATCAATAGTGCCATTTGGCTGTTCAGCCCTTTTCTTCAAGACCATTTTCTTCAACAAATCAGAAGGCTTCATTTGTACAAGATAGCGATGTAGGACTGATATCTATCAACAGAAGAGGAGAAATTGAACAGTTGCTCTTTCTTAATCTTTTTTTCAGTGGTCCTCTGTTCATTTTGCCTTCTCTAATTTTGTCCCTTTAGCTTTCTTTATAGTCCAGGGATATCCAATTCTCCTTTACTTAAAAGTTCTCATTTGCTTAGAAGGGATTTTAAATTAAAAGATTTGATATTTGTAATTGAGGATAAAAGGCTCAAGGAGGAGACCAAATGGCATTACAATAGAGGCCAAACAGAATGCTTTCTCTGTGAAATTATTTTAAAGTCAGCAAAGCTAAATCTCTAAGAGTAGAAGTCCCTGAATTCTGAAAAGAATTCTTTTTTGATGGAAGTATCACTGAAAGAACTGACAGCTATTTGCCTGGTGGCTCAGTAATAGTCCCCATATATCTGGAATCAAATCTACTTGAACTCTGCTAATGAAGAAACCAGCTGTCCCTTGCAATCTCTCTGTCTCACAGCACCCTGTGCATACTTCTATCATTCTTACTACACTGTACTAAAATGGCTGGTTTATTTTGTTTCATCCTAGATTATGGTTTCAAGAGCAGAGTCTCTAATTTATTTTTTCATCCCTAGGACCTAGTAGAGAAAAGAGCATTTGTATTGAATTGCAATTCATACAAGAACACATCTAGAACAGGTTAGATGTTGAGTTTTAAAATTCCAACCATGTGTAGCCCCCATAGCTCCCTCAGTGCTATTAATGTTTATAAAAAGCTTTCAGGACCTCTCAGTGGAGCTTCCTTTGGACATACTTAAACCCATTCATATATACAGGATATATTTACTACTGAACGAGTACTAGAGGACAACCATGTTTAAGCCCTACAATTTAAGGATTATTTAATATTAAAACAGGCACAAGGGGATGCCTGGGTAGCTCAGCAGCTGGGTGTCTGCCTTAGGCTCAGGGCATGATTCCGGGTTGGGGAATCGAGTCCCGCATTGGGCTCCCTTTGAGGAGCCTGCTTCTCTTGTCTTTCTTTGCCTTTGCCTCTCTCTGTGTCTCTCATGAATAAATAAATAAATCTTTAAAAAATAAAAAAAAAAATTTAAAAACTTAAAAAAACAAGTACAAGATGCAATTATGTATAATAGTTCTGCAACTTCTAATCTTATGATAAAATCGCTAACCTTGATAAGGTGAACTAATAGTCTCATATATATCACATTTTGATTTTCCCACTAGTATTTACACATTGATTCATCTAATTGTCCACAATTAACCTTATGGTATTGGGTATGATATCATGTCCATGTAATGGATCTCAATAGTTAAGTACCATTTTAAAGTTTATATGAACTATATAATTATGCTTGAGAGTTGAGATCTAACCTCAGAACTTTTGACTTAAGAACCATCACTTTTCCTTATATCTCACTATCTTTCCCATTTATGAAAAGAAAACAAAAATATTATTTATACCTGCAGATTACTGGCATTAGGGATATCTTCATGTTTCTCATCCAAAAGCTTTGAAATAATCACTAGGCTGAGGCACTGTCTTAGTTGCCTGGAATTAGAATTTAAAGTATTTAGAATGCATTTTAATCAATACTGTTTGAGATGCAAAGATGCAAATAAATGAGCCCAAAGGAGTCCTTCTAAATGGAAACATAGCTAATATTTCAAGAGACGGCAGTACAAGAACATATAAACTTTAATAGAACTGTAAGATTTTCACGTAAAATATTTGTATTAGAATTGTCTGAAACTCAGGCAAATCATTAAGAGCCTTTATCTTTGGCCCTGCTGATTCACTGAAAGAAAATCTATTTTATTGCTCACATTTATGTTTACTAAAGTAAAATAAAAAGAAAAAAAAAACTGGGATCCCTGGGTGGCGCAGCGGTTTGGCACCTGCCTTTGGCCCGGGGCGCGATCCTGGAGACCCGGGATCGAATCCCATGTCGGGCTCCCGGTACATGGAGCCTGCTTCTCCCTCTGCCTGTGTCTCTGCCTCTCTCTCACTGTGACTATCATAAAATAAAAATAAAATTTAAAAAAAAAATAAATAAATAAAGTGGAATGGCCTTAATTTAAAAAAAAAAAAAAAGAAAAAAACTCATTTTCTTTTTTTTAACTCATTCATTTTCATGATATGTGCCATTTGTATTGTTATAAGCTAAAATTAAAAATCAAGGATATCACGAAATGATCTAAGCATTAGAATCAGGCTGTCACAATGCCTTTCCCCATGGCCAACTATGAAATAAAAGACTGATCCAATATTCAAAGAATGATGAAAGAGAATAAAGGACCAAAGTATTTCATTAATGTAAATATAAATTTTTCTTGATGTTTATTTCTCAATTTTCTATACCTTCCACGTGA
This sequence comes from Nyctereutes procyonoides, assembly GCF_905146905.1. NCBI lineage: Eukaryota > Metazoa > Chordata > Mammalia > Carnivora > Canidae > Nyctereutes > Nyctereutes procyonoides. The sequence goes on along the minus strand of NW_026575133.1, from coordinate 6,093,861 downwards.
TGTCCAGTTAGGGACCAGCTGTACCAACCACAGAAGGTTGTGTGGATGACTAGACAGCTCATTTATGGCCAGACAGAGTTCAGGCACCTGAAAACAAAGAATAAGCAAGATTTTTCAAATAGGTCAGTGGAACTAAATCATCCACCATCCCTTCTTGCCCTTATGGAAGCATTATTATAAAATGAGCCTCATTTTCAGAAAAAGCATGGAGTCTAGGACCTGCTAAAACAGATACAGTACACAGAATCAGTTTTAAACTTTGGAAGAGGGGATCCCTGGGTGGCTCGTCGGTTTAGCACCTGCCTTCGGTCCAGGGTGTGATCCTGGGAATCGTGGGATTGAGTCCCGCGTCAGGCTCCCTGCACGGAGCTTGCTTCTCCTTCTGCCTCTGTGTCTCTGCCTCTCTGTCTCTCATGAATAAATAAATAAAATCTTAAAAAACAAATAAACTTTGGAAGAGACTGAACAGATATACTAATCAGAATCTCACTTGGCTTTCATGTTTTGTGCTATGGCATACCTATACCTGCATCTAAACAGTCCTCTCCAGGAGAATCTAAATTTAAATAAATCTAATTTAAGATTGATTGATTGTTTTAGACAGAGAAAGAGAGGGAGCATGTTTGAGTGGAGGGAGGTGCAGAGGGAGAGAGAAGAGAATCCTTAAGCAGACTCCCCGCTGAGTACAGAGCAGAACTGGGAGCTCCATTCCAGGGCCCTGAGATCATGACCTGAGTCGAAATTAAGAGTTGGACACTTAATCAACTGAGCCACCCAGGTGCTCCTAAATAGACCTAAATACAAATACCCTAGAGGTATATAATGAAAGCTGCAGAAGATCATGTTTCTGACCTGGGATTTCTTGCATTTTAGGGATCCTCAACTATTTCAGTATTTCAAGTCTAACAAAATTGCTTCAAAATAATCTCTGAGTAGGGGAAGAAACTATGGGATGAGGGTAACAGATGGGACAAGGTTGATTATGTCCTGTTAATTGTTGAAGCTGGGTGATAAGTACTTATGGGTTCATCATACTTGTCTATTTTTGCACTTTTGAAATCTTCCACCAAAAAAGATTCTAAAAAATAGAATTCTTAAAAACCTAACAAAAATTATACACATTTACCATTAATATGGCTATAGATATTCAACTAAAATTTTTGTTGTGTGACTTTGCTTCACCATTTCATGTAGGTCTTTCCTAAAGGTCACTTCAGAAGGGCCTTCCCTGACTGCCTTATCTGAAACAGCAGAGGATCCCTGCCTTGCTATTATTCTCTACACCCATGTCTTGCTTTATTTTAATTTGTGGTCCTTACTACAACTTGACATGATATTATAATCTACATTTACTTTATTATTTAACTCTCTAACATAAAACTGCCATAAAGGCAATGGATTTATCTTTTTCATGGCTTATTTCTAACACATTAATGCTGGGCCCACAGTAAATTCCCAATAAACACTTAAAAAAAAATGAATAGCTGCAGTTTTAGAGAAGATTCAGTTACCATAAATTTAAATAATACAGTTCCTTGGGTGCCTGGACGATTAACTGATCAGTTAATCACATGCCTGCGGCTCAGGTCATAATCTCAGGGTCCTGGGATGGAGCCCCGAGTTCAGCAACCTGCTCAGCAGGGAGTCTGCTTCTCCCTTCTCCAGCTTCTGTTCTCTCTCTCAAATAAATAAATAAAATCTTAAAAAAACAAAATACAGTTCCAGCGAAGATACTCCCTTCCTCAGTTTATTTTTCATATGTTAGAGATCTTAACAGGCTAGAAAATAGTAATTCCATATGCACCATGAAAGTCAAACTGTGATGGTATATAAAAAAACAATGCTAAAATCAATATAAAGGCTTTAAGTATGGTTTACCTTTGTGTTCCAATCTCTAATATTTTTCATCAGATTTATCAGGAGGCTCTGAAAGTCCACTAGAGGAATCTGTTTCAGCTGTTTCTCCAAACTCATTTTAAACAACATTAAAATCAACAACATTATTTCACGATCTTGGTAACCTTCTGGATGTATGGATGTACACAAGCCGAGAAACTGTGACAGAGCGCAGAGATAAAACAACTTAAGGAGATAAATTTCACTTGGAGAGTTTAAATTATAAAAACTTTCTGACAAAAAATGCAAAAGTAAAAAACATCAAATGTCTGGAAAAAGAAGGCAAGAAATAAATACTTATTTAATAGTTGAAATAGGTGACAAGATAAGTATTTTATTCTCCAATTTTCACTTTTGAGATTTTTTAAATGGTTCGGTATCACTGATTTGATTCAGCCACTAAAAAGTTTTAACACTGTTATTAATTCTTAATCACTAAGTAATAACTTTTTCTTCAAACATCCTAATTCTAAAAAATTATTGGTTCCAAAAAATACTGGTTTCTAAAAGCTTCTTGGTAAAGGTATTCCTAGAACTGTATTAATTCTGTAAATCTAAAGTTCTCTTTTACTCCTAATATTAAAACAAAACAAAAAAAATAGCAAGAACTACATTTGATACAAATACTATTACAAGCAATTTAAAAGATTGGATATTAGTAAACCTCTAGTAAAACACTAGTCATTTTGTTTTAAAACCTCCAACCACAAAACTAAATGGTTCTAGTTCTGTGCTAAAGACATAAAAAAGTAGTTTTCCCCTACCTTAACAACATTTAAAATGTTGGTTTCAGGAAGAGTTGAAAAAATTGGCTTACAAGATGAATCTTCACTTCCATCCCGCCCCAAAGTCATCTGTGTTTCAGAACTATTGAAAAGTGAATAAAGTAACATGAAATTAGGCACAAGATAATTATTTTAAGAAATATCGAACAAAAAATAAGTTTCATTGGGGCATAATTTACACACAATAAAATATACTGATTTTAAGTTTTGACAAATGTATATAGTAGGGTAACTGTCAAAAGAATAAAGAAGTAGCAGGACATTTCTATTACCCACAAAATCTCTTCATGCCAGATCCAAGTCACTCCAGGTAAACACTAATCTGATTTCTATCTCTATTCATTAGTTCTCCCTTGAACAGCTACTTTTTATAAGGCACTATCCTCACTGATCTTGGTGGTGTCAGAGAACTACGTAGAAGGTGTCTTTGACTACAAAAGAACTCAATATTTGAAGGTCTCAATGAATAGACAGCAATATAAAGAAACAATTCTAAGCACCTTAATTTTGGATGAGGTAATCCGTGAAGGTTCATGGAGGAGGAGATACATGAATTTGGCCTTCAAAAGTTATTTTGTTTAATTTTTTGAATAAATAATATCTTCATATGGTTAAAAAACTTCAAAAGGTATCAAGGCACAGTATGCTGTGAAGAACTATCCTCAGTCTAGGCCTTTTGCCCCCTACTTGCCCTCCCCATAATCACTACTAGTTTTTAGTCCTTCCTTCTACAGGCATTTTATGTATATACAAATAAATATGAATCTATGCCTTCCTTTACTATAAACTGTACATAGCACACTATATACTGTTGTATATCTCTTTTTTCACTTAATGTATCTTATACTTCCATAACTATATATGAAAAGCTTTCTTAACTACTAAAGTCTTTGCTTGGTAGCCCTGTGTGCCTTCCTAGCTATATAACCTCAGGCAAATAACTTAAACTATCTATGCCTGACTCATCTATAAAATGTGAATGAAGTTAGTATCTAATAGTTGTAGTGACCATTAAATGAAGTACTACATGTTAAGTCCTTAGGACTGTCCCTGGCACATAGTAAACAATATGTAACTACTAGTAGTTATGATAATTATTAATGTATCAGGATTTATTTAATCTGTCTCCATACGGATACTGTCTTGCTCTTAGAAACAGTGCTTCAACCAGTGAGACAGGTAATATCCTGATGAGCAGACACCGAGGATGGAGCTGAGGGATCAGTATGAGAAGAGTCAATGCAATGACTAATACAGAGGAACATCAAGTAGACCAATTTTGTTAGAACAAAAGGGAGAGCAAAATAGAAAATAGGTCAGAGTCAAATTGTAGAGTCTTAAATATAAGGTGTAAAGGTTTGAGAACCAAAGAGTAAGAAATTCAAGACTATGTTTCATAAAAGGAATCCTCCAAGAATGAAAAGAATGAATACCTTGGAGGTAGAAAGCTTCCAGGGAAAGGTTATTTTTTCACTAGGGTAGGCATGAAAAGACAATCTGAATTAGACTGATACTGGTAACAAAAAAGGAAAGAACAGCTGTGACATGAGCAGAGGAAGTGGAACACAGGGATGTGAGAATTGATGGAATGTAAAAGAGAGAGGTTAGTTGTGATTCAGATTTTTAATAAATATTTTAAAGATTTTATTTATTTATTAATGAGAGACACACAGAGAGAGAGGCAGAGACACAGGCAGAGGGAGAAGCAGGCTCCCTGTAGGGAGCCCAATGCAGGACTCGATCCCAGGACCCCGGGATCATGCCCTGAGCGAAGGCAGACACAACCCCTGAGCCACCCAGTCTCAGTCCCATGTCTCAGATTTTAAGTCTGTACATCTAACACAATAATGGTCGAGAAAAGAACTTTTCTACTATCCTTTAGTATCATATTTTCCCTATCTGAATACTACTATCCTTTAGTATCGTATTTTCCCTATCTGAATATTTAAGAGCCTTCAGACATTTCATACACACCAACAAAAATTGTTAAGTTGCATGTGAGTCTTAGAAGAGAGCGTTGCGGTCATATCTCAATAGGATTCAGTCTTGTACTCATGTTGGTTAAACAGGTATTTCATCACAGTTCACTCATTCCTTCACCAGCTCCTTCCTGCTTTCCTGTGCTCATTGATGCCTACCATTACAATGCAACAGTTACTACAGACACCATCTCCCTGCTGTAGTCACCAAACCTAAGGCCAACTCTTCAACTGGTAAGTAACCAAGAAAAACAACTATCTCACCAAATATCATTTGCATGCATTATGTCTTAATGCATTCATTATATATCTTTACTTCACTATTTCTACTTCAGTATCTACTTGCAACAGTGAAGAAAAATTCAAATCTGTTGCATACAACATACAAAATTACCACGTTACTGAATTCACTGAATGTTAAATAATAAAATAATTGGCATTTTAATTTTTTAAAATATAGGTAGTTTGAGTATTTTAATGATGTATGGAGGAAATGTTGAGTTTTTCTGGATGGGCCAGGAAAGCATTTTTTCCCCCTATTTAAAGTGACAGAGAACATAGTTTTAATCTGAAAATTTGCTATCCAACATATTTTTAGATACAGATTACATCTGAGCAACAAGGGATCCTATTATGGAATGGAAAGAGAACTAGAGAAATAAGAGTTTGGCTTTGGATATAGCAAGTAACAAAAATTTACCTTTCTCTCAGAAGTGAAGATGAGTATATTTTTCATAATTAAGAACATTCTTATTTCTATGCTGTTTATTTCTTCGTCCAATTTTCTAATAGGCTATTGATCTTTTTCTCTTTTAATTTGAAACTAAACCAAACCTATGTCTGCAACCAGAGTTGTTTCATTCACACATATATGCATGAATATGAAAAATTATATGAATATATACCTCCCTCTTATCCCTTTTGAGGCTTTTGATTTTGTGTATAGTGACTACTATCATGGCAAGTTGTTTTTAATGTGGTCAAATAAGTTAATTTTTCTTTTTATGGCTTTCAAGTGTGAGTTCATACACAAAACCATTTTCTCTTTTTCTAGGATTATAAATACCTGCTGGTTTCTTCTATTACTTTTATGGTTTCATTGTTTACTTTAAAATCTTTAATCTATCATTTTGAGATATGGATGCAAAATTTTTCAGATGGCTACCCAGTGTTCCAAACAGTGGAAAATACCAGATACTTAATATCCTACTCTTTCCTCATTTATGGAAATAGCATCTTTAGCATAGTGTCTCTGTCTTTGCTTGTTTTGGACTTTCTTCCACTGATAGAGCTTTGCACCTTGTCCTTGTCGTATACTATTATCTGCTAAAGTCAGTCCTGCCTCTTAACTCTTCTTTCTCAAAGCTTTTCTGGAAATTGTTTTTTTCCATATGACTTTAGAATTACCTGTATAGTAACAACTCTCCCCTTCCCCACAAGATATTTGATTGGCATTTTAAAAAATATTTATTTATTTTTAAAAGATTAAAAAAATATTTTATTTATTTATTCATGAGAGACACACAGAGAGAGGCAGAGACTCAGGCAGAGGAAGAGGCAGGCTCCTTGTGGGGAGCCTGATGCGGGGCTCAATCCCAGGACCCTGGGACACAGAGAAAGAGAGAGAGAGAAAGAGAAAAAGAAAGAGAGAGCGCACAAGCAGGAGGAACAGCAGAGGGAAAGAGAAAAGTAGACTCCCTGCTCAGCAGGGAGCCCAACACCAAGCTCGACATGACCCAAGCAGAAGGCTGATGCCTAACCAGCTAAGTCATCCAGGTGCCCCAATAGTGGACGGTCTTATTAAATTTTTTAAAAAAATTTAAATGTTTCTATTTCCTCCTTGTTAAATATGATGATGACTTTAGACTAAGACAGATGTTAAGGGGCACCTGGGTGGCTCAGTCGGTTAAGCATCTGCCTTCAGCTTGGTTCATGATGCCAGAGTGCTAGGATAGAGGCCCAAGTCAGGCTTCCTGCTTAGAAGGGAGTCTGCCTCTCCCTCTCTCTGCCCCTCCCCCTGCTCATGTTCTAATAAAATCTTTAAAAAAGAAAAAAAAAAAGACAGATATTAAGAATGTATCTAATTCAAGACCCATTTCAATTTTGAGAGATTTAAAAAACCAAAAATGGGTATTGAACCTAACAATTTATTAATTGTTATTATATTACAAATTATTAAAAAGAATGTTTTGAGGAGTTTATGAAAACAAAACTTACACCAGATTGTCTTCATTAAAGTCTGGCTGAAGATTCTCCAGAGGAAACAAAGATCTAAAATCAATTCCCATATTGAAAAACACAGCTGCTATATCGGATAATGATGGGATCCAGGGCCAAACTGGTGAATCACTGAAGGTATCTAGTTAACAGAAGAAAATATTTTATCCCAAATCCCAGGTTCACAAACACACAGTTGCAAGATGACACTATGTAGTGAAACATGGATATTATGATGATTTTAGAGAAATGACATCTGATAATGATATGTTAACAATATAGTTATTTAGAATGATCATATAGGAATTATACATTTTCTAGTAATGTGAAGGAAATGACATTTATGAAACGACATTTATGAAAATATTTGAGAGTGATGATGAATAAAAGAGAGAGGGAGTAGTACGCTTTGAAAAGACTGAAAATAACAATCGTAAAATACCAACTACTTCTAACACAGGATGATTTTACCATTTTCAATCCCCATATAGTCCTAATTCTCAAAACAAGTGAAAGATACAAATCACAATGCTGTTTAATGAAACAAGGGATCTCAAAAATGAAAAAACAGTTGTTACGTTTTTGTAGTAGATACTTTCAATCTCCTTAGTGCATAATTAGTACAATACTTGCTCATCAATAAGCCAGTTAAAGTTAATTGGCTAAATAAACAAACTTGCAACTATTTCCACTTACCCAGACAGTAACTCATGAGTTGGTAAATATTAAGTTAGGGCTGTTCCTTTAAGATCTTATACCCCTTTTCTCAACTAGAAAATGCAGATACTCATTTTTGATTGGCGTTTCATTTCATTTCATTACTAGAGATTTTAGATCAACTAGAAAAATGCAGATACTCATTTTTGATTGGCATTTCATTTCATTTCATTACTAGAGATGCAGAAACTAGAAAAATGCAGATAACTAGAAATGCAGATACTCATTTTTGATTGGCATTTCATTTCATTTCATTACTAGAGATTTTAGATCACAAAAATAATTTTTTATTCTATACTTCTGAATATCCTAAATGTTTAGCAATTAGAAATAGACTCCGTACACAGCATTCAATAATTCACACTACTAATCAGAGTATACTTATATACTCACCATTTCTAATCGTTATTTCCATCAATGTACTTAAAATCTGCACAGACACAATACAGTCTGTATGAACCGACATCATCTGCCAAAGTAGATAAGAGTATTAAGAAAGAAGAAAGAAAATGAGCATTTATTACTTGTCAGGGAAATATAAAGGTATTTTGTGTGTATTTTCTTTAATATGCATTTTACATACATTTCATTTTAATATTTAAAATAACCTTATGAAGTGGTCATTCATTATACATAAGGCTCAGAGAGATTAAAATACTCCACCTACATAAGACACGAGGAGTTGGAACTTAAAATCCAGGTCTGATTCTAAAAATCAGGGCCTTTCTATTCTAACATGCTGTTTTTACAACTTTCATTTATAATTAGAGAAACATTTGAAAACTATCAAAAAACGGCTTTCTAATTCATGTGCAATGAAATCCAAAATCCATAAAGGGAAAGGCTGCTTGCTAGTTGTTCACAGGCAAAAACCAAACCACAAACTAGTAAAAATGTTTGAAACGATACAATATGCAAATTAACATACCAATATACTTTTTAAAAGATGTCTAATATCACCAGTAGTCAAAGAAATGCACCCCCTACCCCCAATAAACTCACCTGCAGACTCAAAAAAAAAAGAAAAAGAAAAAGAAATGCAGAGAAATGACAAGCTATCATTAGCTTGTCAAGAGAAACTGGACATTGAGATTGTTAATGATCAAGAACATTGATAACACCCAGTGTTCATTAGAGTATTAGGAAAGAGGTAGCATGGCCAGTGTAAGTATAATTTGGTAAAATTTAAAAAGTAATTTGGGGGATCCCTGGGTGGCGCAGTGGTTTAGCGCCTGCCTTTGGCCCAGGGTGCGATCCTGGAGACCCGGGATCGAATCCCACGTCGGGCTCCCGGTGCATGGAGCCTGCTACTCCCTCTGCCTGTGTCTCTGCCTCTCTCTCTCTCTCTCTATCATAAATAAATAAAAATTAAAAAAAAAAGTAATTTGGTAGTATCTGTGCAAAGTTATTGCCCTTATATTTTGATCTAGTCAGCCTTTTTACATATAGACATTTATATGCAGAGGCATATAATTAACATAATTTTACAGTAAAAGATCATTTTGGGGGAACAAAATCTCAATTTAAAAAACATTTTAGGGCAGCCCCGGTGGCTTAGCGGTTTAGCGCCGCCTTCAGCCCAGGGCGTGATCCTGGAGACCCGGGATCGAGTCCCATGTCAGGCTCCCTGCATGGAGCCTGCTTCTCCCTCTGTCTCTCTTCTCTCTCTAATAAATAATAATCTTAAAAAAAACACAAACATTAAAAAAAAATCCTATGACAGGGACACTTGGGTGGCAGCTCAGTTGGTTAAGCCTCCAACTCTTGATTTCAGGTCAGGTCATGATCTCAGGGCTGTGAGATCAAGCCCTGGGTTAGGCTCAGCTGGGAGTCTGCTGGAGATTTTCCCTCTCCCTGTCCCCCTCTCCTCCCACTTCCACTTGTGTGCATGCTTTCTTTCTCTCAAATAAATAAATCTTAAAAAAAAAAAAGAGAGAATTATGTGACATGTTGAAGGTAATTTTATTTTTTAAAAGATTTTATTTATTCGTGAGAGACACAGAAAGAGAGAGGCAGAGACACAGGGAGAGGGAGAAGCAGGTTCCACGCAGGGAGCCCGATGTGGGACTCGATCCCAGGTTCCAGAATCACGCCCTGGGCCGAAGGCAGATGTCCAACCGCTGAGCCACCCAGGCGTCCCTTTGAAGGTTAATTTTACAGTGGTTTTGTAGGGGAAAATATTTCTCTTTCCCTTTTGCTTTGGAGCTATAGATTATGATTATAGTAAATTTAAATCTAAAATGCAAGGGAGAATAACCCAAACTCTGGTTTCAATCAGGCATATTTGTATCATCGTATGTTTGTATTTGCATCATTTGCATGTTTGTGCCATTTTCAAAATCAACTTCTGTCAAAAAAAGTCTGTTACATGTTTGTGTTATGTTTTGCCACTAGGTTGCAGCAACATTCAAAGGCATGTTGGAAACAGGACAAGCCTTGGTAACAATCTTTTTTGGGCAGTAATGAATTCTAAGGTAGGCAACACAGTTCATGGAAATAAATAAATATGTAAAGAGGTGTATATAACAATCTAATGTCTATCAATTGAGACTGGGTTAAATAAATCATAGTATAACACTACAACAGAATATGATAAAGCCATTAAAAAGGATGACAACATTTCTACTGACAAAAATACTCAATAATTTGTTATCAGAAATAAACAAGTTACAAAACAGCACATACTCTGTTCATATCGTCATACAGTAATCTATGTACATCCAGAGAAACATCTAGAAAACACTAAAATTTAAGAGCCCCCAGAAACTGGGGTGGCAGTAAGCCTTTAAGAAAATTCTTCTTTCCATTTTACTTGAACTTTGCACAATCAAATGTGAATTCCCTTTGAAAAAATTTTTATTTTTATTTTTTTATTTTTTATTATTTTTTATTTATTTATTTTTAAAGATTTTATTTATTTATTGAGAGAGAGAGAGAGAGAGAGAGAGAGGGGCAGACGGAGAAGCAGGCTCCATGCAGGGAGCCTGATGTGGGACTCGATCCCGGGTCTCCAGGATCACGCCCTGAGCTGCAGGTGGCTTTAAACCGCTGCGCCACCGGGGCTGCCCTGAATAAATTTTTAAAAACTAATGTTTGGGATCCCTGGGTGGCGCAGCGGTTTGGCGCCTGCCTTTGGCCCAGGGCGCGATCCTGGAGACCCGGGATCAAATCCCAAGTCGGCCTCCCGGTGCATGGAGCCTGCTTCTCCCTCTGCCTGTGACTCTCTGTGTGACTATCATAAAGAAATAAAAATTTAAAACTAATGTTTTTCTAGTTTTATATATGCATAAAATCAGGAAAATGCAAACATTTTCATTACATTTTAACAATTAAATTTACAAAACGTTAGGACCATGGATTTCATTCTTTTTTCTTAATGGCTGAATGATATTCCATTGTACATGTACACATGTGTGCACGTACATCTGTATATACTCATCTACTGAAGGACACTTGGGCAGCTTCCATAATTTGGTCATTGTAAATATTGCTGCAACAAATACAGTAGTGTATATATCATTCTGAATTAGTGTTTTTGTATTCTTTAGGTAAGAAGGGTTTAAAAAAACATGAGAACCACAGCATTAAAATAAATTGACATACTTTCTAAAAAAGAAAGTCATAAATTGGTACATCTCTCCATCATGAAAAATGCAATTGAAAAGGAGAGATGAGACAAAGTGTTTTACACAGAAAAAGTGATTAATGAATAATTATTAGTTTAGTTTTTCTTTTTCTTTTTTTTTTTAAAATTTTTATTTATTTATGATAGTCACAGAGAGAGAGAGAGAGGCGCAGAGACACAGGCATAGGAGAAGCAGGCTCCATGCACCGGGAGCCCGACGTGGGATTCGATCCCGGGTCTCCAGGATCACGCCCTGGGCCAAAGGCAGGCGCCAAACCACTGCGCCACCCAGGGATCCCTAGTTTAGTTTTTCAAAGAATAAATATGAAGAGTATAAAAACTACTTATATGAAGACATGCTTATATGTTACAATCAGGGTTTTGAAGGCTATAATGAGGACCCACATCAACAAGATAAAAATTAACACAGATAAATGCAAAGTCTTACTTGTAAGTTTAGGAAAAGATATATTACATAATTAGAGAATGACAAAGCCCTGGCATGACAGCAAATGGAAGTTTTGAACTGCAGTAATAGGAATATGTCAATGGGTAGATGGTAAGAGTCTCACTGGAAACTATTGCTAAGAAGGACCTTATCTAGAGCATATATCCATTTAAGGGGTAAACACTAAGAGTTAAAGGTCATTTAGAAAGATGATCAGTAAAGGGACCAGATATTTAGTGACTGGAGAAAGTTTAGTGTTGGGGGGAGATGAGGGTCATCATCTTTTAAAATAAATGAAAGACTATTAGATGAAGCATATTTTGGGAAGCTCTAGAAAAGATAATTAGTACTACTATATAAAAATCACAGGGAGGCAAGTTTTGATTTAATTAGGACTGTTTGAAAAAAAAAAAAATTACTAGGGTCAGAGTAAGCTCCTGACCACTGGAATTAAAGGCTCCTGCCCCAGAGTCTGCATTGCCTGTTATTTTCCTCTGCCTAGAATGTTCTTTTACCATAAAGTAGCAAGACTCACTCCATTACTTTCTTAGATCTTTACTCAGACCTCACTTACCAATAAGGCCCTCATTATCAATTATCATATATAAACATTCAAAAAATTAAGTTTTCCTCCCACCCTGATACTTCTCTGTATCTACCCTAGCCTACTCTTTCTTCTTAGCACTTAACATCTAACATAATATATCTCTAAATACGCATTCACAGACACACAGACATACAAATTTACTGTTTCCTCTATAGTACTAGAATATGGCTTTCATGACATCAGAAATGTAAATTTTTTCATTGTTGTTCTCTCTAGTACCTGGCACAGCTGGCACTCAAAAAAAAAAAAAACCAGTTATATGAAAAATAATGAATAAAAGGCCCTACTGGAATATCTAGTTCTTGCCAAATATGAGATTGTTTGAAATGCTATCTTAAAGCCCAAAACAGAAACTTATGTTTTTCCCCACTTCATACAACATATTTTTTAATAGTCATATTTTTGATACCACCGATATTTATAAATAAGTTATCATGCAGATAATTAAGTGGATTTAAAAAATAAATCTGAATGAGGAAAAAAAATTTGGTTGCAGACACACACACACACACACACACACACACACACACACACATGGGGAAATATTAGTATACAAGTCAAATCCTAAAAATACATATGCAAGAATCTCCATAAAAATGAGAGAAAAAAATATTTAAAAAAAACCCACAAAGTCCCCCTCCACTCCCCCTAAAAAACAGGTAATGTAAGAATAAGAAGAACTCTTCTAAAACTAACTATAATAGTGATTTGCCAGTGGGATGAAATGTCTTAGGCACAATAAACATTACTATCCCACACATAATCTGCATTTGCATTTCTTTTATAATCTCTTTACATGGACTCTTTTTGCCTCATTTTAACCCACTGAAATCATGAATTTGATTGTGCTTAATTATTTTTTTTCTCTAGTAATGTGTAGATATAATTACATTTTAAGTTTGTTTTTGACTAGGAAATGCAGACAACTATACTTCTCAACATTTTTCTTACCCGAAACAGCCACTTTAACACAGGTACAGGACACTGGACATAGTGATAAGCAGAGGTAAGAAAGCCTTGTGTTGTCAAAAAAATCTGATCTGTTTTTCCTGATCTGAAAAAATAAAGTGAAATCAATGACTGTTACTTTATGGCAAGAAACTTCTACCACCACATCTGACATAACCAGGGAAATGAGCAAGCATACCGTCCTCAGTCCATGGAAGTGGACTCTACTCCAATATGGATGAGTTACTGATAAAGGAAATTCAAATGATGGTCTAATGCTGATCTGTTGGCCTGTCTCCAGATTTATCTAGTGGATAAACTTACATTAGCTGGCAGAGTTGAGAAGGCTCCTATTAAGTCTCAGAGCATCGTCTGCTTTTGCCAGCTTGGGTTTGTACTTCCATAAAACTCAGCACCAGAATTAATGTGATCTCTCTGGATCTGAGATATCATGCATTGAGAGAAATTAGACAACTCGGGCACTGTGATACAGACTGCTAATTGCCCATCCCAACATCTATTCTTGCCTTTCCTCTTGGCAACTGAACCCTGATTTTTAGCTCAGTACACTGGCTCTGCCTGAAACAGAAACCATTTCCCAGCCTTCCTTGTAACTAGGTGTGACCATACTGAGTTCTACCCAACTAACCATAAGTAGAAATGTGTAGGATTTCTGGGAATTTGAATGTAAAGGCTGGAGTACCAGTAGCACCTGAAGCTAAGTCCTTAGGATAGTGGAGAAGAAAGACTATATGGCAAAACACCAGCCCTGGACTCCCTATCTCTGAACTTCTTTCACATTAGAAAGAAATATACTTCTTGTTTTAAGCTACTATTTTGACAGTTGCTGTTATTATACACTGATATTAACCTTAATTAATACCAAGCAACTATCTTACACTGATTCCTATAATTAAATAATAAACACAAAAAGCAACAGTAATAAGGATTAGGAAACTGGATAGGTCATAATAGAAATCAGATTATGTCAGTCAGGAATCTTTTAGGGTAATTTTTAAATAGGAAAAAGTAAAATGTTTTTCTATTTTTCTACTTACTTAAGAATAAGCTTTTCTACAGCGCTCTGTCCTATAAAACCAGAGTCTCTTAAATCCAAGGTATACTGATTGAAAATTTTTCCGGAATTGAGGAAATTAAATATTTCTTCACCTGGGTGATGATCAGGAATAGCATCAATTGTAACTGAAAATTTCTTTAGAAATTCCCTAGAATAAAAAAAGTTATTGAATACCAAATAGTTACATTGGATATGGTTTTGTGTTTAAAGGTTTTGCTGCAAAGAAAACTTTTCTTACGAATGTTAATCCCACATAAGACTATCCCACATAAGAAGACTATCATGGGAACATGTGTTTTGCACCTCCCACTTTTTGCTAGTAATCCATAGCCACTAAATGGGTCTGTGTGAAAAGAAACAATAACCAGGAGAAAAAAATATGTAACTTGGCCTTAACATTTGATCTTCAAATACATTATAGATGGATTAGAAAATGATCACAGACTACGCATTAAGTAAATAACCATCAATGGTCCATTTATTTCACAAGAACAAAATTTAGAAATGTAAACTTAATAGGGTATATATTATGAAAAATGCTATACCTGTGCTCTTCTAAAAGGCCATCCTCATCATCTGTACTGTCTTGATCTCCAATTCTGATGGGGGATTTAATACCTCGGCCCTGCCTTATATCTTCCTGTAGTTGCTTCTGCAGTTCATCTAGCCTGAGAATTGAAAAAGATAGTTTACTTTAAAAATAATCTTTAGGGATCCCTGGGTGGCGCAGCGGTTTGGCGCCTGCCTTTGGCCCAGGGCGCGATCCTGGAGACCCAGGATCGAATCCTACATCGGGCTCCCGGTGCATGGAGCCTGCTTCTCCCTCTGCCTGTGTCTCTGCCTCTCTCTCTCTCTCTGTGTGACTATCATAAATAAATAAAAATTAAAAATAAATAAATAAATAAAAATAATCTTTAGTTTATGTCTAAAAGCAGCACCAAAAAAACAAAACAAAACAAAACAACCTTCCCAAAAAACCCAACCTCTTATTAAAGTACCTTGTTATATGACAAACTTTGTTGCATTGCAGGCCAAATTATGTTACTCTAAACATCAGGATGTAGAAGAGACTTTTACCCAGCTACTGGTATGATATTAGAATAGTATTAGTTGGAACACCTGGGTGGCTCAGTTGGTTAAGTGTCTGCCTTTGGGACATGTCTCAGGGTCCTAGGATCAAGCCCCATGTCTGGCTCTCTGCTTAGCGGAGAATCTACTTCTTTCTCTCCCTCTGCCTCTCCCCCTGCTTGTGCTCTCTCTCAAATAATTAAATAAAAATCTTAAAAAAAAAAAAAAAGAATAGTGTCCTTCACATAGAAGACTTGAATATTTCTTTATAGCTAGGACTTCAAGAATGATATCCAAATCATTTAGAGAAACAGGAAGGAAAAATGGCAAAGAATAATTTGATCATCCCCTTGAATCTTTAATGCTCAGCTGACTTCTAGTAGACCAACAACCTGATAATGTTAATTAGGCTTTCTAGCAGCAGTAATCATTATCAATGTCATCATGGTTACCATCACAACACCTGACACTGAGCCCTTACTATGGGACAGGCACTGTATTGAGAACTTTACGTATTAAATCTTTCAACCCTCACAAGAACCCCATGTGTAGTTTATTACCCATTTGACGTATAAGTAAATAGACATTATTAGGAAAGCTAACTTGCTCAAGCTCACAATGCAGGAACTGGGATTCAAAGCCAGAGAGTCCAGCTCTGGAGTCCTTCCTTATACTGTTTGCCAAGATTAAGTTATCTTAACCAAGGTCCTTATTCCCAGCTCCAGCACCACAGTAGATGAGTATAATATAACAGTAAGTGACTGGTAAATATACTGATCAATACAGGAAAAAGTCAACCATCAGATCAAACTAGCATCTCTACCTCTGGTCTGTACAGTGTTCATTTTAAATAAACAACTTCAGGTCTGACATTACAAATCACATGAATTCATGAGAAGTTTAAAGAATCTTACAATAAAGAGAATTTCTCCAATTTAAAAAGGGGAACACTTCTGACTAATTATAATTCCTATGTTCTATAATTCCTTGTCTATCAAGTTTGAGACACATACATACCAACTTCAAGTCAGTTGAGATTTTTTTTTAAAAGATTTTATTATTTATTTGAGAAAGAGAAAAGAGTGTGCACAAGTGGGGGTAGGGACAGAAGGAGAGGGATAATCAGTGTGGAGCCCAATTCAATCCCAAGACCCCAAGATCATGATCTCAGCCAAAGTCAGATGCTTAACTGAATGAGCCACCCAGGAGCCCAACGTCAGTTGAGGTTTTAGTGAAGTTTTCTGGGCTAGTTTTGTGCATATTGCTTAAATAAGGAATGTATTTTTCCCCCTCATTAACAATAGCAGCTTGTAACTAGTGACACAAATTTTATTAGGTCCATTATGATCTTCAAACTTTTTGATTTCTGTGTGTGTGTAGCAGAGAGAAAGACATAGACAGAGATAGAAGGAGAGAGAAACGTAATTCTAAATTTCTTCCTTGGGACGCCTGGGTGGCTTAGCAGTTGAGTGTCTGCCTTTGGTTCAGGGCATGATCCTAGAGTCCCAGGATCGAGTCCTGCATTGGGGTCCCTGCATGGAGCCTGCTTCTCCCTCTGCCTGTGTCTCAGCCACTCTCTCTCTCTCTGTGTCTCTCATGAATAAGTAAATCAAATCTTTAAAAGAATAAATAAATGAACAGACTTCTTCCTCAAGGGTAACTTGATGTAGAAATACCATGTCTGGCTATGCTGGTTTCAAAATTTGGACTATGTGAACATAAGAATGTTTTAAAAAAAATTCTACCTGTACAAACAAAAAAACCCCAAACAACTCAATTAAAAAATGGGCAAGGGGCACCTGGGTGGCTCAGTCGGTTAAGCATCCACCTTCGGCTAAGGTCATGATCCTGGTCCTGGGATGGAGCCCCAGGGTGGGCTCCCTGCTCAGCAGGGAGTCTGCTTCTCCATCTCCCACTGCCCCTCCCCCATCTCGTGCACACTTTCTAATAAATCAGTAAAAAAAAAGGGGGGGGCAAAGGATCTGAATAGACATTTCTCCAAAGAAGCTATACAAATGGCCAATAAGGACATGAAAAGATGTTCAACATCATTAGTTATTAGGAAACTGAAAATCAAAACCATAACGATGTACCACTTCATACTTTTTAGGATGGCTATTATCAAAAAACCAGAAAATATCAAGTGTTGGTGAATGTGGGAAAACTGGAATCCTTGTGCACTTTCGATGGGAATGTAAATGGTACAGTCATTGTGGAAAACAGTATGGCAATTCCTCAAAAAATTATGTATAGAAACACCATATGATCCAGCAATTCCACTTCTGGGTATATATGTAAATGAGTGCAGACTTGAAGAGACATCTGTACATCCATGTTCACAGCAGCAATACTTCAATAGCCAAAAAATAGAAACAACCCAAGTGTTTATCAAAGGATGAACAGGTAAATAAAATGTGATATATACATTCAATAAAGTATTTAAATTTTTTTTTATTTTTATTTATTTATGATAGTCACACACAGAGAGAGAGAGAGAGAGAGGCAGAGACACAGGCAGAGGGAGAAGCAGGCTCCATGCACCGGGAGCCCGATGTGGGACTCGATCCCGGGTCTCCAGGATCGCGCCCCGGGCCAAAGGCAGGCGCTAAACCGCTGCGCCACCCAGGGATCCCAATAAAGTATTATTCAGCCTTAAAAAGGAAGGAAATTGGGCAGCCCCAGTGGCCTAGCGGTTTGGCGCTGGCCTTTGGCATGGGGTGTGATCCTGGAGACCTGGGATTGAGTCCCACATCAGGCTCCCTGCATGGAGCCTGCTTCTCCCTCTGCCTGTGTCTCTGCCTCTCTCTCTCTCTTTCTCTCTCTCTCTCTGTGCCTGTCATGAATAAATAAAAAATCTTTAAAAAAAAAAAAAAGGAAGGAAATTCTGACACATGCTATAACATGGGCAAATCTTGAAGACACTATGCTAAGTGAAATAGGCCAGTTAAATGGACGAATACTCATTTATATGAGGCACCTAGAATAATTAATTTCATAAAGACAGAAAGTAGAATGGTACTTGCCAAGGGCTGGGGGAAGAGGTGGTTGGGAAATTATTATTTAATGAGTATGGAATTTCAGTTAGGGAAGCTGAAAAAAAGTTCTGAAGATGGAAGGTGGTGATGACTACACAACATGTGAATGTACTTAATGCCACTGAATTGCACATTTAAAAATGATTAGGATGGTAAATTAAATTATACATATTTTATTACAATAAAAAAATATACACAAAAAGTTCTTCCTGTACATTTGATCAAGAATTTCAGCTACCAGTTAAGATACTGGTTATGGTAAGCAGAAAGGAAAAACCATAAAAACCTGATCTTCTGACCCAGCCTATGAACAAGAATACTTTATTTCTAACATAGTTGTAATTATAGTATTAACACAAAATGCATGTTAATTTCTCATGATTTTTAAAGGAAAATTAAAAGCCAGCCACACAAGCAGTATGTTAAATTTACCAAAGTAGTCATGATCTAACTAACCTTTGAGTGTCTTCCATCTCTTTCACTAGCCGGTCTAAAGTATTTGTGTAAGTTCCACTATGACCATGTTCCTAAAACAAGAAGAAAATTTAGGGATACTTTATAACATATCTTAGTAGAAGAATTGGGATGTTTTGAGTTATTCAGAGTACTAAAGAATATTTTCTATTTCAATAACCTAGGCCAGGAGGATACCTTTCTTAGAGAATTTTCACCATCATGCTTTAAGTCTAGTATTTTGTACTGCAGGCAATTTGATTATACCACTTATTAGGAAAGGCACTGCTTATAAAACCCTGCCAGTCTTATGAACTGACTGCAAACACCCGAGGGCTCCATGGCTACCCTGTTTTTATTTTTAAATTCTATTTTAATGGAATCAAACTATTAATTTTTAGGTGTTACCATGGAACATTAACACCTTCCCCACCAAATTTTACAGACATATTATTAGAATTTAATGCAGCTTATTCCCAAGATAGAATGAAGCACTTTAGAAATAAAATTGCACACCACAATTAACAACATTTCTACACTCTACCTTCATTTACAGCAGTGGTCTCCAAAGCAGGGGGTGTGCAAGGTGATCCATTGGGGTGCAGGAAGAAAATAATAGAACTTCTATTTATATGGAACTTCTATAGAAACTCCAGTAGAACTTAGTCTATAGTAACTTCTATATAACTTCTATAGGAAAATACTTTTTTCTTCTTCCTTTTAAATTCTGTTTTTGCATTATGTTTTAGAAAGTACATAGTAGTATAGTGGTACATGTATATTATCTATAAGTATACATATATATTGGAGTACATGCTTAAAAATTTTTTTTACTAATTAGAAGTGTGTGTGATCAAAAAAGTTTGGAGACCACTGATTTACAGTAATAAAACTAAAGATATGGGAAACCCATTAACCAAACAAGAACTATATCAGTTTCAGTCCAATTATGAATAACAAATACTGAATTTTCAAGTAAGTTCTAGCAATTTAACCCTCTTTCACTAATCAATCCAACTTTCCCTCTCCAAGTAAAGATAAATGTCACAGAACTACTTACTGTATAGTCTGATGACTGAGATCTAAGCCCCTTGGAAAGAGGAGGCTTTCCTGTAGATGAAGGAGTCTGATTGAAGTTCAAAGCCATTATTTCTTCCAGTGATTTTAATGTTTCCTCTTCCTCATCACTGTCTAGGTTGTAACCTAAACTTTCTTCATCACTATCAAAATCACCCCTTAGTTTTCTTTTCAGTGCATTGCTACCTGCATTGGAATTTCCTGAACTCTCTTTATCTGAAGGGGCTTTATCTGAAGGCGTTGTAGGGCTTGGGATACATGGCACAACTTCCAAAGCAGCTGGGGGAGACTTTGTAGGAGTGCTATATTCTGAATGCAAAGATCCCCCAGAAATTTTCCCTGAAGATACATTAGAATCAGCTTTATCAGTCTTTGCTTTGTGTTCCTTGTGTTTGGAGGATTCTGTAGAATGCCCAGAACATTCTTTAGATGAGGAACGCTCTTTTTCTTTTTTAGGAACTGGAAGAGTGCAATTTTTAGCATTTAATGGTACCCGAGAGGAACCAGCACTTGGAACATGGGAAAGTAAAGGTAGAAGTTTTGTTTCCTTTGATGCCACAGAGCTAGCACTTTTATTTTTCTGAAGGTTGCTAGCTTTTTTAACTGCAGACTTTTCCTGAGGTAAAGATAAGTGGGGTTTCTGCATCTTAGTCTCTTTGGTACTTGCCACACGGATTTGGTCACTATTCCTGGAAGAATGGTGGCCAGAATTTGAAGGTGCCAAGCCTCCAGAGGAGCGATCAACTTCTTCGCTGGGTTCCTTAGATATATCTTCCAAGCGCAATACATCCCCAGGTGTCTTCAGTGCAATATGTTTTATAAATTTCTCTCTCTGATGTGGTCCGTCAGGACGCTTCTCAAGGAAGGACTCTTTTACTTTTGGAATTATGGATTCTCTTGTGCTTTTCAGATCTGAGTCCACAGAGTTCCTTTTTCTTTTGTCAGGGAATTTATTCTGCTTAGACCCTGCTAAAATTTAATTTTTGCCAGATTAGTGAAAAATATATTTTCCTATAGTAAAGTTTTATTCAGTGAGTGTCTAGAACACTCTGACAAAACGTTTAAATTGTAGAAGTTTAAGCTGAGATCATTCAATGTATGTGGGATAAGGAAAAAGTTAATACTACCATTTATTTATTAACTAATAAAGTACAGGCGTCCAAATTTAAAGCTGATGACAGTGCTTATTTTCTTTTTTTTTTTTAAGATTTTATTTACTTATTCCTGAGAGACAGACAGACAGAGAGAGGCAGAGACACAGGCAGAGAGAGAAGCAGGCTCCATGCAGGGAGCCTGATGTGGGACTCGATCACAGGACTCCAGGATCATGCCCTGGGCCAAAGGCAGGCACTAAACCGCTGAGCCACCCAGGAATCCCCCGACAGTGCTTATTTTCATTCCAAAGCTATTAAAGGTTTGTACACGAACAAAATTTAAGGTGTTGCTCCCCAAAGCACAAAAGCTGTATATCTGTATCAAAGTTCATATATTCTTCCTTAGACCAAGGACTGATTCCAGAAATGTATTACTTCTACATCTAAGCTTATAATACCTTAAAATACATACACGATAACTAGTTTAAAGCAAATTTAAATTTTTCAATTAAAAAAATATCCACCCAAGGCTTTCTTCTCCAGTGTTTGTTTATTCCTTCCTGTGTATCCTTCTAGTCTTTAACTGTGTTATGAACTGTGGCTCCCAAAATGATATGTTGGAACCCTAACTCCAGAATCTCAGAATGTGACTTTAGTTAGAAATAGGAGGGGCACGTGGGTGGCTCAGTCAATTAAGCATCTGCTTTCGGCTCAGGTCAGGATCCTAGGGTCCTGGGACCCAGCTCCTAGTCATGCTCCCTGCTCAACAGAGTCAACAGAGGGCCTGTTTCTCCCTCTCCCTTTGCCCCTCCCCCTGCTCATGTTCTCTACATCTGTCAAACAAATAAACAAAACAAAAATCTTAAAGAAATTTTCTAAAAAGAAATAAAATAAAATTAGAAATAGAGTCTTTACAGGGATAATCAAGTTAGTCATTAGGGTGAGTCCTAAACCAGTTGTTTGGCTTCTTAAAAAGGGGAAATTTCCAGTCTTGAGGTGTTTTATTTTGTTTATACTATCATACCATGAATTCATAGGGAATGGATGGCAGCAGTTCAGGCTCCTTTCCATTGGTTCTCACAAAATGTACTTCTCTGGGTGGAGCAGGCTGGCCTTTTATTTTAGTTAACGTAAGTATCTTTCTCTTTGGCTTACTTCAAAATGGGAAATTTGGACATGGAGACAGACTTGAAGAGGGAAGATGATGTGAAAACACACAGGGAAGGGGCACCTGGGTGGCTCAGCTGGTTAAGTGTTCAACTCTTGATTTCACCCCAGGTCATGATCTCAGGATCCTGGGATTGGGACCTCTCCCTCTCCCTCTTCCGCTGCTCGTGCTCTTTCTCTCTCAAATAAATAAAATCTTAGGGAAAAAAGAAAAAGAAAAGAAAAGAAAACACACCGGGAAAAGATGCCATGTGATAGGAGTGATGCATCTACAAGTTAAGGAATGCCAAGAACTGTAGGCAAACACCAGAACCTAGGAGAGGCAAGGAAGTATTCTTTCCTAGAATTGTTAGAGCAAGGCCCTGATGATAGTCTTAATTTTGGATTTCTACCTTCTAGAACCATGAGAAAATAAATTTCTGTTGTTTTAAGCCACCTAGGTTTAGGTGCTCCATCCAGGAGAACTTTAATAAACCACGTATATTTGCATTAACCAGATTTTTAAAATTTCTTATGGTGTTTAAAAATGTGGTGTAGGGATTCCTAGGTGGCTCGGTGGTTTAGCATCTGCCTTCAGCCCAGGGCATGATCCTGGAGTCCTGGGATCGAGTCCCACATCAGGCTCCCTGCATGGAGCCTGCTTCTCCCTCTCAATCTCATGAATAAATAAATAAAATCTTAAAAATAAAATAAAATAAAATAAAAATGTGGTGTATCATTAATTAAAACCCATTATTCATTGA
Source organism: Nyctereutes procyonoides (assembly GCF_905146905.1). Classification (NCBI taxonomy): domain Eukaryota; kingdom Metazoa; phylum Chordata; class Mammalia; order Carnivora; family Canidae; genus Nyctereutes; species Nyctereutes procyonoides. The sequence continues at coordinate 6,070,924 of NW_026575133.1, read as the reverse complement.
AGATTACTATTTCTGTAATCAATATTCCCCAAATCAAATTTCTCTCTGCATATGGGCAGATGTCCTCAAATCCCCAACAGTTTGATTAAAACAATAACAAAGGAACTCAAGAGTTAAGCAACTTTTTGGATAGCCTGATCAGTACATAATCTGAAAAACTTTATAAACAGAAAAAAAATCAATTAATGGGCAGTCTGGGTGGCTTAGCAGTTTAACGCCGCCTTGAGCCCAGGGCCTGATCCTGGAGACCCAGGATCGAGTCCCACGAGTCCCATGTCAGGCTCCCTGTATGGAGTCTGCTTCTCCCTCTGCCTGTGTCTCTGCCTCTCTCTCTGTGTCTCTCATGAATAAATAAATAAAATCTTAAAAAAAAAAAAAAAAGAAAAAAAATCAATCAATAACCAAATACCTCTATCTCCATTTTTCTACAGATATCTCCTATTACCTAAAGAAATCATTCCATGCCCACTTAGTTTACTGGGGTTAAATGTCTTGTAAAAAAAGGACAGTAGTATAGGATGAGAAATCAAATGGACTTACACTGAATAAGTTTGGGGTTACAAAAAAAGGCAGCTACAAAGCTGCCAGTTTGAGTTCTGTTCCAGTTCCTAAAGAAGTCAATTTATATACAGATAGAAATGAGAAGGGATGCCTGGGTGGCTCAGCAGTTGAGCTCTGCCTTTGGCTTAGGGCGTGATCCCAGAGTCCCGGGATCAAGTCCCACGTCAGGCTCCTTGCATGGAGCCTGCTTCTCCCTCTGCCTATGTCTCTGCCTCTCTGTGTGTCTCTCATGAATAAATACATAAAATCTTTAAAAAAAAAAAAAAAAAAGAAGAAGAAATGAGAAATTCCTGATTTTTCAGGAATTGAAGACCTGACCAGGAGGAGAGAAAAACTGTTTATGGGCAAAGTTTAGGAAAAATCAGCTTATTAAGAGGTTTTGACATCTAGAATTGAAGGAAGTTGAACTGGTACTTAGGTAAGCTCCTCTTTTTTGCAAGCTCTCTAGGGCAGCGGGCTAACTACATGATTCCTTTTGCATCACTTGTACAAACTGTAGACTGTCTAAGAACATTTCAAGTTTCTATTCATATATAAAACAGAGAAGACAGGGATTGAGTTTGTAAATAGAAAAAAAGTAAAAGTTCAAATATTCATTAATAGGGGATTGGTTACTAATAAATTATAGAATAAACAAAGGATGAATTAATTCAGACCTCAGAATGAAGCCCAAGGACAGGATTCTGGAAGACTAAACAGCTAAATGCCTTTACCAACATTTCTGAAATCCTCAATTTGTGTGTGATTAATAAATGTGTGATTATGTGTATCATCATCACAACTGAGAAATATAATAGCAGTAATTTGAACAAGACGGTATATTTGAATTATTAAGATTTACTATCAGATAAAGATAAGTATTCTTCAGGTTATCTAGAGTGAAACAGCCTCTTATGTCCTTTATATTCTGTTGACAGTGAAATGCAGTATATATGTGTATTTATTAGAAAGCACAGTATGATAATTAAAAAAGAATTATGAAGCCTGAAAAATATTAGAAATAAAAACGTAAGTGAAGGTAACTTCTTAAATCTGCTTGTGAAAATATGCAGAAAACATCTTTTTCAAGCACTGTTCAAAAACTGCAATATGTGGAACTGTAGAAATGAAACTACTTCATTCACCACTGATGAAATCAGCAAACCTATGAACTGAAGAGAATTTTTATTTTAATCATTACTAAAAAAAAGCTGAAAAGCTTGGTGGCAAAACTACCACCAGCAGCCCTTTATACTGGCAGAGCAAGCCTAAAAATATTTTGTTTTTCCATTCACCTCACTGGAAAGTGATCATTTATTACAAATGTGTAATAAAGTGAGTACAGGGACAATCTCATGCCTGAGAATTTTTTGTTTTTGTACTTCAAATGTCAAAATTCAATGAAATTTGATCACTAAAAATCAATGACACTATAAAAATTAAATAAAAATTTAAAAAACTACATAAAACTTCAAATTTATTCCTGTATCCTAAAGCTCTTTCTACGATGGTAAACTATGGTTTCAGCCTTGGCTGAACATTGATTATAACACTTGAGATTGCCTGCTCAAAATGCAACACACCTCTGGAATATATAGTTTTACATGAAATCTGAGGAACAAGGAGTCACATCTGTCTCTTTGTACCTGTTTCCTCATCTTTAAAAGTAACCATCTTTTAAGGATGAAAGTCAAATGAATTAAAGCACAGAGAACACGGCATGACACACAATAAGTGTTCAATAAATGCTGGCTATTACCATTATGTCCACTCTATCTTACTGAATATGGAAATTTGTAAAATCCATTTTGCAATGTTTGCAATCATGGCAAAAAAAAAATCTGATGTATCAGACTATTAACAGTTGTTATTTCTGGGAGCCTTTCATTTCCTGTGTTATAAATTTCTGCAATGTTTGACTTTTACACTGTTCTATTTCCTAGTTAAAAAAAGATAAAGATATCTTAAGAATTACTGAATTAATGGTAGTATTTATTATATATTTCCTTAACCGACAGATACAAAAAGTACAAACTAAATATAAGTGTACTTGAAATTTGGTATTAAAAAGTTATTTTTGGGACACCTGGGTGGCTCGATGGTTTAGTGCCTGCCTTCGGCCCAGGGAGTCCCAGGATCGAGTCCCACATCAGGCTTCCTGCATGGAGCCTGATTCTCCCTCTGCCTGTGTATCTCTGCCTCTCTCTGTGTGTGTCTCTCGTTAATGAATAAATAAAATCTTTAAAAAAAAAGTTTTCTTTGTATATGAAATATTAGGAAACACTGTTTTGGAGCATGAGAACAGTTTCAACCTTATACAAACCATCTAAATACCAAAATCTCAGATAGTCCACAATTTCAATAATATTAAGACTATGCTTCTTACTATAGCTAAGATTCAGTAGTAGTACACTGAATACCAAAATGAGAAACATGTTGCTAGGAAAAGCAAAAAAAAGTCAAGGCAAACCACAGGTTACACATACTAATTCAAGGACTATACTTTTTGAATTTAATTTTACCAAACTTTTTTTTTTTTTTTTTTTAAATTCATGAGACACACAGAGAGAGAGAGGCACAGGCAAAGGCAGAGGGAGAAGCAGGCTCCATGCAGGGAGCCTGACGTGGGATTCGATTCTGTGTCTCCAGGATCACACCCTGGGCTGAAGGCAGCGCTAAACTGCTGAGTCATCCAGGCTGCCCCAATTTTACCAAACTCTTAACTAAATCTGAGACATTCGATTTCCCTCTAGGAAGGAAACTGCATATTTAAACAAATTTGTTTTAAAAAGGTGCCACTGATACAATTTTATTTAAAAATTGATAAATTAATTTTGATTCTACCTGAAGCAGGTTCCCATGAATCAGAAGAGGACCTTTTCCTTGAGAAATGTCCATTTTCCTATCAGCAAAATGAGAAAAAATTAATTAGGAATGGGGGCCAGTAAAGAATGTGAACTTTTCTTCATAACTTTAAACAGATTCTAGACCAAATAAAGCAAGCACTTATATTTGGAGGTAAGTTCAAACTTCTGTAGTAAAATATTTTAAACTCTTAAGTTTTATAAAAAGAGCATTTATATTATAAAAACGTAAGGATGTATAAAAATACAGTTTTCAAATGCAAATTTACAGATTTATATTAACTCAAGATTGTATTAGAACACTATACCATGATTTTGATAAAGTTATAATAACCCTAATATTTGTCAACTAAATGGACATAACACAGGGGTGCCTGGGTGGCTCAGTCAGTTAAGTCTCTGACTTTGGCTCAGAGCATGTTCTCAGGGTCCTAGGACTGAGCAGGTGAAAGACTCCCCACTGAGCGGGGAGTCTGCTTATCCCCCTTCCTCTGCATGTGTGTGCTTTTTCAAATAAATAAAATCCTTAAAAAAAAAAAAAAAGGACACAATGGACTCTTCAATACTGCAGTTCAAGTACTGATTGATGCTCAACCAAACACTGAAATCTTCTAAGAAAGGACCAGATGTTACTAACCTTTATGGTTAACAAATCTCACTGTTGGAAGACACCAAAACTCCTTGCAAACAAACCCTAGAGTTTACAAGTATGTTTTCCAGCAACATACAAGGCAACACTCTCCATTTACTCCTAAAATGTCATGGTTTGATTTTCTTTTGGTCTGATTTTAAAATCTCTTAGTATCTTATCAACATAGGCCTTTCTTGATATCCGATCTTCCAGGAAACACTGTATGTAGAGAAGTTCTTTGAAACAAAGGTACTTGTCTTTCTAGGGGAGAGGGTCAGCTTTTATGATAATCTAGCTTTAATCTTTTCTCAAGGGATAGCTTTCTAAGTATTACCATATAAGTTGTCTACCACCCATTCTCAGGTATTTAGGACCAGTGATTCTCAAAACTTTAAAGTACATCAGAATCATCTGGAAGGCTTGGTAACTGCAGACTGCTGGACTCTTGGCTCCAATTTCTGGTTCAGTGAGTCTGAGGTGGGGCCTAAGAATTTGCATTTCTAAGTTCCCAGGTGATGCTGATGTTGTTAATCCAAGGACCACATTTCGGAAATTTCTGTTCTAAACCATTTCCTACTGTTTTAGATTTTCCATTCCTTCGCACAGCCTAATTTAAAAATGACTATAAACTTGCCTAAAAAAAGAATGTTTTCTTTCTTAAGAAAGATCTTTGTTCATGGTCTGAAAAAAGGGCAAGAAACACTACTGAGTCCTATGGACAGCTGGAGGAAACCTAATGGAGTTTAGGTTTTAAAAAAACTGTATATCAGCATTTGCTTAACAAGAGATACTAGTATGATGTCAACAATTATTTCTAAATTTAGCATTCTAAATATAATAAAGCAATAGCGAAGCTAATTCAGTAATTATTACACATACCAGGTTTGAAAGATTACTTTTTCCAGCTGTGACGTCATTCTGTTTACTTTGTTCCTGCCTTGGTTTACATTTTCTTTCTATACTAGAGGATTTTAAGGAAAGATTGCTTGCTTCTGAGAAAGAATTTTCTGAGTTGATTCTCTGTTCCATTTGTTCCCTTCTCAACTTCTTTAGTTCTCTTTCTCTGCAGTAAGAAGCTAATGACAACCGGAATTTAGCGCCCAGTGGACTTTCTCCTGGGTGGTGCCTGGATAAGCTGCTCCTGCTGCTAAGACTTCTAGAGCTGTTCTTGAAGATGTCAGCTTCTGTCACTGTGGCCTGCTTTTTGGAATCTGCACTGGTCTTGTCCCGATCTCTATCATTCTTCTCCCTGCTATTTTCATGAATGAACAGCGACTTTCTTCTCTCTGGAGATCGATGTTTTTTCTTCAGTGCCTTCATCTCCTTTGATAAGCAATATGGAGGAACATAGACTTCTGTAACCGCCTTAGGATATTTGGTGGCTATTGACACACAAGGCTGACGTGATTCATGTATACCACCATCTTTATGGTGCTCTTTAACACCTTTCATAAAAGCCTCTAAAATAGTGCCCTTTTCTGATGGCACCCTTTTGGGTTTAGACTTTTTTGGTGAGGATAGTTTCCTTTCAAACTGCTCTGTCCCAGTGATGGACAATCCACTTCCTCCATATTTGATGTCTGATTTTTGTGGAGAATCCAACATATGTCTGTCTAAATAGCCAATTAAAACACAAATTGCATGTTATTAAAAATAACAAACTATTACATTTTGTATATACTTTTAAATTAATAGTATTTAAAATACTAAGCTATCACAAAAATTTTCAAATTCATATTTAAATGATGATACACATTTTATGGGGGGGAATTCAGACACAATCTATTTAATAACCTTACTTTCATAAACTCCCTTTTGCTATTTCTTGTAAGCTCACCATGGCTCTATTTATGTTACTGTATCAAGAGAATCAAAATAGTATGCCTTATGAACATTGTTGACTGACATATTTTAAATATAATAACAGCAAAAAGCTTCATGGTTAGAATTTATCTTTGAAAAAAACCCTGCATCTTTATTATATTTTCAACTTGAACATTATGCTTAATTAAGTAAGAGCTTAGAGAAATTTGAAAATTGAATCCATCTCCCTCTTGAAAAGATCCTGCAAAAAAATGCATTAGTGGTATACATACCTTGCTTTGAAGCTGGTTTGAAGAAATCTATAATTGACTGCTTCCTGAAAATAAAAGCATAACTAATATGGTATCACACAAGCAAACATTAAAACCTCAATAATTCAGATTAAGGTGAGAATAATAGTAGATTTATAGAATATAGATTGGATTTAATCAAGTTCTGACAGTGGCAATAATGCTTTCCTAAGTTGATTATAAAAAACTGAAAATATAATTTACCATTTCCTGTAGAAGCAAATTTATAAAAGCACAACTGAGACTTAGATAACCTATAGTACTACAATGATTAACATTGGAATATGGATCCAGGGAATTGACAGTATACTTCCTACGACTGAAAATCATGAGGGGATCTGATCCTATTGCTTGGTATCTCCAATGACTGATACAAAATAATGCTCAATAGATGTTTGCTGAATGAATAAACAGAGATTATAAAAACTGAGTAAAACCTAAACAGATTCATAACAAGAGCAGATGACAGAATGGCAATATCAGTGATTGGGCCTATCTAGGGAGGCAGCTGAATTGAAGTGCATGCTGGCCAAAAGGCAGAAAGGATCAAGTGCCAAGCCTGTATTATCTTCTTTGTACACTACAGTATGATGTTAATCTAAGTTAAACAACAGAAATTAGAATGAGTCTTCACAACTAGTGTTTCAAAATCTTAACTTTTATATAAAAATTCTTAAGATATTTGCAAAAATAACATATTGCCTAGGGAAAACACAAAACAAGAGAAAAGGAAGAAAGTGAACAATTACAAAAACCAACTGTTTTAATTTTTAAGGATATCTGTACCTTACAGTAACACAAAAGTGAACCATATTACCAGAATTTGTATTCGGATTGATGTATTTAGAATTATTTGTCAGCTGCATAAGGAGGAATGTCATCATATGTAGAGCAAAAAATTAACTTCCTGGCAAAATTCTGATAAAACATATTCATTTTACTTAAAGAGAAGCAGTACACTATCAGTTTCCCTAAACAATTATCCACAGTGAGGTTGGAATGCTCAGACAAAACTTGAACAATCCCAGTCCTTTGTATGTTCACAGGTCACATAAGAAGAGCAACACCCATCTTTAATGGTTTACTAAGAGTCCACAATGTTTGTGAGATGTTGGTAGAAAAGCTAACTGGTTATGAAACGAGTATCAATGACAGACTAAGGAAGAATCTATGCATTTGTTTTTATAAAATATAAAAAATCAATGCCACAGGAGAATAAAGGAAGAAATGCTAGAGGTTCTGCAAACTGGTAAAGGACGATGCCTTCCATTACTGGTTGAGGAAAGAGATGGAAACGGATTAAGAAGTGGCTAATTCAAAACAACACTAAATATGCTTTTACAGTAATCACTAAAAGAAAGTATATTATATCTTAAAATTTTAGATCCCAGGCTCCTTTTCGAGTAATACAACAGAGGGAAAATGGTTTTGGGTAAAACATACAAGAAACCTGTAAAATAACCATGAATATAACTTTCAAGTAGGAACAGTTCTCTAATTTCATATGCATAGAATTGTCCATTAGTTATTTATAACTAGCTCTTTAAAATTATAACAGCTCACAAGCCCTTACCTGAAAATTTGGGATAAAATATGTTTTTGAATTTGAATTTACTGGATTTTAGAAAGGGGGGGCAACTCGGATGCATTACATAAAGCCCCCAGTGGGGTCTGACACTGCACCCCGAAGCATACACCAATATTTCTCCAGCAAAGCTTACAAATACACTCAGTGTGATAAAGCCCATATATAGTCTTCCATTACTTCTAGTCAGATTTGGCTGCCAAGTAAGATGTGGTGCCAAACTTACTGAAAACTTTTGATTTTCATAGCATCCTGGCTTCCACAATTAAGATAAGGGATTGTGGACCTGTACCACAACATTAGAAGATAAACTTACTGTGACACTTAAGTTACAAGCTTTTTAAAACTTAAAATAAAAAAGACAGTACCAAGTGCGTAGAGAATTTAAACATCTTTTATTGTCAGAGGATGTCATTTGATAAAACTCCCCATCTCGTTACAAAGCTCCCACAAAATCTTCACAAAAAAAATCTAGCCTCTTGGAGAGGCGGAAAGCTGCCGAAGGAAAAAACATATCACATTCCAAATCTGCATGTTAAGTATGAATTATCGTGCATACTGGACTATAAAGTAATTAATGGAAGGGTCTCCCTCGTCACATCGTACATAATTCCACCCACAATTTAGAAAAGATTTTACACTATTATGCTACTCCGATCAGCAGAACTGAACGTACAAAAAAACCACCTCAATATGCACTTAGCAGTTAGGGCCCCGGGTCCAGCTCTCGGAAAGGACAAAAATCACGGTCTACCTAAGGCGGGTTCTCCGTAGCCACCCAGGCTGTGGTCACTACACCGAGACCTGCGTCCCAACTACAGAAAAAGAAACTCGAAGTCCCAGAAGCCCCCGCGCGGAGGCGGGGCAGGGGTTTGCCAGGCCCCGGAACGCCGAGGCCTGAGCTCGCGGAGGATGGCGGGAACTGAAAGAGCGGGCGTCCGCAGTCCTCCCTCATACCCTTGCCCCCGCGACCCGGCCCCTTCTCCAACCCTCTGCACGGTACCTGTCCCCAGGACTCTTTGTTCTCTTTCCCGCTGCAGCAGGGGCGGTACTACCGGGTCTCAGATGGCAGCGCGGGGGCGACGACCCCGGGGCTGGGGATGAGGGGAAACCTGGCCTAGCGGGCATGCAGCGCCTTGTCATGTCGGCGCCGCTGGCGACGGCGGCATGAGCTGTGGCTGGAGAAGTTGGGTGCGTGGTTGCCGTCTTGCTGCTGGGACTCGGGGAGGCTGTCGGAGCAGAGTTGGGCGGCACCCCCTTCTCTCTTCATGGCGGTTCTCTCTCTTCGGAAGTGACTCCTGTGTGAGCGGGAAGGAACCTGAGGACCAACAGGGGGCGGGTCTTACTTGAAGGGTCGCACTCTGACTGGCTGCCGCGCCGGTCTTTCCAGTAGTGGAGCAATAGAAAGCGGCAGCCTCTCGGGAGAAGGCGGGGCTTCGAGAAGGAGAGGGGGTAGGAAAACTGCCCCCCCCGTCACGTGCGCGGCTGGGGGTGGGGGGGTGGGAAGCGCACAGTAGCATCCGGGCCGCGACGGCCTCGGCGGGCACGCGGGGGCGAACCAGCGCGAGCCGCTGCGGGCGCTGCGGCAGCTGGCGACAGCCGCCTGTTCGAGGACGAAGGTCGAGGTTTGCATTAGCAAACCCGAGCCCGGCAGCTGCCCTCAGTGAGGATGGCCAACGGTTGGGCTTCCTGTGTCATACAATTGTGCCTCAGAAATCCCCAGCTGCTCATTACATCGTCTCTTTAACATCTTAGGCCAAAGTGCCCTAATGCTGTCACCATTTCCTTGGTAATCTGCACAGCCCAATCTGAAGTCTTGTCCATTCTGTGAGAGTTCTTGTTAACGTGTTGTGGTGGGTGCTTTTTCTCTTAAGGGGGGAAAAAAACCACTGAAATAGAGGCTGTTTTTCTTCCACAGAAGCATTTTCTCAGCTGTTGAAATGAGTTATCCATGAAGTCTGCAACCCGATTCCTTGGAGATTTTTGAAAGGAACATAGGGTCAGCTTTCAATTACCCATGTTAAGTGTGGACAGCATAGATTAGTGAAAGCTGCCAGCAATCTCCAAATCTCCTTTGTAACGGGCTTGTGAGTTGGAGGCTGTCAGCCAGGGTTTTTCTTACAGATGGAGACTGGTCAGAATATTTCTGAGCCTCAGTTTCTACATCTATAAAATGGCTTTCTACTTTTCTGGGAAATTGTAAACTATAGGATAAGCAGTGTAAACGTCACAGTTTGGAGTCTGTCGTATAATAAGTATTGAGCAAATTAGCGTTCCTTCTCCTTTGCTCTTTAGACCTACTCTTACATACTTTACTATAAAAATCTCCCAGAAAAAAATAAAAAAATAAAAATCTCCCAGAGACAGATCAGATATTGACATCTTATATACACAGACATATAATATATGTAATATACTAATAGTTGTAATGCACTGTTATGACATATATGTCAAACCAAAATACCAATCTTCAAGATGTCCAAGCTTTGATTGGCAGGCCTGTTCAATCATCTGGGTGGAAGAAAATATTAAATGACAGAAAAGAATTTAGGTCTTCAAAGTTTATTGTACTGAGATTTGACTGCCTCTGTAGCTAAGTAAGGCTGACTGACCTGAGGTTCACCTCTTTTCCTTTCTGTTTAGCCCTTAGGAGGAAGAATTAATGAGGAATAAAAATGGCCCACAAAGTTGTGAAGTATAGGGTAAAAGATAAACAGTGAACATACAGATCTCTCATACATCAAAAAAAAAAAAACCATATACGCAGCTATATACGATGTAACAGGAATGCAAGGAAGGAAATAAATAAGGGGCATTTTTCTGTTAATAAGTGAGAAGTTATTGTACCTAGCATCATTCTTTACCTAACAAAGAATATAATAGATGCTTGAAATGTGTTGAATAATGATTTGCACATTTGTTTATTTGGGGTTTTTTACATGTATTATTTCCTATCTCTTGTATTAGCACTTTCTGTTGGGTGTTGTTACACTAGTAAATTCTTGTTTCTATAATGGCACATCTACAAAACATTTACTCTGATACATTTCACTGCATGCTTGGTCCATAAGAAAAAGCGATGCATAATAAAACAATATACTACATGATCAATCAGTTGCTTTTCTTGGATTATTGTATTTGAATCATCTGACCTCCAAGGTATCACTTTAAAGTCTGTACTCATGCTACCAAACAATAGTTTTCACATTTTCTTAATCTGAGCAACAGATTATGGAGTTAAGTGAGGCAAGAAATCCCTTGATCAATAAATGGAGATGGAGTCATAATGAAAACACAATTTTAAAAATCTCTTCTTAACAGGGAAGTAGTTATCTAAATCCTCAATAAGCATCAAGGCTCTTCTTTGTTTAAGCTGTGTTTGAAAATGATACAGATTTGGCCACAGGGTGAAATATGTTCAACATACTAAGTAGAACTGCTGGGAGCCTTTCAGGTTCTTTTTCCCCCCAATAACATCGGGCAGTCTATTTTGTAATTTTGCTCCTTCTCCTCACATTGAGTGTGTACATATGCTGGATGCACAGATTGTTCATGTAGGGTTCATATAGTGGGCCAGAAATAGGTAGCCAGGAGCGGTACACCAAGGGAAAGATCAGGTGTTTGCATGTGAGGAAGGCATGAGGACAGTAGAACTGGAGTGGGGCTGGGGAGAGAGGATGATGAATAAAGGAGACAAAACTGAATTAGAGACTTAAGACAAAACTTCAGCCAGGATTGGATAAAGAATTTGGAGAAATTAAGGCCAGATGACCACAAAAGGCTAGTTTGAGAAGATTCCTAGGAATACAGGTGGGGATGAGGAAGCAAAAACCATAGGAATGGAGTGGCATCTCAGCTCAGTCTGGCACCCTGAATTGTTAAAGACCCTAAGGAGGAATGCAGACTCTGGCCTTGCCAGGAATGGATGGAGCAGCAGCCGAAACAATGTTACAGGAACAGCAGATCAAGTTTGCTGGGAGTGTGATGGGAATCCTGGGAGAAGTGACTGGACAACTGATGCCAGTGATTGCAAGCAGTCACAAAGAAAACAAAGTGGACAAAGCTGGCTCACACCCTACCTTAGCAGGCAAGGAGGAGAAGAACAAAAGGTCAGTAAGTTACAAAGAATGTTACTAAAGAGAACTAAAGTAAGAGTAACTTCTGGTTCTACAGTAATGATGCACTTTTGCTCTGAGATGGCTACCCTCTGGTAAATTTCAAGGCTTTTATTGGAGGGTTCTCTAGGGCAGGCAGAGAGACAAAGATGGGTTTACTGGGGAGCTGCCTGCTGAAGACCAAGACTGTATGTGTGGAGGGGAGGGTAGATGGACCTGGGAAGGAGGATAAGGAACAGACCCAGAGAAACAGGAAATAATTAACTTGAACGCCTGACAGAGAAAGACCACGTGATGATCTAAAGAAGGAAAGGCGAACTCCTGCTTTTCAAGATCCACAGGGTTCACTTTGCAAATGGATGCCGAACTCAAAACTGCCCAACAAGCGTGTTTGGAAAAAGCACTGGCTTGGTTTTTAAGGGGCTGCTAGGGAAATGCCAAATGTAATATAATGTAATGTCATATAATCTAAATTTCCTGGGAATAATTAGTAACACTCTGAAAAAGCAGATCTGATGTTAGGGAAAGTATGTTTCTTGCTATTTCATTATGGAATGATGCAAGATAATATTTCCTAAACTTTAAACACAAGTAACATATTTGTGATTTTTGACATACCTAAAAATTTCCTGTATCATTATAAATCAATCTTAAACACATTTATTTTGGAAGAAACCTTAAGATCATTTCCATAAATTAAAAAATCAGTATCACTTGGAAAATGGAAGCAAACTGTAGAAACTAATAAAGAACTAAATAAGAACTAGAAAAAATATCTCTCCATGTTTCTCCTATGGTCACCTTGTTTGCTAGTGGTGGTAGGCATAGGTATTATTTATACATGTGTGAAATACAAGAGACTCTTAGGGAAATACTGGTCTTAGGGAGATACTAGTTTTAATCAGGTGTTTTTCACACTTGGTTAGCAACTCATTAGAGGGTTTTGAAATTGATGTAATGGATCACAGACTATACTGAAAAAAAGGCGAGTGAATGGAATACAGAATATCAGTGCACATAGTTTATAGTAATGTGTTATTTTGCCAAACTTCTTCAACTGTATGCAAATTTTTTATGACAATGATGCAAGAGGTAGTTCAGTGGCTCCCACTGTGGACAGTGGTGGAAACGTTTGAAAGTCTTTGCTGTAATCTGTATTCATACTTCACCCTTGTCTATTGGTGGCACTGAATAGCGGAAGCTGCTTGAGGGAGAAAAGGTGGGCTTCCTTTGTTCACCACTGCTGGTGGGGAAGGAGGGGAGACACATCAGGCTCTCCCCCCCCCCTTTTTAAAAAGATTTTATTTATTCATGAGAGACACAGAGAGAGGCAGAGACACAGGCAGAGGGAGAAACCGGCTCATGCAGGGAGCCTAATGTGGGACTTGATCCCAGGACTCTGGGATCATGCACTGAGCCAAAGGCAAAGGCTCAACCACTGAGCCACCCAGGCATCCCTCAGGCTCCCCTTATATCATTTTAAGGCCATTTCCCCCAGGAGTGGGGAGTCGTGTAGAGGGAGGCTGACTGTGTTTCCAAAGGAGCTTGCCTTTACCCTTCTTGTGCTGTATTAGCTTCAAGATGGGAGAGATGGCCCTCTCAGGTCCAGCCTTGTCCTTAGTGATCTAGGGACTGTGAGTAAAAATGGGAGAAGGGAGAATGGTGCAAACAGGCAGAAGGATCCCCTCTCCAACCTGCCTCTCACATAAAACCCCATCACCTGGAGCTGGAGAGGGTCTGGGAGGGAGAATACATTTGACCTCACACCTTTGCAGTGCTCTTCCCAGAGTTTCTCACATCACGACCCTTACATTATCAGGATCTGACTTGCCTCTTCAGTCATTCTCTTCCAACGCTATCCTGAAGCTGTAAGTTTTCACAACACCAAAATACTGAACCTTCTGTGCCAGCCTTCCTGAAGATATGCTTCCCTGAGTTCACAAAGAGTTTGTTAGAGACACAGAGGCAGCATTTAAAAATCAAGGGATTTAAAAAAAAGGGAGGCGGAGATTTCAACCAAATGTCTATATTTTTGGCTTTAACAGATACAAAGAGGGGTCTCACAATTATGCCTGCAGGGACTAGGTAAATAAATGTATGAATCAGGTCCATTTTCTTGACTTATAGAGAGTTGGGATCAGAGGAATATTTCTTATGTCTGTATGACGATGGTAGCAAGCTCCTGTTGGGCCTTACTATGGGCCCAGGCATTGTTCTAAGCACTTTATGATTGTTCATTAATCTTTGTCACTTTCCTACAAGTTAGAAAATGGTGGCATTTGCCCAATGTTTGCAGAAGCACAGTGATAAATGGCAAGTGCAAATCAGCCTCAGTGAGTAGAGGGGTGACTCTGGGGGACCTGGGTGTCACATTCCCCACTAAATGGAGACATCCTCTCTAGACCACAGTTTCTAAATGGGCAGGTAGGCCTTGTGTTTCCTCCTCTTCTCTCAGCATCAAAGAAAGAAATGCCCAGCAGTGAGGAAGTGAGACATGATATAGCACTGCAATAAAAGCCTGCAGCCTCCTCTTTGAGCTACCCTAGATGTCTTAATATATGCCTTAATATTTGTTTAAGTCCTAGGAGAGAATACTATGTTCAAGCAAATGTCTCTTGAACCAAAAGAGGAGGACATAGTGCTTTTGGTACCCAGAGGAGTATTACAGGGAGTTAGCAGGATTCTCACTCAGGGGTTCTTACTTAAAGAAATTGCCACACTTTATCTCTGATGAATACCTGTGAGCGTTTCAAGGAATCAATGGCCAGTATCTATCAGAAATATAAATGCGTATGTCCTTTGATTCAGCAATTCCCCTTCTAATGCCTCTTAGAGATACTCCGCTACATTCACAAAGATGAAACTATAATGTTATTTGTTGTAGCATTATCAGTTGTATAAGGCTGAAAAGGAACTAACCAGCCCAGTAGTTGGAGACAAAACAAATGATGGTACATCCATACAGTAGAATACTGTGCTGCAGTTAGGAAGTCACTTGGAAAGCACAGCATCCTTCCAGGGAGTCTTGGTATATATATATATGCAAATAACCCCTTTTATTTATACAAGCAATAACATCATCTGTGTATACACAGTAGCATATACTGCTCTGCAACTTATTTTTTTTCACTTAATACATCTTCTAAAATATTCCATACTAGTTTATATTGTTCACCAGTGTAGAGAATTCAGCTAAACAATTCTGTAATATTGCCACCTTGGCATCTGTTTTGCATGGCCAAGCAGCCCGCAGGGGCCTTAAACTGACATTTGCCCTCCCATGCACATGCCAAGATAACAGCCTGCAGAGTAACAAGTAAACCTAAGTTCCTGATATGATCCCCCCCCCCGCCCCACCCATAGTCCCTGTGATCCACAGTCTCTCCTGTCTCCCAGGGCCTTCCCTGGATAAGACCTTCATGAAGTTTACCACAATCCACCTCTTTTTAATTTGAATTGACCAATTGAGCCTGCTCCTGGGCACCCCAAAGGATTCCACTGTGGACCCTTATAAAGTCATGTGCTCCAGGTCCTGCTGCTCTCTCTGCCTGCAGCCTGCCTGGACCTCCCCATGTGGGAGCCCATTGGTCCTGTTAAGTGGCCATCTTGATCATAGGTAAAGAAGCTCATAACAATGGTTGCCTCTGGAGAGAGTTTTTCCCCTCCTTGTGAAATTTGTATTTTACCAGTTATATATATGCCATTTCCAAAGAAACATATCTCTTTCTCACCTACACATAATAAAAGGACCAATTATTTCAGATGAAAAATTATGCTGTTATATTAACTGCTTTCAGTGAAGACCCTGCCAGATACTTGCCACTATTTCTGGTAGCCTCTGCCCATTTCTCCTTCATCTCCCTTCCCTTGGACCTTGACATTGACACCCCTACTCCTCTCTGCTTGTTATGTGTTACAAGCCATTGGTTATGGCCATTTGGTTATGTTGCCCAAGGAGGAATTTGGGAGTACAAACATTTGATGCTGGGTTCTCTGTGTCTCTTAAATGTAACTCATTATCTCCCCTCCCTAACCTCCAAATGTAATGCTCTCTCCTCCTGGTATTTCTTATCTTAGTGAATGGTGTCATCATCTCCCCTCCCCTATTACCCAAGCCAGAAGCCTGGGAATCCTACTAACCCCTCCTCTTAATCCTCTATATCACCCTCAGGCCCTACGTGTCATCAGTCACCGAGTCTTAGTGATTTTGTACCTTAAATACCGCTTGTATCCTTTCTTTTGTCTTAAAAATACATGCACACACACATATTTGCTTCTTTTTAGAAATGTAAAAGATATAGGCAAATACAAAGAAGACTGTGACAAACACATATTCATCCTTCCAGACTCACAAACTGTTAGCATTTTATTCAGTTACTCTCTCCTCTTTTCTGTTTTTTTTTTAAATTTTAGATTTCATTTATTTATGAAATCTACAGAGATTCAGAGAGAGATACAGAGAGAGTACAAGTAGGGGGAGAAACAGAGAGAAAGGAAGAGCAGCAAGCAGACTCCCCGCTGAGTGGGGATCCTGAGGGAGGTCTCCATTCTAGGACTCTGAAATCATGACCTGAACTGAAGTCAGAAGCTTGAACTTAGCCAACTGAGCCACCCAGGAGCCTCTCTGGCCTTTTTGTTTTTATAACAAAATGTCACAGAAGTAGCTGAGACCTTTTTAACCAACACCCCAGTTTAATTCCCCTTCCCCCGCTATTGTGGATTTCAAATCTGTGCTACAGGCTCATTATTTTTTACATATATCAATATTTAGTCATGAAGAATATATAGGATTATTTTGTATGTTTTAAAAGATTTGCATACATCCTATTTGTGTATGTAGTTCATATGCCACATTTTATCAATTACAAACAATGCTGTCATGAACATTTCTATGCAGACTTTTTTGTGCCCATGTGCAAGAATTTCTGTGGGTTATATAATCAGAAGGGAAATTGCTGGGTCATAGGGTATTTGCATTATCAAATTTATTGTATGCTGCCAAATTGCTTTCCATAAATGGCTGAGTTAATTTATGGCCCCACTAGCAATGTATGAGAGTTCTGCATTCCTCATGTCTCCTCTAATCTTTGATATCATCCTCCTTTTTTATTTTTGCCTATCTGGAAGGTTAAAATGGCTTCTCATTGTTTTCTTTTGCATTCCCTTGATTATTAGGTTGACTATTTTTTTATTCATTTTTGGGGGGAACCTATCTGGATTCCTCTTTTGTTAATTGTGCATTTCCTTATTTCACTCATTTCTAAGCTGTTTGTGCTTTTCTTAGTGGTTTGTAGAATTTAAAACTACATACTTTGTATATTCAAAAATCCTTTCTATCCCTCCTGTAGCACCCCAATACATGTCCTAATTATCCCCTGCAAAGTATCTTGAAACAGCTTCCAAACTGGCCCCCCTGCCTTCAGTTTGTCCTCCTTCGATTCATGTTCCCACTGCAGCCTGAGCTATCTTTCTAACAAGCAAATCTAAGTATGCCACCCTCAAATTCATTATTGACAGGGAAACATAACAAAACAAAAATATCATCATCAACAACAACCGGATCCCCAGCAAACAGATTTTAAAGCACTGAATCTACAACTAAATTTTTTGGCAGGCCAAACCAGGTACTCCATGATTTGATGCCTTTCTAGTTGTGTGAGGCCATCGCATTGTTCTTCCTGGTGCATCTTACATCAGAACAGTGGTATTGGCTATTCTTTGAACACATCGGCCTCACCCAGGCTTCTGGGCTTTTGCATACCTCATTTGAACTATCTTGTCCTCCTAGTACAATTTTATCTGATATTCCTAAAGAGACCTGGTTACTCCTTGCTCGACCCATATATGCTATGACCCCACTATAATATTTATGACCTTGCATTGAAATGATTTGTTGTATACATGTCTTCTTTATGGTTGAGAACTTCATTTGGCCAGGGTCTGTCTGTCACAAGAGGCAGAATAGTAGAATGGTTAGAATGATGGGCTCTGAAGCCAGATGACCTGGGTTTGAATCTCAGCTCTGTTATTATTTGAGAAGTTGGAAAAAAAAAAAAAAAGAAGTTGCTTAACTTCTCTGTGACTCAGATTCCTTATTGAGTAAAGCAGGGACAGTCTATCTAACTGGCTTGTATTGAATCAGTTAATACACATAAAGTGCTTATAACAGTATATAGCATATAATAGGTGCCCAATAAAGGTTAATTCTGATGATCTACGTTTATTAACATATTATTAATAATTATTATGGGGGATCCCTGGGTGGCGCAGCGGTTTGGCGCCTGCCTTTGGCCCAGGGCGCAATCCTGGAGACCCGGGATCGAATCCCACGTCGGGCTCCCGATGCATGGAGCCTGCTTCTCCCTCTGCCTGTGTCTCTGCCTCTCTGTCTCTGTGACTATCATAAATTAAAATTAATATAAAAAAATAATTATTATGTATTTATGGTAGGCATTTGGTATATTTACCTGAATGCTTTGTCTACCCCCACTGTACGTCTTAATGCTTTTTCCAGAATCAGTACCGGGAATGTTGAAACATGTCTACTGCCTTTGGGGCATTACATACTCCATGTGGGTTCATTTCCCCCTGTTTGTCTCCTGCCAGTCCTGGTTTCTTTTTATCTCTGGACATGGGCCCATTCCTCAAAAAGGGATTCCTAGGGCAAGAGGATATACTTAGTGTAGGAGCAGTGCTAGCCTAGGTGATACATGGATATCCCCAACAAAAATTTCAGGAGTAATCCTCACTATTCATTTAGTCCTGTTTTGGTCAGTGGGTCTTGTTCAATGGTACCCGTTCTTCTTCCCTTCTTACCCAGCTCCTCCATCCCAGACACTTAGACACCATACCAGAAATAGCTGTTTCTGGTGTTTGAAAATGCATTTGAAAAATGCATTACATTAAATGAATCTGGGAACATTTTTTGCATTTAAAAAACCTTAGCTAGCCATTTTATGCTACTTCCACCCCAGTCCTTTCCAAGCCACTCACCAAATCCGCCTTTTCCCTCTTCTCTTCACCCTTGAAGCAGGCTTCAGTCTGAGGTCTCAGATAAACCCAAACCATCCGTTCTAAGAGTCCCCCAGAATCTGCCGTTTCCCATGGTAGGGACTCAGATGGTCTTTACTGTAACATTCTCTTTCTGAACTCTTTCAAGCACAAAATTCTCACTTTGTGTTCTTATGACGAGAGCAGAAACAGACCTTTCCTGGGTAGTTGGGAGCAGGAAAATATGCTTTGTTTTTGTTTTGTAGAGCATAGCCTAGAAATGCCATGCCTGATTTTCTAGAGGCCCTTAGAGTGCTGCTGGCTTAGATCACAAATGAAAAATTCAGATGTGGACAGGTGTAAGAGTCAAGGGATCAGCCTGGAGGATTCTGGGTGTCTACAACTCAACATAACAAATGGCAAAACAACAGGTGTCCACAGATGGACTGACCCACGAGACATTCATATCCAAAGCTCACTTTGGGGTTGAATTCTCTCATGAAATCTACCCTCTCAAAAAAAAAAAATCTACCCTCTCTGTGTGGCCTCCTTCACCCAATATCTGCAGGGCTTGGGAAATTATGCATTCTGCTGGCCTTATGTTACAGGTACTAGGAGGTTTTATATGACTCACTCAGAATTAGCTGGCTTCAGGACTCAAAGTTCTGACATTTTCAGGCTGTTTATTAGTCATTGAATGTTGCAGCCTACCTAGAGATGTTGTATAAGAATCAAAAATTATGATTGAGGCAAATGACCATGGGTGGCCTCAGTGACAGAACAGAGAGAACTGTTGACTTGAGAATCCAGTGTAGGGTCCTCAGAGCCACGAAGTCCCCTTTTGAAATATGACAGTTTGGGGAGGAGAAAGGAATGCCATGGAGAAAAAGAATCAATATGGCTTTCTCTAATTTGAGGATCAGAAATGGAATTGGTGAATTTTGGAAATTAGCCACTTCATGAATAGAAACCAGAGCCAGGGACTGCAAAATAAAACACTTTGTAAGTTTTGTATCACCCCACATTTGTTCATATTGTTATTCCCTGTTTGCTTCTTGGAGCAGTAGAAGAAAACACAGCCAAAACAGGCCTGCGTGCTGGTCATCAGGACCACCAGCCAAATAGGGAGCATAAGGGAACTAAATGCTGCTCCTTAGCTCACGTGGGTAATGGTTTGGTGGCCTCCAAAGGAGAGGAAAATAGATTGAATATCTGGGTCTGTAGCAAAGAAGGACGGGAGAGCTTTGGGGAGGTACATGGTGAGAAGGGTCAGCTCTTCCTGTGAAAGGACAGAGCGGAGCAGCAGCAATTGCATGTGTGAATGAGGTTCCTCAGAGCTGCACTGTCTGTAACAGAACATTGGTAACAATGTATGTGGCCATCAATAAAGGATGGCTAAAGTAATTATGGCCTAGCTTTACTAGGGGATACTATACAACCAATAAAAAAGAGTGGAGAGGAGGATATAAGCTTACTGATATGAAGAGATACTTGAGATACATTAAGTGAAACAAGCAGAGCATGGAACAGTGTGCAGATAGTAATATCCTACTTCTGTAGGTTGTTTCCTTTTAAGGATGAGTGTATATGATGTATTTACATATTCTTTTTAAAAAATATTTTATTTAGGGATCCCTGGGTGGCGCAGCAGTTTGGCACCTGCCTTTGGCCCAGGGCGCGATCCTGGAGACCCGGGATCGAATCCCACGTCGGGCTCCCGGTGCATGGAGCCTGCTTCTCCCTCTGCCTGTGTCTCTGCCTCTCTCTCTCTCTCTGTGACTATCATAAATAAAAATGAAATATATATATATTTTATTTATTTATTCATGAGAGATACAGAGAAAGGGGTAGAGACCTAGACAGAGGGAGAAGCAAGCTCTCTGAGGGGAGCCTGATGCGGGACTCAATCCCAGGACCCAGGGATCACGACCTGAGCCAAAGGCAGATGCTCAACCACTGAGCCACCCAGGTGCCCCTATTTACATAATTTTGTGCATACAAAGACAGCGTCTGGGGAAGTTCACAAAACTGTTCTCTTCACCATGCCTCACATCCACCTGGGATTCAACTTAGGGAGACATCAGAGAATTATTACTTTCAACATTATAATCTTTATTCTGTTTGAAAATTTTAAAGGCTGTTTATAATTTTTAAGAAGTATTTTTTTGTAGAGCTATTCAGGGTTTCAGGTGGGCAAATTTCAGGATTTATAATATTTGGAAACCAGTCCCTGAATGCCAATTTTTTTAAAAAGATTTTATTCATTTATTCATGAGAGAGACAGAGAGAGAGAGAGAGAGAGAGAGAGAGTGACGGGCAGAGGGAGAAGCTGTCTCCATGCAAGGAGGCCGACGTGGGACTCGATCCCAGGACTCCAGAATCACACCCTGGGCCGAAGAAGGCGCCAAACCGCTGAGACACCCGAGGATCCCCTTGGATGCTAATTTCAAATAGGAATATAGACTTTAGTTTTCTTATCTCTTCCTTCACCCAGGATGGTGGACAAAATTTCAGTATTTCAGGCACATGCCAAATATTTACAATGAGCATGTTCTAAGTCACAGCAGGATTCAAGAAGATGCCAAAGAACTGATAACATATAAACATTCTCCGCCCACCGTGTAATAAAATTAGAAATCAGTAACAGAAGTACCATGTTTAAGAAATAGTTAAATACCAATTGAAGATGTAGTCTAATTCTAAATTCTCTAACAGTGATAACAAGGAAATCTTATATTAATACTATATACTCTATATACTCTAAACACTCTGATTTTTACTTTTCCCCTTAGTAATGATGTGGATATTTGCTGCTTCTAAGGTGAACTAGCTGTGAATAAGTGAGCATGTCAATTTTTTTATTTATATCTCATTCCTTTCTGTTAAGGTTTGAAGGCAGTTCAGTTCCTTGTGAGTTCAGGCTCAACATGGAGGGATCTTCCTTGCCAGTGGTTGTCACACTAATGTATTAAAGCCATGAAATTTCGCCAAGATCCTAACATTTGGCTACAGACACCAGCATTTGAAGGATCTTGTTTTTCTTTGGAAAGGATCCCACACCTGCCAGTCACAATGTTGTTTAGATACTGACATGGACAGGTGACCAAGATATAGCTTATATGAAAAACAAAACAAGTTGCAAGACAATGTGTATTGTATGTAGTGTTAGATTATTTAATTGCAAACTAGGCAAATACTTGGGGTGCCAAGAAAGCAAAAAAAAAAAAAAGTTTTGTAAGAATATGTATAGCTTTTAAAGTGCTGAAATAACAGTGAAAGGGAAAATCAAAACTTTGACTTCCACATGTTTGTTTTACTGTTTAGCGTTTTTCTTTTTGAGTGAAACACAGGTGAGGTAGGGGGACACCATAACCATTTCCAAGCTTAGAGCTGCCGAAGTTCTAAGTCTGGCTGTGATTTTATGAGACTAATGTTGTAAAACTTTACATATATGTGTATATATATTAAATGTTCATATATGCAGAGAAAGCAATCTGGATAAATACATCTCAATTTAAAAGTGTTTATCTGCGAAGGATAGAGCTTTGATTCCTACCTTACATATTTCTGTAACTTTTAACATTTTTACAATGAGTTACTTCTGTAATCAGGAAAATAAGATTAGAAACAAAAGAAAACAAATTTGTTTTAGGTAATGTGCAGTTGGGCCTTGCCTGGGAATATCACTCATCGACTGTGTGGTTATGTGATTTTACTGCCTATTTCCAGCTACGGAGATCCTACTGCCAAACTCGGGAACAAAATCTTTCCCACAAGCCCGGCCCGAAGTCTTGACCTTGATTCACTCAGATTTCTTTGTGTCCTGCTGCTGCCACCTCTGACCTCTGGCCATGGTCTACCTGTCCCCTTGTCCACTGACCTCGGTGGACATTCATCTGATTGTTAAGATTCCCAACTGTGTTTCTCTTTTCCAGTTGGATTGACCCCCTGGATATTACCTCAGACCTTCTAATAAAACCCTACCTCTCTTTCCTATACAAACAAGCCTTCTGGCCATTTTCTTGCATGATTCATAAAATGCTCTTGCTAGCTGGATGAATGTAAAATGCGGGCACGATCCATTAAAGATACTGAACACCATGGGTTTGCAAATCTGTTTTTTAAAAAATATTTTTATTTATTTATTCATGAGAGACACAGAGAGAGAGAGGCAGAGACACAGGCAGAGGGAGAAGCAGGCTCTCTGCAGGGAGCTCAATGTGGGACTCCATCCCAGGACCCCAGGATCCTGCCCTGAGCCGAAGGCAGAAGCTCAACTGCTGAGCTACCCAGGTGTCCCTCGTAAAGCTGTTTGAATGAGAGAAGGCAAAGACAGGAGCAAAAGGCAGCCTCTCCCAGGTGGAGGATGCTCACGGGCTTCCTGACAGTCTAGGGATGAAGGCTAAACCACTGGAACAGAGGAGCAGGACAGAAAGTGGCCAATTGGCAGTGAGGCAATTACAGTATCTAAGGAGGTGGGGGTATTGAGTGTTGATGGGGGCTTTGGCTGGCTGGGTGGGGAATTCATTCATCAGAGTCTGGAGCTTCCTGGAGACAAGGCTGTTGGGACCAACTGGGATTTACTGGGCTTTAGCTAATTCTTGGCTCTGAGACTCACAGGTGACCCATCTGGCCTATTTGTTGGTATGTTATACAGAGACCACACCCAGGAAAAGGGAAGCCTGGAAGAACACGACTATCTGAGGTAGAAGGACCCTTCCCCAAGGTAAAGCTCTTGCTTCATGAATGGTTGGCCACCCCAGGAGAGAGAATGGGATCAGGGAAGGGGAGTGTGGCAGCCCAGTGAGTGCTTCCGTTACCAGATTAGAAAGAGGCAAGAGCCAGGCCTGGAAACGAAACCTCCTGACACCTGTATGATTCTTAATGTGTGTGGCTTCCCCAGTTTATGTTTTTCCAGGTCTGTTTCCATGGCGATTAGCAGTAATCAGTAACAGGAAAGCAGCCAAAGCTTTAAAATAAAATGTGTTTGTCTTTGGGGGCAGCAGAGAAGGAGGGAGTGGGGATCTGGCAAAGGCACCTCCTGAGGGAGACTAAAAAGGCGGCTGGCCCAAGACTCACTGTGACAAGGGGAAGGAGATCTGGACCTGGCAGCAAGTATGGGGGAAGGAGAGCCTGCCTGGAGGGCTTAGTCAAATAATGAAAACAAACAAAAAACAACAAAAAACACAGAACATTAACAGCAATAAGAAATAAAATGCCTCCCCTGTGGGATTTCTCACCCCTACCCTCATTTTACTTATCCCTCTATTGTGGTGCTTATTTTATGCCTAATAGGAGTTAATAAATTGCCCTGTGACGATTTGCTTTTATATTTCCAACTAGATATTGGAATGAAACTATGTCTCACGTGTTTCCAAGAGCCTGCTGCAGAACTGGCATGTATCAGAGGCTCTTTATGTTTTTTTAATTAAAATGAATTTTACTTTTATACACATACATATAATGTATAAATGTGTCCTTTTCGTTATTTTTCCCCCTTGGCTCTCTCCTTCTTCTCACATTTACATAATCATGTATAAACAGAATGTACACAAGCACACTTGTGTGCACACATTCACACGTAGTTTTTTTTTTTTTAATTTTTTTTTTTTTTATTTATGATAGTCACAGAGAGAGAGAGAGAGAGAGAGGCAGAGACATAGGCAGAGGGAGAAGCAGGCTCCATGCCCTGGGAGCCCGATGTGGGATTCGATCCCGGGCCTCCAGGATCGCGCCCTGGGTCAAAGGCAGGCGCCAAACTGCTGCACCACCCAGGGATCCCCACACGTAGTTTTTTTTTGGTCAAAATATGTTTTACAAAAATATAATGATGTCACCTTATATACTTTTCTGCCTTTTGCTTTTCTTCCTCAGCAATAGCTCTTGGAAATCTACCAAGTAAACTTCCGTAGGACCATCTTATTTTTAATGCCTGCATAATAGTCCCAGGTGTGGCTGTGCTAGTGTTCCCAAGCGATTGTTCACATCTGTTCTCATCCCAGCATTCAGTAACATCAGGTTGGCAGCTTGAATGAAGTTAGGCGTGGTGGGACTGGTTACATTTTAGGAATTTACAAAAGCTACAAACCACAGCTTTTTCCTGGTTTTAACTAGCCCATCACTG
The DNA here is from genome assembly GCF_905146905.1 of Nyctereutes procyonoides. Lineage (NCBI taxonomy): Eukaryota > Metazoa > Chordata > Mammalia > Carnivora > Canidae > Nyctereutes > Nyctereutes procyonoides. Next base: position 6,045,961 of record NW_026575133.1, on the reverse strand, counting down.
AGCCTTATTCATGGATTTTATGTTGTGTCTAGCTTTTTTCTGGGGGAGAGATGTGGAGAGAGAATTGCGAGTACAAATAAACAATGTTAATACACACACACACACAATACACACACAAGTATCTCCTTATGCACTGGTGTTTTCATTTCTGTTGAGGGGTCAAAATGAATACATATTTTCAGTTTCAGAAGATGTTGCCAGATTGTAAAGGGTTGTAGCCTTTTAATTTTTGCTTTTGAAAGGTGTGAAACAATATCTCACTGTAGTTATTTGCATCTCTTTGAGTACTAATAATTTTGAGCTTCTTTTCTTATGCATGTTGGCCATTCAAATATGCCCTTTTGTGAGCATATTTGAAATGTTGGAAATATGCTCTTCCAACAGCTTTTGCCCATTTTGCTGTTATTTGCCTTTGGTCCATTTATAAAGCCATTTTGTTTTCCATTATCTGTCTGTCCTGTACATTATGAATATTTTCCCCAAATCTATTGTTCATCTATTGACTTTGTTTATCTATTGCTATACAAGTTTTTTTTTTATTGTTACCAGGTAAAATATGTCCGTATTTTCTTGTATAGATTCTGGACTCCAGCCTTGTTTTACAAAGCCCCCCTCCCCTGACTCCTATATTGAAATGTAAACTCCTAAATTTCTAAGATTGTTATTGTCTCATTTTTACACTTGTCTTTAATCTACATGGAGTTTAAATTTGTATGTGGTATAAACTAGGAGTCCAGTTTTATTTTCTTCCAGATGGAAGTTGCCTTGGCACTATTTATTAAATAATCTGTCCTTTTTCACAGAATTGAAATACCAACTGTGTCATATAGTAAATTCTCATATATATACTTGGTCTATTTCTGGCTTCTCTATTTTATTCCAATGATACATATATCTATTCCTATGCCAATATGAAATTGATTTAATTACAGTGGTTCTATAGTAAGTTCTGATATCTGGTAAGGCAAACCTCACCCTTTATTTTTCTTTTTTATATTTTATTTGCCATTGTAAAGCAATTATTCTTCTATATAATTTAAACTTATTTTATTCAGTCCAACCCATGAAAACTTTCTTGTTATCTAATTAGAATTGCATCATATGTGTACATTAATTTTGGAAAAATTGACATCGTTATCAATATTTTTTCCAAAGATATTTACTGAGTATGTACTTTGTGACACACTCTGGGGATATAGCAATGAAGAAGACATGATCTCTGCCCTCATTGAGTCCAGGTTATTGTTTTGTTTTAAGATTTTATTGCTAAGTAATCTTTATACCCAATGTGGGGCACCAACTTACAACCCTGGGATCAAGAGTCACATGCTCTAATGACTGAGCCAGTCAGGCGCCCCCAGATGGTTGTTTTTAATAAGTAAATGGCCCAGCAATTCCACTCTTATGTATATACCCAACAGAAATGAGTGCACAGGGGCAGCCTGGGTAGCTCAGCGGTTTAGGGCCGCCTTCAGCCCAGGGCCTGATCCTGGGACGGAATTGAGTCCCGCATTGGGCTCCCTGCATGGAGCCTGCTTCTCCCTCTGCCTGTGTCTCTGCCTTTCTCTCTCTCTCTCTCTCTCTCATGAATAAATAAATTTTTAAAAAATCTTTAAAAAAACGAGTGTACATTCACAAAAAGACATGTACAGGAATACTCATAGCAACTTTATGTATAATCGACAAAAACTGGAAGTAACACAACTATCCCTACATTAGAATGGATAAATAGATCATGGCAAAATTATACAATGAAGCACCACACTGCAATGAAAAAGAATGGACTTTCAATATTCACAACATTGTGGATGAATCTCACAGATATTAACACAAGAAAAGTACATACTCTATGATCCCATTTACATGAAGTTTAAAAATTGACCAAACTTATCTAGACATAGAGTAGAATGATGGCCACTTTGGGGGCATGGATGCATAATAACCATGAGGGGATACAAGGGAAAGTCCCAGGGTGGTGGTCATGCTTCACATATGATCTGGCTAGTGATTGCATGAATACATATCTACACCCATCAAGCCATTCATTTATGAATCATCCACTTTGCTGTTTGTAAATTACATTTCAGTTAAAACAAAAAAGAATAAAAGGGAATTCATCCTCACAGAATGCCCTCCTCCCTTTCTTGGTGCCTAGGATGAGCAGCCATCTGCCCACCTCTGTCTTCTGCTTTCTACGTCTCTGAAAAACTGAGCTTTCTAGTGCTTTCTAGGCTAGGCTATTTCAATCTTGAAGTGCCTGCACCTGCTGTTCACATCACAGTTTTCCAGCTTCCTCCCCTTTAAAAAAATATATATATTTAAAAAAATCTTTTAATGGAATACAGTAGAGTATTGTGGAAAAGCATCCAACCTGGACCAGCCAGCTCAAACTCCCTCTCCCCCACTGGTCAATAAGAAACCCTGGTTTTTTTGTGCCTTACCCCCAAAAGAGTTATAAAGTTCAGTAAGTGCCTAGAAAGCAAGCAAGACTCTGCAATGCAATCTGGATCACCCATTACCAATTTGCTTTGCTCACCCACCGTAGTGGCTGGGCCTTATGCTTCCTAGGGGAAAATGAGCAGTTTGAATGCCTGCCCCCTCCTTCCCCCTTCTCCCACCTCCCCCATTCTCTTCCCTTTGTTCTCCATAAATGGTTCCTAATATGGGGGTGCCTGTGTTTGTGGCTCTTTGGGGAGAAAACTTTGAGCCCAAGTTGGGGTTTCACATGTAACCCCAAGACTGCAAGCACTGGATGCAGCCTGCAGCGGTTACAAAAGGCAGATTACCATGCAGTGCTGCTGAGTTGCAGTTATTTTATGCCATTTTGTATTTCTACCCTCTATGGTAGTGACTCATTGCTTTCCAGTTCAATGTGAGGACATGTCCCACGGTGTTGACTGCCTGATGCTCCTGGAGGACATTCCTAACCCACCACTCACCAAGTTATTAGAAATCTAACTCCGAAATCACTAATCCCCAAATAGCCTCTATTCTCTCAACTGCTGGCTTCCTTGCTTTGATTTTATGCACAGTAGTTCTAAACTCAAGGCCAAAAATTCTACCCCATGCCGAGCCACTTTCAAAGGAGAACCAATATGCTAAGACTAGAGGGGGATTTGAATAGCGGCTAATTGTCAGTTTGTCTAGTGAAAAAAGCTTCCTCTTTCCCCTGAGCGGGCTGGTTATTTGTTAAAGTTTGCTGGGGTTTTGGAACACCTCACTGTTAGGGGCAGCTCAGACTCAGCAGTTTTAATTATTAATCAGGTCAAAGGCTGATGACAATTTTTCTTCTCTTCAGGGGAGGGTCTTGAAAGTTCACAGGAGGGGATGTCCAAGCCCTTGTCCTGTGATGGGTGGAAGGGAGGGAAGGAGGGAAGTGATTCAAACCAGATCAGTCCTGAGTCCTTAATGGTTCCTTGCCCTAGACAGATTGGGTTGGAAAGTTACTAAAACTGCCTCTGGATTGATTTTTAAGTGAATATAGATCTTTATCCTTTCCAGGGCTGGGGAGGGTGTGGGGGAAGGGGCCTGGTGGTTTGTGGCTTTCTGAGTAGAGCAAATTCCAGACTTGACAGCACATGTGAAAGTGTATCCTGTTGTACCCTTGCAAATTGGAGTGTAGAAAAGGTGTTATGCTCTTCAAATTTGTCCACTTCGGGGCATCAGCTCAATCTGGGTGGGGATGGGGAGGGCTCTTTTCTTCAGCACATTTTGAGAAAGGCAGGAGGCTTTTTCTAGTTTAGGTTTGTAACGTTTCCAAATATGCTGACTCTATTCCTGCCCTGCCTCTCACGCTTCTCTGTTGGGGCCAGGCGGGAAGGGAAACTCCTCAAGATGGCGGATACCCCAAAATGGCTGAAGTTCCTGTCACTACCTCCACCTGGGACGCCAATGGACCAATGACCTGCTGACAGCTTGACGCAGACCTTTAGACCTCTCCTTTGGACTTCCCCAACCGAACCCAATGCCCTTCAAACCCCAGAGGAGGAAGCCACCTTTGACTGGCCGAATTGCAATCCTTCCTTTGCATAGTGAGGGTCACTCTGACTGGTTGGATTGCAAACCTTCCTTTGCATATGAGCCGACCAATAGGAAACCGTTCTGCCTTACAACGTTATGTAAACCCCCTGCCACCTTGTCTTGGCGGGACTTCCCCGACGCACTCTTTCCCTCCGTGAGTCGTGGAACCTCGCCCGAGGGTGCCTGCAATAAAATCTGTTCTTGGACCCTCGCTTGCCTTGGCGGTCTCATTTCCATTTGGTTACTAAAAAACCTAACACTCTCCTGATCTCTGCGGGTCTGCTTTCTCTCTTTTTGGCCTGAGACCCCAGCTTGACAAGATCCAGAAAGGTCTCCTTCCCGTCAGCCATTCTACAGGATTCCAGCAGGCCCCGCCTCCCGCCCCTGTTGCTAGGCAGATTCCCCTGTTGCTAGGCCACCACTGCTTCTTCCCTGCCTCAAAAAGAGGCAAATTCCTGGTGACCCGCTCAACAGTCCACCCACCCACACACTGACAAAATGAGTGGATCCTAAATACCTAACATATGTGAACCCTTGTGCCCAGTGTAGATCAATTCCAAATGGGAGAAGAGGCAGCAAAGCCAGAGGTGTCAGAGATGGAGGTGACCAGTTGTTCCAGGGAAGGTGAGCAGGTTGTCTCCTGGGAGGTTTCTCAGGGGACAGCCATTTACTTGGAGACTTTTCTCTGATCCAAGATCTGACCCTCAGCCTTATGGGCTCAGAAAACTCATTTTATCTGCAATGAGAAACAGATCCTTGTCTGGTAGCAAAAGCATATTAATCAGGGTTGAAAGATTGATGCCTAAAACCAGAATGTGAATTTATTAATTTATAATGAGCAGTCTGTCACATGGATCCAGGAGACTCCTGCAGGCATCACCATCTCTGAGGAGGCAGACTTTTCTGGAAAAGACAGCATCACTGAAGAGTGTTGGAGAGTTAATATGGAAAGGGAGCTATATCTATTTCTACACTTAGATCTATTGTAACATTCTTGCTGTATGTCAGACAAAATGCTAGATGTTTTAGACATAATTTTATCAATTCCTCACATAAGCCATGAGAGGGCGCTACAAGCACTCATCCTCTTTCACCGAAAGAAAGCCGTTCAGGTTAAAGGACTTAACTGAGGTCATCTAGGTGGCAGAACCAGTACCGGAAGGAGAAGCCCATGGTGGAACTAATAGATCCCAGCTACCTGGCAATGGTGAAGTGGCAAATTTGGGTGAAGGTGAATTGGATAATGGATACTGAGGTGCTGGTGAATCAGCCAGGTGGAGATATTCTCTAAATGATGAGGTGTGTGGAAGCAGAATTCTGCTGAGCCAAGATCTAGAGACAGAAATTAGTGGCATCAAACGGCATATGCCTTCCCTCTTCTGGAGGTTCTCTGAGAGAAAAGCTTTGACATTCTTATTGATAGTGGGTAAATATTTGTGCGTTTTAACTTCACTGTGGTATTAGAATGCAGGAAGGTCCTTCGGGCAGGGTAGGCATCTGAATGGGGTAGGACAGGGTACCTGAGAGAATTGCCAGGATTAGGAGCTCAGAGGAGAAAGGTTCCTGGTGTAGCGACTCCCAATGCCATCTTGCCATCAACCCAAGAGGCCCAGCACCTAACCAGACCAAGAGACCAAGATCTTAACTTTAAGGAAAGGTAGAAGGCATTGTTCACTGAACTCTCTGTAAGGGATAGCCTGGAGCCTGTGTAAGAAGATGACAGAGGAGTGACTTCCTTGGCTGGGGGGCCTGGTAAGGAGCCCCCACCAAAGGGAAATGCAGGCAGGTAGCACAGCCCTGATCGGGGGCTTGATCAAGCCAGCGGCCTAGATGGTAGCATGTCAAACAACTAAGAGCTCCATCAGGCATGGTGATGGTGTTAACCTCTATCTCTGGCTGGAGCGTGAACATCTTTGTTCTGTATCTAAGCCTTACAGAATTGAGGAGTGAGGAGCAAGGAGGTATAGGTGGCCAGCAAGCTGAAGCTTCCCTCCCTCGCTCGCTCCCTCGCTCCCTCCTTATTCACCTAGTCTTGCAACAAACTTTCCTGGGACTAGATTTGAGTCATTCTGGGAGAAGGAATCTGCAGCTGTCTGTTTCTCTGCTTTTGTAATTTACTTTCTTGGCTTTCCCCCCACATTCCTAGTGAAGTGTTTTTTGAACAATCTCAGCCTTGTCTGGACGCCTGAGATTTGCCCACATTTGGGCCAAGAGAGTCAAGGGGTTCCAGGGCCCCTGGAAATTTAGCATGGTGGGCCAGCAGCTGTCTCAGCTGGATTTGCAGGAAACAGCTGGTAGAGCCAGGGCAGGGAGAGGTGAAGCCCCGAGAGAGGAAGAGATTGCAAAAGGGAGAGCCATGGGAGCAGCTGCAGTTGCTAAGCTCTTCCCTCCTGGACCCCTCTATCATGGGGGGCCTTCTCAGCTCCAACACTCCCCACCCTGACTTCTCTCAAAAAAAGAAATAAACAAGTTAAAGTGATGCCCCAGGGACCAGAACCAGCAGACATGGACAATATCTGACAGGGAAGCAGACCCAGGGCTCTTACATTAGAGCTCAGGTTTATTCCCAGGCAAAGCTTAACAGCACCCTGGGTGTGATTCAGCTGGTGGGGGTGGGGGAAGGATTATGCCCCAGACACCAGACCGTGACTGTTTGGGCCTGAAATCCAATCAGGGGACTTGGCATTCAATTGAAATAGCAGAAAACTGGAGGAATTTGGGCCTCTTCTGTTAGTTTAGTAAACCGAGAGTCTCTCAGACATGTGTGCACTGCTCTGGCCTGCATCTGATTGGAGACCCTCCTCACCCCTGTCTTCCTGACTTGGATGAACAATGATTTTTTACTTATAGACTCAGAGTTATGTAATAATCAGACAAAGACAATGATTTCCTTGACTTATCGCTGGCTAGCCCTTTGGAAGGAAGGGCTGGAGTGGGAAGATGTCAGAGCCACTCAGAAAGTTTTGTGTGTATGGAGGGGTACCTTCTCCAAACCCACTATCTCAAAGGCTCAGGATTGGTTCTTGGGCAGCAGTGGTTAAATTGAAATCTTGATTCTCTTGGTAACTTGATGGCTTAGTTTAGGCCTCGAGTTGCTGTTCCATGAACTGCCTTGAAATTTAATCACCCAAATTTATTTCCTAGAGTGTTTTTCACCGTCTCCTCCTGTAGGCCCATTAGTCACCATCCCGTGACCTGACAGAGTGATTATTAAAGACCCTGTCGTTCCCCTTCACTAGATTTAGGGGTGTTGATAACTCTGGAGACTAGTTCTAACTTGAGTCACAGTTGGGTGGATTTTCCCCCCTGCAATCAGTTGTGAATCTTCCCTGAGGGCATCCTCGTCAGGCTGAGAGAGTAACACTGGGGACCTTCTGTTCTTTCTTCAAAACTAGAGAGATAGTTACCGGGTTCTTCTAGGGCTGGTGTTCTTAGGCTGAGGGTTATATTATCCTTTGCCCTGAGGCACATCACAGACCATCTCCCAGCTTCAATTTCCCTGTTGGTGAAATGGAGATAATGCACAGAAAGATGGAAGGGCTGAGCCTGGCATGTAGGCGTGTGCCACGTGTTAGCTCTCTTCCCATCCAGCTGGGATGAGACCCAGGCCTTCCTTCAGGGGATCTTGACAGAGAAATTTTATCAGTCTGATTTGGAAGAATTCTTAAAAAATTTTATTTCAGACTAATTCTGAAAATGAAATGTTTACCTATTCCTCCTTCAAATCCATTTCTCTTCTAAGGTAGGATTGCAAACTTACATAATCACAGGTACCAGGCAGGTAATATAAATAAGCTGGCTGGACACCGGGGGACAGGAGGCCAAGAGCCTGTGAAGAGAAGTTGATGCCTATTGTTTCCAGGTGAGAATGAGTCCTGGAATGATCTTTCCATGTTTTAATAGGAGCCAGATGTCAGCATATTTTGGTGAAAAGTCTCAAATTTAAATGCTTTCAACAAATTAAAACATTTAAAATGTGAAGTTCATGAAATATAGTACAGTTGCCTGGTGGCTAGAGTCACAACCTCTGCACTTTGCAGGTTCTGGAGGGGGAGTTGTCCCCTCCCTGGAGGACTGGGCATGCCTACTCTCTGCCTGGTTGACCTTTGGAGTTATCTCTGCAGGCCTGCTCCTGTCCTGCAGACATGCTGGACCAGTTAAAGGTTATTCTGTAGAAACCTCAACCAACAAGTCAAAAGATGAGTTTCCTGCTCTTAATAGATAATTTTTATTGGTTTTGCAATAAACGTATGAAATAGAAACAATAGCAATAAACTAGCTCAACAAGAAATCGAAAGGCACAGGCCCCCAAAGCCCTTCCCGCCTCTCCTTAATGAGTCTCTAATTTATAGACCGACTAGCGGGACCACTTTTCTTTTTCCAAGCTTTGCAAACTTTTCCATCTTGGAGGCTTGAGGACTCTGGGGGCTGTGTGCTTGTTTCCACATAGTTGCTGAACAGAAGCCAGGGCAGAGCAGTGCCAGACAAGAGAGGGTGGCACTACTTTGGAGCTTCAGAGTCTGGACCCCACCCTGTTTCTTCTGACTTTGAGGGTCTGCCTCCTTTTAATTTCATATTTATGTGCAGGGCAGAAAGGGAGAGTGACCAGAAGGAAAACTCAGCCGAGATGGCCAAAGGCAGCTTTTTAATGCTGGGCGAGCAGTGACGGGGTGGTGGTGGGGTGGGGTGGTGGTGGTGGCATGGAAAGCATCCAGAGACCAGGGAAGGGTTCTTTCACTTTTAAACCTCTGCCCTTTATCTTGTGGAAAGTGCAGGATATTTTTAGTTCACGGTGCTAGGCCTTTTCCGAGGCCCTACAAGAGCATACCCCTGTCTGCTAAGCAGCACCGGGTGGGGGTGGGGGTGATCTCTGTGTATTTGTGACACTGAATGAGACCTCCTTGCTGTTGTTCTCAGTGGCAACTCAAGCAAGCTGGAGGCCCTGGGTCCCTGCCAGCGGGTGTTTACTTGCGGGGTTACTGGCAGTGTCAGATGAGTGATAGCTGGAGTCGGAAGGGCTCCTGCACCATCCGCACATTTCCCCTGAGGCTTGTAGCCCAGAGAACAGGTTATCTGTGTTCCTCATCAAGCCTCAGAGAAAGTGCAGGCCTCCCCAGGGCTCACACCTCAACAGAGTGAGTGAAAAAACAGAATCAAATGGGTTTTCCAGACCTGCCTCTTCAGCGATTGCAGGACCCCAGGGTCTGCATGGGTTGCAAAGACCCTGACAGGCTGTGGTACAAGGGAGGCACAGAGAGCTTTTGCTTGGAATGTTTGTGATACCACCCCCAGGGCCAGCTGTGCACTCCAACACTGCCCCCTGCTCCTCTTCCCACTGTGCCCCCTGTGAGGAAGGAGCTGTTCAGGAGTCTGTCCTGGGAATTCCCAGCAAGGGGAAGGGCTGCAGACTTCTCCAGGGCCTTAGCTCTCTGTCTTTCCCCTCTCGCTCACCCTCTTTCCCCCCTCCTCAGTGGGCTTGGGGGAAAAGACCGCTGACTTTGCAACCCACAGCCCCTGAAAGTCCCCATCTATGGCTTGCTGTTATGCTTCGAGGACACAGGACTGTGAACTCGAAATTGTCTCGCCTTTGTCACCTCCTGGCAGGTCTTTAGAGCTCGGGGAAACAGCCGAGCGGTACAAATCGCAGCGGCGTGGTAAAGCCCCCCTTACTCCTGATGGGTTGCCTGACTCATATCCGTTTCCCTGGCAAAAAATAAGTTTTTGTTATTGCTGGCTTGGCAGAAGCACGGAAGAGTGCGCGAGAATCTACTGCCCCATGCATCACTGGCCAAATTGCCTGAGAAATCCCAGCTCTAGAACTTTTCATCGTTGGCTGTGATGTACGGAGCAGAACGGCAGCTCCATTTCCCCTGCGTGGGGCTCAGCAACGCTGGCACTCAGCAGACCTGCTCTGCTTGCAACTCCCAGAAAATGTGGCCTCTCCTTCCTCTTCCCCTCCTCTTGGCCCCCTATCCCCCCCAGCCTTTATCCCCCCCATCTGCTCATCAACCCCCTCCCTGCCTCTACCCAGCAGGGCCATAGCTGGAGAATCAGGAGGAGGCCCACCATGTCACTTCCCCATCACTCTGCAGACGATTCCACACTAATGTTCTTTTACTGCTGTGATGCTGCACTAATTAATAAGCATCCTGCACAGAGGCCTTGCCTTGCCTCCCTTCCCCTCTCCTCCTCTGCTCTCCCAGCCCCTCCCCGCCAGACCTCAAGAAGGCCTCATGATATCCTGGCATCTGGCAGCAGAGAAAGGATTTTGCTCCTCTACCTGGGCTGCCTGATATTGCTATGAGAGATAACTGTATACGAACCAATAATCTAGCCTGACAATCCAATTTACTGACCAATAGCGCACAATCCACCATGTCATCGGCTGTGGGGAGGCCCATAAATTAGTTCCTAGTAATTTATTCTGATCAATAGAATGGGCAAAGTCACTTGTCTCTTTAATCAAAGGCCCTCTCAGAGATGTCAGTACAGGCAGCTGTGTGGGAGGGAGCAAGGCTCAGTGAGCAACGGGGCGGTGGGTACGTGGCACCACACCCAGAACCCTGGCTTCAGATTCCATAATGGGGCTGGTGTGGGAGGGCACCTGGAATCTCAGCTACCTATACTTCATTTGGCCACCCTAACCATAAAGCATTGGCCTTCAAACAAGCTAACAGAAGAGATGGCTGGGGTGGTGGTTAGCAAGAGATAGACTTGAGGAGATACTGGACTGGACTCCAGGGACGTCTTGTCCCTTCTGAACGTTTGGAGTCTTCCTTCCTCCTCAGGTCACAGGGGCCCCAGCTGTCCTTGGCCTGGGGCTTCTGTAAAGAGAAGGTTCATAGCGTGGTGGGTAAGAGCCAGATTGTTCTGTTTTGAATGCCGATGTCTCCACTGCCTAGATGTGAGGGCTTGGGCAAACTGCTTGCCTCTTCTATGACTTAGTCTCCTCTTCTGTAAAGTGGGGCTAATAGTCATATGCATCTCGTGGGGTTATGAAGAGTATTCAATAAATGAATATATAACATATATTAAATTAATACATTAATATGTAAAGCTCTTAGAATGGTGCCTGATACACAGTAACTGCAATATTGAGTATTAAAATAAGCAAACACAAAGAGATCAAGGAAGAATGTTGATGTGCCTCTCTCTGAAGATGCGCCAAGTCCTTGAGATGCTCTGCTTCCTGAAAACTTGCTCTTTCTGACCCGCCTTCACGTCTTATTCTGCCATCCAAAATAAACAGATGAAGGAAGAATCAATTGATGCTATCTCTTTGAAATGACAGTGAAACTCCAAAGGCCTTTGTGCAAACTCCTTCGGGGCCTCAGATAGAGCCAGTGCATTGAAGAGAGTCATTGACTCTGCTTTAGAGAAGACTTGCCTGTTATTAGAGAGTGGGGGCAGGGGTGGTGGGGGTGGAGTGGGAGGGTGGCCTGTTACCTGCATTGGATTGACACATGAGAGAGGCAGAGCTCTCTGACACGAGCCAGGTACACAAAGGAAGACATGAGACAATGGTGCCAGGGTCTGTGACTTTGAGTTCCAGTCCCAGCCCTGTCATTCCCTAGCTGTGGGGCTTTGGCCGAGTCACTTCATATCTCTGACTGTGATTCTGTATCCCAGACATGAAGGAGTTGGATAGAACCATCTCAGAAGTCTTGTCCTGGCTCCGACACTCAAATTCTATACAGTCAGTAAGGAGTCTGTTGGCTTCTGACTCCCCTCAATCCTGTGCTCCCCACAATGATCATCTGAAAGTCTCTGAAACTAAGTGCCATAAAGAAATCCAAGATGTCTCAAATATTATAGTCACTAAATGGAACTGACATCACTGACAGAACGGAGCCAGTTCCCTGAGGAGTTCCTGGGGCCTTGAACCCAACTGAGACAGGGTCCTGGATGTGCAAGAGGCCAGAGGATTCTGTTCTGTCATCAAGGTCAAGGGCAGGACTTCTGATTCTAAGGAACCTTTGGGGCCTCCTCTGCTCCTTTCACTGGCCCTCAGGGCTGCTTCAGGGTAGAGAACCCCATGTTAAGGGCACAGCCTCATTGAGGCATAGGGGGGAAACTGAGCCAAAATCCCACCTGAAATTCCAGGCTCCAGTGATTGTTCCTGGGTCCCATCCTGGCCTCTTATCTCCTCATAACTGAGCCCCGACATGTGCCCATCTCAGACCCGGTGAGCTGGAGGGCTAGGGTATAGCAGTCATTGAGGTGATAGGGCCAGGTTGGAGGCCTGAGGCCGGCCCAGGGCGGCTGCATGGCAGGTGGACACAGTTTCTGGTGAGCAAGAATCTGGCACCCTCTGCTGACCCCGCGGCAGGAGACAGCTGGTCAACCAGGCTGGGTCTGCAGCCACCGGGAGGGGGAGGGGGAGGGGCGGGGCCCAGGACCAGGCGGCAGCTTACTAGTCAAAAGAGCAGCTCCCCTCTCTGAATAGATCATTTTTATTGGTTTTGCAATAAGCTTATGAGACAGGAACAATCGCAATAAACAAACTGAACAAGAAATCGAAAATATGGGCCCCGAAAGCTGTTACTGAGCCCTTCTCAACCTTCTCTTAATGAGTCTCTAATTTATAACAAAGTCATCAGCCTAGCACCTCCAGGGTTCCCTGGCTCCAGGCTAAGAACCCATGGCTTCTGCCTTGTGTGTGTGTGATCTGTCATCTCTAGGTGCCTGGAACCTGTCTCCAGGAGGGACAGGAGACTCCAGCTAGAGGAATTGATCCAGAGAAGTCTTGGGACAGGCTTGAGACTTCAGTCATGGCTACCTCTGTGAGGATCTGGGACATGTGGTTCTCCCCAACCCTTCACTAGACCTCTTCAGAATGGATGGGGCTGGCTCTGAAGCCAAACGGCCTCCAAACTTCTTCCTCAACCCTCTTCCAAGCCCTAGGCTGCTGATGCAGACACAGAAATTGTGTTCCTTTCAGACTTCCAGGCACAGGAGGCTAGGACAACTGGCAGTTTCACATTGCATGCTCCTCAGGATTGGCAGCCCTGGTGAGGCTGGGGTTTTTCCCTCCTCAAGATTAGAGGCTCCCTTAGGGAAGCCATGTCTCCCCTCCTACAGGCTTAGTCTCTCTGTGAGGGGAGCCAGAGCTTCCCATCAGACAGTGCTTGTATGAGGCCAGGGCTGTCTCTTTCTTGAGGTGGGGGATCCCTGGGGAACTGTTGCATCTCCTCCTTTGGACTGCAGCCCCTGGATGAGGGTCGTGTTTCCCTGCCTCAGACTGGGGCTACAGGTGACAGGGCTACGTCACCTCCACAGACTGGAGCTCCCCCTGCACATTCATTTTTCTACAATTTCTTTTGTCATCAAAGGACCCTGAAGCCTTTTCCCAAAGCAGCTTCCTGTTCTGACCCTGGCGCCTGCTCGAGGTACATGTCAGCTCCCTGTGCCTTTCCTGGTTGCTGAGCCTAGAACAGGGCATCCAGGGATCAGACTCACTGTCCCACCAAATATTGGCTGGGTGATTGGTAGAGATGTATTTCTCCGCAGGGGACCCAGGGCTCCCTTGCGATGCCCGCAATCCTAGAGATGGCCACAAGATGTCAGTGTGAGGCCACAGAAATGGCTCCTGTACTAGGGCTGAGCTCAGAAGGAAAATCAGCAACCAGAAAGAGGTGGGTGGGTGGGAGGGGGGGCAGTCTTGGCAGCCAGCACTGTGCTTTTCTCTCTGTCCCCTCTGCAGGTCCCAACACTAGCCCTCCCACACCTTCTCCCTTAAACTCACAGCAATGCTCCATCTCCTGCTCTGCCTCCAATTCTTTGCTCACGGAAAAGTGGGTTCTCAAGCTCCCTGACATGCAACTCTGGGAAGGATGAGGAGCTTTGTCCCTGCTGCAGGCACCCTTGTTGGGGAGAGCAACGCCTGCAGGTATGATCCTATGTGTCATCGTGGGTGTGGCTTCAGGCCACCAGGCACTCAAAAGCCGGCGCCTGTGTGTGTGTGTGTGTGTGTGTGTGTGTGTGTGTGTCTTTGCAAGAATTTATATTTGCTACAGTCATTCAGACCTGGAAGAGGACCTTAGAAATTTCCCAGTCCAATTCTTCTTTCATAGATAAGGAAATACAGGCCCTGAAAGAGCAGGGGCTTAACTTAAGGCCATGTAAGCAAGTCTGTGGCTGGGAGAGCACAACCACAAAGCTGTCCCTGGGACCCAGGTCTCCTGCCTTCCAGCAGTACATATACGGGTTCCCATCTGGAGTCTCCAGGGCTGTGTGTCTGGTATACTTCTGTCTTAGTGTTTTACTTTCAATGCGTCCTGGGATGCTCCCCTACTGATCGCCAGCCGGCAAGGTTCTGAGCAGAATCAGAAGGCAATGGGGAGGGGGCACTTGATGGGATGAGCACTGGGTGTTATGCTATATGTTGGCAAATTGAACTTCAATAAAAAAAATAAATTAAAAAAAAGAAGGCAATGGGGAGAAGAGATGGGATGGAAAGGAAGAATGGAAAGGCAGGGATGTATCTATGGGTGTGGGTGCATGTATCTTTATGCTGCACCATAGCAGCATGTAGATGCCAGTGAGTGGGTGTGTCCGAATCTCCATGTGTCAAGTGAATGTCTGTGTCAGAGCCCATGATTCTGGTGTGTGGGCTTAAGTTTGTGTGCATGTTTGTGCCTGTGTGTGCATACATGTCCTAGGACCTGTGTGAGTGACTACTTGGAGTCCAGGCCTCTTAGGGAGGTGTTGGTGCTGCGGGCTGGAGAGTGTGAGTGATGGTGTGTGCCAGCCATTGGCGTGCATGTCAGTGACTCAGGAGCGTGCATCAGTCAGGGGCCATGTGAATGACTGTGGGTGTCAGTGAGGACATGAGTGTGTGTGTGTGTGTGTGTGTGTGTGTGTGTGTGTGAAAGAGAGGCTGCTCTGTCTCCCCACCTCCTTGCCCCCCGCCAGGCTGTCTCCTGTGGCCCCTAGGGTTTCTGTGTCCCCGCCCCGGCAGCAGCGAAATCCTTTATCGGTTGAGGCACCAGCCCCCGTGTAGGGATTTCAAGGTTCCTGTCGGTTCCATCCATCTTCCGGGGCCTCCTGGTATTAGCATTGATCTACAGGGGAAATGGAGAGCGCGGCTGGGTTATTACGCACCCGCCCGCCTTCCCTGGGCCGTGATTGAGTGCACACAGAGAATTTTTGAAACATGGCCACCCTAACTTATTCTGTCTTCCTGCCAATAGCGTGGCGTGGGTCCAAATTACGGGTCGATACCAGCTGATCTTTTTATGTTAAACTGTGATGAAGTCGCTTCTATGTGGAGATGGGATTAAGCCCTGAGCCCTCTTTTAGGGGAGAATTCTTGGGGTGGAAAAGGGGGAATCAAGGAGCGGACGAGGGGAGCAGTCCCTAGGCATGATGGTGGTGGGGATCGGTGGGGTGGGGGGTGGGGTGGGCGGGCAGCCTGAGCAAGGCACGTGTACCAGGGCAGTCAGAGCTAGCCCGCGCTGGCCTCAGGCCTCCCTGCCTGATTTCTCCCTTTGTGACCTTTACCACCCTGGGGACCCCTAGGGCCCCCCATCAGACTTTCCATGGTCAGCCAGTCTGGCCCTAGTGAGCCCCTCCCTGTTCCCCTCCAAGGATAGAATTCCATTTCCCTCCAGCCCCCTCCACCCCTCTCCTCCAACCCCCCTCCACACACCTGCACCATCAAACGGGTTTGTCTTTAACCTCCAAACAGGGAACTTTAATTAAAGAGACAGTGACCCCTTTTATGAGTTTGGTCGAGTTGGGTTTCAGGGCCCTTGTCACTAGGGGCTCACATAACGCTAACAAAAGCTTGCAGGCCCCCAGAGGAGCCGGTCTCCTTCGTAGACATTGCAGCAGGGCACAAGGTGGGGATGGGGGGGATGGGGCAGGGGGAGGCATCTTGGGGCTAGGAACCCAGTGACAGCCTCAGTAAGGTGGTCACTGGGTTGGAGGTTGGGGAAGGGTGAGGGGGCAGACCTGGGTCTGGGGTAGGGGCACTGACTACTGTACCTTTGCAGCATGACGCCCACACCCTCAACCATCTGGGTCTAGCAGTGTGGAATAGCTAGGCTTCCAAGACACACTCGTACAAACATCCAGGGCTCCTATCCCTTTGCCTGTTGGCATGTGTGATAAAACCAGAAGTAATTTCCAAGAGAAATAGATAGGCTAGAACTTACTCTAAGAACAGCTGATATTTTTTTACTCACATATTTAAAGGAAAAGTGATTTTATGATAAAACATAATTGCTAATAACTATAATAACACCATTCAACATATGGCATGAAACACAAATGCTGTCCTGAATCTGGAGGTGCAAAGACTGCACAACACAACATACTGCTCGGAAGGGAGCGGTTCCCCCCCCCCCCCACCAAGAGCTGGATCCAGGTCTCCTCTCCACTGCAGTCTCTCTCCCCTCCCCCACTTCCATCTCCCTTCCAGACCCCCCCCCCAAGGTGGACAACTATTGGGTTAGTGTTAGGAGTCTGAAGGGCCCTTATCTTATGTCTAATCACCTCTTAACTGTTGAATTTTAACTAAGGGCTTCTTTCGGTCCTGTAGGAGATGTTTGCTTGTCCTTTGATCTAGTTCTTTGATATCCTTTGTGAATTCTTGGAGCTGAAGAGGGATGCCCAATCTGTCACACTTATTCATTCAACAAACATCAGGGGCTATTAAAAGGAACCTGTGTGTAATTGATTCTTTCTGAAAGGGTGGATTTTCCCTAAGTGGGGTACACTCCCATTAACCAGAGGCTAAATTGTCAACTATCTATCTGCACAGGAAATTCACCACTGAAATGGTAATCCAGGGTAGTCTCTGATTGAAAACTAGGGGTGATCCCAAACTAGCAAATGTGTGGAGGTGTTACTTAAGGCCAAAACTGAATGAAGATGATCCACAGCAACCCCCCTCCACTTCTGCTGTTACCTCTGGGTCCCTGACTCCTCCTGGTGACACATGTGCTTGTCACATGGGGGCGGTTGGGTGGGATGTAGGGATACCTGAGAGGAGTGATCTGTGACAGGGACACCTGTGAGAGGTCAAATGACCTCCACACAAGGGGGTGAGCGCACAGACCAACATGTGACATCATCATATCCTGGGCCTGCTCACTCCCACGCATGGGCCTTCCCCGGTACACATGCCTACCCACATGAGTGGTCTGTGTGTGCACGCCTAGAGTGCAGGCACCCACAGAGAGAGGTCACAGCCCCTTCCCTCCTCCCTGGGGGAGGGACCTGGAGGCCAGAGGGGTTGGGGAGTAATTGGTTTTGGCGTTTCCTACCTCTCCTGCCCGGGGAAGCTTTCTCTGTTTCATCTTTAGCCTGATCAATCCTCAGTCATGTGCCTTTCCACATGGGCGCCCCCGGCCCCCCAACTCACTGCTCTTGGAAACTTCGTTAGTACCATTAATCTGCTGACCCAGGCAAATCACCAACTCTTCCTGCAACTCAGCCTCTCAACTCATCCCCCCTGGACCACCCCCCAGGATCTGCTAATCACCCTCCCTCCCCAGGCTGACCCATTCTCCCCTGCTTCCTCCTGTTCCTGTTTACCCCTTCTGTGTGCCAGCCTCCCCCAGCCCATCACTCCCAGGGATCCTCCTTCCTCCTCATTCCCGTCCACATACTCACTGACTCCCAAGTGTTTACCCACAGGTGAGTACGCACTTGGTAAGGCAGTTAGCCCATGTCTGCCACCAGCACTCTGCAGAACCTGCGGCCTGGTGGTTGGGGATGTGGAGTCTGGCTCTGGCTGTGGGAACTGTACAAGGCACCGTGCTGAGGGCTTCCTGTTTGCCAGGCACTGTGCTAGACACTTCTACCCAGTTTTCTAATCCTCATGACCCAAGAGACAGCCGTTATTTCCCCCATTTTAAAGACGAGGGGAATTGAGGCTGGAATGATAAATTACTTTTTTTAAAAAAAGATTTTATTTATTTATTTATCCACGAGGGACACACACACACACACACACACACACACAGAGGCAGAGACACAGGCAGAGGGAGAAGCAGGCTCCATCCTGGGTCTCCAGGATCACACCCTGGGCTGAAGGCGGCGCTAAACCGCTGAGCCACCCGGGCTGCCTGATAAAATTACTTAATGAGCAGTAGACACAAGATCGGCATCGACTCAGATCTGCCTGATTCTAAAAACATGTTTTTTCATCTGTATAGAGGGAAGGAGAAGACCAGCCTTGAGCTAGCTTCTAGGTATCTTCCCTAGAAACTTTCTATGTGAAAGAGTCCCTGACATGAGGTTTATCCCAACTTTTTCCTCTGTCAGAGCAAGGTCTTGAGGTTAGGGTGAGTGTGTGTGTGTGTGTGTGTGTGTGTGTGTGTGTGTGTGTGCCCTTTTCTCCTTAGCCCAGAAAGCCCCCTGGTGTCCAGGCCCCTATCTGGAGCCCCAGGCTGCACCCTGAGCTAGGGTGCACCCCTCTCAGCTGGCTCCAGGCCTACAGAAGAAGGCCCTGCTCCTTCCGTGGCCTCTGTGGCTGATGTGCTGGGCCCATTGTCCAGTCAGGAACAAAGACTGCGGATTTAAGCTGAGTGACCAGGCGGCTCTGCCAAGCAGAAAAGACCGCCCCCCTCGAAGCTGGGCCCAGCCGGGGGCAGGAGGGGGACCCGAGAGAAAGGGGACAGGGAACCTTTGAAAGTAACTAATTAAAGGGCCTTTGCCTGCCCCCTCCTCCTGGGCGCCTAATCTCTCTGGGGCAGCAGCCAGACAATGTGCCCCTCCACCCTGCCCCCCTCACCGGAGTTTTAAAACAAGAGACAACTTGAAGTTAATGAGCGCCACCTGACGGGGGTCCCCTAATGAGAGGGGGCTGCTGGGAGGCTCGCACATTCTCTGGTTCCATGAATAGCTCCCCCCACCCCCTGAGTTTTATTCATCTCAGGCCAGGGGCAGGGGGCAGAAAGGAAGGGGGCCCTGCTCAGTTTGGAGCACGTGGACTGTCCTGCAGTATGGGGGCAGGGGACCCCACATGGCCCTCCCCCATGGCTGTGCCCACGTCTGTGGCTGAGCCCCGTCAGGCTGTGGCCTAAGACCTGGGAGGCCCAAGGCCTGGCTGGGTGGCTCAGACCAGCCTGCTCTGTAGGCCCTTGGTCCCTTGGTCTCTTCTCAATGTGGCACCAAGGCAAAGGAGGGCTGCTTTGGGGTTGCTGTACTTGGTGGTGGAGGCCAGGGCCAGGAGTCATTTGGGAGGGGGACTGAAAGGCTCTCTTGCATGTTTGGGCAGTCTCCACCATCCTGGCTCTTCCTATCCCTCCCTGGTCCTGGCCTGATCTCTGATTCCTGTATGGCTCCTATTTCTGAAGCTCAGCTCTGATGCTCCCATCCGCCACTTCCCCAGATCTAACCCCCATCCCCCTGCCACCCTCCCTGTTGTCAACAGTGGCTCTTTTCTCAGACTCAGCATCCTCTGTTCCCAGAGCGGGTGGGCAACTTGTCAGCACCAGAAGACAGGCCTGGCCTCTCCAGTATGCATGTGAGTCTTGCCTCTGTGAGTGTGTAACAGCAAACAGGTGTGTAACAGCCTAGGGAGTAGGTCAGTGTGGAAACACTTTTGGGTTATTGGGGGAGATGGTGAATGACCCCAACTCTCTGCCTCATACTGGCATTCTGCCCCAAATAACTCTCCCACAGCTCACTGCCATCCTGAAACCCTATCCTAAAGTGCACTGGAGTCTATAGTGGGGCTCTGATGTCAGATGCGGAGTCTGGGAAACAGAGCCCTGAGGCAGCCTGGTCTGGTCTCTGGTCTCAGGGCCAGACACACCCAGCAAGGGCTCCTCAGAGCAATGCTGCAGAATTCCCCCACTACCCCCAAAAGGTGGGAGCTGAGGGGGTAGCATTTGAAGGGCCCAGGGCAGTTTGACATGGAGGGGAGGGAGGGACCAGACATAATAGGGGTCTTCAGCCAGCAGAGAGCCATGGACAGAGGTGACTAATTTCCCAACTACTCATGGTGAAAATATCACATTTCATGCTTTGTTGCCGATTCATAGAAAAATCCTATTAAAACCGGGTGGATTATTTATACAGTTTAAACAAATGATGATCAAAGATTTTACACGTTTTGAAGACAACCCAGGGTTATGCAGCCTGGCTGGGGGCTTATCCAGAGTGTGGCAGGCAAGTGTGAGGTGCGTGGATGATTTGGTAGGAGGTAGGAGCATGTGGGGTAAGTTAGGAGCAGGTTTACATGGCGGGCTTGTGGGGGTGGGGGGGTGGGGAGTTACAGCTGTTCTGTCCAGTAGGGGGCGCCCTGCCCACGGTGTTGATACCCCCCTCCCTCCACCTAATCAAAGCCCCACAGAAAGGTGATGATTTCAGGTCCCTTTTTGCCTGTTCAAGGACCTGTCAATTCCCTTGAAAGTGTTGTTGGAGGCACTTATTTTCGTGGAGCTGTGATTATGCGGTACTGGGCTTGGCACCTGGATGCGTGCAAACAGGCATTGCGTGTGACTGCAGGCCAGCCCAGTATCTGCGCATGCGTCAGTGTGCACCTGCGTGGGCTAGTTAGGGTATGCTGCGTGTCTCTGTTGCTTCTATTATTCACCTTCCTCTCAGTGCAGTGCTGAAGGTCTCCCTATTATTATAGGGTACAATAACCCTATTACTCTTGCACAAGCACTGGCATGTGCACCGCACAAACAGGTCACACTGTGCAGTGGGCCACTTTTTGAGAGCCACCCTCCCCTATGGCTTAGCTTTAAGTGATGGTAAGTGGTAGGTGGCTGGAAGAGGGACAGGTCCCCTTCTTGGCCTACTGTGGGGGACCCTCGCCTGGAAGGCATTCCCTCAAGCTTTGGCTTCCGCATCCCAATGCTAAAGATACAGGAACTTCCTGAATCCCCGGAGTCCCAGCTCCCTTGGGGATATAACCCCCCATAGAGTTCCCCCACCCTGAGGAAGGGTGTGCTAAGTGCTTGAGATCCCTGATTGGAGGTCTGCCTAGAGCTCTGTGGTGAGAACCCGGAGCCCAGCTCAGCCCCAGGAGTTGGCAGAGGGGGTTGGAGGGAGAGGTAGTTGGTGCCTGCGGCAGGGACAGAGCGGCCCTGCATCCCGTGCCCTTGCCACCTGTCCCTGCCCACCGGGCCGTCCTGCCTCAGTAGTTTTATTACGCAGAGGAAGATAACGCCCTGGGGGAAGGCAGCCTGTTCTGAAGGGGAATGTACTCCCTTCTACCCATCCCAGCCTCAGGGGCCAGGCCAGGGCCTAGGTGAGTTTCTGGTCTGCTGGATTCTGCGGAGCTAAACTAGGGTTCCCCGGAGAGGCCATGAACAGATCTGGAGGTTCCCATAGGAAAGAGTGGAGGGTGCCTGGATGGCTCAGCGGTTAAACTGTGCTTTCGGCTCAGGGTATGATCCTGGAGTTCAGGGATCGAGTCCCACATCGGGCTCCCTGAGGGGAGCCTGCTTCTCCCTCTGCCTAAGTTTCCACCCCACTCTCTCTGTGTCTCTCATGAATAAATAAATAAAATCTTTGGAAAGAAAAAAAAAAAAAGGAAGGGGTGGAGGGAAAGCAAGAGCGGAAGAAGAGGCAGGGTCGGGGGCCCAGGGAGGCTTCTCTTGGTGGGAGGAAGGGAGAAATTTTGGTAGGGCAGGTTTAGAAACAGTGGGAGATGGGGTTATCTGCCTCCCTGGAGACCTCCCAGCTGGAGTAGGGGCGAGTGGGAGTAACTGAGGGCACCTAGCCTGGAGGGTTATTGTGGTGGGTCAGTGCTGCAAATGTGTCTAAGGGACATGAAATGTCTTCTTTGCCACTTGATTTGCTTATATATTTATTTATTCTTCCTTAAATCTGGTTCCAGCAGTCACATGCATCCCCAAGGCCTATGCAGCTAGCTAAGGAGCAAGACCTGGCCTAGGGAAATTTAATCATCTCATCATGGAGACCCTAGCTTATTATTTGTTTTCCTCCTGGACTCTCTCCTCCCTCCTTCCCTCCCTCCCTCTTTCTTTCATTCTCTCCTTTGCTTCCCCCCTCCCTTTCTTCCTTCTTTCCTTTTTTTTTTTTTTTTTTGAGGAAAGAAAACAGGCCACACTGGGGAACCTGCAACAGCAGCCAGTAGAACAATCACATGTGACTGGGGCATCCATCACAGCCTGGTCCTGCAGCAGCCTGCCTGGAGGAGCCGCCACCCTCACCACTACTGCCTTCACCACAGCTTGCACTTTATTAGAATTTATACGTTGCCCCGATTGAGGGGGAAAATAATTAACACCCCTACAAATATATCGTAAACAAAATATTTATTAGAAATAAATAACTCATTTATTTTACATATTTCATTTCAACAATAACATTACCCAATTTATCATTTAACATTTTTGCAAGACAACTTAACGACTACTTATTAGCATTTCCATTTTTCACCCGCGCACCATAAAGCACGGGCGCTCCCCAAATGGCCTGGCACAAGCCGAGCCAGGAGCTCAGAGGACCCTGGGGAAAGCTGTGGACCCCCTGGATCTCCCTCTCTTATGCACATGAACATGTGCAGGACCAATATCCCATAACCAGTACATGTAGTCACTTTCAAGCATAGACGCTTTCTTCTCATATAAATCCACTCAGCTGCCTACTCCCCGCAGACACCCCCAGAAAAGAAACATACAGGCATGCAAAGTGATGCCCTGCCTGATTCCAAATATTCATGCTGATAGTGTCCTCCAACATCCACATGTCCACATGTCCACAGACTTCCCGTGGCCCACACCCGGTTACACACAGATACAATCACTGGCCCTGTACTCGTGCTAACCTGATCTCACATTTGGGCTTAATAGGCAGGAGTCAGCACCTTTTCCTTCTTCTTCCACAAGGAGTAGGTTGGGCTAGAAGCTCTGGGTGGGATCTGAGGCCCCTCTAGCTGCCACCTGTGGCTCTCTGGCCTCCTCATATGCCCCTCTTCTATTTCCTCTGATCAGCAAGCATTTCCTGGGATGACTATTCATTTTCACTCCAAACTTTTGTCTATTGGGGAGGGAGTGTCACCCTGCAGAGCCCGGCCTGGGTCTCTTCATGCTCCAACCCCAGTATGTTTTCTGGGAAGGGAGTGTGTTCTCTGGGCCTCTGCTCCTTGGGCTCTGAGCTGTGAGTTCAGGGCTGGACTCTGGGAGATGAAGAGTTTGGATCTGGGTGAAATGAGGTTGAACTCTGTGTTGGCGTTCAGTGCATTCGAGTCCCTTCTCCGCTCAGGGTCACGGCCCAGCTTCACTCCTTCCTTCCCCTGGCAAACACTCTCTCTGGCCTTCTGGAAGAATGAAGCCAGTGGGGGAGCTAATACCGCAGGTGAGGGTTGGGGTGGGAGACACTCCCCCAGCCTCCCAGCCCCTAGCAGTGACCAGGTATCTGGTGAGGCCAGAGGGTGTCCCTAACTGCTTATGAAATCAAACTGTAGCCCCCCTCAACTCCATCCTGAAATGCTACTATTCCTAGAGTGTCTGTGTGTCTGTGTGCAGAGATGAGCTGAGGGAACAGATGGGGGCACACCCCTCGAGGACACACATGGATGCACATAGATGTGCACACGTGTGTGTCACTCTGTGTGAATTCTACCCAGGCTGACTCACGGCCCCACGCCCTGGCACCAGTCACAACATCTGGGAGATTAGGGTCTGTTTGGGTGCTGAGGGCCAAGGCCGAGACATTGCTCTTCCAGTGCAGAGCCTCTCTGCCGTCTCTCTGGGAGGTGGAGGTGGGATCCTGGTAGCTGGGGGGCCTGGGGCCCCAGGGATGGGGCAAAGGGGCTCTTCGGAATCAGCCTAGCCAGAGGCTGGGGGCAGGGCCCTGGGGGAGCACTCACAATGGCTGGAGGTTGGAGGGTCTGAAACTGGAGACTTTAATAAAAGCCACTGACAGCAAATAAAGCTGCCAGGGGAGTCCCATTACCCACAACAAGGACCCTTTGTGAGCTCCACAGGGCTGAGCTGACCCTTCTCCACTGGCCTGGCCTCATACTCACCCGCCCTGGGCCCCATCTCACTGCCCGGAGGCTCCAGAGCCCCCCCTCCGCAACACGGCACCATCCAGCTCAGGGTGCCTCCCATGCGGAGGCCGCCGAGTGAGCCCTGCTTGAGCTTCCCACAGACTGCAAGTTCTTCTCCAGGCCTACTCCTAATATCTCTCGCTTCTGATGCCCCTTGCCTTTGGTTGCTTTGTCCTCTTAACAAGCATTCAGTCACTCCACTGCAGGAGCACGTCCTGTTCAATGAGTGGGGAAATTGACCATGGTGCGGGCTCCACCCACCCCAGTCCGGAGCTGAGGCAGGGGATGGAAATCCGTGGCTGTCCTGACCCTGATACAGAACCTAGCATGGTTCTTAACCTCGAGACTGCACTGTCCCTCTCTGGAGCCTCGTGCTGACCCCAGCACTGATGGACCAGAAAGGCTGCTGCTACACCGGGGTTGGGAAGACCTGGCTTAAGTCCTGGAACTGACACTGAGCAGCTGTTGGACCCATTTCTCCTCTTGAGCCTCAGTTTCCTTATCCTAAAGTGAGGCTGATTTAAAAGGGCTCCTAGGAGGATTTGTGACCTGATAGGTATAACACTTATAAACTTTAAATCACCCCACAAGTGAGGGCCGTTATAACTACTTACCTCAGCCTCAGTTTGAAACCAAATTGTGCCGTGAACATCAATCTTCACACAGATTCTCAGTCCTGCTCTGTATCCTGCGCTGATGACGATATTACTAAGGATATAAGAAGCCGTTCAATGAAAAATTGAAGAAAGGAATGGAACATACTCTAATACCTGACCTCAACTAAAAAGCCAACTGATTGGTGGAGGGTTTTGGGGAGCCACGTGGGAAATAGAAAAGTTGGGGTCAGAGTACTGACCTGGAGTTTGGGGACACTTTGGGAAGATGGGAAAAAAGGGGTTCAAGGCAGTTGGAGGTCTCTGAAGCAGAGTTAGGGTGTGCAGAAAGTTTTGAGGTTGGAAAAGGTGCAACCCATGAGATTTGGAGTTGCTGCTTTAAGGGTGAGGTGGGGCCTGAATGGGGGTTGGAAGATGGGGGTCCGGCAGGAGGGGATTCTGGTGCAGGGCGGGGAGGGAGATTAAGAGGCGCTCTCAATTGCCTTAATGGGCTCTAAGAGGCGGGATCCTATTACAGCTCGGGGTGCCCCGGGGTGCCTTGCTGGGAAGACAAGCTAATCTGCCATGCAAATTAAATCCTGCCTCAAGACGCAAGGCCTGCTTAATGTGATCCATTACACAGTTTACTTGTTTATATCTAATATTGGAACAGGCAGCCCGGGCGGGCGGCAGCGGCAGGCGGAGCGGCCCAAAAGCAGGAGAGTAAATTACCAGCAAAATGAGCTTTTCCATCCTCAGCGCCGCCACCACCAACGCGCCTCCCTGGCCCTCCGTGGCCTCGCGCCCCCTCCCACCCGCCGCCCGCAGCGTCCTCTCGCTCTTCTGCTGGCCCGCTCTCTCCCTCTTGGTCAAGTCTCCTGCTTCTCTTTGTCTTTGTCTCTTTCTGTCCTCTCCCCGGTGTCTCTGCCTCTCTCTGTTTCTTCATCTCCTTCTCCCCGTCTTCCTCTCTGCCTCAGTCTTCTCCTGAGTCTTCCTGGATGTTTCTTTCTCTCTTCTTGGGCTTCTGTTGCTCACTTGTCTCCTCCTGCCAGAGGGACGGGGACCTGGAGCAAATGCCGGCTGGATGTGTGATGCTGTGTGGAGCCTTGGACTGTGAAGCCAGGCTCGGGATGCCCCCCAGTGTGCATGTCCTCCGGAGAGCCCTGGAAGAGGCTGCGCCTAGGAATGCTTGGCCTGCCCCTCAGTGAACTGCAGAGCTACTGCTTTGCCAGCAACACTGTCCCTGTTTGTGATGTTATTTGCGTCAGTGACCTTGAGGTGTTTGCTTATGTGGGAAGCGTCACTGTGCCCCCCTGTTTGTATGTGTGTGTGGCTATGAGGGTGTGGATGTGACCTGTGCGTGCGTGTGTGGGGGTTTGGGGTAGTGTTTTAACAAACCCTGGGAGAGGGATCCCTGGGTGGCGCAGCGGTTTGGCGCCTGCCTTTGGCTCAGGGCGCGATCCTGGAAACCCGGGATCGAGTCCCATATCGGGCTCCCGGTGCATGGAGCCTGCTTATCCCTCTGCCTATGTCTCTGCCTCTGTCTCTCTCTCTCTGTGACTATCATAAATAAATAAATTTAAAAAAAAAAAAAAACCCTGGGAGAGTTCCTCGCCCTCTGCCCAGCACATGCTCTGGCAGGGCTTCCTCCTCCTGCCGCTCTGGGTTAGCGTCATAGGTAGCATGAGGATTCCCTGGCTTTCCTCATGCTTCTTGACCCGCAGGCCACTCTCCTTTTAGCTCCAGAACAGCCCTGAGGCTTTCATTGCCCCCAGGATCATCTCACTGTCCACTGTGGAGTCCCTGGGGTCTCCGTGTTTTTCCCTGCTATGTCCCTGTCCAGGCCCTTACCCCTACTCTGGCCTGTACTTCTCTGGTTGGGCATCCCTGAGGTCTGAGCCTACATTCGCAGGGGAGCCAAAGGCCAACCAGAGCCAGAGGCAGGCAGAACAAGAAGGAGAGGTGAGAGAGACACCCAGAGACACTATGGCAGAGGCGAGATTGAGCAGAGGTGGTGGACAAGGGAGACAAGCAGAGAGATCACAGCCACTGACACAGGTCAGGGGCCAAACAGTATGGGCCTTACTGGGAGGGACAGCCTATGCTCACAGACACCACAGGCCTAGTTTTGAGGGGCCATTCCAGACTCTGAAGCTGCTTGAGGAGCTCTAAAGGGCTGTGGGAAGGGGGGCTCCCCATCCTCTGGGCTTGATGAGGCCCTGCCCCGGGGCCTCCTGCTGAGGAGGAGACATGAGTAACTCCAGCCTAAGCCTCGGGACCCCTGGTCTGTGTCTGCGGTCTCAAGGGGAGCCAGCCCACTCCACCAGGCTCTGAGAGCCTTGGGCCCCAGGGCAGACATGGGGCAGAGGGCGAGAAAGCGCCCAAGGCCACCACTGTGCCCAGCTGCTGCTCTCACGCCTGCCCCTACATCCGCACTTGCTCATATGTGCCACGTGCCAGGCTGGAGGCTTGCCAATGAGTCTCCCCTGGCTTTGGTCCATGTTCCTGTACCAGGGCCCTGGTCACATTCTTTAGACCGAGGGCTCCCGGCTCCCTAATCTCCTGCTGCCCCAGGGCCTTGTCCCCCTCAGGCCAGTGAGTGAGCCTGATCCCTATTCTATCCCTTAGCCCCCTGGGACTCCTGGCCTCACAATCCCTCCTGATCCCCAAGAACCCTGAAGGCCCCATCTCTCCAACTTCCAGGCACATGTCTTCCTGTCCCTGACCCTTGGCTCCGGTTGCAGGGGGGTGGGGGTATCCTGATGGGTTGGGGGGTAGGAGGGAAGGTGTGAGTCTGTGTGTCTGTGTGGAATGGGGGCTGTTTGGATAAACAGATGGCAACAAATGGCATAAAATTATATACCCATAATGTCAGTTCATAACATTTTGTTCGACATACTTGATTTAATCGCTTAGCTGACGATTTGGCTTTTGGGCCCATATGGTGGGGAATGAAGCTGCGTGGCACCCGCTCCAATCTGGCTCTTTTATCACCGAGGCTGGGGGGGGCGGGGATGGGGGGGTCAGAGAGGGGGAAGAGAAGGGGATGCAGATGGAAAGAGAATGAGCTGACAGGAGGGGAGCCAGGGAGGGGGTGACTATAGGGACTGAAGGGGACCGGACCCTGGCAGGGTGCAGGAGGATGGCTGGAGACAATGTGGGCAAGGCCTGAGTCAATGGGGACAAGCCTGTCCCTGAGAGACCTGGACCTGCAGCAGCCCCGAGGCTGACCTCCTTGGGTCCTCTCAGGTGGTGGCCATAGATTTGTCTCACAGCAGCCTGACAGTGTCTCTTTCTCTTCAAAAGCAAGACCTAGACACCCAGCTCTTAATCTCTGGGGTTATACCCAATGTTTTTGCCAAATTGGGTAATTTGAGTGCGTGCACGTATGTGCACACATGTATGCCTGCTTGCTAATGTGGGAACTGAGCGAGGGACTATGAGATCCCTTGGGAGATGGGTTACGTCTGTGAGGATTGCCTAACTTTCACTTTGAGCAACTGGGAGAGCAGTGAATGAGTATTGGTGGCCCTTTGTGACTGAGCAAGTCTCACTGAGTGTGGTGTCTGAGTGGGCCTCGGGACTTGTGGGAGTGTGAGTGACTGAGATGTGACAATGAGGGTGTGAGGGTGTGAAGACGTGTGACCATAGAGGAGAGCATGATGCATGTGAGATTGATCTGTGGGGAGTTGTGTGGGTGTGGTTTAGTGTGGGAATGGTTCAGATAGGCTGTGGTACACAGTAGATGCTCAAGTAGTGATGCTGAATATGTCCATCCAGCCACCTCACAGTGGTGCGTTCTAAGCGTGCATACTGGGCTGTGGAATGGTGTGTGTGCACGCACTCCTTGACCAGTTCCAGGGGGCTACCCACACACCTCTGCCTGCTTGCCTGTGACCACTCCTCCAGCAGGTCCGTCCTGCACTCTCTGCAAATCAAAGGCTCTGCAGAGCGCCACTCTCAAGTCCTCTGGCTGTTGCCCTGAGTCCTTGGTCATCAGAACTCGGCTGGGTGCTCAAAGAAGAGATCCAGGGGCTTCTCCAGAGAGATACCTGCTTCTGATCACTGGTCTGGCTCCCAAATGCCCCAGTCCACCCCTCCTCCTGGTCTCGGAGCTGTGCCAGCCCCCCAAGCACCGCGAATCTGGGCCCCAATCAGTGCCCATCACTCACGTCGCAGGCTCATCTCCCCCCTGCTGGGTGTGCCCGCCAGCTCTGGAAACCAGTGGGAAGCCAGCCTAGGAGCACCTGCAGGAGACTAGGAACCAGCTCTCCTCTCCCGCCCCCCTGGGGCCCTATGCCCCAACCCTAACAAAGAGTTAGCTTTGTGTGCTCCGAAGTTCCGGGGTTGTGCTTGGGGTCTTGCTGCTCATTTGCCCTTCCCATGTTTCGCTGCTGTCTCTCTCTGTCTCTGTCTCTTCCCCTTGTCTTCATGAGTACCACCTTTCCTCTGCTACTCTCCTGGTCTTTGCCTTTCTTCTGCATCCCTGCTCCTCTCTGCCTACCATTTTTTTCAACTGGTACCTCTGGCCATTCCCCTGAGGGCCTATGATGGTGGAGATCAGGGCTGGGCTAAGGCTGGGGCCTAGGCCCCTAGAGTGGTCTTCTCCATTTGGGAAGTTCTATTACTACACTTTCCCTTCATGGCAAGGAGATAGGAGTCATGGCTGGTGGCAGTGGTGGGTGCTTGAGTCTGTGACAGGGCTCTTAGGCAGGGGTGGGCATGCTGGCTGCTCTTCACATCTCCTAGATCAAGTGCTCCCAACACTCTTACTCTTCATGGAATGCTGTGGTTGGATCAAATCCTGAGCTCCTTCCCAGGTCATTTGGTCATTCATTCATTCATTCATTCATTCATTCATTCATTCAATAATCATGTCGCTCATTTGACCTGCCAAGTATTATGCTAATCAATATGAGCAAGAATTTGCCCTCAAGGGCTTCCCTCTCTTGAGGGAGACAGGTGTGAAAACAAATAAGGATGCTGGTGTTTTAGGGAGTGGGAGCAAGGGCCCAGTGAGGCCCTGAGGAGGTTGAATTCTATGGGCAGGGGTGTGGAAGCCAGGGGAGAAACATTATAGGCAGGGGGGTTCTCAGCTGCAATAAAATCATTTTTATTTTCTACTTACAAAAATAATACTTGCTCAATCCAGAATGCCAAAAAGGCACAAAAAAACTCAAAGGAAAACATAAATAAAAGAGTCTCTAAAGAAAATTGCAAAGAGTCTTGAGAGATGAGTGGAGTTTTACCAAGGGAATGATGTGGTGATGAGGACGCTGTGGGGAAGGGTGCTGGAGAAGGCATCCCCAGCAGAGGTGGGGGCAGGAGTCAAGGCACCCTAACATGAATTTGGGATGTTTGAGAGCTATGGCTGAAGCCTGGGGGTTCCAGAGGCTGGCTGAGGGTTTTGGCCCTTGTTATTTGGGCAATGAAGAGCCACCCTGGAGAGTAATGAGCAGGTGAATGGTGTGATCATATTTCCCATTTTAGAACAATTATTCTGGAGGATGGATTGGAGACAGGGAGACCAGTTAGGAAATCAGTGCAGTAGTCTGAGAGAGGCGATGTGAGGTGATGACTAGAATGTTACTGTGGGAGAAGGGAGATGGAAACCATTGGGAAGACAGAATGACTGGGACCAGTTTGATGTGGTGAGGCTGGAGGAGATGGAGGAGCCACCAGGCCTTTGGCTTGGTCACTGGTGTGGCTGGGGATGTCATTCACTGAGATGGGAAACTTGGAAGAGGAGCAGGATTGGGGAAGGGGTGGCAGAAGGGCTGAGTTTTGGGTTTGGACATAGTGAGTGTGAAATGGAATTATCCAAGTGGAAATGTTTAGTTGACAGTGGAACACAAAGGTCTAGAGCTTGGGGTTACAGATTTGGAAGTCATTGTTCATTTCTATGTATTAGTCAACAAATATTTATTGAGCATTTCTGGTAAATCAGCCTGGGGTTGTGATGGTCAATGAGACAGGTAACACCCTTCCCTGGTGGGGCTCACAGTCATCAATGGAGAGGTGGTATCTGAAGCCATGAGAGTGGATGATCTTCCCAGTGGGTAAATAATGGAGGACATTAGAGTGCCAGCATTGCAAAGCTAGAAGAGGGCCAGCTGAAGAACTAGGGCCTCTTGTCTCTCTCTAATCATGGAAGGCAAAGCAGTACACTTGCTCTGTTACCTTCTTAGGTAAGTTTTGACTGGATGTCTCCTGTGGTCTCCATTTTCCAGACCTACCTCCTGCCAGTGTGCCCAAGAATACCGTATGTGAGGCATCCAGGCTCCCTATGTCTGCCCCATTTCCAAGTGTGGGGTAGTAGAAGACAAGTCCAACAGACATTGGTTTGATCTGCCATGTAATCCTTTAGCTCCTGACATTGTTTTAAAGAAACCAAGGCTCCTTGCTATGGTCTTCAAAACCCTTTGTGAACTGGCCTTGCCCAGTTACTCAGCCTCACCTCTCCCAAGACTCCTAGGTGCCCCAGTGGCTATCTTTCCAATTCCAATGCCTGGTCAGCCCTTGCTCTGCCCCACCTCCAAACCTTGCACATACTCCTTTTGTTGATACCATCTCCCTGTCCCATTCAGACAGCCCAGCTAACTCTTAATCACTTAGCTCAAGTGTCTCTCATTTGGGAGGCTTCTCTGCCTGCCAGAGCCCCTTAGGGGCCCCTATCATAGACTTCTCTTTAGGAAGGTCTTATTAGCTCATATGGTGATTGTCTTTTTGCCTGCCTGTCTCTATTTCTAGATCAGGAGATATTTTGGGGCTTTTTAAAAATTCATCTCTAAAGCTCCAGTGCCTGGTATAGTTCTGGACACATATTAGGAGCTCAACTACCCTATGACCCAGCAATTGCACTACTGGGTATTTACCCCAAAGATACTGATGTAGTGAAACAATGGGACACCTGCACCCCAATGTTCATAGCAGCAATGTCCACAATAGCCAAACTGTGGAAGGAGCCACGATGTCCTTCAACAGATGAATGGATAAAGAAGATGTGGTCTATATATACAATGGAATATTACTCAGCCATCAAAAGAGATGAATATCCACCATTTGCTTCGATGTGGATGGAACTGGAGGGTATTATGCTGAGTGAAATAAGTCAATCGGAGAAGGACAAGCATCATATGGTTTCACTCATATGTGGAATATAAGAAATAGTGAAAGGGACTGTAAGGGAAGGAGGGGAAATGAGTGGGAAAAATTAGAGAGGGAGACAAACAATGAGAGACTACTAACTCTGGGAAACAAAGGATTGCAGAAGGGGAGGTAGGTGGGGGGAGTGGGGTAACTGGGTGATGGGCACTGAGGAGGGCACTTAATGGGATGAGCACTGGGTATTATATGTTGGCAAATTGAATTTAAATTTTAAAAATATAAAAAAAGAAAAAATATTTTTAAAAAATTAAAATGAAATTAAAAAGCAAGAAAAAAGTTAAAAATATTAGGAGCTCAAAATTACAGGTTATGCACTGGAGGTAGTCTGGTGTTGGAGGTGGGGCTGGGTGTTGGGTAAGTTGGTGTTAGAGACAGAGGTGGTTGGGAGGTAAGGCTAGCTATGGAGGTAGGACTGGGTGTTAGAGGTGGAATGGGTGGGTGCTGGAGGTGAGATGGTTGTTGAGGTGGGCCTGAGTGTCGGGGTAGCCCTGCTGCTGGAGGTGGGGCTAGGTGTTGGAAGATGGGATGATGTTGGCATCGTACTGGTTACTTGGTGTAGGGATGGATGTTAAAAATGCAATTTTGAGAAGTAAGTGGGCAACTAGGTATAGGAGAAAGGAGGCTGGGTGTTGAGGGTGGGCAGGTGTGTGGGGAAGGGATGAAGGAGGATGCTGGATTTGGGAGCATAGTGGAGAGCCCCCTGAGACCTCTCTAGGGTTATGACTCTTAATGCTGCTGATCCAGCTTTTCCTCAGTAACCAGCTTCTCCCCAGAAGGAGAGAAGAAGAGGAGACCCGGGGAGAGGAGCCTAAAAGGGTGAAGAAGGATTTTCATTATGAAGTTAATTAGCTTCAGAGCCGCTGCACCTTTCAGGACGAGGAATTAGAGGGATTTAATTGCTTTATCAGCCTTCCCTTTGATTTTCAGCAATCAGGCCGATTCCATTTAATTTAACTGCCACAGACGAGGAGAAAATTGATGCGCTCACCTGCCTCCGAGCAGAAAGAGAGAGAGAGAGTGGGGAAGAGGGAGAGGGGGAGCCAGAGAGACTGGCAAACACAGAGTCTGCAGATTAATGAAAACCAACACCATTTGCTCACAAGTGGAGATGAAGTGTGCCCTCGAGGTGTTTGGAGCTGTGTGTGTGGCTGCATATATGTGGCTCTGTGAGAATTTGTGTGTACAAATGTGAAGTGTTTGTGACTAGGCATGTTTGTGTGAGTGAGACTATGAGGATTTGGTGGACGTGGAAGTGGGTGTGGGGGTAAATGCTAGTATTTGGCTGTAGGTAAGTGGCAGCATAGGTGTGTGACTATTGAAGACTCCTTGCACCTGGAACCAGCAGTGTGAATGAAGATGGCTGTGTCTGCCTGTGTGATCATGAATTCAGTGGCTATGTGTGTGTGATTATGTAGGTGAGAATTTCGCTGTGTATGAAACTGCACGTCTGTTAGTTCATTTGTTGAGCAAGCACTGAATAAATTCCTGCTAAGAGCCAGACATAGGGCTGATGGGCAAAGATAACTAAGAGAGGGTTTCTGCCCTCAAGGACTCAAAGTCTAATAAAGGAGAAAGATTAGTAAATAAGTGTTACAGGGCTATGCTGTGTGGATCGCTCCACTCCAGGAACACTGCTCTGGAAGGCCTGTGAGAAGAGAGGGCTTAAAAGATAAGAAAGTTTCCAAGTTAAGAAGGGATTGATGGGGTTGTGACAGAGGAAGGACATTACAACCAGAGGGAACAGTATGTGGAGCATAATGGGAAGCTGGGACTGCTCAGGAGGGCACCTCCCAGAGCAGAAGCATTAGGTCATGCTAAGAAATGTGGACCTTTACTGTAGGGTATTATTATTGCAAATGGGAAGTAATCCGGCCAGATTTGAGTGTTAGAAAGGCCTCTCTGACTATTGAGTGGAGGATGGATTGGGAGAAGGTAAGACCAAAGTCAAGGAAACCAGGTACAACCATTGCAAACTCCAGGGGAGAGAGGGTGAGGGTCTGAGGGAGGAGAGAACAAATGAGGTAATACAGGCAGAATTTGAAGGAGGTGGACAGAACAGAAAGTATTGAAGGTTTATGAATTTCAAGGTAATAGGTGATTCTACAAAAGGAAATATTGAGGGGCACCTGGGTGGCTCAGTGGTTGAGCGTCTGCCTTTGGCTCAGGTCATGATCCCGGGGTCCTGGGATTGAGTCTTGTGTCAGCCTCCCCGAAGGGAGCTTGCTTCTCCTTCTGCTTATATCTCTGCCTCTCTCATGAATGAATAAATGAAACCTTTAAAACAATAAATAAAAAATAAAAAAGGAGATATTGGAGAAAGAGCAAGTGGTAGGGGAGGGTCTTGAACATGTTGAGCTGAAGTCATGATAGCAGGCAGCTGGGCATGAGTCTAGAGCTCAGTAGAGAGGCCAAGCCTGGTGACAAAAAGAGAAGAATCAGCAGCATGTGTAGGTAGTAAATAATGTCATAAAAATGGATGAAATTATCCAGGGAAAACATTGAGATCGAGAAAAGAAGAGAATCAAGAGCAAAAGCCTGGAGATCACCCATGTATATGAGACCAGAGGAAGAATAAGAATCAGGGAAAGATGACAAAGGAGCAGACAAAGCAAAGGAAAACTGAAAGGAAGTTTGGAAAGAGAAGAGTGCTTTCATGAGAAGGTGAGTTCAGTTTTAGACATGTTGAGTTTGAGGTTTGCTAGGAGATGCTCATTTGGAGGTACCTGGGGGCAGGATCTAGAACTCTGGGCTCTCAGCACAAGTGAGGGCTTGGGGTTGTGGTAGTGTGTGCTGGAACCTGGTGTGGCTGGTGTGCAGGATGAACAGATGGATGGAGAAGACAGTGACATTGGAGAAGTGAATTGGAGTATATATGGTTTTGAATACCAACCTGCAAGTTGGTACTTTAATCTGAGGGCAGGAGTTTTTGACTCTTTATTTTTTTAGATTTTTTAAAACTAATCCCTACACCCAATGTGGGGCTTAAACTCACCACCCTGAGATCAAGGGTCATGCTCCTCTGCCTGAGCCAGCCAGGTGCCCCAATGACTGTCTTTTAATAAGGAAGATGACTGGATCAGATTTTCATGTAACACACATCACTCTATATCTTAGTTTGATTTCCCTACAAATCAGGGCTTGAGACAATGACTTGGGCGAAAACAGTTTATTTGGGAGGTGATCCCAGGGAGCAGTAGTGAGGGAGTGGGGAGAGAGGAAACAAAGAAGAAAGTTGGTTTGTCCCTGTGGGCAAATGATGATCAATCTTTGGGGACATGTCAAGAATCATGTAGAATATACCTCTGAATTGTCCCTGTAAAGGACAGGAAGCTGGGCATTATGTATTGATTGAGGTCTCCCATTGGTTGACAGCTGCTCCCTGGCCCATTCATCCCTTGTCTTACTTAGGCTGGCTGCACTGCAATCAGAAGGGGGTGAGGGGAAGAGACGCTGCAGACGATAAAAGTATCTGCTACACTCTGATACTTGGGAGATGAATCAGGAAGGGCGACGTTAGAGGTAAAGATACTGGTTAGAAGATGATTGCAATGTCCAGACAAACCGAGACGAAGTATGGAAGATTGGATAGAAGGATCATCTGGGAAGCATAGAATTAATAGAATTTGAAGATCAACCAGGCATTTGGATTTGCGGTGGGCAGAATAATGGCCCCTCAATGTCTTCATCCTAATCCCAAGAACCTACACATGTATATGTTATATAGCAAGGGTGGATTAAGGTTACAGATGGAACTAAGATTGCTAATCATGTCCAGGGAATTATCTTAGATTATCTGGATGGCTCAATGTAGTCACAAGGGCTGTTATAAGTGAAAGGGGAGGAAGGATGGTCAGAGTCCAAGAAAGATTTGAAGATGCTATGCTACTGGAAAAGGCAAGGAAACAGATTTTCCCTTAGAGCCTCTGTAGCCCTGCCACCACTTTGATTTGAACTCAGTGAGATCTGTTTTAGACTTCTGACCTCCATAACTGGAAGATAATAAATCTCTGTTATCTTAAACCAGTAAGTCTATGGTAATTTGTTACAGCAATAATAGAAAACTAATGAGGAGTCCAAGAAAGAGGGCTCTTGAGTGACTTCCAAGATTTATAGCTTGGGTCAAATAGAGAGGGATTAACTGAGAAAAGAAAGAGAAGTAAATTTGAAAGAGAGGCTTCTGAACTATTTTAGCTATGTTCTTTACATAGTTGGAGGGACCTAGTCCTATGGAATATAAAGCCAAGGTGGGAAAGAGTTTTGGGAAGAGGTTCTTCATCAACGTGGTGACATTTGAAACTGTGAAAGCAGATAAGCTTTCTTGGCAGAGCGTGAGGACAGAACCTTGGGGACATGCCAGTGCTGGAGCTGATGGAGTTGTTGCTGGCAGTAGAGGTCTATTGATCTCTGTTTCCTCTTCACAAGCTCTTTGAGTTCCACTGTTGACTCTCTGGCCTCTACTCTTTCTCTTCCACTATCCCCCTATTTCCCTAGGCCGTTAGTTTCTCAGGAGGTAGACTGCAGGGTCACTCTGGACTGTTGTGTAGGTTGTACACTGTACAACTCTAAGGACACGATTCACGTAGACTACAATATGAATATGGTGCTCTCAGAATTGTCAGTGAACAACCTTGCCAGCAATCCACGATAGCATGGTTGGCCTGTTTAGAGAAACAAGGGATGACATTGCCTCTAATGACATATCTAGAGCCTTAGCCCTGGCTTGAATCCAGGATACAAGAGAGGTCTCAGGAGCAAGGCTCAGATACAGCAAGAACTGCTCCTGGAAGGGATGGGGCTCCAGAGACCAGGCTGTCAGGTGTTCAGGCCTTGGGAGGACAGCTCTTCCCACTTCTCCTGGCACCCCACTCCTGTTGACTGCCTTTTGATTAGAATGTGGACTCTAACTTGGAATTAACCTGATTAATGTAATGAAGGCAGGGCCGGCTCAGCACCGCCCGGTGATGAGGGGAGATGGATTGGGAGCGAAGGCGCTCGGATGGAGGCGCGGCCGTAATTGCTGCGTTTACTGCTACCTGCCTCGCTGACCCAGCTGTTTAGCCCATTAATGATGATGCACAAGCCTCACTTTCCAGAGATAATGACAGAGACTCTTGGGGGAGGGTTCAGGAGGAGGGAAAGGGAACTGGGGGTCTGGGGTCTGAGGGAGACCTGGATTCGCGAATGGGGCCATGTTGAGGATGAGAAGATGAGGGGCCAGGGGCACAGAAGTATATGGGGAAATAGGCGGTGCAAGGGTTCAAACAGAGGTTTTCTCTAGGTTCTTGCCCCCCTAGGAAGAGCTTAAGATAACTGCCTTGAGCAGGGGCTGCTGCAGGTGTGGCAGGGCTCTCTGACTGGGTGGGAGGCCAGCACCACTGCCTCCCGAATTCAGGAGGGCTTCCTGGAGGAGAGGCCTTGGAAAGAGGAAAGAAGGGATCCCTGGGTGGCGCAGTGGTTTGGCGCCTGTCTTTGGCCCGGGGCGCGATCCTGGAGACCCGGGATCGAATCCCACATCGGGCTCCTGGTGCATGGAGCCTGCTTCTCCCTCTGCCTGTGTCTCTGCCTCTCTCTCTCTCTCTCTCTCTGTGACTATCATAAGTAAATAAAAAAAGAAAAAGGAAAGAGGAAAGAAAACCCAGGGGATTGGACTAGGGCTGAGCAATGCCTTCCCCATCGTCTCCAGTACTAGCCTGGGGCAGGGAGGAAAGCATATGGGAGGTCACAGCAGAACCTTGGGGGCATGGTGTGGGCATACCTTGTATACTCAGCACAAAGAATCTGTGCATAAATCAACAGGAACACATCACTTTGATTAATTCCTCTTTGATGCCTCAAAGAAGATGAAATGGATGTTCCTAATCTCCTCCACTGCCCCTCTAGGTACTTTATCCTCATTCACATACTTCATTCATTCATTTACTCAAAATAGCCAAGAGTGGTCCCAGTTCTGCCCAAGTAGCTGACCCCACTGGACAGACGCCTTCCTCTGCTGAGCCTCAGTTGACTGCTCTGTAAAGGAGGGGATGGAACAGGTAGCCCTGATACATAATCCTGCAGAGAGACTGCACGTCTTTGACATTTGCAGTCTGCCCCGAAGGCCAGGCTGTGGGGGGGGGGGGCTCTCAGCAGCCCTGAGGACAGTGGAAGCGTCTTTCCAACCTCTGCTGGGCTCCAGCAGGGCTGCCCACATCTGCGTTCTATCTTTTCAGTAGGTTGG
The DNA here is from genome assembly GCF_905146905.1 of Nyctereutes procyonoides. Taxonomy (NCBI): domain Eukaryota; kingdom Metazoa; phylum Chordata; class Mammalia; order Carnivora; family Canidae; genus Nyctereutes; species Nyctereutes procyonoides. The sequence continues at coordinate 6,007,977 of NW_026575133.1, read as the reverse complement.
CTTTGTGGACCTACACTAAGTTCACAGGCTGATAGTTTCCCTGCTTTTTCTCACACGAGCCCCTGACTAACCTGGACTGTCTCAAAGTGCACAGGGAAGTTGATTTGTAACACAAATCCAGAACTTCACACTTATCCCTTAAATGACATTATGTTAATTTTGACCCATTATTCTAAGCTGTCTGTGGGGTGCTAATTTTATCCTCTGTCATTTAAGTTTTATATCTTCTGATAATCTGATGAGCCTGGAGGTCATTAACTAAAGCGGGAGAATAGGAAGGGGCAAGGATGGAGTCACAGGACCAAGCTCTAGAAGTTTCTTTTCAGGCTTCCACCCATCTAATTTCCCCTTTCCTTTCTCCGTTGACTATGGCTTCTCAGTGTAGGTTTCTGCACACATGTTCTCTATTTAGTGTCCACACACTGTTAGTGATACATTTTCTTTTTTTAAAAAAATTTATTTATTTATTTATTCATGAGAGAGACAGAGACACAGGCAGAGGGAGAAGCAGGCTCCATGCAGGGAGCCCGATGAGGGACCTGATCCTGGGTCTCCAGAATCACACCCTGGGCTGAAGGCAGTGCTAAACCGCTGAACCACCCAGGCTGCCCAAGTGCCTGCCTTTTAGTCTGAGATATAAGAGGTGTTGAGTGTAGAGTCAAACAAGAGGGTAAATGACTTCTCTAACAGAAATGAAGATGGTAGCTGTGTTAGGGTAGGCCTATGATGGTGCTGTTGCACAAGATGTTAGGAACATCAGAGTGTGTTTCTGCTCCAAGGCACCCACTTTCTGGTCCCTGCCAGAAAGGAAGGGGTAGAGAGGAGAGGGAGAGTTTGTGGAAAATTTTAAGAACTCCGGGGTACTTCTAGGGAGAAAGTGTGTGTGTGTGTGTGTGTGTGTGTGTGTTATGTGTGTGTGTGAGAGAGAATGAGAGGACAAGCAAGCAAGCATAAGTGAGTGCTTTGGGGTCAGGCAGACTTGGCTTTGAATTTTGCTTGAGTTATCTATAGCTGCAAGACTGAGGGCAATTGCTCATTGTTTCAGAATCCTAGTTTTTTCATCTGTAAAATGGGCCTAATAATATCCACTCCCTTTAGCTGTTGTGAGGATTGATGCAATGACAAAGATAAAGTCCCTGGCCAAAGTTTGGGGCTGTGCCTAAAAATGGTGTTCCCGCCTCCTTTCTTTTCTCCTCTCCCTTTTCCTTAGAGGGGAGACTGAGACTTAGAGAGGAAGAAAGAAGAGTGAGCGGAATGTTGTTTGTGCTCTAAAATATCTCTGTTCAATTACCAGAGTCTGGGAAGTCAACCTTGACATTTTTATAAAAAAGCTGTTTTTCCTCATTATATGGGTTATGAATGTTAATTGAAGAAAAACGAAAATTCAGATATGCAAAATAAAATATCACATGTAATCCTACCACCCATAATTATGTGTGTGTGTGCATGCACATGCGCATACCTGCACTATGGGAGACATGTTGCACTATTTATTTTAAACACACTGAATTGGGGTTTCCAGGGGAACTTCCGTTTGGAGGTGCCTGTTAGGCAGATGAGAATATGAGCAAAGGAATTATCTGAGCTGAAGACAAGAGGTTAGGAGTATATGGCTGTTAGCACTCTAGGAAGGATTATGGTGCCTGAAGGGAGGGTCAGAGCCAAGGCTAAGGGTGGAACCCTGGAAAACACTAGCATTTGAGGGTCAATGGAGAACCAGTGATTAAGGTTAAGAGTCACCAGCAGAAAGGCTGGAAGAAAATCAGGGGAGACAGTCATCAGGAAGCCAAGGGAGGAAAGAGCTCCAAGAAGGTGGGGGTAAGCAGCAGAGTGACATGAAGAGGATGAGGCTTCAGAGGCAGCTATGGAATTTGTAATGAGAGGACACAAAAATCTTGGTTGGAACAATTTCCTTGGGGTGGTGGGGACAGAAGCCAGGTGACAGTGGGAATGAGTGTGGGAGAGGAAAGAACAATGCAGGTGCTCTTCCAGAAAGTGTGGTGATGACAGGAATGGAGACTAGGGGCTCTTGGCCTGGAGGGAGGCAGGGCCAAGGGAAGGAAAGGGGTGGAGTGGGGAAGACAGTGGAGGGAGAGCAGAATTCTTGAGTAAGTCATTGTAACTTACGGTTATATTTATATATATTTTCACTTCCAGTATCACTTACGATTTATAAAACATCTCTGCATCTTCTACAAGGTATGTTGAGGATATTGCCTGTTCTGGAGTTCTGTGTGCCTCTCACAAGGAACCCTGTGAGAAGCCATATGGTGTGTAGTTAGAAGCATGAGCTCTGGAGTTTGCAGACCTGTTTTCAAGCCAAGGCTTTGCAACTTACTGGTCATGTACAGTTGGGAAACCTCTCTGATCCTTGGTTTCTACACATGCAAATTGGGAAAACAATATCTAATCCACACGATCGCTATGTATATTAGATGAGGTAATGGATGTTCAGCCTTTGACATAGTGTCAGCCCCATTGGAAAAAAGAAGGAGTTATTATTTATGCATCATCAAGAGTTCAGTTGCAGGAAACAGGATATTAAGCAGAAATATCAAGCAGAAAGGGTTTTAATATTGGGAAGAGAGGGAGCTCTAGGCTGCTTCTCAGGAATGACCCTCAGGACCATGAGGCAGAAGTGACCACTGGACAAGGGGAGTAGGAGGGACAAGAGCTTGTGCCTACCTGACTGAGCTTGCCATTGGCTCTGGGTGCTGGAAATGCAAACTGGTGAATCTATCGGAGGAGAAGGTAAAGGGGTCAAAGGGCCATCTGGTTGCACTCCATCTTCCTGGGACAAGGAAGGAGAAAAAAATCTGGCAATGAAAAGACACCCAAAGGAAGGTAGGGAGGCCAAGCTGGGGTGAGAAGACCAACAGAGGTGAGATAGCCCACCACGCGGGAATCGCACAGGTGCTAGGTAGGGCCAGGTTGTCTCATGTAGGGAAGCTAAGGGAGCAAGTAGGAAGAGTCTTGGAAACTTTCCTAATGTAGGTGGTGAGGGACATCCTAAAAGACCCTGACAGGGATTCCCAGAAGACCTTCTGTGGTTTGTATCCGAGGTCTGGCAGGACCCTGCCCAGACTTGTTGGAACTCCCAGATGCTGTCTGAAGAACCTTGCAGCTCTAGGTGGAGACACTGAAGAGATCTGGGTCCACTGCAGAGTGTGGGGAATGACTTTTCATTTCTTTTTTTTAAAAGATTTATTTATTTATTTTATGATAGACAGAGAGAGAGAGAGGCACAGGAGGAAGGAGAAGCAGGCTCCATGCCAGGAGCCTGATGTGGGACTTGATCCTGGGACTCCAGAATCGTGCCCTAGGCCAAAGGCAGGCGCTAAACCACTGAGCCACCCAGGGATCCCTGACTTTTCATTTCTTCTGGCATTTGGAGTTCATGCTTCTGCCGAGAGGATAAAGAGATGTGAAAGTGAGCTTACAAATGGTGTTGAAGATTAAAGGCTAGGATTTGCTTTGGAGGACTGTGCAGGGGTAGTCAGGGAATTTTTGTGAAGAGACCTGCTCCCTCATTAAAAGAGCTGTAAGTTGATGATTGGGTGCCAGGAAAAGCAAAGCCCAGATAAATCTGTAAAACTTAGTGTTACAGGGACCCATGAAAGGAGAAGCCTTTGGGGGTCCAGCAAACCTGGCTCTGGATTTTGCTTTAGTTATGTGTTAGCTGCATGGTTGAAGGGGGTTATTTATCATTTCAGAGCCTCAGTTTTTTCATCTGTAAAATAAAGCCTAATAATATCTACCCTTTCTTGGCTGTTGTGGGGATTAAATGAGAGGATGGCAATAAAGCCAGTGGCAGCGCACCTAAGAATAGTGGCCTGCTTCCTCCCTCCTCCCCTCCCTCTACCTTAGAGTGGAGACCACAACTGTCAGGGGGAAAGAGAGAAGAATGTAAGAAATGTTATTTGTGAGGGCACATAGGTGACTCAGTTGGTTAAGCCTCCAATTCTTAGCTTCCCCTCAGGCTGTGATCTCAGGGTTGTGAGATTGAGCCCGGTATCAGGCTCCGCACTCAGCACAGGGTCTACTTGAGATTCTCTCCCTCTTCCCCTCCAGCTCATGCTCTCTCTCTCTCAAATAAATAAATAAATCTTGAAAAAAAGAAAAAAAGAAATGTTATTTGTGCTCTAAAATAGCTTCATACAATTCCCAGAGTCAGGGACATCCGACTTAAAAAAACCTGACTTTTTAAAAAAAATTCTTTTTTTTTTTTTAAAGATTTTACTTATTCATGAGAGACACAGAAAGAGAGAGGCAGAGACACAGGCAGAGGGAGAAGCAGGCTTCACGCAGGGGGCCTGATGGACTCGATCCTGGGACTCCAGGATCATGCCCTGGGCAGAAGGCAGACACTCAACCGCTGAGTCACCCAGGTGTCCCAAAAAAAAAAGAAAGAAAGAAAGAAAGAAAGAAAGAAAGAAAGAAAGAAAGAAAGAAAGAAAGAAATTCTTTGCCCATGAGTTACGAATGTTAACTGAAGAAAAACTGGACAATTCAGGTGTGCAAAATAAAACATCACTTACCATCCTATCACCCAGAATACCACTGTTCACATTTTGGTGTACAGCCTTCCAGACTTTATTTTTATGTACATAATCAATTTTTTTACAAAAATGGTATTGTATAATATATTCCTTTAAATTTTTTTTAATTTAACAATTGTAGGCAATTTTTTATGTCAATAAATATAGTGGGAGGGACAAGCCTTGTTAATGCTTCCATAGGAATCTACTGTTAAGGATAATGCCATTGAGTAATCTCTTCTTGATGGACATGGATACTTTCTACTTTGGAAACAATAATGCAAGGAACATCTCAGAGCATGGATCTCTAAATCCAGGACGGGAATGGGAGCATACCATGTGACTACCTGGGAAGGTCCTAATGAGGCCAGATTGGCCCAGGGCTTACATAGATCATGGAGGAAGGAAGAGTGACTGAGAGAGGAACATTGTCAACACACTGTGAGAAGCATCTGCAAGGTTAGAGCCCCCAAACAGGGGAGGCTGCTAAAAACTACCCAGCGCTGCAGTGGGGCAGATAAACCCCATGCACATGTATCCTACACAGGACTCTGCAAAAATCCAGGTACTGGCACAGGGGGCTTTCCGATCATACTGTTGAATGAGAAAAGCAAACTATAAAAAAGAAAAGAAAAGAAAACTATATAACCAGACATTTGTCATCTTACCTCTTTTTTTCAAGCAAAATAAAAAGTTTAATAAGGCAAAACAAGATTATCCTTGAATTTCTCCATATATATGTTAATCGTCATAGGACTCCATGTAAATAAGAATCTCAGTGCTAAAAAGAGGGGTTTCAAAAATATTTATTTATTTATTTATTTATTTATTTATTTATTTATTTATTTATGAGAGAGAGAGAGAGAGAGAGAGAGAGAGAGAAGAGAGAGACTCCCCGCTGAGTGCAGAGCCGACTCCAGGCTCAATCTCATGACCCTGAGATCATTACCTGAGCCCAAACCAAGAGTCAGACACTTAACTGACTGAGCAACCCAGGCGTTCCAAGAGTTGTTTTTATTGTTTGTTGTTGTTTTTGTTTGTTTTTTAATACATGATACCTTTCCTTGTTTATTGTGGTAAAATATGTATAACATAAAATTCACCATTTTAACCATTTTAAAGTGCACAGTTCAGTGGCGTTAACCATATTCACAGTATTGTGCAGCCATCATCACTATTTCCCAAATTTTCTCATCATCTCAAACAGAAACTCTGTACCCATTAAGCCATAACCCTCTATTCCATATAAGCTCCTGAGAACCTCTAATCTACTTTGTCTTTCTAAATTTGCTTATAAGATATTTCATATAGGGGAGCCTGGGTGGCTCAGTACAGTTAAGTGTCTGCCTTCAGCTCAGATTATGATCCCAGGGTCATGGGACTGAGCTCCTCATTGGCTCTCTGCTTAGCGGGAAGTCTGCTTCTCCCTCTCCCTCTGCCAGTCTCCCTGCTCATGCTCTCTCTCACTCTGTATCAAATAAAGAAATAAATTTTAAAAAATATATATTTCATATAAATGAAATCATTACAATATTTGTCTTTTTGTGTCTGGTTTCTTTTACTGAGCATGATGCTTTCAAGATTCATCCATGCTGTAGCAGGTGTCAGAACTTTATTCCTCTTTATGACTGAATGATATTTCATTGTCCGTACATACCACATTTTGTTCATCTCTGCATCTGTCAATGGACAGGCATTTTCTCTCTTAATGTCAGAAATCTATCCCTTCAGATCAAGTGCTCTTTTTTGCATATGCTAACTGGGAGCCTGTTTTTCATTATTTTAAATGGGAAAAATGATAACAGGTTATATGCCAACTCAGATCCCTTAGCTGATTTTCCTAAAATATAACCAAATCCTAGTAAAATGCCTCCATGTAAATAACAAATTATTTATTATGCTAGGATGGAAAAATACTCAAAACATTGCTTCCCGGTTACCAAACAATGAATATAGTTGTGACAAATGGCTGCTTTGTTAGCAATAATAAGGCCCCTCAGCATCAGCCACGCTCTAGACTCACATCCTCTTTGTTGACACTTTTCAAAACGTCTACACATGATTCTGACACTCTACCAATGCTATTCGAAATAGAACTCAGGATTTTCCCTGTACACCATTATGTTTAGAATGCCATATTGAGTTTTGGGGATGCAAATACTATATATGTTTCCCTTATAAACAATTGAAACACATTAGTGGGAGATACATGTGTTCTATAAAGTCTGGGTGCAGAAAACCTAGAGATGCTCTGCCAGGAAAATGTTGATGGGGGGATATGTTCTACAGGATATGCCAACATAGTTAAGCAAAAGCCCAAAGCATATGTTTTTTATGTACATATATATGTGTGTAAATGCATACAAGAGTATACAGCAAGGCAGTAACAATAAAGAATGGACTATGGAGTGCCTAGGTGGCTCAGTCAGTTAAGCTACTGACTCTTGATTTTGGCTCAGGCCGTGATCTTAGGTTGTGATACTGAGCCCTGCATCATGCTCTGTGCTGGCCTTGGAACCTGCTTAAAATTCTCTCTCTCTCTCTCTCTCCCTCTCTCTCTCTCTCTCTCTCTCCCCCTTCCCCTCCCCTTCTCTCTCTCTTAAAAAAAAAGGACTAGAATTAAGAGGACTGGTCGATGACAGCTCTAGCTTTATATGTAATATTTCCATTTTAATGAGTATGTATTACTTGTGCGATTAAACATAAGTGAATGAACAAATGGCTGGACTTTACTCATTAGTTAAGGGAATAAATGAATAAAAGGTGTTTAATACCCAGGACAACCCTTGGAGGGGAAGGTCATGGTATGATGTTAAACCAAAGACAGGGAAGATCTGCTACCTTCCCTCGCTCCCTTCTTTCCAAGGTGTCAAGGAGAATGACTTCAAATCAGAAATAGTAGGAAAAAAATCATGGTGAAAAGGTCCAGGTCCAGACAGGTGTCAAGATCATATGTGATCAGGAATCTGCATTCAGGGATCCCTGGGTGGCGCAGTGGTTTAGCGCCTGCCTTTGGCCCAGGGCGCGATCCTGGAGACCCGGGATCAAATCCCACGTCGGGCTCCTGGTGCATGGAGCCTGTTTCTCCCTCTGCCTGTGTCTCTGCCTTTCTCTCATCTCTCTCTGTGTGACTATCATAAATAAATAAATAAAAATAAATTTAAAAAAAGGAATCTGCATTCAGTGACCTTTGGGAAATCATGGGGGTGGGAGGGGTGCCATGGGATGGAAATGGACAAGTATTGCCATTATAGTCATCATAGACAACAGGTTTGGAAATTAAGGACTGTCAAGATTGATGTTGATTCCTGGCAAAATTCTGGAAATGATTATTATGTATAGAGTATGGCAGTGCTTACCAAGGAAACTGTGTCTGCTTTTTGGCAGAAGCCAGCATGAGTTCTCTAAGAACACATATCAAAGGGCAGAATATCATGCTTCTTTTGTTGGTTAGGACATTGAATGAGGAGGTTAGGGGAATGCTGAAGACACTGTTTTTTGCTTTCATCAGAGTATGAAGCAGTTTGTCATATAATCCTTGTGCATACAATGAAGACATGTGGGCTGTATGATGGCCCTGCTTGGAGGATTCATAGCTGGTGACTCACTATACCCATAGAAGAGCAGTGATGATAGGGATTATGTCTTGCTAGTGAGGGGTCTTGCCAGTGGAAGGTCCTGGTCGTGCAATGTTTCTATCAGTGGCTCAGATGAAGATGTAGGTATCCAGCTCATCATACTTCCAATGTCACAAAGAGGAACAGGATCACTAATAGGTTGGATGACAGAATTGAGATATGAAATGATCTTGACAGGCTGGAACGATGATCTTACATGAACAAGTGACATTTGGAGGAGGGTGGATATAGAATCCTACAAGTGGGGACACCTGGGTGGCTCAGCAGTTGAGCGTCTGCCTTTGCTTCAGGGCATGATCCTGGGTCCAGGGATCGAGTCCCACATCAGGCTCCCCACAGGGAACCTTCTTCTCCTGCTGCCTGTGTCTCTCTGCCTCTCTCTGTCTCTCATGAATAAAAAAATAAAATAAAAATTTTAAAAAGGAATCCTACAAGTAGATTTGGAAGAGCATATGACTCTTGATCTTGGTGTGAATTTTCAAGCCACACTGATATAGAAATTATTTTAAATATTTTTAAAAACTTTTTAGCTTCTTTCTTTCTCTTTCTTTCTTTCTTTTTTTTCTTTCTTCTTCTTTCTTCTTCTTCTTCTTCTTCTTCTTCTTCCTTCCTTCCTTCCTTCCTTCCTTCCTTCCTTCCTTCCTTCTTTCAAATTAAAACTGTGATAAGATTTTGTTATCAAGCAGCATTTGATAAAGAGATCCAATATTTTTAAAAAATCTTAAAATAATGAGTCACTCAAAAACTTTTGACAGTTAATTCATCGTGAATTAATGTGTGGCACTGCCAGGAGTATGATAACTCCGAAGCTCCCAAGCTGCCTTAGTAAATGTAGAAAGCTTAGAATAAGAAAGGCCAATGGTTCTACTAGTTTCCATATTTTGTTAGGTTGAGGGCTGAGGAGCCTTCTAAAGAGTGCTGATCAGGGGAGGCAACCCTCATTGTAAAGAATCTAAACACCAAGTACTATGACCATATAATTTATTACCTAAACTAGGACACATTTGAGAGTAAAAGAAAGTGTTACTAATAACTGTAATACATGATAATTCTACCTTTGAGACATCATTGGAAGAACTAGGACTTTTTATACTAGGGAAGGAAAGAATTCAAATAACCAAATGGTTGTCCTAGAAGAAGGAGAATAGATTTCTGTGGCTCATTATTTTTAAAACTTATAATTTAAAAAGGAACACTTGCTCATTGAAAAAACTTCAAATAATAGCCAACTACCATGTCAAATGAGGATGATCCACCTTGAACTCTTTTAAGGATTAAATGAATGTAAAGTGTTTAACGCATGGCATAAGAATTTGTAAAATAAAAATAAAAACTGTTCAACAGAAAAAAAAAGTTCTCCCTTTTCCCACTAACTCCCATCCCTGACATATCAGTCATGTGCCTCAGAGGTAGCCACGTTATTTATTTGTTGTGTTTTCCCTGGAGCTAAAAACTGCCTCAGTTATTTTATTTTATTTTTTGTTGTTGTTATTTGTTGTTTTCTAGTTATTTGTTATAACTCACATCCAAATTCCCAACAGAGATACGAAACTTTTTATTTTTGTCAAGCATATTTTGCAATCCATTGTTACCATATTTTTACTGGTGGCATCCTTTTTGGACCTACTGTTTTTCCAGGCAAGGCCACCACTAGCACAAATGGCCTTTTTGAGTCAATTTCTTTAAAAAAGCATCCCTTCTGGACAAATGGATTGTAAAAAGGACTTTCCTGGGATGACAAGTTACAGAATGCTTCTCTCTTTGGGAAGATCAATTAGTAAGAGTATCTTCCTCTAGGTTTGATGAAATCCTTTATCAGGAATGTGGCTTGGAAAGCAGAGTGCAAGATGAATTTTGGCTCCTGTTTATGGCCACCAAGCTAGATATCTTTGGTCACAAACAACCTATATAATTGTATGTGGGGTACTTGTTCCTGTTCCAGTCTGTACTGATTATTTCATGAATAAGTCCCACAACTGTCATTATGAAATTTTCCTTTCAGGAATTTCCTTTTAGGAATTCCCTTCACCTCTTTCCTGTGTTAGGTCTTTTGCTTACTGGGGTTCAAATATTCCTCTTTCTTATTAATCCTTTGATGGAGAACACCCTCCAGTAATTTGTTAAGAAAGGATACAAAGGAATGTGGGGGGACTTTGGAACTGTGAGAAAGACTTTATTTTGGTTTCATACTTCACTAATTCTGAAGCTGGGAATTCTAGCTTCAATATTCAAAACATTTTTCCTAAGAATTTTGATGATATTGTTCCATCATCTAGTAGTTTCCATTGTTGCTCTTGAGAAGTTTGCTGCCATTCTTCTTTCCTAACTGTTGTATTAAATTCTTTCCCCCCTTATTTCTCTCAATCTGGAAGCACCTCTTTATCTCTTGGTGTTTTAAGATTTTATGCTTATGTTCTTCTGTGTGGGAATTTGTAAATCCATTGTTCTGGGTATTTGGCAAATCCTTTCAATCTAGACATTTATGTTCTTCATTAATGGAAAATTTATGGAATTACTTTAAATAATTTTCTCATCTCCATTTTCTTTGTCCTCTTTTTTGGACTCCTTTTATTTATTTTTATTTATTTATTAATGAGAGACATACAGAGAGACGGAGAGGCAGAGACACAGGCAGAGGAAGAAGCAGGCTCTATGCATGGAGCCCGACATGGAGCTCGATCCTGGGTCTCCAGGATCAGGCCCTGGGCTGAAGGTGGCGCTAAACCGCTGAGCCACCCGGGGCCGCCCTTTTGGACTCCTTTTAATCAGATGTTTATTCTTTCTGTATCTATTCTCTTGTTTTCTTATTTTTTTCCTTAGTTTCATCTCTGTGGCTATTCATTCTACTTTCTGGATATTTTCTGAACTTTACCTTGAGAATCTTCTATTAAATATTTTTACTTCTGATATTATGATATACATATATGCAACATACATATATGCTAATGTCCAAAGGGTTAAAAATTATTATTATTCTCCAAATGTATCTTAAAAATATACAGTTTTGTTTCATGGATGCATTTCTTTTACCTCTCTGAGGCTATTAATTATAGATAGATTTTTGTTTCTGTGGTTTGTTTTTAGTTTTCTTCTTTTCCCTGAATTGTTTTTGATTCTTTCAAGTTCATTTTCTTGTGGCAATCAATTCTGATCTTTATCTCTTATGTTAGAAGCTCATTTAAAATAATTAGTATCCTTTCTTGTCCATCAATACGCAGAAGTAAGGCAATAAAGGACTGCTTGGAAACTCTGTGTGGGTGTTTCAGCTATGTTGATTAGTAGATGTCACTGAAAGGTAGTAAGGTGGGGACACAAACTTTTTGTGGGGGACCTCAATTGCAAGAATCTAGAAGTATTTTCTTTTGGGCTGGTCAGGTTTTTGTTTTCAGAATCTCCAACTTGAATAGCAAAGTAATTGAAGACAGAGGTCAGCTTTCTGAAAAACAAGGTGGGGGAGATAGCTACTTCCAAATTTAACTAGTTTGTTTCAATATAACGATGCTTTAAAAATTTTTATTACTTAAAAATTTAAACATATATAAAAATAGAGAGATAGTATAACAAACCCAGCTCCAACAATGATCAGTTTATATCTAGTATTATTCCACATAATCCCAACCACTCCACCCTCCAAATTATTTTATAGCAAATCCTAGACATTATAATTTTTTTATTTATTTATGATAGTCACACACAGAGAGAGAGAGAGAGGCAGAGACACAGGCAGAGGGAGAAGCAGGCTCCATGCACCAGGAGCCCGACGTGGGACTCGATCCCGGGTCTCCAGGATCGTGCCCCGGGCCAAAGGCAGGAGCCAAACCACTGCGCCACCCAGGGATCCCAATCCTAGAAATTATAGCATTAATCTGTAAATATTTCAGTTTATATTTCTAAAATAAAAAGACTTCTAAAATGACCATAATAGCATTAACATATCTAAAAACATCATAATGTTCTCAACAAGATACTAGCAAGTCAAATCCAACAGTACATTAAAAAATTATTCATCATGATCAACTGGGATTTAATCATGGACTGCAAGGGTGGTTCAATATTCACAAATCAATCAATGTGATATACCACATTAATAAAAGAAAGGATAAGAATTATATGATCCTCTCAAAAGATCCAGAAAAAAACATTTGACAAAATACAGCACACATTCTTGATAGAAATCATCAACAAAGTAGGGCTAGATGGAACGTACCTCAACATCATAAAGGCCATATATTAAAGACCCACAGCTAATATAATCCTCCATGGGAAACAACTGAGAGTTTTTCCTCTACAGTAAGGAGCAAGACAGGGATGTCCACTCTCATTATTGTTATTTTAAAAAATATTTTCTTTATTCATGAGAGACACACACACAGACAGGCAGAGACATAGGCAGAAGGAGAAGCAGGCCCCTCGCAGGGAGCCAGATGTGGGACTTGATCCCAGGACCACAGGATCACGCCCTGAGCTGAAGGCAGATGCTCAACCACTGAGCCATGCAGGCGTTCCCTCATCATTGTTATTTAACATAGTACTGGAAGTCCCAGTCTCAGCAATCAGGTAACAAAAAGAAATAAAAGGCATCCAAATCAGCAAGAAGTCGAACTCTCACTATTCACAGATGACATGATACTCTGCAGAGAAAATCTGAAAGACTCCACCAAAAGATTGCTAGAATTGATACGTGAATTTAGTAAAGTCACAGGATACAAAATCAACGTGCAGAAATCTATTGCATTTCTAGACACTAATAATGAAGAAGCAGAAAGAGAAATCAAGAAATTGATCACACTTATAATTGCACCAAAAACCATAAGGTACCTAGGAATAAACCTAACCAAAGAAGTAAAAGCTCTCTACTCTGAAAACCATTAAAAAATGATGAAAGAAATCAAAGATGACACAAAAATGAAAAAAAAAACATTCCATGCTCATAGATTGGAAGAATAGATATTGCTAAAATGTCTATATTACCCAAAACTATCTACACACTTAATGCAGTCCCTATCAAAATATCACCAGCATTTTTCAAAGAGCTAGAACAAATAATCCTAAAATTTGTGTGAAACCACAAGACTTCAAGAATCCAAAGCAGTTTTGAAAAAGAAAAGCAAAGCTGGAGGCATCACAATTCCAGACTTCAAGCTAAATTACAAAGCTGTAGTCATCAAGACAGTATGGTACTGGCACAAAAACAGAAACACAGGTCAATGGAACAGAATAGAAAACCCAGAAATAGACCTGTAACTATGTGGTCTAGTCTTCAACAAAGCAGGAAAGAATATCCAATGGAAAAAAATTTCTTCCGTAAATGGTGTTGGGAAAACTGGACAGCAACGTGCAGAAGAATGAAACTGGACCACTTCCTTACACCATACACAAAAAATAAATTCAAAATGGATGAAAGACCTAAATGTGAGACAGGAAACCTTCAAAATCTTAGAGGAGAACAGAGGCAGTGACCTCTTTGACCTTGGCTATAGCAACTTCTTATTAGACACCTCTGAGACAAAGAAAACAAAAGCAAAAATGAGCTATTGGGACTTCATCAAGATAAAAAAAAACCTTTTGCGTAGCAAAGGAATCAACAAAATTAAAAGGCAATCTATGGAATGGGAGACGATATTTTCAAATGACATATATTATGAAGGGTTAGTATCCAAAATCTGTAAAGAACTTATCAAACTCAACACCCAAAACTAAATAATCCAGTTAAGAAGTGGACAGAAGACATGAATAGACATTTTTCCAAGGAAGACATAGAGATGACTAACAGACACATGAAAAGATGATCAACATCACTCATCATCAAGGAAATACAAGTCAAAACTACAATGAGCTACTACCTCACACCTGTCTGAATGGCCAAAATTAAGGAAAACAACAGATATTGGTGAGAATGCAGAGAAAGGGGAACGCTCTTATACTGCTCGTTGGAATGCAATTGTGCAGCCACTCTGGAAAGCAGTATGGAGGTTCTTCAAAAAGCTAAAAATAGAACTACCCTACAACCCAGCAAATGCACTACTAGGCATTTATTCAAACGATACAAAAATACTGATTCAAAGGGGCACGTGCACCCCAATGTTTATAGCAGCATTATCAATGATAGCCAAATTATGGAAGGAGCCCATATGTCCATTGACTGAGGAAGACATAAAGAAGAGGTGATTTATGTATATATATGCATATAATGGAATATTATTCGGCCATAAAAAGAATGAAAATCTTGCCATTTGCAAGGACATTGATGGAGCTAGAGTATATGATACTCAGTGTAATAAGTCAGCTAGAGAAAGACAAATGCCATATGATTTCAGTCCTATGTGGAACTTAAGAAACAAAACAATGAAGGGGGGGAGAAGAAACTTAAGAAACAAAACAATGAATAGGGGGAAGAAAAAAAGGGAGAGAGAGGCAAACCATAGAGAACTATAGAGAACAAACTAAGAATTGATGGAAGGGAGGTGGATGAGGAGATGGGCTAAATGGGTGATGGGCGTTAAGAAGGGCACTTGTGATGAGCTCTGGGTGTTATATGTAATGACAAATCACTAGATTCTACTCCTGGAGCTAAAAATAAATAAAAAATAAAAAAACACTTCATAATGTGCCATTAGTATACTGTTTACATTTCCCTGATTACCTAGTAGCTTCTCTTCTTATTCTTCCTACTTCTCCTCTTCCTGTTCCTCCTCTCCTTTTTAACTACTTGCAAGATTCAAATGTATCATAATCAGCTGATACGTCTCTCAAGTCTCTTTTAGTCTGTTTTGCCTCTTGCAGTTTCCTTACTGAAGAAACTAGATTATTTGCACTAAAGTTTCTCAGAGTCTGGGGAAACTATACAAGTAAGCACCTAAATCAGATTACATCCTTGCGGTTCCTCTGTTCGTAATATTTTCAGTAAAATGATAGCTACATCTAGTAACTGCTTAGATTCAGGTGTGATTTTTTTGGAAATACTACTTAATAGGTTTTGTTTTGTTTGTATTTTCATCGAGAGGCACATAATGTTCTCTTGTTTGTTTTTTGTGAAATTAACAACCATCAATGAGTGTTATCTAGATCTATTATTCCATTAGGGGTTACAAAATGATGATATTCTAATTCTATCCATTCCTTCTTCATTTATTAGCTGGAAGACTTCTATAGAGAGAAACTTCCCCTCACCCATTATTTGATTTTCCTGAGGTACAGTTCTATAAGAAAAACAGTAGAAGTACTTGATTTTTTTTATCAGTTTCCCAAATAATTAGTTGATTACCTAGCATCCTCCAAAGAAGATCAGTAAGGCTTTTCTTTCAGGTATAATTATGGACTCATGAATTTAAACATATTTGATGAGTTTCAGTTAATTGCAGTTATTATTCTCATTGATGCTCAATTATCTAGTCATTGGCCAATGGGACTAATTGGTGACTAAGTCCTTTTAACATGACCCTAGTAGTCTTTTTTTTTTTTTTGACCCTAGTAGTCTTTCATAGCTTTTCTACTTTCTGAGATCAGAAAATTCCCAGAATCATCTTTTATATTTCTTATTTCAGACTTGGAATCTTCCATTTCCCCAAAGAGTCCTGGCTCCTTTTGGTGCAAAGTGGTATTTAAAGACCACAATCTGGGGACTAGAGGTGCTTACCGGTATTGAGGTAGTCATTTTCTTGTCCTTTTTCCATGGACAGATCCAGGAAATAAGTTTTTTTAAAAAAAGGTAAAATGCATCAAGAGTTATTAGTAATATGTCCAATTAAATCCAAAGCTATGAGGATTTTACTTGTCTTTGATCTTCCATCTGGTTTTATTTGTTTCTCTTACACTGAAAAACTCTATGAATATTGATATCACTATTTATTTGCTCTATCAGTGTACATCCCACTGGGGAATATATGTACAGTCAATTAGTAGGTTTTAAATTACTTGAAATAGTTTCTATGTGGTTATGACACCAACTCCATAAGTAGTTAGGTTCATTTGTTTCATTTTGCTTTTGCTTTTTTTGAGGAGGATTGCTTATTTATTTACTTAATCTTATTATATTATTATGTAAAATATTTACATGGTTCTAAAGTCAAAGCTACAAAATAAGCTATGATCAGTTACGTCTACCTTCTACCCTGTTGCTGTTCTTTTATTTCCTTCTTTCTTCAATAGATGAACATCTTAAAAAGTCTTTTTGGTTTTATCTTTCCATTTTGTAAAATGTAACTAAATAAGTATATTATTTCATATTCCTCCTTTATTAAATAATTGCTTATTATACATATGTTCATCCACATTAACATTGGTCTTTTAATAAAATTAGTGTTAAGGAATATGCTACATATTTTTTTGTCATGGCTCAACCTGCTCCCTGGTATGCTTCTTGCTTAGGGACACACACTTATTAAAGCAGATACCAAATGGCCAGAGCATGGTGTGCTTTAAGGGAAATGGACCAGGGTTTGAATTCTAGCTCTTCCCCTTACTTGCCATGTAACTTCAGGCAAATATGTTAACCAGTCTTATCATCCTTATCTATAAAATAGAAATAATAAAACTTCTTAACAGGGCTATTTTGGATAATGCAGGGAAAGTACTGGGCACAGTGCTTAGCTCTTGCTAAAGACTGGGTAAATGTAAGCTGTTTTCAATTGTGTTATTATCAGACCTGGGTCTTCTTTCACATTTTTGTCAATTTGATGATTCCAAGGGTCTTGTGTGTATTGGTTGTGATTTACCATCCTCCTTAGCTCGTGAGGGAGTAGACACCTCTTGGGCCAAATGAGCATTTAGAGCACCAAATGCTTTTAGGGATGCTCAGATACTACTCTGCAATCAGGGGCTGCCTCCTTCTGACCCCAGCTTAGGCCCCTCCATTCTGGCCAGCTCCATGGAGCTGTGTCCTGCCCTGCAAAGCCACCATCGTTTTTTGGCTTGCCAACTTTCCTTCTTGGTTCAGCTCTTTCCTGTCCCAGGTTGCATCATCCCTCCAGCAGCTGCTTCCATACCTCTGCTGCATCCTGAGGAAGCTACTATTCAAACAGTGTTCTCTCACTCTATTTTCAGGGCCTCAGGGCTCAGATTAAAAGTTCTATCCTCTTTCCTTCCACTGTCCTCGATGCTTTATTATTGTGTGACATCACCACTGCCCCACCATTAAGTCATGGCATCATTGTATCTGTACCTCATTACCTAGTTAACATGATTACACTGTCAGGTTGTCATTTTATTGCTGGGTTGTATGCCTTGTTAGAGTCATTTCAGCACTACAGTATCACAGATTACATGGTTACTTCACTACCACAATACAACCCATATTGTTAGTCAATATACTGATCCATCATTTCCTGGTTGATATTAGTAAATTGGCATATAGTTATTTTATTTCTAGATTACATTATTACAGTCCTACACTATCACTTATACCTGATGACAAATCTTTACTGCATTATACTTATTATTGTAGGATCACTTAGAAAATTATACTACTACTTTGTCACAAAATTGTACTGGCTTATCCAAACTGAAATGCAAATTTGGAGGATAGGAGAGCAAAGATAGGAAGACATACTCCCAATTCTACATCCCAAGGTCAACTCGCACCCCTGAGCTACTGCTCTGTAATTCTGTCTATTGGACATTATACCCAGGCATGCTAAACTCAGGCACATATACAAAGTCAAGCTCATTGCTTCTAGAACCAAGTCAGCCTCTCTTCTTACCACTGATGGCTTCATCAGCCACCCAGGGTCTTGGAACATGAACTTTGGAGACAGTGATCTTTGCTCTCTCTCTCTGTGTTTCTCACCTTCAGATTCAATTGGCAGCCGAGTCCAGATATGCTATCTCAGTGAGACTGCCACCAGGTCTTCCTGGAGATGGTGATCACGTAGCTCACCTTGTTCCCCTCTGTCATGGGAGACTTCTCTATCACAAACTTTCTTTCCACAGATCAACGTCTCTCTCTCTTTCTCTCATAACTGCATCGGCCTCCTAATGATTTCCTTGCCTCAGACTTCTCCTTTAACAACACTATCTGGCAGCCTGAGTTAATTTTGAAAATAAAACTTCGCATCTGGCCATTTTTAGAAGCCATTAATAACGCCCCCTCTCCCCCCACCATCAAAGACAGGAGAAAGGCATTCATTGCTCTTCACAAACTGGTCTCTTCTCCCCTCATCCCTCTCATCCAATCAGCATCCAAGTTCTGTCAGTTCAACCTTTGGTAAATATATCAAAATATCCCCTTCTTCTCTGGTCAGCCTCATGCTTTAGCCAACTGATATCCCTGCACAGAGTATTCTTCTCCCAGACCTTGGGCTTTGCTCTTCTAGGAAGTACTTATGGCCATTCTCTTGACCATTCTAACCTCCATCTCTTGGCAGCCTCATCTGAACCCACCTAACATAGCTGGTTTGGGTAGTTCTATGGGCTTACAAGTTTCCTGAGTGTTCCCTGAGGGTTTCTTATCTCCCCAGCCACCCCAGCATGTCTTGGGCTTCCAGGAAAGATCTGACTCTTGGGAGCTTAACCCTAGAGTCAGGCCAGGGATAGAGCCAAAACAAGGTTAGGCCTTCACTCATTAATTCCACAAATATTTTCTGGTATCCGTTAAGTGCCAGGCTAGAAGGATAAAGACATGGACTCTATTTTCATGAAATTAACATTTTGGTGAAAAGACAGACAATGCAGAAGTAAGGTGACATGTTGATGAATGAGGAAGTCTGGGAGCTATAAAAGCACATCAAGGGGTTATGGAAGGCTTCCTGGAGGGAGTGACATTTAATATGAGATCTCAAAGATGAATAGGAGTTAGTAAAGTTAATTGGTGATGGGGGTGGAGGTGCTGTTGCAGACAGCAGAGAAAAACAGAGTATGCAAAGCCAGAAAGGAAGGTCAGTGGGACTGGAGCAGAGAAAGCAGGGGAAGCATGCTGGAGGTAAGGCTGGGGCTTTGTGAGTCAAGTTAAGAGTTTGAACCTGACACCCTGAAGGTCCATGGTGGTCAACCAAAGAGTATTAAACTGGAAGGTAGTGTGTGTATTATTTGTATTTTTAAAGGTAATGTTAACTACTGGCAAGAGCCTAAATCAGGAGAGCAGGGGGAGCTACTGATGGCTCAGCCTTGGGTGGTAGTGAGGAGCTAGAAGCAACTGGTCCAGATTTCACATGTTTACAGGAGGAGGCTGAACTGACAGGACTTGGATTCTGATTGGGTGAGAGGGATGAGGGAGAAAAAGTCAAGGATAACTAGTAGGATTCTGGTTTGAGCAGTTATGTGGAAGATGGTGCCATTCCCTCACACCAGGATCAATGAGTGGGACAATCATATCTTAGGCTCCACACACAAAGTCACCCAAGATGGTTGAGGATAATGATGGGGGAGTACAGGAATTATGGACCCTAACCCAGTCAAGGGGGCACAGAAGGCTTCCTGGTTGGGCTAGCTGATGGCAAGGCCTGAATATATGCAGCTGAATATAAGATATGAGGTTGGACCTAGGATTGGGATGGGGTGGGGGGGCACGTGTAAGCTGAGGAAGCAGGAGGCCCAAAGACTGGGAAGTGGACTCAGGGTGGCCCAAGTCCTGGGTGACTCTAGCCTTGGTCGGTGACAGATGGCTGGGCTGGGCCGGGCTGCCCTCTCCTCCTCTGATAATTAATCCCGCGCGGGGGCCGCGGGCGATGACAGGGCTGTCTAGCGTGCACTTAAGCATTAAATGACCAATTTCTGTCAGACTAACTTCCCCAGCCTCCCCATCCCCTCCTCTGCCGCCCACCCCCCGCCTGCACCCCCTCCCTCCACTCCCTGCACTCTGAGTTTTTCAGCAACTGATGGCTCCTGGTTCATTTCTGTGGAATTAATTGGTCCCTGAATGAATTCTGTTGACAGGGCAATTTATCATGTGTTTGGGCTGACAGTGCGGGTGTCGGGGGGTAAGGGGGTGGGGAGACGAGTGGGAGATGAAAGAGAGGAGGGGGTCTGGGTGGGGGTGAATATTGACTATAGATAGGGGCCTGAGAGATGCCAGTCCAAGGGCTTGGGGTGCCACAGAGCACCCCCACTCATGGTTTCATCCTTTGCTACACATTCTTGGTCCTACAAGTTTGAGAGAAAACCCCAATTGGAAAGGACTCCCTGAAACTTTGCCTGGATTCTCCTCAACTCTTCAATCATCTCAAAAGGGGTGTCTTCATTGGATAATTCAGTACCACCCTAAATTAACCCTCTGAAGGCTAAAATGGGGCCCGGGGCTCTGGGAGAGAATAAGGGTGTGTGTGTATACGTGTGTGCACACATGCATGCACACACTCATGCACTCAAGGAGCAAAGGACTGATTAGTCTAGGGGGTAAGGGGGCTGGTCCCCAGGGAGTTGGGCGCTCAGCCGGCCTGGCTAACAGGGGCCTAAGGGACTGGTTAATTAGGGTATTGGGATGCTTTGGGCAGGTGGGGGTGTGCGGGGAGGCAGAGAATATAGTTGGCCCCAAATGGCTGTTCCTTTGTCTTCCTCCCTTAGTCCCCTACCTTGCACCCCCAATGCGCCCCACCACTCTCCTGTCTCAATGCTGGCAGCTCCTGTCCCTAGAGACCTCTGAGCAGACACTGGAAAGAGAGCTAGGAAAAGGCGGCACTCCCTCCCAGTGGGAGAGATGGCAACAAATAAATAAATCCATGCCTCCTCCTTCTACAGTTTAAAAAAACACTCCATCCCCTCACCATCCAAATGTACCCACCCCACTCCCATGGAGTGTTCTCAAGCCACAAGGACTGCCTGAGCATCCATAGTATACAACTCTAGAGGTCTAGGATGTCAAAGTGGGAAGGAGTCCCAGAGGCCATCTGGTTTTTACACATGAGGAAAAGAGAGAGGCACAGAGAGAGGAAGGGGCCTCTTTTCTGGTCACACAGCCAACCTTTGGGTTCCTTCTGTTGTTGGCTTAGAGATGCCTCTGTGCACATGTGCTTGTTGTTCTGCCTCTGGGTTGCGCATGGCGGCTGAGAATTCCTTGAGGTGGGACGGCTACGGGGATGGCTCCCCTCCGGGCCTCTCCTACAGGGCAGCGGAGGCCATGCCAGAGGACCTGCGGATGGACAGACACAAAGATCAGACCCCGACCATGGGCCAGAGTTGCACATGTCTGCTCTCAGACTTCCTTCTGAATTCCCAAGAGAGTCTTCCAGAACTCTACCTTCCTCAAGGCTGGGCCTAGCCCTGCTCCCCACACTCTGAGCAGACAGCAGTTGTGCCTCCTGCAAGCCTCTGAGTGACCCCAGCAGCAACCTTCGCCTTAGGATCTTCCTTTCTCCAGTGGAATTTTCTGGATCCTCCCCACTCTCACCCCTACATCTCGGCCCCATTCTTTCAGACCTCCTTCCATAAGCCTCTCACATCCATCTCCAAACATCTTCACCCTCTACCCCTGCCTTCCACCCTCTAGCTTAGCCAGCAAGCTTGTCTACAGCCCTTGGCCTGCAACAACCTTCCCTTGAGCTCACCAATCATGTCATCACAAGCCCCTCCCCTTCAAAACCTTTCCAAAGTATTGTATACCCTCTGCCTCTTGCTTCCTCAGGTCTTAGCCACCTCTCCCTGCTCCCCAGCCCTCCCTCCCTCTTTAGAAAACATTAGCTTTCTGGTTACCACGTACCCCTATCTACCAAATCCAGTGGTCTTGTGGGGCCTGGGTGGTTCAGCGGTTGAGCATCTGCCTTTGGCTTAGGGCGTGATCCCGTCCGGGAATCAAGTCCCACATCAGGCTCCTTGCGGTGAGCCTGCTTCTCTCTCTGCCTATGTCTCTGCCTCTCTCTCTCTCTCATGAATAAATAAATAAATCTTTTTAAAAAATCCAATGGTCTCTTCCTCAGTTGTACAGCAGAAAAGCAAAATTTGGTTTATTCACTAAACACTTATGCTTATATGTTTCAAGGACCTGATTGCCTCTTTACATTTTTAATTTAAATTTCATTTTTCAATAAAGTTAAAATTACATTAAAAGGGTATATTCTCACAGACACCTTGTTCTTACTGGATCTGCATCCACACTGTTCCCCACCCAGAGATCACCATTTTTATTAGATTGTTGTTTATCTTTCCAGTGTTTATGTATAAACTTGCAAATTGTTTCTATTTTTCCCCTTTCTTTTTTTTTAAAGTTTTTTTATTTTTTTTATTTTTAATTTTTATTTATGATAGTCACACACAGAGAGAGAGAGAGAGAGGCAGAGACACAGGCAGAGGGAGAAGCAGGCTCCATGCACCGGGAGCCCGACGTGGGATTCGATCCCGGGTCTCCAGGATCGTGCCCTGGGCCAAAGGCAGGCGCTAAACAGCTGCGCCACCCAGGGATCCCTATTTTTCCCCTTTCTTATATGATGTATCTACTGTTCTGCACTTTCCTTTCTTTTTTTTTAAATTAATTAATTAATTAATTATGATAGTCAGAGAGAGAGAGAGAGGCAGAGACACAAGCAGAAGGAGAAGCAGGCTCCATGCACCGGGAGCCCGATGTGGGATTCGATCCCGGGTCTCCAGGATATCGCCCTGGGCCAAAGGCAGGCGCCAAACTGCTGCGCCACCCAGGGATCCCCTGCACTTTCCTTTCTTACTTAAAAATATAACCTTATCATTTTCCATGTCAGGGTCCTTCCTGAGTGAATTCTGAGTGTAGGTGGAGCGCCACCAGCTTTTGGCTGGGCTACCATAGTAAGGTCATACAGGTCTCTCTGTACCCACTGTCTCTTTTCGTATCCCACTCCTCACATTATGGGCAGAGGGCTCTTCCAAAAATGTAGACCTATTAAACCATTCTCTCTTGTTCTAAAACTTTCAGTGGTTCTCACTGTCTATAGAAAAAAAAATCCAAAGTCCTTAACAGAGCATCCGTGCATTCCAGAACTGTTTAAGTTGGAACCTTTTAGATTGCAATTGACAGACAGTCAACACTTTCGCTTAGATGAAAAGGAGACTGTACTGTACTGTCTGATGACCCTGAAAGTCCAAAATCGGTCTTGTTTCAGGCCTAACTGGCTCCAGAGGCTTGGATAATACCAGCAAAGCTTTTTTCCTCTCTACCTCTGTCAGCTCTGTGTGTTCTTGCCTGACTCTGAGCGGGTCTGCACTCTCCCCGTGGTAGGGATAGTCCTGAGGGGCCCAAAGTCCTCGATCACTTCAGTTCACAGTCCAAGAGAAGAGAACTTCTCTCTTCCGGTCCCCAAAAATGAGCCTTCTGAGAAGACTCTGCTCTTAACTTGAGGACTATGTGCTTTGGATCATGACATGAGATCCCCACTGGCCAGATGTGGGTCTCAGGCCCATATCTCTGGTCAGGAACTGATGGGACACCCTGATTGACAGTCCCACGAGTATTACACAGAGTGATAGAGGGACAGTTTCCCAATGATGAAGGTGTGCCCCTTCATGATGCCCCCATGGGGACAATGGTGGGTGCTTCCAGGTTGTAAGGAAAAGTCACCCTAGGTAATGGAGGGAGTTGTTCAAGGAGTTGGGTGATCACATCAAACCACTGGGTTTCTAGAGAAGTAGGAGCAGCATCTGCTCTTTCTCACCTCTTCTGTTAGCCACTCAGCTGCTCTCTGCAGGTCACCCTCCTTCTCCACATGATTGAGGGTTTCTATCGTCTCTCACTCTCTCCTGCCTCAGCCTCCCACTTACTCATGATTTCTTGTTCACATCACTCCATTCGTTTCTCTGTCCATCACCATTTGTTGAACATCTGTGTGCCAAACACGGTCCAGCCATTGGTGATAGAGCAGCAAACAGATCAGAAAAAATTTCTGCCCTCATGGAGCTCACATTCTAACTGGAGAGGACAAGACAGGACCAGCAAAACATAATTGGGGAAGGGAACAGAGTGATGGTGTGTGTGCACTATTTTATTAAGTTGATCGGGGACGGCCTGGTTGATAAGGTAACGTTAGAGCAGAGTCCTTAAGGAAGTAGGGGGCTGTCCGGGGAGAAAAGCCATGTGAAGCATGAATGGCTTGAGAAGGCTCATACTCGGAAGCATGGTACAGAGGCCAGCAGGCCCAGAGCACAGTGAGCTGGAGCGGGTGATGGGAGCTAAGTCACCAGCAGTGATAGGGCTGGGGGGAAGGGGAGGCCACCAGGACATGCAGGGCTTTGTGGGTCAGCTTTAGGGTCCCGACTTTGACTCTGTAGGAGAAGGGCAGCCACTGGAGGGCTCTGAGCAGAGGAGGGACACAATCCGCTCTATATTGGAGCATCCCTCTGGCTGCTAGGGGGTGGGTGGTGCAAAGATGGAAGCAGAAAGACCAATTAGAACATTCTTTTGTGAGTCCAGGTAAAGGGTCATTGTGACTTGGCCTAGGACAGTAGAGGGCACGTAGTCAGACGTGGTCCAATTCTGTGCCTGTTTTAAAGGTAGAGCTGTCTGTGCTGGTGCATTCGATGTGGGATGGGAAAGACAAGGGCATTGGGGCACATCTGAGCTTTTGGCCTGAGTGAGTGGCAGACTGGAGCTGTCTTCTACTGTGATGACCAAGATGGGGAATCCCCTCAGGGCCTCCCCTGGGCTTTGCTCCCCCCATGTCCTCATCCTCTCCTGCATCCTGTTTCCTGTCCTGACTGGCTCAGCTTGGATTTGTGCTCAAGTCTACCTCTAGCAGCGGAGTCACTGGTACAGATATGGTGTCCATAGGGGCAGGAGGGGCTGGGAGTGGGGCAGCTTCCCTAAAGGAGCTGCATGAGTGATGGATACCATTTTGACATTTCCAGTACAGTGTCCTGGCTCTCAACTACTTTTCCGCTTCATCTCCTGCCATCTCTGTCTACCCCTCTGCCTCTCCCCAGGCACCTGATACTCCAGCCACATTTTATCTGGTAGATTTCCATGCCTCCGTGTCTTTGCTCCTGCTGTTCCTTCAACCCAGGACACCTTTCTTCATCTGTTTCTAATTGTCATACTTGGTGTACCTCAGCTGGGAACTCTGTGGGAGTGGGGGAGGATAGGACCTGCAGAGTCAGAATTAGGTGAGTTCTGGGGAATGCTGAAGCTGTGGAACAGGCCCTATTTGTGTTTGGGGAGGGTAAATGGAGCTGCAATTAGAACAGGAAACTGGTCAAAGAGTAGAGACATGCTTGGGAGGCCCTCAGAATCCCAGGCAGATATCAGTACCTCAGGAGGGGCACAGCATGAGAGCTTCTGGGCAAAGGTGGTCACCGTAGACTGTGGGATCCTCGCTGTCCAATTTGGTCTGAAGGTGACCAGAAGTAGAACAGAAGGTAAGGAGTTCCGGGGGTACCCAGAGGAGGCCCTGACTTCCAATTTAGTGGGTCGAGCAGGGCAGGGTTCTCAGTCTAGGGCACCTGGAGGCAAAGCCAGGCACTGGGGGTCAGGTAGCCTGCTACATATGATGAGAGCAGCACTGGCTGGGCCAATCCAGTGTACTGACCACTTCCAAGAACGTATCCACTGGGTATCAGGCGACAGCCAGGAGCTCTGCCATGTTGGATTTTGATGGATTCCTAGCAGAGTGTCTGAAGTGGGGTGTACATTTTCCAGGGAGCGCAAAATAATCCATTTAGGCATGAGATGAGAACATGAGAACTTCTTCCTATGCATTCCAATCGCATCCTTTTTCTATTTTATGTCCTATAAAAATCATAACGTTAGTCTGATAGTATATTTACGGAATTGCTAAATAAGTCAACATACTTATATTAGGAGTACATATTCAGAATTCTCTTTACTGATAGTGTATATGATCAAAGAAGTTCGAAGACTACTCTTCCAGGAGATTCGTGATCAACAGGAGCAGCACCAGGCAGGGTGGAAAATGGGACTGTCATTTGTTGAGATGGGGAATAGGGAGGAGACTGAGGTGGAGAGAGAGGAGGAAGGGGATAGACCTGATTCAGGGCTTGCTGATTTGTTGCAGACCCTTCATACCCTCCCGAAGACCCTTGATGTGGGTGAACCTGAGCAAATGGGCTGAGGAAAGAAAGACTTTTGGGATCCTGGTGGGAAGGAGGCGTCTGGGAGGCACCAGCCAAGGGAGAAGGTCATTCCTTAGTCAGCCTCCAGGCCTTGTTTTCCATCCTTGACAGCTCAGTTTCAGCAGCCTCTCAAGTGGGAAAAGCCAGAGATGGGAGCTAAGGGGAAGGTTTCCCAAGGGCAGAGAAAGAAAGTCTCTAAGAGCAGAGACCACGTGGATGCTATGGCCTTTGTGGTGGGGCTGGAGTTGGGAGGTTGCTGAAGAGACAGAAGTGGGACCCTTTTGAAGTATCTCAGATGCATTCCTCCCCAACGCAGGAACAGACACAGGGACAGACACACAGATGTTCCCTGGACCTCAGGGACAAGAACAGTAGAGTGTCAAAACAAAACAAAACAAAACAAAACAAAAAAACACAAACACAAAAACCCGTTTTCCTACTTCCCCACGACCAGACCCTCCCCAGGACAGACAGACCCACGCAAACAGAAATCCAGGCCACCGACCAACCGACGGACACACAGACATAAGACATAAGCGCCTGCACGCCCTCTCCAGGACGAACCCAAAGGCGCGAGGATGGGCGAGCAGCAGGTTGTCCCGAGTCTCCGCAGGGCCGGGCTCTGTCCGGGCCTGGAAGTAAACGCTTAGCGAGGAAACCGGTGGACAGCGTCTGCGGTCTCGGGGTCTCTGTGTGGCCTCGGGCCATAAAATCGGGGCTGCGCGACAGGCGGAGGAAGGAGACTGCCTGGCAGATGACCTCCACCGTGGGGAGAGCGCCTCCGACGTAGCCTTCTGAGAGTCTGAACCCTAAATCTGAGTGAGGGTAGAGAGGCAGGGCGGCCGAGTCGGCATGGTGTAGACGCGTCACTCGAAGTTACTCTGAAGTTTTGGAAAGTGAAACTCCTTGCCCCAAGGGCGAGGTGGGCCATAAGGGTAGCGACCTGAAGGGCACACCCGTCTGGGCCTCTGCCTCCGACCAGCCATCACTCGAGAGGGTCTCGTCGAAAGAGTGGGAGGCAAAAGGGTGGGAGGCCAGTAGCAGTGGGGGTGCAGCTGGGAGGACCCCTGAAGGGGTTATTTGGATCGACCAGTGTGAGGGGAGGCCTGTCCCAGAGACAGGGAGAGACAAACCTGGAGCCATGGGGAGTGACATACAAAATTTTATTATTATTATTTATTATTATTATTTATTATTATTTTATTTCTCATGTGCACAGAAAAAAAAAAAGAAAAAAAGAAAAAGAAAAAAAAAAACGAACCGACGCGCTGAAAGTGGCTAAGGAGACCAGAGCTGTCAGGGGATCTCTCGAGGGTTCGACTGGGTCCTGGGTCTGGGGCCCCTGCCCAGCCAGCTCCACAAGGACTGGGATGGCCCGGGCCTCGGCGTCTGGACCTCAGCGCCCTCGCCGCCCCGCTCGGGCCACGGAGCCTGGCCGGGCGCCGGCAGTTCCCTTAAACTGTTCTTTTTTCTCCTTTTCCTTTTCAAATAAAAAGGCTCGAAGGGGAGAGAGATCCGGGCGAGGACTCCAAGCCTTTTCGGATTTGTTCAAGGATTTTTATTTATTTATTTATTTGTTTATTTATTTATTTATTTTCACTTTTATTGACTTTGTTTCTGTTATTTCGAGTCGTCACGATCCACGGGTGAGGAGACATGCAGGGCGCGTCGCCGCTACCGAGAGAGCTACTACGGGGCGGGGCGGCCCGGCCGCCGGCGGCCCGGGGCGCGAGGGGCACGGCCGGAGCGGCGAGCCCGGGGCTGGAGTGGCCGCCGGGGCGCTGGCCTGCTGGGGCCAGGCGGCCGGGGCGGGGCTGGGGGAGAGGCCGGGGGCGGGGCAGAGACCGAGAGACAGAGACAGAGGGGGCGAGAAGCGGGGCGGAGAGAGAGATGGAGAGAGGGGAGAGATGCGGAGGAGAGACGAGGAGAGCGGAAACACGGGATTACAGAGATAGCCAACGAAACGGAGGCGAGAGGAGTCCACAGGACCATGTTCGTCGTTTTGCATAGAGATTTCTTTTCTTTCGTAATTTTTTTTTGTAACATAAAAAATGCCCCCCTCCCCCAGGACGTGCTGTGCTTTAGTGGGCGTGTAGCTGTGTCCCCCCCTCCCCCCCAGCGAGCGGCGACTCTCACAGCACAGACAGAGGGGCGTATCTACAGGCAGGGCGGGCGGCAGCGGGGACTCTACCGGGCGGGGCGGAGCGGTGGGGCGGGCTTATATACACAGGGGTTCGCCTTCACACGACACACACCGTCTTTCTACAAAGCAGCAGCCTGTTGAGTTTGTTTTGCTTATCCTTTTTGCAAAGACCGTCATACTAAATAAACGCAGACTTTTCGCGGTCCTGTTCAGTTCCTGCCGCAGGAGTAGGCTGGGGTTGGGGGGAGTGGGGGGGGGGTGGACTGGGCAGCCCCCGCGTCCCTCGGCCGCAGCTCAGATGCCAGCTCAGAACCTGCTCCTGCCACCCGCAGATCGCGAGTCTGTGTCGGGGCAGGGGACGCTCAGTGGCTGCTCGGCCAGACCAGTGCCCGCGGCCTACGAAAACGGGTCCTGCGGCAGGCACTGAAGAGCCTCCGAAGGGGCGGGAGCTAGGGAGAGATGCAGAGCGTCGTGGGACGGGAGGAGGACAGGCAGGAGGGGAGGATGAGAGGTCGGCGGATGGAAGAGACGCTGAGGTAGGGGCAAAAGGGGGGACTGAGAGTCCGGTCACTAGCAGGAGTGCCTGGACCCTGGGGAACCAGGCAGTTCAGGTGGAGCAGGGAAGAGCCCAGAGCAGGGCTTGGTGGGTGCGCGCTGCTGGGGCCTGCGTGCCTTGGGTCCCAACTTCGGAAAGACCTGATGACCCCAAACCCTGTCCCAAGAGCCCAGACCGCACGCCCCCATTCCATTCCACCTCCTGGGGCAGGGCACACTCGGAAGGTGGGGGCAGTCCGGCTGGCGCGAGGGTAAGGACTCTTCCCCAAGGGTTCGGCAGGGGGCTCTTCCTCCTTCTGCAGAAAATCGTTTTGTTCTTGATTTCCTTCGCCCAGCCCGTCCAGCGAAGCCTCCCGGCGCCGGAGCGTCCGAGGCGGGCTGCTCCCGGGCTGGGCCGCGCTGCGGTCCGCGGTGATTGTATGTCACAGAAACGTGTCCCCCGCGCGCAGCGGCGGCCCGGCCAGGGTCCCGCGGTGTGGGTGGTGGGCTCCGGGGCCGGTTCGGGCCACGCCGCGGCGAGCTGGGGCGCGCCCTCCTCTCGACGCCGCGCAGTCCAGGCAGGCGGGGAGGGGCGGCGGGCGGGGCTGGGGGCGGCGGGCCCGGGCCTGAGGGTCCGGCCCGCGGCTCCACCCGTCCTGTCGGGCCGCGGACGGAGTGGTGTGAAGGGCTGCAGGGCTCCTCGGGTGGGGCTGGGGCTGGGGCTGGGCGGTGGCCGGGAGGCATCGCGTCGCGTCGGTCCTCCCTCCCTCCGGGGTGGGCGGTCAGACGGGCACGATGTGCAGGCCGAAGCTGTCGGCCTGAAGCTTGATGTGGTCCCCGCGGTAACTAGTGGCGGTCATAGGCAGCGGCAGCAGCGGCAGGGGCGGAGCCCCGGGGGGCGGCACTATAATAATAAGGGGAACCTGGAAGTTAACACAGGAGAAGAATGGGCTGGGTGAGAGGACAAACAGGAGAACAAAAAAGGAAAGAAAAGCAAAGACCTCCCCGGGGCTGGGGTCTGGCAGGATCGGGGCAGGGACACCTTGGCTGGGCTACGGGGCCGGTCGCTCCCAGGAGAGCTTCATTCACCGCCGGGAGAGGGACCAGTCGATCGGTGACCGCCGCCGCCCGGCTGGGGGGACCTTCCAGAGGGACACGGGGGGACACGGGGGGGGGCGGCGGCGCAGAGCCTCCTAGCCCCGGGGGAGGAAGAGAAAACGAGGGAAGGGGAGGGAGGCGCGGGCGTCCTCGAGGGATCCCGGGGCCTCGGTGCTGCACTAACAAGCCCGCCCGGCCGGCACCCGAAGGTCGGGTCGCAGGGAGCCGGCCCGCGGGCTGACGCGCTGAGCCGCCGGCCAGCCAGGTGGCGTACTCACTTAGTAAGGCGGGGTTGCTGAATCTCCAAGCCTCGTTGTAGGCCGTGTACTGGGGGTGGCTGTACGGGTTGCCGGAGAACTCGCTCCCTGCGGGAGGGCGGGGGAGTGGGGATCAGACCCGCGCAACGCCTGGCTGGACCCGACGTGCCCCAGCCAGCGGCCTCGCCCGGGGTCGCAGGGACAGGTGCAGCGGGCAGGGCAATGCCGGCTGGGGGCCCGGGCAGACAGAAGCAGAGCGATCCCCCGGGTCTGCGTGGGGAGAGCCCGTGGCGAGGCGGGTGCAGAAGCACTGATGGGCCTCCCACGCCGGCCTGGGGGCTTGGGGTTCCCCGGAGGAGGCGCGCTGGGCCACCCGGGAAGGGCTTGTTCCGGGGTCAGGCGCACCCACCCCGCTGCCCTACCCCAGGGCCTTTTTAGTGGATACTCTGGTTCTAGGAGCGCTAGCCCCATAGGGTGGAAGCCCTGGAAGGTGGCAAAGGAAGGCCCTCGGGAGACTTTGTCCCAGAAAGTCCTAAGAATGGCATCTCAGCACCGTGCCAATGCAAGGGATTGGGACTCTGCTGGGAAACACCCCCTCCGCCTTTCCCTCCGGAGATTCGATGGGGGGGGGGAGCAGCAGGAGAAGGAGGCGGAGGCGGGGGTGGGGGTGGGTGAAGCAGGTGGACTGCCCACCTGTCCGTGAGCGTTGGCGGAGGGCCCCGTGGGCCGGGAGCCCTCGGAAGCTGCTTCCCTCCCTCCTCGGTAGAAAGGCCAGGCCTCCGGGTTTCCCCCTCGCCCTTTCTCCTGTGTGATGACCCCAGACTGTTTACAGTGATCCCTAACCGCGGGTTAAGTAGAGGAGAAGGGGCCCCTCTCCGAGAGGGAGCTGGGTGGGGGTGGGGGATGCAGCCACTGGAAAGCCTGTTTATTGACGAGGAGGGAAAGCATGCGTGCAGCAGGATAATGAGCTTCTGAGCTCAACTGTGACCAAGAGGAACTGAGCTATCTCCTTCCCCATCGCTAATGAAACAAGTGTAATTTCCTCATCAGCACTAGATTCTGTTTAACGACTCCCCCCTTGCCACCATGAGCTCTCTGCAGCTCCCCTCATCCCCACCTCCTTGCAGACACCCCCTCCTTCACCCCTACCTTTCCAAGACCTTCTCCAGCCTCCACCTGCTCACTGCTGGGACCTTCCCAGAAGAATCTCCTTGTCCCCAACACTTCTACCCCACTCCAGGTTTGGGTGGGAATCCCCTCACCCACACATCCCAGCTCTCCTTAGCCAGTCCCAGGAGCTCCCTTCAGCCCCGCTGGTATAGCACCCTGCTGCAGCCTCCCTCTTTGCCACAGCCCATCCCCCCGAAGGTCTGCTTTGCCAGGGCTGCCCCTGGATGGACATCTGGGAATGGGGCCAGGCACCCTCTTCCATCCTCCCCCACCACGAGGGTTGTGTGTCAGGCGAAGGCCGCCAGCAGGAGTGGGCTGCAGGCCCAGAGAGTCTCACCCTCTTTAAGACAAGAGTTTTTTGGTGTTTCTGTGAATAGAAGCTTCAACTCTCTGGCTTCAAGCCCAGCTCCCAGTCTGGGGTGAGAGGTTGGGGAGAGTACAACCTCCAGCTGCAGTCCTCAGACCCTAAGTCTGGCCTCCACCTCCCTGATCCGCACGGTCCAGACCCAACTCTTCTCAGGAGCAACGAGGGGCCTAGGTACCTCTGAGGAGACGTAGAGCTCTAGCTTGTCTCTCTGGGTCTGCCATGCCTCTGTTCTTCTTTCCTTAGGGACTAGCCCCTTCCTCTCCCTGGGGTGGGGTCAGTTCTCCACACTGGTTGTCCCTGTGGGTTGGTGTGGACCAGGATGGCTTTGTCTGAGTGATGGACAATGCCCCTGGAAATGATTCTTGGCTCCAAGTTTCCATGGAAACCAGGGCAGGCTCTTCCAAGCAGTGTCAGCTGGCTAGGAGTGGGCTGGGGCACTGAGCAGGGAGCTGAGGCTGAATGCTCCCCAGGCACAAGCTCCGGTGGGTGGGCACTGGGGAGGGGCCATGACATACAGTGGGATGCATATGAGAGCCACTTCTGCAAACTCCCTCCCTGGGTTGCTCATGAGGGAGGCTGAGGGACCCACTATAGCCTCTAGGGAGAGAGAGGGGTGGGGGGGAAGGGATATTGGGTCTCTTCCCACCCCCAGCCTCAGACTACAGACCACTCAGCAGCTCACCCACAATTTAGTCACCCCCACCCAAATTAGGTAGCTGCAGCATTGTCACCTACCAGGCACCATTCCTGCCAGGGTGGAGGTGGGGTAGCTTCCCTGGCCAGTGGGGGGCACGTGAGGGGGGTAACCAGGCAGAGTGGTGCTCGCCATGTCACGACCTGGAAAAACACAAAGGGGAAGGGGTGAGGCCTGGAAAAGAGAGGCCTGCCTCTGCTCACACTAGGGTACTTCATGGGAAGGAAAGAGCTGTGTGCCGACACGCAGGAGAACATCTGCATGAGCAAGTCCAAGTGTGCCTTTACATGTGTTTAAGCTTATTACCTAAACGTCTGTCCTATGATTGGTCACGCACCTCTGCTCTGTGTAGCGCTTTGTGTCTCTCTGTGGGCATCTACGTGTGTATGTGTTTACCTTTGCTCATGTCTCTTTGAAGCCCAAACCCAGATGGAGAAGGGAGGGAGATGACCTGCTTTTATTCCTCCTTTCCAGCAAGATATTCAGCTGTGGTTTCTCCAGTAGCCAAATGGACCTCTGTCATCTTGCTCACCTCTCACCATCTTTCCTTCAGGCTTGGAGGATACTCCCACCCCCACCATACTGGGCTATTGGGTCTGTCTTGTCCTCTCCAAGTAGAGCTGCAGGTGCTGGGCCTGGCAGGGGCAGGGGTGGGCAGCCAGTGGGCTATTTTGCTATTAGTGTTTATGGCATTTAAATGATAGAAAACCATCCCTGAAGTGAATCAGGAGCTTTGAGAGCCAACAGTTCTGGTGGATCAGATAAAGTTCCACTGAGCAAAACCGGCTCCCCCTACCAGCTGCTGGACTTCCAGCTGCTGGAAACTTCTACTAGCTGGAGTCTGGATAGTGGAAGGCAGGAGTTTCCTTAGCCGTGTCCTGGAGTGAAGGTAAAGCAACCCAATATTAGGGAGCCACCCATAGTCCACAGACATGTCTGGGACGCAGCTACACCTGAGTGCCCTCCCTTCCTTGCCTGTCCCCTCCATCACCATGAAGGAACCACCACCTGCCTTGCAATTTATGCCCCAATCTTTAATGACAATAATTTGCCCTCTCCCCTCTCCCACACTTTCTTGCCCTAGAGACAACGTGGTGCTCTCCTGGGTCCCATTTATCGTCTCCAGATTCCCCTGGTCCTCCTCTTCAGCCTGTGCTACTCTCCATTCTAGTGCCTTTGTCTGACCCTGAGAAGGCAAAGTGTGACCGGAGGAAGTCACAGAACTATGCACATCTGGCCCGGTTCATTATCTTTTCATCAGTTGTCCTAGTCTTCATTCTCCCCATGACTTTTCCAAAACGTCCCTCGCTCTCCTTGCTACGCTTTCCTTGAACTTCACCTCCTCTCCTACTTTTCTGAGATGTGAATTTCCTCACTTCTCCCTTAACACATCTGAGTGATTCATCTTTCTCTAAGTATACAGAGCTACAACTCAGCTTTTTGTATTTGAAGCTGCCTGCTGAACAGTTTTATTAGCTGTCCCACTGTCACCTCAAACCTAACGGGAATAAAAGCCAACTAATCTTCCCCCTGATCAGGTCTACCAACATTTTTGAAGACCACCAAACCAAAAAAATACCTTTGGAATCCTTTTTTTCTTTTCTTTTCTTTTCTTTTTTTTTTTTTTTTTTTTTTTTTTTTTTGAGAGAGGGAGCTAGAGAGCATGAGTGCACTCACAAGCAGGGGAAAGTTGCAGAACAGAGGGAAGGGGGAAGAAGGAGTAGGAGAGAGAGAGAATCTTAAGCAGGCTCCACATCCAGCCCAACACAGGACCTGGGGCTCAATCTCATGACCCTGAGATCATGACCTGAGCCAAAATCAAGAGCCAGATGCTGAACCAACTGAGCCACCCAAGCACCTCTGAAATCCATCTTGATATAGCCTTTATCCTTCCCCTATGGATGAAGTCAGTCACCAAGTGTTACTAATTCCTCTTAGCAATGTCTGTCATATTGACCCCATCCCCGTTTCCTCTACCCCATCTATAGCTCAGCTCCTGAGCGCCTGTCCTTAGTCTGCCATAACAGTGCTTGCCCCCTCCAGTCTATCCCAGCTGTGGATGCCTGGATTTCAACATATCCCTTCCCTTGGGAAAACCATCACTGATTCTCTGCAGTCCACAGTTGGAATCTACACTATGCCGGGCTTTCAAAGCCTCCTGGACACTCCCCCCACCTGATTTTCTTAGCTCTGATTCTCACTCCACCTGATTTGGTTGGACTGTTTTCATAGGCATGTATGCTGTGGAATCTCTGTGCTTTTGCCATATCATTTTCTTCTCCTTCTTCATAGTTTTCCTCTCCTTCCAGTTCAAGCCTTAAAATGCCTACCATTCTACCCATCAGGGAAGTTTCTTTCTTCTAAACTTCTATAGTGTGTGCACTGCATGGGTGACCATGCATTATATTTTGTAAGGCATCAGACCTGTTTCCTGAAATAGACCATAATCAAACTGAGGGCAGGGCTTCTGCTATCTTACATAGTTGAGAAATCAATAAATGATGCTCAGTAAATACTTTACTGGTTGATTCCCTATCACTCTTTTACACTTGTAGCCAATTCTAGTGGGTTGTATTGTTTTCTAATTGTTCCATTGTGTCGGTCTCCTTTTTTTTTCAAGATTTTTATTTATTTATTCATGAGAGACACACAGAGAGAGGCAGAGACATAGGCAGAGGGAGAAGCAGGCAGGGAGCCCAATGTGGGACTCAATCCTGGAACTCCAGGATCACGCCCTGAGCCAAAGGCATATGCTTAACTGCTGAGCCATCCAGGTGTCCCTGTTGGTCTCTTTTGAAGAGGTGAAGGCTGGGACAAAATGTAAATGCTGAAAGCTGCTTTTTCTCTAAAAACAGTTTGAACAAGGGATCATGAATTGTTATAGGATGAGAAAAAATAACAGTGACTTATACTGTGACTCAGCTTTATCATGCAATAGAATGGTTCTCCTCTGTACCTGTCTAATATAGCTAAGATCTTATGTTTCTTAAAACTCAAGAACAGACACCAAAGTGGAACTGTCAGACAAGAGATCACTTCAGACTCTCAGACAGAAGAAAGAATCTGTGTCTGCTTCATTGTGGGTTTTCTTTCACTGACTTCTACTGTTAATAAGTTTCACTCCTCCTGAGCGTCTCTCAGTGGAGTGGGTCTGAAGTGGACAAGGACAGCAATATCTACCAATTCCTTGAGAGATTAATAATATGGTATTTATTGGTCAAATGACCCCAAGACAGAGGAGAGTTAGGGAAGAGGTAGAAGTTTTGCAATGAAAAAGATCTAGAAACCCAATTTCTCCTGGTCCTGTACTCTTAATGCCTACAAAGTAGCCAGGAAAAGAAGTATGCTTCTTTCTTAAAACAAACAAACAAACAACAACAACAACAAAACCCAGGAATTTAAATTTCAGCTGCTTGGTTCCTACAACCTGTCACACATGAATTCCTAGTAATCTAAGGTTTTGTCATACAATTCCCTACCTGGTTTTAGGAGAGAGGAAGAAAGGTCAGATGCCTGGAAAGGTGTCTCCAGCTAACCTGGAGTTACCCTAGTGCAACATTTATTTCCACTGGCTTTTCCCCTCACAAAACAGTCAAGGTAACTTCCAGCATACAGAAACTTTTGCGTGCTGGAAGTCACCCAGAGAACTGTTAATTAAAAGACACATTTCCAAACTCTAGTTAAAAAACTTAATACAGGAAGTGCTTATTCAGACATTTTTCAAATGTGAGGAAAGGCCCATGATGAGGAAGAAGCATACGAGCTTCCTGGTGTTCTTCATACAGCCATGCTGCTGTATCCTGTAATATCAGTATCACGACAAAGAGGTGCCCATCAGGACCCCTGAACCAATAGATGTGCAAGCCACCGCATACAAAGCACCCTCAATGGCTTCATTAGTACACAGGTGACACTTGAAGAGGAGGAAAAAATTGACCAAACTCTTGCCAGAGCCATATATTCTTCTGGAACACCATTGTCAATAATGGAAAACACATACTGCAGGAAGTTTTCAAATTACTAAGACCATCATACCATTTGCCCAGCAGCATTCTTTGAGCAAGCCTCTTTTAGTGAGAGATATGAATGGGTAATGGAATGTGTGCAAGGAAGAATCAACAGAGCACTGCAGATGGATGGACAAAAGGGAGGAGAGATGGGCTCTAAGACTGTAAGCATAACCACCCCCTAAAAACAAACAAGGAAAAGCACAGGAAGAGGAGAAAAGAGCTATATGGCTAAATACATCAGTTATAAAGTATGTTGCACCCAACAGGAGAGAGGAGGTAGGAAGGTACTTTGCTGCTCCCCCCTCCCCGCCAAAGGCCAGTAACAAGACAACAGCACCAAGAATCAACAAATGTATAAAAAACCCACATATTACCAGGGGGTGGGCATTTCGTGTGGGATAGTTGCTTCCTAAGATCACAAAGTTTTAAAGATGGATGAGCCTTCAAGATGATCTAACTTCCTTGTTCTAAAGTTGAGGAAACGGAGGTACAAAGGCATAATGACTTTTTGTGGCCACAGAGCTGGGGAACAAGAGAGCCAAATTTCGAAGCTATGTCGCACCACTCTGCCTTTGATGACAACATGAAGCCAGATAACCCCCAAAAGGACCAAAGAAAAGGAAAAGTCACTCAACAAGCAAAATCTCCTATCATCACTGTCATCATTAAGACGAGGCAAGAAAAACAGGATATAAAGAATAAAATACTGACAGTGAAAGTCTCCAGTAAAACTCCATGGGGTGGAGTATTAATCTCCTTGGAGAGTTTTCTAAAAAACAAAGAGGCTCTTCAAGAAACAGTAGTAGTTGAGAATCTTAAAGTACCCAGAAGTGTTAGAAGCACAGCTCTTGATGAGGGTGTCTTCTCAGTTCAACTGTGGAAGTCCCCAAAGAGTCTACAGCCAATTTCTACAGCAATCACTGCATCTGAATCAGACAGTGCACTTTTGTCAGACATTCCTTACCAAATGGGCCAGATCAAATCAACTGTTTTGGAGAATCTAAGTGCAGTTCCTCTTACAAGTACAGAGAACAGCAAAGTGAATGACTTTATTAAGAAATTGGAAAATTTCAGTCACCAGATAATTTATGCTATCTTAAAAAAAATTTATGCTATCTTGCCAGCTCTTAGATTCAAGGGCAGAGTTGTGTTTCTACTTAATCTAGACTAGCTGGCATTCACTGAACACCATCCTAAATATTTTCTATGTATTATCTCTTTTAATCTTCATATCAACCAAT
Source organism: Nyctereutes procyonoides (assembly GCF_905146905.1). Classification (NCBI taxonomy): domain Eukaryota; kingdom Metazoa; phylum Chordata; class Mammalia; order Carnivora; family Canidae; genus Nyctereutes; species Nyctereutes procyonoides. The sequence continues at coordinate 5,970,332 of NW_026575133.1, read as the reverse complement.
GATGTTGATCTCTGTGTGCGTTTTTTTTAAGATTTTATTTATTTATTCATGAGAGACACGGAGAGGCAGATACACAGGCAGAGGGAGAAGCGGGCTCCATGCAGGGAGCCTGACGTGGGGCTCAATCCCAGGACCCTGAGATCACGACCCGAGCCAAAGGCAGATGCTCAACCACTGAGCCACCCAGGTGTCCTGATGTTAATGTTTTTTTTTTATTATAAAATTTTTTTAATTTATTTATGATAGTCACACACACAGAGAGAGAGAGAGAGAGAGAGGCAGAGACATAGGCAGAGGGAGAAGCAGGCTCCATGCAGGGAGCCCGACATGGGATTCGATCCCGGGTCTCCAGGATCATGCCCTGGGCCAAAGGCAGGCGCCAAACCGCTGCGCCACCCAGGGATCCCGATGTTGATGTTTTTAATCCCCACTGTATAGATGAAAAACTGAAGCTCAGAGGGGCTCAGTATTATGTTTAAGGTTCCACAGATAGTAGGTGGCACAACCTGGATGATAAACCCGGCAGCATATACTTGGGAAGTGATTCTAGAAGGACATCCTTGAACATTAGAGACCCAGAAAGTAGGTATCTGGTCCAGGAAGGTAACCTGGGATTATGGTAGGTGAATTCTTCCTAAAACAACCTATTGTTGCTTCTTGTTTCTTGCATGTTTCAGGTTCTTCCATTTTCTACTGCAAGGATTTTAAACTGGGGTTCACTGATTCTGTAGGACTCCACAGATGCGCTTCACAGAGTCCATATAAAGCCATACATTAAATGTTATAGGCATACATATGTAATATCTAGATGGCTTTTATCATACAGAAGTATTCATGACTCGAAGACTGATAAACACTATTTACCACAAACCAAAAGAACCTCTCTTTGGCATAAGAAAGACACTGATTTGTTTCAAAATACTTGAATTGAAAAAAAAACAAAAAACAAAAAACAAAAAAACAAAATACTTGAATTGTACCAATAGACAAGCTCATATAAAGAACAGCAAAATAACAGGGGAAGGAGCAGAGAGGCTGATCACAAGTGAGGAAAACGTCAGCATCCAGAAGACCCAGGAAACAATAAAAAGGCAGCTGCCAAAGCAGCAGAGATGTTGGGGCTCAGTGATGACTCAGACCACAAGACTTATTAGACATTGATTTATACAGCAAAAGTTCTATTCAGTGAGTGTAGAGATGCTTTTCCTCAGCATCGTTCTCTGAAAATGAGCACTCCTGCTATCCACTTGACACTATGGAGGACCCTAAGGCCAGAAAACATAACTCTTGTTTTACTATCCTATTCTCAAGTTTTGTCTGCTTCTCATAAGGTAGCAAAGATGAAGACATTAAATCGCTCCAAGGTTGGCAGTCTGTGCCTGTATTTGACACAAGCATTTATAATACTTCCAAGCAAACAGTTATTAAATTTGTAATTACTGCCTACATATACTGTACATTTACATTTACTGTACCAATTATGATCGCTTTATTACCAATCCAAAGAAAAAAACTTCAAATCTGGAGAAGCTGCTTTTAAAGGAGAGGAAAAGAATTTTCTACATGTTGCATTTTGTTTCATATCTCCCATGTTTCTGAATCCTCCCCAAGGTTTCTCCTGGGGGTGGTGCAGGGGGGTGCAGGGGGTGCAGTGCAGAGGCATCTGCATGAGAGCCCCCAACTCCAGGCCAGTACCGTGTTGGCCTCAGAGCTCTTCCTGAGCCTTGTCTGCTCTGAGTTCCAGCAGAGGGGGCTGTGCCGGCAGCTCAGGTGGCTGCTCTCCTAGCTGATCTTGCTTCCTACACAGCTAGACCTTTCGTCCCTGCTGTGTCCTAGGCAGATATGCTGCCCACATCTGGGTGGGCTCAGCTGGTCTGACAGCCAACCAGCTCATGCCACCGGTCATGCTATTTGCACCCCTTCTCCTTCCAGCACTCTGCCCTCAACCTGGCTGGGCCGTGGGAGCCTGCTGGCCAAGGCCCCCCAAGAGGTTCCTTTCTTTGAACTCAGCTGGACCATGGATGGAGCTGCAACCTCAGGATACTGAAATGAGGCTAGGGAGTGTTGGGGAGAATCACATTTTCAAAGGCCTGAACGGGAGTCTGGCTATCTTCTAGTCCAATCCCTCATCTTACAGAGAAGGAAACTGAGGCTTAGATAGAGGGGAAGACATAGCAGCCCTCTCCTCCTTCACCTCTCCAAGCTGCCTTCAATACCTCCTTTAGCAAACCTCCAGTGGAGACTGGAGTCCAGCGGGTGCCGGCGTTCCGGAGGCCACCCCCGGCTCACTGATGGGCTCAGAGCACAAGAGCCCCTCATGCTGGGTGGGCAGAGGTTAAGCCTGTTTGCACAGTCTCCCGATACTCCAGGTCTCCCAGTTCCTCTCTGGCTTTATTTTGTTCTCTGAGAGCACTGAATTGTCAGCTCTAATCCTTCCGAAAGTGCAGCGTTTTTCAGGCGCTCTGTGTAAGTGAAACCCTAATCCCAAGGAAGACGGCCACTTAAGCTGCTGGAGCATTAGGCTGCTCTGGGAGCGAGCCCTCAGACTCCCTCCCTCCCTGCCCGGCAGCCTCCCAGCCACTGGGGAGGAGAGGGGGATTCCAAGCTGAAGGGAGCAAAGCCCTCTCAGAAGTAACAATAGTGGCAGGGCTTGCCTCCCAAAGCTCAGGGTTGAAAAAGTACTAGCTTGTCCTGAGGCTGATAGCTGGGAAGGAAGGATTCTGATAACCCTAGGAAAGAAGTGTGTGTGTGTGTGGGGGGGGGTCTTCCTGTCCCTTAGGGGGGGCGGCTGGCTTTCTGGGGGGAAGTAGGCTTTCAGATATTACCTAGGTGGCTTTGAGGCCACCAAAACATTTCTGAGCCCTTGGTCCCAATGCGCATCTGTAATATTCATTGGATACACCACCATTTAGGATTTCTGGTCATTCAGAAATTATTGAGTTGACTCATTTTACTTTTACTTAGCCAACCTTTTCTTCTTAGAAAGTGCCAAGAATGGAGTAAATAAGCTCAGTGCCAGGGGATCCCCCTTTTGGAGAATTTTCCTTTGGGACACCCCTAGGATCTCTAAACATCTATATAGCAGCCAAAGGTTCTCCATAACCTAGGTTATCATGAAAACAGTACCCAGTGTTTTCTATTAGGCAACGTTTTGTTAGCCTGAGATGGCTACTATATGCACTTGAAATAAAGATCATTGATTCCTTAAAAAATATTTTAAATCATATTAAAACTGTCCCCTCTCCCTGATCCCTACATGGACTAGTGAGCCCTGGCTGTGGAGGACTGAGTGTAGTCCATTTGGGGAGCTCAGCCTCTGGGTCTCATGAGTGGCGGGAAGAAACAAGAGAGAAGTCAAGAGGAAGGCCTGAGGTAATGGGCCAAGTTTGAGCTCAGCTTAGAAGACCACAGTATAGCATCTTTGCTAAAATACCGGAAGCCTTTCACACCTTCTTCGTCTTCCCCATGACTCTCCTCTTCTCTGCAGCTCCATTAGCAGCCCCATGTGCTTCTGTCTAAGGCATCCTGCTGGGATGGGCAGCCCATCACCACTGGGGATTGCTGGTAGGCATAGATATGGACATGGATTTAGGATGGAGATTGGGGTGGTATAGCTTTTATTCTGCTCCAATTCCATCTGACTCTCTCAGTCCTAGAGTGGATTAATGCTTTCTTCTTTTCAATATCCTTTCCCTCTAGAGTGAACTGGATAAAGGAGGAAGGGAAAGAGCCCAGATCCAATGACTCCCTAGGCTGCAGGCCCAGGGCACCCGCATTATCTGTCAATGTCTCATTGCTATGGAAATGCCCCTGTAATTAAATCAGAGCTGAGGTCTGGGGGCTGGAGGTCCTTGGGGATGTGGCTGAAGGCCTCAGGGATGTTTGAAGGAAGTGAGCTTCCTACAGTTGGTGCTTCTGGGCCTAATTGAAGGGTCCAGAGTGCATGGGTGCTGTGAAGAAGCCCTCTGGTTTGGTTTGGCCTCCACAGCAAAGGGCTCAGACTTGCTGTAAGTCAGAAGTTGCCCTAGCCTCCTCCTTTCAAGGTTGGAGAGGAACTCTGATGTCTGTGCCCTAAATTCCTCTAGCTAATCAGGGGCTTTGAGCCGACAGACAAGGCTAGGAGACTCCTAGCCTCCTTTAGAAACATTTCTCAGCCTTTATTACCCTCTCCTCCCCCGAGGGGCTGGCCAAGGGCTAAGCTGTTTGTTTTATGGAGGGAAGTGCAGTTGCATTGGAAGGGGGTTGTTAACTACAGGAAAGAGGCAGTTTCTGGAGGTCCTTAGGACTCCCTGAGTAGGAGGAAGAGGGTTTCCCAGGGTTCACACTTCTGTCTGCTAAAAGGCCACTTTGCTGACCATCCCAGATGTGGGCAAAGAGGCCTGAGCTTCTGAGGGCTCAATCCTTTCTCAGAAGCTGAGCCTGCACAGTTCTCACAGGCCTCCAGGACCTGGAGCGGGTCAGCCCCACTTTTCAGCTTTGAACTTTGCTTTACTGATCTCCCCTGAATTTACCAGCTTCCAGAAGTTTCTGCTCCCTCTCCCTACCTTGGGCACTCCCCTCTTGGATGACATCCACATCTCCTCCTGGATCTTAGCTATAGATTCCTTCAGAGCTGTAGCCTTAAGGCATCAAGAGAAGTTTCTCCCAGACTCTTGAATAAAACCACCTTCTCCTCCCATTGTCATCCACCCAGGGTAGGAAGCTAACAAGGCTCTTTCTTCACTGAGGAGAACTGTATTTTCCTTGTCCCTAGATTTCCAAAATTCATTTTTCCAAAGAAAAGGGAAGATTCTCTGCTGACCCTTCAGTCTGGGATCTTGGATAAGCAGGGGCCAGGCTCTCCATTCAGGGCTGCCTGACGCTCAGCTCTATCCATGGCTCCTGGACCTCAAAAACAATAGCTATAGGTGTGGTCTTCATTCCTTGTCCTTTCTGATTTTTAGTACCTCACAACTGGCTAAGGCGTGGTGGGGAAGGGGATATGGGATCTAGATCACTGATAAACACAAAACTGATACTTTTCTTCTTTCTTTCTTTCTTTCTTTCTTTCTTTCTTTCTTTCTTTCTCTCTCTTCTCTCTCTCTCTCTCTCTCTCTATCTTTTTTTAAGATTTTATTTACTTATTTGAGGAGATCCCTGCATGGCTCAGCGGTTTAGTGCCTGCCTTCGACCCAGGGCGTGGTCCTGGAGTCCTGGGATTGAGTCCCACATCAGGTTCCCTGCATGGAGCCTGCTTCTCCCTCTGCCTGTCTCTGCCTCTGTGTGTGTGTGTGTGTGTGTGTGTGTGTGTGTGTCTGCCTCTCTCTGTGTGTCTCTCATGAATAAATAAATAAAATCTTAAAAAAAAAGATTTTATTTACTTATTAGAGAGACAGATCTCGAGAGCGAGAGAGCACAAGTAGGGGGAGTGGCAGAGGGAGAGGGAGAAGCAGACTCCCCACCAAGCAGAAAGCCTGACACGGGACTCGATCCCAGGACCCTGAGATCATGACCTGAGCCCAAGGCAGACACTTCACTGACTGAGCTACCCAGGAGCCCCTGATACTTTTCTTTTATCTTTTTTTAGAATATGAAATGTGCTTATTTTATACTTGCTTTTGGACTGTTCTATTATCTCCAGTTCTTGGGGGTATTAATCGTCCTCTTCATTGCTTCTGCTAACTCTCCCTCGTGAAAAGTCTGTATTCATAGGAGGTGTATAATTTTTTGTAGTAAGCTCATCTTTAGTGATGGAGTCCCACATGCCCCGGGTTGGGGAATGCCTCTGCAGAGAAGGTTTGCCCTTGTTCACGCTGGGGTTTCTGAGTGGGTTATTATCTTAGACAAATTTTTATGTCAGTTCTTGGCTGGGGGTTCCTGCCACATACTCAGGTATAAATTTGGACTCTGAACCAGGGTCAGGCTTGGGGGCTCCATTTTTCATGGAGACAATTTTTCACTCGCTTGCTTCCTGGGATTACTGGCATAATTTGTGTGTTTCCCCTTCACGGATAGTGTTGTCCTGCTCTGTGCCTGGCTTTAGGCAGGGTAGCACTGAGTTCTAGCTTCCTGCTTCTCCTGCACCCCAAGTCACAGCTCCTGTCTGCTGGGTCACAACCGCAGTCTCCCCCACTTAGGGTCCACCTCCATCAATCTCTCACATTTTGCTCTGACTTTGAGTTTCCCTCTACTTGTGGCCCAGAGAGTGAGGTTTCTTGTGTGTTAACAACTCCTTTGTCACATTTTTAGCCAGCTGCATTTTGGTGAGTGTAGCCTGCCTTGTTCCTGAACATCGATCTTGTTCCTCCAGGACCTCTCTAGGACTAAAAGGAGGACGGCAAGAACTACACTCCGAGCTCTCCTGGCACTCGGTGGTGATGCCCACCGGAGGCCAGGAAAGGGCTGACAGATTCGGGGGCTACTGGGGTTTGCATGGACAGCCGCCACACAATCCCCGTCTCACTGCATCTGGCCTCCAGGGTAGGGAGCCTGCTCTCACCTTCACGGTAGACTTTCACCAGGCCAAGGGACTCTCTAAGTGCTCAGGCGCCTCTCCAAGGGACTTAGGGAATCCTGAAACTAGAATCCATCTTCTCCCAGATCAATGGGGCTGCCAACGTCCCCTCATGCTCCTCTGTGGCTGTAGACTGTAGACGGGGACAGGCAGAGGAAGGGAGAGGTCGAGGTGAAGGTCATGGGGATGAGGGGCCCTTTTCTACCAGTGTTGGGAGACTTGAAGGCACTAGCACACAGCTAGAGCCAGAGTCCTCACTCAAGTCCTGACCCAGAGGTCTCTGGGGCTACCAAGGGGTCGATGACAGCCCCCTCTGGGGTCCTTTGGAAGGGTAAGAACATGACAGAAGGTTCCAGCCACCGCCGGCCGAACTGAGGAGGTCTGGGGCCAGAGTACCCCCAACCCACTCTCTCATCTAGCTGGTCCCTTTTTCCTTATCACTTCGGAGAGCCTCGGCTCCGTTCCAGACCAGCAGCCTAGAGCAGTGGGCTGGAGAGAAGAGATGCCGCTGAGCTAGAGCAGCCCAGCGGCGGAAGGGAAAGTGGGTGATAAATTTAAATAACCAGCTTGACTTGGCAGCTTGCTGAGTTGTGATGCAGTGAAATTAAAATCTCGGCAGAACTTGCAAACACTACCCAGAAAAAGCCGTCTCTCTCTCTGGTTCCAAGATGGAAGGTAGGGAGGGGAGACTATCAGGCCAAGCCCCGGCCACTGGCAGCCACCCTTGCTTGCAATGTGATTAGCTGTGTCCTGGCCCACTGGGCCCCACTCTCCCCTCCACACAATAGCCCAGGCTCCTCTCTCCTCTCAGTCCTGACCTTGTGGAACAGCTGTATCAAGTGGCTGGTGAAGTTTGAAATCAGCCTCCAGTGCCAGGAGGTGGCAGGAATATCAATAAGGTTGGCTCTTCAGGTTGGGCTAGGGCCTTGCTGGGCCGGTTTCCCCAGGGCTGATCCCTGAATTATAGCCTCCGCTGCCGGTCTCCGGGGAGGAAGATGAGCCGGGTGCCCGAGACACAGGGGCTGAACGCCTTAGCACACCTGAGCCAGGGTGCGGACACAGATGACCTCCCTGCTCCTTGCTTTTAGCACACACCTGGCCGGGAAGAGCCTCCCCTTCCCTTTCCCTACCAAAGTCCTTCATCTTCTCCAACAAAATAAGCTTTTTAAGAATCTTCAAGGGGAATTTCTCCAAATACACCAAAAGCCTCACCCCTATGCCAGCTGTGCTCGAAGTTTTCACAGATGCCAAGATCTTTCTAGAAGAACACAGCCCAAGTCCACCTCTCTTGTGTCTGCTCACCTTGCATTACTGCTCACTGCTACCCACAGAGTCCTGGCCTGAAGGCCACCATGCTGGACCCTCTACCGAGGTGGCCCATGAAGTCTCTGGACACTGCCCCGTTTCTCACCTCGACAATACCTCCAGCAAATTCTGTTTGTCCCCATAATAAACACATCATGAATCATTCATCTTTAATAGATTATGCAAATTAGGAGGACATAAAATCAACAAAGATCAATAACTGCAGCCGTTTAATTGCCAGCAAAAACATTTTAAGAATGAGCATAATCTGCAGCCCTTTCTCTGGTAATGGCACCATTAATCCAAACATTGGATCTTGGCCTAAGTGTAGAAAAATCATTCCCTGCCCCCACCTCTTCCCACCTCCCCTCCCCCACCTCTCCACACACTTCTCTCTTTTTGGTAATTTCCAGTTTCTGAGTGAGTTTCCCGTCATTACCACTGGTGAACAGCTCCGAATGTTAATGGTTCTGCTTTTGTTACTCCTCGCTTGATTGAAATGTCGCATACAGATTGAGATGTTAGTGCTAACTTGCCACCTGGGAATGTCAAGCTGGGTCTGAAATGAACTTTTCTCACACTTGGATCCAGATGGATCAGCCGGAGATGTTCCCAGGCTGAGCTGGGACCGTTCCAGGGCCATGGGGGGGAGGCGGGCGGGGGATGCTCAAGGTGGAGGCACTTTTCTGTACCAGCCCTGAGTTCTCCTGCAGCAGGAACCCTACCCGAAGATCCATCTCTCCACCCCCAGGGGAGCCCCCTGCCTTCTGGACTGTGGCCCCGGGCCCAGAGAAGCGCAGCTGGGATTAGAAAAGTCTCCTAGGCTCTCTTTTGTCAGCTGTCTGGGGTGGGATACCTTCAGGAAGCAGCCACTGAAACACTCAGCAGCTCAGAAAGGTGGCCTGGCCTGTACCACCTGCCTGCCTTGGGTCAGAACACCCAGCAGCTCAGAGGGCTTCCATGTTGGCTAAGGCAGGCTCCCACATTGGCTAAGGCAGGCTGGTGTCGAGGGCCAGTTGATAACAGGCCGTGTCCTGAGACAGCTAAGGTTGTCACTCCCAGAAGCCCCATCCAGTTCTCTGACACTTCCAGAACTCAACCCCTAGGCAAACTTTGGTTGCCTAGCCAAAGAGCTCAACCCTGTCTGGGCCAGAAACAGCAGTACCTGGACACCCCTTGAGGAGAGCCAGGGAAAGCTAAGGACAGGGCTCCCCCAAGACCCTGCGTGGAGGCTGGAGGGCCACTCACACCCCATCTCAGGCCTGAGCCCTACTCAGATCAGCACCAAGTCAGAACCAGGACCTTGCTCCCCGCCACTGCACCTGGCTGTGAGGCTGGCTGCTGGCAGTCCTGCTGCCGATCCTTGGGCCGCCTCTACCTGCCTCGCTCGGCAGGTAACGCCTCAGTGTCTCCCAATCCCCATCGAGACCCTTCTCAATCATTCTGTCTCCCAAGGAACAAACGGCACATTGGCTTTAGTGTCTCCAGAATAATTAGGTGAATTTTAATAACACCTCAATGTGTGTTTCTCCCACTTGGGCACTTTCCTGGCCCGGAAACCCTTCTGCGGTGCCAGGCGCCTTCCACAGCCTTCAGCTCTGCGGCCTAGAGCTTCTTCAGCTAGGCCCTTGGCTGTGCCTGCTACCCTGCTAGATACCTCCACTGCTCCTCATCCATGGGAGCAGCTGAACTAGATGTCCTCTCCCCCTGCATTTGGCTGTGGAACAGGCCTGACCCTACCTAGCCTTGAAATCAAGCCTCATCTCAGTGATTTCTCTGGTAAGCAGGAGAAGGACTGGGATAATTGTGCTTATCTATAACCACAGAGCTGAATGCCATGCTCTGAAGCCCAAAGCCCCAGCTACCCAGGGTGCCTAGAGAGAGAGAGAAAGGCAGACACCCACCCCTGCCCTAGGAGCCTTGAAGGCATGGGAGTGTGGAGGCTGGACACTGTCCCATTCTCCCCAGCCTGGCCTATTGACCCTCTGCATTCTTCTGTGCACGTCCTAGCAAGAAGCTTATAATTCTGGGCACCCTGGTGGAGGCAAGAGAAACGGCAAAGAGAGAGGCAAGAGGATAGGCAGAAAGAAGGAACCAGCAACAGCTCCTCCTAGCTTCGACCTTCCCCGGCTGAAGCACACAGAGAGACCCTGACCACAATTTCTGCTCCTCACATCTGCACACATCTGTTCAGGAAGCACCCTGGTTTTTGGAGGTGCTCACTCTCTCTGCAGATATCATGGCAGGGGGCCCACCTGTCACACTGGGCCCCAGATGGCAAGGGCTAAGGTGCCCCTACTGAAAGCAGTGCCCCCACCCTCCTGAAAGCCTCCTTACCGGTCACAACGGGGTATGTCTGTGTGCCTGACACGTTGCTACCCAGCTCAGGGTTGGTGGATGCAGATAGACTCGACTTGACTTCATCAAGCCCAGGGGTCAGGGCTGGGAGGGAGTACTCGTTCCCCTGGGAGAAGAGAGAAAAGAGACAGCTCTCTATTGATGCGCACATGCGGAGAAAGGGCTCGGTGTGCAGATGGGGAGGAGGAACAGGGAGCCTTCCCAGATGGGGTGGAAGGAGATGGCCAGGCAGAGGGAGGGGAGAGAGGGAGGGGCGGGCTCAGCGGATGATGGAGATTTTTGTGTGGGTGGGGGCACACCTGACTCTGGGTAGCTAGAGGTGCAGCCTGCACATAATTGGTGGTGATCTCAGGACCCTTTAAACTGCTGTAGCATCTCCCACCTAAGAAGCCCCAAGGGTGGAGTGTAGCAGTTGGGTCCCCCCTGCTGAGAGGCAAGGGATGTTTCCAGGTCCCCCTGGAGTCTTGGGGAGGAGGGGAGAACCAGCACTTGATGGCTCAGGCAAAAGCTGGGGGAAGGGCCGATGGGGGCCTCTGGCCTGGCACTGCTGGGCTGGCTGATCGGGTGCTGGCGCCCCCTTTTTAAAAAACAAACAAAGACAGCCCCACGGGCCCCTCGCTCTCTGCCTGTGCACTGGGGTATGAAATTGGGGAGGGGGAGAGTCCACATGGCTAACAGAAGGGTGGGAGGGGGCCAGTCATTGCCTCTGAAAGAGTGTCCTGCCCGAAACACTCGGGTAATTGCCTTTTTATTGCCGTCACCGCTCAGCCAGACCCCGGAGCTGGGCCGACCAGGAGCCTGCACAAAGCAGGAAAAGTTGCTCTGATTAATATTACGTTAAATTAAAACTGATTTTCTGCTCTTTCGGGTCCGTTTTTTTCCCTTCCGCTTCCTGGCCCCCCCAGAGGGCCCCCTCCCCTCCCTGGCTGGCCGGGATTGCCTCGTCATTTCCAATTCCTTCTCGTATTGATCTTCCTGTAGAAATCAGTTTTGTAATTAGCTGCAAATTAGGCCTTCTACTGGGGGTGAAGCTGCCCCCTGATTTATCACCAGAGTAATTCGCTGTGATCGGAGAGAAATTAAAATGAACTCAATTAGGCTTCGGATTTGCTTTATGGGCCCTGCTCCGAGTTTCAGGGGGAAAAATGACTGTGCTGGTGTTTAATAGTCTAATGAAAGTAAATAAAGGTTATTCATTGTAATACAGCCAGGGACTCGTGGAGGGTGCTCCGAGCCGCCCGCCTCGGCCGGCTCCTCCTTTGTTGGTTTATGGCTCAGGGCACCTTAAAAAGACTTTTGATTTTTGTTTTATGAAGACAAACAGCTTATGGGATAAAAGGACGGGCGGAGAGGAAGGCGAGTGGCTGGGAGCTGCTGGAGTCCTAGAGCGGAACTGTGCCGTGCAGAGCCTGCGGGGCCACGCAGGTGTGCGAGTGCGCAGTGTGTGCATGAGTGTGTGTGCGTGCAAGCCCAGCTGACTGTGTTGTGCGGCAGTGTGGGTCAGGCCTGGGCTATAGGCGTGGGAGGAATGGGTGTGTGCTCCTATCTTCAAGTGTGTGCATGGGGGGCCTCTATGGATGTGTGGGTAGAGGCAGGCGCTGGAGGTGGCGCTGGATGTATGCGGAGCTATGGTATGGGAGAAGGCACCTCTTCCCGCTGACCTGGGGGCTGTGCTTTGAGTCCTGTGAGCTGTGAGTGGGGGGAGGGAGCAGGTGTCTGTGTGGTGTATAAACACGTGCACATGGGTAAATGTGAGGAGTTAGGAGGTATGTTCCTACATTGTGTATTGTGCTAATGTGTTGTGGGCTGTGACCCACGAGGGGCTGTTCTGCATCTGGAGGAAGTATGGGGCCTGCGGGGTAGGCTGTCAAGTCATGCTGGACAGCTGGATTTGGGGGCAGGAGGCAAGCATTGGGGCCTCTCCTTCTGATATCAGGTGAGAAGAGCACCCCGGGGTTGCACAAACTTTCTGTAAGGCCTCTGGGATATGGCAAGGGGATAAGGATGTTTCCTGAGTATTCCATGCCAGACGCATGGAATGGCAGGGCTGGAAGGGACCTGTTAGACCTTACCCAAGTCCTCCGTTCTACAGATGGGGACACGGAGGCTCTGAAAGGTGACAAGGCTTATCCAAGACCATCCTAGCACCCAGAACTTAACATTTCCGACAGCCATGTACCATAATGGCTTTTCCTAACTCTACCATAATGTCCTTATGTGAGTGTGCCCACACAGCACATGCACGGTGCACCCATATGCAGCATGTGCAATGCTGGGTACGCACGTTCTCCAGAGGCCTGTTCTGCCCAGTTTCTGTCCACTCCTGACAGCAGAAAGTTCTTTCTCACCTGTTCTGATTTGATGTGCTCCGATGCCTGGAAGACATCAGGGTAGGAAGGACGTTCAAAGACTCGGTCCAAAGCTTCCAGCTGCTGCTGGGTGAAGGTGTCAGCTCGCAAGTGCTTCCGCAAACTGTCCACGCCACTCTGGGAGTCTCCATTGGGGACTGAGCCCTCGGACACATCTAGAAGACACAGGCACAGTGGGGACATCAGCATGGGCCAGCAGAGGCACAGCAAGTCCAGGGGGCTGCTTCCTACCGACTTCCCAGCTTCTAGGCTGGAGCAGCTGGCCCAGGGGCTGACCATGCCTCAGAGATCTGGCTGGGGGAGCCAGAGCCTCTGAAGGACCTCGGGGGAGAATGGGAAGTTGTCCCAGTGTGTGGGGAGGGGGGGTGCACTGCGGGAACACTGGGCAGAGGTACAGCTGGGGGTCTCCTTGGAGATGTTTCCCCTGAACCCCTGCTGTCCCCAGGCCTGCGTCAGCCTGGGGGAGGAGCTGGGTGGCTCAGACCAGCATCATTGAGCCTGTGGAGAATTGAACTCGGCTCTGAGATGAATTTCAGTTCCACTGACTCCAAGGGTGGAAAATCATCAAATCTCCGAGGCTGAGTGTAACCTGGAGGCTGGGTGAGGTAATTAACTTCACCGCCGAGGGAGGAGGGATTCTGAAAGTCAAGCTGAAGCATTCTGCTTGCATGGGGCCAGGACTGCGAGCAGAGCAGGAGGACAGCAGGTGGCACGTGAGCAGTGAAACACGGCCTTGGGCAGAGACATCGTGGGTACTCTTGTGCCCAGACTGTCCTCCTCAGCCTCTGTCTCTGACCCGGACTCTGACTAGGTCTCTGTCGGAGGCCAGCCCCTCAAGCCCCGCCAGTTCCTCCTGTGGGTCTCACAGAGAGCTGAGACTCACGCTGCGAAGGAAAGGCCATGGCAGTGCCACACTAATGCCCGCTCCCTGGGGCTGCAGGACAATTCTGTCCACGTCCAGCTCGACCTAGGCTTTCTGTTACCTTCCCCCCCATCCTGGCACCCGTGCATCAGTTCTGTTAGGGTTTCAGAGCACACAGTGAGCTAAGTGCCTGCTCTCTCTCTCTGTCTGAACCCCTACCCAGCAACTCTCCAGGTCGAAGCTGAGTCCTCCCCAGCCACAGTGTGGCCGCTCCTTGGCTTCCTTCAGCTCAAGAGCCACCAGGGAGCCTTGGGCCTGGGGCCAGCCCACGCTGTAGGCCTCAGGGTATTCCTCCGGGACTGTTATATATATCAGTTTATAGGTGATTATACGATATGATATAATCAATATTGCATTATATACAGTAACACCGTACAGTATCATTCAGGAGACCATAGAAAATATTACATATTGATTAACCTCATCCTGCAGCCATCCTCTCTTCTGCCCTCCCAGATGGAGCATGGGGGTCTGCTTTCCAAATGGGACCTGCTGTCTTCTCTCCACTCTGTTCCTCAGGAGGTGGAAAAGCAAAAAAAGTGTGTGTGTGTGTGTGTGTGTGTGTGTATAAGAGAGAAAGAAATGAAGCCCAAGATTGAGTCTGAGGTAGATAGACAGACACAGAAGTAGGCTCCATGGTATTTCCATGTTCCTGGCATTCCTAGAGACACAAAACTTGGTTGTTGTGTTTTTCTAGTGTCTAAGCCCCAGGAATGTTTTTCTGTCTTAGAGAGTGTGTGTGTCTCTCTTACATGAGTTAGGGTGTGGCATATTTAGTTTTTCCTTTTATGTGGGTGTTCTCTGTGTAAATACACTTGTAATATATAAACATCCAGATAAATATGCATCTGTGTATGTGTAAATGACAGAGTGAGAACTATTCTCAAAGAATGTGTGTATGTACATGTGTGATTGTATGGGGAGCATGAGCTCATGTGCCCCATGTTTTTTCTGTGCCTGCTTTTCTTTCAAGGATGTGCCATCATCCTAATTCTACCCCTCAAAGCTATTTGCATGTTCCATTGTGTCTAATCCTCTCTTGTTGGAGTCTTCCTACCTTTTGGGAAGCCCTGCTGTTAGGGCTTAGGGAGGCAGCAGTGTCTTTGTGTGTGGTTGTTGCAGTATCACCAAATGGGCCCTGGGAAAGAAAGTGTGCATTTGTCTGTGAGCATGTGCTCATACATTATGTGCATGGGTGTGTGCACATGTGTGGGAAGGCTCATATCGTGCCTCTGTGTGGATTTGTATATAAGCCTGTGTGTGGCTTGGCTCAACCTTGTGTGTATGTGTGTGCGTGTGCATGTGTGTGTGTGTATAGGGGCTGAACTGAAGCTTTGTCCTCAGGTCACTGGCTGGAGGAGTCTCTTTTCCTTCATTTATTCAGGGGCCCTTCAGATCTTGACAAATCTGTCACTCTAAATTTGCGAGAGATTATGGTGCTCTCTCCCCAGCCCGCAGAGAGGTGATATATGATATCTGCTGCCCCTATTGATTGCCTGATCTGGTGGCAGAGGCCGGCGAAATGAACTTGAAATGAACATCATGCCTCAACTCATTGTGCGTATAATACACTACTTAATCCCACATTTTTCAGCCGCTATGGAATTCAATTGATCAATCATGTTCCACTGATAGTACTGTTTTAGGGGTTATTGCCGCTCCCTCCACTCACTGACCTTTTTATTTATTTATTTTTTTTGTATACTCAGGCCCTGGTGATAAGACAGGTTACAGAGGCAGCGGTGGTGATGGAAGGGGGAGGGAGAAAGGGAAGGCTGCTTCTGGAAGAGGTGGCAGCAGGAGGCGGGGCAAAGAGAATAGGAGGAGGAAGGGCATGGGGGGGTGATGGAGAGAATGAAGGTGCTGGAGGATTTGGGGAAGCAAGGTGGTGTGATGAAAGCCTGCAGAGAACCCCATCAGAGGCCACGGGAGGCTTGAGGAAACCCCCCAGGGGAGAAGGAAGGCAATGAGAAGGCAGGAAAGGCAGTGGTAATGATGAACGGTGAAGGAGCACAAAGAAAGTTCTGGGGGTTTGGGGGGGTCCAGGGTGTCGGGACAGAGAGCGGGCAGCGACATCATGATGGGGACAGGGAGCTCTGGCAGGTTCTCTCTAGAGGCATGGTGGCACCCACCTTCCTTCAGCCAGAGAAGGAAGGAAGGGATGAAGGCAAGGAAAGAGGGGGAAGGAGTGAGGAGAGGTGGTTGGGAGAAGCCTGGGGTCAGAGGTCCAAGAAGGAGAAGCCCGGGGAAGGAGGAAAGGCAGAAGCAGAGAAGAGGCAGACAGGGAGAGGAAGAAGGGAAGACACTCCCCACACCAGAAGCCCCCGAAGTGCTGGTTGGAGACAAGGCACTCGGACAGGAAACCTGGCTATCCAACTAAAGAAGAGCGGGGATGGGGGTAGGTTTGGAGTGTAGGACAAGGAGGGGGCAGAAAGAGAAGACAGGAGAGGAAGACAGGCAGACACAAAAAGAGAATGTGGAAGATGAGAACAGAAAAGGAAGAGAGCATGAACCGGTCCTCGGCACTGACCACTGGCAGGGAGGTCCTCAGGATGATGGAGAGAGAGTGCCCAGGGTGGGACTTCTCAAGGGGAGACCCTCAGAGGTGACAGCAAAAAGAGGGATGAAACTGCAGTAGGAGACCACTGCGAGGCCTGGATGGTCACTGGCTCTGGCAGAGCTGGGCCAAAACAGACCAGGTCTTGATCTAGGTTTCAGAGTAAGTGGGGAATGAAAAGTGTGAGTAATTATTTTTTAAAAGATTTTATTTATTTATTTGTGAGAGATACAGAGAGAGAGAGAGAGAGAGGGAGAGAAGCAGAGACACAGGCAGAGGGAGAAGCAGGCTCCACACAGGGAGCCTGATGTGGGACTCGATCCGGTCTTCAGGATCACACCCTGGGCTGAAGGCAGGCGCTAAACTGCTGAGCCACCCAGGGTTCCCATGTGTGAGTAATTAGCATCCTTCTCCAAGAAGATTCCTGACCCAATAGAGACAGCTCCCTTGTACCAAAGAGCCAGGCTGTGAGTTCCCTGTGGGCAGAGACCACAACTGATGCATCTCTGTGGCTCCAGCGCCAGGCATGGACGTGGGTATAGAGGGTGTGTTTGATGACTGACTGACTGAATGATTGATCCAGACCCCTGGCCAAAGGTTTCTGTACTGGACACCTGGCTGGCCTGACACCCCAGAACACCCAGGCACATATCAGGCAAATCTCACACATCCCTAGCAATCAGAGGATGTGGGAAGATCCATAGTAGGTCCCTGGGTAGACTTATGCTCCTTCTTCTCTTACCCCCACTGCTGGTGAGCTTCTAACAGCATCACTCTCGGCAACACCACCCTGCCCACCTACGTGCCTTTACCCAAAGGACAGAGAACACTGTGTTCCCACTTAAGAGTAGCACTTGACCTGGGAACTGCAGAATTGCCATCCAAAGAAGGCAGCAGAGGTCGCTTGAGAACAGGGTCCAGAGACAGTCTCTAAATTGAACTCCCCATACCGAGGCCCTGTCACAGACGGTAGGGTTGGGATAAAATGGGTCTAATGGCCCGTGGTGGTGGGAGCTGGTTCCAGAGAAGGCCTTCCAAAATGATAGGAGGAGGCCCTGGGCCTTTATCGTGATGAGATAAGCCAACCCCTTGTCAGCGAACTCCTTGTCAGGGCTCCAAGAAGAGGGCTGGAGTATGGTGGCCACATGTCCTGGGCTCTACAGGACAGTTCTGATTTTTAATATTCTTTCCCATTGCCAGGCCATGTGTTTAGATTAAAGCTGGAAAATTCAGTTGCTTAGGTTTAGTAAGACCTCACCCTGCACCCTGCCTGAGTGAGGAAAGGACCCTGTGCTAGTCAGTCTCCACATGTGGAAGATTTAGCCCTGTTCTCCTGCTGTCCCCTACCCAGCCACCATCCATTAGCAGCTCACAGTACTCAGTTTATCACATGCCACTGAATCCTCCCCAAAACCCCATGAGGCCAGGACTGTGATACCTATGTGAAAGAGAGGGAAACTGAGGCAAAGAGACATTAAGTAGTTTAACCAAGACTAGGCAGCTAGTAAATGACAGTCAGGATTTGAATTCAGGTCTGCTTCACCCAGAGCCTGCCCACTACATCATTTCACTCTGATGCCCAAGTTCCAAACCCAGGGGCTAAGCTGGGGACCACTTGACTCCATCTGGGGCATGGTTTCCCTCCTAGCATCCTCTCTACACTGAAGGCACAGCCTATGGCCCTGAGCTGGCTGAGCACAGACTGTTTCAAAATAACTAGGGGACATATGGTCCAAATTTCTCATTTTGCAGGAAGGAAAACTAGAAAGGGTGAGCAGTAAGGGGAGAGGGTGGCCAGTCTGGTCACACAACTAGGTAGTAGGATTTTCAGAACTAGAGCCCATTCCGAGTGTCATGTGCACTACAGCAAGCGCACTCTCAAGGAGAGTGAGCTACTACAAGTCCTTTTTGGAATAAGGCAGGATATAAAGAAGTTAATTAAACAAACTGCTCAGCTAAAACTTTGATGAATAGTATTCTTTCAGGGGAACAAAGACTCATATTGGCTTCTCCTCTGACTGCTTCCTATTTGTTGAGCAGTTAACAAAAACTTTCATAGACCTTAGGTTATCTGGGCTTCCTAACCACTCTCCAAGGCAGGTAGGGATTATAATCCCCTTTTTACTGGTGAGGAAACAGACTCACAGTAAACAAAGTATTGATTAAATAAGGTAGGAGGCTAGCTCAAGGGCATATCCACCAGGAAGCCTGGCACCAAGAAGATGATCCAGTTCCTTGCACCAGAAGATCCTCAGACAGTTGAGGACAGAGCAGCAATGGGCAGCAGGGGCTGCCTGCCCGGCCAACATCCAGAGCATGGGATCCAGCAGCAGTGCCCCAGTCTCCATGAAGACAACTGCAAAACCAAAGATTGTCTTGACTAAAAGGAGAGCCACCAGCATAGTTAACAATGGTTACCTTCTGATCATGAGCAAATTGTTTTCTTTTCATCTAAGTTTTTCCATATTGTCCAGGCTTTGTACAATAAGCATGTACCACTTCTAAAATCATTAATAAAAATGTCTTTCACTCCTCAGCAAAAGATCTGCTCTCCTCACTCACTCACTTAGCCTTGTCATTCCCCAACTATTCTGGGCTTCCTTGGAGCAGAGCCCTACCTTCTACCTCTCTGACCCCAGGCCAGTCATGAACTTTGTCCAGCAAGGTATCAGCAGCTTGGGCAGGAGGGAAGGCACTGAACACCATGTCTTAGGGATGAGGGCTAGGCACAGAAGAGTTCTGTCCTCTTTTTGTGATGACTTTCTACCTGAATTCTCAAAGTAGTCACTGGGAGGGATGAGAGAGATTCTTGTGCACTGACCAAAAGATATGTTGGGTGATGATCAGAGACAGGAGAAATAATGCCATTTCCTTGGTTAGAAAGCACCAAGACTCATCAAAGTCTACAAAATCAAGATGGGATGAACAAGGGCCACCCCCAAGTCCCAAAAAGTAGGAATTAGGCAAGTGAAAAGAATTCTTTTAAAGCATGGTAAAGAACTATGCTAACTTTAGTTTTCTAAGACCCAATACACATATCTACCTGTCTATGGGGAAACCAACATTAGAGTTTTTACACACACTCATTAAATCCACTCAACGGGGGATCCCTGGGTGGCGCAGCGGTTTGGCGCCTGCCTTTGGCCCAGGGCGCGATCCTGAAGACCCGGAATCGAATCCCACGTCGGGCTTCCGGTGCATGGAGCCTGCTTCTCCCTCTGCCTGTGTCTCTGCCTCTCTCTCTCTGTGTGTGTGACTATCATAGATAAATAAAAAAAAATTAAATCCACTCAACGTGGGAGTCCCTGGGTGGCTCAGCGGTTTAGTGCCTGCCTTTGGCCCAGGGCATGATCCTGGAGTCCCAGGATCAAGTCCTGCATCGGGCTCCTTGCATGGAGCCTGCTTCTCCCTCTGCCTGTGTCTCAGCCTCTTTCTGTCTTTCCTGAATAAATAAATAAAATCTTTTTAAAAAATTCACTCAACGTTGCGAGGTACTTCTCATTTTTCAGATGAGAGGCAAAATTATTTGTTCAACATTATCCCATTAGTGAGTAGCAAAGACTGGATTTGAACTCAGGATGTCTGACCCCAGAGCCCTCTCTCCACTGTACCAAATTGGCCTTTCGTGTCAAAGATCATCATCATCATTTATGGACGCTAACTCCAGGCTAGGCAGGCTTTAGGTGTTTCACACACATTATCTCTAGTTCTCACAGAACACTTGCCGAAGAGATACCGTTAGTTCAATTTTTTTACAAATGAGGTAACAAGCTAAGGGATGGTGAGGAGAGTGTGCAAGATCACAGCAGAGCAGAAGCAATCTGGAGGAAAGTCAGTCTTACTCCATCCCAAGGCAGAAAATGACCCGAAAAGGCGATCGAGGAAGAAAAGAGAAAAGCATGGAGGAAGTAGGAACAGCCCGCCAGGGCCCGGGGCGCTGGAGGGGCCGGGGGCTGGCTGCGGTTGGGGTGGGGGCTCCGCACTGACGTTTGCTCCCCACGGTGCGGTGCGGACCGCTGGCCTCCGCGCGCCCTCCCCCTCTGGCTCCTCCAACACTACCTTCCCCCTCTGAGGGGTTCACCCCCAGCTGCCAGTTGTTGCAGTTTCAAACTCAATTGTTCTCCTCGGTACTGAGGCAAATGGAGTCATTAATTACCTTCTATCGGCTGGGCTGAGTTCAGAATGCGATCAATATCCCGCTTGTCATTCAGCGCAGCCCGCCGGTGCAGCCCCGGCCCCACCCCCACCCCCACGCGGCGCCCACCCTCCCCGCGGATGGGGCGCGGGCGGCCAGCAGGAGCCCAGGAGCCCCGCGGAGCCGGGCAGCTCTCGCACCCGAGGAGCTAGGAGCGCCGGGACTCGTGCGATCGGAGGGGACAGGGCAGGGGGGAAAGAAAGGAAAGAAGTGTGAGCAAGGGAGGAGTGCACGCGAGGAAAGGCAGGGAGAGACGACGGAAGAGGAGATGCTGGGTGTTAGAGGAGAAACAGGAGGAGGAGGGCGGGGGAGAGCAGGGGGCAAGCCGTGCTGCCCTGTGCTGGGAGGGGCTGCAAGGGCCAGGCTGGAGAGTGCGCTCCTGGGATCACCGTTTGTCCCAGGAGATGGGATGACAGTCCCCGTTGCCTCCCATTCTTAAACTGGACAACCTGCGTGGGAGTGTGCCCGGGCCAAGCGACACTCAAGAGGAGAGCATGAAGAAGCCCTTGGAAATAGGGCCCACAGCCTGGCCTGGCCCTGGCAGACCACCTGTTCTCCTTGACCAAGCTCAGCTTCTGGGCTTCTGAAATTTGAGCCCACTCAGTGAGGGACGCCTGGGTGGTTCGGTGGTTGAGCGCCTGCCTCTGGCTCAGGTCCTGATCTCTGGGTCTTGGGATTGAGTCCCGCATCAGGATCCCTACTGGACACCTGCTTCTCCCTCTGCCTATATCTCTGCCTGTGTGTGTGTGTGTGTGTGTGTGTGTGTGTGTCATGAATAATAAAATCTTAAACAAACAAACAGTGAAGTTCATGAGAGGGGGGAAAAGTGGGGGTAGCTGCCTGGGCTGCTGTGCCCATTTACACCCACACGCCTCTAGGGACACTAACCTGCATTAGTGATCCTAACACAACGCTGGACTAGGAGTGACATCGGAGTTGAAATCCTGGTCTTGTCACTCACGTGCTAGATGGCCTTGGCCAAGTCCCATGAGCTTTTCTGGATTGAGTTTCCTCAAAGTTATACCAGTGGATGGCTAGCTCCTCCCTCAGCACTATTAATTTCTTCTTTCTCTGTGTTCCAGTAGCCATCTATCCAAACCTCTATTGTAGAAATAATAATAATAACTGAAATCGATCCAGTTCCTATTACAGTAGCAGACACTATGTGTAACATATAGACACTGACTTAATTCTTACAATAACAGCAACTAACATGAAGTGCTTACTATGTATTAGGCAATCATCTAAGAATTGTACATATATTAACTCATTTAATTTTCACCAGAACTTAAGCAGGAAGCTTCTATTATTATCCTCATTTTGGAGTTGAGAAAACAAATGTTTTCTCAACAAATGTACAAAGGTTCCAGAACTTTCCTAAGGTCACAGCTAACAAGTACTGGAAGAGACAGAAGCAAACACAGGCAATATGCGTATGGCAGCTTGAGTTCGTAACCTGGAGAAACCGAGGGATGGAAAGGTTAGGTAACTTGCCCCAAATTACCTACAACAGCCGGTAAGAAGCAGAGCCAAATTTAGAATCTATATGTAGCATGGTTGTTGTTGTTGTTGTTGTTGTTGTTGTTTGCATGGTTGTTTTTTAATGTTTCTTTTCTCCACTAAACTGTGACTATTTTGAAGGCAGGGACCCATCTTTTTCATCTTTGTAAACCTAGCGTAGGGCCCGAGGTGATAAAAAAAAAATGTTGGCTGATTCATCTAACAGAATTCCAGAAGCAAAGGTGGGTAAATTTGTAACTTGCCTCCCTCAACAGTTTACCTTTGAGAGGAAAAAAAAGAAGCAACAAAAGAAATTGCTACTCTGGATTCAGTGTCATTGCATTTTACAGCTGCAAATTATCATGCAGATCATTTAAGCTGATTCCCTCTTAGAGACCAAAAAAAGGGCTCAGAAAGGTTGAGTAATTGTCCCTTGTCACACAGCTAGTCATCGTTAGGAGGGGAACTGAGGTTCTCAGTTGCCCACTGCCCTTTTCACTATTCCAAGCTGCTTAATTCTGAGAGAAACAAAAGCCGATAAAAGAGAAGTGATGGGGATCTGGGGAGAAAGCAACCATGTCTAGAGTTGACAGTAGCCAAGGGAGGAGGCATTGGACAGAATCCAACTCAAGGAAAGCAAACAGCTACACATGGAGGGAAGGAACAGTCGTGTGATCCCATGGCACGGGAGTCTAATTCCCTAAGGACAGGGTGCTCTAAAAATGAAATTTCACCTCTACAAGCTCAAATAATCAACCTGACAAAGTAAAGGCACTGGAGTGGGGGGAGGGGCTGAACTAGAAGGACATTTAAGGAAAATCGTTGTTGTTGCACATGGATAAGCTTTAAAAATGATGAGCCTAGATTTTAAAAGGACATGTACACCGAACAGTGGAAGATTATGCAGCCATTAAAAAATCATGTTTTCAAAGAATATTTAATGATATGTGAAAATGGTCCTATATAATGTTAAGCAAAAATAGCAAGACACAAGCTGTATATATACAGTATCATTCCAGTTTTGATCAAAAAATTATATATGAACAGAAGGGGAAAAAAGGACTGTGAAGAATAGACCAAATTCTAACAGTGGTTATCTCTCAGTGATGAGATCAGGGGTGATTTTTTTTTTAATTTACTGTATCTTCCAAATATTTTACAATGAGCATATATGATACTTATTATCAGACAAAAGTTTTTTTCCCCCTCTTAAAAAGGACACACAACAGATGGAAGGAAGGAAGGGCCCATAACCAAGGATGGATATGAGAATAGCATGAACCTATCAGGAATAAAAAAGGGCCTTCATAGCTATGTTTGAAGAAAGACCAAGAAGGAAGGTAGGTTTACGCTCAGTACTTGGGAAGCAGAGTAAGATTGAGACAAAAAAGGAGAGAAGGTGTAGAGCCTATCGGTGCTTCCTCAGCTTGCCTTTGCCTTCTCCACCAAAAAAAAATAATCTTCAAAATGGGATCAACAGGAGGGGGCCAGGCAGGTAACTCCTAACTATTTCAATTTACTTAACTTTCCCAGGCCCAGATAACTCATCTACCAGGACCCTAGGGGGGAAGCAGATAGGATCCTAAATTTGATAATCCTTAAGAAGACACAATGAAAGGGGTGAGGCAGTGACAAAGCCCAAAGCCATCTGCCCTGTCAAGGGGGAGTGGGGGCGGGGGTGGGGGTGGAGATGGTATGCTTATACAAATAATGGTCTAATAAATGGTAATGCTAGGGTTGGGGAATTTATTTATTTATTTGTTTGTTTATTTATTTGTAAGATTTTATTTATTTATTCATAAGAGACATGCACACAGAAAGAGGCAGAGATACAGGCAGAGGGAGAAGTAGGCTTCCCGCAGGGAGCCTGATGCAGCACTTGATCCCTGGATACAGGACTGTGTCCTGAGCCAAAGGCAGACAGACACTCAACTGCTAAGCTACCCAGGCATCCTGGGAAATCTTTCAGAAGAAATTATTATACAGTTAATTTGTGGGCCACAGGAAAGAACATGGTGACACCCTGGAACCTGCATGCATTTACCAAGAAGAAGGTGCGGCACATTAATTAGGTAGCAATGCTTCAATCAAATGCCAATCCCACTAAAACTGTCTTAATTGCCCTGGTTAGAAGCAACTGCTCTCTTTCTCTCTTTCTCTCTCTCTTTCTTTTTTAAAAAACATTCATCATAGCGCTTTATACCTTGATCACAGCATCTATCACATTCTGCTTACATAATGATGTACACATTTATCTCCCTACTAGATTAGAAGCTTCTTGTAGTCAAGAGCTGCATCCTATTTACTTTTGTAAATCACTCCTCCTGCCATGTTTTCTTTCTATCAGGTGCTCAATCTGCTCATCAACTTAAGTTGCATTTTTTATTGATGAAGGAAATGCTGTGGATGTTGTGAATGTTAACATTTCACAAAGAATCTCCTTCCTAATGTTATGGACAAGATGAAGACAAGTGATAAGGTAGATGGCTACTGGGCCCAATAGTATCCAAAGCATTCATTTATTGCAACCAGGAGGGAGGTTTCCACTGGTGGGTGATTGTCTCTCCTTTATTTATTTATTTTATTTTATTTTATTTATTTTATTTATTTATGATAGTCACACACACAGAGAGAGAGGCAGAGACACAGGCAGAGGGAGAAGCAGGCTCCATGCACCGGGAGCCCGATGTGGGATTCGATCCCGGGTCTCTGGGATCGCGCCCTGGGCCAAAGGCAGGCGCTAAACCGCTGCGCCACCCAGGGTTCCCTGTCTCTCCTTTATTTTAAAGACAAGTAATTCTTGTGAAAAACTCTACTAGGATGCTACAGAAGACATCCTTATGTCTTAATCAGGTGGAATTAAGAGCCCAAACCAACAAGATGAAATTCAACAGGGATAAATGGAATGCCCTATGTTTAGGTTTAAAAAAATCAATTATGCAAGTGCAGAATGGGGTAGACCTGGCTTGATAGCAATTGATGTGAAAAAGATCTCAAGGTTTTCGTTGACCACCAACTCAATATGATCTTGAGTCTGACAGAGCTGCTAAAAAAAAATCGAATATAATCTTAGGCCATATTATGGATGTAGTATCACCAGGAGAGTGGCATGGTTCTACTGTTCTTGGCATTGGCTAGACTCTCTAGAGTTCAGTGTTCACAAAGGAGGGACTTTTAACTGTCAAGAATGAATTCAGAGACAGGTAACCGGGATGGTGGGGAAGCTTCCTCCAGTGTAGGGACCACATCATGTGATAAACTAAAATCCATTCCGGGGCTCAGCAAACTGGGAAGGATAGATGGAAAGAAGAGAGGGTGTCAAAGGGAGATCTTTACCATCACTCTAAGTGGTGAATACTGTTGTCTATTTTAAAGATGAGGAACGTGAGATTCAAAGAGATTATGTAAGTAGCCAAAGATCCCACAGCCAGTAAGGAGTGCAGATGGATCCCACATCCAGACATCTGGATTCCAAGGTCTTTCCCTCAACACTACCCTGACTCAGTATAAAGGCAGTTCTGCTAACAATGACAACTGTCCATGTATGTTCTGTGTCCAGGCAGGGGCTGCAGCCTGGCAGGCAGAACTGCTGGAAGGGAGAGTTCTACATGAGTGGCAGATAAGACCAGATGACCTTTAAGAATCTGAGACCTTGGGCAGCCCGGGTGGCTCAGCGGTTTAGCGCCGCCTTCAGCCCAGGGCGTGATCCTGGAAACCTGGGATAGGGTCCCATGTCAGGCTCCCTGCACGGAGCCTGCTTCTCTCTCTGCCTGTGTCTCTGCCTCTCTCTGTGTCTGTCATGAATAAATAAATAAAATCTTAAAAAATAAATAAAAAATTTAAAAAATTAAAACAAAAAAAAATAATCTGAGACCTTGCCTTGTCACCAACCTCATCCTAGCCACTGGCCTCATTCCACATGGGAGGGGTTTCTGGAGACAGTCTCTCTGCATCTTAGCCATTCCTGGGCTCAAGTCCCGTCTCCTGCTTGCTCTTCTAGTCACTTCCCTGGATTCCTATTGAATGCTCAGCCACATGGTTCAGCATTTAATTAGCAGCCTATTGTCTGATGTGTGATGGCCTTGCCTCTCCCAGTAGATTCTAAGTTCCTAGAGACCCCAGCCCTGGTTGGTTATTTGTTCCTCTCGTACATCCCAACACAGTGGGCACTTGGCCCCACATCGATACAAAGCTCCCCAGAGATGTTAAGTGTAAGTTTTCTCAATATTCCACTATTTACACACCAAAGCAAAACCACAGACTCTCAACTCTCTGAAATGGTTTATAGGAAATCTGCCCAAAGACAGAAGGATGACCTGAATGATCATCTAGGGTCCTCATATTTCCTAACCAAACAGTAGAGGGGAGACCTAGAACTCTAGAGAATTATACCAGTAGTTACTTTCCCCCTTTTGAATAGGTAATCTCTCCCACACCTCCCAGTTACCTGTAGCAGGAAAGGGCATGGGCATGTGCAGCCAGCACACAGCTAGTGTGTGTGTGTGTGTGTGTGTGTGTGTGTGTGTGACCCATATATGAAGTAGGAGGCTGAGCAGGTAGAGATGAAGCTGGAAGGAAGTGGGGACCAGAGGCAATGATGGGAGGGGAGCAAACAGGTCGTGGAGGGAGAATTGAAATGCACAGAGAAAGGGGAGCAGTGAGCACTGGGTGCGTCTGAGTGAATTCCCCAGAGTGATCAACTTTCCTGCTTGGGAGCAAGCACCGTGCCTTCCTGCTGGCCGGCTGGCAGAGGCTAGGGCTCCAGGCTCATGGGCCGCTGGTGGGAAAGGGGTGGCTGAGTGTCTGTGTGAGACCCTGAGTCCTCCTTCAGCCCTATGTGGGTTCTCAGGGAGAGGCTGGGGCCTCCTGCCTGGTGCTGGGCGCCAGCTGGGGCCAGAACCAGTTAGAAACCTCTCTGGAGCCAGGAAGGAAGGGGGCTTTGTTAGCTCAAAGGACACAAGCAAGGCGAAAAATTACATACCAGGCCGCCCTAAGTATGCTTGTTTAGAGAAACTGCTTGCATTTATGAAGTCTTTGGTGCGGAAAGCAGGGTTGCAAATGACTGCATCAGAGCGACAGTAAAGGCCATTAATTTCCTGTTATGTTTTCCTGTGTTGGGGGCTTTATTAATTTAATTTTACACTGTCGAACAACAGCGAGAGCTGACACTGCCACACCGCCACGGCTGGGGTTTTCTTTTTGTGTGTGTAGCAAGGCTTTGCCTGACATGCAAATCAACGCTATTACCGGAACCAATAAAGATGTGTGGTGGGAAGAGGGGAGGGATGAGGAGAGGAAGGGAGGGGAGGAGGGAGGGGAAAGGAGACAGAAGGGGAGAGAAAGGGCGAAAGCCATCCTTGGCCACTCTCTGCCTTCCTCCATGCCTATCATCTCCTGGCTTCAGAGCATCCCCCACAATCAGTACTTTTTGTCCATCCTTCACTTTCCCTTTGACACTTCTTCCCTCGACTGTCCGCCTTCAGACACCTCTACCTCTGCTGTCCTCCTCTGTTCCAGCTCCTCTGTTCCAGCTCCTGGCCGAACCCGGGAACAAGGACACAAAGTTTCCGAGAGGAGGTGGGAGGCAGACTTCCCTCCCCACTCACCATCCCCAGCTGAGGCACCTTGCGGAAGCACAGGGGTTGCCAAGCAACGGAATGCCAACCCCACAGGTAGGGGTGAAGGCCTTTCCTACACACTCCCCTTTCTTTTAAAGTCAAAGTTTCTGGCCCATGTACATATTATTATTAGGTATGCACACATGAACTCACGTGTCTGTGCACACGAAGAAATGTCTAGAAGGACAGATATCCCACCTTGCTTACAAGTCCTTCTGAGTGCTCATATCCTAACCTTGTCAACCATTTGTTTCCTTTGAATTCCCAGAAAAAAAAAATACGTCTCTAATTGTTTCTCCTTCAGAGCCTCCAGCAGCTGTCTTCACTAGCTGCAAGGTACCCGGCTGGCCTGGACCAAGGGACCAGAAAAAAGGAATCCTGGCATCAGAAAAAAAGGCAGCTTCCTGAGACACCACATTTTGGTCCCTCCAGACATACCTCCCCCAGACTGCCCCTCACGCAGAGCAACTTCCACAGAGACTGGCTGTGCCAGTGGTCCATGCTGCCCTCCGTCCCACCTGCCATGCTACCAGTCCGCCAGGGTCCACACTGCCTGAGTGTCTAGATTGGCCACACCACCAGAGGAACTGAAGATCGGGGAAGTCAATCGGCTGGAGTCACTCCTACCAAACGCACTATCTGCACCCATCTATCTCAACTCTGCAGTCTGCTAGGGCCTAGGGAGTTCTGTGTGAGTCTGTGGAAGAGAGGGGAGGGGGCACTGAGTGAGTGTGTGTGTGTGTGTGTGTGTGTGTGTGTGTCCACTCATCCCTCCCTCCGTCACTGGCTTGCTGGAGCTCCTGCTTGCACTTTCTGCTTCAGGAGCTGTTTGCCAGGCTCTGAGAGGCTGTTGGATGGAATCCAGCTCTCCCTAGGAGGAGAGCATACACTTCATAAACTGCATTGACTTTAATGCAGGTTCCTGGGGCTGCTTTCCTCAGGCTTTTCTTCCCTCCTCCATCCGCTCTGTCTCGATCACATTTTATCCTTGCCCCTGTGTGCACCCAGACCCCATGCGTGCATGCCTGTGTGCACACGTGTGCGCGCGCGCACACACACACACACATACAAACACTATAGCTAGTGCTTCTGAAAAAGATGAAGCCTCAGGCGGGAAGAGAATGGGCAAGGTGTAAAAGCCCTGTATAAAGGGGGATTCCTTGGCCTGGCCCTGGAGGGGCCCCGTGAGATGCCCATGTCCTGTCTCCAGTGGAGCTGAGCACAGAGGGTGCTTTGAGGCAGGCAGGCAGGCGGGTACTTCAGGGAGGGAGGGATACTGACATTTGGTGGGGACAGCCAAATTAGGAGCCACCTGGAGGCTGGGCCACAGGGCTCCAAGGAAGGGAGGGAGAGAAGGCAAGGCCTTCGGTGCAGGTTGAGGTTTCTGAGGCCTCCCTTGTCTGGTGTTGTCAAGGTCAGCAGGTTCGGGTTCACCGAAGGGTCAGGATGGTTTGAATTACTGGCTCTGCTGCATCTCGGCTCTGAGGCTCGTGATCTGTCTTCCAGCCCCAGAGCCAGGGCCCAGCCCTCCCCCAACCCTCCTTGCCTTTTCACCCCCACACAGGACAGAATAGGGAGGGTCCTGGAGAGCCCTGTGGCCACCATGGCTCAGAAGAAGGCAGGCAGGGAAGCTCAGAGCTCAGGGCTCCTTCATGAGCAGCCAGCAAGGTCAGGGAGGGTGCTCAGACCCACTCCTCTGCCAGGCAGCAATCTGGTCTACCTTCCTTCCAAACCCTTTCTGAAGTGTTCCCCATGCCCCTGCCCTTCCCAGCTGCCCCTTGGCCTGCAGAGGAGGAGGCATCTGGGGAGGTGAGCCCAGGAGCAGCAAGACCTGGCTCCTCCCTCCTGCATCCATAGCCTGCACTTGGGGAAGAAGGGCAGAGCTGAGGCAGCGGATTTCTCGCCTGGTGCCCTTGCCCGTGGAGGAAGGAGAATGATGCCTACCTGCAGGGCTGGAAGGTGGATACCAAGTGGAAGACTAGGAGTTGAAGACAAATTCTGACAAGATGGGTGTGCATGCATGTGTGCAAGAATGTCCAGACATGGGGGGTGGGGACTGGGAAGCGGGGAGGACTTGAGGCCTTTGCTGGAAAAGTTGTGATACTGTGCTACACCCACCCCAGTTTCCAGTGGTGGAGGGACACGGGCACCTCCCTCCACTGCAGATTTATACATTCTCTCCTGGTTGGGGGGTGGGGTCAACCTATCTATTCTGGCACCTTATGAAAAAAAAAGTCTCTTTTGTGCTAAATCTCAACAAACTTCTTCAAACAACCAAATATAACTCTATCCACAACAGCATGAACTGGCTGGGAAACTACACTGGTTAATGATCTGGCTGCCAGTCTCTAGTATAAACACAGGGATTTATGTACAAATTCAGGCACCTGTGTCAACCTCACACAGCCAGAAAAAAGTAAACCCATGTGTGCACAGATGCCAAGGTTAAGTTCTTAATAAAATATCTACATAACCTACCCCTACAGAAGTGTAACGATAAGGTCAGTGTTATACTCATGGCCATAACTTGACAGAAAATTTGGCTAAAAAATATGATCCAACTAAGAAAAGATCCTCCCCTCAGGTGCAAACTGTCTAATTTCCCAGGTTACTGAGAAGATATAATCATAACAATGTATGTTCATAAGTGGATTTTTTGATGTCTTAGTGTTGACCTTTGAACCTTAACTCTTTCTTGGACTGGAGTGGACATTAGCCAGGTTTTGACTATTTGTTGGAAAATGAACATAGGTTGAGCTTTGTTGATACAGTTAAAGTCAGGCACTTGTCCAGACAGATTACTACTTTCATGTAGATTTGGTTTCTGGACTTTCATAGGAGCTGCTTCGTGAGGGCAGAGTCTGTGACCTGGGGCTGGGTGGTATCGGGCAGGTGAAATCATATAATTCCAGCAATCATCCACAGACCTTTCCTTAAAGAAGCTCAAACTCTTCTCAGCTTCCCCCTGCTAATATAATGTTTTCTGACTGCCTGGCCAGGGCCTGGAGGAGAATGAAAGCCAAAAGAGGTTCTGTGATTTCCTGCTGACAATGTAAGCTCACGCCAGGGTTCTGAGAGCATGACCACCGCCGGCTCCACACTCCCGGGTGGGAGTGGGGGTATTCTTTGAGAAGGGAAGCAGACAGCTGGGGATGTATGTGTGGAAGGAGTAGGTGATAAACAGACATAATGGTGCCAACATACCAGGTTTAGGTTAAGGAATCTGCAATATGGTGCAGCCTCAAGGTGTCTTCCGGACACTCCTCGGCTCCCCTCCCAGTTCCTTCAGGCTGAATCCTGTCCTGCTCACATGGTGTATGCTCAGCAAAACTTCCCTAAGCTCTTCCCATGCAAGCCAGGCTTGGATGGCTCTCTGCTTCTGCCAGTCCTCTGCATCAGGACCAAAAGGCCATGGAAACCAGCTCTGTGGGCCTGAGGGGGTCAGGCTCTGCCTCTCAACCTCCATCCGTGCCAGCCTTCCAGGGAATGCTCACCTGTGGATTTCCCCCATGAGCCTCCTCCAGGACTGAGTCATACCCAAGGTCCCAGGGCCTCTTCCCCAGGGGTCCTCTTCCCAGAGTGCTCCTTGTCTATCTTTTCTGACCCCAGCTCTCTTCCCGCTGCCCCTCCAGAAAGAGAGTGGGGAAGAGAGACCAGCGAGCAGGGCATGCCTGGTTTACATTAATGAGATACACCGAGTGTAATCCGGCCATGGAGGCAGCCTACAAAAGGAGGCGAGCTGGCGGCCAGGAGCAGGGCTGCTCAGGTAATTGGTTTATCTATCTGGAAGCAGGGGGAGCAGTCTCAGCACAGACAGACTAGCAGTAAAGTCTCTTCCTTAAGGCTATTTCCTTTGTCTTTTCAATTGCTTGCACATCCATGTGAGAGAGGGAGAGAGTGTTAAAGAGAGAGGGAGAGGGAGAAATGTTAATTTGTGAATTAATGGCTTTTCTCAGCGGAATTGTAAATTCAAATGTCACCTCACACGGTGACACCACGGCTGGTCTGCTGAAGAAGCAATGATAAGATCCCCCACCTCCCTTGGTGCCCCTCCCTCCCCAAAGATAGCTGTGGAGTGGAACATGCTACTTTTAATTTGCAATAACAACACAACAGAGGTATGCAGTAATGACTGCCTTCTTCCACCCTCCTCCTGGCTTCCTTCCCCCCAGTCCACTTGGCTCCCCATTTCCTCCCTCCCCACCTCCATGGCTCTTCTGAAACAACACCTCACCTCAACTGGGCTGCCCCCACCCCCAGTCCAGCCAGGGCCCGATCACAAGGGGGGGTGGTATGCCTTCGGAATTGACGATGCTGCAACCCTCTCTTCTCCTTCAATAATCAGGGGATTAATGATCCTGAAGTTAAAGTGAGGCTGATACCGAGGCCCTGCCCAGCGTTGGGAAAAAGCCTTCATTGTTTTCAAGCAGGAGGCGGGCAGCAGTGAGGGAGATTCATGGATGGAGATTGAATATGCAATTTTCTTTCACCTTGCCAAGAGCTGCCCCTGGGCTGTGCCTGGCCTAAATTTTTCCTTTTACCATCTCTGCCTTATCCGGCCCTCCCACCTCCCTTCCATTCTTTCCAGAAAATTACCTTCAAAATTGATTTCCACTTTTACAAACAAATATAATGGGAACACAGGAAAAAACTTGGGCCGTGATGAATTAGGGCTGTCAGGTGCTTCCAGGTCTCCTTTGCTTTTGTTTTACTACCCGATCTGTTCTTTGTTTTTCCAAGGGCTGGAAAAAGTACCCCCCATCCACTGAGTGCGTGACCCTTCAGGTCACCCGGGGCCTCAGCCCCCAGAGCCAGCAGTGGCCCATGGCGGAAGTGATCTAGGCCCTGAGACTCTGTTAGCCTCTTGGTTTCCCAGCGGAAGCCTCACCCACTTCGTTTTCTGCTCCCTGGCTCTTAGGAGCCCACTTTCTGGATTATCTCTAATCGCCACCCCTCCCACCCCCCAACTATTTCCCCTGACCCCCACACCATGTTCCCTCTGGCCCCCATACCTCTTAAAGTCCAGACCAGATGCAAACCTCCACCTCCTCTAATGTGGGCAGGATCAGTGTATACCTCAACTAGAGCAAATGAGAGACAGACAGACACTGAGAGATCCTGAAAGGCAGGCAGGTAGAAGACTGGGGGCAAGACCCTGAGATTGGGAGACCAGGCTCCTCTTCAAAGGGCTGTGAGGTTTCTGAGTGACAACTCCCACACAGCCTGAGGGTGTAAGGGTTCCCAGCCTCAGTTTCCCCAGCCTTGGGTCCCAGGCAAACCTGGAGGCAAGCTCAGGACAGCCCATCCATTTGCCTACAGAATGCAAGGTGATGCCTACAGGGCCTTTTGGGCAAAACTGTATGTCTCACCTCATCACCTGTGTCTCAGGACCCTGGAGCGGTCACATAATCAGGCCTGGCTTCGAGCTCTCCTGCTCACTAGTACTGGTGGATCTGCACCTGCTCTCATTTGGTTGTCTCTTCAAGTATATGCATTACCCAGAAGATTGCATTCTTGCCCAGTGCATGGCGTTCCACACCCCTCTTCACCCAAAGATCACAGAATGGTAGAAAACACACACGTACCCACATTTGCATCAATCATGTCAAAAATTACATGGTGTCCATAAAACAACAAACACACGTTTCCTTAGATATATAAATAAACTTACATGTGAGAACAGAAATACACAACAATGGATACGGGGAGGGATGCCTCCATGTTAGAAAAGAAGGAGGTCCTAGATTTATTTACACACATCTAAAATGCCTATGGAGGGATGCCTGAGTGGCTCAATGGCTGAGCATCTCAGTGGCTGAGCATCTGCCTTCAGCTCAGGCCGAAGGGACCTGGGATCGAGTCCCACATCGGGCTCCCCACAGGGAGCCTGTTTCTCCCTCTGCCTCTGTCTCTGCCTCTCTCTGTGTGTCTTTCATGAATAAATAAATAAATCTTTAAAATAAATAAGTAAATAAAATAAAATGCCTGTGGATGCTAAGAGAAGACATGTGGCCCATTTGGATAACCACACAGAGCAAATGACTAAGTAGAGATGGACAAAGGTCCTCCCAATCACACATGGGTGGCTGACATCTTTTCCCCACTCCCTGGTCCCAGTGAGCTTATCCCAGCATCAGCTTCCTGCACCAAGATTAGGGAGCCTGGGCCCAAGTAAGTTTCCTTCTGACATGACTTCATTTGCCCTCAAAACATAAACCTGTTGTCTATTAGGTCCTTCCCCACAGACACACAATGACCCGTCTTCCAAAGTGGATGCAGCTCGACACTCGACCCGTGATTCTGGGTAGCCCTCTCCGCAGTCCCCCTGGAGTGAGTGCTGTTGCCATCTCCATGTTCCAGAGGAGAAGATGGAGCTGATGAAGGACTAGTGATTTGCCCACACCACCAGGATTCACACTCAGCTGTGCCCCACCCCAGAGCCAGCACCTATCCCCACTGTGCCACAGTGCCCACCCACGCCACCCCAGGGACTGCCCACTGGCCTCTGCCGGGCATCCGCCTTCTCACTGGGACTCCTGCAGTCTCCTCTTGCCTGAAGCCGCCCCCCCCCACCCGACCATGCAGGCACTGTTCATTGCTGCAGCCGAATCCCCTCATTTGCTCCAAGTCTAACCTGAGCAACATAGTCTGGATTTCAAGGAAGGAAAGGAACTAAGGAAATAAGCCTCCTTCTGCAATTATGGCTTCAGCCAGAGCAGAAAGGAGCTATCAAAGGCAGTGACTGAGCTGAGCCGTTTGCAGCTGTGCAACCTGCCCTGTCTACAAATGCACAACTGCCCTGGCTTGGCACCACTCAGCTGCACAATTCATTGTGAGTCTAATTAATGGAATGCCAGATCACAGCCCCTGGCAATCCCACACATCATGAGAGGATACCAACACATCGCCCCTCACACAGATCAACAGGCTCCTACCACATGACTTCATTTGGATTTTTAGACAAGTGACGTCATTACTCCGTGCTCCAATAATACACATGGACAGCAGTGCTTTGGGCTACAGCTGAAAGCAACTGGGTGAAAGGCAAAGGACTTTGGGTTTCCAGTCCCCCAAAATACAAGGGTCTCTATCTTCCAGCCACGTAAACCAGAGTACACGGCATTCAGGGAAGTGGTGTCCCTTCAAGGGACACTAATATACTCACCCAAAACTGTAGCCCAAAAGAGGTAAAGATCTTAGCAGGGTACTACACGGCGATCTGCCTTCTCAGACCGATGGATAGCCTGTCTTCTGGGCGCCTCAAGACATAGCTCCTCATCTAACCCTGGTCCATCCACCCGTCTCATTCTGGGAGCTCCTGGACTCAGGTAGGTGGAGAGTGCCAACGCTTCCTGACTAGCACATTTCTCAAGGGAAAATCCGGGGATTTTTCCATACTTCCGGTGGCCAAGGCGCATGAGAAGGCGTCTCAAGCAGGCTCACAGTCACTGGTCGGTTCCCTTTCTCCCCAGAGTCACAGCTGATCGGCCCTTTACTAATATCCCCACAGATATGATTGCTGCAGATACTAATAACGCTGTCCATATTCCGAGTGCCAATGCCAATAATGCTTTGGGTATTATCACTGTGAACACCAATAACTACTGCTGAGATTGTCTCCAATAATGCCAGCACACGCTGCAGTGATTGTCCTCGCTAATGCCCACCACCGTGACATTGTTAGTGCTGAAGAATAGGCCGAACCGTACCCAGAGGCAGGAGCTGAAGCGCTTTCCTCGAGGACAGAGAGGCTCACAGCTTGCCCTCGGGGTGAGGCACTTGTAGAGAGCTGCCCTGGTGCCACGTGGGGGCCAGCCTAGCAGGGCAGCTGGGTCCTCCTGGAGGGGGATGGGCCCCTCCACTCCCTGGAGGTCTGGTCCCTTGACATGCATCCCCATTTCCATGCCAGCGTCCCTCAGTGCCCCAAGTCAGTTTTCTCTTTGCCTGTGGTGCTGGCCCAGTCACTGAAGGACACACCTGGGTGTCTGCAGCCCCTGCCTGAGGCTGCCTCCTGCGACCGGCCTGCCAGCTGCTGTGCTACCTTGGCCTGACTGCAGACTTGGGCTACATCATCTTGACACATAATTATCTCTCCTATTCTTAATCATCTGAGCTGCTCCCTAATGCAAACTGGGCCCCCCGCTGCTTGTAGGCACCCGGAGGCAGCCAGAATGGGGGAGGGGGCAAGACTGTGAAAGGTCTGCCTTTGCCCTCTCCTTTCCTTCCCCTTCCACCTGGATCCCACAGGTCAAGTGTGTGTGGCGGCCCAGGGGGAATGGGTGGGGGCCAGCTGGGGACAACTGGCTTCCTTCACAGGTGCTGGCCTCCACCCGGGAAAGGGCAGCCCCAACTAGTCTGTGGTTGCTCGAAGAGAGGCGGAGACAAGGCAAGAGAACCACCGCCCCCATCCACCCAACCAAAAGAAATACGGCCTCAGATCCTCCTCATCCCCTGGCTAGGCCCGGGAGGTGAAGTATTTCAGCAGTAAGAGGAAACTGAGAGTCCACATTATCCCTCATCTAGAAGATGCCAACTGCTTCCTAAATTGTTTCCCTGTTGCCATCACAGTCTCCCTGCCAGAAGATTGTCTTCCCAAACCCAGCCCTGCTCTTCTCCCTTCCTGCTCAGACACTTTCAGTGGCTACTCAAGCCTGCAGAGAAAAGTCCAGACTCCTTATATGGTCTGGTCTTGGCCTGATCTCCTGTGACCCTAACCCATGTGCTTGCTCAGCCTTCACTCCCAGCCTTTCCCTCGTGCCTCTTCATTCCTGCCAGGGCAGGCCTGCATCTTTTCACCACGGTACCTTTTGATCAAGAGGCTCTGTCTACCAGATAGGATTTCACACTGCCATTGTTCTGGACATGCCCCTGATACATCAGTCAAGCCCCTCCTCAAAATGCAGCCCTCCTGCCAGGTTACTCCTTCCTGACTCTGAGTTCCCATGGCCTGCCGCCCAGACCTCTATCACAACAGATATCTGATGGGCCTTTCTGCTCTCTGGGCTCACGTGTTTTACATGCCCCACTAGACTATAAGCTCCTTAAGGACAAGAATCATATCTTGTTCTCCTTTGGGATCCCCTAGCACCAAGCTTTTCTTGCAGCTGATGCACAGGAAAGGTTCACTGAATTGAATTGACTGGAAACAATGAGCATGATCAATTGCAGGTAGGAGAGCACTCTGTTCTGGGCTGGCTGGGCCTGACCCTGGGTGGCCACAGTCTCATACAGTGTCTTCTTACTCCTGGCCTCCTCTCATGGCCTACAGGAGCCCAGGAAACAGAGGGCATACTTGGCCCCAACCACAGACCAATAAGGGAGAGTATATGGGTAGGTCCTGTGGCCTTCCCCACCCCACCTGCTGGACATCTCACAGTCTAAAAATGCAGGGGCTGGTGGTGAAAGGGGAAACCCTTGGGGCCTGAGGAAGAATCTTCCAAACCACTCAGGGTGCCAGGGCACCTGGCTAAGGCCAGAATGTGGGAAGACCCCAGGGAGATTTGGGACCTCATGCCTTTTCTGAAGTCTCCCCCTGCCCATCAGGGGCTGCCGCCAAAATAACCACAATGAAATTTAGTGAGTGGCAAAGGCCGTGGCAGCCAAATGGGTTTGAATATTTTGGAAGAAGGAGAAATAGAGCCAGACAAGCTGTTTCCCTGTGAAACGAGGCCATTAGGACTTCTGGAAGGAGGCCAGCACCAGGTCATCACTGTCTTGCCAGACCTAGGCCTCTCCCATACTCTGTCCCTTCCACTGGAGGCCAGGGCTTTCACACCCTCTTTCTCCTCAGCCTATGCCCAGGGAATCTCACTTTTGTTCCCTTTCTCTGTTTCTTACCCTCTAATGCTGCCCCAATCAAAGGGCTTGTCTATGCTTGGGATAGCCATGTTATTTATTGTCCAAACAGGACATTTTTGAGAGAAAAAAAGAGATGCTGACTGGCCAATATGCAGAGACAAAAGGCATAAATTGGGACTGTCCAGGCTAATGGGATATGCGGTCCCCCTCATGCTCATCTCTAGAAGACTCTGTCTATTTCATGGGAGATACCCTTAAAATCATAACCCTCCCCAGACAAGGGACCATGAGATTGGGACAGGAAGCAGGCTCCAGACACTGGTGTCTCTGTTGGTCTGGGCCCACTGGCCCTGCGCCCTGGGCCCTTCTCTCATCAGAAGAGAACCAGAAGGTCACGAAGGGACCTCCTCATGTCCCAACATTTGTAAAACACCTTCTCCTGAGCTCATAGCCACCACTGCCTCTTCATGTCCTTTCCCCCCTTTCTCCTTCATTCCTCCCTCCTCTGAACTCCCTGACAGCCTGGCGGCACCTTGAGGCATTACAAAGAATGTGAAAGGGGGGCACAGAGAGGAGCCTGCATGGCGTCTCCTCCCATAGGGAAGAAGAGTACAGACGGCCCATGTCCAGCTCCCTGAGTGGCTTCAATGGGAGGCAGAATCCGTGTGTCACAAAGAAAGGACACCTGGGTCAGGTGCATATGACATCACGCCCCCAACTTCTGATGGGTTGGGATCAGGTAAAAACCAGGGCAGATCGGCCTTTCATCCTTGGGTCAGAGATCAGCTGTCCCCCAACCTCCTGAACGCTCCCAGGGTACATGGTTCACGCTGGCATGAACCTGGCACCCCACTGAGATATTAGGGGCAGTCGCAGAGGAAGATGAGGCCATCGAGGCTGCTGAGCAGATGGTGAAGCTGAGGGCCCCACCAGCAGCCGGCCTCCCTCTCCAGGAGCCAGCAGGGCAGTGGGGGGACCTGGGCTCCGCTACTAAAACTGATCTCACAGCAGAGCAGCTGTGAGGCCAGGCCGAAACCGGAGCTCTGAGTCCAAGGACAAAGCATGCACAGGGAAGCCAAGCCTCTTCCCTCCTCCCTACCTTCATCACGTTTCCTCTTCTCACCATTGGAGCGAGGGATCCCCAGGATCCCGTTGATGGAGTAGGATCCCACTGGATCATTGGAGGCGCTGGAAACAGGAGGGGAGGCCGTACTGGGAACTGGATGAGAGTAAGGAGGAAATGCCATCAGGATAACAGCTGTGATTGAAGGCCAAAGCCCCAAGGCTGGGGGCAGAGAGAAGCAGAGGAAATAAGAGGGATGGGGAGCCCATATGGCCTTCTGTCCTCTGAGGTTTAGAGGGGACACATGGCCATACAGTGCACCCTCTTCACTTCTGTCCAGCCCCCGGACAGAAGCAGAAGGCCTAACCCGAGGCCTTCTCCACAGCTCTCGTGACTTGGCTGGGCCATTAAACTCACTTCCTGAGGATGGACAGAAACACCAACATGGGCTCAATCTAGAGAGTGAGTGGTCCAGCTTCTAGGAGCTCCTAGGAGGCCTCCTTGCACAGCTCACCAATCCCCAGGGCTGGGCCAACCCTTCTAAACAAACCCCAGCTCACTGTCTCTAGTCTCCTGGGCTGGCCTTTGCCAGTCCTATTTCAGAGGGTGCGGCTTTCTAGGATCTGTCTCTGACCCTCTAGGAGACACAAGAACAGTCATGATATTCCCCAGGAGGGTGCAGCTCCTTTCTCCCTGGTGCTCCTGGTCTTGAAATCACCTGAATTCTAAATTTCCCCCTCAGGGCACAGACTCATGAAAACATTCACTCCGTGGTGATCAGATCGGGTACAGCCTGGCCCAACCCTCCCTCCCAGCACACACTGTAACCCGGCTACAGAAACAGCGGCTCCTGCCAACTTCGGGAAGGCCGGGACCAGCTGTGTCCACTTCCTGCTGGTCAAGAGAGAAGAGGACAGCTGCCAAGAGGGCCAGCAGGAGGAGCATAACCTCATCCCAGCCCTTAACGGCTCGGGCCTCACCTAGGGCTGCAGTGGCCGAAGGGGAAGACCATAGAGGAAGGGGTGTTAGCTGGTGTTCTGATGGGCCTGGGTCATCTCCGAGATGCCCTGAGCAAGGACCAGCAGATAAGGAGGCTGGAGCAGCAGGGAATTACAGAGCAGAGGGGAGAGACACAGGTTGAGGAGAGCCCATTAAGAGGAAAGGAGGAAAGAAGCTGTGAGGAGTGGAGCAGAGAGATGAGAACAGACCCAGAGCCACACATACAGAGAAGAGAAAAGAGAAAGGGAAAGGCAGAGAGAGTAAGAAAGAGAAAGAAAGAATTTTAAAAATTACAAAATGCAGTAAGAAGGTCCAGGCAAGGGGATCCCTGGGTGGCGCAGCGGTTTAGCGCCTGCCTTTGGCCCAGGGCGCGATCCTAGAGACCCGGGATCGAATCCCACGTCGGGCTCCTGGTGCATGGAGCCTGCTTCTCCCTCTGCCTGTGTCTCTGCCTCTCTCTCTCTCTGTGACTATCATAAATAAATAAATTTAAAAAAAAAAAGAAGGTCCAGGCAAGTGGAGACAGAATCGGATAAAAACCGAAAATGAGGGAGGAGGAGGAAGGTGGAGAAGAAAAGCTAAAGGAAAATCTTCATGTAGAGAGAGACAGAGATAGAGACAGACAAGGCAGCTGCAAGGAGATGTGGGCGGGAGGCAGAGAACAGTCCTGGTTAGGGAGTCTCTTGGGGAGACCCCTACCTGTAGGAGCTCAGGGAAGGCAAGTGCTGAGAAAGGGGTTCCTGGGACTGCAGGTAGGTGGGTAGGTGGGCCCTTCTGGGGGGGTGGTGGTTCAAGCTCTCCTGGGTGGGACCCTGCTTCCTCCCTTCCCTGAGCCCTCTTACCAATGGTGTGGCCAGGGGCTGTCACTCCCGTCCCAGCCCCATCCGGCGTTGGGTGGAAAGGCTGCTGAACTTTGGTCCTGATGATCCTGCAACAGCATCACGACAGCGTCACACATCACATACCTGCTCCCGCCTGCACCAGCTCCAGCCCAGCCCGGCAGAGGGGCTCTCCCAAGCTCCCCAGCTTCTTCTCATCCATCTGCTCCCTGTACTCTTGCCCTCATTGACTGCTGCAAGGCATGAGCTTTCCCTCCCACTGGCTCTGCAGATCCAACCTAGTGCAACTGGACAGAGGTGGTCTGTATTCTCTCCTGCAATGTGCATCTTCTGAACTGCAGCTTGGTTTTCAGTAGCAAGAACTGGGGCAGAGGAGTGAGCAGAACATAGCATCCTTCCCCTCTCAGGGGGTGGGGACTGCCTGGTGGCTTGTCCCTTCCCTCCTCAACTACATGCAAATATCCTCCTGGGAACAGGACTCCCTGGGGCTGGAGATCACTTTGGAGCTGGCTTTCCTATTGGGACTGTATCACAGTCCTCTAGAGTTGGGACAAGGGGGAGATTTCCCTATTTCTTAAGCTAAAAAGAAATAGCCAGGAAAGGGCTGGGTCACAGGTGGCCCCTTTGTCCCTGGGATCCCAGTGCAATGCCAGGCACCTTTGCCAGATGCCAGGTCCCAAGCATCTTCTTCCTGAGCCCACTTACTGCCCTGTCCCTGCCCAGCTTACTGGCCCAATGATCCACTTCTCTGGGCTCTTACTTGGATCACAGCTTCTTTACCAGCCCAGTTGAAAAGCCTGGCACTCAACCTGTGCACTGTGGGGTTGGAGGGCAGGATTAAACATCCCAGAGTGGAGGATGGGTCTGCTTATCAGTGATCTGAGGAGCCCAGGGCTCAGTGATGCAAAAAACCAATGCCAAAGCCCAAACAGAGGAATATTCCCCTCCGCCCACTAGTTAAACTAGGTACCCTTGGTATCAACTTCACCTATGACATGGCTCCTCCCTACAGAGAGGCATGTGGGCCAAGTTCACCTAAACTTGGCGTGATCCTAGAGACCTGGGATCAAATCCCACGTCGGGCTCCCGGTGCATGGAGCCTGCTTCTCCCTCTGCCTGTGTCTCTGCCTCTCTCTCTCTCTCCCTGTGTGACTATCATAAATAAATATTAAAAAAAAAAAACCAGCCAGGTGAGTCAGAGGCCATGAGTGGATACCACTCTGGTTTAACTGAGCACTCACAGGCAATAGAGATAAGGCACCTGCCTCACTGTGCTGGAGATGAAGCTGGAGAGGAAAGACACACACCCAGAGAAAGCTAAGGAGCACCAAGGGGCTAGGCAGTAAATGCTAGAAGGAGGCAGAGGAGAAATCCAGCCCCTTGCAAGAGGGGGACTGGGAAAGAAGTCCTTGAGGAGGTGGATGTTCATGTTGACCTTCAAAGGAGGACAGGGCTGTTATCAATGAAGGGCCCCAAGGATGGAGGAAAGTGAAAAGGGCACCAGGCCCTTTGGCAGGAGCCCTGAGTCCTGCTTCTGATGCTGCCACTTATCAGCCACGATAGCTTTGGGCTCATCATTCTACCACTCAGGGCCTCTGCTTCTTCAACTGTAAAGTAAAAAGGTGGGACTCCAGGATCTCAAAAGTCTCTTTCCCAGTGAAAAATATTACAGTACTAAGATGAACAAAGAAGTTGTGGTGGGGTAGGGGTGGGGGCATTATAAGCAAGTGCTAGAGGAAGGCTGAAGCAAAGCATGGAAGCTGAGTGAGTTT
Organism: Nyctereutes procyonoides; assembly: GCF_905146905.1. Taxonomy (NCBI): domain Eukaryota; kingdom Metazoa; phylum Chordata; class Mammalia; order Carnivora; family Canidae; genus Nyctereutes; species Nyctereutes procyonoides. The sequence goes on along the minus strand of NW_026575133.1, from coordinate 5,928,544 downwards.
AAGAGGTTAAAGCCCAGGCTGGTCAGCCAGGAACAGTGGAGATACGTATAGGGGAAAGAGGAAATAAGGCTGAAAACTTGGAAGTGACGATGATAATAGTGATTTTCCATTTGTTAATCATTTATTATGGGCTAACAGCATATGCAATTTATATTACTTATGCATACTACTGTTCATTCACCCAACAACCTCCAAAGTAGATACCATTATCCTCATTTTGCAGATTGAAAACCAAAGCTGACAGAGGTTAAGTGGCTTAGTCAAGACCATACTGTTGGTTAGGGGAGAGGCAGAACTCAGTCTCTAAAACATGTGCTTTTCCTTACTTTGTCCTACTTCTCCCAACATGCAGCAACCGGGATTAGAGAGTCTCAAGCCATCAGTATTTTCGAGACTAGAGAGAACACATACGAGAAGATCCTGGTAGAGCAACATACAGGCACGAGGTCTCAGGAAAGAAAGGAAAGATTCTACAACACATTGTGAAGGCAGAATGGCCAGGATTTAGCCACTAACTGGAGTCAACCATGGCCCTAAGACCCCAATTCTGTGTACGTGGAAGGCTGGTTGTTTGTACCACTGGCAGGAGGGAAGATGCAAGGAGGTGGCTAGTCTTGTCCCCAACATGCAATGTTTGAGGTGGTGGTGGGGTATCCAGCTGGCACAGGAGATGCAGATTTAAGACTGTCAAGGAAAAGAGTGTTGACGGAGACAAGAGGCCTAAGGAGAGGATGTTAGAAGGCACTTAATTTTATAGGCTGGGGAAAAGAACCTGACCTTGCAGAGGGGTCAGAATTGGTCACACTGGAAATGGCAGGACCAGGATTGAGCAGTTTCACCTAAGTCAATGGAGAAGAACACTTCCAGAAGGAGAATATAATTAATTGACGGCACCAATGACAAAGCAAATATTAGAAGGAACTGGGAATAAGAAGAGGCATAGGTATGGGAATTTGGGGGACAGTGGTCTCAACAAAGCAACTAGGGCAGGAGCCAAACAGAAAGGGGTTAGGGAGTGAACAGGGAGAGAGGGAGGCAGTGAAAGTAGATTACTGCCTTCAGAAGTTTGTAGGAAAGGAGAGGAAAGAAAAGTGTGGAAGCCAGAGGGTGGAATTGGCAGCTGAGTGGAGGGAAGGCTGTATAGAGTAGGAAAGATCTGGATATGTTGGTAGGCTAGGGAGGCAGAACCTGAAGTTGTCTGAGAGTGGATGACGGAGAGAACAAGGCAGAAGAAGAAGACACACAGGGAGGGGTTGGTGAGCGATGGTGCATTTTGAGGCAGCCAAAGGTTTTGAAGAGGAGCTTTCACAGCTTTTCTCTTTCGGCAAAGCAGAAGGGAAAGTCATGTCTCAAGTGTAGGGGAAAGGTTTGGAGCATGATCACAATGGGAAAGATAAGATGGGAGCTGAGGGCAATGTAGACTGGTCTATAGGAAAAGTCTAGAAGGGGGCTGTGCAGCTCAGAGCAGCTGCCCTTAACTGGTTGCAGCAAAAGCTTCTGGGATCTCACAGGTCTGCTGTGGGTGGCTCCAGCCTGTGGGCTGATGAGCACTGGACTAAGGGAAGCCCAGGGCTGGGGCTGGTTGACTCAGATAACCAAATGGCCTCATGGAGTTTCCATCTTTGTTACTCTGAGCCTCTGACCCTTGGGGCACTGGTGCAAATTTAGCTGAGGCAGCAAGTGATGAAAATCACTACCCCCTGACAGCGGCTTGGTGGTCCACTAATGCTCTCGGTGCCCATCCGTGCTCCGGACAGTGGGCACTTGGAAGTCCCCAGAGCTGATCTTGGGAATTTTAAGAACTGGGATCGTGGATAATGGTGGTCATCAATTGCCCACCTGCATCCTGTACACAGCCCAGCAACTCATGGGATTATCACCAGAGGTTAAAAGGATGAAGTAAAGCATTGCTTTGGGTGATTATCTAATACTATTTCCCCGTTTCTCCTCCTTCTCTTCCAATCTTTTTCATTCTTGGCACTGTAAGACAGCCAGACATATCTATGGCCTCCATGGCCTCAGGCCAGTTTGGCCCTCAAGTCAAGTCTGCAAGTATGGATCACTGGGGAGTCCCAAAGGCCGCCTCTCTACTAGGGGGCTGGCAAGTGCCATTTCCTGTTGCCATGAAAGATAGCCCCATCAAGACACCTGCTCCCCACTTTTCTTTCCAGCATGTTCTCCTTCACAGGGATGCCCTTCCTTTCCCATGTTTCCTAGCTTTGCCTGAGCCCAGCATGGGGACTTTAGGAACTTAGCAAGGGTGTGACTAAGGCAAAGGGAAGAAGGGAATAGGCTCTGGGTTGAGTCTGCCTGAGTCTGAGACTCAGTGAAACCCCTAGGTTATTACCTGTGAAATACCTGACAGTTTCTGATTCCCTCATCTGTAAAATAAGATAATAATACTGTCCACTTCCTAGGATTGTTGAGAGGATTAAACAGGATAATGCATGTCAAGTGGTTAGTATGACCTTTGGCTCAATAAACACTAATGCCAATGCTAATAATAATAACAACAACTAATAGTAGTAGTAGTAGTAGTAGTAGTAGTAGTAGTAGTATTCCTCTGAGTGACCACCAGAACTGACTGCCTTCTGTTTAGGGATGAGCCGGGTGCAGGCAGGAGGCCTCTCAGCCCCACACGGTCCATCCTGGTCCATGTAGCTGCCGGGAGGCCCCGGATGGAGCACTGAGAAGATAGGAAGTGGGAGCAGCAGGTGTCATGACCTGACCCAAAAAGAGGTGCATCAGAGAGACTCTCAGGAAGACAGACTGGGGCCCCCTGCCTGGGGGCACTGGGAAGGATCCACAGACATTATGACCAGGAGCTTTTCTGGGGCCCAGTAGGTACCAGGGGGCTATGGCAGCGCCTCAGAGTATAGATGACAAGGCAGGTGAAGTCACTCTTTCTTTGGTTAAATTCCCAGAAGGCCTCCACCTCCCACCAAGCTGGAGATCAAAACAGTTTCATCAGCTCTGTGAGCTAGAATGAAAGCAGGTAATGAGTCTCCTATTAACAGTTTGTTAAACTCATGAAGAAACCAAGGAGCTTCCAACATGCTAAGAAAGCTCTTCTGGTTCTCCTCCGTCGCTTACTTCCTCCTCCTTTCCTTCCTTCTTCTGGGTTTCATCCTCTGTCTCTCTCCCCTGTGTCTCTCTCTGCCCATCTGTTGGTCTCCCTTCTCTTTGTCTGTCCGTCTGTCTCTCGGCACCCTGAGGTCCCACTGTGGCTGTGTGAGTTTATTGATTCCTGGGAGCTGGGGGAAAGCAGGAGGCAGGGCTGGGGTGCAGGCTCAGGGATGGAAATAGAAGGCTATAAATTATTTGTGACAGGAAAGCAATAGTGGCAGAGTGCTGAGCACAAGTCCTGTGTCACTATTAGATTCCTTTTAGCCTGATGACACTGTAAAAAAGGTTAAGTGTCTGCTGGAATCGTACACCTGGGGGGCCGGGGCAGCCTGAGAGCAGAACAAGCCACTGAGAGCAGGTATATCAATTCTCCAGGCCAATAATATTCCACTCATTGATCGCCACGCAAAGTTCAAAAATCTCATTACAGCCAGGCAGACCGGGAACTTTTTACAAATCAATAGAATGATATAATGTATGTATACTTAGTACAAATGTATCTATTCATCTATCCATCCATCCACGGTCCGCCTCAGGGTTTCCAAGTTAACCTACCCATCATATTATGTTATGTTATGTATGATATTATATTGCATTGTATTATATGATAATAAATGGTGTGCAAAAACTCCCCCTGAGGTGGAGACAAGAGGAGGTCCTATTAGCATTGAGGTGACCTCAGACAGCTCACCTTGGAGAGAGTTAGGTGGCAGCATATCCAGGACTAGACTGGTCAAGATTTCTAGTAGCAATGCTTCCCTAGCAAGAGTTCCAGTAAAAAAAACCCATTGTCTACTGAGTTATTTACTATGTGTTAGGCAATGTTCTACGTGCCCCAAACAGTTTACTTAATCCTCACAACAACCCATTTTGTATATATGCCATGTTGTAATTTGCCCAACGTCACCCATTTAATAAATGGCAAGTCTGGGGTTTGAATTCAAGGAGTATAAAAGCTTGGTAGCCACCAAGCTATCCTATCTGCAAAAAAGAAATACCCTAAAGCCCTGAATCCAAACTCCTGGATTCTATTTCCAGTCTCTTCTGTCGTATTCTGAGAGACAAAGGGTAAGGGGCTCCCTGAGCTTTAGTCTTCCTTCTCTAAAATGGGAGTAATAATACCTGCTGGAGCCAGCTCTTGACAATGTGATATATACATGGGATCTCCAAGCATGTCCCCATAAAATCCTGTCCAGCTGCCTAGAACAGACTGCTTTCCTCATGATGGAATTACTTCTTAGTAGAACGGCAGATTGGCCCTGGGCAAATTGATCATATTACTGGTTTGCTGAAAGGGTCTTTAGGGCAAGAAGTCAGGTGTCTATATACATGTACCATACACATATAAAAATCAGTTTAAATTGTCGGAGGGTAGACTGCCCACTTAGCAGAGTTTTTGCAGAAAATATTTAATTCCTCATAGGGGAAAGTCTTTCCTGATTTGGTAAATCAAGGGAACTCCAGGTTAGAGAATGTCTCAGACTAGCTGGCCCCACCGTCCACTGAGACAGGGGAGCTGTGGGAGGAGCCTCTGACAGTGCCTTCAGGCTTACTGGGTATTAGAGGCTGGATCATTCCAGAGGACAAAACGATATTTGCTTCAGCAAAGGATATTTTGCCCAGTGATTGCACATAATTGTTTCAACACAGGCCTTCAAGAACTCCCTCTACCAGGTACGTGTTCCTGGCTCAGCCTTGAGTCAAGTTGGAACAATGGAAACAGCTGGAGACTTTTCATGGCAAAACCTCAAGTGAAATGTCATAGGTTTTCCAGAAAATTTTCACCTCTCCTAAAAACGGTTCCTCTCCCTATTCCAAGAATTCCAAATAACTAGAATTTTCCCTCTGTACACCCAGGAACTAAAACCCTAAAATTTATGACCTCCTCCTCACAGAGGAAACAGCATCCATCCAACCTCCCCTCCCCACTGGCAGCCCAGATGTGATTTGTGTAAATTTTGTCTTCCTAGGCTCCAGCTTTGCAATTTGTGCAGGTCACAGTGGCTTGCCCATGCCCACTCACATGCCCTGCAGGTTTCATTTTGGACAACCACCCATAGGTTAGGCAGGGTCTATTCATGAGCACGGCTGCTGATGAGGAGAAGGGATGGGCAGGAACTCCCATTCTGGCTATAGCATGGTAGAGCTGGAATATACAGCTTTGGAGGCTAACAGGGCTCCTCCCAAATGAGTCTGTCTCTTTTGTTGCTTCTCAGAAGTCATGACTGAGCCCCAAGAGATGAAAACCTTGCAGAAGAGTTTCCTCAAACCACTGTCCTTGAACCATCTGCATTAGAATCTCCTGAGGTGCAGGCTAAAACTCAAATCCCTGGGGCCCACCTCAGCCCTTCTCATAAAATTTCTGATAGTGGTAGGGTCCAGGAATCTGTATTTAAGCAAATTCTCCAGATCATTTCATTCTTTTTTTCAAAGATTTTTATTTATTTATTCATGAGAGACACACAGAGAGAGAGGCAGAGATGTAGGCAGAGGGAGAAGCAGGCTCCATGCAGGCAGCCTGATGTGGGACCCAATCCCAGGACCCTGGGATCATGCCCTGAGCCAAAGGCAGATAGATGCTCAACCACTGAGCCACCCAGGCCCAGGCTCTCCAGATCATTCTTAAACTCTATTAATATTTGAGAAGACTAGCTTAAGCCAGGGAATGAAGAAATCATCCTTATGGTTATATAAGGGAGCCTTGAGAAGGTTGAAAGAAAGTCTTAGTAGGCTCAGAAGGTTCTTTACTCATATCTATCAATTGAATTTCTCTCCATCTGCTGATCCTGACTCCCACTGACCCAGTAACCAAAATTCAAGAAGCTATCAGTTCCTCCATGGAAATTAACTATAGGCTAAAAATAAAAATAATTTCAAAATAGTTTTTGTATATTCTAAGATGATAGATTCCCACTGGGTTCCTTAGATATTACCTTAGATATTATTTCTTTAGATATTCTGCATCACTTAGCCTTCTAAGACTGGCACTAAGGGCGATAATCCTTCCACCATGTGTCCCTGGGAGCCCAGGCCAGATACAATTTACCAGGCTAGATGGGCCATGGGGTTGGCCCAAGGGGGCAATAGTGATGGTTTATATGATGAATGGTAAGCATATGGATTGATTTAACTTCAAGATATGCATAGGTTTAAAAATTAAGGGGCAATGTGTTTAACTAACCATTTGGAAACCAGTCTGCAGTGCATGCCAAGCCCAGAGCGTGACCAGACTAGCTTCTTTCACCACCAGCCCTGCCCTCGTCTGTCAGGGCTTCTGGGCTAGAATTAGGGTCCACCAGCTGTCCACCCCATGGTCCTGCTTGGGAAGGTCCAGAAGACTGCCTGATGTGATGGTCCTCTCTGTCCATGCTCTGTGTCCTTCCCTGGCATGCCTACCTCCCTGGGCAAGCTGAAGGAAGCCTGGAGGAAGTGCCCTGAGCAGCAGCAAAGGTGGGACCTGACCTCCTCGCCTCTTGCCCCTCCCATCTCTTACCCAGTGACTCCAGTATTCGAAACCAATCCATCAGTCTGTCTCCTGAAAGAATGTGATGTGGCTAAACCCTACAATTGCTTCCTATTACCAACAGAATCAATTCAAAATTCCTCAGCCAGGCCTTCAAAATCTTTCCCAATCTGGCTCCACCCAGGCTTTCCAATCTATTTATTTCTGTACCCCTCTTCCCCTCAGGGTCTAGCACAGAGCTGAAAGCCTGTTTTCTTGCTTACTCAATTCACACTGAGTCTGTCCCTAGACTCTGAACTCTACAAGGGCAGATGTCACACCCATTTCTCTCACTATTGTATTTCCAGCACCCAGTAACAGTGCCTGGTGTAATGCTAGCACTTAAAAACTATTTGCTGAATAACAAAAGAATGTTATTATTAATAATAATAAGGATAACATCTTAGGGAATGTAATGAGCTAATATATGTTCACTATGTAACAGGCACTGTGCTAAGTAGTTTACCTGGATTAATTTATTTCTCACAACTTCCTGTGAAGATTATTAACCCTTTTCTGCAGATGTGGAAACTGAGGCTCGGAGCACTAACATAACTTGCCCAAGGGCATATAGCTGTTAGGTAGCAGAATCAGGATTTAAACCCAGGAATCTGGCTCCAGAACCCATGCTGCTAACCACCGGGTAGAATAACTCATATCAAGAACAGAAGGTGGAGGGCGCCTGGGTGGCTCAGTTCATTGTGAGGAGTCTGCCTTCAGCTCAGGTCATGATCCCAGGGTCCTGGAATCAAGTCCTGCATCAGGCTCCCTGCTCCACAGGGGGCCTGCTTCTCCCTTCTACCTCTCCCTCTGCCTGCTGCTCCCCCTGCTTGTGCTCTCTTTCTCTGTGTCAAATAAATAAAATATTAAAAAAAAAAAAGAACAGTAGGTAAAATCTATGAGGGGCTGGGCCTGAATAGAAGAGCTGCATATAATAGTAGTAAAAGAAATAACTAGAACTTATTTCATATTCACTAATGATAGCCATTGTGAGAAATGCATTTGCTCATTTAAATCCTAGCTACAACCCTATCAGATACGCATGTTCTCTATTACACAAAGGAGACCACAAAGTGGCTGAGCAATTTGCCTAAGGTCACATGCTTAATGGCACTGGAGTCAGACTTTGGGTCTGGGACTACAATGTTTATAGGCTGAACCTATTACCTCTTAGTTATCTGTGTTTATTAACTATTTGGGCATAGTTTTTTCCCATCTATGATCTGGACAACAGAGCAAATGCATGCGTAGACAATGAACAGAAATTGCATATAGCGGTGATACTAAACATGCTTAGCCCCTCTCCTGTATTTGATGAGCAGCACATCCACATTACAAAGGAACCACAATTTTAGGTTAAGTGGCTATGGGTTCAGTATTTTATATGCACTTGTAGGTTTTGGGTGTAGGGTTTCCAAATACTCTGTATCTATCTATTTATCTAACTATATTTAGTTTCCAAACCATGTACATGATTATGTGATGGTCCTGTACACAAAAGTGTTGCTATGTTTCTAGAAACCACTACTATGATTAGTGTATCTTTATATTCATGTCTGTTCTGATGCATTGATCTAATATTTTTTTGATCTAAGATTTATAATACTGGATATATTTATCAAAACCTACTTCGTGAATTTCTGCCCCAGTTATGCCTCTTTCTGACAAATATGTAAGCCATGGTCACACTCATCACTGGTCCCTTCCTAGAGTGTCTGGGATTCTCACATCACAACTGTGTTTTTATATTGGTCCATGCACCGGTATTGATGTGCATAAATGTGCACTTGTACACCTGTGTATCTTTCTGTCTATGGCTAGGACAGGGTGGGGGTGATGTGGAAATGAGAGAATTATTAAATGCCAAGTAGATGTGCAATAAATCCCATTGATTTTATAAACTCCAACTTGTCTTCAGTCTCCTTCCATTCTTTATCCTGGGGGCATTGCAACAAAAACCTATTTTAAATACTTTTACTCTCCCCCTCCCCCTCCCCAAAAAAGTGTCAATATTTTATTTGGATTTTTAACTTCGCTCCATAACAGTTGTTTGACCTCCTGACTCGTGCAAGTCACATAAATTCTGGGACTTTATTCAGGAGCCATGTTCCTGCTATTGAATAAGCAATTTGGGAGGGTGAATTAATGACTTGTGCTGTTGCTGGAAAGTCCCTGAAGAAATATTAAAATTGCTTGCAGACTGAATCGATACTCAGTGAACACCCAGCAAGAGGGCTTCGGCTCTGGAATGGCCACAGAAGGCAGGGGTTGGTGGAGGAAGGGGGAATTCCTGCACCCAGCTTGGTGAGCCCCCTCCCAGCCCACCCCCACTTTTCCCTCCATCCCTAGAGCTCTGTCATTTTCAGTAACAGCAAAGTCTTATTAAACCTCACCCGGGATAGAGCTGATTTGTCCTGTCTCAGGAAGCAGGCTCAGGGGACATTTTATTCTCTTACTAGCAACCAGAGCCCGGAGGCCTTATTGAAGGTGATGGTCTGGACACATCCACCTGCTGGAGAAATGGGATGGTGCCACTGCATTCTGCAGGCTGCGCTGTGCCTCGGGATCAGGAGTGCGCTGAGCTTAGGGAGGCTGTGGCTGTGATCATTTTCTGCTGGGTGTGCAGAAGAGCTGGGTGCTGGACTGCCAGCTCCGTCTCTGTGTATGTCGAACCAGCATTCACTATTGCCCTGGTAGTCACATGCTTTCAGCCTTTGTGTATGGGTGTGCCTGCAGGATGGAGAGTTTGAATTGTGTTGGGTGTACGTTGCATTGCATTGTGCCCCAGTGCATTCCCGCAGCTGGCTTAAGGTTGGTTACTTGGTGTTTCATGATATTGTATTGAGGTGCCTGCACTTTGTGTAACACTGAGCTGGAGGAATTTGAGTATTGTTTAGCAGCAATGTCTGTGTTTTTGCTTTGAATTATTGTGTTCGTTGATCATATCAGCATCTTTTTTTTTTGTAATGTATGTCTCAGAGATTAGGTTAATGGGTGTCTCCTTGGTGATGTGGGTTGAGTAATGATGTTGGATCTGGGTGGTGCTGTAGGATTCGGTAATTGCTTTCTCGGTGTGATTGTGGGAGGTGGGTTAGAGGGCCCATCCTTTAGCTATTTTAGCTTATTCCAGCTTAGTCATTTGCACTGCTGCTTTCCAGAAGGAAGATTCTAGAGATGTGAGACAAATTTCTTCTCAATGACCAAATGCATAGTTGGAAGCCTGCTGTCCCTGATCCATGGAACACTTCGGACACAGGTCCTGGTTCCACCCTCCCTACCTCTGTCTAATGTGGGCAGTCAAACTCCAAAGCCAGACTCAATGCCTATTGAGAGTCTTGATCCCTGATGTGGCAAGAGAAGGATGGATGGGAGTAAACTCACCAATTCTAATGAACATGAACCCAAGTCCAACACAAATTTTAGTTCCCCAGTCCACTAGTCTCTGTGATTCTGGCCATCGGTACCTTCTGCCCTCCCAGCATCCCCAGATGACATGGCTCAGCAGTGACCTGCACTCACAGCCCCCCCCCCAACACACACACACCATGGAAGAGTATGGGAACACCCACTAGGTGTGACTTTCTACTAGGGTGCAGGCTCTTTGTTCTGAGCTTGTAAGGAAATGTGTAACTACATCATTGGGCATGAGACTGCAAGTTACCAGAGCCCCACAAGAGACTGTACATGCCTGAGCTTCCTCTGATGGAAAGGTGATGTGAAGTAGAATGTGGTGGGTGAACACATGGGTTTTAGAACCAGTATTGCCTGGGTTCAAATCCTAGTTCTGCTGCTTAACCTGTGACCTGAGTAAGTTATTTAATGTCACTGTACTCCAGTTACCTCATTTATAAACAATCCTATAAAGCCCTATGGGGTTGTTTATGAGGCTTAAATCAATTAATACATGCAACATGCTTATAATGATTTTTACTACAGTAAGTACTTGTTAGCTACTATTATTATGAATATGAGGGCTTACCAAGTAAAGCAGCCATAAGATTGGCCTATGCGTGTGTACAAGCATATACATGTGTGTGCTAATATACATAAAGCCCTAAGATGAGTAGAGGTATGTGTGTGGTTTAAGCAGAGAAGTGCAGAAACTGCAGTCAGGTAGCATGGAGGCAGGGGCCGTTCTCTCCTTGGGCTTCTGGTCCATTTGGACAGGGGCAGGGGCTGGGAGAGGATAGATTTCACCATGCCCATCTCCATACCGAGGCTGCATCCAGCCCTGTGAGGATGAATAGGCAGAAAGGAAAATGGTGGCCCTTAAACATTTTATACTTATGGAAAAAATTCAAGGATACTTGAGTTTTCAGGATTCAAATTTAGCTTATTTAAAAGATTCACTTTCTAATTTAAAAAATCAGTACTGGAATGCTTGGCTGGCTCAGTTCATTGAGTGTCTGCCTTTGGTTCAGGTCGTGATCCCAGGGTTCTGGAATCGAGCCCCACATGAAGCTCCCTGTTCAGCAGGGAGTCTGCTACCCCCTCTCCCTCTGTGTGCTCCCTCTCAAGTAAATAAATAAAGTAAATAAATAAATCTTTAAAAAAATTTAAAATTAGAACCTTTGTCAGGCAATAAGCATAAATAAGGGATAGTGAAATCTAGGGGTCAAGTTGGGAAATAAGGAAGGCGTAAGAAAGAAATCAGATCAGTGAATATTAAGGCATTTGGGTGTGGATCTTATGAAAGTTCATTGAGCTGAACCTGGTTACCTACCCAGGCCAAATGGGCAGAGAGAGCCACAGGCAAGAATGGGATCAGGCCTTGGCCTCATTCCATGGGCCTTCCCATAAAGATGGGGAGCCAGAACACATCATTGTGAGTTTGGTAAACTTTGGTTTTCGTCTTTGCTCTTATTGAGCACAGAGTAAATAGAATTTGTAGCTGTCCAGTTACTTTGAGTCATTGCACTTAATACGTTAAGCCCAAAGTAAAATTTTTCTCCTAAATTTGCTCCTTATAATCTTTTAGCTCTTAACAGTGAAAATACTTGCAATTAATCTCCCATGCCTCCCTGGAACATCCAGAGATGTGGGACAATAGTAGACAGATTGGTCGGAACTTGTCAAATATTTGCTTACTTTCCCCTCTCCCCTCTCTTTATCCTTTATCTTATCTTTACTTTCTCTTCTCTCTTCCCTTCCTCTTCCTGTTTACCTCCCTACTCTTCCCTCTATGACATTTAAGAATCAGAGAAACCCTTCAAAACCATCAAATAAGGATTTTTTCATTACTGTTTCATTTTACCTTTTAAAAAAACTGACAAAATGCAAAGCACCACCACCCATGAAAATGCCATAAAGCCCAGAAAATGCCAACCTTCAACTCCTCAAGCACTAGTAGGCTCATTCCAGAGAAGGAGTGTGCAAGCATTTGAAGTTTACACATACATACACACACACACATACATATACACATGTGTGCACACACTGGCACACATCCACAGAGGCTGGGCTCTCAACATGAACAAAAGGGGCAATTATCTGACTAATTCTGTTCAGTGGTCATATAACTGACACATTGTGGGCTTTTTTCCTGCACACACATAGAACAGGCCCTTTCCTAAACCCAGCTGGGCTCATAGTGGACCATATTTTTCACTGGCATTCATGGTGCACATTTCTGTTCACAGAATATCCTTTCTGCTCAAGCTTTTTTATTTAAAAGAAATCATTGTTTATGCACACACAAGCCAGAAGTCACACACATTGATGCAGACACATAGGAAGAAATATACACTTCATGACTATGACTGCCATAATAACAACTAACATTTATTGAGCATTGCCAGGTGCAACGTGAAGCAGGTTTATGTGGATAAACTCACGTAACCCTCATGAGAGCCTGTGAGAGAGCTGTATGGTTATCCCCATGTTAGATGGGTGAAGAAACTGAGGGCAGGAGAGGATGTGAGATTTACCTATAACCACGTAGCCAGTGAGTAGGGAAGCTTGACTCAAACTCCAGCAATCTCTCCCAGAGCCCACTTTCTTATGTTTTCTGGGTTACGTAGGTTTGTGTGAATTGCCTGGCATGTAGCAGGTACTCAACAAAGGTTTTCTGAATGGACAAATTAAAGTATAAATGAACAAAAAGGCCATGCCTCCTAAGAACCCTATACTCTCCTTTAAGATGGCAAAATGGATTCCCTTATGGAAGCCAGGCCTCCAGACAGTTTACCCTTGTTTGGAGAAAGTGATTTTCCCTCTCAACCAACTTTCCAGGGAAAGCATCCACCGGCTTGTTCAGATACTAAACCTTCTGAGCACCAGCTCTCCATCTGACTTTCAAGTCCAAACCAACCTCCTTTTAAGCCGGAAACCAGACCCAAATGCATCAAAGATTATTTTGAACCACAGCACTTTGTCACCCAGAATATTTTGCTCTGAAAACAGGTGTTTTCCAATGAAATGCAACATCAGTGAAATGAAAATGAGTGTTGATGCCTGGATAAAAACTTAGAAATCTGATCAATTATGTAGATGTCTCTAAATCACCAGATATTTGGCATCCTATTGACAACCCTCAAGGATGATTGCCTAAGGGTCTGGTTTCCATCCAGATGTTTGGGAGCTGTCACATTTACCTGTTTGTCAGCAGTGCTCATGCATTTCTAAGGGACATAAGTGAACACTGAAAAGGACAAGGATAACCTAGAATAAAGCAGAATAAAGAGGACAGGGGTAGCAAGCTATTTAACAAAACTAGTCAAGCAGGCTCCATCTGGGAATGGGTTGCAGCCTTGGAGATCCATTAGAATGTGGATCCAGCTCACAAGAGACTCCTGTGCTCAAAGACCTTTACAAACCTCCTAAGGCTGTATTCTTGGCTGTCTGCAGAACCAGACCCAAACAGATCCCTGGATCAGTCCCACTGGCCAGCAGAGAGAGCCCAGGTTACGGCCAAGTCCACCTCTTCATGCTGACACAGCCTCATCTACTCTCTGCACGCCTGCATGCCTGTGCACAGAGTATCTCTATGTGTTGTCAGACCAAGCTGTAGATTTTGCAATGCTTGGCATAAATCTGGTTTGTGACTTTGTATGTGTACCCTTATTTGTGATTTAGTGCTCTGCTTTTTATCATGTCTCCACTTCCATTTTCTTTCCCTCTCTACTTTTTAATGCCCTTTACAACTTCCTTATCCATAGAGCAGCATGGCGACCTTTCAGTGTCTCTACTGATCTACCCACATGATTTTTCTGACCCATGTTTTCTCTCCATTCAACTTAATTTATGTTTTGGTAAATAGGAACTTTAGATTATCCCATTCAACAGTATTTAGGGTTACTGCTTTTTATCAAGGCATCATGGCACTAAAGGACTCCCTGTAAGGGACATTTGTTTATTCTCATTATGAGTGACTGGCTCTCCCTACACATGAGAAGCCTGCGTGTAGGCGGGCGTGCCTGCACAGCGTCCTCAGTTTGTGCCTCTCTGCTCCATTGCCCTATGTCAATGCTGCTTGGCACTGGAAGAAGAGATCAGTGAAACCACGATGTGGACAGCAGCAGCCCCTCAAACTGCTAGAGATAAATCCAGGCCCCAGGCCCTCCCTGCAGATGACCCCTTGGTTCTTTTAGGAGGAGGTCCACGCATGCCTGGCAGGGCTGGTTCCTCCAGATTCTCCCTCCCACGCACACACTTCATCTCCAAGCTGCAGCCGAGGCTTGTGATGACATTACTCACAAGTGAGATTTTGGGACTCTCTTCTCTTAGAGGTGTGAGTTGGAAGTGGAGGGGGCAGCAGGGGGCAGGGTGAGACCAAAGCAATGCCTTCCTAGATTTCTGGGTCATCTACTATCTTGTTCTCCCTCTCTTCAATTTTTTCCACACCCTCTCCTCATTTCTGACTCTGTTTGACCTTGAACTCTGTCCTCTCCCTTCACATTAGAATGTGTCCCAAGAGACAGCACTTCCAAAGAAGCAGTTACCTGGCCAGAGAGGCCTGGAGACCAGTAGCCAGAGGGGCCAGCCCATCACTCCACTCCTGGAAATAAATCCCATTGTATTTGCATTTTAATTTTCCACATAAACAAAGGCCCAGAGTACTCGCTTGGGCAGCATCACTGGACGAATTTAATTAGAAATGAAAAGTTTATAGGGCCCTCTTTAATGCGATTAATGCTCAGTTAACATTTATCACATTCGTATGCTGGAATCGCCTTTTCTAAGCAGCCACTGGCCATGAAATGAATTTCTTTCAACTTTTTTGTACCCACCCTGGGAGGTCATCTCCTAAGCAGTCTCCAGGCTGTCTCTCTGGAGCCAGGAACTACCAGGGCCAAACTAAGGGGAAGTGAGGGAGGAGGAAGAGGCAGGAGGGTAGGGGGTGTAAGAGTGATGGTGGCCACTGTTTTTAGGGGGGAGCTGGACCAAACCAGGGCTGTATCCTCTGAAAAGACTGAGTGCCCAGTCCAGAAGACTGGCCAAAAGGCTTCAGAGCCACTTCCCTGGAAAAAAAAAAAAAGACCTCCCTTCCCAACATACATACTCAGTCCACTTCTATGGCCAAAAAACAGGCTTTAGCTGGAGCTGGCCTGTGTCAGTTACCTCCAGCTCTCACTTCTTTCCTCCTGTCTAGGCTGTCTCTCTTCTATCTCTCTTTACCCTCTCATCAGGGGTTCCATTAGACTGTTCCCATACCCAGACCCATGGTGATGGGGAAAGGAACCTGAGTCCTGACCCCAAGGAGTACCTCATTTCCTCTGACTCTCCCAGAAGCCAGACAGTCACAGTCTGTGGGAAGGCTGCCTGCCCTGGTGTCATCTCCCTAGAGAAGCCAAGTGGAGTGGGGGAACATGAAACCTATATTGGTCCCCAGAGGAAGGATGGCCTTCCTTATCTTATCACATTCTCTTCCCTCTTCAATTAGAGTCTACTGAGATTGGCCTCCTAACCCAAACCAGCTAACCTGAGGCGGAGGAGGAGAGAGGAAGGAAAAATGTAAGGGATAGGGGGCAGGAGAGGATGTAACCTCTCTGCTGATGATAAAAAGAGATAAACAGCTTGACCTGTGTCCCTCCTTAAATACACACTCCCTTTGATGATCTCGACAGGCATAAACCAAGCATTGCCATCAGTACTCCTCGTAGGCATGTTACACACCCATGACCCAGCCAATCACTACACCCTCATCTCTAGCAGAGAAAATACATGTTCACACACACAGACTATGTTGAGACCCTTTGTACCTGACCAGACTCCCACTCATCAACCCATCAGGAGATCTATCGTCCATTCAACCCGCGCTTGCCAGATAACATTTGCTAATATCCCAAATAGGCAGGTGGCCCAAGTGTTGGCAGAGACTTTCATTCTGAGACCAAACAATCCCTTCAGCTGGAAACTCTCTGAAGAGCAAACCACCAGCCCCCTGTTTGACAAGACTGACTCCTTTCAAGAGCTCCCTGGAATACCAGAACCATTTAGACAGCTTCCCAGGACACACATGCTAGGCTCAGCTAGATACCACACACTCTTTCCAGAGTTCACAGGCTGTTTCAAAACAGAGCCATGCAGAGGCGCCCTCAACGCATAGTCACCAACTTCTTGTGGTATGACATAGAGGCAGGCACCATCCTGGCCTCTAGAATTAGGATAGAGAGTCACAAGATAAGAAGCAAAATAAAGGTCTCTTCCCTGACCATCTCTGTGGCCTGTCAAGCCAGATACTGCATACAAAGCACCTGGTTTTCCTGCAGCTTTCTCCACCAGCCCAGTAAAGACCCTGAGGCCAAGCAGGAGCGTTAAGGCAGGAGATAGCGGCCTTGGTGCTTGCTCCCATTTGCTCAAGCTCTGTGGCTACTGTTGTCATCCCTTCCTGCCCTCCTCCTTTCTCCCCCAGACCTATAAAGCCTTCCTCTCTGATTTCTTGACCTTGCCATGCCTACAAGGTAGGTACCGTGCCCCTTGCAGCCTGCTGCCCTGTCATACAGCCTTTGTGCTACTCCTGCCAGGAGCTGCCCAGGGCGTCCTCTGGCTTCCTCTGTTCCTGCATGGCTGCAGAGTGAGCTCACTGCAGAGAAGTCCAGGCAGGGCTGAAGGCAGGCAAAAGAGGAAGTCCAGAGCAAAGTGGCCAGAAGCTCCCAGTTGGGGGCCCTCTAAATCTGTAACACCTAGGAAGTGAAGACCTCCCCCCTTCCTCTTGGCCTGTCTCCCACCCTCCCTGCTGCTGGGGACCAGGCTGCAGCAACTACACCACAGTGGCTACACAGCCGTGGCCAGCCTGCCGTGTGGTGTGCTGCCCGGTACAGGTGGCCATGGGCCCCAGCTCCTGCGACTTGACCTCCCATGCCACTTCCTCTGCTCTGCCACCTTTCTCCTTCCTGGCTGACCTTCCTGAGGTCCCCTCAGCCTGGTCTACCAGCCTCCCAGAGCTCAGGCTCCTTCCAACCACCTCTAAGCACTACCAGAGGCCCTTGGCTGAGATGCTGGGGATCCAACCCTCTTTTCAAGCTCCTGGAGCCCCCTGCTTTGTCCTCTGGCCATGGGCTGCTCCCTTCTCACCCAGCCAAGCCAGCTCCGAGGCTTCTCCCTTCCACCCCTTGGCCTCCCCACCTCCTTTCTCATTCTTCAGTCCTCCTTCAGACTTCCATTCTTCCCTCCCACTCGTGCCTCACCCTCCCTCGCCCTCACTGTAGAGACCCGACTCTCCCCTCCATTTGTCTTCCTCAGGGGCCTGTGGGCTAAGGAGCTCAGGAAGCATCACCTGCACCCCTGCACCTGCATCGATAGGGCTCTGGTCTAAAACAGAGAAGAAAAGCTCTGTCTGGTTACACGGCCCAGGGATCAAATCAGGCTTGAAGCTGTGTTTTCTTTGACCAAGCACAGGGTTTTTAAAACTTGAATCTTCCTGCCTGTAGGCTGGGCCTGCATATTCCAGCCCTTTCATCCAGCTCTCACCAGCACCATCCCATCTTCTGCAGCCCTACTTTCCTCCCTCCACATCCCTATGATAAACCTGACCTTTCTAGAATGCCAACAACTCCTGGTTTCTCTCACTCTCACATGAAAAACACAAAATATCTTCTTATTATGTTACCTCTCAAAAACCAAAAGAATGAGTCTGGTTATTCTTGTCATTGCTGAGGATAAGCTACAAGAGGAACCTGGCCCTATGGCTTCTCCCATCTCCCTCCCTCCCTCCTACACACCTTCTTCTCCTACCCACTGTGGGGCTGGGGATGGGAGGAACAACACAAGGCCTTCCTCCTTCTCCTACAATGCCAGGTCACTCACTCTCCTCTTATTTCCTACCCCCAACAGTTCCTTGGGGCTCCAGGCATCTGCTGGTGCCATCATGCACTGCCTGGTCTCCAAGGCCTCGCCAACCCCCAGTTGCCCAAATTATGAAACAAAGAATCTTCAGCGGAGCCCTATTATCACCCAATGGCCCAATGACTGCCTTGCTGATTGACCTGATGGGCCAAGGACAAGGTGTCCAGGCTTTGTCTGTGACTGCAGGACACATTCTTTGGAATTTCCTACCATTCCTCTTGGCCTCGGAGGCCTTGTACCAAAGAGCAGGCACAGGATACACATATAAAACCATACTCACTGAGGATGTCAACCTCTATGCCTAAAACCATTGTGAAGCATGTTCAAGCCGCACCTTGACAGCACCAAAAACAACAGGTTCAACAGGAGGAAAACATTCAACCCCCTGGCTTACTGGTAGACAGATAAACCCAATGTGATTTAATTTCCCACCTGTTTACTTCACTTGTCATTTGGGCATTAGTTGTGAGATACTGATTCCCATGCCTCAGATCTGTCAGGGGCCCTTCTCTCTTTTCTAGACTCACCTGCATGGCTAGGTGAGCTACACTGGCCATAGCAGTACCTGTGACTGCTTCCCTTGTAAGAATCTGAACTCAGGGTAGCCCCGGTAGTGCAGCGGTTTAGCACCGCCTGCAGCCCAGGGTGTGATCCTGGAGACCCGGGATCGAGTCCCATGTCAGGCTCCCTGCATGGAGCCTGCTTCTCCCTCTGCCTGTGACTCTGCCTCTCTCTCTCTCTCTCTCATGAATAAATAAATAAAATCTTAAAAAAAAAAAGAATCAGGACACCAGGCTGGGGGCATAGGGGGGGTAGCAGCAGGGATTCAGAGAAGTAGCAGCTCAGCTTAGACCCCTTTACTGCACTCTTTTATATTTTTTAAGATTTTATTTATTCATGAGAGACACAGAGAGAAAGAGGCAGAGACATAGGCAGAGAGAAAAGCAGGCTCCCATCAGGGAGCCTGATGTGGGACTTGATCCTGGGACTCCAGGATCGTCCCTACTGCTCTCTTTTAAAGAACAGAAAGTGAAGGGGTGTCTGCGTGGCTCAATCAGTTAAGTGTCGAACTCTTGAATTCTGCTCAGGTCATAATCTTAGGGTTGTGAGATAGAGAGATCGAGTGCCCCCCTCCCCTTTGTTTCAGTCTCTGTGCTTAGCAGGGAGTCTGCTTGGGATTCTTTCCTTCTCCCTCTGCGCCTCCCCCCACATGCTGGCTCTGGCATGTGCGAGTTCTCTCTCTCTCTCAAATAAATAAATAAATAAATAAATAAATAAATAAATAAATAAATCATAAAAAAAACAGGAAATGAAAAAATACATATACATCTCTTCTCTTACTATGAGACCTCTAACTCCAGGTAGTAACAAGGAGAGACTCAAGACAAATCTGAGAACTAAGAGAGGAAGTTACTGAATAGCTAGAGCTGGAGATCCAGGGAACTGGGAGCAGACAGGGGAGCCCTTGGCTTACCGTGTTCCTTTCTCAGTCGCCCTGACAAGATGGGGAAGCAGGACCCCTATCCCATGTGGGTTCATAACAAGCCCCTCCTCAGAGTGCAGGCTCTTGGTAGCGTGTGTGTGTGTGTGGGGGGGGGTGTTGATCATCTGTACCAGTTACTACCACTGTCACTCTTTCTCTGGAAGCGGTAATGTTCTAGTCTGTAAGTACATGCCATCACATATGCAACCACACTATCTCACATGCACCAGAATGAGCCAGTTTCCCAACTGTTTCCTCCCATACCAACTTCCAACAGTGCTTCTCATCCCCTGGATCTACTCTGCACAATAATTTGTTCCTCCTGCCAATACGCACGCAGCACTGCTGCTCTGCCTTGCCACAGCCCAATCGTTCCCCAACCTTCTTTCTCCAGGCACCCTGTTTCCCTTCTCCAGGGGCTGCTCCTGTCTGGCCCCATCTCCACTGGATAATTCCCCCTGTGGCCCCTGTATTGAACTGTTGTGTTGTCCATTTCCCTGTGACAAGGGCTCTGGTTACAGAGTTATTGATTGGTTTTCATGCAGACAGATGGGCCCTTCCCAAGCTCCCATCGAAATCCCTGGCTCTATGGGCTGATTGTTGCCTCTCAGGGTGTAGGATTGCACTGGAGACCACCCTCCACGCAACCTCCTTTGCCCAGGTCGTGGACGGTAATAAATGGAGGCAGCCTGAACGATAATAAAAGCAATTGAGTAGGTTACCTGTGCCGACACAAGATTTATGCCTCTTCATATTTGATGTGATGGTTTTATTGACTTCTCAAAATAGTTGGGACACTATTTATTTAGTTAGTTAGGAGGAGTTTCCCTCTCTTTTCTTCTTTGCACCGCCCTCCAAAACCTACCTGGAGTTCTCCTTAGGGACAACCGAGCCTGTCTCTCTCTTCTCTGGAGTTGCCAGCTGAGGTAAGAACCCAGGGCAACCAGCCATTGCTCTCACCTGAAGGCCATTCTGTGGCCTGAAAGCCCACTCGAAACCAACCGACAAGGGAAACAGACCAATACAACTGCTGGCCAGGAAGCCTAAAGTAACTAAAGGAACAAAAACAGCTTTTCAGGAGGACCACGCCAGCACACTTAAGAAATTAGATCAACAGGGATGCATGGGTAGCTTAGTGGTTGAGCATCTGCCTTTGGCTCAGGGCATAATCCTGAGGTCCTGGGATCAAGTCCCACATAAGGCTCCCTGCATGGAGCCTGCTTCTCCCTCTGCCTATGTCTCTGCCTCTCTCGGTGTCTCTCATGAATAAATAAATAAATAAATAAAATCTAAAAAGAAAAGAAAGAAAGATCAAAGTTGGACCTATTTCACATGTTAGTCAAATTATGGGTGATCTCAGCAGCAGGAGAGCCCTCTCTGGAGAAGGACAGGCTTCCCAGACAGAAACTGGCATATTTGTGGCCCTAGTCTGGTAAGGCCCCGGGCCACGAAAGGCAAGTTCTCTGTCCTTATTTCTCCTACTTCTCTGAGGACAGAAGTCTTCTTCTTAGCCTACTAACTTGCCTTGACCCTTTGCCATGAGACCAACAGCCCTGACTACCAAACAGCTACAAGGGTATGGAGATGTGGCAAGTAAAGCTGCCCTTCTGGCTCAGACTCAGGCCAAGCCAGGTTCTAAGAGTCTATGAGTCAAATGTGCAATGTTCTAGAACCTGAATTTCAGAAAAAGAGACACAAACTCCAGCCCTGAACATGTCTTCAGCATTTCCAGTTTTTCTTTCTTTCTTTCTTTCTTTCTTTCTTTCTTTCTTTCTTTCTTTCTTTCTTTCTTCTTTTTTTCTTTCTGATAGGTCTTCAAATGAACAGCTGGCCCACTACTGTTGCCTCAAAGCCACCAGACCTCTGATGAGGTCTGCAAATGAAACAGGATGGAATCCCTGAACAGTGCTGCGGCTGTCCCCTTGAAGCCACTGTTGCCACCGCTAGGAAAATGAACATGCTTACTTAGAGCCAAAGGGGCTGAAAGAGAGTGTGGGTAGCAGGTGATCAGTGAGAAACTGACTCTGGAAGAGTCTGAAGATCTAAGGGCAGGGAATGCCCTGATCCCAAGAGTGTAGGGCAGGCTGGAAAAGTTAAGAGAGCAATGGCCTTTTTGTCAGCTCATTCCAAGAGAGCACCCTCAGGGGATCCTCCGTAACCCTAGACTCTACCTGGAGTTCGAGCCTGTTCTTTCAAAGGAGCTGTATACTCTGCACAGAGCAACAGCCAAGCCAGAAGACTTTGGCATATAATCAGGAAAATCCTCCCTGCCTAGTCAATTGCTCAGCGATATAATGAGGTGATTTTCTCCCCCTTTGGTAACATGGATCTCGCTCCATCTCTTCACCCCCTAGGCCATTTCCCACACCAGGTTTCAATCTCAAGTCACCTGTTTATAAACATCCGCCCTCTACAGCGGCAGTGTACAAGCTGAAGAGCTGGCAACACCATGCTCAGTGATCAGTAACCCAATATTGAGAATGAGTCACATAAATTCCACATGCTAAGCAATCTAGTCAACCCTCTGGATTTTTGACAGTGGTCTCTGGGGGCTGGAGTGGGTTTGGGAGGCCTCTCTGACCTACTCTACTGACTCAGAGAGGTATTTCTCTGAGGATTTGCCAGTGGAGTATGTGGATTGAATGTCCGAGCCTTTATCGCGACAGGATCAGAGAAACCAAAACCAATTTTAAAGCATGAAAAGCAATTTAGTTTATAACCATAACAGCATATTTCAAGTGCGGCGACAGCATCTGTTTTGAGAAGGAGAAGATTAAAAAAACTCACAATTTGGCTCAGGTGGGTGAGCATGTGTGGACTTCCTGTCTTGCCAACCACCAGACATGCACATACTTACAATGATTATAAAGTACCTAAGACAAGTGGGCACCTCACCAACAGTAAGACTAAACTCAAGAACCACCAGTGCCCCTATGCACCACACTTTCTGCACAAAGGAAAATCTCCAGGCTCTTCCAATGGTGAGTGAAAATTCACAAAGTTCCTGATACCTCCAACACTGGCAGAAACATCCTGCCTTTATCATGTTTCAGGGTAAAACAACAAATCTCAGATAAACCATTCCTCCTTTAGAGAAAAGCACCTACAAGGATGAAGCTGAGAACATGGGGCCCTACATGCACCCCCCAGCCCCAACTCAGCAGCACACTGGGAAGCCCTCAGAATTATTTCCCAAATTTGAACCGTGATAGGCTTCGGTCCCAAAGTGTCATCGAAAACACCCTGTTTACTCCTTGACGACAAGACAAGCCAGGAAGCCTAACTGCAGACGCAGGGCTGGCTGCCCAGGCTGCCAGTGGCTTCCCCGTTCTTCTCCTCCCACCCCCTCCATCTCCAGCAACACCTGCCCACAGATAGCTATTTCTACATGCCCAAAGGAAGCTGCGGTGCCCCTCAGGTGGTAGGGTTCCACGCTGAGCTGATTCTGCAAGCTCTCAGTGCTATCAAGCTGAGGCCATTCTTCTACTCTCAACCCACTCCTTTCCTCCTCGTTCCTCTACTTTCTCCTAGTTCTGGGGAGTGCACCCCAAAGCTTCTGAGCTTGATCCTGGGATCACTTCTACCCTGCTTTCTGTGATTTTCAGAATTCCCAAACTCTGGCATGAGCCAGCTGCCCAAAACACCTCAGCCACTGAAGGTATATGTTGGGAAAGAGGGACAGGGTGCTAGATGGGGTCGTAGGCAAGGGATGCTGCCACCAGAAGTGCCTTGATTGCTCCAACCCGCTACCCAAAAGAAAAGCAAATTGCCTTAACTGTGCATGTCTTGGGTTCCTCTAAAGGCCTGCAAATCCTATCACTGACAACAAACATTTCTCTTGAATGTCCCCCAGTACACCAGCACCCAGTCCCAGCAACATCGCTCCTCAGCAGGCTGCTCTCCGCCCAAGATCTCTGTTCCAACTCACTCCCAGGACCAGCAGACAGCCAAAGGGCTGAGTCTCCAGATAACTCAGAAAACAAATGCTTTGTCCCCTGCCCTTCCCAAAAGACCAGTCCTGCCCTAGCCCCAAAACTTCCCCAGTCTGCTTTGGCTTTTAAATGCAAAAGACACATTCCTCTCCCAAACCACCCGGAGTCTTTCTCCAGCTCCTTCTGAAAGTGTCTGAATGCCAAACCGCTATGCTTTCAGTGCCTAGTGAGCCAGGCCCAGGGAGCTGGAGGGTTTTCGGAGGGTGTATAATTAGCTGATCAGTATTATGTTACCCTGTTCATAACTGAATAACCATTTTAATACAGATGGCACACACTGGGATAATTTCTGGGGTCGCCTCGCAGTACGTTACAGCACGAGTGTGGCAGAGGGAATCTTCTTTAGCCAAGGTACATTCTACCAGCTAATTTTACCTGCTGTTTTCAGGATGATTTGGGATAATTCCATATCATTTGCAAAATATTAAAAAAAAACCCTTGATACATGATGCCAGTTTCAGCAAAAGGCACTATCCAAATTATTAGTTGTCCTGATAATGAGTCTATGAAGAGTACAAAGAATAACAAGGGTATGAAACCCTCAGCCTTCTTCTCATTTGGGAATCTGCCTTAAAATGGGGGGCAGGGGTAGAAAGGCTGGCCAAGCTGTCTGGAACTTGTACAGGGTCTCTGTTGATGTCAGACTGTACAGTTCTGTGATGTTGAAGCCATCCTGGGTTCTTGCATCCAATTGCTGTTTGTATGTGTTGTACCCAACACAGCCCCATTTGCACACTGGTGTGGTATACATACATGGAGTGTGCATGTATACGTTCCCAGAGAGCATGCTGGAGTAACTTGGGGACTGGGAGACTATCTTGCACAATTATATGTCGAGCTGACTCCAGCCTATGCCATCCCCATGTCACTGAGCCTTTCATCCATGCAGACTTTTCCCCTGGCCCTAAGCATCCTAAAGTTGAACCTCGAGGTCCAGGGCTCTCCCTGCCTGCCTGGTGTCCCACTCCTTGTCCAGTTTATCTACTCCCTGCCAATTGCTGGCTGGTGGTTGGCGACTGCTCTGCAGGCTTGGATACCCGTGCATGTAGACCGGAAATTTGTGCCGAGCTGCCTAGCAAGGACAGGGCTCCTGGGATGCAAGCTTTGTGGGAGTTGGCGGGGAGGGTGGGGAAGCCAGGATAGGCGGCTCCCCCTGGGGAAGGGAGCATGCCTTTAGAAAGGCAAGTCTGTTTGGAAGCGATGAATAGACAGTGGTCATTTTAAAGGCTGCGGGCTGTGATTGTCTCTAGATACTGAGGCACGTAATCTTGGAGTCTTAATTACCACAAACACTTGGATTCATTTCCAGGACGCCAGCGGGAGAAGCCTGGCAGGAATACCCAGCCGTAAGCTGGAGATCGCTCTGTCTGTCTGTCTATCTCTCTGCCTCCCAGGTCCCCTCTCCCTGCCCAAAGGACTCTGGGGGCTGAGAGCCTGGAGGCAGGGCAGAGGCTGGAGAAAGAACAGACCCGCAAGCTGGGAGATACCCTGATAGGCAGGAGCTGGGAGTTGGAGTCCTGCCCTATAGTCCTGGGTGGCTTACTCACCTGTTGATGGAAGAGACGCTGGGCACTGTGTCATTGTCGCAGATGCCCTCAGCCAGGAGCCGGTCTCGGATCTCCCAGGCGAACATAGTTGGGTTCTGTCGCTTGTATTCAGCAATCTTGTCCACCACTTTAGGCGTCGCCACTTTGGGCTTGGAGCCTCCGATCACTCCAGGCTTGATGCTGCCGGTCTCATAGTACCTGCGCCGGGAAGGCCGGCGGGGTCAGCGAGAACAGGCCACGGCAGGGGCGGGGAGGCTGCAGGCTCCAGGGCAGTAAAGCACTCTCCCACCCGAGGCAGGGCAGCATCATAGAGGGAAAAGACTCAGCATGGCTGAGCCAGCTTCTGGAGGGTGCTTGGCTAGGGTGAGGGATGGGCTTCAGGATGAGGAGGAGAATGGAGGATGAGAGAGACACTCCCTCCAGGAAGACAGTCATGCCAGGGATTGCAAGCACACCAGTGGGAATACATGTCCCTGGGAGTTTGAAAGCCCAGTCTTTCATTTGGAAAGAACAGGAGGAAGAACACACTTTCAGGCCTCCAGGCCCACCAGGGCTGAGGCACCACCTCCAGCCCTTTCCTACTGAGCACAGAGCCCTGGTGAGAACCAGGAGCAGGACCCTCCTCAACCCTCCCCAGTGCTGACTTTTTTCTCCTCTTGGGGACCCATTTATGCTCCCCACCCTGTTCCTTCAACACCCACCCCACTGTCTGCATTAACTCTGCTTGAAGAGGAGTCCCTCCCTTTCTGAAGTCTTGTATCTGGCAGCCTGCTCACAAGAACCCCAAGGCTCAAGGCTGGGCAGGAGCTGAATGATCCTGCTCTGCCCTTGTTCCTGGGGTCCTGGCCACCACCTGAGCACCCTGTCCAAAAGGAGCCACTCTCTAGATACCCTCCCACCCCGTATCTAGATACCCCCTCTTCCACTGGCGTCCTGGACTTTTAGCCAAGTCCTCGGTCTGGAGACCCAGGGCCGTGGGATAAGGAGGCAAGGCGACTCCCAGGGGCAGCTCTGAGGCCCTCACCTGCCCAGGATTTTGCTGACACAGCCGTGGCTGACGCGCAGCTGCCGGGATATGTCGCAGGGCCGCACGCCCTGGTGGGCCAGCTCCACGATGCGCTGCCTCACCACGTCGGGCAGGGGCCGGCCGTTCACAAACACCCCCCCGAGCTGGTTCACACCCCCGTGCCCTGCTGGGGAGAGACAAGAAAAAAACACAACACCCCACACACAGCAGGGACGGGCCATTAGCCATTAGTCAGGGTCCGCGGCCCAGGATGTGCAAAGGGAGCAGGCAGGGCAGAGGGGCCTGATGGGGAACTCTCGGCAGAGCAGCGGTCTGCGGAGCACCACTCGGCGGGGATTGGGGATTGAAACTCAGGCCGTGTAGAGACGCGGAAACGCAGACACAGGGCTGAGAGCCGAGAAGAGCTAGGCTCTAAGACCAGTACCTCTCAAGGGAGAAAGTGAGAGAAGGAATGGAGAAGCAGGGTGCGAAGAGGACATAAGGGGGATTAATGCGGGCAGGAAAGAATGTAGGAGAGGAAAAGAAGGGTGGAGCAGAGAACAGAAGCAGCGTGAAGCGGGATCCCGCCTGAGCCGCAAGCAAGGGGGAGTCGGTGTGTGCTAGCGCTTGGAGGCAGATGATTTTGGGGGCCCTGGGACCGGTTGACTCGGTACAAAAGGGCTCCGAGCACAGAAAGGGGCTAAGTCTCTGACACCCTCCTTTTTGCTCCTTACTTCTTATATCTATTTTTAATCAGAGTTGGAGTGTGCCTACCTCCTTCACTGTGTTTTTGTTTTTGTTTTATTCTGGGTTTTGATGGGGATTTTCCCTTTCCTTTATGTTTTCTATCTTTAGATATTTGGGGGTCATATTTCCCACTCATCTCCCTAGTGTCTAAACTTCAAAGAAAGCCAGATAGAGGAGGGAAGGCTGAAGACTGCAGGGGCCTGGAGTCTGCTGCGCTCAAAGCCAGGGAGGCAGTGGAAAGCCGCACGGCGCTCTGTTCTGTTCTGCAGCAGCCAGAGAACGCAGGCTGCTGGGGCTCGTCTGCCTGCCGCCTTGAGCCAGGCTTGGGACCCACTGCCTTGCCCTAGGTAGCATGGTACAGGTCACCCAGATGGGCTGACGACTCACGGGGCATCCTGTGCTGCCAGCCAGAGCCAGCTCCCGTCCCTCTGACCTCCTAGACCTCGGCAGCCTCCCAGGACACTGGGAAGCAAAGGTGTTTGCTCTCCTGACCAGGAGGAGGGCGCTGGGTCTCCAACCCAATTCTAGCGGGGGAGCCCCCCAACCTCGGAGCCCAAGTGGTCACCGGATGCCAGGCCTGAGGACACTGCACGGCACCCTATTCCCCATGGCCTACAGCAGTCTAGAAATCCTGTACCCAGAGCGATCAACCCGCAGCCGCAGTTACTGAGCAATCCAAGCGCAGAGAGTTCTAGCGGCCAGCCTGACCTGGCCGGCAACCTACAGCCCCTGCCCTGCTAGCCTCAGGCGACTTTCGGAGAAAGCGGGAACATCTGCGTTCTGCTCATTTCTTTCCCGTCCCCTTCTGGGGGTACTGAGAGCAAGGGCCGGTATAATCCCTGGGGACAGGCTTCTGATCTGGAGGCTGGGGAAGGCTAGAACCTTTTATTTTTGGCTCTCATTCCCGCTACTCTCCCTACCTCTAGCCCCACTCCTCACCCTCCCCTCCCTCCAAACCCGGACCATCAATAATTTAGGCCCCGGGAGAACTCGCGTTACCCGTATGAAAAGGCGGCAGCTGCGGGCAGATTAAAGATGAATAATTCAGCCTCCCCGGGCTCTGGGCCCGGCCCCCCGGCCCCAATCTAAAGGAAGGGGATGGAAAGGGGGCACGGTAGAAGTCCAGGGCTGGGACCGGGAGCCGCCGCGGAGTCGGGCCTGGAATGCGCCACGGCCGCCGCCACCGCGGACTCGGACTGCGGCTGCTTGCTGGCCAGCCCGCCCGCGCCACGGTCTCTCCCTTCCTCCCACCGCCTTCAGCTCTCCTTGCTTCCCTTTGGGTTTCAAAGTGACACCCAGTGGGCGGCAGGGACTCGGCAGATGCCCCGCGGAATTGGTCAGAGAAAGGAGCGAGAGCAGAGGCGGCGGGGCAGGGAAGCCAGCCGCGGGCTGGGCGAAGGCGGCGAGAGTCGACCGACCGGGTTCCACTCGCTCGGAGAAAGGAGACAGGATTTCTGGCTCAGCTCGCGGAGACCCGCCGCGGCCCAAGGCACCTGACTCCGATTACCTGTGCCCGGAAATTATTTAGGAAAATATATTTTATCCCAGGAGTATTTTTTAAAGCCCCTTCCCACTCCCCATAACACTAATTAAATGCTTAGAGAAAAACAGAGCTCTTCCTCCTTGGCTTTCTTGTCCGAAGTACTGATCCAACCCAGGTCTAAAAAAGTTTCCCTGTGAAAAGTTACAAATCATCCTTAATTATTAATCTACAGAAGAGGAGAAGTTTTTTTATTAGAATCTATTTATCTGGGGGTGGGGAAGCCTGCAAAAAAATCTCTGAATTGTTCTCCAAGCTAAAGACATATGATATGAATTAGATAAATTCAAATCTCATTAGAATAATTCCGTCTTTTGGTATCTTCTTCATTTTTTCTCCCCTTTCTCTGTAACATCCTTTCTGTTTTCTTTTCTTTTCTTCCCCTTTTTTGGATTCCTCTTCCCTTTCTCCCTAGCTTTGGCGTTTGCCTTCCTTTTGTTCTTTCTTCCTTATTTTTACCCCTTTGACTACCCACTGGCCAGTGGACCATTTTCACCAGGGAATGGGAGGCCGGCAAGGAGCCTCCAGAACTGCAAACGAAGCTTGGTCTCTTCTTGGAACCCCTCTTTGTTTTTAGAGCATCTCCCACGGAGAGGCAGAGAAAGATGACCACCATGTCCTGCCAATCTCAGAGTCCCAACTCAAGGAGAAGGGGAAGGAGAAGGGAAGGAGGTAGGAAAGAAAAGAAGAGGAAGTAATACAAACCAGCTCACAAGAAGCCCTGGCTGCGCTGCCAGGGCCTGAAGATGCTGGGAGCTGAGAGTCAGATGGGGGCACCCCACCCCCACACTCTTCTGCCTGATTGTCCTGACACCGAAGCTGCCCATGCTAGGAGTCTCCTCCTGGACGACCACTCTCTAAGTTTGAGAAAGGTAGAGATGAATGGAGGGTGGGGGAGACAGAGAGAGAGAAAGAGAGAGAACAGAGAACACAACACAAACCCCTCAAAACTGCCTGCCAATTAGTCTCCCAGCCCAGGGCAAGACGGTGACAAGGGAGTAGGATGGCTGGAGCGAGGGCCAGGGGCTGTGGAATGATGACCTAAGAAGGAGCAGGTGGAAAGAAGGAAGACAGGTGATGGGCACCAGGGAAGGTAGGAAGGCAGGTAGAGGGAGAAGTATTGGTGACATTAGGCAAAAGAGAGAAACCCGAGGCTTTAGAAACACTGAAGAAGAGAGGGGAACAAGGGGAAGAGGAAGAGCGAAGGGGGGGGGGCTGGAGAAGCCAGTGCGGTCTCCAAGATGGGACCCGATTTCAGGGAGCCCGGGCCGCGCTGGGACGGGACAGGGCAGGAGAGGGTTAGGATGGGGAGCCCCGAGCTGGGACAGGAGCCGGGCGCCGGTACTCACGGTGCATCGCGGAGAAAGGGTCTGCTTTGCAGTGCATATCCATGGGGAGGCAGAGGAGCGGGAGCAGCGCGGCCGCCGCCGCCGTGTCGCCTCTCAAACTCAACTTCAGGACTTGAGGAGAAAAGGGAGGGACGTTGGGGAGGGGGGGAGGTGAGCCGGAGCCCGGCTGCGGCGGGGCGGGCGGGGGGCGCCGCGCTGTGCTCCCCGCGGGGACGCTTCGCGGGCGGATCGGAGCTTGCAACCTCAGCGACCGCAACTTCCCACCGTCGGGGCGCGGGGCTGGGCGGTCAGCAGAGCGGCCCCAGGGCGGCGGGCCGAGCCGGGGGGATCTGGGGGCGCATGGCGTGCGCCGCGGCTCAGGCCAGGGCTGAGGCTGGGCGGGGGAGGCGGCTCGCTCCGCTCCCCGGGAGCCCGGGCATCCGAGAGGCGGCGGTCTGGGAGGGTGAGGAGCGGGGGCGGCCCGAGGGCGCCGGGCGGGGAGCGGGGCCGCTCCAAGTGCCCGTGAGTTGGCGAAGTTGGCAGAGAAGTAGCAATCCTCGGGATGTCCGAGCGGGCGCCTCCGGGAGGGGAGAGCGTGAGCCGGGCCCCCGCCCCCGGAAAAGGCAGGCGCACGCCGCCGCGGCCGAAGGGCCGGGAGGGAGGGAGGGAGCCGAGCAGCGCCGGCAGCACTGGGCTGGCCCCAGGTGGGTTGCGGCTGCGAGAAGACTCGGCCGGAGACTGGAGCCTCGGCTCCCGGTGTGTGTCTCTCTAAAAGCTGCAAAGCCCCCTCCAGACCCCCTCCCCCTCCCCGCGCTGGGAGATGGATGACTTGTCAGACAAAGGCAATAGATTCCACCACTCTGTGATTCGCCAGCGCCGGAGCCCCGAGCTTCGGCGAGGAGGGCCCCGCGCCTGTCACTCCGGTGCCGGAGAGGGGAGGAGAGGGGAGGGGGAAACAGGAGGGAGGGAGGGAGGGAGCGGCGGGCGAAGGGAGAGGGAGGGAGGGGAGCGGGCCAGGGGGAGGGGAAAGGGGAGCCCGGGATTAAAACTACACTGAGAAACGAAACTCGCCGATAAGATAAACGTTAGATAAGGATAAAGAGCGGCCAGTCTAATGAATATTCAGGCAACGACGGAGTGCCGCGGAGCGCGCCGCTCTCCGAAGCCAGGCTCCCAGTCCCAACTCACCCAGCCCTGCCATCCGCCGGCCAGTGCCCGCGTGGGCCACGCGGCCCCAAACCCGGTCCGCATCCCTAGTCTTAACCCCCCTCCTCTCAGCCCTGAGTTCCCTTCCGTTCCTTCCTGATTCTTCCTTCCTCTCTCTGGTCCTTCCCTTTCGCCTTTCCCTCCTGAGGTACCTCCCCACCCACGCACCCCCCAATTCTCATTCCGGGGCAAAGTGCCCGGCAGTTTGTCCTCTCTCATCCCACGCGCGGCTGCGCGGAGGGCTTCCCTCTTCTCCTTGGCCATCCGGGTCTGGGCAGCCCAGAACGCTCGGTTTAGGATGGAGCTGGAGACTTCCAGGGAGGACCCACCTGCCTCGGTGGGACCCAGCAGACGGTGGGAGAGCCCGGGGACTTGGCTTCTGGGCCTTCGGATGGCCTGGGAGAAGGGCTTGGGGAAGGAGACAGTGCAGAGTGACTGGTCGCTGGCGGCAGAGGACGCGGGAGACGAGGTTTGCACTCCCGGCTGGGGAGAAGAGGCTGCGAACGAGGCTGAGCGCCGCCCGCTGCCAGCTCGGCGGCTCCGGAGCTAGCGCAGGAGGCGCAGCGCGCTCGGCCCGGCCCCGCTCCTGCCAGAGCCTCTGGCCCAGCCTCCGCAGCCCTCGTCCGCACTCGCTCGGGTCCGCTCATACGCACCAGGCAGGAGAAGCCCTTTGTCTCCTAACTGGTTAAGTACAGAATATCCGGGAGATCTTTATGAAATATTTTCCCTCGTCTCATAAATCATCTTGGCACTTCAGCTGATGTTTTAACTCTCTCTCCCTCCTTCGCTCCCTCCCCCCGCTTCCCTGGGTCTGCGAAAGGGCGGCTCCGGGAAGCCCCGCGCTCCGCTCTGGCTGCCCAGTCTCCAGGCGCCTCTGGCCTCTGCCTGCAGACCCTGGTGCCCGCGAAAGAGCCGCAGACTCGCGCGGCTGTCCCGCTGGTGGATGCCCAGGCAGCAGCCAGGATGGGGGCCGCCCCTGCCCCACTCAGCCAGGAGGAGACTCCTACTGGGCCTCTTGCACCCGGGTGTTCTGAGTGCCCTTAATCTTCAGGCAGGGATCCAGCCAGGCTCAGTCCCACAGGATTCTGGTCCTCCCACTCCTTGCGGGTTTGAGTCGGCTGGAATCCTGACATTTGCCCCCCTTCCTGGAGCCTCCCGAGCCTGAGCCGCTTAATCCACCTGCAGAGTAACTTCTGGGAGGGGGAAAAAAGAACCTCCCCGCCAGTCTCCTCCCTCTCAACCCTCGCTCCCGCTTTCCTTGGGCGGCTGGGCTGGTTCCCTTGGGCTGGAAGGTGAAGGCGCAGGGTCCAGCCCGAAGGTCAGTCTCTTCCTCTAGAGACCTGCAGATGGCGCTCCCGGGTTTGCTTTGGCCTCACAACCCCACGTACACGCACTAACTTCGTGTGGGGAGCTAAAGAAAGGAAAATACAGATCCTCGCAGCCTAAAGCGAAAGGCTCCCAGGCCTAGGAGAAAGCGGCTCTCAGGTGGTATTACCTGGTACAGCCTTGGGCTTCCTTCAGGAAGGTAATTAACCAAGACTGAGGTGGAAACAGGGTGATAGAGGAAGGATCCTTACTGAGAGGAGCTCAGAAATGAAGGAGCCCTTTGCCCCAGGTCTCCCCATGTTGGTCCAGGAAGTTAATAAGTCTTGGGGAGTCCGAACTATTGGAGGAATAAGACTGCCCAGAACACCCTCCACACACACATAGACTCACAGATTTTTCTAGAACCAGCTAGACATATCTCTGTGTTACACGTACTATGAAGAGATGTGGATGCAGACAACAGGCATTATCAAGTATTGGGCAAGAGGGATTTCACATTTTGTGAAAGGGAACTTCTGGGGACTTGATACACAAAGTGTACTGGAAGTTATACTTACACATCTATCTTTCCCATGTACCCCCTAAGGAGAGAAGACTCTCCCATGATAGTCCAACTCCCAGGTAGCCTCTGAGATTCCAGAATCACTCCCACCCCACCCACCTCCAGTTTCTGGGACCCCTTCCCCAGCACTGCACTAGCTGGACATTCACCCTCCCACTAAGCCAGCCCCTGGCAGCTTCCTCCTCAACTCCAGCCCATTCCCCAGTCTAGAAAGTTAAAGAGCAATGATCCCTGATGATTAGAAACATTTTGGCCAAGGCTGTGACTTCTCCTATGGCTCCAGGGCTGGCCTACAGATTTTTCTCCAGACGCTGGCCTCTCCCTCTTGATGCTCCCTTTCCTGTTATTCCTTTTCTTCTATAGAATCTAGTAGAGGAGAAAAAAGCAAGAAAGGGGAAAAGGGACGAAGAAAGTAGAGGAAACAGGAAAAGAAAGAGAAAGAAAGAAAACAACCCAACCCCAAACACAACCCGGGCTCCGACCTGTCAGGGTTGGTTGCTTTTCCCGTCTGCCTCTAAATGAACCTTTTCTCTCTGGTGTTTTCAAAGCGGCCCTTCCACCCCCCAACCTAGGGGCATTTACACTTCAAACAAGGCGCCCGCCTCCCTGCGGAAATTTAAAGGCAAATAAACTTTTGGGGAGTTGCTCTGATACCCATCTCGGGATTTGCTTCATTAGCCGCCTCTGTGCATCTGATCTGCCCAATAAATCTTCCTTGTGGATCTCCGTTCCTTCGCCGTCTCTGCTCCCTTCCCCGCCAGGCTCTCCCGGTGCTCTAGCCCTTGCCTCCCTCCTGGCTGCTGAGCTGCAGCTGGCCTAACTCTTGCGCTGTCCTGGGCTTGCTCTGCCAGGTGTAGGTGTGGGAGAAACAGGGTCCCCATTGACTTCCTCCCCCACACCCCAAATATACACATACACAGGCATCCCAAGCCAAGCCAAGCATGACTAGTGCTCAGAGCTACCAGATGCGTTTCTGGGTAGATTGTGCATGAAGTGAAGTGTTCATGTAGACCCTTTCTGCTGCCCCCACTTGCACCAGCTCTCCTCTCCACCCTTCTGCTCCTTTTCCAGTCTCCCCGTTCCCTGGCCCAGAGCTTTCTGTCGGGGTGAGGAAAGGCAGAGGCGTGGCTGCCACTGTGCTGCAGGCAGGGCCCAGGCCCAGAACCCAAACTCCAGATCCCCCCCAACCTCAAACAGTTTGGGGAGGCGCCTGGGCGGTGGGGGCCTGGGGAAGCGAGGGAGCCATGCCCCTCCCCCTTGGCATGGGGTCCTCTTCCTCCTCGCGCGCTCCTTCCACCTCCTGGGGAGTGGCAAAGGGAGCCAGGACTGGGCCTCTGAGGGAGGGGATTAGAAATTCCGAAATTAAATGTATCTCCCTAGGAAATGCTCCCCACAGCGCGGACCAAATTAAACGCATTAAAGTTCAGGGGGGAAAAAGCTGTTTAGAACCAAGGGGGGAAAAACTAGTTTGAAGGGAAGAGAAGCAGAAACGGAGAGAAGAGAGGAAGGTAGAGCAGAGTAGCAGCTTTGCAGCCAAGCTCTTTTTCTGAATTAGTGCCAGTTTGGGAAGTCACCACTAATACCACGAGAAAAGAGAAAAAAGCCAAGAGAAAGAAAGTTCACTGACAATCCAAGTGCGGGAAGGCCACAGCCCACTCGCCCTCTGGGTCCTGGAGCACCCTGGGGCCCACTCTCCGCGACCGGAGACGAGACAGCCCGCCCAAGCACCGGGCCCCTCTTCAGCTCGGCCAGACCGGCTCCCGCCCAGCCCTCTCCCCTCCTCCTCCCCATTCTCTCCCCGCCCCTCCCCCTTCCTAGCCCTCTGGTCACGTTGGAGGATGGCTTTTTTTTTTTTTTTTTTTGGAAGAGCTTCTGGTACAATATGGAGCACCATGGGCTGCAATTTCACACTCCACGGCACATTCCCCCTAAAGCTACTTTCTTTTTTTTTTTCATCTAAGACCCCCTAATTTCTGCTTCCTCGCTCCCTCTCTTGCTCCCTCCCTCCCTCCTGCTCTCACTCTTCTTTTCCCGCTTTTGTTCCCAATATTTGGGCTCCCTGCGTGAAGCCCGGGGGGAGGCCGCCTCCCGGCTGGCCCCGCCCGCTCGGTCTGTTGGTCCTGTGGAGGCCGAGCGCACGTGCTGCGCCTTTATCCCCGCCGGCCCCTCCCCCTTTAACCCGGCTGCTCCACGCCAGAGGTCCCAGCGACCTGCCCGGCCCTTCGCAGCCCCTTTGAGGGTAAACGACAATGCAAGCCACTTGGCCACCAAAGCGGCCTCTTAGCGGCACGGGCCTGCCAGGTGGCTGCCGCCGGTGGGCCACCCGATTGGGGAGCTGAAAAAATAGTCAAACTGGGAGAAACTGGGCTAGTTGGTCTACAGGGTAGGAGTGGAGGGCCCTGTGTAACAGGGCACAAGCCGGAGGGTGGGAGGCCAGAGGCCCACAGAGGCCGAGGTACTCCCAGCTCAGATCTGCAGGCAGCCTGTCCCCAGCCACCCGCCAGATACTCCCGGACCTCTGCGCAGCTAAAGGGGCTACTCTCCCCACAACCCAGGAGAAGGGGCCCCAGCCACCACATTCACAGTCCCTTTCCCTCTTTGAGCCTCAGTTTTCTCACCTGTAAAATAGGCATGATTACCTGTCTTGCCTACTCCATGGACCAATGCACTTTGAGAACCAAACATTTCTGTGGTAGATTAAGGAATAAGTGCCCAGTTTTCTGAACCCTTATCCTTCCACAAAGAGGGAAGGAAGGATCCTAGGCTGGTTAGGCAGGGCAAGGGGTGGTGCTTCCATCCGACTTCTATCCTGTAAAGGAAACAAGAGGATTCCTTGCTGCCTCCTTTCCTCTGTTCCTTCTTTTCAGGATTTTTCCCCCTTCTATTGACTATAGGACACCCTGTCCATGTTTACCACTCTGCTCTGTCTTTTCTGCCACTCCATTCTCACTTCTTCCCGCACCCTCACCCCGCTGTGTCAGCGCAGATGCTAGAGGATCCGTTCAAGTCCTACCCTCTACCCCCCCCCCCCCGACAACCAGGTTAATTGTAGCCTCAGGCGCGGTCCCCTTCGGGCCAGGCTGCCAAAACCGTTGGGCGGAGGCTGGCCCGTTCGCCGAGACTCGGGAAAGGAAATCCCGTCCAGTCTGGTTCCAAACAAAGAAAGTTGGTCCTCCCAGGACCTTCAGTCAACCTGCCAAAGCCAGAGTGGGGAGAGGGCCTGATGAAGGGGAGACGTGTAAGGAGGGGAGAGAAGAGGGGAAGAAAGGGGACAAGAAAGGAGTACTGGGGGAAAGAGAAGACACCTGTCTCTGGATGGCCCGAAGAGGCTGGTTCAGGCGAAGCCGAGGTCCCCATCCGGCCAACTACCTCTTCCCTTCCTCCCCAAGCCCGGGTGAGAGAGTGCGAGTGAAGCTGTGCGGGTGGCGAAGTAATGATTAACCCTGTTCTCCGCCAGGCCCTGAGCCCGAAGCCTGACCCGGCTGGGGTGGAGGGATACTGTGCCGGCGAGCGCCGCGCCGCACCGCCCCGGCGCTCCCCGCCACTCCCCGCCACCGCCACCGGGACGTAAGGGGCAGGTGGTAGCAGGGGGCAGCCGTAAGGGAGCAGAGTGCGGGGCGGGGGGTGGGAAGCGCAACTGCAGATGCCGGGCAGGCCAGCGGGGAGCGAAAGAGCCACAGCCGACGTCCGCGGAAAGGAAGGGGCCAAACGCGGGCGAGGGCGCGCAGCTCCGCAGCGCTGAGGAAGAGTTGGAGAGGGGCGGGAGCACCCCGGCGAGCTGAGTTTTCCCGGAGTTGCGAGCGAGCACCAAATCTGCTCCGTCGGATCCATCCGCGGCGCGCCCGCCCTCCCTTCCTCCTCTCCCAGCAGCTGTGTGGATGTGAGGAGCAGGCGGAGAACGCGCCAGAGCCGGGAGCGGGTAAGGCAGGGGGAGACCCGCCAACCGAACAGGGAAGCGAGGGGCAGGGCCGCCAAGGCGGGGGACAAGCTGCTTGGCGCCGCGAAGTTGCTGGAGACAAAGGACCGGAGCGGAGGGGAGAGGGGAAAACCGGGGAGAGTGGGGCTGGCTGAGACGGGGAGAGAACCAAGGCACAGGGGTCTCTCCGGGGACCCGCTGAGGTTTGTCTTACTGCTGCCACCTCCGTCCACCCCAGCCCAGAGCCGGGACGTCTGGGGGCTCACTCCTGCTCGGGTGCCTGGCCCGTGGGCCTGTGGCCTGGGGTCGGGGCGAGGGGTGTTGCTGGGGCTGTGGGGGCCTTGAGAGAGAGAGAAAGAGAGAGGAAAGAATGTGTGTGTGCGCGCGCGCGTGTGTTTGTGCGCGCGCGCAGGTTTAGGCAGGCGGGGGTGGGGGTGGGGAGGAGGGAGGGTCTCTGCTGTAGGGTTAGACCCCCCCACCCGCCCCAGGCGGCTGAAAACCTCCGCCCTCCACCCTCTGTGGTCCAGAGCCTTTCACTCCCCGAACCTGAAACAAAAGGGCTGCACCGAATCCCTCAGGAGCCAGGACAAGGGCTCTTTTTGGAAAAAAGTGCTTTGGTTTGAGACTCTAAGGTCACTCCATCCAGGATTATTTCTTAACTTTCTGTAACTGTTGGGGGGGGGGGATAAAAAAGATGCAAAGTAAATCTTGGACAGAAAAAAGCCTGGGTCCCAGTAGTTCTCTCGGCCATGTCTGGACCGGCGTTGAGGTCTAGACCCGCGGCTAACGAACATTTGAAGAAACTGACTAATGGAGGGAGAAAGCCTCTGTCCATCTCTAAATCAATTAAGGAGAATTTCTGATGGGTCTCCTAGGGGGCTGAACATCTCTTGGTGAGAGGATCGCGTGAGTGTGTTGTGAGGGTGCGTGAAAGGTGTGTGTGAGAGGGTGCGCGGAAGGTGTGTGTGAGAGGGGGTGGAGAAGGGTGTCTGGGCAAACAGCTGTGCCCCAGGCGGGGCTGAGAAAGGAGCTCAGGACCCATATCCAGCACCTCCCCCTCCTCTTTTTGCCCTCTGCCGAGGCTGTTCCGAGGCCAAGGCCTTCTCAGCCTCTTCCTGAGGGGCGGCTAATCAATCCTGCAGGTCAACACAGCAATTAATAAGGGGGTGAGGAGGCCTAGCAAAAGAAGGCGGAGAAGCGTCGGGCTGTGTCTCCCCCAGGCTCTGCGGGCCCGGCGGCAGGACCGGGACTGGGAGGGGTCTCGGAGGGCAGAAAGAAACCTGGGAACTCAGGGCCAGGCGGTGGGCCCAGAGCCCCAGGAGGGAGAAGCAGGGGACCTGCGACAGGGAGCCAGATAACCAGCCAGGATAGGCCAGCTGACATCAAATAAACATCTTATTTTTATGATTCTGGGGATACAGGGGACGATGGACAAAGACCACAATTGACCTAGTTGCAGATTCTCTCTCCTTCCCCCATACCTCGCCTTATCCTGGTGGTTTTCGCTGCTTCCGATCTGGCTCAGCGAGACTAAATGAAACCCGCATCCTTCGCAAACCCGGCTGCGGCGCTTGCGCCAGGGCGTCAGCCAGGCACGCTCGCTCGCGCGCGCGCGTGTCATTGTCATTTTTGAACTAGCTGAAGCCAAAGGGGCGTGGGGGCCGTTGGGGGGGGTGGGACGCGAAGCCCCCGGGGAGCGGTGCCCCGGGCGGACGTGCCTAAAGTAGGAATTAGGACCCAGGAGCGGGAGGGGCGGTGAAAAGAGAAAGAAAGAGAGAAAGCGGCTCGGAGGGCGGAAGATTCCGGGGCTCCGTGGGGCC
Organism: Nyctereutes procyonoides; assembly: GCF_905146905.1. Lineage (NCBI taxonomy): Eukaryota > Metazoa > Chordata > Mammalia > Carnivora > Canidae > Nyctereutes > Nyctereutes procyonoides. The sequence goes on along the minus strand of NW_026575133.1, from coordinate 5,890,157 downwards.
GCCTCGAAGAGAACGGTGGATTCCCTGCCTCCTGCCCAGCTCCGCAGCTCCTCCCCACTCTTCTCCAAGCCGAGGCTGGCAGGAGTGCGATCCCCGCACCGGCCAAAACGCGAAAAGGAGTGCGGGACACAGCTGGTGGAGAGCGGCTATCAGGCCTGGCGCAGGTAGGCGCAGGCGACCCTGCGTGAGCGCCCTGGTCCTTTCTGGAGTAACCCGCGGGCCCAGAAACTTGGGACGAGGGTCCTGACAGGCGCTCAGGGATGCCCCCACCTCTCTGCCTTCTCTTCTCCAAGGCTCTGGGGAGGAAGACCGGCTGCATCTGCGGGGGACTTGCCAGGACTGGGAACCAGATCCATGCACCTCAGGCCTGCCAGGCAGAAAGAGCGTCCTCCAGAGAGGGGAAATGGAAAAGTAGGAGTGTCGGTCGGTCGAGAGCCTGAGCAGAGGGACTAGGAAAGAAAGAGGGGTGGGGGCAGGAGGTAGTAGGAAGCAAAATAGATGCAGTGAGTGAGGGAGAAGGCTTGTACAGAGGAGGAAGAAAGGGGGAGAGAGGTTTCCAGGAAGGCCCAGCCATTAGGTCTGTCCTTGGGCTGCATATTTATACGGTCGAGGGGGTGCACAGATGGGCTCTCAATTGAATTCCATCTTCAACACCATCAGAGATTGATTTTGTACTCGCTTTTAATTTTGCCATAATTAATTAGATCATTACAACTGTTTGCTATTGATCTCCCTACTTAAACCTCTGGTGCGGAGGGGTGGCCCAGAGCCCTAAAAGCCCAGGAGGCCACAGTTGACACTCCTGGGGGCCCAGGTTCCCAGTAGGTATAAAGACCCCAAGGGGGAATGGAGGCAGCCCAGGGACTGGGACAAGAAGTGTAGAGGAAGACCAATGCTGAGAGTGGAAACTGGGTTATCAGCTGAAAGAACTAGATCTTGAGCTGGTGGGGACTGATGAAAAAAGGGGGACTGGCTTTGGAAAAGGTGAGGGCTGAGGCAAAAAAGGGCCTGGAGTAGGTCTTTGACCTCTGTGGAATTATTTGGAAAACTCTTGGAAACTGATCCAACCCTCTCCCTTCCCAGCAATCCAAAACTAGACTTGGGTTCCTGACTTCCCACCCCTGCGCTACTCTAGGGCACCTAGTGGGCAAACAGAGCTGATTGCCTGGCCTGGAGAAGGGGGGGGGAGGAACAGATCTCCACTCCCTTAGCCCTTTGGGTCAGCAATTGGAGATTCTTCTCCCCACCTGGGTCCCCTGGGGGCCTGCCACCCCTCCCCTTTCCTCACTCTTCCCTTGAGTTGTTTATTTTGGGGGCAGAGCCTTTTCTCCAAACATCAGACAGGTCTACACCACTGCTTACACTTTGATTCATACTCAAAGACACAAGACCCTCACACACATGCACACAGACAGGTGCCACAGACATGTGTGTCCCCATCCATTAACACATATGCACACCCACCCACACTCAGTTCCCACTAGAAACTAAGGCCTTCCTTGTGCACCCAACTTGGAGGAAGTTGTGCAAAACATTTTTGCAGTGGAAAGTGGAAAGATAAAGTACTAAAGGCACAACAGAATGGAAAAGCCCGGTTCTGTAAAGAGACCAAGAGAAGTTGTAAAACTCACGTTTTCCGAGTGGAAAGTTTTTAGCAGATTTAGAGGATACTGGGAGGGAGGGCCCAGGAGGTCCCACTGGTGGGGAGAGGCCGGAGAGCCCCCGTCATTACAGTGCCCCCCCACACACACACACACACATAGGACAAGCACAGAAGGACAGAGGAGTAGGGTCTGCCTCTACTGGGTCGCCCCATCCTTCTCACACCTCGCCCCCCGCCCCCTGCCTGTGGCGCTGATGGCTCGCTCCTCGCTCTTACCTGCCCGGCTCGCGCGCTGTTCCATGCTCTGCGCCCCGCCGCCGCCGTCCGGGCCCGGGTCTCGCTTCTCGGCTCCGCCACGGCCCGACAGCGCGCGACTCGCCTGTGCCGCCGCCGCCGCCCCGAGATCTGGGCGCAGCCACCCAAGACCGAGCGGCTCAGATAACCCAGGCTGCGGGCCGCCTGGGCTGTGCGTCCGCTCGCGCCCGCGCTCACACCGCCGGCCGCACCGAGGCACAGCCACGCGCGGAGGAGCCCCTGGCTCTCCGCCCCGCGCACACGCGCGCACACGCACCCAGGCCTGGAGCCAGACTCCTGCACACCGACACCCGCGCTACCAGAGGCACCCAGAGACCGAATCCCCAGCCCAGATGCCGGCACACCCTCTCACCCCACCCCCTCTTCTTCACTGTCACACGCTCCCCGTCAGCGGCACAGCCTCACACGGGCCCCCACCCCTTTGTGCGGGCCCCCACCCCTCCACTCTCACCCTCTCCCCATTCTGCTTTACCGACTACTGGGTTCCACAGCCTGCCAGCGCCCCCCCCCCCCCCCGCCCCCGTCTCAACCTCAGTTTCCAAGCCCTGCAAACCAACTTTGTCAGAACACATAATCGTTCCCTGAAGGTCCTTGTCATCAATACATTATGGAACTGCTCACTAAAATTCGTCACCACCTCTCCTATTCCGGATTCTTCTTCGTTTTTTCGTCTTCGCCTTCATCTTCCTCCTCCTCCCCTCCCCCTCCTCCTAGTTCCTCTTTGCCTATGTCTGTCTTCTTCCTCTTCCTCTCTTTCCTCCTCTTCTTCCTCTCCCATTTCCTTTTTTTCTTCTTCTTCTTCTGATTCTCCTCTTCCCTTTAACTTCCACTAAAAAGAAAAAGTCTTGGCTTCCTTGTCCTTAAGGAGATGATGGGGACCTCAGGAAAGGGAGAATGACCAGACCCCTCCCTAGCTCCTGCCACACTCAAATCACCACCTACTTGAGCCACACCATTCCAAACTACTCTGGTCCTCTTACACCAGTCTCTTGGACCCTCAGATTCACATCATCTCCAAACACACTTATGCTTTCAGCCCTGGTCAAAGTCTCACTTTAGCTTTGTCCACATCATCCCCTCCCAATCTGGAGTTTATTCCTCATGCCCTTGTCACAAATTCTCCCTCAGACCTCTCATACACTACTTCATATGCATGCTCTTGTAGTCCTACTTACATAATCTCACACCTCTTAAGCACTATGTTCCCTGCCCCAGCTCCCATGTATCCCCTTCTCATTTACTTACTTTGTACCCCCACTAACTCATCCATCTTCCCACACTCAAACAGCCTTGCTCACATGTGTCAAGTGACAGTGAGAGGCTGCCAAGAAAAGTGTTGGGTAAGCCCCACTGTGCAGGCAAGGGCCTAAGGCTGGCCTCGTCTCCTGTACACACACCTCCAGACCCTGAGCAGAAGGGCATCAAGGCACAGGGCAGGGACCAGGTTCATGAGGCCCACTGAGCCCACTTAGGTAAGGAACTGGAAGTTCTTCTCTGGGAGTCCCATCCATTTCATCAAAAATTTCTCTAGTTAAGATTATGTGACCAGGGACAGGAAGGGGAGGTTGGCACAGAGGCAAAACCTGTATCATGATTCCTCAACTTTTAAAAATCTTTCTACAGGAACAAGAATTTCTGCCCTTTTTAGGAAAGTCCTGGCAAAATTATCATCTTGCCGACATTTGTGATTTTAAGCATCAGATTTTGCTGGTGTTTCTTTTCTGTCTTCTTCTTTTTTTAAAAAAAATTGAACAGTGATTTTCCATTATAAGCACACAAAAACTTAAGGAAAAAAACCTTTTTTTTCTTTATGCTTTTTGTTATACACAAAGCAACATTCCCAAGGACAAGGATGGGAGAGTAATCTGCATAAATGAAACCCCAGTCACACACACACAAATCACACTCATGCAGTCACTATTTTACACACCAGTGAGTTGTTCACACACACATCCTCTTACCCCTGTCACCTATTCAGAACCGCCCTCAGTCATATACCCAGGGCCTGCTGAGTCACACCTTCTGTGGCTTGGTTCTTTGTACCTTTTTAAAAAAAAGGTTTTATTTATTTATTCATGAGAGACAGAGAGAGGCAGAGACACAGGCAGAGGGAGAAGCAGGCTCCATGCAGAGAGCCCGACATGGGATGCGATCCTGGGTCTCTAGGATCACACCCTGGGCTGAAGGCGGTGCTAAACTGCTAAGCCACCCGGGCTGCCCCTTTTGTGCCTTTGTTACCTCTTTAAAATAATGCTAGTAATCCTCATCTTCTCACAGGTTTCTCAAGAGATAACTTGTGTGCAAGTGATTTATAAAATGTGGAATATGACCACACACACATTCACTTCTCTTCTGTATTATCAGAGACAAGAACTGAGACCCCAATGTTCCAGATACACACATAGCAGGGAGGCACCTACTGGAGAACCAGGTGTTTTGAACTGGGGAAACACACACTTGGATCAGTGTCCCTGACTGCTCCTGAGCCAGCTCAGTCACAGTTACCTGAACACAGGGCCCAGGGTTGGGGCAGTGCCAGGGCTGGGGCCTAAGCCCAGGGGAAGGCAGCTGAGGCTATTGTGCTAAGTAGCCTGTCGCATACCAGAGGGACCAAGTGGAGGAAGGAGCTCTCTTAGCTCTTGGCTCTGATACCCTCGGAGCCTTGGGGACTCCAGAAGCCTGCAAAGTGATGCCAGCCAAAGGGTCCAGCTTTGTACCTCAGCCTCTCTCCAACCTCCTTCCTTAGCCTCTGCTTCTCTTTGTCTTCCAGCCCCCACCCCTGTCCCACACTGTCTCTGGGGCCCTTTTGCTCATTGCCCGCCCCATTGATTGAAAGTCTCTCTCAGGTTCTCCAAGGAGTCCCAGGAAAAATGAACCACCAGTCTATTGATTCTTCATTAGAATTACATTTTCACGTGTGCTAAATTGGTTTTAAAAGCCTTTTCTGTTGTTATTGTCTTGTCAGACCCTGCGGTCCAGGGCAAACCAAGTTTAAACGTTGTGGCTTCTTAGGGAAAAAAAAAATCACTGAGGCCAGGTCTGTGATTACTTGCTCTCCTGACTTATTGTTGTCATGATGACAATTGTGATTTGGTTTAAGTATCTTTAGGGAAAGGGCCCTGGAGGAGGCTGCTCAGATTGGGCTGGGACTGGCTGGTGAGATGGGTATGTGGGGAGAGGGCTCTGAAGCCCCTGGAGGAAGAACACCAGAGCGGTTTTTCTTTCCTTGAAAAATAAATTTAGCCCTTGAACCTTATTAATTGCTTCTGGGACAAGAGAAAAGGTGAAAGTTTTAAAAATCACATTTTCTCCCTCCTGTTCCAGATTAAATAGAAGAGAAATAAAAAACTGATCCTCATCTATTCTAGCTCCCTCCTCTTTCTCCTAAATAGCTGAGGAGGGGGTAGCAGTCATTCACTAGGTGAGGTTGGAAAGGTGGCAGCCTCCTGCTTTGTAGCAGGGCGGAAGGGCGCTTTGAATCATTACACTCTATGCTGGGGGAGAAATGAATCTAAATGGGGGGGGGCCTGGGAAGGGAGAGGTAGACTCTCACAGAGAAAGGGGGCTGGGGGCCCAGACTAACTGAAAGAGAGACAGAGACAGACAGATGGACACAACCAGGGACAGACTGATGGACTGATCTTTGTAGAGAAGCAGAGGCCAGAGAAAAATGAAGGGGAGGAAGGCAGAAGAAAGAAAGAAGGAAAGAAAAGGAAGAGAGGAGAGGCCGAGAAAAGGAAATGTACAGAGGAATGTAGAGAGAAAGAGCGGGAAAGAGACCAAGACAGTCAGAGGAGCAAGCCCCCGGGAGCTCGCAGCCCCTCCAGCCCCCGCCCCTCCTTCTGGCCTGGCAGCCCGCAGGCTGCGCCGGGGAGTGGGCACCGGGCGGCGGCGGAGCCCAGGCAGGAGAGCCGAACGTCTTCGTGATGTGTTTATCCCCTAATCAGTTCATTAGTTATAAACAACATGACATTAGAAGTTAGGAGGCAGTTGATATTAATTTTTATTTAACTAGTTGATGTTTAATCCGTCACGCCAGGCTGGGTAGCAGCGAGAAAGATCTTCCTGACACAAAACCAGTTAGAACTTCATAAGGCGCAATCAGTGTCCGCGCGTCGAAACAAACAAGAGAGACAGAGACAGAGAGACAGGGAGAGACAGAGGCAACCCCGTCAGAGACTGAGCCGGCGAGTCGGGCGGGAGAGAGCTAACCCCAGGCGTGGGCTGGGGGGAAATCAGCTGGAAAGACTGGGAGCGCAGAGAGGACGGCTGGCGAGAGGTTGGCAGCCCCGAACCGGGACTCCACTCCCTAGCGCGCCCGACGCAGTAGAGAGGGGTAGGCCCGGGCGGCGAGGGCTGGCGGCCGGTGCCGGGTCAAGCCTCTGCGCCGCAAGCCCCGACGCCTTCCGCGGCGGAACGCGCTGGGTGTCCGGCGGCCGGGGGGGGGGGCGGGGGGGCGGGAGTCAGGGGCTGCCATCCCAACGAGGCCAGGCCGGCACTTTCATAAACCATCCGCTCCCACGTCTGGAAGCCGAGAACCCCTCCCGCCCTGCACCAGGAGGCGCGGCCGGGGCAAAGGAGAGGAGAAGGCGAGGAGTTTGTGCTCGACGGCTCAAGTTTGGCAAAGTTTGCAGCGGCCACAAGCCAGAGCGGGGTGTGTGTGCGTGTGTGTTGGGGCGCTCGGCGGTGGCGAATGGGGAGGAAGTGAGGAGCGGTCTTCGGGTCGGAGGCGGGAAAGTTGACCGCCGCCTCCGCGAGCGTCCCCGCGTGCGGGGCTCTGAGCAGGGACCGGGCTGTGCTGGCCGCAGGCTCCTCGGGTGGCGGCGCCCAGCCGCGAATCTCAGGTCCCTGGGGCTTGTCCAGGTTAAAGCTTCTCCCTCAACCCCGCCCCCAAGCACGAGCGTTCGGCTTTTTCCACCTGCACTCCGGGCACCGGCCGGGGCCCCGGCTTGGTCACGGCTTCCTGCGTCGGCACGGGGGGGGAGGGGGGAGGGCTGGGGGGGGGAGGGAGGCCGGGGCTGTACTTTTCCGCAGTCACGAAGGACACTGTTTGGAGGGACCGAGGCATCCTCGCCCGCGCGCAGACTCAGGCCGAGCATCTCCCATTTGCATGTTAATCTGCCTCCACCGCGGAAAGGAAATCGCTGAATTCCGAAGAAAATTGCCTCTCGCCAGCGGTTAATAGTTAACTCAGACAGGAAAGTTCCCAGGGAAAGGCGAAAGCCTGGGAGAGAGACGCAGGGGAGGAGGCCGGGGAGGCGGCCTGGGAGGGCCGTGCCCCGGCCCCGGCCTCTCTCCCCCGGCTCGGCGTGCTCGGCCTGGCGCGCCTCCCCTCCTCGGGCGGCGCGTCCCCCACCCCGTAATTAGCATCGTTTAGTTCACAAACCCTTCCTGGGAGAAATCTGTTCCCTCGTTCCGGGGCTCGGTTCAGCACCTGACTCCGCCGGGTGAGGCGAATAAATCACTGCGGCGGCGGTGGCTGTGGCGGCGGCGGGGGAGCCGGACCCGAGCCCGCCAGGCTGGGGCCGCCGCGAGAACGAAAAAGTGGAAAGGGGAGTGGAGTCGGGGGGGGGGGGCGGGGGGAGGAGAGGCAGAGACCGCGCAACCCGAGCCTAGGGACAGTGAATGGTCCGGGAAGGCCGACCCAGAGAAAGTCAGGGATCCAGCGTCGGGGAAGGGGCCAAAATAAACAAGGGAGATACAGAAAAAGACGGACACGAGAGAGGCAGAGAGAGCGAGGAATAAGAACGAACGAAAAGAAAGGAGAAATGAGGGGACGGAGAAGTTAAAGAAGAAAGGCGGGCGAGAGGGCAGATTAAGAAGGTGGGGACAAAAGATAAAAGAAAATAAAAGAAAACCAAAAGAGCAAATGCCTTTATCTACAAAAACAAAAACAAAAACACCCTGCCTGAGTCTGGCCAGTGAAAACGCGCCCCGCAGCGGCCAAGGATCTCCCGCCAGGGCTGCAGACCCCGGAGGCCCCCCGGCGGGCAGCGCAGCCTTCGCACTCAGGGCTCAAGGTCGGGTCGCACGCAGAACCCGACTCCCAAGTTGAAGTTCTGGGGCGCGGGGCGCACAGGAGTATCTGACCCTGGAAGGCATGGTGCTTCTGTGAGGGGTGTCACTTTGGATCCACGGCAGAGGAAGGGGATGGGGAGATAAAAGGCTCAAAGGGTCTCTCTGGCCGGGCGCGGCGCGCACAGGGAGCCTAGGACTTCCTGCCCTGGCGCCAAGGAAGGCGGGAACCCGGGGCGGGTGGGCTCCGGCCGCTTAAGCTCAGCATCCCCGCAGCTAGGATCTCCAGCCCCCGTTCGTCAGCAAGGCCTCGGAGAACTCGCCACCCCGGCCCCCTCTTGCAGATCCCCAGCGCCCAGGCCGGCGCACCGGGCTCAGCTTCGAGAAAAAAGTAACGCAGCGAGAACCGCGCCTCGGTGCCAGTGGAGGGCGCATTTCCCGAACCGCCGCCCCGCGGCGACCGAGCGGCGCGGCGCAGATTCCGCTCGCTCTAGGGGCCAGGCCCCGCAGTGAGCTGCCCAAGGCACCGAGTGCGGAGGAGGAAAGGAAAGAAGAGGGGAAAGAAGCGGGGGGGGGGGGGGAGTAGGCAGAGCAGAAGATAAGCAGAGAGGAATGAAAAGTGGAAATGTGGACCTAAGGGAAAGCAAGGAGCAAGGACGTTAGGGAGCAGCTCTCCTCCGGTCTGACGAGGTCACCCTATGGACATAGGTGGGAGTCCCTCCCCGGTCTCACTCATTGCAAACCCCTGTGCTGTGGCGCCCCCAAGACATCGGGCTAGAGACTGAGACCCCAATAAGACTGCTGGGGGCCTTTATGCACATGGGACCGAGAGTGAGGAGAGGAAGGCTTCCTGGCCTCCCAGGCAGCCCCTGGAGACCAGTGCGAAAAATTTTCCAACCTCTGGGATTCCTGGGTGGATATGGTCCACTCTACTCCTCCTCCCTCTCCTGTCCTGCCGCCCTGCCTTGTCTGACAGGGCAGGTCAGCCACAGAACTGGACCAGAGGATTTAGGGGAAAAGATCTTCAGAAAGAAGACTGACAGTTCAGTCCATTCCTACTTTCCTGGGGAGACAGGACAAAACATACCTAGACCAGAACCCCTTGCCTGGGGAAAGTAGGAAGGCAGTAACCAAGCTTAACCAGCTCACAGGGCATCATTCAGTTGGTCAGTCCACTTTGGTCTGCTCATTGATGGACACTGGGGTTACAGAGGTAAATCAGACACTTCCCCTGCTTTCAAGGAGGACATTGTTGGGTGGCAAAGAGAGCTTTGCCAAGAAACTCCAGAAAGTGTCAAGACATGGGCCAGAAGGATGACTGGGACACAGAGGATGTCAGAGAATGCCTCATAAAGGGGATGGGGCCTTGCAAGATCATTAGATGTCCACTAGATGCAGGGTTCATCTGGGTGGAATATTCCCAGGCAGAAGGAGATCAGAGAGGCAGAGACATGGGATGGGGGCCGGCAACAATCCACATAACTGGGGAACTGCTAAGAGTTCTGGGAGGCCAATATTGGAGTCAGAGGTGAGGCAAGGCAAATAAGACTAGAAGGTAGACAGGGCCTAGATCAAGGAACACTTTTGCTGAGGAGTTCTACTTTCTTCTTTAGGCCATGGGATGCCATGGGTTTTAAGCAGGGAAGGAAAAGATTTAATTTGGAGGGAAAGACCACTCTGCAGGTATAGACAGTGGGCTGCAGGTAGAGAGAGAGCAGCGGAGACTGGGAAAACAGTGTTCTCAACAAGAGAAGATGGATGGTCTCAAAACAAAAAGTCTGAGGGAGATATAGAAGAGATGTGAGAGATGGAGGCAGAATGGTGAGTACTTGGGCAAAGGCTGAATGTGTGCGTGTGTGTGTGTGTGTGTGTGTGTGTGTGTGTTGTGGGATAAGATGATAAGCTAAGGTCTACCTAGGTCTTTGAATAACTTGAGTCTCAACTCTGACCCCTCCCCACACTACCATCCCCCTCCTTTACTAAGCCCTATGCCCCATAATGGTTACAGAAATGGAAATCCATGCAGCATGTCTTGAGGCAACACTTTTCTCCTCACTGTGCACCCTTACCAGGCAGCCTGCCTCATAGAACAATGTGCACTACAGAAGGGGGTAACTTCTTACTAACTTGAAGACAGGGGAGGCAGCATCCAAGAGTGGAAAATGGAGCCAGGTAGTCCTGAGGTAGACCTCACCTCTCTCAGTTCTAAAACATACTGGTTATATGACCCTGGGCAGATCCCTTGAACTCATTGCACCTATGTGTTCACATTTGTACAATGGGGACAGGAATGTTAGCCTTCTGGAATTGTTGGATGGTATTCAATGAAGGGCATATTAACCACTAGCCATAGATGTCTGACCATATTCATTTGTTCCCCATGCCCACCCTAGGCCCAGACTTCTGCATGCACTCATTTGAGCATTTCTCTTGCACAGGCACAGAGTGTCAGGGGGTACAAAGAGCAGTAATATAGAGATACACTGAAGAAATCATCAATCCAGAGGGAAGGCCCAGTGCCCCACTGGAGCAAATCTAATAATAACAACAAAACAACTAACATGCCTGAAAGCTTACTTCAGGTCAGGCATTGTTTTAAGTGCTTTGCACATACTAATTCCATTAATCCACACCTATTATCATTAACCTCACTTTAAGATGAGGAAACTGAGGCACAGTGCATTTTAGTAACTTGTGCACACAGAGCGAGAGTAGCAAAGGTAGGATTTGTACCCCAGATATTGCTTCCATAATCTACGTTCTTAAGCACAGGCTATACTAGATATTCTTGGTACCCACAAGGAATCAGAGGGAGAAGGGACACTGGCTGTGGCTTAGAGATCCAACGGGTCTAAGAGGATTTCTTCAGGGCATCCATTTGGTGAAACACAGGAGTCCTCCCCTCTCTCTTGCAGATCCTCACACCAGGCCCCTTTCACCACCTCCATGCTCTTTTCTCTTCTTTGCCCAAGGCCTTTGCATCTGGAAACTCAGAGCTGGCTTCTGTGGCCAGGCTAGACAAGTCTGTGTGGCTTCAGGGTCACCAGCCCTCACTCAGCCCTTCAGGAAGCTGGGAGCTTTACTCTAAAAGCTGCTCTTTGTATTGGGAGACTCTGATTTTTCCCAGCCAGGCCTGTCCCTCTCTAGGGGCTCTCAGGCTTTTTCCAGCTTCCAGGCCTGCAGCTCAGCTCCAGCTAGACTCAGCCTTTGATCAGGCCTGGTTGTATCCTGATCCTCAACAGAAGCCACAGCCAAGAGTTGCCTAGATTGATCTTGAACTGCCCCCCCCCCCACCTCTCCTGCTCCAGGCTTGACTTGGGTTGTCCCATACAGATCCCCTGTGAGCTGGACCAAGGTGCCCCTGGAAATGGCAGGGAAGCGCAGAGGAATCTATTCATGAGCCCATCCTCTCTGCTGGCTCCCTTGGGTTCACATAACAGGCACTGTGGCTGTCCTCAGAATGGACTTCCCTGTGGCTAGAGAGCTGCCCTTCTGGCTATGTGCTGGAACTACCTATGGTCCCTCCCTTCTCTAGGCCCAAGAGGTCCTTCTGTTCCCCCTTTGAGCAGGAGTTACCTTTGCCAAAAGAAAGAAGTTGAATAAGTTCTGGAATTGTTCAGGCTTGTGGAAACTATCTATAGTCTTTTAACCCACCCGGGGAAGAGTGAAGCAGGAATGACTGTGTGAGTATGAGGGGGGAAGTCTGAGCCTATATTGGAGAGGTCTCTCTCTCTCTCTCTCTCTCTCTCTCTCTCTCTCATACTGGAATTCAACCAATTCCCTATCTGTGAGTTACTCACAGGTCACTGTAGGGGAGCCTGGGTGGCTCACTTGGGTGGGTCCAGGCCATGGCCCGCCCTGCCCGGCCCAGCCTGCTGCATGCCTTTGGCTCAGGTCAGGATCCTGGGATCCTGGGATGCAGCCCCACAGGGGGCTCCCTGCTCAGCGAAGAGTCTGCTTCTCCCTCTCCCTCTGCCTGCAGCTCCCCCTGATCATGCTCTCTCTCTCTCCCCACCCCCACTGTGAAATAAATAAATGAAATCTTAAAAAAAAAAAAAGTCACTGTAGCCAGGAAGATATTATTCCCAAAGTGCCAGCCCCACAGAGCAAAGCAACTTATGGATGTTTAGTTGTCTGCTTCCCAGTTTGCAGCCTGGGCTTTTGAAAGCCTTCCTCCAAGATGGACAGGGTGTTAGGCAATAGCCAAATCACTCTGGGCTGACCCTGGCACATAGCTCTGGTGGCTGACTGGACTGGATGGATGCAAATTAGAGAGGAGCTGTCTCTCCCAGGGCTCCCTTTCTGTCCTCCACCCCAGGTCTTCATCAGGTAAAGTTGTCGAGTACTTAGCGCGGTGGGGGGGGGGGAGGGGAGTGCGGGGATTGTGGGAGTGCTGTCTGCAGCACCCCTGAAGTCAGTATATCCTTTCCCGAGGACAAGTTACTCTCCAAGTTTTAGCTTCTCCGTCTCAGAAATGGGGAGATACAGCCCTTCTACATTGGGGAAGTTAAAAGCATTGGAGCACCCGCACAGTGGGACTCCCGTAAATGTCATTGCTATTATCGCAGGCCTTCGAAGGAGCCCGCACTGCCTCAGTCACAGGCTCGGGGTTCACGGGGACTCCTGAGCACCTGTGGGAGCGCCTCCTCGGAAGCAGAGCGGCGCCGCTCTCCGGCCTGGGGCTGCGCCTCCGCCCCCCCCCCCCCCCCCCCCGCCCGCCGCGTCTCCGAGGCGCAGAACCCGACGCTCGGCCGCGCACGCGAGCGAGCCAGGCTGAGAGGTTGGACCGCCGGGTCGGATTAGAGGTACGGCTGAGAAGCGCGGAATGCGTGCAGAAGGACTCGGCCGCCAGCAGCCGTCCAAACCCGCCAGGCCGCCGCCGCCGAGGAGCCCGCCGAGGAGCCCGCGGAGGAGCCCGCCGAGGTTGGGGCTGCCCCGGGGGCCCGGCGCGTCCTCCGCGCTCCGAGCGCGCTCGCCCACGGCCCGCCCCGCCCCGCCCGCCGCGCGCCAGCGCTCGATTAATAATCATAAACCCCCCGCTCACCCTCCTCTTAAAATTAATAACTCTGTAATTAGAGTCATTTCAGAAGCCTCCTGAGCCGCCGAGGCCGGCCGGGCCGCCGGCCGCCCCGCGCCGTGAGCAGGAGGAGGGAGGGGGCCGGGCGCGGCGGCCGCGGCATCTGCAGGTACAGAATGAGAATTAAAATCGCTCTCAACAATCCAATACACTTTTTATCAGCCATCTATCTGAGAGCCGGGCCCATTCATCATCCGAGGCATTCTCCCTGAAAACAAGACCCATTCAGATTTTATACAAATTATCATATTTATCATCGTCTCCAACTCCGGAGTAACATCTCCGCAAAGTGTCTGCGGTCTCCCCGGGGAGCCGCGCGGCTCGGAGCGCCCGAGCGCCCGCCCGGCAATTCCCCCGCGGAGCCCCTTCCCTTCGCCCCTCCCTCCCGTTCCCCCCTCCTGCCCCAGGGACGCGGGCCCCGACTCTAGCCTTTGATCCACTGCCTTGGCCGGCCCCCACCGCTCTCCCTTTTCTTCCCACTCCCCATCAATCTCTCTTTCTCCCCTCTCTGTCCCGATCTCTTCCCCCTCTCAGCTCCCCCTCTGGCCTCAGATCCACTGTGTCTCTGCTTTTCTCCTCCCTACTAGCTTGCTCCGGCTCTCTCTCACTCTCCCTCCCTACCCCCAGCCCCTCACCTGGTCTCCAGGGCCTGGTTAGGTCTTCCCTCTTCTCCTATCTTCTTCTCTGTCTCCCTATCTGTCTCTTTGGGTCTTTGCTTCCTCCCCAGGCCTATCTCCCTGCCAGGGCCAAGAAGCAAGAAGGGCAATTCATAACAGAACAGCTAGAACTTCTCCTCTAGGACTGAGGTTAATTCCGGGGAGCCAACTTTGGCCCATATGGGGTCTGAGCAAATGAAGCAGGGCCACATGAGAGACATGTTCCTGCCCATCACATACTATATAGTCTACTACACACTATAAACATCCCCCCCCCACACACAAGGCATACACACAGCTACACACACCACACAGCCTCCACCACACATACCACACACACACCCCAACACACTCACCACCCCACACCACATACACTACACACAGCCCCCAACACACACAACCCTCAATCCACTCCCCTACACTGGACCCTAACCATACTCATGTCGCCAATCTCTCTATACACATAGCTTCCCCTCATACCACACACAGGCCTCCAATACATACAGATGCACAGAGGTGCAGGAAGACACACATTCCAAACACACAAGTGTGCAGATACATAGCACGCTTGTATCATGTCCTCTCACCCAGTCCTTAGTCTCCCTCATCATTCTCCTCTCTTTCTCTCTCAGCATATACACACACTTTAGGCAGGAACAACTTCTAGAATAACTTCTGGCTGTTGGGGAAGTTCCCCTGTAACTGGCAAGATCTCAGTGCCCCTATCTAGCTGCTGGAAGAGCCCTGCTGCTCTGCACTGACCCCCAGGGGTTAGTGAGGTCTCCCTGGTTCCACTCACAGACACTGGGATATTTAGATTCTAAGAAGGGAGCCCTCACAAAAAGTGACAGCAGGAATGTTCAGAACCCAGGTTTCTGACTCAAATGATCAGCCATGGGTGATTGCTTCCTTTCCAGGCTTCTGTCCTGCGGGGTCCCTGCTGGCCTTCTTGGAGGCAGCTGGACTCCAGCATTCTATTGAGGTTCCCTCTGGCCTAATCCATCCTCACCTTTGCATCAAAAGCCTGCCTCAGTAGGTTGCTGCAGAGGAGCCTATGGCTGTATGTCCTGTGGGCAGTTGGCTTGTTGATTCATTCGTTCCTCAGTCATTAATTCAACAACCAGTGATGAGTGCCTGCTCCATCAGCTCTGGGCCTGGCATGGGATTTACAGCAGTGAAGTAGACATACTCAGTCCTCCCTCTGTGGAGATTACAGTCTAGAGCAATGCTGGCCAACAGAACTGTGATAGCACAAATGTTTCATATCTGTAATCTGTACTTTTCAATATGGTGACCACTAGCCACATATGGCAACTGAGCACTCAGAGTGCCAAATGAGACTGAGGAACTGATTTTTTACTATATATATATATATATATATATATATAATATTATATATATTATGTTAATTTCATGATTTAATTTAATTTAATTGTGGCTGATGGCTACTGTATTGACCAGGACAGGTCTCTTGGCAGGTTGGTCTTCATTTCATTAAATGGGGCAGGAAGGAATCATCTCTCTCCTTCCAGAGCTGTGGAAGGCCTGTAAGTGTGAGCCAGGGGTCTCTGAGCATGGCTCCCTTTCATGTTTGGACCACCAGCACCACTGCATACTATCAAAACCTGTGCCCCTAAAACAGGCCCATTCTAAAGACTGTAGATAAGTGATTCCCCATGAAAGAGTAACACTAGCATTTCTTGGCTACTAGACACTATATGCATACAATGCATCATAAGTCTTAAGTGGGATTCATAACCACAAATGACCCTGGTACAGAAATTGTTGGGAAGGCAACAAGGAGGAGGGGTTCTGGGGCAACAGGAGAGGGCAAGGCCTCTCTAAATGGATGTGCCTGTCATGTAGAAGTGGGGACCAGTGATACCAAGTTGTCTGATTTTTTAAGAGCACCCAGGAATCTTGGTTTTTATTTGAAATTCATTGGAAACTATCACAAATTAAACACACACACACACACAAAACCTAAGCAGATAGTATGCAAGGCAAATGACAAATGTGTAAAGATAGTCATTACAGGTTTGTTTGCAGACTAGAAGCAAGCAAAATGTCCATTATTAGGAGCCTAGTTATATGACCTATGACACCTCTATTCAATGGAATATTAGGCAACCTTCACCAAGAACGAAGTGAATCTTTATATATAAAGATATGGAAAGATCTCCAGGGCAAAATAATTGAAAAAGTTAGGCATGGAATAATGTGTAAAGTACCATTTATTGAGAGAAAAAGAAACACACATACATGCATGCACACATTTGTACCTGAATAGACAAGCTCTGAAAAGATATACAAGAAACTGGAAATAGTACTTACCCCAAAGAAAGGGGCAGGGGTGGAAGGAAGGCTTTTCCCCTGGGTACTGTTCAGTATATTTTGACTTTTGAGTAACTGTAGGATTTGCCTATTTACAGTAGAGGCAGAGCAAACCTAGCTAAAGGCCAGCTAGCTTGGGCCACAAGTTTATTAACTCTGATCCTCATGGTGTTTCCCTTGGAGGTAGTTATTACTGACTCCATTATACAGATAAGGAAGCTGAGGCTCAATTGGATTAAAGTTGCACAGCTGTTCAAATTTATACAACTGGTTAGTGGTGGAGCTTCAATTCTAACCAGTCTCCTCTAGTTCACAGGCCACAGCATCATACTGCCTCTTCCATTTCTGAAAAGGGGAGAAGAATGATGCTTAATGTCATCTTTCTTGACAACAATGTTTATTGGGAACTTGTTACATGGCAGGCACTGTGATAAATATTTCTTTTTTAAAAAAGATTTTATTTATTCATGCATGAGAGACACACACAGGGAGAGAGAGAGAGAGAGAGGCAGAGACATAGGCAGAGGGAGAAGCAGGCTCCATGCAGGGAGCCAGATGTGGGACTTGATCTGGACACTCCAAGATCATGACCTGAGCCACAGGCAGACACTCAACTGCTGAGCCACCCAGGCACCTCCCTCTTTTTTTAAATAAATATTTCATGTCACATTTAATCCTCTCAACAACTTTATGAATTAGGCACCATTATTATCCCATTTTATAGATGAGGAAGCTGAGGAGAGAGCTTAATTAAGCTACCCAGAGTTACATTGGCCAGGAAATCGTATAGCCAAGATCCTTACCTGGATATTCTAATTCCAGAGCTCAGTGCTTAACCACCTCAACGCACATAGAGAACTATGCATCCTATTTTTGTACCCGTTGGGGGCTCATCCCAAGAATGCTCTATCACACCTCCCTCAGCTCTACCACAAGTGTACAGTGGCTGCTATAGTCCAGACACATCTGCACAGACTTCCTATGTCTTCTTCCGTGGTAAGAAGAAATAGTTATCTGTTAGCAATGGTGCTTCAGATCCCTTGTGACTCACCCTTCCTATTTATATCCTTGCACTGCCCCCTGCCCAAAAGCAACTAGAGTTGCCTCTTTTCTCTAAGTAAATGTGAGTCTGGCTCCAGGGCCTCAGGCATTAACGTACCAAATGATTGTAGAGCATGCTCTGTCTGGAGTCTCTTAATGCACAGTGAGGAAGGCAAGAAAGGATTACTATTACTATTCCCCTTTTGTGGATGAGGAAACTGAAGGTCACACATCACATCTACTTGTATGAATTAAAAATATATCGTGGTGCAAATTAATCCAATGATTCCATTATCTCATGGCAGTGTCTCCAAAATCCCTGTTCTCATCTGGAAAACATGGGGGGAGCATTATCCAGGGAGCCCAAACTGGAAATGCAAGAAGACAGCAAAAGAAGCAGGCAGGTAAGGGGAGAGGCATGGCCTATGAGCAAGAACTTTCCTCATAGGCCTTTGGCTTGAGTGCTTTGGCTAACATTGTGGCTGAATGCAACTAATAGCCTGGTGTAGCTCTCTGTGCACAAGGACATGTGTATACTCCACCGGAACTCAAGCCCCAACTTCCCACACAAATTTCTCTTCCCCCACAACTTGGTCCTCCTGACAAGCCTGACCCAAAGAGCAAGTACATTGAGAAGTCTAGAGATTCTCAGCCTGTCCTCACTACCCTCTCAGCCACATGCCTGGATTCCTAGTACTAGGCTGAACTCCAGTGCATGATTAAAGGAGAATAAACAGGCAGATACTGAGGGAACATCCACCCACCCACTCATGAATGTGTCCATGCTTATGTTGGCAAAACATAGGTTCTGGCAGGATCCAGAACCTTGGAGAGCCCAGGACAGCCAAAGGCAGCCTTAGATGGGGATAGCAAATATGGCAACTGTCTAACAAACTCAGCTGCCCTTAGAGCCCCAAGCATCCTGTCCAAGAAATTTATTCAACAAATGCTTATTTATAAGGTACTCGCTGTGTACTTGGCACTGTTGTAAGCTCTTTACAAGTGTGCTAGTTTTCTATTGCTGCTGTAACAAAGTACCATAAATATAGTGGCTTAAAACAACACAATTATTGTCTTACAGTTCTTGAGTTAGAAATCTAAAGTAGGGGGGCAGCCCTGGTGGCTCAGGGGTTTAGCACCACCTCAGGCAAGGGTGTGATCCTGGAGACCCGGGATCGAGTCCCATGTCAGGCTGCTTGCATGGAACCTGCTTCTCCCTCTGCCTGTGTCTCTGCCTCTCTCTCTCTCTCCCTCTCTGCGTCTCTCATGAATAAATAAATAAAATATTTAAAAAAATCTAAAATAGGTTGGCAGGGCTGTGTTCCTTCTGGAGACCCTAGAGGAGAATGAATTTCCTTGCCTTTTTCAGTTTCTAGAAGCCACCACATTCCTTAGCTCACAGCCACATCACTGATCTCTGCTTCTGTCCTCATTTTTGACTCTGATACTCCTGCTTCCCTCTTCTAGAGACCCATGTGATGACATTGGGCCTGCTCAGATAATCCACGACAATCTTCTCATCTCAAAATCCTTAACAAAATCACATCTTCAAAATTCCTTTTGCCATGTAAGATAACATAATCCTAGATTCTGAGGATTAGAAATTGAACATTTTTGGGCAGCCGTCCATTATTCTGACTACCACAGCAAGTATTAACTCATCTCACTCCAATAACAAGTCTATGAAGTGGGTGCTATCACTAACCCCATTTTGGCAGTTGGGGAAGCTAAGGCAACCAAAGGTTACGTCTGCCCAAGGTCATACACTCAGTGCAAGACAAAGCTATGATTCAGCCCCAATCTGCCTGTCTCCAAGGTCTATGCTTTTTAATCACCACCCTACAAGTATCCTGGGGCCTGACAGAAACAGATGCTCTGTGACATCCATAGACATGCCACATACTCAGACATCTCACATGGTGTCTATATATTGTTCATAAACATATACATATATTCATGCCTTTCACATAAGTGTATTCTGCTCACATATATATGAGCTACAAATACTTGAATATCCACAAAATACCTGTACGCACACATTCACAAACACACCCTCTGTTCACATATACTCTCATACTGCACTCAAGTCCACATGCCCTGAACACACATATGCACATTTATGCATACTACCCCATACAGAGCTTATGCATAAGTACATATTCCGCATATACAGCAAAGGTATTTCTTTAAGATTTTTATTTATTTATTCATTCGAGACACAGAGAGGGAGAGAGAGAGAGGCAGAGACACAGGCAGAGGGAGAAGCAGGCTCCATGCAGGGAGCCTAATGTGGGACTCCGTCCTGGGTCTTCAGGATCAGGCCCTGGGTTGAAGGCGGCGCTAAACCGCTGAGCCCCCCGGGCTGCCCCAGCAAACGTATTATACTACCTATGCTACCTGTTCACAACCACATAATGCCCTGTCGTGTACATACCTTGCACATGCATGCACACAGAACCAAGCAAACATATATCCTTGTTATAAGTACATCTTGGAAACATGTATAATATGCTTTGCTTGCAATCACACTATGACCTATAAATGAATACACCATGCACGTACAAATACTTAGCAAATACCTATGCTGTCTAGACACACCCTACCCACACATATACCCTACCTACTCACTTGACATACATACATTTTACGAACACCCACCTGCACCCCAAAGCTCTGTAACCTGCATTCCCTACCTACATACACACTTACATGCCATGCATATGTTCTACCGAGACCCTGGGGACCCGCATTCTACACATGCACACACGTCTCACGTTGAATACATATATTCCTACACACAATCCTGTCTTAATACATTTTATATGCACATTCTGCAGTTACAGACATGTATGTCCTATTCAGCAGAACTAAATCCATGGTGAATTGTCTGATTTAATTAGTGCTTCACACACAAAAATAACCTCACAAGTGTACAGCCCTACCGGAGGTTGAGAAGTATTTCATTTCCAACACGGGACAGGGGTCGTCCCCATTTCCTTGGGGAGGAGGCAGAGACTGGGGAGGGGCGGGGCTAGCGCGGGGCCGCCCGGCCCCGCCCGCCGCCGCGGAGGTGTGATCAGCCCCCGGCTCGTATCCCTCAGCCCCAACAGAAAAGTAGTTCCAATACCATGTTTGTTAACTAGGTTATCTAGGCTGTGGAAGATTTTAATGTTGAATTTTATAGCTTTACCACGCTCTGCCGTCCTTGTGAATATTGTAATATTGCATTTTTTACAAGTTACTCTTCTGTTAATGTTCCAGCTAGTAACTTTTATAATCCTCCTCAATGAAATTTTTTTGTATTCTTCCGCACCGTTAACCCCAATGGCGGCGCCTCGGCCCCTGGCAGGAGGCAGATACGAGATGAATTCCTCTTTAATCAGAAATAATAATAATAAAAACACACACGCGGCTCTGCTGCCTCTGACTCCGGCTTCCCTTCCCGCCGCTGCCTCCTCTCAGGGCCGCCTGTGCGCCCTGCGGCCTAGGCTCCGAGGCGTGAGCAGACCCAGGCTCTGGGCCCATTCGACCCACCGCGGACCCTCATCCTCGGGCATCTTCCGACCCCACGCTCTGCTTCCAGAATCCGAGTCTTCCCTCCTGCCCCAACTCTGCAGCCTCCCCCTCCCCCAGCATCCTCCCTCCTTCCCATCCCTCTTCCCACCAGCATCTGCCTGGGCCTCTCCCAGGCTTCTGCTAGTCACCCTTCCTGCCTCCCGTCTTTCTTCCCTCTCTCGGGCGCTCAGGCGCGTTTCTTTCCTGTGGGTGGCTTCCTTCTGCCCCTGCCCATGCTGTGGATCTCTTCTTCCAACTGTCTAGGTTCCCTCTCAGGCTTTTCTTTTCCATCTCTTTATCCACTGCATTTCCAGTCTCTACCTCCTTCTCTTCCTTTTCCTCCTCAGAAGACCAGAACCTGTGTGAAGGGGTGAAGGGAGAGTGGGTTGCCCCTGAGGGGATGGACACTGCTTAGTGAAATAGGGCTCTGGACCAGGTTGGGACTGGGCTTGGATTGGGGGCGCATTAGGGGTCAATAGGGAAGGCAAGTGTCAGGGTTGTGGTGTCTGACCCTGCAAACAGAGGGAGTCACCTAGAGGAAAGGGAAAGGGTGTCCAAGAGTTGTGGGTGAAGGCTGAGTCAGAGGGACCCCTAGCTCCTGGAGCCTGGGGAGAGAAGGCAGCTTGCCAGAGAAGCCCTGGCTGACTGAGTGTGAACACACTCTTGCCCTGGCATCCCTTTCTATTTAATGGGAAAGACTCATCCCCAACATAGTGGGAAGTGGGCTATTAACTAGAGAAATGAGAGCTACAGTTTGGGAAGTCTTTGAAGGGAGATGTGTGAGTATGCTTTAGGTGCTTGGGGGTAAAGTGCCAGTGTCTTCACTGATAATGGCACAAGAAAATATGATCCAAGACTACAGCACACTATGTATTCTCCATTCTGTCAACACATTTATTGAGCATCTACTACGGGCCAGGCCCAATGTTAAGACCCAGGGAACACAATGATGAGTGAAAACACAGTTTTTGACCCCATGGACTTATGACCTAGTGGAAGTGACAGTGGATGATTTAATCAAATCACACACACACACACACACACACAAATCATCACACAAATAATATCTTAGAAAACTGGGATCACTGTTAAGGATTTCTGGGCTGGGGGAATAAGTACATCCCTGTGGCTTTCAGGGATCCTATGGGGGTTATGAGGAGGAAATTGGACTCAGAGCCTGCTAAGGGCTTCATCCTCTGCTTCGTGCTCAAGCTCCCAAGAGGGGGGAGAGACTTCTGCCCCCAATTTTACAGAAGGCACAACCTCCCAACTGAAGTGAGATTCTATCAGCTGGTTTTCAAGACTCCATCCTGTCAGATTTCCCTAGGGTCTTCCAGATCTGACCACGAGAGTAATCTCCTCCCTTATCATGCAGAGGGGATCCTGGTCCTGTGCATGAGAACAGAGGTGCCCAACATCTGGAAGTTGGAGCCCCAGCGCAGCTGAACATCTGGAGCGCTAATAGCAGGAGCCGCGAGCGGCCCGGTTAGTGGGGTCGGGGAAAGGGATGGGGGTGGCACAGCTCAGCTAGCGGGGCACTCTGACACCCCTGTTCTCGCGTTCCCCAATCTGGACGGGCAGGAATCCCCCCTCGACCCAACACAGTGCCCCGCCAGCGCCCCTGCGCGTACCCGCACTATCGGAGCTCCAGGTCCGTTAGGAAGGGTAAATGGCCCTGTGCCCCACTCCCACCTCGGCAGCAGGCCGGGAGCGTGCAGGTGAAGGGCATATTGTTCAACTACTACCAGGGAAGGGGAGAGGAAGAGGGACTCCAGGGGGAAGATGGGGGCGGGCGGGGCGAGGCGGGGCGGGGGCGCCCGGCGCGCCTGTGCGGAGCGCGGAAGCTGCGAGCGCCCGCGACAGTAAAACATCTGTAATGTGCCATTCGCCGCTGCTCGCTGATTGCTCATGGATTAAAGATTAAAATCTCGGCTTTGGCAGATGGGGAGAGAGAGGAAACTCTTACGAGCACGTTTTGCATCTGCATTTCATTCTGCTCGGTTCCCTGCACCACGCCTGGTGGCGCCCGCGCTACCCCGCCCACCCCGCTCCCGGCTCCCCCTGCGCGGCCGGGCTGGACCTCTCGGGCCACCAGTCCTCTTCCCACCCTTCCTGTAGCTCCGAGCCGTAGGCCCCTGGCACCCCTCGTCTCATTCTCGTCTGGGGTTCTCGCCTCGATCCAGGGTTGTTCATCCCCGGTCCCACCCAGACTGCAGGCAGGACACGATGAACCTCTCCAGAAAAGGGGTCGACTCCATTCCGCCGGCTGGGGGCGCAGCCCACGTGTCCAGCGTGCTAGGCTGCCAGTCCCTGGAGAGTACTGAGGACCCGGAGGACTGGGGCGGGCTGGGGCGCGGAAGGTGAATCCAATGGTGATGCTCCCGGCCCTTGGAGATAGTGAAAAGTAACTGAGATGTGGCCAGAGGCGGATGTGCCCCTTCTGGTTTTTTCACACTGACCTGCTGTGGAGGTAGGGAATGGGATAGGAGAAGGGAGGGAGGCTAAGAGGACTCTTAGGAGCTCTTAGGGCCCAGGAGGAGGGTGGTGGTGGAATCCTGGAACAGGGTCTGTTCTGGCTTTTAGATATCCCTGTAAATTAGCCCGGTCCTGGAACACGGAGGAGTCCAGTCCTGTGCTCAGGCACCAGAGGCAGATCCACTGGCTTCTTCACTTTCCTTTCCCTCCCAGAATGTGTCCCTGGCGTCAAACTTTGTTGGGGCGGGAAATCCAGACAGAACTAGAGACAAAGGACGGTCAGAAAGACAGACAGAAATTAGAGAAACAGAAAAAGGAACAAAGCTGTGGAGTAGTGTGGCAGATGTGAGCACCTGCATCTGGTGGTTGGGGGAGAGAGCTGGGGAGATGGTGGGAGGGGGACCCTGCCTGGGTTCTCAGGCCCTGACTGGGAGGAGGAGGTTGGTTCAGGGTGAGCAGAAGAAAAGCTCAAGAAGGATGAACGAGAGGAGGGTCGATGTGGCAGATGTAATTAATTACTGCATATTAAAATGTTTGTTTACAGAGATGAACAGCGGCCGGAGGTCTGATGGTAATTAATTCACAGCATTTCCCAGCCCTCTTTGAGCCCAAACCTCTCTGGGAGGTCTGGGGGTGGACTATGCTGGGTGAGGAGCTGGCTTGCTTTTGCCCTGCTCTCACCAGAGACTGGAACACCAATTGTTGACACTGAAGGGAACATCAGACAGTGCCCACTCAGGCCCCATCCCACTGCACCCACTTGGAGACACCCAGGCCAGAGAAGATTTGTGATTAGTGATTTGCTCAAGGCCACCAGCCAAACAGTGATGGAGCAAAGGCTGTAGTCCCTATTTTCTTACCCCTGGATATGTGTTCAAGGCCAGAGGACACTGAGGAGATGGTCTTGGACAGAGATGATGTAATAGAGAGGGTGGAAAGGGGGGAAGAAAAGGTTTGGGAAAGAAGAGACTCAAGGCACAAGATGGAGAGGAGAGCAGAGGCCCTTTCGCTGGAGAGATTGGGTTGGGCAGGATGGTTATCAGAAAGCAGTGCCTCCTCACCACCCTACCATCCTGGGCCTTGAGGAGGGAGGCAGAAGCAGTTAGTATCCTCGGCCTCTGAGTCTGACAATCTGCCTAGCTCTGCCATGCCGGGCCCTGTGGACTTGGGGAAATAATGTAACCCCTCTGAGCCTGTTTCCTTATCAAATAGACACCTCCCACTTAGAGTAGTTGGGAGGAGCACCCTGTTGTGAGTACTTTCACTGAAGAAACAGGTGCTGGCACTTTCCCTGTGCAGCTGCCTCTGTTCCCACTTCCTCTTCATTCACACACAGTCACACTCAACAGCACAGACAAGCCGTATTCACAAACAGTCTTCAGGTCATTCATTCATCCAGGAGTCCGCTGGGGGATTGTGAAGCAGGTATGTGGGGTTGGGAGGGGGATGCGTGATGAAGCCCCTGTTTTTTAGGAGTTCACAGGACTCAAGCAGGAAGAGAGAGTATCTTGAAAGGACATGAAAGGGGGATCCCTGGGTGGCACCGCGGTTTGGCGCCTGTCTTTGGCCCAGGGCGCGATCCTGGAGACCCGGGATCGAGTCCCACGTCGGGCTCCCGGTGCATGGAGCCTACTTCTCCCTCTGCCTGTGTCTCTGCTTCTCTCTCTCTGTGTGACTATCATATAAGTAAATAAAAAGAAAGTATTTTTTTTTTAAAAAAAGAAAGGACATGAAAGGAATGTCACCTGAGTGAGGGGAAAGTCAGGATAGGATTCCCAGGTGGCAGGCAGG
The DNA here is from genome assembly GCF_905146905.1 of Nyctereutes procyonoides. Taxonomy (NCBI): domain Eukaryota; kingdom Metazoa; phylum Chordata; class Mammalia; order Carnivora; family Canidae; genus Nyctereutes; species Nyctereutes procyonoides. Next base: position 5,865,295 of record NW_026575133.1, on the reverse strand, counting down.
CCTTGGGATGGCAGCTCCAGGAGGGGTGGCTTTCTAGAGTGTCTGGGCTCCTGGGCTAGGCGGTAAAGAATGGGTAGGAGGAAGGGAGAAAGAGGAAGGCTCCATGGTGGAGCTGGGCAGGTTAGTGTTTCACAGGTGGAGGGTAGGAGGGCCTCATATGGGGTGGAAGGGAGTTATTGGGGGAGGGTCTCTTTCATTTTCTCCCTTAGGCACTGCTCCTTCCATACCAAATCTGGGCCTGAGGCCAGGTAGTAGAGCAGGCAAATTTTCCCTCATATTTCAAGACCAAATGGAGTCAGGGCTTAAGAGAGAGGCGAAGGCAGCTGACAGTGTGGAGATGGCTAGGTTGAGGCAAGCAGGAAAACAGCTGCAGAAGGATGTGTAGTATTGGGGGCTGTGAAGGACAGGCTGAGTGTGTGAGTACAGGAGCATGTGGCTATGAACACAAGAGTATGTTATAGGTTTGTGGGTATGTGAGGATGTGTGCCAGCATGTCAGTGTGCTCCTGAGTGTCCTTGTGGGAGGGAAAAGCTGAGAGGCTACTTTTGTACATCTGGGCCTTTCTCCTATAACTGGTGCCCTTCTTCACATACCGTCAGCCTCTGCAGGTACAGTGGGAGGAGGGGCGGGCCCCCCAGTGAGAAATTTGATACCCAGGACCCTTCCAGAGTGCACTAGCCTCCCTCTCTGTGGCTGAATCAGTGCCAGGGCCCCAAGTCTGGGCAGGAGCTTCCCTCCAACAGCACCTCTGCCCTGGCATGGCTTTTGTATATCTTTATTGCACACACACACATACATGCACACACACAGAACACCCAGGAGATAGAGATAAGCAAAACGAAGAAAGGAACCCCCATCTGTCAATTCACACCCAGGAAAAGCCCCCTCTAAAGTTGAGGTATTTCTTTCCAGTCTTTTCTGCGGGACGTCGAGAGAACCGGAGCGGGCTTGTACCACACAAGGCGTCTGCTGTATGCTCCCCGCCCCTGCCGTCGGGGAGGGCTGCCCCTGCCTCTCCGGGTGCCCCTCTGGTCTTCACTCCCCCCTCACCCCAGCCCTGAGGGCTCAGGGCTGAGGGCTCAGGGCCGAGGGAGGCTCCTTCTCCTCCGGGTCCCCACCCGAGGACCCCGGGGAGGGCTCTGAGGCGACTTGTTGGGCTGGGCCCGAGGGGCCGGGGTGGGGGATGGGGATAGGGGTGGGGATAGGGATGAGGGTGCTGGTGGGGTGGAGGGCGGGGGTGGGCACCTGCCGGGGCGCCCCAGCCGGGCGGGGCCCCGGTACGGGCGGCGAGCCAGGCTCGGGGGAGGAGCCGCAGGAGGGAAGGGAGCGGAGGGGGCCGGAGCGGAGCTGTCGCTTCCCATCAGGCGGAGGATTGTTCCCGACACGCGCAGGCCCCGCGGCGTTTCTGTGTCAGGGAGTTTTGCAGGCGCCGTGACCCATGCGAGGGGGGTCGGGCTGCGCTCGGGGAGCGGCCAAGAGTGACCAGCGCGGCCGGCCGCATCATCACCACCTGGCCGGGTCACTGCTTCCCTCCTGCCAGGAGCGCCTCCGGGCGGGGGTCTCCCGGGCTCGCCACCCCCTCCCCCTTGGGGAAGGTCAGGTGGTTGCGGCGTCTCCCACGGAGAGCGAGAGCGAAAGACAGCACCCCCCCGGGCCTCAGTTTCTCCCCCTTGGAATGGGGGGGTCCCCTGGTCCCGAACTGAGGATGTCCTGTTCCCTGAGGAGTGGCTGAGGCCCCTGGCTAGAGAATGCAATGCCGGAGGGTGGGCAAGTACCCCCTGAGAGGCGCCGGGATGGCCCCAGAGCCAGAGTCCCCAAAATAGGACTGGAACCCGGACTCTCAATGGAGTGAGGCCAGGGACTTGGGAGGCTGGGGGTGGGGTGTCTATGCAAAGAAGATGGTAATGGAGGTGTGGGTGGCCGAGTTTCGAAGCCCGGATGGAGGGTGAAGGAGGGGCCTCAGGGAGGGAGGGGCAGGCTCCTGACCTCTTCCCCCCAACCACTGGTCCCATCTGAAATCCGCGGCTCCCATCTTCAGCACTTAATGATTTTGACGGGCTCCATCCGCGCACCATCGGGGCCTTTGTGTCTGCCAGACCAATGGCCCCTCTCCTGGGCCCACCCATCAGTCACCCGGAGCTCCAGCTGTTCCCAGCCTTTGGAGCAACCTCGGCCGTCACCACTACAAATTGGCTCTCAACAGCCGCTTCGAGACCCCTTCTCTGCCATTGTCTCGGGACAAATGGCCCTTCCCCTGCACACAGCCCCACAGGCCCAGCCCAGGCTGCCTGCTGCTTCTGGGAAGGGGAGGGAGAGCCCGCGGAGCTCTTCCGGGAAGCCCAGCTCCCTCTCCAGCCCTAAGGATCTAGCCAGGTTGGGCCTGCAGATGGTCCCCACTGCCTAGTTCTGACCTAGACACCCTGTGTCCTTTCCTTAGCCAGATTTGGCCTTCCCAAGGCACGCCTGAAACTCCTCCTTCCATTTCTCGCACAGCCCTAGAGCAGAAGAAACCTCAGTGTGTACTTGTTGACTGAAGGCTGAAAAGGGGGAAGAGAGGAGGGAGGGAAGGATTGGTAGAGGAAGGCATAGAAACTGGAAGCTGGGGTTCCCAGGAGCCACCTTGGCCAACCACAGAGCCAAGACAATTACATGCTTAGTTTTGCTGATTGCATTAAAATCATTAGAATGAGGGATCTGAAAATTGTACGTGAAGGGGTAGATTAGAAAGGGCTTTAGAGACTGGCACCAGCATCCCCAAAGTGAATCTGGTACAATTAGCTCAAATTGTGTTACACAAACACACACTTCCACAGACCATCTCCGTGACCTTCTCACCACAGCACACCCACCCTCCATTTCTTTCTTCCTTTTTCTTCCTTTTGCCTGACCTCTTTCTCCTCTGCCCTCCTCTTGTTCTTGTTTCATAAGCCCTGCTTCACCTTCCTATTCCAGTTGCCCAGGTTGGATTAATGAGTGGACCTGAAAGGATATAGTGGGTGGGCTCTTTGGCTTTGGGAGAGGGAAACAGACCAAGACATCCCCCATGGAGTCTCCCCTTAGTCAAAATGCCCCTCCTAGCATCTGTCCTGGTATCTGTGCCAGGGCAGCAGGAGAGTTAAAATGATCTGGTTTGGGCTGGGGAGGGGCGTGGTCCTGTCTGTTAGTGTCTATGTGAGAGGTGGCCTGAGTGTCAGAGTCCAGATGAGATTGAGTCTATGGCTGCCTTTGTGAGGGTCTCAGTGTGTGTGTGTGTGTGCGTGTGCGTGTGCGTGTGTGTGTGTGTGTGTGTGCCTGCTCTTGCTGTACCTTAATCCTGTTGGTAGCTAGTCTTACTCCAATGGACACTGGTCAGCGATCTGGGGAAGGGAGCCAGAGTGCCTCTCTTCTGATCGAGGGGCAGCAAGCTTGGGCTGCCATGGACCGGCCTAGGTCTGGCTAGATGGGGCTGCCATGGGGGGAGTCTGTTTTTGCCCTGGTGAATGGGCTTCTCTGGCTAGGGGAATGGTGGAGAAAGGATGGGGCGTGAGTAGGGGTGGAAAATGGAATTGCCAGCCTGGAATGAATGGATGGTGGAGTTTCTCTTTTGTAACCGGGAATAATTAAGATAGATGTGCGGATGGATTAGCTGTCCTGCAAGGTCAGGAGCGCATTGCCGGATCACTCTATTATTTCGCTGCGCCACAGCTACCCAGCTAACGCCTTTTTCATGATATTTTGAACATCCGCACAGAAAAAAACCAAGTGAGTGCACGAGAGATACAAATGGATCGTTTGGTGGAGAAATCCGTCTTCGTCACCGCCGCCAGGCTGGGATTAATGCGATTGAAGGCTCCTCCAGGCTCCGCCAGGGAGACGGGCTCGGGAAAGCAAGAGAAATTGGTTTGTACCCCTGGGAGCACGATTGATGGGCCAGGCCCGCCAGGCTGGGCTGGGTCACTGTGTTCTCAGGCTGGGTTGGAGGTGGGGAATGGGTTTGAGGCCTGGCCTTGGCCTGGGTGGGCCTTTCCCTGAAGGAGAGACTTACACTGGGTTGAAACCTCCAGAAGCTTGCTTTGGAGACTGTGGATATGATGATAGGGAAGATCTCAGGCTCTGATGCCCCAACGGGCTGAGATACTTTGAAGAAAGAGCAGAAATGGAAGGGCCTCATCCCCAATGACACTGTCTTTCATGAGCAGCCAAGGGGAGGCTGCTGAAGTCTATCAGGGTGTAGAATCTGAGGAGAGGGTCTGGACAAAGACAATATAGCCATTTACTGTCAGAGCAAATATTTACTGAACTGGAACATGTGCCAGGCACAGGGCTAGGTGTGATAAACACAGTATGGCTCCTGTCCTCATGGAGCTTGTGGCCTAACTGGGAAGACAACACTGGATGAGTCGCGCTGACCAAGTGTGATGGGGTTTGTGATGGAAGTCCACACTAGGAAAACAGGACCTTGACTAAGAAAGAGATCAGGAATGTCTTCCTTCAGGGGAGACATGAAAGCTGAGTCTTGAAGGATGGATAGGAGCTACCAAGTTGGGGAAGGGAGAAGAGAACTATTTTATAGGCACAAGGGACAGACTGTTTGAAGGCCTGGAAGGGGGCTGGTGGAAAACTCTTCACCTGCCTGATGGAGAAGACAGAATGAATTTACCCATGGAGACATTAAATGACTTGTGCAGGGTTACATACCTAGGAAATGGCAGAGCCAGAGCTGGAACAAAAGTCTTTGGCTTCTGGGGCACCTGGGTGCCTCAGTCAGTTAATAGTCTGCCTTCAGGGGGATCCCTGGGTGGCTCAGCGGTTTGGCGCCTGCCTTTGGCCCGGGGTGCGATCCTGGAGTCCCGGGATCGAGTCCCGGGATCGAGTACCACACTGGGCTCCCAGCATGGAGCCTGCTTCTCCCTCTGCCTGTGTCTCTGCGCCCCGCCCCCCCCCGTGTGTGTGTGTGTGTGTGTGTCTGTCTATCATAAATAAATAAATAAATCTTTGAAAAAAAATAGTCTGCCTTCAGTTCGGGTTATGATCCCAGGGTCCTGGGATCCAGCACCATGTTGGGCTCCCTGCTCAGTGAGGAGTCTGCTTCTCCCTTTCCTTCTGCTCCTGCCCCCTGCTTGTGCTCCCTCTTGCTCTTTCTCAAATAAGTAAATAAAATCTTAAAAAAAAAAATCCTTGGCTTTGGAGTGGCTGCAGATTCCTATTAGTCTGGTAGAAGAGACTAGGTCTTCAGTCTCTGTAAATGGGCCATATGTGAGCTTTATTTGGGAGGTCCCCATCCAAAGTGGGGACAAGGGCATGCATGTTCACATATATGGAGTGAAGATGGGTTCAGTGGAGTGATCATATAAAGCTTGGACATTTTTGGTTTTGGTTTTGCTTTTTTCCTTGTTAAGGGCATGGGTATGATAAAAATTTGAACATTATATGTGGGTGCAAAGTGAAAATTAAGTGCATTTTCACCCTTCACTTTATTTTGTTTTATTTTTAAATATTTATTTATTCATGAGAGACACAGAGAGAAGCAGAGAATAAGCAGAGGGAGAAGCAGGCTCCATGCAGGGAGCCCGATGTGGGACTCAATCCTGGGACTCCAGGATCACACCCTGGGCTGAAGGCAGACACTCAACCGCTGAGCCACCCAGGCTTCCCTCACCCTTCACTTTAAACCTCAGTATTCTCCTTCCTAGAAACAACTACTCACATCATTTTTGTGTGTAGAAATATTGTACACATGTATTGTAGAAATACTCCCTACATTCACAAATGATTAGCAAATCATACACACTACTCCACATCTTGGGTGTTTTTAATTTACAAATTATTTTAGAGATTATTCTAGAGTAATACATGAACATTCCTTGTTCTTTAGAACAACAATATAGTATTCCATTGTGAGGAGGTACTGTTATTAATTAAACCAATGTGGATGTACATTTAGGTTGTTAACTGCTTTTCTACTACTGCAAAAAAAAAAAAAAAAACAACCTAAGTGACTAATCTCGAAGTAGAATTACTAGATTTTTTTAAAAAGATTTTATTTATTTATTTTTAAAGATTTCATTTATCTATTCATGAGAGACACAGAAAGAGAGGCAGAGACATAGGCAGAGGGAGAAGCAGGCTCCTCGTAAGGAGCCCAATGCGGGACTTGATCCCGGACCCTGGGATCATGCCCTGGAGACAAGGGCAGACACTCAACTGCTGAGCCACCCAGGCATCCCAAGATTTTATTTATTTATTAGAGAGAGAGAGAAAGAGCACACAATTGGGGGGAGGGGCAGAGGGAGAAGTAGACTCCCTACTGAGCAGGGAGCCCAGTAGGGGGCTCAGTCCCAGGACCCCTCAATCCCAGGACCCCAGGATCATGATCTGAGTGAAGACAAGACACTTAACCAACTGAACCACCCAGGTGCCTCTAGAATTACTAAGGGGATGTGTCAGAGAGAGTTTGGCTTTAGGTCTGAAAGGAGAAAGCAGGGTGCAAGACGAGGAGGAGGAGATGCATAGGGAGAAGGGCTAGAAGACATGATAAGAGCAAGGGGCTCAGAGTCTGTGAGGCTGGGTGCCTGTCTCCCAATCTTGGCCCTGCTCTTCACTATTCTGTGTAATCGTGAGCAAGTTAGTAAACTTATCTGAATCTTCTACCTTCTTCTTTCTCTTCTTCTTTTTGTAAAATGAGATCAATATGAACTCATTGATTTGTTGTGAGTTACAAATTTACAAATTTTTTCCATAACTATGGAAGGGAAAATGGGTGGACAGGCTCTACAACAAAAGCAGCAGTTATCACTGGGGCACTGTATTTGAAATGTTTTTATTATTTTGTACTTTTTGCAATATCTGTGTTATCTAACATTTCTACAATGTACGTGTATTGCTTTCACAATTAGAAAGAAATAATACAAACTGTAGATGCTTCTGGTGGGGTGGAGGGAAAGATGGAAGTAGAAGCCACTGTAGGCTCAAATATTGAGTGAGATTACTTGGCAGAGGCTGCCGGGGGGGTGGGTTGGATTTACAGAAGAACAGCATTGGCAAGAAAGCATATTGGGTGGAGGAACATGAGTGAGCAGGGCGTGGAGACAAGAAAGCATCCATGGAAAAGCAATCCAGCTGAGCTGAAGCAGAGTCCTTGTACTTGTTTCACTCATTCATTCCTTTCACCTGCATTTGCTAAGCATAGGTTCTGGGCCAGGCTGCTGTGCTCTGCCCTGGGGACAGGATGGTGATCAGAAACAGAAACAGCTCCAGGCTGTGTGGACCTTATGGCAATTGAATTAGTACACACAGAGGTATAAGTTACTCCAATGAGAAAGTCTATGAGGGAGCCTTCGAACAGAGAGCTTCTAATAGAGAGGTTTGGCCTAGTAGGGCAAGATTTCCCAGAGCAAGTCCCCACTAAATTAAAGATTAGCAGGACAAATCGGCGTTAACTAGACTAAGAGGGAAGAGAAGGATGTTTTGAAAAGAGGGAACAGCAAGGTGGGTGGCCCAGGGGCAGAGGGGGTCTGGTGAATATGAGGGACAAATGCAGAAGACAAGGGAAGGGGGCTGGAGATGTTGGTGGGCCAGGCTGTCTAGGGCCTCACCAGTTTTGAACTTTATATTGAGAGCAATGGAGAGCCATGGAAGGAATTAAACCCATAGGTGACATGATCAGGCTTGTGTTCTTAGCAGTCTGATGGGCACAGAGAATGGAGGTGTGTGAATCAGACCACTGGGAATAGAAGGGGATAATGTGAAGGAGGGGAGTGGTGATGAAGATGGAAGGAAAAGCTTGGGACTAACAAGAGTGGGAGAAAAGGCTGGAGAGTTTGTGTGTGTGTGTGTGTGTGTGTGTGTGTGTGTGTGTGTGTATGCCTGCATGCATGTGCAGCCTGTGGGCTATGAATATAAGTCCAGGCTGAATAGTTTGATCAGTTGGCAACCTGGAGTCATGATAATGATATACCAACAACCACCCGGAGTGTCCACCTATGCTGGGTCATGCATACCTATTTTTTGCAGGCATATCTCATCCAACTCCTGTAATTACCCTGTTTGAGAATAGTTCTCTTACTTCCAATTTATGGATGAGGTTAAGCAACTTGATCTGGGTTACCCACTACTTAAGAGGCAGAGCTAGGCTTTCTGGCTCTGGAGTATAACCACCAAGCTAGCTATGCTGTTGTGGAAGCCTTTTGAGCAGAAAAAAGATATGATCAGTGTGTGTGACTTTGGAAAATTAATCTAGTGGTAGTGAGTTGGATGGATGGGTTTGGGAGAAAGACCCAGAGACTAATATTTCAGTTGGGCAGAAGTAAGATCAGAGAGTCTGAGCCATGGTGGGATCAAAGTCATGTGTAGAAAGGGATGGAAACAAAGGCCTCTGTGAATAGACAGGATTTAAGATAGATATTAGTTCTCTATTGCTACTATAACAATTTACTGCAAATTTGGTGGCTTAAAACAACACCCATTTTTTTTAAAGGGCTAGTTTCCAAGATGTATTCTTTTTTTTAATTTTTTTTTTATTTATTTATGATAGTCACAGAGAGAGAGAGAGAGAGGTAGAGACACAGGTAGAGGGAGAAGCAGGCTCCATGCCCCGGGAGCCCGACGTGGGATTCGATCCCGGGTCTCCAGGATCGCGCCCTGGGCCAAAGGCAGGCGCCAAACCACTGCGCCACCCAGGGATCCCACAACACCCATTTTTTAATTTAAATTTTTAAAAAGATTTTATTTATTTATTTGAGAGAGAGAAAGAGAGCACATACCAGCAGTCAGGGAGGGGAGAAGGATAGAGAGAGAGGGAGAGGGACAAGCAGACTCCCCACTGATCAGTGAGCCTGAGACCAGGCCAGATCTCAGGACCCTGAGATCATGACCTGAGTCAAAGTCAGACATTTAACCAACTGAGGCACCCAGGGGCCCCAAGCACCCATTTAAAAATATATATATATCTCATAGCTCTATAGTTCAGAGGTCCAAGCAGGCGGGATGGATTTCTTTCTTACAGCCCCACAGGGCTGAAATCAAAGTGCCAGCTGGTCTGGGGTCTCATCTGGAGGTTCTGGGGGAGAACCTGCTTCCATGATCATTCTTGTTGGTAGAATTCAGTTCCTTGTGGTTGTAGGCATTAGGTTCCTGTTCTTCTGCCAGCAGCAAGAGAAAACTGTTTTCTAACAGGCTCTGCGATTAGATAACCCCCGCCCTGATCATCTTCCTTTGGCCAAGTAACATAAGCATGCACAGAAGTAACACCAGGGCATAAAGTCATGGGGCCATCTTAAATATCTACAACACCACAGGACCACTTGGGGTTATGTGTGTTGGAAAGCTAGGCGAGGTGGGATAGAAGAAGAGGTGGTGTGGGGACAAGATAGCTCTGAGGTTTGGAAACTAAATTACTGGGAGCATAATGATGACAATCCAGGAATGAGAATTTAGCAGAAGAGCTGATTTGAGGGGAGAGATCATAAGGTGGACATCTAGGTGGGCGCACAGAGCAGTTAAAAATTAGGAATTTTTAGGAGAGTAGGGCTATTGCAAGTTTCTAACTTTTTTATGAGATATGCCACACATGAAGAACATGCATCCTAAGCGTATAGCTCAATGAATGTTTATGTCTGCAGACACCTGGCTGCTAACCGTCAGAACAAGATTTCCAGCTCTCCCTCTCTGCAAGTTCCCTTGTGCTCCTTCCCAGTCACTGTGTCCCCAAGGTAACTTTTATTTTTGCATTGATCATCATAGATTCTTTTAGCCTATTCCTGTGCTTCATGTGAACAGAATCATACAGAATATGCTCCCCTCAAAGAATTTATTAGGTGCCTGCTGTATGCCAGGCCCTATGCCAGGCTCTGGGGACAGGATGACGACAAGACAAAGTTCTAGCCCTCATGGAACTTATGTGCTGCCCAGAAGGAAGAGATTAGTACTGTTGGAGGCAGCAGGATGACCAAGGGGGAGTGTGGACGCAGGAGAAAGGATAAAGCTGAACAGATGAGAAGAGCTCAGAATGGGGGTGGAGTGGTCAGAGGGTGGAAAGAAACCAGGGCATGCAGCAGTGCAGAAGCCAGAGAACGAGAGCTGCAAGAGGAGGGAATGATCAACTGCATCACATGCTGCTGAGAGGTTAATTAACACATATTTATGGAGCACCTGCTTCGTACAAGGCTAGGCACAGAGTGAAATACAGAGTGGCATAAAACTCCCTGTAATAATGATCTCTAACATGTCTATAGAGATAAGAGAAGGCCCTGGCAGGGGAAAAACACTGTAAAACTCAAATATGATCATGTCAACTGCCCCCCTTAAAACCTTTCTATGGCTTCCCATTGTCATTGGGATTAAGATCAAAACCTTGCCACAGCCTTCCCAGCGCCTGTGATCTGACCTCTGTAGATTTCTGTAGCCTCATCTCTTACTCTCTGTCACTCTGGCTCTTCAGGCATCCTGGTCTTCTTTTTACCCTTATCCTACTCCCTCCTACCCCAGGGCCTTTGCACATATCATTCTTTAGCCTACAACATTTTTCCCCTTCCCGTAATCCCTAGAAAGACCTATTTAACTGTATTAACTGTACTTATACCATTATTTATGTCTCTGCTCCATGGTTGAGTCTTCAGAGAAGCCCTGATTTTCCAGCTTAAAAGAGTTGGCATCTGTGCTTTGTACTTCCACAGCTTGCTTTGTGGAACTTTCTTTGGTAACCCTTACTACAGTGAGTAATTATGTGTCGTTATTGTGTGTTTCTCTCTCACACCAGAGACCCCTATAAGAGCAGAGACCTTTTACAAATTTTATTATTATTATTATTATTTTTAGTTTTTAAAGATTTTATTTATTTATTTATTCATGAGAGACAGAAAGAGGCAGAGACACAGGCAGAGGGAGTAGCAGGCTCCTCACAGGGAGTCTGATGCGGGACTCGATCCTGGACTGGGATCACGCCCTGAGCCGAAGGCAGATGCTCAACCACTGAGCCACCCAGGCGTCCCAAGATCAGAGATCATATCTGTTTATGATTATTGGTGATTCCCCAGCGCCTAGCTCAGTGCTGGGACTCAAATGAGGGTTTGATAAGCATTTGTGGATTGAGTGAGCTTATGAATTTGATCAGCCCTGTCTTTAAGCCTTGGCTATGTGACCTTGGGTAGATGACTTTCTTTCCCTGGGACTCAGTTTCATCATCCATAAAATGAAGGGATAGACTCTCTAAGGGCCTCTCCCACCTGATGTCCTCAGATTCGATGAGTCACACTCATAAAAAATGTCACTGGGCTGCCTGCCAGCACTTAGCACTGATAGTAGTAAGTGCTGAGTAAGAAGGTGCGAAATCTTAAGTGCTGTTGAGACAGGACAGAGCAGTATGATCAAGGATGAGTGGAGCAGACTTCCTAGAAGAGGTGAGCAGAAATGAATTAAATAGGTAGAGAGAAGAGAGATTTTCAAGACCCAGAGAAGCATGAAACATGGCAGGAGACCACAAGGGGACTGGCCTGGCTGGAGCCCCTGGGAAGGATTCAGCTCCCTTTAAATAAGAAAGACCCTCTGTATTAGTTTCCTATTGTTGGTGTGACAAATCACAACTTAGTGGCTTAAAACAACAGAATTTATTATCTTACAGTTTTGGAGGTCAGAAGTCCAAAATCAGTCTCAGTGTACTAAAGTCAAGGTGTTGGCAAAGCTGGTTGCTTCAGGAGGGTCTGGGGAAGAATCTGTTTCCTTGCCTTTTCCAGCCTCTAGAAGCTATCCCCATTCCTCAGTTCCTGGCTCTGCATCACATCACCTTTTTCTCTGACTTTGACCCTGTCACCTCCCTCTTAGCCTCCCTCTTATAGGGCCATTGTGATTACATTGGGGCTACTCAGATAATCCAGGATAATCTCCAGATCTCAGGATCATTAACATAATCACAGCTGCAAAATCCCTTTTACCATGTAGGTAACAAATTCACAAGTTCCGGGGATTAGGGGGAGGACTTCTTCCAGGGGGCCCTTTTTCCGTTTACCACACCCTAGTGGTTATTCATGTGGTCTCTGAGACAGAATGCCTCAGTTTAAGCCTTGGCTTTGTCACTCATTAGTGCCTTAATCCTAGGTAATTTATTTAACCCCTCTATGCCTCAATTTTCTCGTTGGTAAAATAAGGAAATAGTAATGCGCTTCTTATTTGTTTCCATTGCCTACTACTATATGAAAAACCACCCCAGATCTTAGTGGCTAAAAACAATAATGACTTTAAAAGGCTTTTTTCATGCTTTTTTCCATGGGTGGTATGGACTGCATTATTCACTGTTGCAGCTGCTTTCGTCTGGAAACTGGGGTCAGAATATGCCAGTTGGCCTCACATGGGTGATGGTTGTTGTTGAGCACTGGCAGGAAAGCCTTACTTAAATTCTCCTGCCAGTGGCGTTTTATTCCATGAGGTCTCTCACCCTCCACTGGCCTCACTGGCAGGATAGTTCAGACTTCTTCACATAGTAGCTGACCTCCAAAGAGATGAAGAAGATGAAGAAGAGAAATAGGTTCCACCTCTTTTGCAAAACCACATTATATAGGTCTTGAGGGATGCACAATTTGCCTCTATTAGTTGTGAGGATTCCATGAATTAAAACATGCAGAAGGACTTAGGACAGTGCCTAGTATATAGGAAGTGCTCAGTGTGTTCAAAAAAGTGCAGGATCTAGTGTTCACCTGCCTAGTTTTAAAACCAACTCCATAGTTTGTGGTCTATGACCTTTGGCAAATAACCACTCCAAGTTTCAGGGTCCTGTGAACATGTGATCTTTCATTAAAATTTTGAAGAGTATATCTTTATACAAAAACTCAAATCAAAACTCTGAATGAGGGACACCTGGGTGGCTCAGCGGTTGAGCGGTTGCCTTTGGCTTGGGATGTGATCCTGGAATTCCAGGATTGAGTCCCAAGTTGGGCTTCCTGCAGGGAGCCTGCTTCTTCTCCCTCTGCCTATGTCTCTGCCTCTTTCTCTGTGTGTCTCTCATGAATAAATAAATAAAATCTTTTAAAAAAAAACTCTGTGAATGCTCCAATACATTGAAGGAATTTTAGGACCCCATGGATACCACCATCAGACCACATCCTTCCCCATGGGAAAAGTGGATGGAATCCAGGTTCTGTGAAGTGAGGGGGAGGGCTCAAGGAGCTGGCTAAGATGCTAGAGGAACGGGCAAAATTGAGAATGCCGGGCAGAAGAGGATCATTGAAGGATCATTTGCTCAGAGGACTGCTTCTCCCTCTGTCCCTGCTTCTCCTGACTTTCCAAGGGCGTTGGTAACAAGTAAGCTGAAGGCTGAGATTCTTCTTCTACCAGGCCTCCTGTAGGAATGGCCTTGGCATGATTCCAGGGTCCCCGGATCTAGTCCCACCTGGAGAGCTCCCCTCAGGGAGCCTACTTCTCCCTCTGCCTATGTCTCTGCCTCCCTCTCTCTCTGTGTCTCTCATGAATAAATAAATAAAATTTTAAAAGAAAAAAAAAAGGAATGGCCTTGGCAGTCCCAGAGATGGTGTAGTCCTCTTGCAGGCAGTGAGCAATGTGGGGCAGTTTCTACTCCCTCTTCACATATTCTATGCTCCAGACAAACTAAGCTGCTCCCCTTTTCCCAAACACACCTAGCACCAAAGCGTAAAAAAGCATGGATTTCAGAGACATCTGGTTCTGGATGTGCTGTTTACCAGCTGTTTGATCTTGAGGAAGTTATTTAACCTCTCTGAACTTTGGTTTCTCATCTATAAACATGGAGATAATAACACCTCTCTCTAAAAATAATGGGAAGAGTTAATGAGATACTGTGGATGAAAGCTTCCAGCATATGCTTGGCACAGACTAGGTGCTCCTTAAATACTGGTTTCCTCCTCTGAATCTCTGTTTGTATACCTCTCTCCCCTGGCCAAGCTGTTGCCTCAGGCTTCGCCTACTGGAGCTCTGCCCAGCACCTGACTAGATCCAGTGGCACTTGTCCCATCAGTTCTGTCCCTGACCCTACCAGTGTGTGGAGCTCTGTCCCTTGCTGGTACACCAGGGTATCTGTATGACTCACAGGGAAGTACTAAGTTCGCTTACTGCTTTGTAGTACAGATACTCGTGTTTGGCTTTAGTAGGCATGTAATAAACATTTACAGAAAGAACCAAAGGACATATGAGCTTGAGCTTTGGGAGAAAATGTTAGAACCAGTGTTATGTCCCTTGTTCTTTTGTAGCATCTAGAATTGCACAAGTTGGGGGAATTAGCAATGACATTTAGTTGACTCTTGATGGGGTCAAATCTACCAAAAGAAGTGACCTTGATCACTTCTTTGGGGGAGGAGGGATTGGTATCAGGGAGGCTTTAGTCAGGAGGGATCAATAATGACTTTCGTTGGATTGAGGGTTCAGGGAGATTTGATTAATTGGGATAGGATGCCATTGAGGAGTCTATGTATGAATTGGATCAAAGTTGAGAGCAGATTTTCACAGACACCAACTCTATTAGGGTTCCTGGATCCAATTCTTTGTGTTCCACTCCTCCACCCCCACCCCCGCCCCCAAAAGACCAAGTAATTCTCAGATGCCAGCAAGATATCCTGAGAAATCAACTCCATTCTGACACTATCTGTTGGGGGAGAGCATCAAAGCCCACAGGTAAGTATTCAGTCCTACACGACTGCACTCTGGATCCTAATTCAGATACCAGTCCCAAGCCCCAGGTAGTTACCTGTGCTTCTGACCCACTGACAACAGACCAGAGGTTACAATGACCTCCTCAAGTTTTGATTTGCTACAGAACTCAGGAAAGCACTTACTTACATTTACCAGTTTATTAAAGAATATGATAAAGGATAAGAATCAACAGCCAGATGGAGAGACACACAAGACAAGGTATGTGAAAGGGCTCAGGCCTTCCATGCCTGTTCAAGAAATCCACTCAACCCCAGATGTGTTCACCAACTTGGAAACTTGGAAGATCTCTGAACCCTGGCCTTTTTGGGGTTTTATGGAGGCTTCTTTACATAGCCATGATTGATCAAATCATTGGCCGTTGGCTGATTCAACCTCCAGCCCCATTTCCCCCCCTGGAGGCTGGGTAGTGTGGTATGGAAAGTTCCAACCTCTGATCATATGGTACTCTCTGGCAACCAGCCCCAAACACCCCTCACCCTAGTTCTTGGGTAGGACCCAAAATTTACCTTCATTAACCTAACAAAAGACACCTTTATCTCTCTTAACACTTATGGGAAACTCAAAGGGTTTGGGGAGCTGTGAGCCAGGAACCTTGGACAAAGACCAGGTTTTTGGAAATACATATTTGGTCATTCAGATAGCCAAATATATATTTCTTATAAATCACAGTATCACAAGATTGGAGACTGGTTGGTACTGGGGCTGGAGATGACACCACTTACCCTCCTATAGGGAGTACCTTTTGCTTCTTAACTAGAGCTAAAGGCTGTGCCCACTTGTCCTCTCTGGGATAGGGGTAGAGGTGATGTACCTGGGGACAATGGAGAAGAAGGAAGATGGCCAGTGTGGCTGGATCTTGGAGAAGCAGCATCTAATTTCCCCACTCCTATCTCCTGCCACACTGTCCCAGGCCACCCAGACCATCGCCTGCTGTAGCCCAAACCTCCCAGGTCTCTCTCCTACTAGGAAGGCACTCATTTGCTCTCAGCATCTCCAGGTCTTCAACTGAGATCTAAGTGGTCCATTCCTATATCTCAATCCCTTTGCCAGGGAATAGTTTGTTTTTTAATTCCTGAGGCTGCTTTCCTCGGGATAAACAGCAGGAGAACCTTTTCCTTTGCCCTATTAACAGGTCAGATTAAGTAGTCAATCATATAACCAACAAGTCATTTCTCTACTGGCCCTAGAACAAGCCCAGAGTCTCATCTGGGAGATGAAACTCTCCTTGACAACAAGCAAACTGAAAGACATCACAAGGTGGCATGTGGGTGGGGGGGCCAAATGTGGGGGCAGAAATCACAGCAATAATTACATTTTCCCAGGATTTTCTGCTTTATGGAACAAACTCATTACCTCAGGTAACCCTCATGACAATCCTATGACGTAGGCCTAATGATCTACATTTGACATTTGGGAAACAGGCTCAGAGAGGTGGAGTTGCTGGCCAAGATCAGATTGCTAGTAAGTGACAACACCAGGACTCTCATTTTCCAACACCAGGATAGGGGGAACAGAGGGCTTACTTGGGGGTCTTCAGCTGGCTGACTCCTGTCTGTGAGGTCTGTGAGCTGTGAGCCCTGAAGCTTGGAGATATCCCCCTGGAGAACCCTTCTTCCCTTACTGCCAAGGTCCTAGGTTGGGAGGACAGAGGAGACTCTCTGGCTCCCAGGCCTCTTCCCAGACTCCCTTACTAGACACGCTGCCCCTGGTAGCTATTTGAGCCAAAGGTGCCCTCAGAATCCTGGTGCCTCCCTCCAGCCCCCAGGGGCTAGTCTGCACCCCTTGTCCAGATCCCAAGACCCTGAGAAAAAAACCTCAGCCATCTGTCCGGGTCCCCTCCCTGTAGGTCAGTGCTCCCCCCGCCGTGGACAGGCTCCTGCGATGATGGATCGCTGGCCCCAACGCACATATTATTATGAAATGGGTTTATTACACTCTAAATCTCTCACTAATGTGCCGCTCTTTAATCCCTTTATCCACTCTCAGTCTCCCAGGCTCGGCCACTGCTCTCTCCACCCAGGACTAGGTCTGAGTGGCTTATTGGATGATTTCTGACTTGGGGGGACTAGAGTGGGAGCTGTTTAAAGGAGGGGGGAGGAAAGGGAGCCATGCAGCCCTTGAGAGAAGTCTAGAGGCTTGTCTGGGGGCTTCCAATGCGGAGCCTCCCTGGGCTGAGTTCACTAAGGAACCCCTGCCATGAGTCCACTTCCCTCCTTCACCATCTCTGTGTCTGCCTCTGGCTCTCTGTGGCAGGCTGCCTCACTCTACCTCTGCCTCCCCACTCTCAGGCTCCCTGACTGTCTCCTGTTGTCTCTGTGTCTTCCCTGGAAGCCACACTGTGGTCAGGGTGATGGCATCTCGTTCCCTCTGGGTGAGGAGGGCAAGGATCCCCCAACTTCTCCATCCCACCACCAACCCCCCCACCTTCTGGAAAATCCTTTAAATCCACTGGGTTTCTGTTCTCTCGAGTCACTTCTTCGCCCCAGCCCCACTCTCCAGCCGCCGTCTCCTTTGGGCCTCCGCTACTGATACCCCTCTCTGGCTTTTCCTCTAGGATCCCGACTCCTCCTTCAGCCCTGCTCCCAGGGCCTCGCCCAGGGCCCTGCTGACCCCAGCAGCCTGCATCTCCTGGCCATCCGGCCTCCGCCTCCTCTGCCTCCCCACGATGGCTGACACCTCGCTCCCAAGCCTCCCCTTCCCTCCTCACTGTGGCTCTGGCCACCTCCCCGCTGGCCTCCTCTCCCTCCCTCAGTCTCTGTCTCTGTCTCTCCCAGTGTCTCTCCCTGAGCAGTCCCTCCCCACTCTGACACACCAGCCGGTACGGCAGCCAAGGCTTCCTGCTGTCAGCTGGGGAATAGATAAAGATAAATGATATTATGTTAAATTCCACTTAATGACAAATTTTTAATTTTCTGAACATGGTCATTTTCTGGCTAGTGAATCAAGTGGAGGGAGCTAATTACATGAAGATCTGAACAAAAATAACTCCTAATTTTCAAGGATAATGGAAGAGAAATGTTGGAGATTAATGGCACTATTTATCTTTTTTAAATTTCTATCTTTCTCTGTGATAGCCGTGCTCCCCAAGGAAAATATTCATAAAATGAAATTGAAGTCGTAACTTAATAGGTTATTAAAATTTTTGAGTGCATATCACTTTCCTTCCGCAGCACTGTAAATTTAAATTGAAGTTTGCGGCTCCCCGAGTCACCAGCGGAGTTTTTTTTATGATGGCACAATAGAGAGAAACATGCATCTTTGTCAGGAGGTATTTGCTAGTCTAATTTTATGGCAGGCCGGATTATCAGACGGGAATGGCAGCGCCGGGGGAAGCTGACAAGCCCGCAGCCGGCAGCCATGTGTTTCCATTAGCGCCCCGAGCCGTCCGGGGTTTCTCTGGACTCTCATTTTCCACTTCAGTCTTTTATCTTGATTTAAAGTGAGGGCGCCCAATATTCAGGGCCTGTCATTTTTCTCTCTCACACACTCTCACGCGCTCTTCCTCTCCTCTCCCTCCCACTTCCTCTGCCCCGGGGCCTGCTCCCTTTCATCTCAGGCTCCTAGGAGGGCCCGGAGACCCCCACCCATCCTCACCCCACCCAGTGGGCTCCACCCTGGGAGGGAGAGGAGAGAGGAGGCCTGGAGGCCAGAGGGGCAGTTGTAAATTTGAGTGAAGCCCTCTCCCCGTGGGCCCATCAGAGGAGCCCTCAAATGGGGATAGCCTGTGCACCAGGCAGGGAGGGGGGAGCGGGGGGGGGGGGGGTGGCTCTGCTGGCGCCCAGCAGACCTTCTAATTGAGTGTTAATGGAGTTGCGAAGGGGAGGGCGCACAGCTGTTGACTCTGGGGACCAGAGGGCAATGAGAAATCCGGCCAGTCCCTGACTCTGTTCCCATGCAGGTCTCTGTCCTGACTTTGAGTCTCAGAACCATCCACCTAGAGGGAAACTGAAAAAGGACTCAGATCAGCTCACACATTTTAGAGATGGACAAACTGAGGCCCAGACATGGGGACGGTCTGGTCCAAGGTCTCACGGCTAATTAGTGGCTGAGACAGAACAAAACATTGGAGATCATAGATGGTTGATGAATGCACTTTTCAGTGAACCGCGGTGCCTCACGTCGGCCTCTTTCTGCTCTGTGGGATGGAAGCTGACATCTTTGTGTCTCCCTTAGCTCCCACCCAGCGGCATCCACTATGTCATCGGCACCAGGTTCTCCAAAGCACCGTCCTATCCTCAGACCCACACCCAGTCGGTTACCATGTCTGCCATTTCTTGTACCTTTCCTTGTACCTGTCCCCTCCCTCCTCTCACTGGGGTTCACCTGGTCTATTTGTTCTCATGCTCAGTAGTGACCTTTCCCTGGTAACCCAAATCCCAAAACCCTCATCACCCTGCATGACCAGGGGCTGCCATTTCCCCTCTGTCCTCCCTCCCCCTTGCCCACCATATACCCATGTAGGGTCTTCTCCAGGCAGGGTGGCCCCTCTGCACCTTGGTATTTTCTGTCCCCCTCCAGGAAAATCCTCTACTCTCCTAGCTCTACCCACTATTTGTGACCCACCCCAAGCCACACCCTTGCTGCCCCCACCCCCCAGGCACACTGATCTTCCCTCTTTTCTGGCCTCCTTTAGCCTCACCATCCAGGCTGGCCCATTTGATGTTTACCACCTGCTCGCCCACTGCTTGAAACTCCTTGCACTTATTTTGACATGTGTATGCCAGAGGCCCAAAATTTAGTTCGAAAAAAAAAATTCAGTTCGCATACCTTTTTCTGGTGGTCACAAGTGCTCGCCTGGGTCACACGCCCTATCCTATGTGTCCTGAGCATAGCAGCCAAGCCCCCTAGATGAGACCTCAGACAGGAAGTCCACCTGCATAGATCACAGCATATTGGAGCTGGAAGGGACCTGAGACTTCAACTCTCTCATTTTATTGATGGACAAACTGAGGCCAGAGAGGTGATGCCCGGGGTTCTGCCGTAAGTTCTCCACTCAATTCTGACTCACTCCAGGTCTCTGGGCTCACTTGTCAGTGCTCTTTCTACCTCACCAAGCTGCTTCCAGTGTTTAGGATGGCACTGTTACTTATATGTAAATTGGCAACAGCTCTTTGATCTCAGAGCCTAGGTTTCTCTAGAGTGGGGAAAAGCCGTCCTGGTCCATGGTGCTTCTTCAAAGTGGGGTCCGAGATGACTTGAGAACCCTGTGGCGCTTGGCAGTGTCTCCTTGCCCCTCTGGCCCTCCAGCACATCCCACACTGCTCAGATCCTGCCCCAGGCTCCCCGGCCTGACCACTTTGTGGACTATGACCCTTCCTCCCTCCTACCTCCCCCCAGCTCTTGGCTCTCTGTTGGGCTACCCACCATTGTGTCCCATGTCACAGGCGTGTAGCAGGCGTGTTGCAAGCATGTTCAGGCATGTTTTGGGCATGGCCATTTCCACTTGGCTGCCTGTGCCACACAGGTCAGGTGGCGAGTGGCCCGGGCCGCCCCCACGCCGTGTTTAGCAGTGGAGCTGAGCGGAGGCGGTGCCTGGTTCCCCAGCCACAGTCTCTCGTTAGAAAGAAATTAAAAGCCACTCAATTTTGGCTAATATCCCTCTGAAGGCCTTTAACTCCACCTGTGACTAACCCATTCATAATCGCTCCGTTTTAGTGGCTCAGGCTGATGTAGCCTCAATTAATTTGGGAGGAGAGATAAACGGCCATTCCTCTTTGTCTCCCATCCCTTCCTCCCTTCCTGCCCTCTCGCCTGGCTCCCCCACAGCCTCTCCGTCTCTCGGCCTCAGGCTGTTTCTCCATCTCCCTCTCTCCACCTCACCTCTCCGTCTCACCCGGATGCTGTGGGTCGGTTTCTGTCTTTCCAAACATCTGCCTCCCCAACTCTTTTTGTGTCTCTTTCAAAGTCGCCCTTAGTTTTTGTTCTCCCTCTACTTCCTCTGTCTCTTACCCTCCCTCGCTCGGTCTGCCTTTCTCTCTTGAGTCTCTTTCTTTTCCTTCAGGCGTTTATCTGTCTGGGCCTCTGCTCTTTGTCTCTGTCCCTCCCTCCTATTTCTTTGGACCGGGCCCCTGCTTTTGGTCACTGTGACCGTGACTCACTCCTCTCTGGAGCTACTTTTCTGGCCCACTAGGGTGTACGTGTTTCTGGTGCTGTTCTCTGGCTTGATCTCTCTCCCCAGCTCTGTCTCTGTTCTCTGCTGTCTCTTTGTCTCAACCGCTCCGTCTCCCAATCCCCCCCGTCTTTGGTTTTCTTTCATTCCCGCCCTCCCCTCCCCGCCCTCCGGTTTTGTTCCTCCCGCAGCTTTTCTTCTTTCGGCCTCCCCCGCTTCCTCTCCTGCCTTTTCTTTTATTCTGCCTCGGTCTCTCCATTTGTCCATTTCTGAGCTATCTCCCTGAGTTTTTCTTTCCTCCCTTCCTTCTTCTGTCAGAGAGGACTCTCCCCTCCCTACCCACCACGGCTCCAGCACCTTTTCTCCTGGTGCCTCAAACCCCCCAAGCCCGAGAGTCCTTTTGTCTTCCCCTCCTCTCCCCATGATTATTAATGATAAAAGCTCAAACATCACATCAGTAATTTCTGAGTGAGTTTTGCAGTGAAACTGGGGCCTTCTCAGCCCCTCCCGAGTCCCACAAATTTTACTTTTGTAATTTCACGCCTCTGGTTATCACCACGCTGCTCCGTCCCTCTCTGCCTCTCAGCTCCCCTCCCCTCCCCCCCCCCCCCCCCCGGAGAGAGCACTTAAACTTGTTTTCATTCCCTTATTCTTTATTTTTTTAATGTCCACTCTCTCCGGAGTCAGTAATGTTCTTCCTCTCTTTCCTCTCCCATTTTCTGTTAATTCTGCGCCATCTGCCTTAGCATCTGTTAAAAATAAAATTTCCCTCACACAATGAGAAGCTTCCCTGCTCCTCCCTCCCCCTTGCAACCCCCCAGGTTTGGTGCTGGGGCCGTCAGATGCCACTTCCTCTCCTGGGATCTTCCCCCCTCCCCCCAGTCCCTAGTCTGGTGTTCAGAGAAGAGACACAGCACTGGGTGAGCAGGCGGCGGGGAGGGAGGGGGCTGCCCAAGGGGCCTGGGGCTGGAGGGGGCAGCTGCCGAGGGAGCTAGGACTGGGGGGGGGGTGTATAGAGGATGGAATTAGGCTCCACCCACTTGCCTTCGGGACTTTGCCCAGGCTGGAGCTCTGAGCTGCTGAGACAGAGCACCTGCACAGGTAGGTGACAACAGGTGGGGGAGAGGTTTGAGGAGAGAGCCTTTGCCCCTCTGGAAAGAAGGTAGCTGATGAATCCATTTGCCCTTTCCCCAAAGCTAATGCTGGGACACGAGGCTGGGATGGCACTGGGAATGAATTTGGGAGATGGGAGAACAGCCCTCAAGTCCCAGTGGCTGGCCCCAGCTTGGGCTGGATATGGTGCTACATAAAGTGTCCTCAAGACTGGCCATCAAGGGTCCCCTCCCCATGTCTGCTGGAGGACTGTGTCCCTACTGCTCCGGGCTCAGCTGGGAGAAGAGGGGGGAAGGGAATCAATTGACCCCATGCCCTGAAGACTTTAGAAGGCAGAAAACTCTTGGGTTGGAGCCAGCTTCCCGATTGGTTTAGGGAGAGATTCAGTGTGTATATGTTTGTGAGCATGTGTGTTTGTGTATGCCTGTGAGATTATGATTCCCTGTCTCTATTGATCTATGTGTGTCGAGGGGGTTTGAGAATATGCACTGGGTTTTGACTGATTTTTTTTTTCTGTACCATACTATACCTGGCTACATCTCTCAAGTGCAGGCGTAGTATGTAGGTTACAGTGAGCCTGTAGCTATACTTCTATACTTCTCTATGAGATGGTGTGTGATAGTGTGTTGTGGTGGGTGTGTTGTAACTATGTGTCTCTGTGTATATTTGTATAAATTGGGTCTTACAAAAAAAAACTATCTTCCTGCCTATATGACAATGGTGTAATTATTCGTGTCATGCTATGTTGGTTTATTTGCATGTGAAAGTGTTACATATTTTGTGTATTTGTACATCAATATATCTCTCCTGTGAATTTGGGTGTAACTGTTTCTGATTATGTATATGCTTATCCCCTTTCCCTTGTGATGAGGTGCTCTGAATATGACCAATGGCTGGTACATACCTGTGTGCGGGTTGCTTCAGCTCTGAGTGATGTGGTGAGTGTGGGAGCCTCTTTTTTTGAGAGGGTGACCATGTATGACTGTCTCTGGTGACGTATGCACATGCATGCATGTGCGTGCTCCATGCTTCCTTTTTCTTAGTGCTACACAAACATGTGGATGCCTGAGGTAGGCTTGGTTGTGCCAGACAGGGTGGGGCAAGGTATGCACAGTTATGTTGGTGAGTCCAGTGAGGTTAACTGAGATGAGATCACAGATGGAGATCTAAAGCAGCTTAGCAGCAAGATGGTGAAAAGACACAGGCTTTACTACCAAACAGTCTTCAGTTCAATTCCTAGATCTGCCCCTGATCAGATCAGTGACACCGCAAGCTGCTGAAACTCTGAGTCTCGGTTTCCACATCTGTAAAATAGGGATAATCATATCTATGGCACACAGGTTTTTTAAAATTTTTATTCATTTATTAGAGACACACAGAGAGAAACAGGCAGAGGGAGAAGCAGACTCCATGCAGGGAGCCTGACATGGGTCTCGATCCCGTGTGTCCAGGATCACGCCCTGGGTGGAAAGTGACACTAAACCGCTGAGCCACCGGGGCTGCCCAGCACACAGTTGTTTTAAGGAGTAGGGACAAAAGATAAGCAACTAGCTTGGCACCTGATAGCAATAAAATAATAGAAGTAATAGTAATAATAATAATAATAAATCATTAGGTGCTTACTATTGTGTTTTTACTTTTTTCACTCTTCACATTAACTCTGTAAGGGTCTTTACAGTCTTAAAGATGAGTAAACTGAGGCAGAGTATAAATAACCAAGATCGAACAGCTAGTAAAGGTGTGGTTCCTGCTCCCAGACGATAGCTTTATATGCAAAGCAGGTGCTTCCTGTGACTACTGCTAATATTGTCCTTGTGAATATGGAGGTGCAGCAGATCAAGACCACTTTGTTTCCCCTTATAGGAGTCCCCTTCTCAAGTCATCCTCCTCTTTCTTCCCTACTCCCCTGTTCCCATAGCCCTGCAACCCAGCAGAGCTGATGGCTCCTGGGACTGTTTGGGGGGACTGGACAAAGAGAGAGGCTGAGGAGGAGGAAATACCCCACGATCCTGGCGCCTCTTGCCAGCCTTGATCGACACGGAAGATTCCGTAATCTCTCTCTGCCCCGAGGGGAGCGGCAGCGTTTGTGAAACAGATTTTTACAAAATGTTTTGACCCTGCTCTCCCCTCCCCCCGCATCCCTGCCTGGCACCGTGTCACCTAATTAAATCAGCCTTCGCGGGCGTCTCCGCTCCCTGCTAATTGTGCCCTGGGCCCTCTTCCGGAGGCCGCGCTCCACACAGCCCGCACAGCCCCCCACCCCACTGCCGAGGACGGCAGGGGCTGGGGTAGGTGCTGCTGGGGGTTGTGTGAGGGGCGGAGGTTCCCTAGAGGCTTCTCCCGTGGCCATCTCGGTAGTCCTCCCCACTGGTTACTCCCCAACCCAGGAGATCTAGGCACCCGCTCTAGCCCCCACCCGGCCCCCATCGGCTTCCTGCTCAAGGACGGGGGCCCAGGTCTGAAATGACCCAGGGCCTGGGGGAGGCCAGCCCGAGCGTATCCGGGTAATTGTCTCCGCCAGACGCGCTGCCGAAGCAGGCGGCTCGGAAAATCCCAGCTTTCTTTCCCCTTCGCCGGCTGCGCTGGGCCCGCCGGAAGCCGGGCGGCTTTATTTACAGATCCTCCCGCGAGCGCGGGCGGAGGCTGGGCGGGGAGGCAGCCCGGCCGCTGCCTCTGTCCGAGGTGCTGAACGCGCACAGGCCTGGGCGGCTCTTCTGCGTTTGCTGGGATGGTAGCAGTGACTACCATAACTAAAAATCAGTACCAGGAGACTTCTAAGGTCAGGAGAGTCTTTCGCTTTATCCATCATCTGCTTTATCTGTTTTTTTCTCTTTTCTTTTTTTTTTCCACAACCAAGAATACACTTGTGTATTACTTGTGAATTAAAAGTAAGTCCTTGGGGATCCCTGGGTGGCTCAGCGGTTTGGCACCTGCCTTTGGCCCAGGGCGTGATCCTGGAATCCTGGGGTCGAGTCCCACATCAGGCTCCCTGCATGGAGCCTGCTTCTCCCTCTGCCTGTGTCTCTGCCTCTCTCTGTCTCCCATGAATAAATAAATAAAATCTTTAAACATAATAAATAAAAGTAATTCCTTAATGTGATTTTTCCCCCTTGATGCGAGACGTTCTTTTTTTATGTTTTATTTATTTATGATAGTCACACACAGAGAGAGAGAGAGAGAGAGAGAGAGGCAGAGACACAGGCAGAGGGAGAAGCAGGCTCCATGCACCAGGAGCCCGATGTGGGATTTGATCCCGGGTCTCCAGGATCGCGCCCTGGGCCAAAGGCAGGCGCTAAACCGCTGCGCCACCCAGGGATCCCAATGTGAGACGTTCTTCTGGACAAATGACCAAAGTTGTTCAAAGAGGAGGGAGATTAATATATTTTAAAAAGAAAAATAGAGATAACAACCAAATTCATTGTTGGGTGAACCTTGTTTTTTCCTTATTTGAACTAGCCAAATGTAAAAAAAAAAAAGAATGAAAGAAAATTTTAATATGGACTAGATATTTGATGATATTAGTGAGTTATTGCCAGTTTTATTAGGTGTGATAATAACGTTGTGGTTCTATTTTTTTTAAGTCTTTAACTTTTTTTCTTAAAAAGAGCTGTTAAGTGACTTGTCCAAAGTTACTTAAGAGCCCCTTCTCTCAAGCATTCTGACAATCCATCACCAGCAGATCTGAGCATGTCAACAGCTTGGTGTATTGATATGGCAAGTTCATGTGTCTGTCTCTGCTTGGGTTGATATGAGTGATGATGGTATTGTAGCTCTATGGGTGAGATTGTGAATGGCAAATTTCGAGTGCCCACTGTATGCCAGATTTTCTATAATGATATCTTGCAGCATTTTAAACTCACAATATCCTAGGAGGAAGTAATTGCTATTCCAGTATTGCAGATGCAGGAACTGAGGCAGAGAAAATAATTTTCCTGTGGTCTTACAGTTAGTAAGAGATAGAACTAGAATCTTACTATTCTGAATCTCCTCCCAATGTTCTTGGCAATTGCTTAAACTAGAGTGGCCTTATTAGTGTGTGTAAGACTTGTGCCTGAGGGTGTCTTCATCTGGTGAGTTGAAGTGAGCAACTATGTATATAGTCACAGCAGGGCTCCTCTCCTAGTAATGCCCTGGAGTAGGAGATGCAGGGAATTACAAGTCAGCAAGGATGGAAGGTCAACTTGAAATGAATTAACCAATGGGTATGATCAAGTCCACTAAAGATTTACATGATATGAAGAATTTACCTGGTGACAAAATAGATCTCAATTTTATTTTGGAGTCAGAATCTTCCTCTTCATACTGATAAAACCACCCTTTGAGCATCTTCCAAGTCCCAATCTCCTTGTCTATAAAGATGGTGAACCTCAAAACTATGAATATATACACAGTGTCTGGGACAGAATAAGGATTCAATAAAGAATAACCTTTGTTATCAAGAGGAGAAACACCATATAATATAGTGCATGAAAACCAGACTTGGAATCAGATCAGAGTATAATCTTGGTTTCAAAATCCACTAGCTAAGTGATCTTGGGCAAACAACTTAACCTCTCTGAGCCTCACTTCCCTTTTCTGTGATAGGGAAATAATCATACTTAAAGATACTGTAAAAATTAAATGAGATGATGTATAAAGTTCTTGACGTAGTAAACACTCAGTTTGTGCCAAGTGCTTTAGGTACATTCTGTCTGAAGATTGTTACTCCCTACAAAGTATAAAGTACTTGATTTTCCAACTCAGACTATTTTATATTCCAAATTCATACTTGTTCTGTTCTTCTGGCTGCCTTCCTCTTTAAGAGCTGTCTGTATTATTTGAAGGTTTCTGAGAGTCAGTAAGGGGATTGGCATAGAAGACCTGAAGGGAGACTAAGAGGGGGAAGGACCTTGGCATAGGAGAAAAGCACTAGTGTGGGAGTCATGAGATTGGAGTTGACATCTTAGATTTGCCATTAACTAATTGTGTGAACTTGGTCAAGTCACATTTTTCTTCTCAGAGTCTCAGTTATCCGACCTGTAAAGTAAGGAAAGTAGACTGGATGAGCTATGACATTATAAGATTCTCTGGGTAACTTTACGTGTTCAAGAGACTTGAGTAATATGGGAAAGTATAACGAATTCTGTGGGACTCTAAGAGTGTATGAAAGGAAGGTGTTGGTGAGGGTATAGGGTATGGAGTTCTGGCTGCAACAACATAAATGACAATGGCTGGGAGGACCTTGTGATGATACTTCCTTGAGACAATGTATGACAGTGTGAGACTGTGTAGGAGTGAATATTGGGTGACTGGGTGTGTTTATGTAAGTGGGTGCATGCAAGCATCAGATTCTATGAATGTATTGTATGCAAGGATGTGGGTGTAATGATATGAAAATTATTATAGTCAAATTATGTGAGAATGTAAGTGTGGTTGTAAGGGAATTATATGGGTTGTGGATTATATGTGAATATGTGAATGCAGAGGTGATATATGTGAAAGGCTGACCGTGGGCTGATAAGCAGGGAGGAGTGTCAGAGAGCTCTGTAAAATAGGCACCACGTGCAGGAAGAGGCTGAGCCTCATCACCCTCCCCACTCTCTTACCCTTCTGGGGCCCTCTGGGGTGATCTATGGCCAACTCAGACTTATTGATTTGGGATGACCTGTTCACTATTTCTACCCCACAGAGATGCAGACACATAGTCTTATGCTCATCAGCTGTGGTGTCAGGGGCGCCTTCTGAGGAGAGTCTGGATTAACACTTGAAGTCCCACTATGGGCAAACTCAGTCTGGCCTCCCTCCTATCCTACGCCTAACAATCTTGGCCAGGAGACTTTAAAGATAGTGGCCAGCCTGACAATGGGTGAATATCCTTGATGTCAGGGAGGTTGAAACAGATTTCATCCCTGCACTGAGGTGGCAGGAGAGGATTTGGTGGAAGGATAATCCCTTTTTGAGAATTTTTATGCTTCAGCTTAAGAAGTAGAAATCATAAAGAGAACACACATAGACATACAGTCATACTTGTATATAAGGCTTACCTAGACCTTCATAATCCCACACTCACCCTGCCATACACACACACACACACACACACACACACACACACACACACATTCAGAAACTGTTCTGAAGAATCAGGGGTTTTTTTGTTTTGTCTTTGAAAAAAGGGCTCATTTATTTAAGCAAAGGGTAAAGGACTGACAATACCCTTTTCAGATGGGAATATAGAATGGTGCAACCTTTTGAGAAGGCAGTTTGACAATGTGTGCTCAAATATAAAATACGTATTTTTTAAATCCAATACTTCTATTTCTAAGAATTTACCTTATGGAGATAATTGTATAGGGATGCCTGGGTGGCTCAGTGGTTGAGCATCTGCCTTCAGCCCAGGTTGTGATCCAGGTCCTGGGATTAAGTCCCGAACTGGGCTCCCTGCAGGGAGCCTGCTTCTTCCTTTGCCTAGGTGTCTGCCTCTCTCTCTCTCTCTCTCTCTCTCTCTCTCTCTGTCTCTCATGAATAAATAAATAAAATCTTTTAAAAAAGGAAATAATTGTATAAGTGTGAAAAGGTAGGTTCACAAATATGTTCATCTCAGGGTGTCTAAAATAGTGCAAAACTGGAGATAATGTCTATCAACAGAAGACTGTTAGTACATAATACTGTGGAATATAATGCAACTATGACAACGATAGCTCTACATTCATTGAAATAGAATGACATCTATGATATTTTAAAAAATGAAAATGGCAGATTACAGAACAGAACATACTGTTTGATCCTGTTTATATGAAATTACACACTGTGTCTATGTTTATTTAAAGGCAGAAAGAATTGCCTAGTAGGATGGTCACTAAAATAGCATTAGTGGAGGGCATCTGGGTAGCTCAGTCAGTTAAGAGTCTGCCTTTGGCTCAGGTCATGATCCCAGGATCCTAGGATGGAGCCCTGTATGGGGCTCCCTGCTCAACAGGGAGTCTGCTTCTCCCTCTCCCCCTGCCACCATCCCTCCTGTTCTCTCTCTCTCTCAAATGAACAGATAAAATCTTTAAAAATAAATAAACAAAATAGCATCAGTGGTTATCTTCCCTATATGGGGGCTTTATTTTTGGCTTGCTTTGTATTTTCTGTATAGTTTACAATTCTTACAGTGAATATGTTTCTTTCTTTAAGATGGAAGGAAGGAAGGAAGGAAGGAAGGAAGGAAGGAAGGAAGGAAGGAAGGAAAGGAAGGATGCTTCTGTATGCCTTCTCTTGTACTTAGCACAGAGGACACAGCAATGAATGAGGCACTGATTCCTTTAGGGACTGTCCAGGTTTACACCTCAAAAGTGTTGGGGATAACAGTGCACTTGTTTTTTTTTAATTTTTATTTATTTATGAGAGAGAGAGAGAGAGAAGAGAGGCAGAGACATAGGCAGAGGGAGAAGCAGGCTCCATGCACCGGGAGCCCGACGTGGGATTCGATCCCGGGTCTCCAGGATCGCGCCCTGGGCCAAAGGCATGCGCCAAACCGCTGCGCCACTCAGGGATCCCGATAGCAGTGCATTTGATGGTTACATCCCAAATATCCTACATCTACGAACTGTGTCATCTTCCTCCCTCTGCCTGCTCCTTGTTGAATCTGTGCTCATTTTTCGGAAGCACGGTGAAAAGATGTGAATTCCCCTTGAGAGCCGGTGGGATTGGCAGTAGAAAAAGGGAGATCACTGGACAAGGCTTGAATAACTGTGGAGACACCCTTTGGGGAGGGAAACCCAGGGCAGCCTCTGTCCTCAATGTCCCTCCCCATAACAAGGGACCCCTATGTCCACACTGGATTTTTTTTTTAACTTTCTTGGTCAAAATAATCCTTCTGAAAGTGTCTGAAATCATTACTCTCTGGGGATGAACTTCTTTGAGCCTTGAGGCTGCAAATAATCTAGAGGCCAAGGGTTTCACCACCCCCCACAATAGTCCCATTTCAGGGAACTTTTTCTCAAACACCTCCAGAGCAGGAGATTCTCTCCCTCCTGAGGCAGGTTCTTCTATTTCCTGCAGCATTAATGATTAGAAATTTCCTTCTTAAGGAAAGAGCTCAAATCTGCACTCCACCCCCACCCCCGGAAGGTATCTGTCATCTGCCCCTACAAAGGAAATGTTCTTCATGGATGGTGATAGAAGATAAAGTAATGCCCACTGAGAACATTGGAGTCAAAGTGAGGTGTGAGCTGGGACAGTGGAAGGAAACAATTTGAAACCAACCTAGCCACTAGGATTGTGCCCCCCAGCTGTCATCTTGCCAACATGTAGGCCAATATGTGGGCTCAGATAATCCCATTGTGGGAAAAAGGCTAAGCAAATCCCAGGAATACTTGGGAAACAGTGTAACAGCAGAAGTGAATGATGTCAAATCCCAGTAAAATTACTTATGAATTAAGGTGACATTGGATTGGTCATCCATTGGGCTGGTGGCCCATACTAAAAACAAAACTTCCTAATTTTTATAAGATATTAAAAGATCCCTTTAGATTTGAGATCCTGTATAAAAGAAGAAGGAATTCCTTATGTGACCTGATTTTACTGCACAAATATAATACAGCTGTCTATAGAGTTCAACCCCTTTCCTCAGCATGTCCGGTGGACATGATATAACCTGGGTCCTGGCAAATCTCTTGGGTCTCTCCTTCTCCACCTCCCCCACCTTCCTCAGATGCTACACACCAGAAGTTCCCATTTTCCCTTATCTCTACTCTTCTGCACTTGCTGCCTCCTCTGCTTGGAATTCCATGTCCCACCTCCTTAAACTCCTCCTTTTTGCCCAAACTAAAAACTCTTTCCAAACCAAGCCTACATCCAAGTTTGACCCCTTCCTGTTGGCCCAGAGCATCTTGGGCTTTTCAGACTTGCATGCTGCATGCTTTGTGGTTGATTAAGTCATAGGACTTCCTCCCTCATTAGAACTATGTGTTACCTGAAGGTAGAGTCTGTATCTTATTTTTTGTACCCTGAGTGCCAACCCAATGCCTGACACCTGGTAGAGATGCAGAAACAGTTGAGTGATTGAAGAAATGCTTAAAGGGGAGTACATAGCCTTCGCCAAAGGCAAATTCAGCTTTTTATCAAAGTTGGTCCTGGAATGATGGGGTTGAGGGGGGAAGCTTTCTACTTTATCTCATCTCAATGCTAGGATGATTGTGTGGCCTTGGGCAAGTTATGGGATTGCTTTGAGCTTTATTTTCCTTATTTGTGAAGTGGGGGTACATAATAGTATTTGCCTCCCAGAGTTGTTGTGATAAATCAAAGGTAGCAGTGAGTGTGAAGTGCCTGATACAGTGCCTGCCACAGATTAATTGCTATAATTATCATTGTTTTTCTGTCTGGAGTGGTCACAGGGATTATTGTCGTTATTATGTAGTGGCTCATTTCTCCCACCTGGAAAATTCTGCCCACCCTGAAAGGCCCTAGATCAAATGCCACTTCCTTTAAGAAACCTTTCTCGCAGCACCTGGCTGGCTCAATCAGCGGAGCATGCAACTCTTGGTCTCGGGGTTGTGAGTTCAAGTCCTGAGTTGAGCATAAAGCTTACTGAAGAAGAAGAAGAAGAAGAAGAAGAAGAAGAAGAAGAAGAAGAAGAAGAAGAAGAAGAAAGGAGGAGGAGGAGGACGACGACGACGACAGCGATGATGACGATGACACCTGGGTGGCTCAGTGAGCATCTGCCTTTGGCTCAGGTTGTGGTTCTGGGGTCCTGGGATTGAGTCCGACATCTGGCTCCCTCCATGGAGTCTGCTTCTCCCTCTGCCTGTGTCTCTGCCTTTCTCTCTGTGTTTCTCATGATTAAACAAACGAAGTCTTTTTTTTTTCCTTTTTAATTTTTTATCTATTTATGATAGTCACAGAGAGAGAGAGGCTCAGAGACATAGGCAGAGGGAGAAGCAGGCTCCATGCACCGGGAGCCCGATGTGGGACTCGATCCCGGGTCTCCAGGATCGCGCCCTGGGCCAAAGGCAGGCGCCAAACTGCTGCGCCACCCAGGGATCCCTCTTTTTTTTTTTTTTTAAAGATTTTATTTATTTATTCATGAGAGACACAGAGGGAGAGAGAGAGAAACAGAGACACAGGCAGAGTGAGAAGCAGGCTCCATGCAGGGAGCCTGACATGGGATTTGATCCCAGATCTCCGGGATCATGCCCTGGGCCGAAGGCAGGCACCAAACCACTGAGCCACTCAGGGATCCCTAAACAAACGAAGTCTTAAAAAAAATTAAAAAGAAAGAAAGAAACTCTGCTTGGACATACCATGATCACAAAAAGGAAGGGAGGTCCCTCTCTCCTCCGTCCTGCTCCACAGAACAGGGCTTTCAGTCAGCACTGCCAAGGGCTCTGGCCTAGGCAGGCTATAAAAGTCGCTTTTGCAGGGTATAGCCTGAAGCATCGCTTCCACTTCCAGACTAGCCGGAGATGTTGTTTTCTGCCCAAGTGTGGTTTAACAGCAAGGAAATCAGGAGTGTAGGGGAAGAGATGCCTCAGCTCATTGTGGTGGGAGGCTTATTTGCCAGTGCATTGAGGCCTCCGCTTGTGGCCTTGTGCCCAGGTATTTCCTTCGCACAAAGCAGGATGTTAATAATAACCCAATGCACAAGGGTGGCAGTACTTCTCACTTGTACTGCATTAAATGGTAAATGTACTGCATTCACATGGCCTCATTGCTTCAGCTAATATTCAGGGAATGAAGGAGACAGGTATTATTCCCATTTTACAAATGGGGAAACTGAGGCCAAGATGATTCGCCCGATGATTGGCGGGGGCGGGGGGGGGGCAGGTCTGAGAGGTGAGCTGGGGCAGCCCCCAGCCCAGCCTCGGCGGCGCATGGGGCGCATGGGCACCTGCCGGCGCGCTGCGTGCGCACCCCTGGGGGAGCTGTCCAGGGACGCCCCAAGGCACTCAGGGTGGGGACGCCCAACCGTCTGAGGCCGCGCAATTGGTCTCTTTCCTATCCCGGCGGTCTGGGGCGGGGCCCTGCACCCATCCTCCCGGCAGCAAGACTGAGGCGCGGGCGGCGGGCGGCGGGCGAGCGCCCCCTGCTGGGCGGCGGGCGGCGGAGCGCGGCGAGGACCCAGGGCCCGGCCGGGCCGCGGCGCGTCCTCGCTCCCAGGCCCCGCGGAGGCGCGGCGGCTCTCCCGGGCGCCGGCTCCCCCGCCGCCTCCCCCGCTCCCTCCACTTTGGGGATAATTTAACATGTTTCACACTAACTTTCCGTAATGGCCGCGGAGCCTTCAGAAAGGCAGCCTCCCCGCTTTAACGGCGGCCGCGCTAATGGTTATCTCGCGGCCGCGCCCCCGGCGATCCTGTCAGGAGTAAATAGAAGCTGACACAGTCATTTGCTTAAATCTTCTCCACACTTTTGCCGCATTTCCCTCCAGAGGATACCCCTGAAACAACAATTATTTGAAATGTCACGCGTTTCTGCCCCTGGGCTACCAACAAATGAACATTAAATCTATTAACAGCAAAAAAAAATTAAATGTTTACTTTTCCGCGAAGGTGAGAGGGGCCGGAGTCGGGAGCGGCCGCGGGAGAGGCAGGGGCAGGGCAGGGGCAGGGGCAGGGCAGGGGCAGGGCAGGGGCAGGGGCAGGGCAGGGGCAGGGCAGGGGCAGGGCAGGCGCAGGGGCAGAAGCGGGCGACCGGACCGAGGAACGCGGGAGCCGCACGGGGGGGGGGGGGGGGCGGGGCAGGAGGGAGGCTGCGGCCAGGGGGGCCAAGGCCACAGACACACGGAGCCGTGGACACCAGACTCCAAGAGACGAGGAAGGAGAGCCACCGCCGATGCCCATAAAATAAGAAATGGAAAAAGCAGAAAGAAGCATTCCTTCCCCCACCCAACCCCCAGGGCCTCCATCCTCCTGTTTTTAAAGTAAAATGGAAAGCAGAACCCCTGGGCCTTTCCTAGAGACGTGCTGGGGTGAGCTGCGTGTTCTGCAAACAGCGCTCCCTGTCCGCGGCCTGCCCTACAGCCTGGTTTCCTTTGGATTTGAGGCAGCTTGCCTGGGCTGGGCCTCCAGAAGCAGGGCTCTGCCGGCGGACCCCCCCCCCCCCCAACCCTTGTGCAGCAGCAGCAGAGTGGCTGGGAGGCTTGGAGAGCCCTTCACCGCCTCCCCCCTACAGACCCAGGACCCTGGGGTGAACAGGCATTGGGCAAAGCAGACAGGTCTCAGGGCCTGCTGTAGGTGTGACTCCCTGTGGAGCCCTAGAGCCTTCCAGGCCCATGCGGTGACTCAGTTTCCTCATCTGTACAATGGGAAGCAGATTTCTGGACCTCCAATCCATAGGCCAGACTGAAATGTCCTAATGAGTGCAATGGCTCAGTTGTCTCCCATGGGCCAGTGTGACATTTGAAAGATGTCTTGCCTGGTCATGCAGAAGGATTTGGGGTGTGTATGATCTTGTCCTTTGGCTCCCTGTAGGTCAGTGCCTCACTGTCAGTGATTTCTGTGTCCACAGAGCAACTCCTGTGGGGAACAGTCTAAGGGAGGGGTAGTAGGAAGCTCTCTGGTAACCCACTTTTACCTCCATGCCTCCAACCAGAACCAGGGCTGGGTGAGGGGCTGGTCAGACAGGGGTCAAGCAATAGGGAGGCCAGTTAAGGGGTCCTTGGACAGGGAGGAGGACAGTTGGAGGAGTCAGTGGGATTGGGAGGTAGGAGAGGTGGAGCAAGTGAGGAGTTAGTGTGAGCCTTTTTCGCTTCTTGATTCCCCCACCCTTGCATCTTCTGGTCTACCATAGAACATGTTCCTGTGACATTTTCAGTGAAAATAAATGGGTTAGATTTTATAGTGTGAGGTGAAGGCTCTAGGTCCTGGGCCAACTCTGCATGGCCAGGTGCCTCTGGGTTCTGGTTTCACCACTCGCCTGAGGACACGTGCAGGACCTGGGGCTACACACCAGGAGACTTCGTTAGTGTGTAACTGGGTGTGAACACTAGCTCTATATACACCTGTCTGGACCAATAACTCATGCAAGCACAGAAACAAGGCTATGAATTTGCTCTCACACTACCGCTTTAATTTGCACCCTGTCAGCCTCACATGAACCCACACTCTGAAATATACATTCAGAGCACACTCATGTGGACACATGGATGCTCACCTTCCTTATTCAAATGGAACCTCGCACACTCAGACACACATCCAAGGTGACTCCTTCCCCCTGTCCTCCACCTTGACAAAGTTCACCTCCAATCTTCTTGCTACGAAGGTTACAGGCAAAAGGGTATGCCTGTCTAGGTCACTGAGGCTATGTCCCTTGTCCAAATGTAAAGTTGTGTATGTGCGCTTGTGTGTGTCAGTGACAAAGAAATTGTGTGTGCATTTTTGTGTCTTTGACTGTGGACGTGTTGCCGCCTCCAAGGAGACTCTGCGTGTGCGTGTGTGTGTTGGAGGGTTGTGTGCCCGAGTAGTTGTGTGTGACTGAAAGTGTGTGGTGGGGGGTGTGGGGGGGTGAGTGCTATTTAAATAAAAAAGAAAGGAAGTGAATCAGGGTCGTTTCCATTTTAATTGTAAAACAGATAAGCACTAAACACTTTGAAAAAGTAAATGACTTGAGAATAATTACTCTCTATTACCCAGCGTCCCAGGGGGGCAGTTGGAGGAGCCCAGATGGCTACAAAAATGGGATTTAGCAGAAAATTGAAGACATTATTCACCGTAACACATTATCAATTACCTTCATATCAATTACAATAACCTTACATTAGCGAGGGGCCCCGAGACCCTCAAGCCCTGAGACTGTGGAATCACTGCAGCCCCGTGGGGGTGGGGGCGGGAGGGGGGGTAAGAGGATGGGAGGGGACTGGGAGGGTCCTGCTGCCTTCTCTCCCGGAGGTGCTGCCGGCTCAGGCCCTCACACCCCATTCCAGGTCTCCACTCCCCAAATTTCCTCCGGTGCCCACACACCGGGCCAGGGGTTGATGGCAGATGACAAGTGGGCACAGGAAGTGAACTGAGGCGGTAAAGGGCTGAGAAGCTGCCAGGAGAGAGACAGAGACGCCCAGAGGGGGAGGCGATAAGATGCTGAGGGGTGAAAGAAATAAAGGGATGGGGTGAAAATAGTGGGTGGTTGATATGGGCCCAAGAAATATAAGACGCTCAGAGGATTGAAAATCTGAGGGGGAAAGGTGCTGGAAAGTCACCTAGAAATTCTGCTTTTATTCTGTGATCACTTCCCCGTCTATCCACCCCTGCCACCCCCCTGCCCACTCCATCGACGGATTTAGGGCTTTTCTAGGCTTTCCCCTTCTTGCATCTCTCCTCCCACTTCAGTTCCTGCAAGCTTCTCTCCTCATCCCAAAACCTCTTAGATGAAATGGGATGGGCCCTGGGGCTGGGGGCGCTCATGAGAGTGGGTTGCATAAGGGATTCAAAACTGAAGGGAAGGGATCCCTGGGTGGCGCAGCGGTTTGGCGCCTGCCTTTGGCCCAGGGCGCGATCCTGGAGACCGAGGATCGAATCCCATGTCAGGCTCCCGGTGCATGGAGCCTGCTTCTCCCCCCTCTGCCTGTGTCTCTGCCTCTCACTCTCTCTCTGTATGACTATTGTAAATAAATTTTTAAAAAAAAACTGAAGGGAAAGGCACCTAGCTGACTCCGTCTGTAGAGCATGCGACTCTTGATCTCAGGGTGGTGAGTTCAAGTCCCGCATTGCGAGAAGAGCTTACCTTAAAAAAAAAAAAAAAAAAAAGCAAAACTGAGGGGAATGAGCCATTGTCCCCTGCAGTAGGAAGCACAGAAGTGAGACAAAGGGAAGAACTTTCTAGAGTTATACTCAGACTGAATCCAGGGGTCTCCACTGTGGGTTGGGTTCAGTGAGTGGAGAGGAGCCTGAAGATGCTGCAAGGGCAGGCTCTGAGACAGTGTAAGAATGAAGAGCACCACTGATTCCAATCCTGACTTCTCCCTGGTCCTCCCGCTAGCACAGGATGCTTCACTGGCTTGGTGGGGAGCCAGCTAAGCCAAACTCTAGGTCTATCCTGCCCAGAATGGTAGCCACTAGCCACATATGGCCATTGGGCACTTCAGATGTGGTCAATCCCAATGGAGATGCACCACAAATGAACAATGCACACTGATTTTTGATGATTTAGTATTGAAAAGGAACGTATAATGTCTCATTAATACTCTAAAAATACTGGCTCCATGTTAAGATGATATTTTGGTTGTATTTAAAGTACTTATTTAAATTTAAATGTTTAAATATTAATTTAAACTTTAATGACATTAAAATAAAAACTAGGGGCACTTCGGTGTCTCAGTTGGTTAAGTGGTTAAGTGTCTGCCTTCAGCTCAGGTCATGATTCCAGGGTCTTGGGATCAAGCCCCACATTGGGCTCCCTGCTCAGTGTGGAACCGGCTTCTCCCTCTCCCTCTGCCACTCCCCTTACTTGTGCTCTCTTGCTTTCTCTCTCAAATAAATAAATAAAATCCTTAATAAAATAAAATAAAACCAAATCAATTGATTTCCCGTTTTGCTTTACTTTTTAAAAAAAGATTTGATTTATTTATTAGAGAGAGTGCAGTGCATCCATGAGGAAGCACATGGAAGGGGGAGGGAGGAGTAAAGGGGGAGGAAGAGGGGGGAAGAGAAAGAACCTCAAGCTGACTCCATGCTGAGTATGGAGCCCAAGGAGGGGGTTGAGGGCTCTATCTCATGACCTTGAGATCATGACCTCATGACAGGAACCAAAATCAAGAGTCAGTAGCTTATCTAACTGAGCCATCCAGGGTGTCCCTAAAGGTTTGTGGTTTTTCGTTTTTTTCTTTGTTTTTGTTTTTGTTTTTTGTTAGAGGTAGGGAGAGGGGGCAGAGAGAATTTTAAGCAGGCACCATGCCCAGTGCAGAGCCCAATATGGGACTCAATCTCATGACTCTGACATCATATCTTAAGCTGAAATCAAGAGTCAGATGCCACCCAGGTGTCCCCTCTTTTTATGTTTTAAAACATATAGCCAACTAGAACATTTAAATTGCATTTATGGCTCATATTATATTTCTTTCAGACAGTGCTAGGCTAAAGCACCTAGGAAAGACAGGGTTTGGCTGGGAGAAAATTCTGGGTGTCCCTTCCCAGAATCACCTCAACCTCAATAAGTTCCCTATTTTTCTCAGAGGCAGGGAACCCTCAGAAACAGTAGCTCTTCTGAGATGCAAGTGATCAGAAACTCCAGGATCTGCCTTTTCCTTTCCATTTCCTGAAACCCAGTCCCCTAGATCATCCATCTGGGCCAGGATACCTAAGGAAAGGAAGGTGCATGAGCGGTCATGGGTCCTCACATCCAGTATATCCTCTCTTAGTGCCCGTCCCCGACATGCGTACACATATTCTGTCTATCCTCGTAGGCTCATTTATTCACACATTCTCCCACACGGCATGCAGATATACATACCCCTTCAAGTACACACATGCTTCCTGCTCATTCGTACAATCTCACATTTACACGGGGATGTGCACATGCATTTGGATTCTGCCCTGTGACATCCTCATGTGGATGCACGTGCACTCACAATCTCATCCATGTAGACATGTGCATCCCACTCACACATGGAGCAGGGCAAGGAGGGCAGGCCTCGGCAAAGTTGTCAACTTGATTCATGGTGTGTGTGTGTGTGTGTGTGTGTGTGTGTGTGTGTCCAGGGGAGTGAAAGCTAATAGTGGCCCCCTCCCCCAGGCTGGGCCCAGAGGACTAATTGCTAGTAATGAGCTAAAAGGAGCTCAGAGCTGGCCTCAGGCACCGGATGAAGATGTTTCCAGAGACCAGCCAGAATTTGTCCTGCTGTTTTGTTGATAGAAAATCCTTCTCCTCCGGTGTCCCCTCTCTGTCTCTGTCTCCCCTCCTGTGGCTCCCTCTGGTTCCCATAGCCTCTGAGGGGCCCAGCCATACCCATCTCCTGGCTCTCCCATCAGCCTCTCTGCCTCCTCCCAAAGGTCATATCCCATCATGGCATTTGCCCTCTGTCCTGCCCTCTACTTCCCCGATGGGGGGGTGCGGGGGGGCACTTCCCAGAGTATCCACT
Source organism: Nyctereutes procyonoides (assembly GCF_905146905.1). Lineage (NCBI taxonomy): Eukaryota > Metazoa > Chordata > Mammalia > Carnivora > Canidae > Nyctereutes > Nyctereutes procyonoides. The sequence goes on along the minus strand of NW_026575133.1, from coordinate 5,826,395 downwards.
GATGAGCGGAGGCAGATTCCCAGAGGCAGAGGAGGCCAGATCCAGGGCGGCAAGGAGGCTGATTGAATCTGGATCTAAGCAAAACCTTTCTCTCTCTTTTTTTTAATTTATTTATGATAGTCACAGAGAGAGAGAGAGAGAGAGGCAGAGACACAGGCAGAGGGAGAAGCAGGCTCCATGCACCAGGAACCCGACGTGGGATTCGATCCCGGGTCTCCAGGATCCCGCCCTGGCCCAAAGGCAGGCGCCAAACCGCTGCACCACCCAGGGATCCCCAAAACCTTTCTCATAATGAGATCTGCCCAATAATGGAAGGGTCAGTGCTGTGCTGCCCACCACTAGCATATTCAACAGCACCCACTGAAGATTCTGTAGAAAAGGTTGCCCCACTGGAAGAGAGGTTGCATAGAATGACCCATGAGGCTCTTCCTGGGATGATTATCATACTTACTCATGAATTATTAATACAATTATTCACTCGTAATAATTATTATAGCTACCATAGGTTTAGTGTCTATTAAATGCCAAGTACTTTACATTTTGAGCTATCTCCTCACAAAACTCCTAGAAGGGAGAGATATCCTAATTTTACAGATGAGTAAATTGAGGCTCAAAGAGGTTTAACCAGGTGCCAAGGTCACATGGCTAGTCAGTTACAGAGTTGGGATTTGAATCAATTCTGTCTGACTTTAACACCTATGCAATTTCCACTAAAACCCATCCATTCATTCTCTCAATAGATGTTCATTCATCGTACAGAGATCTATGATTTTGCAAGTAAAGACTGAAAGTGATAGTAGTCCTTTTTTTTTTAAGATTCTATTTATTTATTCATGAGAGACACAAAGAGAGAGGCAGAGACACAGGCAGAGGGGGGAAAAGGAGCCTCCATGCAGGGAGGCAGGGAGCCCGATGATGTGGGACTTTATCTGATGATGTGGGACTTTATCCGGGGACTCCCACACCCTGAGCTAAAGGCAGAAGCTCAACTGCTGAGCCACCCAGGCATCCAGTGACAGTAATCCTCAAAGGAATTTGGAAGGAGTGTGGTAGTGGGAACCAGTGTCTCTGTTTAGAAACAGAAATAAAAAAATCCTTACAGGAACCTCCTTCCACCATCCCCTCAGAGGTTGTGTCTGGTGTATACACTTGTGTAAGTGTGTCCATGCGAGCAACTCTGTGAGTGTGTGAATCCGCCTGGGAACACCCAAACATGCAGTAGCCGGGGAGCAGGGATAATTGGAGGGCGACATAGCCTAGTGCCACTCTTTCATGATCATGGAGAAGCGTCTGTTCCAGGGAAGCCCACCCTCCCTGCTGCCACATCAGTGTCCTTCAGCGAGGGCCAAGCCCAAGCCAGAGACACTTAGGGAGCAGCAGGATCTGAGTGCCCTTTGCCCACTTCAGCTCCCCTTTCTCCACTTCACTCCTACACTAGAACAGGGGGTGGGCAGAGGGGAGGGAAGGCAGAGAGAAAAGGAGGAACAAGAGCTGGAGTGGGACAGGGCAGGGGTGGCACCCAGAGATTTGGAAGCAGTTTATGATGCAAATATGTATAAAAGCTCTGCATTGCCTCCCTGGAGAAAGGAGCCTAAAATTGAAGTCTAATTATAACGAATGATTGTTAATGAGTTGTCTAAACATAATAGATGGAAAGAATTAAACGCCCAAGAAGAAACAGGGCTTCATTAACACACAATAAAGAAAACCACAAGTGGGGTGAACAGAGCCCTCCCCTGTTGTGAGAACATCCCTTCTTTCTCCTACTGATGGGGCTGGCAGGTGGGAATAAGGCCGAGACCCCTCGACTGAGACTTTTGGAATCTTCACATGACCCTGAATATAGAGGCCGTGTGTCTGCCAAAGTGGGCATTGCCTGGGCCCATGCCTGCCTGGGTAGATATGGGTGCCCACCTTAGACATGCACATCTGCGGCCCTGTAGGAGTCTGGTCAAAGTAAACGAGGGTGTCTGTTTCCCTGAGTGGACGCTGGTTGATGGCTGCATGTGGAATCTCAGAAAGGCACACCCTTCCAGGTTGGGTGCAGCGTCTAAGCTTTGGTGGTCTGCTGCACCAGCCTCTGGCCCCCCGCACTTCTTGCCTCCTAGGGAGGGAAAACAGCTGAGAAAGGACACATGCACCCATGCACACATATGTCCAGTTTTGAAGTTCAGGAATCAGCCACACTCACCTGAACTCAGAAGGCCAAAAGGAAGAAAGATGTCAGAGATCATCTAGTCCAAACCAGATTACCTAACACAGAGGGAGAGTGACAAGTCCCATGTCCCACAGCTCAGACTTAGATCTCCTCATTACTAGTCCTCGGTGCTCTAGTTTTCAGAACAGCCATCTCATGAATTCATGGCTTGGAGCAAGGCCATTCACACCGTAAGATTAAGTTCAATACATCTCCATATCACTCATACAGGGAGTACTGGGTCCCAGATCCTTCTGGGTAAGACCTGAATGTTTAGTTTCCAATGGAGGCAACGGGAGCCACGTGGTGTAGGAAGAGGCTGGGCCATGCCAAGTGGCCCCAGGATGGCATTGCGTGCAGAAACACGCATACATATGGGCTGTTGGAGGGCAGAGAAGAGAGCTAGAGAGAAGCGGGCTTTGATTGACAGGTTAATGAAGCGCTTTATGCCGGCAGTGTAACTGCTGAGGCAGGCTTCGAGCAGGCAGGCACACACAGCACACACACACACATACACACACACAACACTCAGCAAGGCAGGACCTGGGCTGGCCAACCCCCAGTCTCCCCGCATCCACAAGGATGCTCTCCCTGCACCTCTGCTCTTCACTTTCCAGGGCTCTTGTAGGGTTGGTGCAGTTTTGCAGGTCATGCATGGATGAAGAGGTGGGGAGAACCAATGGGACCCGGAGCCCCTGGTTTTCTGCTCAGCGCTGAGGTGACCTTGCCAACTGGGAAAATAAGACCAGGACTAAGACTCCTCCCAAGACAGTCCAAACACCCAGGCAGGCTGCTCGGTGAGGGTGGGGCTTGGGGTTTAACTTCTGGATGGACTTGCAGGTCCTCAGCCTATCTTGCTTAGACCCTCCTCAGACCAGACAGCCTACCCTCCCCCCACCTTCGCCCTTCCTTTGACCCCGCCCCCCTTGGAGCCAACACTGATTGGCTGCCATGCAGGCTGTGCCGGCCAACCAGCCCCCGCAGCGCCAAGAAAAGTTAATTTGGAGTTCTGGTCTCCTCCCAGGATGCATTTGGGCGGCCGCCCGTAATGAGATGCATAATTGCGGAGGCCTGCCAACAAAAGCAGGCTGGATTTAATTGAGTCAACGCATGGCCATTAATAATCTGACGGCAGTCCTCCCCCACCCCCACCCCACCCCCACCCGCTATCATCCAGCGCTCTGCAGCCCCCATTGGGCTCACTGGGCTCCCATCCCAGGCTGGTCTCCTGCTGGGGGGAGCAGGCCCTGACCATTCCCTAGCCTGCCCCAGCGCCGCAGACGCTGAAGGGAGAATCCAAACTCCCCTAGAATATCTCATGATAAATCAACCCCCCCCCCTCCAGCTCGACAACATACCTTGGACAGAACCTGTCCCCCACCAACCTCTCTTCCCATCTAGTCATTATGCAAATATATCCTGAGCTCCTACCATGTGCCAGGCACTGGGCTTTGACCTGGGAATACAGCAGCCAACACAGACACAGCCAGCGTCTTGGAGCTTAGTGTCACCATTCAACTGGCCCCTCACACCCTTTTCATGTTCCCGAGTCTCGTAGCTGTCCCCACATACCCACACCTATGCTTGACTCCACATACCAGCCCTCTTACACCTTCTCCAGTTGCCGGCCCTCTACACCTGTCCTCATGCCCTTTCCCCATACCTGTTCCTTTTGTGTCTTACTCACACTTCTATCCACAAAATGCCCTTTCCCATAGTCCTGTCCCCAGCACCCATTTGCCCATACATGTCCCCAATCTCCTGCCTGTTTCTACCCAATACCCAGAAAGAACCTTGTTCACAGGCCCCTCCCCCCACATTTGCTCCTCTCCTCTCACACCACCTACAGGCTTTCAGTAACACTGTCAGGACGACCTCACCAATACCCTCTCCCTGCATCTCCTCCCTCCTCCTCCTTCCTGCTTGTCCCTCCATTCATCAGGCCACCTATCTACCCTCACAGTCCCACAAGCCTTACCCAAACTTTCCAAATGGTTGCATATCCTAGAGCTGTTCTTGCATCTGTAAAATGGGAATAATATTGGTAAATGCCTCATGGGGTTGTTGAAATGGTGATTTCGTGAGATAATCCAGGCAAAGGACACCTGGAAGCACTTCCCAGTGCTGGTGGTTGACTTGCTGGGTAGAAATAATCCGATAAACTCCCCCACACTGAGCTCTGGACTGACCAAGGTCCTGAGGGACCCCCACACACACATACCTTAGGATAATCTATTTTTAAATAAAATTAGCCTGGAGAAGGCCTGGTCTAACCCTAGTGATTGAAGCTCAGATGGTAGAAATCTAGGTAGAGTGACCAGCTTTTCATAGCCCCTCAGGAAGGTCTGCTCATTTGCAGCCTCACCTGTTCCACATACACCTGTTTACCCACTATTCCCCTGGGGGAAGTGCAGCGCCCCGGCATCTCTCAGAGTGGGTCTGGAGCCCGTGGAAAGAGGGAATGGAGCACTATTCTCCACTCACTCTCCCACTTTCAGGAAATCTCTGGTAGGGAAGGAAGAGGTAAGTCTAACTTTGGAATGGGTGTGGGTGGAGTCTTGGGTCCCTGGGAAGCTGAATTTCTTATGAAAGGAGAACAGGACTCCCTTTCCTTCCCACTTTATTCCTTAGTTTCCACCGTAAGGTCAAGGAGGCAAAAGAAGGGAAAAGAGCCACTGCTTGGGAGAGGAGGCGGTACGGGGAGAGCTAGATCTGGAGCCCAACTCGCTTGGTGGTTGGAGGGGCGGGCTGTCCCGGATGCTCTAAAAGGAAGGTACCCTCCGCCCCCCGGCCTGGAGCCTCTCCTCCCAAATCGCGGGCTTCCCGGAGGAGGCGTCGGGGCCGCGCTTTGCTGGAGCCGACAGGCGGGCGCGCGCGAGCACGCGACTCCTCCGAGAATCCCCGTCACCGCCGAAATCGCCGAAATTGGCTGCAACTAGTAAAGATGCCAGGAATTTGCACCTTGCTCTGTGACCTAAAGCAAAAATGACATGAACATTGACAAATTTGACAAGGAAATTTGTGCAAAAAACAACTTCTATTTGGCTAGCCAAGCAGCAAATATGCCGGATGATACGCTTTATTAAGCAATCCATTTCTCAGCAATAGCGGCGCCATCTGCAAAGGTTACCGCGCATCAGGCTCGGCACAGAATTTCATCTGCGTCTGCAGTCGGGGCCGCACGCGGACACATTTTTCATGTACATGCGATTCCGGATGCAAATAGAATCCGTGATGAAGGAGGTGACCTTCTGGGCCGAGCCGCGCGCGCTAAAGTCACGCGCGGGCCCGCGGGGAGCGGGCGGGGCAGGCGAGTGCGGGGCTCCTCGTGGGACTGGGGCTGAGGGTTGGAAGAGGATGGGGTGTGGGAGGGGGCAGGAGGTAGGGGTCCACGGGAGGCAGGAATCACATATTGTAGCTTTGGGTCTGGAAGGGATTTAGGAGAGCATTGGCCACATCCTCTCGTTTTTCACAGATGTGGAAACTGAGGCTCAGAACGGTAAGGGTCTTGACCAAAATCCTACAACATGATGCTGGCAGGACCAGAGCTAGGTCCCCATGCCTTGACTCCCAGTCAGTGTTGGCTCTGAGGATGAGGGTGGAGACTGGGAGTATGCTTGGTTTCAATCTGTGTTGACACTGCTAACTGCATGACCTCGAGCAAATTAATAAAGCTCTCTGTGCCTTTAGCGTCCTTTTCTGTAAAATAAAGATATGCTATTATCCATCTCACAGCCTGGTTCCAGAGGAGTGAATTAGTATGCATAAAGTGCTTGGAACAGTGCCTTGCACAAAGTAAGTTCTACAAAAGTGTTTGTTGATTAAGTAAATTTGGGTTTTTATCCCTCCTGGGCTGATGGGGGTGGTGGTGGGGGACAGGCACAAAAGGGAAAGCTCCAGTGGAGGCAGAATGGGTGCAGATGGGGGAGAAATGGGTGAGCTACCATCCTTAACAACTGGATTGGGGCAGATGCCTCAGCCCTCTCAGAAAGAAGGCCTCTGCTCCCTTCTTTCCTCTATCCCCTCTATCAGCCCATTTTCCTTACATCCTTCCTCCCACCATACAAAGAAATAAAGTGCATTTTCATTTCCCACTCTCAGCCCTGTTCAGTTATCCAACTCTGCTTGTGGCCCATTGGGTCCCTAGGGTCTGTCTGTCTGTCTTGCAGGATCTCCTGTCATACTTGTGTTTCAAGTTAGGTGATTCCTTTTGGCTTTCTACTGGCTGAAGGGTCACATGGGGAGGAGCTGTGCCTCTCACTATGAAGGTGCTCTAATGAAGTCTGTCTCCCACCCTCAGTGGCCTCATTCCCACACCCTTGGTAACTTCATAGTCTCTGATTTGAGATAATAAAGCTCCATTCCCTTCACTGGTCTACATTTGTCACCCCTATTCCCCCCCATCCATGTCTCCTTCCCCCAAGCCAGGATTAATGCACCGATAAGCACCTATAGAAATTATTGCCTAATGTTATTTCCTGGCAATACCCCCCCAACCCCCACCACACATACACTGGATAAAGCCCTTCTCTGTTTTATGAACCCCTCCCTCAAACTCTCTTTGGGATGGACAGGTTCATTGCTCACCAGGTGACCTTGTGCTGCTTCTTCTTTTTTTAAAGATTTCAAAAAAAAAATTTGTTTTTTAAGTGATCTTTACACCCAAAGTGTGGGGCTGGAATTTACAACCCTGAGATCAAGAGTTGCATGCTCTACCAACTGAGGCAGCCAGGCATCCTATCCCTGGGCTTCTCACCCTGTCTCACCACCACCACTATCCAGTTTTTAAACCCACAGTGGGGCAGCCCGGGTGGCTCAGTGGTTTAGCGCCGCTTTCAGCCCAGGGTGTGATCCTCGAGACCCAGGATCAAGTCCCACGTCAGGCTCCCTGCGTGGAGCCTGCTGCTCTCTCTGCCTGTGTCTCCACCTCTGTGTGTGTGTGTGTGTGTGTTTGTTTGTGTGTGTCTCATGAATAAACAAATACAATCTTTAAAAAAAACCCACAGTGGTCTCTCCCCAAAGAGCTCATGGGAGAGATTGTGGAGAGATGTGGCCTGCATACTAGGCTTCCCAACCTACCCACACTGTGACCTTGAGTTAATCACCCAACCTCGGGAACTTCTATTTTCTCATTCCTAAAATGGGATATATAAATTAATAGTAATAACCTCTTTAGCCTGCTGGATCCTGGAAGATAAAACACGTTTCTTTCTTTTTTCTTTTCATGCAAGCTCTACTCTCAAGGTGGGGCTTGAATGCAGGACCCTGTGATCAAGAGTCTTAAGCTCTTACCCACTGAGCCAGCCAGGCGCCCCTGAAACCTGTCAAATCAATCATTAAATAAATACATAACTTTCTTTTTTTCCCTTTTATTCCCCCATTTCCATTTGGGTTCCCCCATGCTCAGGCTGTTGCTCACTCTCTCCATTTCTTTGCCACCCTTCTCCACTTCTCTTTTTGGGGTATATTTCTTTTAAAGGGCCAAGTTTTCAAATAAAAGAAAATCCAATGCTGCCCTAAATCCTCATCTGGGGCTCTGAGTCTGGATTGCGGGGCAGAAGTCAGAAGCTATAATGTTGGTTTGTTTAATCTTTACTGAGCACCTAAGTAGTCCAAGCAGAGCTCAGATCCCTGAGGGCTGCCTGAAGGGGCTCACATTTACCCCTGCTTCCCAAGTAGCTGCGGGTACAGATTCGTCCTGTGAGGAGGTGGTACTGGAGTGCCCTGCGTCCTGCCACGTACCCCCAAAACGAAGTCTTGCCTGGATAAGAGATGATGGGGAATGGAACCACCCTAAAACCCTCGCATGGCTGGAGGGGCCCCATCCTGGGCTTTTACTCTTCTTTCCCCTCTTCATTTCCCCTCCGCACCCTCCTACCCCAACCCCCACCGCCCGTTTTGAGGCGCGTCCGGCTTTGGAGACTCCTTGACCGCCCGATGCAGCCCTTCCGAGGGTCGAAGGGCGGCGGGCCCACCTTGCTGGGCCGGTGCAGGAGTAGGTGCCCAGCGGTACAAAACGACCCGGCCGCAGAGCCTCTTTGGCAAGCACCACCTCCCCCGCCAGCCCCCGGAAGTTTCTGGCCCAGCCTTCTAGGCCGAAGGGGCGGGGCGAGGGGCGAGGGGCGGAGCCACCCCGGCTCCGCCCGGCCCTCCCTCCACGGCTCCGCCCCTCCCTTCACGGCCCTCACCGGCCGGCCCGCCCCTTCCCCCGGCCCCGGCACGCTACAGTAATCCAGAATGTGTATTTCTGCAGATGATTAAATCAATACAATCCTGACAGGACTTGTTGGAACATGCTTCTTTATTTTGCGCAATTCCTTCCCCGCGTCGCCGGCATTTATCACCCGCTCGGCTGTCAGCGCCGAGATTGTGCGGGGCGAGGGCGGGGTGGGGTGGGGGAGGGTCGCGCTGGCGGGGTGGGGGGCGGCCTCCGCCGCGACCCGCCGCCGCCCTACGCTAACACAGACAAATAAACTTAGGGGTTGGACTGTGCCCCCACCCACCCACGGCCCGCGCCCGTCTCCCTGCGCGGGGGCTGGTGGGGGCGGGGAACAGGGAGATTTGGGAGAGGGCCACGGGGTAGGGGAGGCCACAGAAGCAGGGCCCCTGGGTCGCACCCACGCTCCCCTTTACACACCGAGCCCCTCCCCGAGGTCGGAGCCCCGACGGGTGGTTCTCCCCTGAATCCTCTCACCCTCCTCTGACCTTGGTCCTGGCAGCTGGGGCCCCTCGGTGGTGGGATGGGGGAGGGTGGGAGTCAGGATCGGCGGCCCCACGGCAGGCCCGGGGATGGGATGAGGGGAGAGGAGGCTCGAAGAGGGAGGAGGAGGAGGAGGAAGACGAGGAGGAAGGAGGGGAGGAGGAGGAAAACAAGGATGTGGAGGGGGAAGAAGAGCGGGACGGAGAGGAGGGGAGGGAAGAGGAAGGCTGGAGGGGGAGGAAGAGGAGGAGGGAGGAGGGCGCAGGGAGGAAGGCGAGGAGGACGACGGGGAGGAAGGCTCGGAGGCGGTGGCGGCCGGTGACAGGTGCCTCGCGGTGGCGGCCCTCGGCAGACGTGATTGCCGCCGTGGCTGCGCGCCGGAGCGTGACTTTACAACTAATCCTGTTTGTAAGTTATTATTTATCTTCAGGAAAGTTTGTCAAACTTGGGCTTTGATTTTTCGCCCTGATTTCCCTCTTGTGGCGCGCTCTCGCACGCGCTCCCATATAATTTATGACTGCCTCTGGTCCTGATGACAGATTATTAAAAGTAGAATTAGTTTTTCGCGCAGAATTTTTCCACTGGGAATTGGGAAGGCAGCGCTCTCCGCGGAAGGTCTCCGGCGAGGTCTCCATTACTAATAGAAGTTTTTTGATGGGGTGAGGAGACTAATGATTTGAATTTACTGTGGCAGCAGTCACGTGGGCGGGAAGGCATCAGCCGAAGAGACAAGAGGTTAACTTTCTCCCTGTGGAGAGGTTTATTGGATTGTTTAGCAGCAGAAGGATAATGTTTTTGTCATAGACTGCTGGTGCCGCGCTGCAGTGCGGTGGCCGCCAGCGCCGGGAGAGGGGGGAGGGGAGGGGGAGGGGGAGCGGGCGAGCCGGGGAGACCGCGCGAGGCGGACGGACGGACGGACACACAGACGGCCGCAGCCGGGGAGAGCCAGAGAGTTAGAGGGGGACGCACGCAGAGACACGGCGAAGCAGGGGCAGAGCGGGAGAGACAGGGGAGACCGAGACGCAGAGTGGCAGACAGAAAGACAAGAGCCCCGAGAAATATGACCGAGGGAAAGGGAGGCGGGCCGGAGAGCGAAAACCAGGGGCAGAAACCCAGCGGGGCGGGCAGCACCGGGGCGGGAGGGGCGCTCGCAGCTTCCCCCGCTGCGGGCGGACCCGGGAGGGGGACTGGGTCCCGGGGGCGCGCGATCCAGGCGCGGAGCTCCGGGGGGGGGGCCGGGGGGGCCGACGAGGGGCACCCGGAGGCCCTCCGCCCGGGTGCGCACGGGGTGATCCGGGAGGCGCGGGCCGCGCTGGCGCCCCCAGGCGGGCGGGGTGGGCCCGGCGGCCCGGGGAGGGGGGAGGGGGAGGGGGCGCGCGGCAGCGGCGGCGGCGGCGGCGGCGGCGCGTTCACCTGGCCGTGCGCTCGGAACTTGTACTCCCAGCATGCCTCGACAACATGGGAACCGGAGGGGAGTCGCTGCGCAGCTGAGAGCCTCGGCTTAATCTTATGCACCATTAAGCACTCAGCAGCAAGCCCGTCCTGTTCATATACATCATCCACGCTTAATAAACATAATGATGACATAAGATGTAATTCTAGATGAATTTTCATTTTATAGGGAAATGGAGAATTCCTGTAGAAGGGAAAAAAAGTAAATTATCTGGGAAGTGCAAAATAAATGATGTTGCTCCCAGAGATGAATAGAGGTGTTAGAGAGAGAGAGGGAGAGAAGGAGGAAGGAGGGAGGGAGGGGAAGAGAGAGAGAGAGAACAGAGACAGGGAGAGATAGAGTCACACAGAGAGAGGCAGAGACCTGGCCCGAGAAAGCCACCGGATATGGGGGGTGGGGCGGGCTGCTGAGTGGGGGAGGAACCCGAAGGGACTCAGGCCGCGGGGCTCCGGGTGGGAGCTGCAGGGGGTCGGGCCCGCTTCGGTGGAGGGGACGAGGCGAGGGTGACGGTGACGGACGGGCCCGGGACGGGCGGCTCATTCGTCAAGGGAAGGATCAGGGGCCCGCGGAGTCACTTACCGGCGGAAATTGAATTCTGATGAAAGCGCGGAGAGGCGAGGGCGGGAGAGCGAGGACCGGGCTCGGGCCGAGTTCCCAGACTTGCTAAGGGGAGGGGGAAAGGCCCACAGAGACCTTCCAGATTGAAGTCCACGCCTCCTTCCTGTCTGGAACCCATCCCGACCCCCCAGCCCCTGCCCCAGACACCTAGCGGAGGATGTCCAGCCCTGCCCGGAAGAGTGGTGGGGCCCGAGGGCGTATCCAGAAATGGAGCTGGAGCCCTCTTCCCATGGAATTTGACTGCAGGGTCCTCCGGAATGGCCAAGGGATGTCTGTGGGGTTAGACGAAGAGGTCAGAGGGAAGGGAGTTCTGTGAGATAATTAGAAAGAAAGAAGAGAGGAGGCAAGAAGGGTTAATGGAAATTGGTGATGGCTCTTGTAGGAGAGTGGGTTAAATGGTGAAGGGTGGGGGTGGGTATCAGAAGGATCAGGGGTGGCTGATGGAGGAAATCAGTGAGAGGGGCTTGGAGGCCAAGTGGATATAGTGGAGGGTCTGCTGATCTGCCTGGGGGAATCCCTGGTGGGAGGAATGGTGTAGCTAATATGGAAGGCAGGCCCAGAAGAGAAGAAGCAGGGCTGTCATCACATTCACTGCAGTCTTCCCCTATTAAGAGGGAAGGACCTTACTAATGAAAGTAGCAGCCTGGATAATACTGACAGGGTCTCCTGGGGGGAAGGACGGGGTCAGTTCCATCCAGAGTCTCCCTCACCAGCATGGTGACCTCTCAGCTAGCAGAAAGCCCCTAACCTCTCCTGCAAAGGGCATGGAGTGGACAGCTCATGCTGCTACAGAGAGAAAAACAAGATAAAGATGGGGGCCATGGAGAACTGGGGCTGGGGTTTTATTGTTCTGGGTTTGGATAGGGAGTGGAGCGAACATGAGCTCTACTCCTTGACATGTGCACTCAAACCCATCCTAACTCTCCACACATGGTCTACAGTCAACCATCAGCTCATCCACAAAGCCTTTATGAGTGGCTCCCTACCCTCACTCAGGAATGTTCAAAGCCTGGTACTCAAAAAGACTGATCCTCAGCAAGCAAAGAGAGGGACAAAGAGTTTTGTATCACAGAGGCAGAGAAACCATGCTCCAGGAATCCAGGGTGCTACTGGTAGTAGTCATGGTAGTCATGGTGGGGACCAGCATGAAAGTCTTAGAGAAAGTTGCATCGAACCTGGCTTTGATGATCCGTAGGACTCTACCCAACAGAAATTGGGATGGAGGTGAGGCTATGTGGCATGGGGAGGCATGGGAGGCATGTGAAGCAGAAGGAAGAGCATGGACAAAAGTGAGGGAGAGGGGAAACATGGAGGAGGCTGGGAAAATATTTAGTTTCCCTACTTGCTGGGATGGGGCTTAGGAGGTATATGGAGGGAGTGGGAGAGCATCATTGGGAGCCAAGGCTAGAAAAGCAAGTCAAAGGGGAGGAGAATGTCCTCTTGAGAAGGCTTGTTTTGCCTGACAGCAGAAGGATTGTGGACTTTACTCATTGGCCAGTGGGGAGCCACAAACGGTTTCTAAACTGTGGAAGCAGAAGTCAGAGCTGTGCTTGGGGCTGATTACATCAATAGCAGAATACATAAGGGAAAAAGAGAAGGTGGGGAGGTTGTGACCAGGATGGCACTTTGCCCCTGTGCCTGGATGTCCACTCCCAAGGACATCAGAGAAGTGTGAGAGAAGAAGACCTCTCCAGGGGTGCCCCTTGACTCTTTAATCAACTGATTCCTTTCTTACCCATCCTGAATTCCTTTCCCTTAGGATTTCACCTCTGAATGACTCTCTCCACCAGACCTTCAGCAGACAACTGAACCTCTTCCAAGCATTCCATCAATATCCTGCAGTGATGTGTTGAGGAGAAGGAAGTGGTCTTAATGTCTATGGATATGTGGGTGACAGTATCATTGTAATCATGTCAACTTATTTATCTGTCCTATCCAGGCTGACTGGTAACTGGAAGAAGGTGGCAGCAGATGATTGAACTGGCGAGGGTGGTTATACCCACAGAGACCAAAGACACACAACCTCACACAGGGACACAATACCACTCTTTTGCCTCTGGAGCCTGGGCTCTCAGAATTCTAAAACCTCGGGAGCCCTTGGGATTCCAGGGGCCACCAGAAGACCTCGGTGGGTGGGACCACCCTCTCCTCTCCTCTCCTCTCCTCTCCTCTCCTCTCCTCTCCTCTCCTCTCCTCTCCTCAATACCACCTCACTCCATCCCCAGTACTCTTTGAGCTGATCCAAACAAAGGCAATCCACAAACCTGTCTTAGGCTCCACTCTAAAGTGACCCTCATGCAGGGACCATTTGGCACTAGGAGGGGGGGGAGCTTTGAGGAAGTGGAGCCTTGAGGGGTCCCCTACCAGCCCATTCAGGAGCACCTTTGTTTAGGTGCCATACAGGAGCTGGAGCATGAACTGGAACCTCAGTCATCTCACTGGTCCCCACAGGGCCAGAGGGTGCTGTCATGTATGGAGTAGAAGGAGCAATTCCTCTGATCCTGCAGGAGGGCCCCAATGCTGCCAGCTGTTGGGTAGGTGAGGGGTTGACCAGGCACCTCTCAGAAAGTGGTGGATCCTAGGCAACAGAGCCGAGCATTCCACACTGGGCAACCAGAGAAATTACACAAATACCCACCATCTCCTCTCCTCTCTCTTTTTATCTGTATTATCCATGTAACCATCCATCTTAGATACTCACAATACACCAAACATAAGAAGCTAGATATGTACACAAATCCACAAACATACACAGGCAGGGATGTATACTTAAACACATGTACTCATTTGTGTTTTGTTGTTACATCATGTGTTTGTGTGAATCATTGTTTTGATGGTCACGGTATATATTGTATATCACAATTTTACAAGTACATGGATGACCATGTGTATAAATGTATTTAGGAGTGCATTTACATATACATGAACAAACATCATGCCCAGTCCCTGTACCCCAGGGATTCATTTAAAGAAGGGGAAAGCAAAGGAGAGCAAGAACACGATGGGGGTAAGTAGGGGTGGGGAACATGGCGGGGGGAGCACTTGAAATTGCAAGAACTACAGGGAAGCAATGAGCTGAAACACCCAGGCCCAGCTCCTGCTTGCACCCCCCACCCCCCGCCCTCTGTGGGCCTCCCAGAAGGGCCTAGTGCTGCTGTCCCCTCACCTCCCTTGGAGCCCGAGTTTTAATTTGGGCGGTGTAATTTTGGTGCGAACGGTTGGGCGCCTTTCGTTGGGAAATTGGGAGGAATGCAAACAAGATTTCACTTCATTAAACAGGGGCAAACAGTAGAGAAATTGCACTTACTTATGGAAATGACTTTTAAACATGCACAGCATTTACTGGCACTGCCCGCGCTGAAATTCTGTGAGGATTATACATGTGAATAATTCACCGCGGGCCAATTAGAGCTCACTCTGTCCCTAACCCCCAACAGCCCCCATCACACCCTGTCTAGATTATGGCCCAGCCTCCTTCTCCAACTCTCCCTCTTTCCCTCTCATTTTCAGTCTCTCACTTTTGAACCCATGCTGTGAACCAGGTTGTTAGACACATTTTAAGGGACACCTCAAACATGGTAGCACACAGGTATTGTAATGTTTCAAACGCGTTCAGATACACACAAAGACACAAGTATGCAAACCCACAGGATAAAACACTGTGATGCTTCAACACAGCAACACATAGATACGTTTTGACAACCCAAACATGTTAATGCACTCAACAATTGTGACAAACAGGCTTTGTAACACCTCCTACATGGTAATACACATTGTGACAACTTAATCATGATAGTCATAGACACATATTATAGCATTGTAACATAAATACCGATACATAACACATATATGGTGATACATAATCATACATTGTGACAATTGAAACACAATGATTCACACAGACACACATTGTAACAATGTCAACACTTGATAACACGATGCTCAAACATCATGGCATGTACATTGTACCAACTCAAACAGAGAGATACACACCATGTTGTTAAAATGCAAATACGTTGCCACACAAAGATAACCCGTGACAATTCAAACTTTGAATCATACAGAGACACGTTGGGAGCATTCAAACCTGGTGATGTCCTCACAATTTGGGGACAATTAAAAGAAAGGTGACACAATTATACATATTGTATCAACTCAAAACCAATTATGTACAATGATGCAGGGGATACAGTGATACTCCCCAATAACTCAAGGCTGGCAACACATATAGCTTTACATTGCAACAATGCAAATACAATGATATACTCATGGTGACAATTTAAACATAATGACTCATACTCTGCCCGCTGAAACATGCTTGCTCACAAGAACACACGATGACAACTCAAGCATAGAAACACACACTGGGGCTATTCAAACATAGTGAGATAGATTTAGGCACACATTAAATCAACTCAGACACCCTGATACCATCCGGATACCAAGATGACATCCATATTTTGGCAACTCAACATTGTACAACTTCAACATATCAAGTGTCCACTCATTCACATGTTGTATGGAATAAAACATAGGGACACACATTCTGTGACAACTCTAACATACTGACTCACTGGAGAGAGTGAGACACATTCATGGAATATGACACAAATGAAGACAATGTTGAAACAAAATACTCTGGTACATTGATACAGAAAATGATCAACTGAAATAGTAAACACAAACATACTCTAACTCACGGACATGCAAATAACCCAATGACACATGAATGACAAGGAAAAACACTCTAAGACATAATGACACATAATGGATACATAGGAACACTTATGCACAAGTGTACTGCTACCACCACACCCTTATCGTTATGTGGGTCTCTGGGAGTAACTGGGTCCAAGGTTGATTGTCTTGTATGTTTACACATACTGTTTTGATAGTATGTGTGTGGCTGTGTTATCTTGGATATAAGTGCAAGTGTATCGTTACCATGTTAAGCTTGTCATGATGCATGCCTGGGAGTGGGTGGGTCAGCAGTTTTTTATTGTCACATGGTAGATGGTGCAATTCCTTCTGCTGGGATCTCAAGACCATTAAGAACAAAAAAGACAATTATATTGCCTTGTGCCACAACAGGTCACCTTGCCAGGGGAGTTGAGAAAATGACCTCTGAGAAGATCAAGCTATATCAGGAGCCTTGGTCCCATGAATGGTCAGCACTTCTGAGCCACTCCCATTTCACAGAAGGAGACATTGAGGACAAATGGTCAGCCAGGTTGTGCTGAGAGTGGGCAGGGGAGAGGGAATACTAGGGCAGAAGGGGGAATCAGGGAGAGGGTGGAGCTTCTAGACCTGTCCACCCCTTTCCATCCATGATGGCAGGCACCTGGGCCACAGCTGCTCTGCTACCTTCTGCCACCCTGCCTTCCTCTCCCCCACTCCCAAGTCTCAGCCCACCCCCATCCTCCTCCCTTCTCTAGCCCCTCCCCACTTTCCCCCTTGCTCTCTCTCTCTCTCCCTCTCCAACGGGCACATGTCAGAGAACATTATGTGCACCGAGGATTTGCATAATTCAAGAAGCATCAAATTAAATTTGCATAATTCCTTTGATTACACTTGTTATTAAATGTAAGTGACATTGATTTACAAAATGGCCCAATATAAGGTTAATAGCAAATGTCACCTTCCAACAGGGTGAGTGTGTGTGAGTGTGTGTGTGAGTGTGTGTGTGTGGTGGGGCAGGGGGATTGCAAGAGGATGGACATGAATCCCAGCACTTCTTTTTCACCAGGCTCAGCCCTCCTGCTCCTCCCCTCAGCTGTCCCAGGCCCCCAGGCTCCCCTCCCCAGGTTCTGAATACTGACAAGGGAATTGGCCTCAGATTCCCCCTTCCCTTCCCCTTCTTCCAGGGCTAGATCCAGTGAAGTTAGGTTGAGGACCAGAAGCTAAAATCAAAGTTGTAGGGTTAATGGTTAATGTTTAGGGTGGTTAGGGATCAGAAGCTATGAAGGGGTGCTTTGGAATTTGCCCCCAGAGACATTTATGTCATAGGGCCAGTCACTAAATGGATATGGGGTAGCTTCAGATCTAAGTGGAACTGGGGTTCAGGACCCACACAGGATGGGAAGAAGCCCTTCCTTGACAACTGGAGACAGAAGTACACATAGCATGACTCAGACACCCCCATCCACATACAGACATCTGTATGTGCACACCCATACACACATCACACAGATGTACTGCCCATGGACACATGTGTGGGCACACACATAGTCATGGGCATATGCAGCCTCGTATAAACATGGAGGGACATAAGGATCCAGATATGTTTATGCGCTGTGTTACACGTTTGACTACATGGATGGCCAGTCACCAAAGCACATGAAAATGGAAACTGACAAAGGCACAGGAACATATTTATGCCACACCTACCTTCCAGGAGTGACCATGAGAACTTGGACAGGCATGCTTTTCCTCCTTAAGAAGGGCCTCCCCTCACCAGAGGTGCTCTTCCCACTGCTTCTCAGAATTTGGAGGAGTTGGAGAGAAGAGGACTGGGGCAGGAGTGGTTGGAGGGGAATCACTCTGCCTGCAAGCCACTGCCTTTGTGGAAACAACTGGAGAATCACAAGGAAAGGTCCTTCCAAGGTCCCTTCCCCCAAATCTCCTTGCCAAAGGGTCTCTTTCTTCATCCTTAATCTGCCACAGGGTGTGTGTGTGTGTGTGTGTGTGTGTGTGTGTGTGTGTGTGTATGGCTGGGGCAGCGCCTAGACATTCATCCTCTCCCCGAGTGAGAATATCGACAAGGCGGTAACTAATCATTAAACCCACTGGCCCCTTTAAACAAGGAAGAAGAATTATGGGCAGAACCGTGGGGGGCAGAGAACCCCCATGGGCTCTCTGAAGGGGCAGTTGGGCGCCCAGGACTGAACTCTGAACACACCAGAGAGCTACATTCAACCATCACTGCCTCAAGCAGAAATGAACTGGAAGCTTAAACCAGGGGGTGGGGTGTGGAACAACATCTGTACTCACAAAACCACAAGAACACAATTGAATACAGACACACCCTTCACACAAGAACACACACACACACAAGGACCTACAAATGCATGCACCTGTGGACACCCACAAATACATGAAGAAGAGCACAGAACATATACATGTGTTAGCTCTACCCCAGACTCATACATTCCTCCAGTGTAATAATCATCATGGTCAAGAGTGAGAGTTCCAGGGTCACACAGTTCTGGGTTCGAATCCTGCTTCTACCATTTCCTAGCTGGATGGTTGGGAAACTAACCAAATCACTCAGAATTCCTATTTTTCCAACTGTTAAGTGGGGAGAATAATATATCCACCTATCCACGAGCTGTTGTGAGTATCAAATGAGATAGTAAACATAGAGTGCCTGGCACATAGTAGGTGCTTGACTGATCTTTGTACGTGGTGGTGTTGTCATTGTTATTTCCAAAACCAAGTTTTACTGCGTGCCATCTATGTGCCAGACACAAATTCAGGCCTTGGCGATACAGTGATAAAGGAGACTGACAGTGGTTGGACTCCGTGTGGACTGAAGGACTGAGGAAAAAACCCCATCCCCACCCCAATCCCCACCCCCAGGAGTAGATGCAACAGGGACCTCAGCCAAGGAGCCACCTCTGGGATCTGAGGGCTGGGCTGGGTATCGCTTTCTCATCTGCCTGGGCCAGCATTGCCTTCCACCCTCAAAGAAGATCAATCTGGCAAGGACTATTCTCCCCTTTCCTGGGCCATCTCTCTTCTACCCCACGTCTAGTCATCTCCCCCCTTGTACACCCTAATGTGCAAACCTCTCCCCCAGCTTTTTGTTTTGTTCTGTTTGTTTAAAGATTTTAAGTAATCCCTTGAGATCAAGAGTCCTAGGCTCCCCAACTAAGCCAGCCTGATGCCCAGGGTTTTGTTGTTTGTTTTTATTCTGTCTCTCGGAGCCCGCCCAGGTGCATACAGCTGTGAAGAGTGCAAGAGGCCCAGATGCGCGCAGGTGCAAGTACAGGGACTCCTTCCCTCCTTAGGTTCTTTGGCCCAATAGGTTCCCCTCACCCCCTCCTGCCCTAACCAGGTGGGGACACTGCTGCTAGTCTCCTAATTAGCAAATCCACAGGCTCCTCTCAGTATTTCTTCTCTTCGACCTCTGCGCATTTGGCAGCAGTTCCACCCCTCCTCCTTGAAACGGTCTCCTTTCTCGATTTCCATGACATTGCACCTCCCCCACCTCCCAAGTCCCTTTGCTGGCCTCCCACCAGCTCCTCTGCCTTCTCTCATCCCCTAAATGTAACCGTGCCCCCATGATTCAACCCCCAAACCTCTTGTCTCCCCTCTCTGCATTTCCTAGGCTCTATTGATTCCAACTTGACCTGTAATCACTCTGGAAATGAACACCCAATTGAGATTTCTAACCCCAAATCTGATCTACCAAATGACAAGCTTGAATTTTCCCCTGCCTGTTTCAACTGGTATGTCAAATTTACCACGCACAAAACCGAACACATTCATTGCTTTGGCAAACATTCCTCAAACACTTAGGATGTCCAGACGCTGTGCCAGGCATCAAGGATACCAAGTGGGGGACACAGTCCCTGCCCTCCATGAGACTAGAGTCTACTGGACCCCCCTCCTTATGCCTTCATCCTTCTACTGGTAAAGCCCCTTCTCCCCACTTCCTCATCCCTCCTCATCCTAGTACTGTCAGGTCCTATACAATCTTCACCCCCATTGCCACCAGCCCAAGTCAGACTCCCTTATTTCCTGCTTCCCATGCAGCCTTCTTGTCCCCTGTCTAGGACATAGTTTGTCCCATTCGCCCCTCAGCAGTCCATCTAAAGCACAGCTCTGACCATGTCTGTTATGTGTTGAATCGTGTCCCTCTCTCTCCTCAAGAAAAAATATGTCCAAGTAAGTACTAACCCCTGCTCCCTGTGAATGTGACCTTATTTGGATGCAACCCTGTCTGGCCCATCTCTGCGCGCCCCACACAGCTTAGCATAGTGCCTGGCATGCAGCTGGCGTACTAGAAATATGTTTCACATTGGCGTGCTGTTCCTTTCCTCAAGAAACTCAGCATTATACCCGACAAAGGCATGGGTTTTGGAGTCAAACAGACCTGGCTTTCTATCTGGATTCTAGGCTAAATAGTCTATGTCCTGAGCGTCAATGGACTCACCTGTAAAATGGGATGATAACAATTCTTACCTCACAGACTTGTGAAAATTAGAAGAACTGACCTATTGTAGCAGATACCTGGTACTGTTGGCCAAGCTCCACTGGGCATCGTTCTCTCTCTCTCTCTCTCTCTCTCTCTCTCTCTCTCTCCTTTTCTTTTAGAGAAAGGGAGAGAGAGAGACTTTTTTTTTTTTTTAAATTCATGAGACACACAGAGAGAGGCAGAGACACAGGCAGAGGGGGAAGCAGGCTCCATCCAGGGAGCCTGATGCGGGACTCGATCCCAGGACTGGGATCACGCCCTGAGCCAAAAGATATACCCTCAACCACTGAGCCACCCAGGCGCCCCTAGGGAGAGACTCTTTTTTTTTTTTTTTAAGATTTTATGTATTGATTCATGAGAGACACACACAGAGAAAGGCAGAGACACAGGCAGAGGGAGAACTAGACTCCCTACTACAGGGAGCCCGAGTGGGACTGGATCCCAGGTCTCCAGGATCACACCCTAGGCTGAGGGCAGTGCTAAACCACTCAACCACCTGGGCTGCCCCCCCCCCCAGAGGGGCTCTTAAGCAGGCTCCACATCCAGCTCAGAGTCCAACACGGAGCTCAATCTCATAGCCCTGAGATCATGACCTGCGCTGAAATCAAGTTAGATGCTTAACTGACTCAGCCATCCAGGAGCCCCACTGGTGGTCTCTTCTTCTGGAAACCACCATGTAGTCTCAGGGAGAGTCTCCTGACCCTATCCTATCCTGACCCTATCATATCCCTGGCCAGAGTCACCTGGTCCTAGACTATACACTTGACCTGTGGGGACTCAATCAAGTCCTTCTCTGGGATCCTTCACACTGGAACTGAGAGTTGATCCTTCCCTGGGGAGAGCTTCAGGTAAAAGCCCAAATATAGAGCATCTGTGTGTCCATCCAGGTCCTGCTCTGTATGTTCCTGAAGCTCTGTACCAACTCTCACCTTCCTGCTCTTTGATTATTTGAAACTGGCTTTTTTTTTTTAAGATTTTATTTATTTACTTGAGAGAGAGAGAGAGAGAGAGAGAGAGAGAGAGAGAGAGAATGAGCAAGAGAGAGGAGCAGAGGGAGAAGCAGACTCCCTGTTGAGCAGGGAGCCCAATCCAAGACTTGATCCCAAGACTTGATCCCAGGACCTTGGGATCACTACCTGAGCTGAAGGCAGATGCTTAGCCAACTGAGCCACCCAGGTGCCCCTGAACCTTGCTTTTGTTACCTGAGGTGTTCGCATCACTTCTAGTAGATTCTCCTGCCTAAATTGGTTCAAATTGGGTTCCTATCACTTGCAACCCAGTGAGTCCTGATTGGCATAACACATAAAAGGTCTGACACAGTAAGGACACAGTAATTGCTAGATCCCTCCTCCAGGGAAGAGACTAAAGTAATCCCACCAGAGAGGGTGCCCCTAGTGCTCTCTGGGAGAGGAGCAGAATGTCTGTTCAATTTTCAGATTTTCACATCTGGAAGATGAAGGGATAGCCTGGCTGGGGCCTGATGCTCAAAAGGCTTCAGCCCTCAACCGACTGTGAAATTCTAAACATTTCATTCATACCTTTTGATTACTAGCAAAAATAATTAATGAGCAAAACCCCAAAAGGTGAACTCAATTTTAAAGACAGGGAGAAACATAAAACAAAAAAAGGGAGCTTGGTGTTAATAGATAAAGACAAGATTTTTTTAAATTCTCGAGAGATGGTAAAGTTGGGTAGAAACGGAACCATTCCAGATGATTTACAACCTCGGGTCAGGGGCAGGCAGGGCTGCGTGCGCATCTTGTCCCAGCCGCCCTGCCCTGCGCGGGGCTCTGCTCCGAGGAGGCCTGGCTTGATGAGAGCGTGACTGGCAACAGACTCACCCGGATTTTCGCTAGAAAGTGGCCTTTGCTTGAAGGCAAGTATTCCAAGTAATTGCTTCTGAAAAAGGAAGTCGGTGGCGCTGCAGGCTCTAGGGAGTGTCACCTTTTACTCTGCACACTTCTGTGCTGTTTACTCTTCTACTTTGGGCGCGTCTGAGGGTTTACTTTACAAGTATTTAGGAAAGCCCGCAGGCGGCTCCCGTGCGTGTGCACTCGGGAGCGCTGCGTGCGCCCGGCTCCGGCCCTCCCGCGGAGAATTCCCCTCCTGCTCCTCGTCCTGCTGCAGCCCCGTGGGCTCGGCTTCCCGGGCCCTCACCACCCCGGCTCCGACATTTAGCGGAGAGGCGGCCTGCCGCCGCCGAGGCCCCAGGACCGGGGGGGCGGGGCGGCTCCGTCTGCTTCCCATATGGGGACTTTGTCTGTCCCTGCCTGAGGGCCGCCCCCCTCCTGCCTCACATTGTCCCCTTGCTGTCGCCTGCTGGCCCTAGCCCCGGCCTGCCTCTTCCCTTTTCATTAGCCTCCTAGTGGCAGCCCGGGCAGGACACGGGGGGCCGGGGGAGGGGCTGGGATTGGCTTGCTCTGCTCCAGCCTGGAGCCCCTGGCCTGCTCACCCTGGACTCCTCCCAGCCCAGATACTCTGCCTTGAGTGCTCACACGGGGGTAGCGGAGGGAGTGCCCTCTGCCAGGCCTCCCGCTGCACTGGTGACTCTGCTGGCCCTGTCTCAGGCCCCAGAGGAGAAGTGGGGAGGAGAAGGCCACAGCTGCCTCCATATCCTTGGCAAAACACCCCCTCACTTTATGACTTCTAGTCTGATGGGAATGAGGTTTGGAGCCCCTGCAGTCATTCTGGTCTGGGGCTGCCACACTGGGCGGGGATCTAGGGAGTGGGATGAGAGGAGGAATTGAATCCTCCACACTAGCAATGCTCTGATACTGCAGGAACAGGGTCACTGGGGTTTGTCTGTAGAAGATAAATTCCCACAAAGCCTCTTTCCAGGTCTTCAAGGACAGATCCCATAGCTGGATACAGTGTCCGGGAAAGACCAGAAGATACATACCCAGAGGCTTCACCCTCATCCCCCAACACACCCTCAACCTGAAACCCTCACTCCAACAAGTCCCAATCCACCCCTTCTCTCACCAAAGTGTTCATCCAGACCTCTATCATTTAAGGTCCAGGTTGAGCCTCTTTTCTTCCAGAAGCTTCCCTCCAGGTTCCCCTCCCCCCACCCCTGGTATCTGACTCAGTTGTTGAAGAGGGCCTAAGAATTTGCATTTCAACAAGTTCCCAGAAGATGGTGATGCTGTAGGTCCCGGATCACACTTGGAGAACAGCTGATTTGGATCATTCCCTAGGGCTGGGACCCTTAAGGGGGAGAGGATAGGTGTGAAGAGGGTTGAGAAGGCCCATTCAAAGGCAAAGCCCTTCCTGGTAAACAGACTTACAGACATACTCACGCTGTGTGTTGGTTAGTACAAAAAAACATGGAACTTAAAGCCAAGAGACTTAGATTACCCATCACCCACCTGCTCACTGGCTGCCAGGCTTTAGACAAACCATGATCTGTCTTAGCCTCAGCTTCCTCCTCTGTAAATAAGGATGGTAAGATCCTGACTGCAAGTTCATTGGGGGATCTAATAAGACTATGCATGTGAGAGCACTTTGTAAACTCTAGGAGCAGGACAGCTATTAGTTTACAATGTTGTGAGATCTATTGTGTTTATCACACCGTGTTTATTATGTGTCACACAGTGTTTTACGTGTTTTATAAATATTAACTCATTTAACCTTCACAATAATCCTATAGAGGAGGAATTGATGATGATGAGGAGGAGATTCTCCTCTTACAGGTGGGGAAACTGAGATTAAGTGACTGGCTCCAGATCACACAACTAGCAAAGGGCAGAGCGCAGATTTGCACTGTTCACCACCACTCTGTGCCCCCTCTGCGTGGTGGCCTATGCTTTGCCAGTATGTGCATGTTCTGCATATGTATGTGTTATCTGAGTCTAGAAGAGACTGGAAGTGGTTCCAAGTGTGTGCAAAGTATATACAGTGTAATGATAAGAGTAATGGTACTCAGCTATTGCACATTTACTCTATGCCAAGCATGATGATGAGCAACACTATCATTGAGTTCTCGGTATCCCACATGATAGATCCTATTATTACTCTCATTTTCTGCAGAGGAATGCTGAGTGAGGTCAACTAACTTACCCAAGGTCACACATCCACAGATGAGTGGAGCAGGTGGGTTTAAATGGATACCTTCAGAGCCTTTGCTCTTACCTTCTATGCTGTACTGAGTGTGTCTCTATGATCAGTGTGGGGATATGCAAGTCAGGGTGTGTTTGCACGTAAGTATCTGCCTTTCTATTTAGCTATCATTTGTCTCCCTCCTTTACTGTCCATCCACCTATCCATCCCTAAGTATCTATTATTGGCACCTGGGGTCATTATCCTGGGTTGAGTTTTCTGGAAACCAAGCTGTGGGGGCTTGGAGGAGAGATAAGAGAGGGAACTGTGGTCTCTTTCAGTTGGCTCAAAAAATACCTGAGTTCCTGTCATGTGTTCCCTTGAGTCTAGAGTGCCTGTAAGGGACAAAGCCTGCCATGGTATGCAGGGGACATCCACCTAAAAGAGTGGATGTACCCTCTTCCTCATTCCCATCACCCCAGGCCAGTGGGCAGGTATTAGACGGGCACAGAGGGCAGGGGGGCCTTATCACACTCTCCAAAGGCAAATCGGGACTGATTATACATCTATCTGTTCAGCACTCATCCAGGAGACCAAAATCTGTACAAAGGGATCTGAACTAGGGTGCCACTTCCAGAGTAATTTTCTTCATGTTTCTCCTTAATACTTATTAACTCATGGGGGGTGGAAGTCGGCGGGTGCTGCTAAATCTGGTTTTAAACACATAGAGAGAAAGCTGAAAGGCAGAACCGAATTAATGCTTTGAAGGGAAGTGGGATTGGTGGACAAAAGAATAAAAAGATTTGGGAGACAAGAAGGGAAGAGACCAGTGGGACTAATAAGTTTCTTTTTGGGGTGGGGGCCAAATTACCTGGATGTGATGGGGTAAAGTATTATTTTCTATTTTGAAGAAAAATGTGTGATGTTTATACTGTCTCAGAACAAATAGGCCCGTGACTGATGGATAGTTTACCATTCATGTGGCTGGTTTCATGTACTTTTGACAGCTCAATCAGGATTCCAACAGTTACAAAAAATGATTTTCTTCTAGGAAGTCGCAGGATGGAAGCATGTACCCCTTGCCCCCGCCCCGTGCCCGGTCGGCATCATGGATCTGAGTGAGAAGAGACGTGGTTGTGCTGCCCGCGTGGGCAGAGGCCCTGGGGGCCCCCAGACGCTGCCCGGGGTGGGCAGGAGGTGTCTTGCTTCTTGGGGCTGCCTGGGGAGTCTGGTTGAATGGATTCCTGGAGGGCCATTCAGGAAGGTCTGGAAGCCCTTGCTGTCCTCAGGGCTGAGGTTGGGAGGGGATCAGGGATTGAGGAGGAGGACAGAAGCCCTTCAGAAGCCCAGGAGAGTCAGACTCTGATTAAAAAAAAAAAAAGAATGTGGGAAGCCTGGGTGGCTCAGCAGTTAAGCATCTGCCTTTGGCTCAGGGTGTGATCCTGGGGTTTCAGGATAGTGTCCCACATTGGGCTCCCTGCACGGAGCCTGCTTCTCCCTCTGCCTGTGTCTCAATGTCTCTCATGGATAAATAAATAAAATTTTAAAAAATAAACAAATAATAAAATAAAAATAAAAAAGAACGTGGAAGATTTGTGGCTCCTTCATCCTGAATCCAGCCTGTGACCAAGCCACTGCCTTAGCTGTCTCATTCCCTGGGCAAAAAGAGGGCCATAAGGAGAAGCTCTGTGGTTCTCCTGGCCCTCGAGTGGGGGGTGACAAAAATGACAGTGGCCAAAGCAGGAAGGTGGAAGGTAGGAGGCAGTATTTGGCCATGTGCACATGCCCAAGAGCATTTTGAGTTTGGGTTCACCCAACTTAAATATATTTCAAAATAAAGCAGTCCAGATTGGCATTGAAGATCAGTTAGAGGCGGCGGAGGTGGTGAAGCTGGAAGCACAGAAAAGCTTCAGCCAGGTTTGGAGGCTTTGTCAACACCTGGGCAGGGAAGATGTCACCATACCTCTGTCCCCTATGACTCGGAGGGGGAATAGTGTGACTTCAAAGGTGACTTTCAAGGAGGCAGTCTCAAGGTGTAACTGGCTCTGCCTCGTGAACACATGGGTCCCCTTGAAGAGCAAGGCTGTTCTCACTTTTTTTTTTTTTTTCAATATTACCCACAACCCAAGCAGGCTTTGGAGTCTCCCTGGGTTCAAATCCCTTCCCCTCCGCTTATCAGCTATGTGACCTTGGGCAAGCCACTTAACCTCTCATTTGTTTGCTTGTTTTAAGATTTTATTTATTTATTCATGTGAGACACACAGAGAGGCAGAGACATGGGCAGAGGGAGAAGCAGGCTCCATGCATGGAGCCCGATGCGGGACTCGATCCCAGGACCCCAGGATCACATCCTGGGCTGAAGGCAGACGCTCAACCACTGAGCCACCCACAAGGCCCTTAACCTCTCATTTGTGAATGGGCATATGTTGGAACAATCTCAGAGGGTTGTTGAGAGGATTCAGTGAAATAACCTATTGTTTCTCTTTAGCAGAGAGCTTGCCACGCTGCAAACACTCACTAAGGGACCCTTGTTTCTTTACCTCTCTCCTTCTCATAATTACCGTTCCATTCATATCAACAATGTGCTAGGCATCACTTAGCACAAGTTCACTTTAAAATGTATATTAAAATCTTTAAAGATTTATAAACTTATGAATTTATATTTATTTAATATAATTTATACTTATATAGATTTATAAAATGTATATTAAGGGACGCCTGGGTGGCTCAGTAGTTGAGCATCTGCCTTTGGCTCAGGTCGTGATCCCAGGATCCTGGGATTGAGTCCCGCATCCGGTTCCCCACAGGGAGCCTGCTTCTCCCTCTGCCCATGTCTCTGCCTCTCTCTTTATGTGTCTCATGAATAAATAAATACAATCTTAAAAAAATGTATATCAAGCACTATAGTAAGTGTTGAGGATGCTACTAGCTAGCATTTATTAAGCACCTACTCTATACCAAAGTTCTACTAAATGCTCAACATACATTACTTCACTCACATGTTTTTGCCTTCGTGAAGCTAAAAATTTTAACTTCTCCAAATACTACCTTCTACCTTCTACCTAAGTAATCTCTGCACACAACACAGGGATTGAATCCATGACCCTGAAATCAAGAGTCGTATGCTCTTCCAGCTGAGTCAACCAGGCACTCCCTTGAAGCTAATAATTTAAAATGAACTTTAGGGGCACTGAGGTGGCTCAGTCTGTTAAGCGTCTGCCTTTGGCTTAGGTCATGATCTCAGATTCCTAGGGTCAAGACCCACATCAGGCTCTCTACTCAGTGGGGAGTCTGCTTCTCCCTCTCCTTCTGCCCTTCTCTCCCACTTGTGCTTTAAGCTCTCTCGCACGCTCTCTCTCTCTCTGTTTCAAACAAATAAATAGAATCTTTAAAAAATAGGGCAGCCCCGGTGGCACAGCGGTTTAGCACCACCTGCAGCCCAGGGCGTGATCCTGGAGACCCTGGATCGAGTCCCGCGTCCGGATCTCTGCATGGAGCCTGCTTCTCCCTCTGCCTGTGTCTCTGTTGCTCTCTCTCTGCATCTGTATGAATGAATAAATAAATAAAATCTTAAAAAAAATAAAAATAAAATGAACTTTAGGGGGCTTGCGTGGTGTAGTCAGTTAAGAGTCTGACTCCTGGGGGGATCCCTGGGTGGCGCAGTGGTTTGGCGCCTGCCTTTGGCCCAGGGCGCGATCCTGGAGACCCAGGATCGAGTCCCACGTCGGGCTCCTGGTGCATGGAGCCTGCTTCTCCCTCTGCCTGTGTCTCTGCCTCTCTCTCTCTCTCTCTCTCTCTCATAAATAAATAAAAATTAAAAAAAAAAGAGTCTGACTCCTGATTTTGGCTTAGATCATGAAGTGATCTAGCATGCCTAGCATGGAGTCCGCTTGAGATTGTCTCTCTGCCCCTCCCCCACTCTTTCTTTCTCTCTCAAATAAACAAATAAATCTTTAAAAAAAAAGGAACTTAATGTGTATTACCTAATGTAGTCCTCACAAGAATCTCATGAGGGAGATGTTTCTCTGGTTCCACGGATGAGGAAATCGAGACTGAGAAAGGTCTAGCAGATTGGAAATAATGAGACTTAGATTCAAGTCCATTTCTTTCAATTTCTACCACAACATGCCACTACCCCCACATTGCTAAGTATCCCCAAATTAATTGTCATGCCTATAGATATCTGGGTTTCACGTCCACGGTGTATGCTCCTGGTGACTGGATGTCCAAGCCTAGCTGCAGTTCTATGGATGCCTTGTTAAGTATGGGGAATTTTTAAAAAGATCTTATTTATTTGAGAGAGAGCAAGAGAAAGGGAGGATGAACACAGAGGGAGAGAGAGAAGCAGAATCCCCACTGAGAAGGGACACCCTCCACGTGGGGCTTGATCCCAGGATCCTGAGATCATGACCTGAGCCAAAGGCAGCCACTTAACTGACTAAGCCACCCAGGTGCCCCAGTAGAGCGGATTTGTGTAATGCTATTTCTGCAAGACCATTTCTATGAAGTTGAGGATTGTGCAGCTAAGTGCAGCCGTGGTCTGATGATGGGTCAGTGCAACTATGCATGTGCGCACAGCGGTCCATCTGCTCAGGTGTCTGTGGGTCTGTGTGGCTTGGATTATATTGGTTCAGAGGTTCTTCTGCCTCCTCCCTAAAAGGGAGAGGTGCTGGGAGCCAGGAGCCGATGGCCCGCAGTGGGCAGGGGGCATCTACTGTCCCTGGGCCTTGCCTGCTGGCTCCAGTGCCCGATGCGGGGTTTTAGGCCGAAAGATGGAGAAGCTCATTTCATCTTAAACACAGCAGATTAAGGGCCCGCAGTGGGCACGGGCGGGAGGGCGCCGTGTCGCTCACGTTACAAATCAATTCATTACCGGCACTCGCAGTCGCCTCCGATCTTCAAGGATCGGGGGTTTGATGAAGAGGATTCATTTCAAGAAATAAACCTTTTAAATTAACCACGAGATGAGGGAAATTTCTTTATTTAAAAAATGCTCAGGCCCTGCTGGCTTTGTTTTCTCTCTCTTATTAGCATTGTTATTAATAATCCCACTCTCTCTCTCCAGGGGATGGTCCACTCTGCCCGGGGAGGGGACAGACCCCAACCCTGGGCTCCACCAGGTCTCCAAGGTCCAGCAGGGGCCCCACCCAGGCTCCTGTGCCCCAGACAGATTCTCAGGCAGGGGGCCGTGAACCTGCTGTGTGACCTTGGGCACATCACCTGACCTCTCCTTTCTCAACAGCAAGACGAACATAAATCACTACTTTCTGCAACCGAACCTCAAAGTTAGGAGTTCAGCGCTTGCCCATTATCCGCGGGACCAGGAGAGGTGAAGTGAGCTATCTAAGGCCGCACAAAATCTTCATAGCAGAGATGGTATTGACGTCAGCCTAACTTGTGGTCTAGCTCCTCCCTGGAAATAAGCATTGGGATTTGGGATTTATAATTTCAAAGTCCCTTGATACACATGACCTCACTAGCTGGGTCTTGGTAATTTGTCAGCTGTATATTACCACCTCGCTTTCCAGATGAGGCGATTGAGGGGCTCTGGGAATGTCCCAGGCAGTTTCAACAGGAAACATGAGACATCCTCTGTTGAGTCATCTGAAGAGAGTTTAATAAGACAAATATTTACAAAGATGTGGACAGGGATTAGAAAAAATACAGGTAATGGTGGAGTATCCTGGGCCAGTAACAGCCGGAAGGGAACCAAGCAGTAAGCACCCTGATTCCCCTCCCTCCCATCTCTCAATGGCAAGGTCAAACCCAAGGGACCAGCGGATGCAGACTGCAGGCCAGCCTCCCAAGCACACAACAGTGTGGAGATAGGTGGGCACGCAGCCAGGGGAGGGGACTTGCCAGTACATGGCAGTACATGGCAGTACATGGCAGTACATGGCAGAGGAGATGATCTTGGGCCTCCTAAGTCCAAAGCCACAGAATTTCCTGCCACCCTGCTCTGCCCCAGCGGTCCCTGGTCCCTGTGTCACAGGAGTTTCGCATAACGCAAATGAAATGCTGGACCTGGAGGTATAACCTGGCAAGAGGAATAGCTGTCCCTCCCTATGGCCACTCTAGCAAGAACCAAATACTGACATCAAGTGATGACAGGCAACAGTATCTGGCCTCCCAAGGAGCATGTTTGCATTAGAGCAGGGGCCTTCTGGAAACCCAAGGCATTCACCCAGCAGAGTAGCCCATGGGGAGACCTTGGGCTCCCTTCCGTGGGCCCACTACAGACAAAGATCTGTCCTAAGTGTCTGCACAAGGCAAGCTAGCAGGCATCAGAATAGATATCACACGCACGCAGGGAAGGAGAGAATCGGGGCCCAAATAGGACATCACCCACCACCTCTTTTGGGGCTGACTCCCCATGTGATACAAAGTGTGTTAAGGGATCCCAGGGAAACTCAGATGAGAGCCCCACCTTCCCTTACCACTACCAAAAAAAAAAAAAAAAGGAGAGCTAGGCTGACAGATGAAGGCTGTAGGGAAAATCGAGGCGATGGGACCCAGGGGTGTAGAGCTGGGAGCTCTGCAGCACTGAGATCCTGTAGGATGCCAGGGAATGCGGCGCTCTGCAACCTGAGAGGGAGGGAACGGCAGCTGGGGGCAGTGGGGCACATCCACACTGTTGAAACTCTACATTCATTCGGGTCCCATCCCAACTGTATTTACAGAGCCACTTCCAGCCACTTCCAGAGCTGCTTCTGTCTTTCCTCCTTAAAATGGGGCTTCCCGAGGCCAGCATCATGGTTTTCATTGGCCTAGGCATGTTTGTGAGTAGGGGTTCATTCACCCTCTGTGTGGCCTCCTAAACTCACCCCATGCTCCACTCTCAGGTGGGCGCTTTGGTTCAGTAGGTCCTCCCCATGGAGAAAACACACACCTAGGTCCCCTCGCCTCTTCCTGGCCCCCTCCAAACCTGCACCCCTGCAGACTGGGAGAGGGAAGGAGAGGAGGAGAGAAAGGCCTTAACGTCTAGGCATAGACCTGCCCAGGTGTGTGGGGGGGACCAGCTCACCATCTCATTAATGTGGAATTGTTTTTAGGTTAATAATCTTGCGTTAATTTTCCCTTAAAATATTGTCTTTGACCGTTAAATGCTCACACTGTTATAAAAAGAACGTAATAAATGATCTTGAAGCAAATTCTCCTGCCAAATGTCATAATTTATTTGCATAATTAGCTCTTAATTTTAATTCAATATGCAAATCCATGCTTCCTTTCCATTGCAGCCGCCTGTTTCCCAGCCAGGCGGCCATGAATTTACTGTGTAGCTTTCTCCAAGGCTGTCAGGGGCGGGGGGGTGGAGAGGCAGGCGCCTTCTGGGGATGGTGCCTGCAGGAGGGGTTCAGACTCGCAGACTCAGATGGACAGCGCCCCCGCCACATAGATGCAAGGTCCCAGAGATGAACCTGTGTGGACACCAGAATGCCAACATATAGACGGACACGTGGAGAGAGGTGCCAACATGTATCACAGGCAGAGACTCTGAGGTGAGGGCACATGAACCCAAACCCATAAGCTGATGCAATAGGAAATCCATGGGTACCCACTGAGACACATTACGATGGTAGACACACCGTCATACATAGAACACATGCACACCGACTCCCCTGAAGTCTCATGACCTCACAGATCCAGACCTAGCACTGACATTCAGAGACCTGGGCCCAACCAAATATACCTATGAATGCAAACACACAGAGACCCAGCCAGTGAGCAGAAGTTCACAGGCACACTCAGCACTCACAATTGAGAAATCCGTAGGCCTAGATACAGATGTGCAGAGTCATACTTGGAGAGACACACAGAGCTGTGAGACCACAAATCCTTACGTGCACACATATAATGAGAGACACTATTACACACTGAAATGTGACAACCCTACAGAAAAGCCAAAATGTTATGTGGGTACCCCCATACATGAAGGATTTGGCCTTCAAATCTCCACAGCAAGATTTTTGAGGCATTGTAGGGCTTCTGGAAAGAACACTGAGCATAGAATCAAAAGACCACATTCTAGTACCAGTGACACCTCCCACTTGCTGAGAGACCCTAAGTAAGTCACATCACTTTTTTAAAATAACAGCTTTATTAAGATATAATTCACATACAGTGCAATTCATCTATTTAAAGTGTACAAGTCAATGGTGTTTTGTTTTGTTTTGTCTCTAGAGAGAAAGAGTCTGAGCCAGTGTGTGGGGGGGTGTGGAGAGGTAGAGGGAGAGGGAGAGAGAGAATCTTAAGCAGGCTCCACACTAGTTCCTACGTGGGGCTCAATCCCACAACCCTGAAATCATGACCTGAGCCAAAATCAAGAGTTGTACACTTGTTGGACTGAGCTACCCAGGCACCTCACAAGTCAATGGTTTTTAGTAGATCTACAGGGTTGTGCAACCATCGCTGTCAGACATTTTAGAACATTTGAGCCATCTCCCCACCACTAGCCCCTTTCTCATTAGCAGTCTCTTTTTTTCCCCAAAATACCTCTCACCCCCAGTCCTAAACAACTCTAAATATATTTTTTCTATATATTCGCTGATTCTTTATTTTCATATAAAGGGACTAAAAGAATGCATGGTTTTTTGTGACTGGCTTCTTTCACTTAACATAGAGTCTTCAATATCCATCCATGTTATAACATGAATCAGTACTTCATCACTTTTCATGACCAAATAATATCCCCTTGTATGGATAGACTACATTTTATTTATGTATTCACCAGTGGATGGACATTTGGATTATTTCCACTTTTTGGCCATTATGAAAAATACCGCTGTGATCATTGTCGTATAAGTTTTTATGTGGGCCCATGTCTTCATTTCTCTTGAGTAGAAGTTGATCTTGCCAGAATTTGGGTCTCTCACCTGTGAAATGAGAGGGAGCTCATTCCATCAGAATCTCACAGACTTGTCCAGTTGCATTCATTTATGATGAATAAACATGGTGTTCTCCTCATGTGACCAGACTCACACATGCTCACACACACAATTACCAGCACAGCCACCAGACATGTGACATAGCCACAGGTGCACCCAAGGCAGCCTCAACCCGGTCAGGGACCTGGTCCTGAGTTTGGGGCCTAGAGAAAAACAAAATAGAAATGCAGTCAGAGATGGTGATAGCTACAGGGAAGATCGTCCTGACTCAGGGAGGGTCCTTTCACAAAGAAGGTAAAGTCTGGCATTGGGGAGGAAGGGGGTCCGTCAACAAGATGGTGAAGAGGCAGGGTGAGAAGGTGAGATTAGCGATGGGTGGTGGAGTCTTGGTCTGGTCTGGTCTGAACACCAGGACATCTGGATCCCACTCACGCCGCTGTTCCTGCCTTTTCCTCCCCCACCCAGCCTACCCTTTGTCTCCTGGCTCCTTCTCCCTAGAGGAAACACGACTCCCTCTCGCCTTCCCCTAGGAGCTCAGGAGACAAAAGGAATCCTTTTGCAGGATAATTAAGGTTCAAAGTCAGCAGCTCCTCCCAGGAAACTGATCGGGTTTGCCCTGAGAGAGCCCTTTAGAGCAGGAGGGATGGTGAAGGGAGGGGAGACAGGGACAGACATGACCAAGAGACAAGAGAGTGAACTCAGACACCACCGAGCTGACACTGAAGTTTATGACCGTGTATTGCCTGTCAGGATCCATCTTGAATCCTTGGTTTTAGAAGAGGGCCTTTGAAGGTAGGGCCTGATAAGCTACAGATGCCATACACTGTCTCCCACTATCACTGAAGTCCTGGGTGCGGAAGAGCAGGAAATGACTGAGTGTGACTGTGGATGTGTGATGCCCATCGATGTGGACGTGTGCTGTGGTGCTGTTGTGTATCAGTGTGTGAGTGTGTGAGTTGCATGTCTGTCCCCAACCCTCTCGGCCCCCACCCCCACCCATGCCCCCTGCAGAAGGCTCGCTGTGCGGCCTCAGCGGAGTTTCTAACCTGGAGTGATCGCTTTCCTGATTTGCCACTTTAGTACTCTTGTTAATGAATTTTTAATCTTCTTAATGACATTAAACACGGAAAGTAATTAAGGAAAACAAGTTTGAAACTGCTGACTTCAACCCTTTATTCACAACTATTTAATGTAGAATTAATTTGATTTTGCCCATTATTCAAATGAACGCACTACCTTCTTCTCGGCCCCAGGCCTGTCCCTTTGCCCCCTCCCCACATGCCCAGGGACCCCCTGTCTCGTCACCCAGTTATCACTGACCTGAGTGTGTGATGGTTTTTGTGTGACATGTCTGTGCTGGGGGCCTGGGTGTGCTGCCCCAGCCAGTCTCCTGGAGGATAAGGAAAGAGGGAAGAATGGCCTCTCTCAGTTGGGAGTGAGGAAGGAATATGGGGGTGGGGCTGACTCCTTTCCATCTCAGGTTTCCAAACTAGACATTCAATCATCAGCCCTAGGTGTTCCACCGATGTACTCAAATGCTTGGATGTTGCCTGCATTCTTTTTTTTTTTTTTTTTTTGGTTGTTGTTGTTGTTGTTGTTGTTTCGGGCATTCAGATCACAGGTGCGTGGTATTGGAATATTTAAATCTGTAGACCTCAAGATCTCTGGAGGTATATGGAGGCTCACATGTTGAGGTCCCATGAAGCGCAGTTTCAGACCGTGTTTCAAAATTCCATTTTCAGAATTTCAGAGAAAGAAGCTTCTCCTCCCTAAACCCTGAGCTCTGGACAACTACCTCGGTAAGATTAAAATGAGCAGGTCATAGTTGTTTGAAACTGGTCCTGGGCACAGAAACTGGCCCCAAGCAGTCAGCCGGTCTGAGCCCCAGTGGGTTTTGGCCTCCGTCTTCCAGGAGAGGTCCTTAGGGGCCTCTGATCCCTGGATGAGAGGGAAGACAGGGTCTGAGTCAGAGCCCTCAGGCTCTGGGCCTCCAAGTCCTCACAGCTGGGGGTAGCCGGGAGAAGGCTGCAGTAGATCACCCCCAGCCTATTGATTCCTGCCTTCCAAAGGCCTTTACCCTTGGATCCCAGATCCTATTTTGTGTGTGTGTGTGTGTGTGTATGTGTGTGTGTTGTACCTGTGCAGTGGTGATGACAGGAGGGTTGGGGTGGCCATGACTCTAGGAGGCAGCCAAGGTGAGTGAGGGATCTCAGCACGTGGCCTCAGGCAGATGTGACTTCAGTCCTGGCTCTGGACCTCCACATGACTTTGGGCAAACTCTGACCTCTTCTTTCACCTCTCCGAAGTGGGGAGAATGACTCTCTTACCTGGAGTTGTTAAGAAGATTAAATGGGATGTCACAATGGCCTTCCCATCAGTTCCTGGCAGTTCCAAAAATGTGCCAGAGAAGGAAAAGTGAGGGGTTCTAGGGTTCAGGACCAATAGGGGATTCAGAAAGCGATGGCTTTGCCCAGATGCACTGAAGGTGGGGAGAGGAGCTGGTTGCCAGAGAGCTTTGTCCCTCTTGCCCCTTGAACATCCCTGGGTATTTTCCTTGGCCTCATTCCCCTGAGTTGTATTGCCAAGAGGGGTTTTCTCTCTTCCTCCCACTCCCTTACCCTTTCCTCTTGCCTCTTGTCTCCAAACAAGCCTCCCCCAACCCACTTCACTCATCTCAGCTCCTGGGAGCAACCAGCCCCCCCTTACCCCCCCATCCCTCTGCACTGAGCCATGACTGGGCCTGAGCTGATGCGAGAGTCTCGCGCCCCTTCCTCCCATTCCAGGGACTTTATGGGCTGAGACGCTGTCGGCTTGCTCACTTCTCCCTCTCTCCCTTGCCTCTCTCCATCATTCTCCATGTTTCTTCCCCCCTCTTTCTTTTCTTCCCTGCCATAGCCTGCTTTACTCTCATCTGTCTGTCTCTCCCTGTGTGTATCTCTGCCTCTCTCAGCTCTCTTTCCTGGGAAACCAGGGATTCTAGAACATTTCCAGCTCTAACTGTCCAGGGCACACTCTCAAGAAAGGAAAACTGGCAGGGTGGAGTGGAAGGAGCCCCACTTCCCCTTCTTTTTTTTTTTTTTAAGATTTTATTCATTCATGAGAGACACACACAGAGAGAGGCAGAGACACAGGCAGAGGGAGAAGCAGACTCCATGCAGGGAGCCCAACGTGGGATCAATCCCAGGTCTCCAGGATCACACCCTGGGCTGAAGGCGGCGCTAAACCGCTGAGCCACCCGGGTTGCCCTCCCACTTCCCCTTCTTATTGACATCCTGAGTAAG
This sequence comes from Nyctereutes procyonoides, assembly GCF_905146905.1. Lineage (NCBI taxonomy): Eukaryota > Metazoa > Chordata > Mammalia > Carnivora > Canidae > Nyctereutes > Nyctereutes procyonoides. The sequence continues at coordinate 5,790,024 of NW_026575133.1, read as the reverse complement.
GGCCAGGAGAAAGAAGACCTCGTCAATTTAGCACACTTGCACCACCCTTCCACACCTCCTCCCCTACTCCGACTCTCTCACACTCAAAACCCTCTCACAAAGACCCACACTCTCTTACATATATACACACACCCCACATGACAGACAGATTTGCACCTCACACACAGACACAAGTGTGCATAGGCACAGACACACATGGGTGCAGATGCACACTCACACACAGATGTGTATGTGTGCGTGTGTGCGCACACACACACACACGCAGAGATCCCACAGGCGCCCAAAAGCACAGGGCAATGATTAATGTCCCCTCAGAAAAAGAAATTATATCGAATAAATTAAACTACTGTGGCAGCAAATTGAAAAATAAGGATGTAAATGAGGTTTGAATACTTAATATCGGAGACAAGGGGGGGGGACAAAAAGGGATAGCTGGGTCCCCTGAGAGGGGAGAAGATGTTCCCTCCTGCCCGCCAATTCAACTCTGGCTCCTGTCCAGGGACCTCAGAGTTGGGGGCTATGGTAGATTGGGGGTTTTAATCAGCACAGGAGACCCTCTCTGTAGTGGCCATGGCAGAGAAGGTCCCAGAGCCTCTAGAAAGACTCAGAGAGGGAGGATGAGGAAGAAGTGGTGTAACCACCTGGTAGCCTGTCAAAACTCACCCCTGACAGGCCCCAACACAAGTGGATTCTTGCTTCCAGATCCAACACATACTCCTCTGAAGGCTTGTTCTGGTATTAGAATATACCTCACCTCACTACTCATCTCCCCTGAGACCTCCACTCCCCCAAACACCCACATATATTTGATCACATTTGCCTTGCTCAGCCCTCAACTCAACCCCAAAGCTGCACACATTTTCAGAACTCACCTGCTCACCTACCCCAGTCCTTAACCCTGCTGGTGCCCTGACCCCACACCACAGGCATTCTTCCCGCCAACACCCCAGTAGGCATGGCGCACAGCCCTACCCACGCCAAACACCCCAAACACACCTGCACACACAGGGGTTCACAAGGAGAAACACAGCCTCTTTCCCTGGAGCACATCATGACACATCTGTCACACACATCACACATCTCTCACACACACGGATGGTAGTCCCATGCCCGGTTGAAATTGTGAGAAGGAAAGAAGGAAGGGAGGCAGAGGTTTGGAAGAGCCTTCTCTTTCGCTCTAGGCTTTAAAGGAGTCCTCCCTACACACACACACACACACACACACACACACACACACACACACACACACACACTTCCAGCCAGCCTTCATCTTCCGTTTTCTCTCTGCCCCTCTCTGGCGCTGTCTCAGTTTCCCTCATTTTGCCCGTCCTCTTCCCTGTCGCCTTTGTCTCGGACACCCCAATGTATCCCTGCCCCCTCCTCCCCGCCGGTCGCGGGGCCCTGGGCCGCCCCCCCGCGGCACCCCGCCCCTCCCCCTCCTCCGCGGCTCTCGCTGTCGTCTCTGTTCATATATATTTAGTATTTATTTACAAGGCTGGGTTTTTTCCCTGGGCGGGAAGCCAGCCGTGCACAGAAATCCTTAAGATGCTATAAAGCTGGTGAGGTATAAAATGGAAAGTGGTTAGTGCGCTGTTTGGAGATATCTCACCGGCGGCCGGGCCCGCGCCGCCCAGCCGCCCGCTGTAAATCTCCCGGAGTTTAGCGCGCTTGTTTGCAGCGGGCCGCCAGGGGAGGGACCGCCGCCGGGAAGTCCCCAGGACGCGCCGTCACCCCCTCCTGACGTGAGGGGCAGCGAAGGGGGCCCGGGAAGACGCCTTTTGGGAAAGAGGCTCCCCGGCTGCGCCTCTTCTGAACTTCGCCTAATCCCCGAGGGGGACCGGCAGAGAAGGAGTGAAAACCTAGAGCCCAGAGGCCCCCCAAGCGGTGCGCGGGACAGAGACCTTACAATCCGCCCTCCCCTACGTGTGAACCATCCCCCCACCCCCCACCCCCCAGCAGCCAAGGGCTGGTGGGCTGAGGAGGGAGCAGGCGACAGCCCCCCACCAGGAAGAGTTTAGGGCCGGGAGCCAAGGTTCCCCCCAGGTTTAGGGCTGGGGGCTCTCACACAGTTCTTTCACTCCCTTTAGTAGCAGGTGCCTCTCCCTAGTGGGATCGTAAGAGTTCCTGCTCCCAGAGCTGAAGGGAAGGTTAAATGAGTCGTGCAGGTAAGGATTTAGCACAGTGCCTGATACATAGTAGATGCTCAATACGTGCTGACTGCGTGATTTGTGCCAATCTGCCCAGCACTTTGTTCGTCCATGTGTTTAGTTGTTCATTTAGTCGTTTAGTTTGTCAGCTATTCCCAGCATTCGTACACCCATCGGTCCCTCCAGCAGCTTTAGGCTGTGTGGCTCCCGGCTCTGTAGTGGAGAATTCTGCAGAAGGCAACAGACCTCCCAGGGGAGCTCCAGTCCGGATGGGGCACTAAGAGCTCAACCAAGAGGGTAAAAGAGCCATTTCTGGAGTAAGAAACATTTAGCTCAGCTTGGAGGGAAGGGGTTACCCAACCCATCAGCATGACATCCCTGTCCACAGTCACTGGGGAGACCTTTGACTTCCTGTGGTCTGAAGGTCACAGGAGGAGTGAAGGAGCAACTAGATTGTGAACCCCCAGAGGGCAGACCTCATCCCTCACTCAGGCCCCCAACCCCAGCAGAACCTGGAGCCAGCTCTAAGGAACTGCCTGTCAGTAAGTGCCCTTTGATTGATGAGTCAGGAAGGCTGAACTCTGCCACACTCCCCTCTCACTCTGGAGGGAGGACACACTTGTCATACCGCCTGCACACCCATGTCCCAGCTCACCTAGATACATGTCAGGAGGGCCGAGAGTAATGACAGGGAATTCTTAGGTGGTCACTGCCCAGAACTGGAGGCTCAGAGGAGCCAGTTCTGTGTCACATAGCCATGTCAAAAGCCGGTTTTTCTGCATTGGTTCATTCATTCACTTCTTCGTTCATGTATTCAACAGGTGTTTACAGAATCTCCTGGGTCCAAGGCTAAGGATAACTCAAATGAACATTACTGAGTACTGGCTCTCAAGAGGTTTATAGGACAGGACAACTGTAGGGCAAACATACTAATAATGACAGTATTAAGAAAATTATGCAAGAATCAGGAAAGCTATAAAGAGGACTAGAAGGTTCCCAGGGCAGAGAAACCACTGCTACTGCCGGTGAATAATAATAATAATGATGATGATGATAATAATAATAATAACAACAACAAAATCGAGCAGGCACCTTCCTGAGCATTTTACAGGGAGTATTCAGAAGATGGTTTTACTTGAATCAGGTCTTGCAGAAGATTAAGATACTGACAGCCAGAGATGAGCTGGGTGTTGGGCAGTAATGCCATCGCACAAGGACAGAGTCACAGGCAGAAGAAGAGTATGAACCAGTGCATGGAGGTGGGAAGTTGCTAGGTGGGAAGTGTGCAGGGGAACCACCCAGAGTCCAATTTGGCTGGTAAGTATGGGCATGAAGGAGAGTAATGGGAACTCTTGGAGAGAGGGGTAGGAAGGGGCCAGATCACAAAGGGCCATGAATATCAGAGTCAGGAGTTTGTACTTTATTTAGTAGGCAATGGGGAACCATTGAAGGGTTTTGAGTAGGGGATGATGGGATCAGAGCTGCGCTTGAGGAAAATGAACCTGGCAGCAGTGTATAGAACTGGAGACATGGAACTTAGAGACAGAGAGCCCTGCTGGGAGGAAGATGCCACACCTGGTGACTGTGCATGGTTGGTGTTCCATAGGGTTTGTCAGTTGAATTGAAGAGGCCCGGGAAGGCTGTGATAAGGGCCTTCCTGGGGACAGTGGTGATGGTAAGGCAAAGATGGGTGCCAAAGAAATCAGGAAGATTCTCTGAATTGGTATGCTAACTGAAGGTAGAAATGAGGACAGGGGAAGAGCCAGAGGCATCAAGGTTTCCTTGAGGGTGAATGGGTGAATGGCAGGGCTACCAACAAAGTAGGGACTCACATATTGTTGCTAACTTCAGGAGGGACACATGAGTCTGCTTGTCAAGTATTAAATGGCTTGTGCTGCCTGAGTTGTGGGCTTGGATCTCAAGAGAAGCTTGGAATTAGAGATCAATGCTTCTATTACCTGCACTGAGAGAGGAAAGTTCCTGAGTGGTTAAGACTTCCTGAGAGACTGGAGAGAATAGCGGAGAGCTGGAATTTGAGCTTTGTGCTGTGGCTACATTTAGGGGAGAGTGTAGGGGACAAATGAGACAGGGAGGGTTAGAGATGCTGTGGGAGTCGGGGGCAGAGTGCAGTGGGCAAGGCAGCTGAGAGATGTGTGAGTTTTCCCTGAGTGACTGGCATTCCTAGGTTTCCATGGGATGGGGCCTGAAAATCGTAAGTGGGGTCTGGTGGTCAGGAGGTTGAATGAGAGGCCATGAATAACCTTGTGCGGAGAAATGAGGCTAGAAGATACTCCTGGGAGCAGGGGCTACTCCAAGGCATAGCATGCAGGGATACTCCACCAAGCCCACTGCTCAGACCAAGCCCCCAGACTTGAGGTTTCCCCAGAGGCCCTCTTGTCCCTCTTCTGGATGGAGCAAACAAAAGTGGGAGTCAATGGGGAGGCAAGTGGGAACCAGTGAGACCAGCCGCTCCCTAACTTGGGATTCCTGAAACCCTCAGATCTCAACATGCTCAGGGACTTACTAGGTTCATGCTGTTTATTTGGATAGAAACCACACAGCTGTCCTCTTCTTTTTGATGCAGGTGGCACCCTTGTCTGGTCATCCCCTGGACAGGTTTGACCATCCTCTTTCTGGGCACTGGGAATCACCCTGTTCTGCAGCTGCCTACCTCTATCTTGGGCCATACTCCAGCACTGGGGCTGCTAACACCTAGGTCCCCCAGCATCCCCAGAACTGTGGGGTTTAGGAAGTAGAGGGGACAGGACCCAGAACCTCATTTCCCTTTTAGGAGGAGCAAGGCATGGGAGGTGGTATGGGCCCCCACCCTCCCGGAGGGGACCCGCAGTCCTAAATGCCCCCGCGCCTTCTCCATATTGTGGGAAAAGCTGCTGCATCCATCACTGTCAGGCGCCGAGTTTGAATAAATTTGAATGCACTGAGCCGTGGGCTGCAGTTTCTATAATATCACTTTCCAGTTTGAATATTTCACTTACTTTTTTTTTTTGAATTTCTTTTTATCCAACAGTTTCTCCTCCTTTTCATCTACCCCCGCTGCAGCCAAGCTCTGGATGTAGAGAGAAGACAGTGCCTTGAGGGTGTCTGAGATGGGAAGAGACCAGGCCTTTGGCAGCTTTGGCATCTCTGTTCTCCCACTGCCACCCCCACCCAGCACATGTGCTCCCTGGCCTGGGAGCTCCATCTTCCCATGTGTAGATGGGGAAGCAGCAGTTGGAGAATGAGCCACCTTTCTGTATGGGCATACCAAGTGTGCCAGGGTTCTGCTTCTTCCCTACGGGGGCCTGAGCCCCTCACCTACAGACCCTCCAGCATATACTTGTGTGCACATGTGCACACACACACACCTTCTGATATATTAACTTGTACCTAAATTTTAATATCAGATTGCAGTTTCCCACTAGGAAGTTAACTCTTAAGTCCCTCCAACCACTGTCTTGCCTTCCCCTATAAATGAGGACCCCAGTTATAGATTCCCTCTCATCTCCCTGTATCTCTTTATTCTCCATCTATCCATGTGGTATCAATATAGCCATGCCTTCTGGACAGGGGCTATTGGGAGGGAGAAAATACTAGAGTCCTGGCAATGGACTCCACTCTGGGCAACCACCGGTGGTTCCTGGCCACAAGCCTCATGATTCGCTAGATTGTGGTTAATGCCATCCCCCTCCTTGCCCAGAGCTCAGGGACCAGGGACAATTGAGGTGCATACAAGAAAAGAAATCATCCTGGAATAAAACGACTCAGGATTGCATTCGAGAATGGATCTAGATAAGGATGGGGAAGTGAGCAGGTTGAGAAGGGTTCTGGGGACCCTTAGTCTGTATTTTTCTATAGTGGCATCTGGTCACACTGCCCCTTGCACCATACATAAGGTATTGCTGCTACATAGACAGTCGTGAGAGGGCAGTGACCATTCAGGAGGCTTAGTGATACTGACATCGATGAGGACATTCCGCTTTATGGGGCACACTAATTGGCTAGAGGGCCACTGAGTGCCCTAACCATCTAAAAAGACCCACATTGACCATATGTGGATCCCTGCACCTCCAAGGAGTCATCCAGGCCATCTCCCAAGGAGACATTATTCATAGAGCACATGTTCCTCTTCCCTGCCAGAAATGGCACTTCTTTTGGCTACTAATCGTTCCCCAACAATGCCCACATCTGCCACACAGTAGGTATGTATTGGGGAGAGTGTGTGAGGGGAAACAGGACGCAGAAAGCTTCAGTGAATCTGTGACTTTTGGAGGTGATTCTGCAGCTCCCCATTCGGTGCCTGGTCTTACATGCTCATAGTGGAAAAGGCAGGTGATAAGGAAGAAATGGTTGGATTTGGGGAGCTCAAGATGTGGTTAGGGAGGTGAAATTGTTATTAAGAGTAATATTTATTTCTACTTACACTGCTATGGTCAAAGGGGCTTGTGCAGATTTAGGACACACACACATACACACATGCAAGGATCAGAACAGTTTGCAAAGAGAGAAAGGACAATTGGAAATCACTTAAAGGCAGGAGAAAGATAAATGGATGGGGGTTCTGGTCAGAAGAGTGTCTGTTGTTAGCATGGCCATCGCGGGATGCTATAATTGCCCACCTCTCAAGGAGCTCACCTGTGTGGGTTCAAGTAGTCAAGGAAGGCTTTCTGGAGGAAGCAGAACCAGTCCTGGGGCTTGATAGATGGCACAACAAACCAGAGCGGCATTCCAGTGGCAGGACTGGAGTAAGGAAAGTCAGAGAAAAGGAGCTGAACATGTGGCAAATGTTGGGTCAGGGAGGAGTTGGCAATGGGAGTGGTGGGTTTGAGGAACAGTGAGCAGGTGGCAGAGATACAATATGTCCAGGGAACAGCAAAGAGATGAGAGCCCCTGTGGGCCATTAATAGAGAGGAGATGGGGTGGTCAGTGTGCTGGGGACACTTAGGGGGTGCTCCAGACTAGCTTGGCTTCCCCTCAATATTTCCTAATTCGAATACAGACTCCTCAGCACCCTCTTCCTGCAGCCCCTTTCCCCCTTCCACCCTCCATGAGCTCAAACTCAGCACCCAGCAAAGACAGCCCTCACCAGGGGAGGGTTAGCCATACAGCCCCCCCCCCAGAAGGAGGCACATACCCCTACTAGGGCAGAAGCCTCCCCTCCCCGCCCCTCCCCCAGTGTACCCCTGGCTGGCCCTGTGGTGGGAGGGGTGCGGTGTGAAGGGAGAGGCTCTCCTGCTGCACCATGACAGATGATTGACTCGAAACAATATCTAAGGCGATCAGGATAAAGTGCTGGCCATTTCAAGGCTCAGCAGAATTCAGATTCTAATTAGACTTCTCACCACATTCCAAATAAAAATGGTTCCCCTGGTATCCTCTTTGCCTATCAGGTGTCTCTCCCTGATCGCTGGAACAAAACGCATAAAGAAAGTGATTAAAGCCATAACAAAGGCATAAAATTGGAATTATCGCTGCCACCACATCTGGGAGCATGGAGTGTCACCACACCGCCCCCTCCTCCCCAAACCTGCACACACAGAGAAATGCTGTCCCACCCTAGCTCCTGGCTGGGCACCTTGCAATGACAGCTATCAGATGGGTGAAGAGGTAGGGGGATAAGGGTTCAGGGGGAGGGATGGAACTAGGCAAGGGTGGGAGGTCCAAGGAGCCAGGGATTGGAGACCAGGAGGCAAGTTAAGTGGGCAAATGAGGGGCTCCAGGCCTGAGGAGCAAGGGGTGAGTGGTCTAAGGAGTGAGGGATGGGCAGCCAATGGTCACTATCTCTAGTGTCTAAATATTTACCAGTGGGGTGGGTCCTTGGGGCTCTTGTTTTGATGACCTCACCGCCCCAGGACATACACAGTCATTTGCACACACATGTAAGCAGAGGTTACAACATGCTATAAATTGTTTCATGCACTCTACATGGTGTTCATCTCCATTAGGAGACACAAGTCCCCCCCTGACCCACTACCCAGCCACTGGACCCAGTGCTAGTTTTCAGTTCCCTCTCCCTTCCTGCTTCCAACAGGGAATACACCTATAGAGACTACTAAGTCCCCATTGGTCCCCAGCAAATGTGTGCACAGCCAGCACATAATCCAGAGACCCCAGTCCCCTGCGCCGCACATTTGCACACATGCACACACACACGTGTGTACCATGCCTATAACAATCTCCTCACATGGTGCCCCACATTCTGGGAATATAGCAAAGGCCCCCCATTTCAGTGGGGCCCTGGCCTCTAACTCTTCTGCCTCCCCTACTGCTGCCCCCGTCTGCGCCTCACAGCTAGCCTGGTACCTGGTACGGGGCAGCCTTGTTCCCTGCGTGGGGCGGGTAGGCAGGCGGGAGGTCCAGAGGAGGGTGAGGGAGTGGGAGCGGGGCTCTGAGCGGGGACGATATAAAATTAAAAGGTAAAAAGCAGGAACGCAAATGGAGGGTGCTTTCAGCTTTCACATTATTAATGACTCTTCAAAAAATCGGCGAGTTTTCCAATCTTCTCTGAGAAGCGCTTGAAGGAGCTCACAGATGAAACTGACCTTCAAAATGTTCTTTGGTCTTTAGTTAAGAAATTCGCTCGCCATTATGGCATCATTAGGGAAACAAGGATAAAATTACTCCATGGTTAATGACCTATAGTATCTCCCCACCAAAATTTGTTTCAGATCTAATAAAACTGTGCTTAACACACTCGGATGAGTTATGAGGACTGTTCTGCAGGGTATTAAAATGTGGAAAATAGATTTTCCGAAGCTGGGGGGACTGGACTTTTTGAATCAGATAGCAGAATGGAATTTTCTGGGCAATAAATTCTTCCATGTCTCAATTTCATCTCGCGCTCTCTCTCTCCTGCCTGCCTCTGCCCCTCTCTCTCTCCCTCACTCTCTCTCTCCCTCTCTCTCTCTCTCTCTCTCTCTGTGTGTGTGTGTGTCTCCCTCTCTCTGTCTTTCATCTTTTCCTAAAATACTGAAACAACATAGAAACGTTACAAATTTGGAAACCTACATAAACTTTGAAAAAAGAGTGACAAAGGCCATCTGTATGTGGCAGTGGGAGCTTGCATATGTGTGTACATGTATGCTTGTGGCTCCTGCCTGCTGCACAAGAGTGGTAGTGACTTCCTCCTTCCCCTCACCCAGTGCCTCTATACACACCCAAGGTGGGACTGACACCCTCCATTTCTCTCTTGCCAGCCAAGCCGCCGGATCTCACCCTCTGCACCAAAATCACAGGCACATCCACGCTACTAACCCTTCTAGCATCCCCTACCTAGGGCCACAATACACACCAATGCCAGGAGTCAGCCTAGAGGAACCCACCTGCCCCGTCCACCCCAAACTTCTTGGTGATGGGAAGGGGGTTGCACTGGCCTTGTGAAGGGTCAGACCTGCCCTTTTTGGCACACATGTGTGCATATCAGCACATGCTAACCCTATTCATGGGGTGCACCCAGATGCCCCAGCCAACCAGGCTGGAGGCTGAGACCCGAGCCCCAGACCAGGCACTGGCCGAAGGTTTTCGGGGGCTGGATACTGCCGCGGAGAGAGGTGGCTGGCGAGGTAATGGCATTTTGCTCTCTTTAAACTTTAATCTTTCCTATTAATTCCCTGCAACTGGAGAATGTGTGAGAGTTAATGTTCCGTGAACGTGTTTCGCACTCGGCAGTCTCTTCGAGCTAATTACCTTCAGGTGCTAAATGGAGGGAAATTGCAATCCATTTGGATGTGAAAAAATTTCGCCTTCCCGTCCCCTGTGAGACATCCTTTTTCCTGAGTGCTGCAGAAAGAATGCTCTCTGGGTGGGAGTTTTTTTCCTAATGTTTTTTTTCTTCGGCCCTCTCCCCCGCCCCCTTTCTCCAAGAGTCTGGGTTTTACAGGACGGTGGTAGTTGGAGACTGGAGGAGGCCTGGGCCTCAGCACAAGGTCTGAGTCTGGGGTGGAGGCCAGGTGGGGAGGGACTTACAAGCAGGGGAGATGCCCAGGCTGAGAATCCGGCCCCTGCCCCTTGGAGGCCTTGGAGTGGAAGTGTATTTACACGCTTAATAACACGCTTATTACCAGTGTTTCTCAGCTGCTAGGTTTTGAATACAGATATAATAGAATTTTACAAGCCACATAAAAGCTGTCCTTCTCTTGGACCCTGAACTGGGGTGTCTGGTAGGGCGGAGGACAGGGAATGACGAAAAGAGACAAGGAGGGAGAGAATGTAAATGGGTCAGAGAACTGGAGAGAGAAAAGAGGAGAATGGTGTGGGAAGGAGATGGGTCCCTGGATGGGGCTGTGTGAGGGCCAGTAGGGAGAGATGGGAGGGACCTCTGTCTCCATCCCAGAGAACTGGCACCAAAGATAAAGGCATGAAGGCCAGAAAGGTCTACTCTTGAAGCCTCTTAGGTCTCAGCAGGGCATACACAACTTAGTGACATATCCATCCCTCCAGCTCCATCCTGACCTCTGATCTCACACCTCAACCTCATCTAAGCCTCACAAAAAGAAACATCTAATTTCACCTCCTCCCTCTACCCTGGATCCAACCTACTAGCCTTTGTAAACCCCATTCCCTAACCTAGGTTAGGGCAGGGAGCTACCAAGATGTAATAACTTGCTTCCACCCAACAAGGAACGGTCTGGTTTAAAACACACAAGACAGAACCCCCACCCCCAAGTAAGCGGTGCTCGACTTGAAAGAGGATGAGGACTCCCACAATGGCCCTTGGCTTTACCCTCCACTTGGAATTCTCTCTCTGACTTGACCTGTGTCTACTTGTGAGGGAGCAGCCATTCTTTCTAACACTGAAGAGCCTTCTTTGGGAGAATATACTGGGGAAATATCGGAGTGGCTTGGGTTTAGTTATTTGTTAAAGGTTTATTCTGAAGGGTTTCAAATATATTTTTAAAAATCCATATACCTATAAACTGGTTTCAACAACTATCAACATATAGCCAATCTTATATCTTCGATTCATGAGGATTATTTGGATACAGACATAAAATCAGTTCACCTATAAATATTTTAACATGCATTTCTAAAAGCTGACTCTTTTAACATTACCCCAATAGCATCATCTCACTTAAATAAAAATTAACTCTAATTTCTTACTCTCATCAGATATCTATTCGGTATTCAAATTTCCCTGAATCAGTTTCTAATCCAGGTCCACACACTGTACATGGTCAATGTGGCTCTAAAGCTTCTTTTATTCCATAAGCTACACTTTCTTACCTCTTCTTCTTGCAATTTATTTATTGAAGAAGCTATGGGCCATTTGTCCTATGGAATTTCCTTCATTGGGGATTTTGTTGATAGCACCTCTGTGATATCATTTAATATGTTTCTCTGTCCTTTTAAATTGGTAGATTCCGGGATCCCTGGGTGGCGCAGCGGTTTGGCACCTGCCTTTGGCCCGGGGCGCGATCCTGGAGACCCGGGATCGAGTCCCGCGTTGGGCTCCCGGTGCATGGAGCCTGCTTCTCCCTCTGCCTGTGTCTCTGCCTCTCTCTCTCTGGGTGTGACTATCATAAAAAAAATAAATAAATTGGTAGATTCCAGAGTCCCTTGGCTTCAGATTTAATTTTTGGCAAGAATATTTTATAGGTGGCGTGAACTTCCTATTGCGTCACATCGGGAATACATAATTTCTTGTCGCTTTTCTTTTTATAATATTAAGATTAATCGGGATCCCTGGGTGGCTCAGAGGTTTAGCGCCTGCCTTTGGCCCAGGGCGCGATCCTGGAGTCCCGGGATCCAGTCCTACCTCAGGCTTCCAGCATGGAGCCTGCTTCTCCCTCCTGCTGTGTCTCTGCCTCTCTCTCTCTCTATGTCTATCATAAATAAATAAATAAATAATTTTTTTAAAAATATTAAGATTAATCAGGGGGTTCAGTTGCTGTCAGCTGGATCTATCCATTACAAAGTTTCCCTTCAGCTTTTTTCCTTCCATCAGCTTTTCACTTAATGGTTTTAACAGCCATTTACTATCATTGACTAGATCCATTACTTCATTAGGTGTTTCTGTATTTGTTTTGAAACTGTTTCTTTTCTTCCAGCTTTTTATTTTGAAGAGTTTAAAACTGTCCAGCAAAGTTCACTGTTGCAATGAATGCTGTGTACTCTGACACAGACGAACAATTTGTAACTATTTCCACACTGGGTTGATCTCTCCCTTTCTCTTTTTGAAACACTTGTGTATTAGTTGCTGACATAAATGACACTTCATCCCGAAATACTTCCGCAGTTATCTTTTAAGAACAAGGACATGTCTGTACTGCACTGTGTGATGATCACTTTCAGGAACTCTAACATTTGCCTGATGTATGAGTTCATATTCAAAACCCTTCAATTGTCCCAATAATGTTCTTTATAACTGCCCTCTCTCACCCCAACTCCAAGATCTTTCTTTGTATTTATTTTGTATTTTTAATCTCCTTTATTTTGGAATAGTTCTCAAGCTTTTTTTTTTTTTTTCATGAGTTTTGGAAAACCCAGGCAACAAAATGTCCCCAGTTTGGATTTGTCTGATTGTTTCCTCATGATTAAATTCAGGCTAAATATTTTGGACAGGAATACCACATAGGTGATGTTTCTTTCTCAGTGCATCTTATCAGAAGGCATAAGTATCAGTTTCTCTCATTATTGGTGGTGATAAGTTTGATCATTTTTAAGGTGGCATCATCCCAAGTTTCTCCATTGTAAGGGTGCCCTTTGCCCTCTCTGAATACAACATTCTGATGGGGGCAGGGACATGATTTGGACAGGCAGACTCAGTACCTGTTCTGGAGTGGGCTGACCTGCTGCCACCTTGGAGCCCCTAAGCTACATCTTTGAGCCTTTAGTCTTTCAATTCAAAGCTTCTGAATTGGCAGTTAAATGAATTGCTAGGAGAAGACCCTTCTTACTGAAGAGGGGATCCCTTCTTTAACCCATGTTTATAAGGCTACAAAAAAAAAAAAAAAAAGCTAAAAATGGCAGAAAGAAGTCCAAGCTAGGTTAAGCACAAAGCGATGTTTAGGCTTGGGAAAGGCAGAAACCAAAGCAGGTCTATGTCCCTAGAACTGAAGCCCATTGGCCTACTCCTTCATCGTGCTGTCAATGTGACCCTGCTTGTAAGCATCCCAGCCCCTGGCCCCATCAGTTCAAATTTCCAACTCCCAAGAGTGGGAATCTGATTGGCTTTTGTACAAGGTATCTGACCTTACCTCAGTCAACTGTGGCCAAAAATCCTTTCTAGGAATCCACTCCTTTGGTTGGAGAGAATCCTTCCCAAAGATGCTGGGCAGACATTCAAGAGGTACATGTCACAGAAATAAACTCACAAACTCCCCAAAGGACAGGCAAATAAAAACTCTTGAGAACAACTCCATCATAAAGGGGAAGGCCTTGGCTTTAGGCTGTGCTGGCAAGAGTTGAAAGATGGAGCCAAGTCCCATGGACCAACCACACTGTAAAAGGTCTGGAGGGACACAGTATACAAGGGGAAGTATATCCAGAAGGTGCAGTTCTGAGTATCTGTAGATGTCTGGTCACCTTGAAGCTGGAACACCAAATGCTGATCTGGCTTCACAAATAGGGACATGACACCAGGTCTCTAAATTGTAAGTCTCATTCAGCTTCCTGTCATCTGATCCACTAAAGGACATATACCAAACCATCTGCTTTGGTCTCAAATCCTAGAGCCCCTTGGGTCCCTCCCACTCACAGAATGAGTTTGAGAGAAATCCCAAAGGCATACCAGTGGTATTTGGTATTTTTGAGTCCCATGGAGGATTTAGTTATTTCAGTCTAGTGTTGTTACCCCAGCCCAGTTTTGGGGAATCCTGGTTAACAGTTTCTTCTCGTCCCTGAAATTTGCAAAATCCAAATACTAAAAATTTACAACAAACAACCTAAATCAATTACAAGCTGTACCTGAGAAAAGCAGCATGTTTTTTCCTAGCAGTGCACTGTGTTGGTATACCTTACCCAGCCCAGGCAGGTGCAAGCCAAACCAAATGCAGTCAGAGCAGGGAGCTGTCCCTTGGCTTTTCAAGACAGAGGAGCCTCTCTAGGCTGGACTCAAGCTGCTTAGGCAGGACCGCCCCAGCCAGCTGATATGGCAAATCTCTTTGTTGGATTGTTCCTTTTATCAATAAGTAACATCCCATTTTATCCTTATTGGTGCTTTTGCTTTTAAATTCTTGTTGGATATTAATATTGCTAGCCTACCTTCCTTCTGGTTAATATTTGCCTAGCATATCTTGTTTTATATCTTCCTTTTTAATCTTTCCATGACTTTATATTTTAGGCAAGTCTTTTGTGAACAGCCTATGCCTGGATTTTTAAAAAATCCAAATTGGGGTTCCTGAGTGGCCCAGTCCATTAAGTGTTTGCCTTTAGCTTATGATCTCAAGGTCCTGGTATTGGGCTCTTCGTTGGGCTCTCTACTCAGCAGGGAGTCTGCTTCTTCCTCTCCCTCTGTGCTTGCTCTCTCAAATAAATAAATTTTAAAAATCTTTTAAAAAATATATATAAATGAAAAATAAAAATCTAAATTGAAAGTCTCTTTTAATCAGAAAATTTGATATGTCTACCTTTGTTGTGATTAATGCATTTGGACTTACTTCTATCATCTGAATGTAATGTAAACTAACTTCTTCCATTTTTCATATAATTTACTGATTGGTATTTTAGTTCTATCATATCTTTATACTCTTTCAAAAAATTATCATTATTAATTATTGTTTAGATTTGCCTACATATTTATCAGTTTCATTGCTCACTATAGCTTCTATTAGCCCAATTCTTTGAACCCCTTTGGGTTCAGTTTCCTTCTTACTGAAAACTTTTAGAAATTCTTTCAGCAAGGATCTGTGAATATGTAACTCTTTCATTTGTATCTGAAATTATTTTTATTTCACCCTTTCTGTGTTTAATGATAATTATCTGGGGCTATAGTTTTCTAAATTGACAGTTATTTTCTTTCAGCATTTTGAGGGTGTGAGTATTTGTCTTCTGGTTTTTATTGCTCCTATGAGAAGCCTGCTGTCTGTCTGTCATTCTGCTGGTAGCTTTTAAGATTTTTGTCTTTAAAAAAAAAAAGATTTTTTTGTCTTTAATGTTCTGCAGAATCACTAACGTGTTTAGGTGTAAATATATTTTTATTTATTCTGCTTGGAAAACCAGTTTTGTTTCTTCTTACTGAGAACACTTTTTTTTTCATTCAATGTTGGTCAATTTGCCACCATCAAATCTTTAAAAATTGTTACTCTCTCTTTTCTCTTCCTCTGGAATTTCTACTATCTCTATTGGACCTTCTCATTTTATTTCTCATGTCTCTTAACTTCTCCTTCATATTTCTATGACTTTCAACTCTGTGAGGGGGATTTTGGGTACTTTCCAATTTGCCTTCTAATTCATTAATTCTCTCTTTAGCAGTGTTATCAACTGCTCACTCCATTGAGTTGTTTTTCTTTCAATATTTTATTGCTAGAAATTTTATTTCGTTCTTTAAATTCTAATTTTCTTTTTCTATTTTGCCCTATTCTTGCCTTTTAGATTTTATTTTTTACTTTTTAGGGGGGATATTTAAAACATATTTATTTAAGAGTATTTTCCATATTGTTTTGTTACCTATACAGTTATTTGAATTTTCCAATGTATTGCCTTTGGGGATTATTATTTTTTTTTGTAGTTGTTCATTTCTTCTTGTGGTTTGAAGTTCTTTATTGTGGAGTCATCTCTAGCAGAACTTGGTTTCTGTGAGAGACTTACATGCCTTGGCCATGGAGGAGGCACCATGTCAATCAGCTTTGCCTCTGCTGGAACTCTATGGGTCTCACTATTTGTGGACTATTTTATTTATTATTTTCTTGAATTGAGTTTTCTACACCTTGGTATAGTGCATTTACATTGCACATCCATGTTTGGCACAGGCTTGGGTTTCTAATTTCTCATAAAATAACTTTCATTCTACCCTCAGCCACAGAAAAATGCAAAGCTTCTCTACTGAGTCCTCATCCTGAGTGGAGTTTTCTGGTTCCCATTTCATGGATAAGTAATACTTTATGGCTCCTAATTCTATGAAGGGAGCTCAGTTTCATCTTCCCAGAATGCAGCAGACTGAGGCTAACTCTTCTATCCTCATCACTGTTAAACTTTAGCTCTGGGCAGCCCGGGTGGCCCAGCAGTTTAGCGCTGCTGCGTTCAGCCCAGGGCATGATCCTGGAGACCTGGGATTGAGTCCCATGTCAGGCTCCCTGCATGGAGCCTTCTCCTTCTGCCTGTGTTTCTGCCTCTCTCTGTGTGTGTGTGTCTCTCATGAATAAATAAATAAAATCTTTAAAAAACAACAAAAAAAACTCTAGTTCTTATCACATAGTACTGGATCCAAGGCCTCTGTGAGTTTTCTTTTCATTCCTGGCACTTAGAGACTTCCATTTACTGCTTTTTAGTTATATACTTTTAAATTGTTATATTTTATATGTTTTTAAATTTATCCTAAACAATTATGAAGTTTACATTTCTAGTGAGAAACATCTTTCTACATCAGCTCAGTTGGATATGTTGGCCTGAAATATCTTCATATTCTTGTGTTTATGATCCAGTCCATCTTTTCCACTAGGTTATGAACACTTATAAGCAGAGAGAGTATTTACTATTTATATTTTTATCCTGCTCAAGTACCTAGCCCAGTTCTCTGCACTAAGGTCCTTACTAGGTGCTTTTGTTATTTTTCTTATCGTTATTACTTTTACTGTCTCTAATCTCAATGTTCAGAAGTGACAGAAAGCCAGATTCTGGATCTGCTATGAGCATTTAAAGTATATAGTTAGTCTGTTCAGCCTTTGGCCCTGCTCATCTGAATTTCATTATTCATGGATAACGTCTTCCTCAATCACCTTCAAGGACAAGTCATCATCTATAAGACCAATGTTTCTCAAAGCACAGGTTGCAATCTATTAGTGGGGTCATGAAATCAATTTAATGAAATAGAATAAAAGAGAAAATAAATACCAAGGTGAATCACATATGTAAGTATAGGTATTGCTTACTGAAATTTTGTTTCAGAGGTGTGTGTGTGTGTGTGTGTGTGAGAGAGAGAGAGAGAGAGAGAGAGAGAGAGAGAGAGAGAATGAGAGCAAGCATGCTGGGTCACCACGCAAAATACATTTCAGGCTGTGAGTCAGGGTAAAAATGTTTGAGAGTCACTGATTAGACTTTTCTCTGAGACCCTACTCAATCTACCATGCATTTCTGGTGGCCCATCTTCAAGAGCAAAGATTAATTGCAAAGCTAGGAAAACTCAAGGCCTATCTTCTCCATATGAAGTTCTTAGAATACAGCATCATATTTCAGGGAGGAGGAAAGGTCCCACAAAGGTTTATGCTGCCCTGAATTAGAAGCCCCACAAATGGTCAAGGTTACCCAGTGAATCACAGATGTTCCTTGGCTCTAGGCTTCTGTACTTCACCTCAATACCCCTATCAACTCTCTGGGAAGGCCTATCAGCTGATGTTTAGCAGGACTTTGAGACCCGTAACTATTTTTTCTCCAGAGTCTTGACCCCTAGACAGTTCTTTGAATGTGGCTCTCAAAGCTATCATTAAATATCCACCTGGGAGAACACCTGGGCAATTACTCCCCCGCACTTAGCTCCCAGGGAAAGTATTATGTGCAGAACTCCCCCACACAGTATAGAAGGTAGATGTGCCAGCTATAAAGACTTCATTTTGAGCATCCTCATTGTTATTGAGAAGAACCCCAGAACTTCTTCCTCCTCTGTACCATCTTGAATGTCTACAAATCACACAAGGATTCAATCCATTTCATATACAATGAACCCTGGTATGAAGGATTTTAGCCTCATTTGAGTTTCACATTCAGTATATCCCAAGGTTCCAAAATAAAAGTTAGTTCTCTAAAAAAATAAAACTGATAACTGTTGAGCTCCTACTGCCAAACATTCTCATCTTTTGCATTATCTCATTTAATCTTTATAGCAACCCTATGAGGTCAGTATGATTACCCCCAATTTACAAATAAGGAGTGTGAGGGTCAGAGAGGTTAATGAACTTGCCAGTAAATGGTTGCTGAGCTGGAATTTGAACTTCAGTTTGGCAGATACTTGGTCTGAGCACTTAACTGCTATTCCCACCATATAGCCCTCGGTAAAAGGCCTCCCTGCCAATAAGAATATAGATTGCAAGACCAACTCCTGCCGAACCAGTGCTTTCTCTGTATGTCTTGCCTAAGAAGTAGAATGACCAGGATGTGGATGTCTTTTCCCTGGCTAGGGCATTGAACACATTGCTTATCTCTCTAAGCCTCACATTCCCATCCACACTAATACTTGGACTATTTCCCTCAGAAGGCTGCTGCAAGGAAGACATAAGATAATGACATGAAAATATTTTGGAAAGCATAATGTTCTATGCCAATGAAATATTCTAAAAAGCCATACAATTAATTAGCTGAACATATCTGCATTTTCTTTGTTGGATTAGGAGCCCTTTCATTGGCTCCCATTGCTCTTGGAATAAAACTCAAAATGTCTACTTTACCAGCAAGGCCTGCATGAAGATGGCCCTTTGTTCATTCCCCCTTTCTCAAAGCATTCCAAATTTACTGACCTTTCTGTTCCTATCTCAGGGACTTTGAACATGCTGTTTTCTCTGGCTGATACATTTCCTACCTCTACTCACAACCTCTACTCTCTACCCTCACTTTGCCTAGCTACTCATCCTGTAAATAGCAGATTAATTTCTTTGGGGTAGCTTTATATGACTATGTAAGGTCACTCAATTACACACTCTCATAGAATACCCTGTGCCTTTCTTCCATAGCACTTTGGGGCATATTTACTTTGTGTGCATAGCGAGGGTGGCTGTTAGTGGTTTAATATGTGTCTTCCCCATTGGAAGGGAAGCTCGATGAGAGCAAGGACCATATACATTTTGCAAGTCCTGTATCCTCAGCACCTGGCAGAGTACTTCACTTGGCACAAAGTAAGGACTCCACAGATATTTGAACACATTTTAAACATCAATAAATCTGAGTAGAGACTGCTTTACTCATACTTTATCACCTATTAGAAGTGCCACAGAAATCTGTTATGCAAAAAAAAAAAAAAAGAAAAAGAAATCTGTTATCCTTTCAACCTCTGTAGACCAATATTTCTGAGCTTGAGGCGCATAGAATAGAAATATTTGTTATGTAAGAGAAAGGGTTTTAAGGTCAAATAAGTTGAGAAACAGAAGGTTAAACACATGTAAACAGGATTTTAACTTTTTTTTTTTAACCTCAAGACTTTTTTTTGTTGTTGTTGTTAGGCTCTCCATGCTGGGCTGCATGATACGGCCCTTGAGCTGAGATTGAGAGTCAGACGCTTAACCAACTGAGCTACCCAGGCACCCCTAACCACAAGACTTCTTAGAACCATGCTTGGTTCCTTGAATGATGACAGTGCAAAGCAGAGTCCCCAGCCCAACCATGATGCACACATGGTGTGAAGGAGGAATAAACCTTCCTTGCTTAAATCACTGACAGGGGGTTGTCCATATACAGTATTTTTGATGCAGGAAAATCTATAGATAGGAGGTTAGAGGTTTCTGGGAACCTGGATGCGTCCATCAAGGAGGTGGGTGACTGGGTGACCTCATTCACTAGAGTCATTCTGCCTCACACATGACCAGGGAGACAAAATCATCCTACAGCAGATGAAAGTTGATGGGTAGTAGATCAGGCTTTCAAACCAGAAGGGGTTTAATCATCGATTGATTAAAAAGCTAAATAAACAATATTTGTTGAGTACCTACCACATGACAAACACTGTTAGGTGCTGGGACACATTGGTGAACAAGATGCAAGTTCTCAGGGCTCAGAGCCCAGAGGAGGAAACATACAAGTAATGAGTCAATTTCAGTATAGTGTGTGTGTGTGTGTGTTTAAAGATTTTATTTATTTATTAATGAGAGACAGAGAGAGAGAAGCAGAGACATAGGCAGAGGGAGAAGCAGGCTCCTTGTGGGGAGCCCAATGCAGGACTTGATCCCAGGACCCTGGGATTACGACCTGAGCCAAAGGCAGATGCTCAACCACTGAGCCACCCAGGCGCCCCTCAGTATAGTGTCCTAAGAACTAAAAAGGCACCCAACACAGAGAAAAGGCACCTAACACAGATCATATGTGGGATTGGAAGAGCTTCTTAGAGGAGGTGACATCTAAGCTGTGATCCAGAGGATAATTAAAAAGTAGCCAAGTAAGAAAGGAGAGAAGGGCATTCCAAGCAGAAAGAACAATTTGCAGGAGGTGAGGAATCTGCTCCAGGCCATGGGAGGGATCCAGGAGGAGACAGTGAAGTGCCAGGAAGTATAATGCCTTCTCCAAAGCACAAAGTAGAGGAGAAACAAGACCCAAATATCAGCTGGGTACCTGAGTGAAGAAGTAGCCTAAATCTCAGCCAGTAGATATGCTTCAGATAACAGGATTTAACATGGTAGGGAAAAATGAGCCTGAGATTGGTAGCAGGGCTTCTTCTTATAAGGGTAAAAGTCACCTAGGAAAGCAGATGTTGGGATGGAGAGGGGTGAGAGGGAGGAGGGATTGAAATCCAACATAGGAGGAGTTAGACCTTGACTCTTCTTCCTGACCTGGAGACCAGGACCTCTGGAGTTAGGCAGCTCTGAGATACAGAGGTGTGCAACTGGTTAGAGGACAGATGCTCAGAGAGGGCAGCTAAGAAGGAGGTCTGGGGAAGAACTGAAGCCATTGTGCCAGCCTGAATCCATCATGTTTGATTCACTCAGAGCTGAGGTGAGAAACTGAAATGGAGAGGTGTTTGGCTCATGAGCTTTGGCAGCCAAACTGGTCGGTTTCAGTTGCTATTGTTTGGGATCATGAGTCCAGGCATTGAGACTATAGCTTTGTTGTATTCTTTTCATTTTGTAATTGAGTTTAAAACATCCAGGGACACCTAGGTGGCTCAGCGGTTGAGCATTCGCCTTTGACTCAGGGAGTGATCCCAGTGATCCTTCCTGCATGGAGCCTGCTTCTCCCTCTGCCTGTGTCTCTGCCTCTCTCTCTGTCTCTCATTAATAAATAAATAAAATATTTTTAAAAAAGTTTAAAGATTCCAGCCAGATTCAACTGAAAGAAAAGAAGGCAGGATTAAACTAAAGGGGGGGCCAATGTTGATGGTAGTCAGAAGTCTGGAGTAGATACAGGAGATGGGACTAAACCATCCCGGCAACAGGTCTAGGCTTCCTCCATCATTCTCTGTGGGCCTCCTCCCCACTTCCAAACTCTCTAAGGACATTCAACCCTTTTCTTAGGAACTCTTCTCACCTC
Organism: Nyctereutes procyonoides; assembly: GCF_905146905.1. Classification (NCBI taxonomy): domain Eukaryota; kingdom Metazoa; phylum Chordata; class Mammalia; order Carnivora; family Canidae; genus Nyctereutes; species Nyctereutes procyonoides. The sequence goes on along the minus strand of NW_026575133.1, from coordinate 5,768,560 downwards.
AGGAAACTGTCAAGAATGGCCAGTTGCTCTCCAAGGGACACTTTCCCAACTGTAGGAACATGTCTCCCAACTCCCAGCCTCTCCCTGAGCTATGGATACTTGCCTGAAGTTCTTCAATCATCCACAAGACAAATAATAGAAATAGCATATTGTAGTGCATAAAAGCACAGATTTTGGAATTGAACAAAAACTCAGCTCTACCACCTAACAACTAGGAGAACTTGGGAGAGTTACTGAACTTTGTTGAGCTTCAATTTCCTTATCTGTAAAATGGGGATGATAACACTTTCTTCAGGGAATGATTAATTGAGATATGTATAGAAGCACTTAGCATGATGCTTGGTACTTATCAAGGACTCAGAAAGTGTTTGTTAGTTAGTTAGTTAGTTATTATTACATACTATTAAAATAAAATTTTAAACAACCTATACTTACCTGGCTCACTGGCTTAAGTGACACCATCAATTCTTTTGTAAAACATACTGACTTACACTCATGGCTCATCAAGCCTTCATGGCTAGGATGCTGTGCACTTGTACTCTCCCATTTGGTTGAATTGCATGCTTACCAAGAGTCATTTGTTTTTAACTCAGCCTGTTTATGCCAGCTGTGCATATTATTATTATATAATTTAACTAAATGTTACATAAACCAATAAAATATAAGTATTAAACTCACGTTTCTGTTTGGAAAGACTCTGTAACAGCAAGTTGCTTAATTTTACCAAATTATGTATTAATGAGACAACTGAAAAAGCAGAAAAAAATAATAAAAAAGTCTAGGATTCTGCATCCAGATAGTTTTTTCTCAAATGCTTTTCAGTTTCCAATCCATGTTAAAGAAATCAAAACAGAAAATGGCAATCAATGCATTCTAGGTGTAGCTCATGCAAGAAAGATATTGGTAAAATCACAATCAGTACACTCATACATAAAGAAATGTCTTGGCCCTACATCTAAAAATGAGAGTATATAGTCTTTTATTTGTTTTAACCTAAACATAAAACATTTAAGGTATGGAGAGGCAAGCTGAGAGATGATCCCAGACCTCAAGAAATGTATGGTTTAGAGAGGGAGACAGAAAAATATTAACGTTTTTTGAGATAATTCATGTGCAGTTGTAAGAAATAACAAAATACTCTTTACCCAGTTTTGGCCAATGATAATATCTGACAAAATTATAGCACAATAACACAACCAGGATATTGACATTGATACAGGGAAGGTACAGGACATTTCTATTAACACAAGGATCTCAGCCCTTTCACAGCCACATCCACTTCCCTCCAGCCTTTACTCCTTCTCTATCCCCTGGCAACCACTAATCTTTTCTCTAATTAAATTATTTCATCATTTCAAGGATATTATACAAATGGAATCACATAGTATATAACCTTTGGGGATTGGTTTTTCTAAAACTCAACATAATTCTCTGGAGAGTCATCCAGCTTGTGGTATGTACTAGTAGTTCATTCCTTTTTATTGCTGAGTAGTATTCTATAGTGTAAATTCTATAGTGTACTAGTAGCTCATTCCTTTTTTATTGCTGAGTAGTGTTCTATAGTGTAAATTCTATAGTGTATAGTAGTATTCTATAGTATTCTATAGTGTATAGTGTATAGTATAGTAGTATTCTATAGTCTATAGTGTAATTTTTATTTTCTTATTGAAGAATGTTCTCCCACTGAAGGATATTTGGGTTGTTTCCAGTTTGGGAGCTGCTATGAACAATTGTGCACAGGTTTTGTGTGGACGTAAGATACCATTTCTCTGCTACATATGCCTACATATACCATTGCTGGGTCAACTGATAAGTGTCTATTTAATTTTTTAAAGTAACTGTTAAACTATTTTCTAGAGCGACTATACCATTTTACATTCTTACCAGCATTATATCATTTCTCTTAATATTGCCAGAACTTGGTATTACCATTTAAAAAAATTTTTTTAAGATTTTATTTATTTTTAGATTTTATTTATTTATTCATGAGAGAAACAGAGAAAGGGAGAGGCAGAGACACAGGCAGAGGAAGAAGCAGGCTCCATGCAGGGAGCCCAATATGGGACTCTATCCCAGGTCTCCTGGATCATACCTCAGGCTGCAGGTGGCGCTAAACCGCTGAGCCACCCAGGGATCCCCATATCCAGCTAATATTAACTTCATAAAACTAGTTGGAAGTGTTACCTACTCTTATATTTTCTGAAAGAGATTGTGTAGCTCTGCTGTTCTTTTTTCTTTAAACATTTGGTAGAATTCTCCACTAAAACTGTCTGAGCCTGGATATTTCCTTTATAAGAATTAAAAAATGATTAATTCAACTTTCTTAGTAGTTAGAAAATAAATGTAAAATGATCTATTTCACATTGGGTGGGTTGTGGTAGTTTGTTTTTTTCATTGTGCATAGAGTTGTTCATACTATTTCCTTATCCAGTTGATGTTTGCAGGTCTATAGTAATATTTCCTGTTTCACTCCTGAAACTGGTAATTTATATCTTCTTTTTTTTAAATCAGTCTTGCTAAAGCCTTATCAATTGTATTTTTAAAAATATTTTTATTATGTACGCTCTACACCCAATGTGGCACTTGAGCTCACAACACTGAGATCAAGAGTTGCATGCTCTACCAACTGAGCCAGCCAGTCCTCTTTTCTTTATTTTTTTTCTAAAGATTTTATTTATTTATTCATGACAGACACAGACAGAGAGAGGAAGAGACATATGCAGAGGGAGAAGCAGGCTCCCTGCAGGAAGCCTGATGCGGGACTCCATCCCAGGACCCCAGGAGCATGACCTGAGCCAGACAGACAACCACTAAGCCACCCAGGTGCCCCTCTTTTTTCTTCTTTTTAGATCTGTTTATTTACTTGTGAGAGAGAGTGAGCACGGTGGGGATAGACAGAGGGAAAGGGAGAGAATCTCAAGCAGACTCCCTGCCCCTGACAATGGAGCCTAACATGGAGCTCAATCTCATGACCCTGAGATCATGACCTGAGCCAAAATCAAGAGTCAGGCAATCAACTGAGTCACCCAGTTGACTTTTCCAATGCCTAACTTTAATATATATATTTCCTGTCAGCACTGCCTTAACTGTGGGCCCACAAATTTTGATATGTTGTATTTTCATTTTCATTGAGTTCAATGATTTTTTGTTGTTGTTCAATGAATTTTTTAAAATTTCCCTTGAGACTTCCTCTTTGACTCATGGATTATTTACAAATGTGTTGTTTTGTTTCCAAGTGTCTAAAGAGTTTCTTTCATCTTTGTTATAAATTCTTTTTTTTTTATTTATGATAGTTACACAGAGAGAGAGAGAGAGAGGCAGAGACACAGGCAGAGGGAGAAGCAGGCTCCATGCACCGGGAGCCCGACGTGAGACTCGATCCCGGGTCTCCAGGATCGCGCCCTGGGCCAAAGGCAGGCGCCAAACCGCTGCGCCACCCAGGGATCCCTGTTATAAATTCTTTTTAAAAATTGTAGTCAATGAATATACCATGTATGATTTTAATTCTTCTAATTTTGTTGGTTTGTTTTATGGCTCAGGATATGGTCTATGTTGGTGTATGTCCCATGTACACTTAAAAATAATATGCATTCTACTGTTGTTGGAGTGTTCTGTAAATATCAATCAGATCCTGTTGGTTGATGGTGGTGTTGAGTTCTATCTAGCTGTCCTATCAACTATTGAGAGGGGGTGTTGAAGTTTTTAATTATAATTGTGTATTTGTTTCTCCTTTCATTTCTGTCTTTGTTTCATGTATTTTGCAGTTCTGTTGCTTGATGCTACACAATTAGAATTGTATATATTCTTTTTAAAAAGATTTTGTTTATTCATGAGAGACACAGACAGAGAGAGGTAGAGACATAGGCAGAGGGAAAGGAAGCAGGCTCCATTCAAGAAGCCTGATGTGGGACTCGATCCCTGGACTCTGGGATCACACCCTGAGCTGAAGGCAGATGCTCAACCATTGAGCCACCCAGGCATCCCCAAATTGTATATATTCTTGATAAGTTGACCTTTTAATCATTATATCATATCCCTCTCTGTCTCTGGTAATTTAATTTGTTTTGAAGTCTACTTTATCTGTATACTAAAATAGTATATGAACTGATATACATATGAGTTTCTGTTTTATTTTGATAATGTTTTCATAGTATATATTTTCTCATCCTTTTGTTCTTCCTCTCTCTCCCCATCTCTCTCTCCATATATAAATATGGTTAGGTCATGATTTTTAAGCATTCTGCCAATCTCTTTTAATTTGCATATTTATGCCATTTACATTTAATGTAACTATTGATCTATTAGAGTCTAAGTTTGACCTTCTACTTTTTGTTTTCTCTTTGTTCTCTATTTCATTTCCTTTCTTTTCTCTTTTTGTGGATTACTGAAATATTTTTTAGAATTTTGCTTTTCTCCTTAGTGTTTTTTGAGTGTATCTCTTTTTAAATGGTTTCTTTAGGTACTATATTATATATGCAAAACTTACCATGGTTTACTATTATTGTCATTTTACTCGTTTGGGCAAAGTGTAGATATTATATCTCATTTTATCCCTTTACTTTCCCACATTTATAATATCATCTAAAATATTTCCTTTAGGGATGCCCGGATGGCTCAGTGGTTAAGCTCTGCTTTCGGCTCAGGGCTTAATCCTTGAGTTCAGGAATCTAGTCCCATATGGGGTTCCCTGAGGGGAGCTTCTCCCTCTGCCTATGTCTCTGCCTCTCTCTCTTATCTGTCTCTCATGAATAAATAAAATCTTAAAAAAATATTTCCTTTATATGCATCACTGTTGTAATTTTTGTTTCAACAGTCAAAATTTAGAAAACTCAAGAACAGAAGGAAAATCTACTGTAGTTACTCATATTTTTGCTTACCATGTTTTTTCTTCCTTCTTTGGTGTTTCAAGGTTTCTTCTTTTATCAATTCCTTTGTGTTTGGAGAATTTTCTTTAGCCATTCTTTTAGGGTAAACCTGCTAGTGACACATTCTCTTAGTTTTCCTTTATCTGACAATGTCTTGATTTTCCCCTCATTTCTGAAGGATATTTTCAGTGGGTATTCTGGTTGACACTTCTTTTCTTTTAGGACTCAAAGTTGTGTCACTTCTTTCTTGTCTTCATAATTTTTTGATGAAACTCCACTTCATTTGAATTGAGTTCCCTCTAGGTAAGGTGTCATTTCTTATTATTTTCAAGAGTTTTCTTTGTCTTCAGTGTTTAGTATTTTGATGATGTGTCTTGGTGTGGACTTCTTAGGTTTACCTTGTTTGGAATTTACTCAACTGCTTGCATCTGTAGGTTTACATCTTTTGCCAAATTTGGGGGAGTTTCTGCCATTTCTGAATATTTGTTCAGCCCTACCCTCTATTTTTCTTCTGAGGCTCCCATGATAAAAATATTAGATCTTTTGTAATAGTCCTGTAGTCTATTTTTAGTATTTTTTCCTCTTTGTTGTTCAGATTGGATAATTTCTACTGTTTTATCTTCCAGTTTACTGATTCTTTCCTCTTTTCTCTCCATTCTGCTTTCTTTTTTTTTAAAGATTTATTTATTTATTCATTCAGAGAGAGCAAAGAGAGAGGCAGAGACACAGGCAGAGGGAGAAGCAGGCTCCATGCAGGAAGCCCGATGTGGGACTCGATCCTGGGTCTCCAGGATCACACCCCAGGCTGCAGGCGGCGCTAAACCGCTGCGCCACCAGGGCTGCCCATCCGTTCTGCTTTCAAGCCCATCCACTGAAGTCTTTAGTTCTGTTATGGTATTTTTAAAAAAAATTTTAAAAGATTTTATTTATTTATTCATGAGACACACACACACACACACGCACACAGGCAGAGACACAGGCAGAGAGAGAGAAGCAGGCTCCATACAGGGAGCCCAAGGTGAGACTTGATCTCAGGACTCCAGCATCACACCCTCTGCCGAAGGCTGGCACTCAACCGCTGAGCCACCCAGGTGTCCTGGTATTTTTGAATTCTTAAATTTCCATTTGTTTTTTTTTCTATTTCTATTTCTTTGCTAAGACTTTCTATATCTTTTCTGAGACTTCTTGTATTTTTCATTTGTTTCAAGTGTTCACAATTGTTTATTAAAACACTTTTTAGGGGATCCCTGGGTGGCGCAGCCGTTTGGCGCCTGCCTTTGGCCCAGGGCGCGATCCTGGAGACCCGGGATCAAATCCCACATCAGGCTCCCGGTGCATGGAGCCTGCTTCTCCCTCTGCCTGTGTTTCTGCCTCTCTCTCTCTCTCTCTCTCTCTGTATGACTATCGTAAAATAAATTAAAAAAAAAACCACTTTTTAGTAATGGCTGCTTTAAAATCTTTGTTAGATTAGTCTAACATTTTTGACAACTCAGTGTTGGCATCTATTTACTTCTTTTTTTTTTTTCCATTCAGTTTGAGATCTCTTGGAATAAGTGGTTTTTTACTGAAGCTAGGAATTTGGTTATTATAAGACTCTTGATTTTATTTCAACCTTTTGTTTTAGCTGGTTCCCCTGATGCCCCTCTAGTAGAGGAATGAGAAGAGCATTTCCTTGTTACTGCAAGGTGGGATAGAAGTCCAGGTTCCCCACTTGGCCTCTCTCCTTATTACTGCTGTGTGCAGGTGAAAGTTCCAGCTCTCCACTAGGCCTTCTCTGAAACTTCCCTGGCTGAGACGGGTTAGGAGAGCTTTGTTACTGCTACCCACATAAGTTTCATTGATATTACAGAAGTAATGAAAGTCCTTAAACTGTACTAGGCCTCCTCCAACAGCACCCCAATGTGGAGGAGAAGGGTCATCTCATAACTGCTGGGTGGGCGTGTAAGTCCAGGACCCCATTTGGTCTCCACTGACACTGTGGGTGGTGTGGGGAGCTTGTTACATCTGGCAAGCACAAGTGTCCAGACTCCCTACTTGGGCTTGTGACACCATCCTGCAAGTGGTTGGGATGCTTCATTACAACCTACTGAGAATAGGAGTTTAGGCTTAGCCCTCATCCTTGCTGGCATGGGTGGGACTGGGGCCACAGGTTTTTCCATGGAATTTGGCTTAAGTAGATCAGTTATTGTCTAAAAGCTGTCTTACTAGGTTGCCCCTTTTTTGGTTCATTTTACTAGAGAGTGCACCTTTCATTGTTTGTTTTTTTGTCTGCACTTATTGGTGTTTCTGAGTTGCCAGTTTCCTCAGCTTCAGGTATGAGGAAAATAAGGTGAGAAGAAAGAAAACTCAGGGAACTCAATATGTCATTCCTTGGATTCCAAGATCCCTAACCAATCTGCTGTCTTCTTTCTACCTTTCAGTGTCTTCTTATGCTTGCTTTATGTATAATGCCCAGGAATTTTAGTTGTACTTAATGGAAGGAATAGCGGAAAGTATATCTGTTCTACCTATTCTGTACTATATTTCTAGGATAGAAACTTCTTTTTGATGATTTTGATACAACCACTTGCCGGGCCTTTAGGACATAGCAGGCATTGTGTAGGCACTTCAGGGTGAGCATAATCTATAAATTATAGGTCCTGTATGCCAGAACATCACCGTTAGGTGGGACAGACAGCCAGTCTCCTATGGTCTGACTCACTGTTAAGAGCATGGCTTGGAATCAGGACTAAGTCTCAATTCCAACTCTGCCACTTCCAAGCTTTATGACCCTGGATAAGTGAGTTAACCTCTCTGATTCTCAGTCTTTTCACTTGTAAAACAGGGGAAAGATTAGTACCAATATCATAGGCTGTTGATGGATTAAACAAAATAGTGTGTGTAAATCACTCTGCATGATGTCATCACATAGCAAGTGCTTACTAAATATTAGTCATTGCTGTCAATGCTGCTGCTGTTACAAAGCAGGCTGGGCCAGGTATAATAATTCTCCCTTAGCCTCATTCTCTCCAGACAGAACAGATCTGTGCCTACTGTCTCTTATCAATTGTGGGAACCTTTTTAGCTTCATGCAGTCTCTTTGAAGGTGTTGAGATGGATGTTGCACAGGATTGGTGGGAACAATGTTTACTATTTGTTTTCATTCATTTATTCCCTTATTTATTCATAAATCCTTCAGCAAATCTTCGTTGAACAATGGCCCCGTGCTTGGCAACATGAAGGGGGCTTACAATCTAGCAGGACAGACATCTAAGTAATGATAATTTGAGGCAGACTCTATGTGCCAAGAAGGATATGATCAGAATACTCTGAGAGCTCAGAAAAGAGAAAAATCACATCTGGATAGAAGAATTAGGGAGGAATTAATAAGAAGGGCGCAACTGAATTTGACTTCAATAAACATGGGGGTAGTGCAAGAGATGAGCAAAGAAAAAGAGAAAAGAAGGTACAAACTATCCTTGGAAAGCAGAAAATAGTATGATATGGCTATAACATATGTGTGGTGGGAGACAGAGTGAGATGGTGACTGGACAGTATATTGGGGCTGATATTTGGAGAGCTTTGAATCAGGTGTCATGTCAGTTAGGGTTAGGGTTGACTGTAAGCACCCAGGTTACAGTAGATTAAAGACAAGGGCTTATTTTTCCTTAAGTAAAATAACTTCAGAGTTTGGTGACCTCAGGTTGGTATGGCAGCTCTACCTTACCAGAGACCCAGGCTCCTTATAACCTTAGCAAGTGCTTCCATCTTTAAAGTTGCATTATAGTCCAAGATAGCTGCTGGAGCTCCAGCATTCCAAACATGGAGAGAAAGAAAAGGAAGACAGGTAATCTATCTAGCTATCTTCCCTCTTTATGGAACCTTTAGGAAGTGGCACACAATGACTTGTATTAACATCTTATCGGCAAAAACAGAAACAAACCCCTTATTGGTCCAAACTTAGTCAAATGGCTATTTATTGGCAAGAAGATAATATACCATTTATTTGCTGAGAAAAATAAACTTTTAAAAATCTGGGCATATTCTGTCCCAGATAAGATACAAGTCCTATTACTAAAGATGAAAGGATACTAAATAGGCAACTAGAAGTCTGCATCATCAGAGTAAAGGGTTTAGACTTAATTAATCCGGCAGTAAGAGCCCTGTCAGGGATTGTTTAGGAAGAGACGGGCACAATCCAAGTTGCCGACTAGAAGGATTAGTCTGGGACTGTGATGAACAGGTTGTAGTAGAAAGAAACTAGAGGCAGAGAGATTGGTTAGTAGGTGATTTCACTGGTCAAGAAGGAAAGTGATGAAGATATGAGATGGAAAGTGAAGGGGAAAAAAGGGAGACATTTCAGGAGTATATTATTAGGGTGGCAGCTGGCTGGATGTGAGGGTGTTAAAATAAACCACAGATTGATTTTGCAATGGGAAACTCAAACAGTTGACCAATGAACATGTCAATGGCCCCAACTGGATGAATGGACCATTTGTTAAAAGAGAGAAATCTGAAGAAAAGCTTCAGATTTGATGAGTTTGGTTTGAAACAAGAGATTCAGGCAGAACACTTATGCTGATGGTTCGCAAAGTGTGTGCCCCAAACAGCATCAGCATAACCTGATTTTGAAATGTAAATTCTGAGATCACATGCTATATCTACTGAATCCAAAACTGTAGGGTTGAGGAGGCCTATCTGTTTTTTTTTTGAGGCCTGTTTTAACAAACATATACTGTATTTTCATATACTAGCAATAAACAATAGGAAATATAAATTTAAAAACCATACAATTTACAATAAGCATCAAAATATATTAAACGTTTTAGGATTAGTTTGACCAAATATATTTAAGACTTCTCTGAAAACTAAACATTATTATTGCTGAGAGAAATTAGAAAAAACCCAAATAAATGAAGAAATATTATGCTTATGCTTTGGAAGATTCAATGTTGTTAAGATGTCAATACTCCCCAAATTGATCTCTAGATTAAATGCAATCTCAAAATTCCAGCAGGCTGTTTATTTTTAGACACTGACAAATGGATTCTAAAATGCATATGGAGGGCAGCCTGGGTGGCTTAGCAGTTTCAGGCACCTTCAGCCCAGGGCCTGATCCTGGAGACCCAGGATCAAGTCCCGCACTGGGCTCCCTGCATGGAGCCTGCTTCTACCTCTGCCTGTGTCTCTGCCTCTCTCTCTCTCTGTCTCTCATGAATAAATAAATAAAATCTTAAAAAATATAAATAAAATGCATATGGAAATACAATAGAATAGTCAAAACAATTTTGAAAAAGAACGAAGTTAGAAGGTTTATACTGTCTGACTTTAAGACTTATAAAGGTACACCAACACAATGTGGTATGGGCATAAATATAGACAAATCAGTAGAGCAGAATACAGAGTCCAGAAATAAACCTATGCATAAATGATCACTTGATTTTTGACAAAAGTATCACAACAATTAAATGGGGAAAGGAGACTCTTTCAAATAAATGATACTGGAATAATCAAATAGCCATATGAGGAAAAAAAAAAGAAAGAACCTCAATCCTTACCTCACACCATATACAAAAATTGAATTGAAAAGGATCACAGACCTCATATGAAAGCTAAAACCATAAAATTTTTATAAGAAAACATAGGAGAAATCTTGGTGACCTTGGTTTGGCAAAGATTTCTTAAATATGACCCCCAAAGTACAAACTATTAAAGAAAATCAAGCCTAGCTGGCTCAGTTGGAAGAGCATGCAACTCTTGGATCTTGGGGTTGAGAGTTCAAGCCCCACAATGGGTGTAGAGATTACTTTAAATAAATAAATAAATGAAAAATAAAAAATTTGACTTCATCAAGTTAAAATGTTTGCTCTTCAAAAGATATTGTTTAAAAAATGAAAAAGTAGGCAAATTGAACACCAATAAAAATAAATTTATTATTAAAAAAATGAAAAAGTGAGCCATATACTAGGAGAGATTATTTGCAAAGGAAATACCCAACAAAGTACATCTGTCCTAGAATACATAAAAAACACAGCTCAATAGTAAAAAGACAATCCAAATTTTAAAATAAGCAAAATACTTGGACACTAAACTCAAGAAGATATATGGGTAGCAGATAAACACCTGGCTCAAGATCATTAATTATTAAGGAAATACAAATTAAAGCCACTACATACCACCACCACTACATTACATACACCCCACATACTCACTGGAATGTCTAAGATTAAAAAGTCTGATCATACCCGATATTGGCAAAGATGTGGAGCAGTTGGGAGTATTCATACACTGTTGATGGCTGTGTAAAATAGTACAACCAATCTGAAAAACAATCTGGCAATTCCTTAAGAAGTTAAACATGCATTTGCCATATGCCATATTTGCCTACTTGGAAGTAGCCATTCTACTTCCAAGAGAAATAAGAGCACAAAGATTTTTACACAAATGTTCTTGGTTCCTTTATTTGTAATAGCCCTGAACTGGAAACTCAAATGTCAATCAACTAGTAAATGGAAAAACAAACTATTGTATATTCATATGATGGACTACAACTCAGTAATAAAAAGGAATGAACTATTGATACATGCAATGACATGGATGAATCTCAAAGTAATTATGTAAGTGAAACAAGCCAGAAATAATAAAAAGTACATTTTTTATTCCATTTACATAAAATTCCAGGAAATACAAACTAATCTATAGTGACACAGACAAGTCAAAGTTTAACTGGAGATAGGAGAGGACACTCAAGGAAGAAGGAAAAAAAGGATTATAAAAGAAACAAGGAGACTTGGGGTAGGATATGTTCATGATCTTGATTGTGGTGCTGGTTTCATGAATCTATTCATGTCAAAACTTATCAAATTATTCACCTTAAGTATGTGCAGTTTATTATATGTCAATTATGCCCGTATACTGCTGTAAAAAATATTCTTTGGCTCCACTCCAGGCCTACTGAATCTTAAACTATGGGAATGGGGCCCAGCAACCCATTTTTAAACAAACACTCCAGGTGATTCTGATGCACAATAAAGTCTGAGACCACTGATTAAGGTGACAAATTCCTAGCAGATGGTTGAAATAAAGCTCTAGACTGGAGTACAGATTTGAGAGTCACCTGCTTAGAGGTCATAGCTGAAATTACAGCATGAGGGGATTTAGAGAGGAAAGAATAAAAAGCAAGAGGTAGGACCAGAGAAAACCTACACTCAGGAGACAGAAGAAAAAGAGGAGCAGGTGACAGAAGCAAGGAAGAAGGGGTCTGAGGTTTTGGGAAGAAAATGCCACAGGAAGAGATTTTTAAGATATGAGGTGATCAACAATGCTGATACCAATGTGGTATTTGCCCAAGTGCTGTCCAGTTTTCAAATCCTTTTCATGCATGTTGGTACATTAACTGTACCAGGGGAGGGCAGACAGATGTTGATGGTGTTATACCTGCTGGGCAGCACTATCTACAGGAGAGCCAGGATTTGAACCTGGACAGACCTGGGTGGAATCTAGCTCCTTCACCTACTCATGTGTACATCTGGCCAAATCTTGAACTGTTTTCCTATTTCCCCAATGAGGATAATTCTACCCACTAAGAAGGTAGAATATTTGTGTTATGTAAAATGCCTGACCAGATGACTAACAAAGTTGTGTTTCTTTATACTTTCCACCTTTATCCCATGATTCTTCATCTTACAGATAAATTGAGGTCCAGAGTGGGTACATGAAACACCATAGGTCACAAGACTGGTAAATACTCCATTCTGGAAGTACATTCTTGACTTGGAATTCATGGACCACTGGTCAAGTCCATAGATGGTGGGCCTCAGGAGTCTGTGAAACTGCTGAAATCATATGCAGACTAGATATGAGTGTGTCATATGTGTTTTTCCTGGAGCAAGTATTTATTATTTACATTGGCATTTCTTCATAGAGCCCAGAATTGAAATGGTTAAATACTTCTGCTCAAAGGTCAGTTTTATTTAGGAGTGCATGGCTGGCTCAGTCAGTAGAGCATGTGACTCTTGATCTTGGGGTTGTGAGTTCAAAGCCCCATGTTAGGGGTAGAGTTTACTTAAGTAAAAAAAAAAAGTGAGTTGTATTCATTCTTCCCTAAGTGCCTTGATTTACACCCCATAATCCTCAGCCCTCCCTCTTCCCATCACATATCTTCTTCCAGAACATAGTTTCACTACTTCCTTGCTGACTGACTAGTCTGCAAACCAGGAAACTTGCTTCCCATCTCAGACCATTTATTCACTTCATAAGCAGCTGCCGATTACCTATAGGTCTAATCGGCACCATCTCTCGTTCCAGAAAGGACCCAAACATGGATGAGGATCCCATCACAAAGGAGCTTATAGTCTGGTAGGAGAGGCAGGCAGGGACAGTGATAAACTACTATACACATAGACAGTCTGTGATGGGAAACATGAGAGAAGGGGCACAAGCAAAGGTCTGGAAAGATTGTGTTTGTCCTGGCCCAGCACTGATCCTCAGCAATCTCTTTCTCCCCATGTTTGTCTATTCAGAGATGTACAACCCTCAGCTTCATCTTTATTCTTCAGGCCATCACAATTTGTCTTCCACCTACCAGTTTGAGGAAATGCTCTCCTCAAGTTCAACCACCAGGAACCCCCTGCCCTCTTTAACAGATTCTGCTGTCTCTGTGACACTGAACTGTGTTGGCTGGGCCCTTTTGGGTCTCCTTTCCTCCCTGGCCTTTGTGACAGCAGCATCTCCGCATCCCCCCTCCCCCTCACATACATACCCTGTTTCTCTGGGATCTCTTCCGTCTCTCACATTCCCTTTGTGGGTAGTGTCCATCGCAGTTGCACCTGCTCTTTCCCACCTCTGCTGCCTCTGTCTTAGTTATACCCTCATCATAGGTTTCTTGACTACTTGCTGATGCTATTGTGCTACACCTTCCATGCTCTCCTCCCCAGCCCAGGCCAGCCCATAATAGCTCTTTCCTTTATGCACTCACTCCATGGCCTCACCCAGGCCTACGGCTTCACTGACCTTTATACAAATGGTCCCTACACATGTTTTCCCACCCACCCTTTCTCGGAGCTCAACTCTGAACAATTGACTAGCACCTCCAGCTGGATTCCTCAAGAATCTCCATTGCAACGCATCCACATCCGTAATGAATCTATCACCTCCCCTGACCCAAATCCATTTATGTGTTCCCAGGAGTCATCCAAACCAGAAATCTGAAAGTTACTGTAAATGCCATCTTTTTCTTCACCTCTGTCATCCAAGCCATCACTAAGCCCTGTGAGTTTGACCTCTTAAAAGCTTTTAAACTAGGCTCTTTCCCACCTCTGCTGCCTCTGTCTTAGTTATACCCTCATCATAGGTTTCTTGACTACTTGCTGATGCTATTGTGCTACACCTTCCATGCTCTCCTCCCCAGCCCAGGCCAGCCCATAATAGCCAATAACAACAGCCCATCTTTACCGAGGCATGACACACACCAGTTTTACCCACACTACCTCGCTTCACTCCTACAACAACCCTAACAGGCAGGCACTATTATTATCCCCATCTTACAGACTAGGGAATTGAGGTTAAGTCACTTGTTAGTAACACAGCTAGTAAATGGAGGTGCCAAGATTATTCTTTTTTTTTTTTAACTTTTATTTATTTATGATAGTCACAGAGAGAGAGAGAGAGAGAGAGAGAGAGAGAGAGAGAGAGAGAGGCAGAGACACAGGCAGAGGGAGAAGCAGGCTCCATGCACCGGGAGCCCGACGTGGGATTCGATCCCGGGTCTCCAGGATCGTGCCCTGGGCCAAAGGCAGGCGCCAAACCACTGCGCCACCCAGGGATCCCTGCCAAGATTATTCTAAAATGTAAACAGATCTTAATTTTATCACATTTTGCCCTAAAATCTTTAAGGGCTCCCCAGCCCCTTAATACAAAACCTCAAATTCTTTATCATAGCAATGCAGACCTTCAGATCTGAGCTCTACCTACTTCTGCATCAGTTTTGCCTCTGGGTTTTAGTAATGCTGTTCTTTCTACCAGAAACTCCTCTTTTCTCTACACATCCCCCTTCTAGCTGCTGCTTTTTCCCCCCCTCATAACCCCTACCTATTCTAAAAAGCACATGCATTGTCCCATACAGGAAGCCTTCCTTGAATGCCCCACCCTCCCCAGATGGGTAGGCACTTGTGATGGATACTGTCATGTACCACCCAGATCCCCTTCAATGACTTACCCCAGTTGCTGGGAGCGCTACCAGACAGTCCCATTAGTTCCTGCTGGAGATTGGCCTCAGCTGAAGACAGCTGCCTAGCCCAAGGTCACACCTGCTTCCTGGAGCTACCCACCCTATGACTCATCAATGGGGTGGGGGGCATATATGCTGAGCCCTCTGGCTCCAACTTGGGAAACAATTGAAGGGCCATTCTATCTCCAGGGTGCCCAAAAGGCTGGCCCTGCCCAATCCTGATTCCTTCCTCTCCTCCCATAGGTTTTGATCCCAAAAAGCTTCTGGATAGCACCTCACAAATTAATCTCCATCTCAGAATCTGCTTTCTGGGGAAGCCATCAGTGTTTTGGACTCCTCAACCAGACTCCAAGCTCCCTGAGGATTCAGTCACACAGGGCTGGGGCAGTACAGGAGAAAGACAGTGATCCCCACAAACCTCAGCCCCAGTGGTGTAGCTCTTTAAATGTGGGGCAGTAAGCGATAAACCCTCTGTCTCCATTGATCCCCTGGTCATGGCTTCTTAACTAGATAATTCATTTCTAGGTAGCCCTGGACTTCCTGACCCCAGGTGGCTCATTAATTTGGTGACTCATGCTGTTCTCCAGGACACACTTGACCACCACCCCTTAGAAGCCCCCAAGTCATACTCTGAAGCCAGAGCATTGATTTCAGAAGGCAGAAAATGGGGATGTAGGGCAATGAGGTTCCAGTCCTCTGTCACATACTGTGACCATTCTGAAAATGGTACTTGTACTTAAACTACTCCTGGCCAACATAATGTGGACACCTCTCCCCAAAGCACCAGCACTCTCAGACCTCATATTCTTTATTACAAACCCCCGATGCCTAATCTGTTGGTCCTAATCTGCTGCAAAGAAACAGCATGGTGTTTTAAGGCACAGCTTTGCAGTCAAGTAAATCTGAATTCAACTCCTGAATCTTCTATGTTGGCTGTGAGACCTTGGGCAAGTCACTTCAACTACCTAAAGCATCATTTCCCTGTCCGTGGAACAGATGTGATAATAATCCTAATAAGGATTTTGCCTTTTTTAAAATTGAGACACCACATAAAGACCCTTGGCACACAGAAGTCAATTGGTACCTGACAGTTCTCTTCCTCTAAACTTGATCTGAATTCTCAGAGCCAAAGCATAATAGAATAATAACTCTCATGTCTATAGTACTGATTATGTGCCAGGGAATGTTCTAAACACCCTGCTTATACCAACTTAATTCTTTCAACAATTCTGTGAGGTAGATACCATTATTAGCCTCATTTTTCAGATGAGGACATGGAACATAGAGAAGTAATTTGCCTAAGATCACACAGCTAAGGATCCCTGGGTGGCGCAGCGGTTTGGCGCCTGCCTTTGGCCCAGGGGGTGATCCTGGAGACCCGGGATCGAGTCCCACATCGGGCTCCCAGTGCACGGAGCCTGCTTCTCCCTCTGCCTATGTCTCTGCCTCTCTCTCTCTCTGTGACTATCATAAATTTTAAAAAAATTATTAAAAAAAAAGATCACACAGCTAGAAAAAGGTGCAGGCAGAATTAGAACACAGGTAGTCTGGCTCCAGATCTGTTCCCTGGGGGAGTGGGAAGAGCATACTCAGCACACAGTAGGCTCTCAAGGAAGCTTGTTGATGTTCAGGAGGAAGGAGGAAGGGAAGACAGTGAAGGAGAAGAAAAATAATCAATGTCTGGGCAAGTAATTAGGAAGGGTGAGGGAACAGCTAACCCAAAGGACATACAAAGCCTGCTGGGAGATAGTAGAATCAAGAATGTGAAAGCTCTTGGGGATGAACTGTCCATAAGCCTGGAAGAGCCTGGACCCTGACCACAGCCAGGTAGAAAGCACAAGACGTGGCAGTGGAATTTCTTGGTGTTGGTGTCAACATTTGTAGTTGGAGGTCAGTGTGTACATACATAAGGGTGTATTTGGTGCACGTAGGTCTGAGTTGGAGCCTCTTGTAGGGGCAATCAGGGAAGGTTTCCTGGAACAGATGGCATCTGAGTATGGCTTTAAAAGATGTAGAATGTGGCTGATGGAAAAGCTGGAAACCACAGGCCTGTCAAGGAAGGTGACCAGTCCTGAAGGGCTTGTGGGAGTCGGAGTGGATTGGAAGAGATAAGTTGGGGTCTATAGTGGAGAGCTCGGAATGCCATCCTGAATCCTCTTCAACATAGCACTTGCTCAGAGTAATGCTTCAGAAAGAATAACTAGCCAGCAAGAGATGAAGGGCAACAATGGGAAAGGAGCTCCAACAGCCAGGAGGAATACCCCAGGGGCCACCCACTGCCTGTATCTGTGTGAAGTCACCTCTACCACTCCCCTGGTTCCCTAATATACTGGATATCCCCGGGGAAAGGAGGAGGGGACACCAACAGAGTCATCAATCTCCTGGGTCTTCTGTTCTTGGAAAGTTCCTGCTGCAGCCTAAGTGGGAACTGGAGATTGTGGGAAGGTGGGAATGGTGTGGGAACAGAGCAGAGCTACAGAAGAGAGTGTAGATGCATGGCAGATAGTGGCTACTTTATGATTAGTTTTTGATCCATTAAGAGAAAGACAGAGATACCAAAAGACAGATGCACATAAGGGGAAGAAGCAAATGAGAAGAAGCCTCCAGGAAAGGGACTTGTCTTTCTTCCCGTTAGTCCCCATAGCACCAGGAAGTACCTGGTACCCCATGGGACCCCAGGAATCACTTGTTGAATTGGGAGACTCAGAGGAGATTCAGAAAGTCACCAATAACAGAGATGGATGTAAAAGACGGAGAGAACAAAGGTTTTGGGTTGAGCTTGGTAGACCTTTCTTTCCTTGGTGCCCTCTATATTTGCTACCGTTTCCATGCCCCTTAACAAAAAAGCAAGTCGAGTCTGCTCCCTTCCTTCAAGACTGGAAAGCAATCAGATCTCAGAGAAACAAAGGCCTAACCTCAGCTTCTTGGAATCTCTGGCAGGGAGGATAAAGGGGAGGGATGGTCGTGAAGAATCCTAGGCCAAGACTTAGTTACTAGATTTGGGGGAAAGACTGCCCCGGGGGGTTTGCTGAGAGTAGGAATGGGGGTAAGAGGATGTTTTCTACCTTCCCATGGTTTTCATGTTCCTTCATCATCCTAAATCCAGGCCTTGCTCAGAGGCAGCCTCTGTCACACAAATACATGCCTTATTTTGGAAAGCAGAGGGTCATCTGTGGGTATGGGGACTCTTAAAGACAAAAACCGGTAATGAGTGGGGAAGAAGGCAGAGGGGGAGGACATGGCAGAAGGAAAAGGATAAGAAGAGGAAAAGAGAGAAGAGGGAGAGAAAATGAAGAGAAAGGAGGTAAGATAGGTGTGAGGGAAAAGAGAGGAAGAGAGGGAGGGAGGGAGTGGAGATAGGGACAGAGAGAGAGTTTTAACCAAATAATTTAATTACATAAGTAGACATAATTATCTAACAAGTAACAAACATAAACATCAGAGTCACAGAGTTTGTCTTTTGAGCTGCCTGCCCTCTAGTTTATTTGGTTATCTCTCTGCCCATCTCTCTAGCCATTCATCCATCTATCCATCCATGTATACATTTCTTTTTGCTTTTTAATTTGCCTAACTAGCCAGATATCTATATGTCCCAGGCTTGACGACCTGTCTTTGTTCACCTGCTCCTTTGTTTTTCTAACTGTTTTTAATCTAACCATCAGATTGACCATTCATCCATCATATACCTGCCTATTAGTGATCTATTCATCCATATTCTAATTCTCTTTTCCCCTCCCTCCCTCCCTCTCTCACACACACATCTGTTTGTATTTACCTGATTATTATGTTTCTCTGTTCATCTATTGGTTCTTACATGAACATACTATCTGCCTCTCTGATGGTCTGTCCAACCTGTTTGCCAAATTATCTATTCATTTCCATTTATCTATCTGTACAACTTCTTGTCCATCTTTTTATTCTCCCTCCTTCCCTTCCATCCATCCATCCCCCATCTATAGCTGTTCATTCAGTCATTCATTTGATAAATATTTCTTGAGTGCTTGCTGTGTGCTTAGCTCTCTGCTAGTCTGGGGATACTGAAGGCAGGTAAGATGTGATTCCCATCCTCAAGGAACTTGTGACCTGGAACTCACCATGAAGAGTGATGAGGAAACCAATTTCACCACACAATGGGTAGGACTGATAAGGTGTTCTATACAGATGGCCATGGGAACACTGAGAAGGAGAATCCAAGTCGGATGGGGGTCAGGGAAGGTTTTTCTGGCAGTGGTTTTTCTGATCTGTCTATACATGTCTCCATCTGCCAGTCCTCCCATTTATCCCATGTCCCAGTCCATATTTCCATGTCTAATTCACCTCTGTTCGTCTGCTTAGTTCATATTCATCTACAAACCATCTGCCTTTTTGTCAGTTTGAAGAATCCGTTTATTTTCTGTTGATCTGTTGTTCATCTATCTGTGTCTTTCTGTCTATTGGTTGGTCTCTCCACTCATGTAATCTCTTCAATTCTCCATTATTTGCTGATTTGTCAGTTGATTTGTGTAGCAATTAGGATGCATTTGGCTGCAAGTAACAGATGGCCATACCAAAAGTGGCTTAGATGATAAGAAAAATATTACCTTACATAACAAAAAGTTTTGGGGTAGGGAGATTCCAAAATTGATTACTGTAGCCCAGTGGCATCATTCAATACCCAGATTCTTTTCCTGTCCCTCCTCTGCCATCTTTGTCATGTCAGCTTTTGACTGAAGGAAACTCAAGGTTTTATAAAAGGCTGTAGCAGCTCAGCACATTACATTTTTATATAGTGAAGTCCAAAATCCAGAAAGAGAAAAGGGGCATATCTCTTCCCTAGGACCTTTTATGAGTATGAGATAAAATTTCTCCAAAATCTCCTTAACAGACTTCTTCCTACATTTCAGTGTTCAGAATTATAACATGTCATTCTTAAATCAATCTGTAGGAAGTTGATGGAATTACCATTACTTTCCTGGACCAATCAGGATTCACCTCTGGGACACGGGAGGGATTCAACCCCTCCCCCACAAAGCACTTGGTCTCTAAACACCAAACAAAAGAATGGGTTCTATTAGCAAGGTGGGAAGATAGAATACAGGGCATGGCTATAGGCCCATTTTGTACGTTGAGCTATACATCTATCTTCTCTGTGCAATCAGCTGTCCATCTATGGATTGGCCTGCCTGTCTGTTGGTCTGTCAGTCACTCCTAGAGATTGTCTGCCTACCTGACTATTCATGTCAGTCTGTGTGCCTAGCTGTACATCTATTTATCTGCGTCTCCATTTGTCTTTCGGTCTGTCTATAAATAAATCTATTAATCAGTTTGTGTGTTTAGTCAGTATGTCTATCTATCTCTGTCCAACCATCCATCTTGAGTTTCTGCCCACTACTGCCCTGGTATCCCTCACCTGTCTCATATTTAACAAATTGATAGCTCGTTTCCTTTTTTCATCACATAATAGTCTAAAACTCTTGAAACTCATCACTCTGGACAAACCTCAAGACCTCAGGGCCCATATCTCCTAGCAGTAGAGATGGCAGCAGGGAGAGGTCGCCAGAGTCCTCACTCTACCACCCCATGGTGTACCATCTCCCCTCTTCCCAGGTCCTTCCCAGAGGCTGGACTATTCATGATCTCGACCAGTGGTAGTCAGGCCCTCCCTAAGCTACCTGAGCTCCCAGACTGATTTTGATCATTCATCATTCTTGAATGAATATACTGAGTACCTACTATGTGCTGAGCCCTCTCTTAGGTGATGGGATACAAGAGGGCTACATAGTTCCTGCCCCTATGGGGCTTATGGTCTTATGCGTTGACATATCCACACAGCCACACTTACACAGGCTTATATACATCATGATAGATGCTCCCATGTGTGTGCACACACAGGTTCTCAAATATATATTTATTACAGACATACACAGCCACACTCAGGTTCTGCCGACCTCTGCAAATATTTTTTGAGCCTAATACATGTATGGCACACATGTCCAGTTTATTGCCCTGGGATAATAACAGGGCACAGCAAAGTGGCAGAGGGTTCTTATTTCTGATCCCACATCCAGTCTGGACTCCCTGCATGAACTTGACTCATCACTTCCTGACCATACGGTATCCTCTTGTACAAAAGGGGCAATGTTTGGCCCAGGGATGTTCCAACTCTCATTCTCTTAACTAGTCTACTCACACTCCTCTTTGGTATCAATCTTTCACTGGAAACATGTCTCTGTCCTTCTTCCCCTCTCAGCCTGTCTGGTTCCCTGTCTCCAGAGGGTCCCCCTGACAGTGCTCCTGCCTTTGTGTTTCTTTTTAGAATGTGACACTGTCTGGAGCTGGGTCTCTGTCTTTGTGTAATGTTTGCATATTAGAGTGTTTGAGTTCCTATCTGAGTATACATTTGAGCTGTTGTATGTTCCTATGTGTGTCTGCTGTAGGTCTCTGTGTGTTTTTATCAAAGTATGTCTGTGTATACACATTCACACACACACACACACACACACACTTGGCACTTGGCTCCCCTAATATGCTGAATGGGCCATTACGCCTCTTGCATGTGGGGCTGGGGGTGGATGGGGGGGGGGACAGAGGAAGGCAGCAGGATTCTGTAAGAACATTAAATCCCAAATAAAGTAGAAAATATTTTTTAAAATTACCGACTTCCCGTTTTCTCCGAAATGGAGTGAAACGAGGCTGGTCCCGAGGCGGGGGCTCCGTGGGGCCAGCCACTGGAAAGGGGCAGCGCTTTATTTTTTATTTTTGTAATAAGAGGAACTGAATTAGAAAAAACGGGGAAGGAAGAGCAGAGTCAGATTGTTAAAGGATTCAATGAGCTGTGGCCAATGTATTCGAAAGGTGCTTAAGGCAGCAGAGCCGCTCACCAAACACACTCGCATGCATACACACACACACACACACACACACACACACACACACACCAAGGCACCACATACCGCCATCACACTCACACGACCAAGACAAAGGCACATTCAACCACATTTGCATTGGGACACACACCCAGAGACACACACAGGGCACATGGACACACTAAACCCACTCCACACATCTTCCCATAGCCAGTACACTCTCCAAGATGCACACGTCTAAGGTGCCAAGCAATAACAGATACCCCAAGACACAAAATAATCTATTGCAAACAGATACACACAAAGATACAGACACCCACATACACATTTAGTCATACAAAGGCACCCACCCTCACTGCTCTTGGATCCACACAAACGTTTTCATATGCAACGACTAAATACATATCTAACACCTGTATACTCACTCCCGCAACAAACTAATCACAAATAGAGTTCACACTTACCAACATCCTGTTCTCTCAACCAGACACCATGACTGATATACATAGACATCCAGGCCCTAGACACACCCACACCATCACACACAGTCACCCAACACGCCCCATGTGCCATTATTAACAACAATACCACATGTTTATAAAGAGATTTACAGTTGACCATTTATTTCAGTCTATTTAAGCCCCCACGATCATTTCTGTGGAACAGGTAGCCTCATCATTACTTCAGAGATGAAGCAACAAAGCTAAGGGCAGATGAATGAACCATCTAAAGCCACACACCAGCAGCAGCCAAAGCCAGGAGGCAAGCCTCCTATTTTAAAATTTAAATTCCCACACCCAGACACACACACACACACACACACAGAGTCCTGCTCACGCTCTTATGATCTCAGCCTCATGATCATCTGCTGACACAGGTTCCCAGTCATATCCTGTCACCTGTGTGCAGGCGCACAGGCTCAGTCACCCCTTCCACTTCCTGGTTTCTGTTTCTCCAGCTGCTTCCTCATCCTGCCTCTCTGAAGAGCTGGAGTTAAGGGGTGCTGACAGGACAGAGGAGGCTGGGACTCCTGCTCTCCATTACACCTAGAACTGCATTCCTCCCACCCTACCTCCTGGCTGCCCCAGCCCCTCCTCTAGGGCCTGGGAAAGGTGAGCTCCAGCCTCCCTCACCCCACTCCTCCCACACATTCTAACTGAGGGGACATTAAAAAGTGCTGACAGGGCAGGGGAGAGGCCACCTGCCTGCCTGCCAGTCAGGCCACTTTCATCTCAGCCGCCTCCTGCCAAAGCCACCCGCCCTGGCCTGCCCTCTCCCAGGTCCCGCTTTATTAATCTGGCCCCGTCTGGCCAGCCAGGACTGCCCAGGCGCCCTCACCTCCCCTCTGCTCCAGCACCAGCAGGGGAGGCTCCACTCCCTGCACCAATCATCCCAGGTGGCGTGGAGAGTGCCTCCTACAGTCCCAGGAAGCTTGTTCTCTGCTAGATTTACTGCAAGAGATAAGGTCTCCCAAGGGGCCCTCCCAGACACACAGACACATCACAGTCCTACATTAACATTGCACGGCAACACACACAACCACCCATAATGTGGGCCACACCCGCTGTTGTTGTCACATTGAGTTAGACACAACACCCACAATGCAGGCACACATAATAACACGGAGAGGAGCCTTACAATTACCCACAGTGGCCATCATTTAGAGCACATGGTCAACACATTTACATACAAGCACTCACATATAATGATACAATGCATCAACATCACACACAAGGGCACACTATCACCCATCATGTTGGTTGCCCATAGCGATGACTGAACAGTACCTGGCTCACAGTAGCACTTAATAACTTAGTATTTATTGAATCAATAAGTGATACGATAGCAACACACTCACACACCAAATGCACACATACACCTCAGAGCCACAAAAAGTGGAAACCAGACCCATTGAGAGCAACCCAAGCAGCATGTGACTGAAGTCAGAAAAGCAGACAGAAGGAGATGGACTGAAAGGAACTCAGCTGAGACAGGGTTGGGGACAGGGCATTCAGTTACCTTTGACAACTGGAGATATCTTTTCAAAACACAAATCTAATCCTTGAGTGAAGAAGCCCCAGCACTCTTTAACAGCCTGTGCAGCCCTGCCAGGTGTATGGCCCCAGCTCCTGCCTGGCTGTGTTCCCCACTTCCTATGCTCCAGCCACCTTGCTTGCTCACTCGCTCCTGCCATGGGGCTTTGTGTATGCTGCTCCTTCTACCTCCAACACTTCTGTCCTCTATTCTCCTAGTTCACCTTTAGCTCTGGGCTCCAGGGCACTTCCTACCTAGGTTACATCCCTCATGTTACAGACTAAATGTTTGCGTCTCCTCAAATTCCTATGTTGAAACCTAATTCCCAATGTGATAGTATTTGGGGGCAGGGCCTTTGGGAAGTGATAGGTCATGACAGTAGAGCCCTCATGAATGGGATTAGTGCCCTTATAAAAGGGACTTCAGAGAGTTCCCTCACTCCTTCCACTCTGTGAAGCCACAGTGAGAGAATAGTCATCTGTGACCCAAGTGCATCCTCATTATAAATCAAGTCTGTGCCCTGATCTTAAGATTTCCCAGCCTCGGGTAGCCCTGGTGGCGCAGCGGTTTAGCGCTGCCTGCAGCCCGGGGTGTGATCCTGGAGACCTGGGATCGAGTCCCACATCAGGCTTCCTGCATGGAGCCTGCTTCTCCCTCTGCCTGTGTCTCTGCCTCTCTCTCGCTCTCTCTGAATGAACAAATAAATAAATCTTAAAAAAAAAAAGATTTCCCAGCCTCTACAACTCTGAGACATAAAGTTCTGTTTATAAGTCACCCATTCCATGGTATTTTTGTTCTAGCAGCCCAAATAGACTAATATTCACTTACAAGTCCTTCTTACCACACCATTGATCTCCTTCATCGTACTTCCCACAGATATAGTTTTCCTGCCCTCACCACTAGACTGAAAGCCCCATGAGGGCAGGCAGTGACTGCTTTTGCTTCCATTAACTCCCAGGACTGGTACCTAATAGTCCTGAGGGCCTAGTGTGTACTCAATGCATAGTAGGTGCTCAATAAACATCTGCAAAGCAAATGAATGACAAATATAAAGCATACAAAAAAACACTAGAGGAATAGCTCAGCTAGAAGTTAATTCTTAGAGTAATAGGACTGAGAGTGATCTGAGGAAATTCTGAGTTTTTGCTCTTGCTGTGTGACCCTGGGCAAGTCCCTTCATCTCTCTGGGTCTCAGTATTTTCACCTATAAATGAAGGCATCAGGGGCACCTGGGTGGCTTAGTTGGTTATGTGTCTGCTTTCAACACAGATCAAGGTCCCAGGGTCCTGGGATAGAGCCCCACATTGGGCTCCCTGCTCTACGGGGAGCCTGCTTCTCCCTCTCCCTGCCATTCCCCCCTGCTTGTGCTCTGCCAAATAAAATCTTTTTAAAAAGTGAAAGCAGGTACACCTGGTTGGCCCAGTGGTTGAATGTCTGCCTTTGACTCAGGGTGTAATCCTGGGGTCCTGGAATCAAGTCCCGCATTAGGCTCCCCACGGGGGGCCTGCTCCTTCTGCCTATGTCTCTGCCTGTCTCAGAAATAAAATATTTTTTTTAATTTTTTAAAAAATTTATTTATGATAGAGAGAGAGAGAGAGAGAGAGAGAGAGAGAGAGGCAGGCAGAGACACAGGCAGAGGGAGAAGCAGGCTCCATGCAGGGAGACCGACGTGGGATTCGATCCCGGGTCTCCAGGATCGCGCCCTGGGCCAAAGGCAGGTGCCAAACCGCTGCGCCACCCAGGGATCCCAGAAATAAAATCTTTTAAAAAAGAAATGAAGGCATCAAACTTTCAATATGTGGTCCGTGGGGCTAGGTTCTCAGGAACATCCAAGGCTTCTATGGGGAAGGTGCGGAAGCTTGCTGATAAAAGCCACTTCTACTTTTAGCTCTGTGTTTTCAGAATTGAGTAGAAGATTCTAAAGTTTAAAATACTCCTTAAAAAAAAAATAGTCCTTGAAATCTCTGGACAAGGTGATTTCTGGTTCCCTTCCAGAATATTACAATGCAAAAAAAGCAAAATGGTTCCCAAACAGTAAGATACTAGAGCATGTGCTTTTTATCTGCAAAGTTATCTAAGTGGACCACCCATCTGCAGAATCAACAGAAGAAAGAAGCAATAAGAAGTGAATGTGCCTAACTGGAGAAATCCAAGAGGAGAGTTTTCAACATCTTGTGCTGATTCCTAACTCTGGTGACAGACTCAAAGAGACCAAGGAGCTGATGAGGGAGGGATCAGAGCATCATATCCCAGAAGGAACGGTGATCAAAGCAATGGCCAAAAAAAGGTAAGTCTGGCCTGAACTGGAGTAGCAAAAGACTACGGGGGGAGGGAGAGGGGGGCACAGGGTGGTCCAAAAGCTTCCTGAAAAAGCCCAAATGCACTGAGGATGGCAAACAGGAAAAAAACTTGATGGTCAGATCACCTCATGGGAGTGAACTTTATCCTTGGGAAGGGAAGGATGAAGGCACAGGAATCACTGAGTCTGGAGGGCAGCATAAAAAAGCCAGATAAATTAGAATAGTTATAGGACATGGGCTATCTGTTCTGTGTTCCTTGAGGAAGGGCAGAGGAAATAGCCTAAACTGGGGGTTAAGAGGGAATGGGGGTGCAAAGAAAGGCTACAGAATTGAGCCTGGAGAAATCTGTTACTTTGTACCCAAGACGAGGATAGCTCCTTGGGAACTCCTAGGTCAGAGAACCTCATCTTACTTCTTCCCATCCATCAGCCTCACTGCTTCCTCTCTCACAAATATACCCTCTTCAACTGGCCTCAGAACCCTCTGTCCCTTTCTCCTTGAACTCCAAAACCTCCAGCCACCCTCACCCACTGCCTCCTTCCTTCAACGGCCCCACTGCTTGTCTCTGCCCTCCATTCTGCTGCTGTCCTAAAGTCACTTGCTCCGGAAGCAGTCAGCCCCTGAGCATTTCCTCCATCGTGTCTGACATTGGTGAGGCCCTCCTACAAGCTCTTGGCCTGGTACCCTGGCCTGACTCTCTCTTATGGGCAAAGGCCCAGGCTATCTGAAGGTTTCAGTGCTTCCCCTCCACACTCTCTCATGACCAATGTATCCGCAAGTGGGTCTTGAAATTAAACCAGCAACCCCACAGGAATTACCCTCAAAGGGGCCCTATTTCACATGTGTATGGGCACTCAATAGATGTGGATTACTAACTCCCAAACCTGTACTTCAGATCTGACTTCGACTAGCAGCTCCTCACCAGACCTCTCCTGACTCCCTATCATCACCTTAAATTCACCATGATTACTGTGTCCCAAACACGAGACGTGGGTCCCAAACCAGGCCACCTCTTCCAGAATTCCCTCTCAGGTCAGTGCCTGCCAGATCCAACCCAGCCCACTCTCTCTCTCTCTCTCTCTTTTTTTTTCCAGCCCACTCTCATTCATGCCTCTTCCCACTGGGAATTTCCTTATTGTTTCCACTTATCTGCTCACTCCAACCCCAAACTCAGTCCAGCTTATGTGCCCTTCCTGCCATGTTTTGGCCCCACTCCCCTAAGGAGTCCTCAGATTCTCCCCCTCTCATCCAACCTCTTCCCTGGCTGTACAAGTATCTTCCTAAATAGAACATGCCCCTCATCCAGAGCCCCACAGCTCTCCAGCTCTGCTGCTCAGTGTCCAGACCCCTCAGCTTGGCCTTCTGGGGTTTGGTCCCAGCCTACCTTTGTGGTCACCCTTCTCTCCAGGGAACCTTGCCTCCATCAGGATCTGATTCTTCCCAGGTCCCCTACAGATGTATGTGCTCATTCAAAACACTCAGCACTTGCTCAACCTGCTCCAGTCTCTGGAACTGCTACTCTTCTGAGGAGTTAAATCTCAAGCACCCTTTCCAGCACTTCCCCTGCACATTCTCAACTGGGATGTGACTGCCTACTGTTAACACTCCTGGCTCCTGCCTCCCAAAACCCAGGCCACTGTGATAAACATGTCCCCAGCTGAGAACCACTGGCTGGATCCTGTTCTCTCACCTTTCCCCCCCCCACTACTTGACCCTCTCTAAATGACCAAGATGCCCCAGGACCTTCTTTCACTTTCCTCAAAATCCTCAGCTTCTTAAGAGGCTGTAAGAAATAAAAAACAATAATAATGGTAATAAATGACACCTCCTTCAGTAGCACATTCTATGTGCTAGACACTGTTTTAAATGTTTTACATATATTCGTTTAAACCTCACAAACACCTATAAGATAGTATTACTATCCCCCACCTTTCAGATGAGGAAAACGAGGGAGAGATTAAGTAACTTACTTAAGGTCACCTACCCATTTAGCTAAATAAAAGGCACAGTAGAAAACATAGGCTTTGGGGTCAGAAAAAACTTTTTTTTTCCCAGAAAAAAACTTTCAAAAAAAAAAAAAGAAACTTTCAAATACAAATTCAAAAGCCACCAACTAGCTATGTGACTTCAGCCAAGTTACTTTCCCTCTCTGAACTTCAATTTCCTCATTTGTGAAACAATAATTAGCACCTAATTCATGGCTGGGTGTGTGTGTGTGTGGGGGGGTGTTCTTGTGAGGATTAAGTTTAATATAAAACAGTATCTGGTACAAAGCAATGCTCCCTTTATGCATCTCCTAATGTTCTCTCCACTCAAAGCCCACCTCAGAAACTTAAAAATACTAATAGTAATTCCTCACATTTGAATCCAGGCTCTTGACCCCCACGCTGCATGGCTGTCAAAACTTCCATTAAGCCCTCACAGGTCACACCCGGACAGCTGGCCTCCCTTCCCCCAGGAAGGCTCCTTACTGCCCTCATGGTGTCCTGGCCTCCTGGCTTCTGACACTGTTGTTGTAATCTGAAGGTTACGCTGTAGCTTGTTTGCTCCACCCTGCTCCCAGAGGCAGAGCATCAGACCTGGCCCAAGACAAACTCCAGCCCAGCTCCAGTTCCACCCAGCCCCCTTAGGCAACATGTCAAACATTAGACTGCTCCTTTGATTCCACCACGGCCTTCCTCTATGTAACTCCAGACCAGCCCCATCCCAGCCACCTTTACTTGAAGAAGCTGACCTTCATCAGGATTCCTGCCCTAGGAACATTCATCATGGGTCCCTCACTTCACCCCTTTCTTCCTGAGGCTTTCATTGTCCTTTTCTCTTCTAGAACTTGTTTCTTCCCAGTGTCTAGTCTTTCTAGTGACCTCAATCTCTTCCCCTCCAATGATGACTTCTGTCTTCTGTCCACAAATTTGCTTCTCTACCTCTGGCTAACAAAGCTATGCTGTAGCTTTTCAAAATACAGGCCTGTCTCCAGTTCTCCATGTATTTCTTAAGAAACAACCTGTAATTGTCTACACTTGCTACCCCGATCTCTTCCCCACCAACTCACTCTGTAACCCCTACCATCCTGCTGACTTCTTAATCACGGATTCTAATGACCTTACTCATCCCCAACTCCAATACCAAACTCTGATTCAGAGTTCAAGCCTCTGACCACTCCTCCTGTGTGACCTCCACTCCCTTGGTTCCATTTCCCTGGCAAGCCCTTCTTTGGCATGTTCATGCCTGCCACTGTACAGGGTTTTCTTTTCTGTCTCCTTGGGTGCTCTCATTTGCTCCTCTAGCCTCAATCCTCCAGCTACAGCCATACTTTTCTGCCCCTCTCTCCCCCAGCAGTGGTCACTACCTATCCTCTTATCAAAGTGGTCTCTTTACTATCCTCCAGATCTCAGATGGATCCAAGCCTCTGTGACTTTGTGCCCCTGTAGCAGACCACCACGCCCCACCCTCTCATCCAATATTTTTTATTTTTCATAAAGTCACGTAAGAAAAATAACTAAAAATAAATCATCCATTTTAAGGTGCAGCTCTAGCTTTCCTATTCTAAGGAGGCTTCTTTCGTAGGTATTCACCCACCTCTGACCTAAGTGTTTACCAGCAGAACCCACAACCCTACTCTACTAAGTCTCCCTTTTTGCTAGGTAATGAGTGAGTCTTGTCTTCCACACCAACTCTGGGGTCCCCAGAAGCTTGGAAAGCACAGTGTCCACACAAGGTGTCTATCCCCCAGGACCAAGATGAGGGAGACTGCATCAGATGGTATCTAAGTTCCAGCTCCAGTGTTCAAGGATTTGAAATTTGAGGATTCTTTCTAGAATGTTCCTCCGGGAAGGTCTTCGGAGTTCCTAGAAGGTGTTTTCAGTTGGCAGACATCCACATGCTCATGAGCTGCTGACAAAAGTACCCCTTTTTTGGGGAAATGAGCCCCAGAGAAATTAGGCAGGTCAATGTGTGTGGAGATAGAGACAAGTGTGTCCTGAGAAGTGTGTGACTCTTCTCAAAAATCAGTCATGAAATCCAGAAAGGAACTTTTGACAGAATTTCATTGCATAAGCTAATCTCCTACACACACACACACACACACACACACACACACACACACCCTATGCCCCTGGGGGCAGGAAAGTCCCCCTAGAAGCTCTTAAGGAGCATCCTCCTCCCCTCTTACTTAAAAAAAAAAAAAAAAAAAAAAAAAAAAAGGAATAGTCAGAGGCATAGGTTCAATATTGCATCACAAATCACAAATCTCGGCTGCCCCCACGGGGCTTCACTGAGCATCGCAGTCTCCATTGCTAAGTCTTCTTGGCCCCATGATGATGTAACAAACCTCCATCTCCGGTCCCCTAAGAAAATGCAAATGTACTCCACCTCATCCTCTCAGCTCCTTCCCCTCCAGGTATACTTTGACCCCATTCCCTGCAACAACACATTACACCCAACACACCGCCACACCCCACCAAGTGTCCCTCGGCCCTGGTGCCAGCACTCCAAGTATCAATGGCCCTTAGTATATCCAAGGTTGTCAGGTCTCAAACATCCATTCTGAGCTTTAATATATGTCTTTACCTCCAGACCTCTTCCTTCTCCATCAAGGCTATAGTCATCTGGAGACCAAGCCTATGTACTGTTGTCATCCCAGCCCCAAGATCCCCACTGTCCCTCTCATAGGCTCCGAGTAAGAACTAATGCATACTAAACTAGGTCACCTTGCATGTCCTAGGTCAGTTTCTCAAACAGAGAACCATGTATATCAGAATCACCTGGGAAGTTAGTTAGAAAGATGGGTTCCTGGGCTCCATTCAGAACTACTAACTGACTGATGCTGGGGCCAGAATCCTATTTTCAACAACCTTCTCTGGTGATTCTTACACCAGTTCAGAATCACTGCCCTAGGTGCCTCTTTCAATCCTAACAACTCCATGAACTTGGCAGTGTTATTCTACTTCAGCTAAGGAACCCAAGACATACACAGCTTAGGTAAGTTGGTAGCAGCAATACAGCCAGTCACTGTAAGAGAATTCAGGCCCATCCCTGACCCCACAGGGTACAGCTCTTGGTGCCCTAGAAACCCTCCTGCACCGTGGGCTCCATGTTAGCAGACAAGAGGCACGTGCAGAGTAGCTCAGGTCGGAATACATGCTCCTAACAGGAGACACATCTGGATCCCATGTGTTTGTGCCGTGGGCAAAAAGCTCGTGGGCAAGCTTTTCCCCACTTCAGTTGTCTTCTTGCCACACA
Organism: Nyctereutes procyonoides; assembly: GCF_905146905.1. Classification (NCBI taxonomy): domain Eukaryota; kingdom Metazoa; phylum Chordata; class Mammalia; order Carnivora; family Canidae; genus Nyctereutes; species Nyctereutes procyonoides. The sequence continues at coordinate 5,737,068 of NW_026575133.1, read as the reverse complement.
GAAGCCTCTGGCCAACTGCGACTAACTGGAGCGGCCCCGCGGGCTCCCCGTAGTGGCGAGTGTGGGAAGTGTTGGTGCCGCTAGGCCGCCCACTCCGCGCCCACCATTGGCTCAGGATCCGTGTGGAGTGAGGGCGCCACGTTGTGACCAAATTGGGGACTGCACATCCCAGGTGAGGGAGGGGAAGCGATGGAAAGCTGGGTGTTCTAGGTAAAATGCACAGGTTCCTTCCTATTTCACTAACCCATTCTCTACTTACTCCCATGCTGATCCCCATTTTAGACCCCTTCTAAGTAACCCTTAGTTCTCCAACTTCAGAAAGGCCTGGGACAATGTTTCTGGGTACTCCTAGGAAATGGAAAAATGCAGACCCCACATTTCTCCCAACCTCCCAAAGTACTCCAGATTCAACCGTGCTTGTTGCGATCAGATTATCCATCCCTGCCCTCATCCCAGAACTTTGGCACCATAATTTCTAGCCAAGTTTCTGGCAGTACTCAGGCCCACTGCCACACTGGCTGCTTGTCAAAATATTCTCATTTGTCACTGACCTCCTTTAAAAAAGGACCTCAGAGTTGGACCCAGTATTCCAGAGGTGGCCTGACAATCTGACAAAGCAGCAGGGTAATGGTCTCCCTTGATCTGGCTGCTCCTTTTTGGTTAATGCAATTCATGATTGTATTAGAGGTTTGAGCAGTCACATCACATGGTTGACTCATATTGAGCTTGCAGTCAACTAAACCCCCCAGGTCTTTTCTTCACGAACTGCTGTCAAGCTGGGCCCGCCCCCCACCCGGTACTTATGTCATTGATTTTGTTTTAACCTAAGTGCAGGACTCTACATTTATCCCTGTTAAATTTAATCTTGTTGGTTCCAGCCCAGTGTTCCAGCCTGTTGAAATCATTTTGAATCCTGACTCTTTCATGCAAAGTATTAGCTGCCCCTCCTAGCTCTATCACCTACAAACTTGATGAGCCTGCTGCTTTGGTCAGTTGTCAATAAAAATGTCAGACAGGACACAGGCCCAGAATGAGCCCTACAGTATACTGCTGGAGACTTCCCTCTGGTCTAAGATGACATGGATCCATTAATCAACAACCCTCACTGGATCTGGCTTTTCACCAAGCTACACGACCATTTGGTTTAGATGTTTCTGCTATGTCTACAGATATTGTGAAAGGCTATCGGCTGCATTGCTGGAGATTTCTCTTGCTCCAGGCTGTGACCCCAACATAACCATGCCCTCTTTCCAAAGTATATAGTATTATTTATAGAACCAGAACATTAGGGGATTACAGTCTCCCAACAGTGCTCCCTCCTGCATCTTTTGCCTCTGCAAGTATTTCTGAGCTTCACGATCTCCAAGAAGCAACTACTGCCATTTCCTATCCTACTACCCTGTGTCTTCTCTGAGACCTTATTCTCACACTTAAATTCTCTCCTACTGTCTTCTCCTCTACCTTCAAGTATGTGTAGTGATCTTCCTCCCCTAAAAAGCCTTCTATTAGCTGCCTCTTTCTCTGGAAAATCCAAACACTTCCAACATTACCTCCATTCCCTGAACTTAGAGCAATCTTCCACCCCTCAGTTGTGTAACCACACTGCCCAGGCAGTGAGCAGTGATGGTGGAGATGGATTAGGGTTTGGGAGTATAAGATTCACAACCAGGCCAAAGATATTGGTTATAACCTAGAGCAGAGAGCCTGGTGGTCCTCACATAACAAAGTGAGACTGTGGTCAAATTGTAAAGGTAATCAGAAAGTTCACAGGAACTGAGACATGAGGTAAGAGCCTAGGCAAATTGGGCAAGAAAAGATCTAGAACTGGTCAGGTCACAGAAAAGAGCAGCAAACACAGGGAAGTCCCTGCATATTTTGTATAGGGGTTCAACCCAGTCCTGGAGCCAAGTCAGATGGGAAGACAGCCTAGCTGGCGTGCAGACACTGAGACAGAGAGAAGGGTGGGGCCTACATTTTTCCTGAGCCCTTACCCAGGCTATACACCAGCTGTTAGGAACTTCAGAACCTCTAGTTCAGAGGTCTTGCACTCAAAAATTCCTATCGGCCAGTGAGATCACAGAAATGAGACAAACCAGGAATAAGGTACCAAAATGAGAAGAGTTGACTATAGCAAACTGAAAGGAACAGCCCCCCACCTCCCCCATGGGTGGTAGCTACTCAGCTCCAGCCAATGGTCATCAGACAGAAAATGTAATTTTATTGTCAGATCTTCCAATTTTCCAGAGAAGCCAAAATCTGGCTTTTTAGGTGAAAGTTTATCTTAAATGCTGCCAAAGAATTTAAAAAGCTTTCAAAGAACGTGTCTGTAGCTCTGGTTTGACCCATGCTGGTCATCTTAACTGCTGCCAGTTGCCTGGTATCTGGAGAGACTAAAGACTTGGCTTTGTGGTAATACTACATTCCCTGAGTTTTTTGATATCCACAAGGGTGACTTTTGTGTACAGAAATAATTAACCAAAAATTAGTTGTAAAAGCGATATTGTTTTCAAAGTTACATTTTCAAAATCCTAATTCTTGTCTAAACGTTTAAGTTCACATTACAAACCTTATTATTTTGCTTATAAAACAAAGGAGTTTGATTTAATGGAAGGTTATGTATTTGATTTCCTCAAGTACTTCATTTATCTGACTGAGGTAAACCTTCCCAAATAATTATATATCCAATAAATTAAGTTTATAAATACAGCAAATCTTAAATCATTTAAAATGTTCCAAAACTGTAAAGACACTTAGCAAGATTTCAATGTAAAATTCAAGTCTAAATCAATTACTCAACATTCTTTAGTTGATATTACAAGGTAAACCTATTAAACTAAGAAGCAAACTCTCTTCCACATGTCAAGGATTGAAAATACAAATGGCATATATTCCTTAAAGCAAATGTAGTAATGCTGTGGCGTTGATGTTCTTAAACACATCCATCCTTCATCCTAAGTCCTCTAGCATTAAGATGCAGACCTATAAAGGAAGCAATTGATGCTGCCCTGATAATTTCAAGGTTGCCTTCCCAGATGGCTGAAGATATAAACCAGAAACACTGGTTGGATCAGTGACTGGATTCTAAGGACCCAGAAAGTCCTACTTGCATCCTCTGAAAGCCTGAAGGACCTCCACTACTTACAGAAGTGGTCACCCAGTTCATATACCTGGGTTCTATGCTCTTTAGTACCTAACTGCATTTTCTCATGGAAGTCTAGAACCCCAACTAGGATGCCGTATACCCTCATTGAGTGATGCATATCCTTGGATTTGAAAACAGCTTAAAGTCTTTCCATCTTGGGGTGCCTGGCTGGCTCAGTTGGTAGACCATGCCACTCTTGATCTCAGGGTCATGAGTTTGAGCCCCACACTGGGCATAAATAATTACTTAAAAAATAATAATAAAAAGTATTTCCATCTTGAGAATTCCTGCTTTCTTTTTATATTCTTCCTTTCTGGGAGGATCACAACTCCTACAGGTATTAAAATGACAGTTGGTTAAGTGCAAGACTTCTTCATAACTTTGACTTTTAGTCACAATTCCTAAGGCTCTCCTGGTTGAACTCTGATCTTTTTTTTTTTTTTTTAAAGATTTTTATTTATTTATTGAGACACACACACACACAGAGAGGCAGAGACACAAGCAGAGGGAGAAGCAGGCTCCATGCTGGGAGCCCGATGTGGGACTCGATCCCGGGTCTCCAGGATCACACCCCTGGCTGCAGGCCCGCTGTGCCACCGGGGATGCCCGAACTCTGATCTTCTTGCCTCCACTCCATTCTCCACTCCACTCCAAAGCCCCTGCGCAACTGGCTTTCCCTCTAGCATTCAGCACCCAGCTTTTCTTGAAATTTTCACCTCTCAACATTACCTTTTGTTTACTCACCCCCATGCTGACCAGATAAGCAGGGTACCCCTACTCCATCCCCAATACTGTGGAGTTCGGCCCCCTTTTCAATTCTCCCCCAGTCATAAGTCTTTAAGGCAACAGATCTCACTCTAGAAAGGAAGAGAAATCTGGTATTACTTGTTCATACTAAGGCATGGATAATGAAGACCCTTTTATGCTGGGTAAACTAGATACTTCCTAAGGGGTAAAGAAATAAAAGAAAGGAAACAAACATTTACTGGGCACTTAATAGGCACTGTGCAGTGAGCTGTTTCACTTGAGGTGTCTCGTTTATTCTCTATAACCACATGAAAGGGCCTGTTAAGAAACCAAAGCTCAGATATATCTCTCTGTGACTATCATAAATAAAAAAAAAAAAAAAAGAAAAAGAAACCTGCCTTAATCTTGGCAGATTTAAAAAAAAAAAAAAAGACAAAGCTCAGATATGGCAAGTGATCTGACCATCTCAATATTGGGAATGGTGAAACCAAGATTCAAACCCAGTCTATGCAACTCCAAAACTTGCCCTTCTCACTACACTGCTTTTCTTTCTTCAATCAAATCCTTCCTAGTCAAATGGTGGCAGAATGAAAGAACAATGTCCTGGTGGGAAATGCTGCCTTACCATTTACTCTGTGACCACTTGCAATTCTGTGGCCCATTCACTCCGGAAAAGCTCTCCTAAACCCTCACCCCAACAACAAACATACAGTGCTCTGTTTAGACAGCATTTTCACATATGTTGTCTCATCTATACTGTAAGCAAGGTAGCAGCAGTTACTAGCCAATTTTAAAGATGAGAATGAAGCATAGAGACAAACATGCCCAAAGTCACCCAGCCTGTGAAAAGTACACCTAAGATTCACACATAAGTTCACTGTCCCTGATCCTTCTGTTCTTTCCACTCAGTCAGTGTCCTCCACAGACACTCTTCTGTCCCATTTCCTTTGTTCTTCTGGGGATTAGGTGGTCAACAGTGCCTAGGTCTTTGCCTCTGTTCCTCAAGACCCCATGTTGGCATAACCATCTTTATCTCTAGTGTTGCCTTTCAGGCATTCAGGCTCTTACAAAGACTTATGGTCTTTTCCATTTTGCTCTCCCAACAAGCCATCTCCTCTGAGATTCTGCTTTGAGCACTGTGTCCTGAGACAGTAGGATCCCAAAAGCCCTGATGCCAGCAGTTTCCTTTGCTCCAAGCACTAACTAAACACTGTTCACAGACATCTGAGTCTTAATAATAAACCATTTCCTAAGAATTCATGCTGAACTGAGTATTTTTAAAACATTCCCACATATACTTAAGACAACAATGCAAGTCATGTGCTATTTCCCACCCTCAGAGATGAAATGGCCAAGACTGAGAGCCTTTAAACTCACCTAAGGATAGAGTCAGGAAGCAGCAAATAGGGACTTCAAACCCAGGAAGCACATCTAATGCCTCTATTCTTATCAGGACATCACACAAACCCTTGTGAAAACAAGGATCACACTGACAGTAAAGTGGGTACGATTTTGCTCAAATAACGTAAGTCAAAAGCTCACTACTTGAAAACTTAGAGGGAACCTTCTTAAGCCCATGGTTCTGCTGCCTCTAGATAGTATGGTGGCCTCTGCACCAATCTCCTTGTCTCCTGTGTCCCTGTCTGCTTTGCTGCCACTTTGTACACACCTTCAGTGACTCTTACCCTGGCCGGCAGCAGTTCTGATGCTTTCTATTGTCACTGACATTGTGTTTCGGATATTTTTAATATTCCAGAAAAGAGATTTTGGAAGATCGTTCCCCATGACAGTGGTATGATAGGGTCCTTGTGAATCCGGTCACTGAGGAGTAGGGACTGTTAACATGTGCAGGAAAGTTTATACTCATACTTCTGCTCTGCTCTGCCTACAAGTCAACAACTAGACTTGCCGTGAGACTAGAAGCAGGACTTTAATTGGAAAGCTAGATGAGGAATAGAGGTAAAGGCTTTGAGAACCAAAAGCGCTGAGCCTTGCTATGAAATTTACTCTGCTAAGACTTTCTTTACAAACTGTATTTCACACAGCCCTGATAAGGTAGGTAATGTTATCCTCGGACAATATGAAGGAGTTACAAGCAATCTGTCATTTGCCCGAGGTTATACAGAATGCAGATCTAGGATTCAAAGCCAGATATGCAAAGCCCTCGTTCTCAACCACTATCCTATGTTGCACTATACACTATATACTGAAGAGGTAATAAAAATCTAGCCCAGACATAGGTGAGATTTTGGGTTAAGGAGCAGGGCTTCCCTCAAGGGCAGGACTGACCTCAATGACAAGGTAGGTTTTAAGCAAACTGAATAAAGCACAGCAACATTTTCTGGGGCCAAGGAGAAAGGCTTCCAAGGCCTGGAGCCAAAGAAATCTAGAAGCAAAGAAGTGAATACAAGGTGACTACAGGATGGTCTACAGTCCAGAAATGACTTGGCGCAAGCTAGAGAGGGGGTCTTCTCCACCCATGAGGCTGGGGACCACGGTCAGATGTAAGATGTTGTGCATGGCTATATAGGGGCACTGCGGAGAAGCCTAGCTCATAGTGGGGTGGCTGGGCATTAGGGCAGACTTGTAATCAGGAGATCTCAGTGTGGAAGACGCTGAGAATTCCAGGCAGCCAGAATGTATCTCAGGCTGACATCTGAGTAACCGTACCAGCATTTCTTCCAAGTAGAGTGGCAGAGTGGCTCCAGAGGCCAGAATGCAGACAGACTTCTCACAAAGAGGACAGTGAAAGGGCTACAAAGGAGCAAGTCCAATCCATGTGTACTCCAGGGCAAACCTAGACCAGTAACCAAAATGATTTCCAAAGATTTCTGTGACTAACCAAAGGGTTTTCTTTTGGGGCCCATCATCTGGTTCCTTCCTAGCAGTTATTAACAAAACCCTTAAACACAGAGGAGCAGTGTTTGGGAACTGGCAAAGCAGTCAGAGGAGAAATGTATGCTCTTTATTACTTCCCAACCCCTGGTTCTCTTCCAGATACCAGCTTAGACTATGTTACTTCCTGGAGGAAGCCTACTGTGAACACCCAATTTCTCCTCTGCACATCTGTGATGCTAACTGCCTGTTTGGTGTCCCCACTGAACTGAGAGCACATGGGTACAAACTAGTACAGGGTCTAAAGCAGAAATGCTCCAGGACACTTTGAAAATGCTAGCTATTAAGATTCCATTCCAGTCTGTTATTTTTTTGGATTCTCTTCTGAATACCCCTGTACTCCAGAACCATCTTAACCTACATATAATTTAAATACTTTGAGGATAATGGGATGAAACTGAACCAATGGAGCCCAACATGACTGCTGTGGTATCTCACAATGTGAAGTCAGCATAGCTCCAGGAGTGACGGGAACCCATTCAGCTGCCCTCACCCCTCAAATGGTGTTAGGAGAGCTCATACCTGATGGTTTCTTACCCTGATCCTGGGTGGGTGTGGAGAATGGTAAACTCTGGTCGACCAGGCAGAAGGTATCAGACACTTCCCTGTTTCCCTCCCTCTAAGGCTTAGGTACTAAGGCCCTTTTGTGCGCCTTCAACTCAGTAACTGTCTACAGGACATTTTCCTTGTTCTTTGCTACAGTTTTCTTGAGAAGAGAAATCATTGGAAATCTGCTCACAAACCGCTAAGATCAAGTTTTTGAATAAGTTACATAATAAATCTAACAACCACCACCACCACCACAGCCATTTATTAAGTGCTTGCCAGGTACTGTGCTAAAGCTTTACATTGTTTCAGTTAATCCAACAACCCTGAGGTAGATATTCTCAACATCCCCCCTCAGTTCAATACATATCATTAGAGTTGAGGAAACTGAGGCTCAGAAAAGATAAGTCAATTATCAAGGTTAAACCTGCTAGTTAAGTAGTAAAGCTAGAAATCTGAACCAGACACCTGGCTCTAAAATCCATGCTTTAAAACATTATCTGAGACTGTTTCTCACTGGAAGTTAAAGGACACATACTCCTTCCCCAAATACTATCTGAAACACAGACTTCAGGTAAGGAAGAAGGTGAGGCCTCACTTTTTCACTTTAGTCAGCTTTTGTAAATACTTGGAGGCATCAAGATAGCCTGGGTAAGCTGATCACCAAGTCCCTGCCTTGCTACCCCAGCTTCCACGGCTTTTCTCATCTAAGACCTCCGCTCCTGGTATCAACTACTCAGTATGCTGTTTCTCTTCCAGCAATTGCTGAAATCCAGAGGCCAGCCAAACTTGGTGACTCAGAGCATTGCCAAAGACACCTGAAATAAACTAGGAGACATTCACAAAATGCCCACCATCCCCGACTGTAAGGCACAGATGCATTTAGATGGGAACACAGAACTGCTTTTTCCACCCTCGCTTGCCAGGCCTGGATCCATACCTGGGGATTCTCCTACCCAATCCCTCCTCACTGGCTCTCCACCATCTAAGACTCTAGGTACCCTCCCCTCACCCAGCTCTGGAGGCCCCATAGACCACAGGTCCCTGGGCCTCAATGTTGCCAGTGTCTAAGGCCTCGTCCCCTAGAAATGTACCAGAAAGTGCTCAGTTTTGGCTACACTGAGGACCCAAGACCTATGATGATTAAACAGAGATAGTTGAAGACTAGCAAAAGGGCCACCAGAGTTAGAAAAGCTAATCAGACTGCATAGAATTAGCAAAAGGATGCTAAGAGGGCAGAGCAGACGCAGAATAAATGAGCAGGTCAAAAAAGGAAGATAACTCAAAGATGCTCAGGGTCAAGCCTGGGGGGGGGGGGTGGAAATCCTAGAGAAAGTCTATCCAAATACTTGCAGCCATAGGGCTTTTGAAGAAAGGACAACCGTTTAGGAAAAAGGTCCTTGCCTGAGGGCGAGACTGGACAGAGGGAGCCTGAGTGGGAGAAACTGAGGGAGCCCTGGAAACGGAAGCTAGAATATCTCTTCATGCAGGAAGCTTGAGAAGACACCAGAGCATTCAGAAGGACTGAAGGGTGAGAACTGAAATTTCCAGAGAAGAACAAGAAAAGGGCTGAAAAGCCAGGGCCCCTGGAACCTCATGAGCCACTTCCAGGTGCATCCCCGCATCCACCCTGTTTGGGTAAAACTAGTCACTGAGGGCTATTCCCCACTGCCCTACTAAAAACTCCATACCCAACCTGGAAGAGTAGAAGCCTCAGAGAGATGCAGTCCTGTCTGTGGGAAGTTCACACTCTTAAGAGGAGACAAAGAACCGTCCATGTCCCCAATCTCTGAGGGAGCCTCTGATCTAAGGAACCCACCACATGCAAGTCACAAAACTGAGGAACAAACAGCAACTAGTGCAAATTAACATAGTGCTTGAAGTGTGAAGCCAGAAAAAGTGCATATTAAGGTGCCACGGAGACCTGGGAAGATACAAATCGGGACCCTCCACACCTTAGGACTCAGGCCACTAGATGTCATCTCATTCCCTGTGCACACTCCTGGGTGGGGCGCCTCAGTGCCCTTCAGCAACTACTTTGGCTGCATGGACTGGGAAAAATCAACATTGCCAGGAGGCCTGGAGTGAAGAGTCCCCCCACTGAGGAGCCCCAGGCCTTGGAGGAGCCTGGTGGGAGAGCTTGCTCTCTACTATCTTCCTCCTTTTTCCACAATCTTTCATCTTGTCCTCACAAGATTCATGGCCTCATAACCTCTGGCTGTTTTGTGTGGTTTCCTCTCCAACTAAGTAGAAGCTTCTAGGGGATAAAAACCAGGTTTTCTCCACACCCTGCAGGGCTGGAATGCAACAAACATTTGTCACAGGTGGGCTATCTGGAGTATTGATTGAAAGAATTTTTTCCACAAACAGCAAACACGTCAAAACCATTTCATTAGTATTCTTTGCCCTAACAATTGCATTTGACACCCACCTCTCTGATGGCTCATGCCTATATACTGTATCCAGCTCAGACTGAGGATTGTACCTACCTAGGGTTTGTCAAGAAACATCAGCCCAGCCCGCTTGTGGGAACAATGGAAGGGTATGTGGCCCAAGAGTCTTTGGTGGGGGCAGAGGGAGAGTGTCCCCATACTAGGCTAGCCCATTGATAAGGATCCTTCCCCTCTCTGTCTCCTAACAGATTCAGATTAATGATCGCTCATTCCTAATTGTCAAATTTCTTTTCCTTCATCCTGTGTCTAATCACCAGTGACAGAAACCATTACGCAAATGAGAGCATACGACTTCCCCCAACTGTTCGCGTTGGTAAAAACCTTGTAATTTAGAGCTCTGATTTGTAGGGGAAGCTGGTCTCCTCCAGGCATCCTGGGCATCTGCTCAACTGATGCCCAGAACAGCCCCTCCTCCCTCCCCTGAATTCCAACCCCCCAACAAATATTTGACTTCACAAAAGAGCAGTTTCCTTTGTACCTGCTGATGTGAAAGTGGGAGCCTGTAACATGGCAGACCTCCATTCAGGTCCAAAGCCCCACCACCTTCCCTTGGCTCCACTCTGCTGGCTAGCATGGTAGTAAGCAACAGAGCAGATATGTTTCTGCAGCTGCAAGTAGAATTTGAGCCTAAACAACCCTAACTTAGCCCTAAGTGAAAAGACTAGGTCTTTTCCTTGGGGGAAAAGGAGGCAACAGAATATGAATAAATGTTCCTAGTTATCACCTAGAACTGGATCTTCAATCCTACAGGTGCAGAAGCAAGCTGGGAGAAGTTATGGGTCCTATTCAAGAAAAAAAAAATGCACTGGGATCTAGAACTCAGTTTCCCCACACTCCTTCCAGCATTCTTAACTTAGAACAGGGCTTCCCAGTAGTTCTCCCAAGAGTCCAAAAAAGCTTTTACCCTAAGCTATACCTTGTGGTCCAAAAAAGCTTTTAGCTGGAGTCCAAAAAAGCTTTTACCCTAAGCTATACCTTGTGGACCCTCATGGACAATGCCCAGTGGCATGAGATCTGAGGACGGACTATAGTTCAAGGGAAGTGGCAAGGTAGGAGAACCAACAGTTTTGTGGATAGGGAGTAGCAGGGGGTTTGCAGTCAAATTAACATTAGGTTCAAATCTTGATTGCCACTAATCACTGAAACCTCTCTGAGTCCATTTCTTTAGCTGTGAAAGGAAAATACCTACCTGGCAGGATGAGAACCAAAGATAAAAGCACTAGGCTGTTATTAGGTGTCTTAATAATCAGGGTCACTATTATATTACCCAAGGGTCAGGACCAATCCTGTAAAGGACCCTTCTCCTATGTCGCCTTAGGTCAGATCTGTGTCAGCACAGCACTCAACAAGGATCAGTTGAGTGGCACATGCCTCCCTGCTGCACATCGCCCACATCTTTGAGGGCTGAGCCAGGAACACAGCAGACCTGCTAAGGAGAACAAAAATAATCTGCTATCTTTCAAAGTTTGGCTGTAGTCACGTTTATCCTCTGCCTTGTTTTCTTTGCTAATGCTCCTCTTTCCCAAGAAATGGAGGGATGGAGATCACTGCAATCACATTTTCCAGCATTGGCTATATTTGAAAGAACTACACTTGAGAAGGTAGGTACCGTGTTTGCACACCCACACTGCATCAGAGAACCCCAGAATGGGGCACTAAAAATAAACACCCCTATCCAAAATACACACACAGGTGCACACATGCATACACACACACCCTCTCAGTCCATCAGTGCGCTGTAACTGTAAACTGAGCTTTGGGGGTTAGAGCCACAGCTCAGACACTGAAAGTAAACCTTTGGCAAAAGAAAAAAAAAAAAAGGAAAAACCCCAGAGTTTTCCAACTCTTCTTTCCTTCCAGACAGAGAGAAGGGGCATAGAGATGGAAGTGGAGGTGAGAAAACAAAGGGCCATAAGGCCACCATACTGCCCAATTCCAGTGGCCCCAGTTCTACTGAATCATGTGACTGATGGCCCTCTGCATTGTGCAGTGCCCAGCTGTAAGCTGTAGCCCTGAGAGGGGTTCCCACAAGTAACAATGAACCGAAAAGGAAATTCCACTTCTGTGCTCTGTCAGTTGCCCTGACTTTCAAGGGTGTTTGTGGAACATTACAGTGGGGTCTGGCAGAGGTGCTGGCTTTAAGAGGCAAGGCTACATTTTTGTCCTTGACCTGAGGTGGATGACAGGTGGTAAGTTAGCTACCTAAGCTGGACCCCATTTCATCTACTCAGCCAGGAAGCTCCAAGGAAGAGAGGATGTGGCCTGGGCAGGGAGGGTCACAGGACCTGGAGGCTCTAGCCAGTCAGCCTCAAGCAGGTTGCAGTGAGACCTGACCAACATCCAATGGATAAAACTGAGTTTAAAAGCTTTAGGCTAAGTCAGGCTGTACTTCCCTGGGGCTTACACTGTTATGTCCCACTGAATAAGGTTAAGCAGTGGAGAAACTTGGTAAGCAGAGAGGCAGGCCAGTGTGGACGGGGACACACAGACACACATACAGACATACACATACACACACACACACACACACACACACACACACACACACACACAGGCTTATACCCCTAGAACCTAGAGAAGCCACTACTAGGAGGACTCCCTTGGTACTCAGCACAGAGAGCAAGAGCTGGTGCCGAAAGAGAGAAGCTGTATGTGTCTCTAGTTTGGAACTTGTGCATAATCCTTGGGTTTCATGTCCCAAGGTTCTTTTCTATGTATGGCTTGAGCTTAAAGGTTCAAGTTAGAACTCTCTAATTCTCTCACAGGAAGGTCATCTAGGCTCTTAGAGGCAAGCCTCCTTCTCACTCTCCCCATTAGGAGTCCCAGTAACCATTCCCACCCAGCCTAGAGCCTGACTGTGAAAACTGGAAGGAGGAAGACTGGCCCTGCAGCCCAAACATCGTGGGCATCCAAGACCATCTAACTCTCAGGCTGAGGCACTGAGGTTGCAGGAGACAGGACTGAGAGCCAGCAGTGGCATCCTGACCCAGAAGGAGAAAGCAAGGAACAGATACATCCACGCGTGTGCATGCACACACACGCACACACATCCCGAGGGTGACAGATGGACACACACACAGACGTGATGACAACCAGAAGCTGGGACTCCACACACTGAATGCAGGACCTTAGGGGGGGGCAGAGAGGGAAGATGCTGGGGCACAGAGGCAAGGGCAAGAAGTCCCTCCAAATGGGAGTGGAGCGCCAACCACCCTGCCTTGCCCCAAACACCTGCCTCCAGGGCCATGGCAAGAGTCCAGTCCATTAAGTGCAGCGTGCAATACTAGCGCTTGGAGTCTCCTGTCCTCATCAATGAAGCGGTGTGGACGGGCTAGCAGTCACCTGGCAGGAGGCCTCGACTCCTGGCAGGCTAGTTGTATCGACCCTTGATCATTGTGTTCAACAAGGGCCCCACCTGTGAAGAGACATGAGGAGCCAGTCAGAACTGCCTGTCCCTTGGCCCTGGAGCCAGACATGGTGTGTCTTGAAGCACTGTATGTCCAGCCAAGGGGAGGGACAAGGCTTTCATTCAATCTTGTAAACCCCCTAGCCTACTCTCTTCCTGGAGAATATTCCAGGACATGGCCCTCTCCTCTGGGCCCATATTGTATTACCTTCCCTCTCACAATACCCTGTAAGCAGCACCAAACTGACAGACAGAAGGTCAGAGGAGCCAATAATCCCCCAAAACCCAAGAGTGCCTGCATGCTTCTTAAATGAGTTTTAAGAAGGTTAAATGCGTCTGTATCCCGAAACGGTCACCTGCAACTGGGGCTGGTGCCACCTCCCAATCCCACAGGTCCTCTGGATGCTGAGGCTATCCATAGGAAGAAGGCAAGAGCATTACAAATATCTCCCCTGGGTACCCAATGGGCCACTGGCACACCTGTGTGGGAAGCAGGTCTCAACATTACCTAGAGCAGCCTTGGCACAGCTGGGAGAGCGTGAGGAGATGCTTTACTGCTCACTTCCCATTCCAGAAGAATCCCCTCAGGGGTCCCCAGCTGGCACACAAGCCCCATGGGGAACATTACCACTAGCATGGAACAGATTATAATTGATCCACCAGTCAAGCCCAGCTCTCACCAGAAAACAAAGATTTTCTGAACACGCCCATAACCTCTATGGAGAGAAAGGACACCAGATACTGAAACAGAGCTATGGAGAATGTGACACCAATCCTGATTTTCCCTGGTCACTCTTGCCCACTGGGCCACAGGAGTGCCACCTTGGGGCAGCCACATACCTCTTGTGGGTTCCCCAAGGCCTCTCCAAGCATCTTCTCAATGTTTCTCATTATGGCCACTTTCTGGTGGGCTTTGAGAGGATATTCAATTCTCTTAGGGGTGGGGGCCCCCTGCAAAGGAAGCAGCAGCTCAGGAAATGCCTTTAGCAGCAGGCTTCAGTATAACCCATGATTCCAGTGCCTTCACCCCTTCTAAGAAACCCAGTTTGACCCCAACCCTCCTTCATCTCCCCGAAGACCTAGGAATCACTTTTAGAGACAGCCAACCTCCCCGCCCTGCCCCCAAATCATTTATTACACCTACCTTACCCCAATCCCATCTAGAGGAAAAAACCCATATTCACCTTATACCAGAAGTTCACAGTGATGGTAATCCCCCCATTTAGTAATGACTCTATGTGATGCCACCTGTAAGAAAATAAACATGCTCCTGTTTGCCACCAATATTCTCTAGAAGGAGAGATGGAAAACTAGGAAAAGTCCAGCTGAAACAAATTATAAGGACATTATCTTTATACTCATCCTGCCAAACAGACCCCGGAATCAGAGGCAGTGGTGTTCAGTTTCCAAATACAAAAGAGCCAAGAATAGTTTCTCCAGCCTCAAGCCTCTGGGATCTCTTTGGACCTGAGGAACTGTCATCTTGTCTGAGAGATTAGGTTGTCATTTCCCCCATGTTCAGTATGCTCACATCTGGATATGCCAACCTTCCTGTAGATCACAGAAGACTAATCCTGCCATAACTCAGAAGGGACACAGATACAGCTTTTCTGGGAATGGGAAAGAAAGCTCTCAAGAAGCCCCCAGTCCTAACCCCCTCCTCACCAGTACATTGGGATGTAAAGAACATCACCAGGGCCAACCACTGTTTCATAACCAACCACGTTCTGGAAATTGGGAAACCTCTCGTAGTCAGGATTGTCAAAGTCCACCTGAGAGGTTCAAGAGAAAGAAAAAAAAAAATCAGTCAATCACCAAATCTTTATTGATAACTGTGATGTGCTAGTTTGGTGGCAATAAAAAGATGGCTTTAAGAAAAAAGATGCATTTAGAGATTATATTCAGCAGAAGATACCATATACACATTAAACATACACGCTCTCTCTCAGAAAACGGTGTAAGATAGGCCATGCTTGAAGATTAAGTGATAAAGAAACCTGGGCCTCAGTGTTCCTGAGGTCAGAAGCCAATCATCACAGCTCGCAGGTTAGAAAACCTACTCATGGCCTGCAGATATGAGGAATGAGGATGCATCCTTCAACCAAATCCTCTGAAACTTTCTCTCACACATATAGTCCTGCCAGCAAAAACTCCTGCATGAAGTGGCTAGGCAGTTTTCTCCTCAAGAAAGGAGAGGACCTCTCTGGTTGGCCATAAGGTCAACCAGATACTTCTTTCAAATCCAAGAAAGACAGTAAGTAACATATGACAATTCTAGCGTTCTCCTTATCAAAAAGTAGCAGCATCCATGACACAGAAAACAATTATTCGATCCAACGGAGACATACACATTCAAACAGGATAACCAGAGTGCACCAGCAGCAGTGATGGGGTCTGCCCTCCAGAATTAGCTCAATGGGGCTGTTTATCATTATAAACACCTAGGGACCACCACAAGGGCCTGGATTATATGAGCTACACTGTGAAATTATCCTGAGTTTATCCACAGGAAGGGGAAAGACATGCCAAGCCCAGATCCCAAAGGAGTTCTATACCCTCCTCAGACCACACAAGCTCACCTGGCTCTGTCTGTCACATGGGTGATGAACAGGATATGGGTACAGGCACTCAAACTGATCCGGAGGGAATAAAATGCATCGCTTGTGGCCTTTTATCTGAGCAAAGAAGTTCTGCTGCTCATCATAGTGAGCAGGTGTTACATTTCCTGTAGAAGGAAAGACATTTTCTTATTCAGAGCAATGGCTCTAGTGCATAGGCTGGAGGGGAACCCAGCCTGCCCTCTCAGCTAAGGGTTCCCAATCAAAATTTCAAGCAGAATCGGGAAGATCTGATAACAATTACAACTCTTAGCAAATTAGCTGTTACCCTTTCAGTGAGTAATAGGTTGTTCAGAAACCATTGCTGGCTAAGAGTTCACCATCGATTAGAGGAAAGCAAACTTTCATAAATGATGCTTCTGTCCTTACTGGAAGCAGCAGCACATCAACATGATATTCACAAGTCTGGCAAAGTAATATACTCTGCATACTTGTACTCTTCTTGACTACAGCAAGAATTCAAGGGTAGCAAAGCAAGTTACAAACAACTGAAATGACTGGTATCAACAACACATGCATAATCTTCTTTGACAGTTAACCAGTTATTTTAAGTTGTATGGATATATACTTGCTTTGGGTAGCTGTTTTGGAGCTCAGAGATTCTCAACCTTTGCTCCCACTTTAATACACTTGTGGAATGCAACACTTCTTAGAACAATGGGGCTGTTAATTTTCATGGAGGCATGGGGAAAGCATATCAGATTCCTGAAGTGTTCTATAATTTGAATAAGGCAAATTATTTAAGGTGCTAACTTGAATTAGTTCTACCCTAGTGTATGTATGCTCCATCTACTCTTTTTAACTGGGATCTCATCTGTTGTCTATCCTTTGCACAATCCCTGAGAGCCAAGGGGCCCTCTGCAGGGCATGGAGTTTAAAAAACATTCCCCAGGTCTTCCTGGGTAGGCCAAGACAGCGTGGCCTTCTTTAATGTTGAGAGTCCAAGTGCACCCTCAAAGGAGATTTGCTCTCTCAACCCTACCTGAGGGATCTGCTTCTGTGCACTCTACCAAAGGGCAGGAAGGCAACAGAAAAACATAGCTAAGTAAGTCAGAAAACTAGCTCCTGGTGGGTTAATCAAGAGTTGGTTTCAAAGAGGCAGGTTAGGGGTACAATCCATAAGCTTCATTGGTAGAAATCTTTATTAACACTGACAGCAAAGGATCCAAATCTGAAGAAAGGACAATAAAGGAGGAAACAAGGCTTCAGAACCCAGTAGTGAATGACAACAAATAATTACTCTGCTTCTTTGTTTAATCCAACTTATTCACCATTTACTAAGTACCATTTACAGGTCTGGCCTTGAGCTAGTACCAGAAATAAAAGTAAGAAAGAGTTAGTAAGCCGCTCTCCTTCCTATGATTGGAGTTTAAAGGCTTCTCCTCTCATTCAAATGGAAGGGAAAAAAAGAATATATTCGCATATTTGCTCGTGTATGCATAAAATCCTCCAACAGGATACACAAACAACTAATAACATATGGTGCCTCCAGGGAGGGATATCGGAAGGCTGGAAAATAGAGGAGTGGAAGAGAGATTTATCATTACATGCCTATTTATACCTTTTGGACTTAACTCCATAAATACGTTAACCTTCAAGAGATAAGGTCCAATTTATATTGAAAAAATAAGCTTTCTTCTTCTACTGAAATAAAAATGTTCTGAATACAGAAAATTCAATAAAGAATAATATTGCAGGAAGATTCCTAATACCTAAGTATACATGCTCATGCAGCAACTGAGGAAGGGAAGAGAGAACTAATTTTCCTTTTTAGAGTCCATAAATCGCTTTATGTGCTATCTCATTTATCCTTCATAGCTATTTATAAGATACTATCATATTCCTTTCACAGATGAGGAAGCTAAGGTTTAAGAAAATCAAATGACTTGTTCAAAGTCATAAAGCAAATGAGTGGTGAAGACAGGCCGGGAAATCAGGTTTGTGTAACTCCAAACTATGCTACTTTCTGAAAGACTTCTTACCTTCCATGCCGATGAGCAGCAGGTTGGATGTCAGCTGTCCCCAGCCACGCTTTCCCTGTTGCTTGTTAATCCAGTTCCAGTTAAAACCCAAGAAGTCCATGACAATCTTCCGGCCCACAGTGTCATTGAGTGTTTGCTGCAGATACAACCTATGTTCCCCGAGAATAAAATGCCATTAGTGCACATACGGTCCTTTGGCATGGCCTCCACACACCTGGAAATCCATATCCACACCAGTACCTCTCACAGAGAACAGCTGCAGCCATGCAAATCTTATCCAAGACAGATTCTCACAGAACTGAATCCTTGTCAATCCTTGCTTATCTTTCTTTGAATTCTATTCAACACCTAACTTGCTACTTTAAAAAGAAGTGATTCCTTTTATTTTTTTTTTAAGTAAGCTCTACACCCTTAGTGAGGTTTGAACTCACAACTCCAAGATAAAGAGTTGCATGCTCTACCAACTGAGCCAGACAGGCACCCCTGAAGAAATGATTCTTAAATTTTTCTGGATCACAGCATAAATCTAAGAATCCAAGGAACATTTCCATAAAAGTTTACATACACATAAGACTTTCATACAATTTCATAGATTCCTCAACATCTATTCAGAGTCTAGAATGATCAATCAGCCTTTCTCCAGAGACTCTCAGGGCTTCAGACATCCTCTTTGGCCCTCAATGGGGCTCTATCTATTATGATAGATCATATTACTGTTCACGAAGAGCTAGTTCCCTCCCTGTGGAGTTAATTCTCGTGTATCCCCTTGCAGCCACGCTTGCTTATTTTACTCACTTTGACCAATGAGACGTCCACAAAAATTATTTGTGTTGCTTCCAAACTGTAATTTGACTACCACCACATTTCTTTCCTTCTGCTAATCAGCTGCAAGGTTTCAGACTGTAACTGCTGGGGCAATCTGGGTCCCAAAATGAAAAAGATGGCTTAACAGCAGAGCTTATACATGACCTACGATGGACATGCAGCGTAACTGTTGTTATAAACCTAAATAAACCTTTGTTGTTTCAAGTCACTGCCTCTGGCTTGAAGCCTAGTTTATCTTAACTAATTCAGCCACCTCTCTGTAGCAGCCTCCTACAGCTGAAGGCTTCATCAGGCTTTCAGCAGACCCGGGGCTCCTATACACCGAGGAAGACCAGAAATTACTTAACAGATATGAAAACCCAGACACATTTGCTCAAGTCCCACAAGGAACATTAATAAAAGGGCAAACATGAAGAGAAAACACAAAAGAAGCCCTGTAAGGAGCCCTGTTCTAGTCCTGAGAATGTTACTTCAAAGGGCTCAAAGGTATCTGAGTGCCTAGAATCAGGATATTTAAGGCAATATTACTAGAAATTTTGGTAAGTTCTAAACAGTAGCTACCTTTTGGGAAACAAGGAACCTTCAAGACTCAAACTCAACCTTTGTACTCTCCCCAGAAATAAAATATTCATACAAAACTTTTGCCAAGTAACTTTGAAAGAGGCAGACCCCTCACCAAACATGAATCCAAACTACTCCTATTACATCTCTACAGTAAATGGTCAAAAGTGCTCAAAGAGGAATCACAGAATTCCTTGAATCATAACAACCTGCCCAATTCCACAGTGGAACTGACTGGTGGTAAAGTCAGCTGGTAGGGCAAAACTTGTGCATAAGAAAAAAATTTTCCTTGAATCACTCATAAAGTACAGACTACACTCATAGCATATACTTAGTGGGGCAAACTACTCTTCCTTTGGGAGGCAGGAAACTTAAAGTGACTGAGGAATGAGGAATCATGTGTCTTTTCTCATGCTCCTTCCATTGCAAATGTTCATTCGATGTGTTACATTCCACCAGCACCATTTAATCGACCTGTCTCTCTTAATGTTGGGGGGTAGGGGATGGATGTGTGCACATATACATGTACATGCTATGTAAAATTTGAGGAACCTTAAGCAGAAAACTTATGTATTTTTAAAACATAAGGAATTGATCAATCAGTTGAGACCCTGGAAATTCTTTTTTGGTCAAAGTCCTAGCACTATGATAGCTGCTAAATGTCAGGAAGACACACACACACACACACACACACACACACACACACGGTATTTCAAATCCATTCGCTCAGCCACATGCTGCTGAGCAAACGGATTTGCAGAGAGTCAGGAAAAAAACTGAGGCAGGAGATTAAAGACAAGCCCAGAGTTGGGCACCACGTGTGAGATGGAGATACTCAGTATCCCCAGAAGCAATTCCCCAGAAGCAATGTTATACTGTGGAACTGAAGGCTGTCTGGGACCTATCAAAGAGGCTATCCTCACATATAAGGATAAAAGCACAGAGAACAGTCAGTTCTGAATGTGCCATGATACAGGGTGCAAACTGACAGTCTCAGGGCTAAATCCAATGATAGTTGTTTTTTCGTTTTTGTATGGCACCTCACAGTATTTTTAAAAATCTGAATTAGCTGCCCACATTTAAAAGTAAAAAAAAAAAAAAAAAAAAAAATTAAAGTAAAAATCCTAATTCCTGGCTTCTCAAAAAATAAGAGTGTATCTGGCAACCTTTCACTCCCAAGTAGAAACAAGAGTCAAGTAATGACTTCTCATTTTGACAGGGCATACGCTTTCAGATTCATTGTAGTTTTCACCGAAACAATTTCACTCATTTTGTTCACCTACCTAATCCTTCTACGCGACTGTGACTGTCACTTAATGAAGATGACAAAAAGCTACAGAGTCACAGTTCAAATCTAATAATTGTCTCATCTCTGAAGTTACAGAACTCATCCAACTCCTCCATATGCTCAAATAATTACAAGAAAGGAAAATGGATACCCTTGATTCAATGGAAAACCACGATCTGGGAACCTACCTCTCTTCCCCTCCTTGCTGCTGTATATCCTGCAGTTTCTCAACAAACTCATGAAATTTCATTTCCTCCCTGTTGGACCTGGGTTTAAAGTTCTGGAAGTTAGCCATCTTCTTCTCATCATAGTACAAGAACTTGTGGGTACTGGCACTGTACACAGAGAAGTCTCCGTTGCCAATGTTCTCCTGCAGGTATTCAAGGTCCCATTTCAGAGCAGGATACACAAGATTTGTGTCTGTCAGCACCACAGGCTCCTAAGTGAAAACAAACAAATGAAATCATCCCACGGAGCTGGCGATTCTTGTCCCATGACTCCAACAACTTCCCCAATTCGGAACACTTTCTCCCGTGAAAAAGCACGAACTCCGTAAGTCCCATTTCTCCTCGCCTCCTCCTCTATCTTCCCTTAAGCCGTAGTCCACAGCCCGGCCAATGCCCGCCTTGTGTGACCGTTCGCTTTTGACTTCTCTCAACCAGGTCTCTTCCCCCTCCCCCTTCGGACGGGGCCCCGCCCCCTACCTCATTCTCGATAAGCTCCTCCGCCCGGGGGTCGCTCTGACTCAGACGCGGGATGGGCCGGGTCGGGAAGCTATAACTACGCAGTTGGGACTCATCCCAGGCGAGGCTGGGGCCTTCAGCCTCTTCCCGGGGTTCTTCAGAGCCGGAGGCCGCAGCCTCCGTCGCTGTCGCCGCCATGTCCGTCGCTACAGACAGCCCCACCGGAACCGGAAGCCCCGCCTATTCCGGGTAAAACACAACGGAAACCATAGAGATGGACTGCGCGCGAGAGCAGTCCAGAGACACAAAGAACGCGGAACCCGGCGTGGGGGAGCTCCCCCTGTCGGTGACCAACAGCTTTACACTCTAAGCTCCGCCGGTGAAGACTTGGGGCGCAGAGGTTAGTCCCACTCACTCACTGATCACCTGGTTAACGAATCCCCCAAATATTACTGCTGCGTCAGTGTGCCCAGGCCTAAACAAGAAGACAAGAAGAAAGCCAGTTTAGTGGGGCGTTGAACTTTACAGTCATGGATGGGGAGCGAAGCAAACACTTGACCTACTTAAGGAAGTCAGAAGAAAAAGCAATTAGTCAGATTGATAGATTTGGGCAAAGGTTGCTTTAAAGGCCTAGACAAAAGATAGATGGCAAGTTGAATTCTTTTAAAATCAAAGATGGTTATCTGTCTTTAGCATCATTTTATTTGTCTCTCTTTTTTTTCTCTTTACCACTTAAAGATGTTTAGGCCATGGGACCAAGCTTATTATTAATGGCCAACCATGAGCGTTCTGACATTTTCAAACAATTTATATTGGCTATAAAAGGCCTTATCAATTACTTCAATGGAGTATTTAGGCGATTTTTATGAATGACTGTGGGAGGCCAAATTCTAAGATGGATCCAAAGATTTCCATCCCTTGGTATACATGCTGTATAGGTCTCCCCCCTTGAATAAGAACAGGTCTTATGAATATGGTAGGGTATCCTCCTGTGATGAGGTTATGCTATATGGCAAAAATGTAATTAAGGTTCCTAATCTGTTCATTTTTAGTTTATCAAAAGGGAGATTGATCCTGGGTGGGCCTGATCTAATAACTCTAGCTCTTTAAATCTGGGTAGAGGTCAGTGACAGAAGTCAGAAAGATTTGAAGCCAAAGAAGTTCTCCTATTGACTTTGAAGGAGAAGCTGCTATGTGGCAGAGAATGGTAGGTAGGCTCTAGAAGATAAAAAAGGCTCCTGGTTGGCATCCAGCAAGAAAGCAGGGACCTCAGTCCTACAACTGCAGGAACTGAATTTTGCCAACAATCACTGAGCTTGGAAAAAGACACAGAGCTTCAGATGAGGACAACAGCCCCCAGAAATACCTTACTTTTAGCTTGGTGAGACCCTGAGATAAGACCCACCTAAACTCTGCCTGGACTCCTGACTCATGGAAAATGTGAGACAATTAATTGGTGTTGTTTGGAGCTGCTAAATTTATGGTAATGTTATGCAGCAATAAAAAACTAATACACTAACTTAACTACATAATTATGGTACAGTGACTATGCTACACCAAACTGATAATGGGATTACTTCTGTGGAGGGTTTAGGGTTGTGGGTGCCAACCAAGGCTTCAGTTTTATCTGCATGTTTGGATTTTTACAAGAGCATATTAATATATACCCTTGGGAATTAAGAATAATTAGAGCAAGAAGATTTAAATTACTAAAATCAAGAAAGAAAGAAGAGTCATTACTACTGACTTTACAAAAATAAAAGGGAGTACAAGGGAATACTATGTACAATGGTATGCCAAAAAATTAGATAACCTGGATGAAATGGGCAAATTCCTAGAAAGGCACATACCATCATAACTGATTTAAGAAGAAATAGGAAATCTGAATAGACTTACAAGTGAAGAGATTAAATTAGGAATAAAAAAACATTCCACAAAGAAAAGCCCAGGACCAAATGTATTCACTGATAAATCTTACCAAACATTTTATTTTATTTTTAAAAAGAGTTTATTTATTTATTCATGAGAGACACACAGAGAGAGGCAGAGACACAGGCAGAGGGAGAAGCAGGCTCCCTTCAGGGAGCCTGATGTCAGACTTGATTCTGGACCCTGGGATCTCGACCTGAGCCAAAGGCAGATGCCTCACCACTGAGCCACCCAGGTGCCCCATTACCAGACATTTTAAAAGGCACTAACACCAATCCTTTACAAACTTTCAGAAAAAATAGAAGAGAGAACACTCCCCAACTATGGGAAAAGCTATCCTGATACCAAAATGGGACAGAGGTATAACACGAAAAAGGGACTACAGACCAATAGCCCTTATGAATATAGTTGCAAAAATCTCCAACAAAACACTAGGAAACCAAATCCAGCACCATATTAAGAAGGATTAAATACCATGACCAGGTAGAATTTATTCCAGAAATGCAAAGTTAGTTCAACATCTGAAAATTAACCATATTAGTAGAAGAAAAAATAATCACATCATCTCAATAGATGACAGAAAGCTTTTGACAAATTCCAACACCTGAAAGGATAAAAATGGGGTCCCAAAGGACACCATCAAGAAAGTAAAAAAGACAATCCATAGAACAGGAGAAAATATTTACAAAGTATATAGCTGATAAGTGACTTGTATCTAGAATACATAAATAACTCTTACAACTCAGCAATAAAAAGTAAACCCAATTAAGAAATGGATGAAAGACTTGAGTAGACATTTTTCCAAAGAAGATATACTGTAACCAATAAGCACATGAAAAGATGCTCAACATCTTTAGTAATCAGGGTAGTGCAAATCAAAACCACAATGAGATACCTTTCACAGCCATTGGGATGACTATAATAATAATTTTAAAAAGACAGTAGCAAGTGTTGGCAAGAAGGTAGAAAAATTGGAACCCTCTTATGCTGCTAGTGGGAATGTAAAATGGTGCAGTTTCTTTGAAAGTTTCGTAGTTCTGCAGAAAGTTAAACATAGAGTTATCCTATGATCTTTCTTTTTTAAAAATTTTTATTTATTTATGATAGTCACACACACAGAGAGAGAGAGAGAGAGGCAGAGACACAGGCAGAGGGAGAAGCAGGCTCCATGCACCGGAAGCCCAATGTGGGACTCGATCTGGGTCTGCAGGATCACGCCCTGGGCCAAAGGCAGGCGCCAAACCGCTGTGCCACCCAGGGATCCCCATGATCTTTCTTTCTTAGCAATTCTACTGCTAGGTACATACTGCAGAGAATTGAAAACATACATCCACACAAAAAGCTGTACAAGAATATTCACAGCAGCATTATTTATAATAGCCTCAACGTGGAAATAACCCAAATATCTATCAACAATGAGTGTTTAAACAAAAAGTTGCAATCAATATGACAATATTATTTGGCCATAAAAAGGAATGAAGAATTGACATATATTACAACCCTGGACCAACCTTGAAAATATTATGCTAAGTGAAGTAAGTCAGACACAAAAGGTTATATGTTGCCTGATTCTATTTATATGAAATGTCCAGAATAGGCGAATCCATCCAGACAGTAGATTAGTGGTTGCCAGGGGCCAGGGGTAGGGGAGATACACTAACAGGGACAGGAGTTCTTTTGCGGGGAGGTGGGGGTGGTGGGGTGGTGGTGGTGGTGGTAATGAAAACAGTTTAGAATTAGTGGTGATAATTGCATAACTTTGTAAATATATTAAAAATCAATTTTATTGTATACTTTAAAGAGATGAATTTTATGGTATGTGAATTATATCTTGATAATAGTAAATAAATTATAGCCACTTGTTTCTTTCTTTCTTTCTTTTCTTTTTTTTTGCCACTCTTGTTTCTTGACCCAAATTAGGTCAGGGCTTGCTATTGATTGAATGCAGATATTGTACAATTATTTTCAACATCAACCAGTGATGCTTATTTACAAGAGGGCAAGTTGTTGTGAAGTAGTTCTCCCTCAAATTTATATGGCAAGTGGTATATATAATTGTTATTGTTTTATTTATTTATTTATTTTTTTAGTATTTTTTTTAAATTTTTTTATTTATTTATGATAGTCACAGAGAGAGAGAGAGAGAGAGAGAGAGAGGCAGAGACACAGGCAGAGGGAGAAGCAGGCTCCATGCACCGGGAACCCGACGTGGGATTCGATCCCGGGTCTCCAGGATCGCGCCCTGGGCCAAAGGCAGGCGCCAAACCGCTGCGCCACTCAGGGATCCCTTGTTATTGTTTTAATATATATTTGAGAATGTCTGTAATAATGGATTCTGCAGTAACACAGTAATCACCCTAAAAGTTGTTGGAGATGTATGTACATTTATATTGTATAAATTATGCAATTCCTGTTTGTGTAAAAGTGAAAACATAATCGTATGCAAACACGATAATATCCCCCATTCTTCTATTAAGCTAGTTTGTTAACTGTGGTCTGGCTTGATATCTATTAATATAAGTCCTAGCCAATCTGAGGCTTTAGCTAGTCTGAGAAGAGCTGCTTTAGATGCTACGATTGGTCTTACATTTGTTGGGTTGAGGTGAGTGGGGCATTCAAATATAAACACGGAGTAAAATTGAGGAGCGAATTCCAGGCCGATTTGTGTGTTGCATCATTCCTCTACGAGATCAACCAACTTGCAGAACAGAACAAGAGCAAGGAAGACCACGGGCTGAATTTGAAGAATGATCACGTTTGGGGACTAAAGGAGGAAGTGCCAGTGAAGGAGAGGAAAAAGGCAAGCAGTCAAGAGAAGGGATTAAGACAGGCTCAGTTGACTTGTACTGCATCTGATATGCTTGGGTTCGGTGTCCCCATTATCCCTGGAAGTGTCTAAGTCAGCTGATGGAGAAAGGGACACAATATGAGATGTCAAAGTAGTGACCTGATTGATTTTCTGTCCTTCCCGCTTTCCCTCTCCGCCTCTATCCATCTTCTTTTCTCACCTTCCCTGCAGCTTCCCAACACGGCTTAAGCCCCGCCCTTGTGGGAGCCTAACGACTTTCCTTCGCTACTGGCTTCCCTCGTCGCGTTTGGCCCGGCTCGGCCGCCGTGACGAGGCCTTTGCGCATGTGCAGGGTGACCCGGGGAGGAAGGTGAAGATGGCGGCGGCCAGGGCTTGGGTCCTGGGAGTCCGAAGGCTGCAAAGGGCTACCCGGACCGTGGTGCCGTTGGGTGCACGGACAGGTCCGCGAGAACGGGCGAGGCCTGAGTGTGGGGATGCCTGAGGTTTGGTGTGTGGAGGGTTGGGGGAGGAGGACATCGCGGATACCGCAGGGGCCGTGTCCGGCGAGGGGCGGAGGAGGAGTTAGACACCCAGAAAAAGGTGTCAGGAGTCTCACTGGTTCCCTGAAGCCCGGGTCGCCGCAGCCACCGCAGCTTGAAGCCTTCGGGGCGGCAGGAGGGACGGGGTCTTTTCTGACTCGCCCTCTTCTGATCTCCAGCTTCGCATATTACCAAGGATATGCTCCCGGGGCCCTATCCCAAGACCCCGGAAGAACGGGCCGCCGCCGCCAAGAAATATAATATGCGGGTAGAGGACTACGAACCGTACCCGGATGATGGCATGGGGTGAGATGCAGAGTCTGCTCGAAGCCGGGTAGTGATGGGAGATGGCCAGCTGGGTTGGGTGGCTTGACTCAGACCATTTTCCCTGAACCTTCTCATGACCCCTCAGAGTCAATGGTATGGGTGACTTTCTCGGGGGAGGGAGGTGGGAAGTGATGGGTGAGCAGCTGCAGCCTAGAGGACTTCAATTTTCTCCTTGGCTCGGGCTGTTTCCTCAAATGAGGAAGCCGAGATTTTAATAGCTCCCTTGAGGACCCCTGAATAGCAGGAACTTTCCTTGGCTTCAGCCAGAGCGCAAGGTTTCATTTAGATTGAGCATCTGCTGGGCTCAGGTGCTGTCATTCAGGCACGTGATCAGACTGGAACCGGACTCCTGTCTTGAGAGCCTTATTTGTAGATGTAGTACTCTATATTCGTCTGTATATCTTTCTTAAAAAAAAAAAAATCTTTGTTCTTATGGCTATGGAAGTTGTAACTGTCAAGCAGGTTAAACAGCCAACTTCTCTATTCCATTTGATGTTATCCATCCCTCCTTTACGTAACATCCCTTTGGTTAGTTATCTGAAGTGATTACTGTCAGGTTTATTTTCTTTCATACATCAGTCTTCCAATAGTGGTTTTAGCAGCTCCTATTCTTCTTGTTGTTTTCCAATCATTTTCTGTGACACACAACTAGTTGTCATCATTTTCTATGTCTCTGATTTTTGTTGTGGACAAGAGTAACCTTAGGAGCAGTGTGTAAAAGTTGATATTGGATTTGTTGGGGAAGACCCAGCTTAGCAGGAAGTCCCATGAGGTGTCTGAGACATGGAGATGTATGCTAACTTGGTGGTTGGGAAGCAGTTACTATGAAGAGAATGCTTTTCTAATCTGGACCCTGGTTGTTTGTATTCCAATTAGCTGGGTGACCCTGGGTTCAGACTAAACTTCAGTTTCATTTTCTATCTAATGAGGGAATCAGAGTGATTGATTGCTAAATTGCCTTCCAGCTCTAACATTATAACATTATGTGACTTTTTAATTGTTTTTTTTCTTTTGGCTTTTTTTATTGTTGAAAGAAGGTAAGAAAAACATGTATGTTATAATGCTTCAGAGTTTGACACAGTCTTTTATTTACACTTTGGACTTCTGTGATTAGCTCTGTGCTTAGTGACTATAAATTGATTTGAAAGTGGGTTTCTCTGTCTTTAGGTGAGTCAGTTATCTCTATTACTTGGTTTCTCATCTCTAACATGAGGGGACTTTGAATTGTCTGAGTGAGGCTGCTCAGAGCCCCTTCCAGAAGTTTTTCTGTCTCTCAGGTATGGCGACTATCCGAAGCTCCCTGACCGCTCACAGCAGGAGAGGGATCCATGGTATAACTGGGACCACTCAGACCTGAGGTTGAACTGGGGTGAACCGGTGAGAGATCCATATCCCATTTGACCTTTCTTCCTTCTCTCTAATATCCCGTGAGGATTCTTTATTTAGCTTAAATGGCACTTTGCTGCCTAAGCAACATTAAGGTTTTCTGCCCAAGGAAACAAGATCCAGTGGTCTGAGATCTGAGGGTCCATGTATGATACATAGGATGGGACTTCTGGAAATAATCAGAGCTCTGTACTTTGAGCTGTCTTTGGTCAGCAGAACCTAGATCTAAGCTAGCACCTAGTCCTATGTGCTAGAGTAGCTCCCACTTGACTCTCAGAATATTGCCCCAGGGCAGTAAAATACCTTTCTTGAAACTTGTGTTAGGCTCTTTTGCACACTGCCTGCCTTTTGTAGGAAGAGCAGTATGTGACATGTAACTGCTTTTCTGCCATAGATGCACTGGGACCTTGACATGTATATCAGGAACCGTGTGGACACATCACCCACGCCCGTTTCCTGGAATCTCATGTGTAAGCACCTCTTCGGCTTCGTGGCCTTCATGCTGTTCATGTTTTGGGTTGGGGAGACTTACCGCACCTACCAGCCTGTGGTGAGTATCTGAGAAATGCCCCAGTAGGCACATTTACTTAGCTCTGTTTCCTGAGAGAATGAAATCTCTGTGCAGTAGGGATCCAACTAATGCCAGGCTTGGCTTCCTATTAAGGCCTGTGGAAAGCCTTACCCATTGACCTGGCACAAGTATCAGAGCACTGCTCCATGCCAATTTCTTGGGTCATTCTGAGTGATAAGAAACAATTTAGGACTAGGTAAGAAATGAGAATGTGTTAAGTCTACTAATCTTCTAGAGTTGCCATTTGGGGACTACACTTACCAATTACATTTTAGCAAGTGATCTTTCAAGGTTTAGTCAAGGAATCTAGACCTCAAACCGTATTCTTTGCTGGAGATGTGAAGGGCACTTCCTATAGGGTACCGGAAGCAATTGTTTACTATAAGCACAGACAGTTTTATTTTGGAGAGTGTAAAGGACATGGAAAGTATACTCTTTGACTTTAAGGAAGTTTGATTTGGATAAGAATAAAATGTAGATAAATGACACAATGAGCAACATTTGAACAGAAATATAGGAATGTAGCAGTTTTAATGTCCATATGTATGTAGTGAACATTTGTGTTAAGGGGTATGAGGTGCCGTTAAAAAAGAAGGATCATGCTAGACACTAAAAATATGTATAGACTTCTGATGGTGGGGAGAAGTTGGGGAGAACATTTGGGACAAGAGAAAATAGAAGGAAGGAAAAGGAGAGTAAGTTAGCTGGAGTGGAATAGGCATATAAAACATTCCTAGATAACCAGCCGTACTGGTTACCTAAAGAGAGGTAAAATTCAGATTTCCTGGTTCAGTAGCTCCATGGTAGGGTTCTAGAATCAGTATTTAACAGGTAATTTTCATGTTCTGGGAAATGAGGTGTGGAAATTGCCTGTTAAGAAACATTGTGAGGTGAGTTGATAATTTAGGTTGGGATGCTTTGATTATGTAACTAGGGATTTGGACTTAGTGGTATAGTAAGCTACTAATTCAACAAATATTTATGAAAACTCTTGTATGTACCAAGTACAGATTGTGCTAGAAGTTGGGGATCCAGTGATGACTTGGTCTGCCTCTAGGCAGCAGGGAGCTATGTTGAGGTTTTGAACAGCCAAGTGACATAACGAAGGCTAGGATTTTAGGATGATTAATCTACAGGGTAGATTGTATGGGAAGGAACTAAAAGCAGGCAGACTGTCATGTTTGCAGTTGGCTGCTCAGTGCTACCTCTGCAGAGATAATCAATGTCCTGATGGTAGCTGGTATGTCTGTGTGCACTGACACGAGCCTTCCTACCAAGCCCCAGGGGCTCCAGGCTGGAGAGTGCACGTAGGGCTGGTGTGAGCACTAACTTCACTTCAGGAGAGCAAGAAACACAGTGTGGCTCTTCCATTTTTCAGTTCTGTAAGCACATCACCCTTTTCTCCTCCCCTTGAGCTGTGTTCTCTGACAGCTGTTTGTTGGTAAAGCCAGCAGCCCCTAAAGCACGTCCCAGTCGTGTCTCCTCTGTGTTTTCCCCCACTGCTGCTCCTGCACGCCTCATTTGCTAGGCCACTTTAGTGGTGGAACCATTAGAGGCTGAGTGACTTAAAGGAGATTGAGTCTGTCTCAACCCCAGGAGAGAGTGGGATGGATGGATGCATCGTCTCATTTAGAAAGCACTCTCCCTCCCTCCTTCTCTCTCTCTCTCACTCACTCACACACACAGAAGTGTAGGCACCACTTCTCTCACAATCTAGGCTTTCTCTCTGCCTTGGGCTGATGAGGGAAGAGGAGTGCTGTTCCTGCTGTTCTAGCCCAGCTGGGTCTGACCAGAGGCTACCTTGTACCCATTTACAATGTGTGATTGTTAACTCAGAGTGGGGTATAGCCAGGTATTGGCTGGGATGTATGCTGTCTTGCTGACCTGTGTTTTTTCCTTAGGGGCCAAAGCAGTATCCTTATAATAATCTGTACCTGGAACGAGGCGGCGATCCCACCAAAGAGCCTGAGCCAGTGGTTCATTATGAGATCTGAAGTGGCTTCATCAGCTTTGTGCCCCTTAACTGACTCCTTCATTTCTAGAGATTTAACCTTAATGAAATCCCTAATAAAACTTAGTGCTGTGGTATCTGTGCCTCATTTCCCCAGGAATAGCCACTGCCGTGAGGACCTCATCCTTTTTTCTTTTTTCTTTTTTTTTTTTTGTCTGCTATCTGTTCTTACCCCCTACCCCTTCTGAGATTAGAAAGATGGGAGGGTGGGGGAGTTAAGCACAAGAAAACAGTACATTTGTTAATTTTTCTGGGACTGTGAAGGTATTTGAAGGTTCCAGTTGTGTGGCAGGTGGTAAGGGTAGCTCCTTTTCCCATTTACAGGGTTGAAGAAGGAAGATACATTCCTGACTTCCAAGTTGGGACAAGATGTATTTCTCATTAAAAAACAAAACAAAACAAAAAAACTTTTTATAGTGGTTAGTTTTTTGTTTTTTAAATTGCACTTTAACATGTTCCAAGTATATTCCAGGGTAAATAGGTGTTTTTGGACTTACTTGGGGCTGTGACTTCTCTAATGTTATTTTTGTTGTAAGAGTGTATTCCTTGTTCCTTGTATTTTGTTGTAAGAGTGTATTCCTATAGCAAATTCTGAATGCTATATTTGTGAATTGGAGGACAGTTCATTGAGTTACTCTGAACCTATGCATGGCTTTTGCTCCTGTTTTTGAGGGTCTGTCTCAATGTATCTGTTAAGTGAACCAATTCATTTTTTTTTGTCCCTTTGGGGACATTTTCTTAAAATAACAGTCATGCTACCCGAAAACCTGTCCACAAAAAAATCACACATTCAACATGACCTATGAAAGCAAATTCATCCAAGTTAGTTTTTGTCCAGGCACTGAAAGGGACTTTTATGAGATCAGGGGATGAATACTGATACTAAAATGCCTCTACTTCAGTGTCTCCACTGGCTTTTTATCTGTCTTCACACTCTGTCCTCTGTCGCATTTGATAATATATTTAACAAACCTCTGTGTATAATATGTATCAGAAACTGATAGATCCTGTAGATATAAAATTGGACAAGACAAAATAATTGCCTTCAAGTATTTACCTAGGAGGTAAGACTGGCAGTTACTAAACAGAGTGAAAAGAATTAAGAGATGTGTGAGCTGAAAGAGAAGAGTGTACTTTTAATTTTTTAAATTTTAATTTATTTTTTGGAAGGGGGAGGGGAGGGAAAGGGAGAGAATCTTAAGCAGGTTCCATGCCCAGCGTGGAGCCAGAGATGGGGCTCAATTTCACAGCCCTGAGATCATGACCTGAGCTGAAATCAAGAGTCGGATGCTTAACTGACTGAGCCACCTAGCCACCCCTGTACTTTTTATTTTTTTTAATTCTATTCTTGAAACTGACCTTAAGCATTTGGTTCAGATTTCTTTTTTTTTTAATATTTATTTATTTATTTATTTATTTATTTATTTATTTATTTATTTATTTATTTATTTATTTATTTATGATAGAGAGAGAGAGAGAGGCAGAGACACAGGAGGAGGGAGAAGCAGGCTCCATGCCAGGAGCCCGACGCGGGACTCGATCCCGGGACTCCAGGATTGCACCCTGGGCCAAAGGCAGGCGCTAAACCACTGAGCCACCCAGGAATCCCCTGGTTCAGATTTCCTTCAGAGCACTCCCACCAGTGACATTTCTGCCTCATTCCCTAATTCGAGGTATAGTCTAAAGTTCAGGTTTCCGCCCTGTTTTACTTGCTGTCAGGTCTCATCCCCTGTTGTGGTGCTAAGATGTTCAAGAAATGTTCAGTAGGTAATTAGTACACAGAGTGGGCAGGACAGACAATGCCCTGAATTGTGTTGTCCTGACTTCAAAACCCTCTAGTCCACATGAAAAGGGAATTAGACTTGTGTCACAGTGATTAGGGGCTCCATTGTAAAATAACTGAACCAGTTCACCATCTTTGAGACGTAACTGGAAAAACACAGTGGAATTTATGCATTAAACCAAAGTTTTGAATCAACAGGTCTAAGGTCTTCAAGTGCTGACCTTTTTGCTTGGAAATGTTCCTCAGTCCACATAAAATCCATCTGATTTTTTCACTTCCTCCTTCAACCCTTTACCTCATCAGTCACAAGAGCCTGTCCAGTTTTCCTTTACAATCATCACCACTATGTTAATCCAGACATTCATCACCTGGTACCTGCACTATTCTGTTAGTCTCCTAATTTGAGTCCCTGCCTCCAGGTCTGTTTTCTCTTCAAGGGAGTCCATATTATTTGTCTCAGAATGTAATCTTCATCTTATTGCACCCCAACTCATAATTCTCACTAACTCCCAATTACCTGCATTGTTGAACTGGTATTCCCAATCTGTACCTGACCTCTTTGATTCGTTGTACGGGAGATGCCAGGGGGCCTATATCCAGTTGGGCCCTTCCTTCTTTCTGAGACACCGCCTATGTTGCTGCTGCAAGGTATGATATCCGTCTCTTGTCCCTGAAAAAGGTTTCACTTCCAGGAAGGCCCTGGTCTACAGTACGCAGTCCTCTGCACGCCTATACCCTTTAATTAGCTCAGCCAACAGCTTTTGGGCACCAGCTGTTGCCGGGCTGTAGTGCGTTGCCGTTATTTACGGCCGGGATTCCTATTTACCTTGTCAATTAGGATAACAGAGAGCTTCTGGAACTAGTACCTGGTCTTCTCCACTTCAACAAACAATGAATTCGTATTTTCCCTTTTCTGGGGCCTGTCCGGGAGCCTGGCTCAAATTGAATAGGCTAGAACTTAGCAGTCGCAGGGTCCGACCCACTGCGGCAGAACTGCGCAATCACAGGACCGGCGACGGATCCCGAAGTAAAAGCGGGAGCCCTAGAGAGCCCTAACACCTCCTTGGCGGGTCCGCCGGCTCCTCGACCCTGCGCTCTGCGCGTGCGGGGCCCTGCCAGGACTACTTTTGGCCTTCGGCGGCTGCCGTCCACAGCGCCCTGTTGAGCCCAAAGGCCCTGTAAGGAGATCGGCTCCGGCCGCGCCGCGCCACCCTGACCTGGGCTTTCCGTGCAGGTGGGTCTTCCCTCACCTGTCTGGAGTCGGGGACTGCGGCTCCTCCGTCGGTAGAGCGCCTCGGCGGAGCTCACCCCCCGCGGACACGCCAGCCCGGGGCCGCGCCGCGGCCGCCCTCGGGTCGCACCCAGCGCCGCGCTCCGGGCCGCGCGGGGGTGCTGCGGCCGGACGAGGGTCTCCCTTCAGCGCTGCCCTCGAGCCTGCCTTCGCGCTCCCGGCCCCGGCCTGGAGCACAGAGTGGGCAGGACAGACAGTGCCCCCCAAAGGGCCAGGGCCCCGGAGGGTCGCTGCCGAGCACCATCACTGCAGGAGTCTGTTCGGCTCTCCGTGGAATGTGGATTAAAAGCCCATCTTCCCGGCTTCTAGACCGTCGGGGACTTAACACCTCAAGTGTCTGAACTAGCTTAGTTTGAACTAATATAATGGTTAAACACACTGGGCCATGGGGGCTGATTGGGGTTCACATCTCGGCCCAGCCTGTTTTCTTCCTCGTAAAATGGGGATAATAATAGGACTTGCCGCATAGAACCATTGTGAGGAATGAGATTGGCACTTTAAACGAGCAGTGCTAAACGCAGCCCCGACTTTTTTAAGGGCTTTCCCCAGAAACGTGAAAATAGCTTTGACCAGCAGGTGGCAATGGTGACTAGATAATATGATATGCAGCGAGTCCGTAGGTAATTGATGTTGCCTCCAGTGTTTAGAGGCCCCCTGAGAATCTTGGCTGAATTGGCAGCCTTAAACTTTCTTCAGGCTGGAGATTACATTAGAGGTTGAGTAATACCACCTGCTCTTTTTGTAGATTGAGGCTAACCTGACGGTGGCCTCCTTAAGCAGGTCACAACGGGTCCCAAGTGTCCTCCCTCAAGTTCAATGTCACCTTAGAAACAAAGAAAACACTTGTCTGCCACTTTGCTAGTCTGTTGGGATGGCACCTTGAATATGCATTAGAATTGGGTTGGAAACTACAAAATTAAAATGGATGTTTACATTTATCCAACAAATATTATCAAGCACTTGCTATATATCAGACATTGTTCTGGCACTAGTTATTTATAATGTGATGAACAATGCAGACACAGTACAGGCTCCCCTGGACTTCACTTATTAGTGGATGAGACCAACAGTGTAAGTGTAAATAAACATAAGTTACCAAGAAGAAAAAAAATGAGTCTAATTTTCATTTGGTGGCTCACCTCTCTGAGGGGGGTGAGAAGCTGAGCCCGGAAAGATGCGATAAGGGGCCAGTTACGCAGAGAATGAAAGGAAGAACATTCAAAATATAGGAAACAAAATTTACAAAAGCTCTGTGGTGGTAAAAAGCCAGGAAAAGAAAAAAAAAGGCTAATGTGGCTGCAGCATAGTAAGAAGGGAATGTGGCAAGAGATGAGGTTGATGGTGTAGGCTGGAGCCTTTGAGCAGGGTCATAAAAGATTTGAGTGCAATTTTATTCTGAGTGCAGAAGTCATTGGAAGGTTTTAAGCATGGAATGCCAAAATCCTGTTTATGATTTTAAAAGTTCACTTCTGCTGCTATGTAGAGAGTTAATTGGGTGATGGTAGAGTGAAGATGACCAGTTGGAAGATTAATGCAGTATTCCAGGTGAGAGATGATGGTATTTTCAAACAGAGTGGTGGTGGTAGTGGAGATGGGGAAAAGTAAACAGATTGAGATACAATTTTGGACGTGAAATCAGGAAGACTTAATGATGAATTAGAAGGAAAAGGAGGAACCAAGGGTGATTTTCAGGTTTCCTGGTTAAGCAATTAGGTGGATAGTGGTACCATTTACTGAGATGAAGAAAACTGGAGGAAGAACAGATTTGAAGGGAGGACATAGTGGAATAGAGAATTCTGTTTGAGACTAATTTAGGTATCTTTGCTATATCAAGATGGAAATATTTGATTAGCAGTTATATGTAAGAATTTGGAAGTCAGAGGAGAGATATGTATTGGTGGTATGAATTTGGGGGTCATCAGCATAAAGCCAAGGGAATAGATGAGGTCACTGAGAGATTATCTGATTTGATAATTATCATCACCATTAGGCCGTGGCAACCACTGTGTTTGAATATCTTTTTTGGGTTAAAGCATTAGGTTTCAGTAATTGGGTAAGTGAACCATCCTTGCCAATCCACAGATGGTCATGTGTATGTCACCCTGTATTGCCCTGAAATGCCCCATTCCATGGTGGGGTGAGAGAAACAAGATCTTGTGTCTGCAGGTATGCCCTAGACCTGGCCCTTAAGTTTGGAGGTTTCTATTTTCAGTAGGCCAAGGGCCATGTCAATTTTCTGCCACACACAGGACAGACCATGAAGCTAAAGGAACTAGAACGGCCAGCTGTCCTAGCGTGGAGCCCAGCCAGCCAGTACCCTGTGTATCTGGCCACAGGTATGATGATTCTGTGGACTACAATCTACTGAAAGTACACAAGTCAAAGGGAGACTTACTATCCAGAATTCTTTACTGAGCTTCAGAGAAAGCTTTAGAGTCATGGAAAGGTGGGGTTTGCTCACAGCACAAGCAAGGGGACATTAGGTGTTTGCTTTGAGCTATGCCTCAAGCCTGGACACCTCTGTTTTCTTGCTTTGTTTGGAGTTATCATTTGAAAAAGGGTATACCCAGTCCTCTCCTGTTCTTCTACCTCTCCACTCACTAACCATTTATACCCCAAATCTGTGCATGTATTTTTGCTTATATGCTGCTGCTTCCTAACTTTTCTTGTGCCTAGGAACATCTGCCCAGCAGCTAGATGCCTCCTTTAGCACAAGTGGCACACTGGAAATCTTTGAGGTTGATTTCAGGGACCCTTCTTTGGACTTGAAGCACAAGGGAGTCCTTTCTGCCTCAAGCAGGTACTATGTCTGAATTGGTGATGGGTATGTGGGGCAGTTCCTGATATAGACCCTGTTGAGGAATCCTGGTGGTAATGTGTGCTTCTCGGGGTTCATGAGGAGATTCATGAGGGAACAAGTTAAGCCTGGGGTTATTTTGCAAAAGGATTTTTTAAAACCACCACGTGCACCTCTTTGGTCAGCAGCAGCAGCAGCAGCAGTGTCAAGCAGAATCATGTGATAGAGATGCTTCATACAAACCTGGACCCATAAGTACCTGATCTCTCTCTGAGCCTAGAGATGTTGGCTCCTTCCTCCATTGGCTCTTGTGAAGATAACCTTACACAATATCTCTTTTTCTGCCAAGGGGAGGAGAACAAATGAGCCTCTTCTCATTGTGGTTAGGAACTGATTGGGTACTCATGGATTTCATGGCTCTCTCAGGCTTATAGAGCTAAGTACTGGCATTCACAGAGCACATGTATACAGGCCAGGGACTATGCTAGGAGCTCTGTATATCATTTATCCCTCAAAATGAGCCTGAGCCATAAATACCATTATTCCCATTTTACATAGGATGAAACTGAAACCCTGGCAAGCTAGGATTTATATCTAGGCTTAACTCCAAAATCTACCTTATTTCTATTATTTAACTTCTCTTTTATAGGTTTGATTTTATTTTTATTTTGTTATTTTTATATTTTTTTAAGATTTTATTTATTTATTCATGAGAGAGGACAGAGCACAAGAGAGAGAGAGACAGAAACACAGGCAGAGGGAGAAGCGCAGGCTCCATGCAGGGAGCCAGATGTGGGACTTGATCCCGGGTCTCCAGGATCACAACAGGCTGAAGGTGGTGCTAAACCGCTGACCCATCCCGGCTGCCCTCTTTTATAGGTTTTATAAAGATGTGGCTTAAATTCTGAAGTAGTGGCCTCCAAATTTTGATGTCACCAGAGAAAATGTGAATTTTCACTATACTCAAGTCCTATAGGCAATGTAAGTAATATACATGTGTTACTCTACTATTAAAAAAATGCAATTTGTATAATTTTATAGATTAAAAATATAAATCTTTTCCCTACAACTTTGAAAATTATCTTGGCCATCCCACTTTAGAGATTACTGGTCAAAATGCAGCTTTGTATTCTCCTGTGCATTTTTCTTTTTTTTTAAATTTTTATTTATTTATGATAGTCACACACACAGAGAGAGGCAGAGCCACAGGCAGAGGGAGAAGCAGGCTCCATGCACCGGGAGCCCGATGTGGGATTCGATCCCAGGTCTCCAGGATTGCGCCCTGGGCCAAAGGCAGGCGCCAAACCACTGCGCCACCCAGGGATCCCTGTGCATTTTTTCATCTGAGAGATTAATTAAGATATTTAGACAGGGGGATCCCTGGGTGGCGTAGCGGTTTAGCGCCTGCCTTTGGCCCAGGGCGCGATCCTGGAGACCCGGGATCAAATCCCACGTCAGGCTCCCGGTGCATGGAGCCTGCTTCTCCCTCTGCCTGTGTCTCTGCCTCTCTCTCTCTCTCTCTCTCTCTCTCTCTCTCTCTCTCTCTCTGTGACTATCATAAATAAATAAAAGTTAAAAAAAAAGATATTTAGACAGAAGTATCCTCTTTTTTCTTTTCATGGTTTAGCCTAGTTATTGTCCTCCCTTTCTGAAGCCCCTTTATGACTTTCTGACAGTATCCCTTATTTCAGAATTCTTTACATCTCTGTATTTCCAGCACCTTTCCCTTTGAAGAGCAGCCACTGAAGGGTTTACCAATAATGATGAGATATTCTTAGCATCTAAGCAAGCATTTCAGAAAGGGCCCCTGAAAGGAGTGGAGCTAATTCAATTACATTTATACTTCTGGAGTTAAAGAATAGGACCAGTGGGCAAGGACTCTTGTCCTTAGCCAGCAAATTAGCAGCTTCAGCACAGTAGTGGCTCCTTAGGGCAGAGTTCCTAAGAAAGAGGCAATAAAATTGCTTAAGAAATCTTGAAATTGGGGCAGCCTGGGTGGCTCAGTGGTTTAGCGCTGCCTTCAGTCTAGGGCATGATCCTGGAGACCTGGGATCAAGTCCCACAGACCGGGATCAAGTCCCACGTCAGGCTTCCTGCATGGAGCCTGTTTCTCCCTCTGTATCTCTGCCTCCCTCTCTCTGTATGTCTCTCATGAGTAAATAAATAAAATCTTTACAAAAAAAAAAAAAAAGAAATCTTGAAATTGAATCCTAAGAACTCTATGGGCAGAGATTTTTGTCTGTTTTGTTCACTGCTGTATCTCTAGCTCCTAAAACAGTGCCTGGTGTTAGATACTTAATAAATATCTGTTAAATGAATGAGTGACATTAGAAATGTCGGAATTACCAAACTGAGCATTCATATCCACCATTTTAGTTAGTTATAGTTATTCTTCAGTTAACCTTAGTTCCTTGAGAGCTTTTCAAGTGTGATGATCGGTTTGTTTTGCAGCCAGCTGTGTTGAAGGGACCCTTTTTGAAATGTTGATACTCAATTCATGAATCATAAACTTCATACCCTGTTCCGTCCTGCAAGGATTGGGGGCTATAACCCAAATAAATAGTACAATTAACACTATTGAGAGTATTTCATTTTTACTTTCTTTTCCACTTCTATAATTGTGTCCAAAGACCTAAGGAATTACCTTTGACCTAGACCTTGATCATTAGAGTCTTGTTGAAGAAATCATCTTGGACACCCCAGGGTCTTAGACACCCACTTTCTTCTCAGCCTGGATTCAGTCACTTACTCAGAAATTCATATCTGAAACTATTGATCAGAGTAGGTAGAGGGCTGTCCAGTCTTTGTTTTATGCCTCCCTCTTTCTTTTCTGTGTCATCTTTTGCATGGTTTAGCAGAATGCACAGTTGTATTGGGTTGCATGCTTGATTAAAGATACATGACTGTGCAAATGGTATTCTGACACTGGTCTTCAGTTTCCTCACTTATGTTTAAAGAAGAGATTGTGTAAGATGCCTGCTGAGAACCTACTGAACTCTAAATTTAGGTCTTATGTTCAGTCTTTCCTTCCCTTTCTTTTTAAATTATTTTTATTATTTATTTATGATAGAGAGAGAGAGGCAGAGACATAGGCAGAGGGAGAAGCAGGCTCCATGCACCGGGAGCCTGACGTGGGATTCGATCCCGGGTCCCCAGGATCGTGCCCTGGGCCAAAGGCAGGCGCCAAACCGCTGCGCCACCCAGGGATCCCCCCTTTCTTTTTTATAGCACAGTCCCCCCCCCCCCAAAGATTTATCTATTATTTGAGAGAGAGAAAGGAGAGAGGAGAAAAGCAGACTCCTCACTGGGCACAGAGCCTGAAGCAGGGCTCAATCTCAGGATCCTGAGATCATGATCTGAGCCAAAATCAAGAGTTGGACGCTTACGCAGCTGAGCCACCCAGGTGCCCCCCCTTCGTTATTACATAAAAATATACTTTTCAGAATCTTTCCTCTTCCTTTTCCTGCCATTTTCACCAGACCCATGGCTTAACCACATTTGAATCCTGAAGACCCCCTTATCCTCAAGCCATGATGCATCAGAGAAATGTCATATATTTAGAAATACTTAACTGAAAAAGAACTGCTCTGAAACACTGATACGGATGTGGATAGGAGACTGTCTCAGACTATATAGGTAGACTGGAAATGCGTGGATAAATGCCACTGGATGCGTCAGAATCAGTACAGATTAGCATGCACACTGAAGCTGGCAATATTTGGTTTGTTAGATGAATCTCATGCAAGAAGAGGTTTTGGGGAGAAGAATACATGATTTGTGTGTTGACTTGTGAATTGAGGACTTAGCTGCTGTGGCTGAGTAAGATCAGAAGCTGATGTGTAATGTGCTATATTCCACCCTCTGTCTACACTGACCTAGATCTCCTTGTGGTCTCTGTAGCCTCTGTATGACCCATCCTCTCATAACATGAAGAAGGTAGGAGATCTATTTTCTAGTACCTTTATAGCAGTTCTAGCTACTTGGGGAGCATTGTGACCCCTCTTTGGCTGCCTCTGTATGGAACAGCAAGCTGAAAAAGATCATGTATTTCTCTTAGTTTTCCCATTTCCCATTTGCCTTCTTTAGAGATTACATCAAGATCACAGAGTAGAGAAAACATGAGCTTTGTTGTTGGATAGACCTCGGTTCAGGACCCAGCACTGCCATCTAATGTCCTCTTGGGTACATTATTTAGCTTCTCTGGCCCTGTTTTTCTCTGCTGTAACTTCAGGATACATAGGCATTTAGTTTCTTGGTGCATACTAGGTGAGCATCAGGACAAAACTTCCCTCACAGCCATGCTTCACTATCTTCATTCTGTAGCTTGGAGTACTGCCTGCATTGCTCTGACTTTTAAGGAAACTTGGATTCCCTCAGCTATTTTTTTTTTTTTTACCCTCAGGTATTTTGACTTGTTTTCACTTGAGTTCACTAACATGACGTTGGGATTTTTAAAAAGAAACCTAACTAAGCAAATAAAAGCAAAATCCCAGATAAAGAAGTACATAT
This sequence comes from Nyctereutes procyonoides, assembly GCF_905146905.1. NCBI lineage: Eukaryota > Metazoa > Chordata > Mammalia > Carnivora > Canidae > Nyctereutes > Nyctereutes procyonoides. Next base: position 5,695,991 of record NW_026575133.1, on the reverse strand, counting down.
AGAAGCAAGAATTTACACAGCACATGTTCCTAAAAATAAAGTAGCTAAAGCTTGGCCTCAGCTGAGCTTAGCAGGGATGACCTTCTGACCTCTCAGGCCTCAGTTTACTCTCTTGAACCTTGTCTTTTTCTCTCCTCCGGAAGCATAGCCATGAGGTGGTTCTTAGGGCTGATTCTATCTTTGCGAATTTCAGTGTCTTTATTGGTCTAGGCTGGTGTCAGTCTGATGTATCTGGTACAGGGGTTCTCAACCCTGGTTGCTTATTAGAATCACCTGGGGGCTCATTAAAAATCTGGATTCTGAGAGTCTGTCTCTGGGAGTTCTACTTTGCATGGCCTAGATAGGTATGTAAATAATCTGTATTTTCTTTAGGTGCCACCCATCATTCTTGATGCTCTGTGGTATCTATTGTTTCCATCTCCGTGGGAACCACTTCAGAGAATTCCCCTGGTATTCTCATGTTTTGAAAGTTCCCATTCTGTACAAACTCTCCCTTTTTTTTTTTTAAGATTTTATTTATTCATGAGAAACAGAGAGAGAGAGGCAGAGACACAGGCAGAGGGAGAAGCAGGCTCCATTCAGGGAGCCCGATGCAGAACTCAATCCCGGGACTCCAGGATCACACCCTGGGCCGAAGGCAGGTGCTAAACCGCTGAGCCACCCTGGGATTCCTCTATACAAACTCTTCCTATACCTTCTCCTTAAATCCCTTCTAATTTCTGAAAATCCTATTTTCAAGCCAAAGGCCATCTTGTTTTTAAGTTTTTTTAAATGATTCAAACATAGAAAAGTAGAATAGTACAATGAATAATCATACACCTTTACTTAGATGTATCAGTTGTTAATATTTTGTTGTGTTTGTCAAAATGCTTGTGCTCTTTCTCTGCATGCACAACACTTGCGTGTACACACACACAGTTCCCTGTCCATTTGCAGAGCAGAGATGATTGATACTCTTTGAACCCATTGAATAATCATGTCCAGGTCGTTGCTTATCTTGTCTCAGCTGGTCCTGTTCTCCCAGGTGTAGTCTATCATGCCTGTTTCCTCTCCAGCTTCACCCTCACTAGTGAAATGGTTAACCATAGGACTATACTTTTTACATGCTTAGAGAAAGAAAGTTATTTTGTCATGCTTTGTATTCTACATTTGGTCACTTTAACTGGGCTTTGTTTTCCAGCTCTTTGGTGACTCCCCCTTGAGGTTTCAGGTACCTTTATCTTTGGTCTGGATATCATACACTGTGACCATACTGAGGTTACCACAACATCTTCTACCATCCCCATGTGAGTTTTTCTCTGGCCATTCTCCTATGGTTCCTATGAGACCTATTCAGGGATTCTCTAGTTACTCTGTTGACTTGCCTCTGCCCACACTAACCTCTCGCCCCAGGGTAACATGGCAGCCTCTTGAGTTAATATGGCACACATTCTTCTGCCCTATTAAGATCAGTCCAACCTTAGAACACATAGCCTTTTGGACAGTAGCTTTAGAACTGCTGTTTGTATCTGCTCTGCTGTTTTATCTCAGTTGCTGACCTGGTCTCAACCAGTGCTCTTCTCTTCACTTCTAACAGGTGGTTGCTGTGCTAATGACTGGCCAAACAGGTTCCTGCACAGTCACTCCACTCCGTTTCTTGGCTGACTATTCCCAGGGTGTGGGAACATTTCATTTCAGCTAGGGATCTTATGACATCATTTGATGTGAAATCTGGCTTCTCTGTAGGGCTGTGGAAATACCCTTGGCTAGCAGCTGTGAAATAGAGGACAGATTACCTGTCCTCTATTTTGGGGACTCACATGGCTTCCCTAGGGGCTTTGCAGAAGACCCATCTTTGTCTGTAGGGGCCCAGTGTCCATCTTTTTCTTCTGTGCAAGACACTGACAGTGTCTTGTTAGAAGCATCTTCAGAAAGCCTTAAATGTTTCTCAAGAGATATGTTTATTTTTTATGCCTGTATGTTTCCAGGGCTGGCCCACTGCAGCCATATAGCAGATCCATAGGCTAGTCACATAGAAGAGACACAGGGTAGAGAGATCCTTGGGTCTTTTCTTACTTACAGCTTGAGAGGGAATAAGGGACAGTGATTGTTGGTGTAAGAAGCCTGCTTCTAGTCAGGTACAAAAGGGTTTAGATCTTCCTCTAAATAGAATACACTATTTTGTGATGGTTAAGAGCTCAGGTTCTAAAAACAAGATGGGCCAGGGTGCCTGGGTGGCTTGGTCAGTTGAGTGTCTGACTCTTGACTTCAACTTAGGTTATGATCTTGGGGTTGTGAGATCAAGCCCCATGTTGGGCTGTATGCTGAATATGAAGTCTACTTAAGATTCTCTTTCTCTCTCTCTCTCTACCCCTCCTCACCTCTAAAAAAAGAAAATAAATAATAGAAGATGAGCCAGACTTTAAACCTTTATTCTACCACTTTCTAGCTGTTAAATAGGGATAAAAATTACTAAATGTGTATTCAGAAGTTTCATAAATTCTCTGTGCCTCAGTTTCCTCAATTGAAAATGGAGTTAATAATAATACTTCATAGAGTTGTTGAATATTAAATCAGCTAATATATGTGAAGCACTTCAAACAGGGCCTGGCACATGGGAAGTCTTCAATTAAGTGTGAGTAGTTGTTTTTTGAGTTGTGAGGATTAAGTGAAGTAATTAGTATTTGAAATGTGTTTCTTGGGCCTAAATAACCCTGATAGTGTTAACTTAAAAAAAAAAAAGTATGCCTACACAACTCTGAGTCAGAGGCCTCCTGACTTCTAGTGTAACAACGATGGAATCTTTTTCAGAGAAAGGGCAGGACTAAGCAAGGAAACCTGTGTTATGTGTCTGGTAAGTGAGGGAGACAGGCAGACTCCATCTCAGGGTGGGGATGCCTGCATAATGGCAGGGGCTGACAGAGATGCCTCCTCTCTGCCTACCGACATATTTCTGAGTTGGTACTGATGCCAGTTCCTCCCCTTTCTTACCTTTTACCTTACCTTTTACCTCCTCAGGTTTTACAAGCTGATCTGGGGGAGCTTTGGCAGTGGGCTTCTGGAAGGGTCCGGGGTCATTGCAGGCGGCGGGGACAATGGCATGCTTACTCTATACAATGTGACCCACATCCTGTCTTCCGGGAAGGAGCCTGTGATTGCCCAGAGACGGAAGCACACAGGGGCTGTTAGAGCCCTTGACTTTAATCCTTTCCAGGTACTACATTTCAGTTGGTTGGACATGGCCAAGCCATGGAGCAACAGATCTGAGTGGAGGCATTCACTCGTGACCTCCAGTCTATAATTCTGAGCCCTTCCCAGGCTGTTATGGGGGAGGCTTTGGAAGCCCCAGATGTAGGTCTATTTCCCCTTTCCTGCTCCTACCTTTTCATGGGGTGGTGGTATCTCCAAAGGCCTTTTCTTCATACAGGGCAATCTCCTGGCCTCAGGGGCCAGTGATTCTGAAATCTTCATCTGGGATTTGAATAACCTAAATGTGCCAATGACCCCAGGATGCAAGTTACAGGTAAGGAGGCTCCCAGGGCTGCTGATTAGCGTGTGCACCTGATTTGCCCAGAAAGTCTTAAATTCTGGAGGCAGCCAGAGTGCAGGAAATTTTGGACTTTACCACTGGAGGGCAATAAAGCTCTACAGACTAACATGTTACCAGCCAAACAGGAGGGAAGTGTGTATGTGGTGGTCTGTGGTCATTAACTGTCCTAGGCTTTCTAGAAGGAAGATGAAGAAAGGCAGTAAAAGACATTGAGAAAAGGAGTGAGAGTACTATTTATCATAGTAGAGCTTAGGCAGAGTAGAGTAGGGCCCGGGGCTCAGTGGAGTGGGCCCAAGAGGGGACACTCAGGTACATCCTTGTCCTTTTTGTGGGGTGGGTCAGTTTTGCCTCTGTATCTGGTTCTGTCATGCAGTTGGGGATCTTATGTATGTCTGTCTCTGAGTGTACCTACCTGTCAGTCTGTAACTGGCCTCATCTTTTTGCTTCCTGGTTGTTTGTCTTGTGCTTACAGTATCGTGAGGTAAGTTAAATATAAAATTTGATAGTACCTAATGCTCTAGAAATAGCAATGGCTTTTCTTTCTGCTTCATTTTCTCTGGGGTCTTATGTGTCTGTATTTTCCTCCCTTCCTCCTCCTCTGTCTCTCTCTTTGTCATAGATAAGAGGGCTGTTTTAAGTCTTGATTGCATCCTCTCTGGGGCACGTTGGGATAGGAGTAAAATCCAAGGGTGCCTGCCATTCTCTTAGCTTCCACACCAGTACCCTAAAGGATCCTCTCTGGAAAATTCAACTCCCAGCTCCCTGACACTGTTTGGGTTTGGGAAGCCCCATGTCTACTCTTGGGCTTTCTGTGGGTGGTTGGGATCAGTGGAACAGCAAATGGCTCTTGGTCCAGGGGATGACAAGTTGTCCTCTACCCCCTCCCCCATTCCTGCCTCAGCAGCCTCCAGAAGACATCAAGGCAGTCGCTTGGAACCCACAAGTTCAACACATTCTATCTTCTGCTCACCCCAGCGGCAAGGCAGTTGTGTGGGATCTCAGGAAGAATGAACCCATCATCAAAGTCAGCGATCATAGCAACAGGGTGAGTTATTGGGCAGAATACAGGCTTGGGCTCTGGCTTCTTCCTCATGCCTAGTCTTTGGAGCTGCTCTTCCCAGGCCAAGGTTCTGTTTTCAGCCGTTGCACTTGTAGATTCTACCTCTTAGCAGATTTCCAATAGAGAGTGAATGCTTAGGGAAGCTAAACAGGTGATCTGAAGGCTTCTAATGTTCCTTATTTTACTCATGGTCATCACTTATCACATGGAAGAGACACAAAACTTGCCCTCAGAGGTCCTATTCCAACTGGGCAGAAAAGGTTCATAATCAGAAGAGTCAGGTCACATCACCCATTGGGGTCTGCTTTGTTCACAGATGCACACTTCAGGGCTGGCTTGGCACCCAGACATAGCCACCCAGTTGGTGCTCTGTTCAGAAGATGATCGTTTCCCAGTGATTCAACTGTGGGATTTGCGCTTTGCCTCCTTGCCCCTGAAGGTGCTAGAGAGCCACAGCAGGTAATACCTCAAACTGTCTACATCCTTGCTGGATAATGGGGCATAATTGAGCTGGGTAGGAGGCAGTGAATGCCTCACTTTACTTACCGAACATCCTCCCTGTCTTTAGAGCCATTCCCAGTGAACACACAGTCTCCCAGTCCTAACTCTAGCCCCAACAAAGAGGAGTTCCTTGAGATTCCAAGGTTATGGAAAAGAACCTAAGATTACGTTTAAGTTCCAGAAATGGGAATGTAGATAGAGGCATGAGAAATACTTGGAGTCCCCAGGCTCTGATCTAGGATAATGTTCATTTCTTTAGGTTGTGAGATTGCTTCCTCCAGGAGTTCTCCTTAATAAGAGAACCTTGGTGCCTGTCTAGCCATCTGAACAGGCTTGCCCCTGAAGCTGTAGCTCTTGGACCCATGGCAGAGAAAGCAGCCCCATGCTGTTCATTCTTACTAAAGAGCTTTATATTGCCTTTCTTCCTTCTTGGGGACTTTGAAGAGTTGAGTCCTCACTTTCCTCCTGGGCTAAAAAGCACCCATGGGGATGGATGCTTGCCTGATTCATGCTAATTCATAGCCTCATTCTAGTCAGGGAAAAAGAACAGGCCATTGTGAGGGGACCTATGGGAGGCAGAGTGATACAGTGTGTAGTGCATGGGCTCTGGGATTTGACTTGGATTCTGGCTGCATGATTGCTTTTAATTTTTCAAAGTCTCATTTTCCTTGTTTGTAAAATGAAATCAGACTGCCTATTTTATAGGGATGAAATTTATCCAAGATCTCTAAGGTACTCTACTTAGAGTAGGCATTCAACAAATGTTAGTTCCTCTTTCCCTTCCTTTTTAGGGGGATCTTATCTGTGTCATGGAGCCAGGCTGATGCTGAGCTGCTGCTCAGTAGTGCCAAGGACAACCAGATCTTGTGCTGGAACCTGGGGAGCAGTGAGGTAGGCTGACCCCTCTGTGGGGAAATAAGCTGTGTGTTCTGGGTTGCCTCACGTAGGTCAGGGCTTCCCTAATGGTTGGGTTCCCTCACAGGTAGTATATAAGCTATCCACACAGAGCAGCTGGTGCTTTGATGTGCAGTGGTGCCCTCGGGACCCTCCAGTGTTCTCTGCTGCCTCCTTTGACGGCTGGATCAGTTTGTACTCTGTGATGGGTAGGAGCTGGGAAGTCCAACAGATGAGACATGCTGACAAGGTTTGAATGGCTTGGTGGAGAATGCTATCTCTATGGGGGGGGGGGGTAGAGAAAGAGGAGACTGGGGATGGCCTGGAAAGAGGTGGGAACTTTTGGAAACTGGGAAGCCAGGGCCCTGGGTTGGGAGAGCTGCAACCTTTGCTCTAGTGCCCATCTTCCTGGGAGGATGTCAGTTCCTGCCATAGTACAAAAGAAGCCTCATGTTGACTGACTCTTGCTCCTGGATGTTCTCTGTGGTATTTCGGGGATACTGGACCTCCATGCTGGGACCATTACTTTGGAAGTATGAACTGTCTTATCTCCTTTTCTCCTATAGATCCATTTTGTGTCTACCCTCCACTGTAGACCTTAGATACAGTAGGCCTTCCAAGAGCCTTGGGAATCCTACCCTCAATACCAGTTCCCTAGAAAACAGGAATCAAGGCTTTGTAGGCTAGATTGGGTATCTCAAGGATTTCTTCCAGAATAAATGTTTATGGATGCAGCACCACTTTGAGTTGGTGATACAGGTGTCTTTTTGCCCTTAGATCTATTCTTCCTTCAGCAAAGGCCAGCCTCTCCCACCATTGCAGGTACCAGAGCAAGTGTCCCAAGCATCACTGATACCTCCTCTAAAAAAACCCCCCAAATGGATGAGAAGGCCAGCAGGTGTTTCATTTGCTGTAAGTGTAGTGTGTGGGGGTGTGTGTGTGCATGGTTATGCATAAGTTTGTGAAGCCTCTCATAAGCCTAATGTATAGCTATGTTCTATAGGAGATTTATTCCTACTGTCTGTGTCTCAGATCAGGTCCCATTTTAGTGCTCAGAGTTTCTATAGCTTTTCTCTCTACCGCTTCACCTTGCTTACTGTGCCAGGCCTGTCTGAAAGGTATTGGCTGCGGGATGCCTGGATGGCTCAGGGGTTGAGCATCTGCCTTTGGCTCAGGGTGTGATCCGGGGGTCCTGGGGTCGAGTCCCGCATCGGGCTCCCTGCATGGAGCCTGCTTCTCCCTCTGCCTGTGTCTCTGCCTCTCTCATGAATAAATAAAATCTTAAAAATAAAAAATAAAAGGTATTGGTTGCTTTAGACTGCTCAGTTATAGAGAACTTCCTGTGATTCTGCCTAATTTTTCTCTCTTACATGTCTGGACTGGTAGTGAGTCCAGACATGTAAGGGTTAGAATACAAAGCAGAAAAGAAAAAAAAAAGTAGGTTCCACCTTGTCACTCCTTTGCTCAAAACCTTTGGCCCCCATTCCCCTATGGACTCCAGACCACATGTACACAGGGCTTCACTTACCTTTCCAGGTTTTTTTTAAGATTGATTGATTGATTGATTGATTGATTTTAGAGAGGCAGAGACACAGGCAGAGGAAGAAGCAGGCTCCATGCGGAAAGCCCGACATGGGACTCAATCCCACGTCTCCAGGGTCACACCCTGGGCTGCAGGCGGCGCTAAACCGCTGCACCACCAGGGCTGCCCACCTTTCCAGTTTTTATTCCCACCTAATTCTTATGTGTTCCCTAGGTTTCAGATACATATGACTCCTTTCTGTTCTACAAATAACTACTCAGCTTTGCTGCTTCAGCCCATACCCTGCCCTTCACCTCTCTCCTGAGCCATTAAATCCTACTACAGAATTCTACTGTCTTAAATACCACCCCTCCACAGTGCCTGTCTTTAAACCCAAATCAAATTTCACTTCAAAGATTTCTAGTCCTAGAATGATACATTCTAACTGTACTAAGGTTATTTATATATATGTGTGGAGACCCTACTATGTAATAGATTCCTTGAAGATAGGGACCTCATTTTGTTCCTTTTCTAAAGCAGCTGCTTCTTAAGCTTTAATGCACATGCAGATCACCTGAGGATCTTATTAAAATTCAAATTCTGGTTCATTCAGTCTAGGATAGGGCCCAAGACTCTGCTTTTCCTTTTTTTTTAAGATTTTATTCATTTATTCATGAGAGACACATACACACACACACAGAGGCAGAGACACGGGCAGAGGGCAAAGCAGGCTCCATGCAAGGAGCCCGACATGGGACTCGATCCTGGGACTCCAGGATTACATCCTGGGCCAAACCGCTGAGCCACCCAGGGATCCCCAAGACTCTACTTTTCCAACAAGTTCCCAGGTGATGCCCCTGCTGCTGGTCTGAGGAGTGGCAGGGCCCTAAAGCACTTAACGCAGTGCTTTAAATTCTGATTTGAATTGAAAACAGATGTATCAAAGAAGTAGTTCTTGTGTTTGGAGCCACCAGTTTTATTGTGGAGGGAAGGCTAACATTCTCAGGAGGCAGTACAGTGAAGAATTCTGATGTTGAAAGGGGTACATTCTTTTGGTTCTTTGTTTCAAGAGGCAATTCTGTGTTTAATTTTCTGAGAAATCACCATACCATTTTCCACAGCAGCTGTACAATATTTCCAACAGCAATGCCTAAGAGTTTCATTTTCTGTATATCAGCCCCAATGCTAATTTTCTGCCTTTTTAAATTGAAGTACAGTTGACACAATGTTACATTTAGTTTCAGATGTACAATATATACAATGTAATGATTTGACAAGTCTATACATTATGCTGTGCTCACCACAAGGGTAGCTACCATCTGTTGCCATACAAAGTTGTTACAGTACCATTGACTATATTTCTCATGCTGTGCCTCTCATCCCTATGACTTATTCATTCCATAACTGGAAGCCTGTACCTTCCACTCTTCACCCATTTTGCCTATCCTCCTACCCCCTTCTCTGGCAACCACCAGTTTGTTCTCTGTATTTATGAGTCTGTCTGGAGAGGCCTGCATTTTTTTTAAAGATTTATTTACTTATTTGAAAGAGAGAGAGTGCGAATGCATAGGCTGGGGGGTGGGGAGAGGCTGAGGGAGAGGGGGAGAGAGAATCTCAAGTGGACTTCCCACCAAGTGCAGAGCCAACATGGAGCTCTGTTCCACAACCCTGAGATCACAACCTGAGCTGAAATCAAGAGTCAGAGCTTAACTGACTGAGCCACCCAGGTGCCCGAGACCTACATTCTTATCATAGCTCTGTCACTTATTAGCTGGGTAGCCTTGACCAAGTTACTAACTTAGGACTTCAGTGTTCTTTTTTTTTAAGATTTTATTTATTTATTCATGATAGTCACACAGAGAGAGACAGAGAGGCAGAGACACAGGCAGAGGGAGAAGCAGGCTCCATGCAGGGAGCCTGATGTGGGATTTGATCCCGGGTCTCCAGGATCACGCCCTGGGCCAATGGCAGGCGCCAAACCGCTGCACCACCCAGGGATCCCGGACTTCAGTGTTCTTATCTGTAAAACAGGGATAGTAGTACCTGCTCAGCTTATGTTAGTGAATTGGCATGAACATCAAATAGGAATATATATAAGCACTTTGTAAGACTATCAAATGCTAACAAATCAAAAGTTGAGATTGTTTTGTTTAGCACTAATCTGTAGTATAGGTTTGCGCTGTAGGAGTCAAGTGAAGAATTCCAAGTGGGAATGTTCATTAAGGAAGAGGTCTTAGGAAGGGAAATAGTGAAGGGTTGGGGGAGTAAGCAGTAGTAGTAAACTATGACTTCAACCTGAAGAACTTTAAAATATACTGATACCCAGTCCCACTCCGAGAGATTCAGATTTTATTGTCTGGAGTATAGCCTGATGATGCAGGAAAGCTCCTCAGGTGGTTTTAATGAGCATTCAAGGTGGAGAACTGATGGAATAAAGGTACTTTACTGGGCTCTGCTTGGTGACAGATGCTTTATGTAGGATCGTTATTTTGGCAAGAAGTATGTTCGGGTGGGGGGTGTCTTGGTGGGTGAAGGCTCAGAGGCAGGAATGAACTAGGCACTTTGGGGATGTTGGAGCAATTACATAAATGAGCAGGGAGAGAGAGGCTAGCGAGTCTGGCTCTGACTTTGGAGGCTTTTGTACGCTACAGGCAGAGGAGCTTAAGGTCTCTTCTGTGGCCTTGTGAAACCATAACACACTCCTGAGCAGCAATAGGTACAGGGTGGTAGTCTAAGGCTTGGACTGGAGGATGGTTTGGAAGGAGGAAAACCCAGAAGCTAGCATCCTATTCCAGTAACCTAGGTGTGCTAGCACTGGGAATGGGACAGAGGGGCCCTGCATGAGAGACACTGCACAAGAAGAGGTAAGACTGCTGTTTTGTAGGTGTGGGGGGTATAAAGACTGTGATAATGCCAAGGCATGTAGCCAAGGTGACTGGGAGAATGGTGCTACCAGCACAGATGAAAAGATGAGTACCGTGTGCTAGAGTTTTAAGATGATGGTGCTAAAAATGTGGAAGTGGTTTTGGTATGGAGGCACTTTTGCTACTCATTTCCTGATCCCCTTCCACCCCCAGGAGTTCTTATTGTTGATTTCCTATTCTAGGGTGAACCAATAAATAGCCTTCCCTGTGATGTGGACTTGGTGTTAATTTTGAGCTTGAAGATACAACCTTTACCTTTCTTGTTTTTCTTCAACAGTTTGGGGGGAAGCTGGTTACCTTTGGCCTTCCCAACACCCCTGCCCATCAGGTGCCACAGCCTTGCCTCCGCCTTGTCTTCATCAGTCAAGTTACCACAGAATCTGAATTCCTGAGACGATCAGCTGAGCTGCAGGAGGCCCTGGGATCAGGAAATCTCCTGAATTATTGCCAAAACAAGATAGAACAAACGTCAATGCAAAGTGAAAAGATGCTCTGGCAATTCTTGAAGGTAGGAAGCCTGAAGGCTGGCTACTCTGAAGCATTTCCCCAGAGCCAGAAACTCCAGGAGATGGACAACCACACTGTGACCTAGGTTACAGAGGCCCTGACCTCTCAGGCTTTTTCCTATACCACACCACCCTTTGGATACAGAATCTTCACCTTATACCAGTGGCTCAGAGACCTTTTGCAGTTAAGGAAGCTGAGGGGTACAAGTGACATTTGCATTTTTTTGCTTCTATTGCTGACATCCTAGATACTTTACCAAGGACAAGGTGAAGGCTTTATGTAATTCCAAAGGGCAGATAAGGTAATGGGAAGAGAGAAGAGAAGGAAAAAGAAGAAAAGAGGATTGGCTGGAAGGGGGCATCATCATGAGAAGGCTTTGAGTTTTTTTCAGATAATCCAAGACAAGTTATTGTGATGGGACTTTAGACTTAAGTCCCAATTTACTCTGAAGCATGGATCAAGTTCCAGTACTAATGAAATTTATTTTTTTAATAATAAATTTATTTTTTATTGGTGTTCAATTTACCAACATACAGAATAACACCCAGTGCTCATCCCGTCAAGTGCCCCCCTCAGTGCCCATCACCCATTCACCCCTATCCTCCACCCTCCTCCCCTTCCATCACCCCTAGTTCGTTTCCCAGAGTTAGGAGTCTTCCATGTTCTGTCTCCCTTTCTGATATTTCCCACACATTTCTTCTCCCTTCTCTTATATTCCCTTTCACTACTATTTATATTCCCCAAATGAATGAGAACATACAATGTTTGTCCTTCTCCGATTGACTTACTTCACTCAGCATAATACCTTCCAGTTCCATCCACGTTGAAGCAAATGGTGGGTATTTGTCATTTCTAATGGCTGAGTAATATTCCATTGTATACATAAACCACATCTTCTTTATCCATTCATCTTTCGATGGACACCGAGGCTCCTTCCACAGTTTGGCTATTGTGGATATTTCTGCTAAAAACATCGGGGTGCAGGTGTCCCGGTGTTTCATTGCATCTGAATCTTTGGGGTAAATCCCCAACAGTGCAATTGCTGGGTCGTAGGGAAGGTCTATTTTTAACTCTTTGAGGAACCTCCACACAGTTTTCCAGAGTGGCTGCACCAGTTCACATTCCCACCAACAGTGTAAGAGGGTTCCCTTTTCTCCGCATCCTCTCCAACATTTGTTGTTTCCTGCCTTGTTAATGTTCCCCATTCTCACTGGTGTGAGGTGGTATCTCATTGTGGTTTGGATTTGTATTTCCCCAATGGCAAATGATGCAGAGCATTTTCTCATGTGCATGTTGGCCATGTCTATGTCTTCCTCTGTGAGATTTCTCTTCATGTCTTTTGCCCATTTCATGATTGGATTTTTTGTTTCTTTGGTGTTGAGTTTAGTAAGTTCTTTATAGATCTTGGAAACTAGCCCTTTATCTGATATGTCATTTGCAAATATCTTCTCCCATTCTGTAGGTTGTCTTTTAGTTTTGTTGACTGTATCTTTTGCTGTGCAAAAGTTTCTTATCTTGATGAAGTCCCAATAGTTCATTTTTGCTTTTGTTTCTTTTGCCTTCGTGGATGTATCTTGCAAGAAGTTACTGTGGCTGAGTTCAAAAAGGGTGTTGCCTGAGTTCTCCTCTAGGATTTTGATGGAATCTTGTCTCACATTTAGATCTTTCATCCATTTTGAGTTTATCTTTGTGTATGGTGAAAGAGAGTGGTCTAGTTTCATTCACTAATGAAATTTCAAGTTGTGCATGACATTAGGAGTGTTCCACATGTCAAAGGAATTGAGTAGATGAGAGGAGAGAACTAAAGGGAGAAAGAGAAATAACCAATTAGGCAGTAGGAGGATTATTCAAAACTTTGAGATCGTAGCAAATAACGCAAGAAGGACAGAACCAGTCCCAGGGAGTCTGAGAAAAGCTTGGGGTCTATGCTTCAAACAATAGAACTTAGTGATGATAGACACCAGGAATCTGGGAAGGAGAGAGGATTTGAGAAAGATCTTCAACTGTAGAGCGAAGCTAGAAAAAAGGTGTGGGAAGATGAGAATAAGAAGTGATACTTTTGTTGTAAGCAGGATACAGGCAACTGCTCCAGGAATGGTAGAATGAGAAAGAGAATAGAGGGCACCATCAGGAGTTGAACCTTTACTCTTCTGAATAAAGGAGGCAGCAGTCCCTAAGGATAGAAGGGAGTCTGATTGAAAAGCTACCTAAGAGCTGTCCATCATGATGGTCCTGAAGCTGAATGTGGCTGAACATTTCCAAAGGATGAATATGAGAGAAGGAAGGAACCCTGAGAGACTGTGAGATAGATAGCGGTCAGAATTCATGGGTCTGTGTAGGGCAAATGAAGGGCCCCATTACCTAACACAGATTAGGGTAGGGCTTCAGGAAGGCTTGTCCCCCAGTATCTGGGTAAGCTGACTTTGTTTACTGTATCTGTGCAGCTTCAATCATGAACTGTTTTCAACTAGGTATTTAGACTCACAAGACTCTGTAGGTTCACTTGGCATCAGTCTCCTCAGGATATAGGACAGGAACCACAGTTTATAGGCAGCATGACGTAGCAGTAGGTGGCGCTCTCCTCTGGGGGCGTCTTTGCAGCAGCCATGCAGTGGTTCAGAGTTCTCCTCTCCACCTCCCCAGAAGATGAGCTTCAGAAGAAGACCCCTCAGGTGCAAGAGATGAGATGCACAAGGCAGGTGTGTAAGTGGCCCTGGCTTAGAAGACTCATGCTACAAGAGGCATTGGCTCCAAAAATGTAGGTTCTAGAGTCCCTACAAGAGATCTATTCAGTTACAAGGTCCTTGCAATCAGGAAGCCTAGAGCATGGTGTTCACAGAGGCTGTTTATAGTTTGTATAGTTCCAGACCAGATGCAGTTTATCCATTACAAGCAATGTTGCCTGGAAACATAGCTGACATTTTACTCTTACCAGGTAACCAGGCTAAACAGATTGAGTAAGTCAATGGAAGGCCCAATTCTCATGTAGAAGTGGGAGAAGGTTTTGTTAACACCATGCATCCAGCCCAGCAGGATCAACTCTGGGGAGGAAAAGGGGAGAGATGGTGTTCGCCTCAGTAGGGTACTTCTGGTAGTATGAAGAACTATTTTAGAGGGTGAACTGGCACGTGTTGGCTTATGCAGGAGAAGGTCATTCACGATGGTTTAATGGAGACTTGTGTGTTCTGTGGTTCCTTAGGTGACCTTAGAGGAAGACTCCAGAATGAAATTTCTAAAACTATTAGGATACAGTAAAGATGAGCTTCAGAAGAAGGTAAGCTGCTTTCACATAAGAAGCATGTTCTTGAGACAGAGAAGAAGAGAATGCTGTCAGTGGAAACTATCTCGATGACCTCTTTCTGGGTTTCATTAATGTATATACAAACATTTTACTTTCTGGAGGTAGGCTTTTCCTCAGGCAAATAGTCCAAGGATCTCAGAGAGTGCAGTCAGTGGGGTGTGGAGGTGGGAAGAAAGCATAATAATGTGTTTGACCGTGTGCTGGGGAGAGGGTACTCATAGGTCTTTTCCTGCAGGTGGCTGTGTGGTTGAAGAGTGACTTGCTGGGTGAGAGCCCTCAGTCCAAGAGAGATGATCTCCACAGTAACAGACGGCAGGCCTTCTGCAGCCAGGTGTGGTTGGAGCCCAGGTAGCTGGACCTAGGGTACCACAGGAGACCTGCCTTCAGGGCATCTGCCCCTTTCTGGCCCTTTGCTTTGCTCTCATAAAGTGCTCAGCATCTCTAGAGGCCTTCAAACTACTCACTTTTTGGAACCACAGTGAGACACAGAATGCATAAGCTTTTGGGCTGAGAGAGGAGCTATGTTTTAACCATGGAACTAGAGCCCTTCCCAAACCTTATCTGGTTTATTCTTTTAACTTTATTAGGGGCCAGATAGTAGAGGTCCCAGAGAGGGCTACTAAGCCAGCTCTCTGCTTTTGGGTTCATTTCCAAAATAGCCACCTCTGTCCTTTCTTGTCACAGACCTCCAAACATATCACAGAAGAAGCCTCTGCCTCCTCAACCTTCTTTGATGAACTGATCCCTCAGAATATGGCTCCATGGGAGATCCCCATCACAGAAGGTACCCTGATCCTGAGTGAGAGAAATGCTCTGTGTGGGAGTAGGTGGGCTCAGAGTTCTTGGACTTGAGAACATTTTCTTGTTCCCTGCCTCCTGCCTCCCTCCCACCATCACAGATGCTGGGTGGTTCTGTAACAGAATACTGGTTAGAGCTCTCTCTGGATTTTTATGGATACGTCTTTTCTGTGGAAGACCTTCTGGCAAGATATTTTTTTTCTATCCTTCTGTTTTCTTTTTTTTAAGATTTTATTTATTTATTCATTAGAGACACAGAGAAAGAGGCAGAGACACAGACAGAGGGAGAAGCGGGCTCCTCACAGGGAGCCCGATATGGGATTTGATCCCCCCAGACCCAGGATCACACCCTGAGCCAAAGGCAGACATTCAACTACTGAGCAACCCAGGTGTCGCTATCCTTCTGTTTTCTTATTTAAAAGACTGTGACCCTGTTCTTGCTGAGCAACACACACTATACCTCCGATATTGCCATATGAAGCCCTCTTCATCTTAAGCCCTGTCCTTAGAAAATTACCACTGGGGCTGACATGCTGGGACAGCCCACTACATTTTGTTGAGGAATGAAACTTGGGAGTTTTGTTTGGGGTAAGGGAAGCTTAGTGATACAGAGATAGAAAGGGTACTATGGGCCCTGGAGGGGATAGAAAGCTAGGGTCCAAGGGCTGGCAAACATGGAGGATGTCTCTGCCTGCAGACGCTGATGGACTCCTGAGCCAGGCTCTCCTGCTTGGAGAACTGCACCCTGCTGTGGAGCTGTGTCTGAAGGAAGAGCGCTTTGCTGATGCCATCATCCTGGCCCAGGCTGGGGGTGCAGATCTGCTAAAGCAAACACAGGAGTACTACTGGGCCAAGAGGAAAACCAGAATCTCTTCGGTAACTGTCCACTGTGTAGGAGAGGAGGGGAGGGGATTGCTTGGACTTTGTCAGGTGGATGCCTATACCTTGGTGTTCAGAAGATCTGCCAGGCTCTCTCTCTTCCCACTCCAACTATCCCTGCCTCAACCCCCCACCCCTAGTCAGTGATCTAATAGGAAACCTGCTCACGAGTCGCTTTTCTTAGCATATCCCCCTGTACGTGATTCTGGTTGCCTGTGCTAGATGGATGGCTGATGGCCTCCTTCCCTTTCTGCCCATTATAGCTGCTAGCCTGTGTTGTACGGAAGAATTGGAAGGATATGGTGTGTGCCTGTAGCCTGGAGAACTGGAAAGAGGCACTGGCCTTGCTACTGACATACTGTGGGCCAGAGAAATTTCCTGAGCTCTGTGGTAAGTAGCCCTGGGTTTCAGGTTGGAGTGGTGTGACTCCAGCATGGAGTTAATGGACACGATGAGGGAGGGGGCAGAGGAGCGGCCTGAACTCTGGGAGGCTAGGCCATGTTGTCAAGGCCAAGGTCTGGTTCAGCTGGGAGGCAAGGGACTACCGTGCTTGCTCCTACTTTCAGTAGGGATAATTTCTTGTCCTGTTTTACTCTTTCTCATTACATCATGATGCAAGAGCTCTGCCCTTTGTTGTAGAGAAAAATTGGCCTCAGTATTGTCCAAAGCCACTGTGATTACTTGTACTGTAGCTCATGGTCCTTCACCTATTTTCAAACAGGAGAATGAGAAGAAGCACAGGAAAGCTATGCCATTAAAGAACTTTCCATCTCTCTGCAGACATGCTGGGTACTCGCATGGAGCAGGAGGGTGGCAGAGCACTAACATCTGAAGCTAGACTCTGTTATGTGTGCTCAGGGAGTGTGGAGCAGCTAGTGGAGTGTTGGGCAAAATGCCACCAGGCTTCATACCCCCTGGCTCTACAGGTACACCTTCTCTGCAGGGCACTAGTCACTCCATACTGGGCTGTTAGGAGAAGCTAGTGGTAGAGATATGCAGGGACATCAGAGATGAGTCTTCCAGTGAGGTCCCCAGGCTGAAATCAGTATATTAGGGAGTAGAAAAAGGCCTTCAGTATCTGGCACCTTCTCCCATGGATGAGCTAGCACCTCCCTCTCTCCTTCTCATTCAGGGGAAGCTGAGCAACAACTGTTTAGGTATTAGCCTTCATAATTTTTTTCCCCACTTTAGGTTTGGTTATACAAATTTATTCTCTATTTGAGTAATTGTGATCCTGGGCCTTCTATTAGCTGCTATGAAAAGTTCTGTGGATTTAAATTGTACCAGACACTCTGCAGGTAACCAGAGAAGACTCATAGGAAGACAAAGTCACAGGTGAAACAATAGCAAAACAGAGACTGAAATTGATGATGTACTAGCAGAGCAAAGGGTAAAGGAAGCAAAAAAAAAAGAGGCAGAAATGTATGAGAATCTAAGACCCAGATGAACCCAGTTGAAGCAAATACTAACAGCTTGGGAGGTGAAGTCAAATGGCCCTTCTATAACCGTCACATCTCTTATGTGATATGACTTGTCACCAAGTCCCTAGGTGAACTGCCTGGACTTAGAGAGCAGGATGTGCTTTGAAGAGATCTGACTGCCCTTATTCCTGTTCCTATAGGATTTGATGGAGAAGGTGATGGTCCTTAATAGGAGCTTGGAGCTACTGCGGGGTCCTGGTGGGGTGATCTCAGGCCCTGCCACAATCTATAGGGTCAGTCAGTATGCCAATCTCCTGGCAGCCCAGGGCAACCTGACCACTGCCATGAGCTATCTACCCAGTGACTGTACTCAGGTGAGTGGGACCATGTAGAGAGAGCAAACCATTTCAGTCATCTAACACTGGCTGAGCACGTCTATATTCCAGGCACTATGCAAATGCTGAAATTCTAGGGTAAATGAGATCTAGTCCTTCAGGAAGCTCACAGTCTGTTTAGGGAAATCAGATGTCAATAACTTATAGTGTTAGAAGCTTATAGTAAACACTGTGGGACTCCAGGAAAGGAGCTGGTTTTGCCCAGAGCAATCAAGGAAGGCTTCCCAGTGGTTAAAACAGTTGAGCTGGACCTTCAAAGAGAAGTAGCTTACCAGCAGATGTAGAGCATCCTAGGCAGAAAGAACAGCAAAGAGGGAGGCTTGGCAGGGAGGCTTGGCAGGAATTGGGGACCTTTGAGTCATCTAAGGTGGCTGAAGTGCAGAGGGTCAACTGAAGTTTGAATGCTATATGGGGCTAGGCTTATAAGAAAAGATGTTTACTTGTTTTAATTTTAATTAACACAGTTCTTCATTATTATAACTTTTGTAGCCATCAGTTCAGCAGCTGAGAGATCGGCTTTTTCATGCCCAGGGTTCTGGTGTCTTGGGCCAACAGTGTCCTACTTTCCCTTTCCCTCGGGTGGTTGTGGGAGCTACCCCCCACTCTAAAGAAACATCATCTTACAGATTGGGATTCCAGCCTTCTCATCAGGTAAGACATGGTTTGGTTTGTTCATTCCTTTGCTCACTCATTCGAAAATACTTATTAAATGTCTACTAGGTACCAAGCATGATTCTAGGCTCTTGGAATATACTACTGAACAAAAATGATGAAAATTCCCAACTTTGTAGAGCATAGATTATTTTTCAAATAACTGCTATCAAACAACTGCTAGGCTCTTAGACCAGAAACAGGGACAAACCATGATTCATGCCCTTAATTAGCTCATAGTCTAGTGGAAAGATAGATATATAAAAAATTAGTACAGTAAAATTCATAAATTCTGTGATTGGGGTATGATAAGGTGCTATGGGATCACACAGGAAAAAGCAACTTAGACTTTGGGGGAGCGGGAGAAGTTTCGGGAATGTTTCTGAATGAGTATGGTGTTTGATCTGAGTATTGAAGATTAAAAAATATTTAGGCGAGGGAAGGAATAGGTAAAGGCTATTTCAAGTAGTGGGAACAGCATGTACATAAACATTGAAGGGAGAGTAAGCAAAGCCCACTTGAGGAACTACTGATATTTTAATGGGGCTGCAAAACAGGTGTTTGTGGTAGGGGAGTAAAGTCAGATGAAGCTGGAGTAACAGGTAGGAGATAGATCAGGAAGGACCTGGAATTCTGTGCTAGAGACCTTAGACTTGACCCTAAAATTGATAGCAGTCAGGAGCTATTGAATGGTCTTATTCAGGGGAATGACTTGCTATGTATTTAGGAGAAGGGCAAGGCTGGAGGTACTTAGGAGGTGAGAGATGATAAGAACATGAGATGACCTAAAGCTGGAGATTGAGATTACATTTAAGATATTTAATAGGTAGAATTGACAAAAATTGGTGATGGCTTGCAGAGGAATCTGTAAAGTGGTGGGACTGACCCCTAGGTTCCTGGCCACAGTGCCCAGTTGGTTAGGGTGTTGTTAACTTAAGATACCAGGATCCTACTGGAGGGACTAGGGAACAAAATCCAGAAAGATGGTAAATGGAGTTATCAGATGATTCATCCTGTCCCACCTTCAATTCTCACCCTAATTTTCTTTCTTCTTTCTTTCTCCTGCCTCATCTTTCTACTCTAATTCCTTCTCTCTCTTTCTATCTCTCCACCCCTCCTTCTTTCCTTTCTATTTTGAAATAATTATAGATTCACAGGAAGTTGCAAAGAAATGTAGTAGGAAGTCTCATGCATCACATCCTCACCCCACCTCATGCCAGTGTCCCACACAACCATAGTGCAATGTCCATACCAAGAAACTGATATTAATACAATCCATAGATTCAAATTTCACCTGTGTGTGTGTGTGTATAACTATGTAAGAATTTGTCTACTCATCTTTTAAACAGGGGCCTTCACAAAGCAAAGATTTTTAATTTTATAAAGTCCAATTTATAGTTTTTCTTCTGTGGATCATGCCTTTTGTGTCTTTGTCAGTCCACTGTCCCCTAAAGTTTTCCTGTGTTCTTTTTCTAAAAGTTTTATAGTTTTATTTATTTATTTTTATTTTATTTTATTTTATTTTTTTAGTTTTATAGTTTTATGTTTTACATTTAAGTCCATGTTCTATTTTGAGTTAAATTTTGCATATAGTGTGAAGTTTAGGTCAAGCTGCTGCTTCCCCCCCCCCCCAATGGATATGTATAAAAGGGTTGTCTCTTCTCCACTGAATCACTTTTGCTCCTTTGTCAAAAATTAACTGGGCATATTTGTATGGCTTTATTTCTCAGATCTCTCTTCTATTCTATTGATCTGTGTGTCCTTCCCTCATAATACCACTCTGACTTCAATACTACCGCTATATAGTAAGTCTTGAAATGGGGAAGAATAATTCTTCGCACTTTTTCTTTTTTTCAAAAGATTTTATTTATTTGAAAGACGGAGTGAGGGCAAGAGAGAGCATGAGCAGGGCGAAGGACAGAGGAGAAAGGAGAATCCAACTCTCACTGAGCAGACAGCCTGACACCGGGATCTTGGGACACTAGGATCATGACCTAAGCTGAAGGCAGAGGTTTACCTGACTGAGCCATCCAGGCACCCCTGGTTTTCTTTTTTCAAAATTACTTTGGGTGTTTTAGGACCTTGCATTTTCCATATAAATTTTAAGGTAATTATGTCTGTATCTGCAAAGAAACTTGCTGAAATTTTGGCAAGAATTTCATCAAATTATAGATTAATGTAAGGAGAATTGACATTTTTACTATATTGAGTCTTCCTATCCATGAATTTGGTATGTCTTTCCAATGCTGTTTGCATCAGCATTTTATAATTTTCATCATACATATCCTGACTTTTTTTCAATTCAGACATCAGTATTTAATTTTCTCTTGAGCAGTTTGCAATCAAATGGCAATTGCATTTTGAATTTTGGTTGCCATTTGTTTATTGTTAGTATATAAAAATATAATTGATATTTTTGTGTTATGTATCCTGTGACTTTTCAATGCTCAGGAATGAGTTTCCTGAACTCATTTATTAGTTCTAGGAGTTTTTTGTGGATCCCTGGGATTTTCTATGTAGACAGTCATGTTATCTGCAAATATAGTTTTTCTTCCAGTCTATATGCCTTTAATTTCTTTCTCTGCCTTATTCACTAAGAAAGGTGACAGTGAACATCCTTGCTTTGTTTCTGATCTTAAAGGAAAAATATTCAGTCCTCCACCATTATGATGTTAGCTAGGTTTTTTTGTAGATACTCTTTATAAGGCTGAGCAAGTTTCCCTCTATTCCTGATATGCTGAATTATGAATTATTGTCAAATTTTGTCATATATTTTTACTATTATCATTTTATTAATTTTGTTTTGTTTTTAAACATTTTTTAAGATATATTTATTTATTCATTCATTCATTCATGATAGACATAGAGAGAGAGAGAGAGAGAGAGAGAGAGAGAGAGAGAGGCAGAGACACAGGAGGGAGAAGCAGGCTCCATGCTGGGAGCCTGACGCGGGACTCGATCCTGGGACTCCAGGATTGTGCCCCGGGCCAAAGGCAGGTGCTAAACCGCCGAGCCACCCAGGGATCCCCTTTAAAAATTTTTTTTTAAGATTTTATTTATTTATTCATGAGAGACACAGAGAGAGAGGGAGGCAGAACACAGGCAGAGGGAGAAGCAGGCTCCATGCAGGGAGCCTGACATGGGACTCGATCCCGGGTCTCCAGGATCATGCCCTGAGCCAAAGGCGGCACTAAATCGCTGAGCCACCCAGGCTGCCCAGATTTTATTTATTTATTCATGAGAGACACAGAGAGAGAAGGCAGACATGGGCAGAGGGAGAAGCAGGCTCCCTGCAGGGAGCCTGATGTAGGACTTGATCCCAGAACCCCAGGACCATGCCCTGAGCCAAACGCAGATGCTCAACCACTGAGCCACGCAGGTGTCCCTTCCTTTAATAATTTTAGAACTATTCTAGTTGTCTATTTAATTTTGACTGAGGTTTTCTAGTCTGTGGTTCTTGAGGAATTGGCCATTTCTTCAAAGTTGTCAAATTTATTAACATAATTTGTTAATAATACATGTTAACAATAATTTGTAACTTTATTACTTATATTCCTCTATTATCTCCTTAATGGCTGCAAGGACTGTTGTAATATTCCCTGTGTCATCCCTGATCTTGATGATTTGCGTCTTCTCTCTTCATCTTTGTCGCTTTTTATAGAGTTATCAGTTTTGTTGATTTTTATTTTAGGAGCTAGCTTTTTGTTTCATATTCTGTTCTTCTATTTTCAGTTACTTACCTTTCTTTTCCTTTCCAAGTGCTGACCCTTTTTTCTCTTCACAGGTTCCAATTTCAGCTCCAAGGCCAAGGATTTTCACACCTCAGTCATCACTAGTGACACCCTTGACTCCTTCCCATCCTAGCCCTTATCAAATCTCCCAAACTCAGAATATAAGTGACTACAGGGCACCTGGGCCCCAGAAAGCCCCGCCTTTGCCCTTGTGCCCTGGTGTAAGGCCTGGTGAGTAAGTGAAGATTTGTTTGGGCAAAACACAGAGGCAAAGAGTTGGCATGACCAGAATGGATTTGGGGGGCATTACGTCTACATTGTAGTGAGAGGAGCTCTGAATCCCCAGTACTATCACTTACTGGCTTTGTATCTATGGGCAACAGACTTAGGCACTCTGTTTCTTGTGAAAAGTGAGAGTAGCTATTATGTTGGTCATTTCAATCCCACAGGATTGCTTTTAGGGTCAAGTTAGGAATAGTTAAAAGTACTTTGTGTATGGTAGATCTCCATACACAAATATTAATTTTTTATTATCATTATTAGGTTTGTTTTATTGCTGCTTTATTCTTACCTGATATGCTCTGAGTCTCTCCCAAGTTGAAGTTTGGTGGCAAATGACCTGTTTCTGTTCCTTTTCAGCTTTATTTGAGCCACCTCTGTTAAGGCAAAAAGTCCAAGTTCCTAACCCCATGGGTTTCCCTGGGACATGGCCTCTTCCTGGTCAACCTCCGTCCATGGCAACTCCAGACATCAGACAGCCTGGCTCTACTTCTATAGCTGAGACTACCCGACTATTCCCTCTGCTTCCTGTGAGACTACCAGGTGTCAGCCCTACCAGCTTCCAGTCTCTAGCCCCACCTGTCGATTTCCCCATGACACACCCTCCAGGAGGGCCAGGTACTACATGCTCTAGCGTCCTCCCAACCACTGGCCCCTCGAGTGCTCAACAAGGTCAGTCTTCTTTCCATGGCTTCTCTCTTCTGGGTCGTTGCCTCCTTCTCTTTCCCTCTTCACTACCACCTTAGGAGTCTCTCCTTAAGCCAATGAACTGGGGGCCTTTGGGTTGGAGAATGTCAACTGAGAGTATGGCTGGTTTGCAGAGGGAAATGTGATCAACTCCAACTAAAATGATCTTGCTGATCTTCAGACTGATGATTTCAAGTGCTCCTAACTGTACCCCTATATACCTTATGTGCTATGTTATCTTTGTGCTATGCAGGACCTCAAGATTCCTTGAAAAATGCCCTAATGCCCAGGGCAAACCTCCAGAGGAAAGAGGTCAGTGTATCTCTTGCTACCTGCCCCTGATACATTCACCAATGACCTGTATTCTAGTTTCTTCCAGCATTTAGCCCGTCCCCTAGTCAGGGACACACACAGTCCTGTCCCTTTCTCTACTCATTCTTCTCCCCTCATCCCTCTCCTCTTTCCTTCTTGCATACATGTATCAGTCTCTCCCTCTCCTGGTTCCCGACATGCTGCTCTGTTCCCTTGCTCACTCAGATCTTCTGCTACTCTCTCAAAGCAGGGTCTAGGAAGTCGCTCAACTTAGACTCATATGCCTTTCTTTCTTTGTCTCTAGTTTCCAGGGACATTTATGCCCCCAGCACCGATTACTGCTCCAGTTGTGAGCCTCACCCCTGAGCCACGAGGAGTCCTTTCTTCACAGCCTTCTGTCCTTGTTGGGGGCCATGCTCCTCCGGGAGCACCAGGAGAACTCAGCCTGCAGGTGACAGGAGCAGCATGTTCCCCTCCTCTTGGAAACTCACCTCTAACTTTCCTTGAGTGTAGAAAAACAGGGAGCATGGTGGCTGGGCCTCATTCCTCAAGGGGGGAAGGCAGATTCTGCACTGGGGAACAGGTGTGGGCAGGTGCCAAATGTCCTTACTGCAGAGAAGAGGGCATATACCCCACTCCCCAGCTGTGCTCTGCTTGAGTGGGAGCAGTGTGACATTGACTCACTGAGGACTAGTCCATAGGGCAGCTATGAGAAGGTCAGCTTACCCGTCTATCCTGTCTCCCTGCTCCTTCCTTAGCAACTTCAGCAGTGGCCTCCTGAGAGGGTGGGAAGGAAGGAGCTGCCTCCAGAGCATCAGTCCCTGAAGACCAGCTTTGAGAAGCTTCTACAGTGCTGCTCCCTGTCTGCCACTGATTTAGTAAGTCTGAGCCTTCCCCATGATGTCCTCCTCACACCATTAGCTTGTTCCCCAGACTCCTGAGCTGTAGATCAATTCCTTTTTTGACTCTTTTCTCATGGTCTCTGGGCCTGCTGTTTGCATCTTATATTTATTTGGGGGCAAGGAGGGGCTTATCTGGTCTGAGCCTAGCTAGCCGGTATCAGGGCTCCAGCAACACTGAGGCTTACCTCTTGGAAAGGCAGTATGGGGCACTGGAGGGAGGGTGAAACTAGGAGTCAGGAGACCTGCCGTTCATGCACCGGCTGTGTCAACTTAAGCAAGTCACTTATCCTCTTTGGGCCTTCATTTCCTCTCCTGTGAAATGAAAGCAATAGCATGAAGTGGTTCCAGCTCTGATACACTGTGATTCTTTATAGTCCCGTGTAGTGTTAGTTTTAGGGGTTGGAGTCAGAATCCATTTTCCTCCCTGCAGAAAACAAAACGGAAGCTGGATAATGCAGCCCAACGTCTAGAATGTCTATATGATAAGCTCTGCCAGGGCACAGTAAGTACACTTAGTGGTATTCCTCTGCCCCCTGCCCTCCACCATCACCATGGCCAAAGGGACCCCAGTGTCCTCTCCCATAGGTCTCACCGACCTGGTTCCCCACAAAATACATACATACACATTTTGCCCAAACTGGGCTCCAGAACTTAAATCATCTCTTACCCTTCCATGCTCCCAGGGTAGGGGCTGGGTTGGGCTCCCTGACCTAAGCGTGCCTCCCTCCACAGCTCTCGCCTCATGTCCTGGCTGGGCTCCATGAGGTTGCCCGATGTGTGGACGCAGGAAACTTTGAGCAGGGCCTTGCGGTGCATGCCCAGGTGGTGGGCTGCAGCAGCTTCAGCGAGGTCTCCAGCTTCATGCTTGTCCTGAAGTCTGTCCTCACCATTGCTCATAAGTTGCACGTGTAAACCAGGCAGCCTCTCTTGTGAGGAGCCTACTTCTGCTGTTACTTAACTCCTCCCTGCAGAAAAGGGGGAATTTTGGAATAGATTTTTTGTTTTCCCCACCCCTCTTCCCTTGTTGCCAGGTATATGATGCTATGGGCTTGCCTCTAAACTAGCAGAGTGCCTGCTTTCCACCCCTTTATGCCTGGCTTTCTAGAATCTGCCCAAGACTCTCTCAGCCTCTGAGGCAGAGCACAGAGTTGGCTCTTCACTTGCCTTGATGCTGTACTCTGACAGGACCCAGGACAGTTCATCTTCTCTCCTAGGGATATTCTGTTTTAAGTGGCTTCTGAGGTGAGCAGGATCAGTACCTCCAAGTCTACCTCTGCTGTACCCATCTTGTGGGACTTTTGTTTTTTTCCCTTCCCTGGGTTATGAGCCTGACCTTACCTTCTTGGCTCTGACTTCATATTTCCAGGTCCTTTATACTCTGGGCCCCAGAGGCTGGGGTAGAGTAAACTCTTGTTCATTTTTTGAACAAGTCAAGGTTATGAGGGGTTGGTGCTGAGCAGAACCAAAAGGAGGAAATTTGGCCTTTTACAAGGACCTTCTCTTCTACCAGTATTGTAAGGGTGGGCTAGATTAGGTGGAATATAGAAAGGATGCACTGCCTTTTGCTGGGAGCTGTCCTAGGCTGTGAAACAGGAGCAGAGGGACCACTGCCTGCAGGGAATGGTCCTGACTTGACCTGTCTGGGCCCTGGCCCAAGGCCCTCAACCATTCATTCTGTGATCATAAGCCCAGTTCTGGAATTGGAGCCATATTAACAAAAGACTTTTCTAGCACTGCTCCTCAAGGGTTGGAGGCCCTTCTCCTCAGCCCCTACATGTCTCAGGGCTGCCTTCTCTGGCTGTACTTTTCATGGTTGGACTTTGTATTTGAAGCACTGATGTACTTAATGGGCAATAAAGCTGCTTTGATTTGGTTTCCTCAGTCCTCTTCCAATTATTATCTCTTCTAGATCCTATTTTGCCCTTATCTTTCTTCCTAGCCTCTTTGTTTGTGCTCCCTGTACCCCAATAAAGCAGGAGAGAGGCTTGAGGACAGATGGGGAGTCTAGAAAGTTGAAGAAAGGAGGATGCAAGGAGAAAGCCTTGCAGCTTCTGTGGCCACTCTGCTGTGTGTGTCTGTCTGTCTCCATCTGTGCCTGACGTTCGGCTCTAGGGTTTTCCCCACAACACTTCAGGGCTGAGCTCAGCTACACAAAGGGGCTGGGTGTGAAGCGGGGGGTACTATCTCTAATCCTGTTGTAGATCCCATCATGTCTGTGGGCTAGATGTGTGTGTTTGGGAGGAAGGGATTGTTAGGCAGTATTTGTTTGTAAAGCCACTTGCTCTTCAGATAATACTTGCACTAACTTCTATTGATGAAGCAGTGTGAGCCCCAGCAAAGTCCTTTCCCAAAGTGTCTTTGAAGCCAAGAGCCCATTGAAGGGAAGAAAGGCAGGGAGAGGGGATTAGTTTGTTCAGCAGCTGTGAATTTCAGTGGGAGGTTGATGAACTCCGAAGTCTTTGTTTAAATTAAAGGGGGGGAGAAAAAAGCCGCTGCTGGAGCGAGAGCCCCACTTGGGGCCCTGAACTAACACAAGGAGAAGTCTGAGCTGCAGGGAGCTGTGTACTGACTGCGAAGACTTTTCCCAAACACTTTCGGGGAAAGGTGTTGTGAGAAGAGAAGGGGGCGGAGTGGGGGGATTAGCATGTGAAATGAAGTTTTCATTGACTCCAGTGGGGGTAGAAGGCTATTTTAATGGCATTTTGTTCTCTTATTTTCTCTTCTTGAGCTCTTTAGAGATATTGTTTTGCTAAGGCAGGCTTTCTTCCCCCTTCTTTCCAGTCTGCGGATTGCCTCTATGGGAGCCAACATAAATATTTCTCCTCCAGGAATGCGGGTTAATTAAAAGGAAATGAATGAGTGGAAGCATCCAATCCAGACCCACAATAGGAGGGTGCCCTGGCCTGCCCTCCCCTCCCACCACCGCCAGCACCACCAGGGCTGAGTGCGACCCTGGCTCTGTCTTTGCCCTAACCTGCTGCTAAGGCCAGTTGAGGCTGAGATTCTTTTCAAGGAAAGAAAGCCCTGCCTGTGTGTAGGCTCACAGGCCAGGAACAGGAAGGACAGTGTTTTGCGCCCCTCCTCCCCCACCCAGTGTCCTTGTCACTTCTCAGGATCTCCTTCTGCTTCTCTCTGGTGGAGATAGATGGGCCTTAAAGAGGACACAAGAGGAGGGAAGGGACCAGGGTTCCAGTATGTACCCCATGGTAACTTACTAGTTGGCTGAACAAAGACAGACATCTTTTTTAGCATCACTTTTAGTCTGTAAAACAAAAGGTTTGTCTAGCTGACCTCCAAAGTGTCCTCCCAAGCAACTGTTCTGGAGTTGTCCATGTTTGCAAAGGGGAACACAGCCCTGGTGTTTGAGTATAAGAAAGAACCTAAACTCCATGAATGCAGGGAGGTTATTGTGTTGTTCACCACTCTATTTGCCCACCAGTGTTTGTTGAATGACCAAATGAATGAATGGATAATACAAGAGAGGAAAAAAAGCAATACAGATCTAAGGTAGCTCAATAAAGTTTTCTTTATAAAACTCAGATGAATCTGGTATCAATCATATCCATTTGGGAATACAGAACAACAACCTATGAAAGGACTTTCTGGCAGTATGACAGGTTTCAAGTACTGACCTGGAATGATCAAATATGAAGCACAATAGTATTCCTACTTTTATGCTGAGAGACCTCTTGGAGAATGCAGTTTTCCTTTACAACTCTGTACTTTTATATTTTCTAGCTGTCTTGCCAGATTTTCTTACTGAACACTATCAAGTAATTCTGCCAAGTGGGACAGCCAGCTTAGTATATGCTGCTGCTTGATTAGGGAAGAAGGACACATTGGGAGATTCAAAAGGCCCAGATCAAAGCTGAGGGATGGAGCAAAAAAGGCCTTTTGCTGATAGAACTGGAAATGAAGCACCAGAAGACCCTGAAGGGAAGTGTGTCCCTGTGAGGAAGGGCAGGCAACCTCTCTCCTCAGTAAGTGTTAGCCGATCAGAGGATGTGTAGGGATGAGGCCAGGGGTTTGGGGTCTGACCCAGCCACTGTCCCAATCTGGAATATAAAAGGAGTCTTTCCACTCTCATGGGTCAGCCCCTAAAGCCTCAGCCCCCCCGCTCCCCACCTACTTAGAGCCACATCTCTGTGTTCTCTCTACTCTGGAAGGTAGGATGAGGTGGTCTGGCATCTGAGCAGTTCTCCTAAAGAGCAGTTCTGTGTCCAGACCCATGACCAGCTTAGGAGAAGGGAGATGGTTGGGAAGCTTCTTAGCTACAGAGAGTCTGTCAGGGATTGACTCTTCCCTTTCCAGAGCCCTCTTTAAGAAGCAAGTCCCTGCTATACTGCTTCTATCTCAAGCACCACAAGCAGTGAGTCTTAGCTACTGAGTGAATGTATTGGTATAAGATTTACATAGATGATTCATTAATTGTTGGCAGATTAGCCTCAGTCAGGCCAGCATAACTACTTAGGCCATGGGGGGAGTAAGGCATGTTCTGGCAAGGTGGGAGGGAAGAGTGGGCCTAGACGTATCTTCCACCCACCCTCCCTTACGTCCCCAAGAATAAGTTCAATACCTAGAAAAGAAGGCACATACCACAGTGCCAGTAATAAATTAAAGTTCAAGGTGCTGAGCTTCCATTTGGAAAGTTTCATTGCAGGAAGTTTACCTATTGAAGAAAAGTAACCAATGCCCTGAATCCTGTCTATTTGAGATCCAGTTTTGTGAAAAGGAAGGGTCCCAGCTTCTCCTTCCTTATGACCTGCTTTTAGAGGTGCAAACTGGGGTCTAAATGGGAAATTGGCTTTATTTAGCTCAGTCTTGGCTCAGAGGAACAAGGATCCTTTGGGGCAGGAGGAGAGGTAAAGTTGGTTGCTAGGAAGAAATAGGTTTTGAGCAAGAAGTTTCCTTTAAGGGATAGAAAATGACTGGTAATCTGCCCTTACATAGTTCCTAGACATTATGGGTATGTCTGGAGCTCTTCGGGTGATTGTCTAGGAAGATCACTGCCTGACTGGTGAAGTCCACTGAAGACATAGTATCACGAGCAAGTCGGCCCTCTAGGGTTCCCACTTCTTCCATCTTCAGGCCCTGCCTTTAGGAAATAGTCCCCAAAGACATGCTTTTTCCTGGGTCAGTTTTGTCACAGTTTTTCTTCAGGAAAAGGGAACAAGAGAAAAAGCATTAGAGATTGCTGGAGTGTCTGCCAACAGTTAGCAGGGAGCTAACAGAAGCACGGGAGGAGCCCTGCAGAAAAAAGATGTGGCTATGGTAGAGACCTGGCAGCAGAAAAATGGGGGAGGGGTGCAGGAAATTGTAAAAAAGAGAAAAGCATGGCTTTACCCTGACCCTGCATATCCGGGAAGTGTTTTTCTGGTTTCCTAAGGCTCCAGAGGCTAGGTCAGGCATTAGGGCAGCTAGGAAGGGGAAGAGGGATGCCTGTTCTCATCCTAGTCCAAGGAAGATCAATAGCTCAAAATCTCAGGACTGGAAGTCCTCAGACCTAAGTGTGGACTATGAGGATGACTCAGATGGAGTTTGAGGAGATCTCAGAGGAATTGGGGGAAAGAGTTGGAAAGTGGAGAGCTCTGGAGAGATTGCAGCGTCTCTCTTTCTTGGGATCCCTGGGCAGGGCAGGGTAGGGGGCTGGGGAGCATTCCCTTGGTGCCTCTATTACTGGGGTCTCTAAAAGAAGCCAAGGACAAATGAGGGAGAGGTGGGGAGAAAGGAGACCCTCAGGATTTTCTCCCGGGTTTGTGCGCTGCGCCCCCCCGCGGCCGCTCGGCGCGGCTGCAGAAGTACTTGGTAACCCGCCGGCGGCACTGCTCGCAGCGGACGGCACAGCACCAGTGGAACTTGCAGTTGCAGCTGGACACGGTCTCGGCCCGGCGCTCCTCCACCGCCAGCCCGCAGTCCCCGCAGAGCCGGCGGCAGCTGCGGCGCTCCCAGCGGCCCAGGGCCCGCCCACGCCGCAGGCACTCTCGGCCTTCAGTACCCAGCAGTCCTAGCGTTTTGTTCTCCAGGCAGTAGTCCGGGGAGTCCTCCAAGTGCACCAGCTCCCGCGTGGAGATGGAGCGGAAGGTGTCGGCGATGGCACCCCGGCCGGCAGCACTGTTGCCAGCGCCCTGCAGCAGGTCCACCTTGAGAGCTGCGTGGTACTTCTCCTTCAGGTGTGCGCCCACCTCGCGGAATTCAGGCAGCTGCAGCCAGCAGGTCTGCGTGGTGCAGCTGCCAGACACACCGTGGCACTTACACGTGCGTTTCATGGTGCCCTTCACCGCCTGGGGAGAGAGCCAGGAGTGAGCTGGCCAGGGACTAAGTGGTGGGGAGTCGGCCTGGGGGGGGGTTGTGAGGCGTCTAGCTAGTCCATATGGCTCACGGGCTTTGTCCCTCGCTTTTCCAATCTGTTAAATGAACTGAAGAGCTGTCCACACCTAGGGCTGGTAGAGGATGGAGCCAGCTGCCTAACCCCAAGGGCTACAAGACTCACCTTGCGGCCAGCCTCATTGTTGTGCAGGTTCATGGCTGCCCGGGCATCCTGTCCTGTCTCTAGGGCATCGACGAACTGCTTGGATATTGCCTCTCCGAAGCCCACGTTGTCACTACAGCCTCCCCACAGCCAGCCTTGGCCACCTGGGATGAGTGCAAGGGGAGGAAAGGTCTTTGAACAGGCGAGCTTGGGCTCCTGGGCTACTGTTTCTAATTGAGTTTGGCCTTGGGCAAGTGCCCTGTCTCCAGATCAGTTTCAGCTTAGATTTGTTTGGGCCACTTTTGCACTTCCACTTCCAGCCTCAGCCAATCCCCTGCTCAGGACTCCACGAGGTTAGTAGTGCAGAGTGGATTCTCTGCAAGCTGCCAGTGCCATGCCCCTGTTGCTGGCCTTTGAGCAGAGTGTGTATATGCCTGATCAACGATTGATGTCCACAAAATGGCAGGAAAACAGAAGGGAAAGTGCCAGCATTGAGGAGGAGAGAGAGGCACAATGGAAATAATATTAACAAACAAATTGGAAATTGAGCTGGAGGACAGAGAGGATTCAAGAGGACAGAGGAGGTAAGGAGTGGGAAGGAAACAGGGACAGGCAATATGGAATAATACTCTCTCTATTCTGAGAGAGTAACAGAATTGAAGCCACAGGGTGTTGTTCCTTTATCGTGTTTAAAGTAAGGAAACCACTCAATTGGGAGAGGAGGGCCCCAAGCTACATTGAGCCTAGTTTGTCACTCTAGGGTTTCGGCTTAAACTGGTTGGCCTTGATTTTCTTCAGATTTAGAAGAATACAACTCTTCTTCACCTCATCAAACTACTTACCAAACTTTTCATGCGTAGTGAACTTTGCTGGCCTGGCCTGGCAACCCACAGTACTACTACTCACCCAGCTGCCCATTGCGGGAGTCGTCACAGCCACAGTTGTCAAAGTCGCCAAGGCTGCAGTTCCTAGTCAGAGTGTACATGACCCCAGCAGAACTGATGGCGTGTACAAACGCTGTCTCCCGATTAGCTGGCAGGAACCAAAGATGGGTGAGTTAGAGGGAGGGGTTGCAACTCAAAGAAGTACCAGTCATGCTATCTGCCTTTAATGCCATCATTATGTTCTCCATCTCCGGCTCCATCCTGTTTCCTCACCCTTATAATATACCTTACTTGCTTCCATGGTCTGTTCCAGCCTTGGTCTCAGTGCTATGCTTCTCCCCTCCCATCTTTTCAGGTCACACATTGACTAGGTGGCTGGATTATTGTTGACATACATGGTTGTAAAGGACTTAGGTGGTGAATAGCCAGAGGAAGAAATGGGGAAGGAGATGAATCTGAAGGCCAGGTTGTAAAGAACCCATGTTTCTTTTTTCTTAAAATACTAAAGCCTGAGAGGCACGTGCCATCTAGTCCTGAAAAGAACTGATTGGCAGCTATTTCATTTCGTGGCATGGCCACTCTTTATCTTCTTCTTGGGAATCTGGTGTCCAAGTCAGTCCCCATTCATCCTGTACCTCTCCGCTGAGCTGCTGAAGGGAGGGCTAAGAGGCTTGAAGAATTAATACCCCCACCTACCTCCTGATGCTTTTTATATTGTGAGGAAGCCTTTAGCCAACTGGGAGGCCAAGGATGGCTTAAGGTTGGGGATGAGGCAAGGTCCATTCACTGAGCAGTGAGGGTTTTGGGAAGAAAGAAAGAAAAGCTTTATAAGTAGGAAGGAGGTGATGGAGAAGGGACAGAGAAGATCCCAGAGACAAGATCACCTGAGAGTAGAGACCAGGTGAGGACTAGAATATGGATATAGAAGCAGCAGGGGGCCATCCCTGAAGAGTTGGGCTCTAACCTGTGGCCAGGGGGTCCAGGGAACTGTAGCCAAGGCTTTCCTTACCACTGCGAAGGCCGCCATGGCTGGACAGCTGCAGGGCTCTCTCAGGGCAGTTCCATCGGTCCCAGGCAAACTGATATTTGCATTCTTCAATACCACTCTGGGCACCAGCTGCCACACTGCTGGAATAGATCAGGTAAGCCTACAGAAACACAGGGGTCAAAATTCAGACTCCCAGCTGAACTTGGGAGGCATTTGCCCTGAAGTGGCCAAGCATCTCTTTTCATGCCACTTTCCCCTCCTAAAATAATGACCGAGTAAGCACTCTAAATATGCTGTCCCATTTAACATCACAAATAACCTCATGAAATAGGTACCATTTTTATAGATTAGGAGCCTGAAGCTTACAGAGGTGAAGTAAAGCAGTTTGCTCAAGGTCCCAGAGCTAGCAGATGATAACCGTAGGAATGAAATTCAGTATTGCCAGACTCTAGACCTCACTAGCCTTTATTCACTATACTATTTTACCTCTCCAAAATGAGACCAAATACATACTTCATGGATTTTAAGCTGTTCTCATCCCATTACTGTCTTAAAAAAGAACATTTTGAGACTGGAACTGTCCTGAGGGATCATAGAATACAATTCCAGCATTTTAAAGATGGAAAACTGTGTCCTGCCATTGCACTGAGAAGGATGTGTGGCTGCAACCTGACACCAGGAAAGGCTTCTGACTTTTCTGGCTCTGGAAATTCTGTCCATAAGTTCAGTATCAGTACTCCTGAGTTCTTGCCTTGGCCCTGACACTAGTTTGCTGTGTTCTTTTGGGTGCATCTCTAACCCTCTCTCTGCATGGTTTTTCATTCTGTAATATACACAGCTAATAAAAAATGTGGATATAATGAAAAGAAATTGATATGTATAGTCTTCAGTCAAGAAGCTAAAGTTAGTGAAATTCAAATAAATCAAAGGATTTTTTTTTCTTACCTTTGGACCAGTCATCAGGAAATTGTTCACTGACCTAGAAGAGAAAAACCACAGATCATAATGGGCATATACCAACTCATTTCTGTTGCCAAACATTATAAGGATTACCTCAGTAAACATAATTGATAGGAAGAAATGAAAATGGTCTTGCCAAGGAAAAATGGTGCATAAAGAATCTATTAAAGATAATTTATCTAATAGAATATGTACAAAAGGAGCTAACATTGGGTGCCTAGGTGGCTCAGTGGGTCTGACTTCATCTCAGCTCAGGTCTTGATCTCAGGGTTGTGAGTTCAAGCCCTGCATCGGTCTCCAACCTGGGAATGGAGCCTACTTTAAAAAAAAAAAAGGAGCTAAAATTATGTTTTCTTTTGATTTTTAAAATTTCAAATACCAAAAATGTCAGGAGTAATATGTAATCATTATTTTGCCATGGGTTGGGAAAAGAGAGCAGTAACTCACTAGTTTGTACCAGACACTCTACTGTGAGGATTTTACATGTTGATCTTATTAAATTCTTAGTGTCTTGGCCATTATTCCTATTTTTTAAGTAGGGAATTGGAGACTCAAAAAAAGTAAATATATTGTTCCAGCTCACCCAGCTAATAAGTGATTAAAGTGGGATTGAATCCAAGTCCATCTGGCTCTATAGGACTCTTAGAAGGATAGTTCTCTAATCAGAAAGAGGTAAACAGAATGTCTTTCTAGGAACTGATAATTAAATTCCAAAAATAAATAATCTGGCTCTGGAAAATAGTTTATTTCAGTTCTGAAAGAAATGGACTTGCCATTCAAGTTAGCATTTCTGAATAAGGATAAATGAAGAAATGAAGATTTATCCTTATTCAGGAACTTGTATATGGATGCTTATAACAATGCATTCATTATATACCCCCAAACTGGAAACTCCTCAAATATCTTTCCATAACTGTGGTACATCCATGCCACGGAGCATTACTCAGTGATACATTCAATAACTTGGATGAACCTCAAGGAAATTATACAGAGTGATCACAGCCAATTTAAAAAGGATACATACTTTGGAGTGACTGGTCAGTTAAGCGTCCGACTTGATTTTGGTTCAGGTCATGATCTCCGGGTGGTGAGATCAAGCCCAGTGTAGGGCTTCTCACTGGGTGTGGAGCCTGCTTGGGGTTCTCTCTCTCCCTCTTCCCCTCCCCCCACTCATGCTCTCTCCCTTTTTGTCTCTAAAAAAAGGATACATATTTCATGGTTTTATTCATGTAACAGTTGTGAAATACATAATTATAGAGCTGGAGAATAGATGAGTGGTTGCCAGGGGTTAGGGACAGGGGATGGGTGTAGCTATAATGGGATAACGCCAGAGAGTCTTGCTCTAGCTCATAAAAGCAATCTTTATGTTAGGCATAATTTGCAAAGACTTTTGAACCTTACCAGGCCAGATGGAGGCTAGTTCCCATTCAAGAGGATAGAGTGTCAGGAGAGAAAATAGCAACAAAATAAAAATCAGGTGGCAGACAAAAGAGAAAGCTTTACCATGAGCCTGGAGGAAGAGATACCCTGTGAGAGGATACTAAGTTGGAATCACAGGGAGCCATGGGGGGAGACAGTAGAGAATTCTTTCCTCAAGATCCTATATGTCAAGATTTGTATGATCTGCTGGTTGAGCTGAAATGATTAATCAATTGGATTTAATTGAACACCTGCCATGGGACAAGACTGTAGGCCTTATGTGGACATTTCCATTAATTAACCTTTGTTAACCCCAGAGTTATTTGCAGACATATTTGAACCATTATGACTGGTTTCCTCATATCCAGACTATCCAGTATTAAGAATTGGGATAGATGTTAGCTAGACTTACTGTAATGATCATTTTTGTAGTATGTACATATATAGAATCATTCTGTTGTATACTTGAAACTGATATGTTGACTATATCTCACTTTAAAAATAACTGTATGTCCTTGTGAACACCTAAGGAGGGGGATCTTGTTTTGTTTTGTTTTAAAGATTTTATTTATTTATTCATGAGAGACACAGAGGCAGAGACACAGACCGAGAGAGAAGCAGGCTCCATGCAGGGAGCCCAATGCGGGACTCAATCCTGGGACCCCAGGATCAAGCTCTGGGCTGAGGGCAGACACTCAACCGCTGAGCCACCCAGACATCACAGGATCTTGTTCTTAATTAACGAGACAATGGCAACATTTTTTTTTATTGGGGAGTAAAGCATAATATGGATTACAGAAAGCATAGTTGAGTGTGTGATGTTAAGAAGTGAAAAGAGAGCCAAAGAGGAAGGAATTTAAGTGTTTGTGCGGGTATTACCTAGGGACAGTTCTATGATTGAAGGCAAGATGGTAACAAAGAGTGAAAGATATAAAATTTGTTTACCAGGTGGAGGCAGCTCTATAGAACATGGTACAGTCAGCATGCTCTTAGATGGGGTACAAGCTTTCCATTCCCCAAATGGACAGTTGCAGAAGATAGTACACAGATTGAGTGTCATTCACAAGGCTTGTGCCTTACCCTCCTAACAATTCTCAGACCTTTTTTTGAACTCCAGACTTGCATATCCAACTATATTCTTGACATCTCCACTTCATTGTTTAATGGGCATCTCAAACGTAATACATCTCAAATTTAACTCCTGACCTTTGCTGCCACCATCCCAAACCTGCCCCTTCTGTAGTCTTCCCCCACTTAACTAAGGAACAGTTCCTCCTTCTAGTTGTCAGACAAAAACCTTGGAGTCACCTTTGGCTCCTTTCTTTCATATCCCATATTCATTCTGTCAACAGATCCTGCCAACTCCAGCTCAAATTATATTCAGACTGTAATCAATTTTCAACACCTTCACTGCTATCACTGGGTCCAAGCTATCACTGTCTCTTGCCTGGATTTTGTTTTTAAGATTTTATTTTTAAGCAATCTCTGCACCCAATGTGGGGCTCAAACTCATAACCCCAAGATCAAGAGTTGCATGCTCTACTGAGATAGCCACACACTCCATTTGTGCCTGGATTATTGTTAAAGCCTACTGACTGTTCTCCTTGCTTCCACCCTTATCCTCCCACATTTTGTCCTCAAAATGATTGTTCCACTTAAGGATCAGTCCTGGGCACCTGAGTGGCTCAGTCTGTTAAGCATCTACCTTCAACTCAGGTCATGATGCCAGGGTCATGAGATTGAGCCACACCAGGCTCCCTGCTTGGTGACGAGCCTGTTTCTGCCTCTCCCTCTGCCTGCTACTCCCCTAGGTTGTGCTCACTCTCTGTCAAATAATAAATAAATAAAATCTTAAAAAAAAAAGAACAGTCCCTTTAAAATATAGATCAGGGGTGCCTGGGTGCCTCAGTTGGTTGAGCACCTGACTTGGTTTTGGTTCAGGTCATGATCCTCATGGGTTATGAGATGAAGCCCTACATTGGGCTCCATGCTCAGTGGGGAGTCTGCTTGAAAATTCTCTCTGCCCCTCCTCCCCCTCTCAAATAAATAAACAGATTATTTATTTATTTATTTATTTTTAAAATATTTTATTTATTCATGAGAGACACAGAGAGAGGGGCAGAGACAGGCAGAGGGAGAAGCAGGCTCCCTATGGGGAGCCTGATGTGGGACTTGATCCCAGGATCACTATCTGAGCCAAAGGTAGACATTCAACCACTGAACCACCCAGTTGCCCTAATAAACAAATTTAAAAATATATATATAAATCGGATTTTGCTACTTTTTGCTCAAAATCCGCTAATGATTTCCTATTCACATAGAGCAGAAGTCAAACTCTTAGCATGGTTTATAAAATCCTACACAGCCTGGCTCCTGTTAACCTAATCTCCTACTACTCTCCCCTTATTTTGCTCCAGCCACATGGGTCTCCTTGTTCCTCCAATATACCAGGCACCCTCCAGCCACCAGCCATTGCGCTTGCTGCTCTTTCTGCCTGTAATGCTTTTTACTCAGATGTCCAAGTAGTTTGTTTCTTCACCTGCATTCAGCCTTTAAATCCAGTGTGTCTTTTTCCCTAAAGCTTTCCTTGATCATCCTATTTAAAATTACAACTCCCCCCATCCTATTTCTCTGCTTCATAAATCGTATGATCCGATTTATATAAAATGTCCAGAATAGTCAATTCTGTATAAAATCTTACTTATGTTTAAAGAAGTATCTAGTTCAAAAACCACAACCAGCATTTCTTGAAGACTCACAGCAACTTTCTTCTGCCTCACATTAAGGTTTCCCTTTATTCCCTAATACTCGACTGTAAGTAGAGGTTAGTTATCCTTGTATCCCCCCCAGCTCCTATTATAATACCTTGAACAAAATAAGTGCTCTTTAAAAACAGATTGAATTATAGGGTTTTGAAAAAAGGATGGAAGGGAGGATCATCAGAAAGAACAGAAAATTGTAGGATAATAAGGACTGAAAAAGATCTAGGGGAGGATATGAGAAGGACATCTGGCACACCAGTGCTCCCAATTCTCTAACACTGTGAGCAGATGACCATTGCTACATTAGCAGATGATCATACCACAAGAGCAACGACAGTGAACGCTGAGCATATGTACACAGGGGTTGGTGTTATAATCAAAAGTTTTAGCGAATTCAGTCTCACACACTTAATGATATGTGTAATTGTTATTGTACTTCTTAGTAATTAGACCTAAGTGGTAAGCAATTTACATAAATAACTGCAGTTTTGTTTTTATACTGCCAAATAAAAATTGTGTGATTGTTTCTTCTCCTTTTGACAGTCTTCCTATATATACTGATATATAAAATTTAATTTCTGTCACACAATAATAGCTGACATTTGAGTATGTCTCTTCTGAAAGAGTGCTTTACCTGTATCATTTTCAATTTCCAAGGCAACCCCATGGGGTAGATACTGTACTATTTACTGGATGTTTATCCTGTTCACACAAAATGCTTTATGTTCTTCACATGTTTTAAGCTCATGTAATTGTCACAACTGTAGAAGTAGAAACTATCATGTCTTCTATTTTACAGAAACAGAAACTAAAATATACAGTGGTTAGCCAGCATCACAAAGCTAGTTAAGTGGTAAAGCCAGGACTGGAAGCTAGTCGGTGTGATTCTGGAGCATGTATTCCTTCACTGCTATGCTTTTCTACAACCCATATTTCTCTTGTTCTTATTTCCACCTGCTAATCCAGTACTCCTGATCCCCAAAAAGTTCTTGATTAGTATTTCTTCGAGGTCTTAGTGATGTTTTGCACACACTCATAAACAAACTCAGTTAATATTAATTACATTGTCTCTGCTGCTTTTCCATTCTTCCATTGTTCCAACCTTCCCTTTGTTTGTATGTCTGACAGGCACCTGTATCTACCAGGCCTTGTCTCTGCTTTATCTGTGTACCACCACATCCCCTGGGCACATTTTGGAGAGGGCCTGTTGCTGCTTAGGCCGGGTTCAATGCATAAAAGGTAGGAATGTGCTACACTAATTTAGGATGTTAATAATGGGGAAAATGTGTAGGGGGGAAGGGAAGGATTTGTGGAAGCTCTATACTTTCTGTTCAAGTTCTCTGTGAACCTAACTTCTCTTAAAACAACTATTAAGTTTTTAAAATACAGGGACAAATGTCTTTTTAACCCATTTTAGAGTTTTGCTTTTCCACTTAGGTGTCAAAACTGCCATTTGTGTACAAGGTCTTATAGAGTTTTAGTAAAATAGTTCTTTCAGGATTTGCCTGTAACATGCTCTCCTAGTTACCCTCCAACCTCCTTTGCTGGACTAAAATTGAGGGGCTTGCTTACACTTTGACAATCTTCATTCTGGATCTTCTTGATTCCCTTCCCTTAGAATGAATGCTATCCTAGGAAGACTCCATAATCACTCAGTTAGATAAGCTTCTGGAGCCTTCAGCCCTGCCAATTCTCTCAACCTTCCCACATATGCAGAATCCAAGTGGTGGGCCCAGCCTGGAGCCCCTTCAAAGGGTGCTCCTTTCAAAGGGTGCCATCCTCACGAAGAAATGGGTGATTAAGAAAAGTATCAACTACAGTTTGTTGACACCTTTTCTGGCTTTAGCTTTCAGTGACCTCATGCTAAAATTGCCTTTGTCCACTCAAGAGCAATATCCTTGGCCTTCGCACACTGACTATTGTTGATTTACCCACACTGGACCTCTTCCATCCCTGTAACAATTCCCTAAAGAAATAAGTACCAGTGCACTTTCTGACTGAGGAAAGACTCTTTGTTACCTTGGGATCTGGCAGTTTCCATTGACTCAAAAGCAAATAGATGGGGCTACGGTCTGGCCAGATAAGCAGGACAATTCTTCAATAAGATTATGACTGAAGCTAGCCCAGCTCCTGTCTCCAGATGTCTGAAGAAGGTGGATTTGGTGAAAACATCTCCCCAGATGTGCTCCTGGCCTTTCTGTGAGTCCCAGTGGTCAAGGGTGTAAGCAAAAATCATGCTCCACCAATTCCCTTTAACTATCAGGTGGTCATAATGCCTGGCCTAGACAGGACTGGATTCTTTTCCCACCTCCTGTCTCTTGGTGTCAGACGTGCTTTGGCTTTTTTTTTTTTTTAAAGTGTTCTATCAGTCTATGGAGTGCATACTTTGGTGTTTATAAAACTGTCAAGTCTAAATAAGCTTTATGGAAGAGGTACTATAGTTATAAGATATTAACACTGGAAAGGCTGGAGAAAGGGTCTATAGGACTTCCCTGCCATGGTTCTTTGCAAACTAATGTAAGTCTATAAAATGTCACTTATATAGAAATACATTTATAATTTAAATATATAAAGTATAAAAGTATATACAAATAAAATGTTACATACATACATACATACATACATACATACATGATCTGGAATGTCAGAGACTTGGAGAATAGACTTCAGTGTAGGCATTTGAAAATTAATCCACATGGATTAGTTGGTAGAGTCCATGAGAATCCTCTGGGGAGCTTATTAAACATCAAGTTTCTTGGGCCCCAGTTCTAGAGACTCTTGTTGGGCAGTGGTGATGGGGGAAATGGATGGGAGGAATCTCAATAAACACATTCCTAAGATGACCCCCAGAGTCTATTTTGAGAAACATTGGTTCAGAGGGAGAACAGGCATCTAATACCTAAGTAATAAACAGAGGGCTTGGAAATCTTAAAATACTGCTTCAGTCTTCTAGAAAATGGCTGCTCCAATTTTAACAGTAACAAATTGGTGGACATTCTCTTGTTTTGTTTCTGGGTGGAGTACCTTCTGGTTTTGGTAGCTCTCACAGCTTTCTCTGGTCACTGCCTTGATGAGCCAGGTCTCTGACTGCACTGAGCCTTAAAATCATGGGTATCTCTTTCCTTCCCTGCAGTTTTTCTTGGTACTATGTTTTTCCCCTAGCAATTATAACTGACCTGTCTATGTTTACCTTTTTCATACCAGGAATAAAATATTTTGGGGGTGGAATGTGCCCACAAGGATTCTGAGTGTTTGTCTAGGGGCCAGCTATCCTCTAGGAAACATGCTAACTACCCCATTCATGGAAGTCTTCAGTGCCATAGCTATGATTTTTTATTCTTAGACCACCTCCACATTCTTGTCATCAACTCACTGTCATCGATGAGTTTGTAATTCAGTCTTTGGTTTGTACTTTTTCCTACAAGCTTCTAATGCCACTCATCCTTCTCCCAAGATAATTTCTCCACAGTAAGAAGTTGGGAGAGAAATGGTCTGTCTCTATCATTCCTTTTCAGCTCTCATGATAATGTTTCAGCATACCTTCTTGCTGTCACTTCCCCCATTTGGCTGGTTAGCTAAATCATCCTCTTGTTCTGTTTTTACTGCCTTCTGCCTGGCTCCTCTACTGTCAACATTTACAAGTTCTTGCCCCTTCATTTCAGTGTGTGTCTAAGTCCTTGCTGTTCTCCTAATTACTAAATTTTTTTTATCTCTTGTTAAACAACCACCCAGATTCGGATACATTTGTATTTTGAAGCTATGGGTAATGCTAAAGCAGAGTCCTGTGGACTTTTGTGTCATTTTTGCATTGCTTCTCTGCTCTATCCATTGATAACCATGCAATACCTCAGTGGATATAATCAGCCACACTCTAACCACAATTCAAAATTCTTTGATCTAGGGCACTATAGCTCCTCAAACACCCACAGCTTCCAGCATTATGCAGCTTCTCTCATGAGCTATATTGCCCCCTGAATTGCCTATTCCATAATCAGCCTGATCACCAGCAAAAATTTTTCCCAGGGATCTGGGACAGGAGGGGAGGGACTTTGGATCAACCCAAATACAAATACCATAGCTTCTCTTTTAGTTCTTGGAAAGTCTCCAAGTTTCTTTTGTTTCTTTGTGTTTTCTTACCTAACATTTATGATCCATAGATCCATACACCCTAATTTTCAAAGCTCCTCTTTGATACAATTTGAAGGAATTTATTTTACCACTTTAGGAAGTTCACAGAAAATTGCAAGTTCCCACCCTCTGGTAGTTATGTCTAATTGTGGCTGAGCAGTTTAAACTGCTGTCCAATTAGTTTTAACAAGTTCTTCCTATTTGGGGATGTTTTCCAAACCAGCATAGCCCGTGAGGCCATCTATAGCACATCACATTGTATAGTTAGCAGTTTAGCAGCTGTGGTAAGAAGACATGCCTGATTCTATATAGTCTGGGACAGAGATGGACACAGGACCAGCAGTACCAAACACCATATTATCTTCAGATTTACTTCCTTTGCATGACCAGACCTTGTTATGAGGTCAAGTTCCTGTGCTGGACTCTATTTCCCCTCAGTATAAGGATCCTTTCCCAGTAAAAAACCCAGTTCCATGCAGCAAGCTTCTTGCAAGCTTCTAGTTTGCCAAGTGTGCCCTGATACATTAGAATCCCAGTGGTTAATGTAGTAGCTTAGATTTAAGTTAGGATTCCCTTTTTTCCTTCTCCACACACACATATTTTTTAAAACCTGTTTAGGTTTTTTTTTTTAAGATTTTATTTATTTGAGAGAGAGGGAGAGAGAGCACAAGAGGGCCAAGGGGCAGACTGAGAGGGAGAAGCAGACTCCCTGCTGAGCAGGGACTTGATCCCAATGCAGGGCTCCATTCCAGGACATTGAGATGCTTAACCCACTGAGCCATCCAGATGCACTGCCCCTACCACCCCCACCCCACTGCCATAATTTTAAAAAGTAAAATACTGAATGTGAATCTCCAGAATTTAGTGTTTTCCTCTCAGGGCCCAAAACTTTCATATCCATGCACTCTGGTCCCCTTGTTTGTTTGGCACCCTCCCTTCACTTTCCTCACAAGTCTTTGAATAATAGGTTTGGCTTCTCCCTACCCTTTAATCTCATCTTTTGAGGTCCATAGAGAGTCTCTGGATCCTGAAACTCTAGCTGGCTTACTTCAGGGGAGACCATCTGATTACAACTTGGGGGGAATAGCCTGGGGAAAAAGAGAAGTGGCAGTGAATGAATGCAGATGCTAATCTCTGTCTGGTGATCTAGCATGAGGAGAGAATGGGAAAGGGGTAAAAAAAAAAGTTAAAGGGAGAATCCAGAGTGGTGGAGCTGCCTGGAGCTGTAACTAGAAGGTGCTTCAGTGAAGCAACTTCTCTTAGAATGAATGTGTGACAGCCAGCTTTTCACCTAGAACTCACAAGATGTCTCGAGCCAGAGAGAGCCCAAAGAAGTTCTTTCTGAGCAAGTTTCCATGCGATTCTCTCCATCTTCTACAGCATCTGACTCACAGAACACATGCACACCAACACACACACAATTACACAGAAGGCAAACTTTACTGATCACTGTGAAATAATATCCCATTGGTCTGAAGTTTTCGCTAACCCCCTCCGATAATACCCAAGGATATTTAAGCTAAGAGCAATTCGTTGTACAATTAGAAAAACTTAAATTTAAGATGTAAAAATTTTTTAAGGAGTGAACAGCATGGACTAATTCTTATCCATTGTAAAGTCTAAATAATTGAAATCAGGTTCTTTCCCATTTAGCTGGGTGAAGGGATTAGAAAGTAGAAGGCACAGATATCTGAAGTCTTGAAAGGAAGAGAAATATCCAGAATTTCAAAGATAAGTTGCCTTCTATTTAAAAATTTGCCCAAAGGGACAAAGGTGATATGAGTGGAGAGATCTATTTCAGGAACAGAAATGAGACTACAGCAAATGAGCAGTTATGAAATGAAAGCAGCCAATGTAGACTCACTGAGGAAGGATGGCATTGAAAGGAAAGAAAGATGTAATTGCAGTGAAGACTGGGGCCACGTGTTTTTTTCTAAAGTTAAGTATAAAAAAATTTATTTTTTTTATTTATGATAGTCACACACACACACAGAGAGAGAGAGAGAGAGAGAGAGAGAGAGGCAGAGACACAGGTAGAGGGATAAGCAGGCTCCATGCACCGGGAGCCCGACGTGGGATCCGATCCCGGGTCTCCAGGATCGCGCCCTGGGCCAAAGGCAGGCGCCAAACCACTGCGCCACCCAGGGATCCCCAAGTATAAAAAAATTTAAAGAACATGTAGTTTTTGTCTTATTCTCATATCTATATCTCTTTCTTCCAAGGTAATTCAGGCCTATAAATAATTCTCAAACTTTTTTATAAATATGAATTTTCCATATCATTAAATGTAGTGCCCTAAAATATACTATAAAAGTCTTGTAAACCACTTAGCTAAAAAAAAAAAAGTTAAGCAGATGCACCAGTTTTAGTAGTAGTCATATTAAAATTTATAATAAAATTCCACATCTCAAATCCAGGCCATGCCAATAATTCCTGGCAATAGCTGA
The DNA here is from genome assembly GCF_905146905.1 of Nyctereutes procyonoides. Taxonomy (NCBI): domain Eukaryota; kingdom Metazoa; phylum Chordata; class Mammalia; order Carnivora; family Canidae; genus Nyctereutes; species Nyctereutes procyonoides. Next base: position 5,651,641 of record NW_026575133.1, on the reverse strand, counting down.
TGGGACAACTCTGTATCATAGATCTCTATAAAACAATCCTAGGCAGATTCTTTCCTGAGCAAATCACAAATTTTGAAAGGACAATCTTTTCCTCTGAAGCTAAAATGTCATTTGTATTCTAGGATATTTTATAAAGTGATAGGCTGTCTTTCCTTCCTTCTTTTTGTATTGTAACAAATGGCTGAGAAACGCTGAGCTACAAAAAAGCACTTCAACACTTAGCATTTAAATGAGGATTCTAACTGGGAATAGGCTGTACGCTTTCTCTGTTCTGTGGCCTCTAAGGGAAAGCTGCTAAGGAATAGCTCAAGCTACTATTCCTAGAAAGCCTGGGATTACAGGAACCTCTTCCGGGATCGTTATGGAGGCAGAGAATTTTGTTTTGTTTGTTGATTTTGTTACTTTGGTCCCTGTAGAAAGGAACTTTAGAAAATATTCCTGTTCTTATTTGCATTGATGGATACAATACCAGTTTATTTCAGATCAAGAAGATAGGTGTATATGTGTATATGGTAACTCTAAGAATTATCCTACAAAACAAGTGAACACAGTTCAAGGTGAGAAATTGACAAGTTATGGCACTTTATCATTTTTACTATTTAATGGAACTAAATCTAAATAGAAGGTAAAAATGATCTGTCCTCAATCCAATGCAACTATCAACTTCTGTTGCCTTTGCTAATCAACCACAGCTCAAACAGAAATAAACTGAAATATATATTTGAATGAATTTTCTCTTTTTTTACTAATTTTTATTCTTGATTTTTCTCACCAAGGACACTTGGCCATATATATATGATGTTCTCCAAGAGTCACTCTAATCACTGACTCTAGATCTCTCAGACACAAGATAGGAGATTTCTTTTCCTATTCTTCTTCTTCCAATTTTGAACCCTGGTAGTATTTGGAAGATTTAAACAAAGAGAAAGATATGTAGTTGAAAATGTTACAGAAGTATAGATGAGGCAAGATGAGCTAGCAGTTGATAACTATTAAAGCAGAGTTATAGGGGGTCCGTTGTATATACTGTTCTCTCTGTTGAAAAAAATGAAATTTTGGGGGCACATGGGTGGCTCAGTCAATTAAGCATCTGCCTTTGGCTCAGGTCATGATCCCAGAGGCCTAAGATCCAGCCTCACATCAGGCTCCTTGATCAGCAGGAGTCTACTTCTCCCTCTGCCCTCTGCTCATGCTCCCTCTCCCTCTCAAATAAATAAATAAAATCTTTAAGAAAAAATGAAATTTTCCATAACATAAAATTAAATAATGAACTACTTCTGAACCAACCATGTATACAATGTTGGCTCCACCAGATACCTTGGATTAACGTGAAGAAATGTCAAACAGGATACTATGGTTCACTATTTATTATCCTGGCTACTGGTGTGTAATAGAATCTTTAAAGTCAGATATGGTGAGCCTGAGGACTTGAGTAAAGGAAAATGACTGAGATTTATGGCAACAAAAGAGAACGAAGAGGAAATTTCTCACAATGCAGGATCGTTTAAGCGTGGCCTAGAAAACCTAAGGATTTCCTCTATGAATTGGTACAGAAAGACTGAACTACTGGCCTACTTACAGGACCTTATGAGGATGACTGGAACACAGCCTCATACAGTGCTGGTTCCAGGGGATGATGAAGTTGGGGAAACAACCAAAACTGAATTTGGACTGGTCAGGTAATGGTGAATTTAAGTGATTCCTTTATGGTCTGATTGCTCTTGGCTTAAAAATAACTCTGACCTTAGAAGCATACAAAGAAATGATACAATCAATAACAAGGGCCTACAATAAAGATTGAGAAAAACAAGCCATAAAAGTTTGGCTTATAATGAGACTGGAGAGTCTGTCCAGAGTGAATGGTAGTTTCTTTTGAGAGGCCCTCAGAGTGTAGGTATATTTTAGTGGCAAGCAATGGGGAATGTTATTTATGTGAATTGAGCTCAGTCTCCCCCAGGCTAGTCTTTTACTTAGGATAAAAAATCTGCTTTCTGAAAAGCAAGGGTTTATCCTAAGAAAAATTATATTGACCTCTCTCTTCAAGGCCTATGAATTCTCTGCCTTTCTGATGGAGACAGAACAGAGTTATTTTTCTTTCTTTCTTTCTTTCTTTCTTTCTTTCTTTCTTTCTTTCTTTCTTTCTTTCTTTCTTTCTTTCTTTCTTTCTTTCTTTCTTTCTTTCCTCTTTAGACCAACACTGTATGTTTATTCACTACATCTGCCTGTCACGTGCTTGAATTAGGGTTCTTGGGGAATTTGTTTTTGCCACTGACTTTTACTTTGAATGTAAGGGGAATCAAAAGGCAAAACAGCTCTAAAGATTCCAAGTGTCTCTTTGAAAGCTGTTACATAAAAACAATGAAATGGAGGACACCACAATAATTCTTGGACTCCCGCAAATCCTAAGATGTGCTATAATAACGAGTCTTTATCCTTAGGAAAATATCATCAGAACTAGCTTTCTTCTGCTATACATAAAATCTTAACATCAGAACATCAGAAGCACATAGTACAGATAGTTTTCTGAATGATCTCCAAACAAGCACAACCTACTACAATGAAAAAAAAACAAAAAAACAAAAACAGGTGATTTGAGGTTTTTAGCAAAAGACAGTACTCTACATATGTACTCCAAATTAGAAGAGTCTGCAGACAGTTTGAAGTGAGATGAATGAAATAATAGAATGAAATAATATAAATTTATTGGATAAATAAGTGTAAGAGATAATTTAAATAAGCTAACAGAACTAATATTTTTTAACATAAGCTTTTGTTTCTTAATGCCAGACTTCTAAATGTGTATCAGACTGTTAACATCATTAAAATCCTCAGAAGAATTGAATGCCAGAGAAAGAGGGATGGGCATGCCAGAAAGGTCAGTGGTCCAGTGTTCTGGCTCCTGAGCTACAAACGTGGGCAGGGAAAACAAAGCAAGGTCCTGTCTGAAGGTGGAGGGCTTAGTGGTAAAAGCTGTGAGTGCTATAGATTCAAATTCCTGTCTTACTGCTACAAGCTCTGTGTATTTGGCCAGTTACAGACTGAACATATACTAACTGTTGGTTCACTTTATTATTATTCCTGAGATAGATTTTGTCCCAGGATATGGGGCAGAGCTAAAGCTAATCCTAAGTTACCCTTTTTCAGAAGACTATGGTGATACAGAAGTAAGGACTTAAGTAAACCATGGAAACTTCTACTTTTAAACTATAAAATATGAAAAAGCTCTACTTCTGAGAACTGATACCCACTTACAGAAGTTGCTGAACTTAAGAAAAGTCTGAGCTTAAATTAAGGTTAAAGTTTCCTATCATGGCTCTTCCCTTATGTAAAATATTTTGTATGCAAAGTTCAGTTCAAAACACATTCATCAGTGAGCATAGTGGTTCAGCATGGGGCCTTGACAACCATGTTTTCTGTGTTCAAATGCCACCTGGATCATTACTAGTTGTTAGGTGATTTTGCCAAGTTATTTAAGATCTCTGGGTGTCAGTTCCCTCGCCTATAAAATGGAGATGACCATAGTATCTACTTTGAGGATCGGTATAAGGATTTGTAAAGCACTTGGAATGGTGCCTGCCTATATAGCAAGTTACCCATTATTACAATTTTGCTTCATTTTCACATAAAAGACACAATGACAAATAAGGCAAGATGTCTGACCCTAGAGGAGTTTCTGGGTTAGTGAAGAAGACAGATTCAAAGGCAGAATTCCAATAAAATGTATTAGGTGCCACGATGGCTTAACCTGCCACTGGATATAATGGGGGCAGAGAGAAGAGGTAGCTAATTTACCCTGGAAAGACTTCCAGGAGAAGGGAATACCTAAACTAAGTCTTCAAAGATGAGTAAATGGTAAGGTTCTTATGGAATCTTTGGAATTTTTTAGCCGAAAAACATTTCATCCAAATGTCCTGATTTTATTTTTTTAAGATTTTATATATTTATTCATGAGACACACACACACACACACACACACACAGAGAGAGAGAGAGAGAGGGAGAGAGAGGCAGAGACACAGACAGAGGGAGAAGCAGGCTCCACGCAGGGATCCTGATGTGGGACTCGATCCCAGGACTCCAGGATCATGCCCTGGGCCGAAGGCAGGCGCTAAACCAATGAGGCTCCCAGGGATCCTCCTAAATGTCCTGATTTTAATAATAGTAAACACCCAGTAGATGAAAGAGAATTTGATCTTATCAATTGGAAAAGAAAAAAGCTAGGAGTAAATGGAGCCCAGGAAAAAGGGATTTGTATTTATAGTCCCAAGAGAAAATAGCATTGCCCAATATATAGCATTAAACCAATTGTCCCAGCTGGGAAAAAGAGAAAAAAGTAAACTCTTTCCATGGAAGAGAGAGCGTTTGGATTGAAACTCCTTCTTTTTTTTTCTTTTTATAGAATAACACCCGATGCTCATCCCATCAAGTGCCTACCTCAGTGCCCGTCCCCAGTCACCCACCCCCCACCTCCCCTTCCACCACCCCTATTTCGTTTCCCAGAGTTAGGTGAAACTCCTTTTTTAATATCACTGTTTACATAGTATCACAAAAGGAGATCCTTCTTTGTGTCATATTGTCATCCACACACACACACACAAAATAAACATGTGTCACAGAGCATCTGCCTTATTGCTTATACAAACTGGTTTCATTAAGAAAAGCTGTCTCTTCTCAGGACCTCTTAGCCTTTGTAGATGATGATGATGATGATGATGATGATGATGATACTAATAAATATCATTAACTGATTGACTATTATTAGCTAACCAATCATTATTATTCATGGCAGGAAATATAGAGACTCTGAAAGCAAAAATGTAGGGCTTAAGTTGTTGACAAATCAATGACAAAACTGGAAATTAAACTTCTGTGATCATGTCTCAAGCCTTTATAAGGACCTCCAACAGTGCAGCTACTAACCTAATCCCCTTCAGAGTTACCCCATGAATCCCAAGTTTTTTCATGGGTTATGAATTTATTGATCAGAGAAACTAATAGTATGTAATTATGATATTTGCACATTATTTTCCACATTCCAAAGCAATTTTTCACTTACCTTTTATTTCCCTAACTTCGGAGATTCCCAGCCTCTCTGAGGATGAGAATTTTTTTTAATGTAACAAAAGTTAGTGCATCCTCACTTGATTACACTTATTCTTTTTGTATCTGTTAGTGGGAAAAAATAGTAGCACATGTATGTCGAGAACAATAATTTTAACTGTAGATGCCCGGAGAGAGTGTGGATGCAAGACAACCCCCTTACATGAAGCCCTTGCTAATCAGGGGTTCTGCAAGTAATTATCAGGTGAAATTTCAGAGAAATTCATAGAAAGGTTACTCTAAATACATAAATGTACAGAACCAAGGAATACTGTTTTTTAAAGGCTGCCTTAAAACCCAAAGATTTGTGATAAATTCTTGTACCACTGAAGAAAAGAAATTGACTCTGTTTAAATCCTTTGGAAATAAGTAGAAGCAGTGATCTTTGTAAAGAATGAGAGCAGAGCCATAGTTAACCTCTGTCTTCCAGTGCATCCTTCTGATCTGGTCATCAAATTGGGCAGGTGAGGTGGAGGTGGGAGGGAGGGAGATAGAGAGAGAAGAGAAATGGACAGAACTGGAGAAAACCTAGGATCATTATGAGACATCATTTGAAATAAAATGCAGGCAAAAGTTAAGGAAAAATGCGTTCTAGGCCCATTCATGCCAGATGAGTGAGTGTACTGGAGATGAAAAGTCAAATTGGCTCATCTCTGGCCACCATTATAACCATCACCATCTGCTTGGCTGTATCACGCGTTCCCATTCTTTTTTTGGGGGAGCCGTTGGGATTAAGGAAAGCAAACTCAAAGAAAATATTTTTCTTAAGTTACTAAAGGATAATTTGCAGAATTGTTCCAATAAGAAGAAATGGTGGAGAATCCTTTTTAAAATTTTTTCCAGTCATCTTGCCTTGAGAACCCCAGTAAAACTGCATGTTGTAAGTGAGTGACATCTTTATTTCCTCCTTTCCAGCCCAAGACTTTCTGTTGATGGACTTTTTTGACAGTAATTTCAGGCAAGCCTACAATTGAACAGCCAAGCAGAAATTGTGGTTCTCTATTTGTTAAATGCTTTTGAGGTCCTTACATAAAAGGTTGATAATGAAGTATTAAGAGAAACATCTGAAAGGCTGTGGTTGGTCAAATTTCTCTGCGTGGCACAAAAGGGGAAGATGACCTTGTGCAGAACCCTGATAGTTCCATTATAAGAATAATCAAGAGTTAATGTTAAATTTAAAAATCACTCCTCAAATGCTACCAAAAACAGATTCTTGTCAAAGTACAAATGTTTAATTCAAATTGGGGCTTATAGAGAAAAAGCAATTAAAATCTAATTGCATTATACAGGAGATTTGTACATTTTCTCCTCTAAAGTCAGGCAAGACGAGAAGGGGTTCTTAAACCCTGTTTTCAAATTAGAACTTTCTTTCACATCTCTTTTTCTTTTTTCTTTTTGAATCCAGACACTTGAATTTGGACAGACAAGCAACCCAGCCACCTTTCACTGTGGCTGTGTCAGTATCGGAATGAAATGAACATGACCCCCTCCAGCAGGGAAGGAACACACAGTAAAGGTATTTTTTATAGAACAATTCTTCACACTGCCCTGGTGACTGGGGAAAGGAATCTCGTGTTTCTCTTTTGCTGATACTGAATCAGCTGAAGAATACCATGAGCATCAGTAGAAATGCTCTGAAATAGTCTCTGCTCTCTTTTGTCTTTTTGTTCTCATGAGGGGAAAAAGACTTTTTTAAAACATGAAATATTTAATTAAAATGCCAATTAAAAATTGACCAATTATTTGGTGGTTCATTTTGTAATTGGAAGTGTTGCAAATTACTGCCTTTACTTGCCAATCATTATATAAATTTGGCGTATTTCTTACCAACTCTGTAATAAAGACGGCTATACTCATGATAAGAATATACTTTTGGCACAGGAAGCTGATTTCAGCAAAGAAATCCCTGTCCTTGCTTCCTTGACAGTTTATGTAGCAATTGGATTCATACCTTGGTTAAACAGACGGTCAAAATGCAAACTGATAAAGAGAGAGACTGAGCTTATATATCTCAATTGGGGGGAAAACTCCACATACCCTAGTAACCTGCACTTCCCAGGTCTTTTTTCTGTATCTCATTGCGTAGTTACTTGTTAACATTTCCATGTACAGATACGTTATGTGGTTTCCAAGAACTAAATAAAACTGACAATAATATCATCTATCATTTGTGAGGTGGTTTATAGTTTCCAAAACACTTTCAACAACATCGCCTCATTTTCTGAGTAATTTAGAAATGTTTGTGAATTGTATACATTAAATAAAATTGTAGGAAGTTTAGATTCCTAAAATATTTCACTTAAAAATGTGTTTGTTAACCCAATACTAACTCAACAGATCAAGCTAATTTTTATTTCTAAGACATGATGATGTGAGCAGTTACTTGGAATATTCTGCAAAAAGTAAAGTTAAGTCAGAAAGTGCAAAGTAAATAAGATTCCATTGCATTTTGTCTCCAGCCTTCACCTCATCTCATCAGATTCAAACACAGTAGAACTTGCTTTGAACCACCTTCCTTTTCTCCACAATGCTGATATCAGGATTTGGTTATAGAGAAGGGGGGGGTACTGTCCATTTTCCCCAAAACTACTTAGAATTATTTGTGTTACAGCAATTTATTAATCTATTTTTAAATCTTTACTTTATTGGTCAGTGTCCTAAAGATTTGCTGAAATCAGCCATAAATTTAGGAAGAGCCTCTACTCTATAGAACAGTTTTTCCTAGGAGAGATCCCAAATCTTTCTACATTTAGGGAAATGAAAAGAGCTCTCTACCATATATTACATACATTGACCTAGTCTCAGTTCCACGTACGAGTCCAGGTTACTTACCAGGTGTAGCCAAGTCGGAGGATACAGGTGAAAAGGAAGATGCACACAGAAGTCTTCGTAAGCAACATAATCCTCTGGAGTAGCAGAGATAGAAAATTCTAAAAACTTGGGAGACAGACAAGATGGGGAAATATACTCCTCCGTGGTAATGGGATGGAATTCCCCTCAAGCCCCAACTTTCCTGGTGTGTAAGCGATCCCAAACAGAGTTAAGAGGAGGTGAAATGGAGCTGCCAAACTTCCAAAGAAGAGATTATCTACTTAATTAAAGTTTTTTTTTTCCCTTCTAAGTCCTTCAGCCAATCAGAACTCAAGTGCTAGAGAAAGATTGAGTCGATCAAAAGAACACTCCAGGATCCTCCCAGACAAATGCAGAAGAAGGAGACCGAGGAAAAGGGGACAAAGAGAGGAACACGGAGAAAGAGGACAAAGAAAGAAGCGGGGGAGGAAAAGAGACATAGCAAATCCCCTCCACATAATCACCGCTTGGAGTTTCTGTCCTCCCTCTTGCCTATGCCCTCCCGCCCACCACAACCTCCCCCACCCATGCACACTCACCCGCAGACCCAGACACAGAGAGGAGAGCCTGGTCCCCAAGGGGATTTAGAAGGGACTGTGCTTTCCCTGATGTCCTTTGTAGGGCTTTGAGACTTAATCTGCATTCAGAGTAGCTTTCTTCAGAGTAAAATATACTATGTACTGGGTGAACCTCAGCCCCCTGATTTGAGAATGTGAGGATTCAACCCAACCACCTCTATAAGTTAGAAAGAAGCTTAGGATATTTTAGGGAACCTGATGGTTTCTTCCTTTTAACTTTTCCATGGCACACTCACTTGTTGAACACCTATTGCATTCTCAACCCTACACTAGGCATTGTGGACATTAAATGGACATGAAATTACATTATTTTTTTAAAAAAACAAAACATGATTTCTGCCCTTAGAGACCTTGACAGCCCAGGAAGGTAGTAATATAAGAATGTAATTTAATAAGGTATTAAGTTGCTACAAACTGACTATAAGTCATATAGGCTTATTTAGGGAAGGTTTTCTAAAGAAGGTAGAATTTGAACTACAAAGAAGGATTGAGATTTCAATAGGCCGCCAAAACCCTACCCTCTTAAAACTTCGGTGGTGAAGCAAGTAGGGCACTGAAGCTTCTTGCTCACACATCTCTGAGTTGCTGTCCCTTCTGTCCACTGGGAGGAAGAGTCACCCCAGTCACAGTGCTGGGGTCCTCGAAGGGCTCCCAACTTACTTCCATAAGGCCATGTCTTCTGCTTTGGCATCCACATCACCTTTCCTGAGGGTTCCCCAGAGGCAATGGTCTGTCTTTGTTCTCTTCTTTTTATCCTTGTTGCTCCCTTTTCAGAACCCTTCCCAGCCAGATCTACACTGGAATGAAAATAAAGAATTATCAGATTAATTTATTGTCAAATTATTCAGGCTGGATGACTAAGGACTCTTGAGCTGGATATTTTGACTGGGTAACTTTGTTGACCACCTGGAATCTTCCAGACCAGGCCTTTATTTGGGATGCCTAAGGGTGAGATGAGCTTGGTCAGTTTTGACTTCCACTCAACTTCAGGTTGCTCACTCTCTCTTCTTTTCTCCCTCAGCTATATTGAGATATGATTAACAAATAAAAATTGTATAAATTTAAGGTATACAATGTGATGGTCTGATATATGTATATGTTATATTATGACATGATTGTCACAATCAAGTTAATTCACACATCTATCACTTCACATGGTTACCATGTGTGAGTGTACGTGTGTGTGTCTATGTGGTGAGAAAAATAAGATCTACTGTCTTAGCAAATTTCAAGTACACAATACAGTATTATTAACTATAGTCATTATGCTGTACATTAGATCCCCAGAACTTATTACTTACAACTGAAAGTTTGTACCCTCTGTAGGTCTTTCTGTCCTTTGTCATTCAGAAAGGGAGCAGCCAGGGGCACCTGGGTGGCTCAGTTGGTTAAGCTTCTGACTCTCCATTTCAGCTCAGGTAAAGTCATGCTCTTGGATTTCAGTCTGCATTCCTTGACTTAGCAAGGATTCTGCTTCCTCTCTCCCTTGGTAACCCCTTCTCCCCTTGTTCTCTCTCTCTCTCCTTCTCTCAAATAAATAAATAAATAAATAAATAAATAAATAAATAAAATATTTTTTAAAAAAAAAGGAAAAGAAAAAAGAGGGATCCCTGGGTGGCGCAGCGGTTTAGCGCCTGCCTTTGGCCCAGGGCGCGATCCTGGAGACCCGGGATCGAATCCCACGTCGGGCTCCCGGTGCATGGAGCCTGCTTCTCCCTCTGCCTGTGTCTCTGCCTCTCTCTCTCATTCTGTGTGACTATCATAAATAAATAAAAATTTAAAAAAAAAAGAAAAGAAAAGAAAAAAGAAAGCAAGCAGCCAAGTCCTAGGAAGGTAAAGAGTAATGATTCCTGAATTTCAATCTTGATTCTTCCCTGATAATAGGGACAAGTTTCTTTCCATTTACCTTATTAGGGAACTAATTCCTATTATGTGAAAAACTTCCCACAAAGGGAACATTTCATACCTGTTGTACAAAATTAATGCATTCTCCCTGTAAAAATTTAAATGTGATAAAAATATAGAGAGTGTAAATCCTCTTTGATGATCTACCTATTCTATTTTTTTTATTTTTTAAATTTTTAAATTTATTTATGATAGTCACAGAGAGCGAGAGAGAGAGAGAGGCAGAGACATAGGCAGAGGGAGAAGCAGACTCCATGCACCGAGAGCCCAACATGGGATTCGATCCCAGGTCTCCAGGATCGCGCCCTGGGCCAAAGACAGGCGCTAAACTGCTGCGCCACCCAGGGATCCCCCACCTCCTATTCTATACTCTAGTATAACAACTGTTAAGTTTTAGATGATCTTATAGGTTTTAAAATATACATAAATGAATATAAATATGTATATAAAAAATGTTTACCCAAATGGGATTATATAAATTATATTTGCAAGTTGCTTTTCTCATTTAATAATATTTATATATTTTTTAAATTTATTTTTTATTTTATTTTTCATTTAATAATATTTAATGCAGCTTTCTATAGTAGGGCCTAAAGATCTCTCTTTTCTTTTTTTAAGGAGCAAGACTGAATAAATTGTTGTACATAAATTGTTGGCGCTCTTATTTTGCAGAACATTTGGGTTGTTTTCAGCTTAGCAAAAGAATTGACAACTTTTAAATTTATTCCAATTTGGACTTGGGTGTTGTTGCTCTTTTTTTTTTTTACATAGTTATATCTTATTTTATTTTATTTAAATGTTGTGCTTTGCTCACCATGCTCCTGGAGAATAGAGTTATCTCAATGTCTTAGGTGTGATGGATTATATATGTGCATATATTTTCATACCTCTTAATCCCCTTTACCTATTTGACCCATATCCCCCCCCTCCCTATCCCCTCTGGCAACCACCAGCTAGTTCTCTGTATTCCTGAGTCTGTTTCTGGTTGATTGGTTTGTGTGTTATAGGTTTTTATGACCTTCTTTTTTGAAAATTGAGACATAATTGACATATAACCTTGTGTAAGTTTAGGTGTGCAATGTGTTGGTCTGATTCATTACAATATGATTACCATTGTAGTGTTAGCTAACACCTCTATCATTTCACATAGTTATCATTTCTTCTTCATGGGGAAAACATTTAAGATCTAGCCTGTTAGCAACTTTGAAGTTTGTAATTTTCTCAATCTCTCATCTCTACAGATCCTATGATTGGAATTTCCTCTCGATGTCCTCAAAGAGAGGGTTCTATGTAAAATAAACTGCACTTGCATAATTCCTCTAAAAATGAACTCTATTGCATTATTTAATAACTTTTAACATTGTAGACATTTGAAAAGATTTTTTTAGGTTTCCTGGAATTTTATACTAACAACTGATATATTGAAGCCTTTTACAATTAAATTTCTGAATCTTCTTCTACCCTTGTTTATCCAGAGATAAGATGTTTGCTTGCTAATATCCTTTTAGACCTAAAAATGTGGAGATAAAGGCACAGGGAAGAAAAACAATATACTAGTACTCTAAGTGGTAAACTCTTAAAAATTTTTTTTTAATTTATTTTTATATTTGAGAAAGAGACAGCAAGCCAGGGAGGGGCAGAGGAAGAGGGAGAGAGAGAGAGAGAGAATCTCAAGCGGACTCCTCGCGAGCACAGAGCCCAACACAGGACTTGATCCCACAACCTGGAGATCATGACCTGAGCTAAAATCAAGAGTTGGATGCTTAACCAACTGAGCCACCCAGGCACCTGAGTGGTAAACTCTCTTAAATAATTATTAATGTCCTAACACTATTCTATATCTTTAAATCCCTATTTAGAACTTTGATAATGGCACATTTGCTTTGTTGTACTTCTTCCTGAGAAAACATAGAAATGTTCATTTGTCTAATTGGCAAAAACTTAATGGTCTATGATGTGTCAAGCCCTCTGTAAAACCCTGAATTATAATATCTGTCACCATATTTATAGTCTGGAAGAAACAGACCAGTAAACACTCAGAAGTGCTAAGGGAAAGAAATGCATGAGGTGCTATGGAAGCATAATGGCCGTGTACCTAAAGAAACAGGGGCGAGCAGACAGGTTTCTGAGCATATGTAAAGACTTGGTTGAGTCCAAAAAATAAATAATAGTTCATCAATAGTCACAAGGAGGAAAGGAGGTCCCACACAGAAGGAATGACAAATTTGTGAAGCAACAGGGTACATGTGGAGAACTATAAGTAATTCTCTCTGGCTGCAGTGTGTGTAACATGGAAATAGAAGGAAGGCCAGAAAATTAGTTAGGATGCAGGTGGGGAAGGACTTTGTGCTGAGGAGTTTGGATTTTATCCTGAAGGCAACTGGAAACCACCAAAGGGTGATAGCAGATGTGTGACATAAAATTTGTGTACCAAAGGGACTATTTTTTAGCAATGATGGAAGATGGCATGGATGAGACTAGAGGCAGAGACAATTTAGGGCCAGTTGCAGAAAACCAAGTGAGAAGAGACAAATACTGAACCATGTTAAGTGAATAGAAGAAGATGGAATTAGCTCTTTAATATAACAGAGGCCACTATGATTGAATATCTGCTTAGCGCCTCATGCTTATTAAGTTTCAATATTTATTTGTTAATATTTTAATCTGTTGTTCTCTAGGGTATTTTTAAAAAATCTATTCTTAAGGTTGAGGGCAGGGGCACCTGGGTAGTTCAGTTGGTTAAGTGTCCAATTCTTGATTTTGGCTCAGGTTATGATCTCAGCGTTGTGAGATTGAGCCCTGAGTTGGGCTCTGCACTCAAGTATGGAGCCTGCTTAAGATTCTCTCTCTCCCTCTGCTTCTACCCACACCCCCACCCATCTGTGTGTATGGGTGCTCTCTCTCTCCCTCTTTATTTTTTAAAGGATTATTTATTTATTTATGAGAGAGAGGGAGAGGCAGAGACACAGGCAGAGGGAGAAGCAGGCTCCATGCAGGGAGCCTGACGTGGGACTCGATCCCCAGTCTCCAGGATCACGCCCTGGGTTGAAGGTGGCACTAAACCGCTGAGCCATCCGGGCTGTCCTCTCTATCCCTCTTTAAACACACACACACACACACACACACACACACACACACACACACACATACACACTGATCTGAGGAAATCAATATTTAGGCAAAAGTATCCTTTTTAGATTGAACCAGGTATCAAAAAAAAAACCACCTCTCTATAAACAAAATAAAAAGACTAATAGAAATAGAAATATATTCTTTCTTTTTAAAAAGATTTTATTTATTTATTCATGAGACACACACACACACAAATAGAGACAACAGGCAGAGGGAGAAGTAGGCTCCACACAGGGAGCCCGATATGGGACTCGATCTGGGATATCCAGGATCAGGCCCTGGGCTGAAGGCAGTGCTAAACCGCTGAGCCACCCGGGCTGCCCAGAAATAGAAATATTTTCAACATCTATGTTGCTCTTACAAACTATTAGGATATAAAAAACAGCCCTATTTAAAAACAGCTAACTTATGTGGGTAAGCTCTTCAAAGTTCAGAAATAAAAATATCCAAAAGGCAGATGAAAAAATTCAGCTTTACTGATTGTAAGAGAAAAGACATTAAAATAGTGAGATAACACCTTCATTTATCAAACTGACAGAAATTTGGGGTGCCTGGGTAGCTCAGTTGGATAAATGTCTGCTTTCAGCTCAGGTCATGATCTTGGAGTCCTGGGGTGGAGTCCCATGTCTGGCTCCTTGCTAGGTGGGAAGTCTGCTTCTCCCTCTACCACTCCCACACTCATGCTCTCTCTCTCTAATAAATAAATAAAATTTTTAAAAATCTGGCAAAAGTTTTTCTAAAATGAGATGCAAGTCACCTGGGTTGTTCAGCTGATTGAGCATCCGATCCTTGGTTGCAGCACAGGTCATGATCTCACAGTTGTGGGATTGAGCCCCACATCGGGCTCTGTTCTCATCATAGAGTCTGCTTCAGATTCTCTCTCCCTCTCCCTCCCATTCTCTCTCTCAAATAAATAAAATATATTTTTTTAAATGAGACCCAGCTTTGACAAGAATATTGTGTTTTGTCAAATGGTCATTTTACACACTGATGGTAGGAGTGTGAATTAATCCAATGCTCTGGAGAGCAATTTGATAATATGAATTTAAAACTTCAATCAGGGCAGCCCCAGTGGTTTAGCGCCGCCTTCAGCCTAGGGTGTGATCCTGGAGACCTGGGATCAAGTCCCATGTCAGTCTCCCCGTGTGGAGCTTGCTTCTCCCTCTGCCTGTGTCTCTGCCTTTCTTTCTCCATATCTCTCTCTGTCTCTCATGAATAAATAAATAAAATCTTCAAAAAAAATAAAATTTCAATCATAAAAAAGTTAAAAATAAATAAAATTTCAATCATATTAATACATTTGATCCAATAATTCCAACTTTATGATTTTATCTTAAGAAAGCAATCAGACAGTGTTTATCAGGACATATATACAAGGATATTCACTGAACTGTTATAAATAATAGCTTTAGGGATCCCTGGGTGGCGCAGCGGTTTAGCGCCTGCCTTTGGCCCAGGGCGCGATCCTGGAGACCCGGGATCGAATCCCACGTCAGGCTCCCGGTGCATGGAGCCTGCTTCTCCCTCTGCCTGTGTCTCTGCCTCCCTCTCTCTCTGTATGACTATCGTAAATAAATAAAAAAAATGTTTTTAAATAAAAAAAAAATAAATAATAGCTTTAGTAGAACACTTTGGAGTGTCTACCCAGCTTATAATGACTGCTTTTATGGGCTATCCTACCTCCAGTGGGGGATATTCAGGAGCAATTTTGTGCCACATAGCAGCCTTCTGCCATTCCCACCACAAATGATTATAAGCTGGTATTACCCAGCTGAGATAGTTTTCTTTACCTGAGAATTTGGATGAGAAGTGAAATGACAAAGAGGAAATGGTTTCTCTGCCAAGTTGAGCTTCTCAGGGTATTCGAGAATATTCCACATATTTTTTTTTTCAAAAGAAGAAGAATGCTGATGGTAGAAAAGATAAGTATAGGATAGCAAAGTGCTTCCTAAAATAGATGACTTAGAGAATCTAGAAGCCCTGTAAGAGTGGATGGAAGGGGCCAAGACTGAACATAAGCTTTTGTACAACCAAAAACGGATGACAGCAACTTACTTAAGTTGATTCCTGCCTGTGATAGTTTAATGCTGAATAATGTAACTTGTGGAAGTGATCCTCTTTCACAGTAAATGACCTCTACTTAGAATTCTCAGTCTTTAAATGGAAAGGCTAGGCAAGAGGGATCCCTGGGTGGCTCAGCGGTTTAGTGCCTGCCTTCAGTCCAGAGTATGATCCTGGAGTTCCGGGATCAAGTCCCACATCAGGCTCCCTGCATGGAGCCTGCTTCTTCCTCTGCCTGTGTCTCTGCCTCTCTCTCCCTCTCTCTGTGTATCTCATGAATAAATAAAATCTTAAAAAAAAAAAAAAAAGGAAAGGCTAGGCAGGAAGCATCAGTAACCCAGGATCCTGATTAACCCATTCCTTTTTACTCTACTGTGCCATTTCCACTGGATGCCAAGATTGGAAGAAATATACCAAGCCTAAGAAAGAAAAATTGATAGGGAAAACTACTTTTTTTTTTTTTTAGCATGCCTTTGCTGTTCACATGTTTTATTCCTAAACAAGATTGTTTGGTTTGGTTTTCTGAACTTATACTAATGAAAGTGTACTGTATGTATTCTTCTGCAATTTGCTTTTTTTCATTTAACATTACATTCCTGAGATTATCCATGCTGTTATGTGTAGCTGTAATGAATTTATTTTCCATGTGATACAGAGTATTCAGTTGCATAGTTTATCCATTTTACTGTTGATAGTATTTGGATTGTGTCAGACCTTTTGCTAGTATTTAGCAGTGGTGCTATGAGAATTCTTATACATGTTTTTTGGTACACACGTTCCAACAGTTTCTTTAGTGTATATACCTAAAGTGGCATTTGTGATCATAGGGTTGGTGCATCTTCTGTTTTACAAGATGTTAAGTTATTTTCCAAAGCAATTGCAGCCACTTACACTCCAACTAGCATTTTGTACCCCTTTAGGCACTTTATGATGTATATGTTGATATCTTATTTCTGTATTTACTTACCTTCTTACTTACTTACTTATTTAGAAAGAGAACACAAACAGGCAGAGGG